>NC_037329.1:21032637-31032637 GCF_002263795.3 Bos taurus
GCTCTTCATCTCCATGGCAACAGAGGCAGAAGAAGCAAGCATTAACTGTGGCATGAAGTATTTAAGCTAATGTGTTTGCTTTTAATTACTAGATTTGCATTTGTCATTATAACCCTTTAGTGAATATCTTCTCTTTGGCCCTATGCCTAAGATTTGGATAGTTTCCACCAGGTGAACACTATGCTTTTGATTATAGACTTTTTTAACCTAGGCTTATACTAATTATGTGTAAAAGAAAAATCATGTTAGAACCCAAGTAATTAAACTTTTTCTCCAGAGACTCATGTCATTAGAAATAATGTCATACAAAAATAATGCATCTAATTGTAAGTATGAACAATGGAATAAATATAGAACAAGATTTAGAGAAATACAAATGCCCAGGTACACATTTAAGAACATTATTAGCTAAACCTCAACTGTTACAAACTGTATTTAATTTAGGTCTGGTTTTCCTCACTGAGACTAAATAGGAAAACTAGTATATCTGATTTCATTTATAGGGCCAAAATTTTTTATTACTATACTTGTTCTCAAAATCCTTCTTTCTTTGAGGTTTTAGAAATAAGTATATTTTTTCCTGCAACTTCAGGCATTAAAAGCCTTTTGCAATATTTTAGCCTTTCAGGGAAAATATTAATAATAATAGAAATATAATACATGCAGTTTCCTATATATATGTCCTGTTGTAATTGCTTTTTCTCCTGCTCTCTTTTAATAGAAACATCTATTTCCTCCATAGAATTTTCTTAGTCTTCTACTTTTCTTTTTTCCTGCCAAGAGAAGCCTTTGCCTGGGTCAACCCTTTTTTCCAAACTTTATGTGCATGAGGCTTTATAAAATCCTGTGATGCTATCTTCTGTTATTTATTATCATTAATAATAACTATGACAATAATAAATATTTTAATACCTTCTTCGAACATTGTTTAATTTCATCTTTTGAAATCAGGAAAGGTTCCCTTGGCAACCAAGTTATATCCTCCTCCCTGGGTGGCATGATTCTGGTATAAAAATTATATGATGCAAACTAGTCAAAGATTATTTTAAAATTAACCCATCATTTCCCAGTTTACAACTTATATCAGGCCTATATTTTTCTGTGAAAAAGGAACTAAACACTTCTGCTGTCTAAGCCTTTAAAAACAAAAATGGAATAAAAAAGAATTAAAAATTATGGTTGTGATGGGAAGAGAAAAATTATATATATATAGTGCTTGCTTTGGATCAGGGGATTAGGACCTGCCCATTTATCTGTTATTGCTTCTGTATTCCTATATCAGGAGAAGTGGCATCAAATGGACTGAGTGTTAAAAGACCCAGTGTGTGTGTGTGTGTGTGTGTGTGTGTGTGTGTGTGTGTGTGTGTGTGTGTACACGTACCTAGCTGTATCTTGGGGAAAGATGAGCTTTGTGGCTTGATAGCTGTTATGGATGAAATATTTTCTGTCCCCCACCAAATCCATATGTTGAAACTCTAACCCTTTCAATGTGATGATATGGGATGTGGGACCTTTGGAGGTAATTAGGAATAGATAAGGTCCTGAGCGTGGAGCTCTCATGAATGGGATTAGTACCCTTATCAACCTCACAAGACAGGGCATGCTTCTTCTGCTCTCTTCTGCGTGATGACATGGTGAGAAGTCTGCAACCTGGAGGAAGGCCCTCACCAGAACGCACCGTGCTGGTTCTCTCATCTTGGACTTCTGGCCTCCAGAACGGTGAGAAAGAAACGTCTTTGTTTATAAGCCACCCATTGTACGGTATTCTGTTTTAACAGCCTGAACTGACACAGACAGTAGCCTTAAATTCACTCAAATCATACAGGTGGAACTAAAGATATAATTGTATTTTCTGTAAATGTAATTTACAGTTTTTATCAGTAACTTCAGTTTCCTTTGCTTGAGTCCAATTAAGTTATTTACAAAATATTTTCTGGAAAAAATGACGATCTGGAATTCAAACATTTTTCTCAACTGTGAACGTGAATAAGCAGGAGGGTGAGTAAAAAAAATGCTTATAATCTACAGCGGCTTGTTCTATAAAGTAAGAGAGAAAAGCACACATTGTTTTAAAAAACTGTTACATTGTGTTAGGAAACATTGTAAAAGTGGCATTATAGAAATGCTACATTGTAGAAAATTTGGCAAACTGCAGTAAAAGGAAAAGCAGGAAAAAAAATTAAACTCAAGTTCCATCTAAAGACAGACACAGTTAACATTTTGAAGTACTTTCCTAGGATTAGGATTCTTTTTTAAAAATTCATTTTTGTAACTCAGGAAGTCCTTCTAAGAGTTACAAGCTATCAAAAGCAATTTCCTTGATAATATATTAATTTTTGGCAACATATATTTAAAGGTAAAACAAAAGGACATAACTTTAAGTGAAGATGGCTGTTACGTTGTCCTTTAATTAACTACAGAATTTACCCTTCACAGGCAATACCACTGCTGGAACACTATCTTCAAAGGATAATCTGAAATGCAAAAACAGAGACTCAAGATGTTTCTCACAGAATCACTTTTTGGGAAATTGTCAATCAATGGTGTCATATCTATATGATTGAATACTATGCAGCCACTAAAATATAAGGATTTAAAAAATAACATGTGAAATGATTACTAGCCAATGTTAAGCCAAAAAAAAGCAGATTTTAAAGTTTCATATAAAATATGATCTCAATTATGTTTTCACAAAGCAGAAGAAATGTGGTACCAAAACACATCATAAAACACCAAAAGGGTTGCTATATCTGAATGCTGGGATTATAAATAAATCTGATTACTTTCTCTGTAATTTTTTGCATATCCAAACATTTTCTACAATGATTGTGTATTTATTTTATAATTGTATTTTTGAAAATAAAACAATATAAGCTGTTCCCTTGCTCCATTTTCTGGGAACCATACTTGGAACACAAAGGAAGAGATTAATTGCACCAAGCATCCCTTACTCAGAATAGTTCCTGTGTTTCTAATCACATGGCAGCTGTTTGCGTGGTAATAGTCTGCTCCGAGTTTTATAGAAGCTGCGTTTCTTAATTGAGTGCTTTGAAGAGTCTTAAGACCATGCAGAAAGCAGAGTAGGGGCCCCCTCTCTGGCAGGGTTAGCTTGTAACACAGTTTGAAATATTTTTCAGGGATGGTCACAGCCTTCCCTGTTAGTGTCCACATTTCTTGGGAAGCAGTGGCCCAGACACAGGGCTCCTGCAAGCCTGGGCATAAAACCTCACTTACGGAGGAAGCCTCGTTGGACCAGTGTGGGCCTGAGCTCTTCATCACAGCTAGGGTCCTTCTCTAGCTTGTAGCAACAGAAACTGGCCCAGGGCTTTGCTTTTCTTCTGACCAGGTGGAACCTGAATACGACACCCATTTTTGATTTTGCAAAAGGTACGATTTGGCGGAGCCTCATTTCTGGGCTGGGCAGTCTACCCATTTGCTGTTCGCTATGACTTTTTCCCCAAGAGCACATGGTAACTCCAGAAGGCCTTCAATGACAAAACCCAAAAGGAGGAACCTAGGGTTTTTCTCTATTTTGATGGGGACAGGTGGTCAAAGAGGGGAGGGGATACTTAACACTACAGAGCATCAGTGGTCTCAGTGTAATAAAAAAAAAAAGGCTCACTTTTCTCACTGGGCTGGTGGGGAGGCAGAAGAGGGACTCCAGGAAGAAGGGAGCACAGGGCTTTTTCAGAGGCCATTTAAGGGCTTGACTGCCCAGGTGGGACGTGCAGGTTTTGTGACATCCATGATCCAAAGTAAGTCATCTGATCAACTTGGCAAAGTTTCTTCAAAATAGGGAACATTGTCTAGTCCTTGTCTAGAGGAGATGCTGGATGCTCTCTGACTTGGCTTGGGGATGAGTATTCAGAAGGCCGGGGTCAAGGACTGATTGTCCTTTATGAACCCTTCACCATTTCAAGAGGAAATGAACAGACCAGAAACCAATCAACAATGCAAAAGCTGCTTCTGTGTCTGAATGGGAAGCAGGCCCTCCTGAGGGCCCCGACCCCTGGGACTGAGGCATTGCTCCCCGCCCAGCTAACGTAGCTGGTGCTGAAGGAGCATCACTGATTCCTTCATGGGCGGGGGCTATGCCATTGGTGGGGCTGGAGGTCGAGTCTCACCCCACCACCTCCCACTACGGCGTGCCCTCCTCACCATCCGGCACCATTCTAGGCAAGTCTTCCAGCTTCTGGGACAGACGCGTCTGACACCAGGGGAAAACTACAGTTGCGTGGTCCCTTACTCCATCTGCCGGCTCTGCATCCTTACCCTGTGCCCACCTCCTGGCTCTGGCTGGCTGTTGGCACCCCGCACCCGCGGGTTCCCTATTGCAGCACCGGGAAGGCCTTTCGGGGTGAGTCAACATTTTGCTTACATGCATTTGCTCCTCAGTGAAAGGGCATGGGTGGCGGGAAAAGAGACTTACTTATTAATTATAAATTTCAAAATGAAATTAGTTTTAAAGTTTTTCTGATTGTAAAAACTGTGCATTCTCATGGTAAGAAAAAGTCAAAGTATACAGAAAAATCATAAGAAAAAAGCCAAAAAAACCCACACCCCTCTAAAATCTCAGCATTGATTGGTAACCACTGTTAACATTCTGGTGAATGGTCCTCCCCCTTCTTTCTTTGCTACATTCTCAATGGGAATATACTGTATATTCTTTTGAAAACTTTTTTTTTTTAATTTAGAAAACCTCAATCATTTGTTCTTAAATCTGTTTGCCTTTAAACTCAACAATGTGTCTGAGTGTTTTTTTTTTTAAGGTAAATATAGTACCACATTGTTATTTTTGTGGTTGTACGTTATTTGCATTGTAGGATATACCTTAATTTAATTAAAAACCCTTGATAGATATATCATTTACTTTCAATTTATAGTAATAATGGTACCCTTACTTTTTTTATTAGTAGAAGCAATAGAAGAAAAATAAGAACAGTATTTGTAGACTTTTTTAAAATATCTGTTACATAAATTTCTAGAAGTATTAGGTTGCCAAAAGTTTGCTCAGGTTTTTCCTTAACATCTTACAGAAATTGAAGACAAAAATTTTGGCTAGCCCAATAGAATCATTGAGTCTAAAGATATTTGTATTTATTATTTTGACTTATATAGCTAAACTGCTTTTTGAATTATTATTATTTTTTAAATTTATTTATTTATAATTGAAGGATAATTGTTTTACAGAATTTTGTTGTTTTCTGTCAAAGCTCAACATGAATCAGCTGTAGGTATACATGAACTCAAATAATGGGAGAAGTTTTTGGTGCCACAACAGCTATTTTCTTGTGACATGTTTTAGAAAAAAATGGATTTATTGTTTCATTCTGAAAGACAGATACTTTTTATGCAGTGCTTGTAAAGAAATTAGGTACATGCTCATGGACAAGTTGATTCACTTTTGGGGGGCTTTGTATCTCATCTGTGTAAATCAGCCTTGGACTAAATGCAATCCAAGATCCCTTACATGTCTAAGATTTTACAGTTTTATGATGCTGGGGGCCGCGGGTGGGGGGGCAGGGGAGGGCGGAAAGCAGTGACCAAATATCTTACTGTTGTCTGCCTGCCTTTTTATTTTTTACCGTATTTTTTCAGAGTTTCAGTTGGAGTCTTATTGTTGTTGTTCAATTGTTAAAGCTGTATCCAGCTCTTTTGCGACCCTGTGGACTGTAGCCCACCAGGCTCCTCTGTCCAAGGGGTTTCCCAGGCAAGAATACTGGAGTGGTTACTATTTCCTTCTTCAGGGGCTCTTCCTGACCCAGGAATTGAACCTGTGTTTCCTGCATTGGCAGGCAGATTCTTTATCACTGAGCCACCAGGGAAGCCTGCTGGAGTTTTATTCTAGTTGTATATTAATTCAGAAACAATTAACAACTGCACAATGTTGTCTCCCTATCCTACAATGACCTTGGGATTGGATGTTGTTATTTCTTCATGAAAATAGTGCAGATGAAATGGGTTATATCCTTTTTTTGCCTACTATCTATACTTCTCCCTCAGTGCCTAATTCAGGGCTCTTTACCCCAAAAGGGGCTACCTAACTTTCTAGTAGTATACATATACCTTGTTACATGTGAAAATAAGCAAAGCAATATATGCATATTTTATATATATATATATATATGGTTGTATATGTGTGTGGGAGTGCACACATATGTGCACACTTGTAGTTTTGCCCATTGCGTCTCACCAGCAGCTTGCATGAGAATGCTGAGGCATTAAACCTTGGCTCAATGGTTTGGTTCAAAACAATTCTGGTTATTCTAATTTCACTCAAGCTTCTCCCCTGAGCTTGTATATTCCATGCTACTCCATTTCTCAGCTTCCTCGCCTGGCAGGTATCTTGAGCTTGACATGTCTAAATCAGAACTCCTTATGTCTCCTGCATCCTCCAATACCTTCTTCTACAGTCTCCGCCAGTTTGGTAAACGACAACTCCATTCTCCCAAGAAACACATTTGTGCCACTCTTGCTTTCTCTTTACCTCACACTGGTCAGTTCTGTCTGGTCTGCCTCCGTGTCACCCTCCAGCAAAATGGGCTCTCTTGATAATAAAGTTGTCCAGCTCTGCTGGACCACACGCAGCTCATGCTCCAGGCTACATGTTTTAAAGTATCTTTCACCTCGAAGGCTGCAGTCAAAATCTTGTTTCCTCTGTGTACAAGTCTCCTTGTTGCTGGGTTCTTAGGCATGGTAGTTGGAGTTGGCAGGCAGTTACTTAGAATTTCTACTCAAGTGCTCTTTTGAAACCACTTTTTAATTAAAAAGTTAGATCCCCAAGATCCCCTGAATATCTGGCTAGCCTGCAGTTCCATTACAAGGCTGGAGAAAAAATGTCTGTAATTGTTTGTTGCTTTATACTCTTATTTAGTTCTTAGGATGGACAGGGACACAAGTAACCAACACTGACTGAAATAAAGAGTGATGGGCAGAGGTGTTTCAGGTGAAATGTGTCTGGCCCCGAAGACTCCAGGGGCCTAGGCTGCAAATGTGCAGGCACGACCAGTGACCTAGTTGGTCAAGTATGGTCAAGGAGAGACGGCGGGTTGTCCCAGAAGTCAGGAGCTGAGGAATATGGGCGGATATCTAGAGGGAAGGCTCATTTTATCTTTTCTGAGGACTACATGGCACTAGTGGTAAAGAACCCGCCTGCCAATCCAGGGGACATAAGAGTTGTGGGTTTGATCCCTGGGTTGGGAAGATCCCCTGGAGGAGGACATGGCAGTCCACTCCAATATTCTTGCCTGGAGAATCCCATGGACAGAGGAGTATGGCAGGCTGTAGTCCATAGAGTTGTAAAGCGCTGGACACGACTGAAGCGACTTAGCAGGCAAGCACACCCAAATGAGGCGCCCAGATCAACATGGAGCAAGCACCGTATACAGCTAGAACCAAAGCCCTTCATTTCTCAGAAGAGATGAAAGACGATGGTTCAACTTTGTTTCCCATAGGTACTTTATCTCTTTAAGACTGTTTTCTAGGGTAGGGTGGGTGGAGTTTTTAGCATCTCAAGAGAGTGTTAAGAACACATCTGCTTTGTCTGGGTGTTTGATTTTCCTTTAACCACAGTGATAGATACACTTTGTGGTGTTTGTTTTTGGCAGAGTAGTTAAGGCTGTGGGCTTAGGACTCAGTAAGAATTCCCTCTATGTTACAACTCTACCACTTACTAGCATAGGCAAATTTTTTTCACCTCTTTGAGTCACAGTTTAGTCATCTGCAAAATGGGTATGGTAAGGCCTACCTTATATGGGTTGATGTGAAGATTAAATGCAATAATCCAGGCTCTGTGCCTGGCATATAGTTAATGCTCAATAGCTGCTATTATTGGTGCTGTTATCATTACCACTATTGTTAGAGTTGAATGTGGCACAGAGGTCATCAGGCCTACCTTCATTACATCCGAGATAAAGAAACTGACCCTCAGAGCTCACAGGTCCCTTACCATCATCCCTCCACAGCAGGTTCCTGGCTGAACCAGCCAGTGCAGCCTCTGGAGCTCTTTCGTCATACTCATCATTGCCTGGTGGCTGAAGTTTGTAATCATTCTTGCCTCCCTGCCAGGTGGAATATTGGCATGGAGTTGCCCGCAGAGTTTAAAGGGAAGAAAATAATAGTTTACAAGCTCTGTGGGGCCAGGGACCATGTCTGTCTTGGTCTCTTCCATATCCCTTGTGCTAACTACAATGTCTAGTGTTTAGTAATATAATAGTTAATACACAAACACATGTGTATTACATGAAGCATATTCAGCAAGGAGGTGACTACAAACACATCACAGTGGAAATGTGGCACCCATGAGCACTGACTTCTCCCCTGGGAGTTGTTCCTGGACACATTTGCCCATTTCCCTCCTGTGCTTCTAGAGTGCTTTGAACAAGGATGAAAGCAATTTATGTGAGAGGCCGTTGCATTTGGCCCCCACATTGCCTCTTTCCTTTTTCTCCCCCTCTGTTTCTCTGTGCCCTTTTCTTCTTTCTCTCTCACTTCTACTTCCTACTCTTGATTGATTCTTTAATGAGGATAAGCTACGTTGTGCTGCAGAAATAAGCCACCTCTAATATTCAGTGGCTTAATACAGCAAAATTTATTTCTACAAATCTGGGTGTTACTCCAGGACAAATGCCATCCATGTGTTGGCTCAGCATTCCAGGCTTCTGTCTTATGGCACTGCCCACAGCTGCAAAGATGCCCACCCCAAGGCTGGATACAGAGCCTTCAAGGAGCTCATCCTGGTATGACACACTTGACCCCATGTCACGCCCACCTGCTCTGGTGTGGACTGGTCACCTGGACTCACCCACAGGTTGGGAAGGGTCATCCCTCCATGGGCTCAGAAGGTCCTAGAGGCAAGGAGAGCAGGATCTGGGTGAGTATTAGATGGCTCTACCACAGGTCTTTTTCAAAACTCAACCCTTTTCCTCATCTGTTCTCCCTTCTTTTTCACTTACATTCTCTTCTTTCCTTAGTCCTTTCCCTGCCTCCTGTGTCTTCTTGCCCACCTCACTCCGGCTCCTGGTCTGTATCCTACTGTGTGATGCAGAACAGATGCTGACTGAGGATACTGTTGCGATTGTCGGGTCTGCTTGACTCTGACCTTCTTGCCTGGATATAGACAAAGGCAACAGAGTTTCCCTCCTCCTTTTGGATCACTGGGAACTTACAAAATCCTCCTGTTGTCCTGAGTACTTCTTCCCAGGCCTGGAAAGGACTGGCAGAAGGTCAGGCCAGGCATCTTGCACTTGGGAGACACCAGGCAGCCCCAGAATCTTCCCCTTCTCCCTTCAGGAGTCAGCGCCCTCAAAGACCCCACGAATCTCAGCACACAGCTCAGTGGAGCTGGATGTTCATTTGGAGTGATGTGTATTTGATTTTCTGCACAGGATCTAGTCACTGACCACTTACCTTGACTGTAAGGAGTGATTAGTTTCTTGATAGCATCAATAAGGTCTCTACATGAGTATTTCAGATTGGCCTCAGAGTGAAACAAGTTGAGGTGGAACTTAATTTTTTTTAATACTAATTTTGTAACAGATGAAAAGAACCTGTGTGGCAGACAGATGGGAAGCACATGGCATGGGGGCCAGATTGCCTGACTCTGCCATCGATTTATCGGCTCTTATTAGTTGAGTCTCTTTCCCTCTGGGTCTCATTCTTGCAAACAAGAGTGGTTGGACAAGGTGAACTTTGAAGCATCTTTGAGAGCTATGATTCTTTGAGTTTGTCATATCTTGCTTGCCACAGAGGGTAATACATATGGCTGGGGTAGAATGTATTATGTGAAGTCTTAAAAAGGCCCCTTTGTGTCATCATCCATAGAAGAGAAGGAGCAGAAATGGGGTGAGGAGTGGATTAGATGAGGTGTGATTGGGCAGCACTGGGGTAGGGTTTGATGATGGGCTATAAATAGCCTATTTTCCTCAAAAAGTAGCACAGCTTATCTGTTAATTTTATTTTTTGTAGTCTCTCCTCTTGTTTTTTTCCCCTTATAAAATTTTTAGTGTCAGAAAATGCTGAGAATGGAAATATTAGGGAATTTAGAATGAGCTTGTTGAGATATTCAGTATAGACACATCAGCTGTTGGTGATTTCCCCCAAAGTTGAAGGTTATAATTTTTCTACCCTTCCTAAGAAATAATGGTCTCTTGGAATGTGCAACTAAATTAGTCATACTGTGTCCTGAGAATTGGTCTCTGTAATACATCCTGGCCTTTGAAAAAGAGCTGCAGTTGTATAATGGATTTTAGAAGTCTCCAAAGCTGGTTCAACTAACATATTTGTTAGTCTAATAAATGATATTGCTCTTGTCAAGATTTTTCCATATAGCACAATTTAATAGAGGAATCAATAGTTTCTCAGACATGACAAAAGGGCCTGGGTGTGTTTTGATGGGAGACACAAAGTCTCTTGTTGTTCTAATAAAGCCAAAATGGAAAAAAAGTTTTTTCCCTTCTGCTTTCAAGTGTATGTTTATGAAGCTAAAATATACATACCACTTTCTCTAGGAAAATATTTGTTTATCAATATTTTCTCCTACAGTGTCTTTTTACTCTGTTATTACACATGAATATGCATTTTGTTTCCATCTTACTTCCTCTGGTTTGATGAGCTGTCACTGGTACACTCTTCTTCAGGAAAAACTCAAGTCTGAGGGTATTTTAATCCACTGAACATAAGGAATTTTCTTTAGAAATCTTTTAAGAAACATTTTGGGCAAACATTGGCATCTACCTACATTTCTTCTCATCATAGCTTTTTTAAAGTCCTCAGAGTGGTTTCGTACAGTCAGGAGCCATCTTCTCTAGTGGCTCCTGCCTTCACTGAACAGAGATTTTAAGGTTGTTTACATTGTCCTCTGACCCCTGCCGCCATATCGATACCTTGGCTGATTTTAGTTAATGGGTTAAACAAATCTCTTTTGGAATTGTTAAAGCTTCTTGGAAGGAAACTGCATTGGTATTGAAAATATTGGCACGTCTGTGTGTCTCATCCTCAGCCAAAACATTTAGTTTTTGCCATGGAATGTGTTATTTGGAGGATGTCTGACTTTCACGGCTCTGGGTTCTACCTCCTGGCAGGAGCAATTTGCTGACATTGTCCCTTAGCAGTTATCCCCAGATAACACCATCTTCATACAAGAACTCAAGTATCGGTCAGAAAATGACTGTTGGGGACAGTTTCTACCAGACTGATGAGAGGCTGTTCTTTGAAATACTTACTCAGACAGCTGAGATTATCGGTCATGACTATCTCTTGAGTCAGAAATAGTTTCAGAACATTTCCAGAGAGAAGACAAACGAATACATTGATGTGTTAGGGGAGCTAAAATTGACTGAGGAGATAAGCTAGGTTGAGAGCAGTGGCTCACCTTGAGTACACATTAGAATTACCTGGTAGGCTTTAAAAAACAAACAAACAAAAACACCCCAGAGTCTTGACTTTATCCCTAGAGATTCCTGCTTCAGTTGGTCTGGAGTGGGGCATGGTTTGTAGTCTCTTTCTCGCTTTTTCTCCTTTTCAGGTGACTCTACTGCACAATCAGGGCTGAGATCCACGAGTCTAGTGCAGTGCTGCTAGAATTGGAATTGGTTAGAAATGCACTTGGGAGTGGGGCCTAGGAATCTGTATATTTTCAGTTCTCTAGACGATTCTTGCCCATGATTGTCAAATGTTAGCACATATCAGGATCATCTGAAGGGCTTGTTAAAACAGTTTGCTGGGTCTTATCCCAAGAGTTTCTATTTGATTAGGTCTGGGATGGGACCTGAGAGTTTGCATTTTGAACAAGCTCTCAGATGTTGCTGGTCTGTGGTTCACACTTGGGCCAGCATCAGTCTGCAGTAGACCTGGGGACTTGGACTGTTTCTGAGTTTGTTGCAAAGGTGGTAGCTTAAAGACATTAGGATCTCAGCTGTTGTAAACTGAGATCCTAATGTCTTAGAACTAATTGCTTTGGCTAGGAACCCATTTCCCACCTCCTACCTCCACTTTTTAAAGGTTTTTTTGCAGCAAGGCTGCAAAGCATGGGATAAAACTCCAAGTCAAACTTTATCACAGATGATAGTTACCACTTTCATTATTTTGACTAAGACATTCTGCCAGTTTTATCAGGGTAAAATGAATTATCTTGAAAGATTTTTTTCCCCTTCTCTATAATGATTGGTTGTTTCAATGTATTAGGCAAATTGTGGAAGGCTTTGATTGTCAGATACACTTTATAGTAGAATCTGTTTTTGCCTCAGTGGTTAAGAGTAGAACGTAAACTAATATCTTTAGGTAAAAAGAAGTAGCACATTTTTTTTTTCCTGTTTCACCGATGGACTGGATACTATTTAAGGCAGTGGTTCTCTGTATGTATTTCAGATGAAGGTGGTGGGGGAGGGTCCTCTCTAGTTGATTCTGATAAAACCCTCAGGTGAGAACCATTGCTTGAGAGCAGGGATCACAAACTAAAATGCCTCCAAGGACTGGCAGGGATTGGGGCAGACTGGAGTCTGCTGCCTGCAGGGAACAGCCCTCCTCCCACTCTGGCTGGTTTTGACTAGGTAGAAACACTGCGCAGCATGGCCAGAGCTTCTGGTTTTAAAAAGGAAAGCCAAGGAACCTACTTTTCTCCTGAGAAATGTCCTGATCTTTGAATGTTGTCAGTACACTTTTAAACCTGTGAGACCCTTGCACTGATCAAGCGAAACATACTTGTGAGCAGTAAACAACCTGTTTGTGACTTCACAGTGCCTTCTCTAAGTCTGAAATTCCAATAAGAGTCAGTCAAAATGAGTCCTATTCAGTTACCTAAGAAGTACACTCAGTTTCCTGGGTTTGCTGTCTAGCACTGTGATTCCATGAGATATAAGGGCAACAGGGAAAATATTACTGCATACTTTTAAAAAAGGACAATTTAAATATCTCAGGCTCAAGTTTGTGTGCTCCCAGATTTTAATATAATAATCATCCTTGATATAACATATTTCTTTGGAAATGAAATTTGGATCCATTTCAATCTTTAATGCATGGAATTAGCAGGATAGGGGTTGGAAAAGTTTCAAACTCTATAGAAGAGTGGCCACAAAAGAACATTCAAACCAATAACTAAAAATCTCAGCGGTATATTCTTCAGTTATTGGATCTTGGGTATTCAGGGCTGACTGCATCTTCCTGCATATTGAATTATTGTAGCATTAAGTTTCTGTAACATTTAGGAAATAGATGGCTGAGAAGTGACTGAAAAGAGAAATTTAAAAAGCAGGCATCACATTCCTTTTTATTATGTTTATCTGTCCTCTCAAGGACAGGAGAGGCACTTTCCATCTGTTTAAATCTTGCCCTAGCACATCCAGCCCTGAGGTGCTGGAGGGTTTGTGGGCCTCACTCACGCATTTAACCCCTAAGACCTTCCATTTCATTAGGGGAATCTGCCATTATAGGTGCTCATTCCTATCCTGTGGTACAAATTTTCTCTGCTGACTTTGTTGATAGCTTTATAAGTTGCACGTTGTCTGAAGTGGCAGACAGGGGAGTGAGGCCTGGACTGAGCATCTTGGTTGCTCTATATTAACTGTATTTTGTTCCCTTATATGTTGAATGTCAGTTTTGGGGGCCTCTGAAGATATAGTTTAGTATGTGTTGGCAGGTCAACAGAGGAAAAATTTTCAGGGATGAAATCCAAGGTTGTCGCTATTACTCCTAGAACACAAATATAGAATAATGGTCAGTGGGATTTCCCTATGGTTCACCCCAGTGTATGGGAAATAGGAGTCATCTAAGATATTCACATCTGGCTAATAAGAGAGTGGTATCTTGTTTCACTCTTGCTGTTTCTCCTTGCGTGTTTTCTGTCTTGGGGTCCCTGTGGGTAAGGTGGAATTGTATGTTTTTGGATCCCTAGCCAAATGTCATCTAATCTCTCATTAACCATGAATAAAGCCTTTACAAGCACAGATTTTCTAGAGGAATCCGAAACTGGTTAGGGATGCAAGCTTGTGGTAGTTTGGGAAACAAGCACATACATTTTTGTCTAATGTAATTTTTGTGCTTAGGAAAGTAACCGAGAAAGGGTTAGGAACAGGCAGATCTTAATTAAGTGAGCAATTTTAGAAAGGATAAAAATATTATGGAAACTGAAAAGAAGTATTTTGGATCCTGACTCAAGTTCTGGTGTGAGGTGGGAATGTTTTAATCTGTTTGGCATGAGCCAGAAATTGTTTCCTAGTGGGGAAAGACATAGGCTCCTCAAATAAGACCTTAGCCTCCTGGTTTTTGTGTTGTAGGTGGACCCCATACTGATGGCTCTTCTATAGGTGGCTGCTTCATGACACTGATGGAAAGTCTAAGCCTGGCATTCCTGGGTGTTCTAGAGTCAACTTCCCAATATTCCCAGTTACAAAATATTCACTTTTCCCCAATCCTGTGACCTCACTCTGTTCTTACCCTCTTTGGTCCTCAGTTTCTTTATGTATAAACCTGAGTGATAATACTTGCCCTGCATCCTTCTGAAGTTTTGATAGTCAGTTGAGATAATATATCTAAAGGTGCTTTTAAAAGTGTTGAGTGATACAGAGATGTAGGAAGTTCTTAGACAATTTGTACTATAAGGGTGATACAAGGAATTTGGAAACTTCTGTGCCCAAATGAAAAGGCTGTATGTAAGTGGTATCAAATGTTTATAGGCAGGTCATTCAGAAACACTGTTCCACTGCAATTGGCTCAGTGGTCAGTTCAGTTCAGTCATTCAGTCATGTCTGACTCTTCGTGACCCCATGAACTGCAGCATGCCAGGCTTCCCTGTGCATCACCAACTCCTGGAGTCTACTCAGACTCATGTCTATTGAGTTGGTGACACCATCCAGCCATATCATCCTCCGTCATCCCCTTCTCCTCCTGACCTCAATCTTTTTCAGCATGAGGGTCTTTTCAATGAGTCAGCTCTTCGCATCAGGTGGCCAAAGTATTAGAGTTTCAGCTTCAACATCAGTCCTTCCAGCAAACACCTAGGACTGATCTCCTTTAGGATGGACTAGTTGGATCTCCTTGCAGTCCAAGGGACTCTCAAGAGTCTTCTCCAACACCACAGTTCAAAGGCATCAATTCTTCGGTGCTCAGCTTTCTTCACAGTCCAACTCTCACATCCATACATGACCACTGGAAAAACCATAGCCTTGACTAGATGGACCTTTGTTGACAAGGTAATGTCTCTGCTTTTGAATATGCTATCTAGCTTGATCATAACTTTCCTTCCAAGGAGTAAGCGTCTTTTAATTTCATGGCTGCAATCACCATCTGTAGTGATTTTGGAGCCCCCCAAAATAAAGTTAGCCACTGTTTCTGCTGTTTCCCCATCCATTTGCTACGAAGTGATGGGACCAGATGCCATGATCTTCGTTTTCTGAATGTTGAGCTTTAAGCCAACTTTTTCACTCTCTTCTTTCACGTTCATCAAGAGGCTCTTTAGTTCTTCTTCACTTTCTGCTATAAGGGTAGTGTCATCTGCATATCTGAGGTTATTGATATTTCTCCCGGCAATCTTGACTCCAGCTTGTGCTTCATCCAGCCCAGCATTTCTCATGATGTACTCTGCATAGAAGTTAAATAAGCAGGGTGACAATATACAGCCTTGATGTACTCCTTTTCCTGTTTGGAACTAGTCTGTTGTTCCATGTTCAGTTCTAACTGTTGATTCCTGACCTACATACAGATTTCTCAAGAGGCAGGTCAGGTGGTCTGGTATTCCCATCTCTTGAAGAATTTTCCACAGTTTATTGTGATCTGCACAGTCAAAGGCTTTGGCATAGTCAATAAAGCAGAAATAGATGTTTTTCTGGAACTTTCTTGCATTTTCAATGATCCAACGGATGTTGGCAATTTGATCCCTGGTTTTCTGCCTTTTCTAAAACCAGCTTGAACATCTGGAAGTTCACGGTTCAAGTATTGCTGAAGCCTGGCTTGGAGAATTTTGAGCATTACTTTACTAACATGTGAGATGAGTGCAATTGTGCGGTAGTTTGAGCAGTCTTTGGCATTGCTTTTCTTTGGGATTGGAATGAAAACTGACCTTTTGCAGTCCTGTGGCTATTGCTGAGTTTTCCAAATTTGCTGGCATATTGAGTGCAGCACTTTCACAGCATCTTTTAGGATTTGAAATAGCTCAACTGGAATACCATCACCTCCACTAGCTTTGTTTGTAGTGATGCTTCCTAAAGCCCACTTGACTTCACATTCCAAGATGTCTGGCTCTAGATGAGTGATCACACCATTGTGATTATCTTGGTCATGAAGATCTTTTTTGTACAGTTCTTCTGTGTATTCTTGCCACCTCTTCTTAATATCTTCTGCTTCTGTTAGGTCCATACCATTTCTGTCCTTTATTGAGCCCATCTTTGCATGAAATGTTCCCTTGGTATCTCTAATTTTCTTGAAGAGATCTCTAGTCTTTCCCATTCTATTGTTTTCCTCTATTTCTTTGCATTGATCACTGAGGAAGGCTTCCTTATCTCTCCTTGCTGTTCTTTGGAACTCTGCATTCAAATGTGTATATCTTTCCTTTTCTCCTTTGCTTTTCACTTCTCTTCTTTTCACAGCTATTTGTAAGGCCTCCTCAGACAGCCATTTTGCTTTTTTGCATTTCGTTTTCCTGGGGATGGTCTTGATTCCTATCTCCTGTACAATGTCATGAACCTCCATCCACAGTTCATCAGGCACTCTGTCTCTCAGATCTAGTCCCTTAAATCTATTTCTCACCTCCCACTGTATAGTCATAAGGGATTTGATTTAGGTCATACTTGAATCAGATCAGATCAGATCAGTCACTCAGTCGTGTCCAACTCTTTGCGACTCCATGAATCGCAGCATGCCAGGCCTCCCTGTCCATCACCAACTCCCGGAGTTCACTGAGACTCATGTCCATCGAGTCAGTGATGCCATCCAGCCATCTCATCCTCTGTCATCCCCTTCTCCTCTTGCCCCCAATCCCTCCCAGCATCAGAGTCTTTTCCAATGAGTCAACACTTCGCATGATGTGGCCAAAGTACTGGAGTTTCAGCTTTAGCATCATTCCTTCCAAAGAAATCCCAGGGCTGATCTCCTTCAGAATGGACTGGTTGGATCTCCTTGCAGTCCAAGGGACTCTCAAGAGTCTTCTCCAACACCACAGTTCAAAAGCATCAATTCTTCGGTGCTCAGCCTTCTTCACAGTCCAACTCTCACATCCATACTTGAATGGTCTAGTGGTTTTCCCTACTTTCTTCAATTCCAGTCTGAATTTGGCAATAAGGAGTTCATGATCTGAGCCACAGTCAGCTCCTGGTCTTATTTTTGCTGACTGTATAGAGCTTCTCCATCTTTGGCTGCAAAGAATATAATCAATCTGATTTTGGTGTTGACCATCTGGTAATGTTCATGTGTAGTCTTCTCTTGTGTTGTTGGAAGAGGGTGTTTGCTATGACCCATGCGTTCTCTTGGCAAAATTCTGTTACCCTTTGCCCTGCTTCATTCTGTACTCCAAGGCCAAATTTGTCTGTTACTCTAGACTTCCTACTTTTGCATTCCAGTCCCCTATAATGAAAAGGACATCTTTTTTTGGGTGTTAGTTCTAAAAGGTCTTGTAGGTCTTTATAGAACCATTCAACTTCAGCTTCTTCATCATTACTCGTCAGGACATAGACTTGGATTACTGTGATATTGAATGGTTTGCCTTGGAAACGAACAGAGACCATTCTGTCATTTTGGAGATTGTATCCAAGTACTGCATTACGAACTCTTTTGTTGACTATGATGGCTACTTCATTTCTTCTAAGGGATTCCTACCCACAGTAGTAGATCTAATGGTCATCTGAGTTAAATTCACCCTTTCCAGTCCATTTTTATTTGCTGATTCCTAGAATGTCGACTTTCACTCTTGGCATCTCTTGCTTGACCACTTCCAATTTGCCTTGATTCATGGACCTAACATTCCATGTTCCTATGCAGTGTTGCTCTTTATAGCATTGGACCTTGCTTCCATCACCAGTCACATCCACAACTGGGTGTTGTTTTTGCTTTGGCTCCATCCCTTCATTCTTTCTGGAGTTATTTCTCCACTGATCTCCATTAGCATATTGGGCACCTACTGACCTGGGGAGTTCATCTTTCTGTGTCCTATCTTTTTGCCTTTTCATACTGTTCTTGGGGTTCTCAAGGCAAGACTGAAGTGGTTTGCTATTCCCTTCTCCAGTGGACCACATTCTGTCAGACCTCTCCACCATGACCTGTCTATCTTGGGTGGCCCCACATGGCATGGCTTAGTTTCATTGTGTTAGACAAGGCTGTGGTCCATGTGATCAGATTGGCTAGTTTTCTGTGATTGTGGCTTCAGTCTGTCAGACTTGAGTGAACTTCAGTGGTCAGACTTGAGTTCAGATCTTTGCCTTGACAACTGTACAACTCAATGTTGTATAAGCCTCACTTCCCTCATTTATGGGCTTTCCCCATTGCTCAGTGGTAAAATCCGCTGCCAAGCAGAAGACACAAGAGACACTGATTCAATCCCTGGAGAAGGAAATGGCAACCCACTCCAGTGTTCATGCCTAGAAAATTCTGTGGACAGAGAAGCCTGGTAGGCTACAGTCCATGGGGTCACAAAGAGTCGGACACAACTGAGCAACTGAGCATGCATGTACCTCATTGATAAAAACAGCTATAAAACCTATCTCACAAAGTGATTGTGAAGATTAAGTGAAATATTAATAATGTATATGAAAGTACTTACACTTTTAGGTTCCTATTAGATGGTTCCTATTAGATGCTCAGTATGTGTTGATTTGATTCACTAAATCATACATTGATGACAGTGTTCCCAAAGCATTTGCAGTATATGTAAAGGCATCTAAGACCTTATGAACCACTTTGTTGGGCCAGTCCAGTTCTTTTAATAAAACTGAAGGAGAAAGAATTCAAGGCCTGCTGTACCAGTAGGAGACTGGTTAAAAGCCCCCTCCTCAATAAGTATTGCACCTACACAGGGTTACTCCTTATGGATAAACCATTGCTCCTCCAAATGTCCTCTTTTACAGTGCAAATATCTCTGCATAGGAAACACATGATATAACTCTTCTGCATCAGCTGGTTGAGCTTGAGCCAGAGGAGCATCTTAGGGGCAGGGGTAGGGTCTAATATCAGTGATTAAGAGGAATATTCAGCATAGTCAAAATCACCATCAAAGTCCCCATAGATTCTACTGCATATGATTTTTGTGTGGATGTAATTAGACAACATAGTTTTGCTTCAGAGTTGCACTAGATCACTGTTTCTAGGTGAGAGCCAGATGAAATGTTTGACTTGTGGTTAGGGTTCAGGTTTTATGAAAAAGTATATATTGTTGTTCTTGAGGGTATATGGTGATGAGATAGATGCTCTGGAAGCCCATTTGGGCAGCAAGAGAGCTCTGGGGAAAAAGAGGGTGAACAAAAGATGTTTTAAAGGCATGTGCCTGATGAGTAAGGACAAGCCTCGTCAATTCTTGTTAAGTAAGTGAATTAATTGTGATTGTTTGCAGAAAGCTTGCTCAATTTATGTCCTTATCAGTGAATAAGTGTTTTATAGCACTCTTACAAGCATTAAATTATATGTTTTTTTTAAATATGATACAAACTTAATAGAACAACATGCTATTTCATTTTTGTTTTTAATGTGCATCAAAAATATTAGTACCAGTCTCCTCATTTCACAGTGTAAAAGAACAGGAAAATCCAGTTGAATGCTTAATTCTTGTTTTGACCTCAACAATCTCTGTTCAGGCTATTTTGATGTCCATGACTTTCTGACAGTCACTTGTCTAAGTGGGGTTTGCTGATCTGGGTGACCCCTCCTCCTAAGAACTGGTCACTTGCACCTGGTCTGGTCTAGTTCTGAATATCCCCTGAGCCAGCTTCTAGTCCTGACCTGCCGTGTACCAGGAGGTTGCTAGCATCTCTCTTGCACAAGATCTCTGCTGAAGACACATGATTTTTTCCCATCCCATTTTGCCTCTCAGGACCCTCTTCCACTCTCCTTTCCTTCTGTGCACCTAGCCAACTCCCACTGCTTCCCATCATACTGCTCCTAGCTCAAGTCCACTTCCTTCTGGAAATGCTTTCTTTCCCCTTTGAATAAATCACACTATTGACCATACCACTCATTAACAATGTGTCAAGTAAATGGCACAGACAGTAATTGGCATTTTTTGTAATCATGGGTTTTACATGCAGGAGGTAAATGATAGCAGTGGTCCCTGGGAATTTCATCATGACAGCCTCATTTCTGAGATGCTAAAGAAGATCACAAACCCAGAGTTCAACTCAGTAAGAAACACCTTTGTGATCTAGTAGCTCTGAATTCCAGTTTTCCCCCATTAGGAGCTCACTACCCATCCTGTCTCCACATCTTGGTTTTCCGTCCGTGAGACCAGGACTCTGTCTGGTAACCTTGGAGAACAGAGTTGCCTGGATTACATACCCTAAGGCCCTGCCAAGTGACTAAATTAAAGGACTGATTTAAAGGAAGTTAAAAAGAAGATAAAAATGACACCACCCAGAGAGAGCCCATTACTCAACTCAAGTTGCTCTGTTCTGAGGAATTAGAAGCCATGATCTATGATTTGAGTATAACTCAGGGAACAATTTTGGTCTAACAGCTTCAGCTATATTTACAACAGCCTTTCCCCCATTTCAACCCTCTGCTTTTTACTCTATAAACTTCCTTCTCTATGTCTAAAGAAATTCTGCTTAAATTCCTTGAGGGTCTGACCCTTTCCGAGCCTTAGTTTATGTTCTTTTGTTCTTGTACTTGACATTATCTCAAATAGTCTTGTAAAATCTTGCTTCTGTTCCCTTCAGAATTTTATATCCCTCAACAAGGCATTTTCCCTCCTCCCTTCAGAAAAATCGCTGCATCACTTTGGTAACTTTTTTCTTTTATGAATACAGATAAAAATTTCCAGTTCCTTAAATTATACAGATTACATTTTCTGGCACTACTGCTGTGTCCAGAATAACCTAAAACAAAGTTATTTGAGCAGAGTTAACATTTGGCAAATCTGCATTAAACCCAGTAATAGCAGGTTGAAATGCCTTCTAGAGAGGACTGCCCAGAAGAAAGCTGATTATCTGTTCTTGGGGGAGGAAGAGGAGCCTAAAATGGTCAGTGGGCTGATTAGCACCATAGTATTTTTCTCTGATATGATTCATGGATGAAAGTACTGTGATTCAATAGCATTTTTTCCTTTATTCATTCATTTCATCATTCACTATCTCAGGTGAAAATGTGTATAGTTTGTTTTCAGGAGGAGACAAATTGCTCAAAACCTTTGAAATAGCAGTTATTCATTTAATAATTTTTTTGTTTTTGTTTTTGTTTTTTTGAGATCCTGTGCTGTATCAAGCCCTGTGCTGATACGAAAATACCAAAACACATTCTTGCTCTTCAGAAGTTCTGTCTGGTGGGGGAGATGAACAAATTAACAGTCAATTATAATACAATGTGACAAGTGTTCTGAGGAAGGTTGGAACTGAGAGAGGCACCTCTCTTCTTTTAAGGGGTGGATTGTGGTCAGAAAGGAAGACTTCCTAGAAGAACTGATGCTTCAACCAGGGCAGGCTACCGTGTATATATGGAGGAGAGATGGGGTATAGGATGGGAAGGAAGGTAATACATGAATGTATTAGTTTTTTTATTGCTGCTGTAACAAATGATCACTAATTAAGTGGCTTGTGTGTATTAATTGTTCAGTCATGTCCAACTCTTTTGTGACCCCATGGACTGTATGTAGCCCACCAGGCTCCTCTGTCCATGGAATTCTCCAGGCAAGAATACTGGAGTGGGTAGCCATTTCCTTTTCCAGGGAATCTTCCCAACCCAGGGATTGAACCCAGGTCTCCCACATTGCAGGCAGGTAAAAATCCATCTGAGCCAAGGGAAGCCCAATTAAATGGCTTAAAAAATACACATTGAAGATGTCTGAAGTCTGAAAGGGGTTTCCTTGGGCCAAAATCAAGGTGTTGGCAGGGCAGGGTTCCTTCCAGAAGTTCTATGAAAGAATCCATTTCAGCTTCCAGAGACCCCTGCATTCCTTGGCCCCTGGACCCTTCCTCCTTCTGGGATAGTCCAGGACAAGTTCCCCACCTCAAAGTCCTCAACTTATTCACACATGTGCGTCCTTTTTGCGATGTAAAGGATATATTTATAGGTTCTAGGGACTAAGCCATGGACTTCTTTTGGTAGTGGTAGACCACTATTTTGTCTACCACAATGACCAAAGTACATTTTGAGGGGGAAGAAAAGGGATCCCAATCTGAAGTTATTTGAATGTATTTGAGAGGTTCAGTGTATAGTTTGAAAGACAGCATTATCTAAACCATTTACCTTCTTATACAGTAGTCTGAGTCTCATGACTGTTCTGAAACCTCGTTAATGGTCCCCTTCAAATGAAGAAATGGGCCACCATTTGACAGTTTTTCTTAGTATAGAAAAATAAAAATTAGGATAGTGTTATTTCTTATAATGAAGCTACTTTGAGAAGTAGTGTGGATTCAGAAATGGTTAAAAAGTCTTGAGTAATCTTCACAGGAAAGCTTGTTGCTGGGCTCAGTTTCCTTGCTTAAGAGCTGACCTATCTTGGTTTCCTTCTCATCTTATTCTCTTCAAGTTTTACAGTTCAGAGTCATAACCTGCAGGTGTGCCTTTTGATTGCCATCCCTGTCACTGAGCCCAAACTGGGGAGCCTTGTGTCACCCCTGAATCAGCACTGACCTCCCCAGTTGGTGTCAGCTGAGCCTGACCTAGCTCCTCTGCCAGCTTTGGCAGCAGCAACTAACAGGGCATTTTGGGTTCCACTGACCTCACTGTGGTGGCAGAGGCAGGGATAGAAAGGATGGTGGGTGCTTGCTCTGATGGAGTGGATATGGATAAAGGACATCCTACATCTGCTATGCTGTCTCCTCTTGGTGGCTGAACATGAAAGCTTGGCTGCTGTAATGGGTGGAAGGGTGTAATTTTATTATTTTTAAAATTAGAGTTGATGATGAGGCACTGATGGAAAAAATGACCTGTTGACTGACTTTGAACTTCTAATATGCTTGTCTCATATGTATTTTAACATTTATTACAAAATATTTAAGTTTACATCACATTTGCAAACTGATTACAAAATTCCAAAACAGATGAAATTTCAGAGGCCATACATTTTTGATACAGTCTTTCAAGCTAGGTTAAACACTGCTTCACCAGTCAAATGTGTTCTCCATAACTGTTTTCTCATCAGTCCCATCTACACTGCACTGACTGTCCTGTAGACAGTTGGATTCAATGCTGGGGAATTTCAACAGTCTGTGTAATGTGGGGCCAGTGCTCTCCTTTCCAAAATTTGTGTTTTGCTAGTGATCATTCTTTCCTGTTAGCTTTCCAGATTGTTCCTAAACTGGCTTGATGCTGGGTACTGAGCCCTTTGTGTTCTATCTGAAGCTGCCTGAGGTGGGGCAGGAAAGGCATGAACCCTAACGTCTTGGGCCTGGGGCTGAATCTGGTCTCTGCTACTTGCTCATTGTGTGAACCGGAGCAGGCCACAAGACTGCTGTTGGCTAAGCACTGTCTGGGACTCTTCAGGCTCACCTCAGGTTAGGCAGTCATCACAATCCCCTGTCCTGTTGCAGATGGACAGACAGAAAGCAGAGGCATATTACATTTTCATGGCTTATGGGTGATAGAACTGGGATTCAAAGAGAGCTGTGTTTCCAGATGTTTTTTCAAGGTGAAAGGCTCTACAGGAGGAGTTGGATGGAGGCCGAAGGCTGCACAGTTGGGGTGGCTATGTGCCCCCAATCCCTCTTTTGGAAAGAATTTACTGTCATCTGTTTGATAATTACACATTCATTGGAAAAAGGTTTGATGCTAAAAAGGCATGGGAAAATAATTACATTTTTACTACCTTATGCCCTTCTAACTTATTTAAGCTCCTGGCTGGTCACTGTCTGCTGGAAACTCACGATATAATAGTACAATCCATGTAGAATTGTAGAAAAGATAAAATGAAGTAACACAAGTGAGCCATCTGGTCAGGATAAGGTCTCCCACATTAGTTTATTCTTTTTGTCATTATCATACAAAGGCTTTGTGTCCGGGTATGGCTCAACTGTATCTAGGGCATACAGAACCATTACTTGAATATTTTTACATTATTTACAATAAAGGCTGATTAATTCAACAAACACTTGTTTAGAACCAATGGTGCACCTAGAAATGTGTGGGTCTATGACCAGGGATGGCCTGGTGGAGGATGGGGTGGGCAGCCAGAAATGGTAGCTGTGAGAAATCTCCCTCTATCCCACTTAAGATATGGCCTGATGTCTGAACAGTCTCCATTAGGCCATTCCTACCATTGACTCTTTTCAAAAATTTTCACTAAAATTCAAAGCCATCAAGAGAGGCAGCATCTCAGTTTTTATGAGTTTATTCCCTGAATGAGCAGCCATACAGACCCCAGGGTAGATTTGGATGAAGGCTTGAGGTGAAGGACAGGGATCAGTGTGGAGGCAGGGGCATTCTAAGGTCAACATCTATTTCCTTCCTGACTCAGCCAGAGCAGGCTTGTGCCAGTTGTCAGGGGGCTGAAATGACACTCACATTATGTTCTCTGGGTCTCGGGCCTGCAGCCCTGGCCTACGGGTGCCTGTTGGATCTGTCCACTCATACAGATGGAGTTTTGTCTAGGAAAGAGGGAAATTAAGGCCAGTGAGCTCTGAGGAGACCAGCTGATAACACAACCAGTCCCAGATCGGGGAAAGGAGATGGAGCAGATTAAGAAGCGGTGAGTCAGGGACCCAGAGTGGCACACTGTAACTCCCACAGATGTTGAGTTTCCTGAGGATAGGATGAAAACACCAGTTTCACACAGTAACCTCCAGACCCAGAAAAAGACTGAATTAATTGAAGAAGACCTTGAGAGTTTTTCTAAATTTGGTAAAGTGAAGGATCATATTAGCTCTGTATCTGCCAAGAATGAGTTGTTGAACAAGCCAGCCAGGTAAGAAAAGGAAGATAAGATGTCATTCAGAGTCAGACATCTCCTGAATGATGTCCTGAATGAAGAGAGAGTCCAGCCTATATAGGAAGAGCTGGTCTTGTCAAGAAAAGATCCCAAGAGACCTTCAAAAGGGACCTGGAATGAAATGAACAGTGATGATCACAAATGTTGATTTGTGCCAAGAACTCATCTAAACCTTTTGCATGAGTGAACTCACTCAGTCCTAACAACATCCTTATAAAACAGGTATTATTATTTTTCCCGTGTTACAGATGAAACTGGGACAGTCAGGTTAAGCTGCTTGCTTGAGGTCAGTCATGAGGCCAGAGTTCAAACTGAAAGCCTGACCCCAGAACCCATGCTCTGAAGCACCTACTTTCTCTCTACAAAATGCACGGCTTGTGTAAAAGTCCAGTGAGAAGCTGGAGAAGTCCAGAAGGCTAAAGCAGTGGTTTTTAACTGGGTTCACACCTCCTGGATTGGTGAGCAAAAGTTTGTCTCTTAGTGTATGTTTTGGGTTTTTAATTTTCCCTAAGGAGTGGGAGAAAATAGTATTTCCAGAGAAATCAATGACCCCCAAATAGGTAAGAATTCCAGAGGGTTAGGGGTAATTCCTGCACACCAGCCTCCCAACCAAGGTTTGGCTGCTGGTGGGGGTCACAGAGCATATGCTGACTTGTGTTCTCAGGGCTGACTGCCTGGTACTTCCAGCAGGATCTCCCCAGAAGGGTGTTTTCAGAGGCTCAGCTGTCTGTCCTCATGGGAACTTTGGGAGCGATCATCCCCTGGTTAGCATTTCATTTGCCCGGCTTGGCTTGGTGTATATTTATTAGAAGACGAAGCCTGTTAAAACAGAAAAATGGTCACTGCACTGGAACATTTTTCTCCAAGTGACATTATCCATGACTTCTACTGGGGAGAAAAGAGGCAAAATCCTTATATTCTGGACAAATGCTTTTGCAATCTTCTGGTGCCATTGGTTATAGCTTATCTAACTTCATAGTAGATCTGTCTTATTCAAAAGATACAGTGTAGCTTGAAAATCAGTAGAGGGGTGGGGAAGGGGGCAGTATTCTTATTTTCAGATAAGACTTTATGTTATGATTAAGTCACTTTTCCCAGACAATTTAGATTAAGCAGAGGTTTTCTCTGTGAAGATCAATATTGTCACTAATCCTGAGCAGCAAAGAAATATATATGTTTTTCTGCCATTAACACCCAACAGTGAAGAACAATGAATCAGGAACAACAGATGTGTTAGAGTCACTTGATTGGTGTCTGAAAAACTACCATTTCTGCTTTCATAGATATTAGTGTAACTTTCAACACTCTTAATGTTAGATTTCAGTGAGAGAGAGAGTTAAATATTCATACCACTGAAAAGATACATTCTAAAGTCAGAGTCTGATATCAGAATTGTACATCTTCCTGACCCTTGATTCTTTCAATTTTCACTATCTTATCTGGAAGAGACAGTGGGATGTGCCCTGGAATATAGCAGATGCACTGCTCTTAAATCCCACCTCTGTCACCAGTCACAACCTCCATGAGCTTTAGTTTCATACCTTTCATATCCTTATGGACTTTTTGTGCTTGATTTATGGTTTATATATCTGGTTGTACTTTGTGGTTCTGACAATCTTGGCTTAATACATTTTGAGGCCATGAGTATGTTCAAGTTTAGAGTCGTTTTATCTCCTTGGTGAACTACATTTATTTTGTAGTGCATCTCTAACATTTTTACTTGCTTTCAAGTCTCTTTTATCTCATATGAATAGAGCTATACAAGCTTTTTGTTGTTGGTTGGTCTTGTATACCTATTTGCCTTGTATACTCTTTTCTATCTTTTTGCTTTTACTCTTACAAAGCCTTATGTTTTAGTGCATCTCTTATAATCAGTAAATAGCTACAAAAAATTTGTAAAATTTTGTAAAAATTTCTTTAAAAAATTCAGTCTTAATAAAATCTAAAGTTAATCAACATCTTTAATCTTATCCCAAACAATGCTAGTACCTTAGAATATTTTAACTGCCATCACCTTTCTTGACTTACATGTTACTTTGTCATGTATTTATTTCTACCATTTTTGTTTTTGAGTGTTGTAGTGGGTGCTGTGTGCACTGCCTCATTTTCCCTTTGAGGACTAAGACAGTCCTTCTTCCAGTCCCTAGGAATGTTAATGGCTTATGGATTTCAGTTGAGTCCCTCATTGAGAATTGTTCTCAGCAGAAGAGAATGGTCTGGCCCAAAGTCATGTCCCCTCCCTGGTGGCAGTTCATATCTAAGCTTGGTCAGTGTGTATATGTGGTGGGATAAAGGCCCCCTCCTCGAGAGATGAGACAACACCAGAGCTCTCTGTGGGATCAGATGATGTTTTATTGTGACTACATCACAGTTCACTCCTTTCTCTGCCAATTTTGCTTTGTTTACTCACCAACAGATGTTGCCCCCTAGAAAACGCTCTCAAAATCCTCCTGCATACAAATCTCAGACTCACAGTCATTTCCCAGGAAATTCCTTGGGCCAATATTCATGTAGACTTACATATTTTCCATTTTATTTGCGAATACTGTCTTTTTGTGTGCAGAATCAATTTCCTTCTGCTTGAATTACATCTTTTAAATTCCTTTAGACAGAGTCTGTTGAGTGACAGTCCTCATTTTACTCTGATCTGAAAGATGATTTAATGAATATGGAATTCCAGGATGACTATTATTTTCTTGCAGCTCATTGGTGATGTTATTCTACTGTTTCCTGATTACCATCATGTCTCTTGTTCATTTAGCTGTCAGGTGAACTACCACTTGTTTGAAGGTAATCTGTCTCTTCTCTCTGCCTGCTTTTCAGATCTTCTTTTGTCTTTGATGTTCCATAGTTTCTAAAGGAGGATTTATTTTTATTTAACTTATTTGGGATTCACTGAGCTTTCGTATCCAGACCACTGGACATGGAGTCTTCTGAGCCTCAGTTTTCACTTCAGTAAAATGATAATGGTGATAATTTCCATTTTAGTGCGTGATTGCAGAAAGATCACATTAGACAATTCATTTATATTTCCTTTAAGGCAGAATTTCCATTTTTTTGTTTCACTGGATTAGACATTTTCCCTGTTCAGACTTCCTTAGCAAGTTCTGTAACCAAATAGATATGGGAAGTGCTGGTTCCCGCATGTTCTCTTGGAGAATTGCAAAGCTCATCAACATTATGAAAGCCTTGGGAAGTCCTACACTATTCTCCACACTCATGTGTCCTCAGAAGAGCTTTGTTGTAAACATCTCACATTCCATGGAACACAATGTTGGGGAATGTGTGTCTGTGTTCAGTTGCTCAGTCATGTCTGACTCTGCTACCCTTTGGACTATAGCCCACCAGGCTTCTCTGTCCATGAGATTCTCCAGGCAAGAATACTGAAGTAGTTTGCCATTTCCTCCACCAGGGGATCTTCCTGACCCAGGGATTGAACCTGCATCTCCTGCATTGCAGGTGGATTCTTTACCGCTGAGCCACTGGGGAAGCTGTTTTAGGGAATACCTGTATATAAAATATCAAATGATATGTTTTATTTAATAATAAAGGAATATTTACCCCTTACAAATAGTCTAGGGTTTTTTTTTTTCAAAAGTTAAGCAAATAACAAGAAAAGGATTGATCACAAGGAAGCAGTGGCTCATAAGTGCCTTGTTCCAGGCTGCCAGAATCTACACCTGCTCCTGGGGTGGCTCCCCACCTTCTTTGTTGTGAGACTGTAATAGAGCCAGGCCATGAACAGCCTTTAGTGTGGCTGGTGCTTTGCTTGGTTACCAGCACTGCCCCTCCCAACCAGGCAACAGTTAGTGGTGGGGACTGTTAGTAGTTCTGTTCAGCCATTGGTCAGCACCACAGTGGGCCCCTCCCCCAAGTGAGCAGCTGCCAGAGAGTGACCGTTAATGGTCCTGCTCAGCCATTGGTCAGTAGCACAATAGGCCCCTCCCATAAGCAACCAATCGTCAGGGAATGACATTAGTGGGCCCAATCAGTCAACAGTTAGCAGAATGGTGGTCATCAGAGAGTGAGGTAAGAGGCAGATCCCAGCCTTCTCCCAGGGAGCTTTCCAGTTCACCCAGCCTGGCGTCAGCAGGTGATCTGGGGGGCCTAGGGAGCTGGCTGGGAGCTGTGTTTTGCAAGGCCCAAGAACCCTGGCCAAGGCCAACTCCTGGTCTTGAGGTGGCAGTGAACATATCCCCATCCTGCCTCTGTCACCTAATGGCAGCAGCAGTCTTCCTGGGTCGCAGTCTGTGGGACCTGGTGTCTCTCACCTGGGAGCCGTGGACACACCTGCCTCAGAGGGACCTGAGTTCAGTTCATTTCAGTCTCTCAGTCGTGTCCAACTCTTTGCGACCCAATGAATCGCACTACGCCAGGCCTTCCTGTCCATAACCAACTCCTGGAGTCTACCCAAACTCATGTGTGAGGGACCTGAACTCCCCAGTAAAAATGCAGGTTTGAGGCCCCATTCCATACCTACCGTAGACTTTCAGCTGCCTTCATTTCTTCACATGGTTACCATGCACATTCAAGCTTGAGTTTGCTATAGCAGTAGTTTTAGGTGTGATCACTAGAAATGGCTATTTGTAGCTCAAGTATCCTTGCCTGATATTTAATATAAGGAAATAAAATCCCTTCTCATACAAGCTTCAATGGCCTGTCAGTCACTACTCACTCTGTAGTTCTGAAATTTAGGGTTTGGTGGACAAAATTCCTTCTATGGCTTTTGGAACCTTGTCTGTCTGAGGTGAAAGTGTTGTGGTTCAGTCATGTCTGACTCTTTGTGACCCCATGGGCTGTATCCCAGTAGGCTCCTCAGTCCATGGAATTCTCCAGGTAAGAATACTGGAGTGGGTAGCCATTCCCTTCTCCAGGGGATCTTCCTGACTCAGGGATTGAACCCACTTCTCCTGCATTGCAGGCAGATTCTTTCCAATCTGAGTCACCAGCGTTTGAGATAACTGTTGAAATGGGCAAGAAGCAAACAAATATAATTATTAGAACTCATATCTCTAGATAACTGTCTTTATGGTTTTCATAGTGCTTTCAAAGCAAAAGCCACAGATGTATTATTCATTGGATCCTCCTTATGAATCTGTAAGATAAGCAGAATAAATATCAATATTCCCATTTTACACAAGTGGAAACAGACTCAGTTGGACTAAATGATTGGTTCAAATCCCTGAATGTAGTCAGTGGTGGAGCCTGTTTGAAATTTAAGGTGCCTTGCCTGCCCACCCTCCATTCTTTCTTTCCCACACACACTGAACTCGCTGCACCTCCTTTGTTCTCTCCCTTCCTTGCAGAGATTTCTACTGTCATTTGCAGATATCACCATCAACCTATTGGCATATCTATGCTGTTCTGTCCTGGCCATTGTACACATAGTCTACCAGCCTGACTGCTGATGAGCCCTTCCCAACCAGGTGTGCTCCTGTGACCGTTTATCGACAGAGAAGAGTGGTGGCAACTTGCAGGAATACTTTGCCTAATCAGGCTGTTTTGTGGACATTTCCTTCACTTTACCAACCTTCTTAACTCTTAATTTTGTAAAGCTAAAAATAGCATACACCAATCATTGTACCATCTGGAGGGAGGTGCACCTGTTTTCTTCCCCTCTCAGGACATGTGTACCTGCCTAGGAAAAGGGGGTGCATTCTGGACAGTTTGGCAGAATGGCGAGGGAAGATATTTGTATAATTTGAACCTGCAAATATTTTTAATTGCAATAATGAGAGAGTTGCTATTCTGATTACTCAGCACAAAGAGAACACTTGTCTAATTCTCCAGTTAATTTGATCCATGCAGATAGCTTATTTTCCAGAATCCATTTAGCACTAAATCTGAAGTGATGGTCCAAACTACAGAATTATCCATGTAACTATTTAATGAGCTTTTTACCTTCTGGAGCCTGTACACCCAGTCAGGAGAAAAATAAGCATTGTTCCCTTCTATTAGTCATATAACTTTTAAAAGTCTTTGTAGTGTTTTATCACCCTCCCCTGTTTGTTCACTCTGGGCTTTGAGTGCAGAAACAAGATAGATTCAGAGCACAGGGGGAGTGCATTTGTTCTATTTCCACAGAGTTTCATAGCATTATTATTAGGCTTTTTGCATGTTTATTCTTCAAAGGAACTGTTTTTTCCTTACTCAGCCATCGGCAAGAGGGCATTTCTTAGCTTCTCCTCTTTAAATCTCTGATCTGAAGGTCATCAAGGTGAACGATGATGTATTCCCTTCTGACTGTGAGTAAATGCAAGCAGTCCCGGCCCACCAGCTGCCTGCTAAAGTGATTTAGCTGCTGTGTACCTGCACCAGAGCTCAGAACACAAACGGGGCAACCACTGAACCTCAAATTAAGCCAGCAGCCACATTCCAGTTGCCATGCTGTGGCTGTGTCACCTGCTGCGGCATTTCAGCAGGATGCTGGTGAGCATGTGGGGCTACATTCTGTGCCGTCAGCCTCTGTGAGGTTCTCTTTGCCACGTCAAGTTTCTCATACAAGTCATGGTGATAGAAAACCATTGTTGGGATGCTGGAGTTGGTTTGGTGGGATCCTTACAAGAGACAGTGCTATTTGCCAGTCTTTATGCAGGAGAGGGAGGAAAACCAGGCCTTTCTTTGGTTGTCTTCATAGACATATTCCCGTAAAGCTTCTGAGGCTAATTGTGGTGAAAATGTGCCAGGTAGACCCCTTTCATGCCAACCATAATTAATAGTATTATAGTCTTCAAGGCCATAATGCTCATCAGTTATTAATTAGCAATTCATTTTGTTGAACAAATAACACTTATGATTGATGATAGAACTTGTAATTGGGCACTAGAAGTGGCCCTCCTGGGACTGACTTACCAGCAGATATTAACCACGACACAGTAATGAAAAACACAGAGGATCATCCAGGAAAATCCATGTTAAACAATTGTGACACAGCCAAGGTGTTCCTTCTCAACAGGAGAAAATCCCATCTTGAGTGTTGGGTGTGTATCCTGGGTCTGAGTGTGTTAATTGTTTCTAGTCACACAGCATCAGGGTTTTCCATTTCCTCTTAAGCTTGTAATCAGATGCCCTATTTTTTTCCCAAAAATCAAATTGTTCCTTGCTAGGCAATTCTATTGACTTTGAATTATTCTTGTGATAGGTCATTTTGAGGTATTATCATGACACGTCCAGTTAGACTTGAGGGAAAAAAGTGCTTTTCCAAAAAGGTAATGATAGAAATTTTTATTTTAAATGATTTCTTAGATTGAAATCACTTTAGATTAACAGATTTTCCTGCCCAATTGATTTTCTGGCATCCATGTGGTGATCCAGCAGAGATAAAATGCGAGTTCTTAGTCCACGGCTGCGAGGACACGGAGAGCTTGGCAAATAGAACCGGCAAAGCTTCTTTCTCTCTCGCTCGGTTGGAGCAGGACAACTGGAGCCGGTCAGCTGCTGACCAGATGCTGCCTTCAATTAATATGCCAACCCTCAAAGACGTTTATCGCTCACTCTCAAAAGCAGAGCAGCTGAGTAATAAAGGCAACTACTAAAACCATTTTTTTTTTAGAGCATTTGTAATGGCTAAATTGCTTGAAATAAATTAGCAAAAAAAATAAACATAGTTTGTACAGTATCTGTAAAACAAATTCCTAGTCTTGGGAAAATAGACAAAGTGAGAGCTTGTATTTAACAAGCATATGCAATATGCTTCATTAAGACAGGGCTTTTTTTTTTTCTTCTAAATTTAAAAAGGGTTAATAAACTCCAAGATATCATTGCCAGTTAAACAGGTCCTGCACCATTTTAAGGGAAGTAAGAGGTTACAAAGGAGACAGTTAAAAAGAAACCAAGAGACTGTGTTGTAGTGCTAACAGGCAATTAACAAACTCATGGGTGTTAATTATCTTCATACTGTATCATGTTCAATTAGCTTAGTCTTTGCAACAAAGGCAACGATGAACAATTGCTTTGATAGGTGTACAGTACTTCATTTGTAGTTAATCGGTTTAAGCCCTCTGGTTGCTAGGTTACCTTGGTCTCCAGAGGTAAAAAGCTGTACAGATGCACTATGTTTAAATGACTACAGAGAACTGTTTAAACTCAAACCATGTATAACTCTTTATTGATTTTTCACAGAAGATCTCAGCTCTGATGATAAGGTTTTGATATATTTTCCTGCTACAGCCAGTTCCTTGGAGTATTGCAGAAAAAAAATCTGTCAATATGCTTCTATTATGATCTCTTGATCTGTGCCTATAAAAACCTTTAGCCACAGCCCTTATTATAAATAATGGAAGAAGCAATATCTGATTTTTTTTTCCACACTGTACTACATGAAGATTTTTTTTCTGTCATTGCCTTTGGATCCAAATTACAGGACTTCTTTCTGTACCCATGCTCTTAAATAATAAAGAAGAATTTCTAGCTCTAATTAATTTGATTGACTCTCGGCAGGATGGGATCAGCTGTAGCATCATGAACTTTAACAATAACTACCAACTGATGGGCAGTTCACATCAATAAGACCATCACTAGCCTCTCTCTCACCTGTCACCAGGCGGGGAGTGAGCAATAACCAGCCCCCCACAGATGCTCCCCGCTTAGCGCTTTCTGCCCTATTAGCAATTTATAATGGTGATCAAGAAACAGTCAGCAGCAAATCAAGACAACTGTCTGGCTGCCTGTTTAATTGGCCTTGTTTGCGTTTTGATAAATGGCTTGTGACTACTATAGGCCCCTGTATTTTGACTTTTAATAGGCCACAGTGATTAGACTACCAACAGATACTAGGTCAAAACCAAGGAAAGGTGCAAAAAATGTTAATTAATATCAATAATAGGCAATTATTAGTTAGACAGAAGGACCTACTAGCTGCGTGCTCTAACGGCTCAGAGCTAACTGGAAGAGGAGTGTGCCAAATTAGCATAACTGTGTATGCAGACTGCATGGTGGGTCCTAGCAAACATCTGTTATGTTAGTAATTCAAATAGAATTCCTGCCTTTGGAGTGAGATTCGCAGAGTCAGCAATCCCTGCTGGCCATTTCAAGGCACTAACAATACCCTAGTGACTGGTGTCCTTCCAAATGGGCTGTGTTTCAGGCTAAGAATTAAATTGCACCTTTTCTTTGGAGTTGTGCTCTTGAGCTTAAGGGGGTTACTGTCTTCTGGCCAGGAGAGGGTGGAGGAGAATGGGTTTGTATGGAATCCACACTTACCTTAGAGGGAAGTGTAATGTGGGCCCAGCAGACTCAGGGAGGGACACAGCCATTTACGTTTGCTATTTCATAATTAGCACTGAAATATGGCTGTGTTCAATACATCAGATGAAACACTGTATCATTCTCACAGCATGATTTTATCCTTTTCTTGAAGTGTGTGTTCGGGCTTGTGCAATGATGAAAGACTGACAGTATGTTTTGAAGCATAAGGAGAAGTAAGATGGAGTAGGAGTTAAGACAATGCAATGATTGGAATTGTAACTGTTATTCCCTACACTTGTTGTTGACATTAAGGTCACCATGGGCAAAATCCTCATGATAGTCAAAGAATGTTAGAATTGGAAAGGAATTGGAGCTATCTTAAGTCCAAATTGAGAAATGGAGATCCAGAGAGGTCAAGGGACTCTTTATGGTCACTCAGCTGGTTTGGGGCATGCCTGGAAGGAGACACAGGTCTCCTAACTTCCCTCCCAGTGCCCTTCGCCTGACCTTGCTGTCTACCTAGGAGGCTGTGGGTTTCTATCTGTGATTTAGTGTTTGGTAGGTATCTTCAAAATGCACATTTGAAATGTAAATGTGGAATATGTGCAAAAAGTGTTCCTACTGTATAAATACATGATATTTATGAAATGGCATGTTATCAAACATACTTTATTTTTAGGATTAGAAAAAAACTTGGTTATAAAATTATAAAATCTACAGCCACCTCTTGATGTTTCACATTTTAATGTCAAGCACAGTTTTTTTTGTTTTTTTTTTTTTGAGAAGGGTACCTTATAATTGCGGTATCCCCTGTTTTATTTTGAGCTTGTTTTCTTACATATCTTGCTTGAACCAAACCAGGCAAGGATATGTGTGTGTTGCCTTTTTCCTTCCTCACCAGAGTACTGACATTTAAGACCTATTTGACTAAACATTTTCAAGATCTTAAAAAAAAAAAGGAAAAGTGTGTGTAGGGGCACAGACTCTACCTCGTCAAAGATTGAAATTGAATTGTGGATTATAAACAACTGCAGTTTTCTCTCTTCTCTCTCTACCCTCCCCTAACCCTAACTCAGCCCCTCACAACCCACCCCCAATACCAAGGATATCTCTTCAGACTGCATCTTTTCCCTGAATGCACTGAGCCATTAATCCTTTTTAGTACCAAAGTGTCAGAGAAAAATGGACTTACTTTTTCATCTTTATTCCTGCAAAAATACTTTGAAAATCATCTGGTTTTGCATCTATGAGGAAAGTATTATGTAAGCTTAAAAATAACATTTTCAAATAATTCATTTCTGGGAATAGAATCTTTTGAAATGATGGAAATATGACACTTTAGTTTCTCATTTTTTACACGCTTAACAAAAAATTTGTTGAGTCCTGGGCCAGGATATAAAAGAATCACAAAAATAACTATCAGAATAGTATATTTATGAATTATTTATCTCTTACCATATGGATCTCTTTACTAAACATTTTCTGTGTGTCAGCCACTTAATTCTCATAACAAATCCCATGAAGTAGGGTTCATAAAATGAACCCCATTTTATGAATGAAGAAACTGAGGCTTAGCAAGTTTCTATTTAACTTAAGTTTAAATGTGTGACACTTTGTAATATAAATTATTTTCCTATTTTGAGGATTTTAAGAATTTCTTCAATTCTTTTGTATTGAAAATATAGTAGATACTATGTTTTAAATAAAGTTTAAGAAGCAACAAGAAAATGGTTCATGTCGTAGCATCTTTTTCAGGTAGAGTGTATATTATACATAAATGTTACTGTGATATTTTAAACTTTAATATTCCTGGAATGAAAGGAAATTCAATTTATTTTCTTTTAATTATTAGAGATTTGTTTCTTTTATTCCTGTAAACTCACTGCATTGTGGTATACTTGTCCCTTAAACTCCAGCAAATCTCACATGTTACTGATTAGAAGAAGTATGAGTATTTTATCTGTCACAAATTAATGATGGAATGCTAAACTAAACTAGGATGAAATGCTTTCCAATACTTTCTTCTGGGTTATCAATAGCATTCATGATATAGCATTTCTTTTAAAAGTGCCCCACTGTTCACTCTGGGATTTTCTTCCATTGTCAATAACATTCATTCCACAATTTTTGATGCTGGCGCTTTTAATGTTCTCACATGAGCAGAACATGACAACTCTGCCAGGACTGTGGTCTTGCTGATAGTGGCCACACTATCAGCCAATGCAGATGTGTTATACTGCATATGTTATACTGTTATACTGCATATAACACATCTGCATCTGGATTTCACAGGTGTTAAAATGTGCAAAAAGGAATGTGCATCTTAGAATCTATCAGATGTGTTAGTACACCCATCATAGTTAGCTATCAAGTATCTGTAGAGTTATATAACTTTCAGATAAGTAAATCTAGTAATTAATTCCAGTCTCTCAAAATGACATGTGATCACAAGTGTTTTTCTCATAGCATTTGTAGATAAACTCTTGGTGGTGTGTTGACTAAACTATGAATGTGGTGAGAAATTCGGAAACTTCTCTTAAAAAGAGCTGGATACAGAGACTTGTACATTGAGTATTTAAGGTTTCTTTTATGTATTTTTTACTAAGGTTCATCTGTGCAGTTTTTAAAATTAATTTATCTTTGACTGTGCTGAGTCTTCATTGTTTTGCTCAGGCTTTTTCTAGTTGCAGTGAGCAGGGGCTACTCTTGTGGTACCTGGGCTTCTCATTGTGGTGGCTTCTCGTGGCAGAGCACAGGCTCTAGGCATGTGTTCTTCAGGAGTTGTAGCAGGAGTGCTCAGTAATTATAACATGTAGGCTCTAGGGCACAAGGCTTCAGTAGTTGCGGCTCTCAGGCTCAGTGGTTGTGGTGCACGGGTTTAGTTGCTCAGATACATGTGGAATCTTCCTGGACCGGGGATTGAACCAGTGTCCCCTGCACTGGCAGGTGGCTTCTTGTCCACTGTGACCCCATGGAAGTCCCATATGTGCAGTTTTTAAGAACCTGATTCCACATGTGGCCAATTATGCCTTTAGTGTTTTAGTTGTACCAAGAGTACCACTATGGCCTATAAATGGAAGGTCTGTCTCTACCTTGCTGGAGCCAGGACCAACTGGAAAAATACCTTTAAGAGGTCTGGAAAGCTGAAGTGTTTGACCTAAGTGGTTGTCAGAGTGTCTGTCTACAAGAGAGAAAGCCCTAACTCTGATGTGTGCATCAGTGTCTGCTTTTGGTGATGTGTTGAAATTCACAGAATCTCTCATGCCAGAAGAATTTCCTGCATTCTATTCTGTACAGGGCCTAGACCACTGTATCTGTTTTCTTTTTTTCCTCTTTGGCAAATATTAGTCCTTGGGTAGATACTGACACTTATTTAGCCTATTTCTATTCATGCCTGACATAGCTGTGACTTGTAATGAGGGGCTAGATGTCTTCCTCTTGGGTAGTTATATATTAGTCAAGAGCTGTGATTTTACAGTCATGCAGGCCTGTGTTCCAGTCCCAGTTCAGCCACTCAGTAGCCTCAGGGTCCTGGGCTTCAGTTTTCTCATCAATTAAATGGGCTATATGATAACTACTCCATGTAGGTATCTAAGAAAACGTGTATGACATACTTTAATTAATTCCTGGTTGTAGTAAATGCAAAATGATGGCACTTGTTGTCATCATTATTGCTACCATTAATAGACTCTGTCACGCGGCTGGACCATCAGAGACCAGAGCATCTCCAGAACTCTTCTTGATAAATACTTTCAGGAGCCATTTCTTCCTGATCAGATGAGAACTCCCAATCCCTTCCCTTCATTTGGAGTCTGACTGTCCAAAGAGGCACCTATCTTCTGCCCCTCCCCTGACATTGCACCTGATTTGATTAGTTATATACTGATCTATTATAGGTCTATTGTCTTGGATGTGTCCTTTTAAACACAAAATGGTTAGATGAGCATTAGAAGGAAGCTGACTTTCTTCTAAGTTGACTTAGAGCAAGTCACGTTTCTGTCACTAGCCAGGTGACCACTCTTACCAGTAAAATCCTTCTCTGTGGTGCTACCTCAGGAGTCAAACATTTATTCTAGCTACCATTTACTGAGCACCTGTGCAGTGCCATCCAGATGTCAGTGACATTCCATGCTTCATCTCTAATCCTTGTGATAACCTTGCAAAGCAGTTATTATTCTCCTCATTTTAGAAATTGGGACAGTAAAGCTTAATAATCTTAACTGTATTCTTAGTGCTTGAATGATTTGGGGCAACTTCTTAAACCATTTTAAATTGCAGGCTTCTCATATGTCCATTAGAGGCGCTATCAACTTCTGCCTCATAGGCTATGGAGATGACGTATGTAGGGCTTATGACACAGTCCCGCATGCAGTGGGCACTCCAGGAGTGCTTGGTGATATGTCTTGTCAAGAGCCACATAGCTAGAAGGATGAGCCAGGTTTTAGTCTGGGTCTGTCTGGGTCTTTCAAGGTATGTGAGAAAGTACTTGTGACACAAGTGCATGTGAAGACCTTTTCCCTGGTGTGATCCTGGAAGAGGGAGCAGCTGCCTTACTCTCCCTCTTCCTCTTGGGGGTTCCTCTTTTCTTCTCCCTTTTGGTCTGTCATCTGCTCCTCCATTCTGGCTGCATGGGAGGATCACAGGTACTGGAGAAAATATTCCTTCTCTTAAAGGCCACTGGGATATCCTCTTTCAACATAAACACATAACATAAAATTTACAATCAGTAAAAAAAAAAAATTTACAATCAGTGATGTTTAGTACATTCATAATATTGTACAACCATCACCACTATCTAGTTCCAAAATGTTTTAATCATCCCCAAAGGAAATCCTTTACCCAGTGAACGGTTACTCCCCATCCTCCTGCTCCAGTCCCCCTGGCAACTACTAACCTGATTTCTGTCCCTATGAATTTGCCTGTTCTAAATATTTCCTATAAATGGAATAAGACCATATGTGGCATTGTGTGCCTGGCTTTTTCCACTTAGCATAACAAGGCTTATCTGTATTCTTCCCTTCTCTATACCAGCTCCAGGCAGACAGTGAAGAAAAATTTCCCACTGTTTATTTTCAGTAAGTCCTCTTGTACATTGACTACCATGGCGGCCAATCAGCTTCATTGTGACAAAGCTGGCTATTTCTATGGATTCTTCCTGCATTGCCCATCAATCTGTGAGCCTGCCAATCATGGCAGAATCTGCTTCTGTCACAATGGTTTATGGTCTTTGCTTCTACAGTTTGTCTTTTTCTTCTAGTAGTAGATTCCTGTTCCTTTAAGAAGGATGATGAGATTCAAGATGTTTCACGCAAGGCAGAGCCCTATCCTGGCCCCACTCATGATCTCTATAGGAGCCCAGGCCAGCCCACATACCACTAAATAATTTCATCTGGAAACGAAGAACTTAGGAATTTAGATGAGTTACCTGAGAGAAGAAAATAACATAATTTACAGGGCTTCTGAGTCTAAAATGTTACTTGATAGAAAGATCTTTCACATAAGGAGTAATGAATACTGGATTGTCACATATCACAAAGTATTGGTTTGGCCAGAAGTTTGAACTTTTTGGCCAACTCAGTACATAAAATTAAGAGTTAAATGGGGGTTACACAGAATGGGTTGGTGATTGGAATGGAAGTCTCTGGTTCCTATACTAATTTGTATTTCTCATTGAAGATGTTTATATTAGAATTTTGGTTTTATTAAACAATAGCAGTAAAAACTCAATATACTGAAAAAGCAAGAGGAGTTTAGGTTGTGGGCAATTCCAGAAGGCAGGACTGGATCGTCTCCTGAGGTCACCTCCAGTCTCGTAATTCTGTGTGTCTGAGTCATCTTGTAATTTCTTGGGGGTTTGTGGGAGAAGAAAGAGGAGATCCCACCTGACAGGAGTCAGGGTCACCTGTCATCTCTCTACTCATCTGGCTGATGCGTACTTAGCATAGTGAATTTCTGTTTGGAAATTGATTTACAGTAATTGCAAGTGGCAGAGAAAGCTTGTTTCAAGGCAGGATTTGAAGTGGGAAAGAAAGGACCTTGTCCAAAGCTTTTTCCAAGGCAGGTCATGCTGAGTGAAGGTTCCTTGTTGGAAGAGAAAGGAATTCCCCACAGACCCTATCTTCTCACCCCAGCTGACAGCTCTATTGCGGGTATGGTACCTCCCTGGCTGTCAGTCATTTGAAGGGAACCTCTGACTCTAAGACCTCTCTAGGTTATTAAAGGGGATGGCATACATGTGTCAGGCTGATGACCGTGTACATGACAGAGAAACTATCACAGAGCAAAGATGAAAGAAGCTGAGCACCTGCTTCCCTGAAGTGGCCACCAAGTTATGCCTGAAGTCAGTGTTCCATTTTAGAGGGCATACTGCCTGAGGGCCATGCACTGTGTGTGTGTGTGTGTGTGTGTGTGTGTGTGTGTGCATAGAAAGGTGGGGTAGGAGGGAATATCTTAATAGGATTTTCAGTTTTTCTTGTTTATTTCACATACAAAAGTTCTGAATGAACATCTCCATTCATGTGCTTGATGTTACTATTGAATAACTGGGTAGAAGGATTTGACATTTGGAGCCCCAAAGTTACTTGTCTCTTCTGCCTATAAAACCACAGCAGGTGGTGAGCTCTTCACTAGTGAGCACTAAAAATGCCCAAATAACACTGCAGGATTATTGCTCATCTGTATTTTGTAAATAGACATACATGTTTCTGCATGTAGTATACACATTTTAATCTCACCTATTGTCTAAATATGAAAATGAATTTGAAATAAATCCATTAGGAATATGTGCTTAACAGCACATTTAAATAATCATCAGTTGGTACAATGATTTATTCTCATTTTGGTCTTCAAAGCAGAAGAATTCAATCCTTCTGAATTTCTCATCCAGGACTCATAAGTTTGAGAGAGAGAATTTTTTGTTTGTACTGTAATCTTCTCCAGCTGTAGCTTATTCTGAAATTGGATCTGTTCCAGGGTGTAAATACTTGTTAATGAGTTTCCAAAGTCAAAATAATTAGTGATGCTTAGGCATCTTTTATAATGGGCCTAGAATAGATTTTTTAAAGCAGTCTGCAGTAGATTTTTCATATGGGTGTACAGGTATAGAGTTCTGGTGGACAAGCTCATTTAATAATTAGGGATTCAAAGTAGATGTTTAGATATGATTACATTGATGGGTTATTCTTCAAATTTAACAGAATGAATGTTTTAAACCTCATGACTAACCTGTGACTTTGAACTGCATTGAACTTACTGACATAATGTGCTGAAAGTGGATCATGGAATCCCTCAGGATTCTGTGGAAAACATGATCTTCCTTCTCGGAAGCTTCCATATCAAGGGGCGGTCTTTTCTGGGAAGTTTCAGATTTACACACTTTGAAGAACTAGGACTCAAATTTGGGTTTCATTTTGAGATCTGTTCTAGAACTGGTAGAGCTCAAGGTCTAAGGGATATAATATTTGTCTTGGAAAGATGCATAAAGAGGTGTGATTCTTTAAAAAACTCAAGTATTTCTTTTTTTTTTTTTTTAATGCTGCAGATAATTTCTAATGCCTATCAAAATAATTGTTAGAGAATTTCTGGTTAAACTTTGCTAAAAGAAAATGTGTACACAGATAAATTAAGAATATGTCATCCAATTACACTGAAAACTTCTATCAATAGCTAGCTTGGGGACAACTCTTATTAAGTTAGATATATTAATCCAGTAAGTGGGAGAATTCTTTCTGTTTGTCCTCTGATGCATTTGACTTTGAGATCCCTGGTACCAAACATCTATGAGGTATCAGTGGGGGTTTGGTCAGAGAAGCTGACTCACTGTGAGTGATATTTTTCAATGCTGCTTATCAAGAAGTCAAATACACATTTCTTGATAAGTGATATTGAAAAATAAATCAAATATAAAGCTAAATCAACTTACATAAGCCATCTAGGAGTTTATTTTGGTTGGATTATATAGATCTCTTCATCCATCCTCACAGTTTTGTCAGATCTAACTTCTATAGTGAATTCCTTTTTCCATATCACTCACAGTGTTATTTCTAGAAAGTGTTTTAAGTCTTCATAGAACTGGTCAACCTCAGCTGCTTTAGTATCAGTGGTTGGGGCATAGACTTGGATTACTGTATTGTTGAATGGTTTGCTTTGGAAATAAACCAAGATCATTCTGTTGTTTTTGAGGCTGTACCCAAGTGCTGCATTTTACACTCTTTTGTTGACTATGAGGGTTACTTCATTTCTTCTGAAGGATGCCTGCCCACAATAGTAGGTATAATGGTCCTCTGAGTTAAATTAGCCCATTCCCATCCATTTTAGTCCACTGATTCTGAAGATGTTGATGTTCACTGTTACTGTCTCTTGTTTGACCACATTCAATTTACCTTGATTCATGGACCTAACATTCTAGGTTCCTATGCAATATTGTTCTTTACAGCATCAGACTTTACTTTCATCACCAGACACATCTTCAACTGAGGATTTCTACTTTGTCATTTCTCATTTCTACCTTGACCCAGCTGCCTCATTCTTTCTGGAGCTATTAGTAATTGCTCTCTGTTCTTCCCCAGTAACATATTGGATACCTTCCGACCTGTGGGGCTCATCTTCTGTTGTCATATTTTTTGCCTTTTCATACTGTCCATAGGGCTCTCTAGGCAAGAATACTGGAGTGGGCTGCCATTTCCTCCTCTGGTGGGCCACATTTTGTCAGAACTCTTCACTATGACCTGTCCATCTTAGGTAACCCTGCATGGCATGACTCATAGCTTCACTAAGTTATTCAAGCCCCTTTTCCATGACAAGGCTGTGATCCATAAAAGGGATATTTGGTATATAAACACCATATTTGTCTAAAGAAGAGCTTCTTTCTGAAACAATGAAGCAGTAAAACCAAAAGCTGTTTTATAATATTGCTATTCTCCCTAATATGAATCTTATCTTTAATTTGGCTTTTAACTAGATAACCAGGACTATCTGATATAATTCACTAAAATACATTAACCATTTACTATGGCAAGATGCTGGGTTGGTGTTAGATCATGATTACAATATATCCTTACATTCTCTAAGTTATTTTTGTGTTTTCTAAGCTATGTTTGTTTTTTCCTTCTATGATTAGGTTAGATTTATTTGTTCAGTTGAAGTACAATAAATATTTATTCATTGTGAACACTCTGGTAATTAGACCTGCCCAAACTAACTGGTGGGTGCTACAGTGGTTTTGTCCTGGGTCACTTAGATAAGGAGGAATTTCCCAGAATTCCCTTCACTGTATGGTTCTGGGTCAGGGTTGGTCACCAAAGAAATTTACCTGAGCTTTGGGAGATCAAAGGGAAGCTGCTGCTGCTAAGTCGCTTCAGTCGTGTCTGACTCTGTGCAACCCTATAGACGGCAGCTCACCAGGCTCCCCCGTCCCTGGGATTCTCCAAGGCAAGAACACTGGAGTCGGTTGCCATTTCCTTCTCCAATGCTTGGAAGTGAAAAGTGAAAGGGAAGTCACTCAGTCGTGTCCTACTCCCAGTGACCCCAGAGACTGCAGCCTACCCGGCTCCTCTGTCCATGGGATTTTCCAGGCAAGAGTACTGGAGTGGTGTGCCATTGCCTTCTCCAAATACTGGAATACGTTCTTAAATAAGTGTGATTATGTTATACATCATTTTAATGTGCATTTTTTGCTTTGTTTTTTGCTAATGACTTATTACTTGCTGTTTACTTTATATTTATTTTATATTATAGAAATGATGTTAGAAAGCAAATTTGAATGATTTTTTTGAGTTCAAAATAGGTTGTAGAGCAGCAGAGACAACTTGCAACATCAACAACACATTTGGCCAGGAACTGCTAATAAACATTCAGTGCAGTGGTGGTTCAAGAAGTTTTGCAGAGGAGACAGGAGCCTTGAAGATGAGAAGCATAGTGGCCAGCCATCAGAAGTTGACAACAACCAACTGAGAGCCATCATCGAAGCTGATCCTCTTCCAGTTACATGAGAAGTTGCCTAAGAACTCAATGTTGACCGTTCTAAAGTTGCTCAGCTTTTGAAGCAAATGGGAAATGTGAAAAATAAGTGGGTACATCATGAGCTGACCATAAATCAAAAAAATCGTTGTTTTGAAGTGTTGTCTTCTCTTATTCTACTCAACAACAATAAACCATTTCTCGATCAGATCATGATGTGTGATGAAAAGTGGATTTTATAAACAACCAGTGATGACCAGCTCAGTGGCTGGACTAAAAAGAAGCTCCAAAGCTCCCAAAGCCAAACTTGTACCAAGAACAGGTCATGATCACTGTTTGGTGGTCTGCTGCCAGTCTGATCCACTACAACTTTGTGAATCCCGGCAAAACCATTACATCTGAGAAGTATGCTCAGCAAATTGATGAGATGTACTGAAAACTGCAATGCCTGAAGCTGATACTGATCAACAGAATGGGCCCAGTTCTTTTCCACGACAATGCCCCACTTCTCCTCGCATAACCAATGGTTCAATCATTGAATGAATTGGACTTTGAAGTTTTGCCTTGTCCGCCATATTCACGTGACCTCTCACCAATCAACTACCACTTCTTCAAGCATCTGGACAACTTTTTGCAGGGAAAACGCTCCCACAACCAGCAGGATGCAGAAAATGCCTTCCAAGAGTTCATTGAATTCTGAAGTATGGATTTTTACACTACAAACTTATTTGTAAACACATTTATTTCTTGTTGGCAAAAATGTGTTGATTGTAATGGTTCCTATTTTGATTAATAAAGATGTGTTTGAGCCTGGTTATAATGATTTAAAATTCGCTGTCTGAAACCACAATTATTTTGTACCAAGTTAATATTTTCTGGCTCTCCTGATTGGCGTTAAGACTGAACTTCAGCTCATCTAAGTCCTGGGACTAGCAGTGAAGAGTATCAGCTTCACCGAGGTTGGAGGTGATGGGAGACTGTTGGAGGTTCCAGTTTGTCCTCACAGGTGCCAGTTTGCCTCTTTTCTCTCCTGCTCCATGCCCAAGTTTTTCCCCTGACTGTTGGCCCTGCTGACCTAAGATAGTTGGTTTCAGGTCCACTACCAGATTTCTGTAATTTCTTTACCAACTCCAATTGCATAACAAACCTTTACTTCATGTTACTCATAGTGGTCTTGCTTCCTTGATCAGACTCACAGATACAGATGCATTGTATCAGAGATGTAAAAATCACATGTTCCAGTGGCCACATGAATAACATAAATGAGTGCAGCAGGTCTGCTGTCAGAAAGTTTATGCAGCCTTCTTCATCTGTTTTTCTTTTTCCCACTTTTGGTAGAGATGTGAAATCAACAAAATATGCCTCTAGAGTAAGAAAAACAGCAGCAGAGGCATGTTGATAAGTTATGTGTGACTCTTGCCTTAGTACCAAGGAGGCAATGGGGAGAGTGGGCACTACCAAACAGGGAAGGGTGGACCTCAGGTAGAGAGCATCTCTGCTTCTGTGCTTCAACAGAAACCCCAAGTGGATTTTTTAAAAAGCATTTAATTATTTATTTTTGGCTGAGTCAGAGTCTTAGTTGCAGCACATGAGCTTAGTTGCCCCGCTGCATGTGGGATCCCATTTCCTCAACCAGAGGTCACATCCAGATCCCCTGCACTGGAAGGCAGACCCTTAATCACTGGACCACCAGGGAATTCCCCTCCAAGCAGAATTTTAATGTGCATTCCTCTGATTTTAATGTGTTAACTAACTACACACACACACACACACACACTCTCACATACACATAAAATCATGAAGGCAGTCCATGGGGCAAATATAAACATGTAGGTTATATTTGGTATGAGCCTCCACTCTGACTGGGAAGATGGTTGGCTAAGACCTTGGGATGAAGACAGAGAATAAAAAAAGCAAGAAGATTGTTGGAGAAGAGAATGGTAGAGGGAGGTAGGGTGGGGTGACCCCCAGACTCTTATGGGGTGGATAATATAGATGGATAAACACAACCCCATAGGAAAAACAGTGAATTCTTTTGCTCTGTATACATGTGTGTATAATAGAGAAAGAGAGGGAGCTGCTGCTGCTGCTAAGTTGCTTCAGTGGTGTCGACTCTATTCGACACCATAGATGGCAGTCCACCAGGCTCCCCTGCCCCTGGGATTCTCCAGGCAAGAACAATGGAGTGGGTTGCCATTTCCTTCTCCAATGCATGAAAGTGAAAAGTGAAAGTGAAGTCGCTCAGTCATGTCCGACTCTTAGCGACCCCATGGACTGCAGCCTACCAGGCTGCTCCAGCCATGGGATTTTCCAGGCAAGAGTACTGGAGTGGGATGCCATTGCCTTCTCCGAAGAGAGGGAGAGAAATCATCTAATAAGAACTACCACTTTCATGGTAATTTGCATTATACACAGGGATTTCACATATGCTATTTCATTTATTCTCATTTACTATCTTATCTGCTATATTGGGTGTGAGTGGGATGAAAGATAAATTACTCTTGGTTCCTGCCCTTGAGGGTTGCAGTCCATGGGGCAGTCTGATATGTTCACATCCAGCTATAGAACAAGAATGAATGTGATTCAGTGTCTTGGTGGGAGAAGGATTTTGACAAATGGAAATGGGGAGTGAGAAGAATGCTGGGTGACACAAAAAGTCTGAGCAGAGGAACCAAGGAGAATTTGGAGAAGTCAACAATAAAAGCTGCTATGAAGAACACATCAATAGCAAATATTCTATTAAAACATTTGAAATTCATTTGTGAATTCCTGAAACTGGGGAGGGGGAATCTTTAATCTGCCTTAATTAATGGTCAAAATGTTAGTCAGTGGCCTACATTCAAACAACCTAAGTTTGAGAGAAAGGTAAGTTAAACAATATCCGTTGTCTTTGGTAAGTGAAGGAGGACAATACTGAGCCTGGGATTCAAGATACAGAAATGACAGCCAGATTTGTCTAGAGGGAGGAAGAAGAGCTGTTAGGTTTGCTGATGTCCTACCAAAGTCCAGGCAGCAGATAGGAGCATACTGACAGCAAAGGCTGTCTATTGCCAGAGAGGAAAGCAAATATATTTTAAAGGTTTTATAATAAGTTATTAAGTATGCTCTATTTAGATAATCCAGAAAAATCTGAATTCAATCTGACTGGTCTCCTTTCTGTGTAAAACTCTTCATGATGTATTAAAGTTCAGGCTCTTCTCTGGCATGACATCAGGTCCCTTTATGCCCTGGCTTCTGCTTCCTTCACCAGCCTAGTATTTTTCCCTGCCCTCACCCCAGTCTCCTGAGGTATGGATACAATTTTCTTGCCATGAGGCACTACTTGCAGTCCTCTTGATGTCTCACAGCTCTATGCCTTTGCACATTCTAGTGCTTTTTCTCTGGCATGTCCATAGTTTGGATTATCCTTCAAAACATCTCAAAGTGTCCCATGGTCCCCCCACTCCCCAATAAACCTTTCTTTGCTGACTGTACTCTATATATTTGAATTTTTGCATTTATTGTACAGTGATATAATTGTGTACATGTATGTTATTCCATGTGCACTATTATATGTGCTGACACACTCATGCATCACCTCTTTACTGAGTGGCTTTTCTGCGTAAGACACTGTACAATGTTCTGTGGATGCAGCAGTAAATAGCATAGATCACGTTTCTGGACTCATGAAGCTTCAGTTAAAAATGTATGTTGAGGTGAAATGAATTCACAGGACGTTTGAATTTTAGGTTCAAATTGTATGCATTGGCAAAAGATTCACTTTCCTGAAGTATAATTTCAATCCATTTTAAGTGTTCTGTCGCTAAGTTGTGTCTGACTCTTTGCGACCCCATGGACTGCAGCACGCCAGGCTTCCCTGTCCTCACCATCTCCTGGAGTTTGCGCATACTCATGTCCATTGAGTCAGTGATGCCATCCAACCATCTCATCCTATGTTATCCTCTTCTCCTGTCTTCCAAGGGTACTGTTGGTACACTCCTACTATTGTTGAGTTCCTGATTAATGCACTCAACGAGTTTATTCCTGCCACGTTCTCTCCATAGTGATGCTTGGACTTTCAGGAGCTCTGTGGTTTTATAGATCTTGACTATATTGGGGTTGGCTCTCTACAAAGGTTTAGATTGTCTTTGGAAGCAGGATCTATTTCCAGCCTTGGGTACAGGGGTTCTGCTTTCCTAATTCTTACCTGCCTATTTAGGATGTGCCATTCAACCCTCTAGCTTCTGCAATGAATCTAGATTATTTTATGATCTTACAGATGTCTAGCATGAGTTCTAGGGCCACAGTTTTTTTCCCCAGACCATCCTGAAATCTGTTTGTTCCATTCCTGATGCTTCTTTCAGTCCACTAGTCATTTACTTTATGATTCATTCTGGAGGAAGGAGGCAGCTGTTCTCAGATTTTGCTTCCTGCAAAGTCCTACATAGTGCCAGTTCTGTCTGTGTTTGGCAATGTGGAGTAGGCCACTTCTTATATTTAGTGCTAATGTTGGTATTGACACATATATTTCTTCTTTTTAAAAACAATACTACCTGCTTGGCCACATTCTAGAGTAGTAGTTTTTTCAAACAGCAGGTCATAAAAAGGACCATGAAATACATTTAATATCATAACCAGCGCTAGAAAATATGAATTGAATGAAATAGGAAACCTCAGAATATATCATGTGAAGCGAGGGTAAGTTTTGTAAAACTTGTCGTACATAAATGCCTGTGTGTGTACTGGGTTGTGATCTATCTCTTTGTATGGGAGACAAAGTTTGGTAAACATGGTTCTGGAACAATCTATTTACATTTTTTTCCTCCTTCTTGCAGTTTTAACTCTTTAACAGGTGTTTTCTGGATATAAATTTACATTGTTTTAGTTGGCTGTCCACATTTATTAAACTACATAATTTTGCCACTTTTCTTTCCATTGTTCATTTACCTTTAAACTTGAATTTTTTTAGCTTTTGAAGACTGCACTTATTGGAGTACATTTATTTTGATAAGACATTTAAAATTACACTCATAACATTCTGGCAGTTCCCTCCTACTCTTCAGAAAGTTCTAGTTTTTCAGATTAAACTTTAGAGGAAGATCTAGGCAAACATTAGCTAAAAACAAAATCAGGAGCAAAAACCAATTCTTTACTCAGCTTAATAGCTTCAATTAATAATCAAATTATTTTACACCACATCCAAAATTATGCAGCAGACCATGTTATTTAGTTACTAATGATTAAAATATTTATTCAAAAAGGATTCACATATGCATACTTTTGACTCCAGATTAACTTGAATTAAATGCTTTGATGCTCTTTCAAATAAATGATAACTCCAAAAGGACAAGCTATCCTAAAACAAACATTTTATTTTTTTTATTTTTTTTTTTTATGAGACATAATTCAGAAATTTATTTGAAGCTTTTTCAGTTAAGAGGAAAGGGGGGGGCACACTTGTTTGTGTTTTGTTGCACCTGCTAAGTCAAATAACAAGTGAAAGAAAATCTAAAGTTAGAAACCAAGTGAAGTGAATGATCCAGGGAGGGAAACCATCTTTCAAAGGGGCGGTGGGGGGGTGGGGGGGACAAAAAGATTTGGAAAGATACTAAGAAAATGTGCAAATATTAGTTTAAAAAAAATAAGGAATGCTTTTAATTCATTCATGTTTCCTCTATTTATAAATTGCCATGGTTTAGCGAAGGTCAATGACAAGGAGGGCCATCGTGCTGAAGAGGGGGAATTCCTTATTCCAGAAGGCATTGGGAGTCAGATTTTTCTGTGCTGTCTTTCCAGTGTCAACACCAGACTTCAGAAGCAGGGTTCTCCCTTGGGCTTACACTCCTATCCTAAGGTCGTCACTCCAGGCCTTCCAGCAATTGTGTGGCACGCCCAGGGCTGCACACCCTGAAGTCATTCTTTAGGAGGAACCCCCTAGCATGGATGACAGGGTTGGGGCTAAAACCCACATGAAGAGGCAGGAAGGACCTCTGCCTGTGCAGACCCCCTCTGACTGCAGACCCCCGATGACAGCTTTTGGGGGGAGTGGCTGCCCACCAAAGAGGACCCTGAGAAAGAAAACAGCATGAGAACCTGGGTGGGGGCAGGGGGGAGGGGCACGCAGTAGGAGGGCCAAGTCGCGATGGTGTTCTCCTTGAGTGAATGTCTTCCAAAACTAACAACATATTGTGTGGCTGTCTAACATGCTGATGGATGAACACTGCTAGGCCCTAAAGTCCTAGTTCTGATTCCTTTTTTCTTCCCTTTCATTTGTGAGTGGAGGGAGAAACTGACTGTGTTTTTCCCCATGAAACAAGTCACTGTCATATGGCTTTCATATCAAGTTATCTGTTTCCCTTTGTTCCAATTTATTATTTGACCAAATTTATGTTCACAGAGGTTAGACTTGCAAACATCAAAGCACCACAAATGTGTGTGACATCTAGTGACACTGGGTTGAGAAATGCCAATATAAATACCATATATCAAATTACCATTGTTTCACACCAGGATAAAAAGGGAGTAGTGGTGGTGGTGGTGGTGGTGGTAGGGTTGGGGAGAAGTTGTTCTGGAAAGAAATGCAAAGAGCAGAACCAATCTCAAGCAGCCAAGTGGGGAAGTTGAAGGTGTGTGGCCCCCGGGATGTCTCGGGGAGGCCGCCCATGGCCGCTGCTAGTGTGTCTTGGCAAAGGAAATGGGAACCGAGGGCAGTGCTGGCGTGGGCGCTGGCGCGATGATGTAACAGCAGACTGGGAACAACTGGTAAAACAAACATTTTAATAGGGGAAACTCAGTTCTCTAGCACATTTTGATATGGAAAATAAACTTGCTTTTTTTTTAAAGGTTCTTTGAAAGGGAACTAGAACAACAGAAGGTCCCAGAAGAACTGAATGTTGTGCAAATTTCTGAATGAATCGCCTAGGATTTGTTTTTAATCTGAATATTTAATAGTGTGGCATTGCAAAATTTGAATTGTGCTACTCAATTTTAATGGTTAATCTGCTTCAAAAAATACACAAGCTTAATTGTGACATACGAAAATCCTTATTTAGGGTAGATTTCTAATTTGAGTGCTTTCAGCCCTGCTGTGTAAAGAGTCTCTTGGGTACAGATTTTAAGAGTGTGTGTGTGTGTGTGTGCGCCTTTACATCTCACCCTGTAACAGTTCCTCATTGCTGAGTCCGCCTCTCTGCAAGCCCGGCGCAGACAATAGATCCATCCTAATGGAGTTGTGTACTTGCCATCTGTAGGAGCAGCTGCTGGCCCGCATCTGCACAATATGCTAGGACGGGGAGCTCCACTAATCTGCATAATAAGGAGGAGGCTCATTCCACTCCAGCTAATAATCTCAAGCGATCGATGTACTTCATTCCCTCACTGCGGAGCGCAGCCCAGTGGCTTTCCGCGTCTGGTACAGTGGGGTCAAGTGAGATGGGACGGCCTGGGGCTGAGAGGCACCCTTTACCGTGTATGCTTGCGTCAGGCTGTTGAGACCATGGTTTAGCTCTTTCTCTTGAGTCATGCTGACGCGTGCAAATCCTGGGAATTGGGACGAACCGATGCTAGCACATTATTAAGACTGCTAATCAGAAATGCTTTTGGATCAATTAGTCTCAGCCAATTTGCAGTTTTAAATACCTCCTTTGTGAGAGAAAGGGCGTGAGCAAGTTTTTGGTTTAATTATGAACTATTTTGAGTCATTTGGTTTTCATCTAGTTTTTTAAAAATAGCTTCATTATTTGACTTTTAAAACTGTTAATGCACCTATACCCTTATTGTGAAATAGGCAGACTATGTGAATTAATGAATCAAATTTATTTTTATTTTCATTATGACATTAGGATGAAATGACTGTAGCTTCAAGCAGTAGAACTAGTAGTAGAAGATGACTTGAATTGAAATGATAGAATTCTAAACTGGCCAAAAATCACTCTCTTAATAAAGCAAATGCCAAAATGGCTGAATTTTGTAGAAAATCATGTACATACAAATATAATTTGATTCATAGAGTTGATTTAAAGGTTAAAACATTTGAACTTAGGTGACCTAAGTTGAGGACAATATTTTGTTAATAAATGAGATTGGGCACATTCAGGGTGGTATGGCCATAGATGAGGACAATATTTTAAATCGAATTATAGTTTGCCATTATTTATAATGTCTTGCTGTAAGAATTGGTGAGACTATTTCATGTAATTCTTGCAGGAAAAATATTTGCATAATTCATCACCCATCAATGAAGCACAGGGAAAAGAGCATTAATTTATGGAGATGGAAGACTAGGGCTGAAGAAATAATTGCTTCCACCAGTAAACAAAGCAGCCCACTTACCTTTCATTTTAGCCTTTTAATCAACACCATTTGGTTAAATAAGATAACATCTTATGGTATGATTTAGAAGAAAACTTTATTAGAAGTCATTCCTTTTAGAATCAATATTGCTGTCCAGTGATAATAAGAGAAAGATCTGACATCCCAGGGAAATGTTAGTCAAAGATTGTTGTGTGAAATCTTGGTGGAGTGTTCTCCAAGGTTAAAATAGTGTGCTGGTTCTGAGTTATTCAGTTGACCAACCCTCAAGCGCTGTGATGAAATGAAGAGAAATATACCAGGTGAGCTGGAAGCTTTCTCCCCCGGTTTCCTAATTTTAAAGCCCATGTACTGCCATATATCAAGAGACTGCCTACATATTCTTACTGAAATAGAAAAAGCAGCTGCTCCAGAATGCCTCTAGAAGTTTTGAATGACACCCACAAAGAAGGAAAATGATAGTCTGAGTTGGCTGCAAATATGGGGTCCTTGCATACAATTTTTTAGTAACTTTCCCAGAAGTTAGAAAACAAAGGCAATAGAGGGAAAAAAGTACTAGTTGTGGGCACAAACTTGAGGATCAGTCAGGGAAGAAAACATGTTGATAAACTAAGTTAATAGATTTCATGACCCTAGTGGTGTCTGCACAGTACACATTACTATCTGTAGGTATTTGATTCATTTGTTTGTTGATTATCTATTTTTCCACACTTGAATGGAAGCCCCAAGAAAGTAGGGACATTTCCTGCTGTATTCCTAGCATCTAGTAACAAAATTAATAAATATTTGGTTGAATAACTAGTAAAAGTTGTTGCAACATGGACCCAACCCCATGGGATAGTTTCAAGATCTTTCAGGAGCAGTTCAGGAGCGTAACTCTTATATTCAGGTTACTTTTTATGCTAAAATACAAAATATCCCTAGTTGACCTTGGAAAAACTGTGTGAAACCTTAAAGACTGGTCATGGCAATGAAAATCTGTGCATCTCTGATAAAGTGTAGGACATTTCAGAGTCTCAGAAGATAAGACCTCAATGTAATATGTGCATCTCTGTACCACAAGAAAATAAAAGCTCTCCCAATTTCTGTTTATCTCTTGTCAAAAGGGACCTGGATTGATCCTAAAGTGCCCTTGAATCAAGTACAAGATGGAATGAGTCAATTCTGAGGAACTTTTTCTGGGTCAGAGATCCACTGTTGCCAGGGTGGTTCTAAGAGAGTTTGTGAAGTTGTTAATAAATGAGTGATTCATTTATTTCATCTATCCATCCATCTGGGGCTTCCCTGATAGCTCAGCTGGTAAAGAATCCACCTGCAATGCAGGAGACCCCAGTTCAGTTCCTAGATCAGGATGATCTGCTGGAGAAGGGATAGACTACCACCTCCAGTATTCTTGGGCTTCCCTTGTGGCTCAGCTGGTAAAGAATCCGCCTGCAATGTGAGAGACCTGGGTTCTATCCCTGGATTGGGAAGATTCCCCCAGAGAAGGGAAAAGCTACCCACTCCAGTATTCTGGCCTAGAGAATTCCATGGACTGCATAGTCCATGAGGTCGTGAAGAGTCAAACATGACTGAGCGACTTTGATTTTGATCCATCCACCCATCCAATATTATTTCAGTGCTTACTATGTGTCAGGAAATTTTCTGGGTGCTGGATGCACTAATGAATGAATTCTGCATCTCTCTTCAGATTCTAGGAGAGCATTCTGGAGAAACTTCCTTCAGGGAGATGAGGGAGTTCTAAAACTCCATGGTTTTGTAAGGATTCAGGGTGCTGATTTGAACCAGGTTTGTAGGGAGACTTAAAGGTTAACTACTCTAATGACTGCCCAACAGTCTCTTAAAGCAGTTCTCACTAAATATTTTTATTTTTACCATAGAAAATACTACACACAATCATAACTTGAATGAGCTCCTAACTCTTTTTAACTTTTGGCTTCTTTTCTTCAAGTCATCCATCTAATCTTGAAACACGTAAAATGGTTAGATGTGAATCCTTTTGCTAATGAAAATAAATGTTTGTTTTGTTTGTAAATACTCTTGGTTTCTCATATTTAAAGTTTGAATTCCTGTGCTGTGGATTTTCTTAAAATGAGGCACACTGGCACAAAACACCCTTCCCATGCAGAGGCTAGAGCAATACCAGATCTAAATGCACTGTTGATGAAAACTGTACTGGGACCCATAGGTTCTGTAATTCTAGTTATTTTCAGTAAATTTATGTTTAGAATAATGTTTGGAAATAGAAAGTTGGTGATGTTTCCTAAAGGTTGGACCCACTACATAGGTTGACTTTTGAGAGACAGATAGGTTCAGATTTAAGTCTTGAGACATTAGTGATCTCTCCTGTCTTAACCAGAAAGCCTCTTTTTTTCCCATTTAAATTGACATTCCAAGGTTGTTAGATTGATAGTGGCATGTGGTGGAGACAGCTGGATTCTGGTTTGGATGATACTTACACTAGGCAGCTTAGATTCCCATGCCTTAGTGTACTGCTTACCTTCTTTACTCTGATGTGTGCATAAAATTGATAGGAAGCAAGAAGAGTGTAACAAACAGCACATAATAAAAAAATAGTAAAAAAAAAAAAAAAACCAATGAAAACAGTATCTAACATTTATTAAGCACTTATTATGTGTCAGGCACTCTTTGAAGCTCTTTATGTAAATAAATACAATATGGCAAGGTAGGAGTCAATATCATTCCCATTTGACACATGAGAAAACTGAAGTACAGCAATAATGGTGTACAGATTCTATGATAGACCCCAGTGATCTGTGCCTTCTGGTAATTTGTGCCCAGTGTTATGCCTCCCCTTGAGTGTGGGATGGCCCGGGGACATGCTTTAATCAGCAGAATATGGCAAAGGTGATGGGATCTTACTTCTGATGGGATGTTATTATGCTGCATAAGATAATGATTGCTATCATGCTGGCAGCTTCTCCCCCTTGCTGGCTTTGATGAAGCAAGTTGCCATGCTGGGGAGATCCACGTGTCAAAACATACAGTTATTTTTCCACTCAGAAGGACATTTTAGAGACTTTATTGCCATCCGCCAAGAGACTCTCAAAAGGATCCCTGTAACCACAAAGCCTGTAGGTTTTAAGTTGCTAACAGCTACTTAGGATCTGAGACTCTCAATCTAACAGTTCTTGAAGAACAAGAAGTCTGCCAATAACCATGTAAGGAGCTTGGAAGCAAAGACTTTCCTAACTGCACCTTCAGGTGAGACTCTTGCTCTGGCTGGCCCCTCGATTCTTGACCCTCAGAAACTGAGCTGATAACCATGTGTTGTTCTAAACAGCCAGGTTTGTGATAGTTTGTTACATAGCAAGAGATAACTAATGCAAGAGGCAGAAATTAACTTGCCTTTAGTCACAGATCCATCTGGTTACAAGCTATGGATTCTCTCTTAATGATCATCATAGGAATATTCCCAAAGGGCTTGCTACATGCTATTGGATTTTCCATTTAGAAATTTGAAGTTTTCCCTAACATTTTAAAACAATTCCTTGAGTGGGAAATTGTATTTTTAAAACCCCAGGAATGTGAAGGAAAAGGAATCCAGGGAATCTTGTTTGGAGTATGGAGTAAAGTATCGATCTTTACTTTCTCTTACTGTTTATATTTCGCTGTTCAGGGGGCCACTGATTCTTTGGATTTAGCATCAGTCTACTTTCCTTATATAATGATTGTAAAGGTAAGTAAGGCCAGACGGTAAGGTTAGTAGATCAGCTGGGGACCATTTAAAATATTCAGCCAATTTAGAAGAAAGATGAATGTGGTGGGTGAGTTCTTTTTCAGATATGCTTGTAATAAAGAGTGGTTTGGGTCCTTTTTTTTTTTCATTAAAAAATTTTAATGGGCTGTAACTTCATGTCTTTCAAAATTTGGGGGGAAAAAATCAAACATGCAAATCAACAATGCATTAACATCCTTAATTGTAGCTATGCTTTCTCCCCCTCCATGGCTAGGGCAGAGTTAATGGCACATTATGTGCTTGGAAGACTATCATGACCCCTGAGTGGCCCCTCCCCAGCCATAATCACCACCTAAGTAAAGAAAATCCAACCCTCTCAGGAGGCCTTCATCTCTGGAGAGCCCCTTGCTCCAATATCGGAAAAACAAAGAGCTGTATGTTTCTGCACAGAAGAACATGTTAAGGACATTTTAACTTCAGTTGTCCACAGAGAGAACCTAACAAGATTTCTGTAGCCATGAAGCCTACAGTTTTTAAGTTGCTTTAGTCTTCTCAGATCATGATGGTTTTCTCAGGCTACTCAGCATCTTCTGTTAACCTGAATGGGCTCATGTCCTGAGTAGAAAGTTTCAGACAAACATGAATACAGCAAATAAAAAAATTGAATACTGGATTGTGTTCCTGCCATGATTGGGGGTGTTTTGAAGCTGTGTGGTGAGAAAGTGACAGGCATCACAAACTCTTTGTTTTCTAGTTCTATCCTCCCATAATAGTCACACCCCTCTCCCTTGTCTCTCTCAATATATGGGATATAGATTCAAAATACTTTGGATTTGAAGGTGAAAATCCTAATATAACCATCAATCATTCGTTGTTCCTCTATGTGGTGAAGTAGTCAGAATATTTGCTTAGAGAATAAAAAAGCTCTAACCTGAGCTATAAATCAAGGATTTTAGACAAGTTTTTTTTTTCTTTTCTGATTTTAAATTATAGTAAGGGCTCATTTGTTGGAGAACTCTTACACTTGCAGTTTTGGAAATGTCCCTTACAGAGATGAGAATGTCTTCTTGGCTGTATTTCTGGCTTCCTTGGACACCTTACTTTCTAAGTTTAAAATTTTAAGATGGTCTAGTTCCATTTACTCTTGGCATAACTTGAAGAAAGACCAAGTTAAAAGGCTCTTGGAAAGCTTTTTTAAGTCATTCGGTTGACAGTACATTCAGACCAAGACTGGGATAAGTTAGGTGTAAATAAATCAGAAACACGTGGATGTCGTTTCCCTTAGTGAGTAACTGTGCTTCTAATGTGGGGCCAGAACACAGTAAGCCAGAGATGATTTTGTTTCAGTTAAGTTCATACGGTGAAGGAACATTGCTGACCTCCAAACCATCTTGCTACTGCTTAGTATAACTAAGTGAATCAATAGTGCAAGGTCCCTGTGGGCAGGGCCTCACCCTGTGCATACACATGCATATTGGTTGAGGCTAAAGTTGTATACAATGGTGTGATCACTCACCTAGAGCCAGACATCCTGGAATGTGAAGTCAAGTGGGCCTTAGGAAGCAACACTATGAACAAAGCTAGTGGAGGTGATGGAATTCCACCTGATCTATTTCAAATCCTGAAAGATGATGCTGTGAAAGTGCTGCACTCTATGCACCAGCAAATTTGGAAAACTCAGCAGGGGCCACAGGACCAGAAAAGGTCAGTTTTCATGTCAGTCCCAAAGAAAGGCAGATCTACCACACAATTGTACTCATCTCACATGCTAGGAAAGCAATGCTCAAAATTCTCCAAGACAGGCTTCAGCAATACTTGAACCGTTAACTTCCAGATGTTCAAGCTGGTTTTAGAAAAGGCAGAGGAACCAAAGATCAAATTGCCAACATCCGCTGGATCATCGAAAAAGCAAGAGAGTTCCAGAAAAACATCTATTTCTGCTTTATTGACTATGCCAAAGCCTTTGACTGTGTAGATCACAATAAACTGTGGAAAATTCTGAAGGAGATGGGAATACCAGACCACCTGACCTGCCTCTTGAGAAACCTATATGCAGGTCAGGTAGCAACAGTTAGAACTGGACATAGAACAACAGACTGGTTCCAAATAGGAAAAGGAGTACGTCAAGGCTGCATATCGTTACCCTGTTTATTTAACTTCTATGCAGAGTACATCATAAGAAATGCTGGGCTGGAAGAAGCACAAGCTGGAGTCAAGATTGCCGGGAGAAATGTCAATAACCTGAGATATGCAGATGCTGCTGCTGCTGCTGCTACTTAATCACTTCATTCGTGTCCGACTCTGTGCGACCCCATAGACGGCAGCCCACCAGGCTCCTCTGTCCCTTCGGATTCTCCAGGCAAGAATACTGGAGTGGGTTGCCATTTCCTTCTCCAATGCATGAAAGTGAAAAGTGAAAGTGAAGTCACTCAGTCGTGTCCAACTCTTAGCAACCCCATGGACTGTAGCCTACCAGGCTCCTCGGTCCATGGGATTTTCCATGCAAGAGTACTGGAGTGGGGCAGATGACACCACCCTTATGGCAGAAAGTGAAGAGGAACTAAAGAACCTCTTGATGAAAGTGAAAGAGGAGAGTGAAAAAGTTGGCTTAAAGCTCAACATTCAGAAAACAAAGATCATGGCATATGGTCTCATCACTTCATGGGAAATAGATGGGGAAACAGTGGAAACAGTGTCAGACTTTATTTTGGGGGGCTCCAAAATCACTGCAGATGGTGATTGCAGCCATGAAATTAAAAGATGCTTACTCCTTGGAAGGAAAGTTATGACCAACCTAGATAGCTATTGAAAAGCAGAGACATTACTTTGCCAACAAAGGTCCGTCTAGTCAAGGCTATGGTTTTTCCAGTGGTCATGTATGGATGTGAGAGTTGGACTGTGAAGAAAGCTGAGCACCAAAGAATTGATGCTTTTGAACTGTGGTGTTGGAGAAGACTCTTGAGAGTCCCTTGGACTGCAAGGAGATCCAACCAGTCCATCCTAAAGGAGATCAGTCCTGGGTGTTCATTGGAAGGACTGATGTTAAGGCTGAAACTCCAATACTTTGGCCACCTCATTTGAAGAGTTGACTCATGGGAAAAGACCCTGATTCTGGGAGGGATTGGGGGCAGGAGGAGAAGGGGACGACAGAGGATGTGATGGCTGGATGCCATCACTGACTCAATGCACATGAGTTTGGATGAACTCCAGGAGTTGGTGATGGACAGCGAGGCCTGGCGTGCTGCAATTCATGGGGTCGCAAAGAGTTGGACACGACTGAGTGACTGAACTGAACTGACCTGACCTGAAAGTCATATAAAGATAAAGTTGTATAAACATTTCAGATTCCAGATTCTGTCTCCAATGTCATGAAGGCTAAGTGTGTGTACACACTCAGGAGTACAAATCCTTCCTCTCCCACTCAGTAACTGTGTGATTTTGGGTAAGTGGCCATGATGAATCCTATCAAGCTTTAATTTTTCATTCTGTAAAATGGGGATCATAATAAAATAAGAGCCATGACCTAGCATTGATCTGAGAATTGAGTTTGAACATAGAAAAGAATTTATCACAATTTCTAGCATAAAGCAAGTACTCAATAAATGTTTGGTAGCTGATGAAAATATCACTATAGTTTATATATAAGTAACAAACATTGTTGCAATTTCTGTAATGAACCCAGATGGAGTGTGCTGTCATCATCAGAGCAGTTTAATGTCTGATTTGGAGGTAGATTGAAAGACCTGGCCAACAGGATTATTGTCCAGTGTGGTACCATTGGTGGGCAAGTCCTGGCTGGCAGCCTCTACGTGAGATTCAAAGCCTGGTAGCACCCACTCTCTTCCACCTGGCTTTGGAACATTGTGGAATAATCTCAGATCTGGACATTCCTGTTAGAGTTGATGACACCAGGCTTCACTTGTTGTGAAAGCCTCATGATGAGGCATCAGTCCACATCAGCATTCTGTGGCAAAGTTCTTTTTGCTAAAAGTGCACAGATGGTGGCTCTTTTGTTAGCCAGATATGACTTAGGTACTCCATTTAAATGTGCAGTTTGTTGTGGGGCAGCCATTTGGACTGTAAATTCCTAGTGTCATCCTCATACTGGGTGCATCATAGGTCTCTTATGCTTTGTAATATAGTGTTCTCACTGTTGGAGATTTGACAAAGCCAGAAAATGCTAGAGAGAGGAGAATTGGGTGATTCGGGACAGCTTCAAACTAGTAAAGTAGTAGCCACTGCTCCTCACCAGCATCCCCTCAGCTGATCTATCATTTCCAACTTTGTTCCCTGAACTCGCTTCCTGCCTTCTGACCCAGTGTCCACAGAACCCTTGCTAAATCAGAGTGAAAAATAAATGCTTTCTGTCTGTCTACTTGCTTGTACTCTGTGTATGTTCTCACAGGCACCCTGAAGCTGCACCTGAAAGCACCCAGCCTGCCCTCGATGGCGAATGGAAAGGTGTGGTGGTCATTCAGAGCCATTGTCTGTGAATATTTTTAAGAAAAATAGGCCCTGCCATTCTCTTTTAGTTTTTTAGCACTAATCAAACATGGTTAGCTACTGCTTTCAGGAATAAAGACGCCGTGGGAATTCCCTGGTGGTCCAGGTGTTAGGACTCTGTGCTCTCACTGCCAAGGGCCCGGGTTCGATCCCTGACTGTGAAACTAAGATCTTGCAAGCTGTGTGGCATGGCCAAAAAAAGAAAAAAAAAGTGTGCTGCCATACACAAGGCACAGAAATAAATTCCCCATCCATATTCTATTAATTTTAGTGAGTCTTGTTCAGGATACTCCTGGAAGACCCCTCCTGTTTAGTCTTTGGATTCTGAGTCCAGTTCATCTTCCATTTGGGAATGGATATAAGAGGTATCACAGAGAAGGCAATGGCATCCCACTACAATACTCTTGCCTGGAAAATCCCATGAATGGAGGAGCCTGGTAGGCTACAGTCCATGGGGTCGCTAAGACTGAGATACGACTGAGCGACTTCACTTTTACTTTTCACTTTCATGCATTGGAGAAGGAAATGGCAACCCACTCCAGTGTTCTTGCCTGGAGAATCCCAGGGACGGGGAAGCCTGGTGGGCTGCCATCTCTGGTGTCGCACAGAGTCGGACACGACTGAAGCAACTTAGCAGCAGCAGCAGCATAAGAGGTATCAAAACAAGCCTTCTTGTCCTCATCCTTCAAGTGCATGGAGTCTGATGAAGAGACTCACATTGGCCAGTCATAATTCTCCTTGCTGACTTTAGACTCTTCCATAATAGGCATCCATTCACAAATTAATCTTCTGTTCAGTAGACAATCTGTGATAATCACGGTGCAAGACATTGAGGCTCAAAGGGGAAAAAACAGAGTCTGTTTCTTGTGAGTAAAGTATATTGTAAATAAGATAGAAATAGAAATAAATTGATCTATGCCATTTGCTTGGGGCCAGTAGGGGTAAGTAACAATTCTGTGGGAGAACAGAACATATGACCCTGATGAGGCTCCATACCTTGGGAGGATTTTATAGGGAGGATGATGTGTGAGCTGTTTTGGAGACTGAGCTGGAGTTCTTGAGGACAGGTGCAAATTCAAGGAGATATGGCTCTGACTTGTTCAGGGAATGGCCAAGACTTTAGTTATGAGTAGGGTCAGGGGCTTCCAGAGCCAAATCACAGTCTTGGCTGCCCTGCACACTAAGATGTTTCTGCAAGTGGTAGGAAATTGTGAAAGGCTTGGATAAGGGAATGACATGGACTTCCCTGGTGGCTCAGTGGTGAAGAATCTGCCTGCAATGCAGGAGACACAGGATTGATCTCTGGGTCAGGAAGATGCCCTGGAGATGGAAATGGCAACCTACTCCAGTATTCTTGCCTGAGAAACCCCATGGACAGAGGAGGCTTGTGGGCTTCAGTCCATAGGATTGCAAAGAGTTGGACATGACTTAGTGACTAAACAACATGAGAGGGAGTGACACAGTTGGACTTTGAAAGATAAATCTGATGGTGGAGTGGGAGATGGGGTAGGGAGGAGACTGAGTGAGATGGGAGAGAGGGAGGCCAGCCAGGTAGTGACAATCGTGACAGCCTGAACTCAGGTGAAGGCTGAAGGAATAGAGGAGAAAGACATGATATAAGGAGAAAATAGGGTTTACTCTGAAGAAGAAATGGCCATGTCACCTGGACTGTGTCTCTCCAGGGTTGTGGGAGAACTCCTCAGCTAGAAAGCTTCTTGATGTACAGAGGATGTTATACTTGGGGAGGCCTCTTCAGAGTCAAATTCAAATGTCCTACAAAACAAAGTCACATGAATTTTTCCTTTTCTTCTGGCTCTGAGAGAGAGGAATTTTGTGGGGACACAGGAACTTAGAGGAGTAGTGGGAGACACAGCCATGGTCTGTTTAAAGAGAGGGAGAGGGGCCCAAAGAAGTGGTGCTGGTTCACTTTTGAGGGGTTAAAAATTCCCTGAAGCAGGAATGAGCCTCACACAAGTGGTGACTGGAACACTTTTAAGTTGTTTGTTCATCTGTGCTGAACTGTGTTGCTGCCTTCTGTGATTCTAAAATCTGAAAAGTAAAAGTATATTACACACGTTGGCTTGTGTGAGTGGTGCTTTGGGGGATGAATAGTTGACGGGATGTGTGCCTAGGATGGGAAAATGAGAAGGTGGTCAGGCCTCTTTAGGTCAGCATGGAGGTATCATGTCCCCAAAAGGCACAGGTTCTGGAAACTGAGGCAGTGACCAACAGAAAGTGAGCCTAGGTCCCAGGTAGGCACAAGAGCCAAGTTAGGAGCCGGGCAGTAGGTGAAGCAAGGAGCAGGGTGACTGACTCAGAAGCAGATGTGAAATTAACCACCTTCTCTTTAATATCCCAGAGGGAAGTGACCTCTGCAGGAATTGGAAAAGCCAGGTCCTGCTGCTACATGGCTAGGTGCCTCAGAAGGCAGTCGATTTGGATTTAAGAGATTGGTAGGAGTAGAGTCATCAGAATGTGCTGGTAGAATGAACATGGGATGAACAGAACTAGTAGGGATCAAAGATGGCAAAAAAAAAAAAAAATGTCAGTTATGCTATGAACTAAGCTAGGGAGTTCAGAGAGTTGGTGGTAGGAATTTTTTTTTTTGAAAGGGAGAGTGACATAGTTTGAAATGGGAGTGGGATATGAAGTGCTATAAAATATCCAAGTGGGGAGGTCTAGCTGACATTTAGAACCATACCTGTGGGAGTAGTAGGAGCTCCATGATGAAGCTATAGTTTTTTTTCTCCTGTACAGCGAAGGCCAGGTGACTGGAAGGAACCATCCAGAGAGGGTCCAGAGGAGCAGTAAGAGGCAGTGGAAGAGGCCAGGCTGGGCCAGCATTCAAGAGACTCTTCCAGATGGGACACTTCGGGCCTGTCTTTCTTTCAAACTTCGCTCTGTTTACTTAAGCATTACTTATTTCCTCTCTTCCTTTCAGTAGTGCTCCCAGTTGAAGGAACCATACACAGGAATTACTCCTCCACCCAAGGGACTTTGAACTGCCTTTTATAGTATCTATTAATCTTCACTGGGGGCTTTCCTGGTGGCTCAGAGAGTAAAGAATCTGCCTGAAATGCAGGAGACCCGGGTTCAAACTTCTATGTATCAGGAATGTTTCATTAAGGGCCTGTTGTGTTCAAACACTGAGAACTTACCAGTGTGCTTCAAATATTCAGATCAGATCAGATCAGTCACTCAGTCGTGTCCGACTCTCTGCGACCCCATGAATCACAGCACACCAGGCCTCCCTGTCCATCACCAACTCCCGGAGTTCACTGAGACTCATGTCCATCAAGTCAGTGATGTCATCCAGCCATCTCATCCTCTGTCATCCCCTTCTCCTCCTGCCCTCAATCCCTCCCAGCATCAGAGTCTTTTACAATGAGTCAACTCTTCACATGAGGTGGCCAAAGTCCTGGAGTTTCAGCTTTAGCATCATTCCTTCAAAAGAAATCCCAGGGCTGATCTCCTTCAGAATGGACTGGTTGGATCTCCTTGCAGTCCAAGGGACTCTCAAGAGTCTTCTCCAACACCACAGTTCAAAAGCATCAATTCTTCAGCGCTCAGCCTTCTTCACAGTCCAACTCTCACATCCATACATGACCACAGGAAAAACCATAGCCTTGACTAGATGAACCTTTGTTGGCAAAGTAATGTCTCTGCTTTTGAATATGCTATCTAGGTTGGTCATAACTTTCCTTCCAAGGAGTAAGCGTCTTTTAATTTCATGGCTGCAGTCACCATCTGTAGTGATTTTGGAGCCCAGAAAAATAAAGTCTGACACAGTTTCCACTGTTTCCCCATCTATTTCCCATGAAGTGGTGGGACTGGATGCCATGATCTTTGTTTTCTGAATGTTGAGCTTTAAACCAACTTTTTCACTCTCCACTTTCACTTTCATCAAGAGGCTTTTTAGTTCCTCTTCACTTTCTGCCATAAGGGTGGTGTCATCTGCATATCTGAGGTTATTGATATTTCTCCTGGCAAGCTTGATTCCAGCTTGTGTTTCTTCCAGTCCAGCGTTTCTCATGATGTACTCTGCATAGAAGTTAAATAAACAGGGTGACAATATACAGCCTTGACGTACTCCTTTTCCTATTTGGAACCAGTCTGTTGTTCCATGTCCAGTTCTAACTGTTGCTTCCTGACCTGCATACAAATTTCTCAAGAGGCAGATCAGGTGGTCTGGTATTCCCATCTCTTTCAGAATTTTCCACAGTTTATTGTGATCCACATAGTCAAAGGCTTTGGCATAGTCAATAAAGCAGAAATAGATGCTTTTCTGGAACTTTCTTGCTTTTTCTATGATCCAGCGGATGTTGGCAATTTGATCTCTGGTTCCTCTGCCTTTTCTAAAACCAGCTTGAAGATCAGGAAGTTCATGGTTCACATATTGCTCAAGCCTGGCTTGGAGAATTTTAAGCATTACTTTATTAGTGTGTGAGAAGAGTGTAATTGTGCGGTAGTTTGAGCATTCTTTGGCATTGCCTTTCTTTGGGATTGGAATGAAAACTGACCTTTTCCAGTCCTGTGGCCACTGCTGAGTTTTCCAAATTTGCTGGCATATTGAGTGCAGCACTTTCACAGCATCATTTTTTAGGATTTGAAATAGCTCAACTGGAATTCCATCACCTCCACTAGGTTTGTTCGTAGTGATGCTTTCTAAGGCCCACTTGACTTCACATTCCAGGATGTCTGGCTCTAGGTCAGTGATCACACCATCAGGATTATCTGGGTTGTGAAGATCTTTTTTGTACAGTTCTTCTGTGTATTCTTGCCATCTCTTCTTAATATCTTCTGCTTCTGTTAGGTCCATACCATTTCTGTCCTTTATTGAGCTCATCTTTGCATGAAATGCTCCTTTGGTATCTCTGATTTTCTTGAAGAGATCCCTAGACTTTCCCATTCTGTTGTTTTCCTCTATTTCTTTGCATTGATCACTGAAGAAGGCTTTCTTATCTCTTCTTGCTATTCTTTGGAACTCTGCATTCAGATGTTTATATCTTTCCTTTTCTCCTTTGCTTTTCGCTTCTCTTCTTTTCACAGCGATTTGTAAGGCCTCCCCAGACAGCCGTTTTGCTTTTTTGCATTTCTTTTCCATGGGGATGGTCTTGATCCCTGTCTCCTGTACAATGTCATGAACCTCATTCCATAGTTCATCAGGCACTCTATCTATCAGATCTAGGCCCTTAAATCTATTTCTCACTTCCACTGTATAATCATAAGGGATTTGATTTAGGTCATACCTGAATGGTCTAGTGGTTTTCCCTACTTTCTTCAATTTAAGTCTGAATTTGGCAATAAGGAGTTCATGGTCTGAGCCACAGTCAGCTCCTGGTCTTGTTTTTGCTGACTGTATAGAGCTTCTCCATCTTTGGCTGCAAAGAATATAATCAATCTGATTTCAGTGTTGACCATCTGGTGATGTCCATGTATAGAGTCTTCTCTTGTGTTGTTGGAAGAGGGTGTTTGTTATGACCAGTGCATTTTCTTGGCAAAACTCTATTAGTCTTTGCCCTGCTTCATTCTGTATTCCAAGGCCAAACTTGCCTGTTACTCCAGGTGTTTCTTGACTTCCTACTTTTGCATTCCAGTCCCCTATAATGAAAAGGACATCTTTTTTGGGTGTTAGTTCTAAAAGGTCTTGTAGGTCTTCATAGAATCGTTCAACTTCAGCTTCTTCAGCGTTACTGGTTGGGGCATAGACTTGGATTACTGTGATATTGAATGGTTTGCCTTGGAAATGAATAGAGATCATTCTGTCATTTTTGAGATTGCATCCAAGTACTGCATTTCGGACTCTCTTGTTGACCATGATGGCCACTCCATTTCTTCTGAGGGATTCCTGCTTGCGGTAGTAGATATAATGGTCATCTGAGTTAAATTCACCCATTCCAGTCCATTTCAGTTCGCTGATTCGTAGAATATCAACATTCACTCTTGCCATCTCTTGCTTGACCACTTCCAATTTGCCTTGATTCATGGACCTGACATTCCAGGTTCCTATGCAATATTGCTTTTTACAGTATCGGGCCTTGCTTCTATCACCAGTCACATCCACAGCTTCAAATATTAGCTCTCTAAAAATAGTCACAGTTTATAAATCTACTTCTTGTACTGCTGCTCCTTGAGGAAACTGAACAGGTCACTTCTGATGCAAAGACTGGAGTCATTTCCTACTATGTCCTGTCCTGTCCAGCCCCTTCCCATTCTACTCCATTTGATTTCTATACACAGAGCTTAAATGAGAAGACTGTATTCCAGAAGCAAATCTAGAAGTCAGTTATTTAAAACTTTGAGCATATTTTCTCATAGAACTAATGTTATAAAAGGTAGTTCAACTCCTATGCTTTTGACAGAGGCCCTGGGGCAGGGGTTCCCCTATGTGGCTAGAAGAGAAACCATGGCTCTGGGGAAAGCCAGCATCCCTGCTCCTCCACCCTGGCACCCAAATACCTGCTGTCTTTATAAGTCAACTATTTGGATGAACTGGTAAGATATATTATTTGGCTGGAACTCAAGGAGCAAAATAATGAATTTCTCTCTGAACTAGCTTACTCTGTGCTACAAAATCTACTTTTAATTCATTATAACTATTTCCAGAAAAAAAAAAAAAAAAGGCCATGAACAGAAGAATATTGGAACTTGGGGACATCTATGAGATAAACTAGTTAACAGGTTTAATATTGAGTAAGACCAGAGGTGATAGGAAGAACAACAGGGTTACAGAAATACGAGGACACTCACAATTGGTCTAAATTGGTTGGAGGAGGTGACAAAATCAGGCATGTGGGTGGTGGGTATGAGTGGAAGCCTTGAAGCCCAAGGTCAGTATTTAGATCAGAGCTGAAGGGTTCATTCGAAAGGACCAATGTGTTTTAAGTTAGTAGAAGAAGCATTAATTAATTAGTCAACTGTTTGTTGAAAACTGGGCAGGTGGCAGGGAAATAATGGTAAACAAGATGAGCACAGACCTCAGCCTCTGGAAAGCTCACAATCTAACACAAGAGGTGAGCAAATTCTAGATTGGAGAGAGACAGGGTGCTATGGGAACCACTGGAAGAGGGCCAGTCTCTCACAAGCAAGAGCCAAGGTGGGTTAGGAAGGCCTCCTGGAAGAAAATAAATTAGCCAGATGAAGAGAGGCAGAAGCAAGTTCTAAGCAGAGGAAATAGCAGAGTGAAAATGTGGCTGTGAGATCACCTGAGAGGTTGCCATCATCCCCAGAGCTAGAGTACAGAAAGGGTAGAGAGATAGTCATTTGATATTTAACCTTTTCTAGAATTTAGTTTCCTCAAGTGAACCAAAATTTATACTTTCATGTAAAAGAATTTACTGAATTCCCACAGTAATGGAAATATCTTAATCAAAGCAGACTATTTCATAACTAATATTAAAACTAGTTTTCAGAAAAGCAATCTATTTACTTTCTGCCACCAGTTGGATTTTCCCTAATGTGAACTTTGCATCAGAGCTGGAAGAAGTTCTGCTGTTGTTCTTATGTAATTTTAAACCTTTAACAACCATTTAATTCCCATTTTACATCTAAAAGCTCCTAGAACCAGAGGCAAAGATTCTAAGAAGCCAAAAAGGATATTTTCATGCTTTTTTATTATTCGTTTAAAAGTAGCAAAGTGCTATTTTGCTTTCTTTCTTAAATGCTCAGGCAAAACATCTTCTCTAGGGAAATCCTTGAACCAAACAGTATTGTTTTGGTTTTCCTTACTGTCACCTTAAACATGGTTCTGAAGACTGAAGTCCCAGTGGGTGTCAGGCACTGAAATGAACTGAACCACAGAAGGCAATTTCACTACCACTTGGCTCTTAATAAAATGGGTAGGAAGTCAGCTTGGTCAACCATCACATTTAAATGATCAAAACACAACTCCTGTTAATATTTCAGATGGTTTGTCATTGTTAATCACATTTCTAAGTGGATTTAACACTCTTGACCAAAAATTAATGTATTTTCTTTTAATACATTAAATAAATTTCTTTTAATGAGAAGAGGTTGGAATGTTTCAGGAGAGAAGACCATGGTGTCAAGCAGTAGTTTACTCCTGGGATTAATTTCATGGTTTAAAGTTTAGATATTACCCCAGATTTTTTTTTTTTTCATTTAAATTATGTGTGTGAGCGTGAAGCTAATTTATTATTTATTTCTAAGAGATTTTAAAAATAGGAATTTGAATATTTGACAGAATTTTAAAGGAAAAGTACAGAGATTTCATAACTAGTTCATTGATAAATATGACTCATAATCATGTAGTGTGTTTATCTCTCCATTTTCTTTTGCAATTAGTCATGATGTCACCTATTCTTTGCTGTAGCTTAAATGGGTCAGGAAGTACCCTCAGCCCCTTGATAATTGCAGCTAATACTTAGTGAGGATGTAACCTATGCCCATCATTGTGCTAAGCGCTGCCATCTAGTGTCTTTCTGTTCACCTAGATGATCCTTTAAGGTAGATATATACTAATATGCCTATTTTACAGAGAAGGAAACTGAGACTTGGAGAGCTTGAATTAGTTGCCTATAGTTACATTATTAGCAAAAGGAAGAGCCCAGATTTGACTGGGATGGATTGAATAGATAATTAGAGTTTCAGAGCCTGTGCTCTTCAGTCTCCTGCATACTGCCTTTCTTGACAAAAATGATAGGCAGAATTTCCTCCATCACTCTGAAGACAGAATTTCCCTAAAGTAAACTTGACCAACTAGGTACAAAGTCCACACTGACTGAATGTCTGTGAAGCAGCTTACGGATGTCTTCATGGAGATTTCCCGGAGAAAGGATTCCTGAATGGAATCACTCGTGGAGATGCATACACTTGTCAGGTAGGCAGAAATGCAGTAAGACTGCTTTCACTTTTACCCCACTTCACTCATTTTCCTACATGGAAATACCCATTACAACAACCCTTTAGAGACATATTTATGAAGCATTTGGGTCATATTCATGATAATTATTCAACATTATATTGCCAAGAAAGCTTTATTTTGAAGCTCATGAATGTAAAATGAATCATTAAGAACATAAGACGAATTTTTCATAGTAAATGGGAATTTTCAGTCTTTATTATTCAGTTTAAAAATTCTCTCTGGTCTCAAGGTCAATTGTAAATAAAAAAGGCCTTTTAAAAATGTGGCTAAAAATCACTCTTTAAATCAACTTTATTGAGACATAATTTACATCTAATAAAATGCACCCAACTTCAGTGTGCAGTTAAATGAGTTTTGACAAATGTATACAGTCATGTAACCATGACTATAAGATATAACCATTTCTATCATCTACTTCCCAGTCAGAACCCAGCCCCAGGCAATCACTGATTGGCCTTTTGCTACTATAACTTTACCTTTTCCAAAATTTTATATAAATAAAACCAATTAATCAGGATTAATTTGTGCTGGGCTTCTTTAACTTTCATAATGTTTTCAAAATTCACCCACATTGTTGTTTCAGCTGTTTGTCTCTTTTTATTGGTAAGTAGTATCCTATTGTGTGGATATACATACTACAATTTATCCATTTGTCTGTCAATGAACATTTGGATTATATCTAGCTTAGCTATTGGGAATAAAGCTGGTATGAACATTCATATCCAAGTCTTTATATTTTCTTTTCTCTTCATTAAATGCTTAGAATTGGGCTTGCTGGGTTGTTTTAGTTTAGCTTTATGTTACATTTAGCTTTGTATGTTTTCCAAACTGCTTATACCTTTTTATAGTCTCACCAGCAATATATGTGAATTCCAGTTGTGCTCTATCCTTGTCAACACTTAATATTGTCAAAATCACTGTCTTTTAAAAATGCATGTTTTAAAATCTTAAAAGCAAGTAAAATACAGCCTCTTGAGAAAGCTAACTTTAAAAGCCAAGTTCTGTCCATATTGAAAAGGTCAACAGATTCACTCTATGGCAGTCAGTGGGGGAGGAAAATGTTTCGCATCTGTTTCTCTGAAACTGAGCTATTGGCAGCATTAACTGGAGTCTCTTGGCTTAAAACCACCATCAGGAAGCTCTTTGAGGGGGAGAGGGGAGGTGATTTCTTGTCTGCCTAGAGACATTACAGAACCACACTAATGACTTAAATGATGGTTGTTCCCTCATATCCAGGACTTTATATGGTGTCCAGATGTTTCACATGCTTCAGAGATTACTGTGGGCTAGCCCTGTCTCCAAACTTAATACTTAGCTGGGAGAGACCATCTGTTTATTCTTCTGGCTATAGATGATGCTGGGTACAGAGTAGGTGTCCAACAAGTCCCTCTTGTTTCTTATTCACTTTTCATAAGAGTCCCAGATGAGTAAAGAATCAAGCGCAGTAGCAGTGGCAAGCCTCCCAGTTAACATAATAAACATGACATGAATCTTGTGCTGCCTTATCATTAGGGTACTATTAACCACAGTCTTTTGAGTCCTTTGCCATTTAGGAAAACCGTGCCAACTTTTGGACTGAAAAGGCTGAAGTTCAGAGGTACCTTATGTTTGGCCTGTTTCATCTGACAGAAAATTCAGTAGTTAAACTGACTGATATTGCTTGACAGAGGCATAGCATGAATTCTGTTTTATAAGAACTAGTGTTGGATTCTCAGAATATATTCCATGTCTGTCACTGGGGCAGGCAGGAGAGACACAGAAATGAGAGATATATACTCTTCCCTCCCCTCCTCTCACTGGAGGGGAAGAGAAAAAAGCTGACGATATAATCAAGGGTGCATGTGTGCTGCAATAGGGCAAAGTACAGGGTTTCCTGAGAGAACAAAGGAGCACCTATCACAGGCTCAAATCCATTCCACAAATATTTGCATCTCCGTGGACCCGGCACTGAGCTTACTGGAGCCACCACCTTTACAATCCTTCTAGTCTTCCGGGAAGATGGATGGAAACCTAGTAAAGCAAGTGAAGCAGGTGGAGACACTCACAGAGAAAGGAGGGAACCTATGGCAAAGGAATTCATCCTGGTTTGTAAGGATAGGGAGGATTTGAAGCATGGCAGGAGTCTGGGAAGGAGTCTGACAGAATGGTGGTGAGGGGAGGAGGGTTCCAGGTGAAACAGCATATGGAAAGTACCAGAATTTAGCAGGAACGTATGGTGTGCCAGGAAGGGGAAGAAGATGCATAGGACCAGAGCTCAAGGTATCTGTCAGATGGCACATGAGCAGTCCTCTGACATGGAGGAGCAGGAGCCAACCTAGAAAGGGTGAGTATGGATGAAAGGTCATGGGACAGGATGTCAACTCGGCTTTTAATGAAGGGCTGGAACTGACTATGAACCAGCTTAAGATAACAGTTTTATCAGCATCCTGTAGCCCTAAATATACCACACTGAAACGACTTAATACCTACACATTTTAGCCAGCAAACTTACTTGGATCTTTAAGTAAAGCCTCCCTTCCCCCATATCATGTAAGATCATTTCTCTTAATACTATTTTCCATGAACAGAACTAGCCATGGAGACTTGTGAGTCTTTAATAGAAAAAGCCACAGGAAACTGTGACAAAGCTGACTTGAACCCAGGGCTCTGATAATTCTTCTCCAATAAAAGATCTTATCGAACTGCCCAGAATCTGGAATTTGACTCTCTCAATCTGGATTAAGTTTTCATGTTTTTCACAACTGGGCAAATTTTCAAAACTCCCCACATTTCAAACACACCAGTTATTTTATCTGTTTTCTTGCTCAGGTTGTAGAGCAATGACTGAAACATAGTAGCCATGCAGTGAATACATCTTGAATGAAAGAATGACTGGAAGAAAGAAAACATTAACAGTGAACAGATGCTAAGAAATTTGGTCTGATTTTGTGTTCTTACTAACACACCGTTATCTTTTTTCCTATAAGCTATTCCTCTCAGTTTGAACTCTAAATTTAAGTAAATCAACCCTTGAAAATTCAGTTATTGATTCTGAAACCTATATGTTAGTCCCTTCCTTTTTGCTCTTTAGAAATAATTGACTGTTGGGGGGAAATGCTCCCTGCTTTATAAAACGTATGCTCGATTGCTCCAAGGTCAGAACGAAAAGTCTTCCTGTGTCTTTTCTCCTGCTTTTTAACCTAGATGATTTGCAATGTGCTTCAAATCTTGTATCACTTTGTTGTTGTTGTTCAGTCACTCAGTCGTGTCTGACTCTTTGCGACGCTATGGACTGCAGCACGCCAGGCTTCCCTGTCCTTCAGCATCTCCTGGAGCTTGCTCAAACTCATGTCCATTGAGTCAGTGATGCCATCCAACCATCTCATCCTCTGTCATCCCCTTCTCTTCCTGCATTCTGTCTTTCCCAGTATCAGGGTGTTTTTTCCCAATGAGTCAGCTGTTTGCATCAGACAGCCAAAGTATTGGAGCTTTAGCTTCAGCATCAGTCCTTCCAATGAATATTCAGGGTTGATTTCCTTAAGGATTGACTGGTTTGATCTCCTTGCAGTCCAAGGGACTCTCAAGAGTGTTTTCTAACACCACAGTTCAAAAGCATCAATTCTTTGGTGCTCAGCCTTCTTTATGGTCCAACTCTCACATCCATACATGACTACTGGAAAAACCATAGCTTCGACTATATGGACCTTTGTCGGCAAAGTAATGTGTCTGCTTTTTAACACACTGTCAAGGTTTGTCATAGCGTTTCTTCCAGGGAGCAAGCATCTTTTAATTCCATGCTGGCAGTCATGATATGCAGTGATTTTGGAGCCCAAGAAAATAAAGTCTCTCACTGTTTCCACTGTTTCCCCAACTATTTGCCATGAAGTAATGGGACTGGATGCCATGATCTTCTTTTTTTGAATGTTGACTTTTAAGCCAGCTTCTTCATGCTCCTCTTTCACTTTCAAGAGGCTCTTTAGTTCCTCTTCACTTTCTGCCATAAGGGTGGTGTCATCTTCATATCTGAGGTTATTGATATTTCTCCTGGCAATCTTGATTCCAGTTTGAGCTTTATCCAGCCCAGCATTTCACATGATGTACTCTGCATATAAGTTAAATAAGCAGGATGACAATATGCAGCCTTGACTTATTCCTTTCCCAGCAGTTCAGTCTGTTGTTCCATGTCCGGTTCTAACTGTTGCTTCTTGACCTGCATACAGGTTGCTCAGGAGACAGGTCAGGTGGTCTGGTATTCCCATCTCTTTAAGAATTTTCCACAGTTTGTTGTGATCCACATAGTCAAAGGCTTTAGCATAGTCAATGAAACAGAAGTAGATGTTTTTCTGAAATTCTCTTGCTTTTTCTGTGATCCAGTGGATGTTGATTTCTGGTTCCTCTGCCTATCCTAAATCCAGCTTGTACCTCTTGAAGTTCTCAGTTCACATACTGTTGAAGCCTAGCCTGGAGAATTTTGAGTATTACTTTGCTAGCATGTGAGATGAGTGCAATTGTGCCGTAGTTTGAACGCTGACATTGCCTTTCTTTGAAATTGGAATGAAAACTGACCTTTTCCAGTCTTGTGACCACTGCTGAGTTTTCCAAATTTGCTGGCATATTGAGTGCAGCACTTTAACAGCATCATCTTTGAGGATTTGAGATAGCTCAGCTGTAATTCCATCACCTCCACTAGCCTTGTTCGTAGTGATGCTTCCTAAGGCCCACTTGACTTTGCACTCCAAGATGTCTGACTCTACGTGAGTGATCACACCATCATGGTTATCTGGGTCATGACGATCTTTTTTGTATAGTTCTTCTGTGTGTTCTTGCCACCTCTTCTTAATAACTTCTGCTTCTGTTAGGTCCATACTGTTTCTGTCCTTTATTGTGCCCATCTTTACTTGAAACATTCCCTTAGTATCTCTAATTTTCCTGAAGAGATCTCTAGTCTTTCCCATTCTATTGTTTTCCTCTATTTCTTTGCATTGTTTGCTTAGGAAGTCTTTTTTTAATCCTCGCTCTTCTTTGGGACTCTGCATTCAGATGGGTATATCTTTCCTGTTTTCTTTTGCCTTTCGCTTCTCTTCTTTTCGCAGTTATTTGTGAGGCCTCCTCTGACAACCATTTTGCCTTTTTGCATTTCTTTTTCTTGGGGATGATTTTGATCACTGCCTCCTATACAGTGTTCCAAACCTCCATCCATAGTTCTTCAGGCACTTTGCCTATCAGATATAATCCCTTGAATCTATTTGTCACTTCCACTATATAATTGTAAGGGATTTGATGTAGGCCATACCTTAATGGCCTAGTGGTTTTCCCTACTTTCTTCAATTTAAGTCTGAATTTTGCAGTAAAAAGTTCATGATTACTTTATAACCATTAATTCTTATCACCTCCTGGTGGAGGAGACAGTGTAGATTTATATAATCCACTAGCAGGTAGGCAATCCTTTCACATTTGCCTGAACTATGAGCTTTGCTCTCTGGAAAGGTGTTTGTTAATGAAAGGAAGGCAAATTACGTTTTACATATCAAAAATGTCATTGTGCTTTTTAAAAGCTACTGCTATAGCCACCTGCTAGAGAGTCAAGTTCAAAACAGCTCTGTTTTCAGAATGGCTGGATGGCACATAACACATGATTTGAATATTCTTTAGCTCATTTGGAAGTTAAACTGAAGTTAAATTTTAATTGCAGTGTTTGTACTATTTTCCTTTAAACCTTAAGTGAAACTCTCCAGTTGGCCCTTGAGAAGTCAGTAGCAAGCTTCTGATTATCCCAGGCTTCTGTCTAATACTGTTACAAATATGGGTTAGTGACAACCCCCCAGAGTCTGGAGGTGATGGAAAAAAGCCCTGGAATGGGCCCAGGTCTGGGGTAGTTTGTGTTCCTGGTTTAAGCAATTCCATGACCTTGGGATAGCTGTTCAACACTTTAGCATCTAGCTTCCTCTATGGCTGCTGCTGCTAAGTCGCTTAGTCGTGTCCGACTCTGTGTGACCCCATAGATGGCAGCCCACCAGGCTCCCCCATCCCTGGGATTCTCCAGGCAAGAACACTGGAGCGGGTTGCCATTTCTTTCTCCAATGCATGAAAGTGAAAAGTGAAAGTGAAGTCGCTCAGTCGTGTCCGACTCTGTGCGACCCCATGGACTGTAGCCTACCGGGCTCCTCGGTCCATGGGATTTTCCAGGCAAGGGTACTGGACTGGGGTGCCATGGCCTTCTCCTCCTCTATGGCAAAAGGAACAAATCAAGGCTGCATCTTCCTCACCTGTCTCACAGAGCTATTGTGAAGACCCAAAGGAATGTGTGGAAGTACTCTGATAAGAAAATGCACTGTGTAAATGAATGGCAAAGCAGCATTTTGGAATGCATTGAAGTTTTTGGTGGGCAAGGCAAGGAGAACAAAGGTGATAATTCTCAGAACAGAGCTGTCTGAGACTCTGGCACACCATAGGTATTTAGTGCATGCTAAGTTATGTCTGACCCTTGGCAACCCTATGGACTGCAGCCTGCCAGGCTCCTATGTCCATGAGATTTTACAGGCAAGAATACTGGAGTGGATTGCCATTTCCTCCTCCAGGGGATCTTCCCAGTCCAGGGATCAAACCCACATCTCCCGTGTCTCCTGCATTGGCAGGTGGGTGGAGTCTTTACCACTGAGACACCTGGGATTTGAGTTGGTCCCAAACTAGTGACCACAGAGAAAGAGTAAGTGTTTCATGTGGCAGTGGGATCACCTTTACCCTTTCTGGTCCAAAATCACCAAGTGAAAAGGACTTCCTTCATCTGGCTGCACTCTTTACCTCTTTCAGGGCAACCACAGACCCAGTTTACACCTACCATATCCCTTCTACTCTTAATAGTGTCCAAATTCAAATGATAAATTATATAATCCCCTTTTTACTAGGTATTTGACCAGGTACTTATAGAATAAATTTGGAAGCTTGCATGTCATAGGATTTACAAGACTCTAAAGCCCAGTAGACACCTTTGTCCGGGGCCAGGAGCCAACTTTTTGCACTCATCTTTCCTCTGCTGGTTGATAACTAGTTATTACCAATCAATGGTTCATTCTTTTGTTTAGAAGTCTTCTTGCTCATGAAAATGGAGAAGGAGAGTTTGTTTTCTGAGAGCCTCTGCTCAGAGAACAGATATCTTAGCCATGTAATTTAATGAATAAGTGTGAATGAATTTAGGGCAGGCAAAATAATGACACCCCCACAGTCCCACCAATATGTCCACATCCTAATCCCTAGAACCTGTGACTAGGTTACTTACATGGCAAAAGGAATTTAGGTTGCAGGTGGAATTAAGATTGCTAATTGGCTGGCCTTAAAATAGAGACTTTATCTTGGATTATCTGGGTAGATCTAAATGTAATGGCAAGATAACAAAAAAATGGAAGTGGAATGCAGAAGAGATCAGAGTGATATGGTTTGAGGACTTGTCTTGCCATGACTAGCTTGGAAGATAGAGGAAGGGGGCCATGTGCCAAGGAATGCAGGAGGTCTTTAGAAGCTAGAAAAGGTAAGGAAAGGGATCATCCCCTGAGGCCTCCAGCAGGGGATGGAAGGGCCTTCAGCCTAGTGAAACTCATGTTGGACTTCTGTTAACTGTAAGATAATACATTTGTGGTGTTTTGAGCCACTAAGTATGCAGTTTAATAAAAATACTGAAAATTCCTAAGAGAAAGCTAGTAATAATGGGGAAAAATAATAGAAAACTGAAAGAGTGCTCATCAGTCAACAGTTATCTGTTGGATTACTTGTCGTGTGTCCAGTACTATATTAATGCTGTGAGGAAATAGAATACACAGGCTTGCCCTCAAGGGTCACACTAACACTAGTACATAAAGAACATTTAGAGAATAATTAATGAGAGTGCTAATTAAATGCTAAATGTACTGGGAAAAAGAATTTGAAAAAAGAGATTGCAGGACAGGGTATATGAGCAAGGTGGGTAATACATAAGAATGATGAATAAATGGGAAACTCTTGGGGTTTCTATCTGATAATAATCTCAGATTCCTAAGGAACTGTTTAATCAATGGATTTTGGTTGCTGCGTAATGAGAGTCTACATGGCCCACTGAATAAACACTGCATTTCCTCTAGGCATGGTCTTGGGCCCTTTTCTCTTTCTGCTCTCCATTGTCTGCTCAGATGTTCTTATCTGTATAACATATGCATGCCAGAGTGGGTGAATGTCTAGGGCTCCCGTGGTGGGTCAGATGGTAAAGAGTAGGTGAATGGTGACTCCCAAACATGTGAGGATATGTTCACATCTTTGTCCCCTGGAACTTATGTATATGGCCTTATTTGGAAAAGGGCCTTCATGGATGTAATTACATTATGGACCTTGAGATGAGACCATCCTGGATTCTATAGATGGTCCCTAAATAAGGTGACAAGTGTTCTATAAAAGACAAAGAGATACACTCATGCAGGTGAGAAGACACACAGAAGAGGAAAAGGCAATATGAAGACAGAGCACAGACTGGAGCTCTGCGGCCACAAGCCAAGGAATGCCAAGGATTGCTGGTAGCTGTCAGAGGCTGCAAGAGGCAAGGAAGGATTCTTCCAAGAGCCTTCAAAGGGAACATGGCCCTGAGGACACCTTGACGTTGGACTTCTAGCCTCAAAAACTGTAGAAAACAAACTTCTGTTGTTTTTAAGCACCAAGTTTGTGGTAATTTGTTGTGGCAGCCCCAGGAAACTAGTACATGTGGCTTAGTGGCCAACCCCATATTGATATAGAGTCTCTCTGGCCCTGAGAGCCCCAGACCTGTTTACCTGAGTGCCTACCTGACATTTCTGGATGTTTTAAAGTCACTTGAAATCTATAATGTCCAAAACTCCTCCCTGTCCCCAAGTTTGCTCCTATTCCAGTTTCCCCTAGGACACTAAATGACACCATCATCCATTCAGTTGAAACATCAGAAGCTTAGGAGTCAGTCTTGACAGATCTCTGTGCTACATCTTGAATGTCCAATGAGCAAGTCCTATTGGTTTCACTGTTAAAATATTTCTCAAATATTTACTTCCCCATCATTTCCACCATCATCACCTTTGTCCCTGCTCTGATCATCTCTCATCTGAACTATTGCAACTCTCTCTTAGGTCATCCCCCCCACCCCATAAGGATGGGTCCTGGCTGTCCCCAGTCTCTCTTCTACCCTGAAGCCATTGTACTATTTTCAAAATGCAGCTTTGATTATGTTAGCCCCTACTTAGAATCCTCCAGGGATTCTCACTGTGCTTATGATAAATACAAAATGAGCATGGAAGAAGCGGGGCAAGGTTGAGCCCCAGCCTGCACCAGACTTGTCTTTGAGGGCTCCTCTTCAGTCAGCCTGGCCTGTTCTATGTTTGCTCCTGCCCCAGAACCCTTGCACTTGCTGATCTCCTTGATAAGAATGTTCTTTCCTTCCTTGTCTAGATTACTCTGACATATGCTTCTGATTCCAGTGGTTTTTCCTCAGGGGAGTTATCCTTGATATTCCAAACCAGGAAGAAGTCCTTTAACTTTCAGACTTTCATAGCGTTCTGTATCTCTCCTCGTAGCTCTTATCCATGTTGCAATTTTACAGTTTTGTTATTATTTTATTAATGGATGTCCTCCCTTACTAGACTATATGCTCCACTGAGAACAGGAGAATCATGTCCCAAAGCCTACACCATACATAATAGGTGCTCAATAAATATTTTAGTATGAGTTAAGAAATAAAATAAGTATTGCATAATTTTACCATTATTTCAAGAAAGCTCTTCTGTCATATGCATTGCCGTTTGAGCATCATAGTGAAGGCAGCTAAAAATGTGGTCATCAGGCACACATGGGAAGAGAAAAGGTACCCCTCCTCCCCACCTTTTTTAAAAAACCATTCAGGTACTCACCAGCATCATTTGTCTCCTAACTTCCTTAAATATTGCAAACTGTCTCTTAGACCTGGTTTTGGAGGAATAAGTGTGTGAAGTCTATTTTCAGGAAGCATATGAGTCAGTTAAGCTTTTATTTCCCAAGTGCTGTACCAACTTGTTGTGATTTCAGTAGATGCAACAGGTGCCCATATTTTTTGCTTTTATGACAATATTGTATCCCTATCCTCAGGAGTCCCCAGCCTGAATGCCCTTCATTGAAATGATGCCAGGCAGGGAAGAGCTTATCCACAGCAGTCTGCTTGTGTGGAGAACAGTAAAACTATCAGCAGTCCTACACACCCCCCACCCCACCACCCCAAATCCAAAATCTCAGAAACAAAGAGCAAAAAAACTCTACTTTTCATATTAATAGAAGCAAAGACAAAAACATTACACTTTGGCTTATGAAGAGAGGGCTTTTTTTTTTTTTTAAGGAAAAAGAGACTGATTTTCAAAACTCAATCCACGGTAGCTGTGAAATTAGCATGGAAAAAATTGATCGTTGTCTGAAAATAAGACACAAACCCCTTAAATGTGCTTTGCTTCTCTTCTAATTCTCTAGGGACCTTTCCCCATGTTGGGGGAAGGTTCTGAAGAGTACTTTAATTAACTTGTATCAAAGAGACCGAATATAATAAAGAACTGTGGTAAAGATTTCTTTAATTAGTGAATTTTATCAGGTCTTTCCCAGTGTCCATCAGGAAAGTAGTTGGTGGGCTGCCTGGGTCCTTGGTGGTATATTCAGTCAATAAGCTATTCATGACTCCAGCAAGTAGCTAGGTTTTTAAACCAGTGGGAATTTGGTGGACAATTTCCCTTTGCTGCCTTTAGCTGCATGGCTAGAATCTATAAACGGTTCTCTTTTGGAGAAACAAAGTGCTGAGTTGAGCGAGCAGCCAGCAGGGTCTGCAGCAGACACACTAATTGCCCTGTTGAAGTGTGGGCACAAATTTACTCTTACTTGTAACTAAAGAGAGGTTGTAGTGTTGGATTTGGCGAGGGTGAGGGGAAGAGCAAAATAGCATCACGTGTGATGTGTACAGTGTTAATACAAAGTCCTTTATTTTTCCCCTGGTGTAATTTTGAAGTCACATACATTTCATTGTCTTTCCAGAATGGCAATAAAGCCTACAGAGAGAAGTCTCTCCTTCAGTAAATCAAAAGTTAGCAGACAAAAGGTCAAAATACCCAAAGCCACAAGAACATTAACACTTTGGATATAAAGATTCCTTTTAAGAAACAAATGCTTGCCCTCACTTTGGAGAAAGCAGACGCCTTATCTTTGTGAGTTTACAAAATGGAGCCAAACTGTACCCGTAGTCACTTTAACTAAACCAAGGCCTGGATCTTTTAGCAGCCCACAGTCATTAAAGCTCTCAGAAAGCCTCCCAGGAGCCGATGTGCTTGCTTAAGTATATGCTGTAAAAGGTCCCAGAGATTTACAAGGACTGCTCCACGCTAAACCAGGCACCATCTGATAAACAAGCAATTTTGGCTGCAGGCTAAATGATGCTCTTTGAGGCTTTGATTTACAATGCTGGAGATGATATATTTGTAGTTCAGGGATAGGTTCTGCTAGGGGCTTGCTGTGATTACTCACCCATGAGCAGAATTCAGGGCTCAAGTCTTCAACTTGGAGGTCAGAAAATTGCCAGTGGAATGAAAGAGGGTTGATAAGGTTTACTGAGATGCTAAATAGATATCAAAGGAAAAACTTATTAAGCCAGTGGTTTTGAACACTTCTTAAGCTTTCTAGGGACCACAACTTTTGTTAGTTTGCTTAAGTCCCAAAGATATGAAAATAATCTGAAGAGTTTATCTGAACTGATTTTACTTTTATTGCATTTTAAAAGCAAATATAGGTTTTACTTATTGATGACATTTAAAAATAAGAAAAAATGTCCAATTGAGCATTTATGTAATTGCTTGAAAACTAAGAAATTTAAAGGCAACTTTGAAACAAATCACATCACCTCAGAGAACACTGAAGAACAGATTTAGAGTCCTCAACCTTGAGAATGCTTTTAATGTTCCTGGTTCCAAGAAATGATTTGGCAAACTCCTTTGCCCAGAAGTTTTGTATTTACTAAATAGTTTGTGTCTGCTAATATTGATGCTATACTAGTACAAAGATAAGTAAAATATGGACTCTCTGCTTTAGAAGTTTATGGTCCGGTTCAGTTCAGTTCAGTTAAGTTGCTCAGTCATAACCGTCTCTTAGCGACCCCATGGACTGTAGCACGCCAGGCCTCCCTGTCCATCATCAACTCTTGGAGTTTACTCAAACTCATGTACACTGAGTCGGTGATGCCATCCAACCATCTCATCCTCTGACATCCCCTTCTCCTCCCACTTTCAATCTTTCCCAGCATCAGGGTCTTTTCCAGTGAGTCAGTTCTTTGCATCAGGTGGCCAAAGTATTGGAGTTTCAGCTTCAGCATTAGTCCTTCCAATGAATATTCAGGACTGATTTCCTTTAGGATCGACTGCTTGGATCTCCTTGTAGTCCAAGGAGATCTGATGGTCCAGTAGAGAAAATCAAAGATAATTTCAGTAAAATGAGAGAAGTGTTTAGAGGGAGTGCTGTAGGATGCTGAGGGAAAATGGAAGAAAGGAACCAACCTGTTGGAACTAAAGGGAATTTAACAGAGTGGGAGCAGCCTCCCCAGTACCCTCTTTTCTGTCCATAACTGGCCAGGTAGCCAAGCACACAGAGAGAGTAGATGGAAGGTGATGTTTCCAGCACCACTGGTATTCTCACCTGTGGCATATTCAGAGCCGTGTTCCTTTACTGAGAAAACTTCATCCTCCTGGGGTTTTGGTTCAGGCAACAGAAGGCAGATTCAGAAACTGCAGACACAGCTTACTAGTAAAGAAATCAGTGGCTAATTAGACGTAAGGCAGTCGGTACAGACCCAAGGTCAGGGCTGGGTCTAGGCTAGGATGTCAGCACCAACCTTGGCTTTTTGACCCACCCTATCTTCTGATGATGCAGGGAACAGACCCTCCCTCCTGTCTCAGGAAAAGACCTGATGAAGTTATGCAGATTGCGGCATGTCTGCTAGATGCTCAGAATGGTATATTTCCTTCCCACAGGCCTTTGATGATGCAGGAGAGTATATGGAACTGTCTTTTGTGGAGATTAGAAATAAGGGAAGTAGTTCTCTCTTTTTGCCAATCAACTTTCACCATGCACTATTTCCTTATAGATGACACAGTCCTGGTTGGGCTTCAAGGTTAGTAGTAATAACTTTTATTGAGTGCTTGCTATGTGCCAGGCACTATTCAAAGTGAGATACACACACACACACACACACATGTGTCTTCACAACAACTCTCATGAGAGTAGGTACTTTGTAATCTGTATTTTACATATGAAGAGACTTTTAAGCTTGCTCATGGTCATATGGCTGATGAGGCATACTCAGATGCCACCTAAGACAGCTCATTTTGCAGAGAAGGACCTCTAGGTGGGAAATTCAGGGCACCACCGCCCTGACTTCCCACCAGTTGAATTCTTTAGATTGGTGTTTCAAGTCAGCACCCAGAAATCTTTTCTTTTTAGCCATCCCTCACCCTGATCATCATGTTGCTTCTCTAGGCCTCAGTTTCACAATTTAGATAACATTGCCCTCCTCCTTCTCCCTCTAAAATATTTGGAACATCAGCTATATAATACCTGTAAAACACTTAAGATTATGCAAATGGAGGATATTACAGAGACACAAGGTGATGGTATTTTATAGCAGCCCATTAAGATGTATCATTGTAAAGATAGCGGGTTACATTAAGTTGCATCTTTTTGCTAGGTCCTTTCCTGAATTTTAGCATGGAATTGCATATGCTTTAAAAATCTACCCCAGCTAATTGTCCTTACGAACACAGAGCTCTGCACAAGCTTGACTGGATCTCATAAATTCCCCTGGCCAAAATATTTTTCAAGTATTACAATGTAATTCACTTTATCATGTCCAGTCTCAGCCTAATAATGCACAACTCCCAGGAGCCAAGTATATTTCATGAAGCTTACAATTACTTTTATAAAAGTTGCTGTAAAGTATAATGATTTTTAATAGCATCAATGATACCATTGTATATATCGGTTTCAGTTTTGAAGTAGACTTAAGTTCAAAGACCCAAGGGGACCATTCTCCTCTCGATGCACTTGTGTTACTCCCATTAATGCTAATGGGACAGACAAATGCTGCTCTGGAGGAGAATATATCTGCCCTTAGGAAGGTAACAGGTTTTAATTAGTAATGCTTTGAATCACACAAAAGCAGTTTGCCCTCTGTAAACAGCAAGTGTTCTCGGAGATGAGAGTAGAGATCACAGCCTGAGTTACTCATATGGAATCTTCAAATCTGAGCTTTGTAAATGGTGGAGACATAAGGCTTTCGTCAACTGAGAATGAGAGAACAAGCCTTGCTTTGGGGAGCTTTGTTGAAATAAAATCACAGAACGAAAGCAGTATTTATTAAATTTCTGAGAGTCTGAGTGCCAAGTAAATCTCATAGTGGGGTTATTACAATGACTGTCTTTGAAAGGGAAGCTCCGTTAACTCTCAAGATACCCTGGAAGTGAAGGTCTGATGGAGTAGGGTCCTTTGTTTGATCACAAGCTTAAACATAAAAGCGAAAAGTCCAGTGTGGCTTCCTCGGTCAGAAGGCCCTGTGGTGGTGTAGTGCTAGAGCGTGGGCGACAAAGCAGTTCTTGGAAAGTGGATCTTAGGCCAAAAGGATAGACATGGACGGAGGCCTGGTAGCAGAAAGGGGCAGGCGCTTTGGCACGTTGGCCATTCCACATCTATCATTGGGATGGCATCTCCAATATAAGCTTCAGAGCGAGGAGGCTGGAAGGCCAATGTTTGCCTTCTATGGGCGTGCTCTAACTTACTTTTAAAAAACCTGTATATTTTTAAAAATTTTAAAGATTGAAATATATTTGATATATGACATTGTATCATACTAAGATACAACATGCTGATTTGAAACATTTTTACATTATGATTGCCATTATAGCAATAATTAGCACCTCTATTATATGATTTAATTATTTTTTAGTGGTTGCAATAATAGAGATCTGAAAAAATAAATAAAAACACAATTAATGAAAGAAAACAAAACCTATTTGTGGAATAAAGTTTTTTGGGGTGACTGTTTACCCTAGATAATATACCACGGGTAGAACATTTAAAATAGAATATGTTCAACACCGGACTTTTAAAAATAAATATGTCACAAAGTGAGATGATTTATATTCATTATCTAGTTTGGATTTCATAAGCCTGCACCCAAATGATCATAGATTTTGTGTTAACAATTAGTGGATCAGTCTGTTTTTACCTCTAAACAAGTAGACTGGGCTAGGATAACTATTATACAGAAGTAGGCGTGTGTTTTTCCTCTTTGGTTTAAGATTTTTTTTTTTTTAAGATATTGGGAGGTTAACAAAAAACAGTATTCATTGTACTTGACTATAATGACTGGAATAAGAAACTTAGTGTTGGAAAGACTCACTTAATATTTGGAGGAAACTCTGATTGGAATAACATTCTTCCATTCTTCTGGTTATAACTGTGCTTTTTTTTCCATATAAATATTTGGGGAATTCTTTGCTTTAGAAAGACTGAAGAAATTCAGCAGTTATAGGAGAAGACACTTTCTGCTGTTTCACAAAGAAAAATATAAATATGCAAGATAAGCAGAGGTTTTCTATTTGTTCCTGTTTCTCTGTCTTACTTCCCCTCCTGTGACACTGAAAAAAAAATCCCATTTATATAAGTATTAAACTCATAGTAGAAGAAATGTCATAGGCACATTCTTAAGCTCATGAATTCATTATCACACATATTCAGGCTGGCGATGTGAGATGTAATGTCCTTTTCTCTGAGGTGGCCCCCAAAGATACGCTCCACTGTCAGGATGATTTCATTTAGACCCAATTTCCCCAGATTGTGGAGTGTTGCAGATGACTACCTCTGTTCTCTCCACATTTCCCTTCCTGACTGACTAGAGACTGTAAATGTTATTAACTTTGAAGTGTCTATTTGTGTCTCTCTACAGACTGTCACCCTCGCCCCCCACCATCCAGCAAAGGTTGGGATTTTAAGTTTGCACATTGGAAACAGCCTGTTAAAGTCTTTTCAAGCTTGGAGCAACAGTCCCACTACACAACACATCAGGAGGGGCTGAATGTGAACACCAGCCTTCTTTCTGCCCAAACAGTAGCAAACTTCTCAAACTTCCTGGCTGTATTTCAGTACAGTCGTATCATTTACACAACCTTTGATTTTTTTTTTCTCTCACTATTTTATTATCTTAAAGTTTGATGGTTTTCTACCCCAAATATTCTTCAGCAGCAGCATAAAAAATTCTCAGAGAAACTTGGGGACACACCCTATGAAAACACTCTGGATTTACAGAATTACAGAATTCATTTGGGAAGTGTGGAAGCGGGCTTGATTTTAGATATTAAAGTGAATTCAAATGCCTTGTGATTTCTTCACCTAAATACTGGACACTTCATGACTGTAGTCTCCAATGATTCTAACCATAACCACTGCTGACTGTGGCAGCACATGGAACTACCTTGGCTCCCTTGGATCCAGAAATGGAAACCAGAGAACAATGAAACTATCCTACCAGCCTCTGGACTGTTATTACATCAGAATAAATAAACTTCTAGTTTAAGTGATTCCAACTTGGGGGATTCTCATAATAGCACAATAACTAATGCAATTCATAAGAAAACTGAGTAGAGAAAAATCACCCTATGGATTGTGCCCAGTGTTTGAATGAAGGCAGGAGGGGTATGCCTACAAGGCCCTGGGGCTGGGGCGGGGGACCAGGACTGCAGACCAAATCACTAAGGGTGTGTGGTCTTATAAATTGAGAAGCTTGGTTTTCACTGACTTTGGGTTTGGAAATTGGGCTGTTGGGAGTTGCTCTTCCAAACCTGTCGTTGATGGTAGGTTGTACATTGTGATGTGACACTTCATGTGTTGGCCCCGTCTTCTCAACTAGATTGTTGATTCTCTGAGGGCAGGTTGTGTGTGTGCAACTTTGATATCACTAACAGTGCCAAGCTTGTATTTCCCTTTTAGTAGGAGCTCAGTAAGTAATGGTTTCTTGATTCACTTAAGTGGATGATACGCACATTAGAGCAAGAATTAAAGAATTATAAATAGCCAAGCATAATGAATGTGTTTCTCACCTGTAGAACTGAAAAGAAACAACTTGCAAAATCCTCCGCTTCAGCCTTAATTTTATAGGTGAAGTGAAAGTCATTCAGTTGTGTCTGACTCTTTGCGACCCCGTGGATTGTATAGTCCATGGAATTCTCCAGGCCAGAATACTAGAGTGGGTAGCCTTTCCCTTCTCCAGGGGATCTTCCCAACTCAGGGATTGAACCCAGGTCTCCTGCATTGCAGATGAAGTCTTTACCAGCTGAGCTACAAGGGAAGCCCAAGAATACTGGAGTGGGCAGCCTATCCTTCTCCAGGGGATTTTCCCAACCTAGGAATCGAACCAGGTTCTCCTGCATTGCAGGTAGATTTTTTACCAACTGAGCTATGAAGGAAGCCCAATTTTATGGGCAAGGAAACTGAAATCTACGGAGGTGAAGTGACTCACCTAAGGTCAGGTAGTTAGCAACAAACCTATTTGGGGTTTGTTAACCTAACCCAAACCCTCTGTCTTTTAAGAATCAAGTTTACTCTAGCTGTGGCTCCAATCAGAAGCTGTTCATGAGATTAGCTAGCAGATGAGACTAGCCTCTTCTGTCCTTCACTTTTAAATGGTCATATTTATAATAAAATATATTTAAAGGGAAATTCTTTTTAATTTTTAAGGAGGAGAAAGTGATTTTTTCAGAGTAGTTGTAATTTGACTACAGGATTTTTGGGGAAGATACATTTTTATTCCTCTGGAAAAGGTACTTGTTAATGGGTTTTTACTTGTTTTTACTTAACTGGATGCTTTGGAAGAAAATCTAGGACTGTAAGAAGTATCCTTAAAGCAAAAGGGACTCCTGTAACTCTTATACTACAGTTGTTATTCAGTTGTGTCCGACTCTGGGTTCTCATAGACTGCAGCATGCCAGGCTCCTCTGTCCTCCACTATCTCCTGAAGTTTACTCAGATTCGTGTCCATTGAGTTGGTGATGCCCTCTAACTATCTCATCCTCTGCTTCCCCCTTCTCCTTTTGCCTTCACTCTTTCCCAGCATTAGGGTCTTTTCCAATGAGTCGATGCTTTGCCTCACGTGACCAAAGCATTGTAGTTTTAGCTTCAGCAACAGTCCTTCCAATGAATATTCAGGGTTGATTTTCTTTAGGATTAACTGGTTTGATCTTCCTGCAGCTCATAGGACTTGCAAGAGTCTTCTCCGGCACCACTATTTGAAACCATCAGTTATTCAGTGTTCAGCTTCATTTATGGTCTAACTCTCACATCTATACCTGACTGCTGGAAAAACCATAGCTTTGATTATATAGACCTTTGTCAGCAAAGTGACCAGGATGCCTGGGTTAGAGGATGTAAAGGATTTGGGAACTTTTGGGAGGGAGTGTCAGATGAACCCATAATAAAAATATTCAAGATAGAGTTCAGTAATAGACTAGTGATAGAGGTCCAGATAGTATCACTTCAAACTCTTGGGAGTTCTAGATGATATCATGTGCAACCATAATGAAAGGCTCCCACATAATGTAAAGCTCATAATTTAGAACTCAGTATTTCACAATGCACCCTGCTATCTCTTTAGTGGGCTTTGTGTTCTGGAAAGTATCACAGTGCATTAAGGAAACAATGAACTGTTACTTGGATGAATTACCTCTGAAAGTCTCTTCAAAAATCCCCACTAGGCCTTTATTTCTCAGAGACTAACTTAGCTCGTATCAATACTTATATGGATCCCAAAGCTTGATAGTGAAGCATGTGGTTTGCAGTTTTAAAAAATTAAACATGGATGCCTCCTGGAAAATGAGTAGATGGGGTAGGGATAGAGGGGTAGTGCTAAGGAGAGATAATCAGTGGGTACACAAAACCTTAAACTTCATCCACTTGGTAAGGAAAAGTGTATTCTGTCAGTCAAAGTTTCAAGAAAATTAAGTATGCTTTGACAATGGTTTTTACAGATATAAGCATGTCTAAATGAAATCTAATTATGTAAATGGTAAAGTGTTTTCTAATTTTCTTTCTCATTCCATCAGTAAACTTTGGTCTAGTTTTTATTGCTTTTGGCCAAAGGCCATTACAAGACTTACTAAGCACTGAGGTTCAGTATGATCTTCAGAATAAATTAATTTACAATTAAAAAAATATGGTTATATAGTATATTTCAGTGACTAAACTAGGTAATAGGTTAAACAGGGTACAGGTTTTGATTTTCACTAGCTGGCTTATCCCTAAGATGGGCCAGACGTCCTAGCAAACACGGGTTAACAAAGACTCAGGAGCTCCCAGTGGCAGAGAGATCGCTTACAGCAGAGAGGGAGATTTGCTTTTCTTTCTTTTCCTGTGGACTGATCCCGTCCTGGCTGCCAGTGTATGTCAGCAAGTTCACAGGCTTTAATTCATTGTAAGCCCCAAGTTATTGCACACCAGCACACTTCCAAGAAAAGAGATGTCACAGAAATCCATGTTACATAACAGGACACCAGGACTAATCAAATCTTGTTACAGCGGTACTATCCCATAGTAATTAGATTGATCCTATCAAGACTCTTGGCACTGTAGTGACATTTCCTGTATTATTTTATTCTGTAGGACATCCTTCTTCACAAAGGTTTATCTTAGGCTCTCTGTGAGATATAGAGATCTGGCAGAAAGGACCAAGGCTGAAATGTCATTTTGGACCTTCTAAACACTTGCTTTTTTTTCCTTAAGAGTGAAATCAGCATAATGGTGTTATTATAGTGTCATTACAGCTGAGGACTACTGACTCTCAGGGTTACGTCATGGTACTCCAAGCCCAGGAGTAGCTCAGAGGACCCAGATATATGGGCGTGAATCAGGAAAGAATTTGAGGTTTTAGTACCCTAAGAAGAAGGTCATGTTGGAGATATCTCAGTTGCCTTTTCAGGATGAATCCCAGTTAATAGATTCTGGATGGCTGGGAGTTCAGTGATATGTCTTGTTATCCAACTCCTTCTTTCATTCTTAAGAGGTCTAATCAGCCTCCTCAAAGCTTAGTATCCTAATACAGCTGCAGTTTTATTATGCTCATGGATTCTGTGGGTTGGAAATTCAGAAAGGGCAAAGGGCTCTTCTTTGTTTCACCGTTTTTGAAATGTCTCAGTCATCTAGAGGTGTCTTAAGTGGCTGAGGCTGGATTAGCTGGGGTTGGGGATCTACTTCCAAGGTGGCTTCTTCACTCACATGTCTTGACACCTGGTTGGGATGGGTTGAAGGATCCATCATCAGCTTGGACTGTTGACTTGAATATCTATTAGTGGCCTCTCCAGTACGGCTGTCTGAGGGTAATTGGATTTCTAACGTGGAGGCTTGGGCTCCATGATAAATCATCTAGCAAACAATATGGAAGCTGCATCGTCTTTTATGACCTAGCCTCTGAGATCACTAGCAACATTTCTGGGATTCTTTATAAATCAAAGCAGACACATGCCTTCCAGACACACATCCAAGCTCCTGACAGGAGGAATGTCATAATTTGCAGCCATGTTTTAAAATTTCCATATGAGGTTCCAGGTGGTCAGGGAAATCTCCAGGCGCCTTTGGTGGCTGTGGATAGAGCAACCTGTTCAAGAACTAATCTGTTTCTTTTCTAATCCCACCTTAAGGTAGGGGACTGTCCTTGTGTACGGTAAAGCCTGAGTTATTGAAACTCAGAATAGTTTCAATAAGTCAGACAACCCAGAAAGTGACTCAGATAAAACAGAAGTTTATTTTTCTCCGTATAACAGTCCAGATGTAAGTAGTGAGAGCCAGGGTAGTTAGGTAGCTCTGATCCATAAGGTTATTTGGAGATTCAGATTCCTTGCATATGGTTGTTTCATCATTCCTCAGGGTGTTGTCCTCTTACATGTTGTCAAGTGCGGCTTATTGTCGCCAGGTTTGCACACTAGCACATGGGAAGGGACAAGAGAAAGTGGAAGGTAAACAACTTCCTTTTAAGAAAGTGACAAAGACGTTGAGCCCATTATAGCACAAGGAACTCTACTCAGTACACTAATGACCTATAAGGGAAAAAAGTATTTAAAAAAGTAGATGTATATATATATATGTATAACTGAGTACCCCTGAAACTCACACATTGTAAATCGGCTATACTCCAATAAAAATGAAAAAAAAAAAAAAAAAGGAGTTACATATATCACTTCCATTCACAATCCATTGACAGTGGTTTTATAATATGGATATTCTTAGCTGCAAAGGAGGCTAGGAAATGTAGTCTCCACTTAAGTGTCCATGAGCCCTGATAAAAGTTGTATGTTCCTGGAGTCCTATTACTAAGAAGAATGGAGGACAGTTTAATAGTTTCTGTCACCAGCTTTTGAAACATCCTTGGAACATTTGTCAGAAAGAGGTTGACAGACTTCTGTAAATGGGAAAATGGTTAATATTTTAGGCTTCCCAGGCCATAAGGTCTGTGTCTCTATTCATTTTCTAGTGCTGCTGTAACAAATTACCATGAACATGGTAGATTAAAACAACAGAAATTTATCTTAAAGTTCTGTAGGTCAGAAATCTGACATAGATCTCCGTGGGCTCAAACCAGGGCTTCATTCCTTTCTGGAGGCTCTAGGCAAGGGTTGGTTTCCTCACTCATTTGAGTTGTTGGCAGAATTCAGTCTCTTGCATACAGTCTCCTGATCTCAAAATCAGCGCTGGGCCATGATTTCTCCTCATGCTGCCATCTCTCTCACTGGTCACAGCTGGAAAAAAATTTCCCACTTTTAAGGACTCGTGTGATGAGTTTGGCCCAAGTAAAGTAACACATACATGAGTTCTGGGTATGTAGACACTTTCAAGGGCAATCATCCAACTCAGCCATTATAGCTTAAAATAGTCAAAGACAGCCTGTAAATAAATGGGCATGGCTGTGTTAGAATAAAACTTTATTAACAAAAACAGGCAGTGGGTTGGATTGGGCCATGGACTGTAGTTTGCCGCCCCTCTTTCAAGAATATGGAAACAAGTTGTTGACTTAGGCCTTGCAGTCAGCCAGAAAGCGTCTCTCTCCACCAACCAGGCAGTTAAATATGCCGTATTTTGTGTTATCAGGACAGCACTCAATTGCTTCTGTTAAAGCCACCTTTACACTGAATTGTAATTTCTTCCTTCACTGTATGGTTTTTTGCCCAGATTGTGAGCACACTGAATGCAGGAACCTTGTCTGATTCATTTTTGTATCTTCCCTAGTGCTTAACAACATCCAGCACTTAGTAAGTGCTCAGTAAATGCTCATTAAATAAAGGAAACCTTATGTCATAGCTAAAAGAGGGAGGCATGGGCTAAAATACACACAAATACAAATTTTTTCATGTGCTGGGGAATGTTTTCTCTGGACAGACCTTTAATTTTGGTAAGTTTTGACTGTTTGGGCTTTACTCTGCAATTAAGTCTGACACTTGTGAGTTTGCATATAGGTTTCTGGAGCCAGATCTTAAGAAAAAAGTTTAAAACCAATTTTTTGTTGCCTTAATGAAAAATGAAAGGGCAAAGCCAGAATTATACATTAGCTGGTGGAGCCAGTAGTATGCATTTGACAGACATTTAATTTCGGCCTGCTTTTGCCAAAATAACAATGTGACCATAAGGAAATTTGCAAATGGAAATGACATTTTCCTGAGTGTTTTCCCAGACATTGGACTTCAGTATGGGTTGAAAAGTGCACAGAAAGGTTTTTGACCTGCCAAGCCATGAGTTCAGCTATTGTAGGATAAACACAAAACTGATGACATTAACAACATCTGAGGCTGAAGTGGACCAGGAATTCATCTCTACCTTATTTACATGGAGTGTTCTCACACTCACAGCCCACAGCTAAAATAAGAACTTTATAGGTATATAGGTATTTGGGGTCTTTCACTGACAGTCACTTTATATGTAAAGTATCACAGGAACAACTTCTTTCATCCCAGATGTTCAATGAAATTAAGATACACAGAGGGCACTTTATTCGACAACCAAGGACCAGTCAGGTTGGGCCCTAAGCATGGATGCTTATTAAGTTATATAACTGGGTGAGACATGGCCGTAAGGCTACTCCACCCAGTTGAACTTGGCTCAGATCTGTTAGGTAGATTGAAGTTTTCCTTCAATTCTTAGTATGAATGTTATGCATTTAAAGAGCTTGCTTGCTGCTGCTGCTGCTAAGTCGCTTCAGTCGTGTCTGACTCTGTGCAACCCCATAGATGGCAGCCCACCAGGCTCCCCCGTCCCTGGGATTCTCCAGGCAAGAACACTGGAGTGGGTTGCCATTTCCTTCAATGCAGGAAAGTGAAAAGTGAAAGTGAAGTCGCTCAGTCGTGTCCGACTCTTAGCTACCCCATGGACTGCAGCCTACCAGGCTCCTCCATCCATGGGATTTTCCAGGCAAGAGTACTGGAATGGTTGCCATTGCCTTCTCTGAAAGAGCTTGCTTACACTTATATTTCCACTCTAAGGTGGTAGGTCTAGAATTCGCTAAATTCTCTGCATCTAAAAGAACCTTTTGAACACTCCACCTCCATCTTTCTGCTTTCCTGGCCTCCGTCAAACAAACCTGCTCCCCTCAAATTATGGTCAGTGGCATACAAAGTATGGCCACTGAATCATTGCACTTTCTAATAAGAATATTAAGATATCAGACCAAGCACAAGCTTTCTGAGCCTGCCATTAATGCTGACATCAAACCACTAAAATTGTGTTTTGGAGCACATCCCTCCAACCAACAATAGGGCTTTGCCCAAGTCATAAAAGCTTTTATGCTCAGACTGTCAACTTCACTGAAGCCTGCATAGACTGTTTCTGTTCTCTCTGCTTTTCTCCCTAATATGTTAGGATGACTTGTACAGAAAATGAAAACCAAACCTCTTACAAAAAAAAAAAAAAAAAGCCATAGCCCCACTTGATATAATTTAATTTACTCTTCCCAAGACTGTGTTACCTACCAGCCAGTCCCTTAATTCCTTCTGGAAATTTGGCATGAAATCAGTATTTTCTCTGGCACAGCTTAGCCCTGTGCTTTGCAGGGCATGCTATGCATGCCATACCAAGCTCTCTCCATTGCTTTCGCATCATCCAAAAAGTCTCAAAAGTGTTACCTATTAGACCTGGACATTGTGGTAGGTAACTCTTTGAAGCCCTGTGCTCAGTATTGGCAGGCCATGCTGTTTTAAAAGCACTTGCTTTTTCAAAAATATCCTCCAACAGTTTCCTACCAATTTTAGTCTGATTTCACCTTCTTGTGGCAGGCTTTACATTTTTATTATTTATGAGCCTAGGTGATTTTTTATAAAGTAAATGCAATAAAAGTAGAGACCTGTTAGGTTTTTGTCTTTGTAAGATTGTTTCCTGTTATGGGCTGAATTGTGTCCTCCCCACCTTCTAAATTCATGTGCTGAAATCCTAACTTCTAGTACTTCAGAATGTGACTATTTTTGGAGACAGGGCCTTTGAAGAGGTGTTTAAGATAAAATGAGGTTCTATGGGTGGGCCCTAGTCCAGTATGACTGATTCTGTGTAAGAGATTAAGGTACAGACACACACATGCATAGGGAAGACACAGCTAAGACAGTCACCTGCAACCCAAGAAGAGAGGCTCCAGAAAATAAAACCAACCCTGTCAACACCTTGATCTTAGATTCTAACCTCTAGAACTATGAGGTACGTGTTATAGTAGCCCTAGCAAACAAGTGCATTTACTGTCAATTTTGTTCTTTTTTCCTAACGAACATCGATCATGCCTTTAATGTTTCTAGATTATACCAGAAAAGATCTGGGCAGCATGTTGTGGGCCACAGGGAAGTGAAATGATCTCATGCAGCTTCTGCATGAGTGGAGTGACCAGAAATTTCTATCATTAACAATGCCATTCCAGTAACAATGACCTTAAACCATCACCTGATAGATGATTGGTTTGCATGTGACTTTTCTAAACAGTAAGTTTTATAGAATGAGTTACAGAGTGCTGCCCTGGGGCACAGATCTGAATCAGAAAGCTCAGAGGACCATGTTTGTAACACATGTTTGGCCCAGAGAGTGCTTTTTTTTTTTTTTTTTTTTAAGCCACATAAAAATAGAAATTTCTTACTGCTCTTAAAATTTTGGAATGTCTATCCTACTTCTCTGTGGACAAAACTGAGCAAAACTGAGCTTCCTCCTGAGTTGGATGCTACTTTGTGGGGAGTGCCACAGCTATCTCACCCCTCCCCACCTTGGTCACTTCAGCCTGTCAGCTTTACTTATTACCAAGCTGCCTGGTCCAGACAACAGAAATAAACAGATTAGTGACTCCTAGATGATAGATTCTGAAGATCCTTATTGAAAAAGGTGTTCACAGGTGAAAAGTATTTAAGAAGCTCAACAACCTTTTTAATATATTTACTTGCAGATTTTCCATATGCATGAATGGATTGAAAGATCTGAGAAGTTCTACAATAGAGAAATCCATTTAATTTTATTTACTTATTTTTTTTTACTATGAAAATTTTTTTTAAATTTTGCCATGTATGGAAAAATTATACAAACTGTTAATTATTATTACATTTAAAATCTTTAATTTTTCTTTTCTTTTTTCCTTTTTTTAATTTTACAATATTGTATTGGTTTTGCCGTATATCAACATGAATCTGCCACAGGTATACACGTGTAAATTAAATGGAGAAATCCATTTAATTTTAGTGTGCAGCATTTCCCATTCCTATTTGACTAGGAACTCCCATTTCTTTGATTAACATTTATTTGTTATCCTTCTGTGGAACACTCTTTGGGAAATGCTGAAATGGATTCTTATAATCTGGTCCTATCCGAAGGCACAAGAATGAAGTGGAAAGTTAGAATTCTATAAACTGCTAAGTAATTTGTGTCTTCATAAAAGAATACTTGAGTACATATGAAAATGTAAAGTTGCCTTATTAAGGAGCAATATTATTTAGTGGGGCTTCCCTTGTGGCTCAGTGGTAAAGAAAGAATCTGCCTGCCAATGCAGGAGACGTGGGTTCAATTCCTGGGTCTGGAGGATCTGTGGAGAAGGGATGGCAACTCACTCCAGTATTGTTGCCTGGAGAATTCCATGGACAGAGGAGGCTGGTGGGCTACAGTCCATGGGGTTGCAAAAGAGTCAGACGTGACTTACCAACTAAACAACAATAGCAACATTATTTTTGTGGTGCTATTTCATGCATCAAGGAAATCTGCATAAATGACCACAAGCCACCAAATGGACAACCAGTGTTATCTAACATGTGTGACAGTCTTTATAAAAGTCAAATGTTTTGCTCATTGTGAAAAGGAGATTTCAGCTTTGAGATTCCAATTACTTTTATTGTGCTCCAGTGTCTTTGTTATTGCCAGGATGAATGCATCACTCTCCTCATATTTCAGGTTAATGATCTGATTGGACTGTAAACATTTTGTTAGACAAAACTTACACCCATTATACTTGCAGTCGTTTAAAACAAGGAATATGTGCAAATGAACCCAGATATCCTTTTGTATTAGCTATCTTATTAGAGTAATAATGTGCTAATCCTGATTTGCATGTTCAACTAAATGATCGCAAACAGTTTTTGACACGTAAATTCATGGCTGTTCTACATGCTTCCACTGAGTTTGGTGAAAACGAATTGGTCTATTTGAGTTATCCTCCTTTGATTTCTCCAAGAAAATCAATATAATAAAGTAATTCTTTCCTGCCATCCTCTTCTTTGCTAAGCTCTTCTGAGAACAGTCAGAAGGTGTTTTTCCTTCAATTATTTCAGGCTTGTTTGCATTAAATCCTTTTCAACAGGCGCCAGTAAATGTGTTCTCTTAATAAGGATGTCTCCCTTTGAAATAAGCTAAATAAAATTTTACATTTAAGGTGAGTAAGAACCAGTTATGGAGAAAATTGCTCAATATCTGTTCTATTCTAATTCCTTTTTCCATGCAAAGCATGCTGCAGCTCTGTATTGAGGACCAAGTGTGATGGTATGGCATGCATAATTCATGCTTCTGGCCTTCTACACACAGTTATTTTTTTCATCAGAATTCCACATATTTAGATAAGGTCAAAGATTTTTCTTTATGGATATCGATTGAACTTATTTTTAAGGGATCTGACATAAAATATGTGGGTATTTTATTCTTCAGAAGAATGCCTGATTGTGGTAGTCTGACAATACAAGATTTTTCCTGTTGATAGTTTAGATTTCTTTTACTTTGTGAATGTTTGTTTGGTTTTGTTGGATGGCAGGATCCCATCTAAGTGGCTGATATCCTGGTTTGTATAGGTGTCTAGCATGAAAGCTCATGTACTTATTAGGAATTAAGGGAAGATCACGCCACTCAGTTCCCAAAGAGTTCATCATTTTGTGGAATTTCTTATGTGGTTCACTTTGCTAAAAATGGCATTTTATTTTTATGTTTAATTACTTTTTATTGGGTTATAGTTGATTTACAATGTTGTGTTAGTTTCTGCTGCACAGAAAATGAATCACTTATATATATATATATATAAAATTTAATATGTGTATATGTAGTTACACACACACACACACACACGCACACACTCTTTTTAGGATTCTTTTCCCATATAGATCATTACAGAGTATTGAGCAGAGTTCCCTGTGCTATACAGTAGGTCTTTATTAGTTATCTATTTTATACATAGTAACATGTAATGTCAATCCCAATCTCCCAATTTATCCCTCCTCCACCTTCCCCCTTGGTTAACCATAAGTTTATTTTCTACATCTGTGACTCTGTTTTTATGTTTTGTAAGTAAGTTCACTGTACAAAAAAATGGCACTTTAATTATAAGAAAAGCACATCAAAACCTTCCACTATGTAAAGTCTGTTTCCTATTCTCCTTTTTCAACCTTGTTCTCTTAATCCTGTTATAGCTTTTCATACCTCATTAAAGTCTTTTCCATTTGGATGGCCACAGTCATTTCCAACTCAGTATGTCTATAACTAAATCTATCACCTTCCTCACCAAGTCAGTTTCCACCATGTAATGAATGGCACAAGCCAGACCCTGAGTACCATCTTCAATTCCTCAGTCTTATCTGCTTGACACACCCAGACAACAGCAAAGTCCTGTCAATCCTGCTTTCTCAATATCCGTTGAGTCTGTCCTCGTCTGCTTGGTTATTTCCCATTGGCACTTCCTGGCCCAAGATGCCATACTTCTTTTCCTGGATTACTTTTACTCCCCACTGACACAGGTGTGCATGGCTCCTGCCCCTAAACACACACTGAAACATCTGAGCCTGATTGTCAAAGTGGTCACAGGGCACTGCAGGGAACTCCTTGTCTGGTACATTCCCCATCCAGCCTTCTCCATTACTTACATTTATTGAGTGTCTGCTATGGGGAGTGGCTATTAGGGGCTATGAAGAATCTAAGAAGAAGTTATGATCTTTGTCTACAGATAATCTAGATAATCTAGTGGATTTTTCTGGAGGGTGCTTGGGGGTGGGATGCAGTGAAAATCATTGATTATATTTTAGCCACTGTGGTAATATTTTTGCATTAACACTCTTGTTGGAAAAAAAAAATCAAAGGGAGCCTATGGCCTTTAAAATGTTCTTAATTTGCTACCTACTACTGCTCAGTAATACTCTCAAGAATCAATTTTAATCTTTGAGATTAGGATTTCAACAGTAAGGGTGGCATCTGATTTCAAGGAACATCCAAAGGTCAGCACTGTACTCAAATTGCTTCATTTCTGTTCTGGTGATCTGGGGGTTATAACTCCCTGCCTCATTTTGATCCTCCTCAAGATCACTCAGGTATAGCTATATCAGGGGAAGGAGGATTTGGGGGTCACTTTGTATAATTCATTCCTCCCTGAGATACCTTCTGAATAACAATGGGGTTTCCTGAGGATCCTGGACACGTAATGTACACCGTCAGCCTTTAATATATACCATTTCTTCCAGATGGTTTCTGAGTTGTCAGAGGAAGTTTTATATCTACAGAGTTGTCAGCTTCCGCATCTCTTTCCCTGCATTTTGACACCCTGTGGCCCCCCTCCCTGTCCGCTCTGTGCTCAGGATTCCAGGAGTGGAGCATCACCGTTGCTGTTAAACAGGAGCAGATAACTCAGATCAAATCTCCGTGGTAAATCGGCTTCTCAGCATCTGGTGCCGTTCCTTTAATGAAGCCTTTTTCTCACCATGATGTGAATCCATTAGACACCAAGAAACTGGAGTATGTAAAAGATTTTGTTTATCTGGCCCTTCTCAAAGGTACTGTCTGTCATCATAGATGTCTGCAATAAATGTAGCAACGGCATCACAGAATGTGTGAAGCGATTAGATTTATGAGGTACATAAACTGCGAAGCTTCTAATGACCATAATTCCTAACTTCCATCATAATACCTACATTAGTGTCATGTTTTCCAGAGGACTTTAGGTTTCTAAAAATATCTTAATTGTGGTTACCATATTTACCCTGTAATTCCTTTAATTTGAAAGTGGAAGAGCTCTCCCAGAGGTGAAGCCAGAGGAAACCGCCCACCCTTCCGTATTGTTTATGTGGGCAGTGGGGCAGGATGGATGGCCCATCTTGCATGTTTTGCAATTAAATTAGATAAATCTCCTCTGAAAAAAAGAGAATCCACACTAATAAGGAACAGCTGATGACAAAATCAAATGTGGGGGTGGGGAATAAAGGGTGAGATTTTAGTCTTCATCCCAACTCTCCTACCGCCACCTCCGATTCGAGGGAGATTCTGTCCGAATGCTTTTAACATGTTCTCCTTCTAATGATTTGCCATTACTTGAAAAACCTTTGAAAGGATGCTAACTATCAGTCTGTTAATATTTGCCTTTTGACCCAGGCCTGAGATACTAGTTCAGATGCTTGAGACAAGATTCTTGGCCTGTGAAGTCTCTCTTTGACTTTTAAGGATAGAGGAAGACAGATCCTCTTAGGTTTGCTTAGAATATACACACACACTGTTTTTTAGCAATTTCTGAACTCAAGCAGAAAAGATGCCTTGTTGTTATTCCATTCAAAACTTGGTCGTTTGGTCTTGCTCTTCACAGTGCAATTCTTTCAAGTCCACTTCAAGGATTGGCTGAGTGCAATGGCTGTTTTTGCATCTTTGCAGAATCTGGCAGATTTGAAGGATGCCCCAGATGTAACCTGCTGAAAGATGATGTCATACCTGTATCAATGAATTTAAGACTCTGACAGGTGACCTGGTGGACCTTAGCCAGAGACAGGGGGACTTGCCTAATGGATTTAAAAGAAAATACTTTTCTGAATCAAGACAGAATATAAGCTTATCTTGTAACATTCAAATAATAGAGATGTATAAATACATAATTTCACTCTCTAAATATAACCACTGTTAACAGCTTGATGTATATCATTTCAGACTCTTTCCTAGTAATACCCAAATATGTTGTTATTTTACATAAATGTAATAGCATTATACATGCTGTTTTATGATTGTCTTTTAATTTAATAATATACCATGGATACTTCTCTGGGGAAGTGAATACACATCTGTCTCAATCATTTTTAACTCTTTTTCTGGCATTTCATAGCATAGTTGGATCATAATTTATTTACTGTTCCCTTTCTGGTGAGTATTGAAATGGCCTTCAATTTTTTGCTTTTACAAGTAATGTTTCTAAGAACAGCTTGGTCCATGTACCTTTAGATGCTAATGAGAGTATTTCTGCAGGATAAATTCCTAAAAGTGAAATTAAAATATTTACAGTTATTATCAAATTTATATATATTCATATAGGTTAGAAAGTTGTTTTAAAATCGTGTATTTGTTTCTAGTTTTACCAGTAATCTATGGAAGTGATGCTTTTCCATACTCCAACATGGGAATTAGGCCTTTCATTTAAGTTTAAGCTCTTCCTTTGCTCTTTGCTAGGTGTGCAGATAAAACTATTTCATTGTTTTAATTTGCTATTACTTAGATTAATAATGATATGAATAATCTTTTCATATAGATATACATTTTTTCTTTTCATTATTCTTTATTCATATCTTTTACTATTTTCTATCAGAGTTTTCCTTTTTTCCTTATTAAATCATAGCTTCTCATTATATAATATATTCATGATAGAAGCTGGAAATAATTGTCTAAGTGTTTTATTTATTTCTCAATCCTATTTATAGTGTGCTCTAACATATAGACATTTTATATATTTTTTTATAAAATCTGTCAATCTTGTCCTTTATGACTTTTTACCTTTATGTCCTGGTAAGAAAGGTATATTCCATCTTAAGATGATAAGCATGCTCTCCTATATTTACTTCTAGTAATTATGTGGTTTTTAAAATATGTTGAAAATTATAATAAATCATTATTTTATAAGAATAAAATAGATAAGAATGGAACCTATTGTTTCTCTTCAAATGGTTAGTAATAGCTTTTACACTATTTAATGAGTCAGCCCTCTTTGCTAAATTTAAATGCTATACTTAACAGTCACTAAACATCCATATATTCATAGATTTGTTTCTACATTCTCTGTTCCATTCTATCCATACCAATACCGTGTTGTTTTAGTTATAGTTCCTTTAAAATTTATTTGAATTTGGTAGGACAAATTCCCCTCTTATTATATCTTATTTTCAAAAATTTCCCAGGTGTCCTAAGCATTTACTCTTTCAGATTAACTTCATTATCTATTTGGAAGGGTTGACTAAAATTGAAATTTTTGAAATTTTATTAACATATAGTTTCTGAAAAGTGAGAAAGAAGAAGCCAAGGAGAGAAGGATGGACTGAAGGCAGGATGAGAAACATTGACTTTTGGTTGCCTGGGCAGCGCAGTTTAGGGGGCTGGAGTAGCTTCCACAGTCTCCTTCCTGTTGGGGGCCAGGCTGCACGGAACTTGCTGAGGGCTGGCCAAGTGGCTCAGCGTGAAAGCCAGAGTGAGGGTGGGCCTGCGGACATGGAGGTGAACATGGTGTCCTTCTGCCTGTGGTCTGAGTGCTTGGCTAGGAAGAATGTTGAGTTCACTCATCACAGGGAGAAATGAGAGGAAAGCATCAAGTGGGCAAGCAAGAGGGCCCAGATCAGAACCCGGAGTAGGAACTGGATAAAGCTCTGCCCAGGGATGCAGGCCTGGTACAGATGGATCCAGCTGGAACACTCCAGTAAGGAGCTTAGTTAGGAGCATTTCTGATCAGGGGACCTTGTGAAGTCCTCCTGTTTACCTCCCATACTTCCTACTCCCTATTTTCTGGGGCCTGCTATGGGGTTACACTTGTGCAGCATAACTTGTCCAGTCTAGCTGGAACAGATCTGCGCAGTGGACACTTCACCAAAGCTAGGCCATGTACTCACTTCCTAAGGAGAGTTGGCATTGACACACAGGAAACAGATGGATCTTTCTTGAAGCACCTGCATTTTCAGTAGATAAATCTCTGAAGGTCTTGGTGGCTGTGCTTCAGCATGAAGACTGAGAGATTGAGAAAAGCAATCTATTTTGAAGAAGAATAAAACATATTCACAGAAAGAGCAGAGACCAATTTTTCCAGCTTATATTTGAGATCCAGTTGCATTCTATACTTTGAACAAGATGAGATATCCTGAATCACCCCTTTCGTAGAAAAGCTGGCTAGACTGCATTTATGTTACATAGAGTCCAAGAGGTCTTAAATAATACAGGCACTAAGGAAGCTGGGCTGGTGAAGTTATGAATTTCCTTGTTAATAAAAAGCCAAGGTCTAAATTAAAGGACTGAAACATCATTGAGGAAATTGCAGAAGGCAGGGATTCAGCAGGTTGATCTAGAAATGGCACTTAGGATTTTGCAGTCAGCTAGGCCAAACTTGGCAGAAGGGGATAGGGTGCAAAGAGCACTGGGCAGAGAAGGAGATAGTCAAGCCCAAGACCATGGAACATTAACCTTGAGTTAACCTTGGACTAATTCTGGTCCAACCAGAATTGCTGGACCTCCCTTGATAAAATAGGGCAGTTGTGCCTGCTCTATGGTCCCAGCCAGGAATTTTTTGAGATGTGTGGCAGGGACCAGGTGTACCCAGTGGGTTGTAAAATACTATTTCCATGCAAATCATTGTTGCAGCCACCTTACAGGACCTGTGTTATAATGTGTCACTCTCTGGGGTAAAGTGCTTATAAGCTCAGTAGCTGACTGATCTGTGCTTATGGGATAATTGGAAGGAGAATAAGAGATGGGCAGGGGGCAGGAACCAGGGCAGGACAACTCCAGGACGTGCCACCCTTACTCTAGTTAGTGGGACCAGTGCCCAGTGGGACACCCATGTGGAACACAATGTGAATGAGGCCCCTCTTTAGAGTTATGTGATGTGAAGGTCCTACTCCCTGGGTCACATCTAAAGAGAATTCCCTCTCGTGCTGGGAGTGCTGGCTGGGAAAGGGACCAGTGGTTAAATATAAAAACAACTCCCAACTGGAGGAATTCCCCTGGCAGCTTCATCACAGCTGTGTTGTCCAAACCTTTGGGGAAAGGCTGAAAACATTAGGAAAAGCATGGGTCTGGCTGGTACTCGAAGCCATGCACCCCATAAACTGTGTCAGCACCCCATAAACATGCCACTTTTAATGACAAGTGCATGTCTCTGCTCACCACCATCATTTATTCTACTGCAAAATCTCCCGGAACTGTTGTTTCCAGAATTCCTTTTATCTTAACCATTAAACCAGCCTTGGGGAGATATTGAGGTCAGTAGTCCTGGACCTGAGTCATATCTCCCCTGACCTCACCTGAGCAGTAACCTAAATAGGGACAAAGGCTGTGGAATGATGCTAACAGCCTCACAGAAGCTCCCTGACCAGGCTGGCATATGTGGAAACCTGGATCCATCAACTATCCTATAATGGTTTATGAATGTTCGCCCTGGAATAGGGATATTTTAAAACATCTGCTTTGGTGATAATTAGCATGTGTAGGTGCCTGGAAGGTAGAGGATACATTAAAAATGTGTGTGCCATGTGGAAAGAGGGGTGCCAAGCCAGAGATGCATATGAAGATGTGTGACTCGGGAAGCAAGGTGTCAGGAGGGCTGAAGCTGGGGATGGAGCTGGGAGTTGCAAAAACAACCCAAAGCAAATCAGAGCCCAGTGAAATCAAATATAGCCACCCCGCCCCCTAACAAAAAGAACTCAGAAAGAATGACAGAAAGAAATCTTTTTGGCAGTGGGAGCAAAAAGAATAAAAGAATGAGCCCGCTGTTGAGTAGGAAGCCCTGTCCCAGAGCAAACAGAGGTGTGTTCTGTGTGCTTCTGAGTTTCCTTCAAAAGGAATGTGCTTCAGACAGCGAGGCCCTGGAAGAATGCGGCCAGTGTGCGGCTCTCAGATAAACTCAGGGATTGAGGTGTTCAGGCCCAGGTGATGACTACAGAGTACCGAGGGGAAAATAATTTGTGTGTGTGAGGTGGGGGTGAGAGAACTGGTCAGCCATGGTTGAAAAGTCTTGGAGGATGGCAGAGGTGTCAGAGGGTTGGAGGATAGTTCTGACATGATTTCAAAAAAGAATTCTGACACAGAAGACCAAGACTGCTGATCCCCTGCCTAATTTTGGAACAGTTTCTCACAAGGTGTGTGAGCTCTTAGAAGTAGAAAAAGGTTTGCTTATTAGGGAAATATATGAGTTTGTAAAAATAATTCATTTCAATGCAACCAAGATCCCCCTTCTCCCTTCTCCCTCCTCCTTCTCTCCCTCTCCCTCTCCTTCCAATCCATCCTCTCTTTCTTTCAAGTTAGAAGTTGGACAGTTGAAGAAATTCTGAAGGTAAACTTACTTGCTTAAAAGGCATTTCATATCTTTAATATTTTTGTGAATAAGATGGAAAAATATGGGAAATATATTTTTATATATAACACATATCATTAATTAAAACAATATTATATAACCAATATATTGTATTAGTATATGACTACTGACATAGGCTAAATGTTTGTGTCTCCTTCAGATTCATGTGTGGAAATCTAACCTCCACTGTGATGGTATTTGGAGGTAGGGGGCTTGGGGAGATGATTCGGTCATGAGGGTGGAGCCCTCATCACTGGGATTGATGCCCTTACAAAAGAGATCCTAGACAGCTGCCTTGCGTGTTCTGCCATGTGAGACCACAATGAGAATGCAACTTTGTGAACTAGCATTCAGGTCCTTACCAGACACCGAGTCTACCAGTGCCTTCATCCTGGACTTCCCAGCCTCCAGAACTGTGAGGAAGAAATGTTTGTTGTTTAAGCCACCCAGTATGGTATTTTGTTATAGCAGCCTAGACAAACTAAGACAGAAATATTATCATATAATAAATAAGTATATAATAAATGTGATATAATATTTCATTATGTTATTGATAACAGGAGTAAATTAACACATAATGTAATATTACATTTTCATGTAAAAAATTAAAACTATCTGAATAAGGTGAAAAATATATATTAAGTAACTAAAGAACAACTTAGTGGATTAGGGTCAGCCAGAGGAAGTAGAATGCAGAGGGTAGGATTTTATCGAGTTATCTGGGGAGCCAATTAGAAGTGCAAATCCCACCCACCCAGACCTATTGTCACCAGGGGCAAGGCCTGGGAATCACCATTTTAAACAGATCTCCAGATGATTCTCGAGCACATTCACAGGTCTGTACCTTTAGACCTGACGTCCCCCCTGAGCTTTGTACTTGTGTATCCCACAACTTCCTCAACATTTCCACTTGGATGTCTAACATTCTTAAACATAGCTTACCCCCAATAGAATTCTTGATCCTCCCCACACCTCCTCTTCTTTCTGTAAATGGTACCATCATCCATCAAGATGTCTGGCCAAAATCTCGAAGGGATTCCTCTTTCCCAAAAATCCTATATTGGCTTTACCTCTGAGGGAAATCTTGCTTCCGCCACTTCTCACCATTGCCCACCCCACCCCCCCACCCCAAGCCTAACGTAAATCACCACATCATCTCTGGGCTTCTGCTAACTTCTACTATTACCACCCTAGTCTCTCTGCCTCCACCCTTGCCTCCTATTCCTTCTCCTTAGAACAGCTTGTTTAATCTTTGTCACCTTTCAATAGCATCTTACTTCATGGACAACAGATCCCAAATTCCTCATATTGGCCTCCAAAACCTCAATCCAGTTCTTGACTACCTCAGTTCATGACTCAGTCTCTGACTCCCTAGGTGCCAGCTGCCCGGGTTTCTTTTTCATCCTGTGAGCACAGCCCGCTTGTTTCTGCCTCAGGACCTCTGTACTTGACAGCCTGTTTCACTGTTCAACCTTCACCTTGTGGGTCATGTCCTCAGAGAAGCCTTCTTGACAACCCCAATTCACTCTCTACTTCATTACTCTTTGATTTTACCACCTAAAATTCTTTATTATCTATTTATTTGCATGGTTGTTGTCTGACTCCCTGACAGAATATAAACCCCATGAATGGGAAATTTATGCCTAGAGTGTTGTTTAGCACATGATAGGTAGTCAATAAATATATGTTGATGAATGAACCACTGATATAACAGACAAGGCTGGACTTTGCAGTTATCCCTGGATATAAATCTCTACTGCATGTCCAGCTTCCAGCCCAATACCCCTGAGCCTTGTATAAAAATCTGGCTCCTGCGAGATTCTTGCTGTTCTTTGTGCTTGTGAGTGTGTGTATGTGTGCATGTGTGCTTAGCCATGTCAGACTCTTTGTGACCCCCTGGACTGTAGCCCCCAGGCTCCTCAGTCCATGGAATTTTCTAGGTAAGAATACTGGAATGAGTTGCCATTGTCTACTCCAGTTGCTGCCCTTCACTCATTATCTAGTTCCCCCTCTTCCCACACCAGACAGCACATGTACTGAACACTACCTGCTTCATATCTTCTTCCTCTCCCTAAGGAATAGCATGGCCCTGGGGATCATCATTGTTTACATGGTTGAAACAGGCAGTACCATGCATACGTGCTCTGTCGCTTCAGTCGTGTCCTACTCTTTGCTACCCCATGAACTGTATAGCCCAGCAGGCTCCTCTGTCCATGGAATTTTCCAGGCAAGAATACTGGATTGGGTAGCCATTTCCTTCTTCAGGGGATCTTCCTGACCCGGGGATCGAGCCTGGGTCTCCCGCATTGCAGGCAGATTCTTTACCGTCGGAGCCACCGGGGAAGCCCAAGCAGCATCCTAATGCCATAGTTCTCAACAGTGGCTGAGTGTTAGAATCATCAAGGAAACGTTAAAACAGTGCCAGTGTTGAGGTACCTAGAATGAGGTACCTAAAGGAATCAAAGTCATGGAAACAGAGAGTAGAATGGAAGTTGCCAGGGGCTGGGGGTAGGGGGAAATGTGGAGTTAGTGTGGAATGAGTCCTGAGCTCAGCTGGGGAAAAGGAAGACATTCTGGAGATGCAAGGTCACGATGGTTGCACAACAATGTAAATGTGCTTACCACTGAACTGTGCGTTTAAAATGGCTCAAGTGAAAAGTTTCATGTTATATATTTTTTACAATTAAAAATAGCAAAAAAATAACAGTGTCCCGGCCTGTCAGCCTTTCAGGGGATAGGGCTTGGGTGTCCAGTTTTAAAAACCCCCTAGGTGATGAAGCCAGGCTTCACAGCTGCTGCCTTCCTTACTCATTCCCTGCCTTCACGACTCCAACCACTGACATCCATCCTCCATTTCTGCAGCTCCCTCCCAGGACCACACTTGGCGTCACTGCAGAGATGCCGGGAGGGGTCATTTGAACTCAGCTTCATCCTGTGGTCCTATGGCCACTTGTTTGTGTCACCGTTCAGCTCCTCTTGTACACTGACGGCCCCTGTCTTTCTGTCCATCCACCCTTCCAGTAAGTGTTCACTGAGCACCTGCCTTTGCTGTGCTCTGGGTTAACAATGAGAAGACAAAGAGAAAAATACCTGTAATTCTTTAGATTCTGTTCCCTAATAGCTCCGGACTTAAAAAAAAAAAAAAAAAACCTGACTCCATTTTCATTGCTTTGGCCCTCGTGTAGGCCTTCGCTCCCGATTTATGCAGTTTCCTCACTGTTCTCCAAATTCCTCTCCCTGTGAAATCCATTCCTATCTAAAGCACAAAGCTTTTCATGGCACTCCTTTGCTTATAAATTTTTATTATAACATCCTTAAGGTTGAACTTCTAATTTCTCTCTTGCCTTTTTAAAAAAAATTTGAGTAGGTAAATATAAAGGACTTTCTAAAATATTTTTTTTATTGTGAAAAATAGATGTAGGGCTTCCCAGGTGACTCAAGTGGTAAAGAATCTGCCTGTCAATGCAGGGGATGCAAGAGACCTGGGTTCGATTCCTGGGTAAGGAAGATCCCTTGGAGGAAGAAATGGCAAGCCACTCCAGTATTCTTGCCTGAAAAATTCAACAGACAGAGGAGCCTTGTGGGCTACAGTCCATGGGATCACAAAGAGTTGGAACACACACACATACATATATAAAGTTTGCCATCTTAATAATTTTTAAGTATACAGTTAAGTGGCATTAAATATATTCATGTTGTTGTAGAACCATCAGTGCTATCTGTCTCCAGAACTATTTCATTTTCCCCAACTGAAGCTCTGTACTGGTTAAATAGTAACTCTGTATTACCTCTTCAGGCTTCCCAGGAGACTCAAGTGGTAAAGAATCCATCTGCCAGTACAGGAGGCATGAGTTTGATCCCTGGGTTGGGAAGATCCCCTAGAGGAGGAAATGGCAACCCACTGCAGTGTTCTTGCTTGGAAAATTACCATGGACAGAGAAGTCTGGGGGACTGTGGTCCATGGGGTCACAAAGAGTCAGTTACGACTGAGCACAATGCACATCCCCTCTTCCCTCAGCCCCTGATAACCACCAATCTCCTTTCTGTTTAATGAATTGGACTACTCTTGGAACCACATATAAATGGAATCATACAGTATTTATCCCTTCATGTGTGGTTTATTTCACTTAGCATAATGTCCTCAAGGTTCATCTGTATTGTAGCATGTATCAGAATTTCCTTTTTAAGGCTGAATAACACTCCTTTGTATGTATATAATGCATTCTATGCATCCATTCATACATTGATGGACACTTGGCTTGCTTGTACCTTTTGACTATCATGAATAATGCTGCTGTCAACATTAACATTCAAGTTGCTTCCTATTCTTTTGAGTGAATAACCAGAAGTGAAACTGTTGAAACATATGATAATTCTATGCTTCATTTTTTGAAGAAGTACCATAGCTTTTTTACAGTAGCTGCATCATTTTATATTCCTACTGGCAATACACAAGGGTTCCTCTTTCTAACCATTCTCACCAAAATCTGTTTTTTTTTTCCATTGTTGTTATTGCAGCTTTATAACATCTACTCAAATGGGTATGAAGTAGGTACCTTTTAAGACCTAGAAGGTGTTGAAGAAAAAGAGTTTATGTGAGACCAGTCTGTGGAGTTGTACAACTTTCTCCAGAGGGCTAGTGGTCCAGGTGGAGGGGCAGAAAGCATATCTTAGTTTCTTGAACTATTGGTTTGGTCAGTTGATAACATGGAATCATTTAAAAAGCAGTAATTCTAGGAAAGATTAAGATATTTTTGTTAGCAACTGCTGGGTAAGGGATTCCCCCACTTTGTAGTGATGTGGGGTAGGAAGGTAACCATAGAAACACACTGTAGTTTTATTTACACATTATTTGTAGCTGGTGCTACATGAATTCATGGTTAAGCTTATCCCAGGAGTTGTGTAATAGCATATTGATTTTATTTATGGGTTTTTAAAATATGTTTGATTTTATGCTTATGATTTTATTTACTCTATGAGTGCTCAGTTCTTCCCAATCTTATTTTTAAGGTCTTTAAGAATTTCTGATCAAAAACTCTGTTAGTTGTTGTTAAGGAGAAGTACAAAGCTGAATGGCACGACTAGACATTGGTGGCGCTTCTAATGAGCAGAGAAGACCAGAGCTGACTTCTTCCTGGAAAACTGAGGGCCGGTCATCTTGTTTGTGCCCATATTTGGCCTGACTCAGGGTTCTTCCTGGTGGATGTGCACACATGTCTCAGCCAAGACACATTCTAGTGTGGAGGTGTCTAGGGATTGGAAGGGCATGGTATAGGCTGGCGGCTCCTCCCGCCTTTGCTCCCTTCCCTGAGTGAGAACCCTTTCTGCACCTGTGTTGGGCTGGGACATCCCCTTGACCACTAGAATGAGGAAAATCTAGTTGCTTTGTCTTCCACCTAGTCACGGCCTGATGCTCCTGCTAGCATCTTGCCTCAGAGCATCAGCAGGGGACTGGTTGCAGCTGTTCAGCCTGGGGCCCATCTATCTCCTACCTCAATGTGAGCCTCCTCAAAAAAGGCGTCCAAGGCAGTTTACTGACACAGTAGACAGAATTTTGAGGCTAGAGGCAGACCTTATGGACCTGTGGAGTAGAGCCAGATACATAAAAACCCAGCCCTGGTGCAGTCAGGCTGGAGCACTTGGTTGGTGCCACCAGAGGAACCTTCCATGGAAACCATCTGAGGTCTCAGCATGGTCGTTCTTCACCAGGTGCATGGGTTTCCACAAAGACTTAGCAACAAGGGCCCTGCCTGAAGCCAGACACAAACTTTGTCTTGCAGAGAGTGTGGGTGAGAGGTATGTGGGGTGTAGAAAAGGCCCACGTAAAGCAGCCTTCCAGGAAAACTGTTGAGTTCCGTCTGGGGAAGATCTATACACTACAAAATCTCTTCATGCTTGTGACAGAAATATTAATGCCCAAACTTGGATTAAATAAAAGAATTTATTCTTTTTGTTGGTTTGTTTTTGTATATTTGAGGGCTGGGGAAACATTTAAGGAAATTTCTAACACTAGTGTTAATTTTTCTGTAACCTAGAATCAGAATTCAGTTTAGCAATCCTTCCTTTTTAGCCCTCATTAGGTTTGGGATTTATTAGTCCTGATTCAGGCAGAAGACTCACCCAAGCTACCTACCTTTGTTCTCCTTTCTCGAGAAGGTTTGTCTGAGGCATCTGAGTGCTGTGTTAAGAGATGATACCGCAAGAGGGAGTGGGACTGTACTGCTTACTTGGGGGCCGGCTCTGGTGAGCTTCCACACTTTTGTTTTTCTCACCCTTCCTTGATGCTGAAAATCGCTAATGAAGCCATAAAAGGAAAAATGACATGTCTGTGGCTCCTTTTTCCATGCCCTATGGAAAGAGAACACAAATAAACCAAACAATCCAACAAAACAAAATCCTTTGTTGTTCTGAACGCTTACTGATACTTTGTCGCTACTGATTGTTAATTACTGTCAGGTAACACTTTGGGTGATTAATTGACCTCTCTTAGCCAAAACAATAAAGCCTATTTAACTAATCCTGTGGAAAGCTGAGAGCAGGATTTGTTGTGCTGTTCTTTCTGTTGCTGGGTGATCCTCCACCACAGCCCCCATCTCCTCATTTCTAATCACACCTACTTGGGGAGAGAATTCTATAAATACACCCTCCACTTCATCATGGGTCCTCAATCTATCTGCAAATACTGTTTTTGGAGTCATTAAGACATATGCTTTACTCTTGAAGACAGATTGCTTAATTTTGTAAATGAAAGAAACCTAGGAACAATGCACAAAGGGGGATATCTTAAGCATGTTCTTGCTTCTAAAATCTTTCTAGGCAGCAGTTTACTTCTACTTTAAGCTGAGCATAGTGGATTTTCTGTCAGAGCCTGAACCCATTTTCCTGGTGCTGCTAAGAACTCGATGGGAGCAGTTTCTCTATGCAAAATGCCATGAGGAATGAAAACTCACTTGGTATGAAAACTTTAGGAACTCACTATGTAACCACGGAGACAGACATAGGCACAGTGTTTATTCTAATTGTCCAGGGTCCTCACTCAGAAACTCATCTTTCTGGCATCTTAATCTTAGACTTTCCAGTCACCAGAACTGTGAGAAATAAATTTCTGTTGTGTAAGCCACCCATCTATGTATTTTATTATGGCAGCCTGAGCAAACAAAGGCAAAAAGCAATATTTTAATGGTCGAATTTCATGTATTAGGGTAGTTGGGGGAAGGGGAAGACATTTTGCAATAGTTTGTCTGTCTGTTCTTTTCCTCAAATCACACCCTCTAGAGAGTCCCATTGGATTACTACAAAAATCTAATATAACCTGATATAATAGCTGTTAGAATTGTTAAATCTCACTCAGTCCAAGAAAAAAAATTAAGTTTATTCTCCTAGTTCTGAACACATTTCTGGGATGGAATTTTTTGTTGTGTGAGAGTTGATCGGAGTATCATTTTCTCTTGAACAGATTCGAGATGGAGAAAAATGTATACAAATGCCAGAAATATCTGTGAAATGGTCTTATTTTATAACTGCTTTTCTTAAGCTCGTGATTCTTGGCCATACTGCATGGGATAGGTTGCTTTCTCTAATTGTACCAAGGGACAACGAGGACTGTTCTTAGCTGAATAGAAAGTGGAAAATCAGCACCAAAGAAGCAGAGTTTGCAAATAACAAGACATAACCCTTCAATGCAACTTACTATAAGGGAAGACTGAGACTTTTTTTCTTTATCCCTTCCTAATATTATTGAGTTATAATTTGCATACAATACTAAATTAGTTTCAGGTATATAATGTAGTGATTCGATATTTTTATACATTATAAAATGACTGCAGCAATAAAACTAGTTACCATTCCTCACTATACAAAGTTGTTACAATATTACTGACTATAGTCCCTGTGTGTACATTATATCCTCATGACATTAATTTTAGGGCTGTAAATTTGTACCTCTAATTCCCTTCACCTACTTTGTCTATCCTTCCACCTCCCTTCCCTCTGGCAACAACCAGTTTGTTTTCTGTATCTATTTTGTTTCTGTTTTATTTTGCTTGTTCATTTGTTTTGTTTTTTTAGACTCCATATATAAGTGAAATCATACGGAATTTTTCTCCATTTGACTTATTTAAAGTAGCATAATACCCTCCAGGTCTATCCATTTTGCTGCAAATGACAAGATTTCATTCTTTTTTATAGATGAGTAACAATCCATTATGTATCTGCTTTATTCATTCATCTATTGATGGAAACATTCTTTAGGAAATTCTGCTCAGCTCAGAATACTTCTTATTCAGCTGGGTGATGACAGTAACTTTATTTGACCTCTACATTGATAACCCCCTTTCTCCTGCCAACAAAACTGCTTGGTAACAGGTAGTGGTTCAGTTCAGTTCAGTCACTCAGTCGTGTCCGACTCTTTGCAACCCCATGGAATACAGCATGCCAGGCCTCCCCGTCCATCACCAACTCCCAGAGCTTGCTCAAACTCATGTCCATGAAGTCAGTGATGCCACTCAACCATCTTATCCTCATCCCCTTCTCCTCCTGCCTTCAGTCTTTCCTAGGATAAGGGTCTTTTCCAGTGAGTTAGTTCTTCACATCAGGTGGCCAAAGTATTGGAGCTTCAGCTTCAGCATCAGTCCTTCCAATGAATATTCAGGACTGATTTCCTTTAGGATGGACTGGTTGGATCTCCTTGTTGTCCAAGGGACTCTCAAAGTCTTCCCCAACACCACAGTTCAAAAGCATCAATTCTTGGGTGCTCAGCTTTCTTTATAGTCCAACTCTCACATCCATACATGTGACAATGTGTAGTGAAGGACCCTTCATTTGTGGTGAAGGACCCTTTAAAAAATAATTTCCATTACTTTATAGATCCACATTGTATAAAATACAGTAAGAGTGAATCATTGGGAAAAAATGACATGCAAAATAAAAACATCACTTTTTTTTTATTACTGGATTTGGCAGACCTTATCAAATTGCTGCAATATTTTTTCAGTGATTGCTATTCTGTACTTACCTGTCATTGGTCTATAACATACAGATAAATGACCCCACTCTGAGAAGTGTAGACCAATTACCAAGTAAACTAGCAGGTCCATAGGACTTCTTCTTGGCCCTATCCTTAGGGCAGAGGGCTCATTATCTTAGAATTGCCCAGAAGGTTCTGATCTATCAAACACTGGAGGCTTCCCTCTGGGTTCACAATCTCTGGGATCCTCTTCCCATGGAGGGCAGTACTTTGAGACACTGCTCCTGATGAATTCATCTTCAAGTCTTCTTCATGCCAGATCTGATTTACCCTGACAAGCAAGCTTGTCTTATCTCTGAGCAGTGCCCTTAGGAAAATGAGGCAGAGGTGATATATTGTCAGTTGCCTTTTGCTCCAACTCATATCTTTTGTGTATGAAGGCTTTTCAGAATGAAAATCAGAACACAGAAAAATGGTAAAAACAGCAGGAATTAGAAAATAGAGGTTATGGAGATTAATTGAGACCGAGGCATCACGGGAATGGGTCAAAGGCCACAAAAACTGGGAGAGGGGACACCAGGAGCAGAAAAGGAAGAAAGGAAAGGAGCATGAAAGGTCTCTGAGGACCCTCTGTCTGGGGTTGGTTTAGTTCATCAGGATTTTAACACTTTTTAATAGTTCACCTCAGTAATGTGAAAAAGAGATGGAGCCCAAGACCCAGGCCTTCACCTACTGCCCCAGAATGAACATGGGGCTTAAAATGACAGACGTCATCTCCTGATTTTGAAAAATAAGATGTTATATATATAGATATATCTTCTATATTATTCATTATATATATGATTCCTTTAAAACAAAAATAAAATTATAATAGTCATGATATTTTTTTACTATTCTTGATTTAGTTGAGAAAACTATTCTTTAATACTCTTGCTTTCAATTTTCTTCTTAAGAATTCCAAATCTTTTCACCTGTATTATCTACACATCACTATTGAGATATTATTATTTACTTACATATTCAGTTAACAGATCTCTATAGAGGGCTCCATCTAGCAGTTAGCAATCTACAAAGTAGCTAGGAGCCATAACAGTTTCTTCTAGATTTGTGAGAATAGACTTCAAGATAGAAAGTATAAATCATTAAGACTTAAAAAAACTGTTGTGGGCATTGATTGGTATGGGTTCTAAAGGGAAAATAGTGAGGCAATCTGTGCTCTTTCCTTTCGTTCAAAAGTGCTCACTAGCTTCATCATAAGGAAGCCTGTGAGGTTTATGACAGGAAAAAACATCTGTGTTTTTGAAGCAGTTTGCTAAATATGCACTTGTGATTGCTTTGAATTGTTATCAATGCAGGTCCTAGTCGCATAGAACCTGTAAGAATGAAGGAGACTTTGGCTGCCTTTGTTTTCCCACTAGAGAATTCACCTATTTCCCTGTGTATTAACTTGCCCTGATTCAGTGCCTCTCAGCTGACTTCACAAAATGCTGGGTGTGTTAGGTTCTTGCCTGAAGTTAGGTTGCTGAGAGCATTTATATTTACTGCAGGCTCTCCCACTCTCCACTGAAGAGTTTAACTGAAGTTGAGATAAATGAACACAATCTTCTATTCCATACATACTAATTTGTTTCTTATACACAACTGATGCTCAAAATATGTACGTGTATGATCACAGAGTGAACGTTTTTATTTTTTGACTTCCCAAGTCTGAATCCCATTCTTGTGTTTGAGGAATCCCCACCTTAGGAGGCAAGGCAGGAAACAGAGCCCACCTCCCCCTGAGAGGTTGTTAGTACTCGACACTCTTCCTCAGGCTCCCTAGGTCATAGCCCATTAGGTGCCTGTGCCTGAGATTTAGCATCCATGCCTGGTGGTGCAGGGAGGCAGGAGTGGTGGCAAAATCACTATAGGGCAAGTGCGGGTGATGGCTGGGGAAGGTGAGGCAGCCAGTGGTTAATGACTGTGGCAGGAGTTCTTTGCTGGGCTGGTTTTATGTCATTTGAGTTCTTGTCCAGGCTCTTACTGGACACACATCTTTCCTACCTGTTTTCTGAGTATGATTTTCCAATGATTCTGTGAGCTACTTAATAAATTCCTTTCTGTGTAATCTGTTGGAGCTGGGCTTCGGTGCTTGCAGTTAAGAACCCCAAGTGACATACTTTTAAACATTGAAATTATGGGAATTTGATCTTTGGTATAATGTGTACTGTCCTCATTCCAAGTCAACTGAATGAACGCTTACTTTTAGAGCATTTGATGGAATCTTTATGGCAATTCCTGAGACTTTAGCTCTGGCTGTTTTAAGGCAGAGCTAGGTAAGTCCTGCCCAGTGGTGGGCAGAGCAGGCAATCTGTATTATTCTGGGATGCGCACACAGCCTAGGCTTGGATCTTCCAGAAATGCTGTCTAGGATCTCCACCAGTCCATTTAGTACTTCTGGGAATTAGAAACCTTGTCTCTTCTCCAGATCTCTATAGCCTTGTTCCAGGATCACACTTGGCTGGTGGGTCTGGTGCTGGATTTTTGCCGTACTTGTTCTCTTAGATGGGAGCTTGTGCAGGACATGATCTGCATAACCGTATCTGATAACCCTGCTGCCTTCCATGGTCAGGCTTCTAGTAACTCCAGTAAAGGGCTGTAGATGTTGAAGTCCTCTTAATCTCAGACCTCCCGAGAGGTGAAAAGGCAAGATGACAACATAAAGAAAGGCTAAATAACATAAAAGACTTTATGGACAGAGAGGAGCCTGGTGGGCTACAGTCCATGAAGTTGAAAAAAGACTTAGTGACTAAACAACAACAAAAACAGTTTAAGACAAGGAATGGGACTGTATTAGGATTCTCCAAGGAAACAGAATCAATAGGATAACTATACCTATAGATATCTATCTCTCTACCTGTGTGTGTGTGTATAAAGAGATTTATTATAAGGAATTGGCTCACATGATTATGAAACTGAAAGTGAAAGTTGCTCAGTCTTGTCCAGCTCTTTGCAACCCCATGGACTATACCCCATGGAATTCTCTAGGCCAGAATATTGGAGTGGGTACCTTTTCCCTTCTCCAGGGGATCTCCCCAACCCAGAGATTGAACCCAGGTCTCCCACATTGCAGGCAGATTCTTTACCAGCTGAGCCACAAGGGAGGCTGACAAATCCCAAGATCTGCATGGTGAGTTGGCAAGCAGGACCCACTCCAGTATTCTTGCCTGGAGAATCCCATGGACAGAGGAGCCTGGTGGGCCATGGTCCACAGAGTTGAAAACAGAAACAAATGAACAACTTCAGCATGTGCACACACACACACACTCATGGTCTGTCTTCTGGGAATTAACTCTTTTTTCCTTCTAAAATCCTCATTTAGAACTCATCTTTACCATGTAGTTCTTCATCACTACCCTTTTATTATTAACACTTCGCCCTCCAAACATGAATCTGATTATTTTTAGTGAAATTCATTCAACATTAGTACCAGTAAACTATTTTCTCTATTATCAAAATATTTTATTTTTGACTTTAAAAAAAACATATTTTATGTTTCTTTCATCTCTCTATCAGGATTGTAAAATATGAGGTCATATTTTTTGGTATCTTAATTTCCTTTGAGTGTGCTTTCAAAATAAGCATGAGATGTTTGCTTCTTATACTCAAAGTTTTAGCTAGTGAAATGTAAAAAAAAGGTACCTTATTACCCTTTGTCATAGTGGCAGGTGTGCAGATTTGGAGTTGAGACTCCTCTCCAATGCAGCAGGGATGGCTTAGATAGTCTCCTGTGATAAAGAGAAGGACAACTGCTCAAGTGGTCATAACAGTGTTTCTTAATTTAAATTTGTCTGTAAGAATTCAGAATAAATGAAAGAGAGCAGCTAGCAGGACATATCCCCAGAAAGCAAAGCCTAGTTGTAGTTCACTCTCTAGTCCCTTTTAGAAGCAGAAGTTCTTAATTGCAAGAAATAAACAAATGAGTTTCCAAAGTACCTACTAAAGAGCAGAATGAAGGAAAGTAGGCACTTTATCCTCCTTATTTTTTGTGTACAAACAAACCACCAAATTATCTGACATCTTTTCAATTTCACTTAGAGGTCACCAATGATAACTTATTTCCTAATGCTGGACACTTAAGTAGAAGCAGATTACTGTGCAAGAGTAGAGTAAACAGCATAAGTAATAAAGCCAAGCATCAATTTTTCATTTCCAGTCCGATCACTAAATTTTTAACCAAAACTGCCTGTGATACATTGTAGGTGTCCTTATATATCAATAAAATTGATCTGAACAAGTTGAGCCAAACCTACAGTTAGAGTGAAATTGGCAACACTAATATGTGTTAATGATAGGTGGGCCACCTAATTTTGAGAAATAGTAATGATCTGAATGCTGCCTCCAAAGCTTCTGTTGGATTTACTAGTGAACTTAACCTTACTTCTGGTTTTGACTAAGGTAACACATGCTTGGTAAAAGGAACCTCTGCTTACATTTCACTGGCCAAAGCATGTCATGTGGTGCAGAGGCCAGAGTGGGTGGACACCTACAATTCTCCCAGGAGCGAGAGCTTCAAAAGTCATATGGTCAACTTTTCAGGGCTGGGGATGTACAATCCTTTCACAGAGAGAGCAAGAACATGTTTGGAATATTAAATAATCTGTTATGAAACATGATTCCATTTTCCCCCATGAACTTTTCAAAAGCTCCTCAAGAGAAGACTTTTCTCAAAGCTAAAAATCTTCCATTCCTTTTATTGTTCTCTAAAACATGGTTTTAAATTTTTTCCATTCTGTGAGCATCCTTCAGTTTGCCTGCATTTGCTGGACTATTAAACTTCATGATCATGGGGACTGCGTCTGTTTTGTTCTCCACCAGATCCCCAAGGCCCAGCACTATACCTGGCACCTGGATGGCATTCAATAAATATTTATTGAACAAATAAAGTGTTCTTTTTACCTCATAATCTGATCAATACAGGTTGCAATAGAATGATTACCACCTTTATTGTAGATCTTGCACATCGTTTATAGAGCTTAGAATCATGTGTACATTACCATGTGAGCCTATGAACTTGTTATGATTCCACTGTTGACTAAAAGTTTTTCTGTAGTTGTTGCTTTTTAAATTTTGTCTCCCTCACATATTATTGCACCATTTTTTAAAACACTATATGCAGACTTTGACATTTATCTCCTTAGAGTAATATCTTATCCAATTCAGTCCATCCCTCCAGCCCATCAGTGTTTTCTATAATCTTGATTTGGTCACCAAGCGTATTTAGTCTCTTTCTCATAGGTATCATATGTAATCACATGCAAATTAGGTGTGCTTAATGGTTGTGTTCAAGAATCTGGAAAAAAATGGAGTAGGAAACATCTTCTAAGAAGTGTTTTGTGGCACAGTGTCTGAAATGTCTTTCCAGTCTGCCATTAATCTGTTATTGGAAATCTAGACCTCAAAAGGTTAACCAGCAAGCTCCATGACCTCATGGAGCTGTAGGAGCCCAAATCCAGGCTTTATCACTCACTCATCTGCTACTTACTGTGTCTAAGCCCTGGTATTCTATCTGTATAATGGGGTGAGGTGTGATGGTGGCAGGATTGAAGAGGGCAAGGAAGTGGGATTCATTAAAATAAGGTATAAAAAATGCTTAGCTCGTGGCTACTTTCTTGTTGTTGTTCTGTCGCTCAGTCATGTCCGACTCTTTGCAACCCCATGGACTACAGCACGCCAGGATTCCCTGTCCTTCACCAACTCCTGGAGCTTGCTCAAACTCATATCCATTGAGTCGGTGATGCCATCCAACCATCTCATCCTCTGTCATCCTGTTTTCCTCCTGTCTTCGATCTTTCCCAGCATCAGGGTCTTTTCCAATGAGTCAGTTCTTCACATCAGGTGGCCAAAGTATTGAAGCTTCAGCTTTAGCATCAGTCCTTCCAGTGAATATTCAGAATTGATTTCCTTTAGGATTGACTGGTTTGATCTCTCTGCAGTCCAAGGGATTTTCGAGTCTTCTCCAATACCACAATTCAAAAGCATCCATTCTTCGGGGCTCAGCTTTCTTTATAGTCCAACTCTTCCATCCATACATGACCACTGGAAAAACTATAACTTTGACTATATGGACCTTTGTTAGCAAAGTAATGTCTCTGCTTTTTAATATGATGTCAAGGTGGTCATAGGTTTTCTTCCAAAGAGCAAGCATCTTTTAATTTCATGGCTGCATGCAGTGATTTTGGAGCCCAAGAAAATAAAGTCTGTTACTGTTTCCATTGTTTCCCCATCTATTTGCCATGAAATGGTGGGACTGGATGCCATGATCTTAGTTTATTGAACGTTGAGTTTTAAGCCAGCTTTTTCATTCTCCTCTTTCATTTTTGTCAGGAGGCTCTTTAGTTCCTCTTCACTTTCTGCCATAAGGGTGGTGTCATCTGCATATCTGAGGTTATTGATATTTCTCCTGGCAATCTTGATTCTAGCTTGTGCTTCATCCAGCCCGGCATTTCACATGATGTACTCTGCATGTAAGTTAAATAAGCAGGGTGACAATATACAGCCTTGATGTACTCCTTTCCCGATTTGGAACCAGTCCATTGTTCCATGTCCGTTTTAACTGTTGCTTCTTGACGAGCACACAGATTTCTCAGGAGGCAGGTAAAGTGGTTTGGTATTCCCATCTCTTGAATTTTCCACAGTTTGTTCTGGTACACACAGTCAAAGGCTTCAGCGTAGTCAATGAAGCAGAAGCAGGTATTTTTCTGGGATTCTCTTGCTTTTTCTATGATCTAACAGATGTTAGCAATCTGATCTCTGGTTCCTCTGCCTTTTCTAAATCCATCCTGAATATCTGGAAGTTCTCAGTTCACCTACTGCTAGTTTAGAGAATTTTGAGCATTACTTTGGTAGTATGTGAGATGATTGCAATTGTTCAGTAGTTTGAGCATTCTTTGGCATTGCCTTTGTTTGGGATTGGAATGAAAACTGACATTTTCCAGTCCTGTGGCCACTGCTGAATTTTCCAAATTTGCTGGCATATTGAGTGCAGCACTTTAAGAGTATCATCTTTTAGGATTTGAAATAGCTCAACTGGTATACCATCACCTCCACTAGCTTTGTTTGTAGTGATGCTTCCTAAGGCTCACTTGACTTTGCATTCCAGAATGTCTGCTTTCTAGGTGAGTGATCACACCATCATGGTTACGTGAGTCATTAAAATCCTTTTTGTTCCCTTTCTTTTCGGCTACCCCAAGTGTCCTGTTTCTTGGATCTCTTTTCATTGAGTTCAGAATTAGAAGGCAAACTTACTGACTGATTCAAGTATAGTCCCCATACCCAGAACACCACATATGAAATATTGGGATCTAAATAAAACCCCCACTTTCTGAACATCCATTCTCAGGTAGCCAGGAATCTTTGAAAAGTTTTCAAATTCACATAGATATATAATCCTAGGAATGGTTTTGGAAATAGCCATGGATATTTACCTAGAAAACGAACATAGAGTTTCTGAAGATAAATATGCACACTAACTCTAAAGATATCCTAGGCTACACTTTTTTTCTTTTTCTTTCTTTTTAGTTTTTTAGCAGCTTCTCCTACCTAATTGTGTTTTGCTCAGGCACATCCAAATTAGTCTGAGCTGAGTAACAGAGGGAATCACAGAAGGAATTTGTCTCAAAATCCACAATCTGGAAAATCCACTTGTAGCTAATGAAGAGGAGCTTAGATGAGAAAAGAGAGGGCTCTGGGGATTTCAGGATATTTTCCTTTTCTTCTCTTGATCTCAAATGTCAAGTTCATTTTAACCTGTACTTCTGACACATTTTTACTAATGAAATACCTGCATATGTGCTCACAGCTGAACCACAGTAATAAATTTATGGACTAACCATTATTCTTCACTTTAGCTAAATGTGGAAGTATGCCTAAGTTTTAGTGCATCAAGGACAGTGTACCTCACTTGTGAGTACCATTTTATTTGTGCTGGGTTATTCATTGAAGTCCTTCTTCTGCTTGGGCTCAAATCCTACAGCTTGGTCCAAGGACTCAGACTCAGCCTGGATCCCAGTGATAAAGATGCTTTGAAACACTTTGGCAGAAGGCCCCCATATACAGCTTGAGACAAAGGCTGAAGTGCTTCTAGCTGAAAGGAAAGGGCAGAAAAGAAGAGGGCTGGGTTTGGGATTACCCAATATAAAAGGTTTAGCCTCATAGGGAGTCACATGCATGAGAACCAAAGCAGACCGTGACCAGGCCGAGCATCTGAAATAAGGGTCTGCTGGAGTGAGGGGGAACATGCAGGCTCACCAGGCCAACCCACTAGACCGATCAGTGTCAATTCCATCTGCCTCCAGATATCGGGCCTCTCAGCCATGCTGTTTACCAGCCATTTTCTGTCATTTTCTTTGTGCCTAGTTTTAATGAATTCAAGATTTTTTTTTTCTACAATTTTTGCAATTAAACTGTGAGAGGTAGGGCTTCCCTGGTAGCTCAGTTGGTAAAGAATCTGCCTGCAATGCAGGAAACCCCAGTTCGATTCCTGGGTCAGGAAGATTGTCTGGAGAAGGGATAGGCTACCCACTCCAGTATTCTTTGGCTTCCCTAGTGGCTCAGACAGTAAAGAATCTGCCTGCAATGCAGGAAACCCAGGTTCGATCCCTGGGTTGGGAAGATCCCCTGGTGAAGGGCATGTTACCCCACTCCAGTGTTTTTGCCTGGAGAATCCCCATGGACGGAGGAGCCTGGTGGGCTGCAGTCCATGCGGTTGCAAAGTGGGGTTGCAATGAATCAGATACTACTGAGCGACTAAGCACAAGCACATGGGAAGTAATGGTGAATTATTTTGTGGATATTAATACAGCTCTTGTGAGGGAAAATCAGAGTAGGAATTGCTACTTAGACCAAAAAATCTGTCAGATTGCATGTGTGCGTGCATGCTAAGTTGCTTCAGTTGTGTCCAACTCTTGGCGGTTAACCCTATGGACTGTAGCCCACTAGGCTCCTTTGTCCATGGGATTCTCCAGGCAAGAATACTGGAGTGGGTTGCCATGCCCTCCTCTAGGGGATCTTTCGGACCCAGGGATCAAACCCAAGTCTCTTACATCCGCTGCATTGGCTGGCGGGTTCTTTACCACTAGCACCACCTGGGAAGCCCCTAAGTCAGATTACTGCTCAAAACCACCACTTTCTTATATGCTAGTTGAGCTTCATGATTTGGACTCCAGGGACTCAACATTTACAAAACTGGAGGCAGAAGTCTTCCTAGTTTATCTTACATTTAAAGAAAGAGAAAGGATCTGTAAAACAAATAACAAAAGTGGCTTACATATCAACCTCATTTAGGAAGGCATGCTGTCCCTGGTATTGTAGAAGCAAGAAGCTATTCAAAAAGCTATTAGTATGCTAATTAAAAGACATTACTGTCTATTTATCAGCATAAGTCTGTAAGCATTCCTACTTCCAGTAATTTGTAAGCCTCTGTCATTTATTGAGTACATTAGTTTTTATTCTATAGGATATTTATTTTTAAATATTTCATAAAATAGACTAGGCTATCCCTCATTAGTCCAAATTATTAAATATTTTATTTATAGTAAAATGTCTTTTCAGTGGTTTATAAATAGACAGTTTTCAAAGATACCTGGGGTGTAGTTTTTCCTCTTTACAGAATAAATTTCTGTTCATGGAAATTGGATAAATATACTTGGTATAGAAATTTTTCCAGAGAATTTAAGAAATTATATTAAGGACAAGGCAGCGAAAGTGAGAAAAATAAAACAGGATGGGAAGTAACCCATGCCAGGGTGGTGAAATAAACCTGCTAGAGAGTGGTGAGAAATCCTATATCATACAGTACTTTGGTAATTTAAGAATGCACCAGCAAAAAGGAAATAAACTACCAGATGAGAATGAGAGGAACAGGATCCCTAATAGTACCATCAGCCGAATTGAATTTTAGGGGAAAATTTTTAGTCACATACCTGGCTGTTTCCTGGGATATCACATTGCAGACTCCATTTTCATTCTGAGTAATGGAGTGCAGACGAATGTTTTGGACGGTGGCAAGGGATCGAAAGGATTATTTAAAGTGGTGCTATTGACAATCTCATTGCAGAGGAGAAGTGTTCCAGTTGCGCAGTTCCCATTTGGAGACCAGGAAAAACCAAAAATGACTTCATACCCAAATGCTCAAATCAATGAGAAGTGTTGGATAAACTGACAGATGTCAAAGCCCTCTCTTCTTCGTTGGGTGAATAGTGAGACATATGTGATAAAATCAGGACCAGATGGGTCTAAAATGATACCTCCACTCCTCTGGAATGTGCCTGTGTGTGTATATATACATGGCTGAGCTCTTGTACGTAGGTAAGAACCACCATTTCATCTTTTTTTTTTAAACATACACAAAGTAGACTGAATAGTGAAATGAATTCCATGTGCCTATCACTTAGCTTCAACCCTACTCAATACTTTTCAGGTTTTTGGGGATAAAATTACATACATTAAAAATCTTAACTGTATAATTTTGACATATATATATACCATGTAACCCATTTCATCATTTCATTTTAGGCCCCTTGGTTTTCATCAGGGGTTTAAAACAAGACTCAACTAATTGGATCCTATTTTAATGTCAGGATGACCAACCCAATGCCAATGGCTTAGATTGCATGATCAGCTAGTAGAGGATATGTTGAAGCAATGTCGAGGGAGGAAGGATATACTGTAATTTATATACATACATAAAAAATCCACAACAGGGCAGAATAGGAAGGAAACGTACCCTGCAAATAAAGAAGTTAGACTTAGAGTGATCTGTGAAAGAATGTAGACAAGCCACAAGACAGAAAAAAGACTTCATAACTTCAAAAACTCCATGAGAAAAGATGCAACTTCCTATTTAGCATTTCAGTTCAGTTCAGTTGCTCAGTCATGTCTGACTCTTTGCAACCCCCTGGACTGCAGCACACCAGGCTTCCCTGTCCATCACCAACTCCCAGAGTTTGCTCAAGCTCATGTGCATTGTATAAGTCATGCCATCCAACCATCTCATCCTCTGTCGTCCCCTTCTCCTCCCACCTTCAATCTTTCCCAGCATCAGGGTCTTTTCCATTGAGTCAGTTCTTTGCATCAGGTGGCCAAAATACTGGAGTTTCAGCTTCAGCATCAGTCCTTCCAATGAATATTCAGGATTGATTACTTTTACAATTGACTGGTTGGGTCTCCTTACAGTCCAAGGGACTCTGAAGAGTCTTCTCCAACACCACAGTTCAAAAGCATAAATTCTTTGGTGCCCAGCTTTCCTTATAATCCAACTCTCACATCCATACATGACTACTGGAAAAACCATAGCTTTGACCAGATGGATTTTAGTTGGCAAAGTAATGTCTGTGCTTTTTAATATGCTGTCTAGGTTGGTTATAGTTTTTCTTCCAAGGAGCAAGCATCTTTTAATTTCATGGCTGCAGTCACCACCTACAGTGATTTTGAAGCCCCTCAAAATAAAGTCAGCCACTGTTTCTATTGTTTCCCCATCTATTTGCCATGAAGTGATGGGACTTGATGCCATGATCTTAGTTTTTTCAATGTTGGGTTTTAAGTCAGCTTTTTCACTTTCATCAAGAGCCTTTTTAGTTCTTCTTCGCTTTCTGCCATAAGGGTGGTGTCATCTCCCTATCTGAGGTTATTGATATTTCTTCCAACAATTTTGATTCCTACTTGTGCTTCATCCAGCCTGGTTTCTTGCATGATGTGTATGTGTTAAATAAGCAGGGTGACAATATACAGCCTTGATTTACTCCTTTCCCAATTTGGAACCAGCCTTGATTTACTCCTTTCCCAATTTGGAACCATTTTAACTGTTGCTTTTTGATCTGCATACAGATTTCTCAGGAGGCAAGTAATGTGGTCTGGTATTCCAGATACCAGATCTATTGAAGAGAGATTTTCCAAAACTCTTGAAGAATTTTCCAGTTTGTTGTGATCCACACAGTGAAAGCTTTTAGATGGTAATTAAAGGAATCCCAAAACAGGACCTGAGAAGTTGCCTTGACCATCAGTGTTTTAAAGCCTCACCATATCCTGTTGAAAAGGCTCATGCTTGACAGAGCCATGTCCACCACATCCTCATGGGCACTCTGCTTCTTCCCAGAACGACTTCTCTGGTCATGTCGTTGATCATAACTGATGTTCTTCTTGCCTCTGGAATCTCACAGCATTTGAGGAAGACAAGGCGGTTGCAGAAGCACAGTCCAGGAGAAGGCCACATGCCTACTATCAGTGTGTCTTCTTCCTCTGCCTCTTTTCAAAGTGCCTCATTCCAGGCACAGTTGTCCAACCTGCAAGGTGCATTCCTCTTCACAGTGTAGCAGAACCAGCTTCCCAGAGGGAATGCACTGACACACTGCATCGTTTCCTAGTGAGTTCACCACTCTCAGTTTTTTCCCACATACCACCTACATCTGCAAGTGGTTTCTTGTCTTTGCTCCAAGAATGTTCTGCTTTGGGATCTCAGTGCTGTGCTTGGAACAATGCTCAGAAATCTATTCCAGATGGCCCCTCATCTGCTAATCTCTAGCTCTTTCCCATTGCTGTGATTCTGGATGGGTGGCGTGGACCAAAATCAGTAACTTCTTGCTTGATGGTGGGCAAAGACAGCAAAGTTTCAGCAAATGACCATGAATTTAAGGACAGGGAACAAAACCATTTTTCTGTTGATAGAATAATTTTTTACAAAGGCATCTGGCTCCCATGTCTGTTGATCTTCCCAAAAGGAACATTGTATGATAAAGCTTTAATATAGTGATCCGTATTTTCTTTTCTATGCATTGAATGTAAACGATGTCAAGTTCCAAAACTCTGTCTTTTGGAACTTGTCTTTTCCTTAAAGGTGGTACCTTTTTTTATAGTTTGAAGGAAGTGAGCTTTAATATATTTTGGGGGTGGGGGGGTGGTGAAGGACCAATATTAATCAATAAAGTGTTATTCATCCTTTTGTTCTTGTCTATAAGCTCACGTATTTGGTTAAGAATATTAGATTTGCCCCTTTGATCTACTCATAGCACCTAAGCAGCATTTTGGAAGTTAACCACAAACAGTAGGAGTGTATTTGGAACAACTTAGGTTTTCTTCAATAAACTCTCATTTAGTAACTTAAATTTTAAAAAATACTTAGAGAATATGTATATATACATATACCATATGTAATATAAAAGCACTCAATTATTCTTAGAAAAGTTTTATTTTTGAATTCTTTTATAAAGTTCTAAGAGTTGCTAGGATCTGACAAATTGGTGTTCACTCTACCCACATATTTTTTAGTTTTTTTTTTGGTTTTATTTCTTCTTTTCATCCCTATCCCAGTCTTTGACTTTCTAGATAAGAAAACCCGATATTCCTTGGTCTGTAAAAACAAAGGAACTCCTTCAGCCCCGTGGCCATTTTAAAGAAAAATCAGGCATGTTTCTTTGTTCTGTTATTTTTATTACTCTCACTGAGCTATCAGAAGGTTTTGTTTGTTCTTAGTCTGTCTTTCCTGCTTCCAGTTCTTCAAAAGTACCATTAGATTTTTGCTGAACTTAAAATACTTCTTTTCCCTACTCAACCAGTACTTATGTTGTAGCCACGCGTTCCAGGAAACAAACTCACTCAGAAGGACAATGCAGATAGTGGAGTGCAGTTTATTACACCAGCGGGCCCAAGGCAGAGTCTCCTCTTAGCCAAGGACCCCGACCAGATTTTGTGAAAACCTGATATACCCTAAGCCTAAGTGCCCAAACCCACCTCCCCAAATTCCCTGAAACTAGTCTGAACCAAGGAAAAAGAAAGATACACTCAAAGTTAACCTGTGATTCATATGCCTTAAGCCTAGGTAGTTAACAGTGGACAATTATCAATAGGCTTGTGGTCATACCCCAATAAGCATAATAGAATGTATGATTCTATTTGGTTACACAGATAATTAGAGTATTCTTTTAGGCGATGGAGAGCCCTGGGGCTCTTCCATCCGGGGGCCTGGTTTTCCAGTTGGTGTATCCTTTCCATAGAAAAGGGGCATATAGCTCAAAGTCCACAGTCCGGTCCAAGATGGAGTCCTGCTTTCACGGTAGAGCCTGTTCTATTTCCTCCTTCACTTACTATTGTTCTATATTTTTTACACTGCTCACATGTTCCTATTTTTTTCCTTCACAAGGACTGGCTTTCATGATTCTTAAACTTACTTTGTTTTCATGATTTTTCCTTTTCCAAAAATATCTAGTGTCCTTTGTCTGCTGGTGACTTGATTTCTGGTGGTTTTACTTTACATGAATACAGAGTACTGAGGCAGTTTTGAATTGTCTATGAAATCCATGTCCAGATTTAAAAAATAAAATAAAATGTATGAGCCACATACCTTTAAGGATCTACTTTGTTTATTCCTTCCTACAGCTGAGGACCATTGCTGATTCAGTTTGGATCCATGGGAGCAAGTGAACCTTTGAGTGTAAAACTGTATGTTGTTTGGAAGTGAGTTGCTTTCACACACTTCAGGTGCAAAAATGCAAAATGATGAAAGCCTGACTTTGGTGTAATTGCTGGAGGCAGAATTGCTGAGTTAACTAAAGGCTGAGACTCCAAATATTCTGTGACTAAACTAATCCCCTCGTTCATCTTTACCTGGATTTCTGGATTTACCTGGCCACTAAAGGCATTTTCGTAATGTACGGTGACACTTGTAAGCTTTATATCCATATGTTAAATCTGAATCTATCCAGGCCATCGTTAACAGCGGAGTAAAGTAAACATATCCTGGTGGTGTTAAAATGAGTTTCAGGAATCACATCTTTGCCTGACTTCAACAGTAGCTAAAGATATAATTGCTGCACTTCTAGTTTAGCAATATGTATGCAAGTTTGTGCAAAATCATGATTGAAGTCTTGAATCTCTCCATCTTTGGAGGAATTTTTCTTGAATACATTCCATAGATCTGTTTAGCAGGAAGACTCTCTAAATCCAGCCGTATCGCAGTCAGAAAAACTGCTTTCTTCCTTTAAAACTCCTTGGTTTTTTTGGAAAAAAAAATTTTACGGGGAGTTGGGAGGATCTTGATGTTGTCTCAGTGGAAATAAGTCTTTTGTTCTCTAAAGAAGAGAGCCTTGTCACCGAGGATGCCCTTCAGGGCTAGGATATTACAAAGAAAACTCCAGTTTCTCTCATGGCATGAGTAATGAAGACAGCCCTTCTGAGACATGCAGCTACTGCTGCCTTACCCTGCACTCAAAATCCATGCCTTTCAAGGAAGCAGGGTATGCTTTCATTTGCACCAAGTCCGTTGCTTATTTTTGTTTTCTCTTCTGAACAAAGAAGCTGGAAGACACTGTGGAAAGAGTGTCATTCTGTTTGCATTTTCTTTACATATTACACCCTGGAGAAATTGTTCAGGACCAGTTTATCCTTAACCCTTCACCCTCTGATGCTGCCAGCTTTGAGGTCAAATTTAGTTTAGCTTCTCCAGAATGCGATTCAAGCAAGCCAAGGCTACAAGAAGCAGTCTCAATCACTGCTCTCTGGGTCTGCCATTGCGGATATGGCAGGCCCTATAAAACTCAAGCAGCAACTTGGCTGCTAGAAGCCGGCACCTGCTTTTCGTGAGTCCCATCTCCCATCAGAAAGACGGGGCCTAGCATGGAACTAGTTTACAGACTGGAAGGCAGTTGTTTACTTACCTTCATGTTTCATTACCTTCTCTCAGTGGTGTCCTGCTTCTTATACTGTTTTGTGTCATTTGTTACTACTGCTAGAGGTATAAACTTGATACAGACTTTGATTATGTTTATGGGCCTGAGCCACTCAGGACGATAGTTTTCAAAACTCCCTGGCCTTCTTCCAAAATTTTGCTTTATAACCTTCACAATGAAATGAAACGGGCTCCTAGAAAGCCAAATCTTTAGTTTCAAACAATCGTTCAGTTCTTGTGCTGGCTTTTGCTTTTTTTGTGACAGTGGATATCAGTGGAAGGAGGATCTCCTCCGGTGGGAGGTCTGAGGGAAATCCCATGTGATTGACAGAGGCCCATGGAGGGTCACCTAGGTCAGACGTGACATATGATCAGGTGAAAATTCAACTCCAGAAACTTGGAGAAGACCTCAGTTCCGGAAACCATTTTTAAAGAAAATTAAACTTTCTGAATGGTTTAAACACATGTTTTTAATACGTGTTAAATGTCTTTTCTTTCTGGAAAAGACATGCTTCAAGAAAATGAAGAAAAAGATAAATATTTGGCAAAACAATCTTTTCTACAAATGCCCCTGGGTGAAAGCAAATGAAAATGGTCCCTTACTACCAGGCTGTGCTCTGTGCACTTGCATTTTGCTCCTCTTTCTTCTCTCTTTACTGTTATAGAAAAGTTTGCTTCATGATTTCTTAATTAAGTATTTAATAGCACATAATGCTGGAGGTTGGGTGATGTTCGGCTGTATTTTATTTCAGTAGTGCAATGTGTGTATTTATACTTCGCTGGTGGTATTTTAAACCACACAGAGGGGATGATGCATGCCCTTCCAGGCAGAGACACGAAGATGTTTCACAGAGAGGCTATAGCCCCTCTTCTCTCAGTGGGCTAGCCCATGGCAGCGCTAATACACAGGCTCTGATGTATCCCCATTCAACTGCTTCCCATAAGGCAGAGCTCCCTTTTGCTTACTAGGGAAAAGATTCTTTGTTACTTTGTCCTTCCTTTTAGAAAGTCTGATTTGTCTGTATCTAGACTTGAAGAGGTCCAGTACTTTTGCCTAGAATATCCCATGGACGGAGGAGCCTGGTAAGCTGCAGTCCATGAGGTTGCTAGAGTCGGACACGACTGAGCGACTTCACTTTTACTTTTCACTTTCATGCATTGGAGAAGGAAATGGCAACCCACTCCAGTGTTCTCGCCTGGAGAATCCCAGGGACGGGGGAGCCTGGTGGGCTGCCATCTATGGGGTCACACAGAGTCGGACACAACTAAAGCAATGCAGCAGCAGCAGACTTGAAGAGGAGGTAGAGATGGAGGAAGAGTCTGCAGCTGATAAGACAAAATGACATCTGAGTATTGGCAAGAGGGCAATTGTCATTGACCCAGCATGAGTCACAGAGTAGCCAGCTGGGCTTGAGAAGGACTTTGCAGCTTGATATGTGTGTGGTGATAAAATATGTTGGGGTTGGGAGAGTAGCAAAAGGATGAAATGCCAAGGGGCTTTAATTAGCCCAGAGAATTGAAAAGCAGGTCATTAGAGAGATGGTTTGTTCAAAGGTGAGTTGGCATTTGGACAGAGGTTCTCCTTTCTTCAAGATGAGTGATGGCAGTGGTAGAATTAGAGGTATGTGTGGAAATGGAAGTGAGGGGCGCCTTGTCCTGGGTCTAGGTGGAAGAGCCTCATTGATGAAGAGAGGGTGTCGAGCAGAATTCTCTGTCACCTGTTGCCAGAGTTTGGAGTTGCAGTTTCTAAATTTATTTAGGCTGCGGGCCAATTGGGAACGTGATGAATGTTTCTGTGGGATCTCACTCTAGAACAGCGTTTCTTAATCTTGAACTTGAGACATTTGGGGCCAGATAATTCTTTGTTATAGCTTCCATGGTGGCTCAGCATGTTATAGCTTCCATGGTGGCTCAGCATTCTCATAAAGAATCTGCCCGCCAGGGCAGGAGACATGGGTCGATTCCTGGGCTGAGAAGATCCCCTGGAGAAGGAAATGGCAACTCACTCCAGTATTCTTGCCTGGGAAATCCTTGGACAGAGGAGCCTGGCGGGCTACAGTCCATGGGGTTGCAAAGAGTTGACCATGACTTAGTGACTAAACAACAACAAATTCTTTGTTATGGGGTCTTTCTGTGCATTGTGGGATGTTTAGCAGCATTGCTAACTCCTGCCTGCTTAATACCAGTAACAACTGTGATACCACTAATGTCTCCAGACATTGCCTAGTGTCCCCTGGGAGGTCAAATTGGCCCTGGTTTGAGAGCCATTGCTCTAGATATATACAAATATATCCAAAATTTCCAAGGAGTGAAGGTATGCTGACTCCTCTCTAGGGTTAATATACTAAAATACCTTTAGCACCTTCTGTTCTGACTTCTTAAGAAAGCTAAGTTTCTATTGTCACAGAATCATGGATCCAAGAGTCATAAGTCTCTACCAACTTCCTGGAAGTCAGGGAAAATTTTTATCCATTAAAAAAAAGAGAGCAATTGTCCTTCCCTGGTGGTCCAGTGCTAAGCTCTGTGCTCCCAATGCAGGGGGCCTGGATTCTAATAGATCCCACGTGCCCCAACTAAGACCCAACACAGCCAGAAAAAATAAAACGAGCAACTAAGTTTTATAAAATTTAAACTACTTATATCTGGTCATGTATAAATTACTTATCTACGATGTCATGGGGTACAGAATCCAGATTACTTCTCTCCTGGTACTGATATATGTGAAACGTGGATAAAGTCACTGTGGCAAGTAAATACATCATTACAACATACTTCCTCTTTCTTCCATCTTTGTCTTCCCTCTTAGAAATCAGAGAATCATTTGTCTTTTCACTTGTTTGGGAAGCTCCGTTAGCCTCCAGGTGTATCAGACACATGTGAGTGTGCCTTCTTGCCTCTCCACTTTCTCAGAGAATCTACCCCTGCCCATGGCCTCTGCTGAGAGGTCACATGTCCTCACTCTTCACTCTGTTCACAAGGGTGAACACTGACCACAGGGGAAAGAGCCTATCATCACTGGCAGCCTGAATCAAAGGGGTAAGCCAGATCAAGAACATTCCTCCCACAGAATTTGAAATTGGTGACATGGAGGGAAGTGGCCTGCGGGTAGCAACTAACAGAAGGGAGTTTCAATTCCTAATCTCCTGCCATTGAGGTCCCCCTGGAACCCTGGATCTGTCTCCAATTCAGTGTCAGAAGAGTTCCTATATTCAGTGTAACTAGAAATCCCCCTCATGAGCCCTGTAATAAATACCCAGTATCCTGAATGCACCTGGGCCTTCTGTTGTAACTGCCTTTTTATCAGGCACTCCACACGCAGAGGTGAATGAGATTTTGAATTAATTATAAGGCTAGCTGTTGGTAACACTCTAAGGCCATATTTCTCATAGGAAATCAGGCATTATCAGTGCATTGCTGTTGGACTAGAAGGTAAACAACGACATCCAAGGCTGTTATGAGTGTGGATTCTGGCTATGGTATTGTGACTTGTGACCTAGGAGAGCCTCGATGTGGGAGGTCAGATATATGTGCATGTCTCTCCAGGTATGGATGTTCTAGAGTCATATAGTGTCTCTCTGGATGAATACATGCTTGTTGCTCTGTTCAGTTCAGTTCAGTTCAGTTGCTCAGTTGTGTCTGACTCTTTGCAACCCCATGAATCGCAACACGCCAGGCCTTCCTGTCCATCACCATCTCCCGGAGTTCACTCAAACTCATGTCCATCGAGTCGGTGATGCCATCCAGCCATCTCGTCCTCTGTCATCCCCTTCTCCTCCTGCCCCCAATCCCTCCTAGCATCAGAGTCTTTTCCAATGAGTCAACACTTCGCATGAGGTGGCCAAAGTACTGGAGTTTCAGCTTTAGCATCATTCCTTCCAAAGAAATCCCAGGGCTAATCTCCTTCAGAATGGACTGGTTGGATCTCCTTGCAGTCCAAGGGACTCTCAAGAGTCTTCTCCAACACCACAGTTCAAAAGCATCAATTCTTCGGCGCTCAGCTTTCTTCACAGTCCAACTCTCACATCCATACATGACCACTGGAAAAACCATAGCCTTGACTAGGCGGACCTTTGTTGGCAAAGTAATGTCTCCGCTTCTTAATATGCTATCTAGGTTGGTCATAACTTTTCTTCCAAGGAGTAAGCGTCTTTTAATTTCATGGCTGCAGTTACCATCTGTTGCTCTGTAAGGAGTTGAATTGACCACTCTAGTAAATGCCCGTGGTTATGTTTTATGCCGTGTAGATGTTTTCTGAACACAGGGTTTCATTCACCAGGGGTGTTGCCGACTCCCCTTTGAGAGCATGGATACCATATAGCAGTGCTTCTCAGTAGTTGCCTGCCTCCAGGCAAGAGGGCATTTTGGATGCGTGTGGGGGAAATTTTGATTGACACAATGATTGGGGAGGCCACGGACGCTTATAGGCTTCCCTGGTGGCTCAGATGGTAAAGAATCTGCCTGCAATGCAGGAGATGTGGGTTTGATCCCTGGGTCGGGAAGATCCCCTGGAGAAGGGAATGGCAACCTGCCGGGAGCCGGCATATGCATACTGAGTGCAGCACTTTCCACAGCATCATTTTCAGGATCTGGAATAGCTCAACTGGAATTCTATCACTGCCATGAGCCAGCATGAGGAACTCCACCTGTGGCAAAGGTCATGAGGAAGGAGGCTCGGCATACGCAAAGGCGGGATCGAGCCTCAGGAGTCCCCCTGGAAATTCTCGAGCATTTACCCCCAAAACCAGAGTCTGCCTACTTTCTGCTTTGTGTTCTCACCTACACCTCTAACTTTATGGGGGGCTGTCCCCCACTACCTCTCTCTGAAAAAAGAGTTAGCTTACAGCTCCAGTTAATAATTCCTGGGTGTGACAGTGTTTCAACCTACAAACTCCTTTGGAAGTCCTCTAGCCTGCCTGAATAGGTTTTTCCGGCCACATGTGATTGCTCAGAGCCTCCCAACTGTGAGAGGCATGAGATGTTCTAAACTGTCTAAATACAGATTCCTTTGAGCAGTTAAAAGATTGATTAGAAATTGTATTGGTGAAGGGATTTTCACTTGTTGGGCCAATGTTTGCTGCTAAGTTTCCATATCCCTTACCTGCTGTGTCCCTGGCAGTGTGTTGATTAATATGATTGGTGTAAGTAGTAGTTTTAATGTTTGTAACCTTGGACCCTTGAGTTAATTCTTTTTCTTGTTGTAGCCCATCACACCTTTGCCCTATAGGAATGCAACTTCAATGCTTTTGGAGGGTGGCGCCTGACTAGTCACCTTTAGAGAAAAATAACTTTTCTGAAGAAAGGGTCTTAAAATGTTAACAGGCATCTGGGCCAGAAGATGATGCAAATCACCTAAACTTTTGCATATGATAAGTTTGCAGGAAGAAAGCCTGGCTTACTGCTTGACTCTACCCCTTCCCCCATTATCCTCTATGCATAACTTAAGGTGTAAAAACTACTTTGGAAAATAAAGTGCGGGCCTTGTTCACCGAAACTTGGTCTCCTCATGTCGTTCTTTCTCTCACCTTCTGGCTGAATATTCAGCCTCTTTTCTCCACTGAATTTCCTCACTGAGCTATCCTTATTTCAGCCTCTTTTCTCCACTGAATTTCCTCACTGAGCTATCCTTATTCTATTACTCTTTATATCCTTAATTAATGTTTAATTAAGCAGTTGTTTCCTGATCCTCGACGACGCCGTCCCCGCTTCGAATTCCCTGGATCCACTGGGGCTGGACCCCGGCAGCAACCCACTCCAGTATTCTTGCCTAGAGAATTCCACAGAGGAGCCTGATGGGCTCCAGTTCATGGGGTCACAAAGAGTTGACACGACTGAGTGACTAACACACACACACACACACACACACACACTGGCATTTATGAGGAAGGGTCAGGGATGCTAGACATTGATTTGTGAATTTCATATGTCTCACAAGATCTATTTATAATTATTTAAACTTCAAACCTAATTCCATTTAACATGGTGTTTCCAGGTTTTGCTCGGTTTTTATGGTTACTGAAATTTCCAGGAATGAAACTACCATTTAATTAAGCAGAGATTGTCCTTTTTACCAAGGACATTAAAAATTTACCAAGAATTCATCATTTTAGGAAACCATGTTGTCAATTTTACTGATGACAACTGCTGATTTATCATGATGCAATGTATTTGTATTAGTCTGCCTTGGGGCAATTATTACATTTATGATGATTCTCTGTGTGTGTATGTTATAGTATACATGTCTCAGTTTATGACTATGGTGGAAGAACCACCCTTTCAGTGTAGGCTTTCAACATTTTTTGTTTAGGCTTCCAACTTTTATAACAATGTTGAATCAGAAAGAAACACCACGGTTCTTATCACAGAGTAATGTCTTGTAGTCAGCTGTTACCACCTTTAGCAACATGGTCCCCTGTGAGTTTACATTTCTCTCTAGAGAATGTGTACATTTGCACAATTCTTTACATGGAGTCACACCTTCAGCTTCACCCACATCACAGGCCAAAGCAGGATACTCTGACGCTGAAGGAAGGGTACAGGATCTTCTCCAAGTCAATGAGAGGAAGCTGTTCTCGATTTTCCCTAGCAACCATTTCTCTCTCTCTCTTCTTGGCTCTCTGTCCTTTGCTTCATGCTGGTTGGGTTCAGATGTCTCCCTCTTTTCCAGTAGCTCTCCCATTTTCCCATTTCTGAGAAGAAGACCCACTCATGTGAAATATCAAGGTTTTGAGGATCAGGTTCCAACAACTCTTACTTTTCTCAGGATGATTCTCCCATTTAATGTTCTTTAGGTAATTTTTTTCCCATTTGAAGTTGCTTAAATTTATGACTATCATCTCCATTGGTCTTGGAGGAGCAGAAGTTCTTGGATTCCAGAGTGTGAAGACCTCTATATTTGCCGTGAATACCATTAATCCTTCTGTTATATAAATTATTCTTCCTACTTTCAGTGATTCCTCTGTTGGCACCATTAACTTCTCCTGGATCTAGTATCAGCTGTGATTTATGAGAGGAAATGTTCAAATAAGATTACTTTTGGCTGACAATTGAGATGATCTTTTATTTCTTAGCTTCTTTTCTAGCAAGAATAAAACATACCACTTTATTGAGTGCCTACACTGTATCAGGCATTATTCTGAATTCTTTGAATATGTTTCATTTAATTCTCATAAATAACTGTTGTGAGGTAGATGCTATTATTATCCCCATTTCAAAGATAAGGAGTCTTAGAAAGGTTAAATAACTCACCCAATATTTCACAATTAGTAAGTGTCCTCTGTCCATGAAATGTAAGTCATTTAATGCCCCAAATAGAAACGCATCCCAGAGAAAAATAAATTGAGAAAGGACAAGACTAAATCCATCATCAAGACATTCCATCAGAATTGTGGCCCCCTTAGGCCTAGCTTTTCCCTAAATATTGGCTTGCAATCACATTCTCATTACTCATATCTAAACTATATATGGCAACACTATGTCATCTAGAGAATGGCTATAACAGTTAATGCTAACAGATTTCAGTGTGTCTCTTTTTACTTTAGCTGCTGTCCTATGTAATTAGTAAATTAGTTCTAATCAGAGAAATGAAAAGAATAAAATTTAAAGGCATGTTATTTAGTTTCTCTGAGCCTAGATATCTGTTCACAACCATATGACCTCTGCTTTCCTTGTGTTTAGGGGGAGAGGAAGGAGACTTGAAGTGTGGTTGGTTATAGTTTATACTAACAAGGCCAATGCCACAGTTTTAAATTCTTTCATGTTGTCTTTTCTCTATGGTCTCCACAGATTATGGCCATAATCTTGGCCTGAAGCATGGCTCTTCAAAGGGACCCCAGGAGAAGATGATTCTACTGCTTCTACAGAGAAGCACATTGGAATGTTGGACACTGGGTAAGTGAGCTGAATGTTGGCAGTGGGTACTTAGTTCCTCATAGACTTTCTGTTATTTTGTATTTCTGAGATTAGAAACCTGCCCTCTACGCAACTCAGACACCCTTGCCAGCTGGTTTCTACTAATGAGAGGTTCTTGGGTGAGATTCAGTTCAGTTCAGTTCAGTCGCTCAGTCGTGTCCGACTCTTTGCGACCCCATGAATCGCAGCACGCCAGGCCTCCCTGTCCATCACCAACTCCCGGAGTTCACCCAGACTCATGTCCATCGAGTCAGTGATGCCATCCAGCCATCTCATCCTCTGTCGTCCCCTTCTCCTCCTGCCCCCAATCCCTCCTAGCATCAGAGTCTTTTCTAATGAATCAACTCTTCGCATGAGGTGGCCCAAGTACTGGAGTTTCAGCTTTAGCATCATTCCTTCCAAAGAAATACCAGGGCTGATCTCCTTCAGAATGGACTGGTTGGATCTCCTTGCAGTCCAAGGGACTCTCAAGAGTCTTCCCCAGTACCACAGTTCAAAAGCATCAATTCTTCGGCGCTCAGCTTTCTTCACAGTCCAACTCTCACATCCATACATGACCACAGGAAAAAACCATAGCCTTGACTAGACGAACCTTTGTTGGCAAAGTAATGTCTCTGCTTTTCAATATGCTGGGTGAGATTAGAAGATGGAAGAAAAGCACATGTCCATTTGCTTCAGGCAGTGATGGGAGCAGGAATGTGGGTTTGCTGTTTTCTGCTCTGCAGCAGTGGTTTTCAGTGGCATGTGCAATGTCAGGAGCTCTGAACAACACAACTTTCCCCTTTCACCCAGTCCTAGCACTTTCTTGCAGTTCCATGTCTTTGCTGTTTCTGATTTGCACTCCCAGCCCTTCCAATCTTTTTTTTGTAATCAATTCTCTCTATAAAATCTTCTCCTCCACTCCCATTTGAAATGGAGTGGTTTCTATTTCCTGGCATAGACACTAACTTGAAAGTAGGTAGGGTGGAATTTATAAGAGTCAATATCATCATCTTCATAGATAAAAACCAATTTGATCTATTGACTGATTTTATTTTTTATAACATGCAAATAATTATAGCTTAAAGATAGCATATAAGATAGAATAAATGGTCATTTAGCATACATAAGGGTCAGGTGGCTCAGTGGTAAAGAATCTGCCTGCAGTACAGGAGACGCAGGTTTGATTCCTGGGTTAGGAAGATCCCCTAGACAAGGCAATGTCTACCCACTCTGGTATTCTTGCCTGGGAAGTCCCATGGACAGAGTAACCTGGCTGGCTATAGTCCATGGAGTCAAAAGAGAGTCAGACACAACTTAGTGACTAAACAACAACAAGCGTTCATAAAGCATCTATCCAGCCCTAGTGGATTATATCCTTAGAACAAAAACCAGTGCAATAAAACAAACAACACAAGGAAAAAATCACCTTAGACAATTTTCAGTAATAATATTATAGGTAGACATGATGGTGGTATTTCTGAGACTCTTCCCAAGCCTTATGTGATAAAACAAATGAATAATTATATTTGTGTCACTGTGTATCATGTTTTTTTGAGTTATAGAAAAGAGATACAGATGTAAAATTCATGAGGGTAAGTTAAAAACTCTATAGTCTTGAACTGCAATTGAGACAAACAGTTTAAACTCATGAGATATTTTATCTTTTTTAAAAATTAATTTTTTTAATTGGAGGAAAATTGTTTTACAATGTTGTGTTGGTTTCTAAGATATTTTATATTTAAAAATATATTTTAGCCATATCACCCCAAACCTAGAAACAATGGCCAATCCATTAGCAACAAGCACCTTTACTGCATAGATTGTCATCTTTAAATATAATTTCCTATTTTAAGGAACCATGACTTCTTGGAGAAATGGCTGATTCTAGGCCTGGGGCAGGAAATAGCTCAGATGATCCTGGAACATCTTGCTATTGCACAAAGCAAGAAAGCCATCAAAGATTAATCATGTTGTGTCAAAAAAGCTCAGGAGCCAACTCAAAGAAGTTTCCACTGGCTAAGTAGTATGGGTTAATATGAGCATAAGTAAGAGTGGTAGCTGTAATGGATTGAAGGTCATAACATACAGTTAAATACATGAGTTTATAATAGTTAAAAACAGGAAACATCACTGGTCACTTTTGGAAGGAGCCAACTCAGGTAGTAGATGAATCATTCTTTTATTCTGTCTTTCTGTTATGAGTTGTATCTCACAGTAATCAAATAATTGATTAAAGGAATTAGAATTCCAACTAATAAAAGAAGGAAGGATAGAATAGAAAAACACCATTCTATAAACCCTCAGTAAATTAATGGATACAGGCAGTGATTATCTAACTTTCTGATATCAATTCTAACGTATGCATATGTGTGTTGGTGGGCTGGGGGGATTCCATACAGCAACAAGCAGTTCTCGGTCCCCAGCTGGGTGTCCTACAATTCCACTCAATTCTGGCAATATTTACTTGAAGATGGTATCAGAATCCACGTGTTGGGGACTCAGTTCCACAAGACTGCCCTCCACTTCAGATGCCATGCCAGTGCTCCCCACTGACTAGGTATGTAGATTAAGGGTTTCAACAACCCCTTCCTTGGTTTTGATTAATTTGTTACAGTGGCTGACAGAACTCAGAGAAACTTTTTACTTACCAGTCATCAGTTTATTATAAAAGGATATATAACTGAAGAACAGGCAGGTGGATGAGATGCACAGGGCAAGGACATGTCAAGGGGCTCAGAGCTTCCATGCTCTCCTAGTATTCTACTCTCCCTTAATCTACATGTACTCAAATACCCATACATTCTCCAAAACTCATTCTTTTCAGTTTTTGTGGAGGCTTCATTACATAGACTTGATTGATTGGATCATTGGCCACTGGCGATTGATTGAACCTCCAGCTCCTCTTCTCTCTCAGGAGGTAAAGGGGGTAGAACTGAAAGTTTTAGTCCTCTAATCTCATCGTTGGTTCTCCTGGCAACCAGCCCCCATCCTTAGGTTCGTCCAAAAGTCACCCCATTAACATAACAAAAGACATCTTTGTTGCTCTCAGCATTTCGGAAATTCCAAGGGTTTTAAGAGCTCTGTGCCAGAAATGGGAAGACCAAATATATATTTCTTATTATAAATCACAATATCACATCATTAGAGACTGCTAACATTACAAAAAGGTAGTAAACCAGATAGTATGTTGAACTACACAACATCATCTATAACATACTCTTGCCAAAAAAAAATTGAACCAAAATCTCATAAATCCACTAGAACTAACTACCAAATTACTTAGAGGAAAATGTTAAACCACACCATGGAATGAAGTCAGTAAAACTAAGTCTGTGGGTTTTGACACATACATAAATTCTATGTACATTGTAATGTGTACGTAAATTGTAAGAAGAAAATAGTGGAGGGGAGCCTATAGATTAAAAGAGATTTAAGAAATATTGAATAATTTCCATGTAAAGTCTTTTTTGGATTATGATCCAAACAAAATCATGAGACAGTTGGGGAAATGTCAGTACTGACTGCTTAATTATGTAAGGAAATTATTATTACTTTTCTTTTGGTTCAGTAATTTTGTGGTCTTGTTTTAAAAGACTCTATGTTTTATACATACATATTGAAGTATTTGTAGAGAAATGATGACTGGATTTTGCTTCAGAATTACCCAGGGAAGTGGGAATTATGAGGATACAGATGAATCAGAATTGGCCATGAGTTGATAATTATTGCAGCTGGATGATAGGTACATGGGGGTTTATGATATTACTCTCTCTTCTTTTGTATATGTTAGGAATTTTCTGTAATGAAACAGAGAAAAAATCCTAGAGAGGCCTAAGTAGATCTTATCAGCCTGCTGGTTTCAGGGAATTAAAACCACAGTTGTCTGTGGTTGCTGCCTACCAAGAGTTCCACACATATTTCTATGTAGGGAGGTGTTACATCAGATCTTAAGTACATTTGTGAACCAAATTGGTGCCTTTCAACTTGAAAGATTCAGAGGTCTGGGAACCTCAAAAAGGATGTTTCTAATTGTTGCTATAACAAATGACCACAAACTACGTGGCTTAAAGCAACACAAATTTATTATTTTATAGTTCTGGAGGTCTGAAGTCCAACGTGAGTTTCACTGGGCTAAAATCTTTGTGTCAGCAGTGTTGCTTCCTTTCTGGAGGCAGAAGGGAAGAATTTGTTCATTGGCTTTTCTGTCTCCTGTCTACATTTCTTAAGCCCATGTCTACATTACTCTGCTATCTCCTCATATCTCCTCCTGTATTACTTATATCTCTCACTTATTAGGACCCTTATGACTATTTTGGTCCCATCCAGATAATTCAGGATAATCTCATCTCAAAATTCTGGGATTTCCCTGGTGGTCCAGTGGCTAAGACTCCATGCTCCTTGGGAGGGCCTGGGGGTCAGGGAACTAGTTCCCACATAACACCGCAATTAAAGATTCTGCCTGCTGCAATGAAGACTGAAGACACCACATGCTGGCAACTAGGATCCAGCACGGTCAGATAAAGAAGTATTAAAAAAGAATCCTTATATCTGCAAAGTCCATTTTGCCATTTAAAGTAACATATTCGAAAGTTCTGGGGATTAGGATGTGGACATCCTTGAAGGGGGGCATTATTCTGCCTACCACAAAGACAAATGAAGAAGCTGGGAAATAGGATTAATGAAGGAAAGTATATGTCAGGATTTAGCCAGGAAATAGAAAATATTCTAATAGTTTAAACAGAAGACATTTAAAACAGAGAATTTGTTACACAAAAGATGGAAACTCTGAAAAGTCAAACAAAGGAGGGTAAAGTACCCCAGAATTTAGAAACAGCAAAACCTACCATTACTTCTAAGATGGGAGGGGCGCAGGAAAGAGGTGGTATTACCAGAGTTCAGATGCTGAGCCATTCTGTGAGAATCATGGCAGAGGCTTCCCAGTGGAGGTTGGGAACAAGGAGGTATGGACTGGCTGGTGGAGAGCTAGAGTCTCAGAAGAGACAGGGGCCTCCCTGGGAAATACAGTAGCTCCTTGTTATCTGTGGTAGTTGTGTTCTGTAAAGGCACCATGAATAGTGAATTAAAAAATACCAAACCCGGACTCCCCTGGTGTTTCAGTGGTTAAGAATCCGCCATCCATTGCAGGGGACATATGTTCGATCCCTGGCCAGGTGAGCTAAGATGCCTCAGGGTATCTAATCTTGCATGCCTCAACTAGTGAAGCCCACAAGCCAGAATGAAAGATCTCATATGCCGCAACTAAGATAACTGATGCAGCCAATTAAATAAATATTTTAAAAAATGACCAAACCATTGCTCCTAGGGGAAATACAGGGTTAGGTTCCTGTGAGCCTCTGGTCACAGCCTTTTCTTCAACTGATCAATGTATAACCTTGTTTCGTGTGTGTTTCTGTTTGAAGTCGTACTCACACAAACATATATATTTGCTTTACTGATATTTAACTCAGGGCCAACTCATGCCTGGATGAAGCTTATTTAACACAAGCATTTTCTACATAAGCTACATCATTATGCTTGGGAGCACCAGACAATACTTTGGCCTTGTGCCTGGGGCTAATTTTAAAGTGAAATCACCAAAGAAGCACAAAAATGAGAAAAACATGGTACAAACACATGAAAAAGACACTTACTCATAAGTATGAGAGCTGTGACAAGAAGGCAAAACATTACCTTGTTTGACTTCCACTGGGAACATGTGTGTCAGACAACTCACATTTTTCACTACTCTGGGCACATGCATGAATGACCAGGAAGGCACCACAAGTATTGATTTTGAAGTAACAAATTTTAGTAAGTAGGCAAATCTGTAAACATGGAATCCATAAATAAGGAGGCTGAACTGTATTTTTCCAGGCAGTGATGGAATAATATACCCTGATTCTCCCCACCTCCCACTTTTCAGTCTTCCACCAGGGTTCTCTTTGGCTAAATCAGTTGCAAGGGAATCTGTGAAACAAACTTGGAGAACACATCTGATTGCAAAGAGGTGTTGCACAGCACACAAGTTTTGAAGAACTCCGATTTGGTGGTGAAAGAACTAATGAGAAGCATTCAAGGGACTTAATGGTTGCCTTTAGATTTACAGACCTTATTATAGAGGGGATGATGACAGGCTGTTTTTAATTTCCATAGAATCAGTATCAACTGCTTTAAATAGAAGCTATGCATGAAAGATTTATGAAAACTCTTCTACCTGTTTTTGGACTGAGATCCAAAAATCCTTTAAGGATAAATGAGGACTTCCTTTCCTTAAACATTTTTAAAGGACCAGGCATCTATTTATTTGCAGTTGCTGGCGACTGGCCCATCTGGAGGTGCATACTCTGTGGGGTCTGAGCTGGCCTTTGCTATAATTCTGTTTATCGTTAATATCACCTTGAACTCTGGAGAGTAGCAAATGCCACAGCAGCTGCCTTGCTGTCTTAGATCTGAGAGAGGAAAAGAAACCTGTTGTGGCAGAAGGGTGGTGGATAGAAAGCAAATCAACCAAAAGATTATTTCGGCACAGGGGTTGGTGGCTTGCTTGAGTAAGTGATTTATGATGCAGTGTTTTTATTTGATCTGGCATTACAGGGATAAATTATTGAGTGCTAATTGTATGTTGATAAGCTGTTCCTGCTTAAATTTATTCCTTCCTCAGTTTGTGTTAATTGGGGCATATTGAAACAGAAGGGGAATTGCCCGCTTACTGTCTGGTTTGGTTTATGCTGTTGCTAAAACGTTGCATTGTAATTGTGTCTTCACTGTTATTCATGCTACGTGAATGAGGGAGCTCCTACTGGTGGGCTTTTTTTTTTTTTTTTTTTACTTCCCATTAATGCATGTTTCTTTTTCTCATAAATGAAATGTTAAAGAATAATATCACTCCTATTTACTTGTTCAAATTTACTCAAGTTGCAGCAGAAGGTAGGGTCAGAGGTGGACTGGCAGAAGGCTGGGGAATTTTGAATGCAGAGTTTATCATTTGAAATTTAAATTCTTTTTAGATAAAGCCGTCATGGGGAGGCAGGGAGAGACTTGGCTGGGGGGTTAAGAGGGCAGGATACTGAATGTTTCTTGCATAGGTGGCTTTCAGGTGGCTTTATCTCTGACTAATCTCTTTGTCCCCCCATCAACCCTCTATGAAGGGACTTGAGTGGCAATGTAGTGTGACATGGAGAAGGCAATGGCACCCCACTCCAGTACTCTTGCCTGGAAAATCCCATGGACGGAGGAACCTGGTAGGCTGCAGTCCATGGGGTCTCAAAGAGTCAGACACTACTGAGAGACTTTACTTTCACTTTCATGCATTGGAGAAGGAAATGGCAACCCATTCCAGTGTTCTTGCCTGGAGAATGCCAGGGACAGGGGAGCCTGGTGGGCTGCTGTCTATGGGGTTGCACAGAGTCAGGCACAACTGAAGCGACTTAGCAGCAGCAGCCAGCAGTGTGACAGGCCAGTGACAAGGCTGTATCTGCTGAATAGAGATGGGGGTGTGGATGGCATGGAGGGCTAATAGGTCTTGTTTCTCAAGGGTCTCCATAATAAGTAACTCTGGCAAAGTTGAGTGAGTCCAGGTTTTAGGAACCCAATATGGAGACAAAACACCAAATGGCCAGCAGGATTATAAGTAGAAGAGCCGGGTTGAGATAAAAGGAAATAAGCAGGAGCAGAGGAAATAGTAATATTATAAACAGGCACGCCAGATTCAGTGGACCCAAGGGTGGTCCATGTGAGTCACTACACATGGCTCAAGGGGAGGCTTGTAAACACTGACCCCAGACACTGCCTCTGCCATGGCTCCATTAACTCTGCTGGATGTGGGCAGGTGTGTACCTGGCTGTGAACCAGAGAGAGGTGGACCCCACAGGTGCCAGGAGCTCCTGGCTATGTAGGGACCATGGATGCTGCCCTCCACATCTGTTCCTAGGACGAGAGTCCCCTTCAGCCTGTCTGTGGGTATTCTTCTCCCAGTTTTGTTCTTAAACGTCACATATAATCTTTCTTCTGGCTGATCTCCCTCGAGTTAAAATAGGGAAGAGTTCCCTTTAAGTCATCATTTGTGCAGCTTTTCTGTTCAAAGTAGAGAGAACCTCACTGGCCTCTGTGTAGAGAGAATTACGGAGAATCAGATGAGTGTAGATATTATAGGTATCTAAAGATACCTTGCTCTGTAAGTACTGAAAGAACCTTGAAATTGGGTAGCTTCCCCACCAAATTGCCCCAGAGGTGTGGCTTGTGAGGGCGGGATCATGCTGAAATGTCAAGAAATGGCTCTAGTTCATTTTATAAAGCCATTTTGGCTGTTGGCTAGTTTCATTAAAACAGGGCTCATAATTATAGGATGATTAGCTAAAATGTCAGTGTTACTATGATATCTTTCCTGGGGGAAGGACAACAGCTAAGTGCTGGCAGCCCCAGCCTTGCTGCTGTTGCAGTACATGTTCTACTAGAGCATGCCAGAGTCCAGCTGCCCTTCGTAGGGACCATGGCAAAGCATAGAAAGAGAGCAGAGAGGTGGCTAGTTTGGGTTTCACTTCTTCTGCCAAGACTTCACTGCCAAGACTCCTTCTGCCATTTTCCCAGGAATCTGGGAACATCCTGGGGAAGATTTTGGCTCCCAGGGAGCTGGGAACAGGAGCTGGAGTCTCTCAGGAGCAGGAGTGCTGAGACCTGGAGGGGAAGTCACTCTAGCATTCAGAGGAAACAGCAGGTGTTCAAAGCCCGGGAATGGAGACGGGAAGGGCGGACACGGGGAGATGAGGTGAGGTCCAGAATCTGCACAGGAGACTGAAGTCAGCTCAGTGTGCATTATCAGAAGACTCTCTCCATGTCCCAGCCACTAAGCTGAGTGAATGGCCACCAGTAGCTTTAGAATGAAAGCAGGAAGCTAAATCAAGTGGGGAGCTTAGAGACCATGCAACATAACTCAGAAAAGTGGTAGCACTTGCCTGGGGCCACACAGCTTGAGGTGGCAGAGCCAGGGCGAGATCCAGTCCTCTCAACTCCCAGGAATGCCATTTCTGTTAAAACCTTCACCTCACCTGCAACATCTAGGCTTATTCTGACTGAGGTGAAAGGGACTCAACCAACTGAAAGCAGAAATTACCCAACCAACCACACAGGAAAATAAAATGGGATTCCAGAGGTATTTGAGCTCCATATTGAACTCTTTTCCTATTTCTTAACTTGGTCAGGTAAGATTTATAAGTAATATTGATGAAATTCTTGAGAAAAAAATAGGTGTTGATCACTCTGCTAAAGAGAAGGTTGTGAATAGTTCCTGCTCCATAGAGTGGAAAGTTGACATCAACACAAACTCTTGGTTTTCCCGAGAATTCTGAACCTTTTTGATTTTTCTGCCTCCTGGGCTGTTATGGTTAAGACCTGGCAGATGTTAGGTTTGCTCTAGACCTTGCTTCTCAGAGTGTGGTCCCCAGTCCAGCAGCATCAGCCTCATCTGGGAACCTTTAAGAATGACAAATCCATGTACCCCTGGGCCTGTGGAATTAGAATCTCTGAGGAAGCAGAAGCAGACGATATTAAGAAGAGGTGGCAAGAATACACAGAAGAACTGTACAAAAAAGACCTTCACGACCAAGATAATCACGATGGTGTGATCACTCACCTAGAGCCAGACATCCTGGAATGTGAAGTCAAGTGGGCCTTAGAAAGCATCACTACGAACAAAGCTAGTGGAGGTGATGGAATTCCAGTTGAACTATTTCAAATCCTGAAAGATGATGCTGTGAAAGTGCTGCACTCAATATGTCAGCAAATTTGGAAAACTCAGCAGTAGCCACAGGACTGGAAAAGGTCAGTTTTCATTCCAATCCCAAAGAAAGGCAATGCCAAAGAATGCTCAAACTACCATACAATTGCAGTCATGTCACACGCTAGTAAAGTAATGCTCAAAATTCTCCAAGCCAGCCTTCAGCAATACGTGAATTGTGAACTTCCAGATGTTTAAGCTGGTTTTAGAAAAGGCAGAGGAACCAGAGATCAAATTGCCAACATTCGCTGGATCATGGAAAAAGCAAGAGAGTTCCAGAAAAACATCTATTTCTGCTTTATTGACTATGCCAAAGCCTTTGACTATGTGGATCACAATAAACTGTGGAAAATTCTGAAAGAGATGGGAATACCAGACGACATGACCTGTCTCTTGAGAAATCTATATGCAGGTCAGGAAGCAACAGTTAGAACTGGACATGGAACAACAGACTGGTTCCAAATAGGAAAAGGAGTACGCCAAGGCTGTATATTGTCACCCCGCTTATTTTAACTTCTATTCAGAGTATATCATGAGAAACACTGGGCTGGAGGAGGCACAAGCTGGAATCAAGGTTGCCGGGAGAAATATCAATAACCTCAGATATGCAGATGACACCACCCTTATGGCAGAAAGTGAAGAGGAACTAAAAAGCCTCTTGATGAAAGTGAAAGTGGAGAGTGAAAAAGTTGGCTTAAAGCTCAACATTCAGAAAACTAAGATCATGACATCTGGTCCCATCACTTCATGGAAAATAGATGGGGAAACAGTGGAAACAGTGTCAGACTTTATTTTTCTGGGCTCTAAAATCACTGCGGATGGTGATTGCAGCCATGAAATTAAAAGACACTTACTCCTTGGAAGAAAAGTTATGACCAACCTGGATAACATATTCAAAAGCAGAGACATTACTTTGCCAACAAAGGTTCGTCTAGTCAAGGCTATGGTTTTTCTAGTGGTCATGTATGGATGTGAGAGTTGGACTGTGAAGAAGGCTGAGCACCGAAGAATTGATGCTTTTGAACTGTGGTGTTGGAGAAGACTCTTGAGAGCCCCTTGGACTGCAAGGAGATCCAACCAGTCCATTCTGAAGGAGATCAGTCCTGGGTGTTCTTTGGAAGGACTGATGCTAAAGCTGAAACTCCAATACTTTGGCCACCTCATGTGAAGAGTTGACTCATTGGAAAAGACTCTGATGCTGGGAGGGATTGGGGGCAGGAGGAGAAGGGGACGACAGAGGATGAGATGGCTGGATGGCATCACCGATGGACATGAGTTTGGGGGAACTCTGGGTGCTGGTGATTGACAGGGAGGCCTGGCGAGCTGCAGTTCATGGGGTCACAAAGAGTTGGACATAACTGAGTGACTGAACTGAGCTGAGGATGGCCCAGGAATCTGTGGCTTTAACAAGGTCTCCGGGTGATTCTAATGCACACTACAATTAGAGAAGCCCTGAACCAGAATAAAAAGGCAGTGTCAAAAGAATACAAGAGGCAATAACAAAGTCATGGTTCAAATTCTGCCAATTACTGGCTTGGAAACCTTGGACAAGTAATTGTCTGTGCCTTGGTTTCCTTAATTCTGAAAGAGTTGCCTTGTAAGGTGGTTGGAGAGCTCCAATGAGATAATGCAGGAAACACCAATACGTAGCACATTTTAAATGGACACTCAATACATTTTACTTATTAGTTCTATGACTGGTATAACCCCAGATGGCTCTAGCCATGGCAGCCCATGGCATGAGTGGGCTGGCCTCATGACCCTTCCTTGAGCCTTCTCTCTCAAAGAGCTTCCACAGCTCTATCTGGACTTTGCCACTGCTTTGAGCGGAGAACTATGGGACTGAATGGGGGCCTCCTGAGCACCTTGGGGAATGCATCTCCAGCCCCTCATCAATTCCTGAGTCTCACCACAAAATCGAGACACAGTTAGATTCAGTCCTACTTCATGGCATGGAAAACAAGTTGTGGGAACCTCACATTCTGAGCCAAAAGTAAAAACCTGTTAACCACAAGCACAGGTCTCCTTAGAAAGAGAGGGAGGTTGACACCTGAGCATGAGAGCCGCCTGAGGAAATCTGGCCATGCTGGGCCAGTTAGTGCCCCCTGGTGCTACTGCCACCAGCATCCACATGGTCACATCCACATTGTCAGAGCAAGAGGCCAGCCCCCTCTCCCGAGCAGCCTGTCACACACAACACAGATGCAGGAGTGGCAGGCTGGAGCAGCAGCTGCTGCTGCCTCCCTCGGGGCCACTGTAATGTCTCCCGGGGGGCCAGCCCAAGCTTGGATGAGCCTCGGGAAATTAGTGAGCAATTCTGACTGGTTTAATTTTTCTCTCCTAAGAACTTGAGAGACCATGTCCTCTTAATCATCTTTTGAGAAAGAAGATGAGAGAGGAGAGAGATGTTTAAGAAAATATGAGGGCAATTAATCTGTTCATTCATGTTCAGTAAATGTCTCTGTGCTCTAAGGACATCCTTTCATTTATTCTACAAATGTTTCTGGGGGGCACCCACTCTGCATAGAGTGCAGGGAACAGCAGGGTGAATTAAGAACATTTCTGCCCTCAAGAATTCTGCAAGCTGATGGAGAGGAGGACAGGCCAATGGGACTGCTGCTGGGTCCTGAGCTTTAACTGTGTGCCTGGCCCTGGGCAAGTGCTTAATCCTCACATGAACCCCATGAGGTCTGTGTTCTTACTCCTATTCTACAGATGAGGTCATGGAGGCTGAGAGAGATAAGGTGACTGACTTGGAATTACCCTTTTGGTGGGTGGAAGGGCTCAGTGACTCTTCCACGCTGCCTTTGCAGGAACATGTGCACCCATCTATAGAGCAGTGAACAAGAATGTTAAGTCCCAGGAGAAGGTGCTCAGTGTGGCTCTGAGGGAGAGGCATTGCTTCTGACAGCCATGTGGGCCTGGAAGCATAATCTAAGGGAGGGCAGAAGCTGGGGAAGCCAGTGGAGCAAAGGTACTGAACAACACCATTAGGAAGGCTAGGCAAGGGGGTGGGCCCTTAGTGACTGTTTGCCTTGAGCGTGGGCTATCAGAGTCTGCTATGGGGAAGCCAAAGAACTGAGCAGCCATCATCTCAGGTCAGTCCTTGACCTGTATGAACCTGGCCAGTACCAGCTATCAAGCAAGACGGGATAAGCCAGGACAAAACTTGCAATAGGGCTGTTGTTCAGTTGCTCAGTCATGTCCAACTCTTTACGACCCCATGGACTGTAGCACGCCAGCCTGCCCTATCCTTCATCATCTCCCGGAACTTGCTCAAACTCCTGGCCATTGAGTCGGTGATGCCATCCAACCATTTCATCCTCTGTCATCCCCCCTTCTCTTGCCTTCAGTCTTTCCCAGCATCAGTCTTTTCTAATGAGTTGGCTCTTTGTATCAAGTGGCCAAAGTATCAGAACTTCAGCTCCATCAGTCCTTCCAATGAATATTCAGGGTTGATTTTCTTTAGGATTGACTGATTTGACCAGATAAACATGCAGTAAGAGCTTTTCAATGTGTTACACTTGGTTTCATTTTTACCACCATTTTCTCCTTGCCCTTTCTCATTTACTAAGTGCCACATGTGCATAACGTGCTTGGCCTTAGGTTCAGAACGGGTCTGAGAATACTCGTACCTCTCTTCACCCAGCTCCTCTCCCTGGTCCCTGCCAGTTCATAGCAACCATCTCCTGCCGACATCACACGAGAAGATCAGGAAGGCACTGGCACATACAGAGAAGTAAGAAGGCCGCAGGCACGTTATGTGCCCTCACAGGGCAGTGAGACGAGTCCCATTTTGTGGATGTAGTCACTGAGGCTCAGAGAGGCCAAGCTGGTGGAAGTGGAGCATGCTCTCTCCACAGCTGGTGCCTTAGGGGTGAAGGAGGCAGTTGACAGGTTTAGGGGGACAAATAATAATTTATGATAAATTTAGTTGATTTAGGTTAATCAGTTAAACAACTTGTATTGCCTTAGTTCAGGCAGTATAGTAAAGGGGTAAATTAGATTGGACATTACAGGCAGACAGTTCTGGATTCAAATTCTAACCCCACTTAGCTTTTCTCAGTCAATTCACCTACCTCCTCTGAGCCTTTCTTTTTTCATTTATAAAATCAGAATAATAGTACCTACTCTATAGGGTCATCAAAGTGAACTAATACAGTTTATGTTATCATAGGTAGCTCTATTCTTGGCCAACAATGTCTCCTTCTCTGCCTATTTTCTTCTTCAGGAAATGCTTGCTTCCAGATTAACTGGTTTGGACACATGAATATTGACTATTTGATCTGCTTATTCTGAGTATTGTGTTATTCACTAGTGATTGAATGGTTATCCAAACACCTTGTTGCATGGCCAAGCACAAGGAAGCCAGAATAATTAGCATGGACGGCATGGTTCTCCTCCAAGAATGTCCTATGTCTGCATAGTTGGCCTTTAAAGTTGCCTGGGTTTCATGACTCCAGAGCCCAAGGAAGTTTCACATGGCAGAGGTTGGCTGGTTGTTCACCAGCCCTTTTCCCTTTTCCTCTCAGCTAGACCATATTTCCCAGTTTCCCTCATAGCTAGGTAGTTATGTGACTGAGTTCTGGACAGTGGAACATGGGTGGAAATGATGGGGATGTGGAACATCAGTGAATAGCCTGGCCGCTAAGAATCTCCCACAGATCCTCCTCTCTTCCTGAATCTGCTGCCAGATAGAGGATCCAGCAAAGGACCCCAAAGCTGTAGAGGATAGATACCAGATAGAAGGAACCTGAGTCCCTGAATGACTATATGGAACAAAGTAACCATCCCACACTGAAACCTGCATTGGTCTATGAGACAATTTCTTACCAGGCTAAGCCACTGAGACTGGAGAGGTGGGGGGTGGGTTACTTCTAATAGCTATTAGCCTGCCCTAAGTAATACAGCCTGCTTATGACTTATAGCAAGGTATTTCCAGCCATCATTAATACTCTCTCTAAATAACCCTATAAATAAAATATCCTGGGAGGGGTAATGTGTTTCCTTACATCAGAATAAATTATTCATAAGCTTTGCCTGCCAGGCTCAAGCAGGGCCCTTTAGATATATGACATCGTTTTTGATGGCAGGTGCAGCTGAGGTGTGGAGATGGCTGGTACAGTGGTTCTCAAAGCATCAGTATCACTGGTAACTTATTAGAAACGCAAATTCTTGGGTGCTCAGATCTACTGGATCAGAAACTTTGGGAGATCAGCCATGTGTTCTCACAAGCCCTCCAGTAGTTCTGATGTACCAGGTAAGTTGTTGTTCAATCACTTAGTCATGTCCGACTCTTTGCTACCCCATGGACTGCAGCACACCAGGCTTCCCTGTCCTTCACTATCTCCCAGAGCTTGCTCAAACTCATGTCCATTGAGTCGGTGATGCCATCCAACCATCTCATCCTCTGTCATCCCCTTTTCCTCCTGCCTTCAATCTTTCCTAGCATCAGGGTTTTTTCTGATAACCAGGCAAATATTTGAGAACAGTTGAGGGAGGAGGACTGCTGGAGACCTGGAGCTCACATCTAGGGAGAACAGAGCAGAGTGGGGTTCACAGCAACTGCTCTGGTGCCAACCAAAGGCACAGGGCGAAGGGCACAAGGAGAGAGGAAACAAAGATGAATACTTTTCAGTTTTCCTATGATTGTATCATTGACTGTGGCACAACAGTTAAGAATTTGGTTTGTCCCTCCATAGAGAATTAATTACTACACCGGAGTTCTTAATATTAGTTTGCCGTAACAGAATAACCACAGACTGCATGGCTTACATAACAAGTTTATCGTCTTGCAGTTCTGGAGAGGTTTCAGATCAAGGCGCAAGTTTGATCTCTGAGGACTCTCCTTAGTTTATAGGTGGCTGCCCTGATGCAGTCTCTTCACAAAGTTGCTCCTCTGTGTATCCACACCCTGGTGTCCCTGTCTGTGACCTAATTTCTCCAGATTAGATGAGGCCCTAGCCCCATGGCCTCATTTTAACTTAATTACTTCTTTAAAAACCCAGCCTCCAAATACAGTCACATTTTGAGGGTCTGGGGGATTAGAGCATCAACATAGGAATTTTGGGGGAGACACAGTTCAGTCCATAACAGCCATGGAAATTGGAATATTACTACTTTCTTATTTTCCTATCCTTCTGAGAACTTCCTTGAATAATCCTGGAGCCAAAGATAATTACGTGCTAAATTTAACATCTTGTTTGGAGTAAAAAGCTTGCTTCATTTTATTCTAACAATGAAGTTAGAACTGAGTTAATACTTTTGGCGATGAGTTGGCTGGTTGAAACTAGATCTGGATAAAAGTAATGCAAAAATAAATGGGGCCTGTTTTAAATAGAATTTCCTGTTCCTCTTGGGCAGCTGGAGGTTAATTTGTGAATGAATGTAGAGGGTTTGGCAAATAGGGACTGTAAAGCAACCATATGATCTGGTGGAAACCTGCATTTTGTCCTGAGTTGATGACCAGTTAGTGCCATGGTCAATGGGAAAATACTTTCCTTGAAATTTTGTTCTTTGGAAATAAACAAGAAGATACTTTTGTTAGGATAGAAAAATGAGTTCCTCTAAGATGCTCAGTTTGGTGTGTTAGTGAGCTTTGGTATTAATCTTAAATAATGACTGAGTAATACAGCAGAAAAATAGAATGGGAGAAAAAAATAGATGGACAACTCTTAAGAACTCTCATTTGATGAGCATGTATTGCTGTTCCCAAGGGAAATCTTTGGCATGTCAGAGGATGGCTTTATCTTTCATTCTATTCATGGGGTCCCCCTTGCTTCTGCTCCCTCCCTTTCATATTAACCAGCAGGGGTCACAGATTTGGTACCCCTGCTGCCAGGGTGAGCTTTGCCATAACAGCTTCAGATAGTCTAAACTTGGAGCAATTTAGCTGCCTTTAAAATCCTACAGAATGAACTTTCTTATCATTTGTTAACTGCCAAGGCAAAGTTCACTGAAAAACATTCTTACTGCTAGTCTGTGAAATGGTGGCTGTTGAAGTCCTATGCATATGGGCATGTTAGCCTATGCTCAAAATATGCTTATGGGGCAAATTCTGATATGATTAATGTTGGCATCATTGAGCATACATTAGTGGAATTTGCATATATAAAATTTAAATAATGTTCAAGGACATTAAGTAATTTCAGACTTAATAGTGATAATCATAGCTAACACTTACTGAAGTATTACATGCCAGACACTCCTCTAAACATTCTATATTATTATTAATACTCACAACAGCTCTACATTTTTACACCCATTTTATAGATGAGAAAATCAAGGCACAGAAAAGTTCAGTAACTTGTCCCAAATTCCACAGCTAGTTCATTCAAAGATGGACTATGAGCACAGACAGGCTGGCACCAGAGCCTGCCCTTCCACATCCTGGGTTACATGGCCACAGCCGTTAAGCAAACTAAGGCAGGAAAATGGTTTTGCTTTGCCAGGACAGGTGGTACATGAGTGAATGCAGGCTTCTCTCACAAGACAAGGCTTCATCAAAGTGATATTTATCTCAAAGTGTCATTTTGGGGAGTCTGTAAAGAAAGTGTGAGTCTGTTGGACTGGGATCCTTGGTCCTTCCCCTCTGTCTTTTTAGAGAAACTCTTATGCAGTTAAGCCTATGTGCAGTCAACAGGTGCCTATTGAGGGCTATGTAGAGGGCCTCTGAGAGCTGCCACCTTGACCAAGACAGCCACTGCTCTCCAGGAACACGGCAGAGTCCGGGAGAGCCCATACTCCAAGACATAAAGACAGCACAGTTTGACAGCACTGAGAGAAGAGGTCAGAGTCAGGAGCTAGATGAGGGGACTGGGAAGGATCTTCAGAGGAGAGACTGACTGAGCTGACTATAAAGGACTGATAGTACTTTATCATTGAGTAAGGTGAGGAGGCAGAGAAGGCAATGGCACCCCACTCCAGTATTCTTGCCTGGAAAATCCCATGGATGGAGGAGCCTGGTAGGCTGCAGTCCATGAGCTTGCTAAGAGTCAGACACGACTGAACAACTTCACTTTCACTTTTCACTTTCATGCATTGGAGAAGGAAATGGCAACCCACTCCAGTGTTTTTGCCTGGAGAATCTCAAGGATGGGGGAGCCTAGTGGGCTGCCATCTATGGGGTCACACAGAGTCGGACACGACTGAAGTGACTTAGCATAGCATAGCATAAGGTGAGGAGGGAGTGTGCCATGGCATAAGGGAAGGGGTGTGAGGTACTCCTCACTGGTGGCCCTAGTGAGGGCCATGATGGGTGATGAGCCCCAGGAGTTGGGACCTAAATCATGCAGCAGAACTGGTCCCATGGAGACCTTTCTGCTTTCACATTGGGCACAGATACTATACCAGGCAATGCCAACATCACTGAAACTGTCGTGTTCCAGTGGAAACTGTGACTACTTCCACCATAAAGGATTCTAGAAAATGCCTCCTTTTTGGGTCACTATTGGAATGATAAAACATCTCTTCGTACCCACATCCCTTCATTTACAGCTGAGGGAATCCTTGCTCCCTGCTGGGGTTTAGCAGGTGCTAAATTCTAGGTGGAGAAGTCATCAAATCATGAATGAACACCTGCTTCCACAAGCTTTACCACAAGCTTCCATGGTAAAGTTGAGTGGGTGTGTCCTATGGGTGAACCTCAGTTGTATGCCTGCTCCCAGAGTTGGAGGCTGGGAAGATGAGTATCTGGTTATTTCAGTGATAGGTGAACTCTCTTCAACCAAGACACATAAGTGGAGGGGTGTCCCCAGACCTGAGTGTCAGGGGCTTTGAAAGGAGCATGAGGGCAAGCAGAATAACAAGGACCCACTACAAAGAGCAGCTTTTGTACCTGCTTCTACTGCTGCCTAAGAGTCATACAGGAAAAAGGGAACTTTAAAGCCCTGGAATGGGTGAATTTAACTCAGATGACCATTATATCTACTACTGTGGGAAGGAATCCCTTAGAAGAATGGAGTAGCCATCATAGTCAACAAAAGAGTCCTAAATGCAGTACTTGGATGCAATCTCAAAAATGACAGAATGATCTCTGTTTGTTTCCAAGGCAAACCATTCAATATCACGGTAATGAACTCTATGCCCTGACTAGTAATGCTGAAGAAGCTGAAGTTGAATGGTTCTATAAAGACCTACAAGACCTTCTAGAATTAACACCCCCAAAAGATGTTCTTTTCTTTATAGGGGACTAGAATGCAAAAGTAGGAAGTCAAGAAACACCTGGCAAATTTGGCCTTGGTGTACAGAATGAAGCAGGGTAAAGGCTATAGAGTTTTGCCAAGAGAACGCACTGGTCATAGCAAACACCCTCTTCCAACAACACAAGAGAAGACTCTACACATGGACATCACCAGATGCTCAATACTAAAATCAGATTGATTATATTCTTTGCAGCCAAAGATGGAGAAGCTCTATACAGTTAGCAAAAACAAGACTGGGAGCTGACTGTAGCTCAGATCATGAACTTCTTATTGCCAAATTCAGACTTAAAGAAAGTGGGGAAACCCCTAGACCATTAAGGTGTGACCTAAATCAAATCCCTTATGACTATACAGTGGACATGAGAAATAGATTTAAGGGACTAGATCTGATAGAGTGCCTGATGAACTATGGGTGGAGGTTCGTGACATTGTACAGGAGACAGGAATCAAGACCATCCCCAGGAAAAAGAAATGCAAAAAAGCAAAATGGCTGTCTGAGGAGGCCTTACAAATAGCTGTGAAAAGAAGAGAAGTGAAAAGCAAAGGAGAAAAGGAAAGATATACCCATTTGAATGCAGAGTTCCAAAGAATAGCAAGGGGAGATAAGAAAGCCTTCCTCAGCAATCAATGCAAAGAAATAGAGGGAAACAATAGCATGGGAAAGACTAGAGATCTCTTCAAGAAAATTAGAGATACCAAGGGAACATTTCATGCAAAGATGGGCTCAATAAAGGACAGAAATGGTATGGACCTAACAGAAACAGAAGATATTCAGAAGAGGTAGCAAGAATACACAGAAGAACTGTACAAAAAAGATATTCACGACCAAGATAATCACAATGGTGTGATCACTCACCTAGAGCCAGACATCCTGGAATATGAAGTCAAGTGGGCCTTAGGAAGCATCACTACAAACAAAGCTAGTGGAGGTGATGGAATTCCAGTTGAGCTATTTCAAACCCTAAAAGATAATATTGTGAAAGTGCTGCACTCAATATGTCAGCAAATTTGGAAAACTCCGCAGTGGCCACAGAACTGGAAAAGGTCAGTTTTCATTCCAATCCCAAAGAAAGGCAATGCCAAAGAACGCTCAAACTACCACACAATTGTACTCTTCTCACATGCTAGTAAAGTAATGCTCAAAATTCTCCAAGCCAGGCTTTAGCAATACGTGAACCGTGAACTTCCTGATGTTCAAGCTGGTTTTAGAAAAGGCAGAGGAACCAGAGGTCAAATTGCCAATGTCTGCTGGATCATCGAAAAAGCAAGAAAATTTCAGAAAAACATCTATTTCTGCTTTATTGACTATGCCAAAGCCTTTGACTGTGTGGATCACAATAAACTGTGGAAAATTCTGAAGGAGATGGGAATACCAGACCACCTAACCCACCTCTTGAGAAATCTGTATGCAGGTCAGGAAGCAACAGTTAGAACTGGACATGGAACAACAGACTGGTTCCAAATAGGAAAAGGAGTACGTCAAGGCTGTATATTGTCACCCTGCTTATTTAACTTCTATTCAGAGTACATCATGAGAAACGCTGGGCTGGAAGAAGCACAAGCTGGAATCAAGATTGCTGGGAGAAATATCAATAACCTCAGATATGCAGATGACACCACTCTTATGGCAGAAAGTGAAGAAGAACTAAAGAGCCTCTTGATGAACATGAAAGAGGAGAGTTAAAAAGTTGGCTTAAAGCTCAACATTCAGAAAATGAAGATGATGGCATCTGGTCCCATCACTTCATGGGAAATAGATGGGGAAACAGTGGAAACAGTGTCAGACTTTATTTTGGGGGGCTCCAAAATCACTGCAGATGGTGACTGCAGCCATGAAATTAAAAGACGCTTACTCCTTGGAAGAAAAGTTATGACAAACCTTGACAGCATATTCAAAAGCAGATACATTACTTTGCCAACAAAGGTTCATCTAGTCAAGGCTATGGTTTTTCCAGTAGTCGTGTATGTTTGTGAGAGTTGGATCATAAAGAAAGCTGAGCGCCAAAGAATTAATGCTTTTGAACTGTGTGGTGTTGGAGAAGTCCCTTGAGAGTCCCTTGGACTGCAAGGAGATCCAACCAGTCCATCCTAAAGGAGATCAGTCCTGGGTATTCATTGGAAGGACTGAAGTTGAAGCTGAAAGTCCAGTACTTTGGCCACCTGTTACGAAGAGCTGACTCGTTTGAAAAGACCCTGACGCTGGGAAAGTTTGAGGGCAGGAGGAGAAGGGGACGTCAGAGGATGAGATGGTTGGATGGCATCACTGACTCAATGGACATGGGTTTGGGTAGACTCGGGAAGTTGGTGATGGATAAGGAGGCCTGGTGTGCTGCGGTTCGTGGGGTCACAAAGAGTTGGACACGACTGAGAGACTGAACTGAACTGAAGCCCTGCTAATGGTGATGCTCCTAAATATTTGAAAAGTAGAGCCTTTTAGTTCTTCCTCCTCCACTAGCCAAAAAAAGCCAGTACAGTTACTTCAAAATTAAAAAAAAAATTGATCAGTTTTAAAATAAGGTTTATACTTTAGCTTTGGACTGAAGAATATGCCCCCCTCCTCTGTCTTTGTCTTTTTTAAAGTGTTTCTGCCATATACCCCAAACTTAATTAAAAATAACCTAAGTACGTCTTTTAAAAATGTATGATGTAGCAAATGGTTCTTAGAATGTGTCTTCTTATATGTATAAAAATGAAGCTGAAGTTATAGCAATAAATTTTGATGGGAATGCAGAGTGGCTCAGTCAGAGAAACATGTCATGTGACCATGATAACAGGCATTCATTCATGATTTGATGACTTCTCCACCTAGAATCTGGCAGCCTGACAGCCCAGCACCTGCTTAACCCCAGCAGTGAGCAAGGAGTCCCTCAGCTGTAAATGAAGGGATGTGGGTACAAAGAGATGTTTTATCATTCAGTATGTTTTTGGTCTCACTGTCCAAATATGTAAAATTCAACCTAAAACCTTCAGGTTGATCATAAAAAAGACCTGAGGACCTCATCATTCTGCACAGAGCTCAAGGAGTTGCCTGGAGAAACAATTTATTTTCTGCAACTTTGCAGACATATAAAAATGAATAGGTTGTGAAGAACATTAACAATTTAGTGTTACAGCATCTCTAGACTTTTCAGCATACATGCTCACTTTAGGAGAATCTACCCTACAATATGAATGTATCATTATATAAGGATATATTCACAAAGATGTGTTTACTTCAGTACTATTTGCAGTGGAGGAAAAAAACTCTGTCCATTAGTAGAGGAGCAGTTCGATAAATTCTGGTACATTCTTACTGTGATCTGTCATGTGTATATTTAAAAGAATGATTTAGATCTGTATCATTGACCTGGAAGGCTATCCCTGTATATTATTATATTTTAAAATCCATTGCCAAAAAAATGCACAGAGTATAAATATACCCATCTTTATATAAACATGTATGTGTACATTTATATTTTCTGGGTGAGCGTTGAGAAGTATGTGGAAGAATATAAGCCAAATTGTCCTTTTTCCAAGGGTTAGGGTCTGAGGGGTTTTTTAATGTTACAATAAACATGTATTAGTCATGTAATTACAATATAGAGAAAGAAAATGTACTTAACCATTAGGATTTGGTGTGAATTCAATGACACAATATTTGTAAAATGCTTCTTATGATTCCTGGTCTCTAGTAAGCATCTGAGAAATGCTGGATGTTATTACTTGATTTATTTGACTGCAGCACACAGCAGTCTTACCCTTGCCTTCCTCCACACCATTGTCTACTGCAGTCTATGTTCCGGATGGTTTGTAGTCTCTGAGGACACCACTTGCTCTCTCTGTCACCCTTACGCCTGTGTGTACCGTCTCCAGTCTTAGAACCTTGTATTCCCCCTCTTTCACCTGAGTAGCTGATTTGCATCCTTTGGGTCTCAGTTTAAGTGACTTTTCTGACCTGCAAGTGAAGGTGAAAGATCTATCTTCTCTGGGCTGTCTGTCCCACATCACAATACCATCACCCTGTTAGAATAGTCTGTCTGTGGGGCTGTGCCTGTCCATCTTTGCATCCTCAGCACCCACCCCAGGGCCACAGAATGGGTACTTGGTGAACACTGATGGAGCAACTGAATGAAGACAAGTAGCAGTAGCCACATGCCCATACCAGAAGAGAAAGAGGTAGACTGGTTTCTCAGGAAAAGCTCAGGAAGCAGACAGGCACTCTGTCACTGTGTTTGAGTTCTAGGTGCCTGCTTGGGTTATTCAAGTGCAGTGTTTTCATTTCTCAGGTTTTGCAAATTGAAAATGAAAAATTGAAAAAGATGTTGCTTTTTAAATGATGAATTTGTTCAGATTATCATATAACGTCCCTCGGATTTCAAAGTTATTAATTTGCTGCTGCTGCTACTGCTGCTAAGTCGTTTCAGTCGTGTCCGACTCTGTGGGACCCCGTAGATGGCAGCCCACCAGGCTCCCCTGTCCCTGGGATTCTCCAGGCAAGAACATTGGAGTGGGTTGCCATTTCCTTCTTCAATGCAGGAAAGTGAAAAGTGAAAGTGAAGTCGCTCAGTCGTGTCCGACTCTTAGCGACCCCATGGACTGCAGCTTACCAGGCTTCTCTGTCCATGGGATTTTCCAGGCAAGAGTACTGGAGTGGGGTGCCAATTTGCTAGGATAGTTAATAATTACTCTTTATTAACTTTCTGCATATATACAAAAACCTCAGTTTAACTAATGTCCGATAAAAGCAATTAAGAAAATATATTGCAGAATGGAAACTCTGAGAAGAGCTTTGTGGATGGTGACTGTGGCTACCATGTAAACAAGTTGTATAATTCTTAAATGACAGATGATTAATTTCTTGGCCCTGTTAAAAATTCAGTTTTCTTTTTTTTAAACGTATATTATTTACATTTATTAAATAATCATTTTGTTATCTTTGTTAGGTTATTACCATTGGAAAACATATAAAAGGTATCATTACATTATTCCAAATCTGATGGGTGAATTGATGGTATTTATTATTTTAATAGAGATGCCTGCTAATTAAAATTTTTAATAGCTACCAAAAAAAAATACCATTTTCAAAAAAGGTAAAATTATGACTCTCACACAGAAATCAATTGAATATATGTTCAAAAATTTTCTTAATTTATTAATCAATGAGGGGACACAGACAGATGTTATAATCGATTTAAAAGAAAATCCAAAGAAACACAATTGCAGATGACTAATGCTGAGTGAAAAAATGGAGGCAAAACTGAGTTTTTCATGGGGAGATAATGATGGTCAATTGAATATCTTCTGAATATGACAGAATTTGTGTGTCTACAGGCAAGAATTATTTTGCTAATACATTTTAGTTTATGTTCCAAATATTGCATAGAATATACTTGTACTAAAAAAAAGTTCATCTGAAAATACAGTTTAACTGGTGATCTTATTTTTGCTCCCTACCCCCCACTAAATCTGGCAACTTTATATGAGTTGACCATCATTATAACAGCTCATTTCTAAATCCACTAGATCAATAGCTTGCCTGCCCCCCAAAAGGCAAATTGTTGTTTGCCACCAAACCCACTCCCTGATCTATATTGTGCCATGTGACATTCTCTTTTACTCTTATCTAGGGTCATGTCCTCTCTCCTTACTTATGTTCATTTGATTAGAAAGTACTGTGAATTTGACCTTTAAAATATTCTCCATACCATGCTATTGTCTTCTACCTCTATTGCCTAAGTTTCAGATCAGGCTTTCATCCCTTCTTGCCTGCTACTAAGTCACTTCAGTCGTGTCCGACTCTGTGCAACCCCATCCCTGGGATCTCTGTGCAGCCCACCAGGCTCCCCCATCCCTGGGATTCTCCAGGCAAGAACACTGGAGTGGGTTGCTGTTTCCTTCTCCACCCTTCTTGCCTAGAGATTTGCAAATTTCCTAAATTAATCTTTGAGTTTTTATTTTCTCCAGTCCCTCTCATGTGTTGTTGACAGGTTGTATTTTGGATTAAAATTTCCCTCCCATTACTTCCAACAGGAGATGGAAGCCCCTTACTTCAAGCCCCTTAGCATGTCCTTTTGCAGTGTGACCATGTTCTACCTCTCTGATCACCATCCTCATTGCCCTACTCTGCTTCTACTCTAGATACAATAGTTGTTCACAACTCTGAGTCTTTGCACATGCTATACCTGTAATGCTGTCTCCTTCACTCTCATACTCCCAACTCCTGCTTCGAAAGCCTACTTAAATGTTACCTCCTTTCTAAAGCATCCCTATGTTCCTAAGATGTCCCTTCTCAACTCATTCAATCTTCTTTTCTTGTGCTTCCATTGTAACATATTAAACACACCAGTAATTGTACTGTTTCTGTTTTGCTCACTGGACTGAGCTTCTCAAGGACAAGGATTTATGTCTTATTCATTGTTTTAAATATACAGTACTAAACATGGTGCATGACACCTACTGTGCATACAATAGCAGAATAAGAAGTAAATATCTGTAAATATCTCCTATGTCTCCATCAGTGAAGTTACCATGGAACACCTGAAGATGATGTTGCAGCAAATGAAGATAATAGAAAACTAATCAGTTAAAGATAGAATACATACAGATGCCTGTTCTTCTGGTTCATTGGATTTCACACAAGATCGTGTTCACACATACAAGTGCATGTTTATTAAGCATTCGCATATAGGTACAGATGTCTAGCACAGAGAAGATAGCGGGGGCTAGCTGTCCTTTCTGTCCCTCCAAGTGTGAGTGGCGCAAATGAAACTAATCATCATAACAAGATACATCTGATCACCTTCAACATAACAGTATACATTTCAGCTCTTCCAGAATACTTCTAAATACATCCAACATTTATTCTTATGAACAGTTTTAATTGTGGAGTTCATTGTCTGGCCATGGCCTACATATGACCCCACCCTGTTCAGCCCCTAATAATATCTGAGAAGCCAAGAAGAGTCAAACACTTATTACAGTGTTAAGGGCTTTTGCTTATTTCTTCTATCATGAATTTCCTCATAGTAGAACTAAAAATTGTTCATCAGGATGGTACAGGTAAAAGAGAATGCAATTATAAAAATGTAGTCCAGAGATTGCCTGTATCAGAACCCTTTGGTATGCTTGTTAAAAAAGATTTCTGAGCCCAATCTTCATTATCGGATCAAAACTTGTAGTGGGGTTCAGAAATCTGTATTAAAAAAGTCTCCCTAGCATATTACTGTATGCAGTGAGAATTGAGAACTCTTGGAACAGATCCACATAACAGGCATATTCCACCTATAGGCAATTGAGGTGCTCTACTAATCATGAGATGGGTGACAATAATCCACTTGCAAAAGGCCAAACTTTTCAGACATTTACTATAACCACATCCTGGGAAATTGGTCTCATGGCCCTGCCACTGTCCAGACTGTCACCTGTGCTCAATAAGTTTCAAAGTGGCAGCTTGCTAGCTGTTGTGTGGATCACTGGGGTTGGCAAAAGAAGTACGTAGCTCTGTGTGCAGAGTTAAGGATAGATTTTTTTTTTCCAAGTGGATGAGACTTTAGGACAATGTGTAGGATATTGGAAAATGGAGCAAAGTGCATGTTTCTTAACTGGGGAAAAGTGCACTGTGATATCTGACGTTGCTGAATTAAAGTTAAATGAGCAAGGTTTCATTCTCAGAGGCTGGCAGATTCTCCCTAGACACTCTGCCGGACACCAGATAAAACTCCCATTTTTATACTTGAGTATTCAGTTTTTTAAAAGTCTTTTTGTTACTGTAATATAAATAATTAACTAAGCACTTATTACCTCCCCTTATATTTCAGATTTAGAAATGTTGGCACTTGGAGCATGATGTAAAGAAATGGGACAAAAGCACACAAACTGATGCCTTCCCTTTGAGCTCCAAACTAAAACTTTCATCTGTAGCTTTGGTTCTTGTTTATCTGAATCCAAAATAGAAGAGATGACTAAGAGAATGTGCTGCTCTTCTCTCTCGTCCTGATGATCTGCCCTTTGTGCCTCTTTTTCTCAGCTGGATCCAGTGGCCTGTACGAATATAGAACTCACCGAGAGTATCCAATCCCTCTGCTCAGTCCTCCTCTTTCTGATGGATAACCTTAATTTAGTCTAAAACATTTCTCAGCCCTGGAACTCTCTGCATTTTGCATACTTTATGTCTTAAGAGGCTAAACCTTCCTTTGTGAACAAACAGATGGCTTAAACACTTGTAGTGGATTCCTTATGGGTCCCTTGGAAAAGTACACCAAGTCTGGGGGGAGGCTTGGCTGTATTGTGATTGTGGTAGGGTAGTGCAAATATAGCAAAGATTCCTGTGGGTTTGAGGCTACTTCTTTCAATGCTTTTCAGCTTATTTAAGATGGGTGTTTTTATTGCCATTTTGCAGAAATATTCAGGCTTGTTGTTATTGTTCAGTCGCTAAGTTGTGTTTGACTCTTTGTGACCCTATGGACTGCAGCACACCAGGCTTCTCTGTCTTTCACCATCTCCTGGAACCTGCTCAAACTCCTGTCCATTGAGTTGGTGATGCCATCCAACCATCTCATCCTCTGTTTCCTCCTCCTCCTGCCCTCAATCTTTCCCAGCATCAGGGTCTTTTCCAATGAGTCAGCTCTTTGCATAGGTGCTCAAAGTATTGGAATTTCAGCATTAGTCCTTCCAATGTGTATTCAGAGTTGATTTCCTTTAGGACTGACTCGTTTGATCTCCTTGCTGTCCAAGGGACTCTCAAGGGTCTTTTGCAGCACCAGTTTGAAGCATCAATTCTTGGGCTCTCAGCCTTCTTTATGGCCCAACTCTCACTGTACATGACTACTAGAAAAATCATAACTTTGACTATATGAACCTTTGTTGGCAAAGTGATGTGTCTGTTTTTAATATGCTGTGTAGGTTTGTCATAACTTTTCTTCCATGGAGCTAGTGTCTTTTAATTTCATGGCTGCAGTCACCATCTGTGGTGACTTTTGGAGCCTGAGAAAATAAAATCTGTCACTGCTTCTACTTTTTACCCTTCTACTTGCCGTGAAGTGATGGGACTGGATGCCATGATCTTAGTCTTTAGTAAGAATCTGCTTTAGATTCATTTGCTAAAATCTATGAGCCTCTTTGGAGTGGAGGAGATATTTACCTTTAAAAAGTAAAAACTAGACTTTCTGCCCCACAAATTCATCAAAAGAACATTTGAATGCTGAGCAAATTCCAAAAAACAACTTCTGAATGCTGGCAGAGGATATCAGGCACCCAGAAAAGCAGCCCATTGTCTTCGAAAGGAGGTAGGACAAAATATAAAAGATAAAAAGAGAGACAAAAGAGTTAGGGACAGAGATCCATCCCAGGAAGGGAGTCTTAAAAGAGGAGAAGTTTCCAAACACCAGGAAACTCTCTCACTGGCGGGTCTGTGGGGAGTTTTGGAATCTCAGAGGGCAACATAACCGGGAGGAAAAATAAATAAATTTTAAAAGCCCACAGATTATGTGCCTAACGGCAACTCCCAGCAGCAAAGTACCCCAGATGCTCGCATCTGCCACCAGCGAGCGGGGGCGGGGGGGGGGGGGGGGGGCTGAATGGGAAGGAGCAGGCTGCATTGCTTAGGGTAAAGACTGGACCTGAATGCCCTGAGGTCAGTCTGAGGGAGCTAATGTGAGATAGCAACCTAAACTGTGGGATAGCCAGAGAGAGAGAGGGAAAAAAAGAATTATCCTGCAAAAAGCCCTAACCTAAGGCACTGCCAGCCCGCTCACAGAACAAAGGACTGAGCGAATACCAGAGGAGAGCTAACAGGATGCGGACTGGCCCATCCCCCGCCAGAGGCAGGGGGCAGGCAGGCGCCAGCCAGAGCGGGAAAGGGGCAAACTCGGCCCCAGAGACGGCATCCCCTACCAAACTGTGAACAGGCTTCCTGTTTCTAACCAAGACTTCCTGGGATTCTGGCTGGTTGACATCTGCTGGGAGGGTTGCAGCCAGAGATCAGCTCCCTAGAAGAGACACAGGGCACACCAGAGATGGGCGTGCCCTGGAAACTGAGCGGCTGGGACCCATGAGGTGATAAGAAGCACTGCATCTGGGGAGAGTGCGCTGACCAAACACCTGGTCACCTGAGCTGCTCTGACCATGGAGGGGCACAAAACACAGGCCCAACCTGTGCCTTTGAGGAGTACCTGAGAACCTGAACCTGAGCAGCTTAGACCTGGGAAGTGCATGCAACCCAGGACCCGCTCCCTGCAGAGCAACCTGGAGCCTGAGCAGTGTAGACTGGGAAAGCACACACGCAGTGAGCCGGGAGCGGGGGCAGGGGGAGCAAACCCAGTGTGGCCCAGACACTGCGAGCACTCCCCACGCACACCAGTGATATTTGTTTGTAGTGTTCCTCCCTCCCCACAGCATGGCTGAACAAGTGAGCCTAAACAAGAGACCACCTTCGCCCACTTGTGTCAGGGCATAAATTAGACACTGAAGAGACCTGCAAACAGAAGAAGCCAAATAAACAGAGGGAACCACTTTGGAAGTGACAGGTGCAACAGATTAAAAGCCCTGTAGTTAACACCAAGTACATTGGAACGGGCCTATAGATCTTGAGAAGCATAAGCTGGAACAAGGAACTATCTGAAACTGAACTGACCCCACACTGCCCACAACAGCTGCAGAGAAATTCCTATATATATTTTTATTATCAATTTTTTAATTAAATTTTTTTCCTTTTTTTAAGTCCTCCATTACTCCTTTAATTTTCATTTTTATAACCTACTATTACCTTGCAAAAAAAGACCCTATTTTTAAAGCAAACTTCATATATACTTCTTATATTTTTTGTGATTTTGTTTGTTTTTTTTTTTTAATATTGTATTTTTGAGAATCTAACCTCTACTCTAGGTTTCTAATCTTCACTTTATAGTATTTGTTATCAATTTTGTACATTTAACAATCCAATCTTCAGTGCCCATTTTTACTTAGGAGTGTGATTACTGGCTTGATCACTCTCTGCCCCTTTTGACTCTCCTTTTTCTCCCCCAGGTCACCTCTATCTCCTCCCTCCCCCTTCTCTGCTCTACCCAACTCTGTGAATGAATCTCGGTGTGTTCTGGGCTACGGAGAACACTTAGGGAACAGAGTACTGCCTAGATCTCTCTCTCTCCTTTTGATTTCCCCTTTTCTCCTCCTGGTCACCTCTATCTCCCTCCTCCCTCTTCTCTTCTCCATGTAACTCTGTGAACCTCTCTGGGTGTCCCTCACTGTGGAGAATCTTTTCACCATTAACCTAGAAGTTTTATTATCAGTGCTGTATGGATGGAGAAGTCTTGAGGCTACTATAAGAATAAGACTGAAAACCAGAGGCAGGAGGCTTAAGCCCCAAACCTGAGAACACCAGAGAACTCCTAACTCCAGGGAACATTAATCAATAAGAGATCATCCAAAAGCCTCCATACCTACACTGAAACCAAGCACCACCCAAGAGCCAGCAAGTTCCAGAGCAAGACATACCATGCAAATTCTCCAGCAACATGGGAACATAGCCCTGAGCTTCAATATACAGGTTGCCCAAAGTCACACCAAACCCATAGACATCTCAAAACTCACTACTGGACACTTCATTGCACCACAGAGAGAAGAAATCCAGCTCCACCCACCAGAACACCTAACCAGGAAACCTTGACAAGCCACTCGTCCAACCCCACCCACAGGGAGGAACCTCCACAATAAAGGGGAACCACAAACTGTCAGAACACAGAAAGGCCACCCCAAACACAGCAATCTAAACAAGGTGAAAAGGCAGAGAAAGACTCAGCAGGTAAAGGAACATGATAAAAGCCCACCAAACCAAACAAAAGAGGAGGAGATGGGGAGTCTTCCTGAAAAAGAATTCAGAATAATGATAGTAAAAATGATCCAAAAATCTTGAAAACAAAATGGAGTTACAGATAAATAGCTGGGAGACAAGGATTGAGAAGATGCAAGAAAAGTTTAACAAGGACCTAGAAGAAATTTTAAAAAATCAATCAATAGTGAATAATGCAATAAATGAGATAAAAAATGCTTTGGAGGGAAACATCAGTAGAATAATGGAGGCAGAAGATAGGATAAGTGAGGTAGAAGATAGGATAAGTGAGGTAGAAGATAGAAAGGTAGAAAAAAATGAAGCAGAGAGTAAAAAATAAAAAAGGATTAAAAGAAATGAGGACAACCTCATGGACCTCTGGGACAATGTGAAACACCCCAACATTCAAATTATAGGAGTCCCAGAAGAAGACAAAAAGAAAGGCCATAAGAAAATACTTGAGGAGATAATAGTTGAAAACTTCCCTAAAATGGGGAAGGAAATAGTCACACAAGTCCAAGAAACCCAGAGAGTCCCAAACAGGATAAACCCAAGGCAAAACGCCCCAAGACACGTATTAATCAAATTAACAAAGATCAAACACAAAGAACAAATATTAAAAGCAGCAAGGGAAAAACAACAAATAACACACAAGGGGAGTCCCATAAGGATAACAGCTGATCTTTTAATAGAAACTCTTCAAGCCAGGAGGGAATGGCAGGACATACTTAAAGTGATGAAAGAGAAAAACCTACAACCCTGATTACTGTACCCATCAAGGATCTCACTCAAATATGAAGGACAAATCAAAAGCTTTACAGACAAGCAAAAGCTGAGAGAATTCAGTACTACCAAACCAGCTCTTCAACAAATGCTGAAGGATCTTCTCTAGACAGAAAACACAGAAAGGGTGTATAAACTCGAACCCCAAACAACAAAGTAAATGGTAACGGAACCATACTTATCAATAATTACCTTAAATGCAAATGGGTTGAATGCCCCAACCAAAAGACAAAGACTGGCTGGATGGATAAAAAAACAAGACCCCTATATATGCTGTCTACAAGAGACTCATCTCAAAACAAGGGACACATTACAGACTAAAAGTGAAGGACTGGAAAAAGATATTCTATGCAAATGGAGACCAAAAAAAGGCAGAAGTAGCAATACTCATATCAGATAAAATAGACTTTAAAATAAAGACTGTGAAAAGAGACAAGAACACTACATAATGATCAAAGGATCAATCCAAGAAGAAGATATAACAGTTATAAATATATGCACCCAACATAGGAGTACCGCAATATATAAGACAAATGCTAACATCTATGAAAGGGGAAATTAAAATAACACAATAATAGTGGGAGAATTTAATACTCCACTCACAACTATGGATGGATCAACTAAACAGAAAATTAACAAGGAAACACAAACTTTAAATGACACAATGGGCCAGTTAGACCTAATTGATATCTATAGGACATTTCACCCCAAAATAATAAATTTCACCTTTTTCTCAAGTGTACACAGAACCTTCTCCAGGATAGATCACATCCTGGGCCATAAATCTAGCCTTGGTAAATTCAAAAAAATTGAAATCATTCCAATCATCTTTTCTGACCACAATGCAGTAAGATTAGATGTCAATTACAGGAAAAAAAACTATTAAAAATTCCAACATATGGAGGCTAAACAACACACTTCTGAAAAACCAACAAATCATAGAAGAAATCAAAAAAGAAATAAAAATATGCATAGAAATGAATGAAAATGAAAATACAACAACCCAAAACCTATGGGACACTATAAAAGCAGTGCTAAGGGGAAGGTTCATAGTGATACAGGCTTACCTCAAGAAACAAGAGAGAAGTCAAATAAATAACCTAACTCTACACCTAAAGCAACTAGAAAAGGAAGAAGTTAAGAACTGCAGAGTTAGTAGAAGGAAAGAAATCTTAAAAATTAGGGCAGAAATAAATGCAAAAGAAACAAAAGAGACCATAGCAAAAATCAACAAAGCTAAAAGCTGGTTCTTTGAGAGGATAAATAAAACTGACAAACCATTAGCCAGACTCATCAAGAAACAAAGGGAGAAAACTCAAATCAACAAAATTAGAAATGAAAATGGAGAAATCACAACAGACAACACAGAAATACAAAGGATCATAAGAGACTATCAGCAACTGTATGCCAATAAAATGGACAACTTGGAAGAAATGGACAAATTCTTAGAAAAGTAAAATTTCCCTAAACTAAACCAGGAAGAAATAGAAAATCTTAACAGACCCATCACAAGCACAGAAATCAAAACTGTAATCAGAAATCTTCCAGCAAACAAAAGCCCAGGACCAGATGGCTTCACAGCTGAATTCTACCAAAAATTTAGAGAAGAGCTAACACCCATCTTACTCAAACTTATCCAGAAAATTGCAGAGGAAGGTAAACTTCCAAACTCATTCTATGAGGCCACCATCACCCTAATACCAAAACCAGACAAAGATGCCACAAAAAAAGAAAACTACAGGCCAATATCCCTGATGAACATAGATGCAAAAATCCTTGGCAAAATTCTAGCAAACAGAATCCAACAACATATTAAAAAGATCATACATCATGACCAAGTGGGCTTTATCCCAGGAATGCAGGGATTCTTTAATATCTGCAAATCAATCAATGTAATACACCACATTAAAAAATTGAAAGATAAAAACCATATGATTATCTCAATAGATGCAGAGAAAGCCTTTGACAAAATTCAACATCCATTTATGATAAAAACCCTCCAGAAAGCAGGAATAGAAGGAACATACCTCAACATAATAAAAGCTATATGACAAACCCACAGCAAACATTATCCTCAATGGTGAAAAATTGAAAGCATTTCCTCTAAAGTCAGGAAAAAGACAAGGGTGCCCACTTTCACCACTACTATTCAACAAAGTTTTGGAAGTTTTGGCCACAGCAATCAGAGCAGAAAAAGAAATAAAAGGAATCCAAATTGGAAAAGAAGAAGTAAAACTCTCATTGTTTGCAGATGACATGATCCTCTACATAGAAAACCCTAAAGACTCTACCAGAAAATTACTAGAACTCATCAACAAATATAGTAAAGTTGCAGGATATAAAATCAACACACAGAAATCCCTTGCATCCCTATTCACTAACAATGAGAAAACAGAAAGAGAAACTAAGGAAACAATTCCATTGACCATTGCAACAAAAAGAATAAAATACTTAGGAATATATCTATTTAAAGAAACAAAAGACCTATATATAGAAAACTATAAAACACTGATGAAAGAAATCAAAGAGGACACAAATAGATGGAGAAATATACCATGTTCATGGATTGGAAGAATCAATATAGTGAAAATGAGTATACTACCCAAAGCAATCTATAGATTCAATGCAATCCCTATCAGCTACCAACAGTGTTTTTCACAGAACTAGAACAAATATTTTCACAATTTGTATGTAAATACAAAAAACCTCGAATAGCCAAAGCAATCTTGAGAAAGAAGAATGGAACTGGAGGAATCAACCTGCCTGACTTCAGACTATACTACAAAGCTACAGTCATCAAGACAGTATGGTACTGGCACAAAGACAGAAATATAGATCAATGAACAAAATAGAAAGCTGAGATAAATCCATGCACCTATGGACACCTTATCTTTGACAAAGGAGGCAAGAAAATATAATGGAGAAAAGACAATCTCTTTAACAAGTTGTGCTGGGAAAACTGGTCAACCACTTGTAAAAGAAGGAAACTAGAACACTTTCTAACACCATATACAAAAATAAACTCAAAATGGATTAAAGATCTAAATGTAAGACCAGAAACTATAAAACTCCTAGAGGAGAACATAGGCAAAACACTGTCCGACATAAATCACAGCAGGATCCTCTATGACCCGCCTCCCAGAGTAATGGAAAAAAAGCAAAAATAAATGGGACCTAATTAAACTTAAAAGCTTTTGCACAACGAAGGAAACTATAAGCAAGGTGAAAAGACAGACTTCAGAATGGGAGTAAATAATAGCAAACAAAGCAACTGACAAAGAATTAATCTCAAAAAAGACACAAGCAACACCTGCAGCTCAATTCCAGAAAAATAAATGACCCAATCAAAAAATGGGCCAAAGAACTAAACAGACATTTCTCCAAAGAAGACATTCAGGTGGCTAACAAACACATGAAAAGATGCTCAACATCATTCATGATCAGATCAGATCAGATCAGTCGCTCAGTCATGTCCAACTCTTTGCAACCCCATGAATCGCAGCACGCCAGGCCTCCCTGTCCATCACCAACTCCTGGAGTTCACTGAGACTCATGTCCATCGAGTCAGTGATGCCATCCAGCCATCTCATCCTCTGTCGTCCCCTTCTCCTCTTGCCCCCAATCCCTCCCAGCATCAGAGTCTTTTCCAATGAGTCAACTCTTCGCATGAGGTGGCCAAAGTACTGGAGTTTCAGCTTTAGCATCATTCCTTCCAAAGAAATCCCAGGGCTGATCTCCTTCAGAATGGACTGGTTGGATCTCCTTGCAGTCCAAGGGACTCTCAGGAGTCTTCTCCAACACCACAGTTCAAAAGCATCAATTCTTTGGCGCTCAGCCTTCTTCACAGTCCAACTCTCATATCCATACATGACCACTGGAAAAACCATAGCCTTGACTAGACGAACCTTTGTTGAAAAAGTAATCAGAGAAATGCAAATCAAAACCACAGTGAGGTACCATTTCACTCCAGTCAGAATGGCTGCTATCCAAATGTCTACAAGCAATAAATGCTGGAGAGGGTGTGGAGAAAAGGGAACCCTCTTACACTGTTGGTGGGAATGCAAACTAGTTCAGCCACCATGGAGAACAGTGTGGAGATTCCTTAAAAAACTGGAAATAGAACTGCCATATGATGCAGCAATCCCACTGCTGGGCATACACATTGAGGAAACCAGAATTGAAAGAGACACGTGTACCCCAATGTTCATCGCAGCACTATTTATAATAGCCAGGACATGGAAGCAACATAGATGTCCATCAGCAGATGAATGGCTGTGGTACATATACACAATGGAGTATTACTTAGCCATTAAAAAGAATACATTTGAATCAGTTCTAATGAGGTGGATGAAACTGGAGCCTATTATACAGAGTGAAGTAAGCCAGGAAGAAAAATACCAATACAGTATACTAACACATATATATGGAATTTAGAAGGATGGTAATGATAACCCTGTATGCGAGATAGCAAAAGAGACATAGGTGTATAGGACAGACTTTTGGACTCTGTGGGAGAAGGCAAGGGTGGGATGATCTGAGAGAATAGCATTGAAACATATATATTACCATATGTGAAACAGATCGCCAGTCCAGGTTCAATGCATGAGACAGGGTGCTCAGGGCTGGTGCACTGGGATGACCCAGAGGGATGGGATGGGGAGGGAGGTGGGAGGGGGGTTCAGGATGAGGAACACATGTAAACCCATGGCTGATTCATGTCAATGTATGGCAAAAACCACTACAATATTGTAAAGTAATTAACCTCCAATTAAAATAAATAAATTTAAAAAAAAGTAAAAACTAAAAAACTGAATTTTAGCATTGATTGTTGATTTTACTTTCCTTGGTAGCTAAGATGGTAAAGAATCTGCCTACAATGAGGGAGACCTGGGTTCAATCCCTGGGTTGGGAAGATCCCCTGGAGGAGGGCATGGCAACCCACTCCAGTATTCTTGCCTGGAGAATCCTCACAGACAGAAGAGCCTGGTGGGCTACAGTCCATGGGGTCGCAAATAGTCAGACATGACTGAGAAACTAAGCACAGCAGAGCACAAGGAATCGAAAGATATTCAGTGGTATTCAAACAAAGAAACAAAAATTCGTGGAATTTTTGTCTTTATGTTAATTTAAACAGATTCCTATATGCAAAACTGATAATTGTGGAGCCATTTGGATAAAGCTGAGAAGATGTGGGGTCTTCCTGCCTGGCCTTGTCATCCCCTCCTGAGGTAACCCTTGCAGTATTCCTTCAGGCTTCTGGGACCCTCAGAAACATAGATTGTAAAAACTGACTTAGAAGAAATAGAAGGTGATTAAGCTTCAGGAGGCTTGTTTCTCATGTCTGCTGTACAATATTGGCTTTATAATCTTAGGCAAGTCTGCACCTCAGCCCCTTACTCTGAAAGTGGAAATGATGATAGCCACTGGCCTGCCAGCCTCACAGGGCTATTCCAAACCAGGAACCTGGAGATCCTAGATAAATATCTAGCAGAATTATTTGACAGTCATTTGTGGTGGCACTCTCAATCTTTGAATATTTTATTCCTTTTGAAAATCTCCATGCGTCATAGATACTTTCTGATAGTCAAGAGTTTTGTACCTTGTATCCAGCTTTCCCAGTTGGTTAGAATATTTCCAACTCTCTTATTTTTCCATTAGCTATTTCAACTCTAAAATGCTAATTGATAAGAGTATAGAGGATCCCTGACCAACCCCAAGTTTGGTGATTTGCTTGGAGCACTTACACCCACTCATGGGATTTAACATAGGATTCGTTACAGTGAAAGGAAACAAAGCAGAATCAGCTCTGGAAAAAAGTACATGGGGCAAAGTCCAGAGAAATTCAGGTACAAGCTTTCAAGAGTTCTCTCCCTGTAGAGTCACACGGGCTGTGCCTAAATCATCCAAAGTCGAACGCATGATACAGTGTCCACCCATAGAAACTCTCTGCCCAAGGCTCCTATTGGGAGCTATTCAGGTAAGCACCCTTTATATAGCATGTATCACGAGTCCATACTGCCTGATGGAAAGCAGGTGTTTGGCCTATACCACATTGTTTGCACAAATAGTTTAGGAACAGCAAGCTAGTTTTATCAGTTGGGGAATGGAGGGAAGTCACAGTTTTCAGCTAAGGACCAAAGTTGTAAATGGGCCTTTCTAAGGATAGCAGTTTCAGGCCTGCTATGTTAACTCATTTCTGATCAGTAAGCTTCAATCTTCAATCTTCTTCTTTTTTTTTTCTATTTACCTATCAAAACAATCTGGATGTAAAAATAACTCAGGAAAAATTGTAAGTGTTCTTTTCATGTTAATGATAGCATGCATTCTGAGATAAGAGTTCTCCCTCAAACTCCCTAAACTCAGATAATTTACTCTGCTTTTATAAAAAGCTCATGGTTGTATGAAATTAAAAGCTGCTTGCTCTTTGGAAGGACAGCTTTTACAAACCTAGACAGCATATTAAAAAACAGAGACGTCACTTTCCAACAAAGGTCTGCATAGTCAAAGCTATGGTTTTTCCAGCAGTCATGTATGAATGTGAGAGTTGGGCCATAAAGAAGGCTGAGTGCTGAAGAATTGATGCTTTTGAATTGTGATGTTAGAGAAGACTCTTGAGAGTCCCTTAGACTGCAAGGAGATCAAACCAGACAATCCTAAAGAAAATCAACCCTGAATATTCATTGGAAGGACTGATGCCACAGCTGAAGCTCCAATACTTTGCCTGATGTGAAGAGCTGACTCATTGGAAAAGACCCTTATTCTGGGAAAGATTAAAGGCAAAAGGAGAAGGGGCACCAGAGGATGAGATGGTTAGATAGCATCACCAATTCAATGGACATGAATTTGAGCAAACTCTGGGAGACAGTGGAGAACAGAGGATCCTGGTGTACTGTAGACCATGGTGTTACAGAGTCAGACATGACTTTAGTGACTGAACAACATAGTTGTATGAGTAAATGAAATGACAATAATGAAAACAAATTTAAAAATCTAAGATAATACAGTTAACCTTTAGAAATGTGATTGTTTTTGTTGTTTAGTCACTAAGTCATGTCCAACTCTCTTGTGACTCTGTGGAGTATAGCCCACCAGCCTCCTCTGCCCATGAGATTTTCCAGGCAAGAATACTGGAGTGGGTTTCCATTTCCTTCTCCAGGGGATCTTCCTAACTCAGGGATCAAACCAACATCTCCTGCATTGGCAGGTGGATTCTTTACCACCGAGTCACCAGGGAAGTCCAGAAATATAATAGCAAAACATTATCTTTTTTGTGCTGTAATTTTCATTCAAATATTTAAATTTATCTCTGCAGCACATTTTTGTGTACCAGAAGATAATGAAAATAACTGAAAGCTTACATATTAATTAAAAAGATGGTAAGATGCTGTAACAAGAGATCCAGTAAGAAGTTAGATTACAAAGATGTTCATTTCTCACACATGTTAAAAGTTCTAAGATGAGAGTTTGAAGTAGCTGGAGCAGCTCTGACAAATCCATCAGGGACTCAGCTTCTGGCTGCGCTGCCGCCTGCATCTCATGGTTCTCCACATGCTCTTTTCCAGCTTGTGGCTACTGCAGCCTCGAGGAAAAGGGTAACAGGGGAGTCCAGAGCCAGGAGTCTCCTCTCAGGCAAGTAAAGTGAAAATTGCTCACATAAGTTCTGCTCATTGTTTATGGGTGAGAAATTGGTCACATGGCCACATGTAGCTGCAAGAGAGGCTGAGAAAGTGTAATGTAGCTGCATGCCTAGGAAGAAGGGAAGGAAAACTTTTGGTGGTCTCCTAGCCATCTCCCCCACAGCTCATAAGAATTTTTCACTATAGGTGCAGACTACAATATTTAACAGTTTATTTAGAGATTTGTAACTTTCTGAATAATCAGAGAGCAAGTCACAGAACTCTCTGGAATGATATCTAAGCTATCACTTTAAAAAGTGCTATGTACTATGATCATCTGTAGCATGAGAAGGTTTCAAGATGTAAAGCTCATCCTGACACTTTACCTAATTTCATAATATTTTATTATTCTTGATGGTTGTATCCCAATTTTAGTTGATATATTTTTTTCTCTTTGCTCTCCTGTGCAATATGTAATGCTTCCTGTCCTAAACCAATCTTTAGCTAAAGGGCTTTCCTCTTGTTGAATGCCTTTTAACCTCTGTATTATAATTATGATTTCAAGGTTCAATTGTACTTCCTTAACGTAAATCTAGGGAAATTGAAAAATAAACCACTTCATTTCCAGTTTTGACGTTTATACTACATCTGTTATCTTACTTATGGATATAAAATAATATTCAACTCCTTAAGGGTATTATGTTTATAATTGATCTGCTTATGTTCTCACTTCTGACATACAAATAGTAGCATTTGATTTGTTAAGTTTAAAAATGCATCCTAAAATTGTTTAGAAGATTCTTGTGTTGTTTTATTATATAATCTCTTATGATTTCTGCTGGAGAAGGAAATGACTATCCATTCCAGTATTCTTGCCTGGAAAATTCCTTGGACAGTGGAGCCTGGTGGGCTACAGTCCATGGGGTCACAAAGAGTCAGATACGACTGACACTCATGCATACTTTCTGCAGATTTATTTTAAAGTTGGTGTGAATGGAAGAAAGTAGATGCTAGATATTGACGGCAATAATAAGGGTTCATTTATTTCTTTGGCTGCTGCTGCTGCTAAGTCGCTTCAGTCGTATCCAACTCTGTGCAACCCCATAGACGGCAGTCCACCAGGCTCCCCCATCCCTGGGATTCTCCAGGCAAGAACACTGGAGTGGCTGAAATGCATAAAAACTAGGTCATTGACTTAGGCATGTATTTTTTTTTTCAGTTTTGCATTCTGACATTTTTTTCATACACAGACACATACATACACGTGCAGACTGTACACATTTATACATAGTGTGTATGCATATGTATATATTTTCCACTTGAACTCTCCTTTGTTTAAATGTAAAATGTCTCTACTTGCAGAAAAGTTCCCTGTTGCTAAAAGTGTGGTCCTTAATGTACTGAGATGATCTCACTATGCACAGTGATGAAGGATTCTATTTTGAGTTGTCACTTGGTGGTGGAGACAGCTCTGTACTGAGCTCTTCTCATTCTCTCCCACCATACCTGGTACAGTCAAGAATAGCCATTCACCACATGCCAGATATGACTTAGGCACAGAGCATGTGGTCGGAGGACAGGATGTAATTAACCAATTCATATGGCTCAATCCCATGACCCAGGATTGATGCAGGATACTAAGCCAGACTGCTGTAGGCAATAATCCCTTAGTGCTTGGAATTTACAGAGTACTAAATATGTAACTCTTTGCTAATCTGCTATCTCATGGTAGTTTCACAAATGTTTAGGAAAGTATAAAGTGAGAAGCATGACTAAATCTATAATATTTTTCTTACCTTTTTAATTTTATGTTTTTGTTTTCTCCTCATGCCTTCCCTTCCTTTCTTCCTTCCCTCTTTCCTTTCCTCATTGCTTTCTTCTTTATTTCTTTCCTTCTTTCTAATTCACAGAAAGAGAAACTAAAGGGGCAGAGATATTCAAGTGAAATGTTCAGAATTCAGCTCTACTAGCTGCAAACCCAGAGTAATTGCTACCATATAAGAATACACATGGAGACAGAGTAGAGACAGTGAAAGACAGTGTATGCATGCGTATATTGTGTTGTGTATTAGGTGGAGGGAGTGAAGTGGTTCACAAGTGTTTCTGCTTTAGGCTTTTCTCTGATTATCCAAACCTTTGTATCTTGGAAGGCACCCGAGGAGCCATCTGGGTGAATAACCACTGCATAACCCCACTGCTTGATCTGGCTTCCTTTCGATCATTTAATGGATGAGATGCTCATATCTCACAAAGCAGCACATCTTGGTTTGGATCATTTGTGTGGTAAGAACATATATTGGGCTGCAGTTTGCTTTCCTGTAAATTCTATCCCCTATGGAAATATATGAACAAGTGTATTCTTTTCCTTGACAATCTCTAGTCTAGACATCTGAGAACGCCTATCATGACTTCACCAGCTTTTCTACCCTCCAGGCAAGCATTTCTATTTCTTATAGCTTTGCCTCTCTACACTTATTTTGCATTTTATCCTTCTCCTTCTTAAGATGGACAGAGAACTGAGAACCCAACTTCCACCAAGAGAACAACAAGCAGTTACATTCCCTGAGCTGAAAGGCATGTGGAAATAGAGATTCAGAGCATCTCTGGGGGCAGATGCTGACAATGCTGTCCTGACTCTGCCCCAAGATAAGTTACTTGCCCCTTGTCTACCTCTGCTTTTCACCTTTAAAATAATGAACCAGGAATCAATGAAATAATGCTTTGAGCAGTTTAGAACAGTGTCTGACATATAAGTATATGTGTGAGCTGTTGTTACATTCACTTGACAGTCACTTCACAGTTAGTACATTCTGCACTTTGAGTCAACCAAAGACCATGGGCATTTATGTACAAACCACTAAAACTCAGTATCCCTTCTGTCTTGTATATCCATATATGAGTAGTTTGCATTTGCATGTTTGAACTTAAATGAAGGCTCTATCCCTGCCACTGTTCATCTGGGCTTATCACAGTGTGTCCTCTGGCCTGTTATGTGTTTTGAGTCTTGAGGGTGCAAATCCAACATGGCCATTCTCCCTCTGGCCTCCTTCTATTCTCTGTGGGTTTGATAATCTCACACTGGAAAAAAAAATTTAAAAAGCCAAGTAAGACTGAAATGACTATAGAGCACCTTATCAGCCTACGCTGATTTATCTAGTCTCTGATAGTACAAGCTATTTAATTTCATGTTTGTCTGAAGTCAAGATCTCCACTTTGCAAGGATTCTGTGTTGACTTACCACCAAGTATCCATATAGTCATACAAGGAAAGGAGCTTAGTTTGGCATGACTTATTTATAAAACAAAGTTTTGGTTTGCTTTTTTCTCAGTTCTCTTCAGTCCAGTTCAGTTGCTCAGTCATGTCCGACTCTTTCCGACCCCATGAATCGCAGCATGCCAGGCCTCCCTGTCCATCACCAACTCCCGGAGTTCACTCAGACTCACGTCCATCGAGTCGGTGATGCCATCCAGCCATCTCATCCTCTGTCATCCCCTTCTCCTCCTGCCCCCAATCCCTCCCAGCATCAGAGTCTTTTCCAATGAGTCAACTCTTCGCATGAGGTGGCCAAAGTACTGGAGTTTCAGCTTCAGCATCATTCCTTCCAAAGTACACCCAGGACTGATCTCTTTCAGAATGAACTAGTTGGATCTCCTTGCAGTCCAAGGGACTCTCAAGAGTCTTCTCCAACACCACAGTTCAAAAGCATCAGTTTTTTGGCTCTCAGCTTTCTTCACTACTGGAAAAACCATAGCCTTGACTAGACGGACCTTTGTTGACAAGGTAACGTCTCTGCTTTTGAATATGCTATCTAGGTTGGTCATAACTTTCCTTCCAAGGAGTAAGTGTCTTTTAATTTCATGGCTGAAATCACCGTCTGCAGTGATTTTGGAGCCCCCCAAAACAAAGTCTGTCACTGTTTCCCCATCTATTTCCCATGAAGTGATGGGACCAGATGCCATGATCTTCGTTTTCTGAATGTTGAGCTTTAAGCCAACTTTTTCACTCTCCTCTTTCACTTTCATCAAGAGGCTTTTTAGTTCCTCTTCACTTTCTGCCATAAGGGTGGTGTCATCTACAAATCTGAGGTTATTGATATTTCTCCCGGCAATCTTGATTCCAGCTTGTGCTTCTTCCAGCCCAGTGTTTCTCATGATGTATTCTGCATATAAGTTAAATAAGCAGGGTGACAATATACAGCCTTAACATCCTCCTTTTCCTATTAGCTATTAATAAATCACACTAAATATATGTGGTACTGGCTATCATATGCCATCATAATTTTCATTATGGACTTGGCCAGAACCTGTGATTATACTGTTGAGGACCAAATGAAGTATGCATTTCTGGTTTAGCAGAAACTATTACTATTAACTCAACCTTGGGTTTTATTTTATAAACTGTGAAAACACTTTTATTCCTCAAGTCTTCCAGTGCTTCACAGAAAACAATTTACTCTCTTCATAAATAAGCAACCCCCAAGAAACAAAGAAAAGAAAACAAATGGAAGAGTGTGACCAGAGACTCCTAGTTATTTCTTTGGGATAATCCAGGAGGTTGAGTAACAGAACCAGTAAAAATCAGATTTCCTCTCTCCTTGTCCAGTATTTTTTTTCTTAAGAGCAACCATGCATTCCATGGGCCCTTATGTCTCTCCTGGGAGCACCTTATCAGGTGAGATTTTAACTAGAGGTTTACATGAGGCTTCATATGTTTGAACAATCTACAAATCTTTTGAGGTTGGTCCATCATTAATTTGCAGTAATTGTTTTGACATTGTTGATCTCTCAAAACATAAAAAGTATTCCCTACCAATAAAGAGGCTGTGATTTCATTAAGGATCTGTTACATTTCAAGGGGGAATACAATATTTTATGAAAAACAAAAGGAACCTTGTCATATTCTATTAAAGCAATCTCCTAACCCCCACTGAAATTGCCTGAGGACTTACACAGTTCCTAATTACACACAGTCTACCTTGGATTTCCATGTAATTTAAATGAATGGGTCTTGTACTGAACGTCTCATTTCTAAATTACTCAATGTCTCTTATTTAAATTGCTCAAACTCAATATTTTGACCTCTTTCCTCAAAGAGTCACCTAAGAGAATAGAAGTTTCTGGAAAAAGGGAACCTGTCTCTCAGAAAGTTATCAAATTACTTGTTATTTTTTTTTTTAGATTTGACTAGTTCACATTTCTTTACTAAAATACTATAGAAGTTTGCCCTGGAAGGAGAGATCTAAGTGGGTAGTTTGAACGAAAGGGTTTTATTTCCCTAAACAGTTCCCAGAGAGACTAGAAATGCTTGTTACTGCTACCTTAAAGTCTGATCTGTAGGGCTTGCCTAGTGCTATCTACATATGAGGGAAGTAAACTGCCAGATTGTAAACACAGCTTGAGTTGCCTCCTTTTTGACATTTGAACTAAACTTAGGCCCTCTTGGGATCTGAATTTAGTTTTGACAAAATACAGCTTTCAGTTTCAACAAGGGATAAAGGGATAATGGCCCCTTCTTAAACTAATTGTCCTCACAGTGGTCATTTGATGAGCTTTAAGGTATAGATATGAGAAAAAATTCAAAATCAGCGGGAAGTTTTGAGTCCTTGGTTGGCATGAAGTGAGCTTCACATGCTTGGAAAATATTTTCAGAGCTCAGTTGGACTGGGATATGAGGAAGCATAGGGTGGGAGGGAAGAGGTAGGGAGTGGTGATTATTTCCTGGCTGTCCCAAATGCTGGGTCAAAAAAAAAAAAAAGAAAGGAAAATCAAGCTTTTGGTCAACTTAGAAAAAAAAAATCCCTGTCTATGTCACACTTTCACTGTTACTGGGCTGCTGGTTCAATTTGGCCAAACTGTCTTTCTATTACCATGTCTGTTCACTGTCAGAGTGATTCTCATTGAAATGCACAAATAAAGGTGAATAAAAATTGTTTTGTAAAGTGTTGTGTATGAGCTTGGGTGAGTGGTAAATAATAATATAACAAATATGATAATAAAATGTAATGATAATAACTGATACTTACTGAGGACTCACCCTGTGCCTGGCAAGATTTTTATATGTTCTGATTAATTTTCTTACAACAGTCCTTGAAGTAGGCACTATTACTATCCTCACATTTCAGATGAGGAAACTGAGGCACAAGCAGATAAGTAAAAATCCAGTTGCCTCAGCTTTTAGGCTAATGTTACTTATATGCTGAGCTCTTTCTATATGTAAGCTTAGATTTTTAGCAACGACTGTGGCCAGGGACTGCTCTCACTCAGTTGTGTCTGACTCTTTTGCGACCCTTGGACTGTAGCCCACCAGGCTCCTCTGTCCATGGGATTTTCCAAGCAAGAATTCTGGAGTGTGTTGCCATATTTTGCTCTTTCTGTATGTAAGCTTAGATTTTTAGCAACGATTGTGGCCAGTAACTCAGAAGAAAGGCATCACCTGCCTTCCAGATGGACTAGACTTGAGTGTGTTCTGCTGTGTTGTCTTGGTGGTGCCATGTCAGTTCCCAGTGATAATAATGAACAGCAGTGTTTAGGGGAGGGACTCTGGTGGGGAGTGAGAATGTAGTAGTGTTCTCATTGTCTGTGAGGAGCTGAGATAAAAAGCAAAAACTTCTAGATGGGCATCTGAGACTTAGAACTGGGATTTGGGGCACTGGTTGATTCATTCGGCAAATATTCATGGAGCATATGCCATGCGCCTGGGACATCATTCTCAGCTGTGGGGACACCACAGTGAACCCAACAGATAAGGCCCTTCCTCTTATGGAGATGACATGGCCTCATAGGCAAAGCTACTTTTCACTCACACTGTCTGGAGTTTCAGTGGTCCACGATTCTCTCCTTTAGAAGATGTCCCCTCTATGTTTCAGCTACTTGTCTGGAACCTTCTCCCTATAAACAAATTTCTTTTCTGAGGCACCGAAAGGGATTATACACAGTCTATATGATCAGGGGAGGGAAAAGCTCCTGCAGGTTATTTAAAGTCTGCACAATGATATACAAGCATGACTTACATAGTCGTGGGCTCCAGCCCAAGAATGTGCTGATCGTGTCCACAACTACCAAACTGCATTAAAACCCACATTAAAACAGTAATAACAGAGAAAAAAAGAAAAAAGTCCTGGAGACAGAGCGGAAAGAGTTCTTGAATTAAATCACTTTTATCTGGGCTCATTCACTTAAGGATGCAATCAACTCATTATTTCAGCAGCTTGGGACCTTAGAAATACATTTCAAGATTAATTATAAAATGAATTCTTTAAAATGGAAAAATATACTACTTTGCTATTACTTTTAACAACAGATTCTAGTTAAAGAAGCCTTGAAGCAGTTTAGTGGCTTGACTGCCACCTACTGTTCATTTTTTGCCAAAACTTGCATGTAGCTTGGGCAGGAGGTAAGAAAAATGCCTTGGGCAAATCATTTTTTTGAAAAAGTATTTTAACATATGTACTGTAATATAATTATTTTTAAAATTTAGGAGATTGAGAAAATGTGATTAATTCATTTCAAATTACTGTATTTGTCTTAGTAGTTTATGGCAGTCACATTGGTTGAAAATTCTACAGTGTTCTAAAAATGTATAGATACAGATATATGTGTGTATATATATATTCAGGGCATTTCATTAGTCCTGACAAAACATTATACTTGAAATTAATAAAATATGCCACAAACATGAATGTGTCAACATGAAAATATCTCATGAAGCTGGCATCTGATCTTTAAAACAGAAAAGAGATCTCTATCACCATACTTTTGTGCTTACTTGGCTTGTGCATACTTCGAAAACATAAGCACTTCTTCTGTCTAAATAAGGAGATCAAGTGCTGTACATCCCCAGGTATTTCTGAGTGATCCAGGCTTTTGATAGAAGTCTGTTCAGTTGACACAGCGGTCCTGAGATTCTGTTAACTGCTTAGAACTCAGGAGGCAAGATGGGTTAATGCTTTTTCTCTCTCTTGTCTGAATGACTCATTTTAAAGTAATAACTCATTTTCTGGGTACAACAATGCTGTTTACTCCTGAAATCTAGAATCTTGGTGGAAACTTTGTAAACAGGTGATCCTAAGACACAGTCTATGTGAGTTGTTTTATTTTTTGATTGTACCTTTTCAAGTTTTTGCACTGAATTATTTATGGAAAGAAAAACTGTGAACTGTTTATGTGTTTTTTACTGATGTCTTACATATATGTCTATGCATTCGTATTTTCAAATATGTTTGTAGATTGTTTCATTTGCACTTAAATCTAGTTATATTTATTTTATGTTTTTAAGGCCTAGTACAGTTTGGCCCTGTTAAAATGTGCTTCCTGCTAAAGCTATGTGGCAGTTTTCAGTATAAAATGGTGTCAGTAAATTCTAATATTCTAGAAATCTTTCCAGCTAATGTTTCTTTACTTCACCAAGGACAGTTATATCGAATAGTGGTAATTTCATTTGTTAACACAATATTGGTGAAAGAACATAAATATTGTATTTTATTTTTTGCCATAACAGTATTTCTTCTGATATATGAAACAGCCATCTTATATTAAAAAGATCGCTGTGAGTTCTGTGATGAGCCCTCTCCATATACAGTTTTACCGATAAATGCACATAGTTTGAAAGTTTGTCTTTAATGGTGCCAATAATATAGATATAAAACAAAAGCTTTTTTGTGACTTTATTTATAGTGACACTGATAGAATTTATTAAAATGATATTAAACAACATGAGTAAATTTGATCAAATGTTAGTTTTACAGCTTTTCCCCCCAAGTGTTTCCATCCAGTAACAATGACACTAATCCAAAGCCAAAGAGAAATAGTTCTACCTAAAATATTGGCGAAGAAGCTGAAGCAAATAAAACTAAGCTGACCTTTTAATAAATGTCTGTTTATTGATTTAAATTCACTTTTTTTTCTCCCTTTTTCTGAGCAATGCTGACGAGGCCTGTTAGAATACAAGCATGTATAATAACTCGGACACAACCATTTTTATTTCTTTTGTGTGCCATTACTGAAAGATTGAAGCCAGCTTCACCTAAGTGTAGTGATGCAAAAATAATAGTAACCCCGTCTGGCTGCGCTAGAGTAGAGGCAAACAAGAGCTTCATATCGAAGTCTTCGAGGTAGCTGACATGACGCACCTAGTCAGACGTAAATAATGACAGACGGAAACTATCATGAGGTCTGTGAAGCATCAACATACTGCTATCATTTTCTCTCTAACCTTGCCTTGCTAGCAGCGCTCAGCCTTACAGCCTGAGAGATCATTTAAAAAGCAAATCCTAATGACTCTGCCCACTGTAACAACAGTCAGTGAGATTGGCATCAATTTAGCTCCGTTTAGAAACTCGGGATAGCAGCTATTGTCAACTTGTGACACCCGAAACTCCACTTGTTCTCCACACACCAACCCCCAGTGCTACCCCTTCCCCACGGCTATTTCCACTCCTGACAAAAAAGATTTTCTTCTCTGGTAGGAAAATTATTCATCCCAGTTATTTGCGTGGCACTCGGCATATAATCCTTTAAGCTGCACCTATTTTCCTGGATTAGCTCATTTGTTACCAAAAGCTTTAAGCTCCCCCCATTTTCCATGTGACACATATTATTTTGTGTATATTATGTATGCACAGGGTAAGAGTGGGTAAATAACATTCCAGTGTCCCTGTAGCTTAAGACTAACATGGTTATGGTTCAGATAAACACGTCTGTACATGGCTGCCATAATCAAGTGGAATGGCAGAACAATTTTGCAGATGCAGTCCTAGGAAGGTAAAAAAAAAAAAAAAAAAAAGCTGTCTTGTCCCGATTCAATAGAATCTATTCGCCAAGAAACCTGCGATAAAGCAGTCGCACGTTTTATTTGTTAAGACAGTGATGACTTTGCAAGCCGGTGGGAACTGAAGCTGATGTACAATAGGATAATAGCATGATCACTTTGCAAATCAGCATGTGGCTTTGCTTGGGTGCTGGCGGCAGAAGGGCACGGGGTTCTGAGAGAGCTAGCTGGCAACCTGAAAAGGCAAGGAGATCAAACTGCCTGGCTGTGAGTGTAAATGTTCGAGGATAAATTGCCATGAATCTCCTTCTGCTTGTCTTAAAACACATTGCATATATGGGTTTTTGCTGTTTTATAAGAGACTTGGAGGTGAATGTAGGGACCTGAGTGGGTGATGGTAGTGGGGTGAGGTAGCAGAAAAGAATGGGGAGGCTCACAATAGCCTTCTTAATGGAGAGCTATTGATCTCATTTCAGAACACTTTAATCTCCAGCTAAACATCTTACTTACCTTGTGTAAAAGAGATGCCAACTTGAAATAAATAATAAACACACAATATTTTAAGGACTTTTGAATTTTGCATGGTAATAAATATTAATGCAGCTTGTGACTCCCAAAGAAAATAGAAGGCACTTAATTCTGTTGTTGTTATCAGGTACTGTACAGGTTGATTTCCCGAGGTGAAAGTGAAAAATGCACTATTTGGACTTAAATTTAGATTTAATAAATAACTAATTTAGGATCTTGTTCTATATGCAAGGATATAATCATAAGGCATTCGGTTTTAAAAGGTTTCATTTATTCTTGTGAGCTTAATTATTGCAAGGAAACTGTGAGCAATTTGTTTTTTACCAGTGTCTGATTTCTGAGAATGGTTATTAAATATTAAATGGATGCATAATTCAGGCAATTAAGAAAGTAATCACACAAAGTAATGTAATGGAAGTTAATTATTACTGCATAAGCAAATAGTTCATTAATGCTAGTAGTTGCTATAGCTGCATTCTTAATACATGCAGAACTGAAGCATGAATCCTCTGTGTATTCAAGGAGCTGGTAGGAAGTGTGATGCTACAGAGAGAGCACCACTAATGAAAAACAGAAGCAAATAAGGCCATATTGACCCCTGACTTGTCTAAATAAGGTGGGATCATCATTACTTAGGAGAGTTTTATCGAAACCACGGCTGCACTAGCTGCTTATAATTTTTTGGTTTGTAACACAAACCATATTTTAAATCAAGGAGAAATCAAAAGGAAATCAGCTTGTTAAAACAAAAAATCACCCATTGTACTTCCCTGTTGTTATTTCAAAATCATCTCTTTTGTTAAATAGCTGAAGTCATTATCTGCAACTTGATACCATAGATTATTATTTTTCATAAAAACATTACAGCTGGTACAGACCTTATTTGTCCTGCACCTTAAGCCCAAGTGGAAATTCTGACATTTCGTTGCTAACGCTGTCTCCCTAAAGGACTATGCTTTATAAAGGCTATTTTATATGAATTCAGCACCTATGAGGCCTAGTGCTCTCCAGACCTTGGACTGTAGCTAGGCACCAAGGTGGTTGAGGCAGGCCAGACCAGGCCAGGCGGAAAGAGAGGAGAGCACATAATGGCAAGGATTTAGACTTGAGCCCCCAGGACCAAGCCAGACCTGCCTCCAGAGGGGACAAACTCCTTAATGGGTTTACTTTTTAACAACCCAGAACCACCCAAGGCTCACTGCCTTCTGCAGCAACAGCACTGCCTTCCCCATCTCATCATAGAATTTCACAGAGAGAAGCAATTCTGTTAGGCCAGGTGCTGTTCCCACCATCCTAATGGAGGCATCAACCCACCATAATCCTGACATCATTGGCTTGCTACTTATATTGCCTTACCAAGCTCTCCCCACCAGCTCCCAGGCTGGAGGCTGTGTTAGGTGGGCACAGTGAAGGTTAAGAGACATTGGTCTTGTCAAGGTTGTGCTTCCAGTCATTCAAGGATGGCCTTCCCTCTGTTCCTAGTGCTTGGCTCACCACTGTGGGAACCAGAAGAGACCTACAAGACAGATTCCAACTCTGCTCCACGAAAGCAGCTTACAGTGCTCTTAGAATAGTGTGGTTCTTTTAACCTTTGAGGGGTTAAAAATGTTTGGGGCCACTGTAGTGCAATTGGCCATTTACACAAAAATTTGTGTTTGATTTTAGAAAGTTCATGGTCTCCTTAATCCTGTTCATGGATCTCAGCTTTAAGACCCTCTGCTTTGGAGGAGACCTGTGTCTTCAAACAGGTAGTGAACATTTAGGAGAAAATCTGTTTGGGTTTTTGGCATATAGACTATATATATATATATATATATATATATAGCAGAGGAGCTAGTGGGGTTTGAGGTGTAGTTTGGGGAAGGCTTTATGGAGCAAATGAGCCTTGAACTTGATGTTGAAGGACTGCTGATATTTTGAAGTCAAAGGCAGAGCATTTTTGTATAGAACAGCATAAGCAAAGGAAGGTAAGATGCCATTCATTTATTCATTACCATTTTCATTCATTTAATAAATAGAACTCCTACTGAATTAGATAATCAGGGGAAATAAAGGTAAGAAATGGTTTCCTGACCTCAAAGAATTTACAGTGTAGAAGATGCAATATGGCAACCACAGAAGTTTTTATAATATAAAGAAAATGTAATTGCTCTGAGTGAATTCAGCTAGGGGCTTTCAAAATGATTAATGTAAGAGACATGTTTTGGAATTGTTGCAAGGAAGCTGCAGTTAAATGAGCAGGTATAAAGCACTGTCAAGACTTCACCTTTGGTTTGGATGTCATACCTCAGAAAGAGGAAGGAAACAGTCTGGGCAAATCCAGGGAAGTGGAGAAACATGCTGTGTGTTTGGAGAACATGTTTAGCTTAGATAAAGCATAGGTTATGAGTTGAGAGAGCTTCAAAAGGTGAAAGGGAACAGGCCATGAATGCCCTTAACTGGTGGGTAAGGGAGTTTGAGTATCACAAATGGAGAATCACAAATTTTCCTTAATGTGTTTTAGGAAGGTACATCTGGTTACAGTTTTCAGGAATGTTGGCATGGAGTAGCCCTCGCTGCAGGGAGACTTCACAGGCTGCTGCTAAAACATAGGAGGGAGCCACTGAGTGGCTCTTGTTGGTATATGTCTGAGGGAATTAATCTGCTCTACTGCAGATAGTGGAGGGGGAGGCATGGGAATTTCTAATTCCTATGTACCTGCTGGGGCCAGAGAAGGGCCATGGCTCCTGGGTCACCTTCAGAAGACATCACTTTTACTCACCAGGAAGGAAACAGATGTGTCATCCTGCCAGTGGACTTCTACGGCGTTTCTGCTGCTCTTTAATTGTTCTGGCTTCAGAAGTGTTGGAAAGTGTGTGCCAGCTATACCACTTGTCCTCTCCTTCCCCACCTACCGCCTCCTCCCCGCTTGTTTTAGCATCTCCTCACTCAGAGCAGTGTTTGCCACACAACACTGGTGTATAAGTTCAGATCATTTTCATAAATCTTTGACCTTTAAACCAAATGATTACTCTGCCAAGGACCAAGGGGTTCTTTAAGGAAGCCTTGGAGCTTTCAGAATATGGGCTTCACCTTCTCTCAGATTTAGAAACAAGTTTCTCTTTCAGTAAGTGGCATCTCCTATATTACCTCACTTGACCTCTATAAATGCAAGAAGTAAATTGGGAATATATTATTTCTATTTTATAGATGAAATAAAGAGGAGATAAATGCCTAGTGTAAGACAGCATGGTGAAAGATGACCCCAAGATGAAAACTTTCCACCTCAAGATGGTACTGATGTTCAAGACAGCCCTGAGTGAATGGTAGTGGGGCTTCTATTTTTTTCTACTCTGATCCATAGAATTTCTTCCAGACTCCTCAGTTCATCCTAACCTTTATAGGCTAAACTCAGGTCAGGTGAATTCTACCTGTGCTGTAGGAATGACTTAATTTCCCATTCAGCAGTAGATCCTTTCTTTATTCTTACAGAGATTTCTATCGTGGCAAGCTTGTATTCCAACTAGCATTCTCTACTGAGGTACTTTTCTCACTTTAGGACAAATGTCATTTCTCCAGTTTCTCTACTTGGGAAAAAGTCTCTCATTCCTTCCCAAGTCACCAGTGACTTTAAATGTCAGAATTTATCTCAGCATTACCAAGTGGCCCCTTTGCTTGCTCATCAGCATAGCATCTGGGTCCCATTTAAAGTATCAAGGCCAGTTGTTTATTAAATTATCTCTAGAAGGTTCCAGAGAGTCCCAAAGGACTTCCGAAATTTAGCTGCTTCTTCCTCACCATTCAGGTGAAAGTGGTTAAATTATAGAACTTTTCTCCTATGTTTGACATTGCCACATCAGATGCCCCAAAACTACTTTAATACATGCTGAATTAGCTGCTAACCAGTTTCTTTCACTTCACGTTTTGAAATCTTTAAACCCATGGATGGAGGAGTCTGGTGGGCTGCAGTCCATGGGGTCACTGAGCCGGACACGACTGAGCGACTTCACTTTCATGCATTGGAGAAGGAAATGGCAACCCACTCCAGTGTTCTTGCCTGGAGAATCCCAGGGACGGGGGAGCGTGATGCGCTGCCGTCTATGGGGTCGCACAGAGTCGGACACGACTGAAGCGACTTAGCAGCAGCAGCAGCAACACCCTGGGAAAGCAAGCAGCCACAACCTGAAGGCTGAAGGTGTTTGTCTTGGACGCTCAGCTGTTGTAATGGCCTTTACAACGTGACTTTAGGACTCTACCCCATTCTCTTTTGGCAGTTTTCATTGTGACAGGGGTGGCAGGTAGTGGTGAAGGGGGAGGGTCAAATGGGAAATCCCCACTTCTTATGAACACAGGGGGAGGGTCAAATGGGAAACCCCCACTTCTTATGAACACAGGGCAGGCATGCACTGCTCTCTTTACACAGCATCTAAGCTGCCACAGACAGGTTCCCACACTGGAGCTCTCCTGTTAAACTCTCTGCATCACCACAGGGGGAGAAAAACATGCCTTCTGGGGTCTAATGACTAATTTCCTACATCATGTCTACTGTATCCCAGGATGCTAACTTCAGCACACTTGCCTCTACCGCTGGTAAGGGAATGAGCGCACTTGTCAGTTACTGGTCACTGACAACATTTATAGTATTCTTCAACTGAATGTCAGTGCATAGCCAGTGTGAGTGTTCTCCAGGAGGGGGTGAGTTCTGTCACCCTGGGAACCCCAGTTTTATGGGTAGTTGGTTGGGGAAGTAGTTCAAAACCCTTTATAAATGAGGTGGATGTGTTTGGAAAGGTTCTAGGTATCCCATGATACTCTGTTAAATTTTGTTTCTAATTACATCATCAAGAGGTAATTATTGCACTCTGAGGCCAGAAATTCTGAAATCATAACCATCCAGGAAATTTAGGCCATAAAAAAGGTATGCATTGGCCTGGGTAACTGAGATGGCTGAGGGAATGTGCGGGATGGCAAGGGACAGGGAACATAGAAACTCAGTTCTGTTGAGTTCAGTTAGCACCTAAGTCCATTTATAGTGGTCTGTGCTGTGGAGTCTGAATGAGGCTGAGTTAGGGACACACCTCTCAATTTTAGAAAATCCAAAATTACCTAATTCATTCAGGAAGGTATCTAGAATAACTATCTTATTTTTCTTCTTTAAATCAGTCCACTTTTGGGGCAGGTTCTCAGAAAGTAGAGCTGATATTCAGTTTAAAGTGAGAAAGGAAATGTAAACTTCCTTTGTGTAGCATTTCAAGAAAATGTAGTTTTTTTTTTGGATACTAAGTAGCCAAAGATAAATGCAACGCAATGAGACACAAGTATGCCTGGATTCTCTTTAGCAGAACTCTCTGGACTTGGTCTCCTAATACCATCGCTCTCTCCCTTTGCATTTCTGCCATGAGGGAACTAGAGTGAAGAGCTTCCTGCCTTCACTCCTGAGAGGTATGTGAGTGGAGTGGTTAAGAATGGACTCTAGATCAGAACCCCTTGTTTGCTTCCTAGTTCCTCCAAGGCAACCTTGTGTATTGCTTAGGGTAGCAGCAGTTGCTATAACAAATAAATCCCATGTTGTCAGTGCTTTGACACAATAGAAGCTTATTTCTCATTCATGTAACCATCTAGTGCTGGTGTTCCTGGTGAGCAATCTTCCATGCTGTGATTCAGAGATGAGGCTCTTTCATCTCGTGGTTCTTGCATCTCTTAAAACCTCAGTATCTTTCGTATCCAACCAGCCAATAAGTAGGAAATGTGGAGAAGGCACATCCAGTAATTGACAGAGCTGAAAGAGACACACATCCCTTCCACCGCTTCCTACTGGTAAGAACTCGTCACATGGTGCCACCAAGATGCAGGGGAGGCTGAGAAACAGTCCGTGGCTGTGCAGGTTGATTCTTTCGAAGGGGGAGCATAAATGTTGGTGAAAGTTAGCTATTCTTGTCACACTTAGGCCAGATAGTTCAACACTGTACCTCAGTTCAGTTCCCTCATCTATAATGCAGAGACAATAGCAGTACCTACTTTATAGAGTTGATGTATGAATTAAATTAGATAACATATATAAAATGGTACACAGGAAGTACTTCATAAAAGTTGGTAATTATTTCAACAGTTGTTATTGCTGTTAATTTTTCCTTGAGTCACTTTTACCACTCAAAGACTCTCATAATTAATATCTCACATTTCTCTAATTAAAATAGCTAGCCAAACAGGATATGATAAGGCTCGTGGCTATTTCATGAACAAAGAGAATCTATTTGATGGAATATAAAACTAAGCAGTGTGACAGTTAGACAGTCCCTGAAGGATATGAAGCCTGCCTGTAAAATCATTGCCCCTGTTCCCCTCCTGCTGTATGTTCTACACACAAAAGGAAAAAAAAGTTAGAATTTCTCAGAGGGGATGACAGAACAGTTCATCATTTCATTGAGTACATGTTATTTTTCAGTATTTATTTCCACACTATTTTCATTAGAAATTATAGGAAGCCTTTTCTTTGAATTTATATTTACTTAAATATAAATATATATACTTAAATATGTGTGCTTAAAAGACTCAAAAAGGGCATTTTTCAACCTCTGGTATGATCCATTTCTATTTTGACAAATCTTCTTGAAGAGCAACTAATTTAGTAAAGTCAATTTTCCTAGCTACTAAATTCCTCTTTCAGAGTGCAGAAAAAGTCTGTGGTCACCAGCAAGAATCCTGGGAAAGTAAAATGAAATGAATGAAGAGATAATCTAGACACAGATTTATACACAGAGTGGGGAAGACATGCTGTTGATGAGACTGTTATACTTCCTGAAGGGCTACTTACTTTTATTCAGTGTCATAAACCAAGCCAGGTCAAATCACAGCACACTTGACCCAACCTGGCCTGGCAGTGGTTGGAAAGCTGAAAGCCAGAGATGTATAGCCGAGTTTTTAATCAAATGGACTCTGTTAATAGAATACTTGGGTTGGAACCTTGGCTTCACTCTTAACTATACCTGCACAACTTTGGGCACATTACTTAACCTTTCTAAATCTTGGTTTTCTTGTGTCTAATTTAGGATAAAAATAATGCCTACCTTGTGTGTTTGAGATAATTTCTGTATATCCTTGGTACAGTACTTGCTGCATAATAACCACAAGTACCTATGTGCTCTGTCTTAAGAGCTTTCCTTGCAATTTACTCACTTAATTCTCATAGTAAACCTATGGGAAAGACACTACAAGCAGTCTCATTTTACAAACGAAGAAACAGAGGAACAGAAAGGGACAGAAGAATGGAGTAGTCTCTCCAAAGATCACACAGCTGCTTAAACTGTAAAGTCACACTTCAAACTTATGCCTAGAGTCCAGAGTGCATGTTCCTTTCCTCTGTATTATGATGCCTCTTCATAAGAGCTCAGAAATGTCATTCAGTTCTTATATTTTTATTAAAATGTAGAGGTTAAGAATTCAATTCAGGAATGTTTGATAACATAGATTTTAAATTGGGAATATTAGGGGATAAGAGCCTGGAAAGATTTTGCTCATCAATACTTACTGAGTTAGTAAATGAGCAAATAAATGAATGAGTAAACTAATGTGTGGATGAAACAAGTGTTGTGTGATCTGAAGCTGGGTGTGTGTCTCAGAACCTAACTCTGGAAATTAGCATCAACTGGAAGACACGGACCTTGTATCATCATGGCGTCGCAGTAAGCAGCAATGACAGTTCTGATGCACTGGTTGTATTTGAGTCGGGGAACCTCCCTGCTGAGTCTCAGACTTCAAATGGAAGAAGGCTGCCACCTTTGAGAAGCACTCAGTGTGATGATCCTGTGTCAGGAATGTGTGTGCAGAGACGGCTTCCCTGAATCTAGTGTTGGCCCATGTAAAATACATTTTTATCTGTCTTTCTAAAGCCACATTTGGTGTTCCAATAGCAGTGTGTAGCAGGCCCAAGTGTCCTCTGCATTGTACCAATTGTTTAAGCATGGCAGGTTATTACTTCAGTCAGAAGGGTAATGTAGATCAGGGTGGGGAAAGTAGGGCACAGACATAATTGTCTAGTTTTTGAGAAGCAATTACAAATAGATGAGAAGCTATAAAAATATTACACATAGGATGACTTCTCAGTAGGACTAAAAAGGCGGCTGGAGCCTGTGCAGCCAAGAGCAGGAGTGGTTCAAAGCTGACAAGTCTACAGCGATGATTTAAAAATAGCAATAGTAATTCTGCAGCAAAACAGAACAATGAAATCAAGAGTCATGGTGCTCAAAAAAGACATTGCCCCAACACAATGCTCTTTCATTGGGTAAGCTATTTTCATAGCAAACCCAAATTTCAAAATGTCAGCCTGATAAATAGGGAAGATCTGAAAGGATAAAGTCAAGGTGTTTTGTTTTAGTACTTAAAAAAAGAAACTTACTCTTGTTTCTAACAATCTCTTAGAGCTTTAAGGAAAGAGGGTGTTGCACTTTGGAAAGAGATGTAGTTATTATATCCGTATAGGTGTTATTTTAATATATACAGACATTAAGTAGGTTTGGATCATATTATGAGGTTCAGTTTTTCTCTGTAATAGAATGAATATTGGTTAGAATTCAATAACCATGAGGAACTATAAAAGTTTAAAATATACTGTCTTACTCTAATTTCCATTTTCTTCTGAATGAAAGTGTTATCTTTATATAAAAAGATTAGGTGAGGTCTACCAGCATTTGGTATGATAGACTATTTACCAACCTGGCAGGGTGGCTCTGAGTCCTAGTTTTGAAACCCCTCTCCCCTTATTGACTGGTATTCAGCATATCTAAGTTTCCCTTTTCTCATTTCTGAAATGAAAGTAAAAATAGCCTCTACTACATAGGATAATTGAGGCCTAAGTTAATGAGTGCAAAGCACTTGAAAGTGAAAGTTAGTCGCAGAGTCCTGTCCAACTCTTTGCAATTCCATGGACTGCAGCCTGTCCAGCTTCTCTGTCCATGGAATTCTCCAGGCAAGAGTACTAGAGTGGGTTCCCATTTCCTTCTCCAGGGGATCTTCCTGACCCGGGGATCGAACCCAGGTCTCCTACATTGCTGGTAGATTCTTTACCAACTGAGCCACTAGGAAAGCCCTTAGTGTGAGCTAAATAAATAGTAGTGGCCACTATGATTATTTTACTGCTGCTGCCTGTCATCTTGGGCAAGCTGTGTAATACTTGGCAAGTCTCCTAATCTCTTTGACTCTTGAATCTTTCCAGGGATTGAGCTAGGTAGCTTTGAGGTCCCTTGAAGTTATATATGTGTCACTTAAAGCAGAGGTCTAAACAAGGTTTTCCAAGAACAGTGTGCCTCTTAAGAATCAGGCATTTTCATTCTAATTGCTCCTCCTGCGAGATGGAGGTCCTCTTCAAACGAAGTCCATGTATGAGATTAGGAATGAGCTCATAACTGATTTCAAGAATCAGACAACTTGACACAGCTGGCAAGGCATCTTGACTTTATAATACCAGTTCTGTCTTGGAGGTATGTTCTTATTTACTAATCATTTAAAACTAAAAGAAAGATGTTTCAGGTACTCTCTTGTTCTGCCTTAAATCCCCAGCTGAAAACACATCTAGAATTAACTAGGGCCCAGAGAGGAGCAGAGTGCAGTCCTGTCTCTGTCTCCTCAGCATTGTTATTTGCTCTGTGATGGGAGAGAGAAAGCCATCCATAAAGTTCCAAGTGAATTAGAAAGTGGCGCAGCTGCAAGAGTCCAGGGCCGATTTCAGACTATATTTTGACATTGATTATGCCTGCCTTTGCTATTGAGTGTCATTCCAGTCAATGGGATGACAACAGGGAGTTAAAGGGAGCACGGAAAGAAAATAGCACAGAGAAACACAAAGAAAGTAGTAAACTGCTTGAGAAAAGCTAGGCTAGTTTGATGAGTTTGGGTTGAAGGGCCAGGGTAGAACCCCTATCAAGTAGAGCAACAGGAGTACCAGACCGTTCCTACCCAGTCCTGCGGTTGTCACAGAGCACCTCACATCTGTTTCCCATTTTCCATCTTCTCACCCTCATTTATGTTGAAATAAGGTGAATTATATTTGGAAATTGTTTTAAGGATATTGAAAAAACTTCATGAAGTTGTGGAAGACAGAATTAAGCATTTATTCATGATAAAAATCATGTTTGATTTTTATACTAAATATTTTACAATACATTTTAATGTATTTTACTTCTCTGGGCCCTTAAAATATGATAGTGTTATCTCTTTTGGTTGATTGCATTAGGCTATAGTAACAGAAACCTCAACTCAAAAATGTCTTTAACAACAAGCAAATACATTCTTTTGGGTCGGAGCTAGGGACAGATTTCAGGGTTGGTTTTTCAGTAGCTCAACATTGTCATCAAGACCTGCAATTATTTCTACCAAATGCTGTCATTGGTGTCTTACCTCAAGCTGGTAAGAAGATGACTATAGTAGTTCTAGGCAAAACTCCAATATTTTCAGAGGAAAATGGAAGGTTATTTCTCCCCCGTGACTCTCTGTCTTAGGAGTGTGAAATTTTTTTTTCCAAAAGCCCTCCTGCAGACTTCCCTTCATACCTCATAGGATAGAATTACATTGCATGCATTTCTTGAACTGGTCATTGACAAGAGGGATAGGATTACTTTTACGCTAATCAGGTCTGTTTCTGGATCTGGGGTCAGGGTGCCCTGAGGTACATGGCTGTGTAGATGGAGAATACCAGAACGGAATGAGGTATGTTTAAAAGAAGGGGAACAGACACAGTGTAGTAACTCATAGTGTCCGCAAACCATATAGATAGGTAGAAAAAAAATACATAGTTGCAGATACAGATACACACTGAGACAAACACACAGGTTAAGGGATTGCCTAAGAAGCGGCAGAGCCACGGTGGATAAAAGCTGTGTTATGAAGGGTGTGTAGAATATTCACAGAACAGAGAATGTTCTAGCTAGAAGAGACTGTGAAAGTGAAAGTGAATTCGCTCAGTCATCTCTGATTCTTTGCAACCCCATGGACTGTAGCCTACCAGGTTCCTCAGTCTGTGGGATTTTCCAGGCAAGAGTACTGGAGTGGTTTGCCATTTCCTTCTCCAGGGGATCTTCTTGACCCAGGGATTGAACCCGGGTCTCCCGCATTGTAGGCAGACGCTTTACTGTCTGACCGACCAGACAAGCCCCAGACTATAAAGATTATCAAAGCCTTGCTCTCTCCTAGTACTTTGAGAGCATGAGCCTTGGTGTCACTATCTTAGCCAAAAGTATTAACGCATACCTCTCAATGGAACTTATCTCCAAAATCTGTTGATCTTTCCTTTGAAGGGCAAGATCCCGTGTGAGTCCCACAAAAATTCTGCATTGTAGAAGAGTGGGCCAGAAAAGCTCCCAGTCACTGAAGTCCTTCCTGCTCCTGAGGACAAAAAATGTGGGAGGGCAGGGAAAGAAAGGAGCTTGTTTCTAGCTCAGTGTCTCCCACGAGAATCAGAGTTGGGAATGGACAGCCCCTCCTTACACTGAGCAGCCTCTGCATCCACCCATGTCCACCTCCAGAGGCCTCGGTGGCCTTTGTCTTTCTTCTAATTCCTATAGTCTTTTCTTTTACTACCCCATGTTCTGCTTCTTTTTCTTCTTATTAAGTCCAGGCATTTATTTCTATCTGATTTTACCTTGATAGACCTAGAGTAGGAGCTGAGAATTGTTTTCAGGTTTTACAAGTAGAAGGGGGTCAAAAACAGTGGCATTGCCCATACTAGATGTGAAACATCTTCACATCTTCAAGACAAGCAAACCTCCCTCCTGCAAAAATTGACTGACCGCGCGGAGCATAATCTTGGTGTGTTAATATGCTAGCTGAGTCTTTGTCTCTTTGCTGAACCTTATCAAATATTCCTAAGATTGTCTACCTTTTTGCATAATTGTAGAACATCTTAATGCTAAAAGAGCCACTTTCCCCCACCTTATCAAAGACATTTTTATCTAAACTTGGCAGGGGCAGGGGTGAGTGTGCTCCTTATCATTGGGCCTGCCGCACACTGTCAAGGCTGTTGACCACATCGTCCCTGGTTGGGCCACCAATCAGCTATCCCTTTGTCCTTGGATCTCTTGTTTCCATGATTCAAAGTCTGGGTGAGGGTGTCTGTTTGGCTGATCCTGGGTCAAATGTCCTTGCTCTGGGTGTGCTTGTGTGGTGGAATGAAGGGATGAGGAGGGTGAAGAAGGAGGGCATTCCTTCTTAAGTTTTTTTATTGGGGGTATACCCTGTCTTCCACCGAGGCTAACTCAGTGCACACTTCAGGTGTTGGGAGTTCAAATGTCAAGCAGCCAACAAAGACCAGAGTCTATGATATAGGGGTGTGAACTGCATGGGTTTCTAGAGTAGAGCTCAGACCCAATCAGAACAGAATGATCAAATTAAAGAAAACCTACTAGTTAGCAGAACAAATCGAATAATCAAATTGTTATCAGTCCTCCTGAATTGGTCCCCAACAAGGGTCCTTCTGCCTGGTGTAACTCACACCAATAGAATAAGAAAAGTTTGGTTCTGAAGCAAAGCAAAGCTTTATCTTTTATCAAGGAATGGAGAGGTGCAAGCTCTAGGACACATGCTTCCCACCCGCCTCAGGCTGTGGGTGGGGCTGCTTTACAGGGATATGTTAGCAGGAGGGGTTGGTGTTCTTGCGGGACAGGTGTGACTGTGCTGTCCAGGCTCCAGAGAGCAGCGCAGGCGCAGCGTCGGCACGTGCACATGGCCCACCGCCATCTTGAGTTGAGTATCGTGTGAGGAGCTTTCAGCACAGGGTCCATGCAGCTGAGGTGTTGCATGTTTTGTGAGGATCTCTGGTCTGAAGGGCTGGGGGCAAGGCCTCTGCACTCAGCCCCCATGAGCAAGTAAAACAGACTAAGCACAAAGGGAGAAAAAGGTTAGACTTTATCTTATTACTCAGATTCTGTTTTTCTTCCCTGGGAATTGTGGGCTTTGCTGGTGACAAATTGTTACTTAAAACAACTATAGCAGTGGTTCCCAAACTTTTGGGTGTTGCATAATTGAAGAGTACTTAGTAAAAATACCCCATTTCTAAACCTCACCACAGACCTGTTGAATGAGACTCTCCTGGGGACCAGGAATCAGCGATATTCATAAACTCCCTGGATAATTACGATGTATTTGGTCTGAGAGCTCCTCTAAGAAACACTGCTATGTGTGGACTGAGAGAAGTGGTCAGCAAAACAATAAATATAGCTAAATTTAAGTATGTAGAGCTTTCTCTGTTAAGCATTGACCTGATTATCTCATTTCAACCTCACAGTAACTCTACCAGGTGTGTGTGTGTGTGTGTGTGTGTGTGTGTGTGTGTTAGTCATTCAGTCCTGTCCAACTCTTTACGACCCCATGGACTCACCAGGGAAGCCCAACGCTAGCAGATTATTGTAATAACTGTTTCACAGGTAAGCAGACAGATGTTTAGTAACTTGCTTAAGGTCATAAAACTGGTAAGAGGTTTGCAGCCATGGGTAATACTGAGGTTTGTGTTTCCCAAGAATTGGTCCCATGGAAAATGCAGAGAGAGAAAGATGATTATCACATCCAAAGAGAGCAAGAAGCTTAAGGATGGAAACACTAATGTAAGCAGAATGGCTGATATGGTCTACTTTTTTCCTTTTAATGTTCTAAAATTTGGTTCAGTTTTCTAGAAACTAGAAAAGAGAGATGGGGGAGAATAAATTTTGTATGAAGTTAGCTGAAATTATATTGTCTTGATTTTCTTATGTTTATGCAGATAAACAACAATGGAGATAAAATTAGCTAAGTTTCTAGAATCCATCCCAGGTTCAACTAAGAGCAATCCTCAGACAGCCAGATTTATTCTCCTTGCTTTTAACTGAACACAAGTCAAATGATAAAATGACAACCAAAGAGAATTTTGGTTCTCCAAACTACCTCCTAGGGTGTGTTCTCAGATCACATTGACCCCAATATCCTATATGTTCTTTGTTTGTGTCCAAAATCCTGCCCGGTGAGACCTGCCATTTGGAAAGACGGCCCTATGTCCCCATAACCTCAAGTCATATAACAAATGTGTGTGCACTATGCTGAACTTGTTAAGGAATGAAGATAGCATGAAACACAGAGGCTCAATTTTAGTTCATCAGAGAATTAACCAGAAAATCCCATTTTTTGAAAATACAGTACTTTCCCCACCTTTCCTAAATATGGTAATTTCTGTATTTGTGTGGGAGGGAGGTGCTGGGGAGGGGTGAGAGTGTGGGGGTCAGGGGGAGACTTAGTAGGGATAGGGAGAGTTTGGCATGTACTTAAAAAAAAAGGAGTAACCAAGTGTTCTGTATTTAACAGAAGATATCAGTTACCTTAATGAGTTTGGATTCAACATAACAAAAAATAGGAGAATTTCAGAAAAAGAAGAGTGGCTTCCTGCCAATCTGAATGGTGGGTCCCACTGGGAGGCAGAGAGATGCACAAAAGTCTTTTTGTACGCATGATCCTTTGATCCTTTATTTTTATAGTAGATAAGACAGTAATTTTCTACTGACCCACAGAAAGATTCCTAAGAGAAGTCCAGAAACTACCCTGGATTACGGTGAATTTAGAAAGCTGGCAGAAAACATGTATAAAGGTAATTTCTTTTGCCTTATTTTATATATCACTTTCTTTTAAAGAAAACACTGAAAAAAACCACATATTTTCTTTTTTATTCTATATCCTTATGAAATGTGAAAAAGACACATTGTGAATATTGTTTAATAGATGGAGAAACAGACAAATCTATCTGGCCAAGTCAGCTAGGATACTAGAGAAGTGTCAGAGGAAGGATATAAAGGTCCTTTGCTATCCCCGCCCAATCTTCCATGTTAACTAACTCCTTCACTAGTCAGCCATCATTAGCAATGTGCCCTCGAGCTCTTTTTCTGCTTTAGGTTCCCACCCCATTCCCATTTCCATTGTAAATGGCATCCTGGTCAAGAAAAAATGATTTTGAAAATGCCATCTCTTGTAAGAAGAGCTGTAATTTCACTGTAGAAGTGAACTTCCTGCTTGAAAGGGAGAAAAATAAGAAAGATGGACAACTATGGACTTTTCATGTAAGTTTTTCACGTAGCAGATACTGCATGCATGTCCTCTCTTTGCAAAGCGAGTGACCCTTTACGTGTGTCTCAAAACATCTAGTGGATTTTACCGTCTACTTCAATGGGAGTTTTTGAGACATGGAAGAGAAAGAGACTTACTGATCTTTAAAAAGCGACTGATCCATTTGTAGTCTCTACTGTCGACGGTGCAGTTGCTTCGATATTTCAGTGGAAGTTTTTAACAAAAAGAAGATTTGGGAGCCACGTGTTTTATTTCACATTGACCATTGGGAATTACCATATCTGACCATCTGGGAGGTATGTTTCCTACATGGCAATCAAATAATAGAGCTTGTGCTGAGAAGGACAGAGAATGGTAACAGTGAAAGAACTAGTTGATGTAGAATGAAAGGGCTAGTGAAAAGATTAGTTTTTCTAAGAAGTTAAAATAGACAAGGGAGGCTGTGAACTCACAGTCTTTCCCAAAATACAAATGGCTGGATATCATTTGAGAAGTGACAGATTCAGGGCAGTATTGAGTTAAAGGTTATTCGTGTACTCTTGTCTGGATAAAAGTTGCTCCATTTCCATATTGGAAAATTCTGAAAACAAAAACATTTTTCCTGAAAGTTAGTTTTAGTGTTCTGGTTTCAGTGGAACAACACAGCTTTTCTATGGTAGTCCAGGAAATACACAGGGGGTAATGAGAAGAAACTGTGCTTGGAGGGGGCCTCCATCTTCCTTCCAACCAGCAGAAGAGTCACCTGATGATTCCAGAGGAGGTGTCTGTAGCTTTTGAATAATTGCAAAGATTAAGTCAGGGAAAACCAGAGAAAATAACTAGAACCTTGGTGGTGGAACATTGTAATCATCCAGGGGGGAGATGATCAGAGCCTGACCCAAAGAATGGAGTTGAAGAAACTAATATCATAGAAAGATTACATGAACAAACAATTGGCAATATCAGAAAGAGACAAAATTGCTGAGTGAAGGGGAGTGGAAGAAGTAACAATAATTCTGGAATTTTGTTTTATTTTTGGCCACACCCTGCAGCATACTGGATCTTAGTTCCCTGATCAGGGGTTAGACCCATGCCCCCTGCAGTATAAGCATGGAGTCTTAGCCACTGGACCACCAGGAAAGTCTCTTGGGATTTTAATTGTTTTACTTGAGAATGTATAATTGGCAGCATTGGTAAACAAAGGTGAATTTGGTGTTTGTCAGCAATTATGATTCACTTAGAGCCAGTCTTGAAAACAAAATAGTGCATACACATGAACCCTCAAGAACAAAGGAACCAGACAGATCTAGGTGTCATTTATGACTGTTTCTAAAGTTACTTGTGGTTCTTGCAGAGTGGTTTATTTATGGGATGCCTGGAGTGGAATACAAAGCCATACTGAGCTACAGATACAGTTAAATAGTATAGCATTTTTCAAAAATATTTCCCAAATGATTTATGAAAGCCACAAAAAATGTGATGAAAGAGGAATAAGCAAAGCATGTTAGTAAAAAGGTACATTTTGATCAATCAAAATGTAATTGAATGTAAGCTATTCAAGCTGGTTTTAGAAAAAGCAGAGGAACCAGAGATCAAATTGCCAACATCTGCTGGATCATGGAAAAAGCAAGAGAGTCCCAGAAAAACATCTATTTCTGCTTTATTGACTATGCCAAAGCTTTTGACTGTGTGGATCACAATAAACTGTGAAAAATTCTTCAAGAGATGGGAATACTAGACCACCTGACCTGCCTCTTGAGAAACCTATATGCAGGTCAGGAAGCAACAGTTAGAACTGGACATGGAACAACAGACTGGTTCCAAATAGGAAAAGGAGTACGTCAAGGCTATATATTGTCATCCTGCTTATTTAACTTCTATGCAGAGTACATCATGAGAAACACTGGGCTGGAAGAAGCACAAGCTGAAATCAAGATTGCCAGGAGAAATATCAGTAACCTCAGATATGCGGATGACACCACCCTTATAGCAGAAAGTGAAGAGGAACTAAAAAGCCTCTTGATGAAAGTGAAAGAGGAGAGTGAAAAAGTTGGCTTAAAGCTCAACATTCAGAGAACGAAGATCCTGGCATCTCATCCCATCACCTCATGGGAAATAGATGGGGAAACAGTGGAAACAGCGTCAGACTTTATTGTTCTGGGCTCCAGAATCACTGCAGATGGTGACTGCAGCCATGAAATTAAAAGACGCTTACTCCTTGGAAGGAAAGTTATGACCAACCTAGATAGCATATTCAAAGGCAGAGACAGTACTTTGCCAACAAAGGTTCGTCTAGTCAAGGCTATGGTTTTTCCTGTGGTCATGTATGGATGTGAGAGTTGGACTGTGAAGAAAGCTGAGCACCGAAGAATTGATGCTTTTGAACTGTGGTGTTGGAGAAGACTCTTGAGAGTCCCTTGGACTGCAAGGAGATCCAACCAATCCATCCTAAAGGAGATCAGCCCTGGGTGTTCTTTGGAAGGACTGATGCTAAAGCTGAAACTCCAGTACTTTGGCTACGTCATGCGAAGAGTTGACTCATTGGAAAAGACTCTGATGCTGGGAGGGATTGGGGGAAGGAGGAGAAGGGGGCGACAGAGGATGAGATGGCTGGATGGCATCACTGACTCGATGGACGTGAGTTTAGGTGAACTCCGGGAGTTGGTGATGGACAGGGAGGCCTGGTGTGCTGCGATTCATGGGGTTGCAAAGAGTCGGACACGACTGAGCGACTAAACTGAACTGAACTGAACTGAGCCAATGAATAATTATGTTAGAATCAAGGTAAGACGATCTCAATGCATAAATGTCTTCTGAAAATTGTATTACTTTGAATTCATTAAAAATTAAAAAGACCTGGACTACTTTTACTCCATTGATAGGAAAAGAACATTCCTCAACTTTGCCCACAGTAAAGAAAAAAAAGCTTTACATAATAAGAAGATTAAATACATGAAAGTTCCTACATATTTGTTAGTATTTTATAAATATAAAGACATTTGTTGAATTTAAAATATTCCCACAGTTTTTTATTGCTAAGCTATTTTATCCTTTCATTTGCATTTGCTCAATACATAGTCCCTTCTAATTACCTGCATCCATCTTTGAAAAGCGAAAATGGAAGTCACTTGGTCATGTCCAACTCTTTGCAACCCCATGGACTGTAGCCCACCAGGCTCCTCTGTCTATGGCATTCTCCAGACAAGAATACCCACTGGAGTGGGTAGCCATTCCCTTCACCAGGGGATCTTCCCGACCCAGAAACCAAACCTGGGTCTCCTGCATTGCAGGCAGATTCCATCTAAGTCACCAAGGAAGCCCATGTTTCCCTTTTTAAAAGAATCATCCAGCTTCATTTCCCATATTTTCTTTCTTTTTTCAGTTTCCTGTCTTTGCCCACTCACCCTCTACTCTAGCTAGCTTAGAAGCAGGTAATTGCCAACTTTCAATGACGTTTTTCGTTCTTACTTTACCAGACCTCACTGGAGTATGGTGGCACCACTTTTTCTTTTCTGCATCTGTATCCCCCTTTGGCTTCCTAGACGTTTCTCTTTCCCAGTTTCCCCTGAGCATTTCTGAATTAATCTTTCTCAGTTTCCTCTGAAAGTTCCACTTCCTCTCTCTGGGCCTTGAATGCAGTAGTTCCTTATGAGTCTATTCTTCTACTCTCTGTCCTGCTCTTTCCCCTTTTTGCATTCAGTTTTGTGTAAAGACACATCCTTGGCTTCAGTTACCATCCTTAGACCAGTGCCTCAGGATCTATTTATGCAGCTGAGGTCTCCCTTGGCATCCAGAGGAGCAGTGCTGACTCCCAGGAAACTTGCTCTAGGACAGCTGTGGATAGGTCAACCTTACCATATCCAGAACAGAACTCATTTTGACCCACTAACCCCATAAGCTTCTGCTCCTATATTCCCTATCTCAGTGAATGATAATATCATCCTCCCAGTTGCCCAAACCACAATCTGAGACTCATCCTTAACTCTTTTTTAATGTTCAAATGACATAGATGTCAGCTCTCAACTTCTGTTGATTATCTTGTTTCACTCCTACTGAAATTAGCTGAGTTCAAACTCTTACCAAACAGCCTTTTCATCCTCCTTGCCTCCAATTTTGCCATTCATTCACTCATTCATTCACAATACAATTATGAAGTGTTTGCTAACATCCAGGCATTGTGCTGGGGATGTGGTTCAAGAGATGAGAATAGCCAACCTGGTTTCTGCTCTCATGGAGACTACACTAGGGCCCATAGTCAACTTAAAATCCAGATATGATCATGTCATTCTTTGTTCAGCATTCTTCAGCAGGCTCTCAAGCTTCAGGGCTATGTCTGCTGTTACTAGACTGGCGTGGAATGGTTTGTGTGAGCCACTGCCCTTTGCCTCTCCAGGGAAATATCGATTACAGCTGGACACAGGGCCACCCAAAAGACAAAGGATTGTCTTCCAGACTTCCATGCAACCGGAGTGGTGGCCACATGACTTAATCTTGGCAACCTGGGAGGTATGGTGGGAGTGGGCATTTTTTGCCCTCTTTCTTCATTCTTTTGTCCTGCTACACATGTGCTGACTGGAGTCTAACAGCCATCTAGAATCACAAGGAGACCTTGAGTATGGAAAAGATGTGTACTAGGATAGTGATGCAGAAAGATGGGAGCCTGAGTCTCTAACGAAACTCAAAATTGTGACTCCCTATATCAGCTTTGGCCCCCTTACCATCACATCTTTTTGTGAAAGAGAAATATACTTTTATCCTGTTACCTTGGTTAAACCATAATTATTTGGGGGGCTTTATATTACATGTAGCTGAGCTTAACCAAATAAATGAGACTTATAAATACCTTCACAATGTGAGCCTTTCTTACCTCTCGAGAATTAGCTCCTTTTACTCCTAATGCAAGTACTAGAATCCCTCTCTTTCTACTCTGTCTCTGTCTCTCACACACACACACACTCACACACTCCCATTCACACTTACACAGTGGTTTTTCCAATAGTATGTATGGATGTGAGATTCGGACCATAAAGAAGGGTGAGCACCAAAGAATTGATGCTTTTGAACTGTGGGATTGGAGAAGACTCTTAAGAGTCCTCTGGACAGCAAGGAGATCAAACCAGTCAATCCTAAAGAAAATCAATCCTGACTCTTAAAAGACTTCATGAATATTCATTGGGAGGACTGATACTGAAGCCGCAATACTTTGGCCACCTGGTGCAAAGAGCTGACTCATTAGAAAAGACCCTGATAGTGGGAAAGATTCAAGGCAGGAGGAGAAAAGACGATGGGATAAGATGGTTGGATGGCATCACCAACTCAATGGACATGAGTTTGAGCATGCTCCAGCAGATGGTGAAGGACAGGGAAGCCTGGTGTGCTGCAGGACATGGGGTCGCGAAGAGTCTGACATGATTGAGCGACTAAACCACACAACAACGCACACTCACACCTTCATGCCTTTGTCCCTGCTGCTCCTTCTCCTGGAACTCTCTCCCTTCACCTTCACTTCACACCTTCTTAAGTCTAATTCTTGGTTTGGTTCAGACCTACTGATTTGGTTCAGGATCCTTCAATACCCTTTCCCAGCCTAACTTAGTTGGTGCCCTCCTAAAGTGCTTCTTATGTGTACTGTGCTTACAGTCTTTTTAGTCTCCTACCTAATACATTTCTTGTTTCCTCATTTGAGTTCTTCCCTAGCCTGTAAGGGAAAGGGGTGCAGGTGCTTGTTTGATTGAGTAGCTTGCAATCTAAATTCTCCTGCCCTTGCTGTCAATTTCATATCTAGTCAATAGAAGGAAGTTTGAACTAAAAAGGTTTAATGACTTGACCAAGGATGATCTTAGAATCAATTTGCTTGTCTTCCTTTTTGCTTTTCTCACTTCCTGGGCACATGTGTAGGTGGGGTGACTTTATTTGAGATGGGAGAAACTTGCTGAAGTGAAACCATTCCCTTGGGGAGGATGGGGGAAGTTCATAGAGCAGTTTTCTAGGTAGTCTTACAAGTCTTCTTAAGATTGGCTGCAACCTTAGGAACCTGCTAAGGATTTAACCATCTTAAATCCAATTCTTCACCCTGCCACTTAAAACACTTGAATGGATCTGCTTTCCCTTTGGAGATGTCCAGCCTCTTTAATAGACCACACAGAACTTTCTTCTAGTTCTTTGGCCTCATCTCTTACCACCATTTTGCCATCATCTTTGCACACTTTGCTGGGCTTCTGGGATAGCCCATGTCATTTCTCATCTTTGTTCCAGCTATCTCCTCTGCCTGGATTGTCTCCCCTTCTTTCTAAAAATGCTAATCCAACCATTGCTTATGGCTCTTATAACTTGACTTAGGGGACTGCCTCCTCCCAGAACCCTTCCCCAGTCTCCCACTGGCTGGGTTAGATGTGGTTCCTCATCCACCCACACCCTGTGCTTGGCTCACCCATTGCACTTGGCTCAGAATTTAATAACTCATTTCCAGTATGTTGGCCTCTCCAAAGGCAGGAACTACATCCTGTTCGTCTTCAATCTTCCCAGTGCCTGGCACACAGCAGGTGTGCAAAAATATTTTTCTGAATTAATAAGTAAAATGTCAAATGGAAATGCTCTTAGAACCACACAGAGATTACCTCACTGCACAAGGTTTCCTGGTCTTACTCTGACGAGCCATGAGTTTGCCCCTTTGTCCATTTCTACATCCTGGATGGGACTTGTGATTTAATCAGCTCAGGTGAGGGTTTGGAGTGACATCTTAGGAACTAGCCTTAAGTTGGAGGAAGCAGTGGGACCAGCTGTAAACTCTGTATATAAGCAGGTTTTGTTTAATAACTGTGAGTATTGCCCCCCTAGTTCTGATCTTCGTCACAGATCCCTGTCATTGCCATATCACACCACAGAGGGACCTGGGGTGCTCACTCTGGCTCCAGAGAGTTATCATTTGCCTGGAACATATCCTGACATCCCAGGAAGTTTTTCACCTGGGGAAACTGAGGGAGGAGTTAGAGGTTAGAAATTCTTTGGTGGAGGTGCTACTATCTATCTGTGTCTGAGACACTTGGCTGCCATCTGTCCAGACTGAGTTCCCCTCCTTCCAGAAGGAAAAGGTGCCAGAGATTCCTGTATGTGGGGGCCTAGTTGGTACAGATAAAAGGTCACTTAGAACCTGGGTGATCTTAGGTAAGGTAAGTTATTTAACCTCTCTTATGGCTTAGATTCCTCATATAAAGCATGAAAATGCTTCTGTCAATAGGAGGACTAAATTAGATAAATTATGTAAAGACTCTTGGAGAGGCACGGTCTATAGGTAAGTGATTATAGATGTCAATTGTTATTATTACTGTTGTCATAATACTGGTCTGTGGTATCTACAAAGAACCAGTCTTGAGAAGAGAACTCGGACAGAAAAATGTCTGGAGGGGAACTTAAATGAAAATGTAAACCAGAGTCTCCCTGGGGGTATAGCTCACTGGTAGAGCATTTGATTGCAGAGTTTCCATGTTGGAATTCAGAATAATTTCATTAAGGAAGACTATGTATGTCTCATGTCATTTAACTATCTAAAAAAAAAAAAAAAAAGATTTTTGCCTGAAAAACTTGGAATCTGTTTTCATATTGTATAATTATTACTATTTTTCCCTTGCCTCCCCTTTTTGTGCTATCTCTAAATTCCTTGTGCAAAAGTCATCTGTTGAGTCTCTCACACTGATTTGGCTCAATTACCTTTCAGTGCTGCTTTGACTTATTTATGGGAAGTGGCAAGAACTTTTTGCCTTCCCGAGGGATCTCACTCCTCTTTTCATAAAGACAAAATGGTCCTTATTTCTTTTAAATGCTAAGCTGTCTTGCCTACCTCAGAAGATGTGCCTGGCATTACCTTTCTAGTCAAGGGACTTTGTTTTCTACTGAGGAAGCTTGAGTTGGAGTGGAGGGCAGGTGATAGGCAAAACCAGGAAACACCTTAGGTCCAAAGGAGCCTCAAGAGGAGAAAGTCTTGGGGCCCAAGGTGTAGGTAAGTAATCATAATGCCAGTTTGCTTCTGCATACATTGATGGCATGCCCACATCCTCATTTGCCTCCTGCCTATCTGCTGGCTATGTCTCCATCTCCTTTGCAGGCTTCTCTTCCTCTGCTAGTCCTTCAACGTTCATATTTCTCATGGTTCTGTTCATGGGTCTGGGCTCTTACTCTTTACTTTGTCCTGGAGCATCTCAACCATCCCAGGGCAATGGGAACCAGATCTGTCTCCCAAGCTCCAGCCAATACACACAAGTTCCCTCCTGGTTCCTAAAATTGGATATCCCATGGGTCCCGCAAACTCAACATAATAAAAATCCCACATTTTTCTCTGAGAAAGACCCTGTTAAGAGAATTAAAAGACAAGTTAAAGAGCAGATAAAGGTATGTGCAAATCACAAATAACAAAGGACAAGTATCTAGAATATATTTTTTAAACTGTCAAAACCCAAAATAAAAAATATAATTAGAAAATGAGCAAAAAATATGAAGAGACATGTCACCAAAATGACATCTAAGTACATGAGAAGATGTTCAACGTCATGAGTTGTTAGGGAAATGCAAGTGAAAACCACAATGTAATATTATTGTATACCTATCAGAATGGCTAAAATAAGAAATTTGACACCACCAAATGCTGGTGAAAATGAGGAGAAACTGGATCACTCATACATTGCTATAAAGTGGGTAGAGGCACTTTGAAAATAACTTGACAGTTTCTTAAAATACTAAATGTGAAACTATCAAGTAACCAGCAATTGTACTCTTGAGCATTTATCCTAAAGAAATGAGGACTGTGTCCATACAAGAACTTCTGTTTTAATGTTATAGCAGTTGTATTTACAATAGTTATACATTGGAAGCTACCCAGATGTCCTTCAGTTGCTGAATGTTAAACAAACTAGCACATTTGTGCTGTAGAATACTACTCAGTGATAAAAAGGAACACATATTAATATAGAATAATTTGTGTGAATCTCCAGGGAATTATGCAGAGTGAAAAAAGCCAACCCAAAAAGGTTATATACTATATTACTCCATTTACATAACATTCTTTTCTTTTTTACATAACGTTCTTGAAGACAGAATTATAAAATGGAGAAAGACTAGGGACTACTGGGGGTTAAGAGGGTGTAGGTAAGAGGGAGGTGGGTTTGGCTCTGAAAGGGCAACATTTGGAAACATGATGGTAAAAATGTTCTCTGACTGCAGTGTCAGTATTCCGATTATGATGTTGTATAAAGTTTTGCAAGATGTTACCTTTTTACATGAGATTTTTCTATATTATTTTTATAATATAGATTCATGTGAATCTATAATTATGTTAAAAATATAATTTTAAAAACCCAGCTAAAATCAGGTTTTAAAATAATTTCATTTAATACTTTCAAGATCAGATCAGATATTGGGGTTGTGTTAATATTACCATGGCTAAACATTTTGAATTTTAATAGAGTAGAGGAACTAAAAAGCCTCTTGATGAAAGTGAAAGAGGAGAGTGAAAAAGTTGGCTTAAAGCTCAACATTCAGAGAACGAAGATCCTGGCATCTCGGTCCCATCACTTCATGGGAAATAGATGGGGAAACAGTGGAAACAGTGTCAGACTTTATTTTTCTGGGCTCCAGAATCACTGCAGATGGTGACTGCAGCCATGAAATTAAAAGACGCTTACTCCTTGGAAGGAAAGTTATGACCAACCTAGATAGCATATTCAAAGCAGAGACAGTACTTTGCCAACAAAGGTTCGTCTAGTCAAGGCTATGGTTTTTCCTGTGGTCATGTATGGATGTGAGAGTTGGACTGTGAAGAAGGCTGAGCGCCGAAGAATTGATGCTTTTGAACTGTGGTGTTGGAGAAGACTCTTGAGAGTCCCTTGGACTGCAAGGAGATCCAACCAGTCCATTCTGAAGGAGATCAGCCCTGGGATTTCTTTTGAAGGAATGATGCTAAAGCTGAAACTCCAGTACTTTGGCCACCTCATGCAAAGAGTTGACTCATTGGAAAAGACTCTGATGCTGGGAGGGATTGGGGGCAAGAGGAGAAGGGGGCGACAGAGGATGAGATGGCTGGATGGCATCACTGATTCGATGGATGCGAGTCTGAGTGAACTCTGGGAGTTGGTGCTGGACAGGGAGGCCTGGCGTGCTGCGATTCATGGGTTGCAAAGAGTCAGACATGACTGGGCAACTGATCTGATCTGATCTGAAGATTCCTTTGACCCATTTGACTTACTATAATATGTCATCTATGCATGCATGTGTGTGCTCAGTCATGTCCAATTCTTTGTGACTCTCTGGACTATAGCCTGCTTGGCTCCTTTGTCCATGGGATTCTCCAGGCAGAGTAGTGGAGTGGGTTCCCATTTACTCCTCCAAGAGATCTTCTTGATGCAGGGATTGAACCTGTATCTCTTGCATCTCTTGCATTACAGGTAGATTCTTTACCGCTTGAGCCATTGGGGAAGCCCTACTGTGTCATAAGTTTCTGGATATGTTGGGTGTTTTGGTTTTACTTATTTTTTTAATTTTTGGCTTTGTTTGTTTCTTTTGAGTAACCATATCTTTAAAAACATAGAGCAATATTTTGTTTATTTTTTTAAATTTTATTTTATTTTTAAACTTTGCAATATTGTATTGGTTTTGCCAAATATTGAAATGAATCCACCACAGGTTATACAACATTTGGAAAAGAATTAACTTCTATGCAGAGTACATCATGAGAAACGCTGGGCTAGAAGAAGCACAAGCTGGAATCAAGATTGCTGGGAGAAATATCAATAACCTCAGATATGCAGATGACACCACCCTTATGGCAGAAAGTGAAGAGGAACTCAAAAGCCTCGTGATGAAAGTGAAAGAGGAGAGTGAAAAAGTTGGCTTAAAGCTCAACATTCAGAAAACAAAGGTCATGGCATCTGGTCCCATCACTTCATGGGAAATAGATGGGGAAACAGTGGAAACAGTGTCAGACTTTATTTTTGGGGGTTCCAAAATCACTGCAGATGGTGACTGCAGCCATGAAATTAAAAGACGCTCACACCTTGGAAGAAAAGTTATGACCAACCTAGATAGCATATTGAAAAGCAGAGACATTACTTTGCCAACAAAGGTCCGTCTAGTCAAGGCTATGGTTTTTCCAGTAGTCATGTATGGATGTGAGAGTTGGACTGTGAAGAAAGCTGAGTGCCGAAGAATTGATGCTTTTGAACTGTGGTTATTGGAGAAGACTCTTGAGAGTCCCTTGGACTGCAAGGAGATCCAACCAGTCCATTCTAAAGGAGATCAGCCCTAGGTGTTCTTTGGAAGGAATGATGCTAAAGCTGAAATTCCGGTACTTTGGCCACCTCATGCGAAGAGTTGACTCATTGGAAAAGACTCTGATGCTGGGAGGGATTGGGAGCAGGAGAAGGGGATGACAGAGGATGAGATGGCTGGATGGCATCACTGACTCAATGGATGTGAGTCTGAGTGAACTCTGGGAGTTGGTGATGGACAGGGAGGCCTGGTGTGCTGCAATTCATGGGGTCGCAGAGTCAGATATGACTGAGTGACTGAACTGAACTGACTGAATAATTCAAATTATATTTGGCCTCTATCTGCCCTAAATTAAATCTGTGCTAAAGAATTAGGGGAAATTCGCTTACGACTTAGAAAATGCTAAGTTCAGATAATTGTACTCTTGGCCACAATAAATCTAACTTTTTAACAATATACTTTATTCTTGGAAACAAAACATAGAAAACTACCCTTTAATACCCTTGCTCTGTCATGAATGGAGTTACATTGTGAGTAAATAATATCCCCTGTGTACACATTTTGTGACATAAGGTGCTTTATTCATGGAGGCCCCAAGACTTTGTTTTTGACATTTGCTAGCTTAAGTTAAGTTATCAATGAGAACAGGACTAAATTCCAACTTTGCTTCACTTGAGCTCCTGTTAGGCCAGAAGGTGGGCTGGAAGAATATTGGCCTTGGGGTCACAGGATTTGAGCTCAATTCTACCTCTCTCGTTTATGAGCTTTATGACATTGGGAAAGTCATGTGAACTACCTGAGCTCAGAAGTTTTTATTTGTAATAAAAGCAAAATTATATCTTCTACCTAGGATTATGAGAAATAGAAAATACATATAAATATATCTGTTCATATTATGAGCTCAGTAATTGACCATGCTTACTATTACTGTTATTTGTGATTGGTACATGCTATGCTACGTTTCTATTTATCTTTGATTTATCCTCCAAGCTGGATTGTAAGGGTAGATACATGTCTACTAAACATGCCACCAAACCACCTTTGTAACCCTCACATCTCTCCAGATAATGTCTTGAACTCAATGCTGCTGCTGCTGCTGCTGCTAAGTCGCTTCAGTTGTGTCCGACTCTGTGGGACCCCATAGACAGCAGCCCACCAGGCTCCCCCATCCCTGGGATTCTCCAGGCAAGAACACTAGAGTGGGTTGCCTTTTCCTTCTCCAATGCATGAAAGTGAAAAGTGAAAGTGAAGTCGCTCAGTCGTGTCCGACTCCCAGTGACCCCATGGACTGCAGCCTACCAGGCTCCTCCATCCATGGGATTTTCCAGGCAAGAATACTGGAATGGGTTGCCATTGCCTTCTCCCTTGAACTCAATAGGGACTAAGTAAAAATATTAGTTAATAATGAAGATGATGCTGTATGTGGAACAACTGAAGGTATTAAGTCATGTTGAACTTCCCTTAACACATCTGTGTACAAGTTTCAGTGCACTGGAATGAACCAGGGAGCTTGGTAAATCTCTGTTGTCCACCTCCTATCTGAGGGAATCTGATACAGCAGGCCTAGGAACCTGCATTTTGCAAGTTCCTTGGGTAATTATGATGTAGGTGGTCCATGTACTGATTGCATTTAGAGAAACAATGTTTTAGCAGGTAACCTATGTCGTGCTGACTGTTAAATTGTAAAGAGATGCCCATATATTACATAAAGTAGGAATTGATGATCACTGAAGTGAAAATTTGTTCTGTGGGGTCATTCAAAAAATCCACTTTATCACTGAGGTGCCAGGCACATATTATAAAATTAATCAAAACTTACTTTTCAGAAGTTAATTAACATGTTTTATGTCCTAGTTCTCTAAGCCAAAACTATATATGTACATGCTGTCTTTTTGGCTCCAGCTTGCCTAGTGAAGAGAAAATAGAAATGAAATAAAAAGCCCGCTGGGCATTAGGCTGCAAATACATTTATCCTGCAGCAAAGCATTAATTTATAAAGATAACTGCAATGCATTATGCATACAGTCCATCCTCATTTGGCCCCCAAACTGGCTCATAGTTGAACATTTCCTTTCTCTAGCTGCTGCTCTTTAGGACAAAAGCTTGGATCTAGTAACAAAATGACTGTACTTCCTAGGAGTGCTTCCCTTAGTATTGAGAAGACTTGATACAAAAATAAGAACTGGTGGCAAGTGTTATATATTCCTGTATTCTTTCCATTGTACAGACATAGGGACCATTTAGAGACAGAAAAATTAAAGTGACTTTGTTCTTCATGAGAACAAGTAATACAAAAAAGAGCTGTTATTTCCTTTTGTTTTTTATCCAAAGACTTCAAAATACTGATTAAGAATAATGCTCACTTTCAGATGGATAATATGAAAAAAAGGGGAATATTTTCTTGTTAGGCTATAAAACTGAGAGTAATCATTTTAATGTCTTGTTTTCCATCCTTACATTATTTACAAAATGACTTCTATTAATATATAAATTATCCAAAATAAAGAATATAATCAGTTTACTAGAAAATAACAGTTCTATAGAAGCTACTGGTATACAATATATATATTGTGGAACTCAATGATAATCCAAGTCCTTGACCCTAGCATGGGCTCTACAGTGAAAGATGGATGTAACTGGCCCCTCTTGTAGGCCATGTCAAACGTTTCCCATTCCCGAGAATATGAACAAAAAAAATGGACTTTGGAAAAAAATACTTTCTCAGATCTCAATTCTACTCCAACTCTGCAATAATTACAGTAATTACAAAGATAAAGGGTAAAAGTCACAAAGTGCTGGCTGGGACATTCCAGAGCAGGAGAAAGCTTGGCGCCATTTTTATAGTTATGCCTGTTAAGATTTAATAGACGGAAAGTTTCATTAGTGAGCTGTGCTGCAATTAACTTCAAGGAGGTTCCAGACTACTGTATGTTGCTGTTACAACAGAAAACTGTTTAGATTTCCCTCTTGAAAGAGTGTATTGGATTTTCAACACTTCAATCGCAAAAAAAAAAAAAAAAAGTTGTAAGAGGCTTCATTTTAAAAAATGTAATGTAGAGGCTAATTTTCCTTGTCATAGAAAACATGGTAATAACAGACTTTTATTCTTCATTGGACATGGTAGTTGTTGACTCTCCAGGAGTGAGTCATTTTGGAATTGTATTATTATTGGTATTAATTATTTTAGACAGAACAAAGGTACAAAAATCTTTGTACGTCTTTTTTCTCTCTCTCCTCCTAGCTCATAAAAATCGTGTCCCACTGGGATTGTGGCAAATTTGGAAACTCTTATTTCTTGAAATCAAAGATTTTCCTGAATCATGTACTCCACCTTTACTATAAAATTCTTGCTCTCACTTTTGACAAGTTGGCAAATCTCAGAGAATAAAGACTGGAATCCAGTGACTTGCTTTTCTCCAGTGGCTGGTCAGATTCCAGTCTACTTTTGGAGCTTGGAGTCTAGACTTTAGAGAAAAGTGTCCATAGGCAGAACTTTGCAAACTCCTCTCTAGAGGTTACACTGGTGCTCCCCGTTATGGTATAAGCAAACCTTTGAAGGTCTGTCAAGATTATTCCTCATGGAAATTAGTGCCGTGCTCTGGGATTTGTGTCCTTCAGAAGACTTTCTCTATCTAGCATGTGATTTGATTTTTCTATCCTACTATGACATGGCTAAACTGTTATGGTCCTTACTGTTATATTTTATTGTATTAAACAGCAGACCGCTACGGGTCTTTTAATGACTTAAAGAATGAGACCTGCATTTTATGACTTTTAAAACCTGTCTTAATACTCTTTCTTCCAGTTACAGTCCACCCACCCCCTTCCATTCTACATGTGTTTCCATTAATAGGCTGCAGATTTTTTAGGTGTGGTAAGCATGTAACCATGATATGCACTTTCAGAGACATGTTAGCTTTTTCAGACACAAGAACGCAGTTTGATGTCTGGGAACAGTAATTTAGTTTGACAAGAAGTTATGGAGTACCTAAAAGCCTAGAATTTTAATCTATATGGAACTATCCCACGGACAGTGTTTGCTGCTGTCCCAGCAGCACAAATGCATCATTTTTCTACCTAAGTGTGAAGTCTGGAAGTGGGTGACATACTATTTTACCTAGCATCATGTGGTAGGTAAACACTGTTGCTGAATTATGGGTGGTTGGAAGACTGTGGTCTGTCTATTGGACTAAATTTCTCCCTGAACTTGGTGGGTCCCCCAAATTCTACCTCCTCCTCAGTAGATTATCCTTCATAAAGTTCTAGACCCTTCTTATTTTCCTTGTCTTCTTTAATTCACCAAACCTGGCCACGCCAAGTCTCAGAATGTGACAAGTATGTGAAGAATGGCAGGAAGTTGTGCTCAGAGATTCCACAGTCCCCCAGGAGCTTCCATGTTGGGGTACAGATCAGGGCACAGGGCCCCATAACCCTTTCCACACACCACAGTTTTCTGCACTTTGATGCCTTTTGATGTAGGCTTTGTTTTGGGGGGGAAATCTTTCTTGGTTTAGTTCTGGGAAAATCATTAATACTTGGGTTAAGGCTGGGTCAGAGTTTAAGAGATCAGTATGTTTGTTTGGGTTTTATATATTTATGGTTTTAGTTTCTGGTCTTAAACACCAGCAGCAAATTCTTGGGGTTTGTGAAGCGTTGCGTCACTTTCTTTCTGGCTTCTTGTGACATGGTGTTTGGATAATGCAGTTAGAAATCAGAGTGGGAATTAAAGTCTGTTTGTCACAACTGAGTGAGTTCTGAGCTCAGGTGTAGTACCTTGCATTATGTTATATATTTTTTAACTTCTCTGTTAATCAACATGTTTGTTTATCAGTTTTCTCACAGGAGGGTGGTTAGAATTAATTAATCTTTAAAATGCAGGTAGGCAGTATAACATTATTAGAAATGGCCTGTGTACGTCAAATGGATCGCTACATTTTGCATATTTAACCATCTTTATTGGTCTGCATTCTCATTTGAAGAAACATTTAACTTTTTATAAGCAGGGACCATATAATGTACAATACTACTAAGCCTAATATTCAAGAATGTTTTCGTACATGTCTTAGTATTAATTAGGGAGCAGTTCTTGTTTGACATGTTTACTTTTAATTCTTAATAGGTTTCCAAGTGGGGTAATGCAGTAAGTACCCAGAAAAACTAACAATTATCTAGTCTAAAGAGCTTTGGATTTCACTGTAAAATTAAAATTGTGTGGAAATTGTGTTTTCATTCTACTCATATTAACCTTTTCTTATCCATATTAGCTACAGGTTAACTTGTTCTTGCCATTTTTATGAAGTGAGAAGCAGGAACTTTGTCTTTTTATGAAAGGAAGCAAAGGAGTGCCAAGCATTCATTAGAGATTGAAATTAGAAGCCACTGTGAGATTAAGTTATAATGTAGCTTATTGCACAAACCCAATTTGGACTTTTGTAAGTGCTGATATCAGGGAGAATGAGCATAATTGCATGTATGAAATTTGTGTTCATTTTACCCTGTCTGATGCCAACGCCTATTAGAAGACAGGGCTCTGTGACTTTCTGGGAGGGAATTGCATCTCATAGGTGGCTGTCACTGCTCCTAGGCACCAGATTTGAGATCTGTTTAAAGTATAGCTCAGAGAACCAAGAAAGAAATTTCCTGTTTTTTTTCTTTTGTCTTCCTCACTTTACCACTGTGTTCTCAAGTAGCTAACATGTTTCTCTTCCTCTCACTATCGAAAAATACAGCCAAAGGAAATATTATTAGTATCTTCACAAAATGGCAGAGTGCAAAAGACTGTTCCATTTCCAGATCTCATTTCATTAAGTACTTCGAAAGGGAGACCCTGAGAGGGGTGAGTAGCTGGGTATCTGGATAGGAGAGTCATCTCCAGTAATTGCAGAGCATTCAATAATGGTAAATTCTCTCAAGAATCCGAGGAAATAAAAATGGGAAATAATTCCTGTTTATTAGATTTTTAAAAAGTTGATTGGAAACATTTTTAACCTCCCTAAAAAGAATAGGAGAACTTCAGTCTTTTAAGACACTACTTTTCAGTCAGTGGGGTGAACCTAGAATTTGTCGCATAATTTCTAAATGAGTGAACAGAAATAAGAAAGGTATTATACTATTTTATGCTGAATTAACCTCACTATATACTGCTAAAGATCTATCTCTGGAGACGCATCATAAAAACTAAGCACTTTTACCACCATGGCAGTATTAAAAAGTATTTCATATTTTACTATTAGGGTGTAAAATTACTAATCAAGGGTGGGAAATGACCAGGAGAAAACAGGAGAAAAAGAGAGTCATTGAAACATGCTGAAATATTACCAAGCTTTCATTGAATATATTTTTCCCCTCATCTTTTCAGGGCCAGCACCTTTTAAATAAAAGACAACCTGTTTAGAATATTAGGATACCATAATAAATAACTGTTGCAAATGAATGAATTCTATTTCGTCTAGCAGAATCATCAAGGCAGAAGAGCTTCTCTGAATGTATCAATGATTTCAATGAAAGCAAAACTTCTTTTAGGTATGGACCCCTCTGATATTGGCAAAATTGCTTCCCCTCATGCTAATACATACAATCCTACTCCAGCATTAAAGAAATTATTATGTTGGTTCTAGAAGGAGGGTGTTGACTTGATGTCTGATTTTTAGTAAATCCCCTCAAAATTAGTTTTTGAATAAAAGAACAGGTATAGTCATATATTTGGAGAACATTCCACAGGTCTTCGTCACCCTTCAATATACCCTTCGAATGTACCTCAAGATGCACCCTCCTCAGAAAGAGAGCTGGAAGTCAAGATGCTTGCATTACATTTTGAGTTCCATCATGCTGGATCTTAGATAGGCTTGTGAACCCCTGTAATCTTTTTCTTCTCTCCTTCTATCATTCCTTTCCTCTACATGCCAAGAAAGCATTGGGAGATTTAGGTTGAGAAGGTTGGGCCCTTTCCTTCTCATGAAAGGCAATATAGGCTCTGGAGTCAGACTATACATGTTCACATCTCAATTCCATCACTTATAACTCCTTAGTTTTCTTGGCTGTAAAGTGGGAATAGTAATGGTTTCTACAGTGGAGGGATTAAATAAATTAATATGTGTAAAGGATTTAGAATAGCGCTTGAAAAGGAATGCTGTTAGTGTTACTATTGTTATATGACTACTACTGCCTTTCAAGTGTCAATGCAAAGGCTGCATTCTCTGAGCGTTCCTGGTTCTCCTAGGCAGAGTGTTGTACTTTGTGCATAATCCTAGTAGAGCAATTTGTTTCTTAGCAGTTTGTTTCCATGTGTATTTCCTCACTAGACAATAAATCCTTTGAGGTGGGAATCGGGGGATGGTGTTTTATTGATGTATTCCTTACACTAGCACTTGTTTCTAGGCGTTCAGGAGGCATCCAGTGTTTATGAATGAATGAATACAGATGAATGAGTGAATGCATGTTTCATTTGTTGTCTCCCAATATCCATTCTCTACTTCTTTAGCAATAGAGCCTCCAGAATTTTGCAGGGCATATGGCTGTCCAGCTGGTGACCATGTTTCCCAGCCTCCCTTTCATCAAGGTGCAGCCATGTGATTACATTCTGGCCAATCGATGTACATGGAAGTATGGTGTTCCATTTACTGGTGATGCTCTTAAAGAAAAAGAGACATGTCTGTCCTCTGTTTTCCCTTTTCCTCCTAACAATGGGTAAAATGTGGATGTGACATGACATCTGAAATGGTTGTCTTCAAGCACAAGATGGATGGCACTTGTTGAGGATGGCAAAGCAACAAGATCTAATAATCCCTGCGTTCTTAATGATGTGGAGCTACTGTACCAGCCCCGGACAGCTTGTTTTCAAATCTCTCTCTTGTTTGGAGCACTGTCTTGGTGTTGATATTTATTTTTTTTTGGTGGGAGGTAGGCCTTTGTTTTACCAGTTGAATCTGGTTACTTCCCCTGTAGAAGGAAATGGCACCCTACTCCAGCATTCTTGCCTGGAGAATCCCATGGACAGAGGAGCCTGGTGGGCTACAGTCCATGGGGTTGCAAAGAGTCAGACACGACTGAGCGACTGAACCACAACAACAACTGGTTACTTAAACACTACCTCTGGAGCCACATTTACATAGTCTCTGTCGTTTGATAGATAATTTTCTGATGCAAATAACATTGATAAAAATAGATAAGAATTGGATTATCATAGCTGATTAGAACTGAGCAAATGTGTGAATTAATATAGCAACAAAGGCTTGGTTTTTAACTGTTAGAAAAAAGCGTTCAAACCTTATTGTCATTCTGTTCTCAGTTATCTGATGACTGTTCTAACTGGTGATGGGAGAAGAGAGGGGAAAGATTGCACAAAACTCTGGGTTATAGCACTGAGGGCAGGGGGCAGTACTTATTCTAGAAAGTGTTTCTATTCAAACTTCATTTGGATGGGCAGGAGGGACAGAGTCTTCCCAGGAAATTCCCATCATATCAACAAAACAAGCTTCTTCCCTACATGGTCCCCTGTGGGCAAGCCCTGTGCTTGCCTGAATAACAGAGTCAACAGAGAAAGTGCAGCATCCCCTTTTAACTGCTCTTCTATTTGTCACGAACTCCTTTTTGGCTTTCTAAGCAAGTGCTACTGAACAGAGAGCTGCTTGGGTCTCTGAATCAGAGACAGCCACACTTGGTGGCTGTCAGGTGACTAGATTTTTAGTATGAACAAAGATTTGCCAAGAGACTTACTAAGATGCAGTTCCACAGATTTCCACTGTAAAGGAAAACCATTCTGGGGAAAATTAAAATGTGTACTAACAGCTTGATGCTTATTTTGAGAAAGTACAGAAAATAGTGATGAAACATGAATATACTGATACACAGATAGTTTTAGAATGTATTGTTAACATACAACATACATATTAAAAAGTGTCTAGATCATGTGTACTTATATAAGCCTTATATACTCTGTGTACATAATACTTAATTTTCAGGAACCAAACACATTCACACTTACCAGAACACAATCCAAGAATGCACGGTATATCTTTAAAAAATCTGGATCTGTGTGGTAAAATGTGAAATACTGATAATAGTATTTCTCATGAATACCAAACGTTTTCTCCAGAGTTTCTATAATTTTATATTTGTAATTTGGAAATAGGAGGAACTCATATTTTTAGATGCCTAAATTTTTTAGTTCAATTTTTACACAGTAATATTTAAAAGGAATGATACAACCGTGTACATAGATAATGGGAATTCAGAACGATTTATCTCGGCCTCCTCGGTGACCATCTCTTTGTCAGTTCCACATGCACTCTGTTTGCTTTTGGTGCTTCTCTCCTACTACAGACAAGTTACACTCAAGCTCTCAAGGCCTCAGCTTTTACAACTGCAGATTGGGAACAGCTGTCCACAGGACTGTGCTGATCAAGTGAGACAATGTGTAGGACAATGTGGTTCCTGCGCCATTTGCACGTAGGAAAACATTAATGATGGTGCTTTGTTATTATTATTATCAATGCCAATATCAACCGATGCTAGATCTGGGGAAGCTGCAGAAATAGCTACATAATTGTATTGAGCTATATAATATTCTTTCTCAGGTGGATGGGCTAGGCCTGAAGTGAGATCGCCAGATTTATGTCCTTTCCAGATGAAATGTGGAGCCTCTAGCAACAGGAGGTAAGAGATGCATGGTTTACACGTGGACTTCTGGTTATGAATGTTTTTAACTGATGAGTTATTATGTTGGAATTGGTGTAACTCTGAAGAGAGTATTTCCAAATGGTCTTCAAGGAATGTCATGTAGCATTTATTAGAGTTACTCCAACAGGGACGCTTCCCACTTGCTTTGATTTAGAGATATTAGAGCTGGTTAAAAGCCTTAGGTAAGGCCACACACAGTGGCTGGCGATTTGGATAATTAGAAGGAATGGCAGAGGCCTGTCTCTTTACAAGGAAGTTAGCAGTGACATGCAATTAAAGCAAATCATGGCAGGGACGGTGTGTGGGGGGCGGGGCACTGGGTAGCTTTAAGAGTTATAGTGGATCAGGTAAAATCAAACCGTACTTACAGATTTTCCTTTCCCACAAAAGATTTCTGCTTGCTTATTTTAAAAAGTTAGTCCAGAGATGACTTTGCTATTTCCATACAAGCAGAACAAAAAGAACAATTTAACTCACTCCATGGTAATTTTTCTCATAATTTTGTGGATTACAATGGCCAGTTGGTGAAGCTGTTTATCTATTGGAATCTTGATGAAGCATGTGGACCTTGAGTATCATACGTTTATTGAGATGGTGTTTTCTGCTTGAAAAGATTCTTTCACATCTGTTACTTATTATGATGCCCACAACTGCATGAAGGGAGGTAAGGCATCGCTACGATGTCTGTTTCAAGCATAAAGAAATGGAAACTAAGCTCTGAGAAGGCATTTGCCACAGTTGGTTTACAGGAGAGGAGAGTGAAACACTGGTCATGTGACTCACAGCGCAGCACTCTCTCCAACACGTGGAGCTGTCTTCTCCAGCATAAATGTGCCTACTTGCTTTCTGAGCTTTTCCAGGGTACTGTTTTCTTTCTTCTCCTGAGACATTGCAGTGGTCGTGAGGGGCTTAGAAAAGGTATTGAAAGCTCTAGACCTCGTCCTCAGAAAAAATGCACACGTAAAAACTGCATCACCTTCAGACCACCCCCTTCTAAAATCTATGTGAGCAAGAGTACAAGGTTTGTGGAAAATAATAGTCTAGGTTTGTAGGGGCACGTGGCCTGAGAAGGGGAAAGAGTGAAGGAGAAGCCCTTGTACCATGAAGGTTTGCTGGGCCCCAGTAGCACCTGGAGTCACTCAGTTCTCATCAGGTTGGTTCGAACCTCACAGCAACCTTCAAAGGCAAGTATTGTTGGACCCACTTTATAGATGAGGACACCATGAACAGTTTACTGGAATTTGCAGCCAGAGACAGTTTTCACCATGGTGCTACACAGCCTCTCAAAGCGGTAATGGTCTGTCAGTGGTGAGCCATTTTCCTAACACCTAACGGGTTGGCCCATGCCTGTGTGGGGCGGTATGGCTGGGAAGTGGGGAAAGGAGGTGTCTAGAAGCCTTTCAGCACCAAGGATTCCTCGGGGAAATCCTTTTCTTGGGGGTGACAGGTGGGAACTGTTGCCAACAGTAGAAATGTGAAGTGTGAAGAAGTGTTGAGGTGTGGGGATAGAGAAGAACAGGGCGGCATCCATAGGGTGGTCTGTTTCTCCTGGGATGCGTGTTGGATGTCCAGCTGTTGTATTAATTTTTATAGATTCCATGCTATAGTCTTGTTAACTTGGCAAATGAGTCACGAAGTTACTGTAATGGGGTGAGTAAACTCGTGGGTAGAGCTGGGACTGGGAGAAAGGAAAAGGCAAATCCCTACAGTTGGGGTTTCCTGAGCCATAAATAACAGCCGTGTTGCCATTCCCAGCAATATGCTTCTGTCATTAATTAACTTTTATGGAAAGCTATGGTGTTCATGACTTCGGCCTCTCCCCACTCTTGATCTATGTGGTGTTATGTGGTGTAGACAGCAGTGCTCACGGGTGGGATTTGTCTGACAGGGGAATCTGAATTAGCTGATGTGAAGTGCCCGCTAATATATGGCATGCCCCTGCAGAGGGTGAGTGCGAGGGGAGAAAGCGACCATGGCACCCTCCCTGTTCGTCCCGATTGCTTTCCCAGCACCTACACGTGGGAACAGAATATCCTGTTCTTTATTAGTTTACACTTTAAGTGTGGGTCGTTTTTGTTTTTTTTTTTTAGTGTGGTTAAAGAATGCTGAGCTGTCGCTCTTAAGATTCCGTGTGTGGTGCTCTATGCTTGAGAGATGAACCATAAAGGTGGAAAGCTTTCTAGAGACACAGGATCCCTCCCATCCATCAGAGCCAAACAAGGAGATCCCAGGCTAGACTTTTGAGATGGCCCATGCTGGTGTTAACATCCTGCCAGAAAATTAAACCTCACCTTTGACCTGAAGTCTTCCTGCTTGTTTTCCAGAATAGTTGTATTTTTACATTAGCATACATCAGAATCATCTGGAGGGCTGGTTAAAACACAGATTGCCAGGCCTCATCTCCATAGTTTCTTTTTTCCTCTAGCTTAATTGAGATATTATTGACATGCAACACACACAAGCTTAAGGTGTACAAGATGATAATTCAGTTCAGTTCAGTTCAGTCGCTCAGTCATGTCCGACTCTTTGAGACCTCATGAATCGCAACACACCAGGCCTCCCTGTCCATCACCAACTCCCGGAGTTCACTCAGACTCACATCCATCGAGTCAGTGATGCCATCCAGCCATCTCATCCTCTGTCGTCCCCTTCTCCTCCTACCCTCAATCCCTCCCAGCATCAGAGTCTTTTCCAATGAGTCAACTCTTCGCATGACATAGCCAAAGTACTGGAGTTTCAGCTTTAGCATCATTCCCTCCAAAGAAATCCCAGGGCTGATCTCCTTCAGAATGGACTGGTTGGATCTCCTTGCAGTCCAAGGGACTCTCAAGAGTCTTCTCCAACACCACAGATCAAAAGCATCAATTCTTCGATGCTCAGCTTTCTTCACAGTCCAACTCTTACATCCATACATGACCACTGGAAAAACCATAGCCTTGACCAGATGGACCTTTGTTGGCAAAGTAATGTCTCTGCTTTTCAATATGCTATCTAGGTTGGTCATAACTTTCCTTCCAAGGAGTAAGCGTCTTTTAATTTCATGGCTGCAGTCACCATCTGCAGTGATTTTGGAGCCCAGAAAAATAAAGTCTGCCACTGTTTTCACTGTTTCCCCATTTATTTCCCATGAAGTGATGGGACCAGATGCCATGATCTTAGTTTTCTGAATGTTGAGCTTTAAGCCAACCTTTTCACTATCCTCTTTCACTTTCATCAAGAGGCTTTTTAGTTCCTCTTCACTTTCTGCCATAAGGGTGGTGTCGTCTGCATATCTGAGTGTTATTGATATTTCTCCTGGCAATCTTGATTCCAGCTTGTGCTTCTTCCAGCCCAGCGTTTCTCATGATGTACTCTGCATATAAGTTAAATAAGCAGGGTGACAATATACAGCCTTGACATACTCCTTTTCCTATTTGGAACCAGTCTATTGTTCCATGTCCAGTTCTAACTATTGCTTCCTGATCTGCATATAGGTTTCTCAAGAGGCAGGTCAGGTGCTCTGGTATTCCCATCTCTTTCAGAATTTTCCACAGTTTATTGTGTTCATGTAATTATTGCAAAATATAATCATTAACCACAGTAAGGTTAGTTAACACCTCTATCATCTTACATAATTATGATTTTTTGTTTGTGGTGATAACATTTAAGATTTACTCTTAACTTTCAAGTGCCTAGTATAGTATTGGTAATTATAAGCACCATAATGTACATTAGAGCCCCATATCTACTTATTAGTTTTCTTGTTACTCTTATAGTTTGGAGTTTGTACTCAATAACCAACATCTCCATCTTTCCTACACCTCCAGCCCCTACTGACCACCATTCTACTCTATTTCTAATCACTTTGACTTTTTATAGACTCCACATGTGAGAACGTAGAGTACTTGCCTTTCATGCCTTATTTTGCTTAGTGTAATAAGTTTTATTCCTGTTGTTTCAAAAGACAGGTTTTCTTTCTTCTTTATGACTGGATAATAGTCCATCTTGTGTGGTATGTGTGAATGTGTGTGTGTGCTGACCCAAAAGTTAAGGCAGAGACATCTGTTTCTGTGCAAGTTAAGGGGAATCTCTTTGAAAGTTAAGAATGTCAGAGAAAATGTAGGTGTGAGGAATTGGTAAAACAGAGAACATGGGGCCACATTCTGTAAGACTTTCTGATATGCTATGAAAAAGAAAAGAACAAACCAAGAGATCTGTTTTGTATTAAATAGTGAGTCACCCCCAAAACACGCAGTTTAAAAAGGGGATAGAAATAGAAATCCTAAACTGGACATTGGGACTATTTGTCTTTAGCGTGTAATTCCCAACGAGTATATGCAGAGTGGAGTTTTTTTCCACAATGGGCTTTGGAAGTGAAGGGACGAAAAACATGCAAGTGAGGGGAAGCAGGATGCAGTGTATACTCTGTGTATGTGAGCTTTCTATTTGCAAAGATAGTACACGCCTGGGCTAGTTATGAAGCAAGTAATGTGTGTCATCCTGGGACCAAATGCCTCCTGTCTTCATCTTCATCCTACCTCTGGCTCCCCGTGGGCTCTTTACTCAGTGGCATGAGCCATAACTTTCCATCTCCTTCTCAAGCTGTACTTCACCAGCAAAATAATTCCCAAGGAATAATTTACAAAAGTTAATTGTTAGTATCGTGTAAAATTTATATCCTAAACTATGACCATCTCTACAATAGCATCTCCCAAGCTGTTTCTTGGAACTATAAATAGGTGGTCTATGGAAAAGCGTTTGTGCTATAACATCTATTTGCCTATTAAAGCATTGAGAAGTCCTGAACTTAAAAAAAAAAAATCTATGTAGTTTTTATTAAATCATCCTTTTTCTTTATTTTCAATACTTTTCTTATAATAAAATATGAAGCAAGTTATATTAGAATAAAAAAGAATAGTCTAAGCCACTACATGTAGCTTCCAGTCTTCTTTCCTGTCTAACAGTTACAGACTGTTTGTGCCTCCCTCCAAATTCATATGTTGAAGCCCCAAACCATGATGTGATGGCATCTGGAGACTTTGGGAGATCATTAACTTTAGATGAAGTTATGAGCTTGGAGATCCCCTGATGGGATTAGTGTTATTCTAAGAAGAGGGAGAGAGGCCAGAGCTTTTTCTTTCCCTGCCATGTGAGGATACAGCAAGAAGGATGCCATCTACAAACCAGGGAGTGGACCCTTACCAGGTGTTAAAATTTGCTGGTACCCTGATCTTGGACCTCCCAGCCTCCAAAACATGAGAAGTAGATATTTATGGTTTAACCACCCAACCCATAGCATTTTGTTATAGCAGCTCAAACTAATTAAAACACTACCCTTCCCTCACTTCTGTGGAAGAACTAAGGATGACATGATGTCAGATTCTAAAACAACACATTCTTCATAAAATGCCCTTTTTAAAGGATAACTGAATGTGAATAATACATATGATTGTTGAATACCTCAAATATTTTGCCATATTGGAAATCTCCTTCATCCCAATTAAAGACATGAATCTACAAGGATTCATGTCTTGAGCACTTAATTGTTCAACCCAATTGAGCACTTAATTGCTCAACCCAATTAGTCTAAAGTGAGTCAGTCAAATCCTGGGACATAAGAACCTGTGTCAGGAAGTCAAGAGCAACACAGGATTGGGGAACTACATCCAACTTCACTCTTCTAAGCCTGAGCACAGGCACGTAGCCAGGGGCATCAGTGCTACATGTAGGCAGCAACCCAGCATGCAGGCTTTTCCTGAGAATGGAGATCTGCGCAAGCTAGGTTCAGCACAGACTGTTAAGACCTAAGCCCATATCATTTGGAAATCTCGACTTTACTCCTCAGAAATGTTAAATACTTCATTTAGAGTGTGGTTGTTCCATAGGTCACATTTTTTCTTGAGGAGAGATCATATGATGTCCCTGGTATTTTTGAGGATAATCAAGGGTCAAAGCCTGTCATGTGATATAATACCTTTGGGAAGAAACTGAAGTCTGTGTTAAAATTAGGTTAGAAAGCAATATATGTTTTCTGGAAAGCATTCTGGAAAGCAACTTTAGGCTGTTGAGTCCAATAGTACGGCACTTTTTCCAGTTGAGGAAGCTCAACAAGGCTTATCTCTCTGTGATGGAAGTAAGACGTAATCCTGACTGGGTGTCACTTAGGCTAGCAAAGCTGATTGGACTTTTGTCTCAAGTGGGCATTGACGTCATGATCGCACTTTGATCTAATGGACGGGTGCCACCTGCAGGCAACAATAGGCCATCTGGGCTCTCCTGAGCAGGAGTCTTTGGCCAAAACAAGTTCAAACTCAAGGAAATGTGGATGCAGGAGTTACTGTGCTGACCTGTCCAGAAAGCCTGTGAATTAATGACTAGAATTGTTAATTTTGGTAAAATAATTTCTTACTGGAAAAAATACTTTTTCCTCAAGCAGTTTGGGAGTTGAATTTAAAAATTCAATATTCCTAATTTTTAAGCAGTAAATTCATTAGTGTTAAGTTGCTAAATACCTCTTACTGAAAAGGAGAACGAGGCGATGAGAAGAGAATGAGAGCTGGATAAAGGCCCATAGCATTAGGAGTTGTACTTGTAGAAGGAAACATTGAGAACCACTGCAGGACCCAGCCCTCACACCTGGCTCACAGCAGGGATGGAATTTGTTACTCAGCAAAGGGTGAACTGGCTTCTCTGGTGGCTCAGATGATAAAGAATCTGCCTGCAATGCAGGAGACTCGGGTTTGATTCCTGGGTCAGGAAGATCCGCTGGAGAAAGGAATGGCAACCCACTCCAGTATTCTTGCCTGGAGAATTCCATGGACAGAGGAGGCTGGCAGGCTACAGTCCATGGGGTCACAAAGAGTCAGACACGACTGAGCGACGAACATTTTCACTTTCAAAGTATGCGCTAGGCTCTCCCGTGTGGTGGTGCCTGAAGCCTGTCTCAGCGGAGTGATCTCTCTCTTTCCTCATGGCAAATTGTCCTAGTGAGAGGAATCTCCAGTACTCATGCACAAGACATGTCACAGTAGTAATAATAGCACTTACTCACATTTACATTTATATGTCTGGTCTTCTCTTAATCTATTTCTCAGAAAGAAAACTCATACACTCTACTGTCTGGTTTAAAACCAGACACATGGCAAGCCTATTTACTAAAACTTCACTGGCTGCCAGGCAATGTGCTATTTGCATTCACGTGTATTATGTATATTACATCTTATTAAACCCTTGTAATGGTTTTGTGAGTAAAGTAATTTATTCCCATTGGACAGATGAGGAAACTAGAGCTTGAAGAGGTTAAGTAACTTGCTAGACATTACCCAAGGTAATGTCTTGGGATATCTAACTTCACAATTCTTTATGTTCCTTTGATATTTGATGCACTGAGATAATAGAAACTTTCTCTAAATTTGCCATCAAGCTTTTCCTTGATTGATCTGTGAGTATGGAACCTTTAAAACGGAATAGTATCCTTCAGATCTCAGAAAGCGATTCATTTTGATATTTGGCAAAACTAATACAATTATGTAAAGTTTAAAAATAAAATAAAAAAAAGAAAGCATAATGTCTTTGAAGTATTAGAAAAGTTTTGAAGAGTATCTTCAATAATCAATTGTTGATAAACTTGACTGAGGCCAAATTTTGCACATGCACACACACACACACACACACACACACACACACACACACTCACCCAAGAAGCCATGAAAGAATTATTATAGTCTTTGATAGTGAGTGGTGTCCCTGTGACATGGTCAGAAATCACTTCATGGTCTCAATATACCATTAAGTTTCAGGACCTGCCCAGCTGGGGTCACTAACTGGATACTGAGTATCTAGTTTGATTAGATTTTCAGTGTTCTTTTCAAAATTTTCAAGTGATACGGTGCAATGGATAGAACCCGATGGACAAATATTGATGCCTCTTCCATCCTCCTAAGAAAATGCTCAGAAAAATCATGTGACAGCTTTCAGATTATAGGCTCTTCTAATGGTATGAATGCTTTAGGCTGTGATTCTTAGAGGTATGAACCAATTTCTTCTCAAGAGAATTTTCACTCCTCCTTCCCCTGATACCTTGGCACTTTCTGTGAGGGAGTATTTCACAATAAAACTTCTAGAACCATCAGCTGTATATAGGTACAGACTTGATGAATATGTCTTGGTTTAAATCCAGGACAACAAAAATCACTTCTGAAATAAAGTTGTAAAAAAAAAAATTTCTTTATCCACTTAGAATTGACTTATGGTTGTATCAGTATAGCCATTTCTATTTCTGAATTAGCCAGCGGCATTTCCCCTTGACCTTCTGAAAATGATACAACTTCTAGATTTTACTGTCATAATGCCAGGTGGTGGGTATTATTCCTCAACTTCATTTTAAAAAGTGTGAAGAGTGTATGACCTGTCCTCCTTTAAAATCTGCACTCAAGACTGATGAATTCGTAAGCAGAGTACTTCTGAAGTCTTTGACAGCGTGAGCAGAAGTTGGTTTCTTTGCAGTGATATACAGGATTTCTGGAGATGAGTGTTTCCTTTCAATAAGAGGCAGAAGACCAATCTATTAGCAGCTGCCCCTTGGTTTCTGAGGCATGTAGTACCACACCAGGGTACTTTATTGGGCCATTAGAAATGTGACATTTGAATTGGTTAAGAGGTTCCAAAACCCCCCAAATTTGAGGATTGAGACAGGGCACAATTCTAGGTAGTATAATGGCCTTACCAGTGTATGGATTTTTTTCCATGAAAGTTAAGTCCCTTATCAATAATTGATAGTGTGGATGATAAGCCCTTTTCAAACAATCCGATGTGTTTATCAAATACCCTTATCTTAAATGTAGCAAGAACAGTGAGAATCTTTAGACGAACATATGTTTTGCCTCACAGATGATCAGAAACACAGTAGGAATGTTTTCAGACTAACTTTATCTTATGTGCTTCAAAATACTGTAAACCTCCCAGCATATGTAAATGGTGAGGACTCTTATTCACAAGGAATAGAGAGCCTGCCTCAAACAAGCAAGAACATCAGAAAAGACTTAACTAGGTCCCAGATCTGGGGATGCCTAAGTCTGGAGCTTTGTGACTTCATTGACCTATATGATGTGCTTGGCTTGCCCTCTCTCCCTGACTCTCCTTCTAAGCCTTACTGCTTTTCTCCTTCATTCCCAGTGCTTCCTTCCTTCATGTAGAATCGTCTGGCTTACATCATCCAGTTTAACAATTCCATAACGGGGTAGAAAGGGCTTCTTTCTTGCAGAGTCTTATGCTAAACCCAAAGAAGAACTCCGTTATTCCTATAGTGTCCCATGTTCATCACAAGCCCACTATTTCAGTGAATTTTTGAGGTGATAGTCCATACAATGTTGGGAACGTCAGAAAAGGACTCTTAAGATCCTGGGCCACTGACAAAATTGTAGGAAGTATAGGGCATTAACAAATATGTAATTTGAGGCAACAGGTGAAATTGAGATAAGAGAAGTCAAAATGATGGAAATTAGCTGACTGTGACTGGAGCTTTTACACAATGAGAAATACATCATCTGTTCATTGAAGAATGGATTAGATTTCAGTGGCGAGAAATCAGGGGCAAGTGGAGAGTCTTTCCAGAATGATGGAATGGTATAAAGAACCAAAAAGTAACAGGAAAAAGGTAAAAGTTAGGAGCTTGATGTGAAGAAATCTTTCTTTTTTGTAAAGGAAGAAATGTGAGCTAAAGTCAATATGAAATACAGGTATCAGATCATAGAGGACTATGAGATCTCTAGCTTTAACTTGTTTCAACTTAAAAAAAAAAAAAAAAAAAGGCTGTGTAGATCCAGTGGTGATTTTAGAGAAATGAGAGGCAGGATCAAATCAGTCATTCAGTTCAGTTCATTTCAGTCTCTCAGTCGTGTCCGACTCTTTGTGACCCCATGAACTGCAGCACGCCAGGCCTCCCTATGCATCATTAACTCCCGGAGTTCACTCAACTCACATCCATAGAGTCACTGATGCCATCCAGCCATCTCATCCTCTGTCGTCCCCTTCTCCTCCTGCCCCCAATCCCTCCCAGCATCAGAGTCTTTTCCAATGAGTCAACTCTTCGCATGAGGTGGCCGAAGTACTGGAGTTTCAGCTTTAGCATCATTCCTTCCAAAGAACACCCAGGACTGATCTCCTTTAGAAGGGACTGGTTGGATCTCCTTGCAGTCCAAGGGACTCTCAAGATTCTCCTCCAACACCACAGTTCAGAAGCATCAATTCTTTGGTGCTCAGCTTTCTTCACAGTCCAACTCTCACATCCATACATGACCACTAGAAAAACCATAGCCTTGACTAGATGGACCTTTGTTGGCAAAGTACTGTCTCTGCTTTTGAATATGCTATCTAGGTTGGTCATAACTTTCCTTCCAAGGAGTAAGCGTCTTTTAATTTCATGCCTGCAGTCACCATCTGCAGTGATTTTGGAGCCCCCCAAAAAATCAGTAATTAGAGAGTTTCAAATGGCAGTCATAGTGAGGAAGGACTGGATGGGGAATTTACTTAACACAGTTTCAAGACATGCAAGCTAACTATATCTGGGCACCCTGGCTGTGTGACCAGAAGGAAAGGAATTGCTCTTCCTAAAGTTCTAAGTCTCTTCCACAGGGTTTTGGGTGTTAGCTATAAATTGCCAGTCAAGAGCAAACTCTGTTTGTATCACCTGGCCCCATATTCCCTCCTAAATTCAGGTTATATTTCCAAGCAGCAACTGGCCATTCCTTGTATGTCCCACCACCACTGCACATTCAATGCCACCTCTCTCATCATCTTTTTGTGGCTGTATCATTTTCTCAGCAATTCAGGTATGGCCATTGCTGGGAACAGGTGACAACTCTAGTGTGTCGCAGGGATATCCTTGAACATCAATATTTTTATGTGGGTAAAAATCAAATTAAAATGAGCATGGAAGACACACTGAGAGGAAGGCTTGGGTGCCAAGGAGCAGGGACAGCCCTGCCCTCTTTTGCAGGTAAATTGAGCTGGGTTGAAGTGAGCTGGAAGTCTAATTGCTATGGACAGACTGACAGACAGGGGCCCCATACCATTTTAAGCAGTGGCAGGTGGAGACTCTCTTCTTCACCTCTAGCAGCCAAATCCTGGAACAAGCCCCCATTCAGTAATGCAGAGGTCCCCAGAGAGTTCATCCAGGTCCAGGAAAATTACCAGTAGGTATTTGAATACAGATCAGTGTTATAACCAAGATCCCCAAATAATAATGACTTAAATCAGATAGAAGATAATTTTTCTCAGGCACTAATCTGATAATAAGGGCTTCCCTGGTGGCTCAGAAGGTAAAACGTCTGCCTGCAATATGGGAGACCCGGGTTCGATTCCTGGGTCAGGAAGATCCCCTGGAGAAGGAAATGGCAATCCACTCCAGCACTCTTGCCTGGAAAAATCCCATGGATGGAGGAGCCTGATAGGCTACAGTCCATGGGGTCGCAAAGAGTCGGACACAGCTGAGCAACTTCACTTTTCACTTTAATCTGATCATAAGCAGCCCAGAGCTGACATGGCAGGTCAGTGTCAGCAGTACACATCTTCCTTCTCATGGTCTCATCATGTCCATGATCCTACCAACAGGAAGGGGAGAGGGCCCCTACAAGGGTTCACTAGAAGTTGTACACATCACTTTTGATCACACTCTAATGACCATAATGTAGTCATATGGTCACACATAGCTGGAAGTGCTCCGGCCACGTGCTCAGCTACTAGTAACAACTGATGCTTACATAGTGCTTCCTGGAGCCAAGCACTGTTCTAAGAGCTTTGCCCATATTGACATGCAACAACCCCATGAAATAAGCATTAAAATTATTTCCATTTTGCAGATAAGGTCACTGAGGCACAAAGAGGTGGAATAACTCACCCAAGGTCATCAGATAGGGGTAAGTGATGGGGAGGGACAGTCAAACCCTCACAGACTAGTTCCAAAATGTGTGATTTAAACCATTCTGCAATATTGCCTCTAAATTCAGGATTCTGTTAGTAAAGGAGAAAAGAGAGGATGAAAATTAGGAGACACTCAGATATCACTACTTTAGCACCCCAGCATTCATGTTTGTCACACACAGCAATGGCTCCAAGCTTTGGGATCCTCTCCCTCATTGCTCTGTTCTTTCCAGTTTTCTACACATTGCCATTCACAGCAGCCTATGCCTAGACCCTACCTCCTGCAGAGATGGCTGACATGATAACAGAAGTTATCAAGTGGCTTCCAGTCACTCCATATTCTAGCCTATCCCTTGTACTCCCCCAGCACATCAATTCTCCCCAAATGCCATCTTCTTCATGCCACGCCCCTCTTTAGAAACTAACAGGGATACGCACTATTTAACTATCTCGACTTCCTCAAAATCTGGCCTTTCACTATTTGGTACCAAACTTAGAAATCCCTCCTCAGCTCCCGCACAGATTCTCTCTGCAGCAGTCAGATCGCTCTATTCGTGTTATATGTATTCCTATGACCTAGCTCTCTGGGTAGAAAATGAAGGGTCACCTATGTATAGACAGGAATTTTTGCTCAAGTCCTTTGACCACTGAACATGGCTTTGCCTTGCCCCTGTTAGCTTATCTGAAGTCTACCCATCCCAGCTTGCATCCTACCTGCCCAGTGGCTAACTCAGAGTTCTGTTCCCGTGTGCCCTGAATGAATATATGCTCAGTGGCTCACCCATCACCCCCTGGCCAAGAATGTTAGCCCTCTTTCTGTATTGTCTTGTACTTCATAAGACAGAGGCCAGGTTTTGTCCTATTGTGATTCCCCCATTTCAGTGAGGTGCTCAGTATACTTTGCTGATTGGCTAGGGGTTGATCCTAAGTATTAGCTTATTTAACCACTTTCAAGAATACCTGGAAGCAACATTACTTGGCAAATGATTTCCACTGGTGTTCTACATTAAGCAATAATATCACATTAAGTCTGCAGGACTGCCTAATGTTAAATGTAAAGGAAATAAGAATATGACATCTTTTCCTTTGCCATGGATGCTATTGTTCACCTTGCTTTGCTATTGCTAAGTCGCTTCAGTCGTGTCCGACTCTGTGTGACCCCATAGACGGCAGCCCACCAGGCTTCCCCATCCCTGGGATTCTCCAGGCAAGAACACTGGAGTGGGTTGCCATTTCCTTCTCCAATGCATGAAAGTGGAAAGTGAAAGGGAAGTCACTCAGTCGTGTCCGACCCTCAGCAACACCATGGACTGCAGCCTTCCAGGCTCCTCCGTCCATGGGATTTTCCAGGCAAGAGTACTGGAGTGGGGTGCCATTGCCTTCTCCGATTGTTCACCTTAGACAGAAAAAGTAGATATAGATTTCAACGGGTGTCTGATCCTCAGACTCTTTCCTCTATTTTGTACAATTGGAAGTATTAAAGAGTTTTCCAGATATTTGTAGATAACCTTGAGCTGAAGTTGAACCCTTGCTATTTCTTGAATTTTGAACATCAGCTATAGGACATGGGGAAGGAAGCCAACGGACATTAATGAAAGAGCTTTCTTTCAGAAAGGATGGGATCAAGTGCTTCTGGAACAGAGAAGGAGGAATGTACTTTCAAAGAGGTACTTCCAGAAACCTTGTTTGTGCTCTTGGCTCCAGAGTAAGAAGGAAGAAGTGGCGACAAGAATATATTTTAAAATCAGGGCGTTGTAAGCTTGTCTTAGACTTCTGAGCTTTCAGACTGTTTGTTCAGGAGGTGGTTTCCAAGGTTTTACAACTTTGCTAAAAACATTCGGTCTCTTCTTTAGATCCATTCAGCTGATATCATTTTTAGTGACTTCCGAGGCAGCATTGTTGCTGAGAATTGATACAGCAATGAATCTTTACTAGCACCTATCAAAACTGGACTTTTGTATCTCACATTTTACTTTGACTACATTCTTTTCTTTTTGAAATTCCTTAGAAACCAGCTTTGTCTTGTCAATTGAATAACAAGCATGGAATTTATATAGTCACAGCCTTGCCATAGTACAGCTGATTTGCATCTTCTGGTTAAATGCAAATTGTCCATCCTTAAGTTCAAGGCATTTGCCTCTCTTTTTAAATGAACAGCACTAAAGTGACTTGTAGACATGACTGTTTGTTTAGCTTGGCTTCTCTCTTTGATCTCATGTTAACATACCTTAATGGCAGGTAATGATTGATAATAGAGTATTGTAAAGTTCAGGTAATAAATACTGCTTAACTCATAATAATGCTGAATAATGTACTTTTTATGACTTGGTTTGATGGAAAATTTCCTTGTCAGCTTGGTCTAATTGTCCAAACAAAACCACCCATTACTTGAAGAAATACATGTCCACCTTAGACACATTAATTAGGGTCATGGCTGGGCTGCACAAAGGAATATAGTAACACTTTAGTTATCTTTAAATGTAATCTTTGGACAGTCTTACTAATGCTAGACTCAGGTTTAATGAGAGCTTTTGTTTACACTTGCCCTTTGAGGCTCACGGGCCTACATTGGAATCTATGGAGATGGCTGTGGATCACATGTGTACACACCAGGGTCTCTCCTTTGAGGCTTCCAGAAGTCACCAGTTCTAGTGGTTTGGACATCAAAAGTCACAACACTAAGCTTTCTTTGGCACGGAGGGCAGGGGTATTTGTATGAAGAGAAAAGGAAAATCTTTAAAAATTTTTATTGCTCAATATTTGAAGACACATTGCATTGAGATTAAAGTAAAAAGGGGATTTGGTGTGTTGGTATGGACAAGTTTAGGGCCTGTACATAAAAGTGCTGGGTGAAGAACTATTTGTCCAAACATGGTATTTCCATGATTCTTCATTGATTTTGAAGTCCCAGGATATTCCAGGGAATATAGTACAATAGAAATCAAGGAGATGACCATGTGGGTTTTTAACAAAACAACCCATGTAACACCCAAGGTTTGATCGTATTCCCATAATGAATCCAAAAACAGTTCTCTGAAAAAGAATGCTTGGTTTTAAAGTTGGAATGATTCAATTCATGATTCCAAATGAGTGAAGTGCTAGTATATTCAACTCAGAGGCTAGTTTTGCTGCATATTGTTGAAAAAGTATAATTTTTCAGACTTGACCCAAATTGTTATCTCCTTGATGATAGTTTTATGTCTTGTTTAATACCTAAATTCTAAGAAAACCTACAATGGGAAAAATTTTGTTCTCACTTTGTTGTAATCACACCATTTTCCTTCCTGATAACTCTCTATAAATGACTTGTTGTTCAGTTATTATACATTTGTAGTTTTTACTGTTTTTCAATTCAGTTCAGTTCAGTCACTCAGTCGTGTCCGACTCTTTGCGACCCCAGGAATCACAGCACACCAGTCCTCCCTGTCCATCACCAACTCCCGGAGTTCACTGAGACTCATGTCCATCGAGTCAGTGATGCCATCCAGCCATCTCATCCTCTGTCGTCCCCTTTTCCTCCTGTCCCCAATCCCTCCCAGCATCAGAGTCTTTTCTGATGAGTCAACTCTTCTCATGAGGTGGCCAAAGTACTGGAGTCTGGAGTTTCAGCTTTAGTATCATTACTGTTGTTAGGTACCTAGAATGGCTCATTTCAATGAATAATATTATTCACTTCACACATGTTACTTGCTCTCTACCTTAATCTTATTTTTTTTAAGAGCAGGATATTTCTGATTGGCTTTAAAAATAAACAAAATCTTACAGTCCTTAACAATTTTGCCCTTTTATCCTGATAATTTGTTTCATGTTCTACTTTAGTCTATTTTTTGCTGAAATTCTTAGATGATTATAGAATCAAAAATTATATTTTTTAGAAATTTGGTTTGCTGGATGCATATATACAAAGTAGTATCTTGGTGGGATTGATTTGCTTGCTCCTTTCCATTAAAAACATAAATAGTTTTGGTCATTATTAAGTAGGAGAATACAAGCCTATAACTTTCATGAGAAGTGAAGTTGCTCAGTCGTGTGTGACTCTTTGTGATCTGATGGACTGTAGCCTACCAGGCTCCTTCTTCCATGGAATTTTCCAGGCAAGAGTACTCGAGTAGGTTGCCATTTCTTCCTCCAGGGGATCTTCCCAACCCAGGGATCAAACACAGGTATCCTGCATTGCAGGCAGACGCTTTACCCACTGAGCCATGAGGGAAGCCCAGAAACTCTCATAGCACTTAATAAACCATGGCCTTCCAAAAATGTTCCGTTAAAAACTGCATGCATCAAATGTTAGGTACATAGCAAATGTCACTGCCAATCAACTGCTTTCCCTTTCCTGATGGACGTGTGCTAATGTCGGGTGAGGCTCACCAATTTCCATGTCTTGAAGTTTTTAAGACAAACTAATGTAGCAGGAATGGTCATTTGACCACTAAATACTTGGATTGCATTTATCTTTTCTGATTTTTTTATTCATTTAGATAAGAACCAAGTCTTCAGAATCCTTAGTTTTATACACAATCTATTTCAAGGGGAGTCCATTTCAGCTGTATTTTAATGTCTTTAAATAGATATTTTTTAAGAGTCCTAGAGACGGTTAGTGCAAGCATTCTCAACCCTGGCTGCATGGCAGAGGTACCTGGGTATTTTTAAAATATTCATATCCAAGGTCCACCTAAGAAACCTATATTAGAATCTTCAGGTTGGGACTTTATATGGGCATTTTAAAAACCTTCCCTAGTGTTTCTAAACATATGGATCACAAATTAGAAACACTGATCATGTATAACCTTTCTAAAATCCAAGTCCAAGAGAGCCTCTGTGCAGAATTGAGTGGGGGCACTTGTTAAGCACACTTTCCCAAGCTACCCTTGTCCAAGACCTACTGAAACAATACTGCTGAAAAGAGCCTGGAAGCCAAATTTTTACATTAACTTCACACCAAAGTAGAAATTTACTATTGGGTTACTACCAGTCTCAGGTCTCATGTAAAGAAAGTTAATTCTCACAAGCCTTTTGCAATGGATTCAAAGGCTACCTTTATAGAGGTGAGAAAACTGAGGTCTCAGTTCCACTATGGAAACAGGATTTGAACCTATGGGGTTGCCTTGACCGCCTGTGCACACAGCTATTACTCCATAGCTCCACAGCCCCAAGATATGAGCACTGCTCCTCGGTGATTACCTATGTCCAGCTCTATGGTAAGTAATGTGTTAATGAAGCACATCAAATAAGGTGAAATGAATGGCAAGGCAGAGAAACTGGAGGATTAACTCTTGATTATTGGTGAGAGTTTCAGGAAAGCCTTCATGAAAGGACTAGGCATCTGAGCTGACCCTCTAAGGATGGGGAGGGCTCCTACAGGCAGAGACTGTGCAAACACAGGCAGAAGAGTGTGTGAGGTGCTCAGAGAATGGCAAGAGTTTTCTATGGCCCTGTGTGGAGTTGTACTGGGTAAGACCCAAGCCTGGAAAAGCAGATTTGAGGCCTTGTGTGTAGGGATTGGATTCAGTTTTCTTCTTACTTAATTTACCAATAAGCTATTCAACCAATAAATATGTTCATTCTAATACTAGATGGTGGTTGGTGAGCAAAGGGGAAATTTTTTTAAAATGGACTCTAATGGCTGGGAAACTCATGTTTCAGTAGTCATTCATGAATACTTTAGAATGCTATTTATTTACTTTTGAATAGGAAATACATTAACATTGGATAAAATCCAGATGAACAAAAGGCTGTAAATGAAAAAATAAGTCTCCTAACCACCCCCTGACCACCAGCAACCCAGTTCCCCCTTCCAAAGGCAACCATTATTGTACAGTTAGTGAAGCCTTTCTCCTCTCTTCCTTTTTCCCTGTGCCATAGTCACATGGTCACATGATCTGTGAAGTCGTAAATACTTCCAGTCCCATTAACTCACTGAGATTCAACCTGGTTATACATATACAGCATTGTAAGTGTTAGTAACTCAGTTCAGTTCAGTCGCTCAGCCGTGTCTGACTCTTTGCGACCCCATGAACCACAGCACTCCAGGCCTCTCTGTCCATCACCAGCTCCCAGAGTTCACTCAGACTCGAGTCCATCAAGTCAGTGATGCCATCCAGCCATCTCATCCTCTGTCGTCCCCTTCTCCTCCTGCCCCCAATCCCTCCCAGCATCAGAGTCTTTTCCAATGAGTCAACTCTTCGCATGAGGTGGCCAAAGTACTGGAGTTTCAGCTTTAGCATCATTTCTTCCAAAGAAATCCCAGGGCTGATCTCCTTCAGAATGGACTTGTTGGATCTCCTTGCAGTCCAAGGGACTCTCAAGAGTCTTCTCCAATACCACAGTTCAAAAGCATCAATTCTTGGGCATTCAGCTTTCTTCACAGTCCAACTCTCACATCCATACATAACCACTAGAAAAACCATAGCCTTGACTAGACGGACCTTTGTTGGCAAAATAATGTCTTTGCTTTTGAATATGCTATCTAGGTTGGTCATAACTTTTCTTCCAAGGAGTAAGCATCTTTTAATTTCATGGCTGCAGTCACCATCTGCAGTGATTTTGGAGCCCCCAAAATAAAGTCTGGCACTGTTTCCCCTGTTTCCCCATCTATTTCCCATGAAGTGATAAGGAGTACGTCAAGGCTGTATATTGTCACCCTGCTTATTTAACGTATATGCAGAGTACATCATGAGAAACACTGGGCTGGAAGGAGCACAAGCTGGAATCAAGTCAGTAACTCAGTCATGTACAATTCTTTGCTACCCTGTGGACTGAGGCCCACCAGGCTCCTCACTCCATGGAATTCCCCAGGCGAGAATACTGGAGTGGGTTGCCATTCCCTTCACCAGGGGATCTTCCTGATCAGAAATTCAACCCAGGTCTGCTGCACTGCAGGCAGAGTCTTTACCGTCTGAGCCACCAGGGAAGTCCCCAATGATAGACAGATGTATCCAAAGTTCTCATGGATATTCATCCAACAAACATTACTGAATGCCTACTATGTGCCTACTTTTGAAGGCCTAGACTGAGGATCAGGAAATCAGGAAGAGGTAATACTTGCCTTTAGGGATCAGTTCAGTTCAGTTCAGTCACTTAGTCGTGTCTGACTCTTTGCGACCCCATGAACTGCAGCACGCCAGGCCTCCCTGTCCATCACCAACTCCTGGAGTTCACTCAGACTCACGTTCATCGAGTCGGTGATGCCATCCAGCCATCTCGTCCTCTGTCGTCCCCTTCTCCTCCTGCCCCCAATCCCTCCCAGCATCAGAGTCTTTTCCAATGAGTCAACTCTTCGCGTGAGGTGGCCAAAGTACTGGAGTTTCAGCTTTAGCATCATTCCTTCCAAAGAACACCCAGGGCTGATCTCCTTTAGAAGGGACTGGTTGGATCTCCTTGCAGTCCAAGGGACTCTCAAGAGTCTTCTCCAACAACACAGTTCAAAAGCACCCATTCTTCAGCACTCAGCTTTCTTCACAGTCCAACTCTAACATCCATACATGACCACTAGAAAAACCATAGCCTTGACTAGATGGACCTTTGTAGGCAAAGTAATGTCTCTGCTTTTGAATATGCTATCTAGGTTGGTCATAACTTTCCTTCCAAGGAGTAAGCGTCTTTTAATTTCATGCCTGCAGTCACCATCTGCAGTGATTTTGGAGCCCCCAAAATAAAGTCTGACACTGTTTCCACTCTTTCCCCATCTGTTTCCCATGAAGTGGTGGGACCAGATGCCATGATCTTAGTTTTCTGAATGTTGAGGTTTAAGCCAACTTTTTCACTCTCCTCTTTCACTTTCATCAAGAGGCTCTTTAGTTCTTCACTTTCTGCCATAAGGGTGGTGTCATCTGCATATCTGAGGTTATTGATATTTCTCCCGGCAATCTTGATTCCAGCTTGTGCTTCTTCTAGCCCAGTGTTTCTCATGATGTACTCTGCATAGAAGTTAAATAAACAGGGTGACAACATACAGCATTGATGTACTCCTTTTCCTATTTGGAACCAGTCTATTGTTCCATGTCCAGTTCTAACTGTTGCTTCCTGACCTGCACACAGTATAATAAGGTAAACCATCAAAAAATTATGACAGTGCACTCTGGGAAATGTGATAACAATAAATGCTTGGTTTTATGAGGTTAAGTGGCTTCTAATGCCCCAGCTCTTTTTAGTTCCTGCTGCTTCTGGGCAGAGAAGGATGCTGAGTCACTAAGGACCTTGGCTAATGTCATCCTTAAGGTGAACTGTATCTTTCCAAACTCACCGTATTTTCCATTTCTGCATAACTTGATCAAAATCATTCCTCCTTGTCATGGTCTCTTCCACATCTAGACATTTTCAGATGTATATTCTATAGTTTTTTTATTGTTGTTAGTCAGTTTAGCCACTCAGTCAGGTTCGACTCTTTGCAACCCCATGGACTGCAGCATGCCAGGCTTCCCTGTCCAGCTTCCTCAAACTTGTGTCCATCAAGTCAGTGATGCCATCAAACCATCTCATCCTCTGTCTTCCCCTTCTCCTCCTGCCTTCAGTCTTTCCCAGCTTAAGGGTCTTTTCCAGTGAGTCAGTTCTTCGCATCAGGTGGCCAAAGTATTGCAGTTTCAGCTTCAGCATCAGTCCTTCCAATGAATATTCTATCCTTTAGGGTAGACTGTTTGGATCTCCTTGAAGTCCAAGGGACTCTCAAGAGTCTTCTCCAACACCACAGTTCAAAAGCATCAATTCTTTGGCACTCAGCTTTCTTTATCATTCAACTTTCACATCCATACAAGACTACTGGAAAAATCAGAGCTTTGACTAGACAGACCTTTGTTGGCAAAGTCATGTCTCTGCTTTTTAATATGCTGTCTAGGTTGGTCATAGCTTTTCTTCCAAGGAGTAAGCATCTTTTAATTTCATGGCTGCAATCACCATTTACAGTGATTTTGGAGCCCCCAAAAATAAAGTCTGACACTGTTTCCACTCTTTCCCCATCTATTTGCCATGAAGTGGTGGGACCAGATGCCATGATCTTAGTTTTCTGAATGTTGAGTTTTAAGCCAACTTTTTCACTCTCCTCTTTCACTTTCATCAAGAGGCTCTTTAGTTTGTCTTTGCTTTCTGCCATAAGGGTGGTGTCATCTGCATATCTGAGGTTATTGATGTTTTTTCTGGCAATCTTGATGCCAGCTTATGCTTCATCCAGCCCAGCATTTCACATGATGTACTCTGCATAGAAGTTAAATAAGCAGGGTGATGATATACATCCTTGACATACTCCTTTTCCTATTTGGAACCAGTCTGTTGTTGCATGTCCAGTTCAAACTGTTGCTTCTTGACCAGCATACAGATTTCTCAGGAGGCAGGTCAGGTGGTCTGGTATTCTCATCTCTTGAAGAATTTTCCACAGTTTGTTGTGATCCACACAGTCAAAGGCTTTGGCGTAGTCAATAAAGCAGAAATAGATATTTTTCTGGAACTCTCTTGATTTTTCAATGATCCAACAGATGTTGGCAATTTAATCTCTGGTTCCTCTGCCCTTTGTAAATCCAGTTTGAACATCTGGAAGTTCACAATTCACATATTGTTGAAGCCTGGCTTGGAGAATTTTGAGCATTACTTTGCTAGTGTGTGAGATGAGTGCAATTGTGCGGTAGTTTGAGCATTCTTTCGCATTGCCTTCCTTTGGGATTGGAATGAAAACTGACCTTTTCCAGTCCTGTGGCCGTTGCTGAGTTTTCCAAATTTGCTGGTACATTGAGTGCAGCACTTACACAGCATCATCTTTCAGGATTTGAAATAGCTCAACTGAAATTCGATCACCTCCACTAGCTTTGTTCATATTGATGCTTCCTAAAGCCCACTTGACTTCACATACCAGGATGTCTAGCTCTAGGTGAGTGATCACACTATTGTGGTTATCTGGGTAGTGAAGATCTTTTTTGTACAGTTCTTCTGTGTATTCTTGCCACCTCTTCTTAATATCTTCTGCTTCTGTTAGGTCCATACCATTTCTGTACTTTATTGAGCCCATCTTTGCATGAAATGTTCCCTTGGTATCTCGAATTTTCTTGAAGAGATCTCTTCTGTCTTTCCCATTCTGTTGTTTTCCTCTATTTCTTTGCATTGATCACTGAGGAAGGCTTTCTTATCTCTCCTTGCTATTCTTTGGAACTCTGCACTCAGATGCTTATATCTTTCCTTTTCTCCTGGCTAATTATTTTAGTTGATTTGATTTGTTTTACTTCTAAATTCATTGAGACTTAGGCAGGTGGGATAAACCAAACTTTGTGAGTTTTGCGCCACTGGCATGTGATTTTGAGCACTGCCTTGTTCTGTTTAATTCTTGCGTTGCCCCACTGAAGTGTCAGTAGGTTATGAATATTTACAGGAGTGCATGTGAGAATAACTCAATTTGCAAAAAGTAATCCAACATGTAGCACATAAAATTTTTGTTCTTTTGAGGCAATTTCCCAACCTATGTTCCAAAGACACATTTTGTAAAATATTAATAGATATTATACTCAAAAAAAGGATTCTTTGGTTCAGTAAGTTTGAATATGAAAAATAAATGGGCTTCATTACTCCAGAATTCTTAGAGCCTTTACCATGTTAATATACACTGTGAATTTCCAGAACATTGTATGCTGTGCTTCTCAAACCTATTTGACAATGATAACTTTAGAAATATATAGCCAATGTCCTCTTGGGACATTCCATTTTACTATATGACTGATGATGTCTCGTGCAATAGATTCTGCATGTGAGATGCCCCCAACAAATGGTTCTCCATCAGAAGAGAAACACTCTTAAAAGTAGATAGATATGTACATACTTATGGTTTACAAACCATGTGTGTGTGATGAAAGTTGTAGCTTATTTCTGTGCATTGATGAAACTTCTGGTTTACTTTCTTAAGCTCTTTACCATGTTCTGGGAAAGCCTAAATGTAAATAGCTCTAATTTTACTTCAGAAAGAGCCCTTTCAGCTCTGTGGCTGGACTTCTCCCACTTGATTCCTCTCTCCATTTGCAGCCTTTTGCTTTTTGTTAATGCTCCCCTCTTTCCTCTTCTCCAGCTGCTCCCTCTCTCGGTGATGAGATGTGGACAAGGGACAATGACTGTGAAGATGGCAAAAGCAGGCAGAGTGGGGAAAGGCTTGACAAAGAGAGCAAAGAGAAGGGGATGGGGAGTTAGGAACAAGGCCAGAGGAGAGGAGCATGGCAACCACAGGCCTCTAACAATCATCTCTAAACATTTACGCTTCATCATTTCTCCTTGTGGGCAGATGGGGGATCGAGTGGAATGCAGATCCTGTAAACCCAGAAATTAGAAATGTTCCCAAATTGCAGGGGATAGTTTGGCAACAAAGAGGAACATTGTCATCTTTGTTGCTATGCAATGAAGACTATTTTGAAAGTTCCTCAGGAAAATTCTAGCCAGACAAGCTTTTCCTTTTTGGTCGTTACTTTCCCTACCATCAGATTCTATGCATCTATAGTGTCATAGAAAGAAAGAATGAAGCTATAGTTGACCTTCTGGAGACATTCTCACTGCATTGCTAAGAATGAGGGAAAAGAGTGTGAAGGGAAGGAATAGGCTCCAAAGCTTGGAAAATCACTGATGGTTGGATCAGTAGAACATAAGAAACTGCAGACAGAAGTGAGCAGACTTCAAAAGGAAACTTTTCTTAGGATTATATTAAGATGTGAGGGACAGAAACCCCAAGGTAACAGTGGTTTAAATAAAATAATTTTATTTCTCTTTTCTGGAAGTGTGGATAGACAGTCTGGGGCTGGTATATTGCATTGCACACCGTATATATTTTCTATTCGAGACAGGGCTTTGACCTCATGCTCCAAAATACTAACATTAACATCGTAGGCAAGAGGATGGAGAAAGGAATGAAGAAGAGAGAGCAAAGGAAACAAAGGTCGATCGTGTGCTTGCCTTCAGAAAGGCTACTGGAATGACCATCCAGCATTCTGCTTACATCCCATTGGCTGCAATTGGTATTAGCCAATACCAAGCTGCAGGAGACTCTGAGGAATTCAGTCTTTATTCAGGGCAGCCATTTGTCAAGTCAAAACTTGATTGGACATTTACTGTGGGAGAAGGAGATAATGAATATTGTGGGATGTGGTAGACTATGTAATTATTCACACAAGTATTCAGTCCCTCACTTGCCACTGATATATCAGATTTGGCCACATGACTCCCTTCCAGCTAGGAAACATAAGCCAGAGCTTTATGAGTTAACCAGTCATTTACCATATCCTTTGCCATCTGCCATGCAACTGGCAGTGTTCTGGTCAGATGCTATCCCATCACTAGGTCCTGGAGGGGAGAAGACATGGAGCAGAGCTGCAGCTGGCTTATGAGCAACTTGAGTGAAATATAAACCTGAGATTTGGGGGTCATTTATTATTGCAGCATGACCTACCCCAATGGTTTCAAGTAGTCCCCAGAAATCACCATCAGCATCTTCCAGGAACTTGTTAGAAATGTACATTCTCAGTGCCACCTTAAACCTACTGATTAGAAACTCAGGCAGGGTCCAGCACTCTGTGGTTTAAAAAGTCCCCCAGGGGATTCTGATATGGCTAGATGTTTGAGCCACTGTCCTGGTCTATTTTGACCAAGATGGGGAGCTGGAGATGTCTGTCTCACACATAGGCTTGACTGTCTGCTACCTATAGGTAGAATCAGGGATCAAGGGCTGCCACCTGTTCCTCATGAGAGAGAGAGAGAGAAGAAATAGATTTAATAATGACAAGAGTGGAAATGGCATCTTCCTGTCATTTGTTGGGACTTTAGCCCCAAGGGAAGAGACCACTGCCGGGGACCAGCCCCGGCTGAACCAGGGTATTCGAAGGAGAGACGGCGTAGGCGAAGATCAGGAAACAATTGCTTAATTAAATGTTAATTAAGGATATAAAGAGTAATAGAATGAGGATAGCTCAGTAAAATTCAGTGAAGAAAAGAGGCTGAAATAAGGATAGCTCAGTGAGGAAATTCAGTGGAGAAAAGAGGCTGAATAATTCAGCCAGAAGGTAAGAGAAAGAACGACATGGTGAGACCAAGTTTCGGTGAACAAGGCCCGCACTTTATTTTTCAAAGTAGTTTTTATACCTTAAGTTATGCACAGAGGATAATGGGGGAAGGGGTAGAGTCTTGCAGCAAACCAGGCTTTCTTCCTGCAAACTTATCATATGCAAAAGCTTAGGTGATTTGCATCATCTTCTGGCCCGGAGGCCTGTTAACATTTTAAGACCTTTTCTTCAGAAAACTTATTTTTCTCTAAAGGTGATTGGTCAGGAGCCACCCTCCAAAAGCATTAGATAAAGTTGCATTCGTACAGCGCAAAGGTGTGGTGGGCTACAAAAAGAATTAACTCAAGGGTCCCAGGTTACAAACATTAAAGCTACTATTTACACCAATTATATTAACCAATACACTGCCAGGGACACAGCAGGTAAGGGATATGGAAACTTAGCAGCAAACATTGGCCCAACAAGTGAAAATCTCTTCACCAATACAATTTCTAATCAATCTTTTAACTACTCAAAAGAATCTGTGTTTAGACAGTTTAGAACATCTCCTGCCTCTCACAGTTGGGAGGCTCTGAACAATCACATGTGGCCGGAAAAACCTATTCAGGCAGGCTAGAGGATTTCCAAAGGAGTTTGTAGGTTAAACACTGTCACACCCAGGAATTATTAACTGGAGCTGTAAGCTAACTTTTTTCAGAGAGGTAGTGGGGGACAGCCCCCCGTAAAGTCAGAGGTGTAGGTGAAAGCACAAAGCAGAAAGTAGGCAGACTCTGGTTTTGGGGGTATATGCTCGAGAATTTCCAGGGGGACTCCTGAAGCTCGATCCCGCCTTTGCGTATGCCGAGCCTCCTTCCTCATGACCTTTGTCATGGGCGGAGTTCCTCACGCTGGCTACCGGCAGTGATAGAATTTCCAGTTGAGCTATTCCAGATCCTGAAAAGTGCTGCACTCAATATGCAATATGCACTCAATATGCAATATGCCGGCTCCCGGCAGACCACAGCCACAGAAGTTATGAATCACAGCTCTTCAATCCAGTGAGGAAATTTGTTATTGTAAGAAGTGGATAGTTATGCCAGTATCTTTGAAGAAGCAGGAGTAGAATTGTGCCTTCGAAATCAATTTCTCACTTCTTTGACCTTATGGCACCCTATTGTTAGGACTGGAGTGCACACAGGCCACTAAAACAACACATTGTACATGTTAAAGTAAATTGTCCTATTAAATGGTCTGTACCTGACTTTTACTATATACTATCACCTCAAGATAGTCAAGACGCCCTAGTTTGTCCTAAAACAGGGCTGACAAATTACTCTTTGAATTCTCAAATGTGCTCAGTGTGATGTGTGTGCATCCTGCAGGAAGCAGGCCTGAGGCTATTGCCAGAAACACCAGAGTGTTGCTCTGTAGGGCTAGAAATAAACACTGGACACATCCTCACAGTAAGGGGGTGCCTTTTCCACCCCCTTTCAGGACTATCTGTATTATCCAGATTGCTTTGGTCTACTGGAGAGAAGTCAATATTCTAGATCTTTCCTAAGAATCCAACATCTCTTTTTTTCTATATGTTATTAGGTTAGATGATTACATGGATGGGAGCTAAGATGTCTGCTGGTATCTTGCTCTCTTAGATGTAGGTTTTATTTTAACACTGCCAGTCTAAAAGTATGAATGCCCATGGCACAGGCTCTAGGAGATGTCTGTAAAAATAAGTCTTTCCTAGGACTTTGAAGAGAAGTGCAGCCAAACCAGGGTGAAGTGCGGGAGAAGAGACAGAAGCATGTGTGAGGCCAGGACTCTTGGCATATGGTGGGGAGGTGGCACACACCACTCCTTACTGCAAGCAGCTGATTGTATTTCCCCCTCTGCTATGACTTTGTGAGAGATTCATGTTTCATATAAAATACCAAACAACCCTAATGGATCCCTTTCATGGATCACAACCTTGTCATGGTGAAGTGGCTTGCATAACTCAATGAAAATATGAGCCATGCCATGCAGGGCCACCCAAGACAAACAGGTCATAGTGAAGAGCTGTGACAAAACATGGTCCACTGGAGTAGGGAATTGCAAACCATTCCAGTATTCTTCCTTCAAGAACCCCATGAACAGTATGAAAGAGCAAAAAGATATGACTTTGGAAGGTGAGCACCATATGGGAAGGTGTCCAATATGCTAGTGGGGAAGAGCAGAGGGCAATTACTAATAGCTCTAGAAAGAATGAAGCAGCTGAGCCTAAGTAGAAATGACGCTCAGTTGTGGATGTGTCTGGTGGTAAAAGTATAAGTCTAATGCTGTAAAGAACAGTATTACACAGGAACCTGGAATGCTATCAAGGTAAACTGGACATGGTCAAGCAGGAGATAGTAAGAGGGAACATCAACATCTTAAGAATCAGTGAACTAAACTTAATGGACAGGGCAAATTTTATTCAGATAATTATTGTATCTACTACTGTGGGCAAGAATCCCTTAGCAGCAATGGAGTAGCCCTCATAGTCAATAAATAAATTTAAAAAATCCAAAATGCAGTTCAGTTCAGTCGCTCAGTTGTGTCCGACTCTTTGCGACCCCATGAATTGCAGCATGCCAGGCCTCCTTGTCCATCATCAATTCCTGGAGTTCACTCAAACTCATGTCCATCGAGTCGGTGATGCCATCCAGCCATCTCATCCTCTGTTGTCCCCTTCTCCTCCTGCCCCCAATCCCTCCCAGCATCAGAGTCTTTTCCAATGAGTCAGCTCTTCAAATGAGGTGGCCAAAGTACTGGAGTTTCAGCTTTAGCATCATTCCTTCCAAAGAACACCCAGGACTGATCTCTTTTAGAAAGGACTGGTTGGATCTCCTTGCAGTCCAAGGGACTCTCAAGATTCTTCTCCAGCACCACAGTTCAAAAGCATAAATTCTTCGGCGCTCAGCTTTCTTTATACTCTCACATCCATACATGACCACTGGAAAAACCATAGCCTTGACTAGATGGACCTTTGTAGGCAAAGTAATGTCTCTGCTTTTGAATATGCTATCTAGGTTGGTCATAACTTTCCTTCCAAGGAGTAAGCATCTTTTAATTTCATGGGTGCAGTCACCATCTGCAGTGATTTTGGAGCCCCCCCAAATAAAGTCTGACACTGTTTCCACTGTTTCCCCATCTATTTCCCATGAAGTGGTGGGACCAGATGCCATGATCTTCCTTTTCTGAATGTTGAGCTTTAAGCCAACCTTTTCACTCTCCTCTTTCACTTTCATCAAGAGCCTTTTTGGTTCCTCTTCACTTTCTGCCATAAGGGTGGTGTCATCTGCATATCTGAGGTTACTGATATTTCTCCTGGCAATCTTGATTCCAGCTTGTGCTTTTTCCAGCCCAGCGTTTCTCATGATGTACTCTGCATATAAGTTAAATAAGCAGGGTGACAATATACACCCTTGACGTACTCCTTTTCCTATTTGGAACCAGTCTGTTGTTCCATGTGCAGTTTTAACTGTTGCTTCCTGACCTGCATATAGGTTTCTCAAGAGGCAGGTCAGGTGGTCTGGTATTCCCATCTCTTTCAGAATTTTCCATAGTTTATTGTGATCCACACAGTCAAAGGCTTTGGCATAGTCAATAAATAAATAGATGTTTTCTGGAACTCTCTTGCTTTTTCGATGATCCAGCGGTTGCTGGTAATTTGATCTCTGGTTCCTCTGCCTTTTCTAAAACCAGATTGAACATCTGGAAGTTCACGGTTCACGTATTTCCAAGGCAAACCATTCACTATCATGGTAATCCAAGTCTATGCCCCAATCACTAATGCCAAGAAGCTGTAGTTGACCGGTTCTATGAAGACTTACAAAACCCTGTAGAACCAGCACCAAAAGAGATGTCTTTTTCATCAGAGAGGACTGGGATACAAAAGTAGGAAGTCAAGAGATACCTGGAGTAATAGGGAAGTTTGGCCTTGGAGTACAAAATGAAGCAGGGAAACGGCTCACAGAGTTCGGTCAAGAGGGCATGCTGGTCGTAACAAATACTCTTTTCCAACAACACAAGAGATGACTCTACACATGGACATCACCAAATGGTCAATTCCAAAATCAGATTGATTATATCCTTTGCAGCCAAAGATAGAGTCAGCAAAAAGAGGGTCTGGAGCTGACTGTGACTAAGATCATGAGCTCCTTATTGCAAAATTGAGGCTTAAATGGAAGAAAGTAGGGAAAACCACTATGCCATCCAGGTATGACCTAAATCAATTCCCTTATGCTTATACATTACAGGTGATTAATAGATTCAAGGGATTAGATCTGGTAGACAGAGTGCCTGAAGAACTATGGAAGAAGATTCATAACATTGTACAGGAGGCAGTGACCAAAATCATCCCAAAGAAAAAGAAATGCAAGAACACAGTGGTTGTCTGAGGAGGCTTTACAAATAGCTGAGGAAAGAAGAGAAGCAAAAAGCAAAGGAGAAAGGGAAAGATATATCCAACTGAATGCAGAGTTCCAGAACATAGCAAGGAGAGATACGAAAGCCTTCTTTTTTTTGTTTTTAAATTACTCTGTCTTCCTCTCCTCCCAGGAGATTATACCCTGACACAAAGTGTCAACATCAAGCAAAAAGCAGTGAATGAGAAGGTTTTTAAATAGTAAATTCTATTTATAAAAATTATGTATTAGTTTCTGTGAATCTGATTTATTTTATTTCCCACTTTTTATTTTGAAAAATTTCAAACCCACCAAAAAGTTGCCAAAATGGTACAAGGAACACACAAATGGCTGTCACCTAGGTTCACCAATTGTGAGCATTTTGCCACATTTGTTTTCTTTTCCAGTGTATGTATATATGTTCATTATTATTTCTTGTCTGGCTGAATTATGTAAAAGAAAGTTGCACACATCATAACTCCTTATCCCTGAAAACTTCAACATTTATCTCTTAAGAACAAGAATATTTTTTCATAAACCACAACATATAATTATCAAATGTAGAAAACGTAATAATGGTATACTACTACTATCTAGGAGTTCAGCCCTGTGAGTCTATTTAAATCTTTGAAGGAAGAATCTGCATTTGGCTTTGGTTTACATAATCTAAAAATAGGATTTTACTGCAGTTTCACCAAAATCCACATCAATAGGGATGGGGGGTGGACTCAAGAAAATGCTTCCCCCCCTTATTTAATTTGTTTCATTTATAAAACACAGATACCACTAATAATATCAACCAGCCAAAGGAATTTAGCTGATGAACTATAATGTTAAAATCATTGAGAAAATACTGGTGGGGGTGTGCTCTATAGCCACAAAGATCATGCCTAGTTTGAGATAACTCCCAGGACCACTGCATGATCTTTTGATATACTTTGATTTCCTGAGGACTCACATATAGGGACAGTACCAGTCCAGCTTCTTCTGGGGGTGTGTTTATTATAGATAACCAGTTCAGAATAAGAGCCGAGATGAAGCTGAAATGGAGCTCTTTGTTGTGTTTTTAAAGGGAGAGGTGTGTGCTTATACATATATCAACAAGCAGACGTATGATGTGCAAAGCCGTTGGCTTAAGAGCATCTGTATTCCTGCATCCCAGGAATCCCAGCTCTGCCTGACAACAGCTGAAGTCCAGGGTCAACTTGAGATGAATTACACCAACATGATTGGAATACCCCCAAAGGTATACCTTTTCAGTGACCCACCAAAGCCAAATCAGCACCCTGGAATTTGTGCCTTTCCTGGTGTGGTTGTTTTTCTGTGACATTAAGAGGACATCCAGTCTCTTGCCAAAAGGGATTTGTCCTTTTTATCTAGTCGGGAGAGTGCTTCAGCTATTTGCATTTCTGAATTGCTTTGCTGCCCAAGCATGCTCTGTGTGTGCTGTTTGAAATGTGTCATTGAGGCACGTGACTGCTGTTCTCAAGCTGATGTTGGACTTTCTCCAACAAATATGGATTATGTTAAAGTCGGTTCTGAATTGACGAGGATATGTTAATAACTCCCAGATGGGCATCTCTGTGCTCTCCAGCAGGGAAACGCAAGCAGTCTATGGCAGGAGCAAGTGTTTGGCAGGTCCATCATTCCGTCATTAAAGGCCACATTATTACTTACAACTGTGCTTGCATGACAATGGCTGCAATGAGCCCAGCCTCACAGTCATCAGCACAAGAAATGCGCTTCTAGGTAGATTGTTTTCCAGGTAGGGGAAAATATTTTGTATGAAATCTCCCTCTTCCTAGCCCTGAATAAGATATTATGAATGAGTCAGGAGGTAGGGTGGAAGGTGGAGGGGTCTATGCTGGTCCTCAGAGACCCAGGATAAGGCAAAGATATGTAGCTGGGGATATATGTCTAAGGACCCTTGTTCAGAACAGCCCTTGCTCAACAAAGCAGCTTTTTCTCAGTGGCTGTCCTGAGCTGTGTCCTTCAATGCCCACTTCCTGCCCTGGCAAGTTCCAATTGGTAGAATTAATTAACATTAGAGTTGTTTACATTGTGGGTGCAGCTTCCATTAATGGCATATTTTCTTTGTCTTTGATTCTTAAGCTATAGGATATGATTGTTTTACAATAGTGTTTTAGAAAAGGAAATTAAAGAGGTGCATCTTCTATAATTGCATTTCTAGTCAAGAAAGAAGCCGTATATTTGATGTTAAATACCCATGTGACAGGGACTCCCCTGAAGCTCAGATGGTAAAGAATCTTTCTGCAATACAGGAGACCGGGGTTTGATCCCTGTGTCAAGAAGATACCCTGGAGAAGGAAACGGCAACCCACTCCAGTATTGTTGCCTGGAGAATCCCATGGACAGAGGAGCCTAGCGGGCTACAGTCCATGAGGTCCCAGTGAGTCAGATACTACTAAGCAACTAACACACACACCCACCCATGTGACAGCTATTACCTAGGCATATGCAGTCATAAACTATGTGGCTCTTACAGTTAATTGTGATGAAATTGGATATTAAGATGAAAGGGAATAATTTGACAGACAAGAATCATTTTGGTGACCATACAGGTACGGCTGCAAATTTGTCAGATTTCAAAGTGGTGAGAGGCAACAGGGTCTCCATTTGCAGAGGAAAAACTACATGTGCATTTCTTTTACTTAGGATGTAAAATAATCTTTCATCCCAATGTATGTGTTACAGTGAGAATGATCGAGCACAGTAAAAAGTAATTGAAAACATTCAGTTGCAGATGATACACTTTCTCTTTGCTCTTGGTCCCTATTTTAGTAACAAGTAATCCAGCCACAGCAAGTCCCCTTCCTTCCCAGTCAGGTATTTTATGATGTCATTTCATCTGCATAGGCATATCTATATGTTCTCTTTTCCTTTCCAGCAACTCCAAGAAATTTAAAAATATAAAACCACATCTGCCAATACCATTAGGACAAACCATTTAGGATTTCATTTTATACAAGGCAGCAGCACTAAATGCCCCTGATTCCCAGCATGCCCTGGTACTTTTTAATGCTAACAGTCGGGATTTTAAAACTTTTCATTATAAGTCATTTAAAAATAGCTTAAGATGAGCAAAAGATTTCACGGAGCTTCTGCATTGAGGCCTGCCTGGAGAGGGTTTGTATGGGTGTGGGACCATGACAGTTAACAACTTAGGTATTCCAAAAGGGTGAAGATAATGTAGCTCACAAGGTTGACCATAAGGCATGGCCATAGAGCTCCCTGAAGGCTGCAGTTTCCAGACAATCTGCACAGAGGGAGAAGGATTTTTGTCATCATCTGCCCGCAAACTATCCTAGTTCTTTGATAGTGTCGTGCTTCCTTATGCATGTATATATTGTGAAGTGTGACAGTCCAAGAGTTCATACAACCCTGAAAATTATGTGTTTACTGAATATGCCTTTGACTCACCCTAACACTGAGGAATGTAAAAGACAGCCCAGTGGATTCAGATCCACTAACCTCAAGGTAGGATTGTTAGGCCTCCTTGCCTGAGACACCCAGGCAATGAAAAGGGGGAAATTGCTGCTTAAAAGATACTGTTAGTTTATTGACCCTGAGTGTTTCTTAAGACTTCAAATATACTTTTGTATCATTAATATTTCATTAAAGAACCTCAGTTAATGAATTTCTGTTTGTAGAAAGTTTGGGGAGTTGGCAGGTGCGATAGAAATAGAAGATACTCTGTTTTAATGGCCATTAAGTTGAAACTTTCTGAGATACTACAAAACCCCAATTAGTTAGCTGAATATCACCAGTGGTTCATCATTGTCATTAGGTATTAATTAGGCAGCTACAGAGTGCTAGGCTCTCTGTGAAACTCACAAAAGCTACTGTCACCGTTTGGGGAAAACTTACACTTTCAGGGGTAGTGATCTTTGTTGTTGCTACATTACCATTTGTAATGAGCATTTGTGGAATGAAGGACTTGGTATTTTGAAAGAGCTTTACAGTCTCTAATTATAGCTTCAGTAGCTCATAGCACACAATGTTACATTTACAGGAAAGGAAACCAACTTTGAAAGAGGTTATGTAGCTGAGCAGACATTGCCGTCAAGGCTTTTTGATACCCTTTTAAATGTTATGTCACCTTTGACAGAACACACCCTGACAATTCAAAACAATATAAAAAAGGTGAGTTTGAGAGAGACCCTTGTGTAAAAGCACCGATGGTATTAATCAGAGATCAACAGAGAGGTGAAGGGGCGAGTTTTCTGATTTTCCTTCTCTACCTTTTACCACATAGGACAATATTCTTCTTATAATGGCAGTCAACTTTCTGGATTGTTAAAAAGAAGCTTATAAGAGCAATTGAAAGTAATATGGGCTTTTTAATATTGTGACACTTAATGCTACATAAAACCTTTGTTTCCTCCAGGTTTATTGAGCTGGTGTATTAGATTTCCCGCTGTATGAGCAGGAAGATTATGGTGGCTTAGGTCTAAGTATACTTTGGGGAGGCATTTTGTATTTTCTCTATAAATAGTCTTTCTAAAACAACACAATTGTGTAACTATTAATGTTTATATTGCATTATACATCTTCCAAAGTTTACTATGCATAGTAGAGAGTATGGTAAATGAAGAAAATGCTTTTGTCTATGAAATAGGCTGGAAATTGTCATTATCAAAGTAAATCTATTTTACTTATTATTTCATCAGTAGGATTTTCATGCTTTCGTGTATTACATTATTATGTCTGTAAGCTTCTAGGGGCTAGAATTTGTATGTATATATACATACACCCACCTGCATGGATGTGCTACAGCAGAACTGAAAGACTAACTTTAAAATGAAAATAATGACATTTAGGTGAATCCAAAATGGGCAGAAAAACTTGAAAAATGTTAGTTTCAAGTATAATGGTTTTTATAGATTAAAAAATTTGATTAAGAGGGCTATTGTTCAGAGCACACATCAAAGCTTATTTTTTATACTGAAATAATTTCTCAAGCTTAATGAAAGTAACCATATCATTAATTCCCTTATTAAAGGTACAGAATCACTCTCAAAAGTGCAGGGCAAGTTATAGCCCTGCGAAAGTACAGTACAGGTTTCTACTTGGCTTACACTTTTGTTCCTTTTCCTGGGGAAACATAATGAATGGTGAAATTGCTTTTCTTTGTATGAGTGATTTAATGAGCAATTTCTTCAGAATTTATATGAAAAGGGCCCCATATCTAGAGCTACAGTTCTCCCCTCCCCCGAGCCCCTTTTCCTTCCATATGTGAATAGACAGTTTCCTTATATTCAGAAACATACGAGAGGGAAACCAATGGTGAGGGCTGTTACATCGAAAGAAATGAAAGATTATCTTCTCCAAGCAGGAGAAATTAGATGTATCGGGCCTACCTTTGAATCAGTCTTAGCTTCAGATAGAACATGACGTATGGGTAATCTGCAATTTGCTAGGGGCATTGTTAGCATGCTTTGCCTCGGGGGTAGGATTTTAACCAGGCCTCCAGCAGCTGTGTGTTTGGCATTGCAGCCGCATTAGGTATACAGAACCCCCCTGCTATTACCCTGGTGAAACCCGTGCCAAGGCCCCTGGTGACACGATAGAGGTATTAGGTCAGATGAGTTACATTAAGTGGCAAGTGATAAATTCAAGATGACAATTCAAAACAGCAGTGTTTCTTCTAGTAATTAATTCCAGTGGTGCCTGAGGTGGAGCTTGGTTGCTACCACTGGTGTGGCAATGCTGTGTAGCTAATGAGAAAACATTACAATGAGGATTAGGGGCCTGTGCATTCTGGCAGGCTGAGGTCACTATGATTAGGAAATATTAACACAGACTTACTGTGATAAATCATATACACTCAGGAAAGTTAATTTTTATTTTATTCATGTGAAAACTGGTAAACACTTTACAGTGTGGTGATTCACTAAGTGGACTGTGGGGGGCAGTGAGGCATTCCACCCTGGGTCTGGGTCATCCATCCCCTCATGGGACATTGGGATGGTGGCAGGAGAGCTTGCCAGAGCCACTGGCCCTTTTTTTTTTTTTTTTTTCTGTCTGTGGGCATCATGTCTTTGGCACATAAAGATGCTATAAAATGTTAGGGCTGTTTTACTTGCCTAAATGTGACTTGATCAAGACCTTTTGTTATGTGACTCATCCTCCTTGCTAAAGAAATGACTCCGCACTGGTTGTAGGGTGGCCTTGTCAGGCAGCGGACAAGGAGTTTACCTCCTCTTTCTAACTCCCCAACTAGGGTGCCTTCGATTTCATAGTACTATCAAGTTTTTCAGAGGGTCTGCTCCCATTTATTCTCACTGTCAAATGTAGTGGGAGTGCTGCCACTCCAGTCTGGTAAGTGAGAAACTTGAGGCCAGAGTGGTGAAGGGAATGGGTCAAAGTCACAGAAAAGTTGCCCATGTTGAGCCTAGAACTCGGCACAAAACACCTAGGATGTTGCTCTGAAAGTCTTATAGAGGAGGAAGCAGAACCAACAATCAAAGCTGTTTCCTCTAAAATTTCCAAAGAATATTCTGCTGGGCACCCTTTTGTGCACACACATGTTATGTGTGCACGACCATACATACATGCACACACATGCACACAATGGGAGCTGATCACTAGTGAAGGACTTTTAGTTTGAACAACTACAGATGTCTTGCAGTGTATTGGATATATGGCCTATAAAATGCCTTCTAAACACTTTGCCTTTGGCACTGAAAAATGAACTGCTTCTAGAGGTAAGACTGTGTCCTTATCACCTGCCATAAATTGGCTCTGGTGTTTGATACTCAAGTTCAATATGTGCTGTGTCCCACAGGTATGTGTGTGAGTGAAGGGAGATGAGTAGAGAGGCCATTAGGAACACGTGTTCTATGAAAGGTTGATGTGCTACCAGACACTCACTCACATCTTTATGTCCTGAGCTGCTTAGTTTATTAAGAAGTCGATTACATTTTAGAGAAAATAAGAAAAACTGTAAATGTGGTATATTTTCTTGTTTTTCTGAATTCTATGTAACACATGGTATTGATCTCACATTAATGACAATGAAATTTACCTAGCTCCATTTTCTAGGATTGAAGAAATAATGGAGTAAGCGCTTACTCCATGATATTAGAAGAGGGAAGCTCAGTTTCAATGAAGTAACAATTAAAAACCACTCATAATGTCTATGTAACTCTTGTCACTTTTGTGTATAAGAAACTTAGGACAAGTCAGTATTTAGCACATAAATCTAGCATTTCTTTACCTGTTTTGAGTTGATTTGAAAAAGCACCAGAGTTTCTATAAAACGTTTTCTCAACTCTGTAATTGAAGTGAGAAAAAATGAAGCTCTCATGAAAATGAGAGATGCCCATCTTAGTAAAGGAGCAGGTAGAATGGCCAACTCTGATCACTGGGTTGTCCGCAGCAGGCAAGAGTGGCTAAACTGTGTGATGAGAGGCAATGGAGTTGAGGAAACGCAAATGGTTTTTATCTTAATTTTTTAATTTTAACCTTGAAATAGTCCAATCTTTTTGCTTACTTAAGTTTTCATAGTTGAACAACAGAATGATGCAAATCATTTTCTGGAGACTAAAAATTTATTAAAAACAAAAATAAAACTTCAGAAATGTTTAGGAACTCATAATTCCAAAAATATAACCTTAAATTGACTTTCATTTTAGGTAAGGAAAGAAGACTATATTTTCTTTTTAAGTGCTTAAAATTATTTGGTTCAATTTACATCATACTGTTTAATTATCTAACTTTATCTGTAAGTTCACAGTTAAGAATTTAAAATATTACTTTAGTAAAGAGAAAAGGAGGTCTACTTGTCAGACTTTGGATGGCATATTCTTTTTTTTCCAGTGACAAGTCAGAAAATAAAAGATTTCTAATGTTTTGAAGCTTGTCACATGTCTGATCACTAGAAAGGTTTTGCTACTTAATACAGTGCCACGTTTTACATAGAAAAGGTTCTAGAACAAAACTGTTATTTCATCTGGATTCAAATGTATTTCTCACCTTCTGTCTAATCATCTTTTTTGAATTAGGCACTTGGGTATTTCATGCAAACCTGAAACCTGTTGGAAACCAGGGCTATTTCTATTTCATTTCTGCCAAGCTTCGTGTTTCTCAGAGTCTCACATTTTAAAACGCTTTCTGTTCTGCTATGAAAGGAAGAGCACTGACTGGGAGCCCAAAGATCTGGGTTCCAGTTCTGGCCCTACCTGTGTGTGAACTGTGGGCCTCAGTTTTCTCATCTATGAAGTGAGATAGGAGGTTTCCAAACCTGTCCTCGATTATATCATATGTACATGGAAGGCTTTCTTTTTACTTCTTCATAAAAACTGAGAGAGTCTTTAAATTGTTAAAGTAATTTGTGCTGGTTTTAAGAAGCCAAACAATATGGAAATATAAAGAAAAATTTTGATAATGCTCCACTCTCTTTGACTTAAAATAGGTTTCTCCCTCACCTAGAAAGATGTCCAGAGGTAGGACGTCCAGGGCTGGTGTAGTAGCTCCAGCGTGTCATCAGGAATTCAGGCTCTGTCTCTCTGTTCCACTATCCAAGTTCATAACTGCCATCCTCAAAGTCATCTCATGACTCAAAAATGGCTCTTGGAGCTCCATCCAACAGAGAGAAACTCAAGGCCAGAAGAAGGAAGAAAGGCAGAGGAAATAAAAAAGATGTAGGGGACTCCCTCCTATATGAGTTAGCTCCCTTATTAAGCACACAATTTTACCTATGTCTTATTCACTGAAATTGAATTATGTGATCATAGTTGCAACAAAGGAGACTGGAAAACGCAGTATTTTATTCTGAGTGATAAGATGCCTAGATAAGAACTAGTTATATTAATAATTCTGAGGAGGAAGAAGAGCATGGCTGAAAGGAAGACAATTGGCAGCCTCTTCAGCAGTGCCTATCTTTCATGGTCACACAAACATATACAAATGTGCAGAGTTTCATTTGGTGATTCTTTGGTGGTTATTTATTAAAATGGATGGGGTTGTGTGTGTTTTGTATAACTTGCTTTTTTTTTTAATTTTATTTTATTTTTAAACTTTACATAATTGTATTAGTTTTGCCAAATATCAAAATGAATCCGCCACAGGTATACATGTGTTCCCCATCCTGAACCCTCCTCCCTCCTCCCTCCCCATACCATCCCCCTGGGTCGTCCCAGTGCACTAGCTTCAAGCATCCAGTATCGTGCATCGAACCTGGACTGGCAACTCGTTTCTTACATGATATTTTACATGTTTCAATGCCATTCTCCCAAATCTTCCCACCCTCTCCCTCTCCCACAGAGTCCATAAGACTGTTCTATACATCAGTGTCTCTTTTGCTGTCTCGTACACTGGGTCATCGTTACCATCTTTCTAAATTCCATATATATGCGTTAGTATACTGTATTTATGTTTTTCCTTCTGGCTTACTTCACTCTGTATAATAGGCTCCAGTTTCATCCACCTCATTAGAACTGATTCAAATGTATTCTTTTTAATGGCTGAGTAATACTCCATTGTGTATATGTACCACAGCTTTGCTTTTTTATCTTAATCTATTATCAATATCCACCCAGGTCAATGCATTGAGATTGGACTTATTCTTTTCAATAACTATGTAAACGCCTATAATATGGATTTATCCTAATATATTTAACCAGTCTCCTACTGATAATTTGAACTTCCTGTTTTATATTTATATATATATATATATATATCAACATTTTTTGGTTATATATATATATCTTATTTCATCTGGATTCTTACATTTTAAAAATTATGAATGCCATCATATACACAAATAAATATATAAAATATATATACCCTATTTATAGAATAATAAAACAAATGCATGTGTATCTACCACTCAGTTAATAAAAAATAATTATTTAAATATAAATAATTATTAATTATATAATTATTTTAAAATTATTTAATTATCAGTTCAGTTCAGTTCAGTTGCTCAGTCATGTCTGACTCTTTGAGACCCCATGAATCACAGCACACCAGGCCTCCCTGTCCATCACCAACTCCCGGAGTTCACTCAGACTCACATCCATCGAGTCAGTGATGCCATCCAGCCATCTCATCCTCTGTCGTCCCCTTTTCCTCCTGCCCTCAATCCCTCCCAGCATCAGGGTCTTTTCCAATGAGTCAACTCTTCAAATGAGGTGGCCAAAGTACTGGAGTTTCAGCTTTAGCATCATTCCTTCCAAAGAACACCCAGGGCTGATCTCCTTTAGAATGGACTGGTTGGATCTCCTTGCAGTCCAAGGCACTCTCAAGAGTCTCCTCCAACACCACAGTTCAAAAGCATCAATTCTTCGGTGCTCAGCTTTCTTCACAGTCCAACTCTTACATCCATACATGACCACTGGGAAAACCATAGCCTTGACTAGACGAACCTTTGTTGGCAAAGTAATGTCTCTGCTTTTGAATATGCTATCTAGGTTGGTCATAATTTTCCTTCCAAGCAGTAAGCATCTTTTAATTTCATGGCTGCAGTCACCATCTGCAGTGATTTTGGAGCCCAGAAAAATAAAAGTCTGCCACTGTTTCCACTCTTTCCCCATCTATTTCCCATGAAGTGATGGGACCAGATGCCATGATCTTAGTTTTCTGAATGTTGAGCTTTAAGCCAACTTTTTCACTCTCCTCTTTCACTTTCATCAAGAGGCTTTTTAGTTCCTCTTCACTTTCTGCCATAAGGGTGGTGTCATCTGCATATCTGAGGTTATTGATATTGTTATTAAAAATAATTATATCTGTTTTTAAAACCCCTGAACTATTAACACATAACATACCTCTCCTTCTTTCCAAATCCATTTTCTTGAATTTTATCATCCCTTTGCTTTTCTTCATAATTTTACTACAGATAAATATACTCTTAAAAATTATTTGGTTTTGCTCATTTTCATACAAGTATATCAATGAAGTCATATTGTATGTATGCTTCTGTGACTTTATCTTTTGTGCCATACTTTATGAGATTTATTCATGCTGAATGCATGTGACTGCATTTTACGTTTCACTCATGTATAGTAGTAGCCCATTGTATGAATACACCACTATTTATCTTTCCCCCTGCTGATAGACATTTGTTTCCATTTTTATTGCTAACACAAAAAGTGCTCTTTTATCCATTCTTGTTTGTTTTTATTTTCTTGTGTATATATGTAAGAGTTTCTCTTGGTTATATACTCTGGACTATAGGTCCTAAGTCATAGGGTATGTATATGTATTTTCCCAAAAAATAGTTATCCCAAATTACACTGACAGTGTGTAAGCATACCTGATGTTTGTTATACATCTTTGTCAAAAGTCGGTAGTATCAGACTTAAGTTTTTGCCAGGCTAGATACAAAATTATCTGGAGGGCTTATTAGAAGTTCTTTAGCTCTAAAGACATTGATTGAATAGGCCTGATTTGATCATTTTCTGGAGGGTCCTAGCATCTGTATTTTAATAACTTCCTGTTTGATTCTGATGATCAGCCTTGTCTGGAGCATCTAGTCACAAGGCTAGACTGACCTCTAGGACTCCTTATAGTATGACTGTCTCCAGATTCTCTGTTGCCTTTCATTCCCACAATGATGCCACCATCTTGGTCTTAGAGTCTTTCTCTGCAGAGTTCTTTGCATTTCCATCTCCCCCTCTTTTCCACTTCCCTAGCGAACATACAAGCCCTGAATCAAGTCCTTATCATTTTGTGCCAAGATCAGAAATGACATCGAAGATGGTTTCATATACAGACTCTGGAGTGAGTCTGGGTTCAAAAACTGGCTCTGCCTCTTACTAGCAGGGTGAACTTCAGTCAGTTACTTTCTCTGAGTCTCTTTGTCTTCAGTTATAAAATGAGAATGATAATACAAGTACTTATCACATGGGAAATGTGTGGGTTAAAGGAATTACTATATATAAAGATCTTAAGATGATCCCTGACACAGGGTAAGCACCCAATAAAAATTATATAGTAATAACAACAATAATTAATATTATTATAGTTCTTATTACTTCAACAGCCTCCTGAGGAGTATGGGGAATTTGAAAGAGAGAGAGCCTTATTGACAAGCTCTCTTCTAATTTAGTTCTCTTTACACCAGGATGCTAAATAATCTCTACCAGCACTGTTTCACCATATTCTCCACTGTTCAAGAATGTGCAGTTGTTTCTTTTGTGTGTCTTGGGGAAATACTCATCAAATGCTTGTGGAAACATCAGTGGTATGAGGCTTTTGCTTCATTCGAAAGAAGCAGTTTTTCCTTTTTCTTTCTGTTTCAGTGTAGTTTGTCTTTGATAATACTTAACAAGTGTTTTAGGTAAATTGTATTAGTTCAGTTGCTTTAACAAAGACCAAAGTGTTTGAACAAGGTAGGAGTTTACTTGTATTTCACTTAACACCAAGATTCTAGGCAACCTGAGAGATCATTTCTTGAAGATATACCCTGGTACCATCCCTCTTGTTACTATACCATTTCCTGGTGCAGGAGCCAGCAAAAAATTTTTATAAAGGGCCAGAGAGTAAATATTTTAGGTTTGAGGAGCCAACTGGTCTCTGTTGTAGCTACTCAATTCTGCCACTGAAGCACAAAAGCAACCATCATCAGTGCATAAATTAAAGGATGGGTTATAGTCCAATAAAACTTTATTTTTGAACACTGAAATTTGAGTTTCACATAATTTTCATGAGTCACAAAATATTATCCTTTTAATTTTAAAACTGCTTAAATATATAAAAAACATCCTTAGCTTGTAAGCCATATAAAAACAGGTGATGTATTTGGATATTGGACCATAGCTTGATGATTCCTATCACAAAGAGTTTAATCTGCAAGATCAAATATAGTTCACCACGACTATACTCATGATCCAGCCCCAAAGAAATGGGGACAGAGGCAGCAAATGACAATCATCTTCTTTTAAATAGATTCATAATTTACCTACATTGCTGGCCAATTCACAGTCATATGGACTTACCTCATTGCAAGGGAATATGGGAAATATAGTGTCTAGTTGGGCTGCCATGTGCCTAAGCTAAAACTTGAAGGGCTTTAATATTAAAAGGGAAGGGAGGGCGTATGGATACTGAGGGGCAATTAGCAACCTCTGCCACTGCACTTGGGAATTGAGTTGGAACAATGACAGAAAGATTAACTCCTAGACTTGGGGTCCTTTGAGCTTTGTCTTCTTGTCATTGCCAAAAATGAGATCTATGATGCTCAGTGATTATAAAATAAATCCCCTTCACTGTCCATGAGGCAGACATGATGGTTGTAGGACTCAGGGGGTAAAGTTTGCTGGTCGTCTAACTTGTAACAACCACTATAGAACATTATCAGTATTATCAAGCTACTTGGCTTTTTAACACTAAAAATAGATGTCAAAAATCACAGCAAAGTTCTTTTTGTTACTGGTTTTTATTTTCCCCTTGCATTTTTTAAGTTAATAAGGTTGTTTATATCTGGTAAATCTTAATGTAATCATAATCCAACATACCTTGTCTAGATGTTAACATTAAGACTGGCTGAGTTCCAGCCCCAGATTTTCAGTTCATGCTTGAAGAAGCAGCAAGGGCAGGAAGTGTATGCCCACAGAACCTAGTAGCTAGTATCTAGTTAGGATAATAGCTCTGTAGATAGTCTCAACCTGCAAACTTTCCATCTGACAAGATATAAAGATAGTTTATTAGCTAGGTACATTGCTACCCTGAAAATGCTAAGGTCCTGTTGGTAAGAGGAAGGAGATTAGTTGTTGGGTGGACAATTCACTGTCTCTCCTGACCGATTCAATTGCTGACTTTGAAACAGATTTATTGAGCACCTGTTATGTGCAGGGCACTTCAATGAGTCCTAGGAAGGCAAAATTTAATAATATAAAACATCTGCTTTTGCAGAGGGAGTAGCCTAGAAGGGGAGACAGATTAGCAAACACGTAATGATCATTTAGTGTGATAATAGAAGTGTATGTAAAGGACAGAAAGAGTTGAGAGCAGGTAGTTTTGGGGAAGGTGAGAAAGGAGGTCAGAGAAGAATTAGTAGAAACATTGGAAGGAGAATAGCATCACTTTCTCCCGTAAAATCTGGTTATAAATGGAGTAGCATCCTATCCTGCATGTATGTGATATGAGAGTCTGATTTGGTGTGAGAATGACCACATCAAATGTGTGGGAGAGTGCACATGTGCACAGGTGTGTATGTGTGTGCTTTCAAGTGCCAGGAACAATATCATTTTCCCTAGGAGTCTGAGGCTTACTTCCTGCAGTTGGTATTACATGTACTTACCATGGTGCAAGAGCTTCTCCCAACCACAAAAGCCAGGTTCATAAGATCTATCTTGTCAAAAAATACGATTTGTGTGTGTATATATATATATATATATATGTATCATATTTTTGACAAGATATATATATATATACATATATACACATATGCATGGAATATACATGCTCATTCCTCTTATTTAGTGCTCACTTGGTAAGAGGAAAATTACATACATTTGTTAGGGGGAATTATAAGCCAGAAAGTTCCCTTTTTATTTCTCAAATTTAAATGGCTTGGCTATTGTTAACGTGGTGGTATTTCTTTTTTGTTTAACTGGAATGCTGCCTGTGTTTGCATACTGGACTTAGACATCATGGACCCCCAACAAATTTTAAAAGCAAGAAGGCTTGCTTGGAAGGCTTGGAGAATATAGAAACGCTGAGAGATGACAGGCTTTTGTGGCAGCGGAAGCTAGGGAATAGATAATTACATCGTCTCTCATTCTGTTCCCACGTGGACTTGCTTAAATGTCATTTTCAACGGCAGGTTCTCAGTCTTTCCTACCTTGGAAACCTTATTCAGTTTGTGCTCAGATCATGAGAGGGGCACCTGGCCCAGAGTTTGCTCCATGGGGAATTCCCATTCAAGCATCGCCGGTCTTGACCTGGCTATTGTTGTTTGTGATACTTACTGGTAAAGTTTCTCAATCAATACAGCATCAGCGGAAGGAGCTCCTGGGAATGGAAGCCTGCAGCCGCGTACTTAATCTTGGAGCCAGCTTGTGCTCTCTGCTCGGCTGCTAAACTGGGTAGTTGGCCTACTTGATGTGGCATTATTGCTGCTGAGGTCAGATGTGAGTGGCTGGGTGAGGGCTGATGAATGGCTGTTTGCGATGAAGCGCCTCTCCCGCCCACCAGGAGACATTTAATAATGATAGACCATAACTGCACTCACACAACAATCTGTGCCGCTTGTTTGTGAGTCTTCTGGGCTGGAGGTGTTGCGGGATTGGCATTATTATGGAAGGAAGCTTTGAAAGAGGCAGTTTTTTGGATTAAACATAGAAGGAGCAGGGAGAGGCTTAGGGACTATTGCAGTATTTTAAATGATTGCAAATGAAGTTTTCTCTCCCTGCTCAGAGAAGGCAGCTATTACATACACATTCCATCACTTTACATTGTCCTTCCTCTTCCTGTTCACCCTTTGTTTTACTATGATTTCTAGACAGTGTGGAAAAAATGGGATATTAATTTTGCTAAAATGGACCATTATGTTATGTTCATCATTAAGGGAGTAATTATTCAGAATGTGAAGAGTGGATTTAGCAGTTACCACCCACTAATATGAAGGAGAAATGAATATCTAAATAATAGTTGAATGTGCATTCACCCCCTATGGTTTAAAATATAATACTACAAAGCCTGAATAATTCTAAAATGGTCGTCCTGCAAGAGGTTTCAGTGTGTTATTTATCTAGCTATTTCCTGTTCAGTCCAATCCTCTTTTTAGTAATCAGACAAAGAAAAAATAAAAATGCTTGGCGTGACCTAAATATTCTGTCTGCTATAAATGAAAGCAGGTTTCTCTAAATAAATAGACTGCAAAATATTATCAAGAAAATAATCAAAAGTGTAAATGTTGGGTTCAGTCAGAGTCTATGCAGAATCAGAGGGTTTCACTGAATATTTGATTCCATGACAATTGTCTAATGAACGGGAGAGTGAGGTCTGGCTTTTCTGAGGTGTTATTAGCTTACCAAGACTTTGGACTGTGCATTTAGAAAAGGTCTGTGAATAATGGTTATATATTGTGAGCAGAGCCCCTGGATCTATTCATTCTTTTATTCCAGGACAGTGCACAGTGCCTCCTGCAAAGAAGGTCTGCTGTAAGTATGTAGAGAATGAACAGCAAAGGGAAGATGAAATGAAGTAGAGGGTGGTTTGAGGACACATCTTCTGGGAGTAAAAGAACTGATGCTGTTTCAACTCTGCAAGGTCATATTTTTCCATCTTTCTAGTGCTAAGGATAGGCTATACTAATATTAAACCACTAATATTTGGTCTGAATGTGGTAAAGTAATTTTTTCAAATATTTAAGGTAGATTTCAGTTCATCTTTATGATTGTACATATTTGTGTAGCAAACAATCCTTCAGTTCAGTTCAGTTCAGTCACTCAGTCATGTCCGACTCTTTGCAACCCCATGAATTGCAGCATGCCAGGCCTCCCTGTCCATCACCAACTCCCGAAGTTCACTCAAACTCATTTCCATTGAGTTGGTGATGCCATCCAGCCATCTCATCCTCTGTCTTCCCCTTCTCCTCCTGCCCCCAATCCCTCCCAGCATCAGGGTCTTTTCCAATGAGTCAACTCTTCGCATGAGGTGGCCAAAGTATTGGAGTTTCAGTTTCAACATCAGTCCCTCCAATGAACACCCAGAACTGATCTCCTTTAGGATGGACTGGTTGGATCTCCTTGCAGTCCAAGGGACTCTCAAGAGTCTTCTCCAACACCACAGTTCAAAAGCATCAATTCTTCGCTGCTCAGCTTTCTTCACAGTCCAACTCTCACATCCATACATGACCACAGGAAAAACCATAGCCTTGACTAGATGAACCTTTGTTGGCAAAGTAATGTCTCTGCTTTTGAATATGCTATCTAGCTTGTCATAACTTTCCTTCCAAGGAGTAAGTGTATTTTAATTTCATGGCTGCAACCACCATCTGCAGTGATTTTGGAGCCCCCAAAATAAAGTCTGACACTGTTTCCCCATCTATTTCCCATGAAGTGATGGGATGCCATGATCTTAGTTTTCTGAATGTTGAGCTTTAAGCCAACTTTTCACTCTCCTCTTTCACTTTCATCAAGAGGCTTTTTAGTTCCTCTTCACTTTCTGCCATAAGGGTGGTGTCATCTGCACATCTGAGATTATTGATATTTCTCCCGGCAAGCTTGATTCCAGCTTGTGCTTCTTCCAGCCCAGCGTTTCTCATGATGTACTCTGCATATAAGTTAAATAAGCAGGGTGACAATATACAGCCTTGACATACTCCTTTTCCTATTTGGAACCAGTCTGTTATTCCATGTCCAGTTCTAACTGTTACTTACCAATCCTTACAAATCTGTAAAGAAAATTTAACTTTTCTGTTTTCTGTAACTGACACAGTCTTTTTCACATACTCCCAACCTTCAGTGTCACCAGAGCAGAGAAGAACACCTAAGTCCAAATTGATAAACTCAGTTCCAAGCAACAATTTCAACAGACTATGTAGGTATTGCAGATGTTCTGATTTTATACTATATTTCCTCAGATACAGCTTTGTGAGTGTCTTGGAAGGAAAAGGGCTTACACAATCTCCTGGTGGTGGGAGAGGAGGTGTCTTTGGATGACAGGCTTAGGTCACTGAATTACCCTCTAGCTCCTGAGAAATGGATTAGTCCATGTCCTCCAAGTCTCTGGGTGCCCAAGTGACATCCAGTACTGACTTCTGCAGCAGTTGTGAGCTTGTGGCCTGTTCACTTGGCTCCATCTCTGGTGAACTGGCTCCAGCTTGGTCTGGTAGATTTATGCATGCCTGAAGACTGGCTGCTGTTCCCATTTATTCCCAGCCTAGACAGCCTGCCCTGTAGATTGTGCCTGCAGGAATTTGCAGCCCCCACTGTGGAGCTCCTTCAGGTAGGATCCCTGTATTGGCACAGGCCCTTTTGTGGGGCAGAAGAGATTTGTGGGGCTCTTTCATAAGCTGGCAGCTCAGGAGTGCTAACTCAAGTGCCTTTGCTTAGCTGGATGCACAGCTTCAGGTTATTGTGAAGGCCCCCTGTGGGATAATCTCCTTCCCAAGCTTCACATAAGAGTCGAGAAAACACCATTCTGCTTTTGGCTTCCCTAGATCTAACACTTTCCTCCAGGACTTTAGCACAGAATGGAGGAGACAGAATATGCATATCTCTGACCTCTAGCCTTCTCTTTCCCAGTAAGCCCTCAAGGCCTGCAAGATGAAGGCTGTCGTTCCCTTTCCCAGGCATAGAACTTCTCCTCCTTCCCAGGTGTCATTACCTGTGTTCCCTCGAGTCTATATTAGTGACACAGTTGTGGAGAGAGTACAGCTAAAGGGAGGGAGGAATAGTAAACCATTAAAAAAAATATATTATGCCCTCTATATGTACCTCTTTGTCTCACCTCTCTCTAGTAGTAATATTTTTTCTCTTCACCTCAGTGATACACAGTCAAGTCAGTGTTTAAACCTGAGTTTGGCATCATATGAAGTGTAGTGGTTTGAATGATGGCTCCCAAAAACATACGTCCACATCCTGGAAATTGTGAATGTACTCTTGTCTGGAAAAGCAACCTGTGCAGATATAATTTAGCTAATGATCTCAAGATGAGATCATTCTGAGTTACCAGGTAGACAGAGAAGACATGAAGAAGAGGGGAAGGCCATGTGAAAATAGAGGCAGAGATTGGCATGTGTGGCCACAAGCCAAGGAATGCCAACAACCAGCAAAGGGCGGAAGAGGCAAGGAGTGCATCTCTGTACAGCCTCTGGAGGGAGCATGGCCCTGCTGACCCATTGATTTCAGACCACTGACCTCCAAAACTGCTAGAGAGTAAATTTCTGTTGTTTTAAGCCACACAATTGGAGGAGGTATTTGTTACAGCAGCCACAAGAAACTAATACCTGAGGTGATATCAGATTGGTTTCCCCAGCCATAATTCTTCAAATTTGAATTTTGTGAGTGTTCAATAGATATGTTCTGACTGGATTCTGTGCAGTGTTTCTCAATTGCTTCCCTATTTGCTTTTTCTCAGAAATATCCTGTTTCATTTTATAGACATTTATTGAGCACTTACTAGATGCCAAACACTATGCTTGGTGTGTTCAGGAGACAAAGATAAATAAGACTCGGTCCTTTCCTTCAAGAGACTGCATGCCTGTGTCTCTTAGTGTAAGAACATAGTGATGTATCTTTGGTTTAGTTTGGAATTGGGATTCCAAATGGGCCTCTTTTTATGCTTCTTTCCCTATCCAGCTGAATAATCTCTATACAAATCTAAAACAAGACATTTCAATAATTTTCATCCCAGCCCAGTTTTCAATCTTTCTTCCCAGGATTGTCAAATTACTCCCTGTTTTCTGACACCAACTCCCCAGAATAACAATAATAAGGACAAATATCTCTAGATAATAAGATAACCTGGGAATTAAAGCATGTACCAGCATTCATTTTGCAGTGATTAGGCTGTGTTGACTGGACTGGGCGGGATAACAAGTACTAATCAATGTACACAAATGCAGATTAGAGCAATTCTAGGACTATCCATGGAAACCTTCAGAGATCACTGAGATCATTAAGTTCAAATACACATTTGTTCTCAGCCACATCTTTAATTTATCGAGTGCTCTGTGAGGGCTGGGTTTACATGATAAACTGAATCCTGTTGGATCTCCAGGGTACACTTAGGACCATGAGCCAAGAATTATGGGTGTCAGTGTTAGGTGCTCTATATTATCCAAAAGAAAACAAAACAAAAAGCTAAAAATCTTGTAGTATGCTGGTGACTCTATATTTTTAAATGATGGTAAGATGCTGAGAATCTAGAACTGAGTCATTGATTCAGGCCCCCCTTTTGCTTCCAAGAGAGGAAGGATTCCTTGGAAGAAGGGGTTTTAGAATAAAGCAGCATTGCATGCATGCTCAGCTGTGTCTCTTTGCATCCCCATGAACTGTAGCCTGCCAGGTTCCTCTGTCCATGGAATTTTCCAGGTAAGAATATTGGAGGGAGCTGCCATTTCTTCCTCCAGGAGATCTTCCTGATCCAGGGATTGAACCCACGTCTCCTGCTTTGGCAGACGGATTCTTTACCACTGAGCTACCTGGGAAGCCTGGAATAAAGCAGACGTGGTTTTAAGTCAGGGCTCTGACGTTTACTGCCATACAGTTTGGGGCAAGTGACTGACCTCTGTGCTTCAGTTTTCTCACCTGAAAGAACTGAGAAATGATTACTTACCTTTTAGGCTTATTAGAGGATTAAAACTAGCATTTGCAAAATGCATAGCAGCATGCCTGGCACTTAGTGGTCAGTTGATGAGAGAAAACTTGTTATTATTCCTTGTCTTACTCCTGTTCATCATTTTAAATGAGCTTCAGGGAATGAGAAGTGTCAAGGAACACTTACCATTACAGGCAGTGAGGGCCTTTCTATAAAGAAAAAGGTAATAAGGAAGAGAGATAAGGGTCAACCAACCAAGAGCCATCAGAGTGTATAGGTGATCACCCACTGTAGCCTAGGAGTCAGGACTCCTGGGTTTTAGCCCAGATCCTACTGATCTGTTGGGTGACATGGGGAAAATAATGTATCCCCTGTGTCTCCATTTTCTTGCCAGTCAAATTTAGGATTTGAACTCAGCCGTCTATGGGGTCGCACAGAGTTGGACACGACTGAAGCGACTTAGCAGCAGCAGCAGCAGCAGTGTTCTTAAACACCTGCCTGAGAACTTATGCTAGTCCATGACCAAGCTTTCACTAGTATATATTAAGCTAAGAAAAATTAGTATACTCAAGGCACACAAACTCACACTAAGCTGATCACATTAAAAGGATTGCCTTTTATCTGCAATTATACGTGTCCTGACTTTTTGATGTTATGGTGTTCTTTCTTTTACAAAATGACAGTGAGAGCAGATAGCAACTGCATCTTGGCAAAACACACACACACACACACACACACACACACACACAGAGGACAGCTTTATAACTGCCCCAAAATTGTTGGTCTGTTTTTTAGCTTATTGGACCATAAAATCTCCAGACTTGGGAACCACTGAGCTAGATGATCTCAACTGCCTCTTAGCTGTAAAATCTACGTAGCCGTAGATAGTCCCACTAATAATATTTTTGCTCTTGGGTTGCTTGCTGGAACAAGAACTTGATCCAAGATGATGTAGAGGAGAGGTTGCAGGCATCACTGGAGGTACGACCTGAGAAGGGAGTACAAGCGTTTGTGTGCCGGAAAAAGGGCAGAGCTGTTGGTGGTGGATTCGGCCACACAGAGAGAAAGGTCCTGAGATCTAGAAACAAGACCTGTCCATCATGGTCGAACTGCCATTTGTAGGTGGAGATAACTTGAGACAGGACTTTCCACTTTTCAAAACAATTTTGCCAAGATGCAATTACCATCTACTATTACTGTCATTTCTCAAAAGAAAGGGCATTATAGTGAGAAAGAACATAATCTCAGAGTGAAAGATAATCTTTTGAGTGTATATCAGGTTAGTGATGTGAAAAACCACAACTGAGAGAAAGAATTCCATCTGGTCCAGACATAGCATGATGTCCAGATAATGTATGGGCAGGTGACCCAGGAGGGTCTAACCAGAGAGCAGGACTCTGTTAAGTCAAGAGGAGAAGGTGGCAGGGAATCTCAGAGCAGGCAGCTGGGGCTATGCCAGCAGACAAGCCCTGGGCCAGCATCAGAGAAGCTGGACATGATCTTCTGATTAAGAATGGGGTTCAGGAACTTGCCTGTAGTCCTGGAGAGGGGCAGATGGGTGGATAGGAAGAATAAGGCAGGGCCTCATTCTAGGAGAACTGGGGGGAAGCCCTTGTTACCAAGCTTATTAATCAGGCACAGAGGTACAAGACCAGAACCAGTTACTCAAACTGGAAGACATAGTGAGATTAGAGTGCAGAACTGAAATGCAGGTTCAGAGTGGAACTGAGCTTTGTAACTAGGGCTGCTCCAGGGTCTCAAACCCGATTGGCATATTCGAATCATCACTGCCCACGTTCCATCCTTAAATTCTGACATCACTGTTACAGTTAGTGCTAGGCTTCTGCATTTTTAAAAAATCTCCTTCAGGTATGCAGCCAGGGTTGAGAGCCCTGGGTTACTCAGTGCCTCCATGGAAAGGATCAGGTTTGAGCTGATAGGGAACAGCTGAGGTCTAGTTAGGTCTGCGGGTGAACACCAGGCTGTCCTGACTGTGGGGGAAAGGAAAGGAAAAGAAGAGAGGCAGGTGGAGGATAGTGAGCACGTATGCAGGAGTAGCTCCATGGTTGTCTGGACAGGACTCAGGGAGAAACTAGCTTGCTGAAAAATTCAGAGGTCTTTGCTATTCACTGGTATAAGCTAACACCCCCGTTGGGGAGCACTGGCTTAGCAAATATAGCTTTGTGTGTGTTAATTGCTTCAGTAGATGTAAGAAGCATGACAGGTATTCACTCAAGCAGAAACAGCAGAATTTCTCAGATATGTTCCACTCATTTTATTCAAAATTGAAAGGATATTCTGCCGTCAGCTAGGGCACTCTGCTCTGCACTAGAAACCCAAAACCTTTATCACTGGCCTGAAGGTCTCAAGCTGGAAACCTGAAGAAATAAGCTTAGCACTAGTCATTTCTACTGTTAAAAGTCCAATGTTGAATTCTTGTTTGAAACCATACAATAAAAAGGTCAGATGGACTTTTTTTGCCTTAGTTGGTTGCCAAGCAAGGGGAAAACACTCCAGAGACCATTAGAAGAGCTTGAGAACTTTTTGGTAAGAGATAAATGATAGCAAATGATGAAAATAATAATAATAACATTTATTCAGTGCTTACTGTCCTAGTCTGCTCAGGCTATTAAAACAAAGTGTCGCAGATTGGGTGGCTTAATCAGTGGAAATGTAGTGTTCATAATTTTGGAGGCTAGAAAGTCTAGGATCAAGGAGCCTGCCCACTTGGTTTCTGATGGGAGCTTTCTTCTTGGCTTTTAGATGGCTGCCTTTTCACTGTGTCTTCTTAAGGCAGAAAGAGGGAGTCAAAATTTCTGGTGTCTCTTCTTATAAGGACACTAATCCCATCAGATCAGGGCTCCACCCTTATGGCCTTCTTTAACTTTACTTACTTGTAGGACCTATCTCCAAATATCATCACATTGGAGATTAGGGCTTCAACATGAGTTTTTACAGGCCTTTTAAAAAAAGTTGGCTGTGTGAGGCCTTAGTTGCAGCACATGAGATCTTCCTTGTATCATGTGTGAACTTTTGTTATGGCCTGCGGATTTTCTCGGAGAAGGTAATGGCACCCCACTCCAGTACTCTTGCCCGGAAAATGCTATGGACGGAGGACCCTGGTAGGCTGCAGTCCATGGGGTCACTGAGGGTCGGACACGACTGAGCGACTTCACTTTGACTTTTCCCTTTCATGCATTGGAGAAGGAAATGGCAACCCACTCCAGTGTTCTTGCCTGGAGAATCCCAGGGACGGGGGAGCCTGGTGGGCTGCCATCTATGGGGTTGCACAGAGTCAGACACGACTGAAGTGACTTAGCAGCAGCAGCAGTGGATTTTCTAGTGGCGCACGGGCTGCAGAGCACGCAGGCTTCAGTAGCTCTGCGGCGGCATGTGGGATCTTAGTTCCCCGACTAGGGACTGAACCTGCATCCCCTACATTACAAGGCAGATTCTCAACCACTGAACCACCAGGGGAGTCTCCTCAACATCAGTTTTTTAGGGGGGCACAATTCAGTCTATAGCACTTGCTGTGTGCCAGCATTTTTAAAGAAATTTATACATGTTAAATAATTTAATCCTCACAATCCTATGAGAAAGATTCTCTATCCATATTTTACCGGAAAGGAAATGAATGCTCAGAGAAGTTAAGTAATGGCTCAAGGTCACATAACTGTCCATAATCTCTTTGAAACATCATGTGTATGAAGAAATGAAGAGATGTAACCACTGCTGATACTTCCTCTGATCCTTGTGTTGATAGAATATGTCCTCTTGGTTTTATCAAATTCCCTGAGGACTCTAAACAGCTAATGAGCTCTGATACTCTTGATTAGAAGAGCTGTGTTAGAAATATTTATTATATTTATACCCTCTTTCTTTACAGCAAACCAAAAGCTCAGCTCAAAAGTACAGTCTCATATTTGTTTGTCATACCATTAGGTCAGTTCTAATTCATTTAGATATTTAAACAGTATTTTTTTAAATCTTAAACTTAGTATCAAGTACTCAGAACTTTTTCTCTTCTCAGAGAGTTTAAGTGAGGGAAACCAGGCATATTTATAAATAATCCTAATACAGTATAATGTGTTGTATATTGATACATGCAAACAATACAATAATAATTGTAATTATAAATATCAAATATACTAAGAAATGAAGATATGGAAGCACTGCTAACACTCCCCCTCATTCTTGTAGAACAAATCCTCTTGTTACGCCAAATTCCCTGAGGGCTCTAAACAACTAATGAGCTCTGATACCCATGATTGGGTTACCTAGATCTTGTACTTTCCCCAGTAAGTCTTTTTACTAATAATTACATTGAAGACCAAAAGATATGATAAACTAATCACATGCCTGGAATTGTGCTAAGTACTTCCAATATATTATACTCTCACTAAATTCTTAGGAGTTCAGAAGTATTATCAGTCCTGTTTTTGAAGAAACATCTGTGACTTTACATAGATTAAGTAGTCTATTCAAGGACACATTGCTAAGTGAGTTCAAGTCAAAGGCAGGAGTTGAACTGAGGCTTAAGCCAAGGCAATCTGACTCTTGAGTGCCCACTCATAAGCCTCACAACATCCTTGGGTATGCCCCATGCCAAGGAGTGATCATAGACAATTCTGATCAGTGCATTTTGGTTATGTCAGTACTCCATCAACTTCCTGGAGCAGTAACAGGGAAGAAGTGGGTGGTTATCTCATACACTCAGATCTAAATTTAGTTGTTTTGTCATTTTGGCTTGAGTACAAATAGAAATTTTTGCAATAAAAATTGTTTTGTGAATACTATTTCTGATAACACTTGTGCTTGTGAAACCCCTTTTGTATGCTTTATATTTCAGATTACAGAAAAATAATTCCTTACAAACACGAATTCGTTCCCTCAAAGAGTAATCAGAAGGCCTCGGCTTTTGCCTGAAAGAGCTCAGAGACACTCTTTCCATGCACTGTAGACTTTCCCATCAGAAACCACATCTGTCAAATGTTCAGAAATGAATGATAAATGATGATAGTTATTATGCAAAAAGAAATCTCAATGGCAATGACTATCACATTTAGAACGTTTCAGATTTCATTGTTGTATCTTGTCTAGCATACCAGGACTGGTTCTCTATATCCTCTAAGAGAAATCTTTAAAGTTAGTATAGAGGAGAACATCTTGCTTGGGCAGCAAGAAAAGGATTTCTAGGGCAGAATCTGTGTCAGGTTATGTTGTTCTGAGATAGGCTGTCTCTCTCTCTCTCTCTCTCTCTCTCTCTCACACACACACACATACGCACACAGAAATCCTTAGCTCATAATAGGCAGATACCTCTGAATGGGTTAAAAATAAACACAAGCCCTTAGGAAAAAAAGGCAGAACCAGTAATGACAGTTTTGAAGTATCCAGTACCTGTTGTGACAGGAATAACAAATTAATTGGGACTATAACGGATTCTTTGTAAAGGTGAAGTAAACACACTTGACTGTATATTTTTCACCATCAGTTAAGTCTCAATTGGTTCTAAAAATAAACAGAAGACATTGAACAGTTTTAATGGATTCTGACACCTAGGTATTATGCTGTCACTCCAGTATAAATGAATCATAACTTTGGACTGCACCTAGGAATTACTACACATTTGGAGAAAATTTATGGTGCACCAAGCTTTGAATCATGATGTGATATCAAAACTAAAGTCAAAGGAGGAAAAAAGCTGGGCATAAATTATTATCCTCAATCCCATATGTATCTTCTGATGCAACAGGTAAAAGTTTGAGGATTTAGTAATACTGCCAATAATTATCATGGGTGCTGAAGCAAATTTATCCTTCTGAAAGCAATTTGTAGTAAAAAACAAAAAAACAAAACTTCCAGCAGAAGGTCAGTCTTGCATGCATGGCAGGGGTATTTAATTTCTCTTTTGTGTGTGTGTCTCTGTCCAGCTAGACTCCCTCCTAGAGAGTAGGAGCGTTTCTGCAATCTCAGGTACCTCTCAGGGGCCACACATTTCTATTTCCCATGAAAGGACTGGTCTTTGGACCAATTCATTCACTGAATAGATTAGTAACCATTATCAGTCAAGCTTATTGTCTCTAATGACATAGACAAAATTCTGTACCTCTTGATTTTTCAATGAATAATTGGCATGGTCTTAAACATTGCCTTGAAGTCTGTGACTAGTCATAGAAGGAAGACAGCCAAAGGATATGCCACTTTGAAAAGAGAAAATTGTGAATGGTTAACTTGATATTCTGAGATTTCAAATGTATCAACAGAAAATTGTTAAATGTTCATGTGTTTATTTGGTTGAAATATCCGATTTTAAAGAGAACAGTGCCTATAGGTATCAGATTCAGACACCAGGAGAAAATTTTTATGAAGTGCTTCTACTGCAAAATAGATATAATAATACTGTACATTTGTATGGCATTTGGCATTTTTCAAAGCTTTTTCATCAATAATACTTTATTCTGTCTTCTATAAAGCAGTAGGACTGGCATATTATGCCATTTTACGTAGAAATGGAGACAGAAAGGTTAACTCAGTCAGTGAGAAAGCAGATACTAGAGTGCTGGTCTTTGCTTGTTGGACCAGTAGACTTTCTAGAAGTTGTTTTTTTTTGTTTGTTTGTTTAACTTGGGATAACTAGAATAAAATCTAATATTTGCATAATTCTGTACAGTTGGGCAGACAGGGCAGGTAGGCTTATTCTCATTTTATAGAGAAGAAAACCAAGGATCTGAGAAGTAAAGTGAATTGCCCATGGCTTCTTGGCTAGTAAGCAGGAAGAGAAACTTCTGCTTTTCCTAAAAGCCTTTTTCACATGCATTGGCTCCTGATATGTGGCATATTAAGCAGAGGTGCTCTCCTTTCTTCTAATCAGCTTACTACAACTCATGGTTTCAAACAACCCTGTTAGTTAACTTACTGGGTTGGTTTATTTTCTTTGAGAGACTTATCCTGCAAGAGCTGAGCCCTACATCCTGGAATATTGGTTGAAGGCTAACTAGAGATAACCTTTTTCAGTCAGCTTATAAATTGATTCTCTGATGTTTGAAGAAAAAAATGCAAACAAGATCCTTATCTTTTAATGACAAATCTTTTAACTACCTAATATGTACCAAGCTATAGGAGACTCAGAGTAGATGTCTTTAAGTAAAAGGTTCATGTGTGTTTGAGTTGAGTAGCTGCTCTGGATCCTAGAGGACCCAGAACGTGAAGTCACTCAGTCGTGTCCGACTCTTTGCGACCCCATGGACTGTAGCCTACCAGGCTCCTCTGTCCATGGGATTTTCCAGGCAATAGTACTGGAGTGGATTGCCATTTCCTTCTCCAAGTGATCTTCCCAACCCAGGGATCGAACCCGAGTCTCTGGCATTGTAGACAGAAGCTTTACGGTCTGAGCCACCAGGGAAGTCAGAGGACCCAGAGGAGAGGACCCAGAGGAGGAGGCATATACCATCTGTGAAGGGCAGGGAAGGGGGAGCTTAGAATAAGTTGTGAGGAAATGGGGAGGAGGGCGGGGTGGGTGGTGCTCTCGGGAGTAGAAACAACTAGAAAGAGGAATGGAAACTCACCCTAGGGCACCAGGGAAGGCCCTGGGAACTTCTCCCACTACCCTGGCCTCGCACACAAGTTGATCTTAGGACACCATTCCTGTTTGTTGGCGCATCTCTTCCAGACTACCATTCTGATAGACGCATCCTGAAAGGGCATCTACCCGTTTGCGATGTTCACTCAAACTTCTAGGCTTAATCCATCCCTTGTGGCTACTTGTGCAGTTTCAGTTTCGATGCAAGCCTCTCTGCACTGACCTTGTACAGTTATAAATGTTTTAACATCCATAAAAAAAAATAAAACGTGGGCTCCCATAAAGAGCAGCAAACAGAAAACACAGTAAGTAGTAAGAAGATTTGAGGCAGTGCAACACAAGTCTCCATAAGGCCGACGTTACTGCGTTGCTTCCACCGCATCTCTGAAGTTTAATGGCTGTGAATATGGTTATCACCGGCTTTTTAGAGGGCATTATATTAGTGTGACCGTCGGTAAGTACTGAACTCACATTTTTATTTCCACTGTGAAGGAGATCGTTTCCTATGCTCCTTTAGAAAGGGAAACGGGGCTTTGCAGCTTTTTTAACCTCCTGGAAAATGAACTGCAGTTGCAGTATTCAGAGTCCACCCGCTGCTGAGGCTTTTGGAGCTTTACTTTCGTTAGGAAAATGTGCTGTTTATGCTCAAATGCAAGTTTCCTGGTGTTTTTGTTTTTAAGATTAAAAAACACTGGAGAGGGAAAACAAAGCTTTTAAAGCTTCATAAAAGGTTGTGAGTTGACTCCTTTCTGTTTCTCAGGGTTATAAACACGGTTCCAGGAAAAAGCTCAGAGCTGAGAGACCAAGCAGATATTTAAAGGGGTAGCACCTTAACTTGTCAATTTTGAGAATACCAAATGATCCTAGAGGTTTTTTATTCCTTTAATCAGCTGTAATTTTCAGCTCTGATGCTATCTGACAGGCTTCATCTCAACCCCCCTGCAACATTGCTCCTCTGGCTTCTTCACTGGGAGATACAAATAAGGGGGAGGGGATCTGAGAAATGAACTGACAGCATAAATTGGATGGGATCTCACCAACCGATTGTGCTGGTGCTGCAGTTGGAGTGGGTGAAGGAGAAGGGTTGAAAGAATGCCCACTTCATGGAGGAGGTCAGGTGCCAGGACTTTGTACATTTTTTTCTTTTTCTTTCTTACCTTCCTTCTTCTCTGCTCTCTCCTCCTCCTTCCTTCTCTCTCTTTTCAGTTTTTAAACCCACTTCTTTCCTTCTTACCCTTCTTTGGATAATAAGCACACACATTTTGGATACAGAAGAAAATATAAGGGCATACACATATATGCTTATATATGCACACATACACATATGTACATGTATATATGATCACATACACATAGACAAACACAAACATATGTACGCTCACAGGGACATTGATACCTTGGTCATTGAACAATAAAGTAGTGCTACTATTTATTAAGGGCTATGTACCAGCCACTGTGATCCGTGCTTTATAAAGTATTATCTCAGTCCTCAGATCATCTCTATGAGGCTCATTACACAGATAAGGAAGCTGACATAAACCTTGGTTGAGACGAAAAAGAAACCAGTTCCAGAGGTCCAAGGCCTTCAGGTCAAAGATGTCGCTGCTTTAAATTATCCCTACTCTCAGTTTTTTCTGTGAGAGGTGATCCCTCCTAAACACTGACTTTCAAGAGTCAGAGTTTGTGAGGCGTCATACAGGGACTGGAGGTCCTGATGGGGTCGTGTCTCAGGTGCAAGGACCAGAGTTGCTCACACTTGGGTCCAAAGGTACTTCTTCATCACTGCACCTTCATCCAGGTGGGGAATTGGGGGGAGGGCATGAAAAATGTGGCCTTGGGCTCAGAGTGTGGGGACCTGAGGCCTGCATGCCTTCCTATCAGGGATGCCGGCGTGGGGGAGGAGAGGTGGTTCTGGGCATTCTTTCTGAACTTGCACTCTAGGAGGAATCATCCCAGTGTTTTCAGGGCTACCTGTCAGAGAGTAGGAAGGCCTGTTTCCCTCAAATTGAGATTCTAGTGCCAGTTTCCATATGCATGATGCAAGACAACCTTTTCTCCCTGCCTTTCTGCTTGCACAGGGCTTCAGGCTTTTCCTGGGTAAGTTATCCTAGCCTTAAATATATCAATACAATTGATCCTTGAACAATGTGGGAGTTAGGGGTTCCAGCACCACCACCGCTCACCCACCTCCCCACTACCCTGGGAAAAATGGTGAACAGCTTCATAGTCTGCCCAACTCTCTGAGACTCAGCATCTGTGGATCCCGTAACACTGTGGTCTGTATTTATTGAAAAAAAATCCACATGTAAGTGACCCTCTCAGTTCAGACCTAGGTTGTTCAAAGGTCAACTGTACACATGCCCTTAAGCACATCAAAGTCGTTTTTAGGAATTCTACTGTGTTTGAATAATTCCTTTTAGAATTTTTTGCTGTATTTCTTCTACCTTAGCTTCCTTGTAGTAAAACGAAAATATAAATCACTTCCTGTTTGTAAAAGAGGTATTAAGATGAAATTAATTTTAGTAATACATGGTTTTATGTATATATAGATCGTACATTCCTATTTGGTGTGATTTTGTCGTTGTCTAGTTATAATCCACAATCTATTTCATAAGTAGATCCATGGGTACCATAGGTGGACTAGAATGGGATTAGGAAAATTGTATCTCCTTCTCACTTGTGTTCAGTGACGCTTTCTCTCCAATCTTCATTCCTCTCCTCCTCATCTCCCCACCACAGAACAAAACAAAAACAAACAACAGCCCCCCCAAAACCCAAACAATTGATAGAGTTCCTGTTAGATCTTTTTTAGGTTAAGTTCATACTTTAACAACTTGAGTACAAAGGCTACTCGGTTTGAAGATGCATGCATTTGCATTATGTCACATATCCTGCTTTATATATATATATATATATATATATATATATATATATATATGAAAAATCTCACAGTGTTGTGCAGTTTGCTACTCTTCATCCAGGAGTAATTTGTCCTTCTTATTGAGGAATCCCCCTCCTAAATTACAGTTCAAGGTCATTACTGACTCATTAATTCAATCAAATCTAATGTAACAATTGAGACTCAGATCATTTTGCTCTTTGCTTAATTATGTTTTTAGTTTTAAATAATACTGCATCTTCCAGCTACCAAACAATGTCAAAGCTCCTGAAGACGTAAAGTAATTAGGTGGCTTTTTAGGGTTTTAAACTTATAAAACACCTATGAAATCATGTATAGGTGAGACCATCACACATGATGAAAAGATTTATGCTCTAGTGTTATGGTAATTAACTACGTCCCCAAATAGCTTGTCAGACTTGTAACCCTTAGTCAGGACTAGGATTCTTGAAATAACTGCCGTGTTTATGGTTCTAATTTGGTTTGCAATTGATTCTACTAAAAACCATAAGCCAGAAAAGTGCTTATTTAACGGACCACAATATAGCCTTCATGGAGACTATTTTAAAATTACTCTGGTGTCCTACAAACTTTGAGTTCTTTTGTTTTCATAAATTATGAGAGGAAAATGTCACCAATGCTCAGCGTTGTGGTGCCCAGCTCTGCTGACAGCTGTATGATGCACACTCAGTGCAACTGGATAGGGGCTGAGAGTTTCATCAATAAATATGACTCTGATCGCTTCATGTCAACGGTCAAGGGAATGGCGTTCAGTATCTTAGAAACACACAGTACTACCAGCCACACGTGGACTTGGGAGCTGAAATCCACAGTGTGGAGCCCATCTCCCTCTTGACAAAAATTTCACTTTTTATCTTTCTCACAATTCTTGATGATAATCTGTTTTTAATGCAGTCATATTTCTCACACTTTACTGGCACATGAGGCTTCTCATGTACTGTATATAGCATGTGGAAATAAGAGCTGGGAGGAATATTGTGCTTTACGTTTGGAGCATTTCACCTCCCAGCCATTTTAGCATGGGCATGACCACTGCTCCTCTGAATCCCTAAAGACAAGTAGATCAATGTTTTAAAATATAAGAAATGCAAACCCCAGAAGGCCAGAGAAACTAATTCTACGTATAGGAAGAATTGTGTGAAATAAATCTCAAGGGCATGTTTTTTTAGAAATCAATGTTAAAACGTTTTGTTTGAATTAATTTAAAAATAAACTGCAGCTCTCCTTAGTAAACCGCCCTACTTTATCAATTTTTACATTTACCTTTTTATCCTTTATCTACAAATATCTCTACCATGAAGAATGTTTTAAACGGATGTTAGATCCAAGTATTGTACATAGCTAGCCTTTAAATTCACTGGTTTTGTTTATTTTAAAAATATATTTGTTGACATTTTGCTTGTCTCACAATTTGATAATATAGAATAATATATAAAATGGAATGATAAAAGATATTTTTGATTAAATGGTTTTTTTTTTAAAGATTAAGATGCTGTGATAGATATGGAAATCTACATACACATAGTAACTTTGGGTATTTTATCTTCAGCCTGCCCTTCTTGTTAGGAAGCAATTTTTTTTTGGCAGTTCTTTGTCCATAAATGCTCTTCTTGGAAAAATTGTAAAGTTAACATGAAATACCTAGGTTTAAAATGTCAGACAAAAAATTAAATTTATATCTCTGTGCCACTAAATTTTTGCTTCAAGATTTTCCAGTGTTGACTTACAACATTTTTAAAATATCCACAATCACCTTGACAGAATTTTCAGACTCTGAAATATGGTATATTAATTTGACCGTGAATGTTTTCTTAAACCACAAAACACAGAAAGGCAGGAAATCTCGAAAATCCTTGTGTCTGGGAAAACTCAGGGTGGTAAGTAGGTTAACATGTTACTGAAACTATAGGGAGATACAGTTTTTGACATATGAATGTTAAGAACAAGGTCTTGTGGACATTTAAGCTGTGTTTTTTAACCCCTTTGAATCTATTTTTACACTGACCATAATTGAAATAATGTTAATATGTAACCAAAAGAATTCTCAGCAAAAATGTTGAAAGGAGCCAATTTATGTGTAAAAAAATCAAGAAGGGCAGACTAATTGTTTTAAAGCCCTGTGCTCCCAGTATTAATTCTGAATCTCTGAAATAATCATTTTGCACTTACAATGACTTTATCTTTTTGTAAAGAAAGTAGTTTTTTCCTCATTTATTGACCAACCAGTAATGAGAAATATAAGAAATTTAACATCAATTCCTATTTTTTCCCCTAAAAATCTGAGAAAGAATTGGCTTCAATTAATGCCAGGATCACTTTATTTGTGTAAAATTTATAACATGGTTAATAAAATGTTAGCTATGAATAAAAAGTGTAACTATAGTGAAATACAAACGTAGGTATTGCTAGTGTGTAATACTGCATACTCTTGTTGATTTATTTAGTGGCAAAAAATGTCTGTGATGCTCTCAGCAAATTCAATTATATCAAAAGTGTTCTTTAGGAGGTTTGGGAAGCTGGAGATTTCGGATTTTAATGCCTGCACACAAACTGACTTTAAAAAGCAAAGATTTGAAACAGATAAAGCAACATTTTGCCTAAAGTTCATTCATCAAAGAGCTGCATATTTTGAAAAGGGTAAAAGTACTACTAAACCCATCAGGGATAAGTAAAGGCTATATACTATAGATTATTTTAATCCCCCAGCTAGATATAAAAGGGATAATTACATATTTGTGGTTGAAGCCATGTGGTGGAAAAATCAATACAACTTTTTTGTATGACACTTCATTAGTGTGAAAAATTTTAAAAGCTGAGAAGAACTGCCTTGCAATTAAATGCCTCTGCTACTGCAGCTCCAGTAATGGGTTTGTATTATTATCTAGTTTATTTGAAATAGTGGTTGCACTATAGAAGTAATTGGAAAACATTGATTATGCACTTGTATCTGGAAAGCCTGGCAAATCATTACAGGGCCCGGCAACAGTTAGTTAGCCTTACTAATGAAGCACTAATTGCTCTAAGTAGGTTAACATGTTAGTGAAACTATAGGGAGATAATAGTTTAGAAAATTCTGAGGTATTTTACCAAACATGCTCTTTCATTTAGTATTCCAGAGATAGAAGCCATATGGGTTTTTCCCCTTTTGGTTTGTTTATGGTGTTCTCTTGAAAAAAAAAAAAAAGAGTAACCTAAATGAAGCTCCCACATTTATTTGGTTGAAATGACTTTGTTTCCTTTCATGTTATCTTCCTTTTAACCACGTTTAGCAAACGGAACTAAGCTAGTACCAGCATGGCTGCCTTTAGCAGGCTTTTGGATCCTGCAGTTCAGAAACTTCTGACATATCTATCTTGGTTTAAGGGTTTCATGACGCAGTCCATGCAAAGTCTTCCTGCTGTTGACTCATCATCCCATTGTCCCACATGCATAAAACTATAAGAAATATATATATATATATATATGTATGTATTTTACTTGAAATTGATTTAATTAATGGAACTAATAGGGCTTTATTAGCAGAAGTAGAACATCCTCCCACTACCACTCTTGGTATATTTAGAAGGAAAAAATAATCAGTATTGGAAAAATTCTTATATATGTGCACCAGGAGATAAGCACAAGAGTGTTTGTAGCAGCATTATCTCTAATAATAGCAAATGAACAAATAAAAATACTTGAAACCACTCAGTAGCCATTGACAAGAGAATGGATAAATAATTGTGTTATATTCACACAATGGAGTATTATTCAGTAGGGGAATAGAAATGATATTCAGGCACATACATTATGAATGAATCTTTGAGATAAAATGTTGAGTGAGAAAGGAACGTTTTTAAAGACTGCATATGATATGATAACATTTTATAAAGCCCCCAGTAAGCAAAGCTAAACAATTACAGGGATACGTGGGAGACCTGGGTTTGAACCCTGGGTTGGGAAGATCCCCTGGAGAAGGGAATGGCTACCCACTCCAATATTCTGGCCTGGAGAATTCCATGGACTATATAGTCCATGGGGTCACAAAGAGTAGGACACGACTGAGTGACTTTCACTTTCATAATTGCATAGCAAAATTATACTCTTAAAAACCTATGAAATGGTATAAACTCCAGGTTCAGGATAGAGGTTACCTCAGGAGGTGAGGTAGGGATGTACAAGAGTATCCAAGGCATTGATGGTGGTATAGGTTTTGAATTGGGTGGTTATTTTAATAGTATGAATTTAGTTCAAATTTATGTTACAGATATTATTGTATACATTACAACAAAACTTTTTAAATAGATGACTGTCTTACAGCCCTGTAAAAATTACAGCATCTTGCCAAGTCAAATAACCAAGTCTAACCCCCTGTGTCTTTCTAAGAAAATTAGAGAGAAAAATGTTGCCATTTTAAAACTGTGCACTTTTTTTGCTAATTATCGATAATATAAATGTAAGAAACTAAAGATGAAAAAATGTTTTTCTTTTAAAAAAGGAATCTATGTAGAAGTTTTAACAAATACCATAATTCACTTTGGTTTGTTTACAGTCTATTCATAAGTGAGTGTTTCTGTTTCCAGGCTTCTGTACTCTTCTCTACAATGAGTAGTCCATCAAGGTTTACATCCGAGTAGCAGAGTTAAACAACAGTGATACGAGGGTTGGAAAAGGCAAATTTTTATCATTCATACCAAAGACTTTCTTATGTAGCAACATTTGCCAACGTAAAAGGCAACTGAAGAGTATAATCTCTGTAAGAGGTCAAAAACGTTTGGAGGTCAGTGAGGGACCAATGAATCAATTTTGTGTTTTGTGCTCCCTGCTTGGCCTTTTTTTTTTTTTCCTTTTTGTACCTAATGTGAATCTTGGTACCTAGTAAGTTGTTAACACATACTTTTGAGTCAAACTTTTTGTGGAACCAATCTCTACAAAGATCGATACCCTGAAATATGTAATTATATTTGAATGTCAAAAGTGATCTAGGTAGGTTAGTTAACATGCTAGTGAAACTGTAGGGAGATAATAGTTTAGAGAATTCTGAGGTATTTTGCCAAACATGCTTTTTCATTTAATACTCCAGAGATAGAAGATGACAGTGGCTCCCAGAAGAAAAGTTCAGCTACCTAAATTCTTGAAATAAGTGAGAAAAACTCTCCTCTGAAACAAATTGTAGACTAGCTATGCTTTTGAATTTGTCTTTGTACTTTAAGCATGTAGTAGAATGCTATGAGTTTGAGAAATGCAGCTCATAAGGGGAAAATGCCCATAACAATCTTACAGGATCCAAGGCTCAATATATTTCCCTCATCTGTCACAAAGGTGCCAAAGAAGTCTTATCCTTTAGAGATACCTCCTGAAATGTTTGCAAATGTGACAAAGGAAATGATTCCTAGGGTTTGCTTCCAAATTCTTCGAGGAGGGGAGTGAGAGGCAGTTTAGATGAAACCAGACTGGCCATGAGCATGAGATGATATTTGTTGAAGCAGGATATTAAGAACATCGGGGTTATTATATTACTTCGTCTCTTTTTGTATATTCAAATTTTTTTCTATAATAGAAAATTTTAAATACTTGGGGACAGATTTATTGAATTTCTTACATGCATCTATTTTGTTAAATAGTGCCTAGCCAACTACTAATTCTCCCTCTTTGTGTTGGAGAAACAACATCAGATTCTCATTCTGGCCACTGATTCCTCTGAAAAGACTCATTTGTTTATTTTTTAAAGTGACATTGGATGGTAACAAACAGGTGCCCTTAGTGATGCAAGTTAAAATGGAACTCTTACCCTTCAATAGAGGTTTGTTTTTCCCTGGATGTTGATTTTCCCCCCTCTTAGAGTTATTGGAAGGATCTGGCTGGGGTGGGCAGTTATAGAGAGGGAGTTATTGTTTAAATGTGACCCTGTTTCTAGTCTTAAGTCAGACAAGAGCCATTCTGGTTACATTCAACATTGCAGAGAAAAGTAACAGTGCTCTTAGGGAGCCGCTTTCTACAAAGCAGCTCATTATTGTAAATGGGGCATGTTTAGACTGCTAAGGCGAATCATAAAAGTATGGCCTCGACCACAAGCTCCTTTGGCAGCAAACACTGTCCTCAGGCCAGATATACTTCTGGGCAGCCCCTGCACCACTAGTCTGCATGAAAAGCTCACCCGATGATTCTAAAATGCGGAAAGTGGAGTTATGGAAGTATAAATGTGCATGGTGAACATTATCTGCAAGGTCTTTTATGTTAAGGAAATCATGACACCTGCCAATCTTTCAAATTCCAAAGGGTAAAGCATGAGGCCTAGTGGGCTGTCATTGAACATGACAGGCTTAATGCCAAGTTTATAACAGAAAAAGGGCGATCTTATTGTGGTTTATTCAGTTTTATGTTGCTGGGTTGGTAGGAAGCCTCTTTCTCTCTCTCTCTTTTTAAAAATCTAATTTATAACATTTGAAATACCAAACAGATTCTTTACATATCTCCTGAGCCCCTGCTCCTCTTCACTACCCCCAGTTTCTTCTTTAGGGAGCAACCCTAAATCCTTCCAATTTAGCATCTTTGTGAGGCCAGACAGTGGTGTCAGTTGAGCATCTCCTTCCGTTGTTATAGAGCTGTTTCTAACTGCAAACATCTCCGTTTAATTACTGCTCTGACTGTTGCTGTATTTTCACCCAACCTGCCCCTCGCTTGAGCCCATTGGGCTGAAGAAAGAATTACTCCCCGCGCTGGTCCTTAGCCCTGCTTGTTCGGATCTGTAATTGGCCCTGTGTTTTTGACTTTTTGCTAATAAGCAGCTTACTTTCTCTCCCCCTAGACTCAACCCACCACTTTTGTTTCATGAATTTTACAAAGGATTTTAATAGATGCTTTAGGCTATGCAAAATGTTATATGAAGGGAAGCATTAATGCAACAGCCTTGACACAAAGGACGTGTGAATGGCTGCTTATCATTACAGTCAGGTCTCAAAATTTTCATTAGGAGTTCTGGAGGACAAAGGAAGAAACAGTGCAGCTATATGGAGGAATATTAACCTATACTGTGTGACCAACTATAATTGCTTAGCATTTTACATTAACTCTCTTTAGACATGGCCTCTCATTATTTTTACACATACATAATAACTGCTTATTACAGTGGTATAGTCCATGTCGATACATTGTGGATAAGGTGGTGTCAGCACTTCTAATATAAGACCCACTTTCATGGGTTTAAAACAGCTGTAAAATTTACCTCCAGACCAAAGATTGGTAATCAACTTTCCACCTGGAGAGGAAATTTTGTTTAAAGTTTGAAAAAAAAAAACAAAACCCGAAACACATCTATTAAGAGAAAAAGTTGCTTGTTTTAAATTATGGACATAAACAAAATAAATGAACATGCCTAAGACATTTTTAAAATTTCTAAATATGGAGACTTGGACACATTCTGAATTGTGCTTTTGATAAGTGTAAATGAATTAATTTTAAATAGCACCAGAATTAAATACTGCATCCATTAGTAAACAGACTTTATTAAAAATGTTTTATCCCCAGTAGATTGCATTTTATACGGCAGTGCTCAGAACTTTATACATATTTTCAAGATATATAATCCATAGTTTTCATTGGAAAATGAATAAAAATATTTATCAATTTCAAATGTTAGAGCCTGTGAACAGTCATTAACTTATATGACAGTGTGCAGGTTTTTAGAGCTATTCTGAAATTCTGTTTTCTGAAAATCTCTGAACAAACTGTTTTGACTAAGAGAAGGAGAGTAGGAATTCAGCAAAACACTGGTCTTGCTTTGCCCTAAAATTGGGGACTGTAAAGAGTAAGTGATAGATTTGTCACATGAAAAAATTGGTCCACTTATAAGGGTTTGGAGTAATCTAAAGAATTATCCTCCTGATTTTCATTTACTTTGCAAAATACTCCAGTTTTCTCAAGTTTTCCAGGTTTTATACAAGATAAAAAAGTATTTTGAGATTATTCTCAAATAATAATAATTATCAGAGATGTATCAGCATCCTCCCCCACTTTCTTTTTAAAAAAACTTTTTATTGCTTTAGAGTACAGCCAGTTAACAATGCTGTGATAGTTTCGGGTGGGCAGCAAAGGGACTCAGCCATAGAAAAGTCATATACATTTGTTTCTAAAGGAAATGAAAGCTACAAAAATAGCATATAATTTTTTAATGTTATGAGAGAAACTCTCCTTGTGTGTGGGTGAAAATTTATATGGAAAATTTCCCTTATGTTGAAAAAAGCTTAGAAAAAAAAATTTGAAAATAATTCCAGCTCTAGTGGCTCTATAGAAGAATTAGAAATCTGTCCTTAAATACATTATGTTTATGAAGAGATCGAAACTATCAAACACCAATGGGATGAGATAGAGCTGTGTTCTTAATTCCATTAAGCTTTTAGTTTTCATTTGCTCCTTTCATCCTTTTAGCTCAAATGAGAAGGTCAATCTTAGCACATTTTTCAGACTTGGCCAGTTCTCTGATACAGCCCAAGAACTGCTTTAAAAAAAGAGAGAGAGAGAATGAGATGTTCGTTTTAAAGTACAATCCCACTTAGAATAATATCGAATTCTATAAAGCAACATATTCTACTACTATGTCTTGAAGTGACAGCTTACAGAAGGTGGGAACATGGACTGAAAGTGGCTCTCTGCACAGAGACGTTAATGTTGCATGATTTTAATATAGCTAGGAAGTAGCAGCTCTGTCTCTAAACGTTGGAGTGAGGGTTCCTGGCTGGTATTTGTGCGATGGCTGTTCTGTGTTGGAAAAGCTGCAACTTGTTAGTACAGTTTCAGTAAACAGAGTGCTGGCCTCACATAGCTAATTAGCTGTGGCCCCGGCTTGCCTGTGCTGTGTAGTGACAGTCTAATCAGAGATGATTGTCATCAGATATCACAGATGTCTCTGTCTTGCTGCTCAGCCCAGGCAGGCGCTGGTGCAGTTTGGGGAAGGAAGTGCTGGATGCTGTTCAAAGACACTGGGTCTCTGGGTGCCTCAGCTGCCGTTTCCAGGCAGCTCGTCACTCCTGCCTGCTGCGAGGAAGAAAGCAGGGTTAGGCAAGGGGAGTATCATACCTGTCGGGTTTTCCGGGAGGCAGTGATGCAATCAGTTTGAAAGGAGAGGTTTCAGAACAAAAATATGTAACTGAAGCTATTCAGGACTTTTTGAGCCACCTGGGATCCTTGAAGATGACAAATGCTAATTCTTTCAGTTCATTACACATTTTTAAACTGAGTATCTAAGAGGGTTAAAGGAACAAGTTTGAAGATTTACAAGCCACAGTGAAGGATGTGGTAAGAAAAATAAAGCTCTATGCAAAGAGGTGTGACTTTAACCCTAAAGCAGGAATCTGATAACCTCGTAATCTTCCACCTCTCCCTCTCAGCAAGTCCTTCTCACTCTACCCCCATAAGCTTATAACAGCCTCTTCTGTTCTCTGACCTCTCTACCTCGCATCCTCTTGTCCCCCAGAAGTAATGGAACTTCCTCTAACCCAGTTTGCTGGTAATCTTCACCCTGAAGCATCCCAAACTTCTCTCAGAAATAAACATTGTCACACCTCCAGCCATCATCTTTAAATACCCTCCTCACCATCACCCAGCTTTTCCAGCACTCTCTCTGTTTGCCCAACTCCATGGGCTCAGCCCAGGCCCTTCTTCCTTGTATAATCCCTAACACTAGAGTCTCAAGAAGTCCCACCCTTAATCTTTATCTTGTGTCCTCCACAGGTCCCATTCCTAGGCAGTTTTATCTACACCTATGGCTTCAACCACCAAACCCGCTTTAAAGATGCTCAAAGTTCCTTTCAGAGCTCAGACCTAGTCACGTGTTTATCAGACACTTTCACTGGATGTCCTGTGGGCATTTCCGTTTAACTTGCTCCAAACTATAAACTCACCTCTTCTGTACCCAACCCCTCCCTATCCTGGGTTCCCCTCTAAAGGAGGTCCTCCTTTGTGTTAGCCATCTCAGTGGCGGCTCCACTCTTTACTTGGGTCACCTGAGTCAAAGCTCTGAAACTTCTGTGGACCGACCGCTGCTTCTCTTAGGCCCCCAAGCCTGGCTCTCGGGAAACCTGACTGTGTCCTCCTCCTTCAAATCTCAGGAGTTACTCCCTCCACTCCATTTTCCCTGTCTCTGGTCTTTGTTATCTCCCTGCTGGGGTACTTTTTGGTACAAATGCACCCTTAACCTGCATTTGGGGCAGTCTTTCTAGAAGGAAAATCTGATGCTGTCTTTGCCTTACTCAAAATCTACAATGAATCCCTAAATTTTGAGGGAAGCCTGATGGATGCCAGCCCCACTTTCTGGACCTGCTTGCTCTCCCCACCACAGCACCACGGGCTGCAGTTCCCCACTGCCCTCCTGCTCTAGTCACAGGTCTGGGTATAAGTCTTCACGTGTGTGTATAATGTAATTCTGACTCACCTCGAGTGTCTCCTTTTCTAGGAAGCCTTTTCTGACATTTCTAGCAGAAGAAAATGCTACATCCTAAGTGCTCCTAGTGTCACATTTTCACATTTCTGTTATAACTCTAATTACATCTCTATGAATGTTAACATATCCGTCTACTCCACTTGACCAGGAATCCCTGGAGGGTAAGTGATGTTCGTCTTTGCAACTCTTCATTTGGCCTAGTACCTGGCGTAGAGCAGACATTAAATATTTATTAAATGAATCAATCAATCAATAAATGCAAGATGAATGAAAGCACAGATAGGAATGCATTGCATAGGGATAGCTAGGAAGAAGACTAATATCTTAAAGGTTTCTTCAACTTTACACAAAGTGTTAGGTAACTCAGAGCCTATATCAGAATGAGACTCCAAATAGCAGTAATAATAATGATAATAATAGCAACCATTTATTAGGCACTCACTTTGTGCTAGTTTCTAGACCAGATTTACATAAACTATCTTATTTAAGCCGCTTTGTATTATAAGTATAGTTTTCTTTCACAGATCCGGAGACTGAAGTTCAAGGTGACATAGAGAGTGAATGATAGAGTCACGACGTGAACTTGGAATCCCTGCCTACATCAAAGTCTAATAGAAAACACTGGGCTTACAGCGCCTGCATTGTCCATAGGTATGGTCTTGAGAGGTTTACACTTCGGAATTTAGGCTGTAGAAGAGCAGGAAAAGGAGGTGTGAAGAGCTCTCTTACTACTTTATGGTTAAAATAAGATGGAAGTTTTTACCAAAAGGTGGCCAATCTATCACCTCCACTAATTATGGTGCCAAGCTATACTGGGGGTTCTATTTCTCCAGCAGTTAGTTATCTTTCTCAGTCCTGGAACCACAGATGAATCCCTTACCTCTGACAGTTACCTTGCAGACTGCAAACCTTCATTCATGAGTAGGGCTCAGGAAGGAATTGGGTTTTAAAAAGCATTTAAATTGCTGACGTAGAGTAGAATCCTTGCCCAGTAAGTTCAGCAGAAATGTGGCCAGGCTTGCAAATGAAACATTTTCACAACCCACTTATTGTTTGTTAGATGTAATGTTTTTCACCAAATTAGTTGAATAATTGAACCCACGGTTATTGTGGCGCTGAGTAGACAACCTCACAGCACACGGAATAAAGAATGTATGTGAGAGTAAAGCAAGAATGTGGGAGAGTTGGTTGAATTTAAAACTTCTGGATGCTTGTAAATAAAATTGAAAGGCTGTTTTCCAACATTTAATTGGGTGAAATATAAGAGTCTTTTTATTAAAAAAAAATTTTTTTGGAACAGTGAGGAAGTACTGGAAAAAATATGTCTTTGGCTTTGGCACTGAAAACATAACGTTCTTGTGCTTTCTCTCCCATCTCCTGCCTTTTCTAATATGTTTACCATGTTTTTCAGTCTCTGACTTGAACTTTATTTTGTTAAGTTTCTGAATTATAAGAAATACAAAATTTCCTAGCAACTGAGGTAGATACTGACTCATTTTAATTTGAACTATTTTTGCAAGGCTCACTGAAAAGCAACAATGCTCTTAAAAAGCCACAAAACTTTTAGAAGTAAAGTAAGGACCAGGGAGGACAGTGGAGGCTCCTGATTTGAGTGTGAGTTCATAAGTTTAATCAATATGCAATCTGTTATTTTTACTGGGGAGCATTTTTTCCAACCCTGTGATTATATGCAAAAAAAAAAAAATCAAATATGTGTGATCAGGGAAATAAGAATAAGCTAATAGCATAAACAAACTAGTGCAGATTTCAATCCTTTATATAACCATATAGAGTAATACTCATTATAATTTGTACTTGTGGTATTTTGCAGTTTGGAAAGTACTTGTGTGTGTGTGTGAGTGTGTGTGTGTGTGTGTGTGTGTGTGCGCGCGCGCGCGTATGTAGTCACATTAGAACAGTATCGCATCTGTGAGATTGGCAGATAGGTATCATTGTCTCTGATTTAAAGAAAAGATAACAATTTGAACACAATAAAGTAACTTTCCTGTAATACAAGTAGGTTTTCTGAAGGCTGGTGCCTTATCTCCCCCATAACCCCACAGCAGTTAACAGTGCACGTACGTGCGTTTACTAAAAGCTGTGCTCTGAATGCAAGCTCAAGTTCACTTCTGTAGCAGGTTAGAATAGTAAGCAAATTTCAGATTGTGCAAAACTTGCATTTCTGGTCCCAAAGCCTGGTTTAATAAAAGCAAATCAACCTTGATTATTGCCTAAGTAAATGAAAGTGTTAATTAAGCTCAGCTCCCTGGTTGGAAATAAAAGCCTGTGAAACTCAAACATACCTGAGGAATGTGAGCAGACAGCCCTGAAATTGTGACAAGGGTGTAGGCACATTTGTTTCTGTTTGCCTGGTGTCCAGCTTGGGAACTGTAAGACAGTAAACCCTTAACAAATGTGGAAGGGAATAAAGAAGGGAAAAAAAAAAATAAGGAAGAAAGATAATGAGTGTATGAGAAATAGAAAGGGAGAAACAGAAGGGAGAGACAAACTTCATTCACTAATTGGCTGTATTGAAGGTGAATATTAACAAAGGCATGGTGTGGAGAGTTGCCAATTTGTTCTTCCTGCCCTGACTGTTAGCTGACTGCCTTTTATTAGGCATGAATATATATCCACAAACATTCATAGATAAGTCAACTGTTCGTATACACCTACACCCCCCCCCAAACACACACACACACTCAAAATAAGCTTCCTATCTGACACAAAGGGCCAGAGTAAAGAGATCATCAAAGAGGATGTTAAAAATGTTGCAGATAAGGAAGGGGTAAGAAAACATTTCAGGTGAGAGTAATATATCCTTGAATAATTAGGATGCTGAAATTGAAACACACACACACACACACAGTTTTCATAAACTTGGAAAGTGTAGACAGGTAACTCTTTTTGCTGAAATGGAGTTAAAAATATTCACTGAGATACAAAAGCTGCCCAAAGTAGGGTGCTTTCTACAAATCACAACAGGGAAGAAAAGAGCCCAACTTCTGAAGATGCCAGCCAAATTATGATCTGTTTTCAACAGAGGGATCCACCTTAAGAAAGGTTCAGAGAGCTCAATAGAAACCAAATACAGTAAGAGGAAGTTGGGAGTGTGGGTGTCAGGCTGTCAGTACTCTGACAGCTATGGTAACTACCCTCTAATCCAGCCAGCTCCAGCCACGCTCTCGGCTGACACCACCAGGACTGACTGACAGCTGAGGAGCAGGCACTTTTTACAGGCTCAAGTGACATCCAGTCTATTAAGGCTGACAAGCACAAAGCAGAGATTTGCCCTGAATGGTTTGGTGCTGAAGCCTAGTAAAGGGGTTATTTGAAAGGTCTTGGAGAAAGTGTCAGACTCCAGCTCAGATGATAACAATATTGTAATGATGGTACTGGACGATGAAGTGCTATGATTGCCCATAGAGGCTGGGAAGACTGTAGCGTGTGGGGAGCACTGAGGAGAAGCACACACAGGCTGATTCTTCAAGGCCAGCGTGCAACCATTCAAAGAATTTCCTTTGGTGGTGTGTTTCCTTGGGCCTTGGGGAGCTTCCCGAAGTTGCATATTAATTGTGTTGTTTGCACTGGGGGCACTGGGGGTGGAGAGTAAGCAGTGGTGGAGGACTGGACATAATGAGGCCATACCTAAAAGGAATGTTTGCCTGCCCTTGGTTCACTCTCCAGTTCATCGAAGAGACATTGGAAATATTTTCTAGAAGAAAATGATAATTTTCAGACTACTGCCCTGCTTATTAACTCTGGCTGAAAAGTAAATTAGTAACTGCAACATTACCATGATACCATCATTGCTGTTCTTGACTACACTGGTTTCCATAGGTGTCAGGCTTGGTATCAACAACACCACCTAGAATTTATTCAGCAGGATTTTTTCCCCTATGGACAGTAAAGTTAATTGTTTTTCCTGAGTACCTCTTCAGAGTTGTCTCTGAAATAAAAAAGGGCAAGGATCATAATCCTGTTTTATTATAGGAATATGATTCCTGCCATCACTGTGCACTCTCACTTGGGTGAGGCATATTTTTATGTGTATAATTTGTTTTTAACCCCTTTATTCCACATGTATTGTGTCCTTATCATAAGAAAGGTACTGAGATAGGTCCTGGGGATAGCCCAGTAGTAAGGGAGTGCTTACTTAGTGCTTAAAATCCAGGTCTGGTGGCTAATGTTCAGCTTCTTGTTATCACTACCATCATTCTAGATGTTCATATTTGAACTACTTCTATAATGATCCCTAGGTTGGGAAGATCCCCTGGAGACGAGCATGGAAACCTACTCCAGTATTCTTGCCTGGAGAATCCCATGGACAGAGGAGCCTGGTGGGCTACAGTCCATGGGGTCACAAAGAGTTGGACACAACTAAAGCAACTTAGCACATACATACTGACAAATAACTCCTTCTCTGAGCCCCCGAAAGTAGATCCCCATCTGCTTCCTCATTGATTTCCCTGATCCCTACCTCATGAGTCCTTCAAATTCACCATGATCCAGCAACAAAAGAGTAAATGAATCCCTGAAATATCAGGGTCCCTGGGATCCTGGCCCAGCATTCTATGCAGTATCATGTCTGATTTTTCTTCTAGATTTTCATGTCTACCAGTTGCAAAAGAGTTTAAATACCACTGTTGATGGAGCCTATAGTTGAAAAATTTATCCCCAAATTTCAAACTCTCTTTCTAGTTATCTACATTTACTCTTTCAAAAGTCTTCTCAAGAAGTTTACTTCTAACAGTTATCCCACATAGAACTTCTTTGGGAGTCGGATACATAATTTGAATTGATGTTTGAGTGTGCACAGGTAATTAAGAATCCTTAAAATTTCACTGGGACGACCCAGAGGGATGGTGTGGGGAGGGAGGAGGGAGGAGGGTTCAGGATGGGGAACACATGTATACCTGTGGCGGATTCATTTTAATATTTAGCAAAACTAATACAATTATGTAAAGTTTAAAAATAAAATAAAATTAAAAAAAAATAAAATAAAAAAATCATTAAACACAAATATTTGACTATTTAAAAAAAATAATAATAATCCTTAAAATTTATAACAAGGCAAAACTTCAGCTCCACCAACAAGAAACCAGAATTTGCTTTTAGAAATTTGGATTTGTCTATATGACTTCCATTTAAAATGGCTTCATGTCTGATGTGGCTTCTCTCAACTCATCTCTAAGATTATTCATAAAGATACCAAAAAAGAACTAAAATTTATAATAGCTCCCTAATTTTAGCAAAGATGGTATGTGAAAATAATAACCTCAAAACTGTAGCTCCCCCAGTGGTGCTACAATGAAAAACAAAACGGAGGACCTTGCAGTGGAATGCAGCTGAAAACCAATGACACCTATTGTCAGAAAGGTAAATGGGGGAATAACATATTCTCCTCCATCCGTCTGCTCCATGATTGAAAAACATAAAAACTCCACCAATCAAAACACTCAGCAGCCATCCCTTCATTAAATGAATGCCACTTTGTAAGTTGTATCGTTCTAACATGCTGTACTCTTATCCTTCTGTCCATTTCTCCTGATGTGTCATTTGAGACATCAACTTCTAGAAAATGATTAGTGAAAATAAAGAAAGAATAGAAATGAGCATTTTTGTTTTGGGAGGCACAATACAAAAAGTAAAGTTTACAGATCAAAGCAAGGAATAGAATACTAGACACAATGTGTAAAGGATTTTTAAGTAGTTTTTAATGTGTTAAATACCTTAAGAGTATAAAAGAATCAGGGAATGGAGAGAGAAAAATCCCCTCTGCCCAGCACTTCCAGGTGAGATGAAAACCTGCTTCATGTTAGAAATTGATCCAGGAGTTGTGCGTATTCAGCTTCAGTGGGACCCACACTGGGGCCAAGGGTTATCCAAATAACCAAACTGTTGACAAACATCGAATCTGGAAGATTTCTTCTTTAAGGCTGAAGGAACAGAAAAACAAAGCAACATGAGGCCGTTGAAAAGATTATTATAAAGCAGGAGTAAAGAATTCTAATTGGATGATTGAAGTAAATATCAGATCTATGGAGATAATTTACTGTAAGAGTCAGAAACAAACTCCTTTCACCTAAAATTTTTTAAAAAGAAACAAGCATGAGGAGGGGGAAAAGGAGAAATAGATGAAGACAAAGATGAAGAAGGGAATGTGGAAGAAGATGAAACAGCTTCTATGAAGCAGTAACAGCAGTCTATTAAGAGAGAACATCTTAAGATCAAAAAGATGATAAAATAAGATCAGATTTCATGGAAATTAAAAGAGCAGTACTAAAATTAAAATCCTTTTGAGGGGAATAACCTGGAGAAAATTAAGTTACTGATATAGGGGATAAACATGAAAAACTCTTTCAAAGAACTTCTAGTCAATATGACACCATAAAATCATGTTTATTCCTCTTCTTTTTTTGTCAACATCCCAAACATAGAAATGGGCTTTCTCTGGTAGCTCAGTCAGTAAAGAATCTGCCTGCCATGCAGCACAGGAGACCTGGGTTTGATCCAGGGTCTCCTGGAAAGACCCCTGGAGAAGGAAATGGCAACTCACTCTAGTATTCTTGCCTGGAAAAATCCCATGGACAAAGGATCTTGGCAGGCTACCGTCCGTGAGGTCGCAAGAATCGGACATGACTTAGTGACTAAACCACCACCACAAACATAGAAACAACAGATAAAATATTAAAAATAGTAAATGCACAAGACATACTATACTCAAAAGCAAGATAAATACCTGCAGACCAAAACTAAACAGAAGCACAACGCAGTCAGCAGGGCCAAAGACACTAGTCTGCTGGGCATCAAGTCTAGAAGAAGGCAGAGGCAATTAGGGTCTATCCCACTTTGACAAGTTGGGGGCTGAGGAGATAATGCCACGCCAAAAAAGAAAGATGAAGAAGACAGAAACAAAGAGGCAAGTGGGACCTGGGCCAACCCTAACAATGATTGTATCTGTTATAACTTTACACTGAGTAGACAACGTAAGATCTGGTTCGGGACTTGAAGACTATATGAAGGTTTCAGAGAAAAATACATATGAGAGAGCACCAGAGATAGTTGAAAGGTAAAGCAAAAGGAACTGAGAGGAAGAGACACAAACTCACTTGGGCCTCCTAACTACAATTACGAAACACATGGTTATCAGTAATCCAGATAAGGAAGAGGACATCAAAATCTGTACTCAACAGAGGAATTCACTCCAGATTTAAAATGTAGGGTAATCTGAAGATGAATGTCAAGAAGGGTATGTTTATGATCCTAAAAGGAACTAAGGAAATAAGAAATCGTTAAACAAAATAGACAGTATTGAAACAAGAACAGGTAGATTTGAAAAAGAACCAATTAAAATTCCAGAATTTTAAAAATATGTATTAAGATATAAAAACCTGTAATATCAGCAAAAATTATGGAGTAAGGACCACTGAAAATTCTCTCCTCCCTAAGAGCAATGCGAAAAGTGGCAAAAATGGTCAGACTCAACGTTTACAGTACTCTGAAAATTAAGCAAAGGCTTGCAGCAATCCAGAGAGCATCATTCAAGAAAAATAGTTGATAAGAATTATAGCCTTGTGGTGTTTTAATTTGCCCTAGTCCCATCCTCCATCCATTCTCCAGTTCTGTGGCAGCCTTGAAAATTAACAGCCTGCAGTCACAGTGAAAACTGGAAGCTTGGAAGCCATTGGAGTGGGTAGAGCTTCTTTAAAGCTCTGTTCCCAGAGTAAAGTCATTCCTTGATCTTTCTAGTGGTTCCCCGGAAGACCACATTTGCAAGGCTCTCTTTATTAGACCTGAATCAGAGCTTGCCAAGTACAAAAATTTTTTCCCTGGAAAAGATTGCTGAAAATAGTTACAGATAATTGTTTAACCTCATAACTGCCTGAGGAAGTGTGTTACCATTGTTATAAACTGTAAGACTAACCAAAAAGCTTAAGAATGAAATATCAAGAGGGGTTTGAAACACCCCAACATATTCCTGGGAATCTAGATGTCCATGTGCAGGCATAGAACTGTGTACATGCTCAGGAACAACCTGTGAAAGACCTAACCACTCATCTCTGGCTGACCTTGAGCAGGGAGTAAAGATTAAGGCCGAGTTATCAACCACCTGGCTTGTGTTAAAGATGTACCAACACACACACACACACACACACACACACACACACACACAAAGCGCCTTGGCAAAGGAAAACTTATTGTTCTAAACATTTAAGACAATATCTGTCATTAGCTGACCACAGACCTAACTGAGCAGAGATTTCAATAGCCACACAAGACAAATACTGTAGACATTACTGAATTAGTTTTTGTTGTTGTTGAGTCACTAAGTCCTGTCCAACTGTCTGCAGCCCCATGGACTGCAGCATGCCAGGCTTCCCTGTCCTTCAGTGTCTCCTGGAGTTTGCTAAAATTCATGTCCTTTGAGTCCTTTATGCTATCTAACCATTTCATCCTCTGTTGCCCCCTTTTGCATTCAGTCTTTCCAAGCATCAGAGTGATGTGACCAGATGCTATGATCTTAGTATTTTGAATGTTGAGCTTTAAGCCAGCTTTTTCACTCTCCTCTTACACTGTCATCAAGAATATCTTTAGTTCTTCTTCACTTTCTGCCATTAGAGTAGTATCTGCATATCTGAGGTTGTTGATATTTCTCCTGGCAATCTTTATTCCAGCTTGTGAGTCATCCAGCCTGGCATTTTGCATGAGGCATATAAGTTTTGCATTTGCATATAAGTTTTGCATTTGCATATAAGTTAAATAAGCAGGGTGACAATATACAGCCCTGTTATACTCCTTTTCCAATTTTGAACCAGTCAATTCGAACTGTTGATTATTGACCTGCATACAGATTTCTCAGGAGACAGGTAAGGTACTCTGGTATTCCCATCTCTTTAAGAATTTTCCACAGTTTGTTGTGTTCCACATAGACAAAGTCTTTAGCTAGTCACTGAAGCAGAAATAGATGTTTATTTTGAATTCCTTTGCTTTATCTATGATCCAGTGCATGTTGGCAATTTGATCTCTGATTCCTCTGTCTTTTCCAAACCCAGCTTGTACATCTGAAAGTTCTTGGTTCACATACTGCTGAAGCCTAGTTGAAGGATTTTGTGCATAACCTGACTAGCGTGTGAAATGAGCACAATTGTGGGTAGTTTGAACATTCTTTGGCATTGCCCTTCTTTGGGATTGGAATGAAAGCTGACTTTTTCCAGTCCTGTGGCCACTGCTGAGTTTTCCACATATGCTGACTTATTGAGTACAGCACTTTAACAGCATCAGCTTTTAGGATTTTAAATAGCTCAGCTGGAATTCCATCACCTCCACTAGCTTTGTTTGTAGTAATGCTTCCTACGGCCCACTTGACTTCACACTCTTGGATGTCAGACTGTAGATGTGAGACCTGTTCTTGCCATCTCTTCTTAATCTTTTCTGCTTCTGTTAGGTCTCTACCATTCCTTCCCTTTACTGTACCCATCCTTGCATGAAATATTCCCTTGATATCTCCAGTTTTCTTAAAGAGATCTCTAGTCTTTCCCATTCTATTATTTTCCTCTGTTTCTTTGCACTGTTCATTTTAAAAGGCCTTCTTACCTCTCCTTGCTGTTCTCTGGAACTCTGCATCCAGTTGTTATATCTTTCCTTTTCCCCCTTGCATTTCACTTCTCTTCTTTCCTCAGTTGTTTATAAAGCCTTCTCAGACAACCACTTTGCCTTCTTGCATTTCTTTTTCTTTGGGATGGCTTTGGTCACTGTCTCCTGTACAATGTTAATGAATCTCCTCCCATAGTTCTTCAGGCACCCTGTCTACCAGATATAATCCCTTGAATCTGTTCATCACCTCCACTTATCATAAGGGATTAGATTTAGGTCATATCTGAATTTCCTAGTGTTTTCCCTACTTTCTTCAATTTAAACCTGAATTTTGCAATAAGGAGCTCATGATCTGAGCCACAGTCGGCTCCAGGTCTTGTTTTTGCTGACTGTATAGAGCTTCTCCATATAATCAATCTGATTTCAGTATTGACCATCTGGTGATGTCCATGTGAGGAACCTGGTAGGCTATAGTCCATGGGATTGCAAAGAGTTGGACATGACTAAGCAACTTCAGTGGTTCACTGGATGTCCATGTGTAGAGTCTTCTCTTGTGTTGTTGGAAGAAGGTGTTTGCTATGACCAGTGCGTTCTCTTGGCAAAACTCTGTGAGTCTTTGCCCTGCTTCATTTTGTACTGCAAGGTCAAATTTGCCTGTTACTCCAGGTATCTCTTGACAAACCAGTAGTTAGGTTGACTAAGAAAAAAAGAGAAAAGATTCAAGTCACTAAAAGAGGAAACATTACTACTGACCTTATAGAAATAAAAAAAACTATAAGGGAATGATATGAACAACTATATGCCAAATTAGATAACCTAGATGATGTGGATAAAATCCTAGAAAGGTGGAAGACTAACAAAACTTATTCAAGAAGGAATAGAAAATCTGAACATATCAATAATAAGTAAGGAAATTTAATTAGTAATCCAAAAGTTAAGTCATTCAGTTGTGTCCAACTCTTTGCGACCCCGTGGACTGTAGCCCACCAGGCTCCTCGATCCATGGGATTCTCCAGGCAAGAATACTGGAGTGGGTTGCCATTTCCTTCTCCAGTAATCCAAAACCTTCCCACAAAGAAAAGTCCAGAATGAGATGGCTTCACTGATGAATTCTATTCAGTTCAGTTCATTTCAGTTGCTCAGTCGTGTCCGACTCTTTGCGACCCCATGAATCACAGCATGCCAGGCCTCCCTGTCCATCACCAACTCCCAGAGTTTACCCAAACTCATGTCCATCGAGTCGGTGATGCCATCCAGCCATCCCATCCTCTGTTGTCCCCTTCTCCTCCTGCCCCCAATCCCTCCCAGCATCAGGGTCTTTTCCAATGAGTCAACTCTTTGCATGAGGTGGCCAAAGTATTGGAGTTTCAGCCTCAGTATCAGTCCTTCCAATGAACACCCAGGACTGATTTGCTTTAGGATGGACTAGTTGGATCTCCTTGCAGTCCAAGGGACTCTCAGGAGTCTTCTCCAACACCACAGTTCAAAAGCATCAATTCTTCGGTGTTCAGCTTTTTTCACAGTCCAACTCTCACATCCATACATGACCACAGGAAAAACCATAGCCTTGACTAGACGGACCTTTGTTGGCAAAGTAATGTCTCTGCTTTTGAATACGCTATCTAGGTTGGTCATAACTTTCCTTCCAAGGAGTAAGCATCTTTTAATTTCATGGCTGCAGTCACCATCTGCAGTGATTTTGGAGCCCCCAAAAATAAAGTCTGACACTGTTTCCACTGTTTCCCCATCTATTCCCCATGAAGTGATGGGACCAGATGCCATGATCTTAGTTTTCTGAATTCTATTAGAGAATTAATATAAATTCTTCACAACTCTTCCAAAAGCCAGAAAAGGAAGAAATACTTCCCAACTTATTCTGTGAGGGCAGACACATCACAAGAAAACAGAAACTACAGACCAGTATCCGTTGTGAAAATCCTCAAGCAAATACTTCAAACTGATTCAGTAGCATACAAAGAGGATTATACCCTGACCAAGTGGGATTTACCCCAGGAGTGCAAGGTCGGTTCCCATGTTAATGAATTAGAAGACTTAATAATGTTAAGACAACAATACTCTTGAATTTGATCTGCAGATTTAACACAATCCCAATCAAAATTGAAGCTGCCCATTTTTGTTGAAATTCACAAAATGATTGTAAAATATGGGAAGTGAAAGAGATGCAAAATAGCCAAAACAATCTTAAAAAAGAACAAAATTGAGCCACCACAATTCGCATTTCAAATTTTACTACAAAGCTACAATGATTGGAACTACCATAAGGATAGACATATGGATCAATTGGCCTAGAGTTGAGAGCCCAGAAATAAACCTATACACTTATGTCAGTATATTTGACAGTGAATCCAGGAAAATTCATTAGGGAAGGAAATCTTTTCAACAAATGATGCTAGAAAAACTGAATATCTACATGCAAAAGAATAAAATTGGACCTCTAGGTCACACCATATGCAAAAGTGAACTCAAAATGGATTAAAAGCCTAAATGGAAAACTATAAAACTCTTGGAAGTATACATGCTACAATATAGATGAACCTTGAAAAATATACTAAGTGAAAGAAGCCTGACACAAAATGCCACATTTCTGTGATTCCATTGCATAAAATGAATTTGTTATGGCAGGAATAGAAAACTAATACAACTGCTAAAGCCACAGTGCTATTCTATGGAAAATTTTATTGCTTGTTATGTTATGATCAATTACAATTAGTCTTATATACATAATTTAATGCACTTTCTTCAATGAGTCCAGAATTCGCACTTATAGTTAATGAGAACCAAGACTGAAGTATAGCTAGTTTCGCATCAAGAGGACATGGAAGCAACCATCACCATCAGTAGCCAGTAGTCAAGGATCCCAGAGTTTGGCTGTGATCCCCAGCCTGAGAAGGGTCCTGGCCAACATCAAGTAAACTCAATTTCCTGGTTTGCCTGTCCCTTGTATCAGTCATCCAGTTCAACACATTTGCCAAGTGTCTGCTAGTGAGGCCCTTTGTCAGGTCCTAAGGAGATTCAGAATTAGTAAGACTCTGGCCTCAGGGAACCTGCAATAGTGGTAGGGATGGGTACAGATTTCCTACCATGTGATAAAAGACCAGCCATTAACATTTCAGCAGATATTTCCTTTGAGACACTAGAATAGGAATGTCAGGGAAGCCACATGCACCTAGAAACTTTTCTCTGTCATTAAGACTTAATAGTGTGGATTGTGGATGACCCCTTAATCCTGATGGAGAAGTATTTGAAGGGAGAAGGGGAGAGAGGAATAGCAAAGATGGAGGAAGATATTAGGTACAACTTAACTGAGCACTTTTAGAGACAATCAGAACTTGACTTTGATGGTTACATGTAGGCAGTATAATTTGATGCAATCCATGAAAGCCTTCTGTGCCTATATTTCTTCATATAAAATGAGCATAACAATAGTACCTATTTCCTATGATTATTGGGAGGATTAAATAAAGAAATATGAAGTGTGCCTTGCACAACTTCATAACTGTTAAAAACCCATTAGGTCCCTCCTTACTCAATTAATTTTGGAAGCATTCTGATGAACTAAATCTGGCATTGGTATATTTTTCATTAGGATCCCTGCTTGGAGTTAAAAACTTAAAGCCTTTTGGAGAATTTTAAGATAGTTATATTAGTTCACTCTTGTTTTTCTTTATATATCTGGGGTGGATCTCTAAAAGTATAGCTAAGTCTTGCATTGTTTGTAATATCCTAAACATTTAATATTATGAATATTACCAATTAAGCCAAACACCAAATAAGGCATCCAATCTACCCTTTTTGGGTTCATCTGTCACTATTCTGTATATACAATTTTTACTTTTAATATAATGGTAATATAATACTTTTAATATAATATAATTAATATACTTTTAATATAACTCTCCAATACTGTGATTTAGAATCGTCAAAGATCTGTAAGAGCTTAATAAAATAATGCAAAGGTCGTTAACTCTGGGGCCAAAGCTTCTCTCTCACACATGCCAGGAGGTTAATACTATCTTTGATTCTATCTAGTATGAATGTTTATTGGCTTATTAAGTCATAGTGTATAACATGGAACTGAAAATAATGCAGAGTTTTCCAGTGACCCCACTCCCTCTCCAGTGTAATTCTTGATTCCAGAGACTCTTGACCACAGGAGAAAATATTCAACATAAAAGAAGTCTTTGAAATATGGTTTAGTTCACTCAGTGTGCTCTGAATTCAAATAGATTTCTACATTTACCAATAATGCCATTTACATACCACATTTTGGTCGTTTTAGTTGTATTTGAACTGTATTACCTGTGTAGCTGTTATGGCCCATTTCACCAGCTCAGGAAACAAATTTGATCACATCCTGTGTTCTTCAAATTAGAATAGCTTGATTCCCCTGTTTATCAGATAATAAGCTTTCAGGATCTTTCTGAGGGTATTCTTCTGCATTATCTAAGAACCCCAATATTCCTTCAATCCAGAGGGCCCAATGGAGAAGGCCATGGCACCCCACTCCAGTACTCTTACCTGGAAAATCCCATGGATGGAGGAGTCCATGGGGTCGCTAAGAGTCGGACATGACTGAGCGACTTCACTTTCACTTTTTACTTTTATGCATTGGAGAAGGAAATGGCAACCCATTCCAGTGTTCTTGCCTGGAGAATCCCAGGGACAGGGGTGCCTGGTGGGCTGCTGTCTATGGGGTTGCACAGAGTCGGACACGACTGAAGTGACTTAGCAGCAGAGGGCCCAAGTTCTACTTCTGGATGTTTCTCAGAGACCAAACTGGAGAATCTGCCAAATGCCACGGTTTGAAAAAGACTTACTGTTGTCATTGGTCTGATACTCTGATGCATCTTTGTGTGGTGGTTCTCTTGCTGTTTCAGATACATCTACAGACCTTATCAGTGCTTGGTTCACACTAACATGTTTAACTCTTATTCTCAAAGCCGATCCTCATTGTGCCAGAACCAGTCCTTCTCTGCATCAATCTAGGTATTGCCACTGAACCAAGAGGCCCTCTCACTCTGGAGAGATTTTCCCCATAAGGACTTTCCTTTTGTAGGCTGCAGTCCATGAGGTCGCTAAGATTCGGACATGACTAAGGGACTTCACTTTCACTTTTCATTTTCATGCATTGGAGAAGGAAATGGCAACCTACTCCAGTGTTCTTGCCTGGAGAATCCCAGGGACAGAGGAGCCTGGTAGGAAGCCGTCTATGGGGTTGCACAGAGTTGGACACGACTGAAGTGACTTAGCAGCAGCAGGAGCAGTGACTTTAATAAAAAACTAAAAAATAGTAATTTAAACAAATTTGAATTTTTATTTTTTCTTTCATAAGGAGAAGTACAAACGTTGGTAATTGCAGACATTGTTTCAGTAGCTTAAGGTGGTAAAGCCAAGGACTCTGCAATTCTCTTGTCATTTCTGTCCTAATCACAAGATGGCAGTTGCAGATCTAGCTGGCATATCACATTTTAGAAGTGGAAAGGAGAAAAGAATGGGAAGAATGAAGAGTCTGTGCTTGTTTCAGGAAATCAAGAGCAACCCAGAAATCCCCAGCTTTGGTTTCCATTTCATGGGCCAGAATGTGTCCAATGGACTCTCCTATCTTCAGGAGAGTCTTGGGGTAGGAATTTTAGCTTTCTAGGCTCTAAAGTATCAGGAGACGCTGAACAAAGGGCATAGAAATAAGTATGGGATAAATCAACCAACAGTATTTGGCGCACAAATAAAGATGTGAATTAAGGCATTAGCAGCAAGGATGGACTAAAGCGGACAGGATTTAAGCTGGAATCAACAATGCTCTTTGAATAACTTGACGATGGAAGTGATGGGCAGGGCATAGGTCAGGAACCACGTCTTATTTTTTAGTAGCCTCCTGAAGGGTCTAATAAAGTTCTCAAGACAAAATGGACTGTCAAGAAAGATTGGTCCCCAAATGACATTCAGAGTTATGATTCTGTGAATGTATAGTATGATCCCAGACTCTTCATCTGGGAGCCAGGCCTTATAGAATAATGGGAACTACCTGGTAGCCCTTGCTTGATTTTTAGCCAAAGTTTATGCCAAAATGTTTTACTAGAGACTTTTTCCTGTTTTAGTTTAGGATTTTTTTGTTAGTGACTGATTCAAACAAAAATTCAATCACTTTGTATTAAAAGGCACTTTAACAGCATAAACAGAGGATAGATACAGGGCCTGATAACCTCTGGAATCCTATCAGAGGCATTGGTGAGTGAGCTTGATTTCCATGAGAGCTATTTGGTCAGCCTTTCGGAGCCCCTTTTACATGGGTATCCTATTATTTAACAGGCACTTTAAATTGAGACCAGCATCCTGATTCTCAAGCAGCCCAGCTTTTATTGGAAATCTCTGCCACATTTAAACATCTTTAGTACATTTTATAAATAGAATTGTAAAAGGCAGCAACCAGACTTCAAAGCATAGACATGTTGGCCAGAATTGTGAAGCTGGCGACAATTTTTGCTGGTTGTAAAGCTCGTGGAGCCTCTTTCAATCTCCAGGACAATTGACAAGGAAGAGGGTCAGCATGCCTTCCTCCTGAGTGTCTCTTGGATGGGCCTGAACAGACCAGGTGTGGGGAGAGCTGGCAGGGAGGGAACCAACATACTTTGGGGTACATGTTGAAAGTATCAACTAAAATACTCAGTCCCCAGTAGAAATGAAAGGAACCAGGCCAAACTGAAAATAAACTAGATGGAAAGAGAGACTGACCACACTTTCTGAGCTTTGATTTCTTGCATCTCTCATCTCCTGACCTGGTCTTCCTTCTACTCTGAAGACTTCAGGCATCTTCTGCCCTTAGGTAAACCTGACTCTTCTTTCTTTTCTGCACCCATGAACTTTGTACAAACACTTATTACACTTTAGTGAAATGATTTATTTTTACACTGTATTCTGTCTCCTATTCTCAGCTCTAGACTGTGAGCACCTTGAAAGAAAGGGTTGTATCTTATTCATCTCATGTACACAACAATTTAAAAGTGTGTTTAAAGAAAGTTGGGTCTCTTGGGAGAATCTGGGCAATAGAATCTGGGCTGAGGGAATTATTAAGGAAGATTGTTCACATTCCCTGAGCCTACAGCAAAGTTCTCAAAGTGAGGTCTCTGAACCAGCAGCATCAGCATCATTTGGGAACTCTTTAGAATGCACTTCCTCCAAGCCTGGCCCCAGACCTACTGAATCAGAAAATCTGTTTTAGTCAGGGCTCTCCAGAGAAGCAGAGGTAATAGGCTGTTTATACATATCGAAAGAGATTTATTACATTGGCTCATGTCATTACAGAGACCAACAAGTCCCAAGATCTGCAGAGTGAGTCAGCAAGCTAGAGACCCAGGAGAGCTGATGATGGAGTTCCTGTCCAAAGATTGGCAGGCTCATGACCCAGGAAGAGCCAATGTTTCCGTTTAAGTCCAAAGACAGGGGAAAGCTGATGTTTCAGTTCCCAAGCAGTCAGAGAGGAAGGAATTTCTGCAACCTGTGTTTTAACAAGCCTTCCAGGTGATTCCGAGGCACTCTGAAATTCAAAAATCACGGATTGAAACTTTCCAAATCTTAGGTTTCTCATCTGTAAGATAAAGCTAATAGTAGCAACCTCAAGGGGCTGTTTCAAATATGAAATTAGATTATATATGCATAATGCTTAGTCCAGAGCCTCATACATATCCAACACTCAGAAAAATTATTGAAGGGTGAATATTACACTTTGGTTTGTTTCATTTTGCCATGAGTGACTTTTGGAAAGTATTCTCAATATTGGCATCATCTTATGGCGCATTTGGATTACTCACACAAGAGTTTCCATTGGTTTATCTAAATTTAAAAGTTCATCCAGCTAAACCCTACCCTTTCAAAGTCCTTGTAACCTGGACACAGCCAGGCATGAATCCTGTCTACCCCGTTTGGTCCTGTTCCTGTCCCTCAGGTACGAGAGAAGATGGATTTCAGGCAGCAGTCACTATTTGTGCCATGCAGGGGACAGTCTTCTAGGCCCATAGCTACCTAAGTGGGAAAAGAAAGAACCTCAAAGAACTGCTGCTCAAGAAGAAAGCTGAAGTGGAAAAGGCCTCTCGCCATCCTCTGACAGGACACTGCTGCTGCTGCTGCTGCTGCTAAGTCGCTTCAGTCGTGTCTGACTCTGTGCAACCCCATAGACAGCAGCCCACCAGGCTCCCCATCCCTGGGATTCTCCAGGCAAGAACACTGGAGTGGGTTGCCATTTCCTTCTCCAATGCATGAAAGTGAAAAGTGAAAGTGAAGTCGCTCAGTCGTGTCCGACTCTGTGCGACCCCATGGACTGTAGCCCATCAGGCTCCTCCATCCATGGGATTTTCCAGGCAAGAGTACTGGAGTGGGGTGCCATTGCCTTCTCCTTGCTTAATTCTACCAGGTTTCTAGCATCATCCCCTCCCTGCTCCAGGAAAATCCAATTTAATTCTTCTGTATTTACTGCACCAGATGAGCCTTTCATCCAAGACAGATAAAATGCCTGTAAACCCATTTTCAAATGGCATCCCCAGATAGACTATTCATGAAAATGCATGTGTACACATATATGTACACACTCAACAATCTAGACCACATTTCCCTGTTTGCTTATAGCCCCGGGGAGGGCAGAAACACAATTTCCAAGGGTGATGTCAACTCCATACATCATGCTGAGGAGAACATAACTAGGGTATAAAGCAGCTTCCTCTTGCCCAGAAGCTGCTCCCACAGAATACTCCATGTGAGTTCTGCTGAAGCACCACAGGGGTGGTTGAGACAACTCAGTTTCTGGCATTGCAAGCCAATGAAATTCCTGTCCTTTCACTCTCAAATAAATAAAGCTTTGAAAACTATCATTATTACTGTTCTTTAAATGAGTCTGCATTGCCTCCGCACTACCTCCTCCCACTGATTTCCATTTGTTTTCCTCTCTGAGCCGAGTGTTTGCATCTAGTGTCTCCCCGAGCAGGGAGAAGATGTAGCGCCCTTCTCTGCTGGGCTGACCCTCCCTGGAGAGCCCAGTGGGGGTGAGGTACTACCTGGTGGGAATTTTCTCATTAGCCCTACAAGCAGCATGTATTCCAGCCCAGTCAGCCTGAGGCTCTGAGCAGAGAACTGCAAATATTTTACTGAGAGAGGAGCTCAAGAGTGTGACAACTAGTGTATTACCACTGAATCTGTTCTGTATGAAACTGGCAGAAATGGGAATGCGGAGACTGCTCCCCTCAGGTGACTGGGTAGAAGGAAGCTGCCAGGAAGAAGACAATAAGTGAATCCTAATATCACTGTGACTTTAATCTCCATCAGCTGACTAGCTATCTAAAGCAAATACTGAAAACAAGTTTGAAAGGGGAAGCAGCTGAACAAATAATGTGGAAGTAGTAAATGCCAGAATATATTAATAATTCTTACAGCAAAATTTTTCAGTTGACTTGGTACTGTGGGATATACAAAGATGACAGACGTGGGCTTTGCCCTCATGATGCTTGTAATTCAAAACAAGAAATAAGACACATACACAAATCACATGACAAAACCCAGAAGCACAGAAAGATCAAGAAGAGAACTTTGAACAAAAGAATCATAGGAATCCAGAGAGAAGACTTTTACCTGGTCAGGATTGGGAAAAGCTTCATGAAGGTCTTCTGTATGCAGTTCAAATGCCATTTGTATGGAGTTTTGGAAAAAAAAAAAAAAAAGTACTCTATTTCAAAAGGCAAATATGAGAAACCCTCTCAGGTGTGTGCCTCCCAGAGTTACTGCCTTCTCAACTCACTTCTTGGCTAGAAGAGCCAGCCTCGCAGTTTAGAGAGTACACATATAAGGTATTCATTTCTTGAGTCTGACTTGAAGCAAGAGTGTGGTCTTTTGACACAATGGTGAATGGTACTGAAGAGACATTGGATACGGGGCCTTTGGGGAAAGGTTTACTTCCTGATTTAAGAAAAGAAAGAAACTGTGCTTCCTTCCCGGCTTGAACGTTGTCACCCAAGGATGTGATGCTTGGAGTAATGGCTATCATCTTGATATCTGGGGGAAAAGCAAGAGAATTGCAGAGTAGCCAATGTTCATCCAAGACATAGAAACCAATCCTGAAACTCCTGACTTTCAAACTTCTTTTTATGTGCTGTGAGGATTTTTTATTTGGTAAGCCACTTCTGGTTGGGTATTCTATAACATGGGGCTGAAAGCATCTTAAGTGAAGTACAGAAATCCATTCAGGAGCATGGACATTCAGTAAGGACAAGGAGATCATTCTTATTTTGGCAGATGCTTATAGTGTATGGAGAAGGCTAACATGAAGTAAGGTTGGAGAGTACAGGCCAAGCTCTGGAAGAATTCTATGGACTAGGGTAAAACATGAGGTTATGCTGAAGGCAATGGTGAGAGATGTGGAAGGCATTTAAGCAACTTAGTGCCCTGCCCAGAGCAGTGCAATGAGAAAGTTAATGCTAAAGCTGAGATGTAGAGGAAGGCTTGGATTCGAGAGAGTCAGAGGTGGGAAAAACATGTAGGATTTATTTTGCAAAGACTCAGATTCAGGGGTTATCAAGCACATCTTCACATTATTTTACCCTGAGGAGGTTTTAAAAAATACTGAAATCTAGATTCCTCCTTCAGAGCTACTGATTCAGTTGGTCAGGGGTGCGAACTGGCATGATTTTGCAGCAGCTGCTGCTATTGTTTAAGCTCACCTACTGTGTAGCCACTGTTGAGAAGCCTTGGTGCAGCTGAGAAAAAGGGAAAAAAGAGATAGGCATGGTAGAGACTGTGGAAGTAGATGGGTAAGATGTAGGGGACAGAGGAGAGGAAAGAGTCCAAGATCTCAAAGACTTCTTTCAAGATAGGATAACTGGGAGAATGGCAGTGCCATTTACACAAACGGAGAAGTCAGAAGAAGCAAGTTGAAGGAAGAAAAGTTCAATTTGAGAAATATTGAATTTGAAATGATAGGAGCAAGCTCTGTATTCTGAGAGAACTAAGCTAAAATTATAGTTTGGATTCACCTACACTGGGGAATTATGGATTCTTTGGAGATGGTGATTTGCCAAGGAGGGAATGTCAGAAGAAAGAAGAGGACCACGGACCAAAGCCTCAAGGAACAATAAGGAGAATGGATAAGGAAAGAGTACCCCAAGGAGAATTAACTTTGGGGAGTTAAAATCTAATCCCTTTCATCCACATAGACTAATATTGACGTATAGATGCCTGGTGGCAATTAGACCTCAGGATATCAGACTGGCATTGTTGCAGATTAACTCAGGAACGCTGTCTACCTTTCCTATCTGGCAATATGCCTGAGCAGTAACATGAAGTTATCTGTCCTGCTTCTTCACAGTAGAAAAAATAAAGTGAATTTAATATTAAACTGTTAAAAAAAATGAGCAAAATTTTCAAATGATGTTCTTAAATAAATTTCATGCCCTAAAGAAAAAAAACTATGCCCCACCAATGAGATCACATGGTTTGATAAACAACTGTTTATGGTTGGGCATCTGAGATTTCCCCCTCAAAAATACTTAAAAATATCTGAAAATTTTCATCTTTGTTTCTACTTTATTTGTAAAGAATTGGACAAATACAAATTCTAGACCTTTCCAGTAGGTTATGATAGTGTGATAATACTTAACACCACTGAACAAAAATATTACTGTGTAGGCCATTGGTATTTAATGACATTCATGTATACCTCTGAGTTATTAGAACTAAGATGTATAATACTGATTCAATTAATACTATTAATTATACTATTGTGTTGTGTACATAGTTATGTGGATAGATCTAACATTTTCTTTTAAAAAAAATCTCCTTGGACCTGTAGCCTTTTATATCAGACTGATTTCAATAAGGTAGATTAAACCTGCATTGGATTATATGGAAATTGTTTCAATTATTTTACTTTCCCTCAGCAAACCATATAATTGGATATAAAAGATGATGATGAAGTTTGTGGGATAATAAAAAGAGACTCTGTGTATTTGTTAGAGTTTCAGACAGTCTCTATTGAGGTAAAGAAACTACTGAAGCTATCAGATACTTTTATACTTAAATTTTAATATGAATTCAGATTTCCCAACTTTGAAGGAAAGGTCTAATGAAAAATAATGCATGGTCCCTCTTTTATTGTTTGATCTGGACAAGGGAATGGCAACCCACAGTTGCTTCAGTATAAGCTGTTTACAAACCTGAACTTCTTCAGGCAAAATTTCTATTTAGATTTTCTATCTGGGATACAGTTGCTTAAAATCAGACACTCATCATCCAAAATACACACACACAAAAAAGTTATGGCTACTGCTGCTGCTGCTAAGTCGCTTCAGTCGTGTCCGACTCTGTGCGACTCCAGAGACGGCAGCCCACCAGGCTCCCCCATCCCTGGGATTCTCCAGGCAAGAACACTGGAGTGGGTTGCCATTTCCTTCTCCAATGCATGAAAGTGAAAAGTCAAAGTGAAGTCGTTCAGTCGTGTCCAACTCTTTGCGACCCCATGGACTGCAGCCTACCAGGCTCCTCCGTCCATGGGATTTTCCAGGCAAGAGTACTGGACTGGGATGCCATTGCAGCCAGGGTTAATTACCTTTACTTTTCAAATGAAACTGCAATAATGGCTATACTGTTGAGAAAAACATAACTAAACTCACAAATTTCTCTGGAGCCTTCTCGTGTTCATGCATGACCTTGAAGGTCCTTTTCATGTTCATGAGCCAAGGATTCCACAGTGAATTCTACCTGGAGTAACTTCACTGCTGTCTTAAGAGAAGTTTGGCTGAATTCCAGATTATTTTCTACTTTCAAAAATACGTAGGTTCCTACAGTGAAATATTTTTAGCCATTAAAAATTACATTTTTTAAAAGAAAAGGACAAAGAAAAGTATTATACTACATGCACGCAAGTACACACATTATATGCCTGGTACTATTGTTGTTTTACCTAAGCATTTATTAAATAAATTCTAAAATTTTGTATCAGTTATAATGGTTAGCTCTGGGGATGGAGTAACAGATGATTTAAAAATTTTCTATTTTAAGAAAGCCCAGAGATAAATCCATGTACCTATGGACACCCTATCTTTGAAAAAGGAGACAAGAATATACAATGGAGAAAAGACTACCTCTTTAACAAGTGGTGCTGGGAAAACTGGTCAACCACTTGTGAAAGAATGAAACTAGAACACTTTCTAACACCATACACAAAAATAAACTCAAAATGGATTAAAGATCTAAATGTAAGACCAGAAACTATAAAACTCCTAGAGGAGAACATAAGCAAAACACTCTCGAACATATATCACAGCAGGATCCTCTATGACCCACCTCCCAGAGAATTGGAAATAAAAGCAAAAATAAACATACAGGACCTAATTAAACTTAAAAGCTTTTGCACAACGAAGGAAACTCTAAGCAAGGTGAAAAGACAGCCTTCAGAATGGGAGAAAATAATAGCAAATGAAGCAACTGACAAAGAATTAATCTCAAAAATATACAAGCAACTCCTGCAGCTCAATTCCAGAAAAATAAATGACCCAATCGAAAAATGGGCCAAAGAACTAAACAGACATTTCTCCAAAGAAGACATACAGATGGCTAACAAACACATGAAAAGATGCTCAACATCACTCATTATCAGAGAAATGCAAATCAAAACCACAATGAGGAACCATTTCACGCCAGTCAGAATGGCTGCGATCCAAAAGTCTACTAGCAATAAATGCTGGAGAGGGTGTGGAGAAAAGGGAACCCTCTTACACTGTTGGTGGGAATGCAAACTAGTACAGCCACTATGGAGAACAGTGTGGAGATTCCTTAAAAAACTGTAACTAGAACTGCCATATGACCCAGCAATCCCACTGCTGGAAATACACACTGAGGAAACCAGAATTGAAAGACATGTGTACCCCAGTGTTCATCACAGCACTGTTTATAATAGCCAGGACATGGAAGCAACCTAGATGTCCATCAGCAGATGAATGGATAAGAAAGCTGTGGTACATATACACAATGGAATATTACTCAGCCATTAAAAAGTATACATTTGAATCAGTTCTAATGAAGTGGATGAAACTGGAGCCTATTATACAGAGTGGAGTAAGCCAGAAAGAAAAACACCAATACAGTATATTAACACATATATATGGAATTTAGAAAGGTGGTAACGATAACCCTGTATGCGAGACAGCAAAAGAGACACAGATGTATAGAACAGTCTTTTGGACTCTGTGGGAGAAGGTGAGGGTGGGATGATTTGGGAGAATGGCATTGAAACATGTATATTATCATATGTGAAACAGATCGCCAGTCCAGGTTCGATGCATGAGACAGGGTGCTTGGGGCTGGTGCACTGCGATGACCCAGAGGGATGAGATGGGGAGGGAGGTGGGATGGGGGTTCAGGATGGGGAATACATGTACACCCGTGGTGGATCCATGTCAATGTATGGCAAAACCACTACAATATTGTAAAGTAATTAGCCTCCAATGAAAATAAATAAATTTATATGAAATTTTTTTCTATTTTATGTTTTCTGTTAATTTCATGGTGCATGTGAAACATTGATGATCAGAACATTGATGAAACATTGATTAAACATGATCAGAAAATTTGTTGGTATACTGATGTAGTTTACCCAACTCTTTTTTATAATCTGACTCTTTGCGACCCTGTGGACTGTAGCCTACCAGGCTTCTCCATCCTTGGGATTCTCCAGGCAAGAATACTGGAGTGGGTTACCATTTCCTTCTCCAGGGGATCTTCCCAACCCAGGGATCGAACCCGGGTATCCCGCATTGGAGACAGACGCTTTAACCTCTGAGCCACCAGGGAAGCCCTTATTTATAATTAGTAGCCATAGATACTCTGAGCTTCCCAGGTGGTGCTAGTGATAAAAAAAAAACTCAGCTGCCAATGCAGGAAACATAAGAGACCCAGGTTTGATCCCTGGATTGGGAAGATCCCCTGGAGGAAGACATGGCAGCCCACTCCAGTATTCTTGCCTGGAGAATCTCAGAGACAGAGGAGCCTGACAGGCTATGGTCCATAGGGTCACAAAGACTTGGGCACAACTGGAACGATTTAGCACTCATGACAAGCATAGATTCTATGGAGATTTATCCCCACATAAGCACAAACACAGGCTTCCCAGGTGGTGGAGAGATAAAGAATTTGCCTGTCAATGCAGGAGATGTGGGTTCCATCCCTGGGTTGGAAAGATCCCCTGGAGTAGGAAATGGCCACCCGCTCCAGTATTCTTGCCTGGAAAATTCCATGGACTGATTAGCCTGGCAGGCTATAGTTCATGGGTTTGCAAAGAGCTGGATGTGACTGAGTGACTAAGCATGCACACACACACAAGTTGTGGAGGAAAAGAGGGCAAACCAGAGATCCATGAAATTCTCCAGTCAAGAATACTGGAGTGGGTAGCCATTCCCTTCTCCAGGAGATCTTCCAGACCCAGGGATTGAGCCCACGTCTCCTGCATTGTGGGCAGATTCTTTACTGTCTGAATCACCAGGGAAACCCAAAAAGAGAGATAGATGCCTCCAAATCAGTGGTTTCCAGAGTGTGGCCTTAGGACCAGCAGCATTGACACCACTTGGGAACTTCATAGAATCGCAATACTTGGTCCATACTGACATGTACTGAATTGGAAACTCTAGGATGGACCTCGTAATCTGTAGTTTAACAATCCCTCCAAATAAGTCTAATTGAGAACCAGTGGTTCAGGTCACAAGTAGTCAGTACAGTCAGAGAGGGCTCTGCAAGTTTTTTCCTATACCGTTGCCTGCTGCTGCTGCTGCTAAGTCGCTTCAGTCATGTCCGACTCTGTGCGACCCCATAGACAGCAGCCCACCAGGCTCTGCCATCCCTGGGATTCTCCAGGCAAGAACACTGGAGTGGGTGGCCATTTACTTCTCCATTGCGTGAAAGTGAAAAGTGAAAGTGAAGTCACTCAGTCATGTCCGACTCTTAGTGACCCCATAGACTGCAGCCTACTAGGCTCCTCCATCCATGGGATTTTCTAGGTAAGAGTACTGGGGTGGCGTGCCGTTGCCTCCTCCGCACTGTTGCCTAGTTAGAGCTAATTATCTTAGATTGTTATGGAGAAGGCAATGGCACCCCACTCCAGTACTCTTGCCTGGAAAATCCCATGGATGGAGAAGCCTGGTAGGCTGCAGTCCATGGGGTCGCTAAGAGTCGGACACGACTGAGCGACTTCACTTTCTGTTTTCACTTTCACGCATTGGAGAAGGAAATGGCAACCCACTCCAGTGTTCTTGCCTGGAGAATCCCAGGGACGGGGGAGCCTGGTGGGCTGCCGTCTATGGGGTTGCACAGAGTCAGACACGACTGAAGTGACTTAGCACAGCATCTTAGATTGTCAAGGCAGTGGAATTTTCTTAAAGGCAAGTGCAGAAGTCTTTTAACTAAATTGTTAGTCTTTAGGATTTGTTCTTGAAAATAGCAATTCAGTGACCATTCTTAAGGCATAGCACAACATATGGTTTCCAAACCCCTGTTTGTGATCTGTACGGGTACTAAAAATGCCCTTTCATTGTGGGCCATTACGGGAAGAAAATGAATTTGTATGATGCAAAAGTGGTAGAATGGTATTATTGCTCTTTATATGACAAGTTTGCAGAAAATGGCAAATAATACTTTTAGTTTATATCCAGTTATAACAACAACTTATTATTTCCAAACATTAAATTACAGTCTAGTGAAATGAAATAGGCTACATGGTCACTTCTTCATGGAATCTTCTTCTAGTAGCAGTTTTTAAATGTGCATGTTCAGCTAATTGAAAACAGAGAAACAGTTTTATTTCTCAGAGATTTTTGGAGTAGCATCTGATGGTTTATAGTTTGTAATTCTGGCTGTATAACTATTGGGCTGATAGTTTCTTCATCGGGGTTGCTGACCTCTAAAGATGATTCAATAAGCAGGAAACCTAGAGCCATGAACTCCACTTTGGTAGACTCACCAGATAAAGATAAGCAAATAGCAAGTGAAAACAAAGTGAACAAAATTCCTGAGACTGATTATGGCCAGTGTCCAACACCAAAATAACAAATCAAAAATGAAATCATTAGAATAGTTGTTTGTTGTCATATACGCAACACCAAGCTGAGCAGAGAGGTTTTTTCAGTTCAACACCGTGTTTGACATTGACATATACATATCCTGTGGCTATTACCAGGCCCTCTCCAGCCACTGCTCCACACTGTCACTGCTTCTTGGCTTATCTATATCTGTCCCCCTTAAGACTCACTGTAAGTACTTGTCCGCTGCAAAACAACTCTTAATCGTCTGATCCAACAGTTCTGCTACAAAAATTCCTATTCATTGCTTATACTAGTGTTTCCCAGATTTCACCCAGTTTTATTATTACCACATTTAGAAATTTTGTTATGATATACCATTTGTTCTATTGTTTACATGAATGCTTGGATAGTTTCTTTAAATTCATTTACTTTTTTGCTAAAATAAATGTATTTAAAATTAACTTGATATTGGACTTACCTGGTGTTCCAGTGGTTAAGAATCCACCTGCCAAAGCAGGGGACATGGGTTTGATCCGTGGTCTGGGAAGATTCCACATGCCATGGGGTAACTAGACTCATATGCCACAACTGCTGAGCCCTCATGCCCTGGAGCCTGTGCTCTGCAACAAGAGAAGCCACCTCAATGAGATGTCTGTGTACCGCAACTAGAAGAGTAGCCCCCACTTGCCGCAACTAGAGAAAAGCCTCTGTGCAGCAACAAAGACCCAGCATGCTGCTAAGTCACTTCAGTCGTGTCCGCCTCTGTGCGACCCCATAGACGGCAGCCCACCAGGCTTCCTCGTCCCTGGGATTCTCCAGGCAAGAACACTGGAGTGGGTTGCCATTTCCTTCTCCAATGCATCAAAGTGCCAAATAAATAAATAAGGTCTATTAATAATTTTTAAAAAATTTTAAAGTTAACTTGGTATTGATGCTCCAAGTGGAAAACCAGCATTTGTCAAACAAGAGAAGGTACAGATTTAATACACATTAAAATAAATATATAGCTATTTAAGTAAAAATAGTTTACCCATGTAGCACTTTAAATGGTCTTGCTTATTACCAGTTGTCTTACAATAGTGTTCAGGACAAATTCTGTAATGTCATATGGCTTGGATTCTCAAAGCATGGGCCCTAGACAAGCAGCATTAGAAACTTGTTAAAAATGCAAATCTTGGGTCTATTATAGCATACTGAATCAGAAACTCCAGGGGCAGAGCCCAGCAATTGTGTTAACAAGTCCTCAGATGATTCTGATACATGCAAGAGTTTGAGAACCACTGGGTTATGAAATAGATTTTGTTGGGGAAATTCATATCTGAGGGTCAGCAGGAAACAGCACTGGTTCCCTGTTACTCCCATCATCTCCAAGAGAGCTGATGGGCCAGGTGCTGCTGGATACACAGTGGTCCGTGGCTCGTAGAGGGACCTTGCCCCAGTTTTTCTCTTTCTTGAAAGGCAAGCAGGAGAGCAAACATATCAGTGGGGAGACAAGACCATTTGGGTTTGGGTGCCACTGTTTCCAGGCGTGGTCTGGGAAAAGCGGCTGCCCAGTATGTATAGGAAGTTGCATCCACTTCTCCCAGGTAGAAGGAACCTTCATTCCCATGGAGAGCTAAGGAGCTCAGGCATGGCCTCGTCCTCGGAGAATCCCAGCTGCCTCACTGCTGGACGTTCTCAAGCAGCCCCGAGCTGCTTTCAGGCATTCGTGCCCAGAGGCATGTTCTGCACACTTTGGGAAACACCAGCCTCTATCAATTTATATCAATTTCTCTGTGTATTACACTCAAACGGTTAAGAAGTTCTTCTATTGGTATTTAATTTCCAAAACTTGCTGCATTTGGCCTCCAAACTCCTTCCTGTTTTCCTTTGTCTTCTCATGGCATGAGGTGGGTGTTGTGTAGATTCCCAGAAAGTACTTAGAGTCATAAAATTTTAGAACTGGGAAGGAATTAAGAGATTATTTAATCAAGCCCCTCATTTTCAAATGAGAAAACTGAGCCACAGAGAAGTTAAATGACTTGCTCAAGTTCACATGTTTAGTTAGTGGCTGACAGGGTGAAAACCCATGCCTGATTATCAATGAGGCATTCTGACAACATTCAACAACAATCAATAAATATGGTCTCTGTATCAGAGCAGACATGCGTGGTACATCCCCTGCACATTACACCCTTACCAACATAGAAGCATATTATGTGTGAGGTTTCTTTAAATTTACTACAGTGCTCCCTCCTCTAGAAGTATTTACTAAATGTTTATATTGCCTATGGAGGAAAGTTATTTATCAGTAACTTATAAAGAGGACTAACTTGACCAGCTGAGATGATTTTTCTTCTGAATTACATCCTTATATGTATAGCTTTCTTGGGCTCAGCTTATTCCATTTGGAACTATGCCCAGCACAATTTACATCTATGAACTGCTAACCATTTAGGCAAATTAAGTGTCCAAAAAATCAAACACAAATTGTATCTTGGTGATTTATGCCTTCATAAAGCAAAACACATAGAGTGTGCCGAGTACAGGCCAGATTTATAGCTTCACTGGTTAGAGAAAATGAACAGACATCTTCTAGAGAACGTGTCAGGGATTGCGCATGTGTGTTTAATTCTTGACCATGGGGATTTTCCCCCAATGATGTTTATTTTATAGCTTATCTTCAATGCTAATATGCAATGTAGGCCAGGAATGGGAAAAGATATATAAGAATTCTTGATGGAAATTTAGAAACTAGTTAATTTCCACCAGAACTCAAAAACAACCCTGGATCTTCCATTCTAACCTAACACAGTCAGGTTGTGCTGTCCTCTTATTAGTATAAGCTAAGCAATTTCACTTAAATATGAGAAGACAGAAAGTGAGGAAAAAAAACAAGAATGCCAAGAATAAACCAAAGAGGCTAAGATATGACTCACCTTGCTACTAAACCATTTCTAGGACCTCACAATCTTTACAGATAGTGTCCAACTGAGAGTGCAGGAACAAGCGTATGTGCATTGAAGTCAGAGAAACAGATCTGACTATTATTGACTGTGAGCACCTGTTTCCTTATCTGTAAGTGAGGATTAACAATATCTACTTCAAAGAAGTGTTATTTGAGTTAATGAGATAGTGGTTGTGTGGTAGGCATGCTCTAAGATAGTTCCCAGTGATTCTCACCTCCTGGGATTCAAGTGCTCCTCCTGGGTATGGACTGAACCTAGTGACTCCCTTCTAGTATGCGGAATGTGGTGACAGAGATGCTATCACCTCCAAGAGTCATTTACAGGCAAAGACTCTGACTTCTGTCTTGCTTGCCCTACTTGGTCACTTTAATGGTAGCTAGCTTTCATGTTCAGAGAAGGCAATGGCACCCCACTCCAGTACTCTTGCCTGGAAAATCCCATGGATGGAGAAGCCTGGTAGGCTGCAGTCCATGGGGTCGCTAAGAGTCAGACACGACTGAGCGACTTCACTTTGACTTTTCACTTTCATGCATTGGAGAAGGAAATGGCAACCCACTCCAGTATTCTTGCCTGGAGAATCCCAGGGACGGGGGAGCCTGGTGGGCTGCCATCTATGGGGTCGCACAGGGTCGGACATGACTGAAGCGACTTAGCAGCAGCAGCAGCAGCTTTCATGTTGTGAGCTGCCTTACAAGAGACTCAGTGCCAACAACCACCTAGGAACTAAGGTCTTTGGACCAACAGTCTGGGATGAACTAATTTTTGCCAACAACTACACGCGTGAACTTGGGTGTCCATCTTCTCAGTTGAGCCTTAAGGTTCAACTGAGAATATCTTGATTTTAGCCTTACAAAAGGTACTAAGTGACACCAAGATTTCTGACCTACCAAAACCATGAGACAATATTTGTTACTTTAAGATGTTAAATTTCGGAGTATTTTATTATACAGCAATAGATAGCTACTGCAGGTTGTAAAGTGTTCAGCACAGTACTTGGCACACAGTTCATCCTCCATAGAGTATGACTATTGTTGTTATTAATGGTTTTGTGCACACAAGGATCACATACTGACAATGTAATCACTCTGTAGGCTTCCAAATAAAAAAGGTTTGGAACCACAAAGAGGCTTTGCCAATTTATGGACAATGTTGTAGCCTAAAATAATGAACATTACTCCTAGAAGAGCAGAGTTTTGGAAAGCAAGGTATAAGATAAGGTACAAGGCATAGGGTAGATGTTTAGAGTCAAGAGTTTAGAGTCACTATCTTGCAATATGTCCCAGTCCTGAGGTACTCAAGTAAATTTGTTCTATCTTAGATGTAGAAGGCAGACATTTTAATTTCAAGTAGCTACAAAAGTCAGTCTTGTAGAACCTGCTTAATTAAAACCTTACATTCAGGCCCTACAGTATGCTTTCTGTTGGAGAAAAGCCACACTATAATTGAGTACTGGACAAACAGAGATATTTCAGTCCAAGGTCAAGTTGTTTATTTTTGTTATCAAAGTCAAATGAAATTTGCCCTGAAAGAATAGCCAGAGATGTGGAAACAGATTTGCTTATATACAAGGATGTTCATTGCAGCATTACTTACAAACATGAAAAAAAAAAGAGAGAGAGACAGCCTAAATGTCCACCACTAGGAGACTAGCTAGGTGATTTGTAGTGTGTCTGTACATTAGAATTCTGTGAGGCTGTTGTTGTTGTCCTGTCACTAAGTTCTGTCCAACTCTTTGTGACCCCATGAATTGCAGCACACCAGGCTTCCCTGTCCTTCACTATCTCCTGGAGTTTGCTCATACTCAAGTCCATTGAGTCAGTGATGCCATCCAACCATCTCTTTCTCCTCCTGCCCTCAGTCTTTCCCAGCATCAGGGTCTTTCCAGTGAATCAGCTCTTTGCATCAGGTAGCCAAAGTATTGGAGTTTCAGTCAGCTCCAGCATCAGTCCTTCCAGTGAATACTAAAGGTTGATTTCCTTTAAAATTGCCTGATTTGATCTCCTTGCTCTCCAAGGGACTCTCAAGAGTCTTCTCCAACACCACAATTCAAAAGTATCTATTATTTGGTGCTCAGTCTTCCTTATGGTCCAACTCTCACATCAGTACATGACTACTGAAAAAAACATAGCCTTGACTATACAGATCTTTGTTGGCAAAGTGATGTCTCTGCTTTTGAATATGTTGTCTAGATTTGTCATAGCTTTCCTTCCAAGGAACAAGTGCCTTTTAATTTTATGGCTGCAGTTTCTGTTCACAGTGATTTTGGAGCCCAAGAAAATAAAATCTGTCACTGTTTCCACTTTTTCCCCATCTATTTGCAATGAAATGATGGAACTGGATGCCATATCAGTTTTCTTAATGTTGAATTTTGAACCAGCTTTTTCATCCTCCTCTTTCACCCTGAGGCTGTTTAAGTATGTTTTATAGGACTATTTACCTAGGGAAATGCTCATTAGGTATTAAGTGAAAAATGGATGTAAAACAATCTGAATGGTATGACCCAAGTTTTGAAGAAAAGAATCATAATTGTGTGCATATGTATGTGTGAATAAGAGTTTTCTTACCCTTTTCTCTTCCCAACCTTCCTGCCCCTCCCAACACACAGTTTATTTCTGTTTCCTGCCTAAGTAAATCTTGTTGCACTTGCTGCTATTGTTGTAAGAAAACAGGGAAGTATAGAGAAGAACAAAGGAAGAGGGAAGGAGTTTGCAAAGAGTAATTTAATTTACGTAGTGTAGGAAGAGTGAAGCAAAAAGATGGATAGCTGTGAAGTGGACTAAAGGTAGATATGGAGCTGTTGAAACTATGCTTCTTTAAAAAAAATGTTTTTTAATTTTATATTGGGGTATAGCAAATTAACAAACAATGTTGTGATAGTTTCAGGTGGACAGCAAAGTACTCAGCCATACATATATATGTATCCATTTCCCCCCAAACCTCCTACCATTCAGGCTGCCACATAACATTGAGCAGAGTTCCATGTGCTATACAGTAGGTCTTTGTTGATTATCCATTTTAATTGCAGCAGTGTGTACATGTCCATCCTGAACTCCCCAACTATCCCTTCCCCTGTTCTTAATTGCAAACCCCTGATGGATGGAACCACTGTGTTACAGTTTCATAGGGACGACACACGAACAGAGAAGACTGGGCGTATATATCCCTTTATTAGCCTCTAGGGCTGCCCAAGACCCCCTCCAAACCCCAGTGCTATTTCCCTACCTCTACCCCACAGGGCGTCTAAATTAAAGGCAAGAGGATATTTGGTTCTTTGTGTTTTGTGGGGTTTTTGTTTGTTTGTTTTTGGCCTCACCACATGCCCAGGATCAATCCCATACCTACGCCCCCTGCATTGGGAGCATGGAGTCTTAACAGCTGGACTACCAGGGAAGTCCCCAAGAGGATGTGTATTGGGCCCTAGTGCCAAATGGTTATTCTTCAATATATTATTCTTGAAGAAACAAAGAATTTAAAGCAGTTGCTGTGGACCGTGACTTAATCTTGAATTTGTTTTTCCATTTTCTGAAATTTAGTTGGTACAATAAGACTGTGGATGCCCCCTACATGTGCCCAGGGCAGAGCACCAGAGCAGCTAAGCTCTAAGCCTCATGAAGAATTTCTCTTCTTCTCTTTGTCATGTTCTTCCTGTGCTTTTCTTTGCTTGTGGTGGTAAAGAATCTGCCTGCAATCCAGGAGAAGCAGAAGACACAGGTTCAATCCCTGCGTGGGGAAGATCCCCGGGAGGAGGGCTTGGCAACCCACTCCACTATTTTTGCCTAGAGAATCCCACGGACAGAGGAGCCTGGTAGGCTGCAGTCCATGGGGTCACAAAGCATCAGACACAACTGAAGCAACTAAACACAAGCACATATTTACTTACCAGTCAATTGATAAACTCTAGCAATGCATCTCAACTGAGCAGCAGTACCAATGACTCAGAATCAGTCTGGTTACATCTGGGGATCTTGACCAAACAAAAGATTCTGATTCAGTAGGTCTGGGGTGGGGCCTAAGATTCTGCAGTGCTATGAGCTTCTAGGTGATGCCACTGTGGCTGATCAATGGCTGACACCTAGAGCGTCAGGTATAAGGACTGAGATTAGGCTGTGTGCACAGAGGAAATGGACCCTGGACTGAGGAAGCTTCCCATCTGCTTTTAGTATAGATGTTGGACTAAAGGTTTCCATGAGATTGTACCTAGGTCATCAGGTTTAAAGATTCTAAATGAGGGTATAGCTTTTAAAAATTGTGATGCTGAGAAAATTGTAATACTGCATAAAGTGTTTTTGCCAGCCCTCCATATTCCTTTCAGGAACTGAGGGCTGCAGTGGAAATTGGATGATTCCATGATCCAGTGGTTACCACCAGCTGGTAGAATCATAGATGCTTTAAATTTTCTTCTTTATGCTTCTTTTTTTTCTCTAATAAACATATATTACTTCTTTTTTGTGAATGTCAAGTTGAAATGTTTTTTTTTAACTTTTTAGTTTATATTATAGTTGATTAATAATATCGTATTAGCTTCAAGTGTACAACAAAATGATTCAGTTATACATATACATGTATCTATTCTTTTCAAATTCCTTTTCCAATTTTGTTGTTACAGAATATTGAACAGAGTTCCCTGTGCTATAAAGTAGGTCCTTGTTGACTATTCATTTTAAATATAGCAGAGTGAATATGTATTACTTCTTAATTGAAAAAAATCAAGATAAAATTTCTTAACTAGTTTCTTATTGTATAATCTCAGGTTTTTATTGACAAAATGCAGATGATTTTGTTTCTTAGGAAATATCGTGTTCTTTGGGGTTTTTAAAATGATCTTTGATTTCTGGGAGTAGCTAGTGATTGGCTAAAAAATCAGGACAACAAATAGAATCGTACTGGTTCTGCTTGAGAAAGAAAAGACACAAGAGGAGTTTTTCAGCATTATCAGAGTTAAGTCCATGGAGGACAGAGCCTGTTTATTTTTTTGCCCATTGAGGACAGAAGGAAAGATCAGTTTGTATTTTAGCGAAAGGATTGAGATTAGCATTGGAAAATCATTTCCCATTGGCAAATGTTCTTAAATTGAGAAGTGGGATATCAACGGAGATTTGTAATCTCTACCCTCACAGACCTTTAAAAAAAATCTATAGTGTGAATTATCAAATTTGTAGATGCTGTGTGGAATATATAAAATCCCCAAGTGATATATCCTTCTCACTTATCATATTTAGGCCACTTCTATTTGCCAAAAATTAGTGTGAAGTCAGAGGGTGCAAATTAATGCTAGTAATCACAAAAGAAAAATGTAGGTAGAATCCCGACTGCTATAAATAGCTTAAATAATGCAATCCAAAAGCAAATATAAGTGATTTTTGGTTAACCACAGTTTGGGATTACGCACACCACTACTCTATTAGTACAGGTAATTGAAAATTGACTCTGTAATCAATCCCTATTTCTTTTAATTCAGGTGAATTCCTCACCAGGTTCAGGGGAATACATTCTACGGCCTCACGAAGCCCATTGTGTCCTGGAGGTCCCATGGTTATGATTTTGAAAGGTGACAGGTTATTGATGCAGCAAAATTATTCAAGGCAAAGAAGTTAAGTTTTCCCCTTAGATACCAGCATACTTCTATTAAAATTTAAATAAACTTTTAATCTTATTGAATTAGTATGAAATCTGTATATAAGTTGCTTTGGTCTTTCTGGAGTCTTAGATTGAAAAAATAATACCATCTTCCTCTTTTCCTAGGAATCTATATCTCCATGTTTATGACATGCTGATACCATCCTAATGGTGGGCTGTGGTGTATTATATCATGACACTGACTCATCATCTTTTCCATCTCATCACAGACCTGATCTTCCTGATCCCATCTCAGTGGCAAGTGCCACCATCAACCTACCATCAGGGATGACACTTGAGAGCCATCTTTTTCTGCCCATTACCCCCCATATGCCTGCATGCATGTGTGCTAAGTTGCTTTAGTTCGACTCTGCGACTCTGTGAACTGTAGCCCACCAAGCTCCTCTGTCCATAGGATTCTCCAGGCAAGAATACTGGAGTGGGTTGCCATGCCTTTCTCCAGGGGATCTTTCTGACCCAGGGAACGAACCCAGGTCTCTTGTGTCTCTTTCATTGGCAGGCGGTTTCTTTACCACTAGCGCTACCTGGGAATCCACTCCTCATATACCACATCACATTAATTACCAAGCCCAGCCAATACTACCTCTTAAATATCTCTTGAGTCCGTCTTCACCTCTCCATCCCCACAAACACTTCCTTGGTCTGACTTCCTTCTGCAACTCCCTAATGGGTCTCTCTGCTTCTAGGCTCACCATCCTCCCCTCTAATCCAATCCAGGCTGCATATGTCAGACAGATAGATCTTTCTGTATCTCAAATCTAATGATACCACTCATTGGCTTGAAACTCTTCAGTGAAAGACCACATGTTGTGTGATTACAGAAACAGAACATAGGTTGGTGGCTGCCTAGGACTGGGAGGATTTAAGGAAATGGGGAGTGACTACTAATGGGTATGGGGTTTCTTTGGAAGGTGATGAAAACATTCTAAAATCGTTGTGTTGATTGTTGGACAACTCTGTGAATACACTAAAATCCATTAAATTGTGTAATATAAATAGATGAGTCATGTGATATGTGAATTATATCTTTAAAAAACCTTAAAAAAAAACTTTAATGACTCCCCATTGCTCTTCATATGAAGTTTAAGATATTTTGACAGAGTCCATGATACTCCTATGGGAGGAGACCTGGGTTTGATCCCTGGGTTGGAAAGATCCCCTGGAGAAGAAAATGGCAACCTACTCCAGAATTCTTACCTGGAGAATCCCATGAACAGAAGAGCGTGGTGGGCTATAGTCCATGGGGTCACAAGAGTCGGACATAGCTTAGTGACTAAACCACAATGATGCTCTAAGGATTTGCTCTCAGCTTTAGCTTTATTCATGTCCTATGCCCTAGTACTTCAACCATCTTGAATTATTTGGCATTACCTTAACTTGGCATTCTCTGTCTTGACTCTGGATTATTGCACTTCTTGTTCCCTCTGCCTTTCTCCCCACTCTGGTCCCCTAGCTTTCATGTGGATATTTCTGCATATCTTTAATGCTCAGTTCAATTTTTATTTTCTAGGAAGTTTCCCTGAATCTTGCTATTTTGATACTGCTTCTATGAGTTCCCTTATCTCTGTACTTATCATAGGGTGTGCATTTGCATATTTTCTTTTCTAAATCCTTCCTAAGTTCAGTGAGATGTCAGGGACAATGTCTATTGTGACCCAGAGTCTAACACAGTGCCTGTGCATATTAGATACATAATAAATAAGTTGAATGAATGAATGACATATTCAGTTTTGTTCAAAAGATAACATATTTTTAAATTTCCCACCAGAATTGTATTACCCAGTGTGAAACATTTACTGAACAGTGGTATACACGTGTTACTTCCATTTCTTCACTAGCTATATACTGGAAGCTCTTTGTCACTTTCATAGCTAATGACAGCCATCTCAAAAGTTATCAAAAGGCAATTACCAAAGCCAATGAGTGATTTTTCCTTAGTCTCCATTTTCCCTAACTTATCTGCAACCACAGATGTTGTCTCCTTCTTCTACCTAAGCCAGTTATCCTCAAAATATGGTCCTTGGACCAACTGCAGCACTGCCTAGTACAGTGTTAGAAAGGCATGTTCTTAGGGCTCACTCTATACCTACTATGTCGGAAACTCTGGTGAGTGAGGCTCAGCAGTCTGCCTTTTCACGAGTCCTCCAGGTGATTCTGATGCACACTAAACTTTAAGCACTGCTGTCCTAAGCTAATTTGCTTAGGTAAGCTTGTCTTTCCTTTTCATAAGGGGTAGAAACAATGATCTAGGTAGCAAGCTTCCACAGCTGCTCCTCAGCAAAGCTAATTCACAAAAGCTCTATCATTTCCAGCCTATGGTTTTCCTTTGATACCGCACTGGCTACCAGGTAATATGGGTTAGAAATGTAGATTCTTGAATGAACAGTTTATTTTCTCTGCCCCACCCACAATGGTGGCAAAAACAACAGGTAAACATTACTTACAAAATTCTCAAATTCACAAACTGAGTATAACCCTTTTATTTATAACCGAAGTCCATCTTTTTTCACTCTTATCCTTTATTCTCTGCACAAATCCCTCCCAACCTCTTACCCAGACCTTCTCATAAGGTGGGGCTAGATAGATCACAGGCTGCTCTATCCCCAGTTATGTTTTATTTTATTTATATTTGGTTTCTTATTAGAGTACCATTCACACAAGGAGGCCCTGAAAGCAGCACCACCAGGCAGAGGAACCTAGGCAGTTGACTTCAGCTGGACTCTTCTCCATTTGAAAGCTGAGTGGAATGATAGAAGTGCCCACTTCTACCCTCCTGAAAATTTCTCTTCCCTTGACCTCTGTGATGGTGGTTTTCTTGCTTATGCTGGTTCTTCTTTCTCCTCCTGTGTTTCACTGGGGACCTTTCCCAAGGTTTAATTAGATTTCAACCTTTAATCCATGTATACTCTGTTTTGGCGAAGTCTTCCATTTAGCTATCAGGTCTATTTCAATAATTCACAAGGCTGTATTTCCAGTTCTTTACTTCTTCCAAACTTCAAATCCATATAGCCAACTATCTGATTAATAATATTTCAACTGAATGTTTTATGATTTCTTCCAGCTCAACAGTTTCTAAAATCAAACTTATTCTCCCACCCTATTCCATCATGCTGGCATCTCTTTTCAGTTTGAAAAACTTAGAGGTGTCCTTGAGCGTTCTATTAACCATTTGCACGACTCTGGTCCTAATAGATATCCTAACAGACTTCTTTGCCGTTGTTCTTTTTCTATACCGATCCAAATCCATTGTCTTTAGTGTTGCTATTTTACTTCCTTGCTCAGATCCTCAAGGGTTGTCCGTTGTCCAAAGATCAAATCCAAAGTCTTTGATCTGACATTCAGGAAACTGTTTATGAATTCAGTCAAAACTCCATTTTCTAACCTCAGGCACCACTACTGCTAACATGATCTCTCTGCTCCTGTCAGAATAGTCCTACGGCTATTAGCACCGCCACCACCACCATCAAACCAAGAAACAGCAGCTAACGTTTATTGAGAGTTTATGTGTGGGGGGCACTATGCTGAACGCCTCAAATTCATCACCTTGTTCACTTCTCATAACACCCTTGCAGGGCTGTTATCATCCTCATTATATAGATAAGAAAACCAAGAATTACAGAAAGTTAAGTAACTCATATTCAAAGGGCTTGTAATTGGAGGAGATACAAATTGAATCTAGAGCTGTCTATGCTGATAGACTGTAAATTCTGTGAAAGCAAAGACTCTCTACTCTTCAGTGCTTAGCTTAGTGTCTGTACCATATGATCGATAAATATTTTTAAATGGATATTAAATAATATCAAACTGCATCATCTTAACTATTGTGATCCTTATTCTTATTGTCCTCTGAATATATCTTTGTTCACTCCTATTTTCATGCACTTTTTAACCCTGTTACCTCCATTTTGAATATCCATACTATCATCTCTCTTTCTAAATCCTACCCCATTTTCAAGGTGCTCACAGAGTCCAGGCATCTTTGATAGATTTTCCCTGGTAAACCAGTCCTTCTCTGAATTCCTGCAGAATTATTTTCTTTTCTACTCATTTTCTTTTCATCAATTTTGCTTTGTATGATTCCTTAATTTTTTATGTTTTTCCACCCAAAGGAGATTATCAGCCCCTCGAGAAGACAGACTTTGAGCTAACTTTACGTAATTAGCACAGTGTTAAATGAACGGATATTCGAATGTCAAAGAAGGTTAAAAGTTCTAAAAGGAAAATGCAATTTACTCACAGTTGTCAGTGATTCTCTGACATTTGAATTATTCTTTATGACTAACTAGTAGTATATAGTTAGGGTAATCCTAATGGTCAGATAAAAGACTCCATAATTTCATTGTCTTAACACATTGGAAATTTATTTTTCATTCATTTAACTTTTAATACACGTGGGTGGCCTTCCTCTGCTTACTGATTTCATCCTGTGGTTCTGTATCCTGACAAGAGGAGGGAAGCTGGGGAGAAAGGTCAGAGAAGTTTCATCCTCTTCTTATCTGCCTTGGCTTTGAAGTAACACATTGCTTTAGCTTACATTTCATTGGGAAGAACCAGTGGTATGGTCCCTCCTAGGAACTGGAAGTAGAAAAATGAGTCCCTGGCTGCAACAATGCCATGAAAGGAGAAGGATGGATGGTGGGAGACTTAGCCACCTCTGCTATGACTAGTTAGTGAATATTTCTTATTTCCAAGGATAACAATGTATATTTCAATCAACCTTTTAAAAAATACAGGTTTGATTTCTGAATCACAGACCATGGGACTTTAAAAATTCCTAATATAATCCGCAAACAGTCCTTGGAAAGTACCACATGAATAGATGGGCATTCATGAACTTGTTTTAATGCTGTTAATTGTAAAGCAGTATGTTTGTCCACGGCCTCTAAATCATACCCTAAAGGCAGCTGCAGAGGAGTCAGTGATGCAATAGGACATGCCTCTCTAATTTTTAAGGCATTTTATTTCTCCCTCTAGATCATTGGAACCGAGCTGAAAACTTAACAAATGTATAGACATTTAGAGCTTAGAAATAACCTTAGAGACCAGCAAGCCTCAATAGTTCCCAAACTTTTCATCACTGAGGTCCTTCTTTATTGTTCTTTGACTATCTGCTCTAAACCCCATATTGTGAAAGATGTTCACCTGTCATATTTCCTTTAAGAAATAAAAAAACAGCTCATCTTTAGCTAACTATATGCAGAAAATATGCAAAGTGCTTTATGTTGTTGTGTTTAAGTCTCATGAGAACTCAGTGGAATAAAAATTATTATTCCCATTTTTAAACTGAAAAAAATTAAGGTTCAGAGAGGTGATGTTGACTTACCTAAGGTAAGCATAAAACCAAGCATTTGATAGGAAAGATCATGGGACTTGAACACAATTCTCACACTAGAACTCAAGTTCATCATCATTACACTGCACTGCCTTTTAAATTAGGTAACATCTGTTTTTCTGAGAGTTTTGATAAGCATAATTTGATAATATTCTAATCAAAATTAAAGGAACTGGGTGGCAAAGTGTCCAACAGCAAGATGAATAAACCAAATGTGATGTATACATACAGTGGAATATTATTCAGCCATAAAAAGAAATGAAGTTCTGATACATGCTACATACAGATGAATCTTGAAAATATTATACTGAGTGAAATCAGACATAAAAGGACAAATATTATATAAGTCCACTTATATAAAATTTCTCAAATAGGCAAATTCATAAAGACAGAATGTAGATGAGAATTAACCAGAGGCTGAGGGAAAGGGACAATGGGAATTTATTGTTCAATCGGCACAAAGTTTCTGTTTGAGGTGATGAAAAAGTTTTTAAAATAGATAGTGGAGATGATTATACAACATTGTGAATATAATTGATACTATTGAATTCTACAGTTCAAAAGCATCAATTCTTTGGCGCTCAGCTTTCTTCACAGTCCAACTCTCACATCCATACATGACCACAGGAAAAACCATAGCCTTGACTAGACAAACCTTTGTTGGCAAAGTAATGTCTCTGCTTTTGAATATGCTATTTAGTTTGGTCATAACTTTCCTTCCAAGGAGTAAGCGTCTTTTAATTTCACGGCTGCAGTCACCATCTGTAGTGATTTTGGAGCCCAGAAAAATAAAGTCTGACACTGTTTCCACTGTTTCCCCATCTATTTCCCATGAAGTAATGGGACCGGATGCCATGATCTTCATTTTCTGAATGTTGAGCTTTAAGCCAACTTTTTCACTCTCCACTTTCACTTTCATCAAGAGGCTTTTGAGTTCCTCTTCCTTTTCTGCCATAAGGGTGGTGTCATCTGCATATCTGAGTGTTATTGATATTTCTCCCAGCAATCTTGATTCCAACTTGTGTTTCTTTCAGTCCAGCATTTCTCATGATGTACTCTGCATAGAAGTTAAATAAACAGGGTGACAATATACAGCCTTGACGAACTCCTTTTCCTATTTGGAACCAGTCTGTTGTTCCATGTCCAGTTCTAACTGTTGCTTCCTGACCTGCATACAAATTTCTCAAGAGGCAGATCAGGTGGTCTGGTATTCCCATCTGTTTCAGAATTTTCCACAGTTTATTGATGCTTTTAAACTGTGGTATTGGAGAAGACTCTTGAGAGTCCCTTGGACTGCAAGGAGATCCAACCAGTCCATTCTGAAGATCAGCCCTGGGATTTCTTTGGAAGGAATGATGCTAAAGCTGAAACTCCAGTACTTTGGCCACCTCATGCAAAGAGTTGACTCATTGGAAAAGACTCTGATGCTGGGAGGGATTGGGGGCAAGAGGAAAAGGGGACGACAGAGGATGAGATGACTGGATGGCATCACTGACTCGATGGACATGAGTCTGGGTGAACTCCGGGAGTTGGTGATGGACAGGGAGGGCTGGCGTGCTGCGATTCATGGGGTCACAAAGAGTCAGACATGACTGAGTGACTGATCTGATCTGATCTGATCTGATTGAATTGTACCCTTAAAAATGTTTGTGCTGTGCTGTGCTTAGTCGCTCAGTCAGGTCCAACTGTTTGTGACCCTGTGGGCTGTAGCCCGCCAGGATCCTCTGTCCATGGGGATTCTCTAGGCAAGAATAATGGGGTAGGTTGCCATACCCTCCTCCAGGGGAGCTTCCCAAGCCAGGGATTGAACCCAGGTCTCCTGCATTGCAGGCAGATTCTTTACCATCTGAGCCACCAGGGTAGTCCTTAAAATGTTTAAGAAGTCAAATTTTATTTATATACTTATTTACCACAATAAAAAAGTAAGGAAATTGGATTTTTGGTTTACCTAGACAACCTTATCATGTACCTATGATTTCAGTTTCTCTGTTTCTGTTTTTTGAGATGTATTAATAAAATAGGTTTCACCTGAATGGTATATCAGGGTGAGGGGTGGGCCTCCAAGCACTCAGCCAGTCCAATGGGAGAACGATGGCCACCCTCTCACAGTCATGCACTTAGATGATGGCAGAACAGAAATGGGTCTTCTGAATCCCAGCAACATATTATTCCACATGTCAGGAATAACATACAACACAGTGCTTTCTGTTAATCATTGCGGTGACCTCAGAAATCTTTTTGGAATCTTGGAATCATACTGATGAATGGCCTTCTAGTCCTTTTCCCTGGCCATAAGAACAGAGCCAAGGACATCACCACTTCTGTTGGCTCGCATCCCACCCATCCCCAGCTTCTTAGAAAAGCATAGAGGACACATCTTGGAGGAAAATAAGAAAGAAGATCAATAGAAGCCATAGAAATGGCAATTAATGCTCAGTCGCTTCAGTTGTGTCTGATTCTTTGCGACCCCATGGACTGTAGCCCACTAGGCTCCTCTGTCTATAGGGTTTCCCAGGCAAGGATTTCCCAATGGAATGGGTTGCCATTTACTCTTCCAATGGAAAATAAAGATGATCATAGATATCAGAAAAGACTGGGGAGACAATGAGACAGAAGGGAGGGATGTGCCTGTGCCAGGCCTTCCTCCTATCTATGACGGGCAATGAGCAGTTGGTGGGGAGAGCCACTGATTATCGTATAAAGTAAGGGGCTTACAGGCATTTAATTCAGAGGTTTCCAAGTTCAGCGGGCTTGGCGCTCCTCCAAGAATTCTATCCTTCCTTTCCTCCACCCTCCCTTCTCTTGCAGTTGTTTTCTCCTCTTCCTCCTCCTGCGTCCCCTCCTCCTCCTTTCCCTTCTTTCCTCCCTCCCTCCCTCCCTTCCTTACTTTCCGTCTTTTTCCTTTTGTTTTCCATTCCATGAGAGTGTATTTCTATACTTTGGTGGCACTGTTACCTTACTGATGCTGAGAGAAGAGGGTAGTTGGGAGAGGAAGTAGGGAGATGACCAAGAAGGCTATTTGTGTGTCTTCATTTCCAAGAAAAGGATAAAGGTAAAAGAATACACGGATATTCTATCCACCCCCCTTGTATTCCCAAATTACCTCCAACTTTCCTCTATTTTTCATTACTGTGGAGTTACTTGTTTATGACCAAGCTTTGGTAATTGCAAACTTTGTCTTCCCTAATATCTCTGTTTATTGTTTTCTGCCCACCTGTCCCCAGATGCCATATTGTGAAAGGACTGCTACACTGTAAGCTCCTGTCCTGGGCTCAGACAACATTTCAATCATTTCAGTATTCCTGGTGTCCAGAAAAATTCTGGATGCTCAACTCATGGCTCTCAACTGAATGGGTGAATATTGTCTGAAAAAAGCATTAAGCCATGTGGTTGGTTTTATGTGTAGCTATAAGAGCATGACATAAGGAATATTTTAAATAAGGAGCATCCCAGGAAATGAGGAATGCTAGTCCCAAAGAAACAAGGCACTTTTGAGTTTCTTCTTCAATCTCATGGTGTAGTTTCACAGCATGGAGAGGAAGAAAGGCTTTCTGCAGTCCCGCTGAATTATCAAAACTTGGTTTTATTTGCGCTAAAACCTTCATGAAGCTACTACAAATGGAGAATGAGTGGTCACAGGAGGATGAGGAAGTTAATGGTCAACATAGAGGAAAAGAAAATGAAAATTTGAAAAGCTGCTACTGGGGCAGTAGAGCACTTTGGTTACTTTCAAACCAGCATTGAAGCAAAGGGGGTGCTCTTTTTGAAAAGCTCTACATCAATAAACTGGAAAACCAGAGTGGAGAGAGTACTGGGAAGAATGGGTGGTAAACTTCATCTTGCTCATCAACCTTCAGATGAGGCTCTGGTTCTGGCTTCATCCTATGGGAACCAAAGGGCTGCTGCTTTGGGTGTAGTCAGCTGAGCCCAAAGGGTGTGCGAGTCCTCCTGCCTCGTGCCAAACTGGAAAGCCCTAGATCTGCCTTCCCCACCACTCCCACTCCTTTTGGTTTCCACGGGCCTCTGGGTACAGGCTGGGAGAAATCCTCAGAAAGGTTCTCACATTCTCTTAGCCTAAGACCTGGGGGAGGAGGTGGGGCCCTGGGCCTCTGTGAAGGGTAAGCGAAGACAATGAGAATTCGATGCTCTAAACCTACAGTGTGCCAGCATGCCATTTAAAAACCTTTATTAAAAAAAAACAAGACAATAAAAGGATACAGACACATGGGGTAAGGAGATGTTTTAGAAAAATGTCCATTTTAGTAACATCTGTAAAATACAAACCACCTAAAAGCAGCAGGTGAACCTTGGTTACATGATATTTTAACTCCACTTGAGGACCAGGACTTCAGCAGCACTAAATGTGATAGAAGACTGCATTCCCCCACTTAGAAGGTAACACCTTCTAATTTTTTATTATTTTAGCTCTACGTATGCCAGTCTGTCTGTTCATAGAGTTTGAGGCTCTCTTTCCTAAAGGTTGTGACTCAAAGTGGGAATTCCAGCCTTTCATTATTTCTCTGGTGATGATATCAAATGCCCCAAACATGGATAATCTCAAATTTCTTATATACAGATATAATATGGCAAAAATCACATTAACTTCAAAAGAAAAACAGAGCATAAGAGGAGGTTAAAATAACAAACCATAATCTTCTGAGAATAGCACAGACCTGCTTTTTTGGGTCCATTTTGTATTATTTTTTCTTTGCCTGTTTAAATGTAAACAGGCAAGCGCCATGTCTCCAGGAAGCTTTTTCCTTTTAAAGCACTCTTTAAACAGATACAGGATGGATATTTCGACGCAGAGTCCACATAAAATCCCATATTAGGAATGATACTAAACTTAAAGAATGTTGTAAAATGAGAATGGAAAAAAAAATGTACAAAATGAATTCCTGCCCATTTACATGCTTTCCGTCAGGCTACTAGATACCAAGCCTCTGTCTTTGTGTTAACACTGCAGATTAGGTCAAGTTTTTACCCCTCTGAGCTCTTTTCCTGTAAATGACGGGTTTTGATGTGAAACAAGCAACATGTCAAAGCGAGTTGAAAGATGTAGGCATTTTATGCCATGTCACAATGACAGGCCGGTGAATATTTGGGCCATTAGGGGCTTATTAGTGAATAAATGACCAGATGGTTCAGTGATGCACGGAGATGGACAGAGCTGGATGCTCCTAATCAGCACTGTCTGTACTTGATGTCAAATCACATGACACAGTAACCCATGGATACCAAGGAAGAGTTACCATTAGCAAGTCAATTTGATATCTGGGTGGTGTAAACAGACTTATAACTGCACTTCAGGGCTGACTCTGTTTTGAGGAAGGAAAATACAGTAGAGTATTAAAAGGCATACACACAGTAAACTCTAGTTGTTCTTTGATAATTATACAGAGAATTTCTGTCTTAGTTCTTCCCCTTTATTCTTGAGAAAGGATTGATGCCTAGATGCATAAAAGGGAGAGTCAAAAATAAAAAAAGTTCAGACTAAGAATGCATTTAAAATCGAAGTAAAAGGCATGTGAAATAGTAACACTGTGTGGAGGGGGCCGTTAGTGAAAAGATGAAGGGCTAGCTGCTTAGCTCGCTTTGCAGTGGTATGCGAAAGACAAAGTTTAGACACAGAGCGCAAACTATAAGCACAGGTTAGCTGCCTTTGCACACCACACACATCTTTCCTCCTTGTCTCTAGAAATGCTGATAGCCTTAACAGCCACCTTGGGTTTTTCCCGTAGGAACGTAGAAAAGTGTTTTTTTGAAGAAGAGTGTACAGTTCTCTTCCCCTCATCATTTTCAGTTTTCAGACTGACAAGTATTCCTTACATTGTGAACACCCCCCACCTACTACTAAAGAAAACACTCACTCTTGAAACTTAAAGAAACAGATTGGATATAAGCTCTTAACTGTGGTGTTCCACCACGAACTAGCGGGTCTGAGGACACAGATTCAATGCATTATCTATGATGCAAAGTGTTGACAGGCATTTCCTTGCAAGACCACCAATTAAAGCAATTTAGTCTTGAGACAGTGAGAACTAAAAGAATTACTGTGAATTTTTTTTTAATACCTATGTTTGTATCTGCTTCTCTTGTGGCTCAGATGGTAAAGAATCCACCTGCAGTGCAGGACACCTGTGTTCAATCTCTGGAGGAGACCTCTGGGTTCAATCTCCAGGGGAAGATCCCCTGGAGACCAGAATGGATACCCAAAGCAGTATTTTTGCCTGGAGCATTCCATCGCCAGAGGAGCCTGGTGGGCTTGTATAGCGTTTTTCATTTGCAAAGCACTATGAATATTGTATATTTTATTTCCTTTTTAGCCAAGTATTATTAGTTTATCTGATCCTTTCTGTGCATCTACTATGTGTGTCTACTTTTGGACAAGATGTTGAGAACAGAGGGAGCAAGGAGTGAGATTTCTCAAAAGACTTTAACAGTTGCATTAAACAGAGTTTTTAGTGAGTACTGGGTAGGATTTGATGCTTACAAAAAGATTATATGTAATATACACGTTATAGAAGCAATTTTTAAAAATTGACATCTGTGACGCCACTATTCAGTAGAGGAACCCAGAACATCATTAATAATGTTAAAGATTTGAACATGCTCATCTCAGACCAGCACCCCCACATACCTCTGTCTATACCCTATCTCCCACAGAGGTAACAACTGTCTGAATGCTGAATTTATCATTCCCTTACTATTCCTAAATAATTTAACCTCACATGGCTCTATTTCTAAACAAGATATTTTAAATTTTACTTGTTTTATTTCTTTATAGAAATGGTGTCACACTACACGTAGACTACACGTAGTCTTCTGAGAATTGCTTGTTTTTATCCAACAATGGATTTAAAATTTAACCATGTTGTTTTGTGTGAATAAAGTTCATTCACTTTCACTATTTTCTTACGTTCCATAGTGTGACTTGTCCACAACTGATGTGTCCATTCTTCTGTCTGTAAACATTTCGCTTGTTTTCAATTTGGGGCTATTATAAGTAACATTGCAAAGAACATTTTTATACATATATACTAGTGTGCTGCTGCTGCTAACTCACTTCAGTCATGTCCGACTCTGTACGACCCCATAGAAGGCAGCCTACCAGGCTCCCCCGTCCCTGGGATTATCCAGGCAAAAACACTAGAGTGGAGTGCCATTTCCTTCTCCAATGCATGAAAGTGAAAAGTGAAAGTGAAGTCGCTCAGTCATGTCCGACCCTCAGTGACCCCATGGACTGCAGCCTACCAGGCTCCCCCGTCCATGGGATTTTCCAGGCAAGAGTACTGGAGTGGGGTGATATACTAGTGTAGGTATGTGCAAATTTCTCTGGGTGGGGTTTCTGGGTCATGGTGTAAATACTTATTCAGCTTAACAAGATAAATGCCAACCTATTTTCCAAAGGTTTACCAATTTACACTCTATGCATAGTGTATAAGGAGCATTCCCATTATTCTATGTTCTTCAGTTCAGTTCAGTTCAGTCACTCAGTCGTGTCCAACTCTTTGCGACCCCATGAATCGCAGCACGCCAGGCCTCCCTGTCCATCACCAACTCCCGGAGTTCACCGAGACTCACGTCCATCGAGTCAGTGATGCCATCCAGCCATCTCATCCTCTGTCGTCCCCTTCTCTTCTTGCCCCCAATCCCTCCCAGCATCAGAGTCTTTTCCAATGAGTCAACCCTTCGCATGAGGTGGCCAAAGTACTGGAGTTTCAGCTTTAGCATCATTCCTTCCAAAGAAATCCCAGGGCTGATCTCCTTCAGAATGGACTGGTTGGATCTCCTTGCAATCCAAGGGACTCTCAAGAGTCTTCTCCAACACCACAGTTAGCAACCCATTATTTTCAGACTTTTAGTTTTACCAATCTAGTGGATGTCCAGGGGCTTCCCTGGTAGCTCAGCTGGTAAAGAATCCACCTGCATTGCATTCCTGGGTCCGGAAGATCCCCTGGAGAAGGGAATAGGCTACCCACTTGCATCTTCTTGGCCTTGCCTGGTGGCTCATACGGTAAAGATTCTGCCTCCAACGCAGGAGACCTAGGTTCAATCCCTGGGTTGGAAGATCCCCTAGAGGAGGGCATGATAACCCACTCCAGTATTCTTGCCTGGAGAATCCCCATGGACAGAGGAGCCTGGAAGGCTGCAGTCCATGGGGTTGCAAAGAGTCAGACACAACTGAGCCACTAAGCACACACAGTGTGTGTCCATTCAGCCTTAACAGCCACCCTGAGAAGCAGTGACTATGATCCATCGTTTACAACTAAGGTTCAAAGTTATATAGCTAGTAAGTGGTAAAATCAGGACTTGAACTCAGTTCTCCAAAGTTCTTTCACTCTCCCTCACTGTCCCCCTCACCTTCGTCCCCGCTGATTCATGCTCCACATTTATAAGCACAGTTAGCATCCAAGAGCAGTATGGTGTTCACTTTAGGGCTTGCCACTTGCTATAAACAGTTATGTGAGACAAGCAAATTACATAACCGCTCTGTGCCTCAGTTATCACTTCTATAAAACAGTGGTAATAATAACGGCTATTTTATAAGACTGTTATTTACATATTGCATTAGATTGCAAGGGTTAAAAAAGTTGTTTCATACATGCGCACTATTAACCAGACATTTGAATAAATATACACAAATTCCAAAAAATAAAAGAAACATACCCAAATTCCAGCCACGCCAAGTAGAATTTAGTATATTTTCTCATTCAAATGCCCCCTTTCTTTTGAGTAAATGGCTTAGATAGTTCATTGACTGTCTTGCACTTCCATGTCTGGCAAAATGTCTAGCAAAAATGGCCTTGTTTCATTCATGTTTAGAATTTTTCCATTTTTAAAAATTTACATTAAAACATTGAAAGAACCTTTTAGCTCTATCACCATGGTGGCTTAATACCAGTACAATCAGTTCAAAAGTATTTTAAAACATGCATTTTGTAGGCTGGGTGATACCAAGTCCTTTTAGAGTATTAAACTGAGTTTGTATGTATATATTCCTATGTGTGACAATTTAATATTTTGTCTTCCTCATTATACTGTTCTAGTTTTAATCATAATTATATCCCCAGCCTTGATATTCAATATAAGATGTTAAATTGGTAAATGAATGAATTTTTTCCAGTTTTTTTGAGATATAGTTGACATACAACACTGTTTAAGGTAAGTTTAAGGTAAACAACATAATGATTTGACTTATTATATCATGAAATAACTACCAAAATAGGTCTAGTGAACATCCATCTCTCATATAGGTACAACATTAAAGACAGAGGAAAAAAGCATTTTTCTTGTGATGAGAATGAGCGAATTTTAAAAAGCAGATTAAGTGATGTGTTTTGCTGAATTTTATGTCAGTCAAATGCTCCTGTATTAAAAAGCTTAAAATCTTTTATCTGAAGTCCTTGGAACCTTTTTTTTTTTCAGAGTTTAGAGTTTTTCCATTAAATAAAAATTAATGTTCTGTACATGCTTCACATTACATGACATCCACAGCAGGACCTGGTACCACCCAGTAATCAAACACATTTAAATTTCTAAGGCAAAACATAGGGTCAGCATTCAAAAGGGGATTTCCAGAGCCCACAAATAGCATTTTACTGGTTTAAATGCCACCAACAGAGTTATGGAAATACTGTATTCACAGATTTTTTAAATTATAAAATTGTGGGTTAAAACTGTGAACCTATAATTTTTTTAATGCGGAAATTTGAATCTGTAACTCCTTGGTCTCTCATGTATTTTGTTCATATTATGGTGCATCTTACTGATCTCCAAGAAAAACTATACTAGTTTACTATGTATTGGTGCTAATTTTAATGGCCCAGTGATTATCCTTGTGCCCTGAGGCCATAGAAATGTACAACCTATTCCTAGGAGAGGTATAGCTGAATCTTAACAGATAATAAAAACTGTTACAAAAATTAAGAACTGGGATTCTTCATTCAAGAGACTTATAAATTATTTATTTGCAATTTGTTTGGGGTTAAATTGCTAATGTTTACAAAATATATATATTTTTAATGTTAGAGGTTTGATAATATTTCTTAAAGGGTGTTCTTCTCAGAGAGGGAAATGCATTGTAAAGCTGATTTTGGAAATTCATACACTGTATTTAATGAAAACCTAAATAGAAAAGTGAAAGTTGTAAATAGAAAAAGCTCAGTTGTTTTTAAGACTGTAAGAAGGTCTAGACTTTGAGAGCTCCTCTATGATGGCTCTCAGGCGCGAGCAGGAATAGTGTTATCGAAGTCAGACAATCAAGGCATTCACTCCAATCCTTCAGTATATTTAAATTTAAATGAGCCAAATGTCTAACCTTATACTCCCAAGCTCCTTTGCGTGTGCTTGAGCACAAACACAGCCCTGCCCTCTCTGATCCTGTCACACCAGGAGCTGCCAGGGCCAAGGCAGTGTCATTTTTTTTCATCTTTAGATGTAACTTATGACTCATGACACCTTTTACCTGACTGTGGTGACCTGCACACGGTGACACGTGCTGCCTCAGAGGTCATATTGTGCACTGAAAATCATGGCTGCAACATTCGTGAACCCTATGCTGTAGAAGAGTTATTTCACCTCTCTGTGTCTCAGTTTACTTATCTGTAAAATCGGGTAATAACAAAGCCTAATCCTGTGGGTTTGTGAGGATTAGATTCTATTTGGTATGTGTTTGACTCACAGTAAGGGATCTTTTCTTGTACACTTGTACACTATTACTCCAAACTTAAGCTAATTTTGAGGACCAGGCACCTCCTTAGGTCTTGGCAGTCATCTCGATGGTAAGCAGTAGCTTGTAGTAGAACCGTACTGCCAGGCGCTATGCTCCCAATACACCTTCTGACACTTGCCAGCACCTTCGTTTTATTGCTGATATTATTTAACACTTAAGGCTGAACCAATGGGTTAACTCATGTTATGGAATTCTTTCCTTTGAATAATAATTCCTGCCTTGTAAGTATCCTCAGCTTATAAACAGATTGAGTCCCTAAGTTTATTTGTATGTGACTTGTTTCCAGTTTGAAACACATTTTTCCATGGAGGCAATGTTTTAAAAGCAGTTAGTTGGCCAGGCTGACACAAAAGGTGGTGAAGTGGGTATCCATCTCCTGGGCAGGAGGGGCTCACACAAACGGACCAGGATGGACCAGGATCCACCTGCCCAGAGGCTGCACCAGGTGATGGGGTGGGAGTGAGCTGGTGACTGAATCTTGGCATGATCTTCAACTAAGAGAGAAAGAAATTGGAAGTTAGGGAGAGATTTGGTGGGTGCCAGCATCTAGTCACCATCTCAGATGGGAGAAGCATGAGCTATAAAAGAGACTGCCACCATCAAGATGGTTAGAAACTTCTGGAACTTTGGTAACTTCACTGTTTTATTGCTCTGTACCAGTTTCCTCAGTGACTAGTTGGCAGTTTCTTAAAATCAAATGCTCTTGGAAGCCCCCAAAGCAGAAGGATAGGTAGGGGATTATGCTCCACTCTAAAGCTAACAGAAGGCTAAGCTGAGTGGTGGGAGTGGGGGAGATGGAGAGAACCCAAAAGCATAACCTGGGCAGTGTCCATTATAAAGAAGGAAGAGAAAGCAGTCTGCATGAATGTGTGTCGCCGATCTGCCAAACATGGTGTTCAAGAGAAAATACACTGACTTCCATGAAGGATGGACCACATCTCCCTTTGTTGGTAACTTACGAAGACAAATGGATGAGGTCACTTGAGACTTTCATCAGTTATGTTATGTATTCATGTCTGCAGAAGAGTCTTACTTTGGTTCTTGCCTTTGATTGTGTATTTGAATCACCTGGGACATTTTTTAATGTCCCCATTAAAACCCCTGTGCCCAGTGCCCATGCTGTACCTCAAACCAATTACTTTAGAATCCAGGGCATCAGAGGTGTTAAAACTCTCCAGGTGATTCCAATGAGCACCATATTTGAAAAACACTTTAAATATCAACTGCTCCCAGGTGTCCTAAATTGAAGAATAAGATGGTGTGGCCTCCACAGAGCTCTGGAACACTTCAAACTTGAAGCCTCTTACCCAAATTTCCATTTATAATTAAATGCCCCCTCCTCCAAAAAATTTGAGAATAGATTTAGTGAAGCTAAATTTTATGATTTCACATTATGAAATCACATTATGATTCCATTTGCTAAGAAAGTAAAAATGATTTCAACCACAGTGAAATATGATGGCAAAATACTTCAAACATTTTATGTGCAAACTCAACATCCTAGAGATTAATTTGTCCCCACCATGTGCCAGGCACTGTGCTGGATGCTGGGGAGAAAACAAATACAAATACAGGTACAGTCCCTGCCAAATGGCAGCTTCAGGTTAGTGACCATCCCAAGAGTCAGCAGGGAAAGCATTATACATAGACTGAGCCTGACCACTGAGGCCCACCAAGGAGCAAGGAGTTACACCCATGACGACTGAGTCTCCTGTTTTAAGTTATTATTTCTCCTGAATCACAAATATTGATCCCATGTATGTAGTATTGCTCAATAGGTGTAGCAGTATCTTGATGGGTGAGTTATATTTATTAATGAATGACTTTCCATTTCCAGAGGTTCCATCAGCTGTCCTCCTGTTATATACACCTTCTATATTGTACATAGGCATGCTGGCCAGAGAGATGACTTGGTGTGTACTCCACTGTGCACATGGCTACTTGCTCACCACCACCCCTAGAATAGCCACCTCTGTTACCTGTTGTCTCATTAGATTACTCCAAATTAGTCCTCTGTTGATCTGTATTTTTCAAAGGGAGGACCGGTGGCTACTGCCTTCAGGAAAATCTGGTGTGATTAGTGTGTCTGCATCAAATCTCTTGTTTCCCAATTGCTTGAGGGGCTTAGGACCTGAGTGTCTTACATTATTGTAAGTATGTTGTCTCTTTCTACTTTGACAAGGTTAGAATCTCTGGTCTCTATCAGCAGAATCCCCAAGCTTCTTAAAACTTGTGTCATTAACCGTGCAGTGGTGTCTGACTGCAGAAAATTCAGAGCACATTAAGCAGGCAAAAGCAGCCCAGGTCTTGAAAAATCTCTGCATAGAAAACCAGTGGCTCTGAATGATACTGTTCACATGTCTGACGTCTCATGCCCCGCTGCTATGCGTTGCTGTAGAGGATTCTAGCCACGTGACACACGTACTCCCCTTTCTCCCAGTCCCTTCCCCACAAAGGGCTCCACATATATGTTATTAATATGATCAATCCTGATGCTGCTAGGAACCACAGATTTCTGCAAAGATGTATTCCTCCTTCAAGAACTGCATGAAAGGAGAAAGTATGCATACACAGATAGTGAGTGAAACAAGCAATTGTCAGATAATCAGTCATATTTTTATAGTCTCAAAGCTCTTTGCAAGTATTTGCTCATTTAGAAAACAATCTCATGGGCTAAGGGAAACTAGAAAGGAAACAGTCCTTCAGTACAAAACATGGGGCTTTTCTGATCTATGCACACAAGTACCAGCATTCTGGCTTTAAACCAGGTCTAAACAATTCAGTATTGTTGTTTCACAGTTGTTAAATCCTATGGACGAAGGAGCCTGGTAGGCTGCAGTCCATGGGGTCGCTAAGAGTCGAACACGACTGAGACACTTCCCTTTCACTTTTCACTTTTACGCATTGGAGAAGGAAATGGCAACCCACTCCAGTGTTCTTGCCTGGAGAATCCCAGAGATGGGGGAGCCTGGTGGGCTGCCATCTGTGGGGTCGCACAGAGTCAGACACGACTGAAGCTACTTAGCAGCAGCAGCAGCAGCAGCTGGTAACAGTATAAGGGCCACAAAACCACTAGCTGGGAAACAGCATGTGCAGCCTTTCACATAAACTCTCCATAGTGGTGGTGGTCTGTGGCTCTTTGCTCTCGGAGCCGTTCTTGACCTTCCCCTGCTCTGCTCTTTACCATAGGGAACTGTGGGAACTACATCTCTGTGGTTCTCACGCCGTCCAGTTTGGGGGGATGTCTGTCTAGAGGCTGGAACTGGCAGAGGGGAGAAGTCAAGATGTTTCAGGTGACATCTCCTTAGCACATATCCTCCATGGCACCATAGCACACCAAACTTTCCCTCGCCAGTCCCAGCTCCTCTGGGCAGGCCCACAGTAGTTCAGATCCACCTGGTGGCCCCAGATCCCATGCTGCTCCAGGGATACCAGCTACCTGCTTTGTCCTACAGTCCTAGGAGAATGAATACTTTCCTGTGCTTATTCATCTCTGGGTTCACTCTGCCAACACAGTCAACCTCTTGTTGGTTCTGTCACCTAGGTACCAATTTCCTTGTGAGAGACTTCTTGTTTTGACATACCTGGAGTAGTTTCTGTTTCACTGGTGTTTTTATAGTTTATGGTTGTAACTCAATCATGTTATCTATGGTAAATCTCTATCTATGTTAAAAATGGAAAAGAATTGCTGATATGGGATGTGTCTCCCCCACAAATCCGTCTGTTGAAGTTCTAACCCCCAGTCAGAATGACTATTAATGGAGATAGTGCCTCTAAAGAGGTAATTAAAGTAAACTGAGGTTGTTCGGGTGGATCGTAATCTCATTCTGAGGTGTACTTTTAAGCAGTGGTTAGGACATAGACACAGAGGGCAGATGGCCATCTACAGACCATCTACAAGCCAAGGAGAGAGGCCTCAGAAGAATCCAGATCTGATGACACCTTGATCTTAGACTTCTGGCTCCTAGAACTATGACGAAATAAACTTCTATTACTTAAGCCACTCAGACAGTGGCTTATAGATACTAGCAAATGAATACAGTTGCTTGTCTCTGAAATTTGGGGTGAACTAGTTAACTCTAAGCCCCAGTGTCCTCATCTGTAAAATGATGATAATTATTATACCCAGATTATTATGAAAATTAACTGAAAGAAGCTTATTATAGCACCTGCTGCAGTGCTTGATAAATGGTGGGTATCACTGGGAATATTCATGTATAACTAAAAATGTGCTTATAATGTTAACTCTGGAGCCCACCTCACTGGGTATTAAAAAGGTCTTTAGATTGGGCCAAATGGCAAACATAACCATTCAGGCTTTCCCCTAGATTCTCCTCTGGTCACTTCTTATTTTCAGCTGCTATAATAATTGCAAAGAGATCTTTAGCTCTATCACCAAATTTCCATCTTTAAAATACAAACATTATGCCTCAACGACAAATTCAATTTTTTTTTTAATCTTGCTCCTGCCCTTTCCTATTCCTGTTCCTTGTTGCCTCTGATAAATCCACTCAAGGAAGGAATTGCAGTTTGACTCTTCTGGAATGTCCACTGGGTTTGTTTTGCATCAGCCAGAAAAAGCTTTCCCCCTGGTTGCTGCCTAGAAGATTTTGCCCCAGGACTCAAATACAGATCCTCTAGCACAGTTACCTACAAATATTCACACCATGGATATAAAAGAAACCACCTGCCTGAACCCTCTGCACCTGCAGCTGTGCTCAGCCAATTCTCCGGATAGCAGTTTAGCTATGTGGCCAGCTGTAGCCTCCCTATTCTGCTGCTTTTTTACTCAGATCTTTCTCCTTCTGCAATGATATATCTAATAACGGGCCACTCAGTTTCCTTTTCTACACTGGATTCATGAGTCCCAGTATGGTGCAAAAGATTAATTGCTACCTTTTTATGGGGATATTTGTATTGTAGCAAGCCACTTAGTTTTCAGCTAAAGGAATAAAGCTCAAACTGTAATCTGGGGCACTGATAGGGAGGATATTTTGTTGGTGGTGGTGTTTAGTTGCTCAGTCATGTCCAGCTGTTTGCAGCCCCATGAACTGTAGCCTGCCAAGCACCTCTGTCCAGGGGATTTCCCAGGCAAGAATACTGGAATGGATTGCCGTTGCCTTCTCTAGGGGATCTTCCTGACCCTTGGGTCGAACCCATGTCTTCTGCATTGGCAGGTGGATCCTTTGCTGCTGAGCCACCAGGGAAGCCCCAGGGAGGATATTTGGGGCACCACTAAATAGAAATGTTACTTTTAAATCAAATGATGAAAAAAAAAATCATCATTAAAAATCTAAAGAAAGATGCTTGGTTTTTCTTAGCTGAAGTTTTAGGAGAATGAGATAAAAGTGGGTGATCCCTTATAAAGAGGTGTTTTTGATAAAGGCCTTCACTTCCACTGGGCTACAGTGGCTCAGATGGTAAAGAATCTGCCTGTAGTGCAAGAGACCCGGGTTTGATTCCTGGGTTGGGAGGGTCCTCGGGAGAAGGGAATGGCAACCCACTCCAGTATTCTTGCCTGGAAAATTCCATGGACAGAGGAGTCTGGTGGGCTACAGTCCATGGGGTCGCAAAGACTGGGATACAACTAAGCAACTAACACTTTCACTTTTCCCCTTCCACTAATAAACCCAAGCTTGTATCTTCCATATGCATGTACATAATGTTTACAATCATCAAGTTCTTATTAAATGTTTTCTGAGTGATTGATACTCGCTCAGAAAGTATGGCAAACTTCCCAGGGAAAGAAAAGGAAAAAGGAAAGTGGGATAAAACCAAAGATGTCTAAAGCATTTTGATCTTTTCGCTTTTAAAAGCAGAACTTTATCATCTTGTGATTTTTAACCTCCCAGTGGTTAGTTACCATACGGTACTAACTTTGTCCATGAAATGTGAAAATAAATGTCAATTCCTGAATCACAATCGTTAACCTTATAGCTACACAGATTATAATGGTTTCTCTGTACATCAGTCTCTGTTTGAAGGACCAGATGGTTTCTGCTAAATATCTAGCCTTCTATTAAATAATTTGCCTATTCCTGGGAAAAAGGTTCCAGAATTTTGTTTCCATGTTGTTTTCTCTACTTCTCCATCGGTACTGGACATAATTCATTGTGCCCCTTCCTTCTTGGTATGACTACAGAATTACCTACAGGCTGGGGGTACCTTATAAGAATCCCTGGCTGGTTAGAACTCTTCGCCATTGGATCCCAGGCTGAATTCCCTATCCAGATTATTTTTAAAGTAATATTCAAGAATAATAGAGTTGCTATTGCGTGGTTTTGCTAAGCAAACTCACTTGATAAAATAATAAAGAAAATTATAAATCTTCTTGTACAGGTCTGGGGAGAATAACATTCCCAAAGATGATTTCATTTAAAATGTACATTTCAAATATGCATATTGCCAATAAGATGTCAACTGTCAATAGGTTATTGTTTTGTGTCATTTTTTAATTTTTGATTGGCATATGGTTTTCCATAGCCTAAAGGAAAGTTTTATCTTACTTTTCATGAAGCAAAACAAAGTGTCATTCTTTGGTTGTAATTGTCCACCCCTCCCACCTCTTTCTGTCCACCAGTCCTTCCTCGCTCTCCCTTTTTCTCCAAGCTACCATGGATGTGGTTTGTTTTGTTAGCCACAATTGAGCAGTCTTAAAAATATGAACTCTAAAGAAAATATTAAATTTGAGAAAGTAACACATTTGCTTAAAAGGACAAAGCATTAAGCAAAAACACCCAGTGTTGCTGCTTCCAATATTCCTGAAAGTTCATCAAACCATGAGTAATCATTAGTTAAATCCATTTCACCTGTAAGCTGCCTTCACTAATCAAGGTTATTTCAATTTTTGCTACAAAAGGGTTGCATGCACTCCAAGAAGCATGGAGCCTAAACAATAAGATGTTTGCCCCAGTTGTTTTACAAGTATTCAGAGTCAACTGTGTAGCCTAGTTTGAGCTGAGCTGGTTAAGACTGGATAGGACCACCAACCCTCCAACTGGGCATGCCTAAACGTCCCCTTGATGACCTTCAACATCAGAGGGCCTGAAACTCCACACCAGATCCTGCTGAGCACTCTCAGGTGTAGCTTAGTTACACCTGCTCAGAGCAATGATTACTGCACCATATTCCAGTCACCTTCCCGTGATTCCCACACCCCCCATACCCCAGACCTTTATTCTGCTTCTTTATTCTTTATTCCATAAATAATCGAAGCCCCTTCCTTAGGGGAGGCAGATCTGAGACTTGTTCTACTGCCTCCTGGCTTGGTTTGCCTTGTGAATAAACCTCACCATCTCAGCAAGCAGGGCAAAATGAACCTGGTTCAATAACATTAACACATAGCTCACAATTTTAAAAACTAGTACAAGAACATTGATTGCCTCCTGGCCTATAGTCACGGTCATTCATTGAATAGCAATATGGCCTTGTTATAAAGACTCATTCAGTAATTATCAATTCAGTTATCAACATGTTACAAAATAAATAAAATACCAATAGAAATACAATACCATAGACTTGTGAGGTATCAGGAGATATCACTGGCTTCTAATATAAGACAGACACTGATCTAGCTTACTCCTTGGAAGGAAAGTTATGACCAACCTAGACAGTATATTAAGAAGCAGAGGCATTACTTTGCCAACAAAGGTCCATCTAGTCAAGGCTATGGTTTTTCCAGTGGTCATGTATGGATGTGAGAGTTGGACTATAAAGAAAGCTGAACACAGAAGAATTGATGCTTTTGAACTGTGGTATTGGAGAAGGCTCTTGAGAGTCCCTTGGACTGCAAAGAGATCTAACCAGTCCATCCTAAAGGAAATCAGTCCTGGGTGTTCATTGATGTTGAAGCTGAAACTCCAATATTTTGGCCACCTGATGCGAAGAGCTGACTCATTGGAAAAGAGTCCCGATGTTGGGAAAGATTGAAGGCAGGAGGGGAAGGGGACGACAGAGGATGAGATGGTTAGATGGCATCACCAACTCAATGGACATGAGCTTGAGGGAACTCTGGGAGTTGGTGATGGACAGGGAGGCCTGGCGTGCTGTGGTTCGTGGGTCGCAAAGAGTCGGACATGACTGAGCAACTAAACTGAACTGAACTGACCTAGCTTCATTGTTTTCTAATATTCCATTTAAATCTCATAACAACCCTTGAGATATGTGCCATTGTCCTAGTTTTAAAGATGAGAAAGTGAAGTTCAAAAAATCAAAATAAATCAATGCCTAAGACTAGCCTCCTTACTTACAGTCTGGTAGTAGACCACCTTTCATCTGCTCCCTGGCTTAAAAATTTTTAGTAGATTCTCCTGACCTTTAGAACAAAGTCTGGGCTTACTACCAAGTGTTTCAAGGTCCTTCATGATCTGGCCCCAGTTACCTTCTCAGACAGCAGACCTTACCACCCCCAACCTCTAACTCCACTCTCAGTCATACTAAACTTCTTTCAGTCCATGAATATACTGTGCTTACTTTTTCCCCTGGGATTGTGCTCATACTTCTCTGTGCCTAGGCCACCCTGCAATACACCTCCCCTGCCCTCCCCCATGCCCTGGTTAATTCTTACTGGTCCTTCAGATCTAAACTTAGGCATCACTTCCTCCAGGAAACCTCCTCTGACTTGTTAGGTGACCCCCTGTTAGATCCTAGGGCCCTCCGTCGTGTCACACACGCTGCCTTGTAACTGCCTGTTTACTTCTCTGAATCCCTCCCTTGCTGGTAAATTCTGGGAAGGCAGAAACTGAGAGTGTTAGGTTCTCATGATATCTATGCCAGTGCCTTGTATAGAGTAGAGAATAAGTGTTTGTCAAAGAACTGCATGAGTAAGAGAATGACACTTGTATTTGGAAAACTGTTTTAATGACAACACAGTAACAATTCTGTGGCAACTACTTCTGAAAATATACCATTTATGATGGCATCTGGCGGCATGTTAGGGGATGTTCAAAGCTAAAGCACAGTATGGCTTTCTGAACGACCCATTTTACTTGATGATAAGTAGTTTAAAATATTAATTTTAATAAAATACAAATATGTTATACAGACTAATACACAGTGCATAGGAAGCTTTATGATATCAAGATTTTAATCATTTGGAGGCAGGTTTTAAGATGGGTAAGGTCAAACTTCTTAAACTCCAAAGGAAACTATGTGCTTTGAGGAATATTTGAAGGTAACAGTTCAGCATCAGATAAAATTATGTAAAAGAAGTCCATATAACCAGTCATCAGGAAAACTACAGAAAGAATTCCTAATTTGTGCAGAAGACCAGAGTCTTTCCTTCTAGTGTAAAGATTATACAGATATCCAACAAAAAAGCTGAATAAACAGAGATTGTTTCTATCTGGTTAGGTTTATCACAAGTGCAACCTATGGAAAGCTTTTTTTGTTTGTTTTCAAAATAGGATTATATTAGTTGTTTCAAATTTCCACTAGTCCATTCTTGGTACAAAAAAATTAGATAATACATTCCTGTGCAAAGTGAAATTTCCTCAGATCTAGCTTCATACAAAGTTTTTCAAATGTCTTATACTATTAATGGGCTCACACTCTGACTATTCTGTGACTTTTTCCCCATATATAATATATATACATTTATATATATATATATATATATATATATATATATATATATGTATAATATTATGGGCCTCTTTTCATGAAAATACAATAGATTTTGCTTATCCTTTTAAACTGTTGCATAGTATTATACTGTCTGGGTGTAGTTTAGTGAATTTAACCAGTTCTCTATTGATGGATGGTTGCTTTGATGCATGGTTTGTAATTGCAAACATTAAATAATTATTTTTAAGCTCACTTTATCAAAAGATTTACCGTGAAACAGATTAGGCCTCCATCCTGAAGTTCTGATTCCCCAGTGAACACTTAACAGTATGTTAGAGAACTTTCAAAGCCATAGGCACAGTGTGTCTTCCTGGACCATCCATTTTATTCAATGATAAATAATTCAGAATATTAATATCTCTTCTTAAAAATTCAGTTGTATCTAGAGGAATACAAGAAGTATACAGAACTTTATGGCAAAAGAAAGACTTCAAAGACATTCCTCATTTTGTGTTAGGGGTTCAAGCCCCCCAAAATTGTTCAAGCCCCCAAAGAAAGCCCCATTGTCTTTCTTCTGCCACAATGGATAGTTCAGTGGAAAATTTTGAAAAGTGCTTGTTTAAGATCTTGAAATCTTTCAAATGCCTGAGAGAATTCCATACAAACTGGGGACTAATTATAATGGCTGAACTAGGCTCTTAAAATAGAAATCAGCCAAGAGCTCTGAAGATGGACTCCTCAAAGTTAATCTGAGGACACGGAGGAAAGGAGGGGGCAGGAGAGCAGAATGAGCCTTTCTCAGTTAGCCTAATAGCTGGATCAAGTCCAGGTACAAAAATTGGCTTGTGTGAAAACTCAGACCAGAACAATTCTCTCTGCTCACAATGGGAAAAATAAGGTTATCTTTACTGTGGGTTTTTGTGCTTCTTTTAAAATGAAGTATCATTTTTGTGAGGCTAATAGACTTTTCAAATACTGCATTCTTAAACTAGAAAGTCAAAGTTCAATCACAGCCTATTCATTTGTCTTATTTTACTTGAATAGGAAACATAAAAGCCCTAATGAGAGAACACTTGAAAAGACAGGTAAACTCTTGCTAATAATTCAAGCAAGTGAGAGGATTTACCCAAGCGTCCTTTCTCTCTTGCTTGATTTCTTCTGGTGCTTTTAGACCAACGGTACAGTTTAGTAGCGTTTCCCATCTTCTTAAGCACCTTCCATTCAGCATATGCCAAAAATAGTTGTTACTATGCACCGACATTTTTGTTCTCCACACTGAGCCTACAGAGCAGAGGTGAATTATGATTAAAAAGGAACTGTTTTGCCTGTCAGAACATTTTACATAAAACAGCCTTTGAGTTCTGAAGGATTTTAAGACTGAGCTCTAAAATCCTACAATATGCATCTAAAATAATCTTTTACCTAAAAGCAAAAGTACTGGCCAACTGACCTCCAGCTTTTACTATGTGGAAATATTCCTTAGTGCATAACAGAATTCAATGTAAGTGCATTTATTTTTAACCGTGTTCATTTTTAAATCATCACTCTAGGTCAGGTAAGTGGATTCAATAAAAATGAACATACCATTCATTATTTTTTGTGAACCTGCATAGCTGAACACAATAATATTCAGTATAATTAGGCTGTCTAATATTTGCTTGAAATGTGTGTCATATATTATCATATGCTAATTGTGCATAATTAATGTTAACTATTCATGAGCATGAGATCAGTTAATGAGTTTTAAAGTAAAACTCATATACAAAAAAGATGAAAAAAACCTCCCCATACAAATGTAAGAACAAACCTTTTATTCTCTAAGGCATGTTAAAAAGATTATAAACGAATTGACCATTTTGATATTAGGATGTATACAGTAAATAATACGTGTAAAAATGCAGTCGTTTTAGGTCCCCTGGGGAAAACAGCAGTAATTCTTCCTCATGTGAGAAGCATGGAAAGAATGCCATCAAAAGAGGCTCAATCAATGTATTATCTTCAGAGCAAACAAGGGAGCTATACGTGCGGGCTGTGGATGGATATTATGGATGAGGGATTCTGTTGTCATAACCACTTGGAAAATCCGGCAGGATGCACATCCAATTCATAAAATAAATAGTCAACTTATTATTCAGGTTTAGTGCAAATTTTGGTGAGGTTGGCAAAATTTGTCACCATGGAAATGTACTGTGAACTCAAAGAAAAAGGCTCGTTTTGTTTAAGAGGCAGCTCTCCCCAGAATTGAATAGAAAACAGGGAGTTAAGTGCCCCATCCCCCAACTTTCATTAACCCTCAGCCTAACAGGAAGGCTGTATACATTACCATCTCTGTGTCTCTTTTCCCCTTGGAAGTACTGAAGCGAAGCCAGAATAAGTATCTTGCTTAACGTGAATACACCGTTCAGTCAGGGATGGCTGAGAGAACCCTACACTTCTAGCTCTCGCTAGTCCAGTGTGTCTCCCAGCTTCCTCTCCCTAGGCACCCAATTTCAGATAATCTATGCGCTCCTTTACTTTATCTATTAGCTCAACCATATGTTGCTGGGTTTCTTTCTTTTTTTCTAAGAATCTTGTAAGACTCCCTTTTCCCTGCTGAAGTTGTCATTAATACTCTTAACCTGACAATTCTAGCTCTTGATCTTCCAGAACAGGGTTGTTCTTTCCAGGTGTGGTCATGTGGATTGCTCTGGTCTGTCTGTGTGACTGGAAGAGTCAAAAAGCAAACTCTTTAAGAAGCTGAGTGTGATCTGCCACATTGCTCAGGTGATCATTAGAAACGGACACCAGATGAAGGGGCTGGGGAATCCTCCATCAGCCAGGATTCCTGAGTAATTACAAGGAGCCTTCCTGTTGAACCTCTGTGGACATGTGTGAGCAGGAGATAAATGTTGTGTTAGTTCACTTGACATTTGGGGGTTGCTTGTTACTGCAGCATAATCCAACATATCCTGAATGATACACATACAAAACTAAAGCTAAGCTTCTTTCACTTGACTCTGCCTGTGCCGTTTCTCTTGCCTGGATTCCTCCAAACAATTGTAGGGTTAGCTAGGTAGAGGGGGTGGGGAGGTATCAGAGGGCTCAGAAGGTCTTATTTCATACTGGTCTCACTTTCATATGGGCCCTTAAGCTTAGACATTTATCTCATCTTCAAATAAGTCAACACATACAATCACAGGGGTAACTGATGAGAATCAAAGATGGTATTCATACACCTTCTGAAACCAGATGACTCCTCTAGATAGACTATACATAAGCATGTTTTGCAACCTAACAGTTATTCCCATGACTACAATTTTATTATGTTGCATTTTCTATGCAGAAAGCATGCAAAGTAAACATTAAAATATGCCTCAATTTTTGTAGCCTTGCTTTGAAATTTTCTATTTTCTTTTTTTTTTCTGTCATTATATATTAGCATCCTTTTAAAAATAGTAAAGGTCAGGGTTTCTCTGATCAGTGAAAATCTTTGGGAGAGCATCCCTTACCTCTTTACCAGTGAAAATTTCATTATCCTGGAAAAGGCACAAATGCATAAGTTCAAGTGGCCCCTCCTCTGTGAAGCCTCCCTTAACATATATTACTCTTCCTTTTTGATCCATCAGCATTTTGCTTGTAACTCTGCCTTTTATGACATTCAGCCTGTCATTACAGATGAGTGGTATTTACATGTCTACATCCCCCAATCAGATTGCTCTAAGTGGTTGACAGTATCCTGCTTATATCTGCATCCCTCATGGCTGCTAGTATCTGGACAGTGGAAAGCAATATAAGTTGAACTTAATTGAGACGCCTAATAGTTACAAAGATTGCTAAGACAAAAAACCTTTTCTAGGGAATAAACTCCATTCTCATTGCAACCAGGTGCAAATTTTGTGTAAACATTATACATAGATGGTCTCTTCCAAAGAACAGAGAGGTGGAATCCTAAAGAAATCATCCTAAAGCATGAGCTATAGTCTGATTTTATAGGCAAGTTCAAATCCTTTATATAAAACCTTGGATCAGATATGTTTGGGAATTTAAAAATTATCTAGAGTTTAGAAATATAATGTGGTGCATAAATGTATGTAACATCCCCAAAACATTAATATTTCTGCAGAGAAATATATAAATATTCACAAAAAGTGGAAGAAATGCAGCTATAAGTAGCCTTGTGTTGGTTTGGGTCAGGTTTTGCTGCCAAATAAGTTTCCCAAAGTTTAAGATTTTGGAGTTTTAAGAATTGTAGGTGAATTATTATTAAAACTTTATTACTAATGTTTATCTAGTACACAGAGAATCCTGATGATTATGGGAGATAATCTTTACCCAGTCCATTTAAAAATTTTTAATTTCAAATTTCTTATTGCCAAAATACAATTTTTAAACAATAAGAAATGAAATTTAAAATATACCATTGTTAAAGATTTTTTAATTAGAAGTTTAAACTCATTTTAAAAAAGGGTCTCACTAACAAAATATTGATGTATGGATTAGATCCAAATAAGAATGTCTTGTGTGGATTGTTATAGTCCTTTTTCAGGACTATAGCTATACATTAACTATAACATTAGTTAAGCACTAAAAGATACTGGTTTGAGGTTTAGGTCCAGTAAAACATATCCTGGGAGTAATATAAAATGTTTCCTCTGGGTACCAGGCAAATTCTTGCGGTGAGCGTGCAAGGCTTCCCTGGGTCACTGGAGGAGAGCTACGTGACAGCATATCTGAGATGGCGCACGCACGCGCACACACATACACACACACATAAATTTGCAAGTGGTTTGCCATAAAGGTAAATTTAACAAGGAAAAAAATCTGAGCGGTACAAATGAAATGTTCTCTACAAACCTATTTCAAAGACACACCATACTGACCATATTCTCTTCAATTTATCTCAATCAGGACAACTAGTTTTGACTTCATCGCATTCTGCAGGCAAAGGGCATGAGTAGTGTCACTAACAAACTCACTCACATGTCGGGAGGAGCAGGAGGGGGATAACACAGAATCTAACGTGTATGGTCTAACCTCTTCTTTTGGGTTTGTCTAGTTTCACTTGGTGTGTAACAGAGGTCTTGCACCTATACACGGTGGATTGGAGTTTCCAGTGCAGAACCACTGGGCCCAACACCCCAGTTTGGCCGTCTGTGAACAGAAATGCTGCATCTGGCCTTTCTATCTGGAGCCCTGTGAGCAGCCCAACTGTGCCTGACCCCAAAGAACCTATAAATCAGCGCCAACCACTTGGGGAAAGCATGTGCTCTGGAGCTCACACTCCTCTATTCTTAGATCTAGGAATCAAGCTTTCCTTTGCTTCTGAACCAAACTATGTCTCTTTCCATCTCAAACACTTGTTGGGGGCCAAATGGGCAGGTTGTGTAGCAGCAGTGCCAAAAAGAATGCCTGAAAGCTTTTCAAAATTTTCAAACACCTCTCAAGTAGCTTTTCATTCCTGTTCGGCTAGAAGTCCCAGGCTTGGGGAACCAAGCTAAGTAGTAGGACTTCTTGATGAAAGTCCTAGTCTGGTGGCTTCTCAGAGCTCTCAAGGCATGAATCCGTGGGGCCAGGGTTCTGAAGTAAACGTAGCAAATGCAGGCTGTTCTCTTTGGGAAACTCTGCAAATGTCCAAATCAGCTCTGGGGGAATAAGGGTGAAACCCTTGACAGGCCAACATTTTTGAATGTATAATTTCCCCCAAAATACATACATCTACCGTATAACTATAATCCAAAGATCAAGTGTACGATAATAAACTTTGCTACCAATGAGTTCTGAGCACCTTGAAGATGAAAAAATCCAGATCTTTTCAGAAGTTCGATGATTTTACTCATTAAGCTTAACTTCCAATGTTCTTTTATACCAGAAAACTTAGAAGTCTTCTTGGGATGAGGGTCAGTCTAATCTAAGTCCTAGAAGCAAGGAAGCTGGGATGGACGGGATGAAACAGATTCTGGGAGGGAAGGCCCTTCATGGAAACGTACTTTTTCAGCTGTTTCATTTGGGAACTGTTGGAGGTTTAGTTGCTAAGTTCTGTCCCACTGTTGCGACCCCATGGACAGGGGCTCCCCCAGGCTTTTCTGTCCGTGGGATTTCCCAGCAAGAATACCGGAGTGGGTTGCCATTTTCTGATCCAGGAGATCCTCCCAACCCAGGAATAGAACCCACGTCTCCTGCAGTATAAGCATCCTCTTTAGTATTTGGCTAATGACCAGCTGCTCTGAGACTTGACTGAGCCATACATCCCCACCAGCTGTGGTCGAAGACAAAGACTGGAGAGCCCACACCAAGGCCTCCTGCTGGGGGCCAGAGCTCCTGGCAGGAGCAGGGGGGCACCTGTGGCTGCCATTGCTGGGGGCACCACGCGGCTCTTATTTTCAAAAGGCGACAGCTGGGTCTGGTGTTTACAGCAGACTCTTTCAGCCTTTCTTTGCCCTGAGAACCAGCAGGGAACGCCACACCTTTGTCTTTCTTTCCCAACTTCTGAAATAAGGGACCAGGTTTACAAGTTCAGTCAAGGTGAGGTGAAAAGTAGGGGGCAGTCGGGGTTGGTGTGTTGGCACAGACTCCAGCCTGAACCTCTTTGGGCCTGAGCCGTTCCCATTTGCGCCTGAGTTTATTATTCAGGTGCAGACAACGCGGGTTTAACCAGGTGAGGGGTTCCGGAGGCGCTCCCAGCCCATCCTCCACCCCTTCTGAGTTGCTCCCTCTGTCCCCAGAACTGCCTGAACCCTGGGTGGTAATGGTCTGCCGGCAGTTACAGTTGTTGATCTTATAATTGAAATTTAAAAGGGGCTCACAGCTGTCAGGAACGCATTTAACAGGGTGTCTCTGTTCCAATATTGCATGCGGCTGCCACTTTGTAATTGTGTGGTGTGTTTACGGGCGTCACAAAGAAGGGGAAGGAAGGAAGCAAATAAAGAAACCCCTCAGAACTGTTTGTAGGGTTTGAGCCCCCAGGGCAGGAAGATATGTTGGCCAACAGTCTAAAATAACACTGCTAAACCAGCAGGATCTGTGGTTTGGGAGATTGGGCTAAACAACATTATAGTTTTTGCACCTACTTGATAATTCACTTTGAGGATGGTATTTGAATGTCCTTCACCACTACTGTGCATAAGGCTGTCTTCAGTGATACCTTCACTGGACACTAATCCCCATGTAAAAACTGTCCTCTGGTTAAAGCATTGTTTTTCCTCTGATTTCTATGAGATTTGCTATTAATGATGCCATGTCCTTGGCCACCTTTTACTAGTATTTCCAAGGTAATTCTTTGCTCTATATTTTTACTTCTAACCTTTCTCTGTCACTTTGTCTGGATTTACAGTTAAATGGGAGGAGGGGAGCTTGGCCTCTCCCCAAGGTCATAAGTAGTAAGTTTGAGCCCACTGATCTCATCTCGTTTCATGCTCTCCGGGTTTTATTCATTCCTGCTGTTTACTGGTCCTCTCTCTTTCGCTCACTTCGTGCAGCAGTTTCCTTTTCTCTAACTCGAGCATTTTGCTATAATTATGCTATAATTTAACCTCGATAGCCAGAGATTAAAGTGTGGATTTTGAAAACCTTACTCCCTGTGATCATTATTTAAAAAACAAGTGAATTTATTTCAGCCTCAGTCATCATCTTTATATATTCCTACTCCTCTGTGGCTCAAGTTGGTCCATTCTTTAATTTTTAACCTCCTGTGTTTAGAGGGGGTGATGGGAGTGTTTCCAGGCAGAAAGAAGTGTTCCAATCCTGGGTACTACTCACCAACTGTGTCTCTGAACAAGTCAGCTAACATCCCTTCCATTCTCATTTCCTCCTGTGTAAAGTGAAGAAAATAAAGTATTTTCTAAGGCTCCTGTAAGGATTGAATGAAATATTGTTGTTTCGTTTCTAAGTTGTGTGTGACTCTTTTGCAACCCCATGGACTATAACCCACCAGTCTCCTCTGTCCATGGAATTTCCCAGACAAGAATACTGGACTGGGTGGCCATATCCTTCTCCAGGGGATCTTCCCAACCCATGGATCGAGCAGGCAGATCCTTTACCACTACACCACCTGGGAAGCACTGAATGAAATGACATCCATATAAACCCAGTGCAGGACCGCATGTCCGGTCGCTGTCTATTTATTGTTACTGTTATCACTGGAATATTAACTCAGAAACCCAGCCCCTGCCATATAGCCTCTGTCTTTCCAAATGCATTTTGTTTTTATTTGTTAAGCAAAGAGGACTTAACAGTTAGAAGGATTCTTGTTAAGCCCTGAATGCACAGAAGCACTCCTTTATGAACTGAAGCAATGTGTCTTTTGGCTAGGTGCTTTCCTAGGCCTGGAGGAGGAAGGAGAAGTTGGTTGACTGCTTTAATTAATAAATCTAGTCCCCACTGAAATCTCTGCTTCCTGTGAAACAGCTGTTCCCTCTTTGCAAAATCCAGTTCCACAGGCAACCCAGGGTTCCTCTGAATTCTTCCATTGACCAAGATCTTCTAGCCTTCGGTTGCTCCCTCTAGAGAGAAGCATCGGCTTAAACCTGGAGACTTTAGGGTAGTGAGGGTTTGGGAGACTGATTCTGCCACTAAATATCCATGTGATCAGTAATGACTTCCTTTAGGGCCCATTTCTTCTTGACCATGGAGCCAAATTAGTTCAAACTTGTTAATAAATAATAGTTTTTTTCAACCAGTCTCATCAGAAAGCTTTGATTACTGGGTGGATGCTCTGCAGAATAGCCTATAACAGAGCTAAATTCAATTCAACCTAAAAACCATTTTCTGTGTGCCTACGACATGTCAAGAACTAGGGGAACTTCAGAAATAAGTACTTACGAAAGCGACACATTCAAAACTACCTGTTACTGGGAGTGTCATGAGAGCACAGAGGCAATGCAAAGACAATGCATACACAGACACTGGGCTGTCCCATTTGAGAGCATGCCATCCTAAGCTAGCAGCAGGGAAGAGGCCAGGAAAGGACACATGCAGTAAAAGGACTATCATATCAGATCAGATCAGATCAGTCGCTCAGTCGTGTCCGACTCCTTGCAACCCCATGAATCACAGCACGTCAGGCCTCCCTGTCCATCACCAGCAGCACATATAAATATGCCCCAGCAGACACCCCCCTGCCCCTTCTACCCAGTAACAGCAATGGGTAGTCTGTACCAGGCCCTTCTCTAAAGGCTTTCCATGTATTAATTTTCTGTATCCTCACAGAAACCTAATAATAGGATATTCTTCCCCATTTTAAAGATGAGGAACTTGCCTACATAACAAGGCACATCTAGCAAGTTGTAGGCCCAGATATATGAACTCAGGAAATTTGACTCCAAGGCTGACATTTTATTTTTGAAAACCAAATTATATCTGGTGTCAACCTCACTGGGGCAGATAGAGCATTCAGTGTCAGGCATCACAGAGGGCTCTCCCTTTTCTTGGGGTACTCAAAGAATCTGGGGAGGAGGGGCATACATGGTCCTGAAAATATGGGGAAAGGGCAGTTTTCAGTCTCCCACGATGACATTTGGGAAGAAAAGTGCTCTGACAAGCTAGCTCCAGCACAGCCCTGCCTTAGGGTTCATTCCCCAAAACCTTCATCAGCTCTCCCCGATGCAAGATCCCAGTACCTTCTCAATGAGTGAGAGAGAGCACACTAGCTCTCTCAGCCATTAGCAGAACACACACACACACACACACACACACCCCTTCCTTCCAATTCTACTAAATCATTTTTCTCATTAAAGATAGAGGCATCCTTTCCGCCTGTCCTCCCTTCAAGCCCACTCCCTCACAGAGCATCCATAGCCTGACCTTTGGAAACAAAGGCCTGTTAACTCTTAGGAAAGATAAGAACCTAACACCATTTAGTGTTGACATTCCTACCAGGTAAGTAAGTAGAGCTAACTTCTCATTCAGTTTAAATCACTTCCCAAATATTCTTGGATGTAAAGGGAAGTTCACCTTTGTTCTTGCAATGCTCCTGTGAAGAAAGTCTCTTTTAATACAGAAACCACATTTTGGCTAAATTTCAAATTAAGGATTTCCTCGCAGTTCTCATACTTAAAATGATGCAAACTGATTATTAAGCTAGTGTAGGCAAGAGCTGGGGAGGGGGAAAGACTGCCAGGAAACCCTCAGCCACGGAGGTGAGTGCCTGACCCTGTGATGTTGCCTTGTCTATATAATTTGCTGCGTGTTGCATCATACAGAATATGCCAACCTTTTTCCGCCTGCTCAAAAAAAGGTGATGCTAATTAGATCAGGCAAATAGCTGCTGTTGTTGATTCATTTGAAAATGATTATTCCAAGGCAATGTGTTATTACCCAGCAAGCCACAGCTTTGCCTATTAATGCTCTGAGGTGGCTGCCAGACTTCAAAGTCAGAGGTGGAATCTGAGGCTAGCAGTGCCTGCTGGGTCACTATCAGAGCCTTCATCTGAGGACAAGGAACAGTCTATTGACATTTAAGAATTTAATCCCTTCTGGTTAGTATGAACACTACTATCAATTCAGTGCTAATAAATATCAGTTGGGACACTTCCCATGTGCAAAGCGTAATACAGTAGATTACACAAAAACAAATATGAAGTTAAGGTTCTTACATTCTAGTGAAAGAGCTAAGATGCTGAGACAAGTAATAATACAGAATCTTGCAAGTAGTATAATTAAGCGAAATAAGTAAAAATACATTTGATAAAGTGGCAAGTTCTCCACATGCTGTTTATTTATTTAGTATATTAGAAATATAAAGTGCTGTGGGAACACTAAGGACGTAAAGCTTCATTTTGTAGAGGGTAGACTTAAAGGAATCAAGATGAGGAAAAACTTCAGGAAGCAAGCAGCATCTGAGCCGCCTTTAGAAGGAGTCGTTTTAAACTTCAGTGAAACATTGCTGTTTAGTCGCTTAGTCAGGTCAGACTCTTTTCTCAACCCCATTGACTCTAGTCCACCATCCATGGGTACTCTCCAGGCAAGAATACTGGAGTGGGGTATCATTTCCTCCTCCAGGGGATCTTCCTCACCCAGGGATCAAGCCTGCATCTCCTGCAGGCAGATTCTTCACCACTGAGCTACCAGAGAAACCCCCAGTGAAGCATTAGCAAGAGCCCAAACCAAGAGCGGGGAAGTTGTGTTAGGTGGTCCAGTTTGGAACTAGGAGGCAATGAAAAAAAAAAGTAATCTGTGTACCTCTAAGTGTAATCAGATCACAGAAGGTTTTCAATCTGCACACAAGGAATTTGGATCTTCTTTGGAAAGATAAAAACATCTTTTCCAAAGATTTTTAGAAAATAAATGTTGATGCAGAAAATAAATGTTTCTCAGAAAAGACTATATGTATTTTTTTTTAATGCATATAAAAAGAGCTGCAAGTTAAACTTGCTATTATTGAAGTTAACCTAAAAAAAAAGTGTGAAAACAATTTTTACTCATTTTTGAGGGCTGTGCTTCCTGAGGCACAGATTCTAGATAGAATTTGGACCATTATAATCCAATAATGCTGAAACAGATTTCATTGCTACCAAATAAAGAACATGTTTTCCCCTTTTGTCTTCTGTGTAAATTCCCCTTCCTCCTTGTGAAACTGTTAATATGCTGAAATTGACCGTTTAGCCCACCTCCAAACCCTTAAAATGTAGTTAATTACAAGATAGGCCAATTTAAACTTTACGACATTCTTGATACCAGAATATATGGTAGGTTGTTTCTGTTAATCAGGAGAAGGAAGGTGGTGTCAGCATGTGAGGGGAGAACGAGGCTTCTCTGGTCTGGACGCTGCTCCTCCCCCAGCAGCGCCTCCCACTGGCTGGAGGACAGAGTCCTTCCCCTCTCTTTTAAACTGCAGAATGCGGAGATTGCATAGGATTACGTCCCCTCTACCTTCCGCCTCAAATGGCCTATGAAACCAAAGAAGAAAAATTGTACACCATAGTGCAACTTAAAAGCATGTACTGAGAATGCAGGAATGATTGGTCATATAGAGTCATGCTTACAAAGTTCACTTTTCGTGATCACATGTTGGAGCAATATTGGCCCACTTAGGCAAAACAAAAGACAGACAAGGAGGCAGAGACACCAACTACCTGGAGTAAGCAATGATTTTATTTTCAAACTAACACAATTACATACTCTTCTCCCCAAAGCTCAACCTACAAATGGCATTTAAGAAGTCAGAAATGAAATGCATCCCATGTACATAATTTTCCTTTTTGCAGCCTCCCAGTTGTGTCCTATCAAATAATATAATTTTATCCTTATAGTTAGATTATTTCCTTCAGAGTGGCACAACATGCAACCTGAAATACTAGAAAAGTATAGGGGAAATACTTTCAAAAGACTGTAAAATTTTTTGGTATCTTTTAAAATTGATTACTATCTTTATAAATTTGAAGTTTATAAGATTCTCTGTAAGGAATCTTATCTGGATGGCAGGTACTTACATGCTGCTATTTTATTTAATTTACATTTCTGTGTACTTATCTTTTATCTTTCAATGTATTTGAGCGTTAAGTATGAGAAATTTCATAATTAAAAACTTTCATTGTCCAGGAATTAATTGATTGAACATTTCAGGAGACAAAGTCAACTTCCCCCCTAATAGAAGTTCATATTACAAGAAACATCTCAGTATTGATAGGAGGAGGGTGCACAGCTCAAAGAGAAGTATCTATGTCAGGCAGGACCTCAAAGTAAATATAATGAAATAATATGAAAAAGTATTTGTGTTACTTTTCTCTGCAGCCTGTCTGAACTCCTGATCTTCTCTCCAGTCAGCTGATGATATCCTTCTACCCAGGAGGAGAATAAACTGGTATAGAAGGAATATAAGGAAAAAGAAAAAAAAAAATTGGCATTCAATATAGGATTTTTTTAGAAAGACAACAACTATGCAAGGTTATTACCTTAAGAGGGGTAATCCCTTTTATTTCTATCTTTAATGTAACCAAAACCAGGATTAGAGAATAAACGTTACTGAGTCCTCCTTTCAGTTCAGTTCAGTCGTGTCCAACTCTTTGTGACCCCATGAACTGTAGCATACCAGTCTTCCGTGTCCATCACCAACTCCCGGAGCTTGCTCAAACTCATGTCCATCGAGTCAATGATGCCATCCAACCATCTGGTCCTCTGTTGTCCCCTTCTTCTCCTGCCTCCAGTCTTTCCCAGGGTCTTTTATAGTGAGTCAGTTCTTTGCATCAGGTGGCCAAAGTATTGGGGCTTCAGCTTCAGCATCAATCCTTCCAATGAATATTCAGGGTTTATTTCCTTTAGGATTGACTGGTTTGATCTCCTTGCATTTAAAAGAACTCTAAAGAGTCCTATCCAATACCGTAGTTCAAAAGCATCAATTCTTCAGCACTCAACTTTCCTTATGGTCCAACTGTCACAGTCCTCCGATAGTGCAAAGAAAATATGCTTTCTGCTATTGCAGCCAGGTGTGAGACTTGCTTTCTGTGCTTTGGAAAGAGGAAGATATGACAAAGGAGAAATAAAAGAAACTCACTGCTTCTGGCCTGGGGGTAGTTAAGCAAAAGAAGAGGGGGAGAGGCAGAAGGTGAAGATGATAAGAGATACGGGGGGAGGATGGTTACTCCAAAGGCAGAACGTCTCCTACCCGCACACCCACAGGCTTCCCCAGCCCTGGTCGGGGTGCCCACACTGGGGAGAAGTGGTGCCCTAACATCGTTGTTTAGACAAAAAGGGCCTGGGTTCAACTCCCACAGGGAATCCTGATTCCTTAGGGCACAGAAGGTATCCAGATATTACCTGTGCCTTGTGAAGGGCATGGGTGTTTCCTGAAGGGGTGGCTAGTGAGCTGTCCAAAAGGACTCCTTCATCAGGATCTACAGTCCTTGGCTGAGGACACTGGGCCTGGGAGGAGGGTAGCCAGATAAAATACAGAATGTTCAGTTAAATTTGAATTTCAGGTAAGCAGCAGATAATATTATGTGTAATTTGGGGACATACACTAAAAAATTCATTGTTTGTCTGTAATTCAGATTTAATAGGATATCCTGTAATTTTTTATTGATATCTATTTTTGTTCTCATTTTTTAAAAATTAAAAATTTTGAATTGAAGTACAGTTTATTTACAGTGTTGTATTAGTTTCAGGTGTGCAACAAAGTGAGAGTATCCCTATATTTTCATTTGCTAAACCTGGCAATCCCTATGGGGCCTCGCCAAGAGCTGCTGCCAGGCTCAGGGAGTCCTGAAGCAAGCTAGACCCAGGAGAGGCAGAGTTGCTAGACAGGGGCACCCCCAGGCCTGTATCATAGAGTGACACCAGGAGTACAACCATGCCGTAGGCTACGTCAGCCAGGGACGTAAGTGGAAATGACAACAAAATGAGAATGGACGTGCAGAAGTGGGTGTTGCCATAACTGAGCCAGGGGGTGGGGTAAGGACTCCCTGTGCATGAGAGCTTTCACAAAGCCCTGAGGTCACATGTGATCCATCAAGAACCACATTTGGAAGAGTCACAGAGGCAGTGAGGCACCTAAAAGAGAAAGCAATTTACTTGCAAGTTGATTGTTTCAGACACAGCTTTAAACAGGACTGAGCTGAAAAACAGATTTTTCCCTGATAATTCTGAGATGGGGTTCATAAAGAAATCAGTTGTAGAGACAAATCTTCAAAATGCATTTTCTGTGCACTTTTGAGTTGCAATACAAGTGAATTGATCCCTACCTCACACCAATATTTAAGAACTTTTCAACAACAGAGAAAGAAAATGATAGATTGTTAGGAAAAACTGTGACTGTGCCCTTACCTATGCAATCACACCCTTGCCTCTCTCTCCCCTAATTCCTGAAGCCCTAGAGTTCTTTGACCCATAGTTCTGACCTACAGAAGAAACCCTGTGGATCTTAGAGGTTGGGGTTCTTCTCCAGCCATCCAAATCTAAACCTCTGCAAACTGGTGTAATGTGGTTTCAGAACCTGCCCACATTGCCATGGGACCTGAATACAGACCAGAAAAGTCCCTTTCAGTCCTGTGGACACTTGGAGGTCCCCCATCATGCCACATGCTGCTTCCTGCCAGTGTACTGCAAAAGCAGCTCAACACCCCCACTCCTTGGACAGGGTCCAAGTCTCCTTCCCTTCCTCCCAAATAATGAGAGCATAACTAGCATAAACTGGAACAGATTAACTGGAGCTGGGGAAAGGGCTAGATGTACATTCTTTAGAATCAGCCACAGACATTTGGAATATTTTTAACTTTTCTGAAAGTTTTAAGTTCTCCCCCAAGTAATAGAAACTTGTTTAAAGGGCCTGGAGGCCTATTTGTCAAGCTTCTTTCTACCTGATGCATGAATCCCCTGCACAACTCTGGGTCAACTGGTCACTCAGGCTCTGCTTAAACCTTCCAAGTGTCTCGTTACCCTCAAAGGGAACTGCCACTCCCATCCCTGTAATGGCTGTAAAGAGGATACAAAGCAGGAAACAAGGTCCAATAAGCTTAAGAAGCCTTGACTATTACAGTTCCTGTTTTCCCAGCATTCTGTTTGACCCAATTCATTTTTCAAGACTCAGATATGTGTTGATCTTTATAATCAAGAAAAGTGCATGGAGGACAAGGTATGTCTCTATTGAAGACAGAGAATCAATGGGTTAGAAGGCCTCAGTGACAGATGGATGCTGTTTACTGCAGAGTTTGTAGAACTCATATCTCATTTAAAACATACATGAAATTCTCTCCAGCTTTCTAAATCCCACATTCTGTGGAAGTTCAAGGTCCTTTCCTTGATTTCTGGAAATTCTCAGGGGCTTATGTTCTCATGGCCACATTTGGCTCCTCTTGATTTTACTCATTTCTTGCCTTTTGGGCTCTTCTCTTCCCTCTGCCCATCTTCCTATTCCCCCAGACTCAGGAAACTCCACCCCTTTTGCCTGACTTTCTTACTGAGCTCAAATGAGTCCCTTATGAAGCTTTGAATAAATGAATCATGCTAACAACTTAAAACTGAATATTAGACATTCTTTTAAAAAAAACCTATAGACCTGATGCCTGCCATGACCATCTTTCTGAATAGGCTCCAGCCTCCCACGATGGGTCCAGCATCTGGCTCTCCCTCTCCTTTTCTCCTCTCCTCCTGGCCCTTGTCCACCCACAGACTTTTCTTCATTTCTGAAATAGAACCATTTAGCTATCTATGTTTGTCTTCCTCCTGTCCCTGCCCTTAAAACTTATCAGATTGTTTGCCAAGTGACAAGTTTGCTTCCTAAGAGGAACTCAGGCACCAAGTGTAAATTATATGAAATATATTTTTACTTACTAAGCCTCCGTGGACAATATTGGCCCCAATTCCTAAGGGACTAATTTTCAATCTTGCATCTCTCATCAGTGATACAGTGTATAGAAGACAAGGGAACCTAACCTTGAATTATGGTGACAGAACAACAGGGTCAAAGCCTTCTTTTGCAGGGTAGAGCACGAGGAGAACTTCCTTGGCTGTGACAACCATGGATGCCCTCTTTATGGGTGGGCTTGGTGCCCCCTCCCTACTGCAGCAGATGCATGCTCCTTGAAAAGTGGTCATCTTCACTGCAGATGCACTTTCTGGTGGCAGGAGGAACAGTAGATGAACAAGTGTCTGAAGTTTAAATTCCAAAAGATCACACACATGCGTCCTGCACAGCAGAGGAGTCAGCTGTGACCAGAGCTCTTTTGGACAGCGGGACCCCAATAGCCCTACTCAGGACTTGGCATAAAATTGTACCTGGCTAGGTTGGCAAAGCAAAAGCACAGAGAATCAAAACAAAAAGTGTCTCTCGGTAAAAGCAGGGCTGAAATTTTCAGCCTCTTGTTTGTGGCTTGTACTCAGGTGTTTGTGTTCTTCCAGGGAAACAATAGGCTCATTAGAGCACAAGTGAAGAAGTTACTTAATAGGTTCGTAAGTCACCCCGTTCTTGCAAGACAACAGCCATGCAGGGGTGCAGATGAGTGAGAATCACTGATGAAGCTTTAAATTGATACACTCACTGAAGCGTAAGCTATCAATACTGACCTTGTTTGCTGCTTCCCAAGCAGGCAAGTGGAGTTCTCTGGAACCTTTGGGTAGTGAGCCATGCATTTAAGCAGATTTCAAAGAACTGCATTTAACTTAACCAAATAGCTCATTGAATTGTTTCTGGGTTTCAAGGATTAAATGCGTGTTAGAATAGTGGTTTTAAGCATTTTTAGTCATCTAGAGTTTTAAAAAATCCAGTTCTGGCAGAGGAGTCTGAGTCTTCTAAATGTTTCTTTCTGGAATGAAAACAGCTGAAAGCTTGAGATTGCAGCTGGACCTAACCCAAACACTGTGGTCATAGTAGCTGACCTTAATCTATAGCTTGCTGATTATTAAACCCTATGATATGTCCTTTAATATGCAACATTTTATTTAATCCTCACCATGACCTTGGGAAGACATTAGAACTTAAAGTGATAAAAATAATTACCCAAGATCTCTGCACTAATTAAGAATTAAGATTCAAACCCAGGGCCTAAACTCTTAGCCACTACCCTATATAGCCTCTGGCTTCCCAGGTAGGGCAGTGGTAAAGAACCCGCCTGCCAATGCAGGAGACATAAGAGACATAGGTTTGATCCCTGGATTAGGAAGATCCCTTGGAGGAGGAAATGGCAACCCATTCCAGTATTCTTCCCTGGAAAATTCCATGGTTGGCTACAGTTCAGGGGGGTCACAAAGAGTTAAACATGACTGAGCACACGCACATACACACACAACTATATTGGCTCCAGTGTGATTTCATAGATACATAAGCCTATGACTTCTTCATAATTGAAAATATATTACAAGAAATAAAAGTCCACCATGAGTATTTATTTCTCTTGTTGCCTAGCATGTAAATGGCATTACATTTGCCCACATGCTCAGTTTTATCTAAATTCCCAAATCCAAAACCCAACCTCTTAAATGCTCCCCAGCCCCTGTCTTCCCCAGCATTGGTATATGTTGGCTCCCCTTCTCTCCTTCCTGTGCAGTTTCCACACTGTGGCCAGAGTTCTTGTTCCAAAACACAAAGTTGGTCATGTCCCTTCACTACTTAACACCGTGCCTAGCCTTCTATTGTCTGCTGCTGCTCGGTCACTTCAGTCGTGTCCGACTCTGTGCGACCACATAGACGGCAGCCCACCAGGCAAGAACACTGGAGTGGGTTGCCATTTCCTTCTCCAATGCATGAAAGTGAAAAGTGAAAGTGAAGTCGCTCAGTCATGTCTGACTCTTAGCGACCCCACGGACTGCAACCTACCAGGCTCCTCCGTCCATGGGATTTTCCAGGCAAGAGTACTGGAGTGGGGTGCCATTGCTTCTATTGTCTGCTGCTGCTGCTGCTGCTGCTGCTAAGTCGCTTCAGTGGTGTCTGACTCTGTGCGACCCCATAGACAGCAGCCCACCAGGCTCCCCTGTCCCTGGGATTCTCCAGGCAAGAACACTGGAGTGGGTTGCCATTTCCTTCTCCAATGCTACTCTCCATCAAGTCCAGACACTTTAGCATAGCACACAAAGCCTGTCATGGTCCAACCCTAACCTCCTTTTTATATTTATTTCTTGCCTCTCATTCTTATGTGTACAATTCAGTGATCATATTACACTTAACTTCTCAATCTCAGGTTCAGAAAACTTGGATACCTTAACCTACCAGCATTATCTAGAAGGCCTGCTCACAGGTGAACAGAATTTGGTAAGTTTTCTGGGAGCAGCAGAAAAAATAGTTTAGGGAGTGGAAGAAGACTTACTGATTATCTCTTGTGCATTTTCCTTGTTTTCCAAATGAAATATGAAATTCTAAAGTCAGAAAGTGCCCTACCAAAATCACATAGCCACTTAGGCTGTTCATACTAAGCTTCTCCCCAGACCAAGAATTCTGTTCTATGATTCTTACATTTAGTAAAGGAAGTATCCATTTGCCTTTTATTTTAAGCTTCAAAATTTCCAATTTAATTGCATTGCAAGCTTGTACTTTGAAGGGATAAAGTAATTGCCACATTTAGAAGGCTTTCATATATTTTTTTTAAAAATCACAGAGACTTACTAACCCTGCAGTTTCCTGACCTGTTATTCATTCTTTGGTTCATTAAATATCCACTAACACTATCATATACCATATATTCCACATACCAGACTCTCTGGAGACAAAGACAAGAAAATATTTTTTCTGGTATTTCGTTGCCTAGTACAGACAAAAATGTGCAGAGGTTTCTTTTTTCATTATACGTAAGAGCCTTGAAGGAAGAGAAGTACAATGTTGTGTGGAAGAACAAAGAAGTAAATGACTCAAGGAAAGTTTGCTGAGAAAGATGCAGACATCCGTACTGGGCTAAAGAATGAGGTGTGTTGACCCAGGTTAGACAGTGAGAGGAATGGGCTTAAGTAGACACATTGCCCACTGCTCCGAGGAAGGCATCTTTCTCTTTTCCAAAGAGTCATGAGATTTCAAAAATAACTAACATACTGTTGGCAGTGGGCAAGGAACTCTTCAAAACAGTTTAGGTGTAAAAATTCACATAATGCTCAAAACAATCCCATTGTATGGATGAGGAAACAGTGACATGAGAGAAAGTAACTTGCCTAAGGTCACACGAGTGGCAAGTTATGGAACTAAGATTGGATCCCCTCAGCCTGGTTCCTGTGTGAGTTCAACCCCTCCACTGCTCTGCCTCTAATATATTTCAGGACGCAATGTTAAAGCATTGATCTGGTGGTCGAAGAACGTACATTCTCATCTCAGCCAGTCTGAGGCTTAGCATATGTCCCTTGAGTTAGATTGGTGAACCTCTTAACCCTTCTCAGCAACAAAAGTAAATCAATCTTCTTGGGTCTAGAGCAGAGGTTAGCAAACTTTTTTGGTTAAAGGGCCAGATAGTAAATAATTTAGGCTTTGTGGACCATATGGGCTTTGTGACAGTCACTCATTTTGCCGTTGTAGCACAAAAGCATCTATAGACAGTATGTAAACAAGTGAGTCTGGCTGTGCTCCATGCAACTTCATTTACAGGGACGACATTGGAATTTCATATAATTATTGTGTCACGAAATATTATTCTTCTTTTGTTTCCAACCATTTAAAAACAAAAAACCCATTCTTCACTTTGCGTTTGTTCGGTCCCTAAGTTGTGTCCAACTCTTTGTGACCCCACGGACTCCAGCACTCCAAGCTCCTATGTCCTCCACTATCTCTTGGAGTTTGCTCAATTTCATGTCCATTGAGTCAGTGATGCTATCTAACCATTTTTTCCTCTGTTGCCCACTTCTCCTCCTGCGTTCAGTCTTTCTCAGCATCAGGGTCTTTTCCAATGAGTCAGCTCTTTGCATCAGGTAATGAAAGTATTGGAGCTTCAGCTTCAGCATCAATCCTTCCAATGCATATTCAAGGTTGATTTCCTTAAGGATCGACAGGTTTGATCTCCTTATAGTCCCAGGGACTCTCAAGAGTCTTCTCCAGCACCACAGTTCAAAACATCAATTGTTCAGGGCTCAGCTTTCTTTATGACCCAACTCTCATATCTGTACATGACTACTGGAAAAATCAGCTTTGATTGTACAGGCCTTTGTTGGCAAAGTGATGTCTCTGCTTTTTAGTACGCTGTCTAGTTTTGTCATAGCTTTCCTTCTAAGGAACAAGCGTCTTGTAATTTCATACAGATGGTAGTCTGATTTGGCCTGTGGCTGTGGTTTGCCATCTATTGATTTAGGATCTAGAGCATAACTTCTACGTTTTAGGAAACTCTCCAGGAATCAGTTTGGTGTTGAACATACACTGGGTAGTCAATAAATATTAACTAACACTCCAGGGTACCTCATAGGCATGTGGTAGAGGGAACACCATGACCTGGAAATAGCATGATACTAGGGATTAGAAGACCAACCTGGAGTCCCAGATCTTAAGTTACTTATCTTAAGTAAACTTAAGATAGTTAATAACCTCCAACCAGGCCTTGGTTTCCTGCTCATTTATCATTGCCAAAGACAGGCCATGGTATCCCTATAAGAGCTCTATTTCTTGTATTGTACTTATAAGTATGGCACTTTGCATATGTTAACTTAATATTTACCACAGTAATATGAGATATGTACTTAAAATGTTCCCATTTTGCAGATGAGGATTAGAGAGACTGCCCAAGAACACACAGCAGGTAAGTGGCAGAGATAGAACTTGACCCCATTATGGCTTCAGAATCTAGCTCTTGACCCCAGGCTATAATACTTTCACTTTATAAATGAGGAAGATACATTCCTCAACAAAAAAAAAGTATACTGCTACAAGCCCCATCCTACCCTTGGAGTGGGGTATGAGGGATATCAGCAATGAATTTGAGACACATAAGCTCAAATATAAAGTATGGAAATAAATTTTTTAGTTCTACTTGGCATTTAGTGAACACTTGCTATAGATCCAGATCAAATATTTTACTCTGTCTTGTTTCATTTAATCCTATTAATAACAAGTTTATGAAGTACTATTATCAACCCCTCACACAGATAGAAAATTGAGGCTTAGAGAGATGAAATACTTGTTCAGGGTCCCAGGATGGTAAATAGCAGAGCAGAGATTTGAACACATGGCACCCGATCTCAGAGTTCAAAGGGAACAGTGACACTTTCAGCCATACTTGTGTGTGTTACTATTAGTAGTGCATTCAGCCACATGGTAGGTTAAATATGGCTTTGACAGCTGGCCTGAGAACCTAACCATCACTTAGAACTCAGTTTCCATAGAAAAATGAATTGTGAGTTTGAAACAACTCATTTACAAGCAGATTTGGGAAAACACTCGGTGAACTGGGAGATGAGTCTGTGCCTTCGTCCGTGGCTCAGCGGTAAAGAATCCGTCTACAATGCAGGAGACATGAGTTTGAACCCTGGGTCAGGAAGATCCCCTGGAGGAGGAAATGGCAACCCACTTCAGTATTCTTGCCTGGAGAATCCCATGGACACAGGAGCTCAGTGGGCTGCAGTCTATGGGGTTGCAACAGAGTTAGCAACTCAACGACAATCTCTTTATTGTACGTGAATGTTCAGAACTTTTGCCTTTGGCAATGAACTTGCCTCATTCTCCTTACTTCCCTGAAGTGTCTGCACTGCTTTGCCCACACTGGACAGCCAGTGATCTCCTGAGTAACTCTTGATCTCTACAAGAGGAGCTATGCAGTGACAGCTCTCATCAGACACCCCAAATTTTGCCTCCAAACATACTGGAGGGAATTATTGTATCCACAGAGACGTGGTGCCCCATTCCTGGGTTACCCTGAATTGAAAGGCTATAGATGAAGGTCAGTATGAGTTCAGAAGAGAAGCATAGAGAGACTGAGAAGTGGCTCTGTAATTTCGGAAATGCAGCTCCTTGACAGGGACCTCTGTGTGAACTGTGCAGATGCTGGGTGGCTTGCCAGGTACTAACAACAGTCCTTATTAAGCTTGTCTTGTTCATTTGCTTTTAAGGCATGTGCTGTATTTATTAGCAATGCTTATGAAGAAGTCTTCTTAATGCTGGATTAGCAATACCTTTCCCTGGGGTGTTTTCTGTGTCGAAAGCTGTGGAGAAGGGTGAGAATGAGTTCAAGGCTGAGATCTGGGACTGACTTGCAGTGTGACCTTGCTCAAGTCACTTCATCACCACCCTTCTATTTCCACCTCTTAAAAAAAAAAAAAAAATAGCAAGCTAATACCCGCCCTCTATCTAACTCCAAAGATAAATCAATGTCTGAAAAGTGCTTTGAGCTTCTCGATACAAAGGCGAGTGTTCCTTACCGTCATTAATTAGCATGTATTAATAGAAAGAGTAGTACAGAAAACCCAAAGGTGATCCAAAATAGTGATGAACAAACCTGTCATATTGTATTAGCAGCTGTCACAGAGCAGGCAGTGGAAATGAACAGCTTCTCTCCCTAATACTGCAGAGTTTTTCTCCTGCAAACTGATTCCTATGAAATTCAATTTAGGGGAAAAAAACCTTGTATGCCAAGTTATATTCACTTGGAAATTTCTTAGCAAGTAATATAGTTTTCTGAAAAGGTTGTGGGTGGGAAGGCTTACCTCTTTCCTAATTTAATGACTACCAAGTGTACATGATCCTATGATAGAGAAAGGAACATCCATTGACCACCATTACAACCAAGATTTAAATATAAGGACACATTAATTTTTTTAATGCAGTACCTATTTTCTCCTTCATCGGGCTATTTTGGCTGAAATAATTTGACAGCAAAGCAACCTTTGGTCTTGTTTGAGAGGTTTTGCTGCTTTTCTCCACGCACCTGTGTCTGTCTGTGCAATAAACCTGACTGTAGGACTCTCATCACAAATGAACTGTCAGATCATTACTACAGTTGATGCAATATAATCTGTCTTGAAATTAGAATCAGTCTGGCCAAGCTAGGCGTTCACTTGCCATAGAGGCTAATTCACTTCTTGAATATGCATTCATGGAGATATGCCTCGATTTGGAATCCAGAGGGAGTACACGTTAACAGCAGATTTTCTGAATTAGCATGGCAAGAGGGAAGGGTCCTTCATTTAGACGGCTGCAGATGCCGCTCCCTCTTGTTCATTACAATTGCATTTCATCAGCTTTATGATGTCCACATGTCAATTGAGTGTGAGGATTTTTCACACAAAAGAGCCTCAGGGAAAACGACTCCACTAGCTAATCAGCTGATTATCATACCTCAAATGGGCTGCAGTACTTGCTACTCCCAACCTGTAATGGGCAAGAGCAGAATTGAAGATTAAGACTGCAAAGAAAGAGAGCTCTTCAGCCTGTTTAAGGAAATTAAAGAGGAATTTGTCAGCAAGGAGAAGAAAGAACTACAGGAGCAGAAGAGAAAGCCTATGAAATAGATGGGTTTTCAAAATAAAATGACTGATGTTTTCCTTTAAAATAGCATTGGTGGGAGAGGGTGAAAGGTTAATTAACTATATGATCTGCCCATATATGCCCAGCTATATAAAGCTCTGTCTGCCCCTGCCCTGGATTTTAAAACCAATATTCAAGAACCCAGCCCAGTGTCGAGAAGAATGTTTCAGAGTAATTGAGTTAATTTCCAACAAGTCAACTATTCACAACTGCCCCTGGACACCTCCTTATGGATTTCCTTGGATCGTTTGGAAATTAGTTGATTAATATCAAGAAAGTGATGATAGTAAGAGAAGAAAAACATACCCACACGACCTCGTAAAGAATGCTAGCTTGGGGAACATTTATGAAAGTCACTAACTGAGATTTTTATTACCAGAGATGTATTTTTATATTCTTTGAGGAAAGGAAATTAACGGGTGGCCTTTTTTCTGTTTTTGTCTGAAATTTACCAAAGTTTTCTCCCAGCTCCCTGGGGTCTTCTTCAAGTCTATCTAAAATGCAGTTAGAGCAGAGGCTGTCTTTTGCTTCACAGCGCGTCTGCCTTATGCTTTCATCAGAGGAGTCTAACTCACACAGATGCACTATTTAACAATGCCATCCCCTGCTTTCATCAGTAGGGGGAAGGTTGCAGAGCCGAGCCCTGCAGAATAAGGGGGGCAGGTCCCCTGTGATCGGCGAAAGCTGAACATCGGTGCCAGTTTCCATCTGTCATGATAGCCTATCCTCGAACCTTCAATCTGTCAAAAGCGCACTGCCTGGCTGAAGGCTCCAGGAGATTTGGTGCACTAAACACATTTGACAACAGCATTATCACTGCAAGGAGCCAGCAAAATGCCATCAATGTGTTAATTGTAACTGGCTATGTAAAGTGTCACTTCCCATATCATTTAACACCAGCTTTGCCTCTTTTGCAGTTCCTAATTTTCTACACTTTATAAACATATGGATTGCTGTTGTAACAACAATGTGATCTTCTTAGCAGAGGTTTAATTTTGCTTGGATACACTGCACTCAAGCTTCTAACCGGGAAACAGCGACAGGCATGAAGGGGGCTGGGGAGGGGAAGTCTGGAAGAGAAAATAAAGGGAGACTTGAGAAACTGGAAGTGTAGGGGAGATGGGAAAGGCCAGCAGGAGTCAAAGCTTCTCACACAGTGCTGCTGTAACATTTTTTTTTTTTACATGCATGGAATGGTGGTGCTTTTATCAGGATGTGTTCTTGCTAATGGGTAAATGATTCTGTTTCTGTTGCAAAGGATGAAAAATGTATATCCAGAATTTGCAGGCAGTGAGTTTTCCTCCATCATAATGTGAACAGTTTTATAATGATAAACATGAGAGCAGTACATAAATAAATGAAAAATCCCCCTTGAAGATCTGAATGGGTTTTTAGCACCCAAGTACCTAATATTCAATTTCTGGTACAACCAGGGCCAGGTGTTAAATTTCTCTAGTTACTGTCACTAATGCAAATTAGATTCTTTTCCTGCTCGTAAAAAATCAAATCCACATTAGAAATTAGCTATAAAATGTAATGACTTAAATGCTATAGTGTTTTACAAATCTCCCTGCATTTCTATGGTAGATAATGCTGTAAAACTGAGAGAAGATAATAAAATACGGTAGGAAGTTGAGTTATTTAAAGGTCTTTTGTGACTGCTTACTTAGAAATGTGATGTATTCTTTTACTCTTTTCCTTCCCTGTCCCCTTTCACTGTGGGAAATGAGCACATTTATGATTCCTTTTTTATAAGCTTAGATGTAATCAAAATTCATTTTTAAATGATGCCACAAGAGCTGGAGAAATCATTTGCATTATTGAAAAAAACATCACCCAGAGAAGTTTACAATACCTTTGCAACTTTTAATCATTGGTATTGTAACCATCCTGAGGAAAGTTGCAAGTGGTTAAATAAAGAGCTTAATTAGCATTTTAAAACTCTTCATTAATACTATCACCAAATTTACCTCCACGACTATTTCCTGTCTGTACCCACTGCCTTACCCTGTAGAAAAATATCCAAATGCAAAAGAGAAATTTTCCTTTAAAATAGAGCATTTATTAAAAAAAAAAAAAATTCTACAATGCACAACAGAGCAAAATTGAACTGAGAACATAAAAGCTACGCATTTATCAAAATTTAAATCCTAGCAGCACAGATTTAGCGGCCTATTTTACTCTGCCTCTGCCAAGTACCCAATTTAGGTCTTTAAATTAAAATCATAATGAAAGTTTAGGCCCCAATGAATCAAAAGTTTTTACAAAACAAACAAAGTTATGATTAAGCTTAACATTTCTGAACTTAGCTAAAGAAGCTTAGATCACTAGAACAGGCTTATGTGAAAAATAAACTCCATGATCAAGGAAAGTGGAAGAGAACAATTTTTGAGTATGTACTATGCGCCTGGAAGGGCAGTGTCACATGATTATTTTCTTTTTTTTTTTTTTTTTTGATTATTTTCATTTAAGTTTTTTCAGTGGGGAAACTCAAACAGTGTCAATAAAACTCACACAATGCCGCACAGCTAAGCCCACTCCTCATCTATGTCCTTTCTGCCACCCCCACTCCCTGATGTCTCCCAGAGGTGGTCTGGAGAGACCACCAACTAAGGGAAGTTGCCTCTCCCGGCCTCCACCTTGGGGCCAGTCAAATCCTCCTTACTCTGCTGTAGCACCTAAGCCAGGACACTGCCCCCAGGGCGTGGTGACTATGTATAGATTCTTCATCCTGGCTGGGAGAGCTTTAAGTGGGATTATTTCACTTTGCTCTTTGGCTTCCCAAGCACAGAACAGCATCTGATCTGCTAGAAAGGCAGAACTTTCACTGGGTGCCTGGTGTTAGAGTAGGAAAAAACAGGAAAATACATCGCATCTTTCCTAGGAAACCCCATGCATTTCCTAAGATTCATACCCTGCTTTAGGTACTCATTCCAAACAGTTTTCTCAGATTTTCTGTAACATATACAGAGACTTTCACTTTATACCATCCCTTGGTGAGTGGTAGGGCTTGATACTCGTAATCAGATGCCTCTACCAATGACCATCAGAAAGCTCTCTTCTGCAGCTGCCTTTTGTTCCAAATTTATTGTCTCTTTGATCTTGGCATGGATCTAACTTATATGCAGAGTACATCATGAGAAACGCTGGGCTAGAGGAAGCACAAGCTGGAATCAAGATTGCCAGGAGAAATATCAATAACCTCAGATATGCAGATGATACCACCCTTATGGCAGAAAGTGAAGAGGAACTAAAAAACCTCTTGATGAAAGTGAAAGAGAAGAGTGAAAAAGTGGGCTTAAAGCTCAGAATTCAGAAAACTAAGATCATGCCATCCGGTCCCATCACTTCATGGCAAATAGATGGGGAAACAATGGAAACAGTAAAAGACTTTATTTTCTTGGGCTCCAAAATCACTGCAGATGGTGATTGCAGCCATGAAATTAAAAGACACTTACTCCTTGGAAGGAAAGTTATGACCAACCTAGACAGCATATTAAAAAGCAGAGACGTTACTTTGTCAACAAAGGTCTATCTAGTCAAGACTATGGTTTTTGCAGTAGTCATGTATGGATGTGAGAGTTGGTCTCACATGTGTATATATGTGAGACTATAAAGAAAGCTGAGCACAGAAGAATTGATGCTTTTGAACTGTGGTGTTGGAGAAGACTCTTGGGAGTCCCTTGGACAGCAGGGAGATCCAACCAGTCCATTCTAAAGGAAGTCAGTCCTGGGTGTTCATTGGAAGGACTGATGTTGAAGCTGAAACTCCAATATTTTGGCCACCTGATGTGAAGAGCTGACTCATTGGAAAAGACCCTGATGTTGGGAAAGATTGAAGGCAGGAGGAGAAGGGGACAACAGAGGATGAGATGGTTGGATGGCATCACTGACTCAATGGACATGGGTTTGGGTAAACTCTGGGAGTTGGTGATGGACAGGGAGGCCTGGTGTGCTGTGGTTCATGGGGTCGCAAAGAGTCGGACCCGACTGAGTGATTGAACTGAACTGATCCATACTCTCTGCATCTGGCAACTGTATCTCCTTTTCTTGCCCAGTAGCATTTCCCTACAAGCTTCTTTAGGATTTGTGCTTTTTTTCCATGTTCCTTATCTAAATCAGCTCTCAGAGGAGAGAGATTCACAGTAAGATATTACAGCTGATAGAATCTACCATGTTTTGCCTTCATAGGTGTTTTGACATTTAAAGTTTCCTATTCCTAAAGGAGTTTGAGGCCTGTTTTGTTAGGGGTGAGTGAGACCCTTCCCAGGCTTGACCAGCAATGTTTGATTCAGCCCTCTCTGATGTTGGTCCCTGTAAGTAACAACACATTTTAAATTCTTACATTATTTATACTGGGTTGAATATTTCCCTGCCCCCAGTTCATGTCCACCTGGAACCCATGAATATTACTTTATTTGGAAATTGGGTCTTTGCATATGTGAGTTAAAATGAGGTCATACTGGATTAGAGTTTGACCCTGAACACAATATGTCTGGTGTGCCTATAAAATTAGAAAATTTGGACATAGACACACACAGAAGGAAGACTGCCATGTGAAGAGGGAGGCAGAGGTTGGAGTTATGCTACCACAAGCCAAGGATTGTCAACAACCAGAAGCTATGAAAAGGCAAGGAAGACTCCTCCTTTAAAGCTTTCAGAGAGAGCATGGTGGTGGCTTAGTTGCTAAGTCGTGTCCAACTCTTGCTACACAATGGGCTGTAGCTCACCAGGCTCCTCTGTCCATGGGATTTCCTAGCCAAGAATACTGGAGTGGGTTGCTGTTTCCTTCTCCAGGGAATCTTTTCAACCCAGGGATGGAACCCAGGTCTCCTGATTTGCAGGTGGATTCTTTACCACTGAGCCACCAGGGAAGCCCAGAGAAAGCATGGCCCTGCCGAAAACTTGATTTCGGATGTCTAGCCTCCAGAAACGTGAGAATAAATTTCTGTTGTTTTATGTCGCCCAATTTGGGGTACTTTGATAGAGAGGCGCTAAGAAACAAATGTAATAACTTTATACCAAAGGCCCAAAAGACTACATAGCGTCATCCACTGTTGTATTACTACTTGTAGAATAAAGCTGACTTCATGCAGCACGTATTAACTGAGCTCCTGCCATGTGCCAGGCCCCATGCTCCGTGAAAGGGATTCAACCCTTGGAATGAGATCTCAGTTCAGTTTAGTCACTCAGTTGTGTCTGACTCTTTGCAACCCCGTGGACTGCAGCATGCCAGGTTTCCCTGCCCATCACCAATTCCCAGAGCTTGCTCAAACTCCTGTCCATCGAGTCAGTTATGCCATCCAACCATCTCATCCTCTGTCGTCCCCTTCTCCTCCCGCCTTCAATCTTTCCCAGCATCAGCGTCTTTTCCAGTTCTTCACATCAGGTGGCCAAAGTATTGGAGTGTCAGCTTCAGCATCAGTCCTTCCAATGAATATTCAGGACTGATTTCCTTTAGGATTGACTGGTTTGATCTCCTTGCAGTCCAAAGGACTCTCAAGAATCTTTTCCAACACCACAGTTCAAAAGCATCAGGAGAGAAATGCTCAGAGAGAATGTATTCCAGTGGGTCTGGCTTTCTTTAAGAATTTCTGAGTGATAGCTGGTCACCCTTCTTTTTGGAGACTCATTGCTCTAGCAGGTGTTATATTAATAGTGCTTAGTCACTCAGTTGTGTCCAACTCTTTGCGACCCCATGGACTGCAGCCTGCCAGGCTTCTCTGTCCATTGGGATTCTCTAGACAAGAATACAGCAGTGGAGTGCCATGCCCTCCTCCAGGGGATCCTCCCAATCCAAGGATAGAACCCAGGTCTCCCACATTGCAGGCAGATTCTTTACTGACTGAGTTCAATAGGCACCAGTTCAATAGGAAGCCCATTGAGTTCAAAATACATTGGTTATTTTGGAAGAAATCTGAAAGTGAGGATATGTGGTTTAATAGAAAAAGGTTGGGCTTTGACAAGTCTAAATTTTATCCCTGCTTCATACCTCACTTATTATGCAACTTTGGGCAAATTATTTAGCCTCTTTGTGTATTGGTTTCATTATTTCAAAAATGGAGACAAAATGAATGAAAACGTTTTTAAAATAGAGATAATAATATATCTACCTCATAGGGTTTAGGTGACAATTTATTATATGTAAAGTACTTAGAACATTGTTGCCATATATACTCTCAATTTTCAGCTATTATTTTTTAATTTAAAAAATTACTGTAGGGAAAGAGCAAATTAGCCAAGATGGTGTGTTCAGGCTCTCTCGCCCCACGTTTTATAGACAATGACTATGTAACAGCTGAGCCCATTTGTAGCCCTGCGCAGGCACAGCACAAGGTGCTCGCTGGGTCACAGGCTACTTTGTGCCATGTGCATATATGAGCTCCATGAAGAAAGCCGCAGCATTATTGCTGTGTCCTGGCTGTGTGTGTTGGGTCAGACACGAGAGAAGAGAATATAGCGTGTCTACTGTTATGGCCACTGTGCCAGCCAGGAGAGACCTTCTGTTGTGTTAGGTTATGCTATGGCAGCTGCCGTGTCAGCCAGGAGAGAATACATGTGTCTGCAGTCCTCAAGTCTCCTTCCAGCCTCTTAGCTTACACCTTGTCTACCTGGGTTCAGCGGACAGTATGAACAGCAAGACAATTGGCATCAGAAACAGGATCAGCAATACAGTTACATAATAAGGCCTTAATAAAATAATCATTATTATTACTGATGAGAAAACTACTATACTCTTGCCAAGGGAACACAACTAGTGGGTTCAGATTTGATGTCCATATCTGTAATCGATAATCATACTAGCTACTGTGCCCTTGGCCAAGTTACTTGGGACTTCAGTTTTCATCTGTTTAATAAAGATAAAGCAGATTACTTCATAGGGTGGTTGCAAGAATTAAATGAGATAAGGTCCTGGCGAATAGCAAGTATTCACTGAACACCCACTCTATTCTACCCCAACTTTGCAACAACATACTACATTTCATGTGGTTCTTGCTTTTGTAAATTACTATATCAAGATTCAGCACAAAAACATAATAAAAATTCCAGAGCAGCATTTTAGAAAGTAACAAATGGTTACTTCCAACACATTTTCCTAAAAATGCTAAGAGAGGCTTAAAGGCCTTAAACAAAGGCAAGCTTACACATCTAATGTGTGTGTTTTCTCTATTAAAATAATACACTGCATAGTCCCCATATTTGCTCAGCTTCATTCTTTAGCCTTCAGAGGCTAGAAACTTTGCCTGGATTTCTTTAATATAATAAGGATATTGTGATATAATGCCAGTAGGAATTCTTTCTTTTTCTCTCTATAAGCTTTCCCAGCAGCTTGGCTCTCACCACCACCTACTTTCTTTTTCTTCTTCTCTCCCTCTCAGATCTGCTGCCTACACTCTGGTGTTAATGAGATCTGAAAAGAAGCTGTTGGAGAATAGGGAGAACTCTGTCCCTTCCAGTCACATTCCCTATCCCTGATAGGCTGCCTTCCCATGTTGAATGGTTTCAGCTTTACTGAAGCTAATAGTGATGGTACATATGTGAATTTTGGGGAAGGGAGAATTGATATTCAGATTTTCTAATCTAGTGTATCTGTTAGCTTTTGCCATATAACAAACCATTCCAAAAACTTTGTAGCTTAAAACAACAATCATTGATTAACTCACAGTACTGCAGGCCAGCAATAGAGGCTGGGCTCAGCTGGCCAGATCCTTGTGTTGGGTTCACCTGGGTGTTCTCACTGAACCCAGATGACAGGTCACCTGGAGTCTGGTGTGTCTAGAATGACCTCACTCGTGTTTGTCTGTAGGCTGCATTTGGAAGAATGAAAGTAACTGGCCCACGTGTTGTCAACAGGCTTACCCAGGCTTATTCATATGCTGGTGGCCACAGGATTTTTTAAGAACAGCAAGAGAGAATATGTCCTAATGCCTAAGTCTCTGATTGCATCATATTTGAATGCAGCTGGCCAAAAATGAGTCACATAACCAAACCATATGTGAGGGGATTATTCAAGGACATGGAGTGGGGTGGAAATGACTTGCAGCCATTTTTGCAATCTCTCACAATTAGTATTTCCCATCTTTTCTTCATCCAGTTATCTGGACGAAGTAGAGCACTTGTAAAAGGGTGTTAGGAAACCTGCATTATTTATACATATCAGAAAAAGAAAAATAGGAATCCCAGAAAAACTGAGCTCCTCAACTCAGCAGAGAAACTTCAGAAGAATTCTCAGAAATAAGTCTCAAGTCACTTGAAAGTAGGTACAGAAATAGCTCTCATTTAGACCCTCCAGAGAAGATTTTGAATAATAAGAATAATCTCTGGATACATTTACAAAATTTTATGTGACTTCATTCAAATGTCTCTTTTCCTACAAACATTAATTCAACAAATACATACTGGACATTGAGGTAGGTGTTGATGTAATTCTTTGTCCTCATGAAGGTTAGTGTCCAGTAGGGAAGACAGACAATAAAAATTACATATTCTTAATTGTGACAGTGGAAAATGCTGTCTGGGACAGGTAGATCCAGTAGGCATGATACAAGGTCCCAGCCCAGTTAAAGGGGTGTTAGGAGTCTTTTCTGACCTCTGAAGAACGAGTTGAGTCCTCCAGAAGAGGAGGTGGAAGGAAAGACAAAGCAGAGGCCAGTGTGAGAGGAGGAACCTAAAAGTGGGCGCTGTAGAAGAACCTTTGTCTCTCTGACATGTGAATTAGGTAGTATGAGATAGGAGAAAGGACTATCAGCTGAACTTAAACTAACATGTAAGCAGTGTTGTAATTGGTCATTATTTCCAAATGTCTGACAGTATCCTACTCTTTATAATTCTTTATGATTCTACTCTTTATGATTTTTACTGAATAACCAGAATGAGGCATTAGGTTCCCCTCAGCCCAGCTCTCTCTCTGATGCTCAGCAAACCCATGCAGGCTAGGAACTTATGAGACCACAGGGACTTGTAATCTCTTAATGTATGAATTTTCAGGCTTTCTCAAAATGTAAGAGAGCTGGCAAAATGTGTCCTGCATTCCCACATGGCAACAATTGGTGGAATGCCTGCTTTCGTTTAGACATACTCCAGTTTGCTACATCCCCACCTGCCCGTTACGTTCCCGCCTGGCCCCTATGAGCATGTAAGTTTGCAACTCCCAGATTTTTCTGTGCCGTTGGTTTTAATTTTTAATGTAACTAATAATAATTGCACTCAGGAAATGCTTTCAGCTCTTAAAATGGCAAATTGTTAAGTCAGCATTCAGAACTGCCTCTTCTCTTTTCTTCCTTTGGAATGTTTTTCCTCTGCTTCTAGAATTTTGGTACATCATTGTCACAGAGTTAGTGAATAAAACATGTGTGCCTGTTACCTCCAGCAATTAGGTCTAGACAGATAATTATCAATGAACATTTTTACAGTTGTCTTCATAAGACAGTATCCTTATTTTATAACAATATATAAGTATTTTTTTCTGGTTTCAATTTTGAAATTGTCAATCTTTCAGAGTGATTACAACTGGAGGCATTTTAAAAGATTATACTTTTAATTTTTTAACTATTGCATTCATAAAGAAAAACAATCAGTTGTATGATTATATGATATATTTTATAACACTTATTAATTAAAATCCCATTTAACAGACAATCTCTATTGTCTATTTACAATAGATACATACCTCTTCAAGCTTTAGCCACCTGCTTTATCTTCATACCCTCCTTTCATTTCCTATTTAAATCCTATTCATATAATCAGGAGTTTCAGGAATCTGATATTACTATTATCTTTTGAAAAATAACTTTAAGACAAACTTTGCATTATACCTAGAATTAGCCTTTTTCATGTTTTATCTTAGAATAAATGCCACCTCTGTATGAAAGAGAAGCCAGGCATATATAGCTTGGAATTCTTTTCTTAGATTCTTATAAAAAGAGAAGGGGCAAAATAAGAATAATTTACTTTTTTACTAAGCTTGATTAGGCATTTAATATAATTATTCCAATACTTTGCTGGTAGAATACTTTTGGGTCAGTGTCCATCTCCTCCAAATAAAATCCTAGTTGTCAATTAAATGTAGTCAGGTAATTTTGTCTTTGTTTAATCATTTTAGTGGTGTGAATATAAATGATCATTGCTGTTCAGCTGGGATGGTAACAGAACTAAAGATTTGTGTTGCATTTTCCTCTTTCGTAGTACATTGTGCCATTGCTGTATCACACCCAAATCCTGATGGAAAACGAAACATAAACATATCACTTAAAAGTTTCTGAAATGCAAGGCTTCTTTTCTAAATACAAAAACACTCCTGACTAACCAGAGCCCACAACTAAATTGTTTTTACTGTATGTCTTTTTCAAGAAGGATAGAATGGTACAATAGGGAACAACTTGTTTAAATGTAAACAGTAATGGTGTACCACCCCCGACCTCTCCAACCCCTGCAGCTGGACAGCTGCACAGAACTCAGGGAACATGCGGCCAGAACTCCTGCACCTTCTTCATCTACATCTCCACCACGGTCCTTGGTGAGGATGAGCCTAATGCCTCTGAAACAATGAAGAATAACCCAATAAAGACCGAGAGGAATGGAATGACATGTTTCAGAAATGCTTTCAGCAGTGGATCAAAATGAGAAAGGCTTTCTTCTTTATCATGGTTCAAAAAGACAATTTAATGAGTCAGAATTTCAGTAACCAAGGTTTTGTGGTCAAATTTGGCTGTGCTCTTTGTTTTATGGTTCACGTGTGGCTTGAGGCTGACACACACCAGGGAGAACAGAGATGGGACAATCTTCACTTGATTCCACTGAGGGTTGTAGAGCTGAAGCGCTACGGTCCCAACCTCAGCACAAGCTGAAGCTGCCCTCCTAAGCTCTACATACTCCAAAACCCAAGAGCAAGTGAGGGTCTTCATAAGAGTGCTTCTGCCTTTCTCTCCTTTCATGGCCCCACTACTCCCTCTTCTTAGGGGGCTGCCTGCCTCACCTGCTCGCTTAGTAATGATCCATAAGCAGTTCTTCCCAGTTGCTCTCTTGCATTGCGGGAACGGTGGCAGCCAACTCCAGAATAACAGAATAGCTTTGTTAGTCTGGTAATTAAGACAGGAGTGACATTCAAACACAGCCTGGACAGAACATGGCAAATTACTGTATTCTTTGTGTGAAAAGCTGTTCCCAGTCTGCTTTGTCTGCCCTCTTGGGATCTCATCATCTCCACTAAAAGTCAAAATGGGATTTTGTACCCTCTATTCCCTTATCTTTTTCCCCCTAATATATATCTGCTTTGTGGGAGCTAAGTTTGTCAAAATGTGCTAATTTATGGCATTATGGGGGAAAATGAAGCCTCAGCTTTCAATTCTTGGTCCTTCAGGCAGCTTTACTAAAAATCTCCTCCTTTTTCCCTCCCTCATCTCTACTTGTGGGGAGGTGATTTGCTAAATAGAATATGTTCTTTTTTCTCCCTGCAACATATGAGGCAGGCAAATGGCCACTCGTCATTCCTTTCTCAAGTATGTTATACACACAGTTCTCTCGCAGCTAATAGCTCCTTCTATTGTCCATAATTTATCACTGTCAAGGTTCTTTACATTTTATTTTCTCCTTATGTGTTTCATGAGAAATCTGTGCTTCTGCTATTGTGGTCCTGGATTTCATTAGTATAAACTACGTGATACCGAATAAATATATATTCTGTATCACACTAGAGTATGGGTCCTTTGCAAAGAACAGGATGTTATTCTATTTGGTATTTTTTTTTCTCATTTCCTTATGGTCTTTTTCTTTTTCCACTAAACCATTATGAAGTGGGTACCCAAGGTATCCTGGGTAATTAGCCATTACAGTACTGTCACAGAGGGTTCCGCAGTCAATACAAAGATAATTTGGGCAATGGTGAATGACAGTGCTGTCCAGACTTTTGGGATAATCAAGGACACATCCAGCTGTACCAGACATCTGTCAGACCCATGAATCATTTCAACTGGCTCGACAATCGCCAGGCGGCCCCAGTGAAGGTAAACACTGCAGCGAGCGGCATATAATCACACAGCGATACTTGCTCTTGCATAAAACCTGCTTCTGCTGCAAAAGCAGAGCCCTGTGCCGAACACGAACATTTGTGATCTTTTTGTGTCGGTTTAAAAAAACAATAAGAAGAAAGACAATGTAAATCAAATGGTTAGGAGAAATAGTATGCTTATTATAGAACACCATTTTCTTTGCTAAAAATAAAATATGTGCTCAAGAAATAGTTTGAAGTATAGTGGTCATGATTGGTTTTACGTAATTAACTCTAGCTCCAAATTAGTTCAGACTTTTTTATGCACCTGAGTTCCATGCTAAGAGTTTTTCTAAGTTAACATTGTTTTTATGTCCTTCACATTCAAGGATCCTCGGCGAAGGTGACAGGCCAGCTGTTTGGGAGCGCAGTGGGATGGCCATCTCTTAAGTCCAACAATTTTGGCTACAAGGTCTAGAAATGGTCTTGAAAATTTTCTAAAATGAGGATAATGAAACAACATTCAAATTTGAATTAGATGCAGTGTAACTGCCTAAAATTTTTTGACTGCTTCTATGAGAACCTTTTCATACTGTTCATGGGGTTCTCAAGGCAAGAATACTGAAGTGGTTTGCCATTCCCTTATCCAGTGGACCACATTCTGTCAGACCTCTCCACCATGACCTGCCCGTCTTGGGTGGCCCCACAGGGCAGGACATTCCAATCCAAAAGAAAGGCAATGCCAAGAATGCTCAAACTACCGCACAATTGCACTCATCTCACATGCTAGTAAAGTAATGCTCAAAATTCTCCAAGCCAGGCTTCAGCAATACGTGAACCGTGAACTTCCAGATGTTTAAGCTGGTTTTAGAAAAGGCAGAGGAACCAGAGATCAAATTGCCAACATCTGCTGGATCATGGAAAAAGCAAGAGAGTTCCAGAAAAACATCTATTTCTGCTTTATTGACTATGCCAAAGCCTTTGACTGTGTGGATCACAATAAACTGTGGAAAATTCTGAAAGAGATGGGAATACCAGACCACCTGACCTGCCTCTTGAAAAACCTATATGCAGGTCAGGAAGCAATAGTTAGAACTGGACATGGAACAACAGACTGATTCCAAATAGGAAAAGGAGTACGTCAAGGGTGTATATTGTCACCCTGCTTATTTAACTTATATGCAGAGTACATCATGAGAAACGCTGGGCTGGAAGAAGCACAAGCTGGAATCAAGATTGCTGGGAGAAAAATCAATAACCTCAGATATGCAGATGACACCACCCTTATGGCAGAAAGTGAAGAGGAACTCAAAAGCCTCTTGATGAAAGTGAAAGAGGAGAGTGAAAAAGTTGGCTTAAAGCTCAACATTCAGAAAACTAAGATCATGGCAGCTGGTTTCATCACTTCATGGGAAATAGATGGGTAAACAGTGGAAACAGTGCCAGACTTTATTTTTTTGGGCTCCAAAATCACTGCAGATGGTGATTGCAGCCATGAAATTAAAAGATGTTTACTCCTTGGAAGGAAAGTTATGACCAACCTAGATAGCATATTCAAAAGCAGAGATATTACTTTGCCAACAAAGGTCCGTCTAGTCAAAGCTATGGTTTTTCCAGTGGTCATGTATGGATGTGAGAGTTGGACTGTGAAGACAGCTAAGCACTGAAGAATTGATGCTTTTGAACTGTGGTGTTGGAGAAGACTCTTGAGAGTCCCTTGGACTGCAAGGAGATCCAACCAGTCCATTCTGAAGGAGATCAGCCCTGGGATTTCTTTGGAAGGAATGATGCTAAAGCTGAAACTCCAGTACTTTGGCCACGTCATGTGAAGAGTTGACTCATTGGAAAAGACTCTGATGCTGGGAGGGATTGGGGGCAGGAGGAGAAGGGGACAACAGAGGATGAGATGGCATCATCGACTTGATGGAAGTGAGTTTGAGTGAACTCTGGGAGATGGTGATGGACAGCGGGGCCTGGCGTGCTGCGATTCATGGGGTCACAAAGAGTCGGACACGACTGAGCGACTGAACTGAACTGAATTGAACTGATGAGAACCTTTGACATTCACACATGGCAGCTAAAAACTTCATTACAAACTACAGTTAACCAGGTGATCATGAATTTACTATAGGACTTCCCTGATGGCTCAGAGGGTAAAGTGTCTGTTTGCAATGCAGGACATCCAGGTTCGATCCCTGGGTCAGGAAGGTCCCCTGGAGAAGGAAATGGCAACCAACTCCAGTACTATTGCCTGGAAAATCCCATGGACAGAGGAGTCTGGTAGGCTATAGTCCATGGGGTCACAAAGAGTCAGACACGATGTATGAATATGACCTAGTCTTGATCAGATTTGGTGATATTTCCTAGCTTTCTTAGGTTACCCCCAAATTACCAAGACCTTCACAGCTGAAACCAGGAGCAAGACATTTATCAATTTGTCACTCCCCACCCCTTGCTTGTCTAACAAGAATCTATTCTTATGCAAATCACTTTCATATGTCACCTAACAGACTGTTCGTTCACAGTTCCTTATAAATGCTTTAAATATCGTACAAATGAGTGCAGAGTGAGCCAAAATGAAGCAGCCCAAGAGGGACCTGCAGTAGGGAAAGGGAGCAGATGACCCAGGGCCCAATGTGAGGCTGCAAAGTTAGGATCAAGGTAACCTAGATATCTGTCACGGAAATCAGGATCAAAGGTGCATTTGTTTTCAGTCTTTCATTATACCACTAACTTTTCTATCACTTTTTAAAAACAATCTGCTGCTGCTGCTAAGTCGCTTCAGTTATGTCCCACTCTGTGCAACCCCATAGACGGCAGCCCACCATGCTCCGCTGCCCCTGGGATCCTCCAGGCAAGAACACTGGAGTGGGTTGCCATTTCCTTCTCCAATGCAGGAAAGTGAAAAGTGAAAGTGAAGTCGCTCTAAAGAGGTGTAATTGCACTATTTATTTTATATAATTGCACTATTTAAAGTATACAGTTTTAAAGCTTGTATACACGTGTGAAACCATCCTAATAGTCGAGGTAGTAAGCATAGCCATCACCCGCAAACTTTCCTTATGCCCATTTGTAAGCCCTTCCTCCCGCACTTCCCTGTTTCTCCTCCCCAGGCAGCCACTGAAATACTTTCTGTCACCATAGCTTAGTTTGCATTTTCTAGAGTTTTATATAAATTGCACTATTTATATAGTTCATTTATTATGTACTCAGCTCATTTATTATGTACTCTTTTTCTGTATCTAGCTTCTTTCACTCAGAAAGATTTTGAGATTCACCTATGTTTCTGCATGTATCAGTAATTTTTTTATTATCAAGTAACATTCCATTATATGTATATACCATAGTTTATTTATCACACTGGTTGGTGAACATTTTGCTTGTCCTCAGTTTTTTTTGTTATGAATGAAACTGCTGTGAACATTAATGTATATCCTTAGTACGGACATGTTTTCTTTCTACTAAATAAATACTTAAGAATATATAGCTGGATTACACTGCCAAATTGCTTTCCAATGTGGCTGTACCTTTTTAAATTAACACCAGCAGTATTTGAGAGTTCCAGTCCCTCTGCATCCTGACCAACACTTGATATACTCACCTGTTGTAATTTTAGCCTCTTTAATAAATGTATAGCAATATGTATGTGACTTTAACTTTTATTTCTCTAATGACTACTGATATTGAACTTCTTTGAAGTGTCGGTTCAAATATTATGTCCATTTGTCAAAAATCAGTTTTCTTTATGTAACAAAATCTATTTTCTGGGCTCTATTCTGTTCCATTGATCTATTTGTCTATCTTTACACCAGTACCGTGCTGTTTTGATTGCTCTAGTTTTATAATAGGCTTTAATAAGAGGTAGCAGTAGTTCTCCAACTATGGTTTTCTTTTTCAAACTTATTTTGGCTATTCTAAGTCATTTAGATTTCCATACAAATGTTAAACTCATCCTATTAGTATCTTCAAAAAAGTAAGCTGGTATTTTGATTGAGATTGTATTCAATCTATAGAAAATTTGAAAAGAAGTAACACTTTAAGAATATTGAGTCTTCCAACCCACAAACAAGGTATTCTTCTCCATTTATTAAAGTCTCTTACAATTTATCTCACCAACATTTTAGTTTTCAGTGTACAGATCATACATCATTTCGTACTTATTGCTAAGTAGATTATAAATTATATCTATGTCTTACTGACATTTTTACTTCATTAAATTATTGGTATTTTTTAAATTTCCAAATTTTTATTGTTAGTATGTAAAAATTCAGTTGGTTTTTATGTAGGCATACCTTAGAGATTGTGAGTTCAGTTCCAGGCCACCACAACAAAGTGAATATCACAGTAAGGTGAGTCACATGAATTTTTTGGTTTCCCAGTACATATAAAAGATATGTTTACATTATATAATACTCTATTAATTGCACAGTAATAGTGTCTTTTTCAGAGAAAGCAATGGCACCCGACTCCAGTAATTTTGCCTAGAAAATCCCATGGACGGAAGAGCCTGGTAGGCTGCAGTCTGTGGGGTAGCTAGAGTCGGACACGACTGAGCGACTTCACTTTCACTTTTCACTTTCATGCATTGGAGAAGGAAATGGCAACCCACTCCATTGTTCTTGCCTGGAGAATCCCAGGGACGGGGGAGCCTGGTGGGCTGCCGTCTGTGGGGTCGCACAGAGTCGGACACGACTGAAGTGACGCAGCAGCAGCAGTATCTTTTTAAAAGTACATCTTAATTTAAAAATAAAAAACAAAAAAATTGATTATAATAGTAATATCAAAAATTACTGAATACATATTATACAACAAATCTAATAATGAAAAAGTTCAAACTATTGCAAGAATTACCAAATTACCAAAATGAATTACCAAAAAGAATTACCAAAATGTAACACAGAAACATGAAGTGAGCAAATGATGTTGGGAAAATGGAAACAACAGTCTTGCTCAATGCAAGGTGGCCACAAACTTTCAATTTGTAAAAAATATAATATCTGCAAAAGTACAATACAATCAAGTATGCCTATATATTAATCTTGTATCTTGTAGTGTTATTAAATTTGTTTACTTGTTCTAGTAAATTTTTTGTAGGTTCCATTGAATCGTCGTAAACAATTACAGTGTTTGTTAATGAAGACAAACACTGTAAATGAAGACGAAAAGAAGGTTTTTTCTTCTTTTTTCAATCAAGATGGCTTCTGTTTCTTTGTCTTGACTGATAGCGCTAGTTAAAACCTTCATTATAATATTAAATAGAAGGGGCAAGAGCAAACATTCTTGTCTTGTTCCTGATTTTAGGGGAAAAGGATTCAATCTTTTTTTTGAAAAGACTTAATTTTATTTTGGCTGCACTGAGTCTTCATCGCTGCACTTGGGCTTTCTCCAGCTGTGGCAAGAGGGGTTTACTCCCTCTCTGTGGTGCACAGGCTTCTCATTACGGTGGCTTCCCTTGATGTGGAACATGGGCTGTAGGGCGTGAGGGCTTCAGGAGTTGGGACTTGCTGAAGCTCAGGCTTAGTTGCCCCAAAGCACTTGGGATCTTCCCAGACCGGGTTTCACACCCATGTTCCCTCCATTGGAAGGCAAATTCTTAACCACAAGACCACGAGGGAAGCCCCAAATTCAGCCTTTACTACTAAATATGATGTTAGCTGTAGGTCTTTCATAGATGCCTTTATCAAAATAAGGAAGTTTCCTTCCCTTTCTAGTTTATTAAGAATTTTTATGAGAAATCAGTGTTGGATTTTGTCAAACAATTTTTTATGTCTATTAAGATGGTCATGTGGCTTTTTCATTTCTACTATAATACGTTGATTAATTTTCTAATGTTAAACCAATCTTGCATTCCCAGAAAAAACCCCAACTGATATGGTATATTACCTTTTTATGTATTACTGAATTTGATTTGCTATCATTTTGTTCAAAATTCTTGCATCTATTTTTACAAAGGACAGTGGTCTCTATAGTTTTCATTTCTTATACAGGTTGGTACTATTTCTTCCTTAAATCTTGTTTTAAACAGTTTTATTGAGATATTCTTTCCTGGAGAATCTCATGGACAGAGGAGCCTAGCAGGGTCACACTGAGTCAGACATGACTGAAGCAACTTAGCACACACATGGTTTAAGGAAGTGTTATAATTTTTTTCTTAGCAACAACTCACATATAATGCAATTCACCCATTTAAAGCACACAACTCAACAACTTCACCACACTGCACTTGGAGCATTTTTTTCCACCTCAGAAAACTATCCCCTTTCCTCTGTCTCTATATAACCACTAATATCCTTTATTTATATCTATAAATTTGCCTATTCTGGGTATCTCATATAAATGGAATCATACAATATGGTCTTTTTGGACTGGCAGCTTTCACTCAACACAATGTTTTCAAGGTCCATTTATAGCATATTTCTTAAATTTTTAGTAGAATTTGCCAGTGAACAATTAGGCCTGGAGTTTTCTATAAGGGAAAGTTTTTAACTACAAATTCAGTTTTTTAGTTGTTTGATAAATACAAGGATATTTAGGTTATCCATTTCTTTTGACTAAGCTTTAGTAGTTTGTGTCTTTCAAAGAATTTGTCCTTTTCAACCAAACTGAAAAATGCTGTAAGTTTTTTCCCTAAGTACTGCCTTAGTGGCTTCCTGTAAATATACTGTGTGTTTATTTTTATTCAATTTAAAATACTTTAGAATTTCCTGTTTGTTTTCTTCTTTGGTCTATGCATTATTTAGAAATATTTAATTTCCAAATACCTGGGGACTTTCTGGTTATCTTAACTGTTACTGATTTCTAATTTCATTTCAGTGTGGTCAGAGAAATACTTTGCATGAACTAAATCCTTTTAAATATATTGAGACTTAGTATATGGCCTAGTATATTCTCTATCTTGGTAGGTGTTCCATGCACCCTTGAGAATAATGTGTTCTCCTCTGTTGTTGAGTAGACTGTTCTATAAATGTCAACTTGGCTGACAGTATTTTCAAGTCTACTAGATCTTTGCTGATTTTCTGTCTACATGTTCTATCAATTATTGAGAGAGAGGTGGTGAACTTCCTGACTATAACTGTGAATTTGTCTATTTCTTCTTGCAGTTCTCTCAGTTTTTACTTTATGCATTTTGAAGCTCTTTTATCAGGACCATAAATACTGTATCTTCTTAATTGATCCCTTTATGATTAAAAAATAATTTATCCTTGTGGTGTTCTGTGTTCTGAAATCAACTTTGTCTGATATGAATGTTTTCATTTTGGCTTTCTTTTGAGCATGGTGTATCCTTTTCCATCCTTCTACTTTTAATCTATTAATATTTGTGTCTTTATATTTAAAGTGCAGTAGGCAGCAGACAGAATAAGATCTTGCTTTTTTTATCCAATCTGAAGCTTTTTTATCCAATCTGAAAATCTCTGCCTTTAGTTGGAATGCTTAGACAGGAGGGTGGGAAACTGCAACCTCTAGGTCGAATTTGCTACCTGTTTTTGCACAGCTTCCAAGCTAAGAATAGTTTCTATGATTTAAGCACCACTGAAACAAAACAAAACAAAAATATGCCACAGAAACCCATGTGGCCACTAAACTTGGCTCTTAACAGAAAAAGGTTGCCAACCCCTGGTTAGACTATTTATACTTCATGTGATTATTGAAATGATTTAGTTTAAGTCTATCATTTTGCTGTTTGTTTTATTTGTCTCATCTGGTCCGCTTTTCTATTTCTAGTGTCCTTGTATTACTTCAGTATTTTTACGGCTCCATTTAATCTCCTTTGTTTGTTTATTAGCATTAATTCTTTGTTATTTTATGCTTTAGCCCTTCTAGTATGCATCTTTCATTTACCACAGTTTGCCTTCAAATGATATTTTACCTCTTTAGGGACAAGAACCTGAAAAGAGGTTACTTTTCATTTCGTTTCTCCCAATTTTTCATTGCTTGTTGTATGTTTTTTCTATGCATATGTATATTGTATTATTTTTTATTTAGACAGTCAATGATCTTTCAAAGAGATTTAAATAATAAGAAATGCATCCACTTAGCTATGTAGTTACCATTTGTTAATGCACTCTTTATTATTTATTTCTTTGTTTAGACCTATATTTCCATCTGGTATCATTTTATTTTGCCTGAAGGAATTCTTTTAACATTTCTTAATGCTAATGATGAACTGTTTCACTTTTTATATGTTGAAAAGTTTCTTTATTTTACCTTTATTTTTGAAAGATTTTTCACTGGGTATAGTTCTAGCTGACAATTTTTCCTTTCACTGTTAATGTTGCTCCACTGTTTTCTTTTCTGTGTTGTTTCTGAAAGAAGTCTACAATAATTCTTACGTTTTTTCTGTCCATAAAATGCCTTTTTTTCTCTGGATGCTTTTGAGATTTTTCTCTTTATCACTAGTTTTGAGAAATTTGATTATGGTTTATCTTTTGTATAGTTTTCTTCATGTTTCTTATGCTTGTTCATGTGATTCTTTTCCATCCAATTTGGTAAGTTTCAGCTATTTTTTCTTTACATATTTTGCTTTTTCTTTCTCCCCCATTTTATTTTTGGGGTACTCCAATTTTATATTTATTATGCTGCTTGATGTAGTCCCACAGCTCACTGAAGTTATTTTCTTTTGTTTGGATTCTCTTTATTGTGCAAGTTGTATTGGGAATAGTTTCTATAGCTGTGCCTTCAAGTTCACTCATCTTTCCTTCAACGTCTAATCTGCTGACACTGAGAGCCATTTATGATGTATTTTTCATCTCAGTTATACTCTTCATCTCTAGAAGTTCAATTTGGGGTTTTAAATATTTTCTGTATCTCTATTTACTTTTTGAACATATGAAATACAGTTATAAAGACTGCTTTAATATTTTCTAATGCTGGTTCTAACATCCGTATCTGTTCAGGGTCAATTTCAATGGGTTGCTAATTCTCCAAATAAAGGTCACGTCATCCTTCTTCCTTACATTTCTGGTAATCATTGATCAAAATTATCAGTTTTACCTTGAACTTTATTTTGGGATACAGTTGTTTGAAAACTGTATGATCCTCTCAGGTCTTGCTTTTATAATTTGTTAGTGATTCCAGAGCTGGCCTCAGTCTGGAAATGATTACTTTCCATATTGAGGCAAGACCTTCCTCAGTGTTCTACCCAATGCTCTGTGAATTACAAGTTTTTCCATTCTGGCTGTTGGCAACAGCACTACTCCCGGTCCTGTGTGAGCAGAGTGCATTGTTCCCCTTAATCCTTTTGGATGTATTTTCCCCCGGCTTCAAGCAATTTCCTCACACACATGCACTGATCAGCACTGTGGAATACCTGAGGGGACACGCTGCAGCTCTCCAGGTTCTCCCTCTGTGCAGCTCTCTTCTCCCAGTACTCAGCCCTGCAGACTTCCCTCACCTTGATCTCTGGGCTCTCTGCTCTATCTCCTCCGCTCAAGGTGCCTGGCAGGCTCCGCTTGGGTCCTCCTTGTCCTCACCACAGCCTGGAATCTCTTTGAGGCAGAAGAGTAAGCTGGAAAATCACAGGGCTTTCCTCGTTGTTTCCCTTCTCTCAGGATTATTGTGCTTCATTCCCTGCTGCCCAGTGTCTTGAGAACTGTTGTATTATGTATTTTGTCTTTTTATTGTTTCAAGCAGGAAGATAAATCTGGTCCCCGTTACTCCATCTTTGGTACAGAGACTTGTGATTTCTGTCTTCCATGACTATGAGAGGATAACATTTCTGTTGTTGTAAGCCATCAAGATTGTGGCAGACTTAACATAACAAGATTGTGTTATGACAGACTTAGGAAATGAACAGAGAACTACCTATATATCCGTTCATTAAGTGTGAATCAATCAACCAGTAGGTGAGCAGTATTTATTCATCACCTTCCATGTACTGTTTTACAGATATAGAACTGAGACTAATATTTGTTCATTTTTACCCAGCCAGTAAATGCCAGAACCAGGGTTCAAGGCCAGATCATTTTCATTTCAAATCCAGTTTATCTTTCTACTACGCAACTGGTTAGCAGCCAAACTTAGGGCCAAGTATAATTCTTTCAAAATCAAGGCCTCTTCAGTAGCACGTACACAAAGCACTTCCTCCCACAATTTCTGTTTTTAGTGCACAGAAGGTAATGGCAATCCACTCCTGTGTTCTTGCCTGGAGAATCCCAGGGATGGGGGAGCCTGGTGGGCTTCTGTCTATGAGGTCGCACAGAGTTGGACACGACTGAAGCGACTTAGCAGCAGCAGCAGCAGTGAAGATGAACATAGCCAACTTCTTTTTGTTTAAATCTCTATCGCATCTCTCCTAAGTCCAGAATCCCAGTGTGTTCCAGCATTTCTAGTATTCTCTCCTTATATCAGAACAGGAGAATAGCTGTTTTCACTTGTCTGAAACCAGTTCATTTTTAATATTTTACCTCTACCAGGCCATTGGCCTTGTATACCTTTCACAGCTAATTTTAGAATGAAAATTTTTCCTAACCGTGGAACAGCAAGACAGTTGGGTAAATCAAGGAACCTTGGAAATAAAGCCCCAAAGTAGTATTTTAGGGACATGAGGTGATGAGATCAGCAGGAATTATATCCTAGTTCCCTCATTCACTTTGATGAATGGACACGACTGAGCAACGGAACTGAACTGAACTTCCTCATTCACTTATTATTCGTTTACAATCTATGTCTCTCTTGAGCCTTTTCTGAGTGCTTGCCATTGTTCTTAGCATTGGGGGTGAAATTCCAGGCCCTGTTCTTGTATGCTCAAGGAGCTGATGGCTGGTGGTGGTGGTGGTGGGGTGTCGTGAGTGAAGCTAGCCTCGGTGAATACAATCTTGTGTACACATGGTGTTTCAGGGTCAGCAGGGGCTCATCATTGGCCACAGGAGACAATAGGGCACAGTGGAGACTAACAAATTGCAGGAATCCCATTTTTAGCTCCCAAAACTCACTTCCACCTAAAGCACCTGACTTACGCCAGTAAACTGATGGTCCCAGTCCTGAATGTATGTTGTAACAGGCTTGAGCACAGGAAGAAATGAGAAGGCCAAAGGGGACATCTAAATAAGATACTTTTCATGCTGCCCTGAAGATGAGCCATGAGGCGCTGCCAGCATGTTTGTTCCCTGACAGCCATCATTCCCTACTTCACCAGCTTCTTGTGTTTTTCGCCAGGACCCAAAGTGAGACCATAGCATCACAGACAAAGCTCGCACAACTCAGGACTTTTAAATGCATCCTTTATGTTTAGCCTCCATACTTCTCACAGCACAACCCATTATTCACAGATTACAAGCTGTGGAGTAAACTTTCAGTCTAGATAAATCTCCAGGAAGGAAAAGGGAGGAGCAGAGCTGGGCCTGGACGGGAGGAGCAAGGCTTCAATAGGATGCAAAGTGCAAGGCAAGGCCCCCTGGAGACGGTGGAGGAACAGGCTGGAGTAGAATAAATGACATGTGTCCTCTGAAGAGATGAACTTGGGTTGAACTCTCCAGCATTGGCTGTATTTTGACATTCATGTGGTCTTGGAATCATAGGAACAAAGCTGTAGTAGTTTGTAGATCAGCTCCACTTTTTCACTTTACCTTTTTTCAATGCCAGCAGCAACCTTTAAAAACGGCTCCATCTAGGAAAGGAATTGTTGTAATGAGGACCATGCCATTTCTGCAAGTCAGAGCTGCAGCATCTCCAAAGAAGGCCTCCTTCTCTAACCTCAGAGAATGGTGCCCCAAGATACCCTTTAACCTTCCTAAATCCATAGTAAACAGATTATCCCAAGGGCTCCTTTTCTGGGAAGCCCATGAGTAGCTTCTAAAAGGACATCAAATGTAGAATAATTGACTTGAAGCTTCTCAGTAATTATGAGGTCACAGTGGGCACTACTGAGAGAATTTATTCATTTTGTGCTTATCAGCTACAAATCATGATGGTATAAAATTATTTTAATGGACACCCAGAAGTACATTAAAGGAGTCCTTGGGACTAAGGAGCAATCATTGGGACTAATAGATTGAGGAAGACAAACCATTCGAAAAGGAAGGGTCACCAGGACTGGATGTTAGAAGCCCCAAATTGATCAGACTGAGATAAGTTAGTGACGTAGTTAAGAAGAGAGATTCCCCCTGCCCCCACCAAAAAAAAAAAAACAAAAACAGAAAAGAAAAACCTGACTTCAAATCCTATCTAGGCTACTTGACTAGTTTTTAATCTTGGGTCAATTACCTTACCTCTCTAAGCCTCAGTTTCCTCATCTGATTAATGGGTATATTAGCCCTTCCCCATAGGATTCCTAAGGAGTTTCAATGAGATAACACAGTGCCTTGCCCTGTGTCTTGTTTAGAGTAAGCACTTAGTAAGCAGGACCTAGAATCACAGTCGGAGAAGGCAGTGGCAACCTACTCCAGTACTCTTGCCTGGAAAATTCCATGGCAGGAGGAGCCCGGTAGGCTGCAGTCCATGGGGTCCCGAAGAGTCAGACACGACTGAATGACTTCACTTTCACTTTTCACTTTTCACTTTTATGCATTGGAGAAGGAAATGGCAACCCACTCCAGTGTTCTTGCCTGGAGAATCACAGTGGCGGTGAAGCCTGGTGGTCTGCCATCTATGGGGTTGCACAGAGTCAGACATGACTGAAGTGACTTAGCAGCAGCAGCAGCAGCAGAATCACAGTGCCAGAGGAAGATGGCAATAAGCACTAGGAGAGCATAGTGGGTACAGTTGACAGTTATCAGGTGGGAAGTATGAGGAAGGGAGAGAGGGATGGGGATTATCGCATCCCCAGTAAAGCACCTGAGTTCAAGTTTCTCAGCCCTATTCACACTGGAATCCTTTTAGGTCAGTTTTAAGGAATTGTTGTTTGTTTTGTTTTTTAATACCCATGCTTGGAGCTCCTCATCCCTGCCCTGTACTTGATCTGGTGTGGGGACAGAGCATCGGTTTTGTTTTATTTTTAATGTTTTTAAATTAAACACAATTTCCCAAGTGTTTTTATTGTGCAGCCAGAGTTGAAGACCTCTGGTTTAGATGATGCCTGTCTAGAGTTTTAATTCTGTCCCAAGATCCAAAACAGCTTGGGAGAGAGAGAAAAAAAATTATATATATATATATATATATATGTGTAAATAATGACCCCTGGCTCCTTGAATAACTAGGACTAAGTGACCATTTCCTGAATTGGGAAAGACTATGGGAGGATGGAACAGCCACTTTGAACCCAGAGGTGAGTGCATGAAGCACTTGGGCCATAGGGTTGTATATGAGGCCACCCCTGCCTTTCTGGAACCAACTAGAGAGTGGGGACCACAGGTGTGTATACAGAGACTGACTCTGCAAGTGTGACCGTGCAGGGCTATAGGAGCAGTTGGCCCTGGGAGCCACAACACTCAGAGATGGAAGAGACTAACTCTGCTTGGGGAGATCTACAGGAAGATCCTGCACTCAGCTGTATGCGGGATAAACTGAGGAGGACACCACATCGGAGGGAGAGGGAGGGACTGGGCTGGGGACCATAGCCAGGCAAGTTATCATAGAGGAGAGGAATTAGGCAGCCAGGGTGGGACCATGAGAACACACCTTGGGTCCACCCTGTCGTTCAGGGTCTCCCCTGCAAGCATGTTTGTTTTGCTTTTGGTCCCAGAGCTATTTGTAAACAATCTGCCTCTCTCCAAAGTTCAAGGTCAACCTGCCCTTCACTCCTGTGGCCTTTGGAGTTTCTTGTTTTTGACAAGCAGAAGGACTGAATCGAATTTGATGGCTATGTCACCTTTCTAACTGCCACAGTCTCCTCCAACTTCTTCTTTACAAGCAGTTTCTTGCCGCTTGACTTTCCGAACTCCATCAGCTGATCCAGATACTGATTCACCAGATCCTTGTGTCTTCTTCTGCCTTGATTGCCTTCACTGAAGAGTTGGTTTTCCCAGATATGGAAGTTACATAGTTATTAGTAAACTGAAATTTGCATAATCTTTGCAGAAAATTCCTTACATTGTGCAAAGACATTAAGACAGTAGTGCATCTTTGTTATGCAGCTCAAACCCTTTTGTAGGACATCAGCCTGGATAAGTAATTCATTTTTATTTAGTTTTGTTTTGTAGTTTCCCTGAGACTTTCTGTGAGGTCATCAATTTGCTTTGAGTTCCAGCTCCAGAGTTTTCCAAGGACCCACCAATAACTATCACATTATGGGTGGGCAGGAAAGGGCACACCAGCACTCTGAGACGCAATCTAAGTTTATCTTGCTATGCCAGTTTCTGTTAGACATCTGTCTATCACAATCTCCATATGCCAGAAATATACATCTATGTTTGTATATATGTATGTATATAATATATGATAGTGAGAGAGTAGTTGCTATGCTTCCAAGCCTTACCACAATATACAGCCCTAAATTAACCTTCCTGGCAAGCTTCACATCCTCTCTGTGGAGTAAATTTCCATGTGAAAGCATTTAGCCCAGTTTAAATCAAGTCCAAAGATTTAACAATCCAGTATTGCCTTTTCATAATCTGCTTTAATTGTTATTGATTTGTATGTTTGGAAAGTGCCCGGAGGTGATAAAGGCCTCCCGTCTGTTGTGTTGTTGACCATTTGCTGGTTGATCTCTAGCTCACCCTTGGCTCTTCAATTGGTCTCTCTTTAGTACTTCTACAGATGGTTATACCTCCTGCCCTACAGAGGTCCCCACTCCTGTAGTAAATCAAATCATCAATAAAAAACAGACTGGTAAATAATAGGCAATTACATAAAATCAATTATTCAAAGGCAGATTTAATATAGAAAGGCAATTAGAGCTTAGTTAGCAGTAAATATAAATTTATACGTATATAAATTTATAAACCAAACAGGACAATCAAGGAGAAAAGAACTCCACCCAGGTCTTGAGCAGGGGTACTGTGCAACACCCCTTCTACTCTGACCTGTGATGAGTCTTATCTCCTCCAAGATGCCTGGTTTAGGCTCTCAAATTTTCAGCAGGAGTCAGAAATTTTAGTTATCTTTTGGTCTTTGAGTGACTGGAAGCAGTAGGGGAAAAAAGCCAATTGTAGTCATGCTGTAGGGAGAAGACTGATATTTTGGTGATGGATGAACTTAAATTTTTACAGAACTGTCTAAATCTACCAACTAACTTATAATCATCCCCAATAACTTTTCCTCATAACGTCATTATTTATATTTGTCCATATGAAAAAGATAAAGTTTAAAACGCATTTAAACTAATTCTTGGGGTTGAGGAAAAGAGCCTGAAGGCAAGTCTTTCCTTCCACAATAGGAAAAGAATAACTCAGCTGCTATGTGAAATAAGGAAAAATCAGATCTTGAGCTTTGTGGACCATTATGAAGCTGTAAAAATAAAGAATGGCGGGACTTAAGAACACGTGACAATAAAATCTCTCTTCTTCAATAAATTGTGTAGAAACCATTCCATACATGTGTTCTAAAGCTGTTCTAGTTTACTTAAATATAGTTTGAAATGTAGGTTCAAGTGAGAAGGAAAGAAGGAGTGATTTCTGTCTTTAAAAATAAAGCATCTGGGGATATGTTAGCATGGTAAAATGAAAATACTAAGCAAATTAATGAAAATTAACTTTCTACAGCTTAAGCCATAAGGTCAGCAAGAGATCAGTACTAGAGTGAGTATGCAGGACTGTGTGCCTGGGAAACCTTCATTGTGGAAAAGGAAAGCCTGGGGGCCAGTGCACGTGCAGAGGTTAGGAAACAGATCATCCAGATAAATGCAATTAGTCAAACTGCAGGCAGCCAAGAACCAACTTCAAGGCAAAACTGGTTCACTGAGGGGAAAGAAGTGGGCAGTGAGGGATTCAAGAAGTGACTCATTTAGGATTAAATTCAAATTGTCCCCCAACAAATACAGCAAGCAAACAATAAAAAGCAAACACATTCGTGCCTTCTTTCTTCTAAAGGATAAGGGGGCCAGTAACACCCACTCTAACCGATTTTGAAGCAAATCTGCTCTGAACCCCTGAAGCACTGAAATCACTTATGGCTTTGCCTCAGAAATGCTTTAATTCTAAAGTAAACTATGATGAATTTTCCATATAAGTGGGAGAGAAAAATAGTGGGTTTTATCATTTTCTCTGAATCACAATGTATGCTTTTTCAGGGAAATTCCTTTTAGTTTCTCAATAATTTGAACAGTGAATTTTTGAATTTTTAATGTTTTTTTCTTGATATTGAACAGTCATTCCCTACATAGGGTTGACTGCATTTATTTATGAAAGCCAAAGAGTTAAGAAATGCAACTCAAAGTTATGAAAAATTACTGCTTTACAGTGATGCATCTACATTATGATGGGTTGGAGAAATAAAACTAATAAGCAAAGAAAAACAAACACAAAAGCAGCTTAAGTCATTTTATACACTATATATTGCTTTTGGCTCTAAGATTTGCCTATTTACTCAGTTGGTTCCTAAAATTTGTTCTTGTCATTCAGTTGCTCAGTCCTGTTCAACTCTGTGACCCCATGGACTACAGCACACCAGGCTTCCCTGTCTTTCATTATCTCCTGGAGTTTACTCAGACTCATGTCCACTGAGTCAGTGATGCCATCTAATCTTCTTATCCTCTTGTTGCCTCCTTCTCCTCCTGCCTTCAATCTTTCCCAGCATCAGTGTCTTTACCAATGAATGAGCTCTTCGCATCATGTGGCCAAAGTATTGGAGCTTCAGCATTAGTCCTTCCAATGAATACTGAGGGTTGATTTCCTTAAGGGTTGACTGGTTTGATCTCCTTGCTGTCCAGGGGACTTTCAAGAGTCTTCTCTAACACCACAGTTTGAAAGTATCAATTCTTTGGCACTCAGCCTTCTTTATGGTCCAACTCTCACATCCATACATGACTATTAGAGAAACCCTAGCTTTGACTATATGGATCTTTGTCAGCAAGTGTTGTCTCTGCTTTCTAAAATGCTGTCTAGGTTTGTCATAGCTTTTATTCCAAGGAACAAGTGTCTTTTAATTTCCTGGCTGCAATGACCATCCACAGTGATTTTGGAGCCCGAGAAAATAAAATATGTCACTGTTTCCATTTTTTCTCCTACTATTTGCCATGAAGTGATAGGATCAGATGCCAAGATCTCAGTTTTCTGAATGTTGAGTTTTAAGCCAATTTTTTCACTCATTCTCTTTCACCTTCATCAAGAGGCTCTTTAGTTGCTCTTTGCTTTCTGTCATTAGGGTGGTGTCACCTGCTTTCTGAGGTTGTTGATATTTCACCTGACAGTCTTGATTCCAGCCTGTGCTTCATTCAGCACAGCATTTTACATGATGTACTCTGCACAGAAGTTAAATCAGCAGTGTCCCTACAGCCTTGACTTACTCCTTTCCAATTTGGAACCAGTCTGTTGTTCCATGTCTGGTTCTAACTGTTGCTTCTTGACCTGCATACAGGTTTCTCAGGAGGCAGGTAAGGTGGTCTAGTATTCCCATGTCTTTAAGAATTTTGCATAGTTTGTTGTGATCCACACAGCCAAAGGCTTTAGCACAGTCAGTGAATCAGAAGTAGATGTTTTTTCTGGAGTTCTCTTGCTTTTTTTGTGATCCAGTGGATGTTGGCAATTTGATCTCTGATTCCTCTGCCTTTTCTAAATCCAGCTTGTACATCTGAATTTCTTTGGTTCACGTACTGCTGAAGTCTACCTTGAAGGATTTTGAGCATGACCTTACTAGCATGTGAGATGAGCACAATTGTGCGGTAGTTTGAACATTCTTTGGCATTGCCCTTCTTTGGGATTGGAATGAAAACTGACCTTTACCAGTCCTGTGGCCACTGCTGAGTTTTCCAAATTTGCTGGCATATTGAGTGCAGCACTTTAACAGCATCATCCTTTAGGATTTGAAATAGCTCAGCTGGAATTCTATCACTTCCTCTAGCTTTTTTTGTAGTAATGCTTCCTACGGCCTACTTGACTTCACACTCCACACTAAAATCAGAAGGATATATATATCCAATTTGAGGACCCAAGCTGACCTTTCCTTATGTTCTTTTTCTTTTATCTCTGGTCTGTTTAATGAATATGTAACCGTGCTTGGAAACACTAGAAAGGAATGCCACCATCCCCTATTCCTATGCCTCACTTCAGTTCAGTTCAGTCGCTCAGTCGTGTCCAACTCTTTGCGACCCCATGAATTGCAGCACGCCAGGCCTCCCTGTCCATCACCAACTCCCGGAGTTCACTCAAACTCATGTCCATCAAGTCGGTGATGCCATCCAGCCATCTCATCCTCTGTCGTCCCCTTCTCCTCCTGCTCCCAATCCCTCCCAGCATCAGAGTCTTTTCCAATGAGTCAACTCTTCGCATGAGGTGACCAAAGTATTGGAGTTTCAGCTTCAACATCAGTCCTTCCAATGAATACCCAGGACTGATCTCCTTTAGAATGGACTGGTTGGATCTCCTTGCAGTCCAAGGGACTCTCAAGAGTCTTCTCCAACACCATAGTTCAAAAGCATCAACTCTTCAGTGCTCAGCTTTCTTCACAGTCCAACTCTCACATCCATACATGACCACTGGAAATACCATAGCCTTGACTACACAGACCTTTGTTGGCAAAGTAATGTCTCTCTCTGGTTTTGAATATGCTGTCTAGGTTGGTCATAACTTTCCTTCCAAGGAGTAAATGTCTTTTAATTTCATGGCTGCAGTCACCATCTGCAGTGATTTTGGAGCCCCCCAAAATAAAGTCTGACACTGTTTCCACTGTTTGCCTATTTCCCATGAAGTGATGGGACCGGATGCCATGATCTTAGTTTTCTGAATGTTGAGCTTTAAGTCAACATTTTCACTCTCCTTTCACTTTCATCAAGAGGCTTTTTAGTTCCTCTTCACTTTCTGCCATAAAGGTGGCATCATCTCCATACCTGAGGTTATTGATATTTCTCCTGGCAATCTTGATTCCAGCTTGTGCTTCTTCCAGCCTAGGCAGATATAACTCACTGGTCATGACACTTTCTCCAGTGAGTTTGGACAGAGACGCACAATTCTATCAAGTATTCCAAGCAGCCACTCCAATTGGTTGAAAAAAATCAGTCCTATTTGATGTCTTTGGCCCAGAATCTCAGCTTCTGAAATTTTTAAATGTATAAGACAGGATGAGAATTATACCATGGTTGTATTTTTTCATAACTTATAGGTATGTACTAGAAACTAGAAAGGAACAATAAAGGAAATAGTAACATTCACAAAATCTAGTGTCTATTCCATTGCTCTTCACAAATGGATTTGTTCTATGTCTGTTGCTATTTAAGTGCAACATAATTACATATTATGGAGTGTATATACTACTTTAATAGAGGTTATTATTTTGGCTTTGCCATAACTATTTTTGTTTCATTAAAGTGCATAAATACTTTGGGGAAGAAGGCTTTTTTAAGATGAAAAGATGGTTTTTAATTATTATGGCTTTCTTGCTTGGAGCTGATTTTCATAATTAACACATATTAGAGTCAAATGCAACCATGTATTTTATGCTCACTGGAGTATACAAAATTTAACTTCTCTCAATGGGCTGTTTGTGCAGTAACAATTTCACAATGGCCTCGGCACACTCTGGCAATGGTAACATTTTGTTGATGTGCTGATCTATACCTCTTTGAGCTTACCTGGTGGCTCAGATGGTAAAGAGTCTGCCTGCAATACAGGAGACCAGGGTTCAATCCCTGGATCAGGAAGATCCCCTGGAGAAGGAAATGGCAACCCACTCCAGTATTCTTGCCTGGAAAATCCCATGGATGGAGGACCCTGGCAGGCTACAGTCCATGGGGTTGCAAAGAGTCAGGCATGACTGAGTGACTTCACTATTACTTCACTATACCGTCTTTATGATCAGAGGTCAATTTTTTGCAGAATTTATGCAATATCACAAATCAGATGAGAATGACTAATCAGCAGATCCAACATAAAGGGCTGGAATCAAAATGAAAAAGGTATAGAACTGTGTTACTGAGTATTAATACAAGTTGCAAATCTTAAGCTCTATTTTTCTTCTAAACTTCTGTTCTTAATTTTGCTACTGCTGTTCATAGAAGAGGGCTTCCCTTGTAGCTCAGTCGGTAAAGAATCTGCCTGCAGTGCAGGAAACCCGGGTTCGATCCCTGGGTTGGGAAGATCCCCTGGAGAAGGAAATGGCAACCCACTCCAGTATCCTTGCCTGGAAAATCTCATGGACTGAGGACGGAGGAGCCTGGTGGGCTGCAGTCCATTGGGTCACAAAGAGTCGGGCACGACTGAAGAACCTGGCTAGCTCTTCACCAGACCCATTTTCTCATCTTCCTGGGCACACAACTGGACTACATCTGCCAATCTAACTTGCACATAAAAATGGCCATGCAGCTCAGCTCCAGCCCACTGAATGAGAGTGGGAGCGGTGCAAGCCACTTCCAGGCCTAACTCATAAAAACGTCTCAGATGCACCCTGCATGTCCTTTCCCCTTCTGCCAGCTTGATACAGATGAGCACAGTCATCTTGGAAGTCAAAACTGAAATAAAGTCATAAGTTGGAAGAAGCCAGAGTCTCTGAGTCTGGAACAAAAGAGGAACATTCATTTGAGCCTCACAAAAAAAGCAGACATGTATCATATTTAGCTACTATACATTATTGGATGTGTTGATTATTGCTTCTAGTAGTGTAACTAATATACAGTTATCCAAGCAATTCATTAGATAAGTAGTTCTCCATACAGGTATGGGCTTCCCTGGTGGCTCCGAGGGTAAAGCATCTGCCTGCAATGTGGGAGACCTGGGTTTGATCACCGGGTCAGAAAAATCCCCTGGAGAAGGAAATGGCAAGCCACTCCAGTACTCTTGCCTGGAAAAGTCCATGGACAGAGGAGCCTGGTAAGCTACAGTCCATGGGATTGCAAAGAGTCGCACAAGACCGAACAGTTTCACTTCTCATACAGGTATAGGGAGGAGGAGGGGGAAAAGGAAATGGAGTGGGGAGTATCATGACTTCCTAGGTAACCTTTCCATTTGCATACTCTGATCCTCCCTTGCCCAACAGATTCTCATTCAAACTCCTACCATGAAAAGCCAGGTTGGGGGCCGAGGAGGGGGACTGCCAGGGTGGGGCAGGTGGGAGGGGGGAGCGGCTAGTGTTGCAGAAAGAACAACATGTCAAGGAGACTGAGACAAGGAAACTTTAAGTACCTTGCTCAACATCCCACAGCTAGGAACTAGCAAAGCCAGGATTCAGACACTAGTAGTTTAGCTCCAGAGCCCGCATTTCTATCGACCATTTAGTCTGTCTCCTAATTCCTGCTTGCCATGGTTGGAGGACTTGGTCCTCCACTGGGTTTCTTTAATGTGGTGAGCTCTGGGTTGTTTGTCAGTGCAAACTCTACTTAATCGTTTATCTACAATAATATCCTCATATTAATTTTCTATCTCACATCCAACTAGCAACTCATTTCCTCTTGATAAAAATGAACATTTTTGTCAGAAACAGATTTAAGAGGCAGATCTGCTGGGGGGAATATCATTGTACACTCCAAAACAGTATCCATGACTTGTGAACTATCTTGCTACTGCTTCTTTACTTTACCTGCTTAATTAAGAGTTGACTGTATAGGAAAGGGAAATCGTTTGTTTCATCACTAGAAGTATGTTGCCACCAGTAAGCCTAGGTGGCATGTCTTAGGGAACCACTGGATCACTGGAAATACCCCCACACCCTTAAGGGGTACTGGTGAGCACAATGATTAAAAAACATAAGCTTAGCATTCCACACAAAAAAAGCCAGCGTTCAAATCTGAGTTCCTCCAGTGGCAAGCTTTTACTGTGGGCAAGATTTTCCCTTCATTTACAACTGGAATGGATGGATGGATGGATGAATGACGATGATGGTGATAGTCATTTTCTAGAGTTGTTGGAGGTTTAATAAGATAATACATAAAAGCATATAGGAATTTTTCTAGAAATATTCACTATTATTATTATTTTAAAGACTGTTGTGCTACAGTTAAAAATGGAGGCTCAAAGGACCAGTTCCAGTCTGAAGGTCCCAGGGAACGTATATTTTAAAATATTAATTAAATGTTGAAGACAAATTGGACAAGGTAGTCTAATGAGGAAACTTAGAAACTGGCAAAACATGGTACAAATCCTGCTGCTGACCCTATCAATCTGGTCTTTAGCAAATCAGGTAATCTCCATGAGGCTCAGTTTCTTCATGTGTAAAATGAACTAAGAAATACAGAGGTTTTCTTTACGTGTCAACCCTTTATGTATATTTTCTTCTGTATGTTGCTCATTTATATGGAACAGTTTTCTATACCACTGTTAAGCTGCTGCTGCTAAGTCACTTCAGTCGTGTCCGACACTGTGCCACCCCACAGATGGCAGCCCACCAGGCTCCGCCGTCCCTGGGATTCTCCAGGCAAGAACACTGGAGTGGGTTGCCATTGCCTTCTCCGATTGTTAAGCTAAGTATTAGCTATTGGTAAATTCAGCAACTCAACTGGCTAGGAAAGAAGAAAAATGTTTTTGTGTGGAAATTATTGAAAATTTTCTTTCTTGACTTGAAAGGCTAAAGAAACAACAAAATATTCAGACTTTCACTTTTCGCCCTTTATCCACCTCTCGACTAACCAATATGGAGCTGACTGCCTACCTGACTCCATCCTGGGGGCATATACTTACAGCTATTGCCATAATTCCCCATAATCTCTCAAAAAGTACACCATTTCTAGGTGAGAGAAAGTACATGATTACATTCATTGTTTACTATTTATTTAAAATATTTTATATGCTTAGATCTTGGTTACTAAGTAACAATTCACACTAGAAAAAATTGGAACTCCTTTGAGAAATGACTGGGGTAGCAAAAATACAAGATATGTCTGAAATAAGTTTGGTCAGAAAGGAAGTGATCAAATTATAATGTAGACATGTCACAAAAGATACAAGAGCCAATTTGAAGAGGTTCCAAGTGGCCAAATCCTGGACAAATTGAGCATCAAATAAATAATGAATAATAAATAATAGAATATATGTGGGCCTAGAATTCACATTGATTTGAATAAATAGATAAATGAAAAGTAAATGAGGGAGAAGGAAAAGCTTATCTTTACAGTAGAATGCAAACTTATGTAGAAAAATGAGTTAAAAATCACCATTTGCAATCATAGCAATAGTCGGTCTGATCAAGAATTATCAATAAATGCTAATAATAATGGATGAAATCATGATGAAGAGCAGGATATTTTGATAATTTCAAAGTATCTCCCTATAAACTATGTATAAATTGCAAAGGGGAAAATAGCAGTTTCACAAGAGGAAACCTGGCAGTCACCATCTTAACCAATTTATTGACATTTATATCACTGCAGATACTGGAAAAATTGGCATCTTGTGATTCTTGATATGATTCACTAAGAAGGACAAGATGACCTCTGTGGTATCCCTGCCCAAAATGCATAAGCTGAATCCAATTCTGAGGGCACATCAGGTAGATCCACACTGAGGGACATTCTGCAAAACAGCTGGCCTGTACACTTTAAAAAATTCAAGGCTGTGGAAGACAAAGAAGGCTGAGGCACTATTACAGATTAAAAGAAACTAAGATTAGAAGTGACAACTAAATGCAATTAAGAATCTTGGGTTGGATCAGGGTAGGAGGGTGTGCTACTGGAAAACTTCCATATGGACTGTGAACTAGATAATTGTATTATATTTAATGTTAAATTTCATGATATTGGTAGTTGTACTGTGGTTGTATAAAGAATGTCTTCATTCTTAGGAAATAAATGGTGAATATTGAAGGTTAAAGAAGCATGTCTGTTACCATCAGATGGTTCAGAAAATTATATCTACACCCATATATCTACTAATCTGAGAGAGAGAAATGATAAGGCAAATGGATGAAAAAGAAACAAAACATTAATATATGTATATTTTTTGCTTGAAGAATATACTAATGTTCTTTGTACTATTGTTATATCTACATCAAAATTAAGAGTTACTAATAAGTAAATAGAATCTATTGTGCTATTTACATTTTTTGAAAATGCACATTATATAATGCATTTGAAAGAGTGTTGGATTTTGGCCTAGGACTATATCTAGACTTTTTACATTCAGCCAGAATGGAATTAGCTCTTCTTATAAGTCTTTCCATTACAATTTGTATTTTTCTGGGCTGTAACCTGCATCCAATCGGAGCATTGCTGTCAGAACTAAGCTTCTCTTTTCCTGGGTTTGGGTTCTAACACCAGCTGGCACAGTGCACCTCTACTTTGTCCACACAAACTGCCTTCCAGGTAATAGAGGCACAGTAATTCAGTCCTTATAGGATTCCTCTATGTTAGTCATCAGGTCTTCAGTTCACAGATATGGAAACTAAGGTTCAAGGACATTCCCTTGAGCTTGGCCCCAAGGCCACACCATAATAAGTGGTGGCGCAGCCTTCCAGGCCTAGACTGCACTCACCACACTGCACCATACCACCTGCCCTGCTGAATCAGGATGTCCAACTGAAACTTGCTCCAAGGATGGTGGGAGAAAGCTGTCATCTCAAAAGATACAAGTACTTTCTGTCCTGAAAGAATATACTGTTGTATTTTTAACTACCAGAATAAATATTATACTTGGAAAAGTTATCTTATAATTGGAAATAGAGATCTTTGAGAAGCAGACATCACAAGAGGTTCATATTTTAAGTTCTACTTGAATTTGAGCAGTATGGCATAGTGGGGTAACCTGGGGATACCTCATACCTTGTTTATGATGTGGACAGAGTTGTATCTTTGCAGACCTTGAACACAGGTCTTAGACCAAAGTGTATAATCAATAAATATTTAATGTGTGAATGAGTGTGGATTTAGGTTGCCCTGGGCCTTCAAACTATGGTGGGTTCTTGTGGGAATATGTTCATCTTGATTGATTGGTTGTTCATAGGACATCAAGCACTGAGACCAAGAAGATTTCAAGAATTTGTAGGCCTGGTTTTCAACTCCCACTGGAGAAAAGACTGTAAAATGGAAACTCAGTTGAGTGGACTGGGAGGTTTAGCCTGGTCTGGTGTGGACATGTTGCTGTCATTCAGCCTCTAAGTCGTTTCTGACTCTACAGCCCCATGGACTGCAGCATGCCAGGCCTCCCTGCCCCTGACAAGGTTTTATTTTAAAAAGAATAACCCCAGTATTGGGAACTATAAAAAATAAAAGGAGCCATCTTTTCTCTCTGTGACTGGGAAAAGTGAGAGGAAAAGACAGCTACTGTTTATACACCTTTTCTACTAATACGAGAAAATGCATATTCGCACTAATAATCATCCTGAATAAAGGGAAATCCTTGGGAGGAGGTAGAGAAGGCAGGCCAGCCTAAACCAAGGCAAGGAAAGATGCTTCTTCCCTAATGGGTGATCAAGTGGTTGGACTAGTTGGAGATCTAGACCTGAACCCTAGGAGTCTAGAAATGCTTGAAGCACTCTTAGGTGTTGGAAAGAACATGGCTTCATTTTAGGAGACATCCAGGAGTGGGCTGGACTAGAAATTGTACTGTGGCTGGCCAAAAAAATGTTTCTCTATATATGTGTGATGAATTCATTTTGGTATTTGGCAAAACTAATACAATTATGTAAAGTTTAAAAATAAAATACAATTTAAAAAAAAAAAAAAGAAAAAAAATGTTTCTCTCTATTGGGAAGGGTAGAAGACCTACAGGTGAGCCTAGTGGTAGCTTTTACAGGAACTCCATGAGAACAGGCAAGAGTCTATAGGCTTTGGAGGAGTTCATCAAAGAACAAATTGTAAAGAGTTGTGATATGCTTCCATTAACCCAGAGCTTTCAGAAAAGACTTGTTCTGATACTCAGCTGAAGTTCAATGATGTGTTTGTAGATGTCTAGAGGGGAGGAAGGTCAAGGACAGGGCTTCTCATCCATGCTAAGGTATGAGTGAAAGAAGAGAGAGGTGTAACTTTGCTGAAGTTTCCTTGGTGGTAGGAACACAGCGTGGGAACAGGCTGAGAACTGGAAACCCAGAAGGAGGTTCTCAGCCTTAGTTGAAATAGAGGTGTGCAGGCAGTCTAGAGCCAGACAGTGCTGGCTGGAGGACCAGGGTCAAGCAGGAAATTAACGAGGTGAGTTTGGAGAGTGTGTGAACTGCCATACACCTGAAGACTCATCTGAAAAACTGGCCAAGACTTGAAAGAGAGAGAGGCTGGTATTCAGAAAGTTGAAATTAAAAGACTAAAAAAAGAGAATCATTAGTAGCACCATTCCGGCATGTTGGGGATAGAAACACCAAGATTTAGGGGAACTAAAAAGCCTCTTGATGAAAGTGAAAGAGGAGAGTGAACAAGTTGGCTTAAAGCTCAACATTCAGAAAACTAAAATCATGGCATCAGGTCCCATCACTTCATGGGAAATAGATGGGGAAACAGTGGAAACAGTATCAGACTTTAGTTTTTGTGGGGCTCCAAAATCACTGCAGATGGTGATTGCAGCCATGAAATTAAAAGACACTTACTCCTTGGAAGGAAAGTTATGACCAACCTAGATAGCATATTCAAAAGCAGAGACATTACTTTGCCAACAAAGGTCCATCTAGTCAAGGCTATGGTTTTTCCAGTGGTCATGAATGGATGTGAAAGTTGGACTGTAAAGAAAGCTGAGCGCCGAAGAATGGATGCTTTTGAACTGTGGTGTTGGAGAAGACTCTTGAGAGTCCCTTGGACTGCAGGGAGATCCAACCAGTCCATTCTGAAGGAGATCAGTCCTGGGTGTTCTTTGGAAGGAATGATGCTGAAGCTGAAACTCCAGTACTGTGGCCACCTCATGCGACGAGCTGACTCATTGGAAAAGACTCTGATGCTGGGAGGGATTGGGGCTGGAGGAGAAGGGGACAACAGAGGATGAGATGGCTGGGTAGCATCATCGACTGGATGGGCGTGAGTTTGAGTGAACTCCGGGAGTTGGTGATGGACAGGGAGGCCTAGTGTGCTGCAATTCATGGGGTCGCAGAGTCGGACACGACTGAGCGACTGAACTGAACTGATGCAAATTTTTCTATAGTGATGCTCATCTGTAAGGACACACTAATTACTCTAATTTTGCACAACAAAGAGTAAATCTGATCTAATAAATTATTTGTGCTGAAGTACAAATGCCTTATTATTCAATGTCACAAGAAAGTAGAGGTATATTAAGATGTATATCCCTGTTGAAGCCTGCCATTCAAATAGGTGTGTGTTGCTCATTCTTTAGAAATATAATTGTTATGGGTGAGACTCAGCTTGTTTTGGCAGTCATTGGCTAAGTAACTTTGTTGGTAAGTATGTTAGTCATCATTAGGATAAAGTACATGGTAGTGATTGATCTGGGTATGAATTTGGGGAAATACCAGCTCTTTGGAGGCTGCATAATGTAGGAAGACATGGTCAAAGGAGATAAAGGAGGCTCTTGGCATTAAAACCAGCCCTCAGATCTACTGTGGCGCTCATTTATGATTTGTGGAACTAGATGATTCTCCACTGTATCTAGCAGCAACACACTTGGAACCTGCCACCTATTGATATTGTGGATCTTCCCCTTTTCTACCCATAACCTGCTTCCACCATATCCTGCCTTTATACCACTTCATACCTAACTCCAGCCCTGCCAAGAACAGTCCCCAGAGTGTTCTCAAATTTGTGAATCTTCTCCCAGGACCTGGAACCCTGGGAAGGGATTCTTGTTTTCTCACTCCTGGGGATGGCCCCTTTCTGTATGTTTTCATAGCCCATATCCACAGACCCCACCACTGAGCTCTGCCTCCCACGAATAACCCCTTGAGATTTAAGTCACCCGTCATCTGAATCCAGTTGAATGCTGCTGATTTTCATATTCATTTAAGCCAGATTTCACTTCAGTTTGGAAAAATACATAGAGTGGCCAAATAATCCTGGTGTGGTGAACACCGCATGGCTCTGAATTAATGGAAGTTGATCCTTCAGTGAGCTTAGCTCTGTTCAGTGGCTTTCATGTGAATTTACCAGGGGTCAATGGCACCCCACTCCAGTACTCTTGCCTGGAAAATCCCATGGATGGAGGAGCCTGGTAGGCTGCAGTCCATGGGGTCGCTCAGAGTCGGACATGACTGAGCGACTTTACTTTCACTTTTCACTTTCATGCATTGGAGAAGGAAATGGCAACCCACTCCAGTGTTCTTGCCTGGAGAATCCCAGGGATGTGGGAGCCTGGTGGGCTGCCGTCTATGGGGTTGCACAGAGTCGGACACAACTGAAGTGACTTACCTTAGTGGGGTGAGAAAGAGTGAGGATAGATGGAGCCACCTCAAGCCTGCAAAGTGGGCTGAGACTCTCCTGTCAAGTGCGAGCATATGCCATTGTTCCATGCAATCCTAGGAGCTCTCACCAAATAGAGTTATGCCAGGACAAACTGGTCTATTGAACAAGCAGACGAGTTGCACCGTAGCTTTCCTTTGATGAGTAGTTCTGGGGACACTAGGCCTCCAGTCTTCAGACAGTGGGTGGGATTTACTTCATGCCATGTGGTTGTCTGCTGCCTCACATGCTCATCACGCTGCTCTGAGGGGAGAACCCTTTGCTCTCATTTTGCTGGCAGGCAGATCTTGATCCCACCCACCCATTTAACTCTTCCATTTCCCCCAGGAAGCCTTGCTAAAAATTCCCATCACTGGTTTGAAGTTGGATACTGAGAGAGCCTTCCATGGAGAAAGAAATGGAGAGAAGGCCCATAGACCAGATGAAATCCAATTTTTTGAGCTGCTTGGGAAAGTATAACATAAATCCACACAAAGCTGACTTGTGTCTATTACATACCCTTCTAACACCATGTCAAGAAATTGCCTCAAGGTTGGATAAGTTCCAGAAATACATCTTCTGGAAAAGAACATAAACACTTCTTATTTTAAATTTCCTTTCAGTTTTCATCTGAAAACTTTAAAGGCATTTAAGGGAAGCATAGCTACTTTAACTTATAATGTCTTTTGCTTCTGTCAGTTTAAATTAAGCCCATGATATCTAACCACAATTTCCTATATTTAATAATACATAAAGCAAAATAATTAAAAGGTATGTACACATGCTGAGAGAAACACTGTTGGGTAAAACACTGGCTTTAATTCCTGCCTCTGTTGATGAAATGTGTTGAAACCAAGCAACTAAAAGCAAATAAACACAAAGGACATTGGTAAGGACCGTTCTTCACTTTGGCTCTCTCTTCTGAGCCCCAGATGTCCACATCCAACTATCGACAGGACATTTCCACTGGTAAGTCCTTAAAGCAGGCTTCATAAACAACATTCAAAACCAAACTGATCACCAAACCTACTGTGTACCTCATTTTATGAATGAGAACACCATGAACCACGTAACCTGGGAATCATCCCTGACTTCTCTCTTACCTTCAATACACCAGCCGCACGGCCACACACGCGCGCGCGCGCACACACACACACATACCTATCTAATCAAGCTGCACGTCCACTGCTCTCACCTCACCCAAACCTTGTCAGCCGCAGTGATTGCATCCTAACTGCTCTCTCTGCCTTCAGTTTTGCCCCTTTGCAATTCATTCTCCACACAAATCCAGAGTGATCATTTTAAAACAGGAACTTGATCATGCCATTCCTATTTTACAATGTCAATAGATTCTCTTAGAAAATATTTGGAATAAATCTTAAATTCTTTCCTGTTATTTACGAGTCCTACATTTCTGGTACTAGGCTTCATTGCTTCCATCTCCTTGCCTTCTATGAGCTAGTCTTAGCATGTTAGATGCACTGCTGCTGCTGCTAAGTCGCTTCAGTCGTGTCCGACTCTGTGCAACCCCATATGTTGGGAGCACCTGTCTCCTCTCTAGTCCTCACTAGACTATGAGGGACACTGCAGGATAATATGCATCATGCTCATTTCAAATCTGCAGAAGCTGGCACATAGCAAATACTGCATAAATACAGAAGAAAGAAACACTGGAAGGAAGGAAGTATATATAGCTGTGAATGTGTCTTCATTAGTCCTTAGGAGATGGTGTTCTGCCTGGTGAACTTAGGGACAGAGATTCCTTTGGCACTAATGTAACCACACTCCTTTCAGATGTTCTGCAGTTACAGACTTGAAGAGAGACTTACCCAGATCCATCCAAACCCTGCTCTCGTTCCCCTAGGTCCAGAGGCTTACATTGATAAGATGATTGCTGCTGCTGCTGTTAAGTCACTTCAGTCGTGTCCGACTCTGTGCAACCCCATAGATGGCAGCCCGCCCGGTTCCCCGATCCCTGGGATTCTCCAAGCAAGAACACTGGAGTGGGTTGCCATTTCCTTCTCCAATGCATGAAAGTGAAAAGTGAAAGTGAAGTTGCTCAGTCGTGTCCAACTCTTAGCGACCCCACGGACTACAGCCTACCAGGCTCCTCCATCCATGGCATTTTCCAGGCAAGAGAACTGGAGTGGGGTGCCATTGCCTTCTCCAGATAAGATGATTACCCCATACTAAATTATAAATTCTCTGAAGTCAAGATCCATATCTAATTCATCTTTGCATTCCCATGACACCCACTACAATATTTTCCACAAGCAAGGTATTTAAAACATACTTGTTGAATGAATTAATGAAAGAATGAGAAGCCAGAATCAGGAGACCTGCAAATGCATCCTCAAAAGGTCATGGCTTCAGCTTTGCTCACATAGTGTTGCCAGTGAATTGGATTGCCCACAAAGCCAGCGCCTGTGCTGGTCACCTCAGCTCTCACCATACTGGCACTGGTGTGGTCCCAATTACTGGCAGTCACAGGGTAGGTAGCAAACTTTCTGGGCAATAAAGAAAGTCAGGTCAGTAGATATCAGAAGCCTTGACCTCTAAATTCTCAAATGATTCCTCCCTTGTGCCAAACAAGCAAAACACACAAAATATTCTTTCACTCTCTCTTTTAGGAGAGTTTCTGGGGTGACTGAGATGGTGGGTGAAAATAGATTTGGGGGCACATTGTGGAAGGCAGCTAGAGTCTATATGTTTAACTTTGCACTGCTGAGCATTTTATTTTAAGCCAGTGTATAATTAGAGAGCCTGCCATGAAAATGAGCGGTTTTGTTTATTTATTATGTAAGTATGTCTTTTATTAAAACGACTTTGTGAAAATCTAATTGCCACTCCAGTAATATAGCATAGCAGTCCCTTACATAAATACATGATTATTATGTACAGTCACTTATCTGTGAACGAGTTCTGCTACTACTTTCCTTAATTAAGGATACAAAAGGGCTCCTTCATCTTTGCATATTCCCTTGCTAGGACATTGATACTCATTATTTCCTAAGTCCAAACACTGAAACTGTGTCAAGAATGCATCCATCACTAGATGGGTACTTACAGTCAGCGGAATTTTCAACCCCGTCAGCAGTTTTAGCAATTTGCAATTTCTGTATGTCTGACATGTGTTTTTATTGGTGAAGATCACTTTCAAATACCAAGATCATGAGAATGATTCTTTGGGTAGTCTCTGCTGCAGCCTAATGTAATGACAGTAATTAACAGCCTGTGATTAGCAGCCACTCCAGAAAGTGTTTGAATGTTAATTTGCTTCAACTAATATGCAGCACTTCTGTGTAATGAGATCTAAGCTATAGGTTCATGGGGAAAGCAAATTATTTTCCAGCATTTAATCATACAAATGATTTTTAGTTAATCACTTGAACAGTAAACCTCAACGTTCTAATAAGTGACATTTGTTTTTCTGTCATTTGGTTTATTATGGTATAGGCCAGGGTAAAGATGCTCTTTTTCTTACTGGTCAACTTCCCATTTGCCAGCAACATCACTCCTAAATAAGGGCTCACCATGTAAAGGAATGAAGCTGGGTTTGTGGGTGAGTACAAGACGGAGAGAGAACCGGTATCACCCCAAATTCGCCTTTCTGACTTTAAGGACACTGCTTGGTGCCATCTTTACCTCAGTTTACACATCTGTAGAATGGAATGAATGACCCTTGGCTCTTTAACACAAATATCTTGACACCAAACATCCACCAAGAAATTGAGGACAGGGTGTTGCTCATTAACCAAGTATTAATTAGTTGAATCCCTATACAGTTATAAGGTTGAGTAGGAAAACATAAGTCACCAGAACATGAATGTATTCACTGAAGAAGTGACTTCTTTGAAAAACACATGCCTTCTCAACATTAGCCTAGAACTGCTCAAATTTTGAAGAAAAGCCATTCACAAATGACAGTTTGGCCAAGTTAGACCAGCTAAGAATCGAAAACAACAGACATTTCAAAAGACGATGTAAGTATCCAAGAATAAAATGAGGACTTTGGGAAGTTGGATGAAACCCTAGACTATTTTTTTTTTGTAAACTAAATAATTTCGCATTTACACTGAAAAGGTCAAAATGCCATAAAGGACACTGAGTCATGTTTTCACAGTAACATCAGAAAAATTATACCAAAAAACCCCCCAAAACTAGCTATTGGTTGATTGGTCCTTTGTTTTTAGAAGTGGCACATAGTTGCAAGCATGAGGTGGTCAAACTTAAGAGAAAACTATTTTTTATAACTTTTGTTTTATTTTTAAGCTAGAGTTTCCCATGTGTGTGAGCTCAGTAGTGCTCGACTCTTTGCAGTCCCATGAACTGTAGCCTGCCAGGCTCTTCTGTCCATGGATTTCTCCAGGCAAGAGTACTGGAGTGGATTGTCATTCCCATCTTCAGGGGATCTTCTCAACCCAGGGATCAAACCTGGGTCCCCTACATTGCAGGCAGATTCTTTACTATCTGAGCTACCAGAGAAAGCCCCAGAGATTCTCATATTTGATAAAATATTGTGTAATTTGATTCCTCATTTTATGTAAATTTATTTCAAGTGCCCTTTTTCCATTAACAGTTATCCTTAAATACCAAGAGCTTCCTGTATTTTTTTTTAATTCAATTTCAGGGATTATCATTATTAACAAGAGTATTTCTTTTATAAGCTCCTAAGGACCTGAATGAAATGAGATCTTGACTATATAGGTATAGGTCCTATAACATCACATGGAGATAACACTAAGAACAAATACTACATAGATATATGATGTCATAAATGAGAGGTGGCCTCCTGAATAGGAGTGAATGTCTGCCTGCCAATGAGGTATAATGTCAGGGCATTTGGATAGCTTTTTTTGTTCACCTCTCCAGGGGATATCCCAGCCACAGACTTGACTGTTCATCCTTTGACTTACCAAAACAGAGGTTTAGTCCCTAAGGAAATTGGAATTAATGTCATATCAGTCACTTAGATCCTGACATAAATGGATTTATTGGATCCTTTCCTAGAATAAGTTTCATGACTTTATAACCTAAAATGCACTGAGTGCTTTGGGAAAGAAAAAGAAAATGGGTTTATGATGAGAGAAAAGAAAACATAAAAAGGAGCCTTAAGACAAAAATTCCACCTTACAGTTTTGCCAAGAATTATCCATGAGCTAGATGGCATTTGGGGAGGAAACACCAGTGAATCCTGACATTTCCAAACATCTCTCCAATCACTTGCCATTGTGCTTGAAGTTTGCCGTTTAAGATTCATCTCATTCTCTGACTCAGTAATTCCACTTTTATGAAATTATATGAAGAAATAATCATGGGTATGACAAAGATTTAGCTCTTCATGACAACATAGTTTATAGTAACAAAACACTGAATGAAACTTGAATGCTCAAGAACTATAGTTTACACAATGGAACACACTCTGTATAGCCACTAAAATATCGTAGAGGAATGTTTAATATGTGAAACTATGCCTGTGATATTTTGTTAATTGAAAACATCCACTTATGGTACAGTAACTTCCTGTGGTCCCATCTTATGCAGAAGAAGAAATAGACACTTTGTGAAAGAGGAAAAATAGACATCACTGAATGATTAACAGGATGAAACTAACACATCTCACAAAAGCCAAATCTGAGCTGTTTGTAAACTAAGAGAGTGAGGAAGGAACACTAGGTCCTCTCTTTAGAGCCACAGAGGTGGGCAATATGTCTCTCCTGATAAACATCAATCACTTCCGAGACTAAATATTTGCTTCACAAAATAATGGTGCATCTGCTTTCCAAAAGGTACATGCCCAAGTGCATGCTACCTCTGCAAAAGAGAGTTCTTTTGGTGGTGCTATAGTAGGTAACTTAGTGCTCAAAAATTACTTTTCTGGAATCTTATATCATTTCATTTATCCATTGATTAATCCACTGAAGTGTTATTAAGCATGAGTGTATATGAGATGCTCTACTAGACCCTCCCATATTCACCTTCCTTTCCCCATCTCCACTGGTACCTCTTTCTCTCTCTCTTTTTCTCTCTCTTCCTCCTTCCCTCCATCTTTGCTTCCTTTCTTTCTTTCTTCTTTCCTCTCTCTCTCTACCTGCCTTCCTTCCTTTTCTTTATTTTTGGATCATTTACCTGGAAGAACTTATGGCAGCAGGTAGCAGTGTTTAAGGTATTCTTGTGGCAAGGGAAAGTGAAATGGTATGGATTCCAATGCAATTAGAATGCATTAGAATTGATCTTTAACTTAATGTTGCCTGGAAGTAAACTAAAAAGTCTTCTCATCACTGTGTATAGAGAAAACTTTATAATTACTTATGACACCAACAAAAGAAGATTCCAAGGTCTAACACTAGAAGTATACTTATATATTCCAGACCATAGAGAAAGAGAAAGTCGATATAAAAGAAATTAATGGGATACATTTGGAAAGACTTTAAGCCAAGAAGGGAAAAACACTCTTCCTTAAAGACACTTTGTTATCCAGCAATACCACATTGCTGACCGTCCCAATTTCTGCCTCATTTGAAATTGGCCAGAATTTCCATCCAGATGGATAGCATTGCTTGCTAACAGCTCCTGTGGTCATTCTTTTCCATTGCTCACTATATAGTTGATCTTGCTGCTTAATTGTATGTTTTAATCAAAGCTTTCTCATCTGTTTTCTAAATTGTCCCTTACTTTAAGAAGAAATCATCTATTTTTTCAAACACTGATGAACTACCAAATTACTCTCAAAGTTAAATAGCAAAATAACTTATCAGATATGTATTAGATCTAATTATCCAGTCCAGCAAAGCTACCATCTCCAAATGAATGTCACTAGAGCTCTCTTTAAGAGTTGCCTTTTTAACTTCCAGACAGCTATCTGGTTCCTTCTTCCTGCTTCTCACAGTGTTTTGCAGACCTGCAGTTTCCTCCACTTGTAGCAGCCCTGACACTATCATGAGAATCACCAGTGATCTTCTGTAAATGCCAGCCAAAATCTATCTGCAAGAACATCTGCTCAACAGTGCAAAACTGATGTAATTACCAACCATCATCTTTTCTCCTCCTGCTGGGGTAACTGCTCTAAAGCATGACTTTTTGCCCTAAGCTAACAAGATCCAGAAACTCCCTGTTATGTACAAAACCTGCCACTAAAAACCCATGTAGCTTCAGCACAAATTATAACCCAGTCTCTCAATTACAAGAGTCAGCAACACCCTTGTGCCACAGGGTCTTGGAGAATCTTGCTCAAAACCCCATGAGTCCAAGACCTCACTCTCCGCCTCCTACCTGTTTTTGTCTAATACAAACAGCCTTATAAAGGATGTGATAGGGAAAGAGAGGATACATCTACAGTTCCAGTCACATTGTTTTAAAAGTAAAACTACTGACAAGAATAATTAAATGTCAAATATCTGAATTGGAATTTAGACAAAAAGAATTTTTAAAAAATCTTTATTGAGCATCTACTATTTTCCAAGTTCTGTCTGGAATACTTTGTATATCATTTAATTGAGGTTTTAAAAATTCTAGTAATCAAGACATTCCCAGTTTGAATCCATCAAGTATAAGAAGCACTTAAGTTTAGCTCTGCCTCCTGTGGGTATAGAGAAGTTTAACCAATGATGATGAAAAAGAATAAATTCTAAATATTTATTTCCAATTGTGTTAAGAGAATGAAGGTGAAGAGACCATGTAGTTCAGAGTATGACCCCAACAAACTACAGAGTATCCAACAGGTTTCTTCATTTCAGTTTCAGTTTGCACATTTACAAAATCAGGGAGTTGAATTAGATGACTTCTGAGGTCATTAAGCAGTCCTGGAACATCAGGATTCATTGATTCTACAAATCAAATTTCATTTCTAAATTTTTCTGAACTACACACTCATTCTTCTCATTTTTAGTTCCTCTTAAATTTGTGGTAAAGCTGAGAACAAACTAGACTGCTATCAGAAGGACTAGGAATTAATAGTCTAACAAATTATTTTGTTGGATTATATGATGTTATATGATGTTATTGTCTGTTAAGAAAAGATTGGTCATGTGAACTTCCAAAATAAATGTATTCAATCAGGCTAAAATGAGATAGGAAATTACTCTTATTCCCCAGTGGAATTGTGACCACTGTACACACAAAATATTTATAGATGAAGAACAAAACCCCAAGAATACATCCACTGATCATCTTAGGGTAAATTTTATTTCTACTTTGCTAAATGAAAATAATATTAAACATATATGTGCATTAGGAATATAAGATATTAATAGAAGGAATGTTGCCTTTTCATTGTGAGTCATCATGACAGAAATCTCTGTCACTCCACCTTAGATGTATGAGACCACTTTCCAGCTCTTAACCCAAGCAACAACAGCTTAGTCGCTCACTGGTCTTGTCCAGACTTTACAACCACATGGACTATAGCCCACCAGGCTCATCTGTCCATGGGATTCTCCAGGCAAGAATACTGGAGTGGATTGCCATGCCCTCCTCCAGGGGATCTTCCCAACCCAGGGATTGAACCAGGTCTCCCAAGAAAGCCTCAAAAAAAGAAAAAGAATCAATGAATAATTTATGAAATGTTTGCCAAGTTTACCCTTTGTGACCCATCACTGTGTCAGGCACTTGACTGACAAGCAAGACATCTCAAAGTGCTGCAAATAGTGGAGCCATTAACACACAAATAAAGCCTACTATGAAAATACAGAGTGAAGCAAACTAAATGTAGACAGAGAGGAAGGAGACACAGAAGGGTCAAGGGCACACCCTGCACCTCAGCAGCCAAATTTTCCGAAGATGCTAGGGAGAGGAGCAAAGGCCATATATAGATGGTGTTTATGGTATTTCCACCCTAACGCACGAATAGTCGGAATCCCTAAATACATCAGGCACGACAGATCTTCTGCCATATTTGCAAATGTTCTTTAACACACGAAATGAGGTGTGTGGACTGTTTAGTAAATTCCACCTTTCTGTTATATGACTACTTTTATTTCACTGGGCTCCATGGAGTTGTACCTTTCTAAAATAATAATAAGCTGATTTTAATTATTTATTTTTTATAACTATGTTAAATTCTAACATTTCCAATCACAGAAAGTCTCTATACACGAAACTTAAAATCATCCTCTATAGCAATGGTTCTAAATGATTATCCACCAGAAAAGGGAGAACATATACCCGTAAGAAATACTTTCCCGGGGTTCAAAGGAAAAGTTAGGTGAAAAATCAACAGCTGAGAACTATGGGGTTTCTTCAGAGCCTTGTCCTTCACTAAGTTCTAGTCATGACATTACCTGATACACCCTATTATACGTTTAAAGCCTGAAGTGACCTTGATCCCAAGAGCAAAGGTACTCCTCTGGCCTGGATATCATCCTCCCAGACAGAATGGGTACTTGAAGGACCCTCTTCTCCAGAATCCTCTTCTCCCTTTAACTGGACACTAGGGCACTTCACAGTGTTTTATTAAGGTATTTATTCAGTTGCAAGCCAAGGAGTAGGAGATCGTGAACATCTTCCCTAACTCTTGTGATGATAAAGAAATCTCAAATACCCACTCTGTGCCAGGCAGTATGCCAGGTATCTCTTGAGTGCCTGGTGGAGCCTGAGGATCCTTCTCACAGCAACCAGGCTTGAGGATCACTGATCTGGAACAAAGATGGCAACATAGTTGACTCCATGCCAAATTCTATCAACTAGTAGTAGCTTCTGGGAACCAGCATTAAGAAGGATTCTGAGATCATAACAGGGCTCAGTAGGGTAAGTGTTAGAATCCGCTAATGGTGTCTGCTCTGGACCCAAGAAGAGACAGTTGCAGTCCACTTGCCTCACCTCTGCCTTCCCTAAGCTAGAGCAAGTTCACACACAGCTGCATGCAAAGCTGTGTCCTGAGAATGAATGGTTTATAGACAGAAAAATACTAAATGCGTGTGGCTAGATTTAAGGATTTATATCAAACAGTTCTTCTCACAGTAAAGAGAGTGGACCATCTGCTGTACAACCTTAGGAGGTGGGGCCAGAAGCCTGCATTTTAAAAAGGCTTCCCAGATGATTTTTATGAGCATAAGCATTTAGAAACAGCATAAATTTCCTTCAGAATTTTGTATAGAAATACTGCTTGGCTTAAAGGTATGTCGTCTTCCAGGCCCAAGAGTTTGTCTTGAGACCAACGTTTTCACTTTCATAAGTGTTATTTTCTTACCTCTTTTTAGGTAAATCAGTCTGCAAATGTTCAACTCTTACGGATCCGGACCCTCCTCCTAACTCTAACCCTTCCCCTTTGAGTGCACCCGCTCACCTGGAGTGCCTTATGCACAAAGCAGGTTTTTCTTCGCAGGTCAACCATGTGTAGCTTCAACCAAAAATCAATAAGTTGGTTCCTAGCTTGCAACAAGTCTCTTATGAATTTATTTAGCATAAAGTCATGTAGTATACTCAGAATGAGAGCACAGGGAACTGAATGTCTTTGACAGATATTTCTACCATGTACCAAACCACATTACTCTACCCCAGACTCTAATAATAATGTATCCGACTAAGCATATATAATAACCTTGCAGAATCAGGACATCTGGGACAGAATTTACTGACCATCTTTTGTATGAAGTGCCTCTTTTCCATGTTACCAATATGTCATGTGTTTGTCTCATGTTACACTTGAGTGAATCTTATTTTATCTTTATTCAATTTTAGATTTGAGTGTTTGGGAATAATACTCCAATCTTACCAGTAATGTATTTGCAAGTCTCCTGAAAAGGTGGGTTGCTCCAGGATGATTTCTAAAAACTGCTAAACATAGTTTATGTGACTTTTTCATTCTAGTTATCATGATTCTTCATGATCTTACTTCCTAATTCTGGAAGTGCATCTTATTGGGGGTACAAATAAGATGCCTAGAAATAATACCTAGTAATTAATTTTAAAAAGGATGAAATACTTATAGTTAATTTACCAAAGGCAATAAAGGAGTTATTTTAGAAAAGTGGAATATTAAAAATCATGTTTGAAGTTGAGACTGGAGAAGGAAATGGCAACCCACTCCAGTGTTCTTGCCTGGAGAATCCTAGGCACGGGGGAGCCTGGTGGGCTGCCGTCTATGGGGTCACACAGAGTCGGCCACGACTGAAGCGACTTAGCAGCAGCAGAAGAGACCAGAAGCAGTTACCACTGACCAATCACCATTATAGTCATTTCTAGACAGGATAATCATGATGGGGAAAGTTAACAGGAAGGCCCGAATTAAAGAAATGGAATCTCAATAGGAATTAGAGATGGGTTGATTGAGGAAACAGTGGAAACAGTGTCAAACTTTATTTTTTGGGGCTCCAAAATCACTGCAGATGGTGACTGCAGCCATGAAATTAAAAGACGCTTACTCCTTGGAAGGAAAGTTAGGACCAACCTAGATAGCATATTCAAAAGCAGAGACATTACTTTGTCAACAAAGGTCTGTCTAGTCAAGGCTATGGTTTTTCCTGTGGTCGTGTATGGATGTGAGAGTTGGACTGTGAAGAAGGCTGAGCGCCAAAGAATTGATGCTTTTGAACTGTGGTGTTGGAGAAGACTCTTGAGAGTCCCTTGGATTGCAAGGAGATCCAACTAGTCCATTCTGAAGGAGATCAGCCCTGGGATTTCTTTGGAGGGAATGATGCTAAAGCTGAAACTCCAGTACTTTGGCCACCTCATGCGAAGAGTTGACTCATTGGAAAAGACTCTGATGCTGGGAGGAATTGGGGGCAGGAGGAGAAGGGGACGACAGAGGATGAGATGGCTGGAGGGCATCACTGACTCGATGGACGTGAGTCTGAGTGAACTCCGGGAATTGGTGATGGACGGGTAGGCCTGGCATGCTACGATTCATGGGGTCGCAAAGAGTGGGACACGAGTGAGCGACTTAACTGAACTGAACTGATTTAAATTAGGAGCTAAAGGAAGCAGAGTTGAAAATGACTCAAAATTCACTCTCAGAGAACAACAGCTCTTGATGTCAGGAGAGGATTTGGGAAACAGAGGTCTTCTATACACTTCAGAAGACACTTTTTCAGTAAGTAACCTTTTGTTGAATTTTCCACATTTTGTTTTTACTAAGGAATTAAAATTGAATATAACATTTCCATAAAGGTCTGTCAGTATGGAAAGGAGGGGAGGAAACTAAAAGGAGAGGAAGATAAGAAGGAAAAGGAGGAGAAACAGAAAGGAGGGAGGGACAAAAATGCAGAAGACTATTTCCCTCCCCCTCCCACTTCCTATCATTGACAACTAGGAGGAAACCATGGCCTGACTAAATACACAAGTGAAAGTGAAAAGTGAAAGTGAAACTGTTGCGTCCAACTCTTTGTGACCCCATGGACTATATAGTACATAGGATTCTCCAGGCCAGGATACTGTAGCCATTCCCTTCTTCAGGGGATCTTCCTAACCCAGGGACTGAACCCAGGTCTCCCACATTGCAGGTGGATTCTGCTGAGCCACAAGGGAAGCGACTATACACGCTCACTCTGTAATTTATCCTGTCCTCCAGCTTCAGTTCCGTCAACTCTGTTTGCTCTATTGTTGATGTCAGCCTTTGGGGCAGCAACCACTTGATTTATGCTTCAGCAGAATATCATAAAAAGAACAAAGCCAGGGTCTATTGGAGAGATAATGCAATAAAATAGGTTTCTAGGAGAATTCTAAACCCCCAAACTTCATATACATAATAACAATAGGGTCTGCTTAGCATTTGGGCTAATTTAGCTCACTCCCTGATTCCTAGAGCCGGCTCCTCCTATGAGGCTGTGCTGTGCCAGCATTCATTAGATAAAATATGCTGGCTAACGTCTTTGCAGTGCCTGGAAGACCTACTTAAGGGCTTCAGATTGAACATGCATGAAAGAAGACTTTCCAAGAGGAAATGTTTCTTCCTGGAACTCTTAGTGGTTTGACCTAAAAGCTTTATGAAAAGGCAGCATCATTGCCTTACGTTCTTCCTGTCTATTGTCCTAGTTTCAGAGAGTCATTTTTACAACTCAGCTTCTCTGAGTAGAGTGAGATGCATGATGGAGGCCACAGGTTTATCACTGTGTTGAGGATTCTGCATTGCAGAGGCTGAGGTGGTGCAGGGTAAGAAAGGAGTTCAAAAGATACTTGGCAAGAACCAAAGAACATCACTTTGGAAGACAGTTTTCTACTGAGACACCTGACCCTTTATTAATAGGGTCTTTATCCCATAATCTTTTTCATTCAATTGCTTTTTTTTTTCTTTTGCTAACTTGAGCATAGTATCTTTCTGACAGAAGGCATGATTGCGTGGGACACACTGTTCAGGGTTTTCCAGTAACAGCAGCAGAAACTTTCATCAATTCTAGATCACCACTACCTAATCCATGTACCGGCTGCCAAGTGACCTACATATGCAGAGTAATTCAAAGAAATTGGGTGGTGCTGACAAAATCGCCTCCAAATGATATAATAGTTCCTCACATGTTTTCCACAGTACACTAAGTTTTTCCTCTTAAAAAAAACCAGTATCTAATTCTCCTACAGTTCTCTCAGTTCAGTTTAGTTCAGATCAGTCGCTCAGTCGTTTCCGACTCTTTGCGAACCTAGAATCGCAGCACGCCAGGCCTCCCTGTCCATCATCAACTCCCGGAGTTCACTCAGACTCACGTCCATCGGGTCGGTGATGCCATCTGACAATTTATAAGTCAGAGGGGTTTGGTTAACAGTGAAAACAAAGAATATGAAATATCACAGAGATAGAAATTCGATGACACTATCCATGGCAGAAGGGCTTCAAGCCAAAAACTGGATTTCCGAAACTCTTGGGCAGGGCCACCTCTATTGTAAGCTTTTGCATCAAATTTCATTAATCTGACACAGTTAAACATTTTGATTCTTTGAACTCTGTTTTTCTTCAATACTGAGTCAGCTTCTAATCACAATTTGATTGCCTAGAGGGAAAATGGAGTTTATCTCTAGACTGAGAATAGGTTGATTCCATGGACAGATACATTTTCACTATTAATAAAGCTAGTAAATTGTAAGTTAAGGTTTTATACATCAGTCTCATGAACTTGGTTACCATGAAATCAGTCCTGAGAGATGAATTCACTCTTGGTGAGCCAATAAAAATCCAATTTTAAGCTTGTAAAACTGAGAAGCCATCCCCGGGATGGTAAATCCACCAAGGTAATGAGTGCCATTCCATGCTGTGTAAACAAACAAGCCAACCATTTCCTAGGCAGATGCATACTCCGTGTGTATCATTTATAGAGCTGCTAGGCCCTTTGCCCCTTTAAGTTGCTTCTAAAACTCAGTTGCTTTCTAAAACTCAGTTACCCACACAGGAACTTCGTACATTTGATATTCACATCTTTGCTGAATAAAATCTTTCCTGAAAGTACAGATCAATCACAGATGGGCATTCCTCAGCTATTATCAATTCAGCTTGGTTGTACTAAGCATGTTTCACAACCCCAGACCAGTGACAGCAGTGTCCCAGTCTGCACTTGTTCTCTGGCTCTCACAAATGAATGACTTCTGTCATATCTCCTCTTCTTCTAGTAAGCCACCATTAAATTCCTGATGCCACTACTTCAGTTCATTGACTAGGACCGGGTTGTCCATTTTTCAAAATAAATAATGTTGTGTATTTCTCAACACTGTGTATTTTTTTGTCATGATGGAGAAAAAAGCCTGTAAAATTACTCCTAAGTGCTGCTACTGACACATGATCAACCATTTGACCAATGACCTAACAGATCACATCTTGTGTGAAAACAGTACCTCTGACTGTCTCAAGATCATGCATGAAGCTGAAAGAATCCTCTGTACTAGAAAATATATTAGTCAGGATACTCTGAGCCAGCCATAGTCAATTTTGTCTGCTTCTGATAAGCATCATTTTCCTTCAAGGAGCTCAGGACAATACACTTTTAATTTCCTGTGTTTTCATTTTTGAATCCCCTAGCCCTAGCAATGCCTAGAATTTAACAGGCATTTAACTCACTAAATACTTGTTGATTAAACTCACTGAATGATAAATCATTTTGAATTTTAGTTTTCTGTCTCCAATTTTATTTTTATCTCTTATATTCATAATTCCTTTTCCCTCTCTATCTTTAAAATGTTACCTTCATATCATAGTTTATGCTTTTCTCTTTCTCAAGAATATATGATAGAAACAGTAAGAACTGGAAATGCATAAACCACCAAAACAGTAAGAAGAATGAAAAGATCCCTTAGAGCCCTGGAGGATCAGTCTAAGATTCTAAATGGTGTGTGAGGACAGTGGTTACAAAGTATTTTCTTTCTAATTCTAAAATATAAATAATTATGAATTTCTACAGTGCTATATGGTTCATAAACACTGTAATAAATATTCTCTAATCTGGTGCTTTTAAGAACTGTATAGTTGTATTCACAGATACTGAACTTGGTCGTTGTCAAGATTCTGATGTTCTACAGCCTCTTGTTCTATTCTTTAACCTATTTTGTCTGTCATTCCATGATCTCTAGTTCAAATAACAATCACAATTTCATCACTGCTTCTTCAGATACTACTGTCTTTCATCTCTTGCCTTTGAGGCCTCCATTTCTATAAGCCTCTATAATTGCAATTGTGTGATTGGTTTCTATTTATAGAATAAAGAACAAATGACTTAATAGGGAATAGAAATAGAGCTCATCATGGTTTCATGTTATGAATAGATTTCAGAAGGTATATATGTCAGTGTTTCATTACACTTAGGTATTTGCTTAAAATTACACATTTCCCAACCCAACACTGCTGCTGCTGCTAAGTCACTTCAGTTGTGTCCAACTCTGTGCGACCCCATAGACAGCAGCCCACTAGGCTCCTCTGTCCCTGGGATTCTCCAGGCAAGAACACTGGAGTGGGTTGCCATTTCCTTCTCCAATGCATGAAAGTGAAAAGTGAAAGTGAAGTTGCTCAGTTGTGCCCGACTCCCAGAGACCCCATGGACTGCAGCCCACCAGGCTCCTCCGTCCATGGGACTTTCATAGCTTTGCTGTATCCAGAGGTTATAAAATTAAGGGAAAATCCCAGTATTTTTAAACTTTATTTATTCTTATTGCTGCTCTGAGTGACCTTATAAACTCATGTATATGAAAAGCATCAACTCCAAAGTCATTATCTCTTGAGGGGAACCAGAAAGATTCTTGACATGGAATCCAGGGTTCTAGGATAAGTGGATCAAACCCAGTGTTACTGTTTTCTAAAATCGTTTCTATACATATACTGGGGGGCGGTGCTGGGTCTTCATGGCTGTGCGTGGGCTTTCTCTAGTCGCAGAGAGCTGGGGCTACTCTTTGTTGCAGTGCAGGCTCCTCATTGTGGTGGCTTCTGTTGTTACAAAGCATGGACTCTAAAGCACAGGTTCAGTAGCTATGGCACATGGGTGCCCTGTGGCATGTGGAATCTTCCTGGAACAGGAATCCATCCTGTGTCCCCTGCAGTGGCAGACAGCCCCTTAACCACTGAACCACCAGTAAAGTCCAAACCCAGTGTTACATTTGCAAACCAGTTGCATTAATATTCTTTACTTTCCCATCTAATCCCTCGGTTGAATAAAACTTCATTCACCATTGTGACCTGCACAAATTCTGTAGTTTGATAATTTCTCATTGCATGTATCTCTATATATCAGGCAACAAATTCTCTTCTCTGAGAACTAAAATTGGAATGTTTGACTGTTGGAAGGTGAAACATTCCTACCATTGAAATGGGGTTCAGATTGCAAGGCAAGTTCATCAGAGGCCCTTCCCTCCTTCCGGGTTCTGCGGCTACACCCAGCACACTGAGTTGGGTGGCTGGGTCAGAGCAGCACAGGTGCCACCGTGATGCTCACAGCTCTTCAGAGGGCACATCTAGGTGCCACGGGGTCCTCATCTGAGTGTTTTTTCAACAGTGCTAGTTATTCATTTAGATAACTATACTAATATTTCTTAGCTTTGCTTCATACCTGTCAGAATAAGGATTAAGAGAAAGTTTAACTCCTAAATGCTTCCATGTGACTCTAAATGCTACTGCTGCACATCTGTAGATATGTTCATTTGCCCCTCTGAACTAAGGGCTCCTTCCTTCCTTTCAATTCTCTAATGCTGAGCTGTCTGTCCTACTTTCTAAAGCTTTTACACCAAACTTAATAGATGAAGGGAAGAAGACAGACTTGTCACAATTGTCCTGGTGGCTCCTTGGCTGTGTGGACAAGTTATCTGAAGGTCTCTGGCTCAGAGTCTCCATCTGTGACCATGACCTTGACAAGGGCCATAACTGCTTTTTGCAAAGAAAAATATGCAAAGTTAAAATTCTGTTCTCTGCTCTTGGAAACATGTGCTCTAGGGGGAAAAAAAGATGTTAAAATATTTTGGTTTATTTTTCCCACACCCAGAAACTAAAATATGTTGGTTTTAGAAATCCTACTAGATGACTACCTAACTAATTAGTAGAATAGTCCTTGCATTTGGTCATCAAATTGTCAACTCTCCTTCCTAGATGTCTCTCATTTAGTTGAAGGTTGCATTTTCTCTTATCCAGGCCTTCAATAGATCCATATAACTGCTGTCCTTCACTGCAGTTTCCCATCAAAAGAATGTCTTTTCTAAGCCCAGGTTGTATCACTTCTTTGCTTGGAAACCTTTCATAGATTCTCAGACTATTAAATTTCAAATGGCTACAAGTGGCAAGCCAGTGTCTCAAAAAATGTGGTTGAGCTCCCAATCTGTTCTGGTTTCCTGTCAACACTCTAAACTCTCCCCACACCAAATTGTTCCAACATCCTCCTCTCTAGGCTGTTGTTATATGCTGCCTCCTCTGCCTAGAAAGTGCTCTCTCTCCTTCTCTACCTGGTCATTTCCTGCCTTCACTGAAGCACATTTTAATGCTTCTGAGGAAGTGGGAATCTTACAGTTGTTGTCAGAAGAAAACTGTTAGCTTCAAGGCAAGTAGTTTTATTGCCTGAGTATATCTGAAATCAGGCTTGCTTAGGAAGTATCTGTTTTATCCTGAGTATCATCTCAAATAAGTTATTTGCATTGGTAGCACCACAAGTAGATGGACTTTATTTAAAGGTGTATACTTAATTGTCCTGAAAATACCTTCAGAAACATTACATTATGATGCAGCATTGAAAGAAAAAGTTATTGGAAACAGAAAAGAATGCATGTCATGTGCTTGGGACTAGAACCAAAGACAATAGAACTTGCTGAATCTAGCAGATTACACTTTAGAATTACTAAAACTGAGAGAGACTAGTGTGACTGATTTGCGCATCCTGAGGGATTATCTCTCAAGCATCTGCATTTCAAGAAAAGCTATTTAACTTCTTTTAGCTAAGGAGAAAATACCACACGTTTAACCAAACAGGAAATGCAGGTGAAAATCTGGTTTTTCCCTAACCCGCAAAAGTTTTATTTTCAGTCTGAGAGATGCTAAAAAGATGAAGATCACAGGTGTCAGCTAGGGAAAGCCACATGTCACTAACTTGCTACATACACATAGCTGTTAATTACCCAAAGTGATTCAGCAGACTTTTTATCTCAGAATGGAGAAAGCTAAACTGTAGACTTAGAGTATGATAACAAGAGAGTACATAAATATATATACTACCAACAGGTTTTATTTTAATGTTTGTGTTTAATCTAATATTCTTTCTTCTGTCTCCAAAGTTCTTATTTGGCCAATGGTGTAGTGTCCAGCTGATAACATCTTCAAGTCAAGGAAATCTAATATTTATGTCCTAGACATTCTCATACATCTCTCATTTAATCGTTACAGCAGTTCTCTGACCTAGATACTGCATTTTACAGATAAGAAAACTGTGATTCAGGATGTTTAAGTCACCTGCCCAAAAGTATATAGCTAGGAGAATCACGAAGTGCTTGATCTTGATTCTAATTTGGCAACTCCAATGCCAAGCTCTTGACCATTATGCTATATGTCTTCCCACTCTTTCCTACACAAAAGTTTCAGTGACTGTTGTACATGTGTTAGCTGTGTTTTCTGGATGCTTAACAGTTTGTTGTTGTTGTTCAGTCACTAAGTCCTATTGGACTTTGCAACCCCATGGACTCAGCACTCCAGACTTCCCTTTCCTTCACTATTTCCCAGAGTTTGCTCAGACTCATGTCAGTTGAGTCCATGATGCCATCCCACCGTCTCATCCTCTGTTGCCCGCTTCTCCTCTTACCCTCAATATTTCTCAGCATCAGGGTCTTTTCCAGTGAGTTGGCTCTTCCCATCAGATGGCCAAAGTATTGGAGCTTCAGCTTCAGCATCCATCCTTCCAATGAATATTCAGGGTTGATTTCTTTTAGAGTTGACTGGTTTGATCTCCTTGCAGTCCAAAGGATTCTCAAGATCTTCTGCAGCACCGCAGTTCGAAAGCATCAATTCTTTGGTGCTCAGTCTTCATGGTCCAACTCTCACATCCGTACATGACTATTAGAAAAACCCTGGCTTTGATTTTATGGAGCTTTGTTGGCAAAGTGATATCTGCTTTTTAATACGCTGTCTAGGTTTATCATGGCTTTTCTTCCAAGGAACAAGTATCTTAATTTCATGGTTATAATCACCATCTACAGTGATTTTGGAGCCCAAGGAAATAAAATCTGGCACTGTTTCCACTTTTTCCTATCTATTTGCCATGAAGTGATGGTACTGGATGCCATGATCTTAGTTTTTTTAATGTTGGCTTTTAAGCCAGTTTTTCACTTTCCTCTCTCACCTTCATCAAGAGGCTCTTTAGTTCCTCTTTGCTTTATGCCATTAGAGTGATATATCTGCATATCTGAGATTGTTGATATTTCTCCTGGCAATCTTGATTCCAGGTTGTGAGTCACCCAGCCCCACATTTGACATTATGTACTCTGTGTATAAATTAAACAAGCAGGGTGACAATGTACAGCTTTGATGTACTCCTTTCTCAATTTTGAACCAGTCCATTGTTCCATGTCTGGTTCTAACTGTTGCTTCGTGACCTGCATACAGGTTTCTCAGGAGACAGATGAAGATGGACTGGTATTCCCATCTCTTTAAGAATTTTGCACAGTTTGTTGTGATCCACATAGTCAAAGGCTTTAGCAGAGTCAGTGAAGCAGAAGCAGATGTTTTACTGGAACTCCCTTGCTTTTTCTGTGATCCAGCAGGTGTTAACAATTTGTCCTCTGGTTCCTCTGCCTTTTCTAAATCCAACTTGTACATCTGGAAGTTCTCAGTAAATAAGTTCATTCGTAGCACTTTTTAGATTCCACATATAAGCGATATAATACTATGCTTGTCTTTCTCTGACTTATTTCACTTAGTGTGATATTCTCTAGATCGATCCATGTTGCTGCAAATGGCATTCATTCATTCTTTTTTCATGTACTGCTAAAATCTAGCTTGAAGGATTTTGATCATTATCTTGCTAGAATATGAAATGAGCACAATTGTACACTAGTTTGAACATTCTTTGACTTTGCGTTTCTTTAAGATTAGAATGAAAACTGACCTTTCCGAGTCCTGTGGCCACTGCTAAGTGTTCCAAATTTGCTGGCATATTGAGTGCAGCACTTTAACAGCATCATCTATTAGGATTTTCAATAGCTCAGCTGGAATTCCATCACCTCCACTGGCTTTGTTAACAGTGATGCTTCCTAAGCCCACTTGACTTCACACTCCAGGATGTTTGGCCCTAGGTAAGTGACCACACCATCGTGGTTATCCAGGTCATTAAGACATTTTTTGTATAGTTCTACTTTGTGTTCTTGCCACTTCTTCTTAATCTCTTCTACCTCTATTAGGTACTTGCCATTTCTGTTCTTTATTGTGCCCATCTTTGCATGAAATGTTCCTTTGGCATCTCAAATTTTCTTGAAGAGATCTCTAGTCTTTCCCATTCTATCGTTTTCCTCTATTTGTTTGCATTGTTCACTTAAGAAGGCTTTCTTATCTCTCCTTGCTAACCTTTGGAACTCGGCATATTCAGTTGCATATATCTTTCCCTTTCTCCTTTGTCCTTTGCTTCTTTTCTTGGTCTCCTCTCACAGTCACTTTGCCTTCTTGCATTTATTTTTCTTTGGAATGGTTTTGGTCACTGTTGCCTGTACGATGTTAATAAACATCTGTCCATAGTTCTTCAGGCACTCTGTCTACCAGATCTAGTCCCTTGAATCTATTTGTCACCTCCACTGTATATTCATAAGGGGTTTGATTTAGGTCATACTTGAATGGCCTAGTGGTATTCCCTACTTTTTTCAATTTAAGTCTGAACTTTGCAATAAGAAGCTGATGATCTGAGCCACAGTCAACTCCAGGTCTTATTTTTGATGACTGCAAGGAGCTTCTCCATCTTCAGCTGCAAGGAATATAATCAGTCTGATTTTGGTGTTAACCATCTGGTGATATCCATGTCTACAGTTGTCTCTTGTGTTGTTGGAAGAGGGTGTTTGCTATGACCAGTGTGTTCTCTTGGCAAAACTCTATTAGCCTTTGCCCTGCTTCATTTTCTACTCCAAGGCCAAACTTGCCTGTTATATACCAGGTATCTCTTGACTTCCTATTTTTGCATTCCAATCCCCTATGTTGAAAAGGACATCTTTTTTGGTGTCAGTTCTAGAAGGTATTGGAGAAGGAGATGGCACCCCACTCCAGTACTCTTGCCTGGAAAATCCCATGGGCGGAGGAGCCTGGTAGGCTGCAGTCCATGGGGTCGCTCAGAGTCGGACACGACTGAATGACTTCACTTTCACTGTTCACTTTCATGCATTGGAGAAGGAAATGGCAACCCACTCCAATGTTCTTGCCTGGAGAATCCCAGGGATGGGGGAGCCTGGTGGGCTGCCGTCTATGGGGTCGCACAGAGTTGGACACGACTGAAGTGACTTAGCAGCAGCAGCAGCAGCAGCTAGAAGGTATGGTAAGTCTTCATAGACCCAGTCAACTTGAGTTTCTTTGGCATTAATCGAAAGTGTGAAAGTGTTAGTCGCTCAGTGGTGTCCGACTCTTTGTGACCCCATGTTCTATAGCCCATCAGGCTCCTCTGTCCACGGGATTCTCCAGGTAAAAATACTGGAGTGGGTTGCCATTTCCTTATTCAGGGGATCTTCCTGATCCAGGGATCAAACCCAGATCTCCCGCATTGCGGGCAGATTCTTTACCGTTTGAGCTACCCAGGGAAGCCCTTAGCACTAATGGTTGGGGCATAGATTTGAATCACTGTGATGGTGAATGGTTTGCCTTGGAATCAAACTGAGATCATGCTGTCGTTTTCAAGATTGCATCCAAGTACTGCAATTCGGACTCTCTTGTTGACTATGAGGGCTATTCCATTTCTTCTAAGAGATTCTTGCCCACAGTAGTAGATATAATGGTCATCTGAATTAAATTCACCCATTCCTGTCCATTTTAGTTCACTGATTCCTAAAATGTTGATGTTCACTCTTGCCATCTCCTGCTTGACCATGTTCAATTTACCTTGATTCACGGACCTAACATTTCAGGTTACTAGGCAATAGTGTTCTCTACAGCATCAGACTTACTTTCATCACCAGACGCATCCACAATCCAGCATCATTTCGCCTTTGGCCCATCCTCTTCATTCTTTCTGGAGCTATTTCTCTGCTCCTTCCCAATAGCATAATGGACACCTACCAGCCTGGGGGCTCATCTTCCAGTGTCGTATATTTTTGCTTTTCATACTGTTCATGGGGTTCTTGAGGTAAAAATACTGAAGTGGTTTACCATTGCCATCTCCAGTGGCATTTTGTCAGAATTCTCCACCATGACCCATCTGTTTTGGGTGGTCCTGCATGGCATGACTCATAGCTTCATTGAGTTACGCAAGGCTGTGATCCATGTGATCATTTTGGTTAGCTTTCTGTGATTGTGATTTTCATTCTGGATGCTGATGGACTGTAGTTCTTGCTTCTTCCATGGCACCCCACTGATGGATGAGGATAAGAAGCTTGTGCAAGCTTCCTGATGGGAGGGACTGGATGTGGGGGAAACTGGATCTTGCTCTGGTAGATATGGCCATGCTCAGTAAATCTTTATCTGCTGATGGGTGGGGTTGTGTTCCCTCTCTGTTAGCTGTTTGGCCTGAGGCAACCCTGTACTGGAGTCTGAAGACTCTGTGGTGGGGCTTGTGGTGACCTGCAAGAGTCTTATGGCAGTAAGCACCTCCCAGGACTGCTGCTACCAGTGCCCTCGTCCCCACGGCAGGCCACTACCAACCCACGCCTCCACAGGAGACCCTCAAACACTCACAGGCAGATCTGGCTCAGTCTCCTGTGGGGTCACTGCTCCTTTTCCCTGGGTTCTGGTGCACACAAGGTTTTGTTTATGCTCTCCCAGAGTCTCTGTTTCTCCTAGTCCTGTGGAAGTTCTGTAATCAGATCCCACTGGCCTTCAAAGTCAAGTTCCCTATGGATTCCCAGTCCCTTTGCCAGACCCTCAGGTTGGAAAGTCTGATGTGGGGCCTAGAACTATCTATACTATTGGCTTCATAATCAGTAGAAGGGGTTCAGTGACCCTACAAACACATAGGTGTCATCAACTGAATGAGTTCCTATGGCAATGTCAGCTTCAAAAGAAGGATGCAATCATCCAGTCTCATTTTCCCCTGAGCCTTCAGTTCAGTTCAGTTCAGTCGCTCAGTCATGTCTGACTCTTTCCGACACCATGAATCACAGCATGCCAGGCCTCCCTGTCCATCACCAACTCCCGGAGTTCACTGAGACTCAAGTCCATCGAGTCAGTGATGCCATCCAGCCATCTCATCCTCTGTCGTCCCCTTCTCCTCCTGCCTCCAATCCCTCCCAGCATCAGGGTCTTTTCCAATGAGTCAACTCTTCACATGAGGTGGCCAAAGTACTGGAGTTTCAGCTTTAGCATCATTCCTTCAAAAGAAATCCTAGGGCTGATCTCCTTCAGGATGGACTGGTTGGATCTCCTTGCAGTCCAAGGGATTCTGAAGAGTCTTCTCCAACACCACAGTTCAAAAGCATCCATTCTTCGGCATTCAGCCTTCTTCACAGTCCAACTCTCACATCCATACATGACCACTGGAAAAACCATAGCCTTGACTAGACGAACCTTTGTTGGCAAAGTAATGTCTCTGCTTTTGAATATGCTATCTAGGTTGGTCATAACTTTCCTTCCAAGGAGTAAGCGCCTTTTAATTTCATGGCTACAATCACCATCTGTAGTGATTTTGGAGCCCAAGAAAATAAAGTCTTTTATTGTTTCCATTGTTTCCCCATCTATTTCCCATGAAGTGATGGGACCAGCTGCCATGATCTTAGTTTTCTGAATGTTGAGCTTTAAGCCAACTTTTTCACTCTCCTCTTTCACTTTCATCAAGAGGCTTTTTGGTTCCTCTTCACTTTCTGCCATAAAGGTGGTGTCATCTGCATATCTGAGGTTACTGATATTTTTCCCAGCGAGCTTGATTTCAGCTTGTGCTTCTTCCAGCCCAGCGTTTCTCATGATGTACTCTGCATATAAGTTAAATAAGCAGGATGACAATATACAGCCTTGACGTACTCCTTTTCCTATTTGGAACCAGTCTGTTGTTCCATGTCCAGTTCTAACTGTTGCTTCCTGACCTGCATATAGGTTTCTCAAGAGGCAGGTCAGGTGCTCTGGTATTCCCATCTCTTTTAGAATTTTCCACAGTTTCTTGTGATCCACACAGTCAAAGGCTTTGGCATAGTCAATAAGGCAGAAATAGATGTTTTCTGGAACTCTCTTGCTTTTTCAATGACACAGCGGATGTTGGCAATTTGATCTCTGGTTCCTCTGCCTTTTCTAAAACCAGCTTGAACATCTGGAAGTTCACGGTTCACATATTGCCGAAGCCTGGCTTGGAGAATTTTGAGCATTACTTTACTAGCGTGTGAGATGAGTGTAATTGTGCGGTAGTTTGAGCATTCTTTGGCATTGCCTTTCTTTGGGATTGGAATGAAAACTGACCTTTTCCAGTCCTGTGCCTTAAGGTCCCCAAATAAATTGACTCCTTACATGCAGGAAACCATGGCTTATGCCTCTTTATCTCACTTGTACATAGCTGGGCACATAGTAAGTAATCAATATATTGTTGCCATTGTTTAGTCACTAAGTCGTGTCTGACTCTTTGTGACCCCAGGGACTGCAGCATGCCAGGTTCCCCTGTCTTCCCTGTTCCCCAGAGTTTGCTCAAATTCATAATCAATGTGTACTAATTAATAAATTGTGCATGCATGCATGCTAAGTTTCTTCAGTTGTGTCCAACTCTTTGCGAACCTATGGACTGTAGCCTGCCTGGCTAACAGGCTCCTCCACCCATGGGGATTCTCCAGGCAAGAATACTGGAGTGGGTAGCTATGCCCTCCTCCAGAGGATCTTCCCAACCCAGGGACCAACCCACATCTCTTACATCTCCTGCATTGGCAGGCAGGTTCTTTACCACTAGAGCCACCAATTGATCTTATCCTAATGAAACAGCATTATAATTTATTTCCAGAAAACAAAAATAAAAACAAAGAAATCTGGACTTGTTTACCTACTCTGCTCTGTTCAGTGTATTTTTGGTTTAGAATTAACAGTGAAGAGTTTATCTTTGGGTCTGTATAAAACTTCTTTTATTTTTTCTTGCACTCATTTTTTCTCTCAACAATGCAAGTCATCATATAAACTCAAATTACTATATTCCTGTTTTACCTCTGGCACATTTGTGACACCCACTGATCTCCTAGGGCCTAGCAGTAGGTACTAGGAACTCCAAGAAGAATAATCATCCATCCCTTCCCATGAACTGCCCATCTCCCTAGGAGGTGAGTGCACCTTCCCCAGTCATCTCCCAAAGAAGCCTGGTAGGCATTGTCACTGATCTCTGGAGGCACTCAAAATCCATTCATGAAAGGCAGAAAATGGCCAAAGTGTAGTCGCTCAGTCATGTCTGACTATTTGCAACCCCATGAGCTGTAACCCACCAGGCTCCTCTGTCCATGGAATACTCCAGGCAAGAGTACTGGAGTGGATTGCCATTCCCTTCTACAGGATCTTCCCAACCCAGGGATCAAACGTGGGTCTCCCACATTGCAGGCAGTTTCTTTACTGTTGGAGACACCAGGGAAGCCCAGGAAGTGGCACAGACAAACAAAAACTATTTTAATAGACTGAACTTTTAAAGTGGAACTGTTTTGAACTGAATTCCAAACTTCAACAAAATACGACGTAACTTTGGTTTGTTGTCACATTCTAAGGCACAAATGTGAGAGTTTTGGTCTTTATCTCCATGACAGTCTTCCTTCTTGGACTGAAACTGGCAAAAATTATCCATGAAATTTCATGTCTGTTTGAATGTTAAAAAGAATGACTGCAGTAAACATAACCCACTTTTGTAGTCAAAAAGCTCTGACCTTTATTGACTTCTGAAATTGACAGCTACTTAATATCCCATTTAGATAGCATTTATATTTCATAGTGGGTGTTAGAATAAAGCATTCCTTTAGAAATCACTCGAATCCACCTCCCATGAAAATCTGAAAATACCTAGAACATGTTCTAAAATTATATTTCAAAATTTGATTTGTCTAAATTTTTAACACCTAGATTTAACCTCATAAGCTCTCATTTTGAGCTTTAATGACTATTTGGAATTTATGGAAAACAGCTCTAAGTTAATGAAAGAGAATATATACTATTAAAAATCTATACGCCGATTAGATTTATAGAGCATAATTCAATAATTTTTTATAAAGCAATAAAAACACTTGCCAACTCTCATGAAAAACAACCATATGTTTTGGTTTTAATAATGAAAATGTTTTATAAATAAGCTCCAATTATGGTACATATTATTTAAAAAACATTGAATCTTTTCCTCTTCCATGTGTATTTTTTCTCTATTTTTGAGGCAACTTTATATGTAAATTTATAGTATTTCCAGATGTATTCATTTGTTTTTATACCACAAAAGAAACATTGAATTTTTTCTTTTAGTTTCCAGTATGTCCTAAAAGAACATTTATCAAGTTAGATGACTAATGTTTCGATTATGAAAACATTTTATCTTTATAAGAACTACTTTTTTCCACAGATTGCAAGCAAATTAAATCATAAGTATAGATTCTTCTATCAAATTTAAGAACAGATTCATTCCATGAATTAACATGCCCACTTAGATTATATAAAAATAAAATGTTTAATGTCTTTAATATATCCCCATATCACTTATGTGTAGGTATAAAATATTGTCTGATTCTTTTTGGAAAGCAGTTTGGCAATATGTATTAAGAGCCTTCAAAAGTTCTTATCCTTTGACCCAGAGTCTACCATCATCGCCAAGGCTTACCACAACTTCTATATAACAGCATTTATTACTGTGCTGTTCACAGCAGTGACAAATTGGAAATATGATCAATGGCCAACAGTTGGTCTGGCTAAGTGATTTATGGTCAATCTATTTGATGGAAACTATATAACTATTAAATTTTAAGGTTTTAAAGAATATTTAATGATATGGAGAAATGCTTATGATAAAATATAAAGTTAAAAAAGGCCAAGCTACATATGCTAGTTTTTAATAGCTTTTCCAAAATTAGAATTATAGTCTACATATTGCAAATGTACAAACACACAGAATGGCGAAAAACACTCACAAAAATATAAATTTTTATTCTCTTTGAGTGGTAGGATAATGAATGATTTAAACTTTTCTCTGTATTTTTTATATTTTCTACAACAAATGTCTATTTTTATAATCAGAAATAAATGTTATGATTGAAAATGTTACAAAAAATATAACAAAAAGGTGCTAGTTAAATAAATAATATTGAAGAAAATGATTTATTGATATAATAAGTTGTTTATATATAAGTGAAAAAGCATCTCAAGCATTTTGCATAAGATTGCATGTGATTGTATAATGATTGCGTAAGTATTAATAATATGTATTCTAATATACTAGTAGCCTATGTACTTTGTAAATTATACATTAAAAGGAAAATAGTAAGAGGATGAGATTTAAAATGCAAATAGAGATTTTTATAAAGCTTATAAAACTATATAGATTTAACTATTCCTCCTGTTTGCTCCCCAGAGGAAATCATGATCTTAAAGATATAATATTGCCTTTATAACTTTATCATTTTACTTTGCAATGTATATATTTACCCATAACAGAAGTATCTAGTGAATTTTTAAAATTATTAATAGTTTCAAAGTGTATATATTCTGTATATATCCATGCAAATTGCTTTTTTCAGTTAACTATATGTTTTTGAGATGTATCCGTGGAGATACACGTAGATCTAATTCATTTGCTTTAACCATTATATAGTATAAATTCCATTTTATGATTTTACAACCATTTCCCTTTTTTAGCTATTCTTTAATTTTTTATACTATTTTAAAAGTTACTTTCCATTTATAGTTATTGCAAAATATTGGATATATCCCCCTGTAGTGTGATACGTCCTTGATCCTATCTTACACGCAATAGTTTGTCTGTCCCACCCCCTCCGCCTATATTGCCCTTCCTCCCTCCCTACTGGTAACCACTAGCTTGTTCTCTATATCTGCGAGTCTGCTTTTTGTTACATTCACTAGTGTGTTGTTATACTTAGATTCCACATGTAAAGGTTATCATACAGCATTTGCCTTTGTCTGACTTTCTTCACTTAGCTTAATGCCCTCCAAGTCCATCCATGTTGCTGCAAATGGAAAGTTTTTCATTCTATTTTGTGGCTGAGTAGTATTTCATTGTTCATATATACCATACCTTCTTTATCCAGTCATCTGTTGATGGACACTTAGGTTGCTTCCATATCTTAGCTATCGTAATTAATGCTGCTATGAACATTGGGGTGCATGTATCTTTTGGCATTAGTGTTTTTGTTTCTTTCAGATACATACCCAGGAGTGGAATTACTGGGTCCTGTGATAGTTCTGTTTTTAGTTTTTAGAGGAACCTCCATACTGATTTCCACAGTGGCTGCACCAGTTTACATTCCCACCAACAGTGTAGTTGCCAACATTTGTATAACAATTTATTTTTCTATTTAATACTCGATAAACATTTACATTGTTTCTGATTCTTTGTCATGTCAATACTGCATTGAATAGTCTTACATGTGACTCCTTATACACATCAGCAAAAGTTTCTTTACTGTATACACTAGACTGGGAATTGCTGTGTGATGGAGTATACTCAACTTAAACCACATTGCTGCTGCTGCTGCTAAGTCGCTTCAGTCGTGTCCGACTCTGTGCGACCCCTGAGGTGGCAGCCTACCAGGCTCCCCTGTCCCCGGGATTCTCCAGGCAAGAATACTGGAGTGGGTTGCCATTTCCTTCTCCAATGCATGAAAGTGAAAAGTGAAAGTGAAGTCACTCAGTCGTGTCCGATTCTGAGCGACCCCATAGACTGCAGCCTACCAGGCTCTTCCGCCCATGGGATTTTCCAGGCAAGAGTACTGGAGTGGGGTGCCATTGCCTTCTCCGAAACCACATTGGATATTGTCAAATTCTATCCAAAGGGACTGGACAATTTATACTCCCAGCACTCATGAATAAATAAGTGTGCCTATACACACATGTACGCACACACACGGCGTCTACTTTTTTATCAGTTATATACATTGCAAATATCTTCTAGTCTGCAGCTTCTCAGTGTAAATTCAGTTAACCTACTTGATCAATCTCTTCCTATGGTTTGCGCATTTTATTTAACAAATCTTTCTCTATCCCATTTTATATAGATATTTTCCACATTTAATACTAAAAGTTTAAATGTTTTCCTTTTCTCTTCTGAAATGCATTTTCGTATATGATATGTGACAAGAAATCTACATTTTTACCTCTTTATCCATTTGTGCAAGCATCATTTTAAAAAAGGTGATGTCACTGAGATCTCATGCTATCTCTAGAACTGCTCAATGCCCGTATGTCTATTTTGAGACTTTGTGATCTCTTTCATTGGTCTACTTGTCTTGCAACCAAGAGCCCAATGTCTTCATTACTGTGACTTTACAAGAAGCTTTGATATCTTCTAGGATGAATTCTCACTTCCTGTTTTCTTCAAATGTACCTTGACGATTTTTGATTCTGTATCTTTCATGCGAGCTTTGGGATCAGCTTGTCCCCTTCCAACCACTCTCTTTCCTCTTCCTGCGGTTTACCCACTGAAAATGAGTCCACTGGTATGCCATTGCTCCAGTGCCTTTCCTGGAGTCTTCCTACTTGGTTGTAAGTTCAATCAGCTAAATCTTAGAGAGATGTCAATCTTATTTTACTCAAACTTTTCTTTATTAAAATGTCTTCTTGAAACCGTGGCTAATCATTAGTCAAAATCCATTTAACCTGCCTTCACTTACCAAGGTTGTTTTAATCGTCAGTACAAAAGAGTTGCATGCCCTCCAAACGGCACAGAGCCTAAACAAAAAGATGTTTGCCCAAGTTGTTTTCCAGGAACTTTGAGTCAGCTGTGCCTGGTTCCTGCTGAGTTGATTAAGGCTGGATAGGACCATGGACCATGCAACTGGGCATGCACAAGTGTCCACTCAGTAACCTTTTGACATCAGAGGGGTTAAAACTCCACCCTCAGCTCATGCTAAGCAGATGCAAAGGCCTATAGCTCAGTTACACCTGTGCAGAGTGATGACTACCGCACCTTTATCCAATCACCTTTCCCTGCACTCCCATGCCCCCCATGCCCCAGACTGCCCTGCTTCTTTATAGTCATCCTATAAAACCCCAGCCCCTTGCCCTCAGGGACGCAGCTTTGAGGCTCGTTCTGTCTCCGCTCTTTGCGGCAGCCTTTGGTGTCTCAGCATTTTGACTTGCTGAGCAACAGGCAAACCAAACCTGTTTCAGTGCCTAAAGCTAAGTTTCTCTGCTGAGTTTATGATTAACTTCTCTTTCCAAAGCTTTATTCTCTTTCTTGTCTCTCGTCTCTTCCACTCAAGATTAAGGAGAATTTTAGAACAGTGAGGAGTGAGGGGTGGGGAGGGAATAGGGTTCAAAAATAAGCAGGGCTCTGTGGGGTGCTCCTGGGTAGTAGAAAAACCTTCCTGTGATTCCTGTTCCTTGTTTGCAAGAAAACAGGCTTCTGGCTCCTTGACTGTCCTTGGGTTCCAAAGGGTAGATTCAAACATTCCTAATTAGGGAAGTGAGGGAATGTAGAAATAAAGGAAATATAGTCAAGAAACAAGAGTGTAGGGATAAAGCAGAGTCCTGGTTCCTGAAAATTGCCAAGGAGTAATGGCTGGACCAAAAAATACTATGCAAGGGAATAACCAGTTCCAAGAGAAGTTTCATTAAAAGGATACTTACAGCTGATTCACATTGTTGTACCTCAGAAACCAACACAACATTATAAAGCAATTATTTTCCAATTAAAAATAAATTTTAAAAACTTAAAATGTTCTCTAGGTTTTCAGGGTGAACAAACTTATGCCTGTAGAGCCTTTAGCTATAAGGCACCAAGGTTGTAGTCCAGGATGGTACTTGTAAGAACTTCAGTCTTTCTGACGTTTCGTTAGCCTTGCTGTTTATTTTAGGGACATTTATCTCTTGAACTATTGCTAACAGGAGACTCATTCCATGTGTCCCCTAATCTCTTGAACTCTGGACACTGAAACCCATGGTGGGAGGAACCCAGTCAACTAAAAGATTAAGGAGAAATAAGAGAGAAATCAGGGTCTCAATGGAGGAAGGGGGAGGGTGCTTAACAAGGTGTAGGCCCATCTAATAGGCACTCCCTCTTAAAGTGATTCTGGAACTCCTGGTTTTTTCTTGGGTAGGGCCCTGGGGGAAGAGCTGGCCCAGCTCAAGGCCAGGGCCAGAGCACCTGAGCTGAGGGATCTTGTGCTGGGGTTAGCAGCTGCAAGAAAAATGGGTCCTATCAGACCGGTGCCGGACAAGTTTGAGCGCCTGTTAATCTTTCCAGGCAAAGGGGCCAAGACTAGGCGAGTCGGATGGGGGCAGGGCGGAGAGGGCGACAAGCCAAAATGGCCTCCTGTGTATAAAGCTGTACAAGTCCTGTTGTTTACTCACTTCAGCACCCTGGCAGGATGCTTCTCTGTCAACATTAGCACCAAACACTTGAGCACAAATAAAAACTGGCTTTATGGAAGGTGTTTAAAAAAGTGCTAAAATGGATTCCTAGAAATCCAACTATCCAGGCCCAGGTGGAAGCTTGTCTGGGAAGTGGGGTCTGCAGGCCAGGGACTCATAGATTATCAAAAAATATCCAAACACTCCTATTTAACATTTAAGTAAGTGAGAGGACCAATAAAGACTTCTCTTACTTAAAAGTACTAGCATTTTACAACTGTAAAAGGCTCCACCATAGTCTATATGAAGCCCCGACTGCACATGAAACGTCCAGTTAAGCTTGGGGTTTGGCCCACACTGTAATCTCACTACAGTACAGGCCACATATTATGGAATTCGGCTTGCAGAATTTCAGACTAATTAGAGAGGCACCCAGTAGCACTATTCGGGTTCTGTCAGCATTTCCACTATAAAACCCCCTTTTCTGGGGTTTATAACTTGGCCAATAAAAGATAGCCCCAGGCTGGAATGTGCCACGCAAAAAGGTTCAGCACAGGAACGGGATTTTTTTTTTTTGGTTTTAAACTAAATTTCATTAAAAATCAGTTCTTGTAAGAAGAGAGCAATATAAATATGCCACTTTCATTATTTCTGATGTTTTCAGCTCCTTTGTTTAAAATAAAAAGGAAAAAAAATAAACGCACTTTGCAGGCTTCAAGTAAGTCCAGGGTTTTGTGTATTTTAATGAAAATATTTGAGTTATTGGGACTTAGGAAAAACAATTGCTTGCCACACACCAGTTTTGTTTCAGTGTGGGTCTAGGATTTAGTGTGGTTCAAATCGATTTGGAAATAGTATACAGAGCTTTCAATCATAGGGGCATTAATAATGGTTTTTCATGATTAGCGCATGTTAACCATCATATTGTGGAATAAAATCCTAAACATTAGCAGGGCCTATTGAGAGGGAAGCTTTTCAACAATACCAGTGTTTTCAAATTATCCATTAATCCTTACAAATGGCCATTTCATTTTCTACATCTTTGCGAGAGGAAATAGGAAATGCACAAACTCCATGTACTTAACTACAGCACACCCCATATACAAATGAAATTAAATGTCTCCTTGAGTTTTAGGTTTTAACCTTTCTAATTATTGTGTTGTCTCATTTGTAGGCATTTTATCTTAAAAGGTTAAAAGAGCATGAGTAGTTGAAGTTAGCCAAAAAACAAAAGAAAGTAAAACTACAGGGACATCAATAGGTCTAGGGCAGCAGCTCTTTGTGCCTGCTGTTTTAGGTGCTTTATATATGCGTTTTCTATAAAAATTTCACAGCAATCCCATGAAAATAAGGCTCCAGGAGGTTTACCCAGAGTCACAAAGTTAAATGGCAAAGCAGATATTCAAATGCAGTGTGTCAGACCTCAGATCCTACCCTGCTTGCTGTAATTTATGGTGTCGTCAACTCTTTCCCCTCCCTCATTCATTGGAACTACAGAAAGTTTGCTTCATACTTTTCTCAGTTTCTACCCACAACAACTCTCAAATTAGCCTGGCTTGTTGTTGGAAGAACTTACTAATCCTGAAAAAAATGGTGAGAATGGAGCTTAATATCCATAACATTCAATTCCCAGTATGCCCAAACCTCATGGCAACCCTTACAGTATGACGTATCAGAAAGGTTCTACCAGAGAAAGGCAAGGGGCCCGTTCCAAGAGAACTGTCTAGACAGATTTACACAATTGAGAATTAAATGCAAGTTTCTGGATCCTCTTCAGAAGAGGTTCATCCCCAAAACCACATGAGTGTTTTTACAGAGAGCAGAAACAGGTCTCAGTTTCCTGAGGTGCATTGCACCTGCGCTGTCTGTTTAACCTCAGAGGCTCTGCCCTGAGATTAATTTATCCTTCTTTACAATCCGCCACTAAGCTATGCCTATCTATTACACAATCTGTATCTGCTTCTTTGGAGACCAATGCACTATGAGAACTCCTTCTGGCTGTTCCTACTGCATATACTGGGAAGAATGGGAATGCACTGGGAAGCTAAGTGCTTCTCTGGCTGGGAAGAGACTGGGGGGCAGGACCAAGAGACCCAAGAGGCTCCTCTCTTGCCACTAACCTTTTCCATTTCAACATACACCATTCTTCTATCCCGGCCACAGTCCTCACCACAGGGATGGTATTTGTGCCATCCACGCTTAAAAGAAAGAAGAGGCACCTCCATTAGCAACATCATTGCGTCTGTCTATTTAAATTAAAGCCTTAAGGGGAAAACCACATGCTTTTAATGGCCTTTAATTGGTTAAAGAGAACAGTAAGTTCCCTCCCAGAAGCTTGGGAACAGAGCTCCTTTCCTTCCGGATTTGTTTCTTGGTTAACCAGTCTAGGGAACAAAAGAGTTGTAAAATATTTGTTAGGCTGCAAAGCTTAACAAAGAAATGTTAAACAACACTGATGATGACATCGATTTATTTCTCTTGGTTCCTGCTTGCTCTCTGCTGCTGACTCAGATGGACTGTCCTTGGCTTGTGGTGTTTGGGTGCATAAAGTTCAGGAGCAAGGGGCTCCCACCGATCACAAGCTGCAGAATCACTTCTACCTAAATATTCCCTGGCAGGGTCTACCTGCATTTCCTGCCTCGTTGGTTACTCAGACTCGCTGAGAGGTTTATCCGTGCATGAACACACGTCCGTTGATCAGGAAAACCCAACTTACCAAAACTCAGACCTAGAGGACAAAAAACATCTAGTGATTTATCTGTTTTAAAAAGGTTTTCCTCTGTTTAGTAAAAAGAATCACAGCAGGATTTCTTTAAATGTGTGTTTCAAATGATACCATTGTATAGCCACCACTTCAACATGTCTATAATGTAAAACAAGGAAATGAAGTCTAAATATAGATGTTACCTCTCTTTAATTGATTACAGTTTTTTCTGAAACATATTTCATCTTATGTTCGTGAGGGAGAAAAATAAAATTATAAAGTTTGAGAGCTGAATTTCTTTAACATTCTTGAAAATTACCTGCAATATCTAATAGTGCTTTTTAGACAATGAGAGTTCAGGAAGAATGACAAGGCTTGCAGCATGTGGCTCAGTGTCCATTAGAGTCATAAATTACTTGAGTAACACTGATTATTTTTTGCTGCCAGTACTCATGATTTGTGCTTGACTTTTTTATTTTAAATGTATTCCTTTGCATATTTTTAGAGTTTCCAACAGTGGGCATAGGATCAAGGGCAGAGACCTTCCTTGTCTTGTTTTTCATTGTTTCTTCTGTACCTGGCTTAATGAGGAATACATAGTAGACAATAAATATCTGTTAACTGAATAATTGAAAGGGTCTGCCTTTACTAAAACGATATTATTTTTATGTATATTCTGTGGCAGTGCTTTGAAACTCTTTTCCCCGAAAAAACAATGAGTCACAGAGAACTGACTGGGGATTCTTAAAAAATAAATGAGTTTATAGGGACATGATTAATTCCTGCCTACTGCACAGCTATCAGATCTTATATTGTTTGCATTTCAGGAAGAAGACCCTTGTAAAAGAGCTCCCCAGCTTCAGAAAGTTTTTAAAAAGCATAGTTAGATCAAGTTAATACTGAGCGCTAATTTACCTTATTCTGAATGATTAAATTTTATCATAAATTAAGTGCCAACCAAAGAACAATTTTACACAACCAGGTTAAGAGGAAGTTAATTCCTATTGCTCCCTATTTTGATTCCCACTATTTTGATTTGTACCATGTATCAATTTTCAGCACTGCTAGCCCAATACCTGTGACTCCTAGAAAACTAACTTCCACTGCTTTCGCCCACTCACTCTCCTTTCCCCACAACTTTGAAACTTCCAATCAAGAACACAGGCTAAACTATATAAAGTAAAATGGACCCCAAGGCCACGCTATGGAATGCAAGCTCTTAGTTAGAGAAGAAAAATAGATGTCATTAGACTCCCAAAGCATGTGGTCTCGTATCTAACAGAAGTCATTTATGTCTTCAGACCACTCTTTCCATCCACAAGTCGTTGGGCCACAGTCTATATCAGCCACTTTCTTCTGTGGCTGTCAGTCTTTACTTCTCTCTCTTATGTAAATAAGTAATTAAACAATGGAAAATATCTGGAATTTTGCTTTAGAGCAGAGATAACATCGGAATACTAAATAGTTTTTAGAAGACTTTTTTATGTCCCAGTTTTTTCTTTTTTTCTCCTTCCTCCCAGATGCTGCAAATCATTTTGTAGTTCCACTTTGCTGCTGGCTCTGCCCTAAGCTCTCCATTCCTAGCATCAGTGACAATTACAACCCACATTCACTGCAATAAAAGCAAACAAGGAAGAGGCTTTACTACGTCATCCCAGCCATACATATGTAGTGAAAGTGAGAGAGACCATAATATTTGTCCTAGCAACACAAAAGCACACCCTCCTTTTAGCATACATATTTACCCAATTTCTTCTGTAAGTCTCGTGAGCTTCAATTGCTCATTTACTCTTCAACCTTGGATAAAGAGACGAGGAGATAAGGGAGGGGGAGGGACAGACAGACCTATAGATGACAGATCTGTAGACAATGTTGTTAGCATGCCAGATCTTATTACAGAACCATGGGAGGTCATGTACGCACATCCCGACTCCATGGGGACCACCACATTTAAAACAAGATGAAAAAAATGTGATGTGGGGAGGGTGGAAACCCTCCTGGGCAGCCTTCAAAGGGAGAGACAGGTTGTGACTGGATTAACATTTATTGACTGTTTAAGCCTGCTTTTTTGCTTCAGGACAGAGATACACGAGTTTAATTGCAGAGGCTGTTCTGCCAACTGATCACCAGAGTGGCAACCAAAGCTTAACTAATCGGTCCTTCATTAGTGAAAAGTCTCTATTACGAAACAAATTAAGCATGCTCTGATCCTAACCTACAGGTCCAACGGCATTACAGCAAAGTTTAAGCTGTTAGAGCACTGAAAAACTTATTAAGGGTTAGCGCTGAAATAGCACTTTGCTATTGATTTTACAATACACAGGTATTATGATTTATGGAGTGCTGGTGTCACTCTAACAAGCTGAAGGACACACAATATCATCTCCAGCATCATTAAAATTCAGAAGCCTCTAGAACTAACTCATCAACCACTGCGCATTGTCACAGTCTATGGAGCTGGGCTCCAGTTTCAGAATGTCCTAAGCTTTGGGATAGTTGTCTCTCTCTGCAGAGTTGTCTCATGTCTGCAATCAGAGATATAGGGCTACCCCCTCAAAATGCATTCAGTGCCTTCAGTTAATTATCAGAACCTGTTTTCACAATGAGTTGTCAAAGCATTTTGTTATTTAATCTTGCCTGTTAACATCCAGGAGTATTTTATACACATCTATGGCACACCTGCTTAGGAAAGAAAAACACCAGGGCAGTATATAATTCAAGCAAGCAGGGCTCTAACTAAACCACACCCCCATAAAGTTACTGCCTTTATTGTTTAAGATAGATATTCTGGCAACCTTAGCTGTGATAATCAATAGATAGTCAATGAGCACCAATTATGCTCAAGTAGTAGTAATAAGAGCTAATCATTATTGAGCATTTACTATATCCCAGAATTATTCTCAGTTCTTTCATTTATATTAGTACTTTTAATCCTCACAAAATCTTTTGAGATAACAGTCACTTTTTATGTTGATCTTACTGAAAAAAATATAGAGGACCAGAGAAGCTAAGTAACTTTGCTCAGAGAAGTTAAGTACTTAGCTACCAAGTAGAACAGCCATAGTTCAGCAAGGCAGTCCGACATCCAGCCTTTATCCTGGGCCAATTTCTACATCTAATAAATCATTTCTATTAGCAAAACAGCATTTTTCAACTAATTTCAATAACTGTAATCCTGTAATTTGAGGATGTTTCAAGTTAAATCAGGTGAAGACCTAAAACTGATCACTAGTTTTCTCAAAAGTCTTCCTTCAGAGTGCTACTGAGACACCCTTCATTTCTCTTTCATCTGAATTACATACTCAGTGAGTATTAGGTTCCTTCAGAGGACCTATTTACTGTGCCTTTAAAAATTTCTAATACTTTCATTTGTTTATATCTTTTTGTTTTATGTAGAATGATAACCTAATTCTTATTTTGCACCATTTTCCAACTCCACCTTCATCCCAAACTAAATACTATGTTAAATTTTATAAGAGCATCTGTGATATTTACAATCAATGTTTGGCTTAAACGAATTGAATTACAAACTTATAACTTGGCTTGATATCCATGTTTCTCCATATTGGTGTTTACCAGAGAATGGAAATTGTAAGTGCTATGCCCACCATATGCCTTAAGTTAAAGGATCTGAAACTGCTGAGGCAGAAGCATCTTCTTTCAAAGCTCTCTCACCTTTTAAGAGACCCCAAAGCATGACCCGTAGTGTTATAACTGTATTATTGATTCATGTCCAACTTTATACCCCATCGTTTCCTGTCCAATGTGCACAGTGAATCATCTTCTAAATTTCATTTGCGGTTTCTTTCGCCATGTACATTACATACATTGTATTCCGATAAAGAGTTGTCTCAATTATCACTAGCCATTTTTACAACTTGAAAGGTTATTAGATTTCAAATTGTTTGTCACTTTATCTCATCATCTTGGTGCCATTCCGTTATCTAAGTTCCCAAGAATTTCAGAGAGATTGTACATCAATAGCTGGCACCTAAGGAATACCATCTGCCTAGCTAATAGCAAGTTAGAAGAATCTTCACTTTTGGTTTTTATTCACCCAAGTAGGTTTCCTCTGTTTCTGAAATGTAACCTGTCAATTCCAAGAAGTCTCAGTGGTTCCAATTGTCTTCTGACATACCAGCCCTTTAACTCAAGGTGCCTTTCTGTCCACTCTCATCCTATAAAAATCAGAATTCACTATTAGTAATCAGCCCAGTTGTCATCTCTTCTGGGAAGCCTTCCATGGTTCCTCAAATTAGAATTAATCACTCAGCCCTCTCCTTTGTTTCCTTATGTTAGCCACTTAATTTTAACTGAATCAAAAGAAGAGTCACTGAAAGGAAGCTATATATGAAATCAGTTTTGCCCAAGAATGGTTTTGCTGCATTTGTTCAGTTGATCCCAGGAAACTTAGAATCTGCTGTAATATTCATGTCTAATATCCTAGTCTCATTTTTCAGATCTTACAGTATTGTTTTCTAAACTTGAGCTCTTTGGCCTTCATTTAGTCAAGTTGTTCCTTGGTAGCATTTATCTTTCTCACATTAACAATGAGATAGTTTTCTGTGTCCTTACTGGTATTTCCTTTAAAATATGCAGCTCTTCTGAACTCCATTGTCTCTTGGGATAATGCCTTACTGGGTCTTCAGTCTTACTTTGATCACCAGGATCCTTGAGAGCTGGTGGGGACCTCAGCTATAAGCTGATACATCTTATTTTACAGAAGATGATCTATTAATTCAAGTTGAATAGAAATTATTTTATAGAAAATTAATTTTAAGAAATTAATCTGGAAAAGACTAAAGAGACTACCTCCTAACTGATAAACCCAGCTAGTTAGGGTCACATAAATGGATTGCAACCACTACTCTCCCCAAACCTGAAAAGAAGCAGATTGGCTACAGTTAAACGTGGATAAGCGAAACAGGTGGTGCTGTGACATGGGGTTTTATTAAATCAGCCTTTACACAGCCATGTACTTCTTGCCAGTGGGGTCACTTTTGACAGTCCCCTAAGTTTCCTGACTCTGATTCTGGGAAATTAATATTCTATATTTACCTGGTTTTCTTTCCATCCCATCACAACCTTGAATTCTGAATTCAATTCACCTTCACCAAAGCTGTCTTTATCCTTTATAATTTCACCTATCTTCCGTTGTCTGGAAGAGAAAGCCAACACATCTCTTACTGTTTACTCCTTTTCTGTACTTACTTGTCATTGCATGAATAGCCTCCAAGTCTTTGCACATGAAATTATCTTCTCTCCCGCACTGGCCACCACAGTCCTAAACTCCATCCACAACTTATCTCAAAGGCCAACTCATTTTTTAACCACACACAACCCCCTCTCTCAGAATTAATCATTTAATCCTCCTTTCTCTCTCACTGTCTTACTTTTGCCTCAATGCTAGCTCCTTCCTCAGTCTGTTTTTCTATTAGGATTTCTTTTTTATTTATCATTTACTAGACTGCACTCCCTAAAGGGAGAGATTTTCCTTTAGACACTGAGTGACTTCACAACACACAACCTAAACAAATATTTGTTAAATGAACGAATGAGGAAAGCATTTTGAATACCTTTTGCCTTCTACACAAATAGATCTAATCCCAAAAATGAAGAAATATCTTAATTTGTTGGTAAGGGAGTTTTAAAAACTAAAATTTCACAGAATGGATGGCACAAAGGAATTCTGTGATGCATAAAAAGAAAACATGTTATGACACGCTTTATATATCATGAACCTACTTCTAAATATGACCTAAATTTTAACATTAAATTATAGTAAATCATAATTGACCTTTCCGAATTTTCTTACTTTAATTATCAATAATAAAGGAGCAGAAAGACAAGTTTACACACTGACAATCTCCTAAAATATGAATAACTTTATAAAATGTTATTAGGAACTAATTTCAGGGTTGAGATTTAGACAGTCAACTCATTCCCAAGACATTCAAATGAGAAAAGAGAAATTCACTCATTCTTTTGGATGTTTCATCTAAACAAAGACACATACTTAGATATTTGGCAATACCAGCAGAGCCACCTGGCTATTCTTTCCTCCGTTTGAGGAACAGTCAGATTGTGTCTGCACTGTTAAGTTGAAGGTGTTCTCACACCAAACCTAGACATGTCTTTGCTTCTCCTCATTACTTGTGACGTCATCCTTTCACTTCTTGAATAAATCAGTATCAGCCCCAGCCCATATAAATCTGTTCTGCCCCCGTGCCTCTGTCTGCATGTACAGCATACTGTAAATAATCATAATGGAGCGGTTATAAAAACAGTTCTGTGGTACACCGGAGACCCCTATTGGTGAGACACAGGCAGTGACTGCCTAGCCCCACGCCCCACAGCAGAAACTGAGTGAACTGCTATTCAGCTCCTTTGGGTTCCAGTACAGCTGAAAGCAATGCCATGGACAGTTTTTGCATACTGATTAATCCATTTGTGAAAATAAATGTGTGTGTGTTTACCAAACTTTGCATTTGTATGAAGACATCATGAAATAAGAAGGCAGTACAAATGACTAGAAAAACACTGTGTGACCTCCTGCAATTTTCGGGCGATTCATTTTTAGTGGATAATAGACAACAGGGATAAATGCAGCATCGCTGTTACATAAGTACATATTGATCAAATATGGCAGAGCATCCACAAAGTCCCAACCTCCCTGAGAGTTAGGTAGTAACTTACATACTTCATATGCCCAACTTTAGAAACAGTATTGTATTGTCTTTAAGTATTCCTGTGATAAGAATTTAAGAAATAACTAGGCTTTTGCAGAGCCCTTAAAAGATACACTGCTTAATTTAAAAGGTACTAGTTTAGAACCTCTGAATGCTTAAAGTAAAATTTGTATTTCAAATAATAAAGGACAAGTTAATTTATAATGAAAAATGATTACCTCTCAAACATCTAGACTAATTCTTCAATGTGTAATTGAAATTAGTTTGACAGCTTAAAATAGGCAACAGATAGAGTTTTCACATCTACAGAATTTCTCCTATAATGTACAAGGTGTTGTATGATGCCAAATGCACCATAAATCTTCATTCATTTGGGGTGGAGGATTGTCTGAGAATGTTGGTTCATGAATGGGTTGGTGTTTTTCCTCTTTATTTTTACATCTACATTTAAAATTTTTAGAGAACAATGGTAACATGAGTATGATAGCTATTTATTTAAAATACCTGCTTTAAAAAGATTAAAAACTCACATGCCGTCCACACTGCTCTGAAAAAGCAAAATCTGTCATTTATCAGGTAAAAAATGCCTTTGTGCTGAGACTTGAAATATCCCTTAACTGGCATATTAACAATACATCTTATTAAACAAAAATACTGGGGGAAAAAAAAACTTCAAAAAAATTTACAGACGCATTCAGTTCTTGATTCATCTTTGTTGTTGGTTTTGTTAACATTTTCATACTTGTTTTCTTCCCCATCATTTTTCTTTGTAAGCTAAATTGCTATTTCTCCTGCTTTTCCCTTCCTCTTTTCCCCCTGCCCAAAACACACACACACACACACACGCACAGAGCCTTCTCTTGAGAACACAATATTTTCCTTGCCTTTGGCTGAAGCTCCAAGCATAGGAGAGAGCCTGGGTCTGGAGCATAAAAATCCAGTACCTGTGAGTTCCATATAAAATACAAATTCCTTTTCTCACATTGTGATCATTGATGATCATTTATTTCTTTGCCACGTGTACCAACCTGTCCCACATGCTTGTGCAATGTAACTGGAAGGAAATATTTTAACTCCTCTACATGGAACTGCAGCTGCATCAGCTCGGCACAGCTTATTGACAAGCTCAGACTCAGTCCTGCAAGCTGAAGCTGAAGACTGGGTGTGGGAGAAGAGAGCTCTCCTTCAGGGGAAACACACTCCTCTTCCTGCCCTCCAAAGTTCCCAGGAAATGCAGCCTGATAGAACCAGCACCGAAACAGTGCATTCCTGGCCTTGAGTTCTGTGTGTGACTGGGGTGGGGAGGGGAGTGGGATGTTGGAATTTTTAAAAGGTCAGAAAACTACAGGCCTAGTGATGTAGACATCAGAGAAGGGAAACCCTGAGTTCTGATCCCAGTGCTGTTGCCTGTCACCACCTTTCCTGAATTTTTTTAAAGGTGATTTTCTGGGAATTTATGTACTGCCTAAACTATCTGGAACTAATAACTGTTTTTTGGATGTATAACTCTTTTTTAAGTTTATTTGACATACAATATTATGTTAGTGTTGTGTGTACAACTAGTGACTCGAATTGTATTCGTTGGAAATGGTCACCACAAGTAGTCAGGGTCACCACACAAAGTTAATGCAGTTTCGTTTACTGTATTCTCCATGCTGCACATCACACCCTCATGACTTATTTTGCAACTCGAACTCTGTACCTCTTAAACTGTGATTTGTAGGTACAGAGTGAATGAAGCTTCACCGTGGTGCCTTTGCGGGCTGCTGGGCAAAGCCCCACAAATACAGCTCTAGAATGCACACTTGGAGCCAGTTAATGATCCTACAAAGAACAGACCTGCAGCAACACATTCCTGTACCCACTCTCTTGGCTCTTGACAACTGTTTTCTCAAACTCTAAAATGCAGGAATAATGCACTATACAGGCAGTATTTCTGCAACCTTTAATGATTAAAAGAAAAATTATCATAAAGAATAGAATTGATTTATTCAGAGGAATGGAAAGAGGGCAAAAATCAGAAAGTTCAAAGACCAAAATGTCCCCAGCTGTGCTATAAGCTAAATCTACAACCTTTTCCTTGTTTTGTTTTTCCTCGTCTATCGAATGGGCATTATTCTCCCTGTGTCATATGTAAGGATCAAGGAGGGTGATGTAGGTAAAAGCGCTATGAGAAGCTCTAAGTCCTCTCTCTATGAATGGGGTTATTATTATACTGACTATTGTCAAAAATGCCAATGCTGTTCATTGCTATTAGCAAAATCCAATTCCTTTTGTTTGAATTTTGCCTATAGAAAGCAATAAAGTGGAATAAATATCCATTAGTCAGTAGTCAACATATATTGAAACAGCTGAAACACCAAATCTTTTTCTCCAAAAGCAGAATCCTAAACTAATGTTATTTCAGGAGTTAGGAGGCGAGCACGGTGTTGGCGGTGGGGGGCATTGCTGAGTTGAGGTGGGGGTAGGCTGGGGAGATGCAGCTGAGATGGGGCAAAAAAAAAAAACCCTCTTTCTTCCTCCAGAGAAAAGCTCCCCACTAAATTCTACTCAATCTAATCACGCCTAAGATAAAAGTCAGAAGGAAGGGTCAGCTTGAACGGAGGCCAGTTATTGGTCAACATTAAGGCAATATTGATAGAAAATGTAATGCAATACATTTTCCTCTGCCACACATTTCTGAATAACAGCAATTTGCCAACTAGCTAACCACCTCAGCATAAACAGTGGAACGCTCCTGCTGAGTCTCAGAAAGCCTGCTTGTCTGCAAGTGCACAATACACAAGGAAATTCACCATAAAGCTCCGTGCCACCGTTCAATGCAAACAGTCCTCAGGTCCTGCTGTGACTTGGCACACCCCGCTGGACAGCTGGAGACTGGAGAAGTGGGGCTGCTGCCAATAATACATTACAAGGGATTTTCAAGCAATTTTCCGGAAACCAATAGTCCTGTGCTCTATTATTTCACGGGCAGATATTGCTATGAGCTACACATAGTTATATTATGGTGCAGAGCACTGTCTATTTATACCTGATATGATATGCAATAAAACACCCCAACACTTTCCAATCCCATTTGTGAGCTCGAGCAAGGAAAAATAGGGAGACAATTTGCTACAGCCTTATGTTATGCCTAATATAATTTTGGAAATCAGCTATTGCCCTAAACAACATTTTATTACACGCATCAAAAAGATTTAAGTTGCTAAGGGTCACATAAGTGTACTCAGAATATGCTTCAAAGACAAGAGACACTGCAGATAGATGGCTTATTGTACATCCCATTCCTTCTCCCACCCTCAAGATCGCTTGCAATGAAGTGCTACCAGAGTTCATTAAAAAAAGATTGCTCATTTTATGTAGCTTGAATGTATAAAATGGCAGTTATCTAAATTCCAGAGGCAAGAATGTTTAGAAGACAATGCTGAGAGATAAACTAAAGTGAGTTAAATCAGGAAGACAGGCTCCGAAGCAATTAGTCTAATGTAATATCATTTTTAATGTAAAGAAGCTACATTTTCTAATTTTCACTAAAAGCCCTAGGTGCTGAATGGGTTATAATAAATGCATGCAATAAAAAACAGGTACACTCCTCTTATAAAGCAGCCTATTAACCAGACTGCTAGTGCTGCAAAATCCAGTACACGGTAAACAATACTTTTTCTGTTAGAATAATGATGCATAGTTTATTCCTTTATACCAGGCAGCACTTGGGGACCACATCCATTTACCAAAATAATACCAAATTAGTACTGTAAATATTGAAATCAGACCTTTCAGGCTAACCAGTGGCCTAATTTTCTCTTCAATCTACTCTTAATCTCAATTCATCAATAACACTACCTTATTATCAGACTTTGACAGCAAGCTAAGGCTTTTGATAAATTATACATCTCAAGCCAGATTTAAAATTTGAAGCTCAAGTGCTAATTATCTGTACAGGCCTAGTTAATAACGAGATTTCTTGTTAAGTATCTGATCACAGCATGGGCATCATTTGTCAAGATCCTCAAGTCTACCTTAGAGACCAGCTCTTCGAATCCTCCCTTGCCTACCATATGTAAAATTGGGATCTTTGTTTCTATAATAACCTTTTATTAGGAAGCTGACATAATGATTAAGTTCACTGTAGACACACACAATGAATTAGACAATTACCCTTGCTGCTTTAAACCACTCAGACTCCTAGCAAGACAAAATAATTAATATTGAATTTTAATTTGATGTGTTCCACATTTAAACCCCAATTTGCAAAGTACACCTGGAAAGCTGCCGCTGTTTCCTTGCAGTTTGTGCTGATGAAATAAAGGCCCCTGCAGTTTGAATGTAAAAGCACAGAAGGCACGATGCACCACGATCACTTCTCAGTGGAGCACAGAATTTTCTAGCATTAATGGGAAAGGTAATTACCTAGGTCTAACTTTATAGCCTTTTCTCTAATGAAACCATAATCTCCCAGGCCCATCCACTGTAAGCATTTGCATGATTTTAATGATTTCGGTGCCATAACTGTTGGTATACCCAGTCATTTTGAAATGAAATGTCTAAAACACAGCGACGTTAATTATATTTCCAAGCTATTCTTACTGGCATAAAGTAAGGCTGAGTCACAGAGAAGCATCATCATAAAAACAACCAAAGACAGCATTTCTCACATGGTCTCCCAAAAAAGATGAGCCCCAAGTGTATAAATCCATTTCTTTCACTTATCCTGCCCTCACATTTCACCTGTACTACATGGAAATAGGGCATGAAAGCTCAGGTCCTTTTGCCATCACTCCCATGCCTAATATTTTCCAGGAACGGTTTAGAATGGGTGTATGGTCATGAAATATTTTCACTGTAACCAAATTTCCCTTTTCCTGTTCAGTCACTCAGTTGTGTCCAACTGCAACCTCATAGACTACAGCCCTTCCTTGTCCTTCACCCTCTCCCAGAGCTTGCTCAAACTCATGTCCATTGAGTTGATGATGCCACCCAACCATCTGGTCCTCTGTTGCCCCTTCTCCTCCTGCATTCTGTCTTTCCCAGCATCAGGGTCTTTTCCAATGAGTCAGCTCTTTGCATCAGATGGCCAAAGTATTGGAGGTTCAGCTTCAGCGTCAGTCCTTCCAATGAATATTCAGGGTTGATTTCCTTTAGGATTGACTGGTTAGATCCCCTTGCAGTCCAAGGGACTCTCAAGAGTCTTCTCCAACACCACAGTTCAAAAGCATCAATTCCTCAAGACTCAGCCTTCTTTATGGTCCAACTCTCACATACATACCCGACTATTGGAAAAACCATAGCTTTGACTATACGTACCTTTGTTGGTAAAGTAATGTCTCTGCTTTGTGATATGCTGTCTAGGTTTGTCATAGCTTTTCTTCCAAGGAGCAAGTGTCTTTTAATTTCATGGCTGCAGTCACCATCTGCAGTAATTTTGGAGCCTGAGAAAATAAAGTCTTTTACTGTTTCCATTGTCTCCCCATCTATTTGCCATGAAGTGATGGGACTGGATGCCATAATCTTCGTTTTTTGAATTTTGAGTTTCAAGCCAGCTTTTTCACTCTCCTCTTTCACCTTTACCAAGAGGCTCTTTAGTTCCTCTTTGCTTTCTGCCATAAGAGTGGTGTCATCTGCATATCTGAGGTTATTGATATTTCTCCCCCCAACCTTGATTTCAGCTTCTGCTTCATCCAGCCCAGCATTTCGCATGATGTACTCTGTATAGAAGTTAAATAAGCAGGGTAACAATATAAAGGCTTGACTTACTCCTTTCCCAGTTTAGAACCAGTCCATTATTCCACATCTCGTTCTAACTGTTGTTTCTTGACCTGCATACAGGTTTCTGAGGAGGCACGTAAGGTGGTCTGGTATTCCCATCTCTTTAAGAATTTTCCACAGTTTGTTGTTATCCATACAAAGACTTTAGCATAGTTAATGTAGCAGAAGTAGATGTTTTACTGGAATTCTCTTGCTTTTTCTATGATCTAATGGATGTTGACAATTTGATCTCTGGTTCCTCTGCCTTGTCTAAATCCAACTTGTACATCTGGAAGTTCTTGGGTCACATACCATTGAAGCCTAGCTTGGAGAATTTTGAGCATGACCTTGCTAGCACGTGACATGAGTACAATCGTGTGGTAGTTGAACATTCTTTGGCATTGCCCTTCTTTGGGACTGGAATGAAAACTGACCTTTTCCAGTCCTGTGACCACTGCTGAGTGTTTCAAATTTGCTGGCTTATTGAGTGCAGCACTTTAACAGTATCATCTTTTAGGATTTTCAATAGCTCAGCTGGAATTCCATCACCTCAAGCTAGCTTTGTTCATAGTGATGTTACCTAAGGCCCTCTTGACTTCACACTCCATATATCTGGCTCTAGGTGAGTGATCACACTATCGTGGTTATCTGTATCATTAGGATCTTTTTTGTATAGTTCTTCTGTGTATTCTTGCCACCTCTTCTAATATTTTCTGCTTGTTAGAGCCATACCGTTTCTGTCCTTTATTGAGCCCATCTTTGCATGAAATGTTCCCTTGGGTATCTCTAATTTTCTTAAAAAGATCTCTAGTCTTTCCCATTCTATTGTTTTCTTCTATTTCTTTGCATTGTCCACTTAGGAAGGCTTTCTTATCTCTCCTTGCCATTGTTTGAACTCTGCAATCTGATGGGAATACCTTTCCTTTTCTCTTTCCTTTACATAGTGATTAGCTTTCCTAGTTGGGGGCCTTATGGGAGGGGCTGGTATTGGTGCAATTTTTCTTTCCATGGAAATGCTGGAGTTTGGGAGAGGAGAGATGACTTTCTCCTGTATGACATCACACAGTGCTAAGATTGAAATATCAGATTAAACTAAGTTATCTGTTTTATGACCTATTAAGGCAACTCATGTTATTACAGGAAAGGAATAAAGATTCACTATCCATTTATTGTGAACTCTAAAAGCCCTTATTCATCCAGATTGAGAAGCTTCCATACGCATGAGTGAGGTGGCCAAGTCCAAAATCAATAGATTCCCTTCTCTCTTTGGGTTTCCCTTTTACCTACCTCCTATTCCAGCAACTCACCGCCTCCTTGATCCCTCCCCACCTGGGTGGCAACCAGAGGAGAACATAATACTGCTGATATGGAGAGGTGCCAAGGAGAGGTTCTTAAAATTATAGCAGCCATTTGGTTTGCCAGGCCTACGAGGGGCAGGGAAAGGTTGCGTCAGTCTCTCAGCAAGGCACAACGTATCCAAAGATCCTCAGATTCTGCTCTATCAGTGCTAGGGACTTCCCTGGTGGTCCAGTGGCTAAGACTCTGTGCTCCCAAGGGAGGGGACCCAGGTTCAAATCCCTGGTCGGGGAACTAGATTCTGCATGCAAGACAGTGCAGCCAAATTAAAAAAAAAAAAAAAAGTTCCAAAATGAAGACACTTTTTTCTGAGCACATCTCCTCCCACCAGATCCCTGCAATACCCAGATGACACAGTCATGGGAAATAGTTTCTGAGCTTAAGTTTGACACTTTGTTAAGTTAGAGATGAAGAGCAGCTTTACGGAGACTTTATCATATAGATGAAACAGTCATTTACACACGTCTCAAAATTCAGAACTTTTCCTCCAGACTATAAATCAGGTTGATATAAGGAGAATGGAATGATGATTACTTTCTGAGCTAAATATCCTGATAAAACAGAAAAACACCAGGGCTCTCAAATCTATTGATGACATTAGCAACGACTCCACATCTTCTTAAACATTTCTTCTTTTGATTATTCCCATTAAGCTATTAAGCCGAAGTATTGAATAATACTTTTTCCCTAGGCCATCTATTTTAAAACTAGAATCTAGGCTCTGCAAGTTACACACTCTGTAATCTTGGGAAAGTTAGATAAACTCTCTGAACTTCGGTTTTATCAGGAGTAAAATTTATAATTAGAAAGGTCTATATCCTGGAGTTGTTAAGGGGATTAAATAAGATAATATATATCATACTCTCAGAAGAGTTGTTGACACTAGTTAATGCTTAATACACTGGTTGCTACTAACAGTGTTGTTAAGTGTTATTGTTATTTACAAAGATGTTCTTTTTTAGTCACTACGTTGTGGCCAACTCTTTTGTGACCCCTTGGACTCTAGCCCACCTGGTTCCTCTGTTCATGGGATTTCCCAGGCAAGAATAATGGAGTAGGTTGCCATTTCCTTCTCCAGGGGATCTTCCTCACCCAGGAATCGAGCACCCACATCTCCTGCTTTGGCAGGTGGATTCTTAACCACTAAACCACCAAAGAAGCCCTATTTAGAAAGATGCTGCAGACTATTACTTAGTAGTTCTTAAATAAATCATTTACACAATTTAATGAGGATCATGAGAACCTCAGTTCTAGGAATAACAAATCAAGGGTCAAAATTATGGTATTTCTTCAGGCAGGATTTGCAAATTCTGTTTGCAGACTTTGACTAATTTAGATACCTCATACAAGTAGAATTATCAGTATTTGTCCTTTTGTGCCTGGTTTATTTAACTTAGCCTAATGTCCTCAAAGTTCATACAGGTTGTAATATATGACATGATTTCTTTCTTTTTTAAGGCTAAATAGTGTTTCATTGTATATGCATTTATATTAATACCACATTTTGTTTATCTGTTCATCTTAACAACATGGACATTTGTTAATGTCATATTAACAATAACATAACATAACAAAGGAGACATTTAGGTTGCTTCCACCTATTGGCTAATTACGAGTAATGCTTCAGTGAACATGGGTATGCAACTATTTCTTTAAAATTCTATTTCCAATTTCTTTATATATATATGGTCTTGACAGTGATTTCTTGGACATGGCATTTTAAAAGCACAGGCAACAAAAGCAAAAATAGACAAATGATGCTAAACAACCGAACACCATTTCTCCAAAGAAGATACACAAATGGTCACCAAGCATATGAAAAGAGGCTTAACATCACTAATCAAGAAAATGCAAATCAAAACTACAATAAAACACCATCTTGCATCCAGTAGGATGGACACTATTTTTTAAAAAGTTGGTTTTTTTTTCTTCACATTGTTAAGAATGTGGAGAAATAGGCACTTTTATGCACTGTTACGGAGAAGGCAATGGCACCCCACTCTAGTACTCTTGCTTGGAAAATCCCATGGACGGAGGAGCCTGGTGGGCTGCAGTCCATGGGGTCGCTAAGAGTTGGACACGACTGAGCCACTTTGCTTTCAGTTTTCACTTTCATGCATTGGAGAAGGAAATGGCAACCCACTCCAGTGTTCTTGCCTAGAGAATCCCAGGGACGGGGGAGCCTGGTGGGCTGCCGTCTATGGGGTCGCACAGAGTCGAACATGACTGGAGCGACTTAGCAGCAGCAGCAGCAGCAGCCTTCTTTACTTCTTTGAGTAATTTATTCTTCTTTGAGAGAATAAATTTCTGTTGTTTTAAGCCACCAAGTTGTAGTACTTTTGTTACAACACCTCTAAGAAGTCAAAATACCATCCATCCTCCATTTCTTTTGCTGGTACAGATTGAGTAATACCCTTGTCCCTGCTCATCTGTTTTGTCCTGGGATTGCTACCTTCAATTAATCATCTACAACTCTGCAGATTAGCAAGCCTACTCCCCTCTGTACTTGCTACTCATTATGATAATGTGTCCACCTGGCTGCTGAAGGTTAATCACTGCCACCTGGTCTCTATTGTTTCATGGTCTAGGACTTTGCAATCAAGTGCCTTGTTCTGTGGCCGCATCTCCTACCACCAGCCCAGGCCCACAGAGGAGAGCTGTCATGAGACTTCTTGGTGTTGGGTATGCCCTTCTCACCACTGAATCTTGTGTATCCTTGGTAAATAGTGTATCCTGTGACCCTTTCCATGAAACATAACCATTGAGTGAGTTTTTTGGCTTTCCACAGTATATCCACTCTAGCTTGCTGACTTCTCTGAGCCTTTGAGCCCTTACTTCTGTCCTCTGTTGTGGCAATTCTGACACTGAGGCCTCACTTAGCAGAGGCCATCACTTTTTCCAGGCTTCTAGGAAGCATCCTAGAAGCAAGTTTGCACCATCTCCTGGAGTCCTTGTCTAAATATTAATATTCTATATTCCTGGAGAGTGCTCTCAAATTAGTAACTGTCCCTTATTCAGCCTTATGTTCTTGAATCAAGCAGTGGCGGTGGAGACAGCAGGACTCCCTGCCTCTGGATCACAAGCCAAGGGCTAGGAACCATCTTAGCTCTTTGTGTCTTCTCTCCAACTCTTCTAGTAATTGCCTGGATTAAAACCCCTTTCTCCTGAATCAGTTGAGTGCTTCCTATTGGCTGCTCTGATACATAATTTTTATTTTACGTTGGAGGTTTTTTTTTTTTTTAGACTGATACACTTTAACAAAATTATATTTTTTTAAAAAAGAAGAGAAAGACAATAGTTGGGGAGAGGCAATGTCAGGGAAGGATGGAGAGTGAAGATGTACTTGAACACTTAACTAGTGTGTAAAGACCTCCAGCCAGTCAGAACAGGAGTGGCTAACCCTTTGACACCAAGCCACAGGAGATCCACGTATCTCCAGTGGGAGAAGAGGCACTTGGGGTGCTTGTAACTGGTGTTTCCCAATTGGTACTAAACTCATATTTTAACTGCGAGACCAGTATACTAGAAGCTCCCAGAAGGGAAAATACTTGAGAACCAATATAGAATAAAGGGTAAAAGTCACCCAATGGGGTGACTTGTTGAAAATGAAAATTCCTATACCCTTCCCCAAAGATTCTGATCCGAAGATCTGAGGTGAAACTCGGGAATCTCTTTTCACAAGTGTTCCAAGAGATTCTGATGGAGAACATCAACAGAATGTGATCTGAGAAAGAATATTCAGCAGACAGAGAAGGGACAGAGGAAAGGAAAGGTTGTAGATGGAGTGGAAGCAGGGGTGCTGAAGTTGGAGAGTAGGATCTGTGTGGTTCTTTGAGTCTCCTTCCACGACAACTCAGCAGAAGAAGCCAGGCATGTCAACAGTCTCATGAATCCAGGCTCAAGGGAGATCTTTCTAGAATAGTGCTCTGAAACACCACAAGTAAAGAGAAAAGTGCTAGGTTTTCAGTCACCTGGAGTGTCCAGGCTGAGTAGGAAGGAAGAGACGTGAGAAGAGGGTTGAAAGATTAGAAGAAATTAAGGATTCAAGCAACCATAAGTCTCTGAGGTCAAAATACAGATTGCACAGGAGATAGGGGTGTGGCCAAGAAGGAAGGAGACTGTGGTCAGTTCTCTAACACAGAGCAGTTCTGGGGTATGACAGTCCTCAGAGTATGTTGGCCAAGAAGTAGGTGGCTGAACTGGAACAGTTCACAGAGGGGCATGGAGAGGGCAACTTCCCAAAGTGCCGCATTAGTGTGGCAGTCTGAAAAATGGTCCCCAAAAGACATCCACATCCTAATCCCTGGAACCTATGAATGTCACCTTATATGGAAAAAAAAAAAAAAAAGATAGGGAGTAGGGTCCTTAAAATGTGATTAAGTTAAGGATCTTGAGATGAAGAGATCTTCCTGGGTTATGTGAGCAGGCCTTAAACGCTATCGGATTTTACACACGCAGAAGAGAAGGATGCAATATGACCACAAAGGCAGTTGGAATGACATAGCCCGAAGCCAAGGAATGCTGGCAGCCTCTAGAGGCTAAAAGAAGATAGAAATAGATGTTCCCCTAAAGGAACATAAAGGTATGCATTCCCCACATGTTCCTCCAGAGGAAGTGTGGCCCTACCAATACCTTGATTTCAGTCCAGTGACACTGATTTCAGATTTCTGGCCTCAGAACTGTGGAAGAATAAATTTCTGTTATTTTAGGCCATTAAGTGGGTGGTGAGCAGCCACTTTAACAATACAGCTAGGCTGTTGAGTGTGTTTATATGGATGTTGAAATATTCTAGGTTTACAGTAGGTTGGCCATAGTCTTTGAGAGTGTAAGTGGAGAGCTCAGTAATTTTCACTCAGGAAGTGCTAGGCAGTATGAACCTCAGAAAGGGAGGAGCTTTTACAAAAAGGTGGACAGGTAATTGTATAGGAAAGGTCATGAGAGAGCAAGATAAATGCCACCTCCTGGCTTCAGGGATGTGATAAGTCTTTCCCTTGAAGGCAGCTTTAGGGAAAGATGGATCTAAAACTTTAACAAGTGAGCTATGGAATCAGTTTCTTTAAAAGATGTTAGGGATGTGGAGGTGTGGAGATTACTTTCTTTGATTCCAGTCAAATTCTTTAGAATGTCAAATGCACTAAAACATGTTAACCAATGATAAAGATGCAGAATACTGTAAAGCCATGTGTAACTGTGACTAGTACACGTCTTCCTGTGTTACAAACAGGGCGATATCTGTGGGGCCTGAAGTTTATACAAGTTGATGGGCCTTCTTCAAGAAAGAAAAACAAAGTTATCGACACAAATGAAGTACAAACGTGGATTTTTATTTGGAATGAAAAAAAGTTAAAATGTTTAAAAGCTAACTAATACCACAAACATCATAAAGTCCAGAAAAATACATATATATTTATAATTAATCTTGTGATACACCTCTATTTTTTCAATATTTTTAGTGGCATATTCTGAAAATTATATGATATTCACCTTAAGGCGTGCATAAGAACAATTAAAATGTAATTTTTTAATTGCCACTACCTTGTATTGAAGTATAATAGTGTAACTCAAATTTTATGCTTCTACAACACACATTGACTTGAACATGTAGAGCTTTGTTTCTTGATTTTTCTGCCTGTTTGTTGAATCAGGGACAATTTTCTCTGCCTTTTTCTGGAACCACCAGATTTTAGTAGTGCAATCTACACCAGTATTTTATTTTATTTTATTTTTTTTTTTAATAATTTTTAACATTTTTAAATTTCAGGTATACACATGCTCCCCATCCTGAACCCTCCTCCCTCCCCCCTCCCCATACCATCCCCCTGGGCCGTCCCAGCACACCAGCCCCAAGCATCCAGCATCGTGCACTGAACCTGGACTGGCATCTCGTTTCATACATGACATTTCACATGTTTCAATGCCATTCTCTCAAATCTTCCCACCCTCTCCCTCTCCCACAGAGTCCATAAGACTGTTCTATACATCAGTGTCTCTTTTGCTGTCTCGTATACAGGGTTATCGTTACCATCTTTCTAAATTCCATATATATGCGTTAGTATACTGTATTTATGTTTTTCCTTCTGGCTTACTTCACTCTGTATAATAGGCTCCAGTTTCATCCACCTCATTAGAACTGATTCAAATGTATTCTTTTTAATGGCTGAGTAATACTCCATTGTGTATATGTACCACAGCTTTCTTATCCATTCATCTGCTGATGGACATCTAGGTTGCTTCCATGTCCTGGCTATTATAAACAGTGCTGCGATGAACATTGGGGTACACGTGTCTCTTTCCCTTCTGGTTTCCTCAGTGTGTATGCCCAGCAGTGGGATTGCTGGATCATAAGGCAGTTCTATTTCCAGTTTTTTAAGGAATCTCCACACTGTTCTCCATAGTGGCTGTACTAGTTTGCATTCCCACCAACAGTGTAAGAGGGTTCCCTTTTCTCCACACCCTCTCCAGCATTTATTATTTGTAGACTTTTGGATCGCAGCCATTCTGACTGGTGTGAAATGGTACCTCATAGTGGTTTTGATTTGCATTTCTCTGATAATGAGTGATGTTGAGCATCTTTTCAAGTGTTTGTTAGCCATCTGTATGTCTTCTTTAGAGAAATGTCTATTTAGATCTTTGGCCCATTTTTTGATTGGGTCATTTATTTTTCTGGAGTTGAGCTGTAGGAGTTGCTTGTATATTTTTGAGATTAGTTGTTTGTCGGTTGCTTCATTTGCTATTATTTTCTCCCATTCTGAAGGCTGTCTTTTCACCTTGCTAATAGTTTCCTTTGATGTGCAGAAGCTTTTAAGTTTAATTAGGTCCCATTTGTTTATTTTTGCTTTTATTTCCAATATTCTGGGAGGTGGGTCATAGAGGATCCTGCTGTGATGTATGTCAGAGAGTGTTTTGCCTATGTTCTCCTCTAGGAGTTTTATAGTTTCTGGTCTTATGTTGAGATCTTTAATCCATTTTGAGTTTATTTTTGTATATGGTGTTAGAAAGTGTTCTAGTTTCATTCTTTTACAAGTGGTTGACCAGATTTCCCAGCACCACTTGTTAAAGAGATTGTCTTTAATCCACTGTATATTCTTGCCTCCTTTGTCAAAGATAAGGTGTCCATGTGTGCGTGGATTTATCTCTGGGCTTTCTATTTTGTTCCATTGATCTATATTTCTGTCTTTGTGCCAGTACCATACTGTCTTGATAACTGTGGCTTTGTAGTAGAGCCTGAAGTCAGGTAGGTTGATTCCTCCAGTTCCATTTTTCTTTCTCAAGATTGCTTTGGCTATTCGAGGTTTTTTGTATTTCCATACAAATTGTGAAATTATTTGTTCTAGCTCTGTGAAGAATACTGTTGGTAGCTTGATAGGGATTGCATTGAATCTATAAATTGCTTTGGGTAGTATACTCATTTTCACTATATTGATTCTTCCAATCCATGAACATGGTATATTTCTCCATCTATTAGTGTCCTCTTTGATTTCTTTCACCAGTGTTTTATAGTTTTCTATATATAGGTCTTTAGTTTCTTTAGGTAGATATATTCCTAAGTATTTTATTCTTTTCGTTGCAATGGTGAATGGAATTGTTTCCTTAATTTCTCTTTCTGTTTTCTCATTATTAGTGTATAGGAATGCAAGGGATTTCTGTGTGTTGATTTTATATCCTGCAACTTTACTATAATCATTGATTAGTTCTAGTAATTTTCTGGTGGAGTCTTTAGGGTTTTCTATGTAGAGGATCATGTCATCTGCAAATAGTGAGAGTTTTACTTCTTCTTTTCCAATTTGGATTCCTTTTACTTCTTTTTCTGCTCTGATTACTGTGGCCAAAACTTCCAAAACTATGTTGAATAGTAATGGTGAAAGTGGGCACCCTTGTCTTGTTCCTGACTTTAGAGGAAATGCTTTCAATTTTTCACCATTGAGGATAATGTTTGCTGTGGGTTTGTCATATATAGCTTTTATTATGTTGAGGTATGTTCCTTCTATTCCTGCTTTCTGGAGAGTTTTTATCATAAATGGGTGTTGAATTTTGTCAAAGGCTTTCTCTGCATCTATTGAGATAATCATATGGTTTTTGTTTTTCAATTTGTTAATGTGGTGTATTACATTGATTGATTTGCGGATATTGAAGAATCCTTGCATCCCTGGGATAAAGCCCACTTGGTCATGGTGTATGATCTTTTTAATGTGTTGTTGGATTCTGATTGCTAGAATTTTGTTTAGGATTTTTGCATCTATGTTCATCAGTGATATTGGCCTGTAGTTTTCTTTTTTTGTGGCATCTTTGTCAGGTTTTGGTATTAGGGTGATGGTGGCCTCATAGAATGAGTTTGGAAGTTTACCTTCCTCTGCAATTTTCTGGAAGAGTTTGAGCAGGATAGGTGTTAGCTCTTCTCTAAATTTTTGGTAGAATTAAGCTGTGAAGCCGTCTGGACCTGGGCTTTTGTTTGCTGGAAGATTTTTGATTACAGTTTCAATTTCCGTGCTTGTGATGGGTCTGTTAAGGTTTTCTATTTCTTCCTGGTCGAGTTTTGGAAAGTTGTACTTTTCTAAGAATTTGTCCATTTCTTCCTCGTTGTCCATTTTATTGGCATATAATTGTTGATAATAGTCTCTTATGATCCTTTGTATTTCTATGTTGTCTGTTGTGATCTCTCCACTGTCATTTCTAATTTTATTGATTTGATTTTTCTCCTTTTGTTTCTTGATGAGTCTGGCTAATGGTTTGTCAATTTTATTTATCCTTTCAAAGAACCAGCTTTTGGCTTTGTTGATTTTTGCTATGGTCTCTTTTGTTTCTTTTGCATTTATTTCTGCTCTAATTTTTAAGATTTCTTTCCTTCTACTAAAACAAAGACATGTAGAACATGTAGAGCTTTGTTTCTTGATTTTTCTGCCTGTTTGTTGAATCAGGGACAATTTTCTCTGCCTTTTTCTGGAACCACCAGATTTTAGTAGTGCAATCTACACCAGTATTTTAAGAGCCAGTATTTAAAGGTACATGCAGCCTCACCTAGGGATGAATTCACTGGTAGTGGTATAGCTACAGATTCTTCCCTACCCTCAGGAATACTAATGAATTTGAAGTCTCATAAAAAGAGAAATTGTATGGTGCATTTATAATTATGCACTACATAATCAAGAATATCCCTGACAGGAAGAACTTCTGTTTTGACTAAGCTTTAATGAAAACCAACTCTCCCTTCAAATATTTTCACATCTGGTTTTCCTAAGGCACTTCTGATCATGCCTCTCCACCACCACCCACCTAGCATCTGTGTCTGGCACTATAGTATATTCATATCATGATCCAACTTCTGGCCCTGCACATTCATTTCAAAGCTGGATATGTCAGCCCAGTAGGCAGCAGAAGTATTCCTAGAAGTCATTCCATCACCAGAATGACTAAAAACAACTTAACTGTACACAGAAGTGACTGCAAACCACATAAACGTATCTCTCTAAACCCAAAATAAATGCATCCCCAACTTTATTCAACTTCTCTTTACCAGAACCCCAAATCTCTGTAGTCATCCCAACACTACCCAATTCAAGGACAAGTGCAATGGGAAGAAAGTCAGAGGGGAAATAGATTTATTTCTATTTATTTATTTATGCAAAAATTCCAAAAGCACAACCATGTGACCACACTGCTCAAGTTTACTTGGCTTCACAGTAAATCTGCCTCTGGTTGCAGGGCTCAACACGAGCTTAAAGAGCCACCTTCCTGTCAAAATGAAAGGTTATTTGCAGATACCCAAAGTCATTCAAATCTGAGGTCTGACCTACTATAATAGCCCCTAAAGTATTTCTGGTTAGTCATGTCCCACTTCAACAAACTTCATGGGACATCCACCTTCATTTGCTGTCCTGAAATTTGATGGTGTGGGATACTACCGATGTACATAAATGCATCCTTAGATGAAGCTTCGAAATGTTTGTGATTGTCAAGTTCTTTTCATTGGAAACACAATCTGATGTGCATTGTCCCTCCAAGCTCCTTTTGCATCTTTATTTGGAGTCAGTAAGCCATGAAACCAGTCCATTCTGAAGGAGATCAGCCCTGGGATTTCCTTGGAGGGAATGATGCTGAAGCTGAAACTCCAGTACTTTGGCCACCTCATGCGAAGAGTTGACTCATTGAAAAAGACTCTGATGCTGGGAGGGATTGGGGGCAGGAGGAGAAGGGGACAACAGAGGATGAGATGGCTGGATGGCATCACTGACTCGATGGACGTGAGTCTGAGTGAACTCTGGGAGTTGGTGATGGACAGGGAGGCCTGGCGTGCTGCAATTCATGGGGTCGCAAAGAGTCAGACACAACTGAGCAACTGAACTGAACTGAAGCCATGAAAATAGAAAATGGATCCTGAGCAGAGTGAGCATCAGTTTTTTCTTTGCATAGGGTCCTTAAAATAGTCAGTGTTTGTCAACAGAAATGAAATGCATTGTATGAGAATCCCACACGTGCAAGCCAGACAGAGTGCTAACAATTGGTAGGAAAAGACCATAAAGGCTTCAAAAACCATCCAGCTTTCATCCATTTCGTTTCATTGTTGTAAATGAAAAGTTGACAGGTCCTTTTGAAAGAACTCCACTGCTGGGAGAGCAGTGGAACCCAGAATTATGCTTCATAAACCCACAGGAGCTTTCTGGGGTGAATTAAAATAGCATCCACACCATATTAGATTAAAAGACAGGTTTCCAGTGTTACATGTCTCCTGCTCAAAGTAAATGAAAATACTCTGAGTTCAAAGCGAGAGAAATGGCAGGAGACCCTGGTATAGTAACATATCACCTTCCTGACAGCAAGCCTCCACACTCACCACCATTCTCCTGCAGGCTAGAAAGTGGAGGCAAGCACCACTGTCCCCATTTCTAACTATGGTTTGTCCAGACCCGTGCACCAACCAGAGTCTGGGTGGGGAGAATGCTAGGGTGTGAAGACCCCCTGAGGCCTCATGCCTGGTCAGAGTCCTGCTCAGGGCTTTCAGATACAACCCCGTAAAAGAGCAGACTCATGTTCCCACTCTTCAGGTAAGAAACCAGTCAGCCTGGTAGCATTTGGTGCAGTAATTAATCTCCCAGAGGCTAAAAGACATGGCATTAAATCTGTGTTGAGGTTATAGAGCTACAATCATGTAGAAAAGTTCAGTGTCCTTATCTTAACAGTTACTCTAAGAGCTATCCTGATACATCAAAAGATTTAATTAATTTTGATCTTTTACTAGCTAAAGGGAAAAAATGAAGACAAAACAGAGATATGGTTAAAAAAGGAAAAAAGTTCCAATTCCAGTACATTATCCAAATTATCCATATCCCATGAGAACATTGGAAGGATAACCTCCATCAGGGCGACAGCCATTTAAAGTGTTGTTATAAATTGTTAAAATTTAAGAGAGCAGATCTGTTTGGAAGTTTTCAAGTAAGCTCTGTTTATACATATTCTTGGTAATCAGAGGTAGCTTTACGTGTAGGAAGAATGGTGGCCACATCTGACATGTGATTTCAGGAAAGAGAATCAGTAGTCTCTGGGCCCTTCGCATATTTTATCTGACTCCTCTTAACACTTAACAAGGAAGCTGAAATTCTTGGCATTTTATTATTACACACAAGGAAGGTGAGACCCCACCCTCCCGATTTAAGCACCTTGCCCAAGGTCATAAAGCTAGTAAGTTAGTAAGCCAGAATTCAGATCCATGTCCATCTGTCTAGAGTATCTTTCTAGTATCTGTTATTTTCTTGGAGCACCCAGCAGCCCCCATCAGCCCACCTCAGCTGCTGTAACAGAAACCCATGATTATAATGCCTTAAGCAAGAAAGACATTAATTTGTCATGAGACGTGTAAGAGTTCGGGATTAGCTGTCCAATGTGGGTATGGTGTTTCCACAGTGCTGGGACCACAGGTTCCTTCTATATTGTTGCCCCAGCATCTCAAGGACCTCGTGGTCCAAAGTGTCTCATCCACATAGTTCAAGGTGGGCCATCACTATCACTGCGTCCTAGTCAACAGGAAGGACCAGCCCCTCCCCTCTCAGGGTATGACCTCAAAGTGGTACACATGACTTTTGCTCACCTTCATTTACCAGCACATAAACTTAGCCACCTTCATTTAGCCAGCACAGCTGGCTGCAAAGAAGGATAAGAAATAGAGTCTTTATTCTCGGAAATCATATACCCAGCTAAAAATCAGGACCTCTGTTATTGTAAAAGGACTAACAAGAGGCCAATTATCAGTTTCTGCCACACTGATTCCTTAATATATTAAATTTCACCTTAATTCCTGTGACTCTCTAACTTAAAGCATGATTGGGTCATTTTTGAAGAAAAGCAGAAAGCCTCACTGTTTCCAACAATAAAATAAAATACTTGCTCAATGCTGAGTTTAAAATTTTCTTGTCATTGTATCTGGGACTCTTGTTTCCCACAGTACCATGGTCTTTCCGATACTTCTCTTATTCTGTTCTCTTTTCTCTTGTGTCACGGTCCCTGCATATTTTGTGCTATGGATCATGCTAAATGGATTGAGTTCTCACAGCGACTAAGGGCCCAGCCTGGAAATGACCTCCTTGCTCCCTGAGGAAGCCCAGGGCTGTGAGGGAGCCCTCTTCTGGACTTGAGCACAAGAATGAAACTGGAGACATGTAGCCCTCCACCTGGCCAACTTTGATCTGATCCATATGATGGGGTCATGAGTGATTTTGTTGAGTCCAAGTCCAAATCCCCCATCTCCTCAGTGGCATTCCAAGGACCCCAGGGTGGTGTGTGTGGAGCCAAGACTAGGGAACTGCTGATCCCCAAGTAAGGATCAGCTGTGGCTGGAGAAGAGTCCCCCTTATCCTCCCATGTTCTTCCATTAAAATTTCAACTACAATTTCACTAATTTGCTTCTTATTTTGCTTAGTGATCTTGGACACATGATATATCAAATCAGTATTCGGTTGAAAGGAAATATCCTTACATGTATTCTCAAGACCTTACTTTGGTCCTAGGCCTCAAGAAGTTCACACAGATGGTGGAGAATGTGCTGGTGAAAGGATATCAAAGGAAAACATCCACAACAGTAGAAGTAGTAGTTGTTGTTGTGGAGTCGCTCAGTCATGGCCGACTCTTTGTAACCCCATGGACTGTAGCACGCCAGACTTCTCTGTCCTTCACTATCTCCCAGAGTTTGCTCAAACTCATGCCCATTGAATCAATGATGCCATCCCACCATTTCATCCTCTGTTGCGCCTTTTTCTTCCTGCCCTCAATCTTTCCCAGCATCAGGATCTTTTCCAGTGAGTCCACTTCTTGCATCTGGTGGCCAAAGTATTGGAGTTTCAGCTTCAGCATCAGTCCTTCCAATGCATATTCAAGGTTGATTTCCTTTAGGATTAACTGGTTTGATCTCCTTGCAGTCCAAGGGCCTCTCAAGAGTCTTCTCCAGCATCACAGTTTGAAAGCATCAATTCTTTGGTGCTCAGCCTTCTTTATGGCAGTACTTAACAATAATTGAGATTGCAAACAACCTCGATGTGGAAAATAATTATTTAATAAGTAAATATGAAAACAATTCTTAAAAAGTCATGGCACAGCCACATGTTAAATCATTATATAGCCATTTAGATTAGGTTTATGAGCTGTTTTAATAGCAAAGTGCTTACAATTTAATATTAAGTTAAAAATGCCAAAATTATATTTGCAACATGATCACAACTGTCAGAAAAAAATAGGGAAAAACATGACGAAAGTTGGTTGTCTTTGGGTCATGACATTATAAGTGACATACCTTTCTATTTTTCTGTATTTTAATAATTGTTATTTTTGTAATATTAGCTCCTAAGGAGACGCTATTTGGGACATTTAACATATTTTAACTCATTTAATCTCTCCAAAAGCCTGTGAAATAGGGTAACTAGGAACATGTGCTTTCCAAGTGTCTCAGTGACCCTGCTGTGTGGTCACGGTGCTGGACAATGCTGTGTCGCGGTCAGCAGCAGCGCTGGCAGACATTAATGGCAAAGCATGCTGCGATAGGCCGAAATGGGGAAGAGTTTGGGATCTGAAGGCAGACTTGAGTTTGAATTCAGGCTCTACCACTAACAAGCAGTGTGACTTTGATAAACTCACTTGAGATTTCTGAACCTCAGTTTCTCCCAAACGTTAAATGGCTTTAACAATGCCACAGTAATAAAACTTAATGATTGCAAAGTCTCTGGCATGGAGTTAAAGAGCAAAATAAATAGTAGGTATATAGGAGGTGTGTGTGTGAGTGAGAGACAAGGCCATCAGTAGAGGGATGACAGATACAACAACGTCCATACCAGGAAGAACATTGAACATTTAGGATCTTCTCTCCCATGGAAATCACATTATCAAAACTATTTTGGGGGCTGATTTTGCTGCCGCTGCCACTACTAGAGTACAAGTAGGAGAGGCAAGAGACACTGGTTCATTCCCTGGGTCGGGAGATCCCCTGCAGGAGGAAATGGCAATCCACTCCAGTATTCTTGCCTGAGAATTCCACGGACAGAGGACCCTGGTGGGCTACAGTCCACACAGACACACTCACTGATGGCCACTACTAGAAATAGCCACGAGAGGGAGCTATTTTGCCCCATCTGCTATTTTGAATCCAACCACATTTGGGGTTTTCTCCTTACCCCTTCTTTCAAGAAAAAGAAAATGAGTCAGGCCCAGTGGTCTAATCCCGTAAAGCTTCTAGATGCAGACTAGACACAGGCCAGGCTCAACACCTGCCGAGTACAGAGGAGGGCCCGTTAAGGGCAGCTGGCCTCCCGCGCTCTATTCACCCCAGGGCTGGTCTCCCTGGCTTTCCAGGTCCTCACAATACCTAGAACCTCAGATACCCTCCGGAGAAGGCGATGGCACCCCACTCCAGTACTCTTGCCTGGAAAATCCCATGGGCGGAGAAGCCTGGTAGGCTGCAGTCCATGGGGTCGCTAAGAGTCGGACACGACTGAGCGATTTCACTTCCACTGTTCACTTTCATGCATTGCAGAAGGAAATGGCAACCCACTCCAGTGTTCCTGCCTGGAGAATCCCAGGGACGGGGGAGCCTGGTGGGCTGCCGTCTATGGGGTCGCACAGAGTCGGACACGACTGAAGCAACTTAGCAGCAGCAGCAGCAGATACCCCTCCCTCTGGCCGGCCCATCCCCTGATAGTCCCAATACCCGACCCTGTCTGATTGTAGGTGTAGGAGGCTGGCTTTGAGTCTTCTGCCCATGAAACAGCCCTGGGCTTGCCACTGAGTCTCCGGCTCCTGATTTGTAGAGCATCAGTTTCATCAGTTATAATGAAGACTGATGAGATCATAAACATGAAAGTACTTGTAATGGAAAGTGCGTGTAGCGCATTCATATAATGTGGGAGCGGGAGGCCTCGAACCCATCACATTAGTGCATACCCCTCTTCCATGAATTATAGCCCCTGCTTTCTGTGCCCGCAGTGGACAGGGAAGAAACAGACAGTTTGTTCTGCTCAGTTTAATTCACTTACCCAAGTTCGAGGGAAGGATATCTGTAAAAATGCTCAAAGCCCACTTCCTGACACCTATCCCAACAGTCTGGCAATTCCTCACACAGCCATGTGAATTGGTACGCTGGATTTCACTGTAAGAAGGCTCGCAAAGAACGAGAACACTTGAGTTAGGAAGGTGAACCCTGAAGACCCTACTCAGAGTTTCCCAGAGGCCTTGGAGATTAAAGGGAAAATATTTTGTTCTGGGCCAATGAGAAAAGATCCCAACCAGCAGTCAGGAGCTTGTACTTTCTAGCTGCCACCACTGGGGTTAGGGAGAATCAAACTCACGTGCCTCACTTTGCATGTCTGGAAAATAGAGATAATAACAACTCGTGTGTGTCTGTGTGTTCAGTCATTTCTGATTCTTTGCTGCCCCTTGGACTATAACCTGCCAGATTCCTCTGTCCATGGGATTTTCTAGGCAAGAATACTGGAGTGGGTTGCCATTTCCTGCCCCAGGGGATCTTCCCAATCCAGGGATTGAACCTTCCTCTCTTGCATCTCCTGCATTGGCAGACGAATTCTTTACCACTGGGTCACCTGGGAAGCCCCCCCAATAATGTTTTAGCACTAACAATCTATCAGACACCATTTTCAGTGTTTCACACTTAAGCCTCAGAACAATCCCATATATAGGTACTATCATCTCCATTTTAAAGATGAGGAACCAAGCATAAGGGAACAAGAGCTTTAAAAGTGCTTAGCAATGATTATCACGCGTGAATATAGATGCCCAAGGTCTTTATACTTCTGTGTGATTGCTGCATCTTACGGAGGACTGACTTCTACTAATCAGATGATAAAGACGGTCAAGTGAGATGGATTTTCCTGGACTCTCCTTAGAGTGGGGCCCTTCACAGGAGCATTTCTAACTGACAAAGGGGACCCTCTGTGTAGTTCAAATGAACTGGGTACTTGGAGAATCCTGTTACAAGAAGAAACATATGATATGTACATCAATAATACCTTTCATGGTACTGATTCCCTACCTTTCTTTATCATCCCAATCCTTTTCCTGAATTTTCTTCCACTTCTTCTACAACCCACTCCCAACTCCAGACCCTCAAAGCTGGTGGCTCTGTGATTCTGTGTCATTCTCCATTATTTGTGCAACAGTCAAGCAGAGCTCATGCATCCATTGGAGTGGAGTGCTCTCTCTAGGGACCAGCATCAGAATCTAAAACAGAATCTAGGGGCCCCGTGAGTGCTGGAACCTTGAGCAGGGATCCTATGGGCCAGCAGTATCAATCTATAGATTTCCAGGCTTGAAGATTTTAGAAGTGAACCACTTCTTACTTGTGACTTTGAGAATTTTCAGTAATTATCATGAAGGCAAACAGGTTTTGATTCATATATGTCAGGCACTGCACTAGGCACTTAATGTGAATTCTTGTTTTTTTAAACAATCTTTTGAGATTGACATTTCACATTTAAGGCTTAAAAAGCATATGGCTCAAGAGTAGTGGTCAGCAAGCTATAGCCCCTGTGCCAGGCACCTGTTTTTATAACTAAAGTTTTATGGAATATAGCCATATCCATTCATAAGTATTGCTAATGGCTGCGTTTGTGCTACAGTGGCAGAGTTGAGTCATTGCAACAGACACCACATTAGGTCTGGAAGCCTTATTATGAGGTTCCTTAAGACGTCCCTTCTTTGGAACCAAACTGCCTGCCTCTCAATTCTGTCTCTGCCTCTTATCAGCTATCTGAACTTGAACAAGTTTTTTCACTTCTCTGGGCTCAGGCTTCCTCAACTACAAACTGGGAATAATAATAGAATCTGTATCATAAGATATAGCACACAAGTACAGCCTGAAAACTTGTTAGAAATGCAAATCCTGCTTCATCCCAGACCTACTAAGTCAGAAACTCTGGGAGGCAGGCCCTAGAATCTGTGCTTTAATAAGTTCCCCAGGTCATTCTGACACCACTGAAGCCTGAGAACCACTGACACTTGTTTTTAAAGTAGTTGCCCAGAGTCAGTGCTAGATAAAGTTTCGCTAAGATTATCACTAAGAATAATGTTTACTCAATCTGTATTCTGTGGGCTTGTCCTGAAAATCAGCCATAAATTCATAAGCTCTTAGTAGGAAGAGTAGTATTTGACATTGCTTTTATATCCATCATGTGCCAAGCACAAGTTAGGTGCTCCGTCAGCATTATTTGACCGGCCGAACAATTTCTTAAAAATGGAGTTGTTTTCTTGGGATCTGTGAAGCCACTCCCAGTGGCTCGGAGTATGTGGGTGCACCACAATGAATACTTGAGTCCTTGAAATTAGGTGCAAATGTTTGTATTTTCAGTTATATATCTCTCTCTGTAGATGCTCTAGTATTTTCACCACATTCTCAAAGACTCCCCAAATTTAGACACTACTGCTCCAGAGCTCAGGCACCCACGGGTTAAGGTGAAGGATGGCAAGTGCCATCACACTGGAGTGGGGCCAGATGGGTGGATCCTCACCCATTGGTGGTGCAGGATAGGAGCCTGAACAGAAAGATGGCCTCCTCTGTTTCCCCTCCTCTGCCCCTGGCCATCTCTGCCGTGCTCCTCCCCGATTCTTCTTCTCCCAGAAAAACTGCTTCTCTAATTCCAGCTGCTGAAGAAAGTGGGGTCGACAACCCTGCATCACATCATGGAGATGGCTGTTTAATTTGAGATGAGTGTTACATTACTCATTGCCCGGGGCCCCCTTTGATCCACCAGCATTTGCTTCTTTTATCCCCGTGTAGTGCATACATTAGTGCCCTGAATGCTCCGTGGTCTTGTTGTCTTTTAGATGTTGTCAGAGATTATTTACTTGGGAAAGCAGATGGATATCTTGTTTAATGTCAAAATAATTACTGTTTTGTTGGCCTGATAGCTTATTTACTCTTTCAATGTTTTTGTGTTTACATCAAAAGAGCATTGCCAAAATTATATTTTATCTGTTAAAGTAAACAGGATATGACAACCTTTTTTAAACCTGATTTTTCTGTTTGAGGAGTTGGGTTATTAAAATGGTTAAAAGATAACCGGAACCAAGTGGGAATGGTCACTCCAGCTGCAATGCAAATGCATATCTGCCTGCTTTTTATTTGTAAAAAAGCTGGGAAAAGGCCGTAAACAATGCTTTAAATGAGGAGCCGTATAATGCAGTGGTTGAAAACAGACTTCAGTTCGTTTCAAATCCCAGCTCTGCTGACGATGACTTGTATGAACATTACTTTTTCAACCAATCTGTGTGCCTCAGTTTCCCAACCAGCAAAAGAGATGTAGTGATGGTTGTGAAAGTTAAAGGAGTTCATGTACATAATTTCTAGGCATATATAAAATGCTGTTTAAATATTGGCTATTACTTAATAAACTTAAGTTGAAAGTAGTTCTATGAGTTTGAAGTGGAGAGAGGAACAAGCTATATAATCCTACGAGAGATTAAAAGACCTGGAATGAGTCTCCATGAGTTACCACCTTCCAGCTCCTCAGACTGGTGATCGCCTTGTCTCCATACTGTAAAGCAGGGAACCTTTTAAGTTCTGAAGCCTGTCCTGATGCTGTTCCTAGTTCTTAACTGAGCTGAGCTAGAAAGGTGTTAAAAATGAGGCTCCTTGGAGAAAATGTACCCTCCGTTTCTCTCTTCAATAAATCACTGTAAGATAATTCATCTACTTCTAAGAGTTTCTCCAGCCACACCCTTTTACTCATTTTCACTGAGCAACTTTTATTTCAGCTTGCTAGTTTACCAAGGAAGTACAAGGAAGCAAAGTTCTCTGGAAGGTTGCTCCCGCCGAACCACCTGGGAAGAGCCATAGGGGCTAGGAATTCTGTAACTCAACCTCTGGTGGAAGTTAGGTTATTTTGACCTAACTCTTGTGTGCTGTGTTACTTCTTTATTTTTCATATGATCAGCCTTCTATTACAATAAATATACATTGCTGCTAAGTCGCTTCAGTCATGTCCGACTCTGTGCGACCCCATAGACGGCAGCCCACCAGGCTCCCCCATCCCCGGGATTCTCCAGGCAAGAACACTGGAGTGGGTTGCCATTTCCTTCTCCAATGCATAAAAGTGAAAAGTGAAAGTGAAGTCGCTCAGTCGTGTCCTACTCCCAGCGACCCCATGGACTGCAGCCCACCAGGCTCCTCCATCCATGGGACTCTCCAGGCAAGAGTACTGGAGTGGGGTGCCATTGCCTTCTCCGAAATATACGTTACTAGATGCTAATTCATTCAGTCAGTCCAAACACATTGTTTCTAGTTGCAAAACAGTAGTTTTGCTAGCTGTTTGATAAAATAAATGTGTTGGTTTAACCTCAGGTCTGCTTTCTCAAGTTCACCATCTTTTCTCAAGTTTATTATGGTGTATTAGAGACTTGTCTTTCTTTCGGATGTCACTTCATAGAGCACCAGTCTCCCATCCTGGGAGGAATGAATTCAGAAATTGTTGCATTCATGTGGTAAGTTAGTAGGTTTGGTGTCTGTTCCAAGTCTGTAAAACCCTTGAAGTTCCCTTTTTGTCCTGTAGTGATGGGTAAGATGACTAGATTCAGGGCCAGAAGAGAAGGCTGCCAGAGCCCACTATATTCCCAGAAAGTAAAGAGATTGTGGCTGGCTCCTTAACTTCCCCCAAGTCCTCTCACAACAGTCCAGGGACCCCATGAAAAATATGTCTTGTCTTGCACTAGATGGTGTACCTATTTCTTGGCCCATGTAGCAGGGGTTATTCATACTTACTGTACTGTAAATTCCCTGAGTGTACCTGGCCTTAAAATTTGGCAATGATAATTTCTTACTTTTGTAACACCTGGAATTTCAGGAATATCAACACTGAGAAGTCTGAGATGGGCACAGTACTAGGCAACAATATAAGTTAATCACTAATGAAACAGCAATTTCATCAAGAAGAGTCATAGTGGGATATAATTCTGTGTTGGGAATAAATAATTCTTAGACCTAAAAGAGGGGTTTCCCTGATAGCTCAGTTGGTAAAGAATCTGCCTGCAATGCAGGAGACCCCAGTTCAATTCCTGGTCAGGAAGATCTGTGGAGAAGGGATAGGCTACCCACTCCCATATTGTTGAACTTCCCTTGTGGCTCAGCTGGTAAAGAATCCGCCTGCAATGTGGGAGACCTGGGCTCGATCCCCGGGTTGGGAAGATCCCCTGGAGAAGGGAAAGGCTACCTACTCCAGTATTCTGGCCTGGAGAATTCCATGGACTGTATAGTCCACGGGGTCACAAAGAAGCGGACACAACTGAATGAGTTTTACTTTCACTTTCAGACCTAAAAGGACCTTGAGAGGCCATTCAGGCCTCTTATGATATTAAAAATTTCAGAAAACTACAGCAATTGACAAAAAAAGTTTAAAAGCGGGGATGTAACAAAATGCTGCTGGTGAAGAGTAAAAGGCAGCTGAAACATTTTGGAGAGCAATTTGGCAATATCTAGAAAACTCAAATATTTACATACCTTATTATTCACATATTCCACTACTAACAGATACAACTTAGGAAAGAATCTTACATAAATGCCCAAGAAGACATGCAGAAATATGTTCACTGTGGATTGGCTTTAACAGCCAGATACTGGAAACAACCTAATTCATCAAAAGGGAGACGGACAAATAAATCGTGATATATTCACACAATATACTATACAGCAGTTTAAATAAACTGAGCTGTATATTTCAACACGAATAAATGTTGGGAACGACGCTGAGTTAAAAAAAAAAAGGCAAGTTTCTAAAGGGTGTGTGTACAGCATGATATCATTTATGTGGAAGCGAAGACTCTCTCCAGGTATGTGCACACCCAATAAGAGGACAAAAACACAGGAAGGAAGAATGGACACTGATGTCACAAGAATGGTATCTCTGTATAGGGGAACCTAATCAAAAAGGACCAAGAAGAGGTTTTAACTGTATCTGTATGACTTAAAAAAGAGATCTGAAACAAATATAGCAAATATTACCATGAAAGGCACATGGATACAGGATTTTTTTAATCACCTGGACATTTTGTGCATTTGAATTTTTTTAATTCCCTGGATTTTTGGCACATGTGCTCTCTTTTATGGCTCTCATAAGTTAGCTTGCAGGTCAGCTGGCCTTTTCCTCAAATTATGCTGCCATATAAGCTTCTTTATGACCATTAATACCTTTCATTATCTAATCCTGGAGTAGCTTGGTTTTCAGGAAAAGCATTTTTTTCCCCCCTAGGAAGTTCTTTCTGACCTAAAATCCACTTGTTCATAGAACTGAAACTTTTCCAAGTTAAATTAAATCATCAGTGTCCAGACAGAATCACTCCTCTGCCAATAGATCTCATTCCTTCCAGGTATTTCCTCTCTCCCCAGGGATGTCCCAACACCTCTCCATCTAACTTCATTGGTGATTTCCCTAAAGGACTGTTTGTTCCTCCACTCAGATGACTGTTAACTCTATCATGCCTTTCCATCTCTTGGTTCCTGCTTAAGCTCAAGGAAAGAACTCCCTCTCTATATAAACAACAAAGTTGCCAAATAGTTCTGTAGGATTGTCCACTGTCTCAATCTCTCTGTGCTCTCTCAAGGTTAAAATGAGAACGAAGAATATATTGCAAAATGAAAACTCAATGTACTACCCTGACTTACCTCAACTATACACTCACATCTCTGTAGGCCGCCCCAACCCCAAAAACTTTATTCCTAATTCAAAACATCAGATCAAGGTTAGCTAGATAGAAAACCAGCTTTCAAATGTTCTTTATAAAACCTCCAAGGACACTAAATGGAAAATAAAGGAAATAGATAAATTGCTCCAGGGCTGCTAAATAGAAATGAGAAATTTAGTGCTGGAGATGTTGACAAGTCTCTGTCCTCTTCTATTTTCCAGTCCCTCCAAGAAGAATTAATGAGAACATTGAAAGGTGTGGGTGGGGGAAATCTGAAATATAATGAATAATCTTAAAGATAAAAGCATAGGTCAGTTAAAAGAGGGTAAGGTCAACATTTGTGAATTAGGAAAAAGAAGCCAATTTCTGTCATATGCCTCCATAATTTTATAAGTATGCTCATTCATGATAAATTATTATTATTGTAGAACAGATGGATGAATCTCAATCATTATACAATAATGGAAGATTAAACATTTTCTTAACTTCTATTCATCAAATTAAGTCTTTATACTCACAAGGAAGGACAATGCATCAATGTTATCATTAGGCTTTTTTTTTTTAGTATAACTTTAGCGTGAAATATAATAAGACATGATTAATGTACTGACAGAAGTAAATACTAAACAACCCACATTAGTCTAGATTGGAGTCACTTTTTCAGTTCTCTTATTCTGTGGCTTCTCAGCTCCTTGTGAATTTTGTCAAAGAAACAACCATCAAAATCATTTGATCTTTTACCTAGGTGTTCCTTTTCAGCTAAGTCTTTACTTGTAAAATGTAACCTACTCCCTCAAGTGTGTGGTTTCTTTTCTGGGAGGGGAGGGAAGATCGAATCTGTTCAGCCCCCATTGAGGAAACAGATTTCTCACTGGGTTGAATTTTGTGTCACATTTAACAGGTTGTAATATTTGGAAAGGACAGAGATGAATCTCGTGACCCTCAGCCCCTCCTGTCCACCACATCCCAGCATGAGTTCAGACCTCAAACTACTCCTGCTCTAAAAAACATACCCAGTCTTTACAACATGTGGAAGGCAGTTTCACAATCACCCTCAAGAACATATTTCAACACTTTTCATCATTACCAAGCGCTCATTTGTAGCCGCAGACTTAAAGAACTGACAACAGCGAATCGCTGCATAGTGGGGCAAAGAGCCCTGACCCTGGCGTCGGAGGACGCAAGGTCAAGCCCCTCATCTGGACTTTGCACGTGCTGTTCTTTTTCTTTTACTTGTAGCATTTATTGCCTTCTCTGGCCAACTGCACATATGTCAGTTTACTCCTTGGGAAACCCGCAATACTTAGGTCTAATCTTCTCCCCATTGTTATCTTTATTAATTTATAAAGAATCAGAATGCAATAAAATAGGAAGACTCCAAGAAAAAATTGTAAGACTAGTTAACAGGCTTCATACATAGTTTAAAAAAAGATCAGTGGTTATATCTTTGAAAATATAATAAAGAGTATCAACTGTCGATTACTGTGCATAAGCACACCATTTATTAAGCCTGATAATCCTCGGGTGGTATATGTGCTATGACTTTTAACTTGAAAAAAATTTTCCATAGCACATTTTTCCCATCAACAGCAAATTTTGGAGATAATTTTTCCACCAATAAAGCCTAACAAAGCAGGGTTCTATGTTCCAAGAAGAAAAACAGTGTATAAAGTAGAATATCAGAAAGACCAGTGGTGACGCTACCTTGACTTCACCTTCCAGAGAGAAGCTTGTCCCACACAACAAGACTTAGCTCAACCTTTCAGGGACTGATGAAAAAGAGTAGCGGGATGTTATTGTTTAAGGACTTGCAATACGGGAATTATTCTTACCCCTACTTCCAAATAATACTGATATAGATGAATCTCTTTTAGGTAACAATCCAGAGGTAATAATGTCAAATCTTGGGTGGGGGCACTAAGTCATCATTTCTCATATTAATTATCACTGAACAGAATTGTAATTTCAGAAACCATACAAAGAGAGGCAGAATCCTAATACCAGATCACACGTTCGTCATTTATCTCCGTCTTGTTAACACACAGTACATGCGCATGCATATGTGTGTGCATACACACAGTTTGGGCTTCAGATAAAGAATTTATGATATTTAACGTAATTCTAAATTCTTGTTTAACTCCCATGGCCTTTTATTTTTATACTTTGAAGAAGAAATGAAAAATTTTACTCACAGATAAGATGCTATTGTGAAAAGAACATAGACAAAAAAGAAAAGAACATAGACAGATTCTACCATTACAAGGAAGAAAGCGAGCTTGGAGGCAGGCCTAGCAGAGGTGGGGCTGTCATATACACATAGTGTGGTGGGGGAGCCAGCAAGCAAATTTATTGTCGAAGAAATATGGAAATTGTTTTGTAACTAGCTCCTTTCAGTTAACAATGTATACAAGATTATATTGTATATGGATATACATATGTATATGTATATTGTATATGTATATCATATGTATATTGTATAATATGTATATTATATATGGAGAAGACAGTGGCACCCCACTCCAGTACTCTTGCCTGGAAAATCCCATGGACGGAGGAGCCTGGTAGGCTGCAGTCCATGGGGTCGCTAAGAGTTGGGCACGACTGAGCGACTTCACTTTCACTTTTCACTTTTATGCATTGGAGAAGGAAATGGCAACCCACTCCAGTATTCTTGCCTGGAGAATCCTAGGGACAGAGGAGCCTAGTGGGCTGCTGTCTGTGGGGTCGCACAGAGTCGGACACGACTGAAGCGACTTAGCAGCAGCAGCAGCATACAATATTATCTCCTTCTGTTAAAATACATATGTATATGTAAATACATACACGGCCCTGGAAGTATTAATATGTGGATTGAGGTGGAAATGGGGTAATCCCTGGTTAGTGAAAACATAGTGTTTCTATTTTCTTAATCTGTGCTTTCTAATTGTCTTCAATATTGTATATAACACTGATTTTATAATAACTAACAGTTATGGTAAAGTGATTATTTACTTACAATGGATTACTTTCTCTACATATTTCATCATATTGTTTCCCTGTCCCATATTATGTCTTTTCATCATAGTCTCAACTGCAGAGTAAAACTAACATTTTCCCTTCAGTTTTGGCTATTGAAAAAAGGAATCATTATTGAAGAGTGCTGGAGGGGACTGTGATTCCTCTGTCCCTTCGTTGGCCCCCAACAGCACACGTATACACACACACACTTTTAACTCAGACCTGTGATTGACTTTGTTCAGTATTAGCTCTATGACCCAGACAAATGAATTAACCTCTCTCAGCCCCAGATTCTTCAGCTGTTAAATATGGCTAATAATACTTATCTTAAGGTGTGCTGAGTGAATTAAGTGAGAAAATACAAGTTTAAACATGGCATAAACATATAAATGGAGAAATACTATATTGCTTATGTAATTCCATTTTTAGCAGACACTTTAAACTTTATTATTGAAGCACTTATGTGGCAATTATGTAGGAAGCTATTGCCCATGGCTGCTGACAGGGTGAACTGAGAGTCTCCAGGACTTACAGAGCTGAAGCCTCAATACAATTTCTCACCTACAAAATCCACTGAAGCAGTTTTTTGGTGTTGGTTTTTTTTAAGGCAACTGCCATTATCCACTTATTGTCCGGAAACAGGAAATTGTTTCCTGATAATCTGAAAAGAGTACTTCCCTGGTGGCTTAGACAGTAAAAAATCTGCCTGCAGTGCAGGAGACTCAGGTTTGATCCTTGGATAGGGAAGATCCCCTAAAGAAGGAAATGGCTACTCACTCCAGTATCCTTGCCTGGAGAATCCCATGGACAGAGGCGCCTAGTGGGCTATAGTCCATGGATTCACAAAGAGTCAGACACGACTAGCAACTAACACAATCTGAAAAGAATGGTGATCAGAGAGGAGATGAGACTGAAACGTTATTATCTCAGTTCACAGCTGGAGAGAAAAACTCACAAAGTTCTTGATATGACCCTGTAAATCTACTTGCATATATGAAAGAAGTTAGAGAAGGTGATTGGAGAGCTCATCCTAATCTAATGTCAGGAACCAACTGCTGTCATCACTGCCCCAACCCTCCTCTGTCCACCTCCAGAGGTGTCCACCGGTATCTATGGTAGACTTGCTAAGACTCTAACTTGCATCTAGAAAGTAAGAGAGAAGTCAGTTTTATGCCTAGTGGCCAAGTGAAAGACCTAGGGAAAGAGAGAAGTGTAAAGCTACTTTGTTCTAGTGAAGTGCTCTAGCGTCTGCCGTGTACATCACATCTTCAGTCTCTCCTATGAAACCATCAGTAAAATCTTCATTGTTCAAAAAAAAAAAAAATCTTCATCGTTCATGAATGCTTTATTGCAAATAAATTTTTTTATGGTGGTTTCAAGGAAAAACTGAGTCCTGCTTCAACCTGACACAGGGTACTTATGGAGACCGCCCTTGGGTTCTCCAGCATATGGGTCATTTCACTCTGGATGAGTTTAAGGTTCTTGAGTGTCTCAGTCACACTAGCCTTAGCATGTCCACATTGCTAACAGTGCAGGGCAAACACCTTCATCTCATGACTTTCATCATTGATTCAGGTGGGCAAGGTAATGTCTTCAGTAATGTTACACGGAATCTATCCAACTTAGCAACCCTCACTACCGAGCACCCCATTGATGCTCTCCAAACCACAATCCTTAAGCTTCAGCCAAGGGTTCCAGTCTTGCTCTCCTGCAACTGGTCTATTCTTATCTCCAGAACATACCTTTTCTGAGGGGCCCTGTGAGAATTTTATTAATCAATATGGCCTAATCATTTGGAAACTAATTCTCCCATCACCTTTTCTTTGCATTTCAAGATCACAGAATGCTTCTTGGGTTTCAACAAACCTTCATCTTTTTTCACATAAATTCTGAGTTTGCATGCTTCTTTAGAACAAAACTAACTTCCATAAATAAACTGCTAATATATGGGTTGGGATTTGGTGCAACAAACAAGCTGCTGCAAGTTTTTCAGTCAGTGAGAGATTTAATACAATCTCTCAAGGGACAAGGGAATTGGGTTGTTTTAAACAATGGAAAGTTCAGGGAGTAAAAGTCAGGAGGCTGCTGCTAGACTAGACACAAGGTCCTAATGCCATCCCTGGGATGTGAAGATGCTTCAGCTGCCACCGCTGCCCCTGCTACCAGCTCTCCTCTCCCAAGAAGCTGGTGCCCCCACAGTGGAACACGCACTCCAACAACTGCCAGCACTTGCATCTGGCAGAACTTGCTTCCTTCACAGTAGTAAGAAGACAGCTGCCACCTAAAGCCTAACTTCCAAATTCCATGGAAGTGCATTTTAAAGGTAGAGTATAATTCACATCCAGAATCCTAGCTGCAAAGCAGCCTAAGAAATACAGCTTTTAGCTTTCCAACTTCTTCACATAGAAAGCAGATAACTAGTTCAAACATGGCTTTCAATAAGATTCAGTGTAACAAGCAGAAATTGCTCTCTTTATCAATCTGTAAGAGGTTTAATATAGGGAATTGGATTCTTTTAAACAATGCAGTGTAAAGTATACAAGCAGACCTTGGAGATATTGAGAGTTTGATTCCAGACCCAGTGTAATAAGGCAAATGTTGCAATAAAATGAATCACACGACTTTTTGGTTTCCCAATGCATATAAAAGCTATGTTTACACTAGACTGTAGGCTGTTAAATGGCAATAGCATTATGTCTGAAAACACAATGTACATACCTTAATTTAAAAATACTTTATCACTAAAAAATGCTCACCATCATCTGAAAGTTCAGTGAGTTATAATCCTGTTGCCGGTAGAGGGTCTTGCCTTGACGTTGGTGGCTGCTGACTGATCAGGATGGTGGTTGCTGAAGGTGGGAATGGCTATGGCCATTCCTTAAAATGAAGACAACAATGAAGTTTGTGAATCAATCAATTCTTTCTTTCACAAATGACTTTCCTATAGCATACAATGCTGTTAGATATCATTTTACCCAGAGTAGAACTTCTGTCAGAATTGGAGCCAATCCTCTCAAACCCTGCTTTATCACCTAAGTGTATGTGATATTAGAAATCGTGTGCTATCATTTCAACAACCTTCACAGCACCTTCACCAGGAGTTGACTCAATCTCAAGAAACCACTTTCTTTGCTCATCCATAAAAAGTAACTTGTCATCCATTAAAGTTTTATCCTGAGATTGCAGCAGGTCACAACTTCAGACTTCACTTCTAACTCTAGTTCTTTCGCTACTTCTATTACATCTTCAGTTACTTCTTCCACTGAAGTCTTGAACCCTTCAAAGTCAGCCATGCAGATTGTAGCCAACTTGATGTTACTATTTATTTTGGCCTCTTCCCATGAATTCTGATTGTTCTTAACGGCATCTAGAATGGTGAATCTTTTCCATAAGATTTTCAGTTGACTTTGCCCAGATCTAACAAAGGAATTTCTAAGGCATCTATAGCCTTACAAAATATAGTTTTTAAATAATAAAACTGGAAAGTCAAAACTACTCTTTGATCCATGGATTCAAAATGGATGTTGTATTAGCAGGCATAAAAATAACATTAATCTCATTGTACATCTCCATCAGGGCTCTTTGAACAGGTGCATCATCAATGAGAAGTAATATTTTGAAAGGTATCTTTTTTTCTGAGCAGTAGGTCTCAATCGTGGGCTTAAAATATTCAGTAAACTATGTTGTAAACTGATGTGATATGATGCAAGTTTTGTTGTTCCATTTACAGAGTAGGGGCAGAGTAGGTCTAGCATAGTTCTGAAGGGCCCTAAGATTTCAGAATGGTACATGAGCATTGGCTTTGACTTTTAAAGGTACCATCTGCATTAACCTCTAACAAGAGAGTCAGTCTGTCCTTTGACGCTTTGAAGCCAGGCAATGACTTCTCCTCTCTAGCTATGAGTGTCCTCGATGGCATCTTTTTCCGAGGCTGTTGTGTCTAAGCCAAGCCACTTTCATTAGTTATCTCAGCCAGATCTTCTGGGTAACTTGCTGAAGCTTCTACATCAGCACTCGCTGCTCCACCTTGCACTTTGACGGCGTAGAGATGACTTCTTTCCTTAACCCTCGTGAACCAACCTCTGGCAGCTTCAGACTTCTCTTCTGGAGCTTCCTCACCTCTCTCAGCCTTCAGAGAATAAAAGAGAGTTAGGGCCTCGCTCTGAATCAGGCTTTGGCTTAAGGTAAGTTGTGGCTGATCTAGTCAGGCTTTTAGCCTAAATGAGGCTGTTTCACTTATTCATGTGTTCACTGGAGTAGCATTTTTAATTTCCTTCCAGAACTTTTTTTTTTTTTTTTGCATTCAGAACTTGCCTAACTGGCACAAGAGGTCTAGCTTTTGGTCTGTCTCACCTTTTGACATGCCTTCCTCACTAAGCTTAATCATCTCTAGCTTTTGATCAAAAGTAAGAAACTTGCAGCTCTTCCTTTCACTTGAACACTTAGAAGCCATTGTAGAATTATTAATTGCCCTAATTTCAATATTGTTGTACCTCAGGGAATAGGGGAGCCAGAGGAGAGGGAGAGAGATGAGGAACAGCTGGTTGCAGGAGCAGTCACATCACACACTATTCGTCTTACACAGGCGTGGCTCGTGATGCCCCAAAACATATAATAGTTACAGTAAGGATCACTAATCACAGATCATCGTAACAAATATGATAATAACTAAAAACTTGGCAAGAATTACCAAAATGTGACAAGGAAACAGGAAATAAGCAAATGCTTTTGGAAAAATGGTGCTGATAGACTTGCTCAACACAGGATTACCACAAATCTTCAATTTGTAAAAATGCAGTATACACGAAACACAATAAAGCAAAGTGCAATAAAATAAGGTGTGCCTGTATTCCATTCCCCCACATATAAAATACTAACAATTATTAAAGCGGGGTTATGAGTAGATTGGGAGCTATGTTCTATTTTATACTTTCACGTGTGTTTGAAGTTGGTTTTCCTTTGCATGTCCTTCTTCATTTACCCCCACCTCAAATCCCCTCTCTCCCCTGCTCACCCAGTTCTGCGGGAAGCTGGCTTCCTGGACTGTATCACTCTGGTTCCCTGGCTAGTTGTCTTCTGGTAGGTTGTGGCCAATCTGCGGCTCCTGCAGCAAGTTGGAGGGTGTATCTCCTCCCATCTCCCTTCCTACTCTGAGTGGCTCTAGTTGACAGCGGCTGCGCCCTCCAGTCTCATAGCTCCTGCCGAGTGGTCTCTTACTCTCGTGGCTCCATGTCCTCTCTGCTGTAACAGGTGACGATGACTTCCTTCTACTGCTGGTGTCTGCATGCACTGGCATCCTTTATTGCTTCCGCTTTTGCCACCCCTGTCTCTGTAAGTAGCCCTTTCATTAAAAGCCTTTTGAACCATGCAACTGAAGTTCCATTTCCTGCCGGTCTCCCAGCTCCCCTTTATGATCCTCTTCTCAGATGCAGTTCACTACACTCACCAACCTTGGCACACCCCACAGGGCCCCTACACCCTTCTGCTCCTAATTTTCCCCTCTCCTGCCTGAACTCACACTACCAAGCCTTTGTGCCTTCCACGCAGGCTTTTGCATTATGCAAAATAATTTATAAATGAATTGTTAGGCTTAAGTGATTTTTTGCAGGATAAGCTTTCTCAATTTTAAGGGGCGATACATGGTACAATAAAGTGGAAATATCAATATTCTGATAGACATTTCAGGCAGAAGTAGGGAGCTTATTTAGAGGAGCTAGACCTATCAAGCCTGGAATCTATGAAGAGAGGAATATCTATATGTCTGAAGATGGTTCTGAGTAAGTGGTGAAATTTGACTCAGTGTTAGAAAAACAGAAAGCAAGGCTCTTGAGGACTGAAGTTTTGTCTCTTTGACAGTTCTTTCCCCAGCACCTGGCGTAGTATCTGCTACATAGTAAGAACTCCATACACCCGTAGTGATGGAATGAGTGAGTGGGCACGGCAGGAGGCTGCTTGGTCCTTTGTCTCTCAGCCGTCCATGCTTGTCCCTTTGTGGGATACCACGTTTTCATAGCTGGTTAACACAAAATCCGCATATGGCCCTTAGAATTCTCACTGTGATGTCGGATGAGTCTCTGGGTCTGAGCGCCCTCCTTGGCAGAGAGGCCAGGGTCAGAGACTGTCAACATTTACGACTACAGCAATGTTAAAAATGTTTTCAACCACATTTTTTGTTTGGTGGGTGTTCTTGCTTTGTTAGATTTTATCTGGTTGATTGCTTTGGTAAACTGTGTGTGTGTGTTTGGCATAAATGTGGCATTTTGACATAGCATATGTTCCTAAGATATTTCTCACTTGTGTTGACATTAACCACTTTATAGGAATTGCCTGAGGTACCCCGCCCGTACACAAGTTTATCTTTCAGAAAAGTTTACAAAATATGTTAATAAGGGTAGAGGAAGGGAAGGATAGTCTAAATTGAAAGTCATCTATTTAACAAGTGGGAGGATAAAGGGCCTAACTGACAAAACAGTCTAACCAGCATCATGGACCAGAAATAGCAATTATCAAGTACATTCGATAGCCACAAACACACTGCTGACACAGAGCAAAATCTAAAACCTGAGCTTTTCAGAATAAACTGCAGTTTCTGAAAAGAGACCAAATTTGTGAAACTGTTAAAACCTAGATTAGAATAGCTCTCTACAGAGAAGGCAATGGCACCTCACTCCAGTACTCTTGCCTGGAAACTCCCATGCACGGAGGAGCCTGGTAGGCTGCAATCCATGGGGTTTCAAAGAGTTGGACACAACTGAGTGACTTCACTTTCACTTTCACCATCAATTTTGTCAAAAGTAATAAAAATCCTCAAGCATCTTTAACTTGAGGTAAATAATCCATTCTCAAATGGTGGAAATATTGACATGCAAATCAATGCTATTAAAGATTGGGCTACGAAAGTCCTAGCTGAAAACGTACAGGCATAGTAAAACTTAAAGAATAAAGGCCATTACTTTCTAAGCCAGAAATAATCTGTGACTGCCAGCTAGTCTAATGTATTGCATTTGGATAACTGTGGCTTCATCGAAGCTTTTCAAACACTGCCCATTAAGTTGGGCAACAAATGTAAACATAACCTCAGTCAAGCAGACTTCTTGCCTTCCTGATTTAAGGACTTACCTCAGAAGTTATTGCAGAAGTATGGCAAAATTAAGTTGAAAATAGGGATGTAAGTTGAAGAGGAAATATTCTTTTAGTAAGTGGTATGAGGATTCCCTTTGAGGGGAGAGCCATCTTTGTTGGGAAAATCTCTAATTTGAAGAGAGGCAGAAACAGTAATACCCACCAACTATGCTAGGGTTTCCTGGTATTTCTCAGACTCTCAACGTTAGTGGAGCCATGTGGGACGTTTTCTGGCCCGTGGGCCATAGACCTCAGCAGTGACCACAGCACTGTGTGAGGCTTTGAGGTAGTAGCTTGCAGGAGTGCTTGATGTCTTGAAATGGCTGTGCTCCTGTCACCTGGGGTCCCTGAGTGATTGTGGAGTAGGTTTCCTTGATAACCCATATTGGACATCCACCAAGAGTTGGAGGTAATCTTTTGTTGTGATAGCCTCTAAGATTTTATAATTAGATTTGTTACGGGAGCTTTCTCTCACCTATCCTGTTATATACAGATCTTGAAAAGCCTGGGGGTGCACAGAACTAATGTGCATGAAGAACTTGGACCTTGTTCTAAGAAAGGAAAAGAAAGAGAGTAATATAGGCAAGAAGTGAAGGGAGGCTGTGAATTATACAAGGGAATCCCTACCCTATAACTTCCAAATCTCGAGTAAATGCTACAAAAACTCATTAATACTTGTTGTGAGTAGATGATCAGTAAAGCTTTGCACCAGGATGATGCAGGAATAGAAGAAGAGGCAATACACTTGCTCTCAGAAGCAATATCACAATAGCATGGGGAAGCAGCAGAAATCTTGGGCAGGCTTGTGAGATCTTCAACCCATGAAATAGGCGGGCTGAGGCCCTCCTGTGTCCAACTCAAGGGTCAAGGAAGCCTGAGCTTTCTTGTTTTGTTTGGGCCATTAAACCATTTCTTATAGTCACAGGAAAAGGTTTTTTTACTATTAAAAAATTACTTTCATTCTATTCAGTAAAATCCAGGCAGTCTTATTACATAATCATAGAATTTCAAGATCTCAAGCTTACAAAAAAATCAGTGGTCACCTACTCTAATCCTTCCCTTTCCCTCTTTCTGGTCTAATCCCAGAAGGTGGCTTCTGCTCTCTGCTTGGACACCTCCACTGGCAGAGAATGCACTCTCCCCCAAAGTAGCTCATTCCATCTCTGTGTGGCTCTGACAGTCCCTAAATTCTCCCTTACATTGAACTGCAGTCCTTCTCTCTGCCACTTTAACCCAGCGACATACAAAACAAGTCTAATCTCTCTTCCACAAAATAGGGCTTCAACTACTCTGACAGTGTTTTTTTGGAAAAGCATTACCCATATTGCCTTCACCAAGCCTGGGTAAGGTCTGTCCCTTTTCTTCTTCTAATTACTCTGCCCTTCAGAAATGGTTAGATGGCAGGAAGGGGGAATAAAAGGGAATGTGGATCATGTTAATATCATGTTAATATCAACCAAAGACCTAATTAAGCAAGATTTCTTGTCTGCTCATTACTTCCTCATGAATCTCATCTCAAGGGACCCATTAAATGGGTGAGAACCATAGTTGCCTTTTGAGTAGGTCAAGTAAGGACTTCCTTCAGTATAATTTGAGACTAAGCCAAAGCTCTCTGCCTTAAAATCCCAAGCCCAACCAAAACATTCAGCCATAATTTCTTGTTTAGATAACTGGGGCTTCCCTGATGTTCCACCACCACAACAATCATGAAACATTTATCTGGCTGCAGCCCTTTCACCAAAGTAAGACCATCCACTCTCCTTTGCTCATGACACTCCAAAGAGTCCAAGTCAAAACTTATCTATAAAACAGAAATAGAGTTACAGCTGTAGAAAACAACTTATAACTACTAGGGGATAAGGGGGGCGGGCACAAATTGGGAGGTTGGGATAAATATATAGACACTACTATTATATAAAATAGACAACTAATAAGGACCTACCATATAGCACAAGGAACTCTACTCAATACTCTGTAATGAACTGCATGGAAAAAGAATCTAAAAAAGAGTAGGCATATGTATAACTGATTCACTTTGCTGTACACTTGAAACTAACACATTGTAAATTAACTATACGCCAATAAAAAATTATTTAAAGAAAAACTGATATGACTGACACTATACATTTCGAAGGTGCTGAAATGAGGAAATATTTCTCCTTCGTGCCTTTCTGACCTCATTTATAATATTAGCCCCCAATATATGATGTTCTTCATGTCTTGCTGAATTTTCAAACTACTCTCAGATTTATTTTTAATCCTTAATTTCTATCACCCAGACTGGGCTGAAGGAACCCTAAGAGACTTCCTCTCCCCCTTCTAGGTCTGTCCTCGTCCGAATTTTGACTCCTTCTCCTCATGCAAATGGACCCTTAAAGATTAACCCACCAGGTTCTCTAGAGATGTCCAGACAAGTCTAAGGTCTAGGGTAAATGTGACTTAAGTTCAAGTGGAGAATCAAGACTGTATATTTCTGGTTTTTAATTTGAATATGAAGTGCATGAACCATATTAAGGCAAAAGAGTTCACAATAGGCATGTTTCAGTGACAGCACTAGTTCTACATAGCCCAGGGGGACATAACCAATATGTGTTTAAAATGGGGTGGTGGTATTATAAATAAATTTAAATACCCCTAAATATGCCAACAAATTTGGAAAACTCAGCAGTGGCCACAGGACTGGAAAAGGTCAGTTTTCATTCCAATCCCAAAGAAAGGCAATGCCAAAGAATGCTCAAACTACTACACAACTTCACTCATCTCACATGCTAGAAAACTAATGCTCGAAATTGTCCAAGCCAGGCTTCAACAGTACATGAACCGTGAACATCCAGATGTTCAAGCTGGATTTAGAAAAGACAGAGGAAACAGAGATCAAATGGCCAACATCCATTGGATTATCGAAAAAAGCAAGAGAGTTCCAGAAAAACATCTACTTCTGCTTTATTGACTATGCCAAAGCCTTTGATTGTGTGGACCACCACAAACTCTGGAAAATTCTTAAAGAGATGGGCATACCAAACCACCTGACCTGCCTCTTGAGAAACCTGTATGCAGGTCAGGAAGCAACAGTTAGAACTGGACATGGAACAACAGACTGGTTCCAATGGGAAAGGAGTATATGAAGACTATATATTGTCACCCTGCTTATTTAACTTATATGCAGAGCACATCATGAGAAACGCTGGGCTATATGAAGCACAAGCTGGAATCAAGATTGCCGGGAGAAATATCAATAACCTCAGCTATGCAGATGACACCACCCTTATGACAGAAAGCAAAGAAGAACTAAAGAGCCTCTTGATGAAAGTAAAAGAGGAGAGTGAAAAAGTTGGCTTAAAACTCAACACTCAGAGAACTAAGATCATGGCATCCAGTCCCATCACTTCATGGCAAATAGATGGGGAAACAGTGGAAACAGTGACAGACTTTATTTTCTTGGGCTCCAAAATCACTGCAGATGGTGACTGCAGCCAAAAAAAAAAAAAACCAAACCTATGACCAACCTAGACAGCATATCAAAAAGCAGAGACATTACTTTGCCAACAAAGGTCCATCTAGTCAAGGCTATGGTTTTTCCAGTAGTCATGTATGGATGTTAAGAGTTGGACTATAAAGAAAGCTGAGTGCCAAAGAATTGATGCTTTTGAACTGTGGTATTGGAGAAGACTCTTGAGAGTCCCTTGGACTGCAAGGAGATCCAACTAGTCCATCCTAAAGGAAATCAGTCCTGAATATTCATTGGAAGGACTGATGCTGAAGATGAACCTCCAATCCTTTGGCCACCTGATGTGAAGAACTGACTCATTGGAAAAACCCTGATTCTGGGAAAGATTGAAGGCTGGAGGAGAAGGGGGACGACAGAGGATGAGATGGTTGGATGGCGTCACCAACTCAATGGGCATGAGTTTGAGTAAACTCCGGAAGTTGGTGAAGGACAGGAGGCCTGGCGTGCTGCAGTCCATGGGGTTGCAAAGAGACGGACGCTGAACTAAGTGACTGCACTGAACTGAACTGAATGAAAAGTGTCTGTTTTATATCTTGGCTCTTACCAACCGAGTGACCTTGGACAAGTCTTTGAGCCTTTGTTTTTCACCCGTAAAATGGAGACATTATTAATCTCATTCCCATCCACAAACCCTTTCACTTTTTCTAAGAATGACATAAAACTAGTATAGTGCCTCGCACAAAATAAGGAGGCAATAAACATTAGCTCTCTTTGTCCCCCACCGGCTCATCTCTCCTTTTCCTTATCCAGGAAATACAGAGGCTAGTGGATTAATCAGAAAGCCTGGACCTACAGCCTTAGGTGCAGAGATGGACTAGCTCACCCTCACCCTTAATAATGAGGGATGGAGCAGGTGATCTCCTACAGGTTGATTAAGATTATGGATTTAAGAATGAAATGTTAAGAACACCAGCTCTGGGAAACGTGGCTGGAGCCACAAACCATGGGTCAGTGTTCACAGATAGGGAAGAAAAGGTGGTTTATTTTTTTCATCTAGATGGAAAGAAACACTAGTAAAATTTTATTCCCATAAAAACCTAAGGACTTCACAGTTGTGCCTATTGTATATCTGTGTACCGTACTTAGTTGCTCAGTCGTGTCCGATTCTTTTGATACTCCATGGACTGTAGCCTGCCAGGCTTCTCTCTCCATGGGATTTCCCAGACGAGAATACTGGAGTGGGTTGCCATTTCCTTCTCCAGGGAATCTTCCTGACCCAGGGATTGAACGCAGGTCTCCTGAATTGGCAGGCTGATTCTTTACCACTGAGCCACCAGGGAAGAAAGCCAGGATGTTTTTACAAAGTAAAAGCAAAGTAATAAGAATATTCAACAGTGGAAAAAAGATGCAGCATCTGCTCAGCAAGGTATCACACAAAACAATACAACCTTAAATAAAAAGCACTTTATCTAAATGTAGGTTGAAGCCAGCATGCAATTGTCCAATATAAATAGGAGAGGGAAAAATGTTTTACTTCCATATCTTCCTTACTTGCTGTTTTCCCAGTACACCTCAAAAAAAAGGGAAGATATGTTGAATAAAAAAATAAAGCCAGAATTGGCCCCATCCCCAAACCTCTCTTGAGGCACTAAGTCAGAGGGGAGACTGCCACCTACTGGGCCACCAATAACATCCCTCCATTTTTTTGTCAGCCTTTCAATGTCTCCTTTAAAACCTGATTTGGTCTGAAGCTGCTTTGTTAGTGACACTGACAAAAACCACAACCCAAGTTACCAATGTACAGAAACTTAGAAGCTGCAGCATGAATTAATCATAGGACAACCTCTTGCAAATTTCAACAGCAATGTTTTTTGCTTGGGCATCAGAGAGCCTGCATATTCAAAGGGAAAAAGAAACCTTTCTCTCTGAATTTCTGTTGTTTTCTAAGGACAAAGTGCTTTAATAGTTCGTAAGTGCTGCTAATTGCTCCCTGGACAGCCCTAATCTAGCCATTTCCTCCTAGGCTTTTACTCTATAAATCCTTCAGAAGACTAATATATTGGTTTAGTATTCCTCAAAAGTACCCCTTTGATTTGATTGGTTTACGTGTTTACAAATAGTTTCTCTACAGCCACCATTTGAAAGAGCCTATTTTTAGAAAACCTGCTGCTATTGATGCCCTGAACAACTCCAGACTTGTCACAGTATGGCCAAGATCAACCACTCAACCCTCTTTCTCTGTCTCTAAGAACGCACTGCCTTATTCTCAATAAACACAGAAAATCTGAGTTCTCTGCCTCCAGCCAGTTCTATGCCTTGGACAAATCACTGTGCCTTGGATTCTTCATTTAGGAAGCAGGGAAAGAAGGCTACTCTGAGCAGATCTATACCGATAATGTCTGCACTTCCTTGGTACACAACTCACAGCTCTGTCATGATATAGCACTTTCTCCTTCTCTGTGAATCTGCCTGGGAAGTAAGAATCATCACCCTAAAGAGGAGAATAAATGATTACCAAGTCAACCATGGAGCAAGTAGAGGAGACAGAATTCACATTCAAACCCTCCAGCCCTTGCTGGGGACTATTTCTTTTCTCTCCTAATACTGCTTTTGAGTATGAGGTAGACTCATATGTGTGAATAAACTTGATGAGAATAAAGCTATGTGCGAATTAACATTCAATAAAGAACAACTACTGTCTTTTGAATTGATAGCTTGGGAAAACTGGCCTCCAACAAATATTATACTTAGTGCTCTAAGATACAAAAATATTTGTTTATGAGATGAGCGAGATGGATGGATGGAGAGAGATAAGAAAGAGCTCTTCTTTTTATGACTCCTCGTTAAGAAAGCTGCCAGTTATTCAAAAGGAACATTATTCTGGTTCTTTTCCATTTCAGGCTTTTTCCGCCTGCATGTTTGCAGATTGCTTAATTACTTCGTTGGGCTTTGGAACTCGTACATTACAGATACATTATCATCCAAGTCATTACCTGCATATTTTCCCATTAAGAATAATTATAGCTTTTTACCACCACTGCCCATGTACTTATGTCCTGCAGGCCTGAGCACACCGAAGTGATCATCTTTTGAAAATGATCTTGATGGGCAAGTATTGTGTGCCCAATCAGCAATAAGCAAGATGAGGTGGGAAGATTTCCATAACCTCCTTTACTGAGCAGCTCAAAAATCACCTCCCCATTATTTCTTCATAGTGCCACACAGGATTGTGGTGTTTTTCTGTTCTCCTAAAAAATGAGTTAATGCTAAATGTAGAGACCAGTGGATGCTGGATTGTGTCTGCCTTTCCTTAGATTACCTGTCCAAGCACGTACACATCACCCATTTCCTGACTCAATTTCGTTGTCTACAAAATGAGATTTATAAGATGCTTTAAAAATCCCAATCATCAAATATGAGATGGGACAGTCTTATAGATGGCAGCAGAGCCTCTTACACTGATTAAGAGCCCAACTTCTGGAATCCTGGCTCCTCCACTTTTTCAGTTCTATAAATTTGGCCGTATTACTTATTCTTTTGGAGCCTCAGTTTCCACTGCGGTAAAGAGAAGATAGTAGTGGTCCACACGCTTAGATATTCAATGAGATCCCACTTACAAAGCACTTCACCCAGAGCCTAGTGTGGGTGAAAGTTCAATCAATGTTACCTATTATCATGATCATAGAATCTAAACTGAAAGAGTCTGGGGACTGTTCAACAAAACTCAGGCAACACATCTAGATTAAAAAGTATAATTGCCTGCCGGATAATAATCCAAAGACTTTGTGAAGGGGTCACATGTTATTTTAATCAGTGGATCATGAAAGAGTAACATTTCAAAGGTAGGAGGAAACAAGCTAGCAGATGTTTGCAAAAAAAATATTAGATTGTATCCTAAAAATAGCTATTTAAATAACTGGTTAGTGAATAATCTGCAACTGGTTACTTCAAAAGATAATTATTCTTCAGTTTTAAAAATTGTTTCTGTTTTATTTTCAATCCAGATAAAAAGTATTCACTGTTAAATTTTTTAGATTTTAAAAAAGTAGTGAAAACGTCTAATAAAATTGCCTATTAGCACCTAGAAAGATTTAACATTTGTTATAAATTATTCCACTCGCTCTCACCTGTGCTTCTCTTATTACATACTCCATATACAATAAATAATATTTTTTCCGTATACCTACTTAGCCATGTGTTATAAACACCTTTCTGTATCACTTAATATTCTTTGTCATCTTCTTAATGGCCAGGTGATTTTCTATTCAATTAATGTAATTGATTTAACTGAGCCTTTATTGTTGGTTATTTTGGTTTGTTCCCAAATGGTTGTCATACACATACATGTGGTTAAATCTTTGGATAAATTTCTAGAAGTGGCCTTGCTGGATCAATGAGAATATCCTTTTTTTTTTAAACACACAGTTGATTTTAAATTCCCATATTTTCAACTTGTACGTATAGACACATCTTAACTAGAATTTGGTGTCCTCGCTGGAATAATGCATGTGATTCTTCTGGGACAGACTGTCTTTGAAGCCGGTTTTGCTGGCATTACTCCGTGGTGCCGCAAACAGCAAATGGCCAAGAGTTCTGAGCACAGTTTCTACCTGGGCCCCAGTAGACTAAACATGTCACATTTACAACCTTCTTAGCTGTGTTTCCCATAAACTGGGGACAGCGTGAGCTGGAGTGTCCTAGCCAATATGCCCAACTGAATATGATGATCTCAAGTGTCTGGGCATCTTGTTTTTCCAAGACACATTTGGTGTCACTGATCTGAGTGAGCTGCTGTTCAAAATTGTGCAGAACATTCACCCATTTTAAAAAAGTGAGTTGAAAGATTAGCTTGTATGTGCACAGAATATCTCAAGGAGGATACGCAAGCTCTTGGGGACCAGGCTTGCCTCTCACAGCAGAAGGGGTGAGAGACTTGCTTTCACTTTTTTCTTTTATACAGTTTTCATTTTTTACCATGTGCAGGTATTCAAAAGAGAAAGTTTTAAGCAAAGAAGATTATGCCTAAAAGAAACAACATATTCATATAGATGTTTTCTTATTGTCATCTACTGATTAGTAAAACATAAGCAAAGTGATACACTTGGATGAGTTTACAAAAAGGGAATAGTTGAATATTTAAATATTTAACTATGAAGTCTAGAGACAGACTGCCTAGGATTTGTAGATTTTTAAAATCAAAAGAGGGTTTTTACTGCAAGCGTCTAACTGACTTTATGATGTTATTTACAGCTTTGCAAATAGTCCATGGGAGGGAGAGAGAATTGCAGAACTTCCCTTTAGATAGTGGTGACTCCAAATTTGAGAATTGCCACAAGCTTTTGCAAGAGGAGATGACCCAAAACATTTGGGGAGTTTGGTTTTGTTTACTTTGTCTTTTTTTTTTTTTTTTTTAGCATGGGCAGGGGTGTGGTTGAGGGACAGAAAATAGTTAAACAGTTGACGGAACTCGAGTTCAATACCCATGTAATCTGATTACCCCTTAAGTAGCCATGTACTTAAGAAGTACATGTTTTAAAATCAATATTTCTCTGATTTCAGAGGAAATCATTCACAAGATAGAAGAGTATTAAAAAGTCCTGAAACCATTCTAATTCCACCTACTGTGCATAATGTGCTCAGTCATTGGAAATGTATTGCTGGCAAAGGCAGGTGATATGGTGACAGGGACAAGTAGACTCTGTTGTCACACAAGCCTAGATACATCCTTCCGCCCAACATTTCACTATACATGATAAACAGAGCGCTGTTATGCCTGTTTTATGGGTGACCCCTGCTGTCTTATTTCAAAGTGGTTCTTCCCAAGCTGCCAGCATCCTCAGAATGGGATCTCCCCTCCAGGATTTTAGGTTCAGGCCATTCTCATCTCAGTTAATGAGAGTACAGCAGACTATTTATAAGAACTCTAGTCTATATTAGCAGATTGAGCACCGTGCCTCTCACACAATATTGAATAGGCATTCAATAAGCATTTGTATAATGAATTCCCAAGTTCGTCATGGGGATATAACATGGCATTTCCCCCATAAACACAGAACAGTCTCAGGTGGCCTGAATAACAAGGCTCCATGGTTTGGTCCACATTCCCTCCCTGGCGTCTGCTTTGACTGCCAAATGTGATTCAAGCAGAGCAAAAGGTAATCATTGGGTCCAAACAATAAAGCCTAGTTAGAAAACATTGTCATTGTATAACCACAGGTTGTGTTAAGCCTAGAATTCTCATTCCCAGCACCGCCTATGATGATATCTTTAAAAACAAATGGAAGATTGACTAATTTCATTGTGCCAAATTGTTCAAAATCCAAGAAGTTTGAAAAAGTGGGCCCCATGATGGATGATCTGATGGACAGTCTAAAAATGGAGACAAATGTTTATCCTGCTCCCTTTGATGGCACAAGCAGCATCCGCCTTGCCTTGTTATAAAGGGAAGCCAAGTGGGTGGATCTGTGTACCACTGCGCTCAGTGTTCCTACTGTGGATCAGACGTTTCCTTTGAACAGTGATATAACTACACAGCACAATTTTGAAGAAAGAACATTTATAATGTTTTAACCTTATTGAGTGAAAATTGAGGGAACTATTAATATATTTAAGCCACCTAAATTAAGACACCAAATCCAGATAATTCAAGAGCAGTACGGTCATAAAACACAAAGACACCAGTGGGTACAGATTAACTGATGGGATAATATGTTTGTCGGTGACCGTAAGCTCTACGTGGCATTACCATTGTTAGATTCCCCTGATGTATAGGCAACAGCGACATTCCTGGGATGCAATCTGTCTCCATACTATTATGGCTGAGGTGGCCCTTTAGGGATTTTGGGTATTTCAATTATATTACCTTTGCTTTATAATTTTAACTGAGGTTATTGTATAAACATTTTTACTGCATCACCATTAATAGTCTAAGGAAAGAAATCTATTTCTGCCAGCAGATAGGAAATAAATCTTCACTATCTCTTTGGTCCACTAGTTTACATTTAGAACATCATACCTTTTCCGAAAAGCTGTTGGAGACACAGGCACTCGTTATTATCCTGCAGTGATTTATCACTTAACTCTGAAACACACAATATATCCAACTTACCCACTAACTGGTGTTAAAAAAAAAATTCAACTGAGTAAATTTTTTAAAGATCTTATTGCCTTTGTTCAACAATTCATGAATTGAGCAGTATCCCATCTAGCAGATAGATAGAAAGGAGCTCTGTGGGGCTATCCAAAAGGGAAGGCTTTTATTGGCAGAAGGGGCAGGGCAGGGGTGTTATGCTAGCAAAGAGCAGATTGTTTGTGGCGAGGTCACCTTCCTTCAGGGGCCAGCAGGGGTCCATGAGGCAGATTACCTTACGAGTGCTGACCAGGTAATCCCAGACTGACTGCTTTAAGATTCCATTCCTGGCAGAGGTTGGAACTGTAATTAGGTGTTAAGTCTCAGTTTGGTGACATGGGGCTTAGCACAGGTGACTCTGTTTTGGGGCCTGTTGTCTCTATTTTTGTTGTTGTTAACTACCCTCCTGTATTGATCGGACTCTCAGCCAAAGAGATGTGATCACAACTTAAGGCACTAGAGCCATTCCCAGCTACCATTCTGAAGTTCTCACAGTTTCTGCTGTTTCTCTGTGTGAGAGTTACAAGTCACGACAGGTTTACATTTTTTAAGTCAGTCATTCTCTTTGTTCCTTTTCTGATATCCCTTCCTAACCAGGAAAGTAGGGACCTTCTAAAAGAAGTAAATCCTGAGTCATTAATGCCTCATGGTAGGTCCTTTCTAACTCAATGATGTAACTTCAGGGGAGTTGACCGTAAGGTGTCTCAGTTTGATTGATTAAGAGCAGCTGGGTTTCCCAGGTGGCGCTAGCGGTAAAGAACCTGCTTGCTAATGCAGGAGACCTAAGAGGCGCAGGTTTGCTCCCTGGGTTGAGAAGATCCCCTGGAGGAGGGCATGGCAACCCACTCCAGTACTCTTGCCTCGAGAATCTCATGGACAGAGGAGCCTGGCGGGCTACAGTCCATAGGGTTGCAAAGAGTTGGACATGACTGAAGCAATAGCACAGCCCAGCACAGCAAGAGCACAGTTAGATAACCTAAGAAGCATTGCTCAGTTATCTATAGGCCCAAGGAGAATGATAACCACGATAGACAAAGATAAATCCTGACAGAGCACAAACCACTTCCACTAAGGTGGCACTGTTAATGAATTTGTTTGCAGGGAATTGTTGCGTTTGCCTGTTCCAGCCAAGGGTCAGTTACATTTTCAATGCATTTAGTCAGTAAATCTCCTACCCTAAAATAAAAAGTTGTTCCAAATTCCTTGCAAAAATGAGTAGTGCTGGTGAGATCTCATATTTGAGAGCATATCTGATTTAGATAACTGTAAGAATGTGAGGGTACCAATGTGCTATGCTTTGCATAGGTTTTGTGTCCAACTGGACGAGTACAGTTATAATCAAAGAAAGGTAAACACAGGGCACTGAATGTTCTAACTGTAAAGAAGACTCTGACTTACAAGGAGGGTTGACTGTAGTTTATAGTGACACTGGAACTAGAAGGAAAATTGGTCAAAGGGAGGACCAAGGGTTCTCTAGCGTCATGGACAGATAAAAGTTTTTGATGACAAATCCAGCAGTTTGAAAGGTCACCTCTCTTTAGTGATAGATAATGACATATTTCCAGAACAACGCCAGAGAAACAGAAAGAAAGAGAAGAAGAAGAGGTTTCATTTTTAGTTGAAGTATGAAGTCTTGATCTGGCATCTTGGGTGGAAACAATAAACCTCCATGCCAACTACTCTTCTTCCTCGTCAGTTTGATTTGGCGGTCCTCCAGCATTTGCAAAGGACCAGATGTCAGATGGAGCCTTCCTGAGCTTTGAGATGTGTCCCTAAGGCTCCATGCCTTCTAGTTTTACAGCAGTGTCAGTGCTCAGGAGTGTCTTTTCGTGAGTCTCACTTTTGCAAAAATATCAGAATAAAACAATAACTGTTCATGACAAAAGACTTTAAAATGCTCATGGTTAAAGATTTGATGAGAGTCCATTAGGATGAAATTGACTAATAAATTTGGTTATTTCTATGATACACAGGGTTTTAAGATAATAACTGGAATTGCCAACTGATAACATTATACCAGAACCAGCAGATTTCCAGGAATTTCATACAATGTCTGGAACACTTATAACATATACCTATATAAATACAACAAAAAGAAAACATAGTACTACTTCTTATTTAACATTGTGTCCCATCTAATCTATTATAGTAAATAAGACTAAGTAGTTTAATATATCTCTTTTTACAAGGAAAGAGAACAAAAATTTTGACATGTTCCAGGAGCCCTCTGGAAAATCCCAAAATTAGTTCAAGATAAAAAAAAAATTCATTTAGAACTTCATTTGGGAAAGCTGTCAAAACATCATAAGGTTTGAACATTTAACTAAATGGGATCACAGATTATTATGAAATAATGCTTAATTATCTAACCAAGGTGACAATGGAAGATATGTTAAAGGCAAATACAGAAAGTTACATAGTTGTGAGCAAACTTTAGCTCTTTTAATATTGAGAAGCAGTTTTCTTAAGGAATCAAACATCTGATTAAAAAAAAATACGAAGCACAGTTAAGACACCAAAATCTTTACTATTCAGAGACTACCTAAAAGGTAAAGAAACTGTTGCAGTCTGTTATCAAAAACAGGCCAGAAGTCAAAAAAAAAAACACACAAAACTTGGTCCTTTTAGCAGAGAGAAAACCAATTCTAATTTTGCACTAGTATTCTTTTGATATTAAACAGTTTTTTTAAATCTCAAATAAATGTATTGCAATCTTAACCAGCTTGACTGTGCATAAAATTCCTTTCCCAGGATTCCTTTTCCACAAACTTTCTGCAATTTTGTCCTTTTTTTTTTTCTTATCCTGGAACAATAAATAATTTTACTTTCCTTACCTACTTTTCATACACATTTGTTTAGATTTTGTAACCTTTTAAATCTTCAATTCCTAATGAAAACTAAGAAGTAAGCAATTGTGGACTTTTCATACTAGCATTCTGTGGATTATAGGTTAGCAAACTTACGTATTTCATAATTTCTTGAAGTATATTCTTCCTCATAGTACACTTTCAATGTGGAACAAAACATGTTTACTAATAAACCCAATGCCATTAGTTCTTTTCTAAAAGGAAGCCAAAAGTGGGTATACCTATGTGCAATGATTAATGTATCAGTATTTTATTTGAAAATGATCTAGATATTCAATTAATATTCATCATTTACTTCATCTCAATATAACTTTAAGGTTTCAAATAACCAAAAAGACTTTGGAAACTGTTTAAGTAGACATGCTGCTGCTGCTGCTAAGTCACTTCATTGGTGTCCAACTCTGTGCGACCACATAGACGGCAGCCCACCAGGCTCCCCCGTCCCTGGGATTCTCCAGGCAAGAACACTGGAGTGGGTTGCCATTTCCTTCTCCAATGCGTGCAAGTGAAAAGTGAAAGGGAAGTCGCTCAGTCATGTCCGACTCTTAGTGACCCCATGGACTGCAGCCTACCAGGCGCCTCTGCCCATGGGATTTTCCAGGCAACAGTACTGGATGGGTTGCCATTGCCTCCTCCATTAAGTAGACAAAACATAAGAACTGCTGAAAATTTCACCTAGGAATTTATACCACTTACATCTACTTAATTCACTTGTTCTTAACAATTATGTTTGGATTGCTCATGATATCATCATAGAAAGTTATTTTACTTGCTAACATTTTGTAACACAGATAACATAAACTTATTTGACTAGTAAACCCAAGTAGAATAAAGGTTGTATGCCTGCATTATTTTGAATGTTGATAACAGTTTATTGCAGATAACACACCTATTTATAATTAAGCCAACAAACTTTAACTTTTATTTACCAACAATTATCTCAAATCATGTGAACTTGAAAAATTCTTGGGTTAGTTCCTATTCTATTTCTGCAAGTTTTAGGAATACTTATTTCATAGTAAGTGCTTAATTTTTCTTTAAGGCAATTAAACAGAACTCTTTTACAGGTTAATTTTGGCAGTCCCATTTGGAGGTAGAAAACACCACACATCTACAACAAACATATATAGAGACACGCATAAATAGACAGACACCTTATAGCTTCTGTTTTAAAATTTTAGCCATGAATCAGGTACAATATTACAAAACTCACTAGTCATTAAAGACATTGGATCCAAATTCTGCTTCTGGCAAATGGAATAAGTTAAGGTTACCAGCTCTGATGAGTAAAACTTTTTACTAATATTTGTGGAGAAGACACTTACAGTTTTTCATATGCTTAAATTACAAATAATGTTTTCCCCTTTTGTTTTCTTTCTGGTAAGAATTATCTCCCTGAAGTTTTTGTTTTGAAGAGATGGCCTGAATAAGAATTTCTGGAGATGACCAGATGACCAGGTGCTTTTTACATCTCAAAAGCACAGGGAAAGAATGAAAGCTCCTCTAAGAAGGACTCTTTTCCTAAAGCCAAAATTTTTACAATACCTATAAGCCTTTTGAGATGAATAAGGAAGATTTTGGGATTGGTTAAAAAAGGATAGGTGGACTTTGAACTGCATTTCTGGTTTTGCAAAGATTTGTAAGATATGGACAGTTGCTTTCAATTTCTCGAAGAATTGGGTTGCAACCTAAGTGATACCAAAAGGCTTAGGTGTCCATCCAACCGCATTATCTTCACTTTGCTTTTTTATATCAGGGAGAAGATTTAAGATGGAAATCAAAAGATTTCTATGTTCTGAATTTAGAGTTGTTTGGAATGTTTTAGTAAATCCTTCCAACAAAGTCTTCAGAAGGTTTTTGTCTCCCTCTGGGTACATTTAGCTTGGTAGAAGCCTAAAACAAAAAATTCCTATCAAGCTCTGAATATCAGCTTCCCATTTGGCCAATTCCTGACCATGAGTTACTTTTTTAAAAATCCTTTCAAATGTCTTGTCAATTTTCAGCAAGGGCAAAAACTAATTATTTCTGGCAGTATTGAAAACCCATGGGCCAAAAAGGTGTCCCTAAATAGGGTCCAAAAGATATTACTCTTCCAAGATCCAGAGACTCTCCCCAAGATGGCCAAAAGAAAAAAAAAAAAAAAGAGGTAATTTCCCTGAGGGCTGGCAGTAATTTGCTAAGGCCCTCAGTGCAAGTAGAGTTCAACACACATTTTGTCCAGCCAGCTTTGAGATTTCTCCAAACTGGTGGTTACCAAGCCAAGTTCTCAAGACACAAAACAAGACAGACAAGAAAATAATGGCTGCCCCTGGGAGAGAAAGAATCAGTAATCAGTGGGTTTGGATTTGGAAATGAAGGGACAACAAGTTTTATCTGCCCCTCTACTGGGTACTACAGACGGAGATTCTCAAGAGCTGACTCTGATAGTGATTCTCATCCTTCAGTGGCTTCTGCCAGTTTTCCCATCTGCAGGCTCTTGTATTACCAAATTTGGTAAGATTTTCCTTTAGCTTTAATTTTAGTTTTCCTTGGTGACTTAAGGGAATAACCCAGCAGTTTACCAGGAAATCTTTCAGAGTCCCATCAACCCTGGGAAGGGTCCATAAAGGGCTCCTCTTCAAGGGTGGATATGGGTACATTGTAAGGTCGCTAACTTGGCAAACTTTTGCTTGTGCTCTTGTAGTCTCTTCAGAGTGGAAAAACCATTCAGACAGAGGATTACTAGAATGAGTAATCAAATAAAAGAGGATGGAGGGGAGCAATGGGAGTTATATCAGTCTTATAGTCTTTTGTTTTAGGTACCTCTTGTGTTTTTCTCATTAACCTTTTGCAAGAAATTTTTCAATGAGCTAGTTTGGAATTTGGGAGTCTTTTGGAGGTATCCCAGTCTGTTTGATTTGGGAGTCCTTGCTTTCAAGTGCACTTCCTAAATGATCTTATCTAATTGAAACATTCCTCATAATGCCATTGTAATTCTAGATTGCCTTAGTAAGATTTTGCCATTTCTGTAGATAGCTACAGCTGCTGGGACCACAGTTCTTAGACATAAAATAAGCAGGTGTGCTGGAAGGTGGCACACTCACCTCCTTGGAAATTAAGGATCTTATTTCTTTAGTCAGTCCTTGGACCTCTAAGAGTCAAATTAATACCTCAGAGGAACCTCAAATGAATACCAAAGAGTCAAATTAATACTAATAGGAGTTAATACCTATTACTGTGTTGGGAATTGTGAAATGTTTTATAGCATACGTCTGCACAGAAATTTTCTTGAGGTTGGCAGGTGACCGACTGTCATTCTAACCCATTCCATGACCAATTATCCTATCATGAGAGTCTTAGAGTTAGGTGGTGAGCGCTCAGCATAAGCCCACTAATTTGGGGGGCTTTGGCTTCCAAGATTCTCATTAGCAATAGATCTGTTATTCTTTTACCTCATGTGCACATTAACAGAAACCAAGAGTACCCAAGAAAATGAGACTGTGGACACCAGTAGTAACCAAAGATATGGTACTCCATCAAGAGAAGGCACTGGCCAAGAGAAGGCTTTAGGTGTACATAACTAGACGTTCCCAAAAAGGAGCTACAGTATGGACCATCAGACCCCAGCAAATGAGGACCGCAGACCAACCACGGGCTAAGGTCTTGGGATCCAACTGCAACTGTCTGCCAGCTCAAGCTGACCTTCTAAGCCCTGGACTGGGGATCAGGGTCCTAGCCCAGGTCCTTGTCTTTGCTGAAGAGGTTATTTTTCTGCTTGGATTCACCTAGCCAATAACAAAACTGATACTGAGACTGCAACAGTACAGGTTTTATTCAATGCTCAAAGAATGGAGAAGCAGGAACTTAGTTCACAAATCAACTTCTTAACTGGATTTGGGCAGAAACACTGTATGAATAAGAGGGTCGAGGAACAGGAAAGAGAGGGAGGAATACTCATAACTTATCAGAGAACAGGGGTGTGGTCTGGACCCAGAACTAAGGCAACTTTTATTCAGTCCTTGCATGGGCTTTTCTGGTTGGTGTCATAACAACTGTCAACTGTCATGGTGCTGATGGGAATGTCATTTAGAATGCTAATATATTACAATGAGTGCATAATAATGCTCAAGGTTTTCTATTAATAGAAGTCAAAACCTCTACCACCTTGGGCCTAGCTGGTTTTAACCAGTTCTTAATTTTCTCTTTCCTGCTTATTCCTGGGACTTAGATAAGAGCAGTTGGTTTCCATTTGCAGAATGGGCAGGGATGTGATTCTGGGGCAATAGCTCTGGTAACAATGTCAGTCTAAACTGACTTGTTAACCCTGGACTGGAAAGCCAATTAGATTGGGAACTCAATGCAAAGAGAGGAAAGTTCAGAACCAAGAGGAACTTGCTCACAGCCCTCAGAAACAGTAAGAAAGACAGAGAATTCAAAGGGTTTGTGGACACTGGCACCTGTGTTTCTTATTATCCCCAGAGCCTTCAGAAGTTTCCTTTGGATCTCATCACTACCACCAACACTGTTTTAAAAACAAATTCAACTGAGTAAATTTTTAAAATCTTATTGGATTTATTCAATGGTTCATGAATCAAGGAGGATCCTATCTAGCAGATAGAAAGGAGCTCCAAGCTTCATAGGCAAAGAGGGGAAGGACAAGGAAGTTATATTAACAAAGAGCAGATTGTGGCATGGTCATCTTCCTTTAGGAGACAACAGAGGACTATCAGGCAACACTAGTACTAACCAGATGATTTCAGACTGACTGGTTTAAGATTCCATTCCTGAGAGAGGTTGAAAACTGTAATTAAATTAGGTATTAAGTCTTGGTTTGGTGACATGGAGCTTAGCACAAGTAACTCCATTTTGAGCCTGTTGTCCCTTTTCCTTAACACTGGTGTCTTATTCCAATTACCATATTTTTAATTAATTAACTCAAAACATGTTACTTTTACAGACACAAAACATTATTTTGAAATATTTTGCTTTAAGCCTCTAACTAATATTTATATATTTCTTTAGCTAGTATTTACTGAAAACCTATTATGTGCCCAACACTGTTAATCAAGGATAGTTTTTAGCTTCCCAAATATATCTGAAATTTCTAACATGAAATTTTATTCTCAAAAAAAATTTTGTAAGAAAAGCTTCAGTATCAAAGTGTGAAAATACAAGACTGTGACTTTTCATACAAGCTATGCCAATAATCCCCATGTGATCCAGAGGTCACATATCTGTGCCTCTGTTTCTTTATCTGCAACAGAATAGTAATTTTTTCCTTGCCCTGATTCAGCTGTTAAGAGAAACAGCTAATAAAAATTGTTGCAAAGTATCATGAATATTTAAAAGTGCCTCATCATCATGATTAATAATAATATATAAGGCTCAAATATTGAAATGACTCTCTGGCATTATTCCAAATCAAGAAATATAATCTCTGGCCTCGCATAGTAATGAAGAGAAGCAGTGTGAGATACTTTTATTGTACCACTTTGAATGAACGCAGTGATGAATATATTTAATTACACTGTATTCAATAACAGTGTGTGAGTGTCGGGGGTTGGGCTCATGCTGGCATACATGTGTTTTAAACTAACTGTATTGCAGTTCTCTCAACAATGTGTCTAGGGTTCAAACAGAACATTTCCAAACCAGGCAGACATTTACATGTCTGTACCTAACCTTGGAATGAATGCTTATTTTGATAGAGAAGATAAGCAGCTAGCAGTCCTCTGTTAAAAGATCTGATTTCATAGATCTCAAAATCTGTCATCTTCATGTTAGCCGACTGTCTGGCACCTAATGAGAAAAACAAATTGCTTTTACTTTCCACGTAAGACATTTGCATTTAGAACTTTTTTTTGCTCATAAAAGGTTTATAAAGCACCCACTCAAACCATTCTACCTGCATTTTTCACCTAAAAGGGTCTTTATGAAATCTTACAGTAAATTTAATAACCCTCTTCAATAAACATGAGCTTTTATGAGTGTGTCATATCTAAATAGACTCAATGGTCTGGGAATAAAATCTGCATCAGTAATATTTTCGGTGCTGTAATATCCTACATATTTTTATTTTAAAGCCATGTGCAGAGCGGACCACTGCATAAGAAAAAAATAGTCTCCAAGTTTAAGAAAGCAACTGGTCAGTGAACACCTGGGTGACTCATTAAGTTCAATGTGAAATGTCCTGGTGTGTACAACATTGAGCTTCATAATATTCGAACATTAGCATCTTTCATTTTCTTCCATTTTCAGCAAAGGCACATTATAGAAAATAACTTTAGAAATGGCCTTCAGCAATCATTCACACTGGGTTTTTCAGGAAAGGGACCTCACATGAAACATTTCCCCATTTCAATCACTTCCGCAGGGGACTTGCGCTTAGGCAAACCTGCTGACATGAGCCCTATTGCTCCGGGTACCTCATCGCTCCTTTCACCACTTAGGCTACCAAATTAGGCATGAGACTAGGACCCTCATTTCTCCTGCTGCTGGTGTGTATCAGTAAAGAAGACTGGAAAATGCTAGTGACTTTTTTATAGCTGCTATATAACAAGAGAATGAAATGTCAAAGCCCTGGAAGCTCCATCTTTCTTCATCCCATCAAAGCTCATCCAGCTACTGCTGATATGGAGACTTGCCTCTCACCTTCAACTTCGCCTTGCTAGCAAGTAGCAACTTAAAATTCAGCAATGCAGAGCAGCCCAAAGAGTCAAAATACTCTGATTCTGTGGTGACTGAACTAAGGGCTTGGGTAGGCATTCAGAGCATTCAGGATTCCTGTCTTGAGGTAGCTTGCGTGCATGCGTGCATGCTAAGTTATTCAGTCGTGTCCAACTCTTTGCGACCCAATGAGCTGTAAGCCTGCCAGGCTCCTCTGTCCATGGGATTCTCTAGCCAAGAATACTGGAGTGGGCTGCCATCCCCTTCTCCAGGGGATCTTCCTGACCCAGGGATTGAACCTGTGTTTCCTGCAGCTCCTACATTGCAGGCAGATTCTTTACTGCTGAGCCACTGGGGAAGTCCTGAGATAGCTTACTTCCCCAATTAGACACACTCTTGAGAAGCTGTATGTAAATTGTTTCCTTCGAAATTAATTCATATGTATAACACATCAAGGGATGGCTTTCTAAAATATGATGAATGTTTTTACACAAGTTTTTTTTTTAATTCTTAAAGCCATGTCTTTCTGAAATCAAGATTTGCATATATAAGTCAAGATTTGCTTAAAGTAAATATATACAGAGTCAGATCAATTAAATCCAAAGAAAACCACCGATTCTTACTTTAGTCCTTGTTTCTGTCTGTTCTTGCCCTGTCATACTTTTTTTAACCAGAATTTCTGGCCAGAACCAAATAGAGGAAGATGTCCAACAGTCAGGAGAGCTCTGTTTCCCCTGTCTTTGAGTTCAAACTCCCTTTGCCAAATCACTAAGTGATAAAAGCCAAGAAGCAGAAAGACTATAAGTAGAAGAGCTAAACATAAGACTTCAGGAGGAAATGGTTTGACGGGGTTTGGGGCTTTCTACTACCCTTATCTCATACGCTCACTGCCCTGGACCCCCCATGACTTGGGACACTAAAGCACAAGGAAGCCAGAGAGGAGCCTTATTCTTCCACCCTCAGGTCTTCCATCAACAGCCTCAAGCTAGAGCCAGAAGAACCGCCTGACCAGCCTGTCCCTCCTGACAACCTCCCTGTCCTCACCCACATCTCCTGCTGTGCTCACCTGAGGGCTCTTAGGTACCCTATGAGCATTTTTTAGGATGGATTTCACATTTTGTAGGATGCTCAGACAAAAGTGAGTTAGGCACACCCAGAATGTCCAGGCCTCTCACCTTGAAATCTTCCCCCAGTAAGCCCTTGGACCAGGGAAAGTACAATGAAATAACAGACAGCCCAAAGACTGACAAAGAAAAAGAAATAGATGAAAAAGGACTCTAGTTAATCAACAAAATAGACCATTATCCTTAAATATCCAGGAACTAACAAGGCAGTACTTACACTTGGTTTTAAAGCGTGTCTGTGGGGCCCTTAGACATGCCTGCTGCCCACAGAACAGTGGGAGGGTATCTATTGGGATCCTGGCCAATTTGGATCAGGAACCCAGTCTCAGTGCCAGAGCCCCCAATGACCATAAAGAAGTTTCCTAGGGTCCACATAGCTGTGCCTACTAAATGCTCTGTTCCCGAGAATCAATGAAGCCTACTTCTCCAAATTAGTGCATTTTAAAGCTACCAAATAAAATGAATGAGGTGATGATACAGAGAAAAGAAAACATTTAAGGATAATGAGCACAGAGAACAGAGCTTCATTCTATACCGGAGGAAAAAAAGGTCAGTAAATTTAGCACACACGTAATAGTCCTCGCAAATCAGCTCCTAATTAATCCTCATCCAGCCAAAGTATACTAGTTTAACCTTTTCATTCTGGGCTTCTCACAATATTTACAAACCACTGCCTCGCAACAGGAATGGAAAACACACCCCTCTGGAAGCTTCAGAATGGAGTGTGCTTCCACAGGACTGGATGAGGGTGCTCCTTGTGTGGGGAGCAGTGTGGAGTCTGATCATACAATCAGACATCATAATCTGATCAATTAGGGCTATTGTCTGTGTTTTTAGTGCCAGAGTTACACAAACTTGGCAGCAAAGCGTTTTGGGGACTTGTTTTACTTTCAAATAACAGTAATATAATTGATCCTCCTGAAACAATGAAGCTAACCTCAATAAAAAACAGGTCTCACTTGGATCCACCCCAAGAGTATGATTGGGGATTTATTAGAAAACCTTGTCAAAAAGCAATTTTATCCATAAGGTAAGTCCATAGCTTGGGAATGCTGAGACTAAAGAATCTTCCAAAAGGTTCTAGGACATAACCTCCAAAACAATATGTCTAAATACATACCTTTTTAGGATAAGTATGTTAATAATGTGACTTAAGGCTTTGAAAACCTTGAACGTGGAGAAGTGCAACACATATCACCTACCTAATACTGTCATTTTGAACCCCACGGAACTGGCCCCCTGTGAATAGAAGTGCAGAAAATGAAGTTGAGCTTTTGCATCATGCCCTCCGTAAGTCCAGGTTCACTCAGTTAGCCAACACGCAGCCTTCTACCCACAGTGTCCATCTCTTTCATCACTGTTTTGTAAAGAACTGGAGAACCATGCTACAGTCAGAGCTGGGGGGAGGTGCTAGATAGTAGCCAGATTATAGTCACTGTGGTATCAGTCCAGGTAATTATAATAGATAACATTTATTAAATGCTTTCTGTGTGCCATACACACTTTTATGTGCATTATACTTTTAATCCATTTAATCTTTGTGACAACCCCACTAGATAGGTACAATTACCATACCAAGCATTCTACGTGCAGAAACTAAGGCACAGAGAGATTAAATAATTTGCCGAAGGTCTCACAACTAGAAAAACGGGGAACCACTAGACCATGGGTTCCTCAAGGGCAGAGTTTATATTTTACTCAACTCTATATTCATCAACACCCAATCCAGTAGTTCTCACCTGTGTAGTTTGTAAAAATACGAATTGGTTGAAAAACTAAAGCTGAACTGAATAATTTGAGGAAAGCAGAAAAGATTGCCGGAGGCTTCAGAGGGGAAAGGGAATACTTGCAAAATACTCTATAAGCAGCAAGTGTTACTAATCCTGCTCAGTGTTAAGGGTTTGCACACTCGTTAGACAGCCTTCTCTGGGTATACAGCACACTGTTTTGAGTGTGTGGAAGTCGCCAACTCCTCTTGATAGTGCCCTTTCTCAAATGGTGAGTGATGATTACAAGTATTTAGCCATGTGTCCTACCGTGGATTTATTAGTTAATTCAACAAATATTTATTAAGCATGTAGGCAAAGTGCTATACTAGAGGCCACAGGTGACAGAACAACTTGTTTCTAAGCAGCCTGAATTTAAAATAGAGAGGAGAATAGAGGACAGCTCCCACATCTCAGACACTCGCCCAGCTGGGACCCTGAACTGGATCCTCGTACAGAAGCCTGGATTCTAACTGCCCTTCCCACACCTGTTTCTCTGAAGAGGAAGGAAAGGTTACATGTGGCAGACCTCAGCAGCAGGGAGCCATGAAGATTAACAGAAACCCAGCAGGCATCCCGGGGTAGGGATTACAAGTGGTCACAACCACCCATGTGCCTGGTGCTAGATCCTAAAGACTTTCCTGTATGAACTCAGGTTTCTATAATGGAAAAGTGCTGGGACTTGAGTGTTAACTTTCTGATCACGCAAGAATGGAAAAGGGGTGGGGGCAGGAAATCCTCTCTACTGAAAGCCTTTTACAACAGCGCAAGGCTGCGGTCATGGTTTGGAGAATTAGACCCTGTTACAGCAAATTGGTGTGGGAGCGATACTTGGAACTATTACTGGAGAAGCTCAGATGGCTGTAGTAACCCGAGAGGGCACTGAATTCTCACTTGTAAGGAAGCTAATTTGGGAGGAGGAGGAGAAGCAGGGTCATCAGCTGTCCTTGGGGAACAAATCAGAACATCAAAGTTGGAATTGGAGAAGCAGGTTCGGGTTTGCTGAGGTCTCTGCCTCCTGAAGTCAGATTCTCAAAAAGCAGAACCCACAGGAAAAAGAAATAAGTAGGTTACTCATCCCTGATTAAGACTACACCCTGGAACAAACCAGGGGCCAGATGAGAGACAAAAACCATCAATTTGCCTTCAGTATAGGGTCAGGTCACACACAAGACAAATGGAATGCCATGGCCCCTAGCAGGGTCCAGACACACAACACAAAACCAAAAACACACGGGACTTCCTGGGATTGTGTGATAAAGAAACCTTAATCTGTTTTGAGGGCTTCCCTGGTGGCTCAGATGGTAAAGAATTCACCTGCAGTGCAGGAAACCTGGGTTTGATCCCTGGGTTTGGAGGATTCCCTGGAGGAGGGCATGGCAGCCCACTCCGGTATTCTTGCCTGGAGAACCCCATGGACAGAGGAGGCTGGGGGGCTACAGTTCACAGGGTCGCAAAGAGTCAGACACCACTGAGCGACTAAGCACAGCACAGAATCTGTTTTGATGGGGAAGGCTGTACAGTAGAAGTCCCAGCCCTTAATACCACCACACAGAAGACAATGATGCTGCCCCAGCCCTCTGTAACCACTGGGGACTTCTAATGGAGGCAGCCTGCACAGGGGGATGGAGAGGCCGAGGATGTGACACTGGCACAGGGGAAGGAAAGTGACACTTTCTCCCAACACCTGAGGTGACAAGGCAGAGCCAGGAAGGAATATCAAAGAAAGATCTCCAAGTTGTAAAGAATCTTGCCCACTCCTTTGGAATAAGGAAAGTGAGTGAGATATGAAAGCCAGAGGGCTTCCCAGATGGCACTAGTGGGAAAGAATCTGTCTGCCAAGGCAGTAGACAGAAGATGCAGGTTTGATCCCTGGGTTTGCAACATCCCCTGGAGAAGGAGATGGCAACCCTCTCCAGTATTCTTGCCTGGAGAATCCCATGGACAGAGGAGACTGGTGGGCTATAGTCCACAGGGTTGCAAAGACTCAGATACGACTGAAGCAACTTACCACACACATACACACACAACAGAAATAAATCTTGGATTTTGTCAATAATTGATCTTTGTCCCTGGTTTCTGAAATACAGCTCCTAAATCCTTTAGAATCTCTGGTTGATAGAATATCTTTTGTATGCTGAAGTGATGACTAGTGCCCCTAGATAGCTTCAGGCTGGTGGCCAGAAACACCCAGGCCTGGCTAGAGGGTTGGAACTCTCAATCCCACCCCCCTAGCCTCCACAGAAGGGAGAGAGGGGCTGGAGAAGCAGTTCATCACCAACAATCAGGGATTTAATCAATCATTCTTTCCTAATGAAACCGCCATAAAAAAAAAAAAAAAACCCTAAACTTTGGAGTTGGGAGAGCTTCTATGTTAGTGAACACACAGAGCTGCTGGGACGGTAGCCCCCCAGAGGGCACAGGGGGGCTCCCAGCCCCTTCCTACATCCCTTGCCTCTTCCATGTGGCTATTCCTGAGTTCTATCTTTTTTTTTTTTTTAAACTTTACGTAATTGTATTAGTTTTGCCAAATATCAAAATGAATCCACCACAGGTATACATGTGTTCCCCATCCTGAACCCTCCTCCCTCCTCCCTCCCCATACCATCCCTCTGGGTCGTCCCAGTGTGAAGTAAGCCAGAAGAAAAAACACCAATACAGTATACTAACGCATATATATGGAATTTAGAAAGATGGTAACAATAACCCTGTGTACGAGACAGCAAAAGAGACACTGATGTATAGAACAGTCTTATGGACTCTGTGGGAGAGGGAGAGGGTGGGAAGATTTGGGAGAATGGCATTGAAACATGTAAAATATCATGTATGAAATGAGATGCCAGTCCAGGTTCGATGCATAATACTATCTTTTTTATCAATAATACACTACTTATAGGAAGTAACCCCACTGCAGTACTCTTGCCTGGAAAATCCCATGGACGGAGGAGCCTGGTAGGCTGCAGTCCATGGGGTCGCTAAGAGTCGGACACAACTGAGCAAATTCACTTTACTTTTCACTTTCATGCATTGGAGAAGGAAATGGCATCCCACTCCAGTGTTCTTGCCTGGAGAATCCCAGGGACGGGGGAGCCTGGTGGGCTGCCATCTATGGGGTCGCACAGAGTTGGACACGACTGATGCGACTTAGCAGCAGCAGCATAGGAAGTAAAGCACTTTCCTGAGTTCTGTGGGCTTGTCTAGCAAATTATCAAACCCTAACAAGGAGTCGTGATGACCCTGATTTATAGCCAGTCAGTAATGTATAGGTAGCCACCTGGGACCAGCAACCAGCTGAAGTAGGGGGCAGTCTGGTGGCACTGAGCCCTTAACCCACAGGGTCTGCACTGACTCCAGGTAGTTAGTGTCAGAATTGAATTGAATTGTAAGACACCTAGTTGGTGTCCACAGAGAATTGGAGAATGGCTTGGTGTGGGAAAAAAACAAACAAACATGTATTTGGTGTCAGAAGCGTTGTGAGTAAAAACACCTCAGGATGCTTTCTTATGCCTCAGAACATCTGCATAGTAAATAAGCAAAAACAGAAATCTTTTTCCCATGGGAGAAGGTAAAAAGGTGGCGAAAATGTTATCGCCTTAGCAACTATCCTAAGAATTCCTCTTCAGAGAGAAAGGCACCTACATTACACATTTCCTGATCAGATTGCTTGGGACAGAAACTACTGCGCCTCCCTCCTCCAGACTCTCAGGCCTGTTCTGGAAACAGAGGAAGTGTGTGTGGCTCGAGAGAAGCGGAAGAAGGATGAGAGAGAAGATGAGCAGAAGCAGTGCAGGGTGGGCAGTAGGGAGCAAGTTCACTAAAGTCATCAGACACCCCGGTTGATTTGAGTGGGGTTTAACGTCAAAACTGGGCTTCCAGGACTTCCCTAGTGGTCCAGTGGTTATGACTCCACACTTCCCGTGTAGGGGGCGCAGATGCAATCCCTGGTCAAGGAACTAAGACACCACATACCACGAAGTGCAGCCAAAAATATATAAAAAATAATAATAAAATAAAAACACATTGTTTCCTTTAAAAAAAAAATGGGGCTTCCAGTCTCAGTTAATATGTCAGCAGGATATTATGGGAGCAGTAAATGCACTCAAGTACAAGAGCCAGGAGTAGAAAGATAGAGCTAGAAAGGGACATTCCTCAGGAAGAGCATTTTCTGAAACTCGTAGAAATCGGGGAGAAAGAAAGGTGGCTGAGCCAAGGATTTATGACACTCCCAGCCAGAGAGGACTCGGGCTTTCTGGGTGACGCCGTCTTCTTCCCCTTCCTGCTCACAGGATTGCTCCAGGACCTCATGTTCCCGCCCCTGCTTCCCCCTGCTTCCATCCCCTGTACTTCTCTTCTTCACTCTCTCCTTCCCCTTGCCCATCTCTGCCTCCCTGCCCCATCCATGCTGGTTCACAGACCTCTCATTCCCAAACATCCCCCCCTTTTATGTGAAACCATTCATAGAGTTATCCTGCTTTCTTGCTCTTGTTAGAGAATGTCTTCATAGGCATTCAAACAGCACATGAATAAAGCCACTTGTTCATGTAGCAGCTCACTGACAAGATCTCACACCACACAAATAACCTGGTCTACAATTCCACCACACATGGGGAGATCTGGGTTTTACGGCTAGTACACGTACTGAGGAGAATAATTTAAAATAAGGAATTGGATGACTGCGTATTATAATTTGTCATTGTTAAAGAATGAAGGTGATTGGATAAATAGACAGGACAAACGCATGCAAGATAATATCGACAGCATGTTGACTAATCGAGTACCCAATCATCTTACCTGCCACAAGTGAGAATTTGGTTAAACATTTTGATGATGTACAGAATAGCTTGCGGAGGGATTTGTTCCCTGGTAATTGGCAGGAACCGCAGCTCATTAAATTAGCTCTCATCTGGCATGCCAAATGATACTCACAGTTGATCTGTTAGATCATCAGCAAGCGATTGTTTATCTCTTCCATAAGCCAGGATGACAAATAAGCAATTTTAGCCAAAAGGGTTAAGGCCAGTGCCAATCATTATTCACAACGCAATTTAACTGATTCTCTGGCAATCAATACCATGCGTTCAAAATGCACTACAGCAGTTTCTTCCACATTGTGGGGCCCTTTATGTGAATATTCTGCCAGAATATAAACAAACAAAATGCTAAGTGAGACAAGTTTCAAATGTAGTATTTGTCATCTGATTTTAAGGGAGGGAGAAAATCAGTAAACTAGAGGAATTCTCTTTGGGCAGTTATGTAACAGAACAGATACATTAAGGGGGCTCCTACCCAGATTATTGGGCTAAACCAGTCAAAAGTCATGAAAGGTGCCAGGAGAGAAATGACAGAGGCTGATGTAATACCTACACCAAGCTTATCAGCTTTATCAGGAAATCTGAGATAATGATGAATAAAACAGCTCTAAAAGGGCACATTCTGCCTTCCATTTCTGTGCACTTGAAATCAAGGTCTTAGGCTAAGGAAGGCCTTCTGAACCCTCTAATGTCTTATTTGCCCACTGATATGGCTGGTCCTTGTCTAATAACAGATGCTATTTCCTTTTCTGATTGACCTTTTCTCATCTTGCCTGGGGCTCCTGACATTATGACAAGACTCTAAAATGAGGAATTTAATTCTGAGAAGCTTAGCCCAGAACCTCATGACTGTGCCACTTAGTGAGATAAGCCCTAAGATAAAGGACTGAGATTGCTCAGTGGAGTCTTGATTTTCCTTTCAGCCGGAAAAAGGAGATTCTTATCTATTCACAGTTTGTGGATTTGGAGGGCATTGTGGTCACCTGGCTCCTTCACTGCTCATCTGGAATGCGGCATTCAAGAGGCAGAAATTCAAGCCAGTAGTAGCCTTCTCGCATGTTGTCTGTGCTGATAAAATATTCAGAGAAAAAGAAGATTGAAGCTGTTGCCTAATATAAGGCTTTAGGGTCATTTCACTCTTCCCATCCCTTGCGTTTTCCTTGGCCTCTCAACCAAGATAATAAAAATTTGGTCATAAATCTCCTTAGTGAAGAGGCCTCCTTATGATATGTTCCAGTAATCACTGTGCTCAACAAAAGCCCTGTGGAAAACTGGTACTTTAGGTCTTTAAAGTAATATATGTAATTAATGTGGTCATAATAGTCATAATCTATATCCATAATTAAAATAATAATACTATGCACAAAGCTCTTTCTCTGGGATCGTATCAAACACTCAACAACAAAGGCCTGAACGGAGTTGTTAGTTACAGAGCTCTAGAAAAAAGCATGGGGATTGCTCAGATTCTGATTGAAGGGAGGACTTAGAAAGCATGAGAGAGGAAAAAGTCAAGAATCATTCCCAAGTTTCCAACCTAGATAGCAGAAGAGATGCAGCATCAAGGTGGTTTGAGACAGATGAAGTGGATAAATCTAGAACATATTAAGTTTAAGGTGCCAGTGAAACTTTTAGATGAAGAGATCTAGTTATCAGTTAAATATCTGGGTCTAGAGTTCGGGAGATGGAAGCTGGAGATGCAGACTCAGAAACTGAGAGCACATAGTTAGTGATGGAGCTGCGAGGAGTGAATGAGACATTTCCAGGCTATGTAAAGAGAGCAGGGCATAAAAGCAATACTCCAGGGTCACCACAGTTAAGGAGCCCCTCAGGGAAAAGCAGACATCCCATGTTGAAATAGGACCAGAGAGAGTGGTACGGGGGAAACCTCCGAAGTTATCCAGAGTGAGATCACCACCCTCAGGGAAAAAATTTTAGGCCCCTTACCCTTAGTACATATTTATTGATATGCCGTGAAAGCAGGTCTCAGCAGCTCCACCTCTCACCAACAGCCCTCCTCTGTTCCTCCTTCTCTAAAAGCCAGAGAGTTTCAAAAATGGTTGATCATAGATTTATGTTTCTGTTAAGTCAAATAGAATAGAAGAAAAGATTCCACTCACTTTGGAAAGAAAGAAGTTATTGGAAATGTTGAAGAATTAATTTCTGGGAAATAGTAAAAGCAAAAGCCAGTTGCAATGAGCTGGGAAATTAGAAAAAGAAAAGGAATTAGTAACTGTTCTTTCTAGAACTGAGTTGTGATAGAACTAAAAAAAAAAAAAAAATGACAGAAGCAGGTGGGAGAAAGCAAAGTGGAGGAAGGTTCTTGCTGCTTTTGTTTTTCAGGTTTAAGATAGATAAATTGACTGGTTGATTGATTTTAAAACAAAACGGTGGAAGGAGAGCAAAAAGTGAGTGAGCGTCTTAAGAAGGAAAAAGTCTCCCTCTTCATGAGCGACTCCAAGCAAGTAAGCAAGACTGAGAGAAGCAGCGCTACAGGAGAGGGGTCACCACGCTGTGGGGACCGAGAAAGAGAGAGTGGATCTGGGAGGATAAAAATACTGCTCTGTGTTTGAGAGATGCCTGGGCACGTGGGAAATCCTATATTGACAGTGATGCCAGTTCTCACAGCTATGTGAGTACCTCAGCAATTTAGGATGCAGGAGCAGAGATGACAGGCAGAATGAGTCACCCCGGGGGCTCACAAAGCATTTTGATAAAAGGACATGGAGGCGCGAATACTGAGAATATTAGCAAGAGAGAAGTGAACTATCAGATGTGTAGTACTCCTATCATTCTTGCTACTGCTGTTTCTACTTTGCCCTGGACTCTCCTCCATGAAAGCCGTAACTTAGGCAGATTCCATTCCTGCATATTCTGTTGCCGAAGAAACTTGTTGCCTCTCATCCAAAAGTGATTCCCTTTTCTCTGCATTCGTTCTCTGCGTGCCATCAACTCTCCTCTGCATCCCAGGGGTGAAGGAGGTTATAGAAACCACCCACTTTTTGACAGGCTACCAGGTTATGTATTAGAAAAAGTTTCCCCACTGTGCAAAAGTCTTTGAGCAAAGCACTTCCTGTGTCATACCCTCAAGTGTCCCTCCACCTGGGTTTTACTATTGAACTGTTTCATGCCCACTCTGTGAGGGCTAGACATACAAGCAGGAGCAGGCCGTCTACTGAGCCCTTAACAAGTGTCTAATGTGTGCTCAGAGATGGATTATACCCTCCTAGGGTTAGCCATGAAAGCGAAAGTGAAAGTGAAGTCTCTCAGTTGTATCCGACCCTTTGCGACCCCAGGGACTGTAGCCTATCAGACTCCTCCGTCCATGGGATTTTCCAGGCAAGAATGCTGGAGTGGATTGCCATTTCCTCCTCCAGGGGATCTTCCCGAGCCAGGGTTAGCCATAGTCCAGCCTTTACCTGAATCTCTACTCACCCAGCATTCTTTGAATACAAAATCAGTTTCTCAAGTATCTTAATAATAGAAAGAGGGTATATGTATTGGATAATGGACACAGAAACCAGCCACTGAAAGTGCAGCTTCCATTGTAAAATAATAAATTGGCAGTCTGGTTTATATATAATTTTCTAAGAGTGACCAAGATAGCGGCTAAGTGACTAATGGGCAGGATACACTTGACAAAGGGATGACTCACTTCCTTGGGAGGACGAAATGGGCCAGCATGAGCGTGCTCTCCTCACAGTACTCAGAACCATGTGCAAGTTAAAACATATGAATTATTTCTGGAATATTCCGTTTGTTATTTTTGGATCACTGCTGACCTCAAACTGCGGAAAATAAAACCACAAGTAAGAGGGGACTACTGGACAGTCAGAATCCCGTTTGTAAACCTGAAAAGCTTAGGAGCACACTCTCGATTTCTGTGACCCCACTCAGAAGTTCTCTCTCCCCGAGGCACATGGCTACTTGGGACATCTCTTTGCCATCAGGCAAACCCCAGTGGCTTTCCTAGGTAAATCATCATGTTTTCACTAATTACCACAAAGTGCACAAGTCCTGGGCTAGGACAATATAGAAACAATATCAAAGCCAGGAGTTTAATCTCATTAAAGCCATTAACTTTAATTTGACCCATAGTGTAGGCTACATCCTTATTTCTTCCCTCTTGTATATGTGACCCAAAAAAAGTATGAATTAATATTCAGCTCAGCTCAGTTCACTCCTCCCCTAATACTAGAAAATAAATCAAAGGAAATGCCAAATTAGCATCAGGTAGATATAGTCATCCCCTGGAGGGGGAAATGGCAACTCACTCCAGTATTCTTGCCAGGATAATCCCATGGGCAGAGGAGCCTGGCGAGCTACAGTCTATAGGGTTGCAAAGAGTCAGACATGATTGAGAGCAGCTGAGCTGAGATATACCCATTTTTCTGTATGGTTCCATCATGTTAGAGTGGAAAGAAATAATCAGAGCTCATTGAAAAGTCAACCACCAAAGACCAAAACCTTTGTCTTCTCCTGGTACTAACTAACAACTATTTTTGGCAAGGATCCTGGCTCTTAAAAGGAAAAAAATTGGTTTGTTAGAAAGTTATTCTAATTTAAAGTATGAAGTTTAGAAATAATTCTTCAATCTTAAACCAATAGTCATGTTATATGTAATTGTAATATTAATACTTCTGAACATTTTTAATGATAGCCAGTGGGGAACCACTTAAGATTTTTAGTAAATGTGAAACCAATATTGATGCCTTAAGAATTTGAATATTGCAGTAGCATAGTGTGGAGAAAGGAATGGAGGCAAGGATACCAATTATGAATGTAAGTGCAGAGATTCTGGTCAAGAGGCTGTAGTAATTCATACAAACCCCCCTCAGCCACACTTCACAACCACTACCACTATGATCTTGAAACATTTAGCAATAACAGATAAAATAAGAAAATATTTTAAAGATATTGTCATACTTGAAGTCAAGATAAATATCTTACTGAATGAGAAGCAGAGCAGGAGGGGAATCAAACTCATGAAGGAGAATGAAGACTGAACATTGCCCACATGATGGGCAATGGATGGGGCTTAGATAGGACTGCCCATCTCAGGAATGGAGACTTGGGTTCTGGAACTGTATGTGCAATATCTACTCAGAGAAGGAGCTCCAAGTTGCTCATATAAAACAAGGCCTGGTTCTGGACCAGTCTCCAGGAGACAGCTACAAAATCACTAAACAAGAAAGGATGCTAAGTGCCTGTTAACAGGTGAATGGATAAAGAAGATGTGGCACATATATACAGTGGAATACTACTTGGTCAATAAAAAGAATGAAATTCTGCAATTTGCAGCAATAAGGATGAACTTGGAGGGTACTGTGCTACACGAAATGTCAGAGACAGATATACATTTTATGATTTCTAAAAAATATACTTATAGGTAGAATAAAAAAAATACAACAAACTAGTGAATTAAAAAAAAGAAGCAGACTCACAAATATAGAGAATAAGTTAGTGGTTACCAGTGGAGAGCGGGAAGGCAGGGAAGGGAAAGATAGGGGTAGGGGACTAAAAGATATAAACTATTATGTATAAAATAAGCTACAAAAAAAATAAAATAAGCTACAAGGATATATTGTATAATACTGGGAATAAAGCCAATATTTTATAATAACTATAAATGAAGTATAATCTTTAAAAATTGTGAATCACAATACTGTACCCCTGTAATTTATATAATATTGTATATCAACTTTACCTCAATTTAAAAAATTAAAAATTAAAAACAGTTTCAAAGATACCTCAAAGATACCTCAACGTTATTACAGTTGCATGCAATGAGTAGTTATTGATTGGAGTTTTTTTTTTTTGAACAGACCAACTGTGAGACATTTTTATGGGGATAATTGGGGGAAATTTAAATGTGTTATGGGTATTAGGTAATATTAGGAAATTTTTGTTGATTTTCTTAAGTGTGTTGATGGCTTTGTATCTATGTAAAGTAGATGTCATTTTAAAAAAGATTCACATATAAATGTCAAATTTTCACTTTAAAACAGTTTCACCAAAAAATAGTTTCACCAAAAAAGTAAGTGTAAAAAATTGTTAACAGTGTTTAAATCTAGGTAATGGCCATGTGGATTTTTACTTTACCATTCTCTTTACTGTTCTGCTTGAAATTTTTCATAATAAAAATTAAAGATAAATAAGAAACGGTGAGTTTAGGAAGAGAATAAACACAGACAAAATCCAAAATTTTTCACTCAAAATGAGTTTGCAAATGAAAATTTCAAAATGTGTAAGGAGAATCCACTCCATGAAAAGGTCAACAAACTCAAAATAATTCACTTTTATCTTGGAAAATGTAAATTATAAAGCAATTTAAAAGAACATTTGTTAAGATCCTAAGAAAGATTTTATTTTAAAACAGCATTATAAAATAAAAACAAGTAGCTATGACTCAGTACAAGGATATTTTTAAAAGATTTAGAAATCCAGAAAATGAATATAATTGTTGCAATTTTGTTAAAAAAAAAAAAAAAGCCTCAACATACGGGTAAATTTTAACTAGTCATCATCAAAAAAACAAAAAGTTGGTGCATTTGAAGATAAAACCATGGTTATAATTGAAGTTAGAGGTAACAAATGCCTGAAGTATGATGATGGCGACAGAAATGTGAAAATCACACAAAAAATTTAAGAACCAAAATTATTAGGCTATGTTGCCATTGGGTAGTATTCATTGAGATTTAATTCTGGCTAACCACTGAAATAGCCTCAGCTCTGATGATGACCATTTGAAACTTCTCTATTTGTGGAATTTTGCTAATGCCCCTGGAATGCAGAAGAGGGATGAAAGGTGAATATTGGACCCCCAGTTCTGTTCACCACTCACCTACAAAAATAAAATAAGCTTACAAAGAAAATTTTTTATTAGTTATGTCAATAAGAAAACTTAATTTAAGGATCAAGTAAATTAGAACTCTCCTGATTATCTGCTTATTTTCTGCTTACGTCTGATTCAATAAATCTAAAAGCTATTTATCATATTTATACATTTATTATCATTACATATATTACTATATTATTCCCTCATAAAAAGTTTAAAGTATCCGAGTTGTGTCAATAAAATGATTAAAGAATGATGAGTGTTGAGATTGAAAGAATTCTTTTAAAAACCAGCAGAATTACAGTTTAGTTGAAAGGTGAAGATTTTAAGGATCTGATCGACAAAGTAAAGTACTTATAGTAAAACTAAAATTATAAATAAATTTGAGTAACTCTGAAAAAATAACACAACACATGGTCTTAAAAAGATACATGCTTCCAGCTCTACCACTAAAAGTACCCAAGAGGAAAGCAGCACTTTGCCTGCCACCAACTCTAAAGCTCGTTCACACACAAAGCATTCAGACTTCGGTTTCTAATATTGTTCTTTCTGCAAAGAGCCAGAGCTCCTATTTTCTGAGGCAGGAGAAAATCAGGGCAGGCTTAGAACATCCTCTAGTTGCCTATCAGTAACTAGAGTTGTTCTCGAGAACACCAGGCCCTATGCCGAAAGGCCAGAGGAGACAGCCTTAAAAGGCTCCCTGACTAGTGCCAGCCCTGCAGGCCATCCACTGTGTGGCCTGTCTGAATTGAGGGCAGAGGGAGAGAGCAGGAGGCCAAGACTCAGACAGCTCTCAGATTCTTATGGAGACTTTTCTAGTGGAGCTATCTGTCCAGCCCTTGGAAGAACTCATCAAGGAACCTCATGGCATGTGCACAAGAGAGCCAGCATTGAGATGGCTTAGCAGTCACAGAGAAGGGAGCAAAGCGCAGTGGAAAGGAAGGGGTCAGACGTGAGATGTGCATGGACAGGAACTGCCCTTACAACCTGCCGAGACTTAGCACTGAAATTACAGGCAAACGGTTCTGTTCTTTTGTTCCTCCTTGCCTCTACACCAGAGTGGTAAAAATGAGGACAAGAAAGAGGTGTATGACAGAGCAAACTGTGTAACACACACACACATGTACACACACTCCTAAGCTGCTGGGCAAGGCTGGTCTGTACTGAAGGAAGACAAATGCTTTAGGAGATTAAATAGGAGACTAACATTTTTAAATAAAAGGGACTAAATTATAGTAACCAAAATGAGACTTTCCATAATTGAAAGTGACTGAGAGGGCTGAGAACCAGAGGGGACTGTTAACAAGGCAGCTCCCAGTGTAGGATGTGGAAAGATAAAACTCAGGATCGTCGCGATCAGAGCACAAAGCACTGATAGAAGTTTCTCTCTCAGTAAGTTGAAATTCTCCAGTCCACTGCTTAAACAAGATGTGTAGTTTAAACTCTAAGGAAGTATAAATAATCGAGAGATTCCTCTCTAGGCATACAAAAAAACCTTTTGGGAAACATATAAAATATAACCCTTTAATAAATAGTCCTTTATGTTTAGCAGACTTTTGTTAATTTATTTATTGTTTTATTGAAGGATAATTGCTTTACAGAATTTTGTTGTTTTCTGTCAAACCTCAACATGAATGAGCCATAGGTATACAAATATCCCCTCCCTTTTGAACCTACTTCCCATCTCCCTCCCCATCCCACCCCTCTAGGTTGATACAATACCCCTGTTTGAGTTTCCTAAGCCATACAGCAAATTCCCATTGGCTATCTATTTTACATATGGTAATGTAACTTGACATGTTAATCTTTCCATACATCTCACCCTCTCCTCCCCTTTCCCCATGTCCATAAGTCTATTTCTATATCTGTTTCTCCCTTGTTGCCCTTTACATAAATTCTTCAGTACCATTTTTCTAGATTTCATATATATATACATTCAGTTCAGTTCAGTTCAGTTCAGTCACTCAGTCGTGTCTGATTCTTTCAACCCCATGAACTGCAGCACGCCATGAATTTACCCAAACTCACGTCCATTGAGTCGGTGATGCCATCCAACCATCTCATCCTCTGTCGTCCCCTTCCCCTCCCACCCTCAATCTTTCCCAGCATCAGGGTCTTTTCAAATGTATCAGCTTTTCGCATGAGGTGGCCAAAGTATTGGAGTTTCAGCTTTAGCATCAGTCCTTCCAATGAACACCCAGGACTGATCTCCTTTAGGATGGACTGGTTGGATCTCCTTGCAGTCCAAGGGACTCTCAAGAGTCTTCTCCAATACCACAGTTCAAAAGCATCAATTCTTCTGCACTCAGCTTTCTTTATAGTCCAACTCTCACATCCACACATGACTACTGGAAAAACCATAGCCTTAACTAGACAGACCTTAGTTGACAAAGTAATGTCTCTGCTTTTTAATATGCTGTCTAGGTTGGTCATAACTTTCCTTCCAAGGAGTAAGCGTCTTTTAATTTCATGGCTGCAATCACCATCTGCAGTAATTTTGGAGCTCAGAAAAATAAAGTCCGACACTGTTTCCACTGTTTCCCCATCTATTTCCCATGAAGTGATGGGACCAGATGCCATGATCTTAGTTTTCTGAGTGCTGAGTTTTGAGCCAACTTTTTCACTCTCCTCTTTCACTTTCATCAAGAGGCTTTTTAGTTCCTCTTCACTTTCTGCCATAAAGGTGGTGTCATCTGCATATCTGAGGTTATTGATATTTCTCCCAACTATCTTGATTCCAGCTTGTGCTTCCTCCAGCCCAGCGTTTCTCATGATGTATTCTGCATAGAAGTTAAATAAGCAGGGTGACAATATACAGCCTTGATGTACTCCTTTCCCGATTTGGAACCAGTCTGTTGTTCCATGTCCAGTTCTAACTGTTGCTTCCTGACCTGCATCTAGGTTTCTCAAGAGGCCGGTCAGGTGGTCTGGTATTCCCATCTCTTTCAGGGTTTTCCACAGTTTATTGTGATCCACACAGTCAAAGGCTTTGGCATAGTCAATAAAGCAGAAATAGATGTTTTTCTGGAACTCTCTTGCTTTTTCCATGATCCAGCAGATGTTGGCAATTTGATCTCTGGTTCCTCTGCCTTTTCTAAAACCAGCTTGAACATCTGGAAGTTCACAGTTCATGTATTGCTGAAGCCTGGCTGGCAGAATTTTGAGCATTACTTTACTAGCATGTGAGATGAGTGTAATTGTGCAGTAGTTTGAGCATTCTTTGGAATTGCCTTTCTTTGGTATTGGAATGAAAACTGACCTTTTCCAGTCCTGTGGCCACTGCTGAGTTTTCCAAATTTGCTGACATATTGCTGACACTTTCACAGCATCGTCTTTTAGGATTTGAAATAGCTCAACTGGAATTCCATCACCTCCACTAGCTTTGTTTGTAATGATGCTTCCTAAGGCCCACTTGACTTCACATTCCAGGATGTCTGGCTCTAAGTGAGTGATTACACCATCGTGATTATCAAGGTTGTGAAGATCTTTTTTGTATAGTTCTTCTGTGTATTCTGTTCTTCTGTTAGGTCCATACCATTTCTGTCCTTTATTGAGCCCATCTTTGCATGAAATGTTCCCTTGGTATCTCTAATTTTCTTGGAGAGATCTTTAGTCTTTCACATTCTATTGTTTTCCTCTATTTCTTTGCATTGATCACTGAGGAAGGCTTTCTTATCTCTCCTTGCTATTCTTTGGAACTCTGCATTCAGATGCTTATATCTTTCCTTTTCTCCTTTGCTTTTCACTTCTCTTCTTTTCACAGCTATTTGTAAGGCCTTCTCAGACAGCCATTTTGCTTTCTTGCACTTCTTTTTCTTGGGGATGGTCTTGATCCCTGTCTCCTGTACAATGTCATGAACCTCCATCCACTGTTCATCAGGCACTCTGTTTATGAGATCTTGTCCCTTAAATCTATTTTCACTTCCACTGTATAATCATAAGGGATTTGATTTAGGTCATACCTGAATGGTCTAGTAGTTTTCCCTACTTCAATTTAAGTCTGAATTTGGCAAGAGTTCATGATCTGAGCCACAGTCAGCTCCTGGTCTTGTTTTTGCTGACTGTACAGAGCTTCTCCATCTTTGGCTGCAAAGAATATAATCAATCTGATTTTGGTGTTGACCATCTAGTGATGTCCATGTGTAGAGTCTTCTCTTGTGTTGTTGGAAGAGGGTGTTTGCTATGACTAGTGTGTTCTCTTGGCAGAACTCTATTAGCCTTTGCCTTGCTTCATTCTGTACTCCAAGGCCAAATTTGCCTGTTACTCCAGGTGTTTCTTGACTTCCTACTTTTGCATTGCAGTCCCCTATAATGAAAAGGACGTCTTTTTTGGGCGTTAGTTCTAAAAGGTCTTATAGGTCTTCATAGAACCAACCATTCAACTTCAGCTTCTTCAGCACTATTGGTCAGGGCATGGACTTGGATTACCGTGATATTGAATGGTTTGCCATGGAAATGAACAGAGATCATTCTGTCGTTTTTGAGATTGCATCCAAGTACTGCATTTTGGACTCTTGATGACTATGATGGCTACTCCATTTCTTCTAAGGGATTCCTGCCCACAGTAGTAGATCTAATGGTCATCTGAGTTAAATTCACCCATTCTAGTCCATCTTAGTTCACTGATTCCTAGAATGTCGACATTCACTCTTGCCATCTACTATTTGACCACTTCCAATTTACCTTGATTCATGGACCTAACTTTCAGGTTCCTATGCAATATTGCTCTTTATAGCATCAGACCTTGTTTCTATCACCAGTCACAGATATGATATTTATCTTTCTCTTTCTGACTTAACTTCACCCTGTATATTAAGTTCCAGGTTCATCTGCCTCATTTGAACTGACTCAAATGTGTTCCTTTTATGGCTGAGTAATATTCCCTTGTATATATGTACCACAGCTTCCTTATCCATTCATCTGTCGATGGACAACTAGGTTGCTTCCATGTTCTAGCTGTTGTAAATAGTGCTGCAATGAACTTTGGAATACATGTGTTTTTTTCAATTTTGGTTTCCTCAGCAATCCCAGAGGGATTGCTGGGTTAAAGCATCCGCCTGCAATGCGGACACCTGGAATCGATCCCTGGGTCGGGAGGATTCCCTGGAGAAGGAAATGGTAACCCACTCCAGTATTCTTGCCTGGAAAATCCCATGGATGGAGGAGCCTGGTGGACTATAGTCCATGGGGTCACAAAGAGTCGGACACGACTGAGCAACTCCACTTTCACTTTCACTTTCCATACCATTTTCCATAGTGGCTGTATCAATTTACATTCCCACCAACAGTGCAAGAGCATTCTCTTTTCTCCACACCCTCTCCAGCATTTATTTTTTGTAGACTTTTTGATGATGGCCATTCTGTGTGTGAGGTGATATCTCATTGTAGTTTTGATTTGCGTTTCTCTAATAATGAGCAATGTTGAGCATCTTTTCATGTGTTTGTTAGCCATCTTTATGTCTTCTTTGGAGAAAAGTCTGTTTAGGTCTTTTTCCCATTTTTTGATTGAGTTGTTTGGTTTTCTGGTATTGAGTTGTATGAGCTGCTTGTATATTTTGGAAATTAATCCTTTGTCAGTTGTTTCATTTGCTATTATTTTCTCCCATTCTGAGGGTTGTCTTTTCACCTTGCTTATAGTTTCCCTTGCTGTGCAAAAGCTTTTAAGTTTAATCAGGTCCCACTTGTTTACTTTTGTTTTTATTTCTGTTACTGTAGGAGGTGGGTCACAGAGGATCTTGCTTTGATTTATATCATCAAGTGTTCTGCCTATGTTTTCCTCTAAGAGTTTTATAGTTTCTGGTCTTACATGTATGTCTTTAATCCATTTTGAGTTTATCTTTGTGTATGGTGTTAGGAAGTGTTCTAACTTCATTCTTTTACGTGTAGCTGTCCAGTTTTCCCAGCACCATTTATTGAAGAGGCTGTCTTTGCATCATTGTATATTCTTACCTCCTTTGTCAAAAATAAGGTACCCATAAGTGCATGGGTTTATTTCTGGGCTTTCTATCTTGTTCCATCAGCCTCTGTTTCTGTTTTTGTGCCAGTACCATACTGTCTTAATGACTGTAGCTTTGTAGTATAATCTGAAGTCAGGAAGGTTGATTCCTCCAGCTCCATTCTTCCTTCTCAAGACTACTTTGGCTATTTGGGGTCTTTTGTGTTTCCATATGAATTGTGAAATTTTTTGTTCTAGTTCTGTGAAAAATGCCATTGGTATTTTGATAGGGATCACCTTGAATCTGTAGATTGCATTTGGTAGTATAGTCATTTTCACAATATTGATTCTTTATACCCAGGAACATGGAATGTCTCTCCATCTGTTTATGTCATCTTTGATTTCTTTCATCAGTGTCATAATTTTCTGTGTATAATTCTTTTGTCTCCTTAGGTAAGTTTATTCCTAGATATTTAATTCTTTTTGTTGCAGTGGTCAGTGGGATTGATTCCTTAATTTGTCTTTCTATGTTTAGCAGACATTTCTAAACAGGTTTTTTTTTTTTTCCCAAGAAGCTAATTGTGTCTATTTCTCTGTACTATTTGAGATAGGTTGTTCATTGTGGACATTTCAACTCCAATTTATTTTTAAAATATATACAGAGTATCTTCACCTACATTTAATAGGCAGAAATTAAAATGTGTGCATGCATATTTAGCTTATAGAATCTACCCCTAAAACTACCAGCCATGTTTCCATATATGTGTCAATACATTTTCTGTCCTCCCACCCCCAACCTCAGAATTGTTAGAGCCAATAAATTATCTTAGGATAATGTCTTTGTTGTTAGACACATCCAGTTTTACCCAGTATTGTGTTGGTCCATTTTTCTTACAAGCAACACGTTGAACAGTCCAATAACCCTCCTGCACATGTGCTCCTAAACAGTAGCCTAGGAATAATAGCACTCTAGCTTACTTTAACATTAGCTGTAATATTACGGTTTTCATTTGTTGCTTCCTTCCAAACCATTTTGAGACTTAATAAATCATAATTGATATAAATTAATATCATATAATTAATGCAGATTTGCTATCAAAGTTAAATGCATAATCAAAATTTCTCTACTAAAAGCAAATTCACTTTGTAAGCTCTTTTGAAATATATTTTGAAATCCACATTGAAGTCAGGGTAGATTTTTTTAACTTTACAAATATTAATGCATCCTTTAATTATAGGAAATTACCAAGAATTGATGCTTTCAATCTGTGGTGCTGGAGAAGACTCTTGAGAGCTCCTTGAAGAGCAAGATCTAACCAGTCAATCCTAAAGGAAATCAACCCTGAATGTTCATTGACAAGACTGTTGCTGAAGCCGAAGCTCCAATATCTTGGCCACCTGATGCAAAGAGCCACCTAATTGGAAAAGATCCTGATGATGAGAAAGATTGAGGGCAGGAGGAGATGGGGGCGACAGAAGATGAGACAGTTAGATAGCATCACTGACTCAATGGACATGAGTTTGAGCAAACTCTGGGAGATAGGGAAGGACAGGGAAGCCTGGCATTCTGCAGTCCATGGGATCACAAAGAGTCGGACACAACTGAGCGCCTGAACAACAACCAAGGATTTTATATATTGAATACATAGTTAATAGATACACTTAAGATATTCTAATTTTTTTTAAAGTTTAGTACATTGAGGTGAAAGGAGATAAACAATTGAGCTGTGAGTTGGTAGGGAAGCAAGAAAGAATGAAGTCTCCTGATTCATGTGCCTCCCTCTACTCTAATAGAATTACTTGCCAAGGAATGCTGGGCTGAGTCTGGTTTGATTTTAAGTCCCTCATTTACAACATGTGAACAAAGAAAGCACACACCTACCCCAAGTTTCGTCATCAGTAAAGCAGTTCACTCCATAGCACTCCTGTAAGGATCAAATGAGTAATTTGAGGCCAGAATTATAAGAAGCAATTTTATCATCGTAATCACTGTATGTAACATATTCCCCCCTACTTTCTTAGCTACTGGACAGTCTCTCAAGACATAGAAACTTAAATCTGGAGAACAATAACCACTATTAAACTACACATCACGTATTGTGCTAAATGCTTCAGTTCAGTTCAGTGCTCAGTTGTGCCCAACCCTTTGCAACCCCATGGACTGCAGCACGCTGAGCTTCCCTGTCCATCAATTACTCCCAGAGCTTGCTCAAACTCATGTCCATCAAGTTGGTGATGCCATCCAACCATCTCATCCTCTGTCATCCCCTTCTCCTCCTGCCTTCAATCTTTCCCAGCATCAGAGTCTTTTCCAGTAAGTTCTTTGCATCAGGTGGCCAAAGTATTGGAGCTTCAGCTTCATCATCAGTCCTTTCAATGAATATTCAGGAGGGTTCAGTGAATGATTTCAATGATTTCAAATATTCAGTGAATGATTTCCTTTAGGGTTGACTGGTTTGAGCTCCTTGCACTCCAAGGGGCTCTCAAGAGTCTTCTCCAACACTACAGTTCAAAATGCTTTACATGTGCCATTTTATTGATTCCTTACAAGAATACTGCTACTATCCCCATTTTACAGTTGAGGAAACCAAGATTCAGAAAGGAAAGTGACTCATCCACAGTTACACAGTGGATAATCACACAACCCAGTGTGGCTGGGCTTGCACTGGTATCTACCTGGCTCCAGAGTTGATGCTGTAAACCACCAAGGTAGACTTTCTCCGCACTGCTGCTGCTGGGGCTGCTGCTAAGTTGCTTCAGTCGTGTCCGACTCTGTGCAACCTCATAGGTGGCAGCCCATCAGGCTCCACTGTCCCTGGGATTCTCCAGGCAAGAACACTGGAGCGGGTTGCCATTTCCTTCTCCAAGGCATGAAAGGGAAAAGTGAAAGTGAAGTCGCTCAGTCGTGTCCAACTCTTAGCGACCGCATGGACTGCAGCCTACCAGGCTCCTCCATCCATGGGATTTTCCAGGCAAGAATACTGGAGTGGGGTGCCATTGCCTTCTCGGTTTTCCGCACTAACATTTATAAAATTTTACCAGCCCCACTCATTATATGCAAACTCATTATTCATTATTAGGAACAAAATACCCAAGGAATTATAAACCTAGGAAGAATACAATCTCCTCAGGGTGTAGTCAGTTCCCTTGCTGTGTGGCCACCCCCAGCAATGAGCATGGTGGGCTGGAAGGAGTTACTACCCTACCAGTTAGACTCTAAGCTTCAGGAGGGCGGGACCTCGCCCTATAGTTCACTGAAGAATCCCCCAACAGATGGCAGTGCTTATTTGGTAAATATTTAATGTCATTGCTGAATTCCTTGAAAACATGTGTCATTGAAGCAAACTTCTTGCCCGGCTTTTCTTCACATCACTAATAGAGGAAGTAAAACTCAAAAGATGAAACAGAACAACATTTACCAAGTTGCCTGTTGCCCCAGGTGCCTTAGAATGAAGGCATGCCTGCAGCTCCTTGGTCCCAGCAGCCTGCATTTTACATGTGAAGACATGGAGGAGAGATGAAGGGCCCATGAAAGGGAATCACAATGAAGAGCCTCCTCCTCTGGCAGGTGAGGATCTGAGCAAGAGAGGGAGGAATCAGAGAAACCATCTCCCTTCCTGGTCCTAAGCAACCAGCATGGTAACAGACCACAGGCCATGGGGTGCACTGGGGGAAAATGTTCATTGCAGAACCCAGATGCCAAAGTGAGGGAGAAACAGTGCTTCCAGCAGCCGCATCGGCTTTTTGGCAAGCTTTCCACACCATGGTACTGATTCTCTCTGCATCTGCTCCTGAACCATTTCACTAGTTACCTGTGAACCAAGTTTTACCTACTTTGACTGTGCTCTGCTTGGAACTTAGATAAATGTGCCTCCGTTTTCTCTCTTTTCCAACCACTGCGAACCTTTCCAAAGAAATCAATTTTTAAAAAACTTTCATCTGCAAGAGTTAAAAAAAAAAGAAATTCTCTCTTCTGGACCACAGGCAACTAAGTACCCTGATCACGTACACCTGTAATGATTTTTGAACATGGAGAGAAAACTCTGCCTTATCCTAAAGTAAGGGCTTTCTTCCTGCAAATGAGTACAAGGTTCAAAGGGTTAATCCAGTGACTGTACAGTTAGGTAGGCCCTTAGGAAATTTAATCTATGAGGAGGCTTCCTTAAAACCCTCACCTTTAGCAGATTTTTTTTTTTTTTTTTTTTTGCACATCAGAAAAGTGAGATACATTTCATAGCTTTTCCTCCACACGTTTTTATGCTACACCTTTCAGCAAAGGCTTTTACAATGATATTAAACATTAACTCTGTATGGGTTAATCCCAAGACACAGCAGCAGCCTTAAGGTTAATAGTCCTTTTAATTAAAGGATAAGTCAGTTATTGAACACAGAAGCTAATCACAAAAGGATTACCATCGAAAATGAACATAGTCTGTGCAATTAGTCTGATAATTAAGACTTAAGTACTGGACAGAGATCAAAGTGCTTGTAATATGCAATAAAGTTCCTCGAGTTGTAAGGATATTCAAAATGTTAGCTTGTGCTTTATTGCACCTTCCATTTATCGTGTACCCGTGATAGCAGCAAACACATTTCCCCGATGGATGTCGGCATGGATAACTGCAACAGCTGTTACTACATAAGCCTGGTGTTTCTCACAATATGATTACTCTGTCAACGACGGCTGTAAAAGGTGGCATCTGCATTCATCAAACAGAGTTATCAATAAATGTAAAACCATACAACAATTAGAGATCTCAAAGGAAGAACAAATCCAGCTAGAAAAAAAAATGTCAACCACATTCTTTAATTACTAAGATTGTTAATCAATAAAATGCCTTCATAACTTTTAATTAAAATTTTATTTGAACTAGGTGTTTGGAGAATCTGATTCTTTGTTTTCATTACTTGTAACAGTTGCACTACAAAAATCCTGGTGGCATCTGTGAGCAGCCATCCCCTGGGGGAGAGTTTATATCTGTAATTGCATATTGTCACCTACAGAGGGTGTTAAGAATCCTTGTTAAAAAATAAAGGAAATAGTTAGGAGACATCTCACAGTAGCCATTATTATGGAGCAAATTACTAGGTAGAGCAATCCAGAAGCTGTCAAGAAAGGTTAGCAAAAAAGAGTGTGAGGAAATCAACCATTCAGCAATTCATCATGGACCAAAACTAGGTCTAAAAACCAAGGCAAAGAAGGCATTGGTTTGATGAAGGCAAAGCATTGCCTTTGTTTGTAGAAATGAATAAAGATTAAGAGGCTACTGATACAGGATAAAAAGATGAAATGATAAAAGGAAAATCAATTGCTTTAATCACACTGATGCTCAGGCAGGATATAATCGGGGCAGCCAGTAAAAATTCTGAAGCGTTGTGCTCAATACATTATCTTTCCTTTATCTTTAATTTGTGTTTATAAGGGTCTATAATTTATGTATCACCAGCCCTAAGAAGTTGACTGGTGAATTCTCATACCATCATCACGGTCTCTTCACATCAAATGCAAGCATCACTGTTACATTTTTTTAAAGGGTCTCTTACTGACTTCTAGAAAAAGAAATTTGATCTTGAATATTTTTCTCAACAGAGTTTCCACTAGGATTTCATTTGACTCTCAGTTCTAGCCTACATCAATAAATGAGGTTGATTATTACTTATTCATTGCTGAAATAATTAGCAACCTCTCCTTTCACACTTTTGAGTAGTACTGGTAGGATGCAGAATTTAGTGTTCAGAGGTTCACTCTTGGGGCTTTCCTTTCCTTAACCTTGGCTTGATTTCCTGGATATCCCTCATAAATGAGAGTGATTATGAATTATAACCAACCAACTTATCTGGTGTCCTAGTGATGGCTGCCATCTCTCCAATTCATGACTCAGAGCAGATAGAATGTACCCTCCACGTTTTCCTTCTCTTATGAAAAGTTAAAGTTCAGTCATGGGAACATTGCTTGGAAGATTGGCCATCAAAAGCTGCTACTCACTAACAGGTCCTAGCCCAACTTTGGTTCCATTCATTGAAAAACAATGATTACATTCATGAGATTAGGGTTATATCTGCAGAAGGAGAGAAAAATAAGAATACCTCTTATTTACATAATGCTTACCAGATACCAGGCTCTGTTCCAGATAACATTCTCTGTTCCAGATAATAGCTCATCTAATCCTCACCAGAAACACTAAAAAGTAAATTATTATTACATCAAGAAGTTCGGTGGCCTGCCCATATCACACAGCATCTTAAGTAGTGAAGCTGGTACTATGAACCCTGGATGTCTGGCTTCAGAGTTTGTGCCTTTAACCTCTATCCTCTACTACTTCAAAGAAAATAGAACTTATTGGGCACCTACTTTGTGTCAAACTTGTGCTAAATGTTTTGTTTCTGTTTGCATAGCTCTGCAAGATAGGGTTTACAAATAGGGAAATTGAGGCTCAAAAAAGGGAAGTGAAGCTGCCCAGAGTCACGCAGTAGGCAGCAATGCCCAAGTCAAATCTAGTCCCGTCTCACCCCAAAACCCTTGTCACTTCACAGAGTCAGAGTAAGAATGCCCATGGAATTTTAATTCTGCTTATATTCAATGATGAATGATAAAGGGAAAAAATGAAAGAGGCAAGAGAGGAACAGACTAATACTTTGTTCTCTGCTAGCAGGTTAAGGAGTAAATTGCTCCAAAACAAACAGCGAATCAGGCAGGCAAAGTTTGGAATTTTTCCAAAACAGTATGAGTGGTTATTAAATGGAATTCAAGTATGGTAGAGTGGGTTTTCTAAGTGGGGAAGAGTGTATTTTAAGAATGGGAACTTTTGTTTCTGAGGGAATCTGAGATCTAGGAGGGCAAAAGGCAGGTAAATGACATAAATGTTTATGCTGAGATGTTCCCAGAAGCCTGAAGGATTACCTTTGACTCAGACAAAAGGTTGTCTTTTCATCCCCAGGGATATATACTAGGGTTGTGATGTTCATGAGGAAAATTTACCAGATTAGTAAAACAAATTAAAATAAACACCAAGGAAGAAACAGGGATTTTCAAATAAACAGTTAAGCAGTCCAGAATGGAGGTGGGTGGAGGGGACTCATGAAGTGGGAAGAACCGGGGTTTGTTCACCTCTGGGAAACCACAGTCCCCTGCATAATAGGAAGCTCTAATAAAAGTGTCTGCATTGAACAATGGACCTCTTTTCCCTCTACTCAGCTGCCACCTGTCCTAGGAACCACCGACTCCAACCTCTCCTGAAACAATAGGCTCCATAGTTGTCAGTGGTGTTGGTGACAGCGCTTTCCCATCTTTTTTACTTTTAGTATTTAGCTTTTTCCATTTTTCGGTTCTTTTATTCTTAAAAGCTGTTGGGTTTTTTCCCCTCATGTAGTCAGCAGCTCAGGATGAGCAACAATTCCCTAAGTTCATTAAAATGAAAAATTCAAATATACAGTAGAATCCTTGTTTTCTTCCCCAGTGCTCAGTATGGCCCAGCATGTTACAGACAGCAGTCAAAAACATCAATGGAAATGGTGTGCATTGATGGAAAATGCTTTGGAATACTTAGTATTTTGTTCATACGTATAAACAAAGCAGGGAGATACACAGCACAAGTAATTTTAACCATGTAATCCATTGCATATAAATAGTAGTCATATCTGAGCACTAAAGACTAATTTTAAATCTTAAATGATATGTAAAACGCATTGCAGACCCCCGAGTGTTATTTAATTTCTACATTTTGAGGTGATGGAAAATGAACATGATTGAAATATGAAAGTCGTATTTTTTAAAACTTTCATTTTGCAAAGGTTAATTGACAAGCAGTTTGAGCAGAGGGAACGAGCTGCAAGTAAGTTTCCAATTACCAGAACTGGGACATAGATTTGGGAGAATGTATGAAATATATAAATCTTGAAATGCTAACAGAACTTCCATTTATTAGGTTGAGGAATGAGCAGAATAGATTTGAAGACATCATGGATCACTCTGTGTAGCTGCAACTATCTATATAAAGATAAAATAAAATAAATATCTTGATTTTAATTTCAAGGAAGAAGTCTTTAACATTTTTCCACAGGAACCATCAATGATTAATAAAAAGATACTTTTTTCTATTAATGAAAACACTTGGGTACTGTTGTATGGGTGAATCTCTATATATTCATATATAGACACAGATATGTAAATGCACTGCCAAATAGATTAGCAAAATGCTAGCAGTATGGCAATCTGGGGGAGAGTCTATCTTGTTGCAATTTTTAAATTTCTCAATCCATCAGTTAAATGTAGATTCAGGGCACAGACTCATATTTCCTTGTCAAATAAATTATGTCTTACATCAAAGACCACACAGATTCCTACTTAACAAAACAGGAGAATGTCTGAATAGACCATAAATGTGAAATATGAAAGAGAGCAAAATGAGACAGCCAATAAAATAAAAGATTTGTTAGTCAGCTGAAAACTATCTACAAAATGGTCCTACTGACAATCAAATTTGGTGATTAAAGAAATATTCTTTTAAACTGATGCTAATTTTTTTCCATGAGAAATGAGCTCTTGTGATAATGCAAAAGGGTAAAATTGCTATGCATAAAAAGTTTTTAATTAGACAACAAAGATTGAGATGGTACATGTATCTATTCTGCTTAACTATCAAAATGTTACCCACATAGAAGAACAAGAAATGTGTTCAATCTTTAAGAATAAACCAGGTACTAAATTATTATATAGTTGTAAATCCATGGGTGAATAATATTTGTTTAATTAATTTGACATTCTTCCCTTTCAAAGTAATTTATAGCAATTAGTTCTTATTTACAGATATGTTTTCTTTTCTAGTTTTTTCCCCAAAGATGGCATTGAAAGAGCTGTCCCCATCTAGAAGCTACTACCAAAGATGTTATTTGGTTTAATGATCTTGGTAAATTGTTAGCAGTCTTTAGATTGGAACTGACTTGAAATGTAATTGAGTACAACAAATTATAAGACCGAGAAATTACTTTCAACTTTTCTTTCAAATATCTTCACTAAAATATAGAATTTCTTAGCTAAGTCTGACCTCCAGCGGGTTTCAGAGGATTTAGCTTAACAGTCAGATGAGATAATACAGGTAAAATGTTTGACATAGAACTTAGCACATGGTAATAAGCACTCTTAGGAACTCTATGTAATTAAATGGACTCAGTACTCCAGAGAAATAAGAGCCCCTTTGTTTTCCAGGGCTCCATCATGTAGTATTAGTTTGCTGGGGCTGCCATAACAAAATACCAGAGCCTAGGTGGCTTAAAGAAAAGTAATTTACTCTCTCACAGTTCTGGAGGGTCAGATGCCAAAGACTACAGTGTTGGCGGGCCTGGTTTCTTCTGAGGCCTCTGTCCTTGGCTTGAAGAAGCTACCTTCTTCCTGTGTCCTCCTGTGGGCTTTCCTCTGTCCTCTAGCAGCCCTGATGTCTCTGTGTGTGTCCAAAATTTCTCTTCTTATGAGGATACCAGCTGGGTTGTATGAGGCTCATCCTGAAGGCCTTATTTAAATTTAATCACCACCTTAAAGGCCCTCTCTCCAAATAACAGCCACATTCTGAGGCATTGGGGCTTAGGACTTCAGCATTATGAACTTGGAGAGGAAGCAGTTCAGCCCATAACAATGTGATAAGATCATAAGGTAGCCACCTCTCAATCCTAGGGGAGGATGTAGGGAACCAAAGTGCAGAGAAAGTGGGATTTAGGGCAAGTGTAGAAGAGGAGGTCGGAGAAGGCAATGGCACCCCACTCCAGTACTCTTGCCTGGAAAATCCCATGGACAGAGGAGCCTGGTGGGCTGCAGTCCATGGGTCGCTAAGAGTCGGACATGACTGAGCGACTTCACTTTCAATTTTCACTTTCATGCACTGGAGAAGGAAATGGCAACCCACTACAGTGTTCTTGCCTGGAGAATCCCAGGGACGGTGGAGCCTGGTGGGCTGCTGTCTATGGGGTCACACAGAGTCGGACACGACTGAAGTGACTTAGCAGCAGCAGTAGCAGAAGAGGAGGTCTGATGTGGTGGAATTCCGGCACCCTCTCTTACACTTTCTTCCTCTCCTGATCCTCCTCACCCTTCCCTTCTGCACCAGCATCTTTGCATTTTTTTTTTTTTTACACCAGCATCAGAGTATCTTCACCCCAAGTCAGGTACTGATTTGTTTAAATAAATACTATCTGAAAGTGAGTAAAAGGCTTAGCACTCTGAAGAGGTACTTTGTATCCCTACAGAGGACCTAGTGGTACCGGAAGCTCTGGTGAATTGACTGGGGGGAGGTCTGAGTAGGGAAGACTCCTGCCATTGTAAAGCTGCCTGCTCAGGATCTTTTCATTTCCCACCGGCTCCCTTTTTTTTTTTTTTTTTTTTGGCAAGGGGATTATTCCAAATAAAGATGCAGGCACTGGAGTCAATGGTGGGGAAGTAAAAGAGGGAAGAGGAGGGCAGAGAGTGCCCTGTATTTAAAGGGCCCTAAAGAAACCTGATGGAGAAGGCAATGGCACCCCACTCCAGTACTCTTGCCTGGAAAATCCCATGGACAGAGGAGCCTGGAAGGCTGCAGACCATAGGGTCGAAAAGAGTCGGACACGACTGAGCGACTTCACTTTCACTTTTCCCTTTCATGCATTGGAGAAGGAAATGGCAACCCACTCCAGTGTTCTTGCCTGGAGAATCCCAGGGACGGGGGAGCCTGGTGGGCCGCCGTCTATGGGGTCGCACAGAGTCGGACACGACTGAAGCAACTTAGCAGCAGCAAAGAAACCTGAACAACAGATGCTTGTCTCACTGTAAGCAAAGTGTCATTTTACCTTCGTTTGTTTCATCCTGTGTGATAACTGCAATTTATGAAACGGTATTAATATACTAATCAGGAAAGGGTCCTCTTTCCTTAACAGGATGTCAGTGTTAAGAAAGACCATCATAGCTTGAAATCATTTCACTAGACTATGGGATTAGCTACAGTATGAACTTCAAGGGAAGGGAGGAAACAAATATCTCTTCCCTCTTTCCCTTCCCTCTAAGTTACAGGAAGGAGGGGTGTGAATCTGAGAGTGTCTGTAATTTAAGCCCTGGCATAATTCCTGGTGCAGTTCTCTACACTGTGTCCAATAAATAGATATTGTCAACTGACAACCCCATTGTAGAGTAACATTTGTTTCTTCAGCCAAATTCACTGTATCTGCATAGTTCCATTGTTCTTTGGGGCTCTTGCCTCCTTAAAATAATGGATTGCCAAGTAATAAAAATGCTTTCACCTTTATCTCCACCTATCTCACCCCTTTACCTCTTCTTTTATCGCCGAGGCTCCATGTCACATGATCCATGGCCCCATCTCTCATTGGCTTCTTGGTCCCCAGCAACTCAGAGTCCTTCTGGTTTTAAAATACTGCATTATAATCATTGAGATTTGTTGATTAGAGGAGATGTAGATTGCATTTTGTTTAGAAATAATAGCATTTTGACTGGCATACATCAAGAAAGTCTCCCCTGAGCAAAGGTGCCCCAGCTGGGAAAAATTAAGAGGCAAATTCAGCAATAAAATCAGAAAGCCTGTCACGGGGGTTATCATCTTCTTTGCCTAACTCTGAGATTAATCTCCAAAAGCAGAGTCCTAAGATTGAAAGGGGTCATTTAGTCTTAAAAAATATCTAGAAAATGAGTGCTTTTGACAAATAACATTTTTATCAAAAAAGGAGGAGATATGTAGTTTCTCTTATCTCTCTGCATACCATCTATTATTGTGGCGCTTTCTGTGATCCACATGTCCCTCCATCTACATACAAATCAGAACCTCAAAACACACAGCACTTGGAGGAAAAGCACTTGAAGAAAGAGATACTCAAATAATAACAAGTAATGTTTGTCTTCTCTGCATAATTACAAAGTACTGTGCATGTTCTTCATGATAGAACCGGGGAGATATTATACACGAAATTCACCGAAGAACTTCACAGCTCAGGATCAAGTTTAATTAATGAAATGTGACCTGTACAAATTCCATTTTCAAAGGGTGCCCAGGAAGTTTAGGACTGTTAAATTGGAAATCTGAGTCCATGGTTTTGTGATTTTCCCTTGCATTTTATAACACTTACAACTCATGCATCACTTATGTTAAGGTTACTTAACATCAACTGTTCTTTTGACTTTGGGGCTAAATTATAACGCAATAGAGTCACCAGCAGACATTTTGAGACATAGTATAGTTAACACCACTATCCTTCTTGAACCATAAAGATCTAAGTAGAGTCCACTTGGACCTGCCCCACTCCTCACCCCCCCAAAATAGTCATGAGTCCCTACAAGGTGGTATAGCGGAAAAAGCCCTAGGACAAACCTAAGAGAGCATGATCCTAGAGCTTGACTGCTCTTTGGATAGTGTTATCTCCTGAGTGTGGGTGTAGGGACACCCCGCATTGGCTCAGCAGTGCCCTGGTGGGGACTTCAGAGGCCCTTAAGTGAAATTATTGATAAGGATGCATGAATTAAGTCCATCGCCTCCCCGTTTCCTCCTCTTCCTCCCCCTACATATCTGCCTCTTTAAATTTAAATTGAATGTGGTTAAACTGCCATTCCTCCATGCTTACAATAAGCATACTCCTTTTTTTAGCTGTGATTTTTACAGTAAATAAATAAATGGTAATTTGGTTACCTTATTTATCAAACTATTGAAGCCTATCCTTGAGAAGTCTTAGAATGTAAAGTGTTGCAAAGTCAATAGGTTATGAATATTTCGGCAGCAATATTTAGTAATACAATATGCAAATTTTTATTTCCTACACCAATGAAAGGCTGCCCTGGTGGCTCAGATGGTAAAGAATCTGCCTGCAATGTGAGACCAATCCCTGGCTCAGGACAATCCCCTGGAGAAGGAAATGGCAACCCACTCCAGTATTCTTGCCTGGAGAATCACCATGGACAGAGAAGCCTGATGGGCTACAGTTCATGGGGTCACAAAGAGTTAGACATGACTGAGTGACTAACACTTCCACTTTCGCACCAATAGGAAGGGTTTACTATTTTATTTCAGTAAAAAGACAATTTTATTTCAGTAAAAATCAGGATTATAATCTCCCTGTAGAAAGCTGAAGCATGCAAATAAAACAAAATAAACAAGTTACAGAAATTTCTCTAGAAATGTGCTGCTTAATTTACTTTAACAAAATAAGATTTGAACTTTTTCCTTTTCCAAATATTTTACTAAGACATAAGAAATGTGAGGCTTTTATTTCCAACCATTTATCTAAAGATTTTCCAGCATTATTTACAAAGAAAACCCACAAGTATCCCTTCTCTATGAAGTGAGTTTCATCATTGCATAGCTTGTCTTTATTTTTAAGTGAAACAAAAGAAAATGATGGCATCCTTCATTTCGCAAAGCCCAAATCAATTCTCAGTTTATAATAAGCCAACTCAAAAACAGACTCAAACTTTTATGCCACCATAAAATGAACAGTCAACTGTCTCTAATATCACACTGTCACTGCAATTGTGTTTAAGTGAATTAAGCTACTATCCTATGACTTTATTTTGAAAGCTTCAGTAAACATATATTTTTCACCTTGCAGTGAATTACATTTGAAGGAACCAGTCATTTTCGAGTCCTGAGTTTAGGGGCTGAGATGGCTGAAGGAGGTGTGGCTCATTTCTCCCGTTCTGCCAGCACAAATCTCGGCCCTCTGTCAAAGCACACCTAAGCTTAGTCCCAGCCATCTGGAGGGAAGCTCCTTGAGGAGAGGAATATCTTATTTCTTTCATTATCCTGATATCTAACTTATCTTTTCAAATGTGATCAATAAATTGTAGTGAGTAAATAACTCTTGGCCCAATCCCTTCTTGTCAGTAAAGTGAAGTCGCTCAGTCATGTCCAACTCTTTGCAACCCCATGGACTGTACTACCAGGCTCCTCAGTCCATGGGATTTTCCAGGTAAGAGTACTGGAGTGGGTTGCCATTTTCTTCTCCGGGGGATCTTCCGGACCCAGGGATCAAACCTGGGTCTCTTGCATTGTAGGCAGATGCTTTACTATCTGAGCTACTAGGGAAGCCCAAGCCCATTCTTGTCAGGGATGATAAAAAAGACCTGGAGGGATGGTATGGGGAGGGAGGAGGGAGGAGGGTTCAGGAGGGGGAGCACATGTATACCTGTGATGGATTCATTTTGATGTTTGGCAAAACTAATACAATTACGTAAAGTTTAAAAATAAAATTAAAAAAAAAAAAAGACACTAATAGAAGAACAATGATGTGTTAGGTCACACAATTGATTTGAATTGAGATGGGACAAAAACTCAGATCTTTTGATTTTTTATATAATTTTATTTATTTATATTTTTATTATTTTGGGCTGTACTGGGTCTTTGTTGCTGGGTGGGCTTTTCTACAGTTGCAGTGAGCAGGGACTTCTCTCTCGTTGTGTTCCGCAGGCTTCTCTTGTTGCAGCTTCCAGGCTCTAGAGCACAAACAGGCTCAACGGTTGTGGCCCACAGGCTAGTTGTGGCTCCCGTAGCATGTGGGATCTTCCCATATCACCGTTCAAACCCGTGTCTTCCTGCATTGTCAGGCAGATTCTTTCCCACTGAGCCACTATGGAAGCCTAGGTCTTTTGGATTTTCATGCTGTGGAAATCTTAACAAGCTGAACACAGGTACCAAAGTATAGAAAATGGATTGAATGTAATTTGCAGCTTGTGATGACTGACTTTTTATGAAGATGTTACCCTAAGTCTTACAAAAGTAATGAAATTATTACCCTTGAATTATCATAATGAATTACATATATTATATACTAATATATAATATATATAATGAATTATTATCCTTGTCCCAGAGATGTCTAGCATTAAAGTCCAGTGATTCAGAACATAGTAGACTAGTCAGATACCAACTATGTGGCCTTACTAAATTCCTTATTCTAACCCTCAGATCCTCCTTTGTAATGGGGACAGAATAGTAGCTATCTCTTAGGAGTTATAATGACCAGACAGAATAACATGTAGAGCACAAAGCTCAGGGCCTGCTGCATGGTTATCAACATGGCAATAATTTAAACTGCTTTGTAGGGGTTTGTTAAGCTATCATGCGAATGAATGAGAAAAACAGATTCCACTAAAATATATATTTAAATTATGTAAATATGTGAGTGTATCCCTTTAAACATATCATTTAATATGCACAAGCATTTATATTTTTAAATACGTATATACAGTATATATATACACAGAAGAAAAAATTCTGGAAAATGTATAAAATATTAAGGTTATTGTATCTAGGCATTGGAATACTTTTTTACCTGTATTTGCATACACTTTCTACAATAAGCATGAATAATAATTGTGTAAAATAAATTTAATATATTTTTAAACAGAAATATTGGTTTTAATCTGGTTTGAAATCTCATTTATAGAGAGTAAATTCGAAAATCACTTTCCAATGAAAGCAGCTGATAATGCCAAAGTTACTGGAATTTTCCCCAAAAAAAATATTGCTGGGTTTTTTAATTCTTAATTAATTTTTATAATTATCTTATTAAGCATATGCCATGTACCAGATCCTGTTTCAGTGCTTTATAAATATCAACTCAAAAAAAAATCAACTCAATTAAGAAAGAATAATAACATCTTATCTGAGGAGAGAAATAGACAAGTATGGAGGTAAAAAAAACAAATACAGGAAATACAATTTTTTAAAAGGTAGTCTAACTTCTGTCTTTAAGACCAACATAATGAAAAATACAGGGAAAAACACAAAATTCCTATAACTTGCTTTACTCATATATACACAATAGCCACCAAAATAATCTAGCTTAAGTTTATTCTACTAAGAAATTAATAATTATATTCTAAATAATTTGGACATGGTTTTATAAGACACAATTTTAAAAAGAAGTCATCAAAACCTGTCTGTGAACCATGTAACAGTCCCCTAAGGTATATTATTTTCTCTCTAACCACGTCTACCAATTGCTATTCTGTAAGAGCAATTCAAGTACAAAAATACAAATGTGATAATAAGATGGAGAACTAGTTCTCATTATCTACCCATCATCCTCTTCTCTGCACACACAAGGTCCCTAAGAAGCCAGCAGGCAGGACTCGTAGCTGCAGAGGTCACAGAAGGGGCACAGCAGTGGGTAAGACTCAGAGCTGGTAGTCAATATGATATACCTCTAGAATCAGTATAATCACCCTGAATAACACAGGAACATCAAGGTAATATATGATGGGCTATCATTTTTCCTTGCTGTTCCTTATGTAACTGTGATGACCATAACTCAACAACAAATTTGTCACAGAATCGTCAAAGGGGCAGGGGGCGGGGTGGGAATCAGCTTGCATACGTCTGCTCTGGGAACGTAGGATTTTTTTTTTTTTCTAATACAAATCCAAATATATTCATAACCATATTTGTTTCCCATGTTGAAATGGCTAACTCTTAAAAACAGTGCTTCAAAGACACCAAACTTGCCACCTCAGACTCCTAAAGGTAGATCGATAGAAAGGAGGCTGAAGCCTCTTAGAAACAGAAATCATTATCTGTCTTTCTGAGCTGGGTGCCCCCGAAAAGACACTGCCAAAGCCAGTGGCGGAAGACCAACCTGGAGAGAGTAACTGTTTCCCAACCTGCCCTAATGTTTATTGAGCACCAGAAGAGGTGCCTCTGTTTATAGCTATAAACTTTAAGCATTTTGATTAATGAAACGTTGCTGCTGCTGCTGCTGCTAAGTCGCTTCAGTCGTGTCCGACTCTGTGCGACCCCATAGACGGCAGCCCACCAGGCCCCGCCATCCCTGGGATTCTCTAGGCAAGAACACTGGAGTGGGTTGCCATTTCCTCCTCCAATGCATGAAAGTGAAAAGTGAAAGTGAAGTCGCTCAGTCGTGTCCGACTCTTAGCGACCCCATGGACTGCAGCAGAGCTAGCCTTAGTTTTTCCAATGTCCCCTTTCTGAATTAACCTAAGCCAACTGTGAGCAGCTCTGTGTGTGTGTGTGTGTGTGTGTGTGTGTGTGTGTGTGTATGTGTATAGAAGCTAATGGTTACACTGGTGGTGATAATTTTCACAATGAGAAAGAAAAGAGCAGAGAATAATTAAACCATCTCTTTCTGGAGGTAAAACAAAGGAGCTTTTCCAATTCCATAGAGAAAAGCAGTAATTCTTAGAACGTTTTACTTAAATTTCTTTTAAAATCAGTAGCACACCAGACAATATACCATAGTTCAAAGACCCCTGAGTCTGCAGAGGGGTAGGGTTCTGAAAATAGAATAATAGCAAAATAGAAAATAGGAGCAGAGTGTTTAGAATTCATCACACCAAACCCCCAACCTTTCACCCCATTACTGAGAAGGAAACAAAGATCCAGAAAACTATCCCAAGTCTGACAGTGAGTTTCAGGCATAGCCGGGATTAGAGACCTACTCGATTTCCACTGTAGCCCGTGCTCTTCCAGGACCCAGCCTGCAGACTCTTGGCCCTGTGTTCCTTCTGCTACAAAGGGCTGTGTCACAGTAGGGAATGGGAAGCAGCTAAAGGTTTTGAGCAAAGGCATGACATGATTGTTTCTATCTGGAGAAGATGGATATGCCAGTCCCTTGTGTAAACTGGGTTAAAAGATCAGCATTAGCACAACCTCGGAGAAGGTGATGGCACCCCACTCCAGTACTCTTGCCTGGAAAATCCCATGGATGGAGGGGCCTGGTGGGCTGCAGTCCATGGCGTCGCTAGGAGTCGGACACGACTGAGCAACTTCACTTTCACTTTTCACTTTGATGCATTGGAGAAGGAAATGGCAACCCACTCCAATGTTCTTGCCTGGAGAATCCCAGGGACAGGGGAGCCTGGTGGGCTGCCGTCTCTGGGGTCGCACAGAGTCAGACACGACTGAAGTGACTTAACAGCAGCAGCAGCACAACCTAGCATTAGTGCAAGGAGAAAGCAATGGCACCCCACTCCAGGACTCTTGCCTGGAAAATCCTATGGACGGAGGAGCCTGGTAAGCTGCAGTCCATGAGGTCGCTAAGAGTTGGACAGGACTGAGCAACTTCACTTTCACTTTTCACTTTCATGCATTGGAGAAGGAAATGGCAACCCACTCCAGTGTTCTTGCCTGGAGAATCCCCATCCCAGGGGGAGTCTGATGGGCTGCCATCTCTGGGGTCGCACAGAGTCAGACACGACTGAAGCGACTTAGAAGCAGCAGCAGCATTAGTGAAAGGCCATGAGAACTGGAACTAAGGGAGTAGAATGGAAGGGGCAAGATACAAGATATACTCCAAGCCTGCTTGTCTACTGCTAGAGAGCAGGAGCACCTATATCCCCAGTTCCTAATACATGGTGCATGAAAAGGACACAACAGCTATCGTTAAATGAAGAGATGAATTAAAGAAGTAGAACCATTCAAAAATCATGTCAAGTTTGCAGGCTACATGGCAGAGAGAATGTTGCAGAAATTGAAAGAGAACTTGGTGGTTGAGCAGCAGGGAGAAGACAATTTGAGGATCATCCAGGGTAGACCTGGAGAGGGCTTTCTGGAACCACTGGCACAGAAGTCATCGATAAAGCCCTAGAATTGATGAGAAGGCTATTGAATTACAGAAATGGGAAAAGGGCTGGAGACATTTTGTGGGGTTAATCTGTACACCTATAGTGTACACCCAGATCTGGTTTTTAGATTTATGGTTCTCCACAGATGGCTGACTGATAGAATTATTCAATTGGCATTTCTCAAAAACAAGAACAAAAACTTCAGACCCAAGATCAGTGTCAGTGTGAGATTTTCAAATAAGAAGACCCAAATGCATGCTTGCAATAGCAGTGAGAAAATTTCAACTTGAATTTTGAAGATTTCCAGAATTTAACAAGCAGAAAAATTAAAAAAAAAAAATACAGTTTTCATTTTACTGTATATAAATTTTGCGCCTCATGGGGAAGAAATATTTTAGTTTTGAAATACACACCAAGTTGTGGGTGGGGAAGGGATCATAGTCTTTTCAGTAATTGAGCCAGATGGCAAACAAGCCCTGACATCCCCCTACCCATCCCCCACACCTCCAGAAGTTGGCAGCACGTATAAGCATCCTTTCTGAGGAACCCTTGGAGGCAGTCACCTACACATATGCTATTGTCCACAGCAACCTCCTCAGTGTAGTTTTTCTGCTCCTTCCATCCACCGGGACCATCAAATATAGGCCAGACCTTTGAAATGGGCCTTTTGTATTCTGTGGTTACTCCTTCTTAAGGTCCTATACTCCTAGAACCATGAAAATAAAAACTAATTGACTGTTAGATCTGAGCACGACCTTGAAGGTGAACTAGTTAAATCTCCTTGAGGGAACTGGGAACCAAGTCTGACCTTCCCTCCAAAGATACAATAGCTAGCTTTTCTGCCAAAGCTGGTCCTCAGGATCTGAAAGTGGGCTTGAGTGTGGCTTGGTAGTGTGGATCCTGCTATAGAGTGTGTAAGAGATTCACATCCTTGTGGTTGTAAGGCACAAGTATAGACAGGTTTCAAATAGAAAGTGGGACCTGGAGAAGTGAGAGAAAGTGACTGGACAACCTCTAGAGTGTGGAGAGGAGGGGATGGTGCTTACAGACCCTTGAGGGTGAGGGCTCTGTCTACAATCACCCAGTTCTGCCATGAGTTGAGGGTGTCCACTTCCCCTGGAGAGAGAGTTCTTCAACACTCCTAGGATCCTAGAGTTAACTCCCACCATTGGTGGAAATAAAGGTTTTGGAATAAAAGAGGAAAATACAAAAAGATTACAACTATTAGCTAAACATGATGGAACTATGTGCTTATTATAAAGAATAGTAATATTAATTTGCCAAAAAGAAAACCTGAATCCATCTACTTGGGTTGGACACATGTAAAAGTATCTAGCTAGCTTTCCCTTATATTTTTCTGTTTGCTCACTAACGTCTCTATTCACCTCCATTTAAAACTTATGTATTCATTTGCTCACTGTTTACTCAGCAAATAGGTATTATTTGCCTAATATGTGTTAGACTCTGGATATACAATAGTTCAAAAAGTCGCATGGAGTTTTCAGACAATAATTTTAGTCTACCGCTAATATGAATTCAGTTCATTTTATCATTTTTTTCTTTCTTTTCCTAGAACAATCTTCATAGAAGAGTAATTTCCCTTAAGCTAAAGTATCTCCTTTTTGAGAAGAGAAAATAAAAAGTGTCTCCATCACTGTATCACTGGCATTTCATGTATATTCATCCTCAAAGTAAGCAGGAATTCATAATCTGTCCTTTGCATCCTCAGTCACTCAGTGTGTCTGACTTTTTGTGACCCTATTGGACTGTAGCCCACTAGGCTCCTCTGTCCATGGATTTTTCCAGATAAGAATACTGGAGTGGGTTGCCATTTCCTGCTCCAAATCTATCCCTTTGGAATCATAAAAAATAATGTGAAAATCACCCTAGCTTATCTTCACTTCTGACAGGAGTTTGTTTGTAATATCTTTATTTTCCATATTCATTTTGCCTTGGATTTTGACATTATTCAGTCTTTACACTTAATGTCTTCCCAGCCACCATCCATTCCACCTTCTTTCAACACTTTACTGACCTGTGGACGGCGATGTTACCTTGACTTATTCTCGACGTGATCTTCAATATGTGGTCCACAGGCAGGATTTTCTGCTAAAAGCATTTTCTCCGAACTGCTGAAAAGAAAGCTAACTCTAGTTTCCTGTGGGCCAAGTCCCCTGTGAATTCCAACAGGGAGAAAAAAGTTAATTGCTAACAGGTCTGTGAATGTGTCACTTACAACTCGCCACTGGATCCCTTCAGTCTCACACCCTTTCAGCAGTAGCGTTTAGCGCAATGAGACCAGACGGAGTTGTTCGTTTTATTTTATTTTATTTTTTTTGCTTTCTTCAATAAGATACAGAATGAGTTTAAAGAAAGCTATCTTTAAGCTTTATCTCTGTGTTCTGGCGTAAGAATTCAATAATTCCTTTAATCCATGTTGTCATCTCCCTTGGCCTTTTCCTTTACTTTAGTCTTTTAACATCTCACCTTATTTTAATAGCAATTATCAGAATCCATATACTAATTCAACCTAACAAGAACACTAGTAGTCTGAACCTAGTCTAAAAAAGGCACTGAACCTGGCATTCACATTCATGTTCATAATGATACTATATTTCACAGCAAATGATCTGTTTTCAATAACTACAATTTAGCTGTAATTTATCTTTAAAAGATCTCTGACAATAAATCAAAAGAGTTAATTGGGTTAATTTTCCTTAAGAGAGAAAGAGTCTTATAGCATCCCTTAACACTGGTTGAAGCATAGAAATAACCTTGCAAATATATCATAGATATTATTTTAATCTAGTGAACAGGATTAGTAGAAGTAAAAGCCAGGCTTTAAATGGAATTCATGTATTCTAAATTTCTCCTAGCATCTTTGAAGCTATATGTCTATTTAGTCATCAGTCTGTCTCTTTATCTCTATATACCTGTGGATATATTTTTAAACACACTTAGTTCTTGGCGAGAATAGTCATTGATCTTCTGTTTCAAGAGGCACTAAAAACAGGCTGCATTTCCAGGATGTTTTAGGTTAGGGCAACAGCATAGCATTTCTTAAAATTTCACAAAATCTTCTCTTCTATATATTTCTAGAGAAACAGCAAAAGAGATGTGAACATTTCAATACTTGAGTCTTCACCATCCGGGAAGTAAATCAACAGAATCGTTTGTCTTCATTTCACAGGCTCATCCAAAAACTAGGACCTCCATATATCACGTGGTTCATCCTATATTGGAAATCATAACCATTTTTAGAATCATATACTTAGTATAATTTTGCAACTTAAAGGCTACTTTAGAAATCCGTTCATCCATTTTTTCAGAAAATTAGTCTTCCAAAAAATATTCACATACTTCAACATGTTAGTAAGTATTTGGGGAAGCAGTGTCTGGGTGGAAATAGTTGGAAATGTCTCCTCTGGAGGCTCACAATGGACGTTAGCATATTACAGGCTCAGCAGACCCATAGTAGGAAAAAAAAAAAAAACAGAAAAAAGAAAAAAAAATTCTACTGATTGGGGAGGGTAGGAACTTTTATATTTTATTCTCTAAATATACTTTTTCTTATTTCATACAAAAACATATGATGTGCTGAGAAAGAAACGAAGAAATAGATCTCAGAGAAACTGGAGAAGAAGAAGAGAGGTATAAAAAGATTTAATCAGTCCCAGTAAGGAATGGAACGTTAAGGATTAAGAGACATGCCTGAAAAGCATTTTTGTAAAGTTTTGTAATGGGAGGTAATGCATAGCTCTTCCTCAAGAATCACATTACTTGTCAGAGCAAGAGAAGGGAGAAAGGAAAGAGGGAAGGAGAAAAGGAAGAAGGGAGAGAAGGAAGGAGAGAGGGATGGAGAAAGCTTGTGCTTCCAAAACCTGTGTGTGCGCGTGCTAACTCACCTCAGTCATGCCCGACTCTTTGCAACCCTATAGACTGTAGCCTGCTAGGCTCCTCTGTCCGTGGGAGTCTCCAGGCAAGAATGCTAGAGTGGGTTGCCATGGCCTCCTCCAGGGGATCTTTCTGACCCAGGGATCAAACCCGTGTGTCTTATGTCTGCTGCATAGGCAGGCAGGAAGCTCTATTCAAAAAGCATCTAAGGGACTTTCCTGGCAGTCCAATGGTTAAGATTCAGCACTTCCACTACAAGGGGCATGGGTTCGATCCCTGGTTGGGGAAGTTCTGCATGTCATGGGGTACAACCAAAAAAAAGAAAAAAGCATGGTAACTAGTAGAATGCTGGTGGATGTTTAACAACCAGCTCTTGGGAAAGGATGCAGCATTTACCAACTTTATGGTATAAATAGTCCCACCGTGACCAATGTCAAACACAAGGTGCACTGCCTCAAAAGCTTCTGACTCTAGCACATGAGCTGGCATATCTTACCCTTCTTCCAATCTCTCTCCTGTACATAAGCATTTTCAAGATGAGCAAACCAGGCCTGGAGAGGTTATTTGATTGTCAAAATTATACAGCTACTCATCTTTAGTGGCAGAATTTGGGGGTTGGGGGCAGGAGGAGAAGGGGACAACAGAGGATGAGATGGCTGGATGGCATCACTGACTCGATGGACGTGAGTTTGAGTGAACTCTGGGAGTTGGTGATGGACAGGGACGCCTGCTGCTGCTGCTGCTGCTGCTAAGTCACTTCAGTCGTGTCTGACTCTGTGCAACCCCAAGACAGCAGCCCACCAGGCTCCCCTGTCCTTGGGATTTTCCAGGTAAGAACACTGGAATGGGTTGCCATTTCCTTCTCCAATGCATGAAAGTGAAAAGTGAAAGTGAAGTTGCTCAGTTATGTCCAACTCTGTGCCACCCCAAGATAGCAGCCCACCAGGCTCCCCCGTCCATGGGATTTTCCAGGCAAGAGTACTGGAGTGGGGTGCCATTGCCTTCTCCGACAGGGAGGCCTGGCGTGCTGCAATTCATGGGGTCGCAAAGAGTCGGACATGACTGAGCGACTGAACTGAACTGAACTGAAACTCTAATTTCTAAATTCGATGATAATTTCACACTATCAAACATAGAAATCTGGGACTTCCCAGGTGGCCCAGAGGTGAAGAATCTGCCTGCCAATGCAGGAGATTCAAGAGACCCTGGTTTGATCCCTGTGTTGGGAAGATCCCCTGGAGTAGAAAATGTCGACCCATTACAGTACTGTTGCCTAGAGAATCCCACGGACAGAGGAGCCTGATGGGCTACACAGTCCATGGGGTCACAAAGAGTGGTCACAGTTGGATATGGCTGAGGGACTGAGCACAACACAACATAAAATCTAGCTATGTGAAAGGAAGTATAGTATTGTGGAGCCCAGTGATCCAGAAGATCCTTCCCTCAGAAATGTGGATAATATCTTTTATCTGCTCTAGCTCCTTGTGTGCACAAGGCATACTTTGGATTATATGTGTGTGTTACCAGTACCTTCTAAGAATAATAATAAATAGGGGTTTATTCATAAATATTTTTAAATCCTTAGTCAAAAGTGGCTGTGTGACAATTTAAAGTATTATTCTGAAGTCATTCAAGTCTCATTCATATTGTGAAATCTCTCACATCTATCTTGAACTGAGGTCAGACGAAGGATCTTAGTTTAGAAAGAAAGGAAAGTTAACTGTAACTGATTTCAGTGTTTTTGTTGTTTAACTTTCCCTCTCAAGCCATAATTCACCTTATGTTTTTTCACTTGCCTCATACTTCCAAAAGACAAAGATTTGTTGAGATACATGCTTTTAAAACATAGAATTGTTTTGATACATATTTACATACATATATATAAACTTGATTTTGTCTGTGGAAGATGATGCTTTCTTGGGTTCAAAGATGAGAACATAAATTTGCTTGTACTGAAAGTCATTATCCTTTGTGGCAGAGATGTCCCTGTGAGCTCTTCTATAAAAGGATTTGTTCTATAAATCCGAGATTCTTCCCTGACTGGCTTCCACTGATCTTGGTCAAGTCCTTTAATCTCTTATAACTTTGATTTCCCTATTCATGAAAAGAATGTGATAATAGTAACCTATACTTTATGAGGTAGTTGGTCTCAACTGCACAGATTTTAAGAACTTGTCATTAAGTTCATGGACTTCACTCTAACTTTTGGCCATTTTACAATATTCTGACTCTTTTTGCCCAAAGCTAAGTGAGAAAAAAAAAAAAAAAAACTAGAGCTAAAATTTGTTTTATTTAAACTAGCTGCAGATTGAGATCAGCCTATGACTGAACCTCATTTAACATCTTAAGGAAAGGTATATTTAATATTTTTCTATGTTCCCTTCCCCATAATGATGCATTTCTGATTTTTCAGATTCTAATGAAATTTCAAAAACTTTCAAAGGTTTTTAACTTGAAATTTTCGTTTATCTCCAAGTTTCTCCATTTGCACAGTGACTGGTCCTTTGACCATGCATATGTGTCATCCAGGAAGATAATTTCCTGAGAGTTACTTAAGCTTTGCTGGAAAATTCTGAACAACATAGGTAACTGAAGGTACAATGAGCCCTCCTAGGATTAATATTCTGTGATCATAGTCATTACTCCATCTAAGTGTGCTCAACTAAGTTTATCAAGCAGCCTGTGAGTGCAGATATTTTAGAAAAGAGATTTTTGGTGAAAATATTGTAAATGATGTTACATTAGGAACAAGAAAAATTGTAATTAGTATTTAAATAGGACTTTACAGTTTACCCAGTATTTCCCTATATTGTCTCATTAAATCTTCACAACACCTTGATAAGTATATCATCCTGATTTTATGGATAAAAAAGTTGAGGTTTTAAGAAGTTGCCTTATTCAGATCAGTGGAAGCCTGTGAGGAAAGTTTGGGACTCAAATGCCATGAGGATTAAATGGGGTCAAATACAAAATACAGTTAATGCATTGGAAGCACTCAATAAATTCTACCTTTAAAAAAACAGATTTATGCTGTTATATGATCCCTTTTGTTGACTAAAGAAACTAATCAGACTTAAAACACTGCTCATCCAGCAGAAGTAACAAATTAAACATATATGAAAATTCCATAGTCACTGCCATTTCTGGCACCAAAAACATTATTATCAAACAGTTTTAGAGTATCAGAAAGGATAGAGATTCCATAGAATTAAAAATATGTATAAATATGTATAAAATTCATGATATTTGAATTTAAACATTTAATCCCTAAGACTCCAGTCCAAAAATTCTATGACTCTATGATAATTTTATATTAGATGTTTGGTATAATGAGTTTACCAAAGACTCAGTTATCTCAGTTTTTCTTCCTTTTAATCTCAACATAAACTTCAGTTCAGTTCAGTCGCTCAGTCGTGTCCGACTCTTTGCGACCCCATGAATCACAGCCCGCCAGGCCTCCCTGTCCATCACCAACTCCCAGAGTTCACTCAAACTCATGTCCCTCGAGTTAGTGATGCCATCCAGCCATCCCATCCTCTGTTGTCCCCTTCTCCTCCTGCCCCCAATCCCTCCCAGCACCAGAGTCTTTTCCAGTGAGTCAACTCTTCACATGAAGTGGCCAAAGTACTGGAGTTTCAGCTTCAGCATCAGTCCTTCCAATGAACACCCAGGACTGATCTCCTTTAGAATGGACTGGTTGGATCTCCTTGCAGTCCAAGGGACTCTCAAGAGTCTTCTCCAACACCACAGTTCAAAAGCATCAATTCTTCGCTGCTCAGCTTTCTTCACAGTCCAACTCTCACATCCATACATGACCACTGGAAAAACCATAGCCTTGACTAGACGGACCTTTGTTGGCAACGCAATGTCTCTGCTTTTGAATATGCGATCTAGGTTGGTCATAACTTTCCTTCCAAGGAGTAAGCGTCTTTTAATTTCATGGCTACAGTCACCATCTGCAGTGATTTTATAGGCCAAAAAAATAAAGTCTGACACTGTTTCCCCATCTATTTGCCGTGAAGTGATGGGACCAGATGCCATGATCTTAGTTTTCTGAATGTTGAGCTTTAAGCCAACTTTTTCACTCTCCTCTTTCACTTTCATCAAGAGGTTTTTTAGTTCCTCTTCACTTTCTGCCATAACGGTGGTGTCATCTGCATATCTGAGGTTATTGATATTTCTCCTGGCAATCTTGATTCCAGCTTGTGCTTCTTCCAGCCCAGCGTTTCTCATGATGTACTCTGCGTATAAGTTAAATAAGCAGGATGACGATATACAGCCTTGACGTACTCCTTTTCCTATTTGGAACCAGTCTGTTGTTCCATGCCCAGTTCTAACTGTTGCTTCCTGACCTGCATACAAATTTCCCAAGAGGCAGATCAGGTGGTCTGGTATTCCCATCTCTTTCAGAGTTTTCCACAGTTTATTGTGATCCACACAGTCAAAGGCCTTGGCATAGTCAATAAAGCAGAAATAGATGTTTTTCTGGAACTCTCTTGCTTTTTCAATGATCCAGCAGATGTTGGCAATTTGATCTCTGGTTCCTCTGCCTTTTCTAAAACCAGCTTGAACATCAGGAAGTTCACAGTTCATGTATTGCTGAAGCCTGGCTTGGAGAATTTTGAGCATTACTTTACTAGCATGTGAGATGAGTGCAATTGCACAGTAGTTTGAGCATTCTTTGGCATTGCCTTTCTTTGGGATTGAAGTGAAAACTGACCTTTTCCAGTCCTGTGGCCACTGCTGAGTTTTCCAAACTTGCTGGCATATTGAGTGCAGCACTTTCACAGCATCATCTTTCAGGATTTGGAATAGCTCAAATGGAATTCCATCACCTCCACTAGCTTTGTTTGTAGTGATGCTTTCTAAGGCCCACTTGACTTCACATTCCAGGATGTCTGGCTCTAGGTGAGTGATCACACCATTGTGATTATCTGGGTCGTGAAGCTCTTTTTTGTACAGTTCTTCTGTGTATTCTTGCCACCTCTTCTTAATATCTTCTGCTTCTGTTAGGTCCATACCATTTCTGTCCTTTATTGAGCCGATCTTTGCATGAAATGTTCCCTTCATATCTCTAATTTTCTTGAAGAGATCTCTAGTCTTTCCCATTCTATTGTTTTCCTCTATTTCTTTGCATTGATCGCTGAGGAAGGCTTTCTTATTGCTCCTTGCTATTCTTTGGAACTCTGCATTCAGATGCTTATATCTTTCCTTTTCTCCTTTGCTTTTCACTTCTCTTCTTTCACAGCTATTTGTAAGGCCTCCCCAGACAGCCATTTTGCTTGGGGTGGAAGGACAGGGAAGCCTGGTGTGCTGCTGTCCATGGAGTTGCAAAGAGTTGGACACACAACTGAATGACATGGCCGAGAGGAGCTACCCCTCGCCCAAGGTCAAGGGCAGTGACCAAAAGTGCCAGGCTGCGATGGCACAGGAGCAGCATAGAGGAGCTACTGCACGCCCAAGGTCAGGGGAGGCAGCCAAGAGGAGCAAACCCACATCCAAGGAGGGGTGGCTGCATGGGTGCACGAGGGCCAAGAGGATCTACTCCACATTCAAGGTCAGGAGGGGAGGCTGTGAGGAGATACCCTTCATCCAAGGTAAGGAGCAGCAGCGGCTGCACTTTGCTAGAGCAGCCGTGAAGAGATACCCCACGTCCAAGGTAAGAGAAACCCAAGTAAGACGGTAGGTGTTGCAAGAGGGCATCAGAGGGCAGACACACTGAAACCATAATCACAGAAAACTGGACGATGTAATCACATGGACCACAGCCTTGTCTAACTCAGTGAAACTAAGCCGTGCCATGTGGGGCCACCCAGGACGGGCGGGTCATGGTGGAGAGATCTGATGGAATGTGGTCCACTGGAGAAGGGAATGGCAAACCACTTCAGTATTCTTGCCTTTAGAACCCCATGAACAGTATGAAAAGGCAAAATGATAGGATACTGAAAGAGGAACTCCCCAGGTCGGTAGGTGCCCTACTGGAGATCAATGGAGAAATAACTCCAGAAAGAATGAAGGGATGGAGCCAAAGCAAAAACAATACACAGTTGTGGATGTGACTGGTGATAAAAGCAAGGTCCAATGCTGTAAAGAGCAATATTGCATAGGAACCTGGAATGTCAGGTCCATGAATCAAGGCAAATTGGAAGTGGTCAAACAGGAGATGGCAAGAGTGAATGTCCACATTCTAGGAATCAGTGAACTAAAATGGACTGGAATGGATGAATTTAACTCAGATGGCCATTATATCTACTACTGTGGGCAGGAATCCCTTAGAAGAAATGGAGTAGCCATCATGGTCAACAAAAGAGTCCAAAATGCAGTACTTGGATGCAATCTCAAAAACGACAGAATGATCTCTGTTCGTTTCCAAGGCAAACCATTCAATATCACAGTAATCCAAGTCTATGCCCCAACCAGTAACACTGAAGAAGCTGAAGTTGAATGGTTCTATGAAGACCTACAAGAACTAACTAAGTTAGAACTAACTAACTAACTAAGACCTTTTAGAACTAATACCCAAAAAAGATACCCTTTTCATTATAGGGGACTGGAATGCAAAAGTCGGAAGTCAAGAAACACCTGTAATAACACCTCCAAGGCAATTTAGCCTTGGAGTACGGAATGAAGCAGGGCAAAGTCTAATAGAGTTTTCCCAAGAGAATGCACTGGTCATAGCAAACACCCTCTTCCAACAACACAAGAGAAGACTCTATACATGAACATCACCAGATGGTCAACACTGAAATTAGATTGATTATATTCTTTTTTTTTTTTTTTTTCTCTAATTTTATTTTATTTTTAAACTTTACATAATTGTATTAGTTTTGCCAAATATCAAAATGAATCCGCCACAGGTATACATGTGCTCCCCATCCCGAACCCTCCTCCCTCCTCCCTCCCCATACCATCCCTCTGGGCCGTCCCAGTGCACCAGCCCCCAGCATCCAGCATCATGCATCGAACCTGGACTGGCAACTCGTTTCCTACATGATATTTTACATGTTTCATTGCCATTCTCCCAAATCTTCCCACCCTCTCCCTCTCCCACAGAGTCCATAAGACTGTTCTATACATCAGTGTCTCTTTTGCTGTCTCGTACACCGGGTTATTGTTACCATCTTTCTAAATTCCATATATATGCGTTAGTATACTGTATTTATGTTTTTCCTTCTGGCTTACTTCACTCTGTATAATAGGCTCCAGTTTCATCCACCTCATTAGAACTGATTCAAATGTATTCTTTTTAATGGCTGAGTAATACTCCATTGTGTATATGTACCACAGCTTTCTTATCCATTCATCTGCTGATGGACATCTAGGTTGCTTCCATGTCTTGGCTATTATAAACAGTGCTGCGATGAACATTGGGGTACACGTGTCTCTTTCCCTTCTGGTTTCCTCAGTGTGTATGCCCAGCAGTGGGGTTGCTGGATCATAAGGCAGTTCTATTTCCAGTTTTTTAAGGAATCTCCACACTGTTCTCCATAGTGGCTGTACTAGTTTGCATTCCCACCAACAGTGTAAAAGGGTTCCCTTTTCTCCACACCCTCTCCAGCATTTATTATTTGTAGACTTTTGGATCGCAGCCATTCTGACTGGTGTGAAATGGTACCTCATAGTGGTTTTGATTTGCATTTCTCTGATAATGAGTGATGTTGAGCATCTTTTCATGTGTTTGTTAGCCATCTGTATGTCTTTTTTGGAGAAATGTCTATTTAGTTCTTTGGCCCATTTTTTGATTGGGTCGTTTATTTTTCTGGAGTTGAGCTGTAGGAGTTGCTTGTATATTTTTGAGATTAGTTGTTTGTCCGTTGCTTCATTTGCTATTATTTTCTCCCATTCTGAAGGCTGTCTTTTCACCTTGCTAATAGTTTCCTTTGATGTGCAGAAGCTTTTAAGGTTAATTAGGTCCCATTTGTTTATTTTTGCTTTTATTTCCAATATTCTGGGAGGTGGGTCATAGAGGATCCTGCTGTGATGTATGTCGGAGAGTGTTTTGCCTATGTTCTCCTCTAGGAGTTTTATAGTTTCTGGTCTTACGTTTAGATCTTTAATCCATTTTGAGTTTATTTTTGTGTATGGTGTTAGAAAGTGGTCCAGTTTCATTCTTTTACAAGTGGTTGACCAGATTTCCCAGCACCACTTGTTAAAGAGATTGTCTTTAATCCATTGTATATTCTTGCCTCCTTTGTCAAAGATAAGGTGTCCATATGTGCGTGGATTTATCTCTGGGCTTTCTATTTTATTCCATTGATCAATATTTCTGTCTTTGTGCCAGTACCATACTGTCTTGATAACTGTGGCTTTGTAGTAGAGCCTGAAGTCAGGTAGGTTGATTCCTCCAGTTCCATTCTTCTTTCTCAAGATCGCTTTGGCTATTCGAGGTTTTTTGTATTTCCATACAAATTGTGAAATTATTTGTTCTAGCTCTGTGAAGAATACTGTTGGTAGCTTGATAGGGATTGCGTTGAATCTATAAATTGCTTTGGGTAGTATACTCATTTTCACTATATTGATTCTTCCAATCCATGAACATGGTATATTTCTCCATCTATTAGTGTCCTCTTTGATTTCTTTCACCAGTGTTTTATAGTTTTCTATATATAGGTCTTTAGTTTCTTTAGGTAGATATATTCCTAAGTATTTTATTCTTTCCGTTGCAATGGTGAATGGAATTGTTTCCTTAATTTCTCTTTCTGTTTTCTCATTATTAGTGTATAGGAATGCAAGGGATTTCTGTGTGTTGATTTTATATCCTGCAACTTTACTGTAGTCATTGATTATTTCTAGTAATTTTCTGGTGGATTCTTTAGGGTTTTCTATGTAGAGGATCATGTCATCTGCAAATAGTGAGAGTTTTACTTCTTCTTTTCCAATTTGGATTCCTTTTATTTCTTTTTCTGCTCTGATTGCTGTGGCCAAAACTTCCAAAACTATGTTGAATAGTAATGGTGAAAGTGGGCACCCTTGTCTTGTTCCTGACTTTAGAGGAAATGCTTTCAATTTTTCACCATTGAGGATAATGTTTGCTGTGGGTTTGTCATATATAGCTTTTATTATGTTGAGGTATGTTCCTTCTATTCCTGCTTTCTGGAGAGTTTTTATCATAAATGGATGTTGAATTTTGTCAAAGGCTTTCTCTGCATCTATTGAGATAATCATATGGTTTTTATTTTTCAATTTGTTAATGTGGTGTATTACATTGATTGATTTGCGGATATTGAAGAATCCTTGCATCCCTGGGATAAAGCCCACTTGATCATGGTGTATGATCTTTTTAATGTGTTGTTGGATTCTGATTGCTAGAATTTTGTTAAGGATTTTTGCATCTATGTTCATCAGTGATATTGGCCTGTAGTTTTCTTTTTTTGTGGGATCTTTGTCAGGTTTTGGTATTAGGGTGATGGTGGCCTCATAGAATGAGTTTGGAAGTTTACCTTCCTCTGCAATTTTCTGGAAGAGTTTGAGCAGGATAGGTGTCAGCTCTTCTCTAAATTTTTGGTAGAATTCAGCTGTGAAGCCGTCTGGACCGGGGCTTTTGTTTGCTGGAAGATTTTTGATTACAGTTTCAATTTCCGTGCTTGTGATGGGTCTGTTAAGATTTTCTATTTCTTTCTGGTCCAGTTTTGGAAAGTTGTACTTTTCTAAGAATTTGTCCATTTCTTCCACGTTGTCCATTTTATTGGCATATAATTGTTGATAGTAGTCTCTTATGATCCTTTGTATTTCTGTGTTGTCTGTTGTGATCTCTCCATTTTCGTTTCTAATTTTGTTGATTTGATTTTTCTCCCTTTGTTTCTTGATGAGTCTGGCTAATGGTTTGTCAATTTTATTTATCCTTTCAAAGAACCAGCTTTTGGTTTTGTTGATTTTTGCTATGGTCTCTTTTGTTTCTTTTGCATTTATTTCTGCTCTAATTTTTAAGATTTCTTTCCTTCTACTAACCCTGGGGTTCTTCATTTCTTCCTTTTCTAGTTGCTTTAGGTGTAGAGTTAGGTTATTTATTTGACTTTTTTCTTGTTTCTTGAGGTGTGCCTGTATTGCTATGAACTTTCCCCTTAGGACTGCTTTTACCGTGTCCCACAGGTTTTGGGTTGTTGTGTTTTCATTTTCATTCGTTTCTATGCAAATTTTGATTTCTTTTTTGATTTCTTCTGTGATTTGTTGGTTATTCAGCAGCGTGTTGTTCAGCCTCCATATGTTGGAATTTTTAATAGTTTTTCTCCTGTAATTGAGATCTAATCTTACTGCATTGTGGTCAGAAAAAATGCTTGGAATGATTTCTATTTTTTTGAATTTACCAAGGCTAGCTTTATGGCCCAGCATGTGATCTATCCTGGAGAAGGTTCCATGTGCGCTTGAGAAAAAGGTGAAATTCATTGTTTTGGGATGAAATGACCTATAGATATCAATTAGGTCTAACTGGTCTATTGTATCGTTTAAAGTTTGTGTTTCCTTGTTAATTTTCTGTTTAGTTGATCTATCCATAGGTGTAAGTGGGGTATTAAAGTCTCCCACTATTATTGTGTTATTGTTAATTTCTCCTTTCATACTTGTTAGCATTTGTCTTACGTACTGTGGTGCTCCCGTGTTGGGTGCATATATATTTATAATTGTTATATCTTCTTCTTGGATTGATCCTTTGATCATTATGTAGTGACCTTCTTTGTCTCTTTTCACAGCCTTTGTTTTAAAGTCTATTTTATCTGATATGAGTATTGCTACTCCTGCTTTCTTTTGGTCCCTATTTGCATGGAAAATCTTTTTCCAGCCCTTCACTTTCAGTCTGTATGTGTCCCCTGTTTTGAGGTGGGTCTCTTGTAGACAACATATGTAGGGGTCTTGTTTTTGTATCCATTCAGCCAGTCTTTGTCTTTTGGTTGGGGCATTCAACCCATTTACATTTAAGGTAATTACTGATAAGTATGTTCCCGTTGCCATTTACTTTATTGTTTTGGGTTCGAGTTTATACACCGTTTTTGTGTTTCCTGTCTAGAGAATATCCTTTAGTATTTGTTGGAGAGCTGGTTTGGTGGTGCAGAATTCTCTCAGCTTTTGCTTGTCTGAAAAGCTTTTGATTTCTCCTTCATACTTGAATGAGATCCTTGCTGGGTACAATAATCTGGGCTGTAGGTTATTTTCTTTCATCATTTTAAGTATGTCTTGCCATTCCCTCCTGGCTTGAAGAGTTTCTATTGAAAGATCAGCTGTTATCCTTATGGGAATTCCCTTGTGTGTTATTTGTTGTTTTTCCCTTGCTGCTTTTAATATTTGTTCTTTGTGTTTGATCTTTGTTAATTTGATTAATATGCGTCTTGGGGTGTTTCTCCTTGGGTTTATCCTGTTTGGTACTCTCTGGGTTTCTTGGACTTGGGTGGTTATTTCCTTCCCCATTTTAGGGAAGTTTTCCACTATTATCTCCTCAAGTATTTTCTCATGGTCTTTCTTTTTGTCTTCTTCTTCTGGAATCCCTATGATTCGAATGTTGTAGCATTTAATATTGTCCTGGAGGTCTCTGAGATTGTCCTCATTTCTTTTAATTCGTTGTTCTTTTATCCTCTCTGATTCATTTATTTCTACCATTCTATCTTCTAATTCACTAATCCTGTCTTCTGCCTCTGTTATTCTACTATTTGTTGCCTCCAGAGTGTTTTTAATTTCACTTATTGCATTATTCATTATATATTGACTCTTTTTTATTTCTTCTAGGTCCTTGTTAAACCTTTCTTGCATCTTCTCAATCCTTGTCTCCAGGCTATTTATCTGTGATTCCATTTTAGTTTCAAGATTTTGGATCAATTTCACTATCATTATTCGGAATTCTTTATCAGGTAGATTCCCTATCTCTTCCTCTTTGGTTTGGTTTGGTGGGCATTTATCCTGTTCCTTTATCTGCTGAGTATTCCTCTGTCTCTTCATCTTGTTTAAATTGCTGAGTTTGGGGTGTCCTTTCTGTATTCTGGCAGTCTGTGGAGTTCTCTTTATTGTGGCTTTTCCTCACTGTGTGTGGGTTTGTACAGGTGGCTTGTCAAGGTTTCCTGGTTAGGGAAGCTTGTGTCGGTGTTCTGGTGGGTGGAGCTGTATTTCTTCTCTCTGGAGTGCAATGAAATGTCCAGTAATGAGTTATGAGATGTCTATAGTTTTGGGGTGACTTTGGGCAGCCTGTATCTTGAAGCTCAGGGCTGTGTTCCTTTGTTGCTGGAGAATTTGCTTGGTATGTCTTGCCCTGGAACTTATTGGCCCTTGTGTGGTGCTTGGTTTCAGTGTCGGTATGGAGGCATTTGATGAGCTCCTGTCAATGAATGTTCCTTGGAGTCAGGAGTTCCCTGGAGTCAGGGTTTGGACTTAAGTCTCCTGCTTCCGATTATCGGTCTTATTTTTACAGTAGTTTCAAAACTTCTCCTTCTATATAACACCATTGATAAAACATCTACATTAAAGATGATAAGTTTCTCTACAGTGAGGGTCACTCAGAGAGGTTCACAGGGTTACATGGAGAAGAGAAGAGGGAGGAGGGAGTTAGAGGTGACCCAAATGAGATGAGGTGAATCAATAGTGGAGAGAGTGGGCTAGCCAGTAGTCACTTCCTTATGTGCACTCCACAACTGGACCACTCAGAGATGTTCACGGGGTTATACAGAGAAGAGAAGGAGGAAGGTAACTGAGGTGGCCAGAAGGATAAAAGGGGGGAATGAAAAGGAGGGAGACAGATCCAGCCAGTAATCAGTTCCCTAAGTGTTCTCCACCGTCTGGAACACACAGAAATTCACAGAGTTGGGTAGAGTAGAGAGGGGTTAGGGAGGAGACACAGGCGCCTGGTGGAGAAAAAGGAGGGTCCAAAGGGAGAGAGAGCAGTCAAGCCAGTAATCTCACTCCCTAGTGAAAAATGGGTCCTGAAGATTGGGTCCTTAAAGGTACAAAATTGGTAACAAATACATAAAAGCAAAAATTAAAAATCTAGAGTAGAGTTTGGAATTTCAAAAATACGACGTTAAAGAAAAGAAGAAGGAAAAGAAAGAGAGAAAGAACGAACAAACAAAAACAAACAAGGTCGCGAAAATTATAAAGAAAGTACAGGTACAAAATTGATAACTAATACCAGAAAGCGAAAATTAAAAATCTAGAGTAGAGTTTGGAATTTCAAAAATACGATGTTAAAGAAAAGAAGAAGGAAAAGAAAGAGAGAAAAAACGAACAAACAAAAACAAACAAGGTCGCGAAAATTATAAAGAAAGTACAGGTACAAAATTGATAACTAATACCAGAAAGCAAAAATTAAAAATCTAGAGTAGAGTTTGGAATTTCAAAAATACAATGTTTAAAAAAAAAAAAAAAAGAAGAAGAAGAAGAAAAATAAAGAGAGAAAACAAACAAACAAATACGAACAATGTCACAAAAATTATAAAGAAAATACAGGTACAAAATTGATATCAAATACCAAAAAGCATAAATTAAAAATCTAGAGTAAAGTTTGGAATTTCAGATATACAATGTTATATAAAAGAAGAAGAGAAAGAAACAGAGAAGAAGAAAAGAAAAAAAAAAAAAAAAAAAAAAAAAAAAAAAAAAAAAAGGTCACAGAAATTATATAAAAAAAAACTATAGGTACAAAATTGATAACATATACCAAAAAGCGAAAATTAAAAATCTAGAGTAGAGTTTGGAATTTCAAAAATACAATGTTAAAGAAAAGAAGAAAAAAACAAAGACCAAAAAAAAAAAAAAACCAAGGTCAAAAAATTATAAAATATATATATATGAAGTTTGCTGAAGAAGAAAAAAATAGGGTCTTTTTTTTTTTTTTGCAAAGTAATAGGTTATAAAAGTGAAAATTAAAGGAACAATAGAGGACTTAAATTTTTTTTTTTTTAATTAAAAAAAAAAAAGAATGATCGTAAAAATAATAAAAATATTTCTAGGACTTTTTTGTTTTTTTTTGTGTGGGTGTTGTGGGTTCAGTTCATTTTTGGCTAGTTCCTTGGTCAGATTTATATTTCTCAAGATCTATAGGCCCCTTCCTATGTAGTCCGTAGTAACCACAGGGTTTTGATCTATTGCCTGTAGCTTCCAAGGCGTTTCCCTCTGTTATATCTTCTTCTGTTTGCTAGTCTCTTCAGTATCTGGTTTCCGCCCTGACTCAAAGGGCACGGTGGAGGACACTTTTTTTTTTTTTTTTTTTAGGCTTACTTGTTCAGTCGCGCTCTGGGGAGGAAGGGAGGGATGCTGCAAACAAATAACACTGGCGTGGGCTCGCAGTGCCTCAGCCACCCTGGGTCTGCCCCCGCTCACGGCGCGTGTAGCCTCCCTGTCCACACTGCTCGGACTCTAGGTTGTTCCACCGGGAACAATCCGAGGCTGGCCCTGGGCTGCATGCACCTCCCAGGTCCAAGCCGCTCAGGTTCAGGCACTCGGGTAGTCCTCAGAGGCACAGACTCAGTTGGGCCTGCGTTTTGTGCTCTTCCCAGGTCCGAGCGCCAATTTGCTCTTCCCAGGCGAGCGCCAATGCTGCGACTTATCGCCTCCCCGCCACTCGGTTATCTGGATGTAAAACCGGCGCACCTTCTCAGGCAGATGTTGACCGTCCAGACCCCCAAGAAGTTTTAGTTAGCAAAGAAGCCTGCTTACAATTTTATAGATAATGTCTCTCTGGGGCTGCGATTGCCCCCTTCCGGCTCTGGCTGCCTGTCACCGGAGGGGGAAGGTCTGCAGCCGGCTATCTCTGTTCAGTCCTTTGTTTCGTGCGCGGGCCTGGCGGTCTTAGGTTAGGGCTGGCTTTTCGCGTGGTAGGTATCCCACAGTCTGGTTTGCTAGCCCAAATTATTTCGCTCAGATAGCGCTCAGGGTATTCAGGCCAGATTCTTACTCTCAGCGATGCAGCCCACGCCGCGCCTCCCTGCCCAGCCCCGGCTTGCTAATGGCGGATGCAGGCGTCTGCGCTGCTTCTCTGCTGGGGGAGTTACTGTAGGGCTCGCAATCTGTGAGTTTTAAATTGTTTATTTATTTCTTCTCCCTGTTATGTTGCCCTCTGTGCTTCCAAAGCTCGGCACAGATTCGGCAGTGAGAAGGTTTCCTGATGTTTGGAAACTTCTCTCTTTTTAAGATTCCCTTCCCGGGACGGAACTCCGTCCCTCCCTCTTTTGTCTCTTTTTTTTTGTTTTTAATATTTTTTCCTACCTCCTTTCGAAGAGTTGGGTTGCTTTTCTGGGTGCCTGATGTCCTCTGCCGGCATTCAGAAGTTGTTTTGTGGAATTTACTCGACGTTTAAATGCTCTTTTGATGAATTTGTGGGGGAGAAAGTGTTCTCCCCGTCCTACTCCTCCGCCATCTTGGCTCCTCCCTGATTATATTCTTTGCAGCCAAAGATGGAGAAGCTCTATACAGTCAGCAAAAACAAGACCAGGAGCTGACTGTGGCTCAGATCATGAACTCCTTATTGCCAAATTCAGACTAAAATTGAAGAAAGTAGGGAAAACCACTAGACCATTCAGGTATGACCTAAATCAAATCCTTATGAGTATACAGTGGAAGTGAGAAATAGATTTAAGAGACTAGATCTGATAGACAGAGTGCCTGATGAACATAAACTTAGTCTAAAATTAAAATTTCTACATGCAACTCAAGGCGCAAACACAATGTCCACATTAAGGCCCATTGCTTGGGGCTTAACCATTCACTCCTGTCTGCAGAAATCTAAAGGCCACCCCGGGCCACCACCTTAATTATAACCAGGATGTGCTCCAGAGGTGAAAAGCCTCCTAGAACATTTTTCAATCATCATCTCTTCAACTGAGCTGGACCAGTGACACTAACACCAGCAATTAAAAGCCTCAAGTTTAGAAATACATTCAGCTTCCCAAGTCCCCACATGGCAAAGGTTAAGTGAATTATGTGGAGATAATTCGCCAAAGTCCCAAGGGAGGATCCTGTTGACTTCAGATTTGCTGGCTGTTTCAGTATCATTTTTTCCTTCCCAACTGATGTGCTTCTTGCAGTGGTGCTGCCAATGTAAGAGCAGAAAAATAAGAAAAGTCACAGATGGAGAAAAATAAAGCCCTACAATGTTTTCTAGGGAGAAGCCATGTGATTAGCACATTGTGTTTCTGTTAACAATGAAGGCTTTTTCCTCTAGCTATTTTCAAGAATAATCGTGAGTAAATTTACACTCACCTCTATTAAAAATATTTAAGATCTTTACGGTGTTGCTTTGCTACTTAAATTGGAGCAGGTCGCCGGGCATCTTACTGTGTGAGACCGTAATGGGACCTGCAACTCTCCTTCAGGCTGAATTAGAACCACCCATTACACCTCGAGTTGTGTGGTAACACCTCCACGGTGTTTCCAATTAACTTTGTAAGTTTTTAATCAGTGACAAATGCATCTTTGTAAATTCAATTTACCTTTTATTGCAGCACTATAAACCGTCTTGCAGCATTCCGGTACTTTGTGAACATTTTACTTGCTACTGACATAAGACAGCTGTTGGACCTACAACAAAGGCTAAGCTTTATGAGTTACCTGAATTAGGATGTAGGTGAAGTAATTAAACCCCAAAGAGAAAGAAGGAGGAAACAGATAGCCCTCCATGATCCGCACACACCAATATGCAGGCAGGAACTCCTAAAGCAACTCTGAAGCTGAAACATTCAACAGTAAAATACCAGAAATTCCCTTCTTTGATTGTGAGCTGAAACTCACAATATGTTAAAAGAGGTAGATAAGTGAAAAGGTCAGGCACATTTTATTAATAAATCCATACTGATATTTGTTTTCCTTTTTAATCGAATTCAAATGTATCCTGTTAAAGGGCCACGAGTGATTAGGTCATAAATCTGAACGACCTTGAAGATGATGAAGGAAATGCTTCTCTGTAAAGCGATCATCATGCTGCCAGTTTCATCATTTACACATTTTTACAGGTGCAAGGAAAATGTTTAATTTCAAATTGCTTGCAAAACTCAGAATAAAATATTACTTTATAGAATCTTCAAATAATAAAATAAATGAGTTAATCACACACCCAAAAATTCAGTGTTGTTTCTGTCTCTGCTCCTAAAATAATAAAATGGAAAAAAAAAAGGTGAAAGATTAGTGTAAGTATTTAACCTCAACTATACTTACTCCTAAGGATTCTAGCTTAGGTTTTGTTTGAATATTACTAATGACACATTCACTTACTGCCCCTTGATGAAATTATTATGTCATTGTAAGTAATATGGTCATGAGAAGTATCTTTCATTACATATTTAATCAAAAGTCTGCATTTTTATAAAGGCAGGAAATTTATGGATGACATTTACCATTTTTTTCCTTAAACACTAAAGAATTCTTTTGTCTTATTTTTAGATTTATCATTCAACCATGAGACATTTGACATTCAAGACGTACATCTTTGCCTCACTATTACCCCATTGAAAATATTGTAAATGGTGTAATTTGTCAAGGGCTTTTGGACCCTGGCATTATTCTAATTTATTCATTCATTCATTCATTCATCAATTCACTTATTCATCAAGTGCCTAATCTCTACTTAGGATAAACAGTGACTAAAGATATGGTGCCACTTCTGAAGATCAAGTATTATAAATGAAAGAAAAATTTCAGACCTATATATGTTTATGTGCTGTTTATTTCAGACATTGATTTAGATTTTCTGTGTTTTTTATGTTGTTCAAATGTTTTAAAAAATCAGTCCTGACCTAAAGCTTTTCACTGAGTCCACACATTATTACCATTTCTAAACTGTAGGCTTGGCTTTCTTTGACCTTTTCTGAAGGGCATACTCTTTGAATACCGTGTTGATTCTTCTGTATGTATCATAGACAGTTTTGATAGCATATGGATTCTTTCTAATACATACACAAACTAGGCAGAACACAGTTTTGATTTCATATTCTATTTTTCCCCAGTTTTTATTCATTTTCATTTTGTTGTTGTACCAACCACAGGTATTAAAGAAAGAATTCCAGGTATTAAAGAAAGAAGAAAATAATTGACAGGTTACTATATAACTATTTTAGAATATAGGAATTTGACATGAAAAGCACCCTTTTAAATTGCTATCAACTGATCATTAGTTTCTCATCATTTCTTCTGGGTACTCAGAAAAATATGGCCAGATGTAGGAGAGGAATTTTAGCACACAGTACCGAGTTTGTGTTCTTTATTCTACAATATGATTTTCACCCAGTCACAGTAACACTCCAGTGAAGTCCTGTGACTTGAAGAACAAAAGGACTCATGCCCTAGCACAGCACAATCCTTAAATAGGGGACTCCCAAAGGTGTTATTAAGCCTGGTTCCCCACCCTCATTTCTCTGCCCAACCCTAACAAAACCAACCCAATTATGTTCCCAGAAAGGTGGAGAGAGAAGCGACCTTCCAGAACTGAGGCTTTCATGGTCATCTCCCAAGGTGTTATCTGAGACCCCAATGAAACACCAGAACATGCCTCAAAGTTGGGGCAAATCAAAGATGAGGATCAAAAGCTTTGGAGAAATTCCCTGGCGTAGTGAACAAACCATGAAAAGCTGCCACTTACTGAGAGCTTGAAATACACAAGCAGGCATGGCAGTTGTCACAACAAGCCCACATGGTAGATAAGGAAGCAAAGATATAGGTATTTACCTGGAGCTAACAAGTTTCTGGAGCTAGAATTCATACCTGTGTCAGCTGAATTCCAGTTTTGGACAGTGTTGCAGAGAGCCCATGCTTTTAACCACTATTAATATAGCACCTTGCCCAGCAGATGCCAAAATGTCACACTATCTCTGAAACCTAAATTATGATTCTATAAAATAAAAATTTTAATCTATAATAACTCTTGAGTAACAAAGTTTACACGCTAGGAACTCATTCTTATGTGAAAACTAAATAATTTTATTATATTTCAGTGCCATTTTTTTACTTTATGCTGCCAAGCTATGTTTGATAGACACTATTATCACTGTTGTAAGTATATACCGGAATTAAAGATGCTGTCTAAAATAGCGACAACTGCTCTGTTTTATTGCAAAACATGCCTCTATTTTAAGAAAAGTAGATTAATTTTCCCTCCACTGGCTTGTTTCCATTTAAAACATCTTACAACCAAAGCCACTTTACCATAGTTTATGTTTAGCTTTTTTAATAAAAGACTGCTAATAATGTTTCTTGCATAAGATGGACTTTATAGTATTGTATGTGACATGCCAAATTGTTTCCATCAAAACAAATCTAAAAGCAGGTTTGTACATATTCTGTATTATTTAGTGATGTAAACCTCTAGCTCTTGAAGTAATTAATTAGGGATCATTGGGAATTACCATTTTGGATCATGATCAGAGAACATTTTAAAAATCAATGTACATTGGGGGCTTCACTCTTCCCATACCCAAAAGAAAGAAAAATGATTAAGAACAAACTCCTTGGGTATTGTCAGGCATTCTCGGCGCATTCACATCTGGTATCTTCCTCAGCAGCTCAATCAATAGGGAAGAGTAATGTAATAATTGCTGCAACATTTTCTGTAATTCCTCACTGTGATAGCAATAGCATTTCAATAATATTCAGAGAGACTATTTATGGTGCTTAAGGTAAAAGGTTTCTGCCATGTGCAGAATAACAAAATTCAGAGCTGTTGTTTAACCCTTAATGTGGAAAAACTCTTACTGAAATTAAAGAAGCAGTTAAGCACTTACATAAGTTTATCAAATACTCTCTGTGCCAGACAATAGTCACAGGAGATTTAACCTCAGGGCATTTGAACAGGCAGAATAGTATTTGATGACCATTAATTAATAGAGGAACAGTTGAATTAAATTTAGCATATCCACACAATAGAGGATTATGCAGCTGTTAAATTTTTGGAATAAAAGATGAGGAAGCTTGCTGTGTATTGATAGGAAAAGTTCTCTAAGACATTTTATTAAGTGGACAAAGCAAAATACAGGGTATTTTGTATATAGTAGTCTGCGTACGTGTGTGCTAAGTTGCTTCCATCGTGTCCAACTCTTTGCAACCCTATGGACGGTAGCCTGCCAGGCTCCTCTGTCCATGGGATTCTCCAGGCAAAAATACTGCAGTGGATTGTTCTCCTCCTGGGGATCTCCCTGACCCAGGGATCAAACCCTTGTCTCTTTTATCTCCTGCATTTGCAGGTGTGTTCTTTACCACTAGAGCCACCTGGAAAGCCCATTTGGTAGTCTACTTTTTATTAATGCATATAATAGGAAGAAAATTAAGAACATACCTTTGTATTCTATATGCATAAGGAAACTCTGAAAGCTATGTCTAAAACTAATATCATTTTTATCTCGGTGTATGTCTGGTAGGGTAGGGATACTGAAGTGGATGGAAGACATTAATGAGTGCAAGATATTTATGTAAATATCTTTATATAAATACCATTGTATATTTTATATATATAAATTCTTTATATACATATATGAACATGTGACTGTATTACTTATTCAATAAATTAAATTAAAAGTTGCTTAAGTGATGTATGTATCATCAACTAGGAAACTAGTTAAGTAAATATGGCAGATTCATAGAGTAGAAAATTATGTGGCCATAAAACAGAATAAGGAACGTCTTTATGTACTGATACAGAAAGATCTCTCAGATGTGTTACTATGTTTAAAAGAATATTCACATGCAGAATAATGCTGTTCATGTGCTACCATTTTTTGTGGGAGGAGGAGGAATATAAATTTGTATTTGCTTGAGAATGATTAATTAGCTCTGAAAGGACATACAGGGAATGAACCTGAGTCTGGTTATGCTGAAGGAAACAATTGTGTGGTGTGGCCTGAGGGTAGAAGGGAGGTTTTTCATTGAATAGCCTTTTATGCTTTTTTTTAAACCATTGAATGTATCATCGTTTTATTAAAATTCCAACACTTAATTTTTAAAAACAATAATTATAATTACTGCTTTTTCCTAAAGAAAAGAATGGATCAATAAATTGATTTCAAAAAGAGAAAGAACATCAAGCTCTAATTCATCCAACTAATTTATCAAATTACTGATTCAACTATTATCAAATGAATAACATTTCTCCTAACTTTTTTCTATACTAGTTTGACTGTAGTGTATTACCTTTGATTCGAACTTAGCTTAATAAACTTAATTGGATTCATATTTTCCAGACATGTAAATATGTCATACTTGTCTCTCATCCACCCAATCTCCCACTCCAGAAAGGGAAGACTAAAAGGACTGAGACTGCATAAGTTAAATTTTACCTGATTCATTATCACTTTAAAATAATTTATGCATTTTAAGCAGCTGCTTTTCTTCTCCTATGAGTCAGTCATGTAAATTAGCAAGACCTCAAAGAAGCTGCTGCTGCTGCCCATAATAAATCAATTATTAAACTGAAGTCTTTCCTAGGGTTATCTTTCCCTGTGCAGACGTTAACAGATGTAAAGCACCCACACTTCCCCTTTGGAAAGTAGTGGAAAGATCATGAGTTTACAATTAAACACATCTAGAGTTTAATTTTGCTCTGCCATTTTTAAGCTGTGTGTTCTTGAACAAATCATTTAATGCCCTTAAGCCTCAGTTTCCATAGGAATGAGAATACCTTTCATTGGGCTGTCATTTAAATTAGGTAGTAGATTAAGGCAGAGAAGACAATGGCACCCCACTCCAGTACTCTTGCCTGGAAAATCCCATGGGCGGAGGAGCCTGGTAGGCTGCAGTCCATGGGGTCACAAAGAGTCAGATACGACTGAGCGACTTCACTTTCACTTTTCACTTGCATGCATTGGAGAAGGAAATGGCAACCCACTCCAGTGTTCTTGCCTGGAGAATCCCAGGGACAGGGGAGCCAGGTGGGCTGCCGTCTATGGGGTCACACAGAGTCGGACACGACTGAAGTGACTTAGCAGCAGTATGTATGTATATGGCTTCCCTGGTTACTCAAAAGATAAAGAATCTGCCCTCAATGTGGGAGACCCGGGTTCAATCCTTGGGTCGGGAAGATCCCCTGGAGTAGGAAATGGCGACCCACTCCAGTATTCTTGCCTGGAGAATTCCATGGGCAGAGGAACCTGGTGAGCCACAATCCATGGAGTCACACAGTCAGACATGACTGAGCGACTAACACTTTCACTTTCTTTCTATATATGTATATATGTGTGTGTAAGTGTGTATGTCACACTGTTCTAAGCATTTTGTATCTGTTAAATGTGCATGTTGTTAAATGTGCATTTAATGTTTACAACAATCCTTTAAGGACAGTACTATTACCCTCATTTTGCAGATGAAGCCACTAAGGTAAGTAAGCCACTAAGAGATGTTGAAAAATTTGCCCGTAGTCACCCGAAGAAGAGGTGATCAAGCTGGGATTCAAAAACAGCAGCCTGGTTCTGGAGCATCATGCTCTATTTATTGTGCCTCTAGAGGACCCTCTTAATAGCAAGAACTTCATTGTTCATTTTTGTAGCAAATACTATAAATAGAAATTCAATGGAGAACATTGAGGTAGGGACTCCACAAGGAATTCTCAGTTGAGCAGGAGAGAGATGCAACTGCCACCTCTGAGAACCTTAGGGAACTGAAGAAGGAGGTAGAGCAGCCTCAGATACTCACCACAGAAGCCTGCCTGTGCTTCTGAGTGTTGAAGGGTGACAAGGGGAACTTAGACTCCTAGTTATTCCCTTTCCCCTGGCTTCCCTCAATGTCTGGGAGACCTTGGGGGCAAGCTGAAGCAGTTCACAGAAAAATCCACCCAAGTCTTTGACTCCAGCAACACTATGAAGATTAAAGGGAGACATGTATCCACTACAAAATGAAGACCCTCTTCCAGAAAACCTACTTCTTTGTTACCTCCTGCCACTAAGTCTGGACTCTGCTGAATCTCCTGTCCTGGGTGTAGAATGGACTGGGAAGAGCACTGGCCTGGAGGGATTCTTAAACAAGTTATCCACAAGCACCACCTCTTAGTCATTCTATGCCTGTTTCCTTGTCTATAAAATGAGTCTTATAATACTTTTCCTGCCTACATCATTGACATTGTTGTGAGGATCATGAAGTCTTGGTATGTATGGACAAATATTTATGGAATGCCTAATACGTACAGGTTATAAATGAGAGAAAACAACACAAAGAAAGCCCTAGATGGTTAGGGAAAGGTGAATTGTGATTTGACTGGGGAGCCAGATGGCCTGCATTTTAGTTTTGGTTCTGCTGAAGACCAGTTATGTGTCTGACCTCAAGGCCATTGGGCGTTGAGTTCATTATCTATAAGTGAGAAATTCAGATCAGCTCTTTCTATTCCGTTTTAGGGATAGTCAGAAATCCCCAACTGATATGGAAACTCTTTGTACACCACTTGAAGGAGATGAGAAAGCTCAGCACCCCTTGTCTTATCAGCCTTTCCAAAGCCATGAGCATGCATTGAGCACCATCTACTGTGTGGAAAACTTTCTGCTTGGAAGGAACAAGGTGAGTCAGACCCAGCCCATGGTCTCCACCCACATAGGACCAAATGAGAATTATATACGGGGTCGCACAGAGTCAGACACGACTGAAGTGACTTAGCAGTAGCAGCAGCAGCAAGAATCTAAGAAATCTCTGGCAAGAAGTGGGTTACCAGCTGGGGCTGAAGGTTGGGTAAAATGTGAATGAGGGGGAGATGACAGAGGCAGCAGCCTGAATGGATAGAGAGCACTAGTTATCTAGAATCCAACTGCAGACTGCAAAGAAAGGTCACAGGGCTTGGTGAGAGCAGATAATAAATACTACAGAGCTCTTTTACTAGGGTCACGCAATACCACCCAGACTGCTGAGTGGGGAAGAAAATGGAGGTCATGGATGACGAGGGAGAGGAGAGAGATGAGAACCTGAAGTGGAAGCTGAGTGGCAAGGCCCAGGAAAGTCTTCTTGAGAAAAGGCAGTGCGGGGGAATGAACAAGTTTGTGAATAAAGGACAAATCAGCAGCTGAAAGAGCCATATACAAAGGTTCACTTTGTAAAGGGGCAAGGAATTTTTTCTTTCCAGACTTTAGCTACAGGAAGAAAGGAGAACTTTGAGAAGATGAAAATAGTTGAAGGGTGGTAGAATTAGAGGAAAGTGGCCAAAAGTTACTAAATTCCAGTTATAAGATAAGTAAGTGCTAGGGATATAGTGTACAATATACAACATATACAATATAATAAATACAGTTAACATTGCTGTATGGTATATAGGAAAGTTGTTAAGAGAAGATCCTAACAGTTCTCATCACAAGGGAAAAAAACCTTTCTTTTTTTTAAATTTGTATGAGACCATGGACTAAACTTATTGTATTATAATAATTATTTCATAATACATATGTCAAATCATTAGGCTATACACCTTAACCTTATACAGTGCTGTATACAATTACATCTCAATAAAACTAAAAAATAAATATATATAATTATAATACAACCAAAAAAAAGAAAATAATGGTATTTGGGTTATACAGTCTCAATCAACAGAGTAAAACATTAATTAGTCAACAGCACTGCACCAGCCTTTTTATTAATAGTTGAATTGATTTTCACTTCTATTTGGTGACTTATCATCATGTGTCTATAACAAGGACAGTGGCACTCAACAAATGGGATAATTAATGTTTTTGTTAACTGAAGGCTTATTGAAGGCTTCCAACAGGAATTCTACCTTTATTCCAATTTCTGTTTTAAATTTTGTAAAAATCTATTACTCTACTCTTCTTTCCTGGCAATTAAAGTGTAAAACACGGACTTAAAAATTAAGATTGGCTTTAACAGTTTCAATGTTAAAGCCGATAATTCTAGAAAATATGGAAAATAAGAAAAGCGTGAGGAGGAAAAATGTTCTCATAGCCCACAACCCAAACATTACTAATATTTGGCCAGTATTTCCTTCTAGTTTTTTCTAGGCATTTTTAGCCATTATGGTCTGATGCAAATAATATATATGAGGATTCTTTTTCCATTTAGTCATAGGAAACAGGAATTTTCTCATATTATTACAAACTCTGTCATTTTAATATCTGAATTCTATGATGAAACTGTCATTAATTATTTAGTCACTCTATTTGGGTTGTTTTAATTTTTCATTATTATATATCAATATGATGAAGCAGTGTGCAAGTTAAAAAGTAGTTTTCTAATTTATTTAGGATAATTTTCTTAACTTTGATTCACATACCATATAATTCATCCATTCAAAAGGGTTTTAAGTTTTAATTCTGTGATTGAGGATCATGCTGTTATTAATGGTCAGTAGCTTCTCTGGGAACAATGATGTCCCAAAGTAAAAGCCCAGAATAGTGTTGTCCAATAGAAATATAGTGCAAGTCACATAGATCATTTTAAACCTTCTAGTAGCCATATTTTTTAAAAGTAGCAAAAAACAAGTGAAATTCATTTTATTAATACAATTTTATTGAACTTATATCTAAAATATCATTTTTTCAGCCTTTTTTTTTTTTGCTGCAAAAAGCTTTTTTGTTTCCATTTGCTCCAAGGCTTGGGAGAGGGCTTCCAGTGTGGTTAAAAAGCTGCCAAGTGGCTGTAGAGAGAGGCTTCAGGCAGAAGCTCTGAAACCAGAGGGGTTCCTCAAAGGCCCCTGTAAGATACGCTGGGCCCTTTACTGGGTGCAACTGGACAAATGTCTCCTCCAGAAACAAAATACAAAGAAACTATAAGGGACTAAAAGTAACTGCATGCATTCACAGTTGGGGCAAATTATGAACAGCAGATACAAAAAGGCCAAAACCCAACTGCCGCTTCTGAGATGCCAGGAGCAAAAGCAGAGTACTCTGCATGATCCCTGCAAACAGCACCACTAAGGGGGTGAGCAGACCACCAGAGCCACCCGTCCAGCCCAACCCTCCAATCTATTCCTACACTCACCCATTTGAGGGGCCATCTCACTCTCCCCACCAGGAATGAGCAAGGGCGCCAGTTACATGTTTTCACTCCTTCGTGCTGTAGCACGGATCCCAGTACAGCCTTGCCTAAATTCTGCCATCTGGCTTCTTATCAATTTCTGTTGATTAAAGAGTCCAAGGACCCAGATTGGCGGCAGCTGGGCTTCAGAAGCCCCTAGTCCTGCTAGAGAGTGAGTGGAGAACTCGCCCTGCCCAGCCTGGGGACCAACCAGCGTGTGGAGGGGAGTCACATGGCTGTCATCTTATTGATGTGTTTCACCTGCTTCCCCAGGACTGGGCTCTCTGGGAAGGCACAGAGGTGGGGTCTGGCGGGCAGAACCCAGGGTATGCAGATCCAAAAAAGGCTTGGTTCTGGTTCTTCTCCATGAGAATGGCAGCTCCCATATAGCGTCCTGAGTTTTACTCCATTCTTCTTGGGGTGGCTTCTATGCGTCCTGAAGAGGGCACGGCTGCCCCACTGGTTTTGCATTTTCAAGAGATGATGGGCACGCTCAAGCTTCTCCTTGGCTGATTCATAGAAAAAGTCGTTGACGCCCTCCAGAGCCACATCCTCTCCTTGGAAATAGAAGCCCAGAGAGAGGTAGGTTGACCAGTAGACAGCGGCCTCCACCTCTGTGGTATAATTCTAATGAGTCTGGGGGCTCACGGTTAATCGGTAATAAGAAGTGAAGCTCAGAAATGGTATTGGCTGGTCCTGCTGGCTGAGGATAGCTGAGCGGCTGATTCCAAAGGTTGTGACTAGGGAAAAAGTCAGAGGGTGATCAGAGGCTGGAGTAAGAGTCAACCCTGGGTCTGTTCCTCCAAACACTGGGATAGATCTGTAGGACTGCCAAGCACACTGCCTCAGCCTTTAATCAATATAAAAATTATTACTGAGATACTTTATCTCCTTTTATGTCCGCATTCAGTTCCAAAATCTAAAATGTATTTTCAGTTCAGTTCAGTCGCTCAGTCATGTCTGACTCTTTGCGACCCCATGAATCGCAGCAGCCAGGCCTCCCCGTCCGTCACCAATTCCCGGAGTTCACCCAAGCTCATATGCATCAAGTCGATGATGCCATCCAGCCATCTCATCCTCTGTCATCCCCTTCTCCTCCTGTCCCCAGTCCCTCCCAGCATCAGGGTCTTTTCAAATGAATCAGCTCTTCACATCAGGTGACCGAAGTATTGGAGTTTCAGCTTCAGCATCAGTCCTTTAAACTTCAGCAAATCTCAATTTGAGCTATTCACATCTCAAGGGCTTGATAGCCACATGTGGTTGGTGGCTACTGTATTGGGTGTTGCTTACAGGTCTAGAAGTTTAGCTGACTATACTGTATCTTCTTGGCCTGTAGCAGGAAGTTGCTTTAAGTATCGCCTCAGGTTTATTTCCCTTTTTTATCTTCCATTCTTAATAAAACAATGAAGCAGAAACAAAATTAGCTAACTGAAAAATCCTCCTAGATAGAGAATGGTTAACTAAGTACTTAATGCTTTCACATACTAGTTCACATTTCTACCCAATGAATAACAATGTATAACATATGAAAAAAAACTTTTCAAATATATACTCTGTTATTCCAGTTGGGCCCTGGAGCTATTTTGGTTTCTGGAATCTCCATGATTGTGCCGAATGCTAAACATCAGTGCTAACATTCTCCCAAATTGGTAAATACTTTTCTTTATTGGGTCTTTAATGATGAAATAAATAGAAAAAAAAAAAAAAAACAAGAAATGAATTTCACTGTTCTATGAAGGTGAAAACCATGTTTTTCAATGTAGTCTTTTTACAATAAAAAGTATTTGATCTGAGAGCCTCTATAATCCCAGGATACAATAATCCTTTTCTGTTGTGTGACAACTTCCTGCTATGCATAATTATTTTCCAAAAGCATATCAGGTCAGGGATGAAGCAGAGAATGGGGAAGAGAGTCCATGGTGACCTTAGGCAGATTTTTTTACTAGTAGGAATCAGTTGGCTAGTTATTACCACCTGGCACTGCTAATGAGTGAGTCTATTTGGGAAAACAAAGCTGCTAAGCATTCCACAGCAGACTGTGGTCCAGGCCTGGGGAGTCCTTTGGGGTCTGGTGAGCATGCAAAGATACATTTAAAGTGTTTTGGCTGTTAACAGAAATCGATAAAAGAAAAAAGAAACATGTTGGGAATCCCCTGGCGGTCCAGTGGTGAGGACTGAGTGCTTTCACTGCCCACAGCCTGGATTCAATCCCTGGTCAGGGAACTAAGATCCTCTAAGCCACTTGGCATGGCCAAAAAATAAAAAGAGTTGCTGAGAAAATATTATCAGTTATTGATTCATTTATGCTTCTGTAACCAAAGTATTTTACTGTGTTCACCATATAATTTTAAAAGCTTAAATATATCTGATGCATTAAAAGCCACTTATTTGTAGTACTCTCAGAGGAAGTAGACTAGTTCTTCCAAGAAAATATTTCCACTACTAATCAAATTGCCTCTAAGAAATCTAATCAAGAGACAATATAGTGCAGTTATTCAGAGCAGGAAGGCTATTGTCAGAATCCTAGGTTCAAATCTGACCTCTATCACTTATTGACCCTGTAACCTGGAGCACATTATTTTTCTAAGCATAAGATCTCTCTCCTGAAAATAGGAATAGTAAAAACTATTTGAAGGCTCAAGTGAGGTAAAACAGATATGGTACTTAGCAGAATGCCTATCTCTGCTGTCTTTGTTGTAGGGCTTGGGAGGAGAGATGGGATTATTATTACATATATCTCATGTATTCCAAAGTATCACTGGGCAGAGAATATAAAATAAAAAGCCCAAGGAATAGCAAATAATCAAGCATCAGTTATTATGTGACCCAACTGCTCTGCTACATGAGAGGAAAGCGTGGCTATCCCACAAGCTGTGAGAATGAGGGTTAAAAAGGACTGGAGTGATGGAAGAAGAAGTGGCAGGAAATATTGAAGTAACTTATTTACCAAAAATATGCTTTACTAATACTCTCCACATGTTGTTGATTCTTCAGTACATACTTGTTGAGCAATGTGCATGCTGCATGCTAAATCACTTCAGCCATGTCCAACTCTATGCAACCCTGTGGACTGTGGACTCCCAGGCTCCTCTGTCCATGGGATCTTTCCAGGCAAGATAAGAAAAACACTGTGCTTGGTATTACAAAGATTAGATATACGCCCTGCCTGCAGTGTATAGTCTCAAAGCCCAGCAGTGTGCCGCCTTTCTTATTGTCTCTACCCGCTTTCCTTGCAGTCCTTGACTTGCTGGGCAGCGTTGGCCTCTTGCTTACAAGCAGAAATGCTGTCTTGTTCACATTTGTGCCTCTGCAGTCAGCACAGTGCCTGGCTCATAATGGGTACTCAATAAGTGTTTGCTAAAGTGAATTCCTGAGCGTGAAAAAGGGATTCAATCACTATTGGATTTCCAACTATAATAGATAAGTTCCCTGAAGGCAAAGCCCTATGCTTGTAAAATTTCTTGATGCAAAGAAATGTCTTGATATTAGGTTATTAGCGATGCCAATATTAAAATATTATTAAAATGAGAATTCTATGTAATATTAATATAAATGCAGTTACTATGGTCTCCATTTTCAACAGGTTCCTTTAGTCATAGGTGCATAAAATACACAATTGCATTGCACTGTTTTATCTAATCAAGGGAAATAAAGCAAAGCAAATATGCTCTCTGATAAATAGGTTTATTCTTTAGGTTTGGAAAACCTTTTATTTTTCAACAAGATACTGTAAATAAGCTTTTCACTGAATCATAAATGCTGGGACTTCATCATTTGTTTTCCATTCATATTATTTTGGTCTGTAGCCTATCTTTTCAAGTGATAAAATTTAGATAATATATGTTTAAATGAAGAAAACTGATTATATCATGTGTGTTTTCCTGTTCTTGCTCAGAGGTTATATAGTTAATGAGAGCAACCCATCCCACTGTTTCAGTGTATTTGATAAAGCTGTTTTGAGAGGGCACCCTTTCTGATGGGCTGTGAAGCTGTGCATTGTGATGTCATTACTGAACTTTGATAGATTGTGGAAGTTTGTAGCTGCTGCCTCAACAGAATGAATGGATGCAGGCTACAGATATTCCCAATCTATTAAAGCTCGTTATAATTGGTAGTCAAATCAAATGCTAATCTACAGCCTAATCCAAGAATGATGACTTTCCATTAATCTGTGATGGGTTTTTATTTCTTTATTATGAGTTAAATGTGTAAACACAGAATTAACAAAGCCATCCTGGCAGGACTTAATTCTCAGGGCTCCCTCTGCTGGAAGTGAAAGACAACTTTACAGAGAGTTCAAGAAGGAGAGTATTACCATTATTACCACAGTTTTGCCATTTATATTAAAGCCAAATTTATTGTTGGGCCCTTATGCAATGAAACCAACTGTTTTGGTTTACAGCCAGCCAGTTTTCTCACTAAAGATTAAGTGATATTTTTGTGGTTGAATTAATTAGTCTTTTCATCATAAAAAATTGAACTGTTTTGTATCTAAAATAAATATTTGCCAGAGTTATAAAATGTAATTTATAATGTCACTTATACAAATGATTATCAAAAGCTTACATAAATAGGATCAGAACGCTTAATAGAGACATAGTGAAGATTAAGTTGCTGCCCAAACTACTTCATCCTCCGCTATATAATTTCTATACAATATTTTAAATATACACCCCATGTACCAGCTAATAAAACTGTTACATTCTGGGCCATAATATCTCAAAATAATGTGAAAAATATATTTAAAATGGAAAAATATATTCAACTAGCAACTCTCTGAGATCAAGTACTTGTATATATAGTGCCCTTCTAACTTTGAAAAGTACTTTCACATTTATTGTCACATTTTATCCTAATATCCCTGAGATAGAGCAGGTTCTATCATCCCCATTTAATAAGCACAGTAACCAAGATCACAGAGGTTAAACAGTTGACCCCAAATTACACACTAGTTAGTGAAAAAGAGCCTTGAGCTCTTCCAATAAAGCCTTGAGGCCTCTCTCTGTTGAGGCCTGTTTAATTAAAAGCCATCGAGAACATTATTTAAATTATCGCATTTTGTATTAACCATGTAATCTTGAATTGCCTGTCCATATTTATGGTTCATGGACTTCCCCGGTGGCTCAGAGGTAAAGAATCCTCCTGCCAAGAAGACTTGGGTTCAATCCCTGGGTTGGGAAGATCCCCTGGAGAAGGGAATGGCATCCCACTCCTGTAAAATCCCATGGACAGGGGAGTCTGGGGGGCTACAGTCCGTGGGTTGCAAGAGTCAGACACGACTGAGCACACACACATTTATGCTTCATAGTACGCTATTCAGACCACCGTATCTGAGAGCTACAGACAGTTTTCAACTAAGTGGTCTGGTGATGAATTAGAAGAGATGAGAACCAGGGAGAGGGGATTATTTCAGCATCATCCACTGAGTTGGTGATAGGAGGGTGAGCTGTGTCCTCCTAGCTCTGAGTTCCCAGATCGTTTGCAAAGTAGTGAGAGTTCTGCCATTGTGTGAGACCATAATCCGAGGTCTAATTGGGCTAACCTCAAGATAAAACAAATATTCAAGTTCTCAGGAGTCATCCAGGCCTATAAGCAGAGGATCTTTTGAAACCAAATCACGAACTTAGCTTTTTTTTCCATGCATAAGTGAACAACCTTTTAGCAAAATTTAATGACCGAGTTGAGACCAAAAATTCTGGTCTAACTAACAATCCTCGGTGAAGTAGGTTTGATGGTTTCAGTTCAGTGCATATCATGAAAGCACTCTGGCACAATTGATAGGATGTTCATGAGGAGGTAATATACAGATCCACAGATTAAATTACTTTTCACCTCAAGAGATATTTATAGGGGTGATCTATCAAGGCTACAGAGAAGAGCAGTGACATGACAGTAAGAATGCTCAAACTAGGCTTATATGCTGGAACTTAAAGATACCTGCAAGTTTATCCTTATTAACTTTTACAACTGACAACTTTTCATTAAAAACTCTTTGGGTGTATAAATCAATTCTAAAGATTTATACTTGTTTTTTAAGCTGAATAAAAATGCAAAAAAAAAGCATCAATTTGTTGTATTGTAGAAGAGAAACTACATATAACTTAAGATATATGAAATTACTTTTTCTATGCAAAAAAAGTCAATTTATTTTATTATAGAATAGATGCTACTTATATCTTAAAATAAGGAATAAAGACCAGAAATGTGAAATTATTATGTTTTCACAGCCATAAATTCATTCAATTGCAAAAAGTTTTTTTCTGAATAGAAACTTTAGGAAACATTAGAAAGCCTACCATGAGATCAACTCTATTTCAACTACATTTCAATGCTAGATAGTACACACAGATGAAGCTGTCATCTTCTATCCCACAAACTTTACTCCAGTAACTCTTAAGTGGGATGAAATCTGGTCCTGACCTTTAGGCTTCACACACACATTGTATTATTTCCTTGACCTTGTAACAACTGAGAAAATACACCTAACATGTCTTCAAATGTATAGTAACATTTATACTATATTTCATGTATCTGATCACTTCATTCTTCCGAATACAACAATCAAGGAACCAAAAGAAAACTGAAAAGAAAGACTCTAAGAAATAAAAATAAGTAAAATCTAGGACATAAAAATAAGTCAGGCCAAACTTCATCCCCTTTCTTCCCAAGAAAGTTCCTTAGTTCCTCTTTTTGGTCTGTTTACTCTTATTTTTATATACATTCCAATAAGCTTGGTTACCCTGGAAGACGTGGGCAAACTGATCCTAAGAACAGCATTTTATGTGTGCCAGATACAAACCAAATTACCACTCAAGTCCGGGGAAAGGGAGAATGGTGAAACACAGACACACACACACATCTATTTCTAGTCTAGTCATAATAACAGAGAGTAAGATTGAAATGTATATTTTATAATCTCTAATGAAAAATAAGCTGAAGAATCTATATTGCCTGCTAATGCAAATAAAGAGTACAGTATTTACTCTACCACTTGGCTCAGACTGGGCTGTCACAAACAGAGATAGACCCCTGAGAAGATTTACACTAGGGAGGGTAGGACAGGTCTCTTCCATGCCTGAGTGCAAACCTAGCTTCCGAGGACCAGATGAGGCCCAGCCAGGGAGGGGAGCAGCCAGAGTTGGCAGCCCTGTAATAGACATTCACGTCTCCAGGTAGGGCCACTTCCACAGGGTTTCCAAGACAGGTTCTTCTGCTCAACTTGCACTTCAGCACAGAAAGATTATGTCCCCTACCCTTCCTGGGCAGCATCTGGCAGGGGTGGGAGTGAAGAAAGATTTTCTCCTTCTGATGTTGAGGCAGTTTAACAAGAGCAAGAAATGGAGACTCAAGGTTACATACTTGGTGACCAGTTGTTCTCCCAAAATGATGAATCATGGTTAAAACAAAAAGTCACATTAGGCATATTTTGCCAATTGACCTTTCAATACTGATTTGAAGGCCCATTTTTCCCTACATAAATACAACCTCGATTGGAGGAAGTCACAGGTCCTGGGTTTCTTTGCTTCTCTCCCAAAATGTTGAGCCCCATCACAATGGAGATATTCTGCAAAGACTATATAATTTATAATTCTGAGTGGGTTTCTTTGAGACTCTTTAAGTGAACATTTTAAAGTCTCTAGTGATTATTTAGAGAATCTCAAAGCCATCATTTGAAACTCGGTTTTCAGCCTTCTTAAATATGAGGATCCCTCACTGAGGGTCCTTTAATTTTTAGTATCCGCTGACAGAAAGCTACACATAGTGATGACAGGCTCCTGCCAGGTTAATGATTAATTTGATTTTAAATTAACTTGCATTTAATTAATCACAGTATAGCATATGTTTAAAAAAGTAGCATTGCCTGTGTGTGGGAGATACAACTCAAAACCTGTGAGCCACAAATTGGCACTTGCCGTGGGTGCTTGCCATCTACCTCTTCAAGGATTAAATCATGTGCTGCTGCCCTTCAGCACTCCCTGAAGGAGGTCGAGGTGGAGAGCAGAAACGAGACACTCTGTGCTCCAAGAAAACTGACGGAAGACGTCTTTAGATAGATATTCTCAGGAGCTGATTTTATGAGCCCAATTTTTGTGTCTCCTCATATCTAAAAAAGCACTAAAATCCTTCATGGCGAAGATTGTTTCTCCTGACTAGCAGCAGCTTCATAAGACCAGTAGAAACTTTCTACAAAAAGATACGTGCTTGATTGCATGTACTCCACCTTTGCCAAAATCACATACACACTGCCTTTTTCCTCTGCCTCTTTGGAGCGCTCTCTCAGAGCTATCTGAGGCTGTCTCCCAGGCTGCAGTCCTCATATTACCCCAAATAAAATTTAACTCACAACTCTCATGTTGGGCAATTTTTTGGGCGACAAACCCATTCACACACCTTTTACAATAACTCTGAGTACTCCTAGAAACTAAGATCCATAGATTGGACACTACTTTAGAAAAATTAAACTTATGAAAATAAGAAACTGAAGGAACACCTGACCATTTTGAATGTGGGCATATTTGGGGGGGGAGCTTTTTTTTTAATTGGGGGCTAATTACAATATTGTGGTGGTTTTTGCCATACATCGACATGAATCAGCCATGGGTGTACATGTGTTCCCCATCCTGACCCTCCCTCCCACCTCCCTCCTCATCCCATCCCTCAGGGTCATCCCAGTGCACCAGCCCTGAGCACCCTGTCTCATGCATTGAACCTGAACTGGCGATCTATTTCACATATGATAATATACATGTTTCAATGCTATTCTCTCAAATCATCCCACCCTCGCCTTCTCCCACAGAGTCCAAAAGTCTGTTCTTTACATCTGTGTCTCTTTTGCTGTCTCACATATAGGGTCATCGTTACCATCTTTCTAAATTCCATATATATGTGTTAGTATACTGTATTGGTGTTTTTCTTTCTGACTTACTTCGCTCTGTATAATAGGCTCCAGTTTCATCCACCTCATTAGAACTGATTCAAATGCATTCTTTTTAATAGCAGAGTAATATTTCGTTGTGTATATGTACCACAGCTTTCTTATCCATTCATCCGCCTATGGACATCTAGAATGTGGGCATATTTTAATTTGGCAGGAATCTTAAAACAGATTATATTGAGTACCCTTCCCTTTTTCTAGATCAAGTACCCCTTTCTTTAATATGACTTGGATAAACTGAAAAGATGAATATTTGGCATTGAGACAAAAGAGACTATTTTAATACAGGAAAGAATGGCAATAAAAACCAATCCTTGTGGGAAAAAAGAGGTTCAGTTCAGTTCAGTCACTCAGTCATGTCCAACTCTTTGCAACGCCGTGGACTGCAACACGCCAGGCTTCCCTGTCCTTCACTATCTCCTGGAGCTTGCTCAAACTCATGTCCATCGAGTCGGTGATACCATCCGACCGTCTCATCCTCTGTCGTCCCCTTCTCCTCCTGCCTTCAATTTTTCCCAGCATCAGGGTCTTTTCCAAAGAGTAGGTTCTTCGTATCAGGTAGGCTAAGAGTTTAGGATTTTGGTTTTTGTTTTTCCTTTTTCTCTTTCATTCCAGAAGGGAAAAGGAAAAAGCAGAAACATATAAGATGATTAAGTGGCAGACTCCACCAACTTTGGAATCGTGAGCCTCTCCGCATCTATTTTTCATGTGTAAAATGGAAATAGTAGCTACAATAGAGAATGTGATAAGGGTTGAATGAAGTCAATGAAGAGTGCTCGGTGCATAGTTGGAGTGCTAACAGTGGTGGCCATTGGTATTATTAGTGAATTTTGCATGTATTCTAGTGAGGTTTAACTTTACAAAGCTAATATTTTTTTTAGTATGCAGATAAAGGACAGATTACAGACTGATCTAAAAGCTGTATCTCCAAATTGCAAAGAGAGGGCACTTAGGTAGGTATCATCACTATACTTAAGTCAGCTCTAGGAGATGAGAAAATGAGAGAAGGAATTTTTATCACTGTTTGTTTTGTGCTTGGGCTCTTTGCTGAAGCCACAAGTCCTAAATGGTCTCTGTACTTCTGGTATTATGGGTACCTCTTGCAGAAGAATTAAGCTATTTTCTTGCTAAAAAAAAGGCTGTAGATTTAATAGAATATCTGAGACAAATGTGGATTATGACAGAGACATGCTTTCAGACATTCTTATTGAGTGAAATGTATAAGCTTCCCTCTTGAGAGGAAGCCAGGTTTCCATGTTTAAATAGGCATTGTGTATCCTACTGCTAGGTTTAGAGATTGCCTATTGTCAAAAAGGATCTTAGATGAGCTTAAATGCTGACACTGCCTTTTTTCTTTAATAGAACATTAATTCCATGTCACCACCTCTTCCAGAAGAACAGTAGAAAAACTTAGAAATAACAAATATGCTGTGGCTTTAGGTTGAGAAATCAAATTTCCACTTTTCATTTTTGTATAGCTCTGAATAGTATGTATTTCATTTACCTTGATGATAAATAAGTATAAAGATCGATTTCTTAGTATTTGGTGATAAGGGGGCAAGGACTCTCAACTTAGAAGTCTCTTTTTTCTTGAAACTTATTAAAATACTCAGGAGCCAGACATTTAGCTTCGGTTGAAATAAGGATTGTAACACCAAGAAAGTGTCTGGCCCTTCAGGGATTTTCTTGAAGTCTGTGGAAAATCATCCTGATAGCACCTGAAGGATCAGGAGGGGATAGTTCAATTACAGTGGGGAAGTGCTGCAAAGAAGGTCTGCACATAATTCTCACAGTGCTCATTACCTCGGGCTTTCTGCCTTAGCAACTGCCATGTACTACATCAAGCGTGTAAATGTTCTATGCAGAATGCTTTTTTGTCACAGCCTGTGGGCCCCTGGGGCACAGACAGAGCTAAGAGAAAGTTAGCATAAGACATTCAGGAGCCAGTTCCCTAACTCTTCCAAACACTGAGGTGTTAATCATGAAATGTATGCTGAATACAAATATCTAGATGTACTACACAACAATTAGTTGGCCAACTTGTACAATTTTGTGAAGGGTATAAATACTGTTACCATCCTAATCTAGGTTTGTTTGGTGGGTTGCTTTCCCATATAAGGTTTCAGAAATTGATTCAGTGTTACCTATCACATTTAGCCTACATGTCCTAATCCATCAAATTTGTTATATTTCCTGAAGTCGTGTAAGGTCCAGGCATCAGAATTCTATCACCCAAAATCCTATCAAATTCTTATTTTCCTATTCAGCCTCTGTTATTCAGAAACCCATTCATTCATTGCATAAGTATTTATTGAGCTCCAACTGTATGCTAGACACTTAGTATACATAGTTTTATACTCCCTGCCCTTGGGTAGGTTACAATCCATGGGAGAGATCAACAATACACAAATAAATACCCAACTACAAACTGTGATACATGCTGTGAAGCAAACAAGAAGGGAGTGGTGATGTCAAACACCGAGGGCCTCTCTGGGATGACACTTAAGCCCCAATCCATAAGAAGTGTCCAGAGCTTTCCAGGGAGGAGGAGCAGCAGAAAGTGTTCCAGGATTCCTGGATGTTCCCAGTGCCACAGAAGGCCCATATGGCTAAGGCAGAGCATGGGAAGGGGCAGCATGGTGGCAATCGAGTTGGAGAGGGGCTGGGGCCAGATCTTTTAGGGCTTATTAACTTGAGTTTTCTGAAGTGCAATGAGAAGTCTTTGAAAGGCATTGAGCGAGAGAGTGATGTGTCTAAAAGCCCTCTCCCTAATTGTTTTTGTAAGGAGGCATTTGCTATCAGCCATGTGATTGCAATGGTTCTCTTCATGCTGACTTTCTGAGAAGGTAGAACTGCAGATGGAAGGTAACCTCCAACGTGAGGCAGCACTGTGCTGCTAACCACGCTTCATATAACGTTTATAAGCTATGTGCAATTATTTTATTTCCCTGAGCATCGGTCTTTCTGGAGAAGCTTGCCAATCTTGAAGAGTTATATTGTGGATTCAATGACAAAACCCATAAATGTGAAGCATCTACCACCATGCCGCCACAGAAGAGGTACTCAGTATATTATTGTCATTTCCATAAAGTAGAACCTCCTTATGACTCATAAAGTCATATTAGTGAGTTTCTAAAATCACCAATATCTTCATTTCTAAACTTAAGACATAGAAATTACCTTGTTTAAATGGTTTTCTTTTTACTTTCTTTTTCTTTTACATCTTGGAGTAGAGGCTGATTTTGTAAGAAAATCAATAGTTTACTAAATATATGAAAATCCACAAATTCCTTAAGAATGCAAAGTATGTTCAATGCCATCTTGCTAGTAGTTTTCTTTTAATTTCTGGTTAACATGTAGGACATATTTTATATTTCCATCTGTTTATATACAAATAGAGAAAAAAATATTTCAAAGATGAATTCTTATCCCTATTTAAAATTCTGCTTCCTCTTTTAAGCAGTTATTCACTAAATCTGAATTATATTTTAAGAGTCAGTATTTGTAATTTAATAACAGTGATTTTGAATTTTACGTCATGAAATCATAAATTATTAGGAGTGAGTGACAGTCAGTCATGTCCAACTCTTTGTGACCCCTGAACTATAGTCCATGGAATTCTCCAGGCCAGAATACTAGAGTGGGTAGCCTTTCCCTTTTCCAGGGGATCTTCCCAACCCAGGGATTGAACCCAAGTCTCCCGGAGTCAAGTTCAATTAGTATTTTAACTCACTAATTTTTATAGTTAAGATACTGGTGTGTCCTTATCAGCAAACAATTATCCTTTAAAATAGAGAAACATAAACAGTATTCTAACTAACATTCTCTATATTCTTTCTTAGTGCTTTAATCCATGTTCAGTTTTTAGCTATATAAATAGAAAGGTATTTGACCTAGTTTCAGAAAAAAAAGTAAAATTCTGGATTTGGGAATATTGGATCAGGAATAGCTTGAAGGGTATCTGGAAAGCACTCCAAAAGGATTTGTGGCCCAGTCATAAGAGAGAGGGGCTTCCCAGGTGATGCTAGTGATAAAGAACTCACCTGCCAATGCAGGAGATGTGGGTTTGATTCCTGGGTTGGGAAGATGCCCTGGAGGAGGGCATGGCAACCCACTCCAGTATTCTTGCCTGGTGAATCCTGTGGACAGAGGAGCCTGGTGGGCTATAGTCCACAGGGTTGCAAAGAGTCGGACATAGCTGAGGCAATTTAACATGCACTCACACTTAAGACAGAAAGTTGGAGGAGCCCGCAGCCACACAGGGCCCTACCCTGACTATGTCCAACCTGTAGATTTTTCCTCTGTATCTTTTCAGTCTTGATTGACCCACACGCAAAGAGAAAGACCAGTTTGGATTGGGCAGCTGTTTGAATCTAGTGCCAATTACAACATCTTCTCTAAAGGATTATGTTTATTAGGTTGATAGAATATAAATCCGATCAAAAGAGGTTCCCACAAATACGAAAAATTGGATGAAAATATTGTTGGTAAGTAGCAGGTTCTAGTTCTGTTCCCTAGCGCTATTGTCTCTATTTAACGAAAAGTTTTGCTTCTAATGTTAACTTGTGAATCCATTTGCCTCAGGTCTACAGAACTCCCTCAAAAATTGAATACAGGTGAAATATGAAATCAACAAGCACTGCAGAAAGTAACCACAGCTTGGCACAATCTTTCTTGGAAACAGAGTTGAGAAAATGAAGTAGAGATACTAGTGATGCATTTCATCTGGCTGCAGCCCTGAAAGAGAGCAGGGACTAGGTCTTTCCCTTTCTCCCACCCTGCCAGATAGCAGGAGTTTGGTCTTCCAAGCTCAGAAACACAAGCCATAAGCACCCACAAGGGGTGAATGGTGAGAGGTGACAAGATTTTGAACCACAAAAAGGAGCTAAAAATATAAGAAGTAGGGATAGGATAAGGGAGGCAAGACAAGGGTTCTAGAAAGAGGGACATGTGGGGAGGTTCCCACATTAACTCTGAAAAACTTTGACCCTAGCCCCTGGAGTAGCTCCATGATGGCAAGAGGCCCAGTTGTGCCCCCAGGGAGAGGCAAGAGCAGGATGAGGGCAAAAGTGAGACTGATCACAGTCAGAGAAAGTGGTGGTGGGTGGGGGGCGGTGGCGGTGGCAGGTAGGGAAGAGTAAATGCTTCAGGCCAACCACCTAGTGAGGTATGTCCCCAGGTCCACGTGACAGCAATGAATGCAACATAAGCTAAAGTAAGGAATACTGGTGGCTTATCATATTTCCATGTTACTATTTACTATTAGAGGAGATGTTCAGTGCTCAGTTTCCATGCTTCTCAGAGTTAGAAGCAACATGGATTGAGTCTCACTGCTAAATGTGACTTCCTAGACTATGCTACCCTCATGAAGATAATAAGGAAAAGCTTATGTTTCTACCAGATTTATGTAAATGAACTTTGAAGATTTTTAAGGTTTTTTTTTTTTTAAAAAAAAAACAAATTTAAGATGCAAAGTATATTGCAGTGTTCCAGTAGTGAAGGTTGGGAATTATCCGATGCTCTTTTTCTGTTTTGACCATATGTCTCAGCCCCTGGCATGTGGAAAGCTCTCAAAAAAGTAGCTGCTGAGAAGCAGATAATAATTCTTGAAATTAACACCTCTAGACTTCATAAGTGTAATAATCTATGATTATAATGGACACTTAACACAGTCAGAGAACAGGAAACTTTGAAAGATTAGATTGGCCATGCCCATGCCCACAGGACTATGAATCCAGATCATGAAAGAAAACAGATCACAGAAAACATTTTGTTAAGAGAAAGACTTTTAATAAACTTTATTTTTTTTAAGCAGTTTTATGTTCACAGCAAAATTGAACAGATTCATTGCTAATTTATGCTGGTGGGAATGAAAAATGGTACAGCCACTTTAGAAGATAGTTTGGCAAATTCATACAAAACTAAACAAGCTCTTACTATACAATCCAGCAACCTCACTCCTTAGTATTTACTCAAATGAACTGAAAACTTATGTCCACACAAATACCTGCACACAGGTGTTTATAACAGCTTTATTCGTAATTGCCAAACATGGAAGCAACCAAGATGTCTTTTTGTAGATGAATGGATAAATAAACTGTGGTACAGTCAGGAAATGGAATATTATTCAGCACTAAAAAGTAGTGAGCTATCCAGCCATGAAAAGACATGAAGATACCATAAATGGATACTGCTAAGTCAAAGAAGCCAATCTGAAAAGGCTGCATTCTGTATGATTCCAACTATATGACATTCTGGAAAAGGAAAAACGATGGAGACAGTAAAAAAGATCAGTGGTTGCCAGGTTAGGTAGGGAGTTTTAACTTGGGATTTTTAGGGCAGTGAAACTACTCTGTATGGGGCTAGAATGGTGGATATATGCCATTGTACATTTGTCCAAACTGATAGAATGTAGAACACCAAGAATGAACCCTAAGGCAAACTATAGACTTTGGGTCACAGGAATGTGTCAACATAGGTTTATCAGTTGTAGCAAATGTGCCTCTGGTAGGGGATACTGATAACAGAGGAGGCTTTGTAGGGAAGCCTCTGTACCTTCTGCTGAATTTTGCTGGGAAAAGCTGTTTATAAGTAGCCTGTTCACAATATCTTAGCATTTGATAATTCTTTTGCTGTGTATCAAGGGCAGTTATATACCCGGTCACATTTAATCCTAAACACAGCTCTGTAAAGTAGGTACTTTTCTTATCATCGCCACTTTGTACAGGAGGAAATGAAGCTCGGAGAAATTGAGTAATTTGCCAAAGGTCACAGTGTCACAATGGACAAAGTCACACTTGTTGTTATTAGGCCAAGCTGTCTCAGTCTGCAGACGCTGACTGAGGTCAGTGCTTTATCACAGGGAAATTTTAACATGAAGTACGACTCGTAACTGTGATGGAATAGGAAAGACAGTGGACCAAAATTTTTCATAAAGCTATGTGTAAAGATTATATAGGCTGCTGCCATGTGAGAGATCCAGGGAAGATCTGTGCATGATCCACTTAGCATCAATGGCCTTAGCATCAGAAAATATGTGTGTGGGGGTGTGTGTGTTGAGATAAGGTTTGTGATGGTTTTTCTGTCAAAGCAAAGCAAAGCAGTTAAAAGTCTTCCGGTGGAAAAAATTGAAATAGATTTCTAATGACTTATGCTCTGACCAAGAAAAAAATGTTCTACTCCTTCATTACTCCTAGAGTAGAGTAAAGTAAAAGATGACTTTTTCACTTTTTAGTGATTTATAGGCTATACCCCACACTGTGCCCTCACAGGGCATGTACAAAGGGAAGACTGAAATCATTAATAATGTGAAGGACGCCCACATCTGGTTGATCCTCCCAGGTGAGGGAAGCCGAAGCCTGATTTAACAGATGGACACTGCACTGTTTCCTGATGGTAAAATCACCAGATGTTTAGAGATTCCAGAAGTACAAAGGCAGAAGGAAGTGCGCTAATGATGAGGTTTCTGGCACACCTTTGAATTTTCTTTTAACACTACACTTTCTTGCATGTAGGGTATATGTGCATGTCATGCCATTATTTGAATTTTAATTAAAATAGAATTTTACTCTAGACTATTCTAAAATTAAGGTACAAGGGAACTAGTCTTATATACCACCACTAGACAATACCTAGCATTATTCAAAGCTTGGATAATTCAATTGTTTTATTTCCCTTTTTTTGTTTTTTTGCAAAACCCCTTGAAGGGGCCAGGGGCCTTGTGGTGATGGCTTGCTGGGTCCTCTGGGGCTCTACCTCCCCAGCTGTGAGAGGAGCCTCTGGCCCCTACTGTAGAGGGATCGTAGCAAATTCGCTCAAATGCTTTACTAGGCTGTGTCCATTATTTCAGGGCTTCCCAGGTGGCTCAGTGGTAAAGAATCTGCCTGCCAAAGCAGGAGACGCAGGAGATGTGGTTCCATCTCTGGGTTGGGAAGATGCCCTCGAGTAGGAAATGGCAATCCACTCCAGTATTCCTGCCTGAAAATTTCCATGGATCCCAAAGGTAAGTTGAGTCCACTCTCATTCAAGAAGCAGCAAGGATGGAGGCCATGATGCTAGGGAACTGGTGTGAAGGCCTTAGTACCAGCAAAGCTGAAGAGGGAAGTTATTCCATGGTGGGGAATAAAAGCAGTAGATGTGCAGAGAGTAAGACCTGTATTCGAGTCCTGGCACCCACTTTTCCTAACCACGTGACCTTATTCTGGTCTCAGTTCTGAACGTCTCTGTGTCTTAGTTCTCAGTCTTCTCCTCTGTACAATGAGGTACAATGAGGTACAATGTACCTCATAGGATTGTATTAATGATCAAATAAAATAAGGAATGGAAATGGTCTTTTGCACACTATGTGGTATAGAGTCAAGTCCTTAAATAAGAAGACATCAGAGAGAAAGAGAAAAAAGCTGTGCATCATGAATTTCCAGGCACACTGCCTCTGGTAACACATTCTTCCTCCCTTTTACCTCTGGATATTTCCATTTTGATGCCTAGGATGGACCAGCTGCAGCTTGTTCGTTCTAAACCTGTCTTGATCATTCCAATAATCAAACTTCTGAGTCCTATGCACTGTATAGTTTATATGGATAACAACATTCTGTTATAAAACTTGCTAAGAGACTAGATCTTAATTATGCTAACCTAATTATTCCCACAAAAAAGAAATTATGCCATGATAGAGGGGGCTAACCATCACTATAGTCATATTACTATGTATGTATATATGTACGTATCAAATCAACATATTGTACATATTAAGTTGACACAATGTTATATGTCAAATATATTCCATTAATAAAGAAACACAAAGGGCCCTGGACTTTCCCCAGATGGAGCTCCTTATTTCAGAACGGACAGCACACTGAAGGGCCCACCCAGCACCACTGGCTAGTCCCTCTTTCCCGATGCTCAGACACTTGGCCTTCCGAGTGCATCTGAACACAAACCACAAAAATAAAAAATAAGACAAAGCAAGGGGCTTTCTCTAAGAATCTTTCCTGCGCGCTTTCAGCTGGGTGTAAAGCCACCCTACGGTTCAGTACTGTGCTGTCAACTGACTGAAGACCTGAAAGAAGGCGGCCCAGCTCCCCTTTTCAAATCCTCTCTCAAACTACCTGCTGGGTGACTTTAATTAGTGGACAAACAGCGATTCCCAGAAATGATGCCATCTTTAGTGTGCACAAGGATATAGTTCCTAATGTTTTGTTTTTTTCCCCTCCAGCAGCATATACAACTGTTTCCTACTATTAAATGGTAGGCTAATCTGAATATTAACTATCTGCCAATTTCAACACACCTCTCCTATAAACGTTTCCTTCCTGGGCAGGGAGGAAGCCCAAATGATGTGGTCCTGGCTAGTTCTTTAACTTTCTGTTTTATGATTGGTGCAGAGCATCTGATTATTTCCAGGTGTTTCAGATTTTTCTCATGGTCTCCTTGTTATTTCTCCCCTCTTTGAGCTCCTTTGGCAATGAATGTGACCGTGAGGTCCAAAGCCATAAAGGATGTGTTCACCACTTCCCTCTTATGTCTGTCTCTTTATTTAACCACAAGTTCACTGTCTTTATCCATGTTAATTCCCTGAGGTATTCACACAGCATTTGTGTTGACTGCCTTAATTTTGATCTTCTCTAATCATTCCCTGCCAGATGGTAGTTAAAGTTTAATGGCCCCTGTAAAAATAGTTCCCTTTCTTCTTTCATCAGTCATGTGCGTTTACTTAGCTAACTGCTAGATGTTCGGAATGAACACAAAGTGACCACCAACAAAATGAATTCAACAAACACATCGGCTTCATACTTTTCATGGTAGCTAAAGAAGTTGCCTGCTATTATCCACTCAGCCATTATCCTTACCTTTTATTGTCTTTCCTTTCCTATTTTGTTAGTTTTCTTTCCTTTTTATGTCCATTCTCAAGTTGTTTGCAAAGTCAGAAGACCATGAGGCCTGGCAGTCATCTGTATGCAACAGTTAAAGTGTGCGGACAGGTCCAGCTCCAACAGCATTAAGTGCTAGAGAGATGACATTCGGCATAGCCAGAGAGCTTTCCTTCCACATCCATGGGAGGGGGTAAGTACCCTTCCTTGTGTTCAGATAAAAAAGCTGAGATAAGTCTCAGAAGGCCACACAAGAGGCTGGGGTAGAAACTTGGCATTCTTGAGAAACAAAATGAAGAAGCACATAGAACAAATTCATCTCTAGATAAATAATATGACCTTTGTGTCTTTCATGCATCCAACTATCATTCCTGAGCCAACTGGTTCAGAAAAAGCAACTAAATAAGGATGCTATGATAAACCATTTTACAGATGAGGTAACCGAGATGAGTCACATTCCACAGCTTTTGCCAGGCCACACACACACATCTCTACAAGTATCCTATCACTTAAATTTACATTTGACATATTAAAATATGTAGGAGCTATTTTAAAAATAAATAAAACTAACCAAACAAAAGATTAGTAGCATTTTTAGAGCAAGCATTCTGGGTGACTTTATATACACACACCACTTAAAGCCTATAAAATATAGGACTCTAGGGCGGGGGTCTACAAACTACAGCCTGAAGGCCAAGTTCAGCACACTGCCTGTTTATGTAAATAATGTTTTATTGGAGCACAGCCGCACTCATTCTTTTGCATATTGTTTATGGCTGCTTTCACACTGCAGTGGCCTGGTTGAGTAGCTTTAACAGGCTATATGACCTGCAAAGCCTAAAATATTTACTATCTGGCCTTTGTACAAAGAATTTTGCCAATCCCTGCCCAAGACATTATGCATGGCATGTTATTTCTTAATAATTAATTTCTTACGATTTAGGAGTGCTATTGGGTATTGTTGCTCAACACTGCTTAAAATGTTACTTTTAAATAGCATTTCAAATGCAAAAGGATTCTAAACTCATTTACAAAATAATGTCTATCTCAATTGTGCTGACCACCTTTAAGAGTTAGGAAATTACAGATGTTCCGCAACTTCTTGGTAATTTGAGTAGCATCCGATAACCACTATACGTTCTATAGCTGGTAGTATTTTAGAATGTGGGTAAAAGATATCCCAACTACTAATCAAGGTGAAAATCAGTGTTAATGTTTGGCCAGCTTTGTCTTTTGAGTCAAGAACCGTAGTTTCTCTGGGCTTTTGCTTCTGTATCTGCAAACTGTTGCTGTGTATTAAATCATCTGTACCTCCCTTGTTCATATTCTCCCCAAAGTTTAAGTCACCTCCCCCTCCCCCAGTCCCCTCCATAAATGTTTCTAAGGCTCTCATGGGAATCCAGTTAGTCCCTGATTTTAAACAGCCCTTGCAGAAAGATTTTATTTCTAAATTTAACCTGAATCTCAGAGTGAAGGAGAGGTGATGCTCTGAAATGAAGAGCAGTTAAGTTACTCTCATGACAAGTAGCTTAACTACTACAATAAAAATGGGAAACTTGTGCCCTTGTGAACCTGAGAACATGATTCCAGTCACAGGACAAAATCTTTCCACGAAGATTTTGAAAGGAGACTTAGGAAATGTAACCGGTAACTTAAAAGATTGTTTTTATGTTAAAACAAGTAAAACCATGTTGTCGAGTAGCATGCGAAAATCAACAAAAATTTTCAAAGTAAAATACGACACGTCAAAGCTCTTTTGCTGATGAGGAAGGTGCTTTAGATTTCACACTTAGAACCTTTCTCTCACCTTACCCTTCACACCAAGAGCTCCATCGCTGGGGAACCTCAAGGGGAAAGTTGGAGAGGCGTTGCCTTACAGAAAGTAAATGCTCATCTTCCACTGTGAAGAAAAGCACTCGTACCTTTGAGCCAGCATGCCAGAATTTATATTCAGACTTATTACTGTGTCTCAAAACTTCTAACTAGCTCTGAGACGTTTATTTCAACAATAATGTGCATCCGTGAACAATCAGAATGACCCAGATTTATAAATTCCCAGGAGCATGTGTATCTTGTCCTGATGTTTCAATAAATTACTGGGGGTAGAAATCAAGCATCATACATCAACCGAATTATCTCTAAGTTCCCTTCCAAGCAAGGGAGGCAGTGGTAGGAGGTGAGGAATGGAATGAGAATAAACCAGGAGGCTCTGCCGCTAATTCACAGTGTGAACTTAGCCAAGTACAATAACTTTGGGGCCATGGTTTCTCTCTTTTTTTAATTGAAGAGTATTTGATTTATAATGTTGTGTTAGCTTCTGCTGTACAACAAAGTGATTCAGATATATATTTTTCAGATTCTTTTACATTATAGGTTATTATAAGATTCTGAATACAGTACCTGTGCTATATAGCAGGTCCCTGATGTTTATGTATTTTATATACAAAAGACTGTATCTGTTAATCCCAAACTCCTGATTTATCTCTCCCCACTCCCCCAACCCCTTTGGTAACCATAAATTTGTTTTCTATGTCTGTAAGTCTTTCTGTTTTGTAAATAAGTTCATTTGTATCATTTTTTAGATTCTACATATAAGTGATACCACACGATATTTATTTTTCTGTCTGACTTTATTTAGTATGATAATCTCTAGGTCCATCCATGTTGCTGCAAATGGCGTTACTTCATTCTTTTTTATACGAGCCATGATTTCTTTATCTGGGAATGAGAGGTTGGAACTAGAGGCAAGCCCACATGGGCCAAAGATGAAATTCTTAGTAAATTATAACTGCTATGAAAATATTGTTTGTATCATCTTCAATTCACTGTCCTATGTCTGGCAGTTACAAAAACTTGTTACATTATTTTCTATATTTCCTAAATAGTGAAAATTACTATTATTATATTCTACTACTCCGAATTCCCTAATTTAGTAATGAGAGTAATAAACACCATGAACAAAGCAAGTATCAGAAAATAACTTGAAACAGAGGTGAAAAAAAAGATGATTACAAATCTAAAGGGGCTGCTGTAATCAAACTCAACAACAAAAAGGCTTAAGAAGCAAAGAAGTTTATTTCTCTCAAGTGACAGTCACAGGTGGATGGGTGGCTTTGTTCGAAGACTGTGGCTGATGGCAGCTCTCCCTCTATCACACGAGGCACCAAGGCCGTGTTTGTTGTTGCCATTCCTGCCCCCAGGAAGTCCAGAGCCAGGAATTTGTTAGAGGCAAGCTGCTCACCTCCCTTCTACCCACCTTCCGTTGGCAAGAGTTTAGCCACACACCCACTGACTACAAGGGGGAAGTCTCATCCTGGCCACAGCTCCATTATTACAAAGGAAAAGGAGGATAGAGAATCCTTAGGATCGTTGGAATGAAAGAAAGCTGAAGAGGCAGGCTAGTCAGTTACTCAGTGTATAAAAGGTATATATTTAGAAAGTGAAAGAAAGTGAAGTCGCTTAGTCGTGTCCAACTCTTTGTGACCCCGTGAACTGTAGCCCACCAGGCTCCTCCATCCATGGGATTCTCCAGGAATACTGAAGTAGGTTGCCATTTCCTTTTCCAGGGGACCTTCCCGACCCAGGGATCGAACCCAGGTCTCCTGCATTGCAGGCAGAGGCTTTAACCTCTGAGCCACCAGGACAGACCCCATATATTTATGTATATTACAAATATATTTATACCATATATTTATAGAAGTTTTAAATATTTTGATATTTCATATTTGATATACGAAATTCCTAGATATGGATAAAAGTTCTAATAATAAAACAAATTAGTGGTACTCACCCACATTTTAACAAACCTTAGAATGTGTATAGTTGAAGATCTCCAAGTCTTTCTCTTCTTACCAGGGGGACTATACCCCTGAATTTAGTGTGAAATCTTCCCTTCTGTGTGCTTTTTTAAAAATTTTACTGCATTTTTAAATCAAAGAATATAAAGAATAATTCTGTGTTTCTTTAACTTTACACAGAGTGGTATGACACTATGTCTGTCATAATACAGCTTGTTTTCCCTCCAAATTGTGTTCTTTAGATGTATCCATGTTGATAGCATAAACTTAGTTCCTTCATTTTGACTGCTATTTGGTATTTGTGTGACTGCAGCTTGTTTCTGAATTTCTATTAGTGGAAATAATAGAGTATCTTTGTGGACAAAGGCAAGAATTATGCTAGAGTTTTATAGTTAAAGTAGCCACTAGCCACTGTGTAGCCATATGGCTACTTAAATTAATTAAAATCAATTAAATTAATTAGAATTAATCATATAAAAATTTGATTTTAATTCTGCAGTCACACTATCCACATTTCAAGTGCTAAGTAGCCACACAAGGCTAGTGGCTAGCATATTAGAGGGTCCAGCCATCCTCACAGAAACTTCTATTGGACAACATTGCTCTAAACTATATATGAAGCAGTGGACTTACTGACTTGTGGGGTATGCATAGCCTCAGTTTTGGGGTGTTTTTTGTTTTTTGTTTTTTTACTTTTTGGCCACACCACACAGCGTGGGATCTTAGTTCTCCAAGCAGGGATCAAACCAGCACCCTCTACCATGGAAGTGGGGAGTCTTAAACCACTGGAGCACCAGGGAAGTCCCCATAGCCTCAATTTTAATCTGGAGAAGGAAATGGCAACCCATTCCAGTATTCTTGCCTGGAAAATCCCATGGGAGGAGGAGCCTGGTAGGCTACAGGCCATGGGGTTGCAAGACATTGCCAAATTGCTTTATGCATCAGTCAAGACTCTTAGTTATAAGCAACAGAAAGCTGTTATGGGTCATTAAAACAAGAAAAATAATTTTTAAAAGAATGTTGGACAGCTTACAGAAACTCAGGGAGGACTTGAGAACCAACTTGAAGGTAAACTACCTAATATCAAACCATGGTAAAATAAAAAGTAAAGTATATTAGTCTCTCAGTTGTGTCCAACTCTTTGTGACCCCATTGACTGTAGCCCACCAGGCTCCTCTGACCCTTGAATTCTCCAGGCAAGAATACTGGAGTGGGTTGCCATTTCCTTCTCCAGGACATACCCTCAACCCAGGATCAAACTCGGGTCTCCTGCATTACAGGCAGATTCTTTACCGTCTGAGACACCAGGGAAGCCCCATTAAACCATGGAACTGATCTAATAAGGACAATGCTGCTCTGCTTAAAGTCTTGGGTACCACCCCTTTTATTTCCAAATGACTCATGCTTGATACTCCTGCTATTTCTAGGACTATAGTCATTGCCACATCTGGAAACTGTTCATAGGTGCTGTCTCTGCTGCCACCTTCACGACAAGGGCTCCACTTGGTCCCAGATTTGTAACATCATTTTCAAACTCAAAGTTTGGAGTTGATGCATCTGTTTGGCAGACTGGATCAAACACCTGCATCCCATCTTTACAGAAGGCGAGGAAGGCAAGTATCTTGTGACTTCTCATTTCTAGGAGTTGTGCAAGTTTTCAGACTTACTATTACCCAGTGGTTTCCAAAGTGGATATGGAAATTTTAATTCCTACCATCTCAAGGAACAGTTCCCATTTCTCCACAAAGTTTCCAACAGATGGTGTCATCTGGCATTTTAATGTTTGCCAAACTAATTGTTGCACAACGATGTCTCAATGTGATTTTAATTTGCATTCTTTTGATTAAGTAGTAAAACTGAGCCTCTCAATGTGTCTCATAATCATTAGAGTTTGTTCTGAAAACTGCCTATTTATCTATCTTTTTGCCCATTTTTAGGTTGACTTTTGGCCTTTTTCTTGTTAATATTAATAACTTTTTATATATTTGATTTTTTAAAGTTCTAGGCACTAAATACCTCTTCCCAGGTGGTAGATTGTCTTTTCAATTTAAAAAAATTTCTTATTCTGGAAATCTTTAAGCATATATAAAATAGAATGATATAACGAATCCCAATGTACCCATCACTGAGCTCATCAATTTTGTTTCAGCTATTGCTGTTCTCTCCAACAGTAGGTTATTTAGAGGAAAATTTTCAGATACGATATTACTTGTTGCATAGAATCTCTGAAGGAAAGAATTCTTTGTACAACCAGATCCATAATACCATCATCAACCTAATAACATGCGGAAAACAAAGTCCCAATATCATCAAAATTGTCCGGTCAATGTTCAAATTTCCCTAATTGCTTTATAAATGTTTCCAGTTGTTTGGGTCAACATCCAAATAACCAATTATAATCAATATCCAATAGTTAATATTCAACAACTGTGACAGTTGGTTAATATGTCTCAAGTATACTTTAATCTGCAGATTTTCTTCCATTCCATACTTCTCTCTCTCTCTGCCCTGTCCCCTCCCCTCTCCCTCTCTCTCTTAATTTCTTGGAAATGTTTTTGTTATTGTTGAAGAAGGCAGGTTTTGGTCCTATAGAGCTTCTAAGCTTGGAATTTTGTTGTTTGAATCTATGTGGTATACTGTAACATGTTCCTCTGTCCCTTATATTTTCTACAAACTGGTAATTATATTGAGACACTTGAGTAGACTCACCTGTTTTATGGAAAGATGACTTCATTGATAGTGTAGTGTAATTCCATCAATAAGTACCTAACATTTATCTCTGTCTCTTTTTGAGATGCTAACAACAATTGCCCAGGTCCATTAATTCAATATGGATTGCAAAATAGTGATATTCTAATGATACTTGTCCAGTTTCTTTTGTTAGCTGATATACTTCTATTAAAAAAATAAAACACAGAACAGAAAAAACTTCCCCTTATGAACTGTTGATATCATGAGGTACAGTTCATTTAGAACAGACAAGATAAATGCTATTTTCCCTGTAACACTTTTTAATATCATAAGTTAGTTCCCTAGACTCCTACAAACAGGAAGAGATTGTAGACTCTAAATACTGTTATCTACTGAACAAAACAAAGATCCTTAGAGAACTGGCTTTCTCCTGACCTGGAACAGGAAATGTATAGTGTGAGTCTGCACGTCACAGTGAGGAAAGTGAGGAAGCTCTAGAGTTGGATAGAGTTGCATCAGTAGTGCTTAGGAGCCAACTTGAAAGGTTTCCATGATAGAAGAATAATCATTAAAGGATTAAAACACAATTTATATACTAAAATTCACAAGTTAATAATGACACCAAACAAAACACTCTTTTTATATTTCTAATGGTGTTCTTTTTTGATCAGATATTTTTTTAACCTGAATATAGTCAGATTCATTCACATTTTTCTAATCATGACTTCCATCCAGACCCCTTTATGGTTAGCTTCACCACTAGAGATGAATGGGGCTTCTTTCTAGGTCCTGTTTGAAATATCCCAGTCAAAGGCTCTGGAACATTATTCTCACTCTTCAAGCCAATCAACATAGCCAAATAGATGAAGACTTATGACTGGTCAAGTTTTGGCAGGTGGAGTAAGGTGGGGGAAAGGCTCTTACCAGAAGGAAAAGTAGAGAACAAAAAAATAGTAACAAAGAGGAAGTAGAGGAAGGGAAAAGGAGATCTTTTCTGAACACACAGTTTACCTATAGCCCCATCCTTAATGATGTGTTTAATTCGCAGCCAAGAATCTTATTCAGAGGTTCCTAACCAAAAACACTTGACCCTGAGCGATGATAGACTAGACTTTGATTCACAAGTCAACCTGCAGGTGTCCATTTTTAAATGAGTCTTGCCAGCTATCTCTTACCTGAATCTGTTATGGCTCTTGTGTTTCAATGAGGACTATTCCTGTTGGGTATTACAAGATACAAAAAGGTTACACGGTTGCATGATTTTGTCTAACTTCACTGTGACATTTATGAGATTGCTTCTTGACAGTGACCATGGCCAGAGTCCCTCTGATAAATTAATTTTGTCTTATACCATCCTTAATTATTCTCTTCAGAGGCTCAGGCACTTCAGAATTTACTGGTATTAATTCACCCCAATAAAAAATCTTTTTTTTTATTTAGCTTCACATTCATTGTGCTTCTTAAAGTCAATTTTATCATCAGAACTTCTGAAATTGCCAAAGTACAAAGATGAATGTCAGAATGTCAAGGGTTTTTTAATGAATTCTGACAAGACAGAAAAGGTCAAAGCAGATTTCTTCAACATGTTCAGATGTCCTGATTATAAAGATTTTTATAAGAGTATTTAGGCTATTCCTCAAAATGACTGCAGAATTCTGCTATACTTGATGGGTTAAATTTTGCCTGGAATATTCTCTCTAGGGCCCCCACCTTCTGCCCTGCTAGCCTCCTCATCCTGCTCTTGGTTGTGATAGCATGTGTAAGAAGTCTTTCCAGGACCCCAAGATATAGCCAGTTGCCCCTTCTAATATCCTCTTCATGCTCAGCCTTTACCTCTATTATAGCACTAAGTTGTAATTACACTATATTGTAATTGCCTGTTAACTTAATTTTTTCACTGTAAGACCAGCTTCCTGGGGCAAAGACTGAACCTAGAATGAAGCACCCCCAAGGCTAGCACAACATCTACAAAAAGTACTGTGCATTTGTAAGATTAAACGACATTCTCAAAACGACCTGTACTCTTTATAAAAGTGTCAAGGCCATGAAAGACTGAGAAACTATCCCAGATTGGAAGAGATTGAGAAGCCTTGACTCTAATCCTGTTTTGGATCCTGAACCAGAAAAGGAACATTAATGAGACAACTGGCAAAATTTGAGTAAGCCCATAGGCTGGTGAATAGTATTTAATAAATGTTAATCTCCTGGTTTTAGTCACTGTACTGTGGTTTTGTAAGATAACATTTGGGATAGGTTAAACTTGAGAGCTTTGATAGCCCTAGGTGCCTCAAATGCCAAGTTATTACCAAGTTCTTAGCAGTTTAATTAATAAATGGTGTTCATGACCACAACCTTATGTAATCCTTTCTTTGCTATTTACTCTTGAGCTTTGTTCCATTCACTTTCAGATTATTTCAGATTATTATTAGATTTAGTGAGCACTCCCTGAGTGCCTGCTGTGTGCCAGGCACAGTGATAAGAACTTAGGGTAGATGCAGACGTGGTAAGATGTGATCCTCATCCTCAGAGAGGAGTGTGAGTCACAGAAGAAATCTAAGCAAAAAGCAAATGAAGGGTAGTGGTACAGCGAGAAATGTGCAATTCTTCCCCAAATACCAAATCAGGACAAGACTTGGAGGGCATCAAGCTAAGTAAAATAAGTCAGATAAATACAGCATGATCTCATATGTGGAATTTTTTTAAAAAGAGCTTATAGATACAGAGAACAGATTAGTGGTTGCCAGAGGCAAGGGCGTGATGACTGTAGCCTACCAGGCTCCTCCATCCATGGGATTTTCCAGGCAAGAGTACTGGAGTGGGTTGCTGTCTCCTTCTCCAGGGGATCTTCCCAACCCAGGGATGAAACCCAGGTCTCCCGCATTGTAGGCAGATGCTTTACTGTCTGAGCCACCAGGGAAGTCCAGTGAAGGGGTAAAAAGATACAAATTTCCAGTTATAAGATAAATAAGTCTTGGGGACACAATATATTGCATGGTGACTATTGGTAATAAGATTGTTATTCTTGTTGCTAGTGGTGTCTGACTCTTTGTGATCCCATGGAATGTAGCCACCAGGCTCTTCTGTCCATGGGATTTCCCAGGCAAGAATACTGGAGTGGTTGCCCTTTCCTTCTCTAGGGAATCTTCCTGATCCAGGGATAGAACCTGTGTCTCCCACAATGGCAGGAGGATTCTTTACCACTGAACCACCAGGGAAGCTCTTATAGCTAATAATAATGTATTGTTTATTTGAAAGTTACTGAGAGAGTTGATCTTAACAGTTCTCATCACAAGAAAAAAATTTTTAACTATGTGTGGTGATAGATATGAACTAGACTTATTGGGTGATCTCTTCACAACATATACAAGTATCAAATCATTATGTTGTACACCTAAAGATAATATAATTTATATGTCAATTGTACCTCAATTAAAAAAAAAAAATAAGCCAGTGCAGAAAAGTGCTGACTTTCCTGAGAGGACAGAGGCTTCCCCAAAGAGGTGATATGTAAACTGGGTCTTGAGAATACATCAGGATTTACCAGCAGACAAAAGTGGGAAGAACATTCCAGGTACAACATGTATAGGATCTCAGATGTGAGAAACAGCAAAGTGAGTTCAGTATAGCTAAAATAAAAAGCATCCACAGAAGAGTGGATTCCTTTTTAGTAGCTTTATTGGGATATAATTCACATCTCATAAAATTCACCCATTTAAAGGGTACACTTCGGTGGTTTTTAGTATAGTCACAAAGTTGTACAACTATCATCACTATCTAATTTTAGGATATTTCATTAGCCCCTAAATGAAATACAATACCAGTTAGCAATCACTTCCCATCCCCACCTCCCACACCCCAGCCCAAGCAACCACTAATCTACTTTCTGCCTCCACAGATTTGCCTGTTCTGGGCAGTTCATATTACAGAATCATACAGTACATGGTCTTTTGTGGTTCTTTCATTTACCATAATGTGTTCAAGTTTCATCTGTTCTGTAGCATAGATTAGTACTTTATTCCTTTTTGTTGCCAAGTAATACTCCAGCGTATGGATACATCACATTTTGCTTATGGACATTTGGGTTGTTCCCACTTTTTGGCTGTTATTAAGAATGCTGGTATAAGCATTAATGTTTTTATATAGGCATCCTTTTTCATTTCTCTTGAATATAGATTTAGAAGTTGAATTGCTGGGTTTTATGATACTCTGTTTACTTTTTGAGGAATTATCAGTCTTCCAGAGTGGCTGCACCATTTTATTAGTACATTCCCACCAGCTGTATATGAAGATTCCAAATGCTTTACAACTTCACACTTCTTATTGTCTGTCTTTCTTATTATAGCCATGCTAGTGGGAAGTGAAGTGGCATATTAAGCTTTCTAAGGCCTGCTGTAACAAATTACCACAAACTGGAATTTATTTATATATTTATTTTTAATTTTATTTTATTTTTTAACTTTACAATATTGTATTGGTTTTGCCATACATCAAAATGAATCCACCACAGGTATACATGTGTTCCCCATCCTGAACCCCCCTCCCTCCTCCCTCCCTATACCATCCCTCTGGGTAGTCCCAGTGCACCAGCCCCAAGCATCCAGCATCGTGCATTGAACAACAAGTGGTGCTGGGAAAACTGGTCAACCACTTGTAAAAGAATGAAACTAGAACACTTTCTAACACCATACACAAAAATAAACTCAAAATGGATTAAAGATCTAAACGTAAGACCAGAAACTATAAAACTCCTAGAGGAGAACATAGGCAAAACACCCTCCGACATACATCACAGCAGGATCCTCTATGACCCACCTCCCAGAATATTGGAAATAAAAGCAAAAATAAACAAATGGGACCTAATTAAACTTAAAAGCTTCTGCACAACAAAGGAAATTATAAGCAAGGTGAAAAGACAGCCTTCAGAATGGGAGAAAATAATAGCAAATGAAGCAACTGACAAGCAACTCCTACAGCTCAATTCCAGAAAAATAAATGACGCAATCAAAAAATGGGCCAAAGAACTAAATAGACATTTCTCCAAAGAAGACATACAGATGGCTAACAAACACGTGAAAAGATGCTCAACATCACACATTATCAGAAAAATGCAAATCAAAACCACTATGAGGTACAATTTCATGCCAGTCAGAATGGCTGCAATCCAAACTGGGAAATTTAAAGCAAGAGAAATTTATTCTTTCACGGTTTTGGGTACAAGAAGTCTTTAATCAAAATGTCAGCAAGGTCATGCTTTCTCTAAAGCCTCTAACAGAAAACCATATCCTTCTCTTAGTTTCTTGTGTTGCCAGTAATCCTTAGCATTCCTAGGCTTGTAGGTACATCACTTCAATCTCTGACTCTCTCATCACACAGTGCTCCCCTGTGTCTTTCTCTTATCCAATCATATTTGTTTACTACTACTACTACTACTACTACTACTACTACTAAGTCACTTCAGTTGTGTCCGACTCTGTGCGACCCCATAGACGGCAGCCCACCAGGCTCCCCCATCCCTGAGATTCTCCAGGCAAGAACACTGGAGTGGGTTGCCATTTCCTTCTCCAATGCATGAAAGTGAAAAGTGAAAGTGAAGTCTCTCAGTCATGTCCAACCCTCAGCGACCCCATGGACTGCAGCCTTCCTGGCTCCTCCGTCCATGGGATTTTCCAGTCAAGAGTACTGGAGTGGGGTGCCATTGCCTTCTCTGATATTTGTTTAGGACCCACCCTAATCCAATACAGTCTCATCTTGAGCTGACTGCATCTGCAAATAAGACTCTATTTGCAAATAAGGTCATAGTCACAGGTTTCAAAGTTAGGACTTCATGTCTTTTGGGAGGACACAATTTAACCTACAAGTTATATCACATTTCCCAAATGGCAAATATTGCTTAGCGTCTTTTCATGTGCTTTTACTGACCACTTATATGTATATATTCTTTGGAGAAATGTCTATTCAAATACTTTGCCAATTTTTAACTAAGCTATCTATCTTTTTATTCTTGACTTGTAAGAATTCTTCATATATTTTGGACCTTTATCAGATATTTGATTTATATTTTCTCCCATTCTGTGAGCTGTCTTTTCATTTCTTGATAGTGCTCTTTGAGACCCAAAAGGGTTCAACTTTGATGAAGTTCAGTTTACCTATTTTTCCTTTTGTTACTTGGGCTTTGGTGTAATATCTAGAAACTATTGACTTATTCAAGGTCGTACAGATTTATGCCTTTTTTTTTCTTATAGTTTTATCATATCTTACATTTCAGTTTCTGATCTCTTTTGAGTTAAATGTATATGACATGTGATACGGATCCAAATTCATCTTTTGCAGGGGTATAGCCTGTTATCCCAGCACCATTTGTTGAAAATTATATTCTCCCCCCATTAATTTTCTGGACACCATTGCAATGTGAGTTAAATGTATGGACTTGTTTCTGGACTCAGTTCTCCTTCATTAATCTGTGCGTCTATCCTTTTGTTGGCACTACTATCTTGATTACTGTGGATCTGAGATCTGGAAGTGTGAAACCTCCAACTTTATTCCTATTTTTTTAATTGCTTTAGTTCTTTTTTTTTTTTAAGCTGTGCTGCAGCCATGTGTGATCTTAGTTCCCTAACCCCTGCAGTGGAAGGGCAGAGTCTTAGCCACTGAACTGCCTGGGAAGTCCATGATTATTCTGAGTCTCTTGCATTTTTTTTTTTTAATTTTGGCTGCACTGGGCCAAAATAGTAGTTCCCCAACCAGGGATAAAATCCACATTTTCATATGAAATATAGAGTCAAATTGTCAATTACTGCAAAAAGCTAACCAGGATTTTTATAGGGATTGTGTTGAATCTGGCGATTCAATTAAGGGAGTATTGCCATCTTAACAACAGTAAGTCACCAATCCATGTGTACAGATGTTTTTTCTATTTATTTAAATATTCTTTAATTTGTTTCAACAATATTCTGTGGTTTTCAATGTGAAAATCTGACATTTCTTTTGTTAAATTTATCTTACATGTTTTATTTTTTGTTATTCTAAATGAAATTGTTTCTTAATTTCATTTTCATATTGTTCATTGCTAGTATGTAAATTTATTTTGTATATTGATCTTATATCTTGCTATTTGAATTCATTTAAATAGCTTTCTTTTTAGTGGATCCCATAGGATTTTATATATATAAAGACTATGTCACCTACAAATTGAGATACTTTTACTTCTTTCTTTCCAATCTGTGTGCCTTTTATTTCTTTGTCTTGCCTAATTGAGTGAAATAGGAGAGTGAAAAAGTTGGCTTAAAGCTCAACATTCAGAAAACTAAGATCAAGGCATCTGGTCCCATCACTTCATGGGAAATAGATGGGGAAACAGTGCAAACAGTGGCTGACTTTATTTTGGGGGGCTCCAAAATCACTGTAGATGGTGATTGCAGCCATGAAATCAGAAGACACTTACTCCTTGAAAGGAAAGTTATGACCAACCTAGACAGCATGTTAAAAAGCAGAGACATTACTTTGTCAACAAAGGTCTGTCTAGTCAAGGCTATGGTTTTTCCAGTAGTCATGTATGGATGTGAGAGTTGGACTATAAAGAAAGCTGAGTGCTGAAGAATTGATGTTTTTGAACTGTAGTGTTGGAGAAGACTCTTGAGAGTCCCTTGGACTGCAAGGAGATCCAACCAGTCCATCCTAAAGGAGATCAGTCCTGGGTGTTCACTGAAAGGACTGATGCTGAAGCTGAAACTCCAATACTTTGGCCACCTCATGTGAAGAGCTGACTCATTTGAAAAGACCCTGATGCTGGGAAAGATTGAGGGCAGGAGAAGAAAGGGACAGCAGAGGATGAGATGGTTGGATGGCATCACCGACTCAATGGACATGGGTTTGGGTGGACTCCGGGAATTGGTGATTGACAGGCATAGCATGCTGCAGTTCATGGGGTCACAAAGAGTCAGACACAACTGAGCAACTGAACTGAACTTGCCTAATTGCCTTAGTGAAAGTGAAAGTCACCCAGTCGTGTCCAACTCTTTGTGACCCAATGGACTATAAAGTCCATGGAATCCTCCAGGCCATAATACTGGAGTGGGTAGCCTTTCTCTTCTCCAGGGGATCTTCCCAACCCAGAGATCAAACCCAGGTCTCCCAAATTGCAGGCAGATTCTTCACCTAATTGCCTTGAAATGAAGTGAAGTTGCTCAGTCATGTCCAACTCTTTGTGACCCCGTGGACTGTAGCCTACCAGGCTCCTCCATCCACAGAATTCTCCAGGCAAGAATACTGGAGTGGGTTGCCATTTACTAGAGCTTAAGGCTATGGTTTTTCCAGTGGTCATGTATGGATGTGAGAGTTGGACTGTGAAGAAAGCTGAGTGCCGAGGAATTGATGCTTTTGAACTGTGGTATTGGAGAAGACTCTTGAGAGTCCCTTGGACTGCAAGGAGATCCAACCAGTCCATTCTAAAGGAGATCAGTCCTGGGTGTTCTTTGGAAGGAATGATACTAAAGCTGAAGCTCCAATACTTTGCCCACCTCATGCGAAGAGTTGACTCATTGGAAAAGACTCTGATGCTGGGAGGGATTGGGGGCAGGAGGAGAAGGGGACGACAGAGGATGAGATGGCTGGATGGCATCACCGACTTGAGGGACATGATTTTGAGTGAACTCCAGGAATTGGTGGTGGACAGGGAGGCCTGGAGTGCTGCAATTCATGGGGTCGCAAAGAGTCGGACACGACTGAGCGACTGAACTGAACTGAAATGCTAAATGGAAGGGGTGAGAGTAGATATCTTTGTCTTGTTTCTGATCTTAGCAGGGAAGCATTCAGTCTTTTCACCACTAAGTATGATACAGTTGTAGATTTTTCATAAGTCCCCTTTATCAGATTGAAAATTTTTTCTTCTATTTCTAGTTTAAGTTTTTTGTTAAGAAAAATTGTTGGATTTTGTCAATTGCTTTTTCTATGACTACTGTGATAATCATGTGAGTTTTGTCCTTTATTCTAGAATATTGTGTATCTGTGTTTATTCTTCTTTAAATGCTTGAAATTCATCAGTGAAATCGTCTGATCCTGGGCTTTTCTTTGTGAGAAGTTTGTTTTGTTTTGTTTTTTCTTTTCTTTGTCTTTTGTTTACTGCTTCTGTCTTTCTACTTATTATAGATCTATCCAGGTTTTCTATTTCATCTTGACTCCATTTTAATATTTTGTGTCTTTCTAGGAATTTGTCCTTTTCACTAGGTTATACAATTTGTTGGCATATGACTGTTCATGGCATATCTTTGTAATCCTTTGGATTTTTTTAAGTTATGTTCCCTCCTATCCCTGATTTTAGCAAGCAGAGTCTTTCTCTCTCTCAGTTTAGCTAAAGAATTGTCTGTTTTGTTAATCATTTCAAGGACAAACTTTTTCAGTTCATTGATTTTTTTTCTGGTTTTCTTGTCTTTATTTCATTTATGTCTTCCCTAATATTTATTATTACTTTCTTTTTTTTTTTTTTTCCTTTGGGTTTAGTTTCCTATTCTTTTTCAGTTTCTTAAAGTGAAAAGTTAGGCCATCTATTAAGATTGTTCTTCTTTTTCACCATAGACATTTATAACTCTATCACTTTAACTGCATCCCATACATTTTGATATTTGTACTTTCATTCCCATTCATCCCACCTACTTTCTAATTTTGTTTGTAATTTCTTTTCTGATCCATTGGTTATTTAGGACTGTTTAATTTTCATATACTTGTGAATTTCCCAAGTTTTCTTCAGTTGTTGTTTTTTTAAGATTTTCTCCTGTGTACAACAGGCACTTTATTTGTGATTGCAATGCAATTATACCAGGGGTGTGCAAACAAAAAGGGAGGAAGAGAAAGTCTGAGAGAGTGGGATCCTGGGATGAGCAAGACAAGAAGGCAGGATCATTGGGATGTAGCAAAGGGAGGCTAGAAAACCCCTTGAGTTCAACAAGTTTAGCACAGGATCCCCAATGTGCAAAGACTGGGCACAGGAACTCAATTTGCTAGGGTATCCATCACCCACTACACACCCCTCCCTCCTCCAAAAAGTCCCTAGGTTAGATTCCATTTCTTTCCTCCATTACAAAGAAATCTGTGTCAATAGCTGACTCCTTCAACATTTTCATTATAATGAACACCCATTTTGAAAGCCACCTAGATTCACAAAACCTCAGCTTTGCCCAGATATCTTTATGTTATTAGAGTCTAAGCAGAAATGCCAAAGTAGTGCTTCTTTTCTTGAAGTGCCTCTCATCCGAGGAGTTATTTTTCTCAATAGGCTATTTTACTGTTTTGAACAGTTTTACACTTAGTGTCCCACAAAGAACAGATAAGTCATGGAAGAAGTGCAAGACCATATCCCTTATCTGAAAACCTGGAGGTCAAATGTGCTTTAGAGGTCAGATATGCCTCAAAATTCAGACCTTGTGCTTCTATACCAGTCATGAAACACCCGGTGAAAACCAAAATCTCCCCTCCAGTAATACATATCACTAGGGGCCATTTCCTTGGAGTGGATAATCAGGGACCACAATGTGAATTCATGGCACCTCCCACAAAGGCAGCAGCAGTCAGGCAGGTGGGATGCATCTTTTGTCCTCCTCCTCCACCCTCCCACCCCCTAATCCCCCACCTCCCTGGTCTCCCACAGAGAGTAAAGCGCTGGAGCCTGAGGGCAGACTGAGACCTGTGGTTGATTTTTAATTTAATTCCATTATGAAATTAAACCATATCAACCTACTTGATGTGGTTTCAGTCCTCTTAAATTTACTAAGACAGAAGAATGGACTCTGAGTCTCAAAAGAGATGGAGAACTTGCAAAGGGTTTTAATCAAGATGTAAGCAGTTACTTTATGTTATAGAAAAGTCACTCTGGAAGAAGTGCAAAGTGTGCACGAGAGGATGACATGGAGGAGGAAAGGCCCGTCAAAAGGCTATTGAAAATTGTTCAGACAGGATGTTCCTAGACTGAGGCTGTGATAAGGAAAAGAATAAATGAACCAAAATTATACTCAGGAAAAATTGTCACTAAAGATGAGAATAATTATCTAGAAGGAGGACGTCTAAAATGACTCTTGGGATTCTTGGGGCAGTGGAACTGCTCTGCATAATACTATAATGGTGGATAATGCCATTATACATTTGTCCAAACCCATGGAATGTACACCAGGAGTGAGCCCTGATGTAAATTATGGACTCTAGATGATAATCCAGTGTAATGTGACAAATGTTTTATTTTGGTGCAAAACACTGGTAGTGAAGGAGGCTACAGAGTGTATGGTGATGGAGGTAATATGAGAGCTCTTAATTTTGCTATGAACACGAAGCTGCTCTAAAAAATAGTTTATTTTAGAAGAAAAAAAATGGTTTAAATAAAATAATAAAATGACTCTTATTTAAGATAGTAGTGACTTGATACATTCTCTGACCCAAATAGGACCAATCAGAGTCTTGGGCTTTGAACCTTAAGCAGTGAAATTCAAAGCATTGAGGGCTGATCTGCACTTTCACCATGCCCCCAAAAAACTGTCCTCCTACTTAGAGCCCAGAGCTGTGCCAGTTTTCATCCATTCACGGCCAGGATTAGGGTAAGGGGGTGGAGTAAGTGAGGCTGGAGTACAAAATTTAAGAGGCACTCCAAAAGCTCAATAATCAAGATAAATATTTTAGTGCAATATTTTTAAAAATCCAGATTAATGCAGATCTCCATGATGAACAAAATATCAAAATCTTAAAGACAGGATCAGTGTTACTGATTTTTCCTTCTGCCTCAAGCTCAAATATGGCTTGAAATGGCACATCTGAGCCTTGATTGTTCACATTTTCCTTTATTTCCATAAGCCAGTCCCTGTCCTTCCAATAACTCCTCCTTTTCATAAGTTAACCAGAAAATGTTTCCTTAGCTCATAACCCCAAACTCACCTGAGATGGAGTCTAACTTTATAAGTAAAGGTATTTTGTTGTTACTCACTAAGTAATGTCTGACCCTTTTGTGACCCCATGGACTGTAGCCTGCCAGGCTCCTCTGTCCATGGGATTTCCCAGGCAAGAATGTAGGAGTGGATTGCCAGTTCTTTCTCCAGAGGATCTTCCCAACCCAGGGATCAAACAGGCATCTCCTGCATTGGCAGGTAGATTCTTTACCACTGAGCCACCAGGGATAAGTAAAGGTGACTGCCTGTTAATTCCTTGGCTGCCACTGATTCCAGCTTACTATTCTAATTGATTGACCTTCTATTGGATACATTCTATGTCATCCTAGTGCAAACCTAAAACTCAGAAGACTATTTGAAATCAGAGGTTTTCTTTTTTCTTTTTTTTTTAAAAAAAAAAAGGCCACTGATTGAGAAAGAATCTCAAAATAATTACACTGAGTGAAAGAATTCAGACAAAATGAGTACTTATTGTATGGTCCCATTTATATAAAACTCCAGAAAATACAAACTAATCAATAGTGACAGAAAGCAGATCAGTGATTGTTTGAGGGGTAGGGGTGGGATGGGCAGGGAGAGATTACTAAGGACATCAAAGAAACTGGGGGATAATGGATGTGTTCACTATCTTGATTGTGGTGTTGGATTCAGGTATATACATATGTCAAATCTATCAGAGTATACACTTCAAATATCTGCAGTTTGTTGTATGTCAATTACACCTCAATAAAGATGTTTTTAAAAAGCCACCAATTGGCCTTTAGATGTTGCAACTTTACTATAATTTCCACCTTTGAAAATTTTAAGTTTTACTTGACTACATAAAATGGTTTGACTTGATATTTCAGATGTGTGATATATTTTACTTATTCCATTTTGTCCTTTCCCTATACAGAGGTGGATTTATTTAGATAATTAGAAATTGTTCCAAGGGAAGATTTCCCTAAGGTTGCAATGGAATAGTAATTTAGCCTATGAACGGCGTAACATCTCATCTGAGAAGTGTATGAAAAGTATACCTAATGTGCTGATTTCCTGCTCAAAAACTCTTGTGTGCAGATGATTCTCCACTTTTGAACAGATTGTCTTAAGGTTTTTGTTCGTTTCTAGGCTGTGTAGTCCTCTCTTGGGTCATACTTTCTCAAAGGAGAGATGTTTTACAAGCTGGACTTGTCCATAGGCTCATTCCCTTAATCCTATTTGAGAATAGTGACAAATTCAACCTTGAAAATAAAAAGGAATAAAAAAATTTTTCCTTGAAAAAAGAGCTAAATAATAAAGACAATAGCATTGAATTCTAATAAGGTTTCTTCTTTAATTTGTCTTTAGAACTTGCCCTTGAGAGAAAGAACTTGTATACAGAATTTGGAAGGATGGTCAATGGAGACCTCAGTGGAAATTCTGAAGGAAACTTCGAGACACTTCCAAGGGCTTTAAAGGCTAATAAGGAACTGTTATTTCTAAATCTATTTTCCTCATTCAATCAAGTAGAGAGAGGTGATAAAAATGATTTTCTATAGTCACAATTCATTATTCTGCTTTGCTTTAGGTCTTATGGCCAGAGGTTCCTTTCCCTGGAAGTTGAGGTAAATAATGCTTCAGATTCTGACACCTCTTTCAAGTCCATTTAATCAAATATAAAATGGAAACCACAGGAAAGAAAGAGGGCTATTTCTTTTCAGTTTTCCTTGACCCTTCATTCTCCCAGCACCAGTTTCCCTTGTACAATCCCAGCATAATCTGTATGATTTCTTAAAAGATTTTGCAGCCCTTATAAATTAATGGGGTTCTTCCTAAAAATTAATAGGTTTCTTTTTTTATTGTTTTACTTTGTATTTATTTTCAAGAGCTAGCATATTCAAAAGCAGAGACATTACTTTGCCAACAAAGGTCCATCTAGTCAAGGCTTTCCAGTAGTCATGTGTGGATGTGAGAGTTGGACTGTGAAGAAAGCTGAGCACCGAAGAATTGATGCTTTTGAACTGTGGTGTTGGAGAAGACTCTTGAGAGTCCCTTGGACTGCAAGGAGATCCAACTCGTCCATTCTAAAGGAGATTGGTCCTGGCTGTTCTTTGGAAGGAATGATGCTAAAGCTGAAACTCCAGTACTTTGGCCACCTCATGTGAAGGGTTTACTCATTGGAAAAGACTCTGATGCTGGGAGGGATTGGGGGCAGAAGGAGAAGGGGACAACAGAGGATGAGATGGCTGGATGGCATCACTGACTTGATGGACATGAGTTTGAGTGAACTCTGGGAATTGGTGATGGACAGCGAGGCCTGGCATGCTGTAGTTCATGGGGTCGCAAAGAGTTGGACACGACTGAGCAACTGTACTGAACTGAACTGAGAGGAGTTTTTAATCTGAAAACTAATGTTTTAATCTAAAAATGTTCAAAGATCTCCTTAAAACCCACATTTGATTATGGGACAAATGAAATAAATACACTTTGATTTGTCATCAATGTAATTGATTTATAATGTAATTGGAATTCTATAGCAGAAAACTCCATTTTCTGCTAACATTTTTATAGAACTCTTATTTTAAGAGTCAAATCAGAGACTTCAGAAAACCGTTGATAAAAGGAAAAAAAAGCCTAGCTCAGAAACAGAATGGAAACCGTTATTTAAAAGCAAAGATGACTTCCCTGGTGGCACAGTGGATAAGAATCCTCCTGTCAAGGTAGAGGATGCGGTTCGATCCCTAGTCTGGGAAGATTCCACATGCCCTGGAGCAGCTATTCTGTGCATTACAACTACTGAGCCTGTGTTCTAGAGCCTGAGCGCTGCAACTACTGAGCAATTACCGAAGCCCGTGTGGCTAGAGTCTGCTCCACAACAAAAGAAGCCACTGCAATAAGAAGCACCGCTACCAAGAGAAGCCCCTGCTTGCCACAACTAGAAAAAACTCATGCAAAGCAGCAAAGACTCAGCACAGCCAAAAGCAAGATAAATTGAAAAATAAAAACTGCAAAGATAATACATATTTTATAACTAAAAAGATAAAGAAAAATTTTAATAAATATACAGAAAGAAAAAAAACGAATAATGACGTTTACAAACAAATGCATGCAGTTGATCCAAATTTTTTGTTTTCAAGCATTACATGTGTAAAGTCCTTATGAATGGCTTCCAGCTCACTGAAGAGAGAGTACTTCTCTACATGCCCAATTACAACACTAAGGCAGATTGAGGGAGAAATATAATCAACCATTTGTTGATTATTTTTTAATCATGTCCTCAAGTATCTACAGATGTAAGAAAGCATGTAGCCTCAGACTGGAGCTGTTTGCAAACAGCAGGATCACCTGGCCCAAGAAACAGCACTCACTGTGTGATGAAAACCATCCCTCCACAACCGTGTTTGGTTAGCACCTATGCCCTGCTGAAATTGGCATAGCACATTCTCCATGGGCATGCTGCCAGCCTAACAGATGGGCATGAATGTAACTCTGCCAAAGAACCAATGTGTGCAGTGAGCTCACAACTGTGGTTAGACAAGTTTCCAAGGATGTTGCATCTACTTAAGCTGCCCAGAAAAAAAATGTATGACTTACATGTCTTCAGATGGCATTAATGAATATGCAAATAATTCTCCAAATTGGTGGTTCTCAAAACCATGGTTCCTTGTACCAGCAGCAGCATTGGCACTATTGGGAAGATGGCTAGATCTGCAAATTCTCAGCTCCATCCCAGACTATTGAATCAGAAGCTCTAGGAGTGAGAACCAGCAATCTGATTTAAGAAACTCTCTAGGTCAGGGGTCCCCAGTCTCTGGGATCTAATGCCTGATGATTGGAGGTAGAGCTGATATAATAATAATAGAAATAAAGTGCACAATAAATGTAATGTTCTTGAATCATCCTGAAACCATTCCCAGCCCCCTATCACCATTGGTCCATGTAAAAAACTGCCTTTCACAAAACGGATCCCTGGTGCCAATAAGGTTGGGAGCTGCTGTTCTAGATGATTCTAGTGCAACTTGAGAACCACTGCTCTAAACCATGTTCTCAAATGTTCAGATTACTTGAGAAATTTAAAAAAACAAACAACAAAAAAAAGACTGATGCCTATGTCTCAGGCCCAGAAATTCTGATATAACTGGTCTAGGCTGCAGCCTGTGCCTCGGGAATTTTATTAATAAAAACAATCTCAGGTGATTCTAATGGACAGCAAGTGTGAGAAGCCCTGTTCTAACAAGCCTGGAATACCTTGTGAAGACTTTGGGAAGAAAGACTTCAGACTTCCGCAAATGCAGATAAGTCTTTTTTGAAAGAACATTTGTACAGATCTTTGCTTAAATAATTCTTTGACTTTTTGATCTCTTTATTTTAAGCTATTGGATAGGATAAAAGTTTATATAATCTGTGGCTTTTGGCAGAGTCCTGTGTGCTCTGAGTCACCATCAAGATCACTCTTTCTCAAAGCACCATAAACTTTACACCCGATTTCAATGTACTCTCTTTTTTTCTTTAACCATTTTTTAAAAAATTGAAGTATAGTTAATTTGCAATGTTGCATTACTTTCAGATGTACAAAAAAATGATTCACTTATACACACACATTATATATATACATACATCTATTATTTTTCAGATTCATTTCCATTATAGTTTATTATAAGATATCAAATATAGTTCCCTATACTATATGGTAGACCCTTCTTGTTTATTTTATATATAGTGGTGTGTGTATGTTAATCCCAAATTTCTAATTTATCTCTTCCCACCTCAGTATACTCTTTTAATCTCATGAACTCAGTATCTTCTAATATAATATCCCCAAACTCTTTTCTACTGGTGTGTCACTGCTCTGGTTCTCTTGAATACTGAAACCTAGTCTTCTTCCCAGCCAGGAAAAGATCTGTTATAGTATAAGAAAATTAAATCTTCAAGAAGTCTAAATTGAGAAAATAAAAAACAGAAAAAAAAAAACCCTTTAACCCTGTGCTCTGCTCAGTCGCTCAGTCGTGTCCAACTCTTTGCAACCCCATGGACTGTGCCAGGCTTCTTTGTCCATGGGAATTCTCCAGGCAAGAATACTGGAGTGGGTTGCCATTTCCTCCTCCAGGGGATCTTCCCAACCCAGGGATCAAACCCAGGTCTCCCACACTGCAGGCAGATTCTTTACCATCTAAGCCACCAGGGAGCCTTTTAACCCTAAAGCCCCTTTAACCCTAAACTCAGCACATTTAGTGTAAGTATTCAACAAAGAAAGCAAGAGCCAGAAAACTTGAAATATCCATTAATTTGCTGTGCTTTCACTACCGGTGTCACATCAAGGCACAAGTAGACATGGTAATATCTGCACATCCCACTAGAGTGAATGGGAAAGGTTGCTGCCAACTGGCCACTCTGAGGGCAAGATCAGGATCTTACACAGACCAAACTCACTGCTAGAGAGCTCTGAATTGATGAAAACTCAGATTCATGGATTAAATCTTAATATAATTCTTTGGAAAATGAGACTTATCAAATACTTGATTTCCCTTCAATTTTTCAATAGCTAATCTATTGTAAGATAATGATGATAGCCCTTGGTACTGTTCTGGTCTCTAAGTCCATTTAACACTGATAAGAACAATATGAAGGGTGAAGTTAAGCAAGGGGACTCTGCTTCCTATGGGGGACTCTCAATTTGGTCACCTACTAGCAGTGTGACCTTGGGCAAGTAATTTAATTGTGTTTTACCTCAATTTCTCTACCTGTAAAATAGAAGAATGATAGTATCTGTCTCATAGGGTTATTGTGAAAATTAAGTGAGCTAATGAGTGGTACAGAGAAGGCAATGGCACCCCACTCCAGTACTCTTGCCTGGAAAATCCCACGGATGGAGGAGCCTAGTAGGCTGCAGTCCATGGGGTCGAGAGGAGTTGGACAGGACTGAGTGACTTCACTTTCACTTTTTACTTTCATGCATTGGAGAAGGAAATGGCAACCCACTCCAGTGTTCTTGCCTGGAGAATCCCCGGTGGGCTGCCGTCTCTGGGGTCGCACAGAGTCAGACATGACTGAAGCAACTTAGCAGCAATGAGTCGTAAGTCGTAATTAAGTGGTCGATATTCTTATCAACAATAGTTACATTTAACAGTGGTGTTGTGTGGACCTTATTAGCCCTCACCCTCATTTCCCTTATCTCAGTCTCCCATGGCTCCCACCAGTGGACCTACTGAGTGGCCATTCAGCCATCCTAACAGATGAACAGAGCAAGGCACAGCAACAAACAGCAAACTGGTAAGGCATGCTCTGCATTCAGACAATGAGCACAAAGTGCCTTACTCTAGGAAGGTGTGCTGATGGTGTGGTTTTCAATTAGAGTGACAGAACAAGCTGGGGGAGGGGGGAGGTTGGAAATATTTGGAAACATTTCTGGCTGCACACAGCTGAGGAATGCTACTGGCATTTAGCCAGTGTTGCTCAATGTCCTCAAATCAATGGAAACGGCAATAGCATCCACATCAAGACCAAGTCAGAACAGGACCAGACCCCAGTGTGATGACTGGGGCGTAAGACAAGTCACCAGTACACAGACTTGAGAACGAGAACGAAGAGTGAGGACCAGTATCTACTACACTGAGGCCCAGAGAGGGATGTTTTTAAAGGACCCTCGAGATGGGTACCTATGGAAGGAAGGAGGCTTAGTCTGTTCCGGCCACTATAATTAAATGCCACCAGATGGGCAGCTCATAAACAAAAGGAATTTTTCTCGCATTTCTGGAGACTGGAAGTCCAAGATCCAGGCAACAGCATGGTCGCATCTTTTGGTGAGGACCCTCTTCTGGTTCCTAGCAGGAGGCTTCTTACTATGTTCTCACAAGACAGAAGGAGCTAGAGCGCCCTATAGAATCTCTTTTATAAGAGCACTAATCTCCTTCATGAGGGCTCTACCGTCATGATCTAGTCACCTCTCAAAGCCCCTGTCTACTAATACATCACCTTTTGGGTTATGACTTCAATATACAAACTCTGGGGAGACACAAACATTCAGACCAGAGCAGGGACAGAAGCAAGACTGGGCAATGGGAGAAATCAAGCTGGCTCTGTGGGAAGTGCTGAAACTAGTACAGGGCTGGAGGTAGCTGTCGTCTCAAGTTGGGCCAAGACGTCAGAGTCTTTACATTCCCCGTTGGTCAGTCATTGGATGTGGGCTGCCCTGTAGAGGGTGACTCTTGGGCAAGGCCAGTCTCTTTTGTTAGGAGTTCATGAAGGGGCTAACAGCTGAAGGCTATCTGTTGACAATACTCTTAACAGCTCTGTTATTAATAGTATTAATAAGATCCATTAAGAGAGCATCAGAGTGGCAGGTAACAGATGAACAAGTATGTAGAGTAACATGAAGTCCCAGCGGCCAGTACACAACACAGCCTCCTAGATCAACTGTCGGCACAAACACCTTCATCAAACACAGTAGTTCTATGTCTAGAGTTTGGTTGATGATCTATGAAGTAGGGAATTTGCACAAGCTCAAGACTCTGCCCTGTTAACCTAACTTGGAATGGTCTGAAAGAAGGAATCAGTCGATAAAGTGATGAGATTATCCCAACTCTCCAGCAAGACCCTAGGTGTCACAGGCTGTTTTGTGTGTTCAAGCCAAGAAGTAGGCACTGACACATTCAACCTTGCAGCTCAGACCACCGTGCTGTTATGCTGAAGAGAACCAACCATGGTTTTGTTTAGGAACTGCTTCTCCTTTCGTCAATCTTGTCTGGAAGGGAGGAACAACAGTCTTCTAACGTGAATCCCTGTCGTAAATATTCAGGAGGAAGGTAGGAGTTTTGACTCTAGCTCTGGTTTATCCAGTGGTCCAGCATTGCTCTGAGTGTGTTTGCTCAGCTGGAACTCTCAATCTACTTCATTCAATCTGGTTTTCCCAAGATTTGGATCATGTTCTTATCTCCCTCCACATGCTGTCTGGGATCCTGTTTTCATCAGAACCAAAGTGATACCAGCCATTGAGTATCACCAGCATAGCTGCAGCTCAGAGAATCTTGCTACAGGATCCCAGTTCACCTTGCCTGATACCTTAATTTGGATTTTGTGATTTGGACTTCCGGTCCAGCTTCTTTGAAAACTCATCAAGTCAGTTCCCCAAACCCTTGCTCCTTAAGTAAAAGTTAAGCTTACTCTCATCTCCTCATAGACCCCACACTGTTGAGGGTCCAGAATAACCACTAGAAAATTATATGGTCTATGACATTTGGAAGCCTCTTAGAAGGATGTTTCCAAAGTACAGACTTCAGGGATCAAATTAGTATAATAAGTCAACTCTAGCCATGTAGAGATGGCAGACTTTAACCCACAATTTCCTTGGCCTCCTTTCTTCCCAGATCTTGGTCCTTCCCCAAAAGCAAGGTTATTTTACTTCATACATCAAGCACTATTCCTCTAAACACACCAACCCCTTTGCTAGAACACGACTGAAGACATCGCTCAACATCTCAGACACCCTTGGGGCTTCCTACTCAGATTTGGTTTCCTGTCTGATTGGTATTCCTTCTGCAGTTAACTGACTGAGCACAATCAATAGTCTACATTTCCCAGGCTCCTTGGGATAACTCCAGCTCTCCCAAAACTCTGAGCAGTGGCTTTGTCCAGATAAATAATAATATCTTAGCCATTTAAGTAATTAAGATAAATATCTTAACCACAGATGATATGTATACTATGCATACCTGTATAATATTATAACAAATGTAATATTAAATAAAATGTCTTAACCATTTAATAATATCAGTAATGTGAGTAATATCTTAACTATTTGATACCAATATTGTAAATAAATCCTAACCATTTAATATAAATACAATTTATATAAATCATAAATAATATCTTAACAATTTATACCAATATTATTCATTTGAAAGGGACTCTGCACAAATTCGTACAGACTGAAGGTAGAATAGTGGTTGCCGGGGGCTGCACGAGGTGACAGGAGGAGTTATTGTTTGATGGGTACAGAGTTAGGGGTGATGAAAAGTTCTGCAGATGGACAGTGGTGGTAGTTGCACAGCAATGTGAATGTGCTTAATGATTCTGAACTGTGTCAGTCAGTCACTCAGTTCCATCGCTCAGTCGTGTCCAACTCTTTGAGACCCCATAGACTGCAGCACGCCAGGCCTCCCTGTCCATCATCAATTCCCAGAGTTTACTGAAACTCTTGTCCATTGAGTTGGTGATGTCATCCAACCATCTCCTCATCTGTCGTCCCCTTCTCCTCCCACCTTCAATCTTTCCCAGCATCAGGGTCTTTTCTAGTGAGTCAGGTCTTCGCATCAGGTGGCCAAAGTATTGGAGTTTCAGCTTCAGCATCAGTCCTTCCAGTGAATATTTAGGACTGATTTCCTCTAGGATGGACTGGTTGGATCTCCTTGCAGTCCAAGGGACTCTCAAGAGTCTTCTCCAACATCACAGTTCAAAAACATCAACTCTTCAGAGCTCAGCTTTCTTTATAGTCCAACTCTCACATCCATACATGACTACTGGGAAAAACAGAGCTTTGACTAGATGGACCTTTTTTGGCGAAATAATGTCTCTGCTTTTTAATACACTGTCTAGATTGTTCATAACTTTTCTTCCAAGGAGCAAGCGTCTTTTAATTTCATGGCTACAGTCACCATCTACAGGGATTTTGGAGCCCCCAAAAATAAAGTCTGGCACTGTTTCCACTGTTTCCCCAATGATTTCCCATGAAGTGATGGGACCAGATGTCATGATCTGTGTTTTCTGAATGTTGAGTTTTAAACCAACTTTTTCACTCTCCTCTTTCACTTTCCTTAAGAGGCTCTTTAGTTCTTCTCCACTTTCTGCCATTAGTGCGGTGTCATCTGCATATCTGAGATTATTGATATTTCTCCTGGCTGTCTTGATTCCAGCTTGTGCTTCATCCAGCCCAGCACTTCTTATGACGTACTCTGCATATAAGTTAAGTAAGCAGGGTGACAATATACAGCCTTGACGTACTCCTTTTCCTATTCGGAACCAGTCTGTTGTTCCATGTCCAGTTCTAACTGTTGCTTCCTGACCCGCATGCAGATTTCTCAGGAGGCAGGTCAGGTGGTCTGGTATTAGTGGGTAGCTATTCCCTTCTCCAGGGGATCTTCCCAACCCAGGGATCAAACCCAGGTCTCCCACATTGTAGGCAGATTCTTTGCCATCTGAGCCATCAGGGAAGCCCTCTGGACTGTATACTTAAAAATTACTACAGTAGTGAATTTTATATTATGTATACTTTAACACATTTTTTCAAAAAGGACTCTGGAAACTAATATTTTTCTCCCACATCACTCCTAGTTAGGTACTTTGATTGGAAGAGGACAGATATTCACTCGAATCCCCACAATGATGGCTGTTTATTCTAAGACTCAAGATGGAGCCAGAATCTCATGACAGTCGAGGAACAAGGATGAGGGTGGATTAGAAACTGCACTGCAAAAGAGAGCTGTGACTCTTCCCTCTAGTGCTCCATCTCCACAGGGCTCAGCCCTCTCCCTCTCCCTACTTCTCCTCACACTTCTTGCTACTCCTCCCACAAAAGACTGGATTTCTCTTCTCCATCTTTTCTCCTTCTCATAGGTTCCTATTAATTATTGTCTTGGGCTTCCTTGGTGGCTCAGTTGGTGAAGAATCTGCCTGCAATGCAGGAGACCCAGATTCGATCCCTGGGTCAGAAAGATCTCCTGGAGAAGGAAATGGCAACCCACTCCAGTATTCTTGCCTGGAAAATCCCATGGACAGAGGAGCCTGGCAGGCTACAGTCCATGAGTTGCAGTGAGTCAGACATGACAGCAACCAATACACTAAGTATTGTCTCAGCCTCTTTACAGCTTAGCTTCCTCATACCTGGCTTTGCTCTTGGCCTCTATTGTGCATTGTAGCCCCCTCTCTACTTTCATACCAGCGCCTACTGTTGCCCACCTCATGTTCTATTACCCAGATTGGATTCCCACAAGCAAGCCTATGATTGGTCCAGCTTGTAGTAGTGCTTTTTGAGCCAGGTCACCCTATAAGCTGCTCTCCAGTCAATATTTTGGCTCCCTCTAGTGCAATCAGCTGTATATAGGAAAAGTGAAAGTGAAGTCACTCAGTCATGTCCGACTCTGGGATTCTCCGAGCAAAGAATACTGGAGTGGGTTGCCATTTCCTTCTCCAGGGGATCTTCCAGACCCAGGGATCAAACCCAGGTCTCCTGCATTGCAGGCAGACACTTTAACCTCTGAGCCACCAGGGAAGCCAGGAAAGGAAGATTTATATGGTACAGAACATGGCCACTTCATCTCCTCTTTAGCAGAGACTGTAGCTATAAATGACACTGTGATAGCCACATCCAGTACAACCTCATTTCCCATATCTTCACTCCTTATGCTGCAGATGATAATCCCTTTCCAGGCAGCCATGGCAGTGGGTCAATGACACATCTGGGTCAATGACATCTTTGACATCAGTAAATTTCAGGAATATCTCTACTATCAGATAGAACTAAAGACCAGATCCCTGACTTATGTTAGCTAGAAGCCCTCCTTGCTTTAGGGATCACCAGAGAGCACGCCTCAGGTGAGAAAACATAACCAATTTGAAACACTTAGCTTGATTTTAGGACACGTTTTTACCCCCTGCTGGTTAATTACTAGGTTCCTAATTTTGGCATAACATAAATCTGAAAACTCCTTTGGACAAATATATCATTTTTAATCAGCAAGTTATTTTTAGTTCTTGGTTTTGGTCATTAAGTTCTAATAATGGCCCATAGCAAATGTACTAAGTATTAATGTTTTAAATAGCACATAATAACAATTTATTGTGCGGGCAACATGCTAAGGAAAATATTCCTCCCAGTTGGAGATACAGGAGGCGCTTCCTTGAGACATCAGATGTGGCTGTCTGCGTCCTGTAGAGCAGCCTGAGCTCATCAGCTGGCTCAGCTGCAGCTCTGCAAGGCTTACAGCTTCTGGACAGCAAAACAAGCCGAAAAGCTGCATTGTGGGTGCCCCCAAGTGGGTACATTTTGATGTGCACGCTGAGGATTTTCTGGCCAGCAACTCTAGCATTAGGTCATGTCTGTGGAACGTTTTTTAAGATGGAAAAAAGCTATATTTTGTGTATGTTTTTCAGCATGCACCTCTTATAATCTAGTATTTACTGAAATAATATTTAATACTTCAGGTTATCACAGATCATTTATCTTCTAGCTAATATCTTATGGGAAAGGTTTCAAGTTATAGCCATATAAGAGTGTGGAAGTGAAGATGATGGACTTTAATGTCAGACACAACTTGACTTTGAACACTCAGTCCCTTATTACTTGTATGACCTTGGGCAAGCTACTTAATCCCCCTGATCATAATCGTCTCATTTTAAAAATGGGATTCAGGAGTATTTGAAAGAGCATTTATCTTATAGGTCATGTTTTGTAATATGGACAGTGTCTGACACATTAGAAGTGCTCAGTAAATATTATTTTTGTTTGTAAACAAAAATAGTTATGTATGTATATGAAACAATATTTGCATATATTTGCAAAATAAAGTGTATTTATTGAGATATGTCAAGGAGCTCCCCAGTACCTTTTTAATAAATACCTTTCCTGGTCAGTCAGCCATAGGCAATTTCTGTAATTTATGACTGAGAACTGAGCAATCTATATGGTTATGGCAAGATAAAATGAATGAAGTTGACCTGGTTCCTCAAAAATGTCAATGTCATGACAGACCAAGAAAGGCTAAGGAAATGTTCTAGATAATAACAGATTAAAAGACACGGTGACTAAATACAATAAGTGACTTTGGACTGGGTCCTGTATGAGAGGGGGAAAATTCCCATAAAGGACCGTATTGGGACAACTGATGAAACAAGCATAGGTTGTAGGTTGAATAAAAATATTTTATTAATGATAAATTTTCTGAATTGATTGCTGTGATTATGTAAGAAAATCTTCTTGTTCTTAGGAAATATGCAGAGAAATATTAAGGGACATGATGTGTGCAACCTACTCTCAAATGATTTAGAAAAAATAAAAATATAACATCTGTGTACATATACAGATAGATATAGAGACATATTTGTGTATAAAGACAATACCATACATACACCATACATGTGTACAAACAAAAGGAATAAGAGAGAATATGAAAAAGTATAGAAAGTGATAAAATTGGTATCAGGGTAAAGGGTTAACAGTACTTCTCTGTTCTCTTTTTGCAATTTTTCTTTAATACTTAAAATTTTTTAATTTAGGTGAACTTTTTTGCATAAAATATTTTAAAAATAATGAAGTAGTTTCCTCCCAAAATATGAGCTACCTATCCAGTATTTTGACACAAACCCACAAAATTATTGCAAATTATTTGCAAACAAAGTATGCTATATGTTAAAGGGATATCTTACACCCTGAAGAACCCTAGAACTGTTAACTGATTCCTTTCAAAATTCCTTTCAAAATTGAGAAATAGAGCATAAGTGTTGTTATTAACAAGAAAAATTATGAGCTGTAAGAGCTCGAAGAGACCTTAGAGAACACCTAGAAACAGGCTTTTTTCAAATAAAGAAATCACCCAAATTTCCTTAAAGATATATCACCCACTCTAAATCATTCTTGTACTCATTTCTTGATGGTTTAAAATTACCTGTGATTCATTATTCTGAAAACTGTAATAAAGGGAAAAAATTAACAATTTCTTCTGCCTTTTCTATCCTAACTAATACAAGATAATAAAAATAGTTGCTATGGGAAAGTTTTTCCTTGTAGAATAATCCCAGCTAATAAGTGAAGAAGAAATGATTGAAAAAGACCATGGCCATGTTTCAGTCCTAATGAAATAATGGATCTATGAAATAATCATCAGTTCAGCTCAGTTCAGTCACTCAGTCGTGTCCGACTCTCTGCAACCCCATGAATCGCAGCACACCAGGCCTTCCTGTCCATCACCAACTCCTGGAGTTTACCCAAACTCATGTCCATCGAGTCGGTGATGCCATCCAGCTATCTCATCCTCTGTTGTCCCCTTCTCCTCCTGCCCTCAATCTTTCCCAGCATCAGGATCTTTTCCAATGAGTCAACTCTTCTCATGAGGTGGCCAAAGTATTGGAGTTTCAGCTTCAGCATCAGTCCTTCCAATGAACACCCAGGACTGATCTCCTTTAGGATGGACTGGTTGGATCTCCTTGCAGTCCAAGGGACTCTCAAGAGTCTTCTCCAACACCACAGTTCAAAAGCATCAATTCCTCAGCACTCACCTTTCTTCACAGTCCAACTCTCACATCCATACATGACCACTGGAAAAACCATAGCCTTGACTAGATGGACTTTTGTTGGCAAAGTAATGTCTCTGCTTTTGAATATGCTATCTAGGTTCGTCATAACTTTCCTTCCAAGGAGTAAGCGTCTTTTAATTTCATGGCTGCAGTCACCATCTGCAGTGATTTTGGAGTCCAGGAAAATAAAGTCAGCCACTGTTTCCCCATCTATTTGCTATGAAGTGATGGGACCGGACGCCATGATCTTTGTTTTCTGAATGTTGAGCTTTAAGCCAACTTTTTCACTCTCCTCTTTCACTTTCATCAAGAGGCTCTTTAGTTTTTCTTCACTTTCTGCCATAAGGGTAGTGTCATCTCCATATCTGAGATTATTGATATTTCTCCCAGCAAATCACCACTATTCATTTCCCGAATTTTTCAGCATTCTAAAGAGGTACTCTGTAACCATTAAACCACAACTCTCCATTTCCCTTCTCCTCAGTCCTGGTAGCCTCTACTTTAGTAATATTTTCTATCTCTACAAATTTGCCTATTCTAAGTACATCATAAAGGAGGAATCATACAATATTCATCCTTTTGCATGTGCCTTATTTTTACTGTTTTCTAATTTCATCCATGTTATTGCATGTATCAAATTCTTTTGCTGAGATACAATAATTTTTTTTCAGTCATAATTTTTGTTTCTATTTTTAAAAATCTCAATTTTCTAAAGCCTACTTCTGTCTCTCTTTTTTTTTTTTGTAACTGAAGTATAGTTGATTTACAATGTTTCAGGTATACTGTAAAGTGATTCAGTTATATATAAATATATATACATATTCTTTTTCAGATTCTTTTCAATTATAGGTTATTATAAAATATTAAATGTAGTTCCCTGTGCTATACAATAGGTCCTTGTTGTTTATCTATTTTATATACACTAGTGTGTATCTGTTAATCCCAAATTCCCAATTTACCCATCCCTATATCTTTCCCTGAAGAACTATGGATGGAGGCTTGTAGCAAAACCATGCCGAAGAAAAAGAAATCCAAGCAGGCAAAATGGTTGTCTAAGGAGGCTTTACAAACTGCTGAGGAAAGAAGAGAGGTGAAAGGCAAGGGAGAAAGGGAAAGATATACCTAACTGAACGCAGAGTTCCAGAGAATAGCAGGGAGAGATATGAAGGCCTTCTAAAATGAACAATGCAAAAAAATAGAGGAAAACAATAGAATGGGAGAGACTAGATATCTCTTCAAGAAAATTGGAGATATCAAGGGAACGTTTCACACAAGGATGGGCACAATAAAGGACAGAAACAGTGAGGACCTAATAGCAGAAGATATTAAGAAGAGGTGGCAAAAATACACAGAAGAACTGTACAAGAAAGTCTTAATGACCTGTATAACCACAATGATGTAGTCACTCACCTAGAGCCAGACATGGTGGAATGTGAATTCAAGTGAGCCTTAGGAAGCATTACTATGAACAAAACTAGTGGATTTGAGCTAGTTCAAATCCTAAAAGTGATGCTGTTAGAGTGCTGCACTCAATATGCCAGCAAATTTGGAAAACTCAGCAATGGCCACAGAATTGGAAAATGTCAGTTTTCTTTCCAATCCCAAAGAAGGGCAACGCCAAAGAATGTTCAAACTACTGTAGAGTTGTACTCATTTCACATGCTAGCAAGGTTAGGCTCAAAGTCCTTCAAGCTAGGTTTCAGTAGTACATGAACTGAGAACTTCCAGATCTTCAAGGTAGGTTTCAAAGAGGCAGAGGAACCAAAGATCAAATTGCCAACATGCATTGGATCATGGAGAAAGCAAGCAAGTTCCAGAAAAAACATCTACTTCTATTCCACTGACTACGTGAAAGTCTTTGACTGTGTGGATCACAACAGACTGTGGAAAATTCTTAAAGAAATGGGAATACCAGACCACTTTACCTGTCTCCTGAGAAACCTATATGCGGGTCAAGAAGCAACAGTTAGAACCAGACATGAAACAATGGACTGGTTCAAAATTGGGAAAGGAGTACCACAAGGTTGTATATTGACACCCTGCATTTCACATGAAGTATTCATGTGAATCTGGATGAATCCCTAGCTTGCTTGGGATTAAAATCAAGATTGCTGGGGGAAATATCAACAACCTTTGATATGCAGATGATACCACTCTAATGGCAGAAAGTGAAGAAGAGCTAAAGAGCCTCTTGATGAGTATGAAAGAGGAGAGTGAAAAAGCTAGCTCGAAACCCAGCATTTTCAAAAAACTAAGATCATGGCATCCAGTCCCATTGCTGCTGCTGCTGCTAAGTCGCTTCAGTTGTGTCCGACTCTGTGCGACCCCATAGACTGCAGCCCACCAGGCTTCCCCGTCCCTGGGATTCTCCAGGCAAGAACACTGGAGTGGGTTGCCATTTCCTTCTCCAATGCATGAAAGTGAAAAGTGAAAGTGAAGTCACTCAGTCATGTCCGACTCCTAGTGACCCCCTGGACTGCAGCCTACCAGGCTCCTCCATCCATGGGATTTTCTAGGCAAGAGTACTGGAGTGGGGTGCCATTGCCTTCTCCTCCAGTCCCATTACTTCATTGCAAATAGAAGGGGGAAAAGAAGAAACGGTGACAGATTTTATTTTCTTGGGCTCCAGAATTACTGCAGTTGGTGCCTGCACCCACAAAATTAAAAAGCTCTTCCTCCTTGAAAGTAAAACTATGACAAATCTAGATAGCATGTTAAAAAGCAGAGACATCGACTTGAGTGAGGAGGTTGTGGTGTCAGTCGGTTCTAGGCAATTTAAGCTCCAGCCAGGATGATTGAAGTCATTTGCAATGACCATCTGGGGAAGAAGGTCTGCATTACATGCAATACTGATGACACCACTGGGGACCTTAAGAAGCTGATCACAGCCCAAACTGGCACCACTGGAACAAGATTGTATTGAAGAAGTGGAACAAGATTTTTAAGGACCAGGTTTCTCTGGGGTACTATGAAATCCATGATGGATGAACCTTGGAGCTTTATTACCAGTAGAGCAGAATTCCTTCTCCCTGCCCTTCCCTCTCCTCCCACACTAATATGGATGCTTATTTTTGGAAACTCATGTTAATAAAACCTTAGGGATTGCAAAAAAAAAAAAGAGAGAGAGACATCTCCTTGCCAACATAGGTCCATAGAGTCAAAGATATTTTTCTAATAGTCATAGACTATTTTTCTATAGTGAAAGACTATTTTTCTAATAGTCATGTACAGCTGTGAGAGTTGTACCAGAAAGAAGGCTGAGTGCCAAAGAATTGATGCTTTCATACTGTGGTGCTGGAGAAGACTCTTGAGAGTCCCTTGGACTGTATGGAGATGAAACCAGTCAATCCTAAAGGAAATCAACCCTGAATATTCATTGAAGGGACTGATGCTGAAGGTGAAGCTTCAATACTTTGGCCACCTGATGCAAAGAGCTGACTCATTGAAAAAGCCCCTGATGCTGGGAAAGAATGAAGACAAAAGGAGAATGGGGTGGCAGAGGATGAGATGGTTTAATAACATCACTGACTCAGTGGACATGAATTTGAGCAAACTCCAGGATATAGTGGAGGACAGAGGAGCCTGGCATGCTGCAGTCCATGGGGCTGCAAAGAGCTGGACATGACTTAGCAACAGAACAGCAATACTCCCTTTCCCCATTTAAGTTTGCTTTCTATGACTCCGTTTCTGTTTTGTACATAAGTTTACTAGTATCACTTTTTTTTTTTTGGATTCCACATATACGTGATATCACATGATACTTGTTTTTCTCTGTCTGACTTGACTTCATTTAGTATGATAATCTCGAGGTCCATCCATGCTGTTGCAAATGGCAATATTTCATCCTTTATTATGACTGAGTAATATTCTGTTGTAATATTCCATTTATGATCGGATAAAAAAGGCATATTTTCTTTATCCATTCATCTGTTGATGGACACTTAGGTTGCTTCCATGTCTTAGCTATTGTAAATAGTGCTGCTATCAACACTGAGGTACATACATCTTTTCAATTTATAGTTTTCTTCAGAGATATGCCCAGGAGTGGGATTCCTAGATCATACGTAACTCTATATTCCTTAGTATTTAAGGAAACTTCATACTGTTTCTCATAGTGGCTGCACCAACTTACATTCCCAGCAACAGCATAGGGGGTTCCCTTTTCTCCACACCTTCTCCAGCATACATATCCCATTGTATGTATATACCACACTTTGCTTATCCATTCATTTGTTGATGGACATTTGTATTTTTTCCACCTTTTGGAATATGCTGAAGAATGCTGCTATAAACAGATGTACAAGTATCTGAGTCCCTGCTTTCAATTATTTTGAGTATATACTTAGAAGTGGAATTGTGGATCATATGGTAATTCTTTATTTAGCTTTTTAGAAGAGACATCACATTGTCTTCAATAGCAGCTACACCATTTTACATTCCAGTGATCACTGCTCCATCAACAATTGTTACTTTTCATTTTTTTAGATCATAGGCTTTCTTATTGGTATGAAATGCTATCTTATTGTGGTTTTGACTTGCATTTCCCTAGTGACTAGTGATGTTGTATATCTTTTTATGTGCTTATTGGCCATTTGTATATCTTGTTTGGCAAAACACCTATTGAATTCCTTTTTTCATATTTAGATTAGGTTGTTTGAGGGGTTTGTTGTTTAGTTGTAGGAGTTCTTTACATATTCTAAATATTAATACCTTATCAGGGATATGATTTTTAATATTTTCTTCCATGATGTGGGTTGTCCTTTCACTCTCTAGATAACGTCCTTTGATGCATAGTTTTTAATTTTGATGAAGCCCAATTTATCTTTTTCTTTTGTTGCCTGGCTTTTGGTTTCTTATCCAAGAAATCATTACAATATCCATTGTCATGGAGATTTTTTCCTAAGGGTTTTATAGTTTCACATCATACATTTATGTCTTTGATTCACTTTGAGTTAATTTTTGTATATGGTATGAGGTAAGATTTGCAGTATTTCACATGCAAATATCCAATTTTCCCAGCACTATTCATTGAAAATAAGATATAAATTTTTAAGAAAATTAAAAACTCTATTCATATATATCAATATTCCTATATTCTTAGATGCTCAGTCATGTCCAATTCTTTCCATGTAAAAATATAGTGAAAGTTTGCAAATCCATGGACTAAAGCCTGCCAGCCTCCTCTGTCCATGGAATTACCCAGGCAAGAATACTGGTAGCTATTCCCTTCTCCAGGGGATTTTCCCCACCAGGGCTTGAACCCGGATTTCCTACATTGCAGACAGATTCTTTTCCATCTGAGCCACCAAGAAAGCCCAGAAAGGTACACACTATACTGTTAATAATTTTTATTTTTAAGGAGGAAACCAATATTGGGGAGGAGGATAAACAACAGTTATAATTTTGCTGGCTATATTTTTATATTGCTTTGATTATTTATAAGCCTGTAGTTATACGTTACTTACATTATTTTAGAAAGACAATTTTGATGGGATTCTTTTCCTGATGGTTTTTAAGAGAAAACTGGTTGGATGTCAAAGCATGGGATGAGTAAGCCAAAAGGGTTACTATTCTGGCAGGTTAGAGGTCCAAATTAAATAAAAACTCCAAGACAAGAGAAGTGTAATGTGGGAAGGAATGATCAGATCTCAAGGGAAATACTATTTGTCTAGATGATCTTGGAGCAACGATAGCAAATAGAGACAGTTAACAAAACTTGGTTCTAATTCTTAACACTGCACTTAGTCTGCCCCCCCCCATTTGTTTTGTTTTTAACCTTCAGCTGAATTTGAGTAACATGTATTTTGTTGATATATATAAGAGGTAACTGAACACTCAGAGGTCCCCCTGTGCTTTGTCAGGCAAAGCAGCCAAAGTTACAAGGGTGGGATGAATTTAGAGAGTAGCATGAAAACCTATAGAAGACCAGAGGATTTTAATAGCAAAGTAGTAGGGGGCCAGGGAAAAAAAGGCTTTTAATTTTACCTTAATTACTACATATTTTATTCTAGAATTCTCAGCAAAGAAAATCCTTATAGAAAGCAGGATCACAATTATATAAAATAAATAAATAAAATGCTTGTTGAATGAATGATTGACACATGAATCTAAAGGAAAAAAATGTGAAAAACTAAATAAAAGTAGAGTAATACAGGAGTTGTCTGGTGGTCAAGTGGTTAGGATTCACTGCTTTCAGTTCCACGGCCCAGGTTCAATCCTTGCTTGGAGAACTGAGATCCCACAAGCCGCATGGCATGGCATGGCATGGCATGTGTGTGCATGTGTGTGTGTGTGTGTGTAAATGTATATACACACACATATAGCTGAAACTGACAATATACCTTTCTATCACATAAAAGAATACAAGAAACTCCAGCCAATATATAGATAAAAAGGAGCACACACCCACATCCACACATACATGATGCTTAAAACAGGAATAGCCTTACCATGAATAGATTAGAGTTTGAATATAATTTGAAATATATTGGATAGGGCTACTGCCTAAAAGTACACCCAAGCCCATCACCAAGAACTGAAATTCAACATTTAATAATGCTTCCCTTTGGTTTCATTAATGCAGGTGCCACAGAGAGGATAATATAATACATTTATCAGTTATCATAAATTAAAACTTTCCTAACATATTGCCTTTTAAACTGTTGAAGTTCATGCTTATGGTAACATATCAAATAATGCAGAGGTAAGCACACACATGCACATGTGAAGAAAATTTAACGGTTTCTCCTTTCCTTCTCCAACCTCATTGCTTAAAAATGAAATGAGTGCCTATAAATAGATCAAGCAAGTTCTAGGCTATGTAGATCTAGCAATAAACAAAACAAAGTCCCTGCTATCATATCAGGTCAGTTCAGTCACTCAGTCGTGTCCAATTCTTTGCAACTCCATGGACTGCAGCACGCCAGACCTCCCTGTCCGTCACCAACTCCCGGAGTTCACTCAGACTCATGACCCTTCAGTTGGTGATGCCATCCAACCATCTCATCCTCTGTCGTCTCCTTCTCTTCCCACCTTCAATCTTTCCCGGCATCAGGGTCTTTTCAAATGAATCAGTTCTTCTCATCAAGTGACCAAAGTATTGGAGTTTCAGCTTCAGTATCAGTCCTTCCAATGAATATTCAGGACTGATTTCCTTTAGGATGGACTGGTTGGATCTCCTTGCAGTCCAAGGGACTCTCAAGAGTCTTCTCCAACACCACAGTTCAAAAGCATCAGTTCTTTGGAGCTCAGCTTTCTTTATGATCCAACTGTCACATCCATACATGAGTACTGGAAAAACCAGAGCTTTGACTAGACGGACCTTTGTTGGCAAAGTAATGTCTCTGCTTTTTAAGATGCTGTCTAGGTTTCTCATAGCTTTTCTTCCAAGGAGCAAGCGTCTTTTAATTTCATGGCTGCAATCACCATCTGCAGTGATTTTGGAGCCCCAATAAAGTCTGTCACTGTTTCCATTGTTATCCCATCTATTTGCCATGAAGTGATGGGACCAGATGCCATGATCTTCGTTTTCTGAGTGTTGAGTTTTAAGCCAACTTTTAACTCTCCTCTCTTACTTTCCTCAAGAGGCTCTTTAGTTCTTCACTTTTTGCCATAAGTGTGGTGTCATCTGCATATCTGAGATTATTGATATTTCTCCCGGCTATCTTTATTCCAGCTTGTGCTTCCTCCAGCCCAATGTTTCTCATGATGTACTCTGCATATAAGTTAAATAAGCAGGTTGACAATATACAGCCTTGACGTACTCCTTTCCCGATTTGGAACCAGTCTGTTATTCCATGTCCAGTTCTAACTGTTGCTTCTTGATCTGCATACAGATTTCTCAGGAGGCAGGTCAGGTGGTCTGGTATTCCCATCTCTTGAAGAAGTTAGAGTCTAATGTGAGATACAAACAAACCGGCCGTACATGATGCCAAGGTAGCAATAACAGCCACAGAGAAATATAAAGTTAAGTAAAGGATCCAGGAAAGCCACACTTAAGAGGTAACTTGAGCAAAAACTTGAATGAAGTGGAGGTTAAGCCAAGTAAACATAAGGTGTTCCAAACTAAAGAAGCAAAACATGTAGTTCTATGGGGCAGTATGGTTGGGGTGCTGGAGGAACAGCAAAGGGGCCAAGGAGCATGAAGCTGATGATCAAGGAGTTGTTTGTTCTTTTTATCCATTTCTGGACTCTTTGTACCTACAAAGAGTAAATTGTGGTTATGCTACCAACTAGATACCTAGAATTCATCTGTTTCAATTTGTAGGAGATTTAATTTTTTTCCACTTTTTTAAATGAGTTGCGTGGTTCCAAATCCAAATCCAGAAAGCAAAGTATATTCAAAGAGGGTTAGCATCTATTCCTGTTCCCTTCAATCCATTCCTTCTCATATTGGGAACCATTTTTGAAACCTCTATTTTTAAAACATAGGAAATGTATTTGTAATTCTCTCCCCTTCTTAGATGCATTCACATTCCTTCTCCACTTGTGAGGTAAATAGTTCAGTTCAGTTCAGTCATTCAGTCATGTCCAACTCTTTGCGACCCCGTGAATCGCAGCACACCAGGCCTCCCTGTCCATCACCAACTCCCAGAGTTAACTCAGACTCACGTCCATCGAGTCGGTGATGCCATCCAGCCATCTCATCCTCTGTCGTCCCCTTCTCCTCCTGCCCCCAATCCCTCCCAGCATCAGAGTCTTTTCCAATGAGTCAGCTCTTCGCATGAGGTGGCCAAAGTACTGGAGTTTCAGCTTTAGCGTCATTCCTTCCAAAGAAATCCCAGGGCTGATCTCCTTCAGAATGGACTGGTTGGATGTCCTTGCAGTCCAAGGGACTCTCAAGAGTCTTTTCCAACACCACAGTTCAAAAGCCTCAATTCTTCAGCGCTCAGCCTTCTTCACAGTCCAACTCTCACATCCATACATGACCACAGGAAAAACCATAGCCTTGACTAGATGGACCTTTGTTGGCAAAGTAATGTCTCTGCTTTTGAATACGCCATCTTAGGTTGATCATAACTTTCCTTCCAAGGAGTAAGTGTCTTTGAATTTCATGGCTACCGTCACCATCTGCAGTGATTTTGGAGCCCCCAAAAATAAAGTCTGGCACTGTTTCCACTGTTTCCCCATCTATTTGCCATGAAGTGATGGGACCAGATGCCATGATCTTCGTTTTCTGAGTGTTGAGCTTTAAGCCAACTTTTTCACTCTCCACTTTCACTTTCATCAAGAGGCTTTTGAGTTCCTCTTCATTTTCTGCCATAAGGGTGGTGTCATCTGCATATCTGAGGTTATTGATATTTCTCCCAGCAATCTTGATTCCAGCTTGTGCTTCTTCCAGCCCAGCGTTTCTCATGATGTACTCTGCATATAAGTTAAATAAGCAGGGTGACAATATACAGCCTTGACGTACTCCTTTTCCTATTTGGAACCAGTCTGTTATTCCATGTCCAGTTCTAACTGTTGCTTCCTGACCTGCATACAGATTTCTCAAGAGGCAGGTCAGGTGGTCTGGTATTTCCATCTCTTTCAGAATTTTCCACAGTTTATTGTGATCCACACAGTCAAAGGCTTTGGCATAGTCAATAAAGCAGAAATAGATGTTTTTCTGGAACTCTCTTGCTTTTTCCATGATCCAGCAGATGTTGGCAATTTGATCTCTGGTTCCTCTGCCTTTTCTAAAACCAGCTTGAACATCAGGAAGTTCACGGTTCACGTATTGCTGAAGCCTGGCTTGGAGAATATAGTAGCAGACTATAAAAAATAGAATACATGATGGGTTTGCATGTCACCCTTCCACAGGTGCCATGCTAGTTTTCTCTGTATCACTATAATTTTGGTATATGCACTGCTGAAGCAAGCAATAAGTTAGATTTTACATGGGTAAGAGCTCAGAAGTGGAAACTACCTGGAAGAGATAGCTTCAGTAGCTGCTGCCATGGAGAGCCTAACATAGCCACGAGACACCAAGAAAGTACAAGGTCCCAGCAGAGAGTCAGCTGCCCACTGACAGACCAGTGGCTTTGAGAAAAAAGCCAAGGACTAATCACCGACAGACCTTGCCTGCCTCACAAGCCAGCCCAGGGCCTATTCTGCTTCTGCTCATGTCCCATTTCTGCCAATGTTCTATTGTATCACGTGCGCTGTGTGTGCTCAGTCATTCATGCATGCACGTATGCGCATTCAGTCGCTTCAGTCGTGTCTTACTCTTTGCTACCCTAAGGACTGTAGCCCTCCATTCTCCTCTATCCAAGGGATTCTTCAGGAAAGCTCAGTTGTGTCCAACTCTTTGTGACACCCTGGACTGTAGCCCACCAAGCTTGGTGGGGATTCTCCAGGCAAGGATACTGAAACTGGTTACCATTTCCTTCTCCAGGGATCTTCCAGACCCAGGGATCGAAACTACATCTCCTGCATCTCCTGCAGTGGCAAATGGATTCTTTACTACTAAGCCACCTGGGCAGTCCCTTTGTATCACAGAACAGGTCAATAAAGGACTTTATTGTTTTGTTTTTTTAATGAATTCGTTAGGTACACAAGACTATAAATACAGAATCCTTCTTAGGTACACACACAGAATGTTTATTTGAACAAATTCATGCCACACATTAAAAAAAAGAAGAAGAAGAAGAAAATGTTCCTCGAGTTCTCTAAGTTTGAATTTTGCAATACAAGTAAGAAAAAGAAATTCTAGAGGTCATTCCAATTTGTCCCCACAGCCTAAAATTTTAGTTAGAAGAATAAGTTTTTGCAAGTTACTTCAACCATACTCAGTACCTTAGTTACTACTGAGCAAACATTTATTGAGTGACTACTATGTTTAATACTTTATGTTAGCTGCTGTGGAAGACATAAATATGAATTAGGCCTAATTCCTGCCCTTAAAAATCTTACCATCTCTCCTAGTTAGTAACTTATGACTCTCAACTAGAAATCCATGCTTCTTTGCCTTGTTTCTGTTCTACAGCTGAACCCTATAGGCATTTCCACTATGACAACTGGCAGAATGTTAGGTTTGGCCAATAGAGGGTGCTGGAAAGACACTGGGAAGCCAGAACAAGAGCAAGGACTTTCTCCTTCAGGTGGATTGGCTTGCAGCAGAGGCCTGCTTGTGTTCACCTCAGCAATCCTCGCGGTTCGCTTGTGCGGCCCCTGCCTCCAGCAAGTTTCTTCACCACAAGTGGACTGTGGACTGTAGGTTCCTGCGACAGCCATGCCCTCTCCTCCTCAGCCAAGGGTAGCAGCTATTCTTATAGTTCCTGCTTCTAGACCCCTGAGAACCTACTCTCCCATTTTTAGTAGTTAGATACCTTTTACTGGTCAACAAAGTTTATATTAAATTTTCCCTGTTCAAATTACTATTATGATTTCTGTCTTGTGGTTGGTCCCAGCAGAAATACCTAGCAGATAAGGGAAAAAAGACAGATGTAAGTTAATGTAAATTCTGTGAGAGAATAGGCCACTATAATCACAGCCCCAAATCCAAAAAAGTTTCAGGTGTAAATCTACAGAATTATGTATCAGTTTGGATTGTGTTCAACTGCACATAACAGAAACCTGACTCAGTGGCTTAACCAAATAGATTGATTTTCTCCTGTACCATGAAGTCCATAAATAGGCAGTTAAGGGCTGCTGTAGCTACTCTAAAAGAAAGTTAACTCAGACTCCTTATTTATTTTTTAATTGAAACATGGTTGATGTATAGTAAAATTCCAGGTGTACAACATAGAGATTAATAATTTTTCAGGATTATGCTCCATTTACAGTCATATAAAATATTGGCTATATTCCCAGTGCTGTACAATATATCCTTGTAGCTTATTTATTTTGTATGTAACTGTTTGTGCTTTTTCATCCCCTACCCCTGTCTTCCCCATACTCTTTCCCCTCTCCCCAGTGGTAACCACTAGGTTGTTCTCTATATCTCTGCTGCTGCTGCTGCTAAGTCTCTTCAGTCGTATCCGACTCTGTGTGACCCCATAGACAGCACCCCACCAGGCTCCCCCGTCCCTGGGATTCTCCAGGCAAGAACACTGGAGTGGGTTGCCATTTCCTTCTCTAATGCATGAAAGTGAAAAGTGAAAGTGAAGTCACTCAGTCATGTCCAACTTTTAGCGACCCCCTGGACTGCAGCCTACCAGGCTCCTCCGTCCATGGGATTTTCCAGGCAAGAGTACTGGAGCGGGTGCTACCTTGTTTTATTTTTATATTCCACACATAAGTGATATCATATAGTATTTGTCTTTCTCTGCCTGAGTTATTTCACTTTGTATAACGCCCTCCAAGTCCATCCATGTTGTTTCAAATGGCAAAATTTCATTCTTTTTTATGGTTGAGTGGTATCCGGCTCCTTTTCTTTCCCAGCTTCTCCATACTTAATGTGTTGTTTCTGTACTCATGGTTGCAAGATTGCTGCTTCACCTCCAGACACTGGTTCATATTCCAGGCAGGAAAAAGAAAAGGAAAGAAAAAAAAAATGAACCAGTTGCCTCTAACTTCTTTCTAAGCATTCTTAGAGGCACTGCCAAGTAACTTCAACTCACAAACCATTGATAATTCCTAACTGTAAGTGAACCTGGGAAGCTCAGTATTTTTTTAACTGGGAGCAGGATCCTGTAAGTAAGAGAGAAGGGGAGAATAAAGCTGAATAGGTAACTAGCAGCATCTGACATATTAATTGGAAAAAGAGTAAGTTACTTACTTCGAGATGGGTTAGAGTCAGCAGAGGAACATGATCTTATATTCATATACGTATTCTTTTAATGAAAATGACCTTTCTATATTAATTATCAAGCAGTTGATTAGATGAAATGAGTAGCAAAGTCACATTGCACAGGAGCATGCAGGATAGGGAAGGATTTATTTAGAAATTATCTTTCATACTTCTTTTTACTGCCCCTTTCCTTTCTTCCTCATGCCATCATCACCCAGATATTATCAGATATTACCTAATTCTAATGTCCCATAACTTAACATGACTGACTCCACAGTCTAAGGAAAAATGTAGACAGGATTAAATACTTATGACTAACTTATTATTTGTCTTTCTTTGTGTCTCTGTTTTAAACATGTGCGTGCGCGTGCACACACACACACACACACACACACACTGTTCTCAAAGGTAGAACATCTGTTCTTTGAACACCTAAAATTCTTCATAAATATTTAAACTGTAACTGACAGAACCCACAAAGGACCTATTCTCCTCTAGGCCAACTCATCTGCTCATTGACATGCTGACACATGTCAGGCGGGAACCTGGACACAGAGGGTATCTCTCACTCCTATAGGCAGCTAACCCATATGCACCATGCAAGTGAGACTGTTAGGGGGCCTGGCTTTTCTCCTGCCTCTTCTCAACAGTTACTGCTACTGATTTATGGCTGGAGAGGAAGGGCTTTTCTCTAAGCCATTTCCATACACAAATTCATTTAGAATAATTTTTCCCTTAAGATAATCTATTACTGAAGTATAAGGCCTGTGATGATTAATTTTATGTGTCAACTTGACTGGGCACAGGAGTATGTATATTAAACTTTATTTCTAGTGTCTGTGAAGGTGTTTCTGGATGAGATTTTTTTTTTTAACTGGAGGATAATTGCTTTATAGTGTTGTAGTGGTCTCTGTCATACATCAATGTGAATCAGTCAAAATTATATATATAATTTTATATATATATATCCCCTCCCTAGTGGGCCTCCCTCCCCGCCAAGATCAGCATTTGAATCTGTGGACTCAGTAAAGTAGATTGCCCTCCCCAATGTGGGTGGCCATCATCCAGTCCATTGAGGAATAGAACAAAAGTCAGAGAAAGGAAGAATTCACTTTTTTCCTCCCTGTCTCACTACTGAAGTGGGCCATTCCATCTTATTTTCTCAGACTGGGATTTATATCATTGGCCTCCCTGATTCTCAGGCCTTCAGATCCAGTTCAATTATACCATCAGCTTTCCTGAGTCTCCAGCTTGAAGACATCAGTTCATGGAACTTCTCAGTCTCTATAACCACATAAGTCAATTAATTCCACATGGTCATTCTGTGTGTGTGTGTGTGTGTGTGCGCGCACGCACACAGGCACACACGCACACTAAGTCATTTTAGTTATGTCTGACTTTTTGCGATTCTATGAACTGCAGCCCTCCAGGCTCCTCTGTCCACAGGATTCTTCAGGCAAGAATACTAGAGTGAGTTGCCATGCCCTCCTGCAGGGGATCTTCCACGTCTCCTGCATTGGCAGGTGGGTTCTTTACCACTAGTGCCACCTGGGAAGCCTATATATATATGTAAACAATAATGCTTAATATAATAATGCTCTGTGTTAATCCGGGTTCTCCACAGAAACAGAACCAGTAGGATCCTGCCAAGAGAGGTCAAATTTTTCTTACAACTAGTTTTGTTTCTCTGGTGAACCCTGACTACGACAGAGCGTTATTGTTTCCTCAACTTTAGACATCAAAGGACATCTTACCATATACTTCAGGCAAGAATTGAGTGCTTCAGAAAATATACTAATAAGTTCTCCTTGAACTGCACATGTGAATTAACTCTGTTTTATGTGCTAAAGATTGGGCCTAAAATGATTAGCTCACATGTGAGTTTGAAGCATTTGCCTGTGAAGCTGGATCAGTGTCTTAATTGCCTATGAAGTAGATCAGTCTTAACTCGTTCTTCAAGTTTTAGTTCTGAGGGCTTCTCCCCAGGATTACTGCCAGATGATACTGCACCGTGGTGCCAACTAGAAAAAAAGTGATCCTCTGGGTCCATGTTGTTTCAGGGCTCTAGGCCAAGTGGGTCGGATTTCAGTCCCTAGACATCCCTAGATACTTAATCTTTCATGTTGACTTGTACCACCTCCACAGCCACTTGTTAGAACTACTAAGTCAGATTTACAGAATTCAAGACCTGACACAAGTCCACTAAGAGCCATTTTTTTCCCTAAGATATTTCTGTATTGATCTGAAGCCCAAAGTTACCCACAACAAGTGTTAAAGTTGGGTCAGTTTTGAAAATACTCGGACTTTCCTTAGTCCCTGGCCCTACACGAAAAAACATTTACAACCCTTAATTCTCCCAATCACAGGGCTGGGAGAAAAACTGACCTCCCTCTCTTTATCAAGAGGTAACTTTGTGCCCAAGTCACAAAGCTCTTCAGTTCAGTTCAGTTCAGTTCAGTCGCTCAGTCGTGGCCGACTCTTTGCAAGCCCATGGACTGCAGCAAGCCAGGCCTCCCTGTCCATCACCAACTCCTGGAGTTCACTCAAACTCATGTCCATCAAGTCCATGATGCCATCCAGCCATCTCATCCTCTGTCATCCCCTTCTCCTCCTGCCCCCCATCCCTCCCAGCATCTGAGTCTTTTCCAATGAGTTAACTCTTCGCATGAGGTGGCCAAAGTACTGGAGTTTCCGCTTTAGCATCATTCCTTCCAAAGAACACCCAGGGCCAATCTCCTTTAGAATAGACTGATTGGATCTTCTTGCAGTCCAAGGGACTCTCAAGAGTCTTCTCCAACAAAGCTCTTAGATCTATTCATTTGCTTATTCCTTTGTCCCAGTATTATTTTGGGGGGCTCCAAAATCACTGCAGCTGGTGACTGCAGCCATAAAATTAAAAGACGCTTGCTCCTTGGAAGAAAAGCTATAACAAACCTAGACAGTATATTAAAAAGCAGAGACATTACTTTGCCAACAAAGGTTCATCTATTCAAGGCTATGGTTTTTCCAGTGGTCATGTATGGATATGAGAGTTGGACTGTGAAGAAGGCTGAGTGCCAAAGAATTGATGCTTTTGAACTGTGGTGTTGGAGAAGACTCTTGAGAGTCCCTTGGGCTGCAAGGAGATCCAACCAGTCCATCCTAAAAGAAATCAGTCCTGATTATTCATTGGAAGGACTGATACTGAAGCTGAAACTCCAATACTTTGGTCACCTGATGCGAAAAACTGACTCATTTGAAAAGACCCTGATGCTGGGAAAGAGTGAAGGCGGGAGAAGAAGGGGACGACCGAGGATGAGATGGTTGGACAGCATCACCAAATCAATGAACATGAGTTTGAGTAAGCTCTGGGAGTTGGTGATGGACAGGGAGGCCTGGCATGCTGCAATCCATGGGCTCGCAAAGAGTCGGACACGACTGAGCAACTGAACTGAACTTGTCCCAGAAAGTCAGGCCCACTTTCCCCCAAAAGATTATTCCAGACTTCTGGAACTCTTTTTCAGATTCCTTTACAGAAATGTATTTTCACTTTCTGCTAAGCAGTGAATGAACCGTTTTCCCACAGAGTCCTATTTTCACAAAGAAGAATGACCAGGAAGGGATCTCTTTTACGAAAGAAACCTACCAACTGATAAAAGGCCAAATCTCATTAAGAAAGTCAACTGAAGGATTAAGTCCCACTGTCCTGCGACCAGCTTAGATCAAAGGCGAAATAATCCGTTCGGTTCCCTCTCCCTGGGCTAGTTTTCAATATCTACTTTTTGTCTCTCCCTCACCCCTCTTCTGCCCGCCACTCCATCTTGGGGCGGCTGTCTCTGTCCTTCCGGACTGGTTACCAATAAAGTTGTTACAAATGACCTTGAGCGTTTTCCGGGCTGCACCCAATTCCCCGCCTTCTCCATCCGGGTGCTGCGGTGCGGATAAGAGCGGGACTGCGCTTGCGCGCCCAGCCCCATTCCTTCGACCTCTGCCGCAGCGGCCGCCGCCACCTCCCTGGAAGGTAAGCGGAGGGCGCGGAAGCCGGGTCTGGCCGTGGTGGAGCCGCGCCCCAGAGGGACCCATTCATTCTGCAGGCGCCTCGTTTGGCGCTGGGCCCGAGCTGACCGCGTGCACGGGAACCTGAGGGACTTGGGTGGAAGTACGGGCCCTCGGAGGACACTTGACCTTAAGCCTCTTTGCCTCCGCAGAGAGGAAGCGGGAGAGGAGCCCACGTCTCCTGTCACCCAAGTCCTCCAGCTGCGCTGCCCCGAAGAGTGCAAGATGTTCGCCTGCGCCAAGCTTGCCTGCACCCCAGCTCTGGTGCGTAGCCCAGACTGGGCCCGGAGCTCGAGGGCCCGACCTCTTGGCCCAGACGTCCACGTTGTTGAATGGGTCACCTCCGCGTGGAACTCACGGCCCTTTCGGGACAGTTCCCTCACGCCTCTTAACCTCTGTGTCTTTTTATCCCTTTCCTATTCCTTCCTGGGGTTTCTTACTTCGCTCCTCCCCTCCACTCTGGCTATGGAGAACCGCCGAGGCCTAGTTGTCAGGCCCAGCTCGGTGTAGGTCAAACCCTCCTTGCTCCTTGTCCTGGAACGGCCCCTCCCCCACCTCCTCCGGCACCCTGTTGGATCGGGGCACGCGAGGGTTGGGGTGCAGAGAAGGCTGGAAGGGGCCTCGAGGCCTACGTTCGCTACTGCTGCGGTCTCCATTACGATCTGTAGGTCAAACTCGATGCTGCAGAGGGAGGAACTTTGCCTCACCTTGTGTGGGCGGAGGCGGCTAGTGCAGGAGCCGAAAGTTTCTACTGCGTTTGGGGTGTTATTTCCCAAACTATTTTTGGGCACTTTGTGTGAAGATCTGCGGGGTTTATCTTAGAGAATCAGGTCTCGGTTCTGAAGGAATTTTCTGTGACCTTAGTGGACACTCAAGGGCAGGAATATGTCCTTATGGTCAGACTGTTTAAAAGATTGTTCTTCCACCAGTGTGGAATTGTTTAAACTGCTTTTTAATTTTATGATTAATGGACATATAGGAATAATCTTAGAAATAGCGCGAGCTCATTTTAACTAATGGGCTATTTAAAATGACAAGCGTGTATAGTACTTGTTGATCCACTTAACTTACCAAAGAATGTGGGGTATTTATTGCTGGTTTTCTGATCTGAATTGTGGCGCTACAATAATTGAAATTTTAAAAGCAATACTTACTCTTTCTAACTAATTGTTCTTAAAAGTTTTGTTCAGAGTATTACAAATACACTATGAATAAGTTTTAAAATTTCATTAACAGTTTTGTTAAAATTGCTTCATGCATTGAAACATGATCAAAAAGCCAGGATAAGAATCAATAGAGAGAAGTCATGATGTTTCTGACTCATTTTTGCAACTTGCCTTTTTAGAATTCATGGTGTGGGAAGGGTCCTTGAAGTCATATCTGTTGTCTTAATAACATGGAATCTTTTTCATGAACAGATCAGAGCTGGATCCAGAGTTGCATACAGACCAATTTCTGCCTCAGTGTTATCTCGACCAGAGACTAGGACTGGAGAGGTAAAATTAACTAATGCTACCAAAGAAGTCTTAGGGTCTTTATCACAGCAAAGGGGGAAAACCTCATTAATGAATGGTTTTAGGCAGTCCTTTCCACCCTTTCATCCAAAAAATTTGCAGAGGATGAGCCAATGAAAGAAACTTTATCCAAAACTTAGTCACCTGAATTTTGGCCAGGAAGTATAATTAATATATATACTTAAGTGTATAATTTTGACTTGCTGGTGTTTATGATTTTGATAACAACAGTTACTGAACAGCCTACTCTATTAAACAGTATATGCACATACACTGTTTCTTAATTTTCAAAGACCTTATCTGGTGTAGATACTGTTCTTTTTCTGCAAGACTGGAATTATTCTAAGCCCTAGAGTTTTCCATTGTGCCACACCATCTTCTATTCAAACTCAGCTACAAATATAGAGAAGTGGTTATCATTTTGACAGTACCATGATTAAAATAGCTAACTATGATTACTGATTTGACCTTTGCTTTTATTTCCTGCTCTCTAGGGCTGTACGGTATTTAATGGCACCCAGAATGGTGTGTCTCAGTTAATCCAAAGGGAGTTTCAGACCACTGCGGTCAACAGAGACATTGATACTGCAGCCAAATTTATCGGTGCGGGTGCTGCCACAGTAGGAGTGGCTGGTTCTGGTGCTGGTATTGGAACAGTCTTTGGCAGTCTCATCATTGGTTATGCCAGGTAATTTCTATTGCCAAATAAATAGTTTGAAACATGTTTGAAATAGTTGGAAACTTAGAAAACTAGTGAAATAATAATAGCTACTTTCTATTAAGTGCCTTTCTGTGTCTTGCATTTCATTTTGAGTACTTTGCATGCATTGTCACTGCTCCCAAAACCCCTTGGAGAGACTCCAGTATACCTATTAAGGACCAGAGAAACTCCTTGTCTAAAGTCAAAGCAAGAGAGCTCATGCTTTAAAAAAATACCAGTCTCCATTTTATTATTTAAGACCTTTTATTTAAACTATTAAATCTTAAAACATACTTTTTTGGGGATAAGAAGGTCAGAATAAGAAGGCAATAATGGATGAAGACTGACCATTGACATAGGGAGAATAATGCCTCCCTTTTCCCATATGATTAGGAATGAGGGGAAAGGAATGTCACAGGCAGAACCAAAAGAGATCTGGGCAGAACGGTGTGCTAGTACTTTTCAGGTTACAAAGAACCCAACACTAATAATCTGGTTCTTTAACATTTATCAACCATGCTAAAATTTGAATAATATGTGTTGTCTCTTTTAGAAACCCTTCACTGAAGCAGCAGCTGTTCTCATATGCTATCCTGGGATTTGCCTTGTCTGAAGCTATGGGTCTCTTTTGTTTGATGGTTGCTTTCTTGATTTTGTTTGCCATGTAACAAATTACTGCTTAAAATGTTGGCATTCATATTAATTACGGATATAATTCTGTGTATCTTACTGTGACTCCGAAAACTATAGTGTTGGTGTCATGGAAATGTATGTTATTTCCAAAGTCATTTCATTAAAGATGAAAACTTTAATTTTTGCTGTGGTTTGTATTTACCTGAATTTAAATTTAGATCATCACTGAGAAGACCATGTATTCAGGCAGAGGCTGTACCAGTCCCTGATGATGGAAAATATGCTAATATAATTTTTAGGGGAATTATTTTAATGTTTTGCACATTGTAAATTATAGGGCTTTAGTTTATTCAAATAAAGGGGAAATGTTTGAGTGCTTTGAGCTTCTATGAAATATGATTAAATCAGAATAGTTAATTACTTAAGATGGTTTTATGTTTTTAAGGGCTAATATGAATTACAATACTTGGAAGCAGTATTACCTTCCAAGACTAACCTGGCTGGTCTTACACACCTGGATCTAAAAATAAATCATGTCGGGTTTTTAGGAATTGAAACTTTATTAAATGGGTGTTGGGATTAGGGAGGCAATTTTTGATTGTCAGTAAGTCTCACATTAAGCAATTGTGTGTCTATAGTGAATCTTATCTGTCTTCTTAGAAGAAACTCAATATCAAAAAGCAAACTGAATTGGCTTCAATTTAAAGCCAAAAGTTGCTATAGCATTGCTTATCTTTGATACTAACAAATGCTTACAATAGGAGTCTTGGGAATGACAACTGGTTCAGTTATGGGCTTCCCGGGTGGCTCAGATGATAAAGCGTCTGCCTGCAATGCAGGAGACCCATGTTCAATCCCTGGGTCGGGAAGGTCCCCTGGAGAAGGAAATGGCAACCCACTCCAGTACTCTTGCCTAGAAAATTCCATGGATGGAGGAGACTGGTAGGCTACAGTCCATGGGGTTGAAAAGAGTTGTACACAACTGAGTGACTTTGCTTTCTTTCGCTTTCAGTAGTATTTTATTTGTAATACTATGTGTTGCTTATTGGTCAAGTTTTGCCTATTAAAATGAAGAAAGTCTTAGAAAGACTTGAGCTTTCCTCACAGCAGATATATGATTTCCTCAGCAGATATATTGTTTGTCATCACAGTTGCAGGGTTTCTATAAAAGATTAAGATAACAGTTGAGAAAGCTTCATTTTACTCCTTTAATCCCTTCTGCCTAATCTGATTTCAGTTGAGAAAAAGCCATCAGCTTCAAGGGTTTGTTAAAGTGCAGTGGAAAGACCATCTCCATCAGAATTATCTAGGATGTCTATAAAGTACAAATTCTGGGCTCCAGACCTACTGAATTAGAGTATTTGGCCTTGAGACTCAGCCATCTGCATTTTTAAAAAAGTGCCAGGTAATCTTTGTGCACACTATTTGAGAATCAGTAACTTTTCCATATCCTTCCCACTGCTGCTGCTACTGCTAAGTCACTTTAGTCGTGTCCCCCAGCTTCACTCTGTGCGACCCCATAGATGACAGCCCACCAAGGCTCCCCTGTCCCTGGGAATCTCCAGACAAGAACCCTGGAGTAGGTTGCCATTTCCTTCTCCAGTGCATGAAAGTGAAACATGAAGTTGCTCAGTCGTGTCTGACTCTTTGCTACCCCATGGACTACAGCCCACCAGGCTCCTCCATCCATGGGATTTTCCAGGCAAGAGTACTGGAGTGGGGTGCCATTGCCTTCTCCAATCCTTCCCACTACCTAGTGTCAAAAACTATAGGGCTAGAGCTACTGCCACTTTTTGGTTAATCATCTAATGTGTGTTAGATAATTTCCTGGAGCCTTCACTATTTTCATAAATAGTACCACTCAGTATTTGAATTCAGCAATTTAAATGAGAAGTATTATATGTATTATATGACCCAGCAATTCCACACCTTGGTGTATAACCCAAAAAACTATAAGCATTCAAGCAAAAGCTTTATATACGGATGTTCATAGTGCACTGTTCACAGCAGCCAAGAGGTGGAAACAACCAAATTGATGTTTGGATGAACAAACGATGGTGTTTGCATAAACTGATGATAAGATGTGGTATATCCATGTAATGGAATATTCAGCCATAGAAAGGAAGGAAGTACTGATAAGTGTTACAACATGAATGAACCTTGGAAACAGACTAAGTGAAAGAAGCCAGACACAGTAAGGCTGCATATTATATGATTCTATTACATGAAATGCTCAGAATAGGCAGATCCATAGAGACACAGAATTCCCTGGTGGTCCAGTAGTTAGGACTCTGGACTTTGACTGCTGAGAACCCAGCTTTGATCCCTGGTTGGAGAACTAAAACCCCGCAAGCCTTGCAGTGCATCAAAAAACAAAAGTCCACAGAGACAAAGCAGACTGGTGGTTACTAAAGGCTAGTGGGAGAAGATTGGGAAGTGCCTGCTTAATGGTTGTGAGGATTCTTTTTGGGGTAATCAGTGTTCTGTGATGGTTGTACAACACTAAATGTACCAAGTGCCACTGAATTATACGCTTTAAAATGGTTGAAAGTATGCATTTTACAACTTAAGTACTGTACAATTAAAGTCCAGATTGTAAAGTCATGCCAGTTTTGAAGCCCTAGGGAAATACTTAGATTAACCAATCCTTTGTAATAAGTTCATTTTATTTTATTAATTTTTAAAGCCATAATTAATTTAAACTATTTGGCTGTGCCAGGTCTTATATGCAGCATGCAGGATCTTTAGTTATGGTATGCGAACTGGTAGTTGAGGTATGTAGGATCTAGTCCCTGAGCAGCAATCTAACCTGGGTCCTCTGCATTGGGAGCCTGGAGTCCACCACTGGACCACCAGCAAAGTCCCCAGTTCATTTTAAATAAGATCAGCTTAAGTCAGACAAACCAAAACCTGCTCTTAGTGCTGGTTTGGTGGTTAAAGAGGCCTGAAACATTAATTATGGAACAGGTTTCTTAAAAGACATGCCCTTAGCTGAGGAAATCCCCTGAGAATGAAAAGGAAATTGTGCTATGGCTGCTTGGCTTCTAAGTTTCTGAACAAAAAAATTCTTAGAAAATAAGTATAACTTAGCAGTGTAACCACAGGCAATTTTATCATACTTATAATAACATGTTTCCAACACTGGAATATATCTTTAACAGCAGAAATGTTTATTGTACAACATTTTTGCAGCAAGTGCTACCAGCCTTACTAGCAAATATTAATGGTGTTTGCATTTCACTAACTTCTTGGTTTCTGAACAGAGGCCAATAAAGATGTTTTCACATCAAAGACCAAATGACTTTTCCATGTTGATAAGAGTTTGGCCTGTTTAAATACTCCGAGAGACCCCACCACCCAAGAGTGGTAGAAGAATGTTGTTCCTAATGGTATTTCAGATTTCCATGTGTACCTATTTAGTGACACGTTGTTACCTTTCCTCATTGCAAAAATGGGGTATTTTTGATGCCTTTGGGATTAACCTCAAATGCAGATTTGAATATAAAGTGTAAGTAACGAGAATTTTGTCATCTAGCCACAAACACTAGACACTCAGGGAAACACCTGAAACAAAGTAGAATGGTGAGTTGCAGAAGAATGGCAGAAAGTACTACGATGTTCAGAAGGGGTAGGAAGAGTTTTCTAGTGATGGAATTACATGAAGAAGAGTTATTTTTCTACAAATTAATATAAACCTTGAACTGGTGGAATGAAGAAAGCGTAGATTAGGAGGATATCTTAGCTGGTGAATAGCATGAGGTTAAGTTCATGACAAACAACTGCCAGGGTAGGGAAATAGTATAAGATAAGGCTACAAAAGTAAACTGAAGCCAAATTATGTAATCTGGCAGATGTAATTCATTTGACCACAGCCAGCTATTGAAGGTCTAGATCTGCTTAAAGTTTAATACAAGAACAGTGTGTAGGATGGACTGGAGCCACTTATGGTCAAGATAGAAGCATACTCTTAAAGACTTATGGGCTCGAAAAGGGGAGATGTATATGATATGGAGTGTACGTGAATAAAAGAAGTGCAGAGCAGGAGTAAGGACAGTGACCACGGACTCAAAAAGACCTGGGAATACCTTAAGGTTTACACATCAGGCTGATTGATCCTTGGCCCAAGAGCCCACAACAATCAAAAAATTAAATCTTATAGGAGGAAGATAATCTGATTTCCAGATCAGATCAGATCAGTCGCTCAGTCGTGTCCGACTCCATGCGACCCCATGAATCGCAGCACGCCAGGCCTACCTGTCCATCACCAACTCCGGGAGTTCACTCAGACTCAAGTCCATCGAGTCAGTGATGCCATCCAGCCATTTCACCCTCTGTCGCCCCCTTCTCTTGCCCCCAATCCCTCCCAGCATCAGAGTCTTTTCCAATGAGTCAACTCTTTGCATGAGGTGGGCAAAGTACTGGAGTTTCAGCTTTAGCATCATTCCTTCCAAAGAAATCCCAGGGCTGATCTCCTTCAGAATGGACTGGTTGGATCTCCTTGCAGTCCAAGGGACTCTCAAGAGTCTTCTCCAACACCACAGTTCAAAAGCATCAATTCTTCGGCACTCAGCCTTCTTCACAGTCCAACTCTCACATCCATACATGACCACAGGAAAAACCATAGCCTTGACTAGATGGACCTTTGTTGGCAAAGTAATGTCTCTGCTTTTGAATATGCTATCTAGATTGGTCATAACCTTCCTTCCAAGGAGTAAGCATCTTTTAATTTCATGGCTGCAAGTCACCATCTGTAGTGATTTTGGAGCCCAGAAAAATAAAGTCTGACACTGTTTCCACTGTTTCCCCATCTATTTCCCATAAAGTGGTAGGACCGGATGCCATGATCTTCCTTTTCTGAATGTTGAGCTTTAAGCCAACTTTTTCACTCTCCACTTTCACTTTCATCAAGAGGCTTTTGAGTTCCTCTTCACTTTCTGCCATAAGGGTGGTATCATCTCCATATCTGAGGTTATTGATATTTCTCCCGGCAATCTTGATTCCAGCTTGTGTTTCTTCCAGTCCAGAGTTTCTCATGATGTACTCTGCATAGAAGTTAAATAAGCAGGGTGACAATATACAGCCTTGACAAACTCCTTTTCCTATTTGGAACCAGTCTGTTGTTCCATGTCCAGTTCTAACTGTTGCTTCCTGACCTGCATACAGATTTCTCAAGAGGCAGATCAGGTGTTCTGGTATTCCCATCTCTTTCAGAATTTTCCACAGTTTATTGTGATCCACACAGTCAAAGGCTTTGGCATAGTCAATAAAGCAGAAATAGATGTTTTTCTGGAATTCTCTTGCTTTTTCCATGAGCCAGCGGATGTTGGCAATTTGGTTCCTCTGCCTTTTCTAAAACCAGCTTGAACATCAGGAAGTTCACGGTTCACGTATTGCTGAAGCCTGCCTTGGAGAATTTTGAGTATTACTTTACTAGCGTGTGAGAAGAGTGCAATTGTGCGGTAGTTTGAGCATTCTTTGGCATTGCCTTTCTTTGGGATTGGAATGAAAACTGACCTTTTCCAGTCCTGTGGCCACTGCTGAGTTTTCCAAATTTGCTGGTTTCCAGAGATTCACATTATTAAATTCAAATGTCGAGTTTTCAATCCCCCCCCCAAAAAAAAAATCACAAAATATTTAAAGGAACAGGAAAGTATGGCTCATTCAAAGGGGAAAAAAAAGATCAACAGAATCTTCCTCATAAAGACCTGATGGCAGATCTACAAGACAAAGATGTAAACAACTATCTTAAAGATGCTTGAGGAGCTAAAGGAAAATGTGGAGAAAGTTTAAAAAAAAAAAAGATGAATTCCCTGATTTCAAAACTTTCAAAATCTACAGTAATCAAAACTATGTGATACTGGTTTAAAAGTAGATAAAATAGACCAATGTAATAGAGAGCCCAGAAATAAACCCTTGCATATATGGCCAAATAATCTTCACACTTTTTTTAAGTATAGTATAGTTGATTTATAATATAGTCTTAGTTTCAAATATATGGCAAAGTGATTCAAATATTTTTTCAGATTATATTCCATCATGGTTATCACAAGATATATAATTCCATGTGCTAACAGTAAGTCCTTGTTGCTTATCTGTTTTATGGACAGTAGTTTGTTAATTCGATACTCCTACTGATTTGTCCCTCCTCTCTCCCTTTTGGTAACCACATGTCTGTTGTCTGTGTGTCTGTTTCTGTTTTGTATGTAAATTCATTTGTACAGTTTTTGAATTCTATATATAAGTGGTTTGCGACCCCATGAATCGCAGCACGCCAGGCCTCCCTGTCCATCACCACCTCCCGGAGTTCACTCAGACTCAAGTCCATCGAGTCAGTGATGCCCTCCAGCCATCTCATCCTCTGTCGTCCCCTTTTCCTCCTGCCCCCAATCCCTCCCAGCATCAGGGTCTTTTCCAATAAGTCAACTCTTTGCATGAGGTGGCCAAAGTACTGGAGTTTCAGCTTTAGCATCATTCCTTCCAAAGAAATCCCAGGGCTGATCTCCTTCAGAATGGACTGGTTGGATCTCCTTGCAGTCCAAGGGACTCTCAAGAGTCTTCTCCAACACCACAGTTCAAAAGCATCAATTCTTCGGCACTCAGCCTTCTTCACAGTCCAACTGTCACGTCCATACATGACCACAGGAAAAACCATAGCCTTGACTAGATGGACCTTTGTTGGCAAAGTAATGTCTCTGCTTTTGAATATGCTATGTAGGTTGGACATAACTTTCCTTCCAAGGAGTAAGCGTCTTTTAATTTCATGGCTGCAGTCACCATCTGCAGTGATTTTGGAGCCCAAAAAAGTAAAGTCTGACACTGTTTCCACTGTTTCCCCATCTATTTCCCATGAAGTGATGGGACTGGATGCCATGATCTTCCTTTTCTGAATGTTGAGCTTTAAGCCAACTTTTTCACTCTCCACTTTCACCTTCATCAAGAGGCTTTTGAGTTCCTCTTCACTTTCTGCCATAAGGGTGGTGTCATCTGCATATCTGAGGTTATTGATATTTCTCCCGGCAATCTTGATTCCAGCTTGTGTTTCTTCCAGTCCAGAGTTTCTCATGATGTACTCTGCATAGAAGTTAAATAAGCAGGGTGACAATATACAGCCTTGACAAACTCCTTTTCCTGTTTGGAACCAGTCTGTTGTTCCATGTCCAGTTCTAACTGTTGCTTCCTTACTTGCATACAGATTTCTCAAGAGGCAGATCAGGTGGTCTGGTATTTCCATCTCTTTCAGAATTTTCCACAGTTTATTGTGATCCACACAGTCAAAGGCTTTGGCATAGTCAATAAAGCAGAAATAGATGTTTTTCTGGAATTCTCTTGCTTTTTCCATGAGCCAGCGGATGTTGGCAATTTGATCTCTGGTTCCTCTGCCTTTTCTAAAACCAGCTTCAACATCAGGAAGTTCACGGTTTATGTATTGCTGAAGCCTGGCTTGGAGAATTTTGAGCATTCCTTTACTAGCGTGTGAGAAGAGTGCAATTGTGCGGTAGTTTGAGCATTCTTTGGCATTGCCTTTCTTTGGGATTGGAATGAAAACTGACCTTTTCCAGTCCTGTGGCCACTGCTGAGTTTTCCAAACTTGCTGGCATATTGAGTGCAGCACTTTCACAGCATCATCTTTCAGTACTTGAAATAGCTCAACTGGAATTCCATCACCTCCACTAGCTTTGTTCGTCGTGATGCTTTCTAAGGCCCACTTGACTTCACATTCCAGGATGTCTGGCTCTAGGTCAGTGATCACACCATCGTGATTATCTGGGTCGTGAAGATCTTTTTTGCACAGTTCTTCTGTATATTCTTGCCACCTCTTCTTAATAACTTCTGCTTCTGTTAGGTCCATACCATTTCTGTCCTTTATCAAGCCAATCTTTGCATTAAATGTTCCCTTGGTATCTCTAATTTTCTTGAAGAGATCTCTAGTCTTTCCCATTCTGTTGCTTTCCTTGAAATGCAAATAACCCACTAGAATAGTTACATCAAAAAATTACACAGTTGACATAATAGGGAGACAATGGAATCCTTATGCACAGTAAGTAGAAATGTAAAATAGTATGGCTGCTATAAAAAATAGTATGATGTTCCTCAAAAAAAAAAAAAATGAGAGTAGTCAAAATCATGGAGACAAAAAGAATCATGGTTGCTAGGGGCTGAGGTGGGGGAAGTTGGTGGGGTGGCTATATATTAATGAGTGTAGAGTTTTAATTTTACCAGATGGAAAGAGTTATGGAGATGGATGGTGGTGATGATTGTGAAACAATACTATGTATTTCATGACTGAAATGTATACTTAAAATGGTTAAGATGGTAAATTTTATGTGTATTTTATCAAAAACTTTTGAAAGGGAGGGATTAAGGGCCTAGAGATTTCAATAAGGTTGAAGATCCTTTCAATGTTTAGACAAATTCTTCAAATTTCAGTGTTCAAGATCTCAGAAGTAAGGTAGGTCCAAGGAATGATGACATTTTGTGGGTAAGTTGCTGAACAGCTAAAGTTGGGTAGAAATTAATGTTATTGAAGTTAAGCTTAAGGAAGAATTGTAGAAAAATGGGAAATAACATTTAAGAATCAAACTATCTCATGCTTCTAGTACGTTTAAAATTCTGTTTGATTATTTTAGCTAATATGGTTTTGTTTGCTTGATAAGTAAAGAAAAGTTTGTTATATTGCAGTACTATCCTCTGCAAAACCTAGAGAAAGTCCCCAGGTCAGTAGGTGCCCAATATGCTACTGGAGATCAGTGGAGAAATAACTCCAGAAAGAATGAAGGGATGGAGCCAAAGCAAAAAGAATACCCAGCTGTGAATGTGACTGGGATAGAAGTAAGGTCCGATGCTGTAAAGAGCAATATTGCATAGGAACCTGGAATGTCAGGTCCATGAATCAAGGCAAATTGGAAGTGGTCAAACAGGAGATGGCAAGAGTGAATGTCAACATTCTAGGAATCAGCGAACTGAAATGGACTGGAATGGGTGACTTTAACTCAGATGACCATTATATCTACTACTGCGGGCAGGAATCCCTCAGAAGAAATGGAGTAGCCATCATGGTCAACGAAAGAGTCTGAAATGCAGTACTTGGATGCGGTCTCAAAAACGACAGAATGATCTCCGTTTCCAAGGCAAACCATTCAATATCACAGTAATCCAAGTCTATGCCCCAACCAGTAACACCAAAGAAGCTGAAGTTGAATGGTTCTATGAAGACCTACAAGACCTTTTAGAACTAATACCCAAAAAAGATGTCCTTTTCATTATAGGGGACTGGAATGCAAAAGTAGGAAGTCAAGAAACACCTGAAGTAACAGGCAAATTTGGCCTTGGAATACAGAATGAAGCAGGGCAAAGACTAATAAGAGTTCTGCCAAGAAAATACACTGGTCATAACAAACAGCCTCTTCCAACAACACAAGAGAAGACCCTATACATGGACATCACCAGATGGTCAACACCAAAATCAGATTGACTATATTCTTTGCAGCCAAAGATGGAGAAGCTCTATACAGTCAGGAAAAACAAGACCAGGAGCTGACTGTGGCTCAGACCATGAACTCCTTATTGCCAAATTCAGACTTAAATTGAAAAAAGTAGGGAAAACCACTAGACCATTCAGGTATGACCTAAATCAAATCCCTTATGATTATACAGTGGAAGTAAGAAATAGATTTAAGGGCCTAGATCTGATAGACAGAGTGCCTGATGAGCTATGGAATCAGGTTCGTGACATTGTACAGGAGACAGGGATCAAGACCATCCCCATGGAAAAGAAATGCAAAAAAGCAAAATGGCTGTCTGGGGAGACCTTACAAATAGCTGTGAAAAGAAGAGAAGCGAAAAGCAAAGGAGAAAAGGAACGATACAAACATCTGAATGCAGAGTTCCAAAGAATAGCAAGAAGAGATAAGAAAGCCTTCTTCAGCGATCAATGCAAAGAAATAGAGGAAAACAACAGAATGGGAAATACTAGAGATCTCTTCAAGAAAATCAGGGATACCAAAGGAACATTTCATGCAAAGATGAGCTCAATAAAGGACAGAAATGGTATGGACCTAACAGAAGCAGAAGATATTAAGACGAGATGGCAAGAATACACAGAAGAACTGTACAAAAAAGATCTTCATGACCCAGATAATCATGATGGTGTGATCACTGACCTAGAGCCAGACATCCTGGAATGTGAAGTCAAGTGGGCCTTAGGAAGCATCACTATGAACAAAGCTAGTGGAGGTGATGGAACTCCAGTTGAGCTATTTCAAGTACTGAAAGATGATGCTGTGAAAGTGCTGCACTCAATATGCCAGCAAATATGGAAAATTCAGCAGTGGCCACAGGACTGGAAAAGGTCAGTTTTCATTCCAATCCCAAAGAAAGGCAATGCCAAAGAATGCTCAAACTACCGCACAATTGCACTCTTCTCACACGCTAGTAAAGGAATGCTCAAAATTCTCCAAGGCAGGCTTCAGCAATACGTGAACCGTGAACTTCCTGATGTTGAAGCTGGTTTTAGAAAAGGCAGAGGAACCAGAGATCAAATTGCCAACATCCGCTGGATCATGGAAAAAGCAAGAGAGTTCCAGAAAAACATCTATTTCTGCTTTATTGACTATGCCAAAGCCTTTGACTGTGTGGATCACAATAAACTGTGGAAAATTCTGAAAAAGATGGGAATACCAGACCACCTGATCTGCCTCTTGAGAAATCTGTATGCAGGTCAGGAAGCAACAGTTAGAACTGGACATGGAACAACAGACTGGTTCCAAATAGGAAAAGGAGTACATCAGGGCTGTATATTATCACCCTGCTTATTTAACTTCTATGCAGAGTACATCATGAGAAACTCTGGACTGGCAGAAACACAAGCTGGAATCAAGATTGCCGGGAGAAATGTCAATAACCTCAGATATGCAGATGACACCACCCTTATGGCAGAAAGTGAAGAGGAACTCAAAAGCCTCTTGATGAAGGTGAAAGTGGAGAGTGAAAAAGTTGGCTTAAAGCTCAACATTCAGAAAAGGAAGATCACGGCATCCGGTCTCATCACTTCATGGGAAATAGATGGGGAAACAGTGTCAGACTTTATTTTTCTGGGCTCCAAAATCACTGCAGATGGTGACTGCAGCCATGAAATTAAAAGACGCTTACTCCTTGGAAGGAAAGTTATGACCAACCTAGATGGCGTATTCAAAAGCAGAGACATTACTTTGCCAACAAAGGTTCATCTATTCAAGGCTATGGTTTTTCCAGTGGTCATGTATGGATGTGAGTTGGACTGTGAAGAAGGCTGAGTGCCAAAGAATTGATGCTTTTGAACTGTGGTGTTGGAGAAGACTCTTGAGAGTCCCTTGGACTGCAAGGAGATCCAACCAGTCCATTCTAAAGGAGATCAGCCCTGGCATTTCTTTGGAAGGAATGATGCTGAAGCTGAAACTCCAGTACTTTGGCCACCTCATGCAAAGAGTTGACTCATTGGAAAAGACTCTGATGCTGGGAGGGATTGGGGGCAAGAGGAGAAGGGGACGACAGAGGATGAGATGGCTGGATGGCATCACTGACTCAATGGACGTGAGTCTGAGTGAACTCCAGGAGTTGGTGATGGACAGGTAGGCCTGGCGTGCTGCGATTCATGGGGTCGCAAAGAGTCGGACAGGACTGAGCGACTTATCTGATCTGATCTGACACATGAAATAATGAATGAGTTGCTGAATATCTGTACAGACTTAGAATATATAAATTTCATAATTGCATGGTATTGATAATACTATGAACTTCAGAGACAGTCTATCACTACTTGCCCAATTATTAGGGGCAAAAAAAATTTTTTTTCAGATCTTATACCATTCTCCTCTGCCTCAACAAACATAGCAATATTATGCCTTAGCTTGCTTTGATAGTTAACAAGTAGTAGTGAAAATCTGTCATAGTATAGGATTTATTCATTGGAAGGACTGATGCTGAAACTGAAACTCCAATACTTTGGCCACCTGATGCGAAGAATTGACTCATTGGAAAAGACCCTGATGCTGGTAAAGATTGAAGGCGGGAGGAGAAGGGGACAACAGAGGATGAGATGGTTGGATGGCATCACCGACGTGATGGACATGAGTTTGAGGAGGCTCCAAGAGTTGGTGATGGACATGGAAGTCTGGCGTGCTGCAGTCCATAGGATCTCGGAGTCAGACGTGACTGAGCAACTGAACTGAATAGGATTTATAAGAAACAATAGCATCGTAATAGTTTTTTTTTAAGTATTTAGCATTAGTTTGTTTATACTTCTCTCTCTCCTCCACTTGTCCCTATCCTACACTTCCCTCACACACAGAAGCTCATTTGTGCATAGTCCTATAGGTTTTCTGGTAATATGTATATCATAATTTACTTGAACATTGCTACTCAAAGTGATGTCCATGGATCAGCACCATTAGTATCTGGGAGCTTGTTAGAACTATAGGTTCTGGAGCCTCACAGCACATCTTTTGAGTCAGAATCTGAATTTTAACAAGGAACCCAGATTATCTGTATATATTAATACATTAAACTCAAAGCTTACAGTGCTTCTCAAAGAAGCACTTCCGGAATACTACAATTGCCAGCATGCCATGACTCAGACTCCTTTATCTTTCAAAAAGCTGTCAACTCACTCGTTGGGAGACTTATTTTCTCCTCCCTATTGCAGTGTACCCAGAGAAGGCAATGGCACTCCACTCCAGTACTCTTGCCTGGAAAATCCCAGGGACGGAGGGCCTGGTGGGCTGTAGTCCATGGGGTCGCAAAGAGTCGGACATGGCTGAGTGACTTCACTTTCACTTTTCACTTTCGTGCATTGGAGAAGGAAATGGCAACCCACTCCAGTGTTCTTGCCTGGAGAATCCCAGGGATGGGGGAGCCTCGTGGGCTGCCGTCTATGGGGTCGCACAGAGTCGGACACAACTGAAGCGACTTAGCAGCAGCATTGCAATGTACCACTTGTGGTACTACATTATGTAGTGATACACTGCAGTGATTCTTAAAGTGTGGTCTGAGAATTCTGAGAGCCCCAAGAGCTCTTCAGGGAGTTCATGAGGTCCTCTTTTCCATATACTTCACTCCGTGAGGCTAGATTTTCATCATTTGCTTCAACTGCAAATCAAGTGCAGAAGAAGATACAATAATGCAACTATCTTCTCTTAAGCATGACATAATAATTTGGGAAAATGAAAACAATTTTATTCCTTTTGTTTTGGAAAATATAATTATTTTTCCCCAAAATGTTACTTAGGTTAACATGTGGTTATGAGGTACAGGGTCCCAAAGTCAGGAAGTTGAGAACCACTGGTCTAATTTGTCAGAGAGAAAACAGGCTTCAATACACATCTCAAAAATCTATAGAAATGTCAATTTTGTAAATTGAGAGTAATCTGTCTCCCTAGGTCATATCCTTTTAGTATCAATCTCTTTATAATCTCGAAAAATTGGCATTGGTTCTTGGCAAGAATCTATACTTCTTTCTCCCAAATGATGTAAGTAATCTGTCTCTTAGATATTTTGTAATTTAGAGCTTCTTTCTCAACAATAATGAAGGGGAGAACTGACCTAAGATCAACAGGGACTTGTAAATCCAAGAGCTCCTGATTGTTCTGCCTATTAGCATTAGCTATCATCCTGCAGCAGATCTTGGTAGAGACTCCTAAAAGGACTCATGGTTGTTGTCAGTGGCTGCTTTTGAACAGAAAGCATTTAGTCAGCAATTCCCATCCATGGAAATTCCAGGATATGCTCCTCTTATAAAAAAGTCACAGGAAAAAAAAAAAAATAGTCACAGGATTTGCTTCCTCAAATAGCTGCATAGGTTGGCTGAGTCTCTCGGATGCTGGACACCTCAGTATTATTCCCTCAAGACTTGTATCTAAAGGACAGTTCAAAGCATTTATCTACTTCTCTAGAGAGGTCTAAACTATCTGTAGTTCTCAAGTCCTGTAAAGTTGTATAAAAGGAGTAAGCTTATCATACTGCATGTTATCACACTCCTGCTTTATTTTCTCCACAGCACTTACCACTGAGTTATCTTATTATTTATATATGTACTGTTTTGCCCCTCCTCCCACCATGAGGATCTGCTTAGAGGACTTTGCCTTGTTTATTGTTGTGGTCTTAGGGCCAGGAACAGTGCCTAACATTGAGAATGTTTTATGTTCCATAAATATTGACACTTGATGAAAAATAGACAAAGCATTTGGTTGACAGTTATCCTGAGAGACTGTGTCCAAGGTAAGAAGGTAACTGGAAAGAGCTAGGTATTAGCTAGGGCCCAGGAGAGTCCATATGACTAGACCTACCTTGGTTTCTGATAAATAAGGAACTCATGGTTTTGGTCTTACTTGGGCTTCAGGTTGATAAGTAGACTAGATATGGGGAGCCAGGAAGGCTAGACACAAAGGACAGATAAAAGTCTTTATTCTGGGAGTAGTTCTATCTACTTTTACTGGTAATTTAATAGTGTGTGGAAAGCAGACCATAATGATGACAAACCCTCTTTGTAGAGAGTGGGATGAGAGAGACAAGAGAAGTCATTGAGATGAAGGACGAAATGAGGCCTTAAATTCCATTCTCTCTCTTTGGGCTGGTGTCACTGAAGCTGGAATAAGCTAATTGGTGTAATTTGAAGATAAATACAGCTCCACAATGCCACACACAATGATAAATTCTTTTGAGAACCAAAGATTGGGGGCTGGGAGGTGTGTAGTGGTCTTCCTTGCACTTGAAATGTTCAGAATGGAAACTTCCACGGTGAGACCAGGTGCTCAGAGATAACTATATCATAGGACATGGCTGGCAGTGTACAAGAAAACTCTGGCAGTGTACAAGAGAGAGAATCTGCTACGAGATAGAAGCTACCCCCAAAATCAACTAAAGTGTCTTAGGCTAGGCAGTCCTCGTCTTTCAGATATCAGGTGGGTGGGTAAGTATTCTGCTTCACACGACACAGATACACATAAACACACCCTTCCTGATTCCACAGGCAAATCTAAACCACTGTACTGAGTTGCACCTTGAGGATACCTGTGAAAATGTAGACTCTTTCCCCTAGTCCAAGGCAGACATAAGGGATGCCCTGCACTATGCTATGTTTTGTTTAGTTACAAACAGAAACTACATCTTATAAATCTTTCCATTTTACTCTTTATAGATAGATATTTATCTATCTATACATAGTAGGGTTTTAGTAGCATTCTTATGAGCAATAACAGATTTTTGGATTAATAATCACATAAATACTTCTAAATAAGATGGAAACATAACATTCTGTGGCATTGGGAAAGTTTTGAGAGCATTTAGAGGCCACCATTTTTTCTTGTGTTTATTTAGTAATGGACACTTTTTTCAACAGAAAGGCGTTTTCTTCAAATAGTCTCTCCTTGTATCGAATGAATACCAGTTTTATTCAGAAGTCAGGCTAGTTTCTTAAAGGTGATTCACCAGGTCCTCACTAATTTTCCTAGGAGTAAGTTAGATAGATACATATGGGGAACAATAAGACAGGCAAAGAAGCAGTCCAGAAGTTTCCTGCCCTTGTAAAAAAAACTTGCAAAGAACTTTAGAGCTCTCGGGGATATTGAGAAATGAGAAAGTGAGAAAAATTTTATGAGACTATTTTTGCCTGGAAAATCCCATGGATGGAGGAGCCTGGTAGGCTGCAGTCCATGGGGTCGCTAAGAGTCGGGCATGACTGAGCGACTTCACTTTCACTTTTCACTTTCATGCATTGGAGAAGGAAATGGCAACCCACTCCAGTGTTCTTGCCTGGAGAATCCCAGGGACAGGGGAGCCTGGTGGGCTGCCGTCTATGGGGTCGCACAGAGTCGGACACGACTGAAGCGACTTAGCAGCAGCAGCAGCATGCATAAATAGTGAGCTTACAAGTTCACAGGATCAGAACTGAAAATACTGACTGCTTTTGTACACACCTAATGTTTTCTCCATTGCAGAAAAGCTATAGTGAAGGAACTGTTGTGGAACTAGATGTAGATAAAGTGAGCTACTTTGCTATGCTAAACTGCTACATGTATATATAACAGATTTGCATTCATTCCACCCGTTTTTCCCTCTGAACTTCATTTTTTAAAAAGTTTTTAATTTTTTGGCTGCATGGCATGTGGGATCTTAGTTCCCCAACCAGGAACTGAACCCAAATTCCCTGCATTAGAAGCATGGAGTCTTAACCACTAGACAGCCAAGGAAGTCCTCCTCTGACCTCCTTTATGTTTTTTCAGTTTTGATATATTTTCTCTTTAGAAAATTAGCAAAATGTATCCTCACAACAGATCAGGGTACCATCTGTATTACTAATGATTCTTCTCTTGTCTAAAAGGACTCCCAAAGACTTTTTTAAAAAATATGTTTTAACCCATTATTTAGATAATTATCAACTTGGCAAAGTCCTGGAGGAGGAGGGATGAAGAGGAGAAATTTAAAACCAAACCTATTGCCAACTGAAAATGAATCAAAACTAGAGAAAAGGATTTCAAATTTTTGACATAAGTGAATGGAAAATGTTTTTTAAATTCATCTAATTTGAAATACTGTAACATTTATAACTTACTTATAAATGAGTGACAAGTGACATTATACAGGATATACTGATTGACATGAGTGACATGTGACAGTATTCAGTAAACAGGGTGACAGTATACAGCCTTGTACTCCTTTACCAATTTTGAACCAGTCCATTGTTCTATGTCCGTTCTGACTGTGCCTCTTGACCTGCATACAGGTTTCTCAGGAGGCACGAAAGGTGGTCTGGTATTCTCTTTAAGAATTTTCTATAGTTTCCTGTGATCCACTCAGTCGATTTAGGATTTGAAATAGCTCAGCTGGAATTCCATCACCTCCACTAGCTTTGTTCCTAGTGATGTGTCCTAAGGCCCACTTGACTTCACACTCCAGGATGTCTGGGTCTAGGTGACTGATCAGACACACCATTGTGGTTATCCAGGTCATTAAGATCTTGTTTTAGTTCTGTGTATTCCTGACACCTCTTCCTAATATCTTCTGCTTCTGTTAGGTCCATTACTGTTTATTCCTTTATTGTGCCCATCTTTGCATGAAATGTTCCCTTGGTATTTCTGATTTTCCTGAAGAGATTTCTAGTCTTTCCCATTTTATTGTTTTCCTCTATTTCTTTGAATTGTCCACTTCAGTTCAGTTCAGTCGCTCAGTCGTGTCCGACTCTTTGCGACCCCATGAATTGCAGCACGCCAGGCCTACCTGTCCATCACCAACTCCCGGAGTTCACTCAGACTCACGTCCATTGAGTCAGTGATGCCATCCAGCCATCTCATCCTCTGTCATCCCCTTCTCCTCCTGCCCCCAATCCCTCCCAGCATCAGAGTCTTTTCCAATGAGTCAACTCTTTGCATGAGGTGGCCAAAGTACTGGAGTTTCAGCTTTAGCATCATTCCCTCCAAAGAAATCCCAGGGCTGATCTCCTTCAGAATGGACTGGTTGGATCTCCTTGCAGTCCAAGGGACTCTCAAGAGTCTTCTCCAACACCACAGTTCAAAAGCATCAATTCTTCGGCACTCAGACTTCTTCACAGTCCAACTCTCACATCCATACATGACCACAGGAAAAACCATAGCCTTGACTAGATGGACCTTTGTTGGCAAAGTAATGTCTCTGCTTTTGAATATGCTATGTAGGTTGGACATAACTTTCCTTCCAAGGAGTAAGCGTCTTTTAATTTCATGGCTGCAGTCACCATCTGCAGTGATTTTGGAGCCCCCAAAAATAAAGTCTGACACTGTTTCCACTGTTTCCCCATCTATTTCCCATGAAGTGATGGGACTGGATGCCATGATCTTCCTTTTCTGAATGTTGAGCTTTAAGCCAACTTTTTCACTCTCCACTTTCACTTTCATCAAGAGGCTTTTGAGTTCCTCTTCACTTTCTGCCATAAGGGTGGTGTCATCTGCATATCTGAGGTTATTGATATTTCTACCGGCAATCTTGATTCCAGCTTGTGTTTCTTCCAGTCCAGAGTTTCTCATGATGTACTCTGCATAGAAGTTAAATAAGCAGGGTGATAATATACAGCCCTGATGTACTCCTTTTCCTATTTGGAACCAGTCTGTTGTTCCATGTCCAGTTCTAACTATTGCTTCCTGACCTGCATACAGATTTCTCAAGAGGCAGGTCAGGTGGTCTGGTATTCCCATCTCTTTCAGAATTTTACACAGTTTATTGTGATCCACACAGTCAAAGGCTTTGGCATAGTCAATAAAGCAGAAATAGATGCTTTTCTGGAACTCTCTTGCTTTTTCCATGATCCAGCAGATATTTGGCAATTTGATCTCTGGTTCCTCTGCCTTTTCTAAAACCAGCTGGAACATCTGGAAGTTCACGGTTCACGTATTGCTGAAGCCTGGCTTGGAGAATTTTGAGCATTACTTTACTAGCATGTGAGATGAGTGCAATTGTGCGGTAGTTTGAGCATTCTTTGGCATTGCCTTTCTTTGGGATTGGAATGAAAACTGACCTTTTCCAGTCCTGTGGCCTCACTTACGGAGGCTTTATTATCTCCCTTTGCTAATCTTTGGAACTCTGCATTCAGATGGGTATATCTTTCTTTTTTTCCTTTGCCTTTCACTTCTTTGTTTTCTCAACTATTTGCAAGGCCTCCTCAGACAACCAGTTTGCCTTTTTGCATTCTTTTTCTTGGGGATGGTTTTGATCACTGCCTCCTATACAATGTTACAAACCTCCATCCATATTTCTTCAGGTACTCTATCAGATCTGACCCCTGAGCTCCTGAGGTTTTAACAATCAATGTTACACTACACTAACAGTACTACAGTGTTACTAACATATAGGGATGGTACTTTCATTTTAACTTGAGACATAAACTGTGTCAATACTTTGGCTTCTTTCAGGTCTCTTGAGTAATGATATTAGTTTTAAAAGAGGGGTTTGTTGACTCACATACAGGCATACAGGCCGGAAACCTGCTAAATGCCAGATACCGTTACTGAACTGCAGTTCTTTAACTGTCAAATACATGCCCCACAATCTTCCAACAGTTTCTGTTTCACTTGAGTTTGGAGATGTTCGAGAGTACCATTTATGCTCATGAAAGTAAAAGTGTTGGTTGCTCAATTGTGCCTGACTCTTTGGGACCCCATGGACTAAAGCTCGCCAGGCTCCTTTGTCCATGGAATTCTCCAAGCAAGAATATTAAAGTGGGTTGCCATTCTCTTCTCCAGGGGATCTTCCCAACCCAGGGATTGAACCCATGTCTCTTATGTCTCCTGCATTAGCAGGTGAAGTTTTTATTGTTGAGCAAATATGTTTATATGTAAACTCAATTCACAATTTTGCTACAGACTAGAAATCATCACTTAATAAGCAGAAAAATAGGCACTGGAAAAAATGTGCTTTAAAAAAACTAATGCAAAAAATAAAAAACTAATGCAGATTTTTGCAGGGGTCCCTATCATACTTTTCAACGGTGCCAGTGTGTATTTATTGAACAACCAATATCCCTACAGTTAACATTTGAAACATTTAAGTTGTAAAAAGAATCACAGATTTCTAGTTTGTAGGAGTGTATTTGTGTTAACTGCGGCACAATAAATATGATCTCTTTTGTCCTTAATGTTAGTCAAATGACCCCCGCCCCTTCCACACACACACACAGTTTTTAAACAGGTACCTCCAAAGTTTGACAGATATTTTCTTGGTATTGCATCAACCTGTGAAGCAGTAGGATAGTAATGTGGAAACAGCGCTATTTCTATGCCGTATTAGTGTCCTTTGGTTTTCTCTGAAGTGTTAACACGGAGTTGTTCATGTTCTAAAGATTTGAAATTATCTCTACTAAAATTGATGTATTTTTGCCTATAACTATTTAGTAAAGGAAAATTGATAAAATAGGATACACCATAATATGGAAGGTTTTCTCATAAAAAAGTCCCTGTTACTATTTTAAGTTAGGGAGATATAGTGTAAAGCACTGTATTTCCTTTTGGTAAGTTACTTTGAACATAATTATATGCTAACATCACGTACAGGGCGCTAAGAGCCGGAGGAATCAGTTTCAGCTACAGCTTAGTAAAATTCGAAAAAATGCCATTCATAGTAAAGGCTTTCTCGTTTATTTTCAGAACTGACATCTTTCGCATTTCAGACATGTTGGGGGCTCGAGAGTTAATTTCCAGCACACTCCGCTTCTAAACCGAAGCTCTCCGTCTCAGGGTTCAGTTGTAGCCGGAAGGTGGGTTTTGGTGAGCGCCTCCCTACGCTTTACTCTCCTTTCTACCTAGGACCGGGAAGTGACAGCAACGGAAATACCAGGTTTCCGGAGCTGGGCTCAGAGGACGCCTGCTTTCTCTCCCGCCGCTCGCAGCCTTCCCAGAGTTCACCTATTCCTTCCTGCACACCATCAACCTCACGCGACCTCAGCATCCACCTGCTCCAGCGCCCCACACTCGCGCCCGCCTCCCAGCCGTCTGCCAATCACAGTCTGCAGTTGCTCGCGGGTTACAGAGACACAGCTCTTTTGACTCTCTGGTCCCGTCTCCTCCATAACTGCTTCCCGCCCTTCGAGTTCTTTATCCAATAATCAGCGCTCGAGTATCCCTTGGTTCCCGCCTCCTTTTCCCTGCCCTCCTGAAGTCCTACCCACTTCCTTAAGCCTGAGGGAACCACCTGACCCGGAGGCGCTCCGTCTGAAGGAAGGCTAGAAGGGGAGCATGCGTGTAGGGGAGGGGCGCGAGAAGAAAGGAGGGATGCCGGGAGTGGGGCGGAGAGAAGGGTTGTCAGTCCGATCTCGCGAGAGAGGACGGAAGCCTGTGGGAGCCCGTGGCCTTTAAAGTGCGGTTCAGCCCTTTCCTCTAGGGGTAGTTTGTAAACACCGCGGAGCTTGGGTCTTCCCAACGACCGAAAAGAGCATGAACTAGTGAGCTGGAAAGGTGAGTAGTGATGAGGAGAGGGCCGCAGGACTGGAGACTGTAGGGATACGGAGAAAGAAGGCACTAACATGGCGACGTCGCTCACCATAGTCCCCACCCCCCGCTTCCCATCACCTCGGGCTCTCCTGCCTCTGTGCCTAGCCCTCGGGGCGGCTGTGGCTGCGCTGCCGCCTCTGCGGCCCGCGCGGTGTCGGCTTCAGGAGCCGGACTGGCCAGGCCGGACCGTTAGGTAACTGGCATTTGTTGTTCCGGCCCCTCCCCGCTCGCGCGCTTTCCTAACGTGGAGGAAAAAGGAATAACGGCGTCTCTTAGACCCCTCCCCCGATGTACCTTCCCCTTCTCTGGTCTGTTCAGAGGTCCCGGGGGCACATGTCGGAGTCGCAGAGGGCGCGGGGAAACCCCCCCTCAGTTCTGGAATGGAACAGGAAGAGGGCCGGCTCTGGTCTCTGCACTCAGTGGTTGGGCACTGTATATGATGGTGGCGTGGGGAGGAACTGGAGGCGCGGTAGAAAATAGGGTCAGGGTCTCTGGCTGCGGTGGAAGCTGACGGAACAAATGGAATGGAGAACCTGGGACTTGGAAGTCTTGGCCTTATCTGTCCTTTCTGCCCCTTCACACTCCCGCCACCCCCCACTTTTTCCCGATGGGGCGGGGCTGAGGTGCGGTGCAGATTGATTCTTGTATTTTCCCCCATTTTTTTTTTTTTTTTAAAACCTTCCTAGGTAGACTGTAGAGAATCGTAGGGGTATGACCTTTTTTTTTTTTTAATTGATGCCCTGGGGACCAGTACCGAGAGTGTGTGTGCATGTGTGTATGTATGTGTGTGTGGGGGGTTCTGTGTTCACTTGTTCAACTGACGCTAGAAGGAGGGAGAGAGCGAAAGAGATGGGGACTGTTTTTGTGCCCTTATATCGTATAAAATTATCTTTGCCTTTGGTTAATGAAGAGTTTTAAAACTGGCCAGGCCAAGAGCAAAACTACTGTGAATATGATGGAGTAAAAGGGATTACTCCTGATGGACTTTAGGCTATTGACTAATACCTATTATTATGTGAAAGTAACAATTTCTAGGGAATTTTAAAATTTGGAGACAGTAACAGTAGATACACTTAATGTATAGATTTGAAATCAGAACAAAAACTGTTGGGCTGAGCACATTTTTTGTCCTATCTGAAGTAATTTATAACCACTGTCAGTCTCTCTAGGCATTATCTTAAAGCCTATATTTTTGGTGTTTTGTACCAAAACTATGAAGGTGAGAAACTTCTTAGAAAGTCATCCCTATATGGTTAAGTGCCCTGAAAGACAAATATAATAGCAATTATATTTTGTTATTTAATTGATTACACTGACTTGAAGAATCTACTAAAAACACTGTTCTCAAAACTGCAGGAACATCGTTGTAAAGTATGTTAAAAAAAATAGAGATGTCTTTCTTCAGATCAAACAATTAAGGCCATCGATAATTGAATCCTAATCTTTGTAAAATAATCTGTAAGAATAGTCCAAATTTACAGTGCTGTGTATGCTGCTTCCCCAAGACATGTTTAATCTTACTCTGAGAGGGTGCTGCCGCCATTAGGTTTTTAACTAAAATATAATATTGTAATTTAGAACATAAGTGCTTGTTTTTTAACTGTCATTAAGGACGGAGCTTTCAGGTGCTTTTGTGCTTATGTTTTTAAGGTACATGATACCTTCTGCAGATTTGATTGTATTTTCTAGAAGTTCTTTTTAAAACATATTAGAATGTTTATTTTATATTTGGGGCACTATATTATCTATTAGATAATGTAATCCAGAAATTCCTACATTTACTTTACTTGGAGTATTTGTTTTGTGTTTTAAAACTAAGATTAACAGTAAAAATGATTGTGTCAGCTCTTTCATAAATTGGAGTATTTGTATTTAGGATTTAGAAGCTATATGAATTTCGTTTTTAAAAATGATGTACTCTGCCTCAAATTTCTACTACCTATAATTAGTATTAACTTTCAATTAATCATCTACATTTTTTCTACTTAAATTTTTGTATTTTGGAAAAGTTGGGGTTTAATGACTTGTATGTTATCTGCTGGTAAATTGTTGTTAGATCATATTAGATCAAGTAAACAGTCCCACTGTACATGCTGTTTCCACTCATTTTTGTTTTCAAGCTCTTCCTTCCATTATGAAGTAAAGACTATAAGCTGGTACTTCTTTCTCTTTAATAGTCTTACTGTAATGTCCTCCAACAAGGTAAAGTAGTTGAAGTCTCCCTATTTAAAACCAGATTTCCACCAGTCTCTCATTGAAAACCCAGTGAGTAGCAATAATGTATTTTTTAAAATTAATACACAAAATGTTATTCTAGGCTCTAATTAAAATGTACTGTAAATAAAACAAATTAGCAGTTATAGTCAGAAGTTTAACTTACTATATTTCTGTTTATCTTATTCTCACACCTATTCCTTAAGACTAAGAACGTACATAAAATTCCTCATGTTCTCTTAATGGAACTTAACGAGGAGGTAGTAGTAATAGTATTCACCATTCATATCTAGGGGCCAATCCCACAAAACATCTTATTTCTGTTTCTTAAGGTTAAAAACTTAGTGTAAGGTATAGTTTCAAAGAAATTTAAGGAAGTTTGTGGATTTTTAAGGCCAACAATAATTGGAATTATTTTACATATATATTGTAATTGTAAATACAGATTATTACTTTCACTTAATTCTTTTTAACAAGCTTGAAACTGATACATCATTTACATTTTTATTTTTACTGATGCTTTTTTTCCTCTTGGCATTTTGGTAATTGTAGTAATTAAAAACATTTTTTGCAACAAGAAGGGATGTAAATAAATGCTTTGGGGGCTAGGCCTATTCACCCGTCTGCAGTCTGTCTTAACAAAGATAGTGATTCTCAGTCATTTTTTCTGTCACAATATCCAAGGAATAGAAAGCACTCCCAACAGCTGTTGTTGTTTAGTTGCTAAGTTGTGTCCAACTTTTTGCAACCCCATGGACTGCCAGGCTCCTGTGTCCTTGGGGTTTCCCAGGCAGGAATACTGGAGTGGGTTACCATTTCCTTTTCCAGGGGATCTTCCCAATACAGGGATCAAACTTGTCTCTCCTGCTTGGCAGGCTGATTCTGTACCACTGAGCCACCTGAGAAGCCTAGTCCCAACAGTAATAGTAGCTTATTATTGGAGAGATTCTTAAGATTAGTAGAGAAAGACAAGGAAAAGGCAATGGCACCCCACTCCAGTACTCTTACCTGGAAAATCCCATGGACAGAGGAGCCTGGTAGGCTGCAGTCCATGGGGTCACTAAGAGTCGGACACGACTGAGCGACTTCACTTTCACTTTTCACTTTCCTGCATTGGAGAAGGAAATGGCAACCCACTCCAGCGTTCTTGGCTGGAGAATCCCAGGGACGGAGGAGCCTAGTGGGCTGCAGTCTATGGGGTCTCCCAGAGTCAGACACGACTGAAGCGACTTAGCCCCAGCAGCAGCAGCAGAGAAAGACAGGTGGGAATGATTGTAATTGGCAAAAGCCAGTTGGTAAATCACCAGGTGTATTTTGGTATTACATGGCTACCTTAATAATGACCTTAAGTTTATAAATATGTTCCCTAAACATTCTTTAGTTTGCCTCATGGAACCTGAATCTTTGACATTCCAGTTTTATAACTTAGTTTTTTTCTAATTCTATTGTTTGGGTTAGTGAGTTTCCTTCTATTTATTGGATACTTCCTAGGATAGTGTTACCAGAAATGACTGAACTGATAAAATTGTAATACTGTGATTTCTGTGCAATCCAGTTATCATTTTCTTCTACTTCACCAATCCCACTATAAACATTTCAGTGAGACCTTTCATTTCTTCCTGATGATTCAATTTAAAGACCATACTTCTGATATTTGTGCTTTTGATTTCTTTACTAATTATTTACTATAAGTACAACATCATTTCTCAATCACAGTGTTGAGAGTCACTGGTATCTTTTATCTTTCGTAAGATAGATTTTAATGATTGTGAAATATGGATGTTGGAATGAGGGTTACTTCTGAGGTAGTATCTCTTTCATTTACTTTAATTTTGACATACTTTGTATGGTGTCGGAGGATATAAGCTTACTAGTGTTGTTATGGGAATTGTACATAATCTATATCTTATTTATGCCCTCTTCATAATGAAAAATTATTATTGATATACTCCTGAGGGGTGATTATGAATTATTTTAATTCTTGCTGAGCTGTGAATTTCTATTTAATCTTTTTATTCTTTCAGAGATAAGTTTTTAGTGAGGAAAAGCAGTGATCAAGAAGCGTATTTTGCTCATCTGCCTTGAGCAGAAACAATGCTGGAGATGTTATTTCACATAACTCATATGATTACCAAGTCTAAAATAATGTTATTGGTAAAAACTTGGATTAGCACTGTTCACATTCATAACCATTAATCTGTAAGTTCTTTGTGTTTATATATTTCTAATCTTGTTCTATTGTAATTTTAAAATTTAAAGTAAGAACTTGCTTACCTTATATCACCTAGGAAGTAGAGGTCTGGGAATAATCAAGACTCACTTGAGAAATGAAGTTCGACTTAAAAATTGGACTACCGTTATTTTTATTAAAGAATATTTTGAGACATTGGGCTAATTTCACTATTCACGTACAGCTATCCCTCAATATCTGTGGAAGTTTGGTTCCAGGATCCCCTGTGGATACCAAAATTTATTGATACTCAAGTCCCATGTATAAAATGGCATTGTATTTGCATATAACCTAAGTTCATCCTCCCATGTTCTTTAAATCATCCTACATGACTTATGATACCTAATACAGTGTAAATGCTGTGTACATGGTTGCCAGCAGGAGACAAACACAAGATTTGCTTTTTAGAACTTTCTGAAATTTCTTCCCCCGAATTTTTTTTTTTTTTTTGGCCACACTGCTTGGGATATTGGAACTTCCCTGACCAGAGATTGAACCTGTGCCCCCTGCATTGGAAGTACAGAGCCTCAACCATTGGACCACCAAAGAAGTCCTGTTCCCCCAAATATTTTTGATTCAAGGTTGTTTGAATCCATAGGGCCATCTGCACTCATAATGTACTTTCATGAATACAGTATTGAGAAAAGTCTATGATGCTCTTCATGTATCTCATCAACTTTGAGGAATTTCATCAAAACTTGGGTATACTCTTGGGAGTGGTGATATGTATGAAGAACATCTGTCATGTGTGCTGTGTGTACGTATGTGGAATTTTCCAGGCAAGAATACTGGAGTGGGTTGCCATTTCCTACTCCAAGGAATCTTTCTGACTCAGGAATCGAACCTGTGTCTATTGCATCTCCTGCTTTGGCAGACAGATTCTTTACCACTTTGGCAGGCACAGATTCTGTGCCACCTGGCAAGTCCCATGTCTGCTGGCAGTGGGCAACAATTAAAAACTACTGCTTTCATCCTTAAAGCTGAGTTTATATTTTTCTCACTTCCTTACACTGATGAACTAAACATGTACCAGATAACTTGAGGGGATACCATCAAGTTCATGGGTTAAAGATTAATTAAAAAAAACTTCTGTCTAAAAATTTAACTAGTTCTCACCTTCAGACTTTAAAAAAAAGGAGGTAGTAAGATTAGGATTATTAGGAAAATGTACATTTAAAGTCAAAATAAAACAGTAAAATTTATAATAAACTGAATAGATACTGTATGAGTGCTGTGCACTGTACTTAATGTATTTTACATATACAGTAATTTCACTTTTTTTGGACAATCCTGAAGCTAGTATATTTTTCTTACTGGAGAGGATAGTAGTGAAATCATACCATTTAAATTTTTCCTAGCTTAGAAATTCAAAGAATCTTAAACCTTGAAAGGAGAATGAAGTCCTTCTAGCTTACACCTTCAGGTTTTCAGCTTCTTAGGTTTATTATGACTATACTGCTGTTCCCAGTGTGAGTTCTAGGATCATTTCTTGGCTTTTTTTTTTTTTTTTTTTTTGGTGCTTACCAAGATATGAGAAGGAAATTAGATCACAGAGAAAACTCTAATAAATCTTTGCAGCTCCTTGGTCTGCAAGCCTGTCCTCCCGAGTCCTACAGTTTTTGCTTTATTAATTTTCTATTCCTCATCAAAGATAACCACATACTTTGCATTATAGAACAATTGAAATTTATCTCACAACTTTTGTCAGAAGTCCAGCTGGGCCCTCTTTTTAGGACCTTACAAAGTCTAAATCAGTGTGCTCACAGAGCTACATTTTTGGGGAAGTGGGGAGTCTCTGAGGAAGAATCCACTTTCCAGTTTGTTTGGATTGTTGACTGCATACAGTTACAGGACTGCCGTTCCTCTTGCCTCGTTGACTGTCAGTTGGAGCTGGTCTTCACTTGTAGAAGCTAAAATGCTTTCAGTATCGCTGCCTCAAGTAATGGCAAGTAAAGTCTATCTCTTGCTTATCTCTGACTTCTGCTACTGTCAGAATCTGACAGAGAAAGTTCTCTGCTCTCACTGGGTCATATGATCAGATTGGCCCATTTGGATAACCCAGGATAACCTTCCTGTTTCAGAATCTGTGACCATTTTTATATCTGCAAAGTCCATTTTGCTCTGTAACATAACCTATTCATAGATTCCAGGGGGATCGGGGTGCGGACATCTTTGGGCAACCATTCTGTCTAGTATACTCATACTCCTGAAAATAATTTGATGAACTGTGTACTCTTGCACATTTCTAAGTTGATTCTTAAAATTTTTCTTTGTAAGTTTAGTTTTAGTTGGCTTAAAACTCATCATTCAGAAAATGAAGATCTTGGCATCCAGTCCCATCACTTCATGGCAAATAGATGGGGAAAAAGTGGAAATGGTGTCAGATTTCATTTAATTGGGCTCCAAAATCACTGTGGACAGTGACTGCGGCCATGAAATTGAAAGATGCTTGCTCTTTGGAAGAAAAGTTTTAAAGCAGAGACATCACTTTGCTGACAAAGGTCTGTATAGTCAAAGCTATGGTTTTTCCAGTAGTCGTGTGTGAATGTGAGAGTTGGACCATAAAGAAGGTTGAGCGCCAAAGAATTTATACTTTCAAACTGTGGTGTTGGAGAAGACTCTTGAGAGTCCCTTGGACAGTAAGGAGATCAAACCAGTCAATCTTAAAGGAAATCAACCCTGGATATTCTTTGGAAGGACTGATGATGAAGCTTCAGTACTTTGGCCACCTAATGTGAAGAGACAGCCCATTGGAAAAGACCCTGATGCTGGAAATGATTGAGGGCGAGAGGAGAAGCGGGCAAGAGAGGATGAGATGTTTGGATGGCATCACTGACTCAATGGACATGAGTTTGAGCAAACTCCGGGAGATAGTGAAGGACAGGGAAGCCTGGCATGCTGCAGTCTATGGGGTTACAAAGAGTCAGACACAGCGAGCTGAAAAAAAAATGATTTCTGACTTTTCAAGATATTGACACCATTCTAAGTACAGTTGATTTTTGATGAACACAGGTTTGAACTGCATGGGTTGACTTACGTGAATTTTTTTCAGTAGTATATACAATATTACTGCGTCACCTGCCAGTAGTTCAACCTGTGGGAGCAGAACTGCAAAAGTGGAGGATCCACATATACAGAGGACATCTCTTCAGTTACAGTCAGGTTTTGGACTGTATGGAAGATTGGTGCCCTGAGTTGTTCGAGCGTCAACTGTGATCCTTAGTGATTCAATCTGTCATTGGTTTAAAAAAACAAACGACTTAATTCACCTTTAACAATTGAGCATTTTTATTGTTCCTTTTTCTGACTGAACTTATAATTAAGAATAATTTTATTTGAATCCAGGGTATTTTAATGCTTTAAACTATTTTGATCACATCACCTTATCCTACTTCTTTGCAACAAATATAAATTGAACTTTACAGAGTTTCCTATTGATTTCCTCTTTGCTTTGTTCTCATGAAGCTCACTCTCAGGACAATGCATTTTTCCACAGTATTTTGAGAATAGAAGAGGCAATCATTAAATGAAAGGGTTTTTGTTCCTGTCATCACATTGTTCAGTACATCTGAATTCAAAACATGCCTCAACACAAGGCACGACACCATTCTTAAAAAGCCATGCTTTGCTTTAACAGCACTATTTTAAGGGTGCCTTGATTAATGGAGGCTTTAAGACACTCTTATTTTAAATCATCCCCTTGTTTTGTTCCATGGAGATTTTTACAATCCAGGGCAATGCATTGTAATAATATTTGATATGGCTAAGAGGTATGGGTTTCTTTTCAAGTATGGAATTATGAGCACTTAGGGAAAGCAGGCAGATTATTATTAGGAAAGCAAACATAGGGAAGTTGAAGATACAAGAATTGATGTTCTTAAAACATGTCTTACTTATGAGTCCCTTGAAAAGTCTTAGTGTATCTGCAGTAATACAAACACCTGTCTGAATGTTGCTGCCTTGAAAGTCTATTCCCCCACCCACCTAGCTCTTCTGCTCCCACAAGGCCAGAAGCTAGCTTCTCTCCCAGAATCACCCTTAAGTAGAATTAATTCCTTTCTCACACTGATGTCTACCTTTTTGGGCCCTGTTCCTTGCCCCAATTTCTCTTTCCTGAATACTTGTCATTAGTAGTGTTTGTCCCCTTTAGCAGACAGATCCTACCTCTTACCTACAAGTCGATTTTATCCAAGTATAAGACACACATACACAGTAGCTGGGGTAGGGTAGTAGTAGTAAAGGAGAGAGTCCTTACATTTGTGCCCTTCAAGTTACAAACAAATAAACCTTTATTTTTAATGTTTTTCAAAGTCTAGATAATTAGCTTAACCTTGCATGCATTAAACATGAGCTCTGTTTGGCAGATTCAGCTGGCTGGCTTAATGTTCTTGCTTTTGCTTGAAGTAAAGATCATAAGGCTATCTTGCTGCTTTCTAGATATAAGTTCCTGGTCTTTTGTAAGCAGCTGCTGAACTAAATGCAAATATTCAATAGGAAAATCTGAAGCCATACTTAAGCATTTCCATGAAAGATAATTTGCAGAAATTTATCTCTCTCTGGAAGATGTGAAACTTTGAGCTATCCCACAGAGCCATTTGTCCTTTGAATTGCTGCTCCTTTCATAGTCCCCATTTTACATTTGTCTAGCAGAATACCCTCTTCTGGTCCCTTTTCCTTTAAGGAATAGTCTGTATATAAAACAGAATTTTGTTGCCAGCTTTGAAATAAAGAGTCATTATCGCTTTTGGTATTTGCATCAGAAGTTTTAAACATATTAAGGCCTTTTCAGCCAACCTTATTCAAGGTAAAGGACAAGTTCTCTTTTCAACAGTTTGTGCAATAAGGAAAAGGAGCTTCAAATTCACACTTGGCTCTCACGTAAGGGAGCTCAGCACTCAAATGTAGAGAAAAGTTGATTTTCCCTTTAACTTTGTTCAGGAACAAAGTTCCTGCCTTTTCCTAATGCAGTTAATATCTGAGCTTTCTAACAGGTTCTTACCCAATTTCATCTTAGGCACTCCATTACTTACCTAACGGTCCCGTGTAATCATTTTTATGGAAAGTTTATGGAAAACCTAGTGAGATTATCCTTCCAAACCTTAGCTATTTACGTTGTTTCTTTACTCTGGTCTTCAGATACAGATTGGTCTTGCATATTTAGAGAAGTCCTTATTAACATTGGTCTTGCTCCTTGGCTGCTAGCAGAACTATCTACTTTTGAAAGCTCCCATCAGTGGACTGATAAGGCATCTCTACAAGGGATCCAACCATCTTCCATTTTAGAATGACCAGAGTATGATGATAGAAAAAACTATCCACCAATATTCATTCTCGTCTTTTTTCCTTATTGTAGATGCTCCATTTCCCCCCACCCCCACCTTGAGCATATGATGAAATAAAGAATGTATTTCCCGGCTTCCCTGCTAGCTCTAGCCATGTGACTTAAGTTCTGACCAGAATAGAGGTTTCCTGTAAAATTTCTGAAAAGTGTCCTTGAAAGGAGGCTATCACTCATCTCCCCATTTTCCTTCTTGTCATCTGATGTGATGGTTAGACCTTGAGCAGTTATTTTAAGCCATGATGGAGATGGCACATGTTGAAGATGGCAAAACTGCAAAATAGAAGGAACCTGGGTTCCTAATGGTCATGGTTCTGACTGCCTGTTTTCATGTGAGAAATAAACTTTTGACTCACTTAAGCCATTGTTATTTTGAGTTTTCTCACTCACCGCTAAACCTAATCCTAGCTGATACAGGTGTAAAAAAGTCAAGTTGTTTTCAAATAAGAACCACATAAACTGTTGTGTAGAGCACACAGATACAGGAGGAACTATTAATATGTTCACTCTAAGAATTTTGCTGCTCAGATTCAGCACTGCCATTTTACAGATCAGCTATGACTACCTCTCCCTTCTGTTGCATTAAAAAGTTTTATTTTTCTCTTTTCACCAAGACTCCATTACCATGCTTCCATCCTTGAAACTATTACACCTCTAATAGGTGGCAGTGTGCCAGGAGTTGTGGGAGGCCACAGGATAAGTATCTTCCTGGAAGATTTTTGAGGGAACCTTAATTTTTATATTAAATAATGGAATGGAAGGCAAAATTCACATGCACTTTAAAATGTAAAATAGCTATTATAAATTTTTGTAGTGAAGTTATTTAGCTCTTGCAGAGTAATGAGTTTTCTCTTTTCTGTCTCTCCTTTGCCCTAAGGATATTTAGATGGAAGCTTGAGAAGCACTGCTTACTTGATAAGAGCTGACAGATACCTGGCAGCAGAGTAGATAAAGCTCATGGCCTACCAGCTAGAAAGGTAAGAGATTTTAAGTTTTTACTGCAAAAGTGGCCTTTTATTTTGTGATTGTCTCTCAAATATTATTAAAGAGGTATTTCCAGACAGCAATCCTCAGAATGTTAGTGTCCTACCATATTGACTATTGTTTAATAAAAAAAAAAATTCTGAGGTTTGGCAGATTTGGAGATGTCCTTTTGGAGCTACAATGCATATCAGCATATAAAAGCACACCAAAGACTTTACATAAAAGTACATAATTTTAATTCAAAGGGTCCTAACTTGTCTGACTAGGGAGTCCTTTATAGCAAAGGGTCCCAGTATGAAAGTCGCAGCTCTTGTAGGACTTCATAAGGATAGTAACAGGAGTTAATCCTTGAGATATTTTCTATATTTTAAAAACAATTTGGACAGAAAGTCCTACTCTCTTGGATGTGCTCAATAACTGGATTGCTAAAAGAGACATTTGAAATTACAGGGTATGGAGAAAGTGGAGGGAGGAAGATCAGTGGTGAGTGGCATTAACTAAGAAACAGATGAATGGGAAGTAAAAGCACTCTAGGATGAGAGAGTGAGCTGATTAAAGTTTGCATTACTACTGCCAGAAAATCAAGGTATCATAAGAATGCGGTGGGTGTCAGAGGCCAGTCCATGCAAGGGTATCCAGACACTGTTAAGGATTAGAGACCTAATCATAAGAGCATAACTTCTCCTTTCCTCTCATTTTGACTGGCATTGTTTGAGTATAAATCATCATTCTCTTTCCTGAATCTAGATGTTTGTGACTGATTTTCTTATGCATGGTGTTACTCTCACTAATCATCCTCCACACTTCTATTAGTGATGTTGCCAAAATGCCCCTTTGATGATCTAAATCACCTATTTAAAATCTTTACATTTTTTATTATTTAATTCTTTAAATTTTTTAAATTTATTTTTTAATTGCTTTACAGAATTTTGTTATTTTCTGTCAAACCTCAACATGAATCTTCCCATTTTTAATAGCAAGATTAAGCAAACTTCTTTGACGAGCCAAATAGTAAGATTTTAGTCTTTATGGGGGTCACATATAGTCTCTATTGCTTCTTTCTCTCCTCCGCCCCTCCCACCCCACACACACCCCTCGACTATTTAGAAAGTTGAAAAACTTTAACATTTTGGCACAGGGCCATAGTTTATAACCTCAGGGTAGGGGTCAGATAAGGGAATAAGGTTGGACTCCAGACTCCTTGCTCGGGCACTAAAGGCCCTTTGAAATTTGCTTCCTGCTGTGGCCCCAGCTGTCTTCTTCTTCAATCACATAGCCCATAGTTTAGCCATTAGAGGTTCTTGGAGATCCATCCTTCTGTGTATTCTGCTATTTCCTCTGCCCAAAACATCATCTCTTTTTTCTTTGAGAAGACTTAAGTCCAGGCATTACTTCCTTTAGTACCCTTCGCAGATCCTTTGTCTCTCCAGGGTTGGTTAGGTACTTGTCTTAATGACGGGGTAGAAGATCAGATAAATTTAACTTTAGAGAAAAGAAGAGCTCATACTCAGTATAGAAAAGATTCTCACTTGACCCAGTCACAGAAAGCATCAGGCTTCATTTCACTCATCTTGGCTACATGGTTTTTTGTCCCTGTTTTCTGTGCCTGCTCCATTCTGGCTTTCATTAATTTCTTATCAGTATGAACATGATAGAAGGTGTCTGTGAATCCTGAGTATGATTTTAAATGTCTCATGTATAGCTCTGGTTGACTTTTTTTTTTTTTTTTTAACACATTTCTTGAAGAGGTATTCTGATTGGCTTAACTTATTCAGATGTCTTTCCTGGTTTACCTGAATGAAACAGGTATGTCGGGTAATGGAAATATAGGATTGCCCTTTGCTGGCCATCTGGCTCTAAGAGGGGATTACGGGTGGGGAAGAAAGGTAACCAGCTCTAGTATACTCCCTGTTCCCTATGTTCCCATAGCACCTGTGTATATCTTTATTATTGTATGTATATCACTAAATTAGTATTACTATTTTCACTTGTTTGTCTTCCTTACTAAACTAATTTTGAGGTCAGGAAACATACCTTATTCTTAATGCAGTATCAGGTACAAATAGTCAAATATCTTCAAATAAATTTCATAAAATATATTTGTATTAGAAATGTTTGGGAATTCTGCACATCATAGGTCACATTAAATATTATCTGTATTTCAGAAATCTGCTTTGAAACTTGAGTACATGTTTTAAATGTAGAGGTTACAACATTTGTAGTTCTATAACTAGAAGATGAGTAAAATTCATATTTTAGAATGTAGTGATTTCTGAAATTAACCACCAGAAACGGATTCATTTCCCCCACTTCTGTTTTCAAAGATTCATTTGCTCATACTAGTTTCTATGAAGTGATTTCCTTTTTACTTGTTTTTGATAGGAGATCTAAGAAAAGCAGATATTTTTATCAGTTGTATCATTTGAATAATATAATTAAAAATGGCATGGGAATATTGATATTACAGGGTAAAGGATTGTCTATCTTAATATGTTTAATATTGTCTATCTTAAAATGTTTAACCCACATTTCATGTTTTAAACAAGGGAGTTGCCTATAGGACAGCTAATTGTCTAAATTTTAGTCACCTCTCAAGTCTTTATTCAGATATAGAAATTATTATTCTGTTTGCTCTTAACTTTCAATACAGAACATAGTTTTTCTGTTCTTTGACACAATATGAAAGTTATAATCCAGAAACAATCAGAGAATTGTTAAGAGAATTTGTATATTTTAGTATATTCTCTTAACTATTGCTAAGTTACATGATGCTAATTATATAATGGTTATATGTGAATTATGATAGTGCATGTTATTTCTATACACTTTAAGCTCCTCCTGTAAGTTTTTCCGTTTTTATTTTTAGTTTTTTTTAGTTCAGAACCTTTTAAGATAAGTTGCTAGCATGATGTCCCATTCCTGCAAGTACTTTATTTTCTACAATAAGACATTCTCCTCTTAAATCATAATACAACCATGAAAATCAAGAAGTTAATTTTAAAATATTGCTATCATCTAATCTGTACATTATATTTAAGTATTGCCAGTTATTCCAATAATGTCTGTCCTTTATAGCAAACAGATTCAGTCTAGAATCTCATGTTGCAGTTAGTTGTCATGACTCATTGGTCTTTTTCGATCTGAAACAGTTCCTTGATCTTTCCTTGACTTGGCACTTTGAAAATTATGGGCCAGTTGTTTTGAGGGGATTTACCTCAATTTGGGGTTGTGTAGTATTTCTTCATGATTAGATTCAGATTATGTGTCTTTGGCATGACTATCATGAAAGTGATGCTGTGACCTCCTCATTGCAACCCTTTGGTTGCAATGATATGGATACTGATTTTTCTTATTTTTAGTATTGTTAACTTGTATCACTTGAGTAAAGTGATGTTTGCCAGGCATTTGTACTGTATATTACTCTTTTGTCTTTAGTAATTAAAATGTATTTTATGGGGAGATAGTTTGAGAGGATGTAAGTATCCTGTCTAATCAAACTTTCAGTTTATTCTTCTATATTGGTATATATCTTTTATATCAGATTAATGAAATCCTATTTTATTTATAATATCTATTACTGTCATTTATTTTGATTCTGAAATTGTCTGAGATCTAGCCACTTTCTGACTAAATCCATAGTATTCCTTCTTTCTTGCACAAGGTACTTAAGGCCCATCATGTATTTTTCCTGCTTCAGCCCTGGAATCAACCAATTCTTCAAGGATCCCAGGTTCCTTTTGGTTGAAAATGGCATTTTGACATCAAGGTCTGGGTGCTAAGTGGGCTTCTTGCTTATGTGTTATCAGTGTTCCTAGGCCCTCTCAGTGACACAGCTAGGGAAGTATGTGAATATATGTGCATATTTATACACATATTATCATCTGTGTTTCTGTATGTTTACATTGAAAATCATGAGTTCATACCAATATCTCTAAATCCCATCATCAGGATTTATTCTGTGTAATTATTTCCATCCTCTGTATAGTGTTGCCTATTTTCATCCACTGTATCCTTGAGAAATTCACTTATTCATTCATTACCTGCGTTACATGTAATGAATTGCCTGTTGCCACCAGGCCTTTTCCTCTCAGCAGGTAGGTATCCTCTTGCTCGGTCCTGATATCCTGTCTTGGGCTGATGCCATCCCTGTTCTTTACCTCACGTGGATGCCTCCTCACCCTTCTGGGGCACCGACATCCCACATCAGACTGCTTCCCCCTGCCTGCATAGACAGATCTTTCCTCACCTAACTCAGTCTCCTGTCCAGCCCAACCTCTTCCCCCCATGAGCACCTTTCTCTTCTTGTCCAGGTTCCCACACTCTGTACTTAGACAGGCTGCTCCCTCAATGGCCTGACTAATCTGTCTCCTGTGAAGATACCCTTATTTATGTTTTTCCTTGGAAGGTTGTCTTTTTATTCATTTTAAGTTACAAGAAATGGTTTGCTGGTTAATTTCAACCATTTCCTTCCTTTCATCTTTCCTTAAAGTGTTCTTCATTAGGATTTTTTAATTGGCGTCTTATATTATGTGTGGTTTTATTTGATAATGGGTCTATTGAGTAACTCTACAAGTTCCCAGAGAGTCTTTCTGTACTATTTTTTTAAAGTGGTTTACATAAAATTGCTGTATAGTTGGTAAGCAAAGAATTGCAACACAAGACAGTTCATATGCACAGTATAGCAAAGCTTGCCAGCTGGCAGGCACAGTATAGCAGGAGAAATTTCTCATACCATTTTTTACCTTGAGTAAGTCATTTCACTGTTTAGGGCATCATTTGTAGTTTGCATAGTTAGGACTAGATCAGGAATACAATGAGGTAAATAATCAGAAATCCATGTTATAAGAAAGAGCCTCTGACCTGTATTCAAGAGAGAATTTTGGACTAACATTTTATTTTTTTGAATGGGCAAAAGGCATAGATAAAGTTGATGTTTAAGGATACAGATTTGAAAGGAGTAAGCTAGGATGATCTAATGTACAGTATAATGGATATAGACAACAATATTGTACTATAATTAGGTAATGTAAAATAAATATACAATGTCAGTTGTACTACAACATACAAATGTATCAAGGTAGCGTATTTTACACCTTGAATTTACACAATGTTGTATGTCAGATATCTTCCATTTTTTAAAAAAGATTGGGCAAAGGAAGCAGTTTAGAGATTACAAAGAGCCAATATATATATGAAAAGGTTCAATCTCATTTGTGTGTCAGGATATGCAACTTAAAAATTTTTTTCCCACTAATTTAACAAAAATGTTAAATATTCACTGTTGGTGTGAGCATTGAGAAATTAGGTCTTTCTGTACACTTACAGGTAAAGTAGAAGTCAGTGTTATGTGTCTGAAGAGTTTAGCAATATAAATTAAGTCTTAAAAATGTGCCTTCACTTTGATATAGTAGTTTCAGTTCTAGAAATTCATCTAATGGAAATAATTACAGATATTACACAAAGATTTGTCCTCAAAAATAGTAACTGATGATGAAAATCAGTAAGAGAATAGTTGTAATAGAGCTCAGACAGTGAAGAATTCACCTGCACTGCAGGAGACCTACTTTCAATCCCTGGGTCAGGAATATCCCCCAGAGAAGGGAATGGCATACCTTTCCCTTCTGGTATGGTGCTTCCCAGGCAAGCACCCATACCAGTATGTGCTTGCCTGGAGAAACCCACAGACAGAGGAGCCTGATGGGTGACAGTCCATAGGGTCACAGAGTCAACACGACTGAGCCACTAACACACACACATAATGGAGTAATAGAGAATTAGTTATAAATATGTTGTATCCGTATGACACTGTAGATCTATATGGAATACTATATAGCCATTAAAATGACATTTAAAATTTAATGATTTTTATCAGGAGTCCCTAACCCCCCAACTGCAGACCAGTACCTGTTCTCAGCCTGTTAAGAACTGGACTGCACAGTGGGAGATGAGCATCAGGGAAAGTGAGTGAAGCTTTGTGCCATGCACCAATCCCCATCACTCTCCTCATGGGTTCAGATTACCACCTGAACCATCCACCCCCACCCCAATCCTCCACCTCCATCTGTGGAACAATTGTATTCCACAAAACTGGTCCCTGGTGCCAATAAAGGTTGGAGACTCCTGATACTATTTAATAATGTGGCAGAATTTCAGTTCAGTTCAGTTGCTCAGTTTTGTCCGACTCTTTGTAACCCCATGAACTGCAGCACACCAGGATTCCCTGTCCATCACCAGCTCGCTGCGCTTGCTCAAACTCATGTCCATCGAGTTGGTGATGCCATCCAGCCAACTCATCCTCTGTCATCCCCTTCTCCTCCTGCCTTCAGTCTTTCCAGCATCGGGGTCTTTTCCAATGAGTTAGTTCTTTGCATCAGGTGGCCAAATTATTGGAGCTTCAGCATCAGTCCTTCTGATGAATATTCAGGACTGATTTCCTTTAGGATTGAAAGTTTGATCTCCTTGCAGTTCAAGGAACTCTCAGGAGTCTTCTCCAACACCACAGTTCAAAGCATCAATTCTTTGCATTCAGCTTTATTTATAGTCCATCCATATCTGACATCCATCTATACGATTACTAGAAAAATCATAGCTGTGACTAGACAGACCTTTGTTGGCAAAGTAATGTCTCTACTTTTTAACATGCTGTCTAGGTTTGTCATAGCTTTTCTTTCAAGGAGCAAACATATTTTAATTTCATGGCTGCAGTCACCATCTGCAGTGATTTGGAAGCCCAAGAAAACAAAGTGTCACTGTTTCCATTGTTTCCCCATCTATTTACCATAAAGTGATGGGACTGGATGCCATGATCTTAGATTTTTGAATATTGAGTTTTAAGCTAGCTTTTTCACTGCAGATGGTGACTGCAGCCACGAAATTAAAAGACGCTTGCTCATTGGAAGAAAAGCTGTGACAAACCTAGACAGCTCAGCATTTCACATGATGTACTCTCCATATAAATTAAATAAGCGGGGTGACAATATAAAGCCTTGACATACTCCTTTCCACTTTGGAACCAGTCCATTGTTTCATGTCCCATTCTAACTGTTGCTGCTTGACCTGCATACAGATTTCTCAGGAGGTAGGTAAGGTGATCTGGTATTCCCATCTCTTTAAGAATTTTCCACAGTTTGTTGTCATCCACATAGTCAAAGGCTTTAGTGTATACAATGAAGTGGAAATAGATGTTTTTTTGCAATTCTCTTGCTTTTTCTATGATCCAGTGGATGTTGGCAATTTGATCTCTGGTTCCTCTACCTTTTCTAAATCCACCTTAAACATCTGGAAGTTCTCAGTTCACACACTGTTGAAGCCTAGTTGGAGAATTTTGAGCATTATTCTGCTAGTGTGTGAGATGAGTGCAATTGTGCTATAGTTTGAGTATTCTTTGGCATTGCCTTTCTTTGGGTTTGGAATGAAAACTGACCTTTTCCAGCCCTGTGGCCACTGCTGAGTTTTCCAAATTTGCTGACATATTGCTAACATTTTAACAGCATCATCTCTCAGGATTTGAAATAGCTCAGCTGGAATTCCATCACCTCCACTAGCTTTGTTCGTAGTAATGCTTCCTAAGGCCCACTTGACTTCGCATTCCAGGATGTCTGGCACTAGGTGAGTGATCACAGCATCATGGTTATCTGGGTCATTAAGATCTTTTTTGTATAGTTCTTCTGTGTATTCTTGCCACTTCTTCTTAATATCTTCTGTTTCTGTTAGGTCCTGTATTAGGTACAATTATTTAAATAATTGTATTTTAAAGGAAATTGTAATATTCTTTTTTTTTTAATTAAAAAATATTTGTGTATTTTTGTACATTATTCTTTCTTTTTCTGTATTTTTCTGAGAGCAAATTTAAAGTTCTTTACAAAGTCTTAATTCAGCAAGTGTAATTTAGTTCATAATATCCAAAAATAGCAATGACCTCTTTGTGAACCCCAAATAAACCTTAAGCTTTAAAGATTTTTTTTTAGAATTATATTATGTAAGATTGATCATTTATGTGGTATACTTAGTAGTGGATACTGCTATGACTCTGTTATAACAAACAAAATTTAAACTATACCTTCAACCATGTTTGGAGTTCTAAAATAAAATGCCTTATAGCAATGAAATAGAAAAAATATGAAGAACATACACATGTTTATATGTGGAATTGTCCTAGAAACTGGAAAGAGAAGTCTGAGCTGGATATTTGATTAGCTAGTATAAACTCCGTCACTATTCTGGAAGTCTTGATAGCAAATAGTCTTGAGAGTATCTTAGTTCACTACTACATCCCTAGCACATAGCATAGAGTGAAGCACAAATTAGACCCTCAGATATTTGTTGAAAGGTGGAAAGTAGAAACCTTGGCAGTAAATCACAAGGAGAGGGAAGATGAAGAATATTAGAAGAGTTAAAAGAGAGATTAGAGAAACTAAAGAAACTGACTTCTTAAATCTTGTGTAGAACCCTCTGTGTACTCTTCATGCCAGTGATTTTCCTACCAGTATAGGTTGTAGAGTCTTCTCCTGTGTTCTTGGAAGAGGGTGTTTGCTATGACCACTGTGTTCTCTTGGCAAAACTCTATTAGCCTTTGCTCTGCTTCATTCTGTACTCCAAGGCCAAATTTGCCTGTTACTCCAGGTGTTTCTTGACTTCCTACTTTTGCATTCCAGTCCCCTATAATGAAAAGGACATCTTTTTGGGGAGTTAGTTCTAGAAGGTCTTATAGGTCTTCATAGAAATGTTCAACTTCAGCTTCTTCAGCATTACTGGTCGGGGCATAGACTTGGATTACCATGATATTCAATGGTTTGCCTTGGAAACGAACAGAGATCATTCTGTTGCTTTTGAGATTGCATCCAAGTACTGCATTTTGGACTCTTTTGTTGACTTTGGTGGGTACTCCATTTCTACTAAGGGATTCTTGTCCACAGTAGTAGATATAATGGTCATCTGAGTTAAATTCACCCATTCTAGTCCATTTTAGTTTGCTAAAATGTTGATGTTCACTCTTGCCATCTCCTGTTTTACCACTTCCAATTTGCCTTGATTCATAGACCTAACATTCCAGGTTCCTATGCAGTAGTGCTCTTTACAGAATTAGACCTTGCTTCAATCACCAGTCACATCCACAGCTGGGTGGTTGTTTTTGCTTTGGCTCTGTCCCTTCATTTTCTGGAGTTATTTCTCCACTGATCTCCAGTAGCATATTGGCACCTACCGACCTGGGGAGTTCATCTGTCAGTGTCCTATCTTTTTGCCTTTTCATACTGTTCATGGGGTTCTCAAGGCAAGACTACTGAAGTGGTTTGCCATTCCCTTCTCCAGTGGACCACATTTTTTCAGAAGACTCAATATATGGACATCACCAGATGGTCAACAGTGAAATCAGATTGATTATATTCTTTGCAGCCAAAGATGGAGAAGCTCTATACAGTCAACAAAAACAAGACCGGGAGCTGACTGTGGCTCAGATCATGAACTCCTAATTGCCAGATTCAGAGTTAAATTGAAGAAAGTAGGGAAAACCATTAGACCATTCAGGTATGACCTAAATCAAATCCCTTTTGACTATACAGTGGAAGTGAGAAATAGATTTAAGGCACTAGATCTGATAGAGTGCCTGATGAACTGTGGACGGAGGTTCATGACATTGTACAGGAGACAGGGAGCAAGGCCATTCCCAAGAAAAAGAAATGCAAAACAGCAAAATGGTTGTCTGAGGAGGCCTTACAAATAGCTGTGAAGAGAAGAGAAGCAAAAAGAGAAAAGGAGATACACCCATTTGAATGCAGAGTTCCAAAGAATAGCAAGGAGAGATAAGAAAGCCTTCCTCAGTGATCAATGCAAAGAAAGAGGAAAACAATAGAATGGGCAAGACTAGAGATCTCTTCAAGAAAATTAGAGTTATGAAGGGAACATTTCATGCAAAGATGGGCTCAATAAAGGACATAAATGGTATAGACCTAACAGAAGCAGAAGATACTAAGAAGAGGTGGCAAGAATACACAGAAAAACTATACAAAAAAGAGCTTCACGACCCAGATAATCGATATGGTGTGATCACCCACCTAGAGCAAGACATCCTGGAATGTGAAGTCAAGTGGGCCTTAGGAAGCATCACTACAAACAAAGCTAGTGGAGGTGATGGAATTCCAGGTGAGCTATTCAAATACTAAAAGATGATGCTGTGAAAGTGCTGCATTCAATATGCCAGCAAATTTGGAAAACTTAGCAGTGGCCACAGGACTGGAAAAGATCAGTTTTCATTCCAATCCCAAAGAAAGGCAATGCCAAAGAATGCTCAAACTACCTCACAGTTGCACTCATCTCACATGCTAGTAAAGTAATGCTCAAAATTCTCCAAACCAGGCTTCAACAGTACGTGAACCGTGAACTTCCAGATGTTCAAGCTGGTTTTAGAAAACGTAGAGGAACCAGAGATCAAATTGCCAACATCTGCTGGATCGTTGAAAAAGCAAGAGAGTTCCAGAAAAGCATCTATTTCTGCTTTATTGACTATGTCAAAGCCTTTGACTGTGTGGATCACAATAAACTGTGGAAAGTTCTGAAGGAGATGGGCATACCAGACCACCTGACCTGCCTCTTGAGAAACCTGTATGTAGGTCAGGAAGCAACAGTTAGAACTGGACTTGGAACAACAGACTGGTTCCAAAAGGAAAAGGAGCACATCAAGGCTGTATATTGTCACCCTGCTTATTTAACTTATATGCAGAGTACATCATGAGAAACATTGGGCTGGATAAAGCACAAGCTGGAATCAAGATAGCTGGGAGAAATATCATTAACCTCAGATATGCAGATGGCACGACCCTTATGGCAGAAAATGAAAAAGAACTAAAGGGCGTCTTGATGAAAGTGAAAGAGGAGAGTGAAAAGGTTGGCTTAAAACTCAGCATTCAGAAAACAAAGATCATGGCATCCCATCCCATCATTTCATAGCAATTAGATGGGGAAACAGTGGCTGACTTTATTTTTCTGGGCTCCCAAATCACTGCAGATGGTGACTGCAGTCATGAAATTAAAAGACGCTTTCTCCTTGGAGAAAAGCTATGACCAACCTAGACAGCATATTAAAAAGCAGAGACATGATTTTGCCAACAAAGGTCCATCAAGTCAAAGCTATGGTTTTTCCAGTAGTCAAGTATGGATGTGAGAGTTGGACTATAAAAAAAGCTGAGCACTGAAGAATTGTTGCTTTTGAACTGTGGTGTTGGAGAAGACTCCTGAGAGTCCATTGGACTGCAAGGAGATCAAACCAGTCCATCCTAAAGGAGATCAGTCATGAATATTCATTGGAAAGACGGAGGATTTGAAGCTGAAGCTCCAATACTTTGGCCACCTGATGGGAAGAGCTGACTCATTTGAAAAGACCCTGATGCTGGGAAAGATTGAGGGCAGGAGGAGAAGGGGACAACAGAGGATGAGATGGTTGGATGGCATCACCGACTCACTGGAGATGAGTTTGAGTAAACTCCAGAAGTTGGTGATGGACAGGGATGCCTGGCGTTCATCAGCCCATGGGGTCGCTAAGGGTCAGACACGACTGAGGGACTGAACTGAACTCATGGGTTTGTAGATGCTTGCCCGAGAGCGGTGTGCTGTAGTAACAGTTCTCTATCTGCAGTCGTTGTCTTCTCTGACAGTTTAGAGTTGAACAAAGCCTCCTTCCCATGCTTTCCTAGGAGCATATTTTCACCCTTGATGTGAAAGGGAGATAAACCTGGATTTAGAGGTTTGAGATTAGCATTTAAGCCTGCTGGAGAAGGTGCTTCGACTGTTGTCTTTACAGCTACCTCAGCTAGATATTAGGAAATAGTATAAGGAATGGGAATTGTTATTGGTTGGCTAGAAAATAATCTGCTGTGTATATAAGGAACTTCTTTTGTAGAATGGGACAGTAGTAGTCATGGGGGTAGAAAAGAATACCAAGGGTTAATTCCTTCAGAAAGCTTTTCTATAAGTATTGTATTGGTTCCCTGAACTACTTCTATATTTTTAATATTTTAACTCTTATTCTTAACCAGATTGTAGTGAATTTCTGTTTTCTTTCTTCTGCTTGACTAAAAGTTTCTCAGAGTGGAGGGTCTGTTTGTTTTTTTCACCTTTGTGTCTTTGTGTGTGATGTTTAAATGTTTCCTGAATTCAACTGAGTTTAAATATTGCTTTGATTTTTCAAAGTAATATGAACTGCATCTTCTTACTGGTTTTAGGAGTTTATTGAGATAGGTAACATAATCTAAACTTATCTGGTTCATATCATATAGCAGTTTATTCATTCCTTAGTATTTAATGGGGGCTTCCCAGGTGGCACTAGTGGTTAAAGAATCTACCTGCCAGTGCAGGGGACACAAGAGGCACAGGTTCAGTCCCTGGTTGGGGAAGATTCCCTGGAGTAGGAAGTGGCAACCCACTCTAGTATTCTTCCCTGGAGAATCCCAGAGACAGAGAAGCCTGGCAGGCAATAGTCCATGGGGCTGTAAGGAGTCAAGATGACTGAGGAACTAAAACGTTCTCTCTCTTTCAGGAGAACTTTCTTCTTCCTATCTCTTATATCATCTTTGATTCCGGGACTCAGAACTGTAGCTATTTGCACATTTCTCCACAGGAATTACCCAATTCTGTTGAGCAGGACATTCTTCACCACATTTATAAGCAATATTATGTAAAAATAATTTTTCTCTTATGTACCGTTGGCTTTTATGGATAAGCATATAGTTAACTCTGTTCGCCACTAGATGGGGTTTCAGTGAATGTAATGGAGTATTAGCTGGGTTTAAAAATGAGACACTTAGGGGAGGGAGGTGGGAGGGGAGTTCAGGATGCGGAACACGTGTACACCCATGGCGAATTCATGTTGATGTATGGCAAAACCAGTACAATATTGTAAAGTAATTAGCCTCCAATTAAAATAAGTAAATTTATATATTTTTTTAAAAATGAGACACTCACCTAAGTAGTTTAAGTGTTGTACTCATCCTTAAGCTAATATCAGATAAGTAAGCTATGAAATGAGGGAAGAGGGAGCTCCTTCAACTACATTGTGGCAAATAGACTTTGATGAGTTAGGCTGAGAACCAGACCACGCTGACTGCATTTGAAAAAATTTAAAGCTTTCTGAATAGGTATTTTGAAATACGAGGTCTCGTCTTTTTGCCAGACTTCAAAAGTCAGGATTTTCACTCTTAATTATTGCCCTTCAACCACAACCTTAAAGGCTAAGCTAAATGTTTCTCTTTTACCTTATGGTAGAGTTGGATATATTTTGCATTTATATGGGTGTTTTGTTTTAGGAGCAGAGCTCTATTATAAAGATTCTTAATAGTGAGTGGGTTTTTGGATGACAGTAGTTACAGAGAGTGTAATTATCTGAGTTTTTTTTATAAGTGTTTCAAAACTAAATACTTAATAGTGTGAAACCACTTTGTTTTTCAGTATCCTTGCCATGAAAAAGAGGACGTGATAAGTTGTTCAGCTTATGAAATTCAAGTTACATGTAAATTCTGCCAGGTGTGTATGCAATAATTTGGTATTTTGGGCTATTCAAATTTTATTTTTCATATTGTAGATTATAAGTATTTTCATAGGTTATTTCTAGATCATGTTTTTTTAATATATAAATAAGGAATACTTATTTATATAGTATGTAGTTTAGCTGATACTCCTATTGTATTTTTAAATTATTAAATAGAGCATCAAAGTACAGTCAACTATGACAAAGATAAATATATATATTTGATTTCTCCTTAAATGAGTTCCAAATAATACTAGTCCCATGAGGTGAAAAAGGGTTCAGATAGAAAATGGATGTGGCAGATATGCTGCATTCTAGGTGCTCTTCTGGTCATTTCCCTTGAATATACTGTCTTTGAAAAGTCCTGCCTCCCAAAAGAAATAGTCTAGCACTTCCCAAATCTGACTATAATAGCTATTGTCATCTCTGTTTGTGAAGGGGTTTTTCTGAAAGGTTTTTGAAGGTTACATATTTCTGAAAGGCTAACAAACTAGTGTTGAAAAAGGAATAATTTTACAGAATTGTTAGTTCATTCAAATATAATTGTTACATGTAATTTGTAGGAAGAAAGCAAAAACAAAAACTTGCAAGTTAATGGAAGGACTAATTGGGAACTTTCAAGTCTAAATCAAAAAGTAGGAAAATAATATTGACTTGAAGATGTCTTTTTTTGTAGTTTTTGGTTTAAATCAGGATCCAGGAAAGTCCCCATATTGTATTCTGTTTAATATGGTTTATTCAACCTCTTTAAACCTAAAGCAATTCCCCTCTACTTTCTCTTTTCTTTTATTCCCCATGACATTTATTTTTGAGGAGACCAGGTCTTTCGTGCTGTAGAATTTCGCTAATTGTATCTTAGCAGTGGTGTTTGACCTTTTTGTCTATCTCCTTTATTTCCTGTAGTAGAATCTAGAAAAGCTTGATTCGATTTCAGGTTTGGATACAGCCGCACCCTCCGCCCCCCACCACGAATACTTAATGTGCTTTCTGTTGTCTCATCAGGGGACTCAAAATATTTGTCCCACTTTTGGTGACGTTAACTTAACACTGACCCATGAGTTCAGATGCTGTCAGCCTGACGCAGCCATTATGAAGCTCCCATCACCTTTGCTCCTGATGGTTTTATCAGACATTGATGAGAGTTGCCTATCCATTATTTCATTGGTATTTAAAGTAGTGATCTTCTAATTATTTCATTCTTTCCACACTTATGCTACTGAACAGGAAAGGTTTAACCTAATAGATCAGAGTTCTTAACAATTTTTTCTATAATGTAAAATCTGCATGTTGCATGTCTTTATTCATAGTAAGAAAATGGAAGGTGGGGTTAAGATGTCGGTAAAACTGTTTTATTTCACATTCAGATAGAAAAGGTAAAAAACTTAATGAAAATCAAGTAATACTACATTTTAAGTTCTTTATTTAAAAATCTGTACTGTAAAATGTTTAACTATCTCTGAATGTTTTATTATAGGCAATACAAGGACCTGTGGAATATGAGTGATGACAAACCGTTTCTATGTACTGCCCCTGGATGTGGCCAGGTAATACATAAAGTATTTGGTATGTTCACATTTATTAAACACTTATGACAGTGAATGTTGTCATTAAGGGGATTCCTTTACGATATTTTGTACAATTTTGGAGTTAGAATGAAAATAACCCAGAAAAATTTGGAGAAAAAAATTCATTTTCCTCAGCAGCATATCTGAATTTTAAAGAAGACAATCTAATATGGAAAAAAAAAGTTAAGTCTTGTAAGGGAAAGATGGAAAACCTGGAAAAAACACAAGGTTTAAAAGTATTTTCATTTGACCATTATTGGTTAAAAATCATTGTAAACTGCCCAGTTGGAAATCAGATACATTATCTTATATGAAAATTGTTTTATTTGCTGAACTCTTGTGAAATTAACTAATTTTTACCTCTGAGCGAATCACTAATGTACAGCATATCACTAATATACTAGTGTTATTAAGTCTAAAATCTTTAGGCTTGTGTGGAAACATTTTCAGAAAATAATATTTTAGTGTTTCAGAAGATATTTCTGTGGTTTTCAATAGGCCATTAAATAATCTAATATTGTTATAATAATCTTAAAATAACTATAGACACTGAGGAATGAAAAAATAAATTTAATGTGTAGTAAAATTGTAGAGTACTTAAATATATAAACTGTAAATCATAAATATTAAAATGTTTCTCTGGTTCTCATTGTTTTCTTTAGTTGATACTTTAAGTTGAGATATAATTTATATACAGTAAACTGCAATTACTTCTAAGTGTACAGTTTGATACATTTTAACATATGTATGTACCCATAAAACCATCACAATTCAGATAGTGAACGTATTCGTCATCTCCCAAAGTTTCCTGTGCTTGTATTGCCTCCCTCTCACCCCTCCCAACCCTGTCAGCGTCTGTTCTGCCTTCTGTCGCTATAGATTAGTTTTTATTTTCTAGAATTTTATGTAAGTGAAATCATACAGTATGTACTTTTGACTGGATTCTTTCATTCCACATAATTTGCAGTTTCTCCCTTTGTGATCCATAGTTAATTCCTTTTCATTGAGGAATAATATTTCCGTAATTCACAAGCAGTTACTTATTCACTTGTTTATGGACTTTTGGCTTATTTCCAATTTTTAGTTGTTAGAAATAAAGCTATTGTGAATGTTTAAGTACCAGCCTTTGTGTGAACACATTCTTTCTTTTCTCTTGGGTGACTACCTAGAAGGGTAGTGGTGGGATCATATGTTACATATAATAGGAAACTGTCAACCTGCTTCTAAAAGGCAGGAACCACTCACTATTTCCACTAGCAGTCTGTGAGCAGTCCTGTTGTATAATACCCTTGCCAATATTTGGTGTGGTTCTTTTAATTTTAGTCATTTTCATTGGGTGTATACTGATGTATTGTGTGTTAATTTGCATTTCATTGATGAAAAGATGAGCACTTTTTCATTTGCGTATTGGCCATTTTTATACCTTATTTTTTGTGAAATATTTTCAAATCTGCTTGTTTTTTAAAATTGGGTTGTCTTTTAATTATTGAGTTGTATGAGTTCTTTAAATATTCTGGATACCAGTCCATCTTCAATTCTTTCTTTATGTCTCTGGTTTCCAACTTGATTTTCATAATATGAAAATAATCTGTCCATCAAAAGATGGACAGATGTTTCTAATTTTAATGAAGTCTGATGTGTTAATTTTTTCTCTTTGGTGGTTGCTTTCTGTGACTTATCTAAGAAACTGTTGCTTACCTTTAAGGCACAAAAATACTCTCCTTCATGTTCCTCTGAAAGTTTGGCTTTTCATTTAGGTCTCTTGCCTTTTGAATTAATATTTGTGCATAAGTATGAGGTAGGAGTTGAAGCTCACCTTTTTTTTCCCTTATGGCTTTTCAGAGATTCTAGTGTCACTTGTTGAAAGATTTTTTTCTTTCTCCATTAAATTGCTTCATCCCTTTTCTTGAAAACCAAATGATTTGTAAAGCATGGATCTGTTTCTGAGCTTCTATTCTGTTTTTTCATCAATCTGTCAAGTTTTATGCCAGTACCATATGTCTTGATTACTCTAGCTACATAGTGAGCCTTCCAGTCACTTAGGGTAAGTTCTCCGATTTAGTTCTCCTTTTTCAGGATTGTTTCAGATGGTCTTTTAATTGTAGTCCTTCTGGTGAGGGTGTAGTGGTATCTAAAGATTTTAGTTTACATGATGTCCAGTGATGTTGAGCAGGATAAAAGTGGGGCTTCCCTAGTGGCTCAGACAGTAAAGAATTCGCCTGCAATGCAGAAGACCCAGGTTCAATCCCTGGGTTAGGAAGATCCCCTGAAGAAGGAAATAGCTACCCTCTCCAGTATTCTTGCCTGGAGAATTCTATGGACAGAGGAGCCTGGTCTTGGGGTCACAAAGAATCAGACACAACTGAGCGACTAACGCTTTCACTTTAACAGGATAAAGGTAGAAGTTACCAGAGTTGGTGATATTTTAAATGGGTTGGTCAGTGAATGCCTCTGTAATAAGGTGACACTTGAATAAAGATGTGGAAGCAAACCCTACACATACCTTGGGGAAGAATTTTTCAGAGTGAAAGAACAACAAGTTTAAGGCCACGAGGGAAGAAATGGATTTGGTGTGTTTAAGAGCAGAAAGATGACTGCTGTAACTGGAACATATAGTGATTAACTAGGATAAGGGTAGGAGATGAGGTCAGAAAGGTAGGGGAATAAAAAGAGCCCATAACCTGTAGAGCTTTTTTGTTGACTGTGGTGTAAGGTGTTTGGGTTTTATTCACAGAGGAATGAAAAGCCATTGCTGAGCTAATAGTAGAAGCTGGGAAAGTAGACTGGCAGCAGTCAGCTGAGAGATAATGGTGGTTTGACTAGGTGTTAGTAATGTACATATAGAGAAATAGAGTGATTTGACATATATTTAGGAGATAAATTTTGTATACATTTTTCTATATATTCAGGAAAGCAATTTCCAAAATCCTTTTCCACTAAAATTTTGGATATGATTTACTTATAATGGTAAATTACATTTACTCCTTGGATTTGGGACTAAGTTAAATAGAAAGGTGGACTTAGAGAGTCCACCACTTAAAAAGTCCACCACTCTTTTTTTTAATGGACTTAAAAAAAAGTCCATTTTGCTGAAATGGACTGTACAAAGAGAGCGTAATTCTGTAACCCCTGGATTATAGCTAATACAGTATATTTCTCAAGCCAGCCTTTGGACCATGACCAATTTTGCTGTGTTGTTCTAGGAATCATTCTTGAAAAGTCAGTCTCAGATAAGTCCCTGATTCTTTGTCTTATTCTTTTCTGCTTAAAATAGTTGGAATTATCATCTTGTGATTGACTCTTTAGTAATATATATGCCACTTTTAATAAAAAGCATTGTATTTAAATTTACTTAAGAAATAAGGTTAAATGAAGCTTAGCTCTCATCTGGCATTTAACCAAATGAAGATTAAATGCCAACAAAAGATCAGAGAGGATGAGAACCCAAGATCGAATTAATAACATCTAACTTTCCCGGTTTTTGGTACCTCAACCCCAAAACTGGGAGATAGAACCAGTGAGAGAATGAATTCAATAAAATTAGGGGAATTAAGGTAAATGAAAATGAGATAGTTTTCAGGTAGAGAAAATATTTTAAAATTGCTGAGGAAAAGTACACAATCTGTTCAAGCACACCCATACTGTTTATAGACACTATTAATGCTTCCTTAGCTGATGAGATGAGGCAAATGGAACATTACACAACACATCCCAGGGGTAAAGCCAGAGCTTATTCACCTCAATACCAGATCCAGGAAGTCTGGGAACTTTTTGATACTCATTATTTGAGTTCTCATAGCAGACTGCCTTGTACATGCCCAATCCGTGGCACAAATAGTCAAGAGACTGAGAGGTAGACTACCCCTCAGGCCACGAAGAATAGGAAGGAGAGCCTTTGTAGAGTCTTCGGCAGATAGCAAGGGTGTTCCAGTGCTTTATCAGGCCTAAAAATCACCCAACTGTTCTTCCTCAGTATATATATATCAGCAGCATTTCCATCTAATGATGCTGTCTATAAATCAATCTATTATTATTTTGACATTTTCTACCATCAGAATGTTTATATTTTTGGCAAAGCAGCAGCCATTTTACTTCAGTCATATTAAAAATACTCCTTCTGCACTCTCCTTCATTGTGGATAAAAGTGCAAGATGGCAAATGCATTTACGGTTTGACCCAGCAATCCCACTTCTGGGATTCTGTCCCACAAATGTTATGTCAAAACTATGAAAGGACATATGCCAAGGTTATTAAATATATGTTCAATATATTTTGTTACCTGGGAATCGTTGGACAGCAGTTTTCCATGGGAATAGAAGCTGAAAACTACAAAGCTCCTTGAAGCTTTAGTTTGGAAGTGACAGGGCATCAGTCCTGTAGCATTCTGTTGATCATGCAAGTCACCAGACCAGCTCAGACTCAAGGGGTGGAGAAATAGGTACCATCCTCTGGATGGGAGAACCAACGTTAACCACATGGCAAAGGGAGGAGGGTATATATCATACCAAAAGGAATTTGTGGCCATGTTTTACAATGTGCCACAGATGAATACTGCAATATTTCTAGGTAAAGTAATTCTTGGGATTGGTCTCAAAAAAAGAAATGCTTTGGGTGAATTGTGAGTAGCGATGAAATGAGATGGATCATAGGTTGATAACTGCTAAAGCTGAGTGAAGTGTACCAAGGGTGTTTATTACACTATTTTTTTTTAATTTACTTAAATTCAACAGAAGAAAAAGCAACCTATGGCTGAATATAAGAACATGTGTGTATCAGAGATTGCTTAAAATACTTAATTTTTTTAGAAAATATGAAAAAATATTGTTAGAATAGTTTTTTAGACTCCCTTTTATGAAAGGAGATAACACTCATTTTTCTTCTTCTCCTTTCCTCCTCCCTTGATGTCTGATAATAATTATTTTTCCATTGGTAGAGTTAGAAATACATTTTGATAATCCATACTCCCCATATTTCTTCAGTTTTACTTCTGTATTTAAGTAGTATAGAGAGGAAGGATGAGAACTAAGCTTTAAGGCACTCCAGTGTTTAGCAGTCAGAAAGAGGGGAAGGACACAGAGGAGGCAGAGAAGCAGCAGACAATGAAGAAAACTGTTCTAGAAGTCAAGTAGAAAAAGTTTCAAAATGTGGAGAAACAGTATAGTCATATAGTTGATAGGATAATTCAGTATTTACTATTGAATTTAGGAATATGGGGACTGTTAAGACACCCTGGTAAGAGTAGTTTCAGTGAAAGAGCAGTGACGACAATGAGATTGGAGTCAGCCTGAAGAGTAAATGTGGAGAATCAGAAGTGGAGACTTTATAAGATACCTTTTGTAATAGCTTAAAGGGAACAGTGAAATACTGCTGGAGGAGGATTAAAGATGGAGCTTTTTTGTTTTGAATTTTAAGTTGCGACTATCACAGCATACTTTACACTGTAGAGAGAGGAATTGTTGCAAAAATAGGGTCCTTAAGAGAGGATGGGATTCAGTGTTCAAGTGGAAGGACTGGCCTTACATAGGACCATGGACAATTTATCCATAGTACCTGAGAATGAAAAGTCAGGAAGAGGTGTAGAAGGTTTGAATAGAGAAAAGGAACCATATCAAAACTTAGACATACAAACATGTTTCTTCGATATGGTCACCATCACATCAGATCAGATCAGTCGCTCAGTTGTGTCCAACTCTTTGCGACCCCATGAATCACAGCACGCCAGGCCTCCCTGTCCATCACCAACTCCCGGAGTTCACTGAGACTCACGTCCATTGAGTCAGTGATGCCATCCAGCCATCTCATCCTCTGTCGTCCCCTTCTCCTCTTGCCCCCAATCCCTCCCAGCATCAGAGTCTTTTCCAATGAGTCAACTCTTCACATGAGGTGGCCAAAGTACTGGAGTTTCAGCTTTAACATCATTCCTTCCAAAGAAATCCCAGGGCTGATCTCCTTCAGAATGGACTACATTTCTGTATATTCCATTGCACAAAAGAAATTATCTTTAGAGGCTATGGCATATTGTTATTAAGAGATGCAGGCTGAGACAAAGAATCAACCTTAACAACAGACTGATCGGCTTGTTTTTTAATATAATAACCAGGAAGTAGGAGTCCCAGGTTGGCTGATTATGTAATCCTCATCATGCTGCTTCCATTTTTAGGTCCAAAATGGCTTTTCAGCTCCTGACATGAAGTCCACATTCCAGCAGTAAGGGAGGGAGAAGGGGAAGCAGAGAAGAGCATGTATACACGCATCATTTTAGGAGCATTAACTGGAAATAATGCAAACGATTTTCACTCATTCTTTTGATCCCAAAAGAATATGGCCACCTAACTGCAGAGAAAGCTAGAAAATGTGGTCTTTGTTCTGGGCAGCCAAGTGCTCACCTAAAATTTAGAAATTCTTAATTTGAAGGAAAAAGAGTAGTAGATATTAAGGGACAGCTGGCAGTCCTTGACATAATTTTCAGAGATGATTTTGAATTTGGGAACATAACAAAAAGTCATTTGGAGCCAGAGTCTGGTTAAGCTGGGCAATACTAAAGCTACCAGTTGTGAGTTTAGTTAATAGTAATATATTAGTGTTGGTTTCTTAGTTTTGATAAATGTGCCACAATAATATGAGAACACTAGGGGAAACAAACTGAGTAAGGAGTGTACAGGAACTCTGTGTACAATTTTTGCAACTTTTCTGTAAATTTAAAAGTTTTCCAAAATAAAAAGTGTATTCAAAACAGTAATGAAAAAGGTCTACCTGAGAAACTCAAAAGTTGCTTGTGAACCATAGAATAGAGCTTTCAAATATTTATCAAGTGTGTAGCATACCATGTCTAAATTTGTGCTCCAACTTGTTTCAAAAAAGATTGGAGGAATTAAAAGTTCCATATAATCGTTGTTGTAGTAACAAAAGCAATTACAATGATACTAACATTTTTCAACTTAGTCACTGTGCTACTAAGCTTATGTGGGTTATGTTATTTAATCCTGCACCAGCCCTATGAAGTTGGTGCTACTGGCCTCATTTTACACATGTACAATCAAATATACATTATTGAATGCCTCTCAGTCACAGAACCTGTGAACACTGGAGATAAGTGTGAACCCAAGCCTACTTTTGTGTTATGTTTATAGCAAAATATCGCAAAGCCTTCGAGGTATATTTCAATAGGAGTCTTTGAATATGTATCTTTTTCAGTGAACATTAAAAGTTTTTCTTTTTTCTTAATTACAAAAGTATCACTGAGAATGCTGACAAAGTAAAATCTAGAGAGGATGTCTGTCAACATTTTGTGCATTTCCTAAGTCCTTCCCCCCTTTTATTTTTCAAACAAAATTGGGATCATACCGCATGTATTAATTTGTATTCTATTTGTATGCAGATGACATTATATAGTATTATCCTATACATTATATATATTGTGTGTTAATTGAAAACATGAGTTTGAGTTCCTATATAGTGTTCTGTTGTCAGAATATGTCCCAAAATCTATTTACCTATTCCTCTTTTATGGCCTAAAAATTAATTATTATGGCCTAAAAAAATCACAACATTGTGATGAATATTCTCTATAACCCCTTATGTACATCTCCCTAATTCCTCAAAATACATTTTTAGAAACCAAATTATCAGATCAAAATGTATACACATTTTTAAGGCTCCTCATACATTTTTTCATATTGTTTTTAAAAGCGAAAACAACTTTTTAGTTTCACTAATAACTTTAAGTATTGTTCTCATCATGAACACTTCATTCCTAGGTATTAATAACTTTTTGGCATATATTTGTTCTCTGAGATACTTAAAATAGTCTAATCTATATTATAGTAATACTTTATAAGTGTTACTGGCCAAATGATAACTGGGCCAAGGTCAGCATCATCCATTTGTTAAATCTTGCTTGGACTAGGAATAGTTATGGTCTCTCTCTAGATTCAAATAGTAATTTCCTAGGAAATCAAAAATTCTATTAAGCATTGATTTTAGAAGCACCAATCTGATGGTGGTAGTACAAATTATTTTTTGTCACTAGTTAACAACATTCTTCCAAATTTGAGTTTTAGCTTTAAAACACTTAATGAACTTAAATTTTCAAATAGATTTAAAAATTTTTAAGTATATTTTGTTGATAATGTTATTTCAGAGAGACCTATAGAAATCAGTGCAAAAGTTTTAACTGTTGGCTCTTTCTAGTAAATTTTTTTATGTCCCAGTCACTGTTAGGTATTTCATAGATAGACTTTTGATAATTTCATTTATTTTAACATGATGTTCCATTGAATTTGGTAAAAGAGACAAAGTTGAGATAATTTAGTGAAAGAGTCTTTTTAACATTGAAATTTTTACATTTTATTGATAATAGCTTTGCTTTTGGTGATGCTCTCATTGAAAATTTTTTCTTTGGTGAAATGTTAATACATTATAACTTTTTTTAAAGGAGATAAAGATTTCATTTTATTTAATCTGAAGTTTCAATGAAAGTATGGGAGAGTGTGTGTATCTGTGTGTATTTGATCAGTAACTCCCTGGTGTTAAATTAGAGTACTTAAATTCGTGAAAGAAGTAGTAAAATTGGCTATTGGCCTAATGACCTTATAATTTAATACCTATTTAATGTTTTATATTAGGAATAATCATCTATATCATGGATATAAATGCATGTATTAAATGCAGAATGACTCATTTCTTAAGTTAATTCTGATAAGAGTGTTCACACTTTGGAAACACAAATTTCTCCAATACCTGAGCTTAAATTAATTTTTTATGGAAGCAACTATTTCACCGCTTCCTATATTTGTCAGGTTACCCTTACTTTTTAACCCTGTAAGAGACATTGTTGGCCTATTCTAACTTTCTTGACTGCCTTTCCCATTGTTTATTCAGCTGCATGTTCAAAGTCTTTCTTATTTGACAAAACACTGCACATGTATAACATTTTCATTGGAGTAGTGCTCTCAATTGCCTGGAAGAAAGAAATTGTATGAATGCAATATATTATTACTAGCAGTCCCACTCCAGTGTTCTTGCCTGGAGAATCCCAGGGACGGGGGAGCCTGGTGGGCTGCCGTCTATGGAGTCGCACAGAGTCGAACACGACTGAAGTGACTTAGCAGCAGCAGCGATATCATTATTTTTCTACAAAACTTATTTTTAGAATAAACCTTTTAATTTGTCTGGAAAAGCAGTTCAAATAGATTCTTGCAAAACTATTTTAGCTTGTAGTAGCTGTTTTGTATTTGTTGAAAAAATAATGCATTTTACATATATATATATCTTTTCCTGGTGACTGCCTTTTGACACTGTTTTAAGTTTCTCGTTATAGGTAAATAAGTCTTCTCAGATGGTAGGCAACGTTATAGATATAGATAATATCTATATCATGATAAAGATCCATGATACTTGATACAAGTGAGTGTCAATGTATCAACTTGATACTAACTTGTATCAAGTATCAATTTCAATGTATTTTACCCATGTATAAAAATATTATATGATTAACAGTTCCTTTATAAATAGCATTTAGATAAACTTGATCTGTGTTCTCTTTGAAACTTTGTGAATTCATATTCCTGGCATTTCTCCTTTTACTATTCATATGATCTTAAATGTATTTTATGGTCCTTTTACCTGCTACTTTTCACTTAGAATCAATCTTGTTGGTATTTTCACATATTTTGTACAAAACATAATGTTATTTATTGTATATGTAGTTGCTGTTTGATTTGAATATTTGTGTTCAAACCAGTAACTAAGCAGAGGATACCGTTGGGATAAAATTCCTAGGAGATAACTTTGTAAGCTTGTCTGTTAATTATGCTGACTTTGCTGTTTTAAAATCTAAGACCTCTACTAAAATGCATTTATTTGCAAATGTTTAATGATTACCTTCAGTGGAGAAGCCACATTGTTAGGTTCTTTGGAACATAAAGTGAATCTTGCTTTAAGATACTTGTAAGACATTCAAAACTGTAATGCAAAGTAAAAAGCAATGAAGTAGTGCTGGTAAATGCTATCGCTATGTTCATTCTCCAAAAGCTTCGTTATTGGAAACTCTACGAAAGGATGACTATTTCTTATTTTTCCAAATTTGGAAAGGATTCTTACACATAATGACAAAGCAGTAGGAAAATAGCACTTGCATAGGGCAGAGCTAGATTATGATTGCTCAATGATTGTTTCAGTTGTAAATGAGTAAGTCAAGGGATAGAGTTACTCTTTGTATATGTATACTCATCTTCAATGGGAATACAAACAGGTTCCAAAGAGGGGACATATTAATAATTTTCCACTGGTGTACAGTAACTTAAAGACTTAGTAGAAAGCATACTTACATGAGAAAACAATATAACCAAATTAAATTAACGCTTAATTCACCTTTAGGAACAGTCTGTGGTTTGGTGGTTTTTGTTTCTTTTAGATTGGGCTTGAAGATTCAGTTCTTTACTTGTAAGGAGTTCATTCTTTTAGTTAGCATTTATTGACTATTTACTATATGTTAAATTTAGGGAAACTGAAATAGTAGGAGCTCAGTCTACTTGAAAGGAAATATGAAAACATCAATATAATAAAGGCAATGGCACCCACTCCAGTACTCGTGCCTGGAAAATCCCATGGGCAGAGGAACCTGGTAGGCTGCAGTCCATGGGGTCATGAAGAGTTGGACACAACTGAGCAACTTCACTTTCACTTTTCACTTTCATGCACTGAAGAAGGAAATGGCAACCCACTCTAGTGTTCTTGCCTGGAGAATCCCAGGGACGGGGGAGCCTGGTGAGCTGCCGTCTATGGGGTCGCACAGAGTCAGACATGACTGAAGCGACTTAGTAGTAGTAGTAGTAGTAGGTGCTATAAACATGTACCGTGCAGAGCAAAATCAGATATAAATGACAGGGATTAACTTTTTACAGTGGGCTTGTGGGCTGGGCCAAGGATGATACAGGTCATACTTCTAATATTTAGAAAAGAAAGCGTAATAGATAGAAATATTTCTTTCTTTTACATTGTTTTAAGGTTAACCCTAAAGCTGCTATCACTAGTTGCATGAAAGGAAGTATGTATTGAGTTGAATAGGGAATGGTAAGACCACAGGGTAAGGAATCCATTTCTGGTAGTTCTGAGAAACCATGTTCATTATTTTAACATCCCACTTTTAAGGATATAGCCTAGAGAGTGAGTATAGATCTCTTAATTTAACATCTTATAATTATTTCTTTGAAATTAAAAAGTGCTCTATATTCAGTTGTAAATGTTGCTAAAGATAAGGAGCATCTTCATAAAGATTGATATCCAGACACAGGAGATATTTAAACAATGTATTTATTATATTGTAATCATAAATGTCACCTTTAGCATGTAGGACCTATCAAAGTTAAGTGTAGCTTTAGAAATAATTTTGCTTCATTTTTTTATGTAAGAGTATGATAAAAAATGTAAAACCACTTTATTCTAAGTTAAAATTTTTATTTTGAAATGAATTGCTTTATTGTATTGACTGCTGTTTCTTTGCTGGATTATAATCAAGGCATTCTTTTTTTATGTGGTAACATAAAGCACCTGATTTACTTCTTAATTTGTCCAGGAATAATATTTTTATAAGAAAGTTCTCATTTTAAAAGTGGTAAGTAACCTGAAATCTAAGTAAAATAACAGTACTTTGTTCAAAAGTCATTATACCGTGGAGTATATATTTCTACTATGATATGGCAAAAATTAAGTCATCTATTTTTAGTGTCCAGATGAAATTTATGTAAAGTTTCTTTGCCTCAGGTTTTGTTTTTAAATGCTCTCAAATGAGTTAAGTGACCTAGTATTATCATTATTGCTCATTCTTGGGTAATGAGTTTCTCTGTGATTGAGACCTAGTATGTTTATCTATACTAACAGTAGATTCTTTATAGTTAACAAACTGCTATGTCTTTGTTAATGGTGGTTTTACATGTTGTTGTGGAAATGAAAATTTCCTTATCATTTAACTTATTTGATCAAATTGAAAATCTTAACTATATTTTAAAACTTTTTGCCACAGCGTTTTACCAACGAGGATCATTTGGCTGTCCATAAACATAAACATGAGATGACACTGAAATTTGGTCCAGCACGTAATGACAGTGTCATTGTGGCTGGTTAGTATATGCTTTTATTAATAGTTTATATACATATTTCACCTGGAATGTGCACAATTTTTGTGTATTCTCTGTAAATAATATAGTCTGGTGATATTCCAATGACTTCATTTACAATAAATGTTGGCAACATGTATTTTACCCATTACATTTTCATGTTTCCTTCTGACCATTCATTTCACATTTTTGTATAGTTTTCAAATGTAGACTTCAATATCATTTTTTGTGGAAGTTAATTAGGATCTGGGAGCATTCATACCATTTCCAGAACTTACATTTAACTGATAATTCAATTAATGTGATGTTTAGTCATTGTTTCTTTTAGCTGTTTACATCTGCTTTACAGTGCTATGTGAAGCTAGAAAATGATCAGGCTCCTCCTGTTGGAGAAAGCAGTTAGCAGACTTGTTCATTAGGATTTTGTTTATGTTTCTGTTTGGACTAAACATCTGTGTTAGTAAAATACTCTCAATAAATGGGGCTTAAATTCAATAAATGATTTTTATTTTCCTATGTTGCTCCTGTGAACATACTGTATCACCTAAATGGATGATTATCTTTCAGTATGTGAAAAGAGAAGCCCAGTACATGCATTGGTTTATTGTCCTTCCATGCTGTGTCAGCTACTTCTTTTTTGGGTATTTATAGATACATACATCTCTGTATATGTATACACACAGAAGTATTGTGATAAAATAATTTTATATAAAATTTAATATATAAATTTCAGTCCTTTTGTCATAACCACAGTCATGTAGTCCAAATATTCAAATTAATGTTTTAATTTTTTTCTCTTGTAAAGCTTAGGTTATATATTTGTAAGTCTAGAATTATATCTAAATACTGAATATTATTAATACTTTTAAGTTATTACCCAGCTTGAAATCAAATTATCTTTCATAAGCATTGCATATGATAATGAAGAAAAAAGATAATTCTTGTCATTCAGTATCAAGATTTTTGTCTTGAAAAAACTGGAGGTAAAACAGATAATTCACCAAAAAACAATTTGTTTAGGAAAAATGTAGGGAAACATTCAGCATATCTTTATTTCTGTAAGTAAAAGGAAGCAGGTAAGAGTGTGGTGTGCATTTCTTTAAAATCCCATGTATCAGATATTGAGAGAGAAAACCAAAAATGCCAACAAAATAACTACAGCCTGGAAGTTTCACTCCCCTGAGCATGAAGGTCTTTCCTTCTCTGGAACTTCTTGCTTTAGAGCCATATCTCTCTCTGTAACATTTAACTCAAAAATATTTTGAGATTGGTTTCTAGAACTTACTTTCCGATCTGTTTACATTTAATGCGCTAGAAAAGTAGAACACATTTAAACATAGCACTTGACTTTTTTTCTTTAAATACATTTGAGATCAGTAGTATAGCGTAACTGTGTAAATATAGTGCATGATGCGTGTGATATATATTTGATGATCAATAGCCAAAAACCACATATGCATGTTTAAACAGTTGTGCCTGTGTTGACTTTTTTCTTTCCAAGCCTGATCATTATAGTAATTGCTGATAAAAAATGATTTTTGCATATGTATTTTAAAGACTCCTCTCCCTTTAATACAAAATAGGAACCCTCTCTTAGGCATAGATAAATCCTTTGGGCATGAACAGAAGAGTCAAATTTAGGTTCAGTTTACTATTGCAGTCATGATGGATGGACCTAGGTTGATACAAGAATGCTGGGCCCTTATTACCATTTTGTATGTCTTTGGGGGAGTACAGGTTATGTACATTGCAGACTGTTAGGTAAAATGATGACAAAAAGTCCTTCAGTAATTTTGATAATACTACTACTGTCTGAGGTAGGCCTATATTATATCTAATGTGTATGACAAATAGATCATTTTAGTGTAAAATATTTATATGTAGTAATACTCTGTGTGTACGTTGGGTTGAGGGTGATGATAAAACAGTAAGTAATGCCCACTCTAGGAACCCAGTAGTTAACAAATATATATTTTAATTTCACAGAAGGTTTTATGAGTATTATATCTTAAGCCAGGAGTCATCCTTATACTTTTATTTAGTTTAGGCTAGATCCTTGATGTAACTTATGAAGTTGATGCCCTAAAGTATATAAAATGTGAATAGAATTGAATGTGCTATTAATCCTAATCAATGTGAGCAAATAGCCTTGAAAATAATAAAACAGGCAAAATTCATAACTTGGCTGTTTTTCATTCAGTGTAGACCTTAACTAGCTATTGTTTTGTAATTAATATGTGCTCACATGTACACCCAGTTTGTGTTTTAGTGCAGCATTGTTTCATCTTAAGCTTGCTTTCATAATAGATTATGAATACTAGTGGAAGGGCCAAGTTCAAGCAAATATACATGTTCTGGTCCTAGTTTTCCCCAAATTGCATGTATTTTAAGCATTAGTAAGTTTTAATACTATAAATTTTTTTTAATTTGTGTTAGATAATGATAATAGTTTATCTCTGAATAGAGGATGCTTATGTCACTCTACTCAGAACCTGTGGAATAAGGAACAAGAAGAAATTCTTTTCATACTTTTATTGTTCATAAAGTTGGAGGAACTACCTTAAACTGCAACAAGAACTTAACCAAATTTTGTTTGCTTTAAAGGAAGAGGTCTTTCCAAAGAGAATTAACAGCTGACTGAACCAGTCTTGCTAATTCATTAATTTACTAGCTAAAATACTTTAGAGTCCTGTATGGTACTTAAATCTGTGTAATTGCTTATTGACATTTATTTCAGATCAGACCCCAACACCAACAAGATTCTTGAAAAACTGTGAAGAAGTGGGTTTGTTTAATGAGTTGGCAAGTCCATTTGAGAATGAGTTCAAGAAAGCCTCAGAAGATGACATTAAAAAAGTATGTTATTAACCATGAAATTAAAAGAGTGCTTCTGACAGAACAGTTTTCACTTGTTGCTTTCTTATTTTAGATAAACTGATTGGCTGTTTTTAAACTAACACTTTCTCTAATTTGCATTTTAGATGCCTCTAGATTTATCTCCTCTTGCAACACCCATCATAAGAAGCAAAATTGAGGAGCCTTCTGTTGTAGAAACAACTCACCAGGATAGTCCTTTACCTCACCCAGAGTCTACTACCAGTGATGAGAAGGTTAGAAGTTTGTATTTACAGAAGAAACTCAAACTAAGTGGAAAAAAAAATCAGCATTTTCAGTAAAGTCTAATATTTGGTCTACATAAAATTTTAATGTAATATGCCTTAATCGGCATCAGGTTGTACTTGTCTTATATGTGAAAGCCTGTGAATACTCAGATATTTTAGGGAAAGAAGATAATTTGTTTATAGATAATTTTTTATGACAAATTATTGGAGAGACTAATAGTCATTTAAGATAAACCTGTTATTTTTTTAGAGGATACATACATTTATAAATTTAATTTCTCTGGGTTTTGCTATTTTTTTTTGCTACTTTTATACAGTGATAGCTTAATTAAGAATCTTTGCAACTAAAAATTGTTTGAATAAAGGTTATTTAGACTTTTAAAGGGTTAAAGGAATAGCTACTTACTTCAGCAGTGATGTTTGGTAATACCAACTAATATGATGACGATGACACTGTCTTACTTGGTATAGTCTTTTTGTAGTAATTTAGTGCCTCATTCCTAGATCTGAATACTTTGGTACCTGGGGCCAACTGGGGTATATTATGTGCTGAGTTAACCATTACTACAGATATTTCTCAATTAATGTTCATTCATTAGCACATCTACTAAACACATTTATTTGGAGGCATGGGGCACAGTGAAAGGCAATGACAGTGTTCTTTTGTAGGTTATGTTACTCTAAAATCATAGCCTAACGGACTTTTGCCATGACAGAGGAGCTAGAAGTAAGGCAGAAAAGGTAACTATTTATTGATACCTAGGAATAAATGCTTTGACCATTAGGTGTTTTGTATTTTTTTATTTACTTATAATAAAAGTGCATTCTCATTATTAAAAAACTTTAAGAATCCAGAAAAATATAAGAAAGAAAAAAACACCTTTTACCCCATAACTGAGCAATAAGAATTACTAATATTTTGAAACATTTTTCCTAGATACATGTATACCTTTATACATAAAAATATACATATATGTATTAGGCTTCTGTAGTGGCTCAGACAGTAAAGAATCTGCCTGCAGTGCAGGAAACCCGAATTCAGTCCCTGGGTTGGGAAGATCACCTGGAGAAAGGAATGACTACCCACTCCAGGATTCTTGCCTGAAGAATTCCATGGACAGAGAGGAGCCTGGCAGGCTACAGTCCATGAGGTTGCAAAGAGCTGCCTAACACTTTCACACATATACAAGTGAATAGTTACATAGAAGTATAAAGGGATAAAAAGATAAATACCAAGAAGAATCATAGTTTACTTTTTTATATCATGTTTTAGACATTCAGCATTAATCAAGATTTTCCCATGCCATTAGAAAATTTTCCAAAGTCATAATTTTTAATGTTTGCACTTTATTTTATCATTATCATAATGTATTTACTGATCTTGAATGTAAATATTGTTTCCACATTATCGCAGTTATAAGAAATGCTGTTACATCTTTGATATAAATACCTTTTACCTAGAGAATATTCCAGTCCCTTCACACTCAACAGTTTTTTCCTGCTGGTTGCTGCTTTATCTCTCTTAGGGGTATTTCTTTTTCCTGCATTCTTCAGTCATTAGCTCACACTGGGCAGGGCATAGTTATTCCAAGTTGTAAGAAGTAAATTCTGAGCCCCCTTCTCTTTCTCAGTTTTTTCCTTCTTAAATGCTCTCATCCAGACATGTAACTTTAAAAACGATCAACCTGGTTTTCAAATTTATATCAACCCAGATATTTCCCGGATTTCCATATTCATATGCAGCTCTGTCTTGACATTTCCTTTTATGTGTCATCTTAAACGTAGTACGTCTGAATTAGAGCCCCGCCCCCCAGTCTTCTCTGTCTCAGTAAATTTTCTCCCATCCATTCTCTAGTTGGCTCTGGCCAAAAATAAAGAATACTTAATTCCCTCTTTTCCTTCTCAGTGAAACCAGTAGCATATCTTACCAAACCTACTTCCTGAATATATCCTTAATTTATCTGTTTTATCTTCACTGTCACAACTGTAGTCCAAATCATCTTTTACTTGAATAATTAACAGTTACCTTCTAATAACTATTAATAATTATTTGTTAATATATTGTTCAGTTAATATAACTTTTAACAATTACCAGGACTTTCTACTTCCATCTCCAACCTATTTTCCATTGGCTGTATATTTTTCTTAATTGGTGGCTTTGTTTTTCTTTTTAATTGAAATGTAACAAATATGCAGAAAGTATCCAAACACAAGCATATACAGAATACATGTACATGTACATGTATATCTGAATATATATGTATGTGAGTGAAAGTCACTCACCAGAATACTGGAGTGGGTAGCTGTTCCCCTCTCTAGGGGACCTTCCCAACCCGGGGATCGAACCCAGGTCTCCTGCATTGCGGGTGGATTCTTTACCAGCTGAGCCACCAGGGAAGCTAGGATGTATATTTTTTAATATATTATGTCACTTCTCTGCTTAAAATCCTTCAGTGGTTTGCCTTTGCATTTAAGGTAACTCACACTTCTTCCATAAGCCATCATTGATTTAGACTTGTGTTCTTATCCAGCCTCACCTCATGCCTTTTCTGTGATAGTGTCCATCAGATATTCTAAGCTTTTTCCTCCCTCAAAGACATTGCTCTTGGTATTGCTTCCTTCTCCCTAGAATGCACTCCTCATCTTTTCAGTACCAGTTCAAATGCCATTTTTCAAAGAAGCTCACTTTACCTCACTATACTATCTAAAGTAGCCAACTCCAACTTTCCCTCAGTTAATCTCTCATGATTTATTGATATTATATTTATACTGTTAGCCTATAACACATTATTGTCCAAAATTTTCTTGTTTGTTTTACTTGTGTACTGTCTCTTTTCCTACTAGTCCTTCAGGGCATGTTGTAATTTCTCAAATTTGTCAAGTAAACAAAGTTCCAGTAGTACTAGTTTTATCTTTCTTCCTATGTAGCTTAATAAAATTCTGAGAATAAATGGCAGTATAAAGGCAAATTCAAAGAACATGGTGGACCAATTTTTATTCTAGTTATGGAGTTCTGGATAACCTGTTTTCTAATCTGTAAACTGGGGAAGAGACCCATCTATAAGGTTCCGTGTTTTTCTTTACTTTGGAAAGATCTTACTCCAGTAGTTTAGTTTTACATTCAAGGTATTAATATTACTTCACCTTTTGATATTGAGAAATTATTGGTAATGTAGAGATAGTTACCTGAAATTAGCAAACATTTGTATTACTTAAAAAAAAATTTTAACATTTCTATTATTGAATTTATATCAACTATAAAAGAGTCTCCTGGACCTATTTCTTCTTTATACAATATAATGATGGAGTAGGACAAGGAAGTCCCATCTGGATTTTAAGTTCTGTACTTCCATGAGCATGGAATTGTAGTTTTATTTTTTATTAGAATTCTCATGGAGTTATATAGCCAAGTTGCCCAGCCTAAGTTATTTCTAGATTGATGGTAAAACAAGTTGTACTGAAAAAACCACTCAGATGTTTTTTAAATTAAAATATTAACATTGCATTTGAAACAACTACTTCTACAATTTTCTCTTTAGTTCAGTTCAGTTCAGTTGCTCAGTCGTGTCCGACTCTTTGCGACCCCATGAATTGCAGCAAGCCAGGCCTCCCTGTCCATCACCAACTCCCGGAGTTCACTCAAAGTCACATCCATCGAGTCGGTGATGCCATCCAACCATCTCATCCTCTGTCGTCCCCTTCTCCTCCTGCCCCCAATCCCTCCCAGCATCAGAGCCTTTTCCAATGAGTCAACTCTTCACATGAAGTGGCCAAAGTACTGTATTTTCTCTTAATTAACTTTAAATAAATATTAATATATTTTGGGGTGATACTAAGTACTAAGTTTGTGGGGCTTTTTTAAGAGATGTGTTATATTCCTTTCATAAAGGTACATGAATTGACTTGGATTTTTAAATTTCATTGTTTCTCCATCTCATTACTAAATAGGAAGTACCATTGGCACAAACTGCACAGCCCACATCAGCTATTGTTCGTCCAGCATCTTTACAAGTTCCCAATGTGCTGCTTACAAGTTCTGACTCAAGTGTCATTATTCAGCAGGCAGTACCTTCACCAACCTCAAGTACTGTAATCACCCAGGCACCGTCCTCCAACAGGCCAATTGTGTAAGTGATTTGGGCCAGTCATTGAATTTTATGAATTGTTAAGTTTTTCTTGTCATGATTTTCCTAAGACATTTAATTATTCTAATTGTGGCCTTAGTTTTGTGTGTGTGTTAATCATTTTTGCATGCTTTTATTTTTGGAAAAAATACTCGGGTAATTTTTTTTTTTAATATAAATGTTTTCTAACACATTAGAAAACATATACAGTGCCCAATTTTAAAGACAAACTAAACAGATTGTGATTTTAAGATGATCTCTTATTTTCATGCTATTTTACACAAAACACATAAGATTATCTTTATCACTAGATAACATTTCTTTCAGGGCTTCCCTGGTGGCTCAGACGGTAAAGAATCTGCCTGCAATGCAGGAGACCCGGCTTTGATCCTTGGGTCAGGAAGATCCGCTGGAGAAGGGAATGGCTACCCACTCCAGTATTCTTGCCTGGAGGAATCCCATGGACAGTGGAGCCTGGCAGGCTATTGTCCATGGTGTTGCAAAGAGTAAGACACAACTAAGCGACTAACACAAAACATTTCTTTCAGTTTTTACAGGGAGTTCTCAAGAGTTTTCTGACAAGAATTTTTCTCAGTTAATATATTGCAGATTGTTCTCTAAGTAAATTCGTAGCTTTTCCCATTTTTTTTCTTTTTTTCTACACTGCTTACATACATTGTACATTTAAGATGCAATTAAAACTAATTAAATTTTACAGTGTGCTTTGCAGTGGTTCAGAAATTTTTGTTTAATTACTTGAGCAGTGTATATATACCATGTATGATTTTTTGTGGGTATTTTGTTCATTTTATGAGAAATGGTATCAAGTTTGCATCTGTCACATGGGCATTTTCCTTGGGCTGACCTCTTGTTCGTTTTTTTTCTTCAGTTTTATTGAGATGTACAGTGAACGCTTAGGGCTTCCCAAGTGGCGCTAGTGGTAGAGAACCCACCTGCCAGTGCAGGAGACATAAGAGATGCTGGTTCAATCCTTGGGCCAGGAAGATCCTCTGGAGAAGGAAATGGCAACCCACTCCAGGATTCTTGTCTGGAAAATTCCATGGACAGAGGAGCCTGGCAAGCAGCTATAGTCCATGGGGTTGCAAAGAATCAGACATGACTGAGCACACCACATTACATCCCTAGTACTTACATATCTTCTAACTATAAGTTTGTATCTTCTGACCACCTTTGTTACCATACAGAGATGATATTACATTATTAATGATTATATTCCTCACACTGTGGATTTCATTCCTGTGACTCATTTATTTTGCAACTGGAAGTTTGTACCTCTTAATGTCTCTCATCCCTCCATTCCCTTCCCTCTGGCAACCACCTGTCTGTTCTCTGTTTCTCTTCTGTTATGTTTATTAATTTTTTAGATGTCTCTGGAAAATTTATTTTTAAATTATAATAGTAAAAATACTTTTATATTTTTTAGACATCATTGATACGGATTTCTTTTTTCTAATTGCCCTTCTTTTGTTTTCCTTAGTCCTGTACCAGGCCCATTTCCTCTTCTCTTACATCTTCCTAATGGACAAACCATGCCTGTTGCTATTCCTGCATCAATCACAAGTTCTAATGTGCATGTTCCAGCTGCAGTTCCAGTAAGTTTTTAGACTATTTAATATTTTCTTTATAGAAAACTGATCTTTATAATCAGAAAATACACTTGGGGCTGCTTGATTGGTTTGTGAAACTAAGTTCAACAAAATACTTAATGTTGAGTAATATTTACTCATTGATATTTACTGTGATCGCGTAAATCTTTCAAGGCAAACATAACTGGATAAGTAACATTTTTCAATCCTCAAAATCTTAATTGTTTTCCTTTTATTTTTAGTATTAAGAACTAATAATTTAGTAATTAAGAACTAATTCCTAAGGTTCAAAAGGGAGGGGACATATGTATACCTATGACTGATTTATGTTGCTGTTTGGCAGAAACCAGCAAAATTCTGTAAAGCAATTATCCTTCAATTACAAAATAAATTTAAAAAATAAACTTAAGGTTGAAACTAAAAAAAAAAACTAATTCCTTCTTCAACCCATTTCAATTTGCTAGATTTGTAGAATTCAAATATTAACATAGATTTCTGTTCTATAAGAAGATATTTATACTGGAACATTTATCAGGTAACTTCATGTTATTTTGATTATTAGAGAAATCGTTTATAAAAGCATTCTTAACTTTTATGATCATGTTGGGTTTATGGAATTCCTTTGCTTTCCCAAGCATGTGAAAATCTAAATGGTCTACTAGAATGGACAATAGATAGTTTCCACTTTTCCTAATGAGAAGATCAAAAAGAAGTTTTTTGAAGGGCATGTTAATTATATAAATGTTGAAAGACATAGTAGTTAAATATCTACTTATACTATTCAGTAACTTAGTGAGTATTTAAAGGCACATTCTTCTGAATAATATGTTACAAATAATGCTTTTTTTTCTATTCTCACATTTCATAAAATAACAGAATCTTCAAGTGTGTCTTCAACATTCAAGTTTTTGTCATTAGAACCACTTTTTAAGGAGCCTCACAAAGTTTTCCGAAACACATTATTTTCATCCTCATCTAAATAATTTCAGTGTAACACTTTTTGAATCTACTATTATAATCCTGGAAATCTTACATCAAGTCCTGATACTCAAAAATACAGTCTCTTTTTATCACCTTGTAGATAGATATTTCTGGTCAGTACAATATAATCATTTATTGTATAGTTCTTAAAAATTATTTTTAAAATGCTCTTTACACTTTTGGTGAGATTATATCCTCATGAATATTAACTAAAATTACTATTAAATATTTATTTTATTAACTAAAGTGACCTTTCTAAGTATCCAAAATTAGCATTGATTGTAATATTTCAGATATTTCCACAAAATCAAGGTAATGTGTTGTCTTCAAATGGAACTTTGTAGTTCAAAATGCATTATTTGAGAGTTTTATAAGGACTCAAATATAAGGTGACTACTCTCTCTTTTCTCCGGATATTTTTGATGGGGAAGCATTCTTGTATCTGGGTTTATATGGTATCCTGTTAAATGTAACTGCAGTGAGAGAAACTGAAATGAAAAAGAGATATACTTTAGTATACAATAACTAATCATTCACTGTTGATATTATGTTTTTTTTAAAGGCAAAAGACGATGGAAAATCTGTTAAGTAGTAGTATTAGTGAAATTACTAGAGGTAATCAGGTTCTCCTTTGTCATTATGCTGTATTTAATGTATTAAAGAACTTTCATGTATATATTTTATAAATTTTATATGTATATATTTTAGAAAAGCAAAGTTCATTGTTGAAATTACTTTTTATGCCTAGTTATACAGGTTTTAACATTCTTTCTCATTCAAAACGGAGGTGTGACAGATCTGTGAGAAATTTTGCATCACTGTGAATATTATTAGTTTCTGTAAGAAGGAATTATTAAAAATAAATTATGAGAATTGGAGATTAAAAATGAATGTCTCAGAAAAATTGACAAGTTTTGAAGGATAAGTCAGGATTAAGATCATTAAGGGTTCAGATACAGTTTTCTGAAGTTTTCTGATTCTGCAGTCTCAAATAATTTTATCAATTATTATATTTATATTACAATATAAATATTAATATATTGGGTTGGCCAAAAAGTTCATTCAGTCCCTCCCCATGAGATGGCTCTAGTAGCACTCAGTTGTCTTTAACTTCATTTGAAACAATTTTGTTAGATTGTATTGTGACAGCTGCTGTATTAGTGTACATTTTTTTTAAAAAAATTGAAATCGGTGAATTATTTATAGCCATTTTAATATTGAGGATGAAAGAAAAAGCAACATTTTCAACACATTTATGCTTTATTATTTCAAGAAAAGTAAAAACACAATTGAAATGCAAAAAATAAAAAAGATTTGTGTAGTAAATGAAGAAGGTGCTGTGTCTGATAGAACGTGTCAAAAGTGGTTTGTGAAGTTTGTGCTGGAGATTTGCTGGATGATGCCCCATGGTTGGGTAGTCCTGTTGAAGTTGATAGTGATCAAATCGAGGCATTAATTAAGAACACTCAATCTTATGAGTTTGATAGCTGACATACTCAAAATATCCAAATCAAGCACTGAAAATCATTTGTACCAGCTTGATTAATCATCACTTTGATATTTGTGTTCCATGTAAGTGAAGTGAAGAAAACCTTCTTGACTGTCATTTCTACATGTGATTAGAAAGATAATGAAAACATTGCATTTTTAAAACAAATTATGACAGGAACCTAGAACACTTCTTTGCTCAAAAAGATAAAAGGTTTTGGGAAGACAGAATCATTAACTTGCCTGAAAAATGGCAGAAGGCAGTGGAACAAAACAGTGAATATGTTGTTCAATACAGTTCTTGATGAAAGTGAAAGATGTGTCTTATTTTTACTTTAAAAACAGAAGGAACTTTTTTGCCAACACAATATATACTTTCTGTTAATGTGTAATATATTGTCATATACATATTAATATATACTTATTATGTAAATTATTATAGCAGCCATTTTGCAAATAAAGTACAAATCTCATTTTGAATATATTTTCTAGTAATTATTTTTCAATATCTTCTGATAGCTTGTTCGACCAGTCACCATGGTGCCTAGCGTTCCAGGAATTCCAGGTCCTTCCTCTCCTCAACCAGTGCAGTCAGAAGCAAAAATGGTAAGCAAGATTTTATTTGTTCTGTACATATCTTGACTCTGTTTTGAATTAGCTTTTTCAATTAAAGCCCACTTCAGATGCACAATTTAGATCAAATTTTATAAATTTGTGGGCCTGTACTACATTATAGGGGAACCAGAAAGTTTGGAAAAGGAAAGTTTTAATTAGCATAGTGACAGGGTACTGGTACTTGAAAGCAATTGAATCGATTGGAAGTAAAGTTCTAGTTTTTATCATTGGTTTGTCTGATGTTTGATGTGGCTTTTTAGGCAAACTCCTCCTGCTGGAGGCTAGGGATATTGCAGCTGAAACTAGAAGTAATCATCTGAAGGCAGCACTGACATTATGAATGATTTTAAACAGTCATTCAAATGAGTAGAACAGTATTAAGAAAAAATTCTGAAATAGTATACAGGTTAGTAAACATTATATATAAAGGAAAACCATATTTTTGACTTGTGTTTCAAGCACTAAGAAATCGATGTTAAGGGGTGAACTACAGAGTAGGAATCAGAAGACATTTTCATTTTACTCATAATTCTTCTGTTCACTACCCCCAAACAAGCCACTTTAATTTTTCTGAGACTCATTTTCCTCATCTGTAAAATAAAGGGATTAAACTTTGATTTCTGGGGTCTTTCTTAGCCTCAAATCTTTCTTACTTGCTAACTTCTTAGTAGATGACCTGAAGCTGCTGCTAAGGGGTGGGAGGATCAGTGGGGTAATTTTCTTTTAAATCAAAATAATTCTCCCTTCTACAATTTAACACACTTTAGAGCTAATTTTTAACTAAAATCAGTCGATAGTTGTTAGACACCTATTATTTGTTTCAGTTATATGCTAGGCACTACACTGACATTATAAATTTGTACACATAAAAACCATTATGTATTATTGCAAGGCTTTAAATTTTTTACTGCTATTCTCCATTAATGCAAATAATCATTCTGAATTTGGCATGTGATAACTTTTTTTTTTTTAACAGTAAAACTTATATACTGTCTGAATAAATAATAGTTGGTTGAAGAGTATTAAAATTAGCTGGTTATTGATGATAGTGAAAGAACTTGAAAATCCAAGAGGACGATTTTTCATGTAACACCATGTTTAGGTCAAAGCCATGGAACTAAGATGAATCTTTTTCATTTGTTAGCAGAAGACCTTCACTAGGAATGTGTTTTACACTTCCTACTTAACGTAACTAGTATAATGAAAAAATGAATTAGTGAGAACTATGTAGAATAGAATAGAAGTTAAAGAGATCCTGTTGTTGTTCTCTGCATCTCAGAATACTTTTACATATTCAGTGGACTTTTCCCTCCACAGTTTGTAAAGAACAGATCAGATTTAAAGAAATTCTTTTGGCTATAAGATAGAAACTAGTAAGCTTCCCTGAATAACTGAATAAATTTGAGAAATTTAATTAGTAAGAATAAAAATACTTTGTATGCTTGTACACTGAAAAATACCAAAGCTGTATTTCACATATTTATGTATGAAACACAGTTATAGGTTGAAGGCCCCCCAAATTGCATGGGGAGTCACAAATTGCCTCACTTAAATTTAACAGTCCAATTAAATTTCTTAGTAAAATATTGCTAACATATAAAATAGCCACATTTAGGTGATTACCTATTTTAATTGGGATAGTAAATAAGATTGTCCTATTTTTTAATTAAATAAAAAGATTCAGAAATTAGCCTCCCCCCTCCTTTTTTTTAAGCTTTTTGTTATGGAAGATTTCAAGTATTATATACAAAGTAAATAAGATTCTGTAATGAATCCCCATGTGCTCATCACCCAGCTTCAGTTATTAGCAATGTAACTGTTGTTCTTCCTCAGACCACTCCTTACCGTCACTGAATTATTTTTTAATAAGTCGTTCTTAAATGTAAAATTTACATAGATTGAAATGGACCAATTTAAACTGTACAATTTAAGTGCATTCATGTAACTCACCTCTATTATGGTATAGAACATTAACATCTACCCACGTTTCTTTATGTTCCTTCCCTCAGTCCATCTCCCCCAGCTGTTAATATTTATCACCAGCAATGTAAATAAAATCAATATATACTCTTGCATTCAGTTAAGTATATGTCTGTGAAACTTATCCATGTTGTTGCATGTTCTGTAGTTTCTTTTTATTGCTGCGTATTTTGCTGTGAGTATACCACAATTTCTTTATCCATTCTCCTGTTGCTAGAACTTTGAATGGTTTGGTTTGATTGTTTCTAAACTTGAATTAAAATGTCAGTGTCATTGATCTTCTTAATTTATTAAGCATCAGGGGGCTAAAAAGATTTACTAAATAAATAATTGTATAATTCTAATGGGAGAAAGTTGAGACTAGATTCATACCCTAGTGCACAGAGGTTTTTTAATGATCAGATAAATGATCATAGGATTGGATTCTTTTCTCTGTCAGTGATAGAACTCTTAATTCCATTCTCTCCAAATGAATGGTCCCCAGCTCACATCCCCTAGATTCATGTTACATGTTAAATAATTTTTCTGACTTTTTACCAGTCTGAAGCCCCCCAGCAAACATTATAATTTCTTCTTTAACTGCTTCAATTGGATTTTGCTTTGTTGTTTTCAACTCTTTGAAAATATTTAAACATCCTCCCTGTTTGATTCTGCATCTCTGCTAAGGATTTATTTGACCTTTGTGGTCACAGTCTGTTAATGTTAAATAGTACAGCAATAGTAACTCTGCTAAAATGTGGTTAAAAAAAAATGTTTGAGAAATGGCAACATTGGAACACAGAACAATAAGTAGTACACTATAGCTGAAGAGAAACTTACTTGTATCCTAAGATAGCCAAGGATGCTTTTGCGGTGGCCTGGTTTTCATGTGCCCAGTGCTTACTGGAAGATTTATATGCATTGTGTTTGTTACAAATATTTTAAAAAGATCTTTCTTTTTTTTTTTAATGAAGAAATTCTTTCAGGACAAGTTGTGCTTGTTTTGTTTTTTAAGAACTTTGAGTTTTTGGAAAAGTAAAAACTTAGTTTAAGTAAAAATGTATTGGGGGGGGTCCACAAATAAAAGATTACCCAGTATTTTTTAATACTCTAGGAAAATTCCTGGGATCTACTGTTTTCTACAAAATTGCACTGGCTCTCACCAAATGTACATATAGTTTAGGGGTTTTGTTTGTCTTTAAGCACATTAAACCATAGATATTTGCTACCTGTGTTACTCTTCTAAAAAAACAAATTTCCTATGTAATATTTATAATCAAAAAGTAACTCATCTGAATAAGAAAATGTTAACCATCCAGGAGTTTCATTTAAGAAGATTTAGTTAAGTATTTAAGATGTATTCCCCAGAAGCATTTCTTTAAGACTTGTGTGACAAACAGAGAGAGATCTTTGCACACAGTGGGTAGCTGGTAGGTTTTCTGCAGGGGGTTTCTACTGAGAGCTGACAGAGGGCATCTTGGCAAATGTTCAGAAACCTACATTAACTTAGTTGGGCCCTGCATGGAGCCTCATGTTCAGCAGAATTCTTCTGACCTCCCTCTGCATGCCAAGCTAATGAGCAAACACCAAATGAGCCCACTCCAACGAAACAGACTCTTTCCCACCCTACTTCATTTTCATATGTTCTCTGGGGGTGGGGAGCAAGATTTCACAAGGACTGATGATGCTGCAAAGACCACAATAATGATAATTAACTTGCTGAATTTAGAAGATTATGCTGTTAATTAGTTGCAAAATAAAGATAAGTAATAGAGCAGCAGATGGTAGGATAACACCCAGGAGAAGGAGGGTTATTACTCTGATGAGCTTTTGTGGTGCTTATGAAATATGGATCTGACTTTTTCATAAATTGTTTCTAGAGAACATTGTGTTTTTTCTTTGAACTATGATCGAGTAGTTTATTCCTACCAGGTACTGACAGATGTGATAAAAATTTGCTTTCATGGGTACAACATATAACATAGAATTTGAATAACATTATTTTTAGCAGATTACCTCTTAAGATGGATATCAGATTGGTCAGCACAAGACTATATTCACTTTTTTTTTCCCTACATTCACTCTAATTGACATAGTCTTTAAGACAAAAAGTTTTCAACATAGTAGCTGAATTTTACAACACTAAAATGTAACTCTACCATTAAATTACTAGTCTGCTTAGAAACATAGTAATAAAGATTTTCGTTTTCTTTCCTTTAGTTTAAAATTAAAATTATGCCTAGCTTTTATTGTACATGTTACAGAATATAGACTTGTTAAATCTTATATAATTTCTCTGAGTACTTAATCTTCATTTACTTACATTAGATTTCTCTATTGATAGAATTTTGATCCAGTAATGGACAGACCAGTGTTTGATACTCTTAATGGTTACTAAACTATACTTAGAATACTTAATGTTAGGACTTCCCTGGTGGTCCAGTGGCAAAGACTCTGTGCCCCCAAGGCAGAGGGCTGGGGTTGGATCCCTGGTCAGGGAACTAGATTCCACATGCTGCAGCTAAAACCCAGCACAGCTAAATAAATAAATACTAAAAAAAAAAAAAAAGAATACTTAATGTGAGACAAAAGCTCTAGTTTTTTCAAACCTTTTCAACCTTTTGTTTAAAATATGTTTGTTCAGTGAACCAGGAGTCAACAGACAGAATTTCTGGTCCTAGATCTGCTTCTAACTTGCTCTGTGATCCTGGGAAGTAACTTCACTCTTGGGGCCTTAATTTCTTTACCTGTAAGATGGTAATTGGACTAATTGAGTAGCTCCAAAATTCTGTTGTAAGATAAATATCTATCATATTTATAGATGTTTTCATTAATTTGGGGGGACCAAATTACCCTTCTTTAAAATGTCTCAACATATATGTGGGTGGATTATAGATATCCTTACATTAGTTGTAAAATGTATATGAATCACCGTTTAGACAACTTTCTTCTAACCCACTGTAATTTTTTTAGCATACATTTGTTTTTAAACATGTTTGTTTAAAAAAAATTTATAGTTTAAAAAAAAATCTGTAGTTGAAAGCAGTGTTAATTAACCCTTGAAAATCTTTTTCTTGCATTTTGTATCCAGTGGCACACTTCCAAGATAGACCCATTGTAATCAATGTAACAGCATGGAGCAAACATTAGCGCTTCCTCACTAGATGAGTACTGTATACCCTAGGGCAGTCAAGAGAGGATAATGAATGAATACTGATGCTGCTTTTAAGTGCTCTATAAGGTAGTAACTTGCCCTACTAAAGATTATTCAAGAGAGTGATGTTTATGTACTTCAGACTCCCCTATGTGCAGTTACTATATTTCATTAATTCTAAGAGCTAAGCTCTTTACTATAAAACTTTAAATGCTCTTCAATTCTGTTTTCTACCTAAGGACTTAAAAATGTTTTACCAACACATAATTTACCAAGGTTCACATCTCAACCAGTACTTATATTTTTATACATTTTATATCCAGAAATGAAAGCCCTAACCTAACGCTATTATAGATTGGCTTATAAAAGATGTAATTATGCACACTGACCACCTTCCCAGATCTTCCTCCTTCTGTTTATATGACCCACACTTTCAAATTCCTCTCTTTTTGCTTTCACTTCTTTGACCATTTAGTTTAAGTATTCCTTCCTAACTACAGCCAAGTACTACTTTGGTCACCTACCTAATTAGTTTTAATCCATCCACTTCCACATTATCCCATCAGTTATGAGTGTCCCAATTTCCTGAATCTTAGCTGCTAATGTGGTTATTTCTGCTTGTTTATAAGAGAAGGCAGAGAAGGCAATGGCACCCCGTTCCAGTACTCTTGCCTGGAAAATCCCATGGACGGAGGAGCCTGGTAGGCTACAGTCCTTGGGGTCGCTAAGAGTCGGACACGACTGAGCGACTTCACTTTCTCTTTTCACTCGCATGCATTGGAGAAGTGAGCAACCCACTCCAGTGTTCTTGCCTGGAGAAGCGCAGGGACAGGGAAGCCTGGTGGGCTGCCATCTATGGGGTCACACAGAGTCGGACACGACTGAAGTGACTTAGCATAGCATAAGAGAAGGAGGAAAAAATGGAACTGGGAATCTTAATCTGGATTCTGAAAGATGCAGTGTATCATGTGGTCTTGAGAATATATTTTCCAAAATAAAATACATCTGGAGGAGTTCACAATGGTCCAGTAGCTAAGACTCTGCGCTCCCGATGCAGGGGACCCAAGTTTGATCCCTGGTCAGATCCCACATGCCACAACTAAGAGTTTGCATGCTGCAACTAAGAGCTGGCACAGTCAAATAAATAAATTATATATTTTTTAATTTAATATATTAAATATTAAAATTTTAATTTAAAATTTTAAATATTTAGCTCCAGACTGAGCTAAACCTGTCCTTAAGATGATCCCTGAGTACTTTTTTTCCTAAGTATATTTTGAAAATACAAAAGTAAAGGAACTCTTGTGATTCTTTGGTGTCCGTACCCTAACACCTGAACTATGAAAATAGAGGGCTCAATAGATATTTTTGAAAAAGGTAAGGAAGCTGATAAAAAATTAAGAAATCCTTATATGACTCAGGTAAGTTTACTAGGTTGGTCATAACTTTCCTTCCAAGGAGTGAGCGTCTTTTAATTTCATGGCTGCAGTCACCATCTGCAGTGATTTTGGAGCCCCCAAAAATAAAGTCTGCCACTGTTTCCCCATCTGTTTGCCATTAAGTGATGGGACCAGATGCCATGATCTCAGTTTTCTGAATGTTTAGCTTTAAGCCAACTTTTTCACTCTCCTTTTTCACTTTCATCAAGAAGCTTTTTAGTTCCTCTTCACTTTCTGCCATAAGGGTGGTGTCATCTGCATATCAGCATATTCAAAAGCAGAGACATTACTTTGCCAACAAAGGTCCATCTAGTCAAGGCTATGGTTTTTCCAGTCGTCATGTATGGATGTGCGAGTTGGACTGTGAAGAAAGCTGAGCACAGAAGAATTGATGCTTTTGAACTGTGGTGTTGGAGAAGACTCTTGAGAGTCCCTTGGATTGCAAGGACATCCAACCAGTCCATTCTAAAGGAGATCAGTCCTGGGTGTTCTTTTAGAAGGAATGATGCTAAAGCTGAACCTCCAGTACTTTGGTCACCTCATGTGAAGAGTTGACTCATTGGAAAAGACTCTGATGCTGGGAGGGATTGGGGGCAGGAAGAGAAGGGGACGACAGAGGATGAGATGGCTGGACGGCATCACCGACTCAATGGACGTGAGTTTGAATGAACTCCGGGAGTTGGTAATGGACAGGGAGGCCTGGCGTGCTGCGAATCATGGGGTCACAGAGTCGGACACAACTGAGCGACTGAACTGAACTGAAGTTTTACATATTTAATCTTTACCTCAGCCCTACAAGGAAGTTGTCATTGTTCCCAGTTTTACAGATAGTTTGTTCAGATAGTTTGAGACAGAGTTAATTTCTAAACAGTAAAGTATCTTCTCAGCTGTACACATTTTGTATGCTAATATATATACACAGTATATCTTATGTATGCTAACCAGTGAAGAAACTAGGACTTTATGAACTGCTATTTGCAGTTCATAAGGAAGTACTTAGTCAGAAAAGATGGGGAAAATATACCTAATCTGGGGTGATATGGCTTTAGAGGTTACAGTATCAGACTTGGCATTCCGAATCCTTTGTGGTTGTCTTTCACACCACTTGGCTTGCTGGATCTTAGGTCCCTGACAAGGGATTGAACTTGGGCCTATGACAGGGACAGAGCGAAGTCCTAACCACTGGACCACCAGGGGATTCCCTTGTAGTTGTCTTTTGAATCATCAAGCCACCCAGTCTTAGATTATCTTCCTTGATTTTTGCATTTTCTTTTTTTTCCCTTCTTTTTTTGGTGGGGGGAGATAGGATAATATACATAACATGATGCCATGGAAAAACTGCACTTTGAAAAGAAGGAGATCCAGATTTAAATCTAGGATCTTAACTAGCTTAATGGCTCTGTGACCTTGGGCAAATGATCTCTAGTGTCCTAATGTGCCATATTCAGACTGAAATTGAAGAAAGTAGAGAAAACCACTAGACCATTCAGGTATGACCTAAATCAAATCCCTTATGACTATACAGTAGAAATGAGCAATAGATTTAAGAGACTAGATCTGCTAGAGAGGGTGCCTGATGAACTATGGATGGAGGTTCATGACATTGTACAGGAGGCAGGAATTAGGACCATCCCCAAGAAAAAGAAATGCTAAAAAGCAAAATGGCTGTCTGAGGAGGCCTTACAAATAGCTGTGAAAAGAGAAGCAAAAGAGAAAAGGAGATACACACATTTGAATGCAGAGTTCCAAAGAATAGCAAGGAAACATAAGAAAGCCTTCCTCAGCGATCAATGCGAAGAAATAGAGGGAAACAATAGAATGGGAAAGACTAGAGATCTCTTCAAGAAAATTAGAGATACCAAGGGAACATTTCATGCAAAGATGGGCTCAATGAAGGACATAAATGGTATAGACTTAACAGAAGCAGAAGATATTAAGAAGAGGTGGCAAGAATACACAGAAGAACTGTACTAAAAAGATCTTCATGACCCAGATAATCACGATGGTGTGATCACTTACCTAGAACCAGACATCGTGGAATGTGAAGTCAAGTGGGCCTTAGGAAGCATCACTACGAACAAAGCTAGTGGAGGTGATGGAATTCCAGTTGAGCTATTTCAAGTCCTAAAAGATGATGCTGTGAAAGTGCTGCACTCAATATGCCAGCAAATATGGAAAATTCAGCAGTGGCCACAGGACTGGAAAAGGTCAGTTTTCATTCCAATCCCAAAGAAAGGCAATGCCAAAGAATGCTCAAACTACCTCACAATTGCACTCATCTCACACAGTAGTAAAGTAATGCTTAAAATTCTCCAAGCCAGGCTCAGCAATAAGTGAACCGTGAACTTCCAGATGTTCAAGCTGGTTTTAGAAAAGGCAGAGGAACCAGAGATCAAATTGCCAACATCTGCTGGATCATGGAAAAAGCAAGAGAGTTCCAGAAAAACATCTATTTCTGCTTTATTGACTATGCCAAAGCCTCTGTGTGGTTCACAATAAACTGGAAAATTCTACAAGAGATGGACATACCAGACCACCTGACCTGCCTCTTGAGAAACCTGTATGCAGGTCAGGAAGCAACAGTTAGAACTGGACATGGAACAACAAACTGGTTCCAAATAGGAAAAGGAGTACGTCAAGGCTGTATATTGTCATCCTGCTTATTTAACTTCTATGCAGAGTACATCGTGAGAAACGCTGGGCTGGAAGAAACACAAGCTGGAATCAAGATTGCCGGGAGAAATATCAATAACCTCAGATATGCAGATGACACCACCCTTATGGCAGAAAGTGAAGAGGAACTAAAAAGCCTCATGATGAAAGTGAAAGAGGATAGTAGAAAAAGTTGGCTTAAAGCTCAACATTCAGAAAACTAAGATCATGGCATCTGGTCCCATCACTTCTTGGCAAATAGATGGGGAAACAGTGGTTGACTTAATTTTTCTGGGCTCCAAAATCACTGCAGATGGTGATTGCAGCCATGAAATTAAAAGACACTTATGCCTTGGAAGGAAAGTTATGACCAACCTAGATGGCGTATTAAAAAGCAGAGACATTATTTTGCCAACATAGGTCCATCTAGTCAAGGCTATGGGTTTTTCCAGTGGTCATGTATGGATGTGAGAGTTGGACTATAAAGAAAGCTGAGCGCAGAAGAATTGATGCTTTTGAACTGTAGTGTTGGAGAAAACTCTTGAGAGTCCCTTGGACTGCAAGGACAGCCATCCAGTCCATTCTAAAGGATATCAGTCCTGGGTGTTCATTGGAAGGACTGATGCTAAAGCTGAAACTCCAATACTTTGGCCACCTCATGCAAAGAGTTGACTTATTGGAAAAGACCCTGATGCTGGGAAAGATTGAGGGCAGGAGGAGAAGGGGACAACAGAGGATGAGATGGTTGGATGGCATCACCGCCTCAATGGACATGGGTTTGGGTGGAATCTGGGAGTTGGTGATGGACAGGGAGGCCTGGTGTGCTGTGGTTCATGGTGTCGCAAAGAGTTGGACACGACTGAGCGACTGAACTGAGCTGTACTGAATCTGTAAAATCAACATACTGTTTATTAGAAACTGATTTAAAAACTACTGATAACACAGCAGCAGGGATGGATCTCAGGTGCATTATGCTAAAGGAAATAATCCAGATTCAAAAGGCTTATTATATATACTGTATGATTCCATTTATATGATATTTGGAAAAGCAAAACTTTGAAAATCAGAAAACAGACTTGGGGTTTTCAGGGACTGTGGTGGGAGGTAGTCATATGTGGATGTGAGAGTTGGACCATAAACAAAGCTGAGCGCTGAAGAATGATGCTTTTGAGCTGTGGTGTTGGAGGAGACCCTTGAGAGTCCCTTGGACTGCAGGGAGATCAAACCAGTCAATCCTAAAGGAAATCAGTCCTGAATATTCATTGGAAGGACTGATGCTGAAGCTCTAATACTTCGGCCACCTGATGCGAAGAACTGACTCACTGGAAAAGATCCTGATACTGGGAAAGATTCAAGGTAGGAGAAAGGGGATGACAGAGGACAAGATGGTTGGATGGCATCACCAACTCATTGGACATGAGTTTGAACAAGCTCTGGGAATTGCTGATGGACAGGGAAGCTTGGGGTCCTATAGTCCATGGGATCTTAAAGAGTTGGACATGACTGAGTGACTCAACTGTGGTGGGAGGAGAGTGTGACAAGAAGCATGAGGAAGTTTTGGTGGGTGATAGGACTGTTCTGTATCCTCATTGTAGGAGGTGGTGCACAACTGTATGTGCTTGTTAAAATTCATAGAAATATATGCTGAAAAGACTTCGTTTTACTGTACGTAACTTATACCTCAACAAAACATTTTTTACACTACTGACCTTGTTTTTAAAATCATACCCAGAATCTACAATGATTAGCAGTAGAAAATGTCTACTAACACTTGCTTAAGCAGAAATATTGGTGGTCTTTTAATATATACCTCATTTCTAAGGTATCTGAATCAGTTATAGATATTAAGATATGCACAGATGAAAATAAATTACAGATTTTCCAGATTATTCTTAGTTGAAGTAAATGAAAACAATTGTATTAGAATCATGTAGGGGATTTTGTCTAAAGCTCTTCTCTAGTATCTACCCCTTTATGCTATTTCCAAAGAAAGAAGAGAGGAAAAGTTGCCAAGAAAGACTCAGGAAAGCTTCCCAAAGGTCCTTTTATCTGTCTTACTGATATTTAGGAATGCAGTGGAATATAATAAATCAAAACTAAGTTTAAAGCCTATGTATTCATTAACAAATGTCTCATTTGGTTAACTAAAAGTGTGTTGGGAGTTAGATTTGGGTAGAAAGCAGGGAGCATTTTTATTTTAATTGGTATTTGCATTTCAGAGATTAAAAGCTGCTTTGACCCAGCAACATCCTCCAGTTACCAACGGCGATACTGTCAAAGGTCACAGTAGTGGTTTGGTTAGGACTCAATCAGAGGAATCTCGACCACAGTCATTACAACAGCCAGCCACATCCACCACAGAAACACCGGTATGTGTGTTGTTTTTATCATTCATCTCTCAGTTTTCCTTTAAAAAAAAAAAAAAAACACCACACAGTGTGACTTCAATGACTATATACTTTGAAAAGATTTTCTCGTCAAATTTTTATTTCAAAAGTGTATTTAAAAAGCCTTAAGAAAAGGTAACTCAACATAAAAGTTGAACATATAAAAAATAAATAAGCAGTTGTTACTGCTGAGGGCACTCTGTAAATGTTTCTCAGAGTATCTGTATGTTGGTTTAAAATGGCATAGTATCCATCAATAGTATTTAAAGAAAATTTTACTATTGGTTGTATTCAACAAGTAATTTATATATGAACCATATTACTGATATAAGACAGTTCTTGAATTTAACACTTGTGAAATGTCACCAAAGTCGCAGATAGGTTTAATGGCAGCTGTTTATACTAGAGGCCCATTTCACTCTAATTTGTGTCTGGCCATTAGATGATTGCTATTTCTATATGTCTGCAGTAAAGCATTACTGTATTTCTGTTAAATGTTTCAGAGCTCTATTTAGACCTTTTTCTTCTCTATTTAAAGAATATTAGCATTTAAAAGTAAAACTTTCCAATTAAAGAAACACAGCTGAACAACAAGTTTAATACTACCTCCTAAGCATAGGTGTTTAGATAACAGTATTTTTACCTTTGTGAAACTTAAGATAAAGTGAAATAGTTGTGGTTGTCATCCACCAAGAACTTTACCTAGGAGCCAAAAGAGAGGAAAAGTGAATGTGTTCTTATGTCTTAATTCAGGGTTAGCCAACTGGCTCATGAGCCTAATGCAGCTCATGGCTGTTTATCTATGGCTGGCAAGTTCAGTATGGCTTTTACATACTTAAAAATTTATTTAAAAGAAAGTAAATGAATGTAATTTACTTTCTTGTACTAACTATAGTTTACCTGGATCTCGTTTTTATTTATATTTTTATACTTTATTGTATTGGGATGAAGCTCCAGGACAGCAGGACTTTTATCTGGTCTATCACTGCTATATCACTAAAATAGTTCCTGCATATTTTTCAGTGAAGTAGAATGAATGAATCAATAGAAAAAGGGAGAGAAGGAAGAATATATGCTTCTAAGTAGCCTCAAATCCTTGTTAGAGGTAGAGATATATATAATTCAGGTTAATTACCTGCAGAACGTAAAGATTTCTGCCTATGGTATAGATGAAGAGAATGTAGAAATCTTTGTTTACATCATTAAAGTAGAGGCAAGAGATTTGTTTTCAGGCTGCTACTTTGGATCATGTGTCTACGGCCACAAAGTGCTTTCTTTTGCACTGTTTCCAAGGGTTTATATCGTATCTCCTGTATTCAGGTGTTTTGTGGCACTATTTGGGGATTTGTGAGAGACATGAAGATATCCTATAATCCTAAACACTGGACAGTATCACTAATGACTGAAGATTTCTGTCTGGCTGATATTGCTGGGCAGGCGGACCAATTAAAATGAAAATCTAGACTCTGGGATTCTACCTACCGGAAAATGAGCGTTAATAATTATATAAACCTGACCCTTAGAAAAAGACTGACCCCAAATTTCAGAAACTGAAGAAAAGCTGAATACACTAAAATGTGTATGTACTTTCAACTCCTTAATTTTAGACAAACCAATTTTTAAAAAACATTTACAGTTTAATGCTATTTTTATTGTAAAAATAGCATAGAAACCATGGTTTCCCATAGTGAATTTAAATAAAAAGTTATTTTTTATTAGTACCTTAATAATTATCAAAGCACTGAATAATAACATAATGTTTGCTTAAAAGTGCACTTGGAAAAATAAAAGATCTGTACATCATCGTTTGTATTACATTTTTCAATTTCTTTGTATTCTGTCTATAAACATGAAAATATTATTTATACAAACGTTAAAGAATAGAATACAATCCTAAAGGAAATCAACTCTGAATATTCATTGTATGAATATTGATGCTGTAGCTCCAACACTTTGGCCACCTGATGCAAATAGCCGAGTCATTGGAAAAGACCTTGATATTGGGAAAAATTGAAGGCAGGAGGAGAAGGGGGTGATAGAAGATGAGATGGTTGGATGTCATCACCGCCTCAATGCACATGAGTTTGAGCAAACTCCAGGAGATAGTGAAAGACAGAGAGGCCTGGCGTGTTGCAGTCCATGGGGTCGCAAAGAGTCAGACACAACTTAGCGACTGAACAACAACAAAGAATACATTCACTGTGATAGTGAGAATCTCAGTTTAGCAATGCTTATTTATTTCAAGGAATTTGTTAAACAACAGGGTGATTTGCACATTGCTTCAGATGTATACAATGAGAGAAAATAAAATTAGTACCTGTCACCTTTGCAAGGGGCTTCCCCGATAGTTCGGTTGATAAAGAATCCAGCTGCAATGCAGGAGAGCCCAGTTCGACTGCTCGGTCGGGAAGATCCACTGGATAAGGGAAAGGCTACCCATTCCAGTATTTTGGCCTGGAGAATTCCATGGAATGTATAGTTCACAGGGGTCACAAAGAGTTGGCACAACTGAGTGACTTTCACTTTCACCTTTGCAGTCCTTTACTGCCTATTATATTAATTTTAATCACTAGGTACAAATATAAAAAACTTTCATTTGTGTCTATTATAGGCTTCTCCAGCTCACACAACTCCACAGACCCAAAATACAACTGGTCGTCGAAGAAGAGCAGCTAATGAAGATCCCGATGAAAAAAGGAGGAAGTTTCTGGAAAGAAATAGAGCAGCAGCTTCAAGATGCCGACAAAAGAGAAAAGTCTGGGTTCAGTCTTTAGAGAAGAAAGCAGAAGACTTGAGTTCATTAAATGGTCAACTGCAGGTATGGTGCATATATGTAAATTGTTTTATTTATTTTTAATAATTATGAACACACATTTTCCTTATTTTTTCCTAGTTAGCTATTCAGACATTTTAGGACATAATATTGGGTGTGTATGGAATCTGTAGTAAAGTGTAGTTTAATAAACTAAATACCAAGATGAAGTAATATAATTTTCAATACTGATACAGTGAAGAAATTTTTAAATTTAAGTGTTTACTTGCATAGTACAAAAGTACCTAAACTATCTGGTTTAAACTTTATAAAGTTATGATATAGAGTTCAACAGAATCTTAAACTGTAAAATATTACTGGTACTTCACTTCTCTTATTTTTTGGTTCATGTCACAACTGTAGAGTTGGTTCAGTTTACAGTTTTTGTTTTTAAGTTCTTTTGTTCTTTGAATTATAAATTTTGTTTTGTTTTGTTTGTTTTATTTAAAGTGAATATAGTGCTCGTGAAAGGTGCCAGATTGACAGCTTTGGAACTGAAGGACTAATTACCCACAGAACAGGTACAATATGGCCAGTGGCAGTAGAAAGCATTTCATACTGCCCTGCCAGTGTGCCTCAGATTTATTTCTTAGGAACCCTATGTGGTATAAAGGTTTTAAGGCTCCTTCCTATTCAGTCTTTGGTAAGATTTTCAGTGATGGTATTTGGCAGCACTAAGTCTATTTCCTTCCTTCTGTTTTTTCTTCCTTTTTTGTTGTTTTTAATGTTGTGAATATTCTCAAGTAAAATCTTCTAAACTATCAATTGATAAGCATCAATGAGAAAAATCGATGAATTGATGAATTAAATTGATGAATTTAAATTCATTATGAATTTAATGAATTAATTGTAGTTGTTATTATTGGTCAATCCTCTGAGCTGTCCATTCCTACTTAAAAATTAATCATGACCGATGATGAGACTTGCTCTCATCTTACATCTTTAAAGATGTCACCAGTATCAGTGTCTTGTTTAAATGCTTAGGAAAAAGCTTTCTAGCTTTTTAGCTCCAGGCATAGCATTTCACCTAATGTAAATTTTAATAACTTAACACTTTTTCATATGTGAGACAGATATCTTTTAAAACTCTGTGTTGGGCTTTGAATATTGACATGTTAGCTTTAGAACAAATAAATTATCTTGCAAAACTTACTTTTAACCATTTAAAATTAAATATGATTTTAATTTTACCGTATCACAGAGACTTCAATATGTACTTATATACTGCTGCTGCTGCTGTTGCTAAGTCGCTTCAGTTGTATCCGACTCTGTGCGACCCCATAGATGGCAGCCCATCAGGCTCCCCCATCCTGGGGATTCTCCAGGCAAGAACACTGGAGTGGGTTGCCATTTCCTTCTCCAATGCGTGAAAGTGAAAAGTGAAAGTGAATTTGCTCAGTCGTGTCCGACTCTTAGCGACCCCATGAACTGTAGACCACCAGGCTCCTCCATCCATGGGGTTTGCCAGGCAAGAGTACTGGAGTGGGGTACCATTGCCTTCTCCGACTTATATACTAGGATATGTTAAATAATATATTACCTGATAAATAAATTCTTCTTCAGGAACTATTTTCATATTATAATTTTTCAAAACAAACTTTTGAATTTTTTTCTTTAAAGTGAAACATTATAGATACAAGTTTATTTATGTACTGTAAAAATGGTTATTTATCAGATTTCTGAATATTAACTATCATTTAAATGTTTGAGTATTCATACTAATACATTAACAAAGTGATTTAGGTGGATCTATTAAACTAACAAAATCATTCTTCTGAATGACTTGGCTTCTTAACAGTTACATGGTATTAAAAATAACATTCTTTGTCAGCCTTAGTTATCTTACCCATGGAATAGAGATAATAATACTTGTTGGTCCTCCTGCTCTGGATTGTTATTTACATCAAATTAGAATTTTTGCAGGCATTTTAAAATATATTAATTTTAATAGGATAAATTTATCAATATTTTCTTTTGTAATTTGGCTAATTATGCCTTTTTTTGAAGTGAAAATGTTTCAAAACTGTAAAGTGGTATATAAATATATGGTTATATTCTCAAGGTACTGGACTTCAGGTTGGGCCAGTTTTCTGTTCTGACCCAAGTTATAACAATATTAACAACTTTTAATGAGATTGTTGTTCAGTGGCTAAGTCATGTCCAACTGTTTGTGACCCTATGGACTGCAGCATGCCAGGCTTCCCTGTCCTTCACTATCTCCCAGAGTTTGCTCAAACTCATCAGAAAACTTTGGAGAATTCAGTATTCACAATAAATGTAATATTTACTTCATTAATTTCATGTTATTTCCACCATCCAAACTATATAAAATACCATTATTGTCAAATGTATTCATTTTTACATTTCCTAATTTGAGTAGAAATTTCTTGATTGGAGGAATAAAGGCAAGATTTATCACCTAGGTAAAAGTTAGCTAACACCTCAGTTTTGAAGCAGGCATGAAACTTTTAAATAGAAGTCACAATCAAGAAATCACGAAGTTAAACTATAGTTGAACATAACTACTTAATATCTCAAATTAAAACAGAACCAGTTTTTTTTTTAATTGAGGTATAGTTGATATATAGTATATAATTACATGTTGCCATGTACATGTCATGATTCACAATTGTTGAAGGTTATACTCCATTTACAACTTACTTTATTCCTTCTGCTGTACAATGTGTCCTGGCAGCTTGTTTATTTTATACATAGCAGGTTTTTTAAATGTTTGTTTATATATTTGTCTGTGCTGGATCTTAGATGTGGCATGTGAACTCATAGTTGAAGCATGTGGGATTTAGTTCTCTGACCAGGAATCAAACCCTGGGTGCTCTACATTGAGAGTGCAGAGACACAGCCACAGGACCACCAGGGAAGTCCCTACATATAGCAATTTTTAATATCTTAATCCCCTATCTCTCTGTCTTGCCCACTGGTAAGCACAGTTTTTTCTCAGTATCTGTTTTGTTTTTGGTTATTCACTATATTCACTAGTTTTATGTTTCAGAACCAAGATACAGGTGATATCATACAGTATTTGTCTTTCTCTGATTTATTTCACTAAGCATAAAAATCAGTATTTTTAATAATTGAGGGATGGATAGCATCATGGTTAGAAAGAAAGTGTTCTTAGTTTTAAAGATGTATACCAAAACATGAAGCTAGGTGAGACGATGTGTTATCGGGTTTTTAAAAAAAAAACTTTTGCAAAAAAGAAAGAGGATAAGGTCCTTCTGAATATATTAACCTGGAAAATGTCTTTAATATTATGGGCAAAAAGTAAGTTGCTTGGAAACAGCCCAGATGTCCATCAGTAGATAAATTGTGGCATATACATCCAATAAAATATTTTTCAGCCACAAAAAGGAGTGAAATTACATGCTACAATGTGAATAAATCGCAAAACATTATGCTTAAGTGAAAGAAGCCACAAAGTCATAAACTATGTGACTCCATTTATATGAAATATATAGAACAAATTAATCCATAGAGACAAAATGCAAATGGGTAGTTTCCAGAGACTGGGGGGAGGAAGAGGAAAATAGGAAGAAACTGGTTAACGGACAAGAGGTTTTACTCTTGAATGGTCAGATAGAGGGTGCGCGTAGCACAACATTGCAGATGTGTACTAATGCTACTGAATTTTTCAGTTTAAAATGGTTAATTCTATATTATGGAAATTGCACCTCAACAAATTACTCAAAAGTCACATACTAAAAATGTATAGCATAATTCTTTTTCATTAATGAAAGCTTTATAGTTAAAATGTGTAAATGTGTAGGTATGGAAATCAGTATAGAAATGAATCTTTAAACAGGTAAAATTTTAAGAATGACATGTATTAGTTTGTAACAACAGTGATAAAGGGGGTTTGAGAAGAAAGGGTACTTTCAACTATGACTTTCTCTATTGTTTCAAGTGGATATATGATTTTTTGTTGTTTTTTTACTTACATGTCATGTAAAATAAGTTTTAAAAAAGTAAGTGACACATTCTAGTTTTCAGAATATGAAGAGTTAATATGCTTATAATAGATTCTGGAGAAAAAATTTCATTCAGTCTGCCAACAGCAAAACTGTTAACTATGAAGAACAGAATGACTTGTAAAGAAAATTGAATGTCAAAGAAATAATTAAACTCTACTTTATGGGAAAACATTCATCAGTTCTACATTTCCTTAATAATTCTTCACGTGACATTCAGGTTTAGCTGATCAGTGTAATGGGCAGTAATGACCCATGGTTACTTATATATAATAAAAGGTTTAATGAGTGTTGAGGTGTGACTGTTCATATTTTTACCAAATATATATTAGGTTTTAAGAAAATACTAATTATTCAACTTTACTGCCCCATTCACTGAATTTAATTATATTTTAGCTTTCTAGAATCATTACTTGAAAAACAATTTCATCAAATTGTATTAGAGACATTTATGGTACTCTAGACCAAGAATTGGATGCTGTTGGTTATAAATTATTATATTTTCAAAGGTAATATATGATTTTGTCTTTTACTTGAAATGGTATTAACACCATTATGTCTTTTTCTTTCTTTTTTTTTTTTTTGATTTATTTTTTTTGTTGTTGTTCCTAATTTTATTTTATTTTTAAACTTTACATAATTGTATTAGTTTTGCCAAATATCAAAATGAATCCGCCACAGGTATACATGTGTTCCCCATCCTGAACCCTCCTCCCTCCTCCCTCCCCATGTCTTTGTCTTTCATATACTCATCTTGTGGGTTAGTTTTCAGTTTAGAATTGCAGCATTTCCTTTATGACAAAAGGCAGACTCATAGGAGCTCTGAACAATCTGTGATAAAACCTGTAGAATTTGTTGTGGATTTTGCTTTTAAAACTTACGCACTGCAAATGTGTGTGGACTGGAAGCTTGGTAAATTAATAGAAGCATTCTTTGATAACAAGATATGTGAGGAGTTTTCACTAATAAGTTAATGATACAGAAAAGGTATTGTTTACTGGTCCATTGACTTAGGGGGAATGGGATCAATTTTTTAAATCCTGGTACCTAAACAGTATTTTAGTATTTATCACTTGAAATAGAAAGGAATGGCAACAATTGGGAGATGGTATCCAATACCTGAAAATTAAAAAATGTTAATTCCTGAAAAACTCTAGAACTCCACTCCCAGACTGAGTTTTTCACTATAATCTAGAGGGGAAAAGGGTAATAGTGATGCCACTTCTATCTCCTGTATTCTATTCTGAGTACTTCTTTTTACTGTTGTTGCTCAATCGCTAGGTTGTGTCCGACTTTGCGACTCCATGAACTGCAGCACGCCTGGCTTCCCTGTCCTTCACTATCTCCCAGAGTTTGCTCAGACTCATGTCCATTGAGTCAGTGATGCCATCCAATCATCTCCTCCTTTGTTGCTCCCTTCTTCTCTTGACCTCAATCTTTCCCAGTATCTGGGTCTTTGCCAATGAGTCAACTCTTTGCATCAGATGGCCAAAGTATTGGAGCTTCAGCATCAGTCCTTCCAATGAATATTCAGGACTGATTTCCTTTAGCATTGACTAGTTTGATCTCCTTGGCAGTCCAAGGGACTCTCAAGAGTCTTCTCCAGCACCACAGTTTGAAAGCATTGATTCTTCAGTGCTCAGCCTTCTTTATAGTCCAGCTCTCACATCCATACATGACTATTGGCAAAACCATAGCTTTGACTATATGGACCTTGCAAAGCAAGGTGATGTCTCTGCTTTTTAATATGCTGTCTAGGTTTGTCATAGCTATTCTTCCAAGGAGCAAGCGTCTTTTAATTTCATGGCTGCAGTTTTTACTAGTCTTTACTAAAATCTTCCCAAGCCTTTACCTCCTCATCTGTCAAACTCATAGAATAAGTACTATTTTAAAGACCAAATAAGAGAGGTAATAGAGAAGTTAAGATACTTAAGCTACTCTTCACAAAAATCAATGATAATAGCAATGAGAAACTCCCCAAAGAAGAAACTATCCAATATTATTTCTTTAATTTGGGGGATAGTAGCTGAACTAGAAGTCAAAGATCATGAATTTATGGAACCTGATCATCAATCTGTGGCCAAATATCAATGAAATGTTTTGATTGGTTAATCAGTTAGCTATCCTGTCATTATTTCATCAGTCTGATCTGCTTCAGACAAACTGTAAATATATATATATATATATAAAATTTGTTCATCAGTATGTAATTAACTTTTGAGTAGATACAGATAGATTAGAGCAATGGTATAGACAATGCCAAATAATTACATTTTCTCTTAGACCACAATTAGCATCTGCTTTATCTTACCCAATACATTTTACTTTGACCCCCCCACAAAAAAAAAATCAGTAATTGGTCACATTTGAATGGGACTTTAATGTTTTCAAAATGTTTTCATGTCTCATATTTCATTTAATCTTCAGAATGACCCAGAAAGACAATTAATATATTCTGCAAATAAACTAATAACAGACTAACCAGAAAGGTTTTGGAGGCTGAATCCAATTATAATCACTCTAAAATAATCCACAGATACAGAGGTATAAATATTTCTTTTCTCATTTAATATTAAATCTGTTTATCAGTTCAGTTGCTCAGTCATGTCCGACTCTTTGCGACCCCATGAATTGCAGCACGCCAGGCCTCCCTGTCCATCACCAACTTCCGGAGTTCATTCAGACTCACGTCCATTGAGTCAGTGATGCCATCCAGCCATCTCATCCTCTGTCGTCCCCTTCTCCTCCTGCCCCCAATCCCTCCCAGCATCAGAGTCTTTTCCAATGAGTCAACTCTTCCCATGAGGTGGCCTAAGTACTGGAGTTTCAGCTTCAGCATCATTCCCTCCAAAGAAATCCCAGGGCTGATCTCCTTCAGAATGGCCTGGTTGGATCTCCTTGCAGTCCAAGGGACGCTCAAGAGTCTTCAACACCACAGTTCAAAAGCATCAATTCTTCTGTGCTCAGCTTTCTCTACAGTCCAACTCTCACATCCATACGTGACCGCTGGAAAAACCATAGCCTTGACTAGACAGACCTTTGTTGACAAAGTAATGTCTCTGCTTTTGAATATGCTGTCTAGGTTGGTCATAACTTTCCTTCCAAGGAGTAAGCGTCTTTTAATTTCATGGCTGCAGTCACCATCTGCAGTGATTTTGGAGCCCAAAAAAATAAAGTTTGACACTGTTTCCACTGTTTCCCCATCTATTTGCCATGAAGTGATGGGACCAGATGCCACTTAGTTTTCTGAATGTTGAGCTTTAAGCCAACTTTTTCACTTTCCACTTTCACTTTCATCAAGAGGCTTTTTAGTTCCTCTTCATTTTCTGCCATAAGGGTGGTGTCACCTGCATATCTGAGGTCATTGATATTTCTCCCGGCAATCTTGATTCCAGCTTGTGTTTCTTCCAGCTCAGCGTTTTCTCATGAGGTACTCTGCGTTTAAGTTAAATAAGCAGGGTGACAGTATACAGCCTTGACGTACTCCTTTTCCTACCAGTCTGTTGTTCCATGTCCAGTTCTAACTGTTGCTTCCTGACCTGCATATAGGTTTCTCAAGAGGCAGGTCAGGTGGTCTGGTATTCCCATCTCTTTCAGAATTTTCCACAGTTTCTTGTGATCCACACAGTCAAAGGCTTTGGCATAGTCAATAAAACAGAAATAGATGTTTTTCTGGAACTCTCTTGCTTTTTCCATGATCCAGCAGATGTTGGCAATTTGATCTCTGGTTCCTCTGCCTTTTCTAAAACCAGCTTGAACATCTGGAAGTTCACGGTTCACGTATTGCTGAAGCCTGGCTTGGAGAATTTTGAGCATTACTTTACTAGTGTGTGAACCCTGAGTGCAATTTTGCGGTAGTTTGAGCGTTCTTTGGCATTGCCTTTCCTTGGGATTGGAATGAAAACTGACCTTTTCCAGTCCTGTGGCCACTGCTGAGTTTTCCAAATTACATGTATTTCTTTCAGATTCACTATGGCTTAAGCAAACTGGTTCTGTTATGGCTTTAAGTCATGGTTTATGGAACTGCCTTGTCTAAATACTGTCTTTTTAAGTTCTTTCCTTTATACATATAATTATGTGACTATAATTCTTGAATGTTTTGTTTAATTTGTTGAATTTTCTGCATTTGTCATAAATGATTTTAAAAATCCTGGCCAGGCTTTGGCAAACTCTTCTAATTTTGCCTAATGTAAAGGTTATATACCAGGATAAGCCTCCTTTTATCAACTCCTACCTGGGACCTGATGTAGACCGTAAGCATATGCTTATACTTAGGGCTCTCCAGCTCAACTAAATCCATTTCTTTAAGGTTTGGCCTCGTTTATCCAATTGTGTTTGCTTTGCAGTATTTCTTAGAGTCCAATTCTTTGCTAGCAACCATGTCCCATTTGCTGCTTTCAGTCTAGTGCTGATAACCAGTTTTTAAAGAAATTGAGTATTAGGATACAATAAAATACAAACTATTGATTTAATTTAACCTTTTGATCAAAAATCACTTGAGCTTCAGGATTACCATTAGGAAAATCTCATCATTATAAAATATTTTAGATGAGGATGATGTAAAAGATTGGACTAAATTTGTATTGAGCACACCTTGAGTTTGTTGTGTTTTTTTTCCTTAAATTTCTGTCATTTAAAGGTATAGGGGGAAAATTACATTATTTGCATTTTGGATAAAGAACAGCATACTTGTGTACTGTATCACTTCAGTTCAGTTGCTCAGTCGCATCTGACTCTCTGCGACCCCATGAATCGCAGCACTCCAGGTCTCCCTGTCCATCACCGACTCCCAGAGTTTACCCAAACTCATGTCCATCAAGTCAGTCGTGCTATCCAGCCATCTCATCCTCTGTTGCCCCCTTCTCCTGCCCCCAGTCCCTCCCAGCATCAGGGTCTTTTCCAGTGAGTCAACTTTTCGCATGAGGTGGCCAAAGTATTGGAGTTTCAGCTTCAGCATCAGTCCTTCCAGTGGACACCCAGGACTGATCTCCTTTTTAATATATGCAAATTATAATATTTAATCATTTTTAAATTTCCTCCTCTCTTCCAGTTTTTGCCCCTGATTCAAATTAAAGTCAGTTAACATAAATATAAGTTGTGAAAGTGTTAATCGCTCAGTCATGTCCAACTCTTCGCCACCCCAGGGACTATATAGACCACCAGGCTCCTCTGTCCATGGGATTCTCCAGGCAAGAATACTGGAGTGGGTAGTCATTCTCTTCTCTAGGGCATCTTCCCAACCCAGGTCTTCTACATTGCAGGCGGATTCTTTAGCATCTGAGCTCCCAGGGAAGCCCTTATAACAGGAATCAAATACCTTCTCTCTAAAGTCTGTAATGTTCATTACCCATTTTTAGCTAGGGGCATCTTTACATTTGTTGACTTGTTCGTGGACCAGGTAGTCTGATTAGGTGAACGACCTAATACCACCAACTGTTAGATGGTTGATACAGTTTCTGTATTCAGACTTTCCAGTTTCAAACCTGTCATTTAAAGAGAGATTTTTGAGTATATTTATTTTTGAGTGCATAGGAATATTGTTTTAATGGTTAACACCCAGAATTTTATTTCAACTATTTTGTATCAGATTATCAACTTGTGACTGCTCAGGAATTTTATCTAATACATCATTTCCTTTCATAATATGGTTTATGATGAATGTCCATATGGAGTATTTAGTTGAGAAGGCATTTGTGATTTTTAAAATTCTGTAATTGAGATGATGCTATTAAGTATGTCAATCTTCCTTTTCTAAGAAAATGAACAGTGTGACTATGTGGTGAGGTTGTTGACAAAAATAATGAAATTAGAACCATTGACCAGTTTTATATTATTTAAGCTATTTCATTTCACCCTCTTTGGTGGTGGTTTTTTTTTTACCCACTGGAAATAGATTTTAGAGAAGACCATGGTAATTCAGCGTACTCAGTTTATGCTAGGCCATGGGCTGTGATCTAGGGATATAGAAAGCAAGGTGATCCCTGCTCTTGAGAAACCCCAATCTAACAGAGGTGGCAAATAAGTAAACCAAAAACAATCCAGTGTGATAAGTGCTATCACACTATCAAACACACATACGTACATATATGTAAATATGGCTGTGGAAGCACAGAAATGAACACCATGTGTATTTATATTGTACTGAGTTGACTTTTAAAGATAGTGAAATAATTAACAAGGCAAAAAGGAAAGGTTTTCTAGATGGAAATAACAGTATATATTTAGTTAGGCATACAAAATTTCTATTTATAGGTCAAAATGATTAAATATTGATTAATAGGTTCAAACTAATGAGAAGGGTGATCACAGGTACTCGATTGTAAAAGATTGTGTATTCTTGACTAAAAATACATATCCCGCCCTATTTCATATTAGAGAAATTAATGAGAGAAACTTGTAAATGGGAGTCTCAAAATCAAGCTGACAGCAGAAAGAGTGAGAAACATTTTGGATTATATATGTTGGATTATTCATAATATGGTTTCTCATAAGTACTGTCATTAATAGAGATAATTAGCAGTATTGACACTAATGACTTCAGTATTCCATAGAAATTAATTTTCTAAGTAACAGCTGGTTTTTTAAAGCAAAACTTTAAACCTTTTTCATTTGTACTGTAATCACTATACACCCATTCTTGTCTCAAATACAATGTTTTAAACATAATTTAACCTTTTTTTTTTTAATGGTTCAAAGTTCTTGTAAAGCATCAGTTTTTGTTTTGTGCTTTAACACAGCATTTACAGTTCGTTGGTATTGGGGTATGAGGAACTGTTTGACTCGACAAACTTGCCTTTGGATTACTGAACTTTTATTCTTTTGATCTTGTATGTTCCTACCATCAGTCACTTAAGGAGACCTAATGAGTCTAATCTACTAAATTATTTTACATTCAGCTTTCTGGGTAAGAGATTTAGGGATGGAAAAAGAAGTGCTTGAGCTTTTATGTATACCTTTTTGCTGTATTTCTTCATTTAATTTTGGGTTCATGGATGAAATGTGAATAGTTAATATAAGTCCAAATAAGTAGAGGTATTTGTAAGTTAAGATTTTTTAATGTTATTAATCTATTACACTCATATTATTTGTAACTCTTGAGTATTGGTAATTATCACTAATTTATGTGTTAAGGTTTGGGGGTGATCCAAAGGAATTAATTGGGCTTTCTCAACTTGGAACTTCAACATAGAATCTACCAGATTAATGCATCCAAAACAAAGACTGAACTGCTTATTCTGTAAGAAGGACAAATCATCACTGACTTACCAGATTTAAATTTAGATGTGTACAAATGGCCTAGGTCAAAGGCAGCTAAGCCGTTTAGACATCAGGTCTACTTTCATTGGTTCCGTGTCCAAAAACACAGTGCCTTGTGATGCACTTTAGATAGCTGTGATTCTCCAGTTATTGTGCTTTCCCCTATGGAGATTTTCCTAGTTTCTAGAAAGCTGTTTAATTAGTTTCCAGGATAAATTTTTTTTATTTCCAAGTGAATAGAATCAGTGAAATTTTATCCTGACTCCCTTGATACTTCTAATTGTTCATATAATCAAAAGAGCATGTAACATATGTAAAATAAAAATACCTTTGATAGGTAACCTGTGTAGTATATAAGCAGTTCCAAGGCAAATGATAATGTAAAAAACTTTGAAATACGCTATCCACTTGTGATTTAAATTTTTATGTAAGTTGCAGGTTTTATGTAAATATTAAAATATAAAAGCTAATGTGTAATGATTAAATAAATTTAAGCAGCATATTTTTGTTTATTTCTTGGTATTTTAAAGATATCTGATTTTCATATCTTAATCTTCACTTGTTTTAAACAGTGAAAATTGTTTAGTCTGATGCTGGTAAGGTACATAAGTTGTTTCCCCTCCAGAGTGAAGTCACCCTGCTGAGAAATGAAGTGGCACAGCTGAAACAGCTTCTTCTGGCTCATAAAGATTGCCCTGTAACCGCCATGCAGAAGAAATCTGGCTATCATAGTGAGTAATGTTCCATTACCTATAGCCTTAGGCTATATCAGTGAAATACTGCCAGAGTGAACCAAGCTACCATTAAAAAAATGGAGATTGCAGTTCTAATATTTAATATTAAATATCAGAAGTTCTGCATAGTTATTATGGAATGGAGGATATACTTCTCATAATCTAGAGTTTTTTAATTTTCCTATATCTAGCTTTTCCCTAGAGATTACTATAGATCAGCAAAATCAGTTGGTTAATAATTTAAAATATAGTGAAAGTACTTATGATATTTTGTTTATATTCTCAGAGTAATAGTTTTCTTGGACTGACAGACTGAACACTTCTTTTCCAGCCTCCATTTAGTAATTTTTTTAAAATTAACTATCTTAACAGTCAGTAACAGATCCTATTGTTACAGTAGCAGATCCTAGTGTTCTTCCTTAGATAATCAGCATTGTGCAGTTTCATTGTTCTGAATGTTTATATTGAGCCTTCTAGTTACAAAAATACTAAACTAGAACAGTATTGAAATTATCTGCTTGTAAGTTTCCTCTTAAATATTTCCCTTTAAAATGAGGTGGGTTTTTTTTTCTGTTTTCAGCATTTTAGAGGTTAATTGTGCTTTTCTTCTTGTAATGTCCTATTTTGATAAGATGCACAATGTTGGAACCAGCTGGTAGTCTTGAATAAATGGCCAATTTTGTCCATCGTACACAAATCTGTAACAAATAACATAGCTGGGAATGCATTAGGAACATTCATAATATATAACCCATAGCTTTCATTTTTATGATTTAGTGATATTTCAGGATATTTGTAAATCTGAAGATTGTTTCAACCATCTGTATCCACTTCATTTTAATTTGCCAGTGTCAGTAATTCAAAGCAAAAAAACATTTTGTATTGGATGCAAACAGTTCCTCAGGTGCTCACGATAAAACTTAATGGCCACCATCTTTACTTGTAGTCATTGTAAGCAGTTTCATCAGAATGGGCAATATTTTTTAATTTAAAAGATTCAGTAGATTTAGCAACTCTCTATGCCATGTATATTTAGAACATTGATTTTTGCCAGTTTTGAGCAAATAAATCTCAGGCCTTTGACGTCTTGTCATTTTGACAGGATTGTGAAACACATTGTAGAGTAAATTGGAACCATATAGAATTATGTTTGGGGCTGTACTAACAACGCCTGCTGCGGGGATGAGGCCGTTATGGCTCCCGTGTGACTTCACAACATCATTTCCTTTAGAAGCTACTGAGTCCAGCATTATGCATACATGATTTTCTTAACAAGAGAGCTCTCCTGAATTTTGATATTCAAAAAGAAATATACAAATAATTCTGTAAAAGTAGAAGGAAAATAAACTCTTAAGTTGCATTCAATTTATAATTATCTTCAATTTTTTAATCTAAATTTATTGGATAACCCCAACAGTTCGCTGTTATCCAGGCAGTATATACTCAGCAAATGCAAACCAGTTCTTTATTTGAAGCCATAAAGATTTTTTTAACTGTACAGATGTATAGGTTTGCATGCTGTATCCTCAGACTGACTTGGAAATCTAGATTAATAAGTTTTTAGTGAAGATACACAAGGTTGTGGAAAATGTAAAAAAAAATAAGACATTTTGAAGTTTTGGAACAGTTCCCATCTTTTTTCCTGTCTAGTTATCTGTATGTCAAACTGATTGACGTCAGTATAGTTCTTGCATAAAATTAGTTCTCTTCAGCTCTACAAATTGGATTTTGTAGAAATTTCAAAATTTTTATTTTCAAATTTGAAGTCTGGAAAAAAATGTGACTTCTCTGTTTGGTAGTCAAAGTAAAGATTGTTTAAGTTAATGTTTACATCTCAGAAAAAAATGTGGAGAAATTTACAAATACATAACTGTTCATCAAATTATAACACACAGCAATTGCTAATGATAATGAGCTGTAATACTAGTTAGCTCTTTCAAAACGATGTGACAGAAAACTAAGGTTTAGAAGAAATTAAGTAATATCACAAAATCTTGCCGGTAAAAGTGACAATATAAAGTCACACAGTCACAGGGTCTCTTTTTTAAAAACAGAAAGTCCCATATCCTAGGAAACCTTTCAGTCATGAGAAAACCACGACATTGATTTTAAGGGTCAAAACAAGAGTGGAAATATGAAAACATTTTTAATGTTTGGATTCCATGAAGAATAAAACATAAGAGTAATCTTGCTGCTATTAATTCATCTTCTGTAAACCTCTGGACATAATTAACATAACATATAGTTGTTTCTGTAATCATAAGTGGGAAGTAAAGTTTATTAGACCCTAAATGTGAGTTTATATTTTCATTAATGAAAATATGTATAAACATTAGTGGAACTTTAGAGAGTGAATTGTCAAATAACTGGTTTCTTTTGGTTTAAGTAGTGCTAAAAACGGCTCTTAGAGTGTAATAAGATCTCTTGTATCTTTCTGTTGTTTGTGATTTACACTAGTAATTCTTCTCCCCTTACCATCTCGAACTGGACATAGGTACAGCTGTATGACATTACAAAGGTATTTTATACATAATTTATAAGTGAGTACCTGATTCTTTGTACAGCCTAGAGATTTGTTTTACCTAATTCTGAAAGCTTGGAGAAAGATACACCTGTCCCTTATCACTTTCATTTTGACTCCATCTCCCCCATTGTGTATTTATATTTCCTCATACCACTTGTCACAGCTCGCTCTATTTCTGAAAGCTGTTATATCCCGAGAACTTACATTGAGAGGAAGGTCATTTTGTTATCGTGTTGAATAGTGGTGAAATAAAGGGCTTTTTACTGTTCTCTCCAGTTAAACTGTTATTTGCCAGTGTTTTCTTTGAATGCATTATTATTGTATTGGCTATTTAACTGAATTGTAAATATTTTATAACATTCATTGTTGCTTAATCAGAAAAGTACCTTTATGCTTTACATAATTTTAAAAAGGATTACTGATAGTGGTTTTTTTTTTTTTTTTTTTTTTAAACTATATCTTGACATCAAACTTTTATCCAGTGGTGCAGTTTTGTATTTAAAGCAGATTTATAGAGAGGTGAGATTCTTTCAAAAATGCATGGATTTGAGGCAAATGTATCACAATACTGTAAGGGTTACTATATTTCAGAAAACCCTCAAAAGGAAGAATTATATTTGAACTAAAGTTGTGCTTGCCAGATTCCTCCCCCTCTATCTTCTACATTACAAATCACTGGGTAAGTCCTGCTTCATGGGGTCCACAATCTTAATAATTGACTTTCAGAATGAGCACCTGGCCATCAGTAAGCAGGCCAGTATGTACTCTCAGATTTCATAGAAAGCCAGCTAATTGTTATTTCTGAGCACTAAATAAAAATTATTTTAATACCAAATGCAAAGTGCAAAAGAACACATCCTGTATAACACTGTTTTTAAAGTGTTCACAAATAAAGCTGAACGATACTGTTTAGAGATTTATATTTATCTGGTAAAACTTCAAAGAAAAAACAAAGGAATTACAAAAGGAATACATATAGAATGGTGATTACCTTTGGTGAAGAGAGGACCCTCCAGGAAGCACAAGTGTTAATTGCAGTTTTTAAGTTGGGAAGCTGAGTTCACAGGTGTTGATAGGATCAGTTGTCTCATAACTTGCATACACTGTAACAATTTGTGGGTGTTATACAAATGGAATTATTGGTTTCTCTTCTGTTAAAATAAGAAAGATGTAGATTTGTTCAAGCCAAAAAATTGGTAATCTATTTTCATAAATATTTAGAATGCCCTGTCTCCAGTTTTATATGGATTTTTATTTGAATCTCAATGCATGCAACTATAACAGGTGGTGGCATTTAGATTCTAAATATTGCTTATTCTCATGTGTATAGATCATTAGAATCAGGTATTATAATCATCCTTTGCTGCAGCAGATTGAAAGTCAGTCAGAATAAATATAGTTCTGCAGAGGGAATTATTTGAAGACATAATTTGTATGTTAGAATTCATTTTGATTATATTTTCTAACCTTTTAATAACAAAACCAGTCTATTGGCCTACATGTCAAATGTGTTGCTGGGTGTTTCATCTATAAGAGACTTACCTCTCAAATTCCTACTTCATTTTCTTTCTTAACACTATTTAACAAATAATTCTTCAGCTCTGCTTTACTGGACTTGAGGGGTTTCCATGTGCATGCCTGTGCCTTCATTTGGCTTGTTGCAGCAAAATTGCCTACTTCATGACTTATAGCCACCTTTCAGTTACTCAGTTACTGTGATACCAACTTCTCTAAACTGATGTAAAATGTCATCTAACCTTTTATTCTGTACATTGACTCAGCCTGATAAATTTTTACAACTATTCTAAGAAACTGAGTAGTTTTCTTTTTTCCACTCAGCTGCTGATAAAGACGATAGTTCAGAAGATTTGTCAGTGCCGAGTAGTCCACATACCGAAGCTATACAACATAGTTCTGTCAGCACATCCAATGGAGTCAGTTCAACTTCCAAGGCAGAAGCTGTAGCCACTTCAGTCCTCACCCAGATGGCGGACCAGAGTACAGAGCCTGTGCTTTCGCAGATTGTCATGGCTCCTTCCTCCCAGTCACAGCCCTCAGGAAGTTGATTAAAAACCTGCAGTGCGGCAGCTTTAGATACTCATTAGTGACTTCAAAGGGAAATCAAGGAAAGACCAGTTTCCATTTATGCGAAATCTGTGGTTGTAAATTTTTTTTTTTTTACTTGAAATTAAATTTGACTCTAAAGTTGGTGTAGCAGCAGTTGATGATCAGACTGAACAAGTTTTTAGTCTCTGGAAAAAGACTGATTTTGCTTTTTTTATAAATATTGTTAGATTTATTAATTTTTCTGTGCTCAATGTGTAAATTGTATTATAATTCATTGTGGTTTATTTCACTTTTAATTTGGGGGTGTTTTAATAAATGGGGGTGTTACTGAATCTTTCTTCCTACTTCCACTTCTTTTGACCACCTCTTAACCCTCAACTATGATGGTAGTTTTGTTATATCATTTATACCAAAGTTCTGCATAGTCCCTATTGACTTTGTAATGTTAACAAGGTCATAAAGCACTAGCAAGTGAAAGAAATTTGCTTTTAATCTTTTTGCCTTTTATTTTGCACATTATGCAAAAGGAAGAACATTAGCGAACACTTTTTAAGTGAGTGAAATGTGGTAAAAGACATACAGTGCTTTTAGGCACACTCTTAATGAAGGTCAGTAATAGTGCATTTTCTTTAAGATTTTAAGTAAGCATGAATATTGGAATCCTTTATCATTTCAATGACGACTGTTTTTCAAGTCTTAAATTCAGTATTTTAAATCCTATGTTTTGAGGCTAACAATATGAAATTATATAAAGTACAATACAGGGTTATCGGATACCTAATAATTTTTTGATATTAGATTTTTGGTTTTGTTTATTTTTTACAGATTTCAGGTTTTAAACTGAGAAGTTTATGCATAATCAAGTAAGGTATGGTTGCCAGAAAAGCCTAAAAATTACTACTTAGAAAATTTAAGACTGTTTACCCCCATTGTCTTGTACTTGCAAGCTAACTTGTACTTATTCTTGTGGAAGCACTGTCATCTTTTAGTAGCCAATTTTGATAACGTTTCTCGTGGGAAAAAATCAGTATCTATCTTTAGAACAATGTAACTATAATGTGGGACACAAGAGTGAGTGAGAGAGAGTGAGTATGTGTGTATGTGTGTGTCTTTCAATAGTTTATGCCAGCAATCTTTGCTTGAATGTTTAACGATGCCTTCAGTGTGATGCTGGCCAATAGATGATTGCAATTTAAGATGTCATTACTGTGCAGGCTTGGATAACTAACATTCCATGATGTAGTTTGTTTCTGATGAGATGATTGTAGGTACACTTTTCTCATTATCCAATCATCTGTGGGATACTGAGTTTTCTAATGTGCCATTATCTATTTTTATTCTGCAGTTATGTTCAAAATACAGTACAATATTTTAAAATAGACAAAATTGTTAAAAATAAAGTAGTAGATGTGTGTAAAAAAACTTTGTAAAATAGTTATGAGTCCTCCCCAGTAGCGACCTCTGGCATTCAAGCAGGATTCCATTATGTAAATATCTGTAACACATTTATAATAAGTTGTGTGGTTTGTTCTGCATCCATACTACACTATTTGCTAAAGTCTCAGTGCCATCTCCTAATGAGACTGACATTTTAAAAACCTGTATGGAATATCCTTGGCAATTCAAGAAAATACCCCACCTTGCCTAAGTTCCGAACTGGGAAACATTCAGATTGTACAAATGACATTTCAGGACTTTCAAGTATGAAGATAATAGGAATTTTATTGTTTGGCTTATAAAAAATGAGAGCATTTTTGGTTGATAATTGTACTTCTAAAGTTTTTTTTTTTTAACTGATTTTATAATTTTCAGGTACTCAATTTCTAATCATGACTTTGCCGTAGTTATGCTAAGGAGTTGATCTCAAAGGCACAAAATATGAATTCTGCAAGAAGGCTGTTTTTTATTGTAGTTTGGATGGGTTAGGAAAAGCCTCCGTTTTTCATTCTCCTAGGTCAGTCAGTGCATTTTTCTTAAATTTTATTATTTATGCAAGTTAAAGTTCTTTGGTAACAGGAATTCTTGCAACTGTAAAATAAAACTACATAGATGTAAGAAGTCATGTAAACGGTTAATGAGCTTATTACCAAGGTTAGCAAAACTCATTGTAAATCAGTCTGTACTCAGCAAATAAAAATCATTATTAGTTGTATAAACACAAATTCCATTTTGACTTTCAGGATGTCACACTACTTCTGTACCTAGCATTTTGAGTCCTTATATTTGCAATGTTACACAAACTGTACTATTTTCTTTTATGTGCAGTTTGCATGAGTAAACCATCAAAGAATAAATTCTATCTTTAAATTATGTTCATAATTTGCTTGTTCTTATCTGTCTTTCCTAAAATAAGATTACTTGATCATGATGTTTTTCTCCTTCAGAATGTTTATTACCTGAGAAGAGCCTAATATTCTGTTTCCTGTGATAAAATTAATTTCTTCTCAAAGACCTTTCAGCTGCAAGGTCACTCAGGCCTCTTTCTTCTTCTCTGCATTCACTTTAATTTATGTCTCCAGCCCAGAATATTCCCTTACCCACACACACAACTACTACACACAGATGCACCAGCCTTTGGTTTATCTTGGTAACTGCCTGCCAAAACAACTCTTATCTTTCACTCTGAACTGTATAATCTTCCCTTACCCTGCCTTCAAACACACTGCTCCCATAATGTTTCATAAAGCAATTGATTACCACACCATCCTTCCAGTTGCTGAGGTCAGAACAACCTTGTTCTCATCGTTGATTCCTCACTTCTCACATCCAACACATCAAGAAATGCTGTTACTTTACCTTCAGAATAATACAGAATTCAGCCACTCATCATTTCCAGTGCTATCACCCTGATCTGTGCCCTCGTTGTTCCTCACCCAGAGTACTGAATACCTTACACCCACCTCCTTTCTTTCACCCTGCCTGCTACAGCCCATCCTCAATACAGAAGCCCCACTGAAGCTTTCCAAACATGCAACGGGTTAGGGCACTCCTCTGCTCGAGTTCTAGAGCAGCTCCTCATTACATTCAGAGCTGGAGCCAGCCCTTACAGGGGCCTACAAGGCCTGTTCCCCCAACTGCATCCCATTAGATCTCTGACCTCATCTCCTACCACACTGTGAGCACTGCTGGGTGTCCGTTTTTCTTCTAGGCACTGGGTATACACTAACAGCCAAAACACAAAAACTCCTGCTTTGGGGAAGCTTACATTCTAAGTGGGGAGAGAGGTTTTAGGGAAACACAACACAGTATCAGTACATCATCTTACTGTGTTATAATAGAAACCATCAGTGCTAAGTGAAGAAAGACATCCCAGTTGTGCTGGAGAGCACTGGAGTGATGTTTCAGTCTTCTCTCTCAGAGCCAATCTGAAAAGATACAAAGAAACACGTGGTTATTTACTTTTAAGGTGTACATTTCATAAATGTGCTTAATCTGAAATCCATGATATCAAAGACTTGATAAAGACAAACTGATGTGTTTCTGTAACAAAGTTTGACTAATACACTGAGAAACTACACATTTGCTTTATTTCAGAGGATAGGAAAGATAAGTAAGTTCCACAGACAAGAGTTTAAGTGTAGTTCTGCTCATTATCCATCTCTGAAACTATAGTTTGATGTTTGACAATAATAATTTATTTCTGAGAATAATTATGAGAGAATCCATTTACTGCTGGGACTTCATCTTATAAAAATATATACATGTACACACACAGACTTGTATACACTAAATACCTAAAGAACAGTTACAAAACCAAGTAGAAGAAAATTTTAATCTGATGTTTCTAGATTACCTTGACCACAAGATAATACTTAACTTCTGAAGCAATTAAAATTATACCATTTTATGTCTGATATGAAAAATCACCTCTTTAAACTTTGAATAAATACAAATACATTTTTTCTGTGATTCTCATACATTTTTAAGTGAAGATCTTTCTAGCCATCTAAAATTAGACTAACAGTTGGGTTTTCACCGAAGCAAAGTATTATTAAGATCCTTTCTGTGTGGGAGAAAAAAACTCACAAAAAGTAGAATAAGGATTTTTCTGGAGAAATAAATAGTTTTACCATTTAAGTAAATGGTGAGTTGCCAATTACACATTGCCATAGAAGTAAAATTAATGGAAATGTTTCCAGAACTAAACATTCATTAGTTCTGAAATAACCAAGGCCATGTGACATTGGAACCTACAATAAAAGAAAATATGAATAGTTTTATTCTGTTGTAGCAGTCCAATGCACCAAATATTGTAAAATTTTCAAAAATGTCATAGCACTCAGACTAGAAGAGTTCTGATATTCAACAATGGGCCAGTAAATTGTACCTTTTTTCCTCAAATGGACATCCAAATTTTTCCAATGACTATGAGAAGAGGATGGCATTAGCACACCATTGTCATGGTCATGGTGCTTCCCTTGCTTTATTTTGCATTAGATTTTACGTTTAAGAAATAATTCATTGAGCTAGAACCATGGTTTTATCATGCATTACCTCAATTATTTGGGAAAGTACTTACGATTATGAATTTCATTTTTAACTATCAAGTCAAATAAAGGTAGTTTTACTTTATTCACTTAATTTTACAGTAGGTTTTGCTTTCTATGAAAGTAGACAAAAGAGACTGTTCCTTCAAAAGAGCTCTTTTTAAAATTATTTTTGCTTTAATGATTTTTTAAAAGCATGTAAATTAAGAAATGCTGTTTTCCATAACCTGACACAAAAAGTATTTAAATGAAGTTTACTTAACAGAATTTAAGATGATAGAGTTGTCTGAGTTTCTCATAACTGGAAGGAAAGAAATGCATTATGTGATGCTTGAGAAAATGCAAAAATATGTCACTACCATTATCCTCAAAAAGAAACCCTTTTGCACAGTTCAGTATTAATTGATAATTTTATTTTTTTCTCACCAATACTTTTTTTAAATCTCCCATGTAATTAAACAGTAGCTAAATTTCTCTATTTTTAGGAGATGTGCTTGTTAAAATTCTGTTCATAGGGTCTAATACTATCATTGAAAATAAAATGAGTTAGGTAATATAGCTATCAGCATAATTAATTTGAGCATCTAAAACTTATTCAACAGATAATTAATGACTTTCCCCAGTTGCTAAATTTTTAGCATTACATCTTAATCTGTTCAGCTTAGCTAATGGATTCTGAGGTATCTTCCAACATTGAGGTAATCTGCTAAATTATCAAGGAGAAGGCAATGGCAACCCACTCCAGTACTCCTGCCTGGAAAATCCCATGGATGGAGGAGCTGGTAGGCTGCAGTCCATGGGGTCGGGAAGAGTCGGACATGACTGAGCGACTTCACTTTCACTTTTCACTTTCATGCATTGGAGAAGGAAATGGCAAGCCACTCCAGTGTTCTTGCCTGGAGAATCCCAGGGACAGCAGAGCCTGGTGGGCTGCCGTCTATGGGGTCGCACAGAGTCCGACACGACTAAAGTGACTTAGCAGTAGCAGCAGCTAAATTATCAACAATCATATCAATAGTCTAAATTAACATATTGCAAACAAAGATCTTCAGATATTTTTTGTGACTGAAGATCAAAACTGGAAATTCATTGTTCGTTCCTGGGTTTCGGCACCAAAAACAAAAAACAAAAAAAAACTGGAAATTCTTTTTTATGGACTAGAGATTATTTATGACAAGGTAATATTAGACGACAATTTTGAAAATATCTACTTCTATTGTCATTTTAATTGTGTTCTACTTATCTGTAGAAGTTACGTAAGTGGCTTAAAAGTAGTAGGCGCTTGAACATATTAATGATCTATAAGAACTTGCATAAAATATTTGTATGTTTGCTATAACTAATAGTGCATGCTGCTGCTGCTGCTAAGTTGCTTCAGTCGTGTCCGACTCTGTGCGACCCCATAGACGGCAGCCTACAAGGCTCCCCCGTCCCTGGGATTCTCCAGGCAAGAACACTGGAGTGGGTTGCCATTTCCTTCTCCAATGCATGAAAGTGAAAAGTGAAAGTGAAGTCGCTCAGTCATGTCCGACTCTTAGCGAGCCCATGGACTGCAGCCTACCAGGCTCCTCCATCCATGGGATTTTCCAGGCAAGAGTACTGGAGTGGGTTGCCATTGCCTTCTCCGAATAGTGCATAGGTATATATAATTTTAAATTATCATTTAACAATGCTTTAATCTCTTGCTTAAAGTTTTCCCCCAATTTTTTCTGAATTTCTAACAAAAATATTAATTTAGGTGTCTCATTTCTCTTGCTGGTGAAAACACTTACGAATATTGGCTCACTAAACGAAGTACCTAATAAGCACAGACTTTGCACCGAGTTGTTGGACTGTAGGGACCACAGTAATAATAAAGACCAGGATCTTACTGTCAAGGAGAATCCATTTGGAAAGACAAAATATTTGTTACATCTATGACAGGAAATAATCAAAATCTACAACTTCTGAAACAATTTATAAGTTCACAAAAGGAAGCAAACCATACTATATTTGAACTTCATTTAAATTATGAATGAGATGGGTAGAAAGGAAACAAAAGTAACAACAAAAGACCACATAAATGAGTTATGTTTATAGGACAATGGAAAGATAGGAAGAAGAGGGTTAGCAATGAGCAAAACTGCATAGCTGGAATAGGGCTAGTTTATAGAGGGTCCTAAAGTATGTAGGTCAGGAAGCAACAGTTAGAACTGGACATGGAACAACAGACTGGTTCCAAATAGGAAAAGGAGTACATCAAGGCTGTATATTGTCACCGTGCTTATTTAACTTATATGCAGAGTACATCATGAGAAATGCTGGGCTGGAAGAAGTACAAGCTGGAATCAAGATTTCTGGGAGAAATATCAATAACCTCAGATATGCAGATGACACCACCCTTATGGAAGAAAGTGAAGAGGAACTAAAAAGCCTCTTGATGAAAGTGAAAGAGGAGAGTGAAAAAGTTGGCTTTAAGCTCAACATTCAGAAGACTAAGATCATGACATCTGGTCCCATCACTTCATGGGAAGTAGATGGGGAAACAGTGGAAACAGTGTCAGACTTTTATTTTGGGGGGCTCCAAAATCACTGCAGATGGTGACTGCAGCCATGTTAAAAGACGCTTACTCCTTGGAAGGAAAGTTATGACCAACTTAGATAGCACATTCAAAAGCAGAGACATTACTTTGCCAACAAAGGTCCATCTAGTTAAGGCTGTGATTTTTCCAGTGGTCACGTATAGATGTGAAAGTTGGACTCTGAAGAAGCCTGAGCACCGAAGAATTGATGCTTTTGAACTGTGGTGTTGGAGAAGACTCTTGGGAGTCCCTTGGACTGCAAGGAGATCCAACCAGTCCATCGTAAAGGAGATCAGTCCTGGGTGTTCATTGGAAGGACTGATGCTAAAGCTGAAACTCCAATACTTTGGCCACATGATGTGAAGAACTGACTCATTGGGAAAGACCCTGATGCTGGGAGGGATTGGGGGCAGGAGGAGAAGGGGACGACAGAGGATGAGATGGATGGATGGCATCACCGACTCGATGGACATGAGTTTGAGTAAACTCCGGGAGTGGTGATGGACAGGGAGGCCTGGCATGCTGCGATTCATGGGGTTGCAAAGAGTCGGACACGACTGAGCAACTGAACTGAACTGAAGGGATTTAGACTAGAAAACAGGCAACTATTGACTTAGCTTAAAAAATGCACAATAGAAAGGGTGCCCCTTGTGGCAGTCAGCCTACAAATTGCACTAATCCAAGTTGTAACCAGCACTAAGGGAAGAAGAGCCAATTCAGAGCAAAAGCAATGGGAATATCACTCAGCCATTAAAAAGAATGCCTGCAATGCAGGAGATCTGGATTCAATCCCTGGGTCAGGAAGATCCCCTGGAGAAGAGAATGGCAACCCACTCCAATATTCTTGCCTGCAGAATTCCATGGACAGATGAGCCTGGTGGGCTACATATACATAGTCCGTAGTCGCAAAGAGTTGGACACGACTGAATGACTAACACTTTAATTTTCTAATGCCATTTGCAGCAACATGGATAGACGTAGAGATTATCACACTAAATGAAGCAAGACGGATGTGAAACACTGTGTGATAGCCCTTATACACAGAATCTAAAAAGAAATTATACAGATGAATTTATTTACAGACAGACTTACTGACTTAGAGAACTTACAAACTTAGGGTTACCAGGGGGAAAGGGTTGGGATGGGAATAGTTAGGGAGTTTGGGATGGACATGTACACACTGCTATATTTTAAATGGATAACCAACAAGGACCTATTGATAAGCACAGGAAACTACACAATGTTATGTGGCAGACTGGATGGGAGGGGAGTTTGGGACAGAATGGACACATGTATATGTATGACTAAGTCCCTCTGCTCTGCATCTGAAACTATCACGTTATTAATCAGCTATACTACAATATGGGCTTCCCCAGTGGCTCAGCAGTAAAGAATCCGACTGCAATGCAGGAGACACAGGTTCAGTCCCTGGGTCGAGAAGGTCCTTGGAGGAGGGCGTGGCAGCCCACTCCAGTATTCTTGCCTGGAGAATATCATGGACAAAGGAGCCTAGTGGGCTACAGTCCATAGTGTCACTGACTGAGCGACTGAGCACACACGCATGCACACATACTCCAATATACAATAAAATAGTTGTTTTCTTAAAAGACATATACTAATCAGACAAAAATTAAATACAGAGGAAAAAATGTAAAAGCAACAACATACAAGGAAATTCCCATAGGATTATCAGCTGATTTTTCAGCAGAAACTCTGCAGGCAAGAAGAGAGTGGCATGATAGCTTTAGAGTGATGAAAGGGGAAACCTACAACCAAGAATACTACCTTGGTAGGCGCGCATTCTGGAGAAGGCAATGGCACCCCACTCCAATACTCTTGCCTGGAAAGTCCCATGGACAGAGGAGCCTGGTAGTCTGCAGTCCAGGGGGTCACTGAGGGTCGGACAACTGAGCAACTTCACTTTCACTTTTCACTTTCATGCATTGGAGAAGGAAATGGCAACCCACTCCAGTATTCTTGCCTGGAGAATCCCAGGGACGGGGGAGCCTGGTGGGCTGCCGTCTATGGGGTCGAACAGAGTCGGGCATGACTGAAGCGACTCAGCAGCACAGCAGGCTCTCATTCAGATTCGACAGAGAAATCAAAAGCTAAGAGAATTCAGCACTACCAAACCAGCTTCACAACAAACTCAAGGAATTTCTCTAGGAGAGTGGGAGGGAGGGAAGGCCACAACTAGAAATAAAATTACAAGTGGGAAGGTCATCAGTAAAGAAAAACATACAGTAACGCAGGAAATTATCCATACACAAAAATGATAAAACCAAAGACTAGGAGAAGAGAGTACAAACACCAGAAATGGGAATTGCATTTTAAATTAAGAGACCAGCAACTTAACCTTCCGGCAGACTGAATATCAAATAGCTCATGCAATTCAATATTTTAAATAAAAGAGTCAAAAAATGGGTGGAAGACCTAAATGACATTTCTCCAAAGAAGACATATAGATAGCCAAGAGACACATGAAAAGATGCTTAACATCACTAATTATTAGAGAAATGCATATCAAAGCAAAATGAGGTATCACTTCATACTGGTCATAATGGCCATCAAAAAATCTACATGCAAAAAAAAAAAATGCAAAAAATCAAAGCAAAAAAAATTGCAAAAAATCAAAGCCATCAAAAAATCTACATGCAAAAAAAAAAAAAGCATGCAAAGCAAAATCATGCAAAGCAAAAATCAAAGCAAAAAAAAAATGCAAAAAATCAAAGCCATCAAAAAATCTACATGCAAAAAAAAAAAAATGCAAAAAATCAAAGCAAAATGAGGTATCACTTCATACTGGTCATAATGGCCATCAAAAAATCTACATCAAAAAATCTACAAAAAATCTGGAGAGGATGTAGAAAAAAGAGAACCCTCTTGCACTGTTCCTGGGAATGTAAATTGATACAGCTACTATGGAGAACACTGGTGATTCCTTAAAAAAGAAACTAAAAATAGAACTACCATATCACCCAGCAATCCCCCTACTGGGTATATACCCTGAAAAAAAACCATCCTCTGAAAAGACACATGCCACCCTAGTGTTCACTGCAGCACTATTACAAGAGCTAGAACATGGAAGCCACCTAAATGTCCATCAGCAGGTGAATGGATAAAGAAGTTGTGGTACATATATATAATGGAGTATTATTCATATAAAAGAACAAAATTGGGTCATTTGTAGAGACACGAATGCACCTAGAGCCTGTCATACAAAGTAAGTCAGAAAGAGAAAAATAAATATCCTATATTAACACATATATGTGGAATCTAGTAAAATGGTAGAGATGCAGGCATAGAAACAGATGGGTGGACGTGGTGGGGCAGGGGCAGGCTGGAAGGGTGGGATGAATTGGGAGATTGGGGTCAGCATGTGTACACTGTATGTAAAATAGATGGCTAGTAGGAACCTGCTGTGTAGTTCAGGGGGTGCAGCTTGATGCTCTGTGGTGACCTAGATGGGTGGGATGACGTGGGCTGGGAGGGAGGTCCAAGAGGGAGGGAATGTACGTATACATACAGTCGATTCACTGTGTTGGACAGCAGAAACCAACAGAACTACATCGCATTAAAAAAAAAAAACCTTATGGGAACTGCAAACCAAAAAACTACATTAGATAACACACAAAAAAAGTAAAAACAACCTAAACACAACACTAAAAGAGAGTCATCAAATCACAAAAGAACGAAAGAGGGGAGGGAGAAAAAAACACCTGCAAAAAACAAATCCAAAACAAAATGGTAATAGGAACAAAAACCGCTATAAGAGACAAGGAAGGGCACTATAGAATGAACAAGGGATCAGTACCAGAAGACGATGTAACAATTTTAAATACACATGCACTTAACACAGGAGCACCTTAATACATAAGGCAAACACTAACAGCCATAAAAGGAGAAATCGAAAGTAACACAGTAATAGTGGGGACTTCAACACCTCACTTACACCAATGGACAGGTTACTGTATGGTCTTGGCACAAAACAGAGATCAATAGAACAGGAAAGTCCAGAGATAAAACCATGCACCTATGGTCAACTAATCTATGTCAAAGGAGGCAAGACTATACAACAGAAAAGATAGTCTCTTCAGTAAGTGGTGCTGGGAAAACTGGACAGCTACATGTAAAAGAATGAAATTAGAACTCTTAACACCATGCACAAGTGACTGTGTCAAAATGGATTAAAGACCTAAATATAAGGCTGGATAATATAAAACTCTTAGAGGAAAATATGGACAGCCCACTCTGACATTTATTCTAGCAATATCTTTTTTAATCCACCTCCTAAAGGAATTAAAAAGAAACAATTGGGACCTAATTAAATGTAAAAGCTTTTGCACAGCCAAGGAAACCATAAACAAAATGAAAAGACAACCTACAGAATGGGAGAAAATATTTGCAAAGTGACCGAAAAGAGGTTAACCTCCAAAATATACAAACAGCTCATGCAGCTCAATAACAACAACAAAAAGGGCAAAAGACCTAAATAGACATTTCTCCAAAAAAGACAGACAGACGGCCAACAGGCACATTTACGATGCTCAGGATCACCAATACAATAAGGTATCACCTCACACTGGTCAGAATGTGTGCATGCTAAGTCACTTCAGTCATGTCTGACTCTGCGACCCTATGGACTGTAGCCTGTGAGGTTCCTCTGTCCATGGGATTCTCCAGGCAAGAATACTGGAGTGAGTTGCCATTTCCTCCTCCAGGGATCTTCCTGACCCAGCGATTGAACCCGCGTCTCTTACATTTCCTGCATTGGCAGGCAAGTTCTTCACCACTAGGGCCACCAGAATGGCCACCATCAAAAACTCTACAAACAATAAATGATGAAGAGGATGTGGAGAAAGGGGAACCCTCCCACACTGTTGGTGGGAATGTAAATTGGTACAACCACTATGGAGAACAATAATGGACAGTCTTCCTTAAAAAAATAAATATGATCTAGCAATCCTACTCCTGTGCATATGGAGAAAACCTTAACTCAAAAAGATACACACACCCCAATATTTATTGCAACACTTTACAATAGCGAAGACATGGATGAAATCTAAATGTCCATCAACAGAGAAACAGATAAAGAAGATGTGATACATATACACAATGGATTTTAGCCATAAAAAAGAATGAAATAATGCCATTTACAGCAACATGGATGGACCTAGAGGTTATCATACTAAGTGAAGTAAGTCAGACAGAGGAAATCAAACATCACATGGTATTGCTTGCATATATATGGAATCTTAAAAATGGTACAAATGAGCTGATTTACAAAACAGAAATAGAGTCACAGATGCAAAAAACAAACGTGGTTACCAGAGGGGAAAGGGCGGAGGGGGCTATATTAGGAGATCAGGACTGAAAAATACACACTGCTATATACAAAATAGATAACTAATGAGGACCTATTGTATAGCACAGGAAACTACTCAATATTCTGTAATAACCTAAATGGGAAAAGAATCTAAAAAGAATGGCTATATGCATATGCATAACTGATTCACTTGGCTGTACACCTGAAACTAACACAGCACTGTAAATCAACCATACACCAATAATTTTTTTTTTTTAAAAAGAACATAAAATGGAGAAAGAACAATCTCTTCAATAAACAGTGTTGACAAACTGGACAGCCATATGCAAAAGAATGAAGCTGGACCACCATCTTCTACCATACACAGAGACAAACTCAAAGTTGATTCAAGACTTGAACATAAGCCCTGAAACCATAAAACTCGAAAACAGGAGGTAAACACCATGAAGTTGGTATTAGAAACAATTTTTTGGATTCGATACCAAAAGGCAACAAAAGCAAAGATAAATAAGTAGGACTACATCAGACGAAAAAGGTTCTCCACAGCAAAAGAAATCAACAAAATGAAAAGGAAATGTACCAAATGGGGGGAAATGTTTGAAAGTCATATATCTGATATGGGATTAATATCCATACTATACAAAGAACGCACGCAACTCAACAGAAAAAATAAATAATAAAGCCTATCAATTGAAAAATTACATACAGAAGAAAATGGTAAGTTTCACCACAGATTTCTTATCCAAATAAGCAAGTCTCCTTTGTGTCTCCTTCAAATGGCTGGAGAAGACTGATGAATCTAGATTTCTATATTCAGTGAAAATACTTTTCAAAGATGAAAGACAAATAAGGATTTGTTAGACAAGCAAATACTGAAAGAATTTATTATCTTCAGAATTGAACGGCAAGAAATGTCAAAAGTCAAGCAGTGTTAACAGACAGAAACTTAGATTGACAAAAAGGAAATTTTCTTGAAATGGTTAAAATGGAAGTAAATATAAAAGAGTTTTTATGTCTAATCACATTTTTTCTAATGTCTAATCAGATTTACAATGTTGTATTAGTTCCAGGTATATGGCAAAGTGAATCATTAACTGTCTAAAGCAAAAATAATAGCAATGTATTGTTATAGCATATGCAAAAGTTATATATATCTCCACAGTAGCATAAAACGTGGAAGGAGAGATTGAAATAATACTGTTGTAAGATTCTTATACTGTATGTGAAGTATATGATACCATTTAAAGATACAGTATGATTAAGATAAATGTTGTAAATCCTAGGTCTACTACTAAGAAAAATGTATAAATAATATCCTCTTTGAATTATATAAACCACAAATTAATATGAAAAAACAATGATACAAAAATTTCTCATCAGATTAGAAAAATAAATCAGATGTGACCAGGTATTGGGGGAGCATGTGAGAACATTAGACCAAGGTGGAAGCATATATTGGTACCATGACTTCAAAGAGCAACTTGATAACACTTTATAAAGCTGATGACAGTTTCTCTTCTCTTGTCTAATTTTCTATAAATGTTTCATAATTAAAATTTAAAAATAAAATATTACATTAAACAAATAATTTTACTAAAATTACACTAAGTTTTTCAGAGTAGCACATTGCCAGTTTTTCATGCATAACATCATGCATCCATGTGTGTTTAGTCGCATCCAGCCCTTTGGGACCCCACGGACTGCAGCCTGCCAGGCTCCTCTGTTCATGGAATTTTTCAGGCAAGAATACTGCAGTTAGTTGCCATTTCCTTCTCCAGAGGATCCTCCTGACCCAGGGATTGAACCTGCATCTCCTACACTGGCAGGCAGACTCTTTACCAGTGAGCCACTTCAGAGGTTAAGTTCAGTTTCTCAGTTGTGTCCAACTCTTTGTGACCCCATGGACTGCAGCACCCCAGGCCTCCCTGTCCATCACCAACTCCCGGAACTTACTCAAGTTCATGTCCATCGAGTCGGTGATGCCATCGAACCATCTCATTCTCTGTCGTCCCCTTCTCTTCCCACCTTCAATCTTTCCCAGCGTCAGGGTCTTTTCCCATGAGTCAGTTCTTCACATCAGGTGGCCAAAGTATTGGAGTTTCAGCTTCAGCATTAGTCCTTTCAATGAATATTCAGGACTGATTTCCTTTAGGATTGACTGGTTTTATCTCCTTGCAGTCCAAGGGACTCTCAAGAGTCTTCTCCAACACCACAGTTCAAAAGCATCAGTTCTTTGGCGCTCAGCTTTCTTTATGGTCCAACTCTCACAACTGCACATGACTACTGGAAAAACCATAACTTTGACTAAATGGACCTTTGTTGGCAAAGTAATGCCTCTGCTTTTTAATATGCTGTCTAGGTTGGTCATAACTTTCCTTCCAAGGAGCAAGCGTCTTTTAATTTCATGGCTGCAGTCATCATCTACAAGTGATTCTGGAGCCCAAGAAAATAAAGTATCTCACTGTTTCCATTGTTTCCCCATCTCTTTGCCATGAAGTGATGCCATGATCTTAGTTTTCTGAATGTGTTACCTGCGAGGTAAAACTTGCTTTTTAAAACGCCATGATCAAATCCCAATTCCTACATGTTGATTCTTTTGAGGGTATTCAAAATCTTAAATATAGGCAAATATTTACAACAAGAGCAGTAAATTTGAAACAAGTAGCCAGTGATTTTTTTACCGTAAAATGCCACTGCTGATCAGCTTTTGATATATTCAATATGCTTCAGAGATTTTCTGTCCTACATTTGTGTGAAATACTCTTTTGGACAGAGAAAAGATGTTGATATAGCACTAGGTCATATTCCTTCAAGACAAAGCAAAATGGACCCAATTTAAGCAATGCATCTTCAATATATACCAGAACCTCTTTCTGAAACTAAAAGAACAAATGTTGTATCTTCCCAAATGGAAAGTCTATTAGCAAAATTACATTTAGAAGGAAAGTCAATAGTTAGGAGTTTTTTATAAAGCTTTTTTTTTCCCCCTGATCTTAAGATCAGACGTGAGGGTGAAGGAGAGGGAGGGATGAATTGAGAGAGCAGCATTGAAAATACACATTACCAAATGCAAAATTAGATAGCCAATGGAAATTTACTGTATGATGCAGACAGCTCAAATTCAGTGCCCAGTGATGACCTAGAGGGGTGGGAGATTGAAGAGAGAGGGGACATGCATATGCCTGTGGCTGATTCATGTTGCTGTATGGCAGAAACCAACACAATATTGTAAAGCAATTGTCCTTCAATCAAAATTAAGTGAAAAAAAACTATACTTCAATAAATTTTTTAAAAATGTATCTAAATGTAAACTGGTATATTTATGTTGTACTTAATGACTAGCAAGCAGAAGCCACTAAGAAATTCACTACAAAAATACTGTATGGAACCTGATAAATATTATGAAAATATTAAAATCATGATTTACATGCTAATTACAACTATGCAAAGAGATGCATAGGATAAGATGAAGTAAACATTTTAAAAGGAAAATGTTTCTGTTTTCCCAGTGATTTAACTTTTATTTATTTATTTTTTTTTGGAATTTTGCATTTTCTTTTTGGATGTTTGCTGTTTTGGGAGAACTTAAGGATGGAGATAATGCGGAATGTAACCCTACCTCCTCCAAACACATAAAAATGCTATATATAATATTTGAAATATTTCAATATACAGCTGAGCTATAAAGCAAGAGGAGTGCCATAAATAAGGAGGACACCCACAGCAGAGAGTTGGATTTGAAGTTAGGTGTCCTTCGCAGTGAGAGACTGCCCTGGGCTCCCATTGTAAAGCCAGAGCCAGGAAAACATGACACCAATAAAACTAATCCCCGGCAGAAGAACTGATTATATGTCTTTCCAGCAATGTCTCTACACTATAGGGAAGAGCACAGTTTTCAGTGGAAGACGGTGATGTCTACAGCAATCTACTCCTTTGCTTTGGCTACTTTTTTTTTTTTTCCCAAACAAGCAAGGGTTCTATTTGGGGAAACGCCTGTGAGAGAAAAGGTGAAGGAGCCTGATAAAGCTGACCCCTCGTAAAATAGAGAAGGAGGGAAAGTAGAGAGGAGGCTCAAGAAGGGTCATCAGGGCCATGGGATTGGGGATATCCTTGAGCCAAAGTTCACTATCAGAGGGGCCCCAATATCCCAGCCACATCCAGGCTTTGGTTAGAAGCAGCTGGTGGGAAGAGGGCGATGTGGCCATAGAGTAAACGTGGCCATGGATTTCAGAGTCAGCAGCTGGGGGGGCCCTTCGTCAGTGATGCTCCCTGTACTTGAAGGTCTGTCTCCCGCTCCCTCACTGGGCTATTGCAAAGATCCAAAGAAAAAATGACATGCAAGGACACCGAGAAGAGGCTAAGGTGATTGCTAAAATCGGAATCCAGCCTTCCTGCTTGAGTCTTGATTGCATTTCCCCCCTTCTCTGGCTATCAAATAGTGAGCATACTCTTCTTCCCATACTGAACATACTCTCATCTTCCAAAGGAAGAAAACCAAAAGTCCCATCAAGTTACTACATCCAGTTCAAAGTCCAAGGCTGATGCAGCACACCCGTATCTCTGAGATCTGGATTTGGCTCTGTGTGACCTCACAACACATGAACTAGTGGACATGCTATCTTCCCTCAGACCCCCCAGTACTCTTACTGCTACTGCTGCTAAGTTGCTTCAGTCGTGTCCGACTCTGTGCGACCCCAGAGACGGCAGCCCATCAGGCTCCTTCGTCCCTGGGATTCTCCAGGCAAGAAGACTGGAGTGGGTTGCCATTTCCTTCTCCAATGCAGGAAAGTGAAAAGTGAAAGGGAAGTCGTGTCTGACTCTTCGAGACCCCATGGACTGCAGCCTACCAGGCTCCTCTGTCCATGGGATTTTCCAGGCAAGAGTACTGGAGTGGGTTTAGTACTCTTACTAAACCACTGCAAATTCAGGAGAGGACAACTACTACAGATACTTCCCTCCAGAAAAAGGACCACTGGAGAATACACAGCAATCACTGGTCCGCAGCAACTACAGAGTCTGATGGGACAGGCATTGTGAGGATTTTTTTTGCTGGCAGTTGGGGAATTTCCTGGATGAGGCCTGATGCCACTTGTTGATGGAATTTCCCTTTTTTCTGTGGCCCCAGATCACCTTTCTGGAGGTTCTTCCATGTTCTGTATCCTCTTTGGCCACATCATGGTGGGTGTTGTTGATTTCACAGCCTACTTCCTGCCTCTGCAAGTTTTGGGGCCAGAGAGTGTTTCAATCTGTTAAAAGCTTTTTAGTCTAGGCTCAGAGATTCTTCTGCAATATAACTTTCTCAAAATCTCAACTGGCTTATGATCTTTTTGTTTCAAGTTAGTGTCATGAGCCAGTAGGCACACCCAACTTTCATTCCAATTCTTAGCTTTCCAAAAACATCACTTTACTACATTACTGTCTCACTCCCAGGCCTCTCTCTCTCTCTAATCACTGGCAGTTTGATGCCATCAGACTTCAGTGAGAAGACTCAATCCTTTGTTGCTGGGTTTATTACTGATTGGCCTTTGATATTCAAACTTTTTCTTCAGGTCTCTTATTCTTTGGAGTTTAGGAGTAGGTAGTACTCTTGCCTGGAAAATCCCATGGATGGAGGAGCCTGGTAGGCTGCACTCCATGGGGTCGCTAGGAGTCAGACACGACTGAGCGACTTCACTTTCACTTTTCACTTTCTTCTTTCCTGCATTAGAAAAGGAAATGGCAACCCACTCCAGTGTTCTTGCCTGGAGAATCCCAGGGACAGGGGAGCCTGGTGGGCTGCCGTCTCTGGGGTCGCACAGAGTTGGACACGACTGAAGCGACTTAGCAGCAGCAGCAGCAGCTTCTCAATCTGCCACTCTGTCCCCTCAGACCTAGACAAGAGGGACTACTGCCCTCGGCTCCATACTTCAGCGAGTCTCTGTGTCACTCAAGATCTGACAGTCAGCCCTGGCACAGCACCAACAGCTGTTCACAACTTACACCATTCAGGCCCCACGAATACACTTCTCTACATCTCTTTCATGTATCATCAAAACAAAGTAACTACATCAGAGTGACATGTACCTTTGTGGGCTGTCACTGCTGATATCAGAGATGAACACTAATTTGTAGTGGATGAAGATTCAAGTTATGGAAGTGAAAGAAAAAAGACTAATTTGTCAAATCTCTTCTCTGAACATGAATGCAATAAATTCATGCACAAAGTACGACTTCCCAGTAATGTCAAATGCTCATTTTCTTTTCCTGTTCCAATCTGTAGTATTGTCAAAAGATGTACATAGTGCCAGAGAAACATTGTGCAATATTAATAATTCATGTTACTCTTTTTTTTTTCATGTTACTCTTAAATTTGTAAATATCAGATCTAGATGCATGCATAAAGTGATGCCAGTTTCCTTTATATTGGCAACTGGATAGACACTGAACACTAAAATTGCAATAAAAATTATAAAATAGCAATAAGATTAACATTTCAAAATATTAAAGTTATTTACACTTATTAACTTGATTTATAAGCTTAATATCCATATATTACAATAAAATTATATATTATTTTACCTTTTCATAGATTGAAAATTTTGCTATTTATGGGAGAAAATGTTTTTGAAAACAAAATAATTTTAATTTTTGATTTTGACTTTGCATCTATATAATTTTCCATTTTGATAAAATTCTACTTAAACTTTTATACTTTGAATAATTACTTTGCTTTTAACCCTTTATATCACTACTGTCAAAAGAACAGGAATATAAAATCTTACTATATCTATAATTAGTGATTTCATAAAAGAATTATATCAAATGTCATAAATTTTATTTCTTAATATTCTTGCTCATGTAATATTATTGACCCAACAAAGACCACCTAAAATATGTGCAATAATTATCTGTGACATTTTGTTGACTCTCAGTCATAAAAAATAGATTTAAACTAGTTTTTATTTTTTCATTATGGAACTATATTTGTTAAGGCAGGAAGGTGGAACATATTTTATTTAATATTTTATCTCCATTTATAACTTTCACATATCTAGACAACTGAATATAAATTTTTGTGCTCTGGCCTCAGACCTCAAAAATGTTATGGGCAAGCCTACCTACAAGGCCTCAAATTCCAAGATTCTCTTTATTCCCTTTCATTTGTGTGTGCAAACTGGGCAATTCTTACCATCTTAAACATGGCTTATCACCATGCCAAAATTGCGGGGAGGGGACTCTTGAAAGTCTCAAATCAACAATTCCATGGATCACAAATGTCATTTCTACTCACAACCAACGATTAGTCACACAGCTTAACCCACCACAAGGGGACTCGAAAGATTTGGTCAGGACAGATGATGTGTTATTTTCCTATTTTACAGATGAGGCAATGAAAGTCTAAGAAACCCGGGTCACGTGGTTACCCGAGCAACAGAGTCAGAATTTAAACACAGGCACTTTTGGTTATGAACCTTTTTTTTTTTTTTTTTAACCACTATGCTACACAAATCCCCTGGGAATATGAAGAACTCTTGGGTACTGCTCTGAACATGTACAAAATGTGAAGTCACGGTTCAAGTGGATCTCACACAGTTCTCAAGGATTCAAGAAAGCCACACTAATATCTAAGAGTAATTTTCTTACAGTGTTCTGACCCTAGAACTGCACACCCAGCCAAATTATCTTTTATATGTATCAGTATCAACATTACTGAGGAGATAAACATCCAAGAGCCTCTTGATGAGGGTGAAAGAGGAGAGCGAAAAAGCTGGCTTGGAACTCAACTTAATAAAACTAAGCTCATGGAATCCAGTCTCATCAGTTCATGCAAATAAAAGGGGGAAAACTGAAGGCAGTGACAGATTTTATCTTCTTGGGCTCCAAAATCACTGCAGATGGTGACCACAGCCATGAAACTAAAGCTATGACAAACTACACAGTGTGTTAAAAAGCAGAGACATCACTTTGCCCACAAAGATCCATACAGTCAAAGCTATGATTTTTCCAGTAGTCATGTACAGATGTGAGAGCTGGACCATAAAGAAGGCTGAGCACCGAAAAATTGATGCTTTTGAACTGTGGTGCTGGAGAAGACTCTTGAGAGTTCTTTGGACTGCAAGGAGCTCAAACTAGTCAATCCTAAAGGAAATCAACCCTGAATATTCATTGGAAGGACGGATACTGAAGCTTAAGCTCCAATACTTCGGCCATCTAATGTGAAGAGCTGACTCTTTGAAAAAGACTCTGATGCTGGGAAAGAATGAAGGCAAAAGGAGAAGAGGGTGGCAGAGGATGAGATAGTTAGATACCATCACCAACTCAATGGACATGAATTTGAGCAAATTCCAAGAGATGGAGAACAGAGGAGCCTGGTGTGCTGAAGTCCATGGCGTCGCAAAAAGTCAGAAATGACTTAGTGACTGAACAGCAACTATACATCCAAAGGCGCTGGAGGTTCATTTTCTCACCTCTCTCAGTAGCTTAACAAGAAGCCCATTTAGCAGGTTTAAATGAGCCCAGTAGAAGAACAGGTTAAAACCAAAGGCTGAGCTCTGGAGGCTCTTTATTAGCCTCCTGAACCAGGAAACCCCACTGTTATATCCACTAAGTGTTCCTCCATCTTCCCTATAATTATATAAAGTGCTTTGGAGGCCTCATTTCCTGGCAGCCATTCCACATGCATGCAGTCCACGTAGGTCACACCAAGATCAGCCTTCTGTGGAGTAATGGGAGCTCAGGGCACTGATGCCTTGTGCTACTACTCTGTTTTTTCCCCCAAATAATCTAAGTCAATATTACATGACACTATAGACATGTACAGCATTCACGACCAGACACATTTTCAAAATCTAGGAATCCAGAATGTATGCAACATACTCCCAGCTCATTTTTTCCCTAAAGAAAAAAAAACCAGGGGAGGAAAAAGAATAAGAATAACTTACAAAATAAGAAGATCTGTTATATCAAAGAGTTATGAAAATAAAACCAATAAAATGTTAAGTCCAAATAATTATTGTGAATTTAAGTAGAACTGTTTAAGAAAGTCTTTAAATGTTATAGGCATAAAAAAATTAATCATCTGGAACAAAAGCTTAACATGGTTTCAACAAATCTTGAAAGATATGGTGGGGTTATGCCCCCAACAGAATGAAATTGACTAGAATTCTTGATCTGTTTTGAAGATAGCAGTTCTCAATATCCATTTTCCCCATCCTAAACAGCGCTGGAATCTTTAGTGCCATTTGGCCATCCAGCTACAGATTAATGTGCTGGGCAGGGTCCATTCAGGAAAGCTGAAACCATACTAATTAAATAATAAGAATTTAATATAAGAAATTAGTTTAACAGCTGTTAGAAGACTTCCCCGTTAGTTCAGTGGTTAGGGATCCACCTGCCAATGCAGGTGACACGGTCCCTGGTCTGGGAGGATCCCACATGGCGCTGAGCAACTAAGTCTGTGAGCTACAACTAACGAACCCACGCATCCCAACTACTGAAGCCTGTGTGCCTTGGGGCCCACGCTCCCCAGCAAGAGAAACCACCGCAGTGAGAAGCCCGCGCACCGCGACGAGTAGCCCCACTCACTGCAACTAAATAAAGCTTAATCACAGCAACAAAGACCCCATGCAGCCAAAAAAAAACAAAACAGATGTTGGAAGACTGAAGAATGTGGCGGTAAAACAGAGGTAAATAACTTCAGGAAGAAGCTACAACTCCTAGGGCTTTGGGAACAAAGAGAAGAAATTAAAGTTGTAGAACCTAAAGGTTCAGAGAAAGGGTCTCCCAGAGCTGTGATTCAGACTTCTGAGGTCTGGTTCTAGGAGAGCCAAAGAAGTTGGAGACTGAAACCAATTGGTGCCACTGGGACGTACAACCATTCCCAGCATGACATGAAAACGACAGCCAGCAAATAAAGAAGTACTCCCCTGTCCCCTTCTGTCTTCCAGCTTGTCCTACCTCCACCGCATTCTCTTCGTGGAATTTATCACAAAGTCAGCTGACACAGAAGAAACATAGTTTGCAGAGTCCCAGTTCCAGCATCAAAAACCAGAATTTAGGAGGGTGGAAATAGATCTGAGAGACAAGCATTCAACAGCCGCCCCTCTGCTTTTTCCCAGCGTCCCTTGCTACGGGGAGGCCGTTTCTTGTTCATTGAACGAATGGGAATCACCTAAGCAATTGCTGGGTCATGCCCTGCCCTTGTTCTCTTTCCTTGGGCTATGATGTCCACGTGGAGGCGAGCCATGATGGCCACACAAGTGAGTCAACACCTGATGGTGAAGTAATAAAATTTAAAGGAAATTGTGGAGCCACCGTACATGAATGCAGAAAACGTTAATTCAGCAGAAATTGTGACATTGAGTGAAAAGGTAACAAAACAATACTACATAACATAATAAACAGAAAGTTAGGTGAAAGAGCAACCAGCCCCCAACTATACTCTCTGTACAAGAGATGCATATAAAGCAAAAAGAGAGAAGGTTGAAAATGAAGAGATGGGAAAAAAGATATGGTAGGAAAATGCAAACTAATAAAATTAGGGGTGGAGGAACACTCAAAGTCTAATGTATTACATGAGACAAAAAACATTTAAAATAGTAAAAATGTATCAAAAATATGAATAAGCCTTCTATTCTGAACAACACATCACCAAAACACGTTGTAACCAAGTGAACCATGGATAAACTGGATTCCAAGAATTTTGATTTCTTGATGAGAGACCGCAAAGGAATTGGACTTAGATTATCACACAACCCAAATTCAATTCAGCTTTTTTTGTTCCAAACATATTCTTATATTAGGTAAAACAGCCCAGAATTTGAGAAACATACTTGTAATTATTGAGTAATTATAGGAAGCTTTTGTGAGGAGACTGGGTTTTCCCTTGACGGGGTGGATACTTTCACTGTCAGTCATTCTGGGAATAGCTCAGACCACACAGAAGGACATTTTGCGCTGGAGTGCGAAGTGTCCCGGGAATGAGAGCCATGATCTGGAGCATGGAGATGTCTGGTGTGAGCTACTCCTTGCTCCAGTGGGCTGGGAGTGAGGAATGGGCGTCAGGTCAGGAGCCCTGGGAAGGTCTGGCCTATTCGGAAGTTTTTGTTCTTGTGTTGTTCCTTTGTGGGTCCCGCCTCCACCACCCCGTATGATACTTTCTCCACAATTGCTATAGACCTTTGGGAAAATCTCAGTAAGTCTTTTCAAATGTTCGCACCTGACCCCAGTTTTCACTGTGGGTGATGGAGGCAAAGCTGGTGCAAGGAGACGCAGCTGAAAGCTCAGTGCAGCCCCAGCAGGCTGGTGGCCAGGGACATCAGTGTCCTTTTGGCCTTGCAGCTCCCCCACCATCTCAGGCCTCTTCAGACTCCCTAACCAGAGGCCGGTTGCCGCTGGCAGCTGGCTGGGCCCACGTGTTCCGCGTCTGCAATGTCCTACCATCACCCTGGCCAGTGAGGCTTCAGGCCTAGGACCTCATCACCAGCCCACCTCCTACTCCAAGAGGAAAGGCCCTCCGGCTAAGTGCCCACAGTTCTGGGCCAGCACTACTCTTATAGCCAGATTTTATTCTTTATTTGTGTGTGTGTATGGGGGTGATCTTTTGAGATGGTTTTGAGCTGTCATAGGTGCTTCACTCAAAGAAATACGGAGCAAGTGAGGAGAGCAATAATGAGGGTTCATTTGGGAGTGGATCAGGTGTTGGGAGGCAGTGAAGGTGGCTGAAATCTGGATGGGATGCCACAAGGTCCCTACTGTGTCGCTCTCACTACTCAGCAACGTTAAAGAGCATCACACAACGTTGAGCATTTTGGAGTTCTTAGGTCAGTGCAGAAGGGCTGGAGCTTCACCCTGGGTCTGATCCACACTCAAACCAAGGAGACTGGGACTCAGGAGCACAGAAGGCAGTGGAAGAACACAGCGGAAGTAGTGGGGAGGCTTTCAAATTCAACTCCTGGAATTTGGGTTCTGTCCAAGTTTCATCAAGATTTCCAGAGAAACACAGAGGCCCCAAGCAATGAAGAGTCCAAGGACATTTCTTGTAGTGGCCTCCAAAATTAGCAGAAGTCTTGGATCACAGAGACCCAGCAGGAAAAAGACAGTACACTTGGGTTATGTGAGGAGCGTTTAATAAAGAGACTATGTAATAATACAAAGAGCAGCACGGAGATCCTACAAGTTCAGTAACGGGTGAGAGTTGCTGCGAGAGCAAGGACAGTGAGAAGTTGCTAAAACTCAGAGAAATAGAGAGAGCTGTGTCACGGTGAGGCTACCTGGGGGAACCTGGGAAATTCAGTTGAGAGCTGCAGCCAGCCCCCAGTGACCCCACAGGAAGGGAGCTAGACGAACAAATATCCCAACCTTTCTCCACCCTCCCTCCAATCTCCTGTCCACTGTCCAAACTCAGCGAGAAGCCAGAGGATAAAGAAACCTGTCCATCCAGTCAACACAAGTCAACCCCCTGGGGCACAATACAAGATGAAGACTTGTATTCTTCTTGGGTGGACACTGGGCCTCGGGGGGAGGAAGAGAGAGCGGAAGATGTGCTACACAACTCTAGCACATTGGTTTTCAGGCAGAAATAACAATGAATCGGAAAGGATGCACTTGTACTTAATCTCTCCTATTTATCAAGCATTCTGTACCCCAAACTTCACAAAATTTTTTTAAAAAAGCTTCTGTTCACCATAACAACTCTAGCGGTGGGGGCGGGGCAGATATTGGTATTACAGAGTGAAAAAGCCAAGGTTCAGAGAGGTTAAGAGGCTGGCCCAAAGTCACAGAGCTGGTAAGCATCAAGTTTAGTGTTCAAACCCAGAATGCACACAGAGGGAAAGGGAGGCTTTGGGTTGATACATAAAATCCTATTTTACCACTTCTGATGAGAAAGAAAAAAATGTACTTCTTTTACTTAAATAGTTGTTCTACTGGCTTAGAGTACCTTCATAAGAGATTAACCATTTCAGTTTTCAACAGAGCGCTTTTAGTAATGAATTTACAGAAGACCCGGTATGTCTAGCATAGAAGTGACAGGCACTATTAAATGGAACTACAAGGGCCACTAAGCATCTTTGGTTTAAAAGGCAATGTGATTTTTTTTAATATGAAATTTTATTTCTTTTTTTGGCCACACCCTCTGCAGTGGAAGCACAGTCTTCACCACTGGACCACCAGGGAAGTCCCAAAATTTTAATTTTTTTAAAAGGTTTAAGAATTGCAAATACAAAGTGATTTCTCAATCACGCATACATTCATATTTCTTTCTCAGATGAGACCTGCCTCCTGCATCACTCCCTTCACCAGGTCCTTTGAAGGGGACAAAAAGAAGGACCCCCTCATCTCCATTTCCTTTAAAGACAAGCAGGACCGTGCGTAACACTTGAGAAAAGCAAAGTTCTCCTTTATACCACAGCTGGTCTAGAAAACTGGAATGAGTTGGAAAGTAAATATTAGCACTGAACTGCAGCTGGCAGCGTGTTTACTTTTCAGTGCATTTCCTTCTGAATCAAAAGAAATTTTACTTTTGAATGAATTGAACAAAGCACCACCTAGTGGTAGTCGGAAATATTTAAAAGTGAAGAGTTCAGGGAACACAAGAAAATACGGAACGAATTCACTATCGGTTTACTTTACCAGGTAACTTTCAATATTAAAATATTGAAGGGTTTACATAGTTGGGGTTGGGGTGGGGGGCTATAACTGTAAAAAGTCAGGCAGATAAACTCCTGTTGAACCAAGTATCCCTGAATACTCCTTTCTTAATGCACATGCTGTGTCATGTACACAGCCAATGGCACACAGATTCTACTTGTGTAGAGAAATACACCCTCCCCACATTTCAAAATTTTCATTTCAAAACTAGCAGGCTACCTGAATGGGAAGGAAGTCCAAAAGGGAGGGGATATACGTCTATGTATGGCCAATTCATTTCGTTGTACAGTACAAACTTACACACAGTTGTAAAGCAACTATACTCCAATAAAAATTAATTTAAAAAGAAAAACTAGCAGGCTATGATCGCTTGCTTCACTAGATGTGTCAATAAGCCTGGCAGTGTCCCTTCTGTGCGTAGCCTCCAGTCACCTCCACTCTTCTCAAATCTTGATCCATTCACCCGTCTCTCTGAAGGAGCTGCTGTGCCTGTGACTTCACACAGAAGAGGGGAGCCGTCACAGAGAAACTCTCACCTTCCTGCCACTGAAGTGACACACTTCCCTCCTGAGAGGACAGAGAGGTGTCTTTTTTCCATCTGAGCTCGAGCCTACTACTTCCATCTGAATATCGGCATCTCTCTTGGAATGTTCCTCTTTCTGCCATCTCCAGGCACCTCCCTGCAGACTCATCCCCAGCTTCCTTACAGTGGGCTGTCTCTCCCATCCTGGCAGCGGCGGTGGTGGTTTAGTTACTAAGTCGTGTCTGATCCCTGCGACCCCATAGACTGTAGCCCTGCAGGCTCCTCTGTCCATGGGATTCTCCAGGCAAGAACACTAGAGTGGGCTGCCATTTCCTTCTCCCTCTCCCATCCTCCAAGCAGACAAACCTCACATTTATTCAGTGACCGCTTCTATCTATCCTTAGTCCTGTTTCCCTTCTTTACAGGTTATCTGCCTTTTCTGTCCCCAGTTCTTAATCTGCCATTTGTTCCTTAACCAAATGGATTCTGGGAACTTAAGGCCTCTCCGCAGCATTGACCTCAGCGGTCATTCCTTCCTTCCTGAAGTGATCTTTGTCCCTTGATTTCTATGGCACTCTCCTGCTTTCTCCCACCACCCTCACCTCCTTGGCTTGTAGATGGCCACCTTCTGTCTCGCTGTGTTCACACAGGTCTCTCCCTGTGTCTTCTTCATGCTGGCTTCCCTCTGTGTCCAAATGTTCCCTTTCTACAAGTGACAGAAAAAGAGAAAATGTAGAGACACAGAGAGGGAGGGCACGTGAAGCTGAGCCAAAGTAGAGTGATGCAGCTACAAGCCCAGGAAAGCCAAAGAAGGCAGTGATACCCAAAGCCAGGACAGTAGCATGGAACAGATCCCCATGAAGAGCTTCCAGCAAGAACCAACCCTGCTCACACCTTGTTTAAGTGCTGGCCCCCAGAACTGTGACAGAAGACACTTACTGGGTCTTACCCAGTCTGTGGTAATTTGTTATTGTTACTGTTCAGTCACTCAGTCATGTCTGACTTTTTGAGACCCCATGGACTGCAGCATACCAGGCTTCCCTGTCCTTCACCATCTCCTGGAGCTCACTCAAACTCATGTCCATTGAGTTGGTGATGCCATCCAACCATCTCATCCTCTGTTGTCCCCTTCTCCCACCTTCAATCTTTCCCAGTATCAGGGTCTTTTCTCATGAGTCAGCTCTTTGCATCAGGTGGCCAAAGTATTGGAGCTTCAGCTTCAACATCAGTCCTTTCAATGAATATTCAGGGTTGATTTCCTTGGGACTGACTGGTTTGATCTCCTTGCTGTCCAAGGGACTCTCAAGAGTCTTCTCCAATACCATAGTTCAAAAGCATCAATTCTTGGGTGCTCAGCCTTCTTTAGGATCCAACTCTCATATCCATACATGACAACTGGAAAAACCATAGCTGTGACTAGATGGACCTTTATCAGCAAAGTAATGTCTCTGCTTTTTAATACGCTGTCTAGGTTATTTGTTAGAGCAGCCCTATTGCACAACCTTTGTGGCCAGAAGTGCCACATTTACACAAAGAGAAGCTCCTCTGAACTGGCTGAAAACTGTCATACATGGAATAAAACCTCCAAAAACTCAGCTGAACGCTGGCTTTAGCAGACAAGCAGCAGGCAGGCAGGAGTTACCAGGCAAGCTGGCCCCTGATACCCTGACAACCAGGATCAGCCACCCACAGCAGGGTGGAGGTGCTGGGCGCAGAGCCTGCAGAGGTAGTGATGACTGCTGACCTGGGATCCGGGGAAAGGAGACCAAGTCTCCCAAAAAGGAGAGCTGACTACAAGCCAGAGGAGATGGAGAACAGAAACTAGCCTGGGCTAGTCAGCTGACAAGATCACACTTCAGGACAATGGAACCAGGTAGCTGCCACTGGTTCCGCTACCCCTGGACACTCAAACTGCACTGCTGTCCCACTGAAGAACTCCTCAGTGGTCCCTTCCTCTTGGCATTGTTGCTCAAGAGTTAAAGCCGCAGGTGGTAGCTAGCATCTGACTGGCCGAGCTCAGGTCCCCAGCTGCCCATGCTAACTTCCAGGAGATGGAAAGAGGTTACCTGTCTGCTTCTGCCTCTGCCATGAGAGGGAGGCCTTTCTCCGCCCAGCCTTATGCAATGGAAGACTCACCCAACACAGAAACAAAGTTTGGGTGCTGAGTAGGCAAAGGAACTAACAAGCACCCCCCACAGTGAAACTATGCAATCGAAGCATCAGAAAAAAACCCAAGTAGGACCTGAAACCAGAAAAGCAGAAGCCTGCATCTCACCTTACGGAGAAGGCAATGGCACCCCACTCCAGTACTCTTGCCTGGAAAATCCCATGGATGGAGGAGCCTGGTAGGCTGCAGTCCATGGGGTCGCTAAGAGTCAGACAGACTGAGAGAAGACTGAGAGACTTCACTTTCACTTTTCACTTTCATGCTTTGGAGAAGGAAATGGCAACCCACTCCAGTGTTCTTGCCTGGAGAATCCCAGGGACAGCGGAGCCTGGTGGGCTGCCGTCTATGGGGTCACACAGAGTCGGGCACGACTGAAGTGACTTAGCCGCAGCAGCAGCATCTCACCTTAAATGGTCTGGGAAATGAAGGGAAACTTCATTGATTGAGATAGGAATGGTTGTAAATGTGTTTTCATTTCACTGGGCTAGGGCGGACGGAACAATACCTTGTAGGGAGCATTTGAAAGGAAAACTCCAGGTTTGGCGTAATTCCCGAGTCCCGGACCGCAGACGCAACTCTCAAGGAGTCGCAGGGGAGAGCAGCGGCGGGTGACTGCGCGTGCGCAGCGCGAGACGTGGGCTCGGGGTCCACCTGCTGGAGCAGTTTTTCTCCAACTTTTCTTTCGTTGAGCCTTCACTGTGCAGGGCTGTCACTGCCCAGCACTGTGGAGATTAACAGAAGTGGGCCCAGCTGCATAGTCTAGGATGAATTCCCCAAATAAGAGCAAAGGAGGGCCGGTTCATCAAGAAGACAGTTCGTGATGGGGACTGGAAGCTGGGTTTTTTTTCATTTCAGGATTCACAAGACACGTTGGCCGTGGAGCAGAGGATTTCTGTGGTTCTGAGACTGGGTGCAGGGCTCTCTGTGGCTCTCAGGGGTCTGCACCTCACCCTGATGACCAGGGCAGGGAACAGATGCCTGTTAGAAGCTTCAGGGCCCTTCCTGGCCCATCTCCTTCCTCCCCCTTTCTCATGCTGCTCCAGAATCTATCAGCAGAAGAGAGGCTGTTCTCAGCAGGTCTGTTCTCGCTGTTTGTGTGACTCATGGCTTTTTGGCCAGAACTTCTCTCTTGCCCAAGACTTGTCTGTATACACACAGCCCAGATCAGCTGAGTTTTATCACTGCTCCCTAGATTTCTCCAGCTTCCCTTTTCCCGCTGGAAAGACCAGTACTTCCTCCCACCTGCTCCCACGTGTCACCTTAGGGCTTCCTGGGTCTGTGCCCCACATTTTGGAGACATACCCAGGATGCTATAGAACAAGTTTAGATTGTTGCTGGGGGACTAATTCACTGCTAAACAATGTCGATAAATACCTTTGGGGATAGACCAAGGAGGCTCTTGTTACCGTGGAATGCCCACCTAGTGATCACTGATTAGAAGACAGTATTTCTGGGGCCACCATCCCTGGGTCTGACACCTTAATTCATAGGGACAAGCCCAGCCCCAACCAGCCTTCTTAAAAATACAGTTTGACTGTGATTAAAAATAGAACAAGACAAAAAGCCCCCCAAAATACAAAACAAAGTAGGCCTGATTAAATCCACTGATATTAAGTGTAGAGCTTGAAGAGTTTTTATGAACTGATGTCCCTGTGTAACTGCCACACAGTTCCAGATATGTATGTGATTGGGCTTGAGAGTCTGAGTCAATTGGAGCCAGTTCCCTACTGCGGGATGGGAGCACCCCAGACAGTGGTTCTCACACATCAGAATCACCTGGAGGGCTTGTTATAACACGGATTGCTGGCCCCCACCGCAGAGTTTCTGATTCAGTAGGTGTGAGGTGGGCTGAGAATCTGCATCTCTTAACAAGTTCCCAGAAGATGCTTATGCTGTTCTTCAAGACCACACTTAGAGAACACCTCCCCAACCCGGGCTCAGAGATTGCCAGTAAGTGTTAGTTAACCATACAAAGAAGGAAGGTTTTTTGTTTTTTTTTTTTAGAAGGAAGTTTTAACCACAACAGTTTTGATGAAAATGAATCAGCCAGGTACTTCGCTGGTGGTCTTTCCATTCTGGCCTTCAGGTGCCTGGCCCAGAGAACCCTTTGATGCAGTCTGTTTCCAGCAGATATAAGCATAGATTGCATCAGCGCATCACCTCTTGAGACTGCTTACCAGGGAATGAATTAGTCCAAAGAGCTCCAAAGGATCAGTGTGATTTTAAAGTCTAGAAGATTCACCATACCCTTTTATGGTCAGAGAAGGGATACTGACAAATTTGTTTGAGATCCTCAGAGGGAGATTAACCAGTCAGTACTTACGTTAGGACATTTTAAACATTTTAAAATAGAGCCCTGTGGCATAACAAGAAATACATATATTTAGTCTTTGTTCCCAGTTCCTGACACACAGTTCCTAAAACCGTTGGAAACTCTGGGGAGTGATAAGTGTCCTTTGTATGCGCATGTGATGACTGGTACCTGGAGGCACGTACATGGCTTCTGGATGGAGCCGGTCTCCAAGGCATGAGTAGAAGGGTGGAACTTTCCATTCCACCAAATTTCCCACCCCTGACTGGAGACTGAGCTCAATCACCAATGACTAATGATTTCACCAGTCTTGCCTAAGTAATCAAACCTCCATAAAACCCCTTAACCATGGGTTTGGAGAGCTTCCTGGTGGATGAGAACAATGAAGTGCTAGGAGGGTGGCCTGCCTAGAGAAGGCAGGTCATGCTTTGCCCTATACATTTCTTCTGTTTGGCTGTTCTTGAGTTGTAGCCTTACAATAAACCAGTAATAGTAAGTGAAGTGCTTTCCTGTGTTCTGTGAACCATTCTACCAAATTATTGAATGAGGAGGGAGATCATGAGAACTGTTATTAATAGCCAGTTGGTTAGTCAAAAATACAGGTGACAGATAGTCTGAGACTTTTGACTGGGTAGTCCTATAGAATCTGCAAAATAACTCTGGGTAGTTAGGGTTAGAATTGAATTGTAGGACACCCAGTTGGTGTCTGGAGAATAAGAAGAATAGGTTAGTGTAAAAAAAAGCATCAACACATCTGGTGTCAAAAGTGCTGTGATTAAGGACAGCTAAGCACATTTTATGTGACCCCAATCACCTAAAATGTGCATTTTTGTTTTTGTATTCATTTTTCTGAACCTAGAAATTTTTTCATAATTTTCCATATATTCCATATTTTTAAACAATTATTATATATTCCTTTTGTAATCAGAAAAGAAACAAACTCCTGTTGAAAATTCAATTAACTATCAGGAATAAAAAAGAATTTTATTCAAACCAAATGGAGGATTATAACCCTAGAAACAGATTCTCAGAAAGCTACAAGAACTGTCCCAGCTGTTAGAAGGCACAGTCATATACATTTTTGAGACAAAGGTCATATATCAAAATGACACACTGATATTTTACATAAAGGTCACCAAGGATACGTAGTCCAGGTAAGCTTGTACTAAGTGAGCAGCAAGTCACCGTGACCCCTATGGTGCTGGAAAAGAGCACTATTATTTTAAGAAGTTACATTGCTAGCCTCAGAACAAAGAAAAAAATTGGTGTTTATGGTTGAGCAGGCACTCCCATCTTTGAGGAGCTCTGGTTAATGTGTAATGCACATTACGGAGGGAGAAGGCCCAAACAGAGAGAATTCTGTGTTTAATTGTTTTCTTGTCCTGTCTTAAAATATAAATTTTATTTTCCAGGGAAAGCAGCAATAGGGATTCAAGGAGTTTAAATGATTCACTGATTGACACCTCTTGCTGCCTCTAGCAGCTGGAGTTAAGAGTTTCTGTATAAGATATTTACATTTCTTCCTATACATACACACACACATATCAAACACATAAATATCAAAGTGTCCCTGGGCTGTTTCTCAGTGCTGTTTGAATCTACAGTGTACAAGAAATAGATTTTTAAACAATAGTATTTCTATAGTTTTTTTTTTTTTTCTTTCTTTCTTTCTTAAAAAGAAGCATGGAGGTAGAGCAGTGTTTGGATATGGAGGGAAGGTGTTTTTTGTTTTTTGAAGAAAAAGTAAACCATCCACGTTTAGTGTGGAATGATTCTGCCCCTCATGATTCATTTTAATCCCCTGTGATTATTTAGTGTGAGTTCTGCTAGCCAGTGGCTGTTCTGTGAGCAAACATTCTGGCAACTCTTTCTTTAGAAAGAAATGCACTTGCAAACAGGATTTGCACTATCAACTCTCTTCCAAGCCTCCTGGGCTGAGGGGGAAGTGATCAAAATGACATATTACACCCAGATGGATTCATAAGGCTTCATCTTATCATCACACTGGGGTGGGACTTCCTCTGGGTCATTCCAAGGCTGTGGGCATACGTGTCAGCAGTAGTGAAAGCAGATTCAATGCTAACCACTTGGCATGATCCTGAAGACAGGCCCAGCTGGGCCATTCTGCCCTGGGAGACAATCATGACTCTTTCCACTCCCAATAGGGCAAAAGGCAACCCTTATATGCAGCTGCTCCTACTTTTCAAAAGTTGCAACCCATCAGTCAAGTGTTTAGTTGACCTCTTTTAAATCTAAAAAACAAAAATAAAGGAATGTTTTTTCAGAATGTGAAATGAAACAGAGAAGTCATGAATGACCCATCCTTCCTACATTTCATGTTCTTTGTTAATATGTCCCTAAGCTCAGGTTCTGGAGAAGGAAATGGCAACCCACTCCAGTATTCTTGCCTGGAGAATTCCATGGACGGAGGAGCCTGGGAGGCTACAGTCCATGGGCACACAACTGGTCAGCTAACATACTCACACACAAACTCAGGTTCACCCAGTTCCTCTCAGGGTCAGGGGCTTGTGGCTTTTCAACGCAGCCCTCTCCATCATTAAACAGCTCTAGTTGGTAAAGAGCTGCTGCTGCTGCTAAGTCGCTTCAGTTATGTCCGACTCTGTGCAACCCCATAGACGGCAGCCCACCAGGCTCCCCCTGTCCCTGGGATTCTCCAGGCAAGAACACTGGAGTGAGTTGCCATTTCCTTCTCCAATGCAGGAAAGTGAAAAGTGAAAGTGAAGTCGCTCAGTCGTGTCCAACTCTTTGCGACCCCATGGACTGCAGCCTACCAGGCTCCTCCATCCATGGGATTTTCCAGGCAAGAGTACTGAAGTGGGGTGCCATTGCCTTCTCCGTGGTAAAGAGCACATACTCACGTTGAGCTGGGGTCTGCCAAGAAGGCCTTCCCCCCAGGGCTTCTGGAGAATGTCAGGTAAAGTGCCATCCCTCCGCCACAGGACAACGTTTTGAGTACCTTTTATTTCATTTTCTCTTCAACTCTTGTTATTCAGAACAAGCATTTTAAAGGCTCTCAATTGTTCTTCAAATTACCTGATTGAAATATCCCTCACTCTGTCTAGCTCTCTACCAAACACTCTGCAGCCTATCGAAGTGCTGAATCTGTACTTGAACGCTGTGTGGAGACCCAAGCATTGTAATCTTTATTAATTGACACTACTGTTTCAACCTGTCTGACTTCTGAAAAGTTTTAAAACAGCCTTGACATTGTATTAGCTCAAAATGAGCTTGTGGTCAGCTAACCCCATGCCTCTCCCCAAACTCAAGGTCCTTATTACATGAACTTCTATTAAACCACCTGTGTTTCATTATTTGAGCCACAATATAGGACTTTATGGGGCTTCCTTGGTGGCTCAGACAGTAAAGAATCTGCCTGCAATGCAGGAGACCGGGGTTCGATCCTTGGTTAGGAAGATCCCCTAGAGGAGGAAATGGCAACTCCAGTATTCTTGCCTGGAGAATTCATGGACAGAGGAGCCAGGTGGGCTACAGTCCATGAGGTTGCAAAGAGTCAGACATGACTGAAGCAAGTTAGCTCACACACGCACATAGGACTTTATATGTGCCAGTTTAATAGTGAAAAAATGGATTCTCAGGGAAAGTAGGCATTTCATCTAAGATTCTGCAACTAGTAACCAAGATTTGAGCATACTAATCCTTGAGAGTACATTGAAATCTTTTTCATTCCTGACCCTATCATTCAAAAAATGATCAGCATCAAAGCAAAACCATTTTTAGAACAGTTGCATGTATCAGGCATTGTTTAAATGCTTTTTGTAAATTAATGAACTCAATCCTCATAACCACTTTATTGTTGTGGTTGTGTTAGTCACTCAATCGTGTCCGACTCTTTGCAACCTCATGGACTGTAGCCCACCAGGCTCCTCTGTCCATGGGATTCTCCAGGCAAGAATACTGGAGTGGGTTGCCATTCCCTTCCCCAGGGGGTCATACTGGCACAGGTATTGAACCCAGGTCTCCTGCATTGTAGACAGATTCTTTACTGTCTAGTCCACCAGGGAAGTCCAACCACTTTATGAGATATATCCTATTATCATCCACATTTTAGGATTGAAGAAGCTAAGACACAGAGACATTAATAACTTGCCCAAGATCACAGAGTTGATATTCATATACAGAGCTGGGATTCATAGCCAGGTAGTCTGACTTCAGGAGAACTAGGCTTAACCACTATCCTGCTTCAAGCAACGTTTCCACTTCTCTGTTATCTACAGATTTAGAAAAATGTCTTTGATTTTAAGAGCATAGTAGTTTATTTATTGACCAGTATTTGCTGCCTTCCAAGTCTTATGCTTGGCACTTGATACACATATACAGCCAGATGAGAGGGGCTTGGGCACAGGGTGATTTCAGATGTAAGTGACAGAAACCTGGCTCAGGCCAGCCAAAAAGGAGGGGTCTATTATATCCAAAGTGTAAGAGGAGTAGATCTTGATTTAGAGGCGTTAGGATCTAGAGGCCAAGTAGTTAGACGATGGGAGGGATTTGTTTTCTATAGAAGATTGGGAGTGGCCCACCAGGCAGAGGTAAACAGGAGCCACCTTTAGAAGATGAAGGTCTTTGGTTACAAGCAATAAGATGCCCCTCCTGGCTACCTCAAAGGCAAAGGAAATGGCCTAGACGGCATGGGGTGGCTTTTAGAATCGTAAAGTGAATGGAGGAATGAGGCTCACCAGCAAGAAGAGCTAGGGCACCTTCAGGGATCCCAGCAGCATGAGATTAACTGACAAGCATCTTCCCTATCACTTCCCACTATAACTGCTTCTCTGTGGTGAATTCAACTGTCTTTCCACCAAGATCTATAAAAGAATTCCTCAAACATGGTGGGCTGGTGGTGACTCTCATCTTTCTTGTGTCATTCAACCATAAGGTAATCATGTTGGTCTGATTCTATTCTTTGGCTTTTTTTTTAATTGGTAAAGAACAACAACAACAAACAAACATATAAAGGGCTTTCCTGATGGCTCAGCAGGTTGAGCTCTGCAGGCTCAAGAATCTGCCCGCAATGCAGGGGACATAGGAGACACGGGTTCAATCCCTGGGTTGGGAAGATCCCTGGGAGAAGGAAATGGGAACCCACTCCAGTATTCTTGCCTGATAAATCCCATCAACAGAGGAGCCTGGCAGGTTACAGTCCATGGGGTCACAGAGTTGGACACAACTGAGCACAAAGCACATACTGAGGCATAATTGACACTGATATACCAAGAGGAATTTCAAACAATTAGATAAATAATATTTAAATAGCAATAATCAAATTACTTTAAGCAATTCAAGATATAAGACATCTGGCTCATATCAATAGCGTTTCTGACACAAATTCAACTTTTCTATCAAAATTTGGGGACAACTGGCTAATCTTTTGCAACAAAATATAAAATAAAGTGATATTTCTAAAGTATATCTTCCATAAAAATTGATTTTGGATGTATGGAAAATTTTAAACCATGAAAGTAGGAGAATGAAATTTGGATGAATGTGGATTATACTTCTTTCGTGGTGTGCTCCATGCATGTGCCTCTATTCCCATTTGAGAATGCCCTTTCTCCATGTGCCCACCTCAGGATAAGCCCCGTATAGCTGGTGACTCCACCACTCCCTGGACATAGCTTATTTGTCATTCGGCAGTAGGGGTAGGGAGATAGACCAATCTACTACTGAATGGACTGTGTGAATTAGCTTCTCTTTCCTATGAGTTGAAACTGGAGCACAGAGATACTAGTCTACATGTCAGTGGTGCTCAAACTTGGGTGGCCACAGTGGATAAACCATTTCTCAGAGAAGAATGAAGCACATTCTTAGAGATAGGCAGAGAGCAGAGAACAGGAAAACTCAGAGAAATGGAAATGACGCTTTGGTGACAGGTAAGGTTTTAGTTTCCAGTTCTAGAATCTCATGTAGCCTTGTTAAATCTCCTACCTCCAGGTTCCAGTTTAAATCACAAATATTGCATTGAGTTTTCCTTCAATTAAGCCAGCTCCCTGTGCTTTCAAATAAAAAAGCCTGAAGCAATAATCTTGGCCAAATACTTCTAATATTATATCACAAGCAAAGTTCCTAAAAGAAAAGTTGTTTTAAAATCTGTCCTCATAAAAATTAAAAAACACAAACAGGATTAAAGAAAAGAATAACTCTGGACCGAGAACTACACATATATGCAAAGAGCTACATTCTCGATATCACTGAAAACCATAACAAAAGGTACAATGCTAATAGAAGCATCAGCAAAGTTCTTTAAAATAGGCCATTTCCAATAAAAGAAATAGAAACAATCACCTTATATATAAAATCTTCAAGTGCAAAAGAAACCGCAATGAAATACTGTTTTTGGTCCAGCAGTTAGACAAAGTCTCCTGACTGGCCTCCCATTTTCTTTAAGTGAAAAGGTGAAAGTTCTCAACTTAAAAGAAAGAAAAAAGTTGTACTGAGGTAAGAAGGAAAAAGAGAATTATGCTAGTTTTGCATAAGTCTCACCTCAAACTGCAGAATTACAGCCACAGTGCATGATCAGTGCTTGTTAAGATGGGAAAGGCATTGAATTCATTCTTGTAAGATATCTTGTAAGATATTTGGGGATGTGGACCTCATTTACATAACTTCACTAGAGTACATTTTTATCATTGTTCTAGTTTACGATTGGTATTGTTAATCTCTGAGTATGCCTAATTTATGAATTAAATTTTATCCTAGGTATGTATGGATAGAAGAAGACACAGTACATTTAGGATTCAGTACTATCCACAGTTTTAGGCGTTCACTGGGGGTCCTGTACCATATTCCCTGAGGATGGTGGGTTGAGGGGGCTGCTGGAGTCTTTCTTTAACACAGCAGCCAGAAGGTACCTTTTCTAAAAAATATTTTATTTATTTTTGGCTGCACTGGGTCTTAGTTGCGACACTAGGGATCTTCCATTGTGGTACGCAGACTTCCCTTTAGTGTGGTACAGAAGGCATCTTTTGAATTATAAGTTGGAATATGTCACTCCTGTGCTCCAATCTCTCCATCTTGTCTAGAGAAAGCCACAATCCCTGGGACAATGTAGCAGCCCCCATTTCCTCAGTAACCACCTCTCTTCTCACTCTTCCCTTTGCCTCCCCCACTTCCCTACTCCAGTCTCTGGTTGATGCTGTTTGAATGTACGTGCGTTATCCAACCTCCAGAACTTGGTGCTCCCTCTGCCAAAAATGCTCTTTCCCTAGATATCTCCATGGCTGCTCCTTCACCTCCTCCAAGCCTTTGCTGAAAAGTCACCATCTCATTGGATGGCTTCCCTGGCCACTGTGCTTGAAATGGACACCCTGCCTCTTCCTCCTGTTTTATATGTCTCTATAGTATTTAACCACTTTGTGGAATAAAGCTTTCTCACTTAATTGTTAATTGGCTATCTTTTCATACCAAGAATGCAAGCTTCATGAAGGCAGTGATTTATCCCCAGCCTTCAGTACATAGGCAGGCACACAGCAGCCACTCAATAAACAAATGTTGAATAAATGAATAAAAAGAGAATAATATCAGTGTTGTGCAGCATCTGGGAAGATTGCTTCCATGAACTACTGATGAGAATGTAAAGTGGTACGAGTTTCTGAAGGATGATGTGGCAATAAGAATCAAAATTCTTACAAATCTGTATCTCTGGTGTAACATTGACTTTACTTCCAGAAAATTATCATAAGGAAATAATATACTAGTTAGAACCTTTTTGGTTGCAAAAACCAAGAAACCACATGTTCTAGGCCAGATAATAATGGTGGAAGGACTTATAACAAGGGTAAAAGGGAGAATGCATTATGTGGAATGTTTAGGTATCTCTGCCACTCCCACTGTCTTTAGTCTGGCTCCCCAGGAAACACGGAGATAGGGATTTGCATGCAGAAAGTTTAACAGATGACCCTCTTTAAATCAATAAGTGTAAGAGAGTGAAGAAAGGAGAATTGGACAGAGGGCAAGGTTAAATTGAGATGTTATAATCAATGCCATGGAGAGCTTTGGAGTCGCCCAAATACTGAGGCCAGGAGCCCAGGCCTTTATACCCACATATCAACCAATCATTGGATGTAGGCTGCCCCTATGTGGAGAAGGTGTGTGACATTAGTCCAAACAGCTCTTTCGGTCCAAGGGCAGGTCCTGGGATCAACTCAGCTGTGAGCCATCAGCAACAGACATTCCTGGCCTCCAGGGGAATGGATACTTCACTCCTGATGGGGAGGATATGGGTAGGACACCCCAACATCTACTCTACTTACAGAACTTAAAGTGTGTGTTCTTCCAAGACAAAGAATAATTGGGCTAGATTCTTTAATGCTGTCAGGGCTTCTCTCTTATTTTTTAATTCAACTCGTTCACACTAGATTGTTTTCTGTTTCTTGTTCCTCACAGTCAAAGATGATTTCCAACAGCCCCTAATTTAAACATTTTAGCTTCATCCTCAGAGACAGAGAAATTCTGAATGACCCAGCTTGGGTCAGTGTTCATCCACAGATCTACCAAATAACTATGGTAGCGGGTAAAATCTCACAGTATTAACATGTTATAACCATTGGGATTCAAGGACAGAGAAAGGGGAAAATCCATGCTTGCATGTGCCACATCTATAAATGAAAGTGAAAGCCTCTCAATCATGTCTGACTCTGCAACCCCATAGAATTCTTCAGACCAGAATGCTGGAGTGGGTAGCCTATCCCTTCTCCAGGGGATCTTCCCAACTCAGGGATCAAACCCAGATCTCCCACATTGCAGGCAGATTCTTTATCAGCTGAACCACAAGGGAAGCCCAAGGATACTGGAGTGGGAAGCCTATCCCTTCTCTAGCAAATCTTCCCGACCTAGGAATTGAACTGGGGTCTCCTGCATTGCAGGCAGATTCTTTACCAACTGAGCTATCAGGGAAGCCCGCCACATCTGTAAAGCCAGAGAAAAAATTATTCAAAGGATATAAACTAAAATGTTAACTGTAGCTATTTTTTGCTAGTGGAATTAAGAATGGTTTCTCTTTACTCTTTTTCTTTTTGCATATATATCTTTGTAATTGTTATGTGTAGAAAAATAATATTTTTGTAATTGGAATATTTTTTAAAAGGAAAACATAGGCATCTGGCTCTGGTCCTCTGTACAAAAAGGGCCACCAGGTATAAGGCATAGAAAGACTTCATATAAGGTGAGATTTTCTGAGAACTGGTGTGAAAGACCAGCTTGACTTTGCAAAGCTTATTGCACTGAATTGCACAGAAATGAAACATGGAAAGGCCAAATATTCAGCAGTTACAAGTAATCTTCTGACATCCTGGTGCTCCCTAACCCTCTGTGATGAGTCCAAGTTGTAAGTGCAAACTTTAAACAAGACCTTCCACTTGCTTTTGCCAAAATACAGGGTGGAGCAGGGCAATGTAAACCATCAGCCAGAAGGTTATCAATATCCTAGCATGCTCCACACTGGGCAGTTCATCATGGAGACAGACTATTTGAAATCACCAAATTAGCTTTTATATTTACATTAATATATGCAACTGACTTTTGCTGAGCATCTATGTGCTGGGAAATATAAAGAAAAACACAACAGAACCCTACTTTAAGCTAAGGATCCAGTGGATAGAGAGGTAGAATATGTGTGTCTGTCTGTGTATTACTTACAAATATATATACATATATATGTATATGTATATACACACACACACACACACACAAGTACATATTTAATGGGGCTTCCCTGGTGGCTCAGTGGTGAAGAATCTGCCTGCAATGTAGGAGACCTGTGCTCAGTCCCTGGGTCAGGAAGATACCCTGGAGAAAGGCATGGCAACCCATTCCAGTATTCTTGCCTGGAGAATTACATGGACAGAGGAGCCTGGTGGGCTACAGTCCATGCAGTCACAAAGAGTTGGACCTGACTGAGTGACTAACACCTCACCCTACCTCACATATTTTATATATTTGCATATATATATACTCAAATAATTATAAAAAATGTAGAGTGATTTTAGACCCATACTTGAACTTAAAGCACAAGTTCTCTGGGAGTTAAAGAATTATTACTTCTGGTTGGGATGACTTCATAAAGAATTTCAGTTTAAATGACTGTTTTGGGATTTCAGCTGAACAATTTCATTGTATGTCTATATTGTATCAATATATCATTATATGTATTACTATTATGTATTTAACATATTATATATTTTAACACTATATATAACACATGTATGTCTCCTGCTGCTGCTAAGTCGCTTCAGTAGCGTCCGACTCTGTGCGACCCCATAGACGGCAGCCCACCAGGCTCTCCCGTCCCTGGGATTCTCCAGGCAAGAACACTGGAGTGGGTTGCCATTTCCTTCTCCATATATAATGCATATATGTCTATATATATCAATACATGTATATGTGTGTATATATATATACACAGGTTCTGCTTTAACCAAGTATCTGTATTAGCATATCCCTATACTGCCACGGGATGCACAGGCTTGAAAACTAATGGGAGGGCCTAAAGAAGAACTGGCATTAAATATTTTCAATTAAACTAAATTCTAACTCCCAACTTTGGGGGAAGAAAAAGAAGGGGACAAATTCTAGGTCCTGAGGGTCTACACCGTGGGGAATGTGCACACCATCCAACCTGACCCCCTCACTCTAAGAGATGTCTGACCCTGATTACAGTAAGACAGCAAACATCACTCTTCCCTGAAGGAGATTATATTGTTAAAATAAAAAAAAAGGAAAAAGCACCTGGAGAAATCAATTAGTCATTTTGTCACATTAAGTAATGGGATAAAATGCAGGTTGAATGGTACGAAATCTAATGTTTCCCATCATAGTTTTGGGAGGAAAGGCTTTTGGGACTCAAGGGAGACTTTGATTGAAATTAGAGGGATGAACTAATCTTAGTGCTGGAGACTGGAAAGGGGTGGAGAACACAGAGGCAGGGCCAGGCTGAGTGAAGACCGGATATGAGAGCTCTTGCACTTTCTGGATGTTTTCTTCTCTTTGTTAAAACTAGCACTTTATTTTACCCTGTCTCTGGAGGTTATCTCTCTCCAATTTGCATTGTTCCTCAGAAGAAACACAGGAAACACAGGAAGACATACCCTAAGACAGCCAGTTTCCCTTAACAGCTTAAAAGGTACTGGGCACTTCCAGTGTTTTTAAAGCCTAGGAATCAGCTAACCCAAGCCCAGAACATGGGGAGTATTAACAAAGTCACTCATTGCTACAATCTACACTCAACAGGAAGTTAGTTATTCCATCTCAGGTTGGAATTTTTAAATCTTGTCAGTAAAATAAATTTCAGCCTGGTACTCATCTACTGAAGAACTAATTATATTTTGACCCCTTGCAATTCCTGGGTGAGCACTGTCTGGGCACTGATGGTGGGCCTAATGGTCCCATGACAGGCAAGTTCTAAGGACCTCTTCCCCTTCCTCTCTCTCCTGCTTAGCCAGCTGTCTCCCCTCTAGTCACCATTATCCTGAGAGATGTGATGGCAAGAGCTACAAGACCAATCACCTCCAGCATTTAAAAAAAATTTAACCCCACTTGGCTCAGAGGGTAAAGAATCTTCCTGCAATGTAGAAGACCTGGGTTCAATTCCTGGTTGGGGAAGACCCCCCGGAGAAGAACATGGCAACCCACTCTAGTATTCTTGCCTGGAGAATCCCAGGGACAGAGGAGCCTGGTGGGCTGCAGTCCGTGGGGTCACAAAGAGTCGGACACGACTGAAGTGAACTTGGCACACCCACACTTGTTCAATGATATTGCTTTCATTTGGTCTGCCGCAAGCACATTATAAACATTTCTATCAAAAACACTGCAAAATATTGAGTTCATAATAGGTGTTTCGTAAATACTTGTAGTTTCCTTCATCAATTGGATTCCAACTCTGTATATCTGAGCTCCTGGTGTATGTGTGTCTGCTTAGTTGCTCAGTCATGTCTGACTCTTTGTGACCCTTTGGACTGTAGCCCATCAGACTCCTCTGTCCATGGGATTTTTTCAGGCAAGAATACTGGAGTGGGGTGCCATTTCCTTCTCCAGGGGAATCTTCCAGACCCAGGGATTTCAATCCTCATCTCTTGCATCTCCTGCATTGGCAATGTACATTAATATACCAATGATCAAAATATGTCTGTGGCTAAACCTTTTTATAGAGAGAGGTGCTCCAGTTACCCAGCACTGGAGTTCTGAATCGGGAGTCCTGGATTCCAAGATTCTATCCCATGTGGTTTCTGTGAGGTTTAAATGAGAAAATGTACATTAAAAGTATTTCACACCGTTGCTGGTATACTCATTTTAAGCACTGGACAAAATTTATTAGAATTTTGTCTTACTGTCTCATCTTCTAATGAAAAGGCCAGATTTATATGCTTTTTCTTTATTTTTAAATTTATTTATTGGCTGTGCTGGGTCTTTGTTGCTGCATGGGCTTTTCTCTAGTTGCAGTCAGTCCGGGCTTCTCATTGCGGTGGCTCTAAGAGCATGGGCTCTAAGGGCATGCGGGCTTCAGTAGTTGCGGTTCCCTGGCTCTATAATAATGGCGCACCGCATTAGTTGCTCTGTGGCATGTGGAATCTTCCTGGAGCAGGGATTGAACCCACATCTCCTACATTGGCAGGCAGTTCTTTACCACTGAGTCACCAAGGAAGCCCTTCTATGCTTTTTTTGTGTGTGTGTGTGGTGCAGAATTGAGATGAAGCGCAGAGAAAGACTAGAACTGAAAGGCAAGAAGGCAGTGATGTAGATTATTTGCGTGATGGGCCAGTTTCTGAATTCCCTGTATAATGAAGAATTTAGGTACCAGTCAAAAGTTAAGGAAAATAAACAGAAGCCAGAGAGATCAATTTGCATAACAGAAAATAGGGGTGGGGAGAGCACAGAAAGGCCATTAAGGCTGAGGTAGGGGAGAGAATTTGGGAGGTATGAAGGTGCTTGGCTGCAGAATAGCTGTGGGCTCAGACCGGAAGAGAGGAAAGGGAGTTTTAAGAAGTGTTCCTGTGTAGTATAAGGTGGATATCCTATAACATATGTCCCCCACCAGCATGTCCAGCCTCTTCTCCCCTGAGTCCTTGCTGAAGCTAAACTGCCCTGCCTGCCATTCTTCTTTTACAATTGCCTACCTCTTTCCTCTTATCTAATCCTCACCTCTCCCTTTCTCTTTTCTGGTTGCCTAATTCCCATCCATACCTCAAAGCTTCATTCCTCATGAAGCCTTCATGCATTTCATGAGCTGGAAATAATCTTTCTTCTGAATTCCCAGGGTATTTAATCTGTGCCCCTCTTGTGGCTCTTTCATTGTTCCATTTATAAGTCTTATCCCCAGGAGCTGCAGATTTTCAAAGATCTGGATACATGTTTGATACATCATGGCCCTTTGCCAGCATCTAGCACAATGCCTGTTATATCACAGGTACTCAGTAAATATTTGTTGATTGGATGAAGGATGGATGGATAAATTCCAAATGGCACATTGTCCTAAATGTCCGATACAAGTTCTATTTTACAACAATATACAAAGGAATTTTATGAAAAATCCATCACAGGGATAGATAAAATTTAAACCCAGATTGTTTTCAATCATGGAAATACACTTCCCTGTGTTTCAGCTCTGTTGCTTAATTAGAGACTGGGTAATTCTCACCCAGAGTTCATAGCTATTTTGCTGATTTATAACTTACAATGTATTCAGCTTGAGTAAGTCATCTTATTGTAGACACCCACATTAACTGGAAAACCATGGCCATGTTAGGGAGAATTGATTTGTAGCCAAACCTTCTTATACCCTCTTGGAAACAAAATCTGGCAGCAATCCAACTGCTCAAGTCAAATAGACATTTAGCTACACTCTGCATTAGATATGCCTGGTGACCTCAGAAAAATACACACAAATGGAAATGTTGGCTTAAAGTACTATAACATGATTATAGTTCAGAACAAAAACTTTTACTTGAGAGCAGCCATAATCGCTGTACTTTTGTCTTGCGTGTATTTGAAAATGTATTTGATTTTTAAACCTACAAAAAAATTTCCAGAAGATCTGCTATACTATTTACCAGGAAATAAGTATTATTTTAAACGTGTATTCAAAACAAATTAAAAACAGAACTCTTTTACCCTTTTTCCCTGATCACTCAAAACCAGTGGTCATTTTGACTTGTCAAAATAAATTATACCACAAAATTTTACAAATAGGACGTATGACATTCAGAAGATTCTGACCTAGAGTTCATAGTAATACCTGTGATCCCATCATGTACTGCACTAAAACTTCCTCTTCAAGCTGAGCAATTAACAAGAAATCCATTATCTTGGGTCAGGGATAGAAAACCTTTTCATTCTGCTTTTGAATTTCAATTTCCTCTCTCTTTATACCTCTACACTCACACACACACACAGCCCTTCTATAACTTTGGAGGTGATATGATAAAAACTAAGCAAGAACTGCTCAGAAATGTCCAGTTTGTCAGTAATATGCAATTACAAATTGGTGCCCAACCAGCCAACAGCCACCTCTCCTTTTAGTATAATTTTGGTGGGATTTATCTTCTGCTACTATAAGAAGCACTATGAAGGAGAACAGTTCTTAAGGATTTTAATGTGTTTTTGATTTCTAAGATCCAAAATTGGTCCTATGGATATAATTTAGGCACCCTCTGGTGGTCAATAGAATACAATTAACTCCCCTAAACATTAATATGAATAATCTAAGCTTGAAGGCCAATTTAACAGCTGATGACATAAATATTCTTTTCTTCCCCCCTCTAAATAGTTTCATGGTCTAAATCCCTAAGTTCAAAGTAAATGCTGCCTCCATTATAAAGCAAACGGCTTTGTCCAGTGAAAGTGCTATTTATGAATCATAAAATGCCACACAAACATCAGGTAAGCCTCAGAGAAAAGGAGGGTGGGGAGACTCATCTAGATTAAGTATTTAGGAAAACATTATTAAAAACAGACCAAATATACTTGAAGTAAATTCACACTGTGGAAAAAAATACTTCAACTGGTAACGAACATAGGAGAGAATGTTACATATTGCGAATATTTTAAATAAATAATTTGAACCTTTATCAGTATAACTGAAGAATCGAATTTTCTATCACATTCGCAGAAATACACCCTGTGATATTTTTGTTCAACGGCAAACATTCTGCACTATTTTGGGAACTGTGCTAATACCACTGGTACTCCTAGTGTTTAGAGCTGTGCTGACATGATAAAGTGCTATAATTTTAACTTGTGATTGTGAGGCAGAAACTGCCTCATTAATTTCTGCTTCATTCAAACTGAGAAACGAATCAATGTTTACCAATGGGAATGAAGCTAAATGAGTAACAAAATGAAAACCCAAAACACTTGTGATAAGTCATTAGTTTAAAACGTAGGAAAAAAACTCAAAGGGTTTTCTAAGTTTTGTTTAGTCAACAGAACAAATAAAAATGAGAAAACGGTTTTTAGTACAGTTGAAATGGATTGTTCAGTGCACTCTTAATTTCAGTCTTGTTAAATCTGAAAAAAAGGTTGCTCTCTATACGATAAATACACCAGTATAGCATACTGCAGATGAAATCACATATCAATGCTTTAACCAAGTATGACTTCTTAGTCACACTAGATATTTATGAAACTGTAACATAAGATACTTAAATTTACTAGATATACCAACACTTTGAATATATCGAACATTCAAATAAAAGTCGTCTTCTGTTTTATCCATAATCCAGTTGATTTAAATATTTTAAAATATCACAGAATGACAACCAAACCTAGAAGGAACATTAGGGATAACTTAGTCCCATTCCTTTATTTTACAAATGAGAAAGGTAAGAACCAGAAAGAGTAGAATATTGGTCTAAAAATCGAACAACTATTTAGTAACAGAACAAACAAATCTGGCCCTTCTAGGTGCTTATGTGTTAAGCACAAAATTAAATCTTTGAATGAAAACATAAATGTTCTCAAAAGTCAATTCATTTTTGCCCTTTTAATAAACAATCTAAGTCCCCACCCATAATAATCACCCCAAGTGGTTAATGCCCTTCCTTACATTGAATTTGTAGCAGAAAGGCTATTGCTTAGTTTCCAGCTAAGTGAGAAAAGAAACATACTCTATTCCTTATCAGATAATAGGACATTATAAAAATGAATACTATTTTCAAGACATAACACTTGGATAAAGTATAGAGAGCATTTTGTTAGAGCATCAAACCATTAGGAAGTCAAAGGACTTATGGAAAGCTAGATGCTTAAAAAGGGAAACACGGCAACACTCAGCTGTATTGTTTAAAGTAGTACAATATCCTAAAAACATCTTGTGGTGCGTGTCTGTTTTGGGTCGGGGGGGCGGGGGGGTAGGCGCTAAGACCTGTATGGAAAAGAGGAAGGGGAGGGGAAGATAGTTTTCACCTGAGTCAAGCTGTCTGTCACTAAGATTCAGCTGTGATCAGCCATCCTTAGTGAGTACAAAGCTGGTCCAGTAACCAAGGCTTGTCTATACAATGGGAGGGTTAAGTCTGAGCACAGGACAGTTAATTTCTGACTCACCCCTAGGATATCACTCCAAAGCATGGAGAGAATTACCAACAAGCTGAGCTGTAGCATCAAAACCTTGATGCTCTGTTACCTCTCAAAGAGAGCTTAACAAAGAGGAGAAAAAAACAAAACAAAACAAAACACGTTTACTCTCGGCCTTATTGGACGCACAGTTCTGAGCTGAAGAGCTTGTGAAGAAAGATTCTTTTGAATAGAATTCAGCTTCCCAAACTACAAGAAGACTCAAACATACAAAATGGCTAAGGACAAAACACACCCGCCTTGCAACTCTGCTTCTAATACTAAACAGGTTTTTCTTTTTAAACTCAAACCACGTACCATTTAAATTGGTGGGGGAATGGAGAGTGAGGGAGGTGGTCAGGGAGAAGAGCAGAGGTCTAAGATTTTTCCAATTAATTCTGCCACAATACAAGTGTATCAATTTGGACACCTTGTGACCAGTGCACCCTCAGATTCCTTATCTGTGTATTGGGGGATCTTGGTCCTTCTCTGTTCAATATTCCATGCTTCTATGTGAAAGGGACATTTTAAAACAGTTTAATTATAAAGGCAAAAACTTTCCTAGATTACAAAATATATCTGGAGTTAACCTTAGTTCCCTCAACAGTCTGTAATCCCCCTGGTGCGTTGGTCGCTCAGTCGTGTCCGACTCTTCGCAACCCTATGGACTGCAGCCCGCCAGGGTCCTCTCTCCCGGAATTCTCCAGGCAGGAATACTGGAGTGGGTTGCTGTTTCCTCCTCCAAAGGATCTTCCTGACCTAGGGATCAAACCCAGGTCTCCTGCATTGCAGGCAGATTCTTTGCCGTTTGAACCACCAGGGAAGCCTTCGTAATCTCCCCGAAATTGTGTGAAAAAATTCTGGTGAGTGTTTGTATGTACATAAATATTTTTCTAGGGAGACAGTATTTCTATTAGAGACTCAAAAGGAAATTAGGACCCCCAAAGTCTGGGGACTTCTGATTGAGAGAGTAAAAGGTGTCTTTAGATCCTGCTTTATCCAGTTGTGTGAGCAGGTTCACAGCAATCTTTACCCAGTTCTAAAATCTGTCCCACAAAGCCTTCTTGAGTTTCTCATTTATCTTCATGAACTGTGTGCTTGTAATTTTTCATGAGCAGAAAGCCTGTTCAAAATCGAGTCCTTTTCATTAAAGATTTAAAATTCTGGAGATTTCAAGATTTATGTTAATATTAGTGGCTAAAGGAGAGCCATTTGATTACATCAGAAAATTTTAAGCCTATAGCATCTTAAATATTTGCCCACTGATGTTGGATTATTTTACAATTTCTTTTTTCTTGAGTTAACTGATACGAAACAAAAGGCTGGCTCCTCCTTCCAACCTGCTTTTCTTTTTCTTCTGATCTTTGAGTCTGCTGTGAAAGGATGATGAATTAACTGTGGTTCTATTTGAAGGAGTAATTTTCATTTTTATAATGATTTTGATCCTCAGGATAAATTAAAAATATTTATATAATATTCTTAAAATAATTAGTTCTAAAGTAAAAAGGAAAATGATATTAGGGAATCTGAGGAACTGGGAACTGAAAGCCAGGAAGAAATGAGAACCAAAGAGAAAATCTTACATGATTAGATATTGAAATAGTATCAAATCCCTAAGCAGAGAAGCAAGAAAAAAGGAGGATTAAAACAAAAAAGAAACAAGTATAGCAACTAGAGACTACTGAATTCTTGAATACATTACATGAAAACGACAAAAAGCCATCATAACTCAGCTTTTCACGAACATCTTTTGGCTGATAATCTCAAGGCGTTATATGGCTTCTCCTTAATTAAGGCAAAGACAGAGGCGATCAGAGAATATCACAGAAGGATGTTGCCAGTGATTATCAGATAAATGCAAAAAGCTCAGGGGAAGAATCTTTTGTGGTAAAGAAGTGCCAGTCGGTGAGAAATGTTGATTCCCACCCCACCCCCACCCCAGACAATATCAAAGAGGTGTAAAGTAAAAAGAAGAAAATTAGGTTTAAACGCTTATAGCAAACTATTTTATGTATTCCCAGATGCTTTTTAACCGACTCCTGTTTCCTCACACATGATAATCTGACCAGAACTACTCTTAGTGTCTCCTAAATCCAAATGGAGGGGAAAGCAACATTTAGTGCCACCGTTTTGACTCCAGGCTCCTTTCCTGGGTCCTGCAGCTTCAGGTCAAGGGCTCCAGGGGAAAGGAATATCCTCACACGAACCCGATCCTCAGATGACCCTGGCTGGGTCCTTGTATTCATGGAGCATCCTTCAGGGACTTCTTTCGAGTAACAGCTTTTTTCTGCGTCTCCACAAATCCCATTCAAGGAAAAACCTGGGATTTCAGCTAAAACGCACCCCGCCCCTGCTGCTGCCAGGCTCTGGGAGGCCGCCTCCCGGGGGCAAGCAGCTCGGGCGGCTCCTCGCGGCCCGGGGCAGGAGGGGCGGGCGCCCGCGGCCCCCGCGCGCGCCCGTTGCCATGGGAACGCACGGGGCTCCGCCGCCCAAGGGGAAAAAGGGAGGAGGCGCGCCGGCGGATCCAGTGGGAGACGCTATCGCAAGATGGCGTCTGCGAGGCCGCGGGATGCAGAGTGAGCGCACCTCGCCGGGGGTTCTGCGAGGCTGCTCCTCTCCCCGCCGTCGCCGCCACTGCGGCGCCGCCTCTCCGCCTGCCATTGCGCCGCGGCCAAGCCTCCCCACCTCGTAGGTACCGGCGCCCGCGCGCGCTACGCTTTTGCACAGATGGCAGCGACAAGTGCCAGCTCGCCGAGGGCTAGCGGGTTCCCCCGTGTCAGGGTGCGCTTGACAATAACGCATGAATAACTTTTTTCTTGCAGCGGCCCCCTGCCTCTCGGCCTGCAGCCTCCCCGCGCCCGCGTCCCCACCACGCCCCTCCGATTCCTTGCTCCCTCCAAGGTGTGAGCGCGTCGGGCCGATGAGGTGATCTCCGGCCAGCCTGGGAGGAGCGCGTTGGACCGGCGGGCGGCGGCGAGCAGTTGGCGAGCGCCTTTACAATGGCCCTGACCCTGTTTGGTAAGTGCAGCCCTTTGCCCGCGCCGCTGCAGGTGGGCCGCGCCCCGGGGCTCAGAGGTGGGGCACCTGGGGAAGGGACGCCGCGGGCGGTGTCAGGCGCGGGCTGTGGCCGGGGAGTTGGGGCGCCCGGGGCTCCGGGCTAGCTCCTTCGCGCCTCTCCCATTGTTTCCTCTCCAGGCAGGGCCGATGGGCGTGTGCTCCCCTGGCCAATTCTGGGCTGGGAGGCTCTGAGGTCCCTGTGTGTTTTGTAAACGGAGGGTTCTCTAAGATGCCAAGTTGGGAACGAAGTTAGCTGGCTGTTTCCAAGCCTATGTTTCTCAAGTCGGTAAATAAAGATCCTGGAAAGTTTATTTATTTTGACCAAGATGTCTGTGCATCCCAACCTTCTTACAATTGCCAAATGCGTGTGTTGATTCCTGTTGGATTTGGGGGGAATTTTTTGCCCTCGGTATATTCCGTTGAAAACAAGAATAAGTGGTGAACTTATTTTAATATTTGCTAAAATTGAAAATGTTTGCTCTAATGCGTTTGAGAGCAGACAGAAGGAAGTTGGTATTGAAGATAATCTCAGCAGTATATCTCTGAACATTTTACGAAAGTAGTTGTATTTCTGTGATGTAGTTTCTGTGACACTATTGTTTCAGCAGTTAATTAAAGGTGTTTTGCTTTTCCCCCTCTCCCAAGAAGTCTGTAATGACAATGGATTGGAAAGGAGGACCAAAAATACTTTATTTTCTTTTGCAAAAACAGATTGTGTTACATATGTATTTTCCTTTAAGAAAACTCAGTATGTGAAAATTTAGATGATCAAAGTATTCAGTTTTTCAAAAAAGAAAAGTACAATGAGAGGTACCTGATGGCTACCAGGATAGTAAGTTAATCACAACGTCAAGTTTCCAGTTACATTTTAACAATGTCATTTGATCAAGCACGTTACAGGCATCACATGACACAATGCTTTTTCATGTAAATACGTCAGAGTTTATTAATCTACTGGAATCAAGGAGTTACTTTTATTTTTAAAATTAAATTCAGACCCAGAGAGGTTGTTTAGACTCAGAGGGCTCCTGGCTTTTTTGTGGCAAAACTGAGTCTAGAATATAGTTTGCCATCTTCAGTCTAGGACTGTATGTACTTTGCTCAAATACCTATGGTACTAAAAATGACATTTTTTATTTGGTGTTTGTTGGTTGTCCATGAGTGCTTTAAAAAATGTTCCTCCTTTCTCTGAAAGGGATAATAAAAATCTCCTGTTTTACAATCTCTCGTATCAAATACGCATTACTTAGAAGAAGTATTTCCTTAAGTGTGAACTTTTTTGGTATAGAGTTAAACTTTAATGGAACACTTTACTCACAGTTGATACTTTCTTTTGAAGAAGCATTTATCTTACACTGTTGTAGCTAGTACCTTGAGGTAAAACCTACTGTAGGAAATTCTCTTTAAAACTATTTTTTCCTAAATTCATTTACCTTTCTAAAGAGATAGTCTGCATTTTCAAGGTTTGTTTTCAAAGATATAATTTACAAATCAGTGATTTTTAAAAGACTGGCATTCTCAATGAATAAAATGGATAAATTGAGGAGACATGGACTATATGATGAGGCTCCTTTGAATGAATTCCTAAATTATTAAATCTTTACTGAAGGGGAGGCGAGAAAAGGAAGAGCATGGAATTTGACCTCTTGAGGAAGGTGAAACCACTCCCACCTCTCAGGATGAATAAAGTGTCTTTAAAGTTTTAAAGTCATCTTGTGGGAAAATAGAATTTGGTTTAAAAATCCAATTTGGTTACAATTTTTAAGACTATTTCTCTGTTGTAAAGCAAAGTATATCTCTGTGCAGAGGCTATTTTCTAAGTAATGATAGAGCAACCGTTGATCTCAAGTGCAGTTGCACACCACTCATCAGTCATCTGAGATGTCTGTTTAAAATGTAGATTCCTTTGTCCAGAGACCCACAGAATCTGCATTTTTAGAGGAACTCCCTTGTGATTCTTACACGTTAAAGTTTGAGAACTTTTACATTAATGATAAATAGTAGATTGGCTCAAACTTGCTCAGTTCAAAATAGTTCTTTGAATATGCTAAGAGCGGTCTCCAAGGGTTAGAAGAAATGGATTTTACTTTAGATATTACTACTTTTTAATTAATTGGCCTTAGAAGTGCCTCATATCTCTTCTTAATAACCAACTTAGAACTGAGGAACAATGAAATAAAGTTCTATGAGATGAGGTAGGAACAAAACACTAGACGAGTGTGACCTTCTAATCATCATGATCAGAGTTCCATAGAGTTTCTACCTAAGCTTCCTGGAAGTAACCACTGCCAGGACACTGTCTTGTGTATGTTGGGTGTGTTAGTTGGTTAAGCAGTTAAGGCTGGTTGGGCTGCTGTAGTAAAATAGCAAAACCTGGGTGGCTTACTTAACAGCCATTTATTTCTCACAGTGTTGGAAGCTGGGAAGTCTGAGACCAAGGTGTCATTTGGTTTACTTCCTCATGAGGGCCCCCTTTCTGGCTTGCATATATTCATCTTCTTGCTTTGTCCTTACATGATGGAGAGAGACGGAAAGCAGCTTTCTGGTCTCTTCTTGCTGCTGCTACTGCTGCTAAGTCGCTTCAGTCGTGTCCGACTGTGTGCGACCCCATAGACGGCAGCCCACCAGGCTCCCCTGTCCCTGGGATTCTCCAGGCAAGAATACTGGAGTGGGTTGCCATTTCCTTCTCCAATGCATGAAGGTAAAAAGTGGAAGTGAAGTAGCTCAGTCCTGTCTGACTCTGAGCGACCCCATGGACTGCAGCCTACTGGGCTCCTCCATCCACGGGATTTTCCAGGCAAGAGTACTGGAGTGGGGTGCCATTGCCTTCTCCAGTCTCTTCTTATAAGGGCACTAATCCCATCATGAGGACCTCACCTTCCTGACTTCATCTAATCCTAAATACCTTCCAAAGGTCCATCTCCAAATACCATCACATTGCAGGTTAGGGCTTCAACATATGAACTTTTGGGGAGGACACAGTTGGTGCATAGCAGCCAGCAATAGAGTCTTAGTGTTTTTGCTTTATGTTTTACATTTCCATCCAGGTTTTTTTTTTTTTTAATAATTGTAAAAAATGATCTTTTTATAGGAAAAACTTTTAGTGAAAGTTAGATTCATTTTTTAAAAAAGGGAGCCTCTAAAATTACCTAATACATTTTTGACATTTATATACATTTTTTTGTACATTTTTATACATTTTATAACCCGTGTGTTATAGGAACTTAGTAAAACACCTGTCAAATTAAGCTGAAGAGTGAAGACTGTTTTATATATTGTCTTCACTGTTAATCACCTTTGCTGCTTAAAAGGACATTTTTAGTGCAAATTTCCTTTTTATTCCAGGATGGAAGAACCAGATCCCAGTCCATCATGATTTCACAGTCTTATTTGGGAGTTGAAAATGAGTGCTGTTGACGGTCCAGGAATTAGCAAACTTTTTTTTTCATCTTTCAAGTGAACCAGTCATCAGCATAAATACAAATAATTTTTAAATCCTCAAATCCTAAAAACTCTCCAAATGTAGTTCATATTCTGGTCACTCGCCTTTCCTTCCTGATTTGACAAACCTCTAGCCGTGGGCAGGAAACACGGTCCCTGTGTTAGAGCCGACATTCCAGAACTACAGTGTTCGCACCTAGCTACCTAATTCCGTCTGGGCTTTGTTAGAACTTCTCTGGCAGAGAAGTACATGTTGTCCAGCAGTTGCTGGGCTAGAGGGAAAGTCTCAGATCATCTAGTTTAGGATTTTGGGGCTGATGTCCCAGCCAGAATATCCTGATTTGCTGCACTAGTAGAGCCCTAGTTGATAGAACTGGGGGAAAAACATCCTGTCAGGTCATCACTTGGCAGGAATTTCTGCCATTTATAGCTAAATGGAGCTCTGGTTTATAGCCCAGGACAGCTGGTGAGATTGGGAACTCAGTTATAATTCAGCTGGGCTAAGCTAGCCAAACTTGAATAACTCTCTGGGTAGAATTGGCTCTGGCATTGCCCCTGCTCGCCCCGCCCCGCCCCCTTTTTTCTTCTTACCATGTAGTCACCATCATCACTGCCGTCGATCCCTTCTGATATTTAGGATTTCACTGTAATTTCTTACATTCTTTCCTCAGTCTCTCCTACTCCCATGGAAGCCCTTCATTATGCTGCTTTATTTGGCATCGTTCACTATCCTGACACACCTGTCTGTGGGTATCTTTACAGAGAGACTTTGGAGCAGTTAAATAGGGATGGAGGATTCTTTGTGATACAGTTAGGAAATTTTCTGACTTCCATGGCTGTCCTGGCAGACAACTGCACATTTTCAGTATGATTTATTTGCCCAAAAGCTCATTTTATAGGAAACGTCCACTTGAATATACTCTCTGTTGCCATTTTAATTTTTCAGATATTGCTCATCAAAGAATATGACAAGCAGCAGGGTGGTCTGATATTGAAAGCCCAGCTACTTTTCTTAGAATGCGTCATCTTTTTAACTGTCATTAAAATCACCATCCTTACTTAAATGCTTGTCCATATTCTTTCTTTTACTGGTGTCAGAAGCCTAAAGTCTCAGCTTAAAATGTTTTCTTTTAATGTTTGGAGACTTGACTATGTAAGAGAGAGAAAAAAATTATAGTTGTTATAACTCTGATAGTCACCATCTGTGTACAGTGTAAGGGGAATATTGGTGGTTGCCATCTTGAGTCACATCTGTCCCTGAAATAACCATCCTGTAAGCATTCTAATCTTAGAAGATAGTGATAAGTGTAATGACAAAGTTTTAATGTATTTATTAAGAGTTTTAGTTTCTTTGAGATCAGTATTGCTCAACTGTTTTTTTAAGTCACCTTCTGTAAGAAGTCTTTTACGCATTTTTTTGTAATTGATCTCTCCGTGAAACTTTAATACCAAGATTCTGTTTATGGACTGTATGTGTATTTGCTTTATGTGTAAAGAGAGTAATTTTTCTTTGACCCCTGGAAGCCAAGTTTTGCTCCCTTGAGGGCAGGCTTACCTCTGTTGAGAATACATGTTTGAGACTAATCTAAAGCAATCATAAGAGAATTAGAAAAATATTGTTTTAATGTCACATAATTCTGAAGGAGTGACATAGATATAATAAGTTATGCATTTTTTCACCAGATTGGTTTAACCTAAGTTTTAACAGTGTGCTTCATCTTGAAAGCAGCTATAACACAGAGTTCCTTGATTGGTCTGGGGTATGCGTAGCTTTTCTCAAAGTCCATCCAGTAATAATAATATCCCCTGATATGGGGAATTGGTGTTTTCTCAGTTTTATATAAAGATCAGTAACAGTACCTTTAAAACACTTTTTTTTATCTGTAATATATAAACTAAAGGGGCTTCCCTGGTGGCTCAGATGGTAAAGAATCTGCCTGCACTGCAGGAGACCCAGCTTCCATCCCTGGGTCAGGAAGATGCCCTAGAGAAGGAAATGGCTACCCACTCCAGTATTCTTGCCTGGAGAATTCCATGCACTGAAGAGCTGGGAGGCTACAGTCTATAGGGTTGCAAAGAGTTGGACATAACTGAGCAACTTTTACACTCAGAATAAACTAAATGAAATCACTGTACTTAATTTCTAACCCAATGCAAGACAAATTTTCAAGCCTGGCCTTACAACCTATTACTGGTCATAAATCATTCTTACATAGGAAATGATTCCTGCAAACTTTGATTTTTTAATATATTAATATAATCCTGCTGTACTTAAAATAGCAAAGTAGGAAAACTAAGAAAGCAGAACGATGTGACCATATTTTACATTGGAAAGTGATATTAAAAAAAGAATCATGTCTGACAAAATAAAGTTACAAATATACATTCCTAATTTAGCTCCTTACATTTAAAAAGAAGGATGAGTACTTTGTGAATATCCTGAAAAGCATTGCTTTGTATAGTCTAAAAGGGTGAATTTTATGATATGTGGATTATATGTCAACGTAAGATTGTATTAATAAAATTGTGGGAGGAGGGTAGGAAATCAGAATGAATGGAAGGAAAATTCACTTCAGTTAAACTGTAAAAGCCAGAAATCTGAGACTGTTTTTAAAAGAGTGGTTTTATATTCAGGAACCTTTAGAACTGTCCATGTTTTTAGAAAGTCTTTTTTTCCTTTTTTTCCCCAAGGAACAAAAAACCAAGAACTGATAGGTTAAACTACCCCTACCTGTTTTGAATGGTTGTTTTAAATTTAGAAAAGCAGGCACTTCTTGGAAAGAGTTACTGCTGACAGTGAAGCAGTTTGTGGGAGAAGGGAAGATGAGTCAGGCCCGGCCTGCTGCCAGCTAATGGTGGTGTGGGGCCACCTCATTGTGTTACACCCAGCTGCTCTGAAAGTGGCTCCTTTCCCTTTCCACTCTGACCTTTTACCTTATATATTTCATGGTGTAAAGCAAACAGAAAAAGGGTGTTGTTCAAGAAATATATTATCTTGCTGGCATAGATAGATCTTTCTGACCACAAACTTGACATTTCAAAAACAGAACGGATCCTCTTCTTTAAACTGCTACACTTGCCTGATTTTCCCATTTCTGCAATTAGCACATAGCTTCAGCCCTTATTCTTTCTATCTTGTACCTCTTCTACAGAACTTTGTTTTTCACGTCCTTAATGGGTGTGACATTACTTTGTCAGAGATGCTTTTTAGGATTTGAAATTGCTTGTACTAGGTGGGACAGACAGCAGATAGGTGGTAGCTGTGCATTTAAGGGATGTATAAATATCTGCCTGATTGAAATACTTTTCCCTGCAGGCCTTTTATGGTGAATGAATTTTACACCATTATATTAAAATTAAAGCATGATTTTTTTTTAGTATATTACCTGTTAAGGAATAGCATGCTAAATATAGGCGCTTATCATCATATGCATGGAAGAATGATTTTAATTTATGGACTGAAGATCTTAAAGTAGTAAGACAAGCAAGCATTTTGACTGAGGGAACTACACTGTAAGAGAAAAGAAAGTGCAGAAGTGTTTGTCTGGAGAGCGGGGCATTAGTAAGAGGGACCCATGTTGTAGGTGGTGGTGTGAATAAAAGCTCAGGACATCTGGCATGAGGGAGAAGGAGTGGACAGTAGAGTGGGAGAAGGAAGCAGAAACAGGAATGTACTCTTTCATAATTTTCCTGAGGAGTAGCTCTGAGGCCTGGGGTGTGTTTTCCTGTTCAGTGATTTGTTTACTCATGTTTGATGAATCGAGAGCCTAATATATGCCAGGTATTTATTAGTTCCTATCCTCAAGGAAATTATATTTGCAGTTGAGGGCGCAGAGGAAAATGTATAATGTGCCAGAGGGCTCAGGCTGTGAAGAAAAATGAAGCAGGGTGCAGAGGATGGGGCAAGCTGTGGTCAGGGAAAGCCTCACGGCAAAGGTGGATTTTGAGCAGAGATCTGAAGGAAGTAAGGGAAAGAGTTACATGAAGATGGGGAATCGCCTCATGGAACAGGCTTTAAGCCAGGGGTGTGCTTAGCCATTCTGAGAAACAGGAAGAAGGGCAGCGTGGCTGGAGCAGAGTGAGCCAGCCGAAGTGCTGGCAGGTCAGGGCAGAGAGGCGTCTGGTGGCTGAGGGGTGCTGGGGTCAAAGACTATGAGGGCCCTGTCAGTACACCTCAGTGAGGACTTCAGATTTCACTCTGAGTGAAATCAAAAGCCTGTAGTGGCTACTTCCATAGCATGTGGTGTGGAGGAAAAGGCTTAGATTTTGAAGTAAGAGCTGCCTTGAATCCTTTCTCTGCCAGGTGTCAGCTAGATGTTCTAGTCTCATTTTCCGTATATCTTATCAGGAGCTGTTAATTTCCTTCAGAAATAAATGAGATCATGTATCTAAGATTCTTAATATAGTCATTGAAGATACATAGTAGCTAATTTTGTCACTTACTGTAAATACTAGCAAAGATCCAAGATATCAGCAGAGTTTCTCCATTTGTTTATTTCACAAGTCTGTCAACCCACTTGAAAAAGTGGTTCTGCAATATTTCTGCTTGTATGTGTGGTTAAATACTTGCCACAGGCCACTGTAGACTTTGAGAATGCTTGAGACCTGGTTCAGTGACCAGATAGACTTCTGATAGTGCTGGACGCTTGGTACTTTTTCATACGCTCTGAAAATGTAAAACAAAACAAAAACAAAAACAGAACACTGGCCAACCGGCAATGCTTCTCCTTTGGGAGGTCATCCAGAATATAAGCAGATCTAGCCTCAGTCCTCATGGCACTTAAAAGTATTAAGGAGTGTAAACTCAATGGCTGGCACATAGTAGGTGCTCAGTCCAAATTTATTGAGTTACTAAGTGAATGAAGAACAAACATTTAATAATGGACTGTTACTCTATATACTTACCTGTGAACAACCTTGTGTGCATGAGCAGTCATGTCTGACTCTTTGCAGCCCCATGGACTGTGGCTCACTGGGCTCCTCTGTCCATGCAATTCTTCAGGCAAGAATACTAGGGTGAGTTGCCATTTCTTCCTTCAGTGATCTTCCTGACCCAGGGATTGAACCCATGTCTTTTGTGTCTCCTGCATTGGCAGGTGGATTCTTTACCACTGAGCCACTCGAGAGCCTTGACTCAGTTTAAACATTTATCTTTATTCCTCGTTTATTATTTTGGGTTATTTATATTAGAGTCCATAACTGGAAACTCAGACCTGCTTTTTTTTTTTTTTTAATTTTATTTTGTTTTTAAACTTTACAAAATTGTATTAGTTTTGCCAAATATTGAAATGAATCCGCCACAAGTATACATGTGTTCCCCATCCTGAACCCTCCTCCCTCCTCCCTCCCCATACCATCCCTCTGGGTCATCCCAGTGCACCAGCCCCAACAGACCTGCTTTTTAGAAATTTATTCAGTTCAGTTGCTCAGTCTCATCCGACTGTTTATGACCCCATGAACTGCAGCACACCAGGACTCCCTGTCCATCACCAACTCCCGGAGTTTACCCAAACTCATGTCCGTTTGCTTCTTTACCTGAAATCCTCCAGTGAGCCCTCATCACCATTAAGTCCAAATGCCCTGCCTGTTTGGTTTTGTCTCTCATCCCCTCCTCAGAGGTTGTGTTTCAGGCATGCTGAACAACGGGATGTTTCCAGAAGGGATTGTACCCAGTGTGGCTGTGGCATCATTTTGCAAGCCTTTCTTTGCCTTAACTACCTTCTACACATCTTGCAACACTCACCTTGAATAGTCATCTCTTTTAAGAGGTCTTTATGAGTTAATAACGGCTTACCTGGTGGCTCAGATGATAAAGAATCTGCCTGCAATGCAGAAGACTGGGGTTTGATTCCTGGATTGGGAAGATGCCCTGAAGAAGGGAATGGCTACCCACTCCAATATTCTTCCTTGGAGAGTTCCACGGACAGAAGAGCCTGATGGGCCACATTCCTTGGGGTCACAAACAGTCAGATACAACTGAGTGATCATCACAGCACCTTTTCTGCACAGGTAGTGCTGTATGCCCATCTGCCCTGGCATGTATCATGTGATATAATGGTTAGTTTGTATTCCCCTGTATAACCCATTAGATGAAGTTCTCTAATGGGAAAGCTGTGTATTTCTTCTGTCTTTAACAACCGCTGCATGGTTGAGGGCTTCCCCCATGGCTCGGTTGGTAAAGAATCCACCTGCAATGCAGGAGACCCCAGTTCGATTCCTGGATTGGGAACATCCACTGGAGAAGGGATAGGTCACCCACTCCACTACTGTTGGGCTTCCCTTATGGCTCAGCTGGTAAAGAATCCACCTGCAGTGTGGGAGACCTGGGTTTGATCTCTGGGATGGGAAGATCCCCTGGAGAAGGGAAAGGCTAACCACTCCAGTATTCTGGCCTGGAGAATTCCATGGACTGTATAGTCCATGGGGTCACAAAGAGTTGGACACGACTGAGCAATTTTCACTTTCACCATCATTGATGTATCAGTTCAGTTCAGTCGCTCAGTCGTGTCCAACTCTTTGCGACCCCATGAATTGCAGCACGCCAGGCCTCCCTGTCCATCACCAACTCCCGGAGTTTACTCAAACTCATGTCCATCAAGTCGGTGGTGCCATCCAGCCATCTCATCCTCTGTCGTCCCCTTTTCTTCTTGCCCCCAATCCCTCCCAGCATCAGAGTCTTTTCCAATGAGTCAACTCTGCATGAGGTGGCCAAAGTATTGGAGTTTCAGCTTTAGCATCAGTCCTTCCAATGAACACCCAGGACTGATCTCCTTTAGGATGGACTGGTTGGATCTCCTTGCAGTCCAAGGGACTCTCAAGAATCTTCTCCAACACCACAGTTCAAAAGCATCAATTCTTCAGTGCTCAGCTTTCTTCACAGTCCAACTCTCACATCCATACATGACCACTGGAAAAACCATAGCCTTGACTAGATGGACCTTTGTTGGCAAAGTAATGTCTTTGCTTTTGAATATGCTATCTAGGTTGGTCATAACTTTCCTTCCAAGGAGTACGCATCTTTTAATTTCATGGCTGCAATCACCATCTGCAGTGATTTTGGAGCCCCCAAAACTAAAAGTCTGGCACTGTTTCCACTGTTTGCCCATCTATTTGCCATAAAGTGATGGGACCAGATGCCAAGATCTTAGTTCTCTGAATGTTGAGCTTTAAGCCAACTTTTTCATTCTCCTCCTTCACTTTCATCAAGAGGCTTTTTAGTTCCTCTTCACTTTCTGCCATAAGGGTGGTGTCATCTGCATATCTGAGGTTATGGATATTTCTCCCAGGAATCTCGATTCTAGCTTGTGCTTCTTCCAGCCCAGCGTTTCTCATGATGTACTCGGCATATAAGTTAAATAAGCAGGGTGACAGTATACAGCCTTGACGTGCTCCTTTTCCTATTTGGAACCAGTCTGTTTTCCATGTCCAGTTCTAACTGTTGCTTCCTGACCTGCATACAGGTTTCTCAAGAGGCAGGTCAGGTGGTCTGGTATTCCCATTTCTTTCAGAATTTTCTACAGTTCCTTGTGATCCACACAGTCAAAGGCTTTGGCATAGTCAATAAAGCAGAAATAGATGTTTTTCTGGAACTCTCTTGCTTTTTCCATGATCCAGCCAGATGTTGGCAATTTGATTTCTGGTTCCTCTGCCTTTTCTAAAACCAGCTTGAACATCTGGAAGTTCACAGTTCACGTATTGCTGAAGCCTGGCTTGGAGAATTTTGAGCATTACTTTACTAGCATGTGAGATGAGTGAAATTGTGAGGTAGTTTGAGCATTCTTTGGCATTGCCTTTCTTTGGGATTGGAATGAAAACTGACCTTTTCCAGTCCTGTGGCCACTGCTAAGTTTTCCAAATTTGCTGGCATATTGAGTGCAGCACTTTCACAGCATCATCTTCCAGGATTTGAAATAGCTCAACTGGAATTCCATCACCTCCACTAGCTTTGTTCGTAGTGATGCTTTCTAAGGCCCACTTAACTTCACATTCCAGGATGTCTGGCTCTAAGTGAGTGGTCACACCATCGTGATTATCTTGGTCGTGAAGATCTTTTTTTGTACAATTCTTCTGTGTATTCTTGCCACCTCTTCTTAATATCTTCTGCTTCTGTTAGGTCCATACCATTTCTGTCCTTTATCGAGCCCATCTTTGCATAAAATGTTCCCTTGGTCTCTCTAATTTTCTTGAAGAGATTTCTAGTCTTTCCCATTCTATTTTCCTCTATTTCTTTGCATTGATCGCTGAGGAAGGCTTTCTTATCTCTCCTTGCTATTCTTTGGAACTCTGCATTCAGATGCTTATATCTTTCCTTTTCTCCTTTGCTTTTCGCTTCTCTTCTTTTCACAGCTATTTATAAGGCCTCCTCAGACAGCCTGACTACTTAATAGCTCAGCAAGAAATGTTTGAATGCATGTTCGATGTTACAGTAGTCTACTATATTTATTATATTTGGAAGTTAATTTTCAGGCCCAAATATATATGATATACACCCTCTATTTTTCATAATTTTTTGTTCATTTGTTGATTAAAAAAAAATAAATTGTTATACCATCCCTTGATTCCACACTCTTTGTATGGAATCCCCAACTGAAAGCTCACAGAGGCTTGGATAAAATGGAAATCTCTCTAGGAGCAGATTCTTTGAGATTTAACTGTAGTATTACTAACCACCAGCAGATGTTTCTAAATTATTTGGTATAATTAGATAACAAATTCTAGTTCATTAAACTATTGTTCATTTTCATTTCAATAGTACAAAAGAGTTGTACATAATTTAGCTTGGTTTGTTCATGTTTTACCCTCACAGTAGGGAACATAATCAAATTGAATTGGAATTGAATCGAAATTTAGTATGAAAATGGCTAACAACCTTTTAGAAGTCTGAAGATAAAAATAGTATTATCTTTTTCTCATAATCATAAATTTGTGTGCTACAGGAACATTCCTGATAGTTTTGGTGTATTTATTAGAGCAGATAAAAACAACAGTTTCAGCATTCATATTTTTAAGTGGAAAGATTTTAAACTTTTGTTTATTACTTATTAATACCTCTCATTGTTCAAGAAAGAATTTGAGGTGGTTTCCAGAAGAATACAATGCAAGGGGATTGAAAATAGTGAGCGTGGGCATTCCTTTTTCTCTTGTCTTGTATCAGTTTCTTCCTCTCCCCTGAATCCTGGGTGGTTTCCTCCTGATGACCGCTGTGCTTTCCTGTTCCATGTGAGAAAGCATTTCCTTGACGTTGGAACCCTCACATTGCAAGCAGTCCTGAGTTTTTATTGGCCTTCTTCTTACCAGAGATCTATTCAAACGGCTTTGATGTGCCCCACCTCTTCTTTCTGCACAACTGCTCTTTCACTCTCCTCTATACCCTCTCTTCCCAGCCACTGTATTTTATCATAATTGATTATCATGCATTTGTGAATGTCATTCATTCTCTAGTGAAAAAAGATTGACAACTGTGAAAGGAAAAACTGTTCTGACACTTAAAACAACAAGGAAGACTTTCATCAAGACTATTTGCAGTGGGTGTCAAGACCATGACAGTAGGCAAGAGAGATGAGGCTTAACTCTGAATATGAGAACAAGTGGGGTTTTATAAGTCAAGGAGCAGGTTGGTGGGGGTTGGTCAGTGGATGGAGAATTACTAAGAGGAACCAAGGGTAGGGGGAGTTCCTGTTAAACTGACCTAACAGGATCTTGCTGAGGGCAGGCCAGGTGGTCAGATATCAGGAGTGAGGGGCAAAGAATTTGATTAAGATATCAGGAGGGATTGGATATCAAGGGTGGGGGATTCTTTCTAAAGTGCCTTAGAATTCTTGCTTAAACTGGGCAGTGCCGGCCTGATAAGGCTGGGGGTCAAGGTTAAGCCCTTAACAAATGGGCTTAGAAAGTGAAAGTGAAGTCGCTCAGTCGTGTCCAAGTCTTTGGGACCCCATGGACTGTAGCCTACCAGGCTCCTCTGTCCGCTACTCTGTCCATGGGATTTTCCAGGCAAGAGTGCTGGAGTGGGTTTCCATTTCCTTCTCCAGAGGATCTTCGCGACCCACGGATCGAACCTGGGTCTCCCGCTTTACCGTCTGAGCCACCAGGGAAGTCTTAGAGGAGCCTAACTAAAGTTTGGTCAAGAAGAGCCTCCTCTCAAAACTACCACCTTACATTCTGCTTCTGTTTGGAAGTGCTTTATTAATTCGTAGCCAGTCAACAGTGGCTTCTCCTTAGTCATCCTGTTTGATCTTTGCACCGTTTGCTGTTTTTGATTGCCTCTGTCTTCTTTAAATGTTTTTTCTCATCTTTCAAGCATTGTATTCTCCAACTATTCTTTTCTTGTCTTTCACTGTTCTCAGCTCTCTCTCGTTTGTTCCCCGTCACGTCTTTTCAAGAATGGACCTTCGTTTCTCACTTGGGAGTATCTAGGCTTCCACAGTGCCCGTGGCTGGGTGATTCCCAACTCTCCATCTCCAACTCTGCTCTTCCATGCCCTCCAAATCTGTATCAGGATTTCCTGTAGTTACTTCCAGTTTCACACGTTCCCAGCCCCAAATCCTTAGCTTTTGTCTTTCCATCCTCTCTCCCTTGTCTCTAGTGCATGTTAGCTGCTAACTCTCAGTTTGATCTTTGCAGTAGTCTCTCATCTATTCCTTCTGTATATTCAGCTCTCTCAGTACCACAGTTCAGGCTCTCCACCTCCTGCCACCTATTCAAAAGAAATCCCTTCATCTTCTGAACTCGATCATTTTATCCATGAATCTCCTGTGACATTTGACGGTAGTTATGTATCTTTATCACATCTTTTCTAGGCTGATGGTTTCTGTAAGGGAAGAGGCATTCTCATTTCTGTCCTCCTTCCCATGCTCGGCACATTGCTTCACATGCAGTAGGTACTCAAAAAAATATTTAAGTGAATAAAAGAGTTCTTAAACCACAGTACTTATGTAGTTTAATAATATCCAGGGTAGAAACATAAAGCAGTCTCTAATTTTTTTCTATAACTTTATGATACTTTATAGTAAGCATATCTCAGAATCTCTCCTATGTTTTTGTTATCTAATGGTCTTATTTTCAGTCTTTAAAGGAAGAAATATTTGTATTTCTGCAGTACTGATTATGATTGTTTGCTTTTTGTAGCATGACTTTTCCCAGAAATTTTTGGTGAAATTCTGGTCAAATTTATACTGCTTTATATTCTGTAAAAATCATCTTAATCCTGGAGAAGGGGCACTAAGCAGTAGTTTCTGCAAACACAGGGCTGGTTAATCCAGGTTGACTTGCTGGTCCTTTAATGTTGCACTGTGTCCATATTCTCCTGAAAACAGAAATGTCCTTGTGGAGAGACCATTCTCGAGTAAGAGAAGTAATGAGTTCTCCTGGTTTCATCTGTGTTCTCTGCTCTTTTAGACTTTCTCAAGCCATTAGCAAGGAGATGGTGAAGAGCCCTACTTTTTCAGGTTCCTTTTCAGACCTTGGTGCATTAGCCAGGTTCATAGGATGTTTGCGTATTGGTCTGCCATTTAAAAACTGGCTTATTAAGTGTTTCTAAAGTTGCTGAATAGAAGTTGCTAAGCAGTTCAAAAGCTCACGCTACTGATTGTTTTTCAGAATGTGCCTAAACCCAGAAAGAAAGCTGAAGTCAGTGGTTTACAGGAGATTTTATGTATTGACAATAATACTTCATTTAGTTGTGAAATTTGCTTATGACATTGATTTTGCCACTCTTATCAGTTGTTTTTGGTGATCCTTCATATATAAGCCTTCAGATGACATTTGTTAATGTTCTCAGATTTTAGAAGTGCTCATTATATATGTATGCAAAATATATTGTTAAAGATGAGAGCCATAAAAGAAAAATTCCGGTGTTTTTTCTGACTCATAATGTTTAAAAGTGAACCAGAGACTTTTAAGTTCTATAATCTGAATAATAAATGATTCTCAACTTGTCAGTTCATTCTTTGAGTTGAACTTAAAAGGATAAAGAACAAGAAAAAAGAACAAGATGGATTAATAATACGGTAATAAAAAGAAAGGAAGAAACAGAGGTTGCTGTACAGTAGGGAGACTTACCAAATACTTAGAGGCAGAGGCCTGTCATCTCGAATTTTCCAGACAGATGGCTCTGTAGTTCTCTGGAGAGACAAGCCTTTCTTAGGCCGCTCTCTGCCCCCACCTGCTGTTTTTTGGTGTCTCCAGACGGGGGAGCTCCTGCTCTCTTTTCTCCTCAGTCTTTTACACAACTTGGGGAAAGGTGAGAGGAAGGACCAGTGTTTGCCCCTGTGAGACTTCCTTCAGCTCCAGGTGCCTTTTGACTTCACTTCTCCAATCAAAACTTTTCTCCCTTCATCTTGTTCAAGTATCGTAATTGACCTGAGGGAAAACAGAGACGTCTGAAAACTTAAAAATGATTTTTTGAAGTAATTTTCACGTCATCAAAAGTTAGTAATAAGTCTCTACAGAAAATATACAATGTTTTCAGGTCCTATAATAAGCTATTTTCTGTTACCTGAAGAAGAAGAAACGTTATTGTATGATATGTGTATTCAGTTCAGTCGCTCAGTCGTGTCTGACTCTTTGCAGCCCCATGAATCGCAGCATGCCAGGCCTCCCTGTCCATCACCAACTCCCGGAGTTCACTGAGACTCACGTGAATCGAGTCGGTGATGCCATCCAGCCATCTCATCCTCTGTTGTCCCCTTCTCCTCCTACCCCCAATCCCCCACAGCATCAGAGACTTTCCCAGTGAGTCAGCTCTTCACCTGAGGTGGCCAAAGTACTGGAGTTTCAGCTTTAGCATCATTCCTTCCAAAGAAATCCCAGGGCTGATCTCCTTCAGAATGGACTGGTTGGATCTCCTTGCAGTCCAAGGGACTCTCAAGAGATATGTGTATTAGTGTTGGATAATTTGCAAAATATCTGTCCCAAGTAGTTTTTTTTTTATTGGTAGGGTTACATTTAAAATAAATGGGTACTTTTTTTTTTTCCCCAACAAGAAATGGGAGCGTTTTTACAATGCAAACTACAGCTTTTTTTTCTTTTTTAGAAGTTTTTTGAAAAAAATTTGGGGGGGTGACTTTTTTTCAATTCTTCAAAAAATTTTTTAATTGGAAAATTGCTTTACATCAATGTTCCTGCCATACAACAATGCAAACCAGTCATAATTATATATATTCCCTCTCCTCTAAGCCTCCCTCCCCTCCCATCCCACCCCTCTGGGCCATCACAGAGCTCCAGACTGGGCTCCCTGTGTTATAGCAACTTCCTACTAACTATTTTACATGTAATAGGTATATATTTGACTATGCTGTATAGCATGTGAGAACTTATATCCTCACCCAGGGATAGAATTCATGCCCCTTGCATTGGAAGGGGAGTCAACCATTGGACTGCTAGGGAAGCCCCAAACTACTAGTGTCTGATGAAATAAAATTTAAAGTATTTTTACTTTATATTTAAGTATAGTTGATTAACAATGTTGTGTTCTAGGTGTACAGCAAAGTGATTTACATATACATACACATGTGTTTTTTTTTTTTTTTTTTTCAAATTCTTTTCCCCAGTTTTGTATGTGCTCAGTTGAGTCTGACTCTTTGTGAACCCATAGATTATAGCCCTCCAGACTCCTCTATCCGTGGAATTTTCCAGGCAAGAATACTGGAGCGGATTGCCATTTCCTACTCTAGGAGGATCTTCCCGACCAAGGGATCAGATCCATGTCCCTTGCATCTCCTGTATTGGCAAGTGGACTCTTTGCCACTGCACCGCCTGGGAAGCCCGTGTTGTAAATCGTCATTCATAAAACTCTTAATAAGAGAGAGTTTTGGTGGGTATAAAACTCTTATTGTGGTGGGCCAAAGAAAATATATTTTGGGGTTGGTGGTGAGGCAACTCTAGGCCACTATGTAAGTTTACAGTGTTAATACTTCACCTTTAATGTATGGAAAAAACTATATGGTTTCTAAGTCTAAAAATAATCATATGAACATGACTCTGGGGCATTTTCCTTCATGTTAGTCTTTTGGGTTTTTTTTCCCCATGTACTTTGTACCTTAACTTCAAATTAAGCTTGTAAACTTTTGCGTATGAGACACACACACACACACATACACACACACACTCTCTCTCTCTGAATCTGTGGATGTGTTTATTTATTCCCCTAAACTTTAGAATTCTTGTTAACTTTCTCGATATTTTTATGAACAGCAAAGAGCCTCTGTTTTGCAAAGTACTATCCTAAAACTTTGTTTGCTACATTACAAAATTAGGAGAATTATTCTTATTTCTCCACTGACTAAATGCTTTTAAAATTCCTTTGGTATGTAAAATTCTCAAGCTTCATTATTGCATAATATATTAATATCTTTCCAGCCTAACTCCTGAGGATGCTAAGATCCAATGTAATGGTTTGGCTGTAAATAACTCTTAAGTGCTTTAGAAGAAAGATCTTAACCTCAAATTCACAAATGCACTTCATTACAACTACCGGTATTTGGACCCTGGAAAGTTAGCCTTTAGCAAATACTTTGACTTAAAGTAACATTTTGAATATTGAGAACATTTTTAATATTGTATTGAATATTTAGAATGATTTGCTTCTGTAGCTGTACTGATGAATGAGTGAGAATATTTCTTAAGGAGTCCACAAGATGGCACTTGCCAACCTGTTTCCTCAGTTTTTCCTTAAGTTAAAGAAATTTGGCAGCAATTTAAGAAGGAACATCTAAATATTTATGTATTTTGAATGCTGAAGTTCAGATTTCCAGAAAGCTTGACTCCTTAAAATTGATGAACCTCAATTTAACATTTTCCAGAATGCTCATTTCTAATATGGAAACTAAGAGTTTTTGCTGAAGGGCTTAAGGTTCTTTTGAAAACACCCTAGGATCTGTATAATACAAAGGGCTGCCTCCGTTCACTCCATTTGCCTGTATTTTTATTCACACTTATTTTTTTAAAAATACGTGATTTTTTAGTATGTGATTTATGACACATCCAGTGTGTATGCAGAGTTTCTAGATGTCTTAAACTGTTGATATCTATAAGGACCTGGCTGGCCATTAGTAATCATTCTAGAATAATTGTTCTGTTTTCTGTTTAAAAACAGGAAAGTTGTAATTGGAATATAGTTTAGAATTTCTGCTTATAAGTGAGATATAGTAAGTGGAGCAATGAAGAGCAGGAGGAATCTGCCCAGTCGTAATGTGAATTGCAGTCGACTTCATTTTTACTCCTGTGCCTTTTGTATGTTCTGTTTTACATCCTTACTGTTTACATTAATGTTGTTAGGGAAGGGATATTGAAATTATGTTGATGTTGGTAAGGCAAGTTTTATATTTATTGTTTTGTGAAATCATGTACATAATTTCAGTGAAAAGAGCTATATTTATAAAAGACTGAGACAAGAAAGTATATCCAGTGAAATTTAGAGCAAATTAGGTTTAGGTCTTACAGCAGTCCACTGGTCTGATTTTTCTTAGCCTCATCATAAAAGTAGTGAGTAGAATCAAAAGAGGCAAAGGCGTATCATGAAATAAAAACAGTAAAAGGATTTTCTGTTGAAAATTGTCAAACTTGGAAAATCTTAATTGAAGCTTTTAATCAGATATTTTAGATGGTTAGGAAACTAGTCATTTTTTTGCCATTCAAGTGAAGGTTTGTGAAGAGTCTTTTTTATATAGAGAAAAATCACTAAGGATTTTTTAAAAACAATTATCATACGTGCCGGCTGCTAAGCTTGCATAATGAGTGTGTGCCGTGGGTAGGCTGCACATTCCTTTGTCAGCTTGCCCTTTCCTGTATCAAGGCTTTAGTATTTGGTTTCAGGTTGCCATCATTTATATCACACTGTTTTGCACAGGATCTCCTTTAAAAACTGATTATATAACACCATCTCTTTAAAGTCCAGTAGTTTTCATTGAATTTATGTAAACATTGAATTTAAGCTAAATTAGTTTAAGCTGAGGAACTTCCTGAGACACGTCGGTCAGAGAAATGTAATATGGGAACCGATGTAAGAGATGTACACACAGCACCAGGGCTGATTCATCTATTGGCATCTTTGAATACTGCGATCTTAAGATTTTATTTTTAAAGTGCTTTGATTGTTTTTTTCATTGATGAAATGAAGATGTGATTTCATGTGTGCCTATTTCCAGTTTTTTTCCTAGAATTGAATTCTAAAGAACCTCTGAAAACGGAAAAAAAAAAATCAAGCAATAAAAAATTTCTCTTTTACTGTCTTTAAATTCATAGTCTGTATTTGAGACCATGTGAAAAACAGTTCAAATTGAAATGTGTTCTCTGTGGGTCTTTCCCATCACATCTTTAGGAGTTGTAGACGTGGATGTAATTGTCAAGGAAAGGATCTGTCTTTTCAGTTGGTTGACTGACTGGTTTTTTGTTCTGTTTTTTTCTGAATGCATGAATTCTAAAGCTTTATTCCAGATTTAGATATATTTTATTCATTTCTTCTTCTAATCTCTAACAGCGGCCTGTTTAAATTTGAGATTTTTGGCCCTGAGATTTTTCTGGCCCATGAAAACACTGTTTCAGATAATTATTGCACCCTCTTATCCAGTTCTACTTGGTTAGTAGAACTACTGACATTATACTAATAGCAGTGGAACTCTAAGGAGCCATATTTATTCCTTAAGGATTTTTTTTCCATTTTAAAGTGTCATATAATACATGTATCTCTAATATATATACACACAGAAAAAATACAATAATAAGCACATCTAAGTAAAATACACGAATAAAATAGTAACAGATGGATGTCATAAGCTTGATGAATTATTACAGAATGAACATACTCATGTGATGACTGCTTGGGTCAGGAAATACAGCATTGTCAACATCCTAGATAGTCTCCTTCGGAACCCTTCCCCCTCTGGCCCCTCCTGTCTCTCCAGAGTTTATCACTGTTCTAATGGCTAACACTGTAAATTTAATTTTGCCTTGTTTAGATAGCATTTTTTCTTTGTGGTGGTGATGATGAAATGCTCTTTTACACCAAAGTCTTAAGTGTAGAGTCCAGTTCAACCAGGTAAAATGCTTTTGAATCTCATAGATGGGGAAGGAATTGTGTATGTGGAGAAACACTGTATTTTAAAAATATATTTTAAAGTATAAAATTGTAAAAGTAAACATGGTATTTCCTGGTATGTCACTGTCCCTTTAAAATTACTGAAAAACCTTAACGACAGGTGCAGGTAGTGCTATTGCCTGCAGAAGAGGGACCTGGAGCAACACAGCCTCACCCGGGGCTTTTCACACGTGGAACCAGAGGCCGAGGACCAATGGGTGGGGTTAGGGGTTGCTGGGGAATGTTTGTGACTCATAATCTGGTACAACCATAAGCATGGCATTTCTTTGAACTAAATGTTGTCTCTTAAAAATTAGTGTGAGTTTTGATATTTTGACTTTTTAATGTTATTTCAAATCATCAGTACATGTTATTATTGTTTTCCTTTGTTGATTTGTTGTTGTTCAGTCGCTTAGTTGTGTCTGATTCTTTGTGACCCCATGGACTGCAGCATGCCAGGCTTCCCTGTCCTTCATCATCTCCCAGAGCTTGCTCAAACTCATGTCCATTGAGTCGGTGATGCCATCCAACCATCTCATCCTCTGTTGTCCCCTTCTCCTCCTGCCTTCTATCTTTCCCAGCATCAGGGTCTTTTCCAATGAGTTGGCACTTCTCATCAGATGGCTAGAGTATTGGAGCTTCAGCATCAGTCCTTCCAATGAATATTCAGGACTGATTCCCTTTAGAATTGAGTGGTTTGATCTCCTTGCTGTCCAGGGGACTCTCAAGAGTCTTCTCCAACACCACAGTTTGAGAGCATCAGTTCTTCGGCATTCAACGTTCCTTATGGTCCAACTCTCACATCCATACATGACTACTGGAAAAACCATAGCTTTGACTTTATGGACCTTTGTTGGCGAAATAATGTCTCTGCTTTTTACTTTTGAGTATGCTGTCTAGGTTTGTCATAGCTTTTCTTCCAAGAAGCAATGTCTTAATTTCATGGCTGCAGTCACCGAGCACAGTGATTTCGGAGCCCAAGAAAATGAAGTCTGTCACTGTTTCCATTGTTTCCCCATCTATTTGCCATGAAGTGATGGGGCTGGATGCCATGACCTTAGTTTTTTGAATGTTTTTTGAGTTTTTAGCCAGCTTTTTCACTTTCCTCTTTCACCTTCATCAGAGGCTCTTTAGTTCCTCTTTGCTTTCTGCCATAAGGGTGGTGTCATCTTAGTTAATGGACAGATGCTAATGAACTGGCTGTCATATTTGGAATTGTCACTGCATTGAATTAAGGACTCATATATAAATTCAGACTCATATATAAATTTGTTAACACAAATGGGAGGAATTTTTTTTTATTGCTTTGTGAGATACATTTAGGCAGTCATAGGAGGGATGCTGAATAGCCTGGGCAATGTTTTTGTATTTAGTGGGAGTTTCGGTAGGTGTGACCTTGCTGAGAAGTTAAATTGCTTTGTCATATGAAAATGTTTGCTAAAGAGGTGTTTTCCGTGACAAAAAGATACTGCTCCTATGAATGATACAGTGGTTTCTGAAGTGCTTAATGTCCTTGATGCTGAGGATCTTCATATAATTTTACCTGTCATCTTCCAGTGTTTTGCATGTATGCCTGTGGAAGATTTTAGTTTACCTCATAACTTCTGTCTTATCATCCAACGCTTTGCAAAATGACATGTCTACTTAGATGTTATTATTATAAATATGTGAACGAAGACCGAATTATCAGAATTCTTATCCAGCTTGACGTTAAAGAGCCAGATTAGTTTTTTCAGTCAGTTGCTTATATAGATCTTAGAGTACATTCAAGATATCATTTGATGGTGACACCTTTCTCCAGTTGAGTCTCTCGTCTTGTCAGAGCTGGATTAGCCTATATCCAAGGGACAAAATTTGGCCACATTTCACATCCAAGGTGACCTATATGGAAGTAGTAAGCAGTTTTCAATTTTAAAATTAGTTTCACATTGAGCTTCTTACTTTACTGTTCCCAGCTAAGATGTATCTTCTGTTTAGTTGCAAAATATATTTTGGGGCTTTTCCTTCAAAATTTACTTAATTACAAATCCCTGGAAGAGTGATTAATTTCACTGCAGATATTTCTTATATAAAAAACATAAAGGCTTAGGCTCATTTGCTAGTTCACAACAGTTTGCCCATTAAAAAAATCGTTACTTTAATATATCATGTGCTTTTTGGATGATGATCGCTAACTATTACTGATTCATTAGTTGTGGTTGGAAAAAAACAGCATCCTAATCATCTCTAAGGTTAGGAAACCAGCTATTCCTCATGTGAATTCCTTTTTAAAAAATCATTTGTACTTTCCAGTGTACTTTAAGCTTAATTAGTCAACCTGTTTCTTTTTAACCAGTGATGCATGGTCCTGTTTGAAAACAGTTTTAAAATCAAAATAAATAAAGGCTGTAGCATTTCACATGCAAACAACAGGACCTCAGGAGTTTTTTATGTTATGGAGACTCATAATGTCAGAAAAATAGAACTAAATGTAGTGCTTACAAACCTGATTAAATTCAATTGCATCAGGAAATTTAACTGATATGTAGAGGGTGGCACCTTTTTTTTTTTTTTGCATATCAAGTAAATAAGAATACCAACCAAACATTCATTCCTAAGGTGAAACCTTCTATTTCCTTCTAAATCTTGGTGTTGGGTATTTCCCTCTTGGTGAAATGATGATGGCAGAAGTTGTGTTGGTCAGTGTTGCTAGCCTGTCTTTCTCAGAGCATTAGTTTCATTAAGTTACTTAGACTTGACAGTAAGAATAATGCCCTAAGAACATAAAAGTGCCAACAGTTCCAGTTTGTTTTGTTTTTGTATAGAAGCATTTCTGCTCTAAGGACTTTCATAACTTCTGTGTCCCCCAGGGAAAAGCAAGAATCAGCTGGTAATGCAAAAATCTCAGAATTTTAAATCTTGGCATACAATTGCTGTGAAAAGGTATGCCATGTTAATCCTGCGTGTATCCTAAATGTTGCTTTTACCCCCTTGGGCTACAGGTAACCAGAGCCTGCCACTAGACAGATTTCCTGGGTCGAATGTAGGAAAAAAGGAATGGAGGACTGAGATCCTGGCTTGAGTGATATTGTTAAGTTGATCTCACCTTCTTTTAACATGAATACTTAGTTTATAATCCACAAAATCTCCTATTGCTCTTGAGTATTTTAATGAATGAAATAACTACTCTGTGTATCAAGATTAAGTTATTATGGTTTATAATAATACCTCTTTTTCTACATCACTTAATAATTTTGTTTCTTTCATTGTAACTCCACTGAATCCTCTGTGAAATGTACTGTGGGTGTTCGTAAAATTTAGTACATGGCAAAGTCTGGGCTTGAAATTGGCTTTCCTCGTATCCATTAGCAACTCTATTCTAGCATTTCTTATACAGCTTTATGATTTTTTAAACTTTCTTTAGACATAAACAATGGAATTCTCAAATACAGGGACAGTGTCTTACTCCTATTTATTTCTATAAAGTATAGACCAAGGTCCCATCAGTAGTTGGTACTTGATACATGTTTGGTGGGTGAATGGAGAGATGAAATTTTATCTGATGGTAATATAAATTTTCATCTCTGGAGTCACTAAAGTTTACATACCATTTTGATTTCCAGGGTATTTTGAGAACATTTTATTGTTGTAGCCAGTCTAACAGGATAGGAGATAGTATGCTTATGCTGTGAATAGTTTCAAATTACTGTATGTCATTAACTACATTTCCAACTAGCTAGAATTTATTTGAGATGTATTTAAAATCTAGGCTCTTTACTGCATTTTGACAAATACAGTGCAAGAAGAACCAGAATGATAATGATAAACTGGCACTGTTTAGAGATGTATTCGAAGCTTAGAATTAGCATTTACAAAATGGATGTGTGTCTTAATGGGACGCAGTGGGAAGTATGAATCATCACCTGTGTTCGGTTCAGTTCAGTTGCTCAGCTGTGTCTGACTCTTTGCAACCCCATGGACTGCAGCAGCACACCATGTTTCCCTGTCCATCCCCAGCTCCCAGAGCTTGCTCAAACTCATGTCCATCGAGTTGATGATGCTATCCAATCATCTCATTCTCTGTTGTCCTCTTCTCCTCCTGCCTTCAATTTTTCCCAGCATCCAGGTCTTTTCCAGTGAGTCAGTTCTTCACATCAGGTGGCTAAAGTATTGGAGTTTCAGCTTCAGCATCAGTCTTTTCAATGAATATCCAGGACTGATCTCCTTTAGGATTGACTGGTTTGATCTCCTTGCACTCCAAGGGACTCTCAAGAGTCTTCTCCAACACCACAGTTCAAAAGCATCAATTCTTCGGTGTTCAGCTTTTTTTATAGTCCAACTCTCACATCTGTACATGACTACTGGAAAAACCACAGCTTTGACTAGACAGACCTTTGTTTTTCTTGGCATCCTTTGGTTTTCTTATTGCGTTGTCCAAAGCATTAAAACTGAGCAGGACCTTGTTTGGGCCCTCCTGGGTACAAAAGCCCCTCTTTTTTCCCCATTTCTTATTTGTAGAAAAAGACTTTAGTCTCCTAGGCCTTCCCAGAGTTCCAAAGAGCAGACCAAAGCAGTTACTAATTAGAGAAGTGATGGAATGCAGAAACAAAGGAAAGCAGAGTCCCAGTTACTTCTCATAGGGTATACATAGCAGTCTGACACATAGCTATGAGTTGTTCTGCAGAATTTGCACTCGCACCCAGGTGGAGGAGGATGACTACATGCTGACCACAAGCACTAGACCCCAGACTGACTGGATGGGTGGATGATTGCAGTTCTAGAAACATCCAACTTATAACCTCACCACCAGCCAGTCGGAAAAAGTCCACATACTGCAACCCTCATCCCAAATATTGCCTTCTGAAAAAACCTTCTCTGAAAGCCATTGGGGAGTTGAGGCCTTTAGACCACTAGCTGCCTGTTCTCCCTAACTGGTCCCCTGACGTACGTGCTGTACTTTCCTTCACCACAACCCAGTGTCGGTAGACTGGCTTTTGCCTGTGGCAGGCGAGTGGACCCAAGTTTTTTGAGGTAGCAGTGTTGCATCATCTTTCAAGGAAGTATAAAAGAAGTTCGGTGACACTATCTTTGTGGTGTGTTTTGTTAAAATTTCATTGTGCACATTTCACTGAACACTGTTGAAAGTTTAGAATTTTTATTTTCATCTTATTATGGCAAAGATATTTCAAAATGTTTTGACAGAGGACAACTTATCACAGTTATTAGATAAATCAGATAAATAAAAGCACTCGACTCTAATGATGATGGTTAAACTTATCATACAGAAGAAATCTCAGTATAAATGACTCAATGATAATAGCCAACGTCCAAGGTCAGAGAGCTGGCCTACCATCTTTTTTATTAGTGAAGTATTACTGAAAGCCATGCCCATTGGTTACACATTGTCGATGGCTACTTTTCCACTATAATGGTTGAGACAGAGTTCATTTGGCTTGTAAAGCCAAACATACTGACTCCTTACAGAAAAACTTTGCCAACTAATGTGTTAGGTGAATTTTTTTCAACCTTTAAAGTTGACAATGATCAATGTGTCTAAAGGAGAAAAGGGAATACTGTATTTAAATTCAGTTAGTCATTTGATAGGAAGGATTTCGTTGCATCATATTTTGCAGCAAGACTCTGGACCATCCCTTGATATTTGGCAAAACTAATACAATTATGTAAAGTTTTAAAATAAAATAAAATTAAAAAAAAAACCACTTAAAATACAAAGTTTGAAAACAAAAAATAAATTAAAAAAAATAATTGACATTATTTTTTTTTAATTTTATTTAACTTTATAATATTGTATTGGTTTTTCCATATATCAAAATGAATCTGCCACAGGTATACATGTGTTCCCCATCCTGAACCCTCCTCTCTCCTCCCTCCCCGTACCATCCCTCTGGGTCATGCCAGTGCACCAGTCCCAAGCATCCAGTATCGTGCATCGAACCTGGACTGGTGACTCGTTTCATATATGATATTATACATATTTCAATGTCATTCTCCCACCCTCTCCCTCTCCCACAGAGTCCAAAAGACTGTTCTATACATCAGTGTCTCTTTTGCTGTCTTGTATACAGGGTTATTGTTACCATCTTTCTAAATTCCATATCTATGCGTTAGTATACTGTATTGGTGTTTTTCTTTCTGGCTTACTTCACTCTGTATAATAGGCTCCAGTTTCATCCACTTCATTAGAACTGATCCAAATGTATTCTTTTTAATGGCTGAGTAATACTCCATTGTGTATATGTACCACAGCTTTCTTATCCATTCATCTGCTGATGGACATCTAGGTTGCTTCCATGTCCTGGCTATTATAAACAGTGCTGCAATGAACATTGGGGTGCACGTGTCTCTTTCCCTTCTGGTTTCCTCAGTATGTATGCCCAGCAGTGGGATTGCTGGATCATAAGGCAGTTCTATTTCCAGTTTTTTAAGGAATCTCCACACTGTTCTCCACTAGTTTGCATTCCCACCAACAGTGTAAGAGGGTTCCCTTTTCTTCACACTCTCTCCAGCATTTATTGCTTGTAGACTTTTGGATCACAGCCATTCTGACTGGCGTGAAATGGTACCTCATAGTGGTTTTGATTTGCATTTCTCTGATAATGAGTGATGTTGAGCATCTTTTCATGTGTTTGTTAGCCATCTGTATGGATAATTGACATTATTTTTTAATCTTTCATGATATTTTTGAACCAGAGTATACCTGATACAGTTCTTAAGTGGACAGATACCTAAGGCAGGTGTGTTCATAAAAGTGACTGGAAGGAAATAAGTGATGTAGAAGTGAACACATTTATTGGCTTGGCCATTTTAATTAGTTTCTTAAACCTAAATAGGAAAATGTTTTGCTGTCATGGAGCAAAGAAGATGGCTGTCTTCTCTTTGACAAAATGTTTGAGCTGTCCAGGTTTTCAAAAGTGTTACGTTTTGAATATGCAAGTGCAAGAGGAAAAACCAGAAATATAATAAGCTAGGACATTAACAAAATGCTTCTGAAATGTGAAATCTTTATTGCACTTTGGCAGTGTAAGTGCAAGAAGAACCAGAACTGTGGTAAGCTGTAATCCATTAGACACGAAACCTGGAATCGGTACTTACAAAGTGGGTATGTCACAGGTTCACGCACAACAGTTGGTGAGCAGTTGGCTGCATTGAAAGAATGCTGCCTATTTTGGCCATATTATTTTCAAAAGAGAAAAGATGGAATAAAATGTGGGCTTGCATGTTTAAATGTTTATTAAACTTCCAATATGTTGTTTTTCTACCATCCTTTTTATGTCTATAAATTTTTCATACAATGACTTAAATGTAGAAAAGTAAAGTTTCATGAACCTGGATAGTAAAGTGTTGACTTTTTTCCTGGCTCACAGAGGGTTAATTTATTTTATGTGACAATGATATTGTGGTTGGGTAGGAGAATTTTTTTATTTTTAAGAGATACATGCTGTGAAGTTTTGTGATCCTCGCAGCTTACTCTGAAGTTGCTTTGGGGGGGTACATATAGAGAGAAGAGGGAGAAGGAGGTAACCGAGGGGCAGAATGTTTAACAATTAGTCAATTTAAATGAAAGATGCAATACTGTTCCCATACCATTCTTTCAGCTTTTTTGTAGGTTTGGATATTTTCAAAGTTAAAAAAAAATAGAGGAAATAAATCACAGAAATGAAAATTTGGCTCCCAAAGAGATGAAAAAAGAACCATTTCCCCCTCAATACGCTTTCCTTTTAGTGAGGACACTTGCATTTATACTATGCGTACGTATCCTTAAATTATTAGTTTAGCTTGCTTCTGACTGTATCAGCATTTTACTGCTGAGCATAGAGTAATAAAATGGTGAATTTAATAACATGCATTTGTTTATCATCAGGGTTTCTTTTTTTTTTCAGAACTCATCATGCTTTCAGAAAATATTACATTTACCAATAAAATTGAGAAATTATTTTTGTTATGTATTAGGTGAGTTTGTTTTAATAGTTAACCTCAGTGGGCGATCCAGCTTGTGTCAATATGTTCTGTGTCATTTTTATCATTTCTTACAGCCTGTTTACATAGAAAACCAAGAACATTTTCTGTAAAATTACAGGCATATGTTTTGTATGAGAACTCAAGTTTCCTGAAATTGTTTCCAGTCCAGTTCGGTCACTCAGTCATGTCCAACTCTTTGAGACCCTATGGACTGCAACACACCAGGCTTCCCTGTCCATCAGCAACTCCTGGAGCTTGCTCAAACTCATGTCCATTGAGTCGGTGATGCCATCAAACCATCTCATCCTCTGTCATCCCCTTCTCCTCCTGCCTTCAATCTTTCTCAGCATCAGGGTCTTTTCCAATAAGTCAGTTCTTCACATCAGGTGGCCAAAGTATTGGAGCTTGAGCATCAGTCCTTCCAATATATATTCAGGACTGATTTCCTTTAAGATTGACTGGTTTGATCTCCTTGCAGTCCAAGGAACTCTCAAGAGTCTTCTCCAACACTACAGTTCAAAAGCATCAATTCTTTGGGGCTCAGCTTTCCTTATGGTCCAACTCTCACACCTGTACATGACTACTGGAAAAACCATAGCTTTGAGTAGACAAACTTTTTTTTTCTGCAAATTAATGTCTCTACTTTTTAATATGCTGTCTAGGTTTGTCATAGGTTTTCTTCCAAGGAGCAATCTTTTTAATTTCATGGCTGCAGTCACCATCTACAGTTATTTTGGAGCCCAAGAAAATAAAGTCTGTCACTGTTTCCATTGTTTCCCCATCTGTTTGCCATGAAGTGATGGGACCAGATGCCATGATCTTAGTTTTTTGAATGTTGAGTTTTAAGCCAGCTTTTTGACTTTTCCTGTTTCTCCTTCATCAAGAGGCTGTTTAGTTCCTCTTCACCATAAGAGTGGTGTCATCTGCGTATCTGAAGTTATTGATATTTCTCCCAGCAGTCTTGATTCCAGCCTGTGCTTCATCCAGTCTGGCATTTCGCATGATGTTTACTTCCCATATATATATATTATATACATGAAAGAAGCCAGTCTCATGTATTATGTGTAGATGTTAATGATATGAGTGAGATTTATATTACTTTACCGCTATTTTTGGCATTTCATGGTTGCTGGGAAATCATTTACTACTTGCATATTTGCATTGACTTTTCAGAGTGTGCTAAATATTTAAAAATTTATGAGAAGACAGTTTGATTTGTCACTTGTGAACTGTAAAAATTCATATATTTTTGTTATGATATAAGAATTTAAAGTCTGGTTAGAGATAAGTAATTACAGACTGATAAAGGCACATGAAAATGTTATCCATTGCTGTCATTTCTCTATGTAGATGCTGGTTTGAATCTGATAAGTCTTCTGTCATTTTCCAGTGACAATGACCTTTTGTTCTCCAATTCCTAGTATTCGGCATCCTTGAGGGCATTCTAACAATGTTAGTGCAGTAAAGCATGCAGACAGTACTTTAAACAAAATGCTTGTTCACAGCTGCATGACATAAATCACTCAGTCTGCTTTTTGAATAACATGATATTGCTTATTAGAGAGTGCATCAAGTCTGGAGTTACAAAAGAGAATTCTATTTAGATATCTTAAATAAACTGATCATCTCCTTTTTCATTTTGGTAGAACTTGGACTATAACATTTCATGTCCGAAGTATGTTGGACATTAACACAGCATTCTTTCTGAGTTCTGATGTATAATTGGGGAAAAAAAGAATTGATGTCTTTTAAATAAGGACATTTTGGAACATTCTTTAAAGTAGGGTAGTTTGAGAGACTTCTAGGTATTAGCATGGTGGTCCTCACTTCCCAGTAGAGCTGGTTGGACTTCTCTGAGCTCTAGCTATTTTCATATAAGAAATCTCTTGTACTGCTTTTAACTCATATTTCTTCTTAAGGTTTTACCCAGTACCTATTTTCCCGCTGTTCCCTGTCTCATGCTTGATGTTTTATATATACATGTATGTATGTACATTTGTATAGATATGTACAGTTGTTGGATATGCCATATATTTTTTATATATGCCATATACATTGTCATATGCATGAGGGTTGAAATCCTATCAGATAAATGTTGACTGAAATCGAATTAGACAGCTTTGACTACGTCAAATAGTCCCTTTTATTAAACTGTTTGCCATTATTTCTACAGAAAATGCTTAGTAGTGTGAGAAATGCTCATTGTGGAATGGAAAAAAAAGAATGTTACTCTGTAATGGCTTAGATTAAGGCATATAACATGTTCTGAAGAATGTCTTTAAGATGTCTTAACTAGTGATATCTATATTTCTGTCTCTGGAAATTTCTTTACTATCAAGTACCTAAGGAATCAAGTTAAAACTTTTTTGCTAATAATAATAATGACTAATTTATCCAGTTGACTTGCCCGAGATTCACAGTTAGTAAGTGCTACTAGAGGCAGGTTTCCAAACCCCCAGAGCCCACACTTGGAACAAGTACCCTGCATTGCCATACCTGGGAGCAAAGAGTGGGGCCGGTCCTCACAGTCATCCTGAAACTCAGGCCGGCCTGGCACACAGTGTGCCATTCATCTTCTCCTAAGAACCCAATGGTAAAGACTTGGGCATCCTTGTTTGATATGTTTATAAAGACATATCCCAGAACACTGTTTCTGTCATTAATTTTTTGACCTTGTTGGATGTATAGTCAGCATCTACTCCAGGTTTTTGGCCTCCTTAAGAAATTTGTGTTCTGTGACTGGCTTTGAGTGGCCCAAGTTGGTGTATTACTGTCATGCAAGAGGGCTTCCCTTGTGGCTCAATTGGTAAAGAAGTTGCTTGCAATGCAGGAGACCTGAGTTCGCTCCCTGGGTTGGAAAGGTTCCTTGGAGGAGGGAATGGCTACCCACTCCAGTATTGTGGCCTGGAGAGTTCCATGGACTACAGTCCATGGGGTCGCAAAGAGTCAGACATGACTGAGCAACTTTCACTTTTTCACTTTCACTGTCATTCAAGAAGACTGCAGAACACTGAGGAATCTAAAGCACAAATAAATGTGTATCATATACATGTTTTCTGTCTTACGATCTAGCAAAATGTGAGTCACCGTAGTTGCATATGTCATGTGTCAGAGCATGGGCTGTGGTGGACAGGAGGCATGGTGATAGGCTGATAGCCCTCTCAGCCCTGGAAAATACCAGTGAGCATAATCATCTTCACCTAGCATTCTCTTTCTAAAACTTAGATTTTTGTTGATAACTTTGATGACCGCATGTAGAAGAATTTGTGGTTGAGGAACTGAAAGGTTCCAGGCAAAAATAGTGTTAGGGTAATTCTGGTCACTAGTGAAGCTATGAAATGCCTTCATAATTTTCTTTTTATATTCACTGATACAAAAAGAAAACAAGACTCGAGAAAGAGAATGTCAGTCATCATTTATCATTCCTTGTATATTAGATCTTTTCAGAATCTTCTTTGTTCAAAGTTTTGAGGCTATACTTATAAATTCATTGTTTCCATTACTGCGGATATTATACATATCAAGAGGTTATATTTTCCATTTCTGGCCTTCTATATGCATAGCCGAGTCAGAATTTTTTCCTGATAGGGTTATACAGCCTAATTCCTGACAGTCTCAGCAGTGAACACATTACATGTCGGTGAACCACTCTGGCCTGACATTTGGCCTCCCTCTCAATAGAGTGAGAATGGTTCCGAGATCTCACTTTACTTCCTGCACTGTAACTTCCAGTATTTGTCTGAATGGTGCTTTGCTAAAACTAGGCTTACTGCTCTGCCACCCACTTCATCTCCTTCCTCCCTCCCTGCCCAGTCAGTGAATCATGGTTTAAATATTACAAGATGTAGAAGCTTCAAGACTGTAGAACGTATATCTGCATATTCTACCAGGAATTTTTAGCTTAGGATAATTTGAAGTTGGAAAGGAATTACGGTTCTTGACCTTACAGGACACCTATGTAAAATGCAGACATTAAATGCCCTTCTTGTCACTAACCCAGTCAGAATGATGAAGCCTCAGGATATTACCCTACGGTGGGTAGCAGAGGAGGCATTTCTTGAGGTGGGTAGATTTAATGAGTATCTGAAACATTAATGAGTATCTGAAACATTTCATTGAAAGTTATAGTCAAGCTTGAGATAACAAGGAGCTCAACCACAGCAAGAAGACTTCAACAGCATCACGAATGAACCTGACCATAGGGGATATCAGCTTGTCTGTACCATCCTTGGAAGCTGGTCTCAAAGCTGAATAGACATCTTTAGGGTTTTTATCGTCTGTTCTTCAGCCTAGTGGTGGTGATTGTAATCTTGTGAGCTATACTTGAAATACTTTCTCAAACATCTGATTTCTGCCTCTGAAAAGTTATTCTGGTCTTCCTTCTACTCATATGAACCTCCTTGGATTGCCTTTCTTCAGTCCCCACACATTTGGCTGTGTATTTTGGCTGCTGCTTATGCTTTGATATTTTTAAAGTCTTCATCGGGCTTTGCACTGTTTGCCTTGTTTCTAACCCAGCTTGCCTTTATTTCAGTGTCAGTAATGGTTAGGAACGTGAAATCTGAAGTCACCTAATAGTGACTGCTACTTGTGACTTTAAACAACTGCCTTGATCTTTTTCAAGTACTGGTTTTCTCACCTATCAAATGGCGATAGCAATAGTACTTATTTTATAAGGTTGTTGGGAGGCATAAATAAATGTAAAAGTATTTAACAAGAGCCCAGCACGTTGTTAAGTATTCAGGGCAACAAAACTTACTGCTTTTACTAGTCATAGTTTTAGCCAGTGGTTCTCAGACTTTTTAATCTCAGGACCCATTTACATACTTAAACATTATTGAAGAACATTTGTTTATGTGGGTTATATATATTTCCATTTACTGTATTTGAAAATAAAACATTAAAAAATTATCTTTTGGTTTAAAAATAAGAGTATATTACATGTTAGCATAAATAAAATTTTACAAAAAAGACTTTTTAAGATAGTGAGAAAAATGGCATTCTTTCACATTTTTACATTTTTTTGAAGTCTAGCTTAAAAGTAGAAAGCCCATAGCTGCTATCATCTGTCGTAATATGTTTTGATTGGAGTGTATTAAGAAAATCTGGCCTCATAACAGATAAATAATTGAAAAAGGGAGTATTTTAATAATCTTTTCAAATAGGTATATATATTCTTTGATATGACTATAAAACCTAATGAGTGATAGTTTCTAAGTAAAGGTAGGTTGTAATACAGACTTGGAAACCATGTCAGTGAACATTATGTATTCTTGTTACATTAGAATCTGCTGTCCTGTCTTGTGCTTTGATTGGATCTTTTACCTGTGTGAGATCTTGAAAAGACATGCATTTGTCTTTTCAAAAATATTTGCTCATTGAGTTATACAGATCTTCCAAAAGTTAACCCATTTCATTGTGAGTGAGTGAGTGAGTGATGGTCACTCAGTTGTGTCCGACTCTTTGCGACCGCATGGACTATAGCCTGCCAGGCTCCTCTGTCTTGGGATTCTCCTGGCAAGAATACTGGAGTGGGTTGCCATTTCCTTCTCCAGGGGATCTTCCCGACCCAGGGATTGAACACGGGTCTTCTGCATTGCAGGCAGATTCTTTACCATCTGAGCCACCAGGTAAGCCTACTATTAAAAGACATTTCTAAGTATAAAGACAAACAACTTAAAAAGTATCAGCGGATACATGCTTGATTTCATTGTACAATGTATTAACAAATCACAGTCTTTACTATCTCTTGATCTCATCACAGAAGTCTTTAAATATTAACGCCAATTTTCCCCAAACTCATTTTCATTTGAAGGCTTGGATTTTTATGACTCTTTTGTGTTATTTTCCTCAAAGTGACAAGCTCACATTGTTCATTTTGAAGAAAATAGATGCCTGATACCCAAGTCTGAATAGTTTGTTAGTCATTCTTTCCAGTGAAACAGTGTCTGTGAAAATTACAGCTAGTCCAGCTCACAACTTGTATGATCTCACGTGTACTTTTCCTCAAGACAGCGTCACACTGCAGTGAGCAGCAGATATACCCTATGCGTACTTCCTGTTTCATCACAAAGGTGTGTACACAGGGGTCAAGATTGAAGAAGCAAGTGTTCAGGGACATTCCCAAGTGAAACTGAATTCTTTCTAAAGACTGTGATGTGGCTTGGTGCCCCTGCATTGTTCTTTGCTGCAGCACCAGCTCTTTTACCCACCAGAGCTTTGGCACTACCAGTGTGAACGTCAGTGCAGTGAAAAAGGCACCTTTCTTGGTGTAATTATGAAAACAGTCCTGACCTTGTGGTATCCCCGAAAAGAGCCTCAGTGATCCACAGAGGTCTACAGACCACATCAGGAATTGCTGTTCTAGGCATTAAGGATAAAACAGTGTGAAAAACAGGCAAAAGAATCCCTGCCTTCTCGAAGTTTACATTCTAGTGGAAAGAGACAAAAACCAACACAATTTGGCAAAATGTTACTGTTGTAGGTATTGATATGGACTAAAGAGAAAGAATACAATGACAATCAATGAAAAGAGAATATAAATTGTCAGGGGGATTTGAGTGTTTTAGTTAGGGTGACAGGGAAGGCATCACTTAGAAGGTGACTTGAGGAAAGAACTGAAGCAGGTAAAGGAGCAAGTCAACAGAGATTCTTTTGGGGAGTGCATTCCAGTCCCATGGAACAGCTAGGTGGGAGTTTCCTTGTGTGTTTGATGAATGGCAGGGAAACCAGAGAGACTGTCCAAGAGTGGGTGAGGGGGAGAGAAGTAGGAGATGAACTCTATCAAATAAGGAGGACAAATCAGCTAGGGTCTTAGAGGTCAGTGCTTCTGGGCATTCAGGTGCATGCACATCACCTGGGGATCTTGTGAAACTGCAGATTCTGATTCAGAGATGAGAGTTGGGTCATGCAGTTCTGCATTTGTAGTGGCTTACCAGGTGATGTCAGTGTTGGGGTCTTCTTTGCATAGCAGTTTTGTAGACCAGGGGTCCCCAACCTCTGAGATCTGATGGCTGGTGACCTGAGATGGAACTGGTGTAATAGTAATAGAAATAAAGTGCACGGTAAATGTAATGCACTTGAACCATCCCCCTCATCCCTAGTCCATGGAGAAACTGTCTTCCCTGAAACCAGTCCCTGGCGCCAAAATGGTCGGGGACTGCTGTCGTAGGCTATTGTGAAGACAGAAAACCATTGGAGAGAATCTAGCTGGAGAGTATCAAATTCTGACTTCGCGTTGTAACATGATTAGCTGTGATGTTAATAATGGATCTGGAATCCTTTATCCAAAACTCTTGGTAACAAATGTATGTTAGAATTCAGAATTTTTCAGATTTTGGAAAGGTAATGCATTTTATACTTTTACATACATACAACACCCTAGTAATGTCTGAGCCACCAGTCTCTAATCACACAGTAGTATTTCTTCAGTGAAACAAGTGGAGTCACACTCCATCTAGTAAATAAGGACTAAATATTCTCACATCCATTCAGGTGAGGCTTTTGCCATCAAATCAGTTATAAAGAGCTATTAAAACACTCTTAGGTTCAGGTTGGATTAGAGTTTGCAACCAAATGAGTTATAAAAATATTTTCACTCTTTAAAGAATTCAGATTTTGGGACTTGAGAAAGGTGGATCTTTGTTCCTATGGTACTTCCAATTAGTTGCTCCTCATGTCCCCACATAGAAGGAGCTTCTTTGAGACAGAGAGATCCAGTACATGTTCATTTTGGGGCTTGCTGGCTGCAGCTGTTGGCAAGAGAGACCACAGCCCCAGATCTTTCATGCCCTGAGTTCTGCTCTCAAAGGAAGAAGCATAGATAACCTATCAATTTGAAGCACAAGTTCTTGTTTCCATAGAGTTTTTGCATCTTGGCATGTGCACAGTCAGAGCACTGTTGATTAAAACATGCTGAGCGTTTTAATATACCTTGGGACAGCTAAGCATGTGCTTAAAATTATCCAACTATGCTCATTTGTGGCTTACACATTATTAGTTCCATATCTGACTGCTTCCTCCCTACAGCTGTGAACTGCCTTTTCCCACATTTGGCTCCACATCCTGTGATCTCAAGCAAACTTTTCTGTATTCTTCAGAATCTGTTTTGTGTGTGTGTGTGTTTGAGAAAGAGACAGAGATAGACTCTGATCGGTTTTCCCAGAGAAGTCCGGTTTAAAAGAAGCACATTTGGAAATTATCAGTGATAAGATGAGGGAAGAAGTGACCTTTTCCACCTTTACTTATCCATGATATCAAAATACTGGTAATAAACATTACCTGTCTTTCCCCCATAGAGTTAAATTTAAGGGTTAATGTACCCTGTTTTCTGAGTGACTGTCCTCTTGATAAAACTTGAAAACAGTAATTAATTCTAAGGCAAGACTTTGAAAGATTGCTTGCTGGCATTGTGGAATCCTGACTATTCTGTCAGTCTGTGTTAAAAAATAATGTACATTCTAAGGCTAAGAATATGGTGATAGATTCCTTTCCCAAGGCCAAGGATCCTAGTGAGCTATTGCTACAAAACTATATTTAAAGCAATGGGAAATCCTGACCTATGGGTCAGGAATGATTTGTCCCAAAGTATGAATAGCAAAGAGAAGAAATGTTGTTTGTAACTTTTCCATTAAGAAAAGAACGAGGGTATTGAAGGAATCGAGGGCATTTGAGACAACTGAGTTATACTTCTTAGTATAACTAAGATCTCCACTAAAAGTGTTTTCTAGAACTTGTATTTATAAAAATAAAAATTCAGTGAAGAGTTTTCATGGTTATATTTTTAATATCTGTGATTTCAAGTCCTCTGGGTAGTTAAAAGTCTTAAATTGTTGAATTTGGAAAAAGTATTCCCCAGGTGTATCCTTCGTGTGTTTGGTAAAATGTATATATCATATGGTATATACTCTCTTACAAATGTAGAATTACAAGGGTTTCTTGAACGATTTATTGCAGTTTAATTTTAGATATGTGGGATGCAAAGAAATCAAGTAGAAGAGTATATACTCTATCACATTCGTTGAGTTTTGTGTATTCTGCGTTTTGTGGTAGAGGGTTTTAGGAACTATATCATGTTAGTAAAGGTGAATTTTTTTACTTATCTAACAAAATCCAAATGGGAGCCATTTGGGCACCTTGAGAGCTAGATAGGAGTTAAGTCTCTTCTTGAAGTTCTTGTTAGAAACCTTGTGTTGAGTGAGCCTGAGGACTTTCTGTTAATATGCCAATATGTTAGGTTAACATGATGAGAAATGATCAAACCTTTTAAAGAGAAAACTTCAGAGAGAGATGCCTTGTCTAGAAGGAGAAATAGTAGGTTGGGAAATGACAGCCCTTATTACCTTTCAATTGAGCTGAATGACCTAGTTCCTGTGTATAGATTTTTGTTCCAAGAACGCTGTAGAGTGAAAAGATGGGAGTAAGCAGAAGGCTTTGTTTGTGTAGTTTGTTTGCTAGGTCTGCCAAGTTGGTTAGAGGAAACATTGCTTAGATCTTTAATTAAAGGCCAAGCTTGAGTTTTCAAAAGAGATTTCCAAGTTTGGCTCACATTTAATGTAGGAGGCTTTGTTGGCCCAAGCTGTGGGTCCGTGGTTGAAGAGTTGAGCGCTGCACTTGCAGAGTATTTGTTTTTGGAGATCTTTGATGAAGCATATCACCCACTCTAGTTGCACAGTCTCAGAGGTTTTTTTTTTTTTTTTTCTTTCCCATGTACTAACAGTTCTGGGTCATTATTCTCTGAAGAATTAAAAACAATTATCTTTGGTTTTAAAAATAGTTTATTTCTGTCAGAATTTTATCATGACACATCACTTTTCAACTTGGAGCAGTTTTAAAGGACTTTATTTCTTCTGAGGGTGAATTTAACTGACCTGATTTGGCCATGACTTTGCAGAGTGAATATTAATTGTTTTAGTTAAAATGCTTACTCACTGTGTTTAGACGCATCTTCTAGGAAAGACATTTAGTCGGTATGAGTTACCTAGAAACCTAGCAGAGCTCTTTTTTATTTGTTTTCTCCTTAGAATTGTGAATGTTGAATGTTGTTATAAGCCTTTAAATTTTTGCTGTGAACTTTTGTTTTCCAAGAAATATGTTTCTTTTATAATTTAGTTTTCTTTAAGACTCTTGCAAATATTAACTGTAGTAATTACTTGGTATTTATTGTGAATTTTATGCCCTTGTTCTTTTAGAAGATCACTTTATTAGTAAAATAGTTTTATGGTCACAAGCACCTCACTATTTTGGTATGCCAAAATTTGGTAGACAACAGGTGTGGGTTAGTCATTAATGCATTGTATTTTCTGGTGAAAACAGGATAGGAAATCTCTTGCCAGTAGATTGAAAGTTGAGTCTTCATTTCAAGGGAAAAATGGCTCTTTTTCTTATCCATAGTGTCATTTTTTTAAACAGAATTCTACATTGTTAATTTTCAAACCAAAGGCAATCTGAAACATGCTTTAAAACATTAATCACATAGTTTTTGAGTGTGAATATGTCATTAGTCTAAACCTCATTTAAAATGCAACATAGTCTTTGTTGAGAAAATTCAACATAGTATTAAAAAGTTGTAAAAGCCTTTTTGCTTTGAGCCTAAAACAGTAAACAGCTTAAATTTATAGTATCAGAATGAACTATATATATTTTAAAATAAAAAGTTAAGCAGGTTTAAACTTCATCAGTGGAATATTATTCTAAGCCAAAGAATTCATAAGACATAACTATTATATAATGATTCACAAAACTGTGTAATAGATTAAATACATTTTTTTTACATTTTCAAAGGTCAGTCAGTTTCAGTGACATCGTAGATGTACGAGGCCTAAATAGGATCTAATTGGAGAGAGTATAAATATTTAATTCAGTTGTACAATGTTTTAAGTTAATCTAAAAATTCAGAACATCAGGGTATTTATAAGCACATTTAACCTTGTGACTCAGTAAATGGTATTCCATGGTGTTCCTCTCAGACATCTGAGTATTTAGTACACAAAGCAGAGGAAAACACGTGGTCATTACTTATGGATGCCCTCCTGGACCACACAGTGCAGATTCCCTCCAGTGCCTGTTTCAAGCTTTTCCCAATGTGTCTTTTATTTTAGCCACTCTGCATTTTCGCAGTTTCTCAAAAACTATCTGAACTGTCTTGCTTCTGTGCCCTATTCACTGTGTTCCCTCTGATTAGAATGTTACGCTCTCTTTTATTTCCAGTCTCTTTCCCTTGGTCCCTATATTTTAAAAATCTGTCCTCAGAGCCATTGTCAGATGATGTCACCTCTGGTTTGTCTTTCTTGACACTCTGGCCAAAAGTGATTCCTATATCTCTTTCATTCTTTCATCAGGTCAGCAAATACTTAATGGAGCCTAGTCTTGTCAAGCATTTTGACAAAATGATGATTTATAAAACTGTAATTATGTATAAGAGTATTATGTATTACTCTTATTATATTACTTTATTAGTAACTAATCATATCCATCCTGTTATTCTTATTGCCTTTAAAGACATAAACTACATCTGGACCTACCCTGTTACTGACATTCTTACTCATAGAAGCTCTTTAATATGTATTTACTGAATGAATTAAACTTTCTGATTATTTTAACATTTCTGCCATAAATTTTATAATTTAACATTTTAACAAAAATCAATAATTTGATATTTATATAAAATCGTCTTTTATGTAGTAGATGAAAAGTATTACTGACACTTAAAGGCAGTGGGAAAAATGAATTTTGTGGGTATGTACTTAATTTAAGCTCTCATCTATACCATGCTAAGATTATTTTAAGCAGCTGTCCCTGAATTTTTTAAGGTGGTTTTAAAATTAGCTGTCACTGAGTCATAGGTTGTCTGGCTGTCATTCTCAGTCATGCTCTAGAGATGAAGTCTGTCCTGTTTAAATGCTTGGTCTGGGTGGATTTTCTGACAGAATAAAAAGAGGTGATGGGAGCTCTTGAAACCTGTAGCTGAAGGCTCTTGATAACTTCCTTTGAATAAGCTGAAAGAACTTTGATCCATTAAAGGAATTAATGATTTCCTCTTTTTCTGTCTTAGTTAACTTTTATATTTCTTCTATTAGATAAGATGTATCTTATCCTACCTTCGGAGAAGGCAATGGCACCCCACTCCAGTACTCTTGCCTGGAAAATCCCATGGACGGAGGAGCCTGGTAGGCTGCAGTCCATGGGGTTGCTAGGAGTCGGACACGACTGGGCGACTTCACTTTCACTTTTCACTTTCATGCATTGGAGAAGGAAATGGCAACCCACTCCAGTGTTCTTGCCTGGAGAATCCCAGGGACAGGGGAGCCTGGTGGGCTGCCGTCTCTGGGGTCGCACAGAGTCAGACACGACTGAAGCGACTTAGCAGCAGCAGCAGCAGCAGCATCCTACCTTACCCCATGTCCTAAATATGCCAAGGAAATCATCATTTGAAATAGTTGTTCTCAAATCATAGTTCTAGGGGCTCCTACAAATCTCCAAGTTTTTTAGAGTTTTCACAAGGTCAAATATTTTAAATAATAGTAATAATGCATTATTTGCCTTTTTCATTCTCCTCTCTCACAAGCGGCTAGTTGGATATTCCAACTGTACGTGGCATGTGATGTCGCAACAGATTGAATACAGAAGCAGACAGGAGAAACCAGCTGTCTTCACTTATACCAGATAGTAGAGAGATGTGCAAAATGTAAAACAAATTTTTGTTCTGAAAACTAAAGTTTTTTTCATAAAAATGTTTAGGATATAACCAATTTATTATTTTTAATAAATTACCAAATATATGCTATTAAAATTTGTTTTAACTTCTAATATGGTTAATATCAATAGAAATTGAAAGCTCCTTAGAATCCACATTTTGAAATCAAAAAGTCTGAGAGCCACTGGTTTAAAAGATTAAAAATATGTAAAATATCTGTCAGACTTTTAACAGATTAAAGGTGAAATCTTCTTGATGTAGTCAAAGTATCTTCAGACTATAATCTATCATCATTGATTTCATCAGTCTCTAATTGTTAAGCATTTAGGTTGAATCCAGTTTTTTTAGTTTTAAAAGAAATATTTCAGTGATATTCCTCTGTATTAATATTTGCCTAGCATACGTAATTATTTTATAATAAATTCCTGGAAATAGAACTGCTGGGTCAAAAGTGTGCAGAAGGAACAAATATACTCCCATATTTTTTCCTCATTTCCTCAGTTAGCAGGAAATTTAGTATCTTCCTCTTTAGGCAGTCTCCTCCCCCAGGTTTGAACTTCATGAGGCTTACTCAGTCCCAAAGTAGTACTATTCTCTTACAAATACCCAGAAGAGAAGTTCAGTAAGTATAGTTCTACGCTGTTTAACACTGACAGAAAGTGATAAAGAGAAGGAAGGTTAAGTCCAGCCTTTGGTAGATAGTTGCTTGTCTTGACTGCTACTAGGATATCCATTTTAGTCAGATTTGGCCCAAGTCACTAAGTATGAACCCACCTGGAGGTCAAGATTGCAGTTCGTTTGTTCACACTCTTACTGAACGTTCCATGTGTCAAGGAGGCTGAGGTCAGAGACACTTCTGGCCTTGGCCTCATGCTGGGCCAGTATCTGTTCTTCCTAATAAACCTGTGAGCCCATGTTGTGACTCTAGATCACCAGTCAATTAATTCATCTTCAAAGTCATTTTTCTTTCAGAAGAGTTTCTGCCTTTTCCTGCCATTAGAACTTGGTTTGGGCTCTAAGTTTCTTCTATGACAGAACTTCTTAAATTTGAATCTGAGGAATCAAAGATGAGGGTAATGTTTCTTCCCTTCCAGAAGGATTTAGGATGTTAGAAAATTGGTCTCAGCAACTCTAGCAATTAATTTGTTAAGAATCTAAGGTATGTTTTTCTAAACCATGCAACTTTCCCATCCCAATGAGCCCCTTTCCCCTGAGTCCTGAGGATGGTGGTACCTACCCTTTGCCTTACTTGTTTAACAAATGGTCCATACCACAGTGAACTAGTATCTCCACCCCTAGACATAAGAAAGACTGTCATAATTTTTAAATGTTCTTTTTCAAAGAGCAGCTCATTTACTCTGCCTTACAGATGCTTATTACACACTTTTAAAGGCTCATGATATGTATTGCCAGTTCTTTAGAGATCTTGCACCAGTTTACACTTCCACTGGAAAAAAAGATTGCTAGGAAAAGACTTTTTTAAATAAAATTAATTTATTTGTTTTAATTGGAGGCTAACTACAATATTGTGGTGGTTTTTGCCATACACTGACATGAATCAGCCATGGGTGTGCATGTGTACCCCCTCCCGAATCCCCCTCTCATCTCCCTCCCCATCCGATCCCTCTGTGTTGTCCCAGTGCACTGGCTTTGAGTGCCCTGTCTCATGCATCGAACTTGGACTGGTCATCTATTTCACATATGGTAATACACATGTTTCAGTGCTATTCTCTCAAGTCATCCCACCCTTGCCTTCTCCCACAGAGTCCTTATATCTGTGTCTCTTTTGCTGTCTTGCATATAGGGTCGTCGTTACCATGTTTCTAAATTCTATATATATGCGTTAATATACCGTATTGCTATTTTTCTTTCGGACTTACTTCACTCTATATAATAGGCTCCAGTTTCATCCACCTCATTAGAACTGATTCAAATGTGTTCTTTTTAATAGCTGAGTAATATTCCATTGTGTATATGTATCACAACTTTCTTATCCATTTGTCTGCTGATGGACATCTAGGTTGCTTCCATGTCCTGGCTATTATAAACAGTGCTGCATGGGATACACATATCTCTTTCAGTTCTGGTTTCCTCGGTGTGTATGCCCAGCAGTGGGATTGCTGGGTTGTATGGCAGTTCTATTTTCATTTTTTTTTTTTTTTCATTTTTTTAAGGAATCTCCGCACTCTTCTCCATAGTGGCTGAACTAGTTTGCATTCCCACCAACAGTGTAAGAGGGTTCCCTTTTCTCCACACCCTCTCCAGCATTTATTGCTTGTAGACTTTTTGATAGCAGCCATTGTAACCGGCGTGAGATGGTACCTCATTGTGATTTTGATTTGCATTTCTCTGATAATGAGTGATGTTGAGCGTATTTTCATGTGTTTGTTAGCCATCTGTATGTCTTCTTTGGAGAAATGTCTGTTTAGTTCTTTGGCCCATTTTTTGACTGGGTCGTTTATTTTTCTGGTATTGAGCTGCATGAGCTGTTTGTATATTTTTGAGATTAATTCTTTGTCAGTTGTTTCGTTTGCTATTACTTTCTCCCACTCTGAAGGCTGTCTTTTCACCTTGCTTATACGGAAAAGACTTTCAAAACCCACATTCTGTTTTTAAATGTCACTAATGATTAGACTTCTTTTAGCATTAAAGGAAACACAAACTTAAATCCCAGTATTTCTTGGTTATTTGCCAAATACTCATTTCATTTGGCCACAAAACTGTGATCTGTAGCATCTTGAATAATGTCTTCTGTAATACAGTAGGTGTACAGGCAAGATCAAAATAATAAGAATGCATAGGTGAAATCATTGACAATGCCCTGAGGCAAATATGGTAACATCATCATGTTTTTAACTTCACTTTTGGTGAAGGCCGGAGAGGATTCTCATTTACTAAAGTTCTCCTGAGTGCAAGATGCTTAATGTATGATACCTAATTTTATCCTCCAACAAACCTGTGTTATTACTATTCCCATTTTAGATGATATTATTACTCTATACATAAAGAAAAAAGAGGTAGTAAGTTTCTTAAAGTCACACAGCAAGCTAAGGTTCATATTCCCCTCCAGAAATCCTATCTAGGACCAGGTAAGCAATCCCCCAGAGACAGAAATTTGAATATTAGCCTCTTTTTCTCTCACCATCTCCAAAGTGGAAGTGATCTCCAGGGTCGCCTGCTCATCTGCACAACCGTGTACAGGGTTTTCAAGGAGTTAGGGCCAATGACAAAGTAAGAGGGCACAGTCCCAAACACTTCTCTCACTTCTGACTCCAAGTGCAAGTGGGAGGTGGTTCCCTCAAATCACCTTTGGGTTTGATAATTATCCAGAAGGACTCATAGGACTCACTAAACACTATTATACTGAGAGTCATGATTTATTACAAGGAAAAGATACAGATTATAATCCACCAAAGGAAGAAGCACCTAAGTCAGGGTCCAGGAGGAGGACTGAATGCAAGCGTCTCTTGTCCTCTGTGGAGTCAGGATGCATTGTCTTCCAGCACTGATGTATAATGAGACACATGGAGGATTTCCAATCAAGGACACTCTCTCAGTCCTTGAGTTCAGAGTTTTTAATGAGGGCTTTATGATTGATGGCCCACCCACAGGGTAGAACTTGGTCTCCAAGTTGACTGACACTGTGTGACCTAAAACCCCACCCTAAGTCACATTGTTACTCTCTGCCTAGCCCAAGGATCCCAGGCAAATAAAATTACTTCCTAGGAGCTGAAGGTGAAAGTTAGACCTCTTCTTCAGTTCAGTTCAGTTCAGTCGCTCAGTCGTGTCCAACTCTTTGCGACCCCATGAATCGCAGCATGCCAGGCCTCCCTGTCCATCACCCAACTCCTGGAGTTCACTCAAACCCACGTCCATCGAGTCGGGGATGCCATCCAGCCATCTCATCCTCTGTCGTCCCCTTTTCCTCCTGCCCCCAATCTCTCCCAGCATCAGAGTCTTTTCCAATGAGTCAACTCTTTGCATGAGGTGGCCAAAGTATTGGAGTTTCAGCTTCAACATCAGTCCTTCCAAAGAACACCCAGGGCTGATCTCCTTCAGAATGGACTGGTTGGATCTCCTTGCAGTCCAAGGGACTCTCAAGAGTCTCCTCCAACACCACAGTTCAAAAGCATCAATTCTTCGGCGCTCAGCTTTCCTCACAGTCCAACTCTCACATCCATACATGACCACTGGAAAAACCATAGTCTTGACTAGACGGACCTTTGTTGGCAAAGTAACGTCTCTGCTTTTGAATATGCTATCTAGGTTGGTCATAACTTTCCTTCCAAGGAGTAAGCATCTTTTAATTTCATGGCTGCAGTCACCATCTGCAGTGATTAGGTGCAAAGTTAAATTCTTTACTACCCTGCGTCTCAGCCTCGTTGAGTGCCTTTTTTCTTTTCTTCCTGGCTGCATGTGTGTCTTCCACCAGTGGGTTGGGAGGTGCCTCATCACTGCAGTATATGCTGTTTGGATGCTGGCAAGAAGGCTGAGACACACACATGAATATTTCAGGCCAAATGCTAGGAGAGTGAACATCCACTCTCCTATTAAACCAAAAACTGGCTTAGGATTGAATGGCAATTTAACAGGATCCATATGGCATCGATGAAATCATTAAATGACTTGAATGCTTAGAGGCAAATTTTTCCTCTTATAAAAAATACAATTCAATTAATTATAATTTATTTTTTAAGACCAACATCAGTACAATTAACCTTCCAAACATACACACCCACATGCCCACCCCCACCGCCACCCTCTCGCTAGGTAAATATGTATATATCTATATATTACTGTGCTAAGGTCATATTTCATCCTAATGTTATATCATTGAGTTTATCAGTGAGTTTACCTGAGATGGTAGTTTTCCTAAATAACTACTCATTCATATACAGATAATCCTCCTTATTCTTGATTCTGTATTTGCAAATTTGCTTACTTGCTAACATTTATTTGTAACCCTTTTAAAATAAATACTTGTGACACTTTCATGGTAATTTGCCAACATTTATAAAGTGGCACATTGAGTTGCCTGACCTGTATATTCCCAGCTGAGGCTGAGCAAGGCAACTCTGCCTTCTGTGTTTCAGCTCTCATACTGTAAACAAGTGTTCTTATCAGGACCTAGTTAATGCCACTTTTCTTTTTTTTTGGTATTTTTGTGGCTTTTTATTGGTGATTTTATTTTTTTTAATGGCCCCTAGTGTCAAAATTCTGTCTGGTGTTCCAAAGTGCAAAAAGGCAATGATTTGTCTTATGGAGAAAATACATGTCAGATAAGCTTCTTTGAAGCATAAGTTAAAGTGTAGTTGGCTGTGAGTTAAGTGTTTATGAACCAACAATATATGCTAATAAGGTATCTTTAAACAGAAATACACAGAAAGAAAAGTTATATATTGACTGGTTGATGAAAATATTATGACCAGAGGTTCACAGGAACCTAACTTGTTTCCCCAGGAGCAGTGGTTCAGTGTTGGTTAATTCATTGTGTATGGTGATGTAGGATGTAACTTATGTGAATAATGAGAGTCAACTCTATTTGCTGCATTACTTCATTCATTTATTCATGTCATCTTTTATTCATTCTTTGAGAAAACATACATGAAAACTTCTCCTGGTGCCAAGTAATTTCTACATGATGTAGAATTTCCCTCTTATGTCCTTTTGCCCATCACTGGTAGTCTTACTGTAGCCCTCTGATTCATGTGGTGGTTTATGATAACACATAAAAAATGAAGTGTAAGATTGCATTTTAAAGGTTGGGATTTGGGGGCTGAATGTGTTCAGTCTGTGACAATTTTAATATGAGCTACATATGCAAGATTCACCCTTCTCAGTAGACTTCCTGTGAATTTCCTTGTTTCCTTGGAGACCACGATTTTTAGGATCAGATTCCTCAATGGGTTTATGTTGGATTCCAGCAGAGCCAGGTGATGTGTCTGGCCACACCTCCCGACACCAAAATGCTGTCTGCTGGTTTGGCTGCACGGCCTTGCAGGCATGACTTCATGCTGGCAAGATGATTCCTCAGCTGTGCTTTACAGATGAGAATGCCAGGCTGTGTGGTCCCCTCTCCTTTCTCCCTCATCACTTTCCACTGCGTCTTCACACTCTCCTAATCCACATTCAAGCAGAGGGAGGTGAATGTGTCTGGGGAGCACATGTTCACCTCATGTTCTTAATAGCTCCCTAGATACACTCACCTTCACTGAAGTGTTTCTCATTTCCTGGTTTTGATTGTCCAGGATGTATGAGGACTAAGGTCCATACAGTGGTCATGTATGGATGTGACAGTTGGACTGTGAAGAAAGCTGAGCGCCGAAGAATTGATGCTTTTGAACTGTGGTGTTGGAGAAAACTCTTGAGAGTCCCTTGGACTGCAAGGAGATCCAACCAGTCCATTCTAAAGGAGATCAGCCCTGGGTGTTCATTGGAAGGACTGATGTTGAAGCTGAAACTCCAATACTTTGGCCACCTCATGCAAAGAGTTGACTCATTGGAAACGACTGATGCTGGGAGGGATTGGGGGCAGGAGGAAAAGGGGACAACAGAGGATGAGATGGCTGGATGGCATCCCCGACTCGATGGACGTGAGTTTGAGTGGACTTTGGGAGTTGGTGATGGACAGGGAGGCCTGGTGTGCTGTGAGCAACTGAACTGAACTGAAGGTCCATACCTTGCTGTTCTTTTCTCCTAATGTTAATATGCTGGCATCCTCCCAAAGTGAAAAATTCCAATGAGTTCAGGAATCTTGCAGTGGAATGAAAGTTAAGCCCAGAGACATTATTGACTGTTACCTCAGTGATGATAAAACAGTAAAAGTTAAGCTTGGTGTTCTCAAGTGATAAGCAGTTGAATAAATAACAATAATTTTCTTCAAACATCTCTGTGAAATTTTATTCCAAGGAAGGGGGGACCAAGACTAAAAATCTTTGAATACCCTTTAGTGCCTAGCACAATGCCTAGGACAAATAGACCTCAACAAATATATATTAAATGAAATAATGGTTAAAATAACTCATTTAAAATACAAATATTCAGTAACATTAATTTGTTTTTTCTTTCAGACACAGATGAATATAGACCTCCTGTTTGGAAATCTTACTGTAAGTGTACAAATAATTTTGAATTGGATGGGTTATAGTGCTTTATAAGTAACAAAAATATTAAGATATTTTTAATATTTTAAGATTATAGAATCTAATCTTCAATAGATATGAAGATTGACTCAATTTTGTGCCCACTGTTGAAAAATTAATTTACAACAGGATTTGTGACTAGCACAGGAAAAGAAACTGGGGAAACAGGAACATTTCCACGAAGCCTGTACATGGTTTGCATGTTAGGAATGCATCCCCGAGTTCACATGGAACTCCGTATTACGGAACTTGAGACTGCTTGCTGACAATGGCTGGAGAAACTAATGCAAGGAGAACTAACTGAGAATTCAAGGAGTCTTTTCTCAGATCCTGACTTTATATCGAAAAGGAATAAATAAATGATGATAAGTCAAGAGGCTAAATTGCTAGAAAGAATGGGTAAAAAGAGGCAAAAGTTTTTTTTTTTAGGAATTGCCTTCCCAAATATAAGAGAGAGACATTTGAATTCTATATTGTTCTTTAAACTTTGCATTAGAATACAATTTTTTTCTGATGAGTCTATGTTCTTAGTCCTTTATTTTCCCTTCCTTGTTTTCTAGAGAATATTGTTGCATCAAATAAAAGCTATTTCAGATTTTTAAAACATGGAAATAAGGTTAATACAATAGTTGTTTTTTAAAAATCCACGGATGCACTATTGTAGAAACCAGTACTGTAAACTTCTGTATGCTGTATAGAGTCGAATAAGCAACCTAAAAAAGTTTAAATATAGATTATTAGCATCTTTGTAAATATCGAGTTATTCTCTATTTTGATATTTGTAAGTTGTTGAAATTTGCTAACTGAAAGAGCAGTAATTCATATTCTTATTTGTTTTGTGTTCCCAGAACAATATATTGTTTAATAGATTTCCACTTTGGGCTAATTATAGTAAGCACAAAATGTTCAAAAATGAACAGTCTCTAAAAATATTTCCATGGATATATTTTCCCCCACCCCTGCTGCTTTCTTTTTGATTCTGGGGGGTATAGTTCAAAGAATGAATAAAAATGACTAATGTTCTTTACCTTGCAAAGATTTTGTCATATAATCTCATTGGCGGGAGGCCTATTAAAATTTTTTCCCTGCATTTTCTGGTTTTCAATTTATCTTTATTCCCTTTGCTCTGACTTGTGCCTTGCGCATTTTAATGTAAGAGCATTTATAAAACCTCAGACTGTTATTTAATCTTGGTGGTGATTTTTCACCCTGCAGAATATTGACTGCTAAATGTGGTATATGCAATTTGTATTTTCTGTATCTCCATATGTCTTAGAGTAGCAACCATTTGTCTTAAAAATGGCATATTTCCTCTTTTATTTTGGTGATAATACTGAGTTTTTATAGTTTCTTTTAGTGACTTCAAGCCTGAAGAACACTGTCACCCCCTTATCATTTTAATAGTAGAACAAGGAGGAGATTATTAGAATAGACTTTGTTTTCTGACCATCAAATGCAAAAACTTCCAATTCAAGGAAATTTTGTGATTAAACTGTTAAAGCTAAGCTGAAAGGCCCATCCCATATTTAAAATGAGTCATGTGAAATTACTTTATGAAATCATGATGTTGTCTAAGAATTTGTGTATGTGCACATTTTAACTAATGAGAAACATAAAAATTACATTCTCACATAGAAGTAATTGGTATGATGATTGTTTAGATTGTTAAATGTGTTTGTCAAATTTCTGATTCTAGGAAGAAATTGAGATGTGGGTTGAATTCTTTTGTTTTCTTTTGCCTTTGCCACTCACAGTCACTTTTACAGTTTTATGTCCAGGTAACTGTAAATAATCCCCAGTAAGGTATTTAATAATAATACTGTAAGAAGTTCACATGTCCTAGAGTCTGTGCATTTTAATAGGAAAAGGTTTTTTTAGAACTAACAAGTCTCTGACACCCTTATTTCATCATCATGAGTGGTTGAAGTTTTAAGTTACTGGGGTAAAAGGCCCTGCCCAGTACCCTCAATAATTGAGCTGTGACATTTTGTTTAATTTCTATATATGCCTTATTCAGAGTTGATGAGTAACAAATTCTGTTTGATCATCTTTGGGACTGACAAACCTTAATGCATATGTTACCTTCTTTGTATTGTGACTTAAAATTTTTATAATTACAGTAAGTCTCAAAATGGTGTGGTAAAATCTAAATGGATTGAGACTTTAAAAAAATCACGCACGTCTGTCCACATAAGGAGATATAAGCAGAATGAAAGCTATTCAGAATGTTTTGATTGTTCACGTCTATTCTGTACTACATCTATAAAACTGCAGGGGACAGTTACATTCTCATGTCAAAAGTTGCAGCATGTTAAGGATTTTTCTTCTGTTTTTAGCTTGGTGGGGTCCGAGCAGCTTTTCATAATGTGATTCTATAAGAAACATTTAACCTGTATCTATTTTGTGCATTCTGATTTTGGTTCAGTTGAGCTTGTGAGAACATAATTCTAATACCTTACAAATTCAAATCAATAATTAAGTAGGAGTTAGCAAGATGTCCAAGTTGAGAACTCTTAAAACAAATGCAGTTTTGTTGCTTTTCAATATGTCTGTCTTGAAATCAACCAGGGGCCTAACAGTTTCAAGAGGAGCTGGAATTCTCTTTTGCTTTTATTTTTGTTGCTAAATTTCTTAATTGCTAAATGTTAAAAACAGACTTTAATTTAAAAAACAGATGCTGAAAAACACATGTAAGCCAATTTTGGCCTCAAGATGCCAGCTTGTGGACTCTGAACGTGATTCACAATGTATTGCCTCTAGGTACTAAGAATTTCCGTAAGAAGTACATAAACATTGACACTTTTGAGGTGACTGAAAAATGTTGAGTACTTTAATCACATATCTTCTCATCTAGAATTTGGCTATTAATTTTTGGTGAATTATTACACAATTGTGCAATTTAAGTTTCAGCTGACTTTCAGCTTAAATTATAAAAAAAAATACTTTCTAAATTTCAGTTCAGTTCAGTTGCTCAGTTGTGTCCAACTCTTTGCGACCCCCTGAATTGCAGCACGCCAGGCCTCCCTGTCCATCATCAACTCCTGGAGTTCACTCAGACTCACGTCCATTGAGTCTGTGATGCCATCCAGCCATCTCATCCTCTGTCTTCCCCTTCTCCTCCTGCCCACAATCCCTCCCAGCATCAGAGTCTTTTCCAATGAGTCAACTCTCCGCATGAGGTGGCCAAAGTACTGGAGTTTCAGCCCCAGCATCAGTCCTTCCAGTGACACCCAGGGCTGATCTCCTTCAGAATGGACTGGTTGGATCTCCTTGCAGTCCAAGGGACGCTCAAGAGTTTTCTCCAACACCACAGTTCAAAAGCATCAGTTCTTCGGTGCTCAGCTTTCTTCACAGTCCAACTCTCACATCCATACATGACCACTGGAAAAACCATAGCCTTGACTAGACAGACCTTTGTAGGCATGTAATGTCTCTGCTTTTGAATATGCTATCTAGGTTGGTCATAAGGAAGCATCTTTTAATTTCATGGCTGCAGTTACGATCTGCAGTGATTTTGGAGCCCAAAAAAATAAAGTCTGACACTGTTTTCACTGTTTCCCCATCTATTTCTCATGAAGTAAGTGATTGGACCAGATGCCATGATCTTAGTCTTCTGAATGTTGAGCTTTAAGCCAACTTTTTCACTCTCCACTTTCACCTTCATCAAGAGTCTTTTTAGTTCCTCTTCACTTTCTGCCATAAGGGTGGTCTCATCTGCATATCTGAGGTTATTGATATTTCTCCCGGCAGTCTTGATTCCAGCTTGTGTTTCTTCCAGCCCAGTGTTTCTCATGATGTATTCTGCATATAAGTTAAATAAGCAGGGTGACAATATACTGCCTTGATGTAGTCCTTTTACTATTTGAAGCCAGTCTGTTGTTCCATGTCCAGTTCTAACTGTTGCTTCCTAACCTGATATAGGTTTCTCAAGAGGCAGGTCTGAATTAATTAATCTTTATTAATTACAGTTTATGATTTTTTATGATCCTTTTGATGAACATTCCCTGAATTCATGTTATATTCAGTTTATCCAATATTCAAAGATCCTCCCTTTATATGTATTTTTATTAAAGATGAGTCATAGAGCTAGATTAACCCTTGGTACCAAGCCAATAGGGGAGGTGTTTGTCTAAAAATTACTCTTCTCAATCAAACAGAACTATACCCTTTGAAACTCTGATGGAAGCAAAGAGTAAAATTCTTGTGAGGTTATCACTCTTTTTCATACTGGCTTATCTTAACATTTGCTTACTGAAAAGGTAAATGCATCACTGATGATAACAGATGCTACAATATTTTTGTGCTTTTACTCAAAATCAACACTTTACTTTCTCTAATAACTTGTAATGTCCTCCTTGGGCACTACTCAGTTCTCATAATTGAGTTTCCATAGGTGACCCTACTTTCTAAACCATTTTCTTGACAAAGGAAAACTACTGCTCAAAACAGAAATGTGAACTGAATTTTCACGTCTTAGTTACAAACAGGGAGAAATGGACCTGAAGAATGGACCTTTTTGCAAATTATGTTTTGGTCCTCTTGGGAGGATGGAGATTTACAATTATCACTGGGCTTCACACATGTCTCCAGTGGTAAAGAACCTGCCTGCCATTGTGGGAAACCCAGGAGATGCAGATTCCATCCCTGGGTTGGGAAGATCCCCTGGAGGAGGGCATGGCACCCCACCCCAGTATTCTTGCCTGAAGAATCCCATGGACAGAGGAGCCTATGGTCCATAGGGTCGCAAAGTTGGACACAATTGAAGTGACGCAACACGTACCCACTGGTGATGTACACATGCTCTCGCTAAGTGGGCCACACAAATTTATTGTCACTGCTTTCTCTCTTCCCTTCCCATCTCAGAATTATTCCCTTCATATCATCTCTTTAATCCATAAAACACATATTCACGGGAATATTTTTGAAAAACCAACTTTCACAGTAAAATATGGTTATCTAAACTATTTTAATATATTTTGTCTCTTAGGGATTTTTGCAACAAGGAGAATAAGGCAAAGGAATACATTTCTATCAGTAGATGTCAAACATTATTAACTGAGGAAGTGTTTTGTTTATTTTTTGATTCTTAACAGTAAAGCTCCATCTTCTTAGCACTTTTTAAATCATAGCATTACCGTGTTGTTATGTTTTGGTGATGACCTGAAGATGCATTGTGATAATCAAATATTTATTGTAAAGAATCTTCTGTATTAGTATCAGTCACCTACATATAAAAATAGCTAATCTTTATTATTTATCATATGCTGGGGACTGTTTTAAGTCTTTCACATGTAGTATTTAATCTTTTTAGTAATCTGTAAAGTAGAAACTATTGTTATCCGCATTTTCAAATGATGAAAGCTGATGCTCAGTATGCAGGGTTAGTGGCAGAGCACCAGCATTCAAATTCCAGGTGGTCTGGTTCAGCAGTTCAGATTTGCAATTTCGGTACTTTGTTGCCTTTATATAGCCCTACAGAACAGTGATGTGTGTCTGTGTATGTTCTTAGTATATTTACTGTATGTATACACACACAGGCTCCTCTGGTGGCTCTGATGGTAAAGAATCCACATGCAGTGCAGGGTTGGGAAGATCTGGGTTGGGAAGATCCCCTGGAGAAGGGAAAGGTTATCCACTCCAGTATTCTGGCCTAGAGAATCCCATGAACTGTATATAATCCATGGGGTTGCAAACAGTCCATGGGGTCGCAAAGAGTCGGAAATGACTGAGCGGCTTTCACTTTCATATACACACATATGCATAGTCTAACTGTATATATTTAAATATGTCTCTGCACTATATGTGAATATCATCAGAGGCAGAGTCTATATAATATGTCCACTTGAAATGTGAGCCTTGTATTATTTGACAATCCCAGATGCTGTCCCAGATATTACATTGACCAAATGTCTATGTATATAAATACACTATTAAATTCAGTTATATGTTGATTATATGTGTAGAAATAGAAAACAGATGTTCTCCAAGAGATAAACTTAGACCTACATAAACACACTTTCTCTGATAACCATACATTCTTTTGATTTTTTCTTTGTTTCAAGTCAAAAAGCCTGAAGTGAGGCTTAGAGGACGTGTGTGTGTGTGCTCAGTCTTGTCTGACTCATTGCAACCCCATGGACTACAGCCGGTCAGGTTCCTCTATCCATGGGATTATCCTGGCAAGAACATGAGTGGGTTGCCTTTCCTTCTCCAGGGGATCTTCCTGACCCACGGATTGAACCTGCACCTCCTGCATTGGCAGGCAGATTCTTTACCATTGAGACACCTGGGAAGCCCTTAGAAGGTCATGGTATTGATAAAGTTTTTCATGAGTCCATTTTCAGATGTCCAGAAAATTATCCTCTGGCTAGCTATTTGGTGTTGGAATTCTCTCTTGCTGCATTTACCTTAGTTAAATAAGTGGTGGTAACTTTGGCTTAGAAACTGTTTCTAGGAGAGATTATCTTTGAAGATATATGTTCACAAGATAAATGGGGGGGGGGAACAGTGTATGTGTTACATCTAGCCTATAAATCCTAATTTTAGTTTCAAGTTTGACACTTAATAATGTGCTGTTAAAATACACAAATATTATTTGTTTATAACAGAGACATTCTTTATGTAATATATCCATAAAAATTGAGGAAAATAAATGACCAGATTATGGAGAGCAGAGCCAAATATCCAGTATTGAGTTGTTGTAACACTCTGTGGCTTATAATTTTTTTATTTGTTTGCTTCTGGGCTTTCACTAAATATACTTTGGCTTACTTTATTTTTTTCATAACAAAATTTAATTTAATAGCAAATAGGACTGTACCACAGTTTTCTTATGAAAGTTAAAAAGCAGGCAGGTTTTAATTCCTAATATATTCAGATGTTCTGCATAAGGGAAACTGACATCTTTTATTTTCTAACTTCCCAGTATATCAACTGCAACAAGAAGCCCCTCATCCTCGGAGAATTACCTGTACTAATGAGGTGGGTGCAATGAAACCATTATGAAATGTCTCTCAATCATTTGTTTCCCAAACTTTGAACTTTTTCAGTGGTGTGGTTGTTTGTGGGATTAACTGTTAATGCTACTTAACATCATAAAATTGTAACTTGAATGCATTTTTCTTAACATTCTTCTCACTTTTTAATAGGCTGTTTGGAACAGGATAGAATAAGACAATATAGCTTTAAGTGATGTTAGTATTCTTTTCAGTGAATTTATACATTCTTCCATTTCTTATTGTTTTATTCTTTACTTCTTAAAACAAAGTTTGAAGGCATCATTGTAACATTATTGAAGTAATTTTTCCATTAATAGAAGATTTAAATCATGATTTTAAAAAGCAAAAGTCATAGTTCACCAAAAGAGATACATATATATGACATGATAATATATGAAAAGATGTTCAACTTCATAATAAGAGAAATGCAAATTAAAATATACAGTGAAAATTTTCACTTTTCAGATTGGCTAACGTCCAGCAGCTGAGAATATACTCTTAGTTGGTAAACCTGTGAGGAAATAGGCACTCATATATTGCTGATGGGAATGTGAAATGCTACAACTTTATATGGTAGTTTTGTAATGTCTGACATCTACATTTATCATTTGACCTAGCAGTCCAAGTTCTACTCTAACTCTGATGAATTGCCTGTACAAATATGAAATAGCGTATACTCAAAAGTTTTTCACTGTAGGATTATTTGTAATGGCAGAATGTTGAAAAAAATCTAAATGTTCCTAGGCAACTGATTGAATAAATTATAATACTAAAAAGAATAAGGAAGAATTCTATGAGCTGATATGAATTATGTCCACATACAGAATGTATATGTAGTAATTATGGTCCCTATTTAGTAATAAAGAAGGGAAAATAAGGGAGAAATCTTTTGCAAAAGAGAAACACAGGAAGGTTAACCCAGGTAATAGTGAAATAGTTTTCCATAAGGAGTGGGTGAGGAGCAGTGTAGAGGGGATAAGGGTGGAAGTGAGACTTCTCTGAGGGTGTGTTACTTCTGAACTATGCAAGTGTCTCACATATTTAAATAACCAAATTAAATAAAAAGGATTAAAAACACTCTAAAACTGAATACAAATAGAAACAAGTGAATATAACAAATCCATAACGTTATATCACCCCTTTGCTGACAAAGGTCCATATAGTCAAAGCTACAGTTTTTCCAGTAGTCACGTATGGATGTGAGAGTTGGACTGTAAGGAAGGCTGAGTGCTGAAGAATTGATGCCTTCCAACAGTGGTGTTGAAGAAGACTCTTGAGAGTCTCTTGGACTGCAAGGAGATCAAACCAGTCAGTCCTAAAGGAAAGCAATCCTGAATATTCACTGGAAGGACTGATACTGAAACTGAAGCCCCAGTACTTTGGCCAACCGATGTGAAGCATCAGCTCATTGGAAAAGACCCTGATGCTGGAACAGATTGAAGGCAGGAGAAGAGGACGACAGAGGATGAGATGGTTGGGTGGCATCACCGACTCGATGGACATGGGTTTGAGCAAGCTCCAGGAAATAGTGAAGGACAGGAAAGCCTGGCATGCTAAAGTCCGTGGGGTCACGGAGTCACACTACTGAGCGACTGAATGACAACAAATCATCCAAATTAAGTAGCTTTTAAACATATTGTTTTGGCTATACAGATGTAGAAGGAAATATTCTAAGATCTGAAACATATGAAAAGATCTTTTAGCTATAGTTAGTTTGTTGTTGTTATTGGTACTTGTTCAGAAATTCTGCAGTTACCTTATTGTAACATAGGATAGAGCAAAGGAGTAATTATATTGGATTTTGGGGAACCAAAGTTTTAGGAGATACAAATATGGGATGGAAGGAAAATGACAAATACACTGTGGAATTGAATTTGAATTGGAGGTATCAATATGACCTTACAGATTTTTTAAAATGTATTTTCCATCTCAGTTCATGGAAAGGTCTTAGAAGAAATGTCCCAGTAAGAATGAATAAAACCAGTGCTCAGATTTTAGTTTCCAAGTACTCTTTCCTACTAAAAGGAGTCAGTGCTCCTTAGAGAAATTTCCTGATTCTAGAATATAGGGGTGGGAGGTCTGGGAGCATCTTATGTCAGAAAGCAGGTGGATGAGGATGTGTCAAAAATACATAGGATCCCATTTGAAGAGTTCCTACAAGCAAAATGTGGGACAATTTGACATCAGAAAGAATCATAGTAATGAATTACAATGCATTGAATGAAAAGAGAATTTGTAAGTCTATAATGTTACTTAAAGAAAAACCTTCCCCAATACAAAGAGGAAAACAAAGGGGAGAAGATTGTTCTTTCCAGTAGACTAGTAGCTAAAAATGCAGAAAGAATGGTAATGATTTTTTCACTAATAATTGAGCCAAGGAGGGATTTATCATTGGACATTAAAACATTGAATAAAAAGTTATATGTGAATAGAATAATCACACGGTCTTGATTATATTTCTAGTCCAGTTCACTCTCCCCAAATTCCAGACTGTATACCCAGCGTCTGTTCTACCTCCTCCTCCAGTTATCTAGTGGGCATCCCAAATATAACACATCCAACGGAGAACTGACCTTTATCCTCTTTCCCAAACCTGCTTTACCAGAGCCTTGCACATCTCAGTTACTGGCAGTTCCTTACTTACAGTTGAACCAATCCAAACCATGCATCATCCTTGATTGCTTTTTATTTTTTTCTCTCTCATCTCCCCACAATTATTCCATCAGGAAGTCCTATTGGGTCTGTCTTCAGAATAAGTCCAGAACATGTCTAGAATTCTACCACTTCTTACTATCTCCATAGCTACCATTCAGGTATGTACTTTGGAAACTGCTAGATTCCCACCCAAATCCATTCTTTCTTTGGAAATAAGGTTACTCTAAATTTCATCAGCTTTTTTTTGTTTTCAATAGTCCTGTCCATGTGACAGTTTTCTCTTGTGGAATAGAAGTGAAGGTTAATGTTGGGTCCATTAAAACTTTCCACCCAAGTCCTTCTGAATTATTTTTACCTTCTGCTTGGATTCAGATAAAAACTAGGAACTCTCAACAAGGAGATGGTGGAGCTACAAGATGGAAGATATCTGGATGTAGGACAGTTGTGTTCTGGACCTGAATACTTACCTAGAAATTATATACAGGGCATACTTAGTTTTTGCTTCCTTGATAGCTGAGTTGGTAAAGAATCCGCCTGCAATGCAGGAGACCCCAGTTTGATCCCTGGGTCAGGAAGATCTGCTGGAGAAGGGATAGGCTACCCACTCCAGTATTCTTAAGCTTCCCTTGTGGCTAAACTGGTAATCCGCCTGCTATGCGGGAGACCTGGGTTCAATCCCTGAGTTGGGAAGATCCCCTGGAGAAGGGAATGGCTACCCACTCCAGTATTCTGCCTGGAGAATTCCATGGACTGAACAGTCCATGGGATTGCAGAGAGTCGGACACAACTGAGCGACTTTCACTTTCATACTTAGTTTTGTTGTGCTTTGCAGATAATACATTAACAAATTGAAGGTTTGTGGTAATCCTGCATTTCACACAAGTCTGTCAGAGCCATTTTTCCATTAGCGTTTGCTCACTTTGTGTCTCTGTGTCACATTTTGAGAATTCCCACAGTATTTCAAATTTTGCATTGTTGACATTTTGTTCTGGTGATCTGTGATCAGTGTTACTACTGTGATTGTTTTGGGGCACCATTAACCACCTCCACATAAGATGGCAGAATCAATAAATGTGGGTTTTCTGACTGCTTCATCGACTGGCCATTCCCCCTGTCTCTCTCCTTCTCCTCAGGCCTCCCTATTCCCTGAGACAGAACAATATTGAAATTAGGCCAATTGATAGTCCTTGCAATAGCTTCTTAAGTGTTTATGTGAAAGAAAGAATTGCACATCTCTCACTGAATCAGAAGCTAGGCATGATTAAGCTTAGTAGGAAAGGCTGGTTGAAAGCTGAGATAGACCAAAAAGCTAGGCCTCTTGTGCTAAACAGTTAGCCAGGTTGTGAATGCAAAGGAAAAGTTCCTGAGAAGTGCCACTCCAGTGAACACACAGATGATAAGCAAGTGAAATAGTTAATAGCTGATGTGGAGAGAGTTTCCATGGTCTGGATAGAAGATCAAACCAACCACCACATTCCCTTAAGCCAAAGCCTGATCCAGAGCCAAGTCCTAACTCTCTTCAATTCTATGAAGACTGAGAGAGGTGAGGAAACTGCAGAAGAAAAGTCCGAAGCTAGCAAAGATTGGATCCTGAGGTTTAAGCAAAGAAGCCATCTTGTAACATCAGAGTGCAAGTACAAGTGCTGATACACAAGCTACAGCAAGTATCCAGAAGATCTTGCTAAGATAATTAACAAAGGTCGTTACACAAAACAACAGATTTTCAGTGTGAATAAAATTGGAATTCGTATCTTTACATGGGAAGAATAGTCATCTAGGTCTTTCATGGCTCGAGAGGAGAAGTCAATGCTTGGCTTCAGAGGACAGGGTTAGGGGTCTTGTTAGGTCTCTAATGCAGATGGTCACTTTTGAGTTGAAGCCAGTGCTCATTTACCATTCTGAAAATCCTAGGGCCCTGAAGAGTTATGCTAAATCTACTCTGCCTGTGCTCTATAAATGGAACAAAAAAACTTGGATGACAGCTCATCTGTTTACAATGTAGTTTACTATTTTAAGCCCACTGTTGAGACCTACTGCTCAGAAAAAGCTATTCCTTTCAAAATATTGCTGCTCATTGGCAGTGCACCTGATCACCCAAGGACTCTGATGGAGATACATGAGATTAATGTTTTTTTCATGTCTGTGGGCTTCCCTGGAAGCTCAGGTGGTAAAGAGTCTGCCTGCAAGGTAGGAGATGTGAGTTTGATCCCTGGTTTGGGAAGACCCCCTGGAGAAGGAAATGGCAACCCACCCCACTACTTTTGCCTGGAGAATCCCATGGACAGAGGAGCTTGGCACTGGGCTACAGTCGATGGGTTCGCAAAGAGTCGGACACAACTGAGCAACTGACACTTCCGCTTTTAATGCAGCATCCATCCTGCAGCTTGGATTGGGAGTAATTTTGACTTCTAGGTCTTTATTATTTAAGAAACGTGTTTTATATCTGTAGATGGATCTGAGCAAAGCCAATGAAAACTTTCTGGAATGGAATCACCTTTTTCTAGATGCCATGAAGAAAATTCATGATTCACAGGAAGAGGTCAAAATATCAACATTAACAGGAGTTTGGAAGAAGTTGATTTCAATCCTCATGGATGCCTTTGAGGGGTTCTTGACTTCAGTGGAGGGAGTAACTGCAGATGTGGTAGAAATATCAAGAGAACTAGGATTAGAAGTGAAGCCTGAAGATGTGACTGAATTGCTGCAATCTCATGTAAAACTTCAATAGATGAGGACTTACTTCTTATGGATGAGCAAAGAAAGGGATTTCTTGAGGTGGAGTCAAGTGCTGGGGAATGTGCTGTTAAGATTGTCGAAATGACAAGAAAGGTTTTAGAATATTACATAAACTTAGTTGATAAAGCAGAATTTGAGAGGATTGGCTCCCTTTGAAAGTTTTACTCTGGGTAAAATACTACCAAATAGTATTTGCATGCTGCAGGGAAATTGTTCATGAAAAGAAGAGTCCATGGGTGAGGCAGACATCATTGTCTTTTTTTAAGAAATGGCCGCAGCTTCCCAACCTTCAGCAGCCACCACTCTTAATCAGTCAGCAGCCATCAACATTAGATAAGACCTTGCACCAGATTATGACTCACTGAAGGCTCAGGTGATGGTTAACATTTTTTAGCAATAGAATATTTTAAAATAAAGATATGTATATTATTTTTTAGTTGTAATGCTATTACACAGTAGCATGCATGCAAATATTAACTTACATGCACTGGGAAACCAAATAATTTGTGAGACTCACTTTATTGCAATATTTGCATTATTGTGGTGGTCTGGAACCAAACCTACAATATCTCTGAGGTCTGCCTATGTTAGCAAGAAATAGACTTCTATATATTGAAATCAATTTGTCATACTAAATTATTCTACCCTCTTATTGTGTAACAGAAATGATTCTTAACTGATCTTTCCCCTCCTGGTCTGAATTCTCATCATAGGATGTTGTTTTTGAAACTACAGTCAGATCATGTCACTCTTCTCTGAACTGCGCATCGGTTGCCTGTTTCAGAGTAAAAGCCAAGTCTTACCATGACTTACAAGGCCCTGTATAATCACCACATCTGCTTTGTTTTGCTGTGCTCGTCTACTGTTTCTCTGTCACTCATTTTCTCTCCTGTCCTGCTTTGGCCACACCAACCTTCATGGTATTCCTCAAATGCTCTTGAGCTCTTACTAGAAGTTTTCTCTATCGACATGGCTAATTTTTTCATATCCTTCAAGTCTCCTCATCTCAGTGAGGCCCATCCTGACCATTGTGTTTAAAATTATACTTTATCACCCCCAGCATTTCCAGTCCTCACCGATCTTTGTGTCCATAACACTTCTCAATCTGTAACATATTGTATAATTTCGGTACCTATTATGTTTATTGCCCTCTTCCTTTTCTTGAATATAGCTCCGTGAAAGTAGAGAGATTACTCTATTTTGTTTACTAGTATTTTCCAGGTGCCTTGAACATTGCTTGACACAGAAGTATAGGTGCTTAATAAAGACCTGTTATGTAAATGAACGGGAGGCACAGAGCACATGTTTAACATTTCTTCTGTTTCAGAGGACATGCTCTGCTAGGTGAGAGTGTGAGTTTGGTACACGAGTGGGAGGAAAGCAGTTTAACTGAAATCATACTCTTCAGTTCTGATTACCTCTGTGCTGACACAGCCTATAGCTTAACTTCTGACTCTATAAAAAAATATTATCATGCTCATATGTCTCTTGGGTATTATGATGATCCCTTATTTAACACTTATATTATGTGCTGTATCTGGAAAGCACTTTTTGAATGTTCAGTAATAGTATTGAGTTATTAAACCAACTATTTAAAAATCAACCTATCCATTCAAAAACCTGCTTTCACCTTATTTTAATGTCATCTTCATGCTTCTGTGTAAAAAAATTAATGATGCCTTGATGTAGAAGTACATTTAAAAAGGGATCACATCCACAATTCCAGAAAAATACCTTTACTGTTGAACTGTTAACGTAAACAGATTGATAGTTTCCACCTCTTTAGCCCTACTACTAGAAGTTACTTGAATCTAAGGTGGGAAAATAGTGGGAAAAGAAGTTTATTTTTACAAATTTACCTATTCACCTTTCTAATATAGTCTACTAATAAAAAAATAACTAATATCAAGAAGCTGAATACCTGGCTTTCAGCAAGTCCCTATATAGTAATTGCAGAGCTTTAAAAAATATAAATATTCTTTATTGAATTTGTAAAATCCAACAGCACATAGAGAGCTATCCTGCTTGGCATGCTGAAGGTTAGTGTTTTCTTGGAAAAAGTATAAAACACAATGGAAAGCATCCTGTATTCTTAATACTTCAAATTTTGATCTAAATATTGCGATTGAGTACCATCCACCCCGACCTGTGCTAACTGAACATGGATCAACCAGAATCAGATAACTAAAATTACTGTTGTTGATAAAATCATTAATGTCCTGAAATTGCTATTATAAATATCATCATTAATGTACAAATTAGGTTGTTTACCCAAGGCAAGATGAGCTAACAGACCCCAGAGCCATGGACTACCACCAAGAGAATCATAACCTGAGACATCTCGACTCCGGAAACTGTGATTAAGAGACATTACAAGACCATGATTAATCCTAGCCACTTTCTCCTATTTGAAAAAATGTGCTAACTCAAAGACCAAGTGGGAATCTGAGGCTTGTCTCCTATTCCCTTGCTAGGAGCCCTGACATATACCCTAACTTTACTGTAAACACCTACTGTCAGGGTTTAGCTTTCTACACTGTAGGCATACAAGCCCTTGCTCAGTTACAATACCACCAAGAATGTTACGGAATTGAGGAGGAAGGTAGGAGCCCAGAAGTTTATTTTACTATTCAGTTCATTCACTCAGTTGTGTCTGACTCTTTGCGACCCCATGAACTGCAGCGCGCCAGGCCTCCCTGTCCATCACTAACCCCAGAGTTCACCCAAACTCATGTCCTTTAAGTCGGTGATGCCATCCAACCACCTCATCCTCTGTCGTCCCTTTCTCCTCCTGCCCTCAATCTTTCCCGGCATCAGGGTCTTTTCAAATGAGTCAGCTCTTCGCATCAAGTATTGGAGTTTCAGCTTTAGCATCAGTCCTTCCAATGAACACCCAGGACTGATCTCCTTTAGGATGCACTGGTTTGATCTCCTTGCAGTCCAAGGGACTCTCAAGAGTCTTCTCCAACACCACAGTTCAAAAGCATCAATTCTTCTGTGCTCAGCTTTCTTTATAGTCCAACTCTCACATCCATACATGACTACTGGAGAAACCATAGCCTTGACTAGATGGACCTTTGTGGACAAAGTAATGTCTCTGTTTTTGAATATGCTGTCTAGGTTGGTCATAACTTTCCTTCCAAGGAGTAAGCATCTTTTAATTTCATGGCTGCAGTCACCATCTGCAGTGATTTTGGAGCCCAAAAAAATAGTCAGCCACGGTTTCCACTGTTTCCCCATCTGTTTGCCATGAAGTGATGGGACTGGATGCCATGATCTTCGTTTTCTGAATGTTGAGCTTTAAGCCAACTTTTCCACTCTCCTCTTTCACTTTCATCAAAAGGCTCTTTACTTCTTCTTCACCTTCTGCTATAAGAGTGGTGTCATCTGCATATCTGAGGTTATTGATATTTCTCCCAGCAATCTTGATTCCAGCTTGTGCTTCCTCCAGCCCAGCATTTCTCATGATATACTCTACATATAAGTTAAATAAGCAGGGTGACAATATACAGCCTTGACATACTCCTTTTCCTATTTGGATTTTACTATTAATGGAGGGTAAATATTAGACAGCCTTTGTAAATTCCATGACACTTCTTGATCTTGTTTTCTTGGTCACCTTTTCCCTACATGTCATTTGTTAATATGTAGTTCTTTGACAGGTACCCACTCCTTCACTGTGCTGGCACTGCTTTTTCTTGTGGTTTTTATTTATTTATTTTTTTGGTTTGTTGAAGTCTGTTATCCACATTATTGGCTTCCCTGGTGGCATAGTAGTAAAGAGTTCACCTGCCAATGCAGGAGACATGGGTTTGATCCCTGGGTCAGAAAGATCCCCTGGAGAAGGAAATGGCAACCCACTCTAGTATTCTTGCCTGGGAAATCCCATGGACAGAGGAGCCTGGTGAGCTACAGTCCAAGGGGGTGGCAAAAGAGTTGGACACAGCTTAGCGACAAAACAACAGTAATATTGTCCATGTTGATTTTTTTTGTGGTGTAAAATGCATGAGAAGAAACAATAATTTTGAAAATGTAGTGGAAAATGTGTTCTTAACTGGAAAACTGTGTTGTCTACATGCTGCACATCCTTACAGAGTATCTGATTTTAGTCTTCATTGTCTTTAAGCTGTTTTAAATTAGCTCCTCCTCCTCTTCCTAGTCTTCCTTTTCCTCTTTCTCCTCCTCCTCCTCCTCCTCCCTTTCCTCTTCCTCCCCTTTAATCCTCTCCTCATTCTCTGTCCTCCTCCCCTGCACTTTTACATAGGAAGTAAAAATAGATCCAAAGCTCGATTTGAGTATTTACTGACTTATAAGTCTTTAATTCAATATCTACCATTGTGGGAAGCAAGCACCAAGTGCAGCTTTTTTCCTCCCTCTTCCCTCTTTCATGCCTCCAGATAACTGAGCCATTTTGAAAAACAGTACAAAATAAAATTTTGACAGTTGAAAGCATTTTTATTTTTGTATATAGGCTTTATGTACATCCTCTAGGTTGCTGCTGCTGCTGCTGCTAAGTCGCTTCAGTCGTGTCCAACTCTATGCGACCCAGAGACGGCAGCCCTCCAGGCTCCCCTGTTCCTGGTTGCTACCTGAAAAATTAATAATATTTGGCCAAGATCATATTCCTTAACATTTCATGTATTTATACCCTTTCAGAAAGCATCCTATAGAATTCCAGACTAAGTTTAAAGAGGCTGCCTCTATGTACCATTGTTCAAATATAAACAAAAGGGAAGTATTGATTGATGTCTGACTAGGTCAGTACCACTGTTAGGAAGGAACAGCACTGAACATTTTGGAAGTGTTCTGTTTTAGTTCATTATTCTAGTGGTTTTGTCTTCAGAATTATATATTTTTTAAAATTGAATTTAAATTAGAAAAAACATTTTTTTAGAACTACTGTTTTGAACTGTGGCCATGAATAGGGTTTCATTAAAGAAGTAATCCAAAACATGAATCTATATTATTGTGGGAGAGGAAGGGAGAGGATTAACAATTATTATATATATATATTTTTTAATTTCTGCTGTTTTTAGTTTTTCTTTGGAGAGCAAAATACTTCTATATGAAATAAGTCCTTTTTATTTTTGTGGAAAATAAAATATAAGAATTAAGACTTTAGTTTGGAAGATTGTGGTTTGATGAATTTGATTAAAATGTTTTATGTATGAAGAAAGTAGGTCATTACTTACAAAGTTCTACAATAAATGTTAATTTGATGGATTCCATTGACATTTAAAATATTGTAGAATGGCATCTGTTTAGCTATCAAATTCTTATATTATGCACTTTATGTTATATTCAATAATGGTAGATTAAGTTTTCTTTCTGTGGTGGAAGGACATACAACATTTATGCAGACCAAGCTACAAAACCTTTTATGAGCACCTTTTATTTTTAGTTAGGAATTTTTTGTTCTCCTCATTTCTCATTTTATCTACCCACTATATGCTATCATAAAAAAATGTTACCTACTAAATACAGAAAATTAGAGAAAGCAAAGCATATAATTCAGCACAAGTGCTAATTTAAAATCACGTCTTAGCCACATTGACTTCAACCAGTTCTTGTCTGAAAAAAGGTCCTTGACTATTATTATGAACTTCAAAAACTTAGAAATAAGCATATAAATGTTTATATACACACAAACATTTTTATATTGCATATAACATTTAAATTCCCAGTTTGATCTACTTGCAAGTAAACTAGTTTTAGGATTATATATAATCATTTGTACGATTTCATTTGAATCCAGTTCAAATTGATTGTAAGGTGGTTATATTACCAACTAATCCTTTAATTTGATTATCAGGGTAATGCTATAGTGTCTGTGAGTTTGAAAAGACTATCCCAAGTCACTGCTTAAATAATGATACCTTAGACATCCCCTAAACATGTAGGGGAGGAAAAACCTCTATCCTCTTAAATTCAGTGTCTGGGCCTACAAATTAAACTTAACAAAAGAGAGATTAACAGAAAAGATTTATTTCATATGCACTTAGGTGAGGAGGGGCTCAAAGCAGGTAAATGAAAACCCTAAGAGGCAGTTACACCCAAGGGCTTATATGCTATTTTAACAAGGAATATTCAAGTGTGTAAAAGAGACAAAGGAATCAGGAGTCTGGGCTTCCGAGAGAGGTGGGAAGTTGTGGGAAGGTGATTAGGAACTGTACAGTAAGTAAGGGCTACTTAGTAAGGGTTAATTATGCAGATTCAAGTCATCTTGGGTGATCATTGTCTCTGAAGTTAGGTTCTTCTGCTCCTGTTTCAGGAGAAGATGCCTTTACAAAGGGAAGTTAAATCTATGCCCTAGTTTTAGACAGAAATGGGGAGGGCAGGTGTCTCTTCCTGTGTTTGCTCTTTCTTAATTCCCTTCAGCTCAAAATAATCCTTATGCTAAAGTGGCATGATCTGATCCTCTTCACTACCTAAATAAGAGAAAAAAAGAATTAGTTTGTATTTAAGTTTTATTTGACAATTCCATTATAAAAATGCAAAGAAGATGTAAATTGGTGTGTGAATATTGTTTTGAACTTACTGTTTAGGTAATCAATGTTTACCTAAAACATTGACAGTTCCATTATAAAAATGCAAAGAAGATGTAAATTGGTGTGTGAGTATTGTTTTGAACTTACTATTAGGTAATCAATGTTTACCTAATTTCTTTTAATTCAAGATGTTTTGGGTAAAGGAAAAAAATTATTCAGCAATATAAGGCCAAAATTAATTGTCTTATGAAGATGGTTGCTTAGGCAGTCAGTGGAAGCATATAGTAAGTAGACCAATGCAGAACTATCAAATAAGTAATCACTATTTGTATTTGTCTTGGGTTGTAACTCTGTTACTGAACCAAACTTGCCTCCACACTTGCAACATAGCTAAGTCAATTTACTGACACTGGGTTTGGCGAAGGAAAGTACAATACCTATTGCCTAGCTAAGCAGAGAATGGGCAGCTCCTGATGAAAAGAACCGAACTCTTCAATGGCTTTCATGGAAGGCTTTTTTAAGGCAACATTGGGCTGAGGGCTGCAGGGGAAATGACTGTTCTCATTGGTTGATGGTGAGGTCATGGGGTGGTGTTTAAGAATCCTAATCGTTAACTCTCGGTCAGCACATAGTCACTGGCCTCTGCCTGGTATGGGCCTTAGTTCCTGCAGAGTAACTCAAAAATACATGTCAGATTGTTGTGTGTATCCCTTGAGGGGGAACTTGGGTGCTTTTATTGCTGAGCTACTGTTTCTTGACTGCTTTTGTTTCTACTACTTGAGAAACTGCTTGATTCTTCCCTGATTAGTACCTACTTGAGTTTCCTCTTTGGAACTCAGGAAAGGCCTAGGAGACTAAAACCTTTTTTTACATACAAGAAATAGGGGACAAGGAGAGGCTGTTGTACCTGGGAGGGCCCTGCAGTAAATATGGCAAGTTTGCTGAACACAGAGTCCTGCTCAGTTTCAGTGCCACTGACTGCCACACCATTTGGGGCCAGCAGTTCCTTAGTCTTCACTACTACTTGTACTTGTCCCAGATTTTCATTAATGAGTAGAGTATATTCAAGACCTTTCCTCTGTTTTTACCTCGGTCACATATGTCTAATAAGGTAATTTATCTTTAGCCACCTACAAAGATACCACAATTTGAGGGAAATGCCAAATTAGAATGGGGGACCCATTCTAATGTGTCTGAGACTCCACTATTAGTTTGTACAAAAGTTGTTCTTGATTTCTGGTTTTTTATGGTGATATTCTTTGTTAAAAGATTATTTTACAGGCAGTCCTAAGGTCCTATTTTGCCTTTCCCAGGGGCCTCTCAGTTTAATTATCTCTCATCTTCCTCAAGGTATCATTTGAATTTGGTATATATTTTTCCAGATCTCTCTCTATGCTGTAGATATATATTATTGCATGCACAAGTGATTTTCCTAAATGGTACCATACTGTATCACTATTACAGCTTATGTTTGTATTCAGTTATTTATCTTGGTGACCTCTTCATGTTAGTTCCTTTAGAGCTACATTATTCCTTCAAGCCATGCATATCATTTATACTGTAAAGCAGTTTAGTTATTCCTCTGTTGGTGTATATTTATTTCCATTTTTAAAATGACTGTGAACTGTGCTTCATTCTTATACATATCTTCATGTATACATTTGCAAGTGTTCCTCTATAGTCAAGTACCAGGGATTTACATATTTTTAATTTGAATAAACACTGCACAGTTGTTCTGGAAAACATTTCATCATATAATACTATAGAACCTTAAATTAGTTATTTAAGACCTAAAGATTAAATTTTTCTCTCAAAAGCAAAGGTTTGCTCTTAAACAAAAATAGTTTTGTGGCCCTGCTCTTCCTCTGTAGCTGTGGGGACCAGCTGGCATATTTTTAGCACACTGAGGTTTATGAGCAGAGAAATTATGCAACAAGACCAAATCAGGTGGAATTTACTTTTGAGAATTTGAATGACTTGACTACAATTTCAACAGACAACAGAAGATTCCTAAAGGGTAAAGTGTTACATAAATACAATTTTCAGTAAATGGTAACATTGTGTCTCTCCTACAGAAATGAAGATGAACATGTGTTTAAAATGTATTTTCTCATAGAAGAAAACCAGGCAAATGTTAATAATCAGTTCTAAAGGAAAAGTCAAAATAGCATATATTTATAGAGATTCAAGGAATGTTGAGATAAATTGCACTTAAAGACAAAGCCTGTTTTTCCCCTGAGGAGGGCTAAGGAAGAAGTCAATTAAACCACTGCCACACAGGAAGAGTGTATGTGTGTGTGTATCAGTTACCTGTATTTTAGAGAATTCAAAAATAGCTCAAAGACAATGATCTGGGCTAGATAAGCCAGCAGCATATGCTAGAGATCATACATTTCATTGAACTGCAAAATTTATTTCTCAAATATGAATAAATACCTCAAGCTTGCTGAAAACAGTACCAGACCTTGATGACCCATGGGTAGGTCGCCTAAACTTGGTGGTCAGGCTCTGTGTGGAGGTGAAGGGAGATAGTCCCCAAAAGGATAGACTGAGATGCTTTGGGAAACTGCCATATTTAATTTAGATGAATCAGTGTCAAATAGACAAAGGGTTTGGGCCCTTCTTGCTACTTCAGAGTACGAATCCCAGTTTCACCTTGGGTTCTACCAGGTCACCTTGATCAAGTTCCCTAAGCATGCTGAGTCTCAGTTTTCTTCAGCAGCGTAATGAGAATGATAATACTATCTTATGAGGATGAAGTAGAATACTTTATCTCATTGTGAGCATTAAATAATTCAGAAATGTAATTATAACACCTAGCATGAACTCAGTGAATGTAGTGCATGGTGCCTACAATGGACCACTGCGATAAGCTACCCCCTTGTTCCACTTCTGTCAAGACCCAGTTTAAGTGTCATCTCAGAGCAGTCTCCTGATCGCCCAACCTAAACACCTCATCAGTCCCCCCTTTGCTGTTACTCATTCTCCTTTTCATTATAGCACTTATTACTGCTTCCGATTCTCTTGTTCGTTTTGTTTCTTCAAACCTCCTTATTGTCTGTCTCTCATCATCAGAATGTAAATCTCAAGAGTAACGACTGGTTTGTCATATTACAGTTATGATGATGCCTACCAGTTATTTGCCACTAAATAAATGTCTCTTGAATGAACAGGTCTAATATTCTAAGTCTACCTCAGGAAAATTCCTTAGAATCTATTCTACTGGACCTTTCTTTAGATACAATGAGCACACAGACCAGGAAAAGCTCTTGGAGAGGTAGACTGTGGTGAAGGAAGAGCTGAAGGGGCAAACAAAGGGGCAAGATTATATGGAGATGTTAACAGAATGGGGAATATGGTGCAACAGGAAGGGAGTGGATGGGAGAGAAAGCCACAGTCTGTTCTGACACAACCATGGCATTAAGGTTTTGGATGTTTTATTTTACTTTTTGAATAAAGCGATGTAAATTTTTTTTTTCAGATTGATAAAGTCCTAGAAATGAAAGATAATTTAGTCTAACTGTTTTTACAAGCACAATTTTATAGATAAGAAAAAGGCCTGGGAGATGAAGTGACCAGTCCAAATGAAAGAGTTGATCTGCTGACAGCATTGGGACTGCAGGCTCTGATTTTTCTAATCTTATTCTAATTCTTTCTCTTAATATATGCTTTAGTTTGTCACGTGTTCAAAATGTTGAGTTGTATTCTGAACATTTCCATTTCATAAATATCCTTCTTCTCTTTCCCAATAGGTAGAAAATAGACCAAAATATTACGGAAGAGAGTAAGTATGGATTATCAGAAAACATTTTATAGATTGGAATATGTAAGAGAAACAGGTAAATGGATACTTTTAGTAAAAAATAAAACCAGGAGGAGAGAAGTGTTGAAGTTTGATTGAGTTAAATTATTTTTCTGACTATAAATGTAATTATAGTTGGTGAAAATATAGAACATAAAGATAAGTATTGCGAAAAATAACTGAGGAAAAATGTGCACACAATGCTAACATATAGATGCAAGCCATGTAGAGTAAATAAATAATACTAGATGTGTATGAGGGAATGTATATATTTGTATGTATGCATATATTAAACATATAGATACATATACACATATATGTAAAGATATGGGTGGTTTATTCTACATTTATACTTTTATTTTCCAATTTTCTATAAGTCATTTTCTGCCTAGAAATAACTAATGTTAAAAAGTTGAAGTATTATCTTCTGAAGATCTATTTTCTTAATGGTTTTTCCAAATTGAGTTATTATACATAGAATTTTTGTAGCCTGATTTAATATTAATAATGAGCATTTTTCTATTTTATGAAAAAATTTAACGATTTTTAAAGTCCTTGATTCTTCTAATTATTAAAAAAAAATAGAAATATAGCCCTTTGGGGAAGAGAACAAAAATCACCTATAATCCTATCATTCCCCAAATTCATTTATCTTTCAGATAAACAGTAATGTCTAAAACAAGTATTTTTGTCTAAAGCTCTGTTTACATTTTCAGGACTCTTGTAAGTAAAACCTGGGCGCTTATGAGTTGTGGGGAGCCAGTGGTGTTCTTTACGTTATACTATAGTCATTTCTATGCTTTTGGCTGGTAGGCTGAATTTAAACTATAGTATTAAAGGTAATACTATAAGAAATATCTTAGCGCATAAAGGTTTTACTGGGAGGGAAATTTTGGGTCAACTGGTACGAATAGTTTTAAGAGTCTTTAAATACCATCATCAAGTTTTGTCCCCAAATTAGTTTCCTTGAATGAGATTTCCTTTTAAATTAATTGCGCCTTTAAAAGCAAGGAGATATTAAATTCTCTCAATTAACTGATGTCATGTAAACTTAAAATGGAGAAGGAAATGGCAGCCCACTCCAGTGTTCTTGCCTGGAGAATCCCAGGGACAGAGGAGCCTGCTGTCTGTGGGGTAGGCTGCTGTCTACGGGGTCGTACAGGGTCGGACACGACTGAAGCGATTTAGCAGTAGCAAACTTAAAATTTATCAATCTGATAATCTAATATATGTGTTATTACCAGGGATAGGCTACCATCTTCTTGTTCCAAAAGAATCAGAGTGGATCTGGTTCTGAACGATTGAGGAAATTTATGGAGATAAGAAATACCAGGAGCCATCATTAAACATTGTTATTCTAATTGTCATGTTGTCTAAAACATGTTCTAATTGAGCATAGTTACACGAGCTACTTTAAGACTTAAATTGAGAAAGACCAACTTGAACTCTCATAAAGTTCTTAAATTATTATTATACCATTTCAGGGCCTTTTCAATGTATCATTCCAAATTCAAGGGACTGTTGGGGTTTTTTGTACCTTTAAAAGCTATAGTCTCACTTGAGCATTTGCTTAATTCAATTTTCTTTGAGTTAATAAAAGGATATAATATATGTGTAGGTTCTTTGTAAATTGTGCATCACCATACGAATACAAGGTGATTTTATATTTTTAATACTAATGGTTAGTTACATTGATGTTTCTAAATTTTCCAGTGTTTTATGTCAGAATGTTATAGGTGAACCTACCATGTTTTATATAAGGAATGTGTTATTTGTGTTTATTCTTACTCCTTTTTTTCTGTTAATCAAAAATAGTGTTTTAGCAGGGAGTGAAAGCAAGTGTTACAGTTGTTGGCTCTTGGCTTGAGTATGCACTGATGCAGATTATGCACATTATTGGGCAATCATGCCAATTAAGGGCAACCCAGGGTCCTGGAAAATTGCCAACCATAGACTCTGAGCCAAAAGTTTGAAGCAATGCCACTGGTGTGAAGAAAGGAAGTAGGACACATTTCTGTGTATTTTTTTAGCATGTCCATATGGTCAGGCAACTACATAAGAAGGGAATTGTCCTCTTGAGAGAGGTGGTTGATCTTCCCGGAGATGGAAGTGAATTTTGTCTCCGTGATTGTTAAATGGATTGGAGAGCTACTTCGGTGCTGTTCTTGTCACTACAGAGAAGCCGGCCCAGGGCCAGGCCCTGGGAAACACAAGCACAGTTAAACCCAACTGCTCCCCTCCGATTATATGGCAGTACTTTGTCCAGAAAACTACAGGAGAAGGTGGGAGGTTTTGTTTTATCAAAAAAGGTGGAAAGCTTGCAGTTTCTGAATTGACTTTGTTTCTTAGGTTTCACGGCATGATCTCCCGAGAAGCTGCAGACCAGCTCTTGAGTGTAGCTGAGGGGAGCTACCTCATTCGGGAGAGCCAGCGTCAGCCAGGAACCTACACTTTGGCTTTAAGGTTGGTCGTGGACCTGTAATTATAACTGTGCCTCGTTCAAAACCCTCTTAATAGAGGGCTTTAAATTTTGAAAGCATCCAGCATGTAATTGAATTGGTTCTTGTTTTCTTGGGACCTAATTACCATTTTAATAGCTTTGAGACTCTTAAAAATTCCTCATGAATGGTAGCACTCAGTAATTAAGAACTTTTAAGGCATTTTTATTGTAGCTGCTTCCTTATATTTCATCTTACCCGTTCCCTCCCATCTGTCCTGCTGTGTCAGCGCCCATCTATTTTTTGAATAAGGAAAGGAACTAAAGAGAAAAGATCTTTGTAACTTCTAAAATTAAAGCCAATGTCATTTCTCTTAAATTGGGTTTTGGTTCAGGCAGCTTTCTTTGGGAACTCCTGGCTCTTTCCTACCTATTGAACTTGGCCTGGCATTTTGTCTGTTCTTCGCTTACAGCACAGTGGCCAGAAACAAATATATCCATTAACCCTGCAGTAATAACAGAACAATAATGCAATAGCATGCTTACCTGTTGGGCCTGCCTCCTGCCAGGCCTCTAACCTCATTTAATCTTCCTAACAGTTCTAGGATGTATGTACAATTACTGTCTCCACTTTATAAATAAGGAAACAGAGGACCTAGAGGTTGAGGAGCTTGGCCAGGGTCATACACTTAAAAATTCACGTAGCTGGGATTTGAACCTAGGCAGTTGGGTTTCAGGGAGAAGGCAATGGCATCCCACTCCAGTACTCTTGCCTGGAAAATCCCATGGACGGAGGAGCCTGGTAGGCTGCAGTCCATGGGGTCACTAAGAGTCGGACACGACTGAGTGACTTCACTTTCACTCTACACTTTCATGCATTGGAGAAGGAAATGGCAACTCACTCCAGTGTTCTTGCCTTGAGAATCCCAGGGACAGGGGAGCCTGATGGGGCTGCCGTCTGTGGAGTCGCACAGAGTTGGACACGACTGAAGCGACTTAGCAGCAGCAGCAGCACTTGGGTTTCAGAGTCTATGCTCTTAATCGCTCCACATTGTTGCCTCTCCAGAGGCTTAGAATAATTATCAATTGTCTTTGTTCACTCCTTTGTTTGTTCATGTGTGCATTCACTTATACGTTGCTTGGAAAAGATTTAAAAGTAGAAACTTCATTTAAAAAAGAAGTCAAAGAAATAGCATTTCTCTTGGTAACCACAGAGAGACGATAGAAAGATGATAATGTAGCTTAGGACTCTGGTATGATCGTGTTTAACTCCTCCAATCACTTATGCTTGGTAAGTGAGCAGGGACTGCTCTTACTCCCAGCCACCAGATTTATTATTCATCTTTCTGGCAAAAGAATGATATAATACAGTATTTCTTCATGCTGAATTTGGAATCAATGGCATACTTGGAGAACAGAGGTTGTTAATAGGAATTCATGGAAATTTGCTCTTTATGGAAAATTATAAAATGTAAATCCCTCTTCAATTAATTAATTATATATTTTCCAGGTTTAACTTGTGACATAGAGGGGAGAAACATCTGGGCTGGGAACCCAAATACCTATTCCTGTTGCCACTAAATAAACTAAAAGATTGATCTGGGGCAGATCACCTATATTCTTGAAGCCACCATCTTCATCTTTCTACTCTTACCATTTTATAATTCTAGGATTCTGTGACATCATATATCCAAATAGATAGTCGTCTGAGTGCCTGGGGCAGATAAGCCTCTAACTACAGGCTCATGGGCCAAACGAAGGAAGAAGGAGGTGGGGTGAGAGGAAAGAAAGAAGTCTGTATACTCTTCCTTTTCCATTTGTTGCCATCTCCCCACCTTCTGAGATCCCGTAGCAAGTTCGAGAGCTAGAATTGGAATTCAGTTTTGCCACACTGCAAAGTTCAGATACTTTCCATTATACCACGTTGCCTCTCATAATGTGGTCATAATGCTGATTTTACTGAATGACTCCCCTGGGGTGAAGCAGCACCCCAGTCTTCCCAGCTCCTCCTCGTTCCTGCCCTCTCACCCTCGCTACTGCTACTCGAGACTTTATTTGTAATCACTCACTGTTCACTCTGGCCCAGAAATCCTAGAATTGGATTGAGGAATAGATCAACATGAGTTTGATGTATAGGCCTTGGGCAACATGCAGCTTTCCTTTTGTTTTGGAACAATCATCATAAAGTTTTTACATGGCAAAGAGATAGTAAAAGGGGTTGTAGTGGAGGTGGGCAATTTGTGAATATGCTTTGTGAGCAATTTAAATGCTGAAATATGATTCTCTTAGTTTTGAACTAGATGTATGGCACGGAAGATAAACAGAATGTGAAATAGTTGTATTGATTTATCTATTAATCTTATCTGATACTCCCCATTTCAACTAATGATTCTCCCAACTAACAGTTTGTTTTAACACCATGTGTGATCCACTGAAGTAGGGGGGCAGTTTGAATTTATAGCCATCAGTGTTCATTATGTTGTTGTCATTGTTCATCATGTGTTTTCTGTATTAAACAGGCCCTAAAATTAGGAATAAGTTGTTGAACTCAAGTTGTTCCGTAGGCACCTCAACCTCAGTATGTCCAAAACCAAGCTCATCAGTTTTCCTACCAGATACGCTTGTATTCCCTTTAATAGCTGGTGACACTGTTATTTAGCCATTTCATAAGACCAAAAGCAAGACACCATTTTCTTTTCTCTTAGTTCTGTTTTAAGATGTCTGTAGGCTTGGCCTTACTCATTTAGAGGCTTCCATCTTATACTGTTATCAAATACTATATCCCATATCAAATGTTTATTTTTTTGCTGTTGGTTGTGTTTTGAAATATAAATTGCTTTTGGAATTAACTTTAGTTTTGTAGTTTTACTTTTATGTTTTGGAACCATATCTTTTTTTTTATATATATTTTATACCTTTTCATAGACTCTGAAAAACCTAAAGTACTTGTACCTGTATTATCTAATGATTAAAAGAACGTTTTCGTCTTGCTCATTTCACACAGCCATACCCAACAATCATTTCTTTCTTAAGTATTTCTCACATTTCCCCCTCCTTTTCAATCGCGCCACCATGGGTTAGTTCCATGAGAAATTTCTCTATATCCAGCCTTATTCCCTCTAATGAGTGATCAGTTGTAAAATCTGATGCAGTGATCAGCGAAGTTGTAGTGTTGACTGGGACACAAGGTTTCAAAGGCCACACCGTGCTCTTACATTGGCATCTTCCCCATACCTGGGAAGCCTAAGCTTTACTGATGATCTTTGTGTACAGTGTAAGTTACTAGTCCAGGAAGTACATGTGGTATGTGTGCTGTCTCAGTATCAACTTACTGCAGCCAGGAAAGAGATTCTCATTGCATGACATGAAAGGTTGTCTGCGGTTGACATCTCACTTTCCCCTTCACTGCCATCTTCTCCTGCACTCCTGTTTCAGCCTGAATCTCCAGCCAGGCCTTGTCCTGCTTTTCTGCCTTTGCTGTTGTGGACCGCTTGGTTAAGGAAAAATGATTGTTGCTCAGAGTCTTTTTATCCAGTGAAGCATTGGACATACATCCACGTGGTTAGAGACTGCAGCTGAAGATAAGATGCTCTTTATACCCTATAAAAAAAAAAGATGTTCTCCCACACACTAGGTTACGCCTCATGAAACATGAAGTGATTCCTGTCACTTTGGAACTTTTTGTGTTGATTTTGACAGCATTTGTATTAGTTATAGTTTAATGAGGTATCATGGTATATATCAGCTGCAACTAACCTAAAATAATTTAAGAAGTTTTGTTGAAGACATTTTTCTTTATATGATTTTCATAGTTTTAGAATGACTTAAAAAAATTTATGAGTCATTTTATAACTTTTCTCACTAGAAGGAAAACTTACTGAGTTCAGTATTGTAATATATATGGAATAGCAAGTGAAAAAGATAGGACTGTCCTTGCTTTGTATTATCCTGTTTATTAGATGTTAGATATATACAAAGAACACTTATAAGAAATATAAAATTATTAAATGTCATGTTACTATAACTTTAGAGCTGTTCATTATAAATTATTTTCTGACTTTTCTAAGTTTTTTTTTCCCCCTCTGGACTTGTAATTTCCTGACTTTGATCTCTTTGAACTTCAGTTTGGACATTTTCTGTTGACCTGTCTTCCAGTCCACTAGACCTTTATTCTACTCTTTTCTGCTCTTTTTGGTCAGCTGTAAATCCATTCGTTGAGTTCCTGTTTTCATGTACTGTGTTACTTAGTTCCAGAATTTTCATTTGCTTTTTTTTTAAGATTTTAATCCTCTGATGAAATATTTTTCTTCTTTTTTTCCCATCTTTCCCTATATATTCTTGAACCATAACCTATCAAAACAGTTGTTCTCTATAAGTAACTGTTAAAATTACATAAGCACTGTACCTTGAATTCTTGGAAATGTGAAATAAGAAAGTAAAAAGACTAGTGGAGAGCTAGTGTAAATGATCATGTGAAATGGCCTTTTAAAATATTTGCTGTCTATTTTCTCATTCTCATCACTGTTTCTAATAAGAATCTGGTTCTTGCCACATAAAAGTCTGGTTTTCTTTACTGTTTTAAAAGAAGGAAGAAGATTGAAATGGATACAAGTTACACAGTGTAGCATAGTGGTGGTGGTTTAGTAGCTAAGTTGTGTCCAATTCTTGCGACCCCATGGACTGTAGCCCGCCAGATTCCTCCCTCCATGGGATTCTCCAGGCAAGAACACTGGAGTGGGTTGCCATGTCCTTCTCCAGGGTGTAGCATAGTAGATATTCATTAAAGTCATTTCCTTATTAGATAGTGAGGATCAGTCCATGGTATAATCCTTCAAATGTTTTAGTCCTGACCAACTTCTTATTAAAGTAGTGTATTCGGTTTTAGCTTTGGTAAATAGTAAGAAAATCTAGTATGAGTTCCACAGAAAGTTTTAGGCAAGGCCAGGCACCAAAGTTATATAAATTCTATTTTGATAAAATTCTTTTGCTATAATATTTTCAACTTGATTTAAAGTATTTTCCAAACTGACTTTAAAATAATTTAATATTTTAAAGATTATATAAAAACCTGCATCATCAAAAATAGCAGCACATCATCCCAAAGTATTTTATAACTATGAAAATAGGAATTTTCTTCACAGAGTAGAAACCATAGCAAAATGAAATAATGTTATAAAGATTCTTCTGTGCTGATTGCAAACATCAGTAAGAAATAATGTTATATATGATTTAGGATCTTTTATTGAGTTTTTTAATTCTATCAGATATTATCCAAAGGAAAGACATTTAAGCTGCCTCTTAACGGTAAAATGTAAGTTTGCCAGGTAGAAGGATAGGATGTGATTAATTAAAAAAAAAAAAAAGTATTTTGGGAAGAAGAAAAAGTCAAGGAAGGAATATTTAGAACAGTGTGGAACATTTGGTGTATGGCATGCTTCTGGGACTCGGGGGTGCAGGAAGTTAGCAATAGGATTGCCAGGAAAGGCTGGTATTTCATGCTTAAGAATTTGAATTTTATTTGTAGGAAATAGGAGTCACTGAAGACTTTTAATAGAAGAGAGTAATGGTTATTTGTAATATTAGTAATGTTAAAAATCATTGTGGGAGCAATAAGAAATAAATGGATAGGGTGGTGGAAATTAAGTTTTACCAGAATTACTTGATAATTTAGTAAATGATTTTCCTTGGGCAATGGAAAACTGATCTTTAAAAGAGTTTCTAGTTACTTTATAGATTTTAAAGGGTTCCTTATGAGGAGAAATGTTAACTCCAAATTTGGCAACTCTAGAGACATTCCTGTTGAGTCAGATTCATTTTAGTTTCTCTGTATTGGGTAGTGAGCAGGGTGACGCATGTGCAAGAGTCCTGATGATCCCCGAACCCTGTGTCTAGATGTTCCAGAACAGATTTTGGAAATACTCCAGAGACTGTTTTATACCCACAGTCCTTGGTGCTTCCTGTTGATTTTATACTGACCATCAAAATAAGAATTATTTGTAAAAATTTTAGATACTGGAAAGCAATGAGAATTAAAAAACTAAGGAAGTAAAATGTTTGGGCATATTTATTATATTTTCTTTTAAAAATATTCATTTGATAAGTTCTGAAGTATACCCTATGTTATCCTAAAAACTAAAATTCACTATCAGGATAGTGTGTATAGTATCATACCACTTAACGTGTGTGTGTGTCTGTTAAGGATGTATAGGTAAGTAGACAGCTGTCTAAAAGAATGATTGCCGCTATTCACAGTGTTATCTCTTGAATAATGAACTTAAAGGTGGTTTTTATTAATACTTCTCTGTACCTTTCTGATTTGCCTGATATTTTTAACAATGTCTTATGTATCATTTTTTACAATCGGACAAATAAATCAATAGGATTATTTTCATTTTGAGAAAAATCAAAGACACTAGCTGGAACCTTGGGTCAAAATGGAAGATAGTACCTTCTAAATCATTGAAGATTTGACTGTAAGTGAAATGTATCATCATATTTAAATCACTGATCAGAAGAATTGGTCAGCCTTGAGGGAAACAGGCAAGTCACAGAAGTGTGTTCTGGAGTCCAGGAAGTATGGGAGAGGGTAGTCTTGGATAGCATTGGCAGCGCTGTCTCTAGTATGGAAATGCTCCTAAAGGAACAGCGTGCGTTTCCCTGCCGCTAAACATAAGCAGTTGGGTTGTTTGATGCAGTATTGGTCAGAGCCTGTGAGTGTTAATAGAACTATACTGCATTTCCCAAACTCACTGGATCATGATACCCTCTTTTTGTGGAATCTCTCTGTGGAACACTCTGAGAAATAATCTCAAAAACGTGATTCATTTAGTTCCTCTTACTGTGGACTCCATGATCACTGAGTTTTTTCTTGAGGGATTTTTTAAAACCTTTTTTAAAATTGACATTTAGTTCATTTACAGTGTTGTGTTAGTTTCAGGTATATAGCAAAATGAGTGAGTTTTTTATATGTATATATTCATATGTATATATATACATGGGCTTCCCAGGTGCCACTAGTGGTAAAGAACCTGTCTGCCAGTGCAGGTAGATGTTAAGAGACATGCGTGTGATCCCTGGGTCAGGAAGATCCCCTAGAGGAGGGCACGGCAGCCCACTCCAGTATTCTTGCCTGGAGAATATCATGGACAGAGGATCCTGGAAGGCTGCAGTTCATAGGGTCTCACAGGGTCGGACACAATTGAAGCAACTTAGCACACACACATATATATACACATATGTTTATGTATCTGCCTGCAGTGTTTATAAATCTGCCTGCAATGCAGGAGACATGGTTTGATCTGTGGTCGGGAAGATCCCCTAGAGAAGGAAATGGCCACCCACTCCAGTATTCTTGACTGGAGAATTCCATGGACAGAGGAGCCTGGCAGGCTACTGTCCATGGGGTTGCAAAGAGTCAGACATGACTGAGCAACTAACATTTATTACATTATTTTTATATATATATATGTATGTATATACACATATGAGTATATATATAAATAATATAGCGTTATATATATAACAGCCCTGGTGGCTCATTGGTAAAGAATCCATCTGCAATGCAGGAGACACAGGTTCAATCCCTAGGTTGGGAAGATCCCCTGGACAAGGAAATGGCAACCCACTCCAGTATTCTTGGCTGAGAAATCCTATGGACAGAGGAGACCAGGCTACAGTCCATGGGATCACAAAAGAGTTGCATAAGACTTAGTTACTTAAAACAATAAAAAAATATATATATTTAGATTCTTTTTCAATATAAGATATTACAGGGTGTATAGTTCCTTGTTCTGTATGGTAGGTCTTTGTCATTTATCTGTTTTCTATGTAGGAGTGTGTATATGTTAATCCTAAACTCCTAATTTATCTCTACCCGCAGCCCCACTATTGGTAATCATAAGTTTGTTTTCTCTATGTTGGTGAGTCTCTTTTGTAAGTAATTTCATTTGTATCATTTTTTTAGATTCCACATATGGGATATTAGTCTTACTCTGTCTGACTGACTTTAGATTTATCCTTTTCCATTACACATGTCTGTTTTTATCCCAGTACCATTCTGTGTTGATTGCTATAGCTTTGTTGTATAAAGTCAGGGAGCAGGCATGATTCCTCCAGGTCTGTTCTTTCTCAAGATTGTTTTGGATATTCAGGACCTTTCTTTCTCAAGATTGTTTTGGATATTCGGGACCTTTTTTGTGTTTCTGTACAAATTTTAAAATTTTCTGTTATAGTTCTGTGAAAAATGCCATTGGTAATTTGATGGGAATTGCACTGAATCTGTAGATTCTTGCATAGTATGGTCATTTTAACAATGTTGATTCTTCTAGTCCAAGAACACAGTATACCTTTTTATCTGTTTGTGTCGTCTTTAGTTTCTTTCATTGCATTTTATAGTTTTCAGAGTATAGGACTTGGCTTCCTTAGGTAGGTTTATTCCTTGGTATTTTATTCTTTTTAATACAATGGTAAATGAGATTGTTTCCCTAATTTCTTTTTCTGATATTTTGTCATTAGTGTATAGATGCAAGATTTCCATGTATTACTTTTGTGTCCAGCAACTTTACCACGTTCATTGATGAGCTCTAATAGTTTTCTGGTAGCATATTTAGGATTTTCTATGTGAAAATCTATGAAAGGGAACAGTTTTATTGCTTCCTTTCCAATTTGGATTCCTCTTCTTTCTTTTTCTTCTCTGATTGCTGTGGCTGCTGCTGCTGCTGCTAAGTCGCTTCAGTTGTGTCCGACTCTGTGCGACCCCATAGATGGCAGCCCACCAGGCTCCCCCGTCCCTGGGATTCTCCAGGCAAGAACACTGGAGTGGGTTGCCATTTCCTTCTCCAATGCAGGAAAGTGAAAAGTGAAAGTGAAGCTGCTCAGTCATGCGGACTCTTAGCGACCCCATGGACTGCAGCCTACCTGGCTCCTCTGTCCATGGGATTTTCCAGGCAAGAGTACTGGAGTGGGTTGCTATTGCCTTCTCTGGATTGCTGTGGCTAGGACTTCTAAAACTGTGTTGAATAAAAATGGCAAGAGTAGGCCTCCTTGTGTTGTTCCTGACCTTAGAGGAAATGCTTTCCACTTTTCACCGTTGAGTATGATGTTAGCTTTGGCTTTGTCATATATGCGGGTTTGCCATGCATGGTCTTTTGAGTGGGTTTGTCCTATCTGTCCTGTTGAGATGTGTTCCCTCTGTGCCCACTTTCTAAAGAGTTTTTTAAAAATCACAAATTAATGCTGAATTTTATCAAAAGCTTTTTCTCACCTATTGAGATGATCATATGGTTTTTATTCTTCAGTTTGTTGATATGGTCTATCACATCAATCGATTTGTGGATACTGAAGAATCCATGCATCCCTGGGATAAATCCAACTTGATCATGGTGTATGATCCTTTCACTATATTGTTGGAATTGGTTTGTTAGTATTTTGTTGAGGATTTTTGCCTATACAGGGCCATCAGTGATATTGGCCTGTAATTTTCTCTTTTGGTGGTATCCTTGTCAGCTTTTAGTATCAGTGTGTTGGTGGCCTAATAGAATGTAATTTTCTGATTAATGGCTTTCAGTGTGGTTCATTTACGGAAAGAAAAAACTTAAAAATGGATAGGCTGTTTGAGCTTTTGAGTTATTTCTCATTTTCAGTTAATAAGTTAGAATTAAATGTTGGGAGTAAGGGGAGAAAAGAAGGGAAAAATGTATCAGATTTCTTCTGCTTAGTAAGTCAGATAGACAGCTTCCTAATTTTTTCTTTTTTTCCACTCTCCTCCTTGATTAATGAACTTAAAAGATTCCTTGTTGAAGTGTTGAATTGACAGAGGGAAAAAAATTTAAGAGCTAATTGCCTCACCAATTTTTTTCTTCCTGTTTTCTGATTTTTTCCCTGGACCAAAAAAGATTTACCTCCTATCCTAAGAGTGTTCTGAAACATCTACTTATGGCAGCCAAGCACTGTTTCTATGTATTACAAAAATTCAACCTTTTTCTTACTTTTTAACTATATCCCAAAGCTTGCCTTTTACATGTACTGTATCTTAGTCTTAAACTTTTCTCTTCTTTTAGTTACAAATAACCTACCAGTTCACCCACTTAAAGTGTGCAATTCAGTGATTTTTAGTGCATTCACAAAGTTATGCAACATAATCAATCTTAGAGCATTAATCACTCTAAAAAGAAACTCCATAACCCATTTGCAGTCACTTCCCATTTCTGCCCAGCCCTCCCAGCCCCAGGGAACCATTAGCCTACTTTTTTGTCTCTGTAGATTTATACATCCTGGATGTTTCATAAAAGTGGAATTGTGTACAATATGTGTTCTTTTGTGGTGACTTCTTTCTCTTAGCATATTTCCAGGGTTCATCCATGCTGCTGCACGTATCACTACATTATATCTTTTTATTAATAAATAATATTTGAGTACTGGTCCACTGTTTGGATAAATATCATATTTTGCTTATCCATTCAGCAATTGATGGACATTTGAGTTGTTTCCATTTTTTGGCATTCCAAATAATGCAGTTACTATGAATAATGCTGTATACAAGGCTTCGTGTGGGCATATGTTTCTATCTCTCTTGGGTATATACCTAGGAGTGAAATTGCTGGATCATATGAACTGCCAGATTTTTCTTTCCAAAGTGGTTTTACCATTTTATAACCCCACAAGCAACGTGTGAGTGTTCTAGTCCCCACTCTTTGCTAATAACTGTTATTATGTCTCTGATTTAAACAGTGGGTGTGACATCCTAGTGAGTATGAAGTGCTATCTCATGATTTTGATTTGCACTTTACTTCTGAATGGTACTTAATTTTTCATATTTTATTCACAGTATATTTTTTGTTCATTGATGTTCTATTCAAAACTTCAGTTTCCTCTCAAAAGTATGCATCCATAGCAATGGGTTTAAAGCAGAAGGTAGAGAAGTCAAAAAAGAGATTTCAAGATGTTTTTGGTTTTTGTATTTTTAAGGCACAGATAAGGCATATTCCACTGAGTAGTTCTTTTAGGGTGGAATTGAGTTTCTACATTTTGTGGCTAATGAACAATAACTGATACAAGAGGGAGAATTCTGACTCTTTGGCTGTCTACTCTGAAAGGGAAACTAGAATATAACTTGTGTATCTACTTTAAGAGGCAGTAGGAAACATACCAGATTCTTTTAAATTTAAGAGCTGTTTCTTGGTAACCAGAAACACCTCCATAATGTGTTGATAATGTGCCTCCTTTCCTGTGAATGATTTGCATACCCAAATATTTTATTAATGGGCCTACTGGTTTTTTACATATAATAGTTAATGTTTACTGAATATTGACTGTATCAATATTCAGTATGATATATGGGAGTATGGTAAATACCTTTTATGAATTATCATTCAGTATTTTCTAGTATTGTTTCATGTTGTGGCACCCACTGAAAATTATGCTGTTACATGATACCCTAAGAGTAAATGCAGGGGGCTGACTCAGCAGATGTGCACAGCCCAAGGACTTGAGCTACATCAGACCTCCTGGCCCTTGAAAGGGCCAACAGGTTTGATGTCTTGTAACTCTGACCTCTAACTCTGATATACAAGCTGGAAAACTCAGTTTTATTTACAAAGAAGTCCATTGGTTAGATGCTGTATTTCTGCATTTTACAGATAAGAAAACTGAGGCTTAACTTCCTCAAGAACAAAAGCTAAGAAATAGAAAACATAACTTATGAAAAACAACATCCAAAATAATAAAACATGCGGCACTTATGTAAATTGAAAAGGGGTGTGACACAAGAGTAAACCCTTAGCTTTTTAAGTCAATGAGTTTTTAATAAAGATTTTTAAGTTACAATACAGTACCATTTTTATAAAGTGGATAAACCTTTGTTTAAAGCCTTCAAGGATGAAATTTATTCCAACTAATTCACAAGAGTTAACTTCCCATCCCTCTCCCCTAAAAAAGAGAAAAGTCAAATTAAGTATGTATCAAGTTTAGTTATGTAAGGTAAATTTCCATTATAAAATCATTTCATAATCATATGTGCTTGTAAGAATAATTTTGTAGAGAGTTTGGAATCCTTTTCAGAGAAAAACAGCAATAATAATCTTAAAAATAATAGTATTCTTGAATTCATGTCACTTATAACATCTCTTTTGATTATGAAAACAATATATGACTGGTAAAGAAAAATTTTTTTTCAAACAAGAGAATGGTATGTAATTATATTGTACCTTACTTTACCTCCACATACTTTAAGTTCTAATCTGTAGAGACAATGCTATTCACAATCATTTGTCTATCCTTCTGGAAGTTGGTCAAGTATAAAGTATATGTGCATTTTTATGTCATGTATATATATTGTATTTTAAGTGTTAGTTATTAGGTAGAGGCTAATTATAGAAGCAGAGATCCTCTCTAGTCTTTCCAGATCTTTGTCCTATTGTCTGCTTGACTGTATAGTTATGTAACTAATAGACAATGCCTTTAAAAAGTTATCAATACCTTGTTTAGTCTTAGCTAATAGTTGGTAACCATTTAAGAACATTTTGAGCTAAAGTCTGTGGGTTTAGCTTTAGTTCTTATGATAGGGGTTGATGATTGGTAATAGAATGGGCAACAAGGTGATAAGATGGGCTCCTCTCATAATGCACCTATTACAAATGCATTTCCATTTGTAATTTAATTCATTGTGTCTTTCAGCTTAGAATGCTGGTAAGATTCTTGACTCACCTGGTAAACAGTCAGCTTGCAGTGTGGGAGACCTGGGTTCGATCCCTGGGTTGGGAAGATCCCCTAGAGAAGGGAAAGGGTATCCACTCCAGTATCCTGGCCTGGAGAATTCCACGGACTATATAGTCTGTGGAGTCGCAAAGAGTTGGACATGACAGAGCGACTTTGACTTTGGGCTTCCCTCATAGCTCAGCTGGTAAAGAATCTGCCTGCAATGCAGGAGACCCTGGCTTGATTCCTGGGTCAGGAAGATCCACTGGAGAAGGGGTAGGCTACCCACTCCAGTATTCTTGGGCTTCCCTTGTAGCCCAGCTGGTAAAGAATCCACCTGCAATGCGGGATATCTGGGTTTGATCCCGGGTTGGGAAGATCCCCTGGAGAAGGGAAAGGCTACCCACTCCAGTATTCTGGCCTGGACAATTCCAGGGACTATACAGTCCATGGGATTGCAAAGAGTTGGACACGACTGAGCAACTTTAACTTTTCACTAAGATTCTGTTAACTCCTCTGGTGGCTCAATGGTAGAGAATCTGCCTACCAATGCAGGAGCTGCTGCTATAAGTCGCTGCAGTCATGTCCAACTCTATGTGACCCCATAGATGGCAGCCCACCAGGCTCCCCCGTCCCTGGGATTCTCCAGGCAAGAACACTGGAGTGGGTTGCCATTTCCTTCTCCAATGCACGAAAGTGAAAAGTGAAAGTGAAGTCGCTCGGTCGTGTCTGACTCTTAGCGACCCCATGGACTGCAGCCTACCAGTCTCCTCCGTCCATGGGATTTTCTAGGCAAGAGTACTGGAGTGGGGTGCCATTGTGGGCTTAATCCCTACGTCAGGAAAATCCCCTGGAGAAGGAAATGGCAACCCACTCAGTATTCTTGCCTGGGGAAATCCCATGGACAGAGGAGCTTGGCAGACTACACTCCATTGGGTCCCAAAGAGTTGGACACAACTGAGTGCCTAGACAACAAACAACAAAGATCTATTAAGGAAGGAATTCCTAAGAGAATGGTAATCTTTACAACTCCGTGATTCAGTATGAAGAAACTATTGCTACTGTATTAGAAAATGGTAAAATGCATTGAAGTAAAAAAATACAATTTCGCTAACTATTGAAAAAAAATTTCTAATTGAATCTCAGATCATTAAGTTGACTTTTAAAGTGAACCCAGCCAAAGAGTTCCTAGGTAAAGTCATAGAGTATAGTAGATACTGGTGCAGGGGCTTTCACATTTTTCAAATATGAAAATTGGTTGGAAGCTTTTTCATATTTAGGAAGAAGGATGAAAAGGAACCAGAGAAGGATTATGTGGCTGGTGGGCGTTGACGTGTAATGTACTGTGTGTTCTCTTGATCTGATAGCTCATGATAGGTTTAGTCAGTTACCATGGTTTCACTTCATTTCCTGCAAACCTCCTTGTTATGCTATTTGGAATAAGTGAAAAATAGTGTTCTGCAGAATAATTTTTCAAAAATGTTTTTCTGCTCTTAGTTAAGCTTATGAATCACTTTTGGGGGAAATTTTCTGGATGTAAGAATATGTGATAAAACACATGACAACAATAGGATTTAGTGGTCCTGCGAAGTCAAAAAATTAAAATTGATAAAGAGGATAGCATAGTTTACTTTAAAATGTAATACCATGTTGTCAGTGCCATAAGCTCTAAAAAATATTGGCATAATAATTCTTATGGAGGCCCCTCTGGTCAAGTATGCTTTAATAAAACAAACCATAGAAAGTAGTTTTGATATGGCACAGTAGGGAACGGGTAGCTTAAGATAAGGCATCCCTTACTTGAAAAAATACAGATGTATTCCTAAAAATGGGTTCCAAATTGAACTGTCTTGTAAATCCACGAGAGTGCATAGCTGTTTAGAGAGATTAGCTTTTTCCTAATTTGAAAAAAATACAGAGAACGCTATTTGGGGGGAAAAAAAACAGTAAAAAAAGTAGAAAGAAAAGCAAAAACAAAAAACAAAAAAAATCACCCCTAATCTCACTGGTCACAGATAATCACTTTTAAAATTGTATGAAATTCTAGTACTTTCCTGGGTTGAATAGAAATGGTTTCATGTACGTTTTCTTTGTATCTTGAATATCTTCCATGTCAATAAATATGTAAGAACTTTGTTACTTGAATTCTTCATAAAGTCTGGTTTCATCTTTCAGTTGTTTTTTTTAAGCTGTTGTCACTTTTTGTATTTATTTATTTAACTTTAGGTCCATTGTACACTTCTGTTTATTAAACGTGCACTAGAAAAAATATGTAAAATACAGAAAAGTAGGAAAAGTGCCCCCCAATAAATAATGTTTTTGGCTTTTTTTTTTTAAAGTATTTTGTTATTGTTTTGTTTCTAAAAAAAATTGTAATGATATTCTCTGGATGCTGGGGATACAAGGATCAACAGGATAGTCAAGAAATAACCCTCACCTTAAGAAGTCTGTCAGTGAGAGGGTTAGACTTTAATGAAATTGTCCTGCAAACATAGAATTAAAAGCTGAGAGGCGAATGCTGTGGATGGAAAGCACAGGTGCTGTTACCGTACAAAGGAGAATCTGATCTAAATTCGAGGAATCACAGTGAGGAAAGCTACTCTGAAGAAATAAAGTCTGATTTGGGAACTGAAGAACGTTTGAGAGTGAGAGGGTGAGGGAGAGAGCGGCCCAAGACCAGCATGAGCAACGCCTCTAACGCTGAAGCAGCCTCCTGCTAAGCTGAACAAAGCTAAAGAGGGTGCAGCTGGGGGCAGAGAGAGCTGGAGAGTGAAGGGGTGAGGTGTACCATCTGCCTCCTGTGGGCCATGTTAAGGACTTTTCTCTTAGGGAACCATAGCCAGGTTTCAAGCTGGATTGTGATTGGAACCAAGTTTGAATTTCTTTTTGGTTTCAGTAGGAAAATAACAAAAGGAGGGCAATAGTGAACACACAAGAAAGTTAACTTGTTGAATTTTTCTCTTAGTGACTTGTTCGTGTTCATTGCCCAGGCTTCCCTGGTGGCTCAGACAGTAAAGAATCTGCTTGCAATGCTGGAGACCACGGTTTGAGTCAGGAAGACGCCCTGGAGAAGGGAATGGCAATCCCTCCAGTATTCTTGCCTGGAGAATTTCATGGACAGAGGAGCCCGCAGTCTCCAGTCCATGGTTCACAAAGAGTCTGACTCGGCTGCGCAACTAGTACTTTGACTTTCACGTTCATTGCCCTGTAAATTTTTTGCATGTTATATATGCAGCCATTTATCATGTTTACTGGGCATGTCTTCTCTTTTGTTAGTTTTGACATAAACTATTTTATGTGGTTACATTTTCAGTGAATCTTTTTCTTCTGTTCTTCTTTAGCCTGGAAAGCACCACCTCCACAAGAGGTTTGATTAGTTAAATTAATTCTCTTCTAGTTTAAGATGTATTATATACATTTAACCTTTTAATCCCCACTAACTTATTTTGATGTCATATGAGGTAAGTATTTCCCCAATTATACCAAAGAAAGTATTATTTCGGGGTTCCTTCTTCCAGATATTTGGTGTCATAGAAGTAAGGTAAAATGAATTTTGGATTTGGTGCATACGGCATCTTATTCTGGAGATTTTTTTTTTTAAACTCTGAGAATCTTACAGTAAAACAAGAAGAGCACACATAAAAGATAATAATTTGTTCAGCTTTCTCTATCTCCCTAACTTTTTGACTACAAATAGTGCTTATTAGTACCTCATATCATAAAATTTATTTCCAAGTAGATTTATTTGCTAATTGAGAACCAGTGGTTCACATTCAAATTCTAAGTAATCCTTTCTTTCCCAATTGTTAAAGGTCATTTTTAACATCATAATGCTGTCAACTATACTGTGGACTTCGCCAGACTTCTCCAAATTGAAGTTATGTTTATTTTTCCTTTCTTTAAACCTCAGTTTAAAATACATGGTTAGTCATGTAGATCAGGTGTTGCCAAACTTTTTCTGTTAAAAATTCAGTAGCAAATATTAGAGATTTTGCAGGCCAATTGAGAATATTATGTTATGTAGGTACTTACACAGCTATTTAAAATATAACCATTGAAAAATACAGAATCCATTTTTAGCTCCTTGGCCTTACAAAACCAGATAGTGGCCTGGATTTGGCTGGTGAGGTATGGTGTGCCAACCCCTGATGTAGGCACTATCTGTGTTCCTACTACTGCAGTGGGCAAATCTTTGACTTCCTCGTGCATTCTAGAGTAATGTATACACTGCATCATAGCCACAAGGAAAAGAATATATTTACAGAATGGTTTTACAACTTCATTTTGCTTCTGTTGTTCAAATATAATTCTTATTATTTTTATCAGTGAATTTTAGAAATCTATACCATGCATGATGGGGCTTCCTTGGTGGCTCAGAGGGTAAAGAATCTGCCTGCAGTGCGGGAAGATCCCTTGGAGAAGGGAGTGTCCACCCACTCCAGTATTCTTGCCTGGAGAATTTCATGGACAGAGAAGCCTGGCGGGCTACAGTCTGTGAGGCTGCAGAGAGTCTAACATAACTGAGCAACTAACACATATGTTGACTCTTTCTGTTTTGTATTTGCTCTGTATGTCCTCTCCTGAGGGCCCTTACCTTTTTAATTTCTAAAACTTTTTCTGCTCTTTTTTTAATTAAAAAAGATTCTACTCTCTTAAATGAACATTTAAAAGGAAATGAAGAAAGTGGCAATGCGGGTGTTGGGAGCCTTGGAGGCAATGGAGCCTGTCCCACTGGTAAAGAAGACGTTTAAAGGTCTGGATTTTTCCAGGAACTTTCCAAGCAAATCCAATCGCCATCAAACTTAAATTCTGCTCTTGATTTTCACTGTATTGTTATAACAGACAAATGAAAACATCTTTGAGGGTGGTAATATCTAGATAATGGAAAATAATTTAGAGCCTTTTGTTTGCACATAATTTAGCTCTTATTTTGTTACTGTCATAGAATTCTTAGGGTAGCTGGTGGCACATGGTGACAGAAAGTCATTCATACTATTACTTTAAAAAAATTTTATGTTATACTCAGAAAGACATGACCTCATAAAGGAAAATCCCCAAGTAAAAGAAACAGAAGTGGACTATCTTTTGTGGTAAGTAATAAGAATTGGGATTCAGTTCAGTTGTCGCTCAGTCGTGTCTGACTCTTTACAACCCCATGAACCACAGCACACCAGGCCTCCCTGTCCGTCACCAACTCCTGGAGTTTACCCAAACTCATGTCCATTGAGTCGGTGATGCCATCTAACCATCTCATCCTCTGTTGTCCCCTTCTTCTTCTGCCTTTAATCTTTCCCAACATCAGAGTCTTTTCAAATGAGTCAACTCTTCGCATGAGTTGGTCAAAATATTGGCGTTTCAGCTTCAGTCCTTCCAATGAACACCCAGGACTGGTCTCCTTTAGGATGGACTGGTTGGATCTCCTTGCAGTCCAAGGGACTCTGAAGAGTCTTCTCCAACACCACAGTTCAAAAGCATCAATTCTTCAGCACTCAGCTTTCTTTATGGTCCAACTGTCATCCATACATGACCACTGGAAAAACCATAACCTTGACTAGACAGACCTTTGTTGGCAAAGTAACGTCTCTGCTTTTTAATGTGCTGTCTAGGTTGGTCATAACTTTCCTTCCAAGGAGTAAGTGTCTTTTAATTTCAGGGCTGCAGTCACCATCTGCAGTGATTTTGGAGCCCCCAAAAATAAAGTCTGTCACTGTTTCCATTGTTTCCCCATCTATTTGCCATGAAGTGATGGGACAAGATGCCATGATCTTAGTTTTCTGAATGTTGAGCTTTAAGCCAACTTTTTCACTCTCCTCTTTCACTTTCATCAAGAGGCTCTTTAGTTCTTCTTCACTTTCTGCTGTAAGGGTGGTATCATTTGCATATCTGAGGTTATTGATGTTTCTCCTGGCAATCTTGATTCCAGCTTGTACTTCCTCCAGCCCAGCGTTTCTCCTGATGCACTCTGCATAGAAGTTAAATAAGCAGGGTGACAATATACAGCCTTTGACGTACTCCTTTTCCTATTTGGAACCAGTCTGTTGTTCCATGTCCAGTTCTAACTGTTGCTTCCTGACCTGCATATAGGTTTCTCAAGAGGCAGGTCAGGTGGTCTGGTATTCCCATGTCTTTCAGAATTTCCACAGTTTCTTGTGATCCACAGAGTCAAAGGCTTTGGCATAGTCAATAAAGCACAAATAGATATTTTTCTGGAACTCTCTTGCTTTTTCAGTGATCCAGCGAATGTTGGCAATTTGATCTCTGGTTCCTCTGCCTTTACATCTGGAAGTTCACAGTTCATGTATTCCTGAAGCCTGGCTTGGAGAATTTTGAGCATGAATTGGGATTAGGTTTGACTAAAAGTAACTGAGTAAGCATCAGTTTCTAATACAAAATAGGTGTTTATTTTTCTGCCACATTCGAGAAATCTGGAAGTATTTCAAGGCCAATAGCTCTCTCCAAGGTGGCAGATCCAGACTGGTCCCGTCTTAGCATTGTCCTGTGTGTGGCTTACAGTTTATTTCAGGTGGCTGCTGGAGTGCCAGACTGTGTCCACATTTCAGCTAGTAAGTAGACAGAAAGGGCGAAGACCCCTGTCACGTTCACTTAGATCCCATTGGCTATTCCAACAGCAAAGCAGAGCAGACTGAGAAATGTGGTCCTCAGTTTAGGGAGCCAGATTTGCACCAGAAAATCAGGGTTTTTTTTGCGGAGGAACTCTGACGCAAAAGTAAATGATGGGTTACTGTCAGACTTTGTCTTATCTAGAGGCAGGTCATTCATTGTGGGAAATACTAAAAGCTGGTACTTCTTTCCTTTTCCTTTTTCACCACTTACCTTTTTGTTGATAGGCCCAAAAGAGAACAGACTGTAATCAGTTCAGGGGAGCCTTGTCTCTCTAGGGTTGTCAGAGCTACCTTGTTTAGCAAGCTTTCCAAATTCCATGGTAATTATTTTTGTGTTGTTTTAATTGTTATGTGTTTCTTTGTTTCCAAAATAGAAGTGCATGTATTTGTATCAATAGCTCAGATCACCACCTGATAGGTTGGTGAAACTGTTATGAACTAGGAAGAGAAAGGATACTTTTTATTCTATACAGCTTAACTTTGGAGTGTTTTTTTTTTTAATTATCTTGACAATAGGTAAAATCTATCTTAGAAATGTCTAAAAAATACATTTATGTATATTTGTATTTATAGCTCATACATGCATGCGCGTACACACACGCGCACACACACACACACACACACGCACCCACCCCTCCCTCCACACACACACAGATTTCTTTGAAGATAGTTTTGTCATGATCCTGAGGCAAATATTGATCTTTTGTCATTGATGTTGCAAGGATAGTCTTCTGCCATGTCAAAATATAAAAGAATGAATATACTTTCTCTTAGATTATAATGTATAAAATAATAAAAATGTAGTAAGCGTACAGAGTGATTCAGATTTTACTTATTTGGGGAAAAATCATCTTTCCATTCTCTAAATTTCAGTGGATTTCACAAAGTGGAATATCCATTTTAAATAAGAAAAAGCATGAGGTTCCAAATAATTAGCCAACTTTTTTTCTAGTCACATTTTGCCAGAACAGATTGAGAATACAGCAATTTTAGAATTTGCCAGAATATATCAATAGAAAATGGGGAAAGCAACTCTTCTCTTTCTTTGCTTCTCTCCTCCTTCCCCGTTTTTTCATATTTATAAGTTGTTTCACTAAAGCATATATGATATGAATGTTGATATGACATTTAGAGTGTAGATAAAAGTATAATTTATGCCATTATATGATAGGTGCATATTATATATATGGCTAGTGATATACATTAAAATTTAACTAGTTGAGTCTGGCATTTGTCCCCAAAATACAAATTTCGAAGATTTATTGATAAGCAGAATTAAGTACACTGATGTTGGAAACAGATATGTATTATATTCATGCACCTACCTAATTAAACTGCCCTGCCAGATATCACCAAATACTTTGCAGAAAACTGACTTAATTGTTCTTTAGTGTTTAAAGAACTAAAGATTAGGAAAAGGTGACAGGTAGGTGACATTATATCTTAAAAACAGAAGGAAATCAAGTGTGTACTTAAGATTGGAAAGAGGGAAGAGATCACAGATTAAGATGTAATGAAAGAGGTTTGTAGTTTTCTCTGCTACAGACTTAACCTTGTTGTTCAGTTGCTCAGTCATGTCTGACTCTTTGGGACCCCATGGACTCCAACACTCCAGGCTTCCCTGTCCTTCACCATCTCCCAGAGTTTGCTCAAACTCATGTCTGTTGAGTCAATGATACCATCCAACTATCTCATCCTCTGGTGCCCCATTCTCCTTCTGGCCCTCAATCTTTCCCAGCATCAGGGTCTTTTCCAGTGAGTTGGCTCTTTGCATCAGATGGCCAAAGTATTGGAGCTTCAGCATCAGTACTTCCAATGAATATTGAAAGTTAGTTTTTTGAATGTTGAGTTTTAAGCCAGCCTTTTCACTCCACTTGTACCATCATCAAGAGGGTATTTAGTTCCTCTTCACTTTCTGCCATTAGAATGGTATCATCTGCATATCTGGGGTTGTTAATATTTCTCCCGGCAATCTTGATTCCAGTTTGTGAGCCCAGCATTTTGCATGATGTTCTCTGCATGTAAGTTAAATAAGCAGGGTGACAATATATAGCCTTGACTGCTCCTTTCCCAATTTGAAACTAGTCTGTTGCTCCACGTCCGGTTTTAACTGATCTTTCTTGTCCTGCATACATGTTTCTCAGGAGACAAGTGTGGTGGTCTGGTACTCCTGTCTCTTTAAGATTTTTCCACAGTTTGTTGTGATCCACACAGTTGCAAGCTTTCTCGTAGTCAGTGAAACAGATTATTATTATTTTTTTTAATTCTGTTGCTTTTTCTTTTTTTTTTTTCCAATTTCATTTTATTTTTAAACTTTACATAATTGTATTAGTTTTGCTAAATATCAAAATGAATCCGCCACAGGTATACATGTGTTCCCCATCCTGAACCCTCCTCCCTCCTCCCTCCCCATACCATCCCTCTGGGTCGTCCCAGTGCACTAGCCCCAAGCATCCAGTATCGTGCATCGAACCTGGACTGGCAACTCGTTTCTTACATGATATTTTGCATGTTTCAATGCCATTCTCCCAAATCTTCCCACCCTCTCCCTCTCCCATAGAGTCCATAAGACTGTTCTATACATCAGTGTCTCTTTTGCTGTCTCATACACTGGGTTATTGTTACCTTCTTTCTAAATTCCATATATATGCGTTAGTATACTGTATTTATGTTTTTCCTTCTGGCTTACTTCACTCTGTATAATAGGCTCCAGTTTCATCCACCTCATTAGAACTGATTCAAATGTATTCTTTTTAATGGCTGAGTAATACTCCATTGTGTATATGTACCACAGCTTTCTTATCCATTCATCTGCTGATGGACATCTAGGTTGCTTCCATGTCCTGGCTATTATAAACAGTGCTGCGATGAACATTGGGGTACACGTGTCTCTTTCCCTTCTGGTTTCCTCAGTGTGTATGCCCAGCAGTGGGATTGCTGGATCATAAGGCAGTTCTATTTCCAGTTTTTTAAGGAATCTCCACACTGTTCTCCATAGTGGCTGTACTAGTTTGCATTCCCACCAACAGTGTAAGAGGGTTCCCTTTTCTCCACACCCTCTCCAGCATTTGTTATTTGTAGACTTTTGGATGGCAGCCATTCTGACTGGTGTGAAATGGTACCTCATAGTGGTTTTGATTTGCATTTCTCTGATAATGAGTGATGTTGAGCATCTTTTCATGTGTTTGTTAGCCATCTGTATGTCTTCTTTGGAGAAATGTCTATTTAGTTCTTTGGCCCATTTTTTGATTGGGTCGTTTATTTTTCTGGAGTTGAGCTGTAGGAGTTGCTTGTATATTTTTGAGATTAGTTGTTTGTCAGTTGCTTCTTTTGCTATTATTTTCTCCCATTCTGAAGGCTGTCTTTTCACCTTGCTAATAGTTTCCTTTGATGTGCAGAAGCTTTTAAGGTTAATTAGGTCCCATTTGTTTATTTTTGCTTTTATTTCCAATATTCTGGGAGGTGGGTCATAGAGAATCCTGCTGTGATGTATGTCGGAGAGTGTTTTGCCTATGTTCTCCTCTAGGAGTTTTACAGTTTCTAGTCTTACGTTTAGATCTTTAATCCATTTTGAGTTTATTTTTGTGTATGGTGTTAGAAAGTGGTCTAGTTTCATTCTTTTACAAGTGGTTGACCAGATTTCCCAGCACCACTTGTTAAAGAGATTGTCTTTGATCCAGTGGATGTTAGCAATTTGATCTCTGGTTCCTCTGTCATTTTTAAATCTAGCTTGTTCATCTGTAAGTTCTTGGTTCACAGACTGTTGAAGCCTAGTTTGAAGGATTTTGAGCAATACCTTGCTACCATGTGTAGTGAGCACAATTGTGCAGTAATTTGAACATTCCTTGGCATTGCTTTTCTTGGAATCAGAGTGAAAACTGACCTTTTCCATTCCTGTGACCACTGCTGAGTTTTCCAAATTTGCTGGCATATTGTGTGTAGTACTTTAACAACATCATCTCTTAGGATTTGAAATACCTCAGCTGGAATTCCGTCACCTCCGCTAGCTTTGGTTGTAGGAATGCTTCCTAAGACCCACTTGACTTCACACTCCAGGATGTCTGGCTCTGGGTGAGTGAGCACACCATTGTGGTTATCTGGGCTAGTTTGTGGTTTTCTGTTTTAACAAACTTAACCTTTGTTATACTCAATACATAGAGAAGTTAATGAGTTATATAGTAGTGTCCTTTTCTCTCTCAGGAATATAAACTGGCTCTTTATACTCTTTTGTGGCTATAATAAATATATATAGGTCTCATATATAAAGAAGTTTTGTTTTTTTTAATTCTAGGCTTAACCTTTGTGACATCCTTTTTCAGCTTATGTGAGTAAAACATATTGAAGCTGGAAATAGTCAAGGACTTCATAAATACCACGTAAATATTCGTAGGTCTGGCTTTAAGAGTTCAATATAGGTGCTGTCCTTAAATAATTAGTAAGCCTTTCATTTTTTCCTTGCACTAGAAATGTTTCAATGTCTAGATTTCAGTCACATTTATGTCTGTCTTCTACTGACTGAAAATATTAATCATCCTTCAATTCTTCTCTGTCAGTAAAGATAAGTAATTCCTATTAGTTGAGCTGAGGGAAAATGGAAACTTTGCATATATATAATAAAAATAAATGTAATAAATTCTTTCAGATTTCAGAAACCTCCTCTGCCATGGACAAGGATAACTTTGCAAAGAGCATCATGGACATTGTATAGGTTAAGGATAACAACTTGTTTTATGTGAAGAGATGCATTTGGATTTGCTGGGGAAGAGCAGTTATTAATTTGTCTCAGTGGAGTATCCCTTTGGTACTCCTAATCAATACCCTCATTTTTCTGAACTACATGTATACATATACACATATATCTTTTTACTCTCTTAATACTTTTTAAGTATAGATTATACTGTTGCTTACTCTGTTCATGTTGTTGTAGAGTGCATCTCTAGAACTTTGTCATCTTTCATGGCCAAACTGCAGCCACTGAACAACAATTCTCATTTCTTTTTTCCCCCACCCCTGACAACCACCATTCTCTTTTCTGTTTCTGTGAGTTTGGTTATTGTAATATCGCATGTAAATAGAAGTGTGTGGTATTTATCTTTTTGTAATTGGCTCACATTTCTGTATCCATTCATCCTTCGGTGAGCATTTAGGTTGCTTACACATCTTAACCTGTTTTGAATAATGCTGCAGTGTATATGGATCTGCAGATCTCTCTTCAAGGTCCGTTTTTAGTTTTATATATATGTGTATGTGTATCCTAAAGTGGGATTGCTGGGTCGTATGGTAGCTCTGTTTTTACTTTTTTGAGGAACCTGCATACTGTTTACTGTGAAGGCTATACCATTTACAATCCCACTAACCGTGCTTCTGCAGTCCTTGTTGTTTTTGTCTTTTTGATGGTGGCCATCCTGTTGGCGATGAGGCAGTACCTCACTCTGGTTGTGATTTCTATCTCCCTGGTGACTAGTGATGTTGGGCATCTTTTCACAAGCTTATTGACCATTTGTATACCTTCTTGGAGAAATGTTATATTCAAGTCCTTTGTCCATTAAAAAAATTTTTTTTAGTTGTATGAGTTCTTCTTCTATCTCCTTATCTGATACTGGTTTGTAAATACTTTCTCCCATTCTGTAGGTTACCTTTTCACTCTCTTGATTGTTTCCTTTGCTGTGCAAGATTTTTTGAGTTTGATGTAGTCCTATTTGTTTGTTTTTGTTACTTGTGCTTTTGACGTTTTATATAAGAAATCATTACTCGTTCCATTGTCTTGAAGCTTTCCCCCTGTCTTCTTCTTGGAGTATTATAGTTTCAGGTCTTACATGTAGGTCTGCAATAGATTTTGAGTTAATTTTTGTTTATGGTATCTTCATCCCCTTTCTTTTGGATACCAGTTTCGCCAGCATCATTTGTTGAAGAGACTATTCTTTTGGCCATACTCAATATTTGTAATAACCGATATGGTTAAATAATTCTGAAAAAGAAAATTATATTTTTTATATATATATGAGTGTGTCTATAAAAACTGAATCACTTTGCTGTATACTGGAAATGAAAACAACATTGTAAATAAACTGTACTTCAATAAAACGAATTAAAAAAACTTAAGAAACAAAGATCTCTTTAACATCTACATGAGTGTTTATTTTTGGGCTCTCCATTCTGTTTTGTTTTAGTTTTGTTGACCTTTATTTATTTTACTGTTTTTCTATTTTCTATTTTATTTCTTTTCTAATTTTTATTTCCTTTCTTCTGTTAACTTTGATTTTAGTTTGTTATTCTTTTTTAGTTTCTTGAGGTGTGAAGTTAGGTTGTTGATTTGAAATTCCTTTTTTAATGTAGAGGTTTATTGCCATAAAATTCCTTCTCAGTATGTTATGTTTTTATTTGTCTCAAGATATTTTCTAATTTCCCTTGTGATCTCTTCTTTGATCCCCTTGGTCATTCAAGAGTGTTGTGTAATTTACACATATTTGTGAATTTTCCAGGTTTCCTAGTGCTCTTCACTTTAGTTTTATGTTGTTGTGATTGGAAAAGACATTTGGTATGATTTAGTTTTCTTAAATTTGTTAGGACTTGATTTGTGCCAACATGTGAGACACGAACGTTCTCTGTGTGTTTGAGAAGAATAGATATCCTGGGGCTGTTGGGTGAATGTGTTGTATGTCTTTTAGGTCCAACTGATGTATAGTGTTATTCAAGTCCTCCCTTTTCTTATTGATCTGTCTGGTTCTATCCATTATTGAAAGTGGGATATTGAAATCTACTATTACTATGTAACTGTTTATGCCTTCAGTTCTATGAATGAGTTTCATATATGTGGGTGCCCTAATGTTAAGTACATAGATATTTATAATTGTAATGTGTTCCTGGTGAATTGACCCTTTATAACTTTTCCCCTGGTTTTTAAAAAAAATTTTAATTGAAGTACAGCTAATTTACAATGTTGTGTTTTTCATATACAGCAAAGTGATTCAGTTTTACACATACACATACTTTTTTTCCATATAATTTATTTCATTATGATTTATTTCAGGATATTGAATCTAGTTCCCCAAACTTCATAGTAGGACCATGTTATTTATCTATTTTATATGTAATAGTTTGTATCTGCTAATAACTGTACATTTGTTCTCTATGTCTGTGAGTCTGTTTCTGTTTCATAAATAAGTTCATTTGTGTCATATTTTAGATCCCACATACAGCTGACACCATATGGTATTTGTCTTTATCTCTGTGACTTCACATGGTATGATGATCTCTAGGTCCATCCATGTTGCTGCAAATGGCATTATTTCATTCTTTTTATGGCTAAGTAATACTCCAGTGCCCGTATATATACCACATCTTCTTTATGCATTCCTCTCTTGATAGACATTTAGATTGTTCCCGTGTCTTGGCTATTATAAACAGTGCTGCTGTGAATATTGGGGTGCATGTATCTTTTCAAATTATAATTTTCTCCATATATATGCCCAGTAGTGGGAATTCTGAATCATATGGCAACTCTGTTTTCCATTTTTTTTAAGGAAACTCCATACAAGTTCTCCATAGTGACTGTACCAACTTACATTCCCACCAACATTGTAGTAGGAGTGTTCCCTTTTCTCCACACCCTTTCCAGCATTTTTCATTTGTAGACTTTTAAATAATGGCCATTCTGACCTGTGTGAAGTGATACCTCATTATAGCTTTGATTTGCGTCTCTCTAATAACTAGCAGTGCTGAGCATCCTTTCATGGGCCTGTGGATCATATGTATGTCTTCTTTTAGGTCTGTTTAGGTCTTCTGCCCATTTTTTTAAAGATTTATTTATTTTTTTGGCTGTGATGGGTCTTCGTTGCTGCATGCTGGCTTTCTCTAGTTGCCACGAGCAAGGGCTACTCTTCATTGCAGTGTGCAGGCTTCTCAGTGCGGTGGCTTCTTTGTTGTGGAGCACAGGCTCTAGGTGCACATGCTTCAGCAGTTGCGGCTTGTGGGCTCTAGAGCTCGGGCTAAGTAGTTGTGGCACACAGGCTTAATTGTTCCACAGCATGTGGAATCTTCCCGGATCAGGGATCGAACCAGTGTCCCTTTCATTGCAAGGTGAGTTCGTAACCACTGCCTTACCAGGGAAGCCCTGCTCATTTTTTAATTGGATGGTTTGTTTTAATTGTTACTGATTTATATGAGCTATTTATACATTTTAGAAATTAATCCCTGTTGGTTGCATCATTTGCAGATATTTTCTCCCAGTCTGTAAATTGTCCTTTTGTTTTGTTTACAAAAGCTTCTATTGCTGTGCAAAAGCTTGTAAGTTTGATTAGGTCCCATTTGTTTATTTTTGCTTTTATTTCTTTTACCTATGTTCTCTTCTAGGAGTTTTATGGTCTTGTGTCTTAAATTTAAGTCTTTAAACCATTTTGAGTTTACTTTTGTGTATGGCGAGAGGGTATTTTCTAACTTCATTGATGTACATGTGGCTGTCCAGCTTTCTCACCACCACTTGCTAAAGAGATTGTCTTTTTTCCATTGTATGTTCTTGCCTCCTCTGTCAAAGGTTCATTGACGGTAGGTGTGTGGGTTTATTTCTAGGCTCTCTCTTCTGTTCCATTGATCCATAGGTACGCTTTTGGGCCAATACCATGTTGTTTTGATTACTGTAGCTTTATAATACATGAACTCTGGGAGGGTTATTCCTCTAGCTTTGTTCTTTTTTCTCAGAATGGTTTTGATAATTCTGGATCTTTTCTGGTTCCATATTAATGTTGAGATTATTTATTCTAGTTCTATGAAAAATGTCATGAGTAATTTGCTAGGGATCTCATTAAATCTATAGATTGCTTTGAGTAGTGTGGCTTTTATTTTTTAATTTTATTTATTTGGGGTTGGTTTACTTGGGAGGTTTATTTTTGCTGATTGGGCTATGTTTCCCTGATTCTTCATGTAATGTATGATTTTCTTTGAGTTTTATGCATGTGTAAAGCAGCCATTTCTCTCAGACTTTAGACTGACTTCATTCAGAGGGAGCCCTTCACCAGTCTTCCCAGGTAGAGGTTATGAGGGCCTTGGACACCTTTTGAGGGTAGATGTGACTTCTTTAGGCTTGTGTGTGTGTGGTTTCCCTGTTAAAGACGCTTGTCAGTTTCTTTTTTAGGACTTTGTAATCTCTTGTGCTGTCTGGTGTCAGTCTTGATACAGCAGATTCTCTGGTATTACAGGAGCAAGTTATCCTGCTCTCTTTGTTTTCAGTAGCCCCTGGGCATCCAAAGTATGCCAGCTCCCTGTACACGCCCAAATTAGGCAAGACTAATACCAGTCCCTGTGAGTGAATATCTGAGAAACTGGAGCACAGGACACTTGCCCACTCTTCTGTCTCACCACTGAGGGCGAAGCAACAAGTTGGGCGCCTTCTCGTGTCTGTCTGGGACACCATAGGCCCTCTGATGCGGTAGCAGGCTACCCTCACTCTCCCTTGCCTTCAGCCCCACCACCCTGCCCCAGGTATCCAGACTGTACCAGTTCTGTTAGGACACAATCAGGCGAGATAGTAGCCCATCCCTTGGGCAACCCTCTGAAAAGCCAGAATGCTAGACACAGGTCCACTCTTGTCCTCTTCTCGTGCCTCCTCCTCCACCTCTAGGTGTAACCTAGACAAGCCACAAGCCAGGCTGAGCTGTGCTGACTTGGGGAAGGGGCAATCATGGATAAAATACATCATCTCTTCTTAACTCTGCTTACAGTGCAGCTCTTCTTGGTTTTGCACTCACTTGGGGCTACTGCAGTTTCTTAAACAGTTTTTAGAGTTCTCATAAAAGACTTCTGGTCCATAAATTGTTGTTAATTCTGTGTCTCTCTGAGGGAATGAGGGCTAGAACTTCCTGTTCCTCCATGTTGTTCTTGGGTACCTTTTACACACATGCTTATCTCATTAAATATGTTAAACGCTTCTTCTAGTTTGTCATCCTACCTACCCACACTTTTTACATTGTCCTGTTTTCCCTGAGCCTAGAACAACCCTCCTCTGAATGTCTCATGTTATCCCCAGATTAAAATAGTTGCCCTATGGCTCTTGTCATCCTTCTCAGTGAGCGTTTCTCTCTCCTCCTGCTCCCCATCTGCCTGTTTCAGACAATTGTGTTGGGTTTTGGCTCTGCTTCCACTATCAGTTGTGGTCATTCTCCAAGCCACAGATTGACTCCTCTTGCTAGATCTTTCGAAATTTTCCCTAAGGATTCTAATAGATGTTTGCTGCCAGGTTTTTAGGCTCACGCAGAAATCTATTTATGGCTGAGTTGTTTTTATTTTTATGAATGGTACCTAATGTTCAGGGTTATATTTCAGTCTCTAATGATTCATTGATACCTGATATTGTTGATCACATGGTTTTTAGTTTATTTTCTGAAAAGATCTTCATGTATTCCTTGAGTATCCCTAGGAACAAGGTACTATCCACAGTAATAATCTATTTACATGTCTGTTTATCTTTACAGGTGAACTGAGGTTCTCCAGGGCAATAACTCTTCTTCATGTTGGTTTCTTCAAATTTTTATTTAATTTAATAAAATTGCATTGGATAATTTTCAGACTTAGAATACTTCCCTATGATAGTTATTTATAAAAATAAGGAATTGAAGAAATCCATTTTTCGTTCTGTTTATTGCTTTATTGCTCTATTTATTGTTTGCTTAGCTGTATTACTCTTAGAAATACATTTGACCTAATTATTGGGCTTTGGACCTGTTTTTTTAAATCAGTATGTGGTCAATGGTTCAGAACATGGTTTTGCAGTCAGACAGTCCTGGAGTCAAACTCTGGTTCCAGCATTTTCTGTATGACTTTGGACAAATTATTTATCTCCTTAAAGCCCAGTTTTTTTAATCATAAAATGAGTTATAATAGTAATACCTCATATGTATTGGAAGGATTATTTGGGATAATGCATAGTGTGTGGGACTTCCCAGGTGGCTCAGTGGTAAAGAATCTGCCTCCCAGTGTAGGAGATGCAAGAGGTACAGGTTTGATCCCTGAGTCAGGAAGATCCCCTGGAGTAGGAAGTGGCAAGTCACTCCAGTATGGGATTACTGGGAATTCCCATGAACAGAGGAGCCTTGTGTGCTACGGTCCATGGCATTGCAAAGAGTTGGACACAACTGGGCAACTCAGCATGCGTGCATACATAGTGTGTTGCACATAACACTCAAATATTAAATTGTGTTATTAAAATGAATACATACAGATACATTATGTATTACATTCTAAGCTCTTACTAGCCATTAAAAGTCAACAAGTACCAACCATAACTATATTGATGATTCTTTTTTTTTTTCTGGCCAGCAGGTTGATTATATCTGATGCCTAATATTGTTGGAGATATTAAAATATTTAAGAACAACTTTAGAAACAAAGCAATTACAAATTTGCTTTATTGCTTTCCATAACTAAAATCCTGGTCTAGTTGTATTTAAAATCTTATGAGAACAATATCCATCAGTTTAAAGTGAATCTTCTTGGTAGGAACTGAGACATTCAAACACAAAGGGGTTTGTGCTGTGTGATTCCATTTACATAAAACAATAGAAATTTATAGTGACCAAAAGCAAATAAGTCATTGAGTAGGACAAGAGATAGAGGTATAGGCTACAAAAGAACATGAACATACTTTTGGGGGTATTAAAAATGTTGCTGAATCTTGACTGTGGTAATAGCATCTGTCAAAACTCTTTTAATTATCCACATTAAATGGGTACAGTTTATTGTCTATAAATTATATATTAATAAATTGATTTTTAAAGCAAGGCATTTTATGATACATTTAATGTAGTCATTTGCAGATTGTTAATGACCTCTAGGTAATAAACTTAAAGCTATAAGCAAATTTAGGCCAGTCTCTGCTCATCTACAGTAGCATCCTACTTATCTGATGGTCAGACGGTTGGTAACCCCAGGTCTCCAAAGTATAGCCAAGAGACTGGGAAGTGCCTTTGAGGGGCTAAATAGTTGCACAGAGCCTGTATGTTTATAGTGAAAGAATGCTCAGGAATCCCCACTATAATCTATTTAATCTAGCTTTATATAAAATATTTTTAAACCCTTGTGTCTTTTTTCCAAGCTTACTGCAGATTAAGTAGTGAATTAAAAGATGAGCACAGGTGATAACCTGCAAAGAAGAATTTTTATTTTTTTGTATTTATTTTTTTTATTTGGCTGCACCAGTTCTTAGTTGTGGCAAATGGGTTCTAGTTCCCTGACCAGGGATCAAATCTGGGTCTCCTGCATTGGGAGCACTCAGTCTTAGCCTCTGGATCCTCAGGGAAGTCCCAGATTTTTAAAATATAAAGTTAGATTTAAGAACTGTAAGTTCAATAATTAGGGGCCATGTAGATCAGGGTAAGGCAACTCAATACACTACAATAGCCTCTGTGATATTTCTGTATTCAGACACCAAAATTTTAGTAGTACAGTCATTGTAATAAACCTGAACCTTCAAGAAAAACATTGAATCACAGTCTGTAATACTTAGTATTGTGTAGTTTATACAGAAATGACTAAATAAAAACATTTTGTTGTTTAAAGGAATTAAATAGTAGGAAGCTGGAAAACATATATGAACATGTGAGTTTGTGTTTGTACCGCCCCCCACACTTATTAAGCATTAACACATATATATAACTCCATGCTTTTGTAAACCTTTATAGTAGTGTGACTTTATCCTGAAGTTATAGGCTCTTGGAAACAATATTTTAATAAACTTTTAGTGGGACTGGTCACCAACTCTTGAATAAGCCAAATCTGTCTTTGTTATACAAATAGACTGATGTTTCCAGATCTTCCCTGGTTTTGATAAGATTATGATGTGTGTACGATACTTTTCTGTAAGTGAAAGTGAAGTTGCTCAGTCGTGTCCGACTCTTTGCGACCCCATGGACTGTAGCCTACCAGGCTCCTCCGTCCATGGGATTTTCCAGGCAAGAGTACCTGAGTGGGTTGCCATTTCCTTCTCCAGGGGATCTTCCCAACCCAGGGATTGAACCCAGGTCTCCCACATTGTAGGCAGACGCTTTACCGTCTGAGCATTGACTAGACACAATACTGTCTCTGATTTAATAGTAAAATGAAAACTGAGGGTAACAGAAGATACTATAATTGATTTACTACATTTAGAAGATTGTATTTCATTTATTTACTCCCAGTGTTGATATGGAAAGGAGTTCTTGTTATCCACATCATTACACTGAGAGATGTGTTACACCAGACAGAACTCTAGGAATCCGCTAATATTTTGGCAATTCTGTTGTTACATGCATTTTTTAGTATACTTTTTTTTTTTTACATATAGCTGGTCAACTTAAGGGAAAGTATTAATGAAGTCTTTACTCAGTCTGTTCAACTGTAATGAACCATTAACAATTTTTAAGACAGAAAGTGATGTGATAGGATCTGTCTTGGGATAAACCTTGGTAGCTGTAGGAAGAATGGGTGGAGTCTACATATATTCAAAAAGATCAATAAATAAAGTTTAAATGTAGAGGGAGTTCGAAGACTCTCAGGTAGTTATGAAAGTTTTGACAGGGTTGACTGGGTAGGTGGTGATTCTGTTAAGGGATATTAGATAGGAATGACTTTCTAAAGGTGTGGAAGAGATGAGAAAGTTGATAAGTTTGCTGGGGGAACATATTGATTCGATCATGCTTAGAGATGCTTGGGGAGAATGGCGTACATGAAATCAGGTTGGGCTTCCAGGGAGAGACTGTAAAGCAGTCTCTAAACAATGGATTGGGTTTTTTAAAAATTTGTTTTCTTTGGAATTGTTGGTTTGTGTATATTAGCCTGCCTATTTTACAGTTTTAGGAGCTTGGATCTCTTAATTGTTTCATCTATATTATGAGGGAGTTGGAGTAGACTTATCTTTCTCTTAACTTTAATCCACATAAGAATCACCTCAGAATCTTGTTAACAAGATTCTGTATCTGAAGGTCTGGGTGGGACCTGCAGGCCTTCCAGCAGCCATGTGTGGATGTGAGAGTTGGACCATCAAGAAAGCTGAGCACCAAAGAATTGATGCTTTTGAACTGTGGTCCTGGAGAAGATTCTTGAGAGTCCCTTAGACACCAAGGAGATCAAACCAGTCAAACCTAAAGGAAATCAGCCCTGAATATTCACTGGAAGGACTGATGCTGAAGCTGAAACTCCAGTATTTTGGCCACCTGATGCAAAGAGCTGACTCATTGGAAAAGACCATGATGCTGGGAAAGATTGAGGGCAGGAGGAGAAGGGGATGACAGAGGATGACATGCTTGGATGCACCGTTGACTCAGTGGACATGAGTTTGAGCAAACTCCAGGAGATAGTGAAGGACAGGGAAGCTTGGTGCTACAGTCCATGGGGTCGCAAGGAGTCAGACACAACTGAGCAACTGAAAAACAACAGGACAATCACAAAGATCTTTTCTGTCTCCAGAGTTTTATCTTTCAATCTTAAGGTTTTTTTTAAAGTAGGAGAAGCCGGAGTTCTTATACTTTATTCATTCAACATACATTTTTATTTTGTGATCGGCAGATGAACCAATAGGTATAGGTAAGGCTCAGTAAAAGCACATTATTAACTAATAGCTTTGCCAAGCTAATATTATAGTTCCAGAAAATTGTCACCTGGTTTTCTTTCATATATTTTTCATTGTATTATATGCATTTATTTTAACATATTCTCATTTTCAAATCTTTCATTGTACTTCAGTTAGCTATCAAGTTGAACAGTTGATTGAAATTTAGACATGTTTCTGTGATGGTGCAAACTTATACATATACCTTCTTTCTGGAGTAATGATACTGACATATACCTAAGTAAATTATCTTTCCCAGTCTTACTCAGTCACTCGTCAGTATAAAACACAACATCACTGCGTCACTCGTCAGTATAAAATACAACATCACTGCGTCACTTGTCAGTATAAAACACAACATCACTGCCTCTGTTACAAGGGAAAGCAGTGTTACTTGTGCATGTTTTTGACTCTGACATCCATTGACTTACCCCTGACATTCTGTATAATGATCATTAATTAATCAGAGATTATGATAGAATGAGGAAGTTGGGGGTTGGTAAGAATGAGTCAACATTCAGAAAACTAAGATCATGGTATCTGGTCCCATCACTTCATGGGAAATAGATGGGGGAACAGTAGAAAGAGTGTCAGACTTTATTTTTTTGGGCTCCAAAATCACTGCAGATGGTGATTGCAGCCATGAAATTAAAAGACACTTACTCCTTGGAAGGAAAGTTATGACCAACCTAGATAGCATATTCAAAAGCAGAGATATTACTTTGCCAACAAAGGTCCTAGGTCTAGTCAAGGCTATGATTTTTCCAGTGGTCATGTATGGATGTGAGAGTTGGACTGTGAAGAAAACTGAGCACCAAAGATTTGATGCTTTTGAACTATGGTGTTGGAGAAGACTCTTGAGAGTCCCTTGGACTGCAAGGAGATCCAACCAGTCCATTCTAAAGGAGATCAGTCCTGGGTGTTCATTGGAAGGTCTGATGCTAAAGCTGAAACTCCAGTACTTTGGCCACCTCATGCAAAGAGTTGACTCATTGGAAAAGACTCTGATGCTGGGAGGGATTGGGGGCAGGAAGAGAAGGGAATGACAGAGGATGAGATGGCTGGATGGCATCACCTACTCAATGGACATGAGTTTGGGTAAACTCCAGGAGTTGGTGATGGACAGGGAGGCCTGGCGTGCTATGATTCATGGGGTCTCAAAGAGTCGGACATGACTGAGCAACTGAACTGAACTGACTGAAGAATGAGTAGGTACAGGAGGAAGAGATGAGTAAAGAGCGATTTTACAAATTTAAGATTCAAGATACTATCACTAAAATTGTATGGTAAAGAGATTTTACCAGGGGATAAGCTTCTCCCTGCATTTAAGGAACTTTGGGGGCCTCTTGAAGACCAGTTAGTATGGTGGGACAGGTCTTCAAGACCAACCCTCCTTATCAAGTCTTTGCTTGGATTTGTTTTCATTCTAATAGTTCTGTTAAGTGGTATCCTAAAGACATAGAGGAATTCATCCAGCAGTTCATAAATAAGAAAGGTTCATGGATTTCATGGAAGTGAAATTCTAATACATGTAGTTCCTTTGTGAGGGATGGTCATTTATTAATATAAGTAAAAATCCTAGACATTTCTTAAAGATATCAACCTTTTACTTTAAATATTTATTTATTTGGCTGTGCCAGGTCTTGCAGCATTTGCGATCTAGTTCCCTGACCAGAGATCAAACCTGGGCCCCCTGCATTAGGAGCTCACAGTCTTAGCTACTGGACCACTAGGGAACTCTAAAAGGTATCAATATTTAAAAATACCCCCAAGTTAATATTATCATTCACTGACTTATTTTTTAAAGTGTATACATATATTTTAAAATTTCATGTATTTATTTTTGGCTGTGCTGGCTCTTCATTACCATGTGGGCTTTTTTCTAGTTATAGAGAGCGAGGGCTACCAGCTAGTTGTCGTGCTCTGGCTTCTCACTGCACAGCGACTTCTCTTGTTGCAGGGCACAAGCCCTAAGGCGTATGGGCTTCCGTAATTGTGCCTGCTGGGCTCTAGAGCAAGACTTAGTAGTTGTGGCACACAGACTTCGTTGCTGTGCGGCATGTGGGATCTTTTTGGATCAGGGATCAAATTCATGTCTCCTGCATTGACAAGTGAATTCTTTACTGCTAAGCTACCAAGGAAGGCCCCATTCATTGACTTCTAAACATTGTTTTTGAAATGAACATATGCCTTTATTATCAGGAGTGTCTTTCTGGTGTCTTTAAAGAATGGCTTGTCTGGATAGAGTATCCTCACTGTATGGTTATCACATCTCTGTTTTTTGACATTTATTGTTACTGTAGAGAAATCTGGAAACAGTCTTCCTCCTCCTCCCCGCCAGCCCTACCCTCCACCCCTATATGGACTGTTTCCTGCCTGGTGATCTGAAAATTCTTTGTTTTTCAAATTCAGTAGCTTAAACTAGGACATATTTTAATGTTGATAATTCTTTAATAAACTTATCCATCAGACAATGTACTCTTTCTTCTTGAGATTTAGTTCTTTTCCTCCTGGAATATTTCCCAAATTATATTTCTGCCTAAGTTTTCTGTTCTGTTTGTTGCCATCTGAACCTCAGGGGCGTTTTTTAATGTTGTATTTTCTTAATCTTCTGTGTTTGTTGTTGTTTAGTGGCTTAGTTCTGTCCAACTCTTTCATGGCCCCCCTGGATTGTAGTCCACCAGGCTCCTCTGTCCATGGGATTTCCCAGGCAGGAATATCGGAGTGGGTTTCCATTTCCTCTCCAGGGGATCTTGCTGACCCAGGGATTGAACCCGCATCTCCTGCATTGCAGGCAGATTCTCTACTGTCTGAGCCACCTGGGAAGCCCTCTGTGTGTGTAGTCTACCCCATAATCGATGTGCTGTTTTATTTTACTACTCTCAGTATGTTTCTTCAGGTCTTACCTCCATGCCGCCATTTTTAGTCTTGTTGATTCTATGCCCTACCATTTCTAGTCATTTATTGGATTTATAGTAATAGTATTTTGATACTTAGTTTCTCTCAGCTGTATAATCTTTTTCATGTCACTATTTTAAAAGCTGAGCATTGAATTCTCTTACTAAATTTATATTCTTAGATTCCATGTAAAGCACTTATAAGGAATCTGTTTCTTGTTGCTTTCTCTTTCAAGGTAAGGTCTTTGAGTTTCGTGTGGATGCTATGTTCTATGCTTTTATTCTTTAAACAAAAAAAATATTTTTGCCAGATCATGGTGGCATGAGGGATCTTAGTTTCCCGACCAGGGATTGAGCTTGTGTCCCCTGCAGTGGAAGTGCAGAGTCCTAGCCTCTGGGCCACCAGAGAATTCCTTCTTTGTACAAATTTACTATAAAGTAAACCATATAAAAATACATAAAACTTATGTGTACAGTATTAAAATAGATTACATTTAAATATACATACACGTACATAATCCCTACCAATCAAGTATTATACTTTAACGGTAGTCCAGACTTTGGACTACCATTGGTGGCTCAGACGGCAAAGTGTCTGCCTACAATGTGGGAGACGCGGGTTCGATCCCTGGGTTGGGAAGATCCCCTGGAGAAGGAAATGGCAACCCACTCCACTATTCTCGCCTGGAAAATCCCATGGACAGAGGAGTGTCTTGGGCTGCAATCCATGGGTTCACAAAGAGTCAGACACGACTGAGCGACTTCACTTCACTTTCCAGAAGGTTCTTATGTTTTGCTTTCTTATAATTATCTCTACTTTCCTCACTGCCGTTAACCACTAGACTCACTTTATAATTATCTTTTTCATGCTTTTGTTTATAGAATTACCATCCACATACACATTCTGATATAATGCAGTTGAATTTTGCCTGCTTTTGGTCTTTGTATAATTGAATCACACTGTATGTGCTGTTTTGTGACATGTTATTTTTTTCCCAGCATATTTTTTAAATTCATTCAGATTGTTGCATATATGTTTTCCTTGTTGTATAGTATTTTATTGTATTAGTCAGGGTTCTCCTAACAGAACCAATAGGATGTGTATGTATATGGAAGGAGACTTACCTCAAGAAACCTGCTCACATGATTGTGGAGGCTGGCAAGTCTAAGTCTGCAGTGTGGGCACGCAGGCCTGAGACCCAGGAGAGCAGATGATGCAAAGTCCAGTGGCAGTCTTCTGGGGAATTCCCTCAGAAAGATTGCTTCAAGGCCAGTCATTTTGTTCTATTTAGGTCTTCAATTGACTAAGACCCACCCAATTATGGAGAGTAATCTGCTTTACTCAAAGTTCACTGATTTAAATGTGAATCTCATCTGAAAACACCCTTCCAGTTAACCTAGAAAATTAACCACCACAGTATGTATACCACAGGATTTTTTTTGTTGTATTGGGAATTTATGTGGTTTCAAGGTTTAGGCATTTTTAGCATTGCTCCTGCTGTTTGTTTGTGTATTTCTTTCCTAGAGCACATAGTCATTTATATTGTATGGAGTATTACATAGGAATAAAATTGTTATGTCATAAGTATACATATATTCAAATTTACTGGATCATTTTAAACCATTTTGTTAAAAAGTATGCCAGGTATTGGTTTTATTAGCTGCTCTATATCCTTGCCAGTGGCTAATACGTCTGAGTTACAAAAGCTCACCATTGTGAAGATTTAATTTGTATTTACTGGACCACTCTTTGAGCATCTTTTCATGTTTACCCTTTTGATATGGGCCTATTTTTTTCCATTACGTAAACTTATTCTTCAGTTGTGATAAATTTTCCTGAATTACCTTTTAGATTTCTTCCCCTTCTATTTTCTCCATTCTCTTTTCAGAGCTCCTGTTACCTAGATGTTGGACTTCCTGGATTGATTATCTTATTTTTCTTCTATTTTTCATCTGTTTGTCATTTTGTTCTTCTTAAATATCTTCTCAACTTTATCTTTTATTTCTTCTTTAAATTTTTCATTTATGTTATATTTTCTTTTTCTGCTTATTTTTGTATTCTACATTGTTCCTTTTCTGTAGCATCCTAATACTTCTTGCTGAATCCTATTCAAGAATAGAAATATGAACTTTCCTACTTTGTTTCTTTTAGCATACTGATAATTTAAAAAATATTGTCATCTTTTGGTTTGTTTCAGCTTGTTTTGATTCCATTTGTTTGCCTTTATCCTTCATCAAAGAGATTTTCCTCAGATATCAGTTGATCCTCAGCCTACTGCTCATAATTTAAGTTTATTTGGCACTAAATGAATAGAACTAGACAGGAAAGAAAAGGAAGGACTGGAACAACACTATACATCAGTTGGACCTAACAGACCTGTACAGAACACTCATCCAACAGCAGCAGAATACACGTTCTTCTCAAGCACACAGAGAACATCCATATATCACATGTTGGTCACCAGACACATCTTAAGGAATGTAAGAAAACTGAATCATACCAAAAATCTTTTCCAGTCACAATGAAATGAAATTAGAAGTCAAGCAGTAGGAAAAATGGAAAATTCACAGACGTGTAAAAATTAAACAGCACACTCTTGGGTCAAAGGAGAAATCACACGGGAAATTAGAAAATATCTTGAGGCAAATAAAAACTAAAAAGTTGACTAGTAGTTCTGAGAGCTTGAGGGAAGCCTCCCAAATATAGGATGATGTCTCTATTTTATGTGTTTTCAGCTGAGCTGATAATATTTCCCAGGGAAGAATCTTCCATTCTTTTTTTAAGGAAAGAGAGATGAAGTCTCAGTCTTCAGTGTTTAAAACTCACTTAGTTTACAGGATGATATCTCTGCTTTCCAATCTGTCTGGTGTTCCTCAGTTCAAAATCTCCTTGATTTGCTATCCAGAGAACAGAGCTCAAGTCTTCCACCTGCGTGGGGAAGGGGACAAGATTGGTGAATGTGAGGGCATATCTGTTTCTTAAACAGATCTTCTGCAATAATTCTTCCATATCAGTTCCACCTTCCAGAGCTGCCTGGTGCCACCTTTGAAGGTTTAGTTAGATACACTTGTCTGCTCCTTTCCTCAGGATGATTTATTTTGCCAAGGGAATATCATCGTTGAGTTCACATATCTTAATATTTTGTCCCATTTTGCCATCCAGAATTGTACAGCAAGATAGGAAAAAAGTAGTATCCTAACAAAAGTTTTAGATGGAGAAAATATTTTGAAATTGTGTATAGCTATGTTCTCTCTCCCTCAGCCTTTCTTAGTTAATTTAAATTCATTTTTAGTATTCAAGTGAACGCCTCCTCATATTCTTGTCTCTCTTTTAACCTTCTTCCAAGAGTATGTTTATGATTAGAAGAATTTATGAGATATTTTACTACTAGCTTCTTTGACTCTAATAAAAATATACAAATATGTATTTATGATAAATAAAATTGTTTTTGTATGTTGGTTTCTGGAAATAGTTCTAACATTTTATTGTTAGCTTAGATAAATGTGTTGTATATGTTTTGTTTTCTGTTTGTTAACAGGAAACATCTGTTAGCTTAGAGCTTTCCTTTGAAGAGATACTTCCCAATACTTTGGGCTCAAATCACAACTAATTCTTTATTTCAGAAAAAAGTAAAGTAAGACCCCAAAGGTCATTCTTTGTATCTGTTTTCATCATTTTGTACCTTTAGACTGAGTTTTTCTTTTGTAAGTGCAGTTTACTTGCTAAAAAATAGAAAGGATGGTATTAAGGGTTCTGTTCACTTTTTAAAGTTCTTAGAATTATGTATTTTGAAATTCATCTGAATGTAAATGGGCACAGCATTAAAACAGTTTTTCAAAACATGAAAACCAAAACCTGAAGTCACTGGATAAAAAGGCATTCTTTCTAGAAAGTCATAATTATGTATAGCAGTAGCAGTACAGAACAGATTATTCTGGTCTTTCTTTTCTGTTAGCTGCAGTGCCACTTTGGAGAAAACAAATTTTCATCTTGTTGAACTCTATCTAGGTGAGAGTTGGACCTATACAGTTTTGAACACGTTCATCAAAAAATGAACAGCTATTTAAAAATAAGGGCAGAAGCAGAGGGTGAATATATGAAAAGATGAAAAGAATGTTTTCCTATAAACATTAAGGGAAAATGGTTTAGCATTAACAGGTTTTACAAATTAATATTCTGCTTTCAAGAGTTCAGTGTGTGTGTGTGTGTGTGTGTGTGTTAGTCTCTGTTATGTCTGACTCTTTGTGACCCCATGGATCAGGGCCTGCCAGGTGCCTCTGTCCATGAGATTCTCCAGGCAAGAATACTGGAGTGGGTTGCCATTCCCTTCTCCAGGGGATCTTCCCAACCCAGGGATCAAACCCAGGTCTCCTGCATTGCAGGCAGTTTCTTTTCTGTCTGAGCCACCAGAGTTATCGCTGGGTCCATTTAAAACATCCTGCTTTCAATACAAGTATATATACTGACCTCTTTTCTCTGAAATTGGAAACCTAACTCCCAAGGCCCTGTGGAAGGACTCTTCCAGCTTCTCTCCTCCCCTCTTTGTGCTCTGTTTATAGTTCCACTCAGTTAACCACATAGTATAAACCTGGGGCATCCTGAGTGAAAAAACTCACAAGGAACTCCTCTTTGCCTTTCATTGGCTGTAAAGTCAACCAGTGCAGATGTTCCTACACAACCAGTTTTACTTCAGTACCTATTATTGAATTAATTTTGTTTTACTTTATTGTTTGATAATCATTCTGTTATTCTCTGCAGAAGTCTAAGCTAGCAAAGGAGACAGGAGACTGCAGTTGAACCTACTATCTACAGTTGACCCTTGAACAGTGTCATGAATAGGGATGCCTACTCTCTGCTCAGTGAAAATCCACATATCACTTACAGTTGGCCCTCTCTATCTGTGATATCCACTATCAGATCTGCGGATTCAGCCAGCCTCAGATAATGTAGTGCTTGCTATAGGATTTACTGTTGAAAAAACCCAAGTCATCAGTGCAGTTCAAACCTGTGTTGTTCAAGGGTTAACTGTATGTAACTTTATCTTAAATATTCTTATGTAATCCTCACAGTCAAGTAATGTTACTTTGTATAGAGTAATGTTATTCCTGTATCTTGGTGCAGAATCTGAAGAATGATTTTCCCAAAATCTCCTCACTGAGTGGCAGATCCCAGGATATAAACTTAATTTGTCTGATGCAAAAGCCTGAAGTTTTTTGTTAAACACAAAGGAACCAGGACTTGCCTTCCCCTGTCCAAACCCTCTTTCAAGACTGCAAAGGTCTTTTGTACTGGGACATAAACAATAACTCAGATCTTATGTGGGTTTGAGTGTATATGTTAGATCTTGTTAAACATTGAGTTTCTTGGTTTTCATAATGTGAGGGGGATACTGGACTGACTTGGTTTCATGTATCACTGTATAGAAATGTAACTTTTCTGTATATGAATAAGGTCATATATATTATTATAATCATTTTTTAGAAAACCACCTAAAGATAAACTTGTTAAAATTCAGCATTTCGTCTTGTCTTTGTGTTGGAAGTTGGGAATCATGCACACATCTCTTAAAGTCACTAAGTTGAGAACAAACTTACTTAGACTTTTTTGCCCAATAACATAGAAGTAGCCAGGAAACCCCTCCTTGAATGGCTTGGAAAGAGCTTCATTGTAAAAGGTCAATAAGTCTAACCTTAGATTTCCACTTTTTCAGTTAACCATCCCACCCCTGTGAGGCCAGTTCAGCCATCTTCCCTTCTGCCCTCTGCTCCCATACTTAGCAGATTTCAGAAGACAGTTGAGTGACAAACACCTGCCACTGTTGCTTAGATGGTCTTTAAGTGCCATGCACATTGTGAAACTGCTTATTTGTAAAATCTTAAGCCCCTGTGGAATAAAATGGTCTAATCCCTTACTGAACTGCCTTGAATGCAAGTGAAATATAAAAGAGCTTAATGTTAAACAATACTGTGTTTATTGCTGTATGAACCTTACAAAAATTATAAAGTGGCTTTCTATGTTTATTTTGCAGTAACAGTGAATATTAGTGAAGAGGAAATAATAAAAGCAGTGCATTTAACTCAAAAAAAGTGTATATTTAACTTTGGTATAGAAATTTTACCTTCCAACTTTTTAGACATACATCATAAGGGAAATTTACTTGGGAGAAATATCTCTTTAACGTTAGAGGAAAATGAGAATGGGAAGTGGAATTATATGGATCATTCACTTGAATATAAACTAAAATTTAATTGCTTTTAAAGAACCAAAAGCTAGATCAGTTTTATTTTAGAAGAAGGACCAGCATGTATAGAATATTGGGTTCTATATTAAATAACTATTAAAGTCTAATTTGAATGACAGAATCAGAGATACCTCAGGCCATTATTTAAAAAAAAAAAAATGATTCATTTTGTAGGGCACATTTAAACTGAAATCTTAAGAAAATTCTCACTTCTGTCTTCTTGAAATGTAACCTATACCAGAATAGTATTGTTGCATAAGTTTGCAGTTCTATTTAAACACTTAAACAGCTATTAATTTAGTGTTTAGTTCATCTCTGTTCTGTGTATTTTTAACAGTGAAATTAAATATATCCTTTCTGATTTGTTTGGTTTTAAATTAGGCTCACCCAGGGCTATCTTCCAGAGACTGTGAGATGGCCCTTAGTGCCTTTTGGCATCAGCTTTTATTAAAGTCAGTGCATGTTCTTGTCTTTGTCATCTTGGAAGGACATTAGGCTAGTTGTGCCAACTTGGATCCATTTCTGAGGTTTACCGCAGGAAGCAAAATACTGAAATTATCATAAACCATTCTTCTTCAGTTTTTTTTTAAATGCCACTGAAATGTGACTCTGAAGTAAAAATAGAATTTCTCGAGTCCAGTAGTTTATGACTTATATGCCCTGTATGTATTCCAAGCATCTCTTGCCCAGACTCAGCATGCAGACAGAAGGATGACTATGTAAAAGAGAAGAGCGTGTCCTTAACCCACGGCTCAAAATAGCATAAGTGTGTTTCTGTGCCATCTTGCTCTACCTATGACTCAGGTTCTGGAATCAGCTCTTCTTTAAATGATTGCTGGCATCACACCTAGGTGAGCCCTTAGTGGTGCTTTCCCACTAAAAGACATGAATGCTGGGATCCGAAGTATATTGAATACTTTTACTGATCAACTTGGAAAGAACATGCTAATACAGAAATGTCATATATAGTTGACCAGTTGATTATTGACTGTGTTCTAATAGTATATGAGGTTTATTTTCCACTGTTTTTCCTAGAGTCATAATGAAGTGGCTTAAAAAGATAAATAAGAACAAAATTTACCTTCTAGGGTAGGCCTGCTTTGGTCTAATTATCCCTCATTGTTGCAAATTCATTCTTTGTGTTCAAAAGTTTAACTTTCCATATTCCAGATGATTCATAGAGATTAGTCACAGTTTATTTAAACAAACAAAGAAGACACACACAGAGCAATAGTTTTAAATTTTTTTTTCGGAAAGAATTCACTTGCTTACTTTTCTTAAAAACATCTTTCCCATTTCATTGAGGCAGATTTGGAAGTCAAACCAGAAACTTCAGGCTCTACTACGATGGAAAGCACTTTGTTGGGGAGAAGCGCTTTGAGTCCATCCACGATCTGGTGACTGATGGATTGATTACTCTCTATATTGAAACCAAGGCAGCAGAATACATTGCCAAGATGACGATAAACCCAATTTATGAGCACATAGGATACACAACCTTAAACAGAGAGCCAGCATACCAAAAACATATGCCAGTCCTGAAAGAGACACTTGATGAGAAAGATTCTACAGGCCAGGATGGGGTGTCAGAGAAAAGGGTAAGCTACCATGAAACCACACTTTATCTTCTTCTGTTTGGGGTCCTTATAAGAAAACCATTATTGCCAGAAGAGATTGACTTCTCCATGGTGCTTTGGAAAGGGTGTGCCTTTTCCTTAATGTCTAGTTTCTGTGATGCTGAGTTTTGCATATATCTGATTCTTACTCAGTTAAAATATGTCAGGTGTGTTTTTGTACTCCTGATTATTTCTTGTTTTATCAGTTTTAAAAATTTGTTGGAAAAATGGCCAACAAATTTTATAGTAAAAAAGTTTGAGTCTTAATCAGAAGCATAACTTGTACTAGCTATATTACATAAAAAAATTAAGGGGGTTACATTATCAGTTTGTTTTCTTTAAAAGTAATTTACTTTATAATTAGTTTTCTTCTTTAGAAGATTGATAGATAACATGTATTTTTAAATATACATGGTTAAATTCAGTTTTTCAATAACTGTTACACTATTTTGAGAATCAGTCTTGAGTAACAGGAGAATTTACCTCTTTATGGACTTAGAAAGTAAAGCAGGAAGATATACTTTTCTATCATTATGAAAGACAGTTTAAGGTTTTCATTTGTCTTAATTGTAATATATTTAAGGTTAACATCAGAACCTTTAATTCCTTGGCATTAAAATAATTTTACCTTGAAAATTGTCCCTAGTCTCCCTTTAATCCCCCAAGAAAAAGAATGAGAATTTCCTTATATTTAATATTGTGTGGGATTTAGTTGGGAAAGTTTTATGTTTTCTAATTGTAATTGTTTTAATGAATTCTTATATTTTTGAGTATCTTAAGTTGCCATATTAAATAAATGTATTATATAGTGATTTGAGCTTGATTCTGTCACCAAATAGATTTGTGCGTAAATTCTAAAATTTTACCAGTTGCGTGAACTTCAGCAAGTTACTTAAATTCTCTGTGCTTTAATGTTCTTTATTTGTAAAATTGTAATAATATTCAGCTTTGGAGGATTGACTGAGATAGTATGTATAAAATAATCAGACACTTTGTGTTGTGACACAAAGTAAGCACTCAACGTGAGTTTGAGGGGAATGTTACTATGACAGTCATATTACCTCAAGGCAGGATTCTAAAATATTGAATGCTTTCCATTATCTTGGAGTATTTAGGTACAGAATGGAAATTTCAAATGTGCATTGTCTAACCTAAATCTTAATTTCTGGCAGATCTTAGAGTGGCATTTTGTGGCTACAGAGAAACCAACATATTAAATTATAGACTATAGCAAATGGTTTTTATATACTTAAATTTGTTAGGAACTACAGATCTTTTTTGGAAGTAACCAGAATTTAGAATCCTAAGTGCATGCTGCATTTAATATTGTTCTTTGCACTCGAGTTCCCATTTTCTCATTTTTATTTTTCATTCATGGCATTTTTTTAGTAATGCTTGTATTTAAATATCTAGCACTGATATTATGTTATGAAGATGTGTCTAGAATATTCTAAGTTAACATCTGTAAAATATTTTTTTAAATGTCTGTAAGTCTTTCAAATTGGGTCAGCCTAATGATAAACTTTGTTGATGTGTTCTGTATACATTTTTCTACATTAAGGGACTCAAGTTAAAGACACTTAGTTATTTAACATTAACATAGGGCTAGTCATTTAACCTCATAGTGCCTTGGTTGCCCCTCCTACACAGTGAAAATAATATTCACAGAGGCAAGAGACTGAGGTATAGCTAGCGCCTGAAAGAAGCTTTTAGTTCTAAGAGCCATGATGCCCTCTATATTCTGGCAATATTACCTGTATCATTACCTGGATTTTTGTGCTGAAGGCCAGTGGCATAGAGTGAAATAGCTGGCCCTGGAAAGTGTTTCTCTTCAGCAACCCTTGATTAAGAATCATCTTTTAAAAACTACCTCTTTGTTTTAAGCTGCATGCATCTTAAATCTAGTTGTCTTAAAATCTACTCACTCAAAACTAGATTTATTTTATTTACAGGTGTCATCCAACAGGGCAGGGATGATGACCTGTTCAACAGCTTGAAACATTGATTCCCTGTCACAGTGGATGACATTTGTAAGTAAAGACAATCATGTTTAAATGGTTTAAAATACCTACTGACACAAGTGCACTTTGATAAATATTTTACTGGGTCCTGAATAGCTAAATCCCCTTATCCATCACTCCTTTTTCTCAGAGGTGGAAGATGTTGGCTTTGCAGGAGCTAGTATACTGTTATGGAAAGGATACGAGCATTGGAATTAAGAGCTAGGTTCTGCTACAGGCATTGTCACTGGGGCAAGCTTTTTTCACCTCTCTTGAGACTGTGTTTCCCCCTTTAAATAAGAGGGCTCTGGACTAGATGACATCCACGGTTTGGTTTATATAGTCTATGATCCTTCTGGAGGCACAGGCTTTGTATGAGAACACAGCACAGGAAAGAGCACTAAAGTGAAGTCTAGAAAGGTGAAATCTGTTTCCAGTGTATCTACTAACTGTATGACCTTGAGACAAATCCCTAACCTGTCTGAACTTCATTTTTTCAATATATAAGACAAGGGTTTTTCTACAAAACAGTAGTTTACAGGATTTTAATAAATACTGCAGAAAGGGTTCTGTGCTCAAATAGGTTTGATAAAAATGAAGTTTTTTTTAAAAAAATAAGCTTAATCATTTCTTTTCTGTAGACTGTACAGCTTTGCTAATCCCTAATGTACATTGTGACACTCAAGAATTCTCCCAAACTTATCTGAGTCACCTTACCCCTATTCAGAACATTTTGGAGAATAATGTTTCATGAAACCCACTTTGGGAAGTTTTGAGCCAGATGATCTCTTAAGGTCTTTCTTTGTTCTAGAATTGAAGGATGAGAATTCTACATGTGTTTTTTTCAGTCCTTAAGGTATTTAAGTTGAGTGTCTGAGCTTTTGTGGAAGGTTGACAGGATGGATTTTTTTTTTAACATGTATTATTATTTGTTATTTTGGCTGTGATCGGCCTTCATTGCCACACACAAGTTTTCTCCAGTTGAAGTGAGTGAGCAGGGACCACTCTGTGTGGTGCAGCACGCACTTCTCATTGTGTTGGCTTCTCTTACTGCAGAGCACAGGCTCTAGGCACGTGGGCTTCAGTAGTTGCAGTGCATGGGTTCAGTAGTTGTAGCACACAGGCTCGGTTGCTCTGTGGCATGTGAGATCTTCCTGGGCCAGGGATTGAACCAGTGTCCTTTTCATTGCGAGGCAGATGCTTAACCACTAGGCCAACAGGGAAGCCCTGGCAGGATGGCTTTATGGCCATAACATTTTTTTTCCCTAAAAGGTTGTTTTGTTTGTTTATTTTTAATTATTATTAACAATATTAATAATTAATATTTATTATAAATGGAGGCTAATTACTTTATAATATTCTGGTGGTGGTTTTTGCCATACATTGACATGAATCAGCCATGGGTGTACATGTGTCCCCCATCCCAAACCGCCCTCCCCCTCCCTCCCCATCCCATCCTTCTGGGCTGTCCCCGTGCACTGGCTTTGAGTGCCCTGTTTCATGCATCAAACTTGGACTGGTCATCTTTCACATATGGTAGTGTACATGTTTCAGTGCTATTCTCTCAAATCATCCCACCCTCGCCTTCCCTCACAGAGAACAGTTTCTTCTTCCAAGTAATGAATATAGTGCACTTGCTTCAACAGGTCCTGGACTATGGCAGAACACAGTGGTTTTGTGATGATTCTGCACTTACTAGTAATGTGGCTTTACATTCTCCAAAACCATGCTTTTGAAAATGTCTCCTGTAACTGTTAATAATGCATGTTGTCAAATAAAATACATAATTTGCATTTCAAAAACCTACAGTCAGTCAGAACTCTTGACTCTAGCCAGAACCTCTTTCCTTTTGGATTAATCCTCTAAGCTCAAAACCTGTCTCATATATAAGGATAGCCTGTGATGGCAAGAGGGGGCAAAATCAGCTTGTTGGTTTTATGGAAGTTCACCAAGCTAAATAACCTATGTGTGTCTGTGTGTATATACATGTTTCCCTTCCCTAGAATTTTGGAATGAGTGCAATTCTTGATATGTTTATATATATAAACATATATGTAAAATATGGTATATATGGTATGTATATATGGTGTATATATAATTTAAGGAATTTCCTGTACATTAAAAATTTTTTTTTTCAAAGACTTCTTTGGGGATCCCTAGACTGCATACGTATTACAGAGCTTTGTTGAAATGAAAGCCCTACCAAAAATGCTATAACTGCTGGAATTCTTTGGTTAGCTTCGTAAAGTGACAGGAGTTTTTATCCCCTGGGAAAGCAGACGGAGCATGGACTGTCTGGTTTGCTAATTGTCTTAGTCTCCCACAAAGCCACTCTTCCCAGTGTTTTTACTTTGCTTAAAAATACATAGAGCACATTTTCTGTTTCTGTATCATCTCAATGTAGAATTCATAAGAAACCCAAACTTAAATTTAATCATTATAAAAGTAACAATATCAGAGAAGTGGGCAGCATGAAATAGTCTGAAGAAAACCATTTGATTACTGGATTTTGTGTTTTCTTGGCCTCTGGGGCCTCTTTTTCTTCCTTGCTCCTCCCCACGCTATGCTCCTCTTGTTCTCCTTTACTCTGCCTTTATCCTCATCCATCCCTCTTCCCCTTGTCAGGTGTCTCGTGTGGTTGGTTCAAGGTTAGGATCAGTTGTTCAGGGAGAACAGACCCTTAGAGAACTGCCGCATGGGCCCAGCGTCACTTATTTGTATTAAAAAATCAATTGAGTAATTTATGAGGAGACTATAACTTCCATACAGAACTTCTCATAGTGGATTTGTCCTCTTCTCAATGACCTTCTTAAGAAATCAAGTACAGTTTTTAAAAGAAAGAGCCTGCGTGATCAGTGTATATGCTAAGTCACTCAGTCGTGTCCGACTCTTTGCCACCCTAGGGACTGTAGCCCACCAGTCTCCTCTGTCCGTGGGATTCTCCAGGCAAAATACTGAAGTGGGTTGCCATTTCCTCCTGGGAAAAATGGCATTTCCTCCATCTTCCCAACCCAGGGATCAAACCTGCTTCTCTTACGTCTCTTGCATGGGCAGGCGGATTCTTTACCACTAGTGCCACTTGGAAGCTGGCATGGTCAGTGTATATATATACAGATATGTGTGTTCTTAGCAAGCCCTTAATCTCCCTAGATCTCAGTCTGCTGTAGTCTTTAATACTCATAACCACCAGTGCAATGGAATCCATAGACCTTTTTTTTTTAAAGACTACAGTAGGTCTATGGATTCCATTGCACTGGTGGTTATGAGTATTAATGAGATTTTGTAAAGTGGCCTTCCTTGTACGTGACACGTTATTGCCCTCTAGGCTCAGAGTGATCACCAACCAGATGCCGATTCATGGTCTCAGTACTGTTCCCCCATCTTCACTAGAAACAGCATGTGTAGGATACTCTTCAAGATCTGTCTTTTCAGTGCTTCATCGGCCCTCTGAGTTCACAAGATAACATCCAAAGGCTCCTACTCGCTTCATCACAAAGTGGAGTCTCTTAATAAGACTGTCATTTTAGTTGTAATGTTTTTCAGGTCATGTGTTTTTAGGGAAATACGGGCTACAAAGGAATTGTTGGTATGTAGTAGTGATTGCAAAATACTATAAACTTGTTGAAGTTAAATTCTATCACTGTGGACTCTTTGCTTTCTTATCTGTAATAAGAACTAATCTGTAACAATGACAGAGAGTTCTTATGTGCAGGGAGGAAGATCTTCTCTGCCCTGCTGGAGTCTTGAACCTGAGCCAGGAGCACTGAGCCAGCCCTCTTCTGATCACCAGCTGTCTCTCTTGCCATTCCTCTATGACCTGGGCTGGGTCCCATGGCAGGTGTTAGTCACAGTCAAATTGACGGGAAAGTAGGGTGTCCCCTGCTCTCAGAATCTTTAGAATGTCTCTGTGCATCAGGGAACGCCATTCTTCATTCCACAGATACACCATCTGATATATGGTATATATATAAAATATATATTTTCTAGACAGTTTTAGAAAAATTGTCTTTGTGACATGAAGTAGCTTGTGAAGGGCGGTGGATGGAGACACATCTTTAGGGATATGCTCAAAGAAGCCGACATGGCAGAGGGGCGTCTCCCCAAACTCACAGTACCAGTCATGTGTCAGGACAAGCTAGACCCCACCAGAAAATCTCATGCTTGAAATAATTGATGAAAATTCAAATGTGACCCAGGAAATTGTTTGTGTGAATCTCATCTGTCCTTCAATAATATCACCCACAGAAAGGATTAGTAATTGAAAGCCATTAGGGAAAACCAGATGGAAAGAGGAAGATGGAAGATAAACATCAGTTCCTCAGCTCCAAAGAACCAGGCCAACGGAAGACCAAATTATAATTTTCCAAGCCAGCTGCAGTTTTGGAAGATTTCTGTGTCTGGGCCAATTAAATAAATAAAATAACTCTTAAATCACTGGTTTGAGGGTTTGAAAAGGAAGCTACTAGAAATTCTTTCACAATTGCTATTTTAGAGCCTTTAGAATTTTGGTGAGGAAATAATCATTGGTGGTAAGATCCCCATTCATTAGCTTCATGGAACAGAAATCAACTCTGCTGACCTCGTTGGTCACAGCATTTGGGGTCCCAAGCAAGTAGAGGCTGTCATGGGATAATCTGGCCTTCCCATGTTGCTGTCTAACTTTGTGGACCCATTCTAAAAGAGTCAGCTCACTAGTTTTAGTAAATACTTATATCATACCTTATGTTCAATGATTTGGATCTGTAATTTTCATCTTCTGCTTTTTGCTCCATATTTTCCCCTTCTATTTGAAGTCATCCTCTCTCCCCCTACTTCCCTGGTGGCTCAGGTGATAAAAGTGTCTGTCTACAATGTGGGAGACGTGGGTTTGATCCCTGGGTCGGGAAGATCCCCTGGAGAAGTAAATGGCAACCCACTCCAGTTCTCTTGCCTGGAAAATTCCATGGATGGAGGAGTCTCGTAGGCTACAGTCCATAGGGTCGCAAAGAGTCGGACACGACTGAGCGACTTCACTTTCACTTTCTCTCCCCCTAATATTTAGACTCTTGGAGACTGATAAGTCATAGCTATGGCTTGAGCCTTTTTGTGAGTTATGAAAACTTAATGTTTTTTATATGGCCTCCTAAGTTAGTCCTTAACTCTTCATGGTTTCCTTGAAGTTACCTTTGTTGCTCAGTCGTTTCCAACTCTGCGACCCCATGGACTGACTGTATCACGCCAGGCTACCCTGTCCTTCATTATCTCCTGGAGTTTGCTCAAATTCATGTCCATTGGATCAGTGATGCCATCCAACCATCTCATCCTCTGTCATCCCCTTTTTCTCCAATCTTTCCCAGCATCAGGGTCATTTCCAGTGAGTCAGCTCTTTGCATCAGGTGGCTAAAGTATTGGAGCTTCAGCTTCAGCATCAGTCTTTCCAATGAATATTCAGGGTTGATTTCCTTTAGGATTGACTGGTTTGATCTCCGTGCAGTCCTCGGGACTCAAGAATCTTCTCCAACACCACAGTTCAAAAGCATCAATTCTTCGGTACTCAGCCTTCTTTATGGTCCAGCTCCCACATGCATACATGACTACTGAAAAATCATAGCTTTGACTAGACAGAACTTTGTTGGCAGAGTGATGTCTCTGCTTTTTAATATGCTGTCTAGGTTTGTCATAGCTTCCAAGGAGCCAAGTGTCTTTTAATTTCATGGCTGCAGTTACCATCTGCAGTGATTTTGGAGCCCTCAAAAATAGTCTTTCACTGTTTCCATTGTTTCCCCTTCTATTTGCATGAAATAGGACTGGAGGTCATGATCTTAGTTTTCTGAATGTTGAGTTTTAAGCCAGCTTTTTGACTCTCCTCTTTCACTTTCATCAAGAGGCTTTGTAGTTCCTCTTCGCTTTCTGCCATTAGATTGGTGCCATCTGCATATCTGAGGTTTTTATATTTTCCCCACCAATCTTGATTCCAGCCTGAGATTTATCTAGCTATAACTTGAACAAGTTATCATAACTGGTCAGAAATGCTCAAACCTGAGTTTTATATTGGAGTTATTAAGATTCTTTCAATAGCAAGTTATAGATGTCTCTAATGGCTACTACTTGTACCCTTGTTTGTATATCTTTTTTAAAATTTTTGTGCTGCTACATTACAGTAACTTGAATGAATCAACCCTGTTATCTTCTATTTCCTTAGCTTCTAGAACCATCCAGTGAAAATCCACTAATGCTATAGATTTGCTGGTGACCTATTTTATATTATTTAATTTTCTCTCTCATACAACTTAAACATTTTCCTTGATGATTTCTAAGTTTCTGTACTTATATACCAGCAATGTTTGATGAAAGGTCACCTTTGCTGTCGAATTTCTCTCCAAAAGCAGAAGCTTTAATACAAGCTGCAGATTGTTTAGCACCTTCTTAAGAGATTTACAACTCCTTCTTCTTGCCCACTCAACAGGAAGGGACCCCTAAGTGTGGGTATATTCATAGTTTGCATCATAACTTTAGAATGACTCAGGGCTGTTGTGCAAGTTCATAGTAAGGAAACAACTGATGCCCTAGCTCTTGAGAAAGTTCTTTTTTTCTATAAATGGGGGAAACTCTACAAATGAACCCATACCTCTTTATAGGCTCATTTCCCAAGAATTCTTTATAAGTGAATTTTATTGAGTATCTTTTACATACTGTAAAATGTACTCAGTTACATGTACAATTTGGTGACCTTTGACAAATGTATGCACCTGTGTAAAGCCCCACCTGCAATCAAATATAGAACATTTCATTGCTCCAGAAAGTCCCAAGTGTCCCTTTGTAGAAAATCCCACCCCTCACCTCCTGCCTAAGGCCACTACTGATTAGATTTCCATCAGGACAAGAAATGTGTTTAATGGTTGATATGACAGGTGACGTCCTATTTAATGTTTTAGTTTTCTACATTTATAGCACTTCTGACCTCTTTTTTTTTTTTTTTTTTTACTTTTTACTTATTTTTAAACTTGTCATCTTATTATTTTTAAATACCTATCTTCCTGATCTCTGTTAGATACAAAATTTTTCAGGTCATGTATTTTTAGGGAAATATAAGCAACAAAAGAATTGTTGATATGTAATAGTGAGTGCAAGATACTAGAACTTGTTGAAGTTGAATCCTATCACTATGGACTCTTACTTTTTAACCCATAACAAGGAGTTTAATAATGTTGGGGGCATAGTCAGAGAGGGCTCTTAGATGCAGGGAGGAAGAATCTGCTGGCATCTTGGACCCGAGCCAGAAGCACTGAGCCAGCCCTCCTTTAACCACTGGCTGTCCCCCTTGCCATTCCTCTCTGACCTGGGCTAGGGCCCATGACAGGTGTTAGTCACGGTTAAGTTGACGGGAAAAGGTGTCCCCTGCTCTCTGTGAACTGTACTACATGGTCTGAGGTATAATAATGAGAAAAACTACCATTTCTGCTTCCTCCTCCCAGTCTACTCCAAGGAAAAAAAGGCATTCTTTGTGGCAGTGATATGCTTCCAAAATTCCCTGTGGAACACCACTAAAGCATTTTTTCCAGCTTTGTAGAGACTGCTAAAGCACTTAGATTTTTCTGTCTACAATCCTTGAAAGCATGCAGTTGTAACCCATTCAAGAGTCCTGTAGACCAGAGTTCTCTGCCCAGTCCCAGTGAAGAATGACATTCTCTTGTGTAACAAGCTTCCATGGGGAAGACTATATAGGTCACATAAAACTCCTGGAGAAATGGTTATAACTTTTCTCCCATCTCCCTCAGAAAAGCCTGTTGGAATGGGAGTGAATGAGAAAAGTGAAAAACAGTAAGAATATTAAAAATCCCAGTATATCCTGCTATTGACAGGTTAACATAACCAATAATATTCTGCTGTCTGCCCTTCAGACAGCAGCCAAACTGAGTGTTTTATATGTGAGTGTGTTTGTATATGTGAATGTGTGTGTGTGTGAGAGAGAGAAAGAGAGGGCCAAACATGTATCATTTACAGTTACCAGTTCTAAATTAACAAAGCTTTTAAGAGGAAAGGATTTCCATTAAATTCCATCTGCAGGATATACAAGAAGGACTTTTCTGAAACTGTTACTTAAACCAGAAATATATTACAGTCTTGTGGACTTAACATTCAAATTTGCCACTTATTTCAGTGTGAATAGTAAACTTCCTTCGTTTCCTTTTAGATAAAGCACCACCCCCCCTACCAATGCCTTTGCCAATGATTATGTCTGATGATTGCCTAATTAATTTGCCTAATTAATGATTATGACTTATGCTTTAGAAGCAGTGTTCATAGTTACTGCAAAAGGGCTTTGTTTTTTTTTTTTCTATTTTAGATTTTTATTTACTTCTCATTTTTTTAAGCTACCCAATTTTTATTCTTTTTGTAGTTTTTAAATTAATTTTTATTGAAGTATAGTTGCTTTACAGTGTCTTGTTAGTTTTTGCTGTACATCAAAGTGAATCAGTTATACATGTACATGTATCCACTCTTTTTAGGATTTCCTTCCCATTTAGGTCACCATAGAGCTATACAGTAGGCTCTCCTTAGTTATCAGTTTTATTTATAGTAATGTATATATACGTCAATCCTAATCTCCCAATTCATCCCACCCCCGCTCTGCACTTGGTAACCATAGTTTGTTTTCCACATCAGTGACTCTGTTTTGCTTTGCAAATAAGTTCATCTGTACCATTTTTCCAGATTCCACATATAAGCAGTATTATTTGAGTCTTGTTCTCTCTTTATGACTTCCTGCTTTTTTAAATTCATAGTGATATTGGGCTGTAAACAAGGGGTTTTCACTTTGGGTTTCATACAAGAATATTCTAAACTTTTAAGCTAATTTAATTTTTTTCACTCCAAGAATGTGTAAATAGTAATGGATTCTTAACATTTGACTTAGTGTTAACTCATAAAAGAAGTTCTGTAGCCCTGTAAGCTAATAACTTTGAAGCAGTCCACAGCAACTAGTTCAAATGCCCTGTTTCTGCTATTCCCTTTCTCCCTTAATTCCTTATTTTTTGAGATTTGTTTTCCATAAAGATCCACCTTTACTCGTCAGATAGAAGCACTTCAGAAGGAGCTTTGATTATCACATATTACCTTCTGTTTATCCAGCCCCTCCTACACACACTCCCAAAACTGTTTTTTGTTTTTTTTTTAATTGAGCATCTCCTTGGAACAGGAGATCAGGATCTTCATCTTATGACTTTGATGCTGTCACTTTAAGCATGTCATCAACTTCTCTGAGCCTCAGTTGTAAAATGAAGGACTCAGCTTCAGAGATGACATTCAAGTCCCTCTAGGTATCACTCATAAATTTTTTTTGTTAACCCTGAAGAGGTTTCTCAGACTTAAGATTCTGTACTTCTGAGAACTTATTATTTAAGAGGTAGAACAGACTAAAAACATGCAGATTTTTTAAAATTTGTATTTACTTTGGCATATAGTCAGTGTACAGTATTGTGTTAGTTTCCTGTGTACAGCACAGTAGTTTAGTCATACGTGGAGTGGGTAGCCATTCCCTTCTCCAGGGGATCTTCCCAATCCAAGGATCAAACCAGGTTTCCTGCATTGCAGGCGGATTCTTTACCGTCTGAGCTATCAGGGAAGCCCCACACGTATATTTATTCTTTATAGATTATTTTCCCATATAACTTATTGCATAGTATGCAGTAGAGTTCCCTGTGCTCTATAGTAAGTCCTGATTGATTATTTTATGTATAGTATGTGCATATGTTAATTCCAGTCTCCTAATTTATCCCTTTCTTGCTTCTTTGGTAACCGTAAGTTTGTTTTCTAAGTCTGTGCATCTGTTTCTGTTTTGTAAATCAATTCATTTGTATCATTTTTTAGATTCCACATATAAGTGATATCATATGATATTTGTCTTTCTATGTTTGGCTTCACTTTAAATGATAATCTCTAGGTCCATCCTGCAAATGGTGTTATTTCATTCTTTTCATGGCTAAGTAATATTCCATTGTATATATGTACCACTTTTTCTTTATCCATTTACCTGTTGATGGACATTTAGGTTGCTTCTGTGATTTGGCTGTTGTATACAGTGCTGTAAGAACACTGGGGTACCTGTGTCTTTTCGAAGTATGGTTTTTTCTGGATATGCCCAGGAGTAGGATTGCTGGATCTTCTAGTAGTTCTATTTTTAGTTTGAGGAGCCTCTGTACTGTTCTCCATAGTGGCTGTACCAGTTTACATTCCCACCAACAGTGTAAAAAGGTTCCCTTTTCTTCACACCCTCTCCAGCATTTGTTTGTAGATTTTTTTTTTTTTTTGGATGATAGTCATTCTGCCCTATGTGAGGTAATACTTTATTGTAGTTTTGATTTGTCTTTCTCTAATAATTTGTAATGTGGAGCATGTTTTCAGGTGCTTTTTCACCATCTGTATGTATCCTTTGGAGAAATATCTATTTAGATCTTCTGCCCATTTTTTTTTAAATTGGGTTGTATGTTTTTTATATTGAACTGCATGAGCTGTTTGTACATTTTGAGATGAATCCCTTATTGGTTGCATTGTTTACAAATGTTTTCGCCCATTCTGTGAGTTGTCTTTTCATTTTGTTTATGGTTTCTTTTGCAGTGCAAAAGCTTTTAATTTTAAACATGCTGATTTAGGTATAGGCTTGACTCTGCTTTAAGTCTTTGAGCTGGTCATGTAATTTTTTTGTTTGTTTTTTGCTTCAGGAAATTGAAGATCTCTTCTTGCTCCTCAGTATAGATCTCCTAAAGTTATAAAACTAGGAACAGTAATAACTATCATTTATTGAGCCTGTTTATGTGAGAAAGTTGGCTAAATACTTTACGCGATTATCTCCTTTAATCTCTATAGCAATCCTTTTGAGGGTAGGTATTATAAGTATCTTTGGAGATGATAGGTTTATGGTGAGTTATCGAGGGATTGTATAGGTGTGTTTTAGTAAGGCATCCTTTGTTTTGAAATATGAAATCACAGAGGATAACCAGACCCTTCCACCAGATGCCCCTTGATGTCATTGTGGAGACTGAACATTGGACTCTGTTAGTGTCTAAGTAGATCACTGTATTTTGAATAATCGGGTTACTCAAAATAGAGAAGTTAAAACATCCTGGAACCTGTCCAAAGGAAGTTGTAGTTCAGATGGGCCCTTCACCCACTGAGGCATGTTACTGTTGAACTGGAACTCTTTATGTTGTTTTTAAAGTAAACTCTTATCAAATATTAAAAGAAGAAGATTCTGCCTTACAGAATAAGAGAGCTTATGTTCAAATTTTAAATGTAAAAAAAAAAGCTATCCTTCTCTATAATGTAGCTTAGTTCTCTAAAAGTTGATTGTATCAAATGCTACCCTCCCTTCTTTAAGTACCACAGAAGTGTACAAATCCAAATAGTCTTATTCCTTTCATAGGAACAACAGCAACACAAATAAATAGGAAAGGATTTATACTTATGTAATGTAAATTATACGTAAATGTGCAAAGCTATCACTTCAGCATGTGTATTTTAAATTGCAGTATACTTAATAAAATGAGCTCTGGATAAATTTCTTTTAAGTTTGTATAACTGAACCATATTAAATGAGTAACATAATTTATCTATGTATTAATGAAATGTAAGATTTATAATAAAGCATGTCACATTTATTGTATTTATGATTAGTCAGCACGCTTTTACATTTTCAGTAGTTCACTTGAATTCAGGTTGACATCTAAAGGTTTTCATCATTTCAGTCTTCAAAGTGCTTATTAGCATTTCATTGTCAAAGTTGGTGCTTACTTAGCTCTTTGAAACTGACAAGAGACCTCTGAGTTGACAGTCACCTCCTAAATAAACAAGATTTTGAAGGCAGTTGAAGTGTCTTTCAAATCAGTATTCCAGAGACTATGTGTAAAACTTACTGTGGAGAGTTTATTATAATTTAGAGGCAAAAAGAAAAATAAAAACTCTCTCAGCTTTTAAACTCAATTTGAGTTTATCATTCTCGGTATCTCTTAGAAGCAAGGAAACCAATAATAAATAATAAAGATTTATCAAAGATATTATTATTGATATTAGTGCTTTTTGAGAAGTGAAACAGTGAAGAAACTTTTAAAAATTTAATGTAAAATAAATTTCTGGGAAAGTTCTAAAATATATAGTCATGAATAGTTTTTTTTTTTTTTTTTTTTTTATTAAAGTGCTAAGTCAGATCAGTGCTCTCACCAATGAAACTTAATATACAGTAGGGATACCTACAGAAATTTTGATTCAATAGAATCAACATGGGACCCAGATGTCTGTTAATATAATTGTCTCTCTCTATATTGTGTGTGATGTGTATGAGATCCTGTGTGTAGTAAAGGTTTTGCCTTATGGGTTAGGTCAGGGATTCTCAAACTTTTTGGACTTAGGATCCCTTTACACATAATATTAAGAACTGGATTCTTTTAAATGCTTCTACATTCAGTATATGGTAGTATGTTATTTTGGTTGAAGTATATGAAAAAATCTGACCTCATACAAATAAACATTTGGTACAGGAGTGTCTTAAAAGCCTTTTCAGATAATTTGGATGTTTTTCTTTGATACACCAAACTGGATAAGTGTAGTTTCTTAAAGATTACTTGCAATATAGAATCTGAAATGTTGTAAATAAGCATTTCTTATTCTGTTACACTAAAATCCATTGGTCTGTCTTGAACTCTGAATGGATCTTTCAACTTAACCACATGCATTGGTAATTTGGAAAATAATGGTTCACTGAGTTATTTAGGACTTTGAAACATTGAAACATTTCTGTGTATGATACAAAATCACATTTCTTAGTATCATCCATCATTCATTTCATCAGAAAACTCATTAAGTAGTGGGAAGCCGTCACATTCAGTGTGGCAGACACAAAGTCTACAGAGTTCTTATTTTCATTTGCATGTTTGGATTTTATCACTGACTGTCATGTTATTTTCCTTGAGGTGGCAGGCTCATTTGTTCATTTTTGAGAAAATTCCAAGTCTCAGTAATCAGCATTTATGTTAGTTGTTCTTCCCAGTTAAAAAATAGTATTCCATGGAGAAAGCCACCAACTCCGCTTGCAACTCAAACAATACTTCTCTTAGAGAAAACCATCCCCACAAAGTCCCAATTGCCTTTTACATCATTTGTTATGATGCTGACTCTCTCTTTGGGATAGTTTTTCAAATGTAGGGGTATAAAACTCTAAACATAATCCAGAGTAGAAACAACAGAAGAGACAGAGTTAGGAAAAACTGTCTAAATATGTGACCCACAGTAACTCATTTAATGTACTGATGTTCAAAAAAAAAAAACCAGTACGACTGGTGTAAAATGTTGCAGTAAAATCTATACTTAGTATCTCAAAACCAATTTCTTTTGAAAAGGAAGACAACAGAGAAAACGCTGTTCAAATGATGACATGCTTTAATATTTCCAACACTGGAAAAGGCAACTAAAGCATCCACTTAAAAATGTACAGCTGATCCTGCAGGAAGAAATATTTTAGGCAAGTTATTTTTTTAACATCATATTTCTTAATGTCTTCCTTATTAATTCATGCATTTGAAAATAGTTTCATCTTGGAATTTTCCAGCAAGTTTTGAGTTTGAGTTCATAGGAAGAAAAATAAACTTTAGGCTCATTAAAGGTAGATATTACCAAATTCCCTTTTCCATATAACATTCTTTTGGAACTCATCAGTACAGAGGGATTTTCAGTTCAGTTCAGTCACTCAATCATGTCCAACTCTTTGTGACCCCAGGGACGTCAGCACGCTAGGCTTCCCTGTCCATCACCAACTCCCAGAGCTTATTCAAACTTATGTCCATAGAGTCAGTGATGCCATCCAACCATCTCATCCTCTGTCATCCCCTTCTCCTCCCACCTTCAATCTTTCCCATCATCAGGGTCTTTTCTAATAAATCAGTTCTTAGCATCAGGTGGCCAAAGTATTTCAGCTTCAACATCAGTCCTTCCAATGAATGAATATTCAGGACTGATTTCTTCTGGAATTGACTGGTTGGATCTCCTTGCAGTCCAAGGGACTCTCAAGAGTCTTCTCCAACACCACAGTTCAAAAGCATCAATTCTTTGACGCTTAGCTTTCTTTATAGTCCAACTCTAACATCCATACATGACTACTGGAAAAACCATAGCCTTGACTAAATGAACCTTTGTTGGTAATGTCTCTGCTTTTTAATATGCTGTCTAGGTTGGATATAACTTTTCTTCCAAGGAGCAAGCATCTTTTAATATCATGGCTGCAGTCACCATCTGCAGTGATTTTGGAGCCCCCAAAAATAGTCTGTCACTGTTTCCCCATCTATTAGCCATGAAGTGATGGGACCAGATGCCATGATCTTAGTTTTCTGAGTGTTGAGTTTTAAGCCAACTTTTTCACTCTGCTCTTTCAGTTTCAAGAGACTCTTTAATTCCTCTTCACTTTCCACCATAAAGATGGTGTTATCTGCATGTCTGAGGTTATTGATATATCTCCCGGCAATCTTGATTCCAGGTTGTGCTTCATCCAGTCCAGCATTTCTCATGATGTACTCTGCGTATAAGTTGAATAAGCAAGGTGATAATATACACCGTTGACATACTCCTTTCCCGATTTGGAACCAGTCTGTTGTTCCATGTCCAGTTCTAACTGTTGCTTCTTGATCTGCATACAGATTTCTCAGGAGGCAGGTCAGGTGGTCTGGTATTCCCATCTCTTGAAGAATTTTCCAGTTTGTTGTGATCCACACAGTCAAAGGCTTTGTCGTAGTCAATAAAACAGAAGTAGACGTTTTTCTGGAACTCGTTTGCTTTTTCGATGATGCGTCGGATGTTGACAATTTGATGTCTGGTTCCTCTGCCTCTTCTAAATCCAGCTTGAACATCTGGAAGCCTGGCTTGAAGAATTTTGAGCATTACTTTGCTAGCGTGTGAGGTGAGTGCAATTGTGTGGTAGTTTGAACATTTTTGGCATTGCCTTTCTTTGGGATTGGAATGAAAAGTGTCCTTTTCCAGTCCCATGGCCACTGCTGAGTTTTCCAAATTTGCTGGCATATTGAGTGCAGCAATGAGGGATTTCATTCATCCATATATTTTCATGGCACTTTGCACTGTTCCTCCAATAATAGTTGTTTTGGTCCTGCATGTTAATTTAAACCATGATTCAACCATCTTTGGAATTGAAAAATGGCAGTTCATGACTCTCAGACATCCTTTGTATTTCAGGTGGCACCTGTTCTCTTAACACAACAAATGTTTTCAATTCGGTCTTATCCTGTAGTCAGCTGTGTTGCTAAGATACCTGTGTTGTCACACATTTTCTCTTTAACATGTTTCCAGTTCATATTTGCATACATTTCGGCTGTCAAATGAGGAAAAATTATTTAAGATGCTTTGCTGGTTTGCACCTCTGGTCAGCAGTTACTTTTTATTTTTAAATCAAGCCAGAAGATATTGTTTAAAATGGCCATTTTCTTTGTTTTTAAATCTATTCTGGCCATATCATAAGACCAGAAGCTGGCGCCGTTCAGATAGGCATTTCTCTATAAATCTGAAGAATTCAGCAAGGCTTGCTAATGTACTTTGACGGGGTGCTCGTTCCTTCAATATTCAGTATCTGCTTTGTTCCACGCATCGTGTTAGATGATGAGACTGATGCTAATGATGTCAGCAGTGTCCTCAACACTACCACCACCTGATCTTTGAGAGCTCTCTGCATTCTGGGAACTGAACATACAGGCTTTGCATACATTCCATATATTGTCTCATTCCGTGAGGTAGGTTATATCCTCATTCCAGCTTTACAGAGGAAGAAACTGAGACTTCTCCTAAGATCCAGTAACTAGTAAGTGAAGTTGAGATTCTTTTTACAGAGAAGCCAAGCTCCTAACTACTTAACTATAAATAACACTGAACTTTAGATTAAAATTTGTTAAATTGTTTTAAAGGGTGATGAAACAGATTGAATAGGAGAGTTTAGAAACAGCAGCTCTCTATTTTTTGAATTTATTTTTTATTGAAGTGTAGTTGATTTACAATGTTGTATTAGTTACAGGTGTACAGCACAGTGATTCAGTTATATATATATTCTTTTTCAGATTCTTTTCTATTATTATAAAATATTGAGTATAGTTGTCTGTGCTACACAGCTGGTCCTTATTGGTTATTTTATATATAGCAGTGTGTATATGTTCATCCCAACTTCCTAATTTATGCCTTTTGCCTACATGCATGCTAAGTCACTTCAGTTGTGTCTGACTCTTTTCTACCCTATGGACTGTAGCCTCCCAGGCTCCTCTGTCCATGGAATTCTCCAGGCAGGGATACTGGAGTGAGTTGCCATGCCCTCTTCCAGGGGGGTCTCCCCAACCCAGGGATCGAACCCACATCTTCTGTGGCTCCTGCATTGCAGATAGATTCTTTACTGCTGAGCCACCGGGCAAGCCCAATTTATGCCTCTCCCATCACTTTTCGGAAAGATCCCCTGGAGAAGGAAATGACAACCCATTCCAGGATTCTTGCCTGGAAAATTCCAGGGACAGAGGAGTCTGGCAGGCTACAGTCCATGGGATTGCAAAGAGTCAAATACAACTGAGCGACTCACACACACACACATCACTTTCCCCTTCGGTAACCATAAGTTTAAGTTTGTTTTCTATTTTCTGTGTGTGTGACTCAGTTTCTCTTTCATAGGTAAGTTCATTTGTGTCGTGTTTTAGACTCCACATATGTGATATCATACGATCTTTGTGTTTCTGAGTTCAGTTCAGTTCAGTCGCTCAGTTGTGTCCAACTCTTTGCGACCCCATGAACCGCAGCACGCCAGGCCTCCCTGTCCATCACCAACTCCCAGAGTTCACCCAAACTCATGTCCATCGAATCGGTGATGCCATCCAGCCATCTCATCCTCTGTCGTCCCCTTCTCCTCCTGCCCCCAATCCCTCCCAGCATCAGGGTCTTTTCAAATGAGTCAACTCTTTGTATGAGGTGGCCAAAGTATTGGAGTTTCAGCTTCAACATCAGTCCCTCCAATAAACACCTAGGACTGATCTCCTTTAGGATGGACTGGTTGGATCTCCTTGCAGTCCAAGGGACTCTCAAGAGTCTTCTCCAGCACCACAGTTCAAAAGCATCAATTCTTCTGCACTCAGCTTTCTTTATAGTCCAACTCTCACATCCATACATGACCACTGGAAAAACCATAGCCTTGACTAGATGAACCTTTGTTGGCAAAGTAAAGTCTCTGAGTTACTTCACTTAATATGGTGATCCCTAGTTCCATCCATTTTGCAGCAAATGATATTTCTTCTTTTTAAGGCTGATTAATACTCCATTGTATGCGTGTGTGTATGTATATTTATATATACACACTTCATTTTTTTATCCATTCATCTGTCGATAGACATTTAGGTTGCTTCGGTATCTTGGCTATTATAAATAAGATAGCAGCTCTCTGTGTGCACTATTTCTGATTAAAAAACAACTATATGATGTGTTCAGCAAAATTCCCTGTTGTTTGGGCATTAGAAGGCTTAGGAAGGCACATTCATAGTGGATGGAGAGCAAGAGAGAGCTGGGATGGAGAGTTGGATTGAACCTGCATCTCCTGCATGAATGGCAGATTCTTTACCAGTGAGCCATGGGGCAAGCTGGTAATATATGCATTGACCATTTCTGTACTTTCTTTTAATGAATTTGTGGGCTATATGCAGTGTTTGCACTTTTCCAGACCTCATGTCCAGAACCCAAATTCTTCTAAAGAAAAATGCATATTATAATTACTCATGACAGTGGCCATTCTGGAATCTCTATTATAAATATAAGCCTTAGTTGATTGTTTACCCATAAGATTAGAATGGCTTTCCACCTTGTAAATTATGTATGTCTGGTGAATTTAAATGGAAAGTTTAATTACCTATTTCTAAAGACAGCTTAATTAGTTGCTCAAGAGACCCCTCTCTCAATTCCTTTGTTTGAAAGGTAGTTTTGTTGACTTGTTTTTATCTAAAACAAAAACAAAAACAACCATGAAAACCCAGTGCAAAAATAAAACCAGGCATGCTGCTCAGTAACTTCCCTTGAAGTCCTGGGAGACATTTGATGAAGGAGCTGCATATATGTCAGGAAAAGGAAATATCACTTTACCCACTACCCTCAAAATAATGAAAAAGGCTTTTTAAATGCCAGAAATTAATCACCAAGGCTGACCTTACTTCTCTGGATGTTGTAAACCATTTGTCAGGCTTAGCACTGAATTGGGGAAGGTAATTTTCAGCTGTGAATATTTCTGCTTGCTGATGGTTCTGGGTCTTTGGAGCCCAGAGCCTTACTAAAGTAAGAGTCAGTCTCCTTACATATTGAGTGATCTTATCTCCAGGTCTCAGGAAAGCAGGGGGAATAGACAGAGAATAGGTTTGAATCGGGAGGCCCCACCATTGCTGCTTTGCTTATCAATTTCTGCCCTTGATCAAGTACCTTCACATCTTTGCACTGTCATTCTGCAAGATAGGAACGTGAGGATACAGTGAAATAATGTATGTGAATACAGTGAAATAATATGTACGAAAAAAGCACTTTTAGAATCTAAAACTCTGTCTAAACAAGTGCTGCTGGTTTGGAGGCAGTGTAAGAATTGGGCCCAAATTTTTTTAAACTGAACAGGCAGAAGAATACAGTAATTGAAGTTATTGTAGAATGATGGTAGAACAGGATTATGAAGCCATTTACCTCACTGATTACTTCTTGCTGTGCACCATGGTGACAGAATCAGGCCTACTGCTGGAAGGGATTTTGTAAGGCACCCTCAGTCACCCACACCTGCTTTCCTGAAACTAGGTGATTTCTGTTTCTAGGCAGGGACATGCTAAACTTAAAGATCACTGTGACTCATCTTCCCAGAGCATCGATTTTACTCAGGAGTCATTAGTCAAAAACGTTTTTACATGGGTACGTTTGGGGAACTTGGAGAGCCACCCGTGGATCCCTGCACACCCCTGTTCAAGGTTGGTTGCTATTGGCGACTTTTTGATGGAAAAGGTAATGACGCATTAGCTGAAGCTGGCAGGAGCGCCTTAAGTAGCATTTGATCTTACCAGCCTGAGATCTTCAGTTGCTCCTTAAATTATCTCCCATTAACCCATCCTTTGTGGAGGAGGGAAACGGCAAAGTAGATCCCTCTTAGTACATTAAAATATCCCTGAAAAATAGATGTTAAATCCTTTAATCTTTCCTTCTTCCTTTTCGCAAGAAGTTGATTGTAGTCTGACTTCCTGTGTCTAATATTGTAATGTGCTGATCATTTGGGGGCCTGGTCTAGATGCCTCAAATCACTCATGAGATATCAAGGTTCATATGGAAGAATCTAATACAATTATATTTTATATATATATATCATACATTTACATATATATATATATGAAAGAATCTATCTCTTATGTGAAAAAGAACATCCAAGTTAGGGGTTGTTCTCTCTTAGTTTCATTAGGATCCTTTGAACTAACAGAAATTTCATGAGATGAAACATCATGGACCCAATATGAAATGTTTATTTTAGAAAAATGCCCAGATGCAGGTTATTTTTACTTTTCAACATCATTATCTTAATGTAAAACCTGCCATGTGGTAGTGTCATTACAAAGAAAAGACAAATTAATATCTGGCAGTGAGGTGCATGATTAACACATCTATGAATTATTCTCATACTTCTCAGGGAAATTATTTATGAAAGTTAAATCTGTTACCTTCAGGCCACTATTGCCATTTTTAAATATTAAAAATAGGCTTTCAGAAATATGTTCAATTTGAACTTCATGAATACACTTTATCCCATGAGCCCACATTTGTCTTTATTGAGGCTTAAAGTGAATATTAAAATAAATTACAATTGTAATATCCTAATCAAACTATACATATTGGGCTTCCCTGGCAGCTCAAATGGTAAAAGAATCTGCCTGCAACACAGGACACCTGGGTTCGATCCCTGGGTTGGGAAGATCCCCAGAGAAGGGAATGGCTTCACCATTAATAAATTACATTTGGAATACTCTAATCAAACTGGGCATATAGGAAATATGCTTTTATAACTCAAGTTTTAAAAAATCAGTAGCACATTTTTTTTAATAACCAAATCACATACACTTCATCTTAATCAGTTGAAATCAGTAGAGGGATGAGAAAACTGATAATATAATGCCTAGTTTTTATTCTGATTCATTGGCTTGCTTCTGTTAAATTGGTGATTGTGAAATGTTCACTGAGCTGCAATAACATGAAATAACCCCTTATGGCAGTTTAAAATCTGAAAATACTCCTGATGTCTATCTGAGTCTGCTTTTTAGCTTTTTAATTGTACTTTCCTTATGTATATTACCACCAAAAGCTCTCTGAAAAAAAGTGGAAACAGCCATGATCCCAGAGTTTTGCACTGTATTTAAAGTCTCTAATTGTTGTCAGTTCAGTTCAGTTCAGTCGCTCAGTCATGTCCGACTCTTTGCGACCCCATGAACTGCAGCACGCCAGGCCTCCCTATCCATCACCAACTCCCAGAGTCCACCCAAACCCATGTCCATTGTGTCGATGATGCCATACAACCATCTCATCTTCTGTCATCCCCTTCTCCTCCTGCCCTCAATGCCAGCATCAGGGTCTTTTCCAGTGAGTCAACTCTTCACATGAGGTGGCCAAAGTATTGGAGTTTCAGCTTTAGCATCAGTCCTTCCAGTGAACACGCAGGACTTATCTCCTTTAGGATGGACTGGTTGGATCTCCTTGCTGTCCAAGGGACTCTCAAGAATCTTCTCCAACACCACAGTTCAAAAGTATCAATTCTTCGGCGCTCAGCTTTCTTTATAGTCCAACTCTCACTCACATCCATACATGACTACTGGAAAAATCATAGCTTTGACTAGACGGACCTTTGTGGATAAAGTAATGTCTCTGCTTTTGACTAAATATGCTGTCTAGGTTGGTCATAACTTTCCTTCCAAGCAGTAAGCATCTTTTAATTTCATGGCTGCAGTCACCGTCTGCAGTGATTTTGGAGCCCAAAAAAATAAAGTCTGACACTGTTTCCACTGTTTCCCCATCTATTTCCCATGAACTGATGGGACCAGATGCCATGATCTTCGTTTTCTGAATGTTGAGCTTTAAGCCAACTTTTTCACTCTCCTCTTTCACTTTCTTCAAGAGGCTCTTTAGTTTTTCTTCACTTTCTGCCACAAGGTGGTGTCATCTGCACATCTGAGGTTATTGATATTTCTCCTGAAAATCTTGATTCCAGCTTGTGCTTCATCCAGTCCAGCATTTCTCATGATGTACTCTGCGTATAAGTTAAATAAGCAGGGTGACACAGTCCTTTTCCTATTTGGAACCAGTCCATTGTTCCATGTCCAGTTCTAACTGTTGCTTCCTGACCTGCATACAGGTTTCTCAAGAGGAAGGTCAGGTGGTCTGGTATTCCCTTCTCCTTCAGAATTTTCCACAGTTTATTATGATCCACACAGTCAAAGGCTTTGGCATAGTCAATAAAGCAGAAATAGATGTTTTTCTGGAACTCTCTTGCTTTTTTGATGATCCAGCGGATGTTGGCAATTTGATCTCTGGTTCCTCTGCCTTTTCTTTCTTTTTTTTTCTCCTCTGCCTTTTCTAAAACCAGCTTGAACATCTGGAAGTTCCCAGTTCATGTATTGCTGAAGCCTGGCTTGGAGAATTTTGAGCATTACTTTACTAGCGTGTGAGATGAGTGCAATTGTGCGGTAGTTTGTTGTCAGAGCTTCTCTCATTTCATCTCCTCTATTGTTACAGAACAATAAAAGTGTTTCTTTAAGCTGTGCAAGTAATAGATATAAAAAATTTGGGTAAAACAAAAACCAAAATGTTAATGACATATTTCCCTAATTAGCCCTCAGGTTCATTTAGGGGGAAAATTGGGAATGAGTTCCTATGGAGGCTATTTTCAACTTTTCATTTGGAAGAACCAAGAAAAATGTTATGATCCCCATACAACTATCGTTGCCAATGGCTGAATACTGGAGACTGTTAGACTAGAATATTTTACTCTTATTATGTAATTTTATATATAATTACATGTGTATATTAACTTGTTACATGATTCCACACCAGGAAATATCTGCCATTTATTTTATCTTCCCAAAGCACCTATTATATAAAATTGTTTATCAATACACCAGGGCTACAATCTAGTGTCCATTAAGAACTTGTAAATGAAAAAAATAAGACTGTTCTATGAAAGAAATTTAAGATCACCACCTAAGGTATTTGAACAGAACTATGCAGAGTCATCATAAAGACACACCTGGAAAAAGACTCACAGAGCTAGAAGCTGCTTATGCCAATCTCAGTATTGACCTAAAATGAAGGTACCTCTCAATAAATGGGTACTGAGCATTCTAGTTCCCTGGCAGGGCCATCCTATTTATAGAAGATTCAAAGGATATCTGTGCATTCTGTATTCAGTTCATCTAACCCACTTCACTTGTCTGATTCTATTCTCTGCTTCCTAATGATTTTTTTCTTTCCAGTGTAGGTATGCTACCCAAAAGAGAGCATGTTGGTCACCCACTTTATGATCATTATATCTCATATAAACTACACAACCATCGTTCTGCTTTTACCTTCAGTTTCATGAGCTTGGCATTATGTCAGTCTGCTCTTGAGAAATAGATGTGACCTCCTTGCTGACAGATTTTTAAGTTTCTGAGCCTGCAGAACTAAACCATACAAAAGCCTGTAGTACATTAGGCAGAGCTACCTTGAAGGGATGCGCTCATAGCCAGCTGGCCTTTCCCCAGTTGGACAGTCACATTTTTACATCCTTGTGTGCTGAATGAGTGTGAACCTTCCTTCTTCCTTTTGAATTTCTTTTTAAAATATGGAGAAGACCACAGAGTTCATTTAGTAGATCTGGGAGTTAGGAAAAAGTTCAGGGACTTGGCTGGTATCAGTCAGAACCAGGCTTGGTAACCAGGCTGTGTGCCATTCCACCCGCTCCTCTTGGCCTGGTGTGCAAAACACTTCCTCACACTGTCGTCTGGAGAAGTTGATCATATCTGTTGTTTCTTGCAAGGATAAGGAATGCAAGGCTGTGCTTTTTTGTTTGCATTGTGTTTTTAAATGTCTTATGTTTCTGTAATTGCTTCATGTAAGTCAAAGAACATGTTAGAGTACACAGAGTTTGGTAGTGTGAATGTTAATATAGTGTAGTTTAAATTTATTATACAGTGAAATGAATGCATTGCTGTGCCTTATTGTTATCTGTTTAGAGAGAGGTTACATTAATGCTAGAGCCCTGTGTAGTGACGACTCAGTTAGAAATTACAATGTGACTCATGCCAGGAGCATAAAAATTTAGAGCCCTGGTCAGATTTAAAAGTTTCCTGTGCAACATAAAAAGTTACTTATTCCAATATAACTTCAGGAATTTATAGAGTTCTGTGTAGAAATCTCTAATGTTTGACTTAAAATGTATTTGAAAATTTTGAAGAGGTGATGAATCTGGTAGATGCTATAAATTTAAATATAAGCAGTACTAAATTGGCTAGTGATCTGAGGGATACTAGAATATAAATCATCCAGAAACTTATTCAAATGATAGCCTTTCCAAATTGCATGTTAACTATAGGTAATATGAGGGGCAGGAGAGTTTAAAGGAAAGACGGAATCTGAAGTCGCTTAGACCTGAGTTCAGCTCCTATTCTCACCACTTACTAGTTAGGTGACTTTAATCTGAGTTTCTGTTTCTTTATCTATAAAATGAAACCTGCCCTGTTGTTTTAACAACTAAGCTACTTTGTTGTTGTTCAGTCACTAAGTCATGTTCAGCTCTTTGCAACCCTGTGTCCTGCAGCCTGGCTCCTGTGCTCTCCACTATCTTCCTGAGTTTGCTCAAGTTCATGTCCATTAAGTCAGACATCTAACCATGTTGCTATCTAGCCATCTCATCCTCTGCCACCCTCTTCTCCTTTTGCCTTCAGTCTTTCCCGCTATCAGGGTCTTTTCCAGTGTGTTACCGTTTCACATCAGGTAGCCGAAGTATTGGAGCTTTAGTGACAGTCCTTCTGATGGTATTCAAGGTTGATTTCCTTTAGGATTGACTGGTTGGATCTCCTTGCAGTCCATGGGACTCTCAAGAGTCTTCTCCAGCATCACAATTTGAAAGCATCAGTTCTTCAGCACTCAGCTTTCTTTATGGGCCGACTCTCACATCTGTACACGACTACTGGAAAAATCATAGCTTTGACTAGATGGACCTTTGTCGGCCAGGTGATGTCTCTGCTTTTTAGTACATTATGTTTATCATAGTTTTCCTTCCAAGGAGCTAGCATCTTTTAATTTCATGGCTGCAGTTACTGTCCACAGTGATTGTGGAGCCCAAGAAAATAAAGCCTGTCACTGTTCCCACTTTTCCCCCTTCTGTTTGCCATGAAGTAATGAGATTGGATGACATGATCTTAGTTTTTATTGAATGTTGAGTTTCATGCCAGCCTTTTCACTCTTCTTTCACCCTCATCAAGACGCTCCTTAGCTTCTCTTCACTTTCTGCCATTAGAATGGAATCATCTGCATATCTGAAGTTGTTGATATTTCTCCCAGCAATCTTGATTCCAGCTTGTGATTCATCCAGCCCAGCATTTCACATGATGTACTCTGCATAGAAATTAAATAAGCGGGGTGACAATATACAGCCTTGACATACTCCTTTCCCAGTTTTGAACCAGTCCATTGTCCTATGTCTGGCTCTAACTATTGCTTCTTGACCTCCATACAGGTTTCTCAAGAGACAGGTAAGGTGGTTTGGTATTCCTGTCTCTTTAAGAATTTTCCACAATTTGTTGTGATCCACACAGTCAAAGACTTTAGTGTAGTCAGTGATGTAGAAATAGATGTTTTTTGGAACTCCCTTGCATTCTCCATGATCCAGTGAATGTTGGCAATTTAATCTCTGGTTCCCTGCCTTTTCTGAACCCAGCTTGTACATCTGAAAGTTCTCAGTTCATGTACTGCTAAAGCCTAGCTTGAAGGGCTGTGAGCATAGTCTTACAGGCTTGTGAAATGAGCACAGTTATATCGTGGTTTGAACACCCTTTGGCATTGCCTTTCTTTGGGATCAGAATGAAAACTGACCTTTTCCAGTCCTGTGGCCATTGCTGAGTTTTCCAAATTTGCTGGCACATTGAGTGCAGCACTTTAACAGCATCATCTTTTAGGATTTGAAATAGCTCAACTGGAATTCCATCACCTCCACTAGCTTTGTTCGTAGTGATGCTTCCTAAGGTCCACTTTACTCTGCACTTTAGGATGTGAGGCTCTAGGTGAATGACTACACCATCGTGGTTCTCCAGGTCATTAAGACCTTTCTTGTATAGTTCTTCTGTGTATTCTTGCCACCTCTTTTTAATTTCTTCTGCTTCTGTTTGGTCCTTACCGTTTCTGTCCTTTATCATGCTCATCCTTGCATAAAATGTTCCTTTGATACCTCCAAGTTTCTTGAAGTGATCTAGAGTCTTTTCTATTCTTTTTTTTCCCTCTGTGTCTTTGCATTATTCCTTTAAGAAGGTCTTCTTATCTCTCCTTGCTATTTTCTGGAACTCTGCATTCAGTTAAGTATATCTTTTCCTTTTCTCCTTTGCCTTTTGCTTCTCTTCTTTCTCCAGCTAATTGTTAGCCTCCTCAGACAACTTCTTTGCCTTCCTGCATTTCTTTGGGATGGTTTTGGTCATACCTTCTGTATAGTGTTACAAACCTCCATCCATAGTTCTTTGGTACTCTGTCCAGATCTAATCACTTGAATCTATTTGTCACCTCCACTCTATAATCATAAGGGATTTGATTTAGGTCATACCTGAATGGCCTAGTGGTTTTCCCTGCTTTGTTCAATTTGAGCTTGAATTTTGTAATAAAGAGCTCATGATATGAGCCATAGTCAACTCTAGGTCTTGATTTTACTGACTGTATGGAGCTTTTCCATCTGCAAAGAATATAATCAATCTAATTTCATTATTGATCATCTAGTGTTGTTCATTTGGAGAATCATCTCTTGGGTTGTGAGAAAAGGGAGTTTGCTGTAACCAGCATGTTTTCTTGATAAATCTGTTAGCCTTTGCTCTGCTTCATTTTGTACTCCTCTCCAAATTTGCTTTTTATTCCAGGTATCTCTTGACTTCCTACTTTTGCATTCCAATCCCCTATTATGAAAAGAACATCTTTTGGATGTTAGTTCTAGAAGGTGTTGTTGTTCTGTCACGAAGTTATGTCCAACTCTTTGTGACCCCCTGGACTGCAGCACACCAGGCTCCCTGTCTTTCATTCTCTCCCAGAGTTTACTCAAACTCATGTCCATTGAGTCGGTGATGCCATCCAACCATCTCATCCTCTGTCACCCCCTTCTTCTCCTGCCCTCAATCTTTCCCAGCATCAGGGTCTTTTCTAATAAGTCAGTTCTTCGCATCAGGTGGCCAGAGTTTTGGAGCTTCAACACCAGTCCTTGTAAGGAGTATTGTGGGTTGAATTCCTTTAGGATTAAGTGGTTTGAGTGGTCTTTATAAAACTGGTTAACCGCACCTTCTTCGGCATTAGTGGTTGCAGAATAGACTTGGGTTACTCTGATGCTGAATGACTTGCCTGGGAAGGGAACTGAGGTCATTCTGTCATTTGTGACACTGCACTCAAGTACTGCTTTTCAGACTCTGGTTGCCTACGAAGGCTACTGTATTTCTTCCAAGGGATTCTTGCCCACAGTAGTAGATATAATGGTCATCTGAATTAAATTCTCCCATTCCTGTACATTTTAGTTCACTGATTCCCAATATGTCAGTGTTCATCGATGTTCATTTTTGCCGTCTCCTGCTTGACCATGTCCAATTTATCTTGATTCATGAACCTCACAGGACTTGAGCGTTTCCACTTTGACCCAGCCACTTCATTCTTTCTGGAGCTATTTCTCTGCTCTTACCATTGGACACTTTCTGACTTGGAGTCATATCTTTCAACATCATATCTTTTTTTTTTTTTGCCTTTTCATACTGTTCATAGGGTTCTCATGGCAAGAATACTGAAGTGGGTTGCCATTTCCTTCTCTGGTGGACCATGTTTTGTCAGAACTCTTCACTGTGACCCATCTGTCTTGGGTGGTGCTGCATGGCATGGCTTGTGGCTTCATTGAGTTATGCAAGCCCCTTCACCACGACAAGGCTGTGATCCATGAAGGGGAACTAAACTACGTCATACCTGTAAAGCATTTACTAGTACAGTGCCATGTAGTTGTCAGTTAATAAATGTAAGCTGACATATAATTGTTAAGTACCTTGAATATATTCCACTCTTGGCTCTAATGGAGAGAAACTAGGTTACAAATGATAATTTAAGGGACACAAGTATGAATAATCAGTATATCTAGAGTGAGCTGAATTTGCTTGGATCTACAAATTTTGATTGTGGAAGAGCTGTTGTTTATAACTCAGTTTCAACATTTTGTAGAAATTGCAGAATTTGCTAAACTTGAATTAGTGTTTTAGATCACCCAGTAGTAAGCAAATCCAGCTACTCTACACGTCCATGAGCCTTAGGGCCATGCCAGCTAGAACAATCTTTTATGGTACTTATTGGATGGAATGTTGATTTAGCTTAGTTAACTGGAGCATTGAGGTCATGAGTCCGTGATGTCATCATGATGTTACAAAGGAGGTAACTGTTTGCATGAGGTCTTTGTAGTTTTCTAGAAAACATTCTTACTGTTAGTATTTCCTGACATTCAGTAACTGGAGATTTATTCTTTTGGCTTAAGTCTTGGTCCCATACTAAAATCAGATACTCGTGGAAAAGGAAGTGTAATCAGTCATCTGCACCTTAATGTAAGCAGGATTTGAGGCAGGAAGGAGGAAAGGACAGGGGTTACTCAGTTTGAGCCCAGGGGTTCAGATTACTAGTACATGGTAAGTTTAAAAACTGCAGAACGGTGATGCCTATGAAAAGACCCTGATGCTGGGCAAGATTGAAGGCAGAAGGTAAAGGGGACGACAGAGGATGATGGTTGGATGGCATCACCAACTTGATAGACATGAGTTTGAGTAAACTCCATGAGTTGGTGATGGACAGGAAAGCCTGGAATGCTGCAGTCCATGGGGTTACAAAGAGTCAGATACAACTGAGCGACTGAACTGAACTATGATGTGTGCCTAAACCATGTGGCTACAGTTTGACCTGAAACTCACGTTGCTTAGGACAGTGGCCTTGGGCCTTTAATGTGTATCACTGTCACAGGTTAGACTAACTCTGAACTTGGACAACTGGGGTCTTGGAAGGAAAAGAGGTGAAACTTCTATTTGTTAATTACTTTCTGTGCTAGGAATAATGAAAAATGCTTATTATCTCATTTAATTCTTAGTCATTCTATAATGTAAGTACTTTTAATCCACTTAAATCAGTAGCTTGAGCAAAGACTCACCACAGCCAGTAGATGAAGGGGTTAAGGTCAGCACTTCTCTCTGACCCAAGAGCCCATGTTCCTGTTTTGCTAGGCTTGGTGAAAATGAGAGGCTAACTCAGCACAAATCCAGTATTGTTACTAGACAACAGCAGAGTGGGGTCAGTGGTAGAAATTTCTTTATTTGAAAAACAGCAAATGCATTCCTTTCCAAGGTCACCTATTTCCCCCTTACAACACTGCCAGCCCGCACTTTCCCAGTCCTCTTCTCTGAACTGCAGAGGGTATGACAAAGGTAGACACAGAGAAGTTGTGGGATCTGCTCCTTTCCCATCTCTCTCTCCAGCCTAGTCACCCTTATCTGAGCAGAATACAGAAATGATATCTGTGTTAAGGATGGACAGAGTCAGGTCCAAGACAGGCCAAAGGTTCCCAGTCAAAATACAAAGCAAAATACTGCTGGTGTTTCCAGCAAAAATGACCCGTGAGCATTTCTTCGCCTATAAAACACCCATTATGCAACATGTCTCGGGCTCTATAACCAAGAACTGGGACAAAGATATGAAGCATAACACATTGTTCCTGACATCTTAACAAATGCTGAGAATCTTCTTTCCTTTTAGCTCCATCCCATCCTGCTCCTTCAGCTAACACACATTATATGCCTTTTGAAAGATAGGATTAGAACTAGCATTGGGGCAATTTGATAGAGACCATAATATAAAGAGAAGAGCAGGAGTTTCAGGCATGCTTGTATGTATGAACCAAAGGCAGATTAATCTAACTCCTTATACAGAATGGGTTCCCTTGTGGCTCAGCTGGTAAAGAATCTGCCTACAATGTGGGAGACCTGGGTTCAATTCCTGGGTTGGGAAGATCCCCTGGAGAAGGGAAAGGCTACCCACTTCAGTATTCTGACCTGGAGAATTCCATGGACTCTACAGTCCATGGGGTCACAAAGAGTTGGACACAACTGAGTGACTTTCACTTATACAGAAACCTGTCTTATATTACACAGTGTACATACTCTGCAGCTAATATTTGGCACAGCAGCCCTGTATCATTTATTGAATGCTTGTATGGATGTGAAAGTTGGACTATAAAGAAAGCTGAGCGCAGAAGAATTGATGCTTTTGAACTGTGGTGTTGGAGAAGACTCTTGAGAGTCCCTTGGACTGCAAGGAGATCCAACCAGTCCATCCTAAAGGAGATCAGTCCTGGGTGTTCATTGGAAGGACTGATGTTGAAGCTGAAACTCCAGTACTTAGCCACCTGATGTGAAGAGTTGACTCATTTGAAAAGACCCTGATGCTGGGAGAGATTGAGGGCAGGAGGAGAAGGGGACGACAGAGGATGAGATGGCTGGATGGCATCACCGATTCGATGGATGTGAGTTTGGGTGAACTCTGGGAGTTGATGATGAACAGGGAGGCCTGGTGTGCTGCGGTTCATGGGATTGCAAAGAGTCGGACACGACTGAGCAACTGAACTGAACTGAACTCTCTGTAGTCTTTTCTTCTTTATGTATTATCCCCAAACTGTCCAGTATCCTATAAGATAAATATTACTAGCCATGAACATGAAAGTGTTTGTCGCTCAGTTATGTCCAGCTCTTTGAAATTCCATGGACTGTAGCCTGCCAGGCTCTTCTATCCTTGGAATTCTCCAGGTAGGAATACTGGAGTGAGTAGCCATTCCCTTCTCCAGGATTATTATCCATGGTATGTAATAACCAAGGCAACAAATAAATCTCCCAAGGTCAGGATTCAAACTTCAGTGTCTCTGATTTTAAATCACATTTTTTATTGTAATACACTGCCCTCCAGTAAAAAATAGCTGCCTTCATTTGATTTTTATTCATTGAATCTTTATTTGTACCAGCTACTGTGCTAGATTCAGGATTTAAACTGAGATGTGTAAGACCTAGTTCTATATAAACAGCTACATAGGCAACTGTGATATGAGGCAGAAGGTGATACGTCTCGTAATTAATGAACAAGTGAAGGACTCTGAGGTTCACAGGTGGGTAACGTCACAGCTAATGCTTCAAATGGTCAAAGGTGTCCTGAAGGAGGGGATATCTGAATGGAGCCTGAGGGCTGCATTTCCTACTGCATGTACTGTGGGCTACACTTGAGATCTAGATCTTAGTGATGATTACTTTTTCTTACCATTCGGTGTTCCTCATTGTTTGCTATGTCTTACAATCTATTGCTACTCTTCAGAACTGAAAAGAGAAAATAACTAGAGAAACACCTTGAATACCAGAGAGAAAAAAACAACTACTCTCAGACTCCATGGTTTCCTTTCATTTTCTCATTTGAGTGGATATAGCATAGTGTTTGGAGAAGGCAATGGCACCCCACTCCAGTACTCTTGCCTGGAAAATCCCACGGACGGAGGAGCCTGGTGGGCTGCAGTCCATGGGGTCACTAAGAGTCGGACACTGAGCAACTTCACTTTCACTTTTCACTTTCATGCATTGGAGAAGGAAATGGCAACCCACTCCAGTGTTCTTGCCTGGAGAATCCCAGGGATGGGGGAGTCTGGTGGACTGCCGTCTATGGGGTCGCACAGAGTCGGACACAACTGAAGTGACTTAGGAGCAGCAGCAGCAGCATAGTGTTTAAAAGCCTAACTCCTATCCATCACTTAACCTAATAGCTGTACAATTTGGGGAAGTTAACTTCTATAGGCTTCAGTTCTTCCCACTATAAAATGAGGGTAATATATGCCTCATAGATAGTTCTTCTGTGGAATTAATGGGATTCTGTATATATGAAACTGTTTAGCTGGGTGCTTAGAGCCTAAGTACCTAATAATGATAGTCATAATTAATAGATGCTCTATCCATCTAAGTAGATAGATATGGCCAGAAAACATAAGGAAGAGTGGTAGACATTTGTCTGGAATGTCAGAACATTGATACTGATTCTGAATGCAGGAGTTAGCAATTCTGACTTCAGAGCTCCTCAAAATTAATGCAGAAATGCAGTTGCAGTTATAGAAGGTGTAATAGTGACAAGACCTCCAGCCAGTTGAGAGGAGCTAAGAAGTTTTTCATCTGGAACCCTTGTTTTTTGTATTCTTAGTGCCCTGGATAGTTGCCCAAGTTGTTATTATTCCAGTATTTCTTTCATAAGTAGAACACTTACTCAGGAAAGACAGTGACTGCAGAGTCTTAGTAGACCTTACCTCTCAGTGACAGAAATATTCAGTTTTACTCAGCCATGAATTTTCTGGAGAACTCTACTATGAATATTTTTATACTGTGGTTGAATTTTAGTTACTACAGCTGAAGGACTGGGATGATCTATAATAAAGTATTTCCTCATCAGAAATACTCAGGAAAAAAAGTTTCTTGGGTTACATGAGGTAACTGTTGTCTCTAAATTAGTAATTTAAACATTCATTGTTAAATAATGTGGAGAAAAAAATTACTGTCAAATTTGCCTTTAGAGTCTGTGTTTTTCAGGCCCACTGAGAAAAACATAAACTTGCTATAGGTTGTGTGTAACTAAAGAATTGGCTGGCCTTTCTATTTTTAGTCATCACATGACAAACTAGGTCTAAGCTAAAGAGCAATGTAGGTTAGGCAAGGAAGTTCTTTCCATTGTATTTCTACTTGGAAAAAAATTTTTTGTCTCCTATTAATCAGGTAAGGGTATAAATTTGTGGAAATGAAACATCTGTAGATCTAAATGTTAATGTTTGCCTTTTTATTTACTTAGAAGTGTTTTTTAAAAAAGAAATCATTTTAAAAGACTCAAACCTATAGACTCAAAAAATATTGGGGTATGTTTATAAATCATTCATTCAGTATTATCAATATCTGCCATGGTTTAAGGACCACTTCATGCCCTAATTAAATTAGAATCTGCAGGAGCCCCATAGTCCTTACAGACTATGAAATCTGAAATAAATTGTTTGCACTTATCTAAGCAGATGGACTGAATTCATTTGAATATAGCATTTTTGATTCTTTAAATACAATGTAACTTTAGAATCAGAATGGGTTAAACTTAATTACTATAGCATGATGAAACAGATGGGAGGTGTTGAGGGACCCAATATGAGAAAACCTAAGTTTACAGCCCCTTGGCTTTAAAGAAATGAACTGTGTAGGTATTGCTCTTAAATGGAGCTGGGTTTGAGGCTCTTGCCCAGCACTTGCCTGTCTGTATCAGGAAACGGACAGCTCAGGGTCCAACACTACATCTGGGGCCTGTGTACATGAGGGACTGCTCCCAACCAGCTTGCACCGTGGCCTGGCCTGGAGCTCTTTGAATGAAGAATGTTGAGATTAAGATTTAAAATAATGGTTGGACCTATTTAAAATTACAGATGCGCAATAAAACTACTCACGGTAGAGAGATTGAACTGACTGTTCCAGGCTGTCAGTGCAGACAAGGGTGTGCTCCTAGCTCTTCATGAAAATAGTATGATACCTAGTTAAACTCCTTTTGTTTTTCATCAAAATGCTTTTCAGCTTTTGCTCATGTTTAATAAAATTGGGTTTTAGTTAACTAACTGTAGTCCATATGCACAAAGGCAAATTATAGATCAGCTTTTCATAATTTACCTGGCAGGTGGTACCTTCTTTTTAAAACCTAGTGCGTGTGTGTTAATTTTCCTTTGCTTTTAATAGGTTAAAAAAAAATCCATTTTGTAATGATGCATGACTCATTCAGTGCTCATTGTCTTCCCACTGATTTTTTTTTTTTTTTTGCCTTGAGCCAGCAAGAAAAATCTTACATGAGAGGAGGGAGATACAGAGTTGAGGAATACAGTACTTAAATACTGTTGCTTGATTCTCATTGGTTCTCTCCTTTCTTACGGTGACCAGTCTAATCAGCCTTCCTTGCCAAGTCCCTCCCCTCCCCCACCCTCTGCCAGGGGCTTCCCAGGGTGTCAGTTGCTTGAAACTGACTGCAGGCAGGATGTAGGCATCTCTCCTTCAGAATGGACATTAATACATTGACTAGAAAAGAAAGCTTTTAGAAATGTATCATTTGTCAAATTGCATGGCTCTTTAAAAAGGAAAGAGAAATGCTGAATGTTTTGTATGTTGGCATCGACTCTTTATTTCTGTTCAGACTTTTAAGTTTTCAGAAGCTTAAATATAGAGCCCTTTAAAAAAAAAAAAAGGAAGAAAGAAGAATTTTTCTGGCTAGTGGACCTCTTTTTAAGAAGTGCTTCATCACCCTCCTCCACCTCTCCGTGCTGTTTCTCTGCAGCTCTCTGTAGGGTAGGGCTCTGTGCTGGCTGGAAGAATGCTCATTTGTTAGCTGAATAGAGTTCATCGACAGACATAGATCAATATAGGTTTGCTTTATTTCCTGTGAATTCCAAAATGCCATCCAAAGAGTCTTGGTCGGGTAGGAAAACTAATAGAGCTACAGTTCACAAATCAAAACAAGAGGGCCGTCAACAAGATTTATTGATAGCAGCCTTGGGAATGAAACTGGGTTCTCAAAAGTCGTCTGTGACAATCTGGCAACCTCTGAAACTCTTTGCTTATTCGCAGTTGACATCACTTGTTAGAAGAGCAACTCTGAAAGAAAACGAACAAATTCCAAAATATGAAAAGGTCCACAATTTCAAGGTAAGAATATTTATTTTTAACCTTTTCTTATAAGAAAGGAAATGCACATTACTTGAAATATACAATATTAAAAGTATGTCTTTTTAAAAGTAGGATGACTGGACTAAACTGTTCTTGCTATTCAGGGAATGAAGATGTTTTAAGCATGATTTTTTTTTTTTTAAGGAATAGCTGAGTAAAGCTGATAGAATCCAACCCCATTTTCTCTAGTGCTGATTTAGTATTCTGTTTGATCAGTGTATACTCAATGGTAAAAGTCTTGACTGATATTTAAAAGGTCTCAACTAATAATGATCTTGGCATTATTATTTGTGATGCAAATATGTCTAACCACCTTTGTGGGATGTTTTGTGAAAGGATTAGACCTTATCTCCTTTCGTTTCTGGTAAAAAAGCTTTGGCTCTAAGAAGCATGTGCTGTTGCATCTGGATTGAGCAGATGGTGTCCATTTCCCATAGTTTCTGTCTTTTCTCCTCTGCTAATGAATTGACCATGATGAAAGGAGGATGGCTACCATGGGACTCTTATGCTGCTGACACTTAGCAGCTTCTCTTCACTTTTTTTGAGTATTTTCTTTCACCTTGTGTATGTGTATATATGTATAGTTTTTAATTATTATGTTACTGTGTTTTACCAACTGTACTTTAATCATTTTTCATCAAAATGTGTGTGTAGATTCAAAGTATGTGTAGACCTTGCCTGCATTTATAGCATGATACAAGACCTTGAAGTTCAGTCCTTTGCAACCTAATTCAGAGAACATATGTGAGATTGTATGTGGGAGACCCAATTACACTTCATGGGTAAATGCACTAGCATTTCTATAGTAACTGCCCAATAGTTATACAACTTTATGATGAAGTTCCTGAGATAAGAATACTGTTAGTGTAGACAAAATGGCATTAGTTTTGATGTTAGGGGGTATCTGTTTTCAGAAGATGATAAGGCTGGATACCCTGCTCCTCCATTTGTTTATTAATTTATTTAGTAGATAGAATGCACCAAGCTCTGTAGTAAGACAGTTCTTTCCAAATTTGCAATTTTTCCTGATTGTTAACACTAGCATTAATTTTACTAAAATGCCAAATACCGAGCCTCCAATATGCTCAGCTTTTTCCATAGGGAAAAAGATTTTTATGAACTTCAGATTATCTGGGGATAAAGGATACATCCCAGAATGCATGGGCTGTGTAATGATTGCCAATATTTCAAGGTAAACCAAGTAGTGTTTTCTCTCTTTCAACATTATTAAAGACTTGACCTTTTCAACCAGTCTTTGATGTAAAGTGAAATTGAGACCACTGATGTAAGTCCTAACTACCTCTTCCGTTTATGACCTAAACAGTCCCTCTAGGTCCTAGGCCTCAGTGTCTTGCATGATGTGCCACCTGGTCTTACAGGATTTTTATCAGGAAAATGATCCCAAATATATCCTTTTGCAAATACCAAGTTATATACATGTTTGGTCTCAAAAATAGCCATTTAGGTTCCTAAGCAGGAAATTATGTGAACTCTTTCAAAATGGTGAGATTTTAAAATATATCCCTCTGGTATGTTAAGCAGAAACAGATTGACCTGTTAAGGATGCCATTTTAGTGCTAAGTTCATTGTACATGCTTTCTGTCAATATTGATAAAAAGCAAAGGGTAGGTCTGTTCAAGAATTTCATAAACAAACACATTCTTTCATTTTTGGGGTTCTGTCTTCCAGTAATGTCTAAGTTTTAATTTAACATGTGACTTTAATGAGCAGATTTTGTATAACCACAAAGTGCTGACTGTGGGACCAATTGTGACTCATAGCTCAGTACCAATACTGTTTTAAAATTCTAGGTGTTTTTTGTTGTTGTTGTTTGTAAAGAGCATATTAAAAAGTAGAAGTCTGCTTCCCTTTTTGGAGATAAAAAATTAAAATGAGCTTGGACTCACTGTTTTTTTAAAAAAGTATTTATGCTCAGGAAGAGCTCATGTTGGACAGTGGATTGCATTACATATTTTTTAGAGTTGCTAATAAGGTCAAAAGTCTCAAAATTTGACTCTTTCCATTGAAATTACTCTTTGTTTCTTAAAAAATGTTTCTGCGGGGTCGTGTTATAAAAAGGAGAGAGGGGGGCATACTTGACTTCCAGGGAAATCCCTAAAAGAATTCAGAGTCTGTGGCTGGAGCAGTGCTCTCCCACACAAATGCTCACTTAGAAGGTCACTGCCTGTGATATATAAGTATGTCCAGCTCAGAGATTTATTGTCGGGAAAGTCCTGAGCATTTACATACTGATAATCATTCATGTGGCCTTGCCATTGACTGTTTTTTGGTTGCTGAAAGTGCACTCTGCTGAACCACCAACCCACTCACCAAAGCCTCACTTCAGTGTGGTTTTCTTTTTTTGCCTCTTGCACTGCCTTGTTATATAACATTGCTCTGTGGTGTGGAACAGCTGTCAGATCTCATTTCAGAAGGTGAAGCCACGAGTATGTTGTACCTTTGGTGAAACCTGCCCGCCCCCCACCCCGCCAAAATTCAACTGGGCCTAACTCCATTGTTCTAGGCAGGTGTTTGGTTTTTTGTTATTGTGTTATTTATAATAAAAGAGAAAAAAACAGGAAGGCTTCCCATTTTGCTGTGTTATATAACACAGTCCCCCTCCATTATTACTTACAAGGAAGGATTTGATAAAGAATCTACCACAAGAAAGATAGGTGTCTTTCTTAGGGAGGTCATCATTTAAAAATAAATATACCACATCCTTTAAAAATGATTATCCTGTAAAGTTGTCAGCATATATTAGAGTGAAAATAATTTTAACTGTCTCCTGGGTCAACCTCTCATTTTAAGAACTGCCCCTATCCTATCGCAACAGAGAGAGCAAGTGCACAAGTGCAAATTTCTTAAACCGACTTAAAAACTAAGCAAAACAAAACCACCTCTGCCATTAAAAGTCAGACACAGGCACCCCACCAGCAGTGACTGTATCCTACATCTGAGGCTCTCCGGATTGAGTGATAACTCAGATCCAGTCCTTGCCCTTAGGAACTTGCTTGCTATTTGTGTGACCTTGGGCAGGTTGCTTCATCTTTCTAAACCTCTGGTTCTACATGAGAAAAGTTGAATTCCTGATATGTGTAGGTACATGATAACCACTATTCCTGTTATTACAAATTACCCCTAAGTGGATATTTTTTCTGAATCCATACCAAGACTGTTTCTTGCCCAGTAGCAGAGATCCTGATGCAGTTGAGAACCCTGGCATGATTGTGGTGCTAAAGAAAGCTCTTGCTTCTTTCTTAGCTCCCAGGCATAGTTATGTAAGAGCAGTGCATTTTCACACACCACAGAATACAGTGACATCTTGTGTATTTCTTTTACTTCCTTCAAATCATTCAATGTTCCATTTGGTATGTTTAATTCAAATAGCTCTTTAAGACAAAATCAAGATTACATATAATGTAATAATAATAACAGAGAACTGGCTAGTTGGGCAAATTAATTAAAAGCAAACATGAAGGATTATAGATACTTTTTTAATTTTTATTTTATATTGGAATATAGTTGATTAACACTGTTGTGTTGGTTTCCAGTATACAGCAAAGTGATTCAGTTATACATATACATGAATCTATTCTTTTTCAAATTCTTTTTTCGTTTGGGTTATTGCAGAGTATTAAGCAGAGTTCCCTGTGCTATATAGTAGGTCCTTGTTGGTTATCTATTTTAAATATAGTAGTGTGTACATGTCAATCCCAAACTTCCAATCTATCCCTCCCACACCCCATAACCATAAATTTGCTCTTTGTCTGAATGAGTTTGTTTTGTAAATTAGTTCATTTGTATCATTTTTCTTAGATTCCACATATAAATGATATCATATGATAATTGCCTTTTTCTGTCTGACTCACTTCACATAGTATTATAATCTCCAGGACCATTCGTGTTGCTGCAAATGACAGTATTTCCTTCTTTCTAATGGTTGAGTATTAATTCCGTTGTGTATATGTACCACGTCTTCTTTATCCATTCATCTATTGATGGACATCTAGGTTGCTTCCATGTCTTGGTTATTGTATACAATGCTGCAGTGAATATTGGGGTGCATGTATCCTTGCAAACCAGGTTTTTCTCTAGATATATGCTGAGGAGTGGGATTGCAGGATCATATGGTAGTTCTATTTTAGTTTCTTAAGGAACCTCCATACTGTTCTCCAGTGTCTGTACCAGTTTACGTTCCTACCAACGGTGTACGCAAGGGTTCCCTTTTCTACACACTCTTTCCATTTATTGTTTGTAGACTTTTTTGATGATGGTCATTCTGAATGGTATGAGGTGATAGCTCATTGTAGTTTTGATTTGCATCTCTCTAATAAATTACCAGTGTTGAGCATTTTCAACATAGCATTTTCAGTGTTGTTTCATGAGCGTCTTGACCATCTGTATGTCTTCTTTGGAGAAATGTCTATTTAGGTCTTCTGCCCATTTTTTAAATTAAATTACTTATTTTTTTATATTGAGCTATATGAGCTATTTGTATATTTTGGAAATTAATGCCCCAGTCGCATCATTTGCAAATATTTTCTCCTATTCTGTGGGTTATCTTTTTGTTTATGGTTTCCTTTGGTTTGCAAAAGCTTTTGAGTTTAATTAGGTCCCTTTTGTCTATTTTTGTTTTTCCATTAACCTAGGAGATGGATCAAAAAAAGGTACTGCTTCATTTCATATCAAAGAGTGTTCTGCCTATATTTTCCTCTAAGAACGTGGTATATTTTCCATCTGTTTGTGTCATCTTCAGTTTCTTTCATCAGTGGCTTACAGTTTATGGAGTATAGGTCTTTTGCCTCCTTATAGTTTTCAGAATACAGTTAGATTTATTCCTAGGTATTTTATTCTATTTGATGTGATATTAAATGGGATTTCTTTATTTCCTTCTGATCTTTCATTGTTAGTATATAGAAATGCAACAGATTTCTGTGTATTTATTTTCTATCCTGCAACTTTACCAAATTCATTGATGAGTTCTGGTAATTTTCTGGTAGCATCTTTAGGATTTTCTGTATATAGTACCATGTCATCGGCAAACAGTGACAGTTTTACTTCTTTTTTCCAGTTTGGATTCCCTATATTTTTCTTCTTTGTTTGTCATGCATAGGACTTTCAAAATTATGTTGAAAAGTGGTGACAGCCGATATCCTTGTTTTTTACTAATCTTACAGGAAATGCTTTCAGCTGTTCACCATTGAGAATGATATTAGCTGTAGGTTTGTCATATATAGCCTTTATTATTTTGAGGTATGTTCCCTCTGTGCCCACTTTCTGGAGAGCTTTTATAAATGGGTGTTGACTTTTGTCAAAAGCCTTTTCTGCATCTATTGATTTTATCATATCGTTTTCTTCAGTTTGTTGACGTGGTGTTATCACATTGATTTGCGGTTATGGAAGCATCCTTGTACACCTGGGCTAAATCTCACTTGATCATGCTGTGTGATCCTTTTAATGTATTGTTGGACTTGGATTGCTAGTATTATATTGAGGATTTTTGCATGTATGTTCATCAGTGATATTGGCCTATAAGTTTCTTTTTTGAGTGTTATTTTTGTCTGGTTTTGATATCAGGCTGATGGTGGCCTCATAGAATGAGGTTTGGAATATTCCTCTGCAGTTTCTTGGAATATCTGAGAAGGATAGCTGTTAACTCTTTAAGTGTTTGATAGAATTCACCTGTGAAGCCATCTCATCCTGGACTTTTGTTTCTTGGGATCTTTTAAATCACAGTTTCAGTATTTGTGATTGGTCTGTTCATATTTTCTGTTTCTTCCTGAGTCAGTCTTAGGAGATTATATCTGTCTAAAAATTTGTTCTTCTAGGTTGTCCGTTTTATTGGCATATAGTTGCTTGTAGTAGTCTCTTATGATCCTTTGTATTTCTGTGATGTCCATTGAAACTTTTTTTTTTCATTTCTAATTTTATTGATTTGATCCCTCTCCCTTTTTTTTTCTTGGTGAGTCTGGCTAAAGGTTTATCGATTTTATCTTTTCAAAGAACTAGCTTTTAATTTCATTGATCTTTTATTTCTTTATAATTTTCTTCTACTAACTTTAGTTGGGGGGGGGGTGTTCTTTTTTCTCTCATTGCTCCAAGTGTAAGGTTAGGTTGTGTATTTGTGATTTTCCTTGTTTCCTGAGGTGGGATTGTATTGCTGTTATACACTTCCCTCTTAGAACTGCTTTCGCTGTGTCCCATAGGTTTTGGATGGTATGCTTTTGTTTTCATGTCTCTAGGCACTTTTTTCATTTCCTCTTTGATTTCTTCAGTGATCCACTGATTGTTTAGTAGCATATTGTTTAGCCTCCACATGTTTGTGTTTTTTACTTCTTTTCCCCTTTCCGTTGATTTCTAATCTCATAGTGTTGTGGTAGGAAAAGATGCTTGATATGATCTTAAATTTATCAAGGCTCACTTTGTGGTCCAGCGTGTGATCTGTCCAGAATATTCCATGTGCACTTCAGAATGTGTATTCTGCTGCTTTTGGATAGAATGCCCTATAAATATCGAGTCCATCTGGTCTAATGTGTCATTTAAAGCCTGTGTTTTCTTACTGATTTTCTGTCTGGATGATCTGTCCATTGATGAAATTGAGGTGTTAAAGTCCTCCACTATTATTGTGTTAACGTCGATTTCTCCTTTTATGGTTGTTAGCATTTGCCTTATATATTGAGGTGCTCCTGAGTGCATATATATTTAAAATTGTTATACCTTCTTCTTGGATTGATCCCTTGATCTTTATAGTGTCCTTCCCTGTCTCTTGTAACAACCTTTAAAGTCTGTTTTGTCTGAGTATTGCTACTCCAGCTTTCTTTTGATTTCTATTTGCATGGAATACCTTTTCCATCCCCTCACTTTCAGTCTCTATGTGTCCCTATATCTGAAATGGTTCTCTCATAGACTATATATATGGGTTCTGTTTTTGTATCCATTTAGCCAGCCTATGTCTTTGGTTGGAGCATTTAATCCATTTACATTTAAGGTAGTTACTGAAATGTATTGGGTTGGCCAAAAAGTTCATTCTGAGTTTCCATAAGATCTTATGGAAAAGCATGAGCAAAATTTTAGGCCAACTCATATGTTCCTTTTGTCATTCTTTTTTTTTTTAATCAAAGGATAATTGCTTTACAGAATTGTGCTGGTTTCTGCCAGACTTCAACATGAATCAGCCATAAGTATACATATGTCTCCTCCCTCTTAAACCGTCCGCCTGCTCCCCTCCCAAGTCCCAGCCCTCTAGATTGTTGCAGAGCTCAACTCAGGTTTGAGTTCCAAGTCATGCAACAAATTCCCATTGCCTATTGCCATTCTTAATTATTTTGGATTTGGTTTTGTAGATGTTTTCTCTTCCTTTCTTCTTTTGCTCTCTCATGACTTGATGGCTAACTTTAGTGTGTTTGGATTCCTTTTTTGTTTTTGTGTATCTAGTGTAGATTTTCAGTTTGCAGTTACCATGAGGTTTTGATACAGCAGTCTGTATAGAAACAAGATTGTTTTACGTTGCTGGTCTTCTAATTTCAAATGCATTTCCAATGTCCTGCATTTGTGCTCTCCTCTCCTCACAGTTGCTGGTTTTGATATATTTGTGTGCAGATAATTTCTTTCCCTTACGGTGTGTTTGCCTTTACCAGTGAGCTTTTCCATTTATAATTTTTCATTTCTAGCTGTGGCCTTTTCTGCCTAGAAAAGTAGTAAGTTCCTTTAGCATTTGTTGAAAAGCTGGTCTGGTGGTGCTGAATTCTCTTATCTTTTGCTTGTCTGTAAAGTTTTTGATTTCTCCATCAAATCTGAACAAGAGCCTTGCTGGATAGAGTATTCTTGGTTGTAGCTTCTTTCCTTTCATCACTTTAGATATCTCATGCCACTCCCTTCTGGCCTCCAGAGTTTCTGCTGAGAAATCAGCTGATAACTTACAAGGGAACTCCCATAAGGTTATTTGTTGCTTTTCCCTTGTTACTTTTAATGTTCTCTGTCTTTTTGTCAATTTGATTACTGTGTGTCTTGGTGTGTTCTTCCTTGGATTTATCCTGTATGGAACTCTGTACTTCTTGGACTCAGCCGGTCTCACAGCATTTATTAAAAAACTGTTTCATATTAAAGACTTAGATATAAGCCCTGAAACCAAAAATCCAGAAGATGAAAACATAGAGGAAAATGTTTTTGACATTGATCTTGGCATTGATTATTTACATATAGCCCCAAAAGCATAGGAAGCAAAAGCAAAAGATAGGTAAGTAGAAACTTTTGCACAGTAAAGGTAACAGTCAAGAGTGAAAAGGCAACCTATGGATTAAGAAAACATTGACATTTGCAAATCGTGTATCTGGTAAGAGGTTAATATCCAAAATATATAGGGATGTCATACCAAAACACTCATTTCAGAAATGAGCAAAGGACCTAAATAGACCTTTCTCAGAAGATAAGACAGATGGTCAACAGCTGTATGAAGAGGTGCTCACATCACCAGTCATCAGGGAAATACAAACCAAAACAAGGTATATCATCTCACACCTGTTAGAATGTCTGTTGTCAGAAAGACAAATAACCAGTGTAGGAGAGGGTGTAAAGGAAACCCTCATGCACTGTTGATGGGAATGTAAATTGGTACAGCCACTAAGGAAAAGATTATAGAGGTTCCTCAAAAAATTGAAACTAAAACTGTTGGTGACCCAGCAGCAGGTCACCTTTCACTCTGTTGATTTCTTTTGCTGTGCAGAAGATCGTTAGATATAGTCTCACTTGCCCATTTTTTGCTCTTGTTCTTTTCAAATTTGGAGAGAGATTTGGAAGTTTGTCTTTCTTGGGGACTATTAGTGGGATTTCTTAGGAGTCCTATTTCTTTTATGGGATTAAAAAACAAAGTATTAGAGAGTAATTTAGCATTTGGGGGAAACTTTGCAAGTTTGTTTTCAAGGTGTACTGTGTCTTTTATGAAATTAAAAACCAAATAATTTAAAAACAAAACAAGCTTTTAAGATGTTAAGGTTGCCACTTTTAAACACCTTGAGGACGAGCCTGGCACTCCGTCACCAGAACCGATCCTAGTTCTTATTTTCAACCAGTGTCCTAATTTGAGACCCTCTGTCAGAGAGCTGCATCTAATGCAGTATTGATTATTTCCATCATGTCTGTCTGTGCTGTTGACAATGTTTTAGAAAATGTGGTTTCTCCAAAATGTTTCCTAAAGTGGAGAATCAGCCTGGCATATGACTCTCAACACAGTAACAAGTTAAGGATGTAAATCCTCAGAAAGAACACACAATTTTGAAAAGTCACCTCCTCTACAATTCTTTTCTCTTAGTATTTTAGTTTTTGTCCACACAGTAATCTGATCTTCAAGAATTTGGGACATGTTCATGCTTTATAGGCAACTTTTTATAGTCGTTTGTATCATATATCCATCCCCCCTCGCCCCCAGAGTTAATTTAGGATTAAGTCTTAATTCTGTTCATGTGTAATATTTCATATCTCTGTTTTCTACAACCTTGACACATTATACTTTTCTTCATTTTCTTTGTGGCCCATTATATCAACATTCCTTGGGAGACAGTCTAAAAGTGAAGCCTGTTGTGGCTTTAATAAAATAATCAAAGTTTATGCTTGAGGAATATGTACATGTCATAACATCTTCTCTATATCTCAGTACAATTATTACCCTTATTAGTTAGCATTCAGTTTTCTTATGTAACAGTAGATACGGAGAAGGCAATGGCACCCCACTCCAGTACTCTTGCCTGGAAAATCCCATGGATGGAGAAGCCTGGTAGGCTGCAGTCCATGGGGTCTTGAAGAGTCAGACACGACTGAGCGACTTCACTTTCACTTTTCACTTTCCTGCATTGGAGAAGGAAATGGCAACCCACTCCAGTGTTCTTGCCTGGAGAATCCTAGGGACGGTGGAGCCTGGTGGACTGCCATCTATGGGGTCGCACAGAGTCGGACACGACTGAAGTGACTTAGCAACAGTAGATAGCCCAAAATATCATTGCCCAAAGGGCAGAGAGAACAGACACATAGACACCAAAAGAAATGGAATATAAATCTAGGAAAGATCTTTTTAAGTGAAGAGAGCACATGCAGATATTGATTTTTCTTGCTTAGATATTTTATCACAGCACTACTGATAGCTGAGAAACCACTACAGATTATTTTCCAATAAATAACATACCAATAGCTCTTTTTTTTTTCAGGCTTACTAACCTCTCATCTTAAATTACATTAATATTCTTTCTGCTGCTAGAATAGGAAAGATAGAAAAGGGGAAATAGCCCAGTGGCGGTACACTCCTGAAGAAAATAATCAACTGCTTATTTTCTATATGTGTGTATTTTGTAGGGAGCAAAAGTAGAACCGGGTGTGTTTTTAAAGTGTTATCCAGACATAGAAGTTGAAAAGAATACATTCATTTTTAGGTCGTGGGAGCCAGAGGATTCTTGAATCTCCTCCAGTCTGTTGCAGTGGAGATGACATTTTTGGCTATGTGAATGGATTTGCCCAAATCAGGCCTGAATGTGAAGTTCATTCTCTCTCTTTTGTAGAACTCCCTATGTTTGGAGTCCTAGCCCTTACGTGTTCCACACCCTGATGGCTGCTTGTGGCTCTGCCCTGCAAGCTCGCACAGTGTGTTCATAAAGTGAAGATCCACCTCTCAGAGGCCTGTAATTTTGCTTTCACGGTTTGCTATTACAGCTCATTACTCCACCATTGTATGATGTTGATTCAGTGTGTCTTTTTAGAAATCCACTTGGAACCCAAACTGATATTTACCATTTGAAAGAACAGATGGGAGACTTTCCATCCAAGTGTCCGAAAGACCAACCCATGCTCTCTGAGGCAAAGTGGGAAATTACTGGCTCGAATAGTAGGAAGAGTCCAGTGTTACTTGAAGGCATCCCTTGGCCCAGGGCTTAAAATGCTACCAGAACTCTGCCACCCAGTTCTGTCTTCATTTGTAGGCTCCCTCTGGTGACAGGATGGCTGGCAGAGGTTCCTGTTCTGTATATGAGCAGATTCTAGTCAGCTGCTTAAAGACTATTTGAGCAAAGGGCTTGGCAGGCATTCATCCAATTATCTTATATGCCCATCTCTGAACCAGTAGCTCTGGTTCAAGGGAATGGAATGTGCCGATTGGCTTGGATCTAGGTCACATACCTTCCACTGGAGCTGGGGATAGGGTCAGCTACATACAGTTCACATGGGTTGAAAACTGTTAGCCAAAGACAAGACATTTATTCTGTATGGCTGAAAAATAAGAAATGCCCATTACAACATTAAATGACAAATGAAATCACCAGTTACAAAATCCTAGTGTACAGCTCACTGAATATAATGTTAATGTAACACTTGGCTGAGAGAAGTGCACATGTAGAGCAGGAGGGTAAAAGAATCCAGAAGCAGTTCAGCCTGTAGAAAGGGCAGTGAGGACTTCTGATTAGGTTAATGCCATTTGACGTGTGTTGAAATGGATGCCCAGAAAAGTCACAGGTTCAAGCTCACATGAAAGATCAGTTTTAGAATCAAGAACATAATCTCAACTCCCACTTTCAGCCGTGATGGAAGAAATAGATATACCTTCCCATCTTACACAACTAGCAAACCATAAAAAGTATACAAAACAACAGTCAGACATTGAACAACAGGTATTACAGTTCTGTGATACCTAAAGAAGGAACACAAGCAAGGTGAGTCTTAAGATTGCTCTCACTCATTGCGTGAAGGCAGTGTCCAGGCCACAGCACATGGAGGGGGAATCCTCTGGTCTAACCAAGTTGAGGACACAGATTGGAGTTTGGTAAGACAAAGAAGCTAAAATTTGGGGGGCAGAGTACCTGGGGGACAGAGCTGTGCACAGAGCTCTGGAGTTCTGCATAGGCGTCTTCATGAGTCTTTTGAGTGAGTGCTTATCTACACCTGCATGAGAAAAAACTATCAGAAAACCACCAGAAAGCAACAGGCTGAATAATTACTGAAATTCACCCTAGGCTGAGCATAGTTTTGCCCACCTGAGAGTAGAAGTGGAAAGACATCATAATAGATGAGGCATTGTTTTACAAGTTGTCAGGATGGTATCATCTTAGGAGTATGATTACATTACCAGTAGACTAAAGGCTGCAGTGAGGAAAGAAAGGGAAGCTGTTTAAAATAATCCAAATGGAATCTCTAGAGATAAAAAAAATGCCTGAAATTTAGAATACACTGGATGGTGTTAATAGCATACTAGGTAGCAGAGAAGACGAAGATTATTGAACCAGAAGACTCAGTAATAAAAATATCCAAAATGGAGGACAGAGACCCGGGGCAGGGGGTGGGGGCCCAGCATCAGAGACCAGTGGGACAGTATCCATCTACCTTAGGTGCAACTGGAGTCAGAAGACGCAATGGTGGGAGGTCATGGGGTAAAACAATTATTTGAAGCTGTAATTACCAAGAATTGTGTACATTTGATGAAAACCCACAGATCCAAGAAGTGCTATGAGCACCAAATAGAAAAAACATGAAAACACCACTAGGCACATCATAATCAAATTGCTGAAAACCAGTGCTAAAGAGAAAATTGTAAGAGCAGCAGAGAAACAAAGAGAACACCAGGTTATGGGTAAGAAATTTTCTTCCTAAAGTGGTACTCTGCTTCAGCCTGAGAGGTGAAGTTTTAATCCCTTACATATGGTAAAATATGTACAAGATGTCTCTAGGCTCTGGAAATTAAACGTGTATTTGGTTTCTCTTGAATTTTATTTTCACACTCCATTTTCATTATGTATTTGTAGTTTTATGGTTTTATAGGACCTTAAATGTGCACACTCACAACTAGAAATAGGATGTACATTTTTTTAGAAGAAGAGGTTAACATCTTTAAAGATTATTTCAGTGTAGGAAAAATATGTCAACAGAAGAAGCGTATTTTGCTCTGTCACTAGTACTGCATAGATGGAGGAGCCTGGTAGGCTATAGTCCATGGGGTCTCAGAGAGTCCGACACGACTGAGCAACTTCACTTTCACTTCAGTAGTTCTGTTGGGAAGTGGGGAGAATACATACAGATGCTGAAAGACAGCAAAATTCTCATCACTAATTATGCAAACCAAGGGAATAACATCTTTACTCAACAATAATAATAAAACTATATTCTAGAATAACTGTATTCTGCAAAAAATCTTTCAAATATGAAGACACAATATTTTTTAAACAACAACAAAAAAAACCCTGAGTGATTCCATCACCAAGAGACCTATAAAAAAGAAAAATAATACCAGATGGAAATTTAGGTCTGTACAAAACAATAAAGAATGCCAGAAATACTAAACATGTAGGTAAGTGTAAAAATATGTTTTTCCATCATTTTAGTGTTTTTTTTTAATTAATTTACTGTTTAAAGCAAAAATAGTAATATGTAGTTTGCCCAAGTAACACAAATTACAATAGCATAAAGTATAGGGTCGGAAAGTGGAAATGTACTGTTGTAAGATACACTATACATGAGGTGGTATAATATTGTTTGAAGGTAGACTATAATATTGTTAAAGATGTATATGGTAAACCTTAGAACAAACTCTAAAGATTAAAAGTTATAAGCTAATAGTGTAGACAGAATGGATTCATAAAAAGTATGCAAGAAAAAAATGCAAATGAAATATATAGAAAACAAAAGCGAGATGACAATTTAAAGCCAATTATATTGAGAGCTACACTAAATGGAACTAAACTACACAGTCCGTTAAAAGAGAGAGGTTGTTGTCAGATTGGATTTAAAAACCAAGATGCAACTATATTCTGTCCACAAGAAACCCACTTTAAAGAGACAGAGAAATAAAAAGATTTATCATATAAACAGTAATTCAAAGAAAGTTCAAATGGCTATACTTAAACATAGTAGTTTTCAGAACTAGAAGTATTATTGGCAGTAAAAAGGGTAAAATTCATCAGGAGGACATAGTTTAAAATTTATATGCACCTAATATCACAGATTCAAAATACATAAAGCAGCAACTGAAAAGTGAAATGGGCAGGTCCACAATTACAGATGGAGATCTCTGCACTTATCTCACAGTGATAGGACAGACAGACAAATAGAACAGACGTGAAATCAGTAAGGATTTAGAAGGCTTGAACAACAGTATCAAACGTGGTATTTGCAGAGGATTCTACTTGGCAACAGAGAAGGCAATGGCACCCCACTCCAGTACTCTTGCCTGGAAAATCCCATGGACGGAGGAGCCTGGTAGGCTGCCGTCCATGGGGTCGCTAAGAGTCAGACATGACTGAGCGACTTCACTTTCACTTTTCACTTTCATGCATTGGAGAAGGCAATGGCAACCCACTCCAGTGTTCTTGCCTGGAGAATCCCAGGGACGGGGGAGCCTGGTGGGCTGCCGTCTGTGGGGTTGCACAGAGTCAGACATGACTGAAGAGACTTAGTAGTAGTAGTAGTAGTAGTAGCTACTTGGCAACAGCAGAATACACAGACTATTCAAATGAACATGAAAGGTTTACACCAAGATAGACAATATTCTGGGCCATAAAAAAGTGTCAATAAATATAAAAGGATTGAAATCATATAAAGCATATCCTCTTACCACAACAGAATTAAATTCAAAATCTGAAAATGTTTCCACATGTTTAGAAATTAAACAACTTACTATTAAATAACTCATGAATTAAAGAAGTGATCATAGGAACATTAGAAAATATTTTAGCCTGAATAAGAGGAAAACTACAACATACCAAAATTCTTTGGAATGTGGCTAAAATAGTGCTTAAATTTAACTTTGTACCATTAAATGCCTATTTTGGGGGGGAAAGGTCAAATTAATTAGCTAAACTTTGACCTTAGGAAACTAGAAAAAGAAGACCCAATTAACCTGATAGAAAAACAGTAGAGAAAATTTGGATCTCTTTTACTAGAGCTTTAAAAAGAGTTTGACCTACATAGAATTTTTTGTGCATTTTAGTGAAACCTTTTCCAGGTGATTAGAGGAATATTCATAATAAAACAACAAACTGCTTCAGGTGACATTTTTACAACTATAAGCCAAAGAGAGATTGAAACCTGGCCTTGAGGAACTGTGACTATTAGTACAGACTTGGCTTTGAGAAATTGCAGATCATAAGATAATGTGGATTAGTCTGAGCTTTTTTGTCTCTTAGTGTTGAGTTTACATCCTATAACGTGGTATAGAGATTATCTGTCACTCAGCTGTGGATGGTACAGTGGTTTTTATTGCACAACCTAGTTGATTCATTTATTGTATTTTCCTATTATCCTTTGATAATACGACTTTAGGAGATTGATATTTTGAAGTGTTGATTTTTCCCTACTGATATTTAAATGCAACATTAGTCCAAGTAATGAATCTAAACTTTCAAAGTAGAAGTGTTTTAGGTACGGTGTTCGACATTTTAAAACTTTTTAACCATAGTTCAGTTTAGAGACAAAGCTCTCATTAGAGCTCCTATAAAAAGAAATTAAAAGAAATTTGCTTCTGAAACTTGAAAAACGGCTGAACATTAAATTATAGGTTCTATAATGCTTTAAACACCCATATTTTAGAATGGAAAGTTTTTAAATTACTGGGTGATATTTATTGTTACATCATTTATTACGCAAACTTCACCTTGTAATGTGATAAATAAATGCCTTGAGTAGTTTGGTGTTTCCACTGCCTGATTCCTGGATTTCAAGTTGATGGCTCTGTGTAAGGGGCCAGTCTGGCAGCTTAGAACATTGACACCAGAAACTGTGTTTTAGCACTGATGAAGTTGTATATGAGCCTAAGCTGGAGAAGGCAATGGCACCCCACTCCAGTACTCTTGCCTGGAAAATCCCATGGACGGAGGAGCCTGGTAGGCTGCAGTCCATGGGGTCGTGAAGAGTCGGGCGCGACTGAGCGACTTCACTTTCACGTTTCACTTTGATGCACAGGAGAAGGAAATGGTAACCCACTCCAGTATTCTTTCCTGGAGAATCCCAGGGACAGAGTAGCCTGGTGGACTGCCGTCTATGGGGTCACACAGAGTTGGACACGACTGAAGCAACTTAGCAGCATGAACCTAAGCAAGTTCACTTGTCTGTACCACATTAACTCAGCTGTAATTTTAGAGATATTTCTCCCTCACTGGGATAGTGTTGATGTGGAAAGATAGATCATGAAGGAAGCCATAAAGAAATTTAAACTTTGTTAACAAGGCCCAAGAGGGTGACAGAGGATGAGATGGTTAAATAGCATCACCAACTCAATTGACATGAATTTGAGCAAACTCTAGGAGATGGTGAAGGACAGGGAAGCCTGGTGTGCTGCAGTCCATGGCGTCGCAAAGAGTTGGACATGACTTAGCAACTGAACAACAAGACCTTGTATAGGATTGTGGTGAATGGACTGTGTGACTAGAATTGATAATACATTATTTTTTCTGTACATGCTTATGTTTAAAGAATTGTTTTATATACCTTTTAATAAAAATCATTTGTATGTTTTACATGTGGAATCAGAACTAAATTATTAATAGTGTCCTGATAATTGTCTTAATAGTAAAGCATGGCTAGTGTTGTAGTCTGACCATGTTATGATAGCTTTTGCCTATAGTTATTTCTCATATTTAGGGGGATACCACTGATGGGTGATATGACCAAGGTATGACCAGGAGTCTCACGATACCTCCCTCAATTCTGAACAGTTTTCTCACTCTTGAAACCTAAGGTTACTGAGTTTTCTGTCCTTTGTCCTCCTTTCACAGAGATACATACCTCTGACGGTATTAACTGCTTGTGTGGTGAAGTGAGTACCTCACAGCCCCTGCACGATCGTGGGTAGTAGCCAGGTGTGGACGCTGTTAGCACCTGGACACCTGGCAAAAGGGACATTTGCCCAGTGCTTCCATGCACACAGAACCCCCTTGAGGTTGGCCAGAGGCTGTGCCCCTCCTCCTACACCAGGCATCCTCCAGCCCCAAGCATTGCTTGAGGCCACATTTCAGCATGTGCTCCAGGCACTCCTCCTGCCTTTCCTGCCCTGGGCACCACCTTACAGTAGAACAAGTCGGGAGGCACGGCCAGTGCCATGTCAGTGCTGCTGGCTTAACCATACCCAAACCTTACTGTTTGGTATAGACTTTTCCTGAAGAACGTTAAGACCACTCATAGTTTAAATAACAAGGCAAGAAGTACTGCTCTGATACTAAAAGAAAAAAAGTGTTAGTCGCTCAGTTGTGTTCCATTCTTTGTGACCCCATGGACTGTAGCCTGCCAGGCTTCTCTGTCCATGGGATTCTTCTCCAGGCAAGAATACTGGAGTAGGTAGCTATTCCTTTCTCCAGGGGATCTTCCTGACCCAGGGATCAAACCCAGGTCTCCTGCATTGAAGGCAGATTCTTTACCACTAAGCCACCAGGAAGCTATAATACTAAAGATACTCCTATTTTTAAGTTCCCCCTCCCTCCCATTTTTTTTTCCCCCTGCAGGGTACCTCTGTACAGTTTTAAGTGTTTGTTGCTAATGATAATAGCCAATGTTCTGCAGTCTCGTCTCATTATTTAGTATCAATCAAAATATACCTTAACCACAAAGAAGTCAAATTAGGACCAAAATTCTAAATCCCAGACCTTTGGGATCAAAATTAAGCCATCTCAGGAAGACTAAAATTGGCTACTTAAAAGAGTACATTCAGGTGCCCTAAAGATAAAAATGAAAAGAAAAAAAAAAAGCCTTTCGTGCCCAGCTGCCTGCCTACCTACATTCCTTTCGTTTTGATTTTGATCATCTGTTCTCTCCCTTCGTTGCCTAATATCACACTGGAGAACTGACTCATCAGAGCCTCCCAAATGAAGAGCGGCAGCTGAAATGTCATTCCCACCTTTCCAGGCAAAATTTCATTTCCCCTAATGTTCTTATCGCCTCCAACATAGTTTATATTTGCAGCAGGCTTTGCAGGCACTCTCCTTGGCTGTTTGCATTCATGCTTATTTCTAGAGGTAGTGTTACGGCTTGGGAGGAATAATGAAGATGTGATTTTTTCTTTCTGTTGCCATAGCATAGAATTCTTTTCTGCTGTTTCTGTTACTGACATTCAAACTGGAGATGTGAACGTCAGAAACCTGAGAAGCAGACGTGCTGGTTTTCTTATGGAAACCAGGGTTCGTGTTAATGTGACGGTAGGCCCAGTTAAGAACCGCTTCAGATTATCTAGATTGATACCCAGGAGACACAGGGCCCTTGGCCTGTGCCATGTGGACCCCGCAGGAGCCCACCCATCTCACTCCCTGTCTCCTTTTCAGCCTGTTTCGGCCCGTTACCCACCCTGTGACAGACATGTTAGGTCCTCTAGTTAATACAGTCTCTCATCTTCGTTTTTAAGGTGATTGATGTGACAGGAGGTATTCACAGGTGAGAGCAGTCTCAGATGCCATGTAATACAGTTGTCTTTTTTCCAGTTGCAAGAGAAGAGGTCCTTAAAGCAAGTTGCTCTGCCCTTTGTTCATGGCAGTATAATTCATGCCATGTACTGCGTCACTTTCATTTGTCAAGATGTACCAAAGGCTTTTGGCCTAGGAAAAAATACCTGTGGCCAGGTTAAAAGGTAGCTTTCCTCAGGACCATCTCTGACCTCACTAACACCGTTACATGCTGACACTGATTGGGATCAAAACATTCCCCCAAGGAATCCCTTTTTTACAAATTAATCAAGTGATTGGTTTAAATAACCAAAAGGAAGAAACAGTGCCATTTATAAAGGAATTGGTTATTTTCCCACCTTATAAAGCCAGCATATGTCATTAAGGTCATACAGTGCACAACAGAAGCTGAGGTGCCCTCTGCTTATAAGAAATAGTAAATAGAGACTAAAGAATGTTACAGAATAAAGCATGATGCTACTAACACATTCTTTTTCACAGGACCAGTATCCCTCAGCCTTAGCTATAAGAAGCACAGACAAGGAGCCAGAAGTTTGGTGGGTTTGGTTTGATTTGGTTTGATTTGTTAATGCCTTCAAGAGGAAGATAGGTGATACATTTTCTTGATCTACATCCAGCGCTAGCAAAGTTACCTTATCAGATTTCCCGGTTTACAACTAAGAATTAGTGGTTGGAAAAGGGAAAAGGGTTAGGAAGAGAGAAAAAGAGCTGACAGCCTTGGAGAATAAGAAGAAACAGGAAAACTAAAACACAGACTTATATAAACATAAAAATCTGGGACAATTTACAAAAATTCCCTAAAAAATTACACATGGAAAATGTCACTTAATGAGTGTCTGTTCGTTGTGTTATGAAGACGTCAGTAATCTTGATTCCCTGAGTGCTGACCTGTGCGGATGTCTAAGACTGTTTGCTGTATACGACAGGGCATCTCAGGCACAAGCCATTCTCTTTTATAACCTAGCGCTTGCCTGAGCTCCTTGTGAACCACTCAGGCCTCCTTTCTTCCAGATTCCAGCCTAGCTCTCTCTTAGCATACTCCTAAGCAGAAAGAACCTCCAAGATGCAACTTTTGACCTTTTAATTATTGTATTTTGAATGTCCATTACATTTCTGATTAAATCATTCTGAGACGGGTAGTCAGAATACAACCGTGTCTAGTAAGCAGAATTATCTGCAGGTGTCAGTGCCCTGGAGCTTCGTCTGCAGGCGTAACGAGGGCCCTGTTTCTGTGGTGCCAGATAGAGCAGAACAACTGGAAATCATACAGCTATTCTAAGTTGTACAGTTTGTACAATTGTTAAAGGTATCTTTTTTTGAATCAGTAAAATATGTGATATAAACATCATTGCTAATGTAAAACTGCATATAAAATAAAACATTCAGATAAAGCTCAAATGTAACACAATCACCCTTTTTAAAAGAAAGTGTGGGACTCTGTGGGAGAGGGAGAGGGTGGGAAGATTTGGGAGAATGGCATTGAAACATGTATACTATCATGTATGAAACGAGTCGCCAGTCCAGGTTCAATGCACGATGCTGGATGCTTGGGGCTGGTGCACTGGGACGACCCAGAGGGATGGTATGGGGAGGGAGGAGGGAGGAGGGTTCAGGATGGGGAACACATGTATACCTGTGGCAGATTCATTTTGATATTTGGCAAAACCAATACAATATTGTAAAGTTTAAAAATAAAATTAAAAAACAACAACAAAAAAAACAAATGACAAGAAAAAGAATTTTGCCAAGAAGGGGGAAAAAAAAAAAAGTGTGCATCACTTTTTCTTTAATGCACTTTACACTGTTACAGCAGTGATATGATTATAATGCCATCCAGGAAAGAGACTTGCTTTCAAGTACAGCAGCCCTTCTCCGAATTTCTGACCAGTTCCAGTTCCTATTCCCCACTTTTTCTAAACTTCATTTGCTTCATGACTGAACTTCCTTCCTAACACAACAGCAGCTAAACTGTCAAGTATGCACTCCCTTAGCCTTCTGGGTCCTGGGCTCCCACTGCTGCTCTGCAGAGCCATCCTCTCCCCTTACCCTTGGCCCTCCCACCTCGGGGAAGAGGAAGAGTCGTCTGCTCTTACTCAGAGCTAGTCCCTCTGCCCTGGTCCCATCTCCACTAGGTGCCCACAGGAAACTTACTCCACGAGCTACCTCCTCTGTCTCCATCCTTTCCGCTCTTCCCCCTCCCACCTTACTCCCAGACCTGTTCCTCTGCTTCTGTTCCCCTGTTAATGCCATTTTTCCTCATCAGCAGGCCCCAAAGCCTAAGACTTGGCCCCCGTCCTCCTCCTCTCCCTTGCCTGTGACTCAATCCGTTACCAAGTCCTACTGACCCTGCCTCCGCGCTCTCAGTCAGCACTGCCTGAGTTCAGGTCCACATCATCCAGCACCTGAACCACTGCTGTAGCAGCCTGCCTGGTCTGTCTTCCTCCAGCCTTGATCCCTTAACTGTGTCACTTTCCTTAAAAATCTTCAGTGGCCCTGCATTGCTGACTGAACAAAGTATACGTTTGCATGTATGGAAGAGGCCCCATGTGCCCCTCTCCACTCCTGCCACGCCAGTCACTCCCACCCCACCCACACTGAACTGCCTCACAGTCCTCTAAACATCCAGTTGTTTCGCTCCTGGTGTGTCTCTGATTTCCTTGGAGCAGCCTTTCCTAATGCATCCTCTGACACACACAACCCCATTTAAGCCTGATTGTGCTCACCCGGAAGCCTCAACTCATTCATCTTAACCAAGCAACGCCCCTCCCCAGCTGCCCTTATACTTTGCAGACACTTTCAGAAGAGGCTTTTCATGTTGTATTTAGCAGGAGAAACCTATGGTGAATTCCTTGAGCCATCATTTCAAAAAAATTTTGTATATGTCATCACTTAATGTTTGTAAATGATTAATTCATGAATGATGTCCATTTGTTTTGATAACCTTTAGGAGGATCAAAGAGACACAAAGACTACAATATTCAATTTTTACAAGTACAATCCAGTGTCATTAGGAAAGTCAAAAAATTTAAGAAATAATAATTTTTAGATACAAAAATTCAAAAGGAAATTCATTTAAATCCTGTTACACAAATACTAGTTTAGCAAGCTTCTGGTGCTTCAAGACCTACTTCTAGAACTATTTCCTTGAGAGCTATACAACCTGCCTTACAAGTGGTTTAAGAAAACAAAATTAAAACCACCACCACCACTAAAACCATCCCCAGGTGGCAAGATGCCTTTATAAAAACCTGTCCGAGAAGGAACTGAATCAAGAACAATTTCCTAAAGGTTGCTTTCTGAGATGCATGTGTGATCCTGATTAGAGAACACTGGGCCATGGGTCAGTGAAACTGTTTCTTCAGCATATGTGATATGAAGAGACGGCACACGGCTTTCAGAAGGCCACATTCACTACCGCTTTGTGAAGGCGAAGCAGGGAATTGGGTCTGTAACATCTCAGTACCCAGCGCCGTTTGCCAAGAGCCCTTCTTTGTTCCAGTGATTTACACACCAGTGGAACTTAAACACCTTTTGTTGTGAATAACGGCAGGGACAAACCCAGGACTTCTGCACTCTTCTAGTCCAGTTTATTAACCTTACCAAGTTAAGTGAAACTGGATTATCCTGAGATTGCCTCTAAAAATAACTTCACAGTTCTATAGCTATTTTGTGACTATATAATTTTTAAAATATGAGTCAGTGCTATTTCACTCATATGCCTCAGATTAAAAGCAAGATTGCATACTTTATCCAGTTTTATTCACTCAGAGGAACATAGGAAAAAACAAAGACATCAGACACTATCTGGATGTTAATCTTGGGCTCAGCTTCAGGAACTCCAGGAAATGCTTTCAGTTTGCAGGCTCTGAACATCATTAACAACCCAGAAGCAACTGTGTCTGCATTCCTGACACTTCCATAAAAAACATAGACAGGATTATGGCCGCCTTTTTTTTTAACCCCCCCCCCCCCCAAAATCAACACAAAGTTTTGTATTTGAGCTCACTTGGCAGCTACCAGAGCCACAAGTACATACCTGCTTGGAATGAACCCTGGTTTATCCACTGTTGCCTTATATGGATATTTTGGCCAGCAGTAGTATTTTGAATTTTAATATACCATATTTCATTGATTCTACTACATGTTTTTGTTTTTTGTTTTTTTCAACATCTCTGAAATTGGGATAAAGCTTATAATCAGTGGCATGCCTTAAGTTAATTGGTGATTTCTCTACATGGAATGTATGTATCTTACATTCAGGTTAAGTCTTATGTTCAGTGGCATCTTAAGTTTGAAGTTTATATATATATTTGTATCAGTCTTAAAAATCACTTACCAGTAAACAAGTGAGACCTAATTAAACTTAAAAGCTTTTCCACAGCAAACAAAACCATAAACAAAATTAAAAAACAACATACATGAGAGGAGAAAATATCTGCAAATGAAGTGACCAGCAAAGAATTAATTTCCAAAACATACCAACAGCTCGTACAGCTCTATCAAAAACAAACAATCCAATCAAGAACTAGGCAGAGGACCTAAATAGACCTTTCTGCAAAGAAGAAATACAGATAGCCAAAACACATATGAAAAGATGCTCAATATTGCTAATTATTAGAGAAATGCCAATCAAAGCTACAGTGAGGTACCACCTCACTCGGGTCAAAATGGCATCCTTAAAATGCCTATAAACAATAAATGCTGGAGAGGGGTTAGAGAAAAGGCAACCATCCTATACTGTTGGTGGGAATGTAAATTGGTGCAGCCACTATAAAGAATAGTATGGAGGGTCCTTAAAAATCTACAAATAGAGCTACCATGTGACCCAGCAGTCCCACTCCTGGGCATATATCCAGAGAAAGCCATAATTCAAAAAGATACAAGAATCCCAATGTTCATTGCAGTAGTATATATACAATATCCAAGACATGGAAGCAAGTTAAATGTCCATTGACAGAGGAATGGATAAAGAAGATGCAGTACATACTTATAGTGGGATACTACTCGGTCATAAAGAATGAAATAATGCCACTTGCAACAACATGGATGAACCTAGAGATTATCGTACTGAGTGAAGCCAGACAAATGTATGATACCCTTTATATGTGAAATCTAAAAGAAAAAAAAAAAGACACAAATGAATTTATTTCCGAAACAGAAACTCACAGACACAGAATACAATTTTATGGTTACCAAAGCGGAAAGGGGGCCAGGGGAGGGATAAATCAGGAGGCTGGGATTAACATGTACACACCACTATGTATAAAATAGGTAAACAACAAAAAGCAAAAACAAAGCAAAAAAAAAAAAAATCACTTGGTTTCTAAGACCAATTCAGTACATAAACAGAACAGCAGTAAAAGTGACAATATTAGCTGTAATTTCATTGTTTCATTATAGTGTCATTGTTTGCAAATCATATTGTCACATTATGGTTTTGACTCTTGTATTACTATTGTCTGCTGGAGGAAATCATATATATAAGAAATTATCTCAAGTAAATGTAATTGATGCAGATCAGTAACTTCCTTGTTCCCTCTCCCTTTTCTTCTAACCTGTTTCTTGAATACATTTTCAGCCAATATTTGCTCAGAAGTCTTAAAGTGTTAATATTCAAGATATTTTTTCCTTTATTCTTTAATGTTCAGGATTTGGATGTATTGTTTTTCTATTCTACCAGTGTTTTTCATCTGGCTTAAGCTAAAATGGCTTCTCTTTCCTATGCATAAAGTCTATAGGTATCTTAGTGTTTGAATTCTTTGGGGGTTCCTTTCTTAGGGATAAAAGAATCTACTGCAGTAAAATTTTTATGAGCTGGGAAGATGAGTGAGTAATTACTGTACTCAAACAGGGATTCTGATTAACTGTAACTTCTGTAGTTTCTAAAATATATTTTCTTTGCTAACATAGTAAGTATCAAAATAGTTTTGAACAGAAATTGGTCCTTTTTGATTATTCTGTTGTGACCAGTCATTAAATATCACCTTCAACACCCATGGCCCCAACTGTGATCACAGAGAACAGAAGGAGGATCATCCAACAAAATCCTTACAGGATCCAGACAGACTTTACATCACTCCTCCTCCTCATCCTTCTCCTCCTCCTCCGTGCTGTAGCGCTCAGAATACGCCAGTGCTTGTATAACATGTAGATGAAACTGCTTACAGCTGGAGGGAACCAGTTGGAAAGTTCCACTGTAAAAACTGTTTTCAAAAGTAAATCACAGGATATTGGCTTGATTTATCACCATTTCTAAAACAAAGAGAAAATCAAGCTCTGAAAGAAACTTTAAATGCTTAGTTCCACTCAACCAAGGTTTTTGTAAATGTAACCGTACTGTGCCTCTTCACACTAACCGTGACTTGCGTATGAGTGCTTTGAAGGGAAATAATCTCATGTATGGTTTCCCCCGGCCACTGTGTCACTACTCTTTTTCAGGTCCACACATTCAGAGGGCCACACTGGTGTGAATACTGTGCCAACTTCATGTGGGGGCTCATTGCTCAGGGAGTGAAATGTGCAGGTAAGAGCTCGTCCCCTTTCTCTTTATTGAGTAAGACATGAAGTTATAAGGAATAACTTAGGAGGAGACTGGCTGTTAGGCGCATAAAATGGGCTGAATCCCTATTTGCTCTTAACATGCAATAGGCCATTGACATCTCAGGCATCCCCTTTGGATATTGATATTTTATCTGCCTTTAACCTTCCTGTACTTAATGGGCAGCAGTCTGGTCCATTAAAAAGAGGGAAGTCATCTTGTTCAGAAAGTCTGATAAAAGGAGGTAAAAGTAAGGCAGTTAAATTTGCCTTGCCTTTGATGTTGCAGTAACTAAATTTGTAAAAATGATTTTTTTTTTAAAAGCAATGTACAGGGACCTATGATTGTTGCCTTAGAAACTGAATTTTAAAAAGCTTGTTAAGCTGAATTGTCCTTACTAAATTTTGTGAAATCAAATTGAAGCTTTAAAAACCTGTGAATTTATCTTCAAAGATGATTATCATATTTTGAAAAACCACTTAGTCACTGATACTTTGTTTTTGATATTTTGAAAGCTTGAATTTGCCAAATCCTTTTTATAACATATGACCATAGTATTTTAGATTTAAATTTAGAAACTTGTAAGATTTCCACATAAATAACCAACTCAGGGATTTATTGAAATGCTTTATGAAATAAGTGTTACTGAAATCATGTGAACTTCATTTGTATATAACAACTATACTGAGTACTGGCCATTTACTCAACTGCTCTAAATTCTGGCACAGACTTAAAAATTATTATTTGTTTCAAGTGTGTGATATTAGGTCATAGAAGTTTCTGCTATTTAAATTTTAAAGCTAAAAAATATGTTCTTACATGTTTTTTGCATGAAGTTTAACTGTAAATATGTATATGAAGAGTAAAGTATTTTGAAGGTAACTGAAGTAATTGTCAAACTTAGCACTGTAAAAATCCACATTTCTTTTGTGGCATGATTCTTAATGGAATATTTTTGTTGTCCATTATGTGCAGAAACTTCTAGAGTCTGATTTTTTTATTTCTCAATTGCATTTTCTTTGAATAGCTAGATAAGTATGCATTGCATGTGAGCATTCCAAGTTACCCTCCCCCCCACAACCTTCGACTTCCTTAGCACCACTAAGGCATGATAAGGTTCCAGGCTTATGTCACTAGCCAGATCCATTCATGGACTTCTCTGCCACATGGAGCGGTAAGAATTCCCCACGCCTTGACTTTGAACTGTGCAAAGGTGTCCTTCAAGGAGAGCCTCAGCTCAGCCAGTCTAATTCCTCCATCATCCTAGAGGACTGACAGCCCCATTTGCAGGTTTCTGCCCAGAGAGTAAATGAGAACATTAGCTTTCTGGCTGGTGGTTGCCCAGAGTCATTATGAGGAAGCATCACTGGGAAGGCTATGGTTGAGCCTCGAACTGGAAGGGACCACAGTGGAACATAGTGGTGTAGTTAAGATCAACCACATTGTCATGGTGTTTCAAAGGCAAATGACATACACTTCCCAAAGCACAGATCACCTGTTCAAAGAATGATGGTCTCGATAAGCTTGGTTTGCCTTTATGACATAACCTTGACCAGCTAAGACTACAATGGTTTTCAAACACTTTATGACTATCACTAACTCAAAAGCTTTTCTTTGACTAGAGTGATGGTGTGTATCATATATGTTTTGAAAGAGTGAAGGCCATCTACATGAGAATTCTGAGTTAGCTATTGGCAGAAAACTAGCACCACACATATGAATAATTTTTGGCAGTATGCTACAGTCCAAAATCATATTTGAAAGAAATGTTTTGGAATGTTTATGATAGTAATAATGTGAAGGAAAAGAAATAAAATGATTCATCCCATCCCATAGGCACTGACTTGAATAGCCTTTTGTTTTTATTGTGAGTAAAGGTATGTAAAGAATGTATGTGAGTAAAGGTATGTGAGTAAAGAATGTAAAGAAAAGCTTATTGGTTTTATGTTATATCTTGCCTTCAAAAGCATTATATTCTGTGTGACTGGAACTGTATTACTGAGCTGTATAAAACAGGTCAACCCAGTTTTTAAATGTAGAAGGTTGGGATTTGAATTATTCTATGACTAATTACATTTAGATTGACAGTGAGATTCTTTCATCTAAAATGGCTCATCCTGATTTTTGAGCCATCTACTTTATTTAAAACAAAATGCAAAGAATTAATAATTTAAAGAGAGAAAGAACTATGGTAGGGTGAACACTGGCTGCCCGAAAATGTCTGCTTCCTAATCACCAGAACCTGTGCCCATGGCATAGGTCTTGCCTTTCATGGCAAAGGAGACTCTGTGACCAAGTTAAGGAATTTGAGATGGAGATGGGGAGAGTCCTGTGGATTGTCAGAATGGGCCCAATGTAGTCATAATTGCAAGAGTCCCTAGAAGAGCGATGCAGTAGAGGCTGATTCAGAGAAAAGATACAAGCACAGAAGCAGAGGTCAGGAAAGAGCAAAGATGCTATACAGCTGGCTTTGAAGGGGGCCACGAGCCAATGAATGCAGGTGGCCTCTGGAAGCTGGAAAAAGCTAGAAAAGAAACAGATTCTTCCCTGGAGCCTCCAGAGGGAACACAGGCTAGCTAAGGCCTTGATTTCAGTCCAGTGAAACTGATTTTGTACTTCCGACTTCTAGAACTGTTAGATGATACGCTTGTATTGTTTTAAACCCCTGAGTTTATGGTAATTTGTTACAGCAGCAATAGTAAACTAATACACTAGCCACTGAACATTAAAGCTGGTACTTCCAAAGAAAAATGGCTTGCTTACAACTTGTCAGAAAAGAGATGTATTTTTCTGCTTTTGACAGCTTGCTTTCTTTTCTTCAAAATCCACCAAGGCAGAAGAGAGCTTGTCAGGAACTTTTAAAGAATGTTTGGCAAGAGCAGCAATTTTGTATCCCACCACCCCTTTTTTTTAAAACATTATATAAAGTGTTGGGTGGTGTTCCAGTCACCAGGCTGGCAGCCAATAGCAAGCAAGCTGTCCCTTCAGGACCCAACGCTCTAGGCTTGCTCAGCAGCCCACACAGACAAGGACAACCGAGGGAACAGCGAGGGTAGGCATGGGCCTGCAGTCACTGCAGATGTGCTCTCCAAAGCCCCACAGTCTGCGTTAAACATCCCCGCTACGACAGTCTGCCTTACTCTCGCTTCTTTAAAGTGAGTAAAACGACATTGCAAGGGACCATCTAACTGCAGCTTGGGAGCACTGCTCCTCCTACTAAAATATTTATGAGCAAAGTAAGTAGCGTTCAAAAGTAAAGGGCAAAGGATCATTGTCGTTCAGATAGAATAATATTACGAGACCATTTTTCCTTTATGCAATGTAAGCTTATAGGTTAAAGTAATCTATTATTATTATATAATCACTGAGATCATCAAACATCCCTCTCATTAAAAAGACCATTATTCCACCAGCATTCCTGAATTGTTTTCATTTAGCCTGCCCAGAATATTCTAAGAAGTTAAGCCGGATGATAATTGTAAATCAGACATATCAGCTTAGTGTTTGTTATTTAGGAAAGTGACTTCATTTTTCCAGTGTATCATTGTCATTGCTGCCAGCCCTCAAAAGGAAATAGCAGCAGTTTTTTCCTAATAATAAAATGTATTTATTGCTTTGTGTATAAAGCACTTAACTCTTAGGTTAGAGAAAGGGAAGTAATGTCTTTTCATTACTGCTTTGATTGTATCTAAAAAGTTACAGTTGTCCTTGTAATCCAATGAGAAATTGGTCAGACTTGCCTAAGACTTTCATATAGCTCCTTTTATACATGAAAGCAGTATTTTCATAAATATTCCCAAAAGCAAAATATTCTCAATTTTGCTTGTGAAAATAAGGCCTTCTAATGCATGTTAAAAATGAGCTAGTCCCACTATTCTGGGGTGGTAGTGGGATCAACTACGAGACATGTTTAAAAACTTCTATTTGCAGTTATTTAAAATGGGAACACTCATAGAAAAGAATGAATAATTACCTTTCTTTTCAAAACACATATTAATATTACCCCTTAATCCTCTCAGTAGAATATAAATATCAGCTGTGTATTTCAAAAAATAGGTTTCTGTGCTTTTTAGATATAAAACACATTTTTTTGGGAGAACTCAAGCCCAGAAAATCTGACAGTAACTTCAAGTTAGTAGTCTAACAGAAATACTTTATAAGGATAGGTTATGTTTTGAATTTCTCATTCCTCCTTTCTTGTGTTTATTCTGTGCTTATTAACTTGAAGAATTGGGAGGGGACAATGTGGTTTAATTGTAACATAAAAATAACCTGCCAAGCCAAGAGATGCAACAAATGAAATAATCTTTTATGGATTTTTTTTTTTTAATTTATAGTGTAGAGCTTCCCTGGGAGAAATGGAACTATATAGGAGTTATATGACTTTAATAAATAAGTATGAAAACCAAATAAAGTCTTAATGGCAAACTGAAATATTGATATACTGCTAGTCCCTGAAGCAGCAATTTTCAGAGCACGCTCAGAGCTGGTATATTGCACTGTGAACTTAAGGGTATAAAGATGCTGTATTTTAATGACTTTGCCCTATCCTTTGGTCCTCTGAAGGACTTCATATCCAATCCTGCCAAAAATTTGGCCTTTGAAATTCTAAAATTGAGCATAATATATTGTCCCATAGTTTAATCTTATTCAAATAGAAGAAAGAATATCAGAAAGCATTTCCATCCTCATTAAATACCTAAATCTGACCATAGTCATCACTTTATCCAGTTTTCAGTGAATCACAAATAAATTAGGCATTTGCTGATGTTTAAAATGAGAGAGAACTGCAAACACTCAAAGGAAAAAAAGTTAGTATCAGACCATTAGTGCCATTCAGATATTTTGATATTCTGTGGATACATTCAAATTTTACTGTTTCCTTTCTACTGGATTTCCATTTAGAGTTTATAGTTAGGAAAGAATGTGACAAAATAAGATATAATGGGTAGGTTTTATCACTGCTTTTTAAACGTCCTTGCCAAATCATGTATCGATACCTATATAACAGTAAAATACAGCCGTGTCTTTTAAACTTAAGTATATACAACAAATAATAGAAACCACACACATTATTGAATAAAAGGTTGAAAATAGCAAATTCATCTTCAGCCCTGAAAATAATAACTCAGCATACATGGTGTACTGCTAGTGAAAAGTGATATGTATCACTGAGTGGGAAGAGCACAGTCTAGGAATTAAGAAGCCAAGGTTAAAATCTCCTTTCTACCACTTCCTGGCGGAGTAACTTTCGAACAAATCCTTTAGCCTCTCTGAGCTTCACTGTCTTTGTGAAATGAAGACAGTGGGATAGGTTATTAATACCAGCCCTTTCCAGCTGGTTCTGTGACTTCTGTGCACACACTTAAAGCATTAAAGTAACTTAAAGTACCTCAGCATTATTTTTAGATAATGAAGCTCTGCCGACTTTTATACTTCTAAAATACTACGTAAGTTTTTCCAGTGCTAGACGAGATGAATAAATAGGCTTTGTTTTATTCCTCACAATGATGATAACAAAAGAATATGTATGTCAACTATCAGAAGACTGTGAAAGTTGGGTATGAGAAGGAAGGCTGGGACTTCCCTGGTTGTCCAGTGGTTAAGACTTCTTGCCTTCCAACACAGGGGGTGCAGGTTTGATCCCTGGTCAGGGAGCTAAGTTACCATGTGCCTTGGGCTCAAAAGACCAAAACATAAAAAACAGAAGCAAGATTGTAACAAACTAATAAAAGTCTTTAAAAAATGGTCCACATTAAAAAAAAGCGGGGGGCGGCGGCTGATTAGGGACCTCAGGACTCAGAGAACTCAGAAGTCAGTTGCCTGGTGGTATTTTGGATTTTTTTTTAACGCTTGTGTATCCCAGCCTGAGCACTAGAGACACCCACGAGTCATAAATGCCAGCAGACACAAAAAATAATCCCGAGAGAACCAGCTCTCCTAGGCAAAGTCTTGGGGAAAGGGCAGCTGAGCCAGATAGAAACCTTTTAGTGCATCTGCATTCTCCAGGTGGACACCATGACAAAGCCACATTGCCCCCCGCCCCCGTGGATACTGCGGCAGAAGCCTGTGGGTAGATACCTGTTTTCCACCCCACTCTGCAGTAACAGGGTTGTACTTCTCTCCTGTGAGTCTTCCCCCCACCATCCTGCAGGAAGAAAGTGGTACCCTTCCTTGGCTGAGCCTGTGGGTGGAATCCTGACTTTCGTCCTCACTCTCAAGTAGAAGTAGCACCCATTCAGCCTAAATCTACGGGCAGAGCCCTGTCTCCACCCCTGCCCTGCAGTAATGAGGCAGCTGAGACCACGATCAGAACTCTGTCTTTAGTACCCACCCTGCAGTTCATGCAGCACAATACTTCTCCCCAACCAGGCATGGAGGCAAACCAAGACTTCTCCGCCCTGCCGTAATGACTAGGACCTCTTCCCTGCCCAGAATGTGGGGTAGAGTCCTGCCATTTGAATAACATACAAGTTTGGTGGGCAAAATAACACTGCAAAAGCATTACAAAGGCTTTGTAAACTAGGTTGACATTTGAAACACAGCCTATATAGTGTGCCAGGATGTGCATTCTAAATCTAAACAGGTTAACTACCTGCTAAAGTTGAAGATTTCAGGAGGGACCACACAGTCTTATAACACTCAAAATATCCAGGATGCAGTTCAAAATTATACTTCATTACCAGCAACCAGGAAAATCTCAACTCAGATGAAAGAAGACAGTCAATAGTCACCAATATTGAGATGATATAGATAGATGTTGGAATTATCTTATAAGGAAAACAGCATTCATAAAAATGTTCCAAGAAGCAATTAGAAAGACTCTTGAAACAAATGAAAAATAGGAAATATCAGAAAGAAATAAAGATATAAGAAAGAATTAAGTGGACGTTTTAGAACTGAGAAATTTATGAACAAAATACCCACCGGATGGGCTCAGAAGTATTGATAGATTGGATATGTCAGAGGCAGGAATCCATGAACCTGAAAAATAGATCAATAGAAATTATCCAACTTAAATGAGAGGGGAAAATAGATTTTAAAAAGTGAACTGAGCCTCAAAGACCTGTAGGACAGTAACAAGATATAACATTTGTGTTGTTGGAATCCCAGGAGAGGAATAATAAGTGGGAAGGGTAAAGATATTTGAGAAATCAGTGGCTGCAACTCCCCAGATTTGGTAAAGCAGTCAGAGAAAAATGATGTGCCTGCTTGGAGGTACTTTTCTGTAAATGAAATGTACTAAAAACTGTGTAGATGAGGAAGCAGCTATAACCCCAACATCCCAGTCCTTTTCAGGACCTGGCATTCACATCTGACAAACAGAATTGGCCTAGAGGTCAGCCTAGCTCCTGACCCTAAGCTGGGCAAGGAACCCTGGGGCACTGCCTAGGAAAGGCCCCTCAGAGTTACTTCCTTCTTCTGAATAACAACAGAGAAATGTACAGCCTCTCATTAACATAATAATAGAACCTAATAGTAGATCCAATATTAATGGATAAATACTATTATTATTCCCATTCTGTATAAGTCACAGAAAATTTTAAGTAACTCACTCAAAAGCACACATCAATAGATCTAGCTCTAAATTATAGAAGCTGTCCAAAACATTAAAATGTTCAGGGGAAGTGAGGTCTTTTAAGTGGACATTTTACCACCAATTTGCCTTATGATTGAATCAGAAATTTTATTTATATCTAATATAGAATAAAGAGAAATTTAGGATTTGGGTCCTGGACTCATTTGGACATTATTTGACTATGTAGAACAATGTTGGGTCATTTCTTGAGATGGCACACTAGAGCTCCTATCCCTGGCAGCCTTTCCGTACTCGAAGCAGCAGCTGTTGTTCTTTAGTGATGGTCATGTTGGGACACTATCAGCACTGCCATGCCATCTCCGGTGCTGTTCACTTACAGACCCACCCCTGCAAAGACCCAAACCTGTCTTTTCACTTGGGCGATGCTCAGAACATAAGAGTCACCACAAGCTTTAAGTTCTTTTGTCAGATTGGCAGTGTCTACATATTTGATGAAATAACAATTTTATTTTTAAGCCATGGCTAATTTTCCTTGTCTCTGTTAACTGTTACTGTCAAATATAACTCGATTGCAACTTTACCAAAGGTCATGATGATGATCATTGTCGGTATTTGTCTAACATTTTACAATATGCAAATCACCTTGACTACATTGGCTCCTTAATTCTCATAACAATTCTGTGAGGTGAATGTTATGCTCCCCTTTCTGCCCAAACAGTAAGCAAAACTGAAGCTTACCCAAGGACCACAGACAGGTCACAGACCACAGACAATCACATTGTATGATTTTCAAATGCATTGTGTGCTGAGTCGCTTCAGTCGTGTCCGACTTTTTGCGACCCCATGGATTGCAGCCCGCCAGGCTCCTCAGTTCATAGGATTCTCCAGGCAACAATACTGAAGTGGGTTGCCATGCCCTCCTTCAGGGGATCTTACCGACCCAGAGATCACACCTGCATCTCTTGAATCTCCTGAATTGGCAGGAGGGTTCTTTACCACTACCGCCACCTGGGAAGCCCCTAATCCATTAAGACCTGGCTGTAAACTATGTGTACCCCACTTGAATTTGATTTACAAGAGGTCAGTGTCAAGTTTTCATGAGCTTAAAAACAAACGGGTAACATTTACCAAGAAACCAGAAAGACAAAATTTAGTTAAATTATTCAGGTACAGTCCATGTCTCCTAAGTCTAATTTAGCAAAATATTTGTATTTCTGTCTGCTTCTTCTAAAATGCCATTGTGCTCTTCTTCTTGAAAATAAAATGTCTCAAAATGTTAACTAGAAAATATTTGGACTCTGGCATTTTAGAATTTATAACCCAATAAAATGACAAAGCAAAGGAATAATTTCAGTAGAGGCAGTATGGTATAGGTGTTAAAATCGTGGACATTACAATCTTTGTAGGCTTGAATCTTGGCTCCACAATGTACTAAATGCTGTAGGTAAGTTACTTAACACCTGTGTGCTTGGTTTCATCACATTTATAAAAGAGAATAAAACCTGTTTTATAGAAATTTGTGAGTTTAAATAATGTAAAGCACTTGAAATAGTGTGCTTGGCATTAGTAAGCTGTTGATGATAGCAGTAACAAATAATAACTATAGCTACTTTTAGCTATCTAGATGTATTCTATATCATTATCATATGCATATATTTAAAGAGCTATGAGTATATATAAATATGATCAGCATCATTTTAAGAGGGCCCTTGGATACTCTTTACTTTTGGGGGTTCACTTCCACCTCATATTAGATTTGTTAAAATGCAGTTATATCCCACATTGAATATAATTTTTATGTAACTTTAAAGAAATGGATAAGTTTTTAATTGGCATAATATTACATTTTGTAGACATTTAATTGAACACTTATTAACTTTGGTCTGGGTTGGTATTCTCTTGAGATCATACAGTGAGTAAATGATGGAACATGAGCTGGAATTCTAGTCTTCTAACTTAAAATCAAAATTTTCCAAAAGAGAGAATGAGAGGAATATTCCCCTCACTCTGCTGGCTGAAAGCTAGTCTTTAAACCTAATTCAGGTTGAAGTGTCTTGCCAAAATAAACACTCCAGAACACTCAAAATTCTGAAAATAATAATGAATTTTTCCTTTTTAAATTCTTCAGATTGTGGTTTGAATGTTCATAAGCAGTGTTCCAAGATGGTCCCAAATGACTGTAAGCCAGACTTGAAACATGTCAAGAAGGTGTACAGCTGTGACCTGACGACGCTCGTGAAAGCCCGCACCACCAAGCGGCCCATGGTGGTGGACATGTGCATCAGGGAGATCGAAGCTCGAGGTGAGGCGCTTCCAGCGGCTCAGAGCAGCCACAGCCCCCTGCACAGCCAGGCTTCCTTCTGCAGGTTAGGGGGAATGGTTCCAGATACTAATCTGGAAGTCTGAAAGCAGTTAACAAGTAATTACCAACATGATTTCAAGGTACACTTAACCAGTTATAAGAAATATGCTTAAAAATATATTTATGGATGATTCTCCCAGTCTGTAAAATTTGATATATAAATGCCAGTTTTTTTTTTCAGTTTTTATACTTTGCTTAGGTCCAAAAAGCAAAGAAATAAATGCTCTGTTTAAAACAGGCCAAACAACCAAAATCCAGAACTACGCCCTAATTAGTCTCTGCCACTTTGGAGATAATTGCTACGGGCCTATTAATATAGTTTATCTCAGTCTTCTCTTATGTAAAAGAATTTATGGTATGGCAGTGGTGGTGAAATTATTTCCCTTAAGACTTAAGGCATTTGATCTAGTTAGACAAAATGATGAGCCAAATTACAGATATTCAGGCGAGAGTACGTCAGAATTAAAGAACTGTGAGTAAAACGATTTTATTTTAGGAGAAAAGTATGAAGAGGTTTCTAAACATACATATTTCTAAACATATATGTTTCATCATTCTTCCTGACACATTGCTTCCCTAACCTTAAGTATGAGAAAAAGTTAAAATCTGAGGAAAGGACATTACCCCAAAGAGACTAATTAGCTCCTCTGCTCTATTTTTACAGGTCTTAATTCTGAAGGACTGTACCGAGTCTCAGGATTTAGTGACCTAATTGAAGATGTCAAGATGGCTTTTGACAGAGGTGTGTTTTCCAGCAGGTTCATTACCTTAGGACAATAATACTCTACCCAAAGAGACATAATTTCTTATTTTATTCTTTCCATTGTTTTTCTAAATCACTAATTATTATTATGCCAAATAAAATAACTTAGCTTATAATTTTTATAATTTCTGTATTAGTTGTAAGTATTAACCTATTAAATTTCAGGATGAGAAGGAAGTGTAAAATTTAACTATATTACCAATATTGGAGTCTCCAAGGCTGGTCCATGTTCACCAAAATATATACAGAGCAATTAAATTTACCAGAAACCATGGAAAAAACAGTGGAGGTAGGTGGGAGAGGAAGGAATCTAAGTCATTACAGAGCTCAGATTTCCCAGGTCTGTGGTGGCTGACCTAACTCTGCCTGCTGTGCATGCCTCCCCAGCATCTTGTCATCCAAGTTCAAGCTCATTAATTTTCATTTAAGAAATGTAGGGTTTTGACCACATGTGCTAATTAACTTACTTCCTGAAAGCTTTACTTCTGAGTTGATATGATCTATTTGGTAAAAAAGGAGAAGCTTTGTGAATTTTCCTGTAAGTTGGCATGCATGCTTAGCACTTCCCAGCTAATTGACTGTTGGAATGGTATTACATGGTCAAAGTAGTCTTCTCTCCAACATTGTTATGCTGAAATATTGTGTTAAATCTCCAGTATCACAAAACTGCCAAAATATGTGGATTTGAAAGACCAACCAGGAAAAAAAAAAATCAATCTCATGTGTTGGGGCAAGAATCTGAGAGGACCTAAAGACCTTCTGGCATCAGACCCCTCTGTGGGAGGAGGGGCCCAGCCAGAGAAAAGCTCAGCGCAGCTTATTTTCTTTTAACATTTAAATTAAGGTTTTGTTCCCATGGTTCTCCGATTTGTCTTTGTGTTGAGCACTGGAATAAATGGTACCAAAGAGTGTAAGCTTGAATATAGGAAGTAAAAAGAACGGGAGTTGTGATGGTGAAGAGACCCTTTTCTTTGCAAGTACGCACTTCTGGTTCCATCACACTCCTCTCCCATCACAGACCTCTAATAGCCAACAGAGGTAGAAGACAAAATAAATGAGATATTATCATCAACACAGAAGAAATCTAGGTCAGCCCACATATTTGACAAGATTGAAGATGAGGTGAAGAAATGACATCGGGAACAACCCTGAATCTAAACAAGATTGAATGTTAAGAGGCATTTCTTTTTCTCTGGAAGGTAACAACTGATCAAGTCCATTCCCAGCCACTGGCAGTGGGAGATTTGCCATATAACCCCTCCTTTCTTGCTCCTGCCCACAGTTTCCTCTATTAACATCTCTCATTCATATAATACAGTCTGTTATAATTGTGAGCCAATATTGATGTCAATACATTATTACTGACTACAGTCAGTAGTTTACATTAAAGTTCATCTTTATGTTGTACAGTTCTATGGTTTTGGGCAAATGCGTAACGTCACGTATCCACCATTACAGTGCCGTACAGAACTTTCACTGCTGTAACAATCCTTGCACTCCATCTGTTCTTCTTCTTCCCCTTCCTCCCCGAATGCCGCTGATCTTACTGACTCCATAGCTTTGCCTTTTCCAGATTGTCAAATAGTTGGAATCATTCAGTATGTAACTTTTTCAGACCGGCCTCTGTTACTTGGCAATGTGCATATAAAGTTCCCCCATGTCTTTTCATGGCTTGAGAGCTCATTTATTTTTATCACTGAATAATATTGTTTTTGTCTGGGTATACCACAGTTTATCAGTTCACTTATTGAAAGCCACCTTGGTTGCTTCCATGCTTTTGGCAATTGCAAATATAGCTGCTAGAAACATTTATGTGCAGGTTTTTGTGTGGACAAAAGTTTTCAGTTCCTTTGGGTAAATACCAAGGAGTATGATTGCTGGATTATATGGTAAGTGTTTGTTTAGCTTTGCAAGCACCTGCCTGCTTTCTGAAGTGCCAGCTCCTCTTTGTATTTCTGCCAGCAACCAGAGAGAGTTCCGGGGCTCTACATCCTTGTCAGCATTTGGGTTGTCGGTGTTCCGGGTTCTAGCCATTCTAATAGCTCTGTGGGGAAGAGGCTGCTTTTTCATCCTTAGAAATCTTTCATAAGCCAAATGGAATAAAAGAAATTAGTATAAGATCTAGCTCAGAGTAGAAACTAATTAAATCTTTAGTAGATGAAAATTGAGCTGTTTTAACAGAGTACTAAGTGCAGGGGAGGGCAGAAGGGGTCACCCTGAAGGAAGGCCAGCTTTCCTTCAGGGTTAAGGCCCAGCAAGTTTAAAACATTCCTGTGTTTTATAATTTCTTCTCTTGTTATCGCAACACTCTAGAGTTTTGTTTTGCCTTTCCTTCTCACTAATTCTCCTATCCCCAGGGCTCAGGCAAGAGCGAACATTATGTATGAGAACCCAGGGTGAATCGAAGGCGGCCTTTTGTGCTGGGTCTTTTATAAGTTGGGAGGACCTCAGTTGTTATTTTTCACATTCTCTATGTTTATTTTAAAAAGAAAGAAAAAGTTACCCCACAATATTCCTCTAGGAATTCTCACGAAATTTTAAAATATTTTTGTTAACCTCAGTCATCTTCTACTATCCCCCTCCATCATAAATCGTGGAAGAATAAATAACTTTAGAATAAAAAATTCAGGTTGTCTTCCACAGAAAAAAAATACACATGTATCAGCACAGTGAATTTGATGTTTAAAACTGAAGCATTATGAATCTTTAACAGTGTACAAAAATGTTATTTGTTAAAAGTGCTATGAATCCAGATATTTACTTCTGTTTCTTTTAATATCCTTCAAAGATGGTGAGAAAGCAGATATTTCTGTGAACATGTATGAAGATATCAACATTATCACTGGTGCACTGAAACTGTACTTCAGGGATTTGCCGATTCCACTCATCACATATGACGCCTACCCTAAGTTTATAGAGTCCGCCAGTAAGTATGTAGGCATGCGCTTGTAACCTGAAAAACCGTCTCTTCTAGGTAATCACATCTCCTGTTTTTTTCTGCTGAGTATCTTGAATGCATTTTATGAAATGTTTCTCCCTGGCCTCTCTCCATGGCTAATGTACTCACAAGAATTTTGAACTCTTCTCTAACATAGGTTATTTATGACTTCTACCATCAGAAGCATCTTTGTAATTTGTAACCTTTACTTTCCACAGTAAGGCTTAACACCAGTTCTCCTAGACATGAACAGTAGTTTTGTAAAGTAAAATAAAAATAACTAGAAAAACAAATTGAAAAAATACCAACTATCTGTTGTTAGATTGAGCAAACACAAAGATGACTCTGTCAGACGGCTATAAAATATATAAATTCTTACTTTCAGTTTCTGTCCTTATCCTGTGACACGCCAGTAACAGTTTGCAGACTGGCTCAGGTTCATAGATTATACTTTAAGAAGCTCTGTTTTAGATCAAATGTTAAGAAATAAAAGTTTTAAAAAGTTAACTTTTTAAAAAGTTAAAAAATAAGCTCTAGTTAAGATGAAAATGAGAAAAAGCAAAGGCTCATTTGCCAAATTTTATTTATGGTGCAAAAATCATACCTGTAGTTCACACTTTTTTTTTTAAAGAAGGGAATTCTTAACAGATTTTAAGTGTTGGCATTACCTTTTTTTTTTTTTTCTGAAAAGATAGGCTATTTCCGTCGTTTGCTCTCTCTCTTAAAAACCATATGTTGTCTTGATCTTTAAATAATAACATCACTTCCTTAGTAACACTGATTTGCTTTCTGATTTTGGAATTTCATGAAGTACAAACTTTCTTTGTTCTAATTTTCAGTTTCCCTTCAGAGCTCATGTTGAGAATTTTTGTGGTTAGTTCCATGGAGCCCTGATTCCTCGTGGGTCAGTTCAAGCTCTCATGTAGAGAACAGCTGTGAGAATTGCACTGATTTTTTACAAGCATTCATGTTAGAAGCCACAAGACTCTATCTCTTCCATGGGAATTCAGGATGCGTTCAGGGCAGATCATGAAAATTGTCTGAAGGCGCTTACGGGTTCTTGTTTGGTGGGGCACAGGTTTCCTCCCAGAGAGAGAAATCACATAACTGCTAATCTGGAACGCACTTGACACACACCTGTGCCATGAAGGGCTGCTCAGACCTCGGTTTACCCCAGTCCCCAGGACAGCACGGGGCTCCACTGCACAGTGTTTCTGTCCCCATGTGGCTCGGGAGTAACAGTGAAATGTGACTGGCCTGTGGGCATCCAGTTAGCAAAGGACAGAGCCGGGATTCAAACCCCAGTTCTGAATGCTGCATAACCTTTATCTACTTAGAAGAAAAATCTAAGCTCTCCTTATGGATCTTAAGGCCTTTCACCCCTCACTCCCAAATTACCTCACTGCCTTTCCCCATATCCACCCAAGCTGCTGAGGACAATCTCCCCTCTTTATTATCCTTCCAAAGCATTTGTCACCATTCTTGGTTTGTGTCTGAAACAGCCCTCCTGTTCAGCGAAGTCAGCAAGCTCCCTATGTCACCCCTCAGAGAGCTCTTGAAAGCACATCGTAAGAAACTTCCCTTAAGGTAGAAATTCCATTTCCCTCTAAGATTGATGTGTGACACCAAAAACCCTGGCATAATGTTTACGCACAATATACGTGTTTACTGTACGGGTTTGATACTGGTATCCAAGAGTTTGTGGAACAGTGTGTCCCTATAACATGTCTTTCCTGGTAGTAGAATCTGTTTCATTCTTCAGACCCATAGAAACAGCCTTTCTTTTTCTGTATTGATAGATAAGGAAAATGAGAGAAGCTAAGATTTATAGAACATACTCAGTGCCAGAAATGGTGCTGGGCACTTTACGCCCATGATGCTGTTTTAGAAGAAATGAGATGTTATAGGTGTAATTGTCCATGGTCACATGGCAAGAGGGGGTGGCCCTGGCATTCAGATTCACATCTGTGACATCAAAGCCCTGGCCCTCTCCCCTCTGCATGCTGCATGGCTTCCTTCATGGGACAGGGAACAGAAGGATTAAAAGGAGGAAGACAAGAGGGAAGGGGTGGGACCCCTTTCAAACAGAGCACAGAGCTAACTCACCCTTCGCAATGAGCTTTTTAGTATCTCAGCCATTGAAACAACCGGGGACCATGTTCTTCAGGTCTCAGGTATCTCTGGCATTTACTAGAAGCCCTTGCAAATAGCAACCACAACAATAAAGTCAGAGTTCTTGTTAAAGCTTTCCCCTGCAACAGCTGTTTGAACGCTGCTCTGGCAGCCTTCCCTGGAGAGGCTGCTGGTTGAAAGCTGGAAGGGAGTGGTTGCAGAAAATGAGAAAAGGATTCAAGGATGGAGAAGGCCAGGGCATCCCAACCAAAGGCTTGAAGAGCTTCATAACCCTTCATTCATAATCCCCTGGAAAGTCTCTTATGAACCAACTTGAAGCCTTGGTCTCCCTGGTGAAGAAATCAGTGCCCTACAAAACAGAGGCCATGCTCAGTAACTCAGCATGCATCACAGTGAAAAGAGCACTGCCACAGCTGAGCTCTGGGTCGGGCTGAATGGAGAAACCATCTTCCGGCCAAGGAGTCTAAGAGCTCTTCCCAGAAGATCTCAGAAAAGTTACATGACTCAGTTAGTATGTAACTGTGAGTGAGTCAGATAAATTCAGAGAGAAAACCCAGGGTTCTTTGTCCTCAGCAATTTAAAATGTGCTGAAGAGAAGTCTGGAAAGAGAGCTTGCTGAGTTTTCCCGTCAGCTGTGCCACTGATTCACCCCTTTTGCTTGCCTAAGTTTTATTCTTCTTGGATTTGAATTTCTCTGAAGAATCAGACAGTACTTTCATTCAGAGAGCTTGTAACTAGGCCTGATACATGTCCAGAGTGCTCACTACCTGCCCCCACAATGTCCACACCCACATTCCCGAATCCTCCAGACTTTTCCAGGACCTCTCAGCTGCAGGCCACCTTTCTCTCTCAGAGTTGCCTCACACACAGATGGGCCTCGTTCACAGCCTCATTCCTTCCTGCCAAGGTTATAGTTATATCTGGTCTTCCCTACTAGACTGTAACTCCCTCAGGTGCAGGGGTCCTCTCCTGTCTGTATCACCGCAGCACCCAGTTACGTAATGGTTTAGTTGCTAAGTCATGTCTGACTCTTGTGACCCTGTGGACTGTGGCCCACCAGGCTCCTCTGTCCATGGAATTTTCCAGGCAAGAAGCATACTGGAGTGGGTTGCCATTTCCTTCTCCAGGGGATCTTCCTGACCCAGGGATCAAACTCGAGTCTCCTGCATTGCGAGCCATCTCCTCCATTGCAGGCAGATTCTTTACCAACTGAGCCACCAGGGGAAGCCCAAAATAATAGTGCTGAAAAACATTTGTTGAATGAGGAAACATAATTTTATACTAAGAACCATAGTATCTTAGCATTTTTGGATAATCTAAGGGGTTGTGTAACTGGCCTTCTTTCTCCAACACATTCTTTTTTGTTGTTGTTGGGGGTTTGTTTGTTTTTTTCAACTTTTTATTTTGTATTGAGGTATAGCCAATCAACAGTGTTGTGATAATTTCAGGTAAACAGCGAAGGGACTTAGCCATACATATATATGTATCCATTCTCCCCCAAACTCCCCTCCCATCCAGGCTGTCACATGATACTGAGGAGAATTCCATGTGCTATAGAGTAGGTCCTTGTTGGCTATCCATTTTAAATACAGCAGCACCAACACATTGTTTTTTAAATACCCTGTAACTACAGGAACGACTTCCCTGGTGGCTTAGTGGTAAAGAATCTGCCTGCCAAGCGGTAGACAATTAAACAACAACAAAAAGCTACGATCACTACTTCTCCAGGCGGCCCGTCCACTGGTAGACAGATGTCCGCTGACAGAGGCACCAGGAACCCGCCTGCTTTTAACTCCGCGCCGTGGGTGGTGATCCCAGTGTCCCCCTCTCCCACATGCAAGTCTTTCATACACTTCAGCAACTACTGGTGACCTTCCGCCTCTGCGTACATTCCGCTGTATCTGTCTCACTCTTAAATTATGCTGTGGTTTTCTTGGGGCTAAAGGTTTGCATTCTCTGAAAAATTGATCATGGGTAAGACTTTAGGAAAAAGAGAGAAATTAATTCTAGAGAAGAATCTTGGTCAATTTAATATCAGTATATTCAATTGCATTTTGCCATTTGTTCCCAAATTTATAATTCCGGTCTGGCCCTCTCTCTAAACCCCAGAGCAGTCTATAGTCAGCACGTTCACTTGGATATCTGATGACATCTCAAAAGCAGCTCTTGATCTTCCCCTCAAACCTCATCCACCTGTGATCTTCCCCATCTCAGTTAATTGAGGCTCCACCCTTCCAGTTGCCTAAGCCCAAATTTTGGCCCATTCTTGATTCTCCTCTTTTTCATACATCCCTCATCAGAAAATCCTCTGGACTCTGCCCTCAAAATATGCCCAGAATTCGGCAACTTCTTATCACCTTCACTGCACCACATGGTCATTCTTCACCTGGGTGTGTGTAATTAGGACCCGAGCCATCTTTCCGGTTTTACTCTTGCCCTTCCATAGCCTGTTCCCTACATGGCAGCCAGAGGAGTGACGTGAAAAATGTATGTCAGATTATGACCCTCCCTCGTGTAGAAGCTTCCCATTTCTCTCTGTAAATGCTGTGCTCTTAAACTAGCCACAGCCCATGCCGCGATGAAGCACCCTCTTACCTCTCTGACCTCACCCCCTTCTCCCCTCCTTGCTTGGGCTCCTGCAGCCACACTTGGTTCCTGGCTTTTCCTCAAACATCACAGGCACACTGTCCCCCTCAGGCCCTTTGCACGGCTGTTTCTTTGCAAGGCTTCTCTCTGCATGGAACCATCTTCACCCAGATCTCCATGGAGTTCATTCCCTCGCTCCCTCCAAGTCTGTACTCAAGATCTTTTTCTCATTAAGGCCTATCCTGACCGTCCCATGTAATACTGCACCCTCTCAGCCCTCCCAGTGTTTCTTATCCTGCTGATTTTTTCCATAGGAATCATTCTGATCTCGTAAAAAGTCTAAGATAGGCTGTTCATTGTTTATCGTCTGTTGCCTCCAGTAGAAAGTAAGCTGTCTGTGAGCAGGGAATTTTGCTTGTTTGCTAGGCCACCAACACTGTCCTTAATTTCATACTATCTCAGGATTCTCCTTATAAAGATTAGCTGTAGAAGTTAAAAGGAAACTGTTACTCTTTTTTTCAATTTCCAGAATACTATAGTTTCAAATAGTCCAATCATAAAATCTATAGCCAAGTAAAAACTAGTAGTTTTCTATAGTAAATGGAATTTTCTTCTCTTAGTTTTAGAAATTAGATGATTGGATTTCAGTATCTGAGGTGTGACAGCTGTTACGTATTGGCACTTTGAACCTTGACGTCCCAAGGTTCAAAGGCTGTGCGTTATTTATTATAGCAAAAGGCAAACAGCACATCCTTTATTGCTGAGAAATAAACCAAGAACTCTGAGGAAACTTTGGGCAGAAATTGTAAAATGGCTAAAGTTTCTTTGAATTAAAAAACTTTAATCAGTGTAAAATTTACCACATCTGCTCTGCCAATCCTAGAAACTTTTCACACTGATCTTATTTTAGTTTTTACCTGACTCCAGTACATTGCCATTAAATTAGTTTTATAAATTAGAAAGGATTCTTGGGCTTGTGTCTTAAACATTATATTCTGGTTAGATGTGGACTTCCAGCATTTCAAGGCTGCTAGCCAACATTTCAAGGCAGTTGCCCTGACACCCAACATTTAAAGGTGCCCCATCTTCCTCATGTTTGGGTTGAAGCAGGAATGTGCTGTGGTTCTCTTTCTGAGAACACAAAATTCCAAAGATATCTATTGTTTCTGAATATGGAAGTAACTGATGGATTAAATGCACTCTGTGACCTGAAAGGAATGTGACTTTTTGGCCAACAGAGAACTAAAATATCTAAATGAAGATGCTGAAAGGAGATTTTCAAAATATTTTGAACAGTGCAGCATGGCTTCAGTATGTCTGTAGTGTTCAAAGATGACCTCGTTTGCATATATGTTTTTATCCTTCCATACATGTGTCTTGAGTTTTTTAAAGTTACATCCTATATATCCAATATCCAGTTTTCATAGTTAACAGACCCCAGGACCCTCAAGTTGAAAACACTGGGTACCCTCCCCAGAAGTCCAAGGAAATGGACTTGCCACATGGACACTAACCTTGTGGAAGTCTGAGACTTGAACCTTAAAAATTATTTTCCAAGGCCATGAACAGTGACCTTGTCAGTTTCAGAAGATCACCATAATAATAGAATTAAATGAGCCATTTGTACCAGTTGTCTGTTAAAGTTTCTCTCCTTGGTATTCATCTTGCTGTTACAGAAATTATGGATCCTGATGAGCAATTAGAAACCCTTCACGAAGCACTGAAACTGCTGCCGCCTGCTCACTGCGAAACCCTCCGGTACCTCATGGCGCATCTGAAGAGGCAAGTTTCCAACTTGGAATATACTTGTACCACATCCAGATGTTAAGAATCAAATGAAAGCAAAGGTGAAAGAGAGGTCAGGTGATCTGTTGAAGAATGAATAAATGCATAGCTATCTTGTCCCCTGGTGTGAAATCACACATTGAGAAGGCAGGCTAAAAATATTCTGTAGTATAATATGGTATGCAGACTTGATTCTTTCATAAATGGATTTGCAGTTCCAGTATATGTTTGCAGACATGTTAGAAATACCAATATTCTGCCAAGGACATGCATTAATTTTTGTGGAAAGGGAAAAGGTTGCAGCTATATAAAGACACTAGCATTAATAGAATAAAGCAAGAATGAAGCAACTTGCAAGAAAGCTCACTTTTCTTATGTCTTGCTCCAAAATAGGCACTTCAGACTTACTATTTTAGATTATTGAGTTAATGTTGCCAACACTGAAACCTGCTGTAAAAAGTGATGGAGTAAAGAAAGGGGTAAAGAGAGGAATGGAAAATAAAATATTTCAGTTACTTCTGGTTTAATGTTTTAAAGTGATGGATGGTGAGGTAGCTTTATTTCCCGGCTCGGTCACCCTCCATCTCTCCCAGTTGAAGCAAAGTTTCCAAAATTATATGACCAAATTTTAGTAGTTTTAGGGTCCCATGGACGGAGGAGCATGTTAGGCTGCAGTCCATGGGGTCGCTAAGAGTCGGACACGACTGAGCGACTTCACTTTCACTTTTCACTTTCATGCATTGGAGAAGGAAATGGCAGCCCACTCCAGTGTTCTTGCCTGGAGAATCCCAGGGACGGGGGAGCCTGGTGGGCTGCCGTCTGTGGGGTTGCACAGAGTCAGACACGACTGAAATGAGTTAGCATAGCATAGCATAGCATAGGGTTCCCAGATGTAAGACCAATCAGAAGTAAACAAAAAAACAGAACTTGACATCTACTTTGTACACCTTTAGGTCCAAGTTACCCAAAGTGAATATGTAACTCATGGTGCTTTCAGAGACTCTACATGCTCTCCATCTTTAGAAGCACCCTAAGTTAAGACTTTTAATATGCTTATAACTTCACTTATAAATTCAAGTTTGCTGCATATGTGGATGCAGTTAAGAACTCCACACTAAAACAAAGGAGTAACTCTCAAATTATAGTCTCTGTGCCTTTGCTGTAGCAATAAAAATCATAAAAATACTTAACACTCCCTGATGAGGTTGCTTACTCCTAGCCGTTTCCTATTAATATCACTGCCACTCTCCCCCTAGATACTCAATAAACTATTCAGCTTGCAAAAACTCTCTATAGGAAACAAGATCTCACCAAAGTGGAGGGAGACCTGATGGGTCATCAAGATGACCCAGCCCCTTCCCTGCAGCTCTGGGCCGTGGCAGGAGAATCCACAAATAGAACAGAACCCACTCAGGCCAGCACATCAGCTCTGGCTTCAGCTCCAGTGGTCACCAGAAGTTTAAATTATTCCTATCATTTACTCTAAGGAGAGTCAGTACTTTGAAGTTGAGAAATAACCCAGCAGAAGGGTTGATCAGTGGACACAACCCACTTTGAATCTTGTTTTTGTTTTAGCGCTCCAGCACGACAAAGACCCCCATGCCCTACATGAAGTCACCCTCCCTTGTATTTTTTCAGAGTCACCCTCCATGAAAAGGAGAATCTGATGAATGCAGAGAACCTTGGGATTGTTTTCGGCCCGACACTCATGAGATCTCCAGAGCTAGACGCCATGGCTGCCCTGAACGATATACGATATCAGAGACTGGTGGTGGAGCTGCTTATCAAAAATGAAGACATTTTATTTTAAATTTTTAGTTTGAAGGAAAAAAGAAGTGTTTTACAGATGAAGGAATGTTTTATAGTAATTTAATTGGCTCTTATAGCTGAATTATTTCTTGGTTAGAAGTTTGGGCATATAACCAGATTAAAATGAAGGAACCTCCCATTGTTTTCATAGCACCGCTCAGCTGTCCTTGTAAAACAGTGAACACACGCTTTCCAGTTCTAGTAATCCTGGGTGTTTATCATGTTCAGAGAAACTCAAGCTATTGCATGATTAGCCCCCTGTTTGGCAAGGGAACCCCATACAAAGGAGACACCAAGCCTGCACCGCCCCTCATCCTGGGTCGCCTGTGGTTGTAATTCAGCATGTTTCGCAGAGTAAATCTGTCGTGACTTTGCTTTTGGGTCCTATGTCATTGATTTCTGATGCTTCTATAAACATGCACACAAATGGAGAAAACAGTACCTCTGGCTGCTGCATTGCCATAGACTATAACATATGCCTACTTTTCTCAAATGCTTCCTTTCTGGTTTCTCTTAGTTCTTCTCTAACATAGTACTTTCTTTCCAGCAAAAGCAAAATGTGTTTTCAGATTTGTTACTTTAGTAAATTATCTCTACCAATAAAAAAAAGTACAACAGAGCATTTTGTTAAATTATTATTGGTCTTCAGTTGTAATTTTGTGTTTTTATCTGGCATGCATTTATTAATTTATTAAATTTGGCTTTTAGAAATAAAAAATATTGATAGCTTACTGTTTTCTCATGACTGATCCTATGTGGGAAAATGTGTTTGACCATTTATTTAATACTGAGTATTCCGTGCCACCTCTCTTGTTTACCGTTGAAAGTTTTGCATTGAATGCTCCTTAAAAAAGTAATTTAAAACTGCTTAGAAATAGAATACCCACTCATGGATTTATTTATCTTACATACTCTGGCAGAAATCTAGAATATTATCTCAACTTTTTGGGGGAGTGGGGAGGGCAGGTAGGAGTTCATTCTAGAGCCATCACAAAAAGGGTAAAACAAAAACAACAAAAAAAACCCCTGACTTTCTAAACACTTGGTTCGTCAGCGATGCATGCTGCTGACGCCGTTGAGCTGACACTACCTGAGGGGAGTCTCGGGTAAGCAGCCTGAATGGGGAGCGGGGGTCTACACCACCCAGCACTGGGAAGCCCAGGAACAGGCCTGCTGCCGTCACTAGGCACTCACGTGCCTTTGAGCAAATGACCTTCCACATTCTGTTTCCTCGTCTGTCAAATGAGCGCCCTTCCAGAACTGAAGCTCTGTCCTCCTTTAAAAACTGAAAAAGTAATACAAGACACATTTCCATTTTTGCCATTTCAATCCGTAATGCTTTTAAGACTATCTCAATGATAATGGGAACTGACAGAAGTATGTTGTTTTCCACATTTTTACCCTTAGGCTATAGTAGAAAGTTGATCCTATGTTTTATTAATGTTTATGCTCAGCAAAGTGTAGTTACGCAGTCCTTCACAACTATCTCAACCACAGTCACCCATGAAAAATGTCACTGCACTAAGCAGCATGGGGTCCCTAGATTAATGAAGTTCAGAGACTAGTTTTCTATAGCATAGATGCTGTCTAAAATGAGGTCACTGCAAGGCACTGAACACTAAGGTGTTCTGACTTATGAAACACGTTTGTCGGAGAAAGCTGATCGTGTCTGGCTGTCCCAGCGTTAGGCACACCTGAGCTGCCGCTACATCCTAGGGACTGAAGTCCGTGTTGCACTAAGTCCTTTTACAGGAGACTTCAGTTTTAAAGAAATATGCCTTTTAGAATATAATCACCCTTTTTTTGCCCTGAAAGTAACAGATACACTTGACTTTAGAGCAGGCACTTTCTGGAATGAGAGGTGGATCTGGACCAGGAGCAGTGCCTGATCACAGTAACTATGAAGCAGATGTTCAGATAAAGTTGTGAGTATGTCTGCAGACAAGGTTACTGTTTACCAGGTTTCTGAACAGTGCACTGAACATGTTCTGAAGTAGATGGATGTGTGGTTCCTTCCCCTGAGATGTGCAGGTACAAATCACAGCCACATCATCTGTGAGCACCCTGGTACCATCGGGTGACACTTCTTGAACTGAAAGAACAAATCTCAGTCACTTAGGGAAGCTCTTATTCAATAATTCAGAGTCTTTTATACATGTCTTTCTAAAACTACTTGGAGATTTTTTAAAAGCATGACTGTCTATAAAAAGAGGCAGCAGCTTCAATTTCCATCCCATTGGGAGTGGGAGGAGAGGCCAGTGAACCTCTCTACCATCTCCCACGGATCTGGCAGTACTGCAGATACTCTGCCCTGAGCATCAAGCCCAGTTCTTCTCAATTTTCTATATATAGTTTTAAAGAAATTATTGAGAAGTGAAAGATTTCCCTTCTCTACATTTTTTGTTAGTTTTAAAATGCCAGTTAGTTATACCAATCGGTCAGAGGAGGTAGTTCTTCACTGAATTGAGATGAAAAAATGTGTCCTTAAGTGGAAGAATGGATATATATCAAAATATTTCTGGTTACCTAATGAGCTCAATTAGAAGGCCTCTGAATAAATTAGCTTCAGGGCTCCAACACTTCATTTTTAACAGAATATTTTCGAGTTTATGGTCCCAAAGCTGATTAGGTAATATTCCTAATCCACTTACAGAGCCAAAAGTGTTTTTTATTTAATGCACAACGGAAAAGAAGTAACCAAACTCTTCCCAACTATGTTTTAGCCATCGGGAGAGCCCATGGCAAGTCTGTATAACACTCACATCTGTCTCCTGGTGTTAACGAGAGGCTTTCCTCTTATGAACGAAAGTAACCATGCTCTCTACACACATCATTACCACACATCACCCCTCCACTGGACGCGGGGAAGCTCTGGCCCTTGGTTGCCGAGTGTCGTGGGGGTAGAGAAGGCTGAGGAGTAGAGCACTGTCCGGGTTCAGTCAGCATCTCCAGTTTTTAGCGATCTAGTTTCCGCTTGCACTGTCTCAACAAGCGGAGCCCGACCTGCATCCCCTGGTGCGTCTGCACTTACTCCACACCTGGTTCCTGCCTGCCCCCTCCCCACGGGCCATGCACTGTGCTATCCTGGAAACAACATGAGCTCCAGTCCTCAAGGAATGCACCAGATCACCCTGGCCTAGGGAAATCTGAGTCCTGCTCTCTCTCCCTGTCTTTCCTATGGGCCTCAGTACTAGCTGCCTGTCCCCGTGGTGAGGTGTGTTCTCTGGAAAGGGCCAGCAGAGCGCGAAGAGGCCCCGTCAACCATCTTCTGCTGTAGAGTCACTGGCCCCTAATCCCCCGACATCTCATGAGGCTCAGGGGTGATGGAATCAGTCAGTGTACTGCAGCCGAGTGCACTTTTAGCTCATTTTGGCTAATTCCACACATAGTTGGTGGTCTTTCTGGAAAAAGACATGATCTCAACCTGACAGCTCAAAGTCTTACCATTTATCTAAAACAGACTGTGACAGCCCGCACAGTTCCCTAATAATAATGAAGGGGGGGAAAAACCAGGTTGCTTTCTCTAGATTTTTATGGTCAAGGACTTAGATTATAACTAATACACCAGATCTTATTTAAGACCAATTAGCAATTTCATTAATAAACATTATATTCGTAACATTACAGATTCAAACATCTGCTGGTTTCCACACATTCTTCTACCTTATCAAAGTCATTGTGGCCTCTCAGCAAATCCTTAAATAACTTTTAAAGTAAAATTTTTTCACTAGTCCTGTGTATCACACAAGGCATCTCACGTCAATTGATATTTCAGGTATTGAAACCAAAACGCGAGACAGAGCTAAGCTAACATCAACACATAGTGTAAGGAAGCCCCTGATTTGTGAGGTTTTGTTCTCTGCTGAAGACAGAATATTTTAATACGGTCAGTAATAGCATATTTCACAATGTAAACGTTTTCTGTTATTGCTTATTCCAAGGATATCATAAAACAACGAGAAGTGTAAGCATGTTGCTGACCTAGTTTGGGGAGCTCTGAAAGTGTCAGGGGGTTTATTGTTCTGATGCAGTCGTGATTGATTGTAGCAGGTGACGTCACCATGTGAAGCTGGATCTGTATCTGGTTCTGGAACATAAGTACTTAACTGCCCATGTCACTGTGGCAATACCGAAAGCAGAGGAGGCAATGTTCAGAGATTAAAATGACTCACTGAGGGAAATTAGCAAGAGGGGCCTCTCAGAGGTAAAATGTTGTAAACCTGGAATACTCGAGAAAACATCAAAATCTTTTCATTTTCATTATGTGGATCTCAGAGCAGTGAGTCTCCTCTGATGTGTCTATGGGTAAAATGCGGGCACAGGCTGGGGCTTGTCTGTGCCAAAAGTCAAGGCCTGGCCTACTATCTGGATGCCTTTCCGTGGCAATGAACATTACCCTAAGGCAGTTTTTATTCTTACCAAAGAAAATTTGTAATTTTGAGGAATAACTTGCTCAGGTTTTTTTTTTTTAATCGTATCCAAACTATAAAGAGAGGAGATGGGCATACAAAGGTTAAGTTCAACTACATCAGTGCCAGCTCTGTCCAGGATTCCAGGAACACTGTGATATCCAAAGCATAAAACGTGGAGGTGGAGGGAGGAAAAATGTAGAGCTTTAGAATGCGCTCAAACTTGTTATCATCTTAAAATAGACTGTTACAAATATAAGTTGTTTTATGTAAGCTTCATGGTAACCACAGAGCAAAAACCTGCAGTAAATACACAAAAGATAAAGAGAAAGGAATCTAAGCATACCACTGCAGAAAATCATCAAATCACAAAAGAACAGAACCGGAGTAGAAGAAAGGAACAGGAACTACAAAACAGCCAGAAAACAATTACTAATAACAAAATGGCGATACGTATACAATTATCAATAATTACTTTAAATATATGGAGAAGGCACTGGCACCCCACTCCAGTACTCTTGCCTGGAAAATTCCATGGGCGGAGGAGCCCGGTAGGCTGCAGTCCATGGGGTCACTAAGAGTCGGACATGACTGAGCGACTTCACTTTCACTGTTCACTTTCCTGCATTGGAGAAGGAAATGGCAACCCACTCCAGTGTTCTTGCCTGGAGAATCCCAGGGACGGGGGAGCCTGGTGGGCTGCCGTCTATGGGGTCACACAGAGTCGGACACGACTGAAGTGACTTAGCAGCAGCAGCATTTTAAATATAAATGGACTAACTTCTCCAATCATAGACATAAAGTAGCCAAATGAATAAAAACTACAAGACCCATCAATATGCTGCCTACAAGTGACTCATATCAGAAGTAAGGACACACACAGGCTCAAAGTGAGGAGATGGAAAAAGACATTTCATGCAAATAGAAACCAAAAGAAAGCTGAGATCGCTATACTTATATCAGACAAAATAAGACATAGACTATAATAAGAGACAAAGAAAGCCATTACATAACAGTAAAGAGGTCAGTCTAACAAGAGCTTATAACATTTATAAATATTTATGTTCCTAATCTAAGAACACCTAAATATATAAAGCAAATATTAACAGACCTGAAAGGAGAATAGCAATGCAATAATAGGAGGGGACTTTAACTCATCCATGGATAGACTCCAGACAAAATCAATGAGGAAACATGGGCCTTAAATGACAGGTTAGGCCAAACTGATTTAACAGATATGTGTAGAACATTCCACCCAAAAGTAGCAGAATACATATTCTTCTCAAGCACACATGAGACAGTCTTCAGGATAGATCATCTTAAGCCACAAGTCAATATGTTTAAGAAAACTGAAATCATATCAAGCATCTTTCCTGGTATAAAACTAGAAATCAATTGTAAGAATAAAACAGGAAAATTCACAAATGTGTGGAGACTAAACAACATGCTACCGAGCAATCAATGGGTCAAAGGGGAAATCAGGAGACATGAAAAAATAACTTGAGACACACAAAAATGGAAATGCAACATACCAGAATTAATGGAGGGCACCAAGATTCCAGGAGGAGAAGAAGCTGTTGCTCAGCACCAGGAGATGGCATTAAACACGTGGCCAGAAATGTAAGGGCTCCAGGCCCTCGGCCCACGGGTGGCCTGCCTCTCTGACTCTGCTCTGCTTTAGCCCAGCACAGTGGTTTGCAAACTTCAGAGACTTAAGACCTTACTGCCAGAGGTTCTGAATTAGGAGATGTGGGTGGAGCCCCCAAATCTGTATTCCTAACAAGCCCCCAGGGGATACTGATGCTGCTGGTCCCAGGATCACACTTTGAGAACCACTGGCTGAGTGTGTCTCAGCCCTGGCTACACATTATCACCTGAGGCCCTTGTGCAGGCCAATTAAATGAAAGCTCTGTGCACAAGCGCTGGGCAGACAGCTCCTTGGGTGACTGCAATGTGTCCCTGGCGTGCAGACTGTTGCATTTCCTATTGGTATGTTAAAATGTGCCCAGGATTTGTTTTAATCAGGTGTAAGACACCCAGACATGGAAATGACGACCCCTAGAAACAGGAGGCGAGCAGGGCAACGTGGGGATGGACCAGGGTCAGTCAGGAGCGGAAGGGAAGCAAGCAGAGCATGGCCCAGAGCCTTTATTGGGAAGGAGTGGATGAGGCAGGGTGGGTTCCCTGAGTCGGTTTAGGTTGGAGAGTTTCAGTAATTTCAATGAGTCCTGGGCTAGAGGAGTAGCCCCTCATTGTCCAGGACCCCACTCTGAGGTGACTTAAGGCCAGGGGTATGTGGGCTTAGTCTGTGAGAGTTTAATGAAGGAGACAGTTGGGGATGTGGGCTCTGGATTGGTTGGTTTGTGTATCAGACATCTCATAAGAGTCCTTTGCAATCTCTTTGTAGCTGTTTAGTTGCTAAGTCATGTCCAACTCTTTGCAACCCCATAGGCTGTAACGCTGCACACTCCTCTGTCCTCTGCTACCTCCTGGAGTTTTCTCAGATTTATGTCCATTGAGTTGGTGATGCTATCTAACCATCTTATCCTCTGCCACCCCCTGCTTCCATAGTGGCTCAGTGGTAAAGAATCCACCTGCTGAGCAGCAGGCACGGGTTCAATCCCTGGGTTGGGAAGATCCCCTGGAGAAGGAAATGGCAACCCATTCAGTATGCTTGCCTAAGAAAACCCATGGCGGGCTACAGTCCATGGGGTCACAAAAGAGTCGGACACTTCTTAGCGACAGACTATTTTGCAATCTCTAGGAGTTAGCTAACCCTAGGAGGGGCGGTCTATCCAGGAAGAAGGCCTCAGATGCCTGAACATCAAGAATATAGAAAATAAGAAAGTATAGTCCATAGAGTCGGCTACATGTGCTTCCTGTCAGTGTCTCATCTCCTGATTCTGTCCTCAAAACTTTTCTTTCTTATTCAAATTTCATTCAAAATCCCATTGCATAACTGAACTTAGATATTAAGTCAGAAGAAGATGGGTTCTAATAGGAAGCAGCATGTTAAATCACTTCAGGAAGGATTCCACATTTCCCAGATCACATTTAATGAGACTAACATTCCACAAAATGTAAGAAATATGAATTATTCTGACAACTACACCACCTGCACCAGCCTCACGCAGCTAGAAGGCCTAACAGCCGAGGCCACTTCTGTTAACATTATTTAGCTCTTTGTTTCAAGAGACCTTTCCAGGGGAAGATAAGACTTTGCTTCAGAAGCGAAGTCACTCGGTTGTGTCCGACTCTTCGCGACCCCATGAACTGTAGCCTACCACGCTCCTCTGAATTTCCATGAGGAAATTCCTGCAGATCACTTAACCTGAGATAATGGACCCCTCACCTGGGCAAACAGCTTATCAAACTACAGCCTACCTCTCAAGATCCTTGCTATGTTCACCAGTCTTAAACAACTCTATTTCCCCACCTTGATTCCATCCATCATGTGTTCAGTCTTGTCTGACTCTTTGTGACCCCATGGACTGCAGCCCACCAGGCTCCTCTGTCCATGGGATTTTCCAGGCAAGAATACTTAAGCGGGTTGCCATTTCCTCCTTCAGGGTTAGAGATCCCCACCTTGAAAAATACATCATAAATACTTGAGCCCAGGCCCCTGAAACCCTGCAAAGCCCCGCTCTGACATCCCCCTTCTGCAACACTGCTTGGCCACTGTATTGTTCTGCTCACTACCTTCAGTTCCAGCTACCTTAGTTGTGCTTTATTAGCAGACAGTCTAATAATACACTGGGAAGCAAAGGGTTCTAGAATCAAAACAATTGGGGCAATACTATACAGGTGACCCTCGAACCACAGGGGTCTGGATGGCACAGCTCACTTATGTGTGGATTTTTTTTCCAATAAATATGTACTACAGGATTCACAGTTGGTTGAATTCACAGAAGCAGAACCATGAAAATGGAAGACCCACAGATACAGCCACCTATGAGTTACACTGTTTAGAGGGTTGGTGCCCCCAATTTCTGCTTTATTCAAGGGTCAACTGTTCAAGCGTCAATGACACCTATGTTAATATTACAGTGTTAGCATAATAAGTCTGAAAAATTCTGCATTTAAAACAAACAAACAAACTTGAGACTTCCCTGGTGGTCCAGTGGCTAAGACTCTGCTCCCAGTGCAGAGGGCTTGGGTTCAATGCCTGGTCAGGGAACTAGATCCCACATGTGACAACTGAGTTCACATACCACAACTAAAAAAGATCCCACATGAAGCAGTTAAGGCCTGGCACAGCCAAATAAATAAATAGATATTAAAAAAAAAAAAAAAAAAAACAAAGCGAACTGGAAACTTGTACATGGAAAGTATTGTTTTTCTGCAAACGTACCAACTTCTCTAAGAACATTTTTCCCCCTTAATATCAGTTTTCAAAACACTGATTTAGGTAGTCATGAGCGACTGGAGGGAAATTAAGACATACTAGGCATGTAACCCCCACTCCGGTACTCCTGCCTGGAAAATCCCATGGACGGAGGAGCCTGGTGGGCCGCAGTCCACGAGGTCGCTAGAGTCGGACAAGACTCAGCGACTTCACTTTCACTTTTCACTTTCCTGCAATGGAGAAGGAAATGGCAACCCACTCCAGTGTTCTTGCCTGGAGAATCCCAGGGACGGGGGAGCCTCGTGGGCTGCCGTCTATGGGGTCGCTCAGAGTCGGACACGACTGAAGCGACTTAGCAGCAGCAGCAGCAGGCATGTAACTGGCTTTCCTGGTAGCTCCACTGGTAAAGAATCCATCTGCAATGCAGAAGACCCTCGATTCCTGGGTCGGGAAGATGCCCTGCAGGAGGGCATAGCAGCCCACTCCGTATTCTTGCCTGGAAAATCCCCACGGACAGAGGAGCCTCGGGGGCTACAGTTCATGGGGTCGCAAAGAGTCGGACATGACTGAGCGACCAACACAGCACAGGCATGTAACATATAACCCTGACATCCTAAAGCTAATGGTGAGGGAGCTGACACCAGGCTTCCCCACCTAGGAGAGTCCCCACCCACCATCAGCGCCTCTGGGCTGGGCTGGCTATGGGTGGGAGGGGTTTGCACATCATAAATGGTTTCTCCCTGACTAGTGAGGGAGGGATCACCCACATCCAGCAGTCTGTCTCCAGAGGACCATGCCCTAAGGCTTGCGAACAAGGCAAGCACCTACTTTGCCAGAGAAGGAGGAACCAGGACACCTCCTGGATCTGGATTTCTAAAGCCACTTGACTTTGCACCATGCTTTGTGCATAATGAGCCTCAGAGCCTGCTCAAAGTGAAAGTGAAGTCAGAGAGTGCTCACTAGGTAACAATTCCTGTTCCTGGTGGCACTGCTGAAAGATCATAGGAGCTCCCCACCTGGTCCCTCAGCCTTCTCCTCAGAGGTGGGAGGAGAAATCAGTCAGGGCAGTTCACTTCCCCACCATTTCTACCCTGGAAACACCAGATATGTAGGAGGAGAAATGAATACATTATCAGAGAATTCCAGGATCCAATGCTTTGTCTGTGAAACAAGTGGCCAAGCCAAAAAGGACGCTGGCCTCACAATAGCAAGGTTATTCCAGTTACCAATGAGCAGTTCTGCCAGTGTGTTCCATGATATGTCCTCATTAAAAATTAACCACCATTAATATTAATTACAGTGATTAAAAGGAAACATCTGTGAAGACAGACTTGAATCCTTAGAGCTCTGGCTGGGTGTAGCAAGATAAAACAGCTGCCAAAGGGAAGAAGCTTTATCATGTCAAGAGAGAGGAAGGGAGGGGAAAGTGCTTGAGCTGGGCAGCAGGCCTGGGGTCCTAGAGACTCTGGGCCCCTCTCTGCCTCTTGTCCTCTCTCTCTTCCCTCTCCCCACCCCTCCCCTCCATGCTTTCTTCTTGCTGTTAGCTTCCATTTACTAGCTGTCTATCTACAGAGGAAAGCCAGAGCTTTTCATTCTGCAAAATCACATAGTTTTCCCTTACAGGTTATTAAAAAATACTGAGTATAGTTCCTCATGCTATACAGCAGGTCCTTATTGATTATCTATTTTATATAGAGTAGTTTATGTTAATACAGCAAAGTGATTCAGTTATACATTTCTTTTCAGATTCTCATTCTGCAAAATCCATACCACTCCATGTCAACTGAGGTGAATATGGATTATACCAAAGGCTTTTTTTTCTTGTCTGTACTCTATGAACCACTGTTCCTCTTTTTCCAGCTCTGTGGAGGGCAGGGGGCGGGAAGCAAAGGGTTTGGTCACTCTGATGGAGAACTAGAAACATTGCCCAGGGAATACCTGCCCAGTGCCCGCCTCCAGAGTGGGTGCTGAGAAGCCTCAGGGAAGGCCCAGCAGAGGCTAGCCCAGCCCAGCTTTAGCCCGGTGTGTGTTAGTCACTCAGACATGTCCAACTCTGCAACCCCATGGACTGTAGCCCGCCAGGCTCCTCTGTCCATAGAATTCTCCAGGTAAGAATACTGAACTGGGTTGCCATTCTCTTCTCCAAGGGTTCTTCCTGACCCAGGCATTGAACTTGCACCTCCAGCACTGCAGGCGGATACTTCACCATCTGAACCACCTGAGACCCAGCAAAACTCCACCTGTGAGGAAGCACTGCCCCTCCCCCACTTTGTACTTGCTCAAAGGTAAGGAAAATCAGTCCAGTTCAGTTCAGTCACTCAGTCGTGTCCAATTCTTTGCGACCCCATTGACTGCAGCATGCCAGTCTCCCCTGTCCATCACCAACTCCCGGAGTTTACTCAAACTCATGTCCATCGAGTCGGTGATGCCATCCAGCCATCTCATCCTCTGTTGTCCCCTTCTCCTCCTGCCTTCAATCTTGTCCAGCATCAGGGTCTTTTCCAATGAATCCATTCTTCAATGACCAAAGTATTGGAGTTTCAGCTTTAGCAGCAGTCCTTCCAATGAATATTCAGGACTGATTTCCTTTAGGATAGACTGGTTGGATCTCCTTGCACTCCAAGGAACTCTCAAGAGTGTTCTCCAACACCACAGTTCAAAAGCATCAATTCTTCAGTGCTCAGCTTTCTTTATGGTCCATCTCTCACATCATACATGACTACTGGAAAAACCATAGCTTTGACTAGATGGACCTTTGTCGGCAAAGTAATGTCTCTGCTTTTTAATATTCTGTCTAGGTTGGTCATAGCTTTTCTTCCAAGGAGCAAGCATCTTTTAATTTCATGGCTGCAGTCACCATCTTGCAGTGATTTGGGGGGAGTTTTCCTCAAACAGAAACTATTGTTTCTCCATCTATTTGCCATGAAGTGACGGGACCAAATGCCATGATCTTAGTTTTCTGAATGTTGAGTTTTAAGCCAACTTTTTCACTCCCCTCTTTCACTTTCATCCAGAGGCTCTTTAGTTCTTCTTTGCTTTCTGCCATAGGGCGGTATCATCTGCATACCTGAGGTTATTGATATTTCTCCCAGAAATCTTGATTCCAGCTTGTGCTTCATCCAGCCCGGCATTTCACATGATGTACTCTGCATATAAGTTAAATAAGCAGGGTGACAATATACAGCCTTGATGTACTTCTTTCCCAATTTGATTTGGAACCAGTCTGTTGTTCCATATCCAGCTCTAACTGTTGCTTCTTGATCTGCCTACAGATTTCTCAGGAGGCAGATAAGGTGTTCTGGTATTCCAATCTCTTGAAAAATTTTCCACAGTTTGTTGTGATCCACACAGTCAAAGGCTTTGGCATAGTCAATAAAGCAGAAGTAGATGTTTTTTCTGGAACTCTCTTGCTTTTCTGATGATCCAACGGATGTTGGCAATTTGATCTCTGGTTCCTCTGCCTTTTCTAAATCCAGCTTGAACATCTGGAAGTTCACAGTTCACGTACTGCTGAAGCCTGGCTTGGAGAATTTTGAGGATTACTTTGCTAGCATGTGCTGCTGCTGCTAAGTTGCTTCAGTCATGTCTGACTCTGTGCGACCCCATAGACGGCAGCCCAGCAGGCTCCCTCGTTCCTGGGATTCTCCAGGCAAGAACACTGGAGTGGGTTGCCATTTCCTTCTCCAATGCATGAAAGTGAAAAGTGAAAGTGAAGTCATTCAGTAGTGTTTGACTCTTAGTGACCCCATGGACTGCCGCCTACCAGGCTCCTCTGTCCATGGGATTTTCCAGGCAAGAGTACTGGAGTGGGGTGCCTTTGCCTTCTCCATGCTAGCATGTGAGATGAGTGCAATTGTGCAGTAGTTTGAGCATTCTTTGGCATTGCCTTTCTTTGGGATTGGAATGAATAGTGACCTTTTCCAGTCCCATGGTCACTGCTGAGTTTTCCAAATTTGCTGGCATATTGAGTGAAGCACTTTCACAGCATCATCTTCCAGGATTTGAAATAGCTCAACTGGAATTCCATCACCTCCAGTAGCTTTGTTCATAGTGATGCTTCCCAAGGTCCACTTGACTTCACACTCCAGGATGTCTGGCTCTAGTTGAGTGATCACACCATTGTGGTTGTCTGGGTCATGAAGATCTTTTTTGTACAGTTATTCTGTGTATCCTTGCCTCCTCTTCTTAATATCTTCTGTTCCTGTTGGGTTCATACCATTTCTGTCCTTTATTGAGCCCATCTTTGCATGAAATGTTCCCCTGGTATCTCTAATTTTGTTGAAATGATCTCTAGTCTTTACCATTCTTTTGTTTTCCTCTATTTTTTTGCACTGATCACTGAGGAAGGCTTTCTTATTTCTCCTTGCTATTCTTTGGAACTCTGCATTCAGATGGGTATATCTTTCCTTTTCTCCTTTGCTTTTAGCTTCTCTTCTTTTCTCAGCTATTTGTAAGGCCTTCTCAGGCAACCATTTTGCCTTTTTGCACTTCTTTTTCTTGGGGATGGTCTTGATCACTGGCTCCTGTACAATGTCATGAACCTCCATCCATAGTTCTTCAGGCAGTCTGTCTATCAGATCTCATCCTTTGAATCTATTTGTCACTTCCACTGTGTAGTTGTAACAAATCAAAATGGGAACAAATCAAGATGGCAGAGTAGAAGGACGGGCCCTCATCTTCTTCTGTGAGAACTCCAAAATTAAAACTCGTTGCTGAACAACCATCGACAGGAGAATGTTGGATCCCACCAAAAAAAGACAGCCCATGTCCAAGGGCAAAGGAGAAGCCCCCAGCAAGACAGTAGGAGGGGCAAAATCACATTTAGAATCAAACCCCATACCCGCCAGAGATGCTTGGAGGGCTCAATCAAACCCTTGTGCACACCAGGAGACCCCACAGAGACTGAGGCAGACCTGCCTGTGAGTGTTTGTCTCCTGTGGAGGTACAGGTCAGCAGTGGCCTGCTGCAGGGGCAGGGCCTCTGAGTGCAGCAGACCTGGGTATGGCATACACCCTCTTGGAGGAGGTTGCCATTAACCCTACCACAGAGCTGCCAGAACTTACACAGGACTGGGGAAACAGACTCTTGGAGGGCACAAACAAAAACTTGTGGGCACCAGGACCCAGGACAAAGGAGCCGTGACCCCACAAGAGACTGACCCAGACTTGCCCGTGAGTGTCCAGGAGTCTCTGGCAGAGGCGTGGGTTGGCGGTGGCCTGCTGCAGGGCTGGGGACGCTGAGTGTAGCAATGCATGCATGGGACCTTTTGAAGGAGGCTGCCATTAACTTCATTACCTCCACCATAGTTTGGTCTCAGGTCAAACAACAGGGAGGGAACACAGCCCTGCCCATCAACAGAAATTGGATTAAAGATTTACTAAGCATGGATGGCCCTGCCCATCAGAACAAGACCCAGTTTCCCCCCAGTCAGTCTCTCCCATCAGGAAGCTTCCATAAGCCTCTTATCCTTATCCCTCAGAGAACAGATAGAATGATAAGCACAATCACAGAAAACTGATCAAACTGAGCACATGGACCACAGCCTTGTCTAACTCAATGAAACTATGAGCCATGCTGTGTAGGGCCACCTAAGATGGACCAGTCATGGTAGAGAGTTCTGACAAAACGTGGTCCACTGGAGAAGGGAATGGCAAACCACTTCAGCATTCTTGCCTTGAGAACCCCATGAACCGTAAGGAAAACAGTAAATGAAGAAAGATCCAACATGGACAGTTGCTTTTTTCCATGTATGTCTTCCTTATACTGGAAGCCTGACCCAATCAAATATAATCAATAGGGCAAACACACCAAATCAGCTCTCATAGGGACCCAGGCTTTCTGCAATGTTGTGGGAAAAGAGACTTCAGGCCTGGAATCTAAAAACAGAACTTGCTGATTATAAAAACTGAGACATGAGGGGAATGCTGGCCATTCAGGGGCTGGAGACCCTGAAACATCAAAATTGCAGGCTTTCATTTCTTCCCATAACCCTCTGCAAAGCTTTCCTTGTGTCATCAGGGGAGAGTGGCAGCAGGAGAGGGTGGCCTCATAACATAAATGAAATGTTATTTGAAAGTGGTACTGAGAACTTACATTTGAAATTAGTACTTGTTCTGAAAGATCAAAGGGAAGATGACATGGAGACCCTATACAGGGGTCATGATTTCTGTTCAAGGGAATAAAACACTGAGGATCTAATTATCATCCAAGCCTTTACTGAATGTGGGACTTGCAGTTCCCGTGATTACCAAGGGGCTGATTTTCTGGTTGTGGCATACCCCCACATCAGTTCAGTTCAGTTCAGTTCAGTCGCTCAGTCGGGTCCAACTCTTTGCAACCCCATGAATCGCAGCACGCCAGGCCTCCCTGTCCATCACCAACTCCTGGAGTTCACTCAAACTCATGTCCAAGTTGGTAATGCCATCCAGCCATCTCATCCTCTGTCATCCCCTTCTCCTCCTGCCCCCAATCCCTCCAGCATCAGAGTCTTTTCCAATGAGTCAACTCTTCGCATGAGGTGGCCTAAGTACTGGAGTTTCAGCTTTAGCATCATTCCTTCCAATGAACACCCAGGACTGATCTCCTTTAGGATGGACTGGTTGGATGTCCTTGCAGTCCAGGGGACTCTCAAGAGTCTTCTCCAACACCACAGTTCAAAAGCATCAATTCTTTGGCACTCAGCTTTCTTCACAGTCCAACTCTCACATCCATACATGACCACTGGAAAAACCATAGCCTTGACTAGGATGGACCTTGGTTGGCAAAGTAATGTCTCTGCTTTTGAATATGCTATCTAGGTTGGTCATAACTTTCCTTTCAAGGAGTAAGCATCTTTTAATTTCATGGCTGTAATCACCATCTGCAGTGATTTTGGAGCCCAAAAAAATAAAGTCTGACACTGTTTCCACTGTTTCCCCATCTATTTCCCATGAAGTGATGGGACCAGATGCCATGATCTTAGTTTTCTGAATGCTGAGCTTTAAGCCAACTTTTTCACTCTCCTCTTTCACCCCACATCCCAGCGCTCCAAACCCTGAGTAGGCAGCAGGGGCCTTGTGTTTCCACAGGGCGCCCGCTTGCCCCCGAGTCCTCTGCCTCCTAGTGGCTTCTAGGAAAAGCCAGTCCCCTGCCCTGGATTAGATCCAGGGTCTCCAGGAATGCCCCTCACAGACTAGAACAAGCCCTCAGCAGCAACCCTGGAGGCACGGAACTGCCACAATGCATAGTATCATCTGGGCCCCAGGTGTCTGACAGGAGGGGCTGAAGAGCTGAGGCTTACAAATGGACGGGTGACCCCGGCAGAGATGCATGATCACAGTGGAATCTGGTTGCCATGGGGATGTGAGGTTTTCTGCTCAAGCTGTTTGAGAAGCAAAATTTCCATTGTGTATATATAAACATCCTGTGGCATCTGCCAATTCATTTTCTTAGGGTGGGCTTATGCAGTAAAAGAAGAATTCTAAAAGGTAGTTTTCCAAGGGACAGCTCCTTGAAGCGTGGTGGGGTCGGCCTTTGTTTAGGCATGAATGCACGAGGGAGACAGTGGGGCTACTTTTCAAGGAACAGTCAAGCCTACCTGGTCATTAGTCATTCCGGTCGTCTCCGATGTTGACAGGAGGGGCTCCAGAAACCCACCAAGGACAGTGATTTCTTTTCCTTTTTCAGTCTTCAATGAGGAAAGTTCACTTAGTTTTCTATTGTTCCTGCTATTCAGAAATGATTCCATAGCCTCGGTCTCTATCTCAGTACCCAGGAACAATTTTTTGAGCCTATCTGAGTCAGTTGGGGTTGCTAATACAATTTACCACAGGCACATGGCTCAAACAGCACATGTTTATCCTTCACAGTTCTGGAGGCTGGGAGTCCAAGATCAAGGTGCCCGAAGATCTGGTGTCTGGTGAGGGCCTGCTTCTGAGTGGACAGATGGCTGCCCTCACATAGCTCACAGCAGAGAGAGGAAACAAGTTCTCTTGTCCCATCCTGTAAGAGCTTGAGTCCCATTCAGGAAGGTTTCATCCTCTTGACCTAATTACCTCCCAAAGGTCCCATCTACTAATAGCATCACGTGGTTGGTTAGGATATTAACATATGAATTTGGGGGGACGCATTCAAGCCACAACAGGCCCTGTTGACTTTTTTTTTCAAGTGCATGGTAAAATATACATAACCATTTAAGGGGTTTAATCCCTAAATATTAAATATATTTTTAATCTCCTAATAATTTAGTGGCATTAAGAACATTCACTGCTTGTACAAGCATCACCAAGCTCTGTTTTTTTTTAGTTTGTGGCTGTGCTGCGTCTTCATTGCTGTGTGGGTTTTCTCTGTTCCTCGTTGCTGTGTGTGGGCTTCTCGTTGCAGTGACTCCTCTTGTTGCAGAGAATAGGCTCTAGGTCTGGCAGGCTCTAGAGCACAGACTCAGTAGCTGTGGTACACAGGCTTGGCTGCTCCAAGGCATGCGGGATCTTCCTGGACGTGGGATCCAACCCGTGTCTCCTGCATAGGCAGGCGGATTCTTTACCACTGAGCCACCAGGGTAGCCCCAGCACACTCTATTTCCAGAATGATTTCCACCATGCCAAGCAGGAACTCTGTACCCATTAAACAATGACATATAAGTGGAATCGTACAGCGTTTGTCCTTCTGTGTCTGCCTGCAATGCAGGAGACCAGGGTTCAATCCCTGGGTTGGGAAGATCCCCCGGAGAAGGAAATGGCAACCCACTCCAGTTCTCTTGCCTGGAAAATTCCATGGACGGAGGAGGTTAGTAGGCCACAGTCCATGGGACCACAAAGAGTCGAACACGACTGAGCAACTTCACTGGTTCACTATCTCACTTAACATCATATGATCAAGGTTCATGTAAGTTAGAGCATGCATCAGTACCTCATTCGTTTTGTGAGGCGGAATTATATTCTGTTGCAGTATACACCACACTTCATCTTTCCAGTCATCTAGATAGGCTCTTGGGCTGTTTCCACATTTTGGCTGTTGTGACTGATGCTGCTATGAATATGGGTGTATAAGTATCTGTTTGAGTCTCTGTTTTCAATTCTTTTGGGTACATACCCCAAAATAAAATTGTGAACCATATATAACTATGTGTAACTTTCTGAAGAAGTATCATTTTCTTTCCAGCCCCATGGACTTTCGATCGGTCTATTTCCTGGGGCACGTGAGAATTTTTTCCTATTGGAATTTGGCAACGAACATCATTGTCTTTTTTTAATCCTCTCACATTCAGTCATCTATTTTTCTCTGAAAGTTTCTTACTCTGAGTTCACTTCTCTTCTACTGGTTGTTTAGACTATAACGTGCCTGGGGGCAGCAGATTGATGATCTGTTGATTGACTGACACACCTCGACGAGCAATAAGGTGGGGATGTGAGGGAAATTCATTTTCCTGTTTTCTAAACTGTCCTGAGCTGCCCTGTCAATCCAGCAAAACTTGGCCTCCACTACACACCCAAGGGGACCTGGGCATCCAGTCAGGCATGGCTCCTTGGCCTTCAGGACCCTCCACGGCTGCCTGCACCTTTCACGGCATCCTTTCCTTCATCACAACACCCTCTCCCATTCCCCACCCTCCCCACAGCCACCGCTGCCTCCACCCAGCCCACCCTCCGGACCAGCAGAAACGGACAGGTACCACACAAGCCTTCACAGAGTTCCTTCTCTTGAGAACTCCCCAGCACTGGAAGTTGTTATATCTTGGTCTGGTGTTTTCACTGTTATTTCTAATGGTTTGTCCTCTTAGAAGCAGCACATTCCCCACCCTGATCCCCACCAGGATCTGGTCCAAGGCTGAGCTAGTAGAAGAACTTGGTAAACAAGAGTATGCTCATGTCTGACCCTGGTCAGAGACTTGGATAAAGACGCTGCCTGAGGTTCTTGCAATAAAGGAGGCCTCCAGGTAAAAAAAGAGACTGTTTTGAGACATGGAGGCCAGGAGATCCCTTTGCTACCTTTTGCTTTTTTTTCTTCCTAGTATTTTTGTTGGAAATATGTATTCAAAGAAGCACATGAGATGTAACTGATTTGTTTATGGATAATTATAAAGCAAACATCCTTGTCCCCAGCACCTAAGTTAAGAAGAACATTGCTAGGCACCCCAGGAGTCCCCTCCACCCTGGAAAACCCTGGCGATGCTGACTCTTCCCTTCCCACGGGGGTAATCCTATTTTAACTTCTATAATAATTTTTCTGAGTTTTTTTCATGTGTTCACTACCTTTATATGCAATCCCTAAAAAGATGGTTTAGTTTTGCTTGTTTTTGAATTTTTCGTTAGTGGATAATGCTGTATATATTCTTCCTGAATTTGCTCTGTTCACTCGACTTTATGCCTGTGAGTTAAATCCATGTCACTGCTCCTAGTTGCAGTTAATCTTTGCAGATGTATAACCTTCCGTTGCATAAACATAGCTCAGTTTATTTAAGGCATGGATGCTATAAATGTTGATGAACAGTGGGTTGTTTCCAGTTCGGGGATATTGCATAAAACACTCCAATGATCATCCTTATACATTTCCAGAAGCAGAGCATTCACCTAGGAGCAGGTCACAGTGTCTGTATATATTCACCTCTACAAGATAATAAATGCCAGCCTGCTTTCCTGAGTGGCTGTCATTCTCATTCTCACCCCAGGTGAGAAATGCCTGCGGCTCCTCAGCTCCCCAGTATTCAGAAAATGCTCTGCAAATCCCTATACAAGGAGCGCCCACCTGGCTCTCCCGCTGGAGCTAAAAACATTCAACAGACACATCCTTGACTTTGGCGACCTCCAAACCCAGGGACCCTTGGAGATCCCTCCACAGGATCTATGCCCATATCAGGGGAGCTGGGGAGAGAGACATCGCATGAGAATGAGATGCTGAGGGGCAGAGGGACTGGGGGCTTGTCACTGTCACCCTGGAGCTGTGAACGGCAAGCCCCCAGTTACAGACCGGGCCAGCAGTCAAAAAACATCCATCAAAGGCTCAGGATGCCTCTGGCTGTGGGTTTAAACAGAGCCCAAGTGTCACCTGCAATCTCCCTCTCGGCTCCCTCCCTGCCGAGCTGCACACCTGCCCCTCCCGGGCTTCAGCAGTTCAGTGTCACCAGGGAGCAGGGGCCTGAGATCAGAGTCTTGCTTGGCCTTACCCGCTGCCAACGTTCACTTGGGCTTGGTGGCTGGGGCCCACCCCAGGAACAGAAGAGAGATGTTCTTTTAAAAAACGTACCTCATTAAATATTTCAAACAACAGGCTAAGTATGAAGAACACAAGCAAAGGCATTTGAAATCTCACCACTCAGAAATAACCACCGCAAACATTTGGTCAACATAACTCCGGATATCTTCTTTGCAAATATACGGATGGAAGGATGGATGGATGCATAGGCAGGTAGATAAAGGGTGGATGGACAGGTATGGACACACAATTATACATATAATTCTAAAAAACATCCTTTGAAGATAAAAATTTATTCCTTCTCTTTACAAACTAATATTTGTGGGCTTCTTGGAGCTTCCTTGGTGGCTCAGACAGTAAAGAATCTGCTTGCAATGCAGGAGACCTGGATTCGATTCCTGGGTCAGGAGAAATTTTTTCTCTCCTGGAGAAAAAATTAGCAACGCACTCCAGTATTCTTGCCTGGAGAATCCCATGGACAAAGGAACCTGGTGGGCTACAGTCCATGGGGTTGCAAAGAGTTGGACACGACTGAGCAACTAACACAGACACACTCCTCTAATTACAATAGTAAGCTATTATCAAAGCAGAAACCTGGAAATCACAGAACATAAAGAAAAAAAACTAACCTGCATTCCACCACCAGAAGATTACTTTTTTAACATGTTGTATACATGTGCATATATATATATATATAAACAATGTAACATTCATTAACTTGAGATGTCTTTATCAAAATAGCATAGCCATGTGCAGCTCTCGCCCACCTTCCCTTAGCTCCCTCCTAGGTTTTTATACCATCCAGTGCCCAATGACTCCCAGGCAATGCTGGCCTCCAGGTGCCAAGCTGGGTCTGCTCAAAACGAATCCCCCACCCAGTCAGGGCACGGTAACAACCAAATTATCCCACTTTCTAATAAGAAGCCATGTGTTGACCATCCTGTCCCCAATCCTTTGTTCCTCACTCATTTCAACCTTCCTGTGCCCCTTGTTATCCAAGAGTCTCAGGGACCCCTCCTTCCAGTGGCCAGGGCCACTGCATGTCCTCCCGTCCCCTTCACTAGCACTGAAATCTCTCCAGTCCCACCCTTAGGCCACCCCCTTAACCCACCCCACAGTATCCACGTGGCCAGCTTGGTGGAGGGGACTCAGGTACTCATTCTTGTCCCTGGGCAACAGGATGGCATTTCTCCTGGGTCTACGGGAAGCAGTGCTCTTCTCCAAAATTGCTTCTGGCCCCCACCAGAAGCAACCTGCCCGGTCTAGTTGGTGGAGCTCTGTTAGGGGACTGCTGGCCATGGGGACCCTTGGACCACATCGTGTCAGGGGGTACCTACTCCCTCCATCCTGAGACTGTCTTGATTTCCAAGGAGAGGGGATAAAAGAGAGGGGGCACTTCTCCTTCCTGCCTGGGCCCCTCTGTGTGGGGGCGCACAGCACACTCGCGCCGCTCAGCCCTGCAGCACCAGCTGGTGAGCTCGCCAGATCTTTCTCTATCCCCCATGCCACCTCCTCCTCTCACCTAAAATGGGAGGAGATGGGGGGAGGATGTGCTGCCTTTTCCTCCTGTGCTGAATTTATCCCAACTGCAGACCGGCTGCAGAAACCAGGGAGAAGAGAAACGGAGAGTCTTGTTAGAATCTTTCCAAACCTCCTCCCTGTTCTCCAGCCCACTCCGTTTCCTTCCTACCTGGTCGGGGGAGGAACTCTCCTGGCTCCTGGTGTTGCACCCTGCAGCTAAACGCTGTCCCCTTGCTCAGAGAGATTCTCCCACTCCCTGTGGGCGTGGGTGCTGCAGACCCCAGCTGCAGCCCGGGCTGAAGCTTTGTTCCACGTGCTGAGTTCTCACAGGTGCTCAGCATTTCATTTTCTAATCAGGTCTCCACCCTGCCCCCTAAACCTTCTGCAGAGCAAGGGCACACTTGATTCTGCCCACGCACCCCCCACCCCCACACCTCGCACCCTGCCCTCTCTCCCGAAGGAGTTTCTAAGGAGAAAAATAAAAATGGCAGCAGTCTGAGAAAGATAAAGGAAGGACATAGATATCCACCAAGTTGAATACTAGCCTCGTACCAAAAGTGATTGGGTGCAGGGCCAGGGAAGGAAACTTCCAGAGCTCAGGAGACGTCTCCTTCCATCTTCATTAAAGCCCCTTGACAGTAAAAAGTGAGCGAATCAGCATCAGAACCCAGGCATAGGGATGTTTATCGCCTTGCGGTGGAGCACAGGCGAGTGGCCGGCCTTGACCAGGTGGGGCAGCTCTGGACTTGAGTGAGGAGGTCAGAATGGTGGCAGGAGCAGGGCAGGAGCCCCCCCGGCCTGGGGGGCGCAATGCCTGGAGACGCCCAGCAGGGGGCGCAGAGGCCTGGTAGGACTGGGGTTGGATGTGATTTTGCTGGTGGGCCTGGCTGCGGCTGAACCCTCAGTCTTTTGATGCCGCAAGCTCGCTCTCCAGCCGCCCCCCACCCCAACCCCCTCCGAATCCTAGGCCAGCCTGTCGCCATTTTAACACATTCATGTTCTGCCTAAAGCAGCCGGAATTGGTTTCTGTTGCTTATAAGCGGGCGAGAGTCCCAGCTGACTCTCCAGGCCTCTGGGCTGACATTCTAGAGACTTCCACCCCACTTCTTTTCAAATGCCCTCTGCTGACCGAGGCCAGGATAGACCCACTCCATGGAGACAAACCAAGCACAACACAAGTCAAATTAAAAGCAGAAAGCCTCCAAATTTGGCGCCGGCCCAGCGTCCTGCCCTGACAGCTGGTCTTCCTCTAAGCCACTGGCGGTGGAGGGCGCCTGAAACAAGACCACCAATCAGGGTAAACTTCCAGAGAAGCTCCACGTCAGCCTCCTGCATGGCTGCTGGACCAGTCGATTTGAGCTCAGCTACTTTAGTCACAAGGTTATTTCCAAACAGGACTTCTATTACTAGGAGCGAGGTGCAGGGAGCTTAGCAGCCTCTTCCAGCTTCCAATCCACCTTGCAATGATTAACAATCACCATCGTCCCATCCTAATAACAATTCCAAAACTAGGTAAGTATTTCCTTTGGTCTCGCCCTTTTGCATTAATATTTTTCTCTTTGCACATGCTTCGAGCACCTGCCTGCCAATGTTAGTTACTTAAAGTGAAATAGAGGTGGGCCAGAACATCCTTCCATACCTTGAAATTATGTTTGGTTTGCTTCAGCTCTCAGCAGTCAGAATGGATGCTTCCTTAGTCCTTGGGAGAAGGGTCAGATCACAAGAAACAAAGGGTCTCCATCCAATCCATCCAGATTGGTGGGGAGGGAGCTGGGGAGGGGACGGAGGGTCTCTACGTGAATTAAGACCTGGATGACTCCTTTTGAATATCTCTGGCCTCCCAAACCCAAAGGCCTTGAGCAGACAGAGGCGGATCTCTGATGGTTGATCCCTGAAGGCTGTGTAACTCACCCACAAAGGGTGGGCTCTGAAATCAGTGGAACATGTCGGCTCTGCGAGAACCCAGCCCCCTTGTTATACCCGGATCCCACCTTCCTGACAACAGGGAGATGTGTCACTGTTCCACAGGGCTGATTAGCTGTAGAACATGCGATTTCCAGGTTCCCAGCATTCACTGGGGTTCACTGCTGCTAATTGGCAGTGGTGACATGGAAAAAAGGTTTTGTAGCCAATTATGTTCTCCTGGAACACACAGGAAGGGGTTGTCCTGTCAACACTGAGGAGTCTCTACCTTAATAAGCTGCCCCAGACAAAGGCACAAAAGGACATTACTGTCCCTGAGTACCTGTCTGTGGTGGCTTCTGTTGAACAGGAAGGGGGGCCCTATCTGGGCACTGCTCAGCCTGGCTCTACTGAATGTTCAAGTCGTCTGCTGCCCAGGGAACACATCTGAATGTGATGTAAAGTGCCCTACAGCCGTTTTTAAAAAAAATCCTCCCCAAGGAAATGAAATGCACAAATGTTCTTGCAGCGGCCTGTTGAGGAGGGCTTGGAGTAACTGCACCAAAGCCAGGAAGTAGACCCTGACAGTCCCCACTGTCCCCATAAGCCAGCCACATGGCACATACCTGGAGAAAGAGAAGTGGGATTCTTCCTGTAAGGTTATTTCTGGTCCAGAACAGATCATTCTTCAAATGTTCTAACATCCTGAGTGTGGGTGGAAGCGATGCCTACTTATGTCTTATGGAAAAGATGGCCTGTTTACCGAAAACTCCTCTAGCTGACTTGGGTGGTTGTAGGAAGGGCCAGCAGCCACTCAGGGGAAAACAGCAAAGCCTGGGCTTTGTTATTCTTTTTTTCGATTTGATTTTTGGTGGGTCAGTGTCTGCCACTTTTTTAGAATCCTGGGGGTTCCCAAGCCTCTGCCCTGAAGGCCTAGAGGCACTTCTGTTCACAGGCAAAGCTCCACATTGATGGCTCAGCAACAGGCCAGGAAGGCTGGGAGTGGCTGCAGGAAGTGGGCTGGCTCAGGGGCAGGCCCCTGGGGACAGCGGGGAGCCCCGGGGGGTGGGGGGTGGTGACCTTCTGAGGAGGTGGCTCCAGTCACTGGCCGCGGTGGGAGAGAGCCAGGCGCGGGCGGTCTGCGGTCAGAAGGGATTCGGAGCAGGGGACGCGGTGCCGGGCCAGCCAGGCCTGAGGTCGGCCTGTGTCAGGTTTGCCTCCAGGATCCCACGACTGGCATGAGACGCGATGCCATGTGGTCCAACCACTTCTGCTGTGGGAACTGGAACTGCCCATTTCCTGCCTTTCATCTTGACATGTCGGGGATGAGTACGTCAAAATAAGCAAACCATGGCACTGGCACTGGGGCAAGGGGCCAGGCCCTGGCTCTGGGGCGCGGGCGGCGGGGGGTGCTCTGCAGCCTGACAGCGACACTGGAAACCTGGGGGCATGCTGTTCCAGCAATACCTGCCCTCACCTGACCAAGCCATCCCTCTGCTGGCCGTGGACAGCGATGCTAGTCAGACAAGGCATGCAGCCCGTGAGGGGACTTAGGCTGTGGTTGTCAGCCAGACTGCTAGTTCTGGTGCTCTCCGGGTGATGCTGGGAAAGCTTCACTGTGGAATTTTATCATTAACTGGAGAACATCAGGCCCTCCCTTGATCTCCTGCCAGAGTGGATTTTTGGAAAAGAGCCTGGCTTTGAAAAGGCAAATTCAGAGAGCATAAAGGCAGCAAGCATAACTTTAGGGAAATGAAACTTTTTTTTTTTTAGATCAAACATATCAGAATGTTTGCTCCCATACAAGTGTCCTTGTATCATCATCTTGGGGGTGGTAGGGATTGAGGAGAGGGTACATGTGCATCCCATTCTAATCCCGGTGGAAGGGTTACTTTGTTGATGAGAAAATTTAGGACCCAGTAAATTTGCAGAGGCCAGTGCTATTGGGATAGTCTGAATTTTCTCCCTAATTCTTTTGTCCAGCTCCCTTTCCCATACCCCATATCTTCACCCTCTCTCTGCTCACAGCCAGTCAAGATTTCCTTCAGCCTCTCATCCTTGAAATCATGGGTCTTCCTCCCTGATACTAGGGCCCTTTCCCACATCTCCAGGAAGCTCCCTGATGCGTACCCCTTGGGTCTCTGACAGTACCCTCTAGTTCCCTAAACTTGCTTCCTAGTTCTTCCCTAGAGTTAAGCTGACCCAATTCCCCGAATCTTACTTTCTTAGCTCAGTTCCTCTAAATCCTTTGCCCTTCCTAAGCCATTGAGGAGGAGGCTGATTCTCTGCCTCCATCTCAGGGATGAACTTCCATGTGCGAAGTCTTCATGCTTATGATACTAGAGAGAGAACTGTGGTTTAGGATAAAAAGGGATACACGAAGCTTGTGCAGCTAGGAGGGTATGGATGTCTATCACAGAGCCCGAGCCTGGGAACACACCCCTAAAGTGAACATTCTAATAAATGTACAAGATCCTTCGTGACCAATGTGCTAATGAATCACCAAAATAGAAATGAATATGGAAGCACAATCCTCCTAATTTGTTCTCTAGAAAACACAAACCAAGATCAGTCTCTGAGAAATTACTTTTTAAGAGGTTGTGCAAGAAAGGCTCTCTGAGAAGGATCCGACCCTGAACCTTAATCCAGAATTAATTGAACTGGGCCTGGAACTGGCCTGACTGTAACCAAAGACTCTCACAGTCAGATTTCCAATAAGTGCTCCCCTGGGGTGCATTTCTTCCCACCCCAAATACACCCTGAATGCCCTCTGAGCAGGAGAAAGGAGGAGAGGCCAGGCAAGCCGCAGCACTTGTGTGTGCAGGAGTCCAGGACCAGGTCATCCTGGGATCCCTCCACCCATCAGCAGCCACGTGCTCAGAAAGGCTTCTTGTTCTTGCCTGGGCTCCCCGGGGTTTCTAAGGGTAGGAATGGGGATGGAGCCCTGGGGATGGGGCTGTGTGCGCTGCTGCATAAGTCTTCACAAGCAAGACACAACACTCCATGCTACCTCCAGTTCTCTGACTCCACCTCCCCAGCACCAGCCAAAGCTGCCTTTGTCTTTCTTGAAACAAATAACAACCATCATACAGCTAAATTTCACCAAAATGACTTCACATACTTCTGAAAAAAATGTATAGGAAAAGAGAGAGAAGGATCGGTCTGCACAAAATTGGCACAACCATTTTGTGAATCTGAGAAGAAAGAAAACTGGCTTATCCCCCTGACATTTTGCACAGATTGGCAGGAGGGGATAAAGGCTTTGCAGGGTGTTTAGTTGGGAGGCTGGATATCTGGAACTGTGTGGAATTTGCCCTATTCCAGTGGGACACGTGCCCTCTGAGGAGCACAGTCTGGGGTGGGTAGAGCCTCACAGGCGTTTCCTGCCCCTTGCTGTGACGTCCCCCACAGTCCTGCTTCTCCAATGTGCCTGCTGGTGGCGCTGTAGCCGCAAAGGAGGATGAACGCGCCCCCAGGGTCTGCTCAAAGGGGCCAAAAGAGTACCCATCTTCTCTGAGATCTTCCCAGTCGTGTGAATTTTGCATTCCTATTTATTTTCACAGAGAAATCAGGCTATAGACGATTCAGTCCTTATTCCTGGGAATGGATCACACAAGACAGGAAGTTGAAGCTTGGACCAGGGTCAAGGGCCGGAAGTGAGCAGGCTCTGCTGCCCATAATGCAGTAGACTGGTGAGGGGAAGGGTACCACGGGGTCATGCTATGATGGTCCCCATCCAAGGTGGGGTCTCAGGAGTTGGGAGGTACTGTGGGAAGTCTGGAAGAGCAAGGGGGACAGTTCTTGGAGGATGTCCAGGTGTCCAGGGCAGGCCTAGCTGAGGTGAGAGGGAACTTCCGTAATGGCTCTGGCCACGCCCAGCTGGTCCAGGTTTTCTAGGATCTCACATAACAGAATGGTCCTGTTTGCTTGGGTTGGAGGTTTCCTCTCCTTCCAGCAGTCCTTAGAGTTCCTGCCAATGACAGGAGACGGGAGGAGCCAGCTTTGGGCCGCCTCACCTGGGGGCCAGGTGGGACCTTGGCCCATCACGCTCCCAGGAAAAAATGGTGTCAGATTTTTTTTCTCCATGTCACCAGTTGGTTTCCGGCTGGAACTCTTGACAGCTAAACAGAGACACTTCTTGGTTTACAAGTTGTTATTCTCTCACTGCAAGTATTAGCCAATATTGAGTTTTTATAGTCAATGCATAATTGTACTTGCTTCACAGCAAATTAAATAAAGAACTGGCAACACATTACATAAATGGTTAAATTGATCACTTTTGTTTTCTCCGAGTCTTCAAGTAAAACCGAAGCTCCGGGCAGATGCGCCGTGTCTATCTAGGAACTCCAGACTCTCCAAGGGACTACTGCTGTGCCCAGAGCTGTGACAAAGCTAAGCTACTGCCACCGATACAAGGAGTCAGGGCACACAGAAGGGATACACTGATATTGGCAATTTAAATAGCACTGGTCACACCCATACAGTAAGCTAAAATACTTAAAATCAGTGAAACTGAGTCTCCCTAAAACCTAGTTTTCTTGCTGAGTTTATGATTAATCTCTTTATCCAAAACTTTATTCTCTCACCCCCCCAACCAACCTCAATCTTGTGCTAACTGCACACTAATCCACTAGAGTCAGATGACTAAAACTGTTGTTGATAACATAATTGATAACATAATCAGTTTCTCCAGGGCAAGATGAGCTAACAGACACATACCCACACCTACCGCCCGTGTCATGGAATGCCAGACCAGTGACATGTATCTTGGGCATCCTGACTCAAGACTATGATGAAGAGATGTCACAAGGCGATGATTAACCCCAGCTTCTTTGTTCCTCCCCTTTAAGAAAGCCTGGTGGGATGCTTGTCTCCAACTCCCTTGCGTGGAGCCCTGACATAAACACTGACTTTGCCACAAACACCCACGGTCAGAGTTTGGCTTTCCGCACTGCGGGCCCATGACCCCTTCTCAGATCCATCAATATGACAAAAGAATGCTTGTCTGAATAAAAGTCAGTCTTGGCTTGCCAGTCTTTAAAAGTCTAGGCAAATCCTTATGGTGCTGACACACATCTTTTAATTTGTTGAAAGACCTCTAGAACAAAAAGAGAAGGTAAAACTTCATAAATATTCAAGCACATCTATACTCTTTCCCACTGAACTGCAGAATACTAAATAATTCTGTCAGTTGTTCAGTAACATTCAAACCCCATCCTTCTAATCTGTAATTAGCTAAGTGGTCCCAAGACCAAATTACATAGTACTTAAGAGCACAGTGAAGATGAGACTGTAGGGAGGATCACAGCTGATTGCTGCACTTGGCAAGTTTACCCTGCAGGTCTGCAGGCTTTCACTAAAGAAACTCCCACATGCACGTATGGCTTTATAGGTGTTTGGACTAAACTAGAGCATGCTTGGATGGGTCTCATGGGCAGAATCCTCAGAGGATAGTCCACTGATGTATCAGAAACCTTTACTGAATTCTCTGTGGTCTTTGCCAGATTTTTACCCCAAAGGATTCAAAGGGCAATACTCATTTTGGAAAAGGGGCTGACCCCAAGATTAGTAGCTGTTTGATATTTGACCACTTTTTAGCTGAAGGGATGTACAGGTCTTTGTTAGAATTATGCACTAATGGTTAGGGGACAACTGATACCATTGTCCTAAACGACAGGGGAGGGAAGAGAAGTGACTTTATTTAAAAACGCCAAAAATATTTTTACATTTCTTGTCTTGTCTGCTTTATGATATTCTGAGAGCCCTGACAAGCTTTTTCTTTTGGCAGTTTTTTAGGTGAAAGTGTCACTGCTCCTGTTTTCCACTATGTAATGAAAATAGTAATTATCCAGCTTGATGTGAGGTTTCAAAGGCTACATAGAGTTGCTGTTTTGATCCCATTTCTTGCATTAATGCAATTGATTTCACTGAGATACAACAGGAAAATTCCATTGTGAAAAATGCTTGAGAGGTGAAAAATAATGCTTAAGTAACCTTTTTACCAATGTAATTGCTTTGAGGAAAGTCATTGAAAAACCAAAGTTTAAATCATCTGTGTCTCTGTTGAGCTGGATATGATAAAATACTATAATGTTAGTGCAAGTTTTTTTTTTCTGAAGTTCATTATTAATTTTAGTTTTGATAATTCCTGTCACTATGTCAACGGCAGAACATGCTTGGTCCAAATTAAAACTAATTAAAAATTATTTAGGGAACACAAGTGAATAACAATGTTTAACAGTTAGCACCTCTCAGAATAGAAACTCAAGCAGCTGACAAGAGGAAACAAAAACACGCTTGGTTTTGACTGTATCAAATGACAGCAAGGACTGAAGTTTCACTTATGTAACTGATAAAAATCAAGCATCCTATATAGTCCAGTCTTGGACCCAGTTCTGCAGGAAAATATAATTAAAACAGTTCAAATCTTATAGGTCTCTTGAGAAAATGCTAAAGGTAGGCGTGTATTTTAAATCTCCAACAATGGTGGGATGGAGTAGAGGGTGGGAGGGAAGTCCAAGAGGGGGAGGACATATGTGTACCTATGGCTGATTCACGCTGTTGTGTGGCAGAAACCAGCACAATCTTGTAAAGCAACTATCCTCCAATTGAAAATAAATTTAAAAAATCTCCACCAGAGTTCCTTAGTGATACTCTTTGGACTCCTCTCTGTCTGACCAGTTCTCTCCCTTCGCCACACCAGATACCCAGCCCCAGGCTCTTCCGTCTCCACCCCTTCTCTCTCTGCCCCAGTTTTCCATCTGTCATTCAACTTGGCCTCCCAGGATTCCTTAGTTTTCCATCAGATTGCTCTCACCCAGACTCTGGGTGATTTAAAGTCCAAAGCACCCCCTTTGTTAGAGGAGGGTGGCATCAGGGTAGGTTCAGCTTCATATCAGATTCATTTTTCCTGATGTGTATCTGTTCCTGAGAACATGAGAAGCCAGTGGCAGAAGGGTTTTGTCATCAAAGTATTTCCTGAGTTAATCAAGTGGTCAGACCCTGGAGCTGCGGGGGCCACAGCCTTGCTGTAGTTCCTGTGAGTGTTGTTATCTGTCTTACAGCCACGGTGCACACTCCTGCCGGAGTCCCATGTCAGAGTGCACCCCGAATCAACATATCCTGTGAAGCTCAGAACTTCTCTCTCCTTATACTTTACAGATGTACATAAAATTTCACGGAAGCTTTCCCTTTAGAAGGAGAATACACACACACACACACACACACACACACACACACACTTTTTTTTTTTTTTCCTTTTAAGCCCAAGTACAGTTGCCCTTGATGAAGGGTGGGAGGCAAGAAGCATAACCCCTAGGCCACATCCCCTCTCTGAGGGGCTTTGGGGAGCACAGCATGGACCACAAGTGTAGTGGATGAAGAACCATATTTGGAATTGGAAATGTCTCTGCTACTTAGGACCCAGTGGGCTTGGACACATTAATATACACCCACCTCACTGGGGGGCTGTGAGGCTGAAATGGTAGACAGCCAGATCTCAGCAAACGGTGATTTCCTCACTACCATTAGTCTCAAGGGAACACAGAAGAGAGAGAGTAAGGTGGACAGACGGGGGCAAATCCACTCCAGCCCCTGGAATAAAACCGAGATGGGGTGGACCACACGGAACGGAAAGAAACCTGTTAGGCACGCTGTAAGAAGCATTTCTATAACTCAGTGATTTGAGATCAGCAATTCCTACAAAACTGTCAGCCTGAGCTGCCTGGGCTTCCCATGTAGCTCAGACAGTAAAGAATCTGCCCGCAATGAGGGAGACCTGGGTTCGATCCCTGGGCCTGGAAGATCCCCCGGAGGAGGGCATGGCAACCCACTCCAGTATTGTTGCCTGAAGAATCCCCATGGACAGAGGAGTCTGGCAGGCTATACAGCCCATGGGGTCACAAAGAGTCAGACACGACTGAGCAACTAACACACAAGCTACCTGGCACTGAGGTAGGCTGAAAAAAAACAATCGAGTCAAAAGGAACTGAGCACTTCAGACAGACTGAAACAACAAAGGCAGGTCAGCTGGTGTGAACTGGTGAAGTCTCAGGACCTGGGAAGTCCAGATTTTCAAATGAGTCTCATTTGACTCTTGAGCGGTCAGGTAAGGATTCCTTGAGCCTGTAAACTGTAAAATGGACTCTCTTGGGGGCTGAGAGCTGACCCCTCTTTCCCGACTCTCCTGAAGGGAAGCCACTGCTCTGGGGTCCCAGGGAACATCCCGTATGGGATTCCGGGTGGACGGCACCCTGGTAGGCTCTGGTACCGCGGTTGGTGTTCATCAGGAGAGCCACCCCACCGACACATCAATGACCCACTGTTGCCACCTGCTGGCTGCTAGAAGGAGGTGCTCGGCTCAGGAAACGCTGGTTTGGCTAACGGGTAGCCAGGCTCCTGCCAGATGCACCAAAATATAGACACAACAGGGTTTTCTCCAAGTAAGTGACCTGGGGAGGATCCACAGTTATTCCTTTCACTAATCCCACAAGAAGGCGGGCTTTTGTAAAAGCAGTACCCTCATTCATACACTATTTAATTAGTCAATTACAAGCACTTTTATCACTATAAACCAGGTAGCCTGAGAGGTACTGTGGCATTGGATTGCAACCCCTCATTGCACCTTCAGATGACATGATCAGTGTGAGCTTCTCCCCTATGCACCGAACTAAGCTTTACATTTATTCACTCCATCATGAATAATTATTAACTGAATGCCTACCTTGGGACGAACTGTGGGGCCGAATGCTGAGGACACAAGAGTGAGCAAAATCAGGCACTGTCTCTGCACTCAGTGGTTGGCAGTCTAGTGGGAGAAAGGGATATTAATCAGATCATCACACGAATAAACGTTAACGGTACACAACTGTGATAGATACAATAGAAAAATAAAGAGAGATAAGGGCAAGCCTGAATGGCTTCAAACAAATCTAAAACAGAGATTCGGGCTATTTGATATGCATTAACACTACTTAAAGTCTTTTCATTCTTTCACCTAGTCTTCCACCGTGGGAGCTTATCCTAGGGTAACAATCAGAAAATTGCTTGGTTTATAAGGATATCCACTGTATGACTGTCTATAAATGCAAAAACATAAATAAAAAAATAAAGGAAATCATCCAAAAGTCCAGTGATAAGGGGTTGTTTAAACAAATTATCATAAATGCAAAACCAAAATATACTACAGCCATTAAAAATGAAGATGTAGACACATTATTTGACTGGGAAGCTATTTTTAATATACTCTAAGTTACAGAAAAGTATACATAGTAATCTCATTTTTAAAAACATTTTTATGGGTGTTTTCTTCCAGCTCCCTATTCCACAATCAGTTCTATTTCTTGTTACTGTTGGGCCCTTATGATCATCACGCTCATATGCTGTTATTTTCCCCATCCCCACAAAAGGCCACAAAAGAAAAAGCTTCTATTGATGCCCTCTCTCAACAGCTATGACTTTACTTCCTCCTTACGCTTTGCAATAAAGCGCCTCGAATCCCTCCCTTCTTAAACCTACTCCAGGCAGGTTTTGTGCGAGTCAAGGTCACCGGTGGCTGCCATATTGCTAAGCCCCGTGTTCATTTCCACCTTCATCTCAAGGGCTCCAACAGTAGCATTCAACACAGTGGGCCACTCGCTCTTCCTCCAGAGCTGTGCACCTGGCTTCCAGAACCTACCCTCTCTTGGATCTCCTCCTGCCTCAGTGCTTCCTTCTTCTCAATCTTTGCTGCATCCTCCTCTTCCCAATCTTATTTTATATATATATAATTTACATTATATGGGGTTTCCCAGGTGGTGTTAGAGGTAAAGAACCCACCTGCCAATCCAGGCAACATAAGGTTCGATCCCTGGGTCAGGATCCCCGGCTCAGGAAGATCCCCTAGAGAAGAAAATGGCAACCCACTCCAGTATTCATCCCTGGAGAATCCCATGGACAGATGAGCCTGGCGGGCTGCAGACCATGGGGTCACACAGAGTCAGGCACGACTGAGGCGACTTAGCACGCATAACATTGTATGTTTCAAGTGTACAACATAGCGATTCCCAATTCTGAAAACTTATACTTCATGTATAGTTATTATAAAATATTGGCTATATCTTTTGCTGTACAATAGATCCTCGTAGCTTATTTATTTTATACACAGTACACTGAACATCTCAATTCCCTACCCTTATCTTGCTCCTCCCCCATTCCCTCTCTCCCCTGGTAACCACTAGTTTATTCTTTGTATCTGTGAATCGCTCTTTGTCATATTTACTAGTTTGTTGTATTTTTTAGATTCCACATATAAGTGATATTACACAGTATCTGTCTTCTGTCCAACTTATTTTACTAAGCACAATACCCTCCAAGTTCATCCATGTTGTTGCAAATGGCAAATTTCCTTCTTTTTCATGGCTGAGTAGTATTTCAGTGTGTGTGTGTCTGTGTGTGTGTGTGTCTGTGTGCATATGTCTGTGTGTGTGTGTCTGTGTCTGTGTGTGTATCTGTGTGTGTGTCTGTGTGTGTATCACATCTTCTTTATCCACTCATCTGTTGGCAGACACTTTGGTTGTTTTCATATCTTGGCTGTTCTGTGTGTATCACATCATCTTTATCCATTCATCTCTTGGCGGACACTTTGGTTGTTTTCATAGCTTGGCTATTGTAAACAGTGCTGCTATGAACATTGGGGTGCATGTATCTTTTCAAATTAGTGTTTTCATTTTCTTTGGACATATACCTAGGAGTAGAATCACTGAATCATATGTAGCTCTATTTTTAGTTTTTTGAGGAATCTCCATACTGTTTTCCACAGCAGCTGCACCAATTTACATTCCCACTAACAGTGCACAAGTGTTTCCTTTTCTTCATGTCCTTGCCAAAATTTATCTGTGGTCTTTTTGATGCTAGCCATTCTGACAGGTGTGAGGTGTAGCTCACTGTGGTCTTGACGTTAGTCCTCTTCTCTGCCTGTGCTCATTCCTTTGATCTTATTCAGTCGTGGTTTTAAGCACCATTTAACCTAGTCTAGACTTCTCTAAACTCCTGACTCCTGAATCCAACTGCCTGCTCAGACTTCTGATAGACACATCAAACTAACAGAACTCATGATTTTCCTCCCTTTTAACCTGCTCCAGCAACAGCCTCCCTTAAATCACTTGTTGGCACCTAAAGCCTTCCTAATGCTCAAGCCAAAACCCTGCAAATCATCTTTAATCATCATCCTCTCTGTCTCTTGCATCCAGGTCCAATCCTCAGGAAATCCTGTTAGCCTTAGCATCAAAATATACTTCCCAAATCCAGCTATTTTTCATCTTCCTCCCTTATCCGCTCAGGTCTCATCCACCACCATCTCCTGCTTGAATTGCTGTATAGCTCCTAAATTGTCTCCCCTGCAGCTCCTGTCACCATAGGAGCCAGAACTGCCCTTTTACAACATGTGTCAGATCATGTCTCTTCTACTCAAAATCCTGCTGGGGCTCCGCATCTCACACAGAATAAAAGTCTACAGGTGGTGCTGTGTCCCCTTGACTCCTAGGCTACACCTTGACCTCATCCTCCAGCCAGCTCCCCATCACTCACTCTGCTACAGCCTGGCTGGGTTCTCTGCTCATCTTCAGCACACCAGACCCAGTCCCCTTGGGGACCTCTACTGCAGATTATTCTGCCCAGAATGCTCATCCCACAGGTATCTGTGCCTCCTTTTAGTCTTTGCTCAAATGCTCCATCCTCACTGACCCTCCGACCTACCACACTTATAGTTGCAATCCTCTCTCCAGCTGTCCTGAGCTCCCCAAACCCTGCTCTATTTTCCCCTTTTCCCATAGCATTTTCACCAATTGAGATACTAAATAATCCACTTATTATCTATCTCGCTCTATATATTTTTATTGACAATCTCCACCAACTAGAATGCATTTTTCCTGGGGAACAGAATATTTTCACTTTATTTACTGATGTATTCCAAATGCCTAGAACTGTGCCTAGCACGTAGCAATGTCAAGTGACAAAATTTTTTAATAAATGAATACATGGATAGAATCCTTTCACAGAATATATGTGTATCAAATCATCACATTATATACTTTAAATATCTTACAATTTTATTATATCTCAGTAGGACTGCAAAAAAGATTAATCTCCTCCTGAAAATAGCATTTCCCTAGCAATGGTTAATCCATAAAAACCTAAAAATTATGGGAAATCTTTTGACTTCAAGTAACATAAAACAGGGTTTGGAGATAGTGAAAATAAATACACAAATAAAGAAATATATATATAACATAAATGCATAGAAAGAGACTGGGTTATGCATATAAAATAACCCATTAACCATAGGTTTTCTGGTAGAAGATTAATAGGTAAGCATTTTTCTTTTTGTTCATCTGTTTTCTATTTTTCTATAATAAAGTTGAATTACTTGACTAATAAACTTTTCACTGAAAAAAATAGGTTTATTCTTGAGGATGATAGCAGTTTTAATGATTTTTTAGTCTACAGTTCCAATGGTTCACCTATAAAAAAGAATAGGTAAGATGCTAGAAATGTGGGGAAGGCACCCACTCACACCATTCTGAAGACATGGTGATGATCCCCTGGCCAGACAGGGTGAGAAATTCTGTCTTGATTTGAGTTTCCCCAGAAGCAGACCCTGCAAGTAGTTGATTAGAGAAGTGGCAGGGTGGGGAGAGTGAGACAGAAGAGAGAAGCAAGCCAATAAAGGCAGGGTTGTCAGGCCACTTTCAGCACAGACGCCACTCAAGGGGCAGAGCATGCCTGGTTACCCCAGCAGAGAGGGGAATTTATCCTCTGACAGCTGTCGAGGGCTTCTTCTAAGGGCAGTAACTCCCTTGAATTTCCAACACGCCCCCTGTGTTCCCAGAGCCAGGAAAAACAAACAAACAAACAAAAACCCTCAGGCAGAAGGTTGCAGGTGTGGGAAGTCAGTAGATTCCTCCAAGTGGAGATAAAGGCCAGGGGGACGTGGCTGAGCACTGAGACGGCCTGCAGTGATTCCGTGGTTAGTCTCTGATTTCGCTCTTTGGGCGGAGCTTCCCTATCCGTTACCCTCCGTGGCTCCTGGATGTGGCCCCGGCCGGGTTCTACCTTGTCCATTACCTCCAAGGCCACCTGTGAGGCGAGCAGTGCGGAGACTGCCCTCTTGCGGAGACTGAGGAGGTTGCAGCCCATTTTCGGCCGCTGCGTCTTTGGGACACCGAAGGAAGGACTCATTCAAGGCTTGGGCAACCAAAAGTTTTGTAGTCTGAATTCAAGAATTCTTTTGTCGTAGAATTCCTTCAGATACTTAGTAAACGGAAATTTTCCTTTGCAGTCATTTTTACGTGCCCGTATGCATACCTGAGATTCTCTACCAGACACAATTCTCAAGCCCAATTTACTTCTTTGCATCCTAACCCCTAGGCTTCTCTCCCCCAACTTAGTGGAAACCGCCTGGAAGCTCCTCTGGGAAACAAATGGGCCTGAGCATGAAGAGCATAGCCTTAAAGGATTTTTGCTACAGTGGTGAGACTGTCGAGAAATCCTAATGGGCTTTTGTTTTGCTCAAAGCCTTTTTTCCATGTTATCCCTTCCTCTTAGGGTTCAAAGCAGAAGTCTCCAGATTTCTGGACTCATTCTAATCCCCTTCATTTCTGTTCTTGAACTAGCCAATTATTGTCTGAGTTTGACTCTTCCTTGCACAGACTCACTAAGCAAAACCAACAAGAACTGGGAATTCCCTGGTGGTCCAGCAGCTAAGGTCCCTGTAGTCAAAGCTACGGTTTTCCAATAGTCATGTATGAAAGTGAGAGCTGGACAATAAAAAAGGCTGAGCACCAATGAATTGATGCCTTCAAACTGTGGTGCTGGAGAAGACTCTTGAGAGTCCCTTGGACTGCAAGGAGATCAAATCAGTCAATCCTAAAGGACATCAGCCCTAAATATTCATTGGAAGAACCGAAGCCGAAGCTCCAATACCTTGGCCGCCTGATTTAAAGAGCCAACTCATTGGAAAAGACTGATGCTGGGAAAGATTGAGGGCAAGAGGAGAAGGGGGCAGCAGAGGATGAGATGGTTGGATGGCATCACTGACTTAATGAACATGAGTTTGAGCAAACTCAGGGAGACAGTGAAGGACAGGGAAGCCTGGCGTGCTGCAGTCCATGGGGTCGCAAAGGGTCAAATACGACTGAGTGACTGAACAACCACCACCACCAGTGGTTAGGACTCTGAATTTCCACAGCAGGGGCAGAGGTTTCATCCCTGGTCAGGGAACTAAGACCCTACAGGCTGTGCGGCTTGGTAAAAAACAAACAAACAAAAAACACTAATTTTGCATTTTCCAACTTCTTCTAAAGCCACTGGCTTGTCACATACTTTGCTCATGAAGTAATCAAAGACAACAGTTTTATTAAGTAATTTGCCATTATCTTCATTGGAGAAGGTGATGGCAACCCACTCCAGTACTCTTGCCTGGAAAATCCCATGGACAGAGGAGCCTGGTAGGCTGCAGTCCATGGGGTCACTAAGAGTCAGACATGACTGAGCGACTTCACTTTCACTTGTCCTTTCATGCATTGGAGAAGGAAATGGCAACCCACTCTAGTGTTCTTGCCTGGAGAATCCCAGGGACGGGGGAGCCTGGTGGGCTGCCGTCTATGGGGTCGCACAGAGTTGGATACGACTGAAACAACTTAGCAGCAGCAGCGTTATCTTCATCTTTTCTGCCTCCAATACCAATTTTCTTGTCTTCCTCCACTGTACTACATATTTTAGGATCCCCAATGCAAGGGAGTAAAATTTATATTAATAATGATAAAACCATCTGCTGTACAAATTTCAATGGACTTAACACCATAAAAATCTTGTTCTCATTCACGAAATAGAGCTGGGTGGTGACCAGGCCAGGGTGCTGCCCTCCTCCCTGGAGTCATTCAAAGATGCAAGATATCAAAGCCCCTTTCAACATGTGGGTTTCCAAGGTCACCCTGAGAGTCATGTCCATTCCAGGTCCTTTCCAGCCAGTCAGAGACTAGAAGAGCATGGATGAGCTCCAGTGGGAGGACAGTGAGTCTCATAAAATTTCCCCTATTTCATTTTCTAGAACTCAGTCCCATGGCTTCATCTAGATGTAAGGGGCGTGGTGGAAAGATGTATTCCTGGCTTTGTAGTCACAGTGCTATGCTACAGAAAGGAGGGAACCAATCTTTTTGGTGGACGGTTAGTGCATCCCCCACAATTTAAAAGAATATATATATATATATATATATATATATATATTGCAGACCCCAAGCTCTCTCCACTACACTTCCAACTCTTTCCCTAATTATTTCTTTGGACTCACTGGAATAGGGGAATTGGCCAGGATGCTGTTCTTGACCTTAAGGTGAAGGACCTTATTCACCTGATTCAATTTAAGAAGGAAGCAAGGGAAGAATGGTTAAGGTATCTTTAAATAACTGCTCCCTTTTCTATTTTGGTTAAAAAAAAAAAAGAAAGAAAGAAATCCTTCTCAGACTGAGCAATTACTAATGGCAGGTTTTGGAGATTTTTTTTTTTTTAACGAATAAATTGAAAACCGGAACCACTCTGCTCCTTGCTTCCTGAGTGAGGGTAGGCAGAGGAATGATGGCAGGAAGAAGGAGCCTGGAGCCGCACTTACGCAGAGGGGCACTTTTCCCAGTAATTACTTTTCCCTTGAATAACAGGCCATAGGAGGTGGGCTGTTTGCTGTCATTAATGGTACACTGTGGAACAGGTATTGCCTGCTACACAGGTGGGCTGGAACAGGCACTCTGGGGGCCATCGTAAAATCAATTTTACAGAAGTCACCGTTGTTTAAAACCAAACCCAATCAAACATGGAATTCTCTCCAGCAACCGATTCAGGATGAACCAAACTCTTCTCAGATTCATTCAGTCATAAAAGTCCCTGGCACTCTCAGCCAAAAGGAACAAGAAAATTTTCCTTTTTTAGTAGAATGTGGACTTTTGTGATTTAGCATAAAGTCTTACACACACAGCTGACTGTCTACTCAGGCCAAGTCGTCCTGATCAGATCAATCCACACAGATGAGGTTCTGATTTGTACAAAAGGGTGGGGGGTTGATCATCATGCAAAATAATTTATTCAATAGGGAAACATTTTTTTTTTTCATTAAGACCAGACTCATGGTGCATTTTAAAACACAGTGCAGTACACATTCAACTTGTCAAAGATCCAGCAGTTGTGTAAAAGGTACACCCTGTAATAACGTTAACCACCTCAGCCCTGGGCTCTGGAACTCTGGGCAGCGCAGCTGTCGCTGCCACTAACAGGTGGCGTAAAACAATAGCTCAGCTCGGCCGACTCACTTTCCAAACCCTCCGGCAGCCGAGTGTCCCTCCAGAGAGTGCCAGCGAGCAGCGCGGGCCGCCACTCCACCACCAGCCCATGGAGCCCCGGCCACTCCTCCTGCTCCTCGGACTCTGCTCAGGTAAGCACCGGGGCTGGGGGCTCTCCTGTGAGGCTGAGGCTCTAGAAGCCCCCAAACTAGAGTCTTGCTTCTTTGATGGGAATACAGAATGGCAGGGCTTCACCAGTCCCAGGCTCTTCTGTCAGCTCCTCACTGATGTTGGCTTGATTGTGTTTGCGGATAAAGATTTTTTGCTTGGGTTACCCAGTTAAAACAGGAGCTGCCTGCTCAGAAACTACAAAGTAAACCCGCCATTCTCTCCCTCCATCAGTGTCTGTATCTGAGTCACCTGGATGATGGGATTCAGCACCTCTTCTAACATCCCGAAGTTAGTATCATATTTGAACAACTATAAGGACTTAGCAGGGTGACTTATGATCACAAGTAGTACAGTTAACTAGTCCTTTTATGGCTTTAGGAGAATTCTGAAAATGAAGAGGATTGACTGACAGCTCCATGTGCTGGAGGGAGAAACCTATTCATAACCACAACCAAACTCTCCATGAGAGAAGAACTATTTTATAATCTTTTAAACTCCTGAAGTTAAAAAAAATTCATATGAATGCATGCCCTTTATTTTTTTAAGGACATTACTCTATGTGAGTTTGGGTTTGAATTGAACCCATAAAAATCTTGCACAGCCCTTGACCTGCATTCAACTCTGGACTGTGTCACAACGCAGCCACTGAAATGCTATCCTGAATCCCAAACTTCCGGTTGAGGGAAATAGATGTTGGCTGATTGTTTCATATAAAAGTTTACTGGTGATATCACCCCAACTGAGAAACAAAACGGCTAACATGCTGTGATTTCCCTTCTCCAATATTGCTCTGACAAACACAGGTCTTCTGGGCAAAAGAGGTGAAGTTTTATTAGTAGTATTTTTCAATAGCAGAATTGACGGAAATAGCCTAAACTCTGGTAAATTATATCCTGTGGGATTTGGACTCAATCCAACCAAAGCTGGCCTGGTGTGTGTGTGTGTGTGTGTGTGTGTTTGCAAACACCACACTCAATGGAAATTCTTAAGTGATATATTTACACTTAAAAATCTTTAAGAGATCTCTTAGGACACCAAAAACCTCCAGAAATTCATGTTGAACTATTTTTTTTAAAGTATGTGATATGTATGTAGATCAAACCTAGAGTTTGATGTCAGTTCACATGGATGATTCATGGAAATTTAGGGCAAGATGAGGCAATCCAACATCTCTTTTTTTATTATAGAGAAACTGAAGCAAAGAGACATAAACTGACCATCTCAAACTGACTTTGGGACCATCCCAAAGCCCCCTGATGTATAAACTTTGGAATGTGATCAGACTTCATTTTTTATGTGCACAGTCAGAAAATATACCCTGAAATTGGAAAGGCAGCCAGAGACACAGCACCAGTCAAAATAAGAATTACCCAGGGTCACTGTTTTTGTTTAGCCGCTCAGTCATGTCCAACTCTTTGTGACCCTATGGACTGTAGCCCACCAGGCTCCTCTGTCCATGGGATTTCCCAGGTAAGAATACTGGAGTGGGTTGCCATTTCCTTCTCCATGGGATCTTCCCAACTGAAGGATCAAACCTGTGTCTCTTGCTTTGCAGGTGGATTCTTTACCACTGAGCCACCTGGGAAGAACAGGACAGAATTCCTTTTGCCCAACACAGCAAGCTGTCGCCCAAATAAAAATACAGAGTGGACCAGTACAATACAAAAGAACACTTTGAAATTGTGGCTGGTCCCCCTGCTTTGATTCAATCCCTTGGGGGCAAAATTCTCATTCATATCAGTGACACTTTTTCCGGTATTAGCTGAACACATAATGATCTCTGTTCTATTTATACAGCACTTTCATTACAACCTTTCCTCTCTCTCAGCTCAGGAATCTCAAGCTCTTCATTGCCACCTTCCTATGGCATATTGCTTTCCAACTTGTTCACAGTTATTTATGTAAATGACAAATGTCGATGTCCATAAGAGTAGGAAGACGGGATCTGTGTCAGATTCATGTCTGAAAACCTCAAAGCTCTTCAGACAATGCTTTGCATGCAGCAAATGTTGGACAAATACATGAATGAATTAGTGTTGCCCCCATCTGAATAAGAATGACCAACATGATTTTGCTGAAAAAGGAAACTTCAACATTATTTATGTGTTTATCTGTGTGTTTGTCAATTTATACCTGCCTTCCAAAGAAAGTATTTACTGTGATTTATTGAATCTGTGAAGAAATTGTCCAATTCTCCAGACCACACTGGAATTGGGAACAAAACCTAGAATTCTGAGTTCAAGTCCTTTAAGTTTTATGTGATAAAACTTTGAGTGATACTTTGCCCTGCTTTGAGGAGGGAAAAAGAACAGAATACCAGTGAATGTGGTCTAAGAAATGGAGACCTTCTCAGGAATTCCTTAGAAACTCATGGCGGAAGGCACAGGGACCCTTGTCCTTGGCAAGGGCACAGAGGCGGGAGTGGTATCCCTGGAACACCATCCGTGCCAGGCTCCCCAGTCCTCCCTGCTCCCTAGTTGACCTTAGGGTCCGCCTGCGTATTTTCCTGCCACATCATGCTGATCCTCTGCTCTCTCTGCTGCTTTCTAGTATGTTCTTCCTGTCAAACTAGAATCAACTGTCACTTAAAAATAAGCAGCCCAAGATAACATCAAAGCAATAACCTGAAACCCAGTGGCCGAGGCTCAGAGTGATCCATGCCAGCACCCCTTTGCCCCCACTGCGGGCTGGGTGAGGCCGGGGGGTAGACAAAGCGTAGAAGACAGAGGATTTCTGTGTCCCAAGGGGCCACCGCAAAAACTCCATCAGACAATATGCAGCTCTAAGGGGTCTCCAATGCCAGTGGTCTGGGGCGATGCCATGTGAAAGCTCTGCATGAACCCTTTGGGAAACCATTTTGAGAAACTAGAAATGAAAAGCTAGGCTAGCTGGAAGTTCCACACACAGAGCCCAGGAAGGTCATAATGAAGACACTTTAGCAACACTGAAAGCTTCAAAACGTTGAATGGACACAACATGCTTGCCTTTAGGGGAGTGGTGAGGTATACAGGTCCTTGTGTCTGACTGTCTCCACTTAGAATCCCACTTGTAACTAGCTGGGAGCCATGACATGTGTCTCTGCTGTTCCGACCTCAGTTTTCCCATCTGTAAAATAGGAGTAAAGACTGACCTCATAGAATTTTATAAGGATTCAATAATGTATCACAAATATAGGACCTTTAATAAAGCTCGACAGGCTAATTAAAACATACTTTGGGGAGGATGAAAATGTTTCAGCTCATTATATAGCCTTAGTTATTTCAAGTTGATCTAAAGCTCTGGATGAGAAATAGTGGTTGAGAGCATAGACTCTGGGTGTAAATCCTGGCTCTACCACTGATGAAATCTGGGTCTCAATTTCCCCATCTGTAAATTGAGGATAATGACAGTATATACTATCATTGTTATGAGGATTGAAAATTTTAGTACATATAAAGCAAGTAGAGGAGTATTTGACACAAAACAAGTTGGATACGTGATTATTTTTGTTGATCAATAGAAATAGAAAAGGGGACTACTTTTTACTTAATAATTGTTTTGGTGACAAACCCTTCCAAACTTAGGATCCAAGCAGAAAAATAATAAAAATAATAATAACCTGTCTTAAAGGTGATTGGTTAATACGAACACAACTGCGGGGGGAAAATGGGAAAGCATCTCACTCATTTCATTTTAAAAGTTGTCTTGGCTGGGGGAAAAGGTGTGGTTTCAGCAATAACCTGCGGAAAGGGGAGATCTGGTTACATGAATCCCGGCAGATGGATTGTGTGTCTACTTCCTCTCCCAGTCCTGAACAGGCAATCCACAAACCACCAGGGCTTGAGTTACAGGGATCCTTCATAAGGCGCTTGGAATTTGGAACACATTTTCTCAGAGGAATAGCAGCACATGTAGTTGTACAATTTCCAGGACAGCCCACAGCACGATCATAATATTAAAAGTGAGTTCAGGAGCATGGTGCAGAGTGACGGGCTCTAACCTGAGCTCTGCCCTAGCCGCGTGACCACAGACAAGTCAGTCCACCACTCGGAACCTCAGGTGAGAATGTCTCTCTGCCTGCTCGCCAGCGAAGACCATGTCATGCTGGACACCTAAAGGCTGTGGGCTCTGAGAATACTGCATGATATTGCCCTTCATCCTGAAGGAAAATGTGGTAAACATTCCTTGGAATTAAATATGCTCCAAATAGGAGACCCAAATCCAGGTCAACAGAATATGTGATTTTCTCTCTTAGCAACTTAATTGGGACATAGATGATTTTTTTATTATGATAAAAATACATAAATATATATGTAAAGCTTACCATGGTAAAATAGACATTACCTAAAATTACCATTTTAAAGCACACAATCCAGTGGCATTAGGTATATTCACAATGTTAGGCAACCATCACCACTATCTAATTCCATAACTCGTTCATCACCAGAAGGACATCCTGGGCCCATTAGCAGTTACTCCCCTTTCCCTGTCCCCAGAGTCCCTGGTAATTGCTAATCGACTCTGTTCTACGGATTTACCTATTCTGGATATTTCATATAAATAGAATCACACAATACATGTCCTGTTGTGTCTGACTTCTTTTAGCATAATGTTTTCAAGGATCACTCATGTTACAGCATGTATCAGAACTTCATTCCTTTTCATGGCTGAATGACGTTCTAACGTATGTATATACCACAAATTGTTTATTCATTTATCTGTTGATGGACATTTGTGTTATTTTCATAGCTGTTAAAATATTGCTGCTATGAACATTCACGTACACATTTTTTGTTTGCTTTTTTGTCTTTTAATTGAAATATAGTTGATTTATTATATCGTGTTAGTTTCAGGTATACAGCACCGTGATTCAGATAGATATATATGTTCACGTTAGTGTGTGTAGAGCGTGGGGGCGGACTCTGACAGTGAGCGTGTCCTTTGCCATCCCAGCTGGCCTCGTCCTGGGCTCCGAACATGAGACTCGTCTGGTGGCAAAGCTCTTTGAAGACTACAACAGCGTGGTACGGCCCGTGGAAGACCACCGCCAGGCCGTGGAGGTCACGGTGGGCCTGCAGCTGATACAGCTCATCAACGTGGTGAGACCAGAGAGTGCCCAGCGCCCCACAGCACCATCACCACCCAGTCCGGGGCATCCTCTCCGGCTCCCCACTGTTCCCCCTAAAGATGGGCCTTATCTTTTTTTCAGGATGAAGTAAATCAGATCGTGACAACCAATGTTCGTCTGAAACAGGTAATGCAGCTAGATAAGTGTGTTCACGTTGTTCTTATTCACTCTGAAATTTAACATGGACCCAGAGGAAATCAAGTTGGGTAACAGGGATGCGCACCAAAATGTTGAAAGCAGATATTTTGGGGTAGTGGGACGTTTTGTGTTCATTACTATTATTATTTTAACTTTGTGCTTTCACTGTATGTATTAGTTTTCTAGGTCTGCTGGACAACCTAGACAACTTAAACGATAGAAACTTACTGTCTCACAGTTTCTGAGGCCGAAAGCCCAGCACTAAGGTCTTGGTACAGCTGGTTCCTTCTAAGGGTTGTGAGGAACAACCTGCTCCGGGCCTCTCTCCTTTGCTTAGATTGGCTGTCTTCACGTTCGCATGACTTTCTTTCTGAATATACATCTTCTTCAACGTCCCCCTGCTTATACGGACACCAGTCATACTGGATTAGGGCCCACCTTAATGACCTCACTTTAACTTAATTACCTCTATAAACACCCTATCTCCAAATGAGGTCGCTTTCTGAGGTACAGGGGATTAGAACTTTGTATTAATTTGGGGGAGACAGTTCAACATTGTGTTATCCAAATTTACTGCATTGGGCACATGTAACTTTTATAATGCAGAAAAAATAGAGCACTTTTCAAAAAGTGAGGTTGCCTGCTTGAGGAAAACGTTCACAATAGGGTCATTCTCCTTTGCGAAGGTGGGCATGACTTGGGGCTACCCTTGTTTTCTCATCTGTAGAATGGGGTCAATAATCACTCCTACCTCATGAGAACACTGTGAGGACTAAATGATGAATATGGGTTGAAATGCCTATAATTGTGCCAGCATGTACTCCATGCTCTGTATGTGCTTTCACTTCTTACTCAAGTGAAAGCCAAACTCTGAATCAAACCCTTCTTACCGGAGCACAATTTCTGTCCATACCTGAGTTACCATGTCCATCAGAGCTCTTGATAACCCCAGATTTTTTCATTGTTTTCCATTGACTAAAAATGTCTTCATTTCTAGCAATGGGTGGATTACAACTTAAAATGGAATCCAGATGACTATGGTGGCGTGAAAAAAATTCACATTCCTTCGGAAAAGATCTGGCGCCCAGACCTCGTTCTTTATAACAAGTGAGCAAAACAGCCAGGATGAGAAGGCAGACATTCGGAGGGTGGAGGGGGAGCCCAAGTGCCCTCACGGAAGGGCTGCCACTCTCGGTAGGCGTTTCACCACTGTTCACATTAAACAACCCTTAAAAACCAAGAGCCAAGTTGACATGCTAGGGGTGCCATATGGTGTCTCATGTTATGAATAGAAACAATTATCAGAGCCAAATTGAATCAGGGCTGTGGGGTGGGGGACATTTAATCCCTGAGAACTCCTGAAGGGTATGTGGCAACTATCCAAGGAACCCAAACGTCCTATAATTGAGTTCCTTGGAATTAAATGTCCTTCCAACCAATAGGTCTGAACCTCGCGGGGTTGTTATTCGTCACCTCCTCATGGCATCCCAGGACGCAGCATGCTGCTGATGGCCCGGGATGCCTGTGTAGCCCATCCGCTGGGCTCTGTGACAGACCGCACGTTGTGAAATTATAATGTGATTCAAGACACTCTGCTTTAATGACACGTTCATTATCATACGCCCTTCATTTGTCAGGGAATGTTCGTTGCAAACAGCATCCTTCCAGGCAGCAGCATTCGACACTGGCTTAGAGGATTTGTGGCCTGACAGTCTGCAGCACGCGTCTGGGGCGAGCAGGCTGTGCATACTAGCAGACTCTCCAGGGAAGATGGCCAGGGCTAGTTAGCGGACATGATACTCTTTAAGGTGACCCGCCCCAACTTTGATATTTTATTGCATATTTTCCAATCAGACCTGGGATTCAAGCTTGAGCCAAAATATCCCATCATTTTGTGTAAACTTTGGGACAGGAGTGTTGATAAGGAAGAAGTGTCTATCTCTCAGGGCTAAGTTTATCTTTCACTTAGAATCTAAGTGAAGCAATTGAAACCCTCTGGTCCTTTAGGTCAGCTCAGTCAGAAGCACTCTCACAGGGAAGAGAATCCCGTTTCAGCTGCTTGGAAGGAGAAATGTAGACTATCCTCCCCCTCAGCTCTGTTGGGAGGGTCTAAAGCTGCATAGTTTTCTGGATAGAGCCTCTTCTCAGTCCCAAGGAAAAATCAATGGGGAGAAAATTTCTTGGTTTGTAAAATGAGGCATGACATATCCATATGGGGCGCCAAGAAGACACCACCTACTTTTCAGCCCCTAATTATACTATCCTGCTCTCTGCCAAGGCCCTAGGGCACAGGCCATTTGGGGGATGAGTAGATCTGCAGGGAGAGTTTCTTATTTTTCAGTATCCACCATGCTGTTTTTTCAAATGAGAAATTATTGCCAACATTTGAAAATAGGAAAATACATCAAAACCTGAATTTTTAGCCCCTCTGCATGCATGCTCAGCTGCTTTAGTCTTGTGACCCCATGGACTGCAGCCTGCCAGGCTCCTCTGTCCATGGAATTCACCAGGCAAGAATACTGGAGTGGGTTGCCATTTCCTTCTGCAGAGGATCTTCCCGACCCAGGCCAAACCCGTGTCTTTCACGTCTCCTACAATAGCAGGCAGGTTCTTAACCACTAGTGCCACCTTGGAAGCCCCTTAGCCTCTCTAGAAAATTCCAGCATTCAAAAATATGAAAACTTTGGATTAGAAATCTAGATTTCCAGCTTCCAAGGAAGGATCAAATATCAGGCAACATGGAGCCTTCACTCCCATGCAGACACACTTCCTTGCAGGGGTGAGGGGCTCTTCCTTTGTGAGGCTCACCTCTCCCTCCTTCCTCGCTTGCCTGGCCTAGAGGCATCTGAGTTTGTGATCCTACTCCACTGGAGTCTAAATAGTTCTTTCAAAGGTAATAGAACCCTCTTTAACCTGCTTATCATAGTAATGAGCCACTAGCCATATTTTTATTTAAAATTGCTGGATTTTTCCCCCAATTAACTTTTGTAAAAGAGTTTTTAAAAGTATTTTAAAAAGTAATTATTCTGCTCTTCGTTGCTGCAAGGGCTGTTCCTCTAGTTGAGGAGAGTGGGGGTTCCTCTCTAGATGTGGTTCACGGGCGTTTCACGGCAGTGGCTTCTCCTGTTGCCAAGCCCGGGCTCCAGGGTGCAGGGGACTCAGTAGTCGGGGCGTGTGGGCTCAGTAGTTGTGGCCCATGGGCTTTAGAGCACAGGCTCACTAGCTGTGGCGCACAGACTTAGTTACTGTGGGATCTTTCCAGATCAGAAATCGAAACTTTGTCTCTTGCATTGGCAGGCGGATTCTTTACCGCTGAGCCACCAGAGAAGCAATCCCAATTAACTTTTAAAGTATATCAGAGAGGGCATAGATGGAGATTGGGGCTTCCCTGATGGCTCAGACAGTAAAGAATCTGCCTGCAATGCAGGAGACCTGGGTTTGATCCCTGGGTTGGGAAGATCCCCTGGAGAAGGGACTGGCTACCGACTCCAGTATTCCTGCCTGAGGAATCCCATAGACAGAGGAGCCTGGCGGGCTACAGTCCGTGGGTCGCAAAGAGTTGGAAACGACTGAGCAAATAACACTTCTGCTTTTCACTTTTTCAACATTACAAATACTACTGAGGACTGGGAAGAAAAAGTCTGGGATGCAGTTGATCTGTGTTACCAGTTAGTTTTTTAAAACTATACATTCTCAGATTCATTCCCAGATATCCTGATTCAGTGCTTAGATTCAGTGCTCAGGAATCTATATTTAATTTTTTAAAATTGAAGTATAGTTAATGTGTTAGTTTCTAGTGTACAGCATAGTGATTTTGGATTTTTTGCAGATAAATTCCATTATGGGTTATTACAAGATATTGGGTATAGTTCCCTGTAATACACAGTAAATCCTTGTTGCTTATCTATTTTAAGTATAGTAGTTTGTATCTGTTAACCCCATACTCCTAATTTATCCCTCCCCCTCCCCGTTGTTGATCATAAGTTTGCTTCCTATACCTGTGAGTCTGTTTTGTATATAGATTCACTTGTATTATTTTCTAGGTTCAGGAATCTATATTTTAAACAAGCACCCCATGATCCTTATTATCAGGCAAATTTGGAAAACATGGCCATAGATAAAAAGCAATGCTGCTCAAAAGAAAGCTTCTATAATTAGCACCTGAATAATTAACAGCTGTCTCCGGTTAACATCCCCAAGCAGAACTGAAGGTTCATCTGTCACTTGGAGCCCTGTTCTTCTTTTATCCCAACTGTAGTGCAGATGGTGACTTTGCCATCGTCAAGTTCACCAAAGTGCTCCTGGACTACACTGGCCACATCACATGGACACCTCCTGCCATCTTTAAAAGCTACTGCGAGATCATCGTCACCCACTTTCCCTTTGACGAACAGAACTGCAGCATGAAGCTGGGCACCTGGACCTATGATGGCTCCGTGGTGGTCATCAACCCGGTATGTGATGACCCCTTGGGAGGAGTTTGGATGCAGGAAAAGCAAGACTTAGGTCTCCAACTCTGCCCCTACATTATCACAGGCTTGCTGCATCCATTAGCTCTTTGGGGATCATCTACTTTCATGCTTTTCAATGGCTTGGGCAAGTTCTTGACATGCTACATAAGAGAACCATCTGGGGCTTACATAATTTCCTATGCCCAGACTCAGGCCCAATAATTCTGATTGAATCAGCCTAGGGTGGAGCTAGGGCACCAATAGGTTTTAAAGCTCCCAGTTAAGTTCAGTCGCTCAGTTGTGTCCAACTCTTTGCAACCCCATGGACTGCAGCATGCCCTGCCTCCCTGTCCATCACCAACTCCCAGAGTTTACTCAAACCGATGTCATCCAACCATCTCATCCTCTGTCATCCCCTTCTCCTCCCACCGTCAATCTTTCCTGACATCAGGGTCTTTTCCAATGAGTCAGCTCTTCGCATCAGGTGGCCAAAGTATTAGAGTTTCAGCTTCAGTGTCAGTCCTTCCAATGAACACCCAGGATTGATCTCCTTTGGGATGGACTGGTTGGACCTCCTTGCAGTCCAAGGGACTCTCAAGAGTCTTCTCCAACACCACAGTTCAAAAGCATCAATTCTTCGGCGCTCAGCTTTCTTTATAGTCCAACTCTCACATCCATATATAACCACTAGAAAAACCATAGCCTTGACTAGATGGACCTTTGTTGGCAAAGTAATGTCTCTGCCTTTTAACATGCTGTCTAGGTTGGTCATAGCTTTTCTTCCAAGGTGTAAGCGTCTTTTAATTTCATGGCTGTAATCACCATCTTGCAGTGATTTTGGAGCCCTAAAAAATAAAGTCAGCCACTGTTTCCACTGTTTCCCCATCTATTTGCCGTGAAGTGATGGGACCAGATGCCATGATCTTCGTTTTCTGAATGTTGAGCTTTAAGCCAAGTTTTTCACTCTTCTCTTTCACTTTCATCAAGAGGCTCTTTAGTTCTTCTTCACTTTCTGCCATAAGGGTGGTGTCATCTACATACGTGAGGTTATTGATATTTCTCCTGGCAATCTTGATTCCAGCTTGTGCTTCATCCAGCCCAGCGTTTCTCATGATGTATTCTGCATATAAGTTAAATAAGCAGGGTGACAATATACAGCCTTGACGTACTCCTTTTCCTATTTGGAACCAGTCTGTTGTTCCATATCCAGTTCTAACTGTTGCTTTCTGACCCGCATACAGGTTTCTGAAGAGGCAGGTCAGGTGGTCTGTTATTCCCATCTCTTTCAGAATTTTCCACAGTTTATTGTAATCCACACAGTCAAAGGCTTTGGCATAGTCAATAAAGCAGAAATAGATGTTTTTCTGGAACTCTCTTGCTTTTTCCATGATCCAGCAGATGTTGGCAATTTGATCTCTGGTTCCTCTGCCTTCTCTAAATCCAGTTTGAATATGTGGAAGTTCACGGTTCATGTATTGTTGAAGCCTGGCTTAGAGAATTTTGAGCATTACTTTGCTAGCGTGTGAGATGAGTGCAATTATATGGTAGTTTGAGCAGTCTTTGGCATTGCCTTTCTTTGGGATCAGAATGAAAACTGACCTTTTCCAGTCCTGTGGCCACTGCTGAGTTTTCCAAATTTGCTGGCATATTGAGTGTAGCACTTTCACAGCATCATCTTTTAGGATTTGAAATAGCTCCACTGGAATTCCATCACCTCCACTAGCTTTGTTCGTAGTGATTCTTCCTAAGGCCCACTGGACTTCACATTCCAGGATGTCTGGCTCTAGGTGAGTGATCACACCATTGTGATTATCTGGGTCATGAAGATCTTTTTTGTACAGTTCTTCTGTGTATTCTTGCCACCTCTTCTTAATATCTTCTGCTTCTGTTAGGTCCATACCATTTCTGTCCTTTATCGAGCCCATCTTTGCATGAAATGTTCCCTTGGTATCTCTAATTTTCTTGAAGAGACCTCTAGTCTTTCCCATTCTGTTGTTTTCCTCTATTTCTTTGCACTGATCACTGAGGAAGGCTTTCTTATCTCTCCTTGCTAGTCTTAAAGCTCCCAGGAAACTTGAAAGTATAGTCAACATGGAAAAAATCCCAATAGTCCCAACCTACTTATTTTTTATTTTTTTAAAGATTTTTTTTTTGGATATGGACCATTTTCAAAGTCCTTCCTGAATTGTTACAACATCACCTCTGTACTGCTTTGGTCCCCTGGCAGAGCAGCATGTGGGACTCCAGCTCCCCAACCAGGAATCAACCCCACACCCCCTGCATTGGAAGGTGAAGTCCCATCTGCTGAACTACCAGGAAAGTCCCCAAGCCCCTTCCTTTATGGGGGGGGGATAGGATACACAAGATCCCCTCCTAGGTATGTGACAGCACTGGAATCTGTTGCTTTGTCACAGCTGACTAGGAAACCCTGCGGCTCCTCATGGTGACAAGGCTGGACATGTCAAAGTTTCACTCTGTCTTCTCAGGAGAGCGACCAGCCAGACCTGAGCAACTTCATGGAGAGCGGAGAATGGGTGATCAAGGAGTCGCGGGGCTGGAAGCACTGGGTGTTCTATGCGTGCTGCCCCTCCACCCCCTACCTGGACATCACCTACCACTTCGTCATGCAGCGCCTGCCCCTCTACTTCATCGTCAACGTCATCATCCCCTGCCTGCTCTTCTCCTTCTTGACCGGCCTAGTGTTCTACCTGCCCACAGACTCAGGTGGGTGCAGTTGCCATGGTGGTGGCTGCTGATGCTGTGATCTCGCGCTGCTATTTTAGGGGAAGCCAGAAATAACCATGGCTGATAAACAAATGCAGGCAGACAGACCCAAAGCACCAGCCCTGGAAGGATGCATGCTCTGAGTGGCCACGTGGGTGAAGGCTGCTGGGGCAGACAGCAGGGCAGGCAGAGAGCTGAATGGGACCCTGAAGATGCGCACACGCAGCTGGTTAAGTGAATAACCACCAGCACCTATTTGTTGAATACCTGCTGTGTGCCCTGAAACACGATGGGCAAGGCGTGGACCACAGACACTCCCAGGGCCCCTTCCCCCATGAAGTCACTTGCTCTCTGTGACTAACCCAGATCTTGCCTCTTTTGTCTACTGCTTGCCGCTTGAAAATAGCTTTTGTGTATCTCTTCTCCAGATGGCAGTATCTTTACACATAAGACCATACTTCCCAAGTGGCAATTCTTTCTCCTGTATCAGCCTGGGCCTCCTACTGAGTAATCACATCTGTGACATAATTTCACCAGACACCAACAATCTAGAGAAAAGGGGGTAAGGAAACACGCATGTCTGCCAGCAAGTCACTGCTCTCAAACAATGTAAGGGAGACAAGTAGGAAAAAAAGAAAGATAGTAAGATAGTCTGTATGCCAGAAAACAACTGTATCAAAATGCCACAGAAAAAAACCCACAAAAGTCTAAATACAACTTTCCAATAAGGAAAAAAAAAGCTTACGCATTCACTCACTCAACATATACCTTTTAAACAACTGTTGCAAGACAGGGATAAGGTAAAGAATAAGGCAGAATTCGCCCCACAGAATGTATGTTCTAGGGGATTGTATTTGTTCTTAAACAAATGATCACACATATTTTTTCAACTTTCTAATCAAATGAAGTTTCTCAAAGTGAAGAGAGAAAACACTAGGCGGGAAACTATAGAAACTAAACAGAGTTTCTGTCAATATTAGATGATTTATGCTAGAAAATCATTTAGAACAGAGAGACAGTTTGATAAAGTGAGACAGTGTTAGCTACTATTATCACGAATCGAGAAATTTGATGTACTTTGATCCATATTTTACACTTATAATTCTGTTTCCTTTTTTACTTTTGAAGACTTTCCTATCCACCAGAAATTGACAACTTCTTGTTTGCCTCCACTCCGGATCCTGTGTATATCACTAACATCTGAAAACATCCAGAATGGGCAAAGTTCCACACTGGAAATCAGGGCCACATAAGGGTTTCCCAGGACACAAACAGCAAGACCAGCCCAAGGAAAGTCCCTTCCAAAGGCTCTTTACTGCCTCGGAGCTGATCAATCCCCAAATTATTCCAGCGTCATTCACTCCCGGGCTTTCTTGTTTACTTGTCCAGGCAAGACACCATCCGGGAATTGTTTGCCCTGAAACTGTAGGGTCTGGGGAAAAGATTCAGGGGAAAGGGAATCCCTTGGCCCTTAATGTGAAAAAAAAAAAAAAAAAATCAAAACACACACATACACACAAAACAAGTCATTCCCTTAGAGAATATGAGAAAGTGAGTGGTATGAAATCATTGATTTTGTCCTTTCTCAGCTTTGGTCTTGCAGCTTGCTTCCACAGTGAGAAAGATACATGTACTTTTGACCTACACATCCATCTGAGTAACAGATAGGCCAGGCTGAGGTTCAGTTTCGTGAGATTTACAATGTTCTGCTGCAGACAGAAAAACTGCCATCTGGGTTCTCACTTGCCACCCAGAACCTCTCTGGTTTCCCTGGATTCCACCAAGAAATAGAATTCTGGGGCATGACATGAAGTAGCATTTCCTGCTTGGCAGCATCTGATGGAAACGCCTGCCACTTGCCATTGTCAGCAGAGTTAAGTGCCAGGGTCTCATAGGAAAGAAATACTGCAGAAAAAAACTCCCCAGTGTGAGGCTTTGAGAACAGGCCAGTCACATTCCTCTCACCCTTGGGTTTCACTGGTGTGTTCATTTGCTAGGACTGCCTTCACAAAGGACCCCAGGCTGGTGGCTTAAACAACAGAAATTTATTTTCTCATAGTTCTGGAGGCTGGAAATCAAGATCAAGGTGTCAGCAGCATTGGTCTCCTCTGAACCCTCTCTTCTTGGCTGGCAGATGACTGTCTTCTCCCTGCGCCTTCACATGTCCTTTTCTCTCTGTGTCTTAATCTTTTCTGATAAGGACGCCAGTCACCAAAGACCCAGCCTAAGACCTCATTTTAATTTAATTACCTCTGTAAAGGCCCTGTTTCCAAATATAGTCCCTGAGGTGCTGGGGTTTGGGGCTTCAACCTATAAATTTACTGTCAGTTGTTCAGTTGTGTTCAATGCTTTGTGACCCCACGGACTGCAGCCCGCCAGGCTCCTCTGTCCATGGGATTCTCCAGGCAAGAAGACTGGAGTGGGTTGCCATGCCCTCCTCCAGGGGTCTTCCCAACCCAGGGATCGAACATAGGTCTCCTGCACTGCAGGCAGATTCCTTACTGGCTGAGCCACCTAGGAAGCGCTATAGATGTGGGGGGAAGAGCAGTTTAGCCAGTAACAGGTGGGTTGCTGCGTCTGTCCCCTCCTCGTTTCGTCCAGGAGAGAAGATGACCCTCAGCATCTCTGTCTTGCTGTCCCTGACCGTGTTCCTTCTGGTCATCGTGGAGCTGATCCCTTCCACCTCCAGCGCTGTGCCCTTGATTGGGAAGTACATGCTGTTCACCATGGTGTTTGTCATCGCATCCATCATCATCACCGTCATCGTCATCAACACACACCACCGCTCCCCCAGCACCCATGTCATGCCCGAGTGGGTGCGGAAGGTGAGTAAGGCACTGGGACACTCTGCACAGGCAGCCGCTCCCTCGAGGGCAGCTGCAAGTCTCCCCTTCCACATGGCCAGTGGCGTCCTAGGTAACCCTGCTAGGCACTTAGAAACAGAAAGGCTTTCTTGGGCTGTAGGGGCTTTGCGGGAGGAATTTTTCTGGACTCTGGCTGAAGATAAATAACTCATGTCGCCTCCCCAGGGAGATAAGAAAACCAGAATTAACAAAGCCCACTTCAATGTCAACCTTAAAGAATCTCTTTGTTTAGAAAAGACAAATAAATCACTGTCTTTTAACTCAAATACCATGAAATCTTGACCTGTTTGTATGTGAACAGACTGACTATTTCTTTGCTGGTGGAATCATCTGCTGAGACTGGAATAAGGGCTGGAGACTGGCGGGGCGGGGGGTGGGGTGGCTGGGCTTGATGAGAGAGTGTCAGAAAGTTAAGTTTTAATGAAGAACTTGGTCTCATATATTTATTTTACTGAATTTTAAAATGTGTTCACATTTCAGGTGTGTCAGTTCCTACACACCCACACAGACACGAATATCCCGGCTTTTGTGCACAATGCAAAAGATTTGCCAGGAACTGACAGAGAAACTACTGTTTGCAATACATTCTTTTGGGAGGAGAAGCAGTCTCTGCTTCTCTAAAGGCTGTTAAGTAACTCCTAGCAATATCTATAGGGCTTCCCAGGTAGAGCAGAGGTAAAGAGCCTGCTTGCCGATACAGGAGACACAGGCGACTTGGGTTTGATCCCTGAGCCAGGAAGATCCCCTGGAGGAGGAAATGGCACCCCACTCCAGTATGCTTGCCTGGAAAATCCCATGGACGGAGGAGCCTGGAGTGCTGCAGTCCACGGGGTCACAAAGAATCGGACATGACTGAGTACGAATGCAGCAATACCTATGCTGCACTTCTTCAGGAACAAGAAACAGAAGAAAACAGTGTAGCTGTTTTGTGGGGTTGGAACCTTAATTTTTTTTTTTTTGGCAGGAGGGGCCCTTTAATCTTTTGGTCATGAGAATAGGGGCTTTGAAGAAAGCAGGTGCTTATAGGGGGTCTGGAAGCTTAAGCATCAGTGGTTTCTTAGGAGTCCAATAGCTGCACACTTGCTCCCTCCAGTGGCCAACTGCTGGCATTACAGGATCATCTCTATTAGCCTTAGTCATTTAACAGGCCACAGGACACAGATGAATCTGAGAAAATCTAGTATGGTCCTTTTGTTTTAGGGACAAAAGTAGCTGAGGCCTAGAGAACCTGAATGGCTTGCCTAAGGTCTCATTGCTTGTTCAAAATCATAGTCTGATGCTTGCTCTGCTGACAATAATTCCCATACCTGGACTTCTTTTGTATTAGGTTTTTATCGACACTATCCCAAATATCATGTTCTTCTCCACGATGAAAAGGCCATCCAGAGAAAAACAAGACAAAAAGATTTTCACAGAAGACATCGATATTTCTGACATTTCTGGAAAACCAGGGCCTCCACCAATGGGTTTCCACTCTCCCCTGATCAAACACCCCGAGGTGAAAAGTGCCATTGAGGGCATCAAATACATTGCAGAGACCATGAAGTCAGACCAGGAGTCCAACAACGTAAGCTTTGTGGCTTGAGATTCGCACCTTGGGGTTTAAATGGTCACGTGCTTAAGCACAGAGATGGGTTTGGCTTGATGGGAAGGTTGGCATTCAAGGGGCAGCTACTGATGTAAGATGTGCCTGATGACTCCCTAGGCCATCTTAGCAAGTCATCACATTGTGAATAACCTCTTTAAAAGATAAAGATCACAGTGCCAGTGGAGGGAGGATCCACAGTCAAAGGGCCCCTGGATGACGGATAGCACGAACGTTGGGAGTCCGCCATCACCTTCAGGACATTCTGACACATTCCTCTCTCCCAGGCGGCTGAGGAATGGAAGTACGTTGCGATGGTGATGGACCACATTCTCCTGGCAGTCTTCATGCTCGTCTGCATCATCGGAACCCTGGCTGTGTTTGCAGGTCGGCTCATTGAATTAAATCAGCAAGGATGAGTGGAAAGCTGGGCTGAACCTCCAAACCAGGGAGATCTGTCTAGTTGGATACATGCTCATTTATCAAATATTTAATTTTCTGTATTTATTATTCATGGCAACAGTTTATGTTTACATAAGGTTATGGCCTCCAAGCGTGTTCACATTGCTTCTCCCTTCACTCCTGCTGTGGCTGCCTGGAGAGTGAATCCTTTGCAGTAAGTGAACCTGGATTGCTACAAAAGGCTTTCATTTCCAGCAGCATCTGGAAGAATTTTGCCCATGATAACTGAGGTTTTCTGTTAGTTTTTAAAAAAAATTTTTTTAATTTTAAGCAAAGAGTCTATTCTTTGCTTAATAGTCAGTTTTGTACTACTGAAAAAGCCCCATCTGCCAGTCCCCCAAAGATAAAGCATTTGACTTGGAGAGAAGGAAAGCAATAGAAAGACAACAGGGAAATTCTAGAATGGCCACCAAAATACAAACTGCCTCAAAACCCCAAGTTTTGAGGTTTCTGGAATTTGGAGGTGAGGGAATGTCTTCCCAATCGAACACAGCACCTGAGTTTGATGTTTGGGGTTTGAGGGAAAAGAGTAACTAATCTGAATGGAGTGTGGGGCCAGGCACTGTGGGAATGAGATCACATGTATTTTTTTTTTTAATCCTCATAACTCTGTAAATGTCCCTAGTTTACAAATAAGAAAACTGAACTTGAGGGAGGTTAAGTTCATTATCCAAACTAGCAAGTAGAACTGACATTTGAACCCAGACATTTGAACTGACATTTGAACCCATGTGGATTCACAGTAGCTCTGAGCTGGGCTGGTTCATCGCTCACTTGCTCTTTGGTTCAACCCTAGCTGCATCTGGGCCATCCTGTGACTCTGGTCAGTGTTTTTGAGAGGCTCAGTCCTAGTATTAGCCTTCTTCCTGCCTTCCCAATTAAACCACCCACCTTTCCCCCAGTCTTTATCCCAACCCTGCTTGAGGTTCTAGTTCTATGAATGAAATCACAAATGTGTGCACATATCATCATTTCCACAATTCTGGACACATGAGTAGGAGAGAAAATTTATTTCCTTTCTTCATAGCAACCTACTGGCCACAGGCAGTGCACCCCAGTACTAGAAAATGTACAGCCCTGGGCTCAGTAATGACCATCATCCCCAGAACACATCTGATCCACATCGGTACCAGAGAGAGTGGGGAATGGCAGTACCAGGTGACCAGTTCAATTCAGTCGCTCAGTCATGTCTGACTCTTTGCGACCCCATGAACTGCAGCACGGCCTCCCTGTCCATCACCAACTCCCGGAGTTCACTCAAACTCACGTCCATCAAGTAAGTGATGCCATCCAGCCATCTCATCCTCTGTCATCCCCTTCTTCTCCTGCCCCCAATCCCTCCCAGCATCAGAGTCTTTTCCAATGAGTCAACTCTTCGCATGAGGTGGCCAAAGTACTGGAGTTTCAGCTTTAGCATCATTCCTTCCAAAGAAAACCCAGGACTGATCTCCTTTAGAATGGACTGGTTGGATCTCCTTGCAGTCCAAGGGACTCTCAAGAGTCTTCTCCAACACCACAGTTCTGAACTCAGGGGATTTCAATCTAGGTCTCCTTGGCATTCCCCATGACACACCGGCAGGATTGAGTGCCTCATTTACGAGTAAACTAAAGGGAAAACAGTTTGGCATTTCCTCAAAAATCTAGGCATAGAATTATCATATGATCCACCAACTCCTCTCCTAGGTATACACCCAAAAGAACTGGAAGCAGGGACTTGAACAGATACTTGGATACCAATATTCACTGCAGCATTATTTATAATAGCCAAAAGGTAAAAAACCACCCATGTCCATCAGCATAAGAGCAAATGTATGGAGGAATGAAGTTTTTATAAATACTATAATATGGATCAATCTGGAAAACATTATGCTAAGTAAATAAGCCAGATTTGAAAGGACAAATATTGTATGATTCTGCTTATGGGAGATACCTAGAGTAGTCAAATTCATAGAGACAGAAAACAGAATTGCAATTACCAGGGTTTGGGGAGAGGGGTGAGTTGTTGCTTAGTGGGTAGAGCTTCAATTTGAGACAATGAAAAAGTTCTGAAAGTGGATAGTTGTGGTGGGTGTACAATATCAAGAATGTACTTAATGCCACTGAACTGAATGTTTAAAAATGGTTAAGATGGTAAATTTTATGTGCATTTGACCATAATAAAAAAAATTAAAAATTGGTAAGTTTCATGTTCTGTATATTTTACAACAATTCGATAATGAAGAGGGGAAGAGAGATTCAGTACCTAAATCTGCCTGCCTAATTTATCGCAGTCCCCCAGGATTCACTAACGATCCAGAGAAGGAACTTAAAAGTCATGTTGTCCATTCTAAGGAAACTGAGGCTCCCTGGTCAGTGACTTCCCTCAGGTCACAGAGCTAGTTAGTGACAATCAGTTCTCTTAACTCCTGCTCTCGTGCTGTTTCCTTTATATCAAATAGCCCATTTGTCTCCCTACAGTGAGACCTTCCAACATGTCACCTGCTTACCCCCTGGCCTGGAAGCCAGCAGGGAGGCCCCGAGTAGATATGAACGTCACAGTGTGAAGCTCCATCAGCCCCTAAATACCTGTTCCATCAATCTGTCACCAAGTTGCGGACTTTCACCTTTGGGATCTCTTCCCTTCATTAAGGGCTGATTTCCTGATGAAATGGGAAGGGAGACAGATGGTTCTGGGATCTGTCCCCCCTAGAGGTGAGCACCCAGCCCTGCCCTGCCCCCGTGTGGCCCTATCAATGAGTGTGTCTGGGTAAAGGGGTGACTTTGGGGAAAATAAGGAGCATCCTCAAACTGGAACAAGACAAGAGTTCTTGGGGGTGGGGAGTAGGGAGGCTGTTATAGACTGAAGATGGAAGGAGGAATTGTTCAGACTTTGAATCCCTACGTTTTTCTTTCTTTCTTTCTTCTCTAGTTGTCAGAACTAGGGTTTTATTAAATTGGAAAATGTATGAACAATTAAATCAGATGGTGAGAAGTTTCGGGGCTGAGGTGGGTATTTGGCTTTGGCTCTGATCACTGTGGACCACGATGCCATCGTGTTCATTCTGGGGCAGAGGGGCGGGACAGAGGAGCTCAGGTGGCCTCCCTGCCCGTGGCCAGAGGTCTCCCCTCACTCCCCAGCTACTGCGTCTTGCTTTGAAGCCTGAGTTTCCCTGCTCCTGGTTCTCAGCTCACCACTTTCAAGGTCATTTCTCCCACTTCTGTTGTTGAGCTCTAGGTTTGCTCCATTTCTTCAGTGGGCAGAGCCACTGAGCCTACCCCCCACCTGAATTCCTCATCTCTTGCTCCCCCAAATCACCTGCCCCCGCCTCTGCCTGCCAATAACTACGATCATTGTCTCCACCTCTGTCTAAGGTCTGCCTCCACCAGTTGCCTCAATTTTCATCTCTGGTTTTAGAAAAGGCAGAGGAACCAGAGATCAAATTGTCAACATCCGCTGGATCATCGAAAAAGCAAAAGAGTTCCAGAAAAACATCTATTTCTGCTTTATTGACTACACCAAAGCCTTTTACTGTGTGGATCACAATAAACTGTGGAAAATTCTGAAAGAGATGGGAATACCAGACCACCTGACCTGCCTCTTGAGAAACCTGTATGCGGGTCAGGAAGCAACAGTTAGAACTGGACATGGAACAACAGACTGGTTCCAAATAGGAAAAGGAGTATGTCAAGGCTGTATATTGTCACCCTGCTTATTTAACTTACGTGCAGAGTACATCATGAGAAACATGGGCTGGAAGAAGCACAAGCTGGAATCAAGATTGCCGGGAGAAATATCAATAACCTCAGATATGCAGATGACACCACCCTATGGCAGAAAGCAAAGAGGAACTGAGGAACCTCTTGATGAAAGCGAAAGAGGAGAGTGAAAAAGTTGGTTTAAAACTCAACATTCAGAAAACTAAGATCAGGATCATGGCACCTGGTCCCATCACTTCATGGCAAATAGATGGGGAAACAGTGACAGACTTTATTTTCTTGGGCTCCAAAATCACTGCAGATGGTGACTGCAGCCATAAAATTAAAAGACCCTTGCTCCTTGGAAGAAAAGCTATGACCAACCTAGACAGCATATTAAAAAGCAGAGACATTACTTTGCCAACAAAGGTTTGTCTAGTCAAAGCTATGGTTTTTCCAGTAGTTATGTATGGATGTGAGAGTTGGACTGTGAAGAAAGCTGAGCACCAAAGAATTGATGCTTTTGAACTGTGGTGTTGGAGGAGACTCTTGCAGATCCCTTGGACTGCAAGGAGATCCAACCAGTCAATCCTAAAGGAAATCATTCCTGAATATTCATTGGAAGGACTGACGCTGAAGCTAAAACTGCAATACTTTGGCCACCTGATGTAAAGAATTGACACCCTGATGCTGGGAAAGATTGAAGGCAGGAGGAGAAAGGAACAACAGAGGATGAGATGGTTGGATGGCATCACCGACTTGATGGACGTGAGACTGAGTAAATTCTGGGAGTTGGTGATGGAGAGGGAAGCCCGGCGTGCTGCAGTCCATGGGGTCTCAAAGAATCGGACACGACTGAGTGACTGAACTGCAGAAGCTGGGTTTGTTGTCCTTTTCTCAGATCCAGACGTTCCATGAGTGGAGGGAGCAGGCGGGGAGAGGGTGTGAAGGATCAGGGCTGTGCACGGGGGCTGTGCACATGCCTACAAGGGGGCAGCAGGGCCTGATCTGCCCTCAGGACAATCTCTCACAAGTCAGCTGCTTAGGTCTCCATTGCCAAGTGCAGGGGGCTCCAGCCCCATGTGGGCTGGTTTGCTGAGGTCAGCTTGGCCTCCTGGGAGCAGCTGGACTGTCTCTCCATCTTTGAGGATAGAGGCACATGGATGGGGGTGTGACCTCAAAATTTTCAACTTAGGGCTGCAGTTTCCAACCCCCACACTTTCCTCTTTCTTCTCCAGGTAGGTTGTAGGTACAAGACTACAGGAGGCATTTGATGTTGGTGTGTGGTCACGCTCTGAGTGAGGTTGTGGGGGGGCTCCTCTGAGTACCAGACAGGCACTGGAGCTTCCCCATGGCCAGCCACGGGCACTACCATGAGGCCCCATGCCCTACTATGTGCAATGCGGTACCCGCTCTGTAGGACTGCTGCACCCCGGATGCCTCCCCAGGATGGCTGCCAGGTGTTGGGCTGTTTGGCCCAGTGCCTCTTGCAGGCCCAGGCTGCAAGTCTAGGAGGAAACCCAGGGAGGGCTCCTGCTGGTAAATCATTGCCAAGTGCACAGCCAGGCCCCCACCCTCAGTGACAAGGCCAAAGGCCAGGGGCATCGATGACAGCCCCCAGCCACCCAGTGCCCATCCTCCTGGGGCCACTGAATCTGGATCCAGGATGCCCAGGCCGCTGTCACACCACTTGCCCACATCCTCAGCTGTGCCCCAGCACACGACCTGCCTTGGTCCCACTGAGCCCCTAAATCTTCTCTTGGATTGGTGGTCTCACTGAGGAAGGGTGCTGGGAGAGTCGGGAGGACCACTGTCTCAGGTACCAAAGGATGCCATCACAAACTGGGGTGTCCTAAAACAACAGACAGCTATTCTCTTATAGTTCTGGAGTTCTGCTATGGCCTGCCTTGTGTCCCCTCAAAGTTCTCATGGTGAAGCCCTTACCCCCCAGGCGATGGTATGTGAAGATGGGGCTTTGTGGAATTCAGGTTGAGATGCGGTCCTGAGAGTGGGGCCCTCATGATGGGATTAGTGCCCTTTTAAGGCAGATCGCCAGAGAGCTTGCTGTCTGTTGCTCTTTCTGCCATGTGCTGGCCGCAGTGAAACGGCAGCGGTCTGCCAGCCGGGAGGAGGGCCCACAGCAGAACCCAACCAGGCCAGTACACTAAGCTCAGACTTCCAGTCTCCAGAACCGTGATGAAGTTGATTTCTGCTGTTTAAGCCACCTAGTCTGTTGTGCTTTGTTATGATAGCCAGAGCTGAATAAGACAAGATCAGAAGTCCAAAATCAAGGTGTTGGCAGGCTGGCTCCCTCTGGATGCCTGAGGAAGGCAGGCTCCACACCTCACTCCTGGCTTGTAGAGGCTGCCACAACCCTGCTGTTCCCTGGCTTGCGGCAGCATAACTGCAAATCTCTGCCTCTGTCTTCAGTGACCTTCTCCTCTGCCCCACCTGTGTCCCATCCTTTTATGTCTCTTATAAAAAAACACCTGTCATTGAATTTAGGGTGGGTCTGAAAGACAATCTGATCACAAGATCTTTAATTCAATTTCATCTGCAGAGATCCTATTTCTTTTTTTCTTATGTTACAACATTGGGATACACTTCATTTTTGTGCTGTGCTGTACTCAGCCGCTCAGTCGTGTCCAACTCTTGGATACCACATGGACCGTAGCCCCCCCAGGCTCCTCTACCCTTGGGATTTTTCAGGCAAGAATACTGGAGTGGGTTGCCACTTCTTCCTCCAGGGTTCTTCCTGACCCAGGAATCAAACTCATATTTCCTGTGTCTCCTGCACTGCAGGCAGATTCTTTACCTGTTGAGCCATCAGGGAAGCCTCTTTATATGGGTTAATATTCTGCTGTATTTCATTTCATTCATTCTTTTTGAGAAACTGAAAACAATGGGAGATTGAGGGTAACTTGAAGATTATTTCCAACCAATATCTGGGTCTTACGGTATCTTTTCTTCCCATTTCTTTATAAATTTTTTGCAAATAATAGTCATTTTTGACCCATATCCAGCATATATAGCTTTTCACTGATTCCTAACCTAAGACAACTAAAACTTACAATCAAGTGATGGTATAAATTTTAAAATTATAGTTTGTACACATTGACAATCAAGATAGTCTGAAGTACAAAAATTGTCCTTTAGAAGAATTACCTTTTTAAAATATTAGACCTGCTAGTTAACCTACAAAAAAAAAAAAAACCAAGTTTCAGTGTCTTTCAAATACCTTTTGTAGATGTCATCTGCTAGTAAACAACATATGCATGTTTCTAGAAGATTCCTTCCCCTCCCCAGCCTATTTATGACATTCAACAGAACTGTTTACATGAAAGTATCTTTAAAAATAAACACTTTGAGGGGATTTATGTACTCTTAAACAGGGTGTGTCATTTCCCTTTGTTTCAGATATGAACTTCTGAAACTGCACAAACTTCTGAATTTAAGCTGTATGAAGCATAGCACACACCTCCAATTTACAAATAAAGGGATTCTCTGTGGGTTGGAACTGCCATGTCACGCAAAAAGGAGAAAATCCTCTGTAAACAGGTCCACTGCAGTGTGTTAAGTGAGTCATGACACAGCTGCTTGCCTTGAAAGATCCTGTTTCTAAAGAACGTGACACTGACAGGTAGCAGAGGTTCGGATTTCGGGGGCCACCATTCAACCCACTGTTGAGCACTAACCAAGAAGACTTGTGGGAGTGAATGGCCGTGGGCAAAGAAGAAGTCCTCCCAGGAAGCCCCGGGGGGAGCCAGGAGTGGTGGGAGCACACGGAGCCCAACCCCTGACATCTCCCAGAGCAGATTCAGAGCTCGCCCCTGCCCCTAAGCCCAAGGTCCCAGCCTGGAGACAGTCACAAAGCAGCGGAGCCAACTCAAGGTCTCCTCCTCCCTCTGTGGCTGGGGGCATCCCAAGTCGCCATTTCAGACACCCAGGGGGAGGGCTGAGCCTGTAACCTCCAGCCTCTCTCCACCCCAAAGCATGGAGCTGTTGGCTCTTGGGGGAGCTTTTTAAATACACAGGAAGCCTTGGGAGGAGGCCCTGATGGAGGCCGGAGCCCTCAGTCAATCAGGTCCCCTGTGGGGTCAGGAGTACCAGGACTCCTCTGACCAGGGCAGGCCTTGGGGGAAAGCGGGAGATAGCCTCCCTCCCATTGGACTCTGGCAGCTGAGTCAACAAGAGGCACAAGACCTGGTGCAGGGCAGGGAGGCCAGCTGGTGAGAGAGGGATGCTTCGGCTTCAATGTCAATCCTTTTTGTGGACGTGAAGCTTAATGGCCCATGAAACACTCTTACCTCTTCTAGCCCCTCAATCCTCATCAGATCCTTCGGGGTGGAGGTTACTGTTATCCTTGTTCCCATTGCACACGTGAGAAAACTGAGGCTGGGAGAGGAGCGTGTCAGAAGGGTCTCAGCAAATTAAAAGCTGCTGAGCTGCTACACAGTGACAGAAACCGTTCACAAAATGAAAAGGCCACCTACTGAACTGAAAGAAATATTTGCAGATCATATATCTGAAAAGGGGGTAATATCCAAAAAATATAAAAACTCATACAATAGCAAAAAAAAAAAAAAAAAATCCACTTTAAAACAGCCAGAGGACCTGAATACACATTTTTCCAAAGAAGACATACAGATGGCCAACAGTCACAGGAAAAGATGTTTAAAATCACTAACCTTCAGGAAAATGAAAATCAAAACCACAATGAGGCATTACTTTACACCCGTTAGAATGGATATTATCAAACAGATAAGAAATAACAAGTTTTAGAGAGAATGTGGAGAAAAGGGAACCCTCCTACACTGTTGGTGGGAATGTAAATTGGTGCAGCCCCTATGGAGAACAGTATGGAGGTTTCTTTAAAAACTAAAACTAAAAAATAAATAAATAAATAAAATAAAAAATAAAATAAAAATAAATAAATAAAAACTAAAAATAGAGCTACTTTATGATCCAGCAATCCCACTCCTGGGCATGTATCTGGAAAAAACTCTAATTTAAAAAGACTCGTAGCAGCACTATTTACAATAGCCAAGACATGGAAGCAACCTAAATGTCCATCGACAGATGAGTGGATAAAGATATATATATATATCCATATACACATACACACAATGGAATACTGCTGCTGCTGCTAAGTCGCTTCAGTTGTGTCCGACTCTGTGCGACCCCATAGACAGCAGCCCACCAGGCTCCCCCGTCCCTGGGATTCTCCAGGCAAGAACACTGGAGTGGGTTGCCATTTCCTTCTCCAATGCATGAAAGTGAAAAGTGAAAGTGAAGTCACTCAGTCGTGTCCGACTCTTAGCGACCCCATGGACTGCAGCCTACCAGGCTCCTCCATCCATGGGGTTTCCCAGGCAAGAGTACTGGAGTGGGGTGCCATTGCCTTCTCCCAATGGAATACTACTCAGCCATTAAAAACTGAAATAATGCCATTTGCAGCAACATGGATGGATGTAGAGATTATTATACTAAGTGAAGTGAGCCAGACAAAGACAAATATTGAATGATTTCATTTATGTACGGAATCTACAAATTATTATAATAATTTAAAAACCCAAAGCCAAGTTCATAGATACAGGGAGTAGATTGGTGATTGCCAGAGGCGAAGACTGGAGGGGAGAGGGACAGAACGGGTGAAGGGAACCAAAGGTACAAAGTTGCAGCTATAAAATAAGTAAGTCCTGGGACGCAACGTACAGCACACTGACTAGAGTTAATAATACCCTACTGCATACTTGGAAGTGCTAAGGAGAGCACATCTTACAAGTTCTCATCACAGGAAAAAAAATTTTTGTGACCATATAAGGTGACAGATGTTAACTAGACTTACTGTGGTCATTGTTTTGCCTTGTAACCAAGTATCAAATCATTATGTTGTGAGCCTGAAACATACGGCTACATGTCATTTACACCACGATTTTTTAATTTTCTTTTTAAAAAATATATAAAAGAATGTTTACTTATTATTTTGACCACCGCCCACAGCATTTACAGAACTTCCCTAATCAAGGATCAAACCCATGCCCCTGCACTGAGAGTTTGGTCCACCTCTATTAAAAAAAAAATTAAAATTAAAAAGGAGAGCTGCTTAGTGCCATTCAGAATTGGACTCTGGAAGAGGAAAAGGACTTTAGTGGAAATCTGATGAAATCTGTATAAAGTCTATCATTTAGTTAATAGTATTATACCCATCTTATCTGCTTAAGTTCAGTTGAGTCGCTTAGTCGTGTCCGACTCTTTGCGACCCCCTGAATCGCAGCACACCAGGCCTCCCTGTCCATCATCAACTCCCAGAGTTGACTCAGACTCATGTCCATCAAGACAGTGATGCCATCCAGCCATCTCATCCTCATCCTCTGTCATCCGCTTCTCCTCCTGCCCTCAATCCCTCCCAGCATCAGAGTCTTTTCCAATGAGTCAACTCTTCACATGAGGTGGCCTAAGTACTGGAGTTTCAGCTTTAGCATCATTCCTTCCAAAGAAATCCCAGGGCTGATCTCCTTCAGAATGGACTGGTTGGATTTCCTTGCAGTCCAAGGGACTCTCAAGAGTCTTCTCCAACACCACAGTTCAAAAGCATCAGTTCTTCGGCGCTCAGCTTTCTTCATAGTCCAACTCTCACATCCATACATGACCACTGGAAAAACCATAGCCTTGACTAGATGGACCTTTGCTGGCAAAGTAATGTCTCTGCTTTTCAATATGCTGTCTAGGTTGGTCATAACTTTCCTTCCAAGGAGTAAGCGTCTTTTAATTTCATGGCTGCATTCACCATCTGCAGTGATTTTGGAGCCCAAAAAGATAAAGTCTGACACTGTTTCTGCTGTTTCCCCATCTATTAGCCATGAAGTGATGGGACCGGATGCCATGATATTAGTTTTCTGAATGTTGAGCTTTAAGCCAACTTTCTCACTCTCTTCTTTCATTTTCATCAAGAGGCTTTTTAGTTCCTCTTCACTTTCTGCCATAAGGGTGGTGTCATCTGCATATCTGAGGTTATTGATATTTCTCCCGGCAATCTTGATTCCAGCTTGTGCTGCTTCCAGCCCAGCGTTTCTCATGATGTACTCGGCATATAAGTTAAATAAGCAGGGTGACAATATACAGCCTTGACGTACTCCTTTTCCTATTTGGAACCAGTCTGTTGTTCCACATCCAGTTCTAACTGTTGCTTCCTGACCCGCATACAGGTTTCTCAAGAGGCAGGTCAGGTGGTCTGGTATTCCCATCTCTTTCAGAATTTTCCACAGTTTATTGTGATCCACACAGTAAAAGGCTTTGGTGTAGTCAATAAAGCAGAAATAGATGTTTTTCTGGAACTCTCTTGCTTTTTCCATGATCCAGCAGATGTTGGCAATTTAATCTCTGGTTCCTCTGCCTTTTCTAAATCTAGCTTGAACATCAGGAAGTTCACGGTTCACGTATTGCTAAAGCCTGGCTTGGAGAATTTTGAGCATTACTTTACTAGCGTGTGAGATGAGTGCAATTGTGCGGTAGTTTGAGCATTCTTTGGCATTGCCTTTCTTTGGGATTGGAATGAAAACTGACCTTTTCCCGTCCCGTGGCCACTGCTGAGTTTTCCAAATTTGCTGGCATATTGAGTGCAGCACTTTCACAGCATCATCGTTCAGGATTTGAAATAGCTCCACTGGAATTCCATCACCTCCACTAGCTTTGTTCATAGTGATGCTTTCTAAGGCCCACTTGACTTCACATTCCAGGATGTCTGGCTCTAGGTGAGTGATCACACCATCGTGATTATCTTGGTCGTGAAGATCTTTTTAGTACAGTTCTTCTGTGTATTCTTGCCACCTCTTCTTAATATCTTCTGCTTCTGTTAGGTCCATACTATTTCTGTCCTTTATCAAGCCCATCTTTGCATGAAATGTTCCCTTGGTATCTCTAATTTTCTTGGAAAGATCTCTAGTCTTTCCCATTCTGTTGTTTCCCTCTATTTCTTTGCACTGATCGCTGAGGAAGGCTTTCTTATCTCTTCTATCTATTACGTGTCCATAAATATTTGTTGACTTTTCCTCCACTACATTTTTTACATTGAGCTATAATTCACATACCATAAAACCTACTATTTGAAAATATCCATTTCAGTGGGTCTTAGTATACAAGGCTATGCAACCATCACCACTATATAATTCCAGAACATTTTCATCACCCCATCTCCATTACATTTTTTAAAAGCTTTATTTTGGCTTTTAATAAATCAAAGTACACTTTGACTACATCTCAATCAATATAATTATTCTATTTTATAATCACTAGTAGTATTTACTAGGGGTCAGACCCTGTTCTGTGTATTTATAAAGAATAAACCCTATGTGGGAAGCTTCATATCCACATCAGCATCATCCCATGTTACATGACGGGAAACAGAGACGTGAAAAGGAAAGGACTTTTTCCTAAGAACACACAGTGAGAAGCGGCAGAGTTAGGATTCAAGCCCCAAGTCTGTGCTCCTTACCACCCCTACTGCCTCTTGACTGGAGCATCAAGATTTAACAACCAAGCAGCCAGAAAATAACCAAACATATAACCTTTAGTTTTAAGAGCCCATTTTCTTCCTCCTTTTTAACAATCAGTCACCCTTGGCTGTGATTTTTTTTACTTTGCTAAAAGCAATTGAAGAGCCCATCTTCGGCCCTCGGCTCGGCTCTGTAAGTGACACAAAAACCCAGAAGCCCTGGGACTTGTCCTCTAGGAGTGAAGGGCACGGACCAACAGTACAGGGAGAAAGTGATATACAAACATGGGCATTCAGACAAGGGAGAGTGTGGCTACTGGTGACGGCAGAAAGCTGGGACTTACTGTTCCAAAAGAATCGGCAGAAATGAAATAGTTCTGGGAGGACCAGAGGGGTTGTTTTCTTTATTGAAGATGAAATTCAGATTTCTTTACATAGGTTGAATTTGGGCAAATATTCTTTCACTTTAAACTCTACTATTTCATTCTCAGGCAGCTAAAAACACACTGATCTCAGTTTACCTTAACAATGCTACCTCCCACATTTAAATTATCTATACACTGTCATTTAGAGAGGCTATTTTTAGATAACAGCACACATTTTATTTGACAGAAATGGTTGCTGAAGAATAGTGTGTCGATTCGATTTAGGGAATTCAAGTGTGTTTTTTTAATGTACAGTACTAGGAAGCTTTCTGTTGGAAAAGTCCTATAAAGAAGCCTTTATAAATCAAGAAATCCTTTGAAATTATATACACAATTACTTGCTAATTTTCTTTCTAAGCTCTGGTTACTATATATACCAGGTGTTTTTATTTAAGACACACCTGTATTTTGACTACTTTGTAATCTATACTTTGTGGTCGGGTTCAGTTGTGTCTGACTCTTTGCAACCCCATGCACTGTAGCCCACCAGGCTCCTCTGTCCATGGAATTCTCCAGGAAAGAATACTGGAGTGGGTTGTCATTTCCACCTCCAGGGGATCTTTCCAACCCAGGGATCCAACCTACGTCTCTCGTGTCTCCTGCATTGGCAGGCGGATTCTTTACCACTGCACCACTTGGGAAGCCCACTATATTTTGTAGCTCTTTGCAAAATGAAATTGCACATCTAAGTTAAAAAGTTTGTACTCAACTGACATCTCTCCTAGACGTTGAGTCTCATGAATTCTCAGGCACTTAGAAGTGATTGTTAACTCAGATTGTTGCCCACACATGAGGTCCTAAGGCATTTTTATAAGCAAAGTTCTCGTAACTGGGAAACCCTGGATTATTTAGGACCTGAAGAACATTCCAGCTTGGTCTAAGGTTATTGTTTATAAAAAACATTTTAAATACACACACACACACACAAATCATGTAACTTAGGAGAAATTCCTTTCAGAAAATTATGCATCATCAATAATAGTTTTATTGTATTGTGATAAGAAATTTTGGCTTGGTGGGCTATTTAGGGGGAGGGTAGTTAAATGGCACCGTATGGGTAAACCTAGAGAAATAGTATTTTAGTTAAATAAACTGGGCGGCAGCTCCCTCTTGTGGTGGAAAATAAGTACTGCAGCCACTGAATTGCAATGTGGGAAAACACCCCTGAGGCTTCCTAGGTGGCTCAGTGGTAAAGAATCCACCTGCCAATGCAGGAGACGCAGGTTCGATCCCTGGGTCAGGAAGACGTCCTGGAGAAGGAAATGGCCATCCACTCCAGTATTCTTGCCTGGAGAATCCCATAGACCGAGGAGACTGGCGGGCTACGGTCCATGGGGTCACACAGAGTCGGACACGACTGAAGTGATTGAGAATATGCGTACGGGGATCTAGGGACACCACAGTGATCACACAGTTGCTGCCCCCACGATGGTCACATAGTTTGGTCCATTTAGATGTCACCTTTCTCGTAATGCTTCTGCCGGTCCCCCATCACCTCTGTCTCCTCTGAATTGCTCCCTGCTTCCCCACCCTGCTCCTGAGATTGCTTCATCCCACGCTTCTCCCCCATGGTCTTCTCTTTATTGCAACTGGTCGTTTTCTTGTCTTACTGCCCTACTGGGTTGTAACCTCTTGGAAGGCAGAGGCCGTATCTGATCTACTCCTACTTTTCCCACAGCCCATCATTCCACATTTGCCCAGTTAGTAGTCAAATATATATTTGTTCAATTTAACTGAATCAGAAGGCAACAGAACTAATTAAAAACAGATTCCAGTGGAGAAGCTATTTTAGGTTCTTTCTACATATAACTCAAAAACAGAGATGCCATGCGGTGCTTAGTCGCTCAGTCATGTCCGACTCTTTGAGACCCCATGGACTGTAGCCCACCTGGCTCCTCTGTCCATGGAACTCTCCGGGCAAGAATACTGGAGTGGGTTGCCATGCCCTCCTCCTGGAGGATTTTGTGGCTGCCAAAATGCATGTTGGATTTCTCATCAATTTATATGGTATGATAAGGACATCGGTGGGAGGTAAGATCTGTTCTATCCTAGAATCCATGATGTCAGGAGTCTGCTCTGTCACCTTCCCACCTGTCATGAAAGGATGCTGCAGCACACAGGTGTTCCCATGGGCACCACGTCAGGCACCTGAACGTGAACACTGGCTCGGGCCCAGCCACCTGCGGGGGCCAAGGTTGCAAACCAGTGGTTCCCAGACTCTGGGATTGCAGGTGTAAGAGTAACATGTTTTAAAGAAATTGTTTCCAAGGACTGATATGAGGCTGCTAATATTTGCTTCCTATGAACAGTTTTAAAATCATTTATTATGACCTTCATTTTATGGGGAAAAAAAAGAAATTTTAACTCCAAAAAGAAGGAAGGGCATAATCTCAGAATAAATAAGCTTTTTTTTTTTTTTTTTCCTACTGAGTACATTTAACTCTAGATCTGGACCACACACTTGAATCCAAACACTGGGGAGAAAAGGGGAGGGCAGACACGACGGCACAGCGGGCTCTCATCTTCTGCCCATGTTTCTTCTTTCTTGGCTTCAGAGTTTTTCATTTGACAGTTCCCTCACTCACGCTTGCCTTGTCACATGTGAGAATGAGCAAGAAGTCACACCCCTGGGGAACAGGAGCTCAGGTGGAAACGAGCTGATGCCGAAACCCGAGTGAGGGGATTGCCGAATGAAAAGAAAGTCTGAATGCAATAGAGGAGAAAAGTGGGTGGAAGACGGGCGTCAGGTGCGTGCCCTTGGCTCCACCCTCCGCTTTCTCGCTCCCGTTTCTTAGTCCCAGTGTGTGGTTTGGTTGGCTGAGTTGTAGGGGAATGCCTGGGGCAGCCTTGTGTGGGTTACGGGGAGGAAGGGGAAAGAAGAAGGACTTGACCCCACTGGCTGGAAGCAAATTTCTCTCCTCTGTCGACCACGAGGTAAAAACAGCAAAGTAAGAACTTGCAGCTTGCACACACGCTACTTTCTTGAGAGGCTTTCAGATAGTTCCTTCATCCCCACACAAGCTAGCCATCTGATCTCAGGAGGGGCTGACAGTGGAAATCTCTCCCTCCCACACCAGGATTCATCCAGGAAAGGGGAAAGGCTCAGCTGCTCCTCTCACACCCAGAATAAGGGGATGCGTATGTGTGTGCACAGGGGCTTAACCCAGACTGAATGTCTGTGGGCCGTCACACGAAATAAATCTATTGTTTGCATCCGCCACATCACTCCTTAAAGGCAATGGCAACCCACTCCAGTACTCTTGCCTGGAAAATCCTATGGATGGAGGGGCCTGGTGGGCTGCAGTCCATGGGGTCCCTAGGAGTCGGACACAACTGAGCAACTTCACTTTCACTTTTCACTTTCATGCACTGGAGAAGGAAATGGCAACCCACTCCAGTGTTCTTGCCTTGAGAATCCCAGGGACGGGGGAGCCTGGTGGGCTGCCGTCTATGGGGTTGCACAGAGTCGGACACGACTGAAGGGATTTAGCAGCAGCATACCACCCTCTCCCAAAGAGGGCCCCTCAACGAGGGGTCAATGGGGCTGATGGCCCAGCGAGGCAAGGCCCCAGCCGAGAGAGGCCAGCCTCCCCAGATTCCATCTGCAATAATGACAGCCTCAAGGCTCACATTAGTCCCGGCTCTGCAGAGTCTTGGGACATCCCTGCCACAAGCAGGTGTCCCTTGGAGTCAGACAGGACTAAGACGGAGCCCTGACCTTGGCCGCCGGACAGCCCCCGGCCCTACTCCTACCGCAGCACAGCCCGCTCACCAGCGCCCGCAGCACTCAGTGTGCAGAAGGCCGTGGTTCGTCTCCCTTGCTTCTAAACCTCTTTTAGCTAAAAAAAAAAAAAAAAAAACCAACCCTTCCCTGGTGGCTCAGAGGATAAAGCGTCTGCCCGCAATGCGGGAGACCCGGGTTTGGTCCCTGGGTTGGGAAGATCCCCTGGAGAAGGAAATGGCAACCCACTCCAGTATTCTTGCCTGGAGAATCCCATGGACAGAGGAGCCCGGTGGGCTACAGTCCACGGGGTCCCAAAGAGTCGGACATGACTGAGTGACTTCACTTTCTTTCTTTAGCTAAAAAAAAAAAACAAAAAACCCACAGCAAATGAAAGAAAACAAAAACAAACAGACCTGCTAATCTTCTCCTCTGAACATTCTGGTAAATAACCCAACATGCCGACATGTCAGGATCGAGATAAACACCTGAAACTTTACCCCAGTTACCAGTAACCACCCTCCTGCCTTTGGGCCTTTGCAAGTGCAACTCAGCACCTCCCCCTGAGCTTTTCTAACCCCTCTTCATCTTTCCCTCAAAGGTTCATTCTGTCCTTCATCTCTCAAACCTCCAAGCTCTGAAAGGGTCTCAGGCCGTCTCCATTCCTTCCTCAGGAGATCTTACATCTTCCCTCCAGTTTCCCTGAGCCTTCCATCACTGCCACCATTCCCCTCACCCTCATCTGGTTTACTCTTCCCCTTTCTCCTAAGGCCGGCTCCAAAACAACCCCAGTGGCTACTGGGAGAAAAGAACCAATGCAACAGTCTGTTTCTAAGAGGCACTCCCTCTTATGACATTATCTAGTTGATCACTTAACTCTCTGTGACCCGAGGCTCTTAAACAAGAGTTGCCAGATAAGGTGCAGTATAGCCAGTTAAATCTGAATTTCAGATAAACAACTTTTTTTTTTTTTTTTTAGTGTAAGCTCATTCCAGGCAATATTTCAGACCCTGTGTTATAATGAGATTTCTTTCATGCCATGATTCCTATTCCTCTGGCAGAACTTGAGCTGTGTTCATTCAAGATGGAGTCACAGTGGCCAACATGAACTTCCTTATTAGTTGTTTTGGAACATCTGGTGTAGGACTGTGGTGTCTTAGTGTGATAAATTAAGAGTGTCACTTTAGATGAGGAAATTGTTTAGTAATATGCTCAGGAAAACTTCACTGGAACGAAGGAGCAACTGGTAGGGGCAGGAACACCTGGGGCGCAGCCTTACTCCCCTCTGGCAGACTCTGCAACATGGGACCACCGAGTCCGGTGACTTGAAGGCTCTTTGCTGGAGGACCTGGCTCCACGCTGTTGAGAGCTGATCCAGGGGCACCGGAGGCCCAGCTGGAGCAGAGCGTGACTTCTCGTTCACACTTCTCGCTAGACCCCTTGCTGCACCAGAGGCTACTGCCCTTGTTAGACACCTCCTTCCCAAGCTTCTCCTGGGACTGGTTTATGACCTGCCCTCTTTTTATCCCTACTTTGATAACCTGTGTTTCACGCTAATGGTGTGCAATAAACCCAGTGATTCATGAATTGAATCTTGGCTACATTTTCTTTATCTCTAAGCCCATAATTCTCACCTGGCCTTACCGCTGGGCACTGTGACACACCTTTCTTTGCTGGATCTGGCGATCCTTCTTAAGTAGAGGTAATGATAGAAATGATATACTGTTCATGGAGCTCCTAGGATGTGCTCTTTAAGCAGAACACATATGTCCCTTTGTCAGGGGAACTGCCAACAGGCCAGGCTCCTGGGGAATTACTAAGAGTGCCCTGTTCACACCCTCAGGTGTTTCACTTTGGATACTTAAAAGTGTGTTCCATTTTCATTCCCATGACAACGCAACTCAAGAACATTTTATTACCTTCAATATGCAGACAAGTCGGTTGATTTTCAAGAGAAAGAAATAATTAGCCTAATGTCACACGGGAAGCAAGAAGTAGCAGCGGCAGCACTCTGGCCCAGTCTTCCCCACTCAGGAGGCAGACTCCTGAGACTGCCATTCCGGGGGCAGGCATCGCCCCCTCAGGAGGAAGGCCATGGAGCTGGTGCAAACAGAAGTCCCAGCTTCCACAGGGCTCACTCCCTTGACTAGTCACGGTCCCTTCTGGACTTGGAATAAAACCTGTGCCCACTTTCAAAAGACCTAAATATACATTTCTCCAAAGAAGACATATGGATGGCCAATAGGCACATGAAAAGATGCTCAATATCACTAACAGAGAAATGCAAATCAAAACCACAACGAGGCATCACTTCACACCAGTCAGAATGGCCGTCATCAACAAGACCACAAATAAATGCCGGGGACGGTGTGGAGAAAAGGGAACCCTCCTAGATGGTTGGCAGAAATGTAAATTGGTGCCACCACCACAGAAAACAGTATGGAGGTTCTTTAAAAACAGAAACTACCATATGATCCAGCAACCCCACTTCTGGGCCTATATCTGGAAAAACATTCTAATTTGCAAAGATACATGCACTCTAATGTTCACAGCCGCACTGTTTATAATAGCAGAGACATGGAAGCAACCCTCATGTCCGTTGACAGATAAATGGATAAAAGATGATGTGGTATATACATACACACACACACACACCATGGAATATCATTCAGTCATAAAAAAGAATGAAATAATGCCATTTGCAGCAATCTGGATGAACCGAGAGATTATCATACTAAGTGAAGTAAGTCAGAAAGAGAAAGACAAATATACATTACTTACATGTGAGATCTAAAAAAAATGATACTGATGAGCTTATTTGCAAAACAGAAACAGACAGACATAGAAAACAAACATGATTATCAAAGGAAGAAAAGCAGGGAGGGATAAGTTAGGTGTTTGGGATATACACTACTGTATATAAAATAGGTAAACAGTAAGAATTTACTGTATAGCACAAGGAACTATATTCAATATTTTGTAGTAATCTATAATGGAAAAGAATCTGAAAAATAATGTATGTATAACTGAATCATTTTGCGGTACACCAGAAGTAAACACGATATTATAAATCTACTATATTTCAATAAAATAAAAAACATACCAAAAAAAAAAAAAAAAACCAACCCTTCATTGCACAAGATTCTTCGCCAGGCAATGAGATCCCACCACCAAATTAACCTCAGAGATGAAAAGTTCTCCACTAACCTCAAAGAAGCCAGCTGGGGTTTTCAGGAGACTGTTCGTTCCTTAAAGGGACACGCTTCTCATGGTGGCACCAGAGTCATTGAGAGGAACTGTGACAATAGGGTGTTAGAGGAAACAACGAGAACATGGATCAATGTCGTTGTCTTTCCTTCAATCCTAACAGAGCAGGTTAGCTGGCCCAGGACAGATAGGTGGGGATGGGTCTCCTCTCTTGTCACCATATTCATCATACCTTCAGTGCTCTTCTACCCTTTATCCACAGGTACACCTAGCACATGCATTCATTATGTGGAGCTAAAACACTCCTCAAACTTAGGCTCCTTAGACCCTCCACAAGCTTGCTGGTGAGCTAGACAGAAGAGGTCCTACCCCATGGGGCTTAGAGGCCAGAGGGAGAAGTCAGACAGGTCTACTCACCTGGGCCAGCCTGCCCTCTCTCGTTTCTTTGCTTGGTAGGGAGTGGGTCCTGTCATCCCTGGTACCAAGGGAATTCCTGCACCTGTTGGTTGGGCAGCAAGAGGCAACAAGCTCCAGAGGGTCAGGGGCACCCTTGAGCCTGCAGCGTGGACTCCACTCAGTAGGCGCCTATGGATAAAGCTGAGCACTAGCCTCAGCTGCACATCTCACTCAGTGCTTCAGCATCCCTGAGAGCTAGGTACAATCACTGATCCAACTTTATTAGAGAGGGCGCTGAGCCTTGGAGCAGAGAGGTAGCTGTCCAGGCCGCACAGGCAGACTTTGCTCTGGATGAGGGAAGTCAAGACGCGAACTTGGCAGTCTGGCTCCTGCTGAACCATAGCCCCAGGTGCAAGGTTCTTGGGGGCAGGGGCGGGTGCGGGTGCGGGAGGCTGAAGAGCAGAGCGGCAAATCCCGAAGGGCACTTAGGTGGGTGCCATCCTCAACACTTGGCACAGATTACATCATTTAACCACCACCTCGGCCCTGTGAGCCAGGATTTTATAGATGACAAAAGGAGATGGGGAGATTAAAGAACCTGCCCCAAATGACAAAGTGATACATGCATCAGCGCTTCTACATTTTGGCTTTAATGTCCATATGAATCACCTGCTGCTGCTGCTAAGTCGCTTCAGTCGTGTCCGACTCTGTGCGACCCCATAGACGGCAGCCCACCAGGCTCCCCTGTCCCTGGGAATCTCCAGGCAAGAATACTGGAGTGGGTTGCCATTTCCTTCTCCAATGCATGAAAGTGAAAAGTCAAAAGTGAAGTTGCTCAGTCGTGCCCGACTCTTACCGACCTCGTGGACTGCAGCCTACCAGGCTCCTTCATCCACGGGATTTTCCGGGCAAGAGTACTGGAGTGGGGTGCCATTGCCTTCTCCATGAATCACCTGGGGGACCTTGTTAAACTCAGTAGGTCTGGGGTTGGGCCCCAAACTTCGTATTGCTAAGGAGCTCCCATTTGATGCTAACGCTGCTGACCCAGGGGTCAGCTTTATAATATTAAATACTTTGCTGTTTGGTAGTTCATCTACCTTTTTATCCTCAGTTAAACTTCTCCAAATGGTTCCATGTGTGGGTAATAACTTTAGCTAGTTTTTATTGAGTGCTCACTCTATATCAGGTCCTGTATCAAGAGCTTCCTGTGGATTACCTCATTAATTAAAGGAATTAGGATACAATTTCCCTCTCCCCTTCCCTAACCATGAACAAATAATTCCAGTAAGAGTTTTCTTCCTTCAGACAGATCTGAAGGAGTCCTTAACCAAACCATTATCGTTCCCTTGGGACTCGAACGAATTTCCCTCATTCAGCTGTCTCCCTTTTTAAAGTCCATTACTCTGGTTAGAATCCCTGGAGGCCCGCAGCATCTCAGGGAACTGATCCGAAGCCTCCAGAACTCCTGGCAAGGCTCTGCTACTGCACACCAGAGTGCACCTTCTCAGTTACTTATTACCAGGTTTAATTGGTAGCAGTGGTGCCAGGTGGGTCAGGCCCAAGCCCTGTTGGGAATGAACTTTCAGTGACTTTATGCAAAAACCCACAGGGCGTGCTTGTTTTCCCTCTAGCCCCTAAGCTCCTCTCCCCTCTGCTTTCAGGCACTGTGCCCCCTCCCTTCTTATTACACATTGTCTTCTCCCATCCAGAAAGGACGCTTTGCAGTCTAAACTGATGACTGAGAGTGTTTAAACAATTGTATCAATTATGCCAGGTGCTAGAAATGGGAATTCCTGACCCTTGGGAAGTCTCCACCTTAGTGGGGTAACACATACAGAAAGTATTTCAGTAGAAAGAGATAATGTCTCAGATGTAGACACCTCGAAGGCACTATGGGAGCCCAGAGACCTTATTAGAGGAGATGCTCTCACAGGTAGAATTCTGAACACTGGGCCAGAGGCAGCCAGTGGATAGGCACCCCGAGCAGAAGAACAGCGCAAGCCAAAGGACAGAGACACAAAAGAGCTCGGATGTGCGGGAACAGTGCTATGCTTCAGGGCACAAAGTGCAAAGCAAGGGGTGGCCGAGGACAGGACTGGAGAGCGAAATAGGAGGAATGTCATGGGGCCTGCACTTGCTTCTCTAGACAGTGGTTCTCAAGTTAGACCTGGGGGTCTATTTTGGAAGTCAAGCGTGGACAGACGTCTGAGCTCCCTTCCACCAGGGTGGCTATGCCTTGGGTGGCCTTATACTTTTGGTGCTCTGCATAATGTTGTATAAAGTAAGAGCTCTGCTCTTAAAAGGCGTGACCAACCACTGATGTACATGATGGGGCATCATCTGAAAGGAACTCGGGGCTTCAGGGGTTGGGAGAGGCTGCATTGGGGGTTTTCTGTAGCTGGTGGATGGCCCAGCAGCACTCTCTACAGGCCAAGAAGTGGCCATGAAAGAGAAAGTGTTAGTAGCTCAGGCGTGTCTGACTCTTTCCAACCTCATAGACTGTGGCCCACCAAGCTCCTCTGTCCATGGAATTCTCCAGGCAAGAATACTGGAAAGGGTAACCATTCCCTTCTCCAGGGTATCTTCCCAATCCAGGGATCGAACCCATGTCTCTTGCATTGCAGGCAGCTTCTTTACTATCTGGACCTCCAACCAGGGGACCCCAAGAAGTGGCCATTTTATTTCCTAATTCAGTTCTGTGATGAGCAAGGAAGTGGGAGCCACCTCTCCCTCCCAACTGAAGGGAAGGCTGAGCCAGCTAGCCTGGCCTGACTGGCTGACCCCCTCAGCCCTCACTGGCTCCTCTGGCCACATCGGCCCTGCCAGCTCCTCTGAGTCCAGTCTCTCGAGTGCAGCCCGAAGAGCTTTATCACTCCAGTGACCCTTGATACTGCAGGTCTGACAGGCCCCATCATGCTGCCAGAACTGACCTTGCTGGTGAAATCTACCCATGTTATAGCTTTGCTAGGCCTACCCAAGACCACCATGACTTACACGTTGATTAATAGCCTGGGGGTAAGCCAATCTCATCCCCCTCCTCCTGCCAGAGGCCCTGGCTTTTGCAGTGCTCCACACCTGCCTCCCAGCCTGCCTGTCACTTGGTCTGGTCATGAATATTCCAGTTCTTTTATGCTCTCCATGGAAGCCAAGTCCCTCAGCCCCTAATCCTACTGCGGGGCGCACTCCTTGCAGGCTGCCTGGCTGTTGCCACCCCAGCCCCAGGAAGGCAGCCTCAGTAACTCATGCTCCTGCACCACCTTCCAAGAGTGCTTATTAAGCCGCTGCCAGACAAGTCACTGAGCCGTGTGAAGCCGACTTTCTCCACAGGGAAGCGCTAGTTCAGGGAACAACCAACATTTTGAATGTGCATAATGTCAACAAAATGTTTGAGGACGAACCCCCCCAACACACAGATTGATAATGACTTACAGATTATAATCAGGTATTAGTGTACTAATCAATGGTGTATTATCAAACATATGTAAATATATAAATTAAAGCAAATGAGTTAAATGGTATTTTCTAAATGTTTTACTTATTGAAGTACAAAAAATTTTGCTCTCACTTAAAGATGCAATGAAAACATTCCGAGAGAGCCATAACTGAATATGCTTCATTTAAAAAAAATTAATAGACTTTAATTTGAGGGGGAGTTTTAGGTTTACAGAAAAATTGAGCAGAAAGTACAAAGAGTTCCTACATACCTGCTCAAAACCCTCTCCTCTTTGGTTTTCTCAATTAATAACAGCTCATCTGAGTATGGTACATTTGTTGTAAAATGATGAGCCAACATTGATACGTGATTATTCACTGGAGTCCATACTTTGCATTAGAGTTCACTCTTTGTGTTGTACGTTTTCTGGGCTTTGATAAATGTATAATGACACGAATCTACCATGACAGTGTCACACAGAGTAATTTCATCGCCCTAAAAATTCTCTGTGCTCCATCTATTCATCTCTCCTCCCTGCCCCCAACCTCTGGCAGCCGTAGATCTTTTTACTGCTCCACTATTTTTTACAACTTTGGTTTAACCCTTTGTGATAAAATTGGATTTGAAGGTCCAATTCAAAGTACACTCCTTGCTTGTGAACCATGTGGCTGACCTAGCAGAAGAGGCCTTGAAACAGCTACTGATTCCCCATAAAGAAGAACAGCAGTGAGTGCGCTTCGGAAATCACGGTGATTTTTTTCAGTCTCACTCACCTGTTATGTAAATATATTTATTGACATTCAGCTGGTAAATTTCTCTGTTCCCTGTGGTCAATAATTTATTATTGCAAGCTTATTAGAATTGGATGCATTTCACAATTTTAACAAAGAACTGTTGTCCCTCTCTCTTCTAAATATGTTGATAGGAAGATTTTTAGGCAGATCTAAAATTCTTCAAATTTTCAAAGTAAATAAACATTAAAAAAAAATAAAACTATAGGACGATAGAAATACTTCTAAATATTTATTTTCAAAAATACATTCTAGAGTACAAATTTCTTTTCAAAGGCTGTTTCTCACATCATTAAAATGTCACTTTACATTAAAAGGATGGATTAAGAGAACTTATTTTTTTCTAAACCATTGAATAGGTAGCATATTGCTAATGGTCATTTATTATCATAGAAAAGAAGAGCAAATTTAGAACACTTGTTTTTTTGGGGGAAAAAAGGAGTGTATACATGGAGTTTTTAAAAGTTTTAAGTTTAGGAATATCTTTGAGTACTTTCACACAGATAATAAATCTCAAATTACAGATTTTTCACTCAACCCCATCACATAGATTCTATCGTTTGCTAATTTTTTTATCATTATTTTGAAATGTTTTGTATTGTTATTGCAGCCATGAAATTAAAAGACGCTTACTCCTTGGAAGAAAAGTTATGACCAACCTAGACAGCATATTAAAAAGCAGACATTACTTTGCCAACAAAGGTCCGTCTAGTCAAGGCTGTGGCTTTTCCAGTGCACAGAGCGGACATGACTGAAGCAACTTAGCAGCAGCAGCAGCAGCAGCATGTATGGATGTGAGAGCTGGACTATAAATAAAGCTGAGCACCGAAGAATTTATGCTTTTGAACTATGGTGTTGAAGAAGACTCTTGAGAGTCCGTTGAACTGCAAGCAGATCCAACCAGTCAATCCTAAAGGAAATCAACCCTGAATATTCATTGGGAGGACTGATGCTGAAGCTGAAACTTCAATACTTTGGCCACCTGATGTGAAGAGCCAACTCATTGGAAAAGACCCTGACGCCAGGAAAGACTGAGGGCAGGAGAAGGGAAAGACAGAGGATGAGATGGTTGGATGGCATCACCGACACAATGGACATGAGTTTGAGTAAACTGGGAGTTGGTGATGGACAGGGAGGCCTGGAGTGCTGCAGTTCACGGGGCTGCAAAGAGTTGGACACGACTGAGCGACTGAACTGAACTGATATTGTTATATATATTTAACTTCTTTAATTTTTAAAACCTACTGCAGAAACTTGAGTTCATCGTTTGCTTGGGTTCATGACACATTATCATTCTTCAAAATACTCTTGGGATATTTTAGTGAGTGCCCACTTCACCTTTTAAAGAGCTGTCTTCCAGATCAATCCTATTTTAACAGCATGTTCATAAGGCATTTTTTAAAAGTAACTATCAATTTGCCACGATAAAGCAAACAAATTCAGCCCTCTCTGCCCTCTCCCAGCATCCTCCACTCCTGCAGAGTAAGGTGTGGAATGCACTCCAGCATGGCCACACTTGTGCAGGGACTCCCTGAGAATGCTGGCACTGTGGAGGAAAAGGCCCACAGAGTCCTGGGGTCGCCACACCTCCTGGTTCTCCTGGTCCTCCAGCTGTGTAGCCGCATCTCACTGAAGCTAGGCACCTGGATTCTTGTGATGGGAGGAGGACATTTGGAAAACCCTGTGACTTTGGGAGACCCTAAGGTCTTTTCAGTGGGCTTCCCAGGTGGCGTTAAGTCACTTCAGTTGTGTCTTGACTGTGTGTGACCCGTGGACTGTAGCCTGCCAGGCTCCTCTGTCCATGGGATTCTCCAGGCAAGAATACTGCAGTGGGTTGCCATTTCCTCCTCCAGGGGATCTTCCAGATCCAAGGACCAAACCCACATCTGTCCCCTGCTTTGGCACGTGAATTCTTTACCACTAGCAACACCAGGGAAGTCCTAGCAGTAAAGAACATGCATACCAGTGCAGGAGATGCCAGAGACACCGGTTCCATCTGGGTTGGGAAAATCCCCTGGAGGAGGGCATGGCAACCCACTCCAGTATTCTTGCTTGGAGAAGCCCACGGACAGAAGAGCCTGGCGAGCTACAGTCCATAGGGTCGCAAGAGTCAGACACAACTGAAGCAACTTCTCATACACACAAGGTCTTTGCAGGTACCTGTCCTGACACCTGACCAAGATGCAAGGCTTCATCATCCACCAGAGTCATCAGAACAAATGCCTTTCATGTCATTAAGTCCATTCCCCCCATGAGTAAAACCTACAGCCCACATGATCTTCTTGAGACACTTACTTAGAAGCTGTGAGTTTAAGGCCTTTTGCCTTCCTCTCTGGCCTGAATGGAAGCTCCTGTAGGGGCACCAGAAACTAGCAGTCGGATCAAACTCCTCTGGACTTGTGCTTCTCACCACCCCTCCCTGGAAAACCTCATTCCTTTGGAAGTCCCTCATTTGTATAACAGTGACAAATATCTATTTAGCCAATTTTGCCTTGAGAATTAAATGAGATAATAGATGTATTGCTAAAAGGACCTAGGTTAATGCTTATTAGTCTTTCATCCCATGGTAATGAATACTATGAATGTTCCAGGTGCTGGGAATACTGCAGTGAACCAACTGCCTTTACATTGATTGTTGTTAGTAAGTTGCGTCCGACTCTTTTGTGACACCATGGCCTGTAGCCCGCCAGGTTCCTCTGTCCATGGGATTTTCCTGGCAAGAATACTGCAGTGGATTGCCATTCCCTTCTCTAGGGGACCTTCCCAATTCAGGGATCGAACCCGTGTCTCCTGCATTACAGGAGGATTCTTTACCATTAAACCACCAGGGAAGTCCATTTGACTGGGGCAAAAATTGAGACAGAGAACTGATGGGAAGCAGCTCCTGGGCTTAATTTCCATGATTGTGATTAAGTGCTAATAATTTTTTTCTCAAGTTTGGAATAATATACTGATATATGAAATCAATTGTCTTCATTTTATATAAAACATAACATATGCATATCATCATAAAAATGGTTGAAAAAGAAAAGCTTCCAATGATGGAATGATGAAGTATACAGTGAAGCTTTAAAAGATGGGTACACTTAGGGACAAAATTTGTCATTGAGAAGTTTCCCATATTACTAATCTTTTTGTTAGAAGGATTACTATATCTGTTAAGAGCATGTCAAGGTACAAGTGTGTACACGGGAACTGGCATAGGGGCAGACAGCTTAAAGTGAAGGATGGACCGACCACCTTCTTAGTCCAGGACATCAATTCTGAAGTGCATACATTCCCAACTTCTCTGCTTTCATTTAAGGGGATACACAGCCTTGATATCTTAGCACTATGATTAAATGGTTATTGTATTAATGATAACTTGTTCTTTTCAAATGCACACGTTCTAACATGCGTAGTCTTAGTGAGTGTTAACTTTTCTTTGGAGCCTGGAGGTGGCGGCTTTCAGGGCCGGCCAGTAACAGCTCAAGCAAGAGAGGAGAACCTCAGCTTTCTCCAAATGTTTGCTGTGGATGCTACCGTATTTGAAGATGTGGGTGGCTGATGATAAATCCATCTCCACTAGGAGCAAAACTACTCAACCCCAGCTGATTCTTGGTGGAGACAACGGGCATTTTCCACGAGAAGAGCAGCATAGCTTCCCCACGCAATGGTCAGGGAGACAGATGCGGACAGACCCTGGGCCTTCGAGGGTGCCACTCCATATTAAAATTCATTTTTGAGATGAATTTGAATTTAAGGTGTCCAGAAGCACGATCCCTCTTTGGAGAGCAGAGAAGGCGAGGAGAAAAGGCTTCCGCTTGGGGTTGGAGAGGGGGCACCCCGACAGCTGGAGAACTAGCAGTCCGTGGGGGGAAAAGGCCCTCGGCTGGACACCCCTTCCAGTTCCCGCTCCTCTGCAAGCACACGGGAGGTGGACGGAGCGACGCACGAGCCCCAGCCTCCTAATCGCCCCACTCCTGTCGTGCACCTCGGGGCTCGCCAGTCTGTGGGACGCAGAGCCTCAGCCCCAGGGAGCGCGGGCGCGGCACACAGAGAGGCGGGCGAAGGGCCGGCGGCGGCCTCGCAGCGCGTCCACATGTGGCGGGGCCGCGGGGCGGGGTGGGGGGAGCCGAGGGGGAGGGTTTACATCCAGCGAAGTTCCCGGATGGTCTCAGCCTCCGGGCTCTGAGCGCTTTTCCTGCCCGGCCGGCTCAGCCCTGCAGACCGGGGAGAAGTTTCCCAGAAAAAAATGCCCGGCGCGCCGCGGGGCCCTGGAGCCGCACGGAGCCGCTGCTCGGTAAGGGACGCGCCGCCGCCGCCGCCGAGGGTGCGATCGGGCTCCGGGGACTCAGAGCAGCGCCCTTGGAGACCCTCGCAGCCGCCGGGGACCCCGGGGAGGGGTTGGACTGGACGGCTGGGCTGGGAAGCGCGGCTCGGCGCCCGGTGGGCGCGGGCGGGGGCCGGGGGAACGTCGGGGCTGCGTCCGCTGCGGGCGGGGGCGCGGGCGCGCGGTCTCCCGAGGGGCGCGACTCGGGCCCAGCGGATCGCGCGTCCTCCGGGTGCCGGCGGGTGGGGGAAGAAGGGGCCGCGGACCGGTGGGTCCGGACGCGGGCGTTTCCAGGGCTGGGCGCGCTGCTGGGCTCTGTCTAGCCTGGGGCCACCCAGGGGTCTCGCCCCTCGCTCGCGCCGTAGGTACCCGCTGCAGGGGCTTCGCGGGATGCGCTGGGGCGCGACTCCCCCTACTGCTTCCCAGCCCCTGCGCAGGCGGGTGGGGGCTTTCGGGCATCCCCGGGGCCAGTTCCTGCTCTGGAGCCGCCTCGCCTTCTTCGCTAGGGAATTGTGCCCATCCCGCAATTCAGATTCCCCAACTCTCCTCCCGCCGGGTGCCCCAGACTGCTGCTCGCGCCCCGGGCGCGCGTTCGATGTGTGCGGCGACCTTAGAGGACTTCCAATCCGTGTCAGCGCTTTTCTCCCTGGGCCTCTCCCGAACTTTCCGGACAGCTTCGCTGCAGTCTCACTCCCTCTGTTTTTTCTTTTTTAAAAAGAGAACAGTTAAAGTTGCAAGAGTAAGTAAAAGAAACCAGCTGACCCAGTCAGGGTGACCCAAATCTTCAATTCGTGGTTAGACTTTGAACTTTTTGAGATTAACAAAGGGTGTATCTGTGAGGAACCGAGCCTGGCTAGATCCTCTGGTCCTGCTGGATCCCGGAGTAATACATATTCCTTCCTGGACTCCTGACTTTATCTCAGTTCTCTGGGATGCCTCTCAGGTTGTCAGCAGTAACTGGATGGACTTGGTCCCCCTTTCTGAAAATTGTGTGTCCCTGTTGTCTCTTGGATGGTCACTGGACCGCTGGCCGTGGCTAGTCGCAGACTTAAGGCGGTGCAGCCACGGAACCCTGGACAGAGTCCCGCCCGTGGTGGGTTTTATTTTGCCAGTTTCCCAACACAGTTCCAAAACAATACTGTAGCTTCATTTTGAGTCATTGGCATATTTTTCCCTTTCAAAAATGCCTTTTTCTGTAACGGATAAAATAACTGCAAAGAATTTTCATTAGGCCATCAGTGTGTGTGTGCTCAATCGTGGCCATTGCTTTGCAGCCTTATGGACTGACTGTAGCTGGCCAGGCTCTTCTGTCCATGGAATTTTCCGGACAAGAATTCTTGAGTGGGTTGCCATTCCCTTCTCCAGGAGATCTTCCGGACCTAGGGATTGAAACTACCTCTCCTGCATTAGCAGGCAGATTCTTTATTTACCACTAGCGTCACCTGGGAAGCCCTAACCCTTCTTTGGGGTGCTTATAACTCTGCCTTCCACTCTTGCTGTGTATCTTTACCTGCCTTATATCCCCTGATTGAGTCTCTCAGGGACTAAATCCTCAGCTACTTGTTGAGTGGAATTGTGCAGACTAGACTGCAGATGATATTAAAATCATCTTCTTCCTTGGGACCTACCCAACCTTTGCCATAGCTTTGTTCTCTGAGCAGCACCTAAACTCTTAGGTTTGTGTGATGTAGAACAGGAAGATTTGTAAGCAAGTTAAGATCAGATTCTGATACATTTAGAGACAATGGGGTTACTTCAGGGGTGGAGATCCATGCCTTCTTTCACTTGTTTGTTCATTTCACCAATTAAGTGTCTACTGTGTGTTCAACCACTTTCTGGTTGCTTAGGCATATCATGGGCTTTCCTGGTGCCTCAGATGGTAAAGAATTCACTTGCAATGAGGGAGACATGGGTTTGATCCCTGGGTTGGGAAGATCTCCTGGAGAAGGGAACAGCTACCCACTCCAGTATTCTGGCCTGGAGAATTCCATAGACAGAGGAGCCTGGCAGACTACAGTCCATGGGATCACAGAAGAGTTGGACAAGACTGGGCGACTGTCACTTTCACTTTAGGCATATCATGCATGTTTGGGATGCCTTGAGCCTCACTTATCTCATCCAAGAATTGGGGTTGATAATCTTTGCTCTTCCTCCATCTCTTGGTGTGAGGATCAAGTGGAATGACAATGACATGTGAAACAGCAAAGAGCACAGCACAGGGCAGTGACGAGGTGAGGTGCCTCTACCTTTTAAACATACTATCTTGTACTATCTCAGTTGCCCAGGCCAGGGATGAGCCCGCTTTTTGGGGAAGTATTTCTTATTTGGTCTGTGTCACTGCCTTAAATATTTCGGGATGGTCCTCACTATGGTTGTAATTCTAGAAGCATATAGGGTTTTTACATTGCACATCAGGAGAACAGAATTAAACGAAAGTGCCTTTTTGTTGCTGTTGCTGTAACCCCTTCACTTTTAAGCATTTGTTGTTTGGAATCCTGTCTCCCAGCCATCATCTTCCTGAAGCCCACCCTCCCATGAGGTCTACCAGATTTCTCATGATTTTCATATAGAGGTTTCTCTACCACCGTGCCCCAGCAATCCACAATTACGCTACAGTGCTGGAAGGTTGGAGAAGGCAATGGCAACCCACTCCAGTACTTTTGCCTGGAAAATGCCATGGACGGAGGTGCCTGGTGGGCTGCTGTCTGAGTTGGACATGGCTGACGTGACTTAGCGGCAGCAGCAGCTGGAAGGTTTGATGGGCCTGGTGAATAAGCAGGACCCACATATGTGAATCAAGTCGCAGTTGAAAACAAGCAAGATGCTCATTTGGCATTGAGGGTTCCTTTTGGGGATCACTGTTGTGCTCTGTGTCGGGGGAGAAGTAGAGACCTGACTCAGAAGGAGGTGGAATTTGGCCTTGAATGCTTACCTTCTGGTGAAGATGAGATACTGTCTTGAACAGCAGGAATGCAGGGGAGAATTTGGTAAATAAGATGAAAAAAAGGTACAGATCAAATACAGGGGATGTAGACGAGAATGAAATTACTTCCAGCTGGAGGGAGTCAGTCTCCCCTCATTTGTCCATCTAACAAGTATTTAAAGTGTCTGCCATGTGCCAGGCCTGGGGAGATTCATGGGCATGTGTACACTGTGTTCCATCTTCCTTGCTCCAGTCAAGGAAACGTGCAGCTGTCTCCTCCCTAGAAGAAATAAACACTTTCTTACCCGTTTCATTGCCCAGCCCAACATCTATCAATTGTTTCTTACCGTGTAGAGATTGCAATCAGGTTAAAATAATTAACTCTGTCTCTTGTATACTTTGGAATAATAAAAACTCTGAGGCTCACCACTTCCCCAGAATACCTTCAATTAGTTGAGTAATACTTTGCCACCTAGCACACTTTAACCAGTATTGAAGTATTCGGTCCTTAGTCAAGGGTGTGACTTCTAGAGTCTTGATTCTGTAAGGCTGGGGTGAGGCCCAGGAATCTATTTTTGAAAGCCCCCCAGGTGGTACTGATGTCATACCACCTTCGAAGTTCCATAAAGGTAAAAGCATGGGCCAGGACGTCAGGCAGAGCTTCCAGTCCCAGCTCTGTCTTTTACATGTCCTGCAACTTATGCTTCTTTATCTTTAGCATTAGAGTAACCATCTCTGCCTTTGGAGTTGTGCTGAGGGCCGGATGACGTCATGGATGTGCGTCCCTTGGCAGATTATCCAGCACAGTGCTGCTGCTAGGTATCTGTGGGTCTTTATTATGCTTGTGCAGAACACTGGGTTGGTATTCTCCTTTCCATATGGAAATACAAAAAGAGCCTAAACACAGGAACTGCTTTTTATATAAATTACCATGTAATAATCCCTCAGCCGTCTGTAGTCATCTGAGTGTTTCACAGTGATCACCTCATGGATTCTGTTCATAGCTGCGGAGGAGGGATGTTACAGAGGAGAATGTCAGTATGGGCAGAAGTCGGGCTGCCAGCCTGGGGTATCTGCTTAACCACTCGAGCTGCTCACCGAGATGACCAGGGCAGCTAAAGGTGGGGGGCCACAGTGGGGCGGGAGGAGAGTGCTACCTCCTGCCACTTTGGCACCGGGAAGTACCAGGGTAACGTTTTGTGGTGGACGGTCACACAGTGGTCATTGTCCACGTGGGATGACCAGGGGGTCTGCCTGCTCCAGGCCGAGCTGCTTTGGTCACAGGTACAGAGCCCACGTCCACAGGGTGGGGTAGCACTGCTCTCATCTTCTCTGATGGCCAAGGCTGCTCGGCGTCTCAGGCTTCAGGTCAGGCATCCATACTTGAGGAGAAGTCTAAAATAATTGAGTTTGCTAATAATCAGTAAAAGAACATAGCTAAAGTAAGTAAACAGGCAACACAATCATCTACAATTTTCATTAGTTCAGAGGTTTCAGAAACATGGTTCATATTGTAAAACCATGTTGCTGTGATGTTGTATGAGTAGTCATCCCTCGGTATCCGAGGAGGATTGGTCCAGGACCTCCTGTGGAGACCAAAGTCTGCAGGCCTGGAGGGCTGACTGTAACATTTTAGTATTGCGTACTAGCCACCAGGCTTCCCTGGTGGCTCAGATTGTAAAGAATCTGCCTGCAATGCAGGAGACCTGGCTTCAATCCCTGGGTTGGGAAGATCCCCTGGAGGAGGCACGGCAACCCACTCCAGTATTCTTGCCTGGAGAATCCTATGGACTGAGGAGCCTGGCGGGCTACAGTGACCAAGAGTCAGACATAACTGAATAACTAAGCATACACTGCTGCTGCTAAGTCGCTTCAGTTGTGTCCGACCGACTCTGTGCGACCCTATGGACGGCAGCCCCCCAGGCTCCCCTGTCCCTGGGATCCTAGTGATATATTTTTTAACTCTTCTATTAAGCCAGCTTTCCAGTGTTGCTCAGTTTTTCTTTTTAATTTCCTTTTATCACTTAGTTGTAGTAAAGTGAATCAAATTTTCAAAATTTTCTATGATCTAGCCCAAATTTTATGAAGTCTTCCTTCCTCCTTCCTTCCGCCTTCCCTCCCCTCTTTCCTTTCTTTCTTTAACATTATCATTTCCTATGTGTTTGTTTTAATTTAATCATTTAGTAGTCACATAACCCTGTTAGGTAGATTCTATACATACATGTGGAGCCTGAGATCCAGAGAAGTTAGGTATCTTGCCCAAGGTCACGTAGGTAGTGACAGAACTAGTATTCAAGCCTGGGGCAGTCTGATTCCACACTCTGCATTTTTAACCCTTAACTTCACCTTCTGCCGTATTATACAGTACCTTTCACGTTGTGGACTCCAGCCAAAGATTCTTTTCCATCCCCATCTGTATGTCTCTGCATTCTGTTGACACTACCCTTCTTTTCACGTGTATGTTGAGTCCTATAGATTGTTCAAATAGTCCACAAATACTTGTTGAGAAGAAAGATTGCAGACTTTGCTAATACTCAGTAAAAGAAAGAATTCCCTGGAGAAGAAAATGGCAACGTACTCCAGCGTTCTTGCCTGGAGAATCCCATGGACTGAGGAGCCTGGTGGGCTACAGTCCATGGGGTCACAAGAGTCAAACACGACTTGGCGACTAAACCACCCAAAAGAAGAATTAGCTAAAATAAACAGGAGACACAATCACCGACGAATTTTAGTGGTTTCGATGAACATGGTTCACATTGTAAAAACATGCTGAAATGCTTACGAAAAGTTGAAATGCTCTCCGAAAGTTTGTTTCTTCCCTCTTCTTAGTAAATTCTAAAGGCAGCCTGTTTGGGCCTCACCTGTGTCTCAGAATCCACTTTATTCTGTTTTGAAATCATTCGCATGTGCTTTTTTTCTTTTTCCTTGTTAGATTGGAAACTCTCTGGAGGCAATAAATTAAAAAAACTTAAATTCTCTCAGAAATAGTAGGTTCTCAATTAACATTTGTTGAATGGCAGTTTATTTGTGCCACTCTGGTTGTGAAATTTGAAGTGAGCGAATTTTTTTATGACGGCAAAGTAGATCTTGATGTTGGTTTCTGAAGATGCTGGGGAGCAAGTTTCATTTCATTCTAAGAGTGATTTCATCCTTCACCATGACTGATCTGTGTACAACATTACTTTTTATCACATACATAATTATCTTTAAATGCTGTTTATCTGTATATCTTCCAAGTTGAATAATAACAATGATCCTAATAATAAAGAAATGAGATTGTGGTCTGGTGGGGAATATGGGAATTATTATTGTGGAACTTAAGAAGTAACATTTCCTGATCTAATACCTGTATGTGGTTCATTTCCACATTAGTGAGATTTTGGACTCTCCCACCCACCAATTTTTCCATCTTTTTCTTTTCTTTTTTTTTTACATCACTTGAGATGTGAAACTTGAGAAAGGAGTATGAGCAAAATTGAAGGACACTAGCCTCTCCCCAGACTGCCACAGATTCTTTTGTTATTTGGAAGATAAATAGTTCTCTTAGGTAAGAGCTGTCTGCAGGAGGAAGGAAATTGTGAATAAAATGGAAAATTGAGGTCCAAATAGTTTCCTGAGCCAGAGGAGTCAATTACAGTTTTAAATAAAAGTTAGTTTTATATAATTTCTATTTTTCTTAAGGCAACACACATCTATATATGTTTCTGTATATTTATGCTGTTGTTGTTGTTGTTCAGTCGCTCAGTCGTGTCCGACTCTTTGCTACCCCATGGACTGCAGCACGCCAGGCTTCCCTGTCCTTCACCATCTCCTGGAGCTTGCTCAAACCCATGTCCATTGAGTTGGTGATGCCATCCAGCCATCTCATCCTCTGTCGTCCCCTTCTCCTGCCTTCAGTCTTTCCCAGCATCAGGTCTTTTCTAATGAGTTGGCTCTTCACATCAGGTGGCCAAGGTAGTAAAGTTTCAGCTTCAACGTCAGTCCTTCTAATGAATATTCAGGATTGAATATCTATGCACATTGACATTATTTAAATTTAATTTTCTCTCATAGACAGTACTTGATTACCTTAAATATTGTATATGTAATGCGTACACCTTACCTCACTGTAACAGCTAAACACGGTTTGATTACATCCCTCCTGTTCTCCCTCCTCTACTCCTCTTATTCGAGACTGTGTTTTATGGATATTTGCCTTTTGATTGCCTGATTTTTTTCAGTATTTCTTGGACATATTGCTACTCTGTTGTTAGTAGCTGCGTGGCGTTCTACTGCTGGGTGAATATATATGCCTGTTCATTGACCATCTTCCCAGCTGTTAGCTCTTGCTAATGATGTCCAGACAACTATTCCACTGAGTCAAGTTAAAGAAGCAGCCAATTCAGTGACAGCATCAGTATAATTATAAAACAGACCAAATGAGCAGTTAGTTGAATTTCTTGCTCTTCAACTACTTGTGTGTCACCCAGCCCATTTCTGAAACTTCCCAAGCATTTTTCTATAGACATAAGCAGGAGATAAGATCTCTTGACTGAAGATTTAGGCCTGGGAAGGACCAAGAAAGAAATCTGACTACATCTTAGAATGATGTCATTTTAAAGTGTTGAATATGGTAACAAATAATATTTCAGGAAACTGGGAAACTTTTTTTCCCTTAGGCATGGGGGAATAGATTTTGAAAGCAGAGAACCTTTAGACTTTGGAACTATCTTGAGAAAATGTGTACCCTAGCTGTTTTTTTTAAAAAATGTAAACAGTGAGATCAGTGTCTTAACCACAATAGCCTTGTGTTATGGGGATGGATATTTAAAGAGTGGAGGCAGTCAGATCAGCCCAAGATAAAAGGGGAAAGAAATGGGCTGTTCTTGAAGAGGCTTATATAATGTAAGCAGAACATATATGTGCTGTGGGAGGGACTTTCAGGAAAGACTAGGGTGATGGATGGGGAGAAAAGGGGTGGGGGCAGGAAGGATAAAAGACAAAACCAGTTATCTTTCCCAAGCCCCAGAAGGCAGGCTGAAGGACACTAAGTTGCGTTTTCAGGTGGTACTGAAATTTCTAATTCAAAAATTGAGTAACTAGAAAAAGGCAAAAGAGTTGAGGTCTTTTTAAAGAAAATCTTTCAAAAGTAGTAATTTACTTTAGCAGTGCCTTTTCCTATCTATTAAAGCTAGAATTTGATTGCCATGCATAGTTTTAAACAGGGGTCCCTAACCTCTACTTTCCTTGTAGCTCAGCTGGTAAAGAATCTGCCTGTAATTCAGGAGACCTGGGTTTGATGCCTGGGTTGGGAAGATCCCCTGGAGAAGGGAAAGGCTACCCACTCCAGTATTCTGGCCTAGAGAATTCCAGGGAGTGTATAGTCCATGGGGTCGCAAAGAGTCGGGGACATGACTGAGCGACTTTCACTTTTTCCCCAACCTATAGAGTCTAATGCCTAATGGTCAAAGGTGTAGCTGATGTAATAATGATAGAAATAACGTGCACAATACATGTAAAGCACTTGAATCATCCCCAAATCATCTCCTACTCTCCGGTCTGTGGAAAAGTTGTCTTCCACAAAACTGGTCTCTGGTACCGGAAAGGTTGAGGATTGATGGTAAGCTATAACCCAAAGCATCTCAGATTTTGTGAGTAAAATTCCACATTGTTCTTTTCCCTAGAGTTTTAGCACTGTTAAAAAAAAAAAAAAGCCTCACATGTTGTTTGAGACAAAATTAAAAGATCATTGTTAAAATTGGGAATTACTTTGTGTGATACTTTACAAAGCTGTTGAAGCTAGAACCTTATTAATTAAATAGTGTAAACCTTCCCCCTTAATCTTCTCCCTTTGATGAGGAACTGGGAGAACAAAAAGGAAAAACAATTCTCAAGTTGGTTAAAGGACTGTACAGGAGTTATTATGGTATTATTTTCACTGTAGCATTCCTTTCAGTATAGGATTGTTGTATACATCATCTCTACTGTGATGAAACATGTCCCTTTTGTTAACCACCAAGCCAGGTGCTCAGTCTTTATAATTTGGTCTTTGCTTCCTTGTTTTTGCTGAAAATGTGTTTCTTATCACTTAAAAAAATAAATTACAGTTTTTACCTTGTTCAGCTTATTAAAGTATTATGTGCTTGACATAAATAAATGAGAAAGCCGTATACAAAGAAAGAGTTTATAAGTTTTCTCCTATGTCTCTCAAATCTAACCACTCGAGGTAATTGATATTATCAATTTGGGATATGCCCTTCTTTTTCTCTTTGCTTATAAAACTATATAGAAATATATATGTAAATATATCTTTCTATTAAGAATAGAAACATTATACACATTAGGCTACATGATTTTTAAATTATGGTATATTGACATATAACATAGTATAAGTTTGAGGAATTCGACGCATTGATTTGATTCACTCATATATTGTAATATATTACCACCATAAGTTCACTAATACCTCCATCATGTCATGAAGTTATCATCTTTTTTAGTGTTGAAATCATTTAAGATCTAGTCTCTTAGCAACTTTCAAGTATTTAAAGAAATGTTAACTGTAATCACAATCCTGTTCATTAGATCCCTAGAATTTACTCATCTTCCCACTGCAACTTTATAACCTTTAACCAACTTGCCACGGTTCTCTTACTCCCTCCCCGCAGCAGCCCCGGTAACCATCATTCTACTCTCTGTTTCTGTAAGTTCAACTTTTTTCAGTTTCCACATACAAGTGAGATGATACAGTATCTGTCTTTTTTGGAGTTGTTTCACTTAGCATAATGCCTTCGCGATTCATCCATGTTTTCACAAATGGAAGGATTTCCTTCTCTCTCTTGGCTGAATAATATTCCAGTTACGTGTGTGTAAGACAGAGATTGTCTGTATCCATTCATCCATTGATGGACACTTGTTCCTTATCTTGGCTATTGCAAAGAATGCTACAATAAACATGGAGGTGAAGATATCTTTTTGATATCCACAAGAGTATTTTTTCACATAACAGAACATTACAGACCTTCCCTCCAAATTAAAAATTCATTTATATTATGGCTGATTAATATTCCATAATTTAACCATTCAAATTGTTTCAAGTTTTGTGTTACTGCAGTTCTTCCCTGTACATCCGTGTGTTCTGAACAGAAGCTTTGATTTCTGTCAGAGTCCCTAAAGTGGTATTACTTGCTAAAAGCTGTAGTAATTCAGTCTTACTAAAACTATTTGAAAATATCTGCTTCCCCACAGCCTTGCCAATGTAATTCATTTTAGAAGTATAAACTTTATAATCTCTTTTTCCTGTTTTGTTTCACATTATTTCTTTCGGGAGCACTTGTCACTTTAAAAAAAAAAATCCATTTGTTTGAATTATTCATGCCCTCTCTTTTCCTGAAGTTTCTGAGGTGCATATGGTCTGTCTTCTAGACCTGGAGAAGAGACGCTTCAGCCTAAACTCACCGAGCTTAACTGTTCTGTATTGAAATGAAACAAAACACTTGATATCTGCATATAACAAAGTAAATATAGATCTTTTGATTCCAGTTTTCTCTTTGTGAAATATGTAAGAAATTGTCTCAGGAACTATAAATGTTTTAACAGGAAAACATGGAAACTTATAAAATGCAAAGATGGGAAATTTTAAAGGAGTTTTAAGCTTGCACAACTAACTGGGTTTCCCTCTTGACTCTTAAAGTCTGAAAACAAGCATTCTTTGGGAGCATTAGTTATAAGTTATGCTGAATTGCATCAAGAGGAAAAAGTGAATCATGGCAGATAGGAATTTAGACCTGGAGTGTGAGTGAAAGCCCCTGCTCTTATGCTCCTGCTTGTTTTTCTGGGAGGTGAGGCTCGATTCCACTGCTCCTGTCCTTGTAGTTGCTGAGTTCATTATAAAATTATTTGTATATAATTCCAGCAGTACATTGACTAATCAGAAACAGCTGTACAACTGGATTCGTTTATATGAACAGAATAGCTAAATCAATCCGCAAAATTTCTTATATTCGATGAGGTTGGGCCAACATTGTGTAGCCCAGAATAATAACAGTGCTTTGTAACTAACCTGACACAGATGGCAAAAAGATTGCGTCTGGGCAGCAGACGTTGGAACTGAAAATTAAGAAACCTTGTGAGCCCTTGATGTCTGCCATGATAAATTGTTGCTGTCTTTTTAATGTGAGTGTTTTAAAGGCTAGGAAACATCATGAAGGGACGTCCTGTTTAGGAAAGAACACATCTGAATTGGACCCTCTGAGAGCTGTGTCTCCTGAATGAGGTGGAATTGTCCAGATCAGTGTCCCCGGAAAGATAAATTTGTACTTCCTGCCAAACTGTCAGGGCCAAAATAAGCCAAGGGCCTCCTGCTGGGAAATGACCACAGACCAGATGGGCTCACTGGCAAGTCTACCTGGAGGGAGCCTCACTGCCTTAGGGAGAAACACATGGTCCCCACTGAGACTGAGGCTGAAGTCCTGGCATAACATAGCCAGAGGAATTCCTCAGAATGTGTATCCTTTTGCAGAGCCCAAAGGTCCACAGGAGCTGTGTGACTTAAAGAATGCAACCTCGTCCATATGCTTCTCACAGTTAGTCTTAAGGCGGACTTCGGTGCAGTCAGGTGTGAGGTCTGATGAGAACAGAAAGATCTCTAGACCCTGAGTCTGCAGGGCTGGCCCAGTCCTCCAGGACTCTGAACTCTCCACTCTCAAAAACACAGGTCTTTCTCAAGGCCAGAAATCCGCTGGCTCCCAACTAGCCAGAGTCCTAAGGCCGGACTGGGTTCTAGGTACCTACTTGGCCTTGGTAGGGAAACGCATTAGGTTTTAGCCAAAGTGACAGTGAGGGAAGGTGGTGCCCGGGGGAACTGGGCACTGATCACAGTTTGGGGATTTACAAACACTCATCTTCTTGGGCCTCCCATATGCTGTTGCCTGAGGGCATGGGTCCCTACTGCCCTACCCTCACTTTCACTCTGCCCCTGTTTTGGATATCCCTCAATCCTCAGAGATAGACTCTTGAATGTAAGTCACTTCCATGTTAAGACCTGATATCAGCTAGCTTATTTACTTAATTGCTTTTGCACTGACCCTCTGCTAAAGGTAGAGTAGTAAAGTGAAAAGAGCTGTAGGAGCCATAGACTAGGCGTTTACCACTTGTTTTATAATCCCAGCTTTGTTGCCTAGTCATCCTATGACCCTGACAGCAGTAAAGCCCTGTGCAAAGAGTAAAGGAATCTGTAAGAATGGGGAGAAGGGTGAGGCTAGGATGTCTGCAGTGCCTGTGATGGGCATATACCTGACGTCTCCAGTTAAGGTGCTTCTGAACAGTGCAGTTGTTAACAGTTTAACTCATCAGTTGGAAAGTCGGTTTAAGTCTGAAATGTTACTTTACCTGTTTTTGACTAAGTATTTGATAAATAAGGGGGAGAAATGAATGTCATATTTCTCATTAGCTAAAATAGGGTGGCTGTATTATGTGTAACTCATAGGGTTTTTCATTTATACTCGAATTTTATTTTATTCTTAGAAAAAGACCATTAGATTATCTTGTAATGTTATTTGTGGGAGTGAGATATGGCCAAATAAGTCCAGGTGTGTCTGGCAGATCTTGTTTTTCTTAAATCCAATGAAAATCACACTAGCTCACATGTGCCTACACTCATCCATTATACGCACCTTATTCTGTATTGGTGCACACATGGTCCTAACCCTGAAACCACGTGTCCTCACCATCTGCCACCCACAGGTGCATGCCCACACACACACACACACACACACACACACACACACACACGTCTTTGGCTTGCCCCTTTTAAAGAACACTTCAGATAGAACCAGGAAGTACCGATTCTAAACGTTGCAGGGAAAACACGCGTATTGCTGAGTTTTGTATACATCAGCCTTTGCAACTTCTCAGAAGGCAGAGGCTATTGCTCAGTCATGTGCCCTTTGTATAGTCTCAGACCAAGCATCGTATGCCCGTGAATGTAAGTGTGTGCTTCGGGTGTGCCCTTTGATGGTGGGGATGCCCCAGGGGGTGGGGGAAAATGCCCGTGTAGGGCTTTGCCTTGGGAGCTCTGCGGTGGCCGTTGATTGGCGGTTGTGACCACTGCTGGTTGAGTCCTTTGTTTGTGTTTCTGACTCCTGGTCTGAGGAGCAACACATTGCTGTTTTGGCTCAGAGGCAGATCATCTTGGATAGCACCCAAGAAACTGCACACTGCTCTTGCTTCTTGAGATTGGTGCTGACATTCCAGGGCCTTCAGTTGTGCGTGGAAAGATCCTGGACCAACACGCTGGTAAATGGGGCCCCTGTGGACTTTTTGCTCTACAGAGAGGTCAGACAAACTTGTCTACTTGGGAGGGCTTCCCCGGTGGCTCAGCAGTAAAGAATCCACCGGCAGTGCAGGAGCCTCGGGAGACATGAATTCGATCCCTGGATCAGAAAGATCCCCTGGAGAAGGAAATGGCAACCCACTCCAGTATTCTTGCCTGAAGAATCCCATGGACAGAGGAGCCTGGCGGGCTACAGTCCATAGGATCACAAGGAGTTGGACGTGATTGAAGTGACTTAGCGTGCACCCATGAGCACATACGCATCTACCTGGGAAGCCAAACCTTGGTAGTGGTGCCCGAGGGAGCCCAACCACCATTTGCAAATAAGGTTGTGATGAGGAGGAGAAACTTTCTGAGTTCCAACCCAGATGCCCAGGGGAAGATAGAGGCCCAGTAAAACTTACCCTTTGTCCCCTTCAGCTCTAGGCTTAGCAATACTGAGGGAGAGAGGAAGTGGGAGGAGGTTCTGGTGGTGGAGAGAGTGCAGAGGTCAGCAGTGACCACAGGAAGAGGATCTGCTGGTTCTGAGCTAAAGGGAGAAGAAGCCCCAGCAGTGGGAGTGAAGGGACGTGGATCCTAAGCTTGGATCCTCTTCAGGGTGAGAAGCTTCCCGACCTAAGACGGTTGCTGGGTGGGGGCCCTGGCAGTGCAGGGAAACATGGGGAGCTGGAGAAGGCTGTGGCTGCCCGTAGAAAGAAGTCATTAGGAAGCAGAAACAAGAGGCTGCCTGCCTTCTCTTGTTCACTCACAGAAGTCAGGAATGAATTATTCTGCTTCTGATTTCTAGTAATGATGCTCGGACAAGCAGTAATAATAATAGCATCTAATAACATAGATATTGCTTAGTATGTGCCAGGTAATGTTCTTAGTGCTCTGAATTAACTCACTGAGTCCACATAGCCACCCTGTGAGGCAGGCACTATTATCTTCATTTTACAGATGAGGAATTTGAGGTTAGCCAGCTTGCCCAAGTTCACATGGCTAAGGTGGCAGAGGCAAGAGTCCGTCCAGTCCATTTGGCTTCAGAGCCTGTGCTGAGCCATGATACCCACTTGACTCTTCAATAAAGGAGATTCAATAGTAAAGGACTTAGGTGGCCCCAGTTTTTTTCATGCACATGGTTGACCGCTGATACAGTGTTCTGGGGAAGTAACCTGGACTTCTTGTTTCTCTGCAGACTTCTGGGTTAGTGTCACCAATGCGTTGCAAAAAGGACAGCCAGGAAAAATAAAGACCAACAGCTGAGCTATCAGCAGAAAGATCTGCTCTTTGCATGGTGTTCGGAGTCCCACCTTAACTTTACTCTAAATCACCCAACCTAATACCTGACACCCATCACAGCCATACATTCTCAGTGACCCCTAAGAATTCAGTGGTCTCTAGTGAGGAAGAAAATCTTCCCAGAGTGTCACAAATGCTGCCTAGTATCAGTGACTAGTGACATGATGGTCTTAAGAATAAATGAATGACATTCAGCCTGTGGGGAAAGAGTATAATATTCAACTATAAAATGCAGCATCTCATTCCCATGTTAGACATGGGAAGCCAAGTGAGGATGAAGACCATTTTGCCTCACTTTCCATTAGAATGAGAACCTCAGAGAAGTTATTTTCTCAAGGCCAGTGGCTAGTTGGTAAGAGAGTTAAGACAAGAACCTAGGCCTGGACCCAAGTTCCAGTCCAGTTCTCTCTCCCCTGCCTGAGATTGCATACAATATTCTGTAAATGATTTTCTTGGCAAATTACAGATGAAACATAGAATGGTCTGTTTCTTTGTGGGGCAGGGCCAAGGTTAGCATCGCCTTACAGATGGAAGGGATGCAGCTGGACACCTCCTTCAGGTGCAGCGCACAGTAAACCCAGGTGAGGAGAAGGCCAGGCAGGCTCCCAGGTGCAGCTGCTCCTGGGGAGTTTGCAGTGCCGAGCCTTTGCTTTCTAGGTCGTCCCCAGCGCTCTCTGCTCAAGGCAGTTGTTTGGAGGTATAGGAATCACACTGACTCAGTTTATAGCAGAGTTCTATGAGGAGCATGAGGGAGACGAGGAAATGGTCCCTTTTCGGTCCATAGTGAAGAATGTTTTTCAAAGCCCTGCTGCTGTCAGGCAGCCAGACCTTAGCCAAGCTCTGGCCGTATTGGCCTTGGAGCCTAAGAGGCCTGCTGCTGCAGGGCGCTGAGTCCACTGGTGGGATGGAGAACTTTAGCCCTTCCTGGAAGAGGCTCCAGCAGCCTACAAGCCCTGGGGACCTGGGGAGCCCTGTGTATTACCAGCAGCTGGGCAGTCCTGCCCCTGTCTACAGCCGTAACCACAGGGCTCAACAGACATTTCTGCAGACAGGGACAACTCCAGGTCACCTTCGTACTGCAGAGCAGTGACCTGGGGATCTCCACAGGCAGGAATGCAGAGGGGGAAGTGAGATAAAGACAGAAACCCAAGCCTGGAAGGGCATCCAGAGCTCCTTTCCCCACCTCTGGGCTATAGTCCTTCAACGTAAGCCCAGACTGGGCTGGAAGGTGAATTCCTGCGTGTGTGTGAGTCGACCCCATGGACTGTAGCCTGCCAGGCTCCTCTGTCCATGGGATTCTCCAGATAAGAATACTGGAGTGGGTTGCTACTTCCTCCTCCAGGGGATCTTCCTGACCCAGGCATCGAACCCACGTCTTCTGCATCGCCAGGTGGATTCTTTACCGCTGAGCCACCAGGCAGTGATTTCAATCCTGGTCTGTGTGCTCACACCCTCAGCAAAAGCATCTGGGGAAAACAGGGTGTTCTCCACAGCCCCTGCAGAGACCTGGTGCAGCAGCTCTCCAAGGCCCCCTCCTTGTGGAGGCCAAGGGGCAGGCTGTCTTATTCTCTCCGCTCCCTTCAGGCCCTGCAGCACTGTCGTCTCCGGCGGGTGTCTCTGCTGGCCGGTTATCTGGTCATCTTTTCCAGTCCGGGAAAGGACAGAATAGAAGAGTTCTCCAGAGAGAGGAGGTAAAACAGAACCCACTCCATTTTCTCAAGCGCAGTCTGATGTGGGAAGGCGCACTGCTCAGAGCCCCACAGGGACTTTCCAACCTCAAATCCAGAGGTCAGAGGGCAGTAGCATCTCTGTGTTTTACTGATGTGACCCAGAACCCTTTGTAGAGTTAAGCAAGAAACCAGAGGCAGAGCTGGAATTCGAGTGTAGAAGGTTCTGATGCCCAGACCCGTGGTCTCCGTGCTTTGTGCTTGGTTAGGAGGACTGCTTTGGTGGCGTGCGCTGTGCCTGCAGCCGCCGCCTCCCGTCCTGTCTCCTGAGCAAGTGCAGGCTGCTCTTGTTCCTCACCCCTCCTTATACCTGGATGGTGTGCAGAGTCGGAAGGTGGCTTCCGGGCCCCCTCTGTGTGGTCCTGTCTACGGAGGGGACTGCTGTGGGCTATCCCCCACGGGTGTAAGCAGGCCCACCTTTTCCTGAATTTACCATCCCAGCTCCAATGTGAACTCATGAACTCTCATGAAACCAGCAATGGCCTGCTTGCCAGGAGGAACTGGAGGGCAGAGTGTGCTGTAATGGACCCGGTTACGTAAGTCAGCCCAGTGAGTTCCTCCTTTTCCCCCCATGAGGCACCTCAGAAGGACCCACGGCACGAGAGCTGCATGAAAAAACTCAGTCTTGGTGCAGAGCCCATAAGCAGGAACCTTGTACTGTGTAGATTCTGGGGTCTGGGAATTTGAGACTACACATGATTTAGAGTTTAAAAAACAAGAAGAAGAAGCGTGCTTAGAGTGCCCTGATCCTTGAATGTCAGATGTGAAGGGAAGACTGCATCTGGCAGTATTGGAAAAGGAATCTCTGTGAACAGTGAGTACTCCATATAAAGAAGCATTATCCAAACTAGCGTTTTGAAACCTTTTGTGACCATAACCCACAGTAAGAAATGCATTCTTCTTTCATATCTAGTATGGACAGATAGATGGATAATAGAAACAGAAGTTTCATAAAACAATTCCCATCTTTACCAAATGCAATACATTTTTATTATGTTTTTTTAAGAAAAAGGAGCAGCAGCTCATTGGAAATTGATTTAATATCGATTTGACTGCCAGAGAATAGCAGCTACTTGCAGTTTGAGAAATAACTGATTTAAACAAAAATGTGTCAGGCATGTAGAAACCAGTTGTCATCGTCGCTCTGGTCAGATCTCTGCAGAAGGTGATGCAGTAACGCAGGCTTTGTGGTCCTAGAAGAGGTTTTCCTCGCTCTTCCAATCCCTGGATGTTATTGAGGTGGTGTTGGAGCTGGAGAACCAGGGAATGGGGGAGGGGCGATGGTTGATGGAAGAAGAGGAAGCTGAGTTTTATTTCTGCTTGTACAGAGGACACTGAGTGTCCGTGATGCCTTGTCCTGGCACAGATAAGACAAACCCTGTTCATCATGCAAGGGTGCTCACAGTTGAATGAGTATGCACTCATCACGCTCCAACAGATTTACAGTGAAATCGAAGTGTAAACTGGATTCTCCATGGTAGCCAAAGCCCCTTCATTCTGAGTTCCCTAAAAGCAGGAGCCATGTTTCAGGCAAGAGTATGTTCAGTGTTACATCTCTAGTTTTGTGTCTCACATAGAATAAGTATTCAATAAATGTTTGATATAAAGACCATCAGTTCAGTTCAGTCGTTCAGTCGTGTTCGACTCTTTGCAACTCCATGGACTGCAGCACGCCAGGCTTCCCTGTCCATCACCAACTCCCTGAGCTTGCTCAGACTCATGTCCATCGAGTCAGTGATGCCATCCAACCATCTCATCCTCACTGGGGTGGGTTGCCATTCCCTTCTCCAGGGGATCTTCCTGACCCAAGGATAGAACCTGGGTCTCCTGCATTGCAGGCAGATTCTTTACCATCTGAGTCACCAGGGAAACCCAATAAAGACCATATTAGCTAATTAATATTTGCAATTAAACTAGTCATAATTCTAATTATCTTTGATGGTATAAAGAAAACATTTTTGTAGGGCACTGTAACACACTTGAGCATCACAACAGATAGGACAGTTAAGAAAGTCCCCCAAAAGTTGAAATTAAAGAGCAGAACTGCTGAGCCTCACCTGGGCTTTGGGTTCTCCACATGGCAAACCTTTAAGGTGCTATGGTTTGTCTGCCTGACTTGTACATCTGAGTGTCTCATAGGTGGACCCTGGGACGAGCCTGGAGGTGAGACGCCTCAGTGGTGAGGGGTGACTGGCCCTGGCTGAGCAGGGACCACAGGCAGGAGTGCATTCTGACTTCCCACTGCTGAGCATCTGAAACTGCTGAGTTTACCCACTCGGGTTGGGCAGTTCAGGAGGATGTGGTTGAGGCTTGAATCACCCAGGGTCCTGGGTGGTAGGTTTCTGGAGAGAGGAAGGTGCTTGCAGACCACTGTGTGTCAGGTCGTAAATAAAGTGTGTGTTTGAAGTTCCGGACTAGCTGGGCATTAAGACGGAGAAGCGGTCAGGGGCCGTGGAGACCCTAGCGTGGGTCCCACAGCAGAGTGAGCGGAGCTCCCTGGCGCTCTCTGAGCTGAACTTCCTGTTAGGGTCCAGTCCCTCGGGCTGGCCCTCTGTGCCCAGCGAGGCCTGGCGGGCTGGACCCCAACCTGCCATCCAGGGGCTAACTGAATTAGGTACAGGACCTTCTTCCACGCAGTTGTGGGGTGAAGGGTCGGGGAGTGGGGAGCAGGCAGGGAAGCAGGGGTGTGAGGAGAGGGGAGGGAAGGATGACAGGTGACCTGTTCCCTCCAAATGAGGTCCCCTCAGTTGAAGAGCTTGGACTAAGGAGATACCCCGGAAAGTAGTGGACAAATTCAACCTCAGGGTGATTGCTGTTCATGTTAGACATTTTTTCAAGTTTTCCATGGCCCAACCCCAGAGAGAATAGTGCGGGTTGCCTGGGAACTGGGATCCAGTCACAAAGAACGGCTTCCCCTTTGGCTTGGGAGCTTGAATGTGGGCTTGGGACCTTGGATGTGTGAAAGGCTTCGCAGGATGGCAGGTCCACCTTGCAAACTCTGTCTGGGTTTGATAATTTGCCTAGTTATTTACACCTGTGTGCTTAGTCTCTCAGTCGTATCCAACTCTTTGTGACTCTTTGGACTGTAGCCGGCCAGGCTACTCTGTCCGTGGGTTTTTTCCAGGCAAGGATAATGGAGTAGGTTGCCATTTCCTCCTCCAAGGGATCTTCCCGACCTAGGGATCAAACTCAAGTCTTCTGTGTTCTTCCTGACCCAGGGATCAGACCTGCATCTCCTGTGTCTCCTGCATTGCGGGCAAAGCCTTTATTTACTCCTATTTTTAATTTGGGGGTAAGATCAAATCTAAATGCACAAGAGCATTCAAAATACGGAAGGCGGGCCTGGAGCCCCAGGTTTTAACTCCAGCTCTGTCCCCGTCTATGTGGCCCTGGGCCACTCAGTGTCCTCATTGGTAAATTGGGGGGCTAAGAAGGGGGGGTGATGGAGATGCTCCCCTTGGTCTCCCTCAGCTCAGACACCCTGTGGCTGGCTGCAGCCCAGGGAACGTTTTCTGGCAGGAAAGAGAGGCTGCCCGGAGCTTCCTTCTCAGGCAGCCAATGAGTACATTCTTTCCTGTGCCCACATATGGAAGCAATTTCTAGATGATCCAAGGCACTTGTGCTGCTGAGCTCAACTGAAACAGAGGAGCGCGGCGGTGGAAAGTGGAAAAAGAAAAACGCCTGTATGAGTTCTCTTACGAACTTTCGCATCTGAAATCCGCAACCCACCCCCACCCCCCACCCCCCACCCCCGCCCCAACGCCCCCTCCCCGTGCCATTTGCCTTTCCGTGCTGTCTGGGGATGTGCCAGTGGCTTTGGGGCATTCCACAGATAAAATCCTGATAAAGATCGAGTGAGGGCTGAGCTCACTGCTTCTCCCCCGAGGCTGAAGGCCCCTGCCTTTTCCCCCTGGAAGCTGCTGGCTGGAGGCTGGGGAGGAGTGCAAATTCCAGAGTTTTGTTCCCACATTTATTGTAATCTTTCTCTTCGGTCTGTTAAAATGAGGACTATTAATGGCTGCTTTCAAGATTCTCTGTGAAGTTGAATTAGGAAACATTAGCCAAGTGCTTTGAAGGGGAAAATGTTTTATTAGTTCCTTCTCTGCCAAGCAACCCTTTACTGATGTTCCTCTTCTGAGCTCCTCGGGGGTTTTGGTAGTGATTGAGTGGTAGATCTTGTCACTTGTAAACTGGAGGCACGGAGCATTTACTCCTAACTTTTGGTTAGGAGCGGTTAGAAGTGCAACTTTTCCTAGAACATGACCTTACTGAGAAAACCTCATCTGTGGTCCCGGTCCCCATAAATGGTCCTAAGGTCCTTATTTCCTCCTTCTTTCTCGCCACCCTTAACGTCAGTTCTTGGGAAAGAAGGTTACTGAAAAGGACATGTTTATAGAGAAATGCTTTTTGTTCCCCTTTCCGTCTGTCTCTTAACTTCTCTACTGCCTAACCCCCCACCAACGTTAACATTTAAAAATTAATCTGTAAAGCATATTAATGCTATTAATGTTATTCGTCCTAGAAATGAAATCTGAGTAATTAAAGCTCTGTGAACGTTTACCAATGCTGGTTAAAACTGTTGCATCAACGTTCTCATAACTGTCTAAGGTTATCACTTACTAAATTTATCACTAAATTCCTAATTTTATCACTAAAATTATCACAGATAATTTTTTTGGAAAAAAACTCTCAAAATTGAGACAGTAGGCTGATGCATGCTGAAACTCCTATGGGGACCTCATTCTTTTTTGTTGCTCTTGCTGGGTCTCCAAGCACGGAGCCTTCTGGTCAGAGCAGCCCTCTTTTCCCCCTTCAGAGGGAGCATGTTTACGGCTCTGGTTTACTTCATCTGGGATTGTTGCCACGGAGGGCCAGAAATCAAGCATGACATGAAGAAAGAAACACTTCTGGGAACCTCACATGCCTGGCCGCCCTGTTTCAGGACACTCAGAAACTAGGGTTGTAATTCCACACATACATTTCCCGCCCTGTGGAGTTTCCTGCCTGTTTTGAAGCAGCTAAACTTTGCCTCTCTGTAGATCCATAATCAGGAATGTTTAAGCCCATCTCTGTAGGTGCTGGATTCTCTTCAGCACTATTCAGAAAACTTCAGCCGACCCACCTCCTGTCCACCAGGTGCTGAAAGTCTGAAACCACACTCCAGGAGAAGAGTTCTGAGTGCAGGCCTGTTCCTGCCACCCCCGTGTGCAGTGTTAACTCAGGACTGGGAAGGTGCCCTGTGCCAGCCGGGGTGATGCCACCTCCTGCTCTGCTGAGAAGATGAAGACCGTTCAGTTCACTTGTCCTTTCTCTCCAGGGACTCCTTCCCCACCTAGGGTGGCCTCTTATCTTTAATGCAGCTGCAGCCAAACCCACTCACACCCCAGGCTCCCAATGATCAATACAGTTGAACACCCCCCTCTCCAGGTCAGTCACCCCCAAACCTCCTCACTCCTCTGCAGCCTGTTTTTGCTTCATCTCATCACTCACCAAACATTTGTTCTCATTTGTACTCACTGTTGAAGCTTGCTGAACAATGTGTGTTCTAGAAGGGAGAAACAGCAAACAAGCAACTACTTAGATAGACTAGTGAATGCTTCAGAAATTAATACGTAGATTAATTAGTAGTGATAAGGGTTATGGAAGAGGCTGACAGGTTGATGGGATGGAATGGTAGGAACGCTCCCTGAGGTACAGCTGTTCGGGGAGCTTTATGAGAATTGAGATATGCATGACAAGGAGCCAGACTGAGTATCTGGGGAGAAGCATGCAAGGCTAAGTGCAAAGGCCCTGAGGTGAGGACGAGCTAGACAGGTCCCAGGGAAAGAAAGAGAGCTGTGAGGAGAGGGGGGAGGAGGAAGTCAGAAATGCAGGCCTAGCCAGGTACTCTAAAGGCTCAAATCTCATACGGTCTAGCCCAGGGAGTGATACCACGTGATGTGTGTTTCAGTAAAATCATTCTTGCCTCCATCCGTCTCCACCTGCCTCGGAGCTCCTGGCTTGACATCCTGACTCACCACACTTGTTGGGTAGGGTGCCCTCAGTTTTGCCCATTGCACTCTGGCCCTGCTCTACGCACTGCCCCCCACCCCCACCATGTCTGCGCCCAAGTTCAGGAAGTCCCAGCACCAACTGACCAGCTGTGCCTGGGGATTCAGAGGATGGGTGAGTCAGTCTGCCCTGAGCTGGACTGAGCACTGGGCAGAGAAGAGAGCGAGGTGCTCACTAGGCTGTGAGGCCCTGGACAGATTGCCACCCCTCCTGCCTTCAGTCTCCTGCTCTCCAGCCGTCAGCCTCAGTGGTCAGCAACACTGTCACAGTAACAGCATCTGTTAGGCACTTGCTTTGTGCCAGGCTTAACATGTATCACACTCACTCCTCTTAGATTGGCTCTCCCATTTTACAGTGGAGGCGACTGAGGCACGGAGAGGTTAAGTAACTTTTGCAGAGTCCCAGCTAGCACGTGTGGTTGAGCCCAGGCTCACAGTGGATGGTCTGATAGCCTTGTGCTCTTAAATCACTACATTCTGCTGCTGCATGCAGTGGGCATGGCTGTTCCTTCCCACCACCTGGCAGTCCTGAACGAGGTCCTCTTCCAGAGTGGTCAGCCCTGGGTGCAGCCCTCACCAGATGCTCCCTGCTGACACGCTCGACTTCAAGCAATGAGCAGACCTGTTGAGTTCACCAAGTTAGGGTGGCATCTCCAACATCAGCTAAGCTGGTGCTCACTCCTCTCCAGGATGTGACCTCCCTACAGTCCCTTCTGAGTCCATCTGTGAAAACCTCCTCTGGGCACATCCACCACCTGCCAAATAACAGGCAGTAATAATAGTAGGAGCAAGTGTTTATGAAACACTTCCTATGGACCTGGCTTTCTTTTTATTCTTATTTTACTGATGGAGAAACTAAAGCACAACTTGCTTGAGGTCACAGAGCTAGTAAATGGTAGAACCAGAATTTGGACCCAGGCAGGTTGGCTCTGGAGACCCTTTAGAGTATATACTTATTTATACTGAAGAATTCCCATCCCTGTGGTTTCCACATGGTGGTCCATACTCTATCCCTTGTAGCCACAGAATGGTTTGATTTTATTAACATAGGACAGACCTGTCAATATTTGAAGACAGTTATCACGTCTTTTTTGGTTCCAAACCACCACACCAAGCTCCCAAGGAGCAGTTCTACTCTGAATCCCCCTCTTCCTCCCAGAAAAGCACAAAGAGCGCTTTTTAATTCTCCATCCAAATCCAGATACTTGTGAGAGGCAAGGGAGTACAGTTAATAATTATGCCGGGACAACAGGCATACATGTGGACTGTCCTGGGCAAGCCAGGAAGTGGTTTACCCTACCCCCAGGCCACAGCAGAAATGCCGCCACTTGGCGTGTCTTCTGAGCAGTCTGTTCAAGTGGATTATGGAGAAGTTGAGATAACTTTACACAGATACACTATTGATGGGAAATCAGATTTCAGGAGCCTGCCATTAGTCAGACTTCTTGATGGAACAGTGTTGGGTATAAGGTCAAGTCCTGAGGTTGCTCCTGTGACCCTGGATGAGTCACCTCCCAGCCCAGGCTCACAGTTTTCTCATCTGTAAAATAGAGGTTGATAATCTGGAGGTCCCTTCTAGTTCTAAAACTCTGATCCCATGTCAAACTTCCCTACACAAGTAAAAGTGTAAGTTCTGTCTTTGAAGCCATGAACATAGAATGTGGAGGTTTTTAGCTCTTCTACCAGCTTGCTTTTGAACTGTGGTGTTGGAGAAGACTCTTGAGAGTCCCTTGGACTGCAAGGAGATCCAACCAGTCCATTCTGAAGGAGATCAGTCCTGGGATTTCTTTGGAAGGAATGATGCTAAAGCTGAAACTCCAGTACTTAGGCCACCTCATGCTAAGAGTTGACTCATTGGAAAAGACCCTGATGCTGGGAGGGATTGGGGGCAAGAGGAGAAGGGGACGACAGAAGATGAGATGGCTGGATGGCATCACTGACTCAATGGACGTGAGTTTGGGTGAACTCCGGGAGTTGGTGATGGACAGGGAGGCCTGGCGTGCTGCGATTCATGGGGTCGCAAAGAGTCAGACACGACTGAGTGACTGAACTGAACTGAAGGGTAGATTTTGAGAGTAAGATCGCCTTGTCTGCTTTGGGGCTGTCAGTGAAATTGTGGTGAGCACTGTTTTCTTTTCCTTCTAGACAGCCATGGATTTTTTGATAGAAACATAGGAGACAGAAAAGGACCTCCATAGAAAGTGCCTGTTGACTTACTGAGAACTTTCTTTATTAAAAAAAAAAAAAATTACATTGTATGTTTCCTAAAACCTGTGTCTCCGAAATAATTTCCAGGTGTTTTGACATAATTTATCCCATTAGATGCCCAAATGGCCGTGTAAGATAGGTGTCACCTTTGTTTTCTGGATATTGAAACAGAGGCTCAAGGATACAAAATGACTTGTCTGAGGGCACACAGCTGGTTAGTAGTAGTGGGGCTGCGACTCAGATGTACGTCCCCAGGATCCTTATCCCAGGAGCAGCGCACACAGTCTTTGTGCAGCACCAGGAGTTTTCAGTATGTTTGGGTTTTTTAGAAGAGAACTCATTTTTCTCCAGCAGAAGGGAAGCTTCTCTGGATAAAGTAGGGTGTATCTGTCTTGCGTGGTGCTCTGTGAGGGGACCCGTGGAGCCCCGAGCCCCCACAGAGCATGGTTTGAACAACCTGGCACTTTTCCCAGGTGCCCCACACTGGCCCTTTGCAAGGGTGTAGAATGCTTGTGGGATTCTGCACAACTTTGTTGTACATGAACTTGGTGCATTTAATAAGCTTCCCTGTGGTTCTAAGTCATTTGATTGGACATTTGTGGGACTTGTGTCAGCTGTGTGGACACAGTCTTTGTTAGGAGATTTGACTTCCTCCTTCCCCACCCCATCCACACACTCCCCTAACCCTCCAAGGCTCAGTTATGGCCCTCCCCACCTTGTTTTTCCACTTTGCTCTGCTGAATCCCAGCCCCACCTGTACCATTTACAGACTCACGTGTCCTTTCTGGATATGACTTGCCTGCCTTTGTCATTCATCCACCCACCAATAAACACGTATTAATTACCTAGTAAGTAAAATCACGTGAACAAGCCCAGCCTAGCAACTGGCACATAAGGAAAATGAGTTTCCATCCCTACTACCCCTTCTTTCTTTGTGTCTGAGATGACTGCCTTCCCCATGACAATATCCCAGGTCCCTTCCCTTGAGAAACCGTATTGCTCTTAAGGAAAGGAAAGTGAAGTGACTCAGTCGTGTCTGACTCTTTGCAACCCCATGGACTATAGCCTACCACGCTTCTCCGTCCATGGGATTTTCCAGGCCAGAGTACTGGAGTGGGTTGCCATTTCCTTCTCCAGAGGATCTTCCCAACCCAGGGATCGAACCTGGGTCTCCCGCACTGTAGGCAGACACTTTACGATCTGAGCCACCAGGGAAGTCTATTGCTCTTAAGCTAGCCTTTTCTCTTATCTTGAGGGTTAGGGTTGAAGGTAAAAATGAGTTGCTTGGCTCAGTTTCACTGCCTGCATATCCTGTCCTCTCTCCATAGTCAAAGCACAAGTCTATCTTCCACCAGAAGTTATTCCACAGAAGAGGGAAAGTTAGAGAATAAGCTTTCCATTCTCTGGGGTTGCTGGGTCGCAGGGAGCAGCCAAGTGGCATCTATTCACAGAGCCCCCTTATCTAGGGGAAAAAAAAAGAGAGTGGGAAATAGTTCCCATTTTTAAGTCTAGATTTTGCTCTCTCTCAGCAGTGTTTAAAAGGGGCTCATGCTCGGTTTCATCAACTGACAGAACATTTAATAAATGCTGAAAGTTTATGTTTATGCTTAAGGTTCTGTTTCTCCTGCTTAGTGTCTGCAGCTTTGCAATCACTGAGAACTGATCCTTCTCTTTCTAAACATGTGACATTTAGGCCACCAGATTTTTCTTAAACCTACTTCTTCATTCTCTAGCATGTAGGATTTATTAACTGGAGATAGTTTTGAAAGACATGATAACATTGCAAAACATACATCAATAATTTTACCTACAAGAGATCATTCAGAAACATCAAAGCATTAGTCCAGTATAAACTGTTACAAAATATTTTTGACATTCTGCTTTTTGATTTTTGTGAAAGACAGATACTTGGCTTAGATCCTATTTCTTACATAACAATCCTTTTTCTTTCTGAAAGAGCAGTAATTATTAGAAGCAGCAATCCAAAGTTCCACCAAACTGCTATAAATTTAGTACTCTTTCTCTTCTTTCTTTATAGCTACAGAGCTTTTGAAAATAATCTAGCCATATCCTGGGTTATATAACAGTGCCTCAGCTGTCTCCATGGGGCATCAGTATAGTGTGTATATCACATCAGTATAGTGAGTGTATGTGTGTATGTAATTGATTGGATGCCTGGGCTAAAGTTATAGGTAGCTGTTTTATTTCAAGTGGTCATTTTAGTTACGAGTCAAAATTGGCCATTTTGTTCTTTGGGTGATTTTTCACGCTGAGCTAAACTGTTGCTGAAGTTGGACTGATGTTCAGTCCAGCTAAGCTGGGAGCCCCCACAATGTTCTAGTCAGCCTTGAACACAGCAATCCCTATGCCCTCATCCATAGCTTCGGAGCTACACTACTGCGAAGTAAGAGAAAACGGAAGAGCAGGATGGGTTGGCCACATGCTAGTTTCCATTTGTGTCTTAAGGTTCACATCACATCCTTGGTTGGACTCCTTAGCTTTAATGTCAGACTTGGAATCCTTAAAAAAAAAAGTAGGAAATTTTTTCTTTGGAAAATGTCTTTAAAACCAAAGAAAATGACAGAATAAAATTGTGATATATTCTAAATAGAAGCTGGTGGTGTGAGTTCCTCTCTCTCTCTCTCTATATATATATATATATTGGATATGACAATATGACATATGGACAATATCTCCAATATGACAATATTGACTTGTCATTGCATCAAATTTATTCTGTGAAATAGTATTGTATTCCCTTTCATTTATACATTGAGCTTATTACAGTTATATCTTGGTATGTAACAAACCTCCCCAAAAGTTAGTGGCTTAAAATGTCAATCATTTCATTGCTTGCAATTCTGCAATCTGGCTGGGCTCAACTGGGCAGCTCTTCTGCTGTTCTTGCTTATGGTCAGACGGGGGCTGCATTCAGATGGCAGGTTAGCTGGGGCAGAACTGAGCTGGGCTTTTCTTCTCCAGGAAATATCAGGACCTCTTACTTTCCAAGTGGCCTCTTCATGTGGTCTTTCCACGGTCTCTTCAGCAGGATTGCTGGAAATTTTCCATAGTAGTTAGGAGCACAAAAGCAGAAGCTTCCAGGCCTTCTTAAGTCTCAGACCATGACTAGTAGGTTCTGCACTTTCTTTTTTTTTAAAAAAGCAAGTCACAAGTACAGCCCAGTTCCAAGAGAGGGGACTATACAAGGTGTGAATACCAGGAGCCAAGCTTCATTGGAGGCCACCATTCACTGGAGTTATACACCCCAGGCCAGAGACAAGAGAAAACATGTTTCCTCTGTGGACTGGAGAAGTTCTGTGTGGCTGGAGAGTGGAGTGTAGAGAGTAGAGCTGCCTGGGTGTGTTTATGGGGGTGAGGAGGAGTCACACCTAGGGTTTGTGAAACAAAAGGCCCATGAACTAAGCAGGAGCCTCATCATATATTGAAAGCCTGGTAAGCCATATTAGGGTTAGACTTGGCTTCAGTTGTGATAGGAAGACAACTGTAAGCAGATCTGCCTTTCAGAGAGATCATAGCTACATCATGCTGAGAATGGAAGGACCTGGGCCTAGAGACCTCAAGAAACTGTTCTGGGGCCAGGCAGGGGAGAGTGGTGGATGGCTCAGGGGATGACTCCAGGGATACTGAAAAGGAGAATCTACAAGTCTGGGCAATTGGTTCACTGGTTATGGGAGTGAATGAAAGGGCAGAGGTGAGGGTTACCTTCAGGTTTTTGGTTTGGGCGGCCAGCCGTCTGCTTCAGCAGGGAGCCCTGGAAGAGGGACAGGGCTGGATCCCATTGGGGTGGGCTGGAAGGACCAAGCAGAGCCAACTGGAATGTATCAAGTGTGATTACTTTGGGGTTTAGTCCACTGCGAACGTTTTTCAGACTCATACATTGTGAGAACCTTGGGTGCTTCTTCCTTCCTCCCCACCTCTCACCCACCTGGTTGATTTCTGCTTCTCTCTGTCCTCCTGTGGGGAAGAGAAGAATGACCAGATCTGAGGCAGGAGTGTCCAAGGATGTCACCTTCTTGAACCTTTCATTCTTAGGGTAATGGGTTGTAAACACTGGTGATGGGGAGTTAGAGGATTTGTAGTTGGTGACTTGCTGGGAACAACACAAATCAGGAGTTGGGAAGTGCAAACGCAAGGGGATTTGGGATGAAACTGGAAAAGGAGAAGAGAAAAAAAAGCTCTCCAGTTAAGGCAAGGAAAATTAGTCATTTGTGGAGGAAATACAGAACAGAATAGAAAAAGCAAAGAGAAAGAGATGGCTCCACAGCTGTGACCTCTGTTATAGAAGACTCGAGAATCTTGTTTTTTCATGAGTCCTTTTCACATCTAAACTTTAGAAAAGCCACATAAACCTTTTTCCTGAAAGCCTCAGTGGGTCTTCAGGTAAACATTCTTGTTATATAAAAAGAGAAATGAGTAGTTAATACATAAAGGTAACCTCTAGTCCTTTTGTGGAAGAAAAGGAATTTAAGAAAAGGACCAGCATACAAACCATTAGAGTCAGTTTTTTAAAAAAAATGTTGTCTACTCTCAAACGATCTGACAGAGAAATATCTGTAGCCTGAGAGGATGGGAAGAGAGCATGTACTTGTGATCAATTTTTAATAAACATAAATGGTGTAATAAATTATGCATGGGGGAGTGGTATAAAGCATTAAACAATGAAGGATAAATAATTTAAATGATTAAAAACTGCCTCTGTCATTTGTTTGATGTATGAGAACTCTCTGAATTTTCTCTTCAAGGAAATAGAGGAGGATTTTTTTTTTTTAAAGGGGATTTTTCAAAACAGATTTTTTTTTAAAGGGAAAATCAAGTGATGATCTTCCAGGAAATGGTGTTGAGCACAGAAATGCGGATTTCCTTGATCCCGTATCTTGGGCTCATTTGATAAATACGTCAGTTGTGCCTTGCTAGTGGATTGTATTCTATCAGGCTGATCAATGGTGGAGGCACTGTCCATTTTCTAGAAGCTTGAGACTCCAGATCTCTTTCCAGGTGTCCAGAGAGATGTGTTCTGGGTGCTGGAGTACAGTGACTTTTACACAGTCTTACAGGATTCTGAGTGGAAGGGACTATCTCTGCATGTTCAGTGCCTCAGGTAAACTTCCATTTCCATTCCCAAATTAGTGTAACTGGATGGATTCTAATCAAAGAAGTGCTGACCAAGTGTTTACACATCCCCCCTTCTTATGTACCACTCATCTATGGTTTAGGGGAGCCACATTCACCAAAAGCACAATTGCACTCATCTCACACGCTAGTAAAGCAATGCTCAAAATTCTCCAAGCCAGGCTTCAGCAATACGTGAACCGTGAACTTCCTGATGTTCAAGCTGGTTTTAGAAAAGGCAGGGGAACCAGAGATCAAATTGCCAACATCCACTGGACCATGAAAAAAGCAAGAGAGTTCCAGAAAAACATCTATTTCTGCTTTATTGACTATACCAAAGCCTGTGACTGTGTGGATCACAATAAACTGTGGAAAATTCTGAAAGAGATGGGAATACCAGACCACCTGACCTGCCTCTTGAGAAATCTGTATGCAGGTCAGGAAGCAACATGGACATGGAAAAACAGACTGGTTCCAAATAGGAAAAGGAGTACATCAAGGCTGTATACTGTCACCCTGCTTATTTAACTTCTATGCAGAGTACATCATGAGAAACGCTGGGCTGGAAGCAGCACAAGCTGGAATCAGGATTGCCGGGAGAAATATCAATACCCTCAGATATGCATATGACACCACCCTTATGGCAGAAAGTGAAGAGAAACTAAAAAGCCTCTTGATGAAAGTGAAAGTGGAGAGTGAAAAAGTTGGCTGAAAGTTCAACATTCAGAAAACGAAGATCATGGCATCTGGTCCCATCACTTCATGGGAAATAGATGAGGAAACAGTGGAAACAATGTCAGACTTTATTTTTCTGGGCTCCAAAATCACTGCAGATGGTGATTGCGGCCATGAAATTAAAAGACGCTTACGCCTTGGAAGGAAAGTTATGACCAACCTAGATAGCATATTGAAAAGCAGAGACATTACTTTGCCAACAAAGGTCCGTCTAGTCAAGGCTATGGTTTTTCCTGTCGTCATGTATGGATGTGAGAGTTGGACTGTGAAGAAGGCTGAGTGCCGAAGAATTGATGCTTTTGAACTGTGGTGTTGGAGAAGACTCTTGAGAGTCCCTTGGACTGCAAGGAGATCCAACCAGTCCATTCTGAACCTGGGATTTCTTTGGAAGGAATGATGGTAAAGCTGAAACTCCAGTACTTTGACCACCTCATGCGAAGAGTTGACTCATTGGAAAAGACTCTGATGCTGGGAGGGATTGGGGGCAAGAAGAGAAGGGGACGACAGAGGATGAGATGGCTGGATGGCATCACTGACTCGATGGACGTGAGTCTGAGTGAACTCCGGGAGTTGGTGATGGACAGGGAGGCGTGGCGTGCTGCGATTCATGGGGTCGCAAAGAGTTGGATATGACTGAGCGACTGAACTGAACTGAACTGAACTGAGTGGCTGAGAGCAGAGTATTAGGATCAAACCCTATCTGGGTGTGAACCCCTCTCTACTACTCACAAGCTGTTTCACCTTTGTCAGGTTAATTAACCTCCCTGAAGCTTAATTTCTCTATTTGTAAAATGGGTTCAGTAATACCCCCAAAGGACTGTGGCACATTAAATGAGACACAAATGTCAGTAGCTTAGCTCAGTGTCTGCAACATGCTAAATGCTCAATACGTGTTTATTATTAACTAGTGAATTATGTACTTTCTGTTTTCTAGTCCCAGAGGAGTGTGAAATAGACCAATAGAACTAGGACAAAAACTGTGAACTTAACAACTATCTGCACCTAATCTGAATTAAAGGTCATAAGTTGTGATCTAAGAGCCATTTATGAAAAGTGCGGTATTTTCTAAAAAATTGAACTCAGATATCTTAAGGACACACGTGCTCCAGTTAACCCCAGTCTGCAGTATTACCATTGGCTTTTACTTCTCTACCTGCTCTGATAGAAACTTAGATTTGCCACCTCAAGCTGAAAAGTTAGTTCTATAAAGTTAAATTGGTTTTAACTTACTTTCCATAAGTGTTCTAATATAACTTGGGGCATCTGATTGCTATAAAGCCTTTATGGAAATAGGGGGAAATGTTTTTGACCCAACTGAATAATTTTTATGAAATTAAAGGCAAAACAAGCCAACAAATCTGCCTGTTGTTATTCATTATTGTTATTCCAATAATACTTTGTTGCTATTCCAAATTAATATTTACCTAACACCAGTGAGAAATAGATTTAAGGGACTAGATCTGATAGATAGAGTGCCTGATAAACTATGGATGGAGTTTCGTGACATTGTACAGGAGACAGGGATCAAGACCATCCCCATGGAAAAGAAATGCAAAAAAGCAAAATGGCTGTCTGAGGAGGCCTTACAAATAGCTGTGAAAAGAAGAGAAGTGAAAAGCAAAGGAGAAAAGGAAAGGTATAAGCATATGAATGCAGAGTTCCAAAGAATAGCAAGAAGAGATAAGAAAGCCTTCTTCAGCGATCAATGCAAAGAAATAGAGGAAAACAACAGAATGGGAAAGACTAGAGGTCTCTTCAAGAAAATTAGAGATACCAAGGGAACATTTCATGCAAAGATGGGCTCGATAAAGGACAGAAATGGTATGGACCTAACAGAAGCAGAAGATATTAAGAAGAGGTGGCAAGAATACACAGAAGAACTGTACAAAAAAGATCTTCATGACCCAGATAATCACGATGGTGTGATCACTCACCTAGAGCCAGACATCCTGGAATGTGAAGTCAAGTGGGCGTCACTACGAACAAAGCTAGTGGAGGTGATGGAATTCGAGTTGAGCTATTTCAAATCCTAAAAGATGATGCTGTGAAAGTGCTACACTCAATATGCCAGCAAATTTGGAAAACCCAGCAGTGGCCACAGGACTGGAAAAGGTCAGTTTTCATCCCAATCCCAAAGAAAGGAAATGCCAAAGAATGCTCAAACTACCGCACAATTGCACTCATCTCACACGCTAGTAAAATAATGCTCAAAATTCTCCAAGCCAGGCTTCAGCAATACGTGAACCGTGAACTTCCTGATGTTCAAGCTGGTTTTAGAAAAGGCAGAGGAACCAGAGATCAAATTGCCAACATCTGCTGGATCATGGAAAAAGCAAGAGAGTTCCAGAAAAACATCTATTTCTGCTTTATTGACTATACCAAAGCCTCTGACTGTGTGGATCACAATAAACTGTGGAAAATTCTGAAAGAGATGGGAATACCAGACCACCTGACCTGCCTCTTGAGAAATTTGTATGCAGGTCAGGGAGCAACAGTTAGAACTGGACATGGAACAACAGACTGGTTCCAAATAGGAAAAGGAGTACGTCAAGGCTGTATATTGTCACCCTGCTTATTTAACTTCTATGCAGAGTACATCATGAGAAACGCTGGGCTGGAAGCAGCACAAGCTGGAATCAGGATTGCCGGGAGAAATATCAATACCCTCAGATATGCATATGACACCACCCTTATGGCAGAAAGTGAAGAGAAACTAAAAAGCCTCTTGATGAAAGTGAAAGTGGAGAGTGAAAAAGTTGGCTGAAAGTTCAACATTCAGAAAACGAAGATCATGGCATCTGGTCCCATCACTTCATGGCAAATAGATGGGGCAACAGTGGAAATAGCGTCAGACTTTATTTTTCTGGGCTCCAAAATCACTGCAGATGGTGACTGCAGCCATGAAATTAAAAGACGCTTACGCCTTGGAAGGAAAGTTGTGACCAACCTAGATAGCATATTGAAAATCAGAGACATTACTTTGCCAACAAAGGTTCGTCTAGTCAAAGCTATGGTTTTTCCAGTAGTCATGTATGGATGTGAGAGTTGGACAGTGAAGAAGGCTGAGCGCTGAAGAATTGATGCTTTTGAACTGTGGTGTTGGAGAAGACTCTTGAGAGTCCCTTGGACTGCAAGGAGATCCAACCAGTCCATTCTGAAGGAGATCAGTCCTGGGTGTTCATTGGAGGGACTGATACTAAAGCTGAAACTCCAATACTTTGGCCACCTCATGCAAAGAGTGGAAAAGAGTCATTGGAAAAGACTCTGATGCTGGGTGGGATTGGGGGCAGGAGGAGAAGGGGACGACAGAGGATGAGATGGCTGGATGGCATCACCAACTCAATGGACGTGAGTCTGAGTGAACTCTGGGAGTTGGTGATGGACAGGGAGGCCTGGCATGCTGCGATTCACATGGTCGCAAAGAGTCGGACATGACTGAGCTGACTGAACTGAACACCCAAGTAGGCATTATATTACCAATTGAGAAACTGATTATTTAGAAATACAATTGCAACCATTTGTGGTTTTAATTCTGAAAACACACTTGCTGATCAATAAAAGTTCAAGTCCCAAATGTTGTTGTACCAGACACAGGAAAATGAAGACTCATTGTAGATATTGAAATCATGGCTACAGGTATGTTGATGCTTCATCCAGTGAGAGATGCGTCTGTGTCATTTCCTTTGACTCTGGTGGGGAAAGGGGATTGTACTTCTTTGACCGAGAGAGTAAGACAGAGTGGCCCCATGTGACTTTCAAGGTTAGATCATAAAAGGCTCTACTTTGGCCTTATTGGGAACACTTGCTTTTGGAGGCTTGAGCCGCCAAGTAAGAAGTCCAGCTAGAAGCTAGAAAGGCCAGATATAAGTCTTGATGAGCCCACCCTTGAGCTTTCCCAGCCTTGCAACAGACATAAATGAAACCATCATGGAAGTGGATTCTGTAGCCCCAGTCTTCTCTTGCCCTCAGTCTATCAGTGATCCCAGCTATGACCACAGATGTTATGAAACAGAGAAGAGTTGTCTCCATCATGCCCTTTGGAAATTCACGAGGATAATGAAATGGTTGTTTTCTGAAGCTGAGTTTTGGGCTTTTTGTTACACAGCAGTAGATAACTAGAGCACTCACCCACTGAGGTGGCCTGGCTATATAGCTTGGGTAGTTACTGTATCACACCATTGGGTTTATAGGACTGTAAGAACCACCTGGTCCCATCAAAATGTGACATGTTGCTGCTAGCTTTTTTCCATATAAGAAAAACATGGGAGAGTGAGCTAATCAGTTAACAGATATGTGTGCAATTTAATAGTTTGCTCAGGAGAGTATGTTACTATTTTTCATTTAGCAATAAGTTCATGTCACCACCTCTAAGTAGAAATAGCAGCTTTTTTCAATGATGATGAATTAGGCAATCTATTAGAAAGCACTTAGGATTTCTTTCCTTTTTTTTTTAAAGGTAACACTGTTGATACACATAAACACTTAATGTCATAATTATTATATTTTAGGTTAATGGATAATGCTAGTAGTTTGTGCTATTAAGAGCATTTACAAAGCAATCTGAGCATATACAGGAAAATTAGGCTATTAGGGCCCGAGGTAGCTACTGCTTCAGAAGCAGCTGAACTGTAATAATAGTCTTAGTACTTAGATTTACAATCAGTTTAGTGGTCTTTTCATGAACAGATAAATCCATTTGAATTTTGAAAATCAGAGTATGGCAGATCACAGGCCAGATCCCTTCTGAGAGGCTGTGTGGAGAAATCTTTATTTTTTCTAATTGTTGTCTTTTCAGCTCAGCCAACAACAGAGAAATTCAGCTCTTTGTGGGTCGGAACTCATGTTTCTAGATCAGAGGGAGCAAATTCACAGCACATGAGATGCCAGGAAACTAGGCTGTCCATATACATGTAAGTTCACCATAGTGCTAATCTCATCCATGCTATTTGGCCATCTCATGCGGGTCCTCCTGGCAGGCCCCTGCCTGGCCATCCTCATTGTCCACCCTTCTGAAGGTAGCCCATGGGCACCTTGAACCAGAATAGTGGTCACCAGCACAGGATGGCTAAAGATAGATTGGTTGCCTTCTGTTTGTCAAAGACATTCTATCTTGTTTGGCTTCCTGCTGCTGCTGCTAAGTCACTTAAGTCATGTCCGACTCTGTGCAACCCCATAGACAGCAGCCCACCAGGCTCCCCCGTCCCTGGGATTCTCCAGGCAAGAACACTGGAGTGGGCTGCCATTTCCTTCTCCAATGCATGAAAGTGAAAAGTGAAAGTGAAGTCACTCAGTCGTATCCGACTCTTAGCGACCCCATGGACTGCAGCCCACCAGGCTCCTCCATCCGTGGGATTTTCCAGGCAAGAGTACTGGAGTGGGGTGCCATTGCCTTCTGTTTGGCTTCCTATTTCTCTGTTAAAAATATTGTCAGGAGGTGTACTGCTTATGTTTAATCCTAGAAAGAAAACTGAGAAGCTAAGGAGTTTAATTCTTTTTTGAGAAGAGCAGTTGAGATGGTATTATGATTCAGTAAAAGTAAAAGATCCAAGAAGCGCAAGTACAGGAGATCATGGAAGGAGGGACAGAGGGAGTTTTTATGTCCAGTTTTGCGTTAAGATATATAAATTACTAGGCAGGTTAGCTTAGAATTGGCACCAGCATTTTTCATTTTGAAGTTTTCATACTTTGTGCATACAGGGAGTAGACCGTTTATGAAGCTAGTGAACTGGACTGAGTATCCGCTCTTCTCTGTTGTTGGGAGGCAGTGATCTTTCATTCATTCAGTAAACCCCTGCAAGGTGCCAGACCCATTTCTCTCCGCCGACCCCAGGTGGACTGGTAAGAGGGGCAAGGGAACCACTGGTCCAGGGGAGGGAGGGGGCAAGCCTCTACTGGGAGGGTCTGGAAGAGGCTGACCTTGAACCAAGGCCAAGATTGGCTTTGCAGGAGACAGAACACCTTTCTCTCATGTGCTTATTGCCTGGAGTGTCACTCTTTACTTCAGAGACATACTGAGACATGGAAGGTCATTTCTTTATTTCAGTACATACTGCTCCATGTTTTTTTTTTAAGACTGTGGCGGGGAGCATTTCATTAGGACATTTTCATGTGTTAAGATAGTCGTTCATCTCTCGGTGAGCCTAGCTGCTCCTCTTTTCCTTTAAAAGGAGCAGTAATGTTCCAAACTTCCTTTTAAAAGACATGAAATTATCACAGGTACTGGGCCACAATGAAAGGGTTTTATTTTTTTTCAAAACTCTGTCTCAAATCTTTACTTCATCGTTTGGTGTAAGGAGAACACGAGGGAAGGACACGCCAGAAGGCATGGTGGCTTATAACCGAGCCTTGGAGTCACTGCAGCAGCAGAGTTTCTGAGCTGCCGTTGTCAGGACGAGGAACCACGGTGAGATCAAGACATCTGTAGTCCAGCAGAGTTCAGTGAAGTTTACAGTTGTGGCTAAGGTAGAAATTCCCTCTATTGGGAATTCCTCTTGATGACTGGGGGTTGACTTCCACGTGAAGCGGCCGGCTGCCATTTATGAGCCCTGGAATGTGAATGATACGTGTTTTTGAAGACTGGTACTATACCCAGCATGGCATGTCAGTGACAACCATAGCCTCACAGCTTTCGTCTCAAGAGAGATTCCACAGAGTGGTGAGTGAAATGGCTGCCACTGTATATTTATTTGTTCTTTCTCTTTCAAGCATAGAGTTGGATTTCTGTAAATAAAATATATCTGTTCTTGCAACTTTGCAAACAAGAAGCATAACCCCAAGATGTGTCAGTGCACTGTTAGCACATTTGGTAGTGGATTCCTGGACTTTTTTTCCTTTACAGTTTGGATTGCAACACAGTTTATCATTAATGACAGCCCAGGGTGGTGTTGGTGTTGCCTTGCTTTAGCTGTTTTTATTTTTGTAACCTTAAATGCTTGTCTTTAATCAAGCTAAATGAATTATTTTTAACCTGAATTTATACATGTAGTGGTACATTTAGTAGCACACTACTGGTCACAACTTATCTGCCCTCTGCATATTCCTTATTGCTTAGGAAGGTTTTACACCTATTAGGTTTTACACCTATTTTACACCTATTTTACACCTATTTACACCTTGTTACTAAAAATTTCTATGTATTTTAATGAACATTACAGTTCATGGTAGTCATTTTTCAATAAAAAGGGAAGTATAATTTATTAAAACAAAAACTATAATCAGTTCATTGTGATATTCCATTAATTCCTATTCTGCCTCCACTTCCATCAATGTTATTAATGTTCCACTGTGCCCTAAGGTTAAAATGCAGTTTATATAAGATGTTCAGGAAACATTTCAATAAACAGACTACTGTTATTAGATAAAGAGATGTTCGATCATTGTTGTACATCAATTTGTGCTTGGAAGTTAATTAGTTGCTATGTGGCTTTCAGCACAGAAAGTATATCATTGAGAGATGTGCAACAGTAATTCAGCAAATGTCCCACCCTTTGCGACTCCATGAACTATAACCCATGGGGCTTCTCTGTCCATGGGGTTATCCAGACAAGAATACTGGAGTGGGTTACCACTTCCTCCTCCAGGGGATCTTCCCGACCCAGGGATCAAACCCACGTCCCCTGCATCTCCTGTATTGGCAGGCAGATTCTTTACCACTGAGTCACCAGGGAAGCCCAGTTCCACAAACAGCACCTTGTTTTTATTTTAGGTACTTCCCAAAGCACCAGCTTTATTTCTAGACAAAGAAAATAATAGATAATGGTATATACAATGTATTGTTATTCAGAATGACTGTAAATATTAATAAAATCTTGAGAGATGTTTATCATTTGAAAGGTTACTTCATTTATAGAATTGTGTAATTCAGCCTGTCTGTAGCCACTTCAAAATCCAAATCATAAACCAGAAAATATGTGATAAACAGATGTGGTTGGCTTTGATGTTGCTCAGCTGGATATGACCCACACTTTAATTGTAACCTGAATAAATCCTGAGGCCCTACATGGTGCAGATCCTGCTTAGAGTCTCATTCACAGAAAACATCAGAAAGCCAGATAGCCTTGAAGAGTGACATATCTGTTTCATTTAAGTTTTTCCCAAAGGCATGGCTTAAAAGTGTTACACTTCACATCACATAAACAGTTTCTTCAAAATCCTGTGTAGCCATCTGTTCCTCTCCCTACACTCATGGCCATTTCTAAACATCTTTTTCTCATCCCCATAGTTTTTCACTGGTTACGAAACCTTCATCATTAAAAAAAAAAATTAATGGAGATATAATTCACAAACCATTTCCCTCATTTTTTAATCAGACACAAATATATCCAACTCTTCTAAATTTAGAAGCATAAATGCTACTCCACTTCCAGGCTTCCTATTCTACTTCCTGGCTGGACTGTGCCTCTCTAGGATGACTGGAGGACCTGTAATTCCACTGCCTCTGATTTCTGAAGATCTTTTATTTCCTGCTTACACAGCACCCAGAGATAAAGCCCATTGCTTGACTCTGATTACATTTCTTATGAGAAGTTCTAACATACAATTTCCTAATAAGATTTCCACCTACTAACAGTAATAGTAGCCACGATTTATGCAGTGCACTGGCTAAGCTCTTTGAATGCATTGCCACACTCAGTACTCAGAAAGTTATCTCCATGTTACAGATGAGTAAACTGGGCCCCAAACAATAAAGTAATTTGCTGCAACTCGTAAGTAATGGATCTGGGATTTGAGCCCAGGTAGTTTGATTCCAGAAGCCTTCCTTTTAGGAGTGACGTGAGCTTGTTTACCAATTCTGCCCTATTCTGTATGCTGTTAAATGTGGAAGAGAGGGTTACATCTGAGTAGGAAGATTGTACAAATAGGTAATTAACTGTTCTCCTGCTCCTATGTTATAGATATGTGTAGGGAAAATACAAATTCTGAATTGGGGCTACAAATCTGCATAATACCCACTCATAATCTCTCCCAATAATCTTGGTTCACTTTTGAATTTTAAGATTGCCTTGCATTCTTTTTTTCACTATTCCGCCTAAAAGAATGGAGCAACAAATGTATGAGAGGGTCTTGGTTCTCAATACTGTCTGCCACCCCTGGAGTTCTGTATTTATAGGCTTCTTAAAACTCATCCTAGGTGAATGGCAAGGCTTTCTTTGTGTCCCTAGCCAGTCTTTTTATGAGTAAGGGAGTTTGCCATATCTTTTCAACATTTTGATCAATAACAAAGATGAGTGAGAGGCCTAGATGTTTGGAATTAAACTGCATGATATTGGAAAGGGCCAGTTTGTTTGTCGATATCAGGCCCTATGGTATGCCAAAGAATGACTCTTCAATTACATTACAAGGACATAATCAAATGTACCAGAGTGCAGTGCATCAGCAAGAGAACTTTTTTGACCCTTCTTTTTCTTTGTAGCTGTTCCTAGGACTCCGAAATGTGGTGCATGGTGTCTTTTTGCTTGATTGCGAATGAGGAAAGCCTTTGGCATGACATAATGCTCCAGAAGTCACTCAGGGTCAGTGTAGAAACAGTTGTTCTAGGTCCAGCTGAATTGTTTGACCTACATCGTGAAGCACTGACTACCAAGGGTGTACCTCGCTGCAGTTTCTCTCTTACAACATGCATGTGGTGTGCACGGGTTTAGCTTTCTCTGAGACAGAAGTTTTGATGTAAGACTTCCCTGCTGGTCTAGTGGTGAAGATTCTACACTCTCAGTGCAGCGGGCATGAGTTCAGTCTCTGGTCAGGGAGCTACAATGCCACATGTCGACCAAAAAAAAAAGTTTTGGTGTATATTGGAAATGACACTGGTCTTGCAGTCAGAAGCTTTGGGTTTAAATCCCAGTTCTATCACTTACTTACTTGTTTGAACAAATCCCTTCAACTCTTGGAATCCCTTAGTCCCCCCTTTTGTATTATGAGAATACTTAGAAAAGATTTGCTTCATAAAATTTTATGTGGCTAAATTAATTTTTAAAATATGTTATGTTAGAACAGAATCACTCTTTTAAGGTATTTAATCACTTATTTGTGATTCACACTAGGATCTCAGTCCAGTAAATTGAGAGTTAATAATGGCAGGTCTTCAAACAGTTGTTTCACCTTTATCCTTATTGCTCCCCTCCCACTGGGATTCTCCATAAAAAATAAAATATGGAATCTTAATGTTAACCTTTATTCAAACACATGCACAAATAGAAACACATACAAAGAATACCTGCGTAGGTATTTTATGGCCAGAATTTTCCCTATCACCCTTTCACCTACATCAAAGTTTTTGAAAAGTGGAAAACACCTTATTTTTAGGGGAAAATTGTTGAATACTGAGTTTTTTTAACTAGACACTAAGAACCTGAGAATTTTAGCCTCCTCAGTAGGTCTAGCAACATTATTTCCTCAATTTGGATTTTTCATGTCTTTCAAGGATATGTTTATGTTCTTGTAGTCTTACTTTGGTGTTCTTACCTAAATCTAGATTAGATTTCTCAGCTGATGGTGACTTCTAGTGATTGGAAGTGAGATAGCAGGAAGTTCACCTTGAGAGCCTCCCTTCTACAGATCTCTAAAGTGCCCGCATATCTGAGTCCAAAATTTGCACAAACATTCCTCAGGATGTTCCTGGCTACATGCCAGCCACTAGGTTCTTGACTGCCCTTCTACCCACATTCATCCACATGATTTGTGAAAGCTATAGCCAGTTCTTGTTGTTGGAAGCAGGGAGGGAAGTGAATGGAGACCTGGCCACATACTCTTTAGAAGAGTTTCTAATGCCTGTGTAGTGTCATCCCCATATACACAAAATTTATTATTGTTATTGACATGAACCTACCATTAAATTTCCCCAAACAATGGCTTGACCTTACCGATTAACAGGGTCTTACTATGCAGTTCTCTGATGTTCACCAAGAAAGGTTACATATATTTTAACCTGTAGAAAAAAGTATAATAGGGAGGATTTCTAAACCATTAGATATTAAAATACACCTACAGAGCCAGGGGTGCTATAATAATATAAACCATAGTCAATCAGCAAAGATCACGAAAAAGGGAACAAAAAAACAATATAACAGAATATATATGATAAAATGGCAAGCATAAGATGAGCATACAACAGTGAATGTGATTCAGTCACATTTAAATCCCTCTATTAAAATAAGATTGATTAAAAAGATAATCTAGCTAAATGCTGTCTTTAGAAGTGTTTGTATACCAAAATTATACAGAAAGGCAGAAAGTAAAGGGATAGGTTGATGAATTCTAACAAACAAAAATAGGAGTGTTAATATTAACTCTAAAAAGTGTAGGAATAAATGTAAAAGAAATATTGAACAAGATATAAAACAAAAGATATTAAACAAGCTTCAATAACAATGAAACTGTAGGAACTGAACATTTAACACTGAATTAGATAAACCAAAACTTGTTAAAAAATACAAGCAAAATAATGCAAATTAAAAATATACATGAAATAAAAATTTAAAAATACAAATAAAGTTTTCCATAATCATAGCGGGAGACTTTAACAGAATACTTTCAGAATTTGATCAAGCAGATAAAATTAAGTAGGAACAAAAGATCTACATAACAGTTTTTAACCTAACCCAACAAATAGGAAATATATGTAGTTTTTCAAAAGACCATGGATAATTTCAAGAATTGATGAAATACTACACCACAAAGCAACTTAAACTAACCAAAAAGTAGACATATAACAAAAACATAGCACTGAAAGTTACACAAGATGGCTTTTACCTCCACCTCCATCTGAGCACTTGAAACTGAGATATGATCCTTTTAAATAATTTTTGGATCAAAAAGGAAATCACTTCTGCAACTATAGACTATTTTAAAATTAACAATGTAGAGTACATTGAATTATGGGGCAAGAGAGTTCCAGAAAAACATCTATTTCTGCTTTACTGACTATGCCAAAGCCTTTGACTGTGTGGATCACAAGAAACTGTGGAAAATTCTGAAAGAGATGGGAATACCAGACCACCTGACCTGCCTCTTGAGAAACATGTATGCGGGTCAGGAAGCAACAGTTAGAACTGGACATGGAACAACAGACTGGTTCCAAATAGGAAAAGGAGTACTTCAAGGCTGTATATTGTCACCCTGCTTATTTAACTTATGTGCAGAGTACATCATGAGAAGCTCTGGACTGGGAAAAACACAAGCTGGAATCAAGATTGCCGGGAGAAATATCAATAATCTCACATATGCAGATGACACCACCCTTATGGTAGAAAGTGAAGAGGAACTAAAAAGCCTCTTGATGAAAGTGAAAGAGGAGACTGAAAAAATTGACTTAAAGCTCAACATTCAGAAAACTAAGATCAGGCATCCAGTCCCATCACTTCATGGGAAATAGATGAGGAAACAGTGTCAGACTTTATTTTTCTGGGCTCCAAAATCACTGCAGATGGTGACTGCAGCCATGAAATTAAAAGACACTTACTCCTTGGAAGGAAAGTTATGACCAACCTAGATAGCATATTCAAAAGCAGAGGCATTACTTTGCCAACAAAGGTTCGTCTAGTCAAGGCTATGGTTTTTCCAGTAGTCATGTATGGATTGGGAGAGTTGGACAGTGAAGAAGGCTGAGCGCCAAAGAATTGATGCTTTTGAACTGTGGTGTTGGAGAAGACTCTTGAGAGTCCCTTGGACTGCAAGGAGATCCAACCAGTCCATTCTGAAGGAGATCAGCCCTGGGATTTCTTTGGAAGGAATGATGCTGAAGATGAAACTCCAGTACTTTGGCCACCTCATGCGAAGAGTTGACTCATTGGAAAAGACTCTGATGCTGGGAGGGATTGGGGGCAAGAGAAGAAGGGGACTACAGAAGATGAGATGGCTGGATGGCATCACCAACTCAATGGACGTGAGTCTGAGTGAACTCTGGGAGTTGGTGATGGACAGGGAGGCCTGGCGTGCTGCAATTCATGGGGTCGCAAAGAGTCAGACATGACTGAGTGACTGATCTGGTCTGATCTGATACTAAAAATATAGTTAGATAAAAAGTTAAGCCTTTTATTTAAAGGAGTGAAAAGGAACAAAATAAGTTTAAAATTTAAGAAGCTAATAACTGAAAAATAATAATGTAGTGGGGAGGGAAATTATGAAGCTTAATTATTTACTTTTATTAGAAAAATTGTGATTTTTTTCTAATAAAAAATTTGATTACCAGTAAGGCAGAAGTGCAGAGTTAACAGACAGTTGCTGGAATGAGGCAGAGTTAATGGGGTAAAAGACACTGTCCTAGGATCTTTCATGGTGGTCTAGTGGTCTGCCTTACAATGCAGGGGACACAGGTTCAGTCTTTGGTTGGGGAACTAAGATCCCACATGCTGCATAATGTGGCCAAAACAAGCAAAAGACATTGTTTCTGTCCTCACTGTCACTTAGCTTTGGCTGAGATGAAAAGCATGTGCAAAAATTAATTAGAGAATAGAACTATATTCAGTAAAGTGCCCGTTTGTGAGTTATAGATGGTAAATCATCTACAGCAAAGAATAGCAGTCAGCTGAATCTCCAGCTTCAAACTTATCAGTGGCCCCTGAGCAGTTATTTAGCCCCTCTAATTTGACTACTTCTCTGTGAAGTGGGGATCACAGGATTGCTGTGAGAATTAAATCAAAGTACACTAGGCCCTCTCTGTGCACCAGTGTGGAACCATGGATACACAGGGCTGACTTAAGGGACTTGAGCATCCTCGGATTTGTCGGGATGGGGTGGCTGGGGGGGTGGTCCTGGAAGCAATCTCCTACAGATACCAAGGGACAACTGCATGTGGTAAGAGCTGCCTAAAAAGTCAGTGTGGCAACTCTTCCAACCTCTTCTGAATGCTAGTGAGATGACTAGGGCACCTAGTACATCAGTATCTTAGTACATTTTACACATATGTCTCAGATGGTAAAAAATCTGCCTGCCAAGGCAGGAGACCCGAGTTCAATCCCTGGGTGAGGAAGATCCCCTGGAGGAGGGCAACCCACTTCAGTATTCTTGCCTGGAGCATTCCCATGGACAGAGGAGCCTAGCGGACTACAATTCATAGGGTCATAAAGAGTCAAACACAACTGAAGTGACTTAACATAGCACAGGACAGAAAACAGTATTTAGAGTATCCAAGTTCTCCTGCCTGGATGAAAAGATTGGGCATTTTATCTGTGACTGAAATATGGCCATGGTGACTGGGTGAACAAGTTTCTGTCCATTAAAAGAAAAAAAAGCTATAAAGCGTGACACTCCCAAAGCAGCAGCAGTTCGTGAGTTCCCAGCCACAGAGAACAGAATAGCCAGTTTTGCCGTTCTGTAGCTGGGTGGCTTCCCTGAGTGGAGAGGTGGAACTAGGGAGGCCTTTCAGATCTGGTTCTGACCAGTAAGCTCGTTTAGTCCTCATCCACAGGCGTGAGACATCACTCCTGCAGCCACTTGCTGTCACTGTTAGGCTCCTCAGGCATGATGATGGAGTCCAAGATCCTGAAAAAGTGTCAGGGTAGACATAAAAGGAGTCAGATTTTAAATCCGTAAAAAGTTGAAAAGAATTTAACACTTGATGGGAATTTGTGATCTGAGGTAAAGTTAGATTGTGTCTGGAAACAGGTAAAAATCTGTAGATGCTACACATCAAACCACTTTAGTAAAAGTATTTGTTCAGTGGGGGAAAGAAAAATCAGTGAAAGTAGTTAAATAATGTCTGTAGTCCAAATAACTAACTGCTATATTCCCTCCATTCCCAAGACACCATCAGCTGTAAGGTGTACCATTAAATTTATGACAGGCTAGGAGGTAGGGGCAAGGACATTGTATTAAATGTACACTTTGTTTCCAGAAATGTTAGAATATGGAAAAAAAAAAACACATGTGTCTTGGAATTAAGGAAATGCAGAATCTCACTCGGTTGGTGTTTTGGCATTTTCTTGCTGGTAGAAGATAGGACTAAGTTTATAAAAGCAATTTTTAAAATATTTACTAGAGACTTCCCTGGTGGTCCAGTGGTTAAGACTTTGCCTTCCCTAATGCACGGGGTGTGGGTCAGATACCTGCTTGAGGAGCTAAGGGTCCACATGCCTCGTGGCAAAAAAAACCCCAAATATAAAACAGAAGCAATATTGTGACAAATTCAATAAGGACTTTAAAAATGGTACATATAAAAAAAGTCTTCAAAAATTCAAAAAGCGTTTACTAATACACGGGACAGAACTAATGAAAATTGAAGGTACATAAAAGTTTTCTCAGGCCCATAGATTTATTTTCTTTCATTCATGTGTCAAGACAAAAAATGTCATGGACAGCTGGGGAAGAACTATATTTGATAAGCATGGAGTGTATTTTAGTGCCAGAAAATAATGAAATACTCGAAAACAAAAACCAAGAAACAATATTGACAGGAGAATATCAAAGGAACAAGGAGCCCACTGAAAGAGCTCCCACCAGCCAAAGGAGATTGATCTGAGCAACAAAGTTAGCAAAATGGTGTTGAATTATAACCCAAAGTATGAAATGAATATCTGTGAGACCATACTGATATAAAAAAATGACTGAAAATATATGGGGAGAAGTGATAAGTCTTCTGTGCAGAAAAATTCAAAATAATTTATATAGATACTCCACCCTTAAGCTTTTCTCTCCAAAGTGTAACAGTAGAGAAGAGGGTGAGGAGCAACCTTCCGTGGAGAATCATGACAAGCATTACGTTGGGTGATCAAGGCTGCGATCAACAGTGTGAAATTACGTTGACAGTAAATATTCATGATGTAATGTGATTAAAATGGCACGTTACCTCTGTGGTCTTCTCTAAACAACCGAATCACCCTGTCTGATGATGAGAAAAACATTAGACAGATCCCAACTGTGGAACCTTCTACAAAATACCTGACCAGTACTCCTCAGAACTGTCGAGGTCATCAAAATCAGGCAAAGTCTGAGAAACTGTCACAGCTAAGAGGAGCCTAAGTAAGCTCGATGACTAAACGTAATGTTGTATCCTGGATGGGATTTCTGCGACAGAAGAAGGACATGGGGAAAAATTAAGAAAACCCAAGATCATGGCATCCGGTTCCATCACTTCGTGGCAGATAGATGGGGAAACAGTGGAAACAGTGGCTGACTTTATTTTTCTGGGCTCCAAAATCACTGCGGATGGTGATTGCAGCTATGAAATTAAAAGACGTTTACTCCTTGGAAGGAAAGTTAAGACCAACCTAGACAGCATATTAAAAAGCAGAGACATTGCTTTGCCAACAAAGGTCCGTCTAGTCAAGGCTGTGGTTTTTCCAGTGGTCATGTATGGATGTGAGAGTTGGACTGTGAAGAAAGCTGAGCGCCTAAGAATTGATGTTTTTGAACTGTGGTGTTGGAAAAGACTCTTGAGAGTCCCTTGGACTGGAAGGAGATCCAACCAGTCCATCCTAAAGGAAATCAGTCCTGGGTGTTCATTGGAGGGACTGATACTGAAGCTGAAACTCCAATACTTTGGCCACCTGATGCGGAGAGCTGACTCATTGGAAAAGACCCTGATGCTGGGAAAAATTGAGGGCAGGAGGAGAAGGGGACGACAGAGGATGAGATGGTTGGATGGCATCACCGACACAATGGACATGGGTTTGGGTGGACTCCGGGAGTTGCTGATGGACAGGGAGGCCTGGAGTGCTATGGTTCATGGGGTTGCAAAGAGTTGTACACGACTGAGCGACTGAACTGAACTGAAATAACCTATGGTCCTTAGTTAATAATGTATCAGTTTTGGTTTCTTAATTTCTCTTTATCTATCGTACTAAATGTAAGATTTTAATATCAGGGAGCTTGGGTACAGAATGAGAACCCGACTATCTTCTTGATTTTTCTGTAAATCTACAACTGCTCTAAAAGACAAAGTTGTTAAAATTCTTTTAATACCTAAACAGAAAAAACAAAAAGCATGGACAGGAAGCCAGGTTAGGAAATTTTAAGGGAAGTTATAATGTATTTTGTTGAGACCATTGAAAATTCCACACAGAGCATGATTGAAGTAGAACATATGTAACTGCTTAGTTTTAAAAAAGGGAACTGGCAGCTTATCCCAGAATGTGACACTTCTAAATATATTCAAGTCGATTCATTATTATTTATCATCCATGGAGTATTTTGTTTTTCCAAGATGGCCAAGTTTTACCATTATTCTTTTTAAAGTGATGGCTGTGCTTTTAGCCATGTTGACTCAGATGGCTAATCTAACTGTACAGTTCAGTCAGAAAACCAGCCATCAGCTGTCAGAATGGTAAAAACAGTTATGTGTGTTTTCAAAGCCAGAAAGGCACTCATGTGGTGAGACTGCAGAGTTTCGTGTTATCCAAAGTCCTGACTCCCAGGATCCATTTCCTCACTTGGTGTTCTCACATGGAAAACTTCTTTGGGGAATTACAGGGTCATATTTTCAAGACTTGGAACAGTAGGCTTGTCTACAGTTACCTTTATAAAAAACAACTAAAAAGAAAAAAAAAAATCCCTTTAAAAGCATTTAAAAAAAAAAAAAAAGAATTACGCCAGGGTAGCCAAATAGAAACAGTCATTGGGGTTTCTGCACTGAGTCAGGTTGTATAAATTACAGACTATTTTCCCCTTGGTCCAAGACATTGTTTCACTTCCACACACCACTGCCTACATCCATAAATTCCAGTGTGTTGGCCCTCCAGAGGGCTCGAGGAATTATAAAAGAGGAGAGGAGGGGACTGACCACAGGAACAAGCAGGCTAGAATGGCACCCTTGAGGTTCCTGCTTGGTCCTGCCTCAGCTCTGCTCCAGGCCTCACCCCTGCTGGGGGCACAGAAGGGCACTCTCCCTGGTGCTCTTGGCAGGCCAGCATCAGGGCCCCCCACAGTCAGGGCTCACATGCCACTAGGAACCCCATCCATCCCACAGGAAGATGAAGTCAACCTTTCAGGAGAAACCAAAAGGCTGGCATATTTTGGAGACCAGCAAGTGGGAAATGTGTACCAGTTATGTAGCCCTGGGAGACAGAGAGTACCGTGGCTTTGTTTGCTGAACCCAAAGTTAGGGCACACTGTCCGAGAGCAGGACTAACTAGACTGGACGTGAACTTGAGACTGGCCCAGGATACTCAGGCTGAGTGGCCCTTGTGGCTGCGCGGTGCAGAAGAACGTGAGCCAGGCCCTGGGTGTGCTCGGCCATGCTGGCGGCCTCCAGAGAGGATCCTGGGGACGCCCTGGGTGCAGCTCATGGCCGCCCTTCCTCAGCAGTCCCCAGGGCCGTGGCACTGGGCCCATCCTGGTGACAGGCCAGCGCCCAAGCTCCAGGCTCCACCGTGAGCTGGCTGCCCTTCCCAGGGGCCACCCTTCCCCAAGGTGGGGCTACCCGGGGGGCCCAAGAGCCTCATGGCATCAGAAGAGCCAGGAGCCCAGACACCACTGTTCCCTGCCTCCCCCACCCCACCCCCGTGCTTCTCTCCTCTTTACCTGAGCCCTGGGGATGTCTGGGGCCAGCTGGGGACCCCTTTGGGGACACAGCCATTTCTTGAGACACAGGGTTACCCCAGCGTGAAGTAGGCAGGGAGGCGATCTTATCACATGTCTCTGACCGCTCCTTGAACAAGTCAGAGAAGGTGCAGTGAGGAAGTCTAATGTCACATGCAACACTTACAGGAAGCCGACTGCAGGACAGCAGGGGAGCTCGAGAACTTGGCCGTTTTCAGCGGATTAGAACAACGCAGGTCAGTGCTCCTTCCCCCCCGCCGAAAAATCTTTTTAGCCGCTCTAAAATACCTAACTGGTTCTCTTTCCTTAAACTGCCTTGAACGCTTTTTTTGCGACATGAAGAAATTGCTCCAGCTTTGAATGTAAGAGCCGGGGTGTAGCTGGTGGCCACGCGCCGTTAGAGGAACAAGCATCAAGCCCTTATTATGAAAATGAAATTGTCAGAACCTCTTGCTTCCCTGTTCAGAACCTCTGTGCCCTAAAAAACAAACCTTCACATGGTCCTTAAATTACTTATTTCATGGAATTTAGCTAAGCCTCTCATCAAGGTCACCTGTTAGCATAAACCAGGACACATCAGCTTGTGTTTGCGGGCAGTCTCAGGGTGTTCAAAGGGCAGTAGAAAATGCGGCAGTATTGTGTGGACAAACAGGCTATAAGACTATGCAAAAGTCTGTTGCTTTTATGCACTTTTTTTCGTGTGGTGGAATGAATCTTTTGGCTTGTATTTCCTGTTAAAATTGTTTCTCATATCTTTATAAATTCTTAAGTTCCCTTTTAAATTTTTTATGCTCTCTTCCTTCCTACTTGTCTTCTACATTTGTTTTAAAAATTTCCTCCTTTTATTGAAAATGGAAGTAAAGGGGTGCGGGCAGTTTGAATGGGGGATGAGGAAGGCCCCTGCCTGCCCTGCCCCCACCCCGGGTCTGAGAACACAGCTTGGAGCTGTCATGTTCTGGGTGTGCAGGAGCCATGAGGTCTGCCTGCTACCAGAGCTTTGTGTCTTCAGCCTGTTCTCCAGAGAGGAAGATCTGAGGCGTCTAGAGCAGAACCCGAGAGATGGTTGAAGCATTGGAAATTAGAGCCCAGATACAGCTAAATGGCCCAAGAGGATTCATCTCATGAGGGGCAGTTTAATAAGGAACTTTCAATAAAAGGCTCTTACACAATGGCCTGCCACTTTCAGACCCGAAGAAAAAAGGAAAATGTCTCAAATCTGAGTGACAGGAAGGAAGTCACTACCTGCTTGGGCTCTTACTAAGCACTAGAACAGGTTAGCCAGCGAAGAGTTTTTTTCCTGGACCATTTGAAAACAGACTAATCTTCTTTCATAGCCGTGTTCATGTGTTAATAGAGGTAGAGAGAGAAAAGCAGAGCAGAGCCCGGGTTTGGGAGCTTCCTGTTTCCTGTCTCCATCCCAGCCCAGAGGGTTCTACAAAGTGTGCTGAAAGAAAGAACAACAGTGGGGTGAGGGGTTAGCGGACTCACGTGTTGTTTATATCCTAGTAATGCAAAATAACCAAAACTATGAGGCAAGAGAAAATTGTTGATGATATCCTCAGATTGCCACATTTTTTTCATTTTTTTGCTACTATGTTGTGCAAGAAGATGGTGAGGAAACTGACAGACTATGAGAGGATTGGAAGTTAGAGATCTCAGCCCTGGTGCTTCTGGAAACCCTATACTGGCTCTGAGGGAGGCAGCCCATGTTTCCAGTCACGGGTAGGGGCTAGAGGGGAGATTGGACTTTCTTGGTATTGGAGTCCTTTGCACAAATAAATGCCTAGAGGAGCCACATGGAAGGGAACTGTGGTGGAGAGGTCTCTTGCATATGGCACCAGGCGCACCCCTGAACAGCAGAAAGAGGCTTACATCTTCGTGGTAGCTGGACATGCCTAGAAGGAGCTCTTCTTTCAGTTTTGTTTTGATTTTTTAATTGGTCCTAGAGGTTTATTGTTCAGAGAGTTTTGTATTCTGCTAATCTGCTGCTCATAGCAGAAAAGGGTTTTTTATTTCTTTAAATGCTTTCCAGATGGACTTGACATCTTTTTTCGGGATGGATTCTTCTGAAAGCTCTTTCCCTTTCTCCTTGGGGCATCTGTTCTCTGCCCATCCATTCCTCTAGCTTTCCACATTCCCCTTGTTCCTTTATGTTTGAGATGCAAGACAAGGTTTATAAAGTGTCATTATTGTGCAAAGTCTCTGACCCCCAAACCTGAAAGTGGTTCAAAAAAAAAAAGAAGAAGGAGGACTCAGAGGCGCAGAAGGTGCTAGATCCTGCTGGATGGTGGATAACACCTGGAATGTTAATTTCACATGTAATTCTTAGACAGGAAGTGCCGCCAGTTCAATGTGGAGGTCAAAAGTAGAAACATAAATGGTCACCTTTTATCCGGAGTTGAAAAATGCTGAATTTTATGGGGAGGGACTACATGGGCATGTCACTGAATTCTCTAAATAAGAAGAGGAAGGGGCTGACTTCACAATCCCTCTTCTCCTGCACCCTGACATATAGGCAGGCCTCTTTTCCCCAGAATCTCAGATAATACAGGGTAACACTTCAGAATCAGCATCTACAGATATTGGAGTGGCTTGGGCTTCAGAGGAGTGAAAGGGTGAGATATACAAAATATTCATGCTAGTAGAGAAGAAGAAAATAATAAAACTGACGAGTGCAACCTTTACAGTTGAGTTCATCCTTGGCCGTCTTGCTGTGTTGACATCAGCAGGTCTGTAGGCCATCCATCTCTCTGGGCTTTCTCAGAGAAAAGTTCTGGGCATGGGAGAGGTATTGTTATCATCATTGCCATACTGGGAAATATTGGGAGCATAGATTTGGTTTTTTAACTGTGGTAACATACACATAAAATTTACCATCTTTAACTATTAAGTGTGTAGTTCAGTAGCATTAAATGTATTTACCTTGTTGTACAACTCATCTTCAGAACGTCTTCATTTTGAGAATGGATACTCTGTAGCCATGAAACAACTCTCCATTTCCCCTCCCCCCAGCCCCTGACACCCACATTCTACTTTCTGTTTCTATGAGTTTGACTACTCTAGATACTTCATATAAATGATACAATATTTGTCTTCTTATGACTGCTATATTTCACTTAGCATAAAGTCTTCAGGATTCATCCATGTGGTAGCATGTGTCAAAATCTCCTTCCTTTGTAAGGCTGTATAGTATAGTCTGTTAGATATACCACATTTTCTGTATTCATTCATCTGTGGGTGACATTTAGCTTACTTCTGCCTTTGGCTATTTTCACTAATGCTGCTGTGAGCATGGGTATACGCATACCTGTCTGAGATACTGGTTTCATTTCTTTTGTATATATACTCCAAAGTGGTATTGGTGAATCATATGGTATTTCTATTTTTCATTTTTTGAGGCATTGCCATACTGTTTTCCATAGCAGCTGTACCTTTTTACATTCCCACCAACACTGCCCCAGGGTTTCATTTTCTCCAAAACCTAGCTCATACTTGTTAATTTCTGCTTTTTTTCCCCTCCCATCACAGCCATCCTAAAGGATGTAAGATGATATCTCAGTTTTGATTTGCATTTTTCTAACAATTAGTGACATTGAGCATCCTTTTATATGCTTGTTGGCATTTGTATATCCTCTTTGGAGAAATACCAGTTCAAGTCCCTTGCTTGTTTCTCAGTGAGGTTATTTGGTATTTGGTTGTTGAACTTTAAGGTTCTTCATATATTCTGGATATTTAGAGAACTATAGATTTTTTAAAGTATTGCATGTTCAGGTTCTAATGTTCATATCATCTACTGGCACCAGCTGCCTCCTGTGACCTCCACCCTTGGGAAAGAGCATGAATTTCAATAATTTTTTTTTCAACAGTGTAATTTTTATCTTAACTCTTCAGAGTGCTACACAAAGTTTCAGTCATTTTCAGCTTATAAGCAGTTTGGTTTTTGAAAACTGACAAAAGTGAAGGGAAGGGAAAGAAAGGGAAGAGCTTAGGGTAGTGGTTTTTATTCTTTCCATACTTTATACTTTTTTAGCTATGTAAACTTCAGGAAAAAGCCTTATCCTCAATTCTGTTGACTAAAACTGAACTCCATGCTGGGATAAAAATACTTTCTGAGAATCATCTAGTAATTATGTCTTCCTATACCACCCTCCCTCCAAATGCACAGACTCAAAGATGCCTCAGATTACAAAACCATTGTCATTTTTCTTCATGAATGCCTCAAAAAAAAAAAAAGTATTTTGCTTCTGGGTAGTAAGGACTCAAAGAGGAATTGAGCTGTTGTCCCAGGAAAAGGAATAAGAGCAGTGGGACTCTTCTGGAGTTGTGGCCATGCTGTTTGTTTCGATTCAGACTTTCAGGAAGGAGCTGGTAGGGAAGATGTGATGGGCAGAGGGACACAGTCCTGTGGGGACTGCTTGTGCTGGAGGCACTGACTTCTAAATGAAGTACCCTCGAGATGAGGGAACAGACTGCCTGTGTACCTGACTGATTCTTGCCTCTGCCATTTCAGTTTCCCTCCAGTTCTTCATCAGTTAGAAAATTGGTGCTGTTCTCCACCCGTCTCAAAAGGGTGTTGGAAAATGACCAAAATGCTTGCATTTGTTTGTTACTGAGAGACAGAGAAAACTTTTTCTCAATAAATAAATAAATAAACTAGGACGAGAGGAATCCTGGAGGTGGAACCCTGTTATGATGCAACGAACGAGCAAACTTCAGCAGCAGCTCTTCCTGGTGTACATGATATCCCATGCCAGTTTCACCAGGAGGTATTCATACACCACCCCCATTGTAATTTGTCAATACTAATTAGAAGTTACTGCTTTGAGACTAACTAGCTGGATACTTACCAGAGTGTCTGTTTTTGATATTTTCTGGTATGAGTTAGGCTTGCTTCCTACTTTTGTTTGTGTCTGGGTTTTAATAATATGTCATATTTGAGGTTCACTCATTGTATTGGTTTGTAATCCTAGTGTGACTTAAAAACAAAGTCTTTTGTTTTTTTAATATCAGGATACATGTTTGCACACACCCATACATACATGTTGTTGTTCCGTTGCTAGGTCGTGTCAGACTCTTTGGGATCCCATGAACGGCAGCATGCCAGGATTCCCTATCCTTCACTATCTCCTGGAGATGCTTCCTCAATTAAAAGTCATTCGATGATATCTTGGCACCTACAATTATTTAGAATATGCTGCTAACTTCAAGCTAGGAAGTTATTCATGTATTATGCCTATAGATTCATTTGGAGGGTCTGCTAGTGAATTGCTATTCTTTCAATAAATACCTGACTTTTTAAGGGGTGGTTTGGAGCATTTTTGATTTCCAGGCTGGCTACAAAAAGATCTGGTCTTCCTTGAAGGCTTTAGAGACCTGTAGAATGATCCTGCCTCCTGGAAACTGGGAGTGGGACCAGTGGAGGGGCTGCCCAATACCTCAGCAGCTTGCTACGCAGACAGTTGCACAGAAGGCGCCAGCTCCGCCCTCTCACTGCGGTGTGGCTTCTTAGGAAAGTCTCAGTTCCAGAAGTCATTTAACCAACTGAGCATTCTTGATGGGCTGCCACCAGGGCTTCGCCTGAAAGCTCTTTCAAAGCAGACTTGCGCCTTCACTCTTTCTTTCCTTCCCTTTGTATGCCCCTCTTCTTTCTGTGCTTAACTCTCAGTCCCGCCTAAAATGCCCATCACCTCCTGAAGACTGAGGCTCAGGAAAGAACTCACCTGCATGGACAGCTTACTTCCTCCCCCAGCCCTGCCTCTAAGCTTTATGTGCTACTTTCTTGGAGCATTTAATGCTTTTCCCTGCAAATCAAGGCTGATGAATAAGCACAGTTGCCAGAATCAAAGTGTTTGAGAGGTTTTATGTAGGGAAAATAATTGGGGAGGAAATAATGTTATTATAAGATAAATCGTGGTGAATCTGGAAGGGTAGAATAGACAGTTTACTTTTTAAAAACTGCTTTTAAGGATTCATAAGGAAGTAGCAATAGGGGAAGGGGAATTGAAAAGGCCAGAGGATAATTTGCTCCAAAAGACAAAAATGTTAGGTTATTCAAAAACTATTTTTTTCTCTTACTTCAGTGCCAGGAACATCTGGCCTTGGGGAAAGTTTCAGAAAGAGGATTTTGGATGCTGTTGTCACTATTCAAAACTTAAAGAGATAGATAAAAAAACAGAACTCTGGGTTTTTAGAAATAGAAGGAACCTTCAAGGGTTCAGTCAGTGGCTCAGACAGTAAAGAATCTGCCTGCAATGCAGCAGACTGGGGTTCCATCCCTGGGTCAGGAAGATCCCCTGGAGAAGGAAATGGCAACCCACTCCAGCATCCTTGCCTGGAGAGTTCCATGAACAGAGGAGCCTGGCGGGCCCTACAGTCCATGGGGTCGCAAAGGGTCAGACAGGACTGAGAGACTCACACACACATAAGTCATGGGTTCAATCCTATCATTTTTAGATTTGGAAACGGAGGCCCAGAATGGCTAGGAGGTTTGTCCTGGTTGACAGAGCTAGTTAGTGACAGTGGGGACGTGGATCATGCTGACTCTGGCATGGGCAGCAGTGTTGAGAACTCCCAAGGACTTGACATTGATGTCAGTGCCCCTCTAGGCTCTACAGAGGCCAGACCCATGCCTAAAAAAGAGCAGGCCAAGAGACTGAGGAGTTTATGGGCTCACAAAACTCCAGCTAAATGACCTCTGTTCCTGGAAGGAGCCACAGCAATATGGGTGTAACCTTGACAGTAGACACCTAATCTATCCTACCTGGAGAAAGTTTGTATGCAGTGATGGCTCCCATGGAGCAAAGAAAAGGACAGCCCAGAAAGGAAAAATCCCCAGAGTTGCCCAGGGTTGGCCAAAAAGAGAGACCCTCAATATTGTGGACAGGACTGTGGAGTAAGAGGGGGTTGTCCCTTGGGTAGCATGGATGAAGATTAGGACTCACCATGGCCCAGATTAAGTAGCCTCCAAGAGGCTTGCTCAACCTTAGCCCTGATTCCAAGATCCCTTCAGAAAAAGTACATCAGTTTCCTGGATACCATTATCTCAGACGAGTATATTCTGGACAGTGGCTATGGTCACTGGAAAGTAATGCCATCATTTGTGAATCCTGGTGTGCCTGGGAGCCTCTCGTGAATTTGTAAGGTGGGTCAGTCATTCTGAGTCTGAGCCCTCTGGTTCCCGATAAGAAGGAGATTTGGGGGCCTCTAGGTAAGAAGATTTGGGGACCTTTAGGTGAAGTCCCTGAGCTGGAAGTGTGGTGATCCAGCCCCCACCCCCCCGGGAATGCCCCTCCACAGGGTCTTCCTGGGCAAGCAGCAAACTCTCCTCAGTGTCAGTCCTAGTTCTTTGTCCCTCCTCTTTAAATTGCCATAAGTATATAAGAAAATAAAATGTAATATACAGGTCCTGCAATTGAACATTACAAGCCCTTTTTGGACTCTTGATAATTTATGGGGTTTGGTTTGGTGTTTTTTTTTTTGCCTTTCGAAGGGCATTTTCCCTTAATTCAGAAATATTTTTTGAGCACCTTCCGTGTAGATCTTATATTCTAGGTGGGAGATGTGGATAATAATAGTAAACCTAATAAAATAGGATGTTACATAGTCTGTTCCAAGGTTAGAAAGTAACAAGGACTAAGGAAGACATGCGGGAAGGCATTGGTGGGCGTACAGATTTAAGTGGGGTGGGTAGGGTAATTGTCACAGAGAAGGTGGCATTGGAGTGAGAACTTGGAAGAGGTGAGAGAATTCGCCTTGCAGTTAGTTACCTAGGGCCTTGAGGCAGAGCAAATCTGATGTATTCAAAGAATGAGGAGGAGCTGGTGTGACTGGACCAAGTGAGGAGGAGGGAAGTAGGGAGGGGTCCTGGAGGGCCTTATAGGCCCATGTAGGACGCTAGCTTCCACTCAAGAGTGAGGGGAATTTTGGGAGGACTTTGAGCCATGGAGAGTTGATGCTCTGACTTTGCTCTTTAAAGGATGCCTCTGGCTCCTATGTTGAGAATACAGTACAGGACAGCAAGAGTTGAAGAGAGAGGCCATTGCAATATCTGGTGAGAGATGACAGTGCCGTGGACCAGAGGGGCAACACTAGAGGTGGTGAAGATTAATCAAGGTCTGTTTTTTGTTTGTTGTTTTTCTTGGTCAAAGTATTGTTGTTTTACAATGTTGTATTAGTTTTTGGTGTACAGCACAGTGATTCAGTTATATATATATATTTATTATTATTTATGTGCTTTTCCATTATGGTTTATTGTAGGATATTGAATAGAGTTTCCTGTGCTGTACAATAGGGCCTTGCTGTTTTTCCATAGTATATGTAATGGTTTGCATCTGCTAGTCCCAAACTCCCAGTCTAACCCTCCCCACTTTCCTGTTGGCAACCACAAGTCTTTTCTCTGTGTCTGTGACACAGACATAGAGAAACAGTCTATGCTTTGTAGATATGTTCATTTGTGTTGTATTTTAGCTTCTACATTTAAGTGACATCATATGGTATTTGTCCTCACTTAGTATAATAATCCCTGGTCCCATCAATGTTGCTCCCAGTGGCATTATTTCATTCCTTTTTGTGGCTGAGTAGTATTCCATTTATACATGGACCACATCTTCTTTGTCCATTCATCTGTTGATGGACATTTAGGCTGCTTCCATGTCTTGACTATTGTGAATACTGCAGAGCCTGGTTGTTTTGAAGGTGGAACGAAATTAACTGTTGGATTGAATGATGGTAAGTAGGAGAGGAATCAAGGAAGACTCCAAGGACTTTGCCCTAGGCCTAGGAGGAATCAAAGTGCCATCAGACTGAGATGAGGAAGCCTGTAAGTAGAGCAAGGTGGGTGGAGTGGAGGGCAGGTCTGTGGAGCTTAGTTTGTGCTGAGCATGGAGGTCTGTTAAACAGACATCACATGGAGATGTTGAGTAGGCAGTTGGATATGTGTCTACACATAGGAAACAGAATTCCAGAAGAAATTAATCTTCCTTAATGGTCTTAATGGTTGGATGTTACTTCTAAATACATCTGCAACTTCTAAAACTCCTATAAAAATAGGAACTAGGACTCTGCTTAAGGACTTACTCATTGATTGATTTCTGGGACTGAAATCAGAGAGTGTTTACTTGAGTAAATGAGAGTGGAAGGATCAGGATTTTTGTTTTAGGCCTTGCCTTTTACTGCTTAAGCCTCAGGGATCCATAAATCTTTTTTTTTTTTTTCTCCTGGCCACACCACATGCAGTATCTTAGTTCGCCAGAGATCAGACTTGCACCCCCTGCAGTAGAAATGCAGAGTCTTCATCCCTGAACCGCCAGGGAAGTCCCCATCATTCTTATTTTAAGAAAAGAAATTTTTAGCAAAGTAGGCAAAAGCAAAGTTTATTTTTGTTCAGATGCTCAGTATTTAAACAAATCAAGTGTTTCTTTGTGTTTATGTCAAGACAATTGGAAATCTTGTAAGGTTCTTTGCATCATTTACTGTTTATGTATCTATTACTATTATCTTGATAATTGATATTGCATTTATTGCAATTTAAGCAAATGTTAGCTAGTTACACAAATATGAATGAATGAAAGTATGTTAGCTGTTTTCCTGGAAAAAAGGAAGTATGTTAACTTCATTCAGTGGGGAGAATTCTGAGTTCTCATGGGTTTGATCGAAGTTTGTACAAAACAAACATTTTGACCTCTACATTCATTCTTTGTTTGCTTTTTAGTCAGCTTGAGTGAACATAAAGGGTGTGTTTTTAAGAGACCTAAATTGGTACACTGGAATAACCCTAGCAGTTCCTGCCTGAAACAGAGATCAAATGTTTTTATGCTCAGTCTTGTGCTCAGTCCGTAAGAGCATCTATCAGTTCTGCCTTTGTCTCATTAGCCAGGTGTTGTGTGAGCCTCATTTACAGAGATTTGTCCCTCAGCCAGGTGTTGTGTGAGCCTCATTTACAGAGATATTTATTGAGATGACCAAAATGTTCATTCCGGTCTTTTCTGTACAATGTTACAAAAAAACATGAATGAACTTTTACCCATTCTAACACATTGCCTCAGAAGGGAAGGGACAGGGCTACAGTCCTTGGAGCCAGAATTCAGACCCAGGGCTACCAGTATCCAAAGCCTCCCCTCCTCTGCTTCCGAGAAGCATTAGCAAAATAAACCAACCAGAGCATTTCAGTAAAACAGTGTAGACCGAGTGGTACCATAGAATGACCTCCTTATCATGAACGAAAACATGGGGCTCCTCTCAAAAATTTCAGGTAGTTGCTAAAGCAGTCCTTGAAATGAGAAGATACGTGAGAAAAAGTCTCTTGTTTTCATCTTTCCCCCATACAGTGGTGGGACTGCCTGAGTGGTGTGATGGCTGTGGGCTAAGAGCATGCCCCTCCATCAGCCCTACAGGAAAACGCCCCACCCTGTCTTGTGTAGAAGCCCCCTGGTGCCAGCTGACAGCAGCTGTCCACGCTGCTCCTGGAAGGCGCCTGGGAGCTGGGAGTCTGAAGCCAGCCAGCCCTGAGGAGGCCTGACAGGGGCTTCTGAGAGCCTTGGAAGTGGTCCAGGAACTGGAGGCATTGACCTCAGCTCCAGGCTTAGAAGGGCTGGACTGTGTCCCTCCAGTGCAAGCCAGACGGAGGGCTGAAGGGCAACAGGGTCAGTTCCCACACTGGAACCTTCCATGGGGACCCTGGGGAAGAACAGCCCCCACCTCAGCAGATGATAGTTAGACTGTTTGCCCTGGTGCAGCTGTGCTGGTTACTAAAATACTAAGATGTTTCAAAACCTGTTGGTGACTCATTACCAACTGTAGTCACCCCAGTGCACGCCCAGCACCCCAAGACCTCTCTCATAATTCAGCAACCAAGGATTAGTGCCTGGCACAGCATGGGGTACCTCAGGACCCTGCTCCAGCATCCAGCATTGTTTGGATTGGTTAGTGCCTGTGTCTTATGGGCTTTTAGATATTTTGACTGTAACTCCTGTCTCATCCCTAATAAAACAGAACACTGAGCTGGTGATGACAAATGTTTAAAAATTATCTATCTATTTTTGGCTGTGTTGGGTCTTCATTGCTGCACACAGGCTCTCTCTAGTTGAGGTGTGTGGGTTTCTCACTGCAGTGGCTTCTCTTGTTGCAGAGCATAAGCTCTAGAGCATGGGCTTCAGTGGTCGTGGCACACAGGCTGAGTTGCCCCTTGACGTGTGGAATATTCCCAGACCAGGAATCGATCCCATGTCCCCTTCATTGGCAGGCAGATTCTTAACCACTGGACCATCATGGAAGTCTGATGATTTTGATGGGGGCCCAGGAGGGCAAAATTTAAACTATAATTGTTCCCCAAATCACTGGTTCTCTGCTCTGGGCCTGTGGTTAGCATCCCAGGCTATTTTTTTTATCACCTAGAAGGAAAGCATCTGCAGTGGTTGTCATTGGGAGGGTTATAAGTAGAGGTCACGCAGGATCCCTAGAAACATAATTTTGTCTAGTGTCTTCATGGGACCCCAGTTTCAGAAGACTGGACTTTTTTTAGGAATACAACATCTCTCCTTTACTTACTTGGTTTCTACTCCTCTCCTACCTGTCACGAAAAAAAATGGTTATCTCTGTGAAACATGGCTTGTTTGCCCCACTAGAACAGTTGCTGACCACCTGCCCAGAGGAGGTGAAAGTTTCATTATAAGCCAAGCTCTACTAATCTTGATTTATTAGTGCCAAACACTTGCTTTTTGCAGCTGTGGGAACAGTTTTCAAAGCAGATTTATTTCTGAGTTGGACTAGCAGTACCACATGGTTAAGGGAAAAAAAAAAGGATTCTTTCACAAACACAGCAGATGCCCACACATGGTGGTTCCAGGGGTGTGTGAGGAGTCATTGTGCCCATCCACAAAGCGTCAGACTGATTTTTAGGTGGTTTGGGGTGTGCTGAGTCCTTTAACATGGTGGGGGGGAGGGGAGGTGCGATTAACCTGAAATCAGTGGCCATAATACATCTTTATTTCCGCTAGCCTCTAACTAAAAACTTTGCATTTCCCTCAAGTATGAAGGTAGCCCACAAACTTCAGGAGTTGTAGCAGCATTTGTGATCGCATCCCCAATAGAAGTCATCGACATTTTACATCACTGAATGGTAGGCAGCTTCTAAGATGGTCCCCAAGGCTCCCCACCTCCTGCAATTCACACCCTTATTTACATCCCTCTCCTTCGTGTGAGCTAGTTTAGTGACTCATTTATGGTGAACAAGATGAAGCAGAGAGGATGGCATGTCTCTTCTGAGATTTAATTTTATGATTTCCATCTTGGGGGCTTTCTCACACTCTCTTGCTCACTGTGAGGAAGGTCCACTACTGTGTTCCGAACTGTCCCGTAGAGAGAACCACACAGCCCAGAACCAAGGGAGACCTTTGACCAATAGCTGGCGAGGAACTGAGTCCTGCCAACATGTGAGTGAGCTTGGAAGGAGATTCTCCCCTAGTTATCATGTATGCTAGAAAAAATACGTAACGACACCTGAAATGAATGGTTTCATGGATCTAGTTACTTAGGATGACGCTAAATTATGGCTTTGTATTTTTTTAAGGTTAGTTGACTTAAACAGAAATATTAAGTGAATGATCTAGTTTGGGTGGTATGCAGTCATCCCAGAATTATGAAGTTGGTTTGCGAATGTTTGACATTTGGGAACCACTGCCCTGGGAAACTTACTGGGAGACCAGACACATAAACAGATAAAGAGATAACAGTTCAAGTTCAGGAAGAGGCGGTGGGGGGGGGGGTGGGTCTAAGTTCAATCAGATTGCTTCCAGGGTACTTGATAACCTAGCAGAGGGGTAGTCTGTACCCCTCCCAAACTTCCAGTCACATGTCACACTGCCCCTTTGCTGCTGCCCCGCAGGGGGAGATGGGGTGGGGAGTGACTTGGGAGGCCCAACAGGTTCCTCATCGTCCTCTCATCTGTGAGATCAAGCTCTGTGTAACTTAATTTCAAGGCCTAGAAAAATGTTGGTGCCTGAATCACCTTTGTGGTCCACCATCTAGTCCTGCATAGTCCCATGTGGTGACCACGTGAAATGTGGCTGATTAGAATTGGAGTGGGCTGTAAAGTATACACAGGATTTGAAGACTTAGTATGGCAGGCTGTAACATATCTCGTTAGTAATCTTTACATTGATTCACATTGAAATGGTATTTTAGATATATGGGATTAAATAAAACATATTCTTAAAGTTAATTTCATCTATCAGTAGAGAACTGTAAATTGCATATGTGGCTGGCGTATTTCTAATGGGCAGCTGTTCTCCCTGCCTGCAGATGAGAGAAAGTACCCAAGTGTGTGGAGGGGGTGTTGGGGATGGCGGAGGCAGGGGGTGGGTGGGGTGGTTAGCCCTGTACTGATTGTGCTAACCTGTTGTGATTCTGCTTATCCCTCCCTGATCTCCAGACTGTGCTTCCATTTGCTTTCTGGATATACTGGATATCTTGGCAGATTTCAAGCTCAGTGCCCTTCCTCTAAAACCTGGACCTCCTCCTGCCTTCCCCATCTCATAAATGGCACCCCCTGTCTAATAAATCTCTATGTCTTGGTATTTCTCAAATAACATGCTGTATTTCTTGAATCCATCTCCCCTTTTATATTTCCTCTGCCTCTTCCCTGATTTACACCTTCAGAGCCTGAAGGCTGATCCAGTGCAGGTGAGTCTCCTGCCTTTAAAGACTCTGGCCTTTCACCTCACTGCTGTCAGAGTGAGCTGATAAAGCACGGATGTGACTGTGGCACCACTGCTTAAACATCTTCCTTGGGGCCCCAACACCTCCAGTTTGGGAGTCCAAATTCCTGAACACTATCTGACGCTAGAGTACCTTCCCAGCCAGCTGCGTCTAAGGAGCAGCCCTGCTCTCTCATGGCCTCCTCTGCTTAGCAGACTGCCTTCAAGCACAGCTCATGGCCAGCTCCTCTGCAAAGCCTTCCATACCCACTGCTCTGCCACCCTTGCCGCACCTTTGTACCCTGTCACCACCCAGTCACATGCATTATGATCATCTGCTCACGTTATCTTCCTGCCTCCCATCCCCCAAGAACAAACCCCTCTCTTCCTACCTTGCTCTACTTCCCGCTGCTACCCCAGCACCAGTACAGTCCCTGGCCAGAGTATCTTCTTAGTAAATGTTGGCTAGATGAAAAAATAATAGATCAATGCTGGATGTTTTCATGTTTGTGGGGCAAAAAAATCTGTTGGAGATTTAAACAAAGATCTTAAGATCAAAGTAGTACTTAGATGTGAACTTTTGCTTTTGTCTATAAAACAAGTTATTCTGACTTGATGAAGATAAAATAGAATCTAGAACAGTAATGATTTCCTTCTTGAAAAATATTGTATGCTTCTTTTCCTTTATACTTTCACTCTGGTAACAATGGCTTTTGCTTCTGTTAAATTGTTTCAACCTATTCTAAAAAAATGACTCACAAGGCAAAACAATTAGATTCTAGTTCTAACTTGAATGCATTTCCCAGGTCCACAACCTCTGGGAGATTTGGTTACCTTATTTGTAAACTGAAACAGTTTACTGTGTGACCTCTAAAGTAATTTCCTTTTCTAAAATTCTAAAGCATTTTAAGGTTCCAAGGGCTTGAAGATGGGGCTGCTGATCATAGGCTTGTTTTACTCTTGTTTGTAAGTGACCCATCTGACATTTACTTGGGAGTATAGAGTTTCAATATATACTCTGTTCTAGCCCATTGAAGAGAGCAGATTAAGATAAAGCTCTTCTAAAACTGTAATATTCAGTGTTGGAAAGAGTATGGTGAATAGGGCATTCCTTTAGGACGCCAGAGGAAGTGTAAGCCCTTCGCACTGTGTTTCAAGAGAGTTTAAATTGTTCAGACTATTTGATCCAGTATTTCTGTTTCTGAAATTTATTCTATGACATAATCCTAGCTGAGCACAAGAATTTGCATGTCATGATACTGATATTGGCACATTTATAAAAGCAAAATAAGAGATGACTATATGGCCAGCAACAGAAGAATATTAAATAAATTTTGGCATAGGATATCATGCAGTTGTTAAAAATCATGTTTTCCAAGAATATTTAGTGGCACGAAAGAATAACGAAAAACTGGATTCAAGAGTTGGATACATTATAATCTTAATTTTAATTAGGATTTATACACATGCACATTTCATACACACACACACACACACACACACACACGTTTATATTTATATGTACAGAGAGAAACAGAGAGGGACCAAAAAGAAATAATCCAAAGGGTTAGCAGAGTATACTTCTACTCAGTAGGAAGAGCAGGGTGCTGTTGGGGTGTAGAGGTGAGACAACGTGACACCCCAGTGTCTGGGAGCTCCCGTCCTGCGAGTGCTACAGACATATATGAGCATCATTTAGTGGTGATGGGGTTCCCTGCAGTGAACAAGTAGCTGCCCTTGGGCTTTGGTAGGTCAGAGAAAAGGCCATGGTTCACACTCCTGAGTGGCCCTGCCAGAACCGCTGCAGCTCTGCAGTGTCCGCGGGGAACGTGGCAGCTCCAGGCACATACTCTTTCCAAGCCATTCCCAGCCAGCAAGAGCTTAACTTGTTGCCCTCCCCATGGCCTCACTCTGACCCGGAATCCGAGGAAGGAAGACCTCTGAAACTTAGGAAGGACGTTTGAAACCCTGGGGAAGGGCGGGGAGCCATCTTTACCACATCTGTTTTTGTTTGGGTGATTTATTTTTTATTGTAGCTAATTTACGATATTATTTTAGTTTTAAGTGTATATCAAAGTGACTCAGTTATACATATGTATATGTGTACATATATATAACCTTTTACAGATTATTTTCCATTATAGATTATTATAAGATATTGAGTATAGTTCCCTGTGCTGTAGAGGAGGTCCTTGTTGATTATCTATTTTAATATAGTAGTGTGTATATGTTAATTCCAGATTTCTAGCTTATCTTTCCTGTGCCCCCTACCCACCCCCATCCCCTTTGGTAACCGTAAGTTTTTCTATGTCTGTGAGTCTATTTCTATTTTGTAAATAAGTTCATTTATATCCACATATAAGGAAAGACTAGAGATCTCTTCAAGAAAGTTAGAGATACCAAGGGAACATTTCATGCAAAGATGGGCTCAATAAAGGACAGAAATGGTATGGACCTAACAGAAGCAGAAGATATTAAGAAGAGGTGGCAAGAATACACAGAAGAACTGTACAAAAAAGATCTTCATGAGCCAGATAATCATGATGGTGTGATCACTCACACTCAGCTAGAGCCAGACATCCTGGAATGTGAAGTCAAGCAGGCCTTAGGAAACATCACTACGAACAAAGCTAGTGGAGATGATGGAATTCCAGTTGAGCTATTTCAAATCCTAAAAGATGATGCTGTGAAAGTGCTGCACTCAATATGCCAGCAAATTTGGAAAACCCAGCAGTGGCCACAGGACTGGAAAAGGTCGGTTTTTATTCCAATCCCAAAGAAAGTCAATGCCAAAGACTGCTCAAACTACCACACAATTGCACTCATCTCACACGCTAGTAAAGTAATGCTCAAAATCTCCAAGCCAGGCGTCAGCAATATGTGAACCATGAACTTCCAGATGTTCAAGCTGGATTTAGAAAAGGCAGAGGAACCAGAGATCAAATTGCCAACATCCAATATCTGGATCATCAAAAAAGCAAGAGAGTTTCAGAAAAACATCTATTTCTGCTTTATTGACTATGCCAAAGCCTTTGTGTGGATCACAATAAACTGTGGAAAATTCTGAAAGATATGGGACTACCAGATCACCTGACCTGCCTCTTGAGAAACCTATATGTAGGTCAGGAAGCAACAGTTAGAACTGGACATGGAACAACAGACTGGTTCCAAATAGGAAAAGGAGTACGTCAAGGCTGTATATTGTCACCCTGCTTAATTAACTTAAATGCAGAGTACATCATGAGAAACTCTGGGCTGGAAGAAGCACAAGCTGGAATGAAGATTGCCGGGAGAAATATCAATAACCTCAGATATGCAGATGACACCACCCTTATGGCAGAAAGTGTAGAAGAACTAAAGAGTCTCTTGATGAAAGTGAAAGAGGAGAGTGAAAAAGTTGGCTGAAAGCTCAACATTCAGAAAACTAAGATCATGGCATCCGGTCCCATCACTTCATGGGAAATAGATGGGGAAACAGTGGAAACAGTGGCTGATTTTATTTTCTGGGGCTCCAAAATCACTGCAGATGGTGACTGCAGCCATGAAATTAAAAGACGCTTACTCCTTGGAAGGAAAGTTATGACCAACCTAGACAGCATATTGAAAAGCAGAGACATTACTTTGCCAACAAAGGTCCATCTAGTCAAGGCTATGGTTTTTCTAGTGGTTATATATGGATGTGAGAGTTGGACTATAAAGAAAGCTGAGCGCTGAAGAATTGATGCTTTTGAACTGTGGTGTTGGAGAAGACTCTTGAGAGTCCCTTGGACTGCAAAGAAATCTAACCAGTCCATCCTAAAGGAGATCAGTCCTGGGTGTTCATTTAAAGGACTGAGGTCGAAGCTGAAACTCCAATACTTTGGCCACCTGATGCGAAGAGCTGACTCACTTGAAAAGACCCTGATGCTTGGAAAAATTGAGGGCAGGAGGAGAAGGGAATGACAGAGGATGGGATGATTGGATGGCATCACCGACTCGATGGACGTGGGTTTGGGTGGACTCCGGCAGTTGGTGATGGACAGGAAGGCCTGGCGTGCTGCGGTTCATGAGGTCGCAGAGTCGGACATGACTGAGAGACTGAACTGAACTGATAAGTGATATCATGTGATATTTGTTTTTCTCTTACTTCACTTAATATGATCATCTCTGGGTCCATCCATGTGGCTGCGTATGGTATTATTCCATTCTTGTTTATGGTTGAGTAATAGTTCATGGTATATATACCTCATCTCTTTTCCATTCATCTGTCACTGGACATGTAGGTTGCTTCCATGTCTTGGCTATTGTAAATAGTGCTGCAGTAAACATTGAGGGGCGGTGCATGTATCTTTTTGGATTATGGTTTTATCTGGCTATATGCCCAGGAAGGGGATTGTAGGATTATATGGTAACTCTATTTTTAGTTTTTTAAGTATTGATGGCTTTTTAAAATGTGCTATTTAGACATTATTTTATCAATGAGCTCAGGATACAACATAGTATTATACAAAAAGAAAATACAATATGTACAAAAATAGGACATCATAGTATATATCATGCATAAGGTCATGGAAGTGTTACCTAAGAAAATAGATATCGGAAACACATTGTAATGTGGTGGAATGTGCAGACCAAGTCCCTTTCCGCCAAGGAAGAGTTCGTGAGAAAGCTGGAATAGCTTGCAACGCTCATAGCATTTCCTGGCACATAGTAAGCATTAAATGATTCTTGATTTAATAAATATGTGCTTTAAGTTACTAAGATTTATGTTGAGTGGTGCAAAGGAAAATACTAATTGTGAGACAGTAGGGGAGCAAGAAATAGACCCTCTGTCAGGCCTCACTAATAAAGGGAGTTTATTATAGGAAGGTTAGTAAGGGGGAACTCAGGACTAGCTCCACAAGGAGGCATGTATTGGAAGCATGGACTCTGGGACCAGGCCATTTGAGTTCAGGCTGTGTCTCTACCACTTAAAAGCTATGTAGCCTTGGTCAAGTTACTTAACTTCTCTGTGTCCCATTGCCGTCATCATCTACTTCATAGAATTATTGAGAAAACAAATGAATCAATATTTGTACAATATTTGTAATGCTCCTTAGCACACAGTAAGGGTGCAATGAATGTTCACTATTATTGTTGGTGTTGTTAGTATTAATACTATTAAAATTACTGAAGGCTAGGATGCAGTTTAGACCTCTTCTTTCTTCATGTCCACTGCTTAACTGGTTCAGCTGTTCCTTTCTGTCTCTTGTCTGGTTCCATCAACTGATTGTCCCTCCCTCTCCTTGATCCCCCACTTCATCATTCTGAGGCTGGGAGGAACCTGATTGCCCCATTTGAGTAGAGTTTTTCATGCCCAGCCAGTACAGTATGCTCCCCATCCTGAAGACTGGGAGCTGTTCTTGTCCAGTTGGCCATGGCTTGGACTTCCTTGGTGGCTCAGTGGTAAAGAATCAGCCTGCCAATGCAGGAGACACAGGAGATGTGGGTCCGGTCCCTGTGTCTGGAAGAGCCCCTGGAGGAGGAAATGGCAAGCCACTCCAGTATTCTTGCCTGGAGAGTCCCATGGATGGAAGAGCCTGGAGGGCTACAATCCAAGGGGTCACAAAGAGGTGGACACGACTGAGCGACTGAGCACACACTCACAAGGTGAGTCTAGCAGCATTTGGTCTCAGAAGGGGAATGTAGGCACAGAGAAAGCACTTGTAATTATGGAATTTTAAATTATTCTGAAAAGGGGACTCATAAAGAAAGGGTTAAGAAAAACTTCACACTGTAGAAGAGACCCAGTGACATATGGCATTTTTTTCCACCTAGTACACCGATTCATTTTCTAAGGCCTGTTAGTCACTGTTAAGATCCAGAAAGGAAATTACGTGACTAAGAACTGTGGAAATGAAACCTCAGAGACCTTTTTTGAACCTATGCCTTTCTAAGTCATGCCCTTTCCACCTCTGCATCAGTTCACAGTGTAGCTTGTCTAACTTTCTGGTACCTTATCCAATTCTTTCCGTGCCATGGACCAGCCAAGAAAGCACTGTGTGGTGGATAAACTAAACACGAAGATGGTGATGGGTGTTCTGATTATTTTCTAAAGCTGAATGATGCGTTAGGAAAGTTCCTAGGGAGAAGCTTATATCACATGGTACGCATCCTCATGGACCACACTTCCTTCTCTGACTGTCACTGCCATGGACCCGCATCTTTTCGCCGCTTCCTTCATCTTCAAGGTGATCAGAACGGCATTGCACTCCCTGCAAGTTACCACCGCTCTAGAAGTCAATCACTGAGTCAGGGCTGACAGCAAGGGCTCTTTGCTGTAATGCCTGTGGCTCCACAGGAAACAAGACAGCGGGAAGCCAGCTTTTAGGGGGTCAGAGCTCGCAAGCTGTGTGAGACCATTGTTCTTTCTGGGCCATCTCTCTTCTCCAGATGCCTATGATTTGGTATTTCTTCTGGTCAGAGAATAGCAATGGAAACACTGAACAGAAAGCATTCTATCCCTTGTTACTCAATGTGTTTTTTCCAGAGAAGCCCTAAAGGTTATGTTGGGTTTTATGAGCTGCAGAGGATTGCCGACTGGTGTTCCACCTAGAAAGACAGACATCAAAAACTGCAGGGGGGAGCTGCCCTTGGGTGGGCTGTTGAGCTGAGACAAAATCTCTGCTTCCTGCTCCCAACCTGAATATCATGAAGGGGAAGGGGGAAGCATCCTCTGATATACTTTAATTGTCCCCACATGTCATCTGGGTACTAAATATTTTAAACTAAAAACCTTATTACACAGTTGACGGTCAGTGACACATGTTTCTGATATTAAAAGTCAATCACTCTCCTCTGTCTTCCTCTCAGAAAAATGAAAATGAAATAAAATAAATATGTCTTCAGCTGTGAGAGTTTCCTCAAATGATCAGATCTGAAGGGCTTTTGGAACTTCCTTCACCCTGTCAGCAAAAAAAGACATCAAAACAGTGATACAGAACCAGGACTGAAAAAAAAAAACAATTTAAAGATTTTTGCTGACGTATCTAATGATCTTCTCAAATGAAAGTTATTTGAAAAAAAAATTTAAAAATAAGGATCATTTTAAGATTTTGGTAGTAGTCACCACCTATTCTGTCAGAAAAGTAGCTGATTTTACAGAAAATTCCAAATGGTTTTCAAAACCAAATATAATGTGATCTTTGTTGCTAATTTGTTCACTTAATTTGAAGAATATTTATAAATGCTTGAAAGCTGGAGATTCAATATTGGTCAGTTTAAAAGACTGTAGGTATATTTCAGCCTAAGGTTGACCAAAAGAAAAAAGATTTTAGGTATCCTGCTCCTTTCTTAGCTCTGTAAGGACAATGTTGCGGAAGGAAGACCCATGGCAAGGCTTCAGCGATGGGGAGACCAGGTGTTAGAGGCGCAGAATAGCTTCTGATCTACTACTGGCTTCAGCAAGAGAGGTCAGACTTCAGGGCCCACCGGTCTCATGGAGAGAATAGTGTGCAGTCCCCTTACATACATGTGAATCTGTGTGGGAAGCCATGGGGGTAGGGTATCTTCTCTCACTCCATCCTGCCCCAGGATGGGTAATCTTCCCCCTTTCATCCCCTTTCATCCCCTTTGACACAGAACGAAATTATTGGATAATTGCTGACCCTCAGTTTTCCTGCATTTGTGTGTGTGTGACTAAGGCCAAGGTAAACTGGTCTCTTGGGTTTATTTTGAGTTGAAATTAGCTGAGCTGTTTGTTTCCTCTGAGCATATACAGATGCTTTTTGAACTATCTTTGTGTTTGAGGGATTTTTTTTTTTTCATGGTATCAGCACACCACTTCCTCCAAGTTATTACTTTGAAACAGCTTTGCAGAGGGAGATATTCCTGCTGGCCATCAGCTTGGCCAAGCAAGCGATGATTGAGGGATGGCAGCAGAGCTTCACAGTGTATTTCATGTTTGTGCATGACTTCATGAAATGATTTCTCATCCACGAATTTTGGCAGACAGGATGGGCTGTCATCTGACCTTACCAGTAGAAAACTGTGTTTTGTTAACATCAGGCACTGGCTCCCTGTTTGAATGATACTCAAAGTTTAGGCTAAAATAGTGTCCTCAGATGACCCTTTGCCTGCTCTCTCTGAGAATTCCATGGAACCTTCTTGAATGTGGATTTCTGCTTAATCTTTGATCCTTCCAGGCTCTCTGGTTCTGATAAATTTTTAGAAACTGCAAGTTTGAGTAAAGTCATTCTTAAGTTTCCTTTTATTATACTTTAAATTTTTTTAAATAAATGACCTTTGAATGCTCTTAAATGTTGATGTGCAAACATATAGTGTTTTTACTAATATGCTTTATAAATATTATTCCTCTTCCATAAATTCATACATTTCTTTTATTTTTGAGGATAGTAATATTTTATAGTATCTTACAAGTAAATTCTGAACCTTTCAGTTCTTTTATGCTTATGCTAAGGAAAATAGGACTAGAGATTTAAAATATACAACCATAGTAAGTTTATAGTGATTTTATATTCCCACATTTATGGATGTAAAGGAAACTGATTTGACTTTCATCCAATTCTGATTTTATACTTTTTTAAGTGTTACTGCTTTCTTGCGTAGGGGGAGGGAATAGGAAGAGTTACACTTAAGGAAAATCACCACTGAATTGCCCCATCCCTGCTATGGACTTTATTTTTGTAAAAGCTCGAATTCTAGCAAAGCAGCAACAGGTCCCAGTCACTTTCCTGAGCAACATATACTGTATACTGCCTTTTATAGTTATTTATTTATTTATTTACTGCTGCTCTGGGTTTCCGTTACTGTTTGGGCTTTTCTTTAGTTGCAGCGAGTGAGGGCTACTCTCTGGTGTGGTGCTCAGGCTTCTCCCACTGCGATGGCTTTTCTTGTTGCAGACCTTGGGCTCTAGGTACACAGACTTCAGTAGCAGCGGCTCTGGGCTTTAGAGCACAGGCTCAGTAGTTGTGGCGCACGAGCTTAGTTGCTCCGTGGCAGGTGGTATCTTCCTGGACCAGGGATTGAATCTGTGTCTCCTGCATTGGCTGGCGGATTCTTTACCACTGAGCCACCTGAGAAGCCCTCTTCACTGTCTTTTACACTGTTTTTAAGTAATTGTTAATGAATCCAGGATATGATATGTGTTGTTCTCCATTGCCCAACCTTGTACAACTTATGCCTATAAAGACTTTGACATACCTCAGCTTTGTGTCTCTCAGCACTTCTGAGAAATCCCCATCTATATTTACAAGATATATAGGGAGGAGGTGGGAAAGCAAGGGAAGAAAACCTCATTTCCACGTTTGTGCAATTAGAGGTTGAATAGAATTCAGTAGACCCCACTAGTGAAGAATATTAAAAATATACCTCCAGAGAGTATTTTCAATGAGGTAGGAGCAAATCTTGGATGAATATAAAATTCTGTGTTCAGAAGCCTTTGTACTTTGGAAAATAAAATTTCCCATTGGTGATCTTCATATTGGTTTTCCATGAATTCCCTGCCAACAGGAGTTGGATCCTCATAGTGTTTTCTGTGTGGTATTAAATTTTGCTGAAGCTTCACTTGACTCTTGGCACAACTGACTTTCACGTCAGAGTCCCTCAGCTTGCGGTGGCTGAACTTGGGCACAATGATAGGAATCATGGTTTTGTTTTCTCACTTGCTCAGAGACATCAGATCTTGTCTCAAGGCCTGTTTTCTTTCAGTTCATTATGTGCCATCTCTGAAAACATTCACAGACCATTCCTATTCTCTCTGCACTTCCCAATCACTAGAATAAAGCAGGCTTGATAAGAAGCTCTGTCTTTTGTTCCCCAGTTGGGTGAGACAGTCTCAAAGGGCTCTGGGACCCTTTCATAGTGCACTGAAGACAAGTCCAGCCTCTGAAGCGGCGGATCTGGGGTCCCCATCCTCCTCTTGGAACTTTAACTGACAGCTGGCAGGGAGCCTCTCCAGGTGAAATGAAAACAAGGCAGTGAACACAAAATCAATTTACAAGTTCCTATTTCTTCTTAACTTTTACAAGAAACTGTTTTTTTAGGCAGTTTCTGGGGCATTTTTTCTGAGTCTGTGTCCACTGAGCCCAATGACATTTAAAATTGCACAGAAATGCAGAGGCATTTGTAAATGAGAATGGGACCAGCACAAATTGTGTAGATTGATGCCAGGTTTTTGAGACAGGCCTAAGTGGACCTGAAAACTAACTGTAGAACCAATATAAAATGGAGACTCTGAAATTATGAGTACCCAGGTTTTCTTAATTATTTTACGCATGCTCAGTCATGTCTAACTCTTTGCAGCCCCATAGACTGTAGCCCTCTAGGCTCCTCTGTCCATGGGATTTCCCAGGCAAAAATACTGGAGTGGGTTGCCATGTCCTCCAGGGGATCTTCCTGACCCAGGGATCAGAACTCGTGTCTCCTGCACCTCCTGCATTACAGGAGAATCCTTTACCACTGTTTCATCTGGGAAGCTCTTTCTTAACTATGATATAGAATATATTCTTTATCCTTAAATTACATCGAATCATCCCTCTAGAAATAAAAGGAGCCACTTCGCCTGCTGTGTTCCCTCCTTTACCAAGTATAACTAGGGAGAAGTTGAGCTCACTTAATAGTAATAATGATAGCTGATGTTGTTGAGCGTTTAGCATTGTGTCAGGCATTTTACCCCAAAGCGTATACCTTTCTCACCGAGACACACTGAACATCTGCAAAGTCCAGGAGAGAAAACTATGAACTGAGGAACAGCTCTTGGGAAGACCCAGGTGAAAAGGAGACCAAAGGATGTCATTCCAGCCCAGGTCTTCCTGTTAATCATCAAATAGCTAACTGTAGTTACTTTGAATGAATGATGTAGGCTCAGAAGGGTTTTTATCACCAAGTTTTTAATTAAAAAAAATTCTAAGTTAGATTTTACTTTTTCCAGAATATTTGCAGAATGGCTAAGGAAGATGGTAAAGATAATGGAAGCTTGGATGCTTATTGAAAGTGAAGTCACTCAGTCATGTCCGACTCCTTGCGACCCCATGGACTGTAGCCTACCAGGTTCCTCCGTCCATGGGATTTTCCAGGCAAGAATACTGGAGTAGGTTGCCATTTCCTACTCCAATGCTTATTAAGGCAGCCTAAATTACTCCTTAGTTCCTGGGAACTTCAGTCTTGTGAAAGATGGAATACGGTGACTCAGGGTCATAATGGTTGTTTTCTGGACTCAGACTTTAGAAGTTTACACATGTCTGCACGTGTAAATCAGGGCACTCCAACTTCTGCCTTTGAGACAGGAGGAACTGTGGTCAGATGTACCTGGATGGCCTGCTCTTTCCTTTCAATGTGGGATGGAAACATTGCTTAGAAGGTGAACATTCTCAGAGGCTCCACAGTTGCCACAGTTGCAATCTCAGGGAATTCTTTTGTAAGCATATTATCTGTTGGGAGTAGGGGTGATTCTTGATTTATGAAATGTGCTTTATAAACACACAGAAATAGTCACTGCTGTCCACCCAGTCTCCCAATGGTTAAAACATTTTATTTTCTCTATGAAAAGTCATGGAGCCTTTAGATGGTCTTCAAATTCAAAAACAGAAGAAATAAGGGAAAAAGTTTAAAAGCCTATAATTAAAAAAAAATCCAGATAACAGCTAATGGAAAAAGACATTCTAAAAACGGAGAAGATAGTAAATATATAAAACATTGTCAACCTCATTAATAATCAAAGAAATGAAAATTAAAATGGCTCATACATACAATTTTTTTGTCTATCAAATTAGCAGATTTTGGAAAGTGACAGTGGTGCATGTTGAAGAGAAATGAAATGGGTGCTAGTGAGAATAAGAATGGTAAAACTGAGAAAACAGTGTAACAATATGTATCAAAGGAAAAAGGAAAAACTTCATATATTTCATTTCTAGTTACTGTACTCTAATAAATGTACCCTAAGGAAATAATCTGAAAGGGTCACAAAACATTTCAGTACAAGCATATTAGTCATAGTAGGATTTATAATAATAAATTGGATGTAATTTAAATGTCTACCAATGACAAATATTTACATAGGTAATAGAACATCCATAAAAATGAAACATGCAGCTATTAAAATTATGTTAGGCTAATATTTGGGAACATGGGGGAGTGTGAGAAAGATGAATATAAAACTATATATATATATATATATATATATATATATATATATATATATAGTATGATCCCATTTCAGATGCATACACAGGAAAAAAGATTGGAAGGAAAGTCTAAAATGGTAACTGGTTTTCTCTGAGTATTAATGGGTCATTTTAAAATTATATTATTCATATTTTCTAAACTTTTCACATATGACTTTTTCATAATAGAAAACTATAAAAAGTAGGAGAAACTTAAGTTTACCCCAGACAGCATTTCCTTCCACCTGAATGCCTTCCTTTCTCTGAACAAAAAGCCTACTAACTTGGGTTAACAACCCCTCTGTCTTTAAAAGTAAAAGGCAGCAAGTCAATTTCCTCCTGACATCTTGATGAGATCATCTTACCCTATGGAGGGGAGTTAGGACTGCTGGGTAAAAAGTACTTAGGGACAGGGGCCCCTTACGTCTGGAGTGAGGTCAAGGGACAGTGTAGGGCTGGCTCGGGGATGGGGCAGAAGCTGAGCTTGGTGCAGCAGTGAAGCCCTCTCCCTTGAAGAACTGAAACTAAAGTTTTAGTTGAGCCCTATTGAGAATTAAATAAGACTTTTGTGGGCTGGCCTGGCAGGGTGTCCTCAAGTATGTTTGTATGGAAATGGTTCTCAAATACAACTGATTACCCCCAGACTTTGATGCTGTACATTTACACTAGAGTCTGCCTGAGTTAGCCCTTCCTCTGGGTGTGACCTTGTTAAGGCTACTCTGGTGTAACACCTGTGCTGCACAGAATGGGAGATAAATTGCTTTCCTTCCATCACATCATCAACTCAGATCTGAACGCTCCGTGAGCGTGGTGATCACTGTGTGATCTCACCGTTTGATATCTGTGGCATCCCCAACACCTGAACCAGCACTCAGCACACCATAGGCGCTGAGACCCCATGGGAGCCCTCACAGTGTTCCCGCTCCTGGACAGCCGTGTAGTTAAGAGACAGGAACACAGGGAGAGCAGATAAAAGATCCTAGAAGATTTTACTTACAGAAAATAATCTTCCTTGTGTGTTTTTCTTCTTGGCTGGAGAAGACTGGCCAGGAGGTTGCATGTGGGGCCAGAGGGGCCAGTGAATAAGGAAGGCGGCTGTGCTGACCAGGAGGGGCAGTGGCTGGAGTTGGGAGGCCACAGGTTGGGGTTATGTTTGACCTTGGCCGTGAAACCCAGACAGCTACATATTTGCCTCGCTAGGACAGAGCTGCCATCCCAAAGCCAAGTCTAACACCCAGGTTGGGCTCAGTTTAATTGTTGCTTAGTCTTGTTTTGTTTATTATTTTTTAATGGTGGTAGGTAGGGGTGAAGCAGGGAGAAACCATTCTGACTTTTTTTTTAAACTATGTCCATTTACCTTCCTGAGGGTGTCCTACAAAATATAAACCACATGTGGTTTTTACACCTCACGTCTTTGTGGTTTGCTATTCTCAAACTAGTCAATATTTAAATGTAGTCATGGAGTTGCTTTTTACACCAGCCACCAGCTGATGGTTCTGTCCATTCTGCTGGAATGGTTTCAACAGGATGAAATGATCCAAGACTGAATTAAGCAGCTTCCATGCAGCAGCGGGGAGGAGTCCTTTTGTCAGCACTGAGCAAACACAAAAACAAAAAACCCCAATGAGCCAAAAACCAACACACACGCACAGTGGTAGAGCAGGTCACCTTGCGGCCGCACCTCTTGTGATCTCTTGCCCCTCCACCTGTCTTTGGAGTTGGGGGGAACAATGTACCTGCCTTTGGTCCAGCAGGAGGCACTTTGCACGCCTTTCCAGCGGCCTGGTGGGGCAGCCATCCCTTTAAGACAACCTGGAGGTGTTTTTCCAACAGTCTGTTTTCCCAGTCAGTCATTTGGAGACTCCAGAGCAGCCAAATGGGAGGCGGAAAGTTCTTGAAGTGGCAAAATCAGATGGAATCTGGGGTCATTCGAGTAGAACACATTGTTTCAGCCAAACCACTGAGAGAAGCTGGGGCTGCTAGGGAAGAGCAGCAAGCAGCTCTGCATGCAGCTGTGACCATTGGGAAACGGCCTGAGAGTCCCTCCCACGACTGTAGGTGAGCAGCCAGGACAGTCCCTGCGGGCTCCTCTCCCCATTCCCCAGGCTGGAGGAGCAGAGCCGTCAAATTGCCATGCCTGACTTTTTTTTTTTTTTTCATGTGCTTCAAGAAATTCTTTCATAATTGAGATTCTATGATCAGTACACAGACATTTCGCTTTGCACACAATTCTTAAAACACTTAGCAAAGATCTAAAAATTCATGTAGTTGTTTTGAGGATCAGTATACAGACATTTCAATTTGTTCACAATTCTCAATATACATACAAAAAATCTTTAAAAAAATCATGTAGTTGTGATTCTTTTCTGAAGTTATTCCAGCAGCTTCCCAGCTTAAAATTTGGAGGCAGATTTTCCTTAACAGAATATCAAGGACCAATATCTTCAAATATTGACATGCTGTTACATTGCAAGTCCCATGAATTCACAATTTAAATCATATACACTACATACTTAAATTGTCTATCACTCGGTTCGACCAAAGATGTTATAGAGTGTGCAAAATTCTGTCCCAGAGAGCCAAGATCAAGGAGTGAGTGGTCTGCTTTAGGCAACAGTTCTACCAAAAACAACATGGGAAGAGAAGTAAAGTGTTCAAGGCATTAAATACACAGCTGACTCCAAACCACAATTTATATATGGCAGTATAATACAACACTGCCATGCTTTGTATTATAGGATAGGATATAAAAGGAACCCCTCATCTATGGAACGGTTAAACTGACACCCAAGACAATCAAAGCCTCGGATACTCAACATCCCACTTGTTTTCTTATTGTACCAAAAAATAAACCACCAACAAATGCTTTCACCTCATTAAAAAAAGAAAAAGCATTTACACTTAAAAAATGGGATGAGGTGGGATTCCTTCATTTTTAAAAACGTTTCTAGAGCTGCTTAAAAAATGTGCATTTCAAAACGGTTGATAAAAATAGATCTCTGGATTATACAAAAAGGGAGACGGGCCCCCTGATTGGATTGGGTGTGATATTCAGCATATTTGGCTTCTTTCCTGCTTCATCAGAGGCTGGGCTCTCCTCGGTTTTTAGTTTCTCTGTTTTCTGCAGGTAAGTCTTCTTTAGTTTCTTGCCACTTCAGCCTGTTTCCCCTTTGCTCCCCTTTTCCCCTTTTGTTTGCACTTTTTTGTCTAAAGATGTATGCTTTCCTGCCACAGTTTTTGGCGTTGTTTCCACTTTTGCGGGAGCCGGGAGCCGGGAGCTGGTTTCTTCTTGGGCTCATTTCTTCTTGGGCTCCTCCTTCGCCACCCCCTCGGTGGAGCCGGCCTTCCTCGCGGACATCGCGAAGCCAGGCTGAGAGCCTTCGCGAAGCCAGGGGCTCAGCCTCTGCCTCTTCTCCAGCCGCCCCAGCGATGCCTGACTTCAAAGGGAACTCGGTCAGGGGCATGCGCAGAAGCAGTGGCTCGCAACCCTGTCTGACCTCGGACTCATTTTGAATAACAGGGTTTTCTAATGTCCCCTTCACAAACGTCAGTGAACTTTCACCAGGGAAATGATCTGACCACATACATCATTCCTCTCCAAATCTGTGTAATCGTTATCTGTAATTAAGAAGAGGATTAATTACAATTATAATTTATTAATTAATACAAGGAATGTAATTTATTATAAAATAACTTCAATTGTAAGCAATCAGGTAGTACTCATTAGCAAACAAAATGAAGTGGTCAGGGTTTTGCAGTTGCACTGATAATCATCGTGAGTAGGGCATTGCAACTGCAGACTAATTTGGGTAAGAGAGACTTCATTCCCACCAGTGGCAATGCATTGGAACACATTTTCCAGCCAAGGTGAACAACTCTTGGTAAAGAGCTGTGCAAATCATAGTATTTCATTTATATGACAGTTGCATTACTGGGAAACTTGGGGACTAATACAACAGTATTTATTTACTTTGAATAACGTGTAAAATGGAGTTTAATTGTCAGCTCAGATTACAAAACAGTTTTTTCACCTACATCAGTGTCCACCAGGACCTTTGAAGGTTATGTGGGTCAATTCTTTATTGAGTGGGACAGTCTGGTACATTGCAGATTGACTAGCATCCTTGGCCTGCATCCCAGGAGGGCCTCCCCATTGTTTTGACACCCACAAATACCCCCATTTCCTGCCCACATGCAGGAGGGTTGGGTCTGCCTCTCCAGGTAGCAGCTGCACCAGGCAAGCCCAGCTTCTGTGCAGTCAAGGGGCCCCCGGGGAAGTCTCAGGTCAGTGAGCCCTTCTGCAGGGTTCAGTTGAGTGGCCTCAGGCCCAAAGGCATAGAGCTGGATAGACCCTTGTTTTCTAGTCAGGGGAGGGCTTTCTTGTCCACGTGGTTCTATCCTCTGGCAGTAGACATGGAGTAACCAGCTATATGTCTGGAGAGAAGACCACATAGGGAGCAGTATGGCTGTTCCCACCCCACAAATCACGGTGGAGACCCCATCCTGATCTTCATACCTGATGAAGCCACCAGATTAGCATCCAGAAGGAGCACACAGCTATCCGTATGCCAGCAGCTTCACTCTGGGTGTGTGCACAAGCAAATACTTGGCAGGATGTGAAAACAAGGCTTTCCTCCCTTTGGCCCCTTAAGTTGTAAGAAACTTCTTCTTCCATCTCATGTGGTTTTTTCCCTCTATGAAAGTGAAAGAAGTCGCTCAGTCGTGTCCGATTCTTTGGGACCCCAGGGACTGTAGCCTACCATGCTCCTCCGTCCATGGGATTTTCCAGGCAAGAGTACTGGAGTAGGTTGCCATTTCCTTCTCCAGAGGATCTTCTCGACCCAGGAATCGAACCCGGGTCTCCCACATTATAAGCAGACGCCTTACTGTCTGAGCACTTGTATTCGATGTTGGTGACTACCTGGGAAGTGTTTGCATTTTAATTAAATTACCTAGAATACGGTGAGGCCTCTTCCCACCAGGCCCCCACCGTCTGGACTGTGTTCCCAATGTGGTAGTGGCTCTTGAGTGTTTGAAATGTCACTCATAGTAAAATACACGCCTGTTTTTGAAGACTTAATAGAAAAAAAGAGTGCAAAATACCTAACTAACAGGCTTTTTATTGTAAGTACGTGTTGTAGTGATAATATTTTTGAGACAGGATGTTAAATATTACTGTTTTATATTGTTTTCCTTTTAATGTAACTAGTAGAAAATGTGGAACTGCACATATAGACCAAATTTTATTTCTGATGGACAGTTCTAATCTAGGAGGAGGGTTGTTTTCTTTGGTTCTTTGGTTGGTAAATTAGAATTTAGATTTTTGCTTTTTTGTTGCCTTTCCTAGAGTCCCCCAGTTTGAGAACTGGATGCTTTCTAGGAAGAGCTACTTGGGTTCTGAATCAGTATAAGGGAGCCCTCAATCTCTGTTCCATTCCATCCATCCATCAACCAAAGAGGTCATTTTGAGGAGAAAAAGGTAACTTCTATAAAACTCCCAGGTCTGAACATGATTATAACAGAGTGAGCAAACCCCTTTAACAGCCTCTAGTGGATGAGGCCTCTTGTGAGTGAGCCACAAGTCCTTTTCATATCATTGTTTAAACTTTTTGCTATAGAAATATTTCAAATGTATATGAAAAGTAGTCAGAACATTATAATGAAGTGCCACGTATGCTTCACCCAGCTTCAAGAATGATGATTTCAGGCCAATTTTGTTTTCTTTAAACCTGTACCTGTTTTCCCCCTTTTTCATTTCAGGGCAAACCTAGACATCATATCTTTCCATATACAAATATTTCAGTATGTATCTCTAAAACTTTAAAGACTCTATAAAAAACAACATAACTTCAATAATATTATCACTCTTTAAAATTAGCAATAATCTTAGTATTATTAACTATCAATATTCGGATTTCCAGTTACCTCATTTATTTATTGAAGCACAGTAATTTATAATGTATTAGTTTCAGATGTACAGAAAAGTGATTCTGTTTTTTATATATTCTTTTTCATATTCATTTCCATTTTGGTTTATTACATGATTCTGAACATAGTTTCCTGCTGAAGCTGGAAGAGCAGGAGTGAAAAGTCAGTGGATGTCTGCCTCCCCAGATCTGAGGCTCTGCTGTAAGTTAGGGGAAGGGATGATAGACAGCCCCAAAGCAACCAGTGTGCACTCTGTCTACCTGTCCAACACACACATGCACACACACACGTCTTACACATACAGTTTCAAAAATGCCCGCACAGAATAAATCACTCACCTTCCTCCCCACAAAAAGTGGACAGTTGAGGTCCGAGTCCAATGCCAAGGCCAAACTTTCCACAATGTTGTCTGCCAGCCCCAAATGCAGTATATCGTGGTCCAGTGGCAAATTATAAATGAAACGCCCAGTGCACAATGGTGGAGGCAGGACAATAGCAGAATTTCACGGTTAAACTTCCATTTGGGAAAGGAGAGGAGTCATTTGTCACCCGTCTCTAGCGTATTTTATAACCCGGTGAACAGATCGTACCTGTGTGGCGATGGTACGGAACTTTGGTCAGTCAGTGCTTAACTTCCTTCTGCTCTTCCTTAAGGGTCTTCCTTGGCTGTTATCTTCCAGAGCCATCTCCAGGGCAGGGCCGCACCTGTTCCACAGTCTATGCCTTGTTCTCTGGCTTCACGGATCTAGGGATTGCCTTAGGATTTAAGCAGTCATAAGCTGTTTTCAACCATTCCAGGGTTTTATCCTCTAGTATTTAAAAACGTGATAAGATTCTCTAGAATCCCCGAGCTCCATGGACTAGTGAACAAAACTCAAAATTGTGTTGAGTCGCAGTCCGCTCTTAAGTTCTGTGGCCTTTATCTCAGTCTCTGATTAGGTACAGTGTTGAAACAGTGGCCTGAGGTGGTGAAGCCACTGTTAATTTACTCCTTGCTGCTGAGAAGGACCCCAGTATATTACAATAAAGGTAACAGCCTTCTGCTCGGACGAGAGACCACAGTGTCTCTGGGGGAGACAGTGGGAAGTTCAGCTTCTCCTTTGTGTCAGACTTCTTTCCTGATATTGTTGTTATCTTTTGGCCCTGTTCTGCCTAATGTTAGTTAGCATAGCGTAGAGAACTGGGGTTTTTAACCCCACAAGGCTCCGGATTCTTTGACTCTCAAACATCTTGGTTGCACATCATGGGAGGCTGGGAAAGGCCTCTATTGACAAAGCCCTTGCCTGCCCCCACCCCAGCAGGCTTCCAGTAAGTTTCATCCTAAATTTCTCTTTGCTGTGTATCTTACTGAAGGCTGAATGTAGCCAACATACTCCAACCTTCTAGTTTTTTCTCTGAATTCTTTAATGGCGCACCTTCAGTAGGCTTGTGGTCTTCGACCCAGGATTCAGTAGGTGGCAGCCCAACCAGCAGTGATGCCATCACATAACCAGGATGGCCAACTTCCTAGCCCAGGAGAGCCCGCACTAGCTGTCACCCAGCCTTAAATCAGCCAGTTGCACATTTTAGAGTTAGTCACATTCCATATTCACTTCTAGTACTGATTTCTGTATCACATTAGTGTTTGTATTACCAGTAATAGAAAACCTAACCACACTAACTTGCATGAAATAGAAAATTTATTTGCTAGTGTAAGTTAGAAGTCCAAAATAGAGCTAGCTTCAGGTATAGAAGGATTCCCCCAATAAATCAACAGCTGATTTTCTCCATCTCTCGTTTCTCACATTGTTGGTCTCATTTTCAGACCCCATGTGGTCAGAGGATGAGTGAGTCAGCTTCAGCCCCTCCATCCTCACAGACCCAGCTCCATCCCTCGGGAAGAATTCTGTCTTCCAGACACAAATTCCCTTGGTTCTGATGAGGCCACAGGCTATATCACCAAGAAAAGTCTCTGGGGCTGCGTGAATGCAAGGCTCCCATGAGCCAGCAATTCATGTATCTGGAATCGGAGTAAATTCCTCTGGACCCACACGGTCTGGGAGGGAGGGAGGGAGAGATGTGTCTCCAAACAAAAACTGAAGGACATCATTGTAAGTAGGGTCAGTGGATGCTGAGCTGCCAAAACACAAGGAAATATGTTGCAAATGTTTCCCCAAGTAAGGTTATACCAATTTATATTAGCAGGACATAGAATGGTGTGATGTTAGTTTTCGATTTTCTGTTTCTGAGATTATTTTTAAATGATCAGCCTTCTATATAACTACTGATAGGTTTATGGGCAAGAAGCTAATTCCTTTGTTTCTGCTCTTTTAAATCATGTGATTCCCATATTTTAATACTTTGAAAGTAGAATTTTTCTTATAATAAATGTGTACATTTAGTCTGGTACTGTTTCTTCTTCCCCGTAAAAAGCTATAAGATAAGGGGGGTGTTTTGCTATTGAAGAAAATGGTGTTTTAGAATGGAAGGAGTACAGTATTCTAAAACATGTTTCTGCTGCTGCTGCTGCTAAGTCGCTTCAGTCGTGTCCGACTCTGTGCAACCCCAGAGACGGCAGCCCGCCAGGTTCCCCCGTCCCTGGGATTCTCCAGGCAAAAACACTGGAGCGGGTTGCCATTTCCTCCTCCAAAACATGTTTTTACTACTGGGGAAATACTGCACTATAACAGGTAGTAATGGAAACACAGTTTGCAAAACTGGAATGAAAAGAAATCAATTGTCCTTATATTTTATTCATGGCGCTGTTGGCCCTACTCAGTCTGTATTGATTTGGGGTCACCACAGGAGGGTTGTTGGCTGTGATTCTTTACTGCTTTTTCCAGGTCAGAACCACAGTGTTGTGCTATAATCTCTGTCTGCTCTTCATTTTCTATTTCTGTAGATTAATATGAAAGATTCTTCACTTGATTGTTCTGGAGACTGTTGATTATCGCTTTGCTCTGTCTTTAGGCTGGGACTGGTCCATGTGTTGAATAAGGTGATATATGCATTTAAAATTCCCTTTGAAGCCTAGAATCATGATTGTCTTTATTTGCCTCAGGTTCTCAATCCACTTTTCTTCAGCCTTTCATTATATTAACATACGCAGTGAAAAAAGTGAAAAAGTGAAAGTGTTAGTCGCTCAGTCGTGTCCAACTCTTTGTGACTCCATGGACTGTAGCCCACCAGGCTCTTCTTTCCATGGAATTCTCCAGGCAAGAATGCTGAAGTGGGTTGCCATGCCCTTCTCCAAGAGATCTTCCCAACCCAGGGATCAAACCCAGGTCTCCTGCATTGCAGGCTGATTCTTCATAGTCTGAGCCACCAGGGAAGCCCCAACATCAATACAAACATCCCTAACACCAGTACTAATACTGCATCAACTGCTCCCTGCCATGTTACAGCCTTCTCCCTACCCCTCTTCCTTCCACCTCTTCTTATGCTTATACAAAGGAACTAAGTGAAATCCTCCCCTGAACTTAAGGCCATAATGACACTGGACCATGGAGAGAGAGACCGGGCTTCTGGCTCCAGCTCTGCTGCTGCCTGCTGTGTGATAGAGGCACGTCACTTAATCTCTCTGGACTCCCATTTTCTCTTTTGTAAATGAAAGTGTGGACTCTGATCTCTGCAGTCTCATTCATCCTTAAACTTCCTTATAAGAAACTGACGCTGATCTGGGAACACCTGGGCACAGAGGAAGGGACAGAAAGCGCTTTCACGTCTCACATCTGCCTGAGTGGCATTCACTGCAGAGGGTGGCCTCCAGGTCTGCTTTGTCAATAATGCTGTCAGAACCCTCCCCCGCCCACCATGTGATCTTTCGTTTGTCTCAGTCTTCAACTTCCGTAGCCCATTTTTCTCTCCTCCCTGCTCAACGACAAGAACCACTTGCACTGCGTGAGACTCTGCTTGCATTGCCAAGCTCCTCAGTGAGCTAAAGGGCTCCCTGCTGATCTCTGGTATCCTTTCCCTGGAAGATTTCCCTTTAGCCTAATCCTTCCCAAGAAAGGGGTTCAAGTCTGTCCTTAACTTTCCTCAGTCACTGCTTTAGGGGAAACAGTCTCAAGCTTTTAAAGGAATGTTGTGTTATGGTACTATTTTTAATTATTTTCTCTTTCATTCAACAAATAACATTCATTGACACCCACCAGGTGCTGTTCTAGATCCTAAGGCAACAACAGGAAACAAGGTCCTATGGAACTTGATTTCTAGTGGTGAGATGTGCAAGTAAATAAGCAATTAAATAAATGAAAAAAATACCAGATGGTGACAAGTGTGATGGATAAAGGAAGACAGGAGCAGAGATGGGACATGAGAGGGGGCATTTTTGCTGACAAACAGAGAATGAGAAGGAACCAGGAAGGAAGAGTAAGGTAAGAGGGCTTACAAGTGTCAGATCCAGAAAGCAAATGAGCCTGTGCATTTAAGGAACAGAAAGGGCTGGAAGGTAATTAGCAAGACGGAGTGTACTTGAAATGAAGTCAGAGAGCTGGGGGCAGGTGGGTGGGCAGATTTTGTGAGTCCTTGTGAGCTAGGCAGAGCTTGGATTTTTAAAGTGAAATGAGAAACCATGAGATGGTTTTAAACAGGGAGGAACATTATCTGATTTATGTCCTGTGGTGCATAGTACCACCTCATAAATGTGTCCAAAGTTGACTGTGCTTACAAGTTCTCACTAAAGGTGCAATAGACGCAAACCGTAGACAACTACTCCCTTGAATGTGTCGTGGGCTCCAGACCTCTAAGTGATGGATAGGGATAGTCATGATCTATCATGTCCTGGGGGGGGGGGTGTGTGTGTGTGTGCGCGTGCATTTGGGGGGCATTACTTATTAGAGAACTAAAAAGTAATTCTGTAAATACATAGCAAAATCACCATATTGCCTATGTTCTCTTTTTAAGACCCAACTATAGTTAGACTTCCCCAAAGAGTCATTCAGGCATTTACTTAGTAGTTGATCAAGTTTTCTGTTTTTCCAAGGTTAGTGGAGGGTGAAGGAGATAATCACTGCAGGCCTCCCCCCTTGTCCAGACCCAGGTCTGCGTGTATTTTTTCATGTATTAAGTGTCCCCTGGGCTCCAGATCCTACATTAGGTGAGACGAATAAAGTCTGTGCCTTCCAGTGGCACTGGGCAAAGAGTCCAGATCACTAATCCTAGGAAGTCATTTCTAAGAGGGGGAATCCCCACTGACTCAGTGGTAAAACCAACTCCAGTACTCTTGCCTGGGAAATCCCATGGACAGAGGAGCCTGGCAAGCTGCAGTCCATGGGGTCGCAGGAGTCAGACACAACTTAGCAACTAAACTTATAAGAATTCTGCCATAACTTGGCATCACTTATAAGAATTCTGCCATAACTTGGCATCACAAAACTCCTTGTGCAGCCTATCTTAAAGAATTGGGAGTTAAAAGAACCTTAGTTAACTCCCAGTACTTAGTACTTAGTCAACTATCCCAGTACTCCACTCTAGGAGTACTTCCAGTATTAGGAGTGAGCCTGTCCTAAGCATCACAAGAAACTTCATATTCCTGGCTCCACCCATGAATCCTACAAGCCTTCCTCACCCCTTTCCAACCCACCCAGCGGAAAATGCCTCCACACGTTTCCAACAGCCCCCTGATCCACCCAGTCTCATCATTTTACGTATAATGGAATATTAGGCAGCTTATGATCTTTTCGTACCTTTTTCCTCTGAACTTAGCAGAATCAGGACCCCAGAGTCAAATTTTACAATGATGTTAGTTTCCAAAATATGCCTCTTTTTCATTCTTTCAGCTGATACTGTTTTCTCAGAGTTACATGGCGGGTGTCACAAATATGTCTGAATAGATATATTCAGATAGACTGAGAAAAAATTGAGAGCGTTTTCAGATTTTTATACATTCCTCAAGTTTTGGTGTATTTTCTATGCATATTCCATTGCCTACCCACCTCTCAGAGTCCTTTAATAATGAGGAATCTGACTTTCTTCCTTCTGCTCATCATCACTGCTTTTCTGTCAAGCATCTTCTGGGAGAGTATCGTCACCCCATTTAAGTGTGGAGGATGGAAACAAAATATTTTGGCGTGGAAAACTCTGATCTTCAGCTGACTTGACCTGTACAGGCATACTGTGGAGACACTGCAAATTCTACTCCAAGCTACCAAGATAAGGCAAATATTGCAGTAAAGCAAACCACACCAATTTTTTGGTTTCCCAATGCATATACTCTGCTATAGTTTATTAAGTGTGCAATAGCCTCATGTCTAAAAAAGTGCACAAAAAATTTTTAAACCCAAAACAGAACAAAAACTAATAATTAAAAAGCAAAAATTTTAATCTACATACATACCTAAATTAATAACTACTTTATTGCTCTTGTAAATCAACTATAACTCAGTTTGGAAAAACTTCATTCAAGTGGTAATCTGCGTCTGAGCCGTCAATGTGTTGTAGTGACGTCAAAGATCAGTAATCATAGATCACCATAACAAATATAATAATAATGAAAAAGTTTGAAATATTGCTTGAATTATCAAAATGTGAAGCAGAGGCACAAGGTGAGCAAATGCTGAAGGAAAAATGGCACCAATAGACTTACTCATTTCAGGGTTGCCACAGACCTTCAATTTGTTTAAAAAAAAAAATGCAATATCTGTAAAGCACAATAAAATGAGGTGAGCCTGTATAGCATGTATTCTGACTTGGGCACCAGAATCACATTTCAAAAACTCATTTGCCTTCATACACCTGACTAGCTTTCTTCACCGGCATTGGTAACTTACTTCCTACACACTTGACTGCTCTGCAGATGAGGAAGAATCACTTACCTTATTTATCAGTGTCATTTGGAGCTTTTAGATCTTGAGTGACTCTCTTCCTTAATCCTAAATGTTATCATCAATATCAAGAGTGATACTTTAAAATGAAATTTCCTGAAAGAGTCTCAGGTTGCATGAGCAGATATTTTTTGTGGAGGTGTCTAGAATAAAGTTGAGCTGTTAACCAGCTCGCGTTGCTATCTCCTCTTGTCCCTGTACCAAAAGGTATGTTACGCCTGGTGGGAAGGAGAAACATTTAATTTTCCAAATTTAGGGGTTTCTTTCTTGCTTGCTTCTTAAGTAAAATCTAGCTCCTTTTTCTGCAGAAAAGGAGGAAGGAACAAGCAACAAATTAATCAGACAGGAAGTGAATAACCACAGAAGGACGTCTGCCTCTGACTCAGTATGTCACATTCAACAAGAGGCCAGAGCTTGTCCAAAATGGCGGTCCAGAAACGACCCGTTGTTTGTGTTAGAAGATGATGGCTTTCACAGTGACGGTTTTCTCTCTCATTTCTCATTTGCTCCCTGCCTGCTTGTGTCCCTGATCATGCCTTCCTCCAGTATCCTTTAACGGTAAGAAAATTATATTCAAACTCCGCGTATTTCCTTTATTCAGTTAGTGGGGAGGACTAAACGGCTTTTAGTGAACCATTGTGTGCTGAGATAAAATTGTGTAATTTTTCAGTAGAGCACCATGTGGTCCTCCTAATTGCAGACGAGACTAGTTTCACCACTATGGTGATTGTGGGCAATTTGGAACTTATGCTTTGAACTAAAATGTAAGCAAGATTTTCAGCAGAATCTTTCCTGACCCCTGGACAAGTTTGGATCCACAGTAATTTTTTTCTCCCAGTTAAAATGGTGGTTTATGTCGCTAACTGTATCTTTCAGTGGGTAGCACAGTTTGTCCACATGATTACCTTTGAACTCTCACTTGGGCCAGCAACAGTAAGTGCTTTTATAGCAAAAGGAGTCACTGGAAACTTCAAAGGAAAGTACCGTGGAACTCAGCTCTTGCCAGTCTGTTGCTACAGACCTGTTCCTTAAGTTCAAATCCCAAGCTATTTCTAAGCAGTCTTTTAGGACAGTTTGTCTTTTAGAACCATTCTGTTCAACATCCAGACAGTGCAGTGCACAATGAACTATTGCTGATCAAATCCTGCAGCATTCACTATGAACAGTTACATTTAATATGATTAATATCGTGACACAAAGCATTGTAATTTTCATATTCCAAGCAGTGTACTCAAATATCTACAGAGCAGGATTAAGGAAACTTTTGTATAAAAAAAAAATGCTTTTTTTCCTTTGGAGCATATATGAGAAAGCAGCTTGATTTATATTCCTTTTACCCTATGAAGAAGTATAAAATAAAGCTTTAAAAAGTTAAGAGGGTACATAAAACTTTGGTCAATAAGTATAAGTTCTTTTAAATAATTCAATGGCATAACTAGTGTGTACAGTAGAAAATGGACAAGTGGTAAAATGAAGAAAAGGCTGCAGGAAGATTCTTATTAAGAAAAGTAGGACAGCTTGGTTGAGAGAAAGTGAGGAAGCAGGAGAAAGAGTAAGTCAGGATAGTGAGAGAGGAAGATGAGAAGCTTGAAAAAGACTTTGAGGACCATTAGTGTGGAAACCATACCCTTTCTGGTGACTTGGATTGTGGGTCTAATCTTCTGTATTAACTTCATAAAGTTATGTCGCTTCTGAACTTGAATAACATTTAGTCAAAATTCTCCCTTGTATAATCTAAAGCACTTAAATCATCTATCTAAAATCAGAGTCAGGTTTTCTAATGCTTTTCGAAAACTTCATCCATTGGTTAATTGCTCACAACTCTTCAATTACTCTTAATGTCTGAACTTTGAGGGACTTCCCAGGTGGCGCTGCTGCTGCTGCTGCTGCTGCTAAGTTGCGTCCGTCGTGCATCAGTCTGTGCGACCCCATAGGCGGCAGCCCTCCAGGCTCCCCCGTCCCTGGGATTCTCCGGGCAAGAGTACTGGAGTGGGGTGCCATTGCCTCCTCCAGTGCATGAAAGTGAAGGGAAAGTGAAGTTGCTCAGTCGTGTCCGACTCTTAGCGATCCCATGGACTGCAGCCTACCAGGCTCCTCCATCCATGGAATTTTCCAGGCAAGAGTACTGGAGTGGGGTGCCATTGCCTTCTCTGCCCAGGGGGCGCTAGGAAGCAGTAAAGAACCTGCCTGCCAATGCAGGGGATGTAAGAGACAAGGGTTCGATGCCTGGGTTGGGAAGATCCCCTGGAGAAGGAAATGGCAACGCGCTTCAATATTCTTGCCTGGAAGATTCCATGGACAAGAGAGCCTGGTGGGCTACAGTCCATGGGGTCGCAAAGAGACAGGACTGAAGCGATTTAGCACTGCTGCTGCTGCTAAGTCGCTTCAGTCGTGTCTGACTCTGTGTGACCCCATAGACCGCAGCCCACCAGGCTCCCCCGTCCCTGGGATTCTCTAGGCAAGAACACCGGAACCTTTAATATTATGCATACTCTGGATGAACAGTATTCAGAGAATTCCCCAGGGTGAAGAATTTTCCCTGGGGTCCAGCAGCAATTTCACTCTGATCATTGATGAAATTAAGTTCTAGATATGCCCTTCCCCGACCCGAGCTAATGTAAATGTAAGAGGAAGTGAGCTACCTAATTCCTGGACCTTTCAAGGTTTACACTCTTTGAAGACTGCTTAGCATTTGGTAAACACGTCATTTTGTTGGGAGCCTCTGGCTATTTAAATCTTGATCCACTTCTGGTTTAAGGTTTGACTCATTTTGTTTTTCCAAATTGTCACTTCTGTACCTCTTGTTGAAAAGAACATTTCCCTTGGACTATCATAAGTACTAAATACCTCTGTCTGTAATTTGGCAACCCTCAGTTCTGAAAGTTAAGACTGGAGAAAAGAATACTAGAGTAAGAAGTGCCTTAGTATGCTTTTCTGAGAAATTTTAAATGCACTTTATACACACCTCCCTTCGCCATTTTTTTGTAATGCAGAAATTACATGGGTATGCACATGTGGGCTAGGCTTTAAATCAGCTCGTGATTTCTCTTTCTCATGGTTAAATAGAGGAAAAGATAATGTTTATTGAGCACTCACTATATGTTAGGTTCTTGACTTCTGGTTATTTTATTTTTTTAAAAAATGGCTAACAGTTAGCAATGGCCTCATTTAATTCCTCTATGGTCCTATTGAGTAGGTACCCTTCTCCCCATTTTATTGTGGGAACTGGACTTAGGCTGAGCAGTTTGCCCACGGCCACTAACAATTTACTGTAATTTCAAGAGCTTTTTTTCATAAGTACAGTTTAGAGGCTATAAGATGTCCTTTTCTAATCCTGAGAATCTGGGATTGTACAAATGCTTTGTTTTAAAATGTCACAGCGATAGTAAATATCTTTAAGTGAATAATCTCAAGACCATTTCCTTTCTAAAGTTTTTCGACCTTTTTAAAAGTACATTTGGTGACGCTTTTGCTTATATTACAAGGCTATACTTTCAATGATTAAGTTAATAAAATATGTTGAGTATGCTGACATATATGCTGTGTGTTGTGCATGTGTGTGTGTGTTTGTGAGTGTATGTGTGAGTGAGTGTGTGTGGGGGGGGGAATAGGGAGGGGCAGATTTGGTAAAACTAAATTTGGTGCTGAGGATTTAACTTTGAGATTTGAGCCCCTTAAAGAGAGTACTAAAAAAAAAAGACACAAAAAAAGTACTTGTTAGAGATGGGAAGTTGTGGGAGGAAAATAAAAGATTTACCTTCTATTCTCCCAGTTAAGGACAGGTGGGTCATTCAACTTACCTTCATTTTCTCATTTTCGAAAGGGTTTAGCTATCTGTGAATTTGTGCTGACTTTTCATGTAATTAAACATGTAGGACTGTATATTCTAAAAATAATTTCACCTCATAGAAACCTTTATTTCCCCTATAAGCAGTTATTCTACTATAAGCAGTTATTTTTATAGTAAAACTGTGGGTTTGTGTCCAAGCTCCCAACTAATCATAATGACATTGTAGATGCTTCAGAATGTCTGCTCTGAAAAATGCCTTCCCTCTACTCCCCGAATTATCGATTCTTTATCTAAAAGAACTCTAAAAGATGTGTTTCTGAAATAGCCAAGGACCCTCCAAGTACCGCAGAGACACAAACCCTTACCATTGAGAACACGACCCTTAAGCAAAAGTCACTTAAGCTATTGCCTTAATTGATGCCCAGCTGAGAAAAGAGCAAGTACGTTTTGAGAAATGAAGGGTCCCGTGTACAGTAAGCGTGGGTGCCACATTCAGCTCAGATTGAGAAAAACAATGATCACGAACTAGGTGAGGCAGTTGCTTTGCTTATAAAGGAACGCTTGTTTCTTTTCTGTGCCTTTGGCTTCCTCTTGGGTTGAGCAGCCTTTTTGTTTCTCCTCTTCTATTGATTGCCTCATTGCCTGCAGCCCTCGGAGCTTGAACTGAGGAGAGGAAGAGTCACAATAATAGAAACAAACTTTATGCAAAGATATTAAAAGTTTCTAAAATGGCCAAAAGGACATGCCATGCTTGGGGGTGGGGCACTGAGCTGTTGCACTGGGCCTGGTGTCAGAAAATAGAAACTACAGGCCACTGCAGCTGTGAACGACTGTGCGACAGAAACAGGATGGCTGTGGTTTGCTGTGAGCATCAATTTTCCTGTTGAGCATTTTTACAGGAAGTTGAAGAACAAAGCCGACTTCATCTTAATTAGTTCTGATGGTTTTCAGATCTTCAACACATCCAACCACGTTTGCCTCATGGAGGAGTCTCCAAAGAATAGAACCAAAAATAATCCTGAGTGGGAATCATAAAACAACGATGTTGGCAGCAATTTGGGTTTTTGCTAAATGATTTTATTTTTACAGTATAACTTGGAGTGGATTTATTACCTTTATAATGAGAGCCTTTGTACTCTTTTTTTATGGCTGTGGTACCTCTATGAATTTAAGGGCCTTTCCTTATTAAAACACTACTGAGTTATATGTATTATAAATTTCCTTCTGTTACTATTTGGTGAAACAGTTATGCATGTGTGTATTTATATAGATACAAAGAGGTGTACGTGTGTGTGTGTATAAATGGTGGAAAATATACATCAAAATGTTGACAAGAATTATCTCTGGATATTATTAACTCTAACCCTTTCCACCTAAAATTTAGTTATTATCAAATGCTTTGTTCAGTGGTTAAATACAAGTGTCATGTTTTATTTTCATCTTTGTATTTTAGTGTTACCTATTGCTTTCTTTTTTTCTTTATGACTGGTCTGGGTATTCATTGCTTTGCTTGGGCTCTCTCTAGTTGCAGTGGCTTCTCTTGTTCCAGAGCACAGGCTCTGGGCACACGGGCTTCAGTCGTTGTAGCACACAGGCTCAGTAATTGCTGCTCATGGGCCCTGGCACATGGGCTCTGTAACTGTGGCACATGAGCTGAGTCGCTCCAAGGCATATGGAATTTTCCTGGACCCGGGATCAAAGCTGTGTTCCCTGCATTGGCAGGCAGATTCCTACCACTGCACCACCAGGGAAGTCCCTATTGTTTTCTAAATTAATCAGTAGATTAGTGATAAGTAGCATTATCATTTTGGAAGCAGGAAAAAAAAATTCTCAAAGTCTAACCTGAAGAAGTCAAGAGCACACAAGAAATACATACATGAAGATGAGTTAAGAACATTATATATAAAGTAAAATGTCAATGAATGTAAATAAAAGTAAGATACAGAATAGAAAGTAATGAAGGCAAGAGAACATTTGGACCTTAGGATCTTTTCAATTGTATTATTTCTGTTATGTCTACTCCCTGTCCCTGCCTGCCTCCACAATGATGAATTCAACCTTTTTGAAAAAAAAAAGTTTACTTTTTTCTCATTCATTTTATAGAATAGTATTCAAGGGTGACTTTTGGCAAGATTTGCATAGCAAAATGCTTTATAATTTTGAATAGCCCCAAATGGTGATCAAACGTAACTGAATAAACCCGCTTCTTATCTTCTTTGCTAGAACTTGGCCGATTCACATACACACACATCCTCAGGATTAGAGGCTGGCCTTCTTCGGGTTATTTCATCGGATAGCGCTGGAAATCTCTCCCCTCTTCCTGTTGTTCTGTAGTATGGGCCTCGTGTGGCATCATCTAGAATGAACTTGATGTTGGTTGCAAGAAACTAAGAAACAGTTTATTTAAGTAACTCGTCAATTATCTTCGTCATTTCACATTCAGAGATGATTCTGCTTTCTTAGTTGAACACATTGAAGAAGAAAGCCTCAGTTTCCTGGGGCAGCTCTGGACTGACCTCTGGGCTCTGGGAGAGTGACTAGTTGTCCATGCTCTTGGGGGAATATGCGGCTGTACGGTGGGGAACAAGTCGTTCTCACAGGTGTCCCCCATAACAGTATTACACAGCAAGTGGCTTGGGGCCACAAGCTGCCCTGGTTGATCTGAGGTCAGTGTGTGATGCTGTTTGCTGTGAGTTTAAACCATGATGCCGACCTAATAGAATCGTAGTAAAACTGTCAAAACCATCCATTTCTCTCACAGAACTAGGAAATTCCAGAATTTCTTAATATTGATGTGTACTGTGTATATTTGTATATTTGTGTTGATGACAACGAAGAACGAATTAGTGGATTTTGAAATCATTTATGTAAAATATTCTACTCTGTTCTCTCAACCCTCAGAGTCAATTCCTTTATAAAAGGTTTATTGATAGATCCCTCCTTTCACCTCAATAGTTTTCACCTAAAATTTCAGTTTTTTAGACTTAAAATTAAAAAAATTTTTTTTGGCCACACCGTGCGGCATGTGGGATCTTAGTTCCAAAACCAGGGATCAAATCTGTGTCACCTGCATTGGCAGGTAGATTCTTAACCACTGGACCACCAGGGGAGTTCCAAAATTTGAATCACTGATTCATTCAGTGATTAAATAAAACTTTGGTAATCAATCACATACCCTAGGGTTCAGGTTGATTTTTAATTTCTTTAACTTTTGACAGACAATCCAGAGATGGTTTGGGTGAAAAATCAATTGATAGATTTTATTCAAAAACTATTATAATTTCCACAGTGGATAATAGATATGATAGGTAACACGTATTGTTAAAACTGTGTTTATTCATTTACTAGGACTGCCATAACAAAGTACTTCAGACTGGGTGTCTCGAACAGCAGACTTTTATTATCTCACATTTCTGGAGGTTGGAAGTCAAAGATCACGGTGTCGGCAGGTTTGGTTTCTCCCAGGGCCTCTCTTCTTGGCTTGCAGATGGCCACCTTCTCCCCATGTCCTCACACAGCCTTTTCTCTGTGCTCACACGTCCCCAGTGTTTCTTCCTCTTCTCACAAGGACCCCAGTCATATTAGATGAGGGCCCAGACTAATGGGGCCCTCTTCAGTTCAGTTCAGTCGCTCAGTCGTGTCCAACTCTTTGCGACCCCATGAATCGCAGCACGCCAGGCCTCCCTGTCCATCACCAACTCCCGGAGTTCACTCAGACTCACGTCCATCGAGTTGATGATGCCATCCCGCCATCTCATCCTCTGTCGTCCCCTTCTCCTCCTGCCCCCAATCCCTCCCAGCATCAGAGTCTTTTCCAGTGAGTCAACTCTTCGCATGAGGTGGCCCTCTTAGTTACCTCTTTAAAGGCCCTCTCTCCAAGTATAGTCATATTCTGAGGTACTAGGGGATAGAGCTTCAACATATAAATTCAACCCATAATGCTGTGTGTGAAAACAAAAAACCCGTTTCCATCCGTGTGGTTTTCTTTGTGCACATAAAATTCAGCACACAAGGTGAACATTATAGAAAAGTCTGGGTTTTTTCCCTGTGATGAATGTTATTTAAACAGTGAAATGAGACTTTATAAGTCATCACATGCTCAGTCATGTCCGACTCTTTGTGATCCCATGGACTGTAGCCCGCCAGGCTCCCCTGTCCATGGGATTTCCCAGGCAAGAACACTGGAGTGGGTTGCCGTTTCCTCCTCCAGGGGATCTTCCTGACCCAGGGATTGAGCCCGCATCTCCTACATCTCCTGCATTGCAGGCGGATTCTTTACCACTTGAGCAATCAGGGAAGCCCTGAGACCTTTATATGTGCATCCAGTTGTTCCAGTACCATTTAGTGAAAAGACCTTCAATTGAAAAGACCTTCAAAAGACCTCCCCATCAAGTTGCTTTGATCACTTTGTTGAAAATTAATTATGTACATATGGATTAACTTATTCAAGTATTTTCTTTAATAGATTGTTTTACTGTGAAGAGTATTGTTTGCTGAGTTGAATGTTTACAACACAGAAGGACTATTTTTATATTGAACTTTAAAGTTATCATTTCCGGACTAAATATACTGTCTTAATTTTAAAACAAACAACAACAACTAAAATCAGTGAAATGAGGGACTTCCTTGGAGGTGCACTGGTTAAGACTCAGTGCTTCCATTACAGGGGACACAGGTTCAATCCCTGGTCAGGGAATTGAGATCCCACATAACTCGAGGCAGCCAAAACACACACACACACAAAACAGTGAAATGATTCTCTGAAAGCAACTAATTCTCAAAAGTGTTTATTGTTAAAAGTTTGGTGCCTGGGGAGGGTGGGAGAGCAAGAATCATTAAATGGGTAGGGCTGTGGAGAAGGCAATGGCACCCCACTGCAGTACTCTTGCCTGGAAAATCCCATGGATGGAGGAGCCTGGTAGGCTGCAGTCCACGGGATCTCGAAGAGTCGGGCACGACTGAGCGACTTCACTTTCACTTTTCACTTTCATGCATTGGAGAAGGAAATGGCACCCCACTCCAGTGTTCTTGCCTGGTGAATCCCAGGGACAGGGGAGCCTGATGGGCTGCCGTCTATGGGGTCGCACAGAGTCAGACACGACTGAAGCGACTTAGCAGCAGCAGCAGCGGTCCTCCAACTCCAGGGAGCCTGGTTCCCATGCTGACAGCCCACACTTTGGGAGCCCTTGTCCTACTCACCCTTTCCCTTCTAGAGCCCCTCCCACCCAGGGAAGTGAGCTGCCTTTCCTGTGGGACTCCATCTCCTGAGGGAAGATCGAAATGCAGGAGGCCAAGCCCTCAGGCTGCCTCATTCCCACGGGGGCAGCCACATCCACACAGGACTCCGGGCAGAGCCAGGGCCTCAGCTCAGTCTCCAGGCCTGGCCACCCTCTGCCAAGTGCTTGAGCGGCTCTCACACCAGCAGGACCTGTGCTCACCTCAGGGACCACAGCGCTGAACCTACCTGCTGACTGCTAACTCTGCCCAGCCCTGCTGTCCTGGTTCACTTCATCCTTCCCACACCCCCATTTAACAGAGAGCTTAGTCTTATCCCAGGTTATTAGCAGCAGAGCAGAAATCACGATTATGTTCTCCTGACCCCGGACTCATGTTCTCACAGAGATTCTGTTTTCATCCATAGGCCACACTGGTGTCTGGTAAAGCCCCCAAACTCCAACTCCTTCCCTGACTGCTGTTAAATGCGTAAAACAAAATACAGAGGATTACCAAGGAAACCAGTTACAGTGCAATCAGTACAGCAAGGCCTAGGAGCAGATCATTGCCCCAGCTTCCAAAGAGATCTGCAACAATTATACTATGATGTGAAAATATCACATGAAAAACTGTTGGTGAAAAGGTTTCAGGTGTGGTTTGTGGCCTACATTTATAATTGAAGGAAATGCTAAATTGTAGTTAGAATTTAGGGGAAATAAGTATGTCCCTTTTTTCACCCACATTCATGAACCCCTGAATTCTGTCCACAGACCCTGTGGGTATGGAGATCCAGGCTAGGAAGGCCTGCCTGTTAGGATTTAGGCTGCGGTTGAGGCCCTTCCATCAGGCCCAGTCTTGGTTCTGACATGGCTCTCCTGCGGCCTTGGACTCTACTTCTCTGGTGAAGTCAAGAAACTAAGTGCCCAGACGTAAAGCTCGCCTGCCCCTCTGCTGTGGGACTGGTTCTTTACCCAGGCCGGGGTGCTCAGGGCTGATGCTGGGAGCTGTTCCAGTGGCCAGCATATGGCTTGTTTGTGTGATACCTGATTCTTTCACTCCACCCCCACAAAATCAATGAGACTATGTGCCATGTATTAGGGAGACCTGGTGTTCACAGTGGGGTGGAAAGACAGCCAAGAAGGGGATCCAGCAAAGGCCTGACATGCGGGACATGAGACTGATCTTTGACCCGTGTGCTGGGGTGGCAGGTTTAGAGTCTGGGGTTTCTCACAAACCTCCCTCAAGGTCCAGCCTGCACAAGTCCAGACCAGCAGCTGTTCAGCTAGTAAGGAGCCAGGAGACCATGGCAGCCTCTGGAATCAGCTTTCAGTGTGAAGGCAGGCGTAGGAGTAGTTTATCTGGAGGAGAGTTAGGCAGGGGGTCAGTGGGAGCTGCAGCAGTGGAGAGAAAGGAGAACTGAGCCTGGGAAAGGTAAGCGCGCTCACCCGCAGATCCTCACCCTGTTGTTTACGTGAGGTGGTCAGGGGCAGGGGAAAGCCCGGCTCTGTGGTCCAGAGGTTTATTTATAAGCCAGTTAATGCACAGAGAGAACCACAATAGCAACAGAAAACTGTAAGAGAGTTAAAGAGGCCTTGCAGGGTGGCAGTCTCCTGAGAACGCCCCTGCTCCATCACCTGGCGCCTGAGGTGTACAGGACGGAAGTTCAATTTGATCTTTGCAACCAGAGACTGACTTATGAGAACCAAACCCAGAAGAGGTTCCTGGTGGTGATTAGAATTCACTTCTTCCTCGGTCTTAGGATAACAGGATGGCAGACTAGTCAGTGAGCACAGAATCTGACCTGATGAATTGGAGCATTGAGGGGCCTTTCATCCACCGAGCTCATGAATGGTCTGTCCCATGGAGCCAGTCTCTCGCACCCTCTGGGTGGACCCGGCCACCCTATTCCTTGATGAGCTGCCTCCTCCAGCTCTGTTAATACCATTTCTTTGGCCACAGCATCTTTGACAGTTAGTTGGGCCTGAATCCAGTTTCAGACCCTCGTTCTTCCTCCTGGTCCTGGAACACAGCTCTGAGGCCTCTGAAGGTGCCCCTGCAGTTGGAGCACCCCCTTCATAGCCTCCAAATGCAGGCCCCCAACTCCGTTTACACTGCCCATGCAGCCCTGTGGGTGACTGGTGTTACCCAGGAAAGATCAAAGTAAGGGACAGTGCAGCCCAGCCAAGACTGACATTCAAGTGGCTCCTCTCCCTCACTTGTCTCCGTGGCGCAGTCCTCTCCTGGGCTTGCCCACTCGGCGCTCACAGTATTTCTTCTCTGTCAAGAGAAGTAAGGGACAGTAAGGGACAGATCCCTGTCTAAGACAAGCTCTTTTTGAAAACCAGATTCTGACGGAGTTTAAGGTGAGCTATAATGCTAGTGAGCCCTTCACCTGCCTGAAAATGCTTATCTAAAAAGAGCAGAGATCAAAAGGACTTGATGTAAACGACTTTTACATATTTCAATGAGTTATTAATTTCTGAGTCCCAGCATCCTTCCGTGTAAAATGTGTTTGAGATGATGGAAATAAAGTGCCCTTTATTATCCAGTTGACTGTCAATAAATGAGAGCAGCTGTCACTGCTCTAGAGGTTTCTAAATTTCATTTTATAGAAGACACTCAGAACAGAGTGTCTTGATTCCTAACTTCCAGAAGCTTTGACAAGTCTAGTCACGTCCTGTTAGCTTTTCCATTTTGCTAACGTCACAGAAAGCAAGCCATCCAGCAGAACGTCAATAGAAAGTACAGCTGACCCTTGAACTATCGATATGGAGGTTAGAGACACCGATCCTCCATGCACAGTCGCTCCTCAAATCACAGGTCCCAGGTACCCTGATTCTGCATCTCTCGATTCAGTCACCCATAGTGTAGCACTGCAATGTTTACTAAGGAAAAACATCCATATTTAAGTGGATCCGTGAAGTTCCAACTCATTGTTCAAGGGCCATCTATATTTGATTCAAGGTGTAAGTTTCCCTCAACTTTTAGTGATTGAGCTAAATTAATACTTTTAAATTCTAAGAAATTGTTTTCTGCAATTAAGAGACTGTTGAAAATAAAAGAAAGATAATTCTGCTATTTGAAATTCAGGACACGTTACATAGGAACAGTGTTATTCAGGTGGTCAGTGTCCCAGGCTGCTCTCTTGGTTTAAGGCTCCGTGACCAGGCTTCTCGAACATTAATGCATGTGAATCACCCGGGGATCTTGTTAAAATGCTGAAACAAATTCAGTGTGGGCAGCAGGGCTGAGATGTGGTGTTTCTCATGGTGATGCTCCGAGGCTGATCCAGGAGCCCTAATGATCCAGGAGCCGCAAGCTCTAGGTGGGAGAAACTGGGACGCTGAGGGTGTGAGAGTGGCTGAGGGGCGGGGCATCTGCTGAGACCCCAGGGACGGGACTCTGCGGACTGGGGGGAAAGAGGCAGGATCGGTGGTTAGCATCACTCCTGGGGCACGTCCTTCCCATGCCTAGCTCCTGACATTGACCAGGCTGCCCCCTTTACTGCTGCTGCCCACCATGGCTTCCCTGTACTGTCCTACAGCCTGGAGTCTGCCCCTCCCTCTGTCCCCTGAGCATCACACTCTGCAGAAAGCCTTTCTAAGGAACCCTGTTTCTAGTAAACAGCTCCAAATCAGAGGTTGGAGTCCCCCTCTCTTTTTCCCTCTGGCTCCTGTAAGGAAGTGCCGAGTAGCACAGAGGTAGGAACCTGGCCTCCTTGCCCATCTTACCTTGTCCCTATCTCCTTTCCCTGGAGGATTGGACGAACTTCGAGGGCAAGAACAGAAATAGATTTATCTTTACGTTCCTGTGGAGCTACTCAGACCTAGACAGATGTCAGGAATCTCTTGACAGAGAAGAAATGCTGTGGGGCACCGAGTGGGCAAGCCCAGGAGAGGACTGCGCCACGGAGACAAGTGAGGGAGAGGAGCCACTTGAACGCCAGTCTTGGCTGGGATGCACTGCTGGTAGTTCCCTGATAACCTCCCGGCTTCCTCAGGCTGCAGGCCAGGAGCCTTCCCCGACCGTGGGATTTGCTTGCAGTATCTCCAGGCACTCTGGCTGAGAATCTTCCCTGGCTGCATCCTTCCAGAAGAGTAACATCCTAGCCATGTTGTGAAGGAATCCCGCCTCTTATAGAAACTCAGACTGTCCCTTTGAGGCAAAAGGGGAAGGAAGATTAGGACAGAGAATTATTGAGACATCTAATATGTGACGGTGCTTTGTTTCTTTCTGTTTTGTTTTACAGATTTGTCAGCCAGACTGTTGAAAGCTAACTGTTCAAGATGCCTGTCCCGCCCCCTCCAGCGCCCCCGCCGCCGCCCACGTTTGCTCTGGTGAGTGGCTCTCCTCATCTATGATCCATGTGTGAAGCAAGCTAAACAGACTTGAACCTGGCACACAAGTGTTAGTTTTCAGTGTGTTTACGTTCTGGCTTAAATATGAATGATACGGTACGCTCTCCAGGTGCTGGAGTAAGCCAGACCCTGAGATAAACAGCAGAAAAAATGTTTTGCAGTTTAAAGTCTCATACAATGCACAGGACACATGCAGAACCCTTATTTTGCCCTTTAAGTCCATCCTCACGTTTCCATGTGTACTTTCCAAAGGAAAGTATTCTCTGGGCCCATCCCGCCCCATGATGGACATGTCCCGGAAGTTACTGCAGCCTCTTCCAGGAAGCGTCTTCCAAGCAGCCCTCCATGCAGTAATCCGGAAAGGCTCCCAGACGCACCCCTAGCACGCGATGCCTTCACTCTTCACTCGGGGAAACTGAAGCTCAGAGAGAGTCTTTTGCCCAGGCTTCTTTCTAGCCCGTCTCAGGCTGGACCCTAGTTGGGAGAACAGACCATTAATTAGCTTGTTGCTATTCCAAGTGTGATCCTCCAACTCCTGGTTAGAGTCCCCCGAAAATAAACATGGAAATTTAGAGTAGTTTAGAGCAATCTGATAATGGTGTTGTGTCTATTGCTTCTAAGATTGTATTTTGTGTGTCTTTTTAAAACTAATTCATTTTTCTAATAATTCATTGTTATTTTACAAAATATTGGTCCATGATGGATTGGAAATTTTTTTCTTAAAAATTCATCCGTCCCTAAAATGAGTTTGAAAAGCTCTGATCTGGCGAACATAGAAGAACTAGTTTTTATTTCCTGAAAATTATAGTTGTGTACCACTGCTGGGTAGTTCATGCCTAGATTTTTTTTTTTTTTTAATGCTCATGTGTTTATTTTAATGTGTATTTGAAAAATTATAACTAGCACACCCAGGGTTTAATAGTGAGTTACCAATAAATTTTGAGGCAGAACAGAAGGCCAAGGAGGGTTGCTGACCCAAAACCATGAAGAAAACCAACATGGACATGTTATTTACCCTCTTTAGGCCTCAGTTTTTTTTTATCTTTAGGATGAAGACAATAGGTAATTCAGAAAGCTCTTTCCAAGATGTCCAAGGCATGGTTAAGTTATAAAAACAAGTTTCAGCAATAGAGGATGGTCCCATTAGCAAAAGTGAACTGTGTATGCAAAGAACCTTTCTGGAACTGACTGCCGAGACGCTCTTAACAGGCTTGCTTCAGAGGAGGGTTGGAGGTCAGTAGGCAAAGGGCGTTTTATCTATTTTTTTCAACTGAGATATAATTGACATATAACATTGTGTAAGTTTAAGGTGTACAGCATGTTGAATCGATACAGTTATGTATTACAATATAACTGCCACTGTTGTTTTAGCTAATGCCTCTATTATATCACATAATTATTATTTCTTTTTTGTGGTGAGAACATTTAAGTTCTGGTCTCTTAACAGCTTTGAAGTGCATAATACAGCACTGTTAACTTTAATAACTATGCTGTGCAGTTATATCTCCAGAGCTTAGTCATCTTTTAGTTGCAAGTTTGTACTCTTTAATATCTTCCCAATCTGGGGAAGAGGCATTCGGGACCCCATGTTCATCCTTCTCTCAGGCTCTTGGGCTCTGGAGCCAGGCTGCCAGGCTTTTAATCCGAGCTCCTTCTCTTAGGAGCTGGGTGACCCGAGCGATGATTTAACTTCCCTGTGCCTTAGTTTCCTTGACTCTATAAACTCACAGGGTTGATGAGGACTGAATGAACTAATATACATAAAATGCTAAAAACGATTCCTGATCCATAGTAAAAGCTATGTAAACGTTAGCTGTTATTATCATGAGCAAGTAATACCTTAATTATTTTAAGACCCTTTCAGCTTAACACAGAGATTTCTGTTCAACCTGCTTCAGGGTTTTCTGCGCTCTCCCTCTGCCTCTAACTATAATAAACAGCTGGGTCAGGTATCAAGCTACACTTGCCCAGGTTTCCTCCCTGTGGCCTTTCCTGGCACATCTGAAGTCAGAGCCTTTCAGAGTCCATCGAAGGACTCTCAGGCCTGCCAGAAGCACCTCTGGATTTGGGGAAGACGACTCTGCCTGGGACCAGGCCAGACCAAGCCAGTTTCCAAGTGTGACAGACACAGGCACACGCCTACTTCTGAGTCCATTTGCTGGGCTCTTATTGTCCCTGCTCCTCAAAAGAATTCTGGAAAAACAAGATCCTAGTTTCACAGTAAGGAACTTTCCCCAAAATTCTGAAATCATAGAAAATACCCAAAGGTTTTAAAGTAGCACCTTTGTCTACTGTGCAGCCTCTGGGAGGTAAGCTTTCAAAAGGATTAGGGAACTATATTTAATATCCTGTAATAAACCATAGTGGAAAAGAATTAAAAAATAAACAATTTGTAAAAAGGGATTACACATGAGGAACCCCTTAGGCCAGAAGGATATGAAGGGAGTTTGGAAAGTAAAGGAAATGTTGTGTATCTTGATGGCTACATGATTGTATAAGTTTGTCAGAATTCACAGGACTTTACACTAAAAGGGTGATTTTACTATATGTAAAATGTAAAAACTATATGTATTATACCTCCAATCTGCCTTAAATTAAAAAGAAAAAATTATCTGGCAATGTAACCAGAGGGAATTAATTTTCTAAAATTTTGGTGGATTAAAAAAATACAGCTGACCCTTTTTACTAAAAGCAGTTTTCCTCTTGTACCAGGTTAGTTCCAAAAGACAGGAAAGAGAATATATTCATCAGAGAACATTCTAGAGGATGAAGCCTCACAGAATCCTGCGGATTCCTCTCAGACTTAAAATTCCCTTCTCGTCTCTAGCCACCCAACCCTGGCTCTGTCAGTTACCGCCAGACTGTGGTCTGAATTTTCAGAGACTTTGATCAGGGACTGACTCTTCCTGCATGAAAAATGAATGTAATTTATTGCTGCATCTGCTCCCAAATGTCTGGATCTTAAAAAGAATGACATCGGGTCTAAAACTTGTGGAGAATTTACAGCCTATTGCCAAGAACCTTAATAACAAGCTTCCAATACTCTAGCTGTTCCCACTGAGTGCTGTAGTACATGATGTTAATTCAGAAGATGAATACGTGTTTGCATGGTTTCCTTTCAGGCCAATACAGAAAAGCCTTCCTTGAGTAAGTCAGAGCAGGCTGGGAGAAATGCTCTGCTCTCTGACATCAGCAAAGGGAAGAAACTAAAGAAGACAGTCACCAATGACAGAAGTGCACCAATATTGGACAGTAAGTAAAAAAAGTTATTTTCCATGGAGATAAGTGGTTTATGACCTAACAATCAACCCTACCCTTCCCACCAAAAAAGTTTTTTTTTTTTTTTTTTTTTCTGGTTAACAACAGCTGTGAAGCTAGCAGAATAAGGGACTGTATCATTCATTGTAGGCCATGGCTCTGGCCTGGGTTCCCTCTAATGCTGCAGGAAGCCAGTATAATAATTCTTTGTCCAAGACACACACAGCAGTGATTCTCTGAATTATTCACAACACTTTACAACACTTTCTGGAAATTAACCCCTTGTCTTACCACAGAGCAAAAGGCAGCATGAAACATGGAAAGAGCCCTAGTCTTGGAATCAAAGGATGTAGATTTAAACCCTGACCATCTTCAACCCTTTGTCTCCATTTGTAAAATGGAGATAATAGCTGTTTCACTGCCCTCACATGTTTGTTGTGAGCATCAAATGAGACAGTGCTTATGAGAGTGTTATGTTGCCCGGAATGTATAATTCACGTGTACAGATATGATTATTAGGAGGTTGGAGAGAGAGGAAATGAGGTCACAACTTTGCTTATATCCATCATAAATCTGAGCTACTTCCTGGAACAAGATAGGGTATGTATAAACAAATAAGCACCTACCATACAGGGCTACTTATTAACATTTACAACAGAATGAAACATTACAGATGACTAGAATCTACCAGAAGTTAATTATCAGGCCTCAAGACTATCTCCTTGCACTCCTAGACATTTCCACTGCCAGCCAGCGATGCCCAGAATTTGTCCTAGACTATGGATCCCACTTGGACTCAATAGAAAATAGACTGCCCAAAAATCACCAGAGGGAGCTTTGTAGACAAGGGAATAATGATGTAGGATTTTAGCCGACTGGAGGATTAGAAGAGCTTAGGAAGAGTTTCAAGGAAAAGTGCCTAATAAGTAGAAGAGAAAGATGAGAATTATGAGATGTGAAAGTGAAAGTCACTCAGTCGTATCTGACTCTTTGCAGCCTCATGGACTTGAGTCCAGGGAATTCTCCAGACCAGAATACTGGAGTGAGTAGCCGTTCCCTTCTCTGGGGGATCTTCCCAACCCAGGTCTCCCACATTGCAAGTGGATTCTTTACCAGCTGAGCCACCGGGGAAGCCCAAGAACACTGGAGTGGGTGGCCTACCCCTTCTCCAGCAGATCTTCTCGACCTGAGAATTGAACTGGGGTCTTCCTGCATTACAGGCAGGTTCTTTACCAGCTGAGCTACCAGGGAATCCTAATGGGTAGAAGAGAAAGATGAGAGTTAGGTGAGAACACTGGTGTGGGAAGAAGGTAGAAAGAGAAATGTCATGACAAAGGCCTTTGAGTGCTGCTCTGTTACTGGGCAGGGTGGTACAGATCAGAATGCACCCCACTTCAGTGAAACTAGGGGGTCTTTGACTTTCAACAAACTCTTATCTATAATGGATAAAATGCCCACAAAATGGTATGGTTATTGTATAATCAGTCCCTTAGTTTTCCTTATCTTTGTCACAAGTTTCTCCCTGGGGGTTGCCCAGCCCAGGCAGTTCTGTCTGGGGAGCCTACATCCAATGCCACTGAATCGTGGTGCCTGCTATGGGGCTAGAGGAACTCTGTCTGCAAACTGCCAACCTCCAGAACAGAGCCCAGTGGTTCTCTCACTATGAGAGGGAGCTCAGACTCTGGAGAGGTAGATGTGAAGTCCCTAGATGTTGAAGGAGAATGGACTGTCTGGGGCCTAGTTCTGAATCCACTAGTGGAAATTCATTATATTCTTCAAGATACACTTCTCTCATTAAAATGGAAATAAGTGTTAGTTCTCCCTTTCAGCTGTTTAAGAATGCACTGGGCTTTGTGGACACCAGATGCAAACCAACGCATGCCCTCGTTGTCCAGGAACTTAATTGGACACTAATACTGTTGTCTCAAGCTCTTTACAAGTGGCAAAGTTCATCCATGGTTTTGTATTGTTTGCAGGTAAAACCTCCCTGGGCTCTATGTTAAAATGTTGACCATGGTTATGCATGTTGAGGTCAGCCTTGTCCTGAAATTTAATTTAATGCTAACAAAGTGACCAGTTAGCTAACCTCAGAGGCTAGTTTAGTTTCCCTATCTGAAGGCAGCACAAATGCTGCGAGTTAAGAACACTAATGTATGATGTCTGTTAGAACAGTACATCATTCTTTTTGAATGTTCCATACCAGGTAAAGGTGTCCTATGAACTGTAGTATTCCAAAATGTTTCATTCATCAGTGAATAACATTTGAATGACAAGGACATTATTCATATTACTGGCAATAATTAAAATTAGTAAAAATTTTAAATTTTATATGGAAGCAATTTTACACACACATCCAGAAACTGTGATTCTAATTTGATATATTTTATTGTGTGAAGTAATTCTTGAGAGCTCATTATCAGATTGTTTATTCTATTAGCAGAGTTCCCATCAGTATCCCAGAAAGTCTTACACCTAGAAAAGGTACAGAGCCGACACAGACTTACAATAAATCTAATCCAGAAAAAAAGAAAACATCAATGAATAAAATAGAGCTCAGAAAGCAGATTAAATAAATGACTCAAAGCAGATTTTCTAAAATTAAGGATGTGACAATGAAGTTATATGCTAAAACATTTTGAAATCTTAATTTTTTAAGAAAAGTACAGATTTACCAGAAATCACTCATGAAGCCTCAATGAACAAGGGAAAAGTTGAAAACTTTATCAAATTACTTTTTCTCTACAAAGCTTTAGAGCCAGATAATTTTTATCAGAAAATTCAGATTTTAAGACATAGCTAATTCAGACACTATATAAATCATCCCTAAACACAGACAGGAAAGCTACCTGATAGGTGTAATGAGACTAACATGATCCTAATATCAAAACATGACAAAGGCAGCTGTGTATCAATGTCTCAGGGGACATGTGGCAATGCCTAATGGCATTTTTAGTTACTACAACTTGAGGGAGGGGTTCCTACTGACATCTAGTGGGCAGAGGCCAGGGATGCTGTAAACATTCTACAGAGAATAACAGAGAACTCACGACAAAGAATTATCTGACCCAAAATGTCAGTAGTTCCAAGGTTAAGAAACCCTACTACGTATAGACCACTTATGATCACAGATGAAAGGACACTAAAAACCCAAAGACTCTAGGTCAGTAGTATACAGTACTAAAAAATAATAATTTTATAATTTACCAAGACCAGGGTTTATCTCATTTTTAATGTTAGAAAGTCCATATAGCCATCATACCAAATAAGGAAAACTATATAATGATCTCAGTAAATCCTAAATAGGCATTTAATAATATTCCATGCTATAAAAATAGTCTTAAAAACCCAGAGTGGAACGATCCTTGCTAACTATGAATATTTAGAAGAAAAAAGTTATTTCAAACCAACAGTCAATATGTAACTTTGAAACATTAGAGTAAATGTCATTCACTCTAGAGTAAATGACATTTACATTTAGACATTACATTTAGAGTAATTTTCATTAAAAGCAAAATATTATTGACTTAGTTTTATAGTACTAGTGACATTAATAATTTACTTTTAAGATAAATATATAATGTATATTTATTCTTTATAATTATTTTAAAATAAACCATCTTTAAATTAATAAAACATTAATAACCTTATTATGGAAACTCAGTCATCTAAGTAATTTCTTATATAAAAGAGAAATAAGATATACAACTGTTAGAAAAGAGGAGGTAAAACCTTTGTGATTTGCAGACCATTTGTCTATTAGAAAATCCAAAGGAAAGTGTTAGTCACTCAGTTGTGTCCAACTCTTTGTGACCCATGCACTGTGCCCACCAGACTCCTCTGTCCATGGGGATTCTCCAGGCAAGAATACTGGAGTGGGTTGCCATGCCCTTCTCCAGGAGGTCTTCCTGATCCAGGGATTGAACCCAGGCCTCCTGCATTGCAGGCAGAATCTTTACCATCTGAGCCATCAGAGAAGCTCAGAAAATCCAAGGTAAAAAATTAATACATTTTAATTTTGAAAATGCAAAGTGATTTATTAGATATCAAATGAAATTTCCTGATGCCAATAATAACCATATCCAAACTATAGTAGCAAAAACATTCATCATTTCAACAAAAATGTATATGAAGTAACCCTGAAAGAAATATGGGTGACTCTCATTACAAAAATTATAAAATTTTACTGAATGAATCAGAACACATGGGAAAACATAGCATGTTTCTATAAAGTCTAAATATCATAAAAGTGTCAGTTCTCTCAGATTATTGTGTAGATATCATGTAATACTTATCAAAGACTCAACAAGGTTTTCCAGGGGTAGAACTTTAAACAGTACTCCTGGTAGCTCAGAGGTTAAAGTGTCTGCCTGCAACTCTTTGTGGTAGCAAAGAGTCGGACACGACTGAGTGACTTCACTCACTCACTAGCCTCATAAAATATACATACATAAATTGTTAAGAGATAGTTTTATTAAGAGGGTAAAATCATGGCTGTAATATGGATATAAAATAAACATATATCAAATATTTTCTTTAGCTCATTAATTTAATGAGGGAACCAATATGATATTATCAATTCAAAGGAGAATTATAAGTACCACACCTATGCAAGCAGGTGAGTGTTGAAATGAATTTGCAAATAGGTGTAAAATAGGTCAATAATCAGTTGAATTACACTGAACACAGCCAATATGCATTTCTATGGACAAATACGCATTATTTTCAGTTTTCTACAACTTACAGAGTTATAGACTAACTCAAAGGCAATGGGAAATGACCCAGAAGGCTAACTGGATACTTGGTAATCCTTTTCTTTCTTCTTCTTTTCCCTTTTTGTTGGTCTGCCCATTTCAGAATCTTTCACAATTTTTTTTTTGGCAACAAATGCAAAATGAAACAATCTTTACATTGTCTCAAGTTGCGAAGAATTTTTAAAATGTTAAAGTCTACTGTTGGGTTTTATGATATTAAAAAATTGAAATCAACCTGAAAGGCCATCAAATAAGTAAATGGTTAAATAAATTACAGCACATTCATGTTCTAAAACACAATGCAATCCTTTAAACTCATGTTTTCAGAGAATATTTAATAACATGGGAAATGCTAACAATATTGAGTGAAAAAAGCAAACTAAAAACTATGTAGTGAATTTGGTCTTGGTTTTAAGAAAAAAAAGTGTATACAGTGAAAAAACTGGCAGGGGAAAAAATATACAAAAACAGCAGGTATTTCCATGAAGCAAAATTATGGGATATTTTACTTTCTTCTATTTTTACCTGTTCCTTTCTTCTCACCTTTTATTGCATCTTCTCCTCCCTTAACACATTCTTTCTTTGAAGATACGTTTATTTGCCAAATCTTCTGATACAGAACAAATAGATATTATTAATTCATATGGCAGTGAGCCAGGTAGAGGAAAGACATTATCTATTGCTGATTCTTCCACCACAGGGCTTGAGATAGCCCTGGAGTAGAAAGAACCTCTGCTCTTCTGACTGGAAATAGGGTGAGTCCTTAAAATCCTACCCTTTAATGAAATCCCAGTTGTCCACCATGGGCTTAGGGTCAGCCAGCTTCCTGCTGTATCATTGTTTACTTGGGCCAGGACTGGTGAAGTTCTCTGGCAGTGTCTTCATACATGTGAAAAGAATGTGTCTTCTTCCTTCTACAGAACCCAAAGGAGCTGCTGCTGGCGGCGGCGGTGGTGGTGGTGGCGGCGGCAGCTATGGTGGAGGTGGCGGAGGAGGAGGTGGTGGAAATTTTGGCGGAGGTGGACCACCCGGTTTGGGAGGACTGTTCCAGGCTGGAATGCCGAAGCTGAGATCCACAGCCAACAGGGAGAATGGTAAAGAGCATTTCCTTTCCTTAGTTAACCGAAGACAAGGCGCAATCTGGCGGTTTGAGATTTGGCATCCCCTCTGAGGCACTATGCCCTTTAAAACATTTTAGATTGCTTGAAATGCTAACTGTTTTATAAAAGGGACTCTATTTAGCATCATTTTTTCTTTTTAAATCAGGATCAGACAGCTCCATCGAGCTGTAAAATATTTGCCCAGTATCCTTGGGGAAACTTGTACTTTTTTGTACTTTTCTAAAGGGTGAGCTAGATTGGAAAGAAAAGGAAGGAGCAAATGAGAGCCACCCCTGGAAACTCTGTCTGGTGACATGGCAGATTCAGCTTTCTTTGTGAGGTAGCCTGACCTAGCTGTCTAGTGGAGTAAATACTTGTGAGTCTCTTTTCAAACACACAGTGGAGCATGTCATATGGAATATAATTACATATCTCACAAAATCTAAAAAGGCATTTTGCCTGACAGACATTTGCCATTTCAGGGCCAGCGATTCTAGTATTCTCTGCAGGAAGCCATGGAAATGGGTCCTACAGGAATGTTATGAACAGAATGGCAGAAAGAAAAGTTGAACCTGGTCATGCCTAAATTAAAAACCTTACAAAGTGTGTGAAGCTCTCCCCTGATTGTGACAGAAACTCAAGAAATTTTTCCATGAAATTTTATTTTTTAATGCTTACTGTGCTAGAAGAATTTTATTTTTAATTCTATGGTCTTTTAAAATGTCACTGGGAAATTCTCACATTCACATGAAAATATAGGCACTGAATCCTCAGCATTAGCTGACTATTTTAGTTTTGGATTGTCAAAATCTAGAGGGAGACTCACTAATAAAAGACATTTTATCTTACTGCTGCTGCTGCTGCTAAGTCACTTCGGTCGTGTCCGACTCTGTGCGACCCCATAGACAGCAGCCCACCAGGCTCCCCCGTCCCTGGGATTCTCCAGCCAAGAACACTGGAGTGGGTTGCCATTTCCTTCTCCAATGCATGAAAGGGAAAAGTGAAAGTGAAGTCACTCAGTTGTGCCCGACCCTTAGCGCCCCCATGGACTGCAGCCTTCCAGGCCCCTCCATCATGGGATTTTCCAGGCAAGAGTACTGGAGTGGGGGTGCCATTGCCTTCTTACTAGGCCTGCATTTAAAATTTGTATATTTAAAACCTGCTGAAAGGTCTTGAGGCAGCAGACATATGCATACATTCAGTACTCTAATAGTAAGTGAGGAAATTTAGGCAAAAGACAACTGGAAGTAAAATAATTAAATGAAGATGGAATTGAAGTTAGTGCACAAAATGGTGTACCAGAAGTGTATACTTTCACAGTATACAATTTGCATATTGGGTCATACATGTAGATGTAGATCTGCATAATAACTGTACCTTTAGGGCTTCCCTGATACCTCAGTTGGTAAAGAATCCACCTGCAGTGCAGGAGACCCTGGTTCAATTTCTGAGTCGGGAAGATCCACTGAAGAAGGGATAGGCTACCCACTCTGGTATTCTTGGGCTGCCCTTGTTGCCCAGCTGGTAAAGAATCCACCTGCAATGTGGGAGACCTGGATTCAATCCCTGGGTTGGGAATATCGCCCGGAGAAGGGAAGGGCTACACATTCCAGTATTCTGGCCTGGAGAATTCCCTGGACTGTATAGTCCATGGGTTACAAAGAGCTGGACACAACCGAGCGACTTTCACTTTCACTTTCTTTCACTTTACTCCAAACTTTGAAGATAAAACTTATCACAAGTTGGTGACATAGAAACATACCACACAGCCAAGGAAAATATAACTAATTTCTAGTGCTAAAGTCAAAACAAAAAATTCTCTCTAGAGTTCACATTACTCCACTGTATAAATCCAGCCAAATGTTTCTCATTGGACTTTTGGGTGAAATCTGAACTCCTTTTGGCCTACAAGGCTCTTTATCACCCGGCTTCTGCTGACCACTCAGGCTGCATTTGACAGTGTTCTCCTCTGTGCTCACTGTGTCCCTGGAATATGAGCCTTGGTTTTTTTCACTTAAGCTTACTTCCACCTCAGGGCCTCTGTACCTGCTGACACTCCATTTGAAGCACCTCTCTTCCTCCTTTCCATGCCTGGCCTTGGAAAATGTCACCAAATGTCACATCCCCAGAGGAGCCATCCCCAGCCATTTCCACCTATCCTGGCCTCTCTAGCACTCTCCATGTCATCAGCCTATTTTAGTTTCTTTTTAGTACTTATAATGATCTGAAAATATTTATGTGTACCGGGTTTTTGTTCATCTCCCCCCTAAGAACATAAACTACAAGAGAACTGGATTGTTTCTATTTTGTTTACTCCTCTGCCTCTAGCATCTAGAATATTGGTTCGTTTATAGTATAGCGGGTACTCAATAAATAACTGGTGCATGTTTGAACTGGTAGGAGTTTTCAGGCTAAGCATTTTTTAAAGATTAGTTTGGGTTGCAAGGGACTATGCAGTAGTGATTTGAATTTTTCCATAACTTTGGTTCCTCTTTAGTTCTGCCCTTTGTTGAACCAAAGCAGTCGAACATTAATTATTTAGTAGGGTGGTTCTGTCCTATGTTATTGAAGTGGAACGACCTACTAGGGAAAAAACTGTATAGTTGCCTACTTGTTTCCAGATTAAGACCACTTCCTGGTGTCAGCTCTTTCAATTAAACTTTAACAGCTTCTTTTTTCCTTTTCAGCTTCTTATTTCAGCCATAATTCTTCCATTATATTTTTCCCATCCTCTCTTGCACATTTCTTTACAAAGGGGCTAGGTAAGCCCTCCCATATAGAAACTTATATTGGGATAACTTCACCTAAGATGGCTAAATTATTTTTCAAATGTGAGATACAGGGTGGGAGGACTGGGATAGTGATGGGGAGAAAAGAAAATCCTTAGCAGAAACCACCGGTAGCAGTCCCATTCTGTTCGTGACCTCTTGTAATGAACAGCGATCTCTCCAGAACTCTTACCAACATCATCCTGGTTTTTGTCCATCCAAAATTCCAAGAGAGTGCTCCAGAACCCCTTTGAAAGCTGATGGGTTGTAGAATCTGGGACTAGAAGAAAAACAGAGACCTGTGATCTATTGCTCTGCCTCCAGGAAGGACACACTGAAGCCCCATTTATATAAATAATAGTTTCCTGTAGTTTACAGCATCTAGGAAAGGGCTTCCAGTAGCTGGCAATATACTCTAGTTCTCTGACTTCCTTTCAGGGTCCTAACTTTCCGGCTTTTTTCCTGTTCTTCAGAGTCCGGAGGAAGCCGACCTCCAATCTTGCCACCAGGAGGAAGAGCCACATCCGCCAAACCTTTCACACCCCCAAGCGGCCCAGGGAGGTTCCCTGTGCCTCCTGCAGGCCACAGAAGCGGACCCCCAGAGCCTCAGAGGAACCGAATGCCTCCCCCGAGACCCGAAGTGGGCGCAAAGCCTGATAACATCCCCCCTCCAGTGCCTAATACTCCAAGACCCAGTCAGTCAAGTCTGCACAACCGGGGGACCCCCCTAGTGCTGGGGGCTCCCCGGCAGTCCAGTCCTGGGCTGACCCCTCCCCCTTTCCCCGGAAACCGAGGTGCTGCTTTCGGAGGAGGCTCCATCCGTCACACCCCCTCAGGCTCCTCCACGCCTTTCTCCACTAGGCCTCCCCTGCCTCCTACTCCGAGCAGGGCCTTGGATGACAAGCCCCCTCCTCCGCCTCCTCCGGTGGGCAACAGACCCTCCATCCACAGGGAGTCGGTGCCGCTGCCTCCCCCTCAGAACAGCAAGCCCCCGGTGCCGTCCACCCCGCGGCCGTCCTCCTCCTCGCAGGCCCCGCCGCCTCCGCCCCCCAGCCGGCCGGGCCCTCCTCCGCTGCCCCCCGTGTCCAGCGGCAGTGGCGACGAAATCCCGAGGCTCCCGCAGAGGAACGTGTCCCTGTCGTCGTCGGCGCCTCCTTTACCTTCATCAGGACGGTCGGGCCCTCTTCCACCCCCGCCCAGTGAGAGACCCCCTCCTCCGGTGAGGGACCCACCGGGCAGATCAGGTATGGCCAGATCGGACCGCGGTGAGCTGTTCCCCTGCCTCCCAGCCAGCCCACATGTCACCATCAAGCTCAGAGGAGGGGAGCCTGACAAGGGCTTCAATGAACCCTCAGACTGCTCTGACCTTTGAAGACACATAGCCCATGTGACTTCCTCTTGACCTCCCTTAAATCTCTGAGGAGAGTGCAGGCCAATATTTCTGTCCATGTTTTAAAAGTGAGGTGACTGTGTAACTAATGAAGTGAAATGATCCCAAGTGAGTTAAATTAAGAATAGGCAACTCACCTTCCATCTGAAGTTCTGCCTCCTCTCCTGGAAGGGAATTTCTGCTGTCTTGCTGCTGCTGCTGCTAAGTCGCTTCAGTCGTGTCCCACTGTATGACCCCATAGAGGGCAGCCCACCAGGCTCCCCCTTCCCTGGGATTCTCCAGGCAAGAACACTGGAGTGGGTTGCCATTGCCTTCTCCAATGCATGAAAGTGAAAAGTGAAAGTGATGGGAACTAAATTCCCATCTCCAGCAGGAGGGCCCATTATTCCAAGAAGGGCAGTTTAAGAGCAAGTGAACTTCTGTACTACTTCTCTTCATTGGTCAAGCTTTGAGGCCACTTCCATGCTCAGTAAAGTCACAGCAGAGTCCATTTTGCTATCTGTTCATGTCTTGGGCACAGAGATCCCTTGTAGAGTTAGGTAAAGGTATAAGGCCTATAAGGCCACCTTCTCTCCATAAAAATGCTCATAAGCATAAACTCAATTTGCCTGCTGTTTCATGGTTGAGGACCTACTGAAGCCCTTCTGTGTCCACACCCAGGGCTGAGAAACCTGGATCTAAGGGCAGAACCTTCACAGTATACGAAGTGTGAGGAGTTTGTATCTCTCTCCTACTTGTGATAGTTGCTTTTTTGTTTTCTGTTGGTTATTGACAGATTAAAAAGTTACCTCATTTTTAAATTTAACCATACATGTTAAATTGTATGGATGTTTGGAAATGGGTCATTTTTTTCTGTGAGAAGCTGACTGACTTTTCTTGCTCTGACATCAAGAACCTAATAAACACCATTTTTTCACCAGTAATCCTCAAACTTGACCACATACTGGAATCACCTGGTGAGCTTTAAAAATGATGATGCCTGGGTTTGTACCCCAGGGTTTCTGGTTTGATTTGTCTGGGTTGAAAACTGGGCACCAGGATATGAGGGAGCTCCCCAGTGACTGTAACGTGTCACAAAGTTTGAGAACCACTCCTTCAAACCACTTTGCCAGGGAGAGTCAGCTACAAATACAAAAAGTGGCTAGTCTATTCAGTCTAGACACGGTGTCATCTCATTAAGGATGCTTCAGAGAACAAATAAGAACAACAGTCAGATGAATGAAGTGTGTTGTTTTCTCATTATCCAAAACCCCCAGCGTGGTTGAGGAGCTATCTTCTTCTACCAAATGACTGAATCAACAGATTAAATATTCCCCAAAGTAGGATAGGCAGTGATACATATTTGTTGTTTCTTTCAATTACATAAGTCATACCTATTTATTATAGAAATGCATAAAAGAATAAAAGAAAATAAAAATCATCTATAATTCTGCCATCACCAACATTTAGATGTAACATTTTTTAGATACCCTTTTTTAAATGCATGTATATCAAAGTTTGCAAAATCAGTATCAGTTGGCTAATTTGCTTTTATTTAACAGTATCTCACTAACATTTTCTTGATATGATTAACTGTTCTTTTACAACCTGACTTATAATGGCTGCATAATATTAAATCCCACATGAGTACCTTGGCTTATTTATTAGTCAATGTGTTCATACAGGCCATCTCTAGAGTTTTGCTGTTGCAGATAATTCAGAGATACATTCTTAGAGCTAAATATTTGTGCACACCTCTGTGTATTTCTTTTGGAAAAATTTCTAGGAATGGGATTTCTAGGACAATGGATATGCCTAGTAAACTATGGATTTCATAGGTATTGCCAAATAGGCCTCTAAAAATACCCACCAATTTACGTTTCCACAGGGAACCTATGAGTAGTTGTCAAGGGCCATCTATATTTTCAGAGGAGGTTTGGCTTCATTGTTAAGGGAGTGCTTTAGAATTTGACAGAATGGAGTCATATCCTATTCTTGCATTCACTAGCTTCCTGACTTGAGGTTTTAATCTTCCAGTATTTCTGAGGCCTTGCCTGCTATCCTGACACTCCTCAGGGTTATCATCAGAATTAAATGAGACAAGTGTGTAAAGTAGTTGTCTTATTTCCCTGCATGTAGTTCAGTTCAGTTGCTCAGTCTTGTCTGACTCTTTGCGACCCCATGGACTGCAGCACATCAGGCCTTCCTGTCCATCACCAACTCCTGGAGTTTACTCAAACTCATGTCCATTGAGTCAGTGATGCCATCCAACCATCTCGTCCTCTGACGTCCCCTTCTCCTCCTGCCTTTAATCTTTCCCAGCATCAGGGTCTTTTCAAATGAGTCAGTTCTTCACCGCAGGTGGCCAAAGTATTGGAGTTTCAGCATCAGTCCTTCAAATGAATATTCAGGACTGATTTCCTTTAGGATGGACTGGTTGGATCTCCTTGCAGTCCAAGAAATTCACAAGAGTCAATGATCGTTTTTATTATTATGCTGCCAGCAGGAAATAGAAATCTGTTTTCTTTTCTGTTATGCTTGCCTAGGTTTGTATCTTGGGGCTAAAAGGTTGGACAGTTAGGAACATGAACAGTTACTTTTAAAGAGAGATGTTGGGGTTGATGAGGTTACGCAGTACCAGGTCCCATAGTATTGGAAGTCTAGTTTGCATTTAGTGACAGTATGAGGTAGTACTACCACTGCCTTTAAGCCCACAGCATATGAGCCACTTCTTCCCCCAATGAATCTACTTATACTGACTGGGACTCCAGCTTTGAGAAGCAGATCAGGCAATAAATAAACCCTGCCAGATGGGGCACTGAAGACTCCTTGAGATGAACCAGGGCTAGGTGTGCCTCCCACCTCCATTAGGGATCTGAGCCAAGACTTCCAGGCAGGAATATCTTACATGGGTGGGTCATTCAGTATAAGGCCCTCTAGTTGGATTTTGAATCTGTAGTTAACAAAAGATATTTATACTTATAGCACCATAAGATGTTGTGTTTACATAAAATGTCAGCATCTTGCTAGTGGAACACAGTGCTGAAAATCAGGCATAACTACTAAGGCCATTTTGATTTGCATGAGAAATGCTCAAGTTCCTTTTATATGCTTTTTGACTATTTCTGGCAACAGTGCAGTGAGAAAGGTGCTCTTTTGTAGACAGGAAATCAAATTCCATAGGATAATCAGCTTGTGTGGGGTCAGTGTCCTGCAGTAGCATTTATAACCATACACATTGATTAGCTGACTGTCACTCCCTGTGTTAATCTGCCTCCCCAGATTAAGAGGAAGAACCAAGAAGGAACTCCTGCTCATCTCAGGATGGCAGATATTTGGTTTCCTGATCCCACTTCTGTCTGGGAAATAGATCATATGCATCACAGAAACATGCTTGTATAATTAGCAATAATACTCTGCATTTAAAAAGTTAATTCCTCTGGAGACCTAAAATAAGTTCATAACTATCTTATTTTTAAAATATTTACTTAATAAGTAGTATGTCACAGAAACTAGTTCAATAGCTGTTTATAAGGAATTTTAAATGTTTTTAAAGTACACAGTTGTCACTATAAACAAATGATTACCTGTTCTCAACTACATCATCTCCAATCTCAATACTGACTCAAAGCCAAATAGCCAGTTAGCCATCAGTGTGCATTTGTTCCACATGTGTGTACATTTGTGCATTTTTGTGTTTATATGTGCCTCATTTCTTGACTAAAGCTCCTAGGAAGTCTCCACCATTTCTCTCTTTTCTCAAGTAAAAGGGCATGTATCCAGCAGGCACTCCGTAACTGCATGTTGATGGTAGTAGTAACATGGTATGTAAGGTAGAGCAATAAATGTCATTTTTCTTTGTCTTCAGGCCCTCTCCCACCACCTCCTCCAACGAACAGAAACGGCAGCACATCTCGGGCCCTGCCCGCCACCCCTCAGTTGCCGTCCAGGAGTGGAATAGATTCTAGTCCCAGAAGTGGGCCCCGGCCTCCCCTTCCTCCCGAAAGGCCTGGCACTGGGGCACCTCCCCCACCTCCACCATCAACATCAATTAGAAACGGCTTCCAAGATTCTTCATGTGAAGGTAAGCTGTGGTCCCAGCTCCTGGGAAGCTATAATGGGGCAGCAGCTGAGTGGGAGGTGTGTTTGTGTGTTTGCATGAACGTTTCTTGTTTGTGTGACCTCCACTGTTCACATTGCACGGCACTAATCTAAGCATTCTAGGGCCACTATGATTTCAAATGAAAAACAGTAATCGCCTTTTCCTTGCAAAAGGCAGATCATTATTCTCTGTTCCTTGTTTGAGTTTCATTTTGGTTAACTTTCCAAAGATTCTAGAATTCTGAAAAGAACCATTTTTGTAGCTTGCTTTCTTATCACCTACCTTTCTGGACAGTTTGCTATGGGTTTGAGGCCTAATGGCCTGCAGGTATTAAGCAGCTTATCCCTGTCATTATTATCAGTTACTCTTTCCACTGGGGAGGAATAATTAAGAAAAGTATCCCAAACCCCAGCCCCCATCTCCTGAGAGGAACTGGCTGGGTCCTAGTCACTCTAGCGAAAGTCACTTGGATCTGTCTTTGGTTTGATTCGCAGACCAGTACATTTTATCACTGACAGTGATAAATGACACTGTAATTTAATTTGCAGTAGTCAGTGACATTGGTAGCATTTGGGGCTTTTCTCTAAACTTCTAGATGTAAAACCAGATGTGATCTCTGCTGTTCTATTTCATTGTGTCTTTCATTATATTAGTCTTTAGAGCAGATTGTCTGTTACTGAAGATACTGTTTGTTTCTCTCCCTCAGATGAGTGGGAAAGCAGATTTTACTTCCATCCGATTTCTGATTTGCCACCTCCAGAGCCATATGTACCAACAACCAAAAGTTATCCCAGTAAACTGGCGAGAAATGAAAGCCGAAGTGAGTATTTCTACAAGGGCTTTTAGATGGCTTCATACTTGAGTAGCCTGGGTCACACACAACTGAGGGTTGTGTAGGAAATCCAGGTCTTTTGTCTGGAGCGGGGAGATTTCCGAGAAATTACTCCTGGATTTGGAGCCATTTAAATGGTAAACTCTCCTTCTACGTTCATTGACGAAAATAGAGACATCCAGAATGCATATGAGAAGCGATTATTTTAATGTGTCATTATAAGTTCAAAATACTTTTAGTTTGCTAGTAGGTTAAATTTTATTATTTTGGTTATTTGGACAATCTTTCCCCATTTTGATCTTCCTAAAGATGGCACAGTTAGAGTCTCTTCTATTCCTGCTAGTTTTGAGACTGGCAGAATGTCTCATTAGTTATTAAAAAAAAAAAAAAAAACTCACTGTAACTGTTTTGATCTTTTAAATATAAATTTACAGAGCATTACATGAAAATTTTAAGTATGCCTATAATCTCTCTGCATAACAGATATTTTCATTTTACTAGGTTCTCTTTAATTTTTATCTATCTAATTCTGATTATATAGTTATAGGATATGAGTTTTGGGTGATGAAATTTATATAACATTGCTAAGTGTATACTTCCCTATTTTATCCCTTGGTTTTTATTTTACAGGATTCCGTCAAGTCAGCATATAATAATTTAGTTTACCATTATTGGACATTTAGATTTTTTTTAACAAAAAATTTATACAGCTAAGGAAGAATTAGTGTGAAATATACATATATCTTTGATGGGGCTCTGTCTTATAACAATGTTAGCTTCAGAACCAAACTCCCAAGCCACAAATGTGTGGAGAAAAAGTGTATGAGCATGTCAAACAGCTGTCATATATCCCTAGCCTTGTGCTCACTGTCCAGCAGAACTCCTTCACATACTCTGAACCTACTGACTCTTTCTTAATACATAGTTCTCAAGTTTTGGTTGGTTGGTTCCCAGCTTTAGAGCAGACTAGTATCAGCTGAAGTCAAGGTTGGTTACAAGCAAAATCACTGACTTTGGGGAGATGATAGGTGGCAGTCTTGGGTCAAAGGAAGAGCTAGGGACACAGCTGTGCTAGGTATCACCACACAATACCAGATACGTCTAGTGGGTTATTAAAAATGGACAAATTTTGCCTTGTGCCTCTGTTGAAGAACTCAAAGAGTTAGAAAATATTATAGAAAATTTTCCCTGAAAAAAAATGCCAAAAGTAAACAGAATATTTTACTGAAAAGACCAGTTTAAGTCCTAGAAAAAGTTATGTGGAGTACTGAATTCTAGATAATACCTAGTAAAAGAGGCATAACTGTAATAAAATTATCATGCAGGAGTTGGTGGTTGAAATTTTTGGCGAAAAAGTCTTCACATGTGACAAATGTTCTTGAGTTTGCTCTCTCCTCACCCCACCCTATCTGTGCTATTTATATATTTAAGTCAGTAACAGAACCATCCTCCCCAGCCCCTTTAGATTTTTAATTTAATAGCTGAACACATTCCTTCCCCCTACCTCCTGTCTTCATGACTGTCTGCACCGTGAGGACTGGAACTGTGTCCCTGCTCACTACTGTGTCTTCTGCAAGTGGCACAGAGCTTGAAATACAGTAGGCATTTAAAAATATTTCTTAAATTGGTGAATTAATTTCCACAGCTCTCCAAAAATGTTCTTGTACCTTTAATATTTCTAGCATTAAGCATGTTTAATATTTTATAATATAACTGATCGTATCTCTAACACAAAGTGCTGTGGAGTGGTTTTATCCTGCTCCTGTACCTGCCTCTTCCTCCGAGCAGAGCTGCCCTGGTAGGGCACCCAGACAGCCCTAAATAGCACAACCTACTTGCAGCTCTGCACAAGGCCAGCCCTCGATGTGCTAACCATTTGTGGTGTTATCAATTGATGGTCAGGGCTTCGTGACAGATGGATGGCTTACATCTAGGCAGTCTTTCGTCAGGTCCCTGCCCAAAAAAGACCTGGTTGGGATAAAAAGAGGAAGAGGTGAAATAATGGACTGCCAGTGTTTTCCTCTAACTCCTCCCCTTGGTCAGAGATTTGTCCTAACTCAGAAATCCCTAAGTGGGCTATTTTGGTTTCTGTCAGAAAAGTGGCTGCCTGCTGAGGAATCTTGTCAGTGCCAGCCCACCTGAGTCTAAAAACAGTGGCCATAGCAGACCTACCTAATTGACATGAGTCCCTGATTGACCTGCTCACAGCATCTGAGCACCTGGCTTTATGCCTGACACCTGTAAGGTCCTCAAAAAAATTGTGTATGGGAAAAATGAACTTTTTAGTTGTGAATGGATTTTAAACCAAGTTATGGTGTGCTAATAGCCCAAAGATATGCATAGTTTTTAAAAGAACACCATCAAGACAGAGAAGAGACAACCCATGAAATGAAATAAAATATTTGCAAATCATATATCTGATAAAAGATTAATATCTAGAATACATAAAGAATTCCTGCAACTCAACAACAAAACCCAATTTTTAAAATGAGTTGAATATTTGAATAGATATTTCTTGAAAGAAGATATACAGATTGCTAATAAACACATGAAAAGATGCTCAACATCACTAATCATTCAGTTCAGTTCAGTCGCTCAGTTGCGTCTGACTCTTTGTGACCCCGTGGACTGCAGCATGCCAGGCTTCCCTGTCCATCACCAACTCCCAGAGCTTACCCAAACTCATGTTCATAGAGTCAGTGATGCCAACCAGTCATCTCATCCTCTGTCGTCCCCTTCTCCTGCCTTCAATCTTTCCTAGCAACAGGGTCTTTTCCAGTGAGTCAGTTCTTCACATCAGGTGGCCAAAGTATTGGAGTTTCAGCTTTAACATCAGTCCTTCCAATAAATATTCAGGACTGATTTCCTTTAGGATTGACTGATTTGATCTCCTTGCAGTCCAAGGGACTCTCAAGAGTCTTCTCCAACACCACAGTTCAAAGCATCAATTCTTTGGTGGTCAGCTTTCTTTAGAGTCCAAATGTCACATGACTACTGGGAAAAGCATAGCTTTGACTAGCCGGACCTTTGTTGGCAAAGTAATATCTCTGCTTTTTAATATGCTGTCTAGGTTGGTCATAGCTTTTCTTCCAAGAAGCAAACATCTTTTAATTTCATGGCTGCAGTCACCATCTGCAGTGACTTTGGAGCCCCCAAAAATAAAGTCTCTCACTGTTTCCGTGATTTCCCCATCTATTTGCCATGAAGTGATGGGACCAGCTGTCATGATCTTAGTTTTCTGAATGTTGAGTTTTAAGCCAACTTTTTCACTCTCCTCTTTCACATTCATCAAGAGGCTCTTTAGTTCTTCTTCACTTTATGCCATAAGGGTGGTGTCATCTGCATATCTGAGGTTATTGATATTTCTCCCAGCAATCTTGATTCCAGCTTGTGCTTCATCCAACCCAGCATTTCTCATAAAGTATTCTGCATATAAGTTAAATAAGCAGGGTAACAATATATAGCCTTGACATACCCCTTTACCGATTTGGAACTAGTCTGTTGTTCCATGTCCAGTTCTAACTGTTCTTTCTTGACCTGCACACAGATTTCCCAGGAGGCAGGTCAGGTAATCTGCTATTCCCATCTCTTTCAGAATTTTCCAGAGTTTGTTGTGATCCACATAGTCAAAGGCTTTGGCATAGTCAATTAAGCAAAAGTAGATGTTTTCTGGAACTCTCTTGCTTATTTGATGATCCAGCAGATGTTGGCAATTTGATTTCTGGTTCCTCTGCCTTTTCTAAATCCAGCTTGAACATCTGGAAGTTCACAGTTCACATACTGTTGAAGCCTGGCTTGGAGAATTTTGACCATTACTTTGCTAGCATGTGAAATGAATGCATTGGTGCATTTGAGCTTTCTTTGGGATTGGAATGAAAACTGACCTTTTCCAGTCCTGTGGCCACTGCTGAGTTTTCCAAATTTGCTGGCATATTGAATGCAGCACTTTCACAACATCACCTTTTAGGATTTGAAATAGCTTAACTGGAATTCCATCACCTCCACTAGCTTTGTTCGTAGTGATGCTTCCTAAGGCCCACTTGACTTCACATACCAGGATGTCTGGGTGTAGATGAGTGATCACACTATTGTGGTTATCTGGGTCATGAAGATCTTTTTGTACAGTTCTTCTGTGTATTCTTGCCACCTCTTCTTAATCTCTTCTGCTTCTGTTTGGTCCATACCATTTCTGTCCGTTATTGAGCCCATCTTTGCATGAAATGTTCCTTTGGTATCTCTAATTTTCTTGAAGAGCTCTCTAGTCTTTCCCATTCTGTTGTTTTCCTCTATTTCTTTGCATTGCTCACTTATTAAGACTTCCCTATCTCTCCTTGCTATTCTTTGGAACTCTGCATTCAAATGGGTATATCGTTCCTTTTCTCCTTTGCCTTTTGCTCTTCTTTTCCTCAGCAATTTGTAAGGCCTCCTCAGACAACCATTTTGCCTTTTTGCATTTCTTTTTCTTGGGGATGGTCTTGATCACTGCCTCCTGTACAATGCCACGAACCTCCATCCATAGTTCTTCAGGCACTCTATCAAATCTAATCCCTTGAATCTATTTGTCACTTCCACTGTATAATTGTAAGGGATTTCATTTAGGTCATACCTGAATGGCCTAGTGGTTTTCCCTACTTTCTTCAATTTAAGTCTGAATTTGGCAATAAGGAGTTCATGATCTGAGCCACAGTCAGTTCCTTGTTTTTGCTGACTATATAGAGCTTCTCCATCTTTGGCTGCAAAGAATATAATCAGTCTGTTTTCAGTATTGACCATCTGGTGATGTCCATGTGTAGAGTCTTCTCTTGTGTTGTTGAAAGAGGGTGTTTGCTATGACCAGTGCATTCTCTTGGCAAAACTGTTAGCCTTTGACCTGCTTCGTTTTATACTCCAAGGCCAAATTTGCTTGTTACTCCAGGTATCTTTTGACTTCCTACTTTTGCATTCTAGTCCCTTATAATGAAAAGGACATCTTTTTTGGGCATTAGTTCTAGAAAGTCTTGTAGGTCTTCATAGAGCTGTTCAACTAGCTTCTTCAGCATTACTGGTTGGAGTATAGACTTGGATTACTGTGATATTGAATGGTTTGCCTTGGAAATGAACAGAGATCATTCTGTCATTTTTGAGATTGCATCCAAGTACTGCATTTCAGACTCTTTTGTTGACTATGGTGGCCACTCCATTTCTTCTAAGGGATTCTTGCCCACAGTAGTAGATACAATGGTCACCTGAGTTAAATTCACCCATTCCAGTCCATTTTAGTTCGCTGATTCCTGAAATGTTGATGTTCACTCTTGCCATCTCTTGCTTGACCACTTCCAATTTACCTTGATTCACTAGGAGTCGGACACAACTGAGCGACTTCACTTTCACTTTTCACTTTCATGCATTGGAGAAGGAAATGGCAACCCACTCCAGTGCTCTTGCCTGGAGAATCCCAGGGATGGGGGAGCCTGGTGGGCTGCCGTCTACGGGGTCGCACAGAGTCGGACACGACTGAAGCGACTTAGCAGCAGCAGCAGCAGCATGGACCTAACATTCCAGGTTCCTATGCAATATTGCTCTTGACAGCATCAGACTTTATTTCCATCACCAGTCACATCCACAGCTGGGTGTTGCTTTTGCTTTGGCTCCATCCCTTCATTCTTTCTGGAGTTATTTCTCCACTGATCTCCAGTAGCATATTGGGCACCTACCGACCTGGGGAGTTCATCTTTCAGTGTCCTATCTTTTTGCCTTTTCATACTGTTCATGGGGTTATCCTGGCAAGAATACTGAAGTAACTTTTTTTGGTGGGATCGTACATTCTCTTGTCGATGGTTGTTCAGCAGCGAGTTGTAATTTTGGAGCTCTTGCAGGAGATGAGTGCACGTCTGTCTACTCCACCATCTTGGAGTCATCCCACCACTAACGGTTAAGAAAACACAAATCAAAGTACAATGAAATACACTTTACATTCATTAGGATGGCTGCTATCAGGAAAGCAGTATTAAGAAATGGAGAAGATAACTGAATGTCCAACAAAAGGGAACTGATTAGATTAACTATAGTAGTATTAGGATATCCAACCAGTCCATTCTAAAGGAGATCAGCCCAGGGTGTTCTCTGGAAGGAATGATGCTAAAAATGAAACTCCAATACTTTGGCCACCTCATGAGAAGAGTTGACTCATTGGAAAAGACTCTGATGCTGGGAGAGATTGGGGGCAGGAGGAAAAGGGGACAACAGAGGATAAGATGGCTGGATGGCATCACCGGCTCGATGGATGTGAGTTTGGTTGAACTCTGGGAGTTGGTGATAGACAGGGAGGCCTGGCGTGCTGCGATTCATGGGTTCGCAAAAAGTCGGACACGACTGAGCGACTGAACTGAACTGATACTTCTATAATAAAATGCAATATGTCATTAATAATTGTATTTATAAAGAATGACTTAAAAATGTTCAAATGATCCTGCTTTTGGAAGGAAAAAGAACAGATATACACATAACGTTATAGGTTATCTCCAGGTGGTACAAGCATTAATGAATTTTTGTTTTGTTTTTCTCATCCATATTTTCTCAATCTATAATATACATATATGTATAATCACATATACTAAGTTTGTGATGAGAAAAAAAAGTAATTTTTAAAGAACTTTAACTTCCCACAAGTTCAGCGGCAGGTCCTCCTTCTCTAGTAAAATTTGTTCAGGTCCTTACCCACTTCTCCCTTTCATTTCTCATGCATGTGCGCTCGTTGTTTACAGCCTTGATCATGGGTAGGCGGGGGGTCGTGGGTACTTTTGCAGCCATTCTTGAGTTTTACAGTGAGAACATAAGTTCTCTAACCAAAGTTTGTATTTTGTCTAATTTTTCATCAAGGTGGATCTAACCGAAGAGAGAGGGGTGCTCCACCCCTGCCTCCCATCCCGAGGTGATCCTTGCCTGCTCTTCTACACTCAAGCCCCAGAGCTCCTTCTGTCGTTGCTGTCCAAGTCGCACACCCTCCTCCTCTGTCCTCCCTTGTTCCCTTCATAATGGCAATAGGGAAGAAGGGAGGTGATGTGGGAATATGTGTGTGTAGGGTGCGTACACAGTAAAGGTATGCACCTTGCTTTTTATATTGTGTATAGCCTTAAAGCTATTGCTTGCTTCAGCTACAGCCTGTTGGCTGCTTTGGGGATCAACAGGCTTTTGTGACAAGTAGGCAGCGATGAAATTGTGTCCCAGCTTTCAACCAACCAAATTCAAACATTCACTGCTTTTTTGCTACAAACCACAATATAAAGGTCCCTGAGAGTTGTTTGTTTCCATGCCTTTTTTTTTTTTTCATGTTTGGCCTCCTGTCTGTTTCCATGAACCACAGACCACCTAAACAAGTTGCTCACATAAAATATTTGCAGTTACAAGATGTCCAATCTTGGGTGGTCTGAGGTAAGCCCTGGGACAGAGCTATTCAATAGAAATATAATGTGAACCAGGTATACAATTTTAAAATTTCTAGTAGCAACATAAAACAGGAAAATAGGTGAAATTAATTTTAATATATTTTATTTAACCCTAATATCCAAAATATCATTTCAACTTGCAGTCAGTATAACAATTTTAATGAGATATTTTATATATATATATATTTTTGGTACTAAGTCTTCAAACTCCAGTGTGTACTTTACACTTGAAACACATCTCCATTTGGACGTGTCACATTTCAAGTGCTCAGTAGCCACACATGGTTGGTGGCTACCATGTTGGACAGTGCAGATCTATAAGACAGAGCCTAGTGCAGACACCTCTTGTTTCAGAAACAGAAAAGGCCAGATGAGCTATAGCAATTCAAGAGGTAGCTAAAAATAAAGTTAGGACCCTTGTTTGGCAAATAGTTTTCCTTAGATTTTTCTCCCTTATTTTCCCTCTTCCCTTGAAATCTGTATACAAGTGTTGCATCACAGTACCAAGGTCAGAAATTGATCTACTAGGGTTTACAGTCATGTGGAATAAAGCCATTGAAAAGAAACTGAAAGCCAGTCGGGGCTCTCTAGCTGAGAACCAGCTTCCTTGAGCTCACCTGTTGGTTGGCCTCCTGCCTTATGCATTTCAAGTGGCTTCACGCCTCTCCAGCCCAGCTTGTTCCTTAGGGCAGGAGGCTCATAGGCTCCATAGTTGTGGGGGAAAGTCAGGGAAAGGTAGCAAATCAGAAATGTGGAAGAAGGGAACATATTTTAATTGATGGGCAAAACTCTAAAATTCGAAATCTGATGCCTATGGCGTTGAGAGAAAGAGGTTGCTGCTGGAAATTGGAGGGAACTTGTTTTGAATCTATCTGGGAGAATCATTTGCCTTGGGTCTATGCAAATAAAGCTCCCCCAGAGGACCATCGGGATGAGCCAGCCTTGCCTTTTTTGTATGATTTTGTTTACAAAACTTTACTGGGACTTTTAAATCTAGCTATAGACTTGGAAAAAATTATTTCCATTTAGATGTTTTATATAGTTGATTATGTTTAAAATTACCATTACTTATTTTTTAAAAGTTCACAGCTATATATGTATATGTATATCTACCTAAACTTTGTATCATGGTTTCAGTGTATTCATGTATTCCTGGGAGATGCTAACAAGAAATCAATCCAAAGAAAAATTTGAAAGAAGCACTCATATTTATAGAATAATTGTTTCATTTTTATAAAATCAAAAGAACTTAGAATTCTAATAAATGGGATGTCTAATAAATTATGAAGTTGCCCATTTGAGTATATAGTATTTTTATAACTTTCCTTGCCAAAGTCTTGGGCTTATTAATACATTAGAAAACTTGGGTTTTTCCCTAGTTCTCTACCATTCTGTTTGTCTTGCATACATTCACTTGGGGCCCTTTACCTAAAGAAAATCAAGGAATAACAAAAATCAAGCTGTAACAAACTTGGTATTTTCAGAAAAAAGCTTTTAATCTCTAATATTTTGATAATATGGCATCATTTTATTTTGAATTCTTTGATCAGATATCAATAGTTAGTAAAAATCCCTATGATAAGAGCATGTTGACCCACTTCAGAAAAGATGGAGTTGAACTCTCCCAGCAAATATGGCAGAGAAAAGTCTGACTCCAAAAAAATGGGTCTGAATTTTGTAAGGGGTAGTAAGAATAGCCAATTTCTTTATATATTCCAACTTTGCAGGTACCATCCTAAAGTTTGAAACACGGTCACAGCTCAGAGTTGCTATTTATCCAGGATAGAGATGTTTTAAAATGTATTTTTAAGTGAATATTCCATTAATACATGTACACCCTTTCTTTGAAATTTAGAAACCTAATTGTGTCCAAAACTTTGAACAAATTCTATGCTAAAATCTTTAACTATAGCAGATAACAGAAATTAATACATCCTTCCCTGAAACCAGAGCTTACATATGTTTTTCCCCATAAAATTTCCAGATAAATGTATTCAAGATGCAATACAGTATTTTAACATTTACATGTCATTTATATGAAAATGTATTACAGTATTAAAATTCAGTGTTCGGTATTTATTTCAGTATGCATTTTATTTAGTAAAAACCAAGAAAAATGTTTAATCCAATGGTGCCTTACTTGGTGATTTGAGAGAAATTGACTTTTTATGTCTAAGTAGCAGATTATTTGCATATTTGTAAAAACTGTTAGGCCTTTATATTTTAACTTGTAATACCAATTTTGTTATTTTAGTAGCAGAAATGTGATGACTGTTAAATAGTGCCCAAAATTTTCTGGCATGATGAAATTAATTTCTCCCTATTTATAATGAGGGACTGTAAAGAAGAAATGTTTTTCATACCACTGCACTGTGTAAATGTGCACATCCGGATACCTGTGTCATCAGGACAGCTTACCTGGTGGGGTAGGACCTACCCTCCATACCTGCGTCTTTGTAAACTAGCCAGACAATAAATAAAAGCAGAATGGTCAGACTGTCATCTGGTGGGTTTTATTTTAAGTACTGTCTATGTAAATATAAGTGAGAAAACAAGTGTCTGATTTCTGCTTTATACTCTGGTACAGACAGACAAAAAAAGAAGAAAAAGGTCCATAGAGTAAGTAAATACTTAGTGCGATCCACTTTTAACCTCCTTGTATTTCCTGAGAACTTGCCTCTTAGTCAAAATTTGTTGTCTCTTTACCTGAGGCAAATGCCTCTACTCTGAGGTAAATGACGGGTGGTGGAAGGAATGGAAGATGTAATTACAAAGATTATCACTGACATTGATAAAAAGGAAAGGCCAGTGGAAATTTAGGAGGCCCAATAGAGTGGTGGTTTGTCTGTTTTTTGTTTGTTTTTGGACAGTTACACTATTTCTTAGGGGAAAAAAAGAAGCAAGATTTGCAAACTGAATTTAAGTAGTCATAAAAACTGAGTTTCTGAGTTTATAGCTTCAATAAATTGAGTACTAAGCTCTACTATAGTAACCTTTCTTTCTGGACACAGGTATTTTCCTTTAAAAACACCATTGATCATTCCCATTATGATCTCAGACACCATAACTTAAGTGCTTGAGGTGGAAAAAGCACAGAGAAAAGCTTTATATGTCTTTGACTTTTAAAATCTCTCTTCAATCTCCAGGTGAGTATAGCTTCCAGTCTTCAGGTTAGGGCGTGGGTTAGTCACGCAGTCATATCCGACTCTTTGCGATCCCATGTACTGTACGGGCTCCTCTGTCCATGGAATTCTCCAGGCAAGAATACTGGAGTGGGTTGCCATTTCCTCCTCCAGAGGATCTTCCCAACCCAGGGATCGAATCCGAGTCTCCTTCATTGCAGGTGGATTCTTTACCATCTGAGCCACTAGGGAAGCCCCCAGGTTAGTGTAGCTTCCTTTAATCTTGGTAATCTTGACACTGAAGCATGACTGACATTGACCTTTGCTCCATTCCTCTTTAGGATGCTACTGGAGGGCAGGCAGAACCACAAGATTTAATTTCCCCCACCTGGCTTCCTAGAGAGGAATTAATTGTAATCATCTCTATTTCTTTTCTAACTGTTCTATCTTTTATTGACTTTCCAACCTCACTCTTCTCCTACAACTATTCCTAATAAGCAGTTAATTCACTTACAGAATTTCTCATGGTTCAAAAGTATCCAGAAGTGAATTCAGGTATATCAGAATTCCATGTTAGGGACACATGCATCAGAGGAGGTGTCATGCATCTGCAGTTCCTAAATGGGTCTTGCTATTCCTTGTCTCCATGACTGCAATGTCCTTTCTTCTCTTTGTCTAACTTACTCCTCAGTTTTCAAAATCTCATCTTTTCCTGACTGCTGGAATATATTTTTCAGGGACTTACTTTATCCCCCCTCAGCATTACTGAGACTTGTTCATGCTACTTGCTGTCCACAGCTATTCGGTAGTCCACGCTATGATTATATCACATTTTGTTTATTTCACTGTTAATGGAAATTTCAGCTTGTTTTTGTCTTTTTATTTATTACAAATAATACTGTTATAAACTGTATTCTCATCTCCTGGTGTACATGTGCAAGAATTTTGCTAGTGTCCATAAGTGTGTAGGAATAGAATTGACTGGTCAGTTTTAATAGGTCATGCACTGATTTCTGCTGTGCTGCACTGCATGCCACATCCTCTTGCTCCATGTCTTTATAAACTCTTGATATCAGCAAGGTTTTTAGAGAAGTTTCTTCAGCATTTCTTGTGAAGCTGGTTTGATGGTGCTGGGGGCTTTTGCTTATTTGTAAAGTTTTTTATTTTCTCTGTCAAATCTGTACAAGAGTCTTGATAGGTAGAGTATTCTTGACTGTAGGTTTTTCCCTTTCATCACTTTAAATATATCCAGCCACACCCTTCTGGCCTGCAGAATTTCTGCTGGGAAATCAGCTGATAACCTTATGGAGATTACTTTGTATATTATTTTTTGCTTTTAATGTTTTATCTTTGTCTTTAACTTCGGTCAATTTGATTAATATGTGTCTCAGTATATTCCTCCTTGGGTTTATCCTGTATGGAACTCTCAGGGCTTCCTGGACTTCAGTGACTATTTCCTTTCCCATGTTAGGGAAGTTTTTGACTATTATCTTTTTTCAAATATTTTCTCAGGCGCTTTCTCTTTCTCTTCTCCTTCTGGGGCCCCCATAATGTGAATATTGCTGTATTTAATGTTGTCCCAGACATCTCTTAGATTGTCCTCACTTTTTTTCATTCTTTTTTTGTTATTTTGTTCCCCTGCCGTGATTTCCACTGATCTACCAGCAGACTTATTCATTCTTCTGCTCATTTATTCTGTTATTGATTCCTTCCAGTGTAATTTTCATTTCAGTTATTGTATTGTTCATCTCTGTTTGTTTGTTCTTTAAATCTTCTCGCTCTTCACTAAACATTTCTTGTATCCTCTTGGTCTGTGCCGCCCTTCTTTTTCTGAGATCTTGGGTGATCTTTACTGTCAAGACTCTGAATTCTTTTTCAGGTAGATTGCCTGTTTCCACTTCACTTAGTTGTTCGTCTGGGGTTTTATCTTGTTCCTTCATCTAGAACATATTTCTCTACTGTCTCATTTTGCCTAACTTTCTGTGTTTGTGGTCTCCATTCCTCATGCTACAGAATTGTCATTCTTTTTAGTTCTGGAGTCTGCCCTCTTATGGGTGAATTTGGTCCAGGGGCTTGTGTGAGCTTCCTGGTGGGAGGGACTGGTGCCTGTCCACTGGTGGGTGGAACGGGGTCTTGTCACTCTGATGGACAGGGCCATGTTAAGGGGTGTGTTTATTGGCAGCTGTTGGCTCAGGATGACTTCAGGCAGCCTGTCTGCTGATGGGTGGGGCTGTGTTCCAACCTTCCTGCAGGCTGTTGGGTGGGACCAGATCTCGGTGCCAAAATGGCAGCCTCCAGGAGAATTCATGCAGATGAGCATTCCCCGGCGCATCTGCCTCCAGTGTCCCTGTCTGCGCAGTAAACCACAGCTGACTGCTGCCTCATTAGAAGACTCACAGGTAGGTCTGGCTCAGGCTTCTATAGGGTCATTGCTTTGCCCTGGGTCCCAGAGTGAAAGCTTGTGTGAGCCCTCTAAGAGTAGAATCTCTGTTTCCCTCAGTCCTGTGGAGCTTCTGCACTCAAGCCTTGCCTATTTCAAAGCCAAGTGCTCCTGGGGCTCCTCCTTCCAGTGCCAGACCTCTAGGCTGGGGAGCCTGACATGGGGCTCAGAACTCTCACTCCTGTGGGAGATCCTCAGCAATATAATCATTTTACAGTTTGTAGATCACCCACTTGGCAAATATGGGATTTGAATATATCACAAAAATACCCCCCTACCATCTTGTGGCTCTTTTGGGGTAGAATGTCTTTTTTGGTAGGTTTGAATCTTTTTTCGTCAGTGGTTGTTAAGCAGTCGGTTGTGATTTTGGTGGTATCATGAGAGAAGGTGAACTCAAGTCTTCTACCTGCCATCTTGTCTCCAACTTTGACAGTTTTTTAAATTATATGCTGCGTGTTTGTGTACACACCTTAATATAGTATAATGGTTAAGAGATTAGGAAAATCTGCTTTCATCTCTTCCTTCAAGTCACTTAAGTGCTCTGAGGTTCAGTTTCCTTATCTAGAAAGTTTCGTGTGTCTTTCAACATTTGCTGGGAAGAAAAGGTCAAAGGACAAGTTACAGAGTCAGGAGAATGAACCCTGGACACAAACCTGGATCTGAATCCTAGCTCTGCCACTGGCTCCCTGAAAGGCCACCAACAAGTTACTTAGCCCTGAGATCTAGTTTCCAACACTGCAAAATGGTTACAGTGCTTAAAGAAATACACAAACATCAGCAAAGTACCTGGCATATGTCAGTGAAGTCGCTCAGTCGTGTCCGACTCTCCGTGACCCCATGGACTGTATGTAGCCCACCAGGCTCCTCCATCCATGGAATTTTCCAGGCAAGAGTCCTGGAGTGGGTTGCCATTTCCTTCTCCAGGAGATCTTCCTGACCCAGGTCTCCCACATTGTAGGCAGACACTTTACCATCTGAGCCACCAGGGAAGCCCCAGGCATATGTCAGGCGCTTAGTAAAAGTTCCCTTCCATTTCCTAATCCTTTTGCTGTCAAACCTAAGCCACATTCAGGAAGGAGTTTTCAATGCATTCAAGAGCTTGATAAAATTTGATTATAGAATTCTTCGGGATAAAAATGCTTCTGAAACTGTCCTGATTTGTCCAAACTGGAACCATTCATTTGGTTCATTGATTCATTCAATAAATTTTAATTGAGCATTTATAGCTTCATCACAATCAAACTAATGCTCCCACCATAACTCTGCCAGTTGAATGATTTCTGAGAGGCAGTTAAGGAGGCCAGCATCCATGTTTCCACCAGGAATGGGCGCTACTTCAGTCACCCAAGCAACAGAGGACTCTCTATTAAGGTGAGAATGAATACCTTATTCTTTTCCCCTCTAAGTAATTATTTGGTTTCTTTTTTCCTTAAACTCAATTGGTAAATTACATGAATTGATTTTTTTTTTAAGTTCTTAAACCTACAGGGAAATTGAAAAAAAGAAAAAGATTGTATTATTTTAAAGTTTTGATGGCCAATAAATGAGGGGGGTTTGTTGTTTTTGATTAATTTGAAAAGTCTACTCAGTTCTCTAAGCATTCCAAGTAACTGAAGGCTTCCTGCATGTATAATTTAGAGTGGCCCTTCTCTGCTGTCTTCACCACAGCCCTACTTCTCCCTACTCTGAGCATTTGGCACTGAATGTCTGTCTCTGGAGCTACATTTAGCATATATGTATTTCTCTTACTGGTAAATGTTTGGAAATGTCCCACCCATCAACATTCTATTGCAAATCCCTTTATCTTAAAATTTTGCTCCCAGTATCACAGAGGCACGTTTCTAAGAAACAAATGACACTCCACCTTTGTGACCACCACTTGGAAGGATTGATTCCTTCTAATTACTCACTTTTGTATCAAATGTTTAAAATTATTACTGTATTTTTGTAAACAATAGGGCACCCTAAATTATCTAAAGCTTCCAGCCTCACAAAATCTGGATCTGTCCTCACATTATGGTCCTCCTCAGGTTCTGATATAGAACTTGAACAAAGTGATTGTCTTAAAAAATTTAAGCCACAGGCTTTCTATCAGAGTAAAATGAGAATTCCAGATAAACAGTAGAGACCAAAAGTGTTTGCTTCCTCTGTACTACTGAGTGGCCTATAGCTATTTCTAAAATAATTCAGTCATTGTACTGCCCACAGATAATTAGATTAGAACAAATAATCCTAAAATTCATATGAAACCACAAAAGACCCCAAAAAACAATCTTGAGGAAGAAGAACAAAGCAGCAGATAACAACTCTCCCAGATTTCAGACTATACTACATAGCTATAGTAACTTAAAAAGTGTGGTACTGGCACAAAAACAGACACAGGGATCAATGGAGCAATACAGAGCCCAGAAATAAACCCATGCACCTATGGTCAATTAATCTACAACAGAAATACACATTGGAGAAAAGACAAACTCTTCAAGAAGTGATGATGGGAAAACTGGGCAGCCAACAGTGTGATTAAAACTATGAAATTAGAATCTTCCCTCACACCAAATAAAACAATAAATTCAAAATGGTTTAAGACCTAAATGTAAGAATGGAAAGCAAAAAACTCCTAGAAGAGAACATAGGCAGAGCACTCTTTGACATAAATTGTAGCAATATTTTTGGATCAGTTTCCTAAGGCAAAAGGAAGAAGAGCAAAAACAAAAAATGAGGTCTGATTAAGTTGAAAAGCTTTTGCATAGCGAAGGAAACAAATGACATAATGAAAAGATGAACTGTGGAATGGGGGGAGAAAATATTTGCAAATAATGTGACCAACAAAGGATTATCCAAAATATGTAAACAGCTAATACAACTTGATATCAGAAAAACAACCCAATCAGAAAATGGGCAGAAGATCTGAATAGATATTTTCCCAAAAAAAACATATGGATGGTTAACAGGCACATGAAAAGAAGTTCACCACCACTAATTCTTAGAGAAATGCAAATCAAAACCACAATGAGATATCACCTCACACCTGTCAGAATGGCCATCATCAAAATGTCTACAAAAAACAAATGTTGGAGAGGATGTGGAGAAAAGGAAACTTTTGAGATTCCTCAAAAAACAAATAACAGAACTACCATATGATCTAGCAATTCTATTCCTAGCATTTACCCAGAAAAAAACAACACACTAATTCAAAAAGATACATGCACCCTAATGTTCAAAGCAGTACTATTTACAATAGCCCAGACATAGGAGCAACCCCAGAGTCCATCAACAGATGACTGGATTAAGAAGATGTGATACATACACACACACAATGGAATACTGCTGCTACTGCTAAGTTGCTTCCGTCATGTCCGACTCTGTGCGACCCCATAGACAGCAGCCCACCAGGATCCCCCGTCCTGGGATTCTCCAGGCAAGAACACTGGAGTGGGGTGCCATTTCCTTCTCCAATGCATGAAAGTGAAAAGTGAAAGTGAAGTCGCTCAGTCATGTCTGACTCTTAGTGACCCCATGGACTGCAGCCTACCAGGCTCCTCGTCCATGCGATTTTCCAGGCATGAGTACTGGAGTGGGTTGCCATTGCCAAACTACTCAGCCATAAAAAAGCATGAAATTTTGCCATTTGCAGCAATGTGGATGGACCTGGAAACTCCTATACTTAGTGGGAAAAGACATACAAAAACATATTCTATAAGATTATCACTTATATGTAGAGTCTAAAAACTAATACAAATGAATATATATACAAATCAGAAACAGACTCACAGATACAGAAAACAAACTTGTGGTTACCAAAGGGGAGAGGTAAGGGGAAAGGGACAGATTAGGGGTATGGGTTACCAGATACAAACTACTATGTATAAAACAGCTAATAAGAATGTAGTGTATGACACAGGGAATTTCGGCCATCATCTAGTAATAACCTATAATGGACTACAGTCAGAAATATACCGAATCACTGCCGTACACCTGAAACTAATAAAATATTGTAAATCAAACATGCTTCAATTTTTTTAAGTAAAATAATAAATATATACACACATAAAAGACAACATAGGCTCAACTGAATACATGTAATCTCATGGAAAACTCCTTGTCCTTGTTTTCCTCTTTGGGCTATGAACTGCTTCAGACCTGGACCAGCATTTACCACCCAGGGCACATCACCTCTTGTAAGTGACCTAGTTTCTTTCAACTCTTTGGCTCTTTATAGCTTGAGGAGTAATCATAATCTCTACCTTAAGGTTTTGAAAGGGATGTTACATACTTGTACTTTTCAGCTTATCTTATCGGACAACTGTTACCTTTTAAGGTGATCTTAGGGGAGCCACTAAAGTTCAGAGGTCACTTCATTACACACAGATATCTGAAAGTCCGGTCTCAGAATCAAATATCAGTATGAATAGCTCATTTGCTCCCCCGTGTATTTCCCTTCCTTTGTATTCCCCATTATTTGTGAGGTAGTTATTTTATTTATATTACAATTTTTAGTATTGAAGTTGGAAAAGCCAGGTGGTTCTTTCAAATTTCAAATAATAGGATTCGCTTTCCCATAATTGCCAGAAGTGAATGCTGTGTTCTTTGCCTCAGTCATGTAAGTTGCACTCATTCATAGGAAAAATGAAGTTAGAGGGAAAAATAGACAGTCATACTCTAAAAACCTGAAACAAGTGGCTCTGCAATTTCAAAGATTTTCATATACATTACATCATTTTACCCCAAAGCAGCCCTATGAAGGAAGAAGAAACTGACCTCCCACATAACAAATGCACAGCTGAGACACAGATAGAAACCTGACTCTAAGGTCTCAAAAGCTGGGGGTGAAAGGATCTGTATCAATCACACTCATTGAATTGAGTTTTAACCCTTAGTGTCTTCATTCATTTGACAAATATTATTGAACATCTTCTCAATAAGGAGAAGGCAGGGTGTGAGTCTAGCTGAAGACACAAACGTCAGTATACCACATAATTCCTGTGTCTCGGGGAGCTTATAGTCTTTTGGGGGTGGAGGCAAGTGCACAAATAACTCCAGAACTAGACAGAAAGCATGTGCTAGTCAAGAGCGTGACTTAATGCTTCACGGGGATCCAAAGATACTGTGACACTGGTTGAGCCTTATTGCCTCACGATCACAAATCAAAAGGTTTCCCTCTTTCTGAGTGAGATTTGCAGTGTTGCTCAAAATGAAAGTTAAGGACCACCTGCACTAGAATCACCTAGAGTGGTTTTTCAGAGAAGGCAGTGGCACCCCACTCCAGTACTCTTGCCTGGAAAATCCCATGGACGGAGGAGCCTGGTAGGCTGCAGTCCATGAGGTCACTAAGAGTCGGACACGACAGAGCAACTTCACTTTCACTTTTCCCTTTCATTCATTGGAGAAGGAAATGGCACCCCACTCCAGTGTTCTTGCCTGGAGAATCCCAGGGACGGGGGAGCCTGGTAGGAGGCCGTCTATGGGGTCGCACAGAGTCGGACACAACTGAAGCGACTTAGCAGCAGCAGAGTGGTTTTTACATAAAAACTCCTGGACTCCAAGATACCAAAATAGAAGTCTCTTGGAACCCAGAAAATTTTTTAAAAATATGGAATGCTTCATGAATCTTCACGTCATCCTTACACAGGGGCTATGCTAATTTCCTCTGTAGGCTTGAATTTTAGTATTTATGCTGCCATAGCAAGCATGGAAATTTGTAATTCTGACAAGCTTCAAGGTCATTCTGATGCACATTCAGGATTTAGATTTGGGTCTTTAAAAGCATATACTCGTATATATATAAGAATATTTTTATAAAGTAATATGAAGATTAAATCATAAGATGCCATTCACTTTTGTCATACTCATTTACTCCATTTAACACTGCCCCACGCATGTTGATTCATTAGAATACTATTAGTCTTGGAAATACTTTTTTATTACAAAATTCTCTCAAACTCTTTCCCTTCCTCCCTCCCCTTTTGTCATCTATTACCAAACTCTGTAATACATTTCCTTAATCTCTCAGTCAAAGAAAAACTGTTACTGACATCCCTGCACAGTCCTGGTGAATTTGCATCAGCGTTCATACTAAATATGTTCTTCTGTGTTTTCTTGAATTAAGTGTGCTTGCAATGTGCAGCCTTTCCACATAGCATTTTCTGGTGCGTTCTGGTAAATAGTTTTGACTAATAGTGCTATCAAAATATATAGTGCAGCTGCTGCCATAAGAAATATAAAGAGCATCATGTTGGATGTTAAATTTTTTAAGCAACTCAAGATGACCGTAGGGAAAAGGTTCTAACAAAGGGAAAGGATCAGCAGAGGTTCAGGGTGGCGGAGAGCTTTTGACATTAGAAAGGGATCACAAACATACCTCTACCAGGGAGGATGAACCAACGAGTGGTAATGGGAAGAACCTATGGTTTGTGAGGTCTGGGGATTCGAAGAGAAGAAAAAGCCCACTTAAGAGGGATTTGACCAAAAGAGCTTGTCCACTTAAGTTCCCCTGGAACGGACATGGCCACAGTTAACAGGGAACACTTTCAGTGCTGCTAGGATTACCCGTCCATACCCGGCAGTGTTTCACTGTAGTCAAAGGAAACAGCTACAAGATGCTAAAGCAGCAGTTCTTAAACCTCAGAGAATCACCTGGAGAGCTTGTTAAGACGGAGTCCTGCGCCCCACTGCCAAAGATTCTGACTCAACAAATCTGGGGCAGGAGAATTTACATTTCTCCTTCCCACCAAGGAAATCCTTAATAAATGTAGAGACACCACAAGGCTTCTAGGTGAGCCTTGATGCTACTGGTTCTCAGAGTACACTTCGACCAGCACTGTTGACTATCTGTACTAATGGAACAGTTTTTTCCTTACATTAAAATAATATGTATTCATAGCATCAAACCTGAACACTGTGTCCATTATTTGCATCATGGTTGAAGAAACTTAGGCAAGAAGAAAACCAGTTGGCATGGCACTATTGTTCCTGAAACATAATTATGTCTTACAATTACCTAATCCTCTGACCATCAATCACATCTATTAATCTTTTATTGCTATTGCCTTGTCCACATATCATGGAGGGTAGGGGTAGAATCCAAATGTTAATAAGTGTTAAATTACAGAGTTTTAAAAATCAAATCAAAACAGCAAAAAATCATGAAAAAAATAATTCATGAAAGCTGACAAGCCTTCACCCTTAATCACCATCCCAAGGTTAAATAATGATCAGAATTCTTTCAGTTGAAGTACTTACATTGCATCTTGATGTTTGACTATCATATAAATATAACTGAGCTATTAGAATCTATTTTTCATTGTAGATGAAATTGATGTATCTTTGTGTGGTGTAGTCTGACACAGTAAAATTGTTACTGTCTAGGTAGGATATTCATAAAAATGTAATTATCGTAATCAGAACAGTCTTTAAGCTCATGAGAGGGGATTGCCAGATTCATGATTGGCAGTTTTCAATCACTTCATGTATAATAAAGAAACTTTTTAAAGCAACCCTAGGAATCATTAATATCTTAGAGGGAAACTATTCTGATCAAATAACACAGGGTGTTGGGAGATGGTGGTAAAAACTCAAGCTGGCCTCCTCTTCCAGGTTTGGGCAGGACTGGAGGGAGCCATTTAACATATTTCCTTAAGTTTACTCACCAACAGATTTAATTAGCAGTGCTATTTGCTGGCAGAGTGCTCTGAAGAGAAGAGAGCATGGAAGGACCACTGTTCCTGACTAAAACGCATTGATCATTTTCCTGCTTGAGTTTATAACTCTTTAGAGAAGTAGCCCCACGTTGCCGTGCATGTGCCCTGCCACCTGGGGAAGACGCAGCACGTGCCATCAGTAGGATGGGGCCCTTGGTTGGCTGGAGTCTCCAGTGTGCTCAGTGTCCCAAATTCTGGCTTAGGCAGCATGTTTAATAAATGTAGGAAAGGAAAGTGAAGTCGCTCAGTCGTTTCTGACTCTTAGCGACCCCATGGACTGTAGCCCACCAGGCTCCTCCGTCCATGGCATTTTCCAGGCAAGAATACTAGAGTGGGTTGCCATTGCCTTTACCCAGGTATCGAACCTAGGTTTCCAGCATTGCATTCAGACACTTTACCGTCTGAGCCACCAGGGAAGTCCTTAATAAATGTAGAGACACCACAAACAATCCCATGCTGGTGGGCAAGAGAAATAAAACCCAACAAAATAAAGTCAACAGGCTGTTCGATTTGAAGGAGAAACTAATCTTCTCAAATGAGAAAGCAACTTTCTTATTTCCACCGTCACTTTTAAAATTTTCCAGTGAAGGAATGTTCTTTCCCTGCCGCTGGATGAAAACCTCCATAACCCTATGCTAGGACTGGTTTTAAATCACTCCCAGGTAACAAGTCCCACAGCCACTTAAAGTCTCCGACAGTCTCAATTCATAAGTGAGAAGAACCAATCCTGTGTAATAATCAAATCCTGGAATCAGATTTAAAAGCAAAACTTTTCCCTTTATTCTCTGGGGCATCATGCAGTCCAGAAGCCAGGGACAGGGGCAATCCATCTTTTCCTTTATTCTACCTACTCTTTCCAATTATCTGCCCCATTTCAGTAAATATGGTTGTTCTAAGGTCAAAGCAGGAGAAGGAAGAAGTAAAGGAGGGTGGGGTGAGGGTTCTTAATTGACTAGCTTTTCTATTTTTGGGCTAAGCTAGTGTATTGAACCCACTCCAGTGTTCTTGCCTGGAGAATCCCAAGGACGGGGGAGCCTGGTGGGCTGTCGTCTATGGAGTCCACACAGAGTTGGACACGACTGAAGCAACTTAGCAGCAGCAGCAGTGTATTGAAAATTGCCTCTTTTTGGTGTGGGGAGCTCTCAAGGGGAGCTTCAGATACCCACCATCCTTTTCTCACCTGAGCTTCCCTGTTGCTAAGTCGCTTCAGTCATGTCTGACTCTGCGCAACCCCAGAGACGGCAGCCCACCAGGCTCCCTCATCCTGGGATTCTCCAGGCAAGAACACTGAAGTGGGTTGCCATTGCCTTCTCCAATGTATGAAAGTGAAAGTGAAGTCGCTCAGTCGTGTCCGACCCTTATCGCCCCCTTGGACTGCAGCCTTCCAGGCTCCTCCATCCATGGGAGTTTCCAGGCAAGAGTACTGGAGTGGGGTGCCATTGCCCTCTCCTAGATCAGCTAAAACTTCCTTAGCTCTGGGTCAAAACTCCAGCTTATCCCTTCAAAAGCCTGAGAGCCCCTCTAGGTGGCCCTATTGGACAGTAACAAAGTTTCCTGTCTCTCTCCCTCCCTCTCTTCACCCCCACCACCCGCCTCGCTCCTCCTACTTCTCTTTCTCTCTGCCAACACTGGCCCACCCAGTCCAGCCACTTCTCCTTTGTTCCCAGTGCGAGAATTCTTTCCTTTTTAGTTTACAAGCGGGAGCCAAACCCCAACCACCAGCACCCTCCAAGCTGCACGAGGCGTATGTAAAGCTCTCTGAAAGAAGCCTTTTCCAGGAAAAAGCAACTTTGGAGTGGGAGGGGCTTTCAGATTATCTTCCTCCAGAGAAACCTCATCACGTATTTTCCCTCCCCGTCTGCAACCCCCTTTTAGTTATGGGGAATAGCTGAGTCCAGCACCAGCTGTAACATCCTGGAATCTTCCTGGCACCACTTTCCAACACTATTCACTCACTGGAAAGCTTAGCCTGGCCCTTCTTCCTCTTAGAAGTGGTCCTGCCCTCAGGCATTACTGGTTCTGCCCAGAAGGTGGTCCTGAATCGGTTCCGTTAACAGCCCACTTGGCTGCTACGCTAAGTTTGGCTTTCCACTCAGCTTCTTTCAGTAACAAAGGTGATATTTTGACCTCTATCCGCTACTTTCCTGTTTCTCAATTGGTTCAGAATCCGGGTGAGGAAGATGGGAACTATTTATTAAGCCCTCCTCAGAGGCCCATCCTTTTACCTTGAATGTACCCAAAGGATTGGAGTCATGTTACCAGTTTTTTGGATAACTCCTTTAAAGTTTTCTATCTTTTTATGGCTCTTCTTTTCAACTTGTCATGTATTTTATCTTGATGTAAGAACTATTTGACATCCTGAAATGTGTCAAATGGGAAATAATTAGCTAAAAGCTTTTAGAGTTTCCTTGAGGAGTAATTGATTATAACTATTTGATGGCATATATATAGCCATAAAATGAGGATCTTTAACATAAAGCTTTAAAATATTTCTGGAAGAAAAATGACTTTCAAGGAGACTCAGATTCTTCCTGGTTTTGCCAAAGACTAGCTATATATGATTCTTGCATAAGTTGCTCCACCTCTCCAGACCCAGTTTTTTTCACTTACACAATGAAGTTGTTGTTCGGTCTCTAAGTTGTGTCTGACTCTTTGCGGCCCTGTGGACCACAGCACGCCTGGTTCCTCTGTCCTCCATTATCCCCCACAGTTTGCTCAGACTGATGTCTGCTGAGTCGGTGAGGCCATCCAACCCTCTCAATCTCTGCCATCCCCTTCTTTTGCCTTCAATCTTTTCCAGCATCAGGGGCTTTTCCAATAGAAGGAAGAGTTTGGCTTAAAAATCTCTCTGGTCCTTTCCCACCTATTACCATGAACCTGTGAGATCTTGAAAGGACCTGGGAGAACATTTCTGTTGCTCAGCAGGCTACACTGGTGACGGGGGGGACGGTTAACACCACAGTCTCCCCTGGTGTTCGTGAACGCGTCCATGCTCTGCCTACTCAGACATAAACACTTGGTGTGTCCATATGTATGCTGAGACACCTAGGTGGGGGAGATTTGATTCTGGGCCCAGGGAACTTGTGAGTATGAAGGAAAAGCTACACCACTCAACAATACTGCTAAACACCACTTGTTGTTTTACGTACCCAACAAGTTACCCAAAGTTACTGAGCACCTACAATTCTATGAAAAAACAAAAAACCAAAAAAACATGGGATTCGGTTAAGGAAACAATAGGTAGAGTTTCCTCTCAGAGCACCAGAGTTACATATGAGGGACAGACCTACAGGAAGCCCATAGACGGGATGGGTTGAAAGTGGAGTGAAGGCCCAGTGATGGTCCACAGCTTTGGGCCTGTGCTTCCAAAGACAAAAGACATTTCCATTAGGATAATGATGGCAGTGCTTCTCTTTTCTCTTTCCCCCCCTTTTTAAAGACACAACTATCAAGATTCAGTCCGTTTACAGCTTGACTACTGAATAGAAAAATGTGTCTATAAAATACCTTGTAGTTATAAAAAGGGGTAAGGCTCACAGAAGCAGATAAATATATCTATTCACCTGTCCCAAGCCATTAACAATCTTATATCCAAGAACTGTCTGTCCTCTTCTAAACTTTATTTCTAATATTCTGGCTACATAATCAGATTAAAAAATTTTCAGAAGATCAAAGTCCTACCTCCATGAAAAACTATCCTTAAGCACAAACATTCTTTATGGCATTTCAGACCAGCTCTGAGACTCTGAACCAGAAAGATGGTTGCAAGTGCATTTATCTGGGGTAGCAAACAGTAGATTCAAGTAAAAGTTACGTGTCAATGCAGTTTGGCAAGTATCTCCTGAGTGCCTTTCATGTGCCTGGCTCACTGCACTAAGGACACCAAAGATAGCAGAGATTCTGGTACGTTCTCCAAGCCACTGCTGCTGCTGCTAAGTCACTTTAGTCATGTCCAACTCTGTGCGACCCCATAGACAGCAGCCCACCAGGCTTCCCGTCCCTGGGATTCTCCAGGCAAGAACACTGGAGTGGGTTGCCATTTCCTTCTCCAATGCATGAAAGTGAAAAGTGAAAGTGAAGTCACTCAGTCATGTCCAACTCTTAGCGACCCCATGGACTGCAGCCTACCAGGTTCCTCTGCCCATGGGATTTTCCAGGCAAGAGTACTGGAGTGGGGTGCCATTGCCTTCTCCGTCTCCAAGCCACAGTGTCAGACAAACAGCAAGCCTGCTGCCTGATCCACCACTTGTACACAGCGAGCCTGCCCCCAGTGGGCTCAAATGTTGCTCTTTGCTCTTACCTATCTCCAAAGCTGAACACTGACCCTGCCTTCTTCCTTTCAGTGACTTTTCCAAGATAAGCTACGCTCAACTACTTAAATGCATCACGTTATGCAATTTTAAAGGCTTTGAATTTTATTGTGCTAATGGACATTTAAATTACTCAGAATTCTGATCAGGTAGTTTTTCCTAGGGAGGTAGGCTCTGCCTTACTGTATATAAGTATTGACCATGTTGAAATGCCTTCTAGGCAGGATCCCTATGGGAAGATGTTTCCACTGAAAACATAGGTAATTCTGCTTATTTAGCAAAGGAGAAGGGACACCACCTGAGACATGTCCAAAACAATGAGACGTGTGAGGAAAACCTCCAAGTAGGCAGAGAAGTTGGAAGGGGTTGTGCCATAATTAAGGTGATCATATTTTCCTAAACAGACCCAAGGGCAGATGGCCTGACACATGGTCTGAAAACATGATTATTTGAATTCTGGGAGGTATGATCACCATCTTCACAGTGAATGAAGCCAGTGAGACCGGCAGCTGTTCAGGGTGAAAGTCATCAACAATGAGTCTCTGTACTCTGAAGGATCCATAGGAATGGGTGGGAAGCCTGCTGATGTCATCCACTTATTAGCCAGGGCTTCTTCACACAGCACAAAGGAGGTTTGTTACCAAGGGTTTCATGGAACCACTCACTGTCATCACCTTGTTTGCAAGGACAAAGGTGCAATCTACAACTGACCGAAAAACAATAAAACTTTGCTTCCAACAGTCTGGGAATGCAAAATACAAGCAGGAGCATCATGTTATTTATCAATTAAAAAAAAAAAATAGAACTGGGAACAAGCACAGGACAGATCATCAGCTATCCTTTGCTTTTTTCAGTTCTATAGCTGCTCCTTAGATTTCAAACATCATACCTTTTAAAAAAATTAAATCCTCATCACTGCCCGATAACTTTGTGCATTCAATTTGAACACTGGGAATTGTCTTCTTGCAAAGGAGTAGATTCAGACATTCCAGTTCTCCTACTTAATATGGATATTATGTCCAGCAAAATGTAACAGGAGAAGTTTCCCTTTGTTGCCAACACTCAAAGTCAACTCTTGGTTATGTGCTTTGAGGACGAGACGGGAAAATATTTCAACTCCAATTCTTATCACCAACACAGAAGGTTTAGGCCTCTATCTCTACTTTTAAGATGCTGTGTGCTTTTTCAATTTGTATCTAATCAAAAACTGATTTGATTTAAAATATGACATCAAAACAAGTTAATTTTGATGATTCAATGATTTGTGCTATCTGTATCATCATGTTAGCTCTAGTAGTGTGCTTAACAAAGACTTTGACTCAAGATAAAAGTTTATAGGGGTTTCCCCCCCTATATCAGGGCTTTAAATAGTGAACAGAAACACAAAAGAAATTTATTTGAATATACCTGGTGTGTTATTTATAGCTGCAAATGATCAACTGAAAGTGGTTTAAATACACCTTTTAAAATAATCTCACATAAGAAGTCTGGAGGCATGGCATTTGCAAGGTTGTCTAATCCAGTGGCTCCATGACTTACTGAGCGTCTGGACTCATCCCACATTTCCATCCCATCATCCTGGACACATTGGTGTTAATCCTTAAGCTTACTCCCTATGGTCAGAAGATGGCCACTGAACACCAAATAACAACCTCACACTTCATGTAAAACACCAAAGATGACAAGAATCCTCATAAAGAAGGAAAGAGTTTCCCAGAAACCAGGCACTTTGGAAAAAGTGGCCAGACTTTTTAACAGGAAGCAGGCTCTGTCAGTGCATTAGACAGGTGAGACGGGTGGTAGTTGAACAGACAACCAGCAATATCACCACAGGTGGGAATTGAGAAAATGCTTCCTTACATATATTGAGGTTAATGGAACCTTCTGTGAGATGAGCTTACAACTGAGTAACCATTTCCTAATCAGTTAAAATAGTACAAAGGAGAGGATATGTATATGAGGTATGTCTAAGGTGCATATAGCTTGATAGTTAAGTTGAGGGGCAGTCAAAAATGAACAATTTTCTAGTCAATGCCTGCTACAATCATATGCTTTCCAATGAAATTACGTAAGCTTGGAATTATATTATATAACCTACAAAGTGTCTTGCCAAAAAAGCCAAGCCAAGTCAGATTAAACTTCTAGAGCTAATATTCAGCTTACAGGATGTACAGGGAATAAAGGAATTTGTTAAGCAACATCTCAGTGAACTAATCAGCAAAATCCAAAAATGGAGGGAATTTAAACCTGATTAGATATTTGATCATATTAAGGAATTTTTATCAATATTTTTGAGTACTATTAAAGTATTGTGGCTATGTTTTGTTTTGCAAGTACACCTCTTTACTTTGCTAGTCACTTAATCCAAACTGAAGCTATGTTTTTAAAAAGAATGCATATCTTTTAGAGACACATGCTAAAATACTTACCACAGAAATAAAATGACATCTGAGATTTACTTCAAATGCCTCAAAATAACCCAGTGGGAGTAAGGGTGGAGGTTAAAGTTGGGGAAATGACAAGCTAGGAGGATTTATAGTCACTTATTCCCTAGCAGTAAAGCCTCTTCATTCTGAGAAGGTATAATATAAATCTAGTGCACACAGAACCAAGAAACTTAATTGTTAGGTTTCATTTGCTTTCTCTAAGTGCAGCAAAACCAAAAATTAAACCTCTTCACAGCAATCAGCCAGTTTTGCTCCAACAGAAACTCAATTCAAAAAAAAAAAAAAAAAATGCAACATGCACACAATAAACAGCACAGACAGGATTCAAATTCTCAAAAATGAGTGATGAAGACACCCTCTAAGCTCCAGATTGTTTGCAAAAGTTCCATGAGCTCGGCCCCCAGTAAACCATCTAAGTAATACAGGACAAAGCTGTGATCTGATACATTTAGGTATTTTCTCAGCTATAATCTAAGCCATCTCCTAGACTTCTACTTAAGTCATCTTGAGACTACCTCAAGAAACTAGTTTAGTTCTCCCTTTTACCAGGGTGAAATAGTAACCAGAGGCAGGGAAAAGTTGGGGTGGGAATTGTCCAGCAAGGACCATAAAGGGCTGAAGGAGACAATTGTTACCTGGGTATTGTTCTACCTTAACAACCTTTTTACTCTCTGACTCCATCACTCTTCATCTCCCACCTGGGCTTGTATTGTGCTCACATCCTCTGGCTTCCCCAAGCCTTTCTCATCTCTTCCCTCTCTCTAAATTTTCAGTACTCCCAAACTCAATTATAAATTGCAAAATTAAGGTTCCAATTACAGTAACATGTAATAAAGCACTACTAGAATCTTAGATTTGGTTGATCCCCTCAAGCCATCTCCCATCAGAATTCTAATTTCCATTCTCTCCACGTGCTGACTTAATCTGTTAGGATTCTAATGGACATTCTCAGCTCACAGTCCTAAGGGCCCATCATCTCATGTTCTTTCTCATCAGAATGCTCAGAGGTTGCATCCTAGAGAGGTAGTTATTAATATGCCTTCAATAACAGAAGCTAAGGAGGGGCTACGAAGAAGAGAAAGGCATGCCTGATCATTCTGATTTACTTTAATGTAATAATGATTCCCAGTTAAAGGAATAATTTGGTTAGTGCTTGGGACCGAGCATGGTACAATTACTTGAACAAGGTACCGGTGAGCTTTGCTCCTCTGCTGCTGCTGTCACTTCAGTCATGTCCGACTCTGTGCAACCCCATAGACAGCAGCCCACCAGGCTCCCCCGTCCCTGGGATTCTCCAGGCAAGAACACTGAAGTGGGTTGCCATTTCCTTCTCCAATGCGTGAAAGTGAAAAGTGAAAGGGAAGTCGCTCAGTCATATCCGACTTTTAGTGACCCCATGGACTGCAGCCTACTAGGCTCCTCCATCCATGGGATTTTCCAGGCAAGAGTACTGGAGTAGGGTGCCACTGCCTTCTCTGCTACCTTGATGAAAATTTTGTCACAGAAATCAAGACGCAGGCTTTACAATGTATATGATATAAGGTTCATGTAATCTAGACAGTTCCATAAAAGTTATTCCTTCACGGTGGTTCAGATGACTTAGGACACCCCCAGTTCTAATTTTATACCCCGCCTCTCAGATAATATGGAAATGTTTCAAACCATCGGACTTTGGGGCAGGAATATATTCTAGAACAAGTCTCTAAACCTTACTGGTCATCAGAATCACCTAGGATTTTTTCCCCCCATGTCCTGAAGCCCTACTGAATCAGATCCTTAACCAGAGTAGTGGCTAAAGAAAGTAAGTAACTGAGGTAGGAATGTTTTTAAACTCTCCATGAAATTCTATTATTGGTCAGGTTTGGGTACTATGTTGAGAGCACATAGTACCTCCCAGTACCTTCTGAGTCATGCCACTTACCTGCTCAGAAACATAAAGGAGACAGAGAAGCCCCAGCCTGCTTCCCACCTGCCTGACAAAGTGCTTCGCTTCTCTGCAGTCCAGGCCACCCAATTCAGCTATTCCTACTTCCATGCAAGCAGGTGATTCCTCCTGTAGAAAAAAAATAATAATACATTTACTAGGACTCTAAATATGGAGCTTTACAAATAGCTAGTTTCATTTACCAATGAAAACATTTTTGCAAGGTTGGTATCACCATCATTTTGTAGCTGGAAAACCTGGGGCAGAGATAATTCAAGTGTGATTTTGCCCGGTTTCCCCCGTGGTTCACGGAGAGCAGATCTGGAACCCAGCACTGTGGGACAGGAGTTACTGACGTAGTCACTTATACCCTGTTCCCACCTCTGTTGGAGACTTACTGGATAGAAGGAAAATAAGATTTTCCCCTTCCTTTCCTCTCTGGAAGGAAACCTAGCTTTTTATTCCAAAGCTCAGGACTCTCTCATGCTTTAGGTGTAAGAACTTTAAGAGCTTCTTTATGGTTGAGAATTCTTGGCTCTTCCAGAAAAGAAGCTGGAATTATCCTCAAGAGGGAGGACATGGAAGGCAGTGTTTCACAGGGAAGACAGCTGTGCCCCTACCCTGAGAAAATGGGTTCCCAGAGGCTGGAGTCAGGCATGGACATGACTTGCACCCAAGTGTGTAGAGCAAGTCAGTTTTCCACTGCACCACCACAGCTGCAAAAAGGCAAAGGACGCTCTACCCTCAACCGAACTCAGGCAGCTGTCCCACCTCAAAGGGGAATCCCAGAAAGAAAAACGGAACTAACATTCACTTCACACACACAGTATACCTAGAACATCCGCCCTCGAGCTCAGGGCACCTTGAGAGCCTTTAGGAGCGAATGGTGGCCCTGCCTGGGCAAGTTTCCCTTTTCTTTCCCATCCCCCAGAGCTAGCTACTGAGATGCACAAAAGGCTATACTGTATACAGAGCCCTTGGGGTCACACTCAGAGACCTTAACTACCTGCTCATGGAATGTGCTCATCTGCTCACAGATTCATAGCATCTGATTCATCAAAATAAATAAATAAGATGAGTGAAAGAGGCCAGACATGACAGAACACAAACCCTATATTCGATTATACAAAGTCCAAAAATGGACTAAAAACCGACCCAAAATGATAGTGGTTAGTACAATAGTTACCTTTGGCCAGGTACCAATTGGGAGGGGGCCCAAGGGAGCCTTCAAGGGGGCTAGAAACATTCTTTGGCTTGATCCAGATAGTAAATACTCAGGTAAACACGTGAAAATTCATTGAGCTGTGCCTTTAAGATATGTACACGTTACTGTTATGCAAGCGTTAACTCCACAAAATAAGTGCATGATAAAAGCAAATTAGCCAACAAACTTGGATACTAAACAATAACCTACAAGATCCACCAGCTTCAGCTTGCCTGCTACTGGGGCCACTTAATCCTCTCTTGCTGACTCAATCCTTTTCTTGTTCCTAAAATCAATCTGGCTCCCTCCACCAAAACCACACAGGAAATTTTGAAAGGCAAAGGAGAGCACTCAGCCCAATAGGGTAATCTGCAGCATGATGTGGGTGTGCAGACGTGACAGCCAGACTGCCCAGGTTCAAAATCCCTCCTCTGCCACTTTATGATTACAGCCTTAAGCGGCTTACTTAAATTCCCTATTCCGGCTTACTTAAATTCCCTATTCCTCAGTTTCCTGATCTGTGTAATAGGTTTAAAAGTTGGGATTAAACAAGATTAATCCATGTAAAGGCATTCAGTAAATACCCAATATTGCCAAGCCTATGATAAGCACATTGCCAATATTTTCTCATTTAATTCTTAGAGCAACCTTGTCTGATAGATGGTGTTAACCCCATTTTAAAACGAAAAAACGGAAGCTCTTAGAGGTGAAACTTGCCTAAGTCTACCTGGTTGGAAAGGGGCAAAATTGGGGTTTGAACTCAGGTCTGTTCTGTCTTTTCCTGTTAGGGGGCTTACCTGAACATCACCTGGGTCCTCCTAAACCCTGTGTTCCACTGGCTTCCTCCTGTGCCTCCCTGCTGAGACTTGACCACATGGCCCACCCTTCAGGGAACTTTCTAGTCCTTCAGATTCTGCCTGAGCCCCAGGTTCAGAGTAATCAGCCTAAGTAATCGGCATCAATTGGATCAAGATGGTGAATTGAACACATAAGATCACGTTCCCTTCCACCCCAGTTTCTTACAATGACAGGTGCAAAGCGTTTTTAAAGAAGAAATTCACATAGCACTGTTAAACAGGAAAAGGCACTATTATCAGAAAAACTTGAAATATTTGAAAGATAAAATTTAACAACATTGGAAGAGTGAAGAAAAATCACATCCCCAAACTGGCTGCTGAAAAACCAAATAAATGATTAAAACAATGGAAAGAGCAAGTCGAGTTCCACACTCGGAGGGACATTTACAATAATACAGAAGGCAGCTCTGAATCAACCAACAGGGTACCTTATTAAAGAACTGTATTCAGAACATGGGGTCCATTGGCCTTCCCCTGCCCCTAAACTAGCAGAAAGAAAACATCAGAGGGACATCAGAGAGTGATGGGATGCAAGAAGACAGGAGGAAGTGTTAGACGACAAAGTAGCTCCTCAAGGCTCACAGTGTTCACAGCCGGCCCCCAGAGTGAGGCCTTCCATTGCTCTAGCATCAAAACAGAGAAACAGTGCAAATGTGTGGTGTACCGGTTTTCTATTGTGGCCATAACAATCTTCCACCGTGGCTTCAAACAGCACAAATTTAGCACTTTACTGTTCTGTAGATTAAAAGTCCAGGACTAAACTCAAGGTGCCAGCATTCCTTTCTGGACATTAGGGGAGACTTTGGTTTTTGCGTTTTCCAGCTACCAACAGCCACCACATACCTTAGCTCATGGCCCCCTTCCCCCATCCTCAAAGACAGTAACACTGCGTCTCTCTGACCCCTCTGTGTTAGTCACGTCTCCCTCTGATCACAGCTGGGAGAGCTTCTCTGCTTTTAAGGAATCATGTAATTGGGCCCACCTGGATAATACAGGCTAATCACCTTTTCTCAAATTGTCTAACTTAATCATATTTGCAAAGTCTCTTTGCCATTTAAAGGAACATGTTTATAAGTTCCAGGCATTAAGCTATGGACATCTTTCCGGGCATTTTTCTGCCTCTCACATGTGTTTACTGGGTGCCTGGCAGATAACTCTGCTTTCTGGTTTGGCAATTGGAGTGTTAACTGTTCCATCCAGGACCTGAATTTGGAGTGACCACAAAGACTGGCAGCAATGACCTAACCAGACTGTTCCGACAGAGTATCCTTGTTTGTGGTCCCCTTGCATCCTGCTGGTTTTCCAAGCTTGATTTTCGGCCTTCAAGGTAATTCTGTGAGCTGCCCAATAACCTGCCAATAAAATGTTTTTTACACAAATTAGCCAGAGCCAGTTTCTGTTACTTATAATCAGAGAAGAGGCAGATTAGCATCAGACTTCTCATCAGCAATCTTGGGTGCTAAATTCTGAAAGAAAATGATTTCATACCTAGAAATCTATAAAGGCAAACTTACAATCAAATATGAGAGCAAAATTGGAGACATTTTTAACATACAAGGATTCAGAAGTTTTGCCACAATCATACTATCTCTAAAATAATTACAGTACTCAGAAATGCACTCAGAAAAAAACAACAATGTCAAAAGATAGTCCAAAGAAACAGACACTGTGAGACAAAATAGAAAAAAAACTGAGTCAAAACCAACAGTAAAACTTGACTAGAACATGTATAACCATGAGAAAACTTGATCAGTCTAATAAAAGACAGCAAGAAGAAACAGAAAAAAAAAAACTGAATAGAAAACATAAGCCAAGATAATATGAGTATATTTAAATATATTAGTAATACAAAATGTGAATGAGTTAAGTTCCCATATTAAAAAACCAAGTTTTGATCTGGATTTTAAAAAATCCAGCTATATGTCATTACAATTAAAAAGAAAGATGGCTATTTCCAGATGATAAAAATCACAATTCACTAACAAGACATGAGAGTCAAAACACTTATTCTCTTAATACAGAATTATTAAATTCTACAAGCAGAAGGCCTTAGAAATATGAGATTAGGGCTTCCTTCCCTGGTGGTCCAGCGGTTAAGAATCTGCCTTGCAATGCAGGGGACACTGGTTCCATCCCTGGTCTGGGAGGATTCTACATTCCACGGGGCAACTAAGCTCGTGTGCTACCACCACTGGAGCCTGGGAGAGCCCACGGCCGCAGCGAGAGAGGCCACTACAGCGAGAAGCCTGTGCACCACAACCAAAGAGCAGCCCCTCACTCCACAACTAGAGAACACCCTCATGCAGCAATGAAGACCCAGTGCAGCCAAATAAATAAATACTAAACAGTTTTTAGAAAAAGAAATACAAATTGATCAATCTATATTGATGTTAGAAAACTTTAATACATCTCTTTGAGAAATTCATAAACCAAACAAAAAAAATATTTTAAGCTGGTGCATTTGAGTAATGCATATAACCACTTGGAACTATGCCTTGCTGCTCACACTGTTCACTAAACCCTGGGCAGATAAGGCGTGACCAGGGAAGTTGGAAAAAGACTTGAGGAGCTGTGGGGACTGCAGACATATTTATCCTCTCTGGGCAGGCGCAGCAGCAACAGGGAGTCTTCAAAGACTACTGATACACTAAATCAGACCAATGTGGTCCATGGCCAAGTGGGCACACAGGCACAGGGCCACCAAGGTCAGTGATATTATTGTTTACAGACACAAGGTATGAGGCCATGAGAGAGTGGGACAGGAGAGCCTGGCTGACTCTGTGTTGTCAGTTCATTTCCTCACAAACTACACCCTTGTAAAGGTCCCAGGGACTTCCATCACACAAAAGCCAGCTGTCTTCATCTTACTCCATCTCTCAACAGTAATCGACACTTGATGCCCCCTCTCCCCAAAGTGCTTTCTACCCGAGCTCCAGAGATGCCATGTTGTCCTAACTCTCCTACTGCTTTGAGGAGCCAGCATGCCCACAGCTGCTTGGCTGGTCCTCCTCCTATTCCCGACCATTAGCAAGGTAGTCCAGGCTCAGTTTCTTCTTTTTTCTCTCTTTACACAACTTTCCTAGGTGATCTCACCCAGTTCTCAGTCTTTAAGTGTCATCCCTATGCTAATGACTCCCAGATTTACTTCTCTAGTCCTAAACTTTCCCCTGAGCTCTGGATTCCTGAATCCAGCTTTACTTGAATATGTAACAGGCATCCCAAATTTAACATGTCCCAAACTGAATGCTTGAGTTTCCCTACATACAAAAATTTTCCCTACATACAAAAAATTTCCCTACATACAAAAACTCCCCTAAAATTTGTGTTGTCTCAGATTTTTTTTTATTGTGCTAAAATACAAACAACATATCATTTACTGCTGTAACCATTTTAAAGTATAAAATTTCATGACATTTAGTATATTGACTGGAAAAGGCAATGGCAACCCACTCCAGTACTCTTGCCTGGAAAATCCCATGGATGGAGGGGCCTGGTGGGCTGCAGTCCATGGGGTCGCTAGGAGTCGGACACGACTGAGTGATTTCACTTTCACTTTTCACTTTCATGCATTGGGGAAGGAAATGGCAACCCACTTCAGTGTTCTTGCCTGGAGAATCCCAGGGACAGGGGAGCCTGGTGGGCTGCCATCTATGGGGTCGCACAGTGTCGGATAAGACTGTAGCGACTTAGCAGCAGCAGCAGCGGTTTATTAACAATGTTGTACAACTACCTCTATTGTCTAGCTCCAGAATTTTTTCATCGCCCCAAATGGAAACCTCCATTAACCTGTCACTCTCGAGTTCTTCCTCCCACCCTGCTGCTGCTGCTGCTAAGTCGCTTCAGTCGTGTCCGACTCTGTGAGACCCCATAGACGGCAGCCCACAAGGCTCCTCTGTCCCTGGGATTCTACAGACAAGAATACTGGAGTGGGTTGCCATTTCCTTCTCCAATGCATGAAAGTGAAAAGTGAAAGTGAAGTCGCTCAGTCGTACCGAACTCTTAGCGAGCCCCTGCCAAATACCAATCTATTTTCTGACTCTATAGATTTGCTTATTCTGGATATTTCACACACATGGAAACATACAATATGTAGCCTTTTGTGTCTGGCTTCTTTTCACTTAGCATAATGTTTTCTAGCTTCAGCCATGTTGTAGCATGTATCGGTATGGCGTTTCTTTTCATAGCTGAATAATAGTTCACTGTACGGATTATTACACTTTGTTTATCTTTTCATCTGTCGATGCATGTTGGGCTATTCCACTCGTGCACACCAAAGTTCTTCCAATGCCCCCTACTGTCTCCCTCATCAATCATCTCTCTCTCAGTCGGTGACGCTACCACTGACCCAGTTGTTTAGATCCCAAAGCAAGGAGTCATCCTTGACTTCTCTCTGCCCCTGGTCCCACCCCACCCCAATATCCAAACCATCAGCTAGCCCTAACTGTTACAACATCCAGCTAGGTCCCAATTTGGGTCACATTTCCACACTTTCCTGGCTCCCACCTAGTCCAAGTTACTGTCCCTCTGGCCACAACTAAAGATCATTTTGCTCCCTTTCCTTCCCCTCCCATTCATTTCCTGACAACAATCAAAATTATCTTCTGTAAATATTAATCAGCTTATGCCACAGCAGCGCTGAAGACCCTTCAATGGCTTCCCATTACACTGGAATAAAATCTAAATGTCTTGCTATAGCCAACAAGGTCCGTATGAACCAGTCCCAGCCTACCTCTGTATCTTGCATACATTCTCCAGCCACATTAGTCTCTCTTGGAGTCTCTCCCACACCAAGCATTTTTCTGATTTAGGGCCCTTCTACTCTCAGAACTTCTGCCTGAACACACACACGTTCCCCTTAAACTTTGCTTGGCCTCCTCCTCACCTCTGCAGAGAGTCCTTCCCTGATTCTCCTTTATGAACTAGAGCTCTTACCCCTCATCTCTCTAAGCTCTTATCTGTTGGGTTTTCCTCTCATACAACTTAGATAGAATGCTATAAAATTGTATATTTATATCTGTTTGTTATGTCTTCCCCTACAAGAATGTAAGTTCTAAGACAGTAAGTATTTTGCCTTCAGCCAAATCCCCAGGGCCTAGAGCAGTACCTAGCATATATGAGGCATCCAGTAAATACTTGTTGCTTGAATAATGAATGAATTGCATTATATACACACACAGAAAGAGTACTTTGTGCTCAGTAAACAGAATATCCATCCTTTGAAATATCCTTGAACATTGAGTAGGTCATGAAGCACTCTTAAGCATGTTGGTGAGAGCATAAATTACTGTTAGCTTTCTGGTGAATAATTTGCTACTGTTTACCCAATTTTAAAATGCAAATATCCTTTGAACCAGTGCGTGCCTGCTCAATTGCTCAGACATGTCTGACTCTTTGTTACCCCATGGACTGCAGCGTGTTTCCATGGAATTTTCCAGGCAAGAGGTTGACATTTCCCACTCCAGGGGATCTTCCTGATTCAGAGAATGAACCCACATCTCTTGTGTCTCCTGTATTGGCAGGCGGATTCTTTACTACTGCACCACCTGGGAAGCTCATCCTTTGAACTAATTGCTGCTGCTACGTTGCTTCAGTCGTGTCTGACTCTGCGACCCCGTAGACAGCAGCCCACCAGGCTCCCCCGTCCCTGGGATTCTCCAGGCAAGAATACTGGAGTGGGTTGCCATTTCCTTCTCCTAGTACCATATATTAAAAAGTCGTTCCTTTCCCCATGAATTTGATTGGCACTTCTGTGATAAATCAAATAATCTTCTATACGTGAGCCTATTTTTGCACCCTATTCTGTTCTGCTCATCTGTTATCTATCTGATCAATTTCAGTGATGGTTGGAGATTCACATGGATCTAAGGAAAGTTTCTTTTCCACAATGTAATTTTTTTTCTATTGTTCTATGTCCTAGAACTGATTACTTTATAGAATAATAGATGTAGTAAAGATTTAATATTACAGTAATATAGAGAATACTTTTGGTTTTGGTAGGAAGATTTTTACAGTATTTGGAATATTATTATAGGACATTGTTTTCCTGCACCTTGATGTGTATCTGAGGTCAGGGAGTAACATTTTTTTAAATTAAAGGAACTGCCACTTTGCTTTTTAATATTCTTGTTCAATTTCCTCTCCCCTCCAAAAACTCCCAAGAGACACTGAAATGATACAAATATGTTGCAAATAACACTGAAAAAGAGATATGTTTTGAATGGCACATTGAATAATACGTTTTGGTATTAGACTAAAGAGTAAAATATCTTATTAAACCAGTTCTTGGTTTGAGAAATCGTTGCTGTGTTCTATGGTGCTGAAGCAACTGAATATACAACCATGTGGAATCATAGACAAGACTTAAACTCTCTGTCATGTGAGGGGCTCTCGAAAAGCTGACTTAGTTGTCCATTATGTGAACAGGAAGAAGAGGGAGCCAAGGAACCTCCTCTGGTAATGTTTAGACCACTTGGGAACATAGTTGTTAACTACAGCATTATCACCAGGACAACAGATAAAACTATCCTAACAAGCCTTAACAAGACAGGGGTCACTGAAGGTTATGTTCACATGACATGGCAATAATTTCTAAAATCTCTAGCATCTACAAGAGCCCTTTGTTCAAATAATAATTCCAGTGACAGATTTATATTAGAGAGAACATGATGAACTGGTAGCAGTTACAAATAGATGTGCAAGACTTTACGTAGGAAACAAGACTGGTGTCCTTATGAGAGTTCACATGTAACACCTAACTTCATCAAATCCTTTAACCAAATTTTAAGATGAGCAAGAATGTCTCTCCCTTTGTAGCTGCAGTAGAAAAGAAACATCTTTTTCATCTCTTTACTAGATTTTTTTTGTTGAATGATGAAGTTCTATATTTTCAAAGTCAATCTCTGAAATATCATAAGTTAGCATTAAAAGAACACAGACCTGTTGGGGCTCAGGTTTAAAATGGGAAAATTGATTGTTAGGATTTGACTTGAAAATAGTGAAACCATAAGCAATTCATCTTCCACACTACAGAAGAACAAGAGTCAGACTGACATTTTACTTCTTATCAGAAACAAGGTACTAATGCACAATGAGGAAAAGCTCCCAAGTTCTTTGGCGACATAATTATAAGCTAGAATGTTGTATCCAGACAAACACAATTAAGTGTAAAAGTAGAAGACACTTTCAAGCTGCACAGACTTGGAATATTTATCTCTTAAATGCTCATTTTGGGGAAATTGCTTGAAAATATTTTGCAGCAAAAGAAGGAAGAAAAAAAGAGGAATATCAGAGACCTAGGAAACAGCAAAATAAATCCAAAGAGCAGGAAAGGGAAGTTCTCATATGATTTGCTGTCCAGCAAGATGAAAGAGCAACCAGGAGAGATAGGAGGAGAATGTAATGCCCAGGAGGAGGGCAGTAGGGGAAAAAAGAGAGGGATGGAGGAGGGGAATGGTAATAAGTGATGGAATAATAATATAACGAAAGAATGAATGAAGCAGGGCAAAGGCTAATAGAGTTTTGCCAAGAGAACGCACTGGTCATAGCAAACACCCTCTTCCAACAACACAAGAGAAGACTCTACACATGGACGTCACCAGATGGTCAATACCGAAATCAGATTGATTATATTCTTTGAGCCAAAGATGGAGAAGCTCTATACAGTCAACAAAAACAAGACCAGGAGCTGACTGTGGCTCAGATCATGAACTCCCTATTGCCCAATTCAGACTTAAATTGAAGAAAGTAGGGAAAACCACTAGACCATTCAGGTATGACCTGAATCAAATCCCTTACAATTATATAGTGGAAGTGACAAATAGATTCAAGGGATTAGATCTGATAGACAGAGTGTCTGAAGAACTATGGACAGAGGTTCATGACATTGTACAGGAGGCAGGGATCAAGACCATCCCCAGGAAAAGAAATGCAAAAAAGCAAAATGGTTGTCCTGAGGAGGCCTTACAAATAGCTGAAAAAAGAAGAGAAGCAAAAGGAAAGTAGGAAAGGAAAGATATACCCAATTGAATGCAGAGTTCCAAAGAATAGCAAAGAAAGATAAGAAAGCCTTCCTCAGTAATCAATGCAAAGAAATAGAGGAAGCCAATAGAATAGGAAAGATGAGAGATCTCTTCAAGAAAATTAGAGATACCAAGGGAACATTTCATGCAAAGATGGGCACAATAAGAAGAACTATACAAAAAAGATCTTCATGGCCCAGATAATCACAATGGTGTGATCACCAACCCAGAGCCAGACATCCTGGAATGCAAAGTCAAGTGGGCCTTAGGAAGCATCACTACGGACAAAGCTAGTGGAGGTGATAGAATTCCAGCTGAACTATTTCAAATCCTAAAAGATGATGCTGTGAGAGTGCTACATTCAGTATGCCAGCAAATTTGGAAAACTCAGCAGTGGCCACAGGACTGGAAAAGGTCAGTTTTCATTCCAATCCCAAAGAAAGGCAATGCCAAAGAATGCTCAAACTACTGCACAATTGCACTCATCTCACATGCTAGTAAAGTAATGCTCAAAATTCTCCAAGCCAGGCTTCAACAGTACATGAACTGTGAACTTCCAGATGTTCAAGCTGGTTTTAGAAAAGGCCGAGGAACCAGAGATCAAATTGCCAACATCATTGAAAAAGCAAGAGAGTTCCAGAAAAACATCAACTTCTGCTTTATTGACTACACCAGAGCCTTTGACTGTGTGGACCACAACAAACTGTGGAAAATTCTGAAAGAGATGGGAATACCAGACGACATGACCTGTCTCTTGAGAAATCTGTATGCAGGACAAGAAGCAACTGTTAGAACTGGACATGGAACAAGAGACTGGTTCCAAATAGGTAAAGGAGTACGTCAAGGCCATATATTGTCACCCTGCTTATTTAACATACATGCAGAGTACATTGTGAGAAACGCTGGGCTGGATGAAGCACAAGCTGGAATCAAGATTGCCAGGAGAAATATCAACCTCAGATATGCAGATGACACCACCCTTATGGCAGAAAACAAAGAAGAACTGAAGAGCCTCTTGTTGAAGGTGAAAGAGGAGAGTGAAAAAGTTTGCTTAAAACTCAACATTCAGAAAACTAAGATCATGGCATCCAGTCCCATTACTTCATGGCAAATAGATGGGCAAACAATGGAAACAGTGACAGACTTTATTTTGGGGGCTTCAAAATCACTGCAGATGGTGACTGCAGCCATGAAATTAAAGACACTTACTCCTTGGAAGAAAAGTGATGACCAATCTAGACAGTATATTAAAAAGCAGAGACATTACTTTGCCAACAAAGGTCCATCTAGTTAAAGCTATGGTTTTTCCAGTAATCATAAATGGATGTGAGAGTTGGACTATAAAGAAAGCTGAACACTGAAGAATTGATGCTTTTGAACTGTGGTATTAGAGAAGACTCTTGAGAGTCTCTTGGACTGCAAGGAGATCCAACCAGTCCATCTTAAAGGAAATCAGTCCTGAATGTTCTTTGGAAGGACTAATGTTGAAGCTGAAACTCCAATACTTTGGCTATCTGATGCGAAGAACTGACTTATTTGAAAAGACCCTGGTGCTGGGAAAGATTGAAGGCAGGAGGAGAAGGGGACGACGACAAAGGATGAGATGGCTGGTTGGCATCACCAACTCGATGGACATGAGTTTGAGTAAACTCCAGGAGTTGGTGATGGACAGGGAGGCCTGGCATGCTGCAGTCCAAGGGGTCACAAAGAGTCGGACACAACTGAGCGACTGAACTGAACCGAAAGAACTGGGAAAAGCTGAAACTAGGCAAAGAGCCCAAAAGACAAAAGAAAAAAAAAGTAGAAATACTGGTGGGGACAGGCGGGAACCCACACAATTTTAAAAAGGAAATGAAAGCATGGTGTGGCACTGGGTTTCAAAGTTAAAAGAGAACTGCCCTTTGAGGATAAAAATTTTAGTGTTGGGGATATGGTGGCCTATCAGATTGAATGGATAAAGTTCATGTAAATTATGGAAGGCATTCTTCTACTCTGGGCTTAGAGATTTGTGTCCATAGACTGATAAGCACAGAAAGCCATTCTAGTTATTGGGGAAGAGAATGAAAAGCTAAAGGCAGCACTACTGTGATGTTAGCCCGGCAGGGGCAGAAACAGAAAGCCAAAGGATAAGTCTGTTGCAATTTTCCAGGCATGAGGCAGAGGAATAAACAGACAATAGAGGAGGAAAGTCATTTCCGATGAGGGCTACAAAACTCTGGCACCAGGAATGTAAAGGGCGGGGATGGTTCCAGTGATTTCCGTTCTGTGAACTGGACAAACGGTGATGGGTTTTAAAAGTATTGCTGTTTTACTGTTACACTTATATTTCTCTTCTCTGTCTTTCTCTTTCTTCTATTCCTCTTTCCCAGTTGACATTAAGTGCCTTGATTGTAGCAGCTAAAACCTGTGTTTGTTCCCTTGACAGCAGCACTGGGTCCTACGACAAGAGTTACTCAGATGATGCTTGTGATTATGACTATGGGTGGTGGCGGTGGTGAGACAATGATGGTAACAACAGATCAGTGCCTTTAAAGACAGTGGGGAAGAGGAGTGACTTGGGGCATAAATGATGGTAGAAGTAGAGCTTCCAAGAGATTATCAGCTCCTATTGGGAGCTGGGAAGAAGTACTTTTGAAAATGTTGGCTGTTACTTCTGTATGGAAATGCCTTCGTTTTCCCTTCCTTTAGTATCCTTTACTTAACTCCATCTATTCAGGTGTCCCCTGCTTTTCCAAAGTTTGCCCTATGCTACTTCATCTTTACGAAAGACCTACATCAGTACTTGTTTTCACTAATTAAAAAAAATCTGAAAAAAGATTCTCAGTTTTCCGAAACAAGGCAAAAAAGTGAAAACAGCGTTCAGCGCATGGTTTGCAGCAAGCCACTATAGAAGTAGCACACACAAGTGGAGTGGCACCACCAGCCTCCCTGCCAGGGAATTACATACACTCAGCGACTCCACATCAGATACCTCAATTTACTCTGTGCATCCTTTAGCAAGATGTGTCCTCAGGCAATTGCTTCTTTGCTTTACGTCATTTCTGCATAAAAAGGTTTCATTTCTGCATACAAAAGCAGGAACACTCTGCTTTCAGACAGAGGGGAAATCTGTACCTCATTTCAGTTCAGTTCAGTCGCTCAGTCATGTCTGACTCTTTGCAACCCCATGAATCACAGCACGCCAGGCCTCCCTGTCCATCACCAACTCCTGGAGTTCACTCAGACTCACGTCCATCGAGTCAGTGATGCCATCCAGCCATCTCATCCTCTGTCGTCCCCTTCTCCTCCTGCCCCCAATCCCTTCCAGCATCAGTCTTTTCCAATGAGTCAACTCTTTACATGAGGTGGCCAAAGTACTGGAGTTTCAGCTTTAGCATCATTCCTTCCAAAGAAATCCCAGGGCTGATCTCCTTCAGAATGGACTGGTTGGATCTCCTTGCAGTCCAAGGGTCTCTCAAGAGTCTTTTCCAACACCACAGTACCTATATAGAAATAAAATCAATCAGCATTGGAAGATCTGACTACAGTCAAACTTACTACCAAATTCTTCTTTCAAATTGCTTTTTGGCTAAAAACATTCTTTTTTTAGGAAGCAGAGCTATTTAAACAGGTTCTGCCCTGGGAGTATGGGACTTTGACATCTTGTTTCTCGGTCTAGTTTCTGAAGATACAAAAATGTTATTTTCAAAGAAAGCACTAGGTGGCACTTGTGATGTATTCAATAGTTGCCTCAGATCCATTTTGGTAGAAAAGGTTTGGTAGAAAAAAAATGCAATAAATATTAAAATGGGAAAATCTTCATTATAATAATGAAGATCAGTATCTTATGATTATGTTTACTGTGTTACTATGTATGAGCAATATCTTTATGCAGTGTTTGCATTTAAAATCTGGGCTTTGCCTCTTTTATAAAAACTGCAAGAGGGGAACCAGCATTTCTATAGTATGTGAAAATACTACATCACTAAAATAATACATAAGGGACTGATATTTGATTTGCAAAAAGATTGACTACAGGTGTTCTTTCAAACAGCATTTCTCTACTGAATTTAAAATAGTTTAATTTGCAACAAAAGGTTATAAAATTAAGTTTGCCAAGATCCATCTAGTAAAGCAAAATAAATTATCAACAATTTAAAATAAGGCACTACAGCTCAGCTCCGTGCTCTGCGGTGACCTAGACGGGTGGGATGGGGGGTGGGGGCGGGCAGGAGAGAGGTCCAAGAGAGGATACATATATACACATACAGTTGATTTATTTCACTGCACAGCAGAAACCAATACATTAGAAAGCAACTATACAATGGCACCCCACTCCAGTACTCTTGCCTGGAAAATCCCATGGACGGAAGAGCCTGGTGGGCTGCAGTCCATGGGGTCGCTAAGAGTCGGGCACGACTGAGCGACTTCACTTTCACTTTTCACTTTCATGCATTGGAGAAGGAAATGGCAGCCCACTCCAGTGTTCTTGCCTGGAGAATCCCAGGGACCGCGGAGCCTGGTGGGTTGCCGTCTATGGGGTCGCACAGAGTCGGACACGACTGAAGCGACTTAGCAGCAGCAGCAGCATACCCCAATAACAACTTTTTTAATTTAAAAAATTTAAAAATAAACAATAAAATAAGGCACTATAGCCTAAGGGGTTTTTTGAGTATTATTAACATATATAAATAAATTAATTAAAATTCATGTTTTAGGACTTTTTTTAACCATCTTTAAAGTGATAGCATAATGACTTTAAGCAAATTCATTGTCTTTTCTGGGATTTGGCAGTTCCTATTTGGCAAGTTGACTATTTCATGGCCCCATTTTCTATAAAGAGATTTCAAGTTCTTTTAACAGAAATGTGGGTTGAGCAGGTATTATTTCAAGTGGAAAATATTGTTGCCAAATACCATAGCAACAACAGTAGCTTGTAGACCCTCTCAGGTTATTATTTCTTTTCTCTATTGTATAGGCCTTCATGGTAACCATTTTATGGATTAGGCTCACTTGTGGCCCCATCTCACTTTTCTATCCTTATTTTTCCCTCGTCTCATTTTTTGTTTCTTATTTTAAATGTACTTTTTTTTGGTGTACCTTTGTAGCATAATTTAACACAATGCAATCCTTTTGTAACAAGATGGATTATAAATTAATAATAATGCTGATACTGTCTCGTAATTTCACTAATTTGTAGGTTTGAGCTGAAATTGACATTTTGAAGGTAGTATCTCCTGTAGTAGTAAACTCAGCATGTCAGAATTCAGAGCTAAATATGGAAAACTGCACCAACACTGAACAAACCTGGATCTCAGAGTAACACCTGAGTTTCTTTGGTTGTAAATGATAGGAATGGATTTTGGCTAACAAGCAAACAGGGACTTCCAGAGAGTACTAGCCAGGAACTCATGGGATGGGCAGGGGGCTAGAGGGCCAGACCTGGACACAAGACAGGAATGGGGACAGGCTCTGGAGTCTAGGCAGCAACAACTTACAGATCTTGTCAAGGAGCTGCTGCTCCCACGCATACTCACCCTTTACTTCCCATCCTGGTGTCCCTTCTCCAGGTGAGAAGTTCTAGGAGTCCAGATTGTGTAATGTGTTCTGTCAATTCAGATTTCCAGTGTTACTATCATAGGACATTTAGTAAAAACTCTATCTTGAAAGGTTGCCAAAATATAAAGAAAGATCCCTTTGTAAAAATAAATATCCTAGGAGTCCATTTGTCTTCCTTTGGGTCAAATGTGGCTCCTTGGTTATGCTGGGACAAGAAACATTGATTTACATCTTTACCAAGATTGTTCACAAAATGGAAGAAGTAATTCCTAATAGAAATTGGGGTTTTCTGGGGAAGGGAGGTGATTGCTGGCCACTCAAATAACAACCTAAGGGCACTAAATTACAGGAAGAGTAGATTGTTAGTCTCTGTGTCAAATGAACCCCAGTAACAGGCTAAATAGTGTCCTCTCAAAATTCATGTTCATGGGGAACCTCAGAATGTGATCTTGGGAAGAAGGTAACAGGAGATATAATAAAAGATAAAGATTAGATTTTACTGTATTAGAGTGAACCCTAAATCCAATGCGAGTGTTCTTGTAAGAGACAGAGGAGGACACTGAGAAGCACATGAGGAAAGGCAATGTGAAGATGAAAGGAGAGATTGGAGAGATTGGAGTGATGCACCCATGACTCACAGGATGCCAAGGATCGCCAGCAATTACCAGACAAGGAAAGAGGCATGGGATGAATTTTCCCTCAGAGCCTCCAGAAGGATTCAGTCCTGCCAATATTTCTGGCCTCCTGAATGGTGAGAGAATAAGGTTATATAAGCCATTCAGTCTGTGGTAATTTGTTATGATCTCTAGGAAACTAACACCGCCCCTAAGAACAGTTTGTGCAAAACCCTAAATGGTAATACCATGAAAGTAGGTGCTTAGTAAATGCATGTTAATGAGAGTGAACAAAAGTTCTTTTTTACTATTTTAAAAGAAAATAAATCTATGAATGGTTTTATTTTTTCCATAAAGAGCTACTGAACACCTCATACACCAGGCATTGTTCTAGGGGCTGAAGATACAGCTATGAACAAATCAGGTAAGCTCCTTGAGCTGTATTTACAGGGGAAATGGCTAAACAAGAAAACAAGACAATTTTTGTCAAGATCAGGACAATGAAGAAAGTGAAACTGGGTGCTAAAGTGACATACTGGAAGTGAGGGGAAGTCAGTACAGATTGGGCAGTCAGGCAAGGAGGAGAGAGAGACCCAAATTATGAAAAGACAGACATTTGTGACCTGGAAGGTAGTTGGTAGAGAATCTGCCTGCAATGCAAGAGACTACCTGCACTGCAGGAGATGCGGGTTCAATCCCTGAGTTGGGAAGATCTCCCAGAGAAGGAAATGGCAACCCACTCGAGTATTCTTGCCTGGGAAATTGCATGGACAGAGGAGTCCGGCGGGCTACAGTCCATGGGGTCACAAAGAGTCGAACACAACTTAGTGACTCAACCACCACAGTCTGTTTGCCATCTGGGGAGATGACTGTAGGGGCCAGAAGGAGCAGGGGCACTTGGGAGACTGTAGCATTAAGCCAGATGAGAAGACGTGAAGCTCAAATTAGAATGGGAGAGGGGTGTAGAGAAACAGACTAATACTGGATGTGTGGGAGGCAGAGTTTGACAATATCAGTTAAGTGCCTTCTCTTTGTTCAGCATTGCTTGGATTTCTATAAAAAGACACACCAAAATATTATATTACCAAGACTTTAATATCCAGGAGTTTTGCATTCAATTGGACAGATATGTGTTTATATATTTATAAAACGTATACAGACTCAAAATGCCTCATAGTGTGATAGAGGCAATAAATGCAGCAAACAAGGTTCTAGCGTGGGCAGAGCTAACAAAGAAAACTTCAGGAACTTGAGACGGGCCTTCAAAGATATGTAAGATTGAAGGAGAACGTTCCAAACTGGAAAGGCCAGAGACAAAAGAGAAAAGTGGGGAATGAACACACACTTTCGGGGGTAGGTAAATAAATTAATCTGATTGGATTAGAGGTTGTATACAGTGAATAATGCCGATTAAATAAGATCAGTAGAGTGATGAAAGATGATAGAAGGCTTTGAAATCCAGGATGAGTTTAGATTTAATCTTTCAGGGCAAGGGTCAGCAAGCTTTCTGAAAGGATCAAATCATAAAGGCTTTAGGGTTTGCAGGCCATAGGGTCTCTGCCACAACTACTCAGTTCTCCAATGTGGTGTGAAAGCAGCCATATACAATACTTATTATAAGTATGGCTGTGTTTCAGTAAAATCTTATAAAAACAGGTGGTGGGACAGATTTTGTTGGACTAGGGTATCAGAAGAATGACATAAAAGTGGCATCTTAACCGCTTTTGAAATAACCATGTAAGGGTTCTGGGTATTTCTTAATTACTCAATATCTATTTCCCTATTCCTCCTTCCTCAGAATTTTCAGTCTTTCAGTCAGATGTCAACTTTTCTATCATGCTTGTCTAGAAGCTGGTTGAACTCCTAGCACTGAAAGAAACTGAACCCCTTTCACTGAGAGAAATGGTCTCAGATTGATTTAAATTCATCAGGTCAATCCTTCCTCTTTCTACAACGATTAGTTCATAAAAACCACACCTAAGCCACGTACAAAGAGACATTTATTTGAAGACACAATTCAGCAGATATTATCACTCTAGCAACAAAAGATGTAAAGCCAGAGATAAAGCCAGAAGTATTTAAAACAAAGTACTTATCACAAAACGTACAACTAGGTTCCATAAAACTGTGCAAAACCATGAGTATGGTAAAAAGAAAAAATAAACACCTGTTAAGATAAACTAGTGAGGATTTTGGGGTTATTTTTTGGAATGGAAGAGGGGTCATAAAGAACCAAAAGGAAGTGGATAGGGTGACTGGATGACAGATTGGGAAATCTTATTAGAAAGGGTAGAACCGATCAAGCCATTCCAGTTCTTAAGTTTTCCATATTTTTGTCCAAGGGACATTCTGTAGATAGAATATGAAGTCTACTGACATATAATTTCTGAAAGCCCCAGTAAAATAATAGGGCAAACAAGGGAAACAGATGAGAAACTGCTAGAAGAAAGAGGCCTAGCAAAGATTCACAAAGAATCACTGAGACTTTTCATACTTTTGAGATGAACAGGTAAAAAGAGATGTCAGTTTCCAGTCCAGCATATAAGAAGCTTGGAAGTTGCCACTCCAGCCTAACAATAAGTAAAACAAAAGTCAACAAATCTTCTTAGATCCAAAGAGAAATGAAGCCACAGGGCAAAATGCTGCTACACAAATTGGAGAAACCAACAGGCAAACACAGAGAATCAGAGCGTACTGGAGCAGCAACCTCTGTGGGAACCAGTGTTGAAGTAGGGAAACCTGAACTGTGATTTACAAATTGCTGGAGGCTCAGTGTGGAGAACTCTGAAAACTCAAGAGGAATCCCGTCATTGAGGGCTTCCACACAGTCATGAGTTTTACCTTCTGGATCTCCTCCAGGCTCTCACAGTGAATACTGAAGAAAAATCCCACCACAACCTGTTTTCCCACCATGCTTCTACTGGAACTATTCTGCAGGAACGATTTTGAAATAAATCAGAACATTCAGTTCTTCTTAACAAGGTCTGCCTTCAGGAGAAACTGTTTAACCAGAATGGAACCAGATGGGGTTTTATCAGAGCCTAACTGGCCTGGGAAAGAGAAATAACCAGTTCAGGGTCCGCCCTCCAGCCCACCCCCACCCCTGCCCCCGAAGTCATCCTGTTCCATTTCAGGGTATGGGTGAGGGGACTGAGAAGCACATGTGAAGTTCACAATCCAGAGGCACAGGCTCACTAAAAGACTGAGACCTAATCTTAGGACTATAGAGCACTTCCCTTCCTCCCCCAGTCCCCCCATTTTTCCACTACATCACTAAAGGCCTATTTATAGCAGTTCCTTTTATCCAGTGCATCATGCTTGGTTCCTGAGATTCTCTCAGTCATGTCTGACTCTTTGTGACCCCACAGACTGTAGTCTGCCAGGCTCCTCTTCCATGGAATTCTCTAGGCAAGAATACTGAAGTGGGTTGCCATTCCCTCCTCCAGGGGATCTTCCCAACCCAGGGATCAAACCTGGGTCTCCTGCATTGTAGATAGATTCTTTACCATCTGAGTCACCAGGGAAGCCCTATATATATATAACAAGACATACAAAAAGCAAAAAAAAAAAAAGAAAGAAAAAGGCATAAGAAACAGAGCAAGCCTTAAAAACATGTCTTAGACATAGCAGGGATGTTGGAATTATCAGACTTATGATTTAAACAACTATTATTAATATGCTAAGAGTCTAGTGAATAAAGTAGACAGCATATAAGCAAAGAGATGGAAATTTTAAGAAAGAACTGAAAAGAAATCCTAGAGATAAAAAAACACTGAAAGATAAAAGAATAATGCCTTTGATGGACTTATTAGTAGACTAGACAGCTGAAGAAAGAACCTCTGAGCTTGAGGATATCTTAACAGAAATCTTCAAAACTGAAAAACAAAGAGAAAAAGTCTGAAGAAAAACCCCCCAGAATATCCAAGAATTGTGAGACAACTACAAAAGGTGTACCTGTGCATAAGGGAATACCAAAAGGAGGACAACAACAGCAAACAAACAAAAAAGAAGAAATATGCAAAGCAATAATGACTAAGAATTTCCCTCAAATTAATGTGAGACACCAAACTACAGATCCAGGAAGCTCAGAGAACACCAAGCAGAATTAAAGCTTCCAAAAAAAACTACACCTAGGCATGTCATTTTCAAAGTACAGAAAATTAAACATATAGAAAAACTCCTGAACGAAGCTAGAGGGATGAGGCTGGGGGAATCTCATCTATAGAGGAGCAAAGATAAGAATTACAACTAACTTATTCTCAGAAGCCATTTAAGTAAGAAAACATTTCACCGTGGAGTAAAAAGTGCTGAGAGAAAATAAAACCCTCACCAACTTAGAATTCCACATTCTGCAAAATTATCCTTCAAAGTTCAGTTCAGTTCAGTCGCTCAGTCATGTCCGACTCTTTGCGATCCCATGAACTGCAGCACACCAGGCCTCCCTGTCCATCACCATCTCCCGGAGTCCACCCAAACCCAGGTCCATTGAGTCAGTGATGCCTCCAACCATCTCATCCTCTGTCGTCCCCTTCTCCTTCTGCCCTCAATCCCTCCCAGCATCAGGGTCTTTTCCAATATGTCAGCTCTTCACATCAGGTGGCCAAAGTATTGAAGTTTCAGCTTCAACATCAGTCCTTCCAATGAACACCCAGGACTGATCTCCTTTAGGATGGACTGGTTGGATCTCCTTGCAGTCCAAGGGACTCTCAAGAGTCTTCTCCAACACCACAGTTCAAAAGCATCAATTCTTTGGCGCTCAGCTTTCTTCACAGTCCAACTCTCACATCTATACATGACCACTGGAAAAACCATAGCCTTGACTAGATGGACCTTTGTTGGCAAAGTAATATCTCTGCTTTTCAATATGCTATCTAGGTTGGTCATAACTTTCCTTCCAAGGAGTAAGCATCTTTTAATTTCATGGCTGCAATCACCATCTGCAGTGATTTTGGAGTCCAGAAAAATAAAGTCAGCCACTGTTTCCACTGTTTCCCCATATATCTGCCATGAAGTGATGGGACCGGATGCCATGATCTTAGTTTTCTGAATGTTGAGCTTTAAGTCAACTTTTTAACTCTCTTCTTTCACTTTCATCAAAAGTGAAGCATAAATAGACTTTCTCAAGCAAAAATTAAGGGAATCTGTTGTCAGTAGACCTGCCTTGCAAGAGGTGCTTTTGAGAGAACAAAAATGATACATGTCAGAAACTCTTATCTATATAAAGGAAGAGCATTGGAGAAGGAATAAGTGAAGGAAAATTAAAATTTTTATTTTTGTATTCTTACAGATTTAACAGATAATAGCAACACAGTACTCAACTACATATAGCTATATATATGTGTGTGTGTATGCTTATATATAAATAAAATGAATGAGCAAGGGTGTAAGAGACAGAAGAGAGAAATTAGGATTATTTTGTTATTATAGGGTACTTTCACTACTCATGAAGAAGTATATAGTGTTATCTGAAAGTGGATTTGGGTTAGTAAATCCAAATGTATCCATATATTGAAATTTTTAGGACAAACACTGAAAAAAATAAAACAAATATAACTAATATGCTGAGAGCAGATAAAAAGGAATAATACAAAATGGTCAATTAAAGCTATAAATGGTGGAAAAGAAGGGCAGCAAACAGAAAATACGATTGACCCTTGAACAACAATGGGAGTTGATCTGCGCGTGACTTGTAGGCCCTCAGCATCTGTGGATTCAACAGACCATGTAATACTGTAGTATTTACTATTGAAAAATACCCATGTATAAGTGGACCCATGCAGTTGAAGCTAGCATTGTCCAGGGTCAATCGTAGTAATAAAAGTGGTAGCTATTAGTCCAACTACATCAATAATCACTCTGAATGTCAGCAGTTTGAATGCGTCAACTAAAAGACAGAGATTCTCAGAGTGGATCAAAAAACCTGATCCAGGAGGGGAATGACATCAGCAAAATGGCAGCATAGAAATTTCTACCACTGATTTCCTCCTGGAAATATCAATTTGAACAACTATCCACATATAAAAATACCTTCACAAGAGTCTGGGTGATGAATTAGAGAATCTGAGCGAAACACAGAAATAAGAAAAAAATGCATTGAGGAGGGTAGGAATGATAGTTTCACATTATTCCCGTCACACCTTCTCCAAATCTAGACTGCCTGGGTCAAGACAGACAACCTCCCCAAGGGAGAAAGACAGTGAAGTAGTGAGCAGGCAATTTCACTGTGGACCCCAGAGCCACCCTCCCCAGAACCCAGCTAACTCCTTCAGCCTTTAGGCGGCTTTCTGTAGGCTCCCTTGAACATAGGCTGCAGCTCACTCCAGGGTCTGCAGGCCCCAGTGGCACCAGAGGACTCTCATGGTTCCAGGTTCCCAGAGGAACTGCAAACCCAGGGCCCTAGACCACCTTCGTGCCAGCCAGCTCCAGAAGTCCCAGAGGGCTTCCACGGACCAGGCTCCTGGCAGGATCCTGCTAATCCAGCCTCTTGGCACATACCAGCACCAGCCACCTCCTATGGCCCTGGGTGGCTCCAGTGGCCTCTGGCTTCCAAAGAGTTTCCATAAACCCTGGCTCCTGGCTGGGCCAGCACCAGGCCAACTACCAAGGACAGGTTTTTGATCCAACCCACCATCAGGCCAGCTCCCATAATCCCAGGATCCCATGCCATCTCATGCCACACTGGCCCCTGTGGGTGCAGACTCCAGATAGGCTGCTACAGGCCCAGGCTCCTAGCCTTCTCCATCACTAGGCCAGCCCCTGAGGCCCTACCCTCAAGGCTGGTTCCCATAGGTTCATGCTTGCAGTCCATACCACACCAGTCTGGACCCACAGACACAACTTCCAGGCTGGCCCCTAAGGCCCCAGGTGACAGGATGACTCCTGCATCCCCATGCTCCAGGCTTGTCCTCGTGCCAGGGTAGCCCTGTGGTCCCAGCCTTCAGGCCAGCTCCTATGCAGTCAGGCTCCCAGTCTACCCTAGTACCAGCTAGACCCACACAGATTAAGGTGATGGGCCTACCCCACTGGCCCTTTGCACCTGGTTGGCTCCCGTGGACCCAAGATCCAGGTCTGCCCATAACGACCCAGTCTCAGGTTCATCAGTGTGGACTCAAGCACCAGGCCTGCCCAGTGAGCCACTGTGGACCCAGGCACCAAGCTGACCCCTATTTACCCAAATACCAAGCCTTCTTACACGCTGACGCAGGCAGCAGACCTGCCTGCCCAAGGAATACAGTAGCAAGCCTGCCCTTAGACACACCACACAATCTGCCTAGAATCTCTGGATAGGCTGACTGGTGAAAGATTTCTGCCTGGCAAAGACAGTTTGTAAAGACTGGAAGAGATGACTGCTTCCTCAAATTCATAGGCACCGATATAAGGCCCGAGGGATCAATAATCAAAGAAACATGACTCCATCAAAGAAAGCTATTAAAAGTGCAATGACTGACCTTAAAGACATGGAGATCTATGAACTGACAAATAATTCATAATAATCCTCTTAAAGAAATTTAGATCTTAATTATGTTGAATTGGTTCATAGTGCTTTTCAGGCCTACTATATTCTTCTACTTCTCTGTATATACATTCTAGTAATTTTTGTGAATTTGATATTGAAACTCCAACTAAAAATCTTAATTTAGTTACTTTTAAAAATAATTGTAATATATAGTGGAACTATATGTAACCTTGTTCTGTATTTTCCAAGTTTCCTATAAATGTGTTATCATACTTTCATAATTTAAAAAATGAAAATATTGGAAATTTAGTGAACTAAAAGAAAAGAGAGACAATTAAATGAAACTAGGAATACAATGCATGAAGAAAATGAGAAGTTAAACAAAGAAATAGAAGCCACAAATAAAAACAGAAACCTTAGCACTGAAGAATACAGTGCTTGAAGAATTCAACAGTTTCAACTGAGCTGAAATAGACTCAGTCAATCAAGAAACAAGTCGTTTGAAATTATCTGATCAGAGAAGCAAAAGGAAAAAAGAATGAAAAGAATGAAGACAGTCTATGTGAATTATGAGATACCATCAAAAGAAACAATCTACACATAACTGGAGTCCAGAAGGAAAAGAAAGGGAGAAAGGAGCAGAAAGTTTACTTAAAGAAACAGTAACTGAGAACTTCCCAAATCTGAGGATACGTTTGGATGTCCAAGTTCAAGGAAGCTAAGGCACGCGTGCTAAGTCACTTCAGTCATGTCCGACTCTGCGACCCCTATGGACTGTAGCCCACCAGGCTCCTCTGTCCATGGGATTCTCCAGGCAAGAATACTGGAGTGGGTTGCCATGCCCTTCTCCAGGGGATCCTGCCGACCCAGGGATCATCCATGTCTCTTTTATCTCCTGCATTGGCAGGTGGGTTCTTTACCATTAGAGCCAACTGGGAAGCCCAGTGAAGCTAATAAATCCCAAAATTTCAACCCCAAATGATTTTATCCAAGGTATGATATAACTATCTAAAACCAAAGACGAAGAGAGTATTTTAAAAGCAGCAAGAGGAAAAAAAAATCTCACACATAAAGGGAACCAGCAGAAGGCGATGACCAAGATTTCTCAGCAGAAAACTTGCAGGCCAGAGGAGAGTAAGATAATATATTCAAAAGTACAAGAACTAAAAAAAATCTGCCAAGAATACTTTACCTAGCAAGGTTGTCTTTCAGGAACGGAGAGATGGACTTTCCCAAACAGAAGCTGAGGGAGTTCATCACCATTAGACTTGTACTATAAGATATGCTGAAAGGAGTTCAAGCTGAAATGAAAGAATGAAACATGAAAATGTATGAAAATATAAAATATAATGGTAGAGGTAGGTATGGAACTAAAAGACCCTTCGTGGAAAGAACCTACTATAGGAAACTAACAATTATAATATTGTATGCTTTGTCGCTCAGTCATGTCTGACTCTTTGCAACCCCATGAACTGTAACCCACCAGGCTCCTCTCTCCATGGGATTTTCTAGGCAAGAATCCTGGAGTGGGTTGCCACTTCCTACTCCAGGGGAATCTTCCTGACCCAGGGATAGAACCTACATCTCTTGCATTGGCAGGCAGATTCTTTACCAGTGAGCCACCTAGAAAGCCCACAATTATAATATTAGCAAATAATTATTGGCCATTTACTAGTGCAAAGGTGCTATTCAAAGGCATCAATTTAATTCTCACAGCAATTTGATAAGCTAGTTACTATAATTACCCTGATTTTATGGACAAGAAAACTGAAGCACGGGAAAGTTAAGTCACTTATCCAAAGCCACACACCTTTCAGCTTTCAAGTGGCAGAACCGAGGGTCTGATCCAGGCAGTCTGACTCTGGAGCCTCTGCACGTACCTGCCACTTCCACAGTCCAGAGGGTGTGGGGGAGGGAGTGGGTGGGAGTTAGATTCAGGAAGACTAGAGAGCATAGAAAGTAGTAATGTATGGGTAACATATTTTCTAAACTTCAAAGAGTTGAATTATTCTGTTTTTCAAAGAGGCAAAATTAAAACTCTAAGCAATATTTACAAGGAAAATGGTAGAGTGACAGGTGAACTGTGTTCAGTAGTAAAGTGTTTAAAATTTCTTTTCTTGTCCAGGAAAGGTCCAGAGATTAATTTCAGACTCTGGGTTTTTGGTCGTTTTTTTCGTTTGTTAAGCTTACTTAAATTCATATGTTAATAATTTAATGGTAACTACTAAAAAAACAAAGAAAATATTCATGAAAGTTACTGAAATTCCCATTAGAGAATTAAGTAAATGAACGATGATACACATATATAGAATACTATAGCACAGTTAAAAAAAAAAAGGATTGAGTTGAAATGAAAAAGTATTTATTCTCAATATTTTGAGTTAAAAAAGAGGTTATAAAATTCTTCATTTTAATAAATATATATGTGCTTTTGAGTGCATATATACATATGTAAACATTTTCTGCATACATTAAGATTATTTCTGTTGGCATTACTGAATACTTTTTGTTTTCTACTATATACATTTTGGTATTGACTGCATTTTTTTTTAAATGTGCACACATACTGTCTTACTATAATCAGAAAAGAAAAAGATTGTGATTGAAAGGAAAAAGAAAATGTCATGTTTTGCTCTGTCTGGCCATTCCTCTAGGCAAGGTCACGAGGACAGCAGTAACATTTCTTACAGTGGACGGTAGGGAAAGCTGCTCCTGGCGAGGAGCAGAATCACCCTCTGGGGCCACCGAACTATCAGATTCACTTGATGAGAGGGTGCCTCCCACAAAGAGTGGTGCTATTCTGCACAAGGTGGCCTAACACAAGTCACACCTTTGAAAAGGGACTGTTTATATCAGTAGAGATGCCTCTTTGTTGGGACAATTGTCAATTAGATCATTTAAGTATGTGGCTGCTGCTGCTGCTGCTAAGTCACTTCAGTCGTGCCGACTCTGTGTGACCCCATAGACGGCAGCTCACCAGGCTCCCCCGTCCCTGGGATTCTCCAGGCAAGAACACTGGAGTGGGTTGCCATTTCCTTCTCCAATGCAGGAAAGTGAAAATTGACAGTGAAGTCGCTCAGTCCTGTCCTACTCTTAGCAATGTCATGGACTGCAGCCTACCAGGCTCCTCCATCCATGGGATTTTCCAGGCAAGAGTACTGGAGTGGGTTAGCATTGCCTTCTCTGTGAGTATGTGGAGAGTATCCTAAAGGTTTGGCTTTCTTAATGCAAGTCCTGGTTCCCACCTGGTAACAGTTGGGAAATTTGGGCCAGAAGCTTATTCTCATCAGCTTGAGATGGATTTAAGTAACCTACATGGAGGCCGAATGATTCTGATTAGCTAGGGCAAAGGATACAAGTGAGCCAAGTCAATCACAGTAGACAAAACTGGCTGACACAATCCTGGAGGCAGGCGGAAGACACTAGATGATAGACATTCATAAAGCAGTGTGGGCTTTCCTGGCAGCTCAGTGACAAAAAAAATCCGCCTGCAATGCAGGAGATGTGGGTTTGATCCCTGAGTCAGGAAGATTCCCTGGAGGAGGAAATGGCAACCCACTCCAGTATTCTTGCCTGGAGAATCCCATGGACAGAGGAGCCTGGTGGGCTGCAGTCCGTAGGGTTGAAAAAGTCGGACACGACTGAGCTCAACAACAACAAAGCAGTGCAAGAGCTGGAGCCCCAAATCCAGCAGCCAGTTCCAAAGTTGAGCCAAGAACCTGAGGGAGTAGTTGCATATGTAATAGGGGTTCACATATGAGATGTCTTCCAGGAATTTCATCAAAAGATTACTTTCTTCGAGGTAGTTGGTTTTTTACTAGAGCTGACGTGGAGCTGTACAATGACTTTTACTCAAGGACATCTTAAAGGCCCTGCTAGACATATTGGCAAACACATGATAAGCATACCTCGGCTAGACGTCTGACAAACATGCAGTAAGCATAACCACAGCATGATTACCAGTCATTAGTCCACATGCCCTTCATTTGCTCAGCCTTCTTAAGGCTTAAGATCTCATCTCTCAGGTATCTCTAGGGGAAAATGAAAGTGAAGTCGCTCAGTCATGTCTGACTCTTTGCGACCCCATAGACTGTAGCCTACCAGGCTCCTCTGTCCATGGGATTTTCCAGGCAATAGTGCTGGGGTGGATTGCCATTTCCTTCTCCAGGGGATCTTCCCAACCCAGGTCTTGAACCTGGGTCTCCCGCATTATAGACAGACACTTTACCGTCTGAGCCAAAGTAGGAGAGGCATTTCTCTAGGGGAAATACACATTAACTCTAAGATAATTAATATTTCCATTAGCTCATACTACTCTGCTATCTTCTTTTACCACATTTGATAGATTTTTATCTCTGTACATTCCTAGTTTATTTTATTCTGGGTTGAGGATTTTTGGATCTTGACTCTGTAGCAAGAACTACAGAAACATTCTTCTCTGTGCTGGGCAGGAACTTTCTACACTTGGAATCTAGAGTGGGGCTCCAATAACATATAAGAATTTGGAAAATGGTGCAAAGAACAATTTTCAAAGACATTTAACTTTTAAAAGAAAATGTAGGTGAATATCATGATGACCTTGATACAGGTTAGGATTCCTTAAATAAGACACCAAATGCACAAACTATAAAAGATTAGTAAAAAGCCATATTTTAGAAAATAACATCCCTGAAGAAATATAAGAGGAAATTATGAGTTTCTAAAAAACTTTAGAAGCTTTAAGAGATGATGAAATGAAAGCACTGAGGTTTTGTTACATTATCCACAATACAGTAAATGTATTGGCTGAGTTACTGAATATATCAGAAAAGTACTTCATCCAGTTTTACCCATAATATGAATTTTTTGACTGGAATCTGATAATGGCCCTACAGTGAGGAAATAGTGTAAATATATGAGAAATGAAGACAGGGGTCAGTTTTATTTTGTTTTGCTTTTGTCCACAAACCAAAAAGAAATGGATTTCATGTGAGAAATATGTCCTGATAGTAAAAATTCTATTGAGATGGATTTCCAAAGGAAGTTCCCAGACTCAGTGTACCCTTTTTCCCATAATAAGAACACATTTCTCTCCATAGAGGACTGAGACTCTGGAAATTTTTTCTGCCTTCCTCTAAGACAAATATTCCTGCCTGCCCTTGAAACAGATTTATAATTTCGAGTTTGTTCCCTAAATGTGTCACTTTCAGAAATTTGCATTAGAATCATCTGCAGAATCTGGGGGGAAAAGAATGGACACAATCCCAGTGATGTTGATTTAGTAAGTCTGACAGGGGCCCTAGCATCTATATTTTTAAAAATTACATTCCCCAAGTGATCATTTTGCAATGCATAGAAATGTCAAATCATTTTGTTATACACCTGAAATTAACATAATATTGTATGTAAATTATGCTTCAATTTAAAAAAGTTTTATCCCCCAGATGATTCTGGTGTGAAGCTGATTGAGCAATGTGACAGACCTTTGGACTCCAGACTATGATTAAACGTTCTGCTCTTTACCCTTCTGTACCTCAGTCATGGTTGATCCCTGCCCCACGTTATTCCATCTTTCACTCACATGACGCTCCTAGGTCATGATCAGTAACGTACACATTAAAATCACACTGAACAAATAATGTGTGGAGCAAGCAGGTAGCTTGCCAACACCAAATTGCTAGCATGTACAAAAATACCTAGTTTTACTGCACTTGGTTTTATTGTGCTCTGCAGATAACTGTGCTTTTTACAAATTGAAGGTCTGTGGAAACCCTGCATTGCCAGATGATGGTTAGCACTTTTTAGCAATAAAGTATTTTTTAATTAAGACATGTAAATTGTTTTACAGACATAATGTACATTTGTACACATTGCACATTTAACAGACTATACTGTAAATATCACTTTTATAGGCAATAGGAAACCCCAAAGTTCATGTGACTCACGTTATTGCAGCATTCATTTTATTGTGGCAGCCTGGAACCAAACCCACAATGTCTCCAAAGTATGCCTGAAACAACAGTGAAATGAGAAGATGAGAACATGCTGAGAAAGAGACAGAATGATACAGTGCCTGCAAGCACATCGGGAGTAAGGCCTAAAAGAGGAAACAATGGAACAGCTCTTGTCAAAATGGAGGAAGTGTCTGACCTCTAGCCCTCCGCGCTCTACCCTTTATAGAACATCACCTAGAGCAATATCCGGGCACCAGCTGGCTCCTTAGCCATGGCCTCCCATTGATCACCTTCCCTCAGAGGGACTGATACTACGCTCTCTTATTTCCCTTTCCAAGAGTGGAAGAGACAAACTGCTCTTTTTCAGATTCCTCCAATATTACTTTCAGGAACCCTCTACATTCACACAGGCTAAACTCCCTATAACAGAGGGAATTTACCACTTTTCCTGCTTACCACCTTCCAAAGTTAGCAGAGGAATTTTGGACAAACAAGAAAAGTGATCATTTCCTTCATACTCTAGTTTTTGACACAACATGGTTGTATGAGTTAAATTAAAGTGGTTGAGAAGAAAGATTCAGGGAGATGCTCCTGAATTTCTCTGAGATCACTGCCTGGGTTTGAAGGCTTCTAAATACGGTTTCAACTGCCCTCAGGGACAATCTCCTTTTGCCTCTAAAACAATTACATTCACTATGGCAAATATTGGGCTTAAGCTTTTTTAATAGCAGTTTTTCATTCGACAAAGGCTATTATGTAAAAAGAAGACCCTTAACCAATTACTGAGGCAACATATGAAATGAAATTTCTAAGGCTTTTCTAGGAATTTTATCATGTTCAGTTCAGCGACTCAGTTCAGTCGCTCAGTCGTGTCTGACTCTTTGCGACCCCATGAATCGCAGCACACCAGGCCTCCCTGTCCATCACCAACTCCCAGAGTTCACTCAAACTCACGTCCATCGAGTCGGTGATGCCATCCAGCCATCTCATCCTCTGTTGTCCCCTTCTCCTCCTGCCCCCAGTCCCTCCCAGCATCAGGGTCCTTTCCAATGAGTCAACTCTTCGCATGAGGTGGCCAAAGTATTGGAGTTTCAGCTTCAACATCAGTCCTTCCAATGAACACCCAGGGCTGATCTCCTTTAGGATGGACTGGTTGGATCTCCTTGCAGTCCAAGGACTCTCAGGAGTCTTCTCCAACACCACAGTTCAAAAGCATCAATTCTTCGGCACTCAGCTTTCTTCACAGTCCAACTCCCACATCCAAACATGACCACTGGAAAAACCATAGCCTTGACTAGATGGACCTTTGTTGGCAAAGTAATGTCTCTGCTTTTCAATATGCTATCTAGTTTGGTCATAACTTTCCTTCCAAGGAGTAAGCATCTTTTAATTTCATGGCTGCAGTCACCATCTGCAGTGATTTTGGAGCCCAAAAAAATGAAGTCTGACACTGTTCCCACTGTTTCCCCATCTATTTCCCATGAAGTGATGGGACTGGATGCCATGATCTTAGTTTTCTGAATGCTGAGCTTTAAGCCAACTTTTTCACTCTCCTCTTTCATTCTCATAAACAGGCTTTTTAGTTCCTCTTCACTTTCTGCCATAAGGGTGGTGTCATCTGCATATCTGAGTTAGCATTATATAAACATCTTGTCTCCAAAATGTACACCCATGGGAGAGGGCTTGAGTTAGGCTATTAGAACGAATCATATGCCAGGCTTGAGGACATAGTTAATAGTCCTTTTAGCTATAGGCTATAGAAGCCTAGATGCCAATTAACACTGCACTGAGAAACTCACTTTTATCAGTTTTATTCTCCAAGAACAACTTACTCCAAACCTAGTGCCCAGGCATCTTTCTGACTCAGTCTGGGTAGTGCTTTTATAGCTCAGAAGTCTTGAGTTCTGTGTCCTGTTTCCACTTTTTGGAATGGCTTAGGGAAAGCTTGCATAGAAGTTAAGGTAAAAGGAAAGTCTAATTTTTGGAATTGTAGGGACATTTAAATATTTGTAGAATTGATTCTTGGGACATTATCACATTTAGTCTATGTCCAGTGCTCAGCTGCTCAGTCATGTCTGACCCTTTGTGACCCATAGACTATAACCCACTAGGTTCCTCTGTCTATGGGATTTTCCAGGCAAGAATATTAGAGTGGGTTCCCATTTCCTCCTCCAGGGGATCTTCCCGACCCAGGGATCAAACCCACATTTCCTGTGTCTCCTGCATTGCAGGCAGATTCTTTACTGCTGAGCCATCGGGGAATAACAGTTCCTCATGATTTGGCTTTTTCAGCCATTGATAGTCACAACACAATCTGGTTCCTCTACTGCCACTCAGAGACTTGAGTTCTGTTACTTCTTCTTCAGCTACTTTTGTTGACATTTGAAAGAATCAGCACAAGAAAGAGCAGGTGTTTCTGTCCTAAGTTCTCTAAATACAGAAGCTTCATCAAAGTTTTTAGCTGGCATTCCAAGAGTTGGCAGGGTAACAGATATTTACCTGGTGCCTACTGTGTGCCAAGCACTGTTCCAGGTACTAAGGATACCTCAGAAATCAACACAGATAAAGTGCCTACCCTTTTGAGGAAGGAAGGAATGTAGAACTCCTGAAACCCAAAATCTACTGGAAGGATGCATCTGAGGTCTATCTATGCTTAACTGATATGCTGAAGATATGATAGATAACTTGTTTTTTGAACTAGCTATTAAACTCAAAAGTTCCATCCAGGTTTTAACAAGAATCAGCTAAAGACCTTACTCCAAAGTCAAAACTAAATCTGAGGTTTTGCCACTTCCTCTTTATATCATACAAATTTGGTTAGTTTTACAGTGTTTCATCTTAGAGATTATTCAAATTACAAAATGTTATACACATTTATAAGATTCTTTATTGAATGACTGCCTATTACATAAGTTTGTCTGTGAGCAACTTTTTTACTGAACAAACTAGTAGTAAAAACAGGAGTATTTTTTATTCTTCATTTTCATTTTCCTGATCTCTAACCCTTTTACAAAAAAAAAAGAAAAGGTCAAAACAAAACCACAAGTACCGTATCAAGACGCTAAATCTTGAGGCAAATCAGATGGGCTCCAAAGTCATCGTGTTGCTATTGCATACTTTCTGCACTCTATCTTACCTAAATCATTGATTTAACTTTTAGTTTTATAATCTAATTCTGGTTTCACTGTTTTTCTCCTTAAAACTTCTGAAGTGCTGACCCAGGCAAAAGCCCTTGTCTATTTAACTACATTTGAGTCTCACCGGACATCAATAAAATCAGTAACAAGGTGAAATGTTTAGATTATGTTTTCCCTAAGGAAAAAAACATATATACATAATACACATATAATATATAATCTGTATATATACCAACAACTATGGTATAACTCTTTTATAGTGGCTGGATTTCTTACTTTCTCCAGCCATAACAATAACACATGCGATTTATTTTCACTAGTTTATTATAAAAGGATATGCTAAAGGATACAAATGAACACCCAGATGGACGAGATGCATAGGGCACAGTATGTGAGAACAGAGCATGGAGCTTCCATGCTCTCTCGGGAGGAATCCTTCTCCAGGTACATCCACGTGTCCACCGACTCAGCCTTGTAAGAATATTTTAATAGCAAATTGAAAAGGGGAAAAAGCCACTATGTATTAACAAAAATACAATGTTGAATTAAAAAAAAACAGTTTTCAGGGTTTTACCTTGACACGTCAGAAATTGTGGCTGAGATGGTAAAGAATCTGTCTGCAATGCGGGAGACCTGGGTTGGATCCCTGGGTTGGGAAGATTCCCTGAAGGAGTGGGGGGCACGGCAACCCACTCCAGTATTCCTGCCTGGAGAATCCCATGGACGGAGGAGCCTGGTAGGCTACAGTCCATGGGGTCGCAAAGAGTCGGACGCAACTGAGTGACTAAGCACATAGCATGTAAAACAACAAAAAGAAGCCATAATTTCAGAGGATGTTTATATAAAGCCATAAACCCAGCTAAGTGAAAAGCTCCCTGTCCATTACCAACTCCTGGACTTCACTCAAACTCATGTGCATCAAGTCGGTGATGCCATCCAGCCATCTCATTCTCTGTCGTCCCCTTCTCCTCCTGCCCCCAATCCCTCCCAGCATCAGGGTCCTTTCCAATGAGTCAACTCTTCACATGAGGTGGCCAAAGTATTGGAGTTTCAGCCTCAGCATCAGTCCTTCCAAAGAAATCCCAGGGCTGATCTCCTTCAGAATGGACTGGTTGGATCTCCTTGCAGTCCAAGGGACTCTCAAGAGTCTTCTCCAACACCACAGTTCAAAAGCATCAATTCTTCAGTGCTCAGCTTTCTTCACAGTCCAACTCTCACATCCATACATGACCATAGGAAAAACCATAGCCTTGATGGACCTTTGTTGGAAAGTAATGTGTCTGCTTTTGAATATGCTATCTAGGTTGGTCATAACTTTCCTTCCAAGGAGTAAGTCTTTTAATTTCATGGCTGCAATCACCATCTGCAGTGATTTTGGAGCCCCAAAAAGTAAAGTCTGACACTGCAGAGAGAAGAAAATAAATGGGTCCTTGATGACAGTTCGAGTCATAGGATTAAACCTCACCTGAAGCCAGTCAGGAAGCAACAGTTAGAACTGGACATGGAACAACAGACTGGTTCCAAATAGGAAAAGGAGTACGTCAAGGCTGTATAGTTTCACCCTGCTTATTTAACTTATATGCAAAGTACATAATGAGAAACTGGGCTGGAAGAAGCACAAGCTAGAATCAAGATTGCTGGGCTGCTGCTGCTGCTAAGTCACTTCAGTCGTGTCCGACTCTTAGCGACCCCATGGACTGCAGCCTACCAGGCTCCTCCATCCATGGGATTTTCTAGGCAAGAATACTGGAGTGGGGTGCCATCACCTTCTCCAGTGCATGAAAGTGAAAAGTGATCAATAACCTCAGATGTGCAGATGACACCACCCTTATGGCAGAAAGTGAAGAGCTAAAGAGCCTCTTGATAAAAGTGAAAGAGGAGAGTGAAAAGGTTGGCTTAAAGCTCAACATTCAGAAAACGAAGATCATGGCATCTGGTCCCATCACTTCACGGCAAAGAGATGGGGAAACAATGGAAACAGTGAGAGACTTTATTTTTGGGGGCTCCAAAATCACTGCAGATGGTGACTTCAGTCATGAAATTAAAAGACAGTTGCTCATTGGAAGAAAACCTATGACCAAACTAGACAGCATACTAAAAAGCTGAGACATTACTCTGACAACAAAGGTCCATCTAGTCAAAGCTATGGTTTTTCCAGTGGTCACGTATGGATGTGAGAGTTGGACTAGAAATAAAGTTGAGTGCCGAAGAATTGATGCTTTTGAACTGTGGTGTTGGAGAAGACTATTGAGAGTCCCTTGGACTGCAAGGAGATCCAACCAGTCAATCCCAAACGAAATCAGTCCTGAATATTCATTGGAAGGGCTGATGTTGAAGCTGAAACTCCAATACTTTGGAGTGCGAATAACTGACTCATTGGAAACGACCCTGATGCTTGGAAAGATTCAAGGCGAGAGAAGGGGACGACAGAGGATGAGATGGCTGGATAGTTTCACGGACTCAATGGACATGAATTTGAGTAAGCTCCAGGAGTTAGTGATGGACAGGGAAGCCTGGAGTGCTGCAGTCCATGGGGTTGCAAACAGTCAGACACAACTGAGTGACTGAACTGAAGTGACTGAAGGAGAAATTGGTGCTGTCAGGAAGGGGACAGGGAGTTTCAAATAAACTAAATATTTTTTAAAGACATTGAAATTATATTGCTGTTGTTTGTTCAGTTGCTCAGTCATATCCAATTCTTTGTGACCCCATGTACTGCAGTATGCCAGGCTTCCCTGCCTTCACCGTCTCCCAGAGCTTACTCAGACTCATGTCCATTGAGTCAGTGATGGCATCTAACCATCTTATCCTTTGTCATCCCCTTATCCTCCTGCCTTCAATCTTTCCCAGCATCAGGGTCTTTTCAAATAAGTCAACTCTTCACATCAGGTGGCCAAAGTATTGGAGCTTCAGCTTAGGATTGACTGGTTTGATCTCCTTGCAGTTCAAGGGACTCTCAGAGTCTTCTCCAACACCACAGTTCACTGATGTTTAATATGCTATCTAGGTTTGTCACAGCTTTTCTCCCAAGGAGCAAGTGTCTTTTAATTTCATGCCTGCAGTCACCATCTGCAATGATTTTGGAGCCCAAGAAAGTAAAGTCTCTCACTGTTTCCATTGTTTCTCATCTCTTTGCCATTAAGTGATGGGACCAGATGTCATTATTTTAGTTTTCTGAATGTTGAGTTTTAAGCCAGCTTTTTCACTCTCTTCTTTCACCTTCATCAAGAGGCTCTTTAGTTCCTCATCAGTTTCTGCCATGAGGGCGGTGTCATGTGCATATATGAGAATATTGATGTTTCTCCCAGCAAACATGATTCCACCTGTGCTTCATCCAGTCTGGCATTTCTCATGATGTACTCTGCATATAAGTTAAATAAGCTGGGTGACAATATACAGCCTTGACGTACTCCTTTCCCAATTTGGAACCAGTCTGTTGTTCCATGACTGGTTCTAACTCTTGCTTCTTGACCTGCATATCAGTTTCTCAGGGGGCAGGTAAGGTGGTCTGGTATTCCCATCGCTTTCAGAATTTTCCAGTTTGTTGTGATCTACACAGTCAAAGGCTTTAGCGTAGTCAATGAAGCAGAACTAGATATTTTTCTGGAATTCTCTTGGTTTTTCTATGATCCAACGGATGCTGGCAATTTGATCTCTGGGTTCCTCTGCTTTTTCTAAATCCAGTTTGAACTTCTGGAAGTTCTCAATTCATATGCTGCTGAGCCTGGCATTAAGAGTTTTAAGCATTACTTTCCTAGCATGTAAAATGAGTGCAATTGTGTGGTAGTTTGAACATTCTTTGGCATTGTCCTTCTTTGGGATTGGAATGAAAACATTCCAGGACATTTTCCAGTCCTGTGGCCACTGCTGAGTTTTCCAAACTTGCTAGCACATTGAGTGCAGCACTTTAGCAGCAGCATCTTTTAGGATGCGAAATAGCTCAGCTGGAATTCCATCACCTCCACTAGCTTTGTTCACAGTGATGCTTCCTAAGGCTCACTTGACTTCACACTCCCGGATGTCTGGCTCTCAGTGAGTAATCACACCATTGTGGTTATCTGGGTCATGAAGTTCTTTTTTGTATAGTTCTTCTGTGTTTTCTTGCCACCTCTTCTTAATTTCTTCTGCTTCTGTTAAGTCCATACCATTTCTGTTCTTTATTTTGTCCATCTTTACATGATATGTTCCCTTAGTATCTCTGAGTTTCTTGAAGAGATCTCTAGTCTTTCCTATTCTATTGTTTTTCTCTATTTCTTTGCATTGCTCGCTTACGAAGGCTTTCTTATCTCTCCTTGCTATCTTTGGAACTCTGCATTCAAATATATTTCCTTGTGGAAAGGTATACCTTTCCTTTTCTCCCTTGCCTTTAGCTTCTCTTCTTTTTTTCAGCTATTTGTAAGGCCTCCTCAGACAACCATTTCGCCTTTTTGCATATCTTTTGGGGGGAATGGTTTTGATTACCACCTCCTGTGCAGTGTCACAAACCTCAGTCCGTAGTTCTTCAGGCACTCTATCAGATGTAATCCCTTGAATCTATTTGTCACTTCTATTGTATAATCATAAGGGATTTCATTTAGGTTATACCTGAATGGCCTAGTGGTTTTCCCTACTTTCTTCAATTTAAGTCTGAATTTGGCAATAAGGAGTTCACGATCTGAGGCACAGTCAGCTTCCAGTCTTGTTTTTGCTGACTGCATAAAGCTTCTCCATCTGTGGTAGCAAAGAAAATGACCAATCTGATTTCGGTGTTGACTATCTGGTGATGTCCATGTATAGTCTTCTCTTGTGTTGTTGGAAGAGGGTGTTTGCTATGACCAGTGCATTCTCTTGGCAAAACTATTAGCCTTTGCCTTGCTTAATTTTGTACCTCAAGGCCAAACTTGCCTGTTAGTCCAGGTATCTCTTGACTTCTTACTTTTGGATTCCAGTCCCCTATGATGAAAAGGTCATCATTTTGTGGTGTTAATTCTAGAAGGTCTTGTAGGTCTTCATAGAACAGTTCAACTTCAGCTTCTTCAGAATTACTGGTTGGGGCATAGACTTGGATTACTGTGATATTGAATGGTCTGCCTAGGAAATGAATAGAAATCTTTCTGTCATTTTTGAGATTGCACCCTTTTGTTGTTTTTGAGATTTGTCGTTTTCGAAATTGCACCCTTTTGTTGACTCTGCGGGTTTCTCCATTTCTTCTAAGGGATTCTCGCCCACAGTAGTGACTTCAAACAACACATTGTAAGTCAGTCTGAACACTTCTACTGTTTTATCTTCCTCTTCTTTACTTATCTTTGATTAGACACTATGGATGGTCCAGAGTCCAAAGACAGAAAGTCCAAAGAATTTTAAGGGAGATAATCCTCAACTTTTCAATAGGGAATATTCAATAGGTGTTGAAAGTTATGATAGAGATCTATATTTATGCATAAAAATGTTAAATATTATTAAGTGAAAAAGATTACTAAAAATCATGTGTTTGAAAAATAATGTGTATTGTATGACCTTACTTTTCTTTACTGATTTTTATATGCATAGGAAAAAGTAATACATTTACAGTAAAGTGTTAAACAAGTTATCTGAGGTATTGTGCTTTTCACTTCCTATTTTCAGTTAATAGTACATATAGGTCAGCATCTCACAGAATGACTAGCAGACATGATAATGGAATTAAAAGTTTACCTTATGGCATTCATCAATAAATGCTTATCTAAGAAGGATTTTTGATGAAGTCCTTCCTCTCTGTAAACACTTTTTTCCTAGAGCCATTGTCCCCTGGCCAGCTGCTAGTACTGGAAAACTTGTCCACTCTGTGCAGCTGGCTCCAAACCACATCTTTGGCTGTGTTTTTTCTCTGTCTTCAGCTTCTGTTTTCTCTTCCAGTGTCTCCTAGCAATCTTACAGGTGCTGACACTATCATGAGCAATTAGTTCTGAACAGTGAGCACTAGATTCCCATTCTCTTGCTGGCTGTTCTTAGACCAATGACCAATCTCCAGGACCTCAAATGAAGGTGATAACTTCTTCAAGAGAGGAGACTAACTTTCTTGAGATTTGAGATTTTAGGCCTAAAACCAAATTCATTATCTTCTGTAACCACTTCCCTCACTTGAAACATTTCTTCATCTTCAGATAATAGAATGATAGGAAAGGGTGGAGACTTACAACTAGTAAGGGTATTAAGAGTTTCCCTAGTTTTATTCCTTTACTTTATTGTAGTTCAGTATAGTTCAGTTGCTCAGTCGTGTCCGACTCTTTGCAACCCCATGGATTGCAGCATGCCAGGCTTCCCTGTCCATCACCAATTCCCGGAGTTTACTTAAACTCATGTCCATTGAGTCGGTGATGTTATCCAACCATCTCATCCTCTGTCGTCCCCTTCTCTCACCTTCAATCTTTCCCAGCACCAGGGTGTTTTCAAATAAGTCAGCTCTTCGCATTAGGTGGCCAAAGTATTGGAGTTTCAGCTTCAACATCAGTCCTTCCAATGAATACCCAGGGCTGATCTCCTTTAGGATGGACTGGTTGGATCTCCTTGCAGTCCAAGGGACTCTCAAGAGTCCTCTCCAACACCACAGTTCAAACGCATCAATTCTTCAGTGCTCAGCTTTCTTCACAGTCCAACTCTCACATCGATACATGACCACTGGAAAAACCATAGCTTTGACTAGATGGACCTTTGTTGGCTAAAATGTCTTTGCTTTTTAATATACTGTCTAGGTTGGTCATAATTTTTCTTCCAAGGAGTAAGCGTCTTTTAATTTCATGGCTGAAGTCACCATCTGCAGTGATTTTGGAGCCCCCCAAAATAAAGTCTGCCACTGTTTCTCCATCTATTTGCCATGAAGTGATGGGCAAAGATGCCATGATCTTTGTTTTCTGCATGTTGAGTTTTAAGCCAACTTTTTCATTCTCCTCTTTCACTTTCATCAAGAGGACCTTTAGTTCTTCTTCACTTGCTTTATTGTAATGGATGAGCAAATACCTAGGTTCATTATCTCCTTCCTTTTCTCAGCCCTATCAATAATCCAGTCCTAACAGTTCTTTTGTAATGTCTCTCAGGTCTTTTTCATTCTTTTCATTACCACCACCCCCGAGTTTTTATTTCCTCTTGGCTTGTTTTTTTCCCCAAAGTCATCTGTTTTTCTTGCTTTCAGTCTTTCAACTTACCCTGGGAAAGCTTCCAGATTGCATATCCAAAATTAGTGTAATCACTAAGACATGTTCTCATGGAAAAAAAAAAAAAAATTAATGGTTTTATTGTGGTCAGAGGATATGGTCCAAAGTCCAAGGCCAACCTAAGAAACTTCCTAGAGTTTCACCCTACCTTTCATGTCCAGGGCTATCTTCCAGTTTTTCGCTATAAGTCAAAGCTCAATAAATATTCCATTGAATTCATCTCCAAACTTTCTAAATAAATCCTTTCAGCTTTGAGATATAGTCAGATTAAAAAAAAAAAAGTAGCCAGGTTCTAGGCAAAAAAGGATGGCTGTTAAAAGTTAAGATAGAGAACAAGGGTAAAATGAGAACAGGGCAGAATGCATTATTTTCCTGTATCTTCAGTTTCTGCTCTGTTAAGTTTTCCACGAATACATCAGTTTTCTCTCAGTACACTGAGGGGGTAGGCATGGTTCAACCCACAGTAGAAACACAAGAAGTCAGCGACTGGGTGCTTATTTACTAAACCAAACACAACATGGCTCAGTCGGCAAAGAATCTGCCTGCAATACAGGAGACCCGAGTTCGATTCCTGGGTCGGGAAAATCCTCTGGAGAAGGAAATGGCAACCCATTCCATTGTTCTCGCCTGGAGACTCCCGTGGACAGAGGAGCCCGGCAGGCTACAGTCCATGGGATCGCAAAAGTCAGGACTTGTAGACTAAACCACCACTACCAAACAGAATAAAAAGCTTTACATTTTAGTCTCTGATCTAGGACGGTCAAAGTCACACTGCCTTGGGAAAGGTGAAAGGCAGGAGTCTGACCCACGATTCTGACTCTTTAAGGCCTTGTTTTTAAACTGAACTATATAAACGACTAGGCTAATCGAGAGAGGGCTAGGCAGACCACACGAGGCTGGGGTCAGGCGGAAAGACAAGAGGCTTCTGCACCTGAATTTAGGGGAAAGAGAGAAACCACAAAGCCCCCACAGCTGCCGCCATTTTGCGGGAGCCGAGCGGCCGGAAGTCCTGCCGCCGGCTTCTGGCGGCTCGTAGTAGGCGTGGGGAGAGGAGCGGGAGGGGGGAGGGGACGTGGGTGAGAACCAGGGGCCGCCTCTCGGCGGTCGGGGGCGGAGCGAAAGGGCGGGGCCGGGGCCCGCACAGCTCCGGGGTTCCCCTGGCTGGGGCGGGGCTTAAAGGAGGGGCGGGGCGGGGCGGCAAGGGGAGGAGTTGACCTGGTCCCAGCTTACTAAGCCCCTCACTTTCTCGGAACGTGACTGAGCTGCTGTAGCCTGACCCCGGCAGCCGGCAGCTCTCTGCTGGGAGGGCTGTGGGTGGGAAATGACGGTGATTTCCTCCCTGCTTGGTCCACCTCGAGCATCGACTCCCTTCTCCCGCGGCCCCAGGGCTGCAGACGTAGCAGGTGAGATGGGCCCCTGGGGCGCCGACCTGCGCGGTCCCATTCCTTTACGGACCCCTGGTGCCCCCGCTCTCGCTCCTCCAGTCTGAGCCGGTGAGCAGCGCCTAGGCCCGCAGTCCGCTGCCTGCGCCTGCCCGCCTCTGCCCCGCAGCGCCTGCCTTTAGGACGTGCGGTCCACCCGGGAAGACAGGCAGGGGAAGGGGCGGCCTGTCCCCTTTGGTGACAGATCTGCCATCCCCCAGTTTGAGGAGCGCCTCACTGTACGTGCATCCACCATATCGTTCTGACTCTTCCCATTAATCTGGGGGGTGGCCTCAGCGAATGCCATCCTGGGAGTTTGTGCCCAGGTACCTGGAGCGTTGCACCAAATTGTCTCCCTTATCCCTTTTAGGAGCATTTCACTTACCTTGCGATGTGACTACCATGCCCCGGGAAAGCTGAGCGTCCAACTTTTTATCCCGAACACTTCCACTGCTGCCTTCCCAGGCATTGGGTGGCAGCTGTTCTTTGGGCGGCCTGTTTGATTAGGGATTCTCTACATCCTTATCTTAGAGGGCCGAAGTCTGTCACCGCCGACAAGGCAAGAGGCAGCGCTCAGCCCTCCCCACCCTGGGTCTCTAGGGAGGACATTTGGTCCCCGGCAAGTAGGTGGGAGTGGGTGGATGGTGTGAGTGTCGATGTTGGAAAGTGCTTGAATGGTGCAACACTGTATTACGTTTTTCCCACCCGATAAAGGATATTGGGTGTTTGAGAAATAGACAGCCTAAGGTTTTAAAGCTTTCTCTTTGAAACCAGTCAGAACCCTCCTCCCGATTTTCACTTAATAGCAGTTTACAGTGTCAGTGGTTCCTCCTTGTTATCTAAATCATGAGTGACCAGAAGTGGCTAGCGTATAGCATTTGTCTGCTCCCGTCCCAGTGAGTGGTCTTTTTCTGTGACAAGCCAACTTTTTGTTCTTTAACAAGCATTGGTTTTTAAGGAGATGAAAAGACTGGATGCAATTTTTAAAAAATACTTCCATTGCTGTGGCTCCTGTTTATTTTAAAAGAATGCTTTAGGAAGTTTATTTTCTTCCTGCTGGAAAAAAAAAATTAAGATGACATAAAACTTTCTAAGTCCTTTTTGGTTATTTTGATTGCCCCTCAATTAGCAGATATTGCTTTTATGATATCAAGGAACATTAAAAGAAGCTTCATGGGAAAGGGAAGATTACTTTCCAAAGTTTTTCTCTTAATTTTTGCCTAACTGAAAGTTACACCTGGACATTGCTACAACTATTTGACCATCACCTAGAGGGAACTAAAGAACTTTCCCTTCCCTGTTGATAACTAAGATCAAACTAAATTTTTAAATTGAACTCCCCTTAGTTGTTTGGTATAAAACAAAAACTGATAACCTTAGAATCTATCCCATCCCTCTGTTTTAGTTGAAGGCTCTTTAATACCAAGTATGTTTGAAGAATTGGCATAGAACAATTAATTGTATTTAATTTACTACCATTCTTGTTATTATTAGGACACACAACTCCCAGTAGCTGTTATTACCATTTCTTGAAGGTCTCCTTTGTGAAAAGCTACTATAATAAGCTGTGTATAAAATCTCCAGTCCTCACAATATCCGTCTAAGGAGATTTTTACTCTCATTTTACAGTTGAAGAAGCTGAAGTGCAGGCAGGCTTAGTTGCCCAAGGAGTTGATAAGCGATAGGCCCCAAATTGGGTTCGGGCCATTTGACTCTTCACTGAACAACTGCAAATTTACTTAAAACTGTTGATTTAAAAATTATTGGAATAAATTGACATGCAAGTGTGGTTGGTACAAATAAGGGGCAGTGAGAAGTATAAGTTAGTCCAGGCAAAGAAATATAGGGAACTTTTAAAAAATAACAGAAGACTGGAGTAGTTTATCACTTTAATCTTAGCACTAGTTTTTCAAATCCACATCTCTCAGGGGCTCTGAATGTTTAACGCTTTAGTTCACTCATTTACCAGCTCCTTACTTCAGTTATGACTACCTGTATCAATCAGTAGCTTTTCCAGGATATAATCTGATGCTTATTTGGTAGACTTCAAGTATGTGTGAGTATTACAGGTTTTGTGTGTGTTGACCACTCCTATCTAATCCTAGTAGGAAAATAACTTGTCCTGATCCAGATTTAAACATGTTTTTAAATGAATTCAGCTTATACTAGGGTAGCTCAGAGAAAATTATCTCATCCACACCCCCTTGGATCAGTTGTTGTTGGTTTCTGGCCTGCCATCTGAGTCCTTAATATTAGGTGGGTGTTTAAGAATTTAACCCTGGGCATTGTACATTTCAGGAAGCATAAGCTGTTTTACTTTTTATGTTATATAAGGTTACTTTGGATGGTTTACCCATAATAATCCCTTAGGAATTGGGAATGGTCTCTATATTAACTTCTAGTTACTAATAAAAGCTGATTAGTTACAGAGTTGTTCAAATCTAATGTGTCCCTGGCTGCAAGAAGAAAGTCTGCTAAGTATTATCATGTTAACATAAAGTTTTCCTTGCTTTAGCATTTTCTGAACATCTTTAGAACATTTTACAAGACATTTTGTGTTCTTTAACATTGTATGAACAGCTTTTAGAACATTTTAGAGCACATTTTGTGGTCTTGGGCCTGTTGCTATATATAGTAAAAAAACTTAGAATACTTAGCATTCAGAGAAAAACAAGATTCTGTCCACGAAGTAGACAGTTCCTAAGAGAGACCATTGATCCACCTAAGAGTGAAGGGTTTATACAAGAGCAGGTAATTGTTTTTGCCTCTTAATCTCCTATGTGCCTTAATCTTCAGGCACTGTGCTTGGCATTAGGAAGAAACAAAAGCATGCACAGTCCTTGCTTCTATGGCACTTAATGTCCGGTGAAGGAGACAGACATAAATCACATAGTCACTCTAATGCACAGTCTAATAAACTGAGAAAAGTGGCCTAAAGTTAAGGAACACGATTCTACTTGAGAAAGGCTCCTTGCCTGGGTATGGTGTTAGAGGAGCCTTACCTACAACAACTCCTGAATTGATTTGCATACAATTCAAAGGATGGGTAGTTGTTGTGTGGAGAATGGTAGGTGGTTAGGGAAGAGAATATTTTAGAGTGAACTGCATGTGCAAAGTCCCTGTGGCACTCAAGGGCACATTCAGTGCCGCTATGGAGCATTCAAGACAGCCAATATGTGTTTCTGGTGTAAAAGGAACTAAGACTAGGCAGGTGGGAGGCCATCATTTTTTCCTTCATTCTTTCTCTTTTATGCCACCAAAAGTTATATTTAACTTTTGTTAAGTGATTTATTTGTAGCAAATGTGTTTATAAGGACTTGATATTGAATAATATCGAGTTCCTATGAGGTAGGTCCTATTATTGCCATTTCACACATGAGGAAAGTGAGGCACAGAAGTTATTCGTTCAAAGTTAATTAGTGATATTTTATTATATTCTTTTTCCTATCCTATATTCAAGACCTTCTGCAGGCTGGAAAGGACCTTCCTGTCCATTGTGACTCCTTGATGTAGCCCTGAGAACTTCTGGAAGTTTCTGGACAATTTGGCTGCAGTGGACATTCAGCAGAGACTCTGTGGGCCCCAGGCTCTTATCCACCAGGCGGAGCTTGAGTCTGGATCACTGGAGAAAACCACAGGGCATCATTGCAGCTGTGGTATTTGTGGATGTTATTTTACTCATATCTTTTACTGAATATAAGACATAAATATTTTGAGCTGACCCACCTTTGAGAGTCAAGAGGTTGTTGTTAGCAGACATTCCCACCCTTTTTTTTCTCTTCATTGTATTTTTCTGTGATGGTAGTTGAAAAAAATTTTGTGTATTTGGCCATTTAATAAATTTAGGTTTGCCAGTGTATCCTTGCAACTAGAATTCTTCTTGTTGATTTCACACTGAATCTTTCTTCCTTTCTTTTCAGAGCTCTGGTTGGAGTTGGAAGGTGAAAGAAAATGAATTCTTTTTCCGATATACCTGCCAAGAACTTAACCTTTGCAGTCAATATGACCAAGACTTTGTCTTCACCAGTTACACATGGATTTAATTCCACTAATGACCCACCTTCAATGTCAATAACAAGGCTTTTTCCAGCCTTACTAGAATGCTTTGGCATAGTCCTTTGTGGCTACATAGCAGGAAGGGCCAATGTTATAACATCAACACAAGCAAAAGGACTGGGAAATTTTGTCTCCAGATTTGCACTTCCAGCTTTACTATTCAAAAACATGGTCGTACTTAATTTTTCTAATGTGGATTGGTCTTTTCTATACAGTATCTTAATTGCCAAAGCTTCTGTATTTTTCGTTGTATGTATATTAACGTTACTGGTTGCCAGTCCCGATAGTCGATTTAGCAAAGCCGGACTATTTCCTATTTTTGCTACACAAAGTAATGACTTTGCATTGGGATATCCTATAGGTAAGTTATTTTTTATTTTTTAAGTTTTAATAAATTTCAGGTGTTTTAGGAGGTAATAAAATGTAAGCCTTTAACTTGAATCTTTTGACTGTGTGTTAGCGATTTATACCTCATTCTTGTATCTAAGAAATCTTTCATGTTTTTTCTTAAATATGTCTTAAGTTAGTTGGATTATATGTTTTTTCAGAGTTTGAGGCACCTTCAAACATCTACTTAAAATAAATGGTCGTGTCCAAATAAACTTTGAGCCCTCTAATAGTATTCTTTTTCTTCTCCACAGTCACATATGAAAGAAGTTTAATTTCCAGAAGAGATCTGGAATTTGAGATCATGATTTAAATTATGTAAAAAGCATAGGCATACACCTGTTTAAAAACAGTCATTATTAGGTATTAGCAGTGGAAATTTATGAGGGACTTTTTCCCTTCCCTATTTTTCTTACCATTTAGAGTATATATTACTTTACATTAATGCCTGTTATTGAATTTGTTATTCAAAATATCAGTGTGCTTTTGTTGAAGTTAATTTCTTGTTTAAGAACAAAATGATGTGTTTTTTTTTTTTAACCTTTCCAACTTTTCCTTCTTTAAATTTCCAACTCTTTAAACAGCCTAATTTTATGTTTCCATGTGTATGTTTCCTAATGAAATAGTAAACATACCAACTGGGACTGTTTAGATATCTTAGAAACATATTCTGTTTTCCAAACTGCCACCAATGTGTGTAGTGTACTTTAATAACTAGCCTTTAATATTCTTTATGTTAAAGTTTATGTTGTGCTTTGATCATTTATCATAATGTAGGGATCTGAATATTATGAATACAGTCATTCATTTTTTTCCTGCATTTATTGATAGGAGCCTGTTAGCACCAATGACCATGCTAGCTGCTGGGAATACCCTTGTGACCAAAGTTCTTGTACATATTGAATTTACATTTTAATGGGAAAATAAAAATAATATCAGGTAATTACAAGGGCCATAAAAATAAAGTAGTGTTATTTTATAAGGAGGTGCTATTTGAGGTGGGAGGTAGGATCAGTGAAGGCCTCTCTGGTGATATATCTTCTGGGCAGAAACTAAATGAAACTTAATGAAATTAATGATTGGAATCTGCCATTAACTTTCAAATTTCTTACTTTTTAACTATCCCCCCTCCAGAAAAGTTATTTCACCTCTGGTGCTGAAAGGGATTCTGGAGGACTATACGGTTTATCATTTTCCTCCATCTCACACTCACCAGAAATAGAGATTTACCTAAGAAATTAAATCACTCTGAGTAAAGCCGGAGATTATGAAAGAGAAAAAACTAGGCTGTTGGATAACTGAGCTGTAGTCAGAAACGAGATAGGTGTTCCTTGAAGGTTAATGCATTTTAAAATTTAGGCTGAACCAAGCATTTAAATAAAGACTTTGGAAATAAAAGAGCAAAAAGTTAATGTGTTGTCCATCTCTTCAGGAGCATTAATAATGTATGTTTGTCAAGGTATTTATGATATAAGGAAGGACTTTAGAAATGGCTAAGTATCATAGTGTTAAATAATAAATAGTGCTATATCTTAATTTAGACATGAACCATAAGTTTCATGCTGTCATAGAGGAGTAAGCCCATAATTAAATAGAAGTAATATTTGTAACTTTCCAAGAGTACTTATATACTTATCTCATTTGAGGTAGGGCAGATGTTATTATCCTCATTTTCAAATAAGGAGGCAAACTTAGAGATTTAATTGTCTTGCCCCAGGTCACACAGCTAACAGGTGACTAGATTTAAATCCTGGGTGTGCTTTTATGCCACACAGTTACATAACATGCCCATTGAATCATTAGGAGGCCCAACTAGCCCTTGTAATATATTATTTTCAAATAGAATCAAAGTTTTTCTTTATCTTTACATTGTTCAAAATAATTCATAAAATGAGGAGCAGTAGCAAAAGACCTATTAGATGAGTTTATTCATTTTCATATTAAGGCAGAATCTCCAAATAAAAAATATAGTCAACCATTTTCATTGCTGCTTCTCTCATGTCCCATACTAAATCAGTGAATCCAGAAATAATCATGTTTCCATCAGTGTGCTAGCCCAATTTCCCTGATGATTATACTTGGATATTTTGAGTTGTAATTTTTGTTTTTATTTTGTTGTTGTTTTTAAATCACAATATAAGAGCTCTTATAACATTAGGTTGTAGACAATAACTTTACTAGAAATCAACAGTATAGACAATAAATGTTTTCTCATGTATCTGCAGATTGGAAGATGTGGTACAGAACTGTAGGGCCATGTATTTGCTCTGATGAGAGTATTTATTATCTCTGTTCATGCCCATCTGCCTTGTGGCCATGCTTAGGATGAACAGAGAAGACTGTCTCTAGAGAGAAGACCATTCTTTTGTTTGTTACGGCACGGCTCCCAAGAATTCCCACTCTCTTGTTCACAGATAAGCATCACAGCTTAAAGGAAATGTCCTTTTTAAGACTGCATTTGATCTGCAACATTGGTCCAATTTACAGGTTACTCTGAAGAAGAGGGATAAGTTAATGATTAAAGACAAAGGAGAGTCATGTTTCCTTTTTCTCTATGACAATTATAAAGGTCTATAAAACTGCATCAAAATGATTTATCTGTACTCAAGTGACAAAATACTACATTTCGTCATTGCAGACTAAAAAAGGAAGCTTGCTATTTTAAGAAAAAAATTCTTTTCAAAGGTACTTTAAGAAATCTGAGTATGAGAAGAAGCCAGGAATCTACTGAGGTGAAATGTTGATCTCAGCAAATCAGAATGGTTCCCTGCCTCTGTCATTAAAAGATACTAATGGGGCATAGTTAAGTCCTATAATTTATTCTTCAAACAATGCTGATAGCATAAGCACCCCGACTAATCATAATTATGCTCTAGTGCTTGAGCTGTAAACAGAAAGGAAATGAAGCATTTAACTATAAGCCATTAAATAATAGAATGATCTTGTCTGGGTCTTTGTGTTATTTGCTAGGGACTGAAAACCTGCAGGAAAAAATGGGAGGCACAGTGGGTGGCTAATTTTGTCTCTTAGTTCTTCAAGGCTATATAGTAATTCCTCATAGTGGGATTCTCCCCTCCCCCAAGAGCCTTATTTTTAAGTATTAATTAGCACTTAATAGTTGATATAATGATTATAAATCTAATTTGTTAATGTGGGTCACTGAATTTCATTTTTTTCAGATGTGAAAAACTATTCAGATTGGTAGTGAATAGAGCTACCTATTTATAGATGAAGATGAAATGTTAAGTCATTATGCAAAGGAATGACAGAATGGACTGAAATTCCCATATTGAACCCTATTCTAGTAATTTAACGGATTTATTCCCAGTTTTTGCTTTCCCACTAGACTGTATTTCTTTTGCCTTCATATACCTGTTCAACTGACTTAAAATATCCCAATAGTAACCTGCTTTATAAATATTCAGAATATGAAAAAAGAAAAACATTGGATATAAAAAGAAATGGGTTCATGGATAACAATTAGGTATAAATTGCTATGTTACAGAATACATTTATAGTCCATCTGAAACCTTTGACATTCACTGATATGTTAATTCCATTCAGCGAGTATTTTCAGATTTGCTTAGCGCTCTGCTGGGACTGGGGGTTATAAAATGATGCCTTCAAGGAACTCAGAATTTGTTGAGGTGGCACTGATATGAAACAAGGTACCAGAGCCATCCAGGGAAGGGGATATCCATGATATAGACTGAAGTCTTGGTGGAAGAAATGTCCTGAGACAGGCCTTAAATAGTAGGCAAGATTTGGGTAAGAAAGAAGAGACTTCAAGGTGTTGGGGGATAATGATCAGCATATAGAACTAGTGATTATGAACCTGGTGTTCATCCAGTATGACAATGATATAAATTGGCTGATGGAGGATTTGCACTAAGGTATAGTCAAAGATGAGCTGGATGAATAAGGAACCAGCTGTGGCGACTGGACGATGAATGTCAAAAGATGTTATATATGGTCTTGTGGGTGGGGAGAGCTGTGGGGAAATCTTAGTTTTCTAAATTTAAGATTTAGGTTACATTGTCAATAGCAAATAAAATGGATGAAGGGGATGGTCAAGAAAAACCAGAGGAATATAGGTTGGTAAACGGTTGGTAGCCCAATTTTGAGATTTTCTTTTTGATGTGGATCATTTTTAAAGTCTTTGTTCAATTTGTTACAGTATTGCTTCAGCTTTATGTTTTGTTTTTTAGCCAGGAGGCATGTGGGATCTTAGCTCCCTGACCAGGAGTTGAACCCACACTCCCTGCATTGGAAGGTGAAGTCTTAACCACTAAGTCCAGTTTTGAGATTTTTAACTAGTGGGAGTAGTAGGAATTTGATTACATGTAAGAATCAAATACAAAAGATAATGCAAAAGAAGAAAGTATTTGGTGATTGGCTGCTGCTGCTGCTGCCAAGTCACTTCAGTCGTGTCCGACTCTGTGCGACCCCAGAGATGGCAGCCCACCAGGCTCCCCTGTCCCTGGGATTCTCCAGGCAAGAAAACTGGAGTGGGTTGCCATTTCCTTCTCCAATGTGCTAGACCTAGATAATAGACTGTTGCTCATATTTGCTTTGACCTTTAAAACAACCTGAAGTCCATTATATGATGGTGATTAACTGCTACTCTACCAGGAAAGTACATTTCTGGGGTTTTTTTTTTTTTCTTAAAAAGCATTAACTTAAGGGACTTTGTGTGCTTTTACATTCTCAGAGGAAGAACCTTATGAATTTTATTTTGGCTACTTGGGGGAAATTCTTAAGCTCAGATCGAAAACACAAGCCTTTTCTAAAATATACTCTATTTTAAAAATTGAGGGGTGGGGTGGGAAGGTTTCTCTTTGAGTTAGACTATCTAATCAAAACTATAGCTAACTAGAAATAGTTATCAAAAGTACTGCTTTTATTTTTTTTTTAAACTTAAAAGGTGAAACTTTAGAAACATGAAAGAAAACCACTGAGTTATAGAGCTAGTATATCTAATTTGGAAATCAGTGGAAAGAATTTGTGAAATTTTAGGTAATCAAATGTGTTTTAACTACTGCATTTCAGAGATATTAGAGACCTCTGTATGTGCTTCGCTGAGAAAAGGGGAATTGAGTCTTATAAAAAGTAGGTTTTAACTAACGGGAACAGGATCTTCTAAAGGTTATATAATCCAGTTACATAATTAATGGGACATGCACTTGACATTAACTGAACTCATGTATCCTGAGTATGTAAACAAATATATTTTCCTACCTTGTCACTTTATCTTAATGTAAATTGAGAAGCCTAATCTTTTACATTTTTTCACATGATTGCCTCTCTTATGAAGCAAGTGATTGTGAGTGATTGTGGCTGTTCTCTTTTTTATCTCTCTCATCTTGAAAATCATTTATGAGTCAACCTTTTTATATATTAGGTTGAATAATTTCAGAACTCATTGCCAAAAACTGTGCCTAGAGATCAGTTTGCTAGCTGCAAGGCTTTAAGTTGTGCTGATCAAGCCAAGACCAGGCCACCAACCCTCACGTGAATCAAGGAGACTCATCTTATACGGTGGTTAGATTCTGAAGTCATCATGTACAATTGAAGCCCTGAGAAATCCCTCAAATCACCCACAAAATACAGCACACGTATTCCATGTATATTGTACCATTTTTCTTAAGTCTAAAAGCCAGATTCTTTCTCAAGCGTTGTTCTTCAGTGAATATGTAATTAGTTTGTGCTTGAGGACATGCTGTATGAAAAAGAAAATTGAAGCTTTTGTTTTCCTAAGAAAGCGTAGTTGAATTTGCCGTTAGTTAAATGTACATTGACATGACTTTACTGTCTCCCCCTTCGAAACGTTTCTTGGGTCCACTTTACCATCTATAATTCTTCAGCAGCTTCACAGGGCTTCCTTCCTGAAGGTGTTCCTTCCTCTCCAGTGTAGGCTGTTCATTTCCTCATCACTTTCATACCACGTGCACAGTGGGTGGGCAGGACTGGCATCCTCAGCCACTGTGTATACAGTATTCTCTGCTCTTCAGTACACACTGCTTCTTTGAGGTCCCTGCTGCCTGCTAGACCACCCATCCTCATTGTTGCCACTCCTCATTCACTGAAGACTTAATAGCTGGCTCTCTGTCGTCACCTCTACTCCCAAGTTTTGCCATTATCTTGTTTGACATTAGTATCCATGTGAGCTACCCACCAAGCTCTTTGCTCTCTCAGTTCCTTGACCTCCTCACCTTCAATGATGTTTTCCTCTACTGCATTTTAGCTGCCAACTCCCATAGCCACATCCTGGACCTAGCCATCTGGGAAACACTGAATTCAGTAGCTCACTATCCGACCTGCTGTGATCTCCTAAATTTCCAACTACACCTACTTGGATTTCACAGGAACCTCCAGTCTCTGGCCCCTCTGCTTTTTATCTGTTAGCCATGTCCTGTCTTCACTGCTTTTCCTGTATAGCTTGGACTCCATCACATCAGTCCTCATTTTTCAGTCCGTTGTCTCCTCTGTCCTCCATTTCTCCATTTCTCTCCTCTGCCCTCTGATTTCTGCCTCATCACGTCAATGAAACTTCCCTCTCAAGAGAACCAACAACCACCTTGGTGCTATGACTACTTAAACATTTGGTTAGTAGATTTTAACTTTAAATTGTTTTAAGACCTGTACAATTCTGCCCCGTTCTTGAGACTAGTCTTAGCCTCTACACAGTAAAAATTAGTTTAACTAAAAATTTTTAAAAGTTGATTATTGCCTTATAAACTATGTCATTTAATATAGTGTGTTTTTCTTCCTTTTCAGCTTTACTAAAATATATTTTTCCAAAACTAAGCTAATGAAGTCATTCTACACTATTTAGGTTAATGTACAATATGTTATAATTAAGCAAGGAACATATTATATACATAATTTATTAATATATTTCTGTGGTGATCATTTTTTAATCCATTTTAATTTGCATTTTGCAGTTGAAGCTTTATATCAAACAACATACCCAGAATATCTCCAGTACATTTACTTAGTGGCACCAATATCTCTGATGATGTTAAACCCTATAGGATTTATCTTCTGTGAAATTCAGAAATGGAAAGACACTCAGAATGCTTCTCAAAACAAAGTGAAAATTTTGGGACTTGGACTCTTGCGTGTGTTACAGAACCCAATAGTATTTATGGTCTTCATTGGCATTGCCTTCAATTTTATTCTTGATCAAAAGGTGCCTGAATATATGGAAAATTTTCTTGATGGACTTGCAAATTCTTTTTCTGGATCAGCTCTATTTTATCTTGGTCTTACAATGGTAGGAAAAATAAAGAAACTAAAGAAGTCAGCATTTGTTGTACTCATTCTTCTCATCACAGCTAAACTGTAAGTTTCACTTATTTACTTGGGGATTATACTTTGTGAAAGCCTTATTTAGCCAATTTGTTGGGATTTTCTCCTTTAAATAGTTCGATAGTAGTAGTCCCTCCTAATTGAAGGGTTTTAAAGGAAAATGTGATATTGGTGATTGTGGAAAGTCATTTCTGTGCAGGTTGTTTTTTCTATTTTACTGTTAAAGAATAAAGACTATGGTTTCCCTTCAGCTTTTATGTAATGTTCCCTAATACCTTCCAAGGTCCTAGTTTGATCATAGTTTTAAGGGAATTTTGCAGGATTTCTGAGTATTCTAAATCTATTAAAATCCTATTGGCTATGAAAGTGAAGTTACTCAGTCATATCTGACTCTTTGTGAGCCCATGGACTGTAGCCTACCAGGTTCCTCTGTCCATGGGATTTTCCAGGCAAGAATACTGGAGTGGGTTGCCATTTCCTTCTCCAGAGCAGATGATAAAAAGACCAAGTAGCTGAACATGAGGATCTGAACACAGGGATTTGGCTATGAGGAAAGCAATAATTTTGAACATACAAATTTATTTCATGAACTTAGGGGAAATATTCTAAAATTCTGAAGGTGGTTAAATTTTCTAAATATGGATAAGTCAGTAGTAGTGATTATTATCAACCATCTGATCCTAACCTGCAAATGAAAAGTTCTTAGCTCCTTAGTTAATAGTTCTTCAGCCTCTTTAGCTCTTTAGCCATGGAGTTATACTTCCTGGTGTAGGTGACATAATTTTACTATGAGATGATCCCAAGGCACTTGGGGCATATTTAACTATTGAATTTAGCTCCTCTGTAGACAAATTCATGGTAACTGTGCAATATGAAATAGTATCTATATTTTCAAAATAATAAAGATGAATATAAATTCTGAAGATTATTTATAGTGGTTTTATGTTCTTGGAAATAAAGTAATATTTAGTTTTGCCACAATAGTAAATACAGTTCTGACAATGACACTGATTACCAACCATTACTTATAAATATTTAAATATTCTCATTAAAAATTTTTTTCTGGTTCTATGATTCCTATTACATAATTTTGTCTTCTTTTAATTATAAAAATACATAAAAGTGGTTCTTGACTCCATCTGAGAGCATCTCTGTATGTCCTGCTGTGACAATATTAACCTTGGTTTTGTTCTTTTTAAAGGAAAGCTCCTTTAATTCACTACTTTTGATATGCTCTTTCTATGGAATCCTGGAGGATTTGTTTCATAATTGACTCTTCACCAGATTTGGATTTAACTAGCTTCTGCTCTACCTCAGTTATTATAGTTCCCTTTGCTAAACCTTTTTTCTTTACAAAGATAAAAAACTAATTGTAAGATACCTATTTCTCTACTGCCTTTTAGAATCTACTTAGTAGCATTGTTATTACCTGAAGCATTTAAAACCCTGATCATAATAAGGGTCAGCTGGGTTTTTTCCCCCAAAAAAATGTTTAGTAATTTTCTTTTAAACAAGTTTACTCAGCTTGTGAGTCTTTTTTTTTTTTAACATTGCGATGAACTAATATGGAAAGCAAGTAACAGCAGTATAATTGCAACGCTTTACCAATTTTTTGCAAGAAAATTATTCATAGAACACAAAAAAAATCTGAGTTTCTTTTCCTCCTAATTCCTGATATTTAAAGACTATTGTTTTACTTTAAGTAGCTCCAAGTTGAATATTTGATTCTTTCAATAAAATGATACCTTCTGGGCAGAAGAAGAATAACCTAATGCCAAATTCACTAGAGCAATTTATTACTTGGGGACCAGCATGCTTCGATATCAAGCAATGATGTATTTCTTGTTTCTTCAGCCTGGTGCTGCCACTTCTATGCAGAGAAATGGTGGAACTCTTGGACAAGGACGACAGTGTAGTAAACCACACAAGTTTGTCAAATTACGCGTTTTTGTATGGTGTCTTTCCTGTAGCACCAGGAGTGGCTATCTTTGCAACACAGTTCAACATGGAAGTAGAGATTGTATGTATCTATTACTTGCTAAGTTTGATTGTTTGGTTAGTAGAAAAATGAATTTTTGAAACCCAGAAATCTATATTCTTGTATGAGAATTTGTTATCTGGAAACTGCCTCATTGTAAATAAAGAGGCATCATGTAACAATAGAGTTATTTAATCTGGGATCTTTATTCAGCCCTGAATTTTTTCATTCATCTTTTTAGTTTCAAGTGTTTTAATGCTATAATTATAGTTAAGCCTGAAGGCTATTTATAGAAGGGTAATTTTTGAAATGTGAGAGAGAAAATCTGTTTTATTCATTGATAATCCAGCCACCAGATGCAAAATACCACATAATCAACTGCAATAAATAGTTAAGTTGGTTAACACCAACTAGCGTCCAGTGTGTTATCCACAGCATTAGAGTGGATGTTTTTGAAAACAACATGAAGGAACTAAATTGTTCACTTAAGTTCCATTAGTTCCATTATTTAATCGGTGGAATGTTTGCATGGTAATTTTTCTCTTTTTGAAATTGCTTTTATTGCCCTATAGTTTATCAAATAGTATGGAAAGAAACTGGTCATCAGTTTAAGTAGATCACTCATATGGTTTACTTTCCAGAACCTAGAAGATAACCATCAGCTGTGGGATTTCTAGCATTTGTTATATGCAGATATAAATTGAGCATGAATTAAAAGAGGAGCCAAAGGAACTTAACTATGTTTCTTTAAGAACACTCAGAGAAGGGGAATATGCTATTAGATAACATGTTGGGTTCTGTGATGTCTTTTTACTGACTCTTGCTTTTATTTTAGAATGCCTTGGTGTGCTATGGCTAAAGTTTATGTGAATTGTTTGAGTCTGTGACTCTTCCTCAGTTTGATTTCATTTTGGCAGATAACCTCAGGGATGGTAATAAGCACCTTTGTGTCTGCACCGATCATGTACGTTTCTGCCTGGTTACTGACTTTTCCCACCATGGACCCTAAGCCACTGGCATATGCCATCCAGAATGTTAGTTTTGATATAAGTATTATCAGCCTGGTCTCCTTGGTAAGTATGATTCAGTATAAAAATGAATGAAAATCGCAGAGTGAATCTGAAAATAGCTTGGTAATAGAAAGTTATGGAATAAAAACCTAATTTCTTGTACAATAGAGAAAACTGAAGCCTGCCCATGAAATGTAATATTAGCCTTCTGAGTTTTGCCTTTCCATTTGGGAGGTAGAATTGTATAACAGACAAGGCATGAGATTTAGTCAGACTTGGATTTGACTCCTGGTGCTGTCACAAACTGGGGTTTCCTGGGTGGCTCAATGGTAAAGAACCCACCTGCCAATGCAGGAGACATAAGAGACACGAGTTCGATCCCTGGGTCGGGAAGATCCCCTGGAGGAGGGCATGGCAACCCACTCCAGTATTCCTGCCTGGAGAATCCCCATGGACAGAGGAGCCTGGTGGGTTACAGTCCATAGGGTCACAGAGAGTCAGAGACTATTGAAGCAACTAAGCATGCACGTATGCACCTATCACAGACTAGCTGTATTTCTCTGTGGAGTAAACTTAACTGCTCTAAGGTTAAGTTTTCTCATCTATAAAATAGAGATAATAACTTCACCTATTTCCATGGTTTGTTTTAAGGATTACATGAGATAATATATATAAAAAGCATTCTGCAAATGGTGAATCACTATACAGATACTAGCTATCGTAGAACTGTGTTTTTGTCAGGGACCTTTGGGATTAAGACCAAACACCCATTTAATGTTAATGAAACTTTTGAATATATCTAGCCCATATTAAATACTTATACATTTGGCAACTAGAGTATCTTGTAGATTGAGTGCCTATTGAATTCAAATAGTATTCTGGCTTAAAAAAAGAGAATATTTGCTGTCAAAGGAGATAAGGATGAATATATACATTGGCAACAAATACACATGTGATTAATATAGTTTTTAAGAAATTTTGCTTCTGTTACATATTCTTAAAATCTATGCCCACTGATAAGGCAGTTTGGTGGAGGGGGGGAGAGACAACATAACTTTGATTGACAACGTGGTGAGAAGAAAGAAGGAAATCAAATAACATATTTAGGTAACTATTATGTATCCTTCTAAATGTAAAGAATGCAGGAAAATTCATCTTAAGGAGGGTGACATGTATTGTTGGAAGTAAGATAGCCTGGAATTTAGATACCTCATGAGCCAATATGGTGGAATCAAAAAGGGAAAACTTACGGTAGTGCATTATAACTGCATCTCCCACTAATCTCTTTTTCTGAATAGTTGGCTGTGAACCTATGTCCCATCCCAGCCACCAAAGGTAGGGAAAGTTGGAACATGGCCCTGGTCAAGGCATTCTCCCCATGCTTTTTATTTTACTTTGGATATTAGTTTACCTTAATACCCTTATGGGAACTAAGGTTAAAATAAATAAAATATTGCTGTTCCTTTTTGAACCAGGATAAAAGAATTCTTTAAAGAGTCTAATAAGTAATTAGTAATTAAAAATAAAAATTAGTAATTAATAAGTAGTTATAAAGATTAAGAAACCTGAATAACTTTTGAAACTCTCTCTTTAAGATCTGGTCTTTGGCTATTCTTCTTTTGAGCAAGAAATATAAACAGCTTCCTCATATGCTTACAACTAATTTACTCATCGCTCAGGTTAGTAAACCTACAGATAATTAAAGCTATGTTTTTCAAAAAAAAAAAAAGCTATGTTTTTCTCATTGATTATATGCAAACAGCTGACTCATTGGAAAAGACCCTGATGCTGGGAAGGATTGAGGGCAGGAGGAGAAGGGGACAACAGAGGGTGAGATGGCTGGATGGCATCACCGACTCGATGGACGGGGGTTTGGGTGGATTCTGGGAGTTCGTGATGGACAGGGAGGCCTGGCGTGCTGCGATTCATGGGGTCGCAAAGAGTCGAACACGACTGAGCGACTGAACTGATATTTCTATAGAGGAGAAAATTTCTTCGTTGGGTTTTTCCAGTTATAAAATCAAAGTGTTTTTTACCAAATGCAATCAGTTGTTGCAATTTGATCATAATTAATTTATTCCTAATTTATTAAATATTGCATTGTATCTTGCATTATATAAAGTTGAAGCTAATACAGTTGGCCCTCCATATCCATAGGTTTCACATGCTCAGAATCAACCAACCACAGATTGAAAATATTCAGAAAAAAAATTTCCAGAAAGTTCCAAAAAAGCAAAACTTGAATTTACCATATGCCGACCACTATTTACATAGCATTAACATTGTATTCAGTATTATAAGTAATCTGTAGATGATTTAAAGTGTACAGAAACTCATGGAACTCAAACAGGGGCTATGTAACAACCCTCTTTGAGGTGGGATGGGGAGGGAGTTGGGAGGGAGGTTCAAGAGGGAGGGGACATATGTATACCTATGGCTGATTCATGTTGATATTTGGCAGAAAACAACAAAATTCTGTAAAGCAATTATCCTTCAATTAAAAAAATATTTTTTTAAGTATACAGGAAGATGTACATAGGTTGTATGCAAATACTATAGAATTTTGTATAAGGAACTTGAGTATCCTTGGATTTTGGTATCTATCTGTCAGGGGATAAGGACGGGTCCTAGAACCAATTCTCTGTGGATACTAAAAGACAACTGTAATGACAGTTGGTGATAACTTTGCATTTTTTAATAGAAATAATTGAATTATTAAAAATTTACCTCTCTTATTACTTTTCTAGCTAAATCTTTGCATGTCTCAAATTATACTGGAAAGAAGTTTAGCATTTTCTATGTAAACCTTTACTAAATATAAGCTTAGGATTTAGAATCTTGTCATTATCTGTTTCAATTAAATATGTACATTGTTAAAGGTGCTGTATAAAAAGGTTTTTAATCATAAAACTTACTGTTTTAGTATAACTAAGATGCAATAGTTAATTGCTCAGCAATAATTTTAAATGAATAATTACAGTTGCTGCGAATAAAACACATGAGTATGAGTCATGTGAGTATGACTGATTTCGGGGTTTTTTTTATCATTTTTTTCTTCAGTCTATCGTCTGTGCTGGAATGATGATATGGAATTTTGTTAAAGAAAAAAATTTTGTTGGACAAATTCTGGTGTTTGTCTTATTGTACAGCTCCCTCTATAGCACCTACCTGTGGACAGGTAAGTTGGATCATGAAGAGAAATTTAGGGTCGCCCTCCCCTCCATCGCTTGAGGTTCCAGCTTCTAGTGATCTATTTTAAGTCTAGTGGTACAGGATGAGGGAACCTGCTCAGGCAGTTGTACTCGCTAACTAGGCAGTCTGCAAAGCTGAGTTCTGTTTCGTGATCACTCTTTTTCCTACCTGGGCTCAGATGGTTTCCAGTCACATGTCCTTGTCCTCAGGGCCTTGGGTTCTAGGCCACAGTCCCCAGAGCTCCCCTTTGAGCCATCGAGGGTGCAAGCACTGGAAGCAGGCAGAGAGAGAAGCTATGGGCAGAGGGGGATGAGGATGTGAGTTGTGTACCAGAGGGCGCTTAGAACCCAGCTGAACTGAATGAACAATAATTCTCTTTCTGCCCTAAGCAAATGACTTAACTTGAGGTCTCAGTTTCCTTATGTGTAAGCACCTTACAGGATTATTTTAAGAACTAAATTAAATATGGATGTTTATGCCTGGTACGTGGTAGGCGCTCAACAAATTTAATTGTATTTTAAGTAGAGGGAAGAGCAGTAGTATAAGAACAAGAAAAACAAGTGATTAAAAGGGTATGGAAATAGAAGAATAGTCAGTAAGAAAAAACTATTTTTCATTTCAACTGGCTCCAAAAAGGATATTCAGAATGTTTTAGCACATTGCTCATTTGAAGGAAAACATTAATTTGGGTGCACGCATTCTGGTATGTTTATGAATCAGTCAGTCTGGCTGATTTGTAGTCGTACCACAAATGCAAACCTGTAAAATGGCACATAAAAGGGAATTGTAGAATTGTTGCGCTAGTTATAGCCACTGTTAGGAGGCAGGGGAAGTGGCTGGAGGGAATAGGCCTTTGATTTCATGCCTTCAGGATCAAAAGCAGGACCCATCTAAGTCAACAGCTTTTTGAAGTGAAGCAACAATGCGGTGAGAAATTACAAAATGAATTCAGTGCACACAGGAGGTTTGTAGTTTTTTAAAGGCAAGTACACTTTGCATGGTGTGAGGGTTTTCATGAGGTGTCAAATTAAAAGAGCCTAGAGATTATTTCCAAATACAGAAGAAACAACTTGGTCTCTAATACTTAGGTTTATTAAGGTTAAATTTATAATGAGAATAAGAGAGCAGTAAAGAGCTCAGTTTATCAAAAAGCCCCAAGTTTCTCTGAAATTCTCTTCAAGCATGAATACCAAAATCTCCAAAGAAACTGTTCTGAATTTCCTGACCCCAATGAAGGTGCCCTTTAACCTTAAGATTATTATAACAGAATTTTGAATCTAAAAGGTCATTTTAAATCATTTGGTTCAGCCATTTTCAGTTATACTCATTTGCAAACCACCCTCATGAATTTTCCCATATCTGCATACCACGTGTCCTTTCTTTACCCCTTAAAATTAACTTATTTTTTTAACTTTAATATTACAAATTTAGTCTTATCTCGGTAAAATCCCAGGTTTTATGTATCAGTTAAAATTTTTTCAAGCACGTGTTAAACACATAATTATTAAAAAAAAAAAAAAAAAGTTCATCTTTGTGCCACCTACAGTCTTCTTGCTTTTGGGAACACCAGTCTAGTTAAATCTTTCATTTTGCAAGTGAGGAGAATAAGACTCAAAGAGTTTAGCTGATTGAGGCACGAGCTCTCACAGCTTCGTCAGTGAGACATCCAGGCCTAGACTGAGCCTTCTGTTCATTTGTCAATATTTTCACAAGGCAGGAATAAAATGACAAACATTAGAATTTTCAGGAGTCCCCTCACTATTGTAACACAGTTGGCACTCCTTTGTGATTGGTTGCTTGTTTCCCTGGCACCTTAAACCTGAAACAATAGAGGGTACAAATGCCTTGGGAGGAGCACTGGTATGATAGTATCTCTTGAACTTGAGAACTGAGTGGGTTCCGTATAAAGAAAAACAATTCTCAGGGAGCTCAGTGTTGATTCGTATTATGGATAGCACAGTGTTATTTAATCTGTATAATCTTAAATCTAGATATAAATTCCTTGTTGTTCGGTTGCTAAGTCGTGTCCAACTCTTTGTTACCCCATGAACCCCAGCACTCCAGACTTCCCTGTTCTTCACTATCTCCCAGAGTTTGCTCAAACTCATGTCCATTGAGTCAGTGATGCCATCCAACCATTTTATCCTCTGTCACCCCCTTCTCCTCCTGCCCTCAATCTTTCCCAACATCAGGGTCTTTTCCAGTGAGTCAGCTCTTTGCATCAGCTGGTTGGACATTATATACAGCTAATATACAATTTTAAAACCAATGCAAATTCATTAGATTTAAACAAAAATACAAGCTCAGTAAGTAGTTAGCAACATTAACTGACATGACAAAGGATCTTATTTTGCTAATCTGAATCACAGCTTGAACTCACTTCTCTGATAGGGTTTTTTGGGTTTTTTTGGTTTTTTTTTTTGACCTACCTTTACTTTGATGTGTGGGCTTATGAGCTGGTTATCTCACCGCTTTTCCCTCTTCAGACTACCACAGAACATTAACTTGAACTGTGTTGTGGTATCATTTGGCCTTCACTTGCCTCAAACTTAATATAAAACCAGATATAAACCCTGAAATAATGAGACTGTGCTTTGGTTATAAGATGGTCACCACTGCAAATAAAGCAAAAAGAGTTCATATGTCTCATAGAAACTTCCAGATCCCTAGGAGATCCAACCAGTTCATTCTGAAGGAGATCAGCCCTGGGTGTTCTTTGGAAGGAATGATGCTAAAGCTGAAACTCCAGTACTGTGGCCACCTCATGCGAAGAGTTGACTCATTGGAAAAGACTCTGATGCTGGGAGGGATTGGGGGCAGGAGGAGAAAGGGACGACAGAGAATGAGATGGCTGGATGGCATCACTGGCTCGATGGATGTGAGTCTGAGTGAACTCCGGGAGTTGATGATGGACAGGGAGGCCTGGTGTGCTGCGATTCATGGGGTCGCAAAGAGTAGGACACGACTGAGCGACTCAGCTGAACTGAACTGAACTGAACGGGTCAACAGACAAGTTTTAGAACACTGAACGGAGCTGAAGGACTTAACCTTCTGTCAGAAGACTGGGTTTCTAGTCTTGCTCTGCCCTCTGCTGGCTGTGTGGCTTGGGCAAACCCTTGTTTACACAGCTATAAAATGAAGGAATTAATTTAAGACAGTGGTCCCTTCCAGCCCTAAAGTTTGAAGCTTCTATAGCTGTGTAAAATTTATAAAATAAGATGTTACTTCTATAAATAATTGGGTATAAAGTATAAGGAAAGCTCATGAAATATTTGTTTTAAAATATCTGTCCAAACGTTTAAAACATTTGTTTCTGTATTAAGTTTATATTAAGGCCCATCATTTAGACTTGGTGAATTTTCCAAAAACAAACCTTTGTGAGAATTACCTATACGTTCTTAGCAACAGCAGAACAGGGGTGTTTTTATTTTTAGAATTGTTCTGTATCCAGTTAAAAATTTTTTTTTTCCCCACAAATATACTTCGATTCCAAACACATGAATCAAAAGAACAAAATGATTTGGGCTTTTTGAAAAAGTCCTCATGTATAAAACAAGAAGATTTTAGTAAAGAAGCAATGTAGGAGGGAAAACAAATGATTTTGAATTAAGAAAACTTGCTTCAAAATATTGGGAAAGCATTTATTTAGAAAGAGTAAATTCTAGGGCAAGAACTACAGACTAGTATTGAAATAAGCTTGGTTAAAGTTCCATGAAGTCTGATCAACATCAAGAGTAATCACCTATCTTTTAATCTCTATTTCTTATTCTTAGGCCTTCTAGCAATTTCTTTATTTCTTTTGAAAAAGAGAGAAAGGGTACAAATTCCTGTTGGAATCATCATAATATCTGGCTGGGGGTAAGTTGGTAGCTTTCTGTTTGCTTACCTGTTCTCACATACACAGTTACTATTCATCTCTCTCTCTCTGTCTTTCTCTCTAAACTCTCATTATTATAGGATTCCTGCTCTCCTTGTTGGTGTTCTTTTGGTAACTGGAAAACATAATGGAGAAAGCATTGACTCAGCCTTCTTTTATGGAAAAGAGCAGGTGAGAAGAGTTTATTGACAGTTCTGTTCTTGAGAATGTCTCTTTTTAGCTGCTTAATGTGTTTTGCTAAACTTACATTGAAATTAATTTTGAAAATTTATTCCAACTTATTGCTTATCACACTGGTGATCCTATGTCACTTTGTTAACTTACACCTCAAAATGTGATAAATATTTTTACATGTCTATAAAAAAGAAAATGAAATTAAAAAACAAAAATGATTTTACATACCTAAGCCTGTTTTGGGGCTTCACTGGTGGCTCAGATAGTAAAGAATCTCCCTGCAATGCAGGAGACCTAGGTTCGATCCCTGGGTCAGAAAGATTCCCCTGGAGTAGGGAATGGCAACCCACTCCAGTATTCTTGCCTGGAGAATTCCATGGACATTGGAACCTGATGGGCTACAGTCCATGGACTCACAAAGAATCAGACATGACTGAGCAACTAACACATATGTCTTTTTAAGCTGAAGATTATAAGTATTAGCTGTAATTACTTATCTTTAGTGTTATCACCATATAAGGTCTCTAGTTAAAGTACACTTGAGCTATGTGTTACAGCAAACAAAAACTCTGATGTGAAGAAAAAGTCTATAAGTGCTCAGACAGTAAAGAATCTCCCTGCAGTGCGGGAGACCCAGGTTTGATCCCTAGGTCAGGAAGATCCCCTGGAGAAGAGAATGGCTACCCACTCTAGTATTCTTGCTGGAAGAATTTCACGGACAGAGGAGCCTGGCAGGCTGCAGTTCGTGGGATCACAAAGAGTCAAACACAACTAAGCAACTATCACTTTGACTTACTTTAGATTACTAGTAAACAAGGACATGATACATAATGAAAAGAACAGCTAGACATCACATTTGATTAGAGACAAACCCTAATTTCTCTGTAAGTACTTTACATTCCTTCCATACTCTTCCTCTTTTTAAAGAACCACTGTTACAGAGCATTTATAGCTACTGAGATAATGCATTTTCCACCAAAAAAAGTGCCCTTAAGTCATCTACTAAGATTATCAAGCTGGGATTGTGAAAAGTGGCCTAACGTCTCTCTGCAACATTGACAGATGATCATCACAGCAGTTACCCTGTTCTGCAGCATTGTGATAGCTGGCATATCACTCATGTGTATGAACCGCACCTCCCAAGCAGGACGCTATGAAGGTTTCGACCAGTCTCAGGACCGCAAAGCAGCAGAGCCAGGAAACACTGCTTTCGAGGACAGTCCAGTGCCAGTAAATGAACCCGAATCTTTTACAAGTTCTGTCCCAGAAACAAGTATGATCCTTAAATATAAAGAAACTTTTATATGCCTATATAGCATGTACTCTAAATGTTTTGTGTAAGGGAACTTCCTTGAATTATCTTCAATATCACAAGTATTTGTAAAATGGGGAACTTGAATCATAGTCAATAATAGAAAGAGCTTACAAGTTCATTTATTAGATTCTTGTTTATAAATCTTTTATGAGGATAATCTTCTGTGAGAATAAGTCTAATCCTCAGACTTCTTTGGGCCTGAGAGTTTAGAGAAGAGTAACAACTTCGGGAAGGCTCTTTCTAGGAAACAAAACATCTATGTTTATTAACAACAATGCATCAAGTAAGCACCATCAATAAAATGAACTAAAGAGGCTTAATTGAAGCAGGGCTAATGGTAAAAGTTAGGAGTTGGCATACTGCAGTCTGCCACCTGTTTATGGCCCCAAACCTAAGAATAGCTTCTATGTTTTTAAAGGGTTGAAGGAAAAATTTTAAAAGACAAATATTTTATGACACTTGAAAGTTATATGAAATTCAAATTTGTGTCCATCACATGTTATTGAAACACAGACATGCTCATTTACTTCTGCATTGTCTGTGGATGTTTTCATGCTGTATTGGCAGAGTTGAGTCATTCAACAGACACCCAGTGGACTGCAAAGCCTAAAATGTTTATTTATAGTGAACATATGTCCCTGTGTGAAAATATGACCCTAACCAGTGACATTGTTAATGTGCTAACAGTTGTATGGGGTTTGCCTCAATTCATGAAGGGAATTCAGCAATGGAGCCTGCATTTTGGATTCATTGGTGCATGCAGAGATTTCATAGACATCGACCGTTGTGCTGGGAAATGTAAACGATGGCCTCTATTTTTTTAGAGAGTTTGTAGAGTAGAGCGATACCTGATCTTAAAACTATTAGTTGTAAATAGCGATAAGTAGAGAAGAAAGAGAAAAAAGAAAAGGTTTAAAATTCATTTTAACTGTCTTAAAAGGAAGAGGATCCCATAAATCTCACTGCTTATATTGCCTGCCTCCCTCCCTCCCATCTTTCATCATCCCAAACTGGAAGGAGATAGGACCGGGGGTAGAAACAGGGATATGGAACCAGCCTGCCTAGGTTCAAGTCTGACTCTAGAACTTTATTATTTGGTCATAGGCAAGTTTCCCGTGCCTTGGTTTCTATATCTGATGCTGATAACACCTGCTACACAGGACTGTGGGGTCCCACTACATAGGGCTGTGTTTGGCCAACAAGTGATTTACATCAACCCTGCTTCAATCAGGCCTCCTTTAGTTCATTTTATTGGTGGTGTTCACTAATTTCTTTGTTAGATCCTTTGTGATTATAGCATCAGAATTTCATTCTTTTGAGTCCTCTTGACTATTTTCCATTTGAAAATGGAAATTTAAGGATTATGTGTATGTGTTCACTAAAATTTTAAAAGCCATTTCTCTGACATCTAGAGTACTTTTCTGAACATGCCCAGCATCCTTTCCTTCCTTGCATTCTTTGTGGACTCTAAACGTTTATCCTATAAATCAATCTACTGTATGTTTTCAGATAGGTTGTAAAGACCATTCAGCACTCTCTAAGTCTTCTTCTCCTGCGAGTGTTTTAGAACTGTCCACCAAAGCCCTGAGAACGTGTGCAGAGATTCCTACACTAAGTGTCTTAACCCCAGAGACTTTTGCTGCTGTCTTTACTGTCCTTTAAAAATAGCAAATAAACAGTATCATAGATATTCTTTAAACCCTGTCATCATCACCTCCAGCAGGATAACTAGCTGGCACCTTTTGTATAAATAAGTAGAGAATCAGAAGACAGTTATGGCTTATCTCAATAGAAAACCTTCTGTGATGTTTATACCTCTCCTCTTACCTCACTGCTTTATAATTGCTTTTTAAATTATCAGTATAACCCACTAGACTATAAGTGCTGTGACTGACTTGCCCACCATTGTAGCCTCAGCACCTAGCATGGTGTCAGGTTTCCTATATATGTTTAGTAATATTTGTTAGATGAATGGATAGATGGATGGGCTGATAAGCTATGACGTGATTTTCTGAAGCTGCCTGAAAATTGCTAAGGCAAAGTTCTTGTTTATTTGCCTATTCACCCATGTTCCTAGGAAAAGGGTTTCTAAACCTGTCTGGTTATTTTCCTTCCCTACGGTCTGCTCTTTTCTGCTTTGCTAATAGTATTAATACATAGCACATTAGATGTCCAGCCTGGCCTCCCCTAATCTCAGAATCCAAAATAGTTCACTCCCCTCTGCCCCTCGCTACACATTTGTCAGAGACACGTGACATGGAATTATAATTGAAAGGAAAATTAACCTACTTTAATATGAGATCAAAGGTTCAGTTAATAAAAGAGAAGGCAATATCATCTCTCTTATATGTGGAATCTTTGCGGGGTGGGGAAAGCTCATAGATACTGAGAACAGGATTGATAGTTGCCAGAGGTGGGGAGTAGAGCATAGGAGAAATGCTCTATGAAGGAGGTCAAAGGGTAGAATGAAAAGATAATAAGTGTGGTGTATTACTGAGCAACAAACACACACACACACACATAAATAAGAAGGCTCATGTTTGAAGGGGAAAACTGCTATATGTGTATGTTCCCTACACATATGTCCTTGGAATGGGCTGGCTTTATATCTGTTTTGTTAACAATTTATCTTAGTGGATTTAAGCCGTCAAGTTCTGAAGATAAGAGGCAGAGCCAGATGTTTTCTTTTCAATTATTCTGTGGCATCATTATCTTAAATTTAGAAAGACATTTGTAATAGTTTTATTATAGATGATTGTTTTTATACTTTGAAATCTTTTTTTTATTTTTAATGACACTACTGAAAAATTAGAGCGTATTATCAGTGAACGTTTCAGCCTATGAATTAAGCTTTTTAGTACATTAAGCTCTAATACAGTTTATCACTGAAGTTATTCTATTACAATCCATATCAAGGAGCACCGTGTCCATGTCTGAGTGTGATGTTTTAAAGGACACTATGCAGTTCTCTGAATATACAGAGTAAAATTACAGCTCTATGGTAGGTGTCTCAGTGTGACTTCTATAAACCAATCTACCTAAAAACCAGCAAGAGAGTTTCAGCAGCCTATATCTAAAAATAAAAAAGAATACAATTGCTTTTACTGCATCTTCTAAACTGGTAGAAGACATGTTCTTGAAAGAAGTGAGTTTTGAGCTAAACTTAGAAGAGAAGAGGGTTTGGATGAATTCTGTGTCAAACTAGAATTCATCCAAGGAGTAGTGAAATCAAAGCTGTATTTTAGGAAAGTGGTCAAATTCTTATTTCCCAAAACACACTGGAAACTAATAACATAGCATGGATAAAAACGTCTTCCTTAAAAAAATTTAATTAATTATGGGAATTCCCTGGTGTTCCAAAGATAACAGCTGGAGAACAAACAAAAACATTTTCTTTGTCTTATACAAAGAAGAGGCAGTATGTAAAGGGGCTGATCCTTTGTCTGACACTCCTTAAATGTTAATTTATACATAAGCACATTTAAATACTTTTTGATAGTTACCCATACATTGAGGCTGTATGGAAAATCTCTGTGTGTATATAAATGAATTCGGGGATTTGTTTTTTTTTTTGGGGGGGGGGTTGTTTTATTTGGCATCTCTTTACATTGTCCATTTTTTTGTGATTGGACTCTCCCATCACAACCTATATTTTATCTATATAGGTTGCTGCTCCTGCTCTATGGGAAATGGTGAATTATGCTGCCCATCCACGGAGCCAGTAGCAGACATAACCACCAGTGGGTCTGTGACTCCTTCATTTGAGAAAAGTAAGTGCCTCTAGGCTATGAGGATGAGCCTAAGGAACAAACGATTTTTTAATCTTATGCCTTAAAAGAACTCTACATAGAATTTCTATAGAAGCTACACTGTTTGAGAATATTCTCATAAGATGGAAGAAAGTGCAAATAATACAATAATTGTGCACAGATAGGGTATTTATTATTTTTTTTATTTGCATGGAAATTCTCCAGTAAATTTAACCCGAGTAGTAATTCCAAGAAGTTTGCCCTAAGGATCATTATTTTCTCTTTGGCATCTCATTTTAGAAGCTGAGACTTTTCCCCACTCCATTCCCCCAGGGCCAAGACTAATTAGTTAGTGCTTAATTACATTTTGAATCCATATGCTTTAAAATATGCCCTTTCTTATAAAATAATAAAAATCTTTAAAAGTAATAACCTTTTGACGTATAGACTAATAAACAGACTGAATCACATTTATGGTCTGAATTTCAAATTATTTAAAACAACTGAATATATGTAAATTGCAATGTACCTTCAGTCAGTTATGCCTATTTTTAAAAATCAAAGTAGAGAAAGAAACCCCACAAAGTCCTCTTTATGATGGAGCATGTCAGCTGTTTTGCTGCCAAATGTTTTTATATTTTAAAAATGTTGCAAATATAATAAGAAATGATGCATGCTAATCACTTAGCACAGTGAGTAATGTACAAACGAAATGCTTATTAAACGTGGAAACAGGGACTTCCCTGGTGACCTAGTGGTTAGAATTCTGGCCATTCCCTATGGTGGCCCAGGTTCAATCCCTGGTTGGGGAAGATCCCACAAGCTGTGCAGTGCGGCCAAAAATAAATAAATAAAAACTTAAAGATAAGCATAGTAGCAGCAGCAGTTGTTGTATTATTGTTCGGGCAGATATTGAGCCTTCACTTACATTCAGCAGGAAACCTCTCTTGGTATCCAGTTACAGGTGTTTCAAGTTACTTGTGTGCCCCTTTTCTAAAGCTAATATTTCTTTACATCAGAATTCCCAAGGCTTTACTCCTTACTTTTTCCTTCCTACACAATATACCTAATAGTAAGGTCCATTGACAAATTCAACATGTGATTTGACTCATCAACCCAGGTGGAGGGTTTTTCCCCCCCAGAATCCTGTTACAATTTGCTTATATCATTTCTCCATTAATATGCTGATTCCTGAAAAAACCTGTTTAATATAGGAACTTCTTAGATTTTCTGATCATATTTTATGAAAACAAATATTGCAATATGTAAAAATGCAGATAAAAGATAGTAAAATGGGTTTTATGCATTTTTATCATATTTGTACATAATATTTTAAGACCAAGTTTATTATATACACGGCTAGAATTTTTCAACACCAAGATATACACAAATAACTGTTATAAAACAGGATCATACTATATAAACAGTTCGGCAGCCTACTTTCTTTTTGCTATTAACCTTTATTTTGTGTGAACTTTCATCCAGGCTATTACTATTATGTCATACTATGTTTAATGCTTGTATATGTTCTTTTCTAAAAAGAGGCTTTAGGAAATACAGTTTTTGTAAGCTTGAAGGTAAGGGCTGTAAAATGGTGTTTTTTAAGCCCTGACTTTTTGTGATAGACTGTATGTTAGACTAGCATCTGTTTTGTAAAAATGTTTTCTCCTACTTTTGATGCCATTGATATAGGGGAGCTGAGGTAACAGAATAAAGGTTTCTTGTGAAAGACTTCTCACTTCTCTTTTTGGCCAAAGAAAAGTCACGCTTATGATTTGGACTTGCTTCCATATGCAAACAGAACAAAGTGTATAATATTTTTTATTTGGTTCCTTAAAGATCTTTTCTAAGCAAATTCTAAACTTTTTATGAAAGGCAAGTGGTAAATTTGCTTTGCTATTAGCCAATATAGGATATTCATACCAAGAGGTAGATTTATATAACAGGAGAAACTTGTTTTTAAATTAGCCTTAAAAATTTGTGTGCGCATGTGTGTGTGTTACACTGTCGAATAATGTAGAAGGGAACTATTGCATCTATTTGTATTTTTTGGATAAAAACACTCTACAAGTAGAACTCTCCTAAAACAACACGAAGGAGCCTTCTTTAGACTTCATCTAAAATAATATACTGATTCTGAGCTGAGAATGTGCATATGTAGTGGTTTGCTTAGGAAGTCATTATGAATTTAAAATGCATTCAAATAAAAAGCTCTGATTACAAATTGTTGTGCTTACTGTTTTATAGATGAACATTGTGTGAGTCGCTGTAACTCCCAGAGCTGCATATTAGCCCAGGAAGAGGAGCAGTATCTACACAGTGGAGACCAGCAACTGACTCGACATGTGTTGCTGTGTTTACTTCTCATTATTGGCCTGTTTGCTGTAAATGTTTCTTTTGATTTTGTTTGGGAGCCATTTCTTTAAATGTTTGACAAAGGTTTTTTCCAGGCATCTGGGAGAAACTTGGTTGCTCCTTCCCAGGGGAGTTGCAGCACTAGCATCTCCTAATCGTGAGCTAATGTTTTGGGAGGAAGAAGAATGAGTAATTCACATTACTCTGTTGCTTAAGTGCTTCAGTAACTCATTTTGCTTTGAATACTTATTCATCCTATGCTCTGAACCTAGAATTTGGAGTAAAACCAGTTATGTCTGTGATGTATACAAGGCTACTTAGTCCTAAGTTATTCCTTGACTGACTTCAGTAGATAAATGTCTACATGGTCTCTCAGAAGACAGTCCTCAGACAAATAAACTTTTAAAAATAATTTTACATTATGAAAATAATACAAGGACTTCGTACAATGGATACCATAGAGAAAAGAGGAAAAATATCCATCATACTATTACCTTCCCTTTTTTAATAGTTTTCATGGTTCTAATAATACATACAGATTTATGTCCTGCTTTGTGACTTATATCAAACATTTTCATGTTGCTGCAAAAGTGTTCTAATTGTTACTTTAAATAGCTCCTCAATAAACTATAGAGGATATGCATTACAATTCAATCATTTTCTTATGGATTGTTCCTAGATTTTTAGAATTCACTAATAAACATCTCAATGCAGTATATTTCCTTATCATAGATTCTCAAAAGTTGGAAAACCTGGATTAAATAGCATAAATATTTTTGTGTCTTTGGATGCATTCTATTAAGTTGTTTTCCAAAGGAGTAGTATAGGTTTGTAAAGTACTCTCACCAACATTGACTATTACAAATTTTTTACTTGATAATTTTATAAGTGAAATATAGCACTTCATTTTAAAATGCATTTGATTATCAAAGCATTTTTAAAAATTAGTTCTACAAAGTCTTCTTTTGTGAATTACTAGTTATTATATAATTCTTTGTGATGGTTCAAGTATAACTAGCCTAGTGATAGGCAATGGACCATGTAACCTATGAAGAAACTCTCTTACACTTTCCACACTGCAATGCTTGTTACATAGAATCGTATCAGCCAGCACCATTTTAGCTGCTGTTTAAGAACAAAAATCAAAAATTAAGAAATGGTGCCAAGAATTGCTGCTCGGTGATGTGATTGTTTTCCCTGTGTAAAACTAATTTTAAAATCAGACCTGTCTTAGGCTAGTTGAAGTCCTGATGTATTATGTAAGCTTCTGTATTATGGCTCATGTCTTCTTTCTTCAAATCTGATCAGAATAGATGCTGTTTGAATGACACCTGTCAAGAAGAGAGGTTTAAACCTCGTGTTTGAAAGACAAAGCCTCTGTATTCTCTTGGGTGTTTTTCCCTTTAGTCCTTTTCTTCCTAATTATTAAGTAGATAAATTATTGTACTATGTTCTGGATAGAGAGAAATGATCAGCTTGCTTCATTTTAAAGTCCTATTTTCTCCTTCCTTTACAGAATCTTTCCAGTTGTTTATGGTGGCTATTCAACCAAGAGCCTGGGAGACTATATGTTGAATTACAGTTTTTCTGTGCTGTGTTTAACTTTGGCCAGGTATTTATTTACTGAGAACGTTGAGGAGTTTCTGTTTTCCTGGATGGTTTGATTAGGAGGTGGTAGTACGGATGTTGTTGTTTTCTTCTAAATCAAAAGGGTTTCGTTTGTTTGCCAGCTGCTGGTATGCGTGACAGCTGACAGCTGCTGCCTATCTCCTAGTAGAGATGAATTATTATATTGGTTAAAGTCATCAGAATGCACACTGAGTGTTTCAGTCAGAAATACCAAATAGTTTTTTGCTTTGGTTTTGAGATAAAGGATGGTAATTTAAGCAGGGACAAGATGTTCCAAGTTCTTTTTAAACTTCATTGTAGCCTTAAGAAGTTACTTTGGGAAAATGACTTAACTTCTTTGAGCCTTTAGTTTAGTCACTTATTTAAATGCACAACATTTCATTTACATTTTGTTGTTTCTTGAACTATAGGTACTTATATTCTCTTTTAAAAAATCATGCGGCATATAAATAAAATTTGACCAAGGATAGTAGATACGATTCCCTCAGAGTGTACCATATGCCAAACATTTTAAGCATTTTACATTAATTATTTCATTTAAACATCACAATAATATCTGTGAAGTAGACTCTTACCCCCTAGTTTAAAAATTAGAAATTAAAATTCCATTGAAGATTTAAGAATAAATGAAGGTGTCCTTGGTGGTGTAGTGGTTGAGAATATGCCTGCCAGTGCAGGGGACACGGGTTTGATCCCTGGTCCGGGAAGATCCCACATACATCAGGGCAGCTAAGCCCACATGCCCTAGAGCTTGGGCTCTGCGAGAAGAAAAACCACTGCAGTGAGAAGCCCTAGAACCACAGAGTAGAACTACAGCCCTAGAACTACAGAGTAGCCCCTGCTCACCACAGTTAGAGAAAGCCTCTGTGTAGCAAAGAACACCCAGAGCAGCCAAATATAAATAAATAAGTAAATATTTAAAAAAAGAATAAATGATATTTTGCATAATGGGAAAATATTTTTATGTGAAAACTAGACATTTTTATTCCACTTCAATCCCTTGCTTTTTAATTAGAAAATATTAGTCCCCAGATTAAGTATCAGGTTGAAAAAATACAGTACTTGAAATCACTGGGTTTGCTTATTAAACCTGAAATAATTGGCCATATGACTTAGTTAACATGTATTAGTATATAACATGCATATTTAGACAGACGAGTGACCTATCCATTTATTATAGTCAGACATGAGCATGCCAAGGACTCCTTGATGTCCACCTCACTGTGGTACTGTTTACAGTCTGAACTATAAAATACTAGGTTGAAAAATCATAGTCTTACTCAGTATCTTGCATTCAGAAAGCCCACTCCAAGCTGAGCCATTCCAGGACTGGGACTCACAGAGCTTCACAAACAGAAGCTACTGCCAGGAATGTTGCGTTTGAAATGCGGCCCCCACAGCTTATGGTTGAAGTGCTTCAAAGAAGGGAGAGAGATACAAAACCTGCTCCCATTCCATTTTCCTCCTGGGGAGGTGTGGTAGTAGGATCATTCCTTTCTGGTAGTGTATAATGTGAAGTGCAGACAGACAGATTCTTCATGTCACTGCATTCTTCATCTCGCCCACGCCAACCTGCACGAGGATCCTTACCCTGCTGTGCCTGACAGATGGCAGTTCCCAGCCTCCCAACTTCCCAGGCAGTCCTGATCGTCCTGCTGTGTGGCTAATAGCTGGTGCTAGTTTGCCTCATTATGCCCAAATTCTTCAAACTCTTTCCCTAAGCAGTAGCCAATTTCATTTCACATAACTTTTGTTCAGTTACTTCATTTTAATCAGACACTATAGCACTTGTTAATTCTATTGTCTCTGAAGTTTTAACAGAAAAATAATAAAGAAGTACTTAAGCATAATGGGAGATATTTTCTTTTCTTTTCAGAAAGGGGCAAAAAGATCCACAGCCCTTAAATGTTTTCATTTTTCTCCAGTAAGCTAGCTTGCTAGTGTGGTTGCCCAGGACTCATATCACCCATCATAATTAGCAGGAAAGATGATTGGGAAGAGGCAGCCAAATACCATAAAACCATCCCTCAGTATCCGAGGGGGCTTGGCACCAGGACACACCCTTAGGTACCAAAATCCATGGATGCTCAAGTCCCTCATATAAAATGGCATAGTATTCGCATACAACCTATGTACATCCTCCCATTTACTTTAAATCATCTCTAAGTTACTTATAACACCTAATACAATGTAGTGCTATGTAAATAGTTGTCAGTACACAGCAAATTCAACTTTTGCTCTCTGGAAATTTGTGGAACTTCTTTCCCCAAATATTTTTGACCCACAGTAGGTTGAACCCGTAGATGCAGAACCTGTGGATATAGAGTCAACTGTACCTGCCATCAGGCACTGAACTTTATAGAGTCTGCCTGTGTGTTCTATTTAAAATGTTGCTCTAATCAACAGAGGTTTACTTCCCCAAGCACTAAAGTTTTTCATTTCTGTCTTAAACTTTTATTGTAGAGCTCATAAAATAATAACCTTTTTTTCCTTCCATAGGGGTTTATTTCCTTTGGCATCTTTGGATTGGACAAACATTTAATCATCCTACCTTTCAAAAGAAGGTAATTTTAGTTTTGAAATAAAGCTATAACTGTAAAGGTAATGACAAAGCCATTTATTAAGATACTTAAATGTTTAATTAAGCCTTTAGAAACTTCTAGGAGACTACAGAATGGTTAACCTAAGCACCATAGAAAGGTTTTCTGTTGATTCACATATTTGTTATATATAACTGCAGGGAAAATGTCAGAAGAGCTGTCAATAATCCAACATTGTAATTTGCATTTTAATAGGAATTGATGAAAACTGACTTCTGTCTATGCCATTAACTATATAAAATAAAATGAAACTTGAAAATGTATTTGCAAATGGAAATAAGAGGCGGTATGCTCCCAAAGGTCTATATTTGGTTGTCTTTCTCCTTTGACAACAGGATTTTTCTATTACACTGACAATTTATAGAAAACTCAAGTTTTCTTCTTTTTAAATTTCATTTTTTAAAACTGGCTTGGTGAAGAGTTTCTTGAATTCAGGTCAGGAATTTCTTTGTGAAAAATAATGAAGTGGGAACACTTCACCTTCGTGGTAGGAGGAAGTGGGGATGGGGGAGAAATTTTGTACTTCCTTGTTTGTTTTCAAAGTCAAAATTAATAGAAACTAGAAGTGCTAGTGGAACTTATCTTATAGGCTATATAAAAGTGCCCAGTAAATGGTTCCTGTTCTTCTCCTTTTTTCCATCATCATTATTGAAATGTAGCTGCTAGGGTTGGTCACAATGCTTTGAAGAAAGAAGAAGGCGTAATAGGAAAGTCACTGCGCTTAGTCATTAGCTTCATGATGTGGATCATTTAAGAGAGTCAACAGATCTGCTGTCTGGGTTGGCAAAAGAGAATTGTTCTTTACTCTATATCCCATTATTTGTCTCTCTGGTAAATTAAAATTTTATAGAACAGTCTTATGGACTCTGTGGGAGAGGGAGAGGGTGGGAAGATTTGGGAGAATGGCAATGAAACATGTAAAATATCATGTAGGAAACGAGTTGCCAGTCCAGGTTCGATGCATGATGCTGGATGCTTGGGGCTGGTGCACTGGGACGGCCCAGAGGGATGGTATGGGGAGGGAGGAGGGAGGAGGGTTCGGGATGGGGAGCACATGTATACCTGTGGCGGATTCATTTTGATATTTGGCAAAACTAATACAATTATGTAAAGTTTAAAAATAAAATTAGAGAAAAAAAAAATAATAAAAAAAAAAATAAAAAAAAACCTACTAAAAAAAAAAAAAAAAAAAAAATAAATTAAATTAAATCGCTTGATCGCTGTATATTATTTTTGCATTTTAAAACTACAGAATGTAGAATAAGGAACTTCATTTTTTGGTAGATCCTGAAATAGTTCAAACATGTCTAGAGGGTTTATAAAATGTTCAAGTCTTCTGCCCAAGCCTGCTCTGAACAGGAAACTAAATGCTGGTTAAATATATTTCTGCTTCAGAGACTAAGATGTCTGGGTGTTGTAAATGACAGCTGTGGTGAATGATAGCTTTGGAACAGCCATATTGACGGAGTGATAAGCAAGAAGGAGCTCTCTCAGGGCTTTTCTTTCCTAAAAAATTTCATCCTAAAATTTTTGGTTTTCAGACTTGAATTCCTATGGAACAGTAAAGAAACAGCAGAAAATAAGGATTCTTCTGTTCCTGAGGAAATAAAAATGACCTGTCAACAATTTATCCATTATCACCGTGACCTCTGTATCCAAAACATTGTGAAGGAAAGAAGGTAAGTACAGGTTCTAGATAATTATATATTAGATGATTAATTTTGGTTTGTGATAGGCTAACATGCTTGTAACTAACTTTGTTATTTTCAATAACACATATACACATAAAATTTAAAATAGCTATAGGTCAGTTTATAGTTTAAGAAACAGCATTTATAAAAGCCATATAACTTGAATTTTTACATTTTTAAATGCCATTTATGATTTCCATATAAAATATGGAAACTTTAGAATGAACCAAAATATAGCAGAATATTAACATTCAGTTCATGCTGGCCATTAATATCTCTCACGAAACTTTGAATTTTGTATTTAGAAGTGATTTTATATTCCCTATCTCCTAAGGATATGCTAGTAATATGCTACTTCATATTACTAATGATATTATCAAGAAAGTAAAGTGAAATTTCTGTCTTTTAATTAATTCTGCTGCTTATTTTTTGACCTCAAGCCCTAATCTTTAGTCTTTGACATCATATTTATTCTTCTAATCCTCAGGCATGGAGTATACAGCAGGAAAGAATAAGCAAATGTTCTAGTGCCAATATATTTGGTTGTCGAAAAACAGGAAAAGAACAGAACATGATATAAAGAAGCTAATACTTTTTTTTCTGTAACTGAAAAGTTGAAAATCTATGAAAATTACCATTCAGGATAATTTATTTACATATATTCTGCCCCTATATTTCATTAGAACCAGAAGGTATCCTGATTCAGCTAGTAGAAAGGGGATTCACTGGGTGGAGACCAACACTAAACCTCAGTCCCTGGATCTGTCACTTTGTGGGAGATTACTAGCTGTGTGACATTGGGCAAGTTCAGTTCTCCAAACCTTAATTCTCTTCCTCTTTAAAATATCTAGCTCTTGGGGGTTGTTTGCATTAGATAACAAAATCTATGTAATGGGCCTAGCCTAGTTTCTGGGAATGGTAAACTATGAATAAAAATGAGTTTCCCACCCCTAAAGGGCCAAACACAATGATTTCAAAGTACAATCTATGGATAGTTTCAACAATTTAAAATTGCTTTTTCAAATTGAGAGAGGGAACTCTGTGTTAGCTCCACCAGGCCCACTCTGACTGCTGACTGTTAGGAAGCATAGCTCTTGCCATTTGCAGGGCTGCCAGGCTGCCTCCGTCCCAGATGGTGAACGGGCACAGGCTGGCTCCAGTCCTCTGTCACTCTGCACAACTTCCTAGACTGCAGTTGTACTGCCTGATCAGTCCTCAGAAGCAAATATGAAGCAGCTGGTGTCCGGATTAGAAGGTGTAGGGCTATATATTTAAAATCAACAAGCAGGAAGAAGGCTCAGACTTGGGATGTAATATTCAGGCTTTTGTTCAAAGTGATGTTTGTCATTGCAAAGCATAAATTAAGATATCCTATTACTAAGTAAAATACTGATGTTACAATAATATTTATGTACTTGAGAAATTGTTTCATGTGTATTAACTTTTTAATTTTTATATGAAATGCTAATTTATATTCATGATTAAATGTTTTAAAAGTTTTTGTCACCTGTTTCTCATTTCATCTTGATTTTTCAGCCACTGTTTTCCTATTGTCAAGCACTTTAGGTTTTACAGCTTGACTAATGCTTGTGGACAGATTCATGTATTTGCATTAGGAAGACAAAATTTAAATAATTAAGAAGTAGGTTTATAATTTAAAAATTAAAAATAATCTGAGAAATCTTATGGAAATTCCTCCAAAAATTAAAAATAGAACTGCCATATGATCCAGCAATTCCACTTCTGTGTATTTACCCCCAAAAAATTAAAAACACTAATTAGAAAAGGAATGTGCACTCCTTTGTCCACTGCTGTATTATTTACAATAGCCAAGATATTAAAAAAAAAAACAACAAACAAACCTGTGTCCCTCAGTAGAATTGATAAAGAAGATACTGTGTGTGTGTGTGAATATATATAGTGTATACATATATATACACAATAGAATATAACCCAGCCACAAAAGAAGAATGAAATCTTGCCATTGTGACAACATGGAGGGCATTATGCAAAGTGAAATAAGTCAGATAGAGAAAGATAAATACTGTTTGATTTCACTTATATGTGGAAACTAAAAAAACAAAACAAATGAGCAAGCATTACAAAACAACAGAGTCATAGATACAGACAACAAGTGGTTGCCAGAGGGGAGAAGGGTGAAGGGAAGAAAGTAGGTGAGGGAGATTAAGAAGTACAAACTCCCAGTTGCAAAATAAATGAATCACAGGGATGAAATGTACAGTGTGGGGAATAGAGTCAACAACTATGAAAAAAAATCTTATATTTATAGCAAGACAGATCTCACTTATCCTTTCCCTGCTTCATAAGGCAACAAATTCCTATCATATCAATAAGATTATTTTGCTCAGGACATGAAGGCTATTTGTGGGCACTGTGATAAGCAGAAAATATTAAGGTTTGATTTGAGTAACTTAGTAAAAATTGTCACTTTTTGCTGCTGCTGCTGCTGCTAAGTCACTTCAGTCATGTCCGACTCTGTGTGACCCCATAGACGGCAGCCCACCAGGCTCCCCCATCCCTGGGATTCTCCAGGCAAGAACACTGGAGTGGGTTGCCATTTCCTTCTCCAATGCATGAAAGTGAAAAGTGAAAGTGAAGTCGCTCAGTCGTGTCTGACTCTTAGCGACCCCATGGACTGTAGCCTTCCAGGCTCCTCCATCCATGGGAGAACTTTCAAAAATATTATTTAATGTTCCTGAAACAATTATGTATTTTAACTAAGAGTATAACTTATAAAATATGTAATAGGTATCTACAGAACTCATCTGATCATAAAAGACCATCTACTATAAAAAGAATATTTCTCTGTTGATGCAGTTACATTATCTAAGTCATTAAGTGTTTCTGTTTTCACAAGCATGGCATATTTTGTTTTCCTCTGGTAGATCTTTCTAGGGTTAGGCGATTTAACAAACCCTTTATATTCAGAATAGTTTCATCCCTGTCACCTCTTAACTATCATGCTGTCTTTCCCTGTCTCCTGTTTTTCCTGGCTTGTCTTCCATCATGCAGTTCTGATACCAGATTTACAGAACACATGGGTGAATCATTCCTTTGACATACAGGTGTGGTGCAAAGACTTCTGCCGGGACCTTCTGTGGCTGTGACTTGGTGAACTGGCTCATTGAAGTTGGCCTCGCCTCTGACCGTGGGGAAGCTGTGATATACGGAGATAGACTGGTGCAAGGGGGAGTCATCCAGCATATCACCAATGAATATGAATTTCGGGATGAGTACTTGTTTTATAGATTTCTTCAGAAGAGTCCTAAACAGAGTCCTCCCACTATTAATGCGGACATTCCCCAGCAGGAAAAATACAAAGAAATTGAGCATTCATCCCCATCCCCTAAGACCTAAGTTACGAAGGAGACAAGCCCACATGGAGTCATACTTTAGCCTCAGATCTGTTACTTATTAGCTGTGGGACCTTTGGCAAATCACCACGTTTCTGAGCCTCAGTTGCCTCTCTGTAAAAATTGACATGTTCCCACTCCATGCTAATATTCTGTGATTTTACGTGTATGTGTAACACACAGAAAACTGACTTAGAAAAAAGAGAACCAAATCAAAATTTAAAGTTCTGATAATGAATATAGTAATTACTATAATTATGTCAACATTTTAAAACATTGCTTCTTCAACTGTGTGCTATAATTTCAAAATCAACATCCAATTTACTATTCTTTTAAATTGCCAAGTTTGGCAGGTGTGCTGCTGGGGGGATATGGTCCTTAAATTATGACCATTTTGCACTTATTGATAGCATTTCCTAAAAGAAGTTTAATGATTGTAATGAGAGGCCTTCTTATTCTATTTTTCCCCTTTCCTCGGCAAATAGTACTCATTAAAAACTAGAAGCACTTTTTTTTTAAGGTTCATCTTCTCTTGCTTTGCTATCCAAAATAGTAATCTGTGCCATTAGGAGGGGAATAAAAACCTCCATAAATATTATTATCTCTAAAATCCATCAACAGAAGTGTAGTCTAATCTTTAACTTTTGTACTAAAAATAATAATTTGAGCAGATGCATTTAAATTTGCCAACAAAATTATTGCCATGTGAAATATCATTTCTGGTGTTTGCACAAAGCATCTCAGAGCAGAAGGATAACCCTATACCTTTTCCCTGCAGTTAAAAAGAAGAGAAACTATGTAATTCAAGTCGAGATTTTTAAATTCTTTACCTAACATCCTACTGTTACATATACAATTTAGTTTTAAATATCCATGTATAAAAATTTATACATTTGAAAATTATTAAATGTTGCCCTCAGATAAGCTTTACCTTCGGTCAATTAAAGAGACATCTATTCGCATGACCTTTGAACCTCTACTTAACTGCTAGGTGTCAGTACTGGTTTAACTTATTGAAAACTGTTTCAAATATTTATTTGTCTCATACTTTTTAGTGTCATATGTAAAGGCCATTTAGAAAATAATTTATAGGGTTAAATCACTGCCTTTTTAATGCAACAAAATGTAACAACAACAACAAAAAAAACCCTGCATGGAAGCCTAGGGTATTTAACGAGTAAATTACACATTAATGTGTAGTATTAATCTATACCAATTTTAAGTTTAATAAGGGAATGGGGTTTTCAGCAGAACTGTCTTGCTACGTAACTTTTTTTTTTAATGACCACATAATAACTCTCAGAATGCTCAGGAGTAAGCATAAAGCCTCACTGCTGTACCAGGAGACTTAGAGTGATAGCAATAAAGATACTAATTCATATGCATGCAAGCAACACAAACTCAAGTGGGGAATTTGTTTTGCTTGTGAACAGGTCATATTACACATGTTATTTGCATGAAGGGAATTGGAAGCATCTTTTTCCATGGAAGCACTAAAAGAAACCCTGACTCAGAAAGATCTGCAGTTTCAGATAATGGAAGTTTTTAAGAGATGTTTTTAGAATTAAGGATATGCTAGTTTTATTAAATAAAAATATTTGTAACTTTTACTTGCTCACTGACAGCAAGTTTCTCAATAAAATACCTATTTTAACTTGCTTTGCCAGTGTCTTTTCTTTGAGTAATCCAAATAATGCAGAAGCCGTCAGAGAGGTCTTTTCTATAGATTCTCAATGTTTCCTTAAGCGGATCTCTTGAGGCTGACTATCCTTCATGACCCAATGGGACCTGTGCACAGGACCTTGCCCAAGGATGCACTCAATAAGCACCTTTTATTCATGAGTCAGTATGACATTAAAGTCCTCACATATTTATTTTTTTCATAATTTTTAATATGTAGGGTCACAGCTGGAAAACTTATCCAATACAATTTTGATTAAAAGCTGCCACTTTTATACTAATCTTCAGCATGATCAGTTGTTCTTTTCTGTTATCAATGTGTAATTCCATGCCTAACTTGTGTTTAAATTTCAGTATTTTTTAGAATAAGGTTAAATGAGCTTTGTCATTTTAAGAATAATAATTAATGATCAGTAAACTACTAAAAACACAAAAATAATGTAAAAGTATTATGTCACATTTGCTATGCAGCAGAATACAGCTTAGTTTTGCCCCATCATACCTCATATCATGTATAATATTAAATTAATTTGGATCACTAAACTAGATGGTCAGGTGATTGAGTTATGGTTGGAAACAAGATCAGAAATATCACCGTTTTTCAGGAAAAGACAGGATAATAAATTTCTCCAATTATTATGATAAAAGCCTAAAAGAGAAAACATTCACTCTGCAAAACCTGTTTTAGAGCAAAATTACAAATAGGAACTAGATTTCCAAAATTCTAGGTGGCATAATTATTTCTATGGTAAATATTTTCATTAAAAATTAATATATAAATTGATGTTTTCATCAAAGATCGAACTCGCTTTCTCTAAAATACTCATTTATTAGATTATTCCCTTGGTTTATTATGTAATGGTAAATAATAAACCACATAAGGACTGACCAAAAAAGCACTTAATTTGAGCTACTATATTTTTTACTCTTAAGAAACCCGTGAAATTTAAGAAAACCTTAAATTTTCTAAAATATACCACAAGGCATTAATTACCCACTCAAGGACCAAAGCCCAAATACCATTTCAGATTTATAAAGTCTCCCAAAATGTTTTATAAATTAATTGGCTATTTTATAAACATTAATGTAATAATTCTTGTCTTTATTTGGGGAGTTATTATTCCCATTTTGATTATGAAAAAAGGGAACAGATTGACCTCAACCTTAATAAAAGGCTATCTTATCTTCCAAGTTATACAGCTGGATTGTCTAGCTAACATTCTCAACTTTACAAGCAGAAAAGAGGACTGTGTAAATTTTTTCCATCAGTCCTCAAATGTTAATTTAACATGTTTATTGAGCATCTACCTTGTGCCAGACATAATGTTGAATACTAAGTACACAACAGTGGCGGAAAATTGTGAGAGAGAGAGGTGTTAAACATTTAATTACACTTGTGATCAGGCTCTCATGTGGCTCTGAAAGTGTGTATCAAGAGACCCAACCTTGTGTGGGGAAACTTCCCTAAGGAAGTCATGCTTCAGCAGAACTCTCTATTAAAGAGCACATGAAATGAATGATGCAGGCAGAGGGTGTAGTCATGATGAGGGGACTGGGCACATTCAAGGAACTGAAAGAGCAGAATAGAAACTTAAAAAAAAAACCCATGACAAACGCATAAATAAGATAGACGGGAGCAGAATCTTGTTGATAGTTGGTAAGGATTGGGACTTGTCTCAGTGACTGTTTTAAAAGAGTTTTAGATTCAGTAAGAAAATTAACAGCTTAATTTCTAAAAATGAGCAGAAGATCTGAACAGATATCTCACCAAAGAAGATACAGAGATGGCAAATAAGCATATTAAAAGGTGCTTTGCATCATATGTCATTAGGGAAATACAAATTAAAACAATGAGATACTACTATGCAGATGGTGATTGCAGCCATGAAATTAAAAGACACTTACTCCTTGGAAGCAAAGTTATGACCAACCTAGATAGCATATTCAAAAGCAAAGACATTACTTTGCCAACAAAGGTCCGTCTAGTCAAGGCTATGGTTTTTCCTGTGGTCATGTATGGATGTGAGAGTTGGACTGTGAAGAAGGCTGAGCGCCAAAGAATTGATGCTTTTGAACTGTGGTGTTGGAGAACACTCTTGAGAGTCCCTTGGACTGCAAAGAGATCCAAGCAGTCCATTCTGAAGGAGATCAGCCCTGGGATTTCTTTGGAAGGAATGATGCTAAAGCTGAAACTCTAGTACTTTGGCCACGTCATGCGAAGAGTTGACTCATTGGAAAAGACCCTGATCTGGGAGGGATTGGGGGCAGGAAGAGAAGGGGACGACAGAGGATGAGATGGCTGGATGGCATCACCGACTCGATGGACGTGAGTCTGAGCAAACTCCGGGAGTTGGTGATGGGCGTGCTGTGATTCATGGGGTCGCAAAGAGTCGGACACGACTGAGCAACTGAAGTGAACTGACATACCTATTAGTATGGCCCAAATCCAGAACACTGACAACATCAAATGTTGGCAAGGATGTGGAACAATAGGAACTCTTATTCATTGCCGGTAGGAAAGCAAAGTGATAGTAGTCACTTTAGAAGACAGTTTGGCAGTTTCTTATAAAATTAAACATACTCTTAGCATGATATCCAACACTCATGTTCCTGAGTACATACTCAAATGAGTTGAAAACATGTCTACACAAAAACCTGCACACAGATGTTTACAGCAGCTCTATTTATAATTGCCAAAACATAGAAGCAACCAAGATGCCCTTCAGTAGTGGATGTCAGCAACCAGGATAACCAGACAATGGAATATTATTCCTCACTAAAAAGAAATGAGCTATCAAGCCATGAAAAGACATAGAGGAAACTTATATTACCAAGATATAGGGACAATCTGCAAAGGCTATATACTGTAGAATTTCACTTATATAATACTCTGGAAAAGCCAAAACTGTAAAGACAATGAAAAACGAGTGGCTGTCAGGGGTTAGGGGAAGGGACGGATGAATAGGTGGAACGCACAGGACAGAGCGATGAAACTGTTCTGTATGATACTGTAATTGTAGATACATGTCACTATACATGTGTACATGTGTACAATGAGTGAACCCTAATGTAAACTCTGGATTTGGGGTGATAATGATGTGTCAATGTAGGTTCATCAAGCATAACAAACGTAGCACTCTGGTGTGACATGTTGATGGTAGAGGGAGGGTAGAGGAACAGGGGTACATGACAACTCTGTACCTTCTGCTTACTTTTGCTTTAAACCTAAAACTGCTCTAAAAATAATCTATTTTTTTTAAATCGGAGGGAAATTCATGACCAGATTTAAAATTTTAATAGGTCATTTTGGCTGCAGTGACCCACGTGGCTGAAGATAAAGAGCACAAATGGGTGTAGAAGAACTTAACTGCAGTGGTCCAGGTAAGAGCCTGGTGCTAGTTTGGTCTAGCATGGTATCAAAGGAGAAAGTGAAAACATGCAGGCCCTAGAGAGAGAAATAAGACTCACATTTCTGTGCCGCAATAAACCACTGCACTGCTTACCCTTTGTTTCCTCACATATTAAAAAAGAGAGAGGGGGCACATGAGGTTGGCTAACGTGCTTCATGACTTAAGAACCTATCCCTGAATTATATGTAAGACAAACCAGAATTAACTGAGTACTTGATAAAGTTTTCTTTTGTAATGGAAGTCCTATGTTAGACAAAAGCTCTCAGATGATTTTTAAGAGAAAATTTTAAAAAATTTCTGAGCACTCTTTAGCAATAATAGTAACACAGTATTTTACTAACAATCCTAATTGCAATGATGTGTGTGCATGCTAAGTTGCTTCATTCATATCCGACTCTTTGCAACCCTATGGACTGTAGACCCCCAGGCTCATCTGTTCATGGAATACTCAAGGCAAGAATACTGGAGTGGGTAGCCATTCACTCCCTTCTCCAGGGGATCCTCCCAACCCAGGGATTGAACCCAGGTCTCCCACACTGCAGGCAGATTCTCTACATCTGAGCTAGTGATCAATAAATATGACAGTATAATCAAATACCTAACATAGAAATTTCTAGAAACCAATAAATACCATGTCATTTTGAGTTGGATTTTTCTTTTGTTTATATTTGCAACTTTGAGTCTTTCTTGGTAATCTCTGTGTAACTTTAACAAAGTTTTATAATTTGGGGACAAATACTATTACTCATATATAATGCTCATAACACATTATACATTATAGCATTTTAATGTTTATAATATGTTAATATTTCTATTTCATCACCACTATCCCACTCTTTGGAAGGAAAGTTATGACCAACCTAGACAGCATATTCAAAAGCAAAGACATTACTTTGTCAACAAAGGTCCGTCTAGTCAAGGCTATGGTTTTTCCAGTGGTCATGTATGGATGTGAGAGTTGGACTAGAAGGAGGGCTGAATGTAGAAGAACTGATGCTTTTGAACTGTGGTGTTAGAGAAGACTTTTGAGAGTCCCTTGGACTGCAAGGAGATCCAACCAGTCCATCCTAAGGGAAATTGGTCCTGGGTGTTCATTGGAAGAACTGATGTTAAAGCTGAAACTCCACTATTTTGGCCACCTGATGCAAAGAGCTGACTCATTTGCAAAGACCCTGATGTTGGGAAAGATTGAAGGCAGGAGGAGAAGGGGACGACAGAGGATGAGATTGTTAGATGGCATCACTGACTCAATGGACATGAGTTTGGGTAAACTCCGGGAGTTGGTGATAGACAGGGAGGCCTGGTGTGCTGTGGTTCATGGGGTTGCAAAGAGTCAGACACGACTGAGCAACTGAATTGAACTGAACTGATCCCATTCCTGTTCCTGTTTTCCTTGAATGAACAGAAGTAAAAGATGTGAGATTTGAGACACCAAAACAGTATCTCCTAGGGTCTTGGCTTATTTCATGTCCTGATCTCCCAGAAAAGCTCTAAGTAAGGAGCATGGGTGAGAGAATGCTAGATAATTAGAGCTAAAAAGCTCACTGGTCAGCTAAGTCTTGACAAAGAGCATGTTTGAGTTTAATAAAAAATTTGCATAATTAAAACACTAATAAAACAATGTGTAAATCTAGAAAATTTTGCTAGAGCTGGCTAATACTTGCCTAAAGCACAAAAAATTTATTAGTTGAGACAATATTTTCCACTAAAAAGAAAAATTTGCTTTCTTACTGTAACTAATAAATGCATACATTATTTTAATGTTTCATGCTTTATGCAGAATTGGACATTTCATTATTGTGATTTTTTTAAGATATCATGGCTAACAAAATGTATACATCAATACCTGAAGCAACACCTGACTATCCATGATCTATATGTCCAATTCCAATCTTATTTCCTTTCTCAGTATTTCATCAAAGCTATATGTAGTTTTAATAGCCATGCTATCACTTGAATGCTATTAAAGAATAGTCAGATCTGCTCAAACTAAGTTTATATTATTTACCAAAGTAATGGATTCTAACTTTGAGGATGATTGCTGACCATTTATGTGATCACTAAGAACTAACATTTGACTTATAAATTCTAATTTCATCTTCTGTACACTGATGAAGAAGATTAACAATTTTATCCACTTGAAGATGCTTGTTTTGAAGGACTGATTCCATCTCTTTGAACAGTTCTTTCTCCAGTTTTCTCATGTTGTCCAACATTGTTTTGGCTTTTTCCTGAACAATTGAAAAATAAAAATTAGTAAATACACAGACACATATGTGCATGTGAATGCACACACACACACACACACACACACGAGTCTAACCAAATTCCAAATCACCTCTACAGACAAGGTTTGTTCATTCTGGTTTCAATTTCTGGTTCAGTTCCCCTTCTATTCTTTAGACAAAGAAAGAATGAAATTCTTTGGGAAAAATCATTGTTCTAGTTTGAGTTAATCTATTAACCACAAACTATTAGTTATTCTTAGTAGAAAAGACAATAACAAATATGTAGTATTAGTCCATAAGCAAGAAACATAAAAGACAAATAACAGGTCAATTGAAATTTTTATATTAATTGTGAATAGGGAAGACTGATGAAAACTGGCTGAGCTATTTTTGTGAATTTGGATCTTCTATTTTTAAGACCAGCATTATCAGATTAAACAGGGGAATAGAATAGTAACATTCAAGGGAAAGAACAACTAAAAGAAAAGAGATTTTCTCATGATTCCTTGTTTCAACAGGGGGTTAAAAAAGTCAGGATTCTTATTGAAAGGAGCAATTTCAAGTTATTAATGAATTACCATCAGTTAGAGGGTAGGTACTGGTAGAGAATTATAAAAAGTGAGTATAATTTTGAAAATTTGAACCATTATGGAGCAGAACTCCATCATGATTCTTAACTTTGAGCTGTACTTCAATATGAAATTGTATGCAAATTTTTTCCCCTCAAGAAACTCTGCATTCCATATCTGAACAAAAAATGTATTTTGTTTATAAATGGTATTAGAACAATTTGGTCACCTCTTTGAAAAAGTTAGAGCCCTACTTCATAACACCTGCAAAAATAAATTCCATATAAAGAACTATTTTTTCCAAATATACACATACATACTAGAAGAAAATGCAGAGGTTATATTTATTTTGAGGTGAGGCAGGCCTTCTGAAGCATGAAATCAAAATGTCTTACAGTAACAAATATACTTTACTAAATTTTAAACTTTTGTCTGACAAAAAAGTTAAATAAAATGAGATTAAACATTTGCTACCTAACAAAGTTATTCACATATTTTTTGCCTCTTTGGGGCAAAGGGCTAAACAATCAAGAATCACTTGAAAAACAGGCTAAGGAATATAACAGGCAAATCATTTAAGAAGAAATACCAAAGGCCAATAAACATATGAGATTTTCAACTTCATTAGTAATCAAGAAATGGTAACAAACTACCAGTAGAACTGACTCTCCCTAAAACACAAAAGTAGTTATTTACACAGCCAGGACTAAAACCAAACTCTTTGACAATTCTTCCCTCAAATTCTACTGTATTTCCACTACTTTGTTGTCAATCAATATTTAATACCAGCTGGTTTTAGAAAAGGCAGAGGAATCAGAGGTCAAATTACCAACATCCACTGGATCATCAAAAAAGCAAAGAGTTCCAGAAAAACATCTATTTCTGCTTTATTGACTATGCCAAAGCCTTTGACTGTGTGGATCATAATAAACTGTGGGAAATTCTGAAAGAGATGGGAATACCAGACCACCTGACCTGCCTCTTGAGAAACCTATAAGCAGGTCCGGAAGCAACAGTTAGAACTGGACATGGAACAACAGACTGGTTCCAAATAGGAAAAGGAATACTTCAAGGCTGTATATTGTCACCCTGCTTATTTAACTTATATGCAAAGTACATCATGAGAAATGCTGGGCTGGAAGAAGCACAAGCTGGAATCAAGATTGCAGGGAGAAATATCAATAACCTCAGACATGCAGATGACACCACCCTTATGGCAGAAAGTAAAGAGGAACTAAAAAGTCTCTTGATGAAAGTGAAAGAGAGTGAAAACGTTGGCTTAAAGCTCAACATTCATAAAACTAAGATCATGGCATCTAGTCCCATCACTTCATGGGAAATAGATGGGGAAACAGTGGAAACAGTATCAGACTTTATTTTTTGGGCTCCAAAATCACTGCAGATGGTGATTTCAGCCATGAAATTAAAAGACGCTTACTCCTTGGAAGGAAAGTTATGACCAACCTAGATAGCATATCCAAAAACAGAGATATTAATTTGCCAACAAAGGTTCATCTAGTCAAGGCTATGGTTTTTCCTGTGGTCATGTATGGATGTGAGAGTTGGACTGTGAAGAAAGCTGAGTGCCAAAGAATTGATGCTTTTGAACTGTGGTGCTGGAGAAGACTCTCAAGAGTCCCTTGGACTGCAAGGAGATCCAACCAGTCCATTCTAAAGGAGATCAGTCCTGGGTGTTCACTGGAAGGACTTATGCTGAGGCTGAAACTCCAATACTTTGGCCACCTCATGCGAAGAGTTGACTCATTGGAAAAGACCCTGATGCTAGGAGGGATTGGGGGCAGGAGGAGAAGGGAACGACAGATGATGAGTTGCATCACTGACTCGATGCACATGAGTTTGGGTGAACTCCGGGAGTTGGTGATGGACAGACAAGGAGGCCTGGCGTGCTGCGATTCATGGGGTTGCAAAGAGTCGGACATGACTGAGCGACTGAACTGAACTGAACTGAACTGAAGTAAACTCTAAAATAGTAACTTCTTTTAAATTTTATTTCAATGTTACTTGCAGAAATGTCAAAAAGCAATTTTATTTAGTTTAATGGGCATTTAGTAGTAATTCTACAAAACTCACTCCCAAAACAGAAAAAGAAAAAAACCTCACTCCCACAAGCAGTATTTAAGGGGAAAAGGGCGCTGACAACTCTTGAGAACTATCATGAGAAATTAGAACAGTGCAGAGGCTGCTCAGGGAGGAGTGAAGGATAATCCCTCCAGAACAGACGTTCATGAAACATATCACTGAGAAACTTAAGCAAAGGCAAGAAGAACCAGAGGGTTCATCATTTTTCACAGCGCTGTGCTCAGTCAGGATGAGCCAAGCCCATGGAGGGAATGACACTTCTGACCCAGGGAACTGGGCCTGAGTCAGTGCACTTAATAGGCTCCTGGAACAAAACACTTGCCTCTCACTCCATACCACTTGGCTACAAAGAAAGTGTTTACACTGTAGGTCAGAGGTCAAACAAATTGGTCTCAGAAAAAGCAGAAGTAGTGTCAAGTGTGCGTGCATGCTAAGTCGCTTCAATCATGTACGACTCTTTGTAACCCTATGGATGGTAGCCTGCCAGGCTTCTCTGTCCAAGAGATTCTCCAGGCAAGAATACTGGAGTGGGTTGCCATGTCCTCCTCCAGGGTAGTGTCAAGAACATATAACAAATAGAGGATCTGGACAAAGCTCTCTGCTTTAAGCATAAGTTGGGGGGAGGGGAGAGCAGACAGAAAAGCATGACCACTATATAAACATACTACAGAAAAAGGAAAAAAAAAAATAATTACCTAGGAGGAAAATGCATTTAATGCATTTAATGTAGAAAGAATGTAAATATATATATACCTTGACAAAGTAAAAGTAATTATAGACAATAAAAATCAGAAGCTAGTAAAAGCAAGTGAGAAAAGATATAAGATGACCAATTTTTTCCTTCATTGCAAGGAATCAGTTGATAGTTTTATGAGAAGCCTTTAGGTAACCCTTCCATTTCCTTCTAATCTATTTTTTTAATCTCTGGAGCAGAGAAGGAAGAGGGCAGGAAGGCTGAAGACATATGGATATTATAGAATTGTCTCCCCATCTATCTATCTCCCCCTCAAAGTATCTACTTATTTTTGGAGATGATATTTTGTGTGATATATTTAATCTTTTATAATACTTATGTTTAAAAGTGTTATATAAGCATTTATCATTTTGTAAAAAACTCAACTCATTATAATTATTTTAAGTCTATGGAGTGTCAAGTCACTTTCAGTTAAAATTAATCTGAGGGTACATGATCAAGAACATTATTTGAGAGACCAAGTTAACTCCCCTCCAGTAGTCTTATAATTTTTGGTGTGAGATACACTAAGCAAGCTACTTAAACTCTCCAAGTTTCAGATTTATTATGAATCAGTGAACAAAAATGGACAGAAATGAGTGAACTTAATTCACATGACCATTATATCTACTGCTGGGGCAAGAATCCCATAGAAGAAATGGAGTAGCCCTCATAATCAACAAGAGTCTGAAATGCAGTACTTAGCTGCAACCTTGAAAAAAGCAGAAAGATCTCTGTTCGTTTCCAAGGCAAACTATTCAACATAATTCAAGTCTATGTCCCAGCCACTGATGCTGAAGAAGCTGAAGTTGATCAGTTCTATAAAGACCTAGAAGACCTCCTAGAACTAACACCAAAAAAAGATGTCCTATTCATCATACGGGATTGGAATTCAAACGTGGGAAGTCAAGAGATACCTGGAGTAACAGACAAGTTTGGCCTTGGTGTACAAAACAAAGGCAAAGCCTAACAGAATTCTGCCAAGAGTATACACTGGTCATAGCAAATACCCTTTTTCAACAACCTAAGATAACAACTTTACACATGGACATCACCAAATGTCAATACCAAAATCAGACTGACTACATTCTTTGTAGCCGAAGATGGAGAAGCTGTATACAGTCAGCAAAAACAAGACCTGGAGCTGATTGTGGCTGAGATCTTCAGCTTCTCTTGGCAAAATTCAGGCTTAAACTAAAGAAAGTGGGGAAAACCACTAGGCCAGCCATGTATGACTTAAATCCCCTATGAATATACAGTGGAGATGAAAAATAGATTCAAGGGATTAAATCTAGTAAATAAAGTGCCTGAAGAACTATGGACAGAGTCCATAATATTGTACAGGAAACAGTAAACAAAACCATCCCAAAAAAAAAGAAAAGCAAGAAGGCAAAATGGTTGTCTGAGGAGGTTTTACAAATAGCCGAGTTAAGAAGAGAAGTGAAAGGAAAGGGAGAAAGGGAAAGATACAGCCAACTGAATGCAGAATACCCGAGAAGAGCAAGGAGAGACAAGAAGGCCTTCTTGAATGAACAGTGCAAAGAGACAGAGGAAAACAACAGAAGGGGAAAGACTAGCTATCTCTTCAAGAAAACTGGAATATCAAAGGAACATTTCATCCAAAGATGGGCACAATAAAGGACAGAAACAGTAAAGACCTAATAGAAGCAGAAGAGACCAAGAAGAGATGGAAGGAATACACAGAAGAACTGTACAAAAAAAGATCTTAATGACCCGGATAACCACGATGGTGTGGTCACTCACCCAGAGCCAGACATTCTGGAGTGTGAAGTTAAGTGGGCCTTAGGAAGCACTGCTGTCAATAAAGCTAGTGGAGGTGATGGAATTCCAGCAGAGCTATTTAAAATCCTAAAAAATAATGCTATCAAAATGCTACACTTAATCAGTCAGTCAGTTCAGTTGCTCTGTTATGTCCAACTCTTTGTGACCCCATGGACTGCAGCACGCCAGGCCTCGCTGTCCAAAACCAGCTCCCAGAGTTTACTCAAACTCATGTCCATTGACTTGGTGATGCCATCCAACCATCTCATCCTCTGTCGTCCCCTTCTCCTCCTGCCTTCAATCTTTCTCAGCATCAGGGTCTTTGCAAATGAGTCAGCTCTTCACATCGGGTGGCCAAAGTATTGGAGTTTCAGCTTCAGCATCAGTCTTTCCAAGGAATATTCAGGACTGATCTCCTTCAGAATGGACTGGTTGGATCTCTTTGCTGTCCAAGGGACTCTCAAGAGTCTTCTCTAACACCACAGTTCAAAAGCATCAATTCTTTGGTGCTCAGCTTTCTTTATAGTCCAACTCTCACTCAATATGTCAGCAAATTTGGAATACCCAGCCATGGCCACAGGACTGGAAAAGGTCAATCCTCATCCAAGTCCCAAGGAAGGGCAGTACTAAAGAATGTTCAAACCACCATCTCCTATGCTACTAAGGTTATGTTCAAACTCCTGCATGTTAGGCTTCAGCATTATGTGAACCAAGAGCTTCCAGATGTGCAAGCTGGGTTTAGAAAAGGCAGAGGAATCAGAGATCAAATTGCCAACATTTGCTGGATTATAGAGAAAGCAAGGGAATTCCAGAAAAACATCTACCTCTGTTTCATTGACTATGTTAAAGCCTTTGACTGTGTGGATCATAACAAATTGTGGAAAACTCTTAGAGATAGAATACCAGACCATCGTACCTGTCTACTGAGAAACCTGTATGCCAGTCAAGAAGCAACAATTAGAACCTTGTATGGAACAACTAACTGGTTCAGGATTGAGAAAGGAGTACAAGACTGTTCATTGTCACCCTGTTTATTTAACTTACACGAAGAGCACATCATGAGAAATGCCATTCTGGATGAGTTACAAGTGGAATCAAGATTGCCAGGAGAAATACCAACAACCTCAGATATGTAGATGATACCACACTAATGGCAGAAAGTGAAGAGAATAAGGGTGAAGGAGAAGAGTGAAAATGCTGACTTAAAACTAAATATTAAAGAAACTATGATCATGGTATCTGGCCCCATCACTTCATAGATGGAGAAAAAGGGAAGCAGGGAGAGATTGCCTCTTCCTGGGCTTTAAAATCACTGCGGATGGTGAGTGCAGCCAGGAAACTAGAAGACGATTGCTTCTTGGCAGGAAAGCTATGACAACCTAGACAGTGTATTAAAAAGCAAAGACAATACTTTGTCAACAAAGGTCTGTATAGTCAAGGCTATGGTCTTTCCCGTAGTCACGTGTGGCTGTGAGAGCTGGACCATAAAGAAGGCAGAGTGCTGAAGAACTGATGCTATCGAACTGTGGTCTTGTAGAAGACTTTTGAGAATCCCTTGGACAACAAGAAATTAAACCAGTCAATCTTAAAGGAAATCAACCTTGAATACTCATTGGAAGGACTAATGCTGAAGCTGAAGTTCCAATACTTTGGCCACCTGATGCAAACAGCCAACTGATGGGAAAAGACCCTGATGCTGGGAAAGACTGAAGGCAGAAGAAGAGGGTGACAGAGGATGAGATGGTTGGATGGCATCACTGATGCAACAGACATAAACTTGGGCAAACTGCAGGTGTTGGTGAGGGACAGGAAGCCTGGTGTGCTGCAGTCCATGGGGTCGCGAAGGGTCGGACAAGACATGGCAACTCAACAACAACAGCAACAACAATGGGGGTATTAATATCGGGCTTCCCTGGTAGCTCAGATGGTAAAGTGTCTGCCTACAATGTGGGAGACCTGGGTTTGATCCCTGGGTCGGAAAGATCCCCTGGAGAAGGAAATGGCAACCCACTCCAGTATTCTTGCCTGGAAAATCCCAGGGACCGAGGAGCCTGGTAGGCTACAATTCATGGGGTCCCAAAGAGTTGGACATGACTAAGCGACTTCACTTTCTTTTCACCTGATAAAGTGGTTGTGAAGATTAAATGAAATACCCCATGTAACAGTAGCATGGTGTTTGGTGTATAAGTGTTCAATAAATCTTAGCTATTATTACCAACATCCGCTGGATCATGGAAAAAGCAAGAGAGTTCCAGAAAAACATCTATTTCTGCTTTATTGACTATGCCAAAGCCTTTGACTGTGTGGATCACAATAAACTGTGGAAAATTCTGAAAGAGATGGGAATACCAGACCACCTGACCTGCCTCTTGAGAAATCTGTATGCAGGTCAGGAAGCAACAGTTAGAATTGGACATGGAACAACAGACTGGTTCCAAATAGGAAAAGGAGTATGTCAAGGCTGTATATTGTCACCCTGCTTATTTAACTTATATGCAGAGTACATCATGAGAAACTCTGGACTGGAAGAAACACAAGCTGGAATCAAGATTGCCGGGAGAAATATCAATAACCTCAGATATGCAGATGACACCACCCTTATGGCAGAAAGTGAAGAGGAACTCAAAAAGCCTCTTGATGAAAGTGAAAGTGGAGAGTGAAAAAGTTGGCTTAAAGCTCAACATTCAGAAAATGAAGATCATGGCATCTGGTCCCACCACTTCATGGGAAATAGATGGGGAAAGAGTAGAAACAGTGTCAGACTTTATTTTTTTGGGCTCCAAAATCACTGCAGATGGTGACTGCAGCCATGAAATTAAAAGGAAGGAAAGTTATGACCAACCTAGATAGCATATTCAAAAGCTGAGACATTACTTTGCCAACAAAGGTTCATCTAGTCAAGGCTATGGTTTTTCCTGTGGTCACGTATGGATGTGAGAGTTGGACAGTGAAGAAGGCTGAGCGCCGAAGAACTGATGCTTTTGAACTGTAGTGTTGGAGAAGACTCTTTTGAGAGTCCATTGGACTGCAAGGAGATCCAAGCAGTCCATTCTGAAGGAGATCAGCCCTGGGATTTCTTTGGAAGGAATGATGCTAAAGCTGAAACTCCAGTACTTTGGCCACCTCATGCGAAGAGTTGACTCATTGGAAAAGACTCTGATGCTGGGAGGGACTGGGGGCAGGAGGAGAAGGGGACGACAGAGGATGAGATGGCTGGATGGCATCACTGACTCGATGGACGTGAGTCTGGGTGAACTCCGGGAGCTGGTGATGGACAGGGAGGCCTGGTGTGCTGCGATTGATGGGGTCGCAAAGAGTCGGACACGACTGAGCGACTGAACTGAACAGATTGTTATTATGCTTAATATAATAAATTGCTGTAAAAAATTCAAACTACATACTTAACCATTATTTTTAACCAAAGGTCAAAAATAATATAAGGGCTTCCCAGGTGGCTCCGTGGTAGAGAATTGACCTGCCAGTGCAGGAGACACAGGAGACGTGAGTTCGATCCTTGGTTCGAAAGATCCCATGGAGGGGGAAATGGCAACCCTCTCCAGTATCCTTGCCTGGAAAATTCCATGGAGAGAGGAGCCTGGTGGGCTACTGTCCACGAGGTCAAAAAGACTTGGTCATGACTGAGCGACTGAGCACACATACAGAAATAATACAGCTCTATTATAGTCCAGCCATCCAAACTATTTTTAGACCTATTTTTATATAAAGAAAAGAAGGCTGACATTCCAAAGCTCAAAATATGAATTGAATCATACTTTAAGTTATTCTTCATGATAAACAGAAAAGATAATCTAATCATACCGTCTTATTATCTAGTATTTCCAAGGCCTGTTGATGTTTTTGGTAGAGTGGATGTCTTCTGTCAGGCTTACTGTTAAATTGTAGCTTCTTTCCAACTGAATCTTCAAGTTCAAATGTAGGTGAACTGGTGTTCAACAGTTGTGAAATATTCGGCACAAATATGAAAGGCTTAAAAACAGATCTAGAAGAAAACGTATTAAGTTGGTATGTGTGATATAAAAATATTCAGCATTATTCTAAATCTTCTATGATTCCCTCCAGTTTCTACTCATTTATAACATACTGATTGTTCCTGTCATACTAGTTTTGCCTGTGCCTATCTTCCTTGGTATACTAGGATCTTCTTTTGGGGCAAGGGACATGCTTTATTTAGCCTTGAATTCCCATGAACCTAACAAAGGGCCTGGCATATAAACAGTGTCAAGTTAAATTATGGTTCATTTTTTATGCAAACTCCACAGTTGGAGGGTAAGAACAATCCTCAGTGCAAAATATTGAGGATTAGGATATGGGATGAAAATAAACAGAAGTATTAATAAAGGGTTCACAAGTTTCCTTCCATTTGCTTGATGATATCTTTAGTAAGATGAAAGATAAGAGCAAACATAAGATCATTTCTAAATGTAATGTGCATTATGTTTTATGAGAGATACCAACAATTTAAATCAAGATAGCCTGTATAATCCTCCTTGATAAAGCTTAAACTATTGATATTTTAAGTTTTACATGTATTTTCTAGATTATTAAACCATTTTACTGATCATCTAATATTTAATATGGAAATCTGCATAAAAAAACCTATCTACTTTCTTTTCTTGACAATTTTAAATATATTTGGGGAAAGAGGGGATAGGAATAACTGTGTACCAGAAACAATAAATATTTTCATCCCATAAGAATGAGAACAGTTATATAACAAATATGCAATGGCAGACTAAAACCTGAATAAAACATTCAGTAGAAAATTTTTGTCATATTGGCGCAACAAAAATTTAGCCTGACAAAATCATGACCAGACTAATGATTCTACCCCAGTCCCTGCCTGGTTTATAGTATTTGTGACTTTACCTCTCAGGATCAGGAGTCCCTGTAAAGAAGTGAATGCAAGGAAGTTTGGAATCTTGAGGTAAAATAGAAACCATGCTTGCAGTGGTCAGGAATTCTCCCTCCATATTAATGCCACTTGGTTTATCTCGGAGAATTTCCACCATTGTTTCAAAAGTTATGTTTCCTAAGGAAATAAATTTTAAGACCATCAAATACATATGCATTTGCAAACTGGTATCCTGCAATTATGAACTGCTTTCTCTACTGATAATGTATAACATGAGATACTGGTTTAGGTATTAAGTAAGACTGACTATAAGCAAATCTTGTATCATAACTGTTAGACTCACTGGGCTGTCACAAGGAAGATATTTTTTTTAATATAAAATAAACAAAATCTCAAAACATTATAACAGGATAAATCTGTTATCTCTTAAGAAGAAGAAATCAATAATACAAAATACACTCAATCTCATTGCCCTTCCAAAATTTTTTAAGGGGTATGTAGTTAGCAATTAGCTAACAACGTCAATAATTATCATCTGAGTCTATCCATTCTAGGAACCAAATATTAAGAGAATATTGTGTTTAGTTTCCAATATTACAAAAGATGTTCTTTAGAAAATAACAAATTATTTTGTCCTGTAATAATTTCTATGTCTGACATCAATACTCTTTTATGAAAACCTGATTGGGAGTCAAGGAGGCGAAAGACATTATTGGCTAGTGGAACTTGTATGTACACAGTTTTGTCAGACTACTTCAAAAATCTAAATGTCCATTGTGCATGATAAATATAATATAAATATTCTGTTTTCTGCTTTCATAGGTAAAGTTTGGTATATTAAGAATTTTTTGAGAAAAACAGAAAAAATATATATTTTATCTTTTTACCAAACACAACATGTCCATGGTTACAGAGAGCCTCAGAATCCTGTATTTGGAAGGCATTTCTGCCAAAAAATTTAAAAAGCCCAGCATGCCTTCAGACAGCTCTGCTCCATTTTACACATGTTTATGTGGCTTAGGATCTCTCATGACAGGATGGATAACCTTACCCCTCCACAATGCAGTCCTCCAAGAGTAGCCAAAATATCTTCTTCTCACATGATAATGATTCTTGTCTCCAAAATTTATGATTCTCTATTCTCCCTGAATCACATTAAAACTCCTTCAAATTAAAACTTCTACCAAACTTAAGTGAAATAACATTTTCCTATCTTTCATCTGCACTGGTCCTACCTTTTGTCTGTCTCTGCCATTAGACTATAAATTCCTGATCTTTTGTCTGTGTTGTTCCTACCTCTGCAATTAGATTACAAATTCTCTAAAGACAAAAATGGGACTTTCTCTCTTTAGTTCTCATTCATTCAACAAATTTATTGAACACCTATTAAATGTCAGGCATTGTCCTAGGCTATGGATAAATACAGTAATCTAATTTACACGGGTTTATTTAGGAATTTAATATTTGATAAGATTGGTTAGCACTTCAAATCAGTAGACAAAATATAATTCATTTAAAAAGTGGTACTGACAGAAAACTCTACTCAATACTGTATAATGGCCAATATGGGGAAAGAATCTTAAAAAAAAGTACGTGTGTATATACACACATACATACATATAACTGATTCACTTTGCTGTACGACTGAAACTAACACACTATAACTATACTCCATCAAAAAATTTTTAAAACAAGTGGTGCTAAGATCATTGGGTAATCATTTGAGAAGTGATTTTTTAAAAAAAGAAGCTACAATCCTAATTCATACATTATTTTAGAATAATTCCAGAAGAATTATAAATTTTAAAAATAAAACTATAAGATGTAGATAACCATTTCTGGTACAGTGGAAATGACCTTTCTAAAAGCATGACATCAAAGATAAAAACCATATAAGAACAATTCTGCATGGGACATTTTATTACTAGCTTTCTATTTATGCCAGCTATTCTTTTTCCCCTTTTATCCTTTCTTGCCTTCTTTAATTTTTTCAAGTATTTATTATTCTATTTCTACCATGTTAGCTTATTTGTACATTTCTTCTTATTTTCTCTTGACTTTATATATTACAGTCTGTCTTAAATTAGTTCTTCACCACTTAGTTAATACAAGGACCTTGTAACACTTTTACTCCAATTACTGCCTCCTATCTTTTGTCCTATTTCTCATATATTTAATTCTACTGTATTCATCTGGGTCTTGGAAAAGCAGATGCCAATTCTATGTACAAAGCTTTTGAGAGAGAGAACCGAATTTCAGTCTGGCTTCAACAAACTTGGCTTGATGATTTAAATTTTTTCAAATATACAAAGGCTTTTTTTAAACTTTATTTCATATTGGACTATAGCTGCTTATTTAACTTATATGCAGAGTACATCATGTGAAATGTCGGGCTGGATGAAGCACAAGCTGGAATCAAGATTGCCACGAGAAATATCAATAACCTCAGATACGCAGATGACACCACCCTTATGGCAGAAAGCAAAGAGGAACTAAAGAGTCTCTTGATGAAAGTGAAAGAGGAGAGTGAAAAAGCTGGCTTAAAACTCAACATTCAAAAAACAAAGATAATGGCATCCAGTCCCATCACTTCATGGCAAATAGATGGGGAAACAATGGAAACAGTGCTAGACTTTATTTTGGGGGGCTCCAAAATCACTGCAGATGGTGACTGCAGCCATGAAATTAAAAGATGCTTGCTCCTTGGAAGAAAAGCTATGACAAACCTAGATAGCATATTAAAAAGCAGAGACATTACTTTGCTGACAAAGGTCCGTCTAGTCAAAGCTATGGTTTTTCCAGCAGTCATGTATGGATGTGAGAGTTGGACTATAAAAAAAGCTGAGCACCAAAGAATTGATGCTTTTGAACTGTATTGTTGAAGACTCTTGAGAGTCCCTTGAACAACAAGAAGATCAAACCAGTCAATCCTAAAGGATATCAGTCCTGAATATTCATTGGAAGGACTGATGCTACCTGATGAGAAGAACTGACTGGGAAAGACCCTGATGGTGGAAAAGATTGAAGGCAGAAGGAGAAGGGGATGACAGAAAATGAGATGGTTGGATGGCATCACCAACTCTATGGACATGAGTTTGAGCAAGCTCCGGGAGTTGGTGATGGACAGGGAAGCCTGGCATGCTGCAGTTGCAAAGAGTCAGACACGACTGAGTGACTGAACTGACTGAACTGACTGAACTGACAGCCGATTAATAATGTTGTGATAGTTTCAAACAGACAGCAAAAGAACTCAGCCATACATATACATGTATTCATTCTCCTCCAAACTCCCCTCCTATTCAGGATGCCACATAACTGCACAGAGTTCCTTATTCAATACAGTAGGTCCTCATTGATTATCCATTTTAAATATAGCAGTGTGTAAATGTATAAAGATTTTATGAGGGAAAATGCCTATGAGAGAAAATGACAAGTAATCCAGACTGCAACTGAAGTCTGAACCTGGGTTTAATAGGGAAGGAAGAAAGACTGAGTGAAAGTGACCTAGACTAACATGCCATCTAAGGAAAGTTTGCAAGGCTCTCAGGAAGTCCTTGACCCAAAGTCAGACATCAGAAGAGTTCAATGACCCCAGGCATGGGGCTACCTTAGTCTCCCTGATGCTTTCAGTCATTGACCAGGAGCAGCCTTCAGGAAGCGTAGCTTTAGTACTATACAAAGTCAACACACAACAGAACTTGAACACAGCAGCTATGGTCATTGGTCATAAAATTATTATCAGTTCAGTTCAGTTCAGTCACTCAGTCATGTCCGACTCTTTGTGACCCCATGAACCACAGCACGCCAGGCCTCCCTGTCCATCACCAACTCCCGGAGTCCACCCAAACCCATGTACATTGTGTTGGTGATGCCATCCAGCCATCTCATCCTCTGTCATCCCCTTCTCCTCCTGCCTTCAATCTTGCCCAGCATCAGGGTCTTTCCAAATGAGTCAGCTCTCTGCATCAGGTGGCCAAAGTATTGGAGTTTCAGCTTCAACATCAGTCCCTCCAATGAACACCCAGGAATGATCTCCTTTAGGACTGACTGGTTGGATCTCCTTGCAGTCCAAGGGACTCTCAAGAGTCTTCTCCAACACCACAGTTCAAAAGCATCAATTCTTTGGCACTCAGCTTTCTTTATAGTCCAACTCTCACATCCATACATGACTACTGGAAAAACCACAGCCTTGACTAGACAGACTTTTGTTGGCAAAGTAATGTCCCTGCTTTTTAATATGCTGTCTAGGTTGGTCATAACTTTCCTTCCAAGGAGCAAGCGTCTTTTAATTTCATGGCTGCAATCACCATCTGCAGTGATTTTGGAGCCCAGAAAAATAAAGTCAGCCACTGTTTCCCCATCTATTTTGCCATGAAGTGATGGAACTGGATGCCATGATCTTAGTTTTCTGAATGTTGAGCTTTAAGCCAAATTTTTCACTCTCCTCTTTCAGACAATATTTATTTAGTTTTACCCACACATTTACTGTTTCTTTTACTCTTTATTCACTCTCACCCACCTTGCTTCTAATATCATTTTTCCTGAAGAGTAACTCAGTATTTCTTTTAGTACCAACTGATTTGTTGTTTCATTGTTATTCAGTTGCTAACTTGTGTCCAACTCTTTGCAACCCCATAGACTGCAGCACACCAGGCTTCCCTGTCCTTCACTATCTCCTGGAGTTTGCTCAGACTCATGTCCATTGAGTTGAGTCCATTTAATCATCTCATCCTCTGTAGTCCCTTTCCCCTCTGCCCTCAATATTTCCCAGCATCAGGGTCTTTTCCAATGAGTCAGCTCTTCACATCAGATGGCCAAAACATTGGAGCTTCAGCCTCAGCATCAGTCCTTCCAATGAATATTCAGGACTGATTTCCTTTAGGACTGACTGGTTTCATCTCCTTTCTGTCTAGGGGACTCTCAAGAGTCTTCATCAGCATCACAATTAGAAGACATCAGTTCTTCAGCACTCAGCCTTCTTTATGGTCCAACTCTAACATCCATACATGATTACTGAAAAAAACCATAGCTTTGATTATATGGACCTTTGTCAGCAAAGTGATGCCTTTGCTTTTTAACACACTGTCTAGGTTTGTCATAGCTTTTCTTCCAAAGAGCAAATGTCTTTTCATTTCATGGTTACAGTCTCCGTCTGCAACGATTTAGGAGCTCAAGAAAAGAAAATCTGTCACTGTTTCCACTCTTCCCCATCTATTTGCCATTAAGTGATGAGACTGGATGCCATGATCTTAGTTTTTTGAATGTTGAGTTTTAAGTCAGCTTTTTCACGCTTCTCTTCTTTCACCTTCATCAAGAAGCTCTATAGTTTCTCTTTGCTTTCTGCCATTAGAGTGCTATCATCTGCATATCTGAGGTTGTGGATATTTCTCCTGGCAATCTTGATTCCAGCCAATTGGGTTAGTGATGAATTCTCTCAAATTTTAGTCCAACTTCATTTCTGTAGTATATTTTCACTGGATATGGAATTCTAAATTGGTAACAATTATTTTTCTCTATCACTTTAAAGGTGTCATTTTACAGTCTTCTAGATTCTTTCCCTTCTGTTGAAGGCAAAGGTTTTCTGCCAGTCTTATATTTGATGCTTTGAAGGTAATATATATTTTCTCTCTGACTGCTTTTCGGATTTTCTGTTTATTTCCCTCTTCAACAATCTTATTACAATAGGCCCAGGTGTGGTGTCCTTTTATTTATCCTTGGGATTTGTAGAGCTTCATTAAACTGTGACTTGCCGACTTTTATTAATTTGGGAAAATTCTTGGCCAGTATCTCTTCAAATCTTGCTTTTTGCCCATCCGTATTCTCTCTCACCTTTCCTATTGGGACTCCACCTACATACATGTTAGACCTTTTCAATGGGTCCTATATGGCTTTCCCACTCCTGCCTGTATTTTCCAAAGCCTTATCTCTGTTTCAAGCAGAAATTTTCTACTGATATTCCAATTCACTAATTTTTTCTTCTGCTATGTCTCATAAGTTATTATACTGAATTCTCAGTAATTATAAATTTACAGTTCTAAAAACTAAGATCAAGACATCCAGTCCCATCACTTCATGGCAAATTGAAGGAGGAAAAAATGGAAGCAGTGACAGACTTTATTTTCTTGGGCTCCAAAATCACTGCAGATGGTGACTGCAGCCAAGAAATTAAGACACTCCTTGGAAGGAAAGCCACAAGAAACCTAGACAGCATATTAAAAAGCCAAGACATCACCTTGCCAACAAAGGTTCATCTAGTCAAAGCTATGGTTTTTGCAGTAGTCATGTATGGATATGAGAGTTGAACCATAAAGAAGGCTGAGTGCTGAAGAATTGGTGCCTTTGAATTTGGTGCTGGAGAAGACACTTGACAGTCCCTTGGACAGCAAGGAGATGAAACCAGTCAATCCTAAAGGAAATCAACCCTGAATATTCATTGAAAGGGACTGATGCTGAAGCTGAAGCTCCAATACTCTGGCCACCTGATGCACCTCTCACTGGAAAAGATCCTGATGCTGGGAAAGACTGAAGGTAAAAGGAGAAGGGGGGGGCAGAGGATGAGATGGTTAGATAGCATCACCAACTCATGGACATGAATTTGAGCAAACTCCAGGAGATAGTGGAAAACAGGGAAACCCAGCGTGCTGCAGTCCATGAGGTCACAGTCAGATGCGACTTAGCAACTGAACAACAACAGTTCTTTTATTTCCACTTGGTTCTCTTTTCTAGATTTCAGTTCTCTGATGAAATTCTCCATCTTCTCATCTAGTTTTTTTAAACATATAAAACATATTAATTTAAAAGTCTGTATCCAATAAAACTAATTGCAGATAACCAGTGGGTCAGTTTCTACTGTCTTTCTCTTGATTTTCAGTCATTTGGTCCATTTCTTGGCATATTTGATAACTTTTTAATTAAATGTTGGACACTATAAATGAAAATTTGTAGAGGCTCTGCATGATATTTTCCTCCACAGAAGATTCTGGCCAACAGATGGAATATACGTAGATTACCTATTGATCCAGCTGAGACTGGTCTATTCTCTGTCCATTCTTATTTCTAAGGTACAGCCTTTCTGAAGTTTCAACTGAAAGCCTAGGGTATTTCTCAGGCCCCTTCTTGGTTGTTCATCAAATCCAATTTTTGTCCCTAAGACCTTGTAAGACTGCCAAAATCTCTACTTAACTTTGTAAGGTCTTAGCGACTACTCATCCTACATACACAGTGCATAAAAGTCAGCAAGTGCTAGGAGGAGAAATAGTGACATAGAAGGTCAGACTCTTCTCAGAGTGCAGATGGTCTTTTTCCAATTTCCTGGATCTAGGCCCCTCATGTCCTAACTGTTTTCAGGCCTTCAAACAGTGGTTTTATTCTTCCAGCTTTTATAGTTATTCTTGGAAAGAGGCTAGTCCAGTACTAGCTACCCCTTGTTAACCAGAAGCAGATGTTCAGCTTTGTGCTTTTAACCAACTCAGATTTTGTGCCTCTCATTTATTATATATGTCTCTTTTTGCCCTCAAGCAGTATCAATTTCTTAATAACAGTAATGAATATGGTAGATCCATATTGTAACAAGTATATTTAAAAAAAAAAACACAAAACATAGAGTTCCTGCCATCACATAAAATATTTTCAGACACTTATATGTAAATGTTTAGTTACTGCTTTAAAATTAGTCCTAAAGAAAAAAATAACTTTCACTTAACACAGTTGGTTGACCACAGGTATTTGTTTCTTCTCTTTCCAAATCCTACTACAATGACAGCAAAGGAATAAAAAAATGAAATTACTTACACGGACAAATAAAGCATGAAAAGCAAGAAATTCCCCTCATTCCCATGATATATGGGAATAATTAAAAGAAATAAGTTTACATCAAGTCAGTACCCAAATTGTGATTCTGTGACATTTCAAATTAAAATACAGTTGATTTCCATATAAAACAATCTAGTGTTCCATCCTCATTTAATCACTCAAACTACCAACTGCTTTATGTTAATAGCAAATTTTCACTTCCTCCATAACATAGCTATGACTTCAAATTAAAGAAAAATAATGTGTAGATAATTTGTTACAGGAGCAATACCTTTCTGTTAATTTAGAGAAATGCAGGGAGAAACAAAAAAAGTATATATCTGAAAACAATCTTTAATTATAAAACTAGACAATAAAGCAAAAGCCATCCACGCCTATCAGACACATAGCTTCTGCACTCAGGGAGATTGTAGAATGATTCAAACATAAATTCCTATAAGTAGCAAGTTTTGATGAAAACAGTGTCAAAACCATAACACTGAGATAAGACAGGTATTATGAAAATGTTTTCTGTATTCAAAACCTACAATTCTCAAAATGAAAGAAGGATTTACATGATCACTTGAGTAGGATAGCTATAAGTAATCCACTAGCAAGCATTGAATAAGTACTGAGACTGCAGTGGCAGGGTTCACGAAAATGAATGCAAAACACAGGGTACAATCTCATTGCAATTTAAACTAGTCATTTAAAATACGTGAGTGAATGTAGATACAATTTGGACATACATGCAGCACAGTTAATAGCTATCAGGTAGGAAGACAAATAGGCTCTTCCATCTAGAAAAATCACAGGAAAAATTAGCTATAATATTCTAGTAGACAATTTTCTATAAAAGTACTGGAAAGACATTTATTCCTTTGGCAAAGCACAGAAAGCTGGATGAACTGTACTTCATACTTGGAGGAAAAAGAAGTTTCATGTCAGACACATCTATTACTATAATCATGTATGCATTTCAAATCTATAATTCAGTCATTTTGTAGTTAAATATAATAAATTATTACACTGCAGTAGCTAATTGATTTATAATTTTTTCTACCTATTTTTTATTCCTTTTATCCAATCACCCTAAACCTTACAATTCTTGACATTTTTCTGTCCGGCTTAGTTATGTGTTGATATTCTTCATTTTTTCAGAATATCTGCTAATTTTATGTCCTAACCCTTTAGGTTTATTGCCACACACACACAAAAAAGGCACAATAATGATCATCGTTAAACTATCTGCAAGTTAGATAGTTCAATTCAATTTACAAGCCTTTGTTAACAACAAAAAAAACTTACTAAGCATACATATACACTAGTGCAGACACTGAACTAGGTGCTGAGAAAACGTGAGGACAAATACGAGTCTTTTTTTTTTTTTAAGTTTCATACAGGAGATAAGTGAAGAGCACAAACACAGTTTCCTCATTTGTAAAATGAAGATAACACCTACTTACCGTGGTTGCTTAAAGAAAATAGTGTAATCACTTAGCACAGTGTCTAGCCTTTGATACACTTTTTAAATAAACAGGAGTAGGTACTGTTGCAACCATTACTCCATCTCTACTTTTACAATAATGGTCACCATAAAATCAAAATCCTTAGAGTAACAAAGTTTAGTGTTTTCTACATCTCGATCCACATGGAAAAAAAGACACTTCAAATAACCTACTTATAAAATGACAAACTAACATTAAGAAACTTAGAGGAAAATTTTCAAATAATAAGACGTTCTGGAAATTAAAAGTAAGGTATTAAATACTTGGAAAATAATGACATTAAGGCATTCTAAAAACATTCTGTCACAAACTTTTTTCTGCTGTATGTGTGTGCACATTTGTGTGCTTAGTCACTCCATTGTGTCCGACTCTTTGCGACCCTAGGGACTATAGTCAGCTAGGCTCCCCTGTCCATGGGATTTTCTAGGCAAGAATACTGGAGTGGGTTGCCATTTCCTCCTCCCAGGGGATCTTTCTGACCCAGGGATCAAACGTGGGTCTCCTTCATCTCCTGCACTGGCAGGCAGATTCTTTTACCACTGAGCCACCTGGGAAGCTGTGTTTTTCTGCTATATGTATATTTAATTTGTTTAATGAATACCTGAGAAGCAAGTATCAATCACTGACTGATTTTATCTCTGAGAAGTTGCTTTCTGACTGATTGATAGAACCACTTTATCTTTCAAGTGAAAGAGTATACATTAGTCACATATTTTTATTAGTGCAAAGAGCCTTTTAGCATTTATCTGCCACCCAATAATCTTCTAAATAATCTTCATAATTATTGGGTGGCAGATAGATAATTTTTGCGTGGCAGATAAAGAATTTTTCTGGAATTATTTGGAGGCAAATAGACAAGACAAAGAGCCCTTGTGACTCAGACAGTAAACAGTATGCCTGCAATGCAAGAGACACAGGTTCAATCCCTGGGTTGGGAAGATCCCCTGGAGAAGAAAATGGCAACCCACTCCAATGCTCTTGCCTGGAGAGTCCCCTGGACAGAGGAGCCTCTCGGGCTACAGTCCAGGGGTCGCAAAGAGTCGGACACGACTGAGGGACTTCACTTTCACTTTCCCACATGAAAGTAGCACAACACATGCCCGTTCTTTGTCCCCACATTCTACTTCAAGGAAAATATTCTAGGAAAATGGTCATGGATGTGAAAATAAATAAGCTATAAGCATGTTGTATAATTTTCAGTAGTGAAAAACTAAAAACAACCCAAGTAACAGGGAATTTGTTAACTAAAGTATAATTCATACAATCAATCTTTATAATGATAAAATACAGCCATATGGAAATAAAAATATACAAAAATAATAGAATACGATGTACCTGTTGAAAAAATGAAAAAGTTCAGTACATATTAAAATAGAATGATATACATTACCGCTAACTGGTGAAAAGTTATGTGCAGACAAGTATGTGTGGAATGCAACCATTTTGTAAAACAGAGAATCAAGAATACCCATATATAATTTCATTAAGCATACAACATCTCTGAAAGAATACACAAGGAACTGCCTATAGGAAAAATAACTTAATAGGGGCCTGTTAGAAGGGAGACTGGAGTAGGAAATGGCAACCCACTCCAGTGTTCTTACCTGAAGAATTCCACAGACAGAGAATCCTGGTGGGCTAAAGTCCATGGGGTTGCAAAGAGTTAGACACGACTAGTGAATAACCCTTAGAAGGGAGACACTTCACTTGGGTACCTCTGAATTTTGAATCATGTGAATATGTTTATTTTTATAAGTAAAACAATGCTGAAGAATTTATGCTTTTGAACTGTGGTGTTGGAGAAGATGAATTACCTTTATGCTTATTCAGAAGTTTGTAGCCTTCACAGTATCTGCCTGGTGAAATCATCATCTTGGCTGTGTCAAGATAAGAGTATGTTGCAGCAAAATCGAATTCCTTTTTCCCATCCCACCAACCTCTCTGCTTGGCATAGTTTCTCATGTCTGGGTGTTCCCGATCAATTTTGGTCGTTATAGAAAGCTGATTAGAAATATTGCGAACTCCCTCTATTTTGAAAGAAGAGAGGAAGGGAGAAGAAAAGTCACATTTAATGTAATGTATCTATCTTTGTACATTATGATCCTTAATCACTATTTCAATGTAAATATAGGCTTCTAAATGTTGTACGGTGTACATCTATTTATTACACACTAAAATGCATAAATAGTTTTCTAAATTAAACTTTTTATTTTGAGGTAACTATGGATTCACATGCAATTATAAGAATTAAAGAACAAACTATGCATCTTTATACTGTCTCCCCAAATGGTAACACTTTGTATGATATCACAACCAAAGTATTGATAGTCATACTGTCAAGATGATATCACAATGATCACTCATGTTGCCCTTTCATAGCCACCCCCACTCATCTCCCACACCCACCCTTTCATTAACCCCAGGCAACCATCTGTTATTCATTTCTATAATTGTCATTTCAAGAAAAACCATATAAATGGAATCATACAATATATAATTTTAGGCTTTTTTTCCCCCTCAGTTTAATTTCCTAAAGATTATTCCAGGTTATTATATGTATCAACAGTTCATTCCTTTTTATTGCTGAGTAGTATCCCATGGTATAGGCATACTACAGTTCATTTAAATATTCCCAAGTTAAAGGACTGCTTGGTTCTTTCCAGTTTCTGCCTATCATGGGAAAAGCTGCCATACAAATTCATGTACAGGTTTTTGTGTGCATTTAAGTTTTATTTCTCAGAGATAAATGCACAAGATTGTAAGTGTTACACTGAATAATAGTTACATATTAAGATCCTTTTTTTAACTGCCAAAATGTTTTCCTGAGTGACTGTACATTCTTACTAGCAATGTAGCTGTGACCCATTCCCCACCTTCTCACTAGCATTTGGTAGAGTCATTTAAAAATGTTTAGCCATTCCAGTAAAATAGATAGCCAGTGGGAATTTGCTGTATGATGCTGGGAGCTCAAACCACTGCTCTGTGACAACCTAGAGGGGTGGGATAGAGTGGCAGGTAAGAGGAAGGTTCAAGAGGGAGGTTCCAGACACATGTATGCCTATGGCTGATTCATGTTGATGTATGGCAGAAAACAATACAATATTGTAACGCAAATATCTTCCAATTAAAATAAATAAATTTAAAAATTTCTCAGCCATTCTGATAGAGGTATAATATCTCATTGTGATTTTAGCTTGCATTTCTCTAATGGGTAATGATGTTAAACATCATTTTGTGTGCTTTTGTGATATCTGTATATCCTTTTCAGCAAAATGTCTCTTTGGGTCTTCTTGTTCATTTTTCTAGTTGGATTGTCTTTTTACTGTTGAATTTTGACAGTTATTTATATATTTTAGATATTAGTCTTTTATATGAATTACTGTTCAAAAAATAGCCATAAGTAATTTAGAACAGAAATAGAAGGCTTCTAAAAATATCGTGACACTTAAGTTATAACAAAATTTTCAATTAAAATACAAAACAGAAGAAACAATAAAAGCCTATTCTAAACAAATCATAATAAATGAAATAGATATGATAAATAAAAATTAATAACATTTTAAAACAGTTTAGAATGACAGTTGGCCAAGTAGAAATCAGTTAAATTACTCTAATGAAGTCATATTTGGGACGGTCTCACTACAATAATAGACTTAAGTCATGATAGAATCAAAGTCAAAGAAGAAGAATTTTCCATCTAGTAAAATAATTCCCTAGAGTTAAGCTATTTAGTTCGTGGGCTCATTTACTATTAGGAAGAGAAACAAGTTGGCAAAGTTAATCTGCAACTGAATAATCAGACTCAATGAAGGTGTTCATTTTGGATGGCTCAGTGGGGCTAACTTTTTCAACAAAAAACACTCATTTTTTCTCTTGCATGTAGCATACTTGACAAAATAAAAAGTAATTAATGGTATGATCAGGCTAATTATCATAATAAGAAAAATAGTTCCAATTAAGTTTTATGTATTGATAAACATGCATGCAAAATATAAAATAAAATGTCCATCAAAACAACTGTCAATGACCTGTTGTGAAAAATAGCATCCAAATCCTACAAAGCTCAAAGCTACCTTCATGAAGAGTTTCTAAACTTCTCCAGTCCACAATGACTTTTCCTTTCTTTAAATATTCATGGCATATATACGTATGTGTTATTCATGTACTATTTAATATTTTCACATGTGTATCTGTAAAACTATGAGATCCAGGGGTAAGTACACAAAAGGTATGTGAATATGCCTTAGCACAAGACTACACTCAAGTGAAGGAATACTGAACAAAGAGTCAGGATGGAAATATTTAAATTCCAAGGCTAAAACAATAAATAAATGAAATTTAAAAACAATAAATTCTATCATTCACTGCCCTGACTACATAATTTCATATCTCTGGATTTCCTCACTGGAAAATGAGTATATATGATCACAAAGAAATTTAAAAAAAAAAGGCAAATCATTCTAAAACAATCAACTGTTTTATTTACTCAATTACATTAAATGTTTCACTTTACTACTGTTACTACTAACATATTCTTTCTAACCACTAACTCACAATCACCAATCCCCAGTAACACTCCCTAGTCTTTACCTCCATATCCACACATGATGAAATTTTGGAGTTCAGTCCAAAGTTTAAAACATGAAAAAATAATAAAGTAATGGTTTTATCTCATTAAAAGGTAAAAAACTACTATAAAGCATACAAGAGTTACTTCACAGAAAATGTACACAGGTTATATGAAATTAATATCATATTTATGAAAAAGAGATAATAACACCTTTTCCTCTTTTTCAAGAAAGCTCTTTATAGAGTTCTTTCACTGTATGTTCTTTCATATTTTTTCATTTCCCCTGCAGTTTTCCCCTTCATTGCACTGGAGTATAAATCTTGGAAAACAACTAAGTGAAATGTCTGCAATTAGGAGGTATTTTATTAACTGTAAAACAAATTAAATCATGAAAAGCTGTCCATACCTTCTACTTTTTCTGCTGCCCAGTACTTTCCTGCAGTCTCCAGAATCCAGGCTTCATTTCTATCTGCTATCAGGAAACTGTTGTGATAGCTAAATACCATCCTGCCCTCTGAACAATTTCCACCCTGGCCATATTTTTCTAATAAATCAACAATGACATTGAGGGCTTTTTCAGCTGTATCACCTCTTTCAAGGCCAAGTCTAAAATAAAAATATTAAAGCTCTCAGATTAAAAGAAATTTCCATTATTTTTCTTAAATAATTTCATGCACATGAGATTTTGTGTTAATGTTCAAAGAAAAACCTCTTCAAGTTAATAGATATAGTGAAATCCAACTTCTAACATATTCCTTCTGAAATTAGTTTGGGATGATGAAAACAAAGATCAGTGTTCAAATTCCAACTTGGTAATTTATTTGCAAGTTGATTTAACTCTAAACCTCCAGATTTCTCATCTGTAAAATCAGGATAATAATAATACCCCATAAGGTAACTGTGAGAATTAGTTATGGTCTAATAAAGTATGTTAAGTGCTTCCAATGAGTCATAATTTTCAATTCTCCTGACTTCCTTGGTGGCTCAGACAGTAAAGCGTCTGTCTACAATGCAGGAGACCTGGGTTCGATCCCTAGGTCGGGAAGTTCCCTGGAGAAGGAAATGGCAACCCACTCCAGTACTCTTGCCTAGAAAATCCCATGGACGGAGGAGCCTGGAGTCCATGGGGTCGCAAAGAGTCGAACACGACTGAGCGACTTCACTCACTCACTCACTCCCTCCCTTTTCCTAATTAAATGACATTTGAACTGATTCTAAAGCATTTTTAACACAAACTATAAAGTATCAAAGTCCAAACAATGAAAAAAAAAAAAAGGAAGATAAAACATGTTAAAAGTTACACCAAAATTTTAAACTTAGACAAGTTCTATAGTGCAAAAATGTAACAAAAAAATAACCTGACAAGGTCCATGCCCAGTAGTGCCTCTTCATCACAAACTTTTTCTCTTCCCCATACAGCTTCATTCCCAATGCAAACTCCATGCTCATTGGCTCCCATTTCTGCTCCCCATAACCAAGCTGGGCGACTAAGGACAACGGCATATGTTTCAGGAACTTGATCAATTTCTATGTAAGTACACTGTAAAGAAAGTCATAGCAACAACAATAAAACTGAAAAAGAAAGTTACCCAAGTCTAGAATCTTAAAATCGATCAAAGACCTGACTATTACGAAAGAGATTATAACTAAATTGAAATTTCCAATTATAAGGCATTACCCTTAAAAAATATTCAGAATTGTCCCTAAGAGCATTTATTCACTCAGATATGTGAAGCATCTCCTGTCTGCTAAGATATATATTAGTTATAACGATGAATCAGACACAGATCTTGCTTTCAAGAAACTAAGACCTGTACATTACTAAGACACAAGGAAATGCAAAGTATAAGGACTATGAAGAAAAGTGAAGATGGGGCGCTAATAGAAGCTCAGGAGAAAGCGAGTTTCTAGTTGTGAAATATTGAAACATATTGTAAAGGAAGATGTATGTGGATTCATGATACACATTCCATATGGCAGCCTTCAACTACAAGTGATTGCCATAGAAGCCCATGTCACATGTGGGATTCGCCCATCAGGTACATCCACAATAGTGAAAAGAACAAGAACTACTGGCTTACAGGATAGGTGAGACAAATATGAAGAGATAAAATAGAAATGGATCCACGATGAATAAATAGTCTCATCAAAACAAAACACTGGCCTAGTACAATTAGCCCTCCATATCCACAGGTTTCATATCCACACAGTCAACTAAACACTCATCAAAAATATTCAGCAAAAAAAATATTCCAAAAAGTTCCAAAAAGCAAAATAAATTTGCCACTTGCTGTAAACTATTTACATAGCATTTATATTACATTTACAACTATTTACATGCCATACATATTGTACTACCTAGAAATAATTTAAAGTTTATGAGAGGATGTACATAGATTATATGCATGTATATGTCATTTTATAATAAGGGACTTGAGCATCAGATGATTTTGATATCCTAGGGGGTCCTGGAACCAATCCCCCAAGGATGTGGAGGAACAACTAATACATAAAACATATTTAATATATCTTGGTACTAGAATATCAGTAAAAATGGAATCTAAAAATAAACAATTTAGCAATAAAAGCATAGTGTGAAATTTTCCCTTTAAATTCCATGCTAAATGGATTTTTTAAATAAAAAATTTTTAAAGTATCCTTTAATTGACGTGTATACTATCAAATGACTAGTGCATAGTATTGACAGTTACCACTGGATCAAAAAACCTCTTCTGATGATAAAACTGCCATTTCCAGAGCCTGGAATGACTGTTCCTATTCTACACCAATCAGAATCCTTTTTGCCCATCAAATTCCAGCTGAAACCCCAACTTCTGGTGAAGCCTTCTTTGATTCCTAGTCTGAATTAATTGCTTCTTCCCCACTGCTGTCACAAATTGCTGCTCTTAAATCTGGTGTTGAAACTTCATCCTTCTTTACAAGGTAGTTAGTTACATACACATCCTATTCCTCTACTAGACTCTAAGCTCCTGAAAGACAAAACTAGTCTTTTTTTTTTTTAATGATAGAAACTAAATGTTACAATTTATTCCATCTTCATGATTATAGGCATTACAGGGCAGGGTGGGTAAACAAGGCAAATAAAATCTTTTCTCCCCTCATTTAGCCAGATGCAACATGCTGGCATTTTTATGACAGGTTGACATTAATAACTAATTGACTTAAGTTGAAAGCTGGCAACAACAAATCTTTGCAATTTAGGATCTTCCTCCATAGCCATTCCAAGGGTCTTAATTTCATGAGCTCTAAAATGGTGTTAACCACAGCATTCTTGAAGCTTTCAGATATTTTATTATTATTACTTTTGGCTGAGCCGGGTCTTTGTTGATGCACCCACGCTTTCTCGAGTTGTGGCCAGCAGGAGCTACTCGAGCTGTAGTGTGCAGGCTTCTCGTTGAGGTGGCTTCTCTTGCTGTGGTGTTTAATAGTTGTGGCACTAGGGTGCAGCTGGCCCGCAGCAGGTGAAATCTTCCTGGGCCTAGGGATTGAATCCATGTTCCCTGCATTGGCAGGCGGATTCTTAGTAACTGGACCACCAAGGAAGTCCACATTCACACATCTTAATATGAGATCTCACACCTCTTGTTAAGAGTGATTGTTGTTTAGTTCCTAAGTCCTGTCTGACTCTTGTGACCCCACAGACTATAGCCCACCAGTCTCCTCTGTCCATGGGATTTTCCAGGCAAGATACTAGAGTGGGTTACCATTTCCCTCTCCAGGGGATCTTCCCAACCCAGGAAATTCAGCCCCAGTTTCCTATTTGGCAGGCGGATTCTTTGCCACCCAGCCACCTGGGAAACCTGTTGTTAAGGTAGGGAACTGTTAAAAGCAAGACAAAACCAGTCTTGACAGCAAGCTTTAACTCTTTCTCCTATTCAACATGCTTGCATATAGTAAGCATTCAAATATTTGCTCAAAGAACTAATAATAATTATTTTAGCTTTCTACAAATCGCTAAAAGACCAGAATTCTAGTTCTGATTCAAATTATTTATGAAATTTAAATTCTTTAATTTTTTAACTTCTATAGCCTCTGCCAGATAGCTAACTAATGATTTTTAAACACTGTTTTTGACATTTTTAAAGAAAAATATTGTTAACAAAACATGCATTTCACCTACCTTAAGATGTTCCTTCAGGTTGTCATGAACTGCAGCAGGAAAATAAACGACTTCTTGTACTTCATCACAGGGTCTATCTGAATTTTTCCCAAAAATAATCCTGTTATCAATTGTTGCTGGAGGTAATGCCACGAAAGTGTCACAGGAACAAGGTTCCATTTTTTTTTTAACTAAAAATCATATGGAAGTTTGCAAATAAAAAGAGAAAAATATTTTTATTTAGTACATACAAAACAGAGTTTACTTGATGACTAGGGGATATTACTGTCATATCTAACAAAGGATGTTCACTAAAGTTTTAAATTTCATATACTGTACTACAGAAATCAGTAAGAAAATAACGGGCATGACTCTAGTACTACAAGAATAAGTAAGAAAACAGGAATAATAAGTACCTTCTTCTAGTCTATAGGTCAGATTTACCCTCCAAGCTCTTTCTCTTCTCAAGTCTTCCCTGAATCTCCTTTCATTATTTCCATATTTGTAAACAGCTGCACCTGTACTATAAAGACTATGTTTGTCTACATATCTAACAAAGGATGTTCATTCAGTTCAGTTCAGTTGCTCAGTTGTGTCCGACTCTTCGCAACCCCATGGACCACAGCACGCCAGGCCTCCCTGTCCATCACCAACTTTGAGTTTACTCAAACTCATCTCCATTGAGTTGGTGATGCCATCTAACCATCTCATCCTCTGTTGTCCCCTTCTCCTCTCGCCTTCAATCTTTCCCAGCATCAGGGTCTTTTCCAATGAGTCAGTACTTCGCATCAGGTGGCCAAAGTATTGGAGTTTCAGCTTCAGCATCAGTCCTTCGAATGAACACCCGGGACTGATCTCCTTTAGGATTGACTGGTTGGATCTCCTTGCAGTCCAAGGGACTCTCAAGAGTCTTCTCCAACACCACGGTTCAAAAGCATCAATTCTTCTGCACTCAGCTTTCTTTATAATCCAACTCTCATATCCATACATGACTACTGGAAGAACCACTGCCTTGATGAGACGAACCTTTGTTGGCAAAGTAATGTCTCTGCTTTTTAATATGCTGTCTAGGTTGGTGATAACTTTCCTTCCAAGGAGTAAGCGTCTTTTAATTTCATGGCTGCAGTCACCATCTGCAGTGATTTTGGAGCCCAGAAAAATAAAGTCAGCCACTGTTTCTCCATCTATTTGCCATGAAGTGATGGGACCAGATGCCATAATCTTAGTTTTCTGAATGTTGAGCTTTAAGCCAACTTTTTCACTCTCCTCTTTCACTTTCATCAAGAGGCTCTTTAGTTCTTCTTCACTTTCTGCCATAAGGGTGGTGTTCATTAAAACATTTTAATTTTGAAACAGACTCACTAAACCAGACAAAAGCAAAAACATGCCAATAAAATTCCAAACTGTTATTTCCCATTGTTGAATTATGTTCACATTCAACTTGCACATCCTGATTATATAATTTAATATCAAGATCATATCTTCATTTGTAATTTGGAAAAATCTTAAATCCTCAATTTTAGTAGAGCTTATTGGCTCAGTGGTAAAGAATCCACTTGCCAAGCAGGAGATGCCTGCCGAGCAGGAGACATGGGTTCGATCCCTGGGTCAGGAAGATCCCCTAGAGAAGGAAATGGCAACCCACTCCAGTATTCTTGCCTGGGAAATCCCAGGGACAGAGCAGCCTGGTGGGCTACAGTCCATGGGGTGCAAAGAGGCAGAAACCTAGCAACTAAGTATCAACAGCAACAAAATTTGCTTCTAGAGTGGCAAATTGTTTTGTTTCCTTCTTTCATCTTATACTACCCAAAACTTAGAATGGCTTTACACGAACAGATTTAAATGTAATCAATATTTCATTGAAAAGAAAACAAAATAACTCAAGTAAGAAAGAAACAAATTCAGCCTGAAATGCCTAAGGGTTTTTCTCTTCTGTGGGGTCGCACAGAGTCAGACAGGACTGAAGCAACTTAGCAGCAGCAGCAGCAGCAGCAGCAGCAGCAGCAGCAGGAGGTCACCAATGCTTCTGTTCCTTTCTGTGTGATTTTCCTTCCTCTAAAAAAATTTTTTTAATTTATTATTTTTGGCCACACTGGGTCTTCCTTGCCGTGTGTAGGCTTTCTCTAGTTGTAGGGAGCCAGGGCTACTCTTGCTTGCAGAGCACGGGTTCTAGGAGCTTGGGCTTGAGTAGTTGTGCACTGCAGGCTCAGACGCTCCGCAGTATGGGGGAATCTTCCTGGACTAAGGACAGAAGCAGTGTCCCCTACAGTGGCAGGCGGATTCTTAACCAATGGACCACCAGGGAAGTCCTTCGTGTGATTTTCATGTCCTAAATCGCCTTCTATATGTGTTCCAAAGTTAGTTCCACCACTGCCTAACTTTGGCAAGGCTATTTAATCTCTATCTAAGCCTCTTGCCTCATCTGTAAATCTCTCAAAGGGTTGTTATGAGAATTTAATAAGACAATGTGTAAAACGTTTTGCACAATGCATAGAACATATCGGACACTTATATAAACGCTGTTTCTGTTATTATTTGTCAGAAGAGTACATTTCTCACAAAAAGTTTACTCCTGACATCACACGTCACGTCATCCTGGTAAAGGAATTGGTTGAAGGATCACCTACAGCAGCAGCAGCCACGTACCCTCAATACCCTGGAATCTCAAGAGCCATCAAGGTGCACTAGGTGATCTGACCTAACCAGGGTAATAAGCTAAGAAAACAGGTCACCTGATTATGAAGACATCTAACCCACTTAGGAGCGGCAGTCTTGAGAGGCTTTACTAACCGGTTTCTAGAATATAGTCATCATTTAACAAATGTTTACGGACATCTTTCTGCACCAGGCGCCGTACAGTTGGTAACAAACTAGAGTCTTCGCTCTTGTGGAGTTGACATGCTTTAGTTCACCAAGAGCTTTCATCGTTTGATCCTCACAAACTTGCTACAGTTAGGGCAAGAATTACTACAGACGAGAAAAATCGGTGCAGGCAAGTTTCTGTAACTCAAAACAGCGTTCACAGAATAAACTGCTCGGACTTCAAGAACATCTTGCAAAAAAAAGGACCGCCGCTCACCACACACTTAGCACCCAAGACGGCTGCGGACTGCGCAGCTTTGGCCCGCGCCCCTCCCAGAAGCCACTCAGTCCCCGCCCCCAGCACCCCCCCCGCCCCGCCCCCACGACCGCTCCGCAGTTCCGGGCTTCCTACTTCCTACAACTACTAGGCTCGTTCGCCCCTCCCTCCCTGCAAGCCCCTCACCTGGCCTCCGAGCTACCCAAGTGAAAGGGGAAAGGAGTGAGAAAGGGTGGAGAGGAGCTAGTTGCCGGAAGTCGTCCCCTTTGACCCCGGAAGTTCCTACTGCTACTGGAGGCGCAGTTCCGGTTAGGCGGCAGAGTTTGTTTACGTTGCTCTCAGATCTAGGGGTTGCATACTCCAGCTCAGCCTCCAAAATGGGGAAATCCTTCGCCAATTTCATGTGCAAGAAGGACTTTCATCCTGCTTCCAAATCCAACATCAAAAAAGTGAGTACGGTGAGCAGGCCCTTGGCGCCTGTGTTCCTAGGATCTCCTGGAGGTCAGAGTGGTGGTGTGAATGGGATCCCTGGGACAGCCGCCTTTGCTCCATGCCTAAAGCCCTGGCGTTCTTGTCCCTCGCCGCTGGCCCTCGAGGTTTATTTTACATCAGCCAGGGAGAAGGCGGCTCCGTCTGCTCTTTGGGCTCTGTCAGCTAGAATGTAAAGAGTCGAGATATGAAGACTGGTGACAGGGTTACTGGTTACTTCCCTCAGCAGATTCGAATCTCAGAGATCACGGCTTCTGAGCTCTGCTATCCCATGCAAAAAAAGACTAGATAGATCTGAAAAGGAAAGGAAAGTCACACCTTGCTTCCTCTTTTTATCCCACCTTACCTTGTAGCGTCTGGTGACCTCTGAGCTGTGACTTTTTAAATGACCACTTACAGGTGTACAAAAAAAGTATGCTGAATATTACAGCAGTGGAAAGCAGAATAGTGAAGTAGGATGTGTCTGAGGATTGAAACCTGACCTATATTCTGTTATTCCAGCACAGTCACTTTTAGCCTTGAGACCTTGCATAAAATATTTAATATCTCTCATCTTGAGTCTCCTAATCTGTAAATTAGGAATGATCCATATCAGTTGCCATGACTTGAAATTGTTATGAGGACTAAATAAGATGGTGTAGATAAAGACTTTCAAACACCACCTTGCTGTCTGCTTACTACATAGAGGGAGTGCACAATAAAATGTTAATTGGCCCACACACACTGTTATCCTTAGACTATTCCTAAAATACAGGTGGTAACCAGAGTTTCATACTGCTTATTCTATATGCTTTCCTGAACAGTCACAGCCAATTTCAAAATTTTGATGACCCCTTTTTTTACTCCTGACTCTCAGCTCTACACTGCCAGATCTTAAGCCCTAAGTGAAGGCACTTGAACACAACTATATAGTAGACAATTTCATCTTGATATCCTACAGGCATCTCAAACTCAACATATTTGAAATGGAACTTATCTTTTATTCTAAATCTGCTCTTGTATTTATACCTCCTATTCTCATATCAGTAGGAAATGCAGATAGTAACACAACCCTCATCCAGTCACCCAGGCCAGAAATAAGATTCATCCTTTTCCCATCACTGCTTTATCTAGTTGGCTAATAAATTCTATTGCTGTTACTTCTTAAGTATCTCTTGAATCCATCTCTCCTCCTTGTCACTACTGTCTGCATCTTAGCTTAGACCCTTATTGTCTTTCACCTGCTGCTACTGCTAAGTCACATCAGTCGTGTCCGACTCTGTGTGACCCCATAGACGGCAGCCCACCAGGCTCCTCCGTCCCTGGGATTTTCCAGGCAAGAACACTCGAGTGGGTTGCCATTGCCTTCTCCAATGCATGAAAGTGAAAAGTGAAAGTGAAGTCGCTCAGTTGTGTCCTACTCTTAGTGACCCCATGGACTGCAGCCCACCAGGCTCCTCTGTCCATGGGATTTTCCAGGCCAAGAGTACTGGAGTGGCTTGCCATTGCCTTAATTGTTATACTTCCTAACTGATTTTTATGCTGCCAGTCTTGACCTCTCTCAAATCCATTCTCTACCGATCAGAATAATCATTTTTTTATTTAGCAGTTTTACTGAAGTATAATTCGCATACCATACACTCACTCACATAAAGTATAAAATTCAGTATTTTTTTAGTGTATTTATTAATTTTGTCATCACCAAAACAGTTCTGAAACATTTTCGTCACCCTCCCCAAAACCCATATCTACTAACAATCACTCTCCATTTGTCCTTAATCCTCCCCCTTCCCCAGCCTTAGCCAACAACTAATCTGCTTTCTATTTCTGTGAATTGGCCTATTCTGGACATTTCATATAAACTGAATCATGCAATATGGGTTTTTTTTGTGACTGGCTTCTTTCGCTTAGCATAATGTTTTCAGAGTTCATGCTGTATCATGTATCAGTATTACATTCCTTTTTATTGCTGAATAATTCCATGGTGTAGATATGGCACATTTTATTTATCGATTCATCATTTGATGAGTATTTGGGTTGCTTCCATAGGGTAGTCATTTTAAAGCACAAATTTGATTTCTTCAGCTCCTTATTAAAATACTCCAGAATTAAGTCCAGATAACCAGGCTCCAGTTTATTTTTCCTTCATCATCCCTTACTGCTATTCTCCCATCTTAGATTTTAAATTTTATTTATTTTTTAAATTTTGGCCCCACAGCATGCAGGATCTTAGTTCCCTGACCAGGGATCGCACCCATGCCCCCTGCAGTGGAAACACAGAGTCTTAACCACTAGCCTAGCAGGGAAGTCTCCAACCTTAGACTTTATGCTCCAGTAAAGTCAAACTACTCAATTCCTGTTTTACACTTTTGGATCTTTATCTGAGTTGTTCCCTCTGCCAGTGATATCTTACCCTATTTTTCCCTTGGCAAAATTTTAATGCGCTTCAAAATCCTGTTTAACACATTGGAGCTACTTGTGTAATAGGGTTACTTATTGCAGCTGCCTTTGTAATAACAGAAGATTGGAAATTTCTTAATATCCACCAGTACAGCAGGAGATTGGTTAAATAAATGATGGTGTAGCTTCACAAAGAAATGATACTCTTCAGCACCCTACCCTCCTGGAAAATAAAGCATTTTGTTTACTGATCTGGGAGTGATCTCCATGGTATAGAACTTTATTTTATACATTTTCTCTGTTTATGTATGCTGTATTATATGTGCATACATATATATATGCATGCTGTATATGTTCAGTTCAGTTCAGTCACTCAGCTTTGTCCGACTCTATGCGACTCCATGAACCACAGCACGCCAGGCCTCCCTGTCCATCACCAACTCCCAGAGTTTACCCAAACTCATGCCCCTTGAGTCGGTGATGCCATCCAACCGTCTCATCCTCCGTTGTCCCCTTCTCTTCCTGCCCTCAATCTTTCCCAGCATCAGGGTCTTTTCAAATGAGTCAGCTTTTCACATCAGGTGGCCATAGTATTGGATTTTCAGCTTCAACATCAGTCCTTCCAATGAACACCCAGGACTCATCTCCTTTAAGATGGACTGGTTGGATCTCCTTGCAGTCCAAGGGACTCTCAAGAGTCTTCTCCAACACCATAGTTCAAAAGCATCAATTCTTCGGCGCTCAGCTTTCTTTATAGTCCAACTCTCACATCCATACATGACCACTGGAAAAACCATAGTCTTGACTAGATGGACCTTTGCTGACAAAGTAATGTCTCTGCTTTTTAATATGCTGTCTAGGTTGGTGATAACTTTCCTTCCAAGGAGTAAGCGGCTTTTAATTTCATGGCTGCCATCACCATCTGTATATGTTCACCATTCATGAAAAGAGGGACCAAAAATGCATGTGTGTTTGTTTATATTATGTATGTGTATTACGTGTGTGTCCATGTGAACATCCTTGGAAGGATATACAAGACAGGAATAATATTGGCTACATGTGAGTATAGTTCATGGGGTTCTCAAGGCGAGAATGCTGAAGTGATTTTGCCATTCCCTTCTCCAGTGGACATTTTGTCAGAATGTGAGTATAGTTATGTCATTTAAAAAATAAAGAACTTCTAAAAACCAAAACTTGGCTATAAAGTATTCTATTATATCAGCCTTCTTCTCTGACCCCTAGAGTTAATCACTGTCTTGTTCTATTTCCTTACGTTGAATGTATTCTGTTATCCATTTTTATTGTTACTGTTTTCCCCAGATGAGGATTTATTGGCGTAAATGCAACCATATAAAAACATAAGCTATGAAAAACACAATCACGATGTGCCCCCTTCCTGCACTGCCCAGACCCAAACATTGTTACTATTTATTTACACAATTCACATCTTTTTTATTATAAAATATCTTAAACATCCAGAAAGGTTAGTATGGTTTTCTATTAGCAGATTCTGAGCCTTTTGTCGTCAAGAGTATATTTCACTACTTTTTATTTTAATCCATCATAAATATTCATGTATTTCAGCTCTTGGGCAAATGAGACTTGTAAAATAACTTTGTAAATCTAAAGCTTTAAATAAATGATAGTTATTGTTAGAAGTAGTATCTTAATCATTAGGAGGCTATTATTAATGTATTATTCGATCAGGCAATGACATCTTACATTTCTCTATTTCAGCTGTTTGCATTTTGAGCTATAGTGAAAATTCCAAAGGTGCCTTTTACTGCCTATCCCAAGTGTAGACTTTTCTTCTGTAACATTACATTGGTAATGTTGTATTGGTTATGACATATATGTTATGTTAGTTATGAAGACAGTAGAAGAAATTTTAGGAACTTATACAAAAGGAATTTCCAGGAGAGTCCTTCTCTGAAGGATTCTCTTTTCATTTCTGTTTTTGCTTTTATCTCCATATTAATCCTTGTTGTCCACATCTCAGATTGTGGTCATAAAACCTACCTATCTGAGTACTATTAAATACTAATAACTACTCCTGTTTTGTGTCTAAAATTGAATAATGGCAGTCTTGTCCCCAGTCCTTCTCCCCACACTTATCTGCCCCATTATAATTATTAATTATTTTATCAATTTAAGTATTAAATGTTTATCAATGTAAGTGTTAAATATTTTCCCTTAAATTTACCTTCTTAAAACAGCTTGTGAGAAACAGTTTTGCCTCGCTATTTATGTTAAGGTTATCAAACACTTTATCCTTTACTTTAAAGAAGGTGGGAAGACAATGATATCTTTTAAACCTGGAGGTAACATGCTTAAATATCCTTGCATAAGCTGTGTGGGCTTTTTACGTTTACCACTTTTATGATTCTGAGAATATCACATAGGGACGCATTCAGCCTGTGGTGGTGGTGCCCTTGAGCAACTGCAGGATATCAGATGCATCTCTTGTTTCATCTGTTTCCTCTCTTGGTGGTTTAGTCGCTAAGTCATGTCCAGCTCTTGTGACCCCATAGACTGTAGCCTGCCAGGCTCCTCTGTCCAGGCAAGAATACTGGAGTGGGTTGCCATTTCCTTCTCCAGTTTTCTCTCTTGTTCCTTCCTTTTTTTCTACAACTATCTTTCATCTCCTTTCCTTTTTTTCTCCTCCTTGTCTTCCATTTTTCCTTTCTTGGGGTATCAGTAACACTCACTGGCATCCAACGATGTGCCCTGTGAGTTTTCTGGATTAGACATATTCCATGTAGAGAGATGGTCGTTCTTGTCTCTGAAACATCCGAGGGACTGAGGGCAAGAAGCTGTTGTACCCTGAGTGCTCAGAGTGGTTCTCAAGTTTGACATTCTTGACTGAAAGTTTAGCTCTTTTGAGTGATTATATTTTAGGACTTGCATCAAAGCATAAATTGGAATTTTCAACTCTTGTTTTGTGATTGTGGCTTTATGACCAAAATAGATACATTGTAAAGCATTTTATGTTTTATTATAAAAGAGAACAAACTTATTTAAGTTTTTACTTTACTAATTTAGGTTTGGATGGCAGAACAGAAAATATCATATGATAAGAAGAAACAAGAAGAGTTAATGCAACAGTATCTAAAAGAACAAGAATCATATGATAATAGGTAAGAAATTCCACTCTGCTGGTATTTTTTTGGAGTAATTGGTTACATGAGAATATCCTTTACTGAATCATATACTAGCTTTTTTTAACTGAATGCCTCAATGATAGGTCTACATTCCCTGTGATCTTTACTCTTACATTGATAGATGGGCACTTTTTCCAACCTTACCCATAATTCACATAAAATATAGATTGATGTGAATATACACTCCATATACAGTTAATAGAGATGTTCCAACTTACTCAAAACTTGGAAGAAAAATAAATGTCTATACTTGAACTACTGAGGCCTCATACAAAGATATTTCTTCAACATAAACTGAAATAAAAAGATGCGCAAGATAGCTTCAAGAAGTAAAGTGTCTCTACCTGACCTGCATGTCATCGTTCTTTTAATAGGATAAGAGCTAGTTCCTCACTGGCTTACTGTAGAGTACAGTATCCACCCCTACCCCAGCTATTGTCATTTTATGTTTGTATTTGCAGGTCTAACTCTGAAGCTGATCTCTTTTGGTTAATCAAACAAATAAATAGTGGTGCTTTTGATAAGTCATACTTTCTCTTCCAGTCAGTCCTGTATTTCATCAAAAAATGGATCTTAAACAAAGTAATACTAAACTATTATCAAATACTCTCTATGAAATATAGTGTATTGAGAGCAAAATTAGAGAAATAAAACATTTTATTCAATTAAGTACTTTTCTCACTATTTAATTTGATTGACTTTTATTGAGTACCTACATCATGCGAGGCAGCAAATGAAATTGTAGTGACCTATAATATAAAAGTGTGATGCATAGCTTCTGTCTAGCCTCAAGAAAATATAATAACGGATATGTACATACATATAGTTCAAGCAGCCATGAAATGAAAAGACACTTACTCCTTGGAAGGAAAGTTATGATCAACCTAGATAGCATATTCAAAAGCAGAGACATTACTTTGCCAACAAAGGTCCGTCTAGTCAAGGCTATGGTTTTTCCTGTGGTCATGTATGGATGTGACAGTTGGACTGTGAAGAAAGCTGAGCGCCGAAGAATTGATGCTTTTGAACTGTGGTGTTGGAGAAGACTCTTGAGAGTCCCTTGGACTGCAAGGAGATCCAACCAGTCCATTCTGAAGGAGATCAGCCCTGGGATTTCTTTGGAAGGAATGATGCTAAAGCTGAAACTCCAGTACTTTGGCCACCTCATGCGAAGAGTTGACTCGTTGGAAAAGACTCTGATGCTGGGAGGGATTGGGGGCAGGAGGAGAAGGGGACAACAGAGGATGAGATGGCTGGATGGCATCACTGACTTGATGGACGTGAGTCTGGGTGAACTCCGGGAGTTGGTGATGGACAGGGAGGCCTGGCATACTGCGATTCATGGGGTCGCAAAGAGTCGGACACGACTGATCTGATCTGATAGTTCAAGGCTGAAAATAATAACTAATTGAAAATACACTGTTATAAAAACTGTGGCAGGCTAGCATAAGACAAAAATAATTCCATTTGGGATAACAAGGTAAGACTTTATGAAAGAGGTGAGGGAGAAGGGAGCCGCAAGGAGAAAAAGAAAGGTGACATTTGACATAGTTCAAAGCTGAACTCTGAGGAAGGATAAGGATTTAGAGCCATGGTTCTCAACTGAGGGCCATTATTGCCCCAGGAGATATGTGGCAACGTTTGGACACATTTTTTGACTGTCATAGCTCAGGGGTTGGGTGATAACAACATCTAGTGGTGGATTCTAGGGATGCTACAAAACAGCCTACAGTGTACACAAAGAATGGCCAAGTCCAAAATGTCAGTAGCACCGCTGTTGAAAAGCCGTAATCTGCATCTAGTCAAAGCTTTTTAAAGATGAGCATGGTGGGAACGTGGAGAGTGTGTTAGGAAACAGAAATATAGTTGAGTTAGACCAATAAAGAGATCATGGATGCATGAAACAGGGCACTCAAACCCAGTGCACTGGGACAACCCAGAGGGATGGGATGGGGAGGGAGGCTGGAGCGGGGTTCGGAACAGGGGGACACATGTACACTTGTGGCTGATTCATGTCAATTTGTGGCAAAAACCACAATCAGTTCAGTTCAGTTGCTCAGTCATGTCCGACTCTTTGCGACCCCATGAATCGCAGCACTCCAGGCCTCCCTGTCCATCACCATCTCCCGGAGTTCACTCAGACTCACATCCATCAAGTCAGTGATGCCATCCAGCCATCTCATCCTCTGTCGTCCCCTTCTCCTCCTGCCCCCAATCCCTCCCAGCATCAGAGTCTTTTCCAGTGAGTCAACTCTTCGCATGAGGTGGCCAAAGTCCTGGAGTTTCAGCTTCAGCATCATTCCTTCCAAAGAACACCCAGGACTGATCTCCTTCAGAACGGACTGGTTGAATCTCCTTGCAGTCCAAGGGACTCTCAAGAGTCTTCTCCAACACCACAGTTCAAAAGCATCAATTCTTTGGTGCTCAGCTTTCTTCACAGTCCAAATCTCCCATCCATACATGACTACTGGAAAAACCATAGTCTTGACTAGACAGACCTTTGTTGGCAAAGTAATGTCTCTACTTTTTAATATGCTATCTAGGTTTGTCATAAGATAATTAGCCTCCAATTAAAATAATTAATTAAAAGAGGTCGTGGAGGTGGGAATGTAAGAACCCATGCAAATATCTTGTTTCTCCCTGAATTTCACCCAGTAGTGTGGGTGTATTCATTGATAGTTCTTGCATGCATCAATTGTTACTGTGGTTTTCTAACAGTGATTTTCTGTTTCTCTAAATTCCTCTATGTTTTTTAATTTGAATTTCTCTGGAAAGAGGATTTTTCCCTTGCCCTCACTTATTGATTTAATCATTTATTCCTGTCATTATGAATTCAGATATTTACTTAATTGGTTATAATTCAATATTCATATACTTTTTTGCTCAAGTTTTGACCTTTGCTAGCTCTATCAGCTTGACTCCTATGTCCATTTAACATGTTCCATCCTTTTAAAAAATAAATAAATAAAACTACTTCATGACACTATAAGATTATCAAAAATTTGTCTTTTATTTTTCTCTGCTCTAGCGTTGGAATCAACCTGTTCCTTTTATTTGAGAAACATACTTTGAAACCTGGGTCTGGACACTAGGTTTGTTTGTTGCCTCTGGGTTTGGTGGTTTGAATTTACGAGTATATAAAAGCAAATTTATGAGTATTTGGAGTGATTCGCTACATTTTTCGTTTTTCCTTGTTCAAAAATGTTGTCTTTAAGAGTTCTGTTCTTTAGTATTCTATTTTTTCCCTTCTAAGTTTTTAAATGTCCTAGATATTTCTTAGTGTTTGTGGATATTGATCCACATGACAATCATATTTATTATTCTGAATGGATAAATAAAAGGATGTCAGAACATCTATACATTTCACTCTACTTAGAGTCAACAGCAAAAAAAAGAAAAAAGAAAAAACCTGTATAGGTTTTTGCTGCTGCTGAGTCACTTCAGTCGTGTCCGACTCTATGCGACCCCATAGACGGCAGCCTATGAGGCTCCCCCGTCCCTGGGATTCTCCAGGCAAGAACACTGGAGTGGGTTGTCATTTCCTTCTCCAAGGCATGAAAGTGAAAAGTGAAAGTGAAGTCGCTCAGTCGTGTCCGACTCTTGAAGTTAAACCATAAATACTAATATAGTGGCTTTTCCTTTTATTTTGTATACCTGTTGAGTTTTGCACAAAATGGAATTGATCTTCCGGTTTTGATTTTATATGATTTTGTTTCAGTGTAAATGAAATGCTTTTTTGGAAGGGAATATATAAAGCATAAAATTTATTGTTTTATGTGCACAGTTCAGTGGCATTAATTATATTCATAGTGTTGTGTACCATCACCACTGTCTATTTCCAAAAATTTTTTTTCTTTACCCCAAGTAGAAACTCTGTTCCCCCTGCCTCTAGCCCCTGGTAAACACTATTCTTTCTGCCTCTATGAAATTTGTCTTTCCTAAGTACATCATGTGAGTGGAATTCTATAATATTTGTCCTTTTGTGTCTGGCATACTTCACTTAGTATAACATATTCAAGAGTCATCCATATTGTAGCATGGATCAAGCTTATTTTTTATTATGGCTAAATAATATTCCATTGTTTGTACACACCACAATTGTTCTACCCATTCAACCATAATGAACACTTGGATTGCTTCCATCTTTTGGCTGTTTTGAGTAATGGCATACCAGTATCTGTTCATCCCCCAACTTTCAGTTCCTTTGGGTATACACCTAGGAGCAGAACTGCTGGATCATCTGGGAGTTCTGTGTTTGACTATTGAAGAACCAGAAAACTGTTTTCCATAGGGCCTGCACCATTTTACAGTCCCACCAGTGATGCATAAGGGTTCCAATTTATCCACATCCTTGCTAACATTTGTTATTTTCCTTCTTTTTTTTTTAATAACCATTCTCATGAGTGCAGCATGGTATCTCATGGTTTTGATTTACATTTCCCTGTAACTAGTGCTACTGAGCTTTTCATGTTATTGTGAAAAGCATGAAGCATGATATTGTGCTTCATGTTAATTTTTTAAATAGTGTCAATATAAGATATAATTTATGATCTTTAAAGTATATGTTGGCTTTTAGTATATTTAAAGTTTGGAGCCATCACCATAACCCATTTCAGAACATTTTCACCATCTGAAGAAGAAATCTTGTCCCCAATAGCGGTCACTTCCCGTTCCCACAACCTGGACTCCCAACTCCTCTCAGACCTAAGCAACCACTGACTTACTTGTCTCTGTAGGTTTACCTGTTCTGGAAATGTCATATGAATGGCATCACACGATACGTGGCCTTTTGTGACGGGCTTCTTTCATACAGTGTGGTGTTTTTGAAGTCCGTCCATGTTGTAGCTGTGTCATCGGTTCATTCCCTTTCATTGCCGCCTCATATCCCGGTGTAGAGGTAGATCCTGTTGTGCTTTTACCCTCTGCCTTACAGTTATTTGTAAACTCCAGTGGAAATAGAGAGGACTTACAATTATGCAGGCTATACTTTGTGATAGCCTTTTCCGAATATAAGAGGAAATTCTGTTTACTCTTGGGGTTTCTTCTCTTTAATCAGTACTTTACATAGATCTTATGAATTAAAGGCTTAACTTGATTATTCATTCGGCTTGTCGCAAAGCTATTTTTCTAAAAAGCACAGCATATCTCTAAACAGAACAACATTCTCTAAACACATATCTCTAAACAGAACATATCTCTAAACATCTCTGTAAACACAACAACAGTGTTCTCCAAACAGGGAACATTCAGTGTTGAAAAGAAATTATTAAAAAATGATTTTTAAGATGCAGTAGATAGTGAGTCCATCATAGTAATTAACTTGTTGTAGATTTTCTTTAAACTATTCTCTCTTCATTGGCCTTGCTAAAGAATTTTGTTTATTCTTATTGAGTTTGACTCCTGTAAGCTTTAATTGGATTTGACTTCCTAAAGAAATCCAGAGAGATTTATTTTTCTAAACTGATTCCTCACAATTAAGAAAAAATGTTGGCACTATTTAACTTAATTCCAAATATGTGTTGGCATATAGCATTTCAAGACATTTCAAAGTTTAAGAAAAGCATGTGAGGGTAAACATGGCATTTTCCCCTCATTTCAGTTGGGAGGGCTGGGTTCTTTAAAGTATTGAGAAGGTCTCGGAACTTAAAACCAGTTACTAAAGAGGCAGCACTGTTGGAATTTTCATTCATAAATTTCAGATGTCATTTAGTCAGAGGAGTAGTTTTGGAATTTTATCTCTAATAAAAACATTTTATCCTAATTCCCTTAGAATTTAGGGGAATGGAGGGACAGTTATTCTGTAGTTTTTTCCCTCCTACAAAAAAATTTGAAAATTTATCTCTTGTTTGATTTAGATTGCTCATGGGAGATGAACGTGTAAAGAATGGCCTTAATTTCATGTATGAGGCTCCACCAGGGGCTAAAAAAGGTACTTGCTTCATTTCCTCTAAGTCTTTGATGTGTTTGTGACTAAAGATTGAGAACTGTTATGACAGATATTTTTAGAAGTTGCTCTTCATCTTTTAAAATTAATACTATTCTATAAAATAATGTAAAATACTACAATCAATATAGTAGGATAAATACTAACAGTAATTCTCTAGTGTAATAATAATTTCATGATGTGTTCTTCAGGGAGGAAAATAAAATCTCAGCATCACCAGAAGTATATTTATTCTTTTATAATTTGTGTCTTTAGTCCTTCTTGCTGAGTATATTTGTAAATAGAAGGCATAATATTCACTGTCAATGAAAAATATAGAAGTTTAAAGATTAGAAATTAATCTTTTATTAAGATTAATAAAATACTGCCTCTTATTCGGTACTGTTTTTTATCCTACAGTGATTTGAATTTTATCTTGTGAAAGAAGAAAAAAGTCAAAGCAATACATTCTTACAAGTTAAAATTAAATACCGTGATACCATAGTGTAGTATATAATAGCAGACTTTCATGTTGAAGTTTTTAACTTGACCTACCTTTTTTCCTCCCATATTTTTGATATGCAATCAAGAAAACAAAGAGGTAAAGTACTGTTTTCTATGTTTGGATTTATTTGCAATAGATTGAAATTTTAATGAAATACTGAAAGACTTTAATGAATGTTTTTAGAAAGAAGAAACAGAAGGAGAGACCGAATACAAATTTGAATGGCAGAAAGGGGCCCCACGAGAAAAGTAAGAACTGGTTTTTTTTTAAAGATAAAATATGTATCATTAATTTTATCTGATGTGTGTGTGTGTGTGTTAGCTGCTTAGTCGTGTCCAACTCTTTGCAACCCCGTAGACCACAGCCCACCAGGCCCCTCTGTCCATGGTGTTCTCCATGCAAGAACACTGGAGTGGGTTGCCATTTCCTTCTCCAAAAGGAACTATAGAAAGAAAGAAAGAAAGTGAAGTTGCTCAGTCGTGTCCGACTCTTTGCAACCCCGTAGACTGTAGCCTATCAGGCTCCTCCATCCATGGAATTTTCCAGGCAAGAGTACTAGAGTGGGGTTCCATGGCCTTCTCCAGTTTTATCTGATATCCCATCCTATGTTGCTTTTTATTCACCAGAGAAAGCAATTAATGTGAAAAGTTATTTTTAATGATTTGTCTTATGTAGCTAATTTGCTTGATCATAGTCTTTAGCTTTATTTTTGTCATTTTTTTAAAATCACAGATTATCAGACTGGATACTTGATAATAAAGTGGTGTTTGGAAATACTAAATAGATTTTATGGTTCTGTTTATTTACTAAAGTTGTATGTTTCATAATTTACTTAGAACTGTAAGACTATTTTTAACTATTATTTTTCTTAATATTGTTTGTACATTTTCTCTCCGTAATAGATATGCCAAAGATGACATGAACATCAGAGATCAGCCCTTTGGTATTCAGGCAAGTGACGCATTTATTCTGTAAGAATAATTTTTTCAAAATAAATACTTCTTTATATTATTGTCCAAAGGTATTTAAGGTGAAAAGGGTTTCTATGGTTTCTGAAAAGCTCTATGGTTTCTGTTTGTATCAGATAGTAGAAGGACTCGGAGAGAAAACATTAAATGTAGCAAACATACAAATCCAAATATCAAATCATGATAAAAGATAGGAGTCAAAATTTTATAGTGAGGGCTATAATGAAAATGGTCTCTGCAGTTTTCAAGGAATTTGGAGAATTAGCTCATGGTCAAAAAATAAAACTGTTTGAATACTGCCGTACTTACTCATTTACATATTGTTTGTGGGTGCTTTCCTGCTGTATTGGCAGAGTTGAGTGGTTGCAACAGAGACCTTTGGCCCATACAGCCTAAAATATTTATCGTCTGGCTTTTTACAGGAAAAGTTTGCTAGCCCTTGGTTTAGGAAATTGAAACCTCAAAGATTAACTGTTTTTTAAATTAGAGAATTCCAGATTGAGACAGGACATCATTCTTTTTTGGTGTTTTACCATTTCTTTTTGGTTTACATTGTTTTATTGCCACAGGTAACACTCAAAAAGAAATTGGATTCAGCTGAACTTTTAGACACAATTTATAGTAAAAGATTTTAGTGTTTGAATTACTTTTACCAAATATATGTGTGGAGTATCTTTCCTTGGAGATCTTTTAAAAACAAGACTAATTTCACTTAAACTCTACAAGGAGTAAGGAGTTGAACAGTAGTTAGGTTCTTAGTATTTTAATAACCAAAATAATTAATGTTTACTATTTCTCAGGTTCGAAATGTAAGATGCATTAAATGTCACAAATGGGGTCATGTCAACACAGATCGAGAATGTCCTTTGTTTGGTCTTTCTGGAATTAATGCAAGTTCAGTTCCCACTGATGGCTCAGGTAGGCACTGGACATCATTTGTTTGTTTTAGAATTTATATAGAGGACAAACAAAGCTAAAGTAACTTTTTTTTTAAGTCTCTCTCGGTATTGGTTTGATTTGGTTTGGTTTTGTTTTCTGGGGTTAGGTCACATTCCCAAAATGGTCAATGGAAAACTCTGATTATATGTTTTGAATATGAAATTCTGTGTATCAGGATTTAATTTTTCTAGCCAAGGGCCCTATGAAATTGATATTAAAAGTAACATATATTAAACATCATTTATCAGGTTGGTAACCCAAAAATAGAAGGAAGAAATGGTTGTTTCTCATGTTTATGTCCTCCTGAGTTTTAGGACTAAGCTGAACTAGACGCCACAATTGCAATTTTTGTTTCAGAGAGAAAATTGAGTTTTAAAAGATGTTAAATAATGTTAAAATTAATTTTTACTTGAAAGTTATTTACCTTCCTTCCTGTTATTGTCTATTTAAGAAAAATTGGTTGAATTTGGTTTAAATCATTTGAGTTCTTCTTGTAAGAAGATATTAAAACTGAGAAGTTTTAACTTAAATTTCTCAGTGCCTTGTTAGTATGTTGTTCAAACAGCCACACTAATCCAACAATAATTCTTAATGAATCATAGTAACAATAACCTGCTTAACCCTGTAACCTTAAGTCATTTCACTTTTTATGAGTTTCAATTCTTCATTTTAAAATAAAGGATAATAGTATAACTCAAGAGATTTTCCACATTTTTTAAACAGCTGTAGAATCTTTAAAAAAATTTTTTAAATCCTACATGTAATCCAAAGTAAGCCTTTTGATTAGGGTGAAAGAGAAGAGTGAAAAAGTGGGCTTAAAATTCAGTAGTAAAAAAACTAAGATCAAGGCATCTGGTCTCATCACTTCATGGCAAATAGAAGGGGACAAGGTGAAAGCAGTGAGAGATTTCCTCTTCTTGGGCTCTAAAATCACTGTGGGTGGTCACTGCAGCCATGAAATTGAGACACTTACTTCTTGGCAGGAAAGCTATGACAAATCTAGACAGTGTTTTAAAAAGCAGAAACATCACTTTGCCAACAAAGGTCCGTATAAGTCAAGACTATGGTCTTTCCAGTAGTGTACAGATGTGAGAGCTGGACAGTAAAGAAGGCAGAGTGCTGAAAAATTGATGCCTTCCATCTGTGGTGCTGGAGAAGACCCTTGAGAGTCTCTTGGAAAGCAAGGAGACCAAACCAGTCAATCTTAAAGGAAATCAACTCTGGATACTCTTTGGAAGGACTGATGCTGAAGCTCCAATACCTTGGCCACCTGATGTGGACAGTTGACTCATTGGAAAAGATCCTGATGCTGGGAACGATTGAAGGCAGAAGGAGAAGAGGGCAGCAGAGGATGAGATATGTTGGATGGTGTCATTCAATGGACATGTACTTGGGCAAACTCTGGGAGATGGTGAGGGACAGGAAAGCCTGGTGTGCTACAGTCCATGGGAATCACAGAATCAGACATGACCTGGCAACTAAACAACAACAGTCCCAGATGTAGAAAATATAAAGGCAGAGCTGCTCTACTGACGCAGATGCTTTAGGCATGAAGCGCCATCCTCTCAGCTAATCTCAGCCTCTGATGCAGCTCTTTGGACTCGCTGAGGCTTCCACTGCCACCTCTGAGCTCAAGGTTCACGCTCAGTCAGCAGATGACCTTCAGGCTCTCTTCTATAGCTAGAGATGAGGCTTGCTTCCAGCAGGCCAGATGCAGGCTGTTGGACTCAAGATGCTAGTTCTCGTATTAGGAGTTTAGGAATTTGATCCATTGTCAAGTTTGACACTGTTTCATTAGTGGTGTTATGAGTGTCAGGATGGGTAGAGGAAGTACACACAAAATATTATACATTAATTTTTAAAAATCCTTATGTCTCTTTAAAACATTTTTAAAAACCACATCTTAAGGACCTCCCTGGGTCCAGTAGTTAGGAATCTGCCTGTCTGTGCAGGGGACATAGGTTCTGTCCCTGGTCCATGGGGCAGTAAGCCATGTGCCACAGCTACTGAAGCCCATGCACCCTAGAGCCTGCGCTCTGCATCAGGAAGCCCAGCACTGCAACTGGAGAGTAGCTCCCGCTCCCACAACTGCAGAAAAGAGCCTGAGTACATCACCAACAACCCAGCACAGTCAGAAAAACACACATTTTAAGTCGAGGGGAAATTGCTCAGTGGTGGGAGAATATGGATACGGACTCCTTGGTGTGACAGTCTCTGACAAAAGAACCTCCTGCTGATGCCACAGTGCAGGTGCTTTTAAACCCCTCATACTAGCTCCCTCTCCCCTGCCCTCACCCAACTGGGGAAAGAAGGGAGAAAAGTCGCCAAAGAAATCAAGCCCAAAGCAAAGGAAAGTGGAGTAGGATGAAGAACCCATTAGCACAGATATCTCTGAGCTCTACTTTTGGTAGTCACAGGGATCTGTTGCTATGTTTGAAAGGCATATTTTGTTTCCTGGAAGGGGTTACATCTTTCTCATCTCTGCCTTCGCTCCATCCTTACGGTGCCCTTCCAGCTGAATGACTTGGTGTTGGCTGTGGGGGGGCAGTGTCAGTGCTGTCTTTGTTCTTCAGCCTTGTCTTACTCTGACCTGCTTGGAGAGCATGAGTTGGATGGACCCTGGGATACTAGGGGACTAGGATGTAGGCTGTAGACCAGGATAGCCCTTTATTTGGTATTTGATGCACCTACTTTCTCTTGAATCTACTTAGAAAGTCTACTAACAACAACCAGAAGAACTTACAGTAAAGATTCAAAAGTGTGACACAGCCAGTGTTAGAGCAAGTATGATAAAATGAACATTTTAATCCACTATTGATAAAGTGGAGATAAATTAATAAATTTGAAGAGTCATTTGATGTATCAAAAACCTATCAAAAACTTTAAGAACATACATATCATTTTACTGGAAATTCAACATCCAGGAATTTATAGTAAGAAAGTGATAAGGTAGATGCCCAAAGGTTTATAGTAGTGAAAGATTAGAAATAATCCTAAATAAACCTAATCAGTAAAGGGTTGGTAAAATAAACTCACCCATTTATTCAGCAATTAAATGTGGAGTAGTTACTCTGTGTCAGGCATTTTTCTAGGTTCTCGGAATATAGCCCCAAGACAGAAATTCTTTCATTCTATTGGGAATGACAGAAAATAAACTAATAAGGAAGTACTACGCATTTATAACTTCTGTGATGACAGTTACATTGGATACTGTGGTAAGAATTAATTGGGGAATAACTAGGTGAGGTGGTCAGGAAGGGCCCCCTCTGAGGAAGTGATATTAGGCTGAGACCTAGAGGACAGGACAGTGCAACCATGTATTTGATGTCTCAGGCAAAAGGAACAACCTTCTGCACAGAAGGAACTATAAATTCAGATTGAAGGTGTGGAGGTACAAAGATGCCTGATTTGGAACCCCTGCTCTCTACTTAGTAGCCATGACTTCAAGCAAGCTGTTAACTCCTCTGTGCCTCAGTTTGCGGAGTCTGTAAAATAGATATTATACTAGTACCTATTTCATAAGGTTGTTATGAGAACTAAATGAGTTAATACATGTGTAGTGCTTAGAATAGTACCTAGCACATAGTAAGCACTTTATTAGTATATTTTTTTAAAATTAATTATGGGACTTCCCTGGTGGTTCAGTGACTCCATGCTTCCACTAAGACTGCTTGCTTCCACTGCAGGGGGCATGGGTTTGATCCCCGATCAGAGATCCAACATGATGCACAGCATGGCCAAAAAAAAATATTAAAAATAAATTAATTATGGAGTTAATTGGAATACCAGTGTAGCCAAAATGGAATACCATATAGCCATTAGATAAGATATATGAACTGAGCTGTTGTTCTGTGTTGACACATGAGGATGTACCAGGATATATCAAGTAAAAAAAAGAAGAAACAGTATTTCAAATTTCTTAAATCCTGTCTTACTTTTCTAAGAATACCTCAAAGCACTGAACTCTATGAAAGATTATGGTAAAAATAGATCAGTAACTTTCACTATCTATGATACCACATAAGATGAAAGTTACTGATCTATTTCTGATGTACTGTCAGAGTTGAAAACCATCAGCTTCAACTGTAAGAACAACTGAAGGTTTGGGAAATAGGTCCTTGTTTGTTTAAATTATGTTTTACTAATAATACACAGTCATGAAATTGTCCCACAGGAATAGTCTTGGATATGTCCTAAGGTTTTGTTGTAAAGCATTGTGTAAGAGAACCTAAATATCTAATAAAAGAATGTTAAGTGAATAATTATGGGATATTGTCACAAGGGAATACTATACTATGCAACCATTAAAAATGATAGGAAGATTTGTTAATGAATAGATATTGTTTATAACATTTGGCCAAATAAAGCATATTATAAAACAAGGTAGCTACACGGATTCCATTCATTTTTCTCTTTACATCTTTAAGTAGACATATAGAGAGATGCTTTTAGAAAAATTAAAATGCCTGGAAGGAGATAGACTAAAATATTGACAATGGTTATACGTTTATAATTTTTAAATGAATATTAGAGGAATTAAAACTTATACATAGAAATAAATTATTTAAAATGGTATTGTTCACTTAATACCTTTTAAAGTTTGACCTGAATTTAGCAGTACCACTTAACTAACATTAATAGAAACTCCTAAAGGATCTCTCAAAAACAAAATAAAAAATACTCTGCTGTATCAAATAGGAAAGCAAATAATGATGTTATATTCTGAATTTGAATGTAATGAAAAACAAACTGGCCAATTTCCTAATCCACTTGCTGATTCAAGCTAAAAAATCTTTTCATTTAAAAAAAAACACCTATTGAATAATGTCTCACCAGTGAATAGAGATTATTTTTGCAATAAGGCAATTTCAGTGGATGTGGTTATCATGGGATAATCACACCCCTGGGGTACAGTCTTGTGCCTGTAATCTCCCAGGAGTGTAATTATTTCATGATAACTGCACCCCCTGGTGTTACATTATTTCTATTATGAAATTCTTAGTTTAGTATATAAAGTAACTTACTTTGATCACTGGAAACTGCAAGGTGCTGTTAGAACATTCCAGCTGTGAGGTTTACAGAGACCAGCTATAAGATTTACTTCTCCTTTACAAAATTAAATTAGGCAATCAAAATGCTTCTCATGGCTAAGCTGGTTTAGAATATCTTTTCTACTGATAAGATCATCTTAACTTTGTAAGTTTTTATACACTCCAGATACATCAAAATTATATATAAAACTTATAAGCTTCAGTGGTGACTGAATATTTGTAAAATATTTTTATAGTACAACATAACTAAATGCCTGGCTCACTGGCCTTTTGTTTATACTCTGTAGCCCTTATTCCTATCCTTGCCTCTTACCTTCTGTTACTTACTCATATTTTTAATGTAAATTGAAACTAGCATTTTTTTTTAATACACATTGGTGCTTTTCAACAAAGCAAGTGGGTTTTTTTTTTTTTTTTTTCTGTTTTATTTTTTGGCTTTAATAGAGTGAATGGTCACATATATCTGTATGTCTCTTACTTAATCTTTTTGTTTGTTTTGTTTCAGTCTTGTTTGTGTTTTTTCTTAATAGACTTTAGTTTTTAGAGCAGTTTTAGGGTCATAGCAAAATAGAGAGAAAAGCAGTTCCCATATGCCACCTGCCCCCACAGATACATAACCTCTCCCATTATCAGCATCCCCCACCTGCCCCCACAGATACATAACCTCTCCTATTATCAACATCCCCCAGCAGAGTGGGCATTTGCTGTAGCTGATGAACCTACATTGACACATCATCATTATCCAAAGTCCATAGTTTACCATATGTCTCACTCTTGCTATTGTGCCTTCCATGGGTTTGGACAAATGTATGATGGCATGTATCTACCAGTATCAATTCAGTTCAGTTCAGTTCAGTCGACTGCTCAGTCATGTCCCACTCTTTGCGACCCCATGAATCGCAGCACGCCAGGCCTCCCTGTCCATCACCAACTCCCGGAGTTCACTCAGACTCACATCCATCGAGTCAGTGATGCCATCCAACCATCTCATCCTCTGTTGTCCCCTTCTCCTCCTGCCCCCAATCCCTTCCAGCATCAGTCTTTTCCAATGAGTCAACTCTTCACCTGAGGTGGCCAAAGTACTGGAATTTCAGCTTTGGCATCATTCCTTCCAAAGAACACCCAGGACTGATCTCCTTTAGAATGGACTGGTTGGATCTCCTTGCAGTCCAAGGGACTCTCGAGTCTTCTCCCAACACCACAGTTCAAAAGCATCAATTCTTCGGCACTCAGCCTTCTTCACAGTCCAACTCTCCCATCCATACATGACTACTGGAAAAACCATAGCCTTGACTAGACGGACCTTTGTTGCAAAGTAATGTCTCTGCTTTTCAATATACTATCTAGATTGGTCATAACTTTTCTTGCAAGGAGTAAGCGTCTACCAGTATAGTCTCATAAAAAGTAGTTTCACTGTCCTAAAAAGTCATTTGTGCTCTGAGCATTCGTCCCTCCCTCCTCTCTAATCCCTGACAACCACTGATCCTTTTACTCTCTCCATAATTTCACCTTTTTCTGAAGGTCATATTGTTGGAAGCATACTGTATGTAGCCTTTAAGATGGGCTTCTTTCACTTGCGTATGTTAAGGCGCTTCAATTGTGTCCGACTCTTTGCGACACTGAACTGTAGTCCCCCAGGCTTCTCTATCCATGGGATTTTCCTTCCAGGCAAGAATACTGGAGTGGGTTGCTATTTCCTTCTCCAGGGGATCTTCCCAACCCAGGGATCAAACCCAGGTCTCTTATGTCTCCTACATTGGCAAGTGGATTCTTTACAACTAGCACCACCTGGGAAGCCCTTCTTTAACTTAGTAATATGCATTTAAGGTTCCTCCATGTCTTTTCATGGCGTATTAGCTCATTTCTTTATAGTGCTGAGTAACAGCCCATTGTCTGGATGTACCACAGTTTATTGATCCATTCACCTGCTGAAGCACATCTTGGTTACTCCCATGTTTTGACAGTTTCAAATAAAGCTGCTCTATTAACATCTACATGCAGGTTTTTATTTGGTTATAGTTTTCAGCTTGCTTAAGTAAACATGAAGGAACATAATTGCTGGATCATGTGGTAAGAATATATTTAGTTTTATAAGAAGCTCCCAAACTGTCTTCTAAAGTAGGGCACCATTTTGCATTCCCACCAACAATGAATGAAAGCTCCTGTTGCACCACGTCCTCATCAGCATTTGGCATTGTCAGTGTTAGGGATTTTGGTCGTTCTGGTTGGTGTCGAGTGGTACCTTGTTGTTTTAGTTTGCACTTCCCTGGTGACGTATTATTCAGCACATCTTTTTATATGCTTATTTGCCATCTGTGTATCTTCTTGGTGAGGTATCTGTTAAGGCCTTTGGTCCGTTTTTTAAAACTGGGATTATTTTCTTATTGTTGAGTTTTAAGAATTCTTTATATAATGGGTATCAATCCTTTATCAGATGTGTCTTCTGCAAATATTTTCTCCAGGTTTGTGGCTTATCTTTTCATTTCTTTAAAAAATGTTTTTTAACAGCTTTATTGAGTTATAATTTACACACCATACAGTTCACCCATTTGAAGTACACAGTTCAGTGGCTTTGAATTTGTATATTCACAGAGTTGTCCGTCCATTATGATGGTTAATTTTAAAACATTATCATTTCCTCAAAATGAAACCCCACATTCCTCAGTTCCTATCCCCAGTCCTAGGCAACCATTAGTCTACTTTCTGCTTTTTTTTTTTTTTAATTTCCTGTTCTGGAAATTTCATATAAATGGAATCACACAATATGTAGAAAAGAAAAATTTCACACTTTAACACAAAATTGCCTTGCTTCTGCCTACCCTAGTCACATAGCTTCCGGTGTCCTCTCTGCACAGAGTCTTCGGGTGTCATCTTCCTTACGTGTTGATGTGCACCAGTATGCACAGAGCACTGTTAACCAGGGAAGCTCATCCATGCCGTCTAGAGTTTTTATTCAGGTTTAATTACATAGGCATGGTTCACTGAATCAATGGCCATGTGGTTGAACTCAATCTCTTGTCCTTCTTCCTTCCCCTGGAGATCAGGCTGACATATTGCTCAAAGCTCCAACCCTCTAATCACATGGTTGGCCTTTCTCCTGTGGCCGGCCCCATCCTGACTCACCTCCTTGGCATAAGCGTTCTAGGGATTCACCATGACACTCTATCACTCAGGAAATCCCCTATATTTAGAGGCTCCCTTCCACAAACTGGGGACAGAGGCTCCCAAGTTCTTTATTATATGGCAGTTGTATTTTCATTTAGTTCAAAATACTAAGTTTCTTTTGAGATTTATTCTGTGTGTTATTTATAAGTGTGTTTATCTAATCTCCAAATATTTTGCGATTTTCTGGTGCTCATTTTATATTGGTTTCTAGTTTAATTCCATTTTGGTCTCAGAGCACTCTTTGTATGATTTCCATTCTTTTATAAATGTTAAGGTGTATGTTCTCAAGGCAAGAATACTGAAGTGGTTGCCATTCCCTTCTCCAGTGGACCACAGTTTGTCAGACCTCTCCACCATGACCCGTCCGTCTTGGGTAGCCCCACAGGGCATGGCTTAGTTTCATTGAGTTAGACCAGGCTGTGGTCCGTGTGGTTAGATTGACTAGTTTTCTGTGATTATGGTTTCAGTGTGCCTGCCCTCTGATGCTCTCTCGCAACACTTACCGTCTTACTTGGGTTTCTCTTACCTTGGACGTTGGGTATCTCTTCACGGCTGCTCCAGCAAAGCGCAGCCGCTGCTCCTTACCTTGAACAAGGAGTGTCTCCTCACTGGCCACCCCACCTAACCTTGAACATGGAGTAGCTCCTCTCGGCCCTCCTGCGCCCACGCAGCCACTGCTCCTTGGACGTGGGGTTGCTCCTCTCAGCCGCCGCCCCTGACCTCGGGGTTCTTGCCTTGAGAACCCCATGAACAGTATGAAAAGGCAAAATGAAGGATACTGAAAGAGGAATTCCTCAGGTCGGTAGGTGCCCAATATGCTACTGGAGATCAGTGGAGAAATAACTCCAGAAAGAATAAAGGGATAGAGCCAAAGCAAAAACAATACCCAGTTGTGGATGTGACTGGTGATAGAAGCAAGGTCCAATGCTGTAAAGAGCAATATTGCATAGGAACCTGGAATGTCAGGTCCATGAATCAAGGCAAATTGAAAGTGGTCAAACAGGAGATGGCAAGAGTGAACGTCGACATTCTAGGAATCAGCGAACTAAAATGGACTGGAATGGGTGAATTTAACTCAGATGACCATTATATCTACTACTGTGGGCAGGAATCCCTTAGAAGAAATGGAGTAGCCATCATAGTCAACAAAAGAGTCTGAAATGCAGTACTTGGATGCAATCTCAAAAATAACAGAATGATCTCTGTTCATTTCCAAGGCAAACCATTCAATATCACAGTAATCCAAGTCTGTGCCCCAACCAGTAACGCTGAAGAAGCTGACGTTGAATGGTTCAGTGAAGACCTACAAGACCTTTTAGAACTAACACCCAAAAAAGATGTCCTTTTCATTATAGAGAACTGGAATGCAAAGTAGAAAGTCAAGAAACACCTGGAGTAACAGGCAAATTTGGCCTTGGAATATGGAATGAAGCAGGGCAAAGGCTAATAGAGTTTTGCCAAGAGAATGCACTGGTCATAGCAAACACCCTCTTCCAACAACACAAGAGAACACTCTACACATGGACATCACCAGATGGTCAACACCGAAATCAGATTGATTATATTCTTTGCAGCCAAAGATGGAGAAGCTCTATACAGTCAACAAAAACAAGACCAGGAGCTGACTGTGGCTCAGATCATGAACTCCTTATTGCCAAATTCATATTTAAATTGAAGAAAGTGGGGAAAACCACTAGACCATTCAGGTATGACCTAAATAAAATCTTGTATGATTATACAGTGGAAGTGAGAAATAGATTTAAGGGACTAGATCTGATAGAGTGCCTGATGAACTATGGACCGAGGTTCATGACACTGTACAGGAGACAGGGATCAAGACCATCCCCATGGAAAAGAAATGCAAAAAGCAAAATGGCTGTCTGGGGAGGTCTTACAAATAGCTGTGAAAAGAAGAGAAGCAAAAAGCAAAGAAGAAAAGAAAAGATATAAGCATCTGAATGCAGAGTTCCAAAGAATAGCAAGAAGAGATAAGAAAACCTTCTTCAGTGATCAATGCAAAGAAATAGAGGAAAACAACAGAATGGGAAAGACTAGAGATCTCTTCAAGAAAATTAGAGATACCAAGGGAACATTTCATGCAAAGATGGGCTTGATAAAGGACAGAAATGGTATGAACATAATAGAAGCAGAAAATATTAAGAAGAGGTGGCAAGAATACACAGAAGAACTGTACAAAAAATATCTTCACGACCCAGATAATCACGATGGTGTGATCACTGACCTAGAGCCAGACATCCTGGAATGTGAAGTCAAGTGGGCCTTAGGAACAAAGCTAGTGGAGGTGATGGAATTCCAGTTGAGCTATTTCAAATCCTGAAAGATGATGCTGTCAAAGTGTTGCACTCAATATGCCAGCAAACTTGGAAAACTCAGCAGTGGCCACAGGACTGGAAAAGGTCAGTTTTCATTCCAATCCCAAAGAAAGGCAATGCCAAAGAATGCTTAAACTACCGCACAGTTGCACTCATCTCACACGCTAGTAAAGTAATGCTCAAAATTCTCCAAGCCAGGCTTCAGCAGTATGTGAACCGTGAACCTCCAGATGTTCAAGCTGGTTTTAGAAAAGGCAGGGGAACCAGAGATCAAATTGCCAACATCCGCTGGATATCGAAAAAGCAAAGAGTTCCAGAAAAAGATCTATTTCTTCTTTATTGACTATGCCAAAGCCTTTGACTGTGTGGATCACAATAAACTGTGGAAAATTCTGAAAGAGATGGGAATACCAGACCACCTGACCTGCCTCTTGAGAAACCTGTATGCAGGTCAGGAAGCAACAGTTAGAACTGGACATGGAACAACAGACTGGTTCCAAATAGGAAAAGGAGTACGTCAAGGCTGTATATTGTCACCCTGCTTATTTAACTTATATGCAGAGTACATCATGAGAAACGCTGGGCTGGAAGAAGCACAAGCTGGAATCAAGATTGCAGGGAGAAATATCAGTAACCTCAGATATGCAGATGACACCACCCTTATGGCAGAAAGTGAAGAGGAACTCAAAAGCCTCTTGATAAAAGTGAAAGTGGAGAGTGAAAAAGTTGGCTTAAAGCTCAACATTCAGAAAAGGAAGATCATGGCATCTGGTCTCATCACTTCATGGCAAATAGATGGGGAAACAGTGGAAACAGTGTCAGACTTTATTTTTGGGCTCCAAAATCACTGCAGATGGTGATTGGAGCCATGAAATTAAAAGACGCTTACTCCTTGGAAGGAAAGTTATGACCAACCTAGATAGCATATTAAAAAGCAGAGACATTACTTTGCCAACAAAGGTCCGTCTAGTCAAGTCTATGGTTTTTCCAGTAGTCATGTATGGATGTGAGAGTTGGACTATAAAGAAAGCTGAGCGTGGAAGAATTGATGCTTTTGAACTGTGGTGTTGGAGAAGACTCTTGAGAGTCCATTGGACTGCAAGGAGATCCAACCAGTCCATTCTAAAGGAGATCAGTCCTGGGTGTTCTTTGGAAGGAATGATGCTTTAGAAGGAATGATGGCCAGTACTTCGGCCACCTCATGCGAAGAGTTGACTCATTGGAAAAGACTCTGATGCTGGGAGGGATTGAGGGCAGGAGGAGAAGGGGAAGACAGAGCATGAGATGGCTGGATGGCATCACTGACTCGATGGACTTGAGACTGAGTGAACTCTGGGAGTTGGTGATGGACAGGGAGGCCTGATGTGCTGCAATTGATGGGGTCGCAAAGAGTCAGATACAACTGAGCAACTGAACTGAACTGAACTGAAGGTGTATCTTATGGCTCAGAATGTAGTCTTGGTGACTTTTCCATATGAGTTTGAGAAGAATGTATATTCTGCTTTGAGTGGATGAAGTGCTCAATAAATAACAGCTAGATCCAATTGATGGGAATGGTGCTGTTCAACTACGTCCTGCTGATTTTTTGCCTGGTAAATCTGTCAGTTTCTGATAGAGGAGTCCTGAAGTTCACTCCAACTATGATAGGGGATTTATCTATTTCTGAAAACATTTATATCAGTTTTGGCCTCACGTATTTTAATACTGTCTTACTAGGTGCATACACATTTGGGATTGTTATGTGTTAATGTGCCCTATTTTCATTATGTAATTGTCTCTGTTTATCTTTCATAAAGGATTGGTCTGAAAGTATATTCCTTGGTCTGAAATATGCTTTATCTGAAAATAAAGTGATACTCCAGCTTTATTTTATTAATGTTAGCATGGTATATCTTTCTCTATATCTTTACTTTTAATCTTTTTTTTCCCTCAGTGTCTTTAAACTGGGTTTCTTTTTTTTTTTAAGACTGAAAATTTTTATTGAAAAGTCACATAATCAAGGCAGTCAAAACTAAAAGTTAAAAGGTATCATAAACATTACAGAAACAAAAATGAAAACAATCTATATAGTTTTTGTATCTACCTAAGAGTTTTAATTCTGATCTTTTGTTGAGATCAATGTGAGATTTCATGCAAATAATTGTCTAGCAATTAATATATCAATTTTAATAAAACCAAGAGATCAAAAGATACCTTCGGCAAGTACTAAATCATACTGCTGATGTAATGCTTTATTACTTTATTTTATTTATTATTTATTTATTTTAATCTTAAGTGGAACAATAAGCAATTAAGGATAAAATCCAATTTTAAAAGATGCTTTAAATTCTGTAAAACATTCCACATGTGCACTAAATTTGGTCAAGTGGTCTCACAAAAGGACTGACGGATGATGGAGTCAAAAGCCATGACTCCCTCACTGGAAGGGGCCAAGTGCCTGGAGGGGGAACCAACAGGAGGCGTGGATAGGTCTGCAGATGAAGGAAGGCAAGAAAGGGTGGAGGATTTTTTTCTCACAGCTTCCTTGTGATGTAGGAGTTGAGATTATTGACCAAGAAGGAGGGATTGCAAAGAGGTGGGGGTTAGCGATTTAAGAGCAATACAATCTGATGGAGGGTTGAGAGCCAACTAGGGAAACAGCACAGTAAACTGAGGCAGGACTAGACCCCACTTTTTAAGACACCCTAAACTGGGTTTCTTGTAGGCAACATATAGTTGGATGTTTTTTAAATCTATTATGGATACAATTGGATTAAGATCTGCTGCTGCTGCTGCTAAGTCGCGTCAGTTGTGTCCGACTCTGTGCGACCCCATAGACAGCAGCCCACCTGGCTCCTGTCCCTGGGATTCTCCAGGTAAGAACACTGGAGTGGGTTGCCATTTCCTTCTCCAATGCATGAAAGTGAAAACTGAAAGTGAAGTCACTCAGTCGTGTCCGACTCTTCACAACCCCATGGACTGCAGCCCACCAGGCTCCTCCGTCCGTGGGATTTTCCAGGCAAGAGGACTGGAGTGGGTTGCCATTGCCTTCTCCGGATTAAGATCTACCATATTTATAATTGTTTTCTATTTGTTGCCCTTGTTCTTTGTTTTTGTCTTCCATTCTTTGCTTTCTCTGGTTTTAATTGAGTATTTTATGTGATTCCATTTTCTGTCCTCTTGTAGCATATCATTTATGCTTACTTTTTTAGTTGCCATCCTAGAATTTCCAGTATACATTTAGAACTAACCTAAGTCCACTTACAAATAACTCTATACCACTTCACACATAGTACCAGTGTCTTATAACAGAGTAAACCAATTGGGTTTACCAGTTCCTTCCTCCTATCTCTTGCAACATTGCTGCATACATTTCATTTATCCATAGTTATTAATATAACGCATCCAATGTATTATTGCAGTTATCATTTTGAATAAGGTGTTATCTGTTAGATCAGTTAAGAATAAGAAGAATAAAATATTTATCTTGTACTTCTTCTTTTGAAGGATAATTTACTGGATACTGGATAATTTCTATACTAGTGTGTTTTTCCTTTCAACCTTTAAATAGTTCAGCCTACTCTCCTTACTTGAATGGTTTCCTAAGAGAAGTCTCATAGGATTCTTATCCTTGTTCCTCTCTTAAGTTTTTTTCCCCCTCTGACATCTTTCATCTTTCTCTGCATCTTTTATTTCCTGCAGTTTGAATATCATATACCTGGGTATGGATTGTTTTGTATTTTGTACTGCTTGGTGTTCTCTGAACTTCCTGGATTTGTGTTTTGGAATCTATCATTAGTGTTGAAAAATCTCGGCCATTATTATTGCAGGTTTTTTTTCCCATTCTTTTATCTCTTTCTGGTATTCCTATTGTACATATGTTACACCTTTTGTAATTGTCCTACAGTTTTTGGATATTCTGACTCCCTCACATGAGGCCCATGTTTTAAAAAATTTTCTGTTCAGTTTGAGAAGCTTCTGTTGACCTATCTTAAAAGCTTCTTGATTCTTTCCTCAGTTACACCTAGTCTGCTGATGAGCTCATCAAAGGCATTCTTTATTTCTGTTAGTGTTTTTTTTCCCTATCATTTCCATTAGATTATTTCTCAGAGTTTCCATCTCTCTGCTCACATTACCCATCTGTTTTGCATGTTGTCCACTTTTGCTGTTAGAGCCCTTAGCATATGAATCTTGTTATTTTAGATTCCCAATCTGATAATTCCAGAATCTTCATTATAGCTGAGTTTGATTCTGATGCTTGCTTTGTCTCTCCAGACTATGGTTTTTGCCTCCTAGCAAACTTATAATTTTTGGTTGAACGCCAGACATACTGTATCAGGTAGACAGAACCAAGGTAAATAGGCCTTTAGAGTGAGGTTTTATGTTTGTCTGGCTAGCAGTTAGATTCTTCTTAATCTTTGTTGTAGCTGTAAATTTTAAAGGATAAGTTTCCTCTGGTGTCCTTTTGTCTCCTCTTTTATCTTTGGGTTTTCGTACAGATTCTGTTAATAGAGGCTGAGCCTGGCTTCATTTGTAATCTGATATTTTACAGGAACCCTGCTGATGCAGTGGTAAGATATGAGGGAAGGAAGGGGAAACATTCCGTCATATAATTCTGTGACTAAGTTTCACTCTTTTAGTAAGCCTCTGCCTCTGGGCTGTAACCTTCACAAGTGTTTCTAAGCTTTTTTCCCTTCACTTCATACAGCTTCTTTCTTCCCTCACGTAGGTTATTGTGGTTGTTGCTTGGTCAGTAAGTCGTGTTCAACTCTTTGCAACCCCGTGGATGGTAGCCCACTAGGCTCCTCTGTCCATGGGTTTTCCAGGCAAGAATACTGGAGTGGGTTGCCATTTCCTTCTCCAGGGAATCTTCCCAATCCAAGACTCTAACCCTCATCTCCTGCATTGGTAGGTGGATTCTTTACCACTGAGCCATAGCTTCCTTTGAGGTTAAGTACTTGTTCAAGGCAACAAAATGCTCTGGGCATATTTCAATATAGTTACTTCTCCCTTCCCACTATTGGAAGGGAAGTACAAGGGGATTGTTCTTTGCTGTTGACAGTGAGAACTTGATGGGGTTTCTGGAAGTAGAACTCACAAAAGTGTCAGGGCCCCTTTAAGGTTGGGCCCCAGAAATTTTCATCTCTTCAGCTAGTTCTTGCCCAGTCTCTGGCAGTACTTGGTTATCGTCTAGGTATATCTACCAGTTGTTGGCTGTTGGTTTCTGATCCAGATAAATTGATCTCTGTATTGCTTTTAAGTCTGAGTTGCCATATATTTAAAGTTATTTTGCCATTTTTTTAAACTTAGCTGTAATTTAAGACTATATGATACCATGGTAAGTTTCACATTTCTAATAAAAGTAAATTTTAAGTTCAGAATGGTGCCACTGGATATTCTTGACATATACAAAATTTCTTTCTCTGTATTAATGCCTAAATAAGAGTTCCCACCATATCTCTAACAGCCAAAATGATGTTTGATACTTAATGTTTCAAGTGTCTCTATCCATTCTTGTTTATGCCAAAGCTTTTAGTGTGTTTAAACAATATGAAAATTAATAAGTAGCTTAAATTGAGGTATTATTTTATACTTGTTGCAAACATTTGTTTGCATGTCAGTACTCGTTTCCTTGCCTTATTTCCCCTAAGATTTGATTGAGTTTTTCTTGAAGAAAGTTACACTAAGCTGTAGCACTGATAGCAGTTGTCTGCAACAGAGCTCCCACATGCTGCTCCTCCATCTTTCCATCAGTCTTTCATGTGGGAGGAAGTTTTGTTGCTTGAGAACATGTTTGGGAAATTTAACAAAATAATTGTCTGATCATAAGCTTGTACTAGAAAGACACCTAGGAGCATGCTGGAGTGATTTTCTTTAAAAAGATGATAAACTCAGTTGACTGTCTGGCCTATCCCACTGTATCTGTTACTGAGTTCTTCTGTGTAATGCTTTGAAGAAGTTGAATCCTCCCAGCATAGCCACTGAGACAGCATTACATCTGATGGCAGAACTTTTTCTTAAATCCTTCAACATAATTCTACTGCAGAAAAAGTATTACCAGAATCTCTTTAAAGGTAAGTTCCTCAAGTAGGCAGATACTGAAACTAATAAATAAAGGATTGACCTCAAAATAAAGAAGGAAGGTTAGACACCATTTCTTCTCTTTTTTAATATGTAGTTGTGTGGTTTTTTTGTTATTGAGTTGTGTGAGCTCTTTGTATATTTTGAAAATTAAGCCCTTGTTGGTCATTATTCAGCCATAAAAAAAGAATAAAATAATGCTCTTTGCAGCATATGGATGGACATAGAGATTATAGTAAGGGAAGTAAGCAGACAGGGAGACAAATATTATATGATATCATTTGTATGTGAAATCTAAAAAAATAGTATGAACTTATTTACAAAACAGAAATAGACTCACAGACATAGGAAACAAAACTATATGGTTACCAAAGGGTAACCAGTAAAACTTGTCAGTTCCTAGTATTTAAAAGGTCAGATTGATGCACTTGACCAGTGAGTAATTTTGAACTGTCCATAAGCACTGGTATAATTCAGTGATTAAATTTGTTGTTAGAGTGGCTGTGCCTTAAAATTCCATTGATATTAACAAATTAATTGCAATCCTGTTCTGTCAGTAAATGGTTTGGCTCTGTGTTAAAAGGCATGTATGAGGCTAGTGGAGGCTACACCTCCCATAATCTCAAAGGGGTGTTAATGATTCTCAGATCGCAGTCATAACTCTCTTACATGACTCTTCCTGTTAATATCATTCCATCTACTCAAGGTCTGCCAACGTCAAGTAAAGGAAATTAGTGATTACCTGGGAAAAGGAGAATGAATGATATGTAGTCTACCTGATCTAGGTAGTCTACCTACCTAGAAATACTTCTACCCAAACATGAATCTTAATCACATTCCACTTATTTAAAATGCCTATGTTTTACCTTTTCCTAAACCTTATATTAAGAGTTTGAAAGTCAAACTCACTTTCTAATTCTTTCCTAGAAAGTATTGCTTTTCTGAAATAGGTCCTGTATCTCATTTATCATTATATTCCCAATGCTTTGCACAATGTACATGCTTAGTAAATAATAGTTAGTGACTGATCGTTAGGCTTTAAGTATACTAAACATTATCTTATTTATCATCTTATTCTCTGAATGTATAACACAAATTTACAATTTATATATTTCCTATTCTTTTATATGAACTAGCTTTCCCAAAAAGATTGAAAACAAAAACCAAGTTCTCTATTCTGTATTTCTCAAGTACCTAGTGAGATAAAATAATAAGCCCTCAGTAATACTTAATATTGATTTATAAAATCACTTTCTATGTAAAATTATAATTCCTTATGCAGGGGTCTCTCCATAGTTTTAGAGAGACCTAGTTTAGAAATGTAGTGAAAGTCTATAGTAACTTAGTCATTCAGTAATTACTGTTGAATGCTGTTGTTCGTGGTTGTTAGTCACTAAGTCGTGTCCGACTATTTGCAACCCCATGGACTGTAGCCCGCCAGGCTCCTCTGTCCATGGGATTTCACAGGCAAGAATACTGGAGTGGGTTGCTGTTTTCTTCTCCAGGGGATTTTCCCCACCCAGGGATCAAACTGGTGTCTCCTGTATTGGCAGGCAGTTTCTTTACTGCTGAGCCAGCAGGAAAGCTCCACTGTTGACTGACTGGATATATTTTTAAGTAAAATCGCTGGTCTTAAATTTAGTTTGAATTTGACAAATGTATGCATCCATGTAATGAATTTCTCCAACAGGATTTAGAGCATGGAACGTTGTCGTCACCTAGTAAATACCCTTCAGTCCCCTTTGCAGTCGGCCTCTTCCACCTACAGCTACCACTCTAATTTCTAATCCCGTGTTACTTTTACCTGTTCATGATCTTCATATAGATGGAATCATCCAGTATGTGTTCTGTGTCTAGCTTCTTTGACTCAACATAATGTTTTTGAAGTTCATGGATGCATTTCTTTTCAAGAGTGTTCATACTCTCATAACTTCTTTAAAACTTAGTGCTGACCTCTAATACTTCATATTCATCACAACACAAGTGATTTTTCTTTGTTCTCTAGAACTGTGAATTCACTTTATTATCTTTATCACTTTATTATAATATTTAGTGATAGATGTATCATCACTGAAATATCTGCATGTAAATTAAGTTGAAAATGTAAAGATATAATCAAATGAAACTCAAATATCTTTAACATTATTGATTCTGTAAGGCAAAGTTGTTTTTAATACAGTGTTTTTCACTAGCATACAGTAGGAGCAGTTTTACCTTTCCTTGCTTTTGTGTATTTTCCAGACACACAGACAAAAATGAAATGTTTAATTTTTCCTTTGTATTGTATGTCTTAATAGAGATCAGATTAGCTTTCTTCAGGATGAACTTGGATAAGGGCAGTAAAAAACCCTATTGTTTCCAACCTCCACTAAGATGAACTGGCAGTGTGTCAGGAAAATTCCCAGTATGGAGCAGTTTTATTACAATTCAGTACAATTGGTTCTTGCATAACCTTTAGAAAATCATACATAAAACATTCTCATCTATATAAATAAAAATCACCCACACACTTTATTAATAGCTTTGTTCACTTTTTCCCTGGGACGTGTGCTGCACGCTCCTACTGTGCCCCTTTACAGTCTTTTTTTAAGATAACTTTCTATAAGCTTTCTTTAAAGCAAAAAGGTTAGATAATATTATGAATCAAATACAAGTGTAATATAATTTCGATAATTCTCCCTCTTGATCACGTACATAACTAGTGTTTCTAAGTGTCCTTTTTAGTGACAGGGAGTGTGGATTTTTCACAATATATAGTCAATTTAACTTCAAGAAAGAAGAAGTAAATGTCGTACTTTACATGGAAATAAGAATCATAATTTATTTGTGATGTGTTTGGGGGTTTATTTTCAAACATATACATTTTTAAGGTTTATGTCATGACCACAGTAAATAACATGGTGAAACCAAGAACATACCAAGTTGAAGTCTCAGCCTTTTTTCCTTAGTCTAGTTCATTAGCAAAAATGTGTTTGTTTTCAGGTGTCATCTTCCTGAATCCAAACTTTAGAAAACCTTCCATTATTCCCCTAAAGTATGTGTTATAAAATACCCAGATAATTTAATAATAAGCCTTTAGATCTAACTGCTAATTTACAGGAAATACAAGGGTCAAAAGAACATATTAAATGACATCACTGCCCAGAATGGGGGAAATTCTGCAGGAAAAATGACCCAGTTTCCTGAACAAATGAATAGCAATAAAGAGGGCATATGGAGGAAAAATGGCTACTTTTTTTAGATTAAAAGAGATTTAAGATGGGTCATTTATACCTCAAAAAGAGAGAAGGAGAGGGAGAAAATAAACTATCAAAAAAGAAACAAAAATACTTTGGAGGTAGTAAATAGAACAAGAATGGTAAAATATTGATAATTGTTGAAGCTCTGTGATGAATATATAGAGCTCTTTACATTATTCTCTCTAAGTTTGAGATTTTTTCATTATATAAAGTTAAAATACACACACAGAACAAGAAGGAAAAAAATTGATCACCCTTGTCATTGCAAACAAAATTATATTCACTCTAGGAATAGCATTTTAGTCCCAGCAAACAGTTTGTGTTGTTCACTGCGCCAGTAAACAGTAGCATCCTATAAATTAAATTAGTGTATTTGGGGGAAGGAGGGCAAAGTATTTCTAACACAGCTATTCTTAACCTAGAACTCAGAACTCAGTGTCCTCTCTTCTCCCACTGGATGCCGTAAAATAGTAGAAGGTAATGCTTTGTTTGAGAGGAGTGATGAATTTTGAAAGGCAGATACCTCTGTCTTAGGAAAAGCAGATGGACCTGGGTTAACAGTGAAACACAGGAAGTGTCTCTGCCTTTAGCATTAGTCTCCCTCCTGTGCAGTGTGTGGCATTCACCTGGACTGCTGTCCTCTGTGAAGTCAGCGACAGGGCCTTTCTCACAGCCAGCGGTTTTGATTCCTATATTATTCTCTGATAAAATACCTATTTTACTACAGAAGATTTTTTACCTTCTGTTGCTTTTACTTAGTTCTATAAAAATGAATGCTCTTAATGAACAAATTAAACCCTTCACAAACATGATTTTAGTACAATGTAATTTGCCTTCGGAGAATTTTTTTCTGTGACATTGACTTCATGGTATTTTTCTAGTAGAATAAAGTCTGGGTCTAATCAGGACATAGAACTGCAAACTATAGTCACAATCAGTATTTTGATATTTACCCACATATCATAGCAAAGCAAGTTTGCAAAATCAATGAATGCTGAAAACAGTTTCTTCCGTGAACCTGCTTTTCTAATTTGGAATACTGGTTTTCAGGCTATGGAGGCTTAACCCAACCTGGCTGAAGTGATCTAGAAAGGACCTTACAAATCTACGTTTTAAAACAAACGCCCTTTTTTCTTGGAGAAGGAAATGACAACCCGCTCCAGTATTCTTGCCTAAAGAATCTTGTGGACAGAGGAGCCTGGTGGGCTGCTGTCTATGGGGTCACACAGAGTCGGACACGACTGAAGCGACTTAGCGTGCACCCATGTATTGGAGAAGGAAATGGCAACCCGCTCCACAGTTCTTGCCTGGAGAATCCCAGGGACAGAGGAGTCTGGTGGGCTGCCGTCTATGGGGTCACACAGAGTCAGACACGACTGAAGCGACTTAGCAGCAGCAGCAGAAGCCCTTTTTTCTGAGTTCTCTAGAATCATTCTGCCATGGCAAATTTAAGAGCAAACCAAACATTCCTCAAGCTCAGCTACATGTGTAATTTAAATTATTAAGGTATCCAAAAAAAGTAATCATTTTGCATTTGAACATATTTGCAAAATCTGTCTTTTAAACATATCTGTATAATCTATTATATTAAATTTTGAGCTCTCAGCTGGAGTCATGGCTGTCAGTTTAACTCTACCTAGCCAATATCACGATAACATGAAAGTATAAAGATATCTTGCTAAATATATCTTAGTTAAACTTGATATGTCACATCTTTTAAACCTAGAACTTGTGATGATAGAAGGAGGAAGTTTAAGTACCAAATGAAGTGAATAAGTCTGGATTTTGAAAAATGTTACTATCAAGAGCATTTTTTGTTTAAAAAAAAAAATATATATATATATAATAATCCTAAATGGTTATAGCTACTGACAAAAAAATAGTTATTTTATTTATTGAGTACTGTTTGTTAGATTCTTCACTAATCACTGTATTTAGAGTCTTACAGTGTAGAAGTATGCACTGAGCATATGTACTATAAAATCTCAGTTAAGATTTTGCAGAAATATAAGTGATGGAAGAGTAATGTTTGTTTCATAGTCTGTATAATCTCTGTCAGCCTGGGGAAAAAGAGATCATTTTCTTGAAGTGGTTGGAAGTACTGTAATGAAAAAATTTTAAGCATGTTTTCTAATATATTTTATTAAAATTACCCATCTTTTGATGAAATCAGTATCCTCTCATCATAATGGCCAAAGCTCTTTAGCCCTTCACTGGAGTGCTTTTTATCCTAATTCTTAACATGTTTGCTTTCTGAATTCATTTAACATCTAAAACGTTGTTGACAAAGAAATGTAGTTTTGACACTTCAGGAAAGACATTTTCTACTTTGTAAAATTATGTTTCTACATGTGAAATTTGAGAAGGCACCAAAGTGAACACTCTATAATTAATTTAAAACTATTGTATTAGCACTTCAGTGCCATTTAGAGGCAGTCCATACTAATATTTAAAATTCAGTTTTTTACATAACATCTTATTATCAATGTTATCAGCCAAATTGAATAATTTTTCTCAAAGTCATTAAAGTAATCCACAGGAACTAATTGTATAAAAAAAAATATATCATGTTGTTTCAAAATGAAATATATCAGTAAAAGGCACTGCTTTATGATGTTTTTGTTTTCAATAAATAAGGCTTTTTCCTTCAATAAATAAAAGCATCACATTATTAATACTTCCCATACTCCAATAATAGGCAGTTTTTCTAATTATCTCCCTAATACCTATAGGCAACTTTCAGTTGTTTTTGCTAATATGAATAGAATGGTAAAGCCCAGAGTCTAATAAGAGTTATTGACGTACACCTGAACTTATCTGACCAAACTTTTTACCAAAGATGCTACGGACAAGAGAACAGATTTAAATTGTATTGCCTGTTTCCTTTTGTTTTTTATGGTAACAGGTAAGTGAGTGTGCAAATAAGTATCAATAGTTAAAAGACCAGTGGAGCAGTTAAAAGAATAAAGAAATTAGATGACATATTCAATCAGCAAACTAGAATATCAGTTTCTGACTGTTTCTCCATCCTCCCAACTTCCCATATGAATTCCTTGTTGGCAGGAACTGTCCTATTCTTCCCTGTATTCCAGATACATTGCCCAGTGTAGTTCATTGGAGCCAATGTAATGATTTAGGCCAGAAACTTAAAACCTTCCATGAAATGTCATGATTTGCTTCTGGCAGGGAAAACAAAGTGAAACTGGAATATGCAAAAGGAGGAAAGAGCCTCTCTTATCTTACATAAATAATGTTTGAGGGAAGAGTATAGATGTTTAAAATTTTTTTATTGTTAATTATATCTGTGTTTAGCCTATATTATTTGTCTTTAGAGCATATTATGTTACCAGAACAAGCTCACTTTTCAAAAAGTTTGGGGATTTTGCTAAAGTGCAAACAACAGCTTGTAAAAAATATAACACATACACACATATAACCAGCCTAAAACTGCTTGTCACCAACCCCAAACTAATGACTAGAAGCTTCAAACTCTGGGTATGTATATGTGCAAGATTATAACTAAAGTACTCGATGGTTACTGATAGCATGTGTGTGTGTGTGTGTGTGTGTGTGTGTGTGTATGTGTGAGTTAGCAACCACATGACAATGTATTCAGTATTGGTATTTGATAAATAAGGGTTAGGATTTTTTAATTGGGAACTAGAATAATAAATTGCTCATGTACCTTTAAAAGTATCTCTTTTTAAATTGAATTCTTACTGAGAGAATAACTATTAAAAATTTAGTTGCAGTCTTTTTATCATTTTGCTTTGATTTTATACTAAAAACTACCAAGAAGATAACATTTAAGTGTATCTTTTTCAATATGACAAAGTTACATAAGAAGAGAGTCCCCTAGCACGTAAAGAAAAATGCAATTATTTTCTATTCTGAATCTCCAGACTGCTGTTTTAGAAAATCATATCTGATTATTTGCTCAGCAGAAGATTATTGAGTTGATTTAGCTGTGATTTTATTTAACAAAGCTTCAACTGCATTCCTACTGTGGAGTCCGAAAAAGGTAGAGAGATATAAATGATACATTCAAACTGTGATTTTTGTGAACAGGGCCATCGATGCACCCCTCGGAGCTAATAGCGGAGATGAGAAACAGTGGGTTTGCGCTGAAACGAAATGTACTGGGGAGAAACTTGACCGCAAATGATCCATCACAGGTAATGATCTTTTTATCAGTAAGCTGAAAATGTCTATAAATCTAAATGTGATTGCTTGTGAATTGCTACTTAATGTTTTCCAATATGCATATATCCATAGGAAGGCAAGATAGAGCAAACAAAATGCCTAAAATACATCTTGATTTTGCTTCTTTATTATTTTAACCTAAATGAGAAATTGTTTTTAAACCTATATTTTAATAAACGAAACTGCTTCTCTGGGTTTTTGTGGATAAAATACCTAACTGATCTGGTGATAAGGTTGTTAACTTTTTCCTTCCTGCTAACTTACCCTGAAGTGACGTTAAACAGAACCAATGAGAAGTGTATAAAAGCAAACCCTTCAAAATAATGGAAAATATTTTAAACAGTTACTTGATTAAACTGTACATAGATCCAGAAATGGTTGAGTTTAAAGGGTTGTAGATGTTCTAATATAAACCATTTATTTCATTTAATGAGGAAACTGGAGCCCACAGAAGTTAACTGATTTCCCTAAGATCATGGGGCTATTTAGAGACAGAGCTGAGACTAAAACCCAGACTCCCACTGGCATAAACTTGTGCTGCTCTGAGAGAGTCACATTCCATCTCAAACATTGCTAGGGATTGTACGTGTAACCTATCTGCTATGTATAAAGTGAAGTGAAGTGTTAGTCGCAGTCGTGTCCTAATCTTTGCAAGCCCATGAACTGTAGCCCTCCAGTCTCCTCTGTCAATGGGATCCTCCAGGCAAAAATACTGGAGTGGGTTGCTGTTCCCCTCTGCAGGAGATCTTCCCCACACAGTGATCAAACCCGGGTCTTCCTCATTACAGGCAGATTCTTTACCTGAGAATACCAGAGAGCTCTGAGCCACCAGAGAAGCCCATTTATTATGTATATGTACTGTTTAATATATTTAATAATGTACTGTTGAAATTATAAAGGCAAAAAGTGTGAGTGTTTTGACCTTCCTGTAAAGTTTGCGACCTTCGTGGGTTTTATGTTTCATTAAATTAAAAAGGAAATATTTAAACCCACAAGTGTTTAAATTCAAACTTAAGAGAGAATTGTAAAGCCATTTATCCTCCAATTAAAAATAAATAAATTTTTAAAAAATAAAAGTGCAGAAAGGTTAAAAAAAATAAAAACGAGGGAGAGTAGAAGCCATGCTTTAAACATTTTATCTATGTTTCTGTATCGTCCTCTCCTGATAAAGCAGTCATCTTAATCTCTTAGGGCATTATGATCCTCCTTGGCAGGTAGACTACAAAAATTTTTGAATTCCACTTTCCAATCCAAAATGTCATACTCATCAACAGTATGTCCCTAATATAAAACTTATTTGTAAATGTTTCCTGACAACTAACTTGTTTTCTAATCTAGCAATTTAATGATGTTTTTGTTGATTTAGGAATATGTTGCAAGCGAGGGTGAAGAAGATCCAGAAGTTGAATTTTTAAAGTCACTAACAACCAAACAAAAACAGAAACTCCTCAGGTGATTAAAAAGTGTCTGTTTAATTAATTCAACTACATTTTTTCTTATGTTTCATTTTAGGGTCATATTCATCTCTGATCCTAAGTTTAAGGTACTTAAACCATGTATCACGTTGATGTATTGATTTATTCTTCAGCTACAGTAATATAGTTTTGTCTTTCAGGAATATGAAAATGAATGTAAGATTATGTACTCAGCTTATACCACAAAGTCACTGCACTTTTCAGAAAATTTAGTTTGGAAATAGATTTATTTGTAGGTTTTACTTTTCATAGTAGATTTGTATATCTTTATATACAGTTTGTTCTTAGAAGATATTGTGAGCCATGTATTACTCTCAGTTTTATGAGGAATGCTGAAAATGCTAAAATTTAAAGTAAGTATGAATCACGTTAAACAGACTACCTATGGATTAAAGAATCCAAGAAATGTCTGGTGAGTCCAATAGAGGGAGCTCATGTTGTTTCAATATGTGGAGTTTTGAGGATGGCTGGACAGAATCCAGTGAGGACATTTTTATTTCAGAGTAACTCAAATATATCATATAAATAAATGTTACTCTTCTGAGAATGTGAATTACTCTTTAGAAATGCATAATGCCTTAATAGAATTATCCTAATTATTTATTTAATAAGGCTAAACAATTGTTGAAAACTAATATGTGATCTTTTATGTAACTAAAATAGAGTATTAAAAATGTAAAAATATATTCTTATTCTGAATTTCTGGAGAATATGTTCTTGAATTTTGACAGTGTAATGTTGTTTAGTATTTACATATTTTAAAATAGTACATACATAAAATTAATGTTTCATTGATTAGAGGTTTATATTTGAGTTTGCAATTGATCCAGCTAATGTTACAGACCTTTCTTTATGCCGCGGTGACGATTACATAGAATACTATATAATTTCAAATTCTGATTCAGTAAAAAAAAAAATGTAATAGTCATTACTATAGAGGACAGTATACCAAGACAGTTAATGTATTTTTTAATTTAAACTTATTGTGTATGTGCCTTGAATAAAAGGAAGAAAATGAGTTGTTGTTTAATAAAAGTAAAGAATGTGTTTGTAAAAGTGGTAAAAAATACCACTTTTAATGTTTCTAAGAAACTGTATTGTCTATTCAAAATTTTATGTTTGTCAGTGAAAGGACAGACTATTTTTACATAGCCTTTTACTATTTTTTCCCTAATAGGAAATTAGATCGACTCGAGAAGAAAAAAAAGAAAAAGAAAAAAGATAGAAAAAAGAAAAAGCTTCAGAAGAGCAGAAGTAAACACAAAAAACATAAAAACAAGCCCTCCTCCCCCTCCCTCCTCCTCCTCCTCCTCCTCCTCCTCCCCATCCCCACTGTCCTCCTCCTCCTCCTCTAGTGACAGTTCAGAAAGCAGCAGCGAGAGCGACGGCAAAGGGACAAAAATACAGAAGAGGAGAAGAAAGAAAAACAAGCGTTCAGGGCATAACAACAGTGATTCTGAAGAGAGAGGCAAGTCTAAGAAGAGAAAACGGGATGAGGAACACTCTTGCAGTCACAGTAACAAGGAAAAGCCTAAGTTTTTAAAACAAGAGAGTTCTAGGGAGAATAGCAAACGGAGCCATTCTGATTCTGACAGAAAGCCCAGAAGCCATGACCAGAGTCCAGGGAAGAGAGGATCTGGAAGAAAGAGGAGCAGCAGGAGCCAGAGCAGGGATGAGAGGAGCAGGAGAAGCCGGAGCAGAAGTCACGGTAGTTACAAGCCAAGAGAAATAAGGAAACGGCCACGGCGCAGTCCAAGTGAAGATCGGGACAGAAGAAATGACACCAGATGCCATGGCGCAGATACGTACAGAGGAGGGCAAGTGCACAGAGAGCATTATCGGGAGATAAGCATACTGGAGTGACACCAAAAGAATGGAGCAGAGGTAGAGAACAGAGGGACTTCCATGTGACAATAAACTGCAAAGAAAAACATCTCCACTTTTTTCTCAAATACCTTTAGCAAGGGCTAACTAAATTGTATACTGTTGTCTTTCTAATAAGAAGCTCTATTTTAATTTTTCATCTCTGTAAACTGTTACATCAAGTACAAAACTACATGAATCCCATAAGAATAAACTTTGCAAATATTTGTAAGTAATCTATTTGGAGGCTGTAAAAACATATTCTGTTGACAAATGTTTCTTGTATCCTATACTGAAATAAAAACCCCTTATTACTCTGTGACATTTTCATCATTAAAAGAATGACAGTACATTGAATGGATATAGTTTAATTATTTTTTCAATTCACATTTATTACTTTTAAGATTTGAATTTACTTGAAGCCAAGTGTAATCGCTGTAGAAATTCCCTGGTATGAATTAAATAATGGGTTGATCAGTATTACTGTAAGACTTTAAACTTCTTTCAGTTGTTTTGCTCTAGGGTAAGAAGCTAGCTACATTTGGATGATGTGTTAATTTTCTATGCTGCCTTAACAAATTACCTCAGTCTTAATGCAAATACAGCTCTGGAGATCAGAAGTCTGAAATGGGTCTCACTGGGCTAAAATCAAGGTGTCAGCAGAGTTGGTTCGCTCTGGAGACTCTGGGAAAAATCTGCTTGACTATTTCAGCTTCTAGAGGCCACCTGCATTCCTTGGCTCCTGGCCCCTTTCTTCCATCTTCAAAACTAACATAGTCAAGTCACATTCTCACACCTAATTGCTCTGACACTTTGACATTCTGCATTGTTTTCAACTTTGGGGGACCCTTGTGATTCCATTGCGCCTGTCAGGAGACTGGGATAATCGCCGTATTTCAAAATCAGCTGATTAGCAATCTTCATTCTGTTAGGAACTTTAATTCCCCTTTGCCATGTAACCTAACATCTTCATAGGCTCTGGGTTGGGGCTGCTGTGTCATTAAGGGATCATTATTCTACCTAGAACAGATGGCCTTTCAACTACTGACATTTCAGCGATCGCAGTTTACTTCTAAAGGTTAAGCATTTATTGTCATGAACGAGTAAACTGTTTAGATATATTTCATAAGCATAGGTATGTGTGGCAAACATAAATTTAGCTATAAATTTCCCCTTGTGTTTCAAAGCGTATGGTAAAGGAGAACTATAGAAAAAATCATTTAGTTCAAATTACAAGTAACATGCAATTCAAAAAAATACATAGTAACCATCACATACGCACATATTATCATCATGGTTCCACATTTTAAAAACACCTCTTTTTAATACAATACAAATACTCATTAGTTCAGATGGTTTTTGAGAATTGGCAGTCCTAGTTTCATAAATTTATTAGAAAGTAATTTAGAAGAATTACTGTAAGACCTGTGTATCTGGTGTGCGTGTGTGTATATATATCTTTCTCTTGTATATGCACACACAGATGTCCTCTGATTTACAAGCAGCTAACTGAAGATGTAAAGCAACTCTTTGATTATTTACATTTTTAAGAGAGTTGGGAGAGGAGAACTTGAATTCCTCCTCCTGTACTCTTCAGTAACTTACTGTGCACCTCAAAATCCCCTTCCTTCTTCATTTAAAAAAAGAAAGCATGCATTTGAGATTGATAAAGACTGCTAATTTACACCTTGAGTTCATCAGTGTCGCACTGATTATTTCCTATGTTATGCCTTTTTAGACTTTATAATTTTGATAATGTCAAAACCTATGCAATACTTACTGCCTTAAAGGATTTCTGAACCTGTAGTGTTCATGAAGGGAAATGTTGAAATGCATCCTGTAATTAAAATGAATTCAATACATTATCATTTAACACTTCCACAAAAGTGTGGTGCCTTTTTAACTTGAAGGTGACCGCAAGAATTTTTAAATCTCTGGTTAACTTATCCTTCACTGAGAAACTATAAAGCAGTACCAGTACCCCCAATATTCTTATCAACCCAACGGTGAGAAAAATTCACATGTAGTTATAGAAAATGTTGGTTTGCTGTTTGGCTTTCAGACTTGGTCACCCAAGGTTGCTAGACAGCCCCAAGGAGTTAGCATTCCAACTTGGCAAACTTAAAAACTGAAGGGAGGCATTTTCACGTATAATCATAACATGGTAACAGTTTTAAAGAGGCTCACCTGACTTATTCTGCATATTCTAATGTAAAGGCAAAAGCAATTCAAAGTGATTTTTTAAATGTTAAACATCTTGTTATCCTTTTGCTTTTGAAGTATGAGGTAAAAACCAGAGATAAGGCTCATAATAGAAAGTATGTCTAGTTGTATGTGTAGAGGTTTTCCTAAGTACTAACTCCAAAAAAAGAATCCTCCAAGTTTAATGCGTATGATTCAAGAACAAAAGTCCTCAACAGTAACTTTTTTTTTTTAGAAAACCACAGGAAAAGTCTGGTGATAAGTCATTCTTCCGACCCTTAATAGAGAAATTCTTTTCAAGAAATCTGGGTGTATCTAATGACATTTCTTATTTGTCCAATGGCCTGACATAGCACTGGCTAACTTCGGAGACTTTATGGGGGTCCCTTCCTCTCCTTTCCCTGGCTTAACATAGAAGGTAATTTAACACTAGCAAATTAATTCCTGCAGGAGGTGCTGTCGATTTACAAATGGTCAGGCATGATCAGGTTACTAGGTTAGGACTTGTTTATTTATCTGAATGTCTATGTGGTAAGGTAGTCATCATTTAATTTAATAAATATGCCAGAATAGGCAAGGTTGCTGCAGCATAGCAGCAGGTTTCGGCTTACCTTGCAGTGGGAAATGGAGATCTTGCTTTGTATCATACGGTTTTAATCTGAAGAAAGCTTTTTATCTGGAAGGCTTGAAGAGCCCTTCCTTGCTGTTCTTCCAGGAGATGGCTTGCTGACAGTGAATCACGGTGCTGTTGGGAGCTTGGCTTTTTCCCGTTTTTAATCACCAAATATTTACTATGCTTCAGCGTTGACTCTCAAAAATTTTAAAATCCACCTAAGCCATTTCACTTTCCTCCTTAGGAAACAACCGCTGGGCTGAGGTGCGCTGGAGGAGGCCACTGCAAGGCCGCACCCGCCACACCCTGTGCTTAGTAAGATCTGGGAGAAAGCTGCATTTTAGCTTCAGTAGCTGAGCAGTATTAAGAAATCTTTATTTCGATTTTCTGAAAAGAAAACCTAGATAGTTACCACTTCTTGAAAAGAGAAAAAGGCATGCAATAGCTGCTGGTCTTGGGAGCAAGTTTTTCAGATCAAAAAGGAGAAATGCTTTTTAAAAGTTGTGAGCAACAACTAAGAGGGAATTATAAGGTTTGGGAGATGCGATGGCAACCCAATACTGATGAATCTCCTCAAACCCCGTTCCTGCTGACAAGCAGAAACAGATCCTCTTCCTCTACCCACTTTCTCACCTCTTCACTCCACACTTAACACCCTCAGAATATAACTAATAATGAAGCGGGGTGAAACGCAGGAAACGTAACGCAAAGTAATGCACATTCTGGCCCAAACTACCCGTGAATCGCCTTTCCCCGACTCGTAGACACGGAAAACCCCAGTCCTTTCGATCTGAAGGTCCTCCAGATGGGACGGGCAGAAGCGGAGGTCCGGAGGCTTGGGTGCTGACCGGATCGTGGCTTCCAAGCACCTGGCCTTAGACTGAAAGGAGGCCAGATGGGGGCTGGAGTGAGTCCCGGGCTGGCTTGCTCTACACATCCCGAGGCGACACCACCCCTGCGCACTGTGATGCTTTCCTAGACACGCGTCTGGCAACCTTCTGAACATACCTCAAACCCACATGAAAGCCTGTTTATTAGGGGGCCCGTCTCCCTCCTAGAATAAGCGAGGAGGCCGCTGGACTACCCACCGACGAAGTGTAACAGGAAAGGATGCGGGCTAACTCGCAGCACCGGTCCTTCTCCCCATCCCCGACCCCACCGGTGGCCCACTCAGAAGAAATTCCAGGCTGTGGGCCAGGGGAGCTGCGCCCTGGGGACCAGCGCGCCAGGGCCACCACGCGCCCTCGCCTGCCAGTTCCCGCCTAAGCTCGCCCGGCCTCCCGCGCGTTTCTCCTCTGCAGGTCGGAGGGTGGACTTCGCTAGTTAGGAAAGCGAGCCAGTATCTCTTGTCTCTCGGGCTCCACAGGTGAAGAGGGCGCTTTAGGACGCTGATGCTAATCTCTCGCTCCCGGGGCAAAAATGAAAATATTGACTCTCGCCAGCAATCTGCAAGCAGAAAACAGATCAGGGTTGCGGGGCGGGGGCTGGGGGGTGGAGAGGGGACTTATCAGTCTGCATTTTTAAAATAAATATATCACCCAGAAATGGTTGGATGTTTGCAAAACAATGTAAAATCCCTGGTATGAATTCTAAAGGAAGAGAGTGTAAGGATCTTGGAAAATCTAAAGCCTTGCTTTGCTTTCCCGGGTCCCTGAGAACAGGCCCTAGAGGAACATGTTTCCATGGACTTGCTGAAACCTTCCCTTAACTGGAGGTGCAAACACACTGTATATATTTATATCAATAACATATAGGGTAGGCATGTCTGTATGTATTTACCTCATACATATTTCTATAAACTCCAGCGTCTGGAAAGGGTGGGGGTAAATAACACTGAACGGTTAAAATTATGGAGAAGGGATAATAACTGATTACTAATTTGAAAGTAAATAAACAGGTGACTTTTTCAGATCAAATTCCTCCTTGGATCGTTACAATAAATATCTCTGAAGGAAGCTCTCTATTTATGTTGTCATTGATTAATTCTTCACTACCTCATTTGATTTCGATTTAGAACGATTTGATTCTAATTTAATTAGCATGTAATTTGGATGTACATAATTACTGTAATTATGACATTCAGGTAAGGCAGCTTTAGGCTGAAAGGCAATTTCAAATTTTCTAGCAACCTACTTTGTACTTGGAAATGGACAAGGACTTTGCGCCCTGCTATCCAAGTAGTAATTAGCACATCTTTGAAATAGGCAGTGCGGCGGGATTTGTATTAAAACAGCAAATACAAACCCAGCCGAGTTACCCGCTGCAAGGTGGCTGAGAGTTCCGGGAAACGCACGGCGTTTCCCTGGCGCGAGATCAGGGAGCCCGGCGCCCCGTCGCCTCGGCCGGCTTTATCTGCTGCGGGCTCCGGCGCCTCTGCGGCCTTGGGTGCCGGATTTGGAGGTGTAGCTTTTAAGATTAAAATACAATAAACGTGCGGGGAGGGTGGGGGACAAGAAAGGAGGGGAAGAAGCCATTGCACGACGTCTGAAGACGAGGGGTGGGGTAGTGGACTAGGAAGAGGAGGGAAAGGGGCGGCGGGAGGACGGCGAGACGCAGAGTGGAGAGAAAATTGGTCAACGCCCCCAAGTGTTATCCGATTTTAGATTTGGGTTTCCACGGGAAAAGGCGGGGGCAAAGGGGATCAGTTCGCGCCGGCGGGCAGGGCAGACCCTTCGCAAGGAGCTGGGAGGAGGGGTTTCAGGACTTCTGTCAGCCCTCGGAGACCCTGACCGCCCCGCCGGGTACCGGCCTACCCAGTAGCCCCCAGCACTCGACTCCGGCGGGACGGCGCCTGGAAGACAGCCGCGAGGCAGGAGACTGCTTCGGCCATCCCCGGGTCCGGGCTGGAGAAGGTGCGGGTCCCTCGCTTCTCTCCCCTTCATAGGGGGTCTCGGGACATGGGACGATCTGCTTGCGTGCTTTAATCAGCTTGGTTTGGTCGGTCCAGGCCAGGGTCGTTGGGCGAAGAGCGCGGAGGCGCTGAGCCCACGGCCGGGTCCCCATGCCGGCTCCAAATCGCCGCCGACAGCGCCCAGCGTGCTCAACTCCAAGTTGGAAGACCCTGAAATTGCCTTGAAAGAAATTTTAAATACGCCAATTCTAAGACTAGGGCCAAGCAGGGCGTTATTTTATTTGTTTGGATTTTCAGTTAGCACATCTCAGAAAAAACTTCCTTGCCTGGGAGCAATAATACCGGCCGTTACTAAGCAGTGTTCCCCAGTAGCGGGGCTTGTCTTCCCCGGAAGACAAAAACTCGCTTTTCTTTGCTGGATTCGCTCGTTTGTTGCAGCTCGCTGCAAACGCAGACTCCCCGCTCTCGAAGCGGCGAGCGAGGGCGGATAGTGCGGCCTTCCCGAACCCGAACTCTAGATGGCGCCAGAGAGCCGCACTCGCCAAGCTCCTCTTAAAGGAATCAAGAGCGACTGTCAAACATAAAAGCAAATCAGAGTTTTCAGTTTTTTTAATGTGTTAAGAATGTTATTCCTTAAGAAAATTTGTAGCTAAATTATTCTCACTTAAAATAAACACTTAGTATACCAATTACACAAATGGGCGGGATTTATGTAAGATTTACTTCATCTGCATTTTTGTAGTGGGAGAGAGCCTTGGCGAATACAGATAATAGATGCAAATAAGATTAGAGTTAAAATAAATAAAGTTTCCATCTGAATAAAGAGAAATTCAATTTTACACGACTTATAACGATTTGACGGAATGTCCAGACAAACCGCTCAGGTGCACCATCTAATCGCGTCAAAATAATGTTTTCCCTCCTGAAGAAGAGAAAAATCTTTCTCCTTTCTTTTTTTCGTTCTTTCTCCACACCCCCTCCCCCACATCAGGTGGAATTCGATTCTCTCCAAGGGTTAAAAAAAAAAAAAAAAGTAAATAAAGCCAGAAAAGGCAGAACGCGGAGGGGGAGGGTGTGGATTGCGGCTGGCTGAGAGAAGGGCCGAGGAAAACTTGGTCTTCGTTCCTCTCCTGCGCAGGAAGAGAAGCTACAGCGCAGGAAATACTTGGAGACACCGGCTGAAACGAAATCAAATTTCCTCTCACCCGGGACTGAGAGAATTCAGAGCCCCTGCCTGCGCCCCCAACCCCACACCAGCCTCCGAGCAGCGGCCCTCGCTTGCGCTCAAACCAGAGCGGGCCGGTCCCAGGAGCCCCGAGGTGGCCCTGGGGAGACGCGGCCCCACCTCGGGTGGAGACCGAAATCGTCTCGGGGTTCCTGGGCTCTCTCCTCCCACGCACGCCTTCCCCAATTTGCTGGGGCCCAGCGGGTCGTCGCCTGCTCCAGTCAAGGTATCCCCGCGCCCCCAGGTCCCCCTGGGGCTGGAGGTTGGGGAAGAGGGCGGGAGTCTCCCTTGCCTGCTAGTTTCGGCTGGGGGCAGGAGCCCTCTCCCTCCGCGTGCAGGTCCCGCGAGCTCTGCTCTCCCGGCTGGACGCTCACGCCCGACCGCCGCCCGCCGTTCTGGGAAGCAGCGGTGATGGACGTCCGCTGACCCGCGGGGCACAGGCAGCGCGCAGAGGCCTTGATCACTGGGCTGCGGAGGGAGCCGCGAGGCGAGCGGGACCTGCACGGCCAAGCCCTTTGATCTGCCTTTATTATCCACGAGAAACAAAGCTGCCTGGGGCAGACGCCCGGGCGCCCTTTATTCCCCGGGAGACCCCACCACACCCTCACCTCCGCGCCGCCTACCCTCAGCCCCCTAAACACGCCAGGCACGCTCTCGACCTCCAGCGCCTCGGCCCCAAGCCCCTAGAGTGAACATAGCCCTGGCCAGCTTCTCCAGGCCAGGCCTGGACGAGAGGGCGCGCGGAGTGTAGGCTGGGGGGCCCGGTGATAATTTGAGCCAGAAGAGAAAATGGCCAAAGAAAAGAAACACTCGAGGAAGAGCCGACCAGCCGAGGTTTCGGGGACGCAAGAAGGGGGAGCGGGAAGCCACCCAGCCCCAGACTCTGCAAACGTCCGGCTAGGGACCTTCGCTGTACGTTTTATCGCTACTTTGCTACTTGGCTTTTCACTACAGTTTGAGAGAAAATTTTTGTTGATTTAATAACAACAGTTTATTTTTTTTCTCCTCTATAAAAATCAAAACATTCAAGTTCCCAAGACAATAATTTTTTTAAATCCCCACACTGCCCCTCACACTGAGGCTGACTTTGCTTGTATTTTCTATTATGAGGGGAGCCTTTTAGATATACTTTTATTCTGTAAATATGTACTTCATTTTCTAAATTAACATTTTTTCAAATTGTGGAATTATTACATTTACCAATTTTCTTTTCGTTTCTCCCTCTCTTTTAAACCGGGGCTGTTAAGTTGGTGGTCAGAAGACAAAGAGAATGAAAATAATTTTCATTTCAATAATTGCCTTCTGGTCAATTTAACTGTGCCTTATTTTGAAAGAGACTGTCTAAATGAGATTCCTGTCCCAAATGTGTTCCCAGGCCTGATCCCAGCCTTTAATTATTCCTGAGTTTTTTTTTTCTTCAGAATAAGACGCCGCACTGAGTAATCACAAAGAAGTCAGAGAGCATCCTTGAACCTTTTCAGAAGCAGCGCCACTGATATTCAAATAACCTGCGAGGGCCATTTGACGGCGCGGGGACCTAGGCATTTCCAATTCACTATTTGCATAGATCAGCCGTCTTTGAAAAGGAAAGGAGCAGTTGTCTTCCATAACATTAAAAAGCCTAGTTATCAAATCAAGTGCTTAGTTTGGGGGCTTTTAAAACGTTTACATTTTATCTCAGGTTGCCCTTTACCGTTTGACATGCAAATTTGGTGCAGTTAATTTAGACAATTAAAAAGATCTTCAAGGGAGCTTTGTCACCGAGAATATTTGGAGTTTTCCCCGTGGACCAGCTGAGATAAAGTTGGCCAGAACAAATGATGTCTAGGAGATTAATTAGATATTTGATAAGACATGAATCCCTAATAAGGGAATACAAGGCACAGGGGGCTGCTGTGTGCTCTAAGTCAAAATTAATAACATTTAACAAGATTTTCATTTAGGCATGAAATGTCTTTTCCGGGGTATTGACTCTAGCGATTTATTCCCTTGAGTCACCTCCTAACCGTAGAGGGTCTTGGGAGGTAAAAGACTTCTTTATAAAGGCTTTTTCCTTTCACTCATTGTTTCTAAATCGCTTTTTAAAAACAAACAAACCCACTGGAGTTTTGCCTGACCTCTCTAGCAGGGGTAGGCATCTCCTCAGTTAAAACTGCCAAGGACCTTTGCTTTTTCGAAGGGGTTCCAGAGTTTTAAAATGTCACCTTTTGAGAGCTCTCTCCTTAAGTAATACAACTACACCTTATAACCCCATTTAATTTATGCTGTTAATATACAAATAAATAATTTTGACTTTGCAAAAACGTATGTGTATTATGGCTTTTTATAACTCACATAAACCTTACATTACCTAAGACTAACATTAAAGGAATTTTTCCCATCAAAAAAGGTCGAGCCATGTAAAGGTTACTGGTGGGGGGCGGGGGTGTGTGTGTAACAGGATTAAAAAAAAAAAGAAAGTGTATTGTTCAGAGTCCTTTAATAATACCAAAATGAAAATATGGTGTCAAGATTTTCTTCATACAGATAAACGCATTTAATTTCTTTAGATGACCTTAACTTACGTGTTTGTGAGTGAAATGATAACTCAACATTTTAAATATATTTTACATATATACTGACTCTCACAAAGTGCATCAGAAAATAAAAAAAAAAAAAAACTCCCTGAATTTCAGGAATTCACCAAAAAAAAACAAAACAAAACAAAACAAAAACCTCTATTCGAATGAACACTTACAAGAAAATAAAAGAGAACACAATCTTTTGAACCCTATTTTTACAGATGTTACGAAATACAGAGAAACTGTCACTAGACTTCCAGTTTAATTTCTCACCTTCAGCCTTTTTGATGCTTCCTTTTATAGGAAAAAAAAAAGTTTCACTGTAAGTAGATATCAAGCAGGACTTGGAGCATTTTATATATAATATAATCCACGCAAAGGGGCTGTTTTTATAGGTCCCGTTTGTTCTCAAATGTTCTGACAGTCCTTTGCAGGGTGGTGACTTGTTTTTGGAGAAAAGGAAAGAGAAGGGTGGAGGAACCGGGTGGGCAGTAGGGGAAGGAGGGAACGTTTCTATGTATTGCTCTTCGCTCGAGAAGTTTGTGCGAGTGGTGTGTTAGTGTGTGTGCACGCTTGAGTGTGCGTGCTTGTGGTTGTAGATCTCCGGCGTGTGTGTGTGTGTGTGTGCGCAGTTTTTTAAAGTGTTTGTGTCGCAGGTTGGTTCGCTTTTGTTCCTGGAATACGCGTTCGATTCTCGTCTGGGCTCGGGCAGCAGAGGGGAGCTCTTGGCTTGGCCGGCGAGCGGCGGTCCGCGAGCCGAGTGCCGCATCACCTCGCGCCGACCCGGGGGCGGCCCTGGAGCCCCCGCCCGTCCATCCCCCGGTCGTTTGCCCTCCGAACCTCTCGCTCGCTTTCGTTGTCTACTCGCTCGCTCGCTTCCTCGCGCCTCTCTCCGGATCTCTAAGAGTCGTTGGGGCCAGACGCGGCTTCCTTGCCTCCCGCCGAGGCTGCCGCCGCAGCCGCCGCCGCCGCCGCCGCAGCCGCCCGGGCCGCACTGACGCCGGAGTCGTGCAGGATGAGGTCAGGGGACTCGGAGCGGGGCGTCTCCAGGTTGCTGGCGTCCGTGTCACTGTCGCTGCCCTTTTTGCCCCCGCCGCCCCCGTTGTGCGTCTTAATGTGTTTGCTCAGGTGGTCGCTGCGCATGAAGCGCTTGTTGCACACTGGACAGGCGAAGCGCTTCTCGCCCGTGTGAGTCCGCAGGTGCCGCTGCAGCTCGTCCGAGCGCGTGAAGCGCTTGCCGCAGAAGAGCCAGTTGCACACGAAGGGCCGCTCTCCCGTGTGCCAGCGCAGGTGCGCCTTCAGGTGCGACGTCTTGCCGTACACTTTGCCGCAGCCCGGGATGTGGCAGCTGTGCAGGCCCTTGCGCCGCAGGCTCGCCCCGGCCGGGCCCAGCCGCTCCGCCTCCTGGCAGTTGGGGCAGTCGCAGGTGGCGCGGCCGGAGTAGCGGCGGGCCGAGCGCGCCGAGCTCCCCCCGGCGGCGGCGGCCGCGGCGCCCGAGATCATGGCGCTGGCTGCGGCGGCCGCCACTGCGGCGCTGGAGTCCGAGTAGGAGGGCAGCACCGGCTTGAAGCCGTCCTGGGCCAGCAGGTGCTGGCTGGTGGAGAGCAAGTGCGAGGCGGCGGCGGCCGAGGAGCCGAGGCCCGTGGAGCTGAAGGCCGAGTGCGTGAGCGAGCTGAAGTCGGGGTTGTAGGTGCCGAGCTGCGAGTGCAGCGAGGCTTGGGGGGCGCCCGAGTGCAGCGAGCTCTGGAGCCCCCCAGCGGGGTTCTGCACCTCCAGCCACGAGCCCGGGCTGCTGTGCACGTCCCACCACGACGACGCAGCACCGTTGGTCACCTCGCCCGCCGCCAGCGTCGAGTGGAAGCCTGACTTGTACCACGACTCGTACGGGTGCGCCATGCCCACGCGCGGGTACAGGCCGTCGGCCGCCGTCGTGTGCACCTTGGAGATGAAGGCCGATTGGCCTCCCGCCTCCTGCGGGGACACTCCGGCCGCTGCCGCCGCGGCCGCCGCTGAGTTGGAGAAGAGGCCGCCGTAGTCGCTGCTGAAAGCGGACGACGTAGGGGACGTGGAGGCCAAGCAGAAGGCGCTGTTGGCTGCGCCCGAGCCTCCCGCCAGGCCGCCCGAGCCGCGGCCGCCGGTGGCCACTGCGAAGCCCGAGAGGCTGGACCCGAGGTTGCAGCTGGACGAGGAGCGCTTCCAGGGATGGAAGCCGCCCTTGGCAAAGGCGCTCGACTCCGGCAGCGTCGTCAGCGGGCTCGTGTTGCCGATCTTGTTACAGGTCGCCGCCAGCATGGCCAACGGGGTCGTTCCGAAGCGCGGTTCTTCCTAGAGTGGGTGGGGTGAGGGAGGGAGCAAGGAGGAGGAGGGCAGGAACAAGTGGGAGGAAGACACAAAGTGCACCCGTGAGCAGCCCCGTCCCCCAGCCGCTGGTCCCGAGGCGGGGGGCGGGGGGTCGTGGCCCCCCGACTCGCGCCTCCTCCCGGTGAGCTCGCGGAGGATGCGCCGCGCCCCGCCGCGCCCCACGCGGGACAGAGGGAATCCCAAGAGAGAGGGTCCCGGAGCTGTAAAGTTGTTCTTCGGTGGGGCTACAAATCAAAGATGTGTCGGTTCTCCCCGCCTCAGTCGCTGCATATCCTGCCCCAAACTGGACTCAAGTCGCTCGCCTTCCGCTCGCCACAAGCCCGCTCCTCTCAAAGAAGCCCCCAAGTCGCCCTTCGGGATGAAGCGCGGAGGTAAACACATCGGCAACAAACACCAGGTGAGGGCAGAGGCGGCTGAAACAGCGACCGAGGGTGGGGGAAGCTTGGGGCACTCCTCCCAAGGGTGACTACGACTTGATTCTTTTTAATAGAAAACGTTTTAAATGTTTACATACACACACACACACGAAGACAAGAATCCGAGCAGAAGCGACCCCCGCGATGGATTTCAGTCATAAACGAACTAGGAAGCCGCAGAAGTGTAAATGTTAACGTGACTACATGGTCTGCAAAACGATTAAGACTGTTTTCTGGAAACACCGCTGTCGCGTAATTGCAACAATCCCCTAAGCAAGGAGGGGGGGGGGAGGATGGGATATAAATCACGCAGGGGGAAAAAAGGAACCTCTAAAACCGAATATTGAAAGGACTTGCTTGACAAATCCTTTTCTTTCAAAGGCACCTCCTGGGTTCCAATAATTTGGAAAGAATCAATCCCAGAAATGTGGAAAGTGCTCAAAGAAGCTGAGGCTGCAGTCGGGCAGCAACAGTTTCTCCAGAGCCGCCGACCTGGAGAAGCCATAACGAAAAATTACTCCTGTTAAAACAAGCAAATACCGCACTTTCGACTTACCCCAAGTATAGACGTGGCCATAGCAGGTCCCTGGGTGGCGTGGCGGGGCCTGGAGCGAGGCTGAGCCTGGCGGCTGCTCGGTAAAACTATTCGGGTTCCGCGCGGCTCCCGTGTCCCCGCGCCCGCGCCGAGCGGACTCCGGGCTCCCGCCGGCTAAACTCAGCCTAAGTGCGAGGAGCACCCGCTTTGAAGTGCCGCTGGCTGCGCTTCTTACCCAATGAGGGCGCAGGCAGAGCAGACGGGAGCTGCCCAGCAGCCAATCAGACGCGCCGAGGGGCCCAAGCCCGGGCTCCCGGCGCGTGCCAGTCACTGCGGCTAGCGGGGTGGGGGGCGGGGGCGGTCGCCGACTGGTGACTGAAGAAATTACAGCACAATTAAAAATTTACACACACTCACCAAGCCAGGTTTAAGTATCGCTGAGACCGAGTCACAAGCTTCCCCACCACTACCCCCCCTCGCGACCTCCCTGAGAAGATGCAAGTTAGGACTGACAGTCCTCGACTCTCCACTTGTGGGAAAGGAGACAGGAGGGGAGGGGGCGCCGAGGCGGAGGCCACACGAGCAAGGCCCAAGTAGAGATGAAAATGTCAACGCTCACTTTGTGTATCCAGGCTCTCGCCTGCGGAGCACAACTTCAGCTGGAATCCATCATTCTCGCTCGCGATTGTATCATTGTCACTTGTCTACCTGATTCCAGATTCCCAATGGATTCAGTTTTACTCTGAGTCACATTGAGGAGAAGGGGTGAAGGGACGGCTCCTCCGAAAGGAGAGAAATAGGCCTCTTCGTCCAGGTCTACACCCACAGACTTGGGAGATTGCCGCATCCCGCCATTTCCCCTAGCGGTCTATGTGACTTCCTAATTGTCGCTCTGGCCTCTGACCCAGTGGGTAATACAAGTGCCACTCACACCCGAAGCTTCAAGTGGTAATTGAGGGCACCCTTTGTACCGTTTGCCAGTGCCTAGATACCAGGTTAACCCAGTTGTCAAATATGACTAAACAGTGGGACGTGCTGATTATCTGCCGGGTTTCGCTGGGGGCTGGCATGGGGGTGGGAGACATCAGCCCATACAACACGCTGCACGAAGCCGCTTATTTTCACAATGCAACGACTTTGGAAACAGAGATCGGCGCGAGCCGCGTCCGCCCCCACCGCCACCCCCGCTGAAGCTGCAGCTTGCTCGGCTGTTTGTTTAACCCGGTGAAGATTTGCATGTCACGTTTCAGCCCAGAATCGAGTTTCTTGCCCTAGCTCCAACCCACTCACACTCCAGGCTGCCTGGGCCTACAGGCTCCTCTGAAGGACAAGGACTCCGGTTTGAGGGGTGGGCTTGCCCCTAGCTCCCTGCTTTCCTGGACGTGCTCAGGGAGCTTCTCCCCCGGACCTCTGTCCGTGAGTACCAGGGACGAGGCCACACGTGGGCGCCTCCACATTTTGCAAGCTGGAAGCATCTTAAAGTCCTCTTCGGATCCTGTCGTGTGATAAGACACGTCCTCAGACAGACAACTGACTACGCTTCTGGAACCCCTTAGTCGCTGAGGTGTTTTTCTTCTTTCTGGGTCTCCCCTTTTTCTTCAGGGTAGTCAGGAGCAGCTTTTGAATCAGAAATATCAGTGCCCTCGACAGACATGGGTACTGGTTTTAGTGTACCACATTTCCCCCTGAAAACCCACATCCTGCTCTAAAAGACATTTTAAACCACGAACCTCAACAGCTTGGGTGCAAAAGACGAGTTGTTGCGGAGGGGGAGCATACAGTACCTCTTGACCCAAAAAGTGCGACCACCGTGGCTCATCTCTTGGCCCTGAGCGGAGCCTGCGTGCATCCTGGTGCACTCCGTAGGTGGAGAAGAGTATATGGGTTGCTTTCTTTGCTTTTCGTTAGAGTATCTTGGCTCAAATGCTCTCCGCCCCCCCACTTTGGTCTAAGGTGGCGGAAAGGCCGAGTAAAGTACGACAGAGAAAGAGGAGAGAAGGGAGAGAGAGTGAGAAGACCCGCGCGGCTCTAATGAAGGTTTGTGTCCTGGGGATTGTAGTAGAAATTGGCAGGGGAGAGGGGGAAGGGGGAGTGTGAAAAGCCCCAGGGACTCGGCGTGGAGGGTTGAGGTGGCATCCTAGCAGCCTGGAAGAACCAGAAAGCCCGGCAGGGGGACCCGGGAGCCCTTCCCAACAGGTGACTTCTGCCCTGGGAGAGCAGACTGGTGTTCGGCTTCCCGTAGAGTCTTCGCGTCGATTTACTAATAGAGGGATTGTTAAGTGGCAGCGAGGCGTTGCCGACTCACCCAGTGCAGCCCGGGGAGGAGAAGCGCGGAGGTTCCCCTCAGCCACCTCCTCCCCCACCCCCAACACACCCTCTCTTTAAGGAAACCTGACAAAGTAATAAGACAATCCAAAAAGCCACTTAGCACTGGTGACATTTTCAAGTCAACCATTTAAAACAATTCACGCTGGTACCTCGGGCTCCCGGCGCCCGGGTTGCCTTCCTCTTCTCCTTTTCCTCTTCCTCCCTTCTTCTCCCCTCCCCCTCCCTGCGTTTTCAGCGTAGTTCCAGCTGTCAGACTCTACGTGGGCACTCGGATATTTCTTTAGATACACATCACCGGATCACAATAAAAGTTAGAAAATCTTCCAGATGATCGCAGGGCAGACGCCCTGGGTACTTCAACTTTAAGGTGGGGTGCCCAAGGAAATCTTTCAGAAGTCCAGTTTTGTTTTGTTTTTTTCCCCGTGTGACAGATTTTTTTTCTTCCTCTAAAAAATCTAGTTTTTAAACAAAGATCAATGTGTTATGCTGAAGTGTTGAGCTGACTGTTAAAACATTTGGGGAAATAATGACAATGTAACAAAGGCCTGGTTTGGAGTGAATCATCACCCTTTTAAAAGTTAAAGCAATTTTCAGGAGAATAGCTTTCAGCAAACGCTTTACATTATTCAAAACGGCCAAATAATGCTCTATTATAGCGCCTGAATGCTGCCAGTCAGCCCCTAAGTGCAATTTGTGCAAAGGCCCCGGTGCCTTATCTCCACTTCTTTATAAAGAGGTGAATATAAAACAATTTCTTCCAAACCCAGACAGAGAGCACGAAAATTGCTTCCCTTTCTGCAATCAGGGCAATTTAACTGGAGTGCAATTAGCACTATTAAATGTCGATTCTGCATAAACAAATCTGACTGAGCAGCGAAAGTGGGGTGAGAACCTCATATACACTGAAACTGATTTTTTAAAATTATGTATCCGGGTCCTTTACAATTGATCCGTGACGTTTTCATCTTGGAATATATTTACATGGTAAATACACTATGGTTAAATCAACATAATTTTTTTTTGCAAAATAAAATTTCAATAAGAATCCTAATAAAGAAGAATAGGGTAATTAAAGGGAAGAGTTCACTTCCTTTGAACAAATATTGTTTCCCCCATCTTGCCTCTCCCGAGAGCTTCGATCTGAGCAACTGCTCAAGTTGCTGCGTTGAGGAGGCAAAGCCAGGGAAACAATTCCGTCATTAGCGCGGATCCGAAGGATTGGAGCTGCTACGCCACAGGGAGAAAAAAAAAAAAAAAAAGATGCTTCTCCTTGATGCAGCGGGAGACGGGAGAGGACCAGTTATCTTCTGAATAACTCGAAATATTAGGTGGCTGCCCAGTCTCGCAAGAGCTTTGGCCAGTCGCAGAGTTGAGCTGCGAATATATGGCACAGGCATGGGGTGGGGTGAGGTGAGGTGGAGTTGGGGGGACTTGAGGATGTGGGCAGGAGCGGAGGTGTCGGGAGAGGAGGAACAGAAGGTTCTCGCCTGGGCCCTGCTGGCTGCTGTCAAAGCCTCGGCCACCCAGACCAGGATGCCCAGGGGCGAGGAGAGGACCAGGAGAGGGGCCCTAAAAAAGGCATTTATCTGACCTGTCCTCCTCTCGCATGCCTTTATTTATTTGCTTAGCCACCAGGCTCCCTTTCTGAATAATACGCACAATTAATTATGCTTTTCATTTGCATGATCTACACTACAGCAGTGATTATCAGGTCAGCACGGTGTGGGAGTTGGGGAGATACATTAATAACGAGTTAAAAAACAAAACAAACAACGACAAAAAAAACCCACATACAGGGAAAGCTGCCCTTGTGTACCACAGGGGCTGAAGAAGCCAGTACAGAGGTAAGGTTGTTGAGTCCAATGAAGCTTTTCCTCAGTTGGAGTTTGTCAATAGTGGGTGACAGTTAAATGCAGCTTTTAATTAGAAGGGAATCTTTTATCATGGACACAGATCTATATTTTTAAAAGCATCAGCCTTGAGATCAACTGGATGGAGAAAATTAACTGAAAATTAAGAAACTCTACCACAACTTCCACTGAGTTTTCACTTAATATTTGTTCTATAACACCCTCATTCCATCCCAACCCTTGCAAATAAAAGAAGCAGAAAGGCTCAAGAGGCCACTGGAACTTTCATCTTTTCTCTACCTCGGAAGTGTAACTGCTTTTTAGAGATGGGAGGAGATGCAAATCCTTTTTGTCTCTAAGATCTACTGGAGAATCTGAAAACCCTTAGTCTATTAAGGACACTCCACACCTTTGCCACACAACTAATTTTCTGCTGCTAGATGTATCTGGGCCATATATTTTAAGCCTGCCTTGATCTGTTTATCTGAGCCAAAAATGCATGAACAATTAAATGAAAGACTCTGGTGTGTCAAAGGAAGGAAGGTGTCTGTAGACTGTGATGATTTTAATGACTGCAATTATTGGAAGATTATTCGACAAGCATCATAGATTTGTTTACTGCCTTACTTGGAAACTATGGGGGGCCTATTCGCCTTGGGGTTTCACTCCCCACCCCCCTCCATCACCAACTACTACAGAGGGGTCTTAGACATAAGCAAATGTTGGCTTCTTCTTTTCTAGGGCATTTCTACCAAAATTGGACTTCCCTGGTGGCTCAGACGGTAAAGCATCTGCCTACAATGCAGGAGACCCGGGTTCGATCCCTGGGTCAGGAAGATCCCCTGGAGAAGGAAATGGCAACCCACCCCAGTACTCTTGCCTGGAAAAATCCCATGGATGGAGGAGCCTGGTGGGGTACAGTCCAAGGGGTCGCAAAGAATCAGACACAACTGAGTGACTTCACTTTTCTACCAAAATGGAACACATTTGTTGTCTCAGCCAACTCTCATGGAACCATCTTTGGAGACACTAAAGCAATCTTTTCACACAGACCCTAAGTTAATATGTTTAAAAAACCCAAAGACCAAGGAATTCTGGTCATTCATCAGCTTCTCCTTGCCAGCGTATTAGTTTCCTCAGTTTTACACTTTCACAGGCAGCCTTTGAGGAGACTTCCAACTTCTCCTTTATCCAGGGTTTAGAGGAGACACAACTGCAAGTTATGAAACAGGACTTTAGGCATACTTAATATGCCTATTGGAGAAAGTTTGGCTTTTCTTCTACAAGTGTTCCCTACCCCTACCCACCCCCAGCCATATGATTTCCAATCACAATTCCTAATGTTGCACTGTTAGAAATAAGTAAATAAAAAGAAGTATGACTGAGAGCAGTTTGTATCCAAGGAACTTCTTTGCTGTATTATACATAGACACAAGGAATGCAAATAAGGAAGATTTCTTGTCTGATAAAAGCAAAATCATCTTGTCTAACTAAATAAATCACAGCCTGGGTTTTGCTCCTTAGTGAAATTTGAAAAAAGAACAAAAAGGATAGCAAACATCCCTAGTAAGTCCCCCTTCCTCTCTCCCCTGAAGCTCTGAGGCTGCTGTGGCCTGGTCATCCTAGTGCTCTTCCTGGGTCTGTAATCAACCAGTCTGAAGATTAAGGTGGACTTCTGCTGGAATCAAGAACCTGTGCCTGTTCAAACAGGAGCCTGCAGAACTCTGCAAGTGGCAATTAGGAGCCCATTACAAGCCATTAGATTGATCAATGTACCTTAAACAATGCAAACGATTTATATGGCTGATTTATACGGAGTGGGGAAAAGAAAAGAGATGGGGGGAGGACGACTCCATATCCTTCCCATTATCTCACTGTTCTGGAGAAGACCCAGGCCCAGCCTCTCTTCATCACTGTTTAGAACCACCAGAGCGATTTATTCTGAAAACTTTTCAAGCAAAGACACAGGCTCGCCTGGCTCGTTTGGTGGATGGCGAGGTGCCCATTCTTTGCCCCTTTTCTCTTCTAAGGAAGAGCTTAGAAAGACCGAGGCCGGGATTCACAGCGACGCCACTCCCCCCGCGGAGCACGCAGAAGGGAGCGGTCCCAGCTGCCGCCTTTCCCCGGGTCTGTCCCGGAGAGGGGTAGGATGACCTACAGATTTGTTTTAACGGTGTGTTGAGAGCTGTGTGGCCTCCTAATTACGGCAGAACACAGAACCATTAGCCCTTGAAGTTTCAGGCGCGACTTCCACCCAGCTCCCCGCGTGCAGAAGACACTGGGGAGGGGGCGCTGAGGAGGGAGGGGGAACTCCTCGGAACAGAACTCCTCGCTAGAGCTGACTATTTCAGCTAATCTAAACTGGAGAAGACAAATATACAACAGAGCCGAGGCGATCAAAGCTGGCCCTGCCAGCTCCCTCCTCCCGCCCGCTTTCCCGCCCCAAAGTCTGTTTGTAGTTGTCTCCTGTGCTGCAGACACTCGTCCGTCTTCTCACGACAAGGAAATTCCTGCCAGTTTTTTCCAGAGCCTGCAAGGAGAGGACAGACGCACTTCACACTTCCTACAGGAGAATTCCCTTTGTCTTATCTCCCCTCCCCCAGTCCGCCCTCGGCTCTGAAATGGGGGGAGAGGCAGCAGGCGGAAAGACCCTGGGCGCTGAAGGGGCGATCGTAATCGAACCCCACTTTCAACTCTGCCCCTGTAGGTCCCCTCCCCCCTTTCTCCTCTTCTTTTCCCCATCTTTTCTCCTCCCTTTCTTTCTCCTTCCCTTTTTCCAATCCCCTAAATGCTCTTACCACTCAAGTCTTCTTGAGGGCTCCCGCGCCCAGAGCCTGGGCCGGCGCCGTTTTTTTCCCGGCCTTAGTGGTTTGGCGGGAAAGGGCTCCGTCCTGGCTTGTCCATGGGTGTTGGGGACAAATCCTTTTGTCTGTGTCTATATGTGGAATGGGAAGCATTACGGGTTGATAATGGATCACGGAAGGAAGAGGGAAAAAAACAGAGAAACTACAGGCACTGGGAGAGTTGCCACCTGTGTCTTTTGCAGCCAACCTGCGATGGGAGCCCAGGATATGGAAACTCTTCTAGATGGCTCATGACTTCACACACACACACCCCTCTTCCCCCAACTGCCCTCATCTGTTCTTTATTATCCTTACTCTTACTCTTCTGAGTTCTTCCCTGAGTTGTTTTCTTCCATTCTCCACCCCGCTCCGCCCCTAGGACTTCCCAGGGCTCTATAGTTCAGTGAGAGACTGAGAAAGAAGGTCGGTTAAGAGTCTCACCAAGCATCCAGGCACTCCTGTGACATCTCCCAGAACCGGCCTGTCCTGGGCCGACACTTTCGTGCTTTCGGAATTTCAGCCAATCTAGAGCCCTCTCTGGTCACATCCATCCCCATCGCGAGGCCAGACTGCCACCTCCATCCTGAAGTATCCAGAGCCGGGTACTCAGAGGGGCAGGGGAAGCTCCGCACACATTAGACACGTGCGTCTCCTCCTGCCCCTCCCCCTCCCCCGCGGCCGCAGGCGGAATGTACATTGATGACACTGACACACTCACTCGGGCACGCGCCAGCGGCGTCGATCCTCCTTCCCTGCCAGGCAGCAGCGGGCGAGACGGCCTTGAGGCAGGTGACATAGCCTCGGGGAGATAGACTCCGCGCTCCAGATGCCACCCTGGGACTTGGGGGTGTTCGGATCCCCCAAAGCCAGCGGCGGGGCTCCCCGGCCGAGTGGCCATAGGCCTCGCGGTGGCGGAGCCTCCGGTCCGCCTCCTGCTGTGATCCCCGCGCCGCCCCATGCTCGGCGTCCCGCACAGCACCTTCACCGCCGCAGCCTGCGAGCGCCCGCCTCCGAGAAGCCTGCAGTCCGCCCCCTCGCCTCCGCAGGCTCGGTTACATCTGGGATGCATTGCCCCTTAATTGTCAACCCCATCGCTGTGATCAAGTGAACGTTGCTAATCTCTACATTTATTGTTTAGGTAAATAGAGGCTGCGTTTAATCAATACGCGGGGCCCTAGCCCTCGCAGAGCCAAGTAACTTAAGTCAACGGTGAAGATTTCAGTGTGTGCGTAATTATAGAGCACACGGAATATTCACTCCAGCCTAATCCCACATCCCACCCGGGGGAGCGAGAGGAGGGAACGTGAGGAATCTCCACCCTCCGAGGGATCGAGGGCCGGGTCCCGTCAAGGAAGAAAAGGACTTGGCTGTGACACCACGCGCCGAGCGCGGGGGCCTAAGACTGGACTGGGAACTGTCCTGACATCCGAGCGGCTAAAGCCGGCGTTCCGCGCCGTCTTCCCGAGGCTTCTGGCCCCCTCCGCTCCAAATTTGCAGCGGTGAAGAGGGTTGTCCCCCACCCGCAGGTCCCCGCCAGACAGGAAGACTGAGGGCGGGGCCCGGGAAGGAGGGTGGGGCTGTATTCCCGAAGCCCAGGACTCCGCCAACGGTCAGGGTCTCTTCCTTTCCCTCAGCTCTGAGCCCCCGAGCTCCTTGCCCCGCGGGAACTCTCGAGAACCCCAAGCCCGAGCGCACAGAGCTCTGGGGTATTTGCGCATCTTCCTAAACAGCTATTGTTTCCTAATTAAGAAGACCTTAGCCCAACGCTAGGTAGAGCTACTGGGACTCGCTGCAGGGAGTGGGCAGGCCTGGGGAGGTGGGCGGTCCGCACTGGCGGGAGGTGATGTCCGACTCCTAAAGCAGCTTGGCTGCTGGAGTGGCCTCTGGGCTCGGCAGGGAAAGGGTTAATTAGCTGGGACTCATCCCGGTGGTTTTGGCGAGAACCCAATCTCTGGCGTCGCGCTAGAGTGGGGCCTAAGAGGTTGCGCCTCCAGTTTGAGATACTAACGCTCTCTCCTTGGGCACTTGGTCGCTAGGGTTTGTTTCTCCTGGTGCCTTTTTCTCCGTTGCATTCCCGGGAATGTTCGATATAAACAACCAATAACTTTGGTTGTAATCAGATACTCGCCTTGCACGGAATTGCCCCGCTTTCAATATGCTGGATTCTAAAGTCAACTGATGATTTGCAAGTTTAGGGTGTCAGCGCAACCACGGAACTAAATGACAGCTGGGACTTGAATGGGGGCCATGGTTCTGGATGGTAGCTGGCTGGTTTTAATTTTCGGAACTGAACAGTTCTCGTATAAGGTATCTCTTTTTAGCTTTCTCCTTCCCATAAAAGTTGAATAGCATTTAGAACAAGAGGAAGATTAAACACAAATGTCAGGGCAATCCTAAAGTCCTTTTTCTAATACTTCTTCCTGAGAATCCTGTCTGCCAGCCTCAACCTCCCACCAAGCCTTTGACTCTCCTTACCAGCTATGCAGATCTTTCACTGCCCTGCTACAAACCAGCCTGCCAGTCAGTCCACAGGACACATAGTGTCAGACTTCTTTGATTGGAGACAACTTAACTTTTTCTATATTGTGGCTGTTTTTAAGCTAAGTCCAGGAAAGAAAGAAAGGCAACAGGACTGATGTCCAGGTTTTCTGGATGGGAACAAGCCCTTTGGGACTCTCAGGAGCTGGGTGCAAGTTAAGGTCCACCACTTAATGCTGTGACCTTGAGTGGGCCAGGAAGCTTCTCATTTTCTTATTCTCTAAAATGAAGCTAATAATTTCGACTTGAAGGGATTGTTAGTATAAATAAAACTGTGTAGGGAAATTCCTAGCAAATGCTCAGTACTTATTAATAGTTGCCTCCCCTTTGCCACTGAAATTCCCAACTAAAACGTTCTGTGAAACTAAAGATAAAATCAACAGCTACCCTAATATAGAATTTTGGTGCATATGGAAACCACAGGGCCTAGTAAAGAATCAGACTGAAGGAGGATGAATGCAAGGACAGCCCGCAACTGCCTGTTTGGGAAGGAGTGAGATTAGCTGCTTCAGTCAGCAATACATCTCATGGTCAGACTTTCACAGGTCTGCACATGGGGGACGGAAAATGTCTCTAACAGTAATAGCTAATGTTTATTGAGCATGTATTACATGCCAGGCACTCTGTCAAGTGCTTTACACATAGCATCTAATTTAATCCACAGGATAATTTATCAGGTATTATTGATCTCTCTCTTTTTAAACTATTATTATGAAAACTCCCAAATATATATATATTTAAAAGAAGAGAGTATATTATAATGAACCCCTCTATGTTGATCACATAGCATCAATAATTGTCAGCTCCTAGCCAAACTTGTTTAATCCCTATCCCATCCATTTCTTCCTACCTTATTTTAAAGCAAATTTCAGACATCATATCATTTGTAAATATTCCACTACTTATTAAAATATCAAAAGACAATAACCCTTGAAAAAAACCAAACTACTATACCATGTTATAATCATACTAAACACTTTTGAAATAATTCCTTAATATTATCAAACATCTAATCAGTGTTCAAGTCTCTCCAATTATCTCATAAATTATTTTTTACAATTGTTTTTCCCCCCAGATCTAAGTAATATCAACATGTTCAGTCTCTAATGTCACTTTTAATCACAGATCCCTCTCCCTCTTTTTCTTTCCTTGCAATTTATGTATTGAAGTAACCTAGTCATTTGTCCTGATATCATTTTTATAAATGAAGAAACAGACTCATATAGGTCAAAGGAATTTAGTAAGAGATAGAAAAGGAATACAGACACAGCCACATCTGACTCCAGAGTCCAAGTGCTTAATGGCTTTATCATATTCTCTTTAGATCAAGTGATGAAAAGCAAGACACAGGAAAAGCACAAAAAGATTTCAGAACATGCCTGACTCGCTTAAGTGACTAGTTCCTTTGCTAAGTACCCACAGAAAAGTGTTCACTTAAAAACCCAAGCAGGGTTTGAATGTGGGAAGAGAAATTGAAAACAGGATAACCCCGAGTCCTCCTTCTGGTTTGAATCCGGCTACATAATTCCTTCGTGCAAATGTATGTATAACGTGGTGAAGGGATTTTTATTTCCAACACATATTTAGCAAGGCAAAAACATTTCTTAAATGAATCTACCAGTTTCCTTTTCTCTCTTCTCCTCTTTATATAACTCGTATTTCCCCCTTTTCTCTGTTCTCCATAGCTAGATAAGGAGAAAACATCTCTTTTAAGTAGTTATTTTAAAATACTAGTCAAATTAACAATTTGGTAGTTTGATATGTGATATCTGGCTTTTGTTACGGTAGTTTTGAAACCACAGTTACCCTAGCAACTGAATACATTTTTTTCTTGAAAAATTTTTTAGCTGTCTGGAGGAAGAGAAAAAAGAAAAAGAAAACTTCTTGCCAGAATTTCCCCATAATAGCCTCCATTAACTTCAGTGACTTCTATTGGAGAGGCCAGCACTGCTATCTCCTGCTGTCACCAGTCATTCACTGATCCAGGAGATGTTTTGTTTGATAAGGCCAATTTGAGCTTTATAAAACATTTATTTTTTCACCTCCAAGGAGCAAATACCAGTAAGGATGGAATTCAGCGTCTATCACTGGATACCATACAAAGGCCTCAACCCGCCAGTGGAGCTTCTGGGTAAGAAGAAACGCTAAAACAAACGTAAAAACTTTGTTTATTTAATTTAAAAAAAAGAGGGAGGATGGTGCAAGGGCTTTAGATCAGCCCCTTGAGACTTAGCGTGAGGTTAAAAAAAAAGCAAGTAGATGAGCCAATAGTCCACTCTAGAATCTTTCTGGAAACACCTTGTGCTTAACCACTCAGTCATGACTGACTCTTAGCAACTGAATGGACTGCAGTCTGCCAGGCTCCTGTGTCCATGGGATTTTTCCAGGCAAGACTACTGGATTGAGTTGCCATTTTCTTCTGCAGGGGATCTTCCCAACTCAGGGATCAAACCCAGGTCTCCCACACTGCAGGTGCATTCTTTACCAACTAAGCCACCAGAGAAGCCCTGGAAACATCTTTGTAGGTGAGCAATTGCCCAAAGTGAACAAGGATGTGAGATAAAGAAATAAGAGAGAGGGGGATGCCCATAGCATTGTTTTATAGATTTGATAAAATATGTATTAGCATTTCAAGGAGGTGAAGTAGAGAAGGAAAAAAAGCTGTACATTAGGGTTTTTTGGAGTAAAGAGACTGTAAACACTTGTAAGAATATTCATTCATTTGCTTCTGAATAAAATTCCCCTCACAATAATGTTTCTAATGCACACAACTCTAGATTCCTCTTCTTAACAAAACAAACTGACTTTGTAAATTACAAATATCCAAATTCTTTCTCTTGAGTAGAAGGAAGCTTGGTTCAAGACCTCAGGCTACGGTATGAGGAACCCAAAAGGCAGAGAACGAAGTGCTGGGCAGTTCTGCTCCTGTTGTTAAGATGCCTCCTCTCAAGAGTCTCCCAGGCCAGGAAGTCCTCCTCTGCAATATAAAGGCTCAACAAAAATAAGGTTTCAGTCCTTCCATTTTATTTTAGATTGCCCTATTGAGGGAAAATATTTTGACTTGAGGAATTATATTTTGAACCACAGTAAGAACTAAACAGAGGATGAGATGGCTGGATGGCATCACTGACTCGATGGACATGAGTCTGAGTGAACTCTAGGAGTTGGTGATGGACAGGGAGGCCTGGCGTGCTGCGATTCATGGGGTCGCAAAGAGTCGGACACGACTGAGCAACTGATCTGATCTGATCTGAAGAACTAAACAAAGAGAGAAAGAGAATATTGCTTCTATTTGTGGAAAATACAATTACTCCACAATAAATTTATCCTGAACAGCCACAAAAAATTTTGCAAACATATGCATATTCCTCTCTAGGTCAAAATAGGAAAAAAAAAAAGGGCAGAAACAGCAATACCAGCTAGGGATCTTTCTTAACTACCTGAATCACTAACGAGATCTATTGCTTCTTTTTCCTCCCAGCTTTTTTGAGATATAATTGACACATAACATCTTGTAAATGTAAGTCAACAACATGTTGGTGTGATACAATATATATTTTGAAATGTTACCACAATAAGGTTAACCTCACATAATTACCTTTTAAAAATTATTCTTTTATTTTTGGCTGTGCTGTCTTTGTTGCTACAAGTGGGCATTCCCTAGTTGTGGCGAGTGAGGCCCCTGACTTGTTGCAGAGCAGGGGCCCTAGGGCACGTGGAAACTTCAGTAGTTGCGGCACAAGGGCTCAGTAGTCGTGGTGCACGGGCTTTGTTGCCTCGAGGCATGTGGGATGTTCCTGGACCAGGGATCACATCCATGTCCCCTGCCTTAGTAGATGGATTCTTAACCACTAGACCACCAGGGAAGTGTCCTCCACCCCCTGCCTGCCCCTGCTTTTTTTTTTTTTTTGTAGTGGTGGTCATGGTAGACACACCAACATTTGAGATCTACTTTTTAGCAACTTTCAAGTACACAATACGTGTGACTAACTATAGTCACTGTGCTGTAATCATTAGACCTCCAGAACTTACTCATCCTATGACTTGGAAGTTTGTACCTTTTGGTCAACATCTCATTTGTGCCCCTTCCAGCCACTCAGGAATTCAGATTGAGTACAGAGGGAGAAGGCAATGGCACCCCACTCCAGTACTGTTGCCCAGAGTATCCCATGAATGGAGGAGCCTGGTAGGCTGCAGTCCATGGGGTTGCTAAGAGTCAGACACAACTGAGCGACTTCACTTTCACTTTTCACTTTCATGCATTGGAGAAGGAAATGGCAACCCACTCCAGTGTTCTTGCATGGAGAATCCCAGGGACGGGGGAGCCTGGTGGGCTGCAGTCCATGGGGTCGCACAGAGTCGGACACGACTGAAGCGACTGAGCAGCAGCAGCAGCAACAGAGGGTATGGATGGTTTGTTTCTGCTCCACTGTATTTGAAGCCTCAGCTAGGAAGACTCAAAGGTGGGGATGGTGGTGGTGACTTCAGCTATCAGAGACTAGAATCATCTGGATAAGTCTTCATTCACTCATTCATTTACTATCTGGCATTAGATGCTGGGTGGGCTTCCTAGGTGGCACTAGTGGTAAAGAACCCACTTGCCAATGCAAGAGACACAAGAGACGCAGGTTTGATTCCTGGGTCGGGAAGATTCCCTGGAGGAGAGCATGGCAACCCACTCTAGTATTCTTGTCTGGAGACTCCCATGCACAGAAGAACCTGGTGGGCTACAGTCCCTAGGGTCGCAAAGAGTTGGACACAACTGAAGTGACTGAGCATGCACTCCCGGGACATCTATACATGGTCTCTCTGCATGTTTGCAGACTGGTTTGGACTTCCTCACAGCACATATGTGAATGCCTAGAGCCATGTCCCAAGACAAGATGAAACAACACAGTATTTTTGTGATCTCTTGATTGGGACAGACACAAATATTTGCTCAGGTTTGAGGGACAAGGACATAAACTCCAGCTGTCCATGGGAGGAGTGTTAAGATCACATTGTAAAAAGAGCACTCAGGGTATGAGATACTGTTTTAGTCCCTTTTGGAAAACACTATCTCTAAGAATATATGTATATACATGGAAAGGGAACTTTCTAATAGAGTGCAAAGAGTTGACAGATACCTGAGAGCTATCTTTCACTGTCTGGCAGTTGAAAATTAAATTGTTTCCTCTGCAATTGCCCACCAAACACGAATACCCAGTTTGGAATTCATAGAAGTAAGAAAGAAGTATTAATATTTTGTGTGATCCATTAAGAAATAGTAAAGTCTGTCTGAGATGTAAAGCAGGAACTTACATATTCCCTATGCTTCTTTATTCGGAGAAGACAATGGCACCCCACTCCAGTACTCTTGCCTGGAAAATCCCATGGACGGAGGAGCCTGGTGGGCTACAGTCCATGGGGTCACTAAGAGTCGGACACAACTGAGCAACTTCACTTTCACTTTTCACTTTCATGCATTGGAGAAGGAAATGGCAGCCCACTCCAGTGTTCTTGCCTGGAGAATCCCAGGGACGGGGAAGCCTGGTGGGCTGCCGTCTATGGGGTCACACAGAGTCAGACATGACTGAAGCGACTTAGCAGCAGCAGCATGCTTCTTTATTAAGAATTATTTTTCACTAATTTCTTGCAAGTGTAAAGTTTACAGTGTTTTGATTAACATTTTGCTCTCACATGCAACTCATCAGCAGATGAACAACAGCAAGTGCAGAATTTCAGTAACTACCAGTTTCTCTTTTGGCTCGAAACACTGTAGTAAAAATATTCATCTAATAACTTGGTCACTCTCATCTCTTTAAAGTAAAATGTAATAGGCAGCTTTAATAGAGAATTATTGACAGTCTCTCAGTTGTGTATTCCTTTTTATTAGCTTCTATTCGATTACATAATGCAAAGCTTTGGAATATTCTAAATCAGCCTGCACCTTTGAAAGAAACTTCAATACTTTTCTTTGTTACTATAAGTCTTTTCCTTTTTAATATTAAAAGAGACTGAGGAAATGTCTTAATGTTTGGTTAATAAATTAAAAACCCATGTTTAAATGCTTTAATATCCTGGTCCTATTTCACTGTGTCATCAGGAGTTGATTTATCAACTGTAAAATTACATAAGATATCTTTTAAATGTAGAACTTTTAAATGTAGATAATAGTTGGACTTCTGTACAGACACTGTGATCTTCTGATAATGTCTATATCAATTGTGACAGCTCATTGTAGCTCACCCAGACCAGCTCTGAAACCAGTGATGCCTTTTCAGAGATCTGAGACAGGTCACAAAGCTGGGCTTGATTTCACTGTCTAATGCTGGTTACACATACGTAGTTCAGGCCTTTTCCATTCTTCCCTGAATGCTTTCTGCAAAGTTATGAACAAAATACTTTTTTAGAGAACCAATTGGTGTGTTTGTTTGGGTGACCTTTCAACTGAGAAGACAGAAAAGATATGGATTATATTACAAGGGCAGATTCAAAGCAAAATTTCGAAAATCAATAATTTGTCATTTTAAAACACTGAGTTGAATGGAATACATCTCAGTTAATAGTTAAATTAGATCTGGAGGCATGAATTCAGAGCTAACCCATTTTTCTGTGTGCTAGTTCCATCATAACTGAGGGATAAGGAAAAGTACACAGAAATGTATGGAAGTTAGGATTCATCTCGCTACATGTGTCAAAAAAGTCAGAAACCAAGATAATAACATTGGCTTGAAGTTAACAGAATAGAAGCTTACTTCTAAACCCATATGGCAGCCCCGTGATCATCAGGAATTTGATGCCTCTCTTCATGCCTCACCTATTTTACTAAGGACACAGGCATAGAGGTCTTATGGGTTTCCCAGCTGGCACTAGCGGTAAAGAACCCATCTGTCAATGCAGGAGACACAGGTTCAGTCCCTGGGTCGGGAATCCCCTGAAGGAGGAAATGGCAACCCACTCCAGTATTCTTGCCTGGGAAATCCCATGGATAGGGGAGTCGGGCAGACTATAGTCCTTGGGGTCGCAAAGAGCCCGACATGACTGAAACAACATAGCATGCTCACATATAGGTCAGGATGACTACTGATTCTACCTTCTAGTCAGCAGAAAGAAGGAAAGGAAACAGAAAACGTATTCTTTCCCCTTAAGAGCATTACCCAGGAGCTTAATTTAACACTGTACATCTCATGTAATAGAATTTGCTCACATGGCCACATCCAGCTGCAAGGAATGTTGGGAAATATAGTATTCCTCATGACCATGTTTCTAGATTTTAAAACCTACAAGGAAAAGGGAGAGGTGAGACATTGGAGGGCAAATAATATTCTCCACCACAAAGTATGTGCTTTGCGTGAAGAGGAGTGATCTAGAAACCAACAAACTGTTGTGGTGAGGCAATTTGTACTAATTTGGGCTAGTCAGTATATGGCTGAATAGCAAAATAATCTTGAAATTGCTTCTGTCTCAAGTAAACATCAAGTATTCCAGGCCAGAATACTGGAGTGGGTAACTGTTCCCTTCTCCAGGGGATCTTCCCAACCCAGGGATTGAACCAAGGTTTCCCACAAAGCAGGTGGATTCTTTACCAGCTGAGCCACCAGGGAAGCCCAAACATAAAAAATTGTATCTAAATAAGACAAAGTAATTATTATTGATATTGTTAAGTGTGAAATGGCTTTATGGTTATGTTAACATAATGCTTTATTTTTTAATGATTTGTGTTGAGTATGAAGAGATGAATAACATGATCTCTGGGATGTTCTTGAAATACTTTTGCAAAGGAAAGGGGAAAAAGATGAAGAAAATATGGTCAAAATATTGATAATTTTGAATTTGGAGTTTTAGACATATGGGATTTATCATCCTACTAGAGTTCCAAAGAATAGCAAGAAGAGATAAGAAAGCCTTCTTCAGCGATCAATGCAAAGAAATAGAGGAAAACAACAGAATGGGAAAGACTAGGGATCTCTTCAAGAAAATCAGAGATACCAAAGGAACATTTCATGCAAAGATGGGCTCGATAAAGGACAGAAATGGTATGGACCTAACAGAAGCAGCAGATACTAAGAAGAGATGGCAAGAATACACAGAAGAAGTGTACAAAAAAGAGCTTCACGACCCAGATAACGATGATGGTGTGATCACTGACCTAGAGCCAGACATCCTGGAATGTGAAGTCAAGTGGGCCTCAGAAAGCATCACTACGAACAAAGCTAGTGGAGGTGACGGAATTCCAGTTGAGCTATTCCAAATCCTGAAAGATAATGCTGTGGAAGTGCTGCATTCAATATGCCAGCAAATTTGGAAAACTCAGCAGTGGCCACAGGACTGGAAAAGGTCAGTTTTCATTCCAATCTCAAAGAAAGGCAATGCCGAAGAATGCTCAAACTACCGCACAATTGCACTGATCTCACACACTAGTAAAGTAATGCTCAAAATTCTCCAAGCCAGGCTTTAGCAATATGTGAACCGTAAACTTCCTGATGTTCAAGCTGGATTTAGAAAAGGCAGAGATCAAATTACCAACATCCACTGGATCATGGAAAAAGCAAGAGAGTTCCAGAAAAACATCTATTTCTGCTTTATTGACTATGCCAAAGCCTTTGACTGTGTGGATCACAAGAAACTGTGGAAAATTCTGAAAGAGATGGGAATACCAGACCACCTGATCTGCCTCTTGAGAATTCTGTATGCAGGTCAGGAAGCAACAGTTAGAACTGGACATGGAACAACAGACTGGTTCCAAATAGGAAAAGGAGTTCGTCAAGGCTGTATATTGTCACCCTGTTTATTTAACTTCTATGCAGAGTACATCATGAGAAACGCTGGACTGGAAGAAACACAAGCTGGAATCAAGATTGCCAGGAGAAATATCAATAACCTCAGATATGCAGATGATACCACCCTTATGGCAGACAGTGAAGAGGAACTCAAAAGCCTCTTGATGAAAGTGAAAGTGGAGAGTGAAAAGTTGGCTTAAAGCTCAACATTCAGAAAACGAAGATCATGGCATCCGGTCCCATCACTTCATGGGAAATAGATGGGGAAACAGCGGACACAGTGTCAGACTTTATTTTTCTGGGCTCCAAAATCACTGCAGATGGTGACTGCAGCCATGAAATTAAAAGACGCTTACTCCTTGGAAGGAAAGTTATGACCAACCTAGATAGCATATTCAAAAGCAGAGACATTACTTTGCCAACAAAGGTTCGTCTAGTCAAGGCTATGGTTTTTCCTGTGGTCATGTATGGATGTGACAGTTGGACTGTGAAGAAGGCTGAGCGCCAAAGAATTGATGCTTTTGAACTGTGGTGTTGGAGAAGACTCTTGAGAGTCCCTTGGACTGCAAGGAGATCCAACCAGTCCATTCTGAAGGAGATCAGCCCTGGGATTTCTTTGGAAGGAATGATGCTAAAGCTGAAACTCCAGTACTTTGGCCACCTCATGTGAAGAGTTGACTGATTGGAAAAGACTCTGATGCTGGGAGGGATTGGGGGCAGGAGGAGAAGGGGACGACAGAGGATGAGATGGCTGGATGGCATCACTGACTCGATGGACATGAGTCTAAGTGAACTCCGGGAGTTGGTGATGGACAGGGAGGCCTGGTGTGCTGCGATTCATGGGGTCACAAAGAGTTGGACATGACTGAGCGATTGATCTGATCTGATCTGATCTGAATATAATATATATATATATATATTTAATAATTGAGGTTGAAATTTCTAAATCCTAAGTGGTAATATGAGTTTCTTATAGGGTTGGCCAAGTTACTTAATGTAATGGGTCTCAGTTTCTTCATATGTAGAATGCAGATGATGGTATCTTGTCCTAACCATTTAAGAGCACCACAGTGAAGGTCAAATGTAAAAAATGCCCATGAAAGTGTTTCAGAACCTATAATGTAGTATGGTATCAGTTATTGTTAATGATATGCTTGCTGTCATTTTTGTTATCATTATTCATGTAAGGGCAAAGGCTGTGTCTCATTATTCACTGCTGTACCTCTAGTGACTGGGAAAATGCCTGGAACATCATAGATACGAAATAAATGTTTGATGACTGAGAACAAAAATTGGTAAGCAAAAAACTGTATCTGTAACTGACATGGGATAGAAGAGCCATGAAAGCTTATCCAACAACTTCCTAGTACATATTAAATGACCAGCTTAAAATGACACAGGGTGGCAGAGTGTCAGTACAGGGGAAAGGCAAAGGCATAGTCAAGCTCAAAACCACAAGGGAACACCAGAGGCCCAGAAAGAATGTTTTTTTCTTTGTAACTGTCTTGGGAAAAGCATGCCATAATATAATCATGTCACTTTTTGTTAGAGTCCCAAGGAACAGTGCATTTTCTAGCAGTACTCAGTTTTGTTTCATTAACTACTATTTCTAAACAGGAGGCCAACCAGAGGGGACTCAGAAGTCCTTTTGTCATGCAAACATTTTGTTTCTAATGGTCCCTATTGTAAGAACTGGTCTTGTAAATAGAATGACTACCTACCTCTTTTCTTTAAAAGTTCTCAAAGTTCTGTTACTGGTTGTAGCCAAAGGTGTGAATTCTGTTCAAGTTTTTCACAGGAAATTCTCTTCTCGAGTATGCATGTGGATCAGTCATTTCAGCAGCGTCCTGATACAACAGGGCTGAATTAGATCCACATTGTCAGATTATCGCTCTAGTTTTGTGTGTGAGATATGTATGCTCAGCACTCCCCTAGCAAATAACAGCAGAGAACAATCATTCGGTAGCCAAGATTACAATGATAGAAATGATCAGATATTAATTTATCTTGGGATACATAATTTATATTATGTATCTTCATACAATACACGTGTATTTTTGCTCATGATATCTATAAACTGGTTAGGTAATTCTGCTGATCTGAGCTGGTCTTGGTTGATCTCAGCTGGAATCACTGGGGTCTGTGATCAGCCGGCTGGTCACCTGGTGGCTGATTGAAGCCAGATGTTCATGGATGAGATTGCTCATCTTGACACTCATCCTTCAGCAGGATCCCATGCTTGTCATCATGGTGAAGGCAGGGTTTCAAAAGAGCAAGCAGAAGCATGTAAGTCTTCTTCCAGGCCTTCACTCAGAGCTGGCACATCCACTTCTGCTGTATTTACTGGTTAAGCAAGTAACAAGGCCAGTAGGAATTCAAAGCCAAGGAAAACAGATTCCACCTCTACATCATAAGTCACGTCATAAGAGGTATGGAGACCTAGAAGAGAATAATTGGGGCCTTTTTTTTTTTTCTTTTTTAACAATCGGTCTACCATAATAAGGATGAGATTTTGCTAGGGATACCTTAGCGAGATTTGCTCTTGGAGTGTCCCCAACTAACCAAAGTGCTTTACCTCTTGAGTAGGAAGAAGAGAATTTCATTGGAATAGTGGGTAGGCTGGCAACAGATACTGAACTTTATTTAAAAGTTTACAAAAGCAGGCACAGATCTAATTTTTCAGTGCCTTCTAGAGTTTGTCCAGGTCCAATAACATGGATTTCTGTGTCCTGGTTATTAAGCTCTTTGCATATTGTGCTCAGTCATTGACTTGTCTCCAACTCTTTCTGACCCCATGGACTATAGCCCACCAGGCTCCTCTGTCCATGGGATTTCCCAGGCAAGAATACTGCAATGGGTTGCCACTTACTCCTCCAAGGGATCTTTCTGACCCAGAGATTGAACTGAACCTGCGTCTCCTGTGTGTCCTTCATTGGCAGGTAGGTTTCTTTGTCACTGAGCCACCGTATTGTATAACTCATTTAATTCTTACACCTACCATATATGATATCATTATCCCTATTTTATGGATTAGGTAACTGAGGCTTAGGAAATTTAAAGGTTAGGAAGGTTTAACACGCTAATCAAGCTTTCTCAGCTGTAAATGGAGTGTGGATTCAAACCCAGGGCATTCTAACTTCAAGGCCAGTGGAAGATACTAAACACTATGCTGTTTAGTCTTCCCAAATGAAGAAGCTCCCTCTTTCCCTGCAAATGGTATTATACATCCATTTCCCTGCAAATGGTATTGTACATCCGTTGTACTCTAACCATCTCAAATTTAAAAAGTAGTAGAATCTTCATCTATGGTTAACATGAGAAAGCAGCTTCGTGTCATATAGCAAAACAAGTGTCAACAAACATTTTCTACAAAAGGTCAGATATTAAATATTTTAGGCTTGTGGGTCATTCGTCTCTGTTATGTATATGTAACTCTATATGTAAATGAATGAATGTGGCTGTGTGCCAACAAAACTTTGTTTATAAAATGGGTGGCCAGTCACAGAGAATTTGATTCAAAGCCAGGACTTAGCAAAAATGCACTCCGTTTCACCTGCATGAGAGAGGGGGTTTTCGAGAGAACGGATACAAGGACATGTATGGCTATGTCCCTTTGCTGTTCGCCTGAAACTACCGAAACATTGTTAATCAGCTATATCCCAATATAAAATAAAAAGTTCAGAAAAAATTAAATAAGGTAAAAAAATTAAATCAACAATACTTCAATTAAAAGAAGTGATCGTGGTCGAACGTGGGGGCAGTGAAATAGGATCCAAAAGGTCTGCTCTGTTTTGAGCTGTAAACAAAGATTTTCTATGTGCTCTAATCCTTCATTAGCTGTTTAATAAAACTAACGCTAGTTTCAGGATAGAGACAGAAAGAGATCTTTTACTAAGGAAACCAGATTTGTTTTATCTTGGTTTTTATCTCTTATCCCAGGAACTTAAGATCAAACAAGCAAGGTTTGCAAGCAATGAATTGATTGCCTTTACAACCTCATCAGAATGACAAGAAATATATCCGTTTTTTTTTTTTAATCCGTTTGAGAGGGAAATTTGCAGACCTCCACCCAAAAATGCAAAGGAGCAATAGGCATTAATAAAATGTGAGCCCACATCACTTCTTTTCACTCTCCCTATAAGTGTATCTGTATCAATCTATTCAAAGGCCCCAGTCCTTGTAACTCGCAGTGAAATTGTCTCTTAATGAAGTGATGCCCTTGAGAGCCAAACATCATTTGATGTTGACTTCATGACTACCATTAGGTGTTAGAACATGGTGTTAGAACATGCATCAGTTTTGCATCAGTTTTCTAATTCCTCTGATGGATTATTTGATTATATATTTTATGCCACTATTTCTCTAGAGCTTTAGAGACTCAAAGATATCTGCTATATACTTTATACATATGTAGATTGTTATTTTATACCTTAAAAAAAAGCCTTGTTATTTTATTTCTTAAAGTCTGTATTCATGAAGTGAAATAAAAAGTTCTCACCCATATAAAAAAATATACTTTGTTCCAAAGGCCAGTTTGAAGTGTTCTCCAAATCCTCTCAAACATGATAAATATAATAATAATGAACATTATAATAATTCATATGTGCTATTAATAAAATATAGTTAAAAATAAGGCAAAATCATGATTTTTCAGATAAATAAAAAACATACAGGTCAAAGATCTTATTTAACTCATTAATAATTAATGAAGGAAACAGTAAGAGATTAAAACCTTTTCAAAGGAGAATTCAAAGAACAAACACATATAACAGCAATCAAGAATGCTGAAATGCGCTTACCCATGAATGAGAAAATAATATTTATAGGAAATGTAATGTTTGGAATCATCTCTTTTACATGTGTCTAAGTCACTTCAGTTGTGTCCAACTGTTTGTGACCCTATAGACTGTAGCCCACCAGGCTCCTCTGTCTGGCAAGAATACTGAAGTGGGTGGCCATGCCCTACTCCAGGGGATCTTCCTGACCAAGGACTGAACCCACGTCTCTTATGTCTCTTGCATTGGCAGGTGGTTTCTTTACCACTAGCCTCACCTGGGAAGCCCTCTCTTTTACATAGTGACAATCAATTGCACCTTCAACAGAGATGATTTATTGTCACGTCTACAGATAAGACTCTTTTGCATCAGTTTTCTACAACTTACAGAGTTGTAGGTAAAATTGCCCAAGGATCGTGAAAACACAGACACCTATATAATAAAATAACCCCAAAGGATCACCCAGACAACAACCATTGAGAAGATACCTAGTAATCTTCACCTATTCTGAGTTTTCCCTGATGATCTATTATAAATTTTCTTAACACTGTGCTTTTTAAAAATTGAAGTAGAGTTGATTGACAATATTGTATGGTATTAGTTTCAGGTGTACAGCAAAGTAACTCAGTTATACATATATATTGACATAGATTTATAATTTAATTCTTTCTCATTATAGGTTTATACAAGATATTGAATAGAGTTCCTGTGGTATACACAGTAAATCCTTGCTGTCTATGTATTTTACATGTAGTGGCATGTATCTGTTAATCTCATACTCCTAATTTATCCCTCCTCTCCACAGTTTGTTTTCTATGTCTGTGAGTCTGTTTCTGTTTTGTAAATCAGTTCATTTGTATTATTTTTTAGATGCCACATATGAGTGATATAATATTTCTCTGTCTGACTTCACTCAGTATGATAACCTCTAGGTCCATTCACCTTGCTGCAAATGGCAATGTTTCATTCTTTTTTTATGGCTGAGTTAATATTGCATTATATATATATATATATATATATATATACAGATACATCTTCTTCATCCATTTCTATTGATGGACACTTGGGTTACTTCCATGTTTTGGCTGTTGTAAATAATGCTGCCATGAACTTTGGGGTACATGTATCATTTTGAATTAGAATTTTCATCTTTTCTGGATCTATTCCCAGGAATGGGATTGCTGGATCATATGGTAACTCTATTTTTACTTTTTAAGGAATGTCCATACTGTTCTCCATAGTGGCTGCACCAATTTACATTCCTACCAGCAATGTAGAAGGGTTCCCCTTTATCCATACCATCTTCAGTATTTACTATTTGTAGACTTTTTAATGATAGTCATTTTGACTAATGTGAGGTGATACCTCATTGTAGTTATGATTGGCATTTCTTTAGTAATTAGTGATGTTGAACATCTTTTCTTGTGCCCATTGGCCATCCGTATGTCTTCTTTGGAGAAAGGTCTATTTAGGTCTCCTACTCATTTTTTGGTTGGGGTTTTTTTTTTTTTTTTTTTTTTACTTGAATTATATGAGCTGTTAGTATATTTTGGAAATTAATCCCTTGTCAGTGGCATCATTTGCAAATATCTTCTCCCAGTTTGTAGGTTGTCTTTTTATTTGTTTATGGTTTCCTTTGCTGTTTAACACTATGTTTTAATCCAAAGTTTCCCAAAAGGTAGAAGATATAACACTGGTGATACTAAAGACAATTGTTTTGGGTAGCTTCCAGTCTTTTTTTTTTTTTAATTTTTAATTGAAGGAGAATTGCTTTACAATGTTGTGTTGGTTTCTGCTGTTCAACATGAGTCAGCCATAATATACATGTGTGCATGTGTGCTTAATCGAAAAGTCATTCTGACAATTTGTGATCCCATGGAGCCTGCCAGGCTCCTCTGTCCATGAATTTTCTAGGCAACAATACTGGAATGGGTTGCCATTTCCTCTTCAGGGGATCTTCCAGACCCTAGGATAGAACCCACGACTCCTGCATTTCCTGCATTGCAGGCAGATTCTTTACCACTGAGCCACCAGGGAAGCTGTAAGTATACATATATCTCCCTAAAGATGATTTTAAATGGTATGATAAATGTTTTTTCATCTTAATGATCACATGCTTATTTTACAATGGGTTGTAAAATTAAAATTAGTCAACTCATGATTTCATAGCTATTATTTTTTTTGAAATATGTACCTAAACAGATCACTCTGAAATTTCGGAACACTAGGTCAAGAGTCTAAAATCTTATAGAAAGAGAAAATGTTATTTATAAAGGAATAAGAATCAAACAAACATCACACTTCTCATACACAACACTGGATGCTCAAAACAAGGGGGAAATGCCTTTGGTTTGTAGTGAAAATTATGTGGAATAGAATTTTATTTCAATTCAAACTTTCCAATCAAGAGTGAGAGCAAAGTACAGTTATTCTCAGAAATTCAATAATTCAGAAAGTTTAATGTCCATGTAAATTCCAAGTAGCTTAAAAATGTACACATTTTTTAAAAAAAATGTACTCACTTTGGACTTTCCTGGTTGCTCAGTGGATAGGAATCTGGCTGCCAATGCCAGGGACATGGGTTCGAAACTTGGTCCGGGAAGATTTCACATGCCACAGAGCAACTAAGCCTGAGCACCACAACTACTAAGCCAGCATGTTGCAACTACTGAAGCCTGTGTACCTACAGCCTGTGCTCTTCATGACAAACCTGTGCACCTCAACAAAGAGTGGCCCCTGCTCGCTGCATCTAGAGAAAGCCCACACATCAACCAAGACCAAGCGCAACCACAAAACAAAAAAGGTACTCATTTCCGGTCAAGATGGGGTAACAAAAACCAGATTGACCCACTTCCCTGAAACAACTTTAAAAAATCAGATGAAATAGTGAATATATGAAATAATTATTTTTTAGATGTTAGGCATTAGATAATGAAGGACAGTGATCCCTGAGAGATGGGAAGCATAGCAAGGTGACTTCAACAATTATCCCAGTTTAGTTCCTGGAGAGAGTTTTCAGGCTGTAGTGCAGGAGGAGAACCCCAGTGGAATGCAATGATCTATGAGTGGAGCAGATGGAACTGGGAGTTGGAGAGATGAAGTTAAGAGAGAGGCCCAAACTGCTGGAGTTTGCAGAACAAAGAACCAGAGAGGATAAAACTTGTCAGAAAGATAGAACCCCCCCCAAATGTCCAGAGGTGTTCCCAGAAGTATTCGTCTGAGAGCTTACCAGCACATGCATTTGAGAAAACTATACTAGATCATGTAAAGAACCACCAGTAAGGAGCTCACTCAGTGCCACAAATAGTGCCAATGCCCACCAGCCAAACTGGAAAACATCACAGTTCATGGGATATTGGGTAGAGCATGCAGAAGGGTCTCATTTCAGTAGTAGTACAAAATTAGCCCTAGATTAGATGCTCTCCTGGTCCTTCCTCAGATCAGATCAGTCGCTCAGTCATGTCCGACTCTTTGCGACCCCATGAATCGCAGCACACCAGGCCTCCCTGTCCATCACCAACTCCCAGAGTTCACTCAGACTCATGTCCATCGAGTCAGTGATGCCATCCAGCCATCTCATCCTCTGTCGTCCCCTTCTCCTCCTGCCCCCAATCCCTCCCAGCATCAGAGTCTTTTCCAATCAGTCAACTCTTCACATGAGGTGGCCAAAGTACTGGAGTTTCAGCTTTAGCATCATTCCTTCCAAAGAAATCCCAGGGCTGATCTCCTTCAGAATGGACTGGTTGGATCTCCTTGCAGTCCAAGGGACTCTCAAGAGTCTTCTCCAACACCACAGTTCAAAAGCATCAATTCTTTGGCGCTCAGCCTTCTTCACAGTCCAACTGTCACATCCATACATGACCACAGGAAAAACCATAGCCTTGACTAGACGGACCTTTGTTGGCAAAGTAATGTCTCTGCTTTTGAATATGCTATCTAGGTTGGTCATAACTTTCCTTCCAAGGAGTAAGCGTCTTTTAATTTCATGGCTGCAGTCACCATCTGCAGTGATTTTGGAGCCCAGAAAAATAAAGTCTGACACTGTGTCCGCTGTTTCCCTATCTATTTCCCATGAAGTGATGGGACCGGATGCCATGATCTTCGTTTTCTGAATGTTGAGCTTTAAGCCAACTTTTCACTCTCCACTTTCACTTTCATCAAGAGGCTTTTGAGTTCCTCTTCACTGTCTGCCATAAGGGTGGTATCATCTGCATATCTGAGGTTATTGATATTTCTCCTGGCAATCTTGATTCCAGCTTGTGTTTCTTCCAGTCCAGCGTTTCTCATGATGTACTGTGCATAGAAGTTAAATAAACAGGGTGACAATATACAGCCTTGACGAACTCCTTTTCCTATTTGGAACCAGTCTGTTGTTCCATGTCCAGTTCTAACTGTTGCTTCCTGACCTGCATACAGAATTCTCAAGAGGCAGATCAGGTGGTCTGGTATTCCCATCTCTTTCAGAATTTTCCACAGTTTCTTGTGATCCACACAGTCAAAGGCTCTGGCATAGTCAATAAAGCAGAAATAGATGTTTTTCTGGAACTCTCTTGCTTTTTCCATGATCCAGTGGATGTTGGCAATTGGATCTCTGTTTCCTCTGCCTTTTCTACATCTAGCTTGAACATCAGGAAGTTCACAGTTCACATATTGCTGAAGCCTGGCTTGGAGAATTTTGAGCATTACTTTACTAGCGTGTGAGATGAGTGCAATTGTGCAGTAGTTTGAGCATTCTTTGACATTGTCTTTCTTTGAGATTGGAATGAAAACTGACCTTTTCCAGTCCTGTGGTCACTGCTGAGTTTTCCAAATTTGCTGGCATATTGAATGCAGCACTTCCACAGCATTATCTTTCAGGATTTGGAATAGCTCAACTGGAATTCTATCACCTCCACTAGCTTTGTTCGTAGTGATGCTTTCTGAGGCCCACTTGACTTCACGTTCCAGGATGTCTGGCTCTAGGTCAGTGATCACACCATCGTGGTTATCTGGGTCGTGAAGCTCTTTTTTGTACACTTCTTCTGTGTATTCTTGCCATCTCTTCTTAATATCTTTTGCTTCTGTTAGGTCCGTACCATTTCTGTCCTTTATCAAGCCCATCTTTGCATGAAATGTTCCTTTGGTATCTCTGATTTTCTTGAAGAGATCCCTAGTCTTTCCCATTCTGTTGTTTTCCTCTATTTCTTTGCATTGATTGCTGAAGAAGGCTTTCTTATCTCTTCTTGCTATTCTTTGGAACTCTGCATTCAGATGTTCATATATCTGATATTGGGTAGAGCATGCAGAAGGGTCTCATTTCAGTAGTAGTACAAAATTAGCCCTAGATTAGATGCTCTCCTGGTCCTTCCTCAGATCAGATCAGATCAGATCAATCGCTCAGTCGTGTCCGACTCTTTGTGACCCCGTGAATCGCAGCATGCCAGGCCTCCCTGTCCATCACCAACTCCCGGAGTTCACTCAGACTCATGTCCATCGAGTCAGTGATGCCATCCAGCCATCTCATCCTCTGTCATCCCCTTCTCCTCCTGCCCCCAATCCCTCCCAGCATCAGAGTCTTTTCCAATCAGTCAACTCTTCGCATGAGGTGGCCAAAGTACTGGAGTTTCAGCTTTAGCATCATTCCTTCCAAAGAAATCCCAGGGCTGATCTCCTTCAGAATGGACTGGTTGGATCTCCTTGCAGTCCAAGGGACTCTCAAGAGTCTTCTCCAACACCACAGTTCAAAAGCATCAATTCTTTGGTGCTCAGCCTTCTTCACAGTCCAACTCTCATATCCATACATGACCACAGGAAAAACCATAGCCTTGACTAGACGGACCTTTGTTGGCAAAGTAATGTCTCTGCTTTTGAATATGCTATCTAGGTTGGTCATAACTTTCCTTCCAAGGAGTAAGCGTCTTTTAATTTCATGGCTGCAGTCACCATCTGCAGTGATTTTGGAGCCCAGAAAAATAAAGTCTGACACTGTGTCCGCTGTTTCCCCATCTATTTCCCATGAAGTGATGGGACCGGATGCCATGATCTTCGTTTTCTGAATGTTGAGCTTTAAGCCAACTTTTCACTCTCCACTTTCACTTTCATCAAGAAGCTTTTGAGTTCCTCTTCACTTTCTGCCATAAGGGTGGTGTCATCTGCATATCTGAGGTTATTGATATTTCTCCCGGCAATCTTGATTCCAGCTTGTGTTTCTTCCAGTCCAGCGTTTCTCATGATGTACTCTGCATAGAAGTTAAATAAACAGGGTGACAATATACAGCCTTGACGAACTCCTTTTCCTATTTGGAACCAGTCTGTTGTTCCATGTCCAGTTCTAACTGTTGCTTCCTGACCTGCATATAGGTTTCTCAAGAGGCAGATCAGGTGGTCTGGTATTCCCATCTCTTTCAGAATTTTCCACAGTTTCTTGTGATCCACACAGTCAAAGGCTCTGGCATAGTCAATAAAGCAGAAATAGATGTTTTTCTGGAACTCTCTTGCTTTTTCCATGATCCAGTGGATGTTGGCAATTGGATCTCTGTTTCCTCTGCCTTTTCTACATCTAGCTTGAACATCAGGAAGTTCACAGTTCACATATTGCTGAAGCCTGGCTTGGAGAATTTTGAGCATTACTTTACTAGCGTGTGAGATGAGTGCAATTATGCGGTAGTTTAAGCATTCTTTGACATTGCCTTTCTTTGAGATTGGAATGAAAACTGACCTTTTCCAGTCCTGTGGTCACTGCTGAGTTTTCCAAATTTGCTGGCATATTGAGTGAAGCACTTTCACAGCATCATCTTTCAGGATTTGGAATAGCTCAACTGGAATTCTATCACCTCCACTAGCTTTGTTCGTAGTGATGCTTTCTGAGGCCCACTTGACTTCACGTTCCAGGATGTCTGGCTCTAGGTCAGTGATCACACCATCGTGGTTATCTGGGTCGTGAAGCTCTTTTTTGTACAGTTCTTCTGTGTATTCTTGCCATCTCTTCTTAGTATCTGCTGCTTCTGTTAGGTCCATACCATTTCTGTCCTTTATCGAGCCCATCTTTGCATGAAATATTCCTTTGGTATCTCTGATTTTCTTGAAGAGATCCCTAGTCTTTCCCATTCTGTTGTTTTCCTCTATTTCTTTGCATTGATTGCTGAAGAAGGCTTTCTTATCTCTTCTTGCTATTCTTTGGAACTCTGCATTCAGATGTTTATGTATCTGATATTGGGTAGAGCATGCAGAAGGGTCTCATTTCAGTAGTAGTACAAAATTGGCCCTAGATTAGATGCTGTTCTGGTCCTTCCTAATGAAGCTTAAAAGCAAGCCCTGAAAGGATCAAGCTTATTTCCTGGTAAGTTAGCTACGTCCCAGGACAAAGCTCAGGAATATTTATAGGAATATGAGAATACTCATAGCCAACAAAGTAAACTTCACAATGTCTGGCATATAATAAAAAAAAAAAAAGCTGTCAAGCATGTGAAGAAGCAGGAAATTTCTAAAAAGAAAATTCAATCAATACAAATTGGGAGAAAACTGATATGGATGATAGAATTAGAAGACAATGACATTTAAATAGTTCTCATAACTGTACCACATATGTCCCCAAATCTAGCACAGTAGTTTTTAAGAGAGGGCTTATTTTTTTCCCCCAGCCAACATTTGGGAATGTCTGGAGGCAGTTCAGTTATCACAACTGGAGGGTAGGGGTGCTACTGCCGAGCGGTGGGTAGAAGTTAGGAGATGCTGCTAAACAGGCTACATTGCATAGGACCGCCCCGCAAACAAAGAACTGGCCAAACCCGGGTGTCAGTGGCGCCCAGGTTGATCTAGAGGAAAGGACCGATCCTGATCTAGAGGAAAGACAGAACGCGTTAAGTAGAAACACAGTAGATTTGCAAAAAGACACAAACTGAGCTTCCAGAGATGAAAACTGTGACATTGGATAGGATTAATTAACAGATTAGATACTGGGGGAAAATCAGGAGTGAGTTTGAAGACATGGTAGTATAAACTATGCACAATGAACCCAGACAAAAATAAGTCCGGAGGAAGAAAAGGACCAGAGCATCAGTGAGCTGTGGGCTAACGTCGAGCAGCTTACCATACATGTAATTGGAGCCTTGAAGGAAAGGTGAAGGGGGGAGTGGTGACCGGAAAAAGTATTTGAAGAAATAAGAGCCAAAATTTTTCCAAATTTGAAAAAAACTAGATCCAAGAAGTTCAACAAGCCCAAGCACAAGAAACACAAGGAAATCTATACCACGGTCACATCGTAATCAAATTCATTAAAACAAGTTACAAAGGGAAAGTATTAAAAGCAAACAAAGGGGATGGAAAAACACGAGTACAGAGGAACACAGATACTGACAGAACATTTCTTGTCAGAAAAAATGTAAGCAAAAACACAAACCAACCGGTGGAGTAACATCTTTAAAGTACTAAAAAGACGAAGATTGAAAGATGCCATGCCTAGAAATTCTAAAAAATAGGTTCTCAGGATAAAATACAGCTGAGAGAGGAACTGATTATGTCTGGAACTTCATTAGCTATAAAGACCCATAGAAAGCTGTCCGGCTCTTAGTGCTTTTGTGCTCTGTTCTAACGTATGATTTTGCTTCTAATACTGATTGGAATGTTGCAGAGCAATTGCATGATTTACTCAAACCCATAAAGATAAATTCATTTCTTTTTAAAAATAAGCTTATTTATTTATTTATTTTTGCTGCACTGGATCTTCCTTGCTGTGTGAACTTTGCTCTAGTTGTGGCAAGTGGGGGCTACTTCCTGGCTGTGGTGTGCAGGCTTCTCACTGCAGTGGGTTCTCCTGTTGCAGAGCATGGGAACTGGGGCGCAGGCTTCAGTAGTTGTGGTTCCCAGGCTCTAGAGCACAGGCTTAATAGTTGTGGCGCTCAGCCTTGGTTGCTCCAAGACAAGTGGAATCTTGCCAGATCAGGGACCGAACCAGTGTCTCCTGCATTGGCAGGCAGATTCCTTATCACTGAGCCACCAGGTAAACCCATAAATTCACTTCTTAATCTATACAATTATTCTGGAAATTAGTAATATTTTGACCAAAAATGAGGATTCCCTTAAAAGTAACCACATGGTTTATATTTAGAGAGATATTAGGTTGATAACAGTCTTAATTAGATTCGAGTAGAATACTTGAACGGAGAAGGCAATGGCACCCCACTCCAGTACTCTTGCCTGGAAAATCCCACGGATGGAGGAGCCCAGAAGGCTGTAGTCCATGGGGTTGCTAAGGGTTGGACATGACTGAGCGACTTCCCTTTCACTTTTCACTTTCATGCATTGGAGAAGGAAATGGCAACCCACTCCAGTGTTCTTGCCTGGAGAATCCCAGGGACGGGGGAGTCTGGTGGGCTGCCGTCTATGCGGTCACACAGAGTCGGACACGACTGAAGCGACTTAGCAGCAGCAGCAGCAGCAGAATACTTGAAAATCTTTTTAATGAAGATGGCGAAGCTGGGTATATTATAGTCTACAACCTGTTACAAACCTTTCAAATAAGTGAAAAATCCGAGATAGAAAATTAAGATTAACATTAATTATATTCCTTTGTGAGGCATGTTTTTATCTAAGCTATTTGCATTCTAGCACTTCATCTGAGATATATATCTATATTGCATAGTTGACAAATATTGTTAGCAGATAGCTGCTGTACTCATTTACATGTCTTTTGTTTGCTTGTTTGTTTTGGTTGTGTTGCTCGGCTTGTGAGATCTTAGTACCCTGGGCCCTCTGCAGTGAGAGTGTGGAGTCCTAACCACTGGACCACCGGGGATTTCCCTACATGGTTATTGTATGGGTGAGTTTTGATAGTTAATACTGCAATAAGAAACATGCACAAACCTCAGTGGCTCGAAGGTTTATTTCTCATGCGTGGAATGTGTCAGCTGTGGCTGTGCACACTGTGTGTTCATTTCAGGATCCAAGCTGAAGAAGCGGCACCCGTTAAGGACACTCATTGGTGTGGTAGATGGAAAAGAGTGTAATGGCTGAACTGTGCAATGGCACTTAAGCTTCTGTTCAGATGGTGAATCGCACCTCACATTTCATTGGCCAAAGCAAATCACATGGCTAAATCCAGTGTTAACAAAATAAGGAAGTATGTGCCTCCTATATGAGGGACTGCAAGTTACATGGAAATGTGTAGTATATATAACTCTCTTACAGGAGGTGTGGTGAATAGTTGAGAACATTAATGCAATCTTCTACCATTATTAAATGGGATGCATTCAGTGAAGAAACAATTCAACAGACTGTTCTGCTCTGATTATTCAAATAAGACCAACCTGATGGTTTATTTAATATCCTTTCAAATCTTATCACTGCATTTTCAATTTAAAAATCATGAAGCTTCTAGTGAAATACAAACCATTGCTACCCAGTGGTATTGGGGTGTGGGTTTGTTTGTTTGTTTTGTCTATTTTTTTGGTGGAAATGTGGGGGAGAAAAGTCTCCTTAACAGGATCAATCACTAACCAGTTATGTCAAAGATAGTGACTCTCCTCTAATAACAGCAGTGTTGTAAAGCATTTCTTCCAATATATGGCTCACATGTTGTTGTTAAAATGTATGGCAGCCACCACCACTCACAGTTCCTATTACTGTCTGTAACTCTTCTGTCCTTTAAAATTTGTCCCCTACTCAGAATCTTTTCTTGAGAAGAGCTGTCATTGATTTTTCTCCAGTATTCCATTGAGATGCCACACTGTTTGAAGCAGAGTGTCAGTGACTATCCTTCCAGCAATTGTTTTGGCTTGTAATCACCTGCACACCTTCACTTTGGCTCATCATATGGAAGCTAGCTTATCCTCCTGATGCCACACACATGTCCTGGGCAGGGGACTGTTTTTGAAGAGCTCTGCTACCATATGGTTTTTATAAATTTTCACTGTGATTCAAGAATTTTGGCATGGTGTTGAATTTTATATGTTTTGAGAGACATTGAGCTCTGCCAGAATTTCAAAGACTTTAATTTTCTTCTGTAGCTTGATGCCACCATTTTTCAGTTTCCATTATGATTTGATGGCCTTCCTGATATTATTGTTACATTTTCTTTATTAGTGCATGTAAGAGAATTATCCCCATCCCATGGCACGCTGCAGCCTTTAGAGAGAAAACTGTCATTTTTGGATGAGCTGAGAGATTCCAGATAATGGGAAGATCTGATAGTGTATGTAGGTAAAGGTAAGATTACTCACTGGATTTAGAACTTGCCTTTCATCTCTGCCAGGCACATGAGTGGGGAGTGTGAGGCTTCCAAAAAAAAAAAAAAAACCTAGCAACTGAGTGGAAGATGCAATAGGGAGGCATAAACTTTGAATTTGAAAAGTCAGAAATTCTTCTGTTTGCCCCTGGTGAGTTGCTGACATAATAAGATGGAACTCATGCTATGGGGACTAAGATGAATGGAATTGCTAAAAAAGCAAAAGTTCCTTAAAAGCCTTTGTAACTCACCAAAAAAAGGGCTTCAGAAATACTATAGGGGGCTGAGAAAAAGGTCAAGGTTAAAGGCCCCATCTTCACCAATGTGAAAGAGAGGACTAGTTGATCAGTACAGGATTCCTCCAAGGAATTTTGAAACCAGAGATGGAACTCTCCTACTTTAGTCTCTAGGCAATTAGGAAAAGGCAGAAAGCAAGAAGCAAAGTGGCTGATGGCACTGGTTAGGGCATTGGGTTCAGATCCTGTGAAAGGAACCAGCAAATGGTTCCTGGAAGAGACAAGAATTCTGTCAGGTCTGGTGTTGGTGCCTGCCCAGATCTTTCTCAGGACAGCACTCTGACTGCTAAGTGTCTACTTCACCAAGTATTGAATTCAGACTAGAGCAAAGCATGGAGGTGGGGGCTGTGTAGCCAAAGCTAATCTGGGGTTGAAAGATAGCTTCTTGGATAAGGATTTTGTGTTCTGTAAACTAAAACAAGGGAGGGGGCATCTGCCCCTTTCTCCATGGATGAGGAGTCCATACTCTTGTCAAAAGTCACGAAACTTATTAGAATACAGTTACCTGTGAGCAGAGTCACTGTGATTAAAGCCATGGATTTTCTTCTCTTCCCCACTTTTAAGTAGTGAGTTGATTTGGGTCTTTGTTCAAAGCATTCAGATATTTTGCTCCTTTTTGGTACTTCTCACTCATGCAGCAGAAGGTATCAGAGGAGCTAGGGCTGCCTCATTAGGGAAGGCTGGGTTATCTTTCTATTGTTTTTCATGAGACGCTCTAGTTCCTGGGTTAAGTCTCTTGTAGGGAAAGTGTGGTCTTGCTTGGCCCAGGTAAAACTCCCCATCTTTGTAAGCAGGTTAAGAAATTTCTCTTCTAGAGGCCAGAAGACAGATGTGCACCTCCAGACAGCGCCAGGGATGGTAGTGGATTTCCTGAGCAGCACTGCGGTGAAAAGCGCTTTGAAGTGAAAAGGTGGAAAGAAAAAGTGGAAAATCTGGGCCTCGGGTATTACGATGGATAACTGTGCCACCTGCAGGAACCACATTATGGTTCTTTGCATACAATGTCAAGCTAAGCAGTCATCTGGTACTTTTGAACAGAGAGCTGTTGCATGGGGAGTCTGTAACATGCTTTTCACTTCCCTTGCTTCTCTTATGGGCTCAGAGCACAGCAGGTGTGTTCATTGGACAGCAGAGACTGGGAATTCCAAAGGTATATGCACCAGGAAAAGAGAGTTTTTTCATTAAGCTCAACTGTTTTGTTATGCATTTAATGACTTGCCCTCCTGTTACTTAATTATAAATTAGGTAGAACCATGTCTTCTCTGCTTTGTATTTTTTCAGTTTGCTATTCCTGCAGCCGTATTGTATTCCGTGTCAAATAAAATCCAGTAGGATTCTTTAAAAAAGAAAAAAGAAAAATTTCTCATGCCCTGGAAATTTCTATGAAGAACAGGATACACCAACTGGAACCCACTTCCAACCCTGCTTCGTTCTATTGCTTGCTCCTGCTGCTGCTGCTGCTAAGTCGCTTCAGTCATGTCCGACTCTGTGCAATCCCATAGACGGCAGCCCACCAGGCTCCCCTGTCCCTGGGATTCTCCAGGCAAGAACACTGGAGTGGGTTGCCATTTCCTTCTCCAATGCATGAAAGTGAAGTCGCTCAGTCGTGTCTGACTCTTAGCGACCCCACGGACTGCAGCCCACCAGGCTCCTCCATCCATGGGATTTTCCAGGCAAGAGTAGTGGAGTGGGGTGCCATTGCCTTCTCTGATTCTATTGCTTGGAGAGAATTAATTCACTCTCATGGACAACATAAAAAAAAAAAAAAAAAAACGAGGCAGGATTTTCAGGGCTACCAAATGTGTTCAGTGGCATTCAGACTCCAGGTCTACAAATGCTTGGCTTTCATTTGTTTCAAATGTTTGCTCAGGCTCATGACTGAATAAGCAATCTACTGGGTGGTGGAATTATAGAAAACATATTAGATAACCCATGCTCTACAGGTGTTTTACATATGGAAGTCTTTCATGCGTAAAACTGGGAAGGAAGCTGGTCTACAGTCCTTCTTATTCCAGTGGGCATTTTATTTTCAAGAATAATGAAAATATGTTGTCCCCTGCATATTTCCTATTTCTGCTGTTATTAATATAAAGATTGTATCCAGGAAGCATGTGATTCCAGAAAATCCATCTGATGGTGGGTAAATACTACAAATTAATTTGGCTGAATTTCTCTAGAAGTTGTAACCAACTATCCTGTCCCCTCTGAAGTGCTGTGCAAGAGGGCAATTTGCTGCTGGCCTTCTGCAGCTTATTTTATCGTAGAGGAAAGGACCGATTTGCACCATGTAAATCACTAAAGTATTTAGGCTTTCCCTCAAGGAACAAGGCTATGTTGGCCAGAAGGTGACCCATAAATCATGATGGGAGCAAAAAAGGGTGGTAAGGTTAGCAGTACAAAACGGACTTTCCTTTCAGGCTTTCAGACTCAGTGGCCAGACACAGTAAGGTAGTATATCACAGTAAGGGGCTAACTTCTAGGCTCTTTGGATGTGCCTCCATCAGGAGTCCATCACCTTGTACTAAGACACATGAGACCAGACGGTAACCTTAGAATTCAGCTGCTCACCAGAAATGGTTTGGCTGACTTGATGGCCTTGTTTGTTGGGAGCAGAAAGAGAGGAATGCGAGGGTGAATTGAGAGCATTCCCAGGAGTTTGGAGGAAGATCATGAATTGGGAACATTTGCCACTTTCTGATTCTTTACCAGGGAGGGAAAAAATAGGGAGGGAACACAACAGAAAATTGGATTAAAGATTTACTGAGCCTGGCCCCACCCATCAGAGAAAGACCCAGTTTCCCCCTCAGTCAGGCTCTCCTGTCAGAGAGCTTCAGTAAGCTTCCATAAGCCTCTTATCTTTATCCATCAGAGGGCACACAGAATAAAAACCTCAATCACAGAAAACTAACCAAACTGATCACATGGACCACAGCCTTGTCTAACTCAATGAAACTATGAAACATGCCATGTAGGGCCACCCAAGATGGAGAGGTCATGGTGGAGAGTTCTTACAAAACGTGGTCCACTGGTGAAGGGAATGGCAAACCACTTCAGTATTCTTGCCTTGAAAACCCCATGAACAGTGTGAAAAGGCTAAAAGATAGGACACTGAAAGATGAACTCCTCAGGTCAGTAAGTGCCCAATATGCTACTGGAGATCAGTGGAGAAATAACTCCAGAAAGAATGAAGGGATGGAGCCCAAGCAAAAACAATACCCAGTTGTGGATGTGACAGGTGATGGAAGTAAAGTCCAGTGCTGTAAAGAACAATATCGCATAGGAACCTGGAATGTTAGGTCCATGAATCAAGGCAAATTGGAAGTGGTCAAACAGGAGATGGCAGAGTGAACGTCGACATTCTAGGAATCAGCGAACTAAAATGGACTGGAATGGGTGAATTTAACTCAGATGACCATTATATCTACTACTGTGGGCAAGAATCCCTTAGAAGAAATGGAGTAGCCATTATAGTAAACAAAAGAGTCCAAAATGCAGTACTTGGATGCAATCTCAAAAATGACAGAATGATCTCTGTTTATTTCCAAGGCAAACCATTCAATATCACAGTAATCCAAGTCTATGCCCTAACCAGTAATGCTGAAGAAGCTGAACAGTTCTATGAAGACCTAAAAGACCTTCTAGAACTAACACCCCAAAAAGATGTCCTTTTCATTATAGGGGACTAGAATGCAAAAGTAGGAAGTCAAGAGATACCTGGACTAACAGGCAAACTTGGCCTTGAAGTACAAAATGAAGCAGGGCAAAGGCTAACAGAGTTTGCAAACACCCTCTTCCAACAACACAAGAGAAGACTCTACAATGGACATCACCAGATGGTCAATACCAAAATCACATTGATTATATTCTTTGCAGCCAAAGATGGAGAAGCTCTATACAGTCAGCAAAAACAATACCGGGAACAGACTATGGCTCAGATCATGAACTCCTTATTGCCAAATTCAGATTTAAATTGAAGAAAGTATGGAAAACCACTAGACCATTCAGGTAGGACCTAAATCAAATCCCTTATGATTATACAGTGGAAGTGACAAATAGATTCAAGGGATTAGACCTGATAGAGTGCCTGATGAACTATGGACAGAGGGTTCATGACATTGTATAAGAGGCAGTGATCAAGACCATCCTGAAAAAAAAGAAATGCAAAAATGCAAAATGGTTGTCTGAGAAGGCCTTACAAATAGCTGAGAAAAGAAGAGAAGTGAAAGGCAAAAGAGAAAAGGAAAGATATACCCATTTGGATGCAGAGTTCCAAAGAATAGCAAGGAGAGATAAGAAAGCCTGACTCAGTGATCAATGCCAACAAATAGAGGCAAAAATAGAAAGGGAAAGACGAGATCTCTTCAAGAAAATTAGAGATACCAAGGGAACATTTCATGCAAAGATGGGCACAATAAAGGACAGAAATGGTCCTTTATTGGGAGCAGAAGCAGAAGATATTAAGAAGAGGTGGCAAGAATACACAGAAGAACTATACAAAAAAGATCTTCGTGGCCCAGATAATCACGATGGTGTGATCACTCACCTAGAGCCAGACATCATGGAATGTGAAGTCAAGTGGGCCTTAGGAAGCATCACTATGAACAAAGCTAGTGGAGGTGACGGAATCCCAGTTGAGCTATTTCAAATCCTGAAAGTGCTGCACTCAATATGCCAGCACATTTGGAAAACTCAGCAGTGGCCACAAGACTGGAAAAGGTCAGTTTTCATTCCAATCCCAAAGAAAGGCAATGCCAAAGAATACTCAAACTACTGCACAATTACACTCACCTCACATGCTAGCAAAGTAATGCTCAAAATTCTGCAAGCCAGGCTTCAACAGTACGTGAACCATGAACTTCCAGATGTTCAAGCTGGATTTAGAAAAGGCAGAGGAACCAGAGGTCAAATTGCCAACATCCGTTGGATCATAGAAAAAGCAAGAGAAATCCAGAAAAATATCTACTTCTGCTTTATTGACTATGCTAATGCCTTTGACTGTGTGGATCAAAACAAACTGTGGAAAATTCTTCAAGAGATAGGAATGCCAGACCACATTACTTGTCTCCTGTGAAACCTGTATGCAGGTCAAGAAGCAACAGTTAGAACTGGACATGGAACAACAGACTGGTTCCAAATCGGGAAGAGAGTACATCAAGGCTGTATATTGTCACCCTGCTTATTCAACTTATGTGCAGAGTACGTCATGTGAAATGCCGGGCTGGATGGCACAAGCTGGAATTAAGATTGATTGGAGAAATATCAATAACCTCAGGTATGCAAATGATACCACTCTATGGCAGAAAGTGAAGAAGAGCTAAAGAGTCTCTTGATGAAAGTGAAAGAGGAGAATGAAAAAGTTGACTTAAAACTCAACATTCAGAAAACTAAGATCATGACATCCAGTCCCTCATGCAAATAGATGAGGAAACAATAGAAACAGTGAGGGACTTCATTTTTTCAGGCTTCAAGATCACTGCAGACGGTGACTCCCGCCATGAAATTAAAAGACGCTTGCTCCTTGGTAGAAGAGCTATGACCAACCTAGACAGCATATTAAGAAGCAGAGACACTACTTTGCCAACAAAGGTCTCTCTAGTCAATGCTATGGTTTTTCCAGTAGTCATGTATGGATGTGAGAGTTAGACTATAAAGAAAGCTGAGCGGCAAAGAATTGATGCTTTTGAACTGTGGTGTCAGAGAAGACTCTTGAGAGTCCCTTGGACTGTAAGGAGATCCAACCAGTCAATCCTAAAAGAAATCAGTCCTGAATATTCATTGGAGGGACTGATGCTGAAGCTGAAACTCCAATACTTTGGCTACCAGACGTGAAGAACTGACTCATTGGAAAAGACCTTGATTCTAGGAAAGATTGAAGGTGGGAGAAGGAGATGATGGAAGATGAGATGGCTGGACGGCATCACTGACTGGATGGACATGAGTTTGAGTAAGCTCTGGGAGTTGATGATGGACAGGGAAGCCTGGCATGCTGCAGTCCATGGGGTCACAAAGAGTTGGACACAACAGAGCGACTGAACTGAACTGAAACTAAGTTCTCATCAGAACTTAGTGAATTATTAAACTAAAAAGTTTAACTGAAATATATTTCAACATTCAATGCTACTGTGGCATCATTACACTCTAGATTCAGAATGAGTGTTTCTTTTCCCAGGATTACTTGCTTTGAGTGATAACTGGAACTCAGTATTATGTAGATGAGCCAGCAACTATGTCAATACTTATAATTCCACATATATTTACTGAATATGTAGTATTTGAAAAGATGAACCAAATAATGGATGTCATTGGGAAGGAAATTAAGGTCTAAATATAAAAATATTCTGATGAGATGTCAAAACTTTAATGTCCAGCATCCAGATGTTTACAAATAGAAATTTTACAAGAGTATTATCTTCATCGGACAGTATGAATATGGCCTTCAAGTATTGATTTATACCCAATTTCCAATTCTACTGTATTTTCCCAGGTTTAAACAATCACCCTCATTTGATACAAATTAAAAATCCACTTTATTAATCTTAATAGAGTATTTCAGTTCTCATAATACTCTGTTTCATAAAGACATGTCATTTATTTATTCTTTTTTAAAAAGTGCATAAAGAATTCAGAAAGAAAAGTCAAAGAAAAAATCATAAAATTCACCCTTCTAAAGTGTAGAGCTCAGTGGGTTTTAGTATATTCATAAGATTATGTGATTATCACATTACATAATTGCAGAACATTTTTATCACTCCAAAAAAGAAACCCTGTACCCATTAGCAGTAACTTCCCATCCTCCTATGTCCTTAGGGATGAGAACCACTAATAACCACTAATCTACTTTCTGTTCCCATGAATTCGCCTATTCTGAACATTTCATGTAAATGGAGCTATATAATATGTTGCCTTTTGTTTCTGGTTTCTTTAACTTGGCATAATGTTTTCAAGATCTATGCATGTTTTAGCATGAATCACTTACTTCATTCCTTTTAATGGCCGAATAATATTCCATTGTATGGATATACCTCATTGTGTTTATCCATTCACTTGAGTTGTTCTCAGTTTTTGGCTATTATGAATGATGCTGCTATTAACATTTGTGTACAAATTTTTGTGTGAAAATATGTTTTCATTTCTTTCAGATGTACACTTAGGAGTGGAGTTATTAGGTCATGTAATAACTCTATGTTTATTCCAGAAATTGCCAGACTGCTTTTCAAAGTGGTCACACTACTGTATATTCCCATCATCAATGTATGATGGTTATAATTTCTCCACATCTTTGCCAACACTGTCCATCTTTTTCATTGTAGCCATCCTAGTGAGTATGAAGTGATATCTCATTGTCTTGATATACATTCCCTTTGGAGAAATGTCTATTGAAGTCCTTTGCTCATTTTTAATTGGGCTGTCTTTTTATTATTAAGTTGTAAGAATTCTTTATATATTCTGGATACTAGACCACTATCAGATAAATGATTTGTAAATATTTTCTTTTGTGGGCTTTTTTCTTTCTTGATAGTGTCCTTTGAAGCACTCCAATTTTTCATTTTAGTAAAGCCTAATTTATCTATTTTTTTCATTTGGCTGTTTGTTCTTTATGTGACACATTTAAGAAACCAATTCCTAACCCAAGTTCATGAAGACTAACTCCTATGTTTTCTTCTAAGTGTTTTATAGTTTAAGCTCTTGCATTTAGGGCTTTGATCCATCGTAAACTAGGTTTTGAATATCATGTGAGATAGGGACCCAACTCATTATTTTGCATGTGGATGTCTATTCCATTTTCTAGGCATTTTGGGTTCTATTTTATTTATTTTTTTAAAAAAATTCTTTTTAATTTATCAGACTTGGTTTATCACCAGCATTTATAAAACCAGAGCTAGGCAAAGAACTAGGTCTGGAGACACAAGCATGGTCTTAATATAGCAAATGTTTAGCCTGCCCTGATTATTACAAAATCAGAACAGCGAGAATATTCGCAGGGGTTCTATTTTAAAATATGGAAAGTATTGATAAAGGAATTGGTACAATTCTAATGAAATGTATTAACATTACACTGAGAATTTAAAATTTCTAAATTCTACGTTTATGTCCAAATTACATTGGTTTTCATCTAAAGGAGGCCACTAGATTTCTTTTGTTAACCTTTGAAATTATTTGTGCATCATAGATTTGTAAAACTCTCTGAAATATCAGTTCTGTATATGTGCTGGTAGTTTCTCATAGGGTGTTTTCAAAGATCAAGCTGCTTGAATTCATTTTGAATTCTTCAGTTGGTAATGAGTATTCTGAACATGAAGCAAAGATAGTTTTTAACCAATAGTGAGCAGTTTATTTTATTTTCTTATTTTAGCATTATTTTCTCTCCATAGTTTTACAGCAATATTGGACAGTTGATATTTTTTACCTTACCCTCTTGTTTCTTTGCATTTATTGACTTGGTTTTAGTCAGCTGTGGTTGTGAAATTTGAATTCTGTTCTCCTACCACTTATAATACTCCTTTGCCTACTTGTATGAAGTATGGAGTATGAAAGTGTTTTATTCAGAAATGGTCAATGAAATTACTTATTCCAGCAGACAAAAAAATAACTCAAATGAGTAAAGTTTGGCTTCATCCACCTCATTTTTGAAATTAGTGTAATTTCCAACATCCCCAGTCAAGTAAATATGGGTTGCTTTTGAAAACGGTATGGGAAAAAAGTAGCAGATATAGCAGTGGACCTATATTCCTCAGACATTCAGACCTAAGGCTGTTCTCCAACCTGGCTTCTGTGGAACTGCCAGTCTAACAAGCAGATGCTGTAAGCAAGAATGTGAATTATTAATGCAGTATAGTATTGTCACCAACAGACCACAAAAATCTATTTTAAAAATTCTTTTACATACATAGGACAGATTCTGCTGTGGCACTGTGTGCTCTAAAAGCTGCAGATACATTTTAGAAAACACTGATGAAGCCATTACTGTTCTGCCCATTTGTTCATAGTATATATCATTATTCAAGAAATTTAAGAACCATAATGATGGAAAATCACACGGAAAGAAAAGAAGAGGAACATGGACTCTGTCAGAAACAAGGGCTACATTTTTATTCAAGAGGTCCCTAATGATGGAAAATCACAGTGAAAAGCAGAGGCGAAACCAGGATTCCATAAAGGACCTGACACACACCAGTGGTACAAGTCGGAGAACAGTCATAGCAGACGCGTAAAAATAAAGAAAAACAAAATTAACGAGAGACAAGCTGTACTGGGGCTGACGTTCAAAACAGCAACAAATGACAGCGAATTCTGAAGATTAATTTCAAAGAATCTTCTGAAATAAGCAAGGAGACAGACAGCATCAATATTAATGAAGCTGAAATAGAACTCCAAAAGAGCCGCAGCATAAAATGGCACATGAATGTTTTGTTTTTAAATGGATTGTAGATTGGATCACAGGACCATCAGGAAAATGAAGGGACATTCACAAGAACATCATAACAGGGCCAGCTGTGTGATAAGCAATTACAACATCAGTGCTAAAATCTCCTATGTAAAAGAAAAACATCAGTAGTGAAATAAAAGAAAATGTCAACAGTCTGCAGATGAGGTAAAAGAAAGTGAAGAATAGATTTTATTGAGCCTCAATAGCCTTCACTGTGTCAATATCGAATGTCTTTGATAAAACAGACAATAGGCATTCGAAGAAAGATCAGAATTTGATTCCGTCTTGTAATGCACTCAATTTCCCTTCAGCTTGTCAGCTAAGCAGCCCTGGAATCAGCCCAAAGCTTCCACTGCTTAAACCACTTGCCCGGTTGCAAACTAAATGCTTTTGGAAGCTGTATAGCTTTGACAGGCTTCTAGAGTCTACAGATGTCTCAGGCATCTATAGATCAAATTTTAAAGGAAATAGTTTAGGTGTGTTAATAGCAGTGGAATGCTACAGTCCACATTTTTATAAATAAAGATTTGTTATTAAAAGGCAAGTTGTCAATTATTATCTCCCTGTTGGTTTCATGGGTTGCTGCCCTCCAGATGGACAGGTCCAGGGGCTGTGTCTCAATGGAGTTGTGGCAATTCCACTTGGCATTTCCATTGCTATGTGGTACCACAGAGGGAGAAAATAACACCCACTTCAAGCTTTTTCTCTCTTCCTATAGCTCTACAACATTTATGATTGCAAGTTGTTAAGCTATTTTAACCACTAGCTGAGCCAAAGCCTGTTTGCAGGGGACGGAAGAATGTGGGTTGGGGGGCAGAATTTACTTCCTATCCACAGTTAGAAAAGTAAGTCATGTCTGGCATAAAACAGCCTCTGTAGGGTTGGGTTCTTTGCCAATCTCCTCCTAAAAAATGAATGGGAAGTTGTGGACATTTCTGGAGAATTTATAGCAAGGGGCCATTTCACAGAGCTTTACTCTCTGTACTACCACAAAGAAATATTAGCCCTGTAGTAATTTAAAGATATGTCCATAGATTCTTTGGTATTCTTCCCTTAGGAGCTGGCACTTAATTCTCCTCTCTTTGATAGTAAGCTGGACTTAGTGACTAACGGAATATGATGATACGGGGCATGATGTTGGAGACTAGGTTATTAAAGGCATTGAGCTTTCCTCCTTGCTCTTTCTTGAATGGTTCACTTGGGGGGAAGCAGTGGCCGTGTCATGGGGTAATCTCAAGAGGGCACTCAGGCAATCCTGTGGAGAGGCCCATTGGTTGAGGAACTGAGCTGCCAAACGGCAGCCAACAGGAGCAAAAGGAGGTCACTTGTCGAGAACCATATGGGCCAGCCATCTTCTGGTCCCAGTCAGCCTTCAGGTGGCTGTAGCCGGGCCTGACATCTTGAGTGCAACCATGTGAGAGTCCCTGAGACGGAATCCCTCAGCTGAACCTCTTCCAAATTCCTGACCCACAGAAACTGTGAGGTAATAAATATTCATTGTTTAAGCTGCTAAGTTAGGGGGTGATTTTTTTTTTTTTGCCATGCCATACCACTTACAAGAATCTTAGAGCAGCTTCAATCCTGACCAGGGATTGAATCTAGGCCTTGGCAGTGAAAGCCTGGAATCCTATCCACTAGGTCACCAGGAAACTCCCTGGGGGTGACCTTCTATGTGCAATGATAATTAATACAAGCCCCTGCCGTTTATTTATGGTATTTATGTCCTAGGCTCTGTTTGCCAGACACAAACTTCTTATAATGTAATGAGATTCTTTAAAGAGGCCTAAGATTGCTAATTGCAATATGTGTATGAATCAGCCTGTTAGGAATGCTATTTTCTGTGGCACATTCCCTAACATGGGACCTATGAATCTGTATTTTCTAGAACACACTATTTGAGAAATATTGCTTCAAGCCTTTATCCTTTTTCTTCAGCAAATGCACATCTTTTAAATGAGACCCTCTGGGCATGTTGTTCCTTGTTTAAAAAATTATTACATTATTATTTTTAAAATACTACCCAAAGACTGTAGTGAAGTTTTTGCAAAGAGCAGGAGATAGTGTACCCTGATGAGAAGGTATTTTTGGAGACCAAGGATTTCTCAAACCAGATCCTTTGGAAGTCTGTCTTATTTGTTTGGGTAGAATACTTGCACTACCCAAGGAATTTTGGATTTGCATTTAGGGTAATTCTATAGGCAAAAGCCTATGTCTCATTTTGCTCACAAGTTTATCTAATTTTTAGGAGGTAAAGACAGAACCATCTCAGAGGACCAGAGAGTTGCCAGCATGGTAGACCTGAGGGTCCCCAAAGGCCTTTCCCCAGTAGAAATCTCCTTCAGCCTCATAGGATAGAATAGAGTCATTCTCTTATCTCAACCATCTATATATTTGGTGTATTTTTAAAAAATGTTTCCAATCATAATTGGGAGATGTCATCAATTATAAGATACACTTTGATTTATGAGATATTAAAATGAAAAAATATGCATCTTAGAATAGATGAAATAATAATTTTATGATTGACAAGAGTGGTATCAACAACTCATCACTGGTTGGGAGAGTCTAGTTAATGAAATTGTTTCTCACCTAAAGATTTGATAGAAAGCAACACTGAAATTTTAAACTATTATCGAAATTATTATGTTAATTTGTGCTTAAAATTATAGCGACAAAAACAACCGCATGTGTGCTAAATTGCTTCAGTTGTGTCCCTATGGACCGTAGCCTGCCAGGCTCCTCTGTGCATCGATTTTCCAGGCAAGAATACTGGAACCCACTAGGCTCCTCTGTCCACAGAATTCTCCAGGTAAGAATACTGGAGTAGGTTGCCATTCCCTCTTCCAGAGGATCTTTCCAACCCAGGGATTGAACCAGCATCTCTCAAGTCTCCTGCATTGACAGGCAGGTTCTTTTCCACTACTGCCACCTGGGAACCCCAACAAAAATGATTCCTAGTACTTGATTCTTATGATCTTGCAATGTAACTGGAACTTATCGGAACAGTCACAATGCTTATATACAAAAAATTTGTTTTCTTAAAAGATCAATTTTTAATTCATTTATTCATGGTCTCTGATGTCACTCGGAGAAGGAAATGGCAACCCACTCCAGTGTTCTTGCCTGGAGAATCCCAGGGATGGGGGAGCCGGGTGGGCTGCCGTCTATGGGATCGCACAGAGTCGGACAGGACTGAATCGACTTAGCAGCAGCAGCAGCAGCAGCAGCTGATGTCACTGGGTCCTCAGTGGTGCTAGCAAGGATTTGGCAACGGTTTGGGGTATCACTGCTGAAGGGAGGGTAGAAAAGGAATAGTTTTGTAGCCTAAAGATATAATTGTCATTAGTAGGAGATGATCTAGAATATGATTCTTTAATGAGGTCCTCCTACTATACCTTCCTGTACTCCTTTCTTACTGCTCCACCTCTCACTCTCAGAGGAAGGAGGCATCATCACACCACTTCCTCAATGTCTTGGCTACACCCTTTCAGCCTCCAGTCCTAGAGGAAGAGGTGACCACCTTGTCCTCATATAAAGCCAGTCCTTCCATTTGTGCCCCAGACTATTCTCTTCTGATTTCTCAAAGAATTCACTTAAACTGTGACTGCTTTTTCCTGTTCTCAGCTTTAACTAACACATCTCTACTGGCTCCTTCCCATCCATTCACATTTAAGCATCCTCAAGGGTGTCTCATTTTATAAGTCCTGTGAAATAAATACCAAGTAGTAAATTGAGTGAAATTATGAAACCCAGGCAGAGCTTAGATGAAAGATCCTAATTCCTTCAACTGCCGAAAGCATCTTCTCAGAGAGCGCCTGTGCCCAAGATGCTAACTATTCATTCCTTCAAAACAAAGGGTTAAGCACCTTCCAGGGTTGTGGTAGAAAGCTGGAAATGTTTTCATTTACAAGAAAAATAGAACTTCAATCCAAAATGTCAACTGAAATATGTATTTTTCATGGGTTTCCTAATTAGAAAGTTAGAGAGAGAAGCATGTTTTCTTTGTAGTTGGGAAAGAGTAGCCATAAATAAGGACTGAAATGCTTAGCTATTTGGATGAAGCCTTTCCACCAAGACTACTTACTCTACCCCTAGTCAATAAGAAACAGAGAAAGATGGTGAAGGTAATGGACTTCCTTCCAACGGTCCTGTGCAAGCACTGCTGCACTTAGTGCCCCCGACTCTGCAGCAGGCCACCACCGACCCACGCCTCTGCTGGAGACTCCTGGACACTCACAGATATGAGTTTGTGACAAAATATCCCCAGAGGAGACGCAGAGCTGGAGGAAGAAGAGGAGGAAATGGCAGCTTCTCAGGGACGGCTGATGTTCCAGGATGTGACCATAGATTTCACTCTAGAGGAGTGGGAATGCCTGGACCTCGATCAGCAGGAATTGTACAGGAACGTGATGTTAGAGAACTATGGGAACCTGGCCTCCTTGGGTCTTGTGGTCTCTAAGCCGGACCTGGTCACCTTTTTGGAGCAAATGAAGAATCCCTGGGATATAAGGAGAACGGACACAACAGCCACATACCCATGTAGGTGTGAATGGCTGGAGCTGATGACTCAGGTGAGAGGTCCAAGGAGCAGTGAGGAAGTCATCCTTTGTCATGTGCCTTGGGAAGATGTGCTTCAGTGGAAATGATTTTGGAGAACTCTGGGTTAATTTCTGTTGCTGTCATAGACGACATTGCCTGGCTTATTCTGCCTCTCAATCATTCATGAATTCAGCTCCATGATTACTTTTCTCATTCACAGTGAGAATTCAAATTCTCTTCTTGGCTTGTGACAACTTGCATGAGTTGGCTGCTCTTTCATTTCTTGGGGTTCCTAGGAGAACTGTGCCCATTGATGAGTAAATATAGGACATTTTTTTTTAAGTTTGTTTCTACCTCTAGACAGAAGTGTGTGAGTGGAGTTGCAAACAACTGCCAAAACTCTAGGAATAATGGGGACAGAATTTTTTTTCTGATTTATAATTTCTAAAACACCGGAAGCTACAAATATGACCTTATAAATTTCAAACTCAAGTCATTTCAGTGTATAAAGCAAAACATCTGTAAAATGAGAGAATACAAATCTCAGGGTTACTTCAATGTTTCACTTTTCTTTATGTGAACTCATTTTAAATATCTGAAGTGTATTTGCTGCAATTCCTCAATGGTAAAATACTTTATTCAATTAACTCAAAGATTTTTAAAATAAATTGGCATAATAGCTTAGAACATTTTCCACCATATTTCTAATGGTTGCTTCAAACTATTAACATTTTAGATCATATAAAGAAGTCCTTTTCAGTCCTTTAAATCCTTGTTGGAGTGTAGCTGTTTTACAATGCTGTACTCTTACACAGCAAAGAAAATAAAGTATATGTATAAATAAAAAAAAAAATAAGAAACAGAACTGAAAGTATGGTTAGTTTTACAGATTCTTTACATTAAAACTTTTCTATACTCAAAACAGACAGCCATATTCTAGTATATGCAAGTATTCTATAGTTAAAGATGAATTATTGCAATCTAAAGGTCCAATTTCTTAAGAACATTTACAACAGCACTGGAAGTATGAAACATTTTTTTTGACTAAAGATGCATAAGACTTGTACACTAAAAACTACATAACATTGCTGAGACAAATAAAAGAAGGCCTAAATAAAAGAAGAGCTATATTTTGCTCATGGGTTTGAAGACTCAGTATTGTTAAGACATCTGTTCTCTCCAAATTGACCTATACATTCAATGCATTCCCAATAAAAAAACTCAGCAGGCTGTTTTATAGAAACTGTCAAACTGATTCTAAAATTCATATGGAAATGCAAAGGATCTAGCGTAACCAAAAGAACTGAAAAAGAAGAACAAAGTTGGAGGACTAACTATATGGTTTTAAGACTTTGTAAAGTTGCAGTAACCAAGACAGTGAGGTATACTGGCACAAAGACAGAAAAACAGATCAATGAAATAGAAGAGACAGTCCAGAAATAGGACCACATGTATATGAACAGCTGTTTTTTTGACAAAGGTATATACGCAGTTAGGTGGAAAATGGATAATCTTTCCAATAAATGGTGCTAGAATGTTTGGATATCTACATGCATAACAAAGAATGGATGTATACATATATCAAAACTTGTCAAGTTGTGCATTTAAGTATTTATAATTCATTGTATGTAATTTATACTTCAATATAGCTGTTTTTAAAAAATTAAGATTTATTTTTGAAGAACCAACATATAATTTTTCAGATGGTGTTGTCAGATGTCTCCCAAATCATAATTGGAATGCCATCTGGGTTAGGATCTCCTGTGGATGGATAAACACAAGAGGGTAACTCTCTGCTTTAGTTAAGTATACACCAGGCTGAGCTAAGGTGCTACCACTGGATTCTTTTGTTTTTAATTAAAGCCGTTTCTTACTATATTAGATTAGAATTGATGATCAGAACCCAATAGTCATTTTTGCTAATAGAATGGATTTTTAATTTGAAATGATTGAAGTATCTCCAAAATAAACTCTAACTTTAGAATGACACAATCATGTAGATTTTTTAATCGTCCTTAATAATCTGAGTTGGTACTATTATATATTAGGCAGGAAATCCTATTACATTTAATGTCTAATTATGTTAGGGAAAGGAAATGATTCCTAGAATCACCCACAGTAAACTTGTAAGGGCTAGGACGTCCCTGGCAGTCCAGTGGTTAAGACTGCTCTTGCATTGTTCACCTCAGTTCAGTCGCTCAGTCATGTCCAACTCTTTGCAACCCCATGGACTGCAGCACGCCAGGCCTCCCTGTCCATCACCAACTCCCAGAGTCCACCCAAACCCATGTCCATTGAGTCGGTGATGCCATCCAACCATCTCATCCTCTGTCGTCCCCTTCTCCTCCTGCCCTCAATCTTTCCCAGCATCATGGTCTTCCATTGTAGGGGGCATTGCTTATCTCTGTTAGGGAACTAAGATGCTGCATGCCACATGGTTTGGCCAAAAATAATTTTTTTAAGAGCAACGATTTAGTTTTTAGTATATTTTTACATTCTAATAGCTATTAAAAATGAGCGTGGTTTAGTGGTTAAGATATTTGTCATTCAAAAAACGTGGGCTAAATGTCCATCAAGCAATTGATGGACAAAATAAAATATGGCACAGATTCAAAGGCATTATATTCAACCTTTAAAAAAATGAAATTCTGATACATGCCACGACATGGATGAATTTTCAAAACATGCTAAGTGAAATTAGCTGGATATAAAAGACAAGTATTATATGATACTACTTACATGAGGTACCTAGAATAATCGAATTCACAGAGATGCAAAGTAGACTGGTGGTTACTAGGTGATGGGAGAAGCGAGTAACGGGGAGTTGGTGCTAAATGGGTACAAAGTTGCAGTTTGGGAACATGAAAAAGTCCTGGAGGTAGATAGTGGTGATGGTTGCACAACACTGAATGTATTTCCTGCCACTGAATTGTACACTTAAAAATGGTTAAAATGGTAAATTTTAGGTTGTATATATTTTGCCACAATAAAAATATTTTTTTAAAGCCTGGGCTAAGAACCAGTTCTGCCACTTTAAAGTTATGAGATCTTGAATTATATTTGTTTAGTACCCACAAATTCCTCCTATGCAAATAGGGATAATATTAGTAATACCTACCTCATAGAGTTAGAGTTGTTATGGGAATTAAATGAGATAAATTATGTAAAGTAATTAAAGAGTGTTTTTTGACAAAGTAAAAGTGAAGAAATATATATATATATACACCATATATACCATAAATATATATATATTTACCTCTCCATTCCTAAGGTCAATAGTTTGTTGAATGGGTGAGGAAAGGAATGAACTGCAGGGCACTTTCTCCCAGTGTATTCAAAATGTTAGAGCAATGACAACAAAAATGACTACTAATTTTTGCATAGTGATTAGAGTTCACAGAGAGCTTTCATATACATCACCATGTCTGAATGTCATAATAACACAACGAGTAGGGCAGATGTGAGAGTGCTGTTCTTTACCACCAGGAACCCACATCAAGGCAATTAGGGTTTTTGTGCAATGATTAGGGTGCTTAATGCAATGGAAGAGTGAAATAGCAAAGTTAAACTTCAAACTCAGGTTTGAAGCCTGGATCTTTTCTACAAACACAGTAGAAAAAGGCCAACAGGATGGAAAATGTGTGGAACGTAAGACATCATGGAAGGTTGGTAGATAGCAGCATTGCGTGATTCCTTTGCCCCAAATATCCTTCCTTCCCTTACACCTAAAAATTAGCTACTAAGCCTCTGGCAATGAGGGGTCAAAGTGGGACTTCAGTGCACCTGAAACAAGGTATCTTTTGATGGTGAGTGACAGCCAGAAAGCACAGGGAAGAGAGACAGTGGGTGGGGAAATCTGACACTGAGGACTTCAAAGGAGGAATGAGCATTGTCCTACACTTTCATTCCCATCACTGGAAAAAAGCACTGGCAGGTTGTCCCATTTCTTGGTTGATGATTTCTCCTATTGCTCAAGTCATTGTCTCTATAAGATGGAAGATGGATAAAGGAAAGCTGGAAACAAAGAAATAAGGCTACTGCAAACTGGACCAGATTAGATTTTGACTGTGATTTCTGCTAGAAGTTGAGAACAGTGACTTGGGCAATAAGTGAGGAAGGACCCAGCTAAGAAATGGATCTGTCTTCCTGTACCGGGGCAGAGCATCTGGAAGCAATGAAAATGAGACTATGGAGCCTTCCGTCCACTGTTGTCTGTGACAACTCTTCCTCCGTAATTCCCTGGGCTGTCTTTTTTTGTTTGTTTTTTTCAGACTAGATTTTTGGAGGTATTATCTTCTACCTACAACATAAAATTTCTGCCTTTAATTCTGCAACTGAAGTGTGTACCACATTCTCATTTCATTTAAAATGTTATAATTGAGTCATAAGAAAGCTGGGTAGTCATACAATCACTCGAAAAATGCTTGAAGCAAAGTCTTACTGAGATGATTCCAACCTCAAACTATATGGCAAGCACACGGTTCTCCCAGTGCCTTCATCGTGATAGAGGTGATCTTCCTGTAGTCTCTTTTGTTGTCTGCCTGCCTAAGACGCTCTTTCTGGCTCTAATGAGTAAGGATACAGACACATGTCATTGCTCCTTTCTCTCTACTCCTCTGACCTCGGATAGCATGCAGCTAGATTCTGTCTCCATCGTTACTACAGAAAGTGCCATCTTTAAAAGAAGAATGCCTTTTGCAATCTTGTAAGAACTCCAGCTGGTCTGGCAAAGGTTGTAACCTATTTCACATCTTCAAGGACTACTTTTTATTTGGGGGTGTCTTTAAAAAAGCAACACTCGACAACTCCCTGTTTCCTTACATAAAATTCCCCCATATCCTTTATCTCTATGCTTTAAAACACACTTTTAGGAGGCATAAGCACTACAGGTAAGATCTAAAAAGCTCAATGTTAAAAACTGTTAAAGTGTCATTAATTGCACGTGGTAAGAATCTTTAAAATAAACAGAAACTTCTTGAATGAACATCTGTATGACACCATATACTTTCACATTACATCAGGTTGTTGGTCTACTAGAAGATACTGAGAAAATTTCACATGGATGTGAAATTATGATGGTTTCCAAGCCTACAGGTCTTCTCTGTAGCTCAAACAGTAAGGAATCCTTCTGAAGTGCAGGAGACCCAGGTTTGATCCCTGGGTCGGGAAGATCCTCTGGAGAAGGGAATGGCAGTCCACTCCAGTATTCTTGCCTGGAGAATCTCATGGATAGAGGAGCCTGGTGGGTTAAAGTCCATGGGATCACAAAGAGTCGGACGCAACTAAGCTACTACTACCAAGGCTACTGGTGTCTTTGAAAAGAAATATCTGTTCCTAATATTTGGTGTTGAGGGAGAGTCAGATCATATGGTAATACAGATGCTACTCTCGTTATTTCTGTGTTAAAGAAGCAATTGAAATATATAGAACTTTGAAGACTGATGATGGTGATAATGTAATGGAGCCTGTAGGTAGTTCAGGGCTCCCTGGAGGAAAGGAGCTCAAGGTAAGAGGGGCTGTGTACTAATAAAAGTGTCTTAGAGAGGGGATGGGATTCACAAAGTTTGAAGGAGACAGTGGGTGGCTTAAATAGTAGATATTTAGAAGGAGATTCTGGAGGAGTACATGGGAAGTACTCGGAAGTTTGCTCGGGTTGTGAAAACAAAGTTCCAGAGACCAGGTGGCTTAAATACAGAAATGAATTACCACACAGTTCTGGAGTCTGGAAGTCCCAGATGAAGATGTCAGCAGGGTTGTTTTTTTCTGAGAGTCTCTCCTTGGACTGTAGGCAGCCATCTTTCTGTGTCTTCATATGGCCTTACCTCTTTGTCTGGGTCCTGACCTCTTCTTCTTACATGGACACCAGTCATTTTGGATTAGGGAGCACCCATCTGACCTCAGTTTACCCTAACCACCTCTTTACAGACACTGTCTCCAAAGATCAATTCTGAGGTACTAGAGATTAGGACTTCAACATACGAATTTCAGGGGAGGGACACATTCACCCCATCATAATTTCACATCCATATGAAATTTTCTTAGTATCTTCTAGTAGATCAGTAACCTGCTATAATCTGAAAGTATATTGTGTCATACAGATGTTCATGAAGACATGAAAATATATGATGATAACTGGGTGTTTGCTGTAGCAGACATATAATGTGCTCCTTGGAGTGTTGGGAGAGATGGGGCTAGGGAGATAGGTGGGGCTCACAGGATGAAGGGTCTTGTATACCAGGCTGAGGAATTTGGAATTTATCCTGGAGACTATGAGGGACCATGGGAAATTGTGGAAATGGCACAACTATATTTGTGCTTTGGATACTCTGTCTGCACTGGGGATTGGGTTGTAGAGAGGGAAAAATAAAGGCAGGGGAACTGATGAGGAAGTTAAGAGAGAATCTAGAGAGAAGGGGAAGCTAGGAGGGATTTTTAGGGTGCTATGTAGAGACAGTTGGGAGGAGATGGTACTGGAGAACCTGAAACTCTTATGAGCAAGTCCACAGGATGAGGTCTTAAAGGAAGATATGGGGGTGCAAGGTACACAGAAGGAGATCAATGAAGAGAAGAGGAAAGATGTAAGGAGGAAAGATTTAGAGAAGTTACTAGATGGAGGAGCGTCCGAGGAGTCCATGATCTATGCCTCTAGTTTTGCTTTTGCTTCTGCTAAGAGAATGCTGGATAAATTCTGGGACTTGAAGATGTTAGTAAAGGTTTGGAGTGGCCACCATGAATAGAAAGGAAATAGAATAATTTCTGAGCTGGTTTTCACAGCAGTGTGGAGCTTGAACGAGGTAAATTTCTTTCTGGACTCCTGAGAGAGTTTATGAGGCCAGAACCCCAGGCTGAGGGAATAGGGTGGGGCTGGTGAGAGAGTGGCTGATACTTTGGGATCCAGGCCAGGGGAAAGAAAAGGAACTGGAAGGGGTTAGAGGTCTGACAACTCTGGACATTTGAAGTAGAGATAAGACTGAAAAGCTGGTTTAATGAAAGAGAGGACGCATGAAGTGCAGGCAGAAAGGAAGTGGTGGATGAAAACAAAGAGGTTTCTAATTTAAAATTTCAGGGGAAAAATAATTCAGGGGAAAGAGCAACTTCAGGTAGTGACAAGGTCCTGAAGTCAGTGTTAATGAGGGGAGGCATGTGCTGAGCTTTCACAGGAAAGTTTAATATCAGACCCAAAAGGAAAATTTCTTAAAAATGCTGTCAACATGGCTCTGTTGTTTGGTCTTTTTAAAACTCTGGGCTTGGGGAAATATTGGAAACCTCTGTTCCCTAAGGAAGATGAAAGTGAAAAGATAGAGCTCTGAAAAGCAAGTACATCTGGGGATCATTAATTATATGTAAAAACAAAAACACCCTCAAAACAAGAAACAGGACAGGAGAGGTAAGCGCTCTGCCTTTTGCAATGTTAAATAACTAGCTAGAAAGAATTCTTTGCCTAAATCTTCATAATAAGGCAATTTTATTTGGTTTATACTTCCTGTAAATCTTGAAACCAGAGAACTTTAAAGTTTTGTTATATAAATCCCCCCTACCCTTGAAAAACAGCTTGAGTTCTCTTTTATGTTCTTGTCATCCTCCTGGGGTTGTGAGTTTGATTAGTAAAGTGGACCTGTAATTTCTAACTTCACACTCTGCACTTTATCTAACTATTCATTATTTGCTCTAATTTCTCCCTTAGAAATCAGTTTTCTTTTAGACAGCATTGTTTTCCCAAAAAACCCCTCTGTATAATATTAAAATAAAAAGTAAAAAATGAAAAAGGATTTACCTTGTTTATTTAGGATATTCTATAGGAATCATTAAAGTGAATAAAGCTGTACACAAATTTTCATAGTTTTATTCATAATAGCCAAGAAGTAAAAATTCAGTTGTCTATTAACTGATGTATGAATAAATTATTGTATTATCCATATGTCATTTGACCTTAAAAAGTAATGAAGTATTGATACATGGTACTGCTAAGAAAGAAACCAGACTCAAAGAGCCAATGAATATATGCTAATGGGTATAAGGTGTTTTTTTTGAGGTGGTGAAAATGTTCTAGAATTAGATAGAATATACTAAAAAACACCGAGTTGTACATTTTAAAAAGGTGAATTTTATGATATGTGAATTATATCTCAACAAGAAAATAAAGTGAATAAAACTACTAGAGATGTGCTACATAGAAATATATATTAAGCCTTTACTCCAATTTACTGCCCTATGGCTAGTTTATTTTGCCTTGTTATACTTGTCTATCACACCTAAGTCACCTGATTTAAGATTTGAAAATCTGGGGTCAAGCTTAATCTCTTAATGACTGGTCATATTTCCTTTTTGCTTGAAGATTTCTATCTACATTAAACATCTTATTTATGCCCATTGTTGAAAAGTCTCACTACCTGTGCTGAACTCTTAATGGTGAGTGTGAGTTTCTACTGAGTCCGAGTTTCCAGTCAAACAACCAGGAGTGGAATCTGCCAGTAATAAGTACTACACAGCTTGCTATACTCTCTTGTAAGTGCTTTGGGAGAACCAGTCAAATGGTAATTGATTTAAATAACATTTAAACATTTTTATTTTTATTTATTTATTCATGGCTGCACTGGGTCTTCGCTGTTGCACTCTGACTTCCTCTAGTGGTGGCGCGTGGGGGCTACTCTTTGCTGTGGTTCACAGGCTTCTCCTTGCATGGTGGCTTCTGTTGCAGAGCACAGGCTCTAGGTGCGCTCGGCTTCAGCAGCTGCAGCGCTTAGGCTCAGTAGTTGAGGCTCACAGGCTCCAGGGCTCAGGCTCAGTCGTTGCGGTGCGCAACTACTTAGTTCTTCCATCACATGTGGAATCTTCCTGGACAGAGATCAAACCTGTTTCCCCTGCATGGGCAGGTGGATTCTTTATCAACTGCACCACCAGGGAAGTCTTAAATAACATTTTATAATTTAAGCAAAGTAGGTGATTGAGTCAAAAAAAATATCATTAATTTGACTAAGAAACAAGATCTACTTCTTTACCAAGACCAGTTGAATGCATTCATGGCCTCTTTAAGAGAAAAAAAGAAAGGAAACAGAAGAGAAAAAAGAGGGAAGGAAGGAAAGAAAGGGAAGAAGAAAAGAAAGTGAAAAAGGAAGGAAGAACTTGGCAGTCTTCCAATGTCTGGCATAACATTCCCTGATGACCTGAATTGGGATTTGAGGATGAGAGCGGCAGTGTTTGTTCTAGGCAGAGATCTACCACCACACTTACGTGCACCAACGTATAGGAAGAAAGGAATCAGAGCCGAGACCTCCTGCCATTTACCCTAAGCAAGGCAGGGCTAGGCTTAACTGTTGCAATAAAATTAGGAGTTAAAATTGAGCCCCAGTAGTTCCCCCCTCCATGAATGTACATTTTGTTCCTCATCTTTTGAAATGAAGCTTAGTGACTTCTAAAGTCAGCTTAGTCATTTAGCTCACGCAAAACTGGGTAGCTTAAAGGAATAGAAACTTATCTCTCATAGTTCTGGAGGTAGGAAGCCCTGAGATCAGGTTGCCAGCATATTTGGGGTCCTGGTGAGAGCCTTTGTCCAGGTTGTCAATGGCTGACTTCAAGTGGTACCCTCCCCTACATGGCAGCAAGTGAGGGCCAGCTGTCTGGCCTTTTCTTAAAAGAGCGCTAAATGCACACAGGAGGGCTCCCTGCTCATAACCGAGTTACCTCCCATAGGCCTTACCTCATAATACCACCACACTGGGGACTAGATTTCAACATATGAATTTTTAGGGGTTTGCAAAACTTCAGTTCATAACACGGAGTTTATTTCCCCTCCTGTCAATCTGCACTGGTCTTGGGGCTTGCTCTGCCTGGTTGAACACAACAGAAGTGGTTCCCCAGGACTTCCAGTGCAAAGATTAAGAGGGCTGGCACTTCACCTCTGGCATCTTAGAACCCTCAGCCATCATGTAACAAGTCCAAACTATTGTCTGGAGAGAAACCTATGGTGACCCTGGAGGATGAGATATCACGTGGAGAGAGAGGCCACAAGGATGAGCACTGAGGGACCAAACATGTGAGGAAAGAAGCGCATGTATGTTCTTGATTTGACCACTGTGATTACAGTCATTTTAATGCACTAAGTTTGGGACTTTAAAAAAAAATATTTAGCAATAGAAAGCTAAGAGAAATTGGAATCTGGAAGTAAGGTGCTGTGGTAATAAAAAACCTAAAAACACATGGCATTGACTTTGGGACCAGCTGGAGGGCAGAAGCCAGAAGGGCTTTGAGGAGACTGTAAATGAAGTTGGAAGGGGAGTGATAAAAATGTTATTGGATACTGGACAAAAAGCAACCCCTGTTAAGTAAGGGTGGAAAGTTTGGCAGACCTGCTGACTATAGTAATATACAAGATAGAAAACATACCTCATGAACTTGTGAAGATGGCTAAGAAGATTTGCAGATAGCATGTTCCAAGTACCAGTTGGTTTTTCTAAGCTACATTTGATGAGACAGGAATGAACAGAGAGTCGCCAGCTAGGACTTTGCTGCTGCTGCTAAGTCGCTTCAGTCGTGTCAGACTCTGTGCGACCCCATAGATGGCAGCCCACCAGGCTCCCCCGTCCCTGGGATTCTCCAGGCAAGAATACTGGAGCAGGTTGCCATTTCCTTCTCCAATAAGAAAGTGAAAAGTGAAAGTGAAGTCGCTCAGTCGTGTCCGACTCTGCTAGCAAGGATCAAATCCAAAGTGCTGCTGGATAGATGAAAGGGCTTCCAAGAATTTTAAGTGCACACCACTTGGGTTTTCTTTGCTAGAAAAAAGGATTTCTAAGCATCTTAAAGGCATTGTCACATAGCATCTGTCTCTAAATCCTAGGTGGGGGGAGGGCCTGTCTCATAGAGACTTGTGGATGTGGCTTTTACCTAATAGACTGGATTAAAATGTGATATGCTGGAAGCCCATAAAGATTTTTTAAAAAGGAATTATATAAGCATGGTCCAAAGGGCAGAGATAGTGTAAAAACAAAAGAGACCTCTGAGCCCAGAACTTTCTCCAGACAAGAAGCAAGCAGAGAATGCTACTCAGTTGTAAACATGGACCATTTCTTATGGAAAATGAAGAATGACTCAGAATCAAGGGCCTAGAGAATCTGAAAGAACTACTCTAGCAGGCAGAACTGGGCCTTAATCAAGGCACTTTCTCTGATCTCAAAGTTGTAGGAAATGATGGTATGTGCTTGGCCTAATTCCAGAATTACTATGGTCTGGTGACTGTTATGTGCCTCCTATCCCCCATTCACCCCTTAAAAAATTTTTTTTAATTTGAAGTATAGTTTATTACCTCAGATATGCAGATGACACCACCCTTATGGCAGAAAGTGAAGAGGAACTCAAAAGCCTCTTGATGAAAGTGAAAGTGGAGAGTGAAAAAGTTGGCTTAAAACTCAACATTCAGAAAACGAAGATCATGGCATCCGGTCCCATCACTTCATGGGAAATAGATGGGGAAACAGTGGACACAGTGTCAGACTTTATTTTTTGGGGCTCCAAAATCACTGCAGATGGTAACTGCAGCCATGAAATTAAAAGATGTTTACTCCTTGGAAGGAAAGTTATGACCAACCTAGATAGCATATTCAAAAGCTGAGACATTACTTTGCCAACAAAGGTTCATCTGGGCAAGGCTATGGTTTTTCCTGTGGTCATGTATGGATGTGAGAGTTGGACTGTGAAGAAGGCTGAGTGCCGAAGAATTGATGTTTTTGAACTGTGATGTTGGAGAAGACTCTTGAGAGTCCCTTGGACTGCAAGGAGATCCAACCAGTCCATTCTAAAGGAGATCAGTCCTGGGATTTCTTTGGAAGGAATGATGCTAAAGCTGAAACTCCAGTACTTTGGCCACCTCATGCGAAGAGTTGACTGATTGGAAAAGACTCTGATGCTGGGAGGGATTGGGGGCAGGAGGAGAAGAGGATGACAGAGGATGAGATGGCTGGATGGCATCACGGACTCGATGGACGTGAGTGTGGGTGAACTCAGGGAGTTGGTGATGGACAGGGAGGCCTGGCGTTCTGCGATTCATGGGGTCGCAAAGAGTCGGACACGACTGAGCGACTGAACTGAACTGATAGTTGATTTACAATATTGTGCTACTTTCTGATGTACAGCAAAGTGATTGAGTTATGCATATATATATGTAATTCTTCTTTACATTCTTCTCCATTATGATTTATTGCAGGATATTGAATATAGTTCCCTGTGCTATACAGTGCACACTTAGTTACTAAGTTGTGTCTGACTCTTTACGACCTCACGGACAGTAGCCTGCCAAGTTCCTCTGTTCATGATATTTCCCAGGCAAGAACACTGGAGTGGATAGCCATTCCCTTTTCCAGGGGATCGTCTTGACCCAGGGATGGAAATTGGGTACCCTGCAATGCAGGAAGATTCTTTACTGTCTGAGCTCCCGGGGAAGCTCATGCTATACAGTAGGACCTTATTATCTATTCTATATACAGTATTTTGTATCTGCTAGTTCCAGACTCCTCATTTATCCTCCGTCATCCCCTTTCTCTTTGTAACCATAAGTTTCTTTTCCATGTTTGTGAGTCTGTTTTCTGTTTCATAAATAAGTTCATTTGTGTCACTCATTAGATTCCACATATAAGTAATACTCAGCTTCCCAGGTGGCTCAGGGGTAAAGAATCTGACTGCCAACGCAAGAGATGCGAGTTGATCTCTGGGTTGGGAAGATCCCTTGCAGTTCAGTTCAGTCACTCAGTCGTGTCTGACTCTTTGCGACCCCATAGACTGCAGCACGCCAGGCTTTCCTGTCCATCACCAACTCCCAGAGCTTGCTCAAACTCAGGTCCATCCAGTTGGTGATGCCATCCAACCATCTCATCCTCTGACGTCCCCTTCTTCTTCTGCCTTCAGTCTTTCCCAGCATCAGGGTCTTTTCCAATGAGTCAGCTCTTTGCATCAGGTGGCCAGAGTATTGAAGTTTCAGCTTCAGCATCAGTCCTTCCAATGAATGTTCAGGACTGATTTCCTTTACGATTGACTGGTTGGATCTCCTTGTGGTCCAAGGGACTCTCAAAGAGTCTTCCCCAGCACCACAGTCCAAAAGCATCAATTCTTCGGCACTCAGCTTTCTTTACGGTCCAGCTCTCACATCCATATATGACTACTGGAAAAAGCATAGCTTTAGGCAATGGCAACCCACTCCAGTATTCTTGCCTGGAAAATTCCATGGCAGAGGAGCCTGCTACAGTCTATGAGGTCCTGAAGAGTCGAACACCACTGAGCAATTGAGCACACACACATAAGTGATATCACTTGGTATTTGTCTTTCTTTTTCTAACTCTCTTCACTTTGTAGGATAATCTCTAGATCCATCCATGTTGCTGCAAATGGCATTATGTCATGCTTTTTTATGGCTAATAAATCACATCTTCTTTATCCATTCACCTATAGATGGACATTAGGTTGGTTCCATGTCTTGGCTACTGTAAATAGTGCTACTATGAACATTGGGCTGCATGTATCTTTTTGAATTAGAGTTTTCTCTGAACATACATCTAGGAGTGGGATTACTATCCCCCTCTTTTTGAATGAAGGTGTCTGTTGTGCTTATCCTGTCCCTTTATCACCATGGTATTGTTGGATGCAGGTGGGACAGGTAATTTGTCTTTTTAGTTTACACAGGTCTTTGTGACTAAGGGCTGCACTTGAGAGACCATCTTGAAGAGCTTTAGTTGCTCCTGGACCTTATTTGACTGACAAAGTCCTGGACTTTGACCTGATGCCATAAAAGTATGAGATTTTAGGGGTTCTGAGGAGTGAGAATATTTCACATATGGGAAAGATATGAATTGTTGTGGCCAGAGGTGCATTAGAGTAGTGTTTCCAAAGATTGTCCCCCACAAATACTTCTCCTACTTGTATACTTGCCACTCTTCACATTAAAAAATGGTACTATTTCCCATTCCTTGAATCCAGGTTGGCTTTGGGCAGTACAATGTGGACAAGGTGATAATCTAGGTCTCTGGAACTAGACCTTAAGAGACTTGATAGCTTCCAATTGCCTATTGCTACTGAAATGCTCCCTCTTTGAGCCCAGCCTCTATGCTGTGAGATACCTGAGTGGCAGAGAAAGGGCATGTGGAGAAGGACTGACGTGCCCTAACCAACCGTCCCTGCTGACAACCATCAAATGTCAGTCAAATGAGCAAGGCCATTTTGGATCTTCTAGCAATCCCAGTGCCTAGCCTAGCAATTCCACTGAAGCAGAACTGCCCAAATAAACCACAGAAAATATGAGAAGTACTAAATATTTGTGTTAAAGCCACCGAGTTTTGTTTGTACAGAAGACCATAGCTGAGGGGAACTAGTAATATCCGGAGAATGCTTTCATCTTGTTCCAGGTAGCCTGCTTGCTGCTATACACCACCTTAGTCATTAGACCTCGTAAAATCTCTGTGAGGAAGATGGTGGTAGGCCCAGGGAATGGAGGCTGGGACAAACAAGTGGGTCCAAATGACATAGCTTGTAAGCGGTGGTACCAGAATTCAAGTCTAGGTTACCTGCCTCCAAAGCCTGTATTCTTTTCAGCATCCCATTAACACTCAACAATATTTTACAGTTAATGGGAAAACTTCAGGTTTAACATAGAGAAAATTATGATTGGTGATTTTAAGCAATACTACTCTAGAAACCTTGTTTATATCATTAAAGTAAAATGATTTTTTTTTAAATAAAATATAACAAAAATTTTATAAAATAAAATTCTTATTTTATAAAGCTAATGATTAGAAGGGGCTTCCCAGGTGGCGCTAGTGGGTGAAAAATCAGTCTGCCAATGTAGGAGATGCAAGAGAAGAGGGTTTCGATCCGTGGGTCAGGTCAGGAAGATCCCCTGGAGGGGGAAATGGCAACCTGCTCCTGTATTCTTGCCTGGAAAATTCCATGGACAAAGGAGCCTGGTAGGCTACAGTCCACGGGGCTGCAAAGAGTCAAATATGACTGAGCGACTGAACTCCAAATCCTTGCTTTATCAGTCTCAATGAATTGACTTTTATTGAACTTAATTTCCTCTTTCAGCATGTATTATTCAAACAACATGGAGAAGGGAGTTATGTTCCTTGTTTATTTTTATAATAATTTTAATTACATTTCTATATAAAATCTTTTGTTACTTATGGAATTCTTTGGTTGGTTTAATGCTGTCAAACCAGCTGACAAAATTCTATTTGTTACATTCCCTTTATTTTACATTAACATTTGTGGCATAGATAGAAAATGCAACAGAAGATAGTTATATTTGATAGGCACAACATTCCTGAGATTTTGACTTAAAAAAATAATGTGGATTAGAACACCAACACTAAAAATATCTTCAAATAGCATGAAATACCTGCTTTAATGTCTCACATCTATGATGGAATCTATGGTTAAAGAATAGTGACATTTCTATACTTTTCCAAGATAGCTCATTTCAATTTATTCACAAATGATTAGGTAGCTATATTTAGCTAACACTTCTATACAAAGGCGTCTCTTGGCATTCTCCTCAGCAGTATAGTTCTATATAAATGCAAGCAATGGTTTTAGGCCAAATTGTTCCTTTTGATGGCTCTAGACTTTCAAAATTTCATAGTCTGACTCTTAGGATTATTTTCCAGTTGCTAGAGACTTCACTACACCTGCGTACATTCACAGAAATATTTACAGAGACAGCAATGTGAAAAGCCTGGCAGGCTGATCCCTTTAGGATGGGGATCTCTGTCCATTGCCACCATAAACTCCTTGCTTTGTTCTAGCCACCTGCATCTCTTTATTCTGACTTTGTGAGTGAATGGTATTCTTGCATTTCTCTAAGACTTCCCTCCATCTCATTAATCTCAACTCAGTCTTTACGACTCAGGACAAGTGTTCTTCTCCAGTCACTGTCAGTGTTGGTTCCACACTGCATTAACTCATCCCAGTTCAGCCGTTACTTACACTGTGATTCCTTTATCTCCTTTCCCCATTATGCTATGGAACCACTGGGGAAAGCAACTCTGTGTGTGTTTTAATTAGTTCTGAGTTTCTTTTTCTTTTTTTTAAATTATTCATTTATGGCTGTGCTGGGTTTTAATTGTTGCACTCTGGCTTTCTATAGTTGTGGAGAGTGGGGGTTACTCTCTAGCTGCGGTGCTCGGGTTTCTCCTTGCAGCGGTTTCTCTTGTTGCAGAGCACGGGCTCTGTGGCACCCAGGCTTCAGCAGTTGTGGCACTTGGGCTCAGTAGGTGCGGCTGGCGGGCCCCAAAGCGCAGGTTTAGTAGTCATGGCGCAGGGGCTTAGTTACTCTGCAGCATGTGTGATCTTCCAGGATCAGGGATGGAATGGGTGTCCCCTGTATTGCAAGGCAGATTCTTAACTGCTGGATCAGTGGGGAGGCCCAAGCAACTGTGCTTTTTCCATCTTTATCTCCCCAGCCCACAGCAGAATTCCTGTACAGCATTAAATTCAATAAATATTTAATAACGAAGAGAAAGGGAAGCTCTCTGTCTTAGAAAGAAAAAAATATGAAGCCTTATAATGGCACCTTCCGGACTTTCCTGGTGAGCCAGTGGTTAAGACTCCACGTTCCCAATGCAGGGGACACGGGTTTGGTCCCTGGTAAAGGAACTAGATCCCGTATGCCACCACTAAAGATCCTGTATGCCGCAACTAAGACCTGGCACAGCCAAAGAAATAATTAAAATAGAAATAAATAAATAAATATTAAAGTCATCTTCAAGGAGAACCACAGAGTCTCTTTTAAACAGCTTTATTGAGAGATAATTCACACATTCTACAATTCACTTCTTAGGATTATTTATGTTATGACAAACCCCTGGAGGTAGTTACATTTTCCTTCAGACTCTTGCATATACCACAAATACTTTTTTTTTTAACTTTTTTTTTATAGTGACAGTTTTTAATTGTACTGAAAAATATTCAACATTTAAAATTCTCAGACTCCTCCCACTTTGTCTACCGAAGTGGTTCTCAAACTTCAGCTGCCTGGGAATCACCTGGACAGTTTGTTAATCTGCAGATTGCTGGACCCTGTCCACAGAATTTCTGATCCAGTGAGTTTGGGGTGGGTCCAAGAAGTTAGCATTTCTAACAGATTCTCAAATGATGCTACTGCTGCTGGTTGGGAGATCCCTTTTGAGAACTATTGGTCTAGCAGTTTCAACAATTATCAACATTTTGCCATATCAATCATTTATCCCTTTCTCCCTCTTTCTTTCTCTTCTGTATTTTCTAAAAGCAAATGTCTGATATTTCTCTATAATTTAAGAAGTATCTTAAATACTTCTGTATAAAATGAAGACTTAAAAAATATAATAGTATCACACCTAAAAGTTAACACTACTTCCTTAATATCATTGCACTGATAATGATAAATTTTTTTCTGATTATCTCAAAAACACTTTTTATGGTTGGTTTGTTCAATCAGGATTAAAACAAAGTCGATACATTCTATTTTGTTGTGACTCTTTTAATCTGGAACAGTCGTCTTTCCTTTTTTAATTTTCTCATGTTGATCGGTTCAGTTCAGTTCATTTCAGTCACTCAGTCGTGTCTGACTCTTTGCGACCCCAAGAACTGCAGCACGCCAGGCCTTCCTGTCCATCACCAACTCCAGTAGCTTATTTAAACTCATATCCATTGAGTCAGTGATGCCATCCAACCATCTCATCCTCTGTCGTCCCCTTCTCCTCCTGCCCTCAATTTTTCCCAACATCAGGGTCTTTTCAAATGAGTCAGTTCTTCGCATCAGGTGGCCAAAGTATTGGAGTTTCAGCTTCAACATCAGTCCTACCAATGAACACCCAGGACTGATCTCCTTTAGGATGCACTGGTTGGATCTCCTTGCAGTCCAAGGGACTCTCAAGAGTCTTCTCCAACACCACAGTTCAAAAGCATCAATTCTTTGGCGCTCAGCTTTCTTTATAGTCCAACTCTCACCTTCATATATGATTACTGGAAAAACCATAGCCCTGACTAGATGGGCCTTTGTTGGCAAAGTAATGTCTCAGCTTTTTCATATGCTGTCTAGGTTGGTCATAACTTTTCTTCCAAGGAGTAAGCATCTTTTAATTTCATGGCCTCAGTCACCATCTGCAGTGATTCTGAAGCCCAAAAAAATAAAGTCTGCCACTGTTTCCACTGTTTCCCCATCTATTTCCCACGAAGTGATGGGACTGGATACCATGATCTTGGTTTTCTGAATGTTGAGCTTTAAGCCAACTTTTTCACTCTCCTCTTTCACTTTCATCAAGAGGCTCTTTAGTTCTCTGCTTTCTGCCATAAGGGTGGTATCATCTGCATATCTGAGGTTATTGATATTTCTCCCGGCAATCTTGATTCCAGCCTGTGCTTCATCCAGCCCAGCATTTCGCATGAAGTACTCTGCATAGAAGTTAAATAAGCAGGGTGACAATATACAGCCTTGACGTACTCCTTTTCCTATTTGGAACCCGTCTGTTGTTCCATGTCCAGTTCTAACTGTTGCTTCCTGACCTGCATACTCATGCTGTTGACTTGATAAAATCAGGTTAATTACCCTGTAGAATATCTTACCTTATGGATTTGGAAAACTGCTTCCTCATAGTGTAATTCAACTTGTCCCCCATCCACTATATCTCCTATAAACTTAAAGTTAAAACTAAAGGTTCAATTAAATTCAGTTTTAGCTTCTTAAGCAAGAATATCTCATAGGTGGTGCCATGTAGGTTATGTTGCATCACCTCAGCAGGCATGTAATGTCTGGTTATCCTACTTTTAGTGATGCTACATTGATTGGTAGATTCAAGTGGTAATAGCTTAATCATTAAAAAGTGTACTATCAACCTTTTTTCCTTAATAGTTTAATCATCCATTAATGAGCACTGCCTATACCACAAAAATAGTGTTTTTCTATCATTTTGTTTGCATTTAGTAACAGGATTCCCCTCCTTAATTAGGGATATTTAGTGTATTTTATGTGGGACAGACAGAATAAATTATTTTTTCTTTTTTTTTAATTTTCAAAGTAAGGACTTGGTGCCTGTTTATATCAATACTAAGTTGTGTCCTTCCTCAAGTTCATACATTGAAGTTCTAACCCCCAGTATGTGTTTGGAGATAAGTCTTTAAAAGGTAATTAAGTTAAAACATAGTTATTGTGGTGGTGCCTAATCCAACATGACTGGTATCCTTATAGGAAGAGAAAACATAGACCCAGATATACACAGAGGGAAGGCCACGTGAAGATAGTGGGGGAATGTGGCCCTCTGCAAGCCAAGGACAGAAGCCTCAGAAGAAATCAACTTTGCTGACACCTTGATCTTGGATTTCTAGCCTCCAGAATTGTGAGAATATAGATTTCTGTTGTTGAAGTCACTTAGATGGCACTTTATTATGGCAGCTCTACCAAGCTCATACAATGCCCTAACTATTTCTAATGGTGACCAATAACTTTCTGTGTATTTATGTAATTAATTATCTTTCTTTATCTTTTTCATATCATATGAATGCATGGATTTTATACATTCAACATGTTTCAATTTGTTTCAATAATTTTTACTTTGGATGGTTAAATTGTTCCATATTTGGCTGGAGGAAGCCTAGAGGAAGTTGACTTTTGTGTCATTTTGATATGATCCCAACAGTCTTTGGTAACTTCCTTCCTCTCAGGTAGAAGGTATTGTGGGCTCATTTTATACATTTTTGATCCCAACACATTTAACATAATCATTTGCTCTATGATATTCATAAAATAATTTCAAAATGATACCAGTATTTTTTTTATCAGTTTTCATGAGACTACTAGAAGAAATTAAAAATTTACCTTTTTGTCCTTAGAATACCTATTTCTAAGAATATATAGTCAAAGTCTTATGTTATAAAAAAACTTAAAACAGTTCTTCTGTTTGTGTGGTTGTGTCACCGACTTGATATACAGTTATGCTTATTTGTTTTAAAACAGTCTTCTCAGTACTTTGTCAGGCAGCGTTCTTTGTTTATTTTATAAGCATCATTAGAAAATACTTTTCTTCAAGCTGTAATGAGAATTGAAGTTCAAAGACAGATGAAATGGGAAGAAGCACAGTTCTGGGACCTCATCTTCCTGCTTATATGCATCATTTAATAGTTCACCAATGATTTCACAGCAATTCATCCAGGATTCCCTGAATAAACTGTTCCCTGACAAAACATTTTAATCACTGCATCAATTTAGATAATCCTGGTCATGTCATGAACACTGAAGCCTTAATGTTTCCAGGCTCTTGTTTGTCCTTGAATATCAAAGCCTATAGATACACTGAAGATGTCTTCCAATAATGTTAATAGTTCTATTTACTGACTGAAATATTCATGATTAAAAAAAGAAATCCTAGCCAGAAGTTCCCTTTGAGGTCAGTTTTTTTTACGTGAAATATTTGAGTTAATCTTTTGCTCCACTTAAAAGCATACATAGACATGTGGGCACACAAACACACATATATACACCCCTTTATTCCTCATCTATACTGTTAGACAGACTGCATCATTTGCTAAATGTGAAACATTATTTGGCTGTTGTGCGACATGTTTAAATAGAAAGTGCATCTGGAATCAGATGGAATTGGTTTGGTAGTTAGGTTATTGCCTAATAATGAATGCTAATAAAATCACCTAACCTTTTATGGATTTGGTGTCCTTAGCTACAAAAGGGGCATAGTAACCCTTACTCCAGTGCTCTTGCCCAGAAAATCCCATGGATGGAGGAGCCTGGTGGGCTGCAGTCCATGGGGTCTCGAAGAGTCCGACACGACTTCACTTTCACGTTTCACTTTCATGCACTGGAGAAGGAAATGGCAACCCACTCCAGTGTTCTTGCCTGGAGAATCCCAGGGATGGGGGAGCCTTGTGGGCTGCCGTCCGTGGGGCTGCACAGAGTCGGACACGACTGAAGCGACTTAGCAGCATTAGCAGCAGCAACCCTTACCTGGCGGCTCAGTGGTAAAGAATCTGCCTGCCAATGTAAGAGGCATAAGAGACATGGGCTCTATCCTTCAGTCAGAAAGATCTCCTGGAGGAGGGCTGATCCTCTGGAGGAGGGCCTGGCAACCCACTCCAGTATTCTTACCTGGAGAATCCCATGGACAGAGGAACCTAGCAGACTACAGTCCACGGGGTTGCTGAGAGTCTGACATGGCTGAAGCGACTTAGCACAACCCTTACCTGTACAGTTAGTATATTAGGTCCCAGATGTAAAATGTAAGGATGGTATCTGGCACCCAATAGAGGTTAGTAAGATAAGCAATAGGAAGATAGTAACTATTTTCATTCTCTACCTAAAAACCTAAGAAGGACAGAAATGGAAGCAGAAGAAAATCATTCGATCTTGAAGATGATTGTGAGTACAGTGCTACTTCTTCTCTTAATTCTCAGATCATTGTGTGTAATCTGGTTCAACTTTCAAGGAGATCCAACCTGAGCTGGTATTGCTTCAGTTGGCCAGGAAGCCAAAGCACTGAGTAGTCTTTAAAGTCCTGTTAATAAGGCACAAAGGTGATATAAAACAGTGGTTATCTTAGTCAGGGCTTTGCCTATCAACTGTAGGACAGGATAACCCAAAGATAGCTTCTAGGAGATTCATCAGTAATCTCAAAGGTCATTCAAGAAAACATACATGTTTCATCCCACTCTTTGGAGATCTTTCCCTTCTCCTAAAAAGGCATTTTCTCATCTAGAGTAAGATAAAGCACAAGACTCTTAATTTAAGTTTCATCTTGGTAGTGAGACATCTGGGAGCAATGCTTTCTTTAGTTGGTACTCATTTTTTTTTTTCCTTGTCAAATAATCATTTCTTGTCACTACGTAGTTGTTAAAAAAGCAAGGGAAGAAAGCATTGTTCAACAGTTTTCTGCTGCAGAAAAAGGACTCCTCCTAAATTACTATTTAATATCAACTTCCGAAGAGTTGATTCCGTAGAGCGCATGCTCTCAGACATTTTAATGTGTATTGTATGAAAATGCAGGTAATGGTGGGATAAGGAGACTTGACAGGTCTCTTTATTGTGGAATTTCTCAGATCCTTAAATGTACTAATGTATATTACAGTCTCCCAAAGGGAGATGCAGGATTCAGCACTCCTGGTCAGTCATGTTTGGCTTCTCTGTCCATGGGATTCTCCAGGCGAGAATACTGAAGTGGATTGCCATTCCCTTCTCCAGGGGATCTTCCTGACCCAGAGATTGAACCTGAGTCTCCTGCATTGCAGGCAGATTCTTTACCGTCTGAGCCACCAGGGAAGCCACCTTCTAAAACTTAACCGATCCTAGATCTGTGGTTCCATAGAGTGTAGAGGATCACCATTGTACAGAACACACTCTGGGAAATAAAGTTTTATAATTTAAAACTACAGGTAAGAGGAACATTGGATCAATGGACCCCTAACAGACATGAATTATTTTCAGGACAGTATCAGTTGTTCTTTGCTTTATCTATTGCAACCATTGTTTGGTTGTAAAAAATAGAAACCCATTGGAAACCAATTTAAACAGAAGATGAAAGTCTTGGTAGAATACAGAGCTATTTCACAGAGTCCAAATTCAGAAAATATACAGAACTTTAGGAGGACTAGACTGTGACCCTAAAGTCAGAACTTGTGATTAAAGGACCATGTGGGTGATTGATTACTGCTTTTTTCCTGCTTGCCTGTTTTTTCTTTCAAAGAGCTTTGTCTGAACTGTCAAGAAAGTGTATGACATAGCCCTGATTCTATGTTGCCTTTAAGCAATTGATAGTAATTATTGCTATGTTGTGTCCAACTTCTCAAGAGAAAGAGAATCTAGATAGCCCAGCTTAGATTGGGCTTTCACCCACCGCTCGTCCAATCTCCTGAGGCTAAAATTCATGTGCTATAAACAGGAGGGTTTAGGCTTGCCCCCTCAGTTTGGAGAGGGAGTGAATCATTCTTAGAAGGAAGGGGCCATGGGACGAACAGGCACCGCCAAAGGGACATCAGTCATGACTTCTTCATAAGAATCATTTAGAAAGAAGGGCACCCTTGATGGCTGTGTTTCATATAGTGACAACAGAAAATTGATTTAGAAAGAACATCCTTCATAGAATCTATTTGTGAATCTATTATGAATATATTGTGTCAGGCATTATCACTATTTGTTAGTATCTAATTCTCCTCTACTGCTAGGTACAAGGATCCTCTGCCCCTTGAAGGTTTATGTGGTCATGTGACTTCACTTGGCCAATGAAATGTCACTTTGTGGGGGGAGCACTTTGAAATGGAAGGATTTAGAGACCGAAATAGCCTGCAAGTGCTGAGCCAACTCATGGACAAAACTAGCAGAGCTCCAGGGGACTTTATGTAAGAGAATTATTTTATTCTGTGACTTCCTCTTCCCCAGACATTTTGGAGTTGTCTTTTTAAAAAAATATTTATTTATGTGACTATGCTGGGTCATAGTTGTGGCACAAGGAATCTTTGATCTTTGTTGTGGCATGCAAGCTCTTCAGCTGTGGCATGCAGGATCTTCAGTTGTGGCATGCGACCTCTCAGTTGTGGCATATGAGATCTAGTTCCCTGACCAGGGATCTAATCCAGGGCTCCTCCACTGGGAGTGTGGACTCTCAGCCACTGGACCACCACAGAAGTCCCTGAAGTAATCTGTTACTGTATTATAATCTGTCCTATGCTGACTAGTACAAATAGTCACTGAAATGAACCACACAGGTTCAACAGTGTAATGAAGGTGAATATTATCCTGAGCTGGTGCTACTATGAGAGGCCACCAGTTTGGTAACTTACAGGCAAGATCCCCCAACTTCCAGTTCAATTGGTGGGATTCATGATACATTTTGGTAAGTAATTTCACTTCTCATGACTGGAATTTTAAGTATCTTGCAGAGGTTAATAAAAAATATTATTTTCACATGCTCTCTTTATGTAACACCACTATGTTATCAGAAGATGATCAATTTTCTTGTGTTTTCTCATTGAACAAGGTATACCAATATCTATTACAATATGTACATTTAATCAGATGACCACCAATGCCACTAATTTTTTTCAGAATTATCATTCTATATTCACGCTGTTATGTTGAAAAGTGGTTCAGGAAGTATATGTGGACACAGGTGCCCTGTTCTTATACAACCCTGATTTTGCCCAGAGACCTATCCACAGTCAGGTGCCTCCGGTGAAGCTGAGCTATATTCCAGGCCCAAGGTTGGGCCGAATGGTCTCAGGCTAACCCCATTTCCCCTGCCAGTGTTTGGTTTGAGTATAGGCATGAGACCTCAATTTGCCCAATGGAAGAAGTCTGCTAGAGGATTTCTAGGATCCATTTCCTTTTTTCTAAGAAAGAGTTACAAGAAGAAATGGTTTATTTTCCTTACCCTCCCTGAATATTGTCATTTTGGGATGTGTTGCCTAGAAGTGCCACAGGAGTCTTCTTGCTGTTAGCCTGAAGATGAAACCAGAGGATGTCCAGGAAAGACAGAGCTGTGATACAGAAAGAATCAAGATCCCTGAAAATAGTGTTGAGCTACAGAATCCATCAATCCTGAAGTTCTTCTTCTCTGGACGTTCTGTTATATAGGACAAATTTCCATTGAATAGGAATTTCTATTACTTGCAGCTCAAAGTATCCTACATAATGCTTTAATAGTATCTGTACTTTTTTAGTTTAGCATATATCTTTTTCTGTTGCCTCTGGGAAAATAGTATGTAAAATCTTCTTTTAAGACTTCCTGAAAAAAGAAAAAAGACTTCCTAAATCTTTACCCATGAATTACGATAGACATTAGATAACAAAATTCTAGCAGTTTCTATGAGGATAGCTGGACTCCTTAATCAATCAGCATTCTTTCAAACACTATGAGCAATTCCAGAATACAGGGCAGATGATTAAACATGTTTTACTTCACAGGTAACTTATGGTCAAATTTCAAAGATTCAAAAATCACGATCTGTCAAGTGGAAGAATGAAAATTGAAAATCTGCTTCTTTGCTGATGCCTGACTGGGTCTGAGTACTGCTGGTAATGGAACAGGGAAAGGGGTTGATCATACACTGTCTGGAACATAATATCAGAAGTCCTACAAGTAAATGAAAGTCAAAGTGATGGTGTATTTTATTTAGTTTTTATTAACAAAGTTTTTTCCTATTTTTTGGCCAAGTTGTGCTATATGCAGGATCTTAGATCCCCAACCAAAGATCGAATCTGTGCCCACTGCAGGGAAGCATGGTGTCTTAACTGCTGGATTGCCAAGGAAGTCCTGGTAATGGTGTATTTTAAATTGTGAAATTGTAATCAAAGCACTTAAGTATTCTATGGATTTTTTTTTATCAAGTTCTTAGATAGTTATTTGTATAGTTACTTGTTTGCCTTCCCTGTTAGACTGCAAGCTCCTTGAGGGCAAGGGCCATATTTGTCTTGTTCTTCACTGCACCTCTGTCACCTCACACAATTGTTATTTCTGTTTTGTGATGAGAACATGTAAGACCTAGTCTTTTAGCAACTTTCAAATACATATATATATTATATATATATAAAATACAGTATTGTTAACTATAATCACAATGCTGTATGTTAGATCTCCAGATCTCATTTACCTTCTAACTACAGGTTTGTTAGACCTTTGACCAATAGGTCCTCAATTCCCCCTGCCCCCCTCCCCCAAGGTACTTATATTTTTTACAAGCTGTTCCCTTCCACTCTAAAGTTATTATCAGGACAGTTTCCCTCTTAGTGTAGTTATTACTATTATTTTTCTATCTGTTACACCTGTAACAGATGTGGATGAGGTTGGCCCACAGGTGTAGCCCAGCCTTGCAAGCCTATGATGAATGTGTCACTGTTCCATTTTCCTCCTTTCTTTCTCTTCTTCTCTCTGTAAAGTCTTCCTGTCTCCTGCCCTTAGGTTTCTGTATAAGATCAGCAAATCTCTGAATTTCCAACGGAGCTACTGTATGGGGTGGTGGGGGATAAATGACTGACCTCCATCCATTTCCTAGATCCTTTGTGACCTTTGGTCAACTCACTTGATCCCTGGTCATTGACTGATGACTGGAAAGGTAAGAAAAATTCTGAAAGCTAATAATAATAAAGAGTGAAAAATACGAGCTCTTGTCTACTTTTAAAAAAAATTGGAGTATAATTGCTTTTACTATATTGTATTACTTTATCTTGTACAACAAATTGAATCAGCTATTATGTATACATATATCCCCTCCTTCTTGTGCCTCCCTTCCACCGCAACCCCCATCCCAAGGGCTCTACTTTTTTTCAGCCCATTTATCTTTTCTTGGCAGCACCCTTACGTTGAGCTGATCTAATGGTCTATTCTCATCCTTCCTTTGATAGAGATCTTTTGCTCAATTTCCATTTTAGACTACTCCTGATTCTTTCCTCTAGGCTTCACCTAATCACTGAGCCCAACAGGTACTAAGTAGAGGTCCCTTTGTGCAAAAGGCTCAAGGACAAGCTTTCCTATGTTCAAAGTCATTTTATTAGGCTTGGCATTAGTGTTAACTCTTAACATCCTGTTTGTTTCACTGAGTCTTCATTTATTATGTAGAATACAATGTACCTACTAGGATCTCCTCTGAGACATGCCTGCTTCATTAGTAGAGAGAGATCAGTCAGAGATGTTTTTAGCCACATGACTGCTGATTGGACCTTTGGTAGAACTTTCCCTAAACCAGGCCAGTAAGATCCTCTCCCCCATGAGTGTGAACTGACCCCAGTGACTGCCAGTCATATTTCACCCAGTGAGTTAGAAATGGAGACTTATTATTGGGTAACTGTTAGCAGCAGCGATTGGCCACTCCTGAAACTCTGCCTAGCTCACTAATATCTTTGTGACCTGCTTTGTCAAGGCACTTTCAAGGTGGTCCAAAGTGCAAGTAAAAGATGGTAGCTGCAAATAGAGAAACAGGTAATTGACTCAAGAACTTGATAGTGTGAATTGAAGGGAATGGGTAGATTGCAGAGATATAGAGATTGAACAAGTGTTGAGATCTGGCCTAAGAACAGTGCTAAGTTGAAGACAGTGCTATTACTCCTCGGCTGGGGAACGTTTTCAATCAATATTGGAGTGGCTGGTTGCTGGACAGATTGGGCTCTCTGGGATTCTTGAGCTTTTTAAGTAATGGTTCCTCTTTTTTCACAAGCAGCCGTGTGAAAGCCGACTGTAGAACTTCGTAAGAGTGTATGATACATATGCACTATTTAAGTTGTCTCAGTCCAGCTCCCGTGTCACCAAAACCTTGTATTTATAAAAACTGGTGTCTGAGTACAGGGTAGCTAAGAAACAGAAGGAAGCTAAATAGCCCACACTTTGTACTCACCATCAGTATAACCTCTTATGAGTAGTGGAACCCAGATTGAAACCTACATTTCCTAAATTCTAAAGGTCCCTGCTCTTAACCCTCCAGAGGAAAAGGACGGTGTGTGTGTATGTGTGTGAATATTGGCTGTGTTAATCTCATCCAGGGATTCCGTGCCTGTAAAATGCCTGAACTATTAAGGCAACGAAGGATTCCTTAGATCACAGGCTTCCTTTAGTCCTATTTTTTTCCTTTAAGAAAGTTTACCAGCTTCTCATTATCAGATTGAGTGAAGAGTTATAGAAAAAGAAGGCGAGCTGGGGCCGTGGTCCCCGATGACTCAGTTGGCAGCCAAGCAGGGCTGGCGCGGCTAATTACTAGACCTGAGTCAACCCGTCTGCCGGCAGGCGGTCAGGCGGGATGGTTCGAGGTCCCGCGGCTGAAATGTGCGCTTACTGGCAATGCAGGGCAAGCACAGGGAAGGAAGCCGAGATCTCAGGCCGAGACGCCCACGTGTAGGGAGGGCGGAAGACGCCTCTCGGGGGTACAGGGGTCAGGCAGGCAGGGCTGGATCTCCAGCTTCCGCCCGCTCGGGTGCCGCGCGGCTCCTCCCACTCTCTCCCGCTTCCAGGCGGCCGGACCAACGGGCTGGGCGGGCGGGCGCGCGGGGCGGGGTGGGGCGCGGCGCGGCGGGGCGCGCGGCCTGCGCGCAGGTGCAGCCCGGCGCCCGGCCCGCCCGTTCCGCCGCCGCCGCCGACGTGCGTGCTGCTCGGCGGAGGGGCCGGGCCTGCGCTCTCTCCTCCTTCCTCCCCGCCTCCCGTTGCCGGTAGGACCCATCTCCCGCTGCCGCTGGGACCCCCGTGTCATCGCGCGCCCCGAGCACGGTGAGGTCCTCAGGGAGCCTGCGGGCGCGCCCCCGCCGCGTCTTCGACCCTCCGACTCGTTGCTCTGAGGCCGGCGTCGGGCCAGGGCTGGGTGGCCGGCACGGGGCGAGGGCAGCTGGCGGCGTGGAGCGTGTGGATGAATGAGGCGTTGTTGGACTAGGCCGCGCCTCGCGAGAGCGGCCCACGCCTCACTCGGCACGTTCTAGGGAAAGCCTCCTACCGAGGCGGGGATGGCCAGTGGCCCCATCCAGAGGGGGAAGGTTTTTGGAGGGTCTCTGCTTTGGCTGGGCGGCCGGCCACCCCTCGGTAGAAGGCCAGGGGACTGGAGTCTCCTCTCATGTAAATGTGCTTCGGAGATCTGGGGTTTGGCTGGCAACTGGTGGGAGTTAAGATCCTAGAAGGGAGATTCCTTGGCCTCCGGGGTCAAGGATCAGAGGCTGGACTATCACTTAATGAGCGGGGCCTCAGCGTGGCCCGCGGAGGTTCCGCTGGAGCCAGAAGATAGGGACATAGTTCCCAGCTTATAAAACGTGAGGTTAGCAGTCCTCTTAAGTTCAGTTTGCAGTACTGAAGTGGGGTCAGTTCCGCGCGGAGAAACTTGGAGCCAGATTGTCAGGGACCCAGAAAGTTTCGACCTTTAAACAAAAAGGTTTAGTAAATCCATTTCGGACTAGAAATAATCAAAGGGTAGATTCCGGACGTTGCTTATGAGGTCTGAGGAGTCGTAGCTACAGTGCCAAAGGTGGAAGAAACTTGTTGGAAAGACCTTGATGTTGGCGAGTGTTCTTTCATGTGAAACGTGGTGTTTCTGTGCGAAATGGGAAAGAGTAGGTTCCAGATTAAGGGGGAATGGTTTGGTGGGAGGTGACTCGGTTGCTAGTGGTTCTAGAATGGATTTTCTTTGACACTTTTATCTGTGCTTGTGCTTCCAAATGCTTTCATTCATGTAACCACACGTCAGGTTAAGAAAGTGTTTTGTGAACAGTCTGAATGGAAGATTGGCAGCTTACGTTTTATTTTTTATTTCTGGTGCCACATATTTGTATTTTACTTACATATTTTAAATTTCGTTTTGGCTGTGCTGGGTCTTCCTTGCTGTTCTGGATTTTCTCTAGTTGTGGAGTACTTGCTTCTCATTGCAGTGGCTTCTCTCCTTGCAGAGCAGGGGCTCTAGGCAGTAGCTGAGACACGTGAGCTCAGTAGTTGCCATTCCTGGGCTCTAGAGCTCAGGCTCAATATTTGTGGCTCACAGACTTAATTGGGCCTCACCGTGTAGGATCTTCTCAGATCAGGGATCAAACCTGTGTCTCCTGCATTGGCAGGCAGATTCTTTACCACCAAGCCACCAGGGAATCCCTGGTGCTACATATTTTTAGATCAGTTTTTCTATTACTTTTCAGGGGTGACTGCTTTGATAACTATCATAATCAAATCTGTTAACAACTTTTCTGTTTATATTGTTGAAAAATAAAGTATGTCAGTTTTGAATTAATATATACAGTGCATTTTGTTTTTTATTATTCAATAATATATTTTGTGTGATGAAATGTGTTTTTGGTCAATGGGGATAGTAAAATGTTTTGTTCACGTGTATGTTTGTTTTGACATTTCAGATGCCCCCCAAAAAGGGAGGTGATGGAATTAAACCACCCCCAATCATTGGAAGATTTGGAACCTCCTTGAAAATTGGTATTGTTGGATTACCAAATGTTGGGTAGGTGAATATTGGCCTTTTCACATTTTCCTTTTGTAAATATTTTGGTCCTGTGGTACAAAGGGAAACTCTGGAGGTAATTGAAATTTAAATTGAAGAGGCCAGGAAACTGGAATACTACTATGTTGCAAAGCAAGGTTTTCATTGAGATGTATCTTATTTTTGGTTTTCTACACAGATACTGTATTGAAACTTGAGTTAACTTACATTGTTTGTTTTGCTGAACTCAGAGGAAGAATCTGTGGGAATTGAAACATCTAGTTGAGACAGAACAGCCCTGGTTTGCCTCAAACACTGTTGGGAGACACAATGCTGAATTTATGTGGAATTAGAATAGTTTAAATTAGATTTTCTCGCTGGTTGGCTATGTAGGATACCTAGTCTGGTCACCAAAGGCCACACAGTAGGATACTTTAGTAAATAGTTTTAAAACCCACATTATAAATTTGATTAGATTCTTGGGGAGATCAGGGATAAGATGACTGAATTTTTACTTGAAGAGAAGGTGATGAATTTGAACTTAATATTGGAAATTGTATGATAAAAGGGTATTTGTTATAAAGTGGTTAAATCTGAAAGTTGTGGGAATAAAATTTTGAGTTTTGTAATGTTTAAAATTAAAGTGAATCACTTATTGCGAGTGAGACAGTAATTAGAAAATATTTGTGGGTGTTTTTTTTTTTTGTATAAATATGCACATGCAACTTGAATGTTCAAAGTCTATTTTTTCATTATTTGCCCTTCTATTTTAATACCTTTCACTAACCTTAAAATACAAAAAATGTCTCAGAAATGATTGGGGTGTACTAAGGAGTATCAAATCCAATATGTTAAGGATTTGTTAAGGTGACAGAAGATGTTTTGGAATGTGAGTTAGGCTTAAGATTGGCAGGTGGGACAACCGTGTTCTTTGATGTGTTCCTTGGAGCCCCTGTCACAGAGACTGCCTAGTGAATGCAGCATGGTGTGACCAAGTGAGGCAGTTCTGAAATTCTTGTAATGTAAAGCGTGACGTGTGGCTGTCCTAATTTCAACTGGAGCTGGAGAGGTTTGCATTTTGAGGGGGTTTCCTGCTGTGATATAGGCTGCTTGCAAAGTAAGACTAAATAGAGAGTGGGAATATAACCAAAACAAATAATTAAGCAAAGTACTGTAGGGGTGTTGTCAATAAACTTGAAAGCAAGATATGATCATTATGTATGTTGTGAGCTTTATTACGCTTAGTAAGCAAGACATAGTTTTTAGATATTAACGTACTTCTCTTATTCTAGACTCATTGCAGTCAGTGCAGCTTGATTTTAGTGGAAACACTTTAAATGGGCTATCTTAAACTTCTTCCTTTTATTTTATTTTTGGCTGCATTGCATGGCATGTGGGATCTTAGTTTGGTGACCAGGGATTGAACCCATACCCCGTGAAGTGGAAGCACATAGAGTCTTAACCAGCTGGACTGCCAGGGAAATTGTAAAATGGTCCATCTGAAAAAGTATTTCTTACATGAGTTTTTTAGCATAGAGCATAATGTCAGTATATATGAGAATAACCTAAAATATTTTTTTAAATGTGTTATTTATGCTTTTAAATTAAATACTCCTCCAGTTCTGTTGACATATACTTCATAACAGTAAATTCACTCATTTTAATAATGCACAGTTTGATGAGATTTGGCAATTGTGTTTGGCTGTGAACACTCCTTTTTATAGAATGATCTTACATTGCCTAACTGTATCAGTTAGGGTTCTTCGTAAGCAGCACAAATTCTTGTTGTTTTAAGCAAGAAAAAGACACTGGAAGAAAAGCATTGAAGAGCAAGCTGAGTGGCCAAGCCTCAGTAGGGACAGGAGCTTGGATAGCCTGGCGGAGTTGGGTCTGCATGGAGCCCAGCCATATGAAGCTCTGGGTGTGGACCGGAGGTATGGTCCTCTGGGTGTTTCTCATCACCTGCTGCCTCTCCAGAGGAATGCCGGTTCCTGTGTAGGGAAATCTGACTGAACATGTCTTCCTCTCACCTGCTGCCTCTCCAGAGGAATGCCGGTTCCTGTGTAGGGAAATCTGACTGAACATGTCTTCCTCTAGATAGGCTCACAAGAAACGGACTGGGGAGAGGGGACAGTTAAAAAATAAGGACCTTTAGTACAGAAACCGATGGAGGAGGGCATGGCAACCCACTCCAGTATTCTTGCCTGGAGAAGCTCCATGGACAGAGGAGCCTGGTGGGCTACAGTCCATGGGGCTGCAAAGAGTCGGACACGACTGAGCGCCTAAGCACAGTACAGAAACCATCTGAAGAATCTCTTGGTTTTTAGAGAACTGGATGAATAAAAAGGTTTGCCTTTTAGTAGCCATAAGGCTGATTACCTAAAAACATCGAGGTAATATTTATAGCTAACAATACCTGATACTTATTTGAACACTTATTTGCTATATGCCTATCATTGGGCACATTATATGTGTTATCTAATTTAATCAATGTTTGATGTCGCTGCCCTCTTCCCATTATACTTTGAATTCCATGAAGGCAAAGATAGCCTTGTTCTTCTTCATTGTTATTATTTCTAGCACTTAGACTGGTGTTCGGAGAAAGCAACGGCACCCCACTCTGGTACTTTTGCCTGGAAAACCCCATGGACGGAGGAGCCTGGAAGGCTGCAGTCCATGGGGTCGCCAAGAGTTGGACACGACTGAGCGACTTCACTTTCACTTTTCACTTTCATGCATTGGAGAAGGAAATGGCAACCCACTCCGGTGTTCTTGCCTGGAGAATCCCAGGGACGGGGGAGCCTGGTGGGCTGCCGTCTATGGGGTCACACAGAATCGGACACGACTGAAGTGACTTAGCGGCAGCAGCAGCAGTGTTAGGAACTTAGTGACAGTGGCAAAGAAGGTGAAAGTTAGTCACACAGTTGTGTGTGACTCTGTGATCCCATGGGATGCAGCCCGCCAGACTTCTCTGTCCATGGAGTTCTCCAGGCAAGAGTCCGGAGTGGGTTGCCATTTCCTTCTCCAGATGATCTTCCCGACCCAGGGATTGAACCTGGGTCTCCTGCATTGCAGGCAGATTCTTTACTAACTGAGCTACTAGGGAAACCCAGGAACTTAGTAGGCACTCAGTAATTATTTGTGAATGGGGTAGTTCTTCTGCCCTTGATGCCATGTGTAGGTTTAGTGATAAGGGGACATGTTTTGATGGCCACTTTTAATGAAGTGAAGTAGAAAGAATACTAAAACAAAAATATGGAAATTTAATTTCCAGGTTTGTTCTGCTTTTTCTTACCTGAATGACCCTTTATAAATTAGCTCTTCTTGGGCAAGTATATCATTGTAGGTATAAGGCTTGGAGGATGTTAGGGGACACTACTGATACTTTTTTTTTTTAAGGTTTTTTGCTTGCTTGTTTGTATGTTTTGTTTTTAGGCTCACAGCGGCTTTGAGGGAAGGACACAGAGATTTCCCATACACCTCCTGCCCATATATGTGCATGTCCTTCCCCTCTTAGCAACATTCCACAGCAGAGTGGTACATGTGTTACCATTGATGAACCTCACTGACACATCACCCAATGTCCATAATTTACTGTAGGGTACACTCTTGGTTCTTTACCTTCTATGGATTTAGACAAATGTATGAAGACCTTTGTCCACAGTATCTCATAGAGTTGTTTCACTACCCTGAAAATCCTCTGTGCTCTGCCTATTTATGAACTTTCCTCAACCACTAATCTTTTCGCTGTTTCTATACTTTGGTTTTTTTAGAATGAAATTGGAATTGTGCAGTATGTAGCCTTTTCAGATTGCCTTCTTTTACTTAGTAATATGCATTTGTTTCTTATATGTCTTTTCCTGGCTTAAATAGCTCATTTCATTTTAGCGCTGAATAGTATTTCATTGTCTGGATGTACCATAGTTTTTTTAATCCATTCACTGACTTAAGGACATCTTGGTTGCTTCTAAATTTTGGCAGTTACGAATAAAACTACTTGTTGTAAACATCCATCTGTAGGTTTTTGTGTGGGCATTAATTTCCAACTCATTTGGACCAAGGAATATGATTGCTGGATTGTATGGCAGGAGTATGTTTTTAGTTTTATAAGAAGCTTCTGAAGTGGCTGTATCGTTTTATATTTTCACCAGCAATGAGTGAGAATTCCTTTAGCTCCATATCCTTGCCAGCATTTGGTGCGGTCAGTGTTCTGGATTTTGGCCATTCTAATAGGTGTAGTGGTATTCCATTGTTTTAATTTGTATTTCCTTGATGACATTGTGAAGTATCTTTTCTTATACTTATTTGCCATCTGAATATCTTCTATGGTGAGATGTATGTCAAGGTCTTGGCCCATTTTTTAATTAGTTTGTTTTCTTATTGCTGAGTTTTAAGAGTTTTTTGTATATTTTGGATAACTGTGCTTTATCATGGAGAAGGCAATGGCACCCCACTGCAGTACTCTTGCCTGGAAATCCCATGGATGGAGGAGCCTGGTAGGCTGCAGTCCATGGGGTCGCAAAGACTCGGACACGACTGAGCGACTTCACCTTCACTTCCATGCATTGGAGAAGGAAATGGCAACCCACTCCAGTGTTCTTGCCTGGAGAATCCCAGGGACGGTGGGGCCTGGTGGGCTGCCATCTATGGGGTCGCACAGAGTCGGACACAACTGAAGCGACTTAGCAGCAGCAGCAGCAGCGCTTTATCGAATATGTGTTTTGCAAGTATTTTCTTCCAGTTTGTGGCTTGTCTTCTCATTCTCTTGACGTTGTGTTTGCAGAACAGAAATTTTTCATTTTAAATAAGTTTACCTTTTTACTGGGCTTCCTATGTGGTGCAATGGTAAAGAATCTGCCTGACAGTGAAGGAGACACGTGTTCAATCCCTGGGTTGGGACAATCCCCTGGAGAAGGAAATGGCAACCCACTCCAACATTCTTGCCCAGGAAATCCCATGGATAAAGGAACCTGGCAAGCTATAGTCCATGGGGTTGCAAACCTTACTATTTCTTTCATGGATCATGCCTTTGGTATTGTACTGAAAAGTCATTGCCATACCCTAAGTCATCTGAGTTTTTCCCTATCTTCTAGGAGTTTTGGGCTTTCCTTGTGGCTCAGCTGGTAAATAATCCGCCTGCAATGTGGGAGACCTGGGTTTGATCCCTGGGTTGGGAAGATCCCCTGGAGAAGGGAAAGGCTACCCACTCCAGTGTTCTGGCCTGGAGAATTCCATGGACTATAGAGTCCATGGGGTTGCAAAGAATTGGAAGCCACTGAGCAACTTGACTTCACTTCTAGGAGTTTTTTAGTTTTGCATTTACATTTAGGTCTGTGATCCATTTGAGTTAATTTTTGTGAATTGTGTAATGTCTGTATCTAGATTCTTTTTTTTTTTTGGCATATGGATGTCCAGTTGTCCCAGCACCGTTTGTTGAAAAGACTGTCCTTGCTCCATTATATTGTCTTTGCTTGAGAAACTACAATTTGATATTCCGTCTTGGGACAGCTCTTCTTGATGCTGTCACTGCATGAGATGTGGTTAGTTTCAGTTGCAGGTGTCAGAATCCCCCCCAAAACTATGGCCGAAACAGAAATTTCTTTTTTATGTAAAGTAAATTTAGCAGTCATGGGTTGGTATATTGACTTCGCTTTATGAAGTCTTAGGAACCCCAGCTCCTTGCACTTCGTGCCTTGGCAGTCCTAAGGGAGCGGCTTTTCGTTCTCATCATCCAAAGTGTTGTGAATTCCAGACAGCTGGTTATCCAGAAGGTCAAAAGGCCAGGTGACTTGCCCTGCAGTCTATATGGATTTTTTTTCCTGTAAGCTGTCACACTGTACATTCTTTTGTCCAGATTTAGTCATAAGAATTTTTCAGGGAAGGCTAGGAAATGTAGTCTTTATTTTGATGGTCAGATGATCAGTTGAAAAATCTGTTACTGTGAAAGGAGGAGAGAATGAAAATTGGGGGACCACTGTACACTCTGTTCCAGCAGTCACAGCTGCCTTAGGGGACTATTTGTCTTGCTTAGTTGATACTTCTGGGAATGTCCTTTGGTTGTTCCTATGACTTGCTGTTTTCCAATTCACCAGAGACCAACTACAGAGTCTTTCAAAGCTAGGTACTGTTGTTAAGGAAAACGCTGTAGGAAATGCTTTTAAAAAAAATTGCAGAATAATTATGTTCAGTGTTTTAGTTATGTAGTTTAATGTAACAAACCATTCCAAAAGCTTGTGGTTTAAGACAATGACTTTATTATTTCTCCTGGTTCTGTAGCTTAGTTGGGAGAGTTTGCTACTGGTCTCACTTCAGATCCAATATATCCTATATGTGCCTGCATTCAGCTGGTGGCCAGTCAGGATTGGAGGGTTCAAGTGGCCATACTGGCAGGGCTGGGGCCTTATCAGGCTTGGCTGGAAGTCTGGGTCATTTCTGCCCTCCTTTACTTGGCTTCTGTCTCTCCAGGTTATCTCCAAACTTTTTTATAGCATGGTGGCTAGCTCCCAAGAGAGAGAAGATGTGACGGTGGTACAACATGCTTCCACCTATTTCTTTTAGTTAAAACAAGTCATGACACCAGCCCAGAGACAAGGAGGGAAGGGAAATAGACCAGTTTCTTGGTGGGAGGAGTGGCAAAGAATGTGTGGCCATCTTTAATCTGCTGCATTCTATTATTTCTCCAGTATAGTTTTGTATGACACCCATTTGTTTCCTGGAGAGGTCTTTCTGGCTGATTCTTAGCTTCTTGTTCTTACTGAAGAAGCACCATTCCTTTTTTTAAAAAATACATCTTGTTTCTTGTTTATTTGTTGGCTGCTCTGGGTCTTCGTTGCTGGGCATGGGCTTTCCCTAGTTGCGGCCGGCTGGGGCTACTCTAGCTGCAGTGTGTGGGCTTCTCTTTGCAGTGGTTTCTCTCGTTGCCGAGCACGGGCTCTAAGGCCTATGGCCTTCGGTAGTTGCAGAGAGTGGGTTCAGTAGTTGTGGCACACGGGCTTAGTAGTTGCCCCAAGGCATGTGGGATCTTCTCAGACCAGGGATTGAACCAGTCCCCTGCATTGCAACGCAGATTCTTAACCACAGGACCACAAGGTAAGCCTGAGGCTCTATTCTTGATTGCTTCAAGAAGCTCACTGGCGGAAGATTATTCTCTTAGTGTTCAATTTATAACTTGCTCTTTATGCATATATTTATTTTTTATGCTGGCCAGATTTTTTTCCAGTATTTGATTGTTAAAAATTTCGTATCCAGAAAAGCCACTAACTTCATACGGAATAGTGTTTTATTATATATACATTATATATAAGAAATAACCAATTATGTGTATTCTATCCTTGGAATAGATTATATTTTTCATTTATAGTTATAGATTCTTGACAGTGTCTTCCACTTATGACTTAATTGTTTCTGCAGATTGCTTGCATGAACTAGTTTGAAACTGATTTGGAAACGAAGGTACAGGGAAATCACAAATTGTGTACTTTAACTTTTTTTTTAGGTCATTTAAGGCCTTTTAAAAATGTTTGGTTTTGACAAAGACTATAGCAAAATGCAGTAGTGATCTGAAAGCTGGTGCTCACGTTTTGTCTGTAACTTCTCCGCCCTGTTTGTAACTCTCCACCTTTCTTACTCTTCTGCAGTCTTTTGTGGTTGCTACACTTCCTCTGCTCTCTTAATAGATTTCTGTCCTTGGCTGTCTTCTCTCTTATCCTTTCTCCCTGGTTAGTCTCATCCTCTCCTGATTTTAATCATCTGTTGGCTTCTCTTTTCTATAGTCCTGCTGTTATATTCTCTCTCTTGTGTAGTAATACTGCTTTCCGCCCAGATACTTGAGAGATTTATCTTTGCATCCTTTCTCCTCAGCTGTATTTTTCTGTAGGGTACCAAACCTGGTACCCGAGTCTCTCTCTGATCTGTTTTTTTCACATCTTCATTGCCAGTGATTTCTTACTTGAACCATTCCAGAGGCTTCTTAAGTGGGCTTTTTGTCAGAGCATTATCTATAGTGAATCTTTTGTTTTGTTTTGCCCAAGTGATTTTTTTTGTTTGTTTTTTACATTGAGGTATAACATATACAATAAAACATGAAAACTTTAAATGTACATATCAGATTTTTACGTTTTAATTCACCCATGTAACCAGTACCCACATCAAGATCTAGAACAAATCCAGTGCCACAGAAGACTTGCCCGTGCCCCTTCTCAGTCAGAACTGTCTTTCCTACCACATTCCAGCTTATATCACCACATTGGTTAGTTTGCCTGATGGAGATGGAATCACACATTATGCACTCTGACACTTTTTATACGTCAACGTTATGCCTGAGAGAATATACAGGATGTTTACCCAGGTTGCTGTGATGGGCACTTGGGTAGTTTCCAGTTTTTGCCTGTGATGGATTGAGGTGATTTGAACTTTCATGTACATATCTTTTGGTGAGCGGATCTAAGCACTCGTTTCTGTTGGGCGAATGGATGCACTTACCCACTTACCCTGCCTCTTCCTCCAAACTTCCCACCCCGACTAGTTAAATAGCTTTAAGTAGATACTGCCACATAGTTTTCCAAATTATCTATTATTATTCTAACTTATAGTGCTGGTATTGCAGAATTCTAATTGTTCTGCATCCTCACTGGCACTTGGTATTATCATTCTTTTTCATTTTGGTCATACTTCAAGTGTAATCTCATGATTGTTTTGCATCTCTCTGATAGCTAATGATTTTGAGCATCTTTTAAAATGTTTATTGGTCATCTTCTGTGAAGGATTTTTTTTTCTTTTTTTGTAATGATTAGGTGTTGTTTATTCTGGATATGGATTCCTTGTTGGATATGTATTAGAACTGCCTCTTCCCAGTCTGTGTGACTCTGCTTAATGTTAAATAAAAACTGTTTTTTTCAAGAAGTTTCACAATTTAAAAATTTTACGCTTGCAAAACCAGTTTAAAAAAAAAAAATCCTATATGAGGTCTGTTTACATTCCCCAACTGTTAACACAGTATGGTTATAAAATTTAGGAAATCAGCAGTGATTTACCAGTTTTCTTACTAATATTCATTTTCTGGCCCAGGATCTAGTCCAGGGTTACATGTATGTTGCACTTAACCCTTGCTGTGTCCTTAGTTTCCTTTAATCTGAAACAGTTTATCACTTTATTTCTTTATGCCCTTGACACTTTTGGGGAGTGGTGGCCATTTACCTTAGGCTCTTAAACCTTGAGGTTTATCTAATATTTCCTTGTGGTAAAATTCATACTTTTGGATGCAGAATTGACATATGCTTCTAAGTACATTACATCTGGAGGCATACAACCTTGGTTTGTCCTAATGCTAGTGATGTTAATTAACTTTGATCAGTTATCTAGGAGATGTCTGACAGATTTCTTCACTGAAAGGTTTTCTGTATTTCCCATTACATATGTTGTAGGAAGATACTTTGAAATTATGTAAATATTGTGTTTCTTGTACTTTTGCCTCCCAGTTATGGCATGTATTAATGATTCTTGTTTGAAATAGTTATTATTGTGGTGTTTACCAAATGGTGATTTAAAAATTTCTATTGTTCCTTGTATATTTATATATTTATAGAAGGAACAATGGAAATTCTGTTGTATAGAATTCTGTTGTAAAGAAGAGCCTCCCCTTCTTCTGTTACTTATAATTTGTTTGTATCAGGAGCAGTTTTTACTTTGTTATTTATAATGGGTTACTGTTGTTACATTGTGTCGCTCCAACTGCCCATATATGGCCTTCAGGAGCCTTACTGTTCGCAAGTATACCTTTTGATGTGTCCTCTATTTTTTTAGTGTTTTCTACTTTCTGACTCCAGAAAGTAGAAAATTGTGTATATTGTGTTCTAGACTTATTTGTACTTTCTCTGCTCCAGCTTTGGAATAAACAAATTTATGTGTGACATATGTTTTCACCGCTCTTGAGTGTATACTTAAGAGTGGAATTTCTAGGTTGTATGTGACTGTGTATTTAATATTTAAGTATTTGAGGAACTGCCAAACTATTTTCCGAAGCGAGCATGTAAGTCTGTATTCCTATCAGCAACGTATGTAGGGTCAACTTTCTTCACATTCTCACCAATGCTTGTTGTTACCTTTATTAAGCATTTTTAAAATTAAGGTATAGTTGATGGCAACCCACTCCAGTACTTTTGCCTGGAAAATTCCGTGGATGGAGGATCCTGGTAGGATACAGTCCATGAGATCGCAGAGTCAGACACGACTGAGTGACTTCACTTGATTTACAATATTAATTTAAGCGTGTAACATAGTGATTCAAAATTTTGTAGATGATATTTCATTTACAGTTATTATAAAATATTGGCTCTGTCCCTTGTGCTGAATACTGTATCCTTACGGCTTATTTATGCATAGTAGTTTGTGTACATCTTACTCCCCTGCCCTTGTCTTGCTGCTACCCACTTTCCCTATGCCCACTGATAACCACTGTTTTGTTCTCTGTATCTTCATTTCAGTTTCATTTCACTTCAGATATTTATACAATTGTTCTGTCTGATAGTTTTCATATTTTTTTGCATTCCTCATTATCTTCATCTGTGAGTTTGTTTCTTTTTTGTTACATTCACTGGTTTGTTTTGTTTTCTAGACTCCATATATAAATGATAACATAGTATTTAGTATTTATCTTTTCTCTGCCTGACTTATCCCTTTATCTGTTGGTGGACACAGTGTGCTTCCATATCTTGGCTGTTGTAAATAATGGTGCTTTGAACATTGAGGTGCGTGTATCTTTTTGAATTAGTGTTTTCGTTTTCTTTGGGTATGTACCCAAGGAGTGGAATTGCTGGCTCATATGGTAGTTTTTTTTTTAAATACTTTATTTATTTATTCGGCTGTGTCAGGTCTTAGTTGCCGCCTGTGGGATTTTCACTGTGGCATTTGAGATCTTTCATTGTGGTGCACAGACTCTCTGGCTGTGGTGCGCTGGCTGCTGAGTACAGAGGCTCAACAGTTGCAGCACGTGGACTTCGTTACTCTGTGGCATGTGGGATCATAGTTCCCCAGCCAGGGATCAAACCCAGGTCCCCTGCTTTACAAGGCAGATTCTTAACCACTGGACCACCAGGAAAGTCCCTGGTTTTACTTTTTTGAGGAACCTCCATACTGTTTTCCACAGTAGTTACACCTCCCACCAACAGTGTACAAGGGTTCTTTTTTCTTCATATCTTAGTTTCAGCATTTGTTATTTGTGGTATCGTTGATTGTAACCATCTTTTTGATTATAGCCAAACCATGAAGTGGCATCTCATTGTGGTTTTGAATTGCATTTCCTTGATTCCTATTAATGTTGAGCATCTTTTCATGTGCTTATTATGCCTTCATTTTGGAAAGATTTTTGTTGGCAATTCTAGGAACGGTTTTTCTTTCAGCACATTGAAGTTATCTTCCATTTTCTTCAGCTTTCTAATGAGAAGTCTATTGTCATTATCATCATGGTTTTTCTGTATCATCATGGTTTTTCTGTACATAATGTGTTTTGTCCCCCTATAGTTTTCTTTAAAATTTTCTTTTTATATACTAGTTTTCAGAAATTTGATTTTCATATGCATTGTTATGGTTTTTCTTATGCCTCTTTTGCTTGGGATATGTTGAGATTTTTAGGTTTGTGAGTTTATGATTTTCATTAAATTTGTAAAATATTTGGCTAGTATTTCTTCAATTGCTTTTCCCTCCCCTTCTCCCTGTTTCCTTTCTTCTCCTTCTGTTATTCTTATTATACGTGAGTTAATCCTCTAATTAGTATTCTGCTGAAGCTGTGGTTATTTTTTTGTCCAGTTTCCCCCTCTGTGCTTCACTTGATGGTTTCTGTTGCTCTGTCTTCATGCTCACTGATCTTTTCTGCAGTGTCTGTTGTGCAGTTAGTTACATCCAGTGGCTATAATTTCAGTTTCATTTTTTTAGATATTATATTTTTTATACCATAGTCCTGCCTGGGTAGTTTTTAATTTAATTCCTCATTGTCTTCATATTCACCTTTATATCCTTCAGAAAAATTTAAAAATATCTATAACATTTATCTTAAGGTCCTCATCTGCTAATACCATCATCTCTATCATTACTGGGTTTGTTTACGTTTGTTGACTTTTATCCTGATTTTGATGTTTTATTTTCCTGCTTCTTTGCATTCCTCTTACTTTTTATTGGATTCTAGATGCTAGATTTTATGTTGCTTGCTGAAAGTTGTAGTAGTCCTTTAATGAGTGTTGGACTTTGTTCTCACATTTGGTTTTTTATTTTTTTGAGACTTTTTATTATATTTTCTTAAGATAGGTTCATAATATTTTTTTGCTGTGGTGCTACTTTAGCTCTTATACTAAGATGTGGCTTTGAGGACTCTACCCAAGTTCCCTTGCATCTCTGTCTGTTCCAGCTGGTAGGGATGTGAACTATTCTAAGCTCTGTGTGAACCTGAGAATTGTTCACTGTGCTGCACTTGGGTATTTTTTCCCCTGGCCCGTGGACACTGACCTTACTCATGTACAGTGTTACTCAGCCTTATTCTTGAAGATACCTTCTGCTGATGTCCAGAGCCCTCTCTGTGCAGCTGCTTCCTTTTAGTACACTGTCCTATAAATTCTAGCTGCTTTGGGCTTCTCAAAACTCTCATCTCAGTCTCTTTAACTTGGCACGACTGCCAGGTTCCTTTGGTTCCCCCTTCCTGTGCTGTGGCTTTGAAACCACCTTTAGGCAGTAAGCTAGGGCAGTTTCAGAGCTTAGTTCATTTGTAGTTCTTGCAGAGAACACTTCCTGTGTGGTATATTGTCCACTGTTTGAAAACTGTTATTTCATATGTTTTGTCTGATTTGCTAGTTGATTGTGGCAGGAGAGCAGTTCTATAAATAGAAGGGGAAGCAAAATTCCCCAATTTAAATGATCTTAACTCTTATTATTTCTGTCAGTATTCCAGGGTACCTGCTCGTCTGTGGAAATTTGAGACTGGGAATTATTTGCTTTCTTTTTTAATATGTTTAGAATAATCTTTTGGACAACAGATCTACTCTCCTACTCACTTTTTCCTGTTATCAACAGTAATTGTATGCCTTAAAAGTACTTCCTAATCTACTTTCTTTTAAGTCTTTTAATTTTCATAGGTTCTTTTTCAGAATTCTGGTCATTGTTGCTGTATCATCACATAATTCAGATAGATTTTTTTCTTATTTATTTACTAGTAACTACAGACTTTATTTGGATTTCACCAGTTTTCCCACTAATGTCCTTTTTCTTTTCCAGTATAGATCTTTTAAAGGTCACAAAAATTTTCATTTACTTTTGAAAAGTGCCAATCAGGTATTTTGTATAATGACCCTCAATTCCATTTTAATGTTTTGTCATGCTGTAATCTTTTTCTTTGTTCATTTCTCTGTCAGTAAACATTAGGGTTCCTTCCACCTTTTGGTTATTGTGAATAATGCTGCAGTGAACATGAGTCTGTAAATATCACTTTGCTGCTGCTGCTGCTAAGTCGCTTCAGTTGTGTCCGACTCTGTGTGACCCCATAGATGGCAGCCCACCAGGCTCCCCCGTCCCTGGGATTCTCCAGGCAAGAACACTGGAGTTGGTTGCCATTGCCTTCTCCAATGCATGAAAGTGAAAAGTAAAAGTGAAGTCGCTCAGTCTATTTGTGACCCCATGGACTGCAGCCCACCAAGCTCCTCCGTCCATGGGATTTTCTAGGCAAGAGTACTGGAGTGGGGTGCCATTGCCTTCTCCCAAATATCACTGTAGATCCTGCTTATAATTATTCAGGGTAAATACCCTGAAGTGAAGTTGTTGGGTCACATGGTAATTTTATTTTTTAATTTTTTTGAGGAATCTGCATACTGGTGTCCATAGCGGTTGTGCCATTTTACATTCTACCAGGACTGTGCCAGTTTCTCTATATCTTGGCCAACACTTACTGTTTTTTTTTGGCTGCACTGGGGCTTTGTTGTACTCATGGGCCTTCTCCAGTTGCAGCGAGCTGAGGCTGCTCTTGAGTTGCTGTGCGTGGGCTTCTCATTGTGGTAGCTTCTCTTGTGGCACGGAAGGGGCTCTCGGGCGCCTGGGCATCAGTGGTGTGGCGTGTGGCCTTAGTTGCCCACGGCATGTGGAGTCTTCTTCCAGAGGTCAAGCTTGTGTCCCCTGCGCTGACAGGTGGATGCCTAACCAGTGGACTGCCGGGGAAGTCTTATTTTCCGTTTTTTTTTTGATAGTGACCATTCAGCTGGGTGTGAGGTGATGCCTCATTGTGGTTTTGATTTGCATTTTCTTGATGATAGGTGATGTTGAGCATCTTTTCACATGTTTCTTGGCCGTTTGTTTATCTTCTTTTGGAGAAATGTCTATTGAGGTCCTTTGCTTTGATGTAGTCTCATTTTTTTTTTTTTCCTAATTTTGTTTTTGTTGCCTGTCCTTTTGGTGTCATATCTCAGAAATAATTGCCAAATGCAGTGTCACAAAGCTTCTTCTGTACATTTCCTTCTGTAAGTTTCATAGTTTTAGGCTTTAGGTCTATAATCCATTTTGAGTTAATTTTTGTATATAGTGTAAGGTAAGGGTCTTCATTCCTTTGCATATGGCTGTCCAGTTTCCTCAGCATCATTTATCGAAGAGACTGTCTTTTCCCATTCTAGATACCCTTGTTTAAAGATTATTTGACTGTATATGGAAGGCTGTATATCTGGGCTCTCTATTCTGTTCCTCTAGTGTATGTGTCTGTCTTTATGCCAGCTCCACACTATTTGGATTGCTATAGTTTTATATTTTGATACCAGGAATCATGCTATAGACTTTTGGGAAGAACACTATGGAGGTGAAGTGCTTTTCTCTTTGTGTATATCGAGGGCCTGTGTAATAGCCCTCAGTGATTTATTACTGGTGATATTTTACTAACCATGTGTACACTCGCTGGTATTTATTTATGTCATTTTTATTTCTGTATCTAGTAGGTAGTTACTTTTTAACAGTTTAGTTATATCTTTTATAACTTCATATAAATTAATATAAATTGTATTATATTTATATAATATACATTATATATTATATTTATATACTTGATATAAATTAATATAAATCTTAATATAAATTAAAAACATTTCAAAAAAAAACATTTTACGTTTTCCATGTTTTTGAATGTGTATTTTATAAATAGTTAATTCAGAATAATGGCGGAGTTTACATTGGTATCCTAACTTCCCTATACATAATATAATTTTGCATAAGATTTTAGATTAAACATAGTCAGATTTACCTATTACAATAAAATATATAGCTTCAGAAATAAAATAGATTTTAAATGGAGGAAGCATACATTAAGTCTAGCTACTCTTTCTTATGAGAAAAGAAATAATATTTCATTTCATTGCTGAAGTAATGTTTATGTAAACCTCTTCTTGCATTAGAGAGAGATCCCTACAATTTTGAATCTTTCCTATACCTTCAGGCTTCAATAATAACCTTAAGGGATCTGAATGTGTGTGTGTGTGTGTGTGCATGTGTGTGTGTATAAAATCCTCATTTCACCAAAAAGTCTTACAGGCTTTACCACTCCAATTTAAGCCAAAACTTTAAAATTCTTTGCTTTTGCAAGGCTTTTCTTTAGTAGATTTGAATTGATCAAAATGTCTTAGCTTGCCACCAAAGCCTGTACTAATAATCCTTAGAAAATTTCTTTTTCTTTTTTTGTACTTACAAAGCTATTGGAAAATATAGATGACTTGGGCTTTGTGAAATTTAAAATCCTGGCCAAGAGGAGGTGACCTGTGAAAATGGAGCTGTCTTCCAAGTTTAGTTGATGCATGTAAAAATTCTTTTAGCCTAAGAGATATGGGGACTTTCTTTTCTACGTTGTTGTTATATAATATGTTTTAATTTTAAGTTTATTTCTTTATTATGAAACATATTTTTGTCTAGGTAGGCAGTCAAAATGCAATAGTTATTAATACCAATAAATTTGAAAATAACTCCATGAACTCCCTATGGCCTTTTTATGTTGCAGTTACTGAACATGTGGTAATAGCAACAAGCAGTTTTTTATCTACAGTGTCCAGAAATACAGCTGCATTTTTTTTGTCCCCCAAGAAAGGCACAAATGTCTTATAAGTAGATTAATTAATATGTTTAAATTTGGTTAAAATATTTCTATTGTACCATTATTTTGCTATTATTTTTATTGCAGGTATACAGTATTTCAGTTACCTTTTATTTATTTTTTACTTTTCGGCTGCACCACACAGCTTGCAGGATCTTAGTTCTCTGCCCTGGGATCTTAGTTCACATGCCCTCAGCAGTGAAAGTGCAGAATTTAACTACAGGACTGCCAGGGAATTCCCTTTAATTACTTTTTTGATAAATATGAACTTGTAGATTATTCTAGTAACCTATACCAAATCTGGAAAGAGGCCTGGTAGTGCATGCCTTTAAATTCTCAGCTGAGTCTGTTATTACAGGCAAGCAGATTTGACCAGTGATGCTCTCAGTAACCAGTAATGATTTAAATGGCTGTTTTGGGAAACTTCTCTACTTTAATCTAAAATATTTAATTTGAATGGGATATAAGAGCTGTATTTTAAAGACTGATGGACAGGTACAAGTTAATATATCATTGCCAAATTGTACTTCTCACCAGTAGTATTTCGGTGAGTCTCCCATGTTGCCTTTTGTTCACTACTATTTTAAAAGGGTCTCAGAGGTTAAAAAAAAAAGTGGTTCTCTGGTTTAAAAGTTCAATCATATGAACTAACTGTAACAAGTATAAACTGCTGAGTATAGGGTTAGATCTCATCTAATAGACATTTTTACCTTAAAGAAGTGTTTGGAAAAGAGAGAATAGTAATACAAGTTGGCATTCTCTGAGTGTGTGTTATTTATTATTAATAGCTTTTTTCTTGATTAAAGTTGTACTTTGGGAAAAATTCGCATTTTTACCTTCATAATCCACAGATCACAGTTCTAGACTACCAGTAATCCTTATGCATTAACAAGTAGAAGGGAGTCTGAGCTCCAAACTTTTATTTCCTACGAGGCAGTTAGCATCTGTTTCCCAATTCAGAATGCTTGGGAAGTAATTGACCTAACTAAATACATACGTCTCTACATTTATGCCAGAGGAAATCATACTAGATACAGGTGAGATGATACTGGTGTTTCAGCAACTTGATGAATGAAATATATAGGCTTTGTAGTATGATGTGAAACTAGTTATTTATAACAAAGATTCTTTGGGGAAATGTTTTTCACATTCTAAGTAGACTGAGATAGGAGCATAACTTAATTGTAAATCATGAGCTGCACTGTTGTAAATTTAATTCATTTCTGTTAGTAAGAATGTATCCTCCTCTTTCCCCAGATTGTTTTTATAACCCTCATGGATTTTATTTGAGCATTGAAATGACAGTAGGATAAATTTTTCTGTGCTAGCCTAAAAATTGGTTGAAATTGTTTTTATTCATTTTAGGAAATCTACCTTCTTCAATGTACTAACCAATAGTCAAGCTTCAGCAGAAAACTTCCCATTCTGCACTATTGATCCGAATGAGAGCAGAGTACCTGTGCCTGATGAAAGATTTGACTTTCTTTGCCAGTACCACAAACCAGCAAGGTAAGAAAAATCTTTATGCCATTGTTCATGTGGTAGCCCTGTATAGATTAAGTACACATACATTAGTGATGTATTTAAAATCATGTGTTTTAATTTTTTTTCAAAATTAATTCGGAATTGTTATTTTGTGAGTGCTCAGTCACTCAGTGGTGTCTGACTCTTTGCAACCCCATGAACTGTAGCCCCCCAGGCTCCTCTGTCCATGGGATTCTCCAGGCAAGAACACGAGTTGGTTGCCATTATTTGGGGTGATTATTAAAGTAATGTAGAGCCTGGAGAAGGGTAAGGAAGGATACATCCATTGTTAACATTGCAGTTATTTTTTTCTGGGGAGTGTGAAGTAAAGGGAGTAATTAGTCTGTATTATGTGATTCCACTCATGTAAATGTATACACGTATGTGTGTATTCATAGGAAAATGTATGAAGTGAAGATCACAAACTAATCCATGGTTATCTCTAAGGAATGTAATTTTTAGAATGGAATTTCATTTTTTATTTCTTGTGTTTCTCTATGTTGTTTAAAGTTTTTATAACAAACATGTTATTAGGCTGGTGCAACAGTAATTGCGGTTTCAGACCCTGAATTTTAAATAATTGTAATTAGGTTCAGACATATCTTTATTAATCAAAATAGGAACCATTACAGTCAACACATTTTTGCCAATGAGAAATAAGTTTGTTTATTCCTGTAGCATAAAAATCTGTGCTTTGGGATTCAGCAAACTTGTGAAAAGCGTTTTCTGCGTCCTGCTGGTTGTGGAAGCATTTTCCTTGCAAAAAGTTGCCGAGATGGCTGAAGCAGTGGTAGTTGGTTGACAAGAGGTCAGGTGAATGGGACAGATGAGGCCAACCTTGTAGAACAATTTGTTCAACTTTTGAAGCATTGGTTGTGCGATGTTCAGTGGGGCATTGTCATGCAGAATTGGGCCCATTCACTTGATCAATGCCTGCTGCAGGCATTGCAGTTTTCTGTGCATCTCGTTGATTTGCTGAGCATACCTCTCAGGTGTAATGGTTTTGCTGAGATTCAGAAAGCTGTAGTGGATCAGGCTGGCAGCAGACCACCAAACAGTGACCATGACCCTTTTCTTGGTTCAAGTTTGGCTTTAGGAAGTGCTTTGGAGCTTCTTCTTGGTCCAGCCACTGAGCTGGTCATTGCTGGTTGTTGTATAAAATCCGCTTTTCGTTGCTTGTCACAGCCTGATAGAGAAATGGTTCATTGTTGTTGTGTAGGATGAGAGAAGATGACGCTTTAGAACGATGATGTTTTTGATTTTCGGACAGTTCTCAAAGCACCCACTTGTCAAGCTTTTGCACCTTTCTAGTTTGCTTCAAACGCTGAATGACTGTAGAATGGTTGATGCTGAGTTCTTCGGCACCTTCTTGTGTAGTTGTAAGAAGATCAACTTCGATGATTGCTCTCAATTGGCTGTTGTCACCTTCCGATGGCTGGCCACTGTGCTCCTCATCTTCAAGGCTCTCGTCTCCTTTGCAGAACTTCTTATACCACCACTTCACTGTACATTCGTTAGTAGTTTCTGGTCCAAATGCATTGTTGATGTGAGTTGTCTCTGCTGCTTTATGGCCCATTTTGAACCTGAATAAGAAAAACGCTTGGATTTGTTTTTTGTCTCACATCATTTCTATAGTCTAAAATACATATAAAATAAACAGCAAGTAACAATTCATTAGCAAAAATCATAAAGCAAGAATTGCACATTAAAATGATGTATAGCATAACCACATTTATTTAAGAATGTATTCCAATATCAATTGCAATTCCAATGCAAAACTACAGTTACTTTTGCACAAACCTAAATAGTATATTTTTAATTAGAAAAAAAATAATATAGGTTTATTGTAGGAAATTCACAGCATGGAAATGTATAAAGAGAGGAGTAAAATCACGTATACTTCTGTCTTGATATAATAAATATAAGTACTTTGGAGGTAGAAACTTCCATACTTTTGATATTTTTTTACTTGGGGTATTATTAGTATTTTTCTAGAGTAAAAATACAGATTTAAATGATTTTTAATACAATACTTATGCTTCATACTACGTTATATGAACGTGTGTACAGTTTATTTGCTCTTTCCCTACTATTGAGATTTTGTGTGCATTTAGTTTTTCGCTCTTTTGAACGTGGTGATAAATCCCAAGATTTCATCTCCAGTCCTGAACTCTGTTGAACTCCAGACATGTATCTTAACTGCCTCTTTGACACTGACACTTAGATGACTAAGCAAGTGCCTCTGACCTGACATGTCCAAAATGAGCTTCTTGGTTTCACCCTGCCTGTGTCAATATTGTGCTTCCTCAAGACTTTTATAATTCAGTAAATACCCCTATTATTTCTCTAGTTGCTTAAGTTAAAGCCCAAGATTTATTCTGGATTCTTTTCTTTCCTCACCCCTACATCCAATCTGTCAGAAATTCCTGAGTTCTAACTATAAAATATATACCAAATTCATTTTCTTCTCTTACTTTCATCCTCTAGTTTTAGCATCTGTTCATTTTTGACAAATTAATTATTACTGTGATGATTGTCACATGATGATTTTGTAATTTCATCATTTATTTTTCATTTATTAGATGGCATTCTGCTATAAGAAGAGCTTTCTTGTTTTCATTTATTCATTCATATATTTATTCCTATCACTGTTACTCACTTTGTTATAATCTATTATAATCATTGGACGTAGCTCAAATTATATCCCTCAGATTGACTCCTCAAGCTGACTTCTGTATCCTTTTTAAAAACATTTTATTTTTAAATGATTTCAATTTTATATATAAGCTAAAAAATTATATGTAGAATGCTTGTGTGGTTTCACTCAAATTTCTCTGAACTCTTGAAAGTAAGTTGCAGACATAATGCCACACTGCACTTTAATTCTTCAGTTTTTATTTGCTAAATATAGACACTCTCCAGCATTGCCAGAGTAAACCATTATAATCAGGACATTGACAATGATCTAAATTTCATACGATCTAAAAACATAGTCTTAAAAATCACTGGTGCGTGTATAAAAAGTCCTTGAATAAGGGCTCAAGTTTTTGTTTTTTGATATATGGTATTAATGGTTTAAACCTTTATCATGGCCTTAAATCAAGAATCAGAATTAAACTCATTCCCATTAGAAAACTGAATCTCAGAACTATAGATTGACCTGTCTTGTTTCCTCATAAAAGGAAATGGAAATCTAAGAAGGTAAAATGATTTGTCCAAGGTCACACAGATAGTTAATGTCAACCAGCACTAGAGCTGAAGGCTTCTTTAAATTCAGGGCCTTTCCACTCATATCTATGCTACTGTACTTTATATTTATCATATGGGTGATAGTTTTAGGTATAAGACATTATGTAGATGAATTTGGTTGCACTTAACGTACTGATTTGAAAATTCATTTATTGAGATAGCAACAGGTAGCTGGTATTTTAGTGTTGGTGTCAGCACTTGAGTTGTGTCAACGAGGACCTGGGTTTGTCCCCCTCTCCATTTTACTTTCTTCCTCAGCTGGATCCTAAGATTGCCTTCCCTTTTATTCACAGGATGCCTCTCCAGTCTTGGAATTGTATACTTTGTCGTCCATGTTCAGAGTGAGGAAAGAGGGGTTTGCTTCTAGAAGCTCTGTCAGAGCACTGATGAGCTTCTATTTAAGAATGCTCTTACCTTCTCTGGCAAACCTCTCCTTAAGTCTTTCTAGGCAAGTGGGGCAAAGCAGAGGTCTTGGAGTCATTGGTTGTGCCTAGGGGATGAGATTAAACTGCTTATTTAGGTCCAAGTACATGCCCCTTCTAGAATTAAGTATAGAGCCTGCTTCTCCAAAGCTCTGGGCTACACTGGCGAGGGATGGCTGGCCAAGTGACAGTCAGTATAGTCCCCAGGGGAAGGGCAGAGGACACCACTGGTGAGGCAACCGCAGTATCCACCAAAAGCTGAACCATATCTCATGTATGTTTTCTGTGGATTTGCTGATAAGAGCTATCAGCTATTTCTATTTGTATAAAAAAAAACTTATGGAACAGTTATTTTTAAAATACTCATTTTCCATGTAGATAATAGAGAAGTATTTTATGGAACTTTATGTTGTGTTTTATCATGTAGTAAAATTGACATTCTGAAAAGTGAATATTCTGAAAATTGACAAAGGATACATATGTAGGCCATACACCTTTGTCATATGACGTTGAGCTTTATTTACTCATGCTTTAATCTCCCTTTTTACATGGCTGACTGGTTTTGTTAACTTGTTTTCTAGTTTGTGTTAACTGTTACTTGACCTTGTCTCATTCTGTTGCAGTTGTTAACAACTAGGTTGTTACTATTCTGTTAATTGGTTCACATCATTACATGCACTTCGGGGCTGTAAAACCCATATGGCGATTAAATGCAAGAGGGAGAGCACATCCGTATACCTATGGCTGATTCATTGATATTTAGCAGAAAACAACAAAAATCTGTAAAGCAATTATCCTTCAATTAAAATAAATTAATAAAATAAAAATAAGAGGGATTAATAAAATCATTTGTATTTAAATTAAAAAAATGCAAACCTAGATATCCTGTATCCCAGTTTCATTACTATTGAGCTGAATGATCCTGTGTGCAGTAGATTTCTTAACTCCTCAAAGGCTCAATTTCCTCATCTGTAAAGTGGGTTTAATAAATAACATCCACCGTATAGAGTTGTTGAACTTTGAAATGATAATGCACATCACCAGTCCGTGTCACTTGGTCTGATTCCTGGCACAGTCAGTTGTCCGTTAGCTCATTTTGTGATGGTCGCCTTGCCTTGTATCAGTGTGCTCTGAAACATTCCCCCCTCTCTGCTTTTGTGTATGTGTGCATGTGCCCGTGGAGCAGTATAATAAAATTAATGATGTGAGTTTTCATTTTTAGAGACATAATAACAACATCTATTCTGTTTTAAAATGTTTTCTCTTCATTTTCCTAGTTAAGAAAGATTATTTCTTGCTTGCATTTTTAAATTCATTTGAGAGTCTAATAAACATTGTTCTAGAAAGTAAAAAATTAATTTATGTAATGTGTTTGGAAGAGCCATTTGGCTAATAAACAGGTTCTTAGTACTGTCTTCTACTAAAGTCATTTTTTGTTTTTCAGCAAAATTCCTGCTTTTCTAAATGTAGTGGATATTGCTGGCCTTGTGAAAGGAGCTCACAATGGGCAAGGCCTGGGGAATGCCTTTTTATCTCATATTAGTGCCTGTGATGGAATCTTTCATTTAACACGTAAGTACAGTTGTTTATTTAGTTGATTGATTCCATTATGATTCATATTTTCTTTCCATTGTGCAAATCAAATAATAAATAACTAATAAAATAAGATTTGCTTAGTTTCACAGGGTGAATCGTGGTTTGTGTGTTAATTGTGACTTAATGTGATTAGGTATCATCTCCACATGAAAAGGCTTATTCCACAGTATATGCTGTGTTGTTGTCAGTTTCTAATTGAATTTTATCCCATTTTGGATTAGACTCATTGAGAAGTGTTTCTATGCAGAAGTAATTTTGTTGATTATAAAAGGCATTTTGAAATTTTCTTAACTTGTGGAATTTTCCTTCATTTTTGCTTTCCATGTGTTGAGAAGACAGAATTGATAAAGGAGGGGATTCCATTATTCTAGAGGAGAGAAAAGCATCCGGGTTATATATTAGAGATGAAAGGATTAAGGAGAAACTATAGATCAGCTAGTTGTTAATGAAGAGAGGGATATAAAGCAAAGAGAAAAAATAGGTGGAATTATGTGTTGGTTTGAGTTCTACAGAAGTGACCCACGAACATAGTAATCCTCTGAAAAAATAGAAAGTTTTAGGTTAAGGTTCAGGTCAACACTACTTTATGGTAATAATATTGTAATGAACAAATTAATGCAAATGAAGGAAATATAAATCAGAGGTGGAGTCTGATTTAGTGTTTTTCTCTGTTACTGGTCCTAGACAGGTAGCTATAAGCAACTGAGAATGAGCATTTAGAAAGTTTTGCTTAGTAATTCATTTTTATTTTATTCCACAAAAGCTCATAATAGATAGTTTGAGAAGCACTGTTCTAGGTAGCTTTACTTGAAGATATAAAGACACTTTATGGACGAGATTGTGATGTAGGCAGAGAATAAGATTGTATATTTGTGAGTATGGAGGGGCTTTAAATCTTTAGACCACTCTGTCTTATTTGACACATTATTTGTGGAGCACCTCTTTCTGTTGTGCTAAGGGATATGATGGTGAGTGGAAACAGAAATGACCCTCTCTCATGGTGTTTACAATCCAGTGGAGGAAACACACACTGAGTAAATGGTCTTGTAAATGCCAGATATCATTCTCTAATTGTGTACAGAGAAGAGAGACAGATTTTTTTGGAACCATGAACATTTTTTTTAATGGTTTGCATGAGTTAAAAATGAAAAACTGGGCTTTCCTGGCGGCTCAGTGGTAAAGAATCCTCCTGCCAGTGCAAGAGATAATGAATTCGATCTCTGATCCAGGAAGATCCCACATGCCCCGAAGCAGCTAAGCCCCTGTGCCCAGCTATTGAGCTTGTGCTCTGGAGCCTGGGAACTGCAACTATGAAGCCCAGGTGCCGCAACTCCTGAAGCCCAGATACCCTAGAGCCGGTACTCCGCAAGAAGAGAAGCCACTGCTATGGGAAGCCTGTGTACCGCAACTAAAGTGTAGCCCCTGCTCGCTGCAACTAGAGAAACCCTGTGCAGCAACGAAGACACATCACAGCCAAAAATAAGTAAAGAAATAAAGTTTTAGAAAATTGAAAAACTTTTAAAAAGTGGGAATTTCTCCATATTTTTGCCATAAATGGCATCTGTAATTTTGAATAAACAACTCTGATGAGCTATGGGTATACTCTATGGTGAGGTGTATGTATTAACTATAGAACAAAATTTCTTTATGAATTCATAATTTTCCTTTTTTGTGTGCTTTTAGTTTTCCTTGATCATGTTGTTAAAGAAAAGTGACACAATACAGAATACGGAAATAGGAACCACGTTATGGGAAGCAAATTCTTTTAAAATTTATATATGTGGTAACTTCTCATAGATGTTTTATTTAGAAAAATAATTTTTTTCTCTAGAGTTCAGTGAGCCAATATAATTTGCTTTTACCAATTTTTAGAAGCAATATAACTTCCTATTGTTAGATATTTAAAGCTTTGAACATGACCAGACTATTGATTTCATGGAATCCTTAGCTTTTTAAAGCTGGCATTTGAAGTTTTGAAGTGATTTTTCAACAGAAAGCTAAAGTGCTTGTGTGTTATCTGAAGGACAGCACCTTTGGCTGTATCATTGCACCTACTGTCAAGCTGTCAACAAGTTTATAGTTGAAACTTGTTAGTTTCTCAGCAGCCACTTAGAGATATGACCTTGTAGCCTGGAAATAAGAGTTCTGCTTTTTGAGGTATGAGGCAGTTTTGTTCCCAATTTAGAAACATATAGGAGGTTCAGATTTATAGAACTGTTAATTGTGAAGTATGTACTCATTTATAGTTATAGAAAACAAAATTTCAAATACAGTTGATTATTTTCACCTAAATTGTTGTGTGTTTGCATGTGTGTGTAGTTGGTGGTAATGGTGGGAAGATGGGATGTGTGGTACCCTGTTCTTTCCAGAGTTCTGTTCCCCAGTTGCTTGTTAAAGGGACAAAATGTAGGAACCTGGGATGACTGTAGAGTTAGCATGTTTTTAAATACCTCTTTAGGACTTCCCTGGTGGCTCAGATGGTAAAGCGTCTGTCTACAATGTGGGAGACCTGGGTTCGATCCCTGGGTCAGGAAGATTCCCTGGAGAAGGAAATGGCAACCCACTCCAGTACTCTTGCCTAGAAAATCCCATGGATGGAGGAGCCTGGTGTCCATGGGGTCGCAAAGAGTCAGACACAACTGAGCGACTTCACTTTCACTTTCACTTTAGGGTATGAACAGACTCTGGCAGTTATGGCCTGGCAAGCAGTTCATTACTAACAATATTAGCATGTGTCTGAATTGTTGGCATTTTATTTTGATTTCTAGAAGAAGGGAAATGATTACTAAGCACCTAGTATTAGGTGAAAGTGAAAGTGAAGTTGCTCAATAGCATCTGATTCTTTGTGACCCCGTGGACTGTAGCCTACAAGGATCCTCTGTCCATGGGATTTTCGAGGCAAGAGTACTGGGGTGGGTTGCCATTTCCTTCTCCAAATATTAGGTACTATGGTAGATTTTTTTTCTAATGTATTCTATTTAATGTTAACAATTCTGCAGGATTGGTGTTATCCCAGCTGTATAGGTGAGGGTATTGAGAGAAAAAGACTAAGTAGTTTTGCTCAAGTACATAGTAAATGTAAATTTGGCCTCGAGCCCATCTTTCTTCTTTCTTTTTCTGGTCACACCATGCAGCCTGTGGGATCTTAGTTTTCCAACCAGAGATTGAATCTGGGCCCCGGGCAGTGAATGTGCCAGAGTCCTAACCACTGGACTACTAGGGAATTTTCCCCATCTCTCTTCTTTAAGCTCTTTTTTTTCACCATACCACACTGTTTTATTCACTTTTAGATCTGAATGTTTAGAATCTACATAGTAAACATGTTAAAGATCCATGTATTTGTGTGTGTGGTGGATGTGGGGAAAGAAAAAGAGAAGTTAAGTGCTTGGAGTATGCTGTTTTCCAGAGACTACCTGCTCTTCACAGTAGTGACCTATAGACGTATCTGGAGACGTTTCTGAAGAGACAGATGCTGTATAGTGATTTTAAAAGAATTGGGTTATAGTTTTATTCTTTTGTTGCCATCAAATATTTATTAAGTACTTACTGTGTGCCAGGCTATGTGGTAAGTGCTTTATGTGAGGAATTTCATTCAATTCCCAGAGTAAGTCAGATGTAGGTGCAGAGAGGTTAGAACATGTGTCCAGGGTTAATAGCTGGTAGGTGGTATAGTTGGGAGTAGTACTCAGGAAGGCCAGTCTGACTGCAAAACCTGCACTCTTAGCCTTTGTACCAGTGGTGACCAATAGAAATACAATGTGAGCTACCTGTGTAGTTAAAAGTTTTCTGATAGTCACATTAAAAAAGTAACAAATGAAATTAACTTTAATAACATTTACTCTATCAAAAATATTATTTCAGTGTTAGTCAATATGAAAATTTATTGATATATTTTTTGGTGCCATGTTTTTGAAATCTGGTGTGTAATTTTTACTTAGAGCACATGTCCATTTGGACTAGCTGCATTTCAAGTACTTTATAGCCATATGTTGGAGAAGGCAATGGCAACCCACTCTAGTACTCTTGGCTGGAGAATCCCATGGACGGAGGAGCCTGGAAGGCTACAGTCCATGGGGTTGCTACGAGTCAGACACGACTGAGCGACTTCACTTTTACTTTTCACTTTAGTGCCTTGGAGAAGGAAATGGCAACCCACTCCAGTGTTCTTGCCTGGAGTATCCCAGGGACGGGGGAGCCTGGTGGGCTGCCGTCTATGGGGTCACACAGAGTTGGACACGACTGAAGCAACTTAGCAGCAGCATCAGCATAGCCATATGTGGCTAATGGCTACAATATTAGTTACTTATATTCATAGAAAGAAATTTGAAGAGAGACCTCAAATTGTTAATAGATTCTTTGGAGAATAGAATTGGGATGGAGAGAGAGGTGGGTGACTTTCCTTTCTTATGTTAGACCCTTGGCTAGCTTTTTAAAAAGTGAACATGTATTATTCTGATTTTTAAAACATGAGAAATTTTCTTATTTAAATACCAATGTAGTGAGTGAGTGAAGTCACTCAGTCGTGTCCGACTCTTTGTGACCCCGTGGACTGTAGCCTATCAGGCTCCTCCGTCTATGGGATTTTCCAGACAAGAATACTGGAGTGGGTTGCCATATCCTTCTCCAGGAAATCCTCCTGACCCAGGGATTGAACCTGGGTCTCCCACATTGTAGGCAGACGCTTTACTGTCTGAGCCACCAGGGAAGTCTGATGTAAGGTATGTACAAATGATTCAAGTAAAATTCTAAGGAGTTCTGTATTAAATCAGTGAGAAGATGGCTTTGCTTAGAATGTTGTGATTCACGAGTTGTCAGTGATCTACTGCTATCTCTGTAAAAATGTTTGGTTTTTAAACTGGGCTAATCAGGACAGTTCTGCCAGGATGATTTAGTTAAAGATTTTATTCTCAGATAATGAAATTAGTGGGCTCTGTTGTTAAAGAAGTTACTTCCTTGAGAGCTCCCACAGCATTATGTTTGTATGTTCTGTTCTGCCATTAAATGATACTTGAATTTCTAAGGTACCTTAGTGGTGTGTGGTTGAGTGTGTGTGTATGTAAGGCAGATTGCCTTTATACCTCCTTGTTCTAATAACTAATTCCTTTTCGTACAGTTATCTCTTCCTCATTTTATGTATTCTTGGTAAGGGGATATTATCCAGTTTCCTCCTTCCACCGCGGGAACCTTATCTGTGCCCTTGACAGACACAGCCAAGAACTGGCCACCCAACCTGAGCTGGGCTTTGAGAGATGAAAAGATTGAGTTAAGGTCATTAAGAACTCAGTATTTCATTTCATCTGGCTTTTTTTTTTCCCACCCCAAGAGGAAGAATGATAATAGAAAAGGAAGCGTAGTCTTCTAAATAGATTCTTAACATTTTTATTGTATTTACACCAGTTGTTTTAATATCCCGAGTGCAGAGTCATCTGAAGAAAATTCCTTGTTGATTTGTCAAAGTGAAGGGAAAGGCTTGCTAGTCATGCCAGCCCATTGTTGTTTTGTGATATAATCAGTAGCCATCTATGTGATATCAAAAAGTATTCCCTTGTAATAGGTTGGGTTATGTATAATTTAGGTAGTGTTCTCCAGTAGTCCACATAGAATTATAAGTTGGTTATTTGTTTATCCCCCCTCCCCATCATATCTAATGAGTGGGCAGTTTTGGTTTTATCAGATTTCACCCCACCTTTTCATTATAAATGGCTAAATAGATGTTGATACTTTAAAAAATATTCATAATGTTTAAAAATTCTGAATGATACATGGTTATTATAAACAAAATAGGAAATAATGAAGTGTTCACAATAAAATTTCATGTCTGTCCCTTGCTTCCAGTCTTCAGAAGTAACTGCCTTTTCTTTAAAATCTGAAAGGATATGTGCTTATTTTCCTCTCCTGATTACATGGAGGAGTTTAGTTTCTATTTGAATTTATTTTCCAATGTTTATTTTCCTTAAAAAAAATAATCTAGTAAGTAGAGCATTTCAATTTTCAGAATAACTTAATTGTAGCTTGATTTTTATGTCATTTCTTTTTATTTTGAAAGATCTATGAAGTTTTATAATTCTTAAAAAAATGTCTGTTGCCCCCCTTGCTCCCACTCCGCAATATGATTTTAAGCCCTTGACTGATTTTACTTCTCTTTTGGGCTTACGTCTCTTAAACTGGGCAGACAAGTTCATATGAGATAGAATTAAAATTAATCTATGTAGATGATTTCTGTGCAGATGGTTAGAATTTTTGGCCAGGAAAAATAAAAGCCCTGATCCTTTCTCTTTTGTTATTAATGACAGATGCCTCTTCATTCTGTTTTGTATTACTATTCCTCTGTGTCTTGTTTGAATTTCATATGTCTAAATTGCTCAGTTAGAGTTTTAACAGTAAGATTCCAGAGAGTTCCTTTAGTTTTGTTGCCTGTGTTTGCTAAAAAGTAGCGTTGATGGAAGAAAGAGGTTTTAAGTTGCCTTTCTAGTTTATATAGAATGTTAGCCCTCAAGGCACTACAACTTTATTGAACTGCTAAATAAGAAGGTAAAAATGCTTTCATTTAATTGCCACCCCCCTTTAGGTTAAGTTAGGTGTTTATATGTTTTGTAAATCACCTTTAATTACCACAGAACATAAATTGCTGTTTTTCAAGAGACCACCTCCCCCCTTCCTCATAAGCACGTCATTTAAGAGTTTAAAATGAGTCACACATTTTTGCCTAGACACAAATTGCCAATATAAAGCTGTCTTTGATTGTATCCTAAAATAATGGAGTTTTTTTTCTTTGGGTCCTGTAATTTTCTTTTTCAGCAGTATTTATTAAATTAATCTAGTATTGGATTGCAGTAAACAATCTGACCAAAAAACATATGTTTTCTTTGTTTCCTCGGTACAAATTCAATGGGTTAAGTAATCATGCAGTGGTTCTCATCTACATATACAACGCATTCTAATAATGAACTTCTGTTGACTGTGGAAAATATTGCAGCAGTAGGAAACAGTTCCTTCTAGTTTACACTGTAATAGTGTATGAAGTTATTTAATCTGCTAGCTGTTTACAGTTTAATTGCTTAAACGTATCCTCATATTCATGGTGGTCTTATATTTACTTAGGTGCTTGAGGCATTCTCATTTTTTTTTTCTTAATTGTCTTTTCTGACACATTTTAGAGATCTCCTTTCCTGTCCTCTCTGCTCAAAATAGCAACTATATGGATTCTTTAAAAAGCTCTTCTCTCACTAAGAGTTGAAATTACTCAGGGATGGAAGGGCAACTTCTAAGGTCCTGGAGAGTCTCTTGATCTTTTAAACATTAATGTTTGAACTACGTTTTTCTTAGTTGTCAGAACACTGTCATTATGTTAAGTTAAAAATGTAAGTTTGAGACTGATTTGGTTTTGAAAACCAGTGTATTCATTGTTATACTTGACTTGAGTGAAATCGTAACACTTGTGTTTTACTACAGTGTAAGTCTTCAGTTTTACTATAACTTGTCCCTTTGCAAATATTACACTGACACCCGTAAACCACCCATTGTAGGCCCAGAATCATTTTCCTGCATCAGTGACTCAAAATATTGAGCTTGTGGGTTGCCAGCCTAGGCAGCTGAGGGAACGCGGGGCTTCCTTTAAGGGCTGCAGGCTGTGTAGCAGTGCTAGTCCTTTAGAACCAAAAGATTCCTCTCCTCTCCCCTGTGAGGTCAGGGTGTCCCTCCGGAACCGCAGACTGCTCAAGAGCCTGGAGCGATCTCCTCCAGGCCTGTGATGTCTCCTCCTGCTCCATCTTCCCTGTGTCTTGCTGTCCTCGCTCCCAGGGCAGGAGGGCGGAAGGCGCGTTGCCTGGCTGGCTTGGATTTGACGGACTGAGTTCTTGCTGTTGGGAACTAAAGAAGACCCCACTGTCTCACCAGACCTCTAGACACTTCACCCGTCATATAGGTAAAGAGTTGGGTCAGGGGAAGGTGGTTTTGTTCCGCTTTGCTCTTCCCTGAGTGGAAAGGGACGACTGTATCCACCTTCTCCATAAGTCAGCTGTGAAGATCTTCTCTTGTACGCCAATTGTCAGGTCGATGGAACTGAAATGGTGTTTATACATTATAGCTTTCTGGGAATAGTGTTCTCCCTCATTCCCCAACTAAATTTACTATTCAAATTTTGTTAAATCCTTAGAGTGAAAATGAAAATGCAGGGGATTACGTGTACCCCACTCATTTCCTAACTTGTTTTTTTCCATCTTGGTATATTCAGGCTGAATTCTGATTTGTGTATTGTGTATAAAAAGTTTGAGAAAGAACTCTAATTAAAATTATTTTGAATATGGTTTTTAAAACCAATTGAAAGTGTTATATTTGGGGTTTTAGTCAGATCAAGGATTGATATTTTACTTTAAAGAACTTAAGAAAATAAAGTCCCATAAAGGAAATTTACTGTAGGTTATGATTTTAAATACAGAACCACAGTCTTATATATCACCATTTTAAATATGATCTGCTATTTATAAACTCATGGTTGTAGTAATAGGAAGGAATCAGATGAATGAGTAATAGGGAAAGGAATGTACTGAGTTAGGAGCAGGCACTTTTCGGTGCTCTCATATGATACTCCTGTGAATGAGATCTTATTAGCCCATTTTAGAAACGAGGAAACTGGATCTCAGGGAGTTTAAATAACTTCCAAAAACCACACAGCTACTGAGTTGGCAGAGTCAAGATTTTTTAGCAAAACTCATCCTTTAATTACTACCCTGTGTTTACTTCCTGAAACCATTTTATTGCTTAAAATTATAAAACATTTTTCTTATTTTAGGGTAGCTTTAATAGTAATAATAATTTTTAACGAGAGGATAATATTTCATTGCCAGTGATCTACAATTTATCATTTCCTAGGTACTAGAGTATGTTTTTAGTTATTCTGCTGTGATAGATGACGCTTCTGTGAGTGACTTTATTCACATACCTTTTTGCCTTTATTGTATTGTTCACTCTTTTTGTTGGTTAGTTACCCAGTCATGTCTAACCCTTTTATGGACACGATGGGCTGCAGCCCTCCAGGATCCATGGGATTTCCCAGACAAGAATACTGGAATAGGTTGTCATTTTCTCCAGGGGATTTTCTTGATCCAGGGATCAAGCCTGCATCTCCTGCATTGCAAGTGGATTCTTTACCACTAAGCCACTGGGGAAGCCATTATTTGCTTAAGAAATATTTATTGGAGAGAAATTAATGAATCAAAGGGTACATTCTTTTACATTTCATTACTTGCTAGCCATTGCCATGTTGATTTTCAACAGGGTTTCTTGAATTTGCTTTTTTGTAGAAATTATCATACTGCATTTAACCAGCTGTAAATACCAGTTGTACAGTGTATATTGGGAACAACTTAAAGTATACATAAATCAGTGAAATAAGATTACATGTTAACTATTTACCCTATTGAGAGTAAAGGGGAAAAGCTAAGTGACTTTGATAAGGAAATAGCTGGCAGAGCCCCAAGAGTAGAACTGTTCCTGAAGAACAGTTGTTGGAAGAGAGAGAATGGAGGAGCCTGAACGCACTGGAATTTACTAGGGGGTTGCTGTTTACCTGGTTTGCCATTCTTGGCAGGGCTTTGTGGTTAATCTCTGAGTTAAATTTGATGTAAATTAAGACCAGACTATAATTTGAATTTGAATTTGAATCCTTCTTTGTTATAACCTCTTTCAGTTCTTGTTGTCAGGCTTTCTTTGCTGACATTGTAATTTGTGGATGAGAATTCTAAACTTTGCTTCATTTCATTTGAGAGGCATTAGGAAACTTAATTACTTTACTTGCAAATAGATTTATACTGAGTATTTGCATACAAGTATTGCATACATATGTTATAAACGTCTCTGTTTTTTCACTAAATGACTTATTAGGTAATACTATGTTAGGAAATCTAATAAAGGAGAGAAAGTTAATATTATTTTACATGGTTTACTTAACCCTGATGTTTATATGTTGTATTTTCCTTTCATTTTTGATAACTGCCCTATACCAGCTGAGGCAGAATGGTAGCTAGTCTTTACTGGACTGATAATGATATCTCTTGATAGCTGGTGAAAAAAATTGTTCTTCCCAACATTTCTCATCATCGCCTTTCTTTTCCTTTACATGACATGAAGAATGACAGATACTGGTACCAGAAGCTTTGTTTACTGAGGATTAATATGTGGAGGAGGGTCTGGTAACCCACTCCAGTATTCTTGCCTGGAGAACTCCATGGACAGAGGAGCCTGGCAGGCTATAGTCCATGGGGTCGCAAAGAGTTGTACACAACTGAAGCAACTTAGCACACAATATGTTTTAGGCAGTAGCTTAAAGCTTTATTATTACATTTGTGGCCTCATTTAAGTTTTCACAAGGTTTACTTGAAGTATGCACTACTATTCCCATTTTACATGCTAAAGCAACAATTAAAGAGGGCAGGTAGCTCACTCAGGTTAGTAAATGGCAGAACTGGAAGTAGAATTGGGGCTCTTTGATCTAAAACCCTTCCTATTAACCATTATCTCTCATGTGTTGTGTACATTTTTAGTTAATTGACTTTAACATTCTTGGTCCCACGTTTCAATTCTTTAGTTTCCTTTACCTTAGAACCTAGTTACTTCAAGAAAATCTTCACATTCTGTTTTTGAGCCTAAAGTACTCATAGTAATTACTTTGATGTTCACAAGCACTTCTGGGGATAGAGTTCAGAGAGAAAGAAAGATCACGTTTAGTCAGAGAAGTTGTAGTTTTTCTTGGTTCATAGATAGATGTTTTGTGTGGGTTTCTTTCAAGGTAATTTATGTATGGTAAGCAAAATACAGCTTACTTTAGAAAGTGGATGCTTACTGTTAATTAGCATCAATGTATCAGTATTTTATCTGGAATTAAAAAATACATTTAAAGGTTATAGGATCTTATTTTCACTAAATTAGGGTCCCATTGAAACACTTTACTGAGGTCTCTACCCTCTCAGTTTTTGGTTATTTGGGTGATACACACAAAAATGGGATATGTTGGCATTTTTCCTAGGATAAAGTTGGCACGATGATGAGTTGATTCATTAGCATCCTCTAAAGGTGATTAACGAAAAATTTTCAATCTCTTTGATGTCACACTAGTAGTGTTTGATGGTTTTATGCTATCTGGGATGATGTGCAGGATGTTCCTGGCTTATCTGTTTTATTTTCTGCCCCAGGTCTGAAAATAGCAAAGTGTCTAAAAGAGCACTTGCTCTTTTTTTTCTAACTGCTATAGCTTCTCACTCAGCTATCGTTCTTTATATCCCCTAGAGAAATTTATTAAAAAAAAAAGAATGCAATTTTTCCAGTCTCTTGTCTATATGGAAAGGTGGACAGATATCTTAAAATTAAGTTTGAATTAATAACCTCTAAGGCAGCATTTCTCAAATTTTTTGGCCTTAAGACTCTTTTATAGTCTTAAAATTATTAAATATACCAAGAGCTTGTATTTATATAGGTTATTATCAATCCATATTTACCATATTAGAAATTAAAACTAAAACTAAAAATGTCTTTCTTTCTTAATGTTCTTTAAAATAACAGTGGTAAACCCATTATATGTTAACATTTTTTGAAAAATAATTTTATTTTCTAAAACAAAAATATTTAATAAGAGCGGGAGTGTTTTATATATTGCAAATTGCTAATGTCTGACATAGGAGATTGCTGGATTATATTTGCTTGTACCTTTAGTTTTTTGCAATGTTTATTTGAGTGAGATAAATGAAGAAAATCTGGCCCTATACAGATGTGTGATTGGAAAAAGGAAGAGTATTTTAGTAATCATTTTAGATAATTGTGAATATTATTCTTTGATACTGCATCAAAAATAGTTGATAAATAGTTTCTTAAATAGTTTATAAATAGTTTCTTAAAAGTTAATTGAAATATAAAGTCTGCAATATAGCAATGGACTCTTTTTCTCTTGCATTAAAGTCCATTGGTCTATTTTGTATTTTGAATGACTCTTCTATCCATGCATACCTTTAGTCATTTGGAAAATACCAATTCTCAGTGAGTATTCTGCAGATCTTTTGAATTATAACATATTTCATTATACTGTAGCACAAAATCACATCTGTTAATATCACCACAGATCTCATAAGAAAAGTCTTTGCATATGGGGAAGCTGTCAACGTCATGGTAGCACTTACAAGTTTTCCAAAATTTTAATTTTCAATTGAGAGCCTAAATTTTATCATTTACAATAAAATGGCTGCCAGATATAACCATGGTTTGAATGTCAGTTGATCTTTCAAGTAGAAATGATGTTCCACAGAAAAAGTGACTAGTTCAGCTTGCAATTCAAATGCTTTTTCTTGATAACCATGGTATTTTGGTATGTAGCAGAAGTGTTTTATGTGTACTTCTGTGTCTTCACCCAGCATATTAAAAAGATGTATACCCCAGGTTGAGATTTTGTAAAATTAATAATTTTTACTTTTATTAAGGTCATTCTTAACTGAAACTTGGTTGTTGTGTATGTGAAGAATACAGTGATTACTAGTACAGTTTGAGATCACCACCTTGATTTTCATACTAAGTTCCTGGTGGTTCTCTCACTATTGATTTCGCACTATGACTGCAAACGTCAACTCAGTGAGGAAGACAGACAGCATCTTGTTATTATTATGGCAGAATGGTTTGAACTTGCAGACCCCTCAGGGGTCAGTCACCACACTTTGAGAACCACTGTTCTAAATTCTTTGAATATGCCCCAAAGTCTTTGTTATTCTTTATGAATTTGCCTATATTCTTCTCATTAATACAACCCGGATTTCTTCAGGTTCCACTATTCCAGGTAAATGAAAATAATTTATCACTTGACTTTACCGTTTTTGTTTTGCAAGCATTGTATAAAATTTTTTACTTCTAATGTGCAGAGCTTTCAGCTACATGGTCATTTGAAAAGGCTTTGAATAATAGACATTGCCTGTGTTAGGTGCTTTGTCTGCAAATGAATATTTGGCTAGCATGTGTAAATAAATTGCATGTTACATAGATACCCCAGAATTAAACAGTTGTAATGTGAGATTTAGAGAGATTTAAGTATTTATTGGCATGTATTAATGTGACAGTAAGGGAAGTTGTAATCACATTTGCCTGTTTATTTTTTTCCTCATTTTTTAGTGACTTAAGTCTACCCTTCTCCATCCCTAGTCACTGCTCTTTAAACTAAAACAGTGAAAATCATTTACCACAAATAAGGATCTTTTGTGCATAGGAATATTTAGGAATGGGAAAAATCTTTTAATCATAATCCATTCCAAATCAAATTTTTTGTGATTAATTCATTGCAGTGGGATGATTGGGATAGTGATTACCTATATCTTAAACATGAAATTTTATTTCATTCTGCTTTACATTATTCTCTTTTAAAGAGCAGTATCAAAAATAACATAGCTTCTAGTGCTCCCGTAAAAGCTTTTAGATTCTTGGGTTGAGTGGTGGTGGTAGTGAGGAGTGCTAGTCATTTGGGACACTGGCATCTGTTACACTTTTTTCCATCAATGAGAAAACACCTCTTACACTGGTAGCTAAATAGGCCTAAAGAGTTTGGTGTTTGTTTCTTGTTTTTATGGGGAGACTTTTCTCTAGCACTGAATAACAGTACTCAGATATCAGTTAATAAGAATAGATTAAAATTTTTTGAAAATATTTTAACCTAAATTATTAAACTATGAAGTACATTGGCAATATATCAACACATTGGCAATATATTAATATGTTGTTTCATATAAATACTTTCTGCGTGCATGCTCAGTAGTGTCTGACTCTTTGCAACCCCATGGACTGCAGCCCACCAGCCTCCTCTGGCCATTGGAATTTTCCAGGCAAAAATATTGGAGTGGGTTGCCATTTCCTTCTCCAGGGGATTTTCTGGACCCAGGGGTAGAGTCTGTGTCTCCTGCATTGGCAGGTGGGTTCTTTTACCACTGCACCTCCTGGGAAGCCTTTTAGCCCAGTGTTAATCCTAGTTTGTCTGGTTCAGCTTATCCTTTTTTATGTTGGGAATACTGCATTTCCCTGTGTAAGAAACCTTTTGACTATTCAAAGATTAAAGCAGATATTCTGGCAAAACATAAAAATGTTGATTATGAACAATTTAAGAGCTTCACTTCAGTATTTTCTTTTTATAAACCACCTGTTGTCTTATGTGCATGGTGTATACTTTTGAACAAAGTGCTCATCACTTGTCAGCCATCAGTGGCAACATAGAAATTACTTGTGGTACTTGCTTTGCAAGAAGTTCTTTTGTATTTGTGACATCAGCTTTGTTTTATACAATTAAAGTATTACACGCTAGAATAATCTAAATTGCAACCACTAAATGGTGATTTAATTCTTGCCTTGAACTAAATTTGTTTACTGATTGTATGCAGCTATTGACTACTATTTTACATGACAGATTCATAAAAATTTCCCCCTTATTTTGGTAGCAGATAAGAAGGTGGTTATATTATTAAAGGTGTTTCTCAATTTAAAAATTTGCCTTCAGTAAATATTACATAAAGAGATAAATGTTGAAAACCTTGTGTGTGTGGATAATCCTCATACGATTTGATTTTCAAATGAAGTACAATACTTATGATATATTCATGATCACTTTAACAGTATTCTAATTTTTAAACTCCCAGTTGAAACTGTATTGCAGTCATTTTTATTCATTTTCTTCTGTTGAAAAAAGAACAAAGTATAGCTGTTTGATTAAGACTTAAGATTGATACTAGAATAAATATTTAGATAGTTATGTAACTTATTTTATACTTATAATAACATTAACTCTATACAGCAATCCTAGATAACTTTACCAGTGGATTCTAAGTAATCTGAATATTTCCCCTTTGTTGTCTTGTTAAATAGTCCTGGTTATAATTTTTTAAAATAAGTTAAGAGCTCTAATATATTGACATTATTTAAAATGACAAGTATTTTCTTCAGATAATTTTTTCAGTGAGCAGATTTCAGAACTAATGGAATAAAATTACTCACTTAAATTTATTTTATATTTTGTAAAAAGCTTTAGGAATGCCACTATTCAGTTATATTATAAAGGTAAAGTGTAGTATAAGTACATTTTCCAAGGTAGCCAGTGGTATATCTCTGCAATAATTGAGTTCCTACCCTTGACAATAGTTTGCATATAGAAACTCTACATGGGTTCAATGATTCAGAAGCAGAAAACTACTCACAAATAAGAATTTTTTGTTCTTTTCGGAAACTGAAAGTAAAAGGTAACTTTATATTTGCAGGAAAAAAATTTGGTTTCTTTTTCACTGCATGGTTACTCTGATGTAACTGATATAACAGAGTGGACATTAGTATATAAGATGATCAAATGAGTCATGCGATGGAACATCTGCCTCAGAAAGCCCTTTCAGACATCATATGCTATGCCGTTGAAGTGTCTAATCAGTGCATCTGTCCCTGAGACTTCAGTGGGTGCGAGGATAGTTTTCTATTTTGGATTAGTTACTATATGAAGACAGTGTATTAACAGATTTTTTTTTTCATGAATGCAACTGGAAAGTTTATGCCTGTGATATCTGAATAAAAAATTAGCAATGATTTTTCTTTTTAGCATAGTAATAATTAAGGCATGGTAATGAACATACAAACTTCTACCTACCTTAAAGTGGTTATTTATGATAGGATTTTACATTGCAGACCTACAAATGCTTCCTGCAGGAAATTTTCTTGCAAATACTGATGTTACAACAGGAGAGAAATCCAGATGGAACATGAAGCACAGCAGGATTCAGATAGGATATTTAACTAGAACAGAAGCCTGTGTTTTGGATCCCTTCTGAGCTGGAGTGTTCCTATAGTTTTAAAATTGCCACCAGAGAGAGCGGAGGGTGGGGGAGAGGGAGAGGAAGGGTGGGCAAAGGAGGGAAAGTATATGAGCACATTGATGTGTTTCACATGAAGTAAAACCTTCTAACCAGACACATTGTAGAATACCAGATGATGATAATGACATGCAGAGAATTGCGGTATACATATGTTTGTTTTATTCTTACAATCAACAAGCCACAGAAGACAAATTCTTATGATCGTATTTAATTTTACTAAAGGTTGCAATCTAAAGTAGTTAGTCTTTTAACAAGAGAAAAATGAATGTATTTAGAGCAGGGGGTTTGAATAAGAATTGGGCACATGTTATTTTAGACACTGGGATTTTTAAACCTTGGAAGCAGAGAATAGTCATCAGGAAATATTTTTATTCCAAAAGAGGGTATAAAAAAGTTATCAGAACTTTTAGTTTCTGCCCTGGGATGTAGAGAGCTGGAGAGTTGTTACTACTCCCTTACAGTGAGAAAGAACCTGGCTAACTTCTGTGGCTCAAAAGTAAAATGATTTCTAAAGATATACACTGAAAAGTCTTCCTTTGTCTCTATCTACCGTGCCCCCCCGACTCTAGTATTTTTTATTACTATTGCTTATTCTTCTATAGTATTTTTTATACAAATACAAGCTAACACAGTTAAGTATTTTTCCTTTCCGTTTCCTAAACAAAATAGCAACCATATAAACTGTGATACACTTTGCTTTTGACATTTAAAGTGTCCTGAACAGCTCTCCATATCAGTGCACAGAGATTGTTTTCATTTTTCTTCACAGACACATTATTTCCTTGTGTGACTAACGTGATCATTTATTCAACAAGTTTGGTAGTGCTGGATGCTTGGTTTATTTCCAGTTTTTTATTCTGATTATGTTATAATGCCACAATGAATAATCTAGTACATGTGTTATTTCATATATGTGAAAGTTTATGAGAGATTCACAGAAATGGAGTTGTTGAGTTAGAGGGAAAATGCATTGGTAATTATGGCAGATAATGCAGATATCCTTCCTAGGAGTGTGCCATTTTTATACCACTTCCAGCAACTCAGTCGTGTCCGACTCTTTGCCAGCTTAGGGACTGTGTAGTCCTTCGGGCTCTATCCATGGGATTCTCCAGGCAAGAAGACTGGAGTGTGTTGCCATTCTCTTCTCCAGGGGATCTTCCTGACCCAGGGATCAAACCTGTGGGTTAGTTTTAATTTGCTTTTTAATTGTAAATGAAGTTGGGCAACTCTTCATATGTTTAATAGCTATTTGTGTTTTTTTTTTCAGATTGCCTATTTATGTTGCTTGCCTGTTTTTCTATTGGGTGTTTTCTTTATTTTCCCCTGTAATAACTAAGAATTCTTTATATGTGGGGAATATTAGATCTATGCGTTGCAAATATTTTTTAATTGATCATTTGTCTTTGTCTTTTTATGGTCTGTTTTGCTATATAAAATTCTAAATTATTATCAAAGAGGCCTTCCCCAACTGAGGGTTATAAAATAATTCATCTATATTTTCTTTAAGTATGTTTATGGTTTCATTTTTTACTTGTAAATCTTTAATTCATTTAGAGTTCTATCTTTGTGTAAACTGTAACACATCCATTCTACTGTGTGTGTATATATATATATATATATATATGTATGTATGTATATTTTGAGAATAGCTCTTTGATTTTCAAATAATATTTATTAAAGTCTATCCTTTGCTAACTTGAGATGCCACCTCTGTCATATTCTATGCTAGATTCCTAGAAATCCTTTTATTTATTTATTTGGCTGTGCTGGGTCATTAGTTGTGGCATGTGGAATCTTCAGTTGCAGCATATGGGATCTAGTTCCCTGACCGGGGGTGGAACCCAGGCCCCCTTGGATTGGGAGCAGGAGTCTTAGCCTCTGGGCCACCAGGTAAGTCCCTCCTATAAATTCTTGGGTCTGTTTCAAATCTTACTGTGTTTCACCAGCTCTTACTGTGTTTCACCAGCATGTTAGTTTATTCATTTGCTAATGTGACACTTTTAAAATCATTAAAAGTATTTTAATGACATTAAAGTATTCCATATTAATGACAGTATATATTGTAGTATCTGATAGGGCTGTTCCCCTCATTTTCATACTGTTCCTGGCTAGTCTCGTTATTTATTTTTCCTGTATAAACTTAATAATCAACTTTCTTCATCACAGAAAAAGAAATCTTACTGGCATTGTTATTATAACAAATTTATAAGTTAGTTTAAAAAGAATTTTTAATCTTTACATTCAGAAACATGTATTCTTTTACTTGTTCAGGTCTACTTTTGAAGTGTTTGGAAAGTTCCTCGTGTTGGTTTTGCACATTTCTTGTAAAATTAATTTCCAGGTTTTTAATCTTTTTTTGTTGCGTTTGGTATTGTAAATGTGGTCTTCTTTTTCATTGTTTTCTATTGTTGTCTGTATGTTAAGAATATTAAAAAAAATCAGCCTGTTCATCTGATTCTTTGTTAGGTACTATAGGAAAGTCATAAAAATGGATAAAATATAGATTAAGTGAAATTAAATATAGTACATTAATTCAGTGGAATACTATGCAGTTTATATTAAAATGGACAGGTCCCTGTGACACATGAAGTAAAAAAGCAGGTATTTGGTTTTGTTTAAGCCCTAGAGAAAAAAGTCTCATATTCAAATGTTAACAATAGTTATTTGGAGATTGTGAGATAATTTTTACTTTTTGTCTACCTTTTCTGGCAATTACTAGTTGTCCACAGAAGTGGACGTGTTTTCCTTCCTTGCACATGTCCATTCATTTTTACTAGATTTCCAAACCTACAGTGAGAATGGACATGAATCTACATTTTCAGCAGTGGATTGTGAAAAGAAGTGACATTATCCTAGATTTTAAGGCATTGCCCATGTCTCCGCTAGCAGTTGCTTTTTCTCCTTTTATGTGCTTGCTAACTAGCTTCAGTCACGTCCGAGTCTTTGCGACCCGATAGACTGTAGCTTGCGAGGCTCCTCTGTCCATGGGATTCTCCAGGCAAGAACACTGGAGTAGATTGCCATGTCCTCCTCCAGGGGATCTTCCCCACCCAGGGATCGAACCCCAGTCTCCTGCATTGCAGACAGATGCTTTACTGTCTGAGCCACCTGGGACCTTTCTCCTTTTATGCCAATTTAACTGAAGTGCTTAGATCATGCAGATGGTGGCGGTGCCTTAGAGGATAGTTGACTGCAAGGACCAGAGCTGCCTCACTAAGTTGGATCATTTGTTTCAAGATTGAAATTAAAGCGAAATAAACTATTTGTTTGTTAGTTCACCTGATTTTTGGTTCTCTTTTATGCTCTAGTTTTACTTTGGCTAATATACCTGAGTATTGTAAATATGTGAACACATTCAGTTTAGTTCAGTTCATTTGCTCAGTCGTGTCCAGCTCTTTGCGACCCCATGAATTGCAGCACTCCAGGCCTCCCTGTCCATCACCAACTCCTGGAGTTTACCCAGGCTCATGTCCATCGAGTCGGTGATGCCATCCAGCCATCTCATCCTCTGTCGTCCCCTTCTCCTCCTGCCCCTAATCCCTCCCAGCATCAGAGTCTTTTCCAATGATTCAACACTTCACCTGAGGTGGCCAAAGTACTGGAGTTTCAGCTTTAGCATCATTCCTTCCAAAGAACACCCAGGACTCATCTCCTTTAGAATGGACTGGTTGGATCTCCTTGCAGTCCAAGGGACTCTCAAGAGTCTTCTCCAACACCACAGTTCAAAAGCATCAATTCTTCGGCACTCAGCTTTCTTCACAGTCCAACTCTCACATCCATACATGACCACTGGAAAAATCATAGCCTTGATTAGACGTGTGAACACATTACTTTTATAATAGAAATCCATTTTCAAAGAATATAAGATCATATTATGCTTATTTTACTGAAACTTAATTTTCTCATTTAAAATACCCTGAATATCTTTCCATGCCATCAGTGCCCACTTTTGTTTGAGTAAACTTTTTATTTGGAATAATTATAGATTCACAGGAAAGTTTCAGAGATGGCATCGGGAGTTCTCATATATATACCCAGTTTCGGTTTTTCTCTTACATTATCTTTGTTTCAATATCCCCTTATTTTACAGTGGTAGATTTGTCAAAACTAAGTACGTAAAACATGGTACCTTTATTAAACCAACATTGGTACATTACTGTTAATTAAACTGGATTTTATTTGGATTGCACCATTTTATTTACTGCTGCTGTTTTCTGTTCTAGAATCCAGTTCAGGAGACCACATTTTATTTGTGTGATGTTTCCTTAGTCTTCTCTGGCCTCCTCTGATAGTTTGTTAGTCTGTCCTTCTTTTCCTTGACAGTTTTTACTGTTGGAGTGTTCTGTTGTACCCTCAAATGGTGTTTATCCTGATTTTTTTCTCACGATTAGACTAGGGTTATGGGTTTTTGGAAAGAATACCACAGAGATGAAATGCGTTCACATTGTATCCAGGTGTCTACACGACATAGTATCTACACGACATCAGGGATATGTAAACCACTATCACTTGATGAAGGTGGTGTTTCCCACGCTTTTTTACTGTAAAGTTCTGTTTTTTCTTTTTCACATTTTCCCTTTCCTTTGGAAGCAAACCAAATGTAGCCCCCAATGAAAGGGAAAGGGGAAAATACCTATTTTTGAAGGCTAGATTTAATCTGCTAGATATCAAACTTGATGTCCACCAGACTAACTTTAGATACTTGAAATTTTCTGCTTTGATTCTATGGGCAGCTGACTAGTCAGCATGGAATCAGGCTGGGATTTCCTTCTTTAATTGCACAGAATTTAGCCTACTAGTTGGGAACAAGCGAATAGTAAGTGGGATTAGAGAATATACTTGTATCCCTCCCCGGATGCCTCATTTTTTTCTGTTTGTCATCTTCATCTGGAAATCAGAGTTAAAATCCCTGTCTCTGGAGATTTGAGCATTTCTGGTACTTTAATGGGAAGAAGATTTAACTGAGTACCATTTATTGAGTTACATTTGGGGCCAGTACTGTGCTCGGTTTTTTATATGAATCATATTTTATCTTTAGAACAATCTTGAGAGGAAAGTGCATCTTATCACAAAGAAACTGAGACTAGATTTTGACTTCCCTAACATCATTCAGTTTATAAGTGGTAATACCCAGATCAGAACTATGTCTTCCCTACCTTCCTTCCCCCTTTTTTTTCTCTTACATATCACAGGGCCACCAGTTCTCTTGTCTCTCCATCAGTGAGAAAAGCCTAGTTATCATTAGATAGAGGGATATGATAGCTATTTAGTATAGTTAACAAGTAGTATGAAAAGATAAACATTATTAATGATATGTGATGTAATCAGATTTTCAAGTTAGGATTCTCTTTTACCCAATGCAGATTTTGTGTTGCCCTGTTTTCTCTGCCCTAGTGTGTACCTGAATACCTGAAGAAACCCACAAAGAGACAGGGACTCTCCTGGTCTCAGTTCCAGCTCATTGCTGCACAGCTGATGGTTGGATTAGCAGTAGTCTGACTTTGCCACTGGCGAGTTCATTCTGATGCCAGTGGCTTACTTAACTGATTTCTCCCCCCAGAACTGATGTTGATGATGAAGTAAATGTATAGTTTTTTTCTGAGAGTATATTATATGCATATATAGTAGTCAAACTAGGAAAGATTGACCTGTTTTTTTTTTGTTGCCGTGGTGTCCCATTTTATTAAAGAGAGGTCAGAGTTTTCTTTAATGGTATCTTCAGAGATTTGTTATAGATAGTAAATGAAATGTTTAAAAAGTGAAGTTTTATTGTATATTTGATGGTAATAGATGCTAAGGGAAATAAAGTATGGAAGGAAGTTAGGAAGTGTTTAGGTGGGAGGCGGGGTTGCAATTTTAAACACCGCAAAGGAGGGTGTCACTGAGAAGTTGGCATTTGAGTAAAGAACTAAGGGAGGTAAGGGGTGAAACTATGTAAATATTCAGGGCACAGTGGAAAATGAAGGGGCCTGGAGGCAGAGTTGGGCCTGGTGTTTTTGAGTTCTGTTATTCTACATCCACCTTATACTCTGCTTTTCAGAGTTTTAGTATAACAGGTGAGTTGTCCCTGCCAAGGCCAAGTTGTACCTGAAATCTGCTTCCCTCTCTCTGACATATGATTGTGATTCTGCTGCCCATGCCCTCTCTTTCCTGTGTCATGTTTCCTCTCTATTGATTTATTCCCATGACCGTGCAGACATGGTGCAGTGACCCCCTCCAGCAGCTACTCTCTGTTCTCTTTCACAGTGAAACTGACAAGAGGTTGTTTTTACTGTTCTTTGGATTCCATTCAGTTTTTTAAAAAAATCTACTCCAATGAGCTTTTGCCCTCAAAAGAGCATTTAAAGAGCTCTTGTCTAGGTCACCAGTGACTTCCATGTTGCCAAATGCTCCCTTCTCATCATTCTCTCTGATTAAATTCTAGCCAGTTATCCATTTACTTGTTTATTACGTTTCTCCTTACCAGTATGTAAGTTCCATGACAGCACGCACATGGGTGCACGTGATACTTTTGGCTGCGTGGGTGAGTGAGACTACACATGTCCTTGTACATACCTTACGTGCACCACTGTGCACTTGCCTGAGTTTTTTTCCTTGGGGTAAATTGCTAGAAGTAGAAATTACTGAGCCAAAGAGTATACACATTGTAAAGGCTTTGTTACTTGTTTGTAAGCTGCCTCCTTAACCAGAATGTACTGTTAGTATCTGTTTATTTTTAAGGCTTTAGCATTCATTATGAGCACCTCTTAAATGTTTTTACTTTTTTACATTTGTATCTTTTCCCAGATTGCCAAAATCCCAGTGTAACTCACAGTTTCATACTTTAATGTTCTGTCAGGGCTAGATAGTCTAATAGGAAAAAGTGCTCCTGAAGTTGTGTGTTCAGAGAGTGCTGGAGCCTTAGAGTGTCACTGGAGCAGTGTGACTGTCTTTAGGAAAGGAGCTTTACCCATTATGCTGTGTCATGCTGTCTTATCTGAGGAGTAATACATTTGCTAGAGGTATTTGCTTTTAGATTTCTGCCCTAGTCAGAGGTCAGGTACTGTGGTGACTACTCTCTTGCTCTATTGATTATAGCAGGAATGCTGAAGCAATACAGCATGAAAGAATACACTCGCACACACACACACACACACCCCAAATTTATACTCTGATTATATGAGTAGGTTTTTGATTATGGACTGAAAGTCGAATAATTTGATTTTGCCTATGTGTTCCTAGTATTTTGTTGTTAAAATGGAGGTGTTTGATAAGAATATTGATAGTGTTGTTGATGTATTATACTAATAGTTTACAATTTATCATGTTATTGTCATACTGTGGCCATTAAATTGCACTTTGAGGATTTGGGGTGTTAGAATTTTACTAGTAACTTTTTAATGAGCCTCTTGGTTGTATTTTACCCTCCACCCCTGATACCAGTAAAATAAACTACTGACAGTTAAAAATAGAAAATGCATGAACATATACATATAATCTTTTGCTCCTTATAGCATTATCCATGGTCTAAATTTGTCATATCCCTCAGATCCTAAGGACTTCCCTGGTGGCTCAGATGGTAAAGCATCTGTCTACAATGCGGGAGACCTGGGTTTGATCCCTGGGTCGGGAAGATTCCCTGGAGAAATGGCAACCCACTCCAGTACTCTTGCCTAGAAAATCCCATGGACGGAGGAGCCTGGTGCAGGCTACTGCCCATGGGGTCGCAAAGAGTCGGACACGACTGAGCGACTTCACTTTCACTTTCAGATCCTAAACTAAACCAAACCAAAATAAAGCGCCAAGTAGGGACTTCCTTGGTGGCCCAGTCATTAGGGCTTCACCTTCCATTGCAGGGGGTGTAGATTTGACCCTTGGTTGGGGAACTAAGAGCCCACATGTCTCACAGCCAAAAAACCAGAACATAAACAACAGAAACAGTATTGTAACACAGTCAATAAAATTTTTAAAAATGGTCCACATCAAGAAAAAAATATTAAAAAGCAAAAAAATAAGGCAAGGAAGGCGTAATATTCTAACATCTTCCTTATACTTCTACATCTTCTGGTAAAAGTGAAAATTTTGAAGATAAGAAGGTATATTCCTTAGAAGGAGAGTTTAATATTGCTGTTATTTAAAATAATTGTTAAGCTGCTTGCTTTTCCTTGAAAAATTTATGCTTGTTTTCAGAAGTCAGGAGTTTAGCTTGTACAAGTTTTGGGAAACTAAATTAACTGGCACAATTTATGCAGAAAGTAATAAAAGTCTGATCATATAAAGTATGATGTGTGTGCTTGCGTTTGCCTTAAGAAAGTGAAGTCTATAAAATTTTTTCTTGCTTCCTAAATTTAAATAATTAAATTTGGATCTTTTTCCAAAGCACTGGGGCTTTGGAACTCGTGTTTGTTTATAGTTTTCATTTGTGGAGGTGAATTCCTAAATTGAAATTGGCTTATTAGTTCAATAGTGGTCATCTGGAAAACCATGTATATTTCCATGTTCTAGTTTATATTTTAGGTTGTACAGAAGTAGTTAATATTTATATTCTGTTATTTAAAAAAAAAATCTGCTTTGAATTGATTTAGTGACTTGTAGATTAGAGTTTTTTTTTTACACCATAGTTTATCCTTAAAGTTAGTTTAGTTCTTCATAGGGAACTGTGTTTTGATTTGATCAGTAACTAGAAAATAGGCATTTAAATTTTTTTCATAGACTTCTGAAATGCTACTAAATATCTCTAAGAATACTGAAAAATATATTAGGTTTATATGTATAATAAAATTTGAAAATTATTTAATAAAATGATTACATATAGTTGATATTTCAAGTATAAAGAGGCTTGGATAAAAACTTAACTGAATTTACTGCAATTTGAAATGTACAACTTTTTACTTTTAAAGAAGGAGGGTTAGTATATTTTGAACCTGTTAGAGAATTGGTTGAATTGGGATAAGTCAACAACTTTTTGTAAATCAAGATATTTTTTAAGATCTGTCTTTCTCTTAGTTGGTATTAATTTCCTGAGGAATTGCTATTTTCTGATTAAGCATGTCAGGGTTTACCTGAAAAAATTTTAAATTATCAAACTGGATGACTTTATCAAAAATCCATTGCCATTTGCTTATGGTTTCTGGCTTTTTCAAGTGGAGAATAATAGTGCTCTTAAATTGGATTTATGCTGACTTTTAAGAAACATATTTGTTCCAAGCAGTCTAAGAAGCACAGAGATCCATGTCAATATTCAGAATTCATATTTTCCTTGAACAGAAGGTTGTGATAAAATGGTACATGGTGTGTTTTCATTGCCTGTTGAAAGACTTTCATGCAGTTAAAATAAGCATTTTGATGGTGGTTGAATTAAGAGTTTTTGTCAGTCTCTTCTCATCATGGATGATTAGACTAAAACGTCTGCTTGTCTTGACTTGAGATCACCACAGCTTCAGATAACATGCTTTGTGATTGAAGGTCGAAATATTTTGAATTCTAATAGGCTGCCAGATGAATTGCTTGAAATAGACTGTAAAATTTCAAGGCTTCCTTTTCCATCTGCTGTGAAAAGAACCATTGGGAATGGTTGAGCTTGATGATCATAGAATTACTGGATGGTGATTCTAAAACCCTCAAAGGGAAGTTGCTATGGAGATCTAGTTCCAAACTGAAATGATTCACCTTTGAAAGGCTGCAGGGTCTGAGAAGCTGAACACATCATTGTTCAGGTGGTCATTGGTTAGGAAATTGCTGGTGCCTGTGTAATCAGCACTCCTGTGGTAGTTAACGATCTAAAAAGGTTTGTTCTGAATGATGTGGGACAACAGCAATGTGCATAAGATGGCTTCTCTCAGTCATAGTTTGCTCAGCCTGGAGCTTATGAAAATACAGTGAACTAAACAGCACAGAAAGGAACTGCTTCATTGAGGACATTTTTTGAAACAAAATTTTGCCGTGATGAGTTTGATATCTAAAAGAAAATAGTTCCTTTTTAAAATTAAGTTTTTGCATAAACATACTTTGTTCTGTTTTAATTCACCTTAACCCCCACCTTTCATGATAAAGTGCTCTTTATTTCTCTGGGTCCAGGGCCATGGTGAAATGTTTGGCTTTTAATATCCTAAGTGCTATGTTAAGAGCCTCTTCGCATAGCCATATGGTCACAGGAGAAGGACTTTTAAAAAGCCCCCAAATCATAGAAAATGAGTCTAGGAGAGCCCCTAAATTATTAGGAGTAGAATGCAATTAATCCCTCTATAGCAAATTGTTCCCCTCAATTCTTTTATTATTCATTATTTGTGAAGTGTATTTTAAATTGATATTGTTTACAATTTTTTCTTCTATTTTTACTAAAATTTTTTTTATCACCTCTGCTTTTAAAAGAATTATTTATTTGGCTGTCTGGAGTCTTAGTTGCAGCATCGGGCCTTAGTTGAAGTGTACAGGTTCCAGAGTGTGTGGGCTCAGTAGTTGTGTTCAGTCTTAGTTGCCAGATGGCATATGGGATCTTAGTTTCCGGACCAGAAATCGAACTCGCATCCCCTGCATTGGAAGGCGGATTTCTAACCACTGGAACACCAGGAAGTCCCTCTCACCTTTCGCTTTTTTTTCTATATACCTGAGACCAGAATAATTTTTGAAATTTGTTTGACAGCAAGTCATTGTAATCTGCTTTTCTCCTATATTAAGATTTCAAAATAGATGAAATTCAGTCTTAGTTTCCTAAGTGCTTATAATGTTGAGCTTCTATAATCAAGTATGAAATCTTATCAAAAATAATTTAATGTCTCATTTCTCTAGATAAGTTCCCCCAAACATTATTGAGGTATGTTTTACATATAATAAAATCACCCATTCTTACTGTACAGTTTTGTTTACTGTATACAGTTTTGTTTCCACCATCACAATTGGAAAATACGTTTTCATCCTAAAATGTTTCCTCACATTTTTTTGCAGTTCCTTCCAACTCTTGCTCTAGCAACTACTAATCTACTTTCTATCATTATAGTTTTATCATTTTTAGAATTTCATGTAGTATCATCTGGTAAGTTTGTGTTACTTTTTTAAACAAGCATAATGTTTTTGAGATTTATCCATATTGTATGCGTTAATGTTTTGTTCTTTCTTATTTGGAGAAGGAAATGGCCACCCACTCCAATATTCTTGCCTGGAGAATTCCATGGACAGAGGAGCCTGGTGAGCTACAGTCCATGGGGTCGCAAAGAGTTGGACACAACTGAGCGACTAACACTCTTGCCATGGTAATAATAGTGTGGATATATCACACTTTGCTTATCCATTCATTAGTTGATGGCTATTTGAATTTCAAATTTCTAGTTTTACTGTTATGAATATATTCAAGTCTGTGTGTGAACATACGTTTGTTTCTTTTGGACAAATACCTAGAAGTGGGATTGCTGAAGCATATGGGAAGTATATGTTTAGCTTAGTAAAATACTGCCATATACTGTTTTCCAAAGTGGCTGTTGGGAATTCCCCAGCAGTCCAGTGGTTAGGACTGTGTGCTTTCGCTGCTGAGGGCATGGTTTCAGTCTCTGGTCTGGGATCTGAAATCCTGCAAGCTGCAAGGTACAGCCAAACAAACAAAAAAACCAAGCGTCTGCAATTTGATTTCTCACCAGCAATATGTGAGTTCCAGATACTTCTGATTCTCTTCAAACTTCATATTGTCAGTCATTTAAGCTTAGTCATTCTAAAGGGTTTCTCATTGTGGCTTTAAATTATGTTTTCCAGATGGTTACTGATAAGCATCTTTTCATGCTCATCTGTTTCTCTGGATGAAGTATCTGTTCAGACCTTTTGCCTGCATTAAACTTGAAGTGTTTGTATTATTTTCAGCTGAAAGAGTTCTTTATATATTCTGGCTATAAGTTCTTTTTCATATATATGTTGTGTGAAATTTTCTCTCAGACTGTGGCTTGCTTTTTTGTTTTCTTGAATTTGTCTTTCAAAGAGCAAAAGTTTGGGACTTCCGTGGTAGTCCAGTGGCTAAGACTCCAGGCTTCCAGTTCAGGGGGCCAGGGTTCAATCCCTGGTCTGGGAACTGGATCTCATATGCTGCAGCTAAGAGCCAGTGGATTCAAATAAATATTTGTTAAAAAAAAAAAAAAAACCCCACAGAGCAAACTTTTTTATTATGATGTTCATTTTATGATTTTTTCCCTCCAGTGTTTCAGTGCTTTCTGTGCCCTGTTGAAGAAATCCTTACCCAACTCAATGTCACAGAGGTTTTCTTTTAATTGAAGTTTTGCAATGTTAGTACTTACATTTAGGTTTATCAATTTTAATTTTGCATGAGTTAAAGGATTAATTTTTTTCCCCATACAGATAGCTAGTCATTCCAGAATCATCTAATACTTTCTCTCAGTGAATTAATTTGACACCTTATTAGAAATAGTTGACCCTACATTTTTGGCTCAAAAGTAGGGTCTGTTTCTGGACTCCATTCTGTTCCATTGGTCTGGTTTTTTATTCTTCTGCCAGTACCACACTGTCTTGATTACTGTAACTTTAGTTAAGTTTTAAAATCAGATAGTATAGATCTTCCAACTTTGTTCTTTTTCAAGATTGTTTTGGTTTTTCTAGGTTCTCTGTATAAATTTTAGAATCAGCATTAATTTCTGCAAATTAAAAAAAGAAGGCTGCTGGGTTTTTATTGATTTTTGACTTTGTAATGAAACTGTGAATGAAGACTGCCAATCTGTGAACATGGTAAATCTGTTAATTTATGTAAATCTTCCATCAAAGTATTTTATAGCTTATAGTATATATTTTGTACATATTCTGTTAAATTTATCCTGAAGTATTTAGTTTTTTTTGCTATTGTAAATTATATTGTAGGTTATTTGAATATGCCCTTAATAAGTTTGAGGAAGTTCTCTTCTATTCCTAGTTGACTGAGGACTTTTATCCTAAATGAGTATTAGATTTTATCAACTGTATTTCTTTTAGCTAGTAAAATGATCATAGAGTTCCTTTTTTATTGTATTAATATGACTTACATGAGACTGATTTTTGGATAATAAGCTGCTCATATTCCCACATAATCTCACTTTTTCATGATGAATAATACTTTTTACATTATGTTTGATTTGATTTGCTAAGATATTTTTTAAAAGGGTTTTTGCATCTGTGTTAATGAGGGATGATCAGTTCTGTGTGTGTGTGTGTGTGTGTGTGTTTTTCCTTCAGATCTTTGTCTGATTTGGATATGAGGCCTTATAAATTGAGTTGGAAAGTGTTTCTTCCTTGATTTTCTGAAAGAGTTTGTGGATAATTAGTGTTATTTCTACCCTTAATGTTTGATAGAATTTAATAATAAAGCCATTTTGGGCTGGAGTTTTCTTTGTGGGAAGAATTTTATTTGCAAATTTAGTTTCTTTAATTGATATAGAGCTATTTATATTTTATTTTTTTCCTTTGTTCTGTTTTGGTAATTTGTATGCTTTTAGCATCTTGATGCTAGACGGTCATATTATCTAGACTACTGTCTAGACTGTTGGATTTGCTTCTTTCTACCTATTTGGTTTAAATCTACTTTTCCCCTGTAATTTCTTAAACTGAGAACTTAGATCATTGATTTTAGAACTTTTTTCCTAATGTAATCATTTAAAGTTGCAAACTTTCTTCTAAGTACTGCTTTTACTTTATTCCACATATTTTGATACATTGTATATTTCTTATCATTTTAAAGTATTTTCTTATTTGTAATTTCTTCATAATTCTTAAGAAGTATATATATTTATGAATTTATAGGGTTTACCTGTTCCTATTGTTATTGATGTCTAATTTCTTTGTGGTCAAGGATCATATTCTGTGTGATTTTTAGTCTTTTTAAAGTTTACTGAGACTTATTTTTTGACTCAGTGTGTAGTGTGGGCCAAAAGAACTATGTGCTCTTGAATGTATACTTTGTTTTTATTAGGTGTAATGTTCGATAAATATCACTTATGTGAAGTTGATCAGCATTTTTCGTATTTTATATGTATCATTTTTTTTGGTCTGATTCTGTCACTTAAGAGAGGGGTGTAAAAAATCTCCAGTTCTTGATTGTGAAATAGTCTATTTTGTCTTTAATTTTGGCTTCCTATATTTTGAAGTTTTGTTATAAAGCATATACATATATATATGTATGCCTTCCTGATGCATTTACCTTTTCTCTTTATAAAATATCCTTTTATCTTTAAGACTACTTTTAATTTTTAAATCATAAGATAGTTAGAGCCAGTATAACTATATTATGCTTACTGTTTTCTATTCATTTACTTTCAGTCTATCAATGTCTTTATATTTTAAAGTGCATCTCATGTACAGAGCATATAGTTGTGTCCTGTTTTATTAACTTTGATAATCAGCAACTTAAAATATATTGTTTAATGTACTTACTGATAAGTTTAGATTTGTGTGTATTTCTTTGTGTTCTCTTTGTCGCTTCTGTTTTGTTCCTCTCTTTCTCTGTGCATTATTTTATTATTTGAAGATTTCTTAGGGATTCACTTTAATATTCATCTTGGTTTTTAACTAGACTTCTTTACCTTTTTCTCTAGTGGTTGCTTTGGTGATTATAATACACATTTTTAACTTTTCACAGATAGTGTAAAGGTGTCTTTCTTACAGTTTACATAGTTTATATTGAATCATTTCATGTAAAATATAAAAACCTCGCAAGTATGTAAGCCCATATCCCTTTCCAGTCCTTTGTGCCATAGTTATTGTTTGTAATATTATGCATATATAAATGCAGCAATTTAAAAAAGTGAGATAAAGTTCATGTAACATGGATGGAGAAGCCTGGTAGGCTGCAGTCCATGGGGTTGCACAGAGTTGGACACGACTGAAGCGACTTAGCAGCAGCAACATAAAATTAGTCATTTAAAAGTGTACGTTTTAGTGGCCTTTAGTATTAATACATCCCCGAAATAACTTTTGCTTTAAACATATGTTTTTATTATAAATTTAAATATATATATATATTTAAATATATTTATATATTTATAAATATTTTATATTTATATTTATATTTATAAATATAAATATTTATATTTATATTTATAAATATATAAATATATTTATAAATTTAAATATATATATATATATATATATAAAATATATAAATAGGGCTTCCCTGGTGGCTCAGTCTGTAAAGAATCTGCCTGCAATGCAGGAGACCCAGGTTCAATCCCTGGGTCAGGAAGACCCTGTGGAGAAGGGAATGGCAACCCTCTCCAGTATTCTTGCCTCGGAAATCCCAAGGAAGAAAAGCCTGGCAGGTTACAGTCCATGGGGTCACGTAGAGTCGGACACGACTAACACTTTAATATAAATAGATGAAGGGGAAAAATGCAACAGCAAAAATAAGTCTTTTGCATTTACTCAAATATTTGCCATTTCAATGCTCTTTATTTTATTTTATCTTTTATTTTTTGAGAACCTGAGGTTCTATTATCATTTCCCTTTAGCTTGAAGACATTTTTCAAATATTTAAGTGTAGGGCCATTGACAATGTATTCTCTCGGCTTTCTTTCATCTGAAAATGTCTATTTGGGCTTCATTCTTTACAAATATTATTGCTGGATATAAAATTCTAAGTTGATAGGTATTTTGGCTTTTTTTTTAATTTTTAAGAAAAATATTCTATGTTCCTTTTTAAAAATTCTGATTATGTATTTGTCTGTGCCAGGTCTTCGTTGCAGCACTCAGACCTTCAGTTTTCGTTGCAGCGTGCGGCACCCTAGTTGCAGCATGTGGTATTTAGTTCTCTGGCTATGGATTGAACCTAGGCCCCCTGTACTGGGAACGTGGTCTTAGCCACTGGACTACCAGGGAAATCCCTTGGTATTGAAGCATTTTCTTTTTCTACTTTCAAGATTTGCCTTTTACTTTTGACATTTGTATCATACCCCTGCTATTGTGTCTGCTGTTGAGCGTGTCTGTTCATGGGCTTTTTTGAGTTCATTCTTTCTGTTAGTCATTGAGCTTCTTCAGTCTGTAAATTTCTGTCTTTCAACAAATTTAGATACATTTTTACTTACTAATTCTTCAAATATCTTTTCTGTCCCATTTTTCCCTCTCCTCCTAGGACTCTAATTACATATATGCTGGGCCATTTTTAAATAACCTAATACGTCCCTGAAGCTCTGTTCATTTTTGCTTAATCTTTTTTTTCTATGTTGTCAGACCAGATGGTTTGTATTGATTGCTTCCCTGGTAGCTCAGCTGGTAAAGAATCCACCTACAATGCAGGAGACCTTGGTTCAATTTTTGGGTCCAGAAGATCCGCTGGAAAAGGGATAGGCTACTGTCTCCAGTATTCTTGGGCTTCCCTGGTGACTCAGATGGTAAGAATCTGCCTGCAATGCAGGAAACCTGGTTTTGATACCTGGATTGGGAAGATCCCCTGGAGAAGGTAACAGCTACCCACTCCAGTATTCTGGCCTGGAGAATTCCATGGACAGAGGAGTCCATGGGGTCACAAAGAGCTGGACATGACTGAGCAACTTTCACTTCATTTCACAATCTAGAAGTTAACTTACTCTTTCCTCAGTCATCTCAGTTTGGCTGTTACGTCCATACAGGGTTTTTTTTTTAAGTATTATGTTTATCAGTTCTGCTTTTTTTAAAAAAATTTTTTTCTGCCTGTACTAGATCTTCATTGCTTTGCATGGGTTTTCTCTAGTCGTGGTGAATGAGGGTTAGTCTTTGTTGCAGTGTACGCGCTTCTCATTGCCATGGTTTCTCTTGTTGCAGAGCACAGGCTCTAGACGTATGGACTTATTAGTTGCGGCATGTGAGCTCTAGGGCATACCAAGTTCGGTAGTCACGGCACACAAGCTCAGTGGTTGTGACTTGTGGACCCTAGAGTGTGCAGGCTTATGAGTTGCACTGTGCAGGCTCGGTGGCTGCTGCTCGTGGGCTCTAGAGTGCAGGCTCAGTAGCTGTGGTGCATGGTCTTAGAAGATTCTGCGGATGTGGAATCTTCCTGGACTAGGGGTCAAACCCATTTCCCTGATTCTTACCCACTGTGGCAGGCCGATTCTTACCCACTGTGCCATCAGGGAAGTCTGGTTCTGATTTTTTAAAAGATCGTTTTTATTTCTCTGCTGGGAATGCCTGACCTTTTGTTTATCTTTCACATGTTTGTTTTGTTTATTGAAGATAATTTTAATAGGAACTTACATTTTTCTTAGCTACTTCCAGTATCTGGATCATCTCAAGTTCAGTTTTTTATTTGCTTTCTTTTCTTTTAACAATGTGTTTGATTTTCCTTAGGTAATTTTAGATCATATCTTGGGCATTGTGAATGTTATGTTGTGGTTCTGGATTCCATTGTTTTTCTCTGTTGTGTGTTGTTTCCTTTGTGTTAGTAGGCAACTGGACTTGAACTACAAACTCCATTTCTTAGTCGGTAGCTTCCCTGTCACTTCAGATATTTTGTCTTTAGTCTGCTTCAAGTGTGCCTTGCCAATGCAGTTCTGGTGTCAGTCAAAAAGAGGTGTGTACAGAATTTGGGGGTTCCCTCTAGTTTCCCTTGCTCTCTCCTGTCCTGATGTATTCTTCCATTGCCATGGTTTCCCTGGCTTTATCTTTCTGGTTGCCCAGACCAGACAGCACATCTGCTTCTGTGCTGTGCTGCTTATGCTTGGCCCCAGCCTGAATGTCTTGAAAATGGGAACTCACGTCATACAACTCCCCTCCTTTATGCATGTATTCTTAACCAGTCTGTCTTTGTTCTTTAGTGCCTTTAGGTTGCTGCTTTTTTTTTTTCTGTATCTTGTTCTAATGGCATAGTGCTTCTTCTCTTGAGTGGGAATGGTAGTTTTCCAGGGGGATTTTAGTATGCTGTTGTTGAAAATGGAAACCCTTTGGATAGAATTTTCGGCTAGTTAATAACTCAGTGGCATGCCAAAAGTGGAATACATTTCTTTTCAGATGTGTACACCAGCACTTCTTAAAGTGATAGCCTGCATCTTAAGGCAGTGAGTTTTGAACCTTAAGAAGAATATATTTGAGATTTATAGTTAAATTCAACTTCTTGCCAAAATACTTTTCTGAATTTATCATTGTTTAGTATTTATCCTTAGTAATAATATATTATTGTTATGCTTTGATTATTATGTAATAATATTCATTTGAGTGAAGAATTGATAAGTATTATATTTCTGAGGATTCTGAATGTACTTGTGGTGCTGCAGTATTATCTCTCATGTATCTTTTTGGGATTAATTGAAGAAGATAGAGAAGATTCAGTTCAGTGTTTTAGTGACTAAATTGTAACTGGTTTATATTTACTGTGGGGGTATTTTTGTTGGGGATAAGATAAACATTGTATTGACTTATGGGTTCTTTCCCTTTTAAAAAAAATTTACTCAAGATTCTTTGAGACATCATTATTGATACCTTTTAATGTGAGTTTATCTTATACAACAATTATAATGACAGTATTATGAAAGGAGGCGTATTAAGTGAATTTTTAACTAAATATTCACAGTAGAAAAGAGAAGAGAACCTTAAAATATTTTTCCCTTCAAGAAAGTCTAAATTAATATCTCTTAGAATGGTAAATTTGGGCCAAACACTAGAGTTCATTGGTAGATATATCAACAGTGCAAGAAATGTATTTTACCACTTCTTTGTGCCCCTTTATTTTAAATGTGCTACTGTTGGTGATTACTAACAAATTTGCAGCAAACTGTACAGAACAGAATTTCGCAGATATTTACTTCCCAAAATAAAAAAGAACTGCTATTGTACTCTGCAATAGTAGCAATAAAAACAACCTTCCTCTTGGGGACCAGAGCCCCATTCAGGTAAGCTATTCTTCTGGTTGGTTGGTTGGTTTGAGGTTTTATAGTTCATGTTCAGATCATAGTTCCAAGGTATATGAACTGGTACCACCACTGCCACAGTTGGGTTCTTGCCAGGGCTTCCTAGTCTTCTTTTGTGTGTGTGTACTTAAAAGTGATGCAGTGGTGGCTGTCTTCATTCTGCCTAGGGAACTGCTTTTCAACAGCTTTGTTATATCTTCCTCTTCAGCAAGAGGGAAATTTAGGTTCTACTTTTGTGAGCACATTGGCTTATTTTTATTACGTGCATTGAAATTCTCAAAGCTAGGTCAGCAGTTAAGTGTTCATCAGGTAATTGAAAAACTTGTCGGATATTATCTTCTGATAAGTAATAGGAGGCAACATTTAAGCCATTAGTGATAAGTTATTTGCTAGACAATGAAAAGATGAAAGGCATTCTGAGTATCTTATAAGGTGCATTTTTACTGAAATTAATTGTTTGACAAAGCTAATCCAATTTCTTTGATAGGTGGTAATCTTGCATACAGTTGATGAGGCCTTAAAATCATTTACTGAGTCATTTTCTGCTTAAGGAAGAAGTTAAACTTGAACTGGATAGATTTTGGCTAGATAAAAGGGAACAAGAATTTCCTTGATGTGGACTCTCCAGAAAAAATTGTACAAACAATTGTTCTGTGCATCAAAGATTTTGCCACACAAAATTTTTTTTTGGATTTTTTTTTTTTCAGTAGATAACATCTCTGTTTAGAGATGAGGAAACCAGGAGTCAGAAATTGATTGTTAACTGTGTTACTTTAGGCAAGTTAATGGCAGAACTCATAATTTCTGAAGCCAGAACTATTGACCTGATGACACTTTATACCAAGTGGATGCATCCATTTTTAAATATGGGGTATTAGATACTCATAATTATTTTACATTGTTTTACATAATTTTACATAATTGTTTTACATATGAGAGGAAACATAATATCTGAGTTTCAATATTTCCAATTGCAATAGAATTCCATTTCAAAATGGCTTAAAAATGAGGGTTATCTGTCAGCTTTTTCTATTAAGCAGGTGAGATGGTTTCAGGAAGTGTTTGATCCATTGATTCAGCACTGACCCTAAAGACTTAATCTCTTTCTGTCTTTCCTCTCTGAATTGAACAACTATCCTAAGGCTGATTACTCTTGTGATCTGAAGATGGCTTCCGGCATCTCACTGGCCACTTGGCTTCTAGTTCACATCTGTCAGGGAAAAAGAGTGACGCTGGCCCACCCTTCCAATAAAAAGCTTTGAGATTTACTCCACTTGGACCTGCTTTGGAGAGGCCCAATCTTTGACCATTCATTGTGGGTAGATAGAATCATCTAAACTCCCTAAACTCCAAAGCACTAATGGGAGGTAAGAGAGGGGACGTAGATAGATTTTGGGGAGTTGACAATAAATCTATATGTTCCAATGTCAAACTTGAACATTATTATTTGCAGTTTTGTTAACTGGAGAGGAGAGAAAATGCCTATTAAATTTTAAGTTAAAAATTTTTTAGGAACTAATTTGCTTCCATACTTTGACTCTTGACTGGCACATATCATCTTTCTTTTCAGGGTAATACCTCATAATACTGGTTTAAAACATCCCATTATTATGAGTTAAAGCAGTATAATTCTGATGAAATTTCATTATTATAGTTGTAATAAAATGTTTCCTCTTCATTAAATATGTGGTGAAGTTTATTATTCATGAAAATGAAACTGACAAGTTACCTTGTGAGGTCACCAAACATAAAACAGAAATGGTATTTGGGCCTCCTCATAGTGCTCCATATTGGTTAGTGCAAATTTTATTTAATGGCATGTTTTTAAAACTTGTTTTTGTTAATTTTCAAACAGTCTTTGGTTAAATAAAGGGTTCTGTTCTCCAAATGTAAAAATCTTTTTTCATGTTTTTAGGTTAAATTTTTTCTTTTGATTTAAATTTTTGATCAGTTTTCTAAGTAGTCACCCATACTTTTGTTTAGAGGTAATATTTTATTTTATATTACTGCTATAATCAGTATCATTTCTGTTGGTCTTTTCTGGATGTTCTTTATTTACTTATTCTGTTTCCACTTCTTAGTTCAGGCTCTTATGCATTATAACTGACCTTTGTAATAAATTCCTACTGCGCCTCTCTTTTTCTGATCAGTGTGACCATGCAACTGACCATTTGTGTCAGACACATTTTGTTTAAAATGCAGAATCCTAGGTGAGACTGGTGATCCAGAGTCAGATCCAGGGAGAAGGCTGGGCATCAGCTGCATCCTAAGAGATTTAAAAAAATCACTGTTCTAGTCTTTCCTTCCTCCAGTTTCTTCCTTCAAGAACAGTGGTTCTCAACTGTTGTTCTCAATAATTGTTCCCACTGTATCTAAGAATTTTGGTTCTATATCATGAAGGGAAAAAAAATGCCAATTTTTTTCACAAAGCAGAAAATAATTGTACATTTTTTTTAACTCTAAACTTAAGTTATATTAACTTTGCAGCATTTATTTAGCAGTACATATTGCTGTGGGGGCTTCCCTGGTGGCTCAGATAGTAAAGAATCTGCCTGTAATGCAGGATATACCATTCAATCCCTGGCTCGTGAAGATCCTCTGGAGAAGGGAAGGACTAACCACTCCAGTATTCTTGCCTGGAAAATTAAGTCTTGTAGGCTACAGTCCTTGGGGTCATAGCCCTGTTGTGGCGAAGGGGCTTGCGTAACTCAGTGAAGCTACGAGCCATGCCATGCAGGGCCACCCAAGACATACAGGTCATAGTGGAGAGTTCTGACAAAACGTGGTCTACTGGAGGAGGGAATGGCAAACTATTCCAGTATTCTTGCTGCGAGAACCCCATGAACAGTATGATAAGGCAAAAAGATATGACATTGGAAGATGAGCGCCCATGTCGAAAGTGTCCAGTATCCTACTGGGGGAGAGCAGAGGACAATTATTAATAGCTCCAGAAAGAATTAAGCAACTGGGCCAAAGCAGAAATGACATTCAGTTGTGGATATGTCTGGTGCTGAAAGTAAAGTCCAGTGCTATAAAGAATAGTATTGCATAGGAACTTAGAATGTTAGGTCCATGAATCAAGGTAAATTGGACATGATCAAGCAGGAGATGGCAAGAGGTGAACATCAACATCTTAGGAATCAGTGAACTAAAATGGATGGGAATGGGCTAATTGAATTCAGCTGAACATTGTATCCACTACTGTGACCAGGAATCTCTGAGAATAAATGGAGTAACCCTCATAGTCAACAAAAAAGTCTGAAATGAAGTATTTGGGTGCAGTTTGAAAGACAGCAGAATATCTTGGTTCATTTCCAAAGCAAACCATTCAACATCACAGTAATCTAGGTCTATGCCCAACTCCTAAAGTTGAAGAAACTGAAGTTGAGCAGTTTTATGAAGATCTAAAAGACCTTCTAGAACTAACACCAAAAAAAGGATGTCCTTTTCGTCATAGGGGATTGGAATGCAAAAGTAGGAAGTCAAGGGATACCTGGAGTAACAGGCAAGTTTGACCTTGGAATACAAAATGAAGCAGAGCAAAGGCTAACAGTTTTGCCAAGAGAACCTACTGGTTGTAGCAAATAACCCTCTTCCAACAATGCAAGAGAAGACTCTACTACATGGACATTACCACATGGTCAATACCAAAATCAGATTGATTATATTATTTGCAGTTGAAGATGGAGAAGCTCTATAAAAACAAGACTGGGAGCTGATTGCAGCTCGGATCATGAGCTCCTTATTGCAAAATTCAGGGTTAAATTGACAAAAGTAGGGAAAACCACTAGGCCATTCAGGTATGACCTAAATCAAATCCATTATGATTATATAGTGGAGGTGACAAATAGATTCAAGGGATTAGATCTGGTAGACAGAGTGCCTGAAGAACTATGGACAGAGGTGTGTAACATTGTACGGGAGGCAGTGACTGAAACCAACCCAAAGAAAAAGAAATGCAAGAAGGCAAAGTGTTTGTCTGAGGAGACTTTACAAATAGCTGAGGAAAAAGGAAACAAAAAGCAAGAGAGAAAAGTTCAGTTCAGTTCAGTTCAGTCACTCAGTCATGTCCAGCTCTTTGTGACCCCATGAACCACAGCACGCCAGGTCTGCCTGTCCATCACCAACTCCTGGAGTCCACCCAAGCCTATGTCCATTGAGTTGATGATGCCATCCAACCATCTCCTCCTCTGTCGTCCCCTTCTCCTCCTGCCCTCAATCTTTCCCAGAACCAGGGTCTTTTCAAGTGAGTCAGCTCTTTGCATCAGGTGGCCAAAGTATTGAAGTTTCAGCTTCAAAATCAGTCCTACCAATGAACGCCCAGGACTGGTAAAGATGGATACCAAATTGAATATAGAGTACCAGAAAATAGCAAGGAGAGATATGAAGGCCTTATTAAATGAACAGTGCAAAGAAGTAGAGGAAACAATACAATGGGAAAGACTCAAGATCTCATCAAGAAAATTAGAGATATCAAGGGAACATTTCATGTAAGGATGGGCATGATAAGGTCAGGAAAGGTAAAGGACCTAAAAGATACAGAAGAAATTAAGAAGAGGTGGCAAGAATACACAGAATACACAAAAAAGGTCTTAATGACCTGGACAACCAACATGATGTGATCACTCACCTAAAGCCAGATATCCTAGAGTATAAAAAATGGGTCTTAGGAAGCAAGCATTACTATGAACAAAACTAGTGAGGTGAAGGAATTCCAGCTGAGCTATTTCAAACCCTAAAAGATGATGCTGTGAAAGTGCTGCACTCAATATGCCAACAAATTTGGAAAACTCAGTGGTGGCCACAGGACTGGAAAAGGTCAGTTTTCAGTCTCAAAGAAGGGCAATGCTAAAGAATGTTTCAACCAACATACAATTGCCATCATTTCATATGCTAGCAAGGTAACGCTCAAAATCCTTCGACCTAGGCTTCAGCAGTACATGAACCAAGTTTTCCAGATGTACAAACTGGATTTAGAAAGGGCAGAGGAACCAGGGATCAAATTGCCAACATCCTCTGGATTGTAGAAAAAGCAAGGGAATCCCAGAGAAACTTCTGCTTCATTGACTACTTTAAAGCCTTTGACTGTGTGGATCACAAGACACTGCGGAAAATTCTTCAAGAGATGGGAATACCAGACCACCTTACTTGTCTCCTGAGAAACCTGTATGCAGGTCAGGAAGCAACAGTTGGAACCTTATGTGGAACAACAGACTGGATCAGAATAGGGAAAGGAGTACAACAAGGCTGTATATTGTCACCCCTGTTTATTTAACTTATAAGCAGAGTGGATCATGTGAAATGCTGAGGTGAATGGCTCAAAAGCTGAAATCATGATTGCCGGAAGAAATGTCAACAACCTCCGATAATGCAGATGATACCATTCTATTGGCAGAAAGAGGAGAGGAACTAAAGAGCCTCTTGATGAGAGTGAAAGAGGAGAGTGAAAAAGCTGGCTTACAACTCAACATTCAAAAAACTAAGATCATGGCATCCGGTCCCATCACTTCATAGCAAATAGAAGAGTAAAAAGCGGAAGCAGTAACAGATATTATTTTCTTGGGCTCCAAAATCATTGCAGATGGTGACTGCAGCCATGAAATTAAAACTTGCTCCTTGGAAGAAAAGCTATGACAAACTTATAGTGTATTAAAAAGCAGAGACATCACTTTGCCAAGAAAGGTCTGTACAGTCTAGCTATGGCTTTTCCAGTAATCATGTACAGATGTGAGAGTCGGACCGTAAAGAAGACTGAGTGCTGAAGAATTGATGCCTTTGAACTGTGGTGTTGGAGAAGCCTCTTGAGAGTCCCTTGGATTGCAAGGAGATCAGACCTAAAGGAAATCAAATCCTAAAGGAAATCAACCCTGAATACTCATTGGAAGCTCTGATGCTGATGCTGAAGCTCCAGTACCTTGGCCACCTAATGCGAAGAGCCAGCTCTTGGAAAAGACCCTGATGCTGGGAAAGATTGAGGGCCAAAGAAGAAGGGTGGCAGAGGATGAGATGGTTGGATGGCATCACCGACTCAATGGACATGAGTTTGAGCAAACTCCAGGATATAGTGAAGGACAGGAAAGCTTGATGTGCTGTAGTCCATGGGGTTGCAAAGAGTCAGATATGACTTAGCAACTGAACAACAATTGCTATGGTTTTAAAATACACACAAATAAATCTACTAGTACCTGAAATTACAGTGAATGTTAAATTTTGTACTATGCTAATTCTGAAAGACAAAGATAATGAGTACATAGGGATATAGTTATTAAGTAAGGCAGTACTTCATAGCCTATATGAGGCAAGGAATGGGGAACACCACGGGTCTAGGAATGTTGTTAATACTCCAGAGGACCACATCTCTGGCATACCACTTTTTTTACTTGTGATATAGCCATTGAAAAATCAGATGTACTGCTGATTGTGAATCACTGTATTTGATTATGTCACTGTCTCTTGTAAGACATTCGTGCCTTGCTGGGAATTCCATTTTCTGTCTAGTACTCAGGACTCTTCTTTGTCAAGCATTAGTATTTTTTTCAGTGCTCTTTTTTCTGTTCCAAATTGTCTTCAGACAAATTTGCTGTTTGTGCTCTGAATATTTCTTCTGCATCTCATCCTTGTCTATGCTGTTCCCCTAGCTAAGTTTATTCTCTTAAGATCATATCCTCGATGATCTACCTTTCCCAACCCCCTTTTGCTCTTTCTTTCTTATCTTTTTTTTTTTTAAGATTTTTTAAAATTTTATTTTATTTAAATTTACAATATTGTATTGGTTTTGCCATATATCAAAATGAATTTGCCACAGGTATACATGTGTTCCCCATCCTGAACCCTCTTCCCTCCTCCCTCCCCATACCATCCCTCTGGGTCATCCCAGTGCACCAGCCCCAAGCATCCAGTATCGTGCATAGAACCTGGACTGGCGACTCGTTTCATATATGATGTTATGCGTATTGCAATGCCATTCTCCCAAATCATCCCACCCTCTCCCTCTCCCACAGAGTCCAAAAGACTGTTCTATACATCAGTGTCTCTTTTGCTGTCTCGTATACAGGGTTATCGTTACCATCTTTCTAAATTCCATATATATGCGTTAGTATACTGTATTGCTGTTTTTCTTTCTGTCTTACTTCACTCTGTATAATAGGCTCCAGTTTCATCCACCTCATTAGAACTGATTCAAATGTATTCTTTTTAATGGCTGAGTAATACTCCATTGTGTATATGTACCACAGCTTTCTTATCCATTCATCTGCTGATGGACATCTAGGTTGCTTCCATGTCCTGGCTATTATAAACAGTGCTGCGATGAACATTGGGGTACACGTGTCTCTTTCCCTTCTGGTTTCCTCAGTGTGTATGCCCAGCAGTGGGATTGCTGGGTCGCATGGCAGTTTTATTTCCAGTTTTTTAAGGAATCTCCACACTGTTCTCCATAGTGGCTGTACTAGTTTGCATTCCCACCAACAGTGTAAGAGGGTTCCCTTTTCTCCACACCCTCTCCAGCATTTATTGCTTGTAGACTTTTGGATCGCAGCCATTCTGACTGGTGTGAAATGGTACCTCATAGTGGTTTTGATTTGCATTTCTCTGATAATGAGTGATGTTGAGCATCTTATCTTTGAGGTCAGTAGCTCGCTTAATGTGATAGGCACCACTTCATGCAGCCATGATTTAGTTTCATGTGCTTATCTTATTTCTTCAACTGGACTGTAAGTGCCTTGAAGTTGTGAGCCATACCATGTAATTTCACTTCTCCTCAGGTATTTAAATGTGCTTGGTGGCTCAGATGGTAAAGAATCCGCCTGCAATGTGGGAGATCTGGGTTCGATCCCTGTGTTGGGAAGATCCCCTGGAGAAGGGAATGACTACCCACTTGAGTATTCTGACCTGGAGAATTCCATGGACAGAGGAGCCTGGGAGACTACAGTCCACGGGGTCACAAAGAGTTGGACATGACTGAGTGACTTTCACTTCCCTTCTGTGTAAAATAGAAGATGGATATCATTTTTGTTGTTGTTTAGTCACTAAACTGTGTCCAACTTTGCAACGCCATGGACTGTAGCCCTCCAGGCTCCTCTGTCCATGGACTTTCCCAGGCAAGAATACTGGAGTGGGTTGTCATTTCCTTCTCTAGTGCATTTTCCCAACGCAAGGATCAAACTCGCGTCTCCTGCATGGTCAGATGGATTTACCACTGAGCTACCAGGGAAGCTCTCGGGTGTCATTTTTGTTACTAGAATTCTTTCCTAGCTATAGCTGGACTAAGTTGTGATCTAGTAAAATTTTTTACACTACTCTGCTTGCTTGCCTAAGAAAATAATGCAGGGTGCAAATGGATATGTTTTTATTGTTTTATCCAAATTGTGGATCAAGCAATAAGATTTTAGATAAAATCAAATTCTTGTATTTTGGTGTTTACCTTTACTGCTAAGCCTCTGTATATTTTTTTCTGTAATGCTAGTAACACATGTGGATTTATATATGGCATATGTATAAATAAGCTTATATATAATACATTTTTCTATATAAAATTTGCTTTTATTATTGTAATTCTGTGTTATGTTATCTCTAGTATTAATATTTTTATTCAGGGTTAAAACTTAGCAAAGTGATTTATATAATATATATAGTTTGTGTTTGATATAGTTGGATGAATTCTTATAGGTAAAAATTTATATGATAGAAGGAAATCTTATTTAAGAAACAAACCAACCATTTAAAATAGAAACCTGAGATCTTTTTCGCATTGCAGCTGAGTTGAACAAATAATCTTTCCATCATTGCTATGAAGTGCATGTAGTTAAAAATACATTTATACATATTATTTAAAAAAACCTAGTTAACTTTAAAATATGTAAGTTTTCTTGTCGTTTAGGGTTCTGTGAAGCTGATCATCAAGAGGGTTGCAAATCATTGGTGGTTTCTATTTTCAGATTTCCACATCCCGGAGTAATTTGCTTTAATTTCACCCAATTTAACCTATACTTCACACCATCACCATTCAGCTTTAATAGCTATGTTCTATGCATAAGAAAAGCAGATAAATGTCCACAATTAGGCTGCAAATGATTACAACTAGTTAGGGCTTTATGAAGACAAAACTTAAAGGACTATGGCGCCAAACAAAGCCACAAAAGACGGCTGAAAATGCTGTCTCGAGAAGTCAAGTCTACCACAGCATTTGATTTATTACTTTTGTAGTTGATTTTACTTATGTTTTAATATATTGGCAGGTGTGCGTACTCTGAGAAATGTTCGGCTTTAATGAATATTAGTTCTCTGTTGTTAATTAATGTATTTTAGTTTTTATTTTCTTCTTTGAATTTTGGCATAGATAACCAGATTGAATCTTTTAAAAATATTAAGATAGCATATTTTTTTATATTAAGCAGAATTGGTTTGAAATGTACTGGCATTTTATACCTTGTCAGTGCATTTGTGAAATTAAGACTTTTCTGAAATGTTTATGTATGTGTTGAATGGTCCTATGAGACATATGATAGAAGTATATATTTACAGTTCTGTATAGAATTTCATTTCTGGTTCGACCTTAGCATGCAAAAGATATGCTTAGAGTATTACTTGTATAATATATCTACGCATATATAAAAGATTCAGAAATCATGGTAATCCCTTTTATGTGTGGGTGTTGTTTTCTTCTCTCTATATAACTTCCTGTTGATGGTTACTGCACAGCATTATTTTAGTGTATAAAGAATTTGGATATGTTTTAAAGTTTTAAAAAAAGCCAGATTGTTCATCTTATTGTAAAAGTATGTCTTTCTCCTGCAAAATAAAATGTGTCCTTTTTGTTAATGTTTTTCCACATTTAGCAAGGTAAGTCTGAGCTAAACAGTTTGATTGCATCCCTCTTCAAAATTTTTAGTCCAGGTTTTGACATATAAATCTTTTTTTATTTTTTAATGAGTAAATAAAATTCAAAGTTATAGTTTAGTATTTAGATTTTATTCTTTAGTCATTATGTTAAATATTCTCTCAGAAATTCTTATAGATAAAAGAGTAACAAAGCTGATGAATGATAGTATCTTTCCACAGCTTTTGTGCACCCAGAATTATTCATGTAATTGAAATACTTCTATTTTAGAAATGTAGCATCCACTGTTTTATTAACCAAGGGGTAGCATGTGTTTATTTAAAACATACACATACTGTAGATAATCCTTATTTTCTAAACTAATGATCAAATCATATCCCTTTAGTTTACTGTTGCTTAGAAGCCAAAATAAATGTAGTTTAAACACCTAAGCCATTGTGGGCTTTATACACGTGTAACAAACATAGTATACATGCACGCACAGAGCTGTTAACTTTAAACATAGTGCTCAGGGATTAGTAGCTTGTTGCCTTGCAGAAGCAGTGTGAAAGTATACTGAAACTTATTTCTTTAAAGTATCTTTATTTTAAAGAAAGCAGTCTATCCCACAAAGCAGACCAGTATATCCAAGGCGAGACAATACAGCTACACGGCTTCACAGTTGTATTCAACTAGTTTCATATGCTATATCATAAAACTTTCAGTCCAATCAGCAACTAAATTTAAATACTGCAAATTGTAGCGGCAAAACAATAATTCTGCTGATTAGCCCCTTTCCATTTCTTGTAAGTGAACTGTTTATGCTGTTGAGTACCTTTTGAAAAAAGAAAAAGCCCAAACAGCCTTGATTAGTCAAGGAGTAATTGGATGACTTGATTTTAGCAAGAGAATGAATTGGTTGATGATAGCCTGTAACTAAGTGTAGTGGTTCTGTTCAGATGAATACATAACATACAGTCATCAGATCTTGACAGGTATAACATATAAGCAGTGCTAAAATCTGGTAGTAGTGGGGATAAGATGGAAATGGAGGGAAATAAGTTTGCCCTGAAGTCTTTTGTGAGAAATTTTGAGGTGATTCTTAAAGTAATTGAGAGGAACTTCCATATTTTTTTTAACATTAGGGAAGGGGTGGGGAGATACTGTAGTTCCCATGTTTTATGCTCTAAAGACAAAAGAGCTGTAGGATCATTTAACTTTATTTAGGGAGATCAACAATATTACATCCTTTTATTCTTGTTGAAGATCATGATTCATTAGTAGAGCCATGTGGGAAAGCTGTGAAGCATTAATTGTGTTCATATTTAACTGTTTAAACTCTTGATTAGTCAGACCTTTTTGAGGATAGCATTATTTTATGATTTTCTGATTATTTTTAAGGCTCTATGTGAGTCTGTATTAATGAGAACTGGCATAAAGCAAGAAAATTTTTTAAAAATTTCTTCCTTTGTAACTGGATTTCTTAAGCCCTAGTTCTCATCTTTCCCCTCCCCCCACCCAAAGAAGGTATTACAGTAACCACCCCTCCTCTGCAGTAATGTGCTACTTGTGTCCAAGAGTTTCAGTTGCGTAAAATATGAGGTCAGGGTATTGCTAGGTGAATGGAGTGAGCTGGGTAGACCTGCACCCTCAGTTGCAGGGGGTGAGGGGTGTGGCAAGGTGCTGGCCCAGCCAAGTCCAGTCTGATACTGGCTTTGATTTGGCACCACCTGCTGGCGGTGGTTTGCTCTGACTTGGCTGGTGATGGTGATGACTAGGACTTTAGGGTAGCAGCAGAATTCTAGGAGTCTCTCAGGTAAGTTGGTCCCCATTTTGTTGAGCCAATTATGGTGGGTTGGGTTGGAAGACTACCGGGTGTGCAGTGGCCTGCTTTACGCAGTCTGCTCCCAGAGGTTCAGTCACTTGCCTGTCCTTAATCTTTCTAGGCCCTCCCCTTCCTTCTGTGTTTCTGCTCTCATTTCAGAACTGTGGATTGTTGTATTTAAGGGCATAATTATTTTGTGAGGTATGTATCTGGTTTTGTGACATCTGCCTTTGCAGTTTGGACCCAAGAATGATCCCTATCATGTAACATAGATTTAGTCAAACCATTATTTTCCTATTCTAACACCAAATATTCTTGGTGAGTCCTTCCTTTTCCTTCTATCCTCACCCCTACTCCACCATATTTTTTAAAAACTAGGTAAAAGTAATAATCCATGGATATTACAAAGCTAAAAATAGTTATTTTAAAGATTAATAGCCAGCCATTTCTTTGACTGATTAATACCTGTCACATGTTTACATTTTTCAAGCATTTAAACACCAGTTTCAGACTCTAACAGAGAAAATATTATCTCTTAGCAGAACATCAGTGTACCTAAGTGTGGGACTAAAAAATAATTTATGCATCCATCAAAACCTGCACACAAATCTTAATCCAAAGTTTAAGTGACATCTGTGTAACACCAGTGTTCCAGTTTGAAGCCTTGAGGCTGACTTTCTATCAGCTTGTACTGAATACTAACCATTTCCCTGCTTCCTTTCATCCTGGATTTACTTTCTTGTATTTATTATATGCTAATCTGTCTCTCTCCTCTTAGATTGTAAACATCTTTGAAGATGTTATTCAGCTTTTTCTCACCTCTGAAACTTGCCTTCCAGCTCCTGGCCCCATTCTGTTTGTGATTGACATTCAGTATACATTTGTTAAATATGTTGCTTAAAATATGTGTCTTTAACTAGCTGTTATATATCTCCAGCTTTATGACTGGTCACATTTCATTTCTTCTCAATTTAATATAATTCTTCCTACCCACTAGACCAAAAAAATCTTTATAAAGATTTTAATTTATTTTTTAGATTTAACCACATTCATGTTATTTCTATAACCAGTACCCAGCAGTCAGCTGCTCTGTTTTTCACCAGTAGTCTCTCTGCAAGCTGCTATTAGATCTTGTATATAACTAATGGAATTATTTAAAGACAGTGTGAGTGAGTAACCAAACCAGGGCAAGATTACAAGAGCACTTCTCTGAAAATCTACATTAGGAATTTTATAATTGAGGAGATTAAATTTCAACTCCTGAGCTTAGTGTTAGAACCTTTTCATTGGAACTTCCCTGGTGGCCCAGTGATTAAGAATCCACCTTCCAGTGCAAGGGACACAGGTTTGATTCCTGGTCGTGGAACTAAGACCGCATGCTGTGGAGCAACTGAACCCACGTGCCACAACTAGAGAGCTGGTGCCACAATTACCGAGCCCATGCTCCACAAGAGAAGCCCCTGCACGCACCGTAGCTAGAGATTGAATCCTGCACACTGCAGCGAAGACTTAGTAAAGCCAATAGTAATAATAATAAGGCACCATGTTATGGTTGGTGTAGCACAGCCTTTGTCTTTTGGTGTACACTGGTGTGCTGAACTATGCCTTAGTGTCTGAAGACATTTTTGACTCCACAGCTGGAGGTCTGCCTGTGTGCTTGTGCACAGCCTTGTGCCCAGTATATGTGTGTGTGTTACCAGCATCTGGTTTGTAGAGGCCAGGGGCGCTGTTGAACATCCTGCATTGCACAGGTCAGCCCCCACAAGAAGGAATTATCTTGTCCCGAATGTTAGGAATACCAACGTTGAGAAACCCTGGTATATACCTTTTCTTTAGATTTCCATTTGTAAGTATAGTTAGCTTATTTTGTGTGTTTACATCCTAAGATCTTGACATATATTATCACTTTTAATCTTCAGAACAATCTTAGGAGGTTGGCATTATTCTCTAGTTTTTACAGACGAGGAAACTTCAGACACAGAGAAATTAAATAGTCACAGAGCTAATGAATCAAACAGTCTGAAATACAGATTTGAATCCAGATAACCTGATTTCAGAGTCTATGCCCTTCATCATCTCTACTCTATTTATACTTCTATCCTGCCTGGAATTTTCTTTTGACTGTCTGCTTTGCTTTGCTAATGTCTGTCCCTAAAAGTCTTCATGTGTATTCAAGCCTTCCATCCTTAATCTTGATTCATGCTGATCAGTTCCTTCTCTCTTTTTCTTTCATGGTTGCATTTATTGGTCTTATAGTGGATAGGTATGTTTGCCTTCTTAATTTGACTTATTCATTTTAAAAATTACACTATAATGTGTAATTCAGTGCAGTATGCCCAAGAAGCCCTCAGAAAATAATTAAGTGAATATCAATCATCACTAATAACCAAGCAGTTCAAAGGTGAAGAGATGAAACAGAAGAAACTTCTCACATCTGTTATTTCAGTTTGCTGTTTTGTGCTTTACTTACACTCTGTTACTTTATGTGATTGACATGCTTAGCACTGGTTTCTTTGAAATACTTCCTCAGTGTCTTGTTGTGTGCTATAAAATTGATCCTTTGCTGTTGTGCTGCTTGTCTGGATTCATCTAGAATCTGTTGTGTTGTTGTTTAGTCACCAAATCCTGTCTGAGTCTTTTGCAACCCCATAGACTATAGCCCGCCAGGCTCCTCTATCCATGGGATTTCCCAGGCAAGAATACTGGAATGGGTTGCCATTTTATTCTCCAAAGGATCTTCCCGATCCAGAGACTGAGCCTGCATCTCCTACATTGACAGGCAGATTCTTTACCGTTGAGCCACCATAGTTCTCTTCTTACAGTTTTTCATTCTGAGTGCTTAATAAGTGCTTGAGACATTCATTGATTCCTTTATTCTTCACCTTGTACCTATCAGCTCTGATTAAGGCACTGGAGGGAACTAGAAAGGCATATAAGACAGAATCCTTGAGCTTAAAAACTAGGAGATAGAATCACATAGTCTAATATTAGATATACATGTTACAGGTCAGGATATGGTTAGAGAAGGTGTCATCAAGATAAATTTCAGTGACATTAAATTAAGGTCATGAAGGATATGTATCAATAACTTTTTTTGAAAGGCAGAAATGGGGAGGAGGACTATTCGATGCAGAATGATGAGTACAGCATTGCAAATGTAAAATGAAAGGGTTGAATGTAGGTCAATTTGATTGAAAGATGTGGGATATTAATGGGCACCAACATTAGAAAAATTAAAGTTCTGATTATTCATTTAGTTTATTTCTTGAATGGCAGAGAGTTCACATAACTCGTTTTATTCGTTGCTTACAGTACTTGGTAATAAGGGCTTCCCTGGTGGCTCAGTGGTAAAGAATCTGCCTGCCAGCGCAGGAGACCTGGGTTCGATCCCTTGTTTGGGAAGACCCCCTGGAGAAGGAAATGACAACCCAGTCCAGTATTCTTGCCTGGGAAATCCCACGGACAGAGGAGCCTAGCAGTCTATAGTCCATGGAGCTGCAAAGAATCAGACACGACTTAGCAACTAAATAACAACTGGTAATAAAGATAAAATTTTAGTTTTGTTAATTATTCCTTTTGTGTCTTCCCTCATTATAATGTGATTCTTTAAAAAGGTATAAAAATGGATTTTCTCAGGAGTCATATTTAGGGTAAGATATTAAACCATCGGTTTTACCACGCCTTACTCAAACAAGTATCTCCAATTCTGCTTGTGACCCAGGGATGGTAGAGATCTCTTAGACCTGGACTCTCCAGAACTGCTGTGCTGATGAGGGGAGGTCATGCTCTGCATTTTAGGGATAGGTATGACTTGTAATAGAAAGAAAGGATATGTATCTCTGAGGCCCAGGGAAGAGAGTGGGCAAAAATTTACTGACAGTTGAGTATTAAGAACTTTTCAGGGCTTAGGAAGTCAGCATGAGACTTGACTTGAGATGAGGGTTTATGGAGAGTGAGGGTGTAGCAAGGTCAGTTTATAGAGTGCGTTTTCTAGTGGCAAAAGGCTAAGTGATACTTTAGAAATTAAAAAATTAGTAAGATAGTTATTGGGAAGATTAAATACAGCAGAAGCAGTTTGCTCAACATTGGAAGTAGAGCAGAATCTCAATAAATATTAATTCAAAGTACCATTGATTGAATTTATGTTTTATACATCTAAGAATCTATTATATAGAATAAGAAATGAAAATCTTGTTGAGAGATGAATGTTAGTTCTCATTAAAGTACTTCTTTTCTGCCTGCTTCTTTGGCGAGAGTTGATATGTTGCAGCAACTAAAAATGTAAAACCCTTGAGTAACTAAATATAATTAAATATAGGTGTTGACTCTGGGTTATAATTCATAACTTTCAAGTGACTTTAAGGATTCCCTAATGATGTGAATGTCTTAATTATTTACAGTATAAGTATAATACCAGTAACTATTAGGTAGAATTTTCTGGTGTTCTGTACATTTAAAAGAATTATATTGTATAATATTGTAATGTGTTGCTTCTGATCAGTTAAGTGGTATAATTAATAATCAAAAGTCTTTTTTGCTTGCTACTACACTAATGTAAGCTCCAGTTTTTAATATTTTTCATGTTTTTATGCCTGTGTCTTTTTTTCCACCTCATCCTTCCTACTTATGTTCATTTCAGTTCAGGTCAGTCGCTTAGTTGTGTCCGACTCTTTGCGACCCCGTGATTTGCAGCACACCAGGCCTCCCTGTCCATCACCAACTCCCGGAGTTCACTCAAACTCATGTCCAATGAGTTGGTGATACCATCTAGCTATCTCATCCTCTGTCGTTCCCTTCTCCTCCTGCCCCCAATCCCTCCCAGCATCATAGTCTTTTCCAATGAGTCAGCTCTTCACATGAGGTGGCCAAAGTATTGGAGTTTCAGCTTTAGCATCATTCCTTCCAAAGAACACCCAGGACTGATCTCCTTTAGAATGGACTGGTTGGATCTCCTTGCAGTCCAAGGGACTCTCAAGAGTCTTCTCCAACACCACAGTTCAAAAGCATCAATTCTTCCACACTCAGCTTTCTTTATAGTCCAACTCTCACATCCATACATGACTACTGGAAAAACTGTAGCTTTGACTAGACGGACCTTTGTTGGCAAAGTAACGTCTCTGCTTTTGAATGTGTTATCTAGGTTAGTCATAACTTTCCTTCCAAGGAGTAAGCATCTTTTAATTTCGTGGCTGCAGTCACCATCTGCAGTGATTTTGGAGCCCCCAAAAATAAAGACTGACACTGTTTCCCCATCTATTTGCCATGAAGTGATGGGACCAGATGCCATAATCTTAGTTTTCTGAATGTTGAGCTTTAAGCCAACTTTTTCACTCTCCTCTTTCACTTTCATCAAGAGACTCTTTAGTTCCTCTTCACTTTCTGCCATAAGGGTGGTGTCATCTGCATATCTGAGGTTATTGATATTTCTCCCGGCAGTCTTGATTCCAGCTTGTGCTTCCTCCAGCCCTGCCTTTCTCATGATGTACTCTGCATGTAAGTCAAATAAGCAGGGTGACAATATACAGCCTTGACGTACTCCTTTTCCTATTTGGAACCAGTCTGTTGTTCCATGTCCAGTTCTAACTGTTGCTTCCTGACCTGCATACAAATTTTCTCAATACCAGATCAGGTGGTCTGGTATTCCCATCTCTTTCAGAATTTTCCGCAGTTTATTGTGATCCATACAGTCAAAGGCTTAGTGATTCAGAATTTTTAAGGGTTATACTACACAATACTGACTCTATTTCCCTGTACTGTATAATATAGATCCTTATAGCTTATTAATTATATATTTGGTAGCCTGTATCTCTTAATTCCCTACCCATGTCTTTCTCGTCTCCCCACTGGTAACCTCTAGTTTATTCTCTTTATTTGCAAGTCTGTTTTTTTTTTTTTTTTTAATATATTCACCATAATGTTTTTTTTTTTAATTTGTTACTTAAAAGCGTATTCTTTTTTACTTTATATGAACTCTTAGGATAAAATAGTAAATGAAAAAAATTAAGATTTCTAAACTTAACTGACCCATTTTATTATATTTTCCTATAATAGATACATCTATTTGTCTCAGTATTGGGAATGATTCTTTACTTCTAGCATTTTGTTTGATTGCTTCCATTTAAGGTAACAACTTTGTGTTAAACTCCTAAATGAATCATCTATAATTTGTTTAATTTTAGATTGGCCCCTCAGAGTCAGCCATATGTGTGTTTTTTTTTTTTAATTAAACTTTTTGAAAACCTTGATCAACTTATGAATGTCAGAGGGATGGAAGTTTTTTTCCTCTTGGCCAGGATTTGGGGTGTGAGCCTTTTCCTATAATAAGAGAGTGGGAACGGAGAGGGGATGGAAAAGAAGCAAAGCAAAAGCAAATATTTTGGCTATCCCAGTTCATAGTTTCAGCATTAAGCAGTTAGCCTGTAACATAGACTGAACTGTTCTAGGGCCCTTTTCTATATCTAATACAATAGGTTTTCTCCTGGAAAATAAAGGTCAAAGACTTTAAAAGGCTACTTTAAAATGATTTGTTATTGTAAATAACAGCAATCCACCAAGTCTAGTTTTGCTTGTTCCATTTATGCTACTCCATCAGGTAATTGACAGTTTATATGACTGGACCAACTAATTCCATGTTTGTGTGTGTTAGCTGCTCAGTCGTGTCTGACTCTGTGATCCCATGGACTGTAGCCCACCAGGCTCCTCTGTCCATGGGGATTCTCCAGGCAAGAAGACTGGAGTGGGTAGTCATGCCCTCCTCCAGGGGATCTTCCCAACCCAGGGATTGAAACCGGGTCTCCTGCATTGCAGGCAGATTCTTTACCACCTGAGCCACCAGGGAAGCCCATTTCCATGTGTCTTCTTCACTGATAGGTTTAAGGAGACTATTTATTTATAAAGTAAATATAATAAATTGAGATGCTCTTCTCCCACTTTCTTATTTGAGGAAGGTAATTAAAACTACATATCTTGTTTAACAGAGAAAAATATTACAAGTTTGAGATCCAGCTATGAATTAGATTCTGGTTTTGCTCAAACTGCTTTTATTATCAAGATGAGAAGGAGCTTTATCTAGGTTTAGACTAGAATTTTAAAGTGCATCTATAAACCTGGGCTTAAACTAAACTAAATCATAGCATTTGAAGTGTGCAATAAACAGCTTTAACCCCCTCTCCCTTTTTAACTGTATAATTCTGTTTTTATGAAGTTCAAGAATCAGCAAACTAAGTGATAGGCATCAGAATGGTGGTTATTTTGGAGGAGAGGAGCAATTTAACTGAAAAAGGAACATAAGTGAACTTTCTAGTGATAGATATGTTCTCTTTTTTTAACTGAACTGTAGTTGACAATATTATGTTAGTTTAAGGTATACAACATAGTCAGTGTTTAGATACATTAGAAAATCACCATAAGTCAAGTAACCATTTCCATATGAAATTATTAAAATATTGTTGACCATATTCCTTATTCTGTATATTACATTCTCATGACTTATTTATTTTATAACTGTAAATTCATACTTCTTAATCTCCATCGCCTGTTTCACCCAGTCAGCCCCATCCTCTGGCAGCCCCAGTTTAGTCTCTGTATCTAAGACTCTATTTACATTTTGTTTTGTTGGTTCGTTTGTTTTGTGTTTTAGACCTCATAAATGAGGCCATTTGATACTTGTCTTTGTGTGTCACCTATCATTATACTCTCTATATTCTTCCATGTTGTCACAGATGGCAAGATTTTATTTATTTATGGCTGTAGCTACTTTAACCTCTTCCTCCATACAATAAAGAATTGTCATGTATAAAAAAATAAATAGGCACTGGTATTTTTCAGTGTTTATGAATAAAGCTGTAGATATTAAGTGAATTGCCAATGCAAGCTTAGCTCTCTTCCCTTCTCTTTAAATATTAATGAGCTGTAGAATTATGAGGAAGTTGGACATCACAGTTCTGACACAAAAAAGGACTTTGCTTTGGAGAATGGATTAGAAATTTGATAAGATAAAGATTTTTTTGAGCAAGATATCCTTGTCTTGATTTCTAACATTTTATTTAATAGTTTATTTTTTACTGGTTTAAGAAGGTGGCCCTTAGCCTTTCAGTGATTTTGGTGGGACTCTGGATTAGAATATAGATGATCATAACATTTATTATTTGCCATGTAGGACACAGGATATTTTGGTGCTGTGACTAAGATTTAATATATTTGAGTAGTAACTGTTTTTTTCTAGAGTCTTTTTCTAAAAATTGTTTTATTGGGGTATAGTTGATTTACAGTGTTATGTTAGTTTCAGGTATACAGTAAAGTGATTCAGATATACATACACATATTTCCACTTTTTTTAAGATTCTTTTTTCATATAAGCCATTACAGAGTATTGAGTAGAGTTCATTGTGCTATACAGTAGGTTCTTACTAGTTATCTGCTTTATATATGGTAGTGTGTATATGTCTCTCGAAATCACCCAACTTATCCCTTCCCTTACTCTCTTACCTCCTGGTAACCATAAGTTTGTTTTTTATCTCTTTGACTCTATTTCTGTTCTATAAATAAGTTCATGTGTACCATTTTTAAGATTCTACTTAAAAGCGATACGTGATATTTGTCTTTCTCTGTCTGACGTACTTCCTCTGTTGATGGACATTTAGGTTGCTTCCATGCCCTGGCTATGGTAAATAGTCAGCCGTGAACATCAGAATGCATGTATTTTTTCAAATTATGGTCTTCCCCGGATTTTTGCCCAGGAGTGGGACTGCTGGATCATATGGTAGCTCTATTTTTAGTTTTTTAAGGAACCTCAGTACTGTTTTCCGTAGTGGCTGTACCAGTTTACATTCCTCCCAGCAGTGTTACAAGGCTCCCTTTTCCTCACACCCTCTCCAGTAATTATTGATTGTAGAAAATTTGGATTATCAAGGTTTCCGTGACAGGTAGCAGTAAAGTACTGCAGTGAATCCTTAAACACATCTATGTGTTCTAAGATCTATTTCTGCATCTAGCCAGGGATGTTTTGCTTCTGAAAATTGAATATAACCCAGATATAAGTAATAATATAGCAAAACAGTATACTGAAGTGCTGAATATTCAAAGTACATCTTTATTTCTGAAGTCCTTCCTAGTTAGATCTAGCGTCCTAAAAGTATGGATTTATCCATCTTACTCAAATCTTTGTGAAATAAGACAGGCTTTGAATGAATTAACGAGTAATCAGTCTTCAATCCACTTATATTTGAAAATAGCCAAGTCATTTATGACATATTATACCAAGAAATAAATATAATGTGCAGTGTCCAATACCATGTGGATAGTCAAGTGTATCTCACCAAGTCAAATATTTTGTGTTTTTGTCTGGCTCTTAGTAAAGAGGTACACAATTTTTAAAAGTCAGTTTTAATATGAGCATTGACATTTTGCATTTATTCACTTAGTGAATAAATTTTGTAATAGAAATAATTCATTTAATAACTTAGAGAAGGAAATGGCAACACAGTCCAATATTCTTGCCTGGACAATCCCATGGACAGAGGAGCCCAGAGGACTCTTTATGAGTCCATGGGGTCATAGAGAGTTGGACATGACGGAGTAACTGAGCGCACTTAATAACTACAAATCTTTTTTTTTGTTTATTTTATTGGCTATTAACTTAAAGTATACTGGAGTTAAACAAGGGAGTTTGGGACTGGAAATTCTGTTAATGAATGTGTAATAGAGGGTTAAGAGAAGAGAGCTAAGAGAGACACCAGTATTTATAGTGTGATTAGAGCAAGGAAAGGTGTAGCCTGAGAAGAAATGGCTAGAGAGAACAGAAGAAAATGAGGAGAATACAGTTGAAAAGAAGCAACGAAAGAGACTTCGTCAGTGCTCTGAAGTTAGATGCTAGTGAGAGGTGATTTAAGATTCCTGAAGAATGGCTGTTAGATTGAGCATCATGAAGACAAATCAATGGTGTCCCTTTTTGAGACTGATTTCTCATAGCATGGTGGAGGCACATTCCAAACTGCTGTGTTTTGTATAGGAAGTAAAGAAGTGGAGAGGACAGGTACAGCTCGGAGCCAAGAAGTTTGGGTCTGAACAGGAGGAAAGAAAGCAATGGGTGGAAAGGGAATTAATGTCTGAGGGTGACTGACTTGACTGATTTAATATATTAGGTTGGCAAAAAAGTAATTGCAGTTTTGGACTGTGAGTTTTAAATCATTATTACTAGGCTCAAACACATTTTTGTTATTCAAAATAGAAGCCATTACAATCAACACATATTTGCCAATGAGAAGTAAGTTTGTTTATTCTTGTAGTGTAAAAGATCCTTGATTCACACAATGTGATGATGGAGAACTATAGTAACTTGATCTCACTGGGCCATTCCATTTCTAAGCCAGACATAATTGTGTTATTGGAGGAAGGAAGAGACCCTGGATGGTTGTGAGGGAAGAAGCAAGAAGCTGGAATACAGATTTGGATTCAAGTTATAAAATAATCAGTGACAGAAAAACATTTATTTCTGGGAAACATTCATCTCTTTTTCTGCATCAGATCATTCATGGTGGTGAGGAAGCCCTATGAAAAATGTGGGAAGGCTTTTTGTTGTGCTTCAAACTTTGTTCAACACGGAAGAGTTCTTACTGGAGCAGACTGCCAGGACTCCAAGATGGCGTCAGTTGTACCACTGAAGGAAAAGAAACTCCTGGATGTCAAGTTAAGGGAGCTGCCAAGCTGGATACTAATGTGAGATTTCATCCCTAAAGGCATTCTGGAGCATTTCAAAGCGCTTATTGCCAGTATTACAACAAGTTAAACATGAAGAAAGGGAGTGTCGCTGGGCTTTCTATGGTGCCGGCAGGTTACATGCTTTTCAACTGTTGCCGTTCTTACAAGGAATTTAAACAAGAGCAGCCAAGCGAGTACCACTGAAGAGGGCACATTCTACATTCCCAGCCATGATCTTTGCCAGGCACCCCTGAATCCTTTCATAGCCTAATGGAGAATTAACACCCCAAAAAAGATGACTGGTTAAAAAAAAAACTCTCTTAGTAACTTTCAAATCAAGTAATATGAACTATAATCACCATTCTGTATATTACATCCCCATGAGTTATTTACTTTATAGTTGGAAATTTGTGGCTTTTGGCCTCCTTCACACATTTCTGCCACTGCTTCTGGCAGCCATTAGTTTCTTCTCTGTATCTGTGGCTTCGCTTTTATCTTTTTGTTCTTGATTTTTTTTTCCCCCTAGTCCACATAAAAGTGATATCATACAATATTGGTATATATCTTTCTCTGTCTGACTTCACTTAGTATAATGCCCTCAAGATGCATCCATGTTGTCACAAATGGCAGGATTTCTGTCTTTTTATTATTTACTAATATTCAATTGTATACACGCCACATTAAAAAAAATCTCTTGATGATCTCTTGTTTCCATGTCTTGGCAATTGTAAAAAATGCTTCGTTGAACACTGGAGTGCAGATATATTTTCAAAATAGTGATTTTGGTTCCTTTGGGTAAATACCAAGAAGTGGAACTGTTGGGTTATATGGTAGATTCTAGTTTTAATTTTTTGAGCAATCTCCATACTGTTTTTCATAATATCTGCACTAGTTGATACTCCCTCCAGCAGTGCAGGGCTTCCCAGGTGGCTCTCAGATGGTAAAGAATCTGCCTGTAGTGCGGGAGACCCGGGTTCGATCCCTGGGTCGGCAAGATCCCCTGGAGAAGGGAATGGCTACCCAGTCCAGTATTCTTACCTGGAGAATTCCATGGACAAAGCAGCCTGGTGGGCTACAGTCTGTGGGGTTTCAGAGTCGGACCCACACACACACCAGCAGTACATAAGGGCTCCCTTTTCTCCACATTCTTGCCAGCATTCGTTATTTCTTGGTTTTTTTTTTTTTTTTGGTAATAGCCATTCTTAAGGTGTGAGGTGATCTTTTATTGTAACTTTGATTTGTATTTCCCTGATGATTAGTGATGTTGAGCACCTTTTCCTGTATTTATTGGCCATTTGTTTGTTGTCTTTGGAAAAATGTCTATTCAGAGCCTCTCCTCATTTTTAAATTGGGTTTTTTTGCTTTTCTGTTAAGTTGTATAAGGGTCTTTAAAAAATATAGTCAATTATAAATCAACTATATTCCAATAGAAAATAAAAATTAAAAAAAAATTTTCATGATTCAGGATATGACTAACCCTTGGAAAGCATTTTCTGCGTCTTGCTGGTTATGGAAGTGTTTTCCCTGCAAACAGTTGTCAAGATGCTTAAAGAAGTGGTAGTCTGCTGGCAAGAGGTCAGGTGAACATGGCAGATGAGGCAACAGTTTGTAGCCCAGTTGGTTCAACATTTGAATCATTGGTTGTGCAACGTGTGGTCAGGCATTGTCATGGAGAAGAATCAGGCCCATTTTGTTGACCAGTACTGGCTATAGGGGTTGCAGTTTTCAGTGCATCTCATTGATTTGCTGAGCATAATCCTCAAATGCAATGGTTTTGCCAAGATTCAGAGAGCTGTAGTTTATCAGACTGTCAGCAGAGTGCTGAACAGTGATCATGAGCTTTTTTGGTACAAGTTTAGCTTTGGAGCTTCTTCTCCGTCCAAGCACTGAGCTGGTTGTCACCAGTTGTATAAAATCCATTTTTTGTCGCACGTCACAATCTAATCAAGAAATGGTTTGCCATTGAGTGTGGAATAAGAGAAGGTAACACTTCAAAATGATGACTATCTTGATTTTCGGTTAGCTCATGAGGCACCCACTTATGGAGCTTTTTCACCTTTCTGCTGCTGCTACTGCTGATAAAGTCGCTTCAGTCGTGTCCGACTTTGTGCGACCCCATAGACAGAAGCCCACCAGGCTCCCCTGTCCCTGGGATTCTCCAGGCAAGAACACTGGAGTGGGTTGCCATTTCCTTCTCCAATGCATGAAAGTGAAAAGTGAAAGGGAAGTTGCTCAGTCGTGTCCGACTCTCAGCAACCCCATGGACTACAGCCTACCAGGCTCCTCCATCCATGGGATTTTCCAGGCAAGAGTAGTGGAGTGGGGTGCCATTGCCTTCTCCGTTTCACCTTTCTAATTTGCTTCAAATGCTGAATGACTGTAGAATGGTTGACATTGAGTTCTTCGGCACCTTCTCATGTAGTTGTAACAGTATCAGCTTCAATGATTGCTCTCAATTGGTTGTTGTCAACTTCCAATGGCCGGCCACTGTGCTCCTCATCTTCAAGGCTCTCGTCTCCTTTGCAAAACTTCTTGAATCACCACTGCATTGTACATTCGTTAGCAGTTCCTGGGCCAGGTGCATTGTTGATGTTACAAGTTTTCTCAACTGCTTTATGACTCATTTTGAACTGAAAAAAAACCTTGAATTTGCTTTTTGTCTAACACCATTTCTGTAGTTTAAAATAAGTATAAAGTAAACTGCAAGTAATGTCATTAGCAAAAAACAAAGCAAGAGATGCACATTAAAATGATGTATAACATAATCACATCTATTTAAGAAAGTGTTCCATATCAAACTGCAAAGTTCATCAGTGCAAAACTGCAGTTACTTTTGCACCAACCTGATAGATTCTTAAGGCCACTTAAATATTGATGGGGAAGTATTAGTGAAAATGGAGATGTTTCAAATATAAGGGAGAGAGAGGCATGATAGGTTGAGGTCTCAGGAAATACAAAGAACAGTCTGTGGACAAACTTCCTTGGAAGAGGATAAGATCCAGAGCAGAGGTAGTAGAAGGTAATGCTTTCTGTTTTGCTTCTAGAAAGAAAGAAAAATTGCGGAAAATCCCCAGGATGACTTTCATTTTCTCTGTGAAGTAAGAAAGATTAGATCATTTACTAGGTAGCAGGAGAGAAGAGGAAAGCATTGGAAATGTGAGAGAAGTCAAGATGGTTTGAAAAAGGTTGTTTGTTGGGAAAGGAAACATTGCAGGATTGCTGGGTGAAAACTTTTTGTGATGGAGTCCAATCTGAGCCTAGCTTATGGTTAAATTTCTCTTATAACACATCATTTAATAATGAGACTACACTATGGTTGGTATTATTTTCAGTCACTCATTTTATGTGTATATAAACAAATGTACAGATATAAAATAATTTCCATGGTAATAATGATTTTCTCCCTGTGGCTAGTCACTGCAAAACCAAAATTTTAAGTAAAACTTGTTTAAAGTTTTTCTGCAAGTTAAACTTGTTTATTGTTTTAAAAAAGAATGACTTTTAAAAATGACTTACTTTGTATGAACAATGCATGTTCATTATGAAGTAACACAGAAGAAATTAGTATTTCTGTACCAGGTGGGTGACCAGCATGCAGTTAGTCCATTTTTGTTTCAGTGTTTGTTTGTGCCAGCATACTTAGAATGTGAAACTTTGAAAGTGGCTGTAATTTCAAAGTGGGCCACCTTGCTGACTGGTAGGATCTCTTTCAAAGACTGAGAAATCTTATGGTATTTTACTTTGTGTGTATAATCCACTTAGAGTATATACAGAGAGGAATATTTTCAAAACCAAATGAACTGAACGATGCTCAGACTTAGCTTTTTTTAGTACTCCTCAGTATTGGAGAAGGAAATGGCAACCCACTCCAGTATTCTTGCCTGGAGAATCCCAGGGACAGGGGAGCCTGGTGGGCTGCCGTCCCTGGGGCCACACAGAGTCGGACACGACTGAAGCGACTTAGCAGCTTAGTAGTTACAAGAAGGAAGAGGATAGGTCCATATTTACATCCTTTAGTCATGTTATTCTCATCTCTGATATATGGAAGTAATACACTCTCGTGGAAAAGGGATATAAGTATCAAAATGTTTCTCCAAGAACCACTCTGTCAGAAGCAATGATCAGCCTTCTCTGCTTGCTTTCTTTCCCACTAAATAGCATCTGACGCAGTTGAATACTTTCTTCTTGAAACATTTTCTTTCCCTTACTCCTTTAAGAGCACACTCCTACTTTTTCTCTGACTTTGTCACCACTTTGTACTGTCTTTTGCCAGATCCTTTCCTATCAGACACCTGAGTTTTTGAGTGATCTCTCTATATGATGTTGTCCAGACCCATAACTTTAAACACATCTGATAATTTCTAATTTTATATCTCCTGTCATGACCTTCCATCCTATATGTAGTCTGTTCTGTAGTACATGCCCAGTACAAACTTTCTCATCTTCTCTACAGCAACAGTTTCATCTCACATTACCATTTATCTGCACCACTGCAATTACCCCCTAACTTAATCTTTCTGCCCTCACTCTTATCCTCTCCCTTAGAATCTGTTCCTCTTGGAGTAACCATAGTAGCTTATTTAGCTCATAAATCATATATCATCATGCTACTTTCCCTTTATTTAAAACTCTAATCAATGGCTTCCAATTATAGCTAGAATAAAATCCAAACAGCCATGGTTACAAATGTTGGTGAACTGCTCTGCTTCTCCAATGTCAATTTGATTTACCATCGTCTGCTGTGGTTCACCCACACTGACCTTATTCCTACTTCTTAGAACTCTCTTCCTGCAGGTCTTCACGTTACTCCCTCATTCTGGCCAGTCCAGTCTCTGCTCCAGCATCATCTCCTCAGAGAGGAGTCTTTGACTGTCCTAGTTCAAGTATTGCCCAGCAGTGCTGCCCCCTCCCCTCCACACACACATGCTCTATCACATTATCACATTTTATATAGAATAGTACTAACATGCAATGGCAACCCATTCCAGTACTCTTGCCTGGAAAATCCCATGGACGGAGGAGCCTGGTAGGCTGCAGTCCATGGGGTTGCAAAGAGTCAGACACGACTGAGTGACTTCACTTTCATTTTCATGCGTTGGAGAAGGAAATGGCAACCCACTCCAGTGTTCTTGCCTGGAGAATCCCAGGGACAGGGGAGCCTGCTGGGCTGCCATCTGTGGGGTCGCACAGAGTCGGACATGACTGAAGCAATGCAGCAGCAGCAGCAGTACTAAAATAGTTTTTAAAAAATCAGATGACATCCCACCACTAAAATGACCATAATTAATATTTTCAGACATGTCTTGATTTTACAAAAAAAAAGTGATCTCACATTTTTAATTTAAATAGGAAGTTTTGTCACAGTTTCCTATTTAAACAGTTTTAAATACAAAACTTTGTAATTTAAGTGGAAAATTGGTATTACTTTCCAAAATTGAAGGTAATAAGAATAAATACAGTGAAAACTACATATTTATTGAATTTTCTAGCCTTTATAAGCTCTGAGGTGAGGTGTGCTCTGTTGATAAAAAGTTAAATTTACAAATGTTAAACATTAAAGATCAGCAACATCAAACTGACATTTTCTCCTTGGCATAATCAGAAGGACTAAAAGAGAATTAAAAGAGAAATAACTTGCTTATCAAGCAATTCAATATGATATAGTATAATCTTTATGATGACTTCTTTACTGGTAAAGTATTTCCCCCAAAGAGAATTGTGATAGTAATTGTAACATTTTTTTATAATAATTGTTTTAGTTAATGTGAGGTTGAAATAACTTTCACCATCATATCAGATCAGATCAGTTGCTCAGTCGTGTCCAACTCTTTGCGACCCCATGAATCGCAGCATGCCAGGCCTCCCTGTCCATCACCAACTCCCGGAGTTCACTCAAACTCACCTCCATCGAGTTGGTGATGCCATCCAGCCATCTCATCCTCTGTCGTCCCCTTCTCCTCCTGCCCCTAATCCCTCCCAGCATCAGTCTTTTCCAGTGAGTCAACTCTTCGCATGAGGTGGCCAAAGTACTGGAATTTCAGCTTTAGCATCATTCCTTCCAAAGAACACCCAGGGCTGATCTCCTTCAGAATGGACTGGTTGGATCTCCTTACAGTCCAAGGGACTCTCAAGAGTCTTCTCCAACACCACAGTTCAAAAGCATCAATTCTTTGGCACTCAGCTTTCTTTATAGTCCAACTCTCACGTCCATACATGACTACTAGAAAAACCATAGCCTTGACTAGGCAGACCTTTGTAGGCAAAGTAATGTGTCTGCTTTTGAATATGCTATCTAGGTTGGTCATAACTTTCCTTCCAAAGAGTAAGAGTTAGCAGTGCTAAGGGGAAGGTTTGTAGCAATACAAGCTTACCTCAAGAAACAAGAGAAAAATCAAATAAATAACCTAACTCTACACCTAAAGCAACTAGAAAAAGAAGAAATGAAGAACCCTAGGGTTAGTAGAAGGAAAGAAATCATAAAAATTAGGGCAGAAATAAATGAAAAAGAAACAAAGCTAAAAGCTGGTTCTTTGAGAAGATAAATAAAATAGACAAACCTTAGCCAGACTCATCAAGAAAAAAAGGAAAAAGAATCAAAGCAACAGAATTAGAGATGAAAAGGGAGAAATCACAACAGACAACACAGAAATACAAAGGATCATAAGAGACTACTATCAGCAACTATATGCCAATAAAATGGACAACGTGGAAGAAATGGACAAATTCTTAGAAAAGTACAACTTTCCATAACTGAACCAGGAAGAAATAGAAAATCTTAACAGACCCATCACAAGCACGGAAATTGAAACTGTAATCAGAAATCTTCCAGCAAACAAAAGCCCAGGACCAGACGACTTCACAGCTGAATCCTACCAAAAATTTAGAGAAGAGCTAACACCTATCCTACTCAAACTCTTCCAGAAAATTGCAGAGGAAGGTAAACTTCCAAACTTATTCTATGAGGCCACCATTACCCTAGTACCAAAACCAGACAAAGATGCCACAAAAAAAGAAAACTACAGGCCAATATCATTGATGAACATAGATGCAAAAATCCTTAACAAAATTCTAGCAAACAGAATCTATTAAAAAGATCATACATCATGACCAAGTGGGCTTTATCCCAGGGATGCAAGGATTCAGTATTTGCAAGTCAATCAATGTGATACACCACATTAACAAATTGAAAGATAAAAACCATATGACTATCTCAATAGATGCAGAGAAAGTCTTTGACAAAATTCAACACCCATTTATGATAAAAACCCTCCAGAAAGCAGGCACAGAAGGAACATACCTCAACATAATAAAATCCATATATGATAAACCCACAGCAAACATTATCCTCAATGGTGAAAAATTGAAAGCATTTCCCCTTAAATCAGAAACAAGACAAGAGTGCCCATTCTCACCACTACTATTCAACATGGTTTTGGAATTTTTAGCCACAGCAATCAGAGAAGAAAAAGAAATAAAAAGAGTCCAGATTGGAGAAGAAGTAAAATTCTCACTGTTTGCAGATGACATGATCCTCTACATAGGAAACCCTAAAGCCTCCACCAGAAAATTACTAGAGCTAATCAATGAATATAGAAAAGTTTCAGGATATAAAATTAACACAGAAATCCCTTATATTCCTATACACTAACAAGAGAAAACAGAAAGAGAAATTAAGGAAACAGTTCCATTTACCATTGCAACAAAAAGAATAAAATACTTAGGAATAAATCTACCTAAAGAAACAAAAGACCTATATATAGAAAACTATAAAACACTGATGAAAGAAATTAAAGATGACACAAATAGATGGAGAAATATGCCATGTTCATGGATCAGAAGAATCAATATAGTGAAAATGAGTATACTATCCAAAGCAATCTATAGATTCAATGCAATCCCTATCAAGCTACCAACGGTATTTTTCATAGAACTAGAACAAATCATTTCATAATTTGTATGGAAATACAAAAGACCTCGAATAGCCAAAGCAATCTTGAGAGAGAAGAACTGGAGGAATCAGCCTGCCTGACTTTAGACTGTACTACAAAGCTACAGTCAGCAAGACAGTATGGTACTGGCACAAAGACAGAAATATAGATCAGTGGAACAAAATAGAAAGCCCAGAGATAAATCCATGCACCTATGGACACCTTATCTTTGACAAAGGAGGCAAGAATATACAATGGAGAAAAGACAATCTCTTTAACAAGTGGTGCTGAGAAAACTGGTCAACCACTTGTAAAAGAATGAAACTAGAACACTTTCTAACACTGTACACAAAAATAAAATGGATTAAAGATCTAAACATAAGACCAGAAACTATAAAACTCCTAGAGGAAAACATAGGCAAAACACTCTCCGACACAAACCATAGCAGGATCCTCTGTGACCCACCTCCCAGAGTAAGGGAAATAAAAGCAAAAATAAACAAATGGGACCTAATTAAAAGCTTTTGCACAATGAAGGAAACTATAAGCAAGGTGAAAAGACAGCCTTCAGAATGGGAGAAAATAATAGCAAACAAAGCAACGGACAAAGAATTAATCTCAAAAATATACAAGGAGCTCCTGCAGCTCAAGTCCAGAAATTTAAACGACCCAATCAAAAAGTGGGCCAAAGAACTAAACAGACATTTCTCCAAAGAAGACATATAGATGGCTAACAAACACATCTATAGATGTGTTGCAAAGTCACAGATGATCAGATATGCAGATGACACCACCCTTATGGCAGAAAGTGAAGAGGAACTAAAAAGCCTCTTGATGAAAGTGAAAGAGGAGAGTGAAAAAGTTGGCTTAAAGCTCAACATTCAGAAAACTAAGATCATGGCATCCGGTCCCATCACTTCATGGCAAATAGATGGGGAAACAGTGGAAACAGTGTCAGACTTTATTTTGGGGGGCTCCAAAATCACTGCAGATGGTGATTGCAGCCATGAAATTAAAAGACGCTTACTCCTTGGAAGGAAAGTTATGACCAACCTAGACAGCATATTAAAAAGCAGAGACATTACTTTGCCAACAAAGGTCCATCTAGTCAAGGCTATGGTTTTTCCAGTGGTCATATAGGGATGTGAGAGTTGGACTGTGAAGAAAGCTGAGTGTGGAAGAATTGATGCTTTTGAACTGTGATGTTGGAGAAGACTCTTAAGAGTCCCTTGGACTGCAAGGAGATCCAACCAGTCCATTCTAAAGGAGATCAGTCCTGGGCGTTCATTGGTAGGACTGATTTTGAAGCTGAAACTCCAGAACTTTGGCCACCTCATGCAAAGAGTTGACTCACTGGAAAAGACTCTGATCCTGGGACGGATCCGGGGCAGGAGGAGAAGGGAACTACAGAGGATGAGATGGCTGGATGGCATCACCAACTCGATGGACATGAGTTTGGGTGAACTCCGGGAGTTGGTGATGGACAGGGAGGCCTGGCATGCGGAAGTTCATGGGGTCACAAAGAGTTGGACACGACTGAGCGACTGAACTGAACGAACACATGAAAAGATGCTCAACATCACTTATGATCAGAGAAATGCAAATCAAAACCACAATGAAGTACCATCTCACACGAGTCAGAATGGCTTCTATCAAAAAGTCGACAAACAGTAAATGCTGGAGAGGGTGTGGAGAAAAGGGAACGCTCTTACACTGTTGGTGAGAATGCCAAGTAATACAGCCACTATGGAGAACAATGTGGAGATTCCTTAAAAAATTGGAAATAGAACTGCCATACGACCCAGCAATCCCACTGCTGGGCATATACACTGAGGAAACCAGAATTGAAGGAGACGTGTACCCCAATGTTCATTGCAGCACTGTTTACAATAGCCAGAACATGAAAGCAACCTAGATGTCCGTTCGTCTAGCTGTGGTACATATACACAATGGAACATTACTCCACCATTAAAAAGAATGCATTTGAATCAGTTCTAATGAGGTGGATGAAACTGGCGCCTATTATACAGAGTGAAGTAAGTCAGAAAGAAAAACACCAATACAGTATACTAACACATATATATGGAATTTAGAAGGATGGTAATGATGACCCTATATGCAAGACATCAAAAGAGACACAGATGTAAAGAACAGACTTTTGGACTCTGTGTGAGAAGGCGAGGGTGGGATGATTTGAGAGAATAGCATTGAAACATGTATATTACCATATGTGAAATAGATTGCCAGTCCAGGTTTGATGCATGAGACAGGGTGCTCAGGGCTGGTGCACTGGGATGACCCAGAGGGATGGGATGGGGAGGAATGAGGGAGGGGGGTTCAGGATGGGGAACACATGTACACCCATGGCTGATTCATGTCAATGTATGGCAAAAACCACTACAATATTATAAAGTAATTAGCCTCCAATTAAAATAAATTAATTTTAAAAAGAAAAATAAATAAAATATATCTATCTGGCTGTAAAAAAAAAAAAAAAAAGAATGGGAAGTTGTCCAAATGGCCACCAAATTTTCTGTAAGCTTGTATTTTACAGCTCTTTTAGACCTCAGTTGATCCCAGGGCTATTCAGTTTTGAAGGATAAATTTAATGTTCCTTTCACTTAATTTTTATCTTAATTTTTGGGCAATATTTTCAAAAATAAACTTGTTATTTGCATAATATGTTTCCACCTCATATATAAATGAATAAAATAGTGATACTGTCAAGCATGGAAATAACAATGCAGTTCAATTTCTATTGTCTATCTGGTTAAAATTGAGGGCTGAGATGAATAGATTGCCATTTAAAATCTGCTGATGCATTTATTTTAGGAATGTTGTTGAGGATATCACTATAATTACTCAGCTCCTACATCAAGATAGCTTTGTAAGAAATATTTCATTCTAAGTGTCATAAGTTTTTTATTTCTGTAACTGAACTGACCATGTTTCCTTTATTGATCTGACTGCCAGATCTGATCTAACTTTTATTTTCAGTTTTCCTGTTTTATTGTGTTATTTGTATAGGTTGCCTCACGATGATAAGTTAATATTATGCTTCCAGGGAGACTTTTTTCATACTTTTTGGATATTTAGAAAATTTACCTAAACCATTGTCTGGTGTGCTTATTAGTAGGATATAATGTACCTCCTCATTTTCAACTTAATTTTGTTCATATGAATCAGATATATATTGATTGTTTGTATAACATTCAATATATAACATATATAACATTGATTGTTTGCCAATAATACTTAAGTATTAATTTAAATACTTACACTTAATTGTAATAATTTACTTTAAATTTATTATTACCAAATAATTCCACATTAAGATATGAACAGATCAATTATTTCTAATTTTGGGAAATTGTATTTAAAAACTTTGCAACCTGCAGTGTGAATGTCTTGGTCTTCTAGTATGTAAGAATGAGCTATAGTCATTGTTTTTCTCTTATCAAACTCAATCTAACTGTCTTTCATGATTCCTGTGATACCTTCTATCTAAAATAACTGATCCTTTATGTTTGAAAACATCTCATTTTGGGAATATAATCTGATTGGTAATTTTAATTTAATTTGTTATAAATGTGTTTATTGTTCTGTGGGTATACCATTGCTTTATGTTTATAATATTTCTTAGTATTTGTTCATTTTTGTGATACTGTTATCTGATAATTTGAGTAAATCCCAGCTGAATTATGTTGCCACATTATGTCTTCAAAAGGGCATAAAGTCAGTACACATGCTTCAGTAATATCTGGTTGTTTTACCCTTATGTTTCCAGTTGGCAATTTGAAATTATGGCTTCAACTGCAGTTTAAATATGTGATAATAGCATGTGTTTCTAATAAGGGCCAGCACCATTTTGTTCAGATAGTGTGAATGGTTGTCACTCATATATGACAAATGCACCTTCATCTGCTTCTTTGATAGCCCCCTAAAAACCATACCCTCACATCAGGCCGATGAAATTAGCTGCTGTGTAAATTGTGTGTCTGAGTGGTTCATTATCTAATCACCGTCAGAACCACAGTGATAAAGTAGATTGAAGCAGGGAAGAGGTCTGCCAGATGATTTCACACACACCGCCCCCCCAAATCCGGTTTCCCTTGGAAACCCTAATAGTGCAGTTTAGAACTTCAGACTCTCATGCTTGGAAAACAGTATCTTTTAATGTACCAAACCTGAAAATACCGGTAGTTCTGGAGCATAATTTTCTTTCTGTAAAAATCATAATTTTATTTATTTCAATCAGTTTTTGAAATGTTGAAGCTCTTGAATTATTATTTTACTGATAGTGCCCTAAGTAGTATGAAATCAGAAAAAAAAAAATACTCTGTCTTACTTGTAAGAATTCAGAATAATTTGAGTAAATTGTTAACCTAGGAATCTTGACTCACTCTAATAATGACCTTTGTGTTATTTGTTTATTGAATTGCTTTGCTTTAATTTATTTTAGGTGCTTTTGAAGATGATGATATCACACATGTTGAAGGAAGTGTAGATCCTGTTCGAGATATAGAAATAATACATGAAGAGCTTCAGCTTAAAGATGAGGAAATGGTTGGGCCCATTATAGATAAACTAGAGAAAGTGGCTGTGAGAGGTGGAGATAAAAAACTAAAACCTGAATATGTAAGTAAAATTTATAGCTTCTTTAGATATTTGAGTTCATTTTCTTTGATTAATTTTTTAAAATAAAACACATATAACATCTAATATTGTTACGGAATTTTAGGATTCAAGAATCATTTCTCTTCTTTTTTAACTTTTACTAAAGCAACAAATACTTTTAACGAGAAAAATGTAACAAGAAACAAGCATTTTTCCCTATTATTTATAATTCCCCATCATTATTTATAATTGGTATTTATAGTTCCCCATTGCCTTTTTTCTTTAATTTTTAAAAAATTTATTTTTTTATTGAAGGACAATTGCTTTACAGAATTTTGTTGTTTTCTGTCAAATATCAACATGAACCAGTCATAAATGTACATATGTCCCCTCTGTCAGAATGATTCAAGGATCATTTCTGTTAAAACATTGTTGAAAAACTTTGTTTTCTCTTGGCAACAAAGGATTGTTGTGATACACTGGTTAAGTATTCTTAGCAAGCCATATTTAGCACTAATATTGAGTATTTATATGGTTACTATTAGTAGCCTCAAGTTTTAATGTTGGAAAGTGAAGTCGCTCAGTTGTGTCCGACTCTTTGTGACCCCGTGGACTGTAGCCTACCAGGCTCCTCTGTCCATGGGATTTTCCAGACAAGAATACTGGAATGGGTTGCCATTTCCTTCTCCAGGGGATCTTCCCAACCTAGGGATCGAACCCAGGTCTCCATCATTGTAGGCAGACGCTTTACCATCTGAGCCACCAGAGAAAACCTTTAATGTTGGAGATGTGGAGTTTTCTGATGAAAACTTGCCAAATTTAACTAAATGACTGAATATGAGTTTTGTGGATTTGAAGAAGTGATTTATATAAGAAATTGGTCTTCCATAGCAATTGACTGAATGAATGCACTATTAAAGTAGACAAATAATTTTAACATTTTATGCGGTGAAAACACATGTCATTGTCTTTAATATTCAAATATGTTTTCTATCACATTATTGTGAATACTCTTTAATAATATTCTAAGCAATGTTTCAAAATTGGTTTTGAAGCTTTTAGTTTAAATTAAAAAAAATTGTCTTTTACCATAAAAAAGCAGCTTGATTATATATTTTCTCATTTATTAACATCTTCCATAAACTGTTCTTGCTTTTTATGGCTTTTTTATTATAGGAAATTTTCTTTCTTTTTAACTTCTCATGTGATTTAATATGCCTATTTTTAATTTTCTCATTTTTAGAAGCTGATTATCTTTTCTTTTTGTTTTCTCATTTATTTTTAATAAGTTTGGCAACACAGTTGATTAGGGAACTCTAATAGGAAGAAATCAATTACAGAATCTAAACATAGGCACACTACTAATGAATTATGGCTGAAAGTGCCTGGTCCTAAAGCAGAAAGACCTGCGTTGTGCTACTCATTTCTTGATAGTTTGGAGCAAGCCCAAGTCATTTGACTTTTCTTGACATCATGGTTATTTCACTTTTTCCTTATGCAAATAAAGCGGAGAAAAGAAAGCAATTTGTCTGTGGAAATTATAAAAGATTTATGACAGAAAAGGGGATTTCACATATGGATAAAGATATTCCTTTCTGAAAAGGGGAAAAATCGTGTGAAAGATTGCCGGGGACCAGCCCCGGCTGATCCAGGGTATTCGAAGGAGAGACGGCGTAGGCGAAGATCAGGAAACAATTGCTTAATTAAACATTAATTAAGGATATAAAGAGTAATAGAATGAGGATAGCTCAGTGAGGAAATTCAGTGGAGAAAAGAGGCTGAAATAAGGATAGCTCAGTGAGGAAATTCAGTGTAGAAAAGAGGCTGAATAATTCAGCCAGAAGGTAAGAGAAAGAACGACATGGTGAGACCAAGTTTCGGTGAACAAGGCCCACACTTTATTTTCCAAAGTAGTTTTTATACCTTAAGTTATGCATAGAGGATAATGGGGGAAGGGGTAGAGTCAGGCAGCAGGCCAGACTTTCTTCCTGCAAACTTATCATATGCAAAAGCTTAGGTGATTTGCATCATCTTCTGGCCGGGAGGCCTGTTAACATTTTAAGACCTTTTCTTCAGAAAACTTATTTTTCTCTAAAGGTGATTGGTCAGGAGCCACCCTCCAAAAGCATTAGATAAAGTTGCATTCCTACAGCGCAAAGGTGTGGTGGGCTATAACAAGAAAAAGAATTAACTCAAGGGTCCCAGGTTACAAACATTAAAGCTACTACTTACACCAATTATATTAATCAATACACTGCCAGGGACACAGCAGGTAAGGGATATGGAAACTTAGCAGCAAACATTGGCCCAACAAGTGAAAATCCCTTCACCAATACAATTTCTAATCAATCTTTTAACTACTCAAAAGAATCTGTGTTTAGACAGTTTAGAACATCTCCTGCCTCTCACAGTTGGGAGGCTCTGAACAATCACATGTGGCCGGAAAAACCTATTCAGGTAGGCTAGAGGATTTCCAAAGGAGTTTGTAGGTTAAACACTGTCACACCCAGGAATTATTAACTGGAACTGTAAGCTAACTCTTTTTTCAGAGAGAGGTAGTGGGGGACAGCCCCCCGTAAAATCAGAGCTGTAGGTGAAAGCTCAAAGCAGAAAGTAGGCAGACTCTGGTTTTGGGGCTAGATGCTCGAGAATTTCCAGGGGGACTCCTGAAGCTCGATCCCGCCTTTGCGTATGCCAAGCCTCCTTCCTCATGACCTTTGTCATGGGCGGAGTTCCTCACGCTGGCTACCGGCAGTGATAGAATTCCAGTTGAGCTATTCCAGATCCTGAAAGATGATGCTGTGGAAAGTGCTGCACTCAATATGCAATATGCACTCAATATGCAATATGCCGGCTCCCGGCAAAAGATATTCGAATTGAAGGCAATTCCTTTGCCCCAAACAACATGGTTTTCTGATTAGAATGAAGCTGAGCAGTCATCCCTTAGTTAACTGATGCTTACTGACATTCTTATCTGTTTCAGAAGCATTAACTGTCTTAAAAATAAAATTTGTTGATCTTGCTTTTACTTATACATGGGGAAAAGAGACATTACATTCTTCTGAAATTCTTGGGCTACCATTTCCTGGCCTTTCTTCTTGAAAAAAATTAGAACACCTATTACTTCTTATTTCCAAACACTGAGATTATTTCATCATTTTCTTTCCTCAGATTTAGCTGCTTCAGAATAAAGTATAGATTTGTGTTTCTCAGCTTTCTTTCTGATTATCATTGTCCCTAAGGAAAATTTAAGTTAATTAAATTTCTCCCTAATGAGAGAAATTAAGTACTAATGAGTAAGAATTTGTTGGATAGAGTTGAGCATTGGAAGGCCACAAAGTATTTTAATAACTAGGTTTTTTTTTTTTTTTTTTTCACTCCCTAGAGTCAATTTTTGCCTCTCTAGGAGTAATATTACCTCTATTGTGCATTTATGGGGCTTCCCTGGTAGCTTAGTGGTAAGAAACTCGCTGCAACAAGATCCTTAGAAATTCTAATACATAATTATTTTCTGTAACCCAAGAAATATGAGAGCCAAGAGAGTACTAAATAACATAAAAAGTCTCTTGTGATTTGGTCTTTAAGTCATGTCTGAGTCTTCTGCGACCCCATGGACTGTAGCCCACAAGGCTCCTCTGTCCCTGGAATTTCTCAAGCAAGAATACTGGAGTGGGTTGCCATTTCCTTCTCCAAAGGATCTTTTCAACCCAGGGACTGAACCTGAGTCTCATTCATTAGCAGGTGGGTTCTTTATCACTGAACCACCAAAGAAGCTTCAGTAGTTTCCTAGGGCTGCCATAACAGTTATCACAAACTAGATGGCTTAAAATGATAGAAATGTATTCTCTCACAGTTCAAGAGGCTAGAAGTCTGAAATCAAGGTGCCAGCAGGGCCATGTTCCCTTGAAAGCCTCCACAGGAGAGTCCTTTCTTGCTTTTTCAGTTTTTGGTAGCCCCAAGCATTCCTTGGCATGTGGCAGTATAAGTTCAATCTCTGCCTCCATCTTCACATGGCTACCTTCCCCTGTGTCTCCATCCAAGTTTCCCTCGTCTTATAAATGAAAGTGTTAGTCACTCAATCATGTCTCATTCTTTGTGACCCTATGGACTGTAGCCTGCCAGGCTTCTCTGTCCATGGGGTTTCCCAGGGAAGAATACTAGAGTGGGTAGCCGTTCCCTTCTCCATGGGACCTTCCTTACCCAGAGATTGAACCCAGGTTTCCTACATTGTAGGCAGATTCTTTTATCTCAAGATCCCCTAGAGGAAGGTGTGGCAACCCACTCCAGTATTCTTGCCTGGAAAATTCCATGGACAGGGGAGCATGGTGGGCTACAGTCCATGGGGTCACAAAGAGTCGGACATGACTGAGCAGCCAAGCACAGCGCAGCACACACATTCTGTTTGGAAAGACAAAATTTGGAAATGAAGGTAAAAAGCTTTAAGGATCATTTTTATTTTGTATTAACTAATTATTTGGAAATCATCATACTTAAAAGATATTTATAAAACTAACAGTTATCTGATTAAACCACTAAATAAGGCAACCAAGAATTGTAAATAATAGATCTGTTTTTCTTGTCAGTCTCTCTGAATTAAATAATTAATGTCCCCCAAACATATAGCTATTAGCAGATTTCTTCTCATTATTCTTAGGGCAGTTTTTAAAGTTAATTTTTACGTAACTTAAAAAACATTAAATGGGAAAGATTAGAGATCTCTTCAAGAAAATTAGAGATACCAAAGGAACATTTCATGCAAAGATGGGCACACTAAAGGACAGAAATGGTAAGGACCTGACAGAAGCAGAAGAGATTAAGAAGACATGGCAAGAATACACAGAAGAACTGTACAAAAAAGGTCTTAATGACCCAGATAACCACGATGGTGTGGTCACAAACCTAGAGGCAGACATCCTGGAGTGTGAAGTCAAGTGGGCCTTAGGAAGCATTACTACAAACAAAGCTAGTGGAGGTTATAGAATTCCAGCTAAGCTGTTAAAAATCCTAAAAGACTGTGCTGTACTCAGTATGCCAGCAAATTTGGTAAACTCAGCAGTGGCCACAGGACTGGAAAAGTTCAGTTTTCATTCCAGTCCCAAAGAAAGGCAATGCCAAAGAATGTTGAAACTGCTGCACAGTTGCGCTCAATTCACATGCTACAAGGTAATGCTCAAAATCCTTCGAGCTAGGCTTCAACAGTATATGAACCGAGAACTTCCAGATGTATAAACTGGATTTAGAAAAGGCAGAGAAACCAAAGATCAAATTGCCAACATATGTTGGATCATCGAAAAAGGAAGAGAATTTCAGAAAAACATCTACTTCTGCTTCATTGACCATGCTAAAGCCTTTGACTATGTGGCTCACAGCATACTGTGGAGAATTCTTACAGAAATGGAAATGCCAGACCACCTTACTGCCTCCTGAGAAACCTGTATGCAGATCAAGAAGCAACAGTTAGGACTGGACATGGAATAACAGACCAGCTCAAAATTGGGAAAGTACGTCAAGGCTGTATATTGTTATCCTGTTTATTTAACTTCTGTGCAGAGAAGATCAAGTGAAATGCCAGGCTGGATGAAGCACAAGCTAGAATCACAATTGCCAGGAGAAATGTTAATAACCTCAGATACACAGATGACACTATCCTTATGGCAGAAAGCAAAGAGGAAAGAGCCTCTTGATGAAAGTGAAAGAGGAGAGTGAAAAAGCTGGCTTAAAATGCAGCATTAAGAAAACTAAGATCATGGCATCTGGTCCCATCACTTCATGGCAAATAGATGGGGAAAGAATGGAAACAGGGACAGAGTTTATTTCCTTGGGCTCCAAAATCACTGCAGACAGTGACAGCAGCTATGAAATTAAGAGACACACTTGCTTCTTGGGAGAAAACCTATAACAAACCTTTGCAGCATATTAAAAAGCAGAGGCATTACTTTGCTGACAAAGTCGGATTATCAAATCTATGGTTTTTCCAGTAGCCATTGTACAGATATAAGAGTCAGACCATAAAGAAGGCTGCACAATGAAGAATTGATGCTTTTGAACAGTGGTGTGGAGAAGACTCTTGAGGGTCCCTTGGACAGCAAGGGGATGAAGCCAGTCTGTCCTAGAGGAAATCAACCCTGAATTTTCTTTCGAAGGACTAATGCTGAAGCTGACGCTTCAGCTCCAGTTTTGACTACCTGATGCGAAGAGCTGAGTCACTGAAAAAGACCCTGGTGCTAGGAAAGAAGGCAAAAGGAGAAGAGGGTGGCAGAGGATAAGATGGTTAGATAGCATCACCAATTCAGTGGACATGAATTTGAGCAAACTCGAGGAGACATTGGAGGACAGAGGAGGCTGGCAAACTGCAATCCATAGGGTCACAAAGAGTCAGACATGACTTAGCAACTGAATAACAATCAATTGAACAACAAGCAACTGAACAACAACAATCTTTGACTCCTCTCTCTGATATACCATTTATATCCATCCTGTTGATTTTATCTCTTGAATATTTCCTGTGTCTCTTCGTTGTTATTTTAAAAACTTTTTTAGTTTAGGCCTCGTTTATGCTTAAACTGATTTCTTTACCTCCATTTTTGCTCTTGTTCCCCACAATTAGAAACTGCTATTCTGTTACTCTGCTGATTAAGATATCTTGCCATCTTCTGCAAACTACTTCCAACATGAAGTCCATGGCTTTCAGGTTTTCTTTGTGATCTGACCCTGCCTGACATACTTTCTCAGCTCTTCTAACAGTGGAATAAAGGTTTTGGTTTTAAATATTTGAGTTCATTTACTACAGTTCTAAGACTAAATGTCAAAAAAACTAGGATCATGGCATCCGGCTTAATTACTACATGGCAAATAGAAGGGGAAAAGGCGGAAGTAGTGATAGATTCCCTCTTCTTGGGCTCCAAAATCACTTTAGATGGTGACTGAAGCCATGGAATCAGAGGACGAGTGCTTCTTGGCAGGAAAGCGATAGCAAACCTAGGCAGTGTGTTGAAAAGCAGAGACATTACTCTGCCGATAAAGTCCATATAGTCAGGGCTATGGTCTTCCCAGTGGTCATGTTGTGAGAGCTGGACTGTAAAGAAGGCAGAATGCCCCAAAATTGATGCCTTTGAACTCTGGTGCTGGAGGAGACTCCTGAAAGGCCCTTGGACAGCAGGGAGATCAAATCAGTCAATCTTAAGGGAGATCAACCCTAAATATTCACTGGAAGGATTGATGCTGAAGCTGAAGATCCAGTATTTTGATCATCTGATGCAAACAGACAACTCATGGAAAAGTCCCTGATGCTGGGGAAGCTTGAAGGCAGAGGGAGAAGAGGGCGTCAGAGGATGAGATGGTTGGACAGCATCACCGACGCAGTGAACATGAACCTGAGCGAACTCCGGGAGTTGGTGAGGGACAGGGAGGCCTGGCGTGCTGCAGTCCACGGGGTCGCAAAGAGTCTGACACGACCGGGCGACTGAACAACAACAACAGCTCTACCCTTTTGCTGTTCCTTCAACTCCGTTTCCTAGTCACCCTTTAGACATAGCCTGAAGCAGAAATTTCTTACTTAAAAAAAAAAAAAAATTATTGTGGTAAACTACACATGAAATAAAATTTAACCACTTTACTCATTTTAAGTGTACAATTTAGCGGCATTAAGTACATTTGCAATGTTGTATGACTATCACCACTGTCCATGTCCATAATTTTTCATCAGCCCAAATTGAAACCGTGTATCCCTTAAATAATAGCATACCATTTCCCCCTCCTCCCTGCCCCTTGTAATCTCTGTTATATTTCCTTTCTCTGTGAATTTGCCTGTTCTTGGTACCTCATGTAAGTGAAACTGTACGATTTTTGTCTTTTTGTGTCTGGCTTATTGGTCCTCAGTGGTCACTTATTTATTTGAAGACAGCAGTTGGGAAGTGCAAGTCTGTTTAAGACCAGCAGGTTAACACAAAGAATATCTTGTGTTTGGGTCAAGGCTCACAAGGATTAAACTCATATGAGACAAAATGAATACTTTAGAATCATCAGTTTATATACACTGAGGGAATGAACTCATATAGGAACTGATGTTATGGTGCACATGCTGTAGGCACACTTTCCTGAATAAATTTCTGTCTGTCCACTTTCTCCTTGCTGTTGCCAGTGGAACACAGATGGAGAGAATTAAAAACAGGACATATCACTGTCTCCATAAACTCATGATCACCAGCCTCAAGTGGATTATCATCGATACCTAGCTTTCCTAGTTGCTCTCCTGCTTCTCTAGCAACTTCGCAGTTTCTTTTAAAAGACCCAAATCTATGATCATGATGGACTATTTTAACACTTCTTTTAGTAATTGATATAACAAGCAGACAAAATTTTAGTAAGAATATAGAAGATTTAAACAGTGTGATTAAGGAGTTTGACCCAATTGACATATAGAAGACTGCACCTAACAACCACCAGTGTACTCTCTTGTCAGATACCAATGAAATGTTTGCCAAAGTTGTCCTTACTATTAGCCGTATAGCAAATGAACAAATTTCAGATGATTGAGATCATCAAGAATATATTATCTGATCATTATGGAATTAAAAGTAGCAGTCAGTAATGAAAAGATTGCTGGAAAATTTCTAAATGTTTGGGAGTTAAATGGAACACTTCTTTTCAAAAAAATAATTTTATTTATTTATTTATTTTTGGTGGTAATGGGTCTTTTTTGCCGCGTGAGCTTTCCTCTAGTTGCGGCAAAGGGGAGCTGCTCTAATTGCAGTGCACGGGATTCTCATTGCAGCGGCTTTGCTTACTGCAGACCACAGGCTCTAAGATGTTTGGGCTTCAGTAGTTGCAGCTCCTGGACTCTGGAGCACAGGCTTCATAGTTGTGGCACACAGGCTTCATTGCTCCACAGCATGTGGCATTCTCCAGGACCAGGGATCAAACCCATGTCTCTTGCATTGGCAGCAGGTGGATTCTTTACCACTGAGCTACCAAGGAGGCCTTAAACAGTACACTTCTAAAAGATTACGTTTTAAGGAAAAACTCGTAATGGAAATGTTTTAACCCTATGATAATGAAAATAACAATATTTCAAAATTTGTTGTATTCTTTTCTGATATATACAATCAGATTTTATAAATTTATAGTCTCAAATGTATACATCCAAAATAAGAAAGAATAATGAACCAACCAGTCCATTCTGATGGAGATCAGCCCTGGGATTTCTTTGGAAGGAATGATGCTAAAGCTGAAACTCCAGTATTTTGGCCACCTCATGCAAAGAGTTGACTCATTGGAAAAGAATCTGATTCTGGGAGGGATTGGGGGCAGGAGGAGAAGGGGACGACAGAGGATGAGATGGCTGGATGGCATCACTGACTCGATGGACGTGAGTCTGAGTGAACTCCGGGAGTTGGTGATGGACAGGGAGGCCTGGTGTGCTGCAATTCATGGGGTCGCAGAGTCGGACACGACTGAGCAACTGAACTGAACTGAACTGCATGTCAGTATTCTCAAAGTATCCATCTGAAGGAGTTAGAAAAGAACTCAGAGAAAGTAAATGACAGAAACAGTAAATATGAGAGGAGACATTAATAATATAGAAAAGAAACATGTAATAAAGAGGCTTAAAAAGGTCAACTTGCTTCTTTGAAAACACTAATAAAATTGATAAATTCTTGGCAAGACTGGTGAAAGAGTGAAAAAGGGAACACAAAACCAGTACTAGAAATGAAAGAGAAGTATTACTATAGATCCAACAGACATTAAAATGCTAATAAGATATTATAAGCAACTTATGACAGTTATTTGAAAAATATGTGAAATGAGCAAGTATTTTTAAAGACTATTTCACAAAGTTAGTGTAAAGAGAAATAAAAATCTCATTAGTCCTGTATCTATTGAAGAAATTGAACTCATAATTTAAAACCCTGTTTAAAGAAAACTCTGGCCCAGGTGACTTCTCTACACAATGAAGTCTCAGACACATTCTTCCAGATAATAGTAAAAGAGAGAAAACTAACTGGTTTTATGAGGTCAGAAGAATCTTGATACCCAAACCATACAATATAAGAAAGAAAGGCTAAAGACAAATCTCTTTCATGAACATAAATGCACAATCTTAAATAAAAATATTAACAGACTGAATCTAGTAATAGATATTAACAATAATTAGATATGACTAAAATTCTAGGAATGCAAAGCAGGTTGATATTAAAGATTAAAGTAACAGAATAAAGGAGAAAAATCATGATTGTCTTTAAACATTGAAAAAAGGATTTGATAATATTTGACTGCTCATGATTAAAAAAAAAAAAAAGACCTCTAGAGGGTAATCTCCTTAACCTGAGAAAGGGTATCTACAAAAAAGAAACATACATAACCAGTTATACTTAATGGTGAAATACTGAAAGCTTTCCCCCTCGTATTGGGAGCAAAACCAGTCATGCTTACTATCACTGCTTCTATTCAGTCTTGTATTAGATAAAAGTGATTATTATTCACAGACAGCATGCCATGTGTTTAGAGAACATGACAGAATTGGGGATATAAACCATTGGAGTTAGTATATGAAGTCATCTGGATTGTTGAATATAAGGTCAATATAAAAAATGACTTACATTTCATAATACAGAACTTGAAATGTTTTTAAAAAGATGCTAGTTGTGACATTTTAAAAATTCAGATCAGTTAAGTTCAGTTGCTTAGTCATGTCCGACTCTTTGCGACCCCATGGACTGCAGCACGCCAGGCTTCCCTGTCCATCACCAACTCCTGGAGCTTGCTCAAACTCATTTCCATCAAGTTGGTGATGCCATCCAACCGTCTCATCCTCTGTCATCCCCTTCTCCTCCTGCCTTCAGTCTTTCCCAGCATTAGGGTCTTTTCCAGTGAGTCAGTTCTTTGCATTAGGTGTCCAAAGTATTGGAGCTTCAGCCTTAGCATCAGTCCTTCTAATAAATATTCAGGACTGATCTCCTTTAGGATTGACTGGTTTGATCTTGAAGTTCAAGGGACTCTCAAGAGACTTCTCCATCTCATGGAAGTCATATTAAAGTTTCTACACAAAAAGTATAAAGCCTTTATTTAGAGAAATAAATGAGTGAATGAAAGGTTATACCAGTTTTGTTTTGATTGAAAGACTTGATATTTTAAAGATGTCATATCTCTCTAAAATTGATCTGTAGATTCAACAGATCCCAGTCAAAGTCATATCATGTTGTTTTAGAAATTGACAACTAAATTTTACATGGAAATGCAAAGGTCACCAAATAAGCAAAACAATCTCAAAGAACAAAGATGGAGGACTTTGTGCACATCAACCTTATATCAAGACTAGTACAAATCTGCAGTGATTAAGACAGGCAACAATAGACAAATTGACCAATGGAAGAGAATGGGTATACAGACACAAATATACTTCAATTTGTGGTAGAGATGGCACTGCAGAGTAATGGAGAAATACTTTTCCTAAGAAGTGGTGTTGGGGGCCTCCCCTGGTGGCTCAGTGGTAAAGAATATTCCTGCCAATGCAGGATACCCAGGTCCAGTCCCTAGTCCTGGAGAATCCCACATGCTGTGGAACAACTAAGCCTTTGTGCCACAACTATTGAACCTGTGCTCTAGAGCCCACAAGCTACAACTTCTGAAGCCCAAACACCCGACAGCCTATTCTCCACAACAGGAGAAGCCCACGCACTGCAATTAGAGACTAGCCCCACTCTCTGCAACGAGAGAAATATCCGTGCAACAACAAAGACCCTGCATAGCCAAAAATAAATCAATTAAAAAGAAAAAGAAAAAAAGAAATGGTATTGGGACAGTTGGATATCTTTGTGGGAGAGAAAATAAGTTCTCACCCACCTCACACTATACTCAAAAGGCGAAGTTTACAGAGTAAAAGGTGAAATTTATAGAATAAAGCATCTATAATATTGATCTAACATAGAATATTTTATGACCATGGAATAAACAAATATTTTTTTAAACCAGAAACAAAAAGCAGTAATCATAAAGGAAAAGATTTTTAAAGTGGGCTACATTAAAATTAGGACTTTTACTAAACAGAATTTGAAAAGGTAAGCTTGCCAATACAGGAAATACAAAAAACTTGGGTTAGATCCCTGGGCCAGGAAGATCCCCTGGAGGAGGGCATGGCAACCCACTCCAGTATTCTTGCCTGGAGAATCGCATGGACAGAGGAAGCTGGTGAGCTACAGTCCATACAGTCCATGGGGTTGCAAAGAGTTGGACACAACTGAGTGACTAACACTTTTACACTTTTACCATAAGAAAATTGACAGTCTGAGTGTTGGAGGAAATGAGAAGCAAATTAAATTCTCAGACAGTGTTGATGTGAGTATAAATTAGTACATCTGCTTCTGAAAACTGATTAGCAATGTATGCTAAGTTAGAGTAAACCTGTGACCTAAAACTGTCTTAGGTATATGCCCAAGAGAAATGCATGTGTAAATTTACTAAAATGCATGTACAAGAATGTTTATACCAGCTTTATTGTAAGAGGTTTAAAGTATAAACAACCGAAGTGTCTATCAATACTATAGATAAATTGAGGTTATATTCCTATGATGGAATATTACGTGGCAAAGAAAAAACACACCACAGCTTATTTAATAGTGTGGATGAATTTCATAAACAATGTTGAAGGAAAGAAGCTGGACCCAAACAATACTTACTGTATGATTTTATTTTCATAAATTTTAATAACGAGCCAGCTTGTGGTACAAAAAAGCCAGAAGGTGATTATCTCTGGAGAGGAGGGGAACATGGTGACTACATTGCTAATAATATTCTGTGTGTTGATCAGGTGGTACTTACATGCATCTGCTTATTCTGTGATACTTCATCAAGCTGTACACTTATGTATGTTACACTGAGTTTATGTTATACTTCAGTATAACCCCTGTTCAAGTTTGGCCTCCAAGCCACTGATTATATTCTGCCATATAAGGTGAATCTTCAACTTGGATTTTTATTTTCCTACTTTGATTTTGGCTTCCTTAAAAAATCTATCATAGCTCATCAGCACTCTTGGCATCTTTTCCATTCTTTCTAACCTCATACTATTCTCTCTTCATGGCCTCATGCTTCTGTTTCATAGATGCTCTATCTTTTTGCATTCTGCCAAGTATGCAAAATGATTCATTAAGAGGGTATTGATGGTATGTGATTGTTTTCCTCTTCCTTTATGACTCTCCTTATTCAGTAGCCTTTTCATTAAAATCAGATTTGTAGGCTTTGCCTGTTCCCTTTGTCCTTCCTTGAACATGGTAAAATCCATTCCGACTAATTTATGGGAATCATAGGAGTAGTTGCCATCTTTGTGAAAAGTGAAAGGGTTAGTCACTCAGTCATGTCCAACTTTTTGCGACCCCATGTACTGCAGCCTGCCAGGCTTCTCTGTCCATGGAATTTTCTAGGCAAGAATACTGGAGTGGGTAGCTGTTCCTTTCTCCAGAGGATCTCCCCAACCCAGGGACTGAACTCAGGTTTCCTGCGTTGTAGGCAGATTCTTTTACCATCTGAGCCACCAGGGAAGCCCTGTTGTCTTCCTGCTGCTGCTAAGTCACTTCAGTTGTGTCCGACTCTGTGCGACCCCATAGACAGCAGCCCACCAGGCTCTGCCATCCCTGGGATTCTCCAGGCAAGAACACTGGAGTGGGTTGCCATTTCCCTCTCCAATGCATGAAAGGGAAAAGTGAAAGTGAAGTCACTCAGTCGTGTCTGACTCTTAGCGACCCCATGGACTGCAGCCCACCAGGCTCCTCTGTCCATGGTATTTTCCAGGCAAGAGTACTGGAGTGAGTGGCCATTGCCTTCTTCATGTTGTCTTCCTTGTAATGGTCAAATCTGCTGAGATCTGTACCTCAAAAATGAATTGGTTTCCATCCAGGTTGCCACTTTATAGTCAACAGGGTTCAGGAATATAGTCAACAGGGTTCAGGGACATTGCTGTTTTAAGTTTACACTATTTGCTTAAGTGAATCACATAACTGAAAACAAACATCTGCCAGTGTACATTGTAGCAGGTTATTGCTAGAGTTAATCTATCATTTTAATTCTTGGAGAACATTCCCCACCCCTTAGCAGCATTCATCTAGTAGAGCAACAAATGCTCAATATTCTGACTCAGTTCAGTTGCTCAGTCACGTCCAACTATTTGCAACCCCATGGACTGCAGCATGCCAGCCCTCCCTGTCCGTCACCAATTCCCGGAGTCCACCCAAACCCATGTCCATTGAATCGATGATGCCTTCCAACCATCTCATCCTCTGTCATCCCCTTCTGCTCCTGCCCTCAATCTTTCCCATCATCAGGGTCTTTTCAAATGAGTCAGCTCTTCGCATCAGGTGGCCAAAGTATTGGAGTTTCAGCTTCAACATCGGTCCTTCCAATGAACACCCAGGACTGATCTCCTTTAGGATGGACTGGTTGCATTTCCTTGCAGTCCAAGGGACTCTCAAGAGTCTTCTCCAACACCACAGTTCAAAAGCATCAATTCTTCCACGCTCAGCTTTCTTTATAGTCCAACTCTGACATCCATACATGACCACTGGAAAAACCATAACCTTGACTAGATGGACCTTTGTTGACAACATAATATCTCTGCTTTTCAGTTTGCTGTCTAGGTTGGTCATAACTTTCCTTCCAAGGAGTAAGCGTCTTTTAATTTCATGGTTGCAGTCACCATCTGCAGAGATTTTGGAGCCCCCCAAAATAAAGTCAGCCACTGTTTCCCCATCTGTTTGCCTTGAAATGATGGGACCAGCTGCCATGATCTTAGTTTTCTGAATGTTCAGCTTTAAGCCAACTTTTTCACTCTCCTCTTTCACTTTCATCAAGAGGCTCTTTAGTTCTTCTTCACTTTCAGCCATAAGGGTGGTGTCATCTGCATATCTGAGGTTATTGATATTTCTCCTGGCAATCTTGATTCCAGCTTGTGCTTCCTCCAGCCCAGCGTTTCTCATGATGTACTCTGCATATAAGTTAAATAAGCGGGGTGACAATATACAGCCTGATGTACTCCTTTTCCTATTTGGAACCAGTCTGTTGTTTCATGTCCAGTTCTAACTGTTGCTTCCTGACCTGCATATAGGTTTCTCAAGAGGCAGGTCAGTGTGGTCTGGTAGTCCCATCTTCTTCAGAATTTTCCATAGTTTATTGTGATCCACACAGTCAAAGGCTTTGGCATAGTCAATAAAGCAGAAATAGATGTTTTTCTGAAACTCTCTTGCTTTTTCAGTGATCTATTGGATGTTGGCAATTTGATCTCTGGTTCCTCTGCCTTTTCTAAAACCAGCTTGAACATCTGGAAGTTCATGGTTCACGTATTGCTGAAGCCTGGCTTGGAGAATTTTGACCATTACTTTACTAGTGTGTGAGATGAGTATAATTGTGCGGTAGTTTGAGCATTCTTTGGCATTGCCTTTCTTTGGGATTGGAATGAAAACTGACCTTTTCCAGTCCTGTGGCCACTGCTGAGTTTTCCAAATTTGCTGACATATTGAGTGTAGCACTTTCACAGCATCATCTTTCAGGATTTGAAATAGCTCAACTGGAATTCCATCACCTCCTCTAGCTTTGTTCATAGTGATGCTTCCTAAGGCCCACTTGACTTCACATTCCAGGATGTCTGGCTCTAGGTCAGTGTGAGTGATCACACCATCGTGATTATCTGAGTCGTGAAGATCTTTTTTGTACAGTTCTTCTGTGTATTCTTGCCACCTCTTCTTAATATCTTCTGCTTCTTTTAGGTCCTTACCATTTCTGTCCTTTATTGAGCCCATCTTTGCATGAAATGCTCCCTTGCTATCTCTAATTTTCTTGGAGATCTCTAGTCTTTCCTATTCTATTTTTTCCTCTATTTATTTGCATTGATCGTTGAGGAAGTTTTTCTTATCTCTCCTTGCTATTCTTTGGAACTCTGCATTCAAATGGGTTTATCTTTCCTTTTTTCCTTTGCTTTTCACTTCTCTTCTTTTCACAGCTATTTGTAAGGCCTCCTCAGACAGGCTTTTTACTTTTTTTCATTTCTTTTTCTTGGTGATGGTCTTGATTCCTCCTATATATTCTATACAATGTCTTGAACCTCTGTCCTTAGTTCATCAGGCACTCTGTCAGATCTAGTCCCCTAAATTTATTTCTCACTTCCACTGTATAGTCATAAGGGATTTGATTTAGGTCATACCTGAATGGTCTAGTGGTTTTGCCCACTTTCTTCAATTTAAGTCTGAATTTGGCAATAAGGAGTTCATGATCTGAGCCACAGTCAGCTCCCGGTCTTGTTTTTGCTGACTGTATAGAGCTTCTCCATCTTTGGCTACAGAGAATATAATCAGTGTGATTTCGGTGTTGACCATCTGGTGATGTCTATGTGTAGAGTCTTCTCTTGTGTTGTTGGAAGAGGGAATTTGCTATGACCAGTGTGTTCTCTGGGCAGAACTCTATTAGCCTTTGCCCTGCTTCATTCTGTACTCCAAGGCTTAATTTGCCTGTTACTCCAGGTATTTCTTGACTTCCTACTTTTGCTTTCCAGTCCCCTATAATGAGAAGGACATCTTTTTGGTGTGTTAGTTCTAGAAGGTCTTTTAGGTCTTCATAGAACCGTTCAACTTCAGCTTCTTCAGCATTACTGGTTAGGGCATGGACTTGGATTACCGTGATTCAAGCAGATGCTAAATTTCAACTTAGAATATGGTAGCATTCTATTTCATAATGAAAGTGTAGATTGGACATTCCTCAGTTTGGGATGTTTAAAGGGAATGCTTGATTGGAGCAGGAGGAACCTGTGTTCGTGGACTTCTAGCCAGACTACTTTGAGCTGGAGGCCTTGCCCCCCATTCTTTTGGTCTGAGTGCATTGTTGGCTGTATGTTTTAAACCCACCAAACCAGCATAGGTCAGCTCATCTGGTTATTAGCCTCAGGTTTTAGGGTACTGGGTTTGGCTAGAGAGAAGTGTCAGGCTTGGAAGCTGTAATTATTGCAGAGTAAAAGCCAGAGAAGGCAATGGCAACACACTCCAGTACTCTTGCCTGGCAAATCCAGTGGATGGAGGAGCCTGGTAGGCTACAGTCCATGAGGTCGCTAAGAGTCGGACACGACTTCACTTTCACTTTTCACTTGCATATATTGGAGGAGGAAATGGCAACCCATTCCAGTGTTCTTGCCTGGAGAATCCTAGGGACAGGGGAGCCTGGTGGGCTGCCGTCTCTGGGGTTGCACAGAGTCAGACACGACTGAAGTAACTTAGCAGCAGCGGCAGCAAGCGTGAGTCACCTTGATAAACTGCCAAAGCTATCTGCTGCTGCTGCTGCTAAGTCGCTTCAGTCATGTCCGACTCTGTGTGACCCCATAGACGGCAGCCCACCAGGCTCCCCTGTCCCTGGGATTTTCCAGGCAAGAATACTGGAGTGGGTTGCCATTTCCTTCTCCAATGCATGAAAATGAAAAGTGAAAGTGAAGTCGCTCAGTCATGTCCGACTCTTAGCGACCCCATGGACTGCAGCCTACCAGGCTCCTCCATCCATGGGATTTTCCAGGCAAGAGTACTGGAGTGGGGTGCCATTGCCTTCTCCCCAAAGCTATCTAGTTAGCCATCAAATTTGAGGCTTACAGAGGGTGAGCAGAGAATAGATCAAGTCCTCCCTTCCCCTTCACCCTGTAAATATACCTTTATTTTTTTCCCCCAGTTTTAAAGATAGCATTTATTGGTTAAAAATAAATAAAATATCATTGTAGTTTTTAAAAAGAAGACAGAAAAGGAAAATCTCTCTGGAATCCAATCTTCCAGATTTCTGTTGCTACCAGTTTGATAAGACATCTGTCCAGTTTCATTTTATGAGTACATTTATTTATATGTATTATATATAGTTTCAGAACCACAAATGGAATCACATTATGCGATTTTGCCATAAATAATAACACTTAATATCTCTGGAATGTTTACTGCGTGCTTGTAAGTTGGGGTCCTCCCGGCTATGCTGACCTCTGGCCCCTTTCTCTGTCCTGAGTCAGTTCTGCTCCATGAAGTCCAGACCTTCCCCCACCTCAGGAGCTCTCACTCACACACATACATACACACACACACATGCTTTGTGAGGATCTGCCGTCCAACAGGTCATGGGGGCTGGGTAGGCAGATGGGGTATTCGCATATCAGAGGCCCATGGGCACACCTGACCTTTACATTCATTTTCTCATTTAATCCTCATAATCATGGTATGTTGAATTGGCATTACTATCCCAATTTTACAGAAACAAACAGGTTCAGGTTCAATAGCTGTCCCAAAGTTACACAGCTAGAAAGTGGCAAAGCCAAGACTTGAGCCCAAATCTGTTTGACAGTAATATCCATATTCTTAATTTCTTTCCTTTGTTCTGAATCTGCTTTTTTTTTTAACTTAGCAGTGTATTTTGAACATTTTTCCTTGCATGAAAACTGTTCTATAAATATCCCATAATTTGTTAATAAATCTCCAATTAATATGTTTTAGGTTGTTTTTAATCTTTACCTCTCTTTTTGTGCTAGTATCAAACTGTTCTAATTATTGTAGCTTTATGATTTATTTAAATATATAGTAAAACTAACTTTTAATACTTATTTTTCTCTGTGCTGTGCTTAGTCGCTCAGTCATTCCAACTCTTTGCGATCCCATGGACTGTAGCCTGCCAGGCTCCTCTGTCCTTGGGATTCTCCAGGCAAGAAAACTGGAGTGGGTTGCCATGCCCTCCTCTAGGGGATCTTCAGAACCCAGGGATCAAACCCAGGTCTCCCACATTACAGGTGGATTCTTTACCATCTGAGCCACCAGGGAAGCCCAAAACTTAACTCTAAAGCAGTTCATTTTCTAGAATAATGATATATTTAATTTGTAATGTTCTCCAACAACCCTATTATCATTTTAACTGTAATTGTGTTAGATAAACTTTATAGGGGCTAGAATTTTAATCAGGATGGTTTTGATAAGAATAGATGAATTTTGAGTGCAGAGTCTGGCTGAAGCAAGTTTTAGGTCAGTGTCTCGGACTGCAAATCTGGGAGTCCATGAACCTAGAACATATACTTCATTGACTGTTGTTGGGGCCTTGGAACATTGCCATGGAGTCACTCATAACCATGGTTCTTGGATTTTTGGATTGTGAATCCTTTTTAAAAGCATTTGGAAGATGTGTGCCATTATCCTTCAAAGGTACATAAACATAGAACTTTAATGCAATTTCAGGATATTAGGAAATTCCTGAATTCCATTTATGGATCATGAACTAATAATTTCTGCTTTGGGAACTAAAGAATACAAAATAGAGAAGTCAAGTAGTTGGAAAAATCTAGTTATGGGTTATATAACATAACTTGGTTATGGTGTTCAGTTGCTAAGTCATGTCCCACTCTTTGCGACCCCATGGACTATAGCCTGCCAGGCTCCTCTGTCCATAGGTTATGGTAGTGTCTGCAAAGAAAATACTATTTTTGTGGTACATGGATTGACAATCAGATATTGTAACCAACTAGTAAGAATGTTAAATTTTCCTGATGACACTGGAATGAGGATGAGGACATTGAATAACAGCTTTGGAATGCCTAGGCTAACCAAGGAGTAATTACAGAGAATACCATGGACAGAGGAGCCTGGCGGGCTGCAATACATGGGGTCACAAGAGTCGGACGCGACTGAGTGACTAACACATCCACTTCTAAGGAAGACAACAAGCCAGGGTGGTTGGACAGAAAGTGAATTTTTGAGTCACTTAGACCTGAATCTGAATCTCAGGTCTGCCCCTTACTGGCAATCAGAATTTAGGCAAGTCACACGTCCTTTCCGAGACTAAATATATTACAACTGCTATTAACAATGACAGTAATAAACTACACCAAGAACATAGAACATTTCTGAAGTGTAAATATGAGGCTGTTGTTAATAAGAAGAGTCAGGGCAGAACAGCAAAATGTTTAAGGTGAATTTGGATTGTTTTTTTGGTAGTTAAAGCATAGTTCAGCAAAAGCTAGTCCTTATAGAATGTTAAGACTAGAACCCTGAATTGATATTTCACTAAGAAAGCCAGTATTATTGGTAATCATCAGATATTTAAGAAAAGGACTAATGAGCAATTATTCCAGTTGGAGGAGATGTTTGCTTTAAAGGACTATCCAAGAGACTGTATTGCCATTTTGTAGATCATTAGTATTTTTCAATAATCGTAATAGCAATGACAACTCACATTTCTTGAGAACTTACTCTGCCAAGACATATACTAAACACCTTATATGCATTTTGAACTTTATAACAACCCCCAGAAGGTAGATAGCATCTTTATCTGCAATTTATCAATGAAGTAATAGGTTATAGACGGGTGAGTGGTGGATCTAGGATTTATTCCTGCATTTAAGCATTAAATGGTTACCTCAAGTTAGTATACTCATGTTTTTGCCATATAACCAAAAAAATTCAAATGACTAGGAATTTTTGCATAATCTTCATCATGTACAGAATTTATTTTGAAAATGAGGAATTTGTTAAGGTTATCAGAACTGCCCTCTTCCTACATCTGTATTTCCATTTAACGATGTTAACTAAAGAAATACAAAATTATAAAGTAACTTCTGATGCATCAAGCATTAGTTTTTTTAATGTTTTTATTGTGGTCTAATTTGTTAAAAGTAGGTTAAGTATGTATTCTTATAGATTACTTTTTCAGTTAACTGCATTCAATTAAAGGAATATTGTTCTAAACATAATTATTACTATATCTGTGTATATATTCAAGCATAAGAAAAAATTCAGTCAATCCATTAAATATTTTATGCACAGAAGTCCAAATGTTTTCTTTCATTTGATCAGAAGTTTGTCAGATAAGGAACATAACATCTTTAATTTTGCTAAAACTAAAAATTAATTTTTACTGTAAGAACTATGCAGTTTGGTACTATATCATGTAATGATCATTTACATAAGATAATCTCATCTGAGAGCAATCTATTTTTGATTTGTCTTAAGTAAAACTGACATCTTAGCAATCTAAGGTGTCTTTTCTTGGCTGTTAAATCTTTTGTGGGGATATTTAAGAGAGTGTTGAGTTTAAAATAAATATTTTAAATCTTAAAGTATTTTTACGTTCAACTGTTTAAAAACTTGGTTATACTCTATAAGTTTTTCTAAGAAGATTTGAACATGGCTTTAGCGAATATACTGCTTTAGAACTTAAATTATGAGTTAATTTTCTTTATCTAAACTGTGAGTGCTCCTTATTTAAATATAATATGTTAGTGAGAAGGAGGAAAAAAACTAGTGTGAAAAGATTTTATGATAAGATCTCTATGTCTGAAGTCATGATCCAGTTAATTCAAAATGCAAGTGAAATTCTGAAATTCCTTCACTAGCAATCAGCATTATTGAGACCCTTTGGATTCATAAAAATATTTATGGTTTCGAAAGTATTTTACACTTTTTATATGATTAAGATTTAATTTCCTTCCTTATTTTTGGTTTGGCTTTCCTTTGTCTGTTTTCTTCTCCTTTTTTTAATTGAAAAAAAAAAAAACTAATATAGCCAAGTATAAGATGGTACCACTGTTTTCTCCTTCTTTTGTATAATCTTGTTGCGTGTCTCTACATAAGCTGTTCTGGCCACTCATCATAGTAACCAGCTGGGCCATTTCACCTGCTGGAGCCATTAAAGAGGACTCTCTCCCCCTAGATTAATCCCCTCCGACATTAGTTTTTTGCACTGACAACTGGAGCAGGCATTCAGAATTTGCAGGTGGCCAGTGTGACGCACATAATTGCCTACAATTTTAGGCAATGAATAAAAATGGTCTACATTACTTGTCAAAGGTTGTATACGCAGTGCCAAGTGAGATCTATGGGAAGCCTTTTAGGGTTTAAAGAACAGTTAATAGCAAGGCTGCACAGGGCTTTTTTAATCATAATGCATTTGTAATATAGCACTTTGATCTTCTCCTTGTAGGAAATGGTGTTACATTAGCCACTTTTAAACATTTATGAGTGAAATTCAGTTATAGAAGAGTAAAAGTGATTATTCTTAAGCAGAACATGTTAGATTTCATTAAAAGTTTTTAGCTTGCCCCTTCCTTGTTAAAGTCTGTGGGAAGTCTTTTTCCTGGAGGGTTTCAAATCAGGATCTAAGGATATAGAGCTTTTGCCTTATTTTTCCTGTTGGTAACAGCAAGATTTGGAAGGAAGGTATACTAAATATTGAGGTAATTTAATAAGTAGATATTTATAGAAGACTCACTGATTTATGATAAAGTAACATATATCAATGAAAATCTAAGACCTCTATTACTAATAATTGTATATTACAATAAAATTTGAGAAATGCATATTTAAACATACTCATAAGTTACCTTTAACAACAACAACAAAAAACAGATGACTCTCAAACGCACTTCTTCTGGAAGGGCTAAGTTTGACCTTTCAGACCCAAGAGCCTTTTATTAACACCTGCCTGTAAGGAGAACCTTGCCACACGCAGCTTTTAGATTCAGAACCACAAAACTGATGAGGAAAGGCTTGAAGGGTTCAGTTTGTGTCACTTGCTGTTTGCCGTTTCCATTTCACAGATGATTAATCTTTCTGTGAAGAAAGGCCAGAGAAACAAAGCACATTGGGCTCTTCCTGCAGTTACTCCTTCTGAATGCACACTAGCTTGCTAACTAAAAGGCCTTTAGATTTCCAGCAGAGAGAGATGTTCTGAAAGTGAATGCAGCTGGTTGGAGGTCACCAGTGCAGGGCTCTTGCCATTGTGTGATGCAGGCTTTGGCAGGTTGTGGGAGGCTGGGGGTTTGGAGCCAGGGACAGGAGAAGTGGGCAGGGAGAAGGTGTCGGCAAAAAATTAATTCAGAATCAAAAGGGTTTTGGTCAGCTGATTTAATATTTTGGAGGCTAGATCATCAATAATAGGCTCAATTTAATCTATTTTGTTTTTCTTTTTAAGGAAAAATTATGATTCAGTATTTCTCTAGTATCCCCCCATTTCCTAATTAATAACATGTTTATCTTGCAATTAACATCACTCAATAGAATTGAAATGTTATTAACTCTTGTAGACTTTGGTGTGTTTTAATTGTCTTGAAATTTTAAAGGTTATTACTGACTTTGCTAGTATTCCACATTTCACATGTTAAAATGTTAATGCCACATAGTTTCATTGCTGTTTGGTTTTTTAATGAGATATTGAAAATGATTTGTGTGACTCAGTTCTCTTTTCTTAAAAAAAGTTGACTTTGTTTTTATTTTGAGGGTTTGAAAACTTTTAATTTTAATATTTAGTATCTAAATGCTTAGTATTCATCTTGTATTTACTTTTTTTCCAATTATATATAGGACATAATGTGCAAAGTCAAATCCTGGGTTATAGATCAAAAGAAACCTGTTCGATTCTATCATGATTGGAATGACAAAGAGGTAAGTTATAAATATGATGCCATCTATTATTACCTTTGATTTCTTAGAGAACAAGTTAAAGTTGTCATTATTTTTCACTTATTATTCTGCCTAGTAAAACTTTTATTTCTCTCAATGATTTCTTATTCCCAAACTTGTTATGTTTTTCTTTTTCTCTACTTCTGATATTTCATGACAACTAATCTTTAAGAAACAAAATCTATAAAAATAAAAATGGCTAATTGTTTAAATATAATTTTCTTTCAAGTTCTTCAATGACTTTATTTACTCAACTTTTAAAAAGGATTCTTTTTCTGTCTCCCACTATAGATTGAAGTATTGAATAAACACTTATTTCTGACTTCAAAACCAATGGTCTACTTGGTTAATCTTTCCGAAAAAGACTACATTAGAAAGAAAAACAAATGGTAAGTTTTTTTCCGTCCAGATATACCCTTACATATCATATCTATACACATACAAACACACACGTATGTACTTACTGCTATGTTTGATTTTAATACATTTCTCCTTATTATTAAAAACTTTAAAACGGATGGGAAAGCTTTGCCTGTTGTTAACATTTTGAGGTGAGTCTCCGAATGATTTACATTGAGAGAACTTAAGGGGGGGAAAAAAGGAATTACATTAGGCAATATTGAATTATACATATTTAATTATCAAACTTAAATTGAATAGACATTGATGTTTTTTCCTTTGCAAAATGAGAATAAATGTAGTTAGAGCAATAAAACTTTTTAATCTACGGTATTTTAACTTTGTTGATGTTTTATATGACTTTAAAACACTTGGGATCATAGCTGGACATAAAATGTTTGGGATCATAGCTGGACATAAAATGCTTGGGATCATAGCTGGACATAAGTTTTAAAATCCAGATTGAATGCTTTAAAAACATTTTTTTTAAATTAAAAATACTGTATGGTGGAAAGAAAGATCAGGTATTTGTTTAAAACATACAAATGTAAAAACGATGCACTCATGTATTGATTGTCATTTTTGACATGTAACCAAAATGTACAAGTTTTCCTTTTTGTTCACTTGTAGCTTCAAAAAATCATATGTTCATGTAGTATAAGGGCATGTACACATTTGGCATAGTACTCACTGGAGTCTCAGTATTTTATGCTGTTAAGCCTACAAGCCAAAGCTATCCAAAGCAAAATATCTGAATTCTCCTAAAATATATTGTCGTTTTTTTCCCTGTACTTCATTAAGTACTTAGATGCACATGGTTTCAATTTTCCATTAAAAATTCTCATTTCCATATGATATCAAAGAGTGAGAAGCTTTAAACTGAAAAATAAACATTCATAGACTGGAAGCCAAAACAATAATTAATGTCAGATGGTTAACTCCAATAAATCATTAGAATAAATTCTGTGAAATTACTGCAACTAAAAATGCCCTCTTGATATTACTGTAAGACAGTTTATGTTCCTGATAGGAAACTGAATTTGGCCTCTTTATTGGAAATGTTCTAGAAAGCATGAACCTGACATGGTCTGACTGGTCAGTATCCTCCAATAGATAATTAACTTTAAAATAAATAGTTCTGTCTTATTTCTTAAATAAAATTCTTACAGATTTCATGATTAATATGTTAAAAATTGGTACCTTTGGGAAGGAATTTTAAAATGTATTATTTGACTTCAGTTAATAAATCTCATTGTAGTGCGAATGGTAAGGTTTCCTGAGGCTCGGTGAAACAATACAGACACCAAAGTTTACATGAAAAGGGATGAGTCAGTTTCCTTGCCCAAAGGGGCTTCTCACACCTGTATTTGGATGATTACAGGTAGAACTCCCTGGCTCTAATTGTATAGTAAATACCATTTCCCAGACCCTAATGGTAGACAGACTGCTTGGGAGACGCCAGTCTGTGATTTAGCTGTCGCCAGACACCCCATGTTTTTTGTGAGACCAGTTGTGATGATGATATGGTTATAGCCAATTGAAAGTAAACTCTTGTCTAAATAGCAAATTTTAATTTATAAAAATGTAGAGGTATGGATGATCCTATTTATAAAAACAAATTTTGAATTTTATGTGTAACTAATGATCTGGTTTGGGGAGTATGTGTGTTTGGTGGAGGTTGTCGGGGGGTGGGGGGTCAGATCTTGTGGAAGTTAGTGTAATTGTAGCTGAAAGATCAAAGACTGAGTAACTGAGTGATGTTCCAGAAGAGAATTTACCACATAGCCATTTTCTGTACAGTTTCTGCCGCCTGCTGTTCCTATTTTCCCTCAAGCTAGCCATTGACTACCCCCTGTGCATCCCTGCTCGTAAAAAATGATTGAGGAAGTATTTGTCATGTATTTATGAGTGGGGAACATTGTGTGATAGGGAATGGCATCTACTGGAGCCAGAAAGATTGCCATTTTCCTTTCATTCAGCCACTCTGCTACAGCTTTAAATCCTCTGTTTATGCAACACATCCTTTGTATTAAAGTGCAGCATAAATTTTTATTATGAAGGATATGAACACTAGGTTTTCATCACTTATAACATTGCGAGCAGATGTCAATAGTTAAAATATATTTTAATTGCTAAATCCTTTAAATTTGTGTTAGCATCTTGTTCTTTGGTAATGTTTATATCTCAGCTCCATTTGCATTAGCTGCTCCCTTAGCAGAAGAAAAGGGTTTTTTTTTAAGGTTAGTAAGTAATGTAATGTAGCAAATTAAAACTAATGCAGGAAGCAGTAATAAATATTTTTGTGGGTCTTTTAGATCTGGAAAACTATTTTAAATGGTCAGGAAAGAGGAGGAAAAGTGTGATTCTGGCCACAAAAGGAAGACTAAAACTATATTTTAATTACTAAAATTTACTTTAAATTTAAATGTTAATGTGTTATTTTTCAATCCTAGAAAAGAAGTAAACATTTTGAAAGATAAGTCTATTGTGCTACTGAATAGGTGTATTGACCTTTTGAAAGATGTAAACACCAGAATGGCCCCAAACATCACTGGTTTTATCAATGTTGAATTAGTCATTTCATTCATTTATGATTAAGACCTAGCCCCTGAAGAAAAGCTAACATGGCAGCTAGGTTAGTTACAGGTGAGTTGTGATCAGATGACAGTAAGCAAGATGTTGTAAGGGAAATCCACAGAAACCTTTATTATTATTATTATTATATATTATTATGCTTTGAATGAATGAAACTATGCAGCCATTTTATTATGTTGTTGTCATTGTTGTCTTTGACAGATGTCAGTGATTTTTTAACACTTGAGGATTTCGTATGTTAAACATGATCAGTTACTTATAACTAAGATTTATTACATGCAGTATTAATTTTCATTTGAGATTGCCTGCTAAGTCATGGTGTCAAGCAGGTTTAGGACATTAGTCCTGCCAGACAGTTGCTTGATTAGGGAGAGTAAATTTCAGTCTTTGCACGTTTGTTGCTCTGTTAGTATATGCTATCTAATTATGAAATCTGCACAACAAACTAATTTTGTGCACCTACATAGCTTTCTATTATGTTTCATTTTTGTGTTCTCTTGTCCCCATCCTTCTTAAAACTGTTGCTGCTGCTGCTGCTGCTAAGTCGCTTCAGTCGTGTCTGACTCTGTGTGACCCCATAGATGGCAGCCCACAGGGGTTCTCCAGGCAAGAACACTGGAGTGGGTTGCCATTTCCTTCTCCAATGCATGAAAGTGAAGTCGCTCGGTCGCGTCCGACTCTTAGCGACCCCATGGACTGCAGCCTACCAGGCTCCTCCGTCCATGGGATTTTCCAAGAGTACTGGAGTGGGGTGCCATTGCCTTCTCCATTAAAACTGTTAATAAAGGATAATTTTATTTTATTGTTTATTATACTACATATTTATATTCAACTGGAAAGTATAACTAAAATTTAAGACATTCAGACTTCTTGTGTGCCTATGTGTATTTATAAACATGTATTTGCATATGCCCTGGTGGGCTTGTGGTCACTGAACATTATTCTCTAATATTACATAAATCAATTAATCTGAGTTGTTGAAATTGATTTGATAGGTAGACAGGACTTGCAAAGTCTTTTAAGCTATTATATAATGAAGGGCAATCTGTCAAGTTCACTAAATGAATTTTGAATAGAAAAATGTTTTATTAATTCTTATTTTTCTATGATTCAGTCTTTCTTATCCCAGCTTTTCTGTTTTTGTTCGTTTTCCACAAATTTGTACCTAACAACTAAACATAGTTTGGCAATTCTATACAGTGTGTACCTGGCCAAGGGGAGAATCATGGAATAAGCCCAATATTTTCTTGACTTTTTGAACTATATGTAAGAATCACAGGTATTACATCTCAGCAGTTATTTACAGAGGGGAGTGTGAACATTTTTGCATATAATTTTTTATGTGTGCTTAGTCGCTCAGTCACGTCCAACTCTTTGCGACCCCTTGGACTATATAGCCTGCCAGGCTCCTCTGTCCATGGGTATTGGACATGGACATATACTGGCGTGGCTTGCCATGCCCTCCTTCAAGGGATCTTGCCAACCCAGGGATCAAACCCAGGTCTTCCACATTACAGGTGGATTCTTTACCATCAGAGCCACATTGGAAGCCGAGGTTTTTTTTTTTTTTCATGTATATATAATATAAAACAAAACTATATTCATGTATATTACATGCTATTCAGGGAAAAAAAACCCTTTCAGATATATAGGAATAGTTTGAGCTGTAGTATCTATTGGTTTCTTAGGCTTTCTTGGATAAGCTCATCATATATTCACAAAAAGTATGGATGTTGACACATGAGCATACTTTACACAGCTACTATAATGATTGCTGTTCCTACAGATATTTAGTTGTTTATCAACTCTCCATGGAGGTAATACTGAATGATCATCTGCCGTACTGTGAGCCTTAGGTTTTATTTTCTGACTTTCAGTAGGAGGTCTGACAGAAATTGTTCTACCTAACTCATCCTTGAACATTGTTCTCCACAATACGTATTATGTACATTTCCATTATGTCGTATCAACAGGAGCAGTATTCACCACTGTAGGAGGATTTGTTCACTGGTTTCCATTATTTTCAGGCTATATACTTTACATGAGCAAAAGTCCACTTCCGCAATTATATTTCTAGAAGGTTAATACAACCTTCTTCACACAACATTTTCTTGGACTTCAGGAATGCTGTGATGTATTCTGTAAAACTCATAAAAAGTCTTCAATTTCTGACAAGATTATTCATTGAAGCTAGAAATTTAACATAGATATACTGCTTTGAAAAAAAAAATCATTGTTGTGCATTTGATTTACTTGAAACAAATAAAATGGGAATGATTAATTATTCTTAAAAAATTATTCATTTTAGTTCAGGAAGCTTCTCAAATAGATATAAAATTAGGTTCAATTCGTGTAAAGTTTTCAGGAATATACCCTAGTATCTAAAGCAAGATTCACAAGTATAAGATTTTTTTTAAATGTTTCACTTTATCATCCACTAGTCTGGCAAAGTAAAAGCCCTGAAATATCCATATAGTGTTTCTTTGGGATTATAGTTTCTATTTAACATGTGAGGAGTTTTTTAGCTGAATTAAATTTGGAAAGCTATAATTTGTAATTTTTACTAGAGATTGCTTTATGAGGACTACTGCTTGTTTTCTTCATTGCCAGATAGAAAAGGGTGATAAGACAGGTCAAGGGTATTCTGGAAGCCTAAACTGAGCTATTCTTTTTTTCAGTATGGGATTGATTAAATTGGTAAATCCTCTACAAAGATAGCCTTAATTTTACTGAAGTAAGTTGTAAATGAATCTAAAAAGAAAATATTTTCTTATGATCCCTTTCTGTTTTATATTTTGTTGTTTTTGCTACTGAATAATTATCAGTTATTTTTTAATTTGTATTATGATAAAGCTTTGAAAGTATCATATGTGCTATGAATTAGGATTTCAAATAATTTCTAGTGAATGGATTTTGTAGAATTGACTGTTTCTTAATTTCTCTGATCAAAATCTTGAGAGTTGAAAAGAATATACTAAAGCAAGACAATCTTTTTATTACAAAACATGGAAGGTTGAAAGAAGTAGGAAGGAAAAGACCTTTAGCCATTCAGGAGTGCTTTTATTTGAAATGCCCTTTGGAATTTGTAAATGTATGTGTATGTAATAATACTTATGAACTTGCCTGGTTTTCATTAAATTGTTTTGGGTTACTTGTTCAGCAGTTTCATAGTCCTATCAAGAGATATTATTACCCTAAAGCATATAGTCATAATGAAACCAAATCGCACGTCTGATGCCATATTTGAAAAAGGTAATTATAGAAGAAAGCACATCTTTTTATATGGGTATAATGCTATTGACCCACCATATTAGACATGGTAGGAATTGCCCTTGGCCTATTTTCCTTTTTGCCCAGTACAGTTTATAGACAATAATTTCTCTTTACAAGATTGTTCACTGAATTTGAGAAAGATACTTCAGGAGAGTCAGTTTTTATTTTCATTAGCACCATCCATTGACTTATTGATTTATGAGCAATATGCTTTATCAAATGTGTCAGGACTCATCTTTTTTAAAGTAGCTGAAGAATTTCACTGTATATATTAATAATAGGGAGAAGTTTTATAAATTTCCTTCCAGCTTTAAGAGACTAAAGCTCCTTAAAAAAACAAGTGTTCTCTAGGATTCTCTTATGAAATTAAAACATATATTCTCCATACATGCACACACACACACACACACACACATATATATAAACTAGGAAATAAAAGGCAAACTTTGGCATACAGCTATTTAACGTTCCTCAGATCACAAGTGATTCTCATGTACACAGAACGTTTCTCTGCCTCTCTACCTAACTTACTTTGGTGAATACTGCAAGTTCTGTTGTTATTCTTAAAAATCTGTGTCATAGATTAAGGATGGCTGAGTCAGATTTTGTTTCTAAAACTATGAGTTGAGGTGAACTACACTCATTAAATGGGAGTTTTGAATAGTCGTTGGTGAAGGTAGAGGAGAATGTTGAAGCCCCCAAATCTTAAGGACTGTTGGTAATGAGGGCAGGGCCTTGTGAAGACTGAGGAATGGAGTCTCACTGCAGTGTAAGTGATCTCAATAACTTACACTGTAGAAAAGGGAAGGAAAGAGGCCCCTTGGGGCAGTTTCAGTGTTTGGCCTAGCACCCTGTGCTTGTGCAGGAGAGGAGAGGAGGAGTCTTTTCTGTGCCCTTCCCTCTGTGGTCTCTCCTGTGTTCCCCCGTCACTAGATCTACCTTTGGAGATACTGCTAACTATATTGTAAGTTCAATAGACTTCTGAAGGCTAGACCAAAATGCTGGATACCATTGATAACATTGGCTCTACAAGGAAAGTGAGTTCTAAGAAACTCAGAGCATAAGTCTATTTATAAATTAGATAGTATGTTATTAGGAAGTTTGGTGTATTAAGAATATAACTACTTTAGAATTTGAAATGCTAGTGTTGTGGTCCTTATTTGATGCTAACTGGTTCTTTGACCTCAGGCAAATGATAGCCTTTTATGTATTGAAGACAGTTTATCAGAATGTTCACATAAAATGTGTTCTGTATAAACAGAATTTCCCAAATTTAAGTAACATAACTCAAAAAGAATACATAACTCAAAAAGTAATAGAAAAGGGACTTGTTAAGTCTTCTACATGTGTCTTCGGGGGAGACATTCTCTTGTTTTTTTTCTTTCCATTATGTAGATAATGGAAAAAATGTATGCTTTGAGATAGTTGTCATCCAAAACAAACTGAGAACTGTCTCTATTGTGCAGTATGGGTAGCAATAAAACCCTAATCACCACCATCTTCTGTAGGGTTCTGCCCTCATCTCATACTCAGGTTAGGACCTGTGACTTCATCATTTGCAATTTAGAGGATTTTATTGTCATTCAAAAGAAGAGATGCCCATGCAGATTTCTTCTCAACTCTCATATGTAGGTTTGTCATGGTAGGATTTTTTTTTTTTTTAATTTTATTTTATTTTTAAACTTTACATAATTGTATTAGTTTTGACAAATATCAAAATGAATCCACCACAGGTATACATGTGTTCCCCATCCTGAACCCTCCTCCCTCCTCCCTCCCCATACCATCCCTCTGGGTCGTCCCAGTGCACTAGCCCCAAGCATCCAGTATCGTGGATCGAACCTGGACTGGCAACTCGTTTCTTACATGATATTTTACATGTTACAATGTCATTCTCCCAAATCTTCCCACCCTCTCCCTCTCCCACAGAGTCCATAAGACTGTTCTATACATCAGTGTCTCTTTTGCTGTCTCGTACACAGGGTTATTGTTACCATCTTTCTAAATTCCATATATATGCGTTAGAATACTGTATTTATGTTTTTCCTTCTGGCTTACTTCACTCTGTATAATAGGCTCCAGTTTCATCCACCTCATTAGAACTGATTCAAATGTATTCTTTTTAATGGCTGAGTAATACTCCATTGTGTATATGTACCACAGCTTTCTTATCCATTCATCTGCTGATGGACATCTAGGTTGCTTGTCATGGTAGGATTTTTTTTCTAACTGTGGGACAATCCAGAGCGTTCCTGAGGTTACAGGTACACAATTCATGAGCAACTCTTCTGGACTGAATTGATGATAAGACCTGGCCTTTTTCCCTTCTCTCATTCCCACTCCCATACCTCTACCCCTTGAAAATAAGTTTTTTTTGGATCTTACCATGCTCTTGTCTTTCTCATAGTGGGCAGCTATTGCTCTCTCTAGAATGAGAAAAAAGTGGAAATAAAACTTACTTGTAGAATTGGCATGTCTATATTTGAAGCTAGTTACATTACTCAAAATATTACACTTCCTTATTCTAAATTGCCCTGGAAAGCATTTTGCCATCAAAAACATTTGATTACAAAACGCCCTCAAAAGCCTACTTATTCCACCATGTAGTAAAAATAGTACAGTTTGGGTGAGACATATTTTGGTATCTGACCATTTTTATTATCAATATTAAAATTCTGCTAAAAAATATGTTTCAGAATAACTGACATAGGAACTCTGAGTACACCTCTGTCTGTAAACTGGGGGCTGCACGTTGGTTCAGTCTTTCTAATGCTTTATCAAGAAGACAATTAACTTCATAAAAACTGTTATTATGAATTTAAAATGTATAGATTCATATGAACACTGTGGGCTCATCAAGGAGACAGGTACTATGCTTCCTTCCTTTTCTAGGCAAATAATCATTGAGCCTAAACAGAAAAAGCCTTTGCCCCCATAAGGGTTATAGTCTCATGGGATAACAGACAACTAACAAACAAATATTTAATATAATGTCAAGAAATGATTAGAATCACTTTGCTGTACACCTGAAATAATACAACATTGTTAATCAACTATGCTCCAATATAAATAAAATAAAACATTTTTTAAAAACAAAGAAGAAGAAAGAAGAAATAACCTCAGTGGCTTAACTTATATCACTACTTCACTTGATCATTTTTTTTTACTTGATCATTTTTATAAAATATTTTTTCATCCATGTTTATGATACCTTCATTATACTAGTCTACATCTTTGAAATCTCAGAATTAATATTTAAGATTTATACTTTTTCTTCAAAATTATTAACTTGAACTTTTTTCATATCTCTCACATTTTAATGTCTCTTTCCCCCATTTCCTTTGCCACAGCCTTATCATATATAATTTCATTGCTCTAAGACTATCACTCTGTCTACTTTTTACAGATAAATCTAGCATGTAGCATAATACATAACTAAAATTTAGTTAACAGCCAGATTATATTTGCTCAATGAATAATGTTCGGGTGTTATTTATGAGTTGTGAAAATTAGGCTGCTAGAATTTTATATCTGGCTTTTAAAGTCTGTCTTTTGGAAATTTTGCCTTTCTCATTTTAAAAATAAAATGAGAAAGGCAAAATAAAAATAATAACTTGTCTTCCTCATAAAATTGTTATGATTATTATATCAGTTGATACACTTTGATCATTTAGGATAGTAATTGGTACATAGTAAATTCTTCCCCCAGAATTTTCAGTGTTTACAAATGAATGAAAAAATAAATGCATGAATTAAATAAACAAGTAAATCAAGATAACAAGGTGCTATTTTAGTTAGGGGGTCAGGGACGGCCCTTAAGAAGTAAGGGAATACACATGACAGGGGAAGGATCTGAGGAAAACTTGGTCTAGAGAAGGGGAGTAGCAAACGCAAGGGCAAGTGTGGTGGGACATCGAAACAAGAGTGTACAATGTGGAGGCAACCATTGGATAAGAGCTGATAAATTCTTACTCACATACACTGCAATTAAAAAGATTAAAACATATCCTAAATGTGTGCAAGTAAAATTTGCAATTATAAAGATTATTTATATATAGTATAATTCATATATAATAAAAATTTGCAATTATCAAGATTGCTGGGAGAAATATCAATAACCTCAGATATACAGATAACACCACCTTTATGGAAGAAAGCAAAGAGGGCCTAAAGAGCCTCTTGATAAAAGTGAAAGAGGAGAGTGAAAAAGTTGACTTAGAGCTCAACTTTTCAGAAACTAACAAATTCAGAAAACTAAGATCATGGCATCTGGTCCCATCACTTCTTGGCAAATAGATGGGGAAACAATGGAAACAGTGACAGACTATTTTTTTGGGCTCTAGAATCACTGCAGATGGTGACTGCAACCATGAAACTAAAAGACGCTTGCTCTTTGGAAGAAAAGCTTATGACCAACCTAGACAGCATATTAAAAAGCAGAGACATTACTTAGCCAACAAAGGTCCATCTAGTCAAAGCTGTGGTTTTTCCAGTGGTCATGTATGGATGTGAGAGTTGGACTCTAAAGAAAGCTGAGTGCTAAAGAATTGATGCTTTTAAACTGTGGTGTTGGAGAAGACTCTTAACAGTCCCTTGGACTGCAAGGAGATCCAACCAGTCCATTCTAAAGAAAATCAGTCCTGAATATTCATTGGAAAGAGTGATGCTGAAGCTGAAACTAAATACTTTGGCCACCTTATGTGAAAAACTGACTCATTTGAAAAGACCCTGATGCCGGGAAAGATTGAAGGTGGGAGGAGAAGGGGACGACAGAGGATGAGATAGTTGGATTGGCATCACCAACTCGATGGACGTTGAATTTGAGTAAACTCTGGGAGTTGATGATGGACGGGGAGGCCTGGCGTGCTGCAGTCCATGAGGTCGCAAAGAGTCGGACATGACTGAGCGACTGAACTGAACTGAGATTTGTTTAAGATTTCATCTTTTCTTTTTGATGCTTGTCTAGCAACTTGCTAACCCATACTGTTACTGGCAAACCACTTTTAAAAGTCGCTTGATGTATGACCTCAAAGAAGTAGATTGAACTTTACTAAGAGTAACAACCTGCATTTGTCAGAACTTCACAGTGTTTCAATATACGTTACTTCATTGGATGCTCAGATCTTGAAATGGCCTCAGACACTGTCATTTGCCTTGAATTGAAGTTTTATTACAGTAAAGCATTTTCATAATTGGATAAAGAGATCTGCATTTTAGTTTACTAATAGGTTAAGCTAACAGATAAATAAATTTTGTGTTTCCATTAAGAGATACAAAAGCGCCTTTTCAGTACTTTAAGTGTTTGTTATTAATGTAAAGGGGTACTCATCAGTATTCCTAGGTCATTATCAACATTTCCTTAGAAATTCTTTAAAAAGAACAGTCTGTGAAAAACATCTTTGAGTTTAGTTCATTTTGAAATTTAAAAGGAAAAGATCAAATAACATCTATCTGCTGATAATTGTGTTTTCCCCAAAGAGCCTATCTGAACGTATGAAACATGAAGATCACTGGTAGTTTTCATACGTAATTTACATTTAAAATTGTTACCTTTTAAATTGTGCCATTTCTGTTTTCTCTGTCCTGTGCCCACCCTCCCATTAAATGACAGTGACTTAGCTTTTCGTGTACCAAACCAAAAAGGAGACACATAGCAAACCATCGTTATTGAGTTCCTGCTGTGTGCCAGGCACCCCTTTGAGTTTAGAAATCGGTGAGATGGTAATGGAAAAGTAGTGAATGTCACCCCACTCCAGTACTCTTGCCTGGAAAATCCCATGGGCGGAGGAGCCTGGTGGGCTGCAGTCCATGGGGTCGCGAAGAGTTGGACACGACTGAGCGACTTCACTTTCACTTTTCACTTTCATGGATTGGAGAAGGAAATGGCAGCCCACTCCAGTGTTCTTGCCTGGAGAATCCCAGGGACGGGGAAGCCTGGTGGGCTGCCGTCTATGGGGTCGCACAGAGTCGGACACAACTGAAGCGACTTAGCAGTAGCAGCAGTGAAACATATATAAATTTTAAGAATATTTATGAAACATAAATATTATCATGCCTATTTTACAGATAAGACCGTTGGAGAGATTCAAAACGTGCCCAGTTTCTTACAGTAGTAGAAGAAATAGACCCATTTGATTAGAATGTTTATGCTAGTCCCACACATGACACTGTAGGATATATTTGTGAATCTTCAGGAATCTTTGAGAATACTGCTTTAATTAACTTTGTGTTCTGCTATGTTTTATCTCAGAAAATATCACCTCTATCAAATTGTTTAGAGTTTTAGTTAATGAAAGGAAACAATTCTCAAGATGAAACTGTGTGTCCTTCTTAGGATAATGAGTTTTAGCTGCTGCCATTTTTGCCTTGCCTTTTAATTTTATTAACTATATAATATTGTTACAGCAAAATATTTTAGCACCTGCTTTAGCATCCATTTTTAAATATACCACATATGAAAATTTTAGTGGAGAAAATTCAGTGTTTCTCATTGAAGCCCATATGAAAATTGCATCAAGTTGCCACATCTAAAATAATACTACAGAAAAGACCCCAGGAAACAGCTATAAGTATGGATCAGTTCTTATATATTTATATGATAAAAAAGAATTTTCCTTTTTTCTTTCTTCTAGCATACCATGCAGTTTGTTAAGAACTGTTCTTCACTGCTGAGGTGAGGGAGTTGATATGTAAATGAACAGAGAAATGGGAGACTATCATGAAATAGAACAGCAGATAATTCATGCACCTAAAGTGTTGTTGTGTTAGTAGTAGTCAGCCTCAGTCAAGAAGCACTGAACACTTAACTATATGCATTACATTTAAGACTCTCACCAACCTTGTAGAGTAAGAACTATTACTATTTTAAGGAAGGCTAAGCAAGTATAGCAAGACTGAGAAACTTAGAGAAGAATGGCGCCAAGACTCAAACCTCAGCAGTTTCTGTCCAGACTTGTGGTTCTGTACCTCTGCACCATGCCGTCTCAGCGTTGGGGCACTAGTGATGTTGGAGAGTAGACAAGGCCTGAGACCAGGTGGCACACAGCCACATTCCCTGTCACTGTATGTTTCATTTAGACATGGTTCATGCACTATAGAGTTTGAGACTGAAAAGTCACAATAACCTGGCTAGAGAATGCTAACTGAAGGTAATATAAACATTTTTACCTGAAACTCTATTTTCATGAACTTATCTCTGAAAGCTATTTTCTAAATGTGTACCAATTTAATAGTCCTTTGTAGGGTCAATAATTCAAATAACTTATATATTTTTACATGGAAAATATATGCTATCAGTTCTTTTTGAAGACAAGTACTTTCTTCCACCACTTGGTTGTTTGTGTGTTCGTTTTTAACCACACAGTGATCTGTTCTATTTCCTTGCGTTTTCAGTAACTTGGATGTGTTTTTGAGAACTTCCTGGGAGTAGGGAATTGGGTGTGTTTTTCTTTTGTTAACTGAAGTGCAAGCAGATAATTTGTATGATGTTCTGTTCAAATACTATGGAAAGACATAGCAATGTAATTGAAAGAACATTATATATGCATATTCATGTTATGTGTATGTTTCCAAAGATCCGAGTCTTGAGCAAAATAATGACTACCATTCGTTGAACATCTATTATATGCTGCACTTTGGGGCCCTTACATATGTTCTCTCATTTGGTTTAACCCTCACAAAAAGGCAAATATCTACCCAAATATCTGTCTTTCTCTCAAGCACATGAGAGAAAACATTTTGGTTGTATCCTGCTAAAAATTACACAGAAACTCATACCAGCAAGAGTTTTATATAATCAGGACTCAATATACTCTGGTTGGTTTCCTTATAACCTTTGTTTCCTCACCTGTGAAACAGAAAGAATAATAACTTTCTTATAGAATGAGAATTAAATGAAATATTTTGCACATATTAAGTAAAATTATTCTGTGGTAGGTACATTTGTCTTGGAATTTAATTCTCATAAATTTGATGAAAAAAGCATGTATTAACATATCTATCGCTGGCATTATAATTGCACAATAAATTCTCTTTAACTTTTTGAGTGCTGCTTAAATAAAACATTGCAGTTAGGTTTGCTTCCCGGCAAGTATGAAAGTGAAAGTCACTGAGTCATGTCCAACTCTTTGTGACCCCGTGGACTATAGGCTGCCAGGCTCCTCAGTCCATTGGATTTTCCAGGCAAGAATACTGGTATGGGTTGCCTTTCCTCCTCCAGGGGATCTTCCTGACCCAGGGATCAAACCCAGGTCTCCCACATTGCAGGTGAATTCTTTACGATCAGAGCCACCAGGGAAGCCCAAGAATACTAGAGTGGGTAGCCTATCTCTTCTCCAGTGGATCTTCCTGCCAGGAATCGAACCAGGGTCTCCTTCATTGCAGGTGGATTCTTTACCAGCTGAGTATGCATTTCTGTATTTTTCACTGGTATACAACCAACATAGACAACTTTTTTTTTGTACTTTTGGTTGAATGAAAAGCATGCTATAAATGCAGTCAAGTGTTTCATACTTTCTCTCATGAGCTCAAATTAAAAAGTATCTTTAAAGCATTTTGTAACCTGTTAATTCTCAAGAAATAAAGGATAGCAATTTTCCATTTTCTTCTATTTCTTCTAAATATACATATTTTTATTTTTTATAATGTAATGTTCTGCCTTCTGAAATTTATAAGGATAAAGGTCACTTACATTTTCTTTTCCTTTCGCTGCATTTTTGTTTCCTCTCTCCTTCTCCTACCAAATATATATATTTTAAGGTTTGGGATCCAGTTAAAAATCTGTTTAGAAATATAAATATCAGAGTTCATATTTGGAGAGATTTTACTATTTCATGAGTGCTCAAGACTTTTGAATGGAACAGTAGCACTTAGAAAATCTTGCTGTTTCTCCTTGTCATTAATCACAACTAATCTCTATACCTTTCTATCTCTATCCTAATGGATTTTTCCTTATCTTATCAGCAGGTATGCTGTAACACGTACTATGTAGCTAAGAAAAGCAGTGGTTTACAAGGCAGTTCGGATAGATGTTGGACTTCCCTGGTGGTTCAGACGGTAAAACGTCTGTCTACAATGCGGGAAACCTGGGTTCGATCCCTGGGTTGAGAAGATTCCCTGGAGAAGGAAATGGCAACCCACTCCAGTACTCTTGCCTAGAAAATCCCATGGACGGAGGAGCCTGGTGTCCATGGGGTTGCAAAGAGTCAGACACAACTGATGACTTCACTTCACTTTCTCTCACTTTCAGATAGATGTAGACTGAAAAAGAACAGCTTGTACTAATGTTTTTATTATTTAAAGTGTTTTTCTCCTGAGTCTTTTAAAAAAATATTGTGTAAAATAGTTTTCATGGAATATTTCTTGCACTGTAGAACTTTACTTTAGGCCAAATCTGTGACAGAAGAAGAGACCAAGAGAGAGAATATGGGGAATACCAACCATGCTGCCTTTCCTATGTTAATCACTCAGTCGTGTCCGACTCTTTGTGACTCCATGGACTGTAGCCCGCCAGGCTCCTCAGTCCATGAAATTCTCCAGGCAAGAATACTGAAGTTAGCCATTCCCTTCTCCAGGGATGTTCCCAACCCAGGGATCAAACCTGGCTCTCACACATTGCAGACAAATTCTTTACAATCTGAGTCACCAGGGAAGCCCTTCCTTTCCTGTGTTCAGAGGTAAACATCTTCGTTGTCTAGATCTCTTGAAATTTGTACTTTTATAAGTTTTTAAATGTTAATCGAATAAATAGTTGAAGTCATATCATTTAATGTTTAAATGTGATAAAATAATTGTATTTCTATAGTTACTCATTTCATGTTTATGATGTATGATAGAGAATTATCTTAAATCTATTATTAAGTGAAATTTATATTGTTGGCAAAGTTTATATTTTAATGTGACTTGGTGTTGCTTAGAAATTTTGGCTAAATAGTTGAAAGACCTCCAGATTACACTGGGATATTCTTAACAGCTTTACAATCTTGAAAAACTAAAACAAAAGAAAAACCAGTGCCTATTTAGTATTCCTAGCTATATGCAGGCGAATGTGTGTATAACTTAGCTGATAGTAACAACTTTCTTATTATTTATCACTTACAGAGGGGTTTTTTTGGGTAAAATATTTAGTTACACATTTGCTGTCTTATGGTTATTTCAGTGCCCTGTTGACATCAAGGGTTACTGATTGTTGTATTGGTAGTTCCTGACAAATAGAAATTATTTGATATGCTAAGCCATTTCTGACAGAAGATATAAAGTTTTGACAAACACGTATGGCACAGCAAGTGTCCAATTCTAAAGAGCAAAATAAATGCAAACCACCATTATGGTGAACACAAACAGCCTGAAAGCAAGTTATCAGTAAGCAAATAATTGTTGAACTGTTATGAATGGAATAGGATGTTGAAATAGGGCATGATTGGCTGATGTTACATATGTCCTTGATTACCTTCCCTATGCTTTTATCCTAATAAGTGACATTCTTTGTATTCCCTTGGATGGCTAGACAGTCTGACACTGAAGAAGAATAAATATTGCATGTGGTACACATTAAGCTGTCATCCAAGACAGCATTTATAAAAAGTAACTGGAGAAATTCATAAGAAATTCTGCACTGCTACAGTTTCCTGGCTCCAGTCATAATTGTCAAAGTTCTTGACACATTCAGGTCTTCAGAAATGATTTAGGTTTACAGTGGCTTGGTGTATGAATAATTATTAAGGAGTTATGTTCCCATATTGCCTTAGGATGTTAATGTTAGTTACTCAAATGTTGTATTTTATGGTAATTTTCATTTTAAGAAGTATCTCCATATTGGTAGTAGTGACATATCTTCCATCTTATGGACTTCCTTAAAAGGATTTTAGATAATTCATATATTTGAAAGGAAGAACAGGAGTTTTTAAATGCTTAGTTTATCTTTAATCTGTTGGAAAATATTGCTTGCTTGTGTTTAGTACAGGCAAATAACTTTCAAAGTAAGTATTTTTGTTTTTCTTCTCCAGCAGCATTGGAAAGCCTTCAAAATGGTCCAAATGTTTTCAAATTATTTCCAAAAAGCCAAATCACTGCTTGGGGTTTTATTTAGGAGCCTGATGGACTACAGTCCATGGGGTCACAAAAGAGTGGGACATGACTTAGCAACTAAACAACAACATCGTGTTTTTAATTCCCATACTTTTGTAATTTTAATATAGTTTTTTAAGGCAGAGGAGTATATTATTTATTTCAGTCACTATGCCTGGAGAATCCCAGGGACGGGGGAGCCTGGTGGGCCACCGTCTATGGGGTCGCACAGAGTTGGACACGACTGAAGCAACTTAGCAGCAGCAGCAGCATTATCTCTTAAAATTTCTTTTTGGAGGAAGATGTGTGGATGATATACTGTCATACAAAAATAAGCATACCTAAATGAAGAAATAAGTTATGAATGCATATTTAGGCAAGCATTTTTTAAACTCTTCTTACTTTTGCTAAACTAAAACACTTCTTTTTTATCCTTTCTATGTGGTATGTCACATAGTAACTGAAGGTTGCTAGAAAATTTTGTTTTTTTATATTTCTGTAACCTGACATGTTATTCTAAGCCTTTTGAAATTGAGTAATTAGTATTCCCATTCTATAATCTAATCAAGAATATACCATATTCTATCAGCTGATTACTAGGAAAATGTGATTAAGTATCAGAATGGTTTAGGATGCAACACAAATATGAAAATAAAGTACAGTGTCGAATTCTGAATTATGAGCTCTATTTTGGGGGAGGACAAGGGATCACTCAGGATTTCTGTGACAATTATTTTGTGTTAGTTTTTAAACTGCATAATTTTAATTTGGGGTAATATTTTTGGGGATATTGTCTCTACTTTGAAATCTAAACCGTCCATTTGAATTGAAGAAACTTTTCTCCAGGTATAACACGGCTCAACTGTTCCCTATGGCTTTTAACTCTCCAGGCCACTACAGAGCACAAAATATTTGCCCAACTGGTAAATTGAACTGTAAGTCCCACTGTGGGAAATTGCTTTGCTGTGCTCCCAACAGCAGTTATCTTAGTAATTGTACCTGAATTCTTTGTGGCTAATAGAGCGTAGAGTCCATTTTACAAGCAGAAAATTAGTTCTCTTAAATACTTTTAATTATAAACCCCCCAAATAAAATGTGAATCGGTAAGACCATAGTGACTGGTTAAACTGCATCATTTTTAATTGTTAGTGCAGAAAAGTGAAATTATTTTTCTTTTTAGTGTAAAACTGTACATACCAACATTTCACATTCTAAACTGGAGCTTCCAACAAGGAGCTTATCAGAGCAAATTGTCTAGTCCATCCCCTTCCTCACTCAAAACCTAATGACCCTTTATCATCATGGTTTAGATTGCTGGACACAGATGTGAGAAAATACAAGTAATCTACAGGTAACTACAGTAGCTGCACTGATGTTCTCAGAGAACTGACTGCTGGGAAGATAAAGAGCTTCCCACAGAGTCTGTGACTTTCCGGCAGCAAAGCACATCATGAGCTCATACATGAAGTTTTATTTGCTGAAGATTCACAATAAGATACATTAGAACATTCAGCAGGGACTCTTTTTAGATGAGCACAGAAATTCTGGAGGGTTATTAGTTGATGCCCCATTGCAGAGCATCATGTTAAAATTTTTTTAAAGTTCAGTAATATTAATTCTTTGGACAAGCATCAAAGATTACAAACACAATGCATCATTAAAACTTCTTGATATTTATATAATGTATTAACAGATCCTGATCTCTTTCTTTTCACAAAAGACTGAGCTTTCTTCTAGAAAGTAATTTGGTTATGATTTTTAATATGAAAGAGAAACAGCAATTTCTCAAACTTCATACTAAATTATATTTCAAAGAACTTGTTTGTGGCCAGGTGCTCTGCTTTTGTTAGCTGCTTAGATGATGATCAGTGAGGTAAACCCATTTATCTGTTTGCATGCAATTGAGTAATTTACCATGAAAAGAACGATCATTTATTTTTTGTTTTGAATTTGTTTTTCTTTTTGTTTTTTTTTTGATAAAGATACTGCACCTGTAGCTTAAGCTTTATAATTGTTGGTTTAACTATTATTTGCAGTGATCATAGTTTATACAGCTTTAGAAAAACTACAATGCAAAAAAATATTTACTTAATCTTTTTTATGTATGAAGTGTTTTGTTTTTAGTCATTGAATTTGGTTTAAGTTTACTAAATTGGGATGAATCAATATGAATTAGACTGTCTGAACTTCAAGTGTGTGTTTCTTTTCAAAAATCATTTGCTTGTTGTATTTTTCTAAAAGCTAATTAATTTTGTTTCTGTAAAAACTATAACTCCTGGATTAGGAATGGTCATATTTCCTTCATATGTCAAAATGAACTACAGTCCTAAAATCATTTTTAGCAATTACCATTTAGTAGCTGAAAGATAATGATTTTCAACAACCCATGGTGGTTAAGCAGCTGACAGCCAACAACAGGAGTAGTGAGATACTTGGCTTATTCATTAGATAGTTGTATGGGGTATGTACCTAACTTATTATTTATGGAAAATATTGAAATGCCCAGAAAATTATAGAAGACACTGGCTGGGGATATTAGGCTAGGTTCCAAGTCATTTTTGTTTCAAAAATATTATACTTTTAAAAACAGTTCCTTGCAAGTAGAGCACCAAAATTACATCAAAAGTACCTGCCATCTTAAGTAATTAATTTAATATTAAGTTTCTAGTATAGAATGACCATGAACAAAGTAATTTCTTATCAGAAAACAGAAAAAACAAATTATCTGTAAGTAGAATTCCTATTATTCTTACAGCAATTACCATCACTCTTTTGATATAATTGAAATATTTTATGTTGCATGGCATAGATTAATCTAAAAAATAGAACACTGAAGAATTGTTTGAGGCTGTATTATACATTAATTCTGTTTTTAGTTTGCTCTAAGATCTAAAGAAACAACTATATTTGTTTCCATTTAGCAGCAAATAGGAAACACAGAACTCAAAATTCTACAAAGTGTATTTTCTTACCATCTTCATGTTTAAAGGGAAAGAAACCAGGGAAGCATGTGCAGTATAAGATTGTTTTGCATTTTTGTTTTTACATCACCAGATTAAGTATAATGAAACCCATCTGCGAATTGTAGGAAATACTCATTGGTTTTTGTCAAAGACTACAGTATGGTTTTTTCCTTTCTTTTTCTTCTGTAGTTTTTTTTTTTAATTCAACAAGATATACAGAAAATTAAAAACCTTGTCTGTTATAAAGTTTTGTTTGAGCTTTTTAAACTGAGTGATTAGCAGAAATAATGACCCTGTCAGCCTTAATCACATTAAAATGTGGTTAACATCATTTAATTTTTTCCACTTAATATGCAAAAATTTCCAGTAGATTTGCAGTGAAGGCCATTGAAATTCCATTAGAACAAGAATAAAAATTTCAGGCATCATTTATTCAGAGAAGGAATAAAGGTCTCGATTGAGAACTGCTGAATCTTTCTATTAGAGACACTATGAATCATTACATTGAATGTACCTTACATTTCGATACACCTCTGTCTGGCTTTTCAAATGGTTGAAAGTCATGTTTTATCATTTTTCATGAGAAGAAATAAACTAGAATTGCATGATTTTATAAATATCTAAAAGATTACTGAACATTTTATTTTGTACTCCCTCAATCTGCTCAAAGTATGAAGTTATTTGTGCCTGAAAATCAAGATAATGAAAGAACTGATTATTTTAACATGGAACAGACTACATAACCAACCCATGAAGTGGACAGGTTGTGTTTTAAATAGTTAATTTGGTATATGCCAAATAAGAAATTTAAAATTTAGCACCAAATGGCACTAATTCTTTGCCAAAGTTCATAGCTTATCATTTGTGAAGCTTCCCCTGGTTTATTATACTGAATTAGCTGTGTATGGGAGAAGGCAATGGCACCCCACTCCAGTACTCTTGCCTGGAAAATCCCATGGACGGAGGAGCCTGGTAGGCTGCAGTCCATGGGGTCGCACAGAGTCGGACATGACTGAGCAACTTCACTTTCACTTTTCTCTTTCATGCATTGGAGAAGGAAATGGCAACCCACTCCAGTGTTCTTGCCTGGAGAATCCCAGGGATGGGGGAGCCTGGTGGGCTGCTGTCTATGGGGTCACACAGAGTCGGACACGACTGAAGCGACTCAGCAGCAGCAGCTGTGTATGAATTACAATTGAAGCACGTTCTATGGTTTCTAGTACTGTTTGTCCTTTTATGATCATTTTTTATATTTATTTGTTGTGATGTAGTAGGAAAAGCTTAATTTTATTCTCAGCAATTAAGAGATACCTACCATTATACTTTCCTTGCTATGTTTGCATTTACCAGTATCCTGTAAAATGTATATCATGTGGAATGTTTCCTCCCCATATTAATAAAAAAAAAAAGAAAGAAAAAAAGGCCATTACTGTATATACCTGATAAGCAGAAATGGCTTTCTGGAACCATTCCTATCTTTCGGGTAATTAGGTAATTATACAGTATTGTGGGGTTTTTTTAATTTGTATTTTGTTCCCAAACCATTTGAACCCATTATATAATTATTCTGTGTGTACTTTGTAGTAAAAATACCATTGGAGACTTTATCAGGGAAGGTATTCCATGCATGCGCTCCTCACAATGTATAAATTTCTCCATCCTGGCATGTTTCTGTGTCTGTGGAAACCTAAGAACACTTAATTGTCTACTCCTCCTGTTCACCGCACTCCTTGCTCCTGCCATGGTTGGCTCCTCGGGCCTAAGAAACCCCTTCTTTCTCTGACTGCCTTGTCTAGAATAATCCCCAGGCTCCCTTGTGTTCACAGCATTGTGTGGATTTGCTTCTGAGCACTTATCACAAGTTATATAATCTCACTTATTTGTCTCTCTTCTGTCCCATAAGCATTTACATTCCCATGGGAATGAGAATGATGCCTGCTTTGTTTATTTTATATCTCCAGTGCTTGGCACCAGACTCAGTAAATTTTGTTGACTGAATGGCTGGCTGGATGAAATCAATTAATTTTATCCCTTATGTTTCAACTTTGACTTTAGTCTTCATTAATAGCAATATGTAGATCACTTGAAGTCTGTCTGTTCTGGTTAGATATATCAAAGGTTTAGAGCACAGGTAGATAGGTGTCTTTGCCAGGAGGCAGTGGATGATTTCAGAAAGTAAATATTTTCAGCTTTGAGGCCCACACAGCCTCTGTTAAAGCTCCTCACCCTTGCAAAGGCAGCTATAGACAGTATGTAAACAAATGGGCATGGCATTGTGCCAATAAAATTTCATTTATGGACACTTAGATTTGAATTTCATATAATCTCACTGCCACAGAATAGTGTTCCTTTGTTGCTGTTGTTGCTGTGTTTTAGAAATAACTTCAAAATGTAAACACACTTTTCAACTTGTGGCATTACAAAAATGTGCAGTGATTTGCTGATCCCTGTTCTATGCACTTAGCCAGAGACAACCTTTCGGTTGTGCGCATGATTATATATCCCCATTCATCTACTGAAGTAGTTCCTCCTTTCTTTCCTGCATCGTCAGTTTTTCCTTCCCAAGTGGATATTTCCCATCAGCATAGAAGCATGCTGTCATTTCTCCAGTCTTTAGAACAACAACTTATTTTGACCCCACTTGCCTTTCACATTGCAGCCCATTCTCTCCTTGCTCTGAAAAGTTATATACAAGTAGTAAATGAACCTAAATATCTAAGATACCTATCATTTTCTCCTTTCAAAAGAAAAAAGTTGTATGGATTGTATTGTTTGTGTTACTTTGTTTGCAGATTTTCTTTATTTAAAAGAAAACTAGATAATAAGATGCCATTGGGAGGCAGGGTGGGGAAGAAGAGATATATAAAATAACAGATGGGAGGAAGGCTCCATTCTGTATACCTTTCTCTTTCTGTCTCTTTCTGAATAAACTGCTTAGAAACTTCATGACATTCTCTATCTTGGCTTTTGAGTGACAAACGTTATCAGCCTTCCAGTTGTAATCTCTCCTGTGTACTAATTTCCTCTCTGCCTGCCATGGGTCTTCCCTAGCAATTAGTAATTGAGTGATTCTTGTTAAATTTTTTCACTTGCCCTCTGCACTCATGCCTTCAACTCTAACCGGTATGCTAGTGGTTCTCAAAGTGTAATGTGCACCAGAATCCTCTGGAGTGTTTATTAAAACACAGATTGCTGCCTTTACTGCCACGGTTTCTGATTCATTAGGTTGGGGATGGGGCCTGAGAATTGTCAAATCCAACAAATTCCTAGGTACTGCTGGCATGTAGGTGTGTTACTTTGAGATGTACTGCTCTCTGCTAATGATTTGCACATCTATAGCCTTAATTTTCCTCTTAGCCCTTTTCAAGTTTCATTATTCCAGACTGGCAACAGGAAATCTCCATTTGGCTCTTCCATTATCATTATGAAGCTTAATCTGTGTAAAACTAAACTCATTTTTTCCTATAATACAACCATGGTAGAAACTACTTTCAAGCTTTTTTATCTTTGTTAGTACTACTGGCTCTCTTTGAATCTTTTAAGCTCATTTCTTTACATCATTTTAACATGTATTCTTTCCTGCATCTGATTCACGTAATCACTTAGTTACATGTTTTTTCTTCCAAATCTGGCCCTTACTTGTTCTTTCCTCTTCCACTACACTGCCCATCAACCCAGACCAAAGCCATACCAATTCATTCTAAAGTTGGGTAACAGCCTGCTAGCTTATCATCCTTAACTTGTTGTTTTCCTATAAACATTCTGTTTGCTTTAAACATATTCACTCTGACATTTTCTCAATCGATGATCCTTCTCTGAAACAGAGTATCTTCACAATTAGGGATAGGCAAAAATCCGTTGGATGAAATACAAAATTAAAAAAAAAAAAAACTAATATAAAAGAAAAAAATTTTTCATTATAATGAATAACTTCTGTTCACCAAAAAACACTATTAAGAAAATGAATAGATTAGCCACAAACTGGAAAAATATATTCATTATACATATATCTGACGGAGGACTTATATCCAGAATATATTTTTAAATTTCTACAAAAGAATAGTATAAAGACCAATAACCTAATTCGAAGAATGGTCAAAAGACTTATACATACACTTCACAAAAGAAGATACATGAATAAACATGGAAAGATACTCAGCATCTCTTAAGTCATCAGGGAAAGACAGTTTAAAACCACAGTAAGATATGATTTCATTATCACTGAAATGGCTAAAATTAAAGTAACTAAGAACACCAAATGTGGACAAGGAAGAAGAACAGGAATTGTTTGTCACCTTGGAAAATTGGCCATTTATTTTAAGTAGACATCTACCCTCTGACCCAGTAATTCCAACTTTTAGTATTTATCTAAAATAAATGAAAACATACATACATATGTTATAAATATTTTTGTTTCACAAAATAATAACAGCTTTATTCATAATGGCCTCATACTGGAAGCAACTCACATTAGTAGAAAAATGGATACATAAATTGTGACATATTTATATGATGGAAATCATACATCTCACCAATAAAATAAATAGATCAGCATGGAGAGGCAGTGGGGATTGACTGGGAAAGGTCATAAGGGAACTTTCTGGGGACATTGAAAGTGTTGTCTGTTTGGGGGTGGTGGGTACATATGTATATAAAATTCTCAAAATTCATTAAATTGAACATTTAAGACCTGTACATTTTATTTTTATTAATCATATTGCAACAAAAAATAATTTTAATAAAATAAAAAAATCTCCTTGTTCCCCTGTCAAGTATATCCAAATATACATTAAAATACCTAAAGAGATCAACAGGCTGACTTGATAAGTTGTGTGAAAATGATGACAATGTTTATCCTACCAACCCAGCACTTCGCTAAATATTTTTTATGCTGTGTATTTCATCCCCACAACTTAATTCTCACTGGAAGTTTGTCCCTCCTATCCTTGGGTCTGTTTTACTCAGTCTCCAGCAAAGACTCTCCCCTCTAGCAACCACCAGTTTGTTCTCTGTATCTGTGAGTCTGTTTTCATCTTGCTTTTTAGATTCCACGTATAACTGAGATTATAGGAATTTGTCTTTCTCTGACTTATTTCAGTTAGAATAATAATACCTTCTAGGTCTATCCATGTTGTCACAATGGCAAGATTTCGTTCTTCTTTATGCCTGGATACCACTTCAGTGGGGAGGTGCAGGGGGAGGATGGGCTTTATCCACTCATCCATCAGTGGACTCGGGTTGCTTCCATGTCTTGGCTATTGTAAATAATGCTACAGTGAGCATAGGGGTGCATGTACCTTTTCAAATTAGTCCTTTTTTTCTCTGGGGATGTACCTACAAATGGAAGTACTGGATCATATAGTAGTGTTATTTTTAACTTTTTGAGGAACCTTCATACTTTTTCTGTAGTGGCTGTACCACTTTGCATTCCCACCAGCAGTGCCCAAGTGTTCCCTTTTCTCCCCATCCTTCCTAACAGATGTTATTTGTTGTCTTTCTAATGATGGCCATTCTGACAGATCTGAGGTGATGTGTCACTGTGGTTTTCATTTGCATCTCCCTGATGATTAGTGATATTGGACATCATTTCAAGTGTATTTTGACCTTTTGTTTTGGGTTTTTTTGGCAGAAGTGTCTATCCAGGTTATCTGTCCATTTTAAAATCAGATTTTTTTTTTGATGTTGAGTTGTATGAGTCCTTTATATAATTTGGATATTAACTGTTCAGTTATCCAGATCCCTCGCTGTTGTTTTCTTTTGAGGTTATTTGACTTTTGTGTGTGTGAGTAAGGTACAGTGAACATCCTTGTAGCCATCCAAGAAAGTACATTTTCCTTAACCCCAGCAATACTGGATGTTAGTCTTGCTTTAATCATTTCTCATTTAATAGCCCCAAAGTGGTATATTATTTTAATTTTATTTACTTGATTATGCCTTTAATGACTTTTAGACTAGAAAAGATGTATCGACACTAGGAACAGAATTAGCGTGGACTTAAGTCAGTTGTATAAAATTTGATATCTCATTTATAATTATTATTTTGGTGTATTCTGAGAGCAGAAATCTTATTTAAAGTAAGAGAAACTATTCAAGAGTATAGTTTAATATGTCATTAATAAAATTACTTTTGGCAATTTCTTTTCAAGTGAATTTAGCTAAAACAGTATATAAATATACCCAGGAATGTGTAAAGGTGATAGAGAGAAACCTTTGAACTGAGAATGCAAGCAAAGGAATAAAGGTTTTATTAATTTTGTGTCTCCCAGTATGGCCAGGGAAGAGGAAGTTAAGACATTGCTTTTCGTACTCAGAGACAAGTAACAAATGGTTCCTAGACTGACTGCTTTGAATATTGGTTTAGAAATTATAGCAAAGTCAAATATACTTCCTACTGGTTCACTTCAAATCTGTTTTTCTTTTAATATATTTGCACCTTAGGTAAATTTTTGCCCTTCTTGGAAACTGCCAGAATATCACTCAGCAGCAATTTAATGAGTAGCAAAACTTGCCATTTTCCTTTACCACAGGTAGGACAGTTTAAGGAGAAAATAAGAAAGAAAAGAAATCCCTATAAATAAAGTTTGAAGTGGTTAATGCTAGACCTGTCTTCTCAGATAAATTTGACTAATAGATAAACAGATCACAGATAAACATACAACACACTTCTTTTTAAGAAATTGTGTTCTGAACATTGAGGTGTTCAAAAGAGGCAAAGCCATTCTTCACTTTATTAACAATAGATAACATATGTTGATCAACTTACCTTGTATCAGCATGCTAAGCATCTTATATGCACTTTCTCATTTAATCTTCATAGCAATCCTGTGATGTAGATGCTATTATGATCTCTCATTTATTGATAAGAAAACTGAGACTTTAGAAAGGTTCCATGACATGGCTAGGATAATCTCCTCTGTCTGGCTTCAGTACTCTGTAACCATATTCTATACTGCCTCTCTTGGCAGGGATTATGTGTGAGTATCCTTTAATTATAGGATTCCTTTCATTAAAGTAAATTAACTTTTGTGTCTTATTTACAAAAGCTCATTTTACATACAATGTCTTTTCAATAGAATAATGGACTCCAATGTATTATTACTTGCTAGGACAAACTATAAGCTATGAAACCAACTACAAATTTTGATAGATGTGATTATACTCTGACATTTCCTAGTTATCCCTTTTCTTGTATAAACATAGTCTACTAAAGCCAGTTGGCACTTTAAGACTGTGCATACCAAATTATGTTGAAATAGATATTTCTATAACAGAATAATCTTCTTTCAGAAGCAACGTATCTGTCTGCAACTACTGAAGTTTACATTAAGAACCTGTGTCTTTTTAAGTGCTTCTTGCTTCTCCACTGTCCCCAAATCACTGTTCTCCAAAAATACACAAACGGTGGCCTTTCTCTTTTTTATGATGACTGTTTTCCTTGGGTTTGTATCCTTCTGTGTCGGCTCCTTTATGCAGTCCATGTGTATCCCACATGGTAAATAGACTGAGGATTTGGATCATGAGGGAATGGACTCCTTTGTTAGAATATGGAAGCCCCCTCCAAGCAAGAAGTATCCATATGGGAAAGGAGGTCTGTGCAGATTGATTCTGACATACATACCCATATTGACCTTTCCCTTGGGGGTTTCTTTCTTACTTACTTACTTTCAAAACCCCGTTCCTCTTCTGCTTTTCCTGTTTTTATTTTTTAAGTTACGTAATTGAAAAGACCACTAAATGTACTGGTTTCTTTTCCTAAAATTCTCTATTTTAATGAGGCCCAAATCTTCCTTTATCAAGATTGTTTATCTTCTCCTCTTAATCATTCCTGTGGTACATTCCTTCTCCCATCACAATGCTTATCATTCTTTTTTTAAATTATGCATTTATCTGTTTTTCCTTCCCCATCCCTTACACCCCCTTTTTCAGAGTTGATTGTTCAAGGTTTAGCATAATGCTTATCAGTACACTTAGTTACTTACTGTATGTTTACAATCATTGTGCTTGCATTCTTTCCAGTTACTTTTCTATCTATAAAAAGTTGGTTAGGCAAGACTTCTTCCCAGAAATACAGACCCAGTGTTTTAAAGAACCATCATTCTTTACTTCCAGGCAGTCTAACATTTTTTTTCATTCTATATTAAACCCACACACTGATAGGAGACAGCTAAGATTGGGGACTAACCTTTGAAGGCCTCCTGTGTTCCAAGCACTTCAGCCTGTGAGGATATATTATTTGTGTTGTTGGTGATTAAACTGAGGTTCAGGAAGCTTAAATAGCTTTCCCAGAATCTTATAGCTAGTATGTGATTAAACTAGCATTTGAATTGGTATTTACTCCAAAATCTTCCTTTTTCTATTGATCCTGTCTATTTCTGCAGGATGGTTAGATATTATAGGATCAGTGCAAAGTATTAGCATTTTTGTCTTTTATTTTTATTTATTTATTTATTTTTTATTTTTTTTATTTTATTTTTTTTTTTATTTTTTGTCTTTTATTTTTAAATTCTCAGTTTAACTTTGGGTTTTTTATTTTTCAGATAATTAATAGGCACAAAAGTTTCCTTTTTAAAGTGGGTTTTAGTATATCCACAATGAGCCACCATCAACACTAGTTTCAAAACATTTTCATCACCCCAGAAAGAAGCTCTTTGACCATTAATAGTCACTCCCCATTGCCTCCTCTACCTAGGCCCAGGCAACCACTAATCTACTTTCTGTGTCTTTGAATTTGTCCATTGAGGATATTTCATATAAATTGAATCATACAATATGTAGCCTTTTGTCTGTGGCTTCTTTTATTTAGTATAATGTTTTTTAAGGTTCATCCGTGTTGTAGCATGTATCAGTACTTCATTTCTTTTTATGACTGAATTGCTTTCCACTGTATGGATATACCACTTATTGTCCATCTTTTTATGTTTTTAACCATCCTAGTGGGTATAGAGGACTTCCCTAGTGGCTCAGACAGTAAAGCGTCTGTCTACAATGCGGAAGACCTGGGTTCAGTCCCTGGATTGGGAACAGATGCCCTGGAGAAGGAAATGGCAACCCACTCCAGTACTCTTGCTTGGAAAATCCCATGGACGGAGGAGCCTGGTAGGCTATAGTCCATGGGGTCGCAAAGAGTTGGACACAACCGAGTGACTTCACTTCAGTGGGTATAGAATGATATCTCATTTTGGTTTTGATTTGTACATTTCTCTGATGATTAGTGATATTGAACATCTTTTCATACACATCTTGGCCATTTGTATACCTTCGGGAGAAATATCTGTTCAAATCCTTTGCCCATATAAAATTGAGTTCTGTCTTTTTATTACTGAGTGGTAAGTTTTCATTATTATTTGGTGGTGCTTTTTTATTGAAGTATATATTTGATATGTAATATTGTATTGGTTTCAGGTATATGGCAAAGTAATTCAGTTATATTTTTTCAGATTATTTTCCATTGTAGTTTATTATAAGATATTGAATATAGTTCCTTGTGTAAATGCTTGTTGCACATCTGTAATTGAATTTGTTAGTATAGTTTCTTTACTCGGCCCTTATCGGAAACATACTTTCCAAACATTTTTTTCCCATTCTATGTATTGTCACTTCACTGTCTTGATAGTGTCTTTTGGTGCACAAAAAATTTTTTTTTAATTTTATTTTATTTTTAAACTTTACAGTATTGTATTAGTTTTGCCAAATATCAAAATGAATCCACCACAGGTATACATGTGTTCCCCATCCTGAACCCTCCTCCTTCCTCCCTCCTCATACCATCCCTCTGGGTCGTCCCAGTGCACCAGCCCCAAGCATCCAGTATCGGTGCACAAAATTTTAAATTTTGATAAATTCTAATTTATTTTTTCTTTGGTTGTTTGTGTTTTAAGTATCATATCTAAGAACCTATTATTACCTAATCCAAAAATGTGAAGATTTCCACCTGCTTTCTCTGAAGAGTTTTATAGTTTCAACTCTTACATTTAGATCTTTGGTCCATTTTAACTTTTGTTTATGGATATTCACTTGTCTAAAGCCCCGTTTGTTAACTGTTATTTCCCTATTGAATTGTGTTAGTACCCTTTCAACAATCGAATGATCATATCATAATCTCAACAACAACAACAACAAAATCCTAATTAACCCAATTTTTAAGTGGGCAAAGGACTTGAATAAACATTTATCCTAAGAAATGTCCATCATTGAATGAAAGGATAAACAAAATGTGGTATATACATACAATGGAATATTATTCAGTCTTTAAAAAAAAGGAAATCATGTCATCTGCTATAACGTGGATGAACCTTGAGGACATTGTGAAGTAAAATAAGCCAATCACAAAAAAAGACAAAAACCATTATGATTCTACTTGTCAGAGGTATCTAAATTAATCACACTCATAAAAACAAAGTATGGTAGTTTACAGGGGCTGGGGGTGAGGTAGGGTGGGGTGTAGTAGTTCAAGCCACAGGTTTACCTTGGGAATGAAAATCCACTATATTGTGATTTTTTTTTTCTATCATAAGTGGTTCTGGAAATATTGCAGTGAACAAAATATTTTAAAAAATTCCTTTGCCCTAATAAACAGTGGCTGACTTTATTTTTCTGGGCTCCAAAATCACTGCAGATGGTGAATGCAGCCATGAAATTAAAAGATGCTTACTCCCTGGAAGGAAAGCTATGACCAACCAAGACAGCATATTGAAAAGCAGAGACATTACTTTGTCAACAAAGGTCCGTCTAGTTAAGGCTATGGTTTTTCCAGCGGTCATGTATTGATGTGAGAGTTGGACTATAAAGAAAGCTGAGCGCAGAAGAATTGATGCTTTTGAACTGTGCTGTTGGAGAAGACTCTTGAGAGCCCCTTGGACTGCGAGGAGATCCAACCAGTCCATCCTAAAGGAGATCAGTCCTGAATATTCATTGGAAGGACTGATGCTGAAACTGAAACTCTAATATTTTGGCCACCTGATGCAAAGAGCTGACTCATTTGAAAAAATCCCTGATGCTGGGAAAGATTGAGGGCAGGAGGAGAAGGGAGCAACAGAGGATAAGATGGTTGGATGGCATCACCGACTCAATGGACATGGGTTTGGGTGGACTCCGGGAGCTGGTGATGGACCGGGAGGCCTGGCGTGCTGCGGTTCATGGGGTCACAAAGAGTCGGACACAACTGAGCAACTGAACTGAACTGAATAAGTGAGTAAGTGGGTTTCCCAGTGGGGCTTCCCAGGTGGCACTGGTGGTAAAGAATCCGCCTGCCAATGCAGGAGACACAAGAGACACAGATTCAATGCCTGGGTCAGGAAGATCACCTGGAGTAGGGAATGAAATAATGAGTGGAAGACAATAAACACTAAGAACATAATATAATAAGTTCTGTGAAGAAAAATAAGTCAAAGTGAGGGAATAGAGTGACAGAAAATGGAAAAGGAGAGCTTTTTCTTTTTTTTAAGATGGTAGAAAATAACATTTAAGCCAAAATTTGAAGTGCTTTAAGATTTCAGCACTTGTAATTCACTTCTGGCATGTGGCATAAAATGATAGAGTTTGCAGTCTTAAAATGATCACTTAATCATTGAACTTTAGAGCTGTTGAAAACAACAGAACTCTTTCTTCTGATGAACTCTGATGCAAAAATCCATCATGGCAGAATGATGCAGCTCTGGTTGAAATGCAAAAGTGGAGAGTTTCAAACCTCCCTCTTGTTCCTCTTTTTCTTTTTCCACGGTTTCTCCTCCTAGCACCTTGAAAGTTCCTGTAGGGAACCCAGAACCGTTTGAAAACTTCTCAGCATTTTGCAGGTGTGTAAACTAAAGCTGCTGCTGCGGCTGCTGCTGCTGCTAAGTCACTTCAGTCGTGTCTGACTCTGTGCGACCCCATAGACGGCAGCCCACCAGGCTCCCCTGTCCCTGGGATTCTCCAGGCAAGAACACTGGGGTGGGTTGCCATTTCCTTCTCCAATGCATGAAAGTGAAAAGTGAAAGTGAAGTCGCCCAGTCGTGTCCGACTCTTAGTGACCCCATGGACTGCAGCCTACCAGGCTCCTCCATCCATGGGATTTTGCAGGCAAGAGTACTGGAGTGGGTTGCCATTGCCTTCTCCAAACTAAAGCTGCTGCTGCTGCTGCTGCTGCTGCTAGGTCATTTCAGTCGTGTCCAACTCTGTGCGACCCCATAGACGGCAGCCCACCAGGCTCCCCCGTCCCTGGGATTCTCCAGGCAAGAACACTGGAGTGGGTTGCCATTTCCTTCTCCAATGCATGAAGGTGAAAAGAAAAAGTGAAGTCGCTCAGTCATGTCTGACTCTTAACGACCCCATGGACTGCAGCCTACCAGGCTCCTCCGTCCATGGGATTTTCCAGGCAAGAGTACTGGAGTGGGGTGCCATTGCCTTCCCCAAAACTAAAGCTAAGAGAACTTAAATACTACCTATAGGCCCTCAGCTAATTATTGTCAAAACACTTTCCACTTTGTTATCCATTCAGAAAATGTCTGAACGTTCACTATATGCCAGTGCTGTGCTAGTAGAGTTCTTTAGATATATCAGGGAACAAAGACAAGTGCCTGACCTCACAAAGTTTTTATTATACTGGGAAGAGATAAACGCCCCCAAATAGGCAATTTATAACATAGGAGGCAGTGTGGTAATAACATCCATCTATATGGATGCTCAAGGAAAGCTCTACAGTAGCTGCTATTCTAAAAAATAAGTTAGACCATTTAAGAGGAGCTGCGTTCATATATTCAAATGAAGAGAACCCTAAAATGTGGTCAGAGTCAGTATCAGGATGCTGCAAATAACGAAGACAATCCCAACATGTAATAGTTAAACCCAGGGTAGTTTGTCTCCAGCTTTGGTTAATTCAGTGTTTCTGTGATCGTTTTAAGAACAAGGGTTTTTCTCATCTTTCCGTACATCCATTCTTTTGGTCAAAGTATAGCTGTTAGAATTCTAGAGATAAAATCCAGACATAGTGTCCAGCAGAGACACTCTTCTTTACCCTATTTAAGAGCTAAAGGAGCCTTTCAGAATCTTCTTGAAGCCTGTAGCAAGCTTCCTCTCTTGCCTTATTGACCAGAACTGGTTCACATGGCAACTCTCAGTCAAGTTGCCAGCTGGAGAATGGGATTACTATGATTTACTCAAAGAAATTAGGATTCATCCTTAAGTTTTCTCCTGTTTATTCATTGCAACATTTGTGTGTGTGTGTACACAAATGTGTATATTACAAATGCCACTTTTAATACAGTGACTGCAAAAATGAACAAGGTTTTCCAGACAGTGGTTCTGTGAGGTCCTCATACGGAACAATTTGTGGTAATATCCCTTTTACTTGATATGAATTCAGATTTCACAGAGTCCTCTTTGCTGGGCTCATTTCTTATAATTTGAATCTAGATTCCAAAGCTAACTTACCGATGTTTTTCCAGGTATTGAGGCTTACTAGAAGAAGAGAGATGTAATTATGTCTTATAAAGAAACTGTTGACCATAGTAATTCTGTTTAAACTAATTATTTTTACCCTGAATCTAAAACGTCTTTGATACTGCAGGGGTGTCAGAGCAAACATTTTCCTTATACTTTCTGAAATTCTGGTAAGTTTTTTCTCTTTTGGATTTGAGCCTGGGAGATGTGAGCAGGAATTTTTCTATTATTCTCACTCCTCTCATGTCAATGGGATAGGTAGTCAAGATCTGCTTAGTTATTAGTTGGTCTGCAGAATTCTTGCAGACATTTCTATGTTTTCACTTAAAGTGCTTTTATTTTCAAAGTCCTTTAATTCAGTGCTTCTGGAAGTTTAGTGTGCATGTGAAATACCTGACGATCTTATTAAAATGCAGATTCTGAGATTCTTCATTTCTAAGAAGCACCCAGGTGATGAGACCACACTCTGTGGAGCAGAGTTTAATTGTTGTCCTGCACAGTTCCATCAAGTCAGACAAGAACATTGAAACCTGAAGTCAGTTACATAGATAACAGATGGGGATCTCTTTTAGAAGAGGGATTAGATTTCCAAGACTAATAATTAGATTAGAAGTTTTTGGTATTTCTTCTTTCTAGCTCTTTTTTTCCCATTGACTTCCTTAATAACCTCACTCTAGTAACTTTATTCAAATAGAATTTTGAAGGGTTGGAAACTTTGAATGTTCTAGAGCTAATTATTTGGTCTTGAATGAATATTGTTTATGGGGTATATGTTTGTTTCTTTTAGAACACTGCAAATGAGCATTAATTTGCAGTGAACATGTTTGGAAAATGGAAAAGAAAAATGTGATTTTCTTAAAGTCATTATTTGGGACTTTGAACAGTTTTAATAAAAATGAGAGGAAACTTGCAAGGAAGAAGACTAGACATAAGCTCAGTGTTTATCAGTGCCCCCTGGATTTATGGTATATCTATACTTTGGAAAATTCTTCAAGAGATGGGAATACCAGACCACCTGACCTGCCTCCTGAGAAATCTGTATGCAGGTCAAGAAGCAAAAGTTAGAAGTGGGCATGGAACAACAGACTGGTTCCAAATAGGAAAAGGAGTATGTCAAGGCTGTATATTGTCACCCTACTTATTTAACTTATATGCAGAATACATCATGAGAAACTCTGGGCTGGAGGAAGCAAAAGCTGGAATCAAGACTGCCAGGAGGAACATCAATACCTCAGATATGCAGATGACACCACCCTTATGGCAGAAAGTGAAGAACTGAAGAGCCTCTTGATGAAAGTGAAAGAGGAGAGTGAAAAAGTTGGCTTAAAGCTCAACATTCAGAAAACTAAGATCATGGCATCTGGTCCCATCACTTCATGGGAAATAGATGGGGAAACAGTAGAGACCGTGTTAGACTTTATTTTTCTGGGCTCCAAAATCACTGCAGATGGTGACTGCAGCCATGAAATTAAAAAACACTTACTCCTTGGAAGGAAAGTTATCACCAACCTAGACAGCATATTAAAAAGCAGAGACATTACTTTGTTAACAAAGGTCCATCTAGTCAAGGCTATGGTTTTTCCAGTGGTCATGTATGGATGTGAGAGTTGGACTATAAAGAAAGCTGAGCACCGAAGAATTGATGCTTTTGAACTGTGGTATTGGAGAAGACTCTTGAGAGTCCCTTGGACTGCAAGGAGATCTAACCAGTCCATTCTAAAGGAGATCAGTCCTGGGCGTTCATTGGAAGGACTGATGTTGAAGCTGAAACTCCAATACTTGGGCCACCTGATGCAAAGAGCTGACTCATTGGAAAAACCCTGATGCTGGGAAAGAATGAGGGCAGGAGGAGAAGGGGATGACAGATGATGAGATGGTTGGAAGGCATCACCGACTCAATGGACATGGATTTGGGTGGACTCCGGCAGTTGGTGATGGACCAGGAGGCCTGGCGTGCTGCAGTTCATGGGGTCGCAAAGAGTCGGACATGACTGAGCAACTGAACTGAACTAAACTGAACTTGGCTTTAGTGCTAAATTGTGCCATCTTTAAAGGATTTTTAGAAAAGTAGAATTTGAATAGCTGGGCATAGTTGAATGACTGGATGGACATGAAATGTAGAAAAGAATAAATTAAAATACATATTAAAGTATATCAGAGAAAAGTATTTCAGGAGTTTAAGTTGCAAAAATTTAGTTTTATGCAGAATATCAAATAGTATCACTGAGATGGACTCAGCCAATACAGGAAGCTCCCTTCTTGTTTCTCGTATATAGAAACATCAGAGGAAATAACCAGGAAAGATAGTATTTTTGATGATGTGGTATTTTTAGAACATGGCAGGACTTGAAAGCAAGAAAAGGGGTTCTCACGGGTCAGAAACAAAGAGGAAACTCTGATGGTAGAAAGTGAACTCAACAGTGTATGGTCCTCAGGGAAAATATCTCATATGGCTTAGAGGCCTTAGTGTCCATACAGGGATAAGACGCACGCTACAGGTGCCAGAACTGCACACTCGTAAACCTAGAAAGAGCTGTCCTTTCCATGTCAGACACTAGAAACATGCACCCCCAGCTCCCACCCCTTTTATAAAAGGGAAGAAACGGTTATTCTCAGGAAACTAGAGACTGGGCCTCACTGTCTACATTACCAATAACCTAGTGCAGAAACTCTAAGCCTCAAAATGTTTCAGAGCCCAAAATCCTCCATAGGTCTTTCCCTAGAAGAAAAAAAACCCCACAAAACTATGTCATAAATATATCTCAACAACCCAGGGGTTTGATCACAGATTCTCTTGGAACAAAACAGCTCCTGCCAAATGATCACACATCCAAGAACAACGGCACATACACAGGAGCCACCCGTTTTGAGAGATTAGAAGATGGCATGTTAAAGGGGGTCAGGCAGAGTTACACACAAGAAACTAGAAGTAACTAGAACAGTCTGAGAGAAACCTTCAGTTAATCTTTTAAAAATATTGTAGGGAATGAGAATTCATTAAACAAGAATAAAATGTTACCAAAAAAGAACAGGTAGATTTCAAAGACAGACAAATGTAATTTTTAGAAATAAAATTTGTATCTGGGAAGAGAAATACAAACCATGTAAATTAACCCAAGGAAAATCAAATTATGAAATCTGAAATTTCGTGACTGGATAAGAAGGTCAGATTATAAAACCAAAAGTAAATTTGAGACATAATCTTTTAGAAATCTAAAGCTAGCTTAATACTAAAGATCTCATTTTGCCAAAGACTCTACCATATCAAAACCTGCCAGTGAATTTCAAAGCATAACCCTTTAGCCTTAAAATTGATTGTCCCTGCTTAGTCCGCTTGCTGTAGAATCATTAGTAGGAAGAAAAGTACCACTAATGGCAGTTCTTCTTTCCATTTGTCGCTCATAAAACTTTGGGGAAATCAGTGTGGCTCTGACTCCTTATCGGTAATCTGCAGCTTTGTGCAATAATCTGTTTATATAAATTTATAAAATGAATGTTGTGAAAGTCTTTGCAGTTTAATTCCTTGGGAGTGTCCTGTCTTTACTGTTTCTTCTCCCCTCCTATAATTTGGTATTCTATGACAATATCATTATTATTTTGGTTACTATTAGATAGCTTTCTTTAGACATTGGCTAACATTTGTGTATGGAGATTACTATTCAGTCACTTTGACAGCATGTATTGTACTTGAAATTGTTTTTCTTGCAGTGGTCCTGAGTGCGACTTTGATTTTCCGTATTCCCTCATGTACCATAGCTCACATTTTTGAGATGAGTTTGGGGTACAGTTTGCAGCAACAGAATAGATAGCTTTCTGCAAAAGGTAACTGGTCCCAATGGGGTTCAAACTTGTGATCTTGGCCTCATTATCACACTTTTGTAACCATCAGACCTAATAGATATATTATATGTATTTTAGTCTATAATCTTGAAATCAAGTCATATTTTTAATTACTCAAGGTTTATTTCAAATATGTAATTAAAAATTACTTTGGGGCATTTCTCACTTTTGTTTGATAGTAAAAGTAACAAAAGTAAAGCAGACAGCCAAAGAACCTAACTCACTTTTCATCTTCCCTGTGTTTTCTATGACAGGGAAAGTCACAAAAGTGAAGCTCGCAGGCAAAGACCTAACTCACTTTACGGAGAGTGCCACGGTACCTTTTTCTTTCAGTGAGGCTGTAGCAGGTCTGATGTCAGTCACTTTAGAGACCTTTAGACCTCAGTGCTCATTTACTGCTAACATGTTCCAGCTCTGCTTCTGCATTATGAAGATCATCTGTCAACACTTTGAGATATTCTCCTTTGTTATTAAGCTTGTGATGCTCTACACTGGCAGGTTTTTTGCCAATTATAGTTAAGGTACAATAGTGTATTCAGCAGATCAAAGTCTCGCATTGGCGGTAGAGGAATGATTTGTAAGTCTTTATTCATCTGAATTGTACAATAGAACACCTGAGGAATGCAAATAATCCCTCTGAGGAATCTGCAGGAAAGGCTGTTAAAATGACAGGGTAAAACTATTGTTATTCTGAATTGATATTTTAGCCAAAGTCATTATTTCTTGTCTTGTTGTCTCATAACTGTTCTAGTTTTATTAGCTATGTTGACCATATTTTTGAAACAAAACGTATATGATATTTTTGTTTTCTTTTGCATGGGCTTGTTTTATTTTATTTTCATTGAATCTATATTTGGTATGTTATTTTTCCTTTTTTTATTACATTTCTGATTTCTGATTCTGGCTTGCGGTTACTAAAACCATCAATGAAAAATTTTAAAATACAGTTTTGTTTGAATAGTGTAAGTCTGTAAAATAAGTTAGAATCTCATAATGTTCTTTCCTTCATAATTTTGGATAAGAAAACAACTGGTTTGGATTTTCTCTTTTAAAGGACATATATTTGGTTCCAAAATACATCTTAGGGGTTGGTCCATTATTTCTAGGATATGACCAAAAGGGAAAAAAAAAAATATTACAAAGATAAAAAATCACTGATAGTTTGTTTTTTTTTTTTTTTGGCCATACCATGCAGCATGTGGGATCTTAGTTCCCCAACCAGGGATTGAACTTGTGCCCCCTGCAATGAAAGCATGGAATCTTAACCACTGGACCACCAGGGAGTTCCCCATTGATAAATAGTAAATAAATAAATTATAGGTTAGCCTCATATAGCAAACATGTATGAACTATTGTGTGAGTTTTTCATTCCTTTATCCCATTCTACTCAGTAGTCCATGTTCTTAATTTTCTGATAACTCTGATCCCTGCCGTTTTGTTTGATGGTGAGTGTTAGGGTTTAGTTCTTGTGTTTCTTATCCACTGTAGTGATATTTTACGTTGTTTTTTTTTTAAGGATTTCTGCCTCAATTTTCTATCATGATAGTTATTAAAGCCTTGGTCTAAATATGCGAGACAAGTATAAGTGATATACCTTGAACTGTGAAATCTATACCCATTTCTATACTAAGCTCTATCCCAGAATCATAGGCATGTCTGCTGTGATTATCTGAGAATAAAAATATTAATAGTAATTGCTGTTAATATTTGTTTATGATATGCCAAGGTTTACTTTTCTAGGTTCTTTACCTACAGTATAATGTGTACTCTTACTATTTCTGTGAATAAGGAAACTGAAGTTTAGAAAGGTTTAGAAACCTGCCAAGAGTAAAAAGCTAGCATAGTGGTAGGATCAGAACCTAGTTAATATACTCACTTCACTTACTTCATTTATGCTCTAACTGCCACTTTGCTAAATTGCTCCATGCTTACAAAATTCTGTAAAGCAATTATCCTTCAATAAAAAAATAAATTACAAAGAAAAAAAATTCCATGCTTGGAAAGAAATCACTCAATAATGCTTTAGAATCTGAAATGATTCTGAAAAGAATCAATAATGTCTTTTCAGGTAATACTTGATATCAATTTCCTAACTGATTTGGCTTTCCAAACCCTTTTCTATTAAAGGAATTTATTTCCTCTGTAGTTCTGTTATTCATGATTCTACAAAAGTGAGATTCATGAGAACAATGTATACACAATCAACCAGGTTTGTAAACCTATATATTTGGACTTTGGGGGGGGCGGGGAGATTAGCAAAAATCTCAAAACCAGTGACAACTGTAAGGTCTTGAGAGTCCAAGAAGGAATTGAACCAGGCATATAGATATCTGGGAGGAACAAATTAATTATTTGTCAAAGCTCCTCAAAATTAGCTGATACTTTTAGGTGTGATTCCTGTAAATCCAGAACTTTGTGTTTTTTGCTTTTTAAAAATTTATTTTGTAAAGGAAGATAGTAAATCATAACATTGAGATTCTCAAGGTCACAGGTGTTAATACTGAATGAATTTAGTGTAACTGCAAAAAGTTTTAAAATATTTGTACGATAGTTCCTATAGATAATATGTTAACATAAAACTAGATTACAGTAAAATATTATGGCGTGTACCTGAAGCAGTTGCTGCCTGTTAATGCCTTGACCTTGGAAAGCTATACACAAAAAGATGGCATCATAAAACCGTGCAATTCTTATGAATATGTATGCGCTACTTGATAATAATGAATGTGGTACAGTCATGCATGCACTACAAGATAATGTTGTGCCCTTTTTTGTCTACAGGTTGATAAAAATTAAAGAGTGGGTGGACAAGTATGACCCAGGTGCCTTGGTCATTCCTTTTAGTGGGGCCTTGGAACTCAGGTTGCAAGAATTGAGTGCTGAGGAGAGACAGAAGTATCTGGAAGCGAACATGACACAAAGGTTAATTAGCATTCATTTTCCCTACACTTTATTATCAACTATTTCCTTGCAGTAATTTAATTGCTTGCGCTGATAGAATAATAAATGACAGAGTAATTACCATTATAAAGAGGGAATCTTCTCCTTTCTTTACCATGAGACAGAGTGAAAAGATTTATTTTAAATTAAGTTTTTAACTGTCATCTGTCATCTCTGTACAGTGTTTTAATTATAACATAGGTATTAGTTATGTATATTTTTGAGAAGGAATGATCGCCAAAACTCTTTCGTCATGTTCAGTGGGGGCGGGGAAAGAGTGAATCAATTGCCTTAATTTTTTTCTGAGTAACAGTAATATATTGTTTAAACATTGGATTTCAATCAAATAATTTTGCTTTCATGACCCACGTCTGGGAAATAACTGATATTGGAGGAAAATAACCATAGAATGGGTAGATCAAATTTTTCTTTTTCTATAGTAAACAATTCAAAATGATATATTTAGACTAATATAATTAAAACTAATTTTTGAAGAGATTTTTTAGGAATAGTTACATGCTTTCTGACCTCTTCAAGTGTATTATAAAAGAAAAATGGTCATTTACTAATCTCTCTAACATTTTCTGCTTGAAATGAATATTTTAGGTTCATACTGATCTCTGGCACAATCTACTTATATGTTGAGTGAATTTGTTTCATTTTATTTCAGCGCTTTGCCAAAGATCATTAAGGCTGGGTTTGCAGCACTCCAACTAGAATACTTTTTCACTGCAGGCCCAGATGAAGTGCGTGCATGGACCATCAGGGTAAGATTCATACTTATTCATCAGCTATATCCAGTTCCACACTATTGAATTCAGATTGATATCACTGACTTTGAAGTTTGTCATGGTGGCGGTTAGCTAGTCATTACAGATGAGGTTTTTGTCCAGGATAACTTTAATTATTTGTGAGCTGCTGAACAGTGAAAGTGGAGCGGCATTGATTGAGGCAGGTAACAATTGATTCTGCCTATTACATAGTCTGAATTTCTTCATCCTGTAGAATCTGTCTACCCTCCTCCTGTGGTCAGAGATAAGACGCACCAGTATTGTGCTTGCTTAATCTGTGTGACTGGGTTTGTCTGCAGTGAAATTGATGTTGCTTTTCATTTTGTATTCGCTAAGTTTGTTTGGGTTGCGGGTGGTTCTTTCCTCCTTTGCTTTGCTCGGATTACATTTTCAGCAATAAAAGCAATATGACATCATTATGCTCTTCATAGATACACAGTTGGGCTCAAAGAGCTAAACTCAATGTGTAATAATTCATGCCTTTTAAAATTTGAATTTATAGAAATAGTGTTTATTTTTAGTGTTTTATATTCAGTCTTCTTTAATAATGTGATGTGTATTTTTTAAATATTGATATATAACTGATTGCCACCAGAAAGAATGACTAATTTATTCCCAAAGGACAATAGAAACAGAACTGTAATGGCTGGCTTTTAAGTGAAAATACATTGTAATACGGTAGTTACTGTTGAAAAATATTTTGAAACATATGTAATCCAAAATCGTCTTACAGAATCTAAAAATAACATCTGAACTTTCAGAAATATTCAGTGTCTTATTCATTCTTTTATTATGCTTTCTTAGTGTATGGTACATGATGAATTTTAGGGCTGCTTTCATTCCTGTTTTCACTGGCTACATTAATTTATTATTACATTTATTTTGATTTAAGATGGATAGGAGCATGAAGTCAGTTCAGCATAATGTTAAAGGTGTCGTGTGAATGTGAGATTCACTTTTCTTTGATCTCCTCTTTTCTTTGTTAAAAAAAAACATTTGATTGACTTATAACTAAGGTCCTTTTATATCGACATACAAATTATGTCAAAGCAATTTGGGTTGGTAAACAAATTGCTAGGGTTTATTTTTACTGTATATTTTAAAGCCTTAAAACTTCCAAACTTAAGTATGTGCAGAAGGAAAGATAACATGTTCTGGGCTTGAAAATGTGAAAGCTGGTTTATCTTAAGACTGATTGTAAGTATCCATGATTTAATGTGCTAGGGTATTTAGTCAGGTAAGCATCAGTGAGTAGCCATATTAACCCAATACATCTTTTATTGTAAAAACTGTGCTTTATAGTGTCAGACTCCTTATCACTTTAACATGCTTTATTAAGCAGCCTTTAGGTCACCATTATTTCTCAAATTTCTTTCCATGGTTGTGTGTGTCTGGAATGTATGTCCTTGTAGTTTAACATATGGGGTAATTATAAGACATTTCTCTTCCTATATCAACTTGAATTTTCTCTCATGGTGGTTAGAGGCAGGGTTTATTATGTAAAGTGTTCAAAATTTTATGAGGATTTAAAAATTATTTGCTGAACATAGATTGTATGATTTGTTGGAAATATCTTAAAAATGTCCCTTTATATATTGATTTTTATATGTTCTTTAGATGAGCTGAAATTTTCAAGGCTTTTTATCTTTTTAAAACCTTTGATAATTCAGCTTGAAAGCTACTTTTAAAATCCTTTTTTTTTTCCCACCGTGAAGAATAGAAAATCGAAATGAAACCTACACCAAACCAGGCCACTGCATCTAAATCGATAAATCTGTGGATGACTGTTAGGAAAAACAAAGCTACGCTGCTTTAACATCTACTGATTTGTCTGTGCTAAATCTGCTGCTCAGATAGTGCCCTGTATTGAAAATGTTCTAATTTGTATATCAGACATCTTAACTGTTATTAAACTAAGTTTAAGTTGAACCCAACTGCAGATAAAACAAAAGAAACTTTACGCTTTCAATCAGTCATCATAAATGCAATTAGTTTTCCCTGGTCTTCCTTTTCAAAGAAAGGGACGAAGGCTCCTCAAGCTGCAGGAAAGATTCACACAGATTTTGAAAAAGGATTCATTATGGCTGAAGTAATGAAATACGAAGATTTTAAAGAGGAAGGTTCTGAAAATGCAGTCAAGGTAAGGAATTATTTTCTAGTTTCATACTTAATAATTTTTGCTGATATGAAGATACTCATGATTCAGATGAATGATAACGATCTTTTAAACTGTGTCAGCGTTAGCGTTAACTATCAACTGTATGTACTATCAACTGAGCCATAGGTATTTACATACTCTTAGGCAGCTTTTTAAATGTATAAATTGTTATTAATTTTGTGGTGTTTTTCTAAAACTGAAAAAGAAATTTTAAAGCTGGCTTTAAGTAGTTATCAATAATTTCAAAGAATTTGTTCACTGATGACCAGTGAAAACTTGAACTTATTATACTTGAATATCTGAAATAAAAGTAGTATGTGTATACATATGGGTTAATTCAAGGAAAACAATGTAAATTTAGTCAAATAAAACCTGTTTTTGCTGAACTTCATGGTTGTACTTTTTTTAAAAAAGATCTCTGAGAGCTTAATTTGCTTTCTCAACACTAGAGGGCAGGTCCAAAATTGTGCTTTATTTTAGCTAATAAGTATAATTTAGTTTGCATCCACTAATAGTGAAGCTGTGTTATGCAGACGTAATGAATGATTTCTTTTAATGTAAACTCTGTTAGAGACTTGATTTTGTTTGACTTTATTAGGTTTACTTAGCAAAATCCAGTAGGTGTGTCAACTCTAATCAACAGACAGGTCAGGGAGGTAAACTGGCATTATAAGCAGGCGTCTTTACCTTTAATTTGTTATTTGAAGACTAGTATAGAAAATGTTTAAAAAAAATTTTTAGAGCAGTCTTGTATATTTCCTAATTTTAAAGAAATCCAAAAAAGTTTATTTCAAGTTTATTCTCATTGGTATCATTGGAGAGATCATATGGAACAGCAGGACTATAATAGAATTGTTGAAACCCCAGGAAGAGAAGGGGGAAATCTTGGTGTAGTTGGTTCAATGTGGAATGAGAGCCATTTTGTTTTTTTTTAAAGGCGTGAAAGAAGTTACAGTTTATACTAAACAAAGTCATTAACTTCTCAGTGTTGTCATCTGTGGCGATAGTTAGATATGCAGGTTCAGTGTATTAAGATTGAACTTTGTCAAGAATACTAATTAGACTTGAAAACTCTCAGATTATTTTTCAACATGTTATGTCATGCTGGCATATATATTTTTCATAGACTAAAGGTTAAAATAAGGATACTTTTCTATTACTAGAATTCAGAAATCAGATGCTTCTTTTTTATATTCTCATGGGATAAGCCTGTTTTACCAACCCTTAATAGATGTCTATGTTGTAATTTATAAACTTGAAAGTTATATAAATTGTGAATACTTCCTTTAACAATACAGAAATGTTATAATATACAGTAAAAAAAAAATGTTGCCTGCTTGTAGAAATGCTTAACAATAACTAGGAGGTTTTATGCAATAAACTGGAAAAGGTTGACCTCTGGCTTTTCAGCTTAGAATACCATTAAGTATTTTAGGCTTTTTTTTTTCTTTTTTAATTTCCAAAACTAACATTTCAAAATTTGAACTCCAAATTAAATAAAGCATTTATGAATTTCTTTTATTCAACAAATACTTGCATATTATCACGTAAGTTTTAGGTTTGAGAGCAAGATTGTGTATATGTGTATGTATGTATATGTATTTCAAACATCAGTGCAGCATAACTAATTTAATGCCAGTGCTGTGAACTATATACTGAATAGCTCTGTGTGGGCTTTGTAGTCTACAGGGATATCACATTATTAGCAATCATATCTGCTTAGGCAAAGCTGGCTTCTACAGATGGCTGCTTTCAAGTGCAAATGAACTGGTTAGACGTGTCTTGTTTAATACATACTCAAGATTCACAAATGGGTATTGATTTTTTTTTCCAACCAGTGTTTCTGATAGCAGTGGAAATGGATTAAATGGTCTCTAGAGAATTTAAAGGAACACTGTCACCTTTAATTAGTAGTAAACTTGAGTCATAACAAAGTATATAAACTTACACTTAATATGTCATGCCAATTATGTATTTGATTTAAATTGTCTATATAGTTTTATAACATTGGACTTTAGATTCTCAAGACAAGTAGCACACGGCCTTCCATACATTACAACTTTGGAAAAAATCGTATAAGAGTATTGTGTGTGTGTGTGTGTGTGTGCCTTTTAAAATGTTAGGGTATGTTGACTTTTTAAAAATTAGCTTCATTTTTAAAAGCACTTAGTAGGTGATTTTTATATGTGGTCTAGATAATTGTAATATGCTTACTAGGGCTCTGTGACCTGGTTTGTTGATTTTAACCTCAGATGTATGATCTTAGTCTTGTTTCTGATTAGTATAATTGCACTTGACTTTGAACATTCTTATCAATATCTTCAAAGGGAAGTACTAATCTTGTTGGTCAAAGGTTTTGTGTTCTCGATAAGTTCTAGCAGAAGGAAAATACTTTGAAGAATTTTTTGTTTTTCTAAAAGACCCCCAGGTCCTCAGTGTTGCGTGGTTGACGTCAGGTCACGCAGGACAGGGTTGGTGGTGTGCAGTGTGCAGTGTGGATGTGTAGATATTGAAGACCCTGTCGTGCTGAGGATGAAGTGTGTGTGCTGTGCCCCACAGGGAACCTGAGTCTCTGTGTAACTGCTGCTTATTTGTACAAGAATCACCAGAAGATTGCTCATCTTGATCTGCGTGCCAGCAGGTGGAATCAGTTGCTTTGCCGACTGATTTACAAGTGGAAAAAAATACCTATCTTTGCATTTCCAACCTGTTAGAGTCTGCTTGTAACTACGGCCATTAGTCAGTAAACTTCTGTGTGTTGAATTTTAGTATACACCATTGTGTACGGCCATTGTCAAGATCAAATTAAAAACTACAAAGAAGCAATTCAAAATCTGTAATTCCAATTGATACTTGTAGCATGCTGTGTCTTTGGCATCATCAGTATCACCAAAGAATTTCTTTAAGTAAATATTGCAGCTTTAACCTAGCTATATAATCTTTTTTTCCTGCCTGGTTTGATCTGTTTGTTACAGTGACTTGCCGGATGTTTGCAGACACATCAGAAATGTACCATAAACAGCATGTAATGAAACTTAATGATATTGGTATAATTACATTTATGTACCAACAGTTTAGTGGAGAATACATTATGATTATGTATGTATGGAAAATCTAGTGCTGCCCAAATCAGGAATATTTTGCTTCTCTCCAAGTCTAGTTTTGAACTTGTGTGCCTTCCTGTATTTTTTTTTTCTTTAATCTGACCCAAGATGTGGAATACTTTTTGCATGTGCTCCTACCATTTACCTTATATATTTCATTGTAAACTAACACATTTCCTTTGTATTTCTTATTTACAGGCTGCTGGAAAGTACAGACAACAAGGCAGAAATTATATTGTTGAAGATGGAGATATTATCTTCTTCAAATTTAATACACCTCAGCAACCGAAGAAGAAATAAATTTTAATTATTGCTCAGATAAATGTACAACTTCCAAAAGGCATATACTTCTTTTTTTTTTAATTAAAATTTCTGAAAACTGAAAGGGCAGGTAAAGTTGGGGTGATGGGAATCTTCTACAAACAATTATTTTTATTTGTTTTAAAATTAAAATACTGTGTACCTCCAATGAGATGCAAGTTCACCAAATGTGAACAGCTTTGCTTTTCACGTGATTAAGACCCTACTCCAAATTGTAGAAGCTTTTCAGGAACCATATTACTCTCATGATACTTCATTAATCTCCATCATGTATGCCAAGCCTGACACATTTGACAGTGAGGACAATGTGGCTTGCTCCTTTTTGAATCTACAGATAATGCATGTTTTACAGTACTCCAGATGTCTACACTCAATAAAACATTTGACAAAACCAGCCTTGGTGTGTTTGGGGATGTCTGTATTGACTGACTGTGGTGTGCTGAATGCGATATGGCACCTGGCGGTTGCTGATTACAGAATTTTAAGGCGTGCGTATGACACAGTAACTAGCGTGTGGGGCAGCTGCAATTGTATCTTAGAAGTGGGTCTTTCATAGGAATCAGAAGAATAGTCTACCAGGGATTTGTCTCCAGAAAGTTAATTAATTTGTAGATGGACATTTATTGAAAGATGATAGCAATGATATCACAAAAGATATATCCTAGGTGACTATGACCAGAAAGAAAACAGTGCTGGGGGAAAATTCTACCTCAAAAATCAAAGGATTTCTTGTTGTTGTTGTTGTTCTGACCGTATTGGAGAGAATGTTCATTTTTAATCATTCCTTTGAAATTATTGTGATGAAATTGTTGTGAAAACTAACCCATTCATATCTGATGAGTTATAATTTTGTTTCGATTCAGTAGTGAGTATAAAAATTAGTTACGAAAAAGATTAGATCTTGAAAATTATAAAACTTTTAAAATACTTGCTATTAACATATTTTAAGATGAGTTGAAACTTTAGCATATGCAAGTTAAGCACTTTATAAAATTGTAGCAGAAAATTCTGAAAGAAAAATATGGTTAAGTGGTTATCTGGAGATCGTTTGCCACTTAGCCTTCTTCTCTTATGGTGACAGTCGTAGCGTTCCTCCCTGAACCCTCCCTTCCTCTCCCAGTTAACACTCCTGCAAGGCTGCCCTTGTCCCCACCCACGGCCCTTTTGTGCTCCTCTGTGATCAGAGGATCATTTCAGTTAAGTGCAGACCCCCAACTAGGCCAGCTCTTGCCTCTACTGTGTTATTTTGTTACATTAAAGGTAAAAACACACATAAACTTAACATTGAAAGTTACTTAATGTAGCACAAAAAGCAAGAAGTGATTTTAAGGGCAATTTGCTATAAAGAGGGCTTCCCTGGTGGCTCAGATGGTAAAGAATCTGCCTGCAATGCAGGAGACCTGGGTTCCATCCCTCCATCGGAAAGATCCCCCGGAGAAGGGAGTGGCAACCCAGTCCAGTATTCTTGCCTGGAGAATTCATGGACAGAGGAGCCTGGTGGGCGACAGAGGACCCCTGGTGGGGTCACAAAGAGTCAGACACAACTGAGCGACCAACACTTTCACTTCTTTCACTTGCTATAAAGAGGAAAGGGTGCTTAAGGAGGATTTGATTGAGTAATGAATACAGTTTAGAAGCTCTTTAGTTGAGTATGTTCTTTATGAGAATCAGATACTGATATTCTTTTGCTAACATAAAAATCAGAACTGCAGCAGGGAAATAATAAAATTAAGTGAACAAAATTTTTTTTTGTTTTATGGATTAAGTAAAACATAAATGAAACTCAGGTACAGGTGCAGTTGACCAAGTTTGCAGTGAAAATTCCTGTTACACTTCTGAATTGGAGAAATGTAGAGATTTGTGGATTGTTTGGGATTTCACCAATATAAGAAGAAATCCAATCTCTTGCTTTTGAGTCCTCTCCAAAATAAATTGCATAGATGTCTTAAAGAAGTTTGGAATTTCATTTAAAAGGCTTAAAGATTGTGTAATTTTACTTTCTCTTAACTTCTAATGTGGTAATTGCACATTGCAGAATAGAAGTTTTAATAAGAGACAAGTTCGTTTTGAGGTAACTGCCTTCATTAGGGCTGAAATTAAATGCTGGAGATAAGTTTAATTTGGTTAGAAGTCCTACAGTATTCTGTATGTGTGTACAAATTTTTATTTTCTACAAAAGTTGAGAATTCCAAGAACTTTTGCATGTAGATAACTGGGTATATACCTGTATCTTCATGTTTTCCCCCTTTTAATATTGGTGATAGTTAATGTATTTGTAGGATTATAAGTGAATTTTTTTTCACTTATCTATAGATCCGTCTTAATCAGATTTTTTGGTAAGAGAAATTTGATTTTAAAAAGTTCCCGAGATCCGGGGTCGGCGTAGCCATGGCGACTCATGTCCTTTGTGCCTGTGTGCGCAGGGCACCTGTGTTCCCACGGCCTTCGCGCCACTGCCCAGGCTCCCCACGCTAGCCGTGGCCCGGCCGCTCAGCACTACCCTCTTCGCCGCGGAGACCCGGACGAGGCCTGGGGCTCCGCTGCCGGCCTTGGTGCTCGCGCAGGTTCCAGGCACAGTTACACAGCTGTGCCGCCAGTATAGCGACGCACCACCTTTGACATTGGAGGGAATCAAGGACCGTGTTCTTTACGTCTTGAAACTATGACAAGATTGACCCAGAAAAGCTTTCAGTAAATTCCCATTTTATGAAAGACCTGGGCTTAGACAGTTTGGACCAAGTGGAGATTATCATGGCCATGGAGGATGAATTTGGGTTTGAAATTCCTGATATAGATGCGGAGAAGTTAATGTGCCCACAAGAAATTGTAGATTACATTGCAGATAAGAAAGATGTATGTGAATAAAATATCAGACCCCTTTTCCTCACTGAGAGAAGGCTCAGAAGATGCTGGCGAGTGTCTGGCAGTGAGAACACATTTCTGCATCATTGCTGACTTTGAGAGTAATTCTGTTTAGACTTGTATTTAAATTGTCTTAAGTGTTTTTGCCCTTTGAAAATAAATCTGTAAAACCAAAAAAAAAGTTCCCGATAGCATTTTCATTTCATTTTTATCATATCACCTTCATAACTTCACTTTGGGCTTGGCTCAAAGCCTATTTTGATACCACTCCAGGGGAGCATTCTGTATCTGCTTTCTTACACAGATAGTAGAGTTGCTTTCATGCTTTGGCAAGCAACCAAGAAGGAAGAACCTGTCATCAGGGGCCTGTGTCTGTGGCCTGCAGGGAGGGCCCATGGGGCCCATCCAGTGCGGTCTCTTGCCTCAGGAGGGTGGAAAAGAGGGATAAATATGATATGTTCAATTTCTTTGGTCCTTCTGGTCTGCATGCAAATTGCCATTTTTTTCTGGTGAAATAAACCATCTTGGTTGCCTTAAGAGTATAAGGAGTAGAACAAATCTTCATTTAATTTTCAATCACATGTTCCTAGTCCTGTTGGTATTGTTTTATAAAACTTTACTCTCTAGATCATAAGTATAAACTATTTGTTTGAGGAAGGTTATTTGCAGGTTATCTCATCCATCCTGTGTGGATTTTATCGTGAGAAAATGACTTTACAGGAGGGTATGCTAGTTGTCTACCACAGGGCATTCTTTCTTTATAGTTTAAATAGAGAATGGCTGGGCACCCAGCTGCAGACAGACTATCAGGCAGACTCTGCAGCTAGGTGGAGGTCATGTGACTAAGTTCTTGTCAGAGGAATGTGAATGAATGCCTTAAGACCTTGGAAACCGCTCCCCTCAGGAGCTCCTTTCCTCCCAGAAAACCCACTGTTAATCATGCAAACAAAGACAGCACCTTAGTGGACAGCAGAGAAGAGGTATGGCAGGAACCTGCATCTCTGAAGGACCCTGGTGAGCAGAGCACACAGGCCCTGACTGCTTCCCTTGGGACTGGTACGTGAAGGAGAAATAAACTACTGTTCTTTAAGCTACTGTATTCGAGCTACCATATTTCTTTTGTAGCAGCTGGCTTTTTACCTAGGCACATATAGACATTGCCTGGTCTTGTCTCCGTTATACCTTCTTTGAAATTTATACCTTCTGTTCTGTGTTATGAGCACAGATTTATTGGGTGGAAAGAGCTTCTAATCCAATCTGGATCAGGCACCACTGTTACTGCTTCAGCGTTGCCTTCTGTAAATTACTCCTCCTCTCTTCCATTCTTCACATGTATAATGAAGATCATAGATTAACTGGCCTAGTGTAAAAGGACTAAAGAGAGTTCCAGATACATAATAACCACACAATAAATGTAAATACCATATAGTTACCTTTACTGCTGCTGCCAAGTTGCCTCAGTCGTGTCCGACTCTGTGCGACCCCATAGACGGCAGCCCACCAGGCTCCCCCGTCCCTGGGATTCTCCAGGCAAGAACACTGGAGTGGGTTGCCATTTCCTTCTCCAATGCGTGAAAGTGAAGTCGCTCAGTTGTGTCTGACCCTCAGCGACCCCCTGGACTGCAGCCTAGCAGGCTCCTCCATCCATGGGATTCTCCAGGCATGAGTATTGGAGTAGGGTGCCATTGCCTTCTCCTTACCTTTAACATCACCCCAAAGTGTAACCACTCTTAAATAGGCCTTATGAACCACACACAAGAAGACTATAGAGCGTGTATTTCTTAAATACCTGTCCTGTAGAAGAAATATTAATTCTTTATTGTTGCTAAAGAATATTCTGAAAGAGGAAATAGTTGCATTGAGTGATGAACGTGGATATTTTGCTAATAGCATGCCAGGACCTCATCTAAATCATGGAATTCCGAGGCTGAAAATGTTATTTCAGAACATCTTGCTTAACTTACCTATCCTATAAATAAGAAGTAAATGAGGAGCAGAAAGATTAAATAATGCTAACCATAATTACAAGTCATAAAATAATAAACTGTCACAAAGATTATAAATTCTATATTTGGAAGTTGAAATTTTCACACAGAAATTGGTTATTACATTTTCAGAATAGCCACAGAATCCCATTCAACACAATGTAAACTGAACTACCATAGGGGGTTTTGGACAGCAAGGGGAAAAGAAAGGCTAAGGAGATCCAGACATCTCCAGCTGGCGGTTGAGGTCACTGACGATCTGCCCACGGCCTATTGCTCTCTCATTATTACTCTTTTTATAAAGACACAGGAAAGTTAAATCCCTTAACCAAATAACACAGCTCATTATTTGTCCAAAAAAAAATTGTAATTTTTAAACCAGTACAGTAGAGCATTATTTGCATTGAATGACCCAGTTTGGCCTTAATGAATAGTAACAAGTTTGGGGCGGAGGGGTAGAATGGAAATTCTGCTGGCCTGAATCACATAAACACCAAAGGTTTCAGCAGTCCGCGATTTTCCCATTAATCCACCTAGGATATCCATGAGCATTTTCTAAAAATAAATAAACGACTGGGGATGCGTAGAGATAATAGAATATGCAACAGACCCTTGTGGTGCCTCTGTTTCTTCACCTTATCCTCTCTCCTTCAAATTATTATTACCATGAGAATCATAAAGGAGTATTCATCCTAAAGAAGTGAAGAATGTGGAAATTTGGAGAAAAAACAACTTGAAAAGTATCCTACTTGGGACTTGCCCTGGTGGTCCAGTGATGAAGATTCAGCACTTTCACTTCAGAGAGCACGTTTCCATCCCTGGTCAGGGAACTAGGTCCTACGTGCCACTCAGCACATATATAAATTTTCATCCAGCTGTACAGTCAAGACTTGAGTACTATATCCAAGTTATACCTCAGTTTTAGAAAGAAAAGAAATTCCCCCCTCCATTAAATGATTGCTTGGTACAGCCCTTATACCCAAAGAGTTACTGGCAATGTTGAGTCTTTGTACAGTACTTATAAACTTTATAAATTTTTAAAGATGTTGGTTAGTAATGATATCATTATATAAACTATAGACAAAAAAATTGTTAATGCTTAAGATGGACACAGTCACAGTTGAATGGTATGTATCTCAGAAACTATGATAAAAGACTCATTCTTATAGATGAGAAGGTAAATTATTTTCTGTGGTCCAAAGAATTGAAATCTATATCAGCTGTAATAAGATTCCATTGTAACAGCAAAAACAATTGGAAACAATTTAAATATTCATCCATATAGGAAAATGCTGAAATGAATTCTAAAACATCCATAGAAAAGAATACCTTCAGCCATTAAAAAGAATAAAGTAATCTATATGAGCAGCATAGAAAGATTTTTTATTCATTTTGCTTTGTGAAAAAGTAAGTGGCAGAGCGATATATATAGTATGGTCACAGAGGTAACCTTCGGTTAACTGTTTAGTATGTATTCTTGCAAAGTTATCATTGTACTTACATATATGTATACATCTGCATATCATGTTGTTCAGTTGCTAAGTCATGTCCGACACTTTGCAACATCTACGTATGGTTTTACATAACTGGGATTACAGTTGTTAGGCAGTTTTCACCCAAATAACTGAATTAATGTTTTAAAGGCAGTGGATGAATAAAAATGCATCTAGAATTACGTCACATCTGAGAACTTGCATGTATTCCTTTAAGCCAAGACGTGGAGAAGGAAAAGTATGCAGCCGTCAAAACAAGCAGGGCACAAGCATCCCAGGCAGAATAGGAGCAAATGCAGAGGTTGGGAGGCAGGAAAGGACCTGGAGTTGGGAGAAACAGAGGCCGGAGTGGCTGAAGTGTAGTGAGTAAAAGGTTCTTGCTTATGCAGGACCTTCCATGCATAAGAAAGTTCTGACATCTTATTCTGACTTAGATAAAAGTCAGATTGGCTCTTAGATTAAAGAGTTTTAAACTATACAGATCTACAATCTGGTTCATATTTTCAAAAGTCACCTAGAATCTTGACCCATCTGCCATCATTCCCAAAGAGATCCTGGGGTAGGAAAGGGGAATGTCGGAGGTTAGAGAGTGGCACCCAGCATGTGTTACTGACCAGGAGAAGAATACTGTGAGCCATGTATGTGACTTAGATTTTTTTTTTCATACCAAGTTTTCAAAATTTGGAGTGTATTTTATACCTACAACACTTCAGCTTAAACTGGACGCATTTCCAGTGCCCAGCAGCCACATGTGCCTTAGTGGCTGCTCTAGTGGACAGTGAAGGTCTCGGGCTTTACCCTTCCTCCTCAGGAAGTTAGCCTGAACTCTTTATCTCCAACTGATTTCAACAGAGGGCATAGAAACCCACTATGCTTAGACTGGCTGTGTTTTCATTTAAGGCTGAATGTAAAAAAGTATATGATAAATCCTTATTCCTGCTTTTTTTTTTTTTTTTTTTAAGAAAAGAGGGTGAGGGGGCTCACTGACTTTAGAGCAGGACACAGGAGAGATCAGTTATAGAAGGTACCAGTGAGATTGACTCTTGACTTGAACTAAGAAGAAATGGAAAGCTGCAGCTTGATTTGATCTGCTTATTGGAAGAATTCACAAGACACATTGATGGAATGGATGAGAGGTGGGAAGTGAAGAATTGAGAATGATTCCTAGGTTTTTATTCTGAGCAAGTAGATGCGTGATGGTGCCACTTACTGAGATGGGAAAGACCTGTGAGAGGCGCCGGTATGGGATGTATGTAAGGGTGGAAATTGAGAATCTTTTGAATGTAGGTGATACTGCCCAATTTTAAGATTTACTATAAACCTACAATAATCAAAACAGGGTGATACTAGTGAAAGAATAGACAAATAGATTAATGAAACAGAGAGCCCAGAAATAAACCCACATGAGATACAGTCAACCGACCACTTACAAAGGAAAAAGGAACAACAGCAAAGATTTTCAACAAATCTTTCAAATGGTGCTGGAACCACTGACATCCACATACCAAAAAAAAAAAAAGGATCCTGACATAGACCTTACCCCCGTCACAAAAAATAACTCAAAGTGGATTACAGACCTTAATGTAAATGCAAAACTATAAAAATCCTAGAAGATAACATAGGAGAGAAAATCTGCATCACCTTAGGTATGGTGACAATATTTTAGATACAACACTGAAGATGGCAATCTATCAATGAGCTGGACTGCATTCAAATTCAAAAATGATGCTCTGTAAGAGACACTTGTCGAGAGAATGAAAAGACAAGCCACAGACTGGGAGAAAATGCTTGCAGAAGATATATCTGGTAAAGAACTGCTACCCAAAATACATTAATACAAAGGACTCTTAAAACTCAACAATAAGAAACAACCCAACTTTAAAATGTTTTAAACATAGGTGCAAGGGACTTCCCTTTCAGTTCAGTAGTTAAGACTGTGCTTCCAATGCAGGGGGCCTGGGTTCAATCCCTGGTCAGGGAACTAGATCCCGCATGCCACAAGTAGAGTTCACACGTGTGTGCTGTGTGCTTATTGCTCAGTCTTGTCCGACTCTTTGCAACCCCATAGACTGTAGCCTGCCAGGCTCCTCTGTCCATAGGATTCTCCAGGCAAGAATACTGGAGTGGGTTGCCATTTCCTTCTCCAACGGATGTTCCCAACCCAGGAATTGAACCCAGGTCTCCTGCATTGCAGGCATTCTTTTTACTGACTGAGCTAGGAGGGAAGGTTTCACATGCCATAACTAAGGATCCTGCAGGCCACAACTCAGATCCAGTGCAGTCAAATAAATAGTTTTTAAAATGTAAGTTCAAGATGGCTAGATCTGAAGTTGGCCACTACCTACATCTGAAGCTCAGAAGAAAGTCTGAAGCGCAGATACAAAAATTTATCAATAAAATCATCACTATATGGATGGCATGTAAAACCTGAGGATTAGAATAGATCACCAGGCTAGAAAGAGAAAGGAAAGAGCCCAAGAATGAGCCTCGCCAGAGCTCAAGGAGAGAAGCAGCTAATGAGGTTAAAAAAAAAAAAAAAAAGGGAGTATGGATGGAGCATCCAGGAGAAGCAAATTCCAGAAAGCAAATGTTGGTTGACAAGCTCTGTTTCATTTGAAGCAAGTTGGGATTACTCTTTTGAGAAGTTTTTCCATAAAGGAAACAAGAAAAATGGGGTAGAGACTGGAAGGAGATGTTCAGGCATAAGGGTTTTTTGGTTGGTTGGTAGGTTCTTTGGTTTTGTGTGATGGGAAATACTAGAGCATGTCTGGGTGTTGATAGGTATGCTCCTGGATAGAAGGAGAGTTTAAGGCTGGTGAGGAAAGAGAAAGAAGAGGATAGAGGTGTAGTTTTAAGAGGGTATGGGGTGGGTGGGTTGGATCTGGGGAGCCCAGATGGAGGGACTGGCCTTTGGTAGACACAAGAATGCTTCTTCCACTGGCAGAGAAGAGAAGACAGTGAGAGCCTGAGGAGAGACGTGGTTTGTTTTCCAGTGATGTTTGGATCACAGCCATGACAGAGGGTGTGTGAAGAGAGTAGGTTTGAAGGGTTAGTAGAAGCTTTTCCACAGCCCTCTTCAACTTGCCCCTTTGATTTGTTTTGTTTTTAACCAAGTTTCCATTGGCTACAACAGACTCCTGTAAGCCTTCATTCATTAATCCTTTATCTATTGGGTCGTGGCGGGGTGGAGGAGCACTTGGGGTTCGAGTCAACTGATTCCAGTTTCAGCAGGGACAGGGCACCAGCTGAGTGTCAGTCCTGGGGGAAGGGCATCTTCTTCCCCTTGTGCGCCTGCTCTTGTTACCTTTTTCCAGGGAATAGGAAATACCAGCATTTAAGGTCATCTCTCAGGAAGCTCTTTGTTTTATCTTTCTATTTTTGTGGGAAGATTCCTCAGTTCTTTCTCTCGTGAGGCCTGCCCAATCTGAGTAGTTTCTGTTTAGAGTAACTACCCTTTGCAAAAGTTTCAGTCTCAGTAGAGAATAGCAGTCATGCCTGCTGCTATCAACGATATAAATGGAGTTATGGGTGTGTGTGTGTATACAGTTCATAGTCTTTCATTTCAATCCTTTGAAATCTCATGACAGTGAAGACCAGAGAGCACCCCTCGGACTCTTGTGACTCTTGCCTGAGTGGATTAACTAAGCCTGTTTACTAATATCTTTCGGCCCCCTCTGAAGACCCTCATCTTTAGAATTCACTGCTCTCTCTGCTTTGAACAAAGCCTTCAGTTTGCAGCCCTTCTGATCACAGCGTGAGAGCAAGCATATTTGCTTTGGTCAAATTTTTTAAGTGATTTCAGCCATTTGGCTTATTGTATTTGTATCATTTGGGGCTGAATTCCAGGGACCTCTGGGACATCATTCCTTTTTTACTTGAAAATAGATGTAATGAAGAATTGTGTTAGATTTGGCCAAGTGTTATTTCCAAGCAAGGAGCCTGTCCTGTGGCTTAACTCCTCCGAAGGTATGTCTGATGTCTGGGTTCACTAAGGTCTTTACCCAATTTAAACAGGGTAGCAAATGAAAGATAGATTTCCTTTCTTATGCATGCCTTGAATAGTGATGGCCAGCTAAAGCCCTGGAACCAATGTCTCACCTTGCACCTGCGAATGTCTTTAAATATCATAAACACTGTTGATTACTTACCCATAACCTTCTCACACCCCTTTTTCCTTGCAAAAAAAATCTCAGTTTTGTTCAACAGAGTGTAAGGGTCTCCAGCTCCAGGAAGTACATTATTACTGGTTTAAATTCATCATGTAATCTCTCTTCTCCTTTGCCAGGACAGGGATAAGCAGATGACCCAGGTCTGACCTGTGAAGTGTAGAAAGGTCTAGGGAGGGGGCTTGGCAGAACTTTGGGGGGATATTCCTCCCTGATGTAAAGAGGAAGACAAGACATTGCTCCCCTCTTTTCCCTCCTGCTATGAGGGACTTGGAGTGAATTTCTCTGTACATCATTCCTTTGTTATTTGAAAATAGATTTAGTAAAGAACTGTGTTTGGAATTGTGGGAAAGGAAAGCCAAGAAAGACATGGACAAAGGAGGGTCCCTGACTATTAACCAATCCTGGGTCAGCCTCCTTCCAGATTCTTGTTTTTTATAAGAATCAAATGCTCTCATTGTTTAAACTGCTTCTAATTGAGTATTCTGTTACTTGCAGCTAAAAGCCTCTGGATACACCTGACTTCACAGAACTTTCTTTGCTCAAGAGCATCTATAGCACTCTCTATCCTGACTCAATAAAAACAATTCCCCATCTTCTAGTTGGCTGTTAAACCATGGTTTCTTAGTAGCTTGTTAAATATAGTTAAAGATCCAAGAGAATTATAACAGCAAAGTGTTTTAATTCTTCTGATTTTCTAGTGTACTTTGGCTAAGTGGAATAATATAAATAAAATTATTTTTCATTAACTGAAACTACACTAAATATAGAAGAGAGAATGCCAGTGTTCTCAAATAGCCATTTTAGAGTTTTCTTCATGAAAGTGTTTTTCAACCTTTCTGGTTCAGAATGTGAACTCTTAATTGAGTCAGCCTTTGGGAATTATTGGAAACCAACCATAAACAGCTTCTGCTATTGCCTAAGGCAGTTACTAGGGGTTTTCTTTTATTATTGTTGCTATGAAAGCTCACCTGTCTTATTAAAAACCCCAAATAGTCTTCATCCTTTATGGCTTGGCATTTTAAATTTTATTTGTCCATAACTTCAGCACTTCATTCACTTTTATTACTAGAAACTTATATTTGTTCTGTATTTAATATTTTTATCACAGTTTTCTCCTTTCCAACTCCTCTCCAATCATATCTTTACACCTTGTATCCCTGGAAATGTGGCCAAATCTCAGTTTGATAACTACTGGGTCAAACGGAAGATGATAATATTGTCATTTGTAATTAACTACTAAAAGTACATCTTCAGTTTACCAGGTTTTCTGTTCTTTCTTATCTTTACCTGAGAATACAATTAAGGTGTTTGGGTTAAAACCAGCTCCAGGAAATCCCTGACATTTTGTAGTAATCAAAAACAGTCATAAAGTAACATTTTCTCAGAGCCTAAAATAAACCATGCAACAGGCCTCGGCCTCTGTGGAATAAGCACCACTTTCTCTTCATTCTAAGTTTCAGCTTTTTTGTTGGTCAAGGCAGATTTGGTTACTGATGGTAGGTACAAGCTTATTTGCTAACTAAATGAATTAGGGTGGAGGAGCGGGGAGGGGAGGGAAGACTGAGAAAAAGAACAGTGACTGAGTTAGGACATAAGCACTTCCAGTCAACTCTGTCGGTGCAGAATTTGTAGGCCAAGGCACATTTCCACAAGTGATTTATGGAATTTATTTTCAAATTCCACATAGAGTGCTAATTACATGAAGCAAGATGAATAATTTATCTTCTGCATCACTGGAGCAATGACTGTAAACTTGTTCATTAAATCCAGCTATCAGGTATGAGCCAGGCTTGTGCCAACTAGTAAAGACTATCACCCACTTGAAACATAAGCCCATGGAGGAGGGGTTTTCAAGTTGTCTTGATTTTATCCACAGGACTTTAATTTATGGAGGTGACTGAATGACAACATGGAGAGGCTAATCATAATACCACTGAAAGAGGACTGTGATTACTTACCTTTCCCAAGAGAAGAAAGCTCACCATACCATGTAGGGCCTCACAGGGAAGCACCAGGTTTGGTCAGGAGACAGAAGCAGCAAAGGGAAAACGTGGCCCAGACCTCTACTGTTTTCTCCAGGAAGATGTCAGCAATGGTGGCCATTGATCTGGCCCTGTGATAAATGGATGCCAAGTATGTATGTTTGTTTAGTTGCTCAGTCATGTCCAACTCTTTGACCCTTTCGACTATAGCCCGCCAGGCTCCTCAGACCATGGGATTCTTGAGGCAAGAATACTGGAGTGGGTTGCCATGCCTTCCTCCAGGGGATCTTCCTCACCCAGGGATTGAACCCATGTCTCCTGTGTCTCCTGCACTGCAGGCAGCTTCTTTACCCACTGGGTCATCGGGGAAGCCCAGTGGATGCCAAGTAGACAAATATAGAATCTAAGAAAGCACAGAGGAAGAATCGACAGGATCCGTGAGTCTCAGTCCTCTTACGTGAAAACACAGCTTAGAAACTATATTGCATACAGACAAACGTATGGAAAACCAACCACATAGTTATTTCCAGTTTTTAATTATAGAAATGTTCAGTAAAGAATTTGGTCTCACCCAAAGAGAGGTCTGCCCTTTGTCCTCAGCATCTGGGATTAATCTGTGTCCTATCTGAAAGGACTGTCTTTGAGTAGGGCCCAGGATGGACACACTGGATACAGCATGGGACTGGCGTTTCCAGAAAGACCAGTCAGGTAATTTAGGATGGGGCTTATGTCACACAGTGTCAACCTGTGGGCTGAGTTCAACCGTATGGGCCCTCATTCATGCCTACATAATGAAACCCCAATGAAAACTCTGGACACTGATGCTCAGGTGAGCTTCCCCTGTAGTCAGAACTCCATACGTACATGGAGATGCCTGCAGGGAAAGGCATCCTAACTCCACGGACAGGATAAGGGAAGCTGCACATCTGGAACCCTCCCACACTCTGCCTGCTGCCTCTCCTCCTTTGATTTTAATTTGTCTCCTTTTCCTGAAGTAAACCATTGCTATGAACATAAGAGCCCCTCTAGTGCATTATCTGGAGAAGGCAATGGCAACCCACTCCAGTACTCTTGCCTTGAAAATCCCATGGACAGAGGAGTCTGGTAGGCTGCAGTCCATGGGGTCGCTAAGAGTCGGACACGACTGAGTGACTTCACTTTCACTTTTCACTTTCATGCATTGGAGAAGGCAATGGCAACCCACTCCAGTGTTCTTGCCTGGAGAATCCCAGGGACAGGGGAGCCTGGTGGGCTGCCGTCTATGGGATCGCACGAGTCGGACACGACTCAAGCGACTTAGCAGCAGCAGCAGCAGCAGCAGTGCATTATCAGATTGGAAGCTTCCCTGGTGACTCAGATGGCAAAGAACTTGCCTGCAATGTGGGAGACTTGGGTTCGATCCCTGGGTCAGGAAGATCACCTGGAGGAGAAAACGGCAACCCACTCCAGTATTCTCGCCTGGAGAATCCCATGGACAGAGGAGCCTGGTGGGCTACAGTCCATGGGGTTGCAAAGTGTTGGACACAACTGAGCAACTAACACTTTCATTTTCTTTCTAGTGAATTATGAAACTTGAGGCTGATTTTGGGAATCACTCTCCCCAAACATGCAGTTGGTATCAGATGGGAAGGGCAGTCCTGGGAACTGTGCCCTCAAACGTTGCAGTTTGTCTGACCAGGCAAACAGTATACACATGCATTGTACATTAAAAAAAGTAAAGAAGATATTCATTTAAAAATGGAAGGTTTTCCTCCCTTCTCTGGCTTCACTACTTCCAGTTCCCTAGGGGATCCACTTTGTTTCTTTGTGGTTTATCTTTCTAGACATTTTCTGCACAAATATAAACATATACACACTTTATATATGTGTGGCACTAGTGGTAAAGAATCCACTGGCCAATGCACAAGAAACAGGAGATGCAAGGTTCAATCCCTGAATTTGGAAGATCCCCTGGAGGAGAAAATGGCACCCTACTCCAGTATTCTTGCCTGGAAAATTCCACGGGCAGAGGAACCTGGTAGGCTATAGTCCATGGGACCACAAAGAGTTGGACATGACTGAGCACACACACACTGTATTATTCTTTTAATCATAAATGAAATTGTGCTCTACAGCCCATTCTGAAATTCCCTTTTATCCCTTCTATTTCATGAGTAGCCTTTGTGTCGGCACAGCTGACCTGCCCCTGGGCTTCTGGATGGCTGAGTGGTGTTTACGTGGCTGTGACATCATAAGAAGGGAACCGAGTGTCAGGGTTCTTGTGAGATCACGTGATTTCACATATGTAGGAGCTCTTAGAATAAATAGTACTAACACAAAACAGGCAAGCATTCCATGTGTTATTATTTATTTAGCCTGCCCTCTATTGTGTACATTGCTATATCTAATTTTCTCATTATTTCTAACAAGGCCACAATGAATTTCCTTGAGCTTGTACTTATACATTCACATCTGGGATAAATTTCTAGGAATGGAATTGGTATGCCAAAGGGTATATGCATTTCACATTTTGCTAGGTGTTTTCAAATTGCTGTCTAAAATGGTTGTACCAATTTACATTCCTACCCCTGGCCTGTGATTTGCCTGAAATTCCCCTTACTCCCATTAACTGAGCATTATCTAACTTTTTAGTCTTTAGCAACCTGATAGGCTTTTAAAAATATCATCTCCTTGCAGTTTAGTTTGCATTTTTTAATTATTGTGAGGCTGGGCATCTTTTCAAATATATTTATGCATTTACTTTATACTTATAGTACTTTTTCTTCCAGCTGGTTAATTTATGTGCTTTAATTTTTTCATTGATTTAAGCAAACTTTCCATACCATTTGAACTATCTTGAGTAAGAATCAAGCAAAATGAAAAGATACCAAGATAATCTCCCAGCCAGAATTTCCACGCCATCATGACTTCCACTATGGTTTTAAACTTCCTTTAAAAAAAGAAAAAGAAAAAAAAAAGCTAAGCTAAATGTAAAACAATAAACTGGAAAAAAGTACTTATTTCCTCTGGTTGATTGAAGGGCTTTTGTTTGTTTATTCCTTTCAACTAAATAGAACTCATTCCTTTTAATCCAGCTTATATCCATTTCTCCAGCATAGAAACCAACCCACCAAGAACTGAATCTTTTTAAGTCAACCTAATAAATAAATACTCTGTTATTTCTCACCCAACATAAAAGGTGGTAGAGAACAAAGAACAAACTGTATAAGACTGAATTACTTTTTAAAAAACAGGTTGACTTGTATGTTGTTCTAAAGATATATATACATATATTTGGCCTTGCCAGACAGCATGTGGGATTTTAGTTCTCCAACCAGGTATCAAACCTGGGCCCCCTGTATTGGAAGTGCAGAGTCTTAACCACTGGACTGCCAGGAAGTCCCAAAATATATATTCTGGATTTTCAAATGAATTTCACATTTTTCAAAGAACATTTGAATCAACTCCTCAGGAATTTGATTTCTCCAAAAAGGTGAAACCCCTAAATTTGGTCCTGCTTTCTTCAAACCTTTTCTTCCAAAATTGACCTCTTGAAATCTTCTCAAGTGGAACTCCTTATTTTCCAACTGTACAACCTCACTTCCCCCCACCCAGTTTACAGAACCTGTAACAGGCAGTATATGATTATACACATACTGGCTTCCCATATTTGTATATACTCATGGCTATCTTTTCTCCCTTGCTAATTATAAAGCTCCTTTAGATTAGGTACTCTGTTAGTTGTAAGTTAGCATAACAAATTACCTCCCAATTTAGCAGCTTAAAACAACAGTAAACATTTATTTTCTAGCATAGTTTCTGCAGCTCAGAAGTTTAGGAGTTGGGCTGCAGTCATATAAGTAAAGGCTTGATAGAGCTGGAGGATCTGCTCCAGAGACGGTGAATTCTCACCCTGGCAAATTGATGCTACAAAGTTTCTCACCATGTGGACTCCTCCACAGAGCTACTCAACAGTCTGCATGACATGGTATCTGGCTTCCCCCAGAGTGAGTGATCCAAAAAAGGACAAGGCAAAAGCCACAGTGGCTTTTATAACCTAGACTCATAAGTCACACATTCATTTGCAAAATATCCTACTGGTTACACAGAGAAGCCCTTTTTTAGGGGTGTGAATACCAGGAGGTAAGAATCATTTATGGTCATTCTGGATTCTGGCTACCATGGGGACCCAAACTGTATGTTATGCCCATAGGTCATAGATCTTGGCATTGGTATAATCACTTAACCCAATTATGCAGAAATACTATAATGAATCAGGACATTGTTTCCTTTAATCAAAACTAATGATACACATGCAAAAGGACAAATCTTAGGTCAGGTCTGCAAGGCAGATTTGCATGTGAGTTCATTGTGGAGCCACCATGCCCTCACCCATGGAGAGTCCCAGCAGAAGGACTGGGGTCAGGGGTCTGTTGAACTATAACAAAGGCCTCGGCAAATACCCAGGGGAGATCTGGAGCTAGGATGGCTCTTCAGATTATTTCCACCATGGAAACTGGCAAATGCTCCAAATCAGAGTTTTTACTCCCTGATCTGATCCCTGAGTCAGTTATTGATCATTTACCAGCACACAAGTGATCTATTGAATCCTTTCTCTGAGATGCAAAATCTATTATTTTAGCATATTAAAATTCTTAGTAGCCCCACATTAAGGAAAAGTGTTTAATTTTTGAAATAAGCATTTCCCAAACATATGACTTGGTTACAAATCTTAGGCCACCGGCTCAAGTTGACAAGAAGCTATTTAATTTCTGATTTTGGATCCATTTCTTTCAGGTTGATAGGAAAACCAAACCAAACATAACCTCCCTTCTTCCTGAAGTTCTCTCACCACCTCTATCCGGCCCCCTACCCCCACCCCCCGGGGAGGGGCTGGACACCATACTACCCTCTCCCCCTTTCCAAGTGGCTGCAGGGATCCTCTTCTGGTTCTCGCTCGCTGCTGCACTCAGGCACTGCTTAGACGTCCCACATCCCCGCCCACACAGCCCTGCCAGACCTGAGGTCTGGGCTAGTCCTGTGACACTCAGAGCAAAGGAATCCTGTCTTGTAGGCGGGAGCCGCTCCCTCCAGCTCCCCTGTCGGCACCGCTCCTATCGCCCCGGGCTGGGCTCCCCTTTCTTCTGGCTCCCGAGAGCCCCTGGCTGAAGCCCTGGTCCCGGTCGTGCTGACCTTTCCCTTCGCCCCCGCCCTGGGCCTCTGCGCCACACGCAGTCGGGGAATGCCTCCCTGCCTCTTTTCCCGACTCCCGCTTTCCTTGCTCCACGCCTCCCCCGCCCCCCACCGCTCCCCCTCTCCTCGTTCCTTCCCTCCTCCCTTCCCCAGCTCAAATACTTACTTTCCCGGCAAGGGAAATCCCTCTCTAGTCAACCAGTCTTCGCTGGAAAATCGGCTGAATTCTCCTAAGGATTTTTGGTTTTAAATAACAAAAGCCAGAAGACTGGCCGTTTTTTCTGTCCTAACTAAAGCCTCCGTTATGGCTCTGAGCACTGAACCCCTAGCTCCTTCAGTGGGGGGGAGACAGTGAAATTGGGGGCGATGGGATAAAGAAGCTCATCTCTGAAAATACCTTTGGCTCCATCACACTGGTTTGAACTTGGGGATATCTCAGGGAAAGTCTGCCAGCAGCTTCTCAGGTGGCGCCCTGAGAAGCCTGCCCAAGGTGGCCAAGGGCTCACAGTCTGCGGACCCACACAGACTGGAGGGGAGGTTTTCCTCCCCGGATTCTGTCTGCCCTTCCGGATCGTAGACGCCGAAGCCGAAGGGTGGAGCCGAGGTCGGCCTGGAGGAGCTGGGCCCCCGGGCTGCAGAGGGCGAGCTGGGGGAGGCTGCTGTTATGGTGGCTTTTTGAAAACTTACAAGACTGCACCTTCAACGCCTTCTCACTTGTGTCTCCATCGGCCCTGATTTGCGAGGCGCCGTTGGCACTTCCGGAAAGGACCCTGATCCGCACTGTGATAGGACTCCGAAAGCATCTTAAAATCTCTTGGAAAATTAGCATGTTGATTTACCAATAGAAGTGACGCCAAAAGGTAAAGACTCCACCTGACTAAAATAAATCCAAACCTGGATAAAGGGGCATGATTTAATAGCAGGCCATTTCTACTTTGTTTATTTCAGATAGCATATATATTGGTGGCAACTACGATAGCAAATCCTAGGGCCTCGATAGGATCAACAAATTACCAAATGCTAATTGTTTCTGCCAGGTGTAAGTGAGGAGATAAATAGCTTATAAATTAAACAGTAGTGCCCAAGGGTGCCATTCCTAGACTCCTGAGCTCTTCTTCCCTCCGTGGCAAAATAATTTCCTCTTATCCTATAATTAGACACTTCTACCTTTAATAACTGCACTCCTTAAAGAATAGGGTATCCTCTGCCAAATTTAGAAGAGAAGGAAAAAAATAAGGGGAACAGTGCTCTAATATATTAAATGTCAGTGACATTTCATCCTTTTGTATCATTGAAGTACAAACTATCTTGGATCATAACTGGTCATCTATGTAGTTTTTCCATGAGGAGCTGCTTTCCCAGTGCTGAAGCGCGCCGATCATCTCTTCTGGTCCTGCATGGCCTGGCTCCCTTCAGTGCCCTGCTGGCCCACTGCAGCTGTTTGCTTCCATTTATGATTCTGCCTCTCATTCGCTTAAAAGTGTTGTTATTCTGTCAGGTGAGTGTATGCTCCTCGGTTCTTTGTCTCGTCACAACAAAGATTTGGAGTGATGGACATTAAAGCCCCCTTGGCATGTCACAGCTCCTGGGTCGTGGACAGACCGTGTTATAGCTATTAGATAAATCAGTGTTACAGCTCAGTGTTACAGCTCTATTTTATTTAGAAGATAGCAGGAAAATCCATCTTCGAGGCGTGAGGGCACGACAATCCAAAGACGCAAGGAGAAGAGCGCCCCAGCAAGTGAGGGGGTGTGGAGAGAGAGAGAGCCCTTTGGCTCCTCTTTTATATGATTTTTTCTTCCCCCTGGGCCTGCCCTATGCAAATTTGGCTTAGTCAAGAGTGCTGTTCTACCTGAAGTCCTCACTCCAGTCCTCGGACCTTCCTTTGACCTTCCTCTGTTCTATTTTTGTGGGCTTTTCCCTTCCTTTTCTTTTAGCCACTGCCATTTTGGACTCCTTTTCCCTATTCTAACTATCTAACAATACCATCTTCAGTTGAACGGTCCTATGAAGACCTACAAGACCTTTTAGAACTAACACCTAAAAAAGATGTCCTTTTCATTATAGGGGACTGGAATGCAAAAGTAGGAAGTCAATAAACACCTTGGGTAACAGGCAAATTTGGCCTTGGAGTACAGAATGAAGCAGGGCAAAGGCTAATAGTTTTGCCAAGAGAATGCACTGGTCATAGCAAACACCCTCTTCCAACAATACAAGAGAAGACTCTACACATGGACATCCCCAGATGGTCAACACTAAAATCAGGTTGATTATATTCTTTGCAGCCAAAGATGGAGAAACTCTATACAGTCAGCAAAAACAAGACCAGGAGCTGACTGTGCCTCAGATCATGAACTCCTTATTGCCAAATTCAGACTTAAATTGAAGAAAGTAGGGAAAACCACTAGACCATTCAGGTATGACCTAAATCAAATCCCTTATGATTATACAGTGGAAGTGAGAAATAGATTAAGGGACTAGATCTGATAGATAGAGTGCCTGATGAACTATGGACAGAGGTTTGTGACATTGTACAGGAGACATGAATCAAGACCATCCCCATGGAAAAGAAATGCAAAAAAGCAAAATGGCTGTCTGGGAAGGCCTTACAAATAGCTGTGAAAAGAAGAGAAGCGAAAAGCAAAGGAGAAAAGGAAAGATATAAGCTCTGAATGCAGAGTTCCAAAGAATAGCAAGGATAGATAAGAAAGCCTTCCTCAGTGATCAATGAAAAGAAATAGAGGAAAACAACAGAATGGGAAAGACTAGAGATCTCTTCAAGAAAATTAGAGATACCAAGGGAACATTTCATGCAAAGATGGGCTGGATAAAGGACAGAAATGGTATGGACCTAACAGAAGCAGAAGATATCAAGAAGAGGTGACAAGAATAAACAGATCAGATCAGATCAGTCGCTCAGTCGTGTCCGACTCTTTGCGACCCCATGAATCGCAGCATGCCAGGCCTCCGTGTCCAACACCAACTCCCGGAGTTCACCCAGACTCACGTCCATGGAGTCAGTGATGCCATCCAGCCATCTCATCCTCTGTCGTCCCCTTCTCCTCTTGCCCCCAATCCCTCCCAGCATCAGAGTCTTTTCCAATGAGTCAACTCTTCGCATGAGGTGGCCAAAGTACTGGAGTTTCAGCTTTAGCATCATTCCTTCCAAAGAAATCCCAGGTTCAGAATGGACTGGTTGGATCTCCTTGCAGTCCAAGGGACTCTCAAGAGTCTTCTCCAACACCACAGTTCAAAAGCATCAATTCTTTGACGCTCATCCTTCTTCACAGTCCAACTCTCACATCCATACATGACCACAGGAAAAACCATAGCCAGAAGAACTGTACAAAAAAGATCTTCACGACCAAGATAATCACAATGGTGTGATCACTCACCTAGAGCCAGACATCCTGGAATGTGAAGTCAAGTGGGCCTTAGGAAGCATCACTATGAACAAAGCTAGTGGAGGTGATAGAATTCCAGTTGAGCTATTTCAAATCCTGAAAGATGATGCTGTGAAAGTGCTTCACTCAATATGCCAGCAAATTTGGAAAACTCAGCAGTGGCCACAGGACTGGAAAAGGTCAGTTTTCATTCCAATCCCAAAGAAAGGCAATGCCAAAGAATGCTCAAACTACCACACAATTGCACTCAGCTCACACACTAGTAAAGTAAAGCTTAAATTCTCCAAGCCAGGCTTCAGCAATACGTGAACCATGAACTTCCAGATGTTCAAGCTGGTTTTAGAAAAGGCAGAGGAACCAGAGATCAAATTGCCAACATCCACTGGATCATGGAAAAAGCAAGAGAGTTCCAGAAAAACATCTATTGCTGCTTTATTGACTATGCCAAAGCCTTTGACTGTGTGGATCACAATAAACTGTGGAAAATTCTGAAAGAGATGGGAATACCAGACCACCTGACCTGCCTCTTGAGAAACCTATATGCAGGTCAGGAAGCAACAGTTAGAACTGAACATGGAACAACAGACTGGTTTGAAATAGGAAAAGGAGTACGTCAAGGCTGTATATTGTCACCCTGTTTATTTAACTTATATGCAGAGTACATCATGAGAAACGCTGGACTGGAAGAAGCACAAGCTGGGATCATGATTGCCGGGAGAAATATCAATAACCTCAGATATGCAGATGACACCACCCTTATGGCAGAAAGTGAAGAGGAACTCAAAAGCCTCTTGATGAAAGTGAAAGAGGAGAGTGAAAAAGTTGGCTTAAAGCTCAACATTCAGAAAACTAAGATTATGGCATCTGGTCCCATCACTTCATGGGAAATAGATGGGGAAACTGCAGATGGTGACTGCAGCCATGAAATTAAAAGACGCTTACTCCTTGGAAGGAAAGTTATGACCAACCTAGATAGCATATTAAAAAGCAGAGACATTACTTTGCTAACAAAGATTCGTCTAGTCAAGGCTATGGTTTTTCCTGTGGTCATGTATGGATGTGAGAGTTGGACTGTGAAGAAAGCTGAGTGCCAAAAAATTGATGCTTTTGAACTGTGGTGTTGGAGAAGACTCTTGAGAGTCCCTTGGACTGCAAGGAGACCCAACCAGTCCATTCTGAAGGAGATCAGCCCTAGGTGTTCTTTGGAAGGAATGATGCTAAAGCTGAAACTCCAGTACTTTGGCCACCTCATGTGAAGAGTTAACTCATTGGAAAAGACCCTGATGCTGGGAGGGATTGAGGGCAAGAGGAGAAGGGGACGACAGAGGATGAGATGGCTAGATGGCATCACTGACTAGATGGACGTGAGTTTGAGTGAACTCCGGGAGTTGGTGATGGACAGGGGGGCCTGGCGTGCTGCGATTCATGGGGTCGCAAAGAGTCGGACACGACTGAGCGACTGAACTGAACTGAACTGAACAATACCATCACATGTATTCAGTGCCAGTTAATATGTCTTAAGTTTATCACAAACGCCAGCAGGTCCCTTCCCAGCTTCCCATCTCAAGTGAGATTGTAAGGGTTGAATATCACTACCACATTATTTTATGCAGACAGAGTGCAATGCAGTGTGAAGGGTTTTGTTTTGATTTTTCCCCCACTTTCTTCTTCAGCCTCTGAACATCTGGTTGGAAGAGCGTTATCTGAATAATGTTATTTTTCACTCTGCTTTAGTCATGGTGTGCCAAATGTGTTGGATATGCTAAAGACAAAAATGTGTCCGTTTCTTGTCATTTCATCCATCCATCCGTCTGTCTATCCATACATTTGCTTCATCATTTATTCGTTGCATGTTTACAAAACTCCTTTGGTTCAGATGCTGTGCAGGGTGCTTGATGAGAGACAAATGTGTTTGGCACATGTCTTTCTGCTGAGCTCAGAGGGAGAGGCCAAATTTGTAAACACTGATTACAGCATAAAACTGTGGGCAGGCCCCACCCAGCTGGGGCTTGGGCCGGAAGATTCCAATGAGGAGATAAAGCAAAGAGGAGCAGCAGAGGCAGGAGCCCCCCTGCCTCTGAACAGCAGGAGCCGGGATTGCAGCCCCCTTGCTGAGCTCCCCTCTGTAGCAAATAAAAGCCCACCGTGCCTGGGGTACAGTGCAGGCTTGGCCAGGAGGAGGCTGAGAGGTTGAAACACAGCATTTGCCAGGCTTATCCCAATATACTCCCAGTAGCCCTATGGTTCAGGTGCTGCCCCAGTTGCTCTGTAGTGAAGAGTGAGAGGGAGGGAGGAAGAAATTCCAGCTGTCCTTGCTTACTGTGACCTTGGGAAAAGGAACGTAACCTCGCTGGCCTTGGTTTCTTCATGAGTTAATTGGAGAGCAGAATGGTTTCTACCTTGTGAGTATGAAATGAGTTTACATGGGTAAAACACTGAGAATAGTACATAAATTCAATAAATAGTAGCTATCATTTCATTACTAATCTCCCTGATTAAGTTTATTGAGTATAATTGACCCAAATCAGCCAGTTGAAAAGGGGCAGAGCCAGGGGTCAAACCAGTTCCTTACTGCAATGCTGTAGAGTGTGCCACGGGACCACACAGGTCAAGACTGGGGCAGGGACCTGCCTGGTGGTCCAGTGGCTAAGACTCTATGCTCCCAATGCAGGGGTCTGGGGTTCGATCCCTGGTCAGGGAACTAGATCTTGCATGCCACAAAGAAAATTGAGGATCCTGAGTGCTGCAGCTAAGACCCAGTGCAACCAAATAAATAAATAAACAGTAAAAAAAAAAAGACTGGGTGTAACCAAGGAAGACTCTCTGTAGAAGTGGCAGCCAACCTGAGTTTGAAAGAAGGGCCAGGACTCAGCCAGTGGTGGAAGGCGTTTTGAGAAGATGGAGCTGTTTGTGCAAAGTCCCCCGATTGTGCGAAAGTAGGGCTGATGTGTTGGGGGAACTGAGGTCTCTGTGGTTTGGCAGAGGGAGTGGGCAGAGCGCACGTGAAGAGTTTGGTCTGGATCTTGAAAGCCTTGCAGATTCCTTGTTTTGTTTTTGGTGCTAGTTATATGTTTATATGGAGAGTGGGAAAGAGTGAAAGAGAAAAATATAGGTCATCTGTACTTATAGTTTACTTACTGGGTTTTTTTTTTTTATGACTTGTCCTTTTAGCTTAAATTGATCTTTCAAAGAAATTATATCACAGCAGTAAATGGAAAGCTCAAAACGGCAGATGTGTTTTGAAATTCAGATTTTTTTTTCTGATTCAGAAAGGTGATATAGTGCATATACTCAACATTAGTTAACATCCCCCCTGAGGGCAAAAGAACTGATGAATATTTCTTCAGAGAAATGTATGCATATTTTGTTGTTCAGTCGCTTATTCCAACTCTTTGCACCTCCATGGACTGCAGCACACCAGGCCTCCCTCTCCCCAACCATCTCCCAGAATTTGCTCAAACTCCTGTCTCTTAATTGGTGATGCCATTTTTACATCACCAGTTTTACACTAAATGCATATTTACACCAAGATAAAGACTATTCATAGGGGCTTCCCTGGTGTCAGTGGTAAAGAATCCACCTGCCAGTGCAGGAGACCTGGGTTCAATCCCTGGGTTAAGAAAAGAAGATCCCCTGGAGGAGGAAATGGCACCCCACTCCAGTGTTCTTGCCTGGGAAATCCCATGGACAGAGGAGCCTGGCGGGCCACAGTCCACGCGGGTCTCAAAGAGTCGGACGCAACTTGGCAACCGAACAACAACGAAAACAAACACTACGCACGTAGCTTGCTTCAAATCAACCTTGGCTCCAAACTTACAAAAAATGTTTTTCATTTTTCAGAGCTCTTTGCATTTTAGAATGTGGATGAGTAGTATCACTTGCTTTAGAGGGAAGGTAACAGAAAAATATATTCATTGCAAAGGAAATACATTGACTCAAGTCCAGCTCACCCCCCTGCTGTAGGTGTTCGGACTCCCCTGGCAACACTGCTGCTGCTGCTGCTAAGTCGCTTCAGTCGTGTCCGACTCTGTGACCCCATAGACGGCAGCCACCAGGCTCCCCCGTCCCTGGGATTCTCCAGGCAAGAACACTGGAGTGGGTTGCCGTTTACTTCTCCAGTCATGAAAGTGAAAAGTCAAAGTGAAGTCGCTCAGTCGTGTCCGACCCTCAGCGACCCCATGGACTGCAGCCTTCCAGGCTCCTCCATCCATGGGATTTTCCAGGCAAGAGTACTGGAGTGGGGTGCCATCGCCTTCTCCGCCTGGCAACACTAACAATGCACAATTCGGGGAACTGGGTGGAGGGGAGACAGAAATTCTAGTGATATTCTTGCAACTTTTCTGGAAAGTTGAAACTATTCTAAAATTAACTTTTTTAAAAAGTTAACCTTCTCTTAACATTGAGAACTAAAGAGAATAAAAAGCAGAATCACCTTCTCATTCAGTCATTTTATTTTCTCATGCTCCCTCCTCATCCCATCTATAATCTTCCCCATGGATTGATTCCTTGACTCCCAGGGCAAGATCCCAGACTTGGGAAACCCTGGCTGGGTCTGGGCTGAGCCATGCTCTCTGAAGGTCAGGCCAAGGGTTTGGGCTTTTTCTGTAAGTGATCCCAGTACATTAATGTTGTTTAAGTAGGTTTGGAGGTACGCTTGAGAGTTTCATCTGGGGATGGGGTGAACAGGAGGAGCTGGGCAGGGGAGGGAAAGTTTGGTGGTCATGTAGAAAGGTGGGAGAATCGAAGGGGTGGGGATTCAGCCCCCACCCCACCCAGATGCTGGGACAGGGCCGGGGTATGTAGGAGAGTGCGTTAGGGGGCCTGCTGAGGCAGGGAGCTGACTTTGAAGGGACCTAGGGCACCTTACAGAAAGCCCATCGTAGGATTGGAAGCTGGAGCTCGGAGCCAGAGAGGCAGCTTTGGATGCTGACCTTTTGCACATTGGGGCCCTGGAGCTGGAGGACATCTGCAGGAGAGAGAAAAGAACACTCCGCTGCCCTGGCCCCTCATGCCCCTACCTCTACCCCCACCTTGATCCCAGGCTTCCTACAAAGTGCGAAATAGGCAGAGGGGCCCTCATTCTAGGTGGAAAAGAAGGCTTGGTCCTTGTTGTTAACCAAGAAGCCAGTGGAATCGGGATCTAACAGGCAAAAGATGGATACCCTCCCCTAGAGGACTGGATGCCCAGGACTGCCAATGCAGGGAGCTGTTCTACCAAGGGTAAAGGAACCCATACCAAAAAAAGAATGGAAGATGTGCATGGAGACGTCCTAGAGAAAGCAAGGAAACAGGGCTTGTCTCTGCAGAGTCTGGGGGCCTGTGTGCACGCGGAGGACACCCATGTAGCCTGCGTGCATATTTTTGCCTTCAAATTCTTTCTTGCCCATCAGCCCCTTGTCTGAGCTACCAACACCAGGGACCCTGTGCCAAGCCAGTGCCATTCTGGGGCTTAACCCCACTGCTGGAAGCAGCAGAGACACTGGGGATGCTGGGGACAGTGGCTGAGCTTGGATCTCAGCCCACAGGAGAGCCGTCCTGAGAAGAGGCCCCTTGGCCCCCTGGGGTCCGCCCCCTGCCCCGCCTCCCCAGGGCAGCCTGAGTGGCAGCCGGCTGCGGGCCTGACTGGGAGGCAGGTCAGCCTGATGCCCCCAGCAGATGTCAGTCTGGGAACAGGAAGCAGCTTCTCTGGGGCTTCTGGAAATAAATAAATAAATAATAACCATAACCACAAGAACGGTCTTTTATTCTGAAGTTAAAAAAAAAATGCTTTAATGACTAGAGCATTTAACACATCGGGGGTTTTCATTGTTTTCAATTATGTGCAATTCTGAAAGGAGAGCACAAATTCTGAGCCTGAATGGAGAATTGTGGGGCTGTGGATTGGTGCTGTTTTAAACATTTGCTTTACTACTTTAAGAAGAGAACTGTAAAATGGAAATAATGATATATTATTACAAGTAAATTACACTGTGGAGTAGCATTAATATTGCAGTTGAAACCTAGAATTTGAAATAAAGATGGAAATATTCATTTGTACATAGTTTTTGTTCTTAGAAAAATGATTTGGAATTAAGCAAGAAGCTTCCTTCCCCACGTGCACCCTCGACTCTGGGCGCTCCCCAGCCCCCACTGCCCTGCCGCTGGGACAGGAGACCAGGGGTTCTCAGCCCTGGGTGCTGGCGGGGCCTGGGCGGTGTCTTCCGTGCTTCCCCCACCGAGGGGGTGGGTATTAGTGCATTATAGAAATGTGGAATTTAGAAAGTAGAGATCCTGTCTTGGGCGGTGGGTGGGCCTAACCATCTTAGGTGCTTGGGGACAGAGACTCGTTAAGGAGGTGGTGGCAGGGGAGCTTTACTTATGGCAATTACTTTCTGTCACTTTCTCTCTTCTTCTGGGAAGAGGGTTGGGCAAAGGGAAACATGGAAAAGGTTAGGGTCCATAACTTCCTTCTGTTTGTCAAGTCTCATCCCCCTTTCTCCCCCTCACCAACACACGCACAGACACACAGTTTGGCTTGCAGGATCTTAGTTCCCTGACCACGGATTGAACCCGGGCCTCTGGCAGTGAAAGCAGCAAATCTTAACCACTGGACCACCAGGGAATTCCAAGTCAAGTGTTTTTAATTTTTATTTTATCTTATTTCTTTTCTGTATTGGTAAACTATCCTCCTACAAGTATTTTTTAAACTAATATAACTGAGCTCTGCTGACTATATTTTCTGAACCAAACATCAAGGCCTGCCGTGCTCAGTGATAATAAAAGATCTTTAGAAATGCATCCTATAGGGGCACCTCATCATCCTACAGCCAGAGCCAACATGGGCTCACCAGGGCCCATCCATTTGCTGACCTGACCCTGACCACTCTGCCCAACTCTCTTAACCCTTTTCCCCTGGGGGCCCTCCCTACAGATCACTGTCGTTCCTCAACACCCATGCAAGCCCCCAAACTCACCATTCCAGAGCGCACCACCTCTCTGAGGTCTTCTGGAGCAGCCCGTCACCCCATCTACCCTACAAATGAAGTCACACCCAGCATTTATCTTCTACTGTTTACCACAGTGTGTCCCCCCATTTGATCATGAAATAACTAGAGTCATCTTTGTATTCCTTGCCCATTGCAGGCAATAACAATAAATGGTTACTAAATGAATGAATAATCTGACAGTTTGGGAGGTGGGACCAGGAAACATTATTTATTGAGTGTATAACAATCACCCTGCAGGGTAAGCATGATCTTTCTTTGTACAAATGGGAAAACTGAGGGTCAGAGATGTTTAGTGACCTGCCCCAAGTTACACAGCCAGAAAGGGACAAAGCAAGTCTGCTGACTCCCCAATCCATTTTTTCACCCACATCATGGAGTGAGGACTGACTCAAAGAACCCCCAAGATGTACCCTGGGCACCACCAAGAGATCTTTGTGGTGTTTATCGGTTCCTTGGAATCTTTCTGATAGCCTAGCAAATACCAAGCGTCTTCTTCCTGGAGATTTAAAGTGAGCTCCTGGTAATCACACCTCACCCCGACCCTTTCTCCCATCCTCATTACCTTTTATTTGGAAAACTTTAAACCTGCAGAAAAGTTGAAAGAGTAGGACAATAAACATGAGTATATGCTTCATATTTGCATATAAATAAACTCTAATACATGTATTTACAGTTAGGAATTTAAAGTTTTCTGCGTGTTTCAGGTTTTTTAGCTAAACTATTTGGCTCACTTTGTATTTTTTCCTGCCCCAGACCTGGAGTCAGTCAACTCTGCAAGGCTTCTTTTAGTAGAGAATGGCATTCAGAAACCAGGCTCTGATCACTAAGTTTGCTCATTGCCACTGGGTTATCATTGCTTATAGACTTTTTAGTGGACAGAGCTAGGAAATGCATTATTTTCTAGTAGAAGTTTCCTTCAATGCAAATCTTCCTCACCTTCCCACTCTGTATTTGTGTTTCTCTTTCTCCACAGTGAAAGCCTTGATTCTCAGAAACACTGTATATTAATCATTTGTTCCGTCCTACAACATACTCAAAATAGTTTCGGAATTACTATCCCAATATCATTCCCAACAAGAAGACTTCTAAGAAAAATTCAGACTTTGCAGTTCTATTTATTCTTAGAATGTATCCCACTAAAGTTATACAGAGTACAGTAGTCACAAATCATTGAAAATAACTGTGTGTATGTGGTGGGGGTCCATTATCAATCTGGTATGCAGTTAGTTTTTTTTGTTTCTATTTGCATTTAGTTTCAAGAAACACTTTCTTCAAGTCTTTTAAAATTTTATATATTTTTCAAAAGTCAAAATTCTCTCCATAAAAAGAGTACTGAGAAATTTCCCTCCCACTTTTATTCCTTTCACTCCAGTCCTATCCATCCATTTTTATTAGGTTCTGATGTATTCTTCCTGTGTTTAAAGTATACCAAAAGTAGTATCCATTCTCTATCACCTTGATTTTTTTCACTTACTATATCTTAGAAGTCACCACATATTAATCCATTAGAAGTATTTCTCAGTCTTTTTCAGCTTTATATTAGTCCATTGTGTGAATTCATCACTGTTTGGCATTTAAATTGTTTCTAATACTTCATTATTGTAAATAATGTCTCAGTGAATAACATTATAGAATATGTTGTTTTATATTTCTGGAAGTGTACTTTCAGGATGAATTCCTGGAAATCAAGATTGTTGGGTCAAAGGGCAAATGCACACGTTGTCTTGCTAGATATTCCAAAATCCCTCCATAGGCATTGTATCATTTTGCATTCTCACCAGTAATTACAAGAATCCCTTTTTCCTTAGAGCCTCACCAACAGAGTATATTACTAAAGTTTTGAATTTTTGACGATTCGAGAAAGACTAGTCTCTTAATGTAGTTCAAATATGCATCTATATCATTATGTGTGAAGCTGAACATCTTTTCATACTTCTAAGGTCAATTTACACATTTTGTGTGTGTGTGAACTGTCTATCCATGATTTCCCCCCAATTTTCTATCATCTTAGCCTCCCACCCTCAATATTTATTATTTAAAATATTTATGTATTTATTTTGCTGTGTTTGATCTTAGTCACAGCACAAAGGATCTTCAATCTTCCTTGGGGCCTGAGGGATCTAGTTCCCTGACCAGGAATCAAACCCAGGCCCACTGCATTGGGAGCACAGAGTCTTAGCCACTGGACCACCAGGGAAGTCTCTCCCCTCAGTGTCTCCTGTATCCTTAAAATTATAGACAGGACTGTAGCTATCTTTTTGTTTTTTGTCATGAAGCAGGATTTTTTAAAACACTGAATTTTTAAATATTTTATCTTTTGTATCTGGCTACTTTTCATTAGAAAGCATTCATTTGGGAGTTGGATTGGGCTTGGACCAGGTTTCTGTGCTTGCCAGTGTTGTCTCCCTTTTGTGAGTCAGCCTGAGGAGACTTCTTTCCCCTTCTGCAGAGAAGATGGAAGCTGTGAGCCTAGCCAGTCTGGTTAGTTTGTTTCTCTCTTGGGAGCTCCACATCCCTCCTTGACCCAAGGACCCTTTGGTTGGGGACAGTTGCTTAGCTCTCATTGGGAGGGGTGGATGCCACCCTGAGAGAGAAAGCTGCCCCACATTCTCTGTCTCAGCTGGGAAAGCAGGTACCCCGAGCTGCCCTTGGACTGCACGCGGGTTTTGAGTCAGAGAAAGACTATTCGGGGTATAAATAAGTCCACCTTATTTTTTCCTAATACTTGTGTGCTCCCCTGATGGCTTGGACGGTAAAGAATCTGCCTGCAATGCAGGAGACCTGAATCTGTAAGATTCCTGGATCTGTAAGATTCCCTGGAGAAGGAAATGGCAATCCACTCGAGTGTTCTTGCCTGGAGAATTGCACAGGGCTACCTACCCTCCGTGGGTCGGAAAGAACCAGAAACCGCTGAGCGACTAACATTTTTTACTTTTGTGTGGTTCACATCTTTTACATTTAAATTTCTGTTCCATTTGGCGTTTATCCTGGTGGATGGTAGGAAGCATGAGGTATGCCTATTTTCTGATAGGCAAGGTGGCCCTTGGAGATGTGCGGGGGCGGGGGTGGCGGTGGGCGGGGGTGGCGGGGGTGGGGGCGGGGGTGGGGGCGGGGGTGGGGAAATAAGCGGCCATTCTTATGGTCTCGGCCTCTAGGTGGCGCTCCTTTAGATTCGTTTCTGCCGGACTGGAGGAGGAAATGCTGTAAGTCGTTAGAACAAAAAGGAAGTGACTGGTTAGGTTTCATTGGCCAAGAGGAAGCATCTAGTGGGACGTTCCCCTCCATCCACACAACCTTGACTTCTATAGGCAGCTTGGTGCTTCTTTCCTCATGTTAGAAAATATCACTTCCTCCATGTCTCTGTTTCCTAGCAGGAAGGCTATGTGGGCCACGAGTGTGTGTGCACAGAGATTGCCTTCTGCGTGTCTCCAGGCCCTGGGGTGATGCAGTGGGCAGAGAGGTCAAGATGGCCCCTGCCCTGACCTCTGCTTCTCTGGGAGCCTGGGCCTGGGAGTGATAAGATCTTAGTTCCTGCCCTAAGCCACTGCCAACTGGTGCTATTATCACCAGCATGATGCCTAACCTCCTGTTCCTCAGTAGCCTCATCTGTAAAATGGGACAGTAATGCCTTCCCTACCTGTATGCCAAAGATGTCAGTGGAATAAAGTGATGTAAGTGGAAATGTGTGTGCAAAGTAAAAAACTCTGTACAAATGCATTTGTACTATCATCATGGTTACATCTTATCAGATATGAATTTGTCTCTCTGCAAGAATATGATGGCCAAACGAATTTGCAGTTATAGGCTACTTTGCTGTATAAGGTGATTTTTCCATGTATCTTTTCTCTCGTGGAAGCAACACAGGCTTCATGAGAAAATTTAGATTAGCTTAAAACAAACTGCTGAAATACAGTCCCTAGAAGAGGCTCACAACGAGCTTTTCTAAAGATCCCTGCTGCTGCTGCTGCTAAGTCGCTTCAGTTATGTCTGACTCTGTGCGACCCCATAGACGGCAGCCCACCAGGCTCCCCGGTCCCTGGGATTCTCAAGGCAAGAACACTGGAGTGGGTTGCCATTTCCTTCTCCAATGCATGAAAGTGAAAAGTGAAAGTGAAGTCGCTCAGTCGAGTCTGACTCTTAGCGACCCTATGGACTGTAGCCCACCAGGCTCCTCCATCCATGGGATTTTCCAGGCAAGAGTACTGGAGTTGGGTGCCATTGCCTTCTCCGTAAGGATCCCTAAACCCCCTGAAATTGTGCACAGAATTATATGTGTGTGCATTTTTCACAGCTTTTATCAGATTGCTATAGGAGTTCTTCATTCAAATATGAATAAGAACCAGATGAAAAAAGAAGCCAGTCCAGTCCCAGGGGCCCTTCCCCATTTGACTCTGCAAGATTTGAACTGGCCCTAGCTCCTTCCTCAGCCCCAGATTGGATCTTTTGGCTACTAGTCTCACTTCTTAGTGGAGCTGGTCTGGAAAGAAGGATAAAAGAGATGTGGGAAGGCTCCAGAAGGAGTCTGTGGTGTCTAGAAAGTGAAGGTGAAACCCTGAAGCAGTGTGGTCCAGGGGCAGCTGAGCAAATACGTTAGAAAAACAGTTTTGTAAACTCTTGTCGTGCTGCAGTGGTCTTCCCTGTGTTCCTGAAATATGCCAAGATCATCCCTGTCTTGCGGCCTTTTGCATAGGCATGTTTGATTACCTAGAACATTCTTGCCCTGGGTCTTCTCCTGACGGGCTCTTTCATATCATCCAGGTCTCAGCTGTAAGGTTACTTCCTCAGAAAAGTCCTCCCTGATCACACAATTACCCCAGCCCAAATTATCTTTCAAGAGTAACCATCACTATGGGAAATTATCTTTTTTATTTGTTTGTGCTTAGTCGCTCAGTCGTGTCCAACTCTTTGTGACCCCACGGACTGCAGTCCACCAGGTTCCTCTGTCCATGGAGATTCTCCAGTCAAGAATACTGGAGTGGGTTGCCATGCTCTCCTCCAGGGGATCTTCCCAACCCAGCGATTGAACCCAGGTCTCCCACATTGCAGGTGGATTCTTTACAGTCTGAGCCACTAGAGAAGCCCAAGAATACTGGAATGGGTAGCCTATTCCTTGTCCAGGGAATCTTCTCACCCCAGGAATAGAACCAGGGTCTCCTGCATTGCAGGCTGATTCTTTAGCAGCTGAGCCATCTTTGTTTTTTATCTGCACTGCCAGACCCCCACTCAGCAGAGTGAAAATGAAATTTGGGCAGTAACATATTATTCCCAGAGTCTGCATCAGATTCTGATGTGGGGAAGCACTCAACACATATTTACTGAATGTATAAGTGTTACATAGAAGGAAGCACGTTCTTGGCAGAAAGTGGTGCATCAAGACTACCCTGATGGTCCAGTGGTTAAGACTCTGTGCTTCCTCTGCAGGGGGTGGAAGTTCGATCCCTGGTCAGGGAAGTTCTGCATGCTGAGTGGTGTGGCCAAAAATAAACAAAAGAAAAGAAAAATAAGAGGGGTGAAAAAGAGGCCTGCAGCTTCTAAAAAAGAGAAAGGAAGTGCTGCGTAAGCATTTTGACTCTTCTTCCCTCCGTGCCAGTGTGTGTCATCAGGTCCTGCCTGTGTGCTCTACTTCTGAGAAATGCATCGTGCTGTCTCTGCCCCTCTCCAAACCCCCAGATACCCTGTATCTACCTCCCTGGTGCCAGACTTCACTGAAACACAGGTCTCCAGCTCTGCATCCTCCTCCCTTGCTCCCACTCACCCCCGACTCACGGGACAGCCAACCTCCTCATGAGTCCTCCTTGCCATCTGGGGGGCTGAACTGAAGTGTCTTTCCCATAGTACCTGCAGGCCCTACTTTTTCAGTCAACAGATCTAGCTCTCTCATTAGTGGAGCCCAGCGTGACAGTGTAGGCAGTGAAGTCCCTGGAGAAGACATAAATGTCTGCCTCTGAGGTGCACGGGGCTTCTGAAGTCAGCAGGATGTGGAGGTTGTGAGGAGGGGCAGGGCAACAGCCAGAGGGAACTTTCTGAGGATGTCTCTCTCCCGCAGGGCAGGCCTGAGGCCCCTAGACAGCTCTCGGGGAGCCGGTGTGCAAAGATGCTGGAGCTGGCCTTCCACAAATCAGGCAAGCCCTGGGAAGGCCTGGAATGGAGTTGCACCAAGGTGATGAGATGGCCTTGCCCCCACCTGTTTTGCAGCTGTGGAGAGCCATCCAAGGGTAAGCAGCTGGTTGTGTACTGCTTAAGAAGAGAGAAGGCAAACCGGGTGAGACCGGAGATCTCAGCTTTGGTGATGAAACAAGCATTGACCACTGCTGATGATGTGGGCCTGATCTCCATGCACAGATGTTGCCAGGTGTGGCTGGGCAGGGGTTAGCAAGTGACTACTTGCTCCTTAGAAGAACCCACACTGGAACCGGGGTGGGAAAACTTTATGTAAGCTGTTCAGGTAACAACGTTTAGAGACCTTTCCTATGAAAGACACTGTATTTCCTGTGAGTTATTGCCATTAAGAATATTTATTTTTAATATCAGATGTCTAAATTCATCTGCTCCCTGCAGATCATTTCATCTTAGACTGTGCTATCTCAGCAAAAAATATGCTTTCCCCAAATGTGTCAGTTCTATTTTTAAAAAGGTTCAGTGACCTATTTCTGTAATTCTCATAGACACCGAAAGAACAGCAGAGTCTATTTAGGCTCAGCTCTGTGTCACTGAGAGTTACTCCTGCCCAGGTGTGGCCTACAGAGGTGCCATCTTGCTTTGAAATAAAGACGCATAAATAAACGAGAGGAGTATTGTCAGAGTGAGGTCATGGGAGTGTAAACACACCCGCATACACACACTTCTCCATTTTTGAACAATGTCATGGTGACTGTGGTCCAACTTTAGCCAAACTTTAATTAGGAGATTGCTTAAGAGTCAACCATTTCCTGGACAAAGAACTTGAAAGACAATTTACAAAAGAGGAACTATTAATATATGGAAAAATGTATTCATCGACTAATATATGGAAAAATGTATTCATCGACTAATATATGGAAAAATGTATTCATCGACTAATATATGGAAAAATGTATTCATCGACTAATATATGGAAAAATGTATTCATCGACTAATATATGGAAAAATGGTTAGCTCTTCCAGTCATCAAGGAAATGAAAATTCTCTATAATGCTGCTTTCCAAAACTAACCTATGGTGTGAGACGTCAGGATAGCAATTACCCTTGGGTGGGGTGGAGGAGGGTGAACGGGTGAAATGCAGGGGCTTCTGGGGTCTGGAAATGTTCAGTTTCATGATGAGGGTGCTGGTTACTTGGGGGTGTTCACTTTGTGACCATTTACTCATGATTTGTATACTTCTGTGTATGTATGATAAACCACACAATAAGGTTTACGAAAAAAAAAAAAAGTCCTATTAAGCTGGCAGCAAAAAACCCTCCCTTTTTTTTTTTTTTTTTTTAGTGATAGTAGCCATGCAGTTGAAGTCATCAAGAAGCTGGAATGTTCACATATTGCTAGAGGCAGTGTACATGAATACAGCCTTCTCTGGGGAACAATTCAGAAATATGGATTTGAACTCTTAGAAATACTCCTATTTGTTAACTCAATAGTTCCACTTCTGAGACTCTATCTTAAGAAACAATCCTAAATGTCAAAAAAAAAAAAAAAAAAAACGGTTTAAAGTGCAATCTCATTGAAAGTAACCAAAAATGTACAAGCAAAACATTGAAAGCAATTATAAGTGGTTGACTATAGGGCAACAGTTAAGAAACTTTTGATAAATCCCATGATGACATTTTCTGGACATGTTACAGTAAGCTGAAGTGAATAGTGAGAGAAGGGAACACAATGCAATATGTAGGAAAAGCAGAATGTGGGGTAGTAGGCACAGCAATTACAACTACACCAAAAAAAAAAAAAAAAGGGAAACAACTCTACGCAGAGAAAATCACCAGAAGATGAAAAAAAAAAAAAGAGCAATGCTTGTGGTTTGGTTAACAGGTCTACGTGGGATATAATTTTTTTAGTGTACTTTCCCATGTTATCTAGTTTTATTGAACGAGCCTGTATTACTTTGGTAAAGGAGGGAATGCTCTAAAGTCAGTCTTGTGCCTTCCACTCCTTTCAGAAGGCGCTGTCCTCTATTTCTCCCGGGTCCCTACACACCAGCCAGTCTGTGTGTAGGAGTCTAATGTCACCATCCTGGGTGGAATGGAACCAGCATTGAAAGCTGGCCCCTCTGGGGGAGAGCATGAACCAACTGTCCTCTCCATCCTGAATGATGTGGGCTTGGCTCTGATGACCCAGTGAATTCTCTAAGCCCCGGTTTATCACCAGGGCCACAAAAGTGCCAAGGCCCTACTTAAACACTTGAAATCCAGAGGTTTGGGGGGTGGGGAAAGCAGGAGCTCAAAAACATGAGAAGAAAAGTACAAAATTGAAATGTACAGACATTTATTGCAGTGGTTACAAAATGTAAATTATGTCAGCTTCTTTCATTGTTACCTCTGATTTCATAAAAATGTCATTAAATTGGAGATCCATTTGTAGGTTAAATTTTTCTCATGTTCAGGTTTCTGACATTCATGACCTTTGAGAGAAATTCATAGCTAGTATATATTAAATTATTTTTTTGGTAGCTATATAATTTTTAAAAGCAAAGTGATAAATCTCTCTGAAACAGCAATATAATTGTTTCCTGTGGGATAGACGTGTATTTGAATGCCTAATTACTAGACCACCAGGGAAGTCCAGTAGTTAGAAGTCCATGCTTCCACTACAGGAGGCACTGGTTCAATCCCTGGTGGGGGAACTAAGAGCCTTCATGCCTCAGGGTGTGGCTAAAATAATAATAATAATAATAGTATTAATAAGCCTGTTCTAAGGTAGGACAGGGTCTCCATAGGTGAGAGTATCTGGGTCTTGGAGGTCTCCTTGTTTCTTGCCTCAGTTAATAAGCAGTTGATTAAGAGGCCTCCCACCGCACCTTGCCCTTCTGCTACTGCTAAGTCGCTTCAGTCGTGTCCGACTCTGTGCGACCCCATAGACGGCAGCCCACCAGGTTCCCCCGTCCCTGGGATTCTCCAGGCAAGAACACTGGAGTAGGGTACCATTTCCTTTTCCAATGCATGAAAGTGAAAAGTGAAAGTGAAGTCGCTCAGTCGTGTCTGACCCTCGGAGACCCCATGGACTGCAGCCCTCCAGGCCCCTCCTTCCATGGGACTCTCCAGGCAAGAGTACTGGAGTGGGTTGCCATTGCCTTCTGCCCTTCTACTAGATGAAAATGTATGCAAGTCTGTCCCTGCTGAATAAGCCGTCTTGAAAGAAGCCAGCCCTGACCCCTGAGGCTAGGTAGGCCCCCTCCTACCCTCACTCCTAAATCCTGTGCTTCTTTTTATCAAACCTCTTTGAATTGTAATTATCTGCCCATGGCCCCCAGGGGATCCCTGAGAGTAGGGACCGCTTTGTAAAGATCTTTCTTAACCTTGTGAATTCTCCCAAGTGTTGGGGATTAAATGAAAGAATGACAGGATGGGAGAGACAGCATGGGGTGGAAAAGACAGACAGGATTTGGAGGAGGCAGGTGTGGTGGGGGTTAGGAGTTGAGGGCAGCCAGAGACAGGGTTGGGTTGAGCAGACTGTGCGACCTCTGGGTAAATACAGGTGCTGGGTGTATGTGGATACTTTAGTCTGGAGGGCGGGGGAGAGGCTGGGATAGAGAACCAGATGGGGCCACCAGTATAAATGGTGAGGGGCAGGGACTGGAGCTGCTGCAATGGTTGTGCAGAGGCCACGTAGGAAGTGCAGGCAGAGAGCCTGGGAAGCCTCAGCACTCATGGGGTGGGAGAAAACACGATAAAGAGAGCAGGATCTGTGAGGTCTGAGTGGTTCCAGCAGAAAGAGGAAGAAAGCTGTACCAGGAGGCTTGAACCTTGGGTGAGAGGCCAGTAAGAGACCTGAGCACTCAAGTGGGTTGACTGTGTGCCTGGCCCTGATTTGTGCTTTGCGTGGATCATCTCAGGTGAGCTGCAGATCAGTGTTAGGATAAACCTGTTTTTATAGATGAGTGAATTGAGGCACAGATGGGCTAAGCTGCCCAAAGATGTAGGGGAAGGAAGTGAAGACTCAGGGACTCTACTCCAGACTCCATCCCAACGAGAGAGAGATAACCTCCAAGTGCAAGTGAGGCTGGAAGAGTGTCCCCAGGGATGGTATTAGAGAGCCTCAGGCCAGTGTCTGTGATGAGGGCCCTGGCCAAACTGCAAGGGAACTGGTGAGTCAGCAATCAGTCAAGGAGACAGTGAGTGACTGTTTAATGAAGTACAGGGGTGCTTGCAATTTCACGAATGTATTTGATATCAAGAAATAATTGCCAGTTTATACTTTTACAATTTTAATTTCTTTTAAAAATCATCTTAGCTGGTTTGGGGTAGCCTGCAGGGTTTGAGAGCTTCTCCTGCTGCCAAAAACATGGAGACTTTGCCCTACATCCCACGCGTAGTGCTCTGATGTCCCAAACTGGGCTGAAGAAGCGGCCCGGGTGGCTGACCTGACGGTGTGCACTCTGCTGGTGGCGTCTTATTCTCATCATCGGAGGAATGACTGATGATGTCACTGTGGAACCTCCCAGTGTCAGATCCATGACTGATGATCGTGGCCTTGGAGGCCTGCAGTTTTCTTGGCCTACAGAGCAAATGGACAGTATAGTACGAAGGACCGCAGCCAGCTTCCTGTTTACAGTGGGAGGCTTAGGTTTCATAATCCTGGGCTGATCCAATGCAGCAGACATTCCAAAACTCAATAGATTTCTTGTTCTGTTCATTGGATTTTTGTTCTATAGAGTTTTTTCATGGTTAGGGTATTCATGAGAATGAAACTGCCAGGCTATCTGAATGTTAACATGCCTTCTGAGAAAAAAATCAGTGGATAATGGATTTGCTCCTGTTAATAAAGTTTTAAAGGCTGTATCAATCCTCTAACATGAAATGTGGGAAAGAATGAAAAGCAGCAGAAAAAGAAGCATCTGTGAAAAGATAGGAAGCATATAAAGCTCAGACTAGAAAGCCTTCTGCATATGGAAGAGAGAAGCTTATCACAGTATTTTTTTCCCTGCTGACCTATATGACATACATTAATGATGTGAAGTGACATGATCTTAGTTTTTTGCTTCTTAAAGAAAATATACTCCATTTCTACAACTAGATGATTAAATACAACAATCTTTTTTACAACCCTCTTAACATGTTTTGGAGATGATGTTTCTAATTTTCAGAAATTAATGTGAAATCAGGAAGCAAGATCCCATATACTGAGAACCGTGGATGGCTGGTCAACTTTACCTATGGTGCTTACTTAACCTTTAAAAAGTGTGTGACAGTACATCATTTCAGACCTATGTTTAAAACTGTTTCCTCCGTAGTAAGAAAGGAGCAGAAACAATTTTTTCTAATTAAAAAAACTACCTTTGGGTCTTCCCTTGTGGTGCAGTGGCTAAGACTCCACACTCCCAATGCAGGGGACCGGGTTTCAATCCCTGGTTGAGGAACTGAATCCTATATGCCACAACTGCCCAAAATGCCTCAAGTAAAAGAACCCACATGCCACAACTAAAGACCCAGCACAGCCAAATAAATAAGTAAATTTAATTTAATGGGCAAAAGTTTAAAGAAAAATTCTTTGAACATAGCAATGAAAACTGAAGCACCTCTCCCTTGCTTTGCTATCTTCCTCCTTAATGCAGAGCTGGCCATAACTAACACTGCAGGCCTTTCTGTTCAATATTTGACATTATGGATTTTCTTACGTTTCCTTTGTCCATAGACGCTTTTCTAGAGCTCTATCGCCTGCAGGGCCACCTGGAAAGTGAAGAGGAAGGAGGGACCCTCCATCCGTCCAGGAGAATGGCTCTGCCTGCACCCCAGATGTGCCCACCGCCCAGAACTCTCCCCTCTGGTGTCTGTCGCTGCTATGTGCCTCTCTCTTCCACCAACACTGAGACCTACTGTGATCACCCTGTAATACGGCAGCCAGGCCCCTGCTCTCCAACGTCAGGGGCTCCTGTCTCCCTTTCCCTGCTCTATTTTCTTCCTTTTTTCCCCCATAGCAACTGTCAGCTACTAAGTAATACTACTTACTTACTACTTATGCTTATCTTTAGGGTTTACTGCACATTTCCCCCTGACCGTGCAAGCGCCTTGAAAGCAGACATCTTTACGTGTTTTGTTCTTTTATTCCAGGTGCTTGGAGCAATTGTGGGCAACCAGTACACCCTCCACTCATATTTTTGGAATAAAAAAAGGACTTCTCCCAGGGAGCCATGACTCCTTCATGAAACAGGAAGGGCTTTGGCCAGTCCTTGGAGGATGGGCAGGCTTTCCATTGGAGAAACAGGGAGGCCAACGAGGCAGGGGAGCAACACGAGCAAAGGCTGAGAGACGGGGCAAGGAAATCACCAGGGAGGCAGCAGAGGGGTTGGCCTGGTGCTGCTCAGGCTGTGCGGCATCAAGTACCAGGGTCACGGCTATGGATTTTCTTTCACAGACAATGGGAGGGAAGAGAAGGTATATGGAAAGTTCTGGGCAGGAAAGGTTCTTGATGCCAGTAGTAGTTTAGGAAGATTAACCTGGAAAGGGAGTGCCTTTGAGGATATTCCCAGAAGGGAGTGGTCCCTTCTGGGATATTCTCCTAGACCCCCAATCCCATTAGCCTGGGACTCTTCTGTGCCCACATTTTCTCTTTGTCCTCACTGTCCCATGCTAAGCCAGAATCAGAATCTGAAGGTGTGTGGCACATCTTAGATTTGGAGGGAGGTGACTTTGGCTCCGCCTACTCCCCTTTTTCTAGGTGAAGCCAGGGGAGCCATTACCCACAGCCTCTGGTTAGAAATGGCATGTGGCACTTGGAATGCTTCCTCCTCCTTCTCCATCTTCAAATTTGTGCTGTGGTCCCCAAGAGGAATGAACGAATGCTTACAGATTTCCCTAAGCAACACTGAAATGCCAAAAGAGTAAAAGGTGCGGAGACCTTTGCCCAGCACATCAAGAATGTGGACAAATTTAGAGTTGGAGCCTTGCGTTACAATTGCAAGTCAAACTCCAAGTAGGGGTAACCAGCCCATTAGCACAGGCACCTGAAAACTGACTTTCTGCCATCTCTCCAAAAACACACACACATACGCACGCACACATGTGTGCACACTCTCACATACACACATTCACTGGGCCATAGAAAGATCAAGGCTGACTGCAAAGCACCCATTCCCCAAGACTCCTAATTTATATTGGGAACTAGCTCTAAAGCTCCTCCTGGCCCCCAACCTTCCCTTGCAATGATAAAGAGCATGTCACATCACACTAAATGTGACACTTAATCAAAACCCATCTTCTTTAACAAATCCTTAACCTCCAGCACAGGAGAGTCGCCAAGGCCAAGGGACAAGACAGGGAGCCGACTCAGGTGGCACATGCTTTGATCAAGATGATACAGATTTCCTTTTATTTCACTTTCATCAGAGTTGTAAAATTCCAGATCTGTCCCCTTTTTGATTTGGCAACAGCACATCTCAGTAGAGGTTGACACCGAAAAAAGACCAGGACTTGTTCTCTCTTCAACCGGGAGTAGGCAATAATTTCTCTGAATCCTTTTCAGTAATGATCGCCAAAGCTTCTGATCTTCCTGTAAGCAAGTTTTGCAGGGAATGTGGTTAAACTGAAGCACAAACCTGGCTGGCATCTGGTTCCTTTCTTAAGTGGTATCTAAATACCCTTAATCTATTGGCCCTGGAAAAGACCTCCCCCTTTTCTGCCTCCTTCCCGCGGTCTTTTTTTCTGAGACTTAAATCCTCAAGCGAATTCTTTTGCCAGATTTCTAGGGCAGGAAATTTACCTCCCTGCCACACAGTACATTAGAAACTTCTGGGGTTCCAGCAACTGTTCATTTCTATAGCATGGCCGATGGCTTTTCTCGTGACCTATGTGGGATTATGTTTTTAAATTATTTAATAACTAGCTAGTTCCCAACAGAACGGATTTCTATCTGTTCAATAGACAGTTATTGAATCCCAGTTATGGATGATGTAGCTCTTATGAGACAGAAAGATTTACTTCTGCTTCTGAGAAACTTTCTGTCTTGAATTATGATGCAATAGTAGCTAATAGTCGGAGAAGGCAATGGCACCCCACTCCAGTACTCTTGCCTGGAAAATCCCATGGACGGAGGAGCCTGGTAGGCTGCAGTCCATGGGGTCGCTAAGAGTCGGACACGACTGAAGTGACTTAGCATAGCATAGTAGCTAATAGTAATGGTAGCTTGTGACAAGTGGCTACAAGAATTTCAAAGCACAGACCATTCATACATCCAGTAAGTATTAAGCATCTATATGTGGCAGACCCTGTTCTAGGCACTGGGACACTGCTCTGTACAAAATGGACAACATTCCTGCCTGCAAGGCACTTACATTCTAGTTGGGGCTGGGCTGAAAATGGGGCATCGTTTTCAACTATTGTAGATTTGGCTTTGAATAACTCACAGCTTTATCCATTGATCTTCTCCAATCTTCCTTTGTAGACTGAATTTGAACTTTCATGTATCCACCGACAAGTAAAATGTCTGAGCTATTGTGTGATGTCACACCAGTACAGTTTGTGTAGTACGGGTACCCTTAGTATTTACTAAAAATGAGCAGAAATTTAAAAAATGAAAGTAAGTTCTCATGAACTTATAATTGAGACAAACAGGAAGGAAAAAAAGGAAAATTAGAGAACATATTTAAAATGTTGTGAGAATATTACATCTTTAGTCTCACGAAGTGTAATTAGGACTTTTCAAATTTGTTTTCTGTTTTCTGTTTAGAGCAGTCTTCCTTATAACATGCTGGCAACAGCTTGGGCAGGTTCTCGGCAGTAGCACTCTCTAGACCCCACCTCTACATGGGAGGCCTTTTTCCATTCCAGAGGGCTGGGTGCCCAGGCTGGGACTGAGAAAGTACCATGTATGGCCCTGTACCATGAAAATGCACTTACCTTTCACTCAGAACTTGAAGGAAAATAGAAAACTCCGCATATTTCAAGCAGGAGGAAAAAAGATGGTTTTCTAGAAAAGACTGTTTCAGCCAGAAAGAGAAGATAAGAAACTAGCAAAGAATCACCTGGGACTTCTTTGGTGGTCCAGTGGTTAAGACTCTGTGCTTCCACTACAGGGGTCACAGGTTCGATTCCTAGTCAGGGAAGTTCCATGTGCCATGCTGTGCAGCCAAAAAAAAAAAAGTATGAAAAAAAGAAAGAAACTAGCCAAGAATCCTCTCCTTCCCAAGACCAGGTTAAGGCTAACTATTGTAGACTAACCTGGAATGGGAAGGCAGAAGTTGGGAAGGTGGCAAGAGCCAGGGCTAGGAAGAGAATGAAGTGCCATGCCTGCACTAACTCTTCTAAGTAGAGGCCTTCCCTTTGCCGCTGGAGGAGAGGCGACTAGCAGAGGATTCTTCCTGGTTTACAAGTCTGTGTGTGAACCAGTGTAGGAGGACAGTCAGCACTGACGGGACAGTGGAACACTGGGGGTGAGGGCAGCAAGAATCATCTGACACTGGAATAACCAGAGCTTTATTTGGCAGTTACAGTGGCATGTGGTCTGTGTCCTACTTTAGCTCCTCCTGGCCCCAAACTTCTCATGCACTAATGCACAGGAGGAAACCACAGCCCTAAAGGCCAGTGGGAACTGGAGCGAAGAAGGCTGTGTTTGTCCTGGGAGACTAGTTCCTTCCACTTCTGACCAGGCAGAAGAGCTGGGAGGTATGTCAAACTCCCGGTCAAAGCTTGCAGGGGTCACCTCCCCATTATACCTGAGCGCTGATCCCTGGTTTAGCCATTAGGATTAAGAATCTTAGTGCAGAATTCAGCCACCATTGAATGGTGTTTGGTTCTTGTTTTTGTGATAAAATAGTCTGTATTTTAAACTTTTTATTATAAAAAAATTCAACATATATCAAAGTGTAAAGAATCTCAAATTGTACACCTTAGACACAGAGTGTGTTGACAATATATCAGTTATATCTCAATTCTAAAAACTAATTAATTAATTAAAAAAAAACTCTTCTTCAACCACATGATAGGCTACTATGTGGCCGTTGAAAACTTAAAAATCATTTTACTAAAACAAAAGGCTCCCATATACCCATTATTTAAATTTAAACATTAACAACTTGTCACATGCTATATAGACTGCATGCTTATGTTCCATCCTAAATGTATGTGTTGAATAACCTAATCCCCACTTGAAGTTAAGAGGTTGGGCCTTTAGCAGGTGGTAAGTCATAAGGGTCACCCTACTCCAGTACTTTTGCCTAGAAAATCCCATGGATGGAGGAGCCTGGTAGGCTGCAGTCCATGGAGTCGCTAGAGTTGGACACAACTGAGCGACTTCACTTCCACTTTTCACTTTCATGCACTGGAGAAGGAAATGGCAACCCACTCCAGTGTTCTTGCCTGGAGAATCCCAGGGACGGGAAGCCTGGTTGGCTGCCGTCTATGAGGTCACACAGAGTCGGACACAACTAAAGCGATGTAGCAGCAGCAGCAGCAGCAAGTCATAAGCGTGGATCCCAATAAAGCAGACCCCAGAGAGCTTTCTCACCTCTTCCACTTTGTGAGGTTGAGGACAGACATATACGAACCTGAAAGAGGTTCATCAGACACCAAATCTGCTAGCACCTTGATCTTGGACCTCCAGCCTCCAGAACTGTGAGAAATACATGCTTATTGTTTGTAATCCACTCAGTCTATGGTATTTGTTACAACAGCCCAAATGGACTAAGAAACCAATTTGCTTCACCAGCTTTTTTTCCTGAAGTATTTTAAAATAAGTGCCAGACGTCATATTTCACCCCTAAATATTTTAGCCTATGTTTTTAAAGAGATGATGACATTTTCTTATATAACAACCATACAACCATTATCACACCTATAAAAACTAACAATAAAGTCTTAAATATTTTCCTATACCCAGTCCAAATGAAAGATCAGGCACAGTCAAGGTGGTGTGGCCATAGTCCAAATGCAAATCTTCCTGATTATCCAAAAATGCCTTCTTATAATTAGCTTGTTTGAACCGGGAATCCAAGCCATGTGCACACTTGCATTTGGTTGCTACGTCTTTTCTGGTGCTTTAATCTAGAGGATCACTGGGCAGCGTGAACCAGTGGGCTGCTCTCACCACCCATCCTCTGTCCTAGGCATCTGTGATGCTTTCCAAGTGTATCCTGAGGCTCCCCCTCCCCAGAGCAGTTCAGGTGACCAGACCAAAGTGACCACAGTCTGAAGGTATCAGCCCTGTCATAGAACCAGAATCGCAGGTTTTCAAAATTCCAGGTATGAGACCGTGAGATTTGGGGAAATGTATGATGCAGCTGGGTCCGGGCAGAGGGGCTGATGCAGCCACCCTCCTCAGGGTCCCCTGGTGAGCACTGCCCCTAACTCTCCTTTTATACATCCAATGGGAGGGATGCCCATTGCTTCCTGCAGGGAGAACTCTGCAGTCAAAGGCCCACAACCCAGGGAAGCCCCTTCATGGGTTCCGGGCCCTGTCTACCTACAGGGTTGGTGGAACTTGACAGAAGTCCCTCCCACTCCTACACCCACCCTGAAGCTGGCCAGCACTGCATTGAGGTCATCCACGCAGTGGTGCCAGGTTGCACACGTCCTCTCCTATATCTGGTCACTGGCATACCCTCATGTTCCCTCTGAGAGTTCAGCCATATGTGAGGCTGATTTCCCCTAGATTTGGAACTCTGCTCTAAAGAATAACATTTTTTACATGAGAGCAGGAAGTGCCTGGAGCCTGAGCTCTGTCCTCTACTGTGGTATTCCAGCGTCAGTGTGCCCCCGGAACTCTAGGACCACAGCTAGCCATGCTGGTGAACAGAGCCGGGAGGTGTGCGCCAACACCCAGAGGCCAGCTGTGCTCAGGGCCTTGGCTGTTCCACAGCGCGGGTTGGCCCTTCTGCTTGTGTCCCTATAGAAATGTTCCTGCAGAGTGTGTTTGGGGGACATTCATCTTCTTTGATGACCCACTTAGGGCTCTTTGGGCTCCTCTCTTCTCTTTACTGGCTTTGGTGACCGTGGCACTGGGAGGGCTCTGCTCTCAGGCTCCCCAGGGGACCCCAGAGGTTCTGACTGCACCAGGATGGTGGGAACTTTGGGAGATGCTACTCTGTCGGCCCTCACATGGAGTGCAGAGATCCTGGCAAGCTGGAATCTGGTCTGCATCTGATCCATTTTATCTGCAAAGTATTCAGAAAATGTGTCCCCCAAAGAACACACTGACCCCTCTGAAGGAGGGAGTGCAGTGTCGGTCGCCTGTTTGAAGACATTCTCGGTTTTGATGAGGATTGTGCAGAGACCCAAGATAAGCCTCAGAACGTGAGCCAAGCGGGTGGGGAAAGGGCTCTCTGGTGACACGCAGCATCTTCGCCTGCCTTCCATTTTACGTGTTTACCAATTGGGAAAGCAAATCCAGCTGTTGGGAGGAATTGCTTCCAGATGACATTATGGGAAAGGAAAACACACTGTATAAAAAAGCTGCAGAATAAAAAGCAGAACATGTGCACTCTGTGGGCCAGGATTTCATATGGACTATTTCCTGATATTGTGCAATAAACCAGCTCCTGGGGTAATAATCAGAACAGTGCAAATGTTCCCTGTATGAGAGTCAGGAGACCAGAAGGGGGACCAAACTTGGCAGAACTTGGGGAAAATCTCTTGACCTTGCTGGGCAACCGTATTTTTCTCCTTCTGGACAGCTGCTTCCCACCTTCACCAGGGACCCCCTGTGAAAGCCTTAGAAAATATCTTCTGTATGCTGCATGATGTGAGAGAAACCATGGGAAAGCAAGGACATTTTGCTTTAAAAACTGATGGGTTTCTTAGCCCCCCAGCACAGAAAAATTTGCTGTGTTGGCTTTTTCAAAGATTTTAGAAGCTCTCTAATGAGCTGGAATTAAAGTGTCCCTTTACTAATTTGGTTTTACAGGTCACTGGATAAAACCTACTTAGAGTGGTTTGGAAGAGGATTAGGACATTCGTGTCTTTTCCAAGTTGACTTTCCAGGCAGGGTCAGTCAGCAGCTGGAGACTCCCTTGGCTAGGGGCCAGAGCTCTTTTGTAAGCTGCGACTTTGTAAGGGCCTGGTGAGCACACTGTAACTCTATTGGTGGCTTAGTGGTAAAGAATCCGCCTGCCAATGCAGGAGATGCAGGAGTTGTGGGTTCAATCCCTGGGTTGGGAAGATACCCCGGAGAAAGAAATAACAACCCGCTCCAGTATTCTTGCCTGGAACATCCCATGGACAGAGGAGCTTGATGGGCTACAGTCCATGGGTCGCAAAGAATCAGACATGACTTAGCGACTAAACAACAACCACCACCCAAGGAACACTGAGTTTGCAATGAAATAAAAATGTAAATGTATAATAGTAGCAAGACACATGTTCCCAAGTTTGCCAGCCTAGAGAGAATGCCAGAAAGCCTAGCATTGCAGTTCGCCAGGGTGAGGGATATAGCCAAGGCCTTTGAGTCATTCCTGTTCAACCCCTATTGGGGCAGAGTGGACCTCAGTAGCTAGAGAAATGGCTTGAGCTCAGGCAGTCTCCTTAGACCAGTACTGTAGCCACTAATCATATATAGCTGTCTGACTTAAATAAAATTTAAAATTGATTTTCAGTGGCACCAGCCTCATTTCAAGTGCTCCATAGCCACATGCAGATTAGTAACTACTGTATGAGTACAGATAATATGAACATTCACTCATTTATTCAACAAATATTTTCTAAGAGCCACAGCAGTGGAGGAAGCATACAAAATCTCTGCCTTCATGGAGTTTCTGTTCTAAAGGGCAAGATAAACAAGAGACAGTGAGCATATTGGTTGTGGTCCCAGCAGGAAACAGGTGATGCATTTGACTGAGTAACTGAGAAGAGATTAATAAAGGGAGGATGCACAAGTGTGGGCTGACTTTAGGGAAACCAGCAAGGAATGGTGCAGCGCCCCAGAACTGCCCCTTGTGGGGAAGCATAGACACACTAGGCCTAAAGGGACAAAAGGAGAAGTGATCATCAGAAGCCAGGGAGAGCTGAAGGGAGAGGCTGTGGCCTCTGCTGGGGCCCCAGGCTAGGAGAGACACACAGAGAGGGGAGGCACCTCAGGATTCAGACCCCAATCTCCTCCCTGCCCACTGGGCAGGCCCCAGGGAAGCCACAAGCAGGGAGTATCCTGGGACACAGAGCAGGAACTAGAGAGGGAATCTGCAGGGACAGAGTATGTAGCATCATCATAGAGCTTATTAAAAGGCAACAGATTTAGGAAGAAGAGGAGTGGGTAAGGGGGGTGAACAATGGGGCAGGGCAGCCACATAAACAGATGGCCTGAAGCCCATGGTGTCCTTCATTTGCTCTCCCACCTGCCCTCCCTTTCCTGTTTTCTTTCGACTAATTGTGTCCTCCTTTTCCATGTCCTTCGATCATCTCTGTGGTTCTTCTGATGCTTGTTGCATTCTCTCTGTGGCATTATCACAAGTCCCTTGGAGCCAAACCAGGGCAGCTCTGCTGACCCTTCAGTGAATTCGGATGCTCCGTTTACCTTAGAAGCACAGGCAGGGTGATTTTTTAATTTAGCTGTGCTGGGTCTTCGAGGCGGTGCCTGCTTTCTATTGCAGCACGTGAGCTTTCTCTAGTCGCAGCCTTCTTGGGGGGCTTCTCTTGTGGAGCGTGGGCTCCAGGGCACAAGGAGTGAGTAGTTGCGGTGCGTGCACTTCTCTGGTTGTGGCACAGGGACGGGCTTTGTTGCCCTGGGGTGTGTGGGATCTTAGTTCCCTGACCAGGTATCAAATCCATGTCCTCTGCATTGGAAGGTGGATTCTTAACCACTGGGCCACCAGGGAAGTCCTCTATTTTTCATTTTAAATAGACTATATTTTTAGAATTTAATTTCCCATAAAAGTTGAGAAAATAGTACAGAGTTGCCATATTAGCCTCTCCCACCCTCATACCTCCCCTTATGTTAGCATGGAACATTTTTTACAATTAATGAACCAGTAATAATATATTATTAATTAAAGTCCATGTTGAATTCTGATTTTCTTAGTTTCTACCATCAAGCCAAGATGTTGTCTCCATGCCCACTCTTCCACTCCCTAATCTGGCTACCTGTTTTCACAAGCCCCTGCCAGGCTTTCAAAAGCTGGTGGAAAAAATCCCGAGACTGGGTAAGGGGGCTCCAGTCTGAGGAGAGAACATCTGGAAGCACTAAGAACCACAAAGCAACCTACAGGGGCAAGGGATTATCAACAGCTTCCACCCAGTCCTCAAGCTCTGGGCCCTTCCCTCCCTGAAGCCAGCACATAGGGGTCCCCTAAGCCCTTCATCTAGCTTCCCCTACTGTTAATACCTAATATGTCATGATACACTTACCAAAACTGAGAAACGAACATCGACAGGAGACTATTAACCATGGACTCTGTTCAAATTTCACCCATTTTCTTGCTAACATCGGATTTTTTTCCACTCTAGAATCCAATCCAAGACACCAGGTACTTGTCCTGTCTCCTTAGTCTTGTCCAACCTGTGACAGCTTCTCAGGTTTTCTTTGTCTTTCATGACCTTTATGTTTCTGAAGAGTGTTGGTCCGGAATGTTGTAGAATGTCCTTCAATTTTGGCTTGGGCTTGATGTTTTCTCATGACTAGACTGAGGTTATGAATATTTGGGAAGAAGACCCCAAAGGGGAGGGGCCTTTCTCATGACACTGTATCAAGGGGCTCATGATATGAGCAGGACATATTACAGATGATGTAAACCTTGGTCACTTGGCTAAGGTGTTATCTGCTAGGTTTTGCCACTATGAAGTTACTAATTTTCTTTTCCATATCCTTGTTACCAGCAAGACATTAAATCTAGCCCACACTCAAGAGGAAAGAAATTAAGCTCCTTCTCTGAGGAAGGAGCTTATTTGCACTTCTTTATGGGGTTCACAGCGCTTTGCTGGAGCAGCCGTGAAGAGATACGTCCAAGGTAAGAGAAACTCAGTAAGACAGTAGGCACTGAGAGAGGGCATCGGAGGGCAGACAGACAGAAATCACAGACAACTAGCCAATCTGATCACACGGACCACAGTCTTGTCTAACTCAATGAAACTAAGCCATGCCATGTGGGGCCACCCAAGACCGACGGGTCATTGTGGAGAGGTCTGACAGAATGTGGTCCACTGGAGAAGGGAATAGCAAACCACTTCAGTCTTGCCTTGAGAACCCCACGAACAGTATGAGAAGGCAGTAAGATAGGACACTGAAAGATGAACTCCCCAGGTCGGTAGGTGCCCAATATGCTACTGGAGATCAATGGAGAAATAACTCCAGAAAGAATGAAGGGATGGAGCCAAAGCAAAAACAATACCCAGTTGTGGATGTGACTGGTGATAGAAGCAAGGTCCGATGCTGTAAAGAGCAATATTGCATAGGAACCCGGAATGTTAGGTCCATGAACCAAGGCAAATTGGAAGTGATCAAACAGGAGATGGCAAGAGTAAACGTCGACATTCTAGGAATCAGTGAACTAAGATGGACTGGAATGAGTGAATTTAACTGAGATGATCATTATATCTACTACTACTGTGGGCAGGAACCCCTTAAAAGAAATGGAGTAGCCATCATAGTCAACAAAACAGTCCAAAATGCAGTACTTGATGTAATCTCAAAAACAACAGAATGATCTCAGTTCATTTCCAATGCAAACCATTCAATGTCACGGTAATCCAAGTCTATGCCCCGAACAATAACGCTAAAGAAGCTGAACGCTTTTATGAAGATCCACAAGACCTTATAGAACTAGCACCCAAAAAAGCTGTCCTTTTCATTATAGGGGACTGGAATGTAAAAGTAGGAAGTCAAGAAACACCTGGAGTAACGGGCAAATTAAGCCTTGGAGTACAGAATGAAGTAGGGCAAAGGCTAATAGAGTTTTGCCAAAAGAACTCACTGGTCATTGCAAACACCCTCTTCCAACAACACAGGAGAAGACTCTACATATGGACATCACCAGATGGGTCAATACCGAAATCAGATTGATTATATTCTTTGTAGCCAAAGATGGAGACACTCTATACAGTCAGCAAAAACAAGACCGGGAGCTGACTGTGGCTCAGATCATGAACTCCTTATTGCCAAATTCAGACTTAAATTGAAGAAAGTGGGCAAAACCACTAGACCATTCAGATATGACCTAAATCAGATTCCTTATGATTATACAGTGGAAGTGAGAAATAGATTTAAGGGACTAGATCTGATAGAGTGCCTGATGAACTATAGATGGAGGTTTGTGACATTATACAGGAGACAGGAATCAAGACCATCCCCAAGAAAAAGAAATGCAAAAAGGCAAAATGGCTGTGTGAGGAGGCCTTACAAATAGCTGTGAAAAGAAGAGAAGCAAAAAGCAAAGGAGAAAAGGAAAGATATACCCATTTGCATGCAGAGTTCCAAAGAATAGCAAGGAGAGATAGGAAAGCCTTCCTCAGAGATCAATGCAAAGAAATAGAAGAAAAAAACAGAATGGGAAAGACTAGAGATCTCTTCAAGAACATCAGAGATACCAAGGGAACATTTCATGCAAAGATGGGCTCAATAAAGGACAGAAATGGTAGGGACCTAACAGAAGCTGAAGATATTAAGAAGAGATGGCAAGAATACACAGAAGAACTGTACAAAAAAGATCTTCATGACCCCGATAATCACGATGGTGTGATCACTCACACTCACCTAGAGTCAGACATCCTGGAATGTGAAGTCAAGTGGGCCTTAGGAAGCATCACTACAGACAAAGCTAGTGGAGGTGATGGAATTCCAGTTGAGTTATTTCAAATCCTAAAAGATAATGCTGTGAAAGTGCTTCACTCAATATGTCAGCAAATTTGGAAGACTCAGCAGTGGACACAGGACTGGAAAAGGTCAGTTTTCATTCCAATCCCAAAGAAAGGCAATGCCAAAGAATGCTCAAACTACCACACAATTGCACTCACCTCACACACTAGTAAAGTAATGCTCAAAATTCTCCAACCCAGGCTTCAGCAATATGTGAACCGTGAACTTCCAGATGTTCAAGCTGGTTTTAGAAAAGGCAGAGGAACCAGAGATCAAATTGCCAACATCTGCTGGATCATCAAAAAAGCAAGAGAGTTCCAGAAAAACATCTATTTCTGCTTTATTGACTCTGCCAAAGCCTTTGACTGTGTGGATCACAATAAACTGTGGAAAATTCTGAAGGAGATGGGAATACCAGACCACCTGACCTGCCTCTTGAGAAACCTGTATACAGGTCAGGAAGCAACAGTTAGAACTGGACATGGAACAACAGACTGGTTCCAAATAGGAAAAGGAGTACGTCAAGGCTGTATATTGTCACCCTGCTTATTTAACTTATATGCAGAGTACATCATGAGAAACGCTGGACTGGAAGAAGCACAAGCTGGAATCAAGATTGCCGGGAGAAATATCAATAACCTCAGATATGCAGATGACACCACCCTTATGGCAGAAAGTGAAGAGGAACTGAAAAGCCTCTTGATGAAAGTGAAAGAGGAGAGTGAAAAAGTTGGCTTAAAGCTCAACATTCAGAAAACTAAGATCATGAGATCCAGTCTCTTCACTTCATGGCAAATAGATGGAGAAACAGTGGAAACAGTGTCAGACTTTATTTTTGGGGGCTCCGAAATCACTGCAGATGGTGATTGCAGCCATGAAATTAAAAGACGCTTATTCCTTGGAAGGAAAGTTATGACCAGCCTAGACAGCATATTAAAAAGCAGAGACATTACTTTGTCAACAAAGGTCTGTCTAGTCAAGGCTATGGTTTTTCCAGTAGTCATGTATGGATGTGAGAGTTGGACTATAAAGAAAGCTGAGCACCGAAGAATTAATGCTTTTGAACTGTGGTGTTGGAGAAGACTCTTGAGAGTCCCTTGGACTGCAAGGAGATCCTACCAGTCCATCGTAAAGGAGATCAGTCCTGGTGTTCATTGGAAGGACTTATGTTGAAGCTGAAACTTCAGTACTTTGGCCACCTGATGTGAAGAGCTGACTCATTGGAAAAGACCCTGATGCTGGGAAAGATTGAGGGTAGGAGGAAAAGGGGACGACAGAGGATGAGATGGTTGGTTGGCATCACTGACTCAATGGAAATGGGTTTGGGTAGACTCTGGCAGTTGGTGTTGGACAGGGAGCCCTGGCGTGCTGCTGTTCATGGGGTTGCAAAGAGTCGGACACGACTGAGCTACTGAACTGAACTGAACTGATAGGGTTCATGTGTGAATTAAATGAGAGAGTGCTTGTGAAGCAGTTCACTTGCCTATCGTAAGTATTCAAAAATTTTTTTTATTAAAGAAGATTCCACTGCTTCATGGACTTGTGGCAGACTGCCTGGCTTTGTAACCTTAAAAAAAACTGTGCCTCAGTTTCTCATCTGTAAAATGGGGATAATAACAATAACTATCTCGTAGAGTTTTTGTTGGGTTAAATGAGTTATTACATACAAAGTGCTCAAAACAGGGCCTAGCATATAGTAAATACTTGTTAACTGTTAAGTATTATTGTTTTTGTAATTACTATTATTATATACTCTAAATCTCTAGCTCCTTGGGTGTTATCCTACCCATAGTTGTTAAGCCAAGAATTATGGTAGAAAATTAAACTACAGACAAACTAGGAAATGTAAAGGTGGTTAACATAGATGGTTACTATTATGCAGTTATAATCCTAAAGGAGTATAGCCAAATTCAAATTCATAACTGTTTTGATCACTGTCATGTGCTGCTGACATTTTTTCCTCTGAAGTATTGACAAATGGCTGAAATGGAATCACTCAATTCACTTTCGTCTGGCGATGATGCATTTGGCTCAAATGGCCAGCGGCTTTGGGGAAACTGTAAATCCATCAGATTAGAACTTTAAAGAATGCTAACTGATCAGCCAATGCGGAAGGACCCATTTTGTGGAAAAAAGAAATGGAACCAACATAGTGACAAAATAATTAGGACGCAGGGGAGATGGCTGACAGTTTGGAGATGTTTTCTTGGAGGAAATATCAAATGAGTTACAGTTTGCAGGACGTTAGCAGATAATTAAATTGGCAATTTATTGCTGCGGAGTGACAGTTGTGGCCCCTCTCCTCTGTGCACAGGAAGTCAAGCATCCAAGGGTAATCCCCGCCGTTTTAATTGTGGAATAAAGTGTCATGAATACTCCTTCCCTCCTGCTGAAAATTCCCATGAGCTTTCTCGTCAAGAACATTAGGATTTTCTCACTATTAGTGTTAAAGTGCGGCTGAAGCTCCACTCAGGGAAGAGTGTGGAGGTGTGATGACATAAGGGAAGGCCCTTCTGGCTCAGGCTGGACACACAGGATTCCTTCCCTTTTGCTCTCACTGAGTTGTTCACTGGGTAAAAGTTCCCTTAGTATAGCCATTTGTGAACAACCTTCATGATTTTGTTTTATCCGCAAGCCATATGGATTATCATTTAATATCTTTCTTTTAGTAAACTCACATTTGAAAAACATGATGCCCATTTAGCCTCATCCTGACCAACAATATCCACAGGGCTCTCATGTCCATAAGGTCAGTGACTTCAGCCAAAAGCTAGGCAGGGTCTCCCCTCTAGATGAGGAAAAATCCACTATGGCTTGGCTGGGAACAGAAGCAGGGTGGACAGAGGCCTAGAGAAGAAACTGGGCTCTTTTCACTGAGGCCGTTTCCTTTAAATAAGAAAACACTCGCAGCAAGCACCATTGGCAAACCTAAGAGTTCCCGAGTTTCAAGAGGGTGAAGACAAGGTGACAGGGAAGAGTGAGGGTGAAGGTTGCTGAATGAGTCAGAAGTCTGCAGGGTGGAGGGCAGGCACATGGGGCAGGAAAGCCATCTCCAGGACACTGTGTTAAGGGCTCACGATGAGATGTCCCCTGGAGTCTATTCCAGTGATTCTGTAGTCTGCACTATTCTCTGGTTTGGTTATTGCCCACTGAAAGGAAGATGGGGTCTTTCTGGGTAAAAGCTTAAGGCTGACAAAGATGCCAAGTTGCAAACACCTGGATCCCATCAACATTAGTACAACTATTAGTACAACATTAATACAAACAATAATTTGTTTTCTGGAGCATAATACACCAAAGGCTCTGAGGAATTTTGTAGTAAAACAACAAAGAAGCAAGGGGGTTTATCTGGCTTAAATGAGTGTTTCCTAATCCTCAATGACATTTTCGCTATTTTGACACCCAACTTTGATTGTAACATTCCCTCTTCTCAGATGATGAGCTTTTAAGAAATGATGATAAAATACAAGTATCCCAGTTAAAAACAATTTTGCAAGAATTTTGTGACAGTCGCACAGGTCCCCGGAGTCTCCTCCAGGGTATTGCTAAAACAGTATTGGGAAATCCGGCTTTCACTGTGGTCTTGCTGGGAGTTGGGGTTACAGTATCCTGTTTTCTTTTCTCCTTAGACTGAGTCATAAATCTCAGAAGATATAATAGCTCACATTTGTATGGCTTTTTCTAATTTACATGATCACATCATTACCTCAGTTTCTCTTTGCAACAACCCTGTGGGTAGGGATTTTTATGCCGTTTTATGGATGAAGAAATGGTCTCAGAGCTTCACTGACTCATTCAAGACCTAAAACTAGCTTGAGGCAATGTCAAGACCTAAGTCAATCCTTATACTTCAGGTCGGGAAATCTTCCTGTATTTCCAATGGAAAAAAACTTTTTTTTTCCCCTTGAGCACAGCACTTTGTTTTTTGGTCAAATCAGAATGCTGGCTCTAAACTCCTAGGATCTGGGGTTGTCCAAATCCCCTCCCCCAACCGGAAATAGTTTTCAAGGGAAGCCTCGAGGATTACCGAGGGAAGGCACTGACGGTGGTTCCAGCATCTCGAGGGCTTTGAGGGCGCCTGCACGGACACCAGGGACTCAAATCCCCTTGAAAAGGCGAGCGGGCTGGGCCTCACCCGGGCCTTTTGCTCCTTCACCTAAAATCTTCCCCACTCTTCACTTGCCTTCGGGCCGAGCGTGTCCAAACATTTTCTCTAAGGGGTTCCAAACTGCCTCTCACTTGCCCGGCCCTAAGGGAGGAGCCACTCGTGGGAAAAGCTAGATTTGCCGAAAGAGCCTCCTCCAAACTCCTCTGGGCACCTTTAACCCGTTTGGCGTGTGTCACTGGCTCAGGGTTTTCCAGATTCCGGGTCGAGAATCGCCCGGACACAGGCGGCCGGCGTGGCCAGGGCCGTTAAGTGTCACGGCTCCCAATTTCCTGGGGAGGGAATAAGGTCTTCACTTTGGCCGGGTGCCCCCTTACCTGCGGGGTGCGGGGGAGGGAAGGAGGAGGGGGAGGGGAGATTAAGACCCGAGAGGGAAGAAGAAGAGAGGAAAGAGACTGGGGGTTGGGAAAGAGGAAGAGCGGGCAGGGGAGGGCAGAGGCGGGGGCGGCGCGGGGGTGGGGAACGGCAGGCACGGGAGGGGGAGGGGCTGGAGGGCGGGGCTGGGGCGGGGAGGGTCCTGGCCCCACTCTCCCGCCCGCGCCTCCAGAATTCAGGCGGGGCGCTGGAAGTTGTGTGAGCAGGCCGATGAGTGCTTGCTTACGTCGAGGGGAGCGCCAGCTCCTGTTTCTCGTGTACGGGGGAAGCCCGGGGAACAGCAGGGGCGTCTTGGCCCGGGCAGGGAAGCGGAAGTCAGCGCCGAAGCCGCGGCAGGAGGTCCTGCCGCCCCCGAGGCCGGTTCAGATGTGCTCCTGCCCAAAACGCGAAAGTGAGGCTGGAGTGTGGCCTTGAGCGGCTTTCTGTAGAAGGCAGTGGCCAAGAGCGCACCTCGCTTCTGGTACGCAGGTCTGAATGGCGGGAGCATGGTGGCTTGATGTTCAGTGTGACTCCTCTGATTCCCCAACCAACCCCTTTTAAGGGACTCCCATTTCGGAGAGGGAGGTCTGAATATCCGTTGCCCTCAAATGAGAAACTGGCAGAAAAAGTGCGGGATAAACTTCCAGGTTAAGATGTGTGATTGTGAGCACAAAACGAGCTATGTGAGCAGGACTGTGCATCCATGAAAAAGAATGCTTTTGTACCAGGAACCCCTCTACCCAAACCTCTACCGAGTGGTGGAGTGAAGGCGAGTTTGTCCGAATTAGAAAAGCTAGGAGGCCCTCTGGGAAGCCCAGTCTTCCAGTAGAACCAAAGTGCTGAGCATCTCTGAAGAATGGTCCAGGCACCTTGCCTTACTTCCTGTCCTGCTCGTGTGGTCTGTGAAGCCTGTCATTGAATAGGGATGTTTATTGCATTTGTTTCTTTCCTTCCTTATTCTCTGCTCCCAACTCCAGGTAACAAGCTCATACTTTAGTTTCTGCGAGTACTTGATTGGATGTCTCCCCTTATTCTTTAACTCCCTTGGGCTTTTGGACATCTCACAGAAGCCAGTGCCAGGAGCCCAGCTCTGGAGAAAGACTTGACTGAATCTCAGCTCCACTACTGACTAACTCAATGAAGTGAAGTTGATCAGTCATGTCCGATTCTTTGCGACTCCATGGACTGTAGCCTACCAGGCTCCACCGTCGATGGGATTCTCCAGGCAAGAATACTGGAGTGGGTTGCCATTTCCTTCTCCAGGAGAGCTTCCCGACCCAGGGATTGAACCCTGATCTCCCGGGTTGTAGGCAGACACTTTACCGTCTGAGCCACAAGACAAATAACTCAATGCTTTGAGGCAAATTGCTTAATCTCGCTACACTGCAGTTTCCAACACTATGACATGAAGGTAATAATAGTAATACCCACCTAACAAGACTGACTGGAGGATTCAGTGAAATGATTCATGTAGAGTTCATCTAGCCTTATCTGTCAGAACCATGAGCCCCCTTTCTCCTAAGCTACCCTGGATAACCCCTCTTTTACATCCTGTTACCTTGCCACCTTTACCATTAAGAAGGAGGTGACATGACATGTTTTCTTTGTGTACATAAAGGTGGATTGTTTCCTTAATATGCTAAGTTCTTGAAACATACATGTCTGTGTATATTCTGACATCAGTTCGATATATTTCACATAGCTTGTGTTCAATAAATGTTTGTAGATTGATTGAAATCTCTCTGATATCTAGAAAGATTTTTCTAGAAAAATTTGAAGTTATAGAAAGGGAAAACTCTTCATGGGGCAGAGTAAACAGAAAAAACCCTTAATAAATGAAATTATCTTGTTAGTTTAGGACCATAAAAAGGTATTATTATAGTAATTACAATTATATAAAAAAAAACTGTAAAAACAACATTTGGAAGTGAAAACAACCAGTTATAGAGTTGATGCCCTGCTGGAGTAGAATTATGGTTTTTTGGTCCTTTCCAACTTTTCTACAGTCAGTATGTATTTCTCTCTTACTCAGGAAAAGTACTTTATATAATTTAGGTGATAAAAATGATCATATTTTGGATACTCAGATGGAAGGGAAAAAGTCCTGAGACTAAAGCAACAGTTTTCTTTTTTCCTGACCACCCAGTCTTTTCTGATTTGTGCTAGAAAATCAACTTATTAGTTTGAAGTATAAAGACATCTCCTTTTCAGTGCCCAGAATACTTGTCTTGCCTATTTAGGGATTTCCTTTGAAGGATCAAGATCCCAGGCTGGGAACGAAAATCACTGAAAAGTTCATATTAAATCCAGAGTTCAAGGCAAAATGGTCTTAATGGTTATTTCAATCAAGCTCAATCTAATAAATTTTGACCTTTCCAGTGATTTTCTTTTTTGGCTTAGAGATGCACCAGTGGCTTTCTGCTTGTATTACTGTAATACTTTTTCCTTTTTTTAATTTTAAATTTACAGTTTACTTCAGAGTTACCTTCCATTTTTATTGAAAATTAGGACAACAGCTTTTTATCTGCACATTCATCCATTCATCAAAAATTTACTGAATACCTACCAAACGCCATAGCCTGTGCTGATGCTGTGAATGCCAGTCAAGACCTGGTCCTTATCTTCCAAGAGCTTAGGGTCTCACTGATGGACATGTATATAAATAATGATGTTATTACAAGCACTTTCCTGATGGTCCAGTGGCTAAGAGTCTCCATTCCAAATACAGGGGGCCAGGGTTCGATCCGTGGTCAGGGAACAAGATTTCACATGCTGCAACTGAGAGTTTGCATGCCGCAACTACAAGATCCCACGTGCTGGCACAGCTAAATAAATATTTTTTTAAAAAAATAATGAAGTTATAGAGAATTACAGCAGAAGCTTTGCTTGATTCCTGAGTAGACTGAGTAGCTAGTGGGACACAAAGGAGTAGCCAGTTCTAGTGGGTCTAGAGGACAGTAGGAAGGAGGAGGCGGGAAAAGCTTCGTAGAAAACTAGTTATTTGGGCCGATTACAAATCTTTAGCTAATAGTAGTAGTAGTAGAGTATAGTAGTCCTTCCTGATGTGAAACTTATTTTTTCCCCATACTTTGCCCTAATTAGGTCATCTTATTACATTCTCTGACACATTAAGGGTGTGCTTTGTGATTCCTTATGTCCTTGATAGGCACAGTGTATTTATAATGGTCAAGTCCTATTCCATCATATTGCAAGGAATGGTCAAAAATTTTAAATATATAAGTCCTTTTATTAGATGTGGTTGAGGCTTAGAAAACACCTTAAACTTTTTATTTTTACTTAAACCATATACATTCATTCCCAAGTCTTTAGGCTGCTACTGCTGCTGCTAAGTCGCTTCAGACGTGTCTGACTCTGTGCGACCCCAAAGATGGCAGCCCACAAGGCTCCCCCGTCCCTGGGATTCTCCAGGCAAGAACACTGGAGTGGGTTGCCATTTCCTTCTCCAATGCATGAAAGTGAAAAGTGAAAGTGAAGTTGCTCAGTTGTGCCCGACTCTTAGCGACCCCATGGACTGCAGCCTACCAGGCTCCTCCGTCCGTGGGATTTTCCAGGCAAGAGTACTGGAGTGGGGTGCCATTGCCTTCTCCACAAGTCTTTAGGGGACAAACTCAATTTGGGGAGAAAGAAAAAGGTTACTGTTTGCAGATGACATATTACATCTCCCTTCTTCTGTTTATATCTTCTTTTTCTTTTTTTAAAATTTAATTTTATTTATTTTTGGCTGTGTTGGGTCTTTGTTGCTATGTGGGCTTTCTCTAGTTGTGGTGAGCGGGCTTCTCGTTGCAGTGTCATCTCCGGTTCCAGAGCACAGGGTCCAAGGCACGGAGGCTTCAGAAGTTGTAGCACATGAGCTCGTAGTTGCGGTTCCTGGGCTCTAGAGCACAGGCTCAGTAGTTGTGGTGCACAGGCTTAGTTGCTCTGAGATGTGTGGGATATTCTTGGATCAGGGATTGAATCCATGTTTGCTGCATTGACAGGCAAATTCTTTACCACTGAGCCACCAGGGAAGCCCCCCGTTCTTTTTCTGATGTTCGGTGCCATTTGCTGTGCTGTGCTAAGTCACTTCAGTCCTGTCCGACTCTGGTGACCCCATGGACTGTAGCCCACCAGGCTCCTCTGTCTGTGGGATTCTCCAGGCAAGAATACTGGAGTGGGTAGCCATTCCCTTCTCCAGGGGATCTTCCCTACCCAGGGATAGAACCTGGGTCTCCTACATTGCAAGTGGATTCTTTACTGTCTGAACCACCAGGGGTTCAAATGCAATTTGCTGCTGCTGCTAAGTCGCTTCAGTCATGTCCGACTCTGTGTGACCCCATAGACGGCAGCCCACCAGGCTCCCCCGTCCCTGGGATTCTCCAGGCAAGAACACTGGAGTGGGTTGCCATTTCCTTCTCCAATGCATGAAAGTGAAAAGTGAAAGTGAAGTCGCTCAGTCGTGTCTGACCCTCATCGACCCCCATGGACTGCAACCTTCCAGGCTCCTCCAGCCATGGGATTTTCCAGGCAGGAGTACTGGAGTGGGGTGCCATTGCCTTCTCCACAAATGCAGTTTATCATATCTCAATTTTCTTTGCCATCCTCCATTTATGTCTCTCAGTATACCTGTGTTGCTCCCGCCAAGCATTTACAAGATCCCCACAGACTATTCTGTTTTGGTGAACAAAGGAATAAGCTGGAAGCTGCTGATTTAAAAAAAGAGACAAACAGACCCCAAAAAAGTAAATTTGTGACCCTTGCCCCTCAAAATTTTGATTTATAAGTTTATGGTAGGATCCAAGAATACTTATATTAAGTAAGCATCACAGGTGCTGTCAACTTTACTGATTATCTGTTGATTTCTGCTTGATTCTTTCTTAGAAGCATAACCTAAATTCCAGGTTCTGGAGACACCCAGCTTGGTAGGTTGTACTCTTAGCTTTAAGGACTTAGGTATTCTAAGTCCTAAGTGTTCAGAAGAAGAGTGGGAGTCCAAGCCAGCCCAATTCATTCATTCATTCATTCAACAGAACTTTTTGGGCACCTGCTATGAAGTGAATACTGTTCTAGGATCTGGAGATACATCAGTAAAACAAAGAGACTCAAATCCCTTACATTCTAGCTGGGCGGAAGAAATCAACAAATCAATAAATACACTAGGTGAGCATTACTACAGACAAGTAGTGTGGAAGGGTTGTGAATGAAGAGGGTCTGCAAGCATTACAGGGTTCAACAGGGTGTCCTGGGTAGGCCTCGCTGACAATGTAACTTAGGTGAGCCGTGTGGTTTTTCAGAAGACTGTTCCAGGCAGAGGAGACAGCCAGTATAAAGTCCCTGATCAGAAGCTGAGCACACCTGGCCTGTTGTTAGCAAAACCAAGAGGCCCGTGTGACCGGGGTGGAGTAATGAGAGGGACGGAGAAGGCAGAGGCTGAGGTCGGGGGTTCCAGGGAAGTCAGATCATGTCCTCACAGGGCATTGCGAGATTGTCGGCTTTTACTCCAGTAAGATGGGAAGCCAAATATTCCTTCCCATGCCTCCCTCATCTCATTGGTCTCTTGGCAGATCATAAGCCCGTTAAAGCATGACCTGGCACATCAGAAAACTGTGAAATTGTTACAAGATTTCTGTTGTTGGTAGTGGTAGTGGTGGTAGTATCATCTGTATTTTATAAAATTGAGAGCAGAGATTAAGGGATTTACCCAGGATCAGAATGTCTTCTATTTCAAATCTAAGGTAGGTTTGTCTGATTAATCAATTATAATCCATCTATCACATAGAAGAGAGTAGAGCTTTTCAGGAGGGGGCCATCTGGCTGGTCGCTTCACTGACTGGCAGTATATTGGTACAGACACCACAGATCTGATCCTCAGCTTTATAGATTAAATAACTACTGGCCCCTTCACTCAGAGTGATTGGACTGGAAAGGATTAATTCATTATATGTTGTTGTTCTTTAGTAGTGGTACATCTAATTTCTCAATGGCTATATTGCAAGTTTAAAAAGTGGTATGCCAGAGATGTGGCCCTCTGGAGTATTAACAACATCCTTAGACCCTGGTGTTCCCCATTCCTTGCCTCATATGAGGCTATGAAGTACTGCCTTACTAAATAACTGTACTCATTATCTTTGTGTTTCATAACTAGCATAGTCCAGAATTTAATGTTCATTGTAATATTCAGCTACTGGTAGATTTATTTGTGTATATTTTAAAACCATAGCAATATTCATTGTTGTTCAATCGCTAAGTTATGTCCGACTCTTTGCAACCCCATGTACTGCAGCACGCCAGGCGTCCCGGTCCTTCATTATCTCCTGGAGTTTGCTCAGATTCATGTCCATTGAGTCGGTGATGCTATCCAACCATCTCATCCTCTGCCACCCTCTTCTCCTTTTGCCTTGAATCTTTCCCAGCATCAGGATCTTTTCCAATGAGTTGGCTGTTTGCATCAGGTGACCAAAGTATTGGAGCTTCAGCTTCAGCATCAGTCCTTCCAATGAATACTCAGGGTTGGTTTCCCTTAGGATTGACTGGTTTGATCTCCTTAAAGTCCAAGGGAATCTGAAGAGTCTTCTCCAGCACCACGATTTGAAGGCATCAATTCTTTGGCCTTCTTTGTGGTCCAGCTCTCACATCTGTACATGACTCCTGGGAAAACAGTAGCTTTGACTGTGTGAACCTTTGTTGGCAAAGAGATGTCTCTGTTTTTTAATATGCTCTCTAGATTTGTCAAAGTTTTCCTTTTGAGGACCAAGCTTCTTTTAATTTCATGGCTGCAGTCACTGTCTGCAGTGATTTTGGAGCTCAAGAAAATAAAATCTGTCACTGCTACCACTTTTTCCCCATCTGTTTGCCATGAAGTTATGGGACTGACTGCCTTGATCTCAGTTTTTTTCATGTTGAGTTTCAAGCCAGCTTTTTCACTCTCATCTTTAACCTTCATCAAGAAGCTCTTTAGTTCCTCTTTACTTTCTGCCATTAGAGTAATATCATCTGCATATCTGAGGTTGTTGATAATTCTCCCAGAAATCTTGATTTCAGTTGTGCTTCATCTAGCATGGCATTTCTCATGATGTACTCTGCATATAAGTTAAAGAAGCAGGGTGACAATATACAGCCTTTTCGTATTCCTTTCCTAATTTGTAACCAATTAGTTGTTCCATGTCCAGTTCTGACCATTGCTTCCTGACCCACATACAGGTTTCTTAGGAGACAGGTAAGGTGGTCTGGTATTCCCATCTCTTTAAGAGTTTTCCACAGTTTGTTGTGATCCACATAGTCAAAGGCTTTAGCGTAGTCAAAACCCTCTGAAGCAGAAGTAGATGTTTTTCTGGAATTCCTTTGCTTTCTCTATGATCCAATGGATGTTGGCAGTTTGATCTCTTGTTCCTCTGTCTTTTCTAAACCCAGCTTGTATATCTGGAAGTTCTTGGTTCACATAATGCTAAGGCCTAGCTTGAAGGATTTTGAGCATAACCTTACTAGCATGGGAAATGAGTGCAATTGTCCAGTAGTTCGAATATTCTTTGACACTGCCCTTCTTTGAGATTGGCTAAACACTGACTTTTTCCAGCCCTGTAGCCACTGCTGAGTTTTCCAAATTTGCTGGCATATTAAGTGCAGCGCATCAACAGCATCATCTTTTAGGATTTAAAATAGCTCAGCTGGAATTCCATCATCTCCAGTAGCTTTGTTCATAGTAATTCTTCCTTGACTTTACACTCCAGGATGTCTGGCTTTAGGTGAATGACCACACCATCGTGGTTATCTGGGTCATTAAGATCTTATTTGTATGGTTCTTTTGTGTATTCTTGCTACCTCTTAATTCATGATAGCCAAACTTATAAAAAACTGATGAATAGACCAGCTTGTTAGATTATTTATAATCAGAAATATTTCTCAAACTTGAAAACTTATAGACTCTTGAATATATCCCACTTGAGAAATATTATATTTGTATTTATATTATGGAACTTTTGGTGATCACTTGATCAAAACAGTCATAAATCCAGTCTGGACATTGATATTACATGGCATTACTCTAGAAAAGATGCTAATCCAAGTGATGCATCTGTTAAATTTTTTTATGTTAGCTTTAAAATAAAGCACAAAATTTTTTAATTATTCTAGAGAATTCCTAGATTTCTGAGAATATAATTGAGACTCCAATATGAAAAACAATGCAATAGGAGAAAGGCTTTGTTTGAAAACTGGAGCTAGTTACGTATACAGGATACTCTAAAGCAAGTCCACTCAGGAAACCAGAATGCAGATCAGAAGGCAGATTGGTGGGTGTAGAGTAAGAACACAGGGAGTTGGCTGTTCTCAGGGAATACAGCCCTCAGACAAAGGTAGCTGGTTAACCTAACCTGCATTTGCTCTTCAGATATTTCTGTTTTAAGATTCTACCAGTCATGGAGAACAGAGCTCCATCTTTCTTGCCTTATGATGGAAAAGCACTGACAAATTATTGTTCAGTAACTTCCCTTTGGGCTTCCCTGGTGGCTCAGGAAAATGGGGATTGACCAAAGGAAAAAAAAAAGGTAAAAAAAAAAAAAAAAGACATTGACCAAAAAAAGAACAACAAAAAAAGTTTTGAAAAAAAAGGACATTGACAAAAAAAAAAAGGTAAAAAAATCCACCTGCCAATGCAGGAGACAAGAGTTTGAGCCCTGGGTCAGGAAGATGCCCTGGAGAAGGAAATGGGAACCCACTCCAGTATTCTTGCCTGAAGAATCCCATGGACAGAGGAGCCTGGTGGACTATAATCCATGGGGATCGAAGAAGAGTTGGACATGACTCAGCAACTAAACAACAATAACTTCCCTTTTCCCGGACTTGACCTGAATTTATGAAGCCTCTCTGTCAATGCAGCGTTTCTAGGTAAATAGGAGCTGTGCTCTTCTCCTGGCAAGGAAGGAACTTGGACCAGATCAGGAAACTCCAAAGCCTGTGCTCTTTCCAACTAACTCGTAGCTAGTTTTTGTCATTGAACTAAAATTATGAGGGACGCTTATATACTAGAGGAGATGGTAAAGACAACTTTTAAATCTCTTCCAATTTGTCCATAGCAGACTGAGAAATCCATCCTTTTCCTCAAATGACTTCTACCTGTGTTGTCTGCCTACTCCTCTTTTAAGTCTGCCTTTGACCAGCCCTCCCTTTTCCCAACCCCAGCCTCAGTTGAGTCAGTGCTAGGAACCGGGAGCATCCACCATCCATCACCACGTCCTCCATCCTGGCTCCAGCCCTGGATTGAACTGGAGCCAGATTCAGAGCTGGGCTGCCTCCAAGCAGCCTGAGAGAATGCATCCTGTTCCCAGGGGCAGCCTTCAGTCGCCAGTTCTTCCCCGGCTGGTCGGAGCCAGGCAAGGGCATGTAATCCTTTAGGCCACTTGGCAAACGTCTGTTTGTTCTCTAGGATGGTCAGAACAGAAACAGGTATACCTGGACAGTTTAGGAATAAGAGGGCCCCTAGGGGGCAGGTCCTGAAGCCCAGGGAGCCTTGATCCGGAGCACGTGGTTGTCACTGAGTCCCGTTACCTGGTTGAGCATGTCAGTTGGAGTAGATGCCTGCTCAGCCATCACCAGTGCCCCCTCCCTGCCACCCCAGCACCTTTCAGTCCAGTCACTGCTGCCTTTCTCTACCCTACCATTTCTCAGAAATGTGTACCATCATCTTCTTCCCGTTGTCAGGAATACTTGTCCCTTTTAGTTCCTCCTCGCCAAATCCTCTCCACCATTCATTCATTCTTTTCTTTTCTCTTCCAGTTTTATGGAGATGTAATTGACATACAGTGTAAGGCTAAGGTATTCCACATAATAATTTGACTTATACACATTATGAAATGATCACCACATTAAGTTTAGTGAACATCCATCATCTCATATAGATACAAAAGAAAAAAAAATTTTTTTTCCTTGTGATGAGAGCTCTTAGGATTTGTTCTCTTTAACAACCTTCACATGTAGCACTCAGTAGTGTTAATTGTATTTATCGTACTGTACTTTGTATCCCAAGTACTTATAGCTGGAAGTTTGTACCTCTGGACCACCTTCATGTAAGTCCCCCTACTCCTTGCCTCTGGTAACCACAGATCTGTTCTCTTTATCTATGAGTTGGTTGGTTTGTTTGATTTTGAAGTATAACTGACCTACAGTCTTAGTTCTGTGTATACAACATAGTGATTTAATATTTGTGTATATTACAAAAATGATCTTCACTCCTCCCCCAGCCTATAAAAACCACAGCTGAAATGAGCCCTGCAGAAAGCCTTCCATGATCTACAACCAGAAAGGGTCTCTCTTTTTTTTTTCCTGCCAGTGCCCTATCCTAAAACATAGACAAATTTCTAGTTTCTACTGTAGCTATTGAGATACATTTCTTATCTATCCAACCAGGAAATAAGGTAGGACCCAAGGGCATGTCGGACTGCCTTTGTTTTTCTATAAGGTTCTGCATATTGTAGGTGCTTAATATTTGTTGAATGAATAATAAATTGGAAGCATTATGTACATGGTGCACAAATTACAGAAGACAGGATCCTGTACAAGTTTCCCTTCAGAAGTTGCCCCAAGCAGGGCTTTCCTGGGGTCCCTCTAATCCCCCCACATACCTACAGCTAAAGGGGCCTGTCTCAGGGGGAGGGGAGCCTCTAGGTTCTTATTTATTTTTGGCTGTGCTGGGTCTTTGTTGCTGTGAGAGGGGTTTCTCTAGTTGCAGAGAGTGGGGGTGCACGGGCTCCTGGTTGCAGTGGCTCCTCTCGTTGCAGAGCACGGGCTGTAGGGCACGCGGGCTTCAGTAGCTGTGGCACAGGATAGCGGCAGTTGTGGCTCACAGGCTCTAGAGCACGGGCTCAGTAGTTGTGGCTCCTGGGCTTAGTTGTTCCACAGCATGTGGAATCTTCCCGGATCAAGGATGGAACCCATGTCCCCTGCATTGGCAAGCAGATTCTTATCCACTGTACCACCAGGGAAGTCCAGTTGTTAAGTATTTTGGATATCAGCCCTGTATCTAAGATGGGCGGCACTCAACCAAATGACACAGAAGAAGGCGGATACAAGTGCGTATTATAGCAGTCAGACATTCCCACTCTGTGTGAGGCACAGGCTAGGTGTGTTGGGGGAGGGTGCTCGAGGGTGGGGGAGCTGGGTGTTGCTGGAAGCTGGAAAGTAGGGAATGATGTCACTTTTCATTGATTGTGTAACCTCGGGCAATAGAGCCCCTTGGCAGTGAGACCTGAGTTCTAGCTCCGTTCTGACTCCTGCACTTGGATCTGGGTCAGGTTGCTTCATCTTGTCTCAGTTAATTCATCTACACAGTAGGGGCATGGCTGAGATTATAGTGAGATACACGGTTGCTTGGTGCATGTAGAAAGTCATGGATGGAGCCTCAAGAATGGATTGGCCAAGGGGACAGTGCTTGTATGTTGAGCCTTCCCGTGGAAGAAAGCATCTATTTCCTGCCTGTGCTTTAACGGGAAATATTTATTGGTTCTAGACCAAGTTGAATTGAGCATCTGGCAAAAGATGGAGAAAATAAACAGGGGTATTCAACATCAGTTTGATAATGTGTCCAATAGTCTGAAGGTTTTTTTGCTTGAAGCAGGAAGTGTTTCTTATCAGGTCAGGTCACAACAAAACCATGCTTTCTTTTCTCTTTAAAAATGTTTTTTTGTCTTTTAAGTTCTCTGTTATTTCTCCTTTGAAAAGGGCTCACAGCACATTGCCAGATGTGACCAGAGAGCATGGAGTAGGTTATGTAATTATCTGGCATTGTTTAATTTATTATCATTGTTTTTATTACTTGGTTAAAAAAAAATCACGTGTTGGTTATATTTTCCTGTGCAAACAGAATTGCTTAATAGAAGAGAAGGAAATAGAACAACTGTTACTAAATGACTCAAAAGCAGAAGTTGGGTTCCTTTCACATGAGTATTCAAAAATGTCAGCCACACACTGTGGTCTTCAAAGCCCAGAACTGGGGAAGGCATGAGCTGTGCTGAGCAAAGTCAGGCTGATGATTTATGCAGAAGCAGAGGAATGCAGGCAGGAGGCAGACAGACATCTTTGAGCAGAGGAGGGTGAATCTTTGAGCAGAACCACTTAGCAGCCACGAGCACCACTCACAAACCCAGTTATTATCATGTTACAGAAACACATGTAGTGGATTAGCTAATTCCTCAGATACACGTTATGTTTCAGGGTTCTTAAAAGATCCCCCATGGGAAACGCTCTCTAAACTGATTTCATTCAAGGTCAGTCTTTTGGGTAGCTGACCAGTAAGATAATTTTCTAGATTTGGGAGCCATTTGAAATCTGAAAGTCTTGAAAAGAAGCATATCACAAACTTAGAATCTGAAACAGAGATCACAGTTTAACTTGATGCACTTAAACGTGAATTGTTATCATTAGTTAGATAGCAAATTTATTCAACCCATAATTCTCAGTTTCTTTCTTCCCCCTGTAAAAGCCACATATATAGTACCAAAGGGGAAATAAAGGCTGCTGGGTGATCGGTAAGACAGCTGATTGTTTCTCTAGCAAAGGAAATTTTTGTAATTTGTTCATATTTGTTGTTACTGTTGTTCAGTTACTAAGTTGTTTCCAACTCTTTGTGACCCCGTGTGCCACTGCATTAATGCTAAAACTTGCTGTCGGCTACTAATTATCCCCTATAAAAATTGGGTTTCTGTTTTTAATCTTGATAAGAGAGCAGTTGTTATTGTAGTCTTCAGAGGAATAATGGGACCTGAGAGAGACTAGCATTGACAGATGAGGCCAGAGTATTAACAAGGGGAGTTTTGTTACACAGAAAGATTTTGGAGATGGTATTTTAACACAGTCTCCTTCAGAAGATTAACTTTCCTGATGGCTTTTGTTGTTAAGATCCAAACGTATAAAATACATGTCTGATTAATTTCACAATAAGCAGGTCAGTCCCCAGTTCTTCCTATACCTGATATAAGCGAAAGATTAATGTTTGCCTTAAGTTTGAAGGAAGACTTTAAGTATTATAACTAAGGGACATCACAGACTATGATTTCCTTCAGGTCACTGATCAATATCACCACCTCCGTGAAGCCAACTTTGACCACCTGATTTATTCATTTCTTTGACCACCTTACTTATTTTGCCTGCCCTGAGCCTTTGCTGCGGCGCTCGGGCTCCTCCTTGCAATGAGCAGGCTTTCTCTTGTTGTGGAGAACGGGTTCTAGAGCACTCAGGCTTCAGTAGTTGGGGTGCAGGCTTTAGTTACCCTGTGGCCTGTAGAATCCTCCCAGACCAGGGATGGAGCCTGTGTCCCTTGAATTGGCAGGAGGATTCTTAACCACTGGACCACCAGGGAAGTGGTGACTTCCTTGACTACCGTATCTAAAATTGTGCTACCACCCACAACCATCACACTCTTTCTTTTCACCACAGCATGTATCACTTTCCAATCTAATTTGCTTATTTATTATATTTATTGTTTATCATTTTCCTCCTTCTAGAAAGTAGCCTTCATGAAGGCAAGATTGCCCATGTTGTTCACCATATATATATAACAGTGCCTGATAGATATAGATATATATATATATATAGAAGGACACAGCAAATGTTTGTTGAATGATTGATGGACATTGTATATCTGCACTTTCAAAACATCTTCTATTCACAGAATACTACTAAAGTCTAACCTAAGCTGCATTTTTTAAAGGCAAAACCCCTGTGGTGCATGTGATCAAGGTGTAGTCAGAGAACTGATGTTAGACACGAGCGTTTAATGCTCCATCTGGTCTTTGAGCATTTACTGGAAGCAGCTGAGTGCCAGTCTGTATAGAACGTAAGGACAAAGCTTTCTTAGTGACTGGAAGATCAAGACAGTATGTATTTGTGAAGCATTACTTTCTTATATACCTAGGCTGAACCCACTGAGGGTCCCCTGGAAACAAGAAAGCCCTAGCCTTGTTCTCAATAAGATGGCCATCTGGCTGGGGAAGTTTTTGTAGAAATGGCTCCCTATGGTTCATGACTCATATTAGTAAGAAGATCCACCTAAGTTAAACCAAAGAACTGATCCAATTTGAGGACTTAAAAACTCAAGTCAATGAAGATCATTAAAAGTACATGTAACCTCTTGCATAGACCAGTAGAGCCAATTCCTTTGACCTGGTATCCAAGGTAGTTTTTTTTAAAATGATTTCATGTCTTTATTTATGGCTGTGCTGAGTCTGTTGCCGTGTGCGCTCTTCTCTAGTTTCGGCAGGCAGGGCTACTCTCTCGTTGCAGTGCACAGGCTTCTTCCTGCGGTGGTGCTTCTTGTGGCGCACAGGCTCTAGCACCTGAGGGCTTCGGTAATTGAGGCACATGGGCTCAGCAGTTGCGGCTCCCAGGCTCTAGCACACAGGCTCGGTATCTGTGGCACACGGACTTAGTTCCTCCACGGCATGTGGGGTCTTCCTGGACCAGGGATCGAACCCGTGTCTCCTGAATTAGGAGGTGGGTTATTTACCACTGAGCCACCAAGGAAGCCCCAAAGAATTTTAAAAGTAATTGTACAGTGAGGCTTAGCTGAATATCTTCAGAGTACCTCCATATTGGAACACGCTGGTTATGAAGAGAGATTCTATGTTTTCCTGCTGTAAACACTTCAGTCTCTAGTCTAACTACGACACAGGTCTGGACTTGACTCTTACCCTAGCTCACCAGTCAGAGTCCCCAGGTCCTTCTTAGTGGGTCCCCCAGTGTTCATCATCTGCTGGTCCCACTTGTCTCTGGTCCCTTCACCACTAGCCCCTCCTGCTCACAAGAGCCAGATGAATTCTTCTAAATCATGACTTTCACTATCAGGTCCCTCTTTAGGAATTAATTTTAAAACATCTGTCGAATTAGATCCAAACTCCTTACCCTCCTGGATTGGATGACTTCAGCTTCTTGGCACAGGGAACACTGTGCTCCAGTCTCTTTGCTCCTCTTTCCCCTTCCACTTTCTCATTTTCCCTTGCCCAGCTCTTGCTGTCCAACCTTGAACCCATCTCTTTGTCTTTATTTGTACAGTTTCTTATTCATTCCTTCATTAAATAGATATTGAGCATAAGCTGTATATGAAGCAGTGTTTCGTGTCTTGGGGATACAAACTCTGCAATTTGGACCATGCCCTCTTCCCTTCTTCTTTAATCCAAGGCAATCCAAACCATACACTGCCTTCAAGTCTCAATTCAAGCCTCACTTTCCTAAAGGTTTCCTGATTGACCTCTCTGGCCAACTTAGTAGGCAGCTGAGTGTAGTGGATAAGATAAAAGGCTTGGGAATCAGATGAATCTGGATTCGAATTTTTGGTCTGTCGCTCAGTATCTATTGACTATTAGGGAGCCTTTCTAAGCCTCCTATTACCTTACCTGTAAAATGGGGATCCTAGTACCTCATAGGTTAGTTGAAAGAATGAAGGGAGATAATAGTCAATGGTGACATTGCTATTAATCTTTCTTTTCTCTGAAACTTTCCAGCAGATAAATGATACTTGGTCACTTAAGAATGAGTGACTATTACTTGCAGTGCTTTTGTATGTTCCATGAAACTCTGTCCTCACTCAGCAGTACTTAACAAGTGGACAGTGAATGTATATACATTTAAAAGGACACTTGGCTAACTCATTGTCTTCCTCCTATTGGGTCCCCGATTCCTCAGGGATGCTGGCTTCTGGCTGTCCTTCCTATATCACTTCCCTGTCAAGATGAATCCTTTCCACGGACTGAAAGCCACCAGTGCTCTGGGGCTAATGAGAGAGGGAAACTTCTACAAACTGAAGGGTGCCTGAATTTCCAGCTAGCGTTAAGTGGCCATGGCAAAGTATAACCCATGGCTGCAATTTGGTCTGTCAAAGATGGAATTAAAAGTAAATTTGAAGTTTCACAACATAGTTCTCTCTATTACGGGTGCTGCTGTGCATTAAAATTATCTGTGTGAGGCTCATTGCAATGGGCAGAGATTCAATCACCACTAATGCCTTAAGGAAATGGGGTGGTGAGAATTAGGGTCATTCATCCCAAGTGGGGCAAGAAAGAGAACCAGGAAATGTGTTTTTCAGTCTTGACATCTTGCCAGCTGGAGCTAGAGGGAAATGTTTTTTTGAACTCATTGAACAGCCTACTCACAAATCACAGAGATAGCTGTGCTCAATGAGAATAGAGATCATTTTTATGTGGTCTAGTTAAAGATGTGCACCACCCATTCAGAGCTGTGCAGAGCACTTGGTAAGGACCCTTGAAACCAGGCCACATCACTGGCAGAAGCCCACTTTTGCAAACGGCATTATAACTGGTTTTGTGCAATGAGGCTATTTTTGTGTCTTCAGTAACAGTGTGGACTAGTATAAGGAAAATACAGTGTAGCAGATATGCCCACTGAATTATGCATATTTAGCCCTTATCAATAGCTACCTAGGGGCTTCCCTGGTGGCTCAGTGGTAGAGAATCTACCTGCCAGCGCAGAAGACTTGGGTTCAATCCCTGAGTCAAGAATATCCCCCGGAGAAGGAAATGGCAACCCACTCCAGTATTCTTGCCTGGAAAATTCCATGGACGGAGGAGCCTGGGGGGCTACAGTCCATGGGGTCACAAAAGAGTCAGACACGACTAAACAACAACAATAGCTAACTAAGGTATTATCTATTAGGTATGATATCTGGTTAAGTAGTCTCAAAAAGAATAAATATTCTAAACAGGTTACAAATCAACTTTACACTTTTCAAAATAACTTTCGTATGATCTCAACTGGTTCTTATGACAACTTTGCAACAAGGACAGGGTAGATAATTATAACCATTTTACAGGTGAAGAAAGAGATTAAATGATTGTCTGAGGTTATAAAGCCTCTAAGTAACAGAAGTAGGATAAGAATCCTCGGAGCCATTATTATTTTGTTATTATTATCATATGGTTATAATGTTGACTCCCTGATATACTTCTCTTTTTGGCTCTCTGTCCTGTACACAGAGATCTCTGAAGTGCATGTACCCCTGAGCTGCTCTGTCTCCTCTGGGCTGGGGGGTAGGGTGTCCCTGGCTGTGTTCTTGGCTTTCACAGGGGCAGAAGGGGCCGGAAGCCTGGCCTGGCCCTGCTGGCTCATGTCCTCATTTTGCCTGGGGCCAGGCCTGAGTGGATGGTTAGAACTGGAACCCTTTTTACATTTCATGTTTTTCTGGTTTCTAAAAACGAAACAGGGCAAGACATCCCTGCAGCAGGAGTGTTTGTTCCAGGCAGGGCATTCCTGCCAGTCTCCTGTAGGAGGGCCTGCCTTTGGGCATTCCTATTCCCCTACCTCAGTATGTGATCACTCTGATAAGTTTTAAAGATGTATCACACTCGGTGTCCAGGTCTGACTGTTGGGTCAGATGCAAATACAGTAGGTTATACGGTTTCATTTGATTAAAATGAAGACTATTCGTGAAGTTGGGAGGTACATATGTTTACTAATATCATGCTGAAACTCTAAGAAGGGACCATCCCGAAGCCCCAGAGGAGTCAGGCTACATGGTATGACTCTGGAAGGAGCGATGGTGACCAGCATGGGCTGACACATGCTGGTTTGGTGGGACACTGCTCAGTCTGGTCTCTGGAGGGTCATTATCTTAAAGAGAGATCTTTCATTCTCATTTGGTCATTGCTTGAATTTCTTTTGGGGAAAAAAAAAAAAAAAAAAACATCTCCCCACATTCAAAGTAATGAAACTTAAGTTGGAAGCACCAAGGTTGTGTGAATGGGGAGGGTTTTAACTGAACAAGAAAACTTACACCCCTGCTCCTCCCTCGCTCACTCAGGTTGTACATCTGTATCGACTCAACTGCTCGTGCTTTGCACAATTGTCTCTGAGGACCAGGAGTTCAGTTTTGGATGCTCACTAATCAGACCCATGCCAGGGGAAACCCAGAAACTCTACCCAGAGAATTTAGCAACTCTACCCAGAGAATGCAAATAGTCGTTGCAAATACTCCTTCACACACCACCTAGACACCGTGGACTCCGGAGGCTGCAGGGCAAGCATGACTCTGAAACTCTCTCTTGTAAGCTGTAAGAACATGCTTTCCCACATGGCTCCTGATCTATCTGAGGAGAGAGAGAGAGAGACTGGAAGAAAGAGGGTGGAGGCAGGGAGACCTTCTCTGTGTAGAAGAAGCCAAGAGTGCAGCAGCAGCATAAACGTGCCAGAGGGAGGCAGGCAGGGAGCCAAGAGTCTGTGAGTGAGAGCTGAGCAGCGGGACAGGCTCCTCTCCCAGCACCAGCAGGCCTAGAAGAATTGGATGGTACCCTCCAGTTGCCTCAGCAACCAGGGGGTGTTGGAACTCCCAGGGGTTTGTTAGAACTCTGGGCTCCAAGGCGGGGCCTCCTGGTTCTTTTCAAACTGCATGGTGAGCAGCGGGAGGGTCTGAGTGGCCTCCTTGGTGTTTGGGGGCTTCTAGAGCTGCCTCCCCGGGCCAGCTGAGTCCCGTGATCAGAGTGGGCTGAGTCATGGCAGCAGCTGTGTGTCTCTCCAGCTACAATCTGCATGTGAAATCATACTTGTTATTGTATCCTAACCTTTTCAGCATAGATGTGACTTTATTTTCAAATCGTCCTTTTGCTGCCTGGGGGTTGTAATCTTTTCCCAAGTCTCAGCATTACAGTTCCCGAGTCTCCAGCATCCCCCACAACTTAGTTCTCCCCACTCCTACACAGGCAAGAAAGAAACTGAGCGTTGTGATGCCTGAAACATCTCGTCCTCTGAGTCTTAAGAGGACCAGGCCCTGGGGAGAGGACCCAGCTGTGTGCCGTCACATGCAGGGAGACCGGGAGGACCACCAAGACCAGCCTTCTCCACGCCTTGGCACCACCACCTCTCTTTTCAACTTCTTTCCCTTCGAAAACTAAACGGCATTCTCTAGGCTGTGGGACTCCATTTCCTGGCTCCCAGAAATCCTTGGTGTGAGAACAGGCAGAGGAATCTCCTGGGGTATAGTTGGAAGGAAGGGAGTAAGCTCAGGGTTGGATAACTTCCACGAGCAGAATCTTAACCCTGCTGCACAATGGAATTATCTGGGAGCTGTTAAAAAAACTGAGACCCTCAGGTCCAGGTCCAGATTCAGTGCATCAGACTTGCACAGAATTTCCTTTGTTTGTTTTTTGGTTTGTTTTTCTGTTTTGTATGACAAAGGTACTTTTGGTCACCATTCCTGGGTGATTCAGAGATGCAACCAGGGCTGAGAACCACTGATGGAAAAGCTGGGTGGCCTAGACACGAACACAGTCAAGGTCCCTGTGTGCTGCGTAACGGGCCCAAACCTGCTTCATCTGCCGGAGGCCCTCAGTTTGGCCAGTCAGGAAGCTCTACTTGGTGGTGAAGACCTCTTTCTTTCTCTACATCTACAGGATGCCTCTTCTAACTTGTTCCAAGCTTGAGGGAGGTGGTTCTGGCTACAAAGAACCCAGTTCTGTGGCACCATTATAGTAAGAGAGCTTTTGGAAAGTCGGCAGAGCACTGGAAGGAGAGGGAGTGGTTGGTTGGTTTTTTCTTGACATTTAAAATAAAACCCAGAGGAGGGATAGGGCAAAGACAACGAGGGAAGAAGCAGAACTGAAACAACAGATAGTCATGAACGAAAATGAAAGAATCCAGGAGATTCTTTCATTACCACCCCCACCCTTCACACCCACCACCCCTCACACCTGTTCTTTGAGACTCTGAGAGGGTGGGGCTTTTGACTCTAACAATTAAAATTGCAAGTGGCCTTCCTTGGAAATCAGTCCTAAAATTCTGAATAGCTATAGCTCTGGCAGCTGCTTTGGGACAGTTATTTCAGTGTCCCAGAGGGAAGATATTTTGGGGTTTAGTCCTTGCCAGAAATAAGAAGCTAAGGGAAAAGGAGAAACATTACAGAATTTCCAAAAATATTTTGATAGCAATGCAAAACTTTGTAGGAGGCTTAAAGAAAAGTTAGAGTACACTCTTATTTCAAGAACGCCTACTGGCTTTGCATGTTGGTTAGTAGATTAATTAGGTTACCCTGTGTTATTGTCTGTAGAAGGACAAGTTCACAGATACACATGTGGGAGTGCATATGTATACGTGTGTGTGCATATGCCTGTGTACACTTATTTATACATTTTTACTCTTATGATTTGTGTATATGAAATAGAAAAGTTCTGTTTTAAAATAATATAGAGCTTCTCCTATTTGAAAAAATAAAAGAGACGATATCAGGGTCTGAGTCTGGCAGTGAAACAGGGAAGTCTTCAGTCAGTGATGTCAACTTGGACTACACATCTCAAGATACGGAACATGATCCTACCCACCTGTGGTTGCCAGGGCAGTACTGGCCCTCTGCCGCACACAGGGACCTCTGGTGGGCCTGCTGAGAAGTCGTGTGCTCCAGATAGAGCTTGTTGTCTTCTTCCTCCAACCCTCTTCCCTTGACCACCTCTGGCTTCTCCTGCACTGCTTAAGCAAAGTCTCTTCTTTCTAGTGCAGCCCAGTCTCAGTGGTTAAGGGACTCTGCTCCTCCCAGTGGCCCAGGAATACGGCTATTTTGTGGGTTCTTATTTTTAGTGAGTTTAAGCTATTAGTTGTTGTTTTGTAATATTTTGTTATAATGTGCTCATTTTCTCTACAAGTACCCAAGGGCTGTGTTGCACAGGGTGCAATTTTAAAAATAAAATAATGCTAATTATGCCCTGGAGGTCAGCAGATGCAGGCTTAAGAATTACTGCATTGTAAGGGCATCCCTCAATTACGTGCATACTCATAAGTACCTGCGCAGCAGTCGGCTTGTCTGGGCGGAGCTGTAGAATCAGTCTGGGATCGGAAGTACTCAAATGGCAAAGCTTTGCTTATCTCAGCAAAGTTTGCTGAGATCATGCAGTTTGGGACTAAGTCACAAAAGTTTCTATGATGTAAAATGAAAGTAGAGGATGTGACAACACAAGATTTTCCCAGCAGTCAAAAGTGTGAGCCCTTTTGAAGGCTAGGCAGCTACAGCAATTGAGTAAATATTATCTTATCTGCTCCATAAAGTGTATATTAAAAAAAAATTCACCCCAGTGGCTCTTTTGAAAAAAACGTATTTCTAAAATTATTTATTTCTGGCTGTGCTGGGTCTTCGTTGCTGCTAGGGTTTTTCTCTAGTTGTGGTGAGCAGGGGCCCTCTCTAGCTGCAGTGTGCTGGCTTCTTGTTGCATGGCTTCTCTTGTCTCGGAGCGTGGCCTCTGGCATGCACGAGCTTCAGTAGTTGTGGCATATGGGCTCAGTGGTTGCGAATCCCAGGCTCTAGAGCACAGGCTCGGCAGTTGTGGCACACGGGCTTAGTTGCCCTGCGGCATGTGGGATCTTTCCGGACCAGGGATGGAAGATGTGTTTCCTGCAGCGGCGGGAGGATTCTTTACCACTGAGCCACCAGGGAAGCCTCTAGTGGCTCTTTTTTTTAAAAGAAAAAAAAAAAAAAACTTTTCCTTGACAGGGGAAAGATATTGTATTTTTTATTTAAAAAAGAAAGAAAATTTATTTTTATTTATGTGATTATACTTGTAGGAATTTTTTTTTGTTTCTTTGAATTTTAAAATATTAATGTTGGTAATATGCAACCATCGCCTCCCCCAAGCAGTTTTAAGTTCATATTGTTGCTAAAGTTAAGATTGAGTTTAATTAGGAAAGTTTTCAAGTTGAATGTTCATCAATAATAAAATCTTATAGTTCTTTACAGTTTATAAAGCATATTCACATGCTTGCTTATTTAATTTTCACAACGTAGAGAGGAAGGAAGATGTTGTTTTCTGTTGTTGTTTAGTCACTAAACTGTGTCCCACTCTTTGCGACCCCTGGACTATAACCCACCAGGCTCCTCTGTCCATGGGATTTTCCAGGCAAGCATCCTGGAGTGGGTTGCCATTTCCTTCTCCAGGGGATCTTCCCCACACCAGGATTGAACCCTGTCTCCCGCACTGGCAAGTGGATTCTTTACCACTGAGCCACCAGGTAGGTTTTACTGTCTCTAGTTTATGAGCAGAGAGGCCAAGGCTTAGGAAAGTTAAGGATTTTTGTCCCAGCTCATAAAACTGGCACATGAAGAATGTAAGACTTCTTATCCCAACCCCTTGTTCTTCCTTAACCCCTAACTGATGAGTTCGGTAGTGATTGCCAAAAGTAATGAATTATGTATATGTGTCTTGCATCATACGTTTTCTTATTAAAGTTTTAAATTTTGTGAGAGTTCTTTAAAAGAAAATCTCGGTGTGTTAGGAAGCTCAAGCTTCCTATGGCTTCAGCTCCCTCTCTCCCATATTTGTCAGGTTTGCTGGCTCAAGCAACTGTGTTTCCTTATCCTAATATTGAATGAGATCTAGAAAAATTCTCTTTCCTCTTAGCGGAGTCCAGCCCAGCTGTGACAACATTGGACCCTTTCAAAATTGGCTCATCCTAGCAAACTGAGAACGCAGTTGTGAAAACACATACATGGATTAGTTTACACAACACAGATTTTAAAATTCTAACTTAACAATAGCCTGGCTGATAGATTTCAGGACAGACACCCAGCTCCAGTTCCTAGGCCTTGTTTTCATCCTGTTTGGGGTGATGTTTGATTCCAAGGATTGTGTTATTTATCATATGATAGAAAAGCACTAGGCAGGGAGGAAGGAGCCAGGAGGTAAGACCAGGTCCCATGGGTGATGCTGGCAAGTCACTTTGCCTTCCTCTGTCTCAGCTTCCTCATCTGAGAAGTACATGGGCTCAAATACCCATATCTGCCATATTTTCCTCAGCCTTTGTCCTGGAAGTCTCTCTCAGTAGTCACAGATTTCCAATGGCCAGGCTGAGGTGGTGAGGAAAATGTCATATTTAAATATGCATACAAGAGAGGGTTGACTTGTACCTGGGACCCAGAACTGTTGAGACCCTGCCTTTCTAAAGACTTAGGGAGCTGAATACAAACTCATTTGGGGCCTAGAGATGCAAATAATGGAGACAAGCAAGGTGAGGACCCCTGAGAGTTCAGACCTAGAGGATGCAAACTGAGCGCAAGGATTGACAGGTGACGCCCGGATGGCACTCTTTGCTGCTGGAACATGAACTTCACCAGGGCAGCAGGGACTTTTGTTCTGCTTAGTGATGAATCTCACACCTAGGCACTCAATACATGCTGTTGAATGACGAGTGGATACTTCAAACTTGTGAGAAGTTAAATAAACAATGTGAGAAGATCTAACTGACCTAACTGCATTCACCCCCAAAATGCCCCCTGTGCCCTAAGGCTGGTCTCTGGATAATTATGACTCACTAGCTAAGCTACTGTCCACAGAGACACTAAATGGCTTGGCCTTTTCTCCTTCCACTCTCACTTTCTTTGGTGTGACCCTTGTCTGTACAATGGTTGGTCTCATTTTTGGCTCTGCCCATCATCAATTAATAAACTTCCCCAGAGTAATCATACTGTACAATTCAGTCATTAAACTGATATGGTCAACAAGACTACACAACCCTCCGGACTTGACTGAGGAGAACTAAGGGTGTGGTAACATGTGGGTGGATATGTTTGTAAGTAAATATTAAACTGAGTTCGAAGAGGAGAAAAAGAGGAGAGAGCTCCTTTGTCTCTGCATGTGCCTCGCGCTGATAATCGGGGATGGGCTCAGAGAAGTTGAGAAATTCTCTGCTTGGCTTGTGTTCCACTCTGCAAACAGTCTTAACTTTGTAAAACAATTTCATTAACATCATTGCACATATAATAAGATATTAAAAAGTCAGGATTTTTTGAACACAAGAAAAGCCTGACACGAATAGGGAATAATCCAAACAGGGTAACAGTGCTCGGAAAAACCTGGCAGCTCTTGAAAAACCTGCCTGGAGCCAGGGCCAAAGGCTGAGCTGCGCTCCAGCCACGCCTCCGTGGAGGCAGGGCTGTTTCTGGTTCACACTCCGCTTCCTTATGCAGGTTCCGGCTGTTCTCTTTGGTTTATCTCCTCTTTAGGATTTGGCTCCACAACTTGATGATTTTGCTCTTCTTCTTCGTTTCTGTTAATAGTTGCTTTTTTTCTTTTCTATCAACCTCTGTTCCCTCTGAGTGTATGTCTTCTGATGAAAGATTTCCTCTTGGGTGTGCTGGCCAGGGCACTGAACTCATTCATTAGCCCCATGCATTCTTCCTAAGAGGCATGTGGGTTTGCCTAGTTTGAGTTACACATGATCCTTACCCTTTAAGTGATTTACTACCAAGTAAACAGATAAAGCAGGTAAATATTGGATAAGGTGTAAAAAAGCAAATCAATTAACTATGACAATACATGGAATGCTTGAATACATTCAAAATGCATAATTTATAAGAAAATAGGGTTTGTTGCTTTTAGTAGAGAGAGGAAAAAAGTCTGGCATATAGGACAGACTTGTGATCTGTTCATTCTGTCCTCCAGTAATAACTAAGTAAATATGCTACGTTGGACACAGTAACAGAAAGAAGATGGGTATGACACGATTCATACTCTCAAAGCTTGTAGCTTGTAGAGGAGACATGATGTGTACACATGCCTATCTAAAATACAAGGGGGAAAGCGTTCAGTGTTTGGAGAGGTACACTAACAAGGCTTAGGCAAGGAAGCAATCTGGTACTGCTGCTAAGTCGCTTCAGTCGTGTCCGACTCTGTGCGACCCCAGAGATGGCAGCCCACCAGGCTCCCCCGTCCCTGGGATTCTCCAGGCAAAAACACTGGAGTGGGTTGCCATTTCCTTCTCCAGTGCATGAAAGTGAAAAGTGAAAAGTGAAAGTGAAGTTGCTCAGTCGTGTCCGACTCTTAGTGACCCCATGGACTGCAGCCTACCAGGCTCCTCCATCCATGGGATTTTCCAGGCAAGAGTACTGGAGTGGGGTGCCATTGCCTTCTCCAAGGAAGCAATACTTTTTGGCTAAAGAGGAGGTGGAGACATTTGAGGCAGGCTGGAAGCACAGGTGGGATTTCATGTTTTCAAGGTTTCACCAGGTCACTGATGCCTCAAGGTGAAAATAAGTCATCGCAACTGGCAACTGAAAAAACAGTATTTTTCTGGCTTTAGTCCACATCTATTATAGTGGGTTTCTACACCTTACCCAGTCTTCTTGCCCCGATATTTTTTTTGGGCCTTGCCAGTTCTGAACTATTTGAGAATCATATCCTCTTTTCAGCATCTGAGAAAGTTATGGAACCTATTTCCAGAGAAATAAACGTATATACCCAGATAGTTGCACACAGTTTTCAAGAGTTCGGGGACCCTTGCAGCCTTCTTGGACTCCCAGGAATCCATGGTCTCCAGTTTAAGGATTCCTGATGTAGAGAGTCCCTGAAGTGTGGAAGCCATCAGAGTTCAGAGCTACAGAGCAGGGTCTGACTGTTAGCACGCTGGGAGCAGCTCTCACATACAAAAGCCACAGTGTGTTCTCTGGAGTCCTCCAGAGAACCAATCTTGGGGGCCAATCTTGACACCAAAGCAGTGCTCCTTGCTAATGTACACCTATATGTCTACACACACATGTGTGCACACACACAATCAGAATGGGGAATGCATTTGTGCAGGGTGCACATATGTTTTTTTAACACTTCTCTGGTGACTCTGATACCCCTGATGTGTCCCTCCACACCCACTGCCTTAGGATGTTATTATGTATGAGCCTCCTGCGTCCCTGGTGCTGAGAGACTCCTGCCTGGCAAACCCATCTGACATGCCCAGACGAATCTGAGCCCTGGCTGTGAGCCCAGCTTAGGCTCGAGCTGGGACATCCCTCCACTCACCTTGCATGCTGAGTTAATATTGAAGCCAGATGGCAAAGTAAGGTCACCAACAAGGAAACTCTAGAAAGCAGGCAGTTTGCAAGTGTTAAAATAATTCTCTATCACAACTTCCTTGAGCAGGAGCTGGGCTGGAGCCTTTTAGAATCAGGGATGTGACCTAGGATGTTGAGTTGTTCTGATCTGCAGCTCTGGAATTAGACTGGGCTTCTGGGAGTCATGAGTAGGTTGGGGTGAAAACCGCCTCCCTTTTCCTATTTTGAAGGCCATTGAACGTCAGTGTGGTATCTCCCTCAGGACCAAGTGTAGATTCCGGATGTGCAGAGTAAGCATGTGTTTCTTACTCTGGGAGAAGGCGATCCCCTCTCCTAGTTGCTGTCGCTTCAGTCGTGTCCGACTCTGTGCAACCCCAGAGACGGCAGCCCACCAGGCTCCCCCGTCCCTGGAATTCTCCAGGCAAGAACATTGGAGTGGGTTGCCATTTCCTTCTCCAATGCATGAAAGTGAAAAGTGAAAGTGAAAAGTGAAAGTGAAGTTGCTCAGTCGTGTCCGACTCTTAGCGACCCCATGGACTGCAGCCTACCAGGCTCCTCTGTCCATGGGATTCTCCAGGCAAGAGTACTGGAGTGGGTTGCCATTGCCTTCTCTGCTCCCAGTTGCTACTCCCACATTAATCAAAGCTGTATGGGCTCTCACCCCATCAGATCCCCTTCTCAACTGGAAATGGCAAATCAGGGAGAACTGTGTCCTGGGGGTATAGTGGTACTCTTTTATATTCGGAAGGGCAATCTGTATTTCTGAATATAAACACCTAGTTTATATACTCCAGTGCTGCTGGTGCCAAGTTGTGTCCAACTCTTTGTGACCCCATGGACTGCAGCCCACCAGGTTCCTCAGTCCATGTGATTCTCCCAGCAAGAATACTGGAGTGGGTTGCCATTTCCTTCTCCGTCATATACTCCAGTACTTCCCAAGAATTTCTAACAGTTACTCATAAACACCCACTGTATCTGGGTATCAGGTCAGGCACTTCAGAAAGGAACCGTTTATAGTGAGTTTTTGGTAGGGAGATGTTCTGAGAAACGTGTGAGGAGGAGGCCTTGACCAGGTTCCTTGATTCACAACACAAAAGCGACAACGTCTACTGTCTGTGAACCAAGGATTCTTCTTGCCTTGTGTTTTTCTTTTCTTTAAAAAATTTATTTATTTTAATTGGAGGATAGTTACTTAACAACATTGTGATGGTTTTTGCCGTACATCAATACGAATTGGCCATAGGTATACACGTGTCCCCTCCCTCCTGTACCCCACACCTACCTTCCTCCCCTGTTATTCTTTCCTATTATTTTTTCTTAGCTTAAATTTATGTAAAACTTTGCTGTGTTAAATGTTTACATTTTTCTAAAAAAGGGAGGGGGAGAAGAAGTCTTTTGAATCTTTCTGGTTCTTTCTAATAACTTTCAGTCCTGACATCTGCCTTGAAATTGTCATGACTTTGGCAAGCAGAAGGGGAAACAGGAAGAGAACTCCTGGCCTCCCTGAACCTGACTTCAGAGCCCAAGCTCTCCTCTCTCTGTAGGAGCCAGGAGCCCCAGGGAAGGGCTTGAAGGCAGGGGTGCTCACAAACAGTGGGCTGGGAAGCCCTACTCCGCACAGCACGAAAGCTACTGAAACAGATAAATTTGAGGCTTGGGAGCTGAATTGTCTTAAGAGCTAGTCTTTTTTTTTTTTCTTTTTTTCTGAGAGTTATTACTATCCTTGGAATTTATTTCCTTGGAGGTTGGTGGCAGCCTGAATTTGGCAGTTTTCAGGGCAGTGTGCTTTTGAATTTGCTTCCATTTCTTTCTTTCTTTTTTCTCTCCTAAAACTTGGGGTTCTGAGGACTCAGGGCATTGCCTTATTAGGAAGGAGAACGTGTCAACCTGTGCTGAAATTGCTACACGACAGGATGCCTAGACTCACCTGGGGTGCCCTGAGCAGGGACAAGCAGGATTTAGGACTGAGCTCAATATAAAAACAAACCAAAACCAAACCAACCAAAACCATCTATCAAAGGCAGACAAATGAGAACATTTCGCACCTCTGAATATCAAAATTAAAAGACAAATTAAAAACGGGGAAAAGTATGTTTGAAACATATATAAGAGAAATTTAAGGTCATTTGAAAGTGCCCCTTCAGGAATTCCCTGGTGGTCCAGTGGTTAGGACTCCCTGCTTTCACTGCAAGGAGCACAGGTTCTGTTCCTGGTCAGGGAACCAAGATTCTGCAAGCTGTGCATCAAGGTGTTTCTCCCTCCTCTGAAAAATGCACTTTCAAATCAAGAAGAAAACGGTGAATATCTTGATCAAAGGTATAATAGCATAATAATGCACAGAATAAGAAATACAAATGATACTAACTATATAAAAATGCTCACCCTGCCTAGTAGTCAAAGAAATGCAACTTAAACGAAAAGGCCATATTTTTGATTATCAGATTGGCAAGGATTAAAAATAAAAACTGGGTTGGTTGAGTATGTGGATAAATGGGTACTTTTATGAGTAGCAATGGCAACCCAGTCCAGTACTCTTGCCTGGAAAATCCCATGGATGGAGGAGCCTGGTGGGCTGCAGTCCATGGGGTCGCTAAGAGTCGGACATGACTGGGCGACTTCACTTTCACTTTTCACTTTCATGCATTGGAGGAGGAAATGGCAACCCACTCCAGTGTTCTTGCCTGGAGAATCCCAGGGACGGTGGGGCCTGGTGGGCTGCTGTCTATGGGGTCGCACAGGGTCGGACACGACTGAATCGACTTAGCAGCAGCAGCAGCAGTGAGCATATAAATTGGAGGACAATGTGACAGTGTATATCAGAAAACTTAAAATTGTGTATACCCTTTAGTACAGTAGATCCACTTAAAGGCATTTAACTTTAGGGAATTCCCTGATAGTCCTGTGATTAGGATTCTGCACTTCCAAGGACGTGAATTCTATCCCAGGTCACCGAACTAAAATTCCACAGGCCACACGGTACAGCCAAAAATGAAAAAGGAATTAATCTTTAGGAAATTATCAGAGATCTGTGGAACTAGTTAGCTACAAGGATGTTAAATAATATACCCATACTATGAAATATGCATGTATTAAAAATGATGTCATAGGTATTTAATTGTATAAAAGGATATTCATAATATATCAAATTTTAAGTTAACTAAAATTAGCATATAACTGTAATCCAGTTTTACAAAAGAAAATCTGATCAATAGAAAGAAAGACTTCAGTTCAGTTCAATCACTCAGTCGTGTCTGACTCTTGTGACCCCATGAATAGCAGCACGCCAGGCCTCCCTGTCTATCACCAACTTCCGGAGTTCACCCAAACTCATGTCCATCGAGTCGGTGATGCCATCCAGCCATCTCATCCTCTGTCGTCCCCTTCTCCTCCTGCCCTCAATCTTTCCCAGCATCAGGGTCTTTTCAAATGAGTCAGCTCTTCACATCAGGTGGCCAGAGTATTGGAGTTTCAGCTTCAACATCAGTCCTTCCAATGAACATCCAGGACTGATCTCCTTTAGGATGGACTGGTTGGATCTCCTTGCAGTCCAAGGGACTCTCAAGAGTCTTCTCCAACACCACAGTTCAAAAGCATCAATTCTTCGGCACTCAGCTTTCTTCACAGACCAACTCTCACATCCATACATGACCACAGGAAAAACCGTAGCCTTGACTAGACAAACCTTTGTTGGCAAAGTAATGTCTCTGCTTTTCAATATGCTATCTAGGTTGGTCATAACTTTCCTTCCAAGGAGTAAGCATCTTTTAATTTCATGGCTGCAGTCACCATCTGCAGTGATTTTGGAGCTCCCCAAAAATAGTCAGCCACTGTTTCTACTGTTTCCCCATCTATTTCCCATGAAGTGATGGGACCAGATGCCATGATCTTCGTTTTCTGAATGTTGAGCTTTAAGCCAACTTTTTCACTCTCCACTTTCACTTTCATCATGAGGCTCTTCAGTTCTTTTTCACTTTCTGCCATAAGGATGGTGTCATCTGCATATCTGAGGTTATTGATGTTTCTCCCGGCAATCTTGATTCCAGCTTGTGCTTCCTCCAGCCCAGTGTTTCTCATGGTGTACTCTGCATGTAAGTTAAATAAGCAGGATGACAATATACAGCCTTGATGTACTCCTTTTCCTATTTGGAACCAGTCTGTTGTTCCATGTCCAGTTCTAACTGTTGCTTCCTGACCTGCATACAGGTTTCTCAAGAGGCAGATCAAGTGGTCTGGTAGTCCCATCTCTTTCAGAATTTTCCACCGTTTATTGTGATCCATACAGTCAAAGGCTTTGGCAGAGTCAATAAAGCAGAAATAGATGTTTTTCTGGAACTCTCTTGCTTTTTCCATGATCCAGTGGATGTTGGCAATTTGATCTCTGGTTCCTCTGCCTTTTCTAAAACCAGCTTGAACATCTGGAAATTCATGGTTCATGTATTTTTGAAGCTTGACTTGCAGAATTTTGAGCATTACTTTGCTAGCATGTGAAATGAGTGCAATTGTGCAGTAGTTTGAGCACTCTTTGGCATTGCCTTTCTTTGGGATTGGAATGAAAACTGACCTTTTCCAGTCCTGTGGCCACTGCTGAGTTTTCCAAATTTGCTGGCATATTGAGTTCAGCACTTTCACAGTATCATGTTTTAGGATTTGAAATAGCTCAACTGGAATTCTATCACCTCCACTAGCTTTGTTCGTAGTGATGCTTTCTAAGGGCCACTTGACTTCACATTCCAGGATGTCTGGCTCTAGGTCAGTGATCACACCATCATGATCATCTGGGTCGTGAAGATCTTTTTTGTACAGTTCTTCTGTGTATTCTTGCCACCTCTTCTTAATATCTTCTGCTTCTGTTAGGTCCATACCATTTCTGTCCTTTATTGAGCCCATCTTTGCATGAAATGTTCCCTTGGTATCTCTAATTTTCTTGAAGAGATCTCTAGTCTTTCCCATTCTATTGTTTTCCTCTATTTCTTTGCATTGATCGCTGAGGAAGGCTTTCTTATCTCTTCTTGCTATTCTTTGGAACTCTGCATTCACATGGGTATATCCTTCCTTTTCTCCTTTGCTTTTCACTTCTCTTCTTTTCACAGCTATTTGTAAGGCCTCCTCAGACAGCCATTTTGCTGTTTTGGATTTCTTTTTCTTGGAGATGGTCTTGATTCCTGTCTCCTGTATAATGTCATGAACCTCCATCCATAGTTCATCAGGCACTCTGTCTATCAGATCTATTCCCACTAAAAGAATATAAAAGAAGGTTAACAGTTACAGCCAGTTGTTTTTCTAAGATAGTAGAATTGTAATTAATTTTTCTTTCTTGTCATCATTTCTGTTTTACAAGTTTTCTACAGAGAATATATTTTCTTTCCACAAATAGAAAAATAAACCTTCATGGCATTATTTATTTAGTCAAATGTTGATATATTTTTACCCCCTGAGTATGGTGCCAGTGGAAGAAGTCTTATGGCTTCAAAGGTAACTTGAGCAATGAGCTCTGTCATTTTCAAATTTTAAATAAGAATTTTTTGAATTTGAAGCAATTTGATTTTTCTCTTTGTGAAATTGTAATGTGAGAACTCTCTCTAGAACTAAAACAAGTGATTTAATCCCTTTTTAAAAATTAAAATGATGTTCTGAGGAAATTAAAGTCCACAATGACTAATGCAACCATGAAAATGAGCACTGACATTTGCAGAGTTTAAAAATAAAGTAGGGCCCCAAAGCCCATTATACCAGCCTACACATGAGAGGAACATCAGACAAACCCAAATTGAGGGCAACCTTCTATGGAATACAATTACTCCTCAAGAGAGTCAAGGTTGTGAGAAGCAAGGGAAGCCTGAAAAACCGTCATGGGCCAGAGGACATGAAGACAGGACAGAAACACTGTGTGGTATCTTGAGCTATATCCTGGAACAGAAGAACGTTAGTGGACATACAGGTGGAATCCAAGTAAAGTCTGGAGTTTAGTTGGAAATAACTCACCAATGTTGGTTTCCTAGTTTTGACAGATATACCATGGTCATATAAGATGTTAACATTGTAGGGTGACAAACCACCCTGGTTTGTCTTGGAGAGGGACTTTTCATATATGAGATATACACTGCTTGTCTTTTTATTATCTTGCTGTTTATGTTTTCAGAGATATTTGTTTGCAGGGTATTCTGTGTGGTTATTTATTTGGCCTTTTTGTGCATTCACTTTTAGCATGCATTAAATAAGCTTTAAAAAGTTTGTACTTCTTTCCATTTCATTGCTTTATCCCTGGATTTTACGTACTTTCAAAATATTCATTTGTAAGCCTTTGTTCACATGCTCTCATCTCCTGCTCAAAAAAAGTTTCCAAGATTGCTTAAACCCCTCTATGCATGGGTCCCTATGCTATTCTTATAGAATCTTCCACTCTCAATATTCTACTAGATTTTTTTTTTCTACTAGATTTTTTAAAGTGAAGATTCTTACTTTTTTCCCTCTCATTTAAGAATCAAGGTAGGGACTTCCCTGGTGGTTCAGTGATTAAAGACTGTGCTCCCAGTGCAGGGGCCTGGGTTCCATCCCTGGTCAGGGAATTTGGTCCTGCCCTTGGCAATGAAGATCCATGTGCCACAAGTAAGACCCAGTGCAGCAAAACACACACACACACGCACACAATCAGCTTTTATTTTTTATTTTTTTGAAGTCCATTTTTTAATATTTTTATGACAAGAAATTCCAATAATTCAGAATCAGCATTTTTTTTTTTTAATCAAAGTATAACTGGCTTGGTGGTAAAAAGAATCCACCTGCCAATGTGGGAGACCTGGGTTCAGTCTCTGAGTCAGGAAGATCCCCTGGAGAAGGAAATGGCAGCCCACTCCAGTATACTTGCCTGGAAAATTCCGTGAACTGAGAACCCTTCAAAGGCTGAAGTTCATGGGGCTGCAAAGAGTCGGACACAACTGAGTGACTGAGCGCATAGGGAGACATCCTTCTAAAGCACAAGTCTATGAATTTTTGACTACTAGATTTTTTTAAACTTGTAATCAGATATTATCTTCTTAATTCTTCACAGATGTTTGAATTCATCAATAAAGATAAAGGTGACTTGAAATACTGATAGACTATGTCTATACCAGTTATAATAAATAAAATCTTCATTAAAGTTTTGTTCATTTCTTAAATACCCCTTTTCTCTTGAGTACAAGGTTTAGAATTATTAAGTTTAAATTTCATGGAGGACAAGACATAAGTAAATTCTGTAGGAAAAATGATTGCAAGTATCAGAAAGTTATGATTTAATTAAAAAAGTCAGCATGAATTCACATCTTATCTGCCACAGTTATGTGAAATAATCTCTGGGTCTGACGACAAATATCAGCTCAGGGAAGCCATGAACCGATTATTTGGGATCGTGCAAAGAATGCTATACAAACAACTAATCTAGAAGTTAAAGTATGGTATGGGGATGAACTACTTAAGTAGATTACACATTGACTTTGATATCAAAGTGTGGAATAGTTTGGGATGGATGGATTACAAAGCTCTAGGGATCAATATTAAGACCAATTTTATTCATTTTATTTGTCAGTTACTTAGAAGGAACATGCAGTAAGCTTGTTATACAAAACCAGAGGGAGGGACAGTCCATACAAAACAGGAATGAAATGACTTGAGTAGCCTAGGAACATAAGCAGATAAGTGGCTTATTCAGTTCAGGGTGGAGGAAATATGAAGTAGAAAGATTATCTCACAGTAATATGAAATCACAATGTTCAAGTAGAGCAAAAGAGTGAAAACTCATTAGGTGAGTAAATAAACATGCTATAAATAAAGTAATTCAAATGCTATGAGTAAGAAAGGAATATTGACTATTGAATTTAAATATTAATATTTTAAGTAAAAACACTTTCTTTAGTGTAGCAGACTAAGAAAATAACTCACGGAAATAGGTATAATTAGAGGAAAAATAATGATGCTTTGGGAATTCCCTGGCAGTCCAGTGGTTAGGACTCTGAGCTCTCACTTCCAAGGGCCTGGGTTCAATCCCTGGCCCAGGAACTAAGGTGCCACAAGATGTGAGGTGGGGCCAAAAAAAAATAATAATAATGACACTTGCTGTCAAGGATGATAGATCACTTGCATTCTGGGTAGTGCATCAGTACCAGAGATATATTAAATTAGGTTGTAGAGCCACTTAATTTACTTACTATGCTTTATAACTTACATATACATTGCACACATTTTATATATATCAAGTGGTATATAATAAAAATATTTAAAGATTTCCTTACACATTTTTGGTGATTTATTCAGCTGATCAATACTAGTTTTGTGACCTCTTTACAATCAGCAGGTCATATTATTAGCAGTTCCTCCATCAAAATAAGATGTCTGAAACTTTCACCTTAACAGAATCCAAATTTGTGGTGTATTGAAATCAGTGAGCCGTTCAATAGATGTTTGTTGATTGTCTTTTCTTTGCACAACAAATATAATTGTGTCTTGTACTTAAATATGTCTCTTTTGATAAAGTGTAAAAATCTAACCTTTTCTAAGAGATTGGACACATGTATATGGATGGCTGAGTCGCTCTGCTGTTCACTGAAACTATCACATTGTTAATCAGCTTACTCCGATACAAATAAAAAGTTTTTAAAAATCTAGCATGTTCTCTCTCCTTCTTTTTTGGTTACACCTTTATTTATTTGTTTGTTTTTGCCTGTGCTGGGTTTGGTTGCTGCGTGAGCTTTTCTCTAGTTGCATAACTCTCTGGTTGTGATGTGTGGACTTGTCATTGCAGTGGCCTCTCCTGCTGCAGAGCACAGTGAAGTCACTCAGTTGTGTCCAACTCTTTTGCGACCCCCATGGACCACAGCCTACCAGGCTCCTTCGTCTATGGGATTTTCCAGGCAAGAGTACTGGAGTGGGTTGCCATTCCCTTCTCCAGAGCACCTTCCGAACCCAGGGATCGAACCCATATTTCCTGCATTGCAGACAGATGCTTTACCGTCTGGGCAGGCTCTAGAGCATATTGGCTCAGGAGTTGTGGTTCCTGGGCTCTAGAGCACAGGCTCAATAGTTGTGGAGCACTGGCTTAGTTGCTCCAAGGCATGTGGAATCTTCCCCCACCAGGGATCAAACTCATCTCCTGCATTAGCAGGCAGATTCTTTACCACTGAGCCACCAGGGAAGCCCTAGCATTTTCTTTTAATATCTGAGATTCAAATAAGTTGATGTCATACCTTAAGAAAAAAAAAGTTCCAGTGGGACAAATGAAGAGCTGTTTTCTTTTCAAACCATACTCCTCTCCTTCCTTGAGAATCACTGTTTACAAGTCACAGAAAAAGGGTGAGATATCATGCTTGGGCACAAAATATGTAGGATTTAAACAGTGATGACAACATGTTTGTGAATTAAGTGTAATATTAAGGGCACACAGTTAAAAGTGAGGGAATTACTAATTGCTGGAAGCAGTGGCTTTATGGAAACAAGGTTAAGGCTTGAACTGAGGCTTAAAGGCTTTTTAGAATTTTCAAGAACACAGGGCAGAGGGCACGACAAGCTTGGTGATAAAGGTTCAGGCTTCCCTGATGGCTCAGATGGTAAAGAATCTGCCTGAAACGCAGGAGACCCAGGTTTGATCCCTGCGTCAGGAAGATCCCCTGGAGAGTGGAATGGCTAACCACTCCAGTATTCTTGCCTGGAGAATTCCATGGACAGAGAAGCCTGGTGGGCTACAGTCCATGGAGTCAACAAAGAGTTGGACATAACAGCGTGACTAATATAGGAAAGGAAACAGAAGGCTGGTATTCTCCATATTCTCTCTCTCTTGGTCTCTTCTGTCTCAGACTTGGCTTGCAGTGCTACAATGCATGAAATATCCCATGCAAACGACTCCATACAGTATTTTTGGGCTTCCCAGGTGGTGCTAGTGGTAAAGAACCTGCCTGCCAATGCAGAAGACATACGAGATGTGGGTTCAATCCCCGCATTGGGAAGATCTCCTAGAGGAGGGCATTGCAATCACTCCAGTTTCTGGCCTGGAGAATCCCATGGACAGAGAAGCCTGGTGGGCTACAGTTCATGGGGTCACACAGAATTGGACACGACTGAGCAACTTAACACACAGCACAGAGTGATTACATATACGGCAGTGAAGGGTTTTGAGAAGACCCTTGTATATGTTAGATAATGGGAATCACTAACATTTTTGAGGCAATCAATGTAAGGTTAATTTGAGGGCGGGAGCAGGAAAGTCTGGAATACTATTTGAGCTACAGAAGTCCAGACAGGGAAAAAAAGCACGCTCTGATTTCTTTCAGAAGGAGCCAACTAACACTCAGTGATTTCTGAATTTGGAAGATACTCCCCTATCAATGCAACTTTAGACTTTGTTATTTCTCTTCTGTTTTATCTGAATGTGTGTATGTTTATCTTTCTCCTCATAAATGGATAATCTGTGGCTTGGAGGTAGGGGCTATGCACTATCTTACGGAATTTGTTGCCGTTCAGTCGCTATGTTGTATCTGACTCTTCGCGACCCCATGGACTGCAGCACGCCAGGCCTCCCTCGTCATCTCCTGGAGTTTGACCAAGTTCATGTCCATTGAATCGGTTGGATTGATGCTATCCAATCATCTCATCCTCTGCCACCCTCTTCTCCTTTTGCCTTCAATCTTTCCCAGCATCAGGGTCTTTTCCAATGAGTCAGCTCCTTGCATCAGGTAGCCAAAGTATTGGAGCTTCAGCTTCAGCATCAGTCCTTCAGTAAATAGTCAGGATTGATTTCCCATAGGATTGGTTGGTTTGATCTCCTTGCTGTCCAAGGGACTCTCAAGAGTCTTCTCCAGCACCACAGTTCGAAAGCATCAATTCTTTGGCACTCAGCCTTCTTTATGGAATAGAGCTCAATAAATTGTGTGGTTTCAGTGGGTAGCTGAAGGAGATTCTGCAAGAAAATTTGTTAGCACCTTGGAACTGGCTGCCAGTGAAAAAGAAAAGAGAGAAATGTGTCCAAGGCAATTTCATGTATGAGCATCTGAGAAAAGGATGAGGAAATTTCTGTCAGAGACAGGAACGTCACAGGGAGAAGGGATCTGGTTCTGTAGAAAGTTATGGGTTTAGCTTTGAACGTTCTGAGTTTGAGGTTAAAGGGAGACGTTCCAGAGGAAGTGACAGTGCTTGATGTAATGGAACTGGAACTCAGGGGACAGGAGACGATACAGAGCTTGGGATTGAATTTAGATATGGCTGAAGTTGCAGGAATGGTGGTGCTTCCTGGGGATGAGTTTGTAAAGAAAAGCTCAGGGAATCCAAACCCAAGTCTGGAGTAACGTTCATCCCTTAGGGGCTGGAAGGAGGAAAAGAAACCCTAACCGTACATTGACCAGTACAGTACTTAGTAGTCACATGTGGCCATCTAAACTTAAATCATGTGTGCTCCTGCTCACTTGTGTCTGACGCTTTGGAGCCTCATGGACTGCAGACCTCCAGACTCCTCTGTTCATGGAATTTTCCAGGGAAGAATACTGGAGTGGATTGCCATTTCTTACTCCAGGGGATCTTCCTAATCCAGGGATCGAACCCTCACCTCTTTTGTCTCTTGCATTGGCAGGTGGGTGCTTTACTACTAACGCCACCTGAGAAGCCCATAAATTTAAATTAATTAAAAACAATAAAAAACTCATTTCTTGGGTCACCATGGCCACATTTCAAGTGCTCGCTAGTCACGTGTGATTAGTGGTTACTGTAATGGATGGTGTCAACAAAATACTATCTTAAAGATTCCAATGACTTCCTTATTGCCAAATCCATGGATTGCCCCTACCCTGATTCTCATTCTTTTTCAGCATTTGACACTGTTAACATTTCCTCCTTAAATTTTCTCCTCCCTTGAAAAGTCACCTGCCCTTTGACTTTCTCTCAAATGAGTATTTCTCTATATCTTTGTAATGCTGTCCAATAAAATAATCTATGATGCTCAGCCCCATCCAGGAGCCCCACTCAAAGTCCACTCATTAGAACAAAAGATACTCCTATCATCCAGGAAATTCCAAGGGATTTAGGAGCTCTGTGTCAAGATACAGGGTAAAAGACCAAATATTTGAACAAAAGATGCTCCTAGTGCCTTATCACTCAGGGAATCACAAGATGTTAGGAGCGCTGTGCCAGGAAGGAGGGGTGGATGGGGGAACAGAGAGCAATATGTCTATTTTCTGTTATTTTATAGGCTCCCAACTCCTTGACCTGCATTTGAGTCTCTTTTTGGCTATGAGTTCAAGTCCGTAATAGGCTGTTGGATATCTCATGGATATCCTGCTAGCACCTCCAACTCAACACATCTAAAATCAAACTCATGATTGTTCATCCCATACTCATTCAGTTTTTCATGTTCTTTATTCCAGCTCATCTTTCCAGTAACTAAAGCTGGAAAACTTAGTCATATGTGAATCATTTTCTCCCTCCCCTCTACCCCTTCAGTCAATCAGCTGCCTGGCCATGCTGATTTACTACCTCTGCCATACACTCGTGTATTAATTTATTATTTTTTGTTTAAAATAATGATTATGAAATATTTAGGTAAACAGGATGGTAATAAATAACACTATCATAAAATAGTATACTCAGCTTAGCTTAAGTAAAACTTGCAAATGCAAACAAAGCCCTTGGCAAATCCATTCAGATCCCATCCTCCTCTCCATGCCAAGGGGGATCACTATTTAAAACTTAGTATTTATCATTCCCATGCAAGATTTATAGTTCTTCTCCACATGTATCCACATATGGCATAGATATATAAGTTGTGTTTTTAAACTTTGGGTAGTTGTGGTATTCTGTTTATCCTATTATAACTTTTTTCACTTATTATTATTTTTGAGATTTATCTTTGATGAATCATCTCTTTTTATTAAATTTGTTATTTAATGAATATACCATAATTTATTGACCACTATGAATTATAATGTATATATATGCATACATATACACACACACATTTGTATATATAATAAATATGTGTGTGTGTGTGTGTGTGTGTGTGTGAATAGTTGCTTTCATTTTCTTACTTGACCTCTAGAGTTGAAATGGAGTAATGACATGGTGCAGCATTTCAGGCATTTTTGGTTAATTGGAAAAATTCTATTCCTTGTGGCAGGTATTATAAAATAAAAACTTTTCAATATTTTCTAAAATTCTATCCAACTTGCTCTCTGCCATTTCATTCTTTATTTTTTCCCCTTTCTTTTTTCTCCTCTAACTAGGCCTTAGGTATGGTTGCCTATTTTGAGAATAGTTAGTAGGTATGTCTGGTTTATAGGATTAAAGGATAGAAAAAGGGAATTCCTTGGCAGTCTAGTGGTTAGGACTCAGTGCTTTCACTGTCATGGCCCAGAAGATTCCACAAGCCATGAGGTGTGGGGGAAAAAAAAAACCCATTATAAGATAGAGATTTAATCATGAAATAAAGTATGTTACACTTCATGTTGAAAGTGACTGTTCATCATTGAGGGACAACTCACCTTAATGGCATCAGGTTTATTTAGTTTTAAGTAAGGTATTATTAATTTAAGTAAATATTTAATATTTAAGTAAAGCTAACCCATAAGTTTCCTAAGTACAACCAAGAGAATTTCTAGCATTTTATATTACTCTAAGAAAGATAACTGACAAGTACTTCCCTGTACTTTATATTCTTCTAACACAGATTATTAAAAATGTTGAAATACATAATCCATCTTTTCTTAGAAAACTGCAACAACTTAGAAATATGTCAGTGGACTAAGCTTCCTGGACTGACATGAAGACAACTTTAGAATTATTGCAAATAATTTAGAAAATTTAGAATACCCAGGGATGTCAATAGCCTGGATAAACAGAATGGGATTTCATGAATTATAAAAATATCTGTCCTTTTGCACCACACTGATATCATTGGTATGGAGCTTGAATGAAAATGAGGGTCTAACTCAGTTGGAAAATGTGATCTTGAAAGAGGTGAGCTATCATTAGGTCAAAGAAATTTTACCATATAGTATTTATTGGTTAATTGTAATTTTTTACTTCATCATTCATTTTTCCACAAGATAATAGTCTTGACAGTTTTTTGGTTTAGTATTAATTAAACATCCACAGCATGTTCAGTATTGGTTAGAGCATTAAAAATATATGACCCCTGATGGGAATACCAGACCACCTGATCTGCCTCTTGAGAAATTTGTATGCAGGTCAGGAAGCAACAGTTAGAACTGGGCATGGAACAACAGACTGGTTCCAAATAGGAAAAGGAGTTCGTCAAGGCTGTATGTATATTGTCACCCTATTTATTTAACTTATATGCAGAGTACATCAATGATGCTAAAGCTGAAACTCCAGTACTTTGGCCACCTCATGCAAAGAGTTGACTCATTGGAAAAGACTCTGATGCTGGGAGGGATTGGGGGCAGGAGGAGAAGGGGACAACAGAGGATGAGATGGCTGAATGGCATCGCTGACTCGATGGACGTGCGTCTCAGTGAACTCCGGGAGTTGGTGATGGACAGGGAGGCCTGGCGTGCTGCGATTCATGGGGTCGCAAAGAGTTGGACACGACTGAGCGACTGATCTGATCTGATCTGAGAGTACATCATGAGAAACGCTGGACTGGAAGAAACACAAGCTGGAATCAAGATTGCCGGGAGAAATATCAATAACCTCAGATATGCACATGACACCACCCTTATGGCAGAAAGTGAAGAGGAACTAAAAAGCCTCTTAATGAAAGTGAAAGTGGAGAGTGAAAAAGTTGGCTTAAAGCTCAACATTCAGAAAATGAAGATCATGGCATCCAGTCCCATCACTTCATGGGAAATAGATGGGGAAACAGTGGAAACAGTGTCAGACTTTATTTTTCTGGGCTCCAAAATCACTGCAGATGGTGACTGCAGCCATGAAATTAAAAGACGCTTACTCCTTGGAAGGAAAGTTATGACCAATCTAGATAGCATATTCAAAAGCAGAGACATTACTTTGCCAACAAAGGTCCGTCTAGTCAAGGCTATGGTTTTTCCTGTGGTCATGTATGGATGTGAGAGTTGGACTGTGAAGAAGGCTGAGCGCCAAAGAATTGATGCTTTTGAACTGTGGTATTGGAGAAGACTCTTGAGAGTCCCTTGGACTGCAAGGAGATCCAGCCAGTCCATTCTGAAGGAGATCAGCCCTGGGATTTCTTTGGAAGGAATGATGCTGAAGCTGAAACTCCAGTACTTTGGCCACCTCATGCGAAGAGTTGACTCATTGGAAAAGACTCTGATGCTGGGAGGGATTGGGGGCAGGAGGAGAAGGGGACGACAGAGGATGAGATGGCTAGATGGCATCACTGACTCGATGGACGTGAGTCTGAGTGAACTCCAGGAGTTGGTGATGGACAGGGAGGCCTGGCGCGCTTCGATTCATGGGGTCGCAAAGAGTCGGACACGACTGAGCGACTGATCTGATCTGGTCTGAACACAAGTAGTTCACATTCTAAGATTTGGTTTAAAAATGATCTCCATTATAAATATGTATTGTTTTTATCTACTTTATTGTTTTCTTTATTTTTTCTCATCTCTTTATTTTTTATATAACGGGCAAGTCTCTTAAGCTTATCATTTAAGACTTGATATGTTGATTTGTGAGACTGACACGTGGATTTAAAGCATGACTCCGCTATTTATTTAAAATGACAGAGGCTCAAAACCTTGCTAGCCTCTGTTTCCTCATCTATAAAATGATGCCCCATGATACTTATGCTACTCATGATTCTTAGGGTTGTGATGGTTAAAGATGCAAAGGAGTTGGCGTATAGCAAAAGCTCAAAAGTGTTAGTTCCAAGGGATATGGCTTTTGAGGTGTATTTTTGAGAAAGCAGGGATGTGAAATATGAAAGAGGTTAAGTACACCTAGTCAATCTCAACTAGAATACTCCTGAAATATGTTAGTGATTACCTAAGGTGAACAAGTTGAAGATTCTTGAAATCCAGTGTGCACAGGTTAAAGAGATTCAGAGGTAGGTAAAAGGTGGATCACCAGTCACATCCACAGCTGGGTATTCTTTTTCCCTTCATTCTTTCTGGAGTTATTTCTCCACTGATCTCCAGTAGCAAATTGGGCATCTACTGACCTGGGGAGTTTCTCTTTCAGTATCCTATCATTTTGCCTTTTCATACTGTTCATGGGGTTCTCAAGGCAAGAATACTGAAGTGGATTGCCATTCCCTTCTCCAGTGGACCACATTCTGACTGGTGATAGAAGCAAGGTCCTTTGCTGTAAAGAGTAATATTGCATAGGAACCTGGAATGTCAGGTCCATGAATCAAGGCAAACTGGAAGTGGTCAAACGGGAGATGGCAAAAGTGAACGTCGACATTCTAGGAATCAGTGAACTGAAATGGACTGGAATGGGTGACTTTAACTCAGATTACCATTATGTCTACTACTGCGGGCAGGAATCCCTCAGAAGAAATGGAGTAGCCATCATGGTCAACAAAAGAGTCCGAAATGCAGTACTTGGATGCAATCTCAATAACGACAGAATGATCTCTGTTCGTTTCCAAGGCAAACCATTCAATATCACAGTAATCCAAGTCTATGCCCCAACCAGTAACGCTGAAGAAGCTGAAGTTGAACGGTTCTATGAAGACCTACGAGACCTTTTAGAACTAACACCCCAAAAAGATGTCCTTTTCATTATAGGGGACTGGAATGCAAAAGTAGGAAGTCAAGAAACACCTGGAGTAACAGGCAAATTTGGCCTTGGAATACAGAATGAAACAGGGCAAAGACTAATAGAGTTTTGCCAAGAAAATGCACTGGTCATAACAAACACCCTCTTCCAACAACACAAGAGAAGACTCTATACATGGACATCACCAGATGGTCAACACCGAAATCAGATTGATTATATTCTTTGCAGCCAAAGATGGAGAAGCTCTATACAGTCAGCAAAAACAAGACCAGGAGCTGACTGAGGCTCAGATCATGAACTCCTTATTGCCAAATTCAGACCTAATTGAAGAAAGTAGGGAAAACCACAGGACCATTCAGGTATGACCTAAATCAAATCCCTTATGATTATATAGTGGAAGTGAGAAATAGATTTAAGGGCCTAGATCTGATAGACAGAGTGCCTGATGAACTATGGAATGAGGTTCGTGACATTGTACAGGAGACATGAATCAAGACCATCCCCATGGAAAAGAAATGCAAAAAAGCAAAATGGCTATCTGGGAAGGCCTTACAAATAGCTGTGAAAAGAAGAGAAGTGAAAAGCAAAGGAGAAAAGGAAGGATATACCCATGTGAATGCAGAGTTCCAAAGAATAGCAAGAAGAGATAAGAAAGCCTTCTTCAGCGATCAATGAAAAGAAATAGAGGAAAACAACAGAATGGGAAAGAGTAGAGATCTCTTCAAGAAAATTAGAGATACCAAGGGAACATTTCATGCAAAGATGGGCTCGATAAAGGACAGAAATGGTATGGACCTAACAGAAGCAGAAGATATTAAGAAGAGGTGGCAAGAATACACAGAAGAACTGTACAAAAAAGATCTTCCCGACCCAGATAATCACGATGGTGTGATCACTGACCTAGAGCCAGACATCCTGGAATGTGAAGTCAAGTGGGCCTTAGAAAGCATCCCTACGAACAAAGCTAGTGGAGGTGATAGAATTCCAGTTGAGCTATTCCAAATCCTGAAAGATGATGCTGTGAAAGTGCTACACTCAATATGCCAGCAAATTTGGAAAACTCAGCAGTGGCCACAGGACTGGAAAAGGTCAGTTTTCATTCCAGTCCCAAAGAAGGGCAATGCCAAAGAGTGCTCAAACTACTGCACAATTGCACTCATCTCACACGCTAGTAAAGTAATGCTCAAAATTCTCCAAGCCAGGCTTCAGCAATGGAGAATGAACTTGAACTTCCTGATGTTCAAGCTGGTTTTAGAAAAGGCAGAGGAACCAGAGATCAAATTGCCAACATCTGCTGGATCATGGAAAAAGCAAGAGAGTTCCAGAAAAATATCTATTTCTGCTTTATTGACTATGCCAAAGCCTTTGACTGTGTGGATCACAATAAACGGTGGAAAATTCTGAAAGAGATGGGAATTCCAGACCACCTGATCTGCCTCTTGAGAAATTTGTATGCAGGTCAGGAAGCAACAGTTAGAACTGGACATGAAACAACAGACTTATTCCAAATAGGAAAAGGAGTTTGTCAAGGCTGTATACTGTCACCCTATTTATTTAACTTATACGCAGAGTACATCATGAGAAATGCTGGACTGGAAGAAACACAAGCCGGAATCAAGATTGCCAAGAAAAATATCAATAACCTCAGATATGCAGATGACACCACGCTTATGGCAGAAAGTGAAGAGGAACTAAAAAGCCTCTTGATGAAAGTGAAAGAGGAGAGTGAAAAAATTGACTTAAAGCTCAACATTCAGAAAACTAAGATCATGGCATCCAGTCCCATCACTTCATGGGAAATAGATGGGGAAACAGTGGAAACAGTGTCAGACTTTATTTTTCTGGGCTCCAAAATCACTGCAGATGGTGACTGCAGCCATGAAATTAAAAGATGCTTACTTCTTGGAAGGAAAGTTATGACCAACCTAGATAGCATATTGAAAAGCAGAGACATTACTTTGCCAACAAAGGTCCGTCTAGTCAAGGCTATGGTTTTTCCTGTGGTCATGTATGGATGTGAGAGTTGGACTGTGAAGAAGGCTGAGCGCCGAAGAATTGATGCTTTTGAACTGTGGTATTGGAGAAGACTCTTGAGAGTCCCTTGGACTGCAAGGAGATCCAGCCAGTCCATTCTGAAGGAGATCAGCCCTGGGATTTCTTTGGAAGGAATGATGCTGAAGCTGAAACTCCAGTACTTTGGCCACCTCATGCGAAGAGTTGACTCATTGGAAAAGACTCTGATGCTGGGAGGGATTGGGGGCAGGAGGAGAAGGGGATGACAGAGAATGAGATGGCTAGATGGCATCACTGACTCGATGGACGTAAGTCTGAGTGAACTCCGGGAGTTGGTGATGGACAGGGAGGCCTGGCATGCTGGGATTCATGGGGTCGCAGAGTCGGACACGACTGAGCGACTGAACTGAACTGAAAAGGTGGATCAGGATCATAGGAACAAAGGTTATGTTAAGTAGACATGGATTTAGGTGCAACTATACAAAATTGCTGGAGAAGGCAATGCCAACCCACTCTAGTACTCTTGCCTGGAGCATCCCATGGACGTAGGAGCCTGGTAGGCTACAGTCCATGGGGTTGCTAAGAGTTGGACATGACTGAGTGACTCCACTTTCACTTTTCACTTTCATGCATTGGAGAAGGAAATGGCAACCCACTCCAGTATCTTTGCCTGCAGAATCCCAGGGACAGAGGAGCCTGTTGGGCTGCCATCTATGGGGTCGCAGAGAGTCAGACACAACTGACATGACTTAGCAGCAGAAGCAGCAGCATACAAAACTGCCACCTTTTTAGACAACAGTGGGTGAATACTGGTAATTGCATATTGTTCACTTAATAGATGTTAAGAAGGGAAGAAAGGTAGTAGGGACTGTGAAGGAAAGGGGTGTGGTGCAGTTGACCAGGGCTGTCGCTGCTTTTAATATAGAATGGGTAGGCTCTTGCAGATGTGAATCAAGTATTATTTAGTGGCTTCTCTTTGGAAAGAAAGAGGGTACTGAAAATGGGTGAAGGGGTTCATGCCAGTGGGTCTTTGAGGCCCTCTGACATTCACCACAGTTTCCAAAAGATTTAACTTATAAAAACACATGTAAGATGAAAAAAAAATAAGTGAGGAAATTGAGAAAAAGTGACATTCAGATCTGCTGCTGTGATATAAACAGTGGCCAGCAAGGGGTTCCTCAAATCATCTTTGGAAAGAAGACAGTATAAATAATACCTAGCATAAGCAAGTGCAATTTCTGAGTTCCTATGTAATGTAACAGTGGGTGCCATTGAGAGGCTATCTTCCACAGAGAAAATACCTTTTAATTAACACAAACTGCATTTCAAGATTTGGCTACAGTACTGAAATAGCTCAGAGAACATGATCTTTTCAGAGACTACCTTTGTTTCCAGCTTTAAGATACTCCATGAGTGACTCTTTTCAGTGTCTGAGCAGGTCCTCTGAATCTGATTAAGCAGTAGTGATACTTTTGGTAGTTGTGTCTCTTAAGAGCACTGCAGTTATAAAAGTAGAATAGTTAGCTCTGGTAGGTTATTACTGTTTTTTTCAATTAGATTACATGAAGTGTTTCTGCATCTTGTCAGAATGGTCTATGGACCAAAAATGTTTGAAAATGATTTTTTTTAAAATTTCCATTTGTCAATTTGTATCACTGAGGAAACAAACTGAGTTTCTGTGGCCAAGTACTTTGCTTCCTATGGGTGGCTAGACTAAGGCTTTGTGAAAGGGGCATGGAAGTCTTATGCTTAGACTCATAAACCACATCCCCATTCCTAGAAAAGCACCTGAAAATGTCTGAAATATCTCTACTAGGCAAAGAACTATTCTCTATCCAGTACATCCATGTAAGTAGAAAAAGTGACAATGCTAACTTCCCTCCCTCTCTCCCACTCCACTAGTTTTCATTTGTCCTCCCTCAAGCTTTCCATCCCTTTTTCTTTTTCAATTATCAGCTTATTCTATAACACTTTTCCTTCAGAATTTAAGTGTAAAATGGTACAGGGTTTATACAATTTGCTTTTAAAAAGTGATTCTTCTACTTATATATGAGACCCAAAATTGTGTTAGATCAACTTCATTCATGGATTCAGAACTTTTTTTTGTTTTTGCCTGTTTGTGGTTTTTAAGTCATTTCCTTGGGAATTCTATCTTTTGCACAATTAAGTGCCCATTAATCATACAATGTTTCTGATTCAGTGAGCAGAAGATGGAAATAGAAGAAATGAGATGCAAACTCCATCTTTCACATAAGGATTCTTAAATTCTTGTCAGTGCACACAAAACCTTATTGAAGTCTTTGGACTTTACAACTCCAGCCCCCAGTACAACTTTATTTACTAACAATCACAATTGGAACACTAATTTTTGGAGTCAGAGTTCTAATAAAAAGTGTATTGTGGGCAGCATATCCACCTCTTTGAGTTTAACCTCTTTCTTGGCAATTAGATCCAGTGTGTAATAGGCAGACATGTCTCTTGGCAAAACATACACAGATAAAATTCAGGATTTCTCCTACCCAGGATGACATCAAGGTATCATGGATGCCAAAGAGCAAAGGTGTGTTAACCTAGCCAGTAAGTGAAATGAGATTTCAAATGAATGGTCCAAGAAAAAAAAGATACTTCATTGAGATTCACTATTTTTAAAATGTTGGCAATTATTGCTGGGCTTTTTCAGATATTTCACTTGCTACCAAGACGATTAAATAATGTTTGTGCAACAAAATGATTATGTGACTGAATTTTTTTAAGGATTCTGTCCTTTTGAATATATACACTATATGTTAAATGAAATATACTTGTCTGTTTCAGTGCCACTGGCCAGAATGAAAGCTCTCCTATCTGTGAGGTGAATTTCCAAGATTCCTGTTTAAAATGCCTGCTTCCAGGGTACGTAAAAGTGGAAGACAGTTTGGAAACCAGGGGCAAAGGGCGATGAGAACGAGGTGGCTCAGACTGAATCTAAGAGCTGAATGTGTGTGAGAGAAAATCCTCCTCCAGCCTCGGAGGGGGTGTCTCCCCCAATACCAGCTCCCTCCCCCCGGGCTTGCGGGGCGGGCCTGGTTTGCTCAGTAGCAGCAGCGGCCGCAGCAGCAGCCCGGGGGCTGAGCGGCAGCGGCCTCCAGGCAGCGAAGGGAAGCGGCGGCTCGGAGAGCCTGAGGCCCTGGGGAGATCCGGCTACTGCCAGGATGGAGGAAGCACCGAGTGGAGCCCGAGCCTTCGGCGACGGGATCTCCTTCCCAGCTCAGCTCCCCCACGGCTTGCCGGGGCGTGCTCCGAGCGCCTACAAGATGGAAGAGGCCTGCGTTTTGCCCTGGCAGCGGCAGCCGACGAACGAGGCGGGCACAGCGGGGTAACAGGCTAGCTTTGGCCGCTCTCGGGAACCTACGCCGCCACGGCCGCTCATTGTCTCTCCCCTTCCACCCGAGGGGCAAACAGGAAGCGTGCCGCCAGGCAGAGTGACGGACGGGCGTCTGGGCCAATGAGAGCTGGCGACGAAGAGCGTGATGGCAAATGAGCGCGGAGAAGAGGGGCGGAACTTCCGGGCGGGCTGTCACCCTCTTACCCCCTTTTGGGCTGGAGGCTCCACCTTTTGTGTTTCCCGCACAGTCAATCAAAATAGGAAAAAAAAAATCCCCGGACCGCTCCGGCCGTGTCCGCCGCCGCTTCCCGCATCCTCTCCCGCCGCCGCCGCCTTCGCTCCTCACCATGTGTAAGGCGGCGGGGAGCCCCGCCTGAGGTGCCCTATAACACACTATGACCGGTACGTAAAACCGAGAGAGAGCAACCCTTGCTGCTGCCGTCGCCGCCGCTGCCGCCGACAACAGCCAGCCGCGGGCTGCCGCCGCCGGCTCCCGGCTCCCTGTGTGCGACCGAGTGTCTGTGAGAGGCAGAAAGCCGCAATCCCCTCCGCCTCCCTCCCCTCCCCGCCAGCTACCGTCCACCCTTCAAGCCCCAGCAACGCAGTGTCCCCGCCGGGCCCGGGGCGGGCGGCCCGGTCCGCCGGGAGCGCATCCCCCTGTGTGCGGGCGCGGGCGGCGGTCGGGCGGGCGTGTGAGTGACTGACGGTGCGAGAGGAGCGAGCGCGAGTGAGAGCGAGCAGCGCGAAGGGAAAGGGGAGGAGAGGAGAGGAGAGGGGGCAGGGGCAGCGCGGGGAGGAGGAGGAGGAGGGAAAGAGGAGGAGGAGGAGGGTTACAGGCAGCGGCGGGCGGGGGCAGCAGCAGGAGGGGAGGAGGGAGCCGCCGCCGCCGCCGCCGCCGCCGGGGGGCGGGTGGGGGAGGGGAAGGGGACTCGGTCCGGGCTTTCGGAGTAATTTCGCCTCGGCCCGCGGGCCCCCTCCCTCTCCTCCACCCGCCTTCCTCCCCACCCCCACCCCCCCGCGCTGTGCCTGCAGCTCCCGAAAAGCCCGTGAAACAAGAGGAAATGGCTGCCTTGGACGTGGACAGCGGCGGCGGCGGCGGCGGCCACGGCGAGTATCTGCAGCAGCAGCAGCAGCACGGAAACGGCGCGGTGGCGGCGGCGGCGGCGGCGGCCCAGGTGAGGAGCGGCTTAGCCCCGGCCCGGCTCCCCCCTCGCGCCGCTTTCTCCTCCCCTCGCCTCTCCCCTCCCTCCGCGCCTCTCTCCTCCCCTCCCCCCGCCCCGGGAGCTGCCCGCCCGAGGCGCCAACGCTCCGACCCCGCCCGCGCTCCCCCGCCCGCCGCCTTTTTGTGTGAGAGAGTGAGTGTGTGTGTGTGTGTGTGTGCGCGCTTGTGAGAGAGTGTGCGCCCTCCCGGGGGTGGGTTCCGGGCGGAAGGTGGAGGCCCGGCGCGCAGTCCGCCGCCCGCCTTCCCGCGGACGGTGGGGCCGGTGTGCGTGCGAGCGGGCGGGCGCGAGCCGGAGTCGAGGAGGAGGAGGAGGAGAGCGCGGGCTGGCGCTCGCCCGGGCGCTGCCTGCGAGGCCAGAGTCGCACTTCCTGTGCGAGCGGCGGCCCGGCCCTAACCGCCACCCCCTCCCCCTGTCTCCCTCTCTGAACCCGCCCATCGGGGGTAGGACACTCAGCCGTCACCGCTCGCTCTGCTGGCCGCTACCTGCAGCAAGATAGGGCCGCCATCGCCGGGCGACGACGAGGAGGAGGCGGCCGCCGCAGCCGGGGCCCCCGCCGCCGCCGCCGCCGGAGCGGTAAGTCTCGCGCGCGCGGCCCGCCCCCGCCGAGGCCCAGCGCCCGCCATCCCGGGCCCGCGGCGGGCCGCCCGCCCTCCAGGCCTCCCCGGCGCCCGCGCCTGCCGCGAGACGGGCGGCCGCGCGGCCGGGCACCTTTCCTGCTCTTTGGCGTGCTTGGTTTGGATCAGAAGTCAGCCCAGGCTTTCTCTAAATTGTCACTGCAGCACCTCCATCCACATTCACTACAAAATGAAGTCTGAGAGGGTGGGGGTAGAGGCCTCCAAAATGGATGTTTGAGCAATTCATATCAGTGCTGAAAACTCCTTCGCCGAACGCTACAAAAATTTCAAGCACAGCCTATCGGCCATAGATAGTATCAACTGCAGAGCCAGTGTCTTTAGCTTTTAGTGTTTTTTGGACTCAGAGCTTTTTCTGCTGGGAGTTACTAGATCTTACTGACTTAAATGTTAAATTTTTTTTTATTAAAGGAATGATGGTGTACTCTTTTGTATACAGGAATGAACACCTTTTGAGTGCTTTTTAAATGGCCATTCCAAATGATCGAATTTTAGTTTTTGCAGGCTACTTAAATTTGCAGTAATTGTTCTTAAATGGAGTTTAAGTGATTGTTGGAATCGGTGAAGTTATTTAGATAATATTTTGGCTTTTTAAGTTGAATAAGAAGAAACAGAAGTACGTATAAGGAATTATATTTACATGAATGCTAATGCAACCACGCTTACAGTTGAATTTGGTTGGCAAAGCTATATTTTCATTTATTGTGGTTGCTAGTCTGATGGAATGTGGTGGGGTTCTTTTTGGGTTTTTAGTTCGTCTGGGGCAGGGGGAGGAGCTGGTCAGAGTTGGAGGAGGGCTTAATACAAATTAGCTAGAAACAGTTTTTTAAGATTATTGTGAAGTTTACATTCGTTTGAATTTTTGTTGTTGCATTAGTTTAACATGTAGATGTGTTCACTTATTAAAATAATTGAAACTGCTTACATTATTGTTTGTGTGTTTTTTTTTCATGTGGATTATAGGAATTGGTCTGTGTTGTAATATTTTGAATTGTCACTGTAGACGAAAAAGTTTTAGTCTGCAGGAAATTCTTAGTATTCCAAGACATTAAACGTGAAGCTGTTGTTCAGCTGAATAATTATTGTTAAATATTGTATTTGTAATTTTAGTGCTTGAAATTATACTGTAGAGGGATGTGAATAGATTTACTGACTTAAAAGTATGATTTTAGGTTTTGTTCTTTTGTAACCAGGTTGAGATGTAAAGGCATAAAATTGTGTAAATGAGATGCATTGTTACTTTTAAACAAATTTATGGAGTGGTAAACCTCTTTTATGAACTATGTCCCTTTAGGCCCACAGTGCCAAAAAAAAAAAGTTAAAAAACACTACATGAGTAAAATTGCAAGGCAGTTTGCTTCTACTTATCTTTTTAAGTATTTCAAATAGAACAAAAAACTTTTTGTAACTGCACCTTAACCAAGTTTAGGTATCAGCTCAGTGATTGGGGGAGGAGAGAAGTGAAGGAGGAAGTTAGGAGTAGAATATATGTATATATATATGTATATGTAAGTCTAACTGGAGGAATAGGATACTGTCTCCAGCCTTAGCCTGCTGTGGCCATAGACTTGTAGGGAAGTTGTTTCCCTGCCTCTTCAGCTCCTCCTCTAACTACCAAATCTCTACTGACATCACATTTCCCGCCAGATGAACATGAACCACAATCACTCTAAGCATTTTTTCTTTGTATGTTTGGTATCTGTGCATAAAATTTTTCACTGAGTAAAAATTAGTATGACTGTCTTGAGTGTGTTTGCCTTAACAAACTGGAAAATTATTTTTCCAGTTCAAAAATGAATTTTAGATATGGACATCTCAGTAGATAAGAGAAATTTTAAGTGATTTCATGGAAGTTTTCTGCACGTTAAAAATGTGCTTGGATGTTGTGACTTCCCTCAAATTACTAGGAATTATGAGAGGTTTTATTATGAGAGAGCTTTTGTAGGTGTGCTCTCTAAAAATTTTATTTTGGGTTTATTTTGTATTTATAGAAAAGTTGCAAAGAGAACTGAAAGTTACCTTTTATCCTTCACCCAGCTTCCTCTAATAACTGATATAACTAACCATGGAGAAGGAAATGGCAACCCACTCCAGTGTTCTTGCCTGGAGAATCCCAGGGATGGGGGAGCCTGGTGGGCTGCGGTCTATGGGGTCGCACAGAGTCGGACACGACTGAAGCGACTTAGCAGCAACCATGGTTCATTTGTCAAAACTAGAAAATTAACATTGGTAGTGTTATTAATTATAGACTTTTTTCTGATATCACTCCATTTTCTGTTCTAGGATCCAATTCAGGATACCACATTGCATATAGTATTATTGTGTTTAAGGTCAAGTTGAAATACACAACTTTCTACTTAAAACTTTTAAATGCAACTTTATACTAGTTTGGTATTTTAGGATTAAAGGGGCATTGAAAAGCCAATAACTGAACTACAGACTTGCTTTACATATTTTCAGTTTAGAATTTGTTATGATTTGTGTTCATCCTGGATCCTGGCCAAGAATTTTTGGCACCCTCAGTATAGTGCTGAATAGGTCTAATCACAAAGCAGTCTCACCTGTAATGTCCCACAGCATAGACTCTCAAAATTGATTTGATGGCAGGATTTTTATGTTTTATTATTTAAAGTTGTGTAGTGAGTTTTAGTAGTTAATCAAGAAATAGAAAAGGATGAACTTTATGAGGTATTAACTCATCCAGTTTACATTTGTGTGAACCTGTGAATTACTCATTTGCACTTTAGTATTAATAAGCTGTGTAAGTAAGTGTTATGAAAGACATTGCCTAAATTTTAGTTTAACTTGTAATGTTTCATTTATTACATAAATGTTCGTGAATTACAAAGTGAATAATAACTTATATAAAAAAGGTTATTTTGACTTACTTCAGATAAGAGTTACACTATCATTGTAAGGAATTCACTGGGTAATCGATTTTATATTTGTAGTCTATGTTCTTTACTGTTCCCTTTGAAGATTTTAAGAAACTTCAGTACTTGCCCTGGAATGGTTCTTGTTTGTTTCCACCTCAGCTTCACACTTGTTTCCAGTTACTCTTTTCTTGCCTATTTCTGGCTTTTGTAAAGCCATTTGTGGGAACTGAGGGGTTATTAATCCTTTCCAAATGAGATGTAATAAGTTAGTATGAATTTTTTTCTTTTTCCTTTACACAGTTATTACCTGAAAAGATAAATTCTTGGATTTCCCCCTTCTCCACCGTCCCCCCATTTTATGCCTTATTGCAGTGGAGAATGCCCTTGTAATGAATTTGCTGTAGTAATGTCCCAGGGCTGCTCTTGGTTGTGGTCTTTTTTTTTTTAACCATGTGATTATGTGTTTGTATACAGAGGGAAACTTGGACTACCTTCAATTACAACGTTTTAAATAATGCCAGTGTCCATGTTAATTGGTGTTTTGTCAGTAAGAATGTTAGAATTACTGAGAGAAACATGAGTTTTTTCTTAGTATGTAAGCTTAATATGGAGGGTTATCTTGACCCCAAAATTCTTGCTTGGGTTATGTGTATTTTATGTCTCTCTGTCTATACTGTTTCTAGTAGCCTAACATCAAACATTCTTACAACTTTTTTTTTTTTGGTCTCAGATGTTCTAGTTTGTTTATTTTGCTGGTATACTACTGATGAAATTTCTGTTAAAGATGAATCATCTTTGTAGGCTTTGTGGTTTTGAAACATTTGGGGCATATTCTTTGTGGAGTTGATTTAAAACTGATACAGAGTTTTTCATTGAAGACACTAATATCTCAAGATTAGTTTTATTGATCCATTTTTTCCTATCATTTTCTTTGCAATTATTTTAAAGTAAAATGTTTTTATTTACTTAAAAATTTTACTTATTGATCTTTCTGCTAGGCACAGTTGGATGTTTTTCAAATCTGTCCCGTAATCGTAAGGATACTTTAGGATTATATAGTGCTTTACAGTTTAAAGCTTAACATTGTCTTTTGGCTCTTATGACCCTGCAAGGTAGTATTTTTCCCATAAGGAAATTGAGTCCTGATCTAAATCACCTATAATTCTGAGTGATTATAGAATAGCTAGGGCTAGAACCCAGTTTTGAATTTTTTCTTTCCTAGTGCAATATACTCCTTTCCTCTAAGTATATGATGTCTTAGCTTAAATCATGAAAGTCTAGTATTTTTCTATTTCTGTGTTCATAAATATTTTTTACATATGTTTTAACCTTCAGTTCAGTCGCTTAGTCGTGTCCGACTCTTTGCCACCCCATGAATCGCAGCATGCCAGGCCTCCCTGTCCATCACCAACTCCCGGAGTTCACTCAGACTCACGTTAGATTTACTCAAAAGTTCAAATACATCATTTTAGCCTAGGTTTGGGGACTTACCTTTAATTAATGGCCTGTGTTGTTGGGAAAAGTACTGTAGTTTACTTAGCTTCTGGAGAAGGGGGTGATTGCGTAGTATGTTATCTGAATAGTTGTATTTATTTTCAAGGAATTTCTTGAACTAGAAAGCTGTTCACTGATGGTTTAATACCTGTTCTTGTAAAGATTTTGTTAAAAGAAATACTGGGATGCCATAAATTTTAAAGATGAAAAGGGACAACATGCCAGTACAGTTGTCCCTCTTATTTGTGGGTTTTGAATCCTTGGAGGTCTGCCTGTTGTATCTCACTGTATGTAAGGGAATTGAGCATGGGGGATTTTGGTATCCACAGGGTCCTGGAACCAATCCCCTGTGAATATCTAGGGTTAGCAGTATTGTAAAATTAACTTGTATGTGAGGTATCTTCTTTGATGTAAGTTGAAAAATGGTATATATAATGCAGGTCAGAAAAAATTCAAGTTCGATTCCCCAAAGAATAACCTTAAGAAAATAACAGTTGGATTTGAAACACCATACTTTAGATTTTGGTATGAATGTCTTTAGTTTAAAATGCCAAGAGACTGAAATGAAATGTAAATTGTTACTCCAATCCTGGGAAAGATGACTCAAAGCTTTTAATTTCTGTACCAGGTAAAATTTGATGAATCACACATGACTTTAATGTCCACTGCTTCTTTTTAACTATGTGACTTTAATGTCCACTGTTTGATTTCAACAATTTAAGTTTGAGAAGTTTAAATGTTTGTGTTTAAAAGATAGATAATTATTCTAGTTCAAGCCTGGACATTTGTACTTGGTCCCACAGTTTCTGTGACTTTTTTGTCTTCAGCCTTTCAGTCGCCTTCACTAGGTCTTAGTTTACCTTTATAAAACACAGATCTGATTGCACCACTCACTCTCCTCAAAACCTTTTATAGCTTTCATTCACTATCTGTAGGATAAAGTCCAAACTCCTAAGTATGAATCTATGGAGCCATTTACTACAGGACCTGATAAAAATGTCTAGTCCTGTTCCCCATTATTTTGTTCTATGAATATGAGTCTTTTCTGAATTTTCTCTTCAACTCCAAACTATACATTTTTTTTTGAAGTTTCTTTTTGTCTGTGAGTTAATTATTTCTATACCTTAATGCCTATATCTCTGCTTCCTAACTGCCTACAGTGAAATCTTAAATTTTATTCACGATAACCTAAAAAATCTCTTCTGTGAAGTCTTGTCTTTTTTCATTTTTCTGTTTCCCCAAAGTGTTTTGATCCTATGCATAGTGTACACCACTGTTCACATAGTAGTATCATGTATGTGTATGTCTGGTTGGACAGATAGTGAATCACTTGAAGATAAAGATTGTATCTCATGGGCTTACTCATGGTTATTTCATCTTGGCAGATATGCTCAAATATTTTGAATTGAGTCATTAAACTGTGGTTCCTCCATTGAAATATACATTTCAGCTGTGTGTACACATGAAAATTAGGTAGTGAGTCTCTATAAAAAATGAAAAGTTCTTCTCGTTCTATAATATTTGTATTGAATTTTGTGGAATGGTTTATTTTGAGAGAATACTATTTGTCTTCACCTGTTTTTAATGGTCACAGACCCTCCCCCCCCCCCCCCCCCCCCCGGCCCCTTTGAGAATATGAAGAAACTCTGGATACTCTTTCTCCACTCCCAGCCCCGGCCTTCCAATTGAACTTTCTCAAAAAGTTGATATGCTGTTTTAGAGGATTCAGAGATCCTTTGAACCCCAGGCATGGATTGTACATTGAGAATTCTGGTTTAGGTATGTTCATGTTCTCATTGTCTAGTGATGTGTGAAGTTACAGGAAATCACTTACAGATCTAGAAGGAAATGGGGTAGGGATGGCATTATTTTGATGGTGATTAATTCATATAGGTCTCATTCCCTGTGTGTTTACCTTTGGTCTTAGTGAGAGATAAGTATGGTATAGAATTTAAGGGCATGGATTCTGCAGTTAGATTGACTTAGTTTTAAATCCCGTTTTGGACATTGGATAGCTGTCTGATTTTGTCTCAATTTTGTCATCTGTGATATGGGGATAATCATACTACCTCATAGGATAGTTGTAAGCAATAGATTATATAATCTTACAAATCCCTATCATGGTACTTGGCGTATAAAAGAACAGCTCAAATGTTAGACGTTACTGTTACTATTCCCTTAAAAAATTTACCCTTTGACATTCATATGTTGGGTTTTATTGCTTTGTACTTTCCTACATTGATATTTTTCTAGTCTTGTCTAATCCACAATAGAAATGATACTTCAAATTCTAGCAGATAACAGAATTGCAGAATATAATGGCTAGTATTCTGTGGCAAACTTAAAGAGAAATAGTAGGCAAAGTATCAATCCTCCAGCTTTTAGATTCTAAAAAAACCTTTTAGATGGACTGACTTTCCAATGTGGCCACAAGGCAACGACCTTTCCTCATTAAAAATTTTTAAGGTCTCATATATTTTTTTTAGTAGTTCATGCAAAAGTAAAGAATTTGATGGCTCACTAAAGGAATCACCCACATCCTGTGTTTACTCTGGAGTACCTTACTACATGCCATGAAAGAGTAGCTTTAATTGTTTGATTTAAAGTTGATAGCAGTAATATACAAATCTTATTTCTGATTATAGATACTGATGACACTGCTCTAATAATGTTTCTTTTTTGTACACAAATATGATGCACCTGGTTTAGTGATACATTTTTAGTGGGTTTTATACTTTTTGAACTCTCTTCCATGTTTGAGGTATATTTGGTTTGAGCCGTTCATAATCTTTTCTACCTATTTCTACTTTTATTTTTAACTGTGTAGCATCAGAGAGATCATAGATGAGGGATTGGAAAATCAGTTTGTGGTCATAAAATAAAACATATTCTAATTGAACTTTTTTCCTGCTCAAATAGCCTTGGTTATCTTAGCAATAACTAGCAAAATTGAAAATGATAATTATCGTAGTTTATATAGTACTTCTGTATTTGAGCTCTGTTGTGTTACTAAGAGAACATTTCAGGTGATAAGTGTTTTTTATCAGTTTTTAAAGTTTTTTGAGAATTGGATTAAATATACCACAAATACATATCACATAACATTTTCTGTTTTCTTCATCCAGACAGGTGATTTGGCTTCTGCACAGTTAGGAGGAGCACCAAACCGATGGGAGGTTTTGTCAGCCACACCTACAACTATAAAAGATGAAGCTGGCAATCTAGTACAGATTCCAAGTGCTGCTACTTCCAGTGGGCAGTATGTCCTTCCCCTTCAGAATTTGCAGAATCAGCAAATATTTTCAGTTGCACCAGGATCAGATTCATCAAATGGTACAGTGTCCAATGTTCAATATCAAGTAATACCACAGATTCAGTCATCAGATGGTCAGCAGGTTCAGATTGGTTTCACAGGCTCTTCAGATAATGGGGGTATAAATCAAGAAAGTGGTCAAATTCAGATCATTCCTGGCTCTAATCAAACCTTGCTTGCCTCTGGAACACCTCCTGCTAATATCCAGAATCTCATACCACAGACTGGTCAAGTCCAGGTTCAGGGAGTTGCAATTGGTGGTTCATCTTTTCCTGGCCAAACCCAAGTAGTTGCTAATGTGCCTCTTGGTCTTCCAGGAAATATTACCTTTGTACCAATCAATAGTGTCGATCTAGATTCTTTGGGACTCTCGGGCAGTTCTCAGACAATGACTGCAGGCATTAATGCTGATGGACATTTGATAAACACAGGACAAGCTATGGATAGTTCAGACAATTCAGAAAGGACTGGTGAGCGGGTTTCTCCTGATATTAATGAGACTAATACTGATACAGATTTATTTGTGCCAACATCCTCTTCATCACAGTTGCCTGTTACTATAGATAGTACAGGTATATTACAACAAAATACCAATAGCTTGACTACTACTAGTGGGCAAGTCCATTCTTCAGATCTTCAGGGAAATTATATCCAGTCGCCTGTTTCTGAAGAGACACAGGCTCAGAATATTCAGGTTTCTACAGCACAGCCTGTTGTACAACATCTACAACTTCAAGAGTCTCAGCAGCCAACCAGTCAAGCCCAAATTGTGCAAGGTATTACACCACAGACAATCCATGGTGTGCAAGCCAGTGGTCAGAATATAACACAACAGGCTTTGCAAAATCTTCAGTTGCAGCTGAATCCTGGAACCTTTTTAATTCAGGCACAGACAGTGACCCCTTCTGGACAGATAACTTGGCAAACATTTCAAGTACAAGGGGTTCAGAACTTGCAGAATTTGCAAATACAGAATACTGCTGCCCAACAGATAACTTTGACGCCTGTTCAGACACTCACGCTTGGTCAAGTTGCAGCAGGTGGAGCCTTGTCTTCAACTCCAGTTAGTCTAAGCACTGGTCAGTTGCCAAATCTACAGACAGTTACAGTAAACTCTATAGATTCTACTGGTATACAGCTACACCCAGGAGAGAATGCTGACAGTCCTGCAGGTGAGTTTTCTAAGTCATGTCATGTCATAGATAAGTTCACCAATGTGTTAATATGTAGGGAAATTTTTTCCTCTAAGTGTTTATCAGAATCTGGCTGTCTTTAAAGATGATGATACATTTCCCTGTGTCTGTATAAAAAATCAACATCAGAATGTGTTCTGAATTGTTCTTCATTGAACGATGATAGTTTCTGTAAGTCAAGGATTTATTTCTCTGTTATGCCAGTTACATGTGTTTCTTGTCACTCCGTTTTATGTATTTTCTTAACATCTGATTGGTACTCTCAAGCATCACAGAATTTTTATTTGGCAGGTAAGGTGTCTTGGTTGTCTTTGGTGTGATGTAAATTATATGTTTTATGCATTTTATTTGGTTGGGCAATCAGACTGGCATAGTGAAACTATGGTACTGGGAGTAGGTAGTGTTCATGCTGTCTCACTCACTAGCTAGCTGGGTGGTTGTGGCTAGGTTACTTTTGCTCGTACAAACTCAGTTTTCTCAGCATGTAAAATGTGCTTGTTGGACTATGTAACTATGTCTAGGGTACCTTGTAGACCTAAAATTCTTCGATTCTGTGATAATTTATTCTTACAGGTGTGAAGTAGTTCCTAAACGTAGGTGTGCTAGATATGTTATAATTGATAGTAGGGGTAGAAATTTCAGAAGTGTCCTCTTTGTTTTGTAAGAATGAAATAATACAGTTTGAAAAGATAGTATAATCATTACTTTAGTAATGTTATTTACTTAGTATTTTATTGAATGTTTTGTTGTACACTAAGTTCTTACTTTCACTCTTATTTTGTTTTGAGCCTTTCAAACTCAAGCTGGGAACTTGGATTTAATTTACTGAATTAATGGTATTAACCTCTTTGTTTAGGGAAATTTGTGATATGTACACAGTAAATTGGGTTTCCCAGGTGACTCGGTGGTAAAGAATCCACCTGCCAATGCAGGAGACCTGGGTTTGATCCGTGGGTTGGGAAGATCCTCTGGAGGAGGAAATGGCACCCCACTCCAGTATTCTTGCCTGGAGAATCCCACCGACAGAGGATCCTGACAGGCATAGGGTCACAAAGAGTTGGACACAACTGAGCAACTGAGCACACACATGCACACAAAAAATTGGCCTTGTCCTGAAGTCTTGCTGTGTTCTTAGGAAGTTTTTAATTGCATTTGAGCCTTCTGAAGCTGTGGTTTAAAGCTGCATTCTCAAAGTGTGGTCTGTGGACCACTGAGGATTCCTGAGACCCTCTCAGACGTCCTTGATGTCAAACTGCTTTTCATAATAATAGTAAAATTACTTGCCTTTTTTGTTGTGTTGACATTTTCACTGATAGTTGCTAAATCTGTTGTGTCTTAGCACAAATCAAAGCTGTGATGATAAACTGTAATAGCAGTATTCTTTATGACCATCCACTTGGAGTTAATGAAAAATGCTAGTTTCACTGAACAATAACCTTGATGAACACATCAAAAGAGATATTTTCGCTAAATCTTGACCCTTGAATGCTGCATGTCCTTTTTAAAATAATAGCTTTATTGAAACATAATTCACATATTGTAAAAGTCACTGTTTAAAGTATGCAATTTAGTGGTTTCTAATATAGGGACAGACTTGCCCAACCATCACCAGTATATAATTTTAGAGCATTTTCACCACCACCCCCAAACCCCATTCCCATTAGTAGTCCCTCCGCATTCCCCCATTCCCTTATCCCCCAGCAACCACTAATCTACTTTTCTGTCTCTTTGGATTTGCCTGTTATATCTTACCAGTCGAATCATACAATACATAGCTTTCTGTTTCTGACTTTCTGCATATTTTTAGGCTTCATCTGTGTTGTAGTCTTTACCAATACTTTGTTCCTTTTTGTGGTTGAATAATATTCCATTGTAGGGATATACCACATTTTGTTCACTTATCCATTGATTGATAGCATTTCCATATTTTAGCTATCGAGAGAATGCTGCTATGAATATTTGTGTACAGTTGTTTGATGTGGACATATGTTTGTTTCTTTTGGGTATATACTTGGGAGTGGAATTGCTAGATTGTATGTTTAACATTTTGAAGAACTGCCAAAATGCTTTTCCAAAGTGACTGTATCATTTTACATTCTCACCAACAAAAGGGTTCCAGTTTTTCTACATCCCCACCAACATATCATTGTCCTCCTCTTTTATTTTAGACAATGGGTGTGAAGTGGTATCTCATTGTGTTTCTGGTTTGTAGTTCCTGCTGCATGTTTTTGTAATATTCTTTGTGATAAAATGGGAACTGTACTTTAATAAAGTGCATACCAAAATAAGATGATTATATTTTAAAAAACATATATTGTTTTTACTTGAGCAGTCATGTGAGTTGCAAGCTGAACTAGATGCTGTTTTCAGGAAACACAATACTTGAAAGACTGACAAACTGATTATTGAATGACTCATTTATTTAAGTGACAGATATTTTCTAAAAAATAAGTGAGCCTGTCCTTCAAAGGAAAAAAAAACCTATTTGCTTCCAATGATAAAATTTGGACTTTCCAGTGAAAATAAGAATTTAGGAGAACTTGAATCTACTACTATGAACTTGATAATGTATTAATAATTGCATTCTTTTCTGATGAGATGGACAGTGTTATATTAATAAATAGGATTTTTTTGAATACTGTATTATAATGAAATATGCCAGCATTTGCAAGATCTTTATGATAGTTCAGTGAACCAGTGGTTTTCAAATGACCAACTAATGTTACAAATCGTGCATGGGTAAAAGATAGACTAACAATAAGCATATGGAAAGTTTATCAATATGTTTTCAGATTCTACACTGCAACTGACGTTTAAGGAACTATCACTAGTCAGATTTGGTATAGTATCAAAGAAGAATACGCACATTTGGCTGAAAGACTGTCAGATTACTTCTTCCTTTTCCAGCCATGTATCTTGATATTCTTCATATGCTTCAGCCCAAACCACATACTGCTGCAGACTGCAGAAGAAAATATGAAACTCCAGTTGTCTTTTAGCCTAGATATTAAGGAGATTTGCAAAAATATAAAACATGGCCTTTCATTAACTTCTATATATATTTTGAGAAAATAGTTGTTTTTCACAAAATAGTAATTTGTGTTAATACGTAATGGATTTATTGTTTTCAAATGAATTGAAACATTAAAATTTTCTCTTTTAATTTCTACTACAGTAAGTATCAAAAAATGTATCATACATGAATAAAAGGTTTTTAGGGACCTCAGTAATATTTAAGAGTTTAGAAGGAGTCCTGAGACCAAAAAGTTTGAAAATACTGGAGAATGACAAACTTCTGAAGACATAGTTTTTAAAACCAGTTTTTAAAGCTTCCACAAAGTTAAAATTATGGAGATCTGTACATATTAGAAAAACATCTCTAGAGAATTTATTTGTGATTTTGTGAATTTATATTGGTCATGAAATTAGATTGATATAAAGCAATAAGTGCTCAGTAATTTATTTCCAAAATAGTATCAAAATAGCAACATTGTTCGAATTAAATGCAAAATTGAATTTTTAAGATGATTTAGTTTATTGAATGTTGAGCAAGGAAGAGTAAAATAAGCACTCCAGAGGGCCATTAAATTAGAATTTTCTCCCAATTTTAAAGGAATGAGAAAACAAAAGTTAAAGAGAATGATAATGAAAGTGCTGCATAGTACATTGTAGCATATTTAAAAATAAAAACCAAAAAATTGGAATTTGGGGATAATCTAGTAATAAAACTGTTCCTTGGTATACTGTCTTTTTAATTGACAAAACTTGTAAGACGTGTTTTCTTATGTGAATAATCGGTTAAAAAAAAAACTGTGTTAGAACATAGTATGGCCAGATGAACTGCTTAAATCTTTGATACCGTTGGTTTGCATTTTATTTTTGTTTAGTATGGAAACCATGAAACACATTTCCCAAATGAAGGAAACCACACAGTTTGTTTTTTTTTAAAAACCAGGGTTCTGGAATTTAATCATCATCTTTTTTTTTAAAGATCCCCTTTAACAGAAATGACCTCTATTCTGATTTGTTTTAAGATGTGAATCTGATTCAGGGCCCCTCCTCATGAGGGGTATGTTTAGTGCTCTTTACCCCTTAGAAACCAAACCCATTTTCCTTGCAACATAGAACTCACTGGGCCCCAAGCTGCAACCCCAGTCATTCCTTTATTTCTATTCCTTGCCCACTGAGAAGTGCATAATGTTTTTGAAATTTAATTTTTATTCCATATTTGCTATGTATATGAAACTGAATGAGAAGAGACTATGAATTTACTTTTGGAAATTACCTTTCCAACATCTTTTCTAGTCAGAAAATGTCTCCCAAATTAAGCCAAGGCTTAATCCAGTTTCTCAGATTTGAGTCCTGTCAGATTTTGACTTACCTTTAAGACTGAGTATTATGTACATTTTAAAATATTGTCATAACTACACTGCTTGTACAGTTTCTTTATCTTTAATTTTTGTTATTTTTTTTTTTGGTAGAGTGAACATGTCCATTAAGTATTTATGTCAGGAATTATGTCCTATTTAATTATTTTTTGTTGTTTAGTTGCTCAGTCATGTCTGACTCTTTGTGACCCCATGGACTGCAGCACACCAGACTTCCCTGTCCTTTACCATCTCCTAGAGTTTGCTCAAACTCATGTCCATTGGGTTGGTGATGCCATCCAACCATTTTGTCCTCCCTGCCCCCTTCTCTGACTCTCCATCTTTCCCAGCATCAGGGTCTTTTCTAATGAGTCGACTCTTCACGTCAGGTGGCCAAAGTATTGGTGCTTCGGCATCAGTCCGTCCGATGAATCCTCAGAGTTGATTTCCTTTAGGATTAACTGGTTTGGTCTCCTTGCTGTCCATGGAACTCTCAAGAGTCTTCTCCAGCACCACAGTTCAAAGGCATTGATTTTTGGGTGCTCAGCCTTCTTTATGGTCCACGTCTCACATCTGTACATGACTACTGAGAAAACCATGGATTGACTATCTGGACATTTTTTGGCAAAGTGGTATTTCTGCTTGCTAATATGTTGTCTAGGTTTGTCATAGCTTTTATTCCAAGGATCAAGTGTCTCTGAATTTCATGGCTGCAGTCACCATCTACAGTGATTTTGGAGCCCAAGAAAATAAAATCTGTCACTGTTTCTACTTTTTCCCCATCTGTTTGCCATTAAGTGATGGGACTGGATGCCATGATCTTAGTTTTTTGAATGTTGAGTTTCAAGCCAGTTTTTTCACTCTCCTCTTTCACCCTCATCAAGAGGCTCTTTTGTTCCTCTTCACTTTCTGCCTTTAGAGTGGTATCTGCATATCTGAAGTTGTTGGTATTTTCCCCAGCAATCTTGATTCTAGCTTTTGATTCATCCAGCTGGACTTTTCACATGATGTATTCTCCATATAAGTTAAATAAGCAGGGTGTCAGTATACAGCCTTGATGTATTCTCCATATAAGTTAAATAAGCAGGGTGTCAGTATACAGCCTTGATGTACTGCTTTGCCAATTTTGAACCAGTCCATTGTTCCATGTCTGGTTCTAACTTGCTTCTTGGCTTGCATACAGATTTCTCAGGAGACAGGTAAGGTGGTCTGGTACTCCTCTAAGAATTTTCCACAATTTGTTGTGATCCACACCATCAGAGGCTTTGGCATAGTCAGTGAAGCAGATGTAGATGTTTTTCTGGAATTCTCTTGCTTTCTCTATGGTCCAGTGAATGTTGTCAATTTGATCTCTGGTTCCTCCACCTTTTTTAAACCCACTTGTACATCTGGAAGTTTCGATTCACATACTCCTGAAGCCTAACTTGAAGGATTTTGAGCATAACCTTACTAGCATATGAAATGAATGCAATTGTGTGATAGTTTGAACATTCTTTGATGTTGACCTTCTTTGGACTTGGAATGAAAACTGACCTTTTCCAGTCCTGTGGCTGCTACTGAGTTTTCCAAATTTGCTAGCATATTGAGTGCAGCACTTTCACAGCATCATCTTTTAGGATTTGAAATAGCTCAGCTGGAATCCCATCACCTGCACCAGCTTTGTTTGTAGTGATGCTTCCTAAGGCACTTGACACTCCAGGATGTCTGACTCTAGGTGAGTGACCACACCATCGTGGTTATATGGATCATTAAGACCTTTCTTGTACAATTCTGTGTATTCTTGCCACCTCTTTTTAATCTCTTCTTTTAGGTCCTTGCCGTTTCTGTCCTTTATTGTGCCCATCCTTGTGTGAAATTTCCCCTTCATAACCCCAATTTTCTTGAGATTTCTAGTCTTTCCCATTCTATTATTTTCCTCTGTTTCTTTGCATTGATCACTGAGGAAGGCTTTCTTCTTGCTATTCTCTGGAATTCTGTATTCAATTGAGTATATCTTTCCCTTTCTCCTTTGCGTTTCACTTCTTTTCTTAACTACTTGTGAGGCCACCTCAGAAGATCATTTTGCTTTCTTTCATTTGTTTTTCTTGGGGATGGTTTTGATTACCATCTCCTGTACAGCTACCATCCTCCATCCATAGTTCTTCAGGCACTCTGTCTACCAGATCTAATTCATTGAATCTATTCATCACCTCTACTGTATAATCATAAGGGATTTGGTTTAGGTCGTACCTGAATGGCCTAGTGGTTTTCCCAACTTTCTTCAGTTTAAGCCTGAATTTTGCAATAAAGAGCTCATGATATGAACCACAGCTCTAGGTCTTGTTTTTACTGACTGTATAAAGCTTCTTCATCTTCGGCTGCAGAAAATGGAATCAGTCTGATTTCGGTATTGACCATCTGTGTCAGTGGGGTGTCCATGTGTAGAGTTGTGTCTTGTGTTGTTGCAGGAGGGATATTTGCCATGACCAGTGTGACCTCTTGACAAAACTCTGTTAGCCTTTGCCCTGCTTCATTTTGTACTCCAAGGACAGACTTGCCTGTTTTTCCAGGTATGTCTTGACTTGTACTTTTGCATTACAGTCACCTATGATGAAAAGGACATCTTTTTTTTTTGGTGTTAGTTTTAGAAGGTCTTGTAGGTCATCACAGAAATGTTCAGTTTCAGCTTTCTTTGGCATTAATGGTTGGGGCATAGACTTGGATTACTGTGATGTTGACTTGGAGAGGAACTGAGGTCATTCTATTGTTTTTGAGATTGCACCCAACCATGGATTTTGGACTCTTCACTGTGAGGGCTACTTCGTTTCTTCTATGGAATTCTTGCCCGCAGTAGTTAATACAATGGTCATCTGAATTAAATTCACCTATTCCCATCCATTTCAGTTCACTGATTCCTAAAATATTGATGTTTGTTCTTGCCATCTCCTGCTTGACCATATCCAGTTTACTTTGATTCATGGATGTAATATTGCAGGTTCCTATGCAATATTGTTCTTTACAGCTTTAGACTTTACTTTCACCACTAGACACACATCCACAACTAAGTGTCATTTCCATTTTGGCCCAGCATCTTCATTCTTTCTGGAGCCATTTCTCCACTCTTGCCCAGTAGCATATTGGATACCTGCCAACCTGGGGGGCTCATCTTCTGGTGTCATATATCATTTTGCCGCCTTTTCATACTATTTAGTACAGTTAAAAAGACCCCACATGAGAAAAAGCTGAGAGTCAAATTCATTACTTAAAACCAGTGGCTGGAGTAGGCTTTTTTTTTTGTAGCGGTGAGCTAAAAACAAAGTTGCAGGCTGTTACTCTAAAAGTCAAAGCAGCTCAGTTGGGTCCGACCCTGTGGACTATAGCCTGCCAGGCTTCTCCATCCATGGGGTTTTCCAGGCAAGAATACTGGAGTTGGTTGCCATGCCCTCCTCCAGGAATCTTCCCAACTCAGGGACTGAACCTGCATTCCTCATGGCTCCTGGATTGCAGGTGGATTCTTTACCCGCTGAGCCATCAAGGAAGGTCTGTTAGTCTAAGGTTCAGCTTAAATGAGGCTGTACAAATTAGAGATGAGAAGAGCACATGAGAAATAGGAGGACCCTAGCATAGTCTTGTGATCAGTTTGTGAACCAATCTGAACCATTCAGCTATAAACTGGGTGTCTAGGTTTATGATATCCTGTACTATCTCTGAGGCCAATAAAAGACCTAAATCTACACTAGAGCTAGAAGGACTTGATGGAGACACTTGGAAGAATGGAGTTGTAATGCATAGAGAAAAATTTTACTCAATGTAAATCTGAAACCAAAATTCCAAAATAAGTGATGAAGGCAGAATCTATGACAGCCTGTAAAATCAACAATTAAGAGATGAATTCATGTCCAACTGAAGAAAGGTAATTTAAAAATCTGGAAAGCTAAGATGTCAGTGAGAAAAAGGAAGCTGTAGCATCTTAGGAAAAAAGTTGTGAAACGGAGAAGGTAGATATGGAAAAGAAAAAGCCAGTAATCCTAGAAAGGAGAAACATTTCATTGATTCTAAGACACATGATGTGTAACATTTTAACATTTCTGAGATCTTGAGTTTATTTTGCAGACCTGACAAGTCAGTGTTTTAATTTATAGTACTTTTTATTTTTTACTGGTAGTAGAATGTGTTCTTTGTTGTTCAGTTGCTCAGTCATGTCTGACTCTGCAACCCCGTGGACTGCAGCACACTAGGCTTCCCTGTCCTTCACTATCTCCCAGAGCTTGCTCAAATTCATGTCCATTGAGTAGGTAATGCCATCCAACCATCTTGTCCTTTGTCATCCCGTTCTCCTGCCTTCAATCTTTCCCACATCAGGGTCTTTTCTAATGAATCGGCTCTTCACATTAGGTGGCCAAAGTATTGGAGCTTCAGCATCAGTCCTTCCAATGAGTATTGAGGCTTGATTTCCTTTAGGATTGACTGGTTTGATTTCCTTGCAGTCCAAGAGACTCTCAAAGAGTCTTTTCCAACACCACAGTTCAAAGCATCAATTCTTCAGCACTCACCCTTCTTTTTATGGTCCAGCTCTCACTTCCATACATGATTATTGGAAAAACGATAGCTTTGACTAGATGGACCTTTGTTTGCAAAGTAATGTCTCTGCTATTTAATATGCTGTCTAAGTTGGTCATAACTTTTCTTCAGAGGAGCAAGCGTCTTTTAATTTCATGGCTGTAGTCACCATCTGCAGTGATTTTGGAGCCCCAAAAATAAAGTCTGTCACTGTTTCCCTCATCTCTTTGCCATGAAGTGATGGGACCGCATGCCATGATCTTCGTTTTCTGAATGTTGAGTTTTAAGCCAGCTTTTTCACTCTCCTCTTTCACTTCCATCAAGAGGCTCCTTAGTTCTTCGTTTTCTGCTGTAAGGGTGGTGTTATCTGTGTATCTGAGGTTATTGATAGTTCTCCCAGCAGTCTTGATTCCAGCTTGTTCTCCATCCAGAACAGCATTTCTCATGATGTACTCTGCACATAAGTAAAATAAGCAGGGTGATAATATACAGCCTTGATGTACTCCTTTCCCAATTTGGAACCAGTCTGTTCCATGTCCATTTCTAACTGTTGCTTCTTGGCCTACATACAGGTTTCTTAGGAGGCAGGTCAGGTGGTCTGGTATGATCATCTCTTGAATTTTCTGCAGATTGTTGTGATCCACAGTTAAGGTTTTAACATAGTCAACGCTTATTAGTGTTTTCTTAATGAAATAGAAAAATTTGGGGAGACAAACAGGAGAAACATGAGGCTGGACATAGGAAAAAATGAGTGAATAGTAGTGTACTAAGACATTTACCCAGAATATAGCTTAGAGATAATGAACAGGTAGTTAAGAGAATTGAAGGATTGAGAGTCATCAACTTAAGAATTTCAGAAAAATGGAATAAAGTGAATGACAAGAGAAGCCATATTTGATAAGACAATGAGAATCTTCTTGTGTTGGAGATAGTTTACAGATGAAAAATTTTCAAATATTAAGGAAGGTAAAAATAAGTCCACCCATGTCTTGAAATTATGGGGAGAGATAATCTTAAATTTTAACAGAAGTCAGATTGCTATCAAAGAAGTTACAGACGTACAATCTTCTCATTAGCCACACACATACCAGGAGATCGTGTAGTAATATGGTATGAGAAAAAAGAACTGGCAGCCAAGTATTCTACGTGCAGTTAAAGTCCTGCTTAAGAGTTAGAATATAATGATGTTTAAAATAATCAAGGACTGAGAGTTTATTATTCAAAGACCCTCATAAAACTAACTGTTGAAGGATTAAGTAGAAAAATGGATCCAGAGAAAATGAGGACATAATAGTGATTAAAGTGGGTAAAAAATTAATAATGACTAAAATACTAGTAACTTTAAAAGTTACAGAAAACTTCAAAGATGCATAAAAGCAGAGAAATGTATTTTGAACCTTAATGTAACTACCTCCCAGCTTCAACACTTATCAACATTCTGCCATTCTTTCCTCTGTTCCCACTATGTAAACTTTTACTCTTGCTCGAGTATTTTAAAGTAAACTCCAGTGTATAACTTCACCCAAAAGTACGAATAAAATGATTCACAATGTGTGGTCTCGGAGTCCCCACGACCCTTTCCACAGGTATCTGTGAGGTCAAAGTTATTTTATTAATAATAGCAGTATGCTGTTTGCGTATTTCACTTTCATCTCATAAGTGATATACAGTGGAGTATTTCAAAGGCTGTATGATATGTGATAACAGCAGATTCAGCACAGAAGCAGATATAAAGATCTAGCTGTTTGTTTTTCTTAATTGAAGTGTAGTTGATTTACTATATTGGTTTCAGGTGTACAGCAAAGCAATTCAGTTTCGTATATATAACAGTGCATACACACACATACTGCCCACCAGGCTCCTCTGTCCATGGGATTTTCCAGGCAAGAGTACTGGAGTGGAGTGCCATTGCGTTCTCCGACACACATGTGAATATATCTTTTTTCAGATTCTTTTCCCTTATAGGTTATTACAGGATATTAAATACAGTTTCCTGTGCTATGCTATGCAGTAGGTCCTTGTTTATTTTGTATATAGTAGTGTGTATCTATTAATCCCAAATTCCTAATTTATCCCTTCCCTCTCATTTCCCATTAAGTAGTAAGCATAAATTTGTTTTCTATGTGAGTCTATTTCTGTTTTGTAAATACATTAATTTGTATCAGTGATATATATTTGTCTTTCTGTGACTTACTATACTTAGTATTATCTAGCTATTTTCTAAAAGCCAGATATTAAAGATACTTGCAAGAAAGGCAAACTAGCCTAATTTTTAAAATTATTGGTTGATTTATTTTTGGCTGTTCTGGGTCTTCATTGCTGCCCGAGTGGTGAGCGAGGGCTACTCTTCATTGCGGTGCATGGGCTTCTCATTGCGGTGGCTTGTCTTGTGGCGAAGCATGTGCTCTAGCACTTCAGGCTAGAGTGAACCACAGGCTTCAGTGGTTGTGGCTCCCAGCCTCTACAGCAGAGGCTCAGAAGTTGTAGCACACAAATTTAGTTGCTCTGGGGCATTTAGGATCTTCCTGGACAAGGGATCGAACCTGTGTCTCTTGCATCGGCAGTCGGATTCTTTACCACTGAGCCACCAGGGAAACCCTATTCTGATTTTTTTTTTTTTTAATATATTTCCCATAAGAAGATGTTACTTACACTAACACCAATGAGTTTGTTAACTTTAAAATTAATTAATAAAAAAATAAAACTAATAAACCTTTTAAATGTTTCTAGTTCTGATTTCTAATATGGTAAATATTGATATATAAACAAAGACCCTTTGAAATCTTCAAAGTTTTAATAAATGAATCCCAATTTTATAAAGATATAATTTACATACAGTAAAATTCACTGTAAAATTTTAGTGCACAGTTACGCAGTGTCAGTAACTGTACTGCTGCTTCTGCTTCTGCTGCTGCTAAGTCACTTCAGTCGTGTCCGACTCTGTGCGACCGCATAGATGGCAGTCCACCAGGCTCCCCTGTCCCTGGGATTCTCCAGGCAAGAACACTGGAGTGGGTTGCCATTTCCTTCTCCAATGCAGGAAAGTGAAAGTGAAGTCGCTCAGTCGTGTCTGACTCTTAGCGACCCCATGGACTGCAGCCTACCAGGCTCCTCCGTCCATGGGATTTTCCAGGCAAGAGTGCTGGAGTGGGGTGCCATTGCCTTCTCTGCAGTAACTGTACACGGTTGTATAAATACCACCATAATCAAGGTATAGTATCATTTTGTCTCTCCTCCCCGTTCCAATATGCCACTTAATAGTCAGTCATTCTCTTTCACCCTCTGGTAAATAGGTGTAACTTACATAAACAAAAACTCCTTAAAGTTTTCAGTAATTTTTAAGACTTAAAGTTTGGAAACTGCTGTGCTAATGAATAAGAATTTTAAGAAACATAACCATAGTACCATTAAATACAGTACCCTAATTGATAGTAACCCTTTAAATATTTAAGTAAATAAAAAATAATATTTGGGCAATATCTTTGCAATGTTTAGTTTTCCCCAAATGATTAAAAATATCTTTCTAGAATTGATCAAATTAGGATTCAAATAAGGACTGTGTCTTTAATTGTTTTATGTGCCTCCCAGTCTCAGCTTTTTCTCTTTGTCATTTGGATTCATTATTTCATTAAGAGTTGCAAAACAGTGATTTTTCTAATTTTCTCAGTACATTTGTGTTAAGCTATGATTCTTTTTTCTGAACACAGTCTTCTCTTGTTAGCTGTTTGGTTACCCCCAAAGCACAGTTTGTACAAGAAAGGCAGGATAAGCTGTTAAATCCATTCCTTTTATTTGTCTGTTTTCAGAATGAGTTGGTGTCTTAGCAGCCATCAGAGGTTCTATTTTTTTTTTTTTTTAGTATATCATTATGAACTCATTTTTTTAATCAGTTGTATTTTAATACATGGTATTCATTATTCTTGGTAGTTCATGCTTGTTTATATTGTTAAGAAATGGAGTGCTAATCCTAAAGCAAAATAGGGGTGTGGGACTGGTAGGGGTTGGTTCCTGGTTAAAGATTCTTGTCATTTTTAGGAGGATCATCTTTATAGAGAATAATTTTAGTCTCTTTACATCTATTATAATTTGGATATAAGTATCAAGAGAACAGAAATGCAATTACGTATATTTCTAAATTAAGACTTTGTTTTTTTAGAGTAGTTTCAGATTCATAGCAACACTGAAGAGAAGGTACAGAGACTTTCCATGTACCTTCTGTTCCTACACGTGCATAGCCTCCTCCATCACTGACATCTTTCACCGTAGCGGTACGTTCGTTAAAACTGATGATCCTACATTGATTCATCATAATCACACAAAGGTGACAGTTTACATAGTGGTTCACGCTTGTTGTTGTACAGCCTTGGAGTTTGGACAAATGTGTAATAATATCCATCATTATGGTACTGTAAGAGTATTTTCGCTGCCTTGAAAATCCTCTGTGCTCTGTTCCAAGATGCAATTTTTAACTTCTGTACTGGGGCAGGAGTGAGTAAATGATCAATCCAACAGAAAATAGAAAAGGAGAAGTGTATCAAAGACAAAGAGTAATAGCAGATACAGAAATTCAGGACAGTTCTGAAAAGAAAACAGGAAAAAAAATTAATCCTACAGCTAGTAAAGTTGGTAAATTACCTGCTAGTATTCTGCCATATAATCTTTGAATCTTTTCTCTGTGCATATTGTGTACTTTAAATGTCTTTATAAAATTGGGGTCATGTGCACAGCAACTTTTTAATTTTTTTTTTTCAAATAATACATTGTATACATGTCCCCATATCATGAGTTTTCTACATGATCAGTTGATTTCATTACTAAGTATTTTTGTGCAAATGTTTATGATTTAAGGGATCCTTTTATTAGGTGTTGAGGTTTTCATTTTTTTCCTGTTACATAGAAATAATTTGCTCACACTTCTGATTATTTCCTTATGTAGAAGTATTTAAAGCTTTTATATATACCACAGAAGTGCTTTTTCACCAGCATTGTATGCAAGTATAGGGTTTTTGTTTTTTTGTATTGGGATATCATTTTATCAAATGGCAGAGGTGGAGTTTTGAGGTGGTATAAAGAGAGTTTAATACATTCATTTATTATTGGGGAATCTGATCAGTTTTGAAAGTTTATTGGCTATTTGTGTTTGGTCAGTTCCCTTTCTTTTATGTTTTTTTGCTGCTTTTTCCCCACTACTGATTTGTAAGACACTTTTAAAAAGACATCTTTATATGTTAAGGACTTTAGTCTTGTCACATACCAGAGATATTTTCTCCCATTTTTTTGCCACTGTTTGGTCAGTGGTGAGTTTTAGTACATGTAAGTTTTTCTTTTCTTTTTTTAAAAATTTACTTATCTTTTAAATGTAAGTTCTTAACTAGACTTTTTTTTTAGTAAAATAATTGAGAAACTCTGATCATAATTTTTTAGTTTAGTTTGTATTGTTTACAAGTCATCTGATGCAATTCAACAATCTGTGCAAGAAATTGGAAATTTCAAATTATAATTCCTATGCCAAGAAAAATATCTAGACTATACTATGTGACTTTTAAAGTAAGTCATTTTAATGTAAGTTTTTGGTTACCCTTATTATTTTCTTAGTATTCTATGAAAAATTAATGTTTACAGATCCATGAGTAATCCCTTGACAGTGATACTTAAAAAAGTCTCACATCTATTTAACATTGGTAAGCATAATAGCAGTGTCATTATATGGTATATATAACAGTATTATGTATCTGTATGATATAAACCATGGCATCTTAGAGAGAGCAGCTAGTTTAACTCATTAGATGCGTCTTAACAAATGGCTGCTCATGTCTGTAAATACTTTTCTCTTTACTTTCTGAAATAGTATATTTGTTTATGATTAACCAAATTTACCACATAATATAATGATAATGTAAGTTAGAGTTCTTAATGGGCACAACAGAATGGAAATCACTAATGTATGATTTTCATTGTATAGTTTCTTTGATGCATTGTTCTGTAGTTCAGTATTATTTTTAATTAAGAGAATAACTTTATTAAAGCTTGTCTTTAAACTCCTTGGTCATTTTAGTGGTTTTGGGGGACAAATTTTATATCTAACTTTATTTTATGTGAAACTACATAATGTGTAACACTTAATAAATTCATAAATTCTCCTTTGAAGAGTAGTACCATCATCTTGCCAGCAACTTGAGAAGTCAGTACTTTGCAATAGTGTAAGAGACAAAGTCCCTACTCTCATAAATTTTGTGTTTTAGTGGGCAAAGACAAATGAGCATGCACAGTAATTTTACATAATTAGTGTTTGAAGAAAATAAAGGTAGGATTATGGAATAGTAGGGAGTATGGAAAAACCATGGAGAATGGTTGTTATTTTAGCTAGGATGATTAGGAAATATCTCCGTATGTGTAGGCAAAATAGAAGTTCAAGTTTTTGGTGTTTTTTTTTTTTTTTAAATAGAAGTTCAGGTTTGAATGTTGAAAAACCTGTCTTAATGACATCTGGAAGAAAAGCAATGAGTAAATATACTGGAGTTTAGTGAATAAGAGTCAAAAGATGAGATTGGAAGTAGGCAGGGGCAAGATAATAAAGACCATGGTAAGGAACTTAGATTCTTTTTTAAAATATGAAAACATTGGTTGGTTTTATGTTTTAAAACGATCACTGGCAGATCCTGTGGCCAATGAGGATGGTGGTTTGAGGTTGGAATGGCTACAGTAAGGACAAGGCTGCTACTGCTGCTGCTGCTGCTAAGTCGCTTCAGTCGTGTCCGACTCTGTGCGACCCCGTAGACAGCAGCCCACCACGCTCCCCATCCCTGGGATTCTCCAAGCAAGAACACTGGAGTGGGTTGCCATTTCCTTCTCCAATGCAGGAAAGTGAAAAGAGAAAGTGAAGTCGCTCAGTCGTGTCTGACTCTTAGCGACCCCATGGACTGCAGCCTACCAGGCCCCTCCATGCATGGGATTTTCCAGGCAAGAGTACTGGAGTGGGGTGCCATTGCCTTCTCCTAAGGACAAGACTGCTGCTGCTGCTGATGTTGCTGCTGCTAAGTCGCTTCAGTCATGTCCTACTCTGTGCGACCCCATAGATGGCAGCCCACCAGGCTCTCCCGTCTCTGGGATTCTCCAGGCACAAGAACACTGGAGTGGGTTGCCATTTCCTTCTCCAATGCATGAAAGTGAAAAGTGAAAGTGAAGTCGCTCAGTCATGTCCGACTCTTAGTGACCCCATGGACTGGAGCCTACCAGGCTCCTCTGCCCATGGGATTTTCCAGGCAAGAGTATTGGAGTGGGTTGCCATTGCCTTCTCCGAAGGACAAGGTTAGTGCAGTAATATAGGCAAAAGGAGATAATGAATTTGGCTAGGCTAGTAATAAGAAAAGTCTGGAGAAGGGTGGGGTGAAGGAAGAATGAAGAGTTCTATTGTGGCTTTGTTAAATTTGAAATACCTATTAGATTTCCAAGTGATTGGTTCAAGTAAGCAGTTGTTTATCAGAATCTGGAGCTCAGATTGGGCTGGAGATAAGTTTGGGGAGCCATTAATGCAGATAGAAGTGACTGGATGAAAAAATTTGGGTCATAGATTTTTAACATTTGGCTGCATAGTAGACTCTCACAGGGAATTAAAAATGCAGTCGACTTGTGTTCACCCTCCTCCCAATTCTTAATTTAATTACTTTGTGGTAGGGTTAGGAAAGATATATTAAGAGCCTCCAAGAGATTTTGAAGTGGGACTAGGGAAAGAATACAGGTAAAGAAGAGATTGGAAAATGGTGTCATTTTGAGCCTCAGATGATTTTCTTAACTTTTCAAATGCAGTGTCTAGCATAGAATCATAGGTAATCAGGCATGTGAGATGACATGCCATGAGTGAGAATCAGCAGAAACATCACCCAACAGAAATGAGACTTCCTGGACCTTCAGATAACAGACTAAAACAGTTGTTTTTACTGTGGTCTAGAAGGTAAATCAAAATTCCCGGGAGAAATATCAATAACCTCAGATATGCAGATGACACCACCCTTATGGCAGAAAGTGAAGAGGAACTAAAAAGCCTCTTGATGAAAGTGAAAGAGGAGAGTGAAAAAGTTGGCTTAAAGCTCAACATTCAGAAAACGAAGATCATGGCATCTGGTCCCATCACTTCATGGGAAATAGATGGGGAAACAGTGGAAACAGTGTCAGACTTTATTTTTGGGGGCTCCAAAATCACTGCAGATGGTGACTGCAGCCATGAAATTAAAAGACGCTTACTCCTTGGAAGGAAAGTTATGACCAACCTAGATAGCATATTCAAAAGCAGAGACATTAACTTTGCCAACAAAGGTCCGTCTAGTCAAGGCTATGGTTTTTCCAGTAGTCATGTATGGATGTGAGAACTGGACTGTGGAAGAAAGCTGAGTGCCAAAGAATTGATGCTTTTGAACTGTGGTATTGGAGAAGACTCTTGAGAGTCCCTTGGACTGCAAGGAGATCCAATTAGTCCATTCTAAAGGAGATCATTCCTGGGATTTCTTTGGAAGGAATGATGCTAAAGCTGAAACTCCAATACTTTGGCCACCTCATGCGAAGAGTTGACTCACTGGAAAATACTCTGAAGCTGGGAGGGATTGAGGGCAGGAGGAGAAGGGGACGACAGAAGATTAGATGGCTGGATGGCGTCACGAACTCGATGGACATGAGTTTGGGTGAACTCTGGGAGTTGGTGATGGACAGGGAGGCCTGGCGTGCTGCGATTCATGGGGTCACAAAGAGTCGGAGACGACTGAGCAACCGAACTGAACTGAACTGAGAAGGTGTAAAAGCCAAGCTTAAAAAGTTTTAGCACAGATCTGGAAATTGTAATGTAAATGACATGGCAGATTTGTAAAAGAACCAAACATAAATTTAGGAACTGAAACTTGACCAAAATTGAGGGAAGTCCTTGGCTGAATCCAAGGACATTTTCAACATGTAGAGGATTAGAAGTAGAGGAGGAACCAGTAAGGCAAACAGAAGGCAGAAGGCACTTCGAGCAGAGTGCGGTATCCTGGACGCCAAGTGAATGAACCACTTAAAGGAGCAGTTCTTAACTTTTCAGATATTGTGGAGATAAGATAAAAGAATTGGAGCCTGGTTGTTGGTAGCAGGTGATTTCAGTGGAGCGTTAGGAAGAAAGGCCTAGATAGAGTGATTTAATTAAAAGAAAGTGAAGGGAAGAGGGTAGTTACAAACAGTAATTACAACAAATATTTTAAAAGTTTTTTTTTTTTCCTGTAAAGATAAATGTAGAAATAGGACACAATAGTTGGAGGTAGGTTTGAGGTCAGGGTGGGTTTTTTTGGTAATGTCTCAGTTAAGAGTAAGAAATTGATGACTCAGGAAGAAGGTATAATAGAGGAAAGTTATTTAAGAAGGCAAGCAAGATAAAATACAGGACACAGGTACAGAGATTGGCCATATGTAAGATTGGGAATAATCATATGGGACAGTTGTTTGGAAGATAAGATAATTCTTGTTGGATTGCTTCTAATTTCCTTTTGAAATGAGATGAGATGGATGAGGACAGGTGTTAGAAATTTAAGAAGGAGAAAGGCATGAAATGGTCATCTGCGAGAACTGGGAAGCGAGGGGTTCCTGGGTGCTCTCTTGAGTAATTAGTACCATTGTTTTCTTTCTCCTGTTACCTTTAGCTGCTTGCATGCAGGTGCAGGGTTAACTCTTTTATCTGTTTCCTGGTAGAAAGTTCCAAGTCCTTTTGGTTTTATCTCTGCCATGTTTTTGTGATTTTTTTTTTTCTTCTGTCCGTTTTCATTTTACTATCTGGCTTTTACTGTTCTCCTGGGCTGTTAAAATAGTTCATTTGTTTTTCATTCCTCTAATCTTTCCTCTCTCTAGTGCATTCAAAATTCTTTTTGGAAAATTTATTTCTTGGATAATAAATAATACCTGCACAAGACATACATTCAGAAAATATATTAAAGGGTGATTTCAAGATCTTTCCCTCCTTATCTTAACCCTCCAGTCTTCTCCCTAGAGATAGCCATTGTTACCAGGTTTGTTTGTTTGTTTAACTGTATGGAATATCTCTAGTGGAAGGATACATTTACAAACACTACCATTCCTATATATTCTCTGCCGTTCCCTAAAGTTGTACTCATATTTCTGCATTAAAAATTTTTATGTTGCCTCTCTTAATTTTACAAGAATAGAGCTATCTCATTCTTGGCAATTGCAGTAACAGTATTCTGCTGAACAGGTATCTTGTCATTTAATAATATCCTTACTGATGTGTATTCATTTTCTATCTTACTTCAAATTATACTGCAGTGATTATCCTTATACACATATTTTTCCCCATTAGGGAAAGTATGTGTATCTGCAGAATAGATACATATCTGGTGATTATATGCATTTTTAATTTTGGAAGATACTGGAAATCATTTCAGCATATCCTTTACATCAGTTATCTTCCCTAAACATGGGTCATGTTGTTGCCTTCTCTAAAATCTTTACCGACTCTTCCCTTGCCTTTGTTTATTTTTTATTTCATCTGTATTTAGGTATAATTGATAAGTAAATTGTATTCCATTGCCTTTAAAATGAGGCTTATTGAGCCTGTGAGTGAGTGAAAGTTGCTCAGTTGTGTCTGACTCTGCAACACCATGAACTATATACACTCCATGGAATTCTCCAGGCCAGAAATAACTGGAGTGGGTAGCCTTTCCCTTCTCCAGGGGTCGAACCCGGGTTGAACCCAGGTCTCTCGCATTGCAGGTGGATTCTTTACCAGCTGAGCCGCCAGGGAAGCCCACGAATACTGAATGGGTAACCTGTCCCTTCTTCAGTGGGTCTTCCTGACCCAGGAATCGACCAAGGTCCCCTGCATTGCAGGTTGATTATTTACCAGCTGAGCTGTCAGGGAAGCCCATATTGAGTCTACCACCATGTACAGACTTCCTGCTCTGTCCATTGGTGGGCATACAAGGATGAATAAGATACTTCTTACACCAGAATTGTTCACACTCTAAAGATTAGCCTGGGTATTCTCAAATCTCCACATTATTGATATTTTAGACCTAATAATTCTTTGTTGTGGGGGTTGTCCTCTCCATTGTTTGGCAGTATCTCACTGGATGCCAGTTGCACCCCTAACCCTTCATTTGTGATGATAAAAATGACTTCAGACATTGCCAAATGTCTTCCAAAGGACAAAATTCCCTCTTTTCTTTGAGAACCATTGGGTTAGGCAGTCAGGTAGAAGATTCTAATGTAATGTGGTAAATGGTATACTAATGTTGAACCACATTTAGGAACAGAATAGAGGAGTAACCTTTGAGTTGACATCTTCTGAGGCTTAGCTCCGATACTGCCTCATCCCACAGCCTTTCCTGACTCCTTTAAATTACTACTTTTTTTAATAGCCTGTATTTCTTTTGTTGTGTTTTGTAGTTAACGTTTGTCTTCTTTTGGACTTCAGCAATTATTTCTTATTCATCTTTCAATCTCTTGCTTTTTTTTGGAGAATAAATGAAATATGAGTAATAGGTACAGAATAAACATAGGTTTGTGTGGTAACATGATGTGAATTTTACCTGTTTCTGAAATAATTAACTTTGTTCAGTTGTGTCAAATATTTGGTACTTGTTTATTGTATGTTACTTCCAGGTGTGTAATTGTGTTAAATGTGTAGCTTTTTAAAGACTCATGACATTGAGAATTATGTTTCAGAAATGAATCTATAAATCTCTGGGGGAAAAAAGAAGCAAAAGGAATTTTGATTTAGTCTTGTCTGCATATGAGGAAATTTAGAAGAATTAAAGTTCAGAGGAGTCTAATATCAAAGAGGGTTTTGACAGGGAAGATTTTATGGAAAAGGGAGAACTTCAGTAGATGAATATAGATTTGTATAGGTATAAAAATGAGGGGAAGATGTGTTTTCCAGGGCAAAAAGTCATGTAAGTGAGAATAGAGGCAGCTTATCCAGAAGACAATTTAATAATCCAGCATTTTCCCCCAAAAAATGACTTGTAAAGATATTAATGGGGGCTTCCCTGGTGGCTGAATGGTAAAGAATCTGCCTGCCAATGCAGGAGATGTGGGTTCAATCCCTGGGTCAGAAAGATCCCCTGGAGAGGAAAATGGCAACCCACTCCTGTATTCTTGCCTGGAAAATCCCGCAGACAGAGTAGCCTGCCAGGGCTTCAGTCTATGGGGTCACAAAAGAGTCAGACATGAACTTAGTGACTAAACAACAAAAGATACCAAATGGGTATTATTAAATAGGTTATGAAAATTCTCATTAGCATAGTGGAAAATAAACTTGTCTAAGGAAAGGAAGCAGAGCTTCCCTGGTGGCTCAGATGGTAAAGTGTCTGCCTACTGTGCAGGAGACCTGGGTTCGATTCTTGGATCGGGAAGATCTCCTGGAGAAAGAAATGGCAATCCACTCCAGCACTCTTGCCTGGAAAATCCCATGGATGGAGGAGCCTGATAGGTTACAGTCCATGGGGTCGCAAAGAGTCAGACACAACTGAGCGACTTCACTTTCACTTTCAAGGGAAGGAAGCAGCATCCTTTTTTGATTATACATATCTGGAGTTGAGTATTTCATTGGGTGCATTGTGAGAAGCACTTTGGGAAACGCTGTGACGGTGTCGATAGAAGGCTTCAATGGTGCTGGGGACTGGAAACTGATAGGGCTCATTCGGGTAAGAGTAGAAGCTCTGAGTACTGTTGGTGAGGATTTTAATATTTTTAACTTCAGCCCTTGAAGGTTTTAAAACAAATAACATGAATAAGTGCAACCCTTGGAAAATATATTTCAGGAGTAGATTGTAATGGGAAGAAACTGGCGCTGAAGAGGATAGGAATAGTAGAAAGCTATTTCAGTTATATGAGAATAAAGTAATGAGGTAAAAAATGCTAGACATTTCAAAAGACGTATCTATAGGATCTAATGATAAGCTAGTGGGAATAAAAGCTGAGTCTTTTATTTTAAAAATATGTCATTGGCAGAGTTGGGAAGGGAAACTGATCTGGGGGAAGAAAAGGATACCAGTTTTAATAGAATTTGTGGTGCTAGGTTGAGAAGACTGTTGGTAGTAGAGAGAGAGGACTGAGCTCGGGACAGAGGATTGGAGTTCTGTAGATCAGAGGTGAAGACATGAAGTCATGAGTAGGTAAACGAAGGAGAAAGTTACAAAAGAAGATTTAGGGGAGACTTTTGGGGATGGGGACTACAAATTAATAAAGTACTCTGTTAGCATCAATAAAAAAATGCAGAAAAATGTGTATAATTTGTACCATTCTAAGATATTCTCGTAGGGTAATAGTTTTAGTGCAGAAGTAGATTTCTTTGAGTAACATGAAAACAGATATTTTTGTCTTCTGATGGCTGGCATCAGAAAGTTTAATTTGGAATCAGTGTAGTTTTGGGTTGGTTTGGTTGGTTGCGACTTGGCTTTGTCTTATTATTTTCTCTCAAAAAATCATCTACATTGATTACCAGTTTGAGATATTATCACTTATGCTTTATTTAAATGCTTATTTTCTCCTGAATCACAATAAGAACACCCAACTTCAAAGATTTTAATGGTTATATGAAACCAATCCACATACATACCAGCACACATTTATTCCCTAACCAAAATTTCCTATGTTATTTACAGTAGTCCCTCCTTGTGATATTCTCTTGCTTACCATTTTTATCTCATTGGGATACCCTTTAATTCCTAAAACTTCATGTAATCCAGCCAGTACATTGGGCCCTCTGATAGGCTAAAATTCTTCTTTGGATGCTTAAGTGAAGATAAAACAGAGTGTAAGCATTTATTTTTAGAAGAAAGGGGTTTTAGCCTTAGACCTGTGAAAGTAAAGCTTTAAGCTTTGAAATAATGCCTTTGTTTTGGATGAATAAATAGGCAATTGATTGTTCTGTTATAGTGTTAAATGACAGAAGGTTAACTTCTAAAGGTGATAAGGAAGTCTTTTTGAAAAAAGTAGTAAAACTATCTTTAGTCTTGATTAATGTTATATTCCTCTCTTTTATCCACTTTAGAGGAATAAATGTGGCATTTTCTCTTCCATTTAATTTTTCTTCGGCCTTGTTTCAGTGGCAGTAGTCACTTGAAAATAATTGATAAGAGAAGTTAAAGAGGATTTGAAGTACTTTTTAACCAAAATGAAGTCAAAGAAATAGTATTTGAGCTCTAGTCATATCTTTTTGATTGCTTTAACCGAATCTCCAGAAACTCGATTGAGAAAGTTATGTTTAATGGCAAAGAAACTGCATTTGTCCTAGAGCTCTATTTTAACTAGCTAGCTAGCTAGCTAGTAGTAGTAGTTTACTACTTTATTTGCTTTTTGAAGTAGGTGTCTATTGGGAAAAAAGGAAAATTTTAAAGATATAATTCCTTGATGATATAATTTGAAAGTTTTAAATTGTGACTTAAAAATTGGATATGATAGTCATTAGAGCTGTATCTACCTGATATTTCTGGTTTTCTTTCTGGGCACAACCAATTGGGTGCAGCTATGTAGCTTGCTTTGGTCAATGAAATATGCCACACTGACTCTTCTCCCAGTCTTGATCCGTAAGTGAGGAAAGCATGCACTACACTCTTGGCTAAACTATGGTGGACATGAATAAAAAATAAGCCTTTGTGTTAAGCCACTGTTTCAGGGGCTGCTTGCTACTGCAGTTTTATTTTGCCCTGCATGGTCTAATATTGGTAGCCACCAGCTCCATGATACTGTTAAGCACTTGAAATGTGGCTAGACTGGTTTGAGATGTGATTAAATGTAAAAATAAAACTGGATTTTAAAGATTTGGTATGAAAAGCATGTAAAATACCTCAATAATTTCTATATTGTTTGCAGATTAAAATGTAATTATTTTGTATATATTGTGTTAAATGAAATACATAAAAATTAATTTCACTGTTTCATTTTGCCTTTTAAATGTGGCTACTGAAAACTTTAAAATTTTATATGTGACTTGAGAGCTATTTCTATTGAACAAAATTCATGTAACCTATCTTGACTTAAAAGCAGAGTTGATATAAGCAGTAGGGCGCTCTAACAAAGCCCCTCAAATGTGGCATTGGTCAAGGACCAGGGCAGCAAGGAAGCGGATACTAGAGGCTGGGAATATGCAGCGTAGGGAAGAAGCATTTGGAAAACTTGTCTGCAATAACTTGGAAGGCTAGTAAAGTATCCAATGCATTCATAGCGTTAGGAGATGAAGTTGGAAAACAAACTGTATTTTTGCTGCTGTTAGCTCCATCTGAAAAGATATAAGAAAGAAATGAGCTGCAACATACAATTAGCTACTTTGTAAGTAGGAAGGAAGAGCGGTAAAGAGACTCCAGAAATTCAGGGAATTGTAGTATTGGAAAAAGCAATTGTTTTTCACTGTCAGTAAGAGATGAAACTGAGACATCTTTTGAGCAGATAATTAAAACTTTTATGGCAATCAAGGTTATGACCATTACTTACTGTTAAAAAGTCTGAATGAATTAAGGTGTTTCAGAGTAGAGGTCTATCTGCTTAAGGGAGTGATGCCTTTCAGTTGGGCTAGGGAAAAGAGACTTTTTTTAAAAGTATGTTTTTTCCCTACTAAAGCCAAGTAGTTCCAAGGCACCCAGAATTAAATAGAAATAGACTCCACATTTGTGTCTTATGGGACACGAAAGAAAAATGTAGAATGTCTAAAAGACATGTCTAGAGAAAAAGTTGTGGTTCTAGACATCAGCACTTGAAAATGGCTAGAATCAAACTGGTAAGGAAGCCTCTAAGTTTTTTTGGAGAGTTGTACAGCCCAAGAAACAAGAGTGGAAAGTATGAAAGAAAGTGTAATTGCACAAGCTGATTGCCGTCCACTAATCTTCTGCCAGCAGACTTAGCTAAAGATGCTCACTCCCTTTGTCTGCTGCACTTGTGGAGGAGGATAGCAGGCAAGGAAAAAAATCTCCTGGAAGGTAGAGCTGAAAGCTGAGAGAACACTGGACAGAGAAGCTCCTTCCAGTGATCAGAGAATCCTCTGCCCCAGAGCAGAGGACACTTACACTACCTGTTCAGCAGGGTTTATGAATTGCTCTGAACTATTGACTATTTTATCTTCTGGACAAGAATATATATATATATATATATATATATATATATTTTTTTTTTATGGTTATGCTTGCCTTTCTCTGTCATTGTATATTGTGTCTGTGGAAGCAGGTAGATAACTTGTTTTAGAAAATAGGTCTCTGTAAAGAAGGGCCATACTTGGACCCAGGAGCTTTGAGTTTGATACTGTTAACTACGTGGGATTTAAGTAAAGGGACAAATGTATCCAAATGTGGGAGGGAAAGTAAATTGAATATTTGACCAGCATGGGGACTCGGGAGTCACGATTCTTCAGTAAATCCATCACTTCTTTCTAAGCACATGATAGGATTGCCGTTTCATGTCATTTTTAAAATCAGCATAGCCATCCGACTTAACTGTGGCCGTAAAATATGAGCGGGATGATTTACCACATTACCTTCTACCTTCTTGGCAAGACAGTCTTAGAAGCATGTGTCAAGTAGAGTCCTGAGGGACTGTGATAAGCAGATTTTTTCCCCCTGCCAGCCAGAGTTGGACATGTAAAATTAATGGGAACACACAAACTTTTGTTGTGTCAAGCCACTGAGATTTTTGGATTGTTTGTTAACTGTAGCACCATCTCACTAATTCTTATTGATGTATTATGTTATAATTTTAGTCATAGTAGGTGCTCAGTAAATGGTGAATACACTAAACTTTGAGGGCATAAGAAAATGAACCAATTTTAAAACTGCCAAGATACAGCTTTTTGGCTTGTATTTCTTATAAAGCCAAGCCCACCCATGGACTCTTTCATGTGTAACATGGCAAAGAGATTATATTGTGTATTGTAGAAGACACAGGAAAAATTAAGAGAACAGTGAAACTTGTAACATTTTAATTAGAAATAATTGTTAAAACTAGAAATAATTGTTGAACTATATATGGTTTACTGGGTCTACGGTCCCCAACCTTTTTGGCACCAGGGACCAGTTTTGTGGAAGACAGTTTTTGCATGGACTTGGAATGAGGTGTTGGTTTCAAGATTATTCAAATGCATCACATTTATTGTGCACTGTATTTCTATTATTACATTGTGGTAATTTAGTAATGCCAGCAGTGGGGAGTGGCTACACATGCAAATGAGGCTTTGCTCCTGCTGTGCGGCCCGGTTGCTTGCGAGCAGGCCACAGACTAGTTGCTGGTCCGTGACCCGGTCTAAAGCACTGTTTCCTGTTTCTGGTGGCAGCAACTAAAGTTAAGATTGTTGAATCTGTAGAAAGTATAGTGAATAAACCTTAGGAAGAAAGTAATATGCATTTTAAACACAGGATTGAGGAAATCAATTGAGGGCATCTTTTTGTTTAAAGGCAATATTTTTTTTAAATGAGGTGGTAGGGAAAAAACCCCAAACAACTGTTTTTTCTAACGCTAATGTCAGTGGCAGCAACATCAGTTTTAGTTCAGTGCTAGAGTAGAACCTTTCCTCATGAAGCCTTAGGTAGAACTCCAGTGTATAAAACTGACCTTATGGGGTTGCTCTGATTTATATAAGGGCCTGAGGCTTACACATGGTCATCTTTCTGCTGACATTTATAGTATCCTTTAAGGAACTATAATTAGAAAATCCCTATTCTGGAGCATGTATCGCTGCTGTGGCCATCTTCATTTTGGGGGATTTGGGTTTCTTAGGAAAAGCCTTAAGTTTTTTCTTTAGGCATAATATATTTTATATATAGTTTTAACAATTCTGACAAATTTCCCAGTTTAAAACTGGCTTGAAAGATACACATTAGAATGGGCAATGAATGTGTGGCCTGGGACATAGAGGATTGGAAGAGTTAGGAAGAAGGCAAAAAACCAAACCAAAACAAAACCCACAAGTAGATAGAATAAATAATAATAGTAAAAACAGAATTCTGTATGTCTTTAATACAAAGTTAATACCATAAATTATTTTTAATAATGAATTTGAGTCATCAACTTCCTGCTAAAGAAAGTAGGTAAATGTATAATTAAGTCTGGAGAGATTTCCATTCAAAATACGGTGACCTGTAGTTTATCTGGTAAATTACCATCCTAAACAACTCATGCTCTGCAGATTTTGAATTTTAGAAGTTTTCTATGTGTTTTTTGTGATAAATAATTAAAACATTGAAGTAGATCACACTCTTCCAATGTTTACTTTTTTAAGGACTTTTTGATAATTAAAACTTAGGAGAGACCCCCCCCAGTTGTTTAAATTTAAGAAAATGAGCATATAGTAATATGCTATATGCCATTGCCTTTGTTATTTCAACAAATTATGATAAAAATATATAGTATCTATCTTGTCAGTTATTTTTTGAAAGAATATTTTAAGAGATGACTGCAAACACTTGTGTGTGTGTGTGTGTGAGGTGGCCATGTTGCATGGCTTGCAGGCTCTTAAGTTCCCTAGTCAGGGAGTGAACCCAGCCCCACTCCCGCTCCGGCAGTGAAAGGGCCAAGTCCTAACCACTGGACCACCAGGGAATTCTGAGTGCAAACCAATTTGGAAGAGAATTTACTTGCTGTGTGAAATTAGAATGGATTAGTGGTAGAATTAATGTAGTGCTATCTTTTACACCCTCGGTGAGTAACATAAAGAATATATATGTGATCATGGGAGAAGATATGTTTAATATTTACTGGAAGGATGATACGAAAACTGAAGAGTCTTAAGATTGTGAGGGGTGAGGTAACAAAAAATCATATGTAACTTACTGCTGTTTTTGTATATTTTCCTTCTTAGTCTTACTAAAGAAGACCTAAAAAAAAGACAAAAAAACCCCAGTGTATTTAGTCCTGAATTGCTTAGACTAAGAAGATGTTTTGCTTATTCCAGTGACTGTTAGGTGATTGAGAGGTAAACTACTATAGAGATCCAGTTTATATTATGATCATGGTTAGTTTTGAATGAAGAACAAAAATTACATCTTACAGTTTAGGTACTAATATTACTCATAACATGTAACTTCTGATCATCATCTTGTCTCTAAAAATTGAATCTCCTTTTAAGATGAATGTTTGGTACTATAAGGATTTGAATAGTGACAGTTGTAAGACCTCTTGTAACAGATTACTTACCGTTTTTTAGATGGCAGTCAGGGCTTTATTGGGAGCTCTCTTTTGGGTATTATTTTAACCTAGGGGAGTGGTGGAGGAAAACACCTTTTTCTTTTTTAAGAAACTTTGGAATAGCTTTAAAGTAGTCTTTTTCAATCTGAAATTAGAGAGGAAAACTAGTCTCTTCAGCTTAATGGAGGAAGGGATGAGCCTTAGCAAAGAATACTGCCTGCAGTAACATTGATGTGTGTCCTTCATAGTTAACTTGAACTTATTTGTGACATTGAAAATTTTATCTGTAAGATTCCTAAAATAGGTAATCTGTGGGACTGGGACTCAACAAGGGAAATTTCCCCAGATTTAAAAAATTGTTAGTAAAAACCACATAACATTAAATTTCTTATTTTCACTGTTTTAGGTTTACAGTTCAGTAGTGTTAACTATATTCACACTAGTGTACAGCAGTCTGTAGACCTTTCCACCTTGTGAAACTGAAGGAGTACCCATTCCCCGTCTTTCTCTCGCCTTTGCTGTTTAGTCGCCCAGTCGTATCTGACTCTTTTGCAACCACATGGACTGTAACCTGCCATGGTCTGTGATTCTAGCCTTTGGCAACCACCGTTCTGTATTCTATTTCTGAGATTTTGTATATTTCTGATACTTCATATTAGTAGACTCATACAGCATTCGATCCTTTGGTGACTAGCTTGTTTCACTTAGTATAATGTTCTCAAGATTCATCCATGTTGTAGCACATGACAAGATTTCCTTTTTTAAGGCTGCACAATATTTCTTTGTATGTATATACATTTTCTTTATCAGTAGACTTTTAAAAGTCACTAGTTTAATTTGAACAAGCTAAATTAAAACTACATATTCAAATGTAAAGAGGCTAGACTACTGTTCCTGGACATTAGCCCTGGGAGGGAACGGATTTTTAGCGATACTTGCAGTATGTTTTCCTTAAATTTATTTTTGGCCGTGCTGTATCTTCATTGCTGTGTGCAGGTTTTCTCTAGTTGAGGCGAGTGGGGTTTCCTCTAGTGGTGCACAGCCTTTTCATTGCAGTGGCTTTTCTTGTATATCACCAGCTTCAGTAGTTGTGCAAGGGTTTAGTTGCCCCTCAGTGAGTAGAATCTTCCTGGACCAGGGATCAAACTCGTGTCCCCTGCATTGGCGGGTGGATTCTTAAACACAACCACTAGGGAAGTCCCTGAGATGTGGTTTTGCATAATTCTTTGTCTTTTATCCCGGCTTCAGCTGTGTGACTTAAGGGAAACTAGTAAACTCTTTGTTTTCTCATAGATAGGAGGGAAAAAGTACAGCTAAAACCTTAGGGTAGTTGGGAGTATGAAGTAAGTTAATGTATATTAAGTATTTGTAATAGTGTTCAACAAATAGTAAACCTTACATTTTATCACTTGGTAGAGTAGAACACTGTTTCTTTAACAGTAACATATATTTAGTTCAGTTCAGTCGCTCAGTTGTGTCTGACTCTTTGCAGCCCCGTGAATCGCAGCACGCCAGGCCTCCCTGTCCATCACCAACTCCCGGAGTTCACTCAGACTCACGTCCATTGAGTCAGTGATGCCATCCAGCCATCTCATCCTCTGTCGTCCCCTTCTTCTCCTGCCCCCAATTCTCCCAGCATCAGAGTCTTTTCCAATGAGTCAACTCTTCGCATGAGGTGGCCAGAGTACTGGAGTTTCAGCTTTAGCATCATTCCTTCCAAAGAAATCCCAGGGCTTATCTCTTTCAGGATGGACTGGTTGGATAGTACTGCAGATTAAATAAACATTTCACTGTTTACAGTGTATTAATTGCAGGTCATAGGTTTTCTTCTCATGTATTTGTGGTATGTCTGTAACATGAGGTCTTCTATAAGGCATATTTGAAAATCGGTCATTTCTAGTTATGTCTATGTGTGTGTATCTTATAAAAGCTTTTGTTTAGATTTACTAAGAAGAATAATTTATTAGTGAATAATCTTTAGTTGGGTAGAAAAGCTTTGAAAATAATTTGGGAAAAGACTGTAAATAATAGAGGGTTGGATTTGAAAAAGATTAATAGAGATTAAAGATTAAATTTGAGGGGAAGGGAGCAGTCATAGAAGAGTAATTATCCAAAGCTAAGAATATAGGGTTTATGGGAAAGAGATGGTTTCATGTTAAAGCAGAGATTTCATATACATACATATATATATATATATATATATATATATATAGTTTATGTTTAGTAAAGAAATAAAATTTGGTTTTAAAACTTCCCACTAAAGTGTTAATTCTTTTGATCAGATTAGATCAGTTATATTTTCAGGAATCCATGTCTATAGTTTAGAACTATCCCCTTGAAAGAAAAACTAGAAAAAGACATGGTAGCCCTGAAATGTTCATAGAAATTTAAATAATTATGAATGTGAAAATCTAATTAAATAATATATGAGATCTTATAGGATTATCCTGTAATTCTGTTTAGGTGATTTTTATAGCAGGTGAAACTGATTAAAGAGAAAACATAAATAAATTTTTAGAATCAAATGAAGTAATTTCATCAGTACTTTAAAAATTGAAGGCAGAGAACATGAAAGCCTTTGATAAGAACAACAAAGTCCTAATGATAGCCTATTGATAAAGGAGAATGTCTCATTTTATCAACAGTACTGTAATTCATATTTATCTAGTGTTAGTTATTTAAATTAAATATGCATGTTTCAGACTTGATAAACCAGCAAAGAACTTACTGTAAATATTCTGTTAGCTCTATTGACAAATAATTAGCAAATAGTCTTCAGAAGAAGCATTTAGTATTTCTTCTGGTAGTATTTTTATTAGAAATCTAGACATGCCCTGAGTTATTAATACTTAACTAATATTGATTATACAGCCTGTATTTTTTCTTTATTTAAAAGTGTACTAATGACATGTTAAAATATGTCTTCCTATAATTTTGTGTTTGTCCATTGACTATACAAGAAAATTGGTCCTTTCTTTGTAACCATACTCTGTGTGTGTGTGTGTGTGTGTGTGTGTGTGTGTGTGTGTCATCATTTGATGTCCCTGTTTCTTTTTCTTTTCCTTCAGCTCTTACTGAGGAGTGCAGGAAATTGGAAAAAATATTTTTGTCAATGTTTTTTATTTCTGGCTGCAGTTGGTCTTTGTTGCTGCTCGTGGGCTTTCTCTAGTTCTGTGTAGAGTGGGGGCTACTCTGTTTGCAGTGTTGCTGTCCGCAGCAGCTCTTCTTGCGGAGCACGGGCCCTAGAGAGTGTGGGCTTCAGTAGTCGTGGCTTGTGGGCTCAGGGCGCAGGCTCAGTAGTTGGTGGCGCAAGGGGTTACTTGTCCCTTGTGTGGGATCTTCCCAAACTAGAGATCGAACCAGTGTCCTTTGCATTGCAAGATGGATTCTTAACCCCTGGACCACTGGGGACACCCTGGAAATTCTTTTTCATTTATATATTTCTTGTACAAACTTGTTTTATTTGGGTAGACTTTGAAAACAGCTGTATCTATGGGACAGAGCTATAGTTGAAACTATAAACTGACAGTAGTCTGTCATATATCAGGCCAGATGAAGAGGAAATTTAAGCATTTTGAGGTAGAAAATATTAATAGGCACAATAAAAAAACCAGTGCTGTTAAGTTTATAAAGTTCTTAAATGTATACGCAAATGTCCTTGAGAACTTATGATTATGTTGTTCTTGAAAAGATTTCTTCACATGGCTTTTGGTCATCAGTTTCCTCCTGTCTCACTGTTCTTTTTTTTTTTTTTTAATCTCCTCTGTACAATTTAGTGCCCCAGGGTTTCTTAACTGTATACACTCCATTCTAGGTGACTCTAAGTAACCAGCTGTTTATGTTGATGATACCCAAATTTTTATGGACCATAGTTCTGTTTGAACTCCAGATCTGTTAGCTGCCTAATCAACATCATTTGAGTATTTCATAGGTACCTCAAAACTTTCATATCCGAAAACGGACCCCCGAGGGGCACCTCTTTGCCGTAGTTTCTCTATCTCTGCTGCTGCTGTTTAGTTGCTTCAGTCTGTCTGACTCTCTGGGGCCCTGTGGACTGTAGCCCGCCAGGCTCCTCTGTTCATGGGGATTCTTTAGACAAGAATACTGGAGTGAGTGAGTTTCCATGCCCTCCTCCAGGGGAACTTCCCAATCCAGGGGTCGAACCCACATCTTGTGCGTCTCCTGCATTGGCAGGCAGGCTCTTTACCACTGGTGCCACGTGGGAAGCCCTTTTTCTACCTCTTTTCTGTTTCAGTTAATGGCAACTCCATCTTTCTAGTTGCACAGGGCTAAAACCTTGGAGTTGTACTTAACTCCTTCTTCTCACACCTCACATAAAATTGTTACCAAATCTGTTCACAAATATCTTTGACTCTGCCTCCGAATTATTTCCTGACTCTGACCAATCCTTACTACTTCCTCGTTAACTAGTCTTAGGCCACTCTATCACCCCTCTTACTCTCAGTGGCTTTACTCACTGAATAAAATGTAAGCTTTTAGTGCCCTACAAGGTAATACACAATGTAGAACATCATATATAATGGTATCCCACACTTATCTCAGCTGTCTTATCACTTACTACTCTTCCTTCATATTCATTTCATATCTAGACACACAGGCCTCCTTGTATTTCTCTGAACACGACAAACATACATCCATCTTGCTCTTCCTTTTACCTGGAATTCTTGCCCCCACCTTCTTGCTCTTTGTCTTCCTTCAGGGTCTGGTGTTACTGTATTAGCAAAGCCTTTTCTGGCCAGTCTATTTGAAACATGTACTTCATTCCTTTGGCTTTTTGTCTGTCCCTACTCTACTTTTTTACCATAACAATTCACCACCACACAAAGCACTATGTATATTTGATCCTTGGACATGGGTTTGAACTGCTCAAGTCCATTTATACACAGTTTTTTTCAGTAGTAAATACAACAATACTACACGATCTGCATTCGTAGATTCCTCGGATGTGTGTAGCAGGACAGTGAGTTACACCCGTGCATTGTTCAGGAGTAGCCATACTAACTTGTTTATTTGTCCTGTTGTCTCCCACTAAAAAGTAAACTTGATAGAGGCATGAGCTTAACTCTTGTTAACTTTTATCCTTGAAACCTAGAACAGTGACTGGCATATTGTAATCACTCACATACTTGTAGAGTGAATAACTTTATATTCTAAACTTCAAATTAAGGACTTAATTTTTGGAGCACAGTCGTCTTAAGGTTTTTTTGTTTATAAATCCCAGTGGTAGGAGAAGGGATCATTGGTTATTTAGGAACTAGAGTTGAAACCACAACAAACATTGATTGACTGTCTTTAAGACTCCCTAAGTAATCTCCTGTAGGTTACTTTAAGTTTTTGTATTTAGAATCTTTCAAAGTATAGTATACATTCAGAAAAATGTACAAATCATATGTGTATAACTTGATGAATTTTTATAAAATGAATACATAGGAGAAATTACCACCTGGATCAAGAAATAAGATATTGCCAGCAATTCAGCAGTCTCCCAGTGCCCAGTCATTACTCGTTGTAAAGGTAGGCAGTCACAGTGCAGTAGTATTTCCTGTTGCTTTGAGCTTTGTGAGCTTTATTTAAATGGCATATCTGTCTATAGATACAGGCATTGTATGTAAGAGTGTGTGTGTTTGTCTTCTTCTATTTAAAATTACATGTTGGTGATGTTCCTGTTGCATGTAAGTTCATTTTCATTGTTTTAACATATTCACTGTATGAATGAATATATCATGATTTTTTTTTTCCCTATTCCAACACTAACATGTATGAGTTATTTCCAGTTAAGGGTGAATTTCTGTACTTTTAGTGTCATGTGTATACACATTTCTGTTGGAGTAAAATTGCACGGGTTGTAGGGTATACATAGGTTCAACTTCAAGAGATATGGTCAGAAGATTTCCAAAGTCGTCTTACGGATTTACACATCCACCTGCAGTGTGGGAGTTGCTCTTGCTGTACTACTTTGCTAACAGTTGGCCTGGTCTGTTTTAAAAAATTTTAGTCATCTTGGTGGATGTGTGTTTCACTGTGATTTAAATTTTTCTGGTGTCTAATAATGTTGAATACCTTTTCATACTTCTGTGGCCCATTTTGATGGGTATTACTTACCCTTCTCTTGAGCTTTATAAACAGTAGATTTCTAAGAGTAACTGGATACCATGTGGGGCTCTAATAACAGCATGGTAAAAAATATTTTCCTATTATCTATACTAGGATACTGAGGAAAATACAAACTTGACTGCCAAGTACTAAAGATTTAGTTTGAAGGTTTGTCTGTCTTAAATTAATAATGCAGGTTGGCAAAGGGGTTATTTAGAATTAGTTAAATTTATGATTAATATTCTAAAATATCCCAGTGTGTGTATGATCAAGTAAAATGAAAAAATTGGGTATAACACCTGTTGGGCAGTTTAACTTATTGTCTTTAGTGAGCACTAAGTGGTCCTGTCCATATGAAGTGACTTTTCTTTTTTTCACTAAGTGATGCTAGAAAATTAAGTATCCATTTGGGATAAAATGAACAATTTAAAATCTTATCTATATGTGTTATTTATTGGTAGAAGGAGCATAGTGAAGCCAAGGACAGTCTTTCCAGGTAGATTATTAGCTATATTGGAAATTCCTCCTTAAGGAAGGGTTTGTTTATTTAGTCAGATTGCATTTTCTGAGCACTTTTGAGTGAAGCATTATCTAAAGGGATGTGTGAACCAGTAAATAGAATTAATTCTAACATAAGCATGTGTAAAGGAGATGTCATTTGAACTAATCTTGAAGGATAAGTAACGGTTAGTGTTAGTTGCTCAGTCGTTTTTTTTTTTATAGGTTCCATTAAGAGAATTAGCAATAGGAGTAGGAATGCCCTCTTAATATTGTTATCCTCTCAGTCGGGTTGTATTTCATTCTTGCTCTATCTCATCAGTTGCTGTATTTGTTCTGTGTATTTTCTTTAAATCTTTCTTCTGTCTCTCTAGACTCCTTTATCTATATTTAGCATTCTGTCCTCCTTTTTCCTTGCTATCTTGTTACAAATAATGTAAAATGAGTAGCTTTAAAACCATCTGAGAGAGAAAAGCAAATGCTGTATATTAACACACACATGTGAAATCTAGAAAGATGGTCCTGATGAACCTCTTTGCAGGGCGTGGAGGCACAGGCATAGAGAACAGACTTGGCGGGCACAGTGGGAGAAGGAGGGGTGGGGCGAAGTGAGAGAGCCAGCACGGAGACGCGTGCTACCCTATGGGTGCGACAGAACGTGTGTACCTTGAGCTGATTCATGTTGATGCATGGCAGAAACCCACACAATATTGTAAAGCAATTATCATCCAATGAAAAATATTAAAAATTCCTCATTTTATGGACTTAAAATTTATCCAACATAGGATACGTGCTATTTGTATGCTGAGACTTTTAATTAACTTGTAAAAAAGCTAATACTATGAAGTGTTTGTGCAAGTATTTAAATGTTTGTCATAATGGTGCAGGTGGACACCTGATTATAGAGTGATCACTACTCATTTATGTTGTGTGTTTGGATGAATTTTATACGTATCTAATTCTTTTATCTTTTCACTAGGGAAATAGAAACCAGTTTCCCCTTAACTTCCAACCATCAAATTCTCTCTGCCTCTGAGGTCTAACACAGTTCATGGCACATAGTAGCTAATTATTTATTGAATGAAAGAATGTGCTTATGTCTTTTCTTCTCTCATGTAATAGAAAAAGAGGTGGCTGTGCTCCCTCAGTTAAACCTATAAGTGCTATGGATCATCATCCCCTTCTTATTTCTTAGAGACTTCATTTCTGTGTTTTCAGTCTCTCCCTCTGTAGTGGATCTTTCTCATAAACATTTACACATGTTCAAGTCTTTCCTGTCTTCACAAACCGAACAAAACACTTCCCTCCCCAGACTCTCTTCTCTGGTCCCTTCAGCCTATACTGTCATGTTTCTGTCTTCCTCTCAACCCAGGTGTTTTGAAAAACTTACCTATACATGTTATTAAACACTTTTTCGCTTCTTGCCCGTGTTCTTAGTTTCTGTCTTGATGTCTTGATTTTTCTACAGTATCTAATGTTGACCACTTCCTCTTTCCTTTCTTTTAATACAGCACATTTTCCTGGGCAGATTCCTCCTCTTCTGTCTGTTTAAATACCTGCATTCTTCACAGGCTAATTCTGTTCTCATTCTACTCATAGCCTTTGAATTTTCTAACCTACTTCTTTGGATGGACTCCATCTGTGCAGGTCCAACTTTTTTTTTTACTGGTTTGTCTGACAACAGTTCAGACTCCATGACCAGCAACACTGAACTCATTAACTGTCCTTCTTTACCTCCACTTGAACCTTTGCTAGTGTTTACTATTGCAGTGAACGGCACCGCCATCTACCTGGTTGCCCAGGCCAGAGTGCTCTCTCTTCCCATTTCCCTCCTTGATTTTTAGTTGTAGTTATTCTGATAAATTTAAACTATTTGAGGCATTTTTCTTGGTTGTACATTCTAGTTTTCATTAGTATAAATTGGAGATATTAGATAAAGCATATTTTATTCTTCGTGCTACTTTTGGCTCCAGTTATTAATGACTAATACAGATCTAAAATAATTTTCTATTGAGATTTTTAGTTTACATAAATCAAAATGAAAATGGGCAGAAATTTATGTTTTACCAAAGACGATTCTATTCAGTATTCTAAATCATGTATTGTTTTTTAAAAGATACTGTTTTTTTCTGAATTGAAAAAACCTCTTAGCTCACTTAGAAAATGATGTTATTTCATTATTGATATAAAGAAAGATGTTTGGCTATGCTGAGAAAATGATGTAGCCTCCTGCCATATCCACTCTTCGTCACCATTGCATGCTCATTTTGTTTCTCAGTCTGGTTTATAATAAAATTCCTTGAAAATAAAAAATCTCTCTTACATGGGTACCTCCTTCCACAGTGATACTGTGGTTGTGGCCATTGTGGATGTTTTTGCAAGCATTGACTTTAAAGGTTAGGTTTATGAGTAATAATTTCATAGTACCTACAGGTAGGCCTAATTGCATTCCCATAGTTTCTACAAATGGGTATAATTGATACAGACTGTACGAGAGAGGTTTAAGGCATTAGAATTTGTTCCAGTCTGAGTTGACCGTTAGATATATTGACTATTTGAACAGTTATAATTAAGTTTCAGATTGTTTTATGACTTAGCTTGCTCAAAAAAAAAAATTGGCTTTCTTACTGAATTTTAAAAAACAAGCTCTCATGCTCTCTTTTTGGCTTAATCTCTGATATTTAGAATAAAACAAATTGTTTTAAAAGAATAATCCACAACAAGGAGCAATGATTATGCTCCACCAACAGATGATTTTTTTACGTATACATAGTATTTACTCATTTTATCTTAGAGAGGCTCAGATCTCTTGCTATCTTTTTGGGCCAGTGGGCTGCTTCTCATCTGTATTTGTTTTTTCTTTAGATATTAGGATCAAGGAAGAAGAACCTGATCCTGAAGAGTGGCAGCTCAGTGGTGATTCTACATTGAATACCAATGATCTAACACACTTAAGAGTACAGGTGGTAGATGAAGAAGGGGACCAACAACACCAAGAAGGAAAAAGACTTCGAAGGGTAGCTTGCACCTGTCCCAACTGTAAAGAAGGTGGTGGGAGGTATGCACACATGCAACATACTTTTTTTTTAGGCTGCTGATATCATCATCCTAATTTTTGAAATGCTGCATGCCCTGTCACCTAATTAAGGGAAATTATTCACTACATGATCATCTTGTGTGTTTGTCTGTATGAGTGTGGCAGAAAAAGTTAGTGAACAAAATATATGAAATCACATTTTTAGTTCTGAATGCCTTTTTTTAAAAAACTAAAATTAGTTTACTTTAAAAGAAGTGTAGTAAGATGGCATTTAACAGGCCCATATCAGATAATTTGCAAACCAGCAATGAGATTTGCCTAAATACTGATTAGAAAGTTGCTTCTTAACTTGAGAATAACTTATATAATATAAAAATAAGTTTAGAAATTGGTGATAAAGTGTATTTTCCGTTTTCAACAGAAATGAATAATAAGCATTAATGGTGGAATTTTTTAAAAAGTGAAACTGTAATATTTCTGTTCCGTGTTTTTAAAAATAAACATTAAGCAAAAAATGACACACTCAAAACCTATCAGTAACTGTATTAAATGTGGATGGATTAAGCTTAATAATTAAGAGATTGAGTCTCCGATTATCCTTAAAAAACAAACTCCAGCCTTACATTGATTATAAAGAACATCTTAAATTGGCACAGAAATATTGAAAATAAAGGAATGAAAGAGATTTATTAGGCAAATGTTAACAAAAAGGAAATATGCATAGCAGACATGGTATCATTTGATATCTATTTGATATTTTCACCTAATCAAATGGATAGATAGGGATATATTTCTTAATAACATGAAGTTTTCATCAAGAAGTTTACTAGCCATGGTACCTTTTCCCCACAACTTTGAAGTGTATAGAGAAAAAACTGATAGCACTCTAAAGACACACCAACCAAATCCTCCAGTCATGGTGAAATATCTTAATATACCTCTGTCAGAAATGAGCTATTTAAATAGACCAGGGGTGGGGGGATCTATTAATAGAGTTAATGAACTTGATCTAATAAAGCCTACCTGCCTTTGAAAAGTTGATCTGTACACTGGCCAGCCCATTCCCATTAATAATAATGACTAATTGTTAAAGTGAGAGCTTACTATGTTCTAGATAGTCTTATATGTGAGGCGTGGAGAGGATGAATGGTTTTTAAGAGCATGTACAACTGGGATTTGTACCCAGTTTCTTACTCTTGGACCTGTCTTAACCACTATACTGCCTCCTGAGTAAATTTGCTTCTGCATCTGATCCTTAGGCATTTGTATTTACTAATGGTAATTATTCACTTGTTTGATTTATTCTTTGAAATGTTTTGGTCAATTTAAATAAATTAGTGTGGAATTTGGTTAGACAACAACTTTTCTGAAGTTTACCCTCATTTTTAGAAGAATTTTCAAGATAAATTATTCATTAAAGTCAAATCTGAGGGTCATGGCTTTGCCTGTGTTTTGTTTATTCTTTTTCTTTAAATTGAAAGTTTCAAATTTATGTTTATTAAACTAAAACATGCTCAAAAAATTCAGAAATATAGAAGACTATTAAAATAATACCTAATTTCTACCCCACTTGAAGATGACTGTTGTAACATATTTGTATTTATCTTTCCAGACTTTAAATATATTTTAAAGTAGAATCACCTTCTCTGTTTTACATGTCTGTTCTTCTTATTTTGAAAATTTTTGTGATCATACTTCCAAGTCTACAAAAAGCTTGCATCAGTTTTTTATGACTCTAGTATTCTAGTGTGTGGATGTATAAGAATTTAAAACTTTTTGGGAGTTTATTGTCAATTAATTCTTACACATATGTCTTTGCACATTTGTCTGATTATTTCATCAGTATAAGTTGGCAGTGGTGGAATTGTTGGATCAAAGGGAAATGTCTCCTACAAAGTTGCATTAATTTATATTCCATCGGTGGTGTATGAGAACGTCTGTTTGCCCACACCCTTGCCAACAATGAATTTTACCATTTTTTAAAACCTTTAAAGTCTGAGAGATGAAAAGTAATGCCTCACTATTCTTTTACATAGTATATTTTTGTTACTTTGTGAGATTGAACATTTTTTGTTGATATTTTACCATTTAAAAATTTTGTAAATTATTTCTGTCTTCTGTGAATCTGTTAATTTGTTTCTGTGTCATATGTGCAGATATTTTTTTCCAGTTTTACATTGCCTTTCCATTTTTTCAGTGGTTTGCAAAATGTGATTGTTTATACAAGTAAGGAGAATTCTCACAGTTTGCAAACTTTTCTTTTAAGCACAAATTTTTTACTTGAGATGCATTGTTATTATGCTATTATTATGTCTTCCTCAAACTGAAGATTATAAAAATACTCATTTTCTAGAACTTCTGTGAGTTCATTTTAAAATAATTTATTCTGAGCAATTAAAATTGAAGTTCTTAAGAAAAAAACTATATTGTTTCTTAGCGCTCATTTGCACAAAATTCAGCTAATATATTCATGATAGGCACAATCATAACATAGGCAGTTGCTACATCCAGTTAATAGAAGCATAACATATAGTAAATCCCATTCCGCAAAGGTGAGATAGATGGCATTTTAGAATATTGGCCTTTTTCTTTCAGCAGTATTCTTTAAAAGAATATAATAGTGTGTGTAAAGTGGCATCTTTAAAGAACTAAATTTTGTTTTTATCTTTTTGAGCAAGGTGTAAAATATAATTAAATATTTAAAAATTATATTTGTTTGGGCATTTAGCGAATATTTATTAAGCAGAACCAGCCTTCAGAAACTTTGAAGAGAGGATAGTAAAATAAATTCTAAGGACATTATTGTTACATAGGCTTTGTGTGAATTAGACCTCAGCCCATTTTTTTGAAAAATAAGTTATTTTGTAAACTCTGTTACTTTCCCTGTCAGCCTTTCAGTTTGTGTTTTGTTTCTCCTGTCCCAGGCAAAAGACTCAATTTACTTTTTTAATCCTTCCACTCAGAATTTAGCTTGCTTCATTGTATCGTTCTGTCTTTGCATTATTAAAATTTTGGGAGCAAGTTTAAGAAGTCAAGAATATGAACTTAAAATTGTTAGTTTTTTTAGGTCATGTAATAGGTAGAGGGATGTAAATATATAAATCAAGAAGAAAACTTATGGTAATCTTTTATTACTTAAAGGTTGTTAAGAAATTTACTTAAGTTCTCTTTCTTCATATCACATGCCATAAGTCCATATCTAGCATATCTATGTCTTGAGTAAAATTTGTCTTTGAATAGAAACTTGAACATGGGTATTGGGCTTTTCTCTTATATTGTATATTTTTGTGTGCCCTGTCTTCATTTTTTTCTTTCTTATATGCCTGTCTCATTTTCAGACAATAAATATGTCTTGTTTCCTTGTAATTCAGTTGATGAACAAATATCTTTCCCTGGAATTTTGGTTCTTTGAAAACTCATTTGTTGCAATAATTTATTTTAGTCTTGTGCTTTGTTCCTGCTCTCAGGCTAAAATTTGCAAAGTTAGTACAATAATAGCACTTTTGAATTTATAAAAGACATTGATTCACCTGAGTGGCAGGCTTAGAAGAGAGGCAGGAAGTTATGAGTGTAGAATCAACTGAATTGGGTTCTCTGTGAAATTGCTATGGTGAACACAATATGTAAAATCAGTTTGTACACCAATAGCCACAGACATTGCTCCTTTTCTTTGGGCCATTCAAAAATAAATTTAAAAGAGCTAAACTAAATGGAAATACTGTTGGCTTTGGTTAAGACTTTGGCATTGCAGGTGAGCCAGCAAAACCTATTTCACTCAGCTCAGCTCTTCGAAGAGAGTTGTAGAAATTGGGGGTGGACTGGAGCTGAAACTAGAATTGTGTTAGATTATGACATCCTTGCCCTTGAGACAACAGCATGACTCCTCCTTGTCTTTACTTATGCTATTCCTCTGCCTGGAATGCCTTCCCTCCTTTCTATCTAAATCCTACCCACCTTCTCCACGAAGCCTTCTCTAACTACTGGAGCCCACATTGATGTCTCCCTGTTCAGAACACCTATGGCACCTAACAGCCAGCACTGCACCGTTTAGCACTGTTTGTCCTATGGCAATTTCACATGCTACTGAGTGTGAGTACATTAAAATATAAATGTGGGGAAATATGCATTTTTCCAGTAAAATTTGAGAAACAATAGGTATATATATACAGGAGGATTTGCAGGCTTATGGACGGTTTACAGGCTATATACCTAGACAGATTGTGGGAGGAGGGGAAGTTGGGTGGGGGTCTTAAATGTATCTTTTTTAATCTCAGAGAAACTGTGAAGTTTATATAATAAAATTTCGACAATTGAGTCTAAAATGTCATTTTTTAAAATATAAACTCATTTATTTGTCTTTATTCAGTAACTATCCTTTTTTGTTGTTGTTGAGGTTGAGTAATAACATTTTCTGTAGTGTTTAATACAATTTGAATATCATTTCTGGAATCAAAAATGTTTCCTTCTTGCTTAGGCTAAGATACCTGTTCACCCATCTAAGCACATATCTTCTAAGCCTTGTTCTTGCCATCAAGTACTGAAATGTAACAGATGTAAAACTTTGCAGTCTGGAGAAACTGCATTTTATTTATGTCTCTGATGTATAATTTGGGGTATCTGCATGGTTATTAGTAAGGGAATTTTAACTGTAAGATAATTTTTATTTCATACAATTCTAGGGATCTAAGATGACAGGTTTGTCTAGATTTTTTTCCTCTGGTTTTCTGTAAGTCAGTGTATATTCAGGATGTGGCCATACAAATATGTGAATCAATAATGCATATATCATATTAATTTAAAGCCTGATTAAGGCATCTAATTAATTGTACCTGTGATGAGTTAATGCATCTATTGTTGATTTATTTACTTTTTAAATTAGCTGACATCGTGACTTTGAATAGACCATTTAGTTTTCCTGTACAACTAATTTAATTGAATTGGGTCTATGCATAGAATTTGTGAATGGTTCTGACAAGATAATAAATAGCTTTATTATACACACTGTGTATGAAATGTCCTCTTAAATTATGTATTTCTTGAACATATTTACATTTGGACAGCATTCACATTAGTTGTGGAGTAAAAGAACATGTAAAACTTCCAAATTCTTATTTAAATTGATTTTAAACGGTTTTGGTTTCTGATTGACCGCATGGTGATAATGTCTTCTATTTGAAATTCAGCATGTTGAATATGATGAGTGGTATTGTCCGTTTGAATATTTTCATATAAGTATATATTATTCTGTGTGTGTTTTTTAGAGGTACCAATCTTGGGAAAAAGAAGCAACACATTTGTCATATACCAGGATGTGGTAAAGTCTATGGGAAGACCTCACATCTGAGAGCTCATCTTCGTTGGCATTCTGGGGAGCGCCCATTTATTTGTAACTGGATGTTCTGTGGTAAAAGATTTACTCGAAGTGATGAATTACAGAGGCACAGAAGAACACATACAGGTTACTAATCTTTACTTTTAACAGACAAAAATTAATTATATGGCTACATACTACCTTGAATTTTTTTTTAAGCATAGCTTACTGAACTGAATCTTTTAAAATATGATTGTTTACATCACATTGCTATCTTCAGCAACATCAATTTAAAAACACTTTATTCTAAACAAGCCATATATATGGCTTATCTTATAAAATAATGTTTTATCTTATGCAGACTGTGGTTAGTGTTGTTTTTTTCAGTCAGTTTTTTGTTTTCATTTTATTCAGTGTCTTAAGTCACATTTATCTTCTCATTGTTAATTACGTCAATGTTCTAAATTAATTGTATGCTTTTACTCTTGATCATTATTTTCTTCCTCCTTAACACTGTAATAATAATTCCTTTTCCTCTGATAATCTCATGTTTTAATATATGTGAAATAAGCAGAAAACTCTTTTCTTTGAGGGGTGATAACCACAGCATCTTTGATGTCAGGATTTTCATTTAATTATGTTTACATAGTGTTTGTATGGTTGTTACATGGAATGGACCTAGGAATGACCCCAATTGAATTCTAACTTAATATAACATACGCAGGTAGTTTTCTCTTACTACTATATAATGATCAATTTGATCATCAGTCTATGCTCAACATTTGAAGAATTGATAAATATATAATGTATTTACAAAGCCTAGAGAGTTTAGAAGGAAGAATTATGGTGAAACCTTGAAATCTCTTAGATCTAAATATATAAAGTAACCCATGAAATATGTAGCAGTGTATTATATGCTCTACTTGTTTTAATTTCTGTCTCATCAGGTAGGTAGACAGGTGAGCTTTAGCTGTTTGAAACTGCAACTGGCAATATAAGAAAGTAGATAAAGTATATCCGGAGGCAGAGATCAGTATCACTGGGCTAGTAAGGCATTGTTGGGCATTAAGACCTTAAGATGGGCCTATACTAGAATTTTCCTCAGTGGAATTTGATCAGCAGGATATGAAAAGATACAGTGTAGAAGGGAAGAAAGGTCTGTGATCAAAGTGTAGGAAACACTGTGTTAAAGGTTTGCTATGCGAGCGCCTTCAGGGAGCACCTTCAGTAGTCTCATAGTGAGCACTGTGCGGCTTCAGGTAGGGGAGGTGGTGGCAGCCTCTCATGGTGCCATTTTGTCACTGAGCATCTCCCAGAACTAATGTTTCAAGGGAAACTTTGGGGAATAACCTTCCCAGAAGAATAGTATGCAAATAGAAGAAGTGAGAGCTCCATTTGTCATGAGTGAAGATGAGATTCTGTTAATACATTTCTTTTATGTAGGATTGAGCCATGTTAGAGAGTCCTTGGAAGTTAAGTAGTGGAGACCTTTAAGTATTTAGTTATCTACAAATTACTCTTAAATCCCGTACCACTTAGTACAATGGTAAATTTCTGTACTCTAATAAAATTTGGTATTTAAGGAAGATTTTTCTGGCATTGATTTGTTGGATTGGAGAGGGAAAGCCTAGCATGTCGCTGTAATAGTTGAGGCATGAGGTCTGATGAGGACCTGCTGAGAGGAAAGTTGCTGAAATGAGATAGATAAGACATTTTGAAGAAAATAAGAAAGTATTGGATTTGTTTATTGTATAAGTTCTCTGTGTATTCCTTTTAGTTTGGCCTTTTGCCTTACCTTCTAGTAATCCACCCACATAGTGGGTCTTCAGCATAATAGAAGTTTTGTCTATCCTTTGTGTAAAAAATGTTGTTTTAAAGTACTTTAAAAAATTTTTTTGTTCATGTTGAAAAATAAATTTAGGCATCAGAGTCTTGTTAACTTTAACATCATGATGTATTAAGCTTGCTTTTGATTATTCCAACTGAAATCAGATAACCATCTCCAGTTCTTGGGACTACCCAGTCTTTATTAGATTTCAAGCTTGTGTCTTGGCTTTAATTTTGAAGTACTTTGTGTAGTTACTTGAATTTGCATTTATGAGTTGGAAGGTTAAATATCAGGATCTGACATTTTAATAATATCTGAAGTATAGCTTAAAACTGTAGTTTTCTTTAAAGAAGTATGTTGCAGGTCGTCATTTTTAAGCTGGTATCTTATAACATGTTTCAAAACAAACTGTTAGCGTAGTTGAGGTATTAGATTCTTATCTGATATCAGTGTATAGTTTAATAAGTTTGAAGATTGCTTTTCACCCAAAAATAAAGATGATAAATTTATTTTGAAGAAAAAATATTGCAGGGACAGCTCATGAATCAAATACAATTCTAATTGCATTCTGCTCCCTGTCCCTAAAACTGTCAGTCTTAGCTTATTTTCTTTCTCAGAGAACGAGTCTATTAATGTTGAATTTAAAAACTAAGTAACTCAATTTCTTTAACAGGTGAGAAGAAATTTGTTTGTCCAGAATGTTCAAAACGCTTTATGAGAAGTGATCACCTTGCCAAACATATTAAAACACATCAGAATAAAAAAGGTATCCACTCTAGCAGTACAGTGCTGGCATCTGTGGAAGCTGCACGAGATGATACTTTGATTACTGCAGGAGGAACAACACTTATCCTTGCAAATATTCAACAAGGTTCTGTTTCAGGGATAGGAACTGTTAATACTTCCACCACCAGCAATCAAGATATCCTTACCAACACTGAAATACCTTTACAGCTTGTCACAGTTTCTGGAAATGAGACAATGGAGTAAATATTACACAAATACTTATTCATTGTGGTTATTTTTATACAGTAGTGAGAAGAATATTGTTCCTAAGTTCTTAGATATCTTTTTATTGATGTGCAAAAATTTTTGGATTGACAGTAACTTGGTTATACATGACACTGAAATGCCTTACTTTGTATGATATTCCATAGTATATTAAAAATGGTAAAATTGCATGGGTTTTGTAGGTACTTTTGGAATCTAGAAGAAATGAAATTTTACCAAGTTATATAAAGAGAAAATTGAATTTAACAATGCGAATGGTAGTCTAACCAAATGCACCAATCCTGTGTGGTTTAGTGTAAAAATGAGAACATGTTGGTATTTATCTATTGTAAGATAAAAAAGTTGGTGGGTGAAAGAAATCATGTTATGATAAAAAAAATTTTTGTAATTTTCTTGATGACTGGAATTTTTATTATGCATAACTGACAAATCAAGTTTCCAAGCAAATGTTACATAGTGTAGGCTTTACTTAGCTTATCAATTTGTCATTTTGAAGCTAATTATTTTAATTAGGTTAACTATGTACAATATTTTAAGCATTACTCTTGTAAGATTTTGAAAAATACATTTTAACATGGAACTCTAGGGATAGTCACCTTTTAAATCCTGTTGAAAAGCCATGTTTAAGATTTAATTTGCCAAAATAATGTCTTGTTAATATCCTTTCAATAACGAAGTTGGGCAATATAACCAATGTTTAAAAAGGTTTAAAATGTATAGGTTGAGGCATTTGGGTGGTAAGAAAATGTTATAGTGAATTATCCCTTTTCTTGAATATTGGAGGACCAAAAAAATAAGGTTTATTGCGTCTTAGCAGTGATTTTTTTTTTTTTTTAATCCAATCTTGTTTCCAAAAACCACATGTTTGCCAGGGCCTTAAAAGCCATCATGTAAATTACCAGTAAAGTATAACATATGCAAACATAACAAAATCACTTCCATAGTGACGATACTCCAACCATATGGATATTAGTCATAGAGAACTAGAGGTTTTATGATATTTTTTTAAGTCTTTTTTTTTTTTTTTTGGTCTAGGTAGTCAGTCTGCACTTAAATATAAACCATTTTCCTTTTTTTGCTTTTTCCCTTAAAATTTATATGTATCCAGTACATTTAATTGAGAAATGTATGTTTTTTATTATGCTGTATTTTCTTTTTATTTTTTAATTATTGTTTATATTTTCAATTATTAAAAATGTACAAAATAAAGTTTCATTGCTGGTCTTGTAAGAGCTATACAATTTTCTTAAATGTATACCTATAACTGCAGCAGTTCACCTATTTCAAAAATTTGGAATTCTGTTCATTTGTTATTCTTAAGACCACCTCAAATTTAAAGGCTACCTTATTGTACGTTTAAAGTGTATTATAACAGTGTGGTAGTTAATAAAACACTATTTTTTTTCTTTTGAGTTTGTTGTATTCCTGTGCATTTAAAATAATTGCAGTGGTATGGGGTGAGAAAATTGGTATGGTTTATTTTTCTTAGCATTTTATTTGCAGATTCTTGATTTCAGACACTGAAATTATTATAAACATATATATTAAAGGGAAGAGTAGAGGCTCCTGGAGATTACTTTTTTTCATCTAAGAATGAGCTTAGGAAATAGAACTTCTGAAAAAAATCTTTTAACTCTCAGCCTACATTGATTCGTAGGAATTTTATCAGTCCATTTTGCAAAACCTTGTTTTTTGTTTCCCCTGTTAAAGCAATGCAGAATATTTTGATTTATCAAAAATTTGAGTTTACTTGAAGATTCTTAAGAATGATAACATAAAACAGCTTTGGTAACCATGACAAGAGTTATTTGAAAAGGTGGTTTTTTAATTTATGTGTATTTAATCATAAAGGCAGGGTAAGAGGGAAGGAAAAATAAACAGGATATTAATGTGAATATTTTAGATATTTTAAAATATCCAGTTACTCTACATGTATAGAGTAGGATTAAAGATTTCCATTGTCTGTTTTCCGGGCCCAATCTGATACTGTCAGTAATACTAATATTTTTGAGTGCTTAGGACAACACTAGATACACATAAAAACAAAGTTTTTCTAAATGTGAGATTTAAGCTTGTGATGCAGAATAAGAAGTATTACTTGGAATAGTGAACATTAATGAATGTACATTTATTTTGAAGTTACAGGGCTAGAATTTGAATCTTTAAACTCCTTTAAATAATTTTTAGAATTTAAAAAATTATGTTGAGTATGTGAAGAGGATTACATGAGAAGGTTGCTCACTTGAGAAATTACCCATTAAATCAGGAGATTAAAAAACCTTTTTAGAGTGATGGCGTAGCTGCTGTTGTTGTTTTTAATTGGAGGGTAGTTTACAATGTTGTGTTAGTTTCTGGGGCTGTTTTTAATACTGAAGATTTATAATAAGTTTATAGAGAGTTTTCAATCTGAGTTTCCAAGCAAATTTTATCACTTCTTAGAGCATGAATGCAATGAAGAAAGTAAGTAGTCTTAAAAATTGTTTAAATAAATTTTTAGATTTTTTTTGGAGAGCCTGCCTGGAATATACCAGTAAAATTTGGGTGTTTGCCTAACAAAAAAATGAAAGTTAGTATTCAACCTCAGCCAAGGTGACTTTAAATATTTCTGTTTTTTTAATAGAAAAAAATGTTTAATACATTCTGGAAACTTACTATTTGAAGAATTACCCTAAAGTAATTTTTTTCTAGTTAAATAAAATCTCTTAGTATTATGTATGGGTGTAATGTTTTAGTGTAAATTTGCTCTTCAGTAGGTGTTTTCAGCAATTGCTTTGTTTTTGTCAAGGCTAGAGTTAGTACATACTCAGTATATTTACATACAAATAATTCCTGTTTATCAGAACATATTCATTTAGTGGACTAGGCGTCTGTACACTATACCTCAATTTAAAGAAAGTATTACTTGAGAAAATTTTATTTTCTGTAGATTGATACTTAATGACTTTGAGAAGTAATTCACTTAACTTAAAAAAGAACATAAAGCTTTAGAAAAGTACCTCAATTACAAAAAGGTGCCCTGTAAGTAACTTTGGGCAAAATAGTGAAGATGCTTAAATTATTTCAAAATAGTGAAAACATTCTAAGTAGTAAAAATACATTTAAGGTGAAGGCATGTCAAACATATTTCAAATAGGTCTTAGTATTCATTAGAAAATGCTGGGAGTATTTAACAATCCACAGGCCTAACTTCATCCCTGACCTAAATCTACATATCTGGAGATGGAGCGTATATATACATGACCATTGAAAGGTGGTGGTTTGAACTGCAGGGGTCTGCTTATACATGGCTATTTTTCAGTTGTAAATATTACAGTACAGTCTGGTTGGTCGAATCCACACGTTACAAATCAGTCAGAGAGGGCCAATTATAAGTAATATGTAGATTAACTCCCGTGTTCTAGGGTCAACTGTATTTTTAACAACTCCTCAAGTAGCTCGCAGCAGCAGCAGCAGCAAGTAGCTCTCATAAACACTCCTGAGTTAAAACCATAACTAGAAAAAGTGTCCCCTTGTATCTTAATTGTAGTTAGGATTGTATTACTTGAAAATTTCTCTTATTAAAAATTTCAGTATTGTTTGAAATGTGAGATTATTACTAACATTTTGTTTTAAAATATATGTGTTGGTCATGCTACCCTACTAGTAGGCAATTTGGTTTTCAGTTTTAATTATGTTAAGTAGATAAGAATTGTTTTCAATGTAAGAACAATTTGTTTCACTAAATAGTATTTTTAAAACTTTTTGCCATGAGTGAATAAGAAGTAAGTCTTTTATAGTCTGATAATCAGCACAAAACGAAATTGGTTGATACCTTGGAAACAAAACTTGATATTTAGTGAAGTCTCTCAGTCATGTCCGACTCTTTGCGACCCCATGGACACCAGGCTCCTCCATTCATGGGATTTTCTAGGCAAGAGTACTGGAGTGGGGTGCCATTTCCTTCTCCAGGGAATCTTCCTGACCCAGGGATCGAACCCAGGTCTCTCCCACATTGTAGACAGACGCTTTACCGTCTGAGCCACCAAGGAAGATATTTAGTAAAATCATCTTTTTTATTTAGTGTTGGGAGACAGATAATACTTGGCCCCTTGTCTTGTTCAGGCAGATTTGTATATAATCGTATACTTTGTGAATATGTGCTAGTGGCAGATACAAAGTGCTCTCAAAACTAGAGGGAGAATTCTGCATGTAGAAGTCTGAAAAATTTAGGCGGAGGAAATGGCTCAATTCGATTTGCTTTGGATGACGGGGAATTGTGAGGGATGGCGTGGGAATATATTGGAGGAGGGGCTGTCACATTGAGAAGGAGTTCATAGTACAATCTTTACCAGTGATTCCTAGTGTTTATGGGATCATAGGCCTTCTTAGAAAATGGCCACACTTACGGAATTGGTGGAGGAAGAGGAGTTGTCAAGGAGACTGACATAGAAACTCAGTGTCAAGATGGTGAAAACAGAGGCAGGCCAGAGGTTCAGTCAGAAGAAAAGACAAAAGATTTTGGCCCGGCAATGAGTTGTCAACTGATCTGTGTTAGAGTAACTGGGTCAAAGATGACACAGGAAAAGAGGCTATGGAGACAGCAAGCATGGGCTGTTCGTAAGTTTAGTGGTGAAGAGGAGAAAGATGGGCAGATGTACGGCTCAGTCAGAATTTAAAAAATGCTTGAAAAAGTTCCTGATATATAAAGTGACATACTGATAAATATTAAGAAAATAGACTATAAAGGAATTTAGCCTCTGAGCTACTCAGAGATAACTTATTTCCTTTGAAAAATATCAAAATTGGAGTTGAAATTTAGAAAAAACTGCATGATTTGCTGATACGTAACATTTATACCATTTTATTATAAATTTAAGATATATTGATATACTGAAAAAGAGGTCTCCATTTCTTTTGGCTTTCCTCTCCCCACCCCCCAGCTGTTTAACAACATTGCCTCTCCTAAGTCCATATTAAGCTGCATGTTAGATGTGATATTGGGTAGGTTTCTTGCCTTTAACACCTAATTTTCATCACCCATAAAAAGGGGATAACAATAGTAATCCTTCATAGGATTGTTGGGAGGGTTAAAATGGAAGCAGAGAATAAATGTCTCCTCCCTGTATCCCCCATACATCTCTTCTTTAACTCTGAAGACTTCACTTTTCTGTAGTGAAGAAGTATCCATCGTTTAAACATGGCTCATGCACTGATTTCTCATCTTGAGAATGAGGGGACGTTTCAGTGCCAAAATCTGAAGAGAGCTATAGAATCTAAATTGATAGTGAACAATGTGTCTAAAGTGACTGCCTCATCAGAAAGAAAGGAGTAAGAATGAAGCACAAATTATTTCTCCAAAAATAGGGTATAGCTTTTAGGATATCTGCCCAACTTAGGTCCCATTTTCTGAATACTACTCTTTGCCACCTTCAGGGGCGAGCTGTTTAGATGATTGGACACGGAGTGGATATCTGGTCAAATTTGAGCCAAGTAGATGTTTTCTCCCAAGAATTTGAAATGGAAAACGAATGTCTTGGGAAGTTGCATTTGGAACCTACATGTGAAGCAGAAGGAATAAGACGAGAGACTGTACAATTCCAGAAGAAAAAGATGAAGAGAACAGCTGCCTTGATTCCTGATACTTTGTGCTTTTATTCCAATTTTTTATGCCTGTTCATTTCCTGCTCCTGGGTTCTCATGAGGTAATCTCAAAACCTTCCAGAGACCCACTTTTACCTTAGGTATTTCTTAAATTTGAGAGGCTGGTTTCCAAATAGTGCCAACTAAAACATCTTGAGATACAATTTCTACTTAAATACACTGCTTGAAATAGTTGATGAGTTAGTGCTGTAGAAAATACCAACAAAAAGTCATGGTTAGTGCCAGACCAGATTTAGACAAGAACTGTAGAGCCTGAGTCAGAAAGGGTGAGTCTTGAAGAGCTAATAAGATGTGCCCAGGAGAACAGATGAAAAGGCCTAGAAGTCCATCTGCAGTCTGAGGACTCTTACCAAAGGGCTGTATATTTGTGTCTGTTTTTGGTCTTAAGGATCACTGCCTTCTTGCCAACGTTAGCACTCTGGTTAGCGCACCTCACCACGTGGTCTTTATATTTTCATCATGTCTTTGGACTCAGGGGAAGTTTGGCTTTTAATTGTGTTTACTCAGTCGCTTAGCTTCCTCACATGCAGATCCTTTAAAAATTCTTCGTTATTTGCATCTTTCCCGTTTTTACTGTTGATAACTTTGTGTAGCTTTTTCATCTTGAATCATTTAGTAAAGGTGAAAACTTCCACAGAATAATAGAGTGCGCAGATTTTGGACTCAGGCACACGTGGGTTTATGTCCTGGCTCTGCTGATTACTAGCTGTGTGACCAGGCACTCTACCTTTCCACCCTTGGCCTCAGTTTTTTAGAATGTAAAGTGGGGGTAATAGTAGCATCATCTTCATAGGATAATGGAGGACATTAAATAAGTTAATGCATGAAAACCACTTCCCACAGTGCCTGGCACATAGTTAAGTATTAGTAAATGTTAGCCTTAGAGAAATCAATAATCTTCCTACACTTGGAAATAATTATCCCCATCTTGTATATTAATTTGTTCATTCACTTAGATCCACTTAGTTGTCAGCAAACATTAACAAAATTGCTAGTATTGTGCCTTTTTGGTGAAACAGTTCAAATATATAGAAAAAAATATAGAAAAGCATATAACAAATAACCTGTGTATCCAGCTTTTACAGTCTTAATCATTTTACACACAGTTTCTTGTTTCTTTTAAAGAAATGATTGTAGCTATAGGTGAAATCTATATAGTCCTATATCATTCCGTCTCTCTCTTTTCACCCACAGGGGTAACTGCTGCTCTGAATTTGATGTTCACCAGAATGATACCATGAATGATTTTAAATGCTTACTGTATGTGTGCATATATAGGGTGGTTTTTATGTTTTTGAAACTATATGAAATGGTATCTTACTGTACGTAATCTTTGGGGACTTGTTTTTTTTCACTCATGTTTTTGAGATGTATCTGTGTTACATGTTTCTCTAAATTACTCATTTTTAATGCTATATAGTTCATTGAGTATATCACAGTTTATCCATTTTCTTGTTGATGCACATTTCAGTTATTTCCAGTATTTGTCTATTATAAACAATGCTGCAATGAAATACTTGATATGTTTCCTTGTGCATGTGTGTGAGTGTTTCTCTTAGATACGTATCTACAAGTTCAGTCACTGGCCAGTAAGATATTCTTATCTTCAAATTTGCCAGGTACTGCCAAATTGATCTCCACTGTATGCGCCAAATTCCATTCCTAGCGGCAGTGCTTAGGAGTTCACATTTCCCCACACTCTTCCCAAATCCTTGGCCTCGGTAGATATTTCTTTCCAATTGGAAAAAAAACGCAATTTTATTTTGCAGTCTGACAGAGTGCTTTAAAATCCATCTGGGAGTAAAACAAGCAGGTGTAAGAAGTTAAAAAGGAATCAGGAAAACAGTCATGTATTTATAAAGATACCAGTACTGATAGGCATTATTAAACATAATATTAAACTATAGCAGAAACAATGCATGTTTTTCTTCCTGGTTCCAGCTTTTAGCTCTCATTCAACCCCTGCCTTGGTATGGCACTCCCCACGGCCTCTCACTGTAGGCATCTCTTCACACAGTATACAACCCTCAGATTGAATATTGGAAAGAGGGCTCAGGCCCAGCTGGGTGTTTGCTTCACCCAGAAGGAGGCTGGGAGTGTAGTCAGCTGCACTGCGGCCTCTTTGCCCTGTTTTCTCCAATTCTTTCTCCTCCTTTTCCACTCCTGTTCAAATTCAAGTAGTTAGATCAGCCTACCAGCTACGGAAGCCCGCTTCAAACTGGGGTAATCCTTTTTTGCAGAGACCCTAGTGTTGCCACTTAAATGTATAATATATTCATATGTATATCTCCATCCCTATATGAATGACAAATCATGACTTTGATTCTGATTTCTCTGTATTCTGGTGAGGTTGAGCAAGCATATTTTTTTTTATTAACCCATGTTTCCTCTGAAGGAAATTATTTGACTTTTTCACCATTTGCTTTTTTGGTGATTTTTATTTTGCATTGATTTTTAAGCATTCTTAATAATAATATTCCAGATACATATTATTTTAGATATATATGGGAAAATAATCCTTTTCCCAGTCTGCATCTTATCTTCTAACTTTGTTTATGGTATCTTTTATGTGTGGTAGTGTTCTACCAAAGTTTTATTGAAGCTCTAGTTGTAGCTTTTCTGTCTTTCCCAATAAATTCTCTGCCTGGTGTCATAAAAATATTTTTTCTCTAAAAACTTTATTATTTTTGCCTTTCAACTTGACTCATTAGTCCACTTTGAAATTATTTTTGTTTCTGGTGTGCAATTCCTAATACTGTCCATGTGGGTTACCAGTTGTCTTAGCACAGTTTATTGAATGACCCAGCATTTCCCCACTAATCGTAATGCTGTGCTGTGCTTGCTTTGCCCAGCACAATTGTAATGTTACCTCTTCATTTATCAAGTTTTCATTTGTGTATGGGTCTATTCCTTGATTTCTTTCTGCATGTTCTGTGCTGAGACCATACCATCAATACCATGGCCTTCACATCTTGATGTCTCTGCCCACCCCTTATGTGTCCTTCAAAGTTGTTCTGACTGTTCCTATCCATGGACATTCTTTATCTCCAGTTATTCAAGTCTACTTTAATGTCCTTTTTTATAAGTGACTGTTTTCTCTTTGAAAGGTCTTAACACGTCTTACATTTATTCCTATGTAATTTTTTTTTCCTGGGGAATAGGCTTTTTCAAAGTTATTGTTTAAATTGATCAGTGTTGATCTATACAAATGCTACTGATCTTTATAAATTGATTTTGTCTGATTATTCCACATAATTCCTTTGCTAGTTCTAATAGTTTACCTATAGATGCCCTAAGATGTTTTTTATGGAGACAGTCACATTGACCTCAAATAAAAAAAGATTTGTCTCTTCAATTCCAATTCTGATACCTCTTTTTTTTCTTTCTTCTTTTTAAGTAACTTATTGCATTAGCAGCTTAATACTAGCTAGAATTGGTGGTAAGATACATTTCTGTTCTAATACTTTTCTTTTCCACGCGTAACCCTATTGATTCTTCTGTTCTCTGCTTGGTACTTGGGATAAAAAATGATCAATTCATAGTTCCTGTCCTGAAGGATATAGTTTAGGCTGATGACATTCTGACTATAATTACCTTTCTGACTTAAAAAAAATTCTATCTGGTTTCTCTATTTTCATGTACATTTTCCAGTATAGCAATACAGTCCCTTTATTTCAAAGTTAGGGGAAGATTGAATTTTTTTTTTTAAACACATAATTCTCTAAAAGCTACAGCATAACCCTGCTAACTGTCCACAGATGTGACATCTGGAACATCACACACCAAGCATGCCAGAGCCTGATGTGGGCCCTCTTGTCTGCTTGGCACAGGGCTATATACATGAGGGCACCTAGGAAAGCTTTTATGACATTCAAAGAAAGAGCATAGCAGCTGACTTACTCAGGCTCTACTGTTAAGCTCAAGGCTTACTTGATAGGCCAGATTCAGGGGAGGGGAAGAGCAAAGTAAGAGTGGCTTATGGGGGTCTTTCTGGCCAGAGTCTTTTCAAATTTATTCCACTACTGGAGACAGTGAGTCACCCCGGAAGTGGAAATTAGAGACTACAAGACAGCAGTAAATGCACACAACCAACTTTCTCTTCACAGTGAATGAAGAAGGAAAAATTAATAATCCTGCTCAGTAAAATCATTACTCGGATGTCACAAGGCGGAAGGGGCAGGAGGTGTCAACGCCACCCAAAGCCAGGGGGCTTGTAATGTCTGGCTCCTCTTGGCTGGTCTGCTTTCTTCTTCAACTGCCAAAAGATAAAGGGACAGCTTTGAGATACTGTTTGTGTCCTAGAATTTAAGATTGGGACAAAGGAGAGGCTTGAAGAAAGGAAGTGAGCAGCAGGAGAATCGTAGGAAGGGACTTGGCCTTCGGCCTTGGTGCTGGGCATGCTCTGACCCATCTACACAGAAAGAAACTGAATTTTCACAGGAGTCAACTTCCTGATGCTGGTCTAGAGTTTTACCAGTACTTGAAGGTGGCTTTTGGGACTCTCCCCTGGAGTCTTTGTTCTTTTTTTTTTTTTTTTAATTTTTATGTGTTTATTTATTTTTGGCTGTGCTGGATCTTCATTGCTGTGCAGAGCAGAATACATCATGAGAAACACTGGGCTGGAAGAAGCACAAGCTGGAATCAAGATTGCCGGGAGAAATATCAATAACCTCAGATATGCAGATGACACCACCCTTATGGCAGAAAGTGAAGAGGAACTAAAAAGCCTCTTGATGAAAGTGAAAGAGGAGAGTGAACAAGTTGGCTTAAAGCTCAACATTCAGAAAACGAAGATCATGGCATCTGGTCCCATCACTTCATGGGAAATAGATGGGGAAACAGTGGAAACCGTGTCAGACTTTATTTTTGGGGGCTCCAAAATCACTGCAGATGGTGATTACAGCCATGAAATTAAAAGACGCTTACTCCTTGGAAGGAAAGTTATGATCAACCTAGATAGCATATTGAAAAGCAGAGACATTACTTTGCCAACAAAGGTCCGTCTAGTCAAGGCTATGGTTTTTCCAGCGGTCATGTATGGATGTGAGAGTTGGACTGTGAAGAAAGCTGAGTGCCGAAGAATTGATGCTTTTGAACTGTGGTGTTGGAAAAGACTCTTGAGAGTCCCTTGGACTGCTAGGAGATCCAACCAGTCCATTCTAAAGGAGATCAGTCCTGGGTGTTCTTTGGAAGAAATGATGCTAAAGCTGAAACTCCAGTACTTTGGCCAGCTCATGCGAAGAGCTGACTCATTGGAAAAGACTCTGATGCTGGGAGGGATTGGGGGCAGGAGGAGAAGGGGATGACAGAGGATTAGATGGCTGGATGGCATCACCGACTCGATGGACGTGAGTCTGAGTGAACTCCGGGAGTTGGTGATAGACAGGGAGGCCTAGCGCCCTAGCGTGCTAGGGGGGGTCGCAAAGAGTCGGACACGACTGAGCGACTGAACTGAATGAACCCTTACTAATCTACTCTCCACATAGCAGCCCAGAATGATTTAAAAATATATATTTCTCTGTCCTTAAAACTCTTTATTGGCACTTCAGTGGCAGCCTGAGTCTTTGCATTGGGCTGGTTGGGCCTCCTCAGAAGTGTCTGTCCCTCTCTCGCTGGGTGTTTTAGCCACAACCGTTCTCTCACTTCCTCAGACACCTTACCTTCCTTCCAGCTTGCCTCTGGGCTCATGCCTTCTGTCAGGATGCATTATGACATTTGCGGGCTCTAGGCACTTTTGCCTTTATAGGCTCCTTCATAAATAGTAAAAAACAAAAAAAAAACATGTATTTGATGATGACATTGATACGAAGATGAATATAATCCAGGTTGGATTTTTCTCTTTTTCTGCTTTCTATCAAGATGAAAATCACATAACAACCATTTAAAAATGTCCAATCCAGTGGCATGTAATACAGTCACCGTGTTTCGCAGCCACTCCCTCTGTCTAGTTCCAAAACATTGCCACAAAGAGAGACCCTGTACCCATTAAGCAGTTACTTTCCTCCTAGTCTCTGAGAACCGCTCTTCAGCTTCCTGTCTCCATGGATGTACCTATTCTGGATATTTCATGTAAGTGGAATCATACATATGTGGCCTTTTGTGTCTGGTCTCTTTTCCGTGGATATTGTCTGGGAGGTTCAACTGTATTGTAGCATATATCAGTAATTGATTCTTTTTCAGAGCAGAATAATATTCCATTGTATGGATTTTTATTGTTGTTATTCAGTCGCTAAGTTGTATCTGACTTTTTTGCAACCCCATGGACTGTAGCCTGCTTAGACGACTCTGTCCATGAGATTTCCCAGGCAAGAATACTGGAAGGGGTTGTGATTTCCTTCTCCAGGGGATCTTCTCAACCCCAAGATGGAACCCTGAGTCTCTTATGTCTCCTGCACTGGCATGTGGATCCTTCACCACAATTTACCAGATTTTATTTTTCCTTTCATCCACTGATGGGCATTTGAGTTGTTAACCTTTCTACTATTGCGAATAGTGCTCCTATGAACGTTTGTGTGCAAGTATTTATTTGAATGCCCATATCAATTTGGGGGGTGTGTATATGCCATAATTGCTAGATTTGTTATTCTCCTGATTTTAAAAGAAATTGAAAACATTTTGATGGACCCCTAAACATATTGTGAGCCTAGGCCCTGCGCCTGCTGTGCCTGACCTGAAGTGGATGCTGAATTCTATTCCTTCTGTCTGAGATGCTTCTATTGCATCTTTATCGCACCAGGAGAGGAGCAGCCCCAGCTTGTGAAATGTCATTGAGAAGATCTCCTATGCCTTGTAGATAAGATGGGGCCCACTGAGTAGGGCAGAGAGTGGATTTATTCTCAGCTTCCATCCCAGGGCGAAATATGAGTTGATGGCAATGGTCAGTCTGAGCTCAAAGCGAAGAACATCTCTGCATATCTGTGTCATCGCTCACCGTCTGGCTCCCTTAGCTGGCGCCTGTCCCCTAGCCCCCCCAGCTGCTGGTACTAGGCTCCTCTTGGGTCTCACGCTCTCACCCTATTTCACTGTCGCACCTTGAGGAACCTGATCTCAACAAGAGAAACATGGCCAGTCTCTCTAGTTCTGAGGATGGCACTGGTGGCATTAGACCATAAAATACAACCACGATATGCTGCCCTAAATATTTTTTCAAGACCTTGTGCTTATTGGAAAATCTCAAGTAAAATTGGAACTTTATGAAGAAAGAAATTCCAAGTAGAATAACGTATAATAGAGATCATGGTGCTTTCCCTAGCACTGTGTCATATATCTCTTCTGGCTCTTTTACAGTGACTTGTTGACAGCAGAAGAGGGAGGGGATAGCCATGTTTTATCGAAACACGTCTTTTCTTTTTATGTTAACCTCAAGTTTCGTTATTTTCCTTCTCGACTTCTTTCTTCTCTTCCATGTTAGTTCAGTAAAAGACTGAAAGGAGGCTGGTACAGGGTTTTTATCAAGGGGATGAAGTATCTGAATTTACCAGCCTTACCATTTAGAGTTATGTCTGTCTGTCTCACTATTTGTCTGCATACCAGGTGGTTAAGAGGGAGAGTTTGCACAGGTCTGCCATCGTTTCATCTTCTTTGCATCCATACTTCCTTATGCTGACATTTGTAACAAGAGAAGATTATAGTCAGGAAAAGTCCCTACCCACTTTTAAAAAGTCAAACCCACAATATTTTCCATTCCCCCTTTTAATTACATTTGCTCTGTGGTTTGGAAAAGCAGACCACATTGCTTGCACCTAAATTATTTTCTAACTACCAAATTGCTCTGTCCCTGAACACATGCCCAAATCATCTCCTCCATGTTTTCAGGAAAGCTGTCTTGTAGGACATTGAATTATATCTTTTATTATGATATCTAATTACAATATCGGTGTCTGTACACCTTTTGTACAAATATATGCTAATGATCTTCCTGTTTCAAAAATCTTAAAGCAGTTCTTATGCATTATAAGATATTGTCAACAGAGAAATATTGAACAGAAGATTGTTGGAGGGGTGAATCCAGAGAAATCAAAGTTTCTGTAGATTAGCCTAGTAATATTACTCTTGCCATGATACCTCTTAATATATTTTGACAGTTATTAATTAGTGCGTTTTAATTAGTGCATTGCCCTTCCTCCCTTTGAATTATTTTGTGAAATCAAATGGGTCACATTATTGTGACTAAGATTACTCTGTAGTCTTATTTTATAATAGTCAAAATTGGCTCCTCTTGGATATGTACAACTAGTATTTGTCAGAACTTAGCAAATGTGTCACCATGATGGAAAAGTGCCTCTTCTTTTATCAAGAGCTCAAGATGGTAATAGACACCATGGTCGTACAGAATGGCTAATGGGTCTGGGAAATCTGAGGACACAGGCCAAGGTTATTATGGATTTAAAAGAAAAATGCAAAAGAGGAGAAAGAGTTAAAAGGGCTTCCTGAGTCTAGAACTCGGTGGATTTTCCCAAGACTCCATATTCCATGAGAGAAACTAGACATAAAAGAACTTTTCTTATCTTGTTTGATAATTTTTCTCCCTTCTACTTTAGTTTCACATCTTTCACTATGATTTATAGGTCTGGTTTTTAATTTCAATATTTGAACATGGGATCTGGGTCCTTAACAGTCTTAATTCTCCATAACAGGATCCATTTACTGAAAGCATTCTACCTGGTGACCCAGAAATGTGAGGAACACAAAACAAGGTACATTGTGAAACTCACAAATGAAACCTGGGCTGCAAGCCTGGTGGCAGGAAGAGCTCTAGTCCCATTGCCCATCAGTATTGGAACCTGGGGGCTTCCCAGGTAACGCTAGTTGTAAAGAACCCGCCTGCCAATGCAGGAGACATTAAGAGATGCGGGTTCAATCCCTGGGTCGGGAAGATCCCCTGGAGAAGGGGCAACCCACTCCAGTATTCTTGCCTGGAGAATCCCGTGAACAGAGGAGCCTGGCGGGCTACCGGCCTAGGGTTGGAAAGAGTCGGACACGACTGAGTCAACTTAGCACACACACACACACACACCGGAACCCAGGCTGGAGGCAGTGTTTGATGGAGCAGTGTTCAGATGCATCTGATTAAGATAGTAAAGCCGAGCTTTGCATGGCTTTGCCGGAGTTGATTAGCACTTCCCATTGTCTGGAGTTTCATTACCTCCTAAAGTTTCTTACAGAAAGTCTTACAAGAGGTGTTTTATGAACACACTGTAACTATTTTTATGGGTTTTAGTGATGTACATCAGATTCATGACCCACAACCACTTTTGCCTTTTTGAGCCATGTAGATTTTATCTTTTCCGTATTTTGTGCAATGAATATCAATTTTTCCCTCCCTTGAGTAGCACTTAAGAATGATGCTTCTAGAGTGGTTTTATCTGGTCCTTTACAACCGAAGTGAAAATGAAAGGAGATTTTGAGATGTACGATCACCTTTGCCCCCATTTGAAATCCTTGGAACTGAGAGTTCCCTTCTAGTGCTGGTGCCATAGGCAGATATGCAGACTGATACGGGAGAGTAGCAGAGGCTCATTTAAACCAGAGTTGGGGCTCACAGAAGGCTTCCTGGAGCAGTAACAAAAGCTGAAGATGAAAAAGCTGGATAGGCGAGACTGGCAGATTAGGTGGGCAACTCCATGGTCCATGTGGTCAGCACTGTCTCCCCAGGGCTTAGCGTATGACCTGATCGGGCAGAATAGGTCATCAGCAAATACCTGCTACACGATTGTAACGAGGGTCTGTTAATGTACTGTCCCTCCAAAGCGGCAAGCTTGCATTTAACAGGACCATTGAGACAGACGACGCCTTGCTGCTGCTGCTGCTAAGTCGCTTCAGTCGTGTCCGACTCTGTGTGACCCCATAGACGGCAGCCCACCAGGCTCCCCCGTCCCTGGGATTCTCCAGGCAAGAACACTGGAGTGGGTTGCCACTTCCTCCTCCAATGCATGAAAGAGACGACGCCTTAACCCTGTGCAAACATTTTGGGCAGTGCAGACAGTTGGGAGGAAAGAACTTAAGGGCCGTTGGTGCCTCTGATTAAAATCTAGGTGGCTGCTTCCTCTATAGTCAGCATCTGCATTATGTCATTAATTGGAGTACTGAAAGAAAAACCAAGGAAGTAAATGCAATGGCAATCGCCTAAGCTTCTTTCATGACTGGAATTGGTCTCCCATCTGGGCTCACCAAGGATGCCCACAGCTCTGCGGAGGTGAGAGCAATCCTGGGGGACCCCAGATGACCACAGGTCCAAAGTGAGCCTCAGCTACAGAAAAGTGTGTGGGCAAAACACAAATGAGCATTTCCTGGTTATCTTCATTGGGTAAGATACTCTAAGGCCAGGAGGATTTTCTCTTGAGCCTCTTAGTACTCCTCTGAAGAAATAATGAGCTAATAGGCTACTTCTTCCTTGTCAAAATATGATAGAAACAACCCTGCAAATTAATGTCCTGAAAGCACTGGGAGAAACAGGGATCTCCCTAGCATTGATCCTGGATTTGGAGGGCGGAGGGGAGGGGGGAGGTTGCAGTAAATAATGTAGCAGAAAAGAGAGCAGATAAAAATGTTTCAGTTTCACTTTTCACTGAGTAGGCGTCTAGTAAAATGGAAGCTTCCTCCACTGTCCTTCTCTGACCACCCTGACAATAGATCAGTGTCCACGATGTTTCCAGTACATACTTGGCTCCAGTAACTCTGTCATTGACAGTCATTGATAGCTGCTGTGGTGTTCTTTCCTGGGCCACAGCCTCCTGTCCGCTGCCTTCTGCCACCTCCCAGATAAGCCTGAGTGTCAGGAGAGCAACTGGGGGACAGTGGTCAGGGTGCACTCTTGCTGTGGAAGGTCATGAGGTCCTTGTCACACTCGCCAGGTGGGAGGAGATTGTGCTGCCAGAAGTATCAACATGCTTTCATCCCTCCATGGGTGAAAAGCTTGAAAATTATTGATGATGATGTGATATTGTGATACTGATAGTGATGCAGGCCTGGCCCTGCAAAGTATTTGCACCAACTAGAGAAGGTTGTCAGAGAAGGCAATGGCACCCCACTCCAGTACTCTTGCCTGGAAAATCCCATGGACAGAGGAGCCTGGTGGGCTACAGTCCATGGGGTCGCTAAGAGTTGGACACGACTGAGCGACTTCACTTTCACTTTTCACTTTCATGCATTGGAGAAGGAAATGGCAATCCACTCCAGTGTTCTTGCCTGGAGAATCCCAGGGACAGGAGAGCCTGATGGGCTGCCATCTATGGGATTGCACAGAGTCGGACACGACTGAAGTGACTTAGCAGCAGCAGCAGCAGCGAAGGTTGTGACTCCTGGGAGATGCCGTCCCTCCAGGGCTCAGGGCTTGGCCAGGGGACTTGTCTGGATTTCAGTCCCTACTTGCACACTTGTGCAGGTGTTGTCCTGCACAGCCGTGTGTGGTGGCCTGAATCAATCTTCTTCTTAAACAAGGCTGATGTGATTAATGCAAATGGTGGCTGCACACAGGAATCTTGTTCTCGGCACTGTGGCATTCTTTTTTCTCTATTCCTTTTTCTCTCTGTTCCTTGCTCCTCTCTCTACCTGGTACTTGTTAACTGGACCCCCGAAGTCAGCACACAATCCAGGTCTCTCCCCTTAGACTTAAAATCCTGCCTTCCTCCTAGCCATACTTACATTCTGTCCCATTTCTCCAAGACCCCTCCCAGGGGACAGATATTAATCTGGTAAATAAATTGGTGCTAAGTCGCTAATGGTTAATAATATATCACTCTTCTAGATAGAACTTGGATGAACATTTATAGATTGCATTTACATTTTAATAGAGACCTACCAGGCCTCACACCAAAAGGAGAAACTCTATGAAGTGGCCTCTAGACTCTGTTTATTTCCAACAAGTTACCCAAGATTTGGACAGCTGCCACTTGTGGCCAGGACTGCCCCATGGGGTTGGAGAGGCCACTAGGCCTTCTTGAGTTGCTGCCCTCAGATTTCGAGATCATTTTTTTATGTCACTAATCAAATGTCTATAGCTTTAAACTTCTATACAATAAAAAAAATTTTAAATTCAATCTGTTTTTGTAAGACTGGAAAGCCACAGAAAACTAAGTAAGATATAGAGTTTTGGAGTTTCTTTTACAGGATGTAGAGTTAACCATTGCTGTTTAGTCTTGGGGGGCTTCCCTTGTGGCTCAGCTGGTAAAGAATCCGCCTACAACGTGGGAGACCTGGGTTCAATCCCTGGGCTGGGGAGAACCCCTGGAGAAGGGAAAGGCTATCTACTCCAGTATTCTGGCTTGGAGAATTCCTTGGACTGTACAGTCCATGGGGTCACAAAGGCTGTGAATTTATTCTAAATCTTTCCTTCAGGCCAGACTTCTTTTGAGGTTTTACTTGCTCCAGTTTTTAGTCCTAAAAAAAAAAAACCAGCCCCTGTCCTCAGTTTGAGAGAGAGAAACTTCCGGGGACAGATGTGGGTCTCTGTTAGCCTCCTATCCAGGCAGGGGTAATGTTTTTCCTGAGATACTTGGTAACTGTGCTGCTAACTATCACATTTTAGTAAGACTTCGTATCCTTCAAACTCTTTTAAAAGTTACTAGTATCTCTTGTCCCCTTTTCTGAGTTGCTAGAGTGTATCTACCGCAGAATACAAGTTTTTCTGCAGCTACTCAGTGTTTTAACCACAATGCAAAAACAGCATTGCTAATCTGAACAATCTACATGGATGACAATTTGCTGAAATAACTATCAATTAACAACATAATTGTCACTTATATGTTGCCAACATTAAAGTAGGCAATTGTTACTTCTATGAGGCTTTTGTGCTTTCTTTTTTTCTTCTCTTCTCAGGATTTGGATATAGGGCAGGGGCCTGGGTTGAAAAGTTTAAACTGATGACCAAGTTAATTGTTGTTTTAATCACTGGATCATCATTCTTATAGGTCATTGCGAAGTGAAAACAGTGGTACTAGTCATAAAATCTCACTCTCGGCTTGGCAGGTGAAACTTGCTTTGGTTCTGAAATCTCTACAGCTATCAAATGCATCGCCAGGTCTATAGTCCCTTTAATCAGGGGGTTATTGTAGACAGAGCATGACATGTGCTATTTTGTTCGATCAAGACCATGGTGCTATTTTGTTCGATCAAGATCACGGTGAAGAAAACCCATCCTCTGTGTGAAAGCACAGTCCACTTTTCTTAAAGCAGCTGGGAAGAATTTAGCCAGTGTAGTCAGGGTAATGGCCCTGGTGTCTTCCTCACTAACCTATGTCAACAAGAGCACCCAACCGCCCCAGCCTCTGTGAGAGAGTGGACACCAATAACAGAAGGAAAAGAATCCGGAGGAAGAGCACTGAAGAGATGGTAAGTGAAGTGCCAGGCCCTCCTTGGGTGCTGCATAGCTCTCATTTGGCCAAAGATGGTCATCAGGGTGGAGCCAGATTCCTAGTGCTACAGGAACACCTTCAGGAGGAGCTGCTTCAAGGTAAGACCTCAACCTGTGCTTGGGTACAAATCACTCTGTGGTGCAAAATCATGTCCCACTAGCCAAGACCTGGAGCAAGCTAAAATGGGAATAAGGACATAAAGAAGCTGGTTGTTTTGTATTGGGTCAATTCATCTGCACACCAACAGGTGGTACTTCTCTGTGAACACAAAAGTTGGACTCAGAACTTGCAAGAAGTCGCCACTCCCTCCTTGGTGGCATGGCAGTGGTGTGGAGAGAGAGCAGCCTTCAACTGGACCCTGGGGTTTGGAATAGCGGTGCTTTGAGTTCCTGTCGGTGTGGCCAGGCCCCTTTCTTGGCTCTTTAATTTAATACCTCTGAAATGATGAGAATCATTTCACTTTCTAGGATTGTTTAGTGGATTAAGTAAGTTGACACGTGTAAAGCGTCAAAGGTTATGTATTGTTGGTGCTTACAAGTGGCTTGTGTTAATCTCTCAGTTGTGTCTGACTCTTTTGCAACCCTGTGGACTGTAGCCTGCCAGGCTCCTCTGTCCGTGGAATTCTCCAGGCAAGAATACTGGAGTGAGTAGCCATTTCCTTCTCCGGTGGCTTGGTCACTAATAATTTAAAGAAATAGCAACAAAGGCACTTTTACTGACCTGAAAGTATTTCAGTTAATGAAGTAACTTTGCTTCTTTGATCTTAATGATGGGGATTAGATTCTTAAAAAAAAGGTTTTTTTTTTTTGAAAAGTCATCAATTGATGTTTACATTTTTAATTCACTTTTAAAATCCAGTGAGCTATTGCTGTTATCACTATGCATGGTACCTTCACTGATCATCAACTTCTGAATCAAGCTTTTCTGTGCAGCTGAGTAGGTGCTATTTGTACGTGAGCCAGTTTTGCAAATAGACTGTGACGGGTACAGGTGGCACTTAATAATAGTATAACACGTATTCTTTGTTTTCCCCTCATGGTTACATCATTCAAATGCTTATAGTATAGTCAGCGTTCCAAAGAGAGAACTATTATCCAACTTAACTATCATTTCCTACTTGGAGGAGATGCGATTCTGCTTTTTATGCCCATTGGCTTAGGGTTGGGGGGAGGCATATTTTAGGTGCCCCCAAACCAAGGTTTCCAATTACTTAATATTTTGCATATTTTCCCTCTGTAAAAGCTTCACTTAAGCCAGCCCATCTTTCTTGTCACTGAGTACTTTGGTGATTCCAGACGTGGGTAGGCTTCTCCAGGTGAGTGGAGATGCACTTCACCTTGGGGCTCCGCCCTTTGAAGGTTATGTTTGTTGCACAGCACAACGGTTGCCTCTCCCGATAGGGAACATCTCATTGCACCCCTTTTCCACACCATCTGGCTGACCTGGACCCATTCCAGACACTACAGCTTTGTTGGCAGAATGGTCTTCCTGCTACAGAAGTTTTGTAATCTGCTAATTGACAGGGTAAGGAAAATTTATATTTGGGTTACAGCTGAAAAGTTGGATGTTTCTTTGATGGGGCTTTAAATACTGACATATGCTGCACTGGTTTTTGATTTTAGGCATCCTCGTTTGTGCCTGAGCACGCACTCTCCCCCGTGTTCTCTGGCTCATTGAGAATATGGCATCCTTTGGAGAAGAGCACAGTACGGATCTAGTAGGGAATTATCTTCCACTTAGTTTACTTATTAAGCAATGGTTTTATTATTATTATCTCTTTGTACTATCAGACAGATGGCAAGGAAGGAGTTTGCTTTACTGCACAAGATGTAGTGCTGGGCGTGGCAGATCTCCCTGAATGGTTAATATCTGCAGCAGTCATTCTAATAAGCATCTCAGCTTTTGCACAGGGTCTGGCTCTATCCTCAGCTCTTCATTTCAATGCAAAGTTTTTCTCAGTCCTTTTGCCCTACACAAGGCAGAGGGCAGAAGAATCCTAGAGATGGAAGTATCAGTAAAATTGTGTTGTTCAAGTTTACATTTGTGGTCATCCTACCCTGAAATTGTGCATTAGAACTCAATGTGAGCAAGGCCCATGTCGGTGACCATGGCTGCGCTTATAGAGCCAGATCCATGTCCCCAAAGCACAGAAGCACATGCATGCGTTGGGGGGCACTGCATGAGTGTCGGGTGACATTGTGTCTCTGGACCCTGGGGCCCTTCTCTCTGTCAGCCCCTCAACCTGCCCTGAACAGCACCGGCACAAAGAAAGCTGAGGATGAAAGAGAATTTCTTCCCTACCTTTGAAAACTTCAAAGAAAGCGTTCCCAATCTGGTTCTGATGATCCATGTCTCAGGCAGAGCATGCACAAAGGTTGGAAATCTGCACACTGATCGGAAATAGTTTTTGGAAAGGAGGGTTTAATCCCACGAGCCAAATGATCACTACCAACAGCGATCAGGGAAAAACCAAAGTCCACAGCAAATTTTAATTTGGCAAGTGCATAAAATGTTCAAAAGAGCAGAGGTCTCATTTACATTCCTCCCTCTTATATGGGATTTTCTTCTATATTAGTAATTAAAGGGTGCAGCCTATAGAGCGCAACTATATCCCATAATAGCCATCGGGGACACACTAACAACTTCCTTGAAGTAACGCACACTAGGGTGTTTATGGTTCAGTGTCACATAGTCTCTCTTTGATCTAAATTAGGATTCATTGGCAAACTCGCAATAGGCTCCACATGTACCCCTCTCAACCTCTTTCTTTTAATCATGGAAATTAGAGATGGAAAATACCCATTAAGTCACTTAGTCCACTTCCCTGCCAGGGTGAAATTGTTGCCTGTGATACAGGGGTAGTGCTTGGTCCAGCTGAAATTTAAATGTCTCGGGGGATAGGCAGCCTTCTGATTTTACAATTTTTCTCTTTCCCTTAAAAGTCAGAGAGGAAAAAAATGCAAAGCAGAGGAGGAGATTTCCTCCCACTCCCCCTTACGGGTAGGAGGTAACGTTAGCGGGTGGGTCACAGTGGCAGGTTTTTGGAAGCCACACCTCTTGTGATAGCCTTTTCATTACTGGTGAGAGACCAGTTATGGGCTGGTCTGAAAGCTTCCCTGATAGTCTGTTGGTAAAGACTCTACCTGCAATGCTGGAGACCCTGGTTCGATCCCTGGATTGGGAAGATCCCCTGGAGGAGGGATAGACTACCCACTCCAGTATTTTGGCCCAGAGAATTCCATGGACTGTCCATGGAGTCACAAAAAGTTGAACACAGCTGAGCGACTTTCACTTTGAGAAGGAACCAGTTAAATTCAACCCTTGTCCAGCGTGTTTTATTTAGTCTTCAGTTCAGTGGAATTCTCCAGACTCCTGGACTTTCCCTGTAAAGTCGAGCGGGCAAGCACTCCAGGTTTGGAGTTCTCCAGGCGAAACTGCCCTCCTGGTTAGAGTGTGATGTCACCCATGACCTGTGAGCTCATGAAGGCAACACCACCTATCTTATTCCATTCAGTGACTGGTCAATGTATTTTTCTACTTGGAACATTTGGCATCTGAGAGATGAGAGATGTATGAGGTTCATGAGGACTCCTCTCCCAACTCATGTTCAGCAAAAGAAGCAAGACCACCACTCAGCATCTTCCCACATCTCCTGAGCTGACAGGTCGACAGGGAAGTAGTGAAACCCACCAAGCATCTCCCCAGTGGGGCCTCTACTGGAGAACACCTGGCAGTGGCTGAGATGAGACTTAGGAAGGGAAACGAGGACCCCTGATGAGATTCACATTCGAGGTTTGTTTCAAAGGCTCCTTTTTAGTTTGCTGACAGGATCATGAGATGGCATTAATTTAGGAAAATCTGATAAGTGACCATTTCAAATTTTGATACAGATGCATTAAGTGTGATTATTCATATTATAAGATGGATGTCTTTCCCACCCCCAAATCCCTGCCTCAGATTCACTGTGGATGCCACAAAGTAGCTAACATTCCTAATGCATTTGAAGGAGGGTCAGGTTTGCAAAGGAGAAGGCAGTGGCACCCCACTCCAGTACTCTTGCCTGGAAAATTCCGTGGACGGAGGAGCCTGGTAGGCTGCAGTCCATGGGGTCGCTAGGAGTCAGACACGACTGAACGACTTCACTTTCACTTTTCACTTTCATGCATTGGAGAAGGAAATGGCAACGCACTCCAGTGTTCTTGCCTGGAGAATCCCAGGGACGGGCGAGCCTGGTGGGCTGCTGTCTATGGGGTCGCATAGAGTCGGACACGACTAAAGCGACTTAGCAGCAGCAGCAGCAGCAGCAGGTTTGCAAAACTTGATGCAAAACAGTATCTTTGGAAGGTGCTCATTGTGGTTTCTATTAGACAGAAAAAGTTGGTCTTTTGATATGTTTGTATCAACCAACCATGCATTCACAGAGACATATTTCAGGGCTTCTACAATGTTTTCCTGGGATAATTCTTTTTTTTTTTTTAATTTTTTATTGGAGTGTAGTTGCTTTACAATGTTGTGTTAGTGTCTGTGGTCCAGTGAAGTGACTCAGCCATATGTATACATATATCCCCTCTTCGTCACCACAGAGCATTGAATAGAGCTCCCTGTGCAATATGGTTGGTTCTCATTAGTTATCTGTTTTACGTACAGTAGTGTATACGTGCAATCCCAATCTCTTGGTTCGTCCTACCTGCTTTTCCCCCTTGGTGTCCATATGTTTGTTCTCCACATGTGTGTTTCTATTTCTGCTTTGCAAATAAGTTCATCTATACCATTTTTCTAGATTCCACATATATACATGAATATATAGTATTTGTTTTTCACTTTCTGACTTGCTTCACTCTCCTAGGATGATTCTTGTTTTGAATTACTCTGATGGCAATGGATAATGGGTCTTCAAATAGAAAAAAAAAAAATGAAGATTGCAATCAGTTATAAGTTGATGGCCTAGAATTAGAATTCTGCTGGATGCAATTCTAGTATTGGATCCTGTGCTTTGCTAATGAAAAGCTTAAGTTTTCAAGCAGATGTGGCCGAGACTGCTGTTCTCCCCAACCGCTCTCCGTGATTTTAGTGCCTCCATTTCCCACCCACCTGCCATCTCACTATGTTGTGGCTGAGAAGACGTGAGGGACACGGCGTGAAGCCCCCTGCGGTGTCATCTCAGGGACACATGCCCTTCCCCTCCTCCTCGTGCCTTCAGCCTGGAAAGCGGGCCAGGCGGCTGGAGCTCCAGCTACCGGCTTAGATCTCAGGCATGGAGGCCACGCTGTGTGGGGGATGGGAAGTGGCTGGGCCCCACCTCCCATGATTCTGTGCAGTTGCCAGACTAACCCTAGAGAACCCTCCTCTGGACTTCTTTTACATGAAGAATAAAACCTAGTGGGTTAAAGTCACTGTTTTCTCAGGATTTCTGTCACCAAACCTAAAGCTGAGTAGGTAGATACTATTGAACATTTCTGGTTCAGTTGATAATCAACGCCAGATCATGTGTATTCCTCTGAACTTGGCCTTGACATGTTTGGAGACACGGGTGTATGGAATAAGCCCAGACTTTACAGATCCCCAAATATATGACCAGCTAAAATAGCAATAAGGACATCGAGGGAAAGTGTTCTCATGCAGTTTCTCATATCTGTTCTCTTCACAGCATGGTGGAAGGTACACACACTCTCATTCCATAAAGGATTTAAGGAGAACCCAGGCCACAGTAGCAAGTAGTGCAAATAAAAATAGAGGGAAGGTGAGGAAAAGCATGCGTAGGGGGTCAGGACCAGGAAAATGTCAAAGCAGACAGGTCCAGGTTGGTTCCAGAGACATGTTCTTACATGAGAACAATTGTGATTTGGGAAGAAAACACAGTAGAATGTTTAGTTGGAGACATTTTTTAAATCCAGAATGAGAGGCGTGAAGATTTAGCGCCATTTAACACGTGTTTGTCACGCGCTTCCCTCAGGGGCCCCTGACACTTCTGGAAGGTGTCGAGGAGCAGAGGGCTGACACCCCACAGCCAGGGAGCCCCCAACGCTTGCTGCAGGCTGGGGCATCTTGCAGTACACGTGTGTCCAGTTAAGTGGCTTTCTGGTTTGTATTACCTGTGTTTAAGTAGATCTTCACAAAAGGAGGAGAGTAGCTTAAAAATATTTCTGCAGAAAAACTGCCGGTTTTGTCCTGCTAGTATTATCTCCAGGCAGAGAAGGTACTTGTGCTGCCTGGCAAACCCTTTGTCGGCCTCATTAGAAGTAAATATAATCTAGTCGGGGCTGAGAGAAGAGGCTAAAACAATTTTAAAATTATTAGAAGTCCCTTTGAAATATGGATTTATATCTTCTTTCATTAACAGTGAATTTCAGCCTCTGTGTATATTATGATTTAAAGTATCAGGAAATAATATATAATCAGATGAAAGTATTGAAAGTCGCCAAGTCCTGTCTGGCTCTTTGGGACCCCATGGACTGTAGCCTGCCAAATTCCTCTGTCCATGGAATTCTCCAGGCAAGAATACTGGAGTCGGTCACCATTTCCTTCTCCAGAGGATCTGTCCGACTCAGGGACGGAACTTGGGTCTCCTGCATTGCAGGTGGACTCTTTACCATCTGAGCCGCCAGGGACGCTCAGCTACATGCATATAATTTGTAAGTAAAGGAATAAACATACACCTTCTAGGCAGTGGTTTCAGGATGATCCAAGCGCATTACACTTACTGAGCACTTTATTATTATTACATCAGCTCCATCTCAGATTGTCAGGCATTAAACCCCGGGGGCTGGGGTCCCCTGGTCTAGACTATAGTCAGGACAGGTGCTTGCATGAGGTAAGCTCTCCATGGCTGCTCTTTGTTATGATTGTAAGTGCTGTGTCAATAATTGGGATCTTTGAAGCACTGACATTAACTCTTAGGTGAATTTTACATCCAGAATGTTCAATGTTCGCCGTCACCCTGTAACCATTGACAGATGGTTTAACACCTGGCTTAAAATTCAAACCAGGGTCACTGGAATTGGATGCTCCCTTTTCTAGGGTCTTATATTCTTAAATCTGTGTAAAATGATTGCCAGAGCATTACAGAAACAATACATTCCAGTCCACATTTTCCTTTAGGAACCTCTGTGCCATAATTTGGCTAACAACTTTGAAGCAGCAAACTCGTGATCTGTTTTCACTGTAATCCCGAGATCCTCTATCCTCACTATGGGTCTCATCCCCACCCCTCCCTCCCAGCTGGAGGACAGAAGTTGCCAAAGCTGTGATACCTTGCCTAACAGAATAGGAAACTTGCAACACTGAAGCAATGAGCTTCTCCTGTTGGTTATGTTTTGGGTGTGTTTCTCCAGCTCAAATGTGAAAGTTGAGATCAGTTTGGGTCACGAATCTCTCCCCTTCTCTCCCTAACACTGGACGCACCAAGTCATCCTGAGTGATGACGTTGCCTCGGGTTCCAATCAGAGCCCCCAGGACGGCTCTCACATGGAGGGATGGGAGCTGTGTCCTCTTTGATGCAGTCAGATGTGCTCATGCTCGTGGCCCAACTGAGACATCTGGGACCTCATTAAAGATGGGTTAAGGAGGATGCCCGAGGGCTTTTACAAAATTTAAATCTCTTAAACCACAAAAAATCCTCATGCTCTGTGTCTGCACCGGCTTAAATGAGGACTCATCCTTTGCTGGTCCACACTCATGTGTGTACTGGTTGCTCGAATGTGGAAATCTGTGCCCATTGGTAGATGCCCCTGTCCCAGGCCCTTGTGCCATGCCCCCTCCCTCACCCTGGCTGCTCTGGACACCGTTGGAAGCCTCCCTTCACTCCCCCATGATCCAGAATGTGACATCCAGACAGCCAGATGGTGAGGTTAATTCATAAAGTGTCACCATGTCACAGATCTGACCCCAGCGAGCCTCAAGCATCCTTTGTCTGCCCTTTCTGAGTCTCTTTCCTGTCCTTTGGTTTCCTTGATCCTTCAACCACCTCTGCTACTTGACTCGTGAGTATTTCTGCCACCCACAGGTGTGCCCAGGGACAACTGCCTACCCTGCCCTGGCTTCACATCGCCCTCTGCAAAAGGGAGGTAAGAAGATGACTGGGGCCCAGGGCTTGACACATGGGAACCTCTCAAGAATGTTAGCACTCCTCCTGCCTTTTTCCTTCCTTCCCCCTCCTCTTCTTCCTCATCATCACCGTTATTCTGTACCCAGGGCCCCAGTTGCTCAGTAGCTATTTACCAAGCCCAGCTAAGGAGTCAGATTTTTTTTTTAATTAATTTATTTTTTAACTGAAGGATAATTGCTTTATAGAATTTTGTTGTTTTCTGTCAAACATCAATATGAATCAGTTATAGGTATATATGCTCATAGTACTTAAGTGTGTTCACGAAAGGGTCAAAGGGGAGGGGTGGGGAGCTTCATCCTTCTTGTTCTGATCTACCCATTCCTTGCTGACTCTGGAAGAACATCCGAGAAGGTGAGAGTGTGTTCCCAATTTTCCAGTAATTCCTGGGAAGCATCTTCTAGTCATTCTATTCCATAAAGGATAGTCTCCCTGCTGGGATAAAATAAAAGCCCTATTTTATCCAACCTCTTGTCTGCATTTTATCTTTCTGGAAAGTCTGATCCCAGAGGCTTTGTTCAGGGCTTCTCCAGTGGTTCTTAAACTTCTCTGCACACTAGCATCATCCGAGTACCTGAAACCAATCCTGGTGCTTGGCTCCCTCTCCAGTGTTCTGTTTTAATCAAAATGGGGAGCCACATGGGCAGCTGCTGCTGCTGCTACTAAGTCGCTTCAGTCATGTCCAGCTCTGTGCGACCCCATAGACGGTAGCCCAACAGGCTCCCCCGTCCCTGGGATTCTCCAGGCAAGAATACTGGAGTGGGTTGCCATTTCCTTCTTCAGGAGCTCTCAAATCTTCCCAGGAGATCGTAACATACTGCAAAGTCTGGGAACTGTTGTCACAGCAACCTCATGCCCCGTTGGACACAGGGATACATGGTGAGTTGTTGTTAGGTTCTTGAGTGCAGGTGGAGTGTGCATCCATGGGTGACATCTAGTTGTGATAAACTTTCATCATTTCCTGTTTGTCCCTTCCTGAAGGCAGCTGTTCTTAGACTTTAATGTGCATCAGAATCATCTGGAGAGCTTGGTCAAATCCACATCACTGGCGCCATGCCCACAGCTTCTGAATCAGCAGGTTCGGGGGTTGAGGGGGGTGTTGGGTGGGCGAGAGTGGTGGAGAATTTGCATCTGTCACAAGTTCCCAAGTAACAGTGATGCTGCCGGTCCAGCGATCACACTTTGAGAAGTGCTGCCATAAAGCAGCGCCTCCCCTCCTTCCCTGGGCACCTGTTAAGGAACAGATTCTTGGGTCCACACCAACTTGACGAGCCTGACTGTCCAGGGAGGGGCCTGGGCTTAGTTTTGTTACACGTATCTAATGGTTCTTATCTTTGGGGAGATATGGAAATGTGACCTTAAAACAACAGGAATTGAAGAAGGAGACCCACAATCCTATGTTAGAAAAATAAATATTTGAAGTTGGAGTTTTGGAGTTGCTGGTGGTCGTCTGATAACTTTTTTTGGGTTGTGCTGTATAGCATGCTGGATCCTAGTTCTCTGACCAGGGATCAAATTCGTGTGCCCTGCAGTGGAATTGCAGAGTCCTAACTGTTGGACCACCAGGGAAGTCCTGATGTGTATGTGTGTGTGTGTGTGTGTGTGTGTGTGTGTGTGTGTATATTTAGTGTTGAAATATATTTATAAAGAAATGCTAAAAGTGTTTTAGGACTTCCCCCTCTTTTCATCCCAATCTCAGCCTTGGGCCTTAGTACTTGATCTCCTAATGGGTGGTGTGGAATGACTTAGCTAAAGCAGCAGTTCTGTAGGGGAACATGGGTCAGCATCATAGGGTTTTCCTTTATAGAACACAATTTACCTTGTCTTATTTCTGAACCCCATCCCACAGATGATTTAGGGGCTGGGGAATGTTCTTAAATTAAAAACAAATTCGATACCTCTATTTTCTGGTTTACAACAGTTAACTCAGGCTCTTACTGGTAAATGCTCAAAAGTTGGACATTTATCCCCCTTTTTCCTCCTCTAGACAATCTGGTTTCTGTAGGGGGATGCTCAGGCTCTGGTGTGTCAAGAGAGAGAGGGAATGATTGGTCCTTAATTCTGCGGATCACCTGTCGGTGGTTTTGATGTCCCACCCACATTGTCATGATAATCCTGGCAGCCCTCAGGCCTGCATGTGATTTTCTCCTGGGGTAACAAAGGTCCGTCGAGTCAAGGCTATGGCTTTTCCAGTGGTCATGTATGGATGTGAGAGTTGGACTATAAAGAAAGCTGAGCGCCGAAGAATTGATGCTTTTGAACTGTGGTGTTGGAGAAGACTCTTGAGAGTCCCTTGGACTGCAAGGAGATCCAACCTGTCCATCCTAAAGGAGATCAGTCCTGGATGTTCATTGAAAGAACTGATGTTGAAGCTGAGACTCCAGTACTTTGGCCACCTGATGTGAAGAGCTGACTCATTTGAAAAGACCCTGATGCTGGGAAAGATTGAGGGCAGGAGGAGAAGGGGATGACACAGGATGAGATGGCTGGATGGCATCACCGACTCAACGGACATGAGTTTGAGTAAACTTCGGGAGTTGGTGATGGACAGGGAGGCCTGGCATGCTGTGGTCATGGGGTCACAAAGAGTCAGACACGACTGAGCAACCAAACTGAACTGAACTGAACTGAGCAAGTCTTTTGCTGGGTTGACAGTGGGTCCAAGATTAGGCTTTCAAATGGATGCTGGAATTTTTTCCACTAATGGAGAGGGGGAATTTGTATACACATTGGTAGATGTCTATGAATTTTCTTGGGCTTTCCCTAGTGGCTCAGTGATAAAGAATCTGCCTGCAATGCAGGAGACATGAGTTTGATCCCTGGGTCGGGAAGATTCCCTGGAGAAAGAATTGGCAACCCACTCCAGTATTCTTGGCTGGAAAATCCCATGAACAGAGGAGCCTGGTGGGCTATAGTCCACGGGGTCACAAAACAGTCAGATACAACTTGGTTACTAAAGAAAAACAAAAACAATGAATTTTCTTGGGCTTTGGAAGATTCAGTGTCTTGCCGTAGATCACAGAACCTGCTTTTCAGTGATTGACCAGGGGCAGAGCACAGGTCACGTGGTTCCTGGACCCGAATCTGGGACATTTGCGCACCCCGCATCCCCATCCTCACATCTGTGCCTGGCCATAGCTCATCCCTCATAGCCTGCTGTTTCATCCCATCTCCATATGCTGACCTTGGCTCTTCCAGATCCATGAGACAATTTGTTTTAAGAGAAATTGACAGCATTGAGCCAAAACCTGCTGTCTTTAGATCTAAATCTGACATACACCCCAATTCCCAAAGGCTTAAATGCCAAGCGGTGTAGAACAGCATTCTGTTCACTCACTCACTCATGCACGCTTGCATTTATGGAGTCTCTACCCTGTATTGGCCTTGTGCTGGGTGCCAGGAAACAAAAACACAGCAAGGACCCAGACACAGCACGTAAAGATGGAAGTGCAATAACCCTGCAGCATTTGATTAAGATCAAAGTACTGATGCTGTAGGTGAGAGTTTGGAGGAGAACCTGCCTGTGTGCTGGAACAGTAAGGAATGCTTTGCTGAGGAGCTGGGTCTTAGGGCCAGGCTCTGCGCCGAGTCAAAACTCAAGGGGGTGGGATGAACCTGAGAGGTGTTGAGGTTAAAGTGTGCAGGATGCCACACACCATGAGTGTGTCCTGGGGCTGGTAAATTCTAGTGAGTTGTCAGACATCATGGTCATTTACAGATTGGAGGAGGAGATGACGTGGGGACTATGGAAAAGGGGATGAAAAGCCGGGAGATGGGGTAGAATTTGAATCTGTGCCCCCAGGAAGACATTAAATTTCAAATTATTTTATCCAGAGCAGATGTTGGTGTGAGTTGTGTGCATGCTCAGTCATGTCTGACACTTTGTGACCCCGTGGACTGTAGCCCACCAGGCTCTTTTGTCCAGGGGATTTTCCAGGCAAGAATGCTAGAGTGGGTTGCCATTTCGTACTCCAGGGGTTGGTGTGAGTTAAATTGATTCAAATGCAAAACTCACTGATTCTTAGGTGTAATAAACTCTCTAAGCTTTGGGAAAACTGGAGGTTTTTACAATCTATTGATTTCAGCACTTCATTGGTATAGTAATCTTACCTAAGAAATGTGTAATATGAAGGCTATTTTTCCTCTCATAAAACTAGAGGATGAAATGGATGAGGGAAGACAACACAGGGAATATTTTTGTAGAACTAGTAGTAAATTCAAGTTATCCCACAGCTGGGTCTGTTCATTGGCCGGACTCCAAAAAGTTATAAAGGGAATGTGAGCAAAGGCAGCTTCTGCTCCTCAGAGTTCATCAAAATCCAAATCTTTTACAATTCCTTTTATGTTGGCCCTAAAATGTTACTTTACTAGAATAATCTTCCCCTGGATAGCAGAGAATGTCTCACAAACTACAGATTGATTGATCCACTTGACATTCCTGCTTCCCAAAAGCTAATGTTGGCCCCCCTTTTTTCTAAAATGCGGATCTGGTGTGTGATTTATGGGTAGGAGTGATTTAAGGCTCAATTACCCTCTTTTTAACAACTCCTGTAGTGCCTGTTACTCTGAATTGTCTGGCATTTCCCATTTGGTTCCCTGTGCTCCAAATAATTCCCCTCTCCATCTTCATGTACTGATTTCTTCCTCGACTTTAAGACTCACCTTGGAAGAAAATGAACATTTATTGATGCTTCATATATACCAGACTCTGCACCAGCCCTTGACATTGGTTATCTATGTAAAATGTTCAACAGCTCTTTGAAGAAGAGATTATTTTTGACCCCCAACCCCAAACTCATTTTTTATTTTACAATGAAGAAAGCAAGCCTCAGGGAAACTAAGGAAATTGCTCGCTGCCCCATACGGTACGTGGTGGTGGAGGAGTGAGTCTGGGTGACTTCAGGGTGCTCCATGGTTTTACCTCCTCTGAGAAAAACCCTCAATACCCAGGCGTGGAGGATTCATTCTTTGGGGGGTTTTGCAGCTGGAACTGGGGACAGGGAGCTAATCTCTTCCCCGGTGGTTATACTGGGGATGAGGAAGAGCTCATGGTTCCACTCTAAGAACAGAGCCAGCCTGGGAGAAATAATGCTGACTCATCGTGGGAGGGAGAGGAGAGCACTGGGGGCTTTGAGGCCCTGGGTCCCGCCCCGTCCGACACTCACTGGCCTCCCTGCCCCTCCCAGCCTTCCAACTGTTGTTCAGTTGCTTACTCGTGTCCAACTCTTTGCAGCTCCATGGACTGCAGCACAACAGGCTTCCCTGTCCTTCACTATCTCCCGGAGCTTGCTCAAACTCATGTCCATTGAGTCCGTGATGCCATCCAACCATCTCATCTTCTGTGGTCCCCTTCTCCTCCTGCCTTCAGTCTTTCCCAGAATCAGGGTCTTTTCCAATGAGTTGGCTCTTCGCATCAGGTGGCCAAAGTATTAGGGCTTCAGCTTTAGCATAAGTTTGCCTTTTTAGCTCAAGCTAGTTTGGGTTTCTATCTTTTTCAATCAAGTGTCCTAATTTTCCTGGTGAGCAGCACAGGGATTCCAGAACACATGCCTTTTCCATCGGCTCTAGGAGAGGAACGAAGGTGGTCCTCCCCAGGCCTTCCCTGGCTCAGTCTCACCAATACCCTGTAAGTGACGTCATCTGGTCACACTCACCTCAAGGTCTTCTTTTTACATTTGGGGAAACAAGGAAGAAAGGTAGAAGTCTGATGATAGCAACCTGCACTCCATACTATTTACCTGAGTGCACAGATCATGCCTTTTATTTGTTTAAATTAAAAAAAAAATTATTTAGCTATTTTTGGCTGTGCTGCCTTCATTGCTGTACAGAATACACTCTAGTTATGGTGCATGGGCTTCTCCTTCAGTGACTTCTCTTGTTGAGAAGCACCAGCTCTAGGGCTCAGGGGTTTCAGGAGTTGCGACACGTGGGCTCAGTACTTGTGGCTCTTGGATTCTAGAGCACAGGCTCAGTAGTTATAGGGGCTTAGTTGCTCCAAGGCATAGTTCCCGGATCAGGGATTGAACCCATGTCTCCTGCATTGGCAAGAGGATTCTTTACCACTGAACCACCAGGGAAGCCCTGCTTTTTTTTATGGGAGGATCATTACTTCCTAATGTTGTGTTAGTTTCTGCTGTACTGCAAAGTGAATCAGCCTTGTGTATACATATATCCCCACTTCCTTCAATTTCTTTCCCATTCAGGTTACTACAGAGCATTGAGTTCCCTGCGCTACATGGTAGATTCTCATTAGTTATCTATTTTATACATAGTACTGTATACATGTCAATCCCAAGCTCCCAATCCATCACACCCTCTCCTTTCCCCCTTGGTACCCATACTTTGTTTTCTATGTTTGTGTCTCTATTACAGACCAGGACTTTTGAATTATTGTATCTGATAATGTGTATGTGCCTACTTCAGTCATGTCAGACTGTTCGTGACCCTATGGACCATAGCCCACCAGGCTCCTCTGTCCATCGGGGCTTCTCCAGACAAGAAAACTGGAGTGGGTTGCCATGCCCTCCTCCAGGGGATCTTCCCAACCAAGGGATCAAACCCACATTTCTTAGGTCTCCTGCATTGGCAGGTGGGTTCTTTACCACTAGAGCCACCTAAGGAAGCCCATTTCCGATAACAGCACATCTTAACTGTAAGCACATTTAATAACGTGACTTTGAAACTGAATCTAAAGGAAGTCTTGTAAGAAAATCTGGAATTAAACTACCTTTGAGTTAACAAACAGGCAAGCAAACAAATATCCAGGCTCACAGTGTATGCACAAGGCTACATTTAGTTGACAGAGAAAGAAAATACCATCATTGGAAACGAGGGGAATAACAAGGACGCAAGGGAGAAGGAGCCAGCCCAGCGCTCTGCCCTGAACCGTTGCCTGCCTGGCCAGGGTTCTAAAGCCTGAGAAACACAGCATACAAGTCAGGGGTTCCTCTCTGGAAGGAACTCTTGCTCTATTTTGATTTTTAGCAGCAGAGACACATGCATTCAACAAACAGGCTCAATGTTTGGACGGTGAGACTGGAGAAACCTCAAAAGGCTGGACGTTCTCGGTCACTGCCCTTGACCACCCTTGGCTCTGGGCTCCTCCCTGGTAATGTGAAGATAGTCACAGATGCTCCCTGATAGCTCTGTACTGTGCTGTGCTGTGCTAAGTCGCTTCAGTCGTGTCTGACTCTGTGACCCCATGGACTATAACCTGCCAGGCTTCTCTGTCCATGGGATTCTCCAGGCAAGAATACTGGAGTGGGCTGCCAGCAGCTCTGAGGTGCAGTCATTCAGTGGGCAGGAAGGGGGAAGAACAGCACAGGCTGCTTCCTAATGGAATCTCAGTAGACATCAGCTTAGACAACGTGTATCTTCTAGAAAAGACAGAGGAGACTGGGTCGGCATTGCTGCTTTTCTGCTCAGTGGTGGCTGATGGAGGAAATGCAGGCATGGGAGCCAGAGACAGTGTGACTCCTATTATTTTCTGTGACTGATTTTTCTTTGTCATCTGCTTCTAATTAAAAAGAAAAAAAAAAAGTTCTCCCCATCCCCACCCCTGGCCCTTTATAAGGAGTAAAAATCAAATCTAAAAATAACAGGAGGGGGCAGGCTTAAACTGGCAGACAAGGAAACTCTGGAAAATCAGAAGTGGCGTGTGGAGGAGTTTGAGCTGGTACCGAGTGCCGGGAATTGCCTGTGTTGGAACAGATGATACGGTAAGTGAGGTCATCCCTGTGACCTCTCTAGTGAAGAGCAGCTGATTCCTTCTTTGGAAGAGGATAGAGGAATGCAGACGGAGAAGGCAATGGCACCCCACTCCAGTACTCTTGCCTGGAAAATCCCAGGGACAGAGGAGCCTGGTGGGCTGCAGTCCATGGGGTCGCTAAGAGTCGGACATGACTGAGCGACTTCACTTTCACTTTTCACTTTCATGCATTGGAGAAGGAAATGGCAACCCACTCCAGTGTTCTTGCCTGGAGAATCCCAGGGACAGGGGAGCCTGATGGGCTGCCATCTATGGGATCGCACAGAGTTGGACATGACTGAAGTGACTTAGCAGTAGCAGCAGAATGCAGAATTACAGATGCTCGCTTCTGAACTGAAGGAGAACTAGCCTCTCTCCTCTGTACACAAGGCAAGTCTTCGTCTGCTTTGTAGAGAAGTGGGCTGTGAATTGAATTCAGTAAGGAGCTCGGAGGCCAGCTGAGCACTGGATCGTTTCCCCCAGGGAGATGGTGTCTGGGCATGAGCTACCCAGGAGGAGGGTCCTGCCAGGGACTTCTAGTTGCATAGGGATTCCCAGCAACTATCTTTCCAGGCTCTCCATAAATGTGTTTAATACAAAATATTTGTGAAGAGCAGCAGAGGTGTGCTGAGGCGGACTGGAGGAAGGTGGTGTTTCTCCAGGTAGAAGTTACCTCCTGGAGGTGTCCGTGCAACTAAATGTATGTCTTTCCCCAGGGTGGGGAACTAGAGCTTCCTGGAGAAGGTGCAGAATGCTTATCGGGGCAATACCTGGGGCAGGTGGCTGAGAATCAGCGCCAGCTAAAGTCATTGGATTCATCAGGATGCTGTAGAAACGAACAACGCTGAAGCTTAGCAGTCTAACACTGCAACCTGTTGCATGTTCCGCTCCATCGGCAGGAGGCACTGCGGACACAGCTGCTTAGAAGCTCGTGGGAATGGAACTGCCGCCATCTTGTATTAATTTAATTAATATGTAAACGCCTCTTGATGAAAGTGAAAGTGGAGAGTGAAAAAGTTGGCTTAAAGCTCAACATTCAGAAAATGAAGATCATGGCATCCGGTCCCATCACTTCATGGGAAATAGATGGGGAAACAGTGGAAACAGTGTCAGACTTTATTTTTTTGGGCTCCAAAATCACTGCAGATGGTGACTGCAGCCATGAAATTAAAAGACGCTTACTCCTTAGAAGGAAAGTTATGGCCAACCTAGATAGCATATTCAAAAGCAGAGACATTATTTTGCCAACAAAGGTCCGTCTAGTCAAGGCTATGGTTTTTCCTGTGGTCATGTATGGATGTGAGAGTTGGACTGTGAAGAAGGCTGAGTGCCGAAGAATTGATGCTTTTGAACTGTGGTGTTGGAGAAGACTCTTGAGAGTCCCTTGGACTGCAAGGAGATCCAGCCAGTCCATTCTGAAGGAGATCAGCCCTGGAATTTCTTTGGAAGGAATGATGCTAAAGCTGAAACTCCAGTACTTTGGCCACCTCATGCGAAGAGTTGCCTCATTGGAAAAGACTCTGATGCTGGGAGGGATTGGGGGCAGGAGGAGAAGGGGACGACAGAGGATGAGATGGCTGGATGGCATCACTGACTCGATGGACGTGAGTCTGAGTGAACTCCGGGAGTTGGTGATGGACAGGGAGGCCTGGCGTGCTGCAATTCATGGGGTCGCAAAGAGTCGGACACGACTGAGCGACTGAACTGAACTGAACTGAGCCGCACTTTTGGAGTAAGCCGTCCCTTGTCACCCTAGAGGATCTCATGGGGTTTTCTGTGCTTTCTCTCAGAAAGGGTACTCCCTCCCGGCTTCAGCCCAGTGCTCAGGTATAATCACAAGGCCATGCCCCGCTGTGAGGGGTGCGCCTTGGGAAGTCATCCGTGCGCTCCAGTAAAGGAATGGTGAGGCTCCACAGGGAGGAAACACTGATCACTGGGTGTTTCGAATGGTGATGGATTAAAGGACGGTTTAGCATGATTCTTGGCACTACAGAGAGATAGAAGATGGGTAAGGATTAGAATGTGTACTTACAAATACAATACAGTATTTCAGAAGTTCTCTGACGGACGTCACACTGGTCATTTGGCAGGTGCGATAAATTGGTTGTGTTTGTGTGGTAAAGGGGCAGGAATTTGGGCTGGAATAATTCCTATGGTACTGTTTTGGTGAATACTGGAAACTCACGTAGTTAATTTGAGGAGATAAGTGTTTTTTTCTTTTTGACATATATATTACTATATGTATATTTGTTGAAATATGTTGATTTATAATATAGAGTGCTTCTTTGTGTGTATGTATGAATGCTTATTCAGAATACGAAGAGTAACAAAGACTTAGTTTTATGAAGAACATATTTTAATTATTTGGGGTTAATATTAATTATATGAGGCTTCCCTGGTGGCTCAGATGGTAAAGAATCTGCCTGCAATGCGGAGACCCGGGTTCCATCCCTGGTTTGGGAAGATGCCCTGGAGAAGGGAATGGCTGCCCACTCCAGTATTCTTGCCTGCAGAATCCCATGGACAGAAGCTACAGTCCATGGCATTGGATAGACTTGGACACGACTGAGCTGGACACTTCACTACTCACGTTGATTGTATATCCATATGACATGACATGCTGTGGACTTCTGGTTCCCTCCTTCCCCAAAAAAGAAGCAAAGGGGACTTTCCTGCTAGTTCAGTGGTTAAGACTCTGCTCTTCCAATGTAGGAGGCTCTGGTTCAATCCCTGGTTGGGCAACTAAGATCCCACATGCTGTGCAGTGCAACCAAAAAAAAAAAAAAAAAAAAGAAGCACAGCAGCAAAGGAGGACTTTAAATATAAGAACAGAGATGAAAGCTTCAACTAAATAACTCTCCAAAGAAAGCAAGTGTTCTGTGTGCAGTTGAGATCGTGTGAGTGTGCACAGTGGAACAAAGTATGTGAGCTCGTCTCATTTCCAGTTGCGTATGTCTAGCTAGAAGACTTGGCCAGTATTTCAAATATTACAGTAATTTCAATGTAGCTTACGTTATCCTCGGATAAAAAATAAAGTGGTGATTGAGACATTCTACCATTTGGTTATTTGTTTGTTTGTTTGTTTTTTTGCAGGTTATAAAGCTAATATTCTATATATCACATCACACCATTCTGGTGATAATGCACTGATAACACCTGCTGAATTTAGACTCAATTTTTTCTAAAAAGTTAACCTTTTAGCAAGTATTTGCCATTTTATTTTACTGAATGAACCCATTTACTATTTATTTCTTTTACAACTTAGAAAAGTCCTCTGGAATACTCAGTTAAAGCTGATAATGAGCATGATCACTTATTTTTCATATGACTTTATATTTTAACTACAATTTGCTTTCAACACACATTTGTTGAGCAGATCCTTCATGCCAGCCTTACACACAGCTTATGTCTAAGATTTAAAAAAAAGGATCTAGAAGACTTTAAAAAATGAACTTAGAATGAAGAAGGAAAGACTTCAAGAAAAATGCAAGTATTTCAGAGCTTCAGAACAACTTTTACCACAAGGAAACCAATTCCAGTCTAAAGGAGGTTCAGTTGCCACCCTTCTTATGGCACCCAAGTGTTTCCTGACATGGTCCCACCGCTGTGACTGACGTCTGAGAGTTACGTCCTCTTTCCTCCCATCGTTGGCCATACTGAGCATCTTTGCTCTGCCCTTGAGTAGAGACTGGTCTGAGATGACTCTCAGCCCAGCTTTCTAAGAAGAAAGACTGTCAAGGAGTTGATGGTCTGGAAAGGAGGGGTCACCAACGTTGGTATATATTAAGGTTAGTATTAAAAAATAAAATATAAAAAAACAGAAAAGTTCTCGACCCTTCTCACATCATGGCAAAACCCACGGTGTTTGAGCCACACAATGGCAGGGGGCAGGTGGGGGGTGCTGTGAAATGTGGCCGTACTGAACAATGCTCTGGAGGACACACTACCCTGAAGTCTCACAGGGAAAAATGATAATTAGGAATTTAGGATGTTTCCAGGGGGAGGGGTATAGAAACCCTGTTCAGTTATAGTCTCATCTGTATAAATAAGAAAATAGGTTCAAAGTGTTCTAAGAGCTGGTGGACAGGCTCTGAAGGCTGTGCTGTGATGGGGGTCAGGATGGTGGAATCTTTGTTTCAGCTCTGCCTCTAACTAGCTGTGTAACTTTGGTTATAAACTGTTTTGCATCATCTGTGAAATTATCAGGTTGATGATTTTACAGGATCCTAGTGCTGAAACTGCACGATATTAGCTAAATGTTCTCCATAGGGCTGTATATAAATGTGAATTTTTAAAGGGGGACAATAGACTTGACATGTCAAGTGGCCTTGGCATGTTCCTTGTTGATTTTCATAAAGGTTCAATCAAGAGGTTTCCCACTGCCAAGAATACTCACCAGAGAAGGGACAGTGTCATCAGCTTTCCTAACGGTGTTGGAAAAACTGGACAGTCACTTGGAGAAGAATGAAATTGGACCCCAGATTACACCACTCACAAAAATTAACTCCAAAATGGACTAAGGATTTAGATGTAAGAACTGAAATTGTAAAACTCCTAGAAGAAAATGTAAAGGAAAAGCTCCCTGACATCAGTCTTGGCAAGGAGGTTTTTGGATATGATTCCCGAAAACACAAGCAACAAAAGCACAAATCAACAAATGGGACTGCATCAAACTAAAAAGCTTCTGCGCAGGGAAAGAAACCATCTAATAGCTGAAAAGGCAACCTATGGAATGGGAGAAAAGGACTGACGCTGAAACTGAAGCTCTAATACTCTGGCCACCTGATGCGAAGAACTGACTCATTGGAAAAGACCCTGATGGTGGGAAAGATTGAAGGCAGGAGGAGAAGGGGACCACAGAGGATGAGATGGCTTGATGACATCACCGACTTGATGGACATGAGTTTGAGCAAGCTCAGGGTGTTGGTGAATGACAGGGAAGCCAGGCATGCTGCAGTCCATGGGGTCACAAAGAGTCAGACACAACTGAGCAACTGAATTGAACCGATATATCTGACAAGGGCTTAATATCCAAAATATATAAGAAACTCATACAACTGAATAGCAAAACAAACAGAACCCAACAACACACAAACAATCCGATGGGCAAAGACTTGAACAGACATTTTAAATATATTTAAAGGGTTCAGGATGGGGAACACATGTATACCTGTGGCAGATTCATTTTGATATTTGGCAAAACTAATACAATTATGTAAAGTTTAAAAATAAAATAAAATTAAAATAAATAAATAAATATATTTTTCTAAATAAGACATACAAATGGCTAACAAGTACATTAAAATGTGCTCAATATCACTAATCATTGGGGAAATGCAAATCAAAAACACACTATCACCTCACACCTGTCATGATGGCTATCATCAAAAGTCTACAAATAACGAATCTTGGCAACAATGTGGAGAAAAGAACCCTGAGAGACTGTTGGCTGGAATGTAAACTGGTGCAGCCACTATGAAAACCAGTAGGGAGTTTCCTCAAAAAATTAAAAATTGAATTACCCTATGATCCAGCAGTTTTACTTCTGGGTATTTATCTGAAGGAGATGAAATCACTATCTTGAAGAGATATCTGCACTCCTGTGTTCTTTGCAGCACTTTCTACAATACCCAAGACATGAAGACAAGAAAAGTTTCCACTGACAGATGAAAGGATAAACAAAATGTGATATATATATGTATATATACATGCTGCTGCTGCTGCTAAGTCGCTTCAGTCGTGTCCGACTCTGTGCGACCCCATAGATGCAGCCCACCAGGCTTCCCCGTCCCTGGGATTCTCCAGGCAAGAACACTGGAGTGGGTTGCCATTTCCTTCTCCAATGCATGAAAGTGAAAAGTGAAAGGGAAGTCGCTCAGTTGTGTCCAACTCTTAGTGACCCCATGGACCACATCCCACCAGGCTCCTCCATCAAGGGGATTTTCCAGGCAAGACTACTGGAGTGGGGTGCCATTGCCTTCTCCGATATATATACATATACCACATTAAAAAAAAAAACAAAAACTAATTACGGTTACTGTTTAATTTCTTGTAAAGAATTCAGGAAGCAACTGGGATCTTGAAGAATCTAAGTGACAATCATTAGACTACTATCTAAAAAGAGGCATCATTAATAGAGATTCTATGTTAATGAAAGTGATAAGAGGGTCTGATAATGAGGCTGTCATTGTGGATGGCAGCTAAAACATTCTGGTTTATAAAGAGATGTTCTCAGCAAGAACAACCTTCACAGATCTACTTGAAATGAACCAACTATTGTGGTGGAATGTGTTATGTGCACACAATTCCTTCTTCCCTTCCTGTTTGCCATGTGGACTTCCCCACAGACCAGAGTCTGCTGACTCTGGAGTGGGCCATCTGCTGAGATGTGGACTCTAACTCCTTGAAGGCTGACTGTGTCTGTCCGATACACCTTCCTCATGTCTGTCAATGAGCAAACTCTCAGAATGTACGTATACATATAAACTGAAAGTGATTGTCACTCAGTCGTGTCCCACTCTTTACTACCCCATGGACTGTAGCCCTCCAGGCTCCTCGGTCCATAGGATTTCCCAGGCAAGAATACTGGAGTGTGTTGCCATTTCCTTCTCCAGGGGATCTTCCTGACCCTGGGATAGAACCCGAGACTTCAGTGTCTCCTCCTTTGGTAGGGGGATTCTATACCAATGCAGAAGCCCCACGCTAATACTATACTGTACATTTGAAAGTTGCTGTGAGAGTAGTGGTTTAAGGTTCTCACCATAACAACAAAAGCAAGATGGTGATTAGATGGGATGAAGGGTGTATTAACTACCCTTCTTGCGGTAAGCACTTCACACTATATACACCTATCAAATCATCACATTGTATTTAAGATTGAATCCAGGGCTCCTGCATTACAGGTGGATTCTTTACCGGCTGAGCCATAAGGGAAGCCCAGGAATACTGGAGTGGGTAGCCTATCCCTTCTCCAGTGGATCTTCCAGACCCAGGAATTGAACAAGTTTCTCCTGCATTGCAGGCAGATTCTTTACCAACTGAGCTATGAGGGAAGCCCACCTTAAACTTACACAACATGATACATCAATTATTTCTCAATCAAGTGGGGGTAGAAAAGAGGTCTCCAGCTGCCCATCAAGCCTGGCCACATTGTCCCCTGCACAGGTCCTCTCCTGGCCCCACTGGTGGCCCTCGAGGCAGAGGAAGGCTCTTTTCAGCTGTGACTGAAAAGGTCAAATACCAAGCACCATTAACTAAAGGTTCATTCTGAGAGAATGAGGCTGGGCCCCAGGCGGTGCCAGGCAGTATGCCCTGGTGCTGACCTGGTTTCCCGATTCAATCCAGCCCTCCATATCTATCTCAATGTGCTGGATCTTCACTGTTTGTGCTCAGATCGATGTATTAGCTCACATCATTTGGTGCCAGCCAATTGTTGACGTTTGGCGAGGACTTAGTAATCTGATAGTTTAGTTCATCCTTTTAAGTGGGGGAGTGGGAAACACCTAACTACCTTTTCCAACTAAAACTAAAAACCACTTGCTCCCTGAACGTCTGAAATGAAAGCATGCCATGTTTTCACTTGAGCACTCACACCAGGCTCCGCGACTCCAGATTCTTTAGTTTGGCTCGCTTGCTCTGCCTGCAATCGTCCCTATTTCAGAGATGCCAACTTTATCTTCCAGTTACTCAGGCCAAAAGCCCTGGAGTCATCTCACATCCAACTGGCCAGGGAATCCTTCTGGCTCCACATTCACTCAATATCCAGAATCTAGCCTCTTACCACCACCACCACCACCCAGTTCCAAGTCCCCAGCATCTTTTGTCTGCACCCTCTCAGGAATCTCTCAACCATCCTCCCTGCTTCTGTTCCACCTTCACACAGCAGCCAGAGTGATCCTGTTACAAGCCAGGAATGACCTCATCACGTCTCTGCTCAAGCCCTTTGACCTGCCATCTCACTCCTGGTAAAAGCGAAAAGTCTAACTGTGCTCTAGGAGGCCCAACAGGACTAGCTCTGTGCTGAGTCTCTAGCCAACTCTCCTCTGCTCTTGTTCATCCTCTCCAGCCATAAAAGGCTCCTTGTTCCCTAAGTGAGCCAGCCACACACCTGCCCCAGGGCCCTGGCCCTGGCTGCTTATCGTGTCAGCAAGGCTGTTCCCACTATAACCGTCTAGCTTGCTCCCTCACCTTCTTTGGGGCTTGACTTAACTGTCATCTTCTCAGGGAGGTGCACCTGGCTTACGCTATCTAAAACTGCAACCACCCACTGATATTGTCTGTACCCCTTCCCACTTTACGTTTCTGTACTGACACTGTGTAGCAAACTGTATTTTTATTTATTTGCTTTATTTTCTTTCCGCATGAGAATGGAAGCTTCTTGGAGGCAGGCATTTTTGCCTGTTTTGTTTGCTGTGGTTTCCCCAGCAGCTAGGAGAGTGCCCGACATTTGGAGGTGCTCAGTTATGACCGCGTGATGCTGGGAACACTGCCCAAAGCCACTGGATAGGAGACAGGAATGATCTTCTGCCCAAGGCTGCTCCTTCAGACCAGCTTTTTTCTTTCTCCTTGCAAAGAACATTTATGAAGTCATCCGTGTTCTCTTTCATCTGAACATTGACATCTCTACTTTGTATAGCATCACTGATGTAGGCTTGCGCACTGCTGGTTCTCTAGAGGTTTGTCTTGAGAAACACAATAATGAGACTGTTGACCCCAAGTGACTTTGAGGCTTGAACAGCTGCTTTGGGGCTGGAGAAGCAGTGCTTCTCACCTGCTAATGCACACACGAATCAAGCTGGGCAACTTGTTAAAAATGCAGATTCTGATTCAGTACATTTGAATGGAGGCCAGAGTCCACCTTTCTAACAATCTTCCAGTGCTGCTGCTGAATTGGGGCAGCATCAAAAACAGCTAGTTTTTTAAATGTCCATCCATAGAGGAATGGATAAAGAAGATGTGGTACATATATGCAATGGAATATTACTCAGCCATTAAAAAGAGTGAAATAATGTCATTTGCAGCAACATGGATGGTCCTAGAAATCGTCATGCTGAGTGAAGTCAGACAGAGAAGGAGAAATATCGTGCATGCTCAGTTGCTTCAGTCATGTCTGACTCTCTGAGACCCCATGAACTGTAGCCCACGAGGCTCCTCTATCCATGGGGATTCTCCAGGCAAGAATATTGGAGTGGACTGCCATGCCCTCCTCCAGGGGATCTTCCCAACCCAGGGATGGAACTTGCATCTCCTGCACTGCAGGTGAATGCTTTACCACTGAGCCTCCGGGGAAGCCCAGAAGTATTGTATGACATTCCTTTCTGTGGAATCTAAAAAGAAATGATACAAATGAACTTCTTACAAAACAGAAAGAAACTCATAGACTTAGAGAATGGATTTATGGTTGCCTGGTAAAAGGATGGGGGGAAAGGATAGTTAGGAAGTTTGGGATGGACATGTACACGGCTATATTTAAAATGGATAACCAACAAAGACCTACTGTATAGCACATGGAACTCTGCTTAATGTTACATGGCAGCCTGGATGGGAGGGGAATCTAGGGGAGAATGGATACATGTATATGTATGGCAAAGTCCCTTCGCTGTTCACCTGAAACTCCCACAACACTGTTAATTGGGCTATACCCCAATACAAAATAAAAAGCTTAACACAAAACAGCGAGGTCTAGACCATTCTCTCCATGGGCATGGGGGCTTACGTCAGAGGATGGGCCCCCACAAGTATTGTCTGTGTTGGACTTCTGGATCAGCATTTTAAAAGGCCAGCGCTCTGGGGCTGGGTCTTCTTAAAGACCCCCAGGGCTTCCTGACTTTGGAAGCTGCACTTGATCTGGGAAAGCCCACTCTTGCTTGGGTTAGAACCCAGAGGCAGCCCTTCTCCCAGCCTTGCAGGGCCTTGGGCCCCTTCCAGGAAATCCTTAGAACATGTTTCCCCACCATCACCCTCTGCCAACGCTTTCACACAAACCAAACTAGGCGTTTCAGAGAAAATATAGGCTGTTAAGTGTCACCAACAGCAGCTTCCTTCCTGTCCCCCAAACTCCAAATTATTCAACCATCCCCACTTTCTCTTCCACCTCAAGGGAAGAGGCATCCATTGTCCAGGCTGGGCTTCCACCTCTGCCTTCTGGCCCTCTACCCGAGTCTCACCCCAGCACGAGGCAGTAGAACAGACGGGGTGGGGGTCCCTGGCCTCAGACAGCTGGGATTGTACAGGCTAGATGACCTCATCCAGGTTACTCAGTAGCTCTAAGCCTCACCTGACTCACCTGTAAAATGGGGATGAGGACGGTGTCTACTTGATGGAGTTGTGGAGATAAAAGGGTTAATACAGGAACCCATCTAGAACAAGGTCTGGCAGATCAGCTCTCACTTTGTGCAACCATCTCTTCCCACATGTCTCCAGTCTTAGAGGGGAAAAACAATGAGAATGACTGAATGCTGCCGCTGTTACCTTGAAACGGGTGAGATTCTTTACAACGAGAGGCTCTTGGGTCTTTTCTTGGGAGGTGTCCTCAGGGTCACCGGTAGGTGTTGGTCCATGGTGTCTGAGCCAGCCCATCCTGTCTTTTAAACCAAGTTGACCCACAAGGCCATCCTTATCCTGGGCTCTTCAGCCCTGTCCACATAGCAGTTGTTCTGAACCATCTTTTTTCTTTACAAACCTTGCTCTAGGCTTATTCCTCCGTCCCTGCATCTGCCCGACCTTCTTGCCTTTTTTTTACACTTTGGCCTCCATGCTAGCCATGTAACCTTGATGTTACAGTTTGGCTTTTCAAGCTTTGACCCAGGGATACCCAAACAACACTTATTCCCTGGTTTTCTGGCTCTTTGACTCCTAGTCATTCTGGGTTCCCTCGCCCACTGAGTCCTGGTCTACACTGACCTTATGCCAACGTCAAGCGGAATGGTCATCTTCTCTTGGCTCTGTCTCCTTAGGGAAGATTGGATAGGAGTTTGTGATAATAGAAATGATGTTGATATATTTGTTGAATGCTTACTATTGTCTTGAGTGGTTTAAGTGGATTGTACCATTTTAAGTGCAATCTGAAAAGTTTTATCTTCATTTTGGAGGTGAGGCTCAGTGATTTTAAACTCAAAACCACACATGCAGAGCAACAGAATATGCCACCTCTGAGTATACCAGTTTGGTATAAGGACACTCTTGAGTTGAAGGCAATCGGAATCAAAAGATACAGGAAGAGTTCCTGCCCTTCTTTTATCTGCCTAAAAGGAGGGCATAGATTTTCCTTTGTGAAGGTACCTGCCCCACCACCAGGAGGGGAAAAGCAAGATGGGGAGCTGACACCCAGATAAACTTGCAGAAATAAAACTAAAATAAAATAAAATAACTTATCTTCCATTAGTTTCCCTATATATCCTAGTCACTTCCCCATGATTAATCCTCCCTTGAAGTTCAACCCCCTTTCCCATGTTAAAATGGTATATAAACCTTTGAGTCTGATTGCTTTTTTTGAGTTTCACTTCTTTTCTGTGGACTCCTATGCATGTCGACATTAACAAAAGTTCTGTGCTCTTTCTCTTGTTAATCTGTCTTGTTTCAGTTTAATTCACAGGCCCCTAGTTCATGAACCTAAGAGAGTACAAGAAAAGGTTTTCCTCCTCAACATGATAAATGTAATTCAGTTCTGGGCCCTGGGAAAAACTTCTTTTTCTTCAGTAGCACCTGTCTTCTCTCTCCTTTGCCTCTGTCTTAACCCAGACCCTCACCAGCTCATTCAGCTATTAATGCAGGAGCTTCCCACAGGGTCAGTGTCCCTGTGCTCAGCCGCATCTCCCTCGATCCACACTCCACACTGCTGCCAGGAAGCTTCCTATAAGGCAGGTCCCAGCGTGCCTAACTCCTGTGTGCAGCCCTTTAGCGGCTCTTCCTGCCAACAGGAGAAAGTCCTCGTATCTGCCCCACTCTTACCAAGACTTCCTTCCTTGGAACATCCTGGGCTCCTTTGGCATGTGCTTTCTGCCCTGTCCAGCCAGATGTTTTTTCCCCTAAAACTTGGCCTTCTGCATAGATGGCCTACTGAACTTGCCTTTTCAGGCTCATTGTAGACAGCGCCTCCTCTGTTTGGCGTCTCGCAGGGTGAGTTATTCACTTCCTCCCCTCTGCCCATCTGCTCTCCTCCCAGCACCCTTGCCACGTGGCCTGTTAATGATCTGTTTACACACCTGTCTCCCCTCTGCAGCCCCAACCTGTGTGCTCCCTGAGGACAGACACTGCCCTGTACTCATTCTGTGTCCCAGACGCCCAGCCCAGAGGGCAGCGGTGAGAGGCTGATGACTAGCTTTCCTCTCAATGCTAAAGTAACTGGCTCTTTCATGTGTTCCAGTTACGCTGCGTTATTTTCCGTTAGAATTATATTTTAGAACTGGAAAGCACCTTAGAGTTTCTCTACCCCGAGGCTGTCATTCTAAAAGCCAAAGAGGGCCCCTGCCTGCAGTAATGACCCCCAGCTCTCTGGTTCAGAGTCCTGCACGTCAGCGGTTATGGTGTCCCAACACTATGCAGAAAAGACACCTTTATATCGGCTCCTAGTATTGCCTGCTTATGTCTGTGTGCTGGCGGACACAGCCCTTTCCACTAATAAAAGGTGTTCATGGTGTTTTCATTTAGTGTCTTGGGCACTGCTGACATAGCTGAATTAGAACAATTCTAGAGCGTTTATTTTAATGTGGAAAGATTATTAATGGTACTCTAAAAACATTAATGTAGCCTAGTGTAAATGAGACAATGCCTCAGTGTTTTATTTCCAGAAAGACCTACTTGAGTAAAAGATCCTCAAGAGAATGCTGGAAATGGAAAAAAAAAAAAGTCCAGCTCATGTCATTATAGAATTATTCCTTTAATTGAAGAAATGCTAAAAATGAACTATATCAATTTCTTTCTTCAGATTTAAGTATAACTTACAAATAAAAACTGTATATATTTAAGATATACAACATGATGTTTTTATACATATATACACATTGTGAAATGATTACTACAATCAAGCTAATGAACATATCCATCACCTCACATAGTTACCATCTTGTGTGTGTGATGAGAGCATTTAAGATCTAATCTCTCAGCACATTTCAAGAACAGTATTATTAGTTAGTCATCATGCTGCACATTATATCTCCAGCACCTATGCATAATTGAAACTAGGTAATTGAAACTTTGTGCAGTTTGACCCCTCATTTCTCTGCCCTAGAGAATTACTCTTTTTTTCATGTTACATCATTATTAATGATTCACTCAATTATAATTGTATTTTGGGGAAACAAGGCCTCTGATACGAAATAGTTTATAATAATTTAATCTCTGGCATCTTAAATGTCAAACCAGGGCAAAATCTTACTTGACAAAGACTGTAGTGTCATGATAGCCACAAAAATGGGGTAAGCATTTGTTATTTTGTTTGCTTAGTACTCCCCCTTCCTTCTGAGACTGTATTTCAGGAAGCTAGAGTTGCACTTTTAAAATTTGACCTCAACTCTCTGGCACTGTGTTTGCCACTAGGCAAGAAATTGGTGCCGAGTTGGGCCAATCACAGCACCTTATTCCCTGGCAACAATGATTGGCCCGAGAATGTGCATGCGTCCTCAGCTAGACCAATCAGCGTCTTTCCTTGGCTTCTACGGAAACAGAAGCACGTAGGAGAGAGAACAGAGAAGGCAATGGCGCCCCACTCCAGTACTTTTGCCTAGAAAATCCCATGGACGGAGGAGCCTGGTAGGCTGCAGTCCGTGGGGTCGCTAGAGTCAGACACGACTGAGCGACTTCACTTTCACTTTTCACTTTCATGCATTGGAGAAGGAAATGGCAACCCACTCCAGTGTTCTTGCCTGGAGAATCCCAGGGACGGGAAGCCTGGTGGGCTGCCGTCTATGGGGTCGCACAGAGTCGGACACGACTGAAGCGACTTAGCAGCAGCAGGAGAGAGAAAGTGATTCTTTACTCTCTTGCCTAGATGCTGGGAAGATGAAACTGGGTGAATTGTAGGTGGCTCTGGTCTTAGCCAACAGGTAAGGGTGATCAGCAGGAGTGAAGGCAGGTAGCAGAGAGGTACAGAGAGGAGGAGAAGCGGGTAGAGTGTGGGAGTCTGGTTCTCTTGCTCAGGAGGCACCCCTCTTTCTGTGGTCTTTTATCAGCTAGTGGGATCTATTTCTTTCGTTTAAGTTTGTGTTTTGAAGCTTTGCAGCCAACCAACGCTTTGTTAGAACCAAACAATTCCAACATGCAGATTTTGTTTTGCTTTGTTAGATAAACAAGTTAAGCAAATATGCCTTCTTTACCCTCGAATGTAGATGACAGTCTGCAGATATGTACAAGCACACTACATTTTTCCCCCCTCTAAGTTCTCTCCTACTTCGACATTTCTTCTGTGTCATTTAGGTAATAAGAAATCAGAAAAATAAAGCTTGAGAAATGTGTCTAGCCACCTGGCTAAGCTCATGCAACTGCCAAGCAGTCGAGTCTGCCAGACAGACATTAATCTGGAAATTTTCTTTTAAAACTAATCAGTTTGATTCAAACGTTTTTGTTGAAATGTGTTATAGGTCAAAGAAGAACTAGCTGTCTCAGAAAGCAGCCTGTTCATAACAGTTAACACCTCTAGGGGAAAAAAAAGTGTTTTTATCTTGAGCACAGGATCAAAAGTAATAAGAGAACACTGAATAGGTACACTAATGAAATAAAATGTTACCTTTTGTATTAAGTTCTGGAACTTTGGAGGCAGGACAACTGAAATGGATTCTGCACAGCATAGTGTCAATCACAGAGTTCTCGTTAGGGGAGGAGACTTAAAGAAAAAGAAAATCTACCTGGCTTTGGTTTCTGTGAGATTTTTCTGCAGGAAAGAGTAGGGGCCTGGTGAGTGGACAAAAGATCAACAGAAAAAAAATTATTGCAAGAGTTCTAATTCTGGCACAATGTGAATGGACACCTGGGCATGGTAAGGGTAAGTGAGACCACTTTTTCTCAAATACCATCTACCAGTTTTTGAACTTATTCTTGCCCGAAGTGTTCTTTCCACATGCAAAAGGAAAAACCAGCAGAAAATGTGGAAATTTCTCTCGAGTTCTGCAGAGCTAATGGCCAAACCAGTATTTGCATTCCCTGACTCTCGCGTTTAAAACTTTATTCTGAATGCAGAAGTATTTAGAAGGTTTATGCAAATTTGAAGGTAGACGGGAATGGAGACATACACTGAATTTAAACTGCAAAAAAACTGTTTGCAGCCCTTCCCTTGCCTGGAATTCAGCAGATGCCTGATGGGCTAGCTGGCAGGAGGCTTGGGTGAAGTCACCAAGGGAACTGTTTGGCTTGTGGCTCATGGTTTAAGTCTGTTTAATTGTTTTGACACGGTCAATATGTTGTTCATGGGTGGAAATAGAAGTAATGAGGATATTTAGGTTGATGCTGTTGCTGATTTTCCTGAAGGAGCCGCAGTAGGATTTTTTGATCTTTAACGTCCAGAATGGAGATTTAGACCCTCCTCCCCCCCGCCCCGCCCCCAGGAAAGAAGATGTTGAGTGATGATATCTACTCCTTAACTTCAATGAAAACTGGATTCCTCCAGGGAAAGAAATCCAATCCCCCGGAAAGTAGTCTTGGAGAGAAAGTGGCAGAGTTTGTGATAACTGATTCACTGTGAAAATTAAAAACACTCTGTAACTGGACATGGTGAATAGAAGCTTGTACTTTTCTTGATGAGGTTTCCTATTATACATGTGTGTCTTTTCATGGTGACACCTTACTTACTAATATTCAGTTATCTGAGACTTTGCCATGATCCCAGAAGTGAGATAAAATTGATTGAACTAGATGCCCCTGAGTCCATTAACTAAAGCCCTTGCACTTCATCTGTAGATGTGCTTGTGATTTTCTTCTAGTGTGTTCTCACTTGAGTAGAACACTAGTGCACTACTGTCTCTCCACTTGCATGATCCAGACCTCTAATAATTATCCCAAGGCTCTTGCCTTCATCCTAGCACACCCATCCAGGCCATGTTGCACTGACCTTCTAAGTAGCTCTCAAATGGTCTTCTCCCTGTCACCCATAGGAGTTCATTTATTTTGTGCAACAGAGACCTTTGGCAGCCTGGTGAAGCCCATGGGCCTCTTTTCAGAACAAGACTTAAATTCATGAAATAAAGCGCATAGGATTACAAAGGAAGCCAATTATGTTAAAATGCAGATATCAAAATATTAAAAATGGAATTATAATAAAATACATGCTTCTTTATTAATGGATTGTATAATAACATGATATAGTGGCAGACCTGACAGCTGTAGTAATTTTCAAGCAATATTGAGTGTAAATGATATCTTGATGTATCCGCAGCAGCTGTAATGTGACCTGAACACACCTGTGACTCGTCTTGGTTACAAGGTCACAGGTGGTGCTGATATGACTGTGGATTATTATCTATTACACAGTCCTCATGGAAGGAGATAAAAGTTCAATCAGAAGTTGGTGAAAATAAAGAAGTGCTCATTTTCCCATCTAAGTTCACAGATTCTGTGGAGCCCAGACTGAGAACTCTGGCCTTAGTCTAAGCCACCGGGTGTTCTTCCATGCTCTCCTATTAGACATACATATGCATCCAAGCCATCCTGCACTCTGTGGCTAAGGCGGTGTTTCCAAATGCCAAATTTGTTGTCACCTGTCTCTCACACACTTATACCTCAGCCGCCCCATTGCTCTTAGACTAGAGACCGAAAGGCCTGGGCCTCAGCCTCGGGGCTTCTGTGTGCTGGGCTCTCTTGGTCCTCTTAGACCATAGGGGTTTTGCACACGTGTTTCCTGCTGCTGGGAATGTTCTCCATGCTCTTCTTCACCAGTTAATGCTTCCAGATTTCAGCTCAAACACCACTTGCTCAAAGAAGCCTCCTCTGGTCTCCCTGATTAGTTCTGGGTTCCCTGCTGCACCCGAGTCTCTCATTCCTCAGAAAGGCTGTTGCATTTATTTGTGCGGTTCTCTGGCTAATCTCTGTCTGCACCCGTTGGCTCTGGGTTCCATGAGAATGGGATCTACTCTGTCTCCAGGATGGTGCCTGGCACATAGGAGAGGCTCATTCAGAACTAGCAGGATGAAGAAATGAGTGAATGAAGAGTTCCAACAAGCATTTAGTGTCTAAAATCCAGTGGTGTTGTAGGGAGTGAGATCGAGGAGGAAAGAAGAGCACAGAGGCAGATTCGTGACAGCAGAGAGAAGTAATGATTATCTCTTGTTCTCTCGGTTGAGGAAAGAGAAATCCTCAACAGCAAAGAAGTAAATAAAACAGACACCTTCTCCCCTGAGACTGAAGCCTTTCAGTATAACCCAAGAAAGAGAAAGGTTTATGTACGTGGACAGGAACCTGTAATACAGTACCACTGTTTTACAGGACAGAATATTAACTTTCATTTTAAGGTCAACTCTAAATATTAAGAAATGTTAAGTTCCATTATTATATTCACATATTAAAAAGAAAGGTCACAAAAATGATAATCAAGACTTGCTTTTGAAAAGCAATAATTATTTGGAAAATAAACTAATATTGATCTATATGGTCAGATGATTACAGCATGTGTGTTTATGCATATTTGTACATATTTATTTACTTCCTAGAATTGTGTTCTTTAATCTCAATATTTAGATATTTAATTTCCTATTGACATATGTACCTATATATATATATATATATATATGTTCCTTCAACGAATTAACTGAGAAGTAGAATAATCAGTGGGTACCAATGGAGATTATTAATGAGGCCAATTTATGGGTAATTTTCTTACAGACTAGGTGATGGCATTGTAAGATTTCAATCCCACCTCCAGCTGGACATGGTACAAATGCAGGCCTAGGGGATTTGATAGAAGTACATGGATGGATGGTATATATCTAACCTCCTTAATTACAAGATGCCTCAGGTTGACTTCTATAACATAATTTTCAGTATAGAAGAAAACAATAGAATGGGAAAGACTAGAGAGCTCTTCAGGAAAATTGGAGATACCAAGGAAACATTTCATGCAAAGATGGGCTCGATAAAGGACAGAAATGGTATGGACCTAACAGAAGCAGAAGATATTAAGAAGAGGTGGCAAGAATACACAGAAGAACTGTACAAAAAAGATTTTTACAACCCAGATAATCACGATGGTGTGGTCACTCACACTCACCTAGAGCCAGACATCCTGGAATGTGAAGTCAAGTGGGCCTTAGGAAGCATCACTACAGACAAAGCTAGTGGAGGTGATGGAATTTCAGTTGAGCTATTTCAAATCCTGAAAGATGGTGCTGTGAAAGTGCTACACTCAATATGCCAGCAAATTTGGAAAACTCATCAGTAGCCACAGGACTGGAAAAGGTCAGTTTTCATTCCAATCCCAAAGAAAGGCAATGCCAAAGAATGCTCAAACTACCACACAATTGCATTCATCTCACACGCTAGTAAAGTAATGCTCAAAATTCTCCAAGCCAGGCTTCACCAATACATGAACCGTGAAATTCCAGATGTTCAAGCTGATTTTAGAAAAGGTGGAGGAACCAGAGATCAAATTGCTAACATCCGCTGGATCATGGAAAAAGCAAGAGAGTTCCAGAAAAACATCTATTTCTGCTTTATTGACTATGCCAAAGCCTTTGACTGTGTGGATCACAATAAACTGTGGAAAATTCTGAAGGAGATGGGAATACCAGACCACCTGACCTGCCTCTTGAGAAATCTGTATGCAGGTCAAGAAGCAACAGTTAGAACTGGACATGGAACAACAGACTGGTTCCAAATAGGAAAAGGAGTTCGTCAAGGCTGTATACTGTCACCCTGCTTATTTAACTTCTATGCAGAGTACATCTTGCCTGGCAAGTCCCATGAATGGAGGAGCCTGGTGGGCTGCAGTGCATGGGGTCGCTAAGAGTCAGATATGACTAAGTGACTTCACTTTCACTTTTCACTTTCATGCATTGGAGAAGGAAATGGCAACCCACTCCAGTGTTCTTGCCTGGAGAATCCCAGGGATGGGGGAGCCTGGTAGGCTGCCGTCTATGGGGTCGCACAGAGTCGGACACGACTGAAGCGACTTAGCAGCAGCAGCAGCAGAGTACCTCATGAGAAATGCTGGGCTGGAAGAAGCACAACTGGAATCAAGATTGCCAGGAGAAATATCAATAACCTCAGATATGCAGATGATACCACCCTTATGGCAGAAAGTGAAAAGGAACTAAAGAGCCTCTTGATGAAAGTGGAAGAGGAGAGTGAAAAAGTTGGCTTAAAGCTCAACATTCAGAAAACGAAGATCATGGCATCCTTTATGGCAAATAGATGGGGAAACAGTGGAAACAGTGGCTGACTTTATTTTTCTGGGCTCCAAAATCACTGCAGATGGTGATTGCAGCCATGAAATGAAAAGACGCCTACTTCTTGAAAGGAAAGTTATGACCAACCTAGATAGCATATTAAAAAACAGAGACAATACTTTGTCAACAAAAGTCTGTCTAGTCAAGGCTATGGTTTTTCCAGTGGTCATGTATGGATGTGAGAGTTGGACTGTGAAGAAAGCTGAGCACTGAAGAATTGATGCCTTTGAACTGTGGTATTGGAGAAGACTCTTGAGAGTCCCTTGGACTGCAAGGAGATCCAACCAATCCATCCTAAAGGAGATCAGTCCTGGGTGTTCATTAGAAGGACTGATGTTGAAGCTGAAACTCCAATACTTTAGCCATCTGATGCAGAGAGCTGACTCATTTGCAAAGACCCTGATGCTGGGAAAGATTGAGGGCAGGAGGACAAAGGGACGACAGAGGAACAGATAGTTGGATGGCATCACTGACTCAGTGGACATGAGTTTGGGTAAACTCTGGCAGTTGATGATGGACTGGGAGGCCTGGCATACTGCGGTTCATAGGGTCGCAAAGAGTCAGAGACAACTGAGTGACTGGACTGAACTGAATTGAACCGGGGTCAGGGCTTGGTAGCAGGTACTGAGATGTGTGGAAATCCCATAACAGCATTGGGTCTGTTTTCTTATATGATTGGATGCATTCTTACTGAGCTTGGATTGCTGTATGGGGTCTCCTTTACAGGAAAAAGGTGTGAATAGTAGTCCTTGGCTGGCAAAAGGCAGGGCATTTTTAATCTGATGGCCCACAGTAGAAGATGAATCATCTGGTACTTACCCTGCACACCCTCTGCATGTGAGGCAAAGCTTGGAGCAGCAACTCTGGAGGGCTTGTTTTCTCCAAGATGTTCCAGGAAGGACAGGAACCACTCTGCATCTCTCAAACACTGTTCAAGATTTGGATGCAAACAAAAAGTTAACTGATAGGCTCGTCTGTTGCTCATCTCTTACTTAAAGTAAAACTACATAGAACCCTCCTTCCTTGAGGAGGAGGCGAGTGCAAGCCGGGAAAGTGATTGACTGTGTGGACTGGAGCCGAGGGCCTGGGCTCCAGCCATTAGTGATTGCTTGGGCCTATCTTCATTCCATTTTTTTTGTGCTGAGTTTGGACTCAGCAGCCTGAAACAATGCCAGTGAAGCTGTCACACGTTGTTGTGTCAAAGGGACTCAAGCATCTTTGGGCTGGGACCCCTGAAATGATGGAGTGCTATGGTCTTCCTTCTTAATGCTCATTTAATGCCTATTCAGGGAGCACTTTATTTACACATCATTTACATGCAATTTTGGGTGAAAATTCAGTATGCTCTTGCATGGGAGCCATATTTTTATTTAAATAAGATGAGCCGTTTATACTCTCCGTGCAGGGCCTGTGTGTATATTTCTAAACTATTTGCAGTGAGAATTTACCATAGAATTACATTACAATTTTTAACAAAAATAATGCTCAGGTTTCAAAGGAAGAAAAATAGGTTGAAACAAGAAAAGATTTATATAATTCTTAAGAATAATTCAGAAGAATTACAGTCTTATGTAAGTAAGCTTTAGCCTAGAGGTTAATTACCTTATCTATGTCTTAGGTTGATAGATAGTAGAAATACAAATGCCAATATAATACAAACCTTGGAGAAGTCAAATCATTATGTATTATATTTACTGGACAATTTCAGAGATTATTTATATTGTTTCTGATTCCTGGTTCATAGAGTTAAAAAGCATGGAATGAGGCTTTATGCATATACAAGAATAATCCAAATATAAAATTAAATATCATAGAAAAGAATAGTAATGGTTCATGGAGATCCCATCATACCCAGATATTGAAACAGAAGAACATTCTTTTTCAAGTCAGAGTTTTATTATCTTGAAGCAATGACTGGCAAACCAATGAGGTGTCTTAGTAGTTAAACAAATAGAGACCCGTATTTCACTTACTTATGATGCTTATAAGTGACCAGGGCGAGAATTTTAAAGCCATTATCACAAGGATAGTATCAATCACTCCTAGTCCATTTCTGTTTTTTAATGGGTATGTAAAGCAACAGAACATGTAATTCATAGACAGTTCTTTTAATTAAAGTTGGAGATAAAAGAGTTATTTGGGAGCTGTTTCTCTGAATGAAGCTTATTGATATTTTTAATTGAATTCTGAATTGAATTTCCAATAAACTGGAATGCAGGGATTTCTCTCCAACTACATGGAATATTTTAGAGATTAATGACCAATCATTTTAAGAGTCAAACGGACTTGAACCAGCTTTTGATGTGAGAGAAGGAACCACTGTATTTCCATTTTAAGTGTTTATTCAGCTGTGGTTTGAAACACATTAAGAATAAGTTGATTTCAAAGTTAAAGCTGTTGATATTATTAATTTGTAGTGTAGTTGGCAATTATTTAACCTGTGTAATAGCTCCTGTGTCCTATGCCAGCTTCATTTCCACACCTATGGCTTAGAGATGCCATTTCCCCTTAGTAATTATGAAGCTGGGAAGGACTCTTTGCACCTGGTTCTTGGTGCTTTTTGCCACTCACAGTGTTCCATGAATATAAAACCCTGGCGTTTGGTTGATCTGGGGAAATGTTCATTTCTGGTCCACACATCTCGTGATAGCATGTGGAAATGGGCCTGCATTTTATAGATGACTGAAGACTGCGAGGGGATTTGTAGTCCCTGCATAAAAGGTATTATAAAGTGGCAGAAGAAAAAAATGGAAAATACAAAAATGCGAAGAAAATTCCCCCAACAGCACAACAAAAAGATTTTCTATAGCCACGGATAGCCCTTCTGCACCCAAATCCCACCTGAATGGAGGTGTTTATTCACACGCCTCATGGACAGCCCAGTGCAGAGCTGCTCTGGAGGAAACAGTGACGCAGGTCTCTGGCTTGTTTAACCTCCCAGGTCAGCACGCTCCTCACCCCTTCCCCACTAGGAGCCTCACTTCCACTCTTCTTCCATGTCAGGCTCTCAGCGTCCCTTTCTCTGTTTTAATCTTTGTTTAGGTAGCAAAGCCTGCTCGCCAGGACCCAGGGGCACAGATCCCAGAGGAGCTGTTACTCAGCCCAGAGACATAGCAGACTGTAAGAATTCCGACAGATACTGTAAGGTCACTTAATCAATTGTGTGCTTTGCTCATTTAGGCTATAATTTCACACACAACCTTTCAGCTCACGTAAAGCAAGAGAAATGACAACTGGAGGCACAAGATGTAGGAACTGAGGCCCTGAAGAAGGAAGCTGAGATGAAACTTTGTGTATTTTCACTTGTTCATCTTTGTTAAAAATTGATTTCACAAAGAGTTTCTTATTTTAATCTTATAGAGCCAGTACTTGGCCTCGTTGATCGTCTCTCTATTTTGTGTTTGTTTTCATTTCATTCACTTCTGGGCACTTATATTTTTAACAACTTCTTGTTTTTTTTTTTCTCTCCTGTTTTAAATTGGATACTCAACTCATTAATTTTTGGTTTTTAAATTATCTAACCATAAGCATTTAAAGATATATTATACATTTCTCTCTATGTACTATTTTTGCTACATCCACAGGGTTTGATGTGTAGTATTTTCATTATTATTAATTTCTGAGTATGTCTAAATTTCCATGACTTTTATTTTGAGTTATTAGAAGTTTGATCTGAAAAGTTTCAAGTATGTAGTCCCCACCCCCACCCCACCTCACCCCAATTGCAATCTTTTTGCAATTGACTTCTGATTCTTCTGTATTGAATTGTTTTGTGGTCAGAGGGCAGGTTCTATTTGACATAGATTTCTTGAAATTTGCTGAGACTTGTTTGGCCTAAAATTGTGGTCAGTTTTTATTAATGTCCCATGTGTGTACTTGGGAAAAATAGGTAAATTGTCAGATCCAGGGTTCTATTTGCACCTAACGAACTAAACCTGAAAATGATGTTGTTCAGGAACTTCCCTGGTGGTTCAGTGGCTTGGACTCTGCGTTCCCAATGCAGGGGGCCTGGGTTCAATCCCTGGTTGGGGAACTAGATCCCACACACTGCAACTAAGAAGATGAAATGAAAAGGATGTTGTTCAGCTCAGCTCTGTCTGTGCTGGCTCTTCTCTCTTTGCCCCTCCAGATGCCCTTTCTAAGCTTTCTCACCCTACTTTGTGCTGCAGGAGGCTGACCTGTGTGAACTGCACCAAGGACTCCTCACCCCTGGCTCCCTTGGCTCAGCAAATGGGCATGTAGGTAGGAGATCAGAAAGAGATGGAGAGAAAGGTCAGAATAGTAACTCATCCAGCTCTCTCCTTCTGGGCCGTTTTGGCAAAGACTGCAATCCTGCAATCCTCTGAAGAATTCCACTGAGATTGTCAGGCAGGGGTGTTGGTGACCAAGTGCTTTAGGCCTAGGCGGGATAAGCAGCCTTGCTGCTAGCCCTGGCTGTTCTCCATCCATCCCTGCTTGGGGTCCCTTAACCTCGCCATACTTTGTGAATATTTAAACTCTCTCTTCACCTCATGTGAGTGTGGCATCGCTTTTCTGCTAAGATCTGACTGATAGCATCCTGGGTACATTTTGCCTGTGTGACTTAACAATAATTGAGAGGGATGGAATGAGATCTTCCATTAAGACAGTGAGCTTGCTAAGTTCTATGCTTTCTGTATTTGGGGGCACTTCTTTAAAAGTGCATGTAAGTTTAGATTTGTCCTATCTAGTGAAGTGAATCTTTTATTATACTTTTTGGATTCTTTAACATTCTTAATCTCAGGGTTAGTCTCAGGATTCTTTGACATTCTTAAGAACTATTGAGAACCTCAGAGATTTATGCTTAAATGGGTTATATTTAGCCATATTTACCATGTTAGAAACTAAAACTGAGAAAAGATTATTAATTCATTAGAAAATGACAATAAACATTACATGTAACAACATTTAAAACATTTTAACATTCTATTTTCTGAAAAAAATTAGTGGAAAAAAGTGGCATTGCTTTATATTTTTGTAAATCTCTTTAAATTCTGGCTTATTTAAAGATAACTAAATTCTCATTACTGCTTCTACATCTAATCTGTCTGAATGTGTTGTTTTGGTTGTGGGTAGAGTATATGAAAAAAATCCAACTTCACACGGATATGTGGTTGGAAAAGGCAACAGCATTGTCACAGCCTTTTAAGACAGCCATGGACATTCATGTTTGTTACCACTCTGAAACTCAACAAGGGCTTCCCGGGTGGCGTGGTGGTAAAGAATCCACCTGCCAATGCAGGAGACACAGGAGACCCAAGTTTGATCCCCGGGTTGGGAAGATCCCCTAGAGAAGGAAATGGCAACCTGCTCCAGTATTCTTGCCTGGAAAATCCCATGGACAGAGGAGTCTGGTGGGCTACAGTCTGTGAGGCCACAAAAAGTCAGACAAGATTGAGTGACAAAGCACAGCACAGCAAAACTCAACAAAGGCTGGTTCCTTAAAGGTTAGTTACAATGTGAAATCTGAAAACAGATCAATGAACTTTTCATATTCATTAAAATTCATTGATCTGTCTTGCACTTTGAATGGATCTCTTGCCCCTCCATGATTTTATGTTGTTATTCATTGTTGTTTGGGAAATATTGGTTCACTGAGCCGTGCACATCTTCTAAATGTTGACACATTTTGTTATATGATATAAAACCCTCCATATTTGTGTTGTGCATTGAACATAAAGAACCAATTCTAGCTTCCACTCTGCTTCCAATTTACTGTCCTTAGACAGTTAGTTTTCCCATGTGTAAAATGAAAGTGATGAATATGCTTTTCTCGCAGTGTGTCTTGGAGTAAGAAATGATGCCATGGCATGAGGGCATTTTGTGAGACCTCAGATGCAACTGAAACAGCTTTAAAGATGGAAAGTTTAGAAAATTGTGTCCTCATTGTCTTTTCTCAAATATGTTTAGATGTTAGCATATTAATAAACACAATGATTATATTATCATTAGTATTCTTCTATTCAAAAGTAATTGGTATAATATTCACTTTTTGCCATGGAGAATCAGCAAAGTATTGATAATTTGCATTTTGAGTGAATAAAAGAACACATTTGGCTCATTGATGTATTTGTTTTTCTTGAAATTAGCTCTCTTTTTTTGGCTGCTTTTAATTTCAGCAAAGATGACTTTAAATTTATTTTTATATATTTGTTTATTTTTGGATGTGCTGTGCAGCATGCAGGATCCTAGTCCCTGGATCAGGGATGGAATCAGTGCCCTCTGTAGAGGAAGCTCAGATTCTTAACAACTGGACCCCCAGGGAAGTCCCTTGTATTAGCCCTTTCTGAGAGAGGCTGCTTTCACTAATCAGTGTTGACCTTTTCATTGTATGGATAAGGTGGATGAGAATCTAAGAAGGTCGGTGACTTCCCCAGGGACCTACATTACGTGAAAGGCAGAGTTAGGTCAAAGTCTTCATTTTCTGACTGTTTGCCTCACTATTCTGTTTCTCAAAGTTCTATTGGTAACATTTTGAGTATCTTCAGAGGGAAGAAGAGAATGTATATGTATTTTTTTAGTTTTTAGGTTTCTGAAATCCTATCATCTGTTCCACTGATTCTTTCCAATTCATGGCAACCTTTTGAATACTTGAATTTTCTGGTAGCACCCGTGAAGGTAAAAAAAAAAAAATTGAAAAAAATTTTAAACAGTCATCACATTATTTGCCTACTCTTTTAGCACCAAATGCTGTTTGCATAGACTTGTTAGCTGGCTGGTCTATACAGTCTTTTAAATTTATCGGCAAGGCCTAGTTTTGCATTGAACATGGGACCTCTTCTAGGCTGGCTTGACGTTACCCTATACCTGTTTCCTTCTACTGACAGGAACTTGTACCAGCCCCCAGGCTGCCTACTGTGACGCGTTCAGCTCAAGATTTCACCCGGCAGACATTGCTAGTATGTGTTCTCAATTACAGCAAAAGTACAGTTTACACACTGATCAAACTTTGATGGCACCCCTGGCAGGGTTCAGGGTTCACCAAGGTACCGTGAACACAGCGGAGAATGAGTGGGCTGCAAGCGGTTGCCATAGTGAAAGCCCTAAGGATGTCAGGCCCTGTCTCACTGCCTCTGCGTCCCCCAGCTCCTTTCTGAGGGATCAGTGTGAATTCCTGTACAATCTGTCCTTCCCTGTCTCCTGAACTAGCCAAGAAACAGAGTGAAGATTCAATATTATCTCTCCATCACTCCTTTGCTTAGTCAGTGGGGTTTAGGATAGATTTTCTCTCTGCCTGTCCCAATAGACACAATCAGATAGTCTCATTTGTTCATAAGGCACATTAACATCCATCAACTCTGTGGCCCAAAGAGAGGACACTCAAGTGTCCGAGTTGCTTGTGGACTATCTTCTCCACAACCCAGGCTGCCTCCTCATCCCCAACCCCTTTCCATGACTCAGCTGGCCTCTTCCGATCCCCCATGTGGTCTTCAGGGCCTAGTTTCTGCCCTAATTTTGCTTGTGCTCCTCTCCAAGGTTGGTGTCTTAACTTTGAGAGTAGGCTGGGACAAGGGGGTGGGGCTGGGTTGGGTAGGGGGAGTGGGACTGAGAATTTTTCCTCAAGTGTTGGTTTATTTATAGAGAAAATATTGAAATTCATATTCCAGCCCTAGTGAAATATTTTCTGGACTCATTACCAGGAAACCCCCCTGCCCCCTGCCCCCCGCCCACCCGCCTACCACACACGTGCACGTTGAGTTTGGCCTAAGGGGCAAACTCCTTATGAAGGATATGCATGTGTGTGCTAGGTTGCTTTAGTTGTGTCCAACTCTTTGTAGCCCTATGAACTGTAGCCCACCAGGCTTCTCTGTCCACAGGGATTCTCCAGGCAAGAATACTGGAGTGGGTTGCCATGCCCTCCTCCAGGGGATCTTCCCAATCCAGGGATCGAACTGGCATCTCTTTCATTGCAGGTGGATTCTTTACCACTGAGCCACCGGGGAAGCCCATAAAGGATATAACTTGGGGCAAAAGGACACATTCTAAACATTAGCCCCTAGACTGGACCCAAATAAACATCCTTTCCCCCTAAAATCAGAGGATGAGATGGTTGGATGGCATCACAGACTTGATGGACATGGGTTTGGGTGGATTCCGGGAGTTGGTGATGGATGGGGAGGCCTGGCATGCTGTGGTTCATGGGGTTGCAAAGAGTCGGACACGACTGAGTGACTGAACTGACTGACCCCCTAAAATGAAAGTGAAAGTCGCTTAGTGGTGTCCAACTCTTTGTGACCCCACAGAGTGTAGCCTGCCAGGCTTCTCTGTCCATGGAATTCTCTACGGAAAAATACTGGAGTGGGTAGCTGTTTCCTTCTCCAGGGGACCTTCCCAACCCAGGGATCAAACTCAGGTCTCCCACATTGCAGATAGATTCTTTACCACCTGAGCCACCAGGGAAGCCTTTTCCCCCTAAAAGAGTGAACAAACAAAAGCCCCTCCCAACAACAAATTGCAAAGCAGTCTGACAAACAACTGGCAGGTTCACGGACTCATTTTTGCAGTTAATGATACAAATAACCAAATCTGACTGAGTCTTGAGCCATTCATTCGGATGCAGAAAATCCTCTACGGTGTGAGAGAGACTGAAGGTAAAATCACCACCAAATTACTTGAAGAGAAAATGAGTCAAACGCCCAACCAACCAAACAAACAAAAAATATGGAAAAGAAATAGCTGAATACACTGAGTTATGTAAGAGTCTGAGAAAGAATTCATAGGGTTTCTGGAAACACAATTTCATCAAGAGCTGAAGGAAAATGAAAAGGAAGACAGCGGGCGTAATTGCTGTGAGCAATCGTTTCCTGCTGAGACAGAAGAGTTTTACCATCAGCTCCGTGAGAATACATCCAGGCAAATACAGAAAACATGGAAATAAATACTTCTCATAAAATCAGGATGGGAGGACAAAAGGGCACCCAGAGACAGGCCACGTGTAGCAGAAAAGAGAGTGGGCAAAGGCCAGATAAGGTGATAATAGAAAAAGGGAAGTGAGAAAATTACATCTCTGTGGGCATCATTAGGGTGAGGGAAAGCAGGCAAATGGAAGACGCTTAGAATGTAACAGAGCAAAGCATCCAGAACACCGCAGGTCAAATCCCGTTAGAGCAAATGGTGTCACAAAGAAAATCTCTTTATAACAAAAGGAGGAGGAGTGTAAGCGCCCAAGGGAAGGTGGCAGCTGGAAGTCAGGAGAATTGGGTTGGGTTTCTGCTGCTTTCACTGCCTGGCTCCGTTTCGGGTCTGCTTGCTAACTTTTTTTGGTCTGTAACACTGAGGACTTAGCCTTGAGGAGTAAGTAAGCTTTTGGCACCTGGCCCCTTTAAGAATATGGTAAAATTTATTATCTTCTCCTGGGACAAGTTTACATGAGCTTATACTAGATATTTCATATTTACAGAGGGTCATGTATATTCAGAAAGGCGATACTGGATTTTAGTATCGCAACATTGACTGGTCTCTTATAGCTTTTCCAGTTTGGATAACCAGTGGTTCTATGATTTCCAGAGTGTTGAGTGTCTATTATTTGGAGTAATATTTAATTCAGCGTAACTCCAGCACAAGACAGGCTGTTGGAGCTTGCATAAAGAGTCCTACAGTTCAGTGGTGAAACTCACACAAGGAAGGCAGTGCAGGGATTAGTAAGTGGTTTGCCATGCTTCAATCTTTCTCACTTAGCAGTACTGGATTTAACCCACTCTCTATTTCAGCGAAACTTAACCTCCTGGCAGGACTTGTCTTGGCTCAATCCTCTGTTTTTTTTATCTCCTGCTCTTTGTCTTGCCCCATCATCTCACTTTCCTTTTCTCTGAATTTCTCACCCTCTTTTCTCTGACTTTTGCATGAAGGGATGAAGTGATTAGAGCTAGTGCCTTGAAGGTAGACTCGAGAAAAAACTTTCCATGTGCCAGAACTAGTGCCAGGGCAGGGAGAACTATAAAGAAGTGAGACAGAACCTCCACTGCCAGGGAATTTTCAACGTAGTTTGGAAGATAAGATATGAACACATGAAAAGTGAGATGGTCATAAAGCATGAGATTTTAAGAGAGACGATGACAGGACAAGAAGTGTCTTCAAAGAGTATACCTGTCATGTGGAGGAACCTTGAGGGGCTGCTGCTGCTGCTGCTGCTAAGTCGCTTCAGTCATGTCTGACTCTGTGCGACCCCATAGATGGCAGCCCACCAGGCTCCCCCGTCCCTGGGATTCTCCAGGCAAGAGGGAGGTGCTGGCAAATCCAGTGTCTGGTGAGAGCCAGCTTCCTGGATCAGAGCCATTGTCTCCTCACTGTGCCCTCATGTGGCAGAAGGTCCGAGGGATCTCTCTGGGGTCCTTTTTACAAAGGCCGCTGTGAGCGTCCTTTGGTAACCACAGGGGATTGGTTCCAGGAGCCTCCTTTAACCTGAAAATCTGCAGATGCTCAAGTCCCTTACATAAAAATAGCACAGGAGAATAAGCCCTCTGAGAGCTCCATCCACCTTCTGACCTAATCACCTCTCAAAGCCCCCATCTCCACATATCATCCTGTGGGGGATTAGGTTTCAATAGCCAGGTGGTGCTAGTGGTAAAGAACCTGCCTGCCAATGCAAGAGACATGAAACTCGAATGATCAGGAAGATGCCCTGGAGGAGGGCCTAGCAACTCACTCCAGTATTCTTGCCTGGAGAATCTCAAGGACAGAGGAGCCTGTAGGGTGGCAGTCCTTGGGATCACACAGAGTTGATCGTGACTGAAGTGACTAAGCTTGCACATATACGAATTTTGAAGGGACGGAGACATTTAGAATAACATTTTTATTCAAATTCATCTTGGTTCTCTCTTTTCCAGGACTCTGGCTGGAAGCACTGCCTCCCAGTCTGTAAGTCAAATTACAATATAGAAGACAATGAACTTGGTAGGCCACATAAAACGGAGCCAACTTTTGGGGTAAGGAAAACAGCATTTTTTTTTTACATCTACTAGGAAAAGAAAGAAAAGCTGGAGTGGCTACTTTTTTACAAAGTGTTTTAAAATTTATGATCATATTATTTGCTGTGCCGGGTCTTCGCTGCTGCGCAGGCTTTTCTCTAGTTGCGGCAAGCAGGGGCTGCTCTCTAGCTGTGTGTGCAGGCTTCTCGTTGCAGGGCTTCTCTTGTGGAGCACAATCTCTAGGGCACTCGGGCTTCAGGAGTTGTACCTCCTGGGCTCTGGAACACAGGCTCAGTAGTTGCGGTGCACAGGCTTCGTTGTCCCAAGGCATGTGGGATCTTCCTGGATCAGGGATTGACCTCATGTCTCTTGCATTAGCAAACAGATTCTTGACCACTGAGCCACCAGGGAAGCCCTGGAGTGCCTATTTTTTTTTTTTAATTAATTCATTCAGTATTCATTGACAACTAATATGAGTCAGGTGCTGTGCTCCACTGTGGGGACACAGCAGAAACAAGACAGGTAGCTTGACCCCTTGAAGCTTAGAGAAGGAAAGCCAGACACCAGCCTACGCTCTGTATGCAGAAGATGGCTGACTGCCGCACTGTTGCCGCCCCTGATTTCAGGTCGATTTAGAGCCTTGATACAACCTACCTTTATTCTATCAAGAGCTGTTCTATTATTCAGTTGGTGGTTGGTTAGTGAGGGCCACCGTGAGCAGCACTTATCCAGGAGCAGAAGCTCTGATTCTGGAAAATGACAAACACACCGAGAGAACATATAAATCAAAGCAGTAAGTGGAATTTCAGCATTCGGTTCCAGATTAATGAAGCCAGCAGTGCAGCAAGAATACAACATGGGAATCTTCCTAAGGGTTGGGAGAGGTACATTATAGCGATTGGTGGTTTTAACCAAGAATACAAATAGCAGGTAGGAACAAGTAGGGCTTTTGAAAAGATGCCCAAATCTAGGCAGCACAACAAGAGATAAATAAAATACACAGTAAAGAGGCAAAATAATAAAATACTGTAATTTGGCCTCCCAGCATGAAAGAGGGAAGCTGAGAGTAGAAGAATGGATTAGAATTCATGAGTCATTTGTTTGGTTTTGAACTGATGGAGAGGCTGGAGCAAGCTGATTGTTCTTCCTTCCAACCTTGGGACCCCTGCGGAATGTACCAGCTTTCTTGGACTCTCTCCTACGAGGCTAACCATTTTTAAAGCAACAATTTTGGGCCCGGCACTGCGCTTAGGTGTTCATGTGTATTACCCTTCATCTTCACAAAGTCTCACAAGGAATAGATGAGGATTCCAGCACTCAGAGATATCTCTAAGGTAACTCAGCTAGTGTGGAGGACACAGCTAATTGCCGTCTTTTCGACTCTGTTACTGGCTCCTCTCGTGTCCCAAATGGCAACCCACTCCAGTGTTCTTCCCTGGAGAATCCTGTGGACAGGGGAGCCTGGTGGGCTGCCGTCTGTGGGGTTGCACAGAGTCGGACACGACTGAAGCGACTTAGCATGCATGCATGCGTGCATGTCCCACGGCTTCTTGTGTCTTTTGGCGTTTGACAAATGACCTCTGGTTGAGATGCAAAGCAAAAGCCTCATAAAAGTGAGCTCCGGGGAGCCTCACTGTCTACAAATATCCTTTCTCATGGATAAAAGTCAGGGACATCCTTTTAATTACCTACTTCTGCTGCTGCTGCTAAGTCGCTTCAGTCTTGTCCGACTCTGTGCGACCCCATACACGGCAGCCCACCAGGCTCCCCCGTCCCTGGGATTCTCCAGGCAAGAGGACTGGAGTGGGTTGCCATTTCCTTCTCCAATGCATGAAAGTGAAAAGTGAAAGTGAAGTCGCTCAGTCGTGTCCGACTCTTAGCAACCCCATGGATTGCAGCCCACCAGGCTCCTCCGTCCATGGGATTGTCCAGGCAAGAGTACTGGAGTGGGGTGCCATACCTACTTCTGGGGCCACCTTAAATCATGATCTGTTGAAGATGTGATTTGAGAAACAAGTTGCTTCTTGTAGTGCCAGAGAGTAGAAAAGTGCTTAAAGCCAAACAGAACCAAGCCCCACATCAACTGGGGGTGTGTCAGAGGGAGCCTGGAGCCCACTGAAAGAGCTTCCATGACAAAAACTGAAAGTGTTTGAGTGACAAAATAAAGTAGTGTTGGATTATAATCCGAAGTATAAAATTAGTATCCAACAGTCCAGACTGATACAAATAAAGGATTGGATAAACAAATGGAGGGAAAGACACAAGTGTCCTATGCAGAATAATTCCAAATAATCTATGTAGGTTCCTCAACCTCAAGGATGTGGCTTTAGCTCCTCCCTCCTTAACTCTGGGCTGTGTGCAGTGACTGCTTTCCAAAGAGCACAGGGTGGGAAGGGGTCAGAGACAGTAACTTCATAGTGGAAAATCTGACATACCACCTCTGCCAGATGATCAAGGTCAACATCAACAGTATAAGTCATGTGGTTTGTACACACTCTTGGAATCGTGGTCTTTCTCCCAAACCCGCATAATCCCTATAGAAGAGCATTCTACAAAATAACTTCCCAGAACTCCTTGAAACTGTGGAAGTCCTCAAAAACAAAGAAAGTCTGAAAAACCGTCAAAGCCAAGAGGAGCCTAAGGAGACCCCACATTAAATGTGATGGTGAGCTGCCGTCTATGGGGTTGCACATGTGGGGTCCTGGGTGGAATCCTGCAACAGAAAAAGGACGTTTGGTTAAAACTAAGGAACTCAGAATAAAAATATGGACTTTAGTTAAAAATGACATATCAATACTGGTTCTTAAATTGTTATGAATGTACCATGTTAGTGTAAGATGTTAATAATAGGGAAAACCTATTATAGGGTATATAACTCTATAACTCCATAACTCTATAACTCTTTTACTTTTCTATAAATCTGAAACTGTTCTCAAAAGTAAAGTAAAGTCTATTTTAAAACCAGGCGATTACATTCTGTTATCAAGATATTTTGAGTAAGAATTTACAGTGCCTCATGTGGACAGGAAATATTGTCTCTGTGATGTTGTTTATTGCATCTCCAGTCCTGTTCCTGACCTTGAGTGCAAGCCAAGGTTTGGTGAAGGGAGCTTCGTCCTAGGAAGTGAGTGGGCCCAGGAAACTAAGCCTCATTCCTTCTTCTTCTTCTTTTTTTAAAATTATTTATTTATTTTTGGCTATGGTGGGTTTTTGTTGCTGCATGCAGCCTTTCTCTAGTTGTGGAGAGCGGGGGCTACTCTCTAGCTGTAGGACACGGGCTTCTCACTGCAGTGGCTTCTCTTGTTGCAGGGCACAGGCTCTAGGCGCACAGGCTCAGTAGTTGTGTCTGTCAGGCTTAGTTGCTCCATGGCATGTGGGATCTTCCTGGACCAGGGATTCAACCTGTGTCCCCTTCATTGGCAGGTGGATTCTTTACCACTGGACCACCAGGGAAGTCCCCTCATTCCTTCTTTATCTCTAAGACTCTTGCAGCTGAGTAGCATGTGCTGTCTGTAGAGGAGATCAGGTTGAGGTCTTGAAGCTGCATTGTCTGGGGGTAGGGCTGGGCTGGACAGGATAGTGAGAGCAGCCTCAGAAGCCAGGCGGGTTTCCTGCCTTTCTCCCCACCACACTCATGGGCTCACTTTTATGCCTGCATGGCCCCTTCCCAGAAGGCCCTTGTGCAATTGTGTAAACCCTAAACCTATCTTCTGTTCTCCCTTCTATTTATTTAAACACGTCTTCATTGCGCACTAATGATGTGCCTTGCATTGTGCTAGGTGTGGGTCTAGAACACCTTATATCTGTAAGAAAGATGGATGATTAAGGCAAACGGATGATTACAGGTTATAAGCCCCTTGAAGGAAACAGAGCACTTAAATAGACCATAAGGGAGGGGGTTCCAATTGAGATGGAATAGTTGGCAGAGGCCTTACTGAAAGGAGGACACTTCAGCTGGGCCCTGAAGGATGTCGGAGAGAAGTCACACACAGCTCTTACAGAGGGAACCGCATGTGAGAGGCCTCAGAGGCAAGAAGGGATTTTGTGTGTTGGAGGAACTGAAAGATTTCCAGAGAGGATGAATGTGGGGAGGGAAGGCGAGGGGCACGGAGGGGGCTGTAGAAATGAATCCAGCCATTACTTGACGGCTAAACAGACACCTCACACGTAACCCACCTACACAGACCTGCTCGTTCTTTCCCCCAGACATGGCCCATCTTGCTAAGTGGCACTGCCCTCCACAAATCAAGGGGTTATCTTTGCTTCTGCACTTTCTCTGGTCTCCACATCTGCTCCTGTGGTCGTTCCTGTCGGCTCCACTCCAGAGTGCGTCCTTCTCGCTATGTCCACTGCCGCAGTCATCCATGGCCCAAGCTGCCATCTTAGAGGGCCTTCTCTCCTGCCTGCTCCTGTTGGCTCCAAGTCTCCTCTGGCCTCAAAGGTGCTCAGCTGGTTTCCGTGTCAGGCGTTTGCAGTTCTTCCCCTGATGGTTCCACAGCTGACTCCCTCATCACTCAGGTCTCACCTCAGTTCTCGCTTCTTCTGAGAGATTTCTTCCTCTCAGCTCCAATCCCAGTTATTAATATTTTCTGCTGCATTAGCTTATTTACCCCTTAGAGTGCTTGTCAGAAATGGATATCATCTGACTTCTTTACCAGTTTATTTTCTGTCTTTCACATGACATTTGCTTGAGGGCAGACACTGGTTTGGCCCCCATGGGTGCCGTCACGTCTCTCTCAGATCCTAACAAACACCCAGCCCGGGTGGGCAGCAGCTCCGAGGAGAGCCAGCTCCTACCAGTTAGTGACAGGCCTGAGGCTGAAGACCCGATGACCATGACGGTCTCTGTAAAACGATGAGTTTGAACTTGATGACTTCCAAGTGCAACGATTCTATGATTGATTATCACATGTGAACATCAGCTCCAAAAAAGATTTGATAGAGGAGTTTTTTAAACTACTAAAGAAACCTCACCTGAATTGGGTTGCTTTTTGTTTGTTTATGCCTGTGGCTGGTGTGAGAGAAAAAGTATCGAAGAGTATTTACTTCTCTAGGCTAAATAAAGGCTTTCCCATTGAGTCCATCCCTCTGGGAAACTCCAAGACTGGAAGGCTCTGAATTGAATTCTTGCTCAGTTAAAGACCTGCCTATAGATTATATGCAAGTCTTCTAAAATCAGGTTTATCTTAAATTTAGAAATTTTAAGGAATTTAGCCTCTGAATAAATGCACAGGCTTGACAACTGTTTTTTCCTCACTTAGGCTGATTGAGTGGCTTGCTGGCTTTTTCTTGGGGGCCCCCCAAATGTAGGATTAGAGAATAAATTTTCACATTTTATATTTGCCCCCAACATTTCCAGTTGTCTTAATGGTAAATGATATTAATACTTATATTCTATTCTACCAGTGCCCAGATTAATGGAAATATAAACTATAGTTTATATTTTACTGCTAAGTCACCTCAGTCATGTCCAACTCTATGCGACCCCATATATGGCAGCCCACCAGGCTCCCCCGTCCCTGGGATTCTCCAGGCAAGAACACCAGCACCTCAAATTGGAATCTCACTGTCTTTGGCTCTTTAACCCCTCCAGGAGAGAAAAAAATGGTGTATATGTTCATATGGTATTTGTCTTTCTCTTTATGACTTACCTCACTTGATATGATAATCTCTGGGTCCATCTGTGTGGCTATAAATGGCACTGTTTCATTCTTTTTTGTGCCTGGGTAGTATCCCATTCTACCTATGTATCACGGCTTCTTTATCCATTCATCTCCATTGGTTTGTTTTGTTCCCTGTTTCTGCTGGAGGCTGCACATCCCTGGAGGCTCTCTGGTGATCCCTGGTTTTCCATTTATAGTTGAAGGTGAGGCACGAACAAGCCGATCAGAACCTCTGAGTAAATGCACACGCTCGACAGCCGTTTTTTCCCTTTTTCTCACTGTAGAGTCACTGAGTGGCTTAGCTGGTTTATTTTGTTGGGGGACCCCCAAATGTAGGATTACTCTTTGAAGCTGTTCACTTTCTCTAAAAAGGAGTCCTTCAGTCTTTTGGTGGATTGGGGTTGGATGGAGGATGGTGGAAATATGTGGTTGGCCATCAGTGTCTGGAAGCAGGACAGGGGCATGAGCCAGGGGTCTCCCCGTTCAGCAGGCAGAAACTCATGGAATTCCCATTTCTGGTTCTAGAGCTTGCTCCACCCTCCTTCATGCCTCTCTGCCTTCCTTTTCCCAGGGAGTACACAGCTTTGATCTGGAGAATGGTAGGTGATTGCTGCATGGGGTCAGCGGGGAGTCTGGGGATCTACCCTACTGTGCTGCAGCCTTTCGCTCAGTTCCATGTCCCCCGCTCATGTCTCACCCACACCACCCCAGGCCCTGGGGCTCAGCCTCTGTGTCTTCCTGGGGCTTTGCGGGAGCATCAGTTTGCTTCTCTTTGTCTGTCATCCCTCTCTGAAGGAACTCTGCTGAGTCAGGTAAAATTCCTCCATCCACTTTCTATCTCCTGAATCTTGTTGACATTTTTTGGATGCATTACTATCTCCTTGCTCATACTCCTTTTCCTCATGAGTTTTTGTTTATTTCATTTCTTTTAGAAGGGAAATGAGATAAATACATGTGTTCAAGCTGATTATCTCTTGAGGATCCCTAAGCATTAGCTCCAAGAATCTCTTTTATTTCTCATAGCGATATTACTAGGTAGACCCCATTTCAGGAGGGGTATCTAAGGAGGAAGAGGAACAAGTCTAAGGTCTGACATCTCGGAGGGAACTAGGGTCTAGGCAGGGTTTTCTGACTCCAAAGCCCAGGTCCTTGAATTTTGTGCTGGATCGCCTTCTATTAAAATGGAGTCCAGTTTGCTTTCGGCTTAGCTGGATATCTTATGTTTTTACATAGAAATCAGTATTCTTCTTTTCCCAGGCAGATTAATGGTGATGAACTTTGTTGGTGACTGGGGACAGAAAGAGAGTCAACCTCAAAAGTTATTTTCTGTAGGACACACAAAGCTGTTTATTTTATTTTATTTTTCTATTTGAACCACACTATTAATATGGAAACCTATGTAAAAATACATTTGCCATTGAAGAACTTTTCTGGATAGAGTCAGCACAGAACTGTTTTCCTTTTTCCCAAGAGGGCATTTACTGCCCAGGTGATGCTTTTCCTTGGTCCAGAGTCAGCAGTCAATGTTGGTTGATTTGTTGTTTTGCTTTGTGTGATCCTGAGTCTCATAGCTCTCATGCTAAGTTTTATAGCTAGACCTTTGGTTGGTTCAGGGAAGGCTTATTCAACTCTCATCGAAATCTGCATTTCTTCTGATGTGTCAGTATTTCATTAGGGTATTGGTCTCAAGCACATCACTGTTAATACAGAGTAGCAGGCAATGTTTTCTAAATGTTTCTGTTGCACTAGAGCATTTTGGAAATGTGAAGTGACTTAAAGTCATCCATTAAACAGTTTTAGAACTGGTATTTCTTACATAAAAACAATCACTTTATGTGCTAAACAAGTCACACCGTATTTTATGTTTTACTTCTTGTGGCCCTTTTCTTTATACCTCATTCCAGAAATAAGAATGTGTAGCTTTGGCATAATTGTCATTCTTGGTAAAGCATTGCTGCTTTTTGTTTTTTTTTTTTCTTGACCACACCACATAGCTTACAGGATCTAGTTCCCCAGACTAGAGATTGATCCCAGGCCCACAGCAATGAAAGAGCTGAGTCCTAACTACTGAACTGCCAGGGAACTCCCTGTAACACATTATTTTTGATCTTGGCTAAATAAGTGGAAGACTAATGGCTGACTTCTATGCCTGGTTTGGGTGCAGCAAAACGTGTTTCTTTTCTCTTTTTTCCTTTCTGTTGTTTGGGATCTTCCTCATTCGGTGGGAGCAGAGACTTCACAATGAGCACTGCTGCCAGGCTGGGAGAGGTGATTGATACAGCAAGACGATTCGTCTGGTTGCTCCCTCCACTCTGACAGTCATGACTGTTCAGGCCTGCATCCGCTGAGGACTGCAGGATAGCCAGGTGGGGTTCTAACCATAACCTTCAAGGTCTGAAACTGGGTTGCTCCATCCAACCCAGTGGGGACATCCAATCTTCCCAGCTTTTCCTTAGCCTACAGATTCCCTGGGGTGTCACCAGGGAGGTTGGCCATGTGACGTAGGCCGATGGGTCTACACAAAGCCTTGAGCACCAAGTCCTCCTGATGAAGGATCGGAAGGTGGTGGGTTGTCTGCTGATCAGGTACATGTTCTCCATGCGTTGAAGGAGAACTTGCTGGCAGGGGCGCTGGATGCCAGCAAGGAGGCTCTTGCCCTGCCCGGAGGTGGTCAGCATGACCTGCTCTCTGTAGGCTCCCTTCATGCATAGCCCTTCCAGGGTCGGCGTCTAGAGTCCCAGACCATCCCCTCATTTTTACCAGGCCCCAGTTCTGACCTCCTCTTAGTCTTGAGGAGACCCAGAGGTTCTTCTTTCCTTCACATCTCCTTCACAGGATAGAGGTGGAGAGAGGATGGAGGCTTATCAGAGGGTGACACTGTGTTGAAAACAAAGTGACTTGGTGGCGGAAGCAGAGTGTCGATCCTGCCTGGGCTCCCGGGTGCTTGCAGTCAGCCAGAAGTGCTCCATGACTGTCTCCTCTCTGACTCTAAGCTTTATCTGCAGACCCTTCAGGGCCTTGTAGATGTCACCTAGGGGTTAGACCACGAGCCCGAGAACACAAGCCCTCCTCCTAGCCACCCCACGTCCACCTCAGCAGCCTCAGTGGCCGCCACGTGTTTCATTCTTTTATCTGATGAGCCCTTGGGATTTGGTCCACTTGTCTCTCATTTCTGAATTCTTGCTCCCCTGGACCTGTCTTCACAGAAAGCTGCATCTTTTCCATCAGCCCTCTTTCCTTGCTCTCATTGAAATACAAGCACAATATCTTTCATTTTTAAGGGCTTTTTTACTGTTAGTCTCTCCAGGGAGCTGATACAAGTAACACATATTTGGGTAGAAATGTAGGTTGTGAAGTAGCAGTCATGTATTGTTCTGGGTTTTACCCCGAGTTGTAAATGGTCTGGGCTTCTTCCTGTCCCCTTCTCTGCACCCTCCTGGGCGTCATTGTGATAATCCTCTGGGTATTGTCTGTAGTGACTCTTCTGTCCAGCCTTCTCTGGGTTGGATGCTGAGCTGAACTTCTTAGAGTTTAGGTGCTTTTAGGTTGGTGTCATTTCCAGGATCAAGAGCCACATTTCCTGGAAAGCCTTTCTTTTTATTTTATTTTACTTCTGTTTAATTTTTTGGCTGTATTGCATGGCATGTGGTATCTTAGTTCCCCAGCCAGGGACCAAACCTGCATACCTGCATCCTTGCATTGGAAGTGTGGAATCTCAACCACTGGACCACCAGGGAAGCCCTAGAGGCCCTTCTTAACCTGGATCTTGGCTCTCTTCAGGCATTCTTATTTGGGGTCCCGCTGGTGTCTCTCAGTGAGCCCTGTGGCCCAGCTGCTGGACATTGTCCCCCGGGTCCCTGTCCTCTCCTCTCTTCCCAGTTTGGTTTGGGTCTAACTGAGCCATGCAGAAGTTTTCCTGCTTGTTCTAGCCTTAAGTGGATAGGGCCTGTTCCTTCAGCTATTGTTTATAACATTTGGCGGGGTCGGGGACAGAGGATATTATGAATAATCATTGTTGTAACATGACCCCAAAGTGGAAGTAAGAGAGCCTAATGGTTAAAGCAGCAGGCTCTGGAGTCTGATGACCTGGCTTGTAGCCGGGCTCCACCACGGAGTATTTGTGTGATCTTTAGACATTGACTTGGCCCTCAAAGTGGGGAGGGTATATTGACAGATAGTTATTGAATATACAGATGGTTGTTGGGAAGATTACATATCAAGCTCTCAGGATAGGACCTGGCTGGTGGAAGGTGCTAGATCACCTTCTTTAGAGGTGGGGGAACTGAGACATGGAGAAGCTGGGTTACTTCCTCAAGGTCACCCAGCTGGAAATGGAGGAATCGAGGCCCAAGCCCAGCGTAGGCTGGCTCCAGAGTCTCCCCTCTTAGCCACCAAGTGGTATCAGCTCACCTCCCAGGCCTGACCTACTTCAGCCCTCTGTAACAGCTCCTACATGGCTGTCTAGCTTTTGGGCACGTCCCCTGGCTCTGTTACTGGTGTGCTGACCAGGTTTTAGGGAGGCTGAGTGGCTGTGCCCACTGAACCCACCAGTTTCTACTGGCCCATCACTCCCTCCACATGCTTGCTTTGTTCTCTGGGCTCCATCACCCAGATGCATCTCTTGTCCTCAGGGGAGTGCTCTATAATCATCCCCAAAGCCTAAAACACTCAGCACCACAACTGACATTATTTCCACCCAAGGAAGAAAGGGGTCCCTTGCACAAGTATGGACAAACCAGCTCAGGTACAAAAGAACGTCATTTTGGGCTTTCGTCCAGAACTCAAAACACACAAGCACACAATTATTTTTCAGGTTTAAAATTGTTCAGGAAACAATGTTCCAGTTTTCCAAGGCCTTGATTTTTCAGGTTTTGTACAGGTTCATAAGGAGATGTTTTGAAATACCACAAGAAAGTCTGAGGCTGGGGGAGAGAGAGCTTTTCTTAAGATCAGGAAGAATGGAAGAGCTTGGACCCTAGCCGGGCTTTGCCATGTTTCTGGCCCCATTGTGAAGCCGGAGGTGGTTTGGCCAAACATCAGAACGAGGTGGGTGTTGCTTTGAATCGAGCTTTGTTGCAAAGGGAACATACAGGAGGAACTCCAGCTTGATAAATTGCAAAAGTGTGCTTTTTTCCTTTTCTTTTTGGTTTAAAAGTTCTAGCATTTTGCTAGACAGGGAATGTGGAAACAAGTCGGAGCAGTGACTGTGGAGACAGGAAGCCTGGGTTCCTGTGCGGGCAAGTCTCTGGGACTCCCCAGACCTGGGGATATTTCCCCGGGTGGGATGGCCGGGTCATGTACCCCATAAGCCTGCACAGCAGCCACATCCAAAGTAGCAGCTTCTTATCTCTTTCCAGGGACACACACCGATGTCAGCAACCAGAGTCAGGTATAATTTCATTACTTGGAATCCCTTACTGATGCTTCATGAGACGTCCATTCAGAATGGAAACTGACACTCCTCGATTCAGGCACAGTTTTAGTTATATGAATTTGATGAGTGAGCCCAGTCAATACCTTGATCTTTTAAATGGGGACCCGTTATTCTAGTGCACATCAGGACTAAAATATTTGTTGCTTTATGAAAAGCTTTTTAATGCAATATCTTATCATATTTACAAAATAGAAATTAGGAGAAAGCTTTAAAAAGGATACCTACATAAAGCAATATTATTTTTTTCATTTCTAAAAATTTTCAATTATGGAAATTGTACACATACACACAAAAGTAGATAGAATAGTAAAATGAACTCCTGCTGTGGACTAATTATTGTTTGTGTCTCCTTCTAAATTCATAAGCTGAAAGTGTAATCCCCAGTGATGGCATTTGGAGGTGGGGCCTTTGGGAGGTGACTAGGTCACAAGGGTGGAGCCTCACAGGGGATTAGTGCCCTTAGAGAAAGAGCAGGAGAGAATTTGCTTCCTCTTTGAGAAGACAGAGTGTACAAACCGGAGGGAGGATGGCTCTCCCCAGACACTGAATCTGTCAGCCCCTCAGTTTTGGACTCCCCATCCTGTGGAACTGTTGGGGAGTAAAGGTTTGTTGTTTAAGCTCCCCTCTGTGCGTGTCAGTCGCTCTCAGTCATGTCCGACTTGCTGTGAACCCATGGACTGTAGCCCAGCAGGCTATACTGTCCATGCAATTCTCCTGGCAAGAAAACTGGAGAGGGTTGCCATTCCCTTTCCCAGGGTATCTTCCCGACCCAGGGATTGACCCTGGGTCTCCTGCACTGCAGGCGGATTCTTCACCATCTGAGCCACCAGGGAAGCCCTTAAGCCACCTTGTCTGTGGGATTTTGTTGCAGCAGCTTGAACTGAGACCACTCCATGTACCCACTATTGTTCAGTTGCTAAGTCACGTCCGACTCTTGGCGACTCTATGGACTGTAGCGCGCCAGGCTTCCCTGTCCTCCACTATTTCCTGGAGTTTGCCCAAACTCATGTCCCTTGAGTTGGTGATGCCATCCAACCATCTCATTCCTCTGTTGCCCCCACTACCAGTTTCAACAGTTAGGATCTCTTGGCCTATTTTATTTCCTCTATGCTCTCTCACCCTGGTTCCTCCACATCGTTTTGAAGCAAATCAGACATTATATAACTTTATCCGTAAGTGTTTAATACGTTTGTCTAAAAGATAAGCACTGTTTCACTCTGACATTTTGTTAGGAAAAATTTCAAGCATACAACACAATTAAAACTGTATGCGCAACCATCTTGATTCTACTGTTCACATTTCACAGTTTCCCATTCAGGCACATTCCTGTCCACCTAACTATGCCTGTATCCATCCATCAAGCCATCTTGTTTTGTTTTTGATTTATTGTAAAATAATTTGCGGTCATCTGTACATTTCCACTTAAATGCTTCAACATGCATATCATTAGAGTGCAGTATTTGTTTACATTTTTTTTTTACCATTGGATATAACATTTACATCAATGAAATACACAAATCTGAAATACACATTTGTTGCGCTTGACAAATGTAACTCAGCCTCCCAACAAAATATAAAAAGAAGTAATACCCAGAATGTTCCCTCATGCTTCTTTCCTAGTCAATCCCAACCCAATCTGATGTTTTCCCATTTAGAGTAGTCAAAATAATATTTTAGAAAATTTTTCTTATCTGTTGTAACAGAAAATTAACATAATATAAACTTCTTCTGGAAAGATTGATTTTCCCTCTAAATGTCTGGGATTTTTAAAACGTGTTTCCCAGGTTTTGGTTGTGGGGGCGTGGAAGGGGCGCATTGGTTTCCAGCCTCATTGCCTTGCACTTGTGTGTAAAACTTTGAGGAAAATGATTTATTGCTAGCGGAAATTTAAAAACTAATGCTCTAGTCCTTTCAGCTCCGAGTTTATGTACATTTGTAAACATTTTTGGCCACAGGGGTTCCTGGGAAGTTGTATACTTAATAGTGTCCAGAGTTACTTGGTCATGAGAGCCATCTGCCTAATCTTTCCTTGGAAAGAAGTCCAAGGGCTTTCAAGATTTCTTGAAGTGTAGCCAGGAGGTATTCTGTTCAAATTATCTTCTCATCCCCATCTCCAATCAATAAAACTCCAAACTGAAAACCTCCCCCAAGTTAACAATGAGACACGGGTTTTAGACCCTATCTTTCCTCAAGTACCAGATTGTTTTGTAATTCCTTGTCCCCTGAAATTCAAATGAAGTTAGAGTGAATGCCATCCTGAGAACAGGCAGTGCCTCTGCCTCCAAGGAGCTCTCTGGGCACCCTGGGGCGTGACTTGTTTTCCTTGTCACTCTGGCCTGGCTCCAACATCTGCTGAACTCTTCAGTGTCTGGGTCACCTCACTCTCCTCTGTGAGCTTTCTTCTGAGCCCTTGTAAAGGTTTAGGAATTTAGAGGTTTACATCAAAGAAATGAAAAACTTTAACAATTTTAATCCCAGAGATTCCCATTTCTAAAGAACCTCTTATCTGCTTAGTCATATTGTTCAGCTGTGCAGTCTCCCCTCTCCTCTTCCTGAAACTCCTGTTTTTTTCCCACGTAGAATTTTTTTTTTTTTCTTTCTTTTTCCTTGCCTTTTTTCCCAAGATGCCCTCACCCTGCAGGCGTCTTGAGACTATTTTTCTTGTTACCACTATAAGAGAAAGTGGAGTACCAACATGAAGATTATATATATATGTATAAAATCTTGGCTTTAAGTTTAGAGAAACCCACTTAACTGCCTGACTCTATATTCTCATTTGTAAAATGGAAATGGAGGCAATGCCAGCCTTCGTGAAGATCAGTTGTGATAACATATTTGAAAGCATTTTGTAAACTGAAAAGTGTTTGTGCAAACAACCTAAAAGTCCATCAGTGGATGAATGGAAAAAGAAATGTGGTGTATATATAAATATATATATATAATGGAGTATTATTCAGCCATAAGAAAGAAAAGGGTTTTGCCAATATCTTAAAATATGCCTGGTAGTTGCCAGATGCCCAGGGGTTGTCTTCTGAATCATCTTCGCTTAATAGACTGATCGACAAGCATGTATTGACTTATAAATCCATCCATTAGATTTCTAGTTCAGGTTCAACTGATATTCTCTATATAGCTGAGCAAGTTAAATTAGGAAGTTATAGGAAATAACCTTGTTATTAATATGAGTTCTAAGCAAAAATCTGTGGTGATGACAGTAATAATAGCAATGACCACTTCTTGAATGTTTACCAGCTGCCTGGTATTGTGCCCTTGTGGGTAACCTGCGATGCTGAGCACAGCCACAGTGAAAGTACAGGGAGGGTGAGAAGGGAGGTCGGGGAACTGCTGCCGCAGGTGTGGCCCAGACCAGGTCTCACAGGAGATGCAGTGGGCCCCTGCTTCGCTCAACCGGAAGATTCTAGCTGAAACAAAGGAGAGTCTACTAGTAAAGGATAGGCACAGAGGGGTGGGGTCTTGTAGCAAGTGCTCAGTCCGTTAGGTATATTCTCTTGCCTCCTTCCAGGTTTTCCTTTGATTCCTGCCTGTCAGGATAGAGCTGGGGGCCCGAGGAGTACAAGGGGAAATAAAGCACGCAGACATAGATGAGCTGCTAGGGGAGGAGCAAGGACGAACTAGGGCGGGGGCCCCTCCCTTCTCTATCTCCTCTCTCTCACTGTCCCTCCCATTTCCTTCGGTCCCCCTCTTCCTGAAAATCGAATACCTAAATATGTGCCCAGCTTAGACGATGGAGATACACTGCTGGGTAAGACAGATAAGATCTACTGTCTTCAATTTCTAAAGGGAAAGACAAATGGTAAGTAAGTAAACAAAAGTCAAAGTGAAGTTGCTCAGTCGTACCGGACTCTTAGCGACCAGATGGACTGCAGCCTACCAGGCTTCTCCGTCCATGGGATTTTCCAGGCAAGAGTACTGGAGTGGGTTTCTTCTCTAAACAAAGAAATACACATAAAGAAATTTGAAAAAAAAAAAGAAAAAGAAGGTGATGTGACAGAGACGGACTAAACCAGGCTTGTGATTGCCACACCCCTGCATGGCTTTCTCTGAGGTTGACCACACGGGGCACTGCCAGTGGTTTAATGCTCTACATTAAAGTCACCATCTTGCAATTCTTAATGTTTCTAACAAGGGGCCTTGTATTTTCCTTTCGCCTTGTCCTGGGCCCAGCCTGAGGGCAGAAGGAGTAGTGAGGCAGAGCAACGTGGGCACGTCTTGTTGAAGCAGGAATCGTCTGTGCACAGAATCATTTTCTCATACGGCCGTTGGAGGAGGCTGTAGAATCCCCTTTCTCTGAAGAGTTTTAAAAACGGCACAAAGCCTCACGCTCCTGCCACGTGTAAACGTGTGCGGCTCTGCTTAATGGCAGGCAACATGGGCATTATTCTGGAGGAACCTGCCTCCCTGTCTACAAATGCTTTGTGAGAACAGAGAACTTCAAGGAGGGTCAGGGCATCCATGTGGCATTGAGTTTTTCTTTTCTAGTTGTTACATAAAAGTTTTGTGAAGAAACCATTTCCCCCTTTTTAAAGGCTGCATTGAACTTCACAAAAACTTGTCTGAGAGAGCCTGAAACGATCCAGGAGATGCAAGGGAGTGTTCCCACCCGGCACACTGTGCCAGTTTGTTCAGGGCATGTGAAATGCTGGCCAGGGCTGCTGTAAACCGTTGTCTGGGAAAAGCTGAGAGCATTTTGATGACAGGCCCCACTGCATATTTAAAAAGGAAGTTATAATGACTGCCCTTTGACATGTGTCCCGGTAAATACAGAAAACCATCTAGTTTTCCAAAAATATTTGAAATAATTTTTTTTTGTTTTTCACAATAAGGGGAGAGATAATATTTTCCTTCTAGAAACAGGGCTTCCCTTGTGGCTCAGATGGTAAAAAATCTGCCTGCAATGCAGGAGACCTGGGTTTGATCCCTGGGTTGGGAAGATCCCCTGGAGAAGGGAAAGGCCACCCACTCCAGTATTCTGGCCTGGAGAATTCCATGGACTGTATAGTCCATGGGGTCGCAAAGAGTCAGACATGACTGAGCGACTTTCACTTTCACTTTCTAGAAACTGAAGGCCTAGTTGTTTCTGCAGATTGCATTTGAAGCAATCAGTTCTGGGAATCATGGGTGTGGGTTGTCTGATGCTAACTTTAATCCAGAGGTGGATTTGAATTATTGGCATTATTTTAGAAACTTTCCTCTCCCTGTTGAAAAGGATAGGAGGATAACAGCCGAGCGAAGAGACTTTTGTCGAGCGTGTGCTCATGCTCTGTGTGTTAGCTGCTCAGTCGTGTCTGACTCCTTGTGACCCATGGACTGTAGCCCGCCAGGCTCCTCTGTCCATGGGATTTTCCAGGCAAGAATACTGGTGTGGGTAGCCACTCCCTTCTCCTGAGGATCTTCCTGACCTGGAGATGGAACTCAGGTCTCCGGCATTGCAGCCAGATTCTTTATCGTCTGAGCCACCAGGGAAGCCTGTGCTCATACTATGCTAGGTATTTTGATGGCCAATGAGAGAAGTGTTGATTGAATTTCTTAACCTTTAGTGATACTCTCTTCCATATATCCTGTTGCTTGGTATGTATTATGTGTGTGCAGGTACTTCGTATCTTTCTATTAGTTGCTTTTTTTTCCTGAGGGAAGATGGTCAATGTTTTTATTTCCCCTCATCTAGGTAGATTTGAAGTACATATCATGATGGGAGAAAAATTACTAGACAGAGATTTAAGGGAAGTAGCTGCAGGCAATTATAGAAATCATCTTAGGAAAGAAATACGCCTTCAAGAAACTCCACCTCTTATCTGGGTGGAGAAACAATTAGCGAACAATACGAGACAGTATATAATCGAGTGCTAAATTGTGTGGTAGGGATAATGAGTGCTACAGGAATTCAGAGAAAAGGAGCAGAAGACTATGGAACAATTCACAGCATTTTGTGCCGACAATCCCACTTCCAGGGAGCGATGTCTGCATTTTCTCTGAGAGTTGATTGTGAGGCTCACCTGGCCCGCTTTGTGAATCTATCATTAATGGGCAAGATTGGGTCTTTTGTATGTTCTATTGCATATCAGTTCTGACGGAGCCACGATAAATGGGATGTAGAAACCAGTAACTTAGAGCGAGTCCTCCGTCCGGGTGAGTGTGCTGACAAGACCGTCTCTGCATGACAAGCGCCAGTTTCAGTCTCCCTGACAACAATTTCTGAAGAGTTGAAAGCCATTAAGGGGTGGATCTCTACAGTGATAGCCTACATTTTCCAAGGGATAAATCTTTTCTGCTACAGAGGTTGGCAGCTGAATTTCGGTTCCCCTTGCCCGCGCCCTTACCCTCCACCCCCAACACACACACACACTCTTCACAGAGCAGCTCAAAGGCTAGCAGCAGCTAATGGGGATGGTAAATATTTCTTGCAGAGTGCGAGATGGTAGGGGGAAAATCTCTCCTGATTTATAACAAGACATCACCTTCTCAGTGTGAAGGGTTAAAGTCAGTCAGGCTGTGAATGTTTGTAGCTTTCAGCTCTTCCCCAGGAAGTGCAATACTTAGAGATTTTGAAAGATCCTGACATACCTGAAGTTTTGACACACTTATGTCCTAAAAGAGAAATTCTCCACCAGGTATATGTGGTCCATTTTCTCTGACAGATGTGAGAACAAAAAGCTTCAAGAGAGCTGAACCAGCTTGAGCAATCAGTTTGAATCTATATTCAAGTCAAGCTCCAATCAAAGAATGCTGATTAATTAAGACCCATTTAGCCTGCCTATAGCAGGATGGTTAACTATACCCCATTGCTTGTCGGGAGACACCAGTTTGGTTGAACTAATTTGTCTGTCATGGTTTGTAGTGGACACAAACCCAGAAGAGGCCCCTTCCCACCCCATTTTGTTGCTTTGGTTTTGTTTTGTTTTTTCTGTACTACAGAAATGGTATGGACCTAACAGAAGCAGGAGATATTAAGAAGAAGTGGCAAGAATATACAGAAAAACTATTCAAAAAAAGATCTTCATGACCAGGATAACCATGAGAGTGAGATCACTCTCCTAGAGCCAGACATCCTAGAATGTGAAGTCAAGTAAGCCTTAGCAAGCATCACTATGAACAAAGCTAGTAGAGGTGATGGAGTTCCAGTTGAGCTGTTTCAAATCCTAAAAGATGATGCTGTGAAAGTGCTGTACCCAATATGCCAGCAAATTTGGAAAACTCAGCAGTGGCCACAGGCCTGGAAAAGGTCAGTTTTCATTCCAATCCCAAAGAAAGGCAATGCCAAAGAATGTTCAAACTACTGCACAATTGCACTCATCTCACATGCTAGCAAAGTAATGCTGAAAATTCTCCAAGCCGGGCTTCAACAGTACATGAACCAAGAACTTCCAGATGTTCAAGCTGGATTTAGAAAAGGCAGAGGAACCAGAGATCAAATTGCCAACATCTGTTGGATCATCAAAAAAGCAAAAGAGTTCCAGAAAAACATCTACCTCTGCTTTATTGACTCTGTCAAAGCTTTTGACTGTGTGGATCACAACAAACTGTGGAAAATTCTTCAAGAGATGGGAATACCACCTGCCCTGCCTCCTGAGAAATCTGTATGCAGGTCAGGATGCAACAGTTAGAACTGGACATGGAACAACAGACTGGTTCCAAATAGGAAAAGGAGTACATCAAGGCTGTATATTGTCACCCTGCTTATTTAACTTATATGCAGAGTACATCATGAGAGACGCTGGGCTGGATGAAGCACAAGCTGGAATCAAATTTACCAGGAGAAATATCAATAACCTCAGATATGCAGATGATACCACCCTTATGACAGAAAACAAAGAGCTAAAGAGCCTCTTGATGAAAGTGAAAGAGGAGAGTGAAAAAGTTGGCTTAAAACTCAACATTCAGAAAACTAAGATCATGGCATCCAGGCCCATCACTTCATGGCAAATAGATGGGGAAACAGTGACAGACTTTATTTTTTTAAGCTCCAAAATCACTGTAGACAGTGACTGCAGCCATGAAATTAAAAGACACTTGCTTCTTGGAAGAAAAGCTATGACAAACGTAGGCAGCTTGTTAACAAGCAGAGACATTACTTTACCAACAAAGGTCCGTCTAGTCAAGGCTATGGTTTTTCCAGTAGTCATGTATGGATGTGAGAGTTGGACTGTGAAGAAAGCTGAGCGCCGAAGTATTGATGCTTTTTAACTGTGGTGTTGGAGAAGACTCTTGAGAATCTCTTGGACTGCAAGGACATCCAATCAGTCCATCCTAAAGGAAATCAGTCCTGAATATTCATTGGAAGGACTGACTGATGCTGAAGCTGAAACTCCAGTACTTTGGCCACCTGATGCAAAGAACTGAGTCATTGGAAAAGACCCTGATGCTGGGAAAGATTGAAGGCAGGAGGAGAAGAGAATGATAGAGGATGAGATGCTTGGATGGCATCACTGACTTGATGGACATGAGTTTTAGCAAGTTCTGGGAGTTGGTGATGGACAGGGAGGCCTGGCATGCTGCAGTCCATGGGGTCGCAAAGAGTCAGACATGACTGAGCGACTGAACTGAACTGAACTGAAGTATGGGAATAGGAGCAAGCCCATGGATGCTCAGCAGGTATTACTATGTTTAGATTTTAATATGCTTTTAAAAATTAAGTTATTTTTGCAAGGTATTATTTTCTGTCTCAGTGGGTAAAAAAATTGTGATTGCAAAAAAGAATATTTCATGTTTTTTGTCTACAGAACATTGCTGTTTTTATATCAAGGCCTGAATTCAGTCACTGAGTGGAACTAGACTATGAAAGAGCATCTTTTTAAAATAAATTTATTTATTTGTTTTATTTGGCTGCAGTGGGTCTTAGTTGCAGTGTGGAATCTAGTTCCCTGAAAGTGAAGTCACTCAGTCGTGCCTGACTCTTTTCGACCCCATCGATAGTAGCCTGCACCAAGCTCCTCTGTCCATGGGATTTTCAAGGCAAGGGTACTGGAGTGGGTTGCCATTTCCTTCTCCAGGGAACCTTCCCAACCCAGGGATCAAACCCAGGTCTCTCACATTGTAGACAGACGCTTTACCGTCTGAGCCACCACCAAGGGTTAAACCCAGGCCTCCAGCATTTCGAGCATGGAGTCTTAGCCACTGGACCGCTAGGGAAGTCCCTGTGAAAGAGCGTCTTGCAATCAGGACCTCCCTGCCCTACCCCTTTTGGCAACCATAGTAAAGAACGTTATCTGGCAGTTGATAATAATAATAATGATAGAGGGGAGGAGAGGGCGAGATGTATGAAAAGAGTAACATGGAAACTTACATTACCACATGTGAAATAGATAGCCAACGGGAATTTGCTGTATGGCTCAGGAAACTCAAACAGGGGCTCTGTATCAACCTAGAGCAGTGGGATAGGGAGGGAGATGGGAGGGAGGTTCAACAGGGAGTGGATATATGTACACCTATGGCTGATTGATGTTGAGGTTTGACAGAAAACAGTAAAATTATGTAAAGCAATTATCCTTCAATAAAAAATAATTTAAAAAATAATAATGACAGGTTATATTTCTTCAGCCCTTACCATGGGCAGATATATGGTTTCTTATCATCTTCATAACAATTATGTGGTTCATTGTACAGATGAGGAAGCATCTTAAAAGACAGTATCTTGCCCCAAGTTACAGTAGCTAGAGAGTAGTAGAACTGGGCTCCATCCCATACAGTTTCATGCCAAATCCATGCTCTTGACTGTTATTCAGTTGTGACCAACATGGTCTGGTTTGACAGGTTTTGATGCACTGTGGAAAAATCTCTTGTAAATCTGGATGCAATTGAGAGCAAGGACAACCAGGTCAAGAAATCCAAGGGCAATGGGAGAGCTGCTTTAGTGAGACTGAGGTTGATGGAGCAATGCCTTCTTTTTCTTGAGATGGATGTATTAGGCAGTCTGCTTGCCTTGCTAGTAAAGAGTGCTTGTCTGAGTTCTCCATCCCTCAAGATGTTGAGCAGCTTCTAGCTAGCTTAGGTGACAGTCTCCTAAAGTTTTTTACTTCCCATTGAACAAAATTTGAGTCAAGAAACATCTCTATGAGTGAGAAAGGATGAAGTTGGAGTTTTTCCCAAAGGAATTGATTACACATAGGTGTACATTGGATATCACCCTGGTGGCTCAGACAGTAAAGAATCTGCTGCAATGCAGGAGACCTGAGGTTGATCCCTGGGTTGGGAAGATCCCCTGGAGGAGGAAATGGCACCCCACTCCAATATTCTTGCCTGGAGAATTCCATGAACAGAAGAGACTGGTGGGCTACAGTGCATGAAATTGCAAAAGAGTTGGACATGACTAGGCTGGATAACTACTTCTATCATTTATTCAGGGCCAGGGAAGTCACTTGATTGATCCTGTTTACACAGTCAAAGAAGGTTATTCCCAGATCAGCCAATCAAGGCTCTCACGTGCTTAAACAATATGGCCATTATGGTAAAAGTTGGATTTGCCCAGTTATTATCTGACTTGCTAAATTTGCATCAGTCCTTCTCCCATGTTCTTGTAACACCTCATCATCCCTGTAAACAAATGCAGCAATTTTTCATGCCTTTCATTCTCACTAAGCAAAAACCATTAGGTATTGATTCTCTTTTAGGGAATGTACCATAGAGATTTCCCTTCAGTGAAAACAGCAGAAACATTATTCAATATATCATATTTCTGGAAAGATTGCTACTGATTTTTATTAGATCAAAGGTTGAATTCCTTTAAGCCCATTTTTAGTCTTCTTACAGGATTGGATCTGTTCAGCTTTTGCTTTCATGGCCTTTACAGGACTTGTATGGCATGTCAAGAACAGAAGTGAAACTTACTTCTGAAGAACTTGTCTTAACAGTAGTGTGGTCAAGTCACACCCTAGAAAGATTTATGGTCTAGGAAGTCTGGTAATAGCTGGAGTTTAAAACTAGTTTAAAACAAAGCCCAAGCTCCCTTACAAACGAAGTGGCCAATTAACTGGGGCTGAAAAGGAAAAGTCTTTCTAAGTGCTTATTTCACTAACGTATCATTTTCAAGTTGTTATTGGGACAAGCAAGGCTTACTCCAGTCTGATTTTGATGAATGGGAGTTGTCATTGCAATTACTTGTTTTTTTGTGGGTTGTCCAGGACGCTTGAGGGTTTGTATCAGTATCATTAGAACCAGCATCTGATGGTTCTAACTTCAAGATCAACTCTAAATCCATTCCTTTATTTGAGGCACCCCTTTCCTGAATGACAATGAGATAATTTTCCAAACTTGTTGGAACCATGCTGTTAATAAAAGTGTCACTAACAGGAAAGAAACCCTCATCAAGACTTCAGTGTTGCCTCACTTGCAAAGGGAGTTACTAAACACCCTGGAAAAGACACCTCTCAGCTACTGCTTTTGAGCTCTCCCTGGGGCATTTTCCAGCAACTGTCTTTTACCTCCATCATCCAAAACTTGCCAAGGAAGCTTACAGTTAGGAAATAACTCACTCTTGTCTGCCTTTGTTTCCTTGTCTCTAGGACTGAAGGGAGTAATCAAGCTTGAATCTTGGGGAAATTCCCAGTTAATACCAAAAAGCAATCAACCAACTCAAACTGTTGGTGAAGTATAGGGAATGAGGAAGAGTTTTCTTCCCTCATGTTTTGGATAAACTCCACTCTAATTTGCCTAACACAGAATCTTGAAATCCTTCTCCTCCACTCAGTATCTCTTCCTGTTATTTTTTTCAGAGTCTAGAACTGAATCAAACCTGTGAACCACTCAATAAAAAATATTGGGTATTGATTAAATGAAGGGACTATGGAAGATTAAAAATGGCTGCAAATACCATTAAAAAGTGGGGTCTTTCCCCACTCCCCTTGACTCTGCACAGGCTTTGAGACTACTTTGACCAATAGAATATGGCAGAAGGGTTTCTGTGCCAGTTTCAGGGCCCAGCTCTCAAGAAAGATGCAACTTCCACTTCCTGTCTCTTGGAGCACTCTCTCTTGGAGCTCAGAACTTCCAACAGAACCCAGAAGTTCTGTTGCTCTGACACTGCTATTCTGGAGAGACCACTCTCTGGTCCACAGTCTCAGCTAACTGCTGGTTGGAGACTGTGAGAATAGTCTCTAGAGCCTTCTAAATGAGACTGCCTGTCTCAGCCCATATTTCTAATCCACAAAATCATGAGATTTCATGATTACTGTTTTAAGTCATTCAATAACCTCAAATTAGGATAAATGTTTTGCTAAAATCTGAACTCTAATGCCGCTTTGAAAAACCGCAGTGGCAATGAGCTAATGTGAGTAAAGGACTTATCACAGTGGCTAGAACCCAGTAAACACTCAGTGAAGGCTCACTTTTGTAACTATTACTGTAATATTATCCCAACTGTTCTCCTTGTTCTTAGCTTTTGCCTCTAGGTTCCATGTTTGACATCACTGTCAGAATAAACTTCCCAAATCATAGTCATATGTTTAGTATAGCAATTGTCTCTCCATTAAGAAATCTTGTCTTTCTTCTCAGTAACAGAACCTTTGTACGCTGCTTAGGTATATGGAGGCCCAAACTAAAGATTACATTTCCCAGTCTCCCTTGTGGCTGGGCAGAGCCATACAACTAAATTTTGTCTAATGGTGAAAGTCGCTCAGTTTTGTCCAGCTCTTTGGGATCACAAAGACTATAGTCTGCCAGGCTCCTCTGTCCATGGGATTTTCCAGGCAAGAATACTGAAGTAGGTTGCCATTCCCTTCTCCAGGAGATCTTCCCAACCCAGGGATTGAACCTGGGACTCCTGGATTGCAGGCAGATTCTTTGCAGCCTGAGCCACCAGGGAATCTGAGTCAATGGTAGTTAAGCAAAAGTGGTTGTGCAACTTTCAGGAAGTGTCTGTCAAGGGAGAGACATGGCTTTCTCCTCCTCTGTGCTGCTTGGAGTTTAAGTATGTTACCTAGAGCCCATTTACCATCTTAGACAAGGTTAGCAAGGGTCTCATCCTTAGGGTGGCCTTCCCTGGTGGTTCAGTGGCAAAGAATCTGCCTGCCAAGCAGAAGATGTGGGTTTGATCCCTGGAGGAAGAAATGGCAACCCAGTCCAGTATTCTTGCCTGGAGAATCCCATTAACAAAGGAGCCTTGGATAGAGGAGCCTGGCGGGCTATAGTCCATGGGGTCCCAAGAGATGGACACGACTTAGGGACTAAGCAATAACAACATCCTTTGAGTGGTGGGGGATAAAACTGGAAGGACTGTGGGATCCTGACCCATTTGTGGAATTGCCTTAGTAGCTCTGGATTCTCATCTCTGGATTTTCACTTAAGAGAAAAAAATCTTGTGGATTTAAGCTTTTTTTGTGTGTGTGGGGGGTGGTTACAGGGTGTCAAATAAAAGTAGCTCTATCTAATTTTAACTAAAAGACCTACTACTTATTAGATGTAGACTATGAAGGTGAATAAAAAAATGAGGCTTCTGCTCTTCTGGATGTCCATCTTCATGGGAAGGTATAAAAGAATAGAATAGTAAAGGGCTATAGAATAGATGAAACAGATTTAATTTCACATTTTATGTGTACCAAGGACAACTTTCCATTTATTCTCTCCCCTTGTCTTCACAATGGTCCTGTGAAATAACAGTTGTTAAATCTATTTTAGAGAGGAGGAAAAAGACTCAGAAAGTTTGGGTTGTTTCTTAGGGTCATGTTTGTAAGAGGTAAACCCCGAATCTACATCCTTCTCTTCTGGCTCCAGTCTGTCACTATTTCTGTCATATCACATTGCAATAAGGAGGATATTATTGAATTCAATCAATGAGATAACTTTTACAAAAATAAGTACATATTTAGAAGACACAGATGGATGGGAAGGGGGTTCCAGAAGGGACAGAAAAGCTTAAGTGGTGCAGCACGGACAGGGCATGCTGGGAACATGGCAAGTCTGGGCTGCTGGAAAACTGAGGGCGGTCTGATTATGAAGGGCTCTGAGGCTGTACTTTCTTTGCCTTCATACCATGCTTTTCTGCTTTCTTATAGTCTTAGGCAGGCTCTCCCCTCCGTGAGTCTAGCTTTCTCTCCCTTATAAAATGAAGTTAGTAGGGACTCCCCAGTGATCCAGTGGCTAATATTCCTCACTCCCAATGCAGGGAGCCTGGGTTCAATCCCTGGGCAGGGAACTAGATTCCACATGCCGTAACTAAGAGTTCACATGTCCTGTGTGTGAGCTAATGATTCCGCATACCATCACTAAGATCTGGTGCAGCTGAATAAATAAATAATAATTAAAAAATAAAATGTAGTAATAACTTTTATATCAATCAGGACACCTAATGCTGCCGTTGCTACAACAAGAAGTCGACAAATCCTGATTTCGTGTCACCATAAAGGTTTATTACCTGCTCCTTGTGGCTCAGATGGTAAAGCATCTGCCTACAATGTGGGAGACCCGGGTTCGATCCCTCGGTCGGGAAGATCTCCTGGAGAAGGAAATGGCACCCCACTCCAGTACTCTTGCTTGGAAAATCCCATGGACGGAGGAGCCTGGTAAGCTACAGTCCATGGGGTCTCAAGGAGTCAGACATGGCTGAGCGACTTCACTTACTTCACTTATAAATTCTAAAGCAGTTGTCAAGGGGAGCAAGGTTATGTGTATGTGTGTGTGTGGTAAGGAGTAGAATTCTAGAATAAACAATGACTCAGGTTTCCTTGAGGGCATTTTTTTGTAGTGCTGTCATATTCTGAGACTTCCTTGGAGTTCTTTGCTGAATTCTGTGTATTCACCTGGCTGCTAAGTAGTAAGGAAGTGTGGAGTATTACATAGGTTTGATGATCAGGCTCGAAAGTGGCATCCTTCTTGTCTGTCCGTAGTTCATTGACCAGACTGAGTAACATGATTCCAACCTAACTGCAAGGGGAAAAATGTGATTAGGCACTGCTAGCAAGTATCAGCCACAAAACTCCAACTTCTTCATGGAGGCAAGCTAAGAGTTTAATGAAATCATATGTGTGCAAGTACTCTATAAAATTCCTGGAGTGTAATTTGCATCAGGTTTCATTTCTTCATGTTTGCATGTCCAAATCTTACCTATTTTTCCAGTGTCACCTTCCCTGTGGAGTCATCGTGAATCCCACTCTCTTTCTCTCTTTGAGCATCTCGATAGTTAAAGGTTATCTTTGTCTTTCAACACTTTATTGCACTATTTGAATCTTTATAATTTTCTTTATACATCTTTTGTCTGTTTATACATCTTTTTATCCTAAGGACATGTGACCGTGGTTGGCACAGTGTCTTGCATATATAGTGTGCAAGTTTTGATAAATGATTGATATTTTGCATTCCAAAAGATTCACTTTCTAGGGTAACCAGCATATTCACCTAAACATATTTGAGTCTCTCATCACTTTCTCCTACCAAGTTGCTGTGTAAAGAGGACATAATGTTGAATCAAGCATGAAAATGAAAACCAAGATTATATAAAATTGACCTTAAACATTAGTTGGTTTAGTGCATATTTAACCAAGAGAGAAAGTAAGGACTATAAGGCAAAGAGACCCATGTTCAACAGTGGACAATCACCTCTCCTTTGACTTCATTGTTCTCATACCTGTCTCCTGGCTGCTGGGAAGGAGGGTCTGGGTTGCTTACAGCAAGACAGAGGGTCTTTGGACAGTCACAACTGAGACTCTCGCCTACCTCTCACTAGAGGGAAGCTTTCCCTTGTCTGTCTACCACGCCATTGATATCTAATTATCATGGTTTATGAATGTTTACAGGATTCCCTGGTGGCTCAGATGGTAAAGCATCTGCCTGCAATGCAAGAGACCCGGGTTCGATCCTGGGTCGGGAAGATCCCCTGGAGAAGGAAATGGCAACCCACTCCAGTACTCTTGTCTAGAAAATTCCATGGATGGAGGAACCCGGTGGGCTACAGTCCATGGGGTTGCAAAGAGTAATAAAGGCCCTTCCCACTTATGCAGAGACTTAGTTGCACATTTTTCTGGTCTTAATAAAACCCACATAGGTTCTGGTATACCTGTAGTATTCTATTTCCATGTGAAAGCTACATTAAGTGCGTCATTTTCCTCCTTCCAAAGGAATTCTCTACAAAATGGAGGGAACACATGTGTACCTATGGCTGACTCATATTGATGTATGGCAGAAACCATGATAATATTGTAAAGTAATTATTCTCTAAAATAAATAATTAAAAAACAAAAGAATTCTCTACCAAATAATTTACTATGTACTCCCTTAAATAACAAGATTCTTTGTTATATTGAGAGAGTGATTCTCTTTACCAAAATGCAATTACATACAGCGTTTTGAGAACTCATGTAGCATGAACTCTTGTACTTACTTGGTGGGGTACTGGCTGGGCTTTGGATAGTAGCGAGTCTGTCTTCTGGTCTATCTCTAATTTTTCCTAGTTTTAAATGAAATCATTGGCCTCATTTACTTTTTTTTTCAATTTTATTTTCCCATTAGGGAAGCACATGGCTCTCAGATGAATGTGCTGAAGGAAATGCACCAGGAAATCCCAAGCAGGGTGCAATCAGTCACTATTAATGCTCACAAGTATCAAAGCTGCTTAAAGAAATACGACTGCTTATGAGATGGGTGATAAAATTAAATTCATGAAGCAGTTCCTTCTCCATGGGTGATTTCTTGGTGCTGAAGAACTAGAATTTCATGCACACTGTGAGTACCAGAACTCCACACTGCAGTTAGCACACTTTAAAGAACAGGTATTGAATTTTAGCTGAGTCTAGCATCATCTTTTTCAATTCCAAGGACAGCTGTTAAATTATGAAATATTTTGAGATTATAAAGCTCTTGCCTCTGAGAGATCTTCTCTTTTTTCTTTAAGATCAGCATCTATGAAATTTTATGTGAAGGAGTTGACAACTTTGAAAATCAGCAGATATTTAGCGACTATCTTTAAGTTGGTATTAAACCTTTTAAAAATCAATGACAAAGTTATAAAAACGGGTTTGATGTTTCAGGCACATCTGCTTAACCATGTAACCTGAAGATAGAGTAATTTGAATCTGGTTGATTGTGAAAGGAAATTAAAATAACATATATCATTTGATGAAACCATCTTCATAGAATTCTAATTTAACTCAAATAATAAGTATTTCAATGGTTCTCCTATGTGCTTATTTTTAGTCTCGTATTCTGTAAGTTACAAGAGAGTTGCATTCATGCATGTGAAATGTAATTCTCTTCTTGTAAAAACTTGACACAATGCTTATCCGTTTGATTTGATTGCATTTGCGTGTTCATTAATATAATTGAAACATGTAGCTTCCCCCAAGTTTTCACAGGTTCATTCCTAACTAGCTGTTGGCATTTCTCACATTACATGTTAGTATAACAGAGTTAGGCCAATTTATTCATGAAATAGGAAAAAGTTGATCAGAGGAAGGGAGGGGTGGGTTCAGACCACTCAGTACTGATTAGGGGGCTGTGGGCAGCCCTTGAAATCTCTACTGTTTTAACTTCTGAATTAAAGCTTCCAGGGAGACCTACATGGGCTCATGTGATATGGACTCAGGAAAGGACTATCTTCGGGAGAAAATCTTCACCAACTGGGCCCCAAACTGAAAGTCAATTTCCTAAGTATGTTCTATGTATTGGGCCTCCCAGAGGTAAAGAACCTACCTGCCAATGCAGGAGACGTAAGAGACATTGGTTTGATCCCTCAGTGGGGAAGATCCCCTGGAGGAGGGCATGACAACCCACTCTACAGTGCATGGGATCACATGGAGTTGGACACGACTGAAGCAATATATCAGGCATGCATGTTCTATGTATTTTCAGAGTAGTTTGAAGATAGATAGTGATAGTGGTGATGTAGAACTAGGATCTATGAGTTTGGAAGGAGAAAACGGAGGTTCTAATTCTTGCTTGGATACTTTTGAGCTCTGTGACATTACATGAGTGAGCTAATCTGAGTGTATTTCATCACAGGGCTATAATAGGGGTTTAAATATAATAATTATGTAATCAGTATATGCTCTTCTAAACACCTGGCTTTTTTTGGGAGAGGAAAATATATATATATATATGCTACATATAAAGGTAGAAAATAAAAGGCATAAAGGAGGTGGTCAATAAAACAGACAAAGGAGTTTTAAATAGGGATAACTTTTCAAATCAAATATTTAAAACCCTATTTTTTGTCATTTACAGAGTAATGTGAGGATACCTGACTAAAAAGAATTAAAGAACTCCCTCTCTTATTTTAGTGTCTCATATGGTAACGAATCTGCCTGTAGCACAGGAGACCTGGGTTCGATTCTTGTGTCAGGAAGTTCCCCTGGAAAAGGGAATGGCTACCCACTCCATTATTCTTGCCTGGAGAATTCCATGGACAGAGGAGCCTGGTGGGCTACAGTCCATGGTGTCATAAAGAGTTGGACATGACTGAAGCGACTTAGCACGCATGCACTCTTATTTTTGCTTAAGTATTATACTTGTTTCACCACATAATAGAATTAGATTGGTTACTTAAGCAAAACTAATGCGATAAATTCATAGCAATCAGGGAATATTTCATTTGAAAAGCTCCACTTTTTCTTTTAATGACATGAAAAGAATTTGCTAGGCATCTCCTTTCTAATAATAGCTGTATTACTTTTTATCTTATATTGCTGTCCCATTATTTGCTTGTATTCTTTTGGAAGGGGTCAATGTAAGTAATAAAACCAAAGATCTCTCAGCTCTTGTCCATACAGAAGGGGAGATCTATCAGGGTTGCTGTTTAAGCAGGTGTAATCAGAGGAGCAGTAGGTCCCAGGGATTCTCAAGTCAGGGAGGAAGTGATGCCTCAGGACTGGGCCTGTTGAAGAACACCATCAGCATCATAAGACAGTTTCAGTTCAGTTCAGTTAGTCAGTCGTGTCTCACTCTTTGTGACCCCACGGACTGCAGCACGCCAGGCTTCCCTGTCCATCACCAACTCCCAGAGCTTGCTCAAACTCATGTCCATCAAGTCGGTAATGCCATCCAACCATCTCATCCTCTGTTGTCCCCTTCTCCTCCTGTCTTCAATCTTTCCCGACATCACAGTCTACTCTTTGAAAACTGGTTTGTCCATGACACTGAATAACCATATTCCTTTGTATATCTGAAGTGGTCAAAAATCTGTATTGGAATTAGCAGGTATCTTTGGAAGAGGGATTGCTGCCCCTTGTGAAATGAAAAGGCTAAAAGAACTGAGCTTCCTGTCCGGTGGTTTCAGCCCCTACCCTGGCAAGATTCATTAGACTAGTGTCTTTTCCATACAGGTAAAGTTTTGAATAAGAAAGGAAGTGTTTAATTTAGATGGGTAATCTTTTTTTTATGTCTAAAATACTAAAAGATCTGTTTTGGTATCTTGCAGTCAAATTCGGCAATTCCTCACTCTGTGTATATCACAAACAACAAGGAAATCACTCCTTATGTTAAGATCAATTAGAATATATGATTTAAAAATGTTTGTGAGACCTGCATCTGAATTGTGCCTAGATGATTTGAAGGAGGTTTGAGATGGATTTTGTTAAGAGCTGTATGGGAAACCGTGATATTTACACAGTAGCTTTAAAAATCTAATTGCAATTTAAATTTAATTAATTTAATTTAATATGATTGATAATTAGTTAATTGTTGTTAATAGTTAACAAAACATTCACTTCACATTGCTGGTCCTTCTACCATCACATTTTTCTAACTTCATTTGTTTCAAATAACTGTTCTATGTGTATTACATTGAATTAGATATTTATCCTGAAGAAACATGCCCTAAGTTAGAGGTTCATAGTTAACAAAGAATGGTAAGCCAAGTTGCCAGAATGTCATGGATTATTCAGGAATTCAAACTCAGTTCGTGAATCCAGAAATTGTTTGTAGGAGCTGGTTTTTTTTTTTTTTTCTTTCACTTCTGGTTTTGAAAATTTTTTATTGGCTGAGTTTGTTTGCCTCAGAGTCACAGAAGCACAAGCTGTGGACTTATAAAACCCTAAAGTTGGTTGTTCTCTTATTGTTTCACATGAGATGAGAAATATTAGTGAGTTTGGATCACCAAAAAATGGGACTATGGTAAAGACTTAGAGAAAAGGAGAAAATGAAAGCCATGGGCCTTTGAATACCAGGGATTTTATTTGTATCATTTCTTTTTAGATTCTAGATATAAGGGATGTCATGGTATTTCTCCTTCTCTGTCTGGCTTACTTTACTCAGTATGACACTCCCTAAATACCAAGGATTTCAAAAAAGCTAATGGAAAACACAGAGGAAAGCGTGAGAAAGAAAAGGATTTAAAAGGCTAGTATAAAAATGAAAAATAAGATGGCCCATTCAAGAAGAAGTTGTGCAGGTTCCTTCGAGGAATCACAGGGTGGGAACCTGCATGGAAGAAGACATTGCCAGAGCAACATAGAAGGTAAACGGAGTGCAGTTACCTCCGCTGCAAATCTCAGTCTCACTACAGGGTCCTCTGCCTCCTGTGGGTATGGGGGAAAGAGGGGTGTGGGGGGCTCCCCTTGGTTCTAAGATGAAACTGTGCATTCAAATGGGAGCTGCAGCTGAGTCAATTTGAGTTAACTGGAACACTTCTTAGTCGAGTTGTATCAGTCAGGGTTCTCCAAAGAAACAAAATTAATAGGATAAAAAATTATTTAGGAATTGGAGTAGGAATTGGCTCCCACAGTTATGGAGGCTGAGAGGCCCCACGATTTGCTGTCTGCAATCTGGAGACCCAGGAAGGGTCTGGTATTGGTCCTAGAGTCTGAAGGTGGATGTCCTAGTTCAACAGACAAGAGAAGAAAATACTCTTCCTTTTTGTTCTGCTGGATTCTCAACTATTGGATGACACCCATCCACCCTGGTGAGGGGGAAGCTTCTTTATTCAGCCTACTATTTCAATACTAATCTATTTCAGGAGCACCCTCATAGACACACCCAGAAATAATGTCTTACTGGCTATACGGGCATCCCTTGTCCCAATCAAGTGACACATAAAATTAACCACCAAACCTGTATGAAGGCTTGGAAGGTTGGAGGAATTAATGTAAAATACTTTGAAAAATAAGAGAACTGGTGGATGTAAGAAGAGGGAAGGCCAAGAACAGAACCCAAATGCAGCGAAATAATTTTTCCATGAGCCCAACTGACTGGCATTCCAACCATTTGTTTTTGAAGGGTTAGAAAAAAAAAGCACTGTTTTGGGAGTATAGATGCTGGAGTTGGAAAGATCTGATATTAAACCTTGGTTAACTCTAACCTTGAGTAAGTTTCCATCTCTGAGTCTTGCTTTCTGTTTGGGAAAGTAGGAGCACTAATAACTTCATTGCGGGGTTGCGAGTGACTTAAAAGGAAAAAATGAACGGAAAGCACATAGCTAGTGCTTAATTGTAGTAGCTATTAGTAAACTAGTAAAATTTTCTTGCTCTAGCACGACTCTGCTAACCACCTGTTGTGGGGTCCTAGGCCAGTGAGCTCATCTCGCTGGGTCTTGGTTTCCTCATCTAGAAAGTAGACCAGGTTGGTCTACTCTAGACTTTCTGAGTGTCTCCAACTTGCAAGCGTGGAGGAATCATCTGGGGATCTTGTTTAAAGGCAAATCCTGATTCAGTGGGTCTGCAGGACGGTGGGTGGGTGGGGCCGGGGTGGGGGTGGGGGGGTGGGCCGTCAGTGAGTCTGCGGTGGGTGAGGCCAGGGAGTCTGCGGTGGGTGGGGCCAGGGAGCCTGCGGTGGGTGGGGCCAGGGAGCCTGCGGTGGGTGGGGCCAGGCAGTCTGCGGTGGGTGGGGCCAGGGAGTCTGCGGTGGGTAGGGCCAGGGAGTCTGCAGGTCCAAAGAGCTCTGAGGTGCTGCCAATGCTGCAGATCATGCTGCTGGCGATGCTGCTGGCACATAGGCCTTGCTTTCCCCAACCAAGGTCATCATCTAAGGTTGAACCTGCTAGGATACTATGAAAAGACAAACTGAAGTTGAACCCCTGAGCCTCTGAGGAAATGAGATGTTGTATTTTTCAATGAATAGAGAACATGTCAGAAACAGGACATCTGGGAGCTGGGGGATTAGGCCTGGGGGAACTGGAGTAAGTGACTGACTAGCTGCAGTGGTAGGTATGGAGGTAGGGGTGGAGAAAACCAAAGAGGCTTGTATGTGGCAAATCTAACTTCCTATTTTGATTAGTCTCTAACTGGGACTCCACAGAACAATACAAACCCCATATTCTTTAATACCTTTCAAGGGGAACCACTGTAAAACTTCACTTTTTCTGAATTTAATCCATTACAGGCTCCTATACTTAGTGAAATTGCAACAATTCAACAAATGATATAATTGCCCTAAATACTGCTTTAATATAATTATGTGTAACTCACTAGAATATGCTATTGCATACTATAATATATTATGACATATAATGTTATCATAAAATTCCTTATCAAATGCAAGCCAATAATGCACTTCATGTGTTACTCAGGTGTTGGTGTTTTCATCTGATGCCATACAGATTTTTTAAAAATAATAGGAATGTAAATATATTTTTCAGTCAGCTAGGAGTAATGAAGGGGACTGAAATGAAAGGGAAGATCAAGGTTGTCATTTCTCAAAAGTGTGACCTGCGGATCACCTGCATCAATATTCCCTGGGCCCTAGATAAAATGCAGAATCCTGGGTTCCCTGCAGCTCTTACTGAATCAGAATCAACAGGGCAGGAAATCTGGGATATTCTTAGGTATCCTGAAGTTTGAGACTTTTTGATCTGGATTTTGCCCCTCTTCAGTATCATCTGGAACCCAGGCATTGGTAAGTCTGGTTGGGCAGAGGGGACACTTGTGACCTCTATCCCCAGCTGTCTAGAAGATGCCTGCATATGTAGTCCTGCCAGGGTGCCTCATGCAGGATGTTCCCTGCCTCAAGCCTACTTCACTGCCTTTCTCCCTTGCTCAGTTTATGGCACCACCAAGCCATCCAGGTGCCCAGGTGAGATAGCTGGGAGTTGTCCTGACTCCTCCTTTTAAGCATTTCACCAGTTACTGAATCTGGTCAATTTCACCTCCAAAGTCATCCTCAAAAATGTCTTCTTTCCACTGTTTCTGTCTTCTACCACTTAGATCATGACTTTCACCTTTTAATCATTTCTTTAACAAGTATTTATCTGCTGGTTACGTACTGTAGCCACCTACTGTGTTGTTTGGAGGTGAAGTGAAGAAAAAGAAGCAAAGGAAAGAGAAAGGAGTGTTGGGGAGTTTTGGGGTAGAGGAATGACATGTCCCTCTGGCTGCTATATTGAAGGAGGCCCGGAGAGGGGAGAAGCAGGGGCAGGGAGGATGGTTAGGGTTCTAACGCAGTATTCCACACAAGAGATGATATTGGCTTTTATCAACCAGAGTGCTAACAGTGGAAATGACGAGAAATCACTGGATTCTGGCTATAACCTAGAGGTGGGACCAGCGAGAGCATTTGCTGACAGAAAGGACATGGGATGTGATAGAGAGTATATAGTCACGGAGTGGCTGAAAGAGTCACTGCCACTAACCACTAACCCAGCTGGGGAAGCTGCTGGGTCTGTGGTGGGAATGAGTGGGGGAGAGATGGGACACACTTGATCATCATCTCTCACTGGGCCATCAAATGTCCTCTGACTTGATTTCTGTCCCTAGAGCCTTATGCTTCAAAGGACTGCCAGGGTGTTTATATCAAATTAAAAAAAAAAAGGTTTCCACGGTCCTGCATAAAATCTTTCAGTGGTTCTCTGTTATGTGTAGGGTCAAGTTTAACGGTATGGGATCTATCCGTCTGTCTCCTCCCTGCCTCTCTAGTGTTCTAACTCTTTGGTACCCTGTGATACTGATGTGCTAGCAATTGTCTGCTGCACAGGGATATCACTTGTCTTGCCTTTGCTTATGTCTCAACCTCTGCTTAGAATGCTCTTCTCATGTCTGTTCCTTGAGAGCAGGGCTGGTGTCTTACTCATTAGTCTATCCCCAGAAACTGGTACACTGTGTGCGTGCATGCTAATTAGCTTCAGTTGTGTCCAACTCTGCGACCCTGTGGACTGTAGCCACCAGGCTCCTCTGTCCATGGGATTCTCCAGGCAAGAATACTGGAGGGGGTAGCCATTCTCTTCTCCAAGGGATCTTCCCGACTCAGGGATTGAATCCACGTCTCCTGTGGCTCTTGCATTGCAGGAGGATTTTTTATTGCCACCGGGGAAGCCCCATGAGTACAGTAAATAAACCAAACTAAAAGTCTCACTAGTGTTTCTAAGGTAGGATAATTATAATTACCAACACTTCACAGATGAAGAAATGGAGGTTCAGATTAGTTAAGCAACTTGAGCTTAAATTGATTGTTCCAAGGTCACAGAATTGAAAACACATCTGTAATATCTCAAAGTCATTTTTTTCCTCTATACCATGCAAAACTACCTCCATTTTTATCCAGAACCAGATCTGCCAGGCTCCCCTTTCTTGGGATGCCATTTAACAGCCACATTTGCAGTTACAAATATCTTACAAATGAATGGCCTTCCCAGATTTCTTTTTGGTTACCAGGCAAACTCTGGCATGATAGCCACTCCCTTACTCACCCATGATAAAGCAAAAATGTCCATAAAACAATAACGTACACATCATGTAAGTGCTTGCACACAACTTTCTTTACTACAGAAAAGATCCTTTCTTTTGAAGCTATCTGGGAAGCCAGTTTAAAAAAAAGTAATAAGAAAACATTATAGAAAGTCTGGAAAATAAGAGAAAAAATAACCTACTCTATTAATGTAATATAGCTTTCACTTGCTCATATTACATATATTTTTACAAAGTTAGATTATATGTGTAATAAATCAAACTTTTTAAACTTAATGTGCTCAGTTGCTCAGTCGAGTTGTTTAGTTGCTCAGTCATGTCCAACTCCTGTGACCCCATGGACTGTAGCCCACCAGGCTCCTCTGTCCAAGGGGATTCTCCCTGCAAGAATACTAGAGTGGGTTGCCATGCCCTCCTCCAGGGGAATCTTCCCAACCTAGGGGTTGAACCCAGGTCTCCCGCATTGCAGGAGGATTCTTTACCATCTAAGCCACCCAGTAACATTTAACTAGAAGCTAGTTAGTTAGATCTAGCTAGCTAGTTAGTTGGATCTCCCCAAATAAAACTCAAGGTTGAGTTTTCACCTCCATCACTGAGTCTGAGGCAGAGCAGAAGCTGCAGTGCTCATGTCAGGAATCTGCTGTTTTCTCAAGTTTAGCTTCTGAGAAATTTGCAGACCTGTAAGAGATGAAAACCAGGAACCTTTCAAAGTATGATTGCTTACTTTTCAATTTCCATCTTTCAAGTAGTCTAATACTTCCTGGGACAAATAGAGTTTACTATGGAAATGTCTTCTTTGAGGATGCAATTTAAAGACAGATTTCTTGTACCCTTATTTACGAAGACACTGTCAACAAATTGCGTGTATTTATTCAACTTGTCCAAATAAAAGCCAAATAAGGCTCAGAAATTGATTTCTTGGCAATTTGGCTTTCTGAGGCAGGGAGTATAGGAAAGACCTTGTGGATATATTCTCCTCGGTTAAAAATTGAGTCAAACAAAGGAACATGAGGAAATCTGGGAGAGTGATAGACATGTTTATTGTCTTGATTGTGGTGATAGTTTCATGGATATGTACATCAATTAAAATTTATTAAATTGCACATTTCAATAGGTTCAGTTTATTGTATGTCAATTATACTTCAATATTGCTATAAAACCAATAAATAAAAATTGAATCAAGCTATGTGTCTTTTCATCAAACTTGTTCAATACATTGACCTTTTCCCCCGCTGATTTATATGAAGTTCATCCACAATGGCCCAAAGATGACTCTAGTTAAAAATTATGTGTGTGTGTGCTGAGTTCCTCAGTCGTGTCTGACTCTTTGTGACCCCATGAACTGTAGCCTGCCAGGATCCTCTGTCCAAGGGATTTCCAGGCAAGAATACTGGAATGGATTGCCATTTCCATTGAACCCATGTCTCTTGTGTCTCCTGCATTGGCAGGCTGATTTTTTTTTAAATCACTAGCACCACCTGGGAAGCCCCAGTTGAAAACCATAACTCACTATAAATGAAACTAGGCAACGGTGAATACTGTATGGGGCTTCCGCAGTGGCTCAGCAGTAAAGAATCTGCCTGTAACACAGGAGCCGCAGAAGATGCAGGTTTGATTCCTGGGTTGGGAAGATCCCCTGGAGGACAGCATGGCACCCCACTCCAGTATTCTTGTCTGGAGTATCCCATGGACAGAGGAGCCTGGCGGGCTCCAGTCCATGGGGTTGCAAAGAGTTGGACATGACTGAAGTGACTTAGCATGCAAATACTGTGTAGAACTTGTGAATCATATAAAATTGTGTTGAAACTGAGAGAATGTACAGGGAGATAGAACATAGAGTTATGCTTCCAGATCTGAGGCCTTGTTTCTAGAAAATCTTGTGTCTGGCTACTGTTGGCTCACGTCTGACTTTGTGTTAGCTGTGTAAAATCAAAATTAAGCAAAGATGTTATAGAATCAGCAATAGGGTCACTCATCCCTCACTGGAGAAAGGAGGAATATTGGAAGTTCATTTCCCTTATGTCCCTATCTTTGGGAAGGTGTATATCTTCTGTGGCTGAACATTATATTTCCATTCTCAAAGCTAGGTATTACAGTCCTTGATCTTAAAGTTGCCTTCTTCTGTATTAACTGTTCACTCTGATTCTCAGTACCTTTTTGCTTTCGAATGGACTGACCCAGACACTAATGAAACCCAACAATATACCTCTGCTATCGTTCCTCAGGGATCCTGGGACAGCCCACACCTGTTTGGTAATGTAAAATTAAAACAGGGGCAGTGTTATGATACGTAGATGACATATCCTTATCTGCAGCCTGTCAAAGGAAGCTTCACCAAAACACTTTAAGGTCCTTAATTTCCTGGGCTCTGGGAGATATAAAGTGTCTCAGATATAAAGTAGCTGTTAGTTTCTCAGTTGTGTTCGACTCTTTGCAACCCCATGGACTGTAGCCATGGAGTTCTCCAGGCAAGTGTACTGGAGTGGGCTGCCATGCCCTCTAGCAAGGGATCTTCCCAATCCAGGGATCAAACCCAGGTCTCCTGCATTGCAGGCAGATTCTTTACCTGCTGAGCCACCAGGGAAGCCTAAAAAAGTATCCCCACGGAAGTCCAAATTTCCTCCCAGAGAGTCATCTACCTGGGACGTGTTCTAAGCCCAGGGAAGCACATCCTTATGACCCAGCATAAGGAGGCAATCCTCCACTTAAAACCACCACAAAGAAACCACTCAGAACCTTCTAAGGAATGGCTAAATTTTGTAGGATTTTGATCCCTGAGTTTGGTCTCATACAAAACCATTGTACGAGGCCTTGAAGGGACTGCACACAGAACCTCTAGATTGGACAGGGAATTTACAAAGAGTATTTGGTCAGACTAAGACTGCCCTGATTAGTGCCCCAGTCCTAGGAACCCCAAATTTTAATAAGCCCTTTATTTACCTCAGAAAAACAGAGATTACCCTGAAAATTCGCACCCAAAAAGTGGGGCCAGTTCCACAACCAGGGACATATCTCTCCAAGAAACTGGGCTCAGTGGCCTCAGGATGGCCAGGCTGTCTGAGAGCCTGGTATAGTCAGGTATAATCAAAGGAAGCAAGAATGGGCTGAGACCATTAAGGGGTGGGTCTTCGGTTCTCCCATTTCTAGGTTCCATAGCCACTATATTTCTCATCCTTCTCTTTAGTCCTTGTATTTTTAACTACCTAGTTGAATTCTCTTGTCTAGAACACAGCAGTTGCTACTTCAAATGATTCTACACCAGGGATTCAATCCATCCTACCTGAAGAAGGGAACCCTCAACACCCACGGACAAGGCTGTTGCCTCCTCCTACTCCCCACTGTCCACCTCTGCAATCCTGAGACTCCTACCCCTAGCAGATAGCAAGGAGATTTGGACCTGCACACTCAGTGTGAAGCAGTTACACAAGATGGACTGTTGGCCCTCTGCCTCTGAAAAGATTGAAAGGGTCCAGACTCCTCAAGGGGTTGGGATGTTACAGCAGGCAGGTAGCTGGATATGAGCAGAGAAAGTGGGGTGGGGGCCAGATGGCAGGAAAGCATGCAACTTGTAAACATGAGGGGCAGTCCATGGGCAGATAAAGAGAAGCAGGAGCCTCCAGACTGACGGGAAACCACACATCTTAGGGCGATCAGTATCCTGGAGCCAGACAAAGAAAGGTGGGGAAAGGCAGGAATTGAAGAGAAGGAATGTAACCTTTTACTCCTTTGTACTCTCATTATAGTAAAATTAGCCTTGCAGATAAGAAGAACCCATTGTGTACTGATGCCATGATGCTTTTGATCAAAGCTAAAAAAGGACAAAAATCCCTGCTTCCCTTGGGAAGATGGAGCTGGGATGAAAATCAGGAAATACAACCCCCAAACCCCTCCCTCCCCAGTGAATATCCCATCCCTTCATTTATATGCCGCACATAACCAGTTTCCCAAAGAAACTCAGGGGAGCTACTCACCTGAGAGTGCCTGGTCTGCTCTCACCTCGGGCGGGTGCTGCCGCTTACTAAATTCTCCGCTTTACTTCCCTTCCTGGCCTCCCCATCTCCTTTCTAAGGCTTTCTGCAATGAGACACTGAGAACAAGCGCAGTTCGGCTACAAACGAGAATGGTGGAAGGACTCGCAACCCCGAGGTTGTACGTGTGTGTACACACTCTTGCACTTGTATGCATGCACACACACGGGTATGCACAAGCGTGTGCGTGGTCATGCGGGTGTGAGTGAGTGTGCATGGCCTGTGGGTTGTTTAATTAAAGTTGGAGGCAGGCTTGGCAGGAGCCCCGTGGGTAAACAATGCCAACTTGTAGCCTCCTCAGGAATTACCTAGGAAGTGGAAGGACCTGAAAAGATTGTGCATGAAGTACCTCTTGGCAATCCAATGAAGTGTCTGTTATCAGAAGGAAATGTCTACTTTTTGAGGTGAGATCAGTTGTGTGCCCTGAACCGAATGATTTTTCGTTTTTTGTTCTGATAACAAGCTGGTGGTAAGCTTCACTGAACTGAGAAATTGTAAACTCTTAGAAAAGGCTGTCTAAAGATAACAATTCAATGTTTCTTGGTAATGTATTCTGGATGAATCTGATAATTTAAAGCCCACTTCACCAAAATGGGAGTGGTGCTTGCGTCCTCTTTATCTTCAATTATGTCTAATCTGTTTCTAATTCAAACACTGTGCTGCTGTTGTCAGATCAAATATAGATTTTAAATGTTTTATGCTTCTCCGTTGGGAAGCTTTAAAATGAATGCGGGCTGTCTGTCAGGACGGTGCCAGTGGAATCTAATAAAGTTTTAGATAAATTTAAAGGAAATAAAAGAGTACTTAAAAATGAAGTGATTCATGGTTCATGAGATGGAACGTGTTTAATGAATGGCAGTTGGGGAAAAGTTATGGTAGAGTCTCTGAGGATCATCTGCCTCACCTCTACAGAACTCTCCTTGAATAAATACATTGTCTTTCAGCTCACAAGGCAGGTTAAAAATCAAGTCATCTTTAAATTTGATGCAAACAGGGCCTCAGAAGTGTGTGGACACGGGGACTATAATCCAAGGGCTTTCATTCCACATCATGACACTCTACCATTGCAAACAGATTGGAAAACATAGTTGCAGTTTTCAATCACTACATAGGATGTGGTTGTTACTGTTACCAGAATTCTTTTTTCCCCATGTTGATTTATGTAGATGCACTCCAAGTAGCTCAGTGCTGTGGAATATCAAAGCAGAAACGTGTTCCGGGCATCGGCAACACTGGGCATCGTCAGATCTGGGACCTGGGGACGTTACCAGGGTTGTATTTGTAGAAATACTACCCTGATAAAACTTTTGAGATCTCTTCTTGGATTTATTAATTTAGGGAAAGCAGGGCAGAAATGTTTCATTAGAGCTCAGACAATGTTTCTGTCTTACAAAATTGCCATTTCCTAGTCAGGAGTGTTTCAGAGAAGGCAATGGCACCCCACTCCAGTACTCTTGCCTGGACAATCCCATGGACGGAGGAGCCTGGTAGGCTGCAGTCCATGGGGTCGCTGAGGGTCGGACACGACTGAGCGACTTCACTTTCACTTTTCACTTTCCTGCATTGGAGAAGGAAATGGCTACCCACTCCAGTGTTCTTGCCTGGAGAATCCCAGGGACGGGGAGCCTCATAGGCTGCCGCCTGTGGGGTCGCACAGAGTCGGACAGGACTGAAGCGACTTAGCACAGCAGCAGCAGCCGCAGCAGTCAGAAGTGTTTAACTGGGGCTTAAAGGTGAAGACCCTGGATCAGTTTATTGCCATGTAGATTTTTCTTGGTGTTGCTTCTAATCTTTCTTTCTTGGACTGTCAATGGGACTATCTTTTGCTGCCTTGGATGTCTCTCCTGCTTTGGTTTTGGAAGGGTTGGTTCAGAGTATCCTTTATTTAAAGGATTTAAAGGATAATTAGAATTTGTGCTTAAAAGCGAAAGCTTTGAAGTTTTAACACCATAATCCTTTTAGGTCCCCATCCTCTCTCTCCCTTAAGTTTATTTTCAGAACAACAATATTTTTATCTAGGGTAAGACCCTAGCTTGATAAAGAATTGTGGGACTAAGCTGATTCCTAGGAGGAAAAAAAAAATCAATTTACTGATCTCTTAGCTCACTTTGGCTTGACCCATTTACAAAACTGACATTAAAAATCTAAGGAAAAGGCTTTGCCTTCAAATTGCATCTTTCTTTGCTTTGAGGTTTTTAAGGTCAAATTCCTATAAACAAGCAATTTTTTTTTCTCACACAAACTCTGTAGGGATGCAACAAAAATCTCTCCATTTCTTTGTAGGGGCATTTCTCTTTGGTTTCTTTCTGTCTGGTTTATGTTTTCCATCCATCTCAAGATGTGTAGGGTCTCGCAGTGAGGAAACAATTCTATGTTCTGAAAGAGTGTGTTAGATTTTCCCACTGAGCATCAGTTATGCTTTTGTGACTGAAGTTACCTCTGACATTCCAACTAGGAAGAAAAAGAAAGGATGCAGGCATCGGGGGCAGAGTACTTGAGTATCTACACACAGGTGGCTGTCTCCAAGGGGTTTCCAGAATGCCAGTGGCAGGTGGGGCCTTTAGAATAGGAAATGCCACCCGAGGTCCCATGTGAACCCAGGTTATATAATTCCCCTCTAATTCATCTCTGAATTCCTCTCTGCTTCCATCCCAGCACAATTTCTGTCTATGATTATAAGAAAGGGAATCACGCTTATTTCCTGAGGGTCAACCTTATTCTGTCTGACTGACTCAGGGTGGGTCTGCCTTAGTCTTACTTCCCGTTCTTGGAGAGTGTCCCATGTATATCCTTTGAAAATGGAAGTCCCTTTTGTTCCATATAATGTCTATTAAAAAAAGAAAAAAAACTAAGTAAATCTTGGCCTCTTATTCTGAAGTTGTCAGTTTTGGAAGCTTTGTGGTTGAAGACTTTCTTTAAAAACGTAATCACGGAACAACTAAGAGAATATAAAAAGGGCTGAAATAGGAGTGTTTTTCTATTTTTCAAGTTTGAGTAGGTTTCTTATGGGAGAAGAAGAGAGAGAGAAAAAAAGACAGAAACAGAGAAAGAAATACCATGTGGTGTATAGTCTGTGAAGAACCTACTTTTGTTACACTCTTTGTCCCCAGAAGGAGAAGGGACTAGGAAATAAGTACAAGAATGTCATGGAAATGAAGGGCGAGAGGAGTGAGCCACGTGTAGAAAACATTGCCCACATGTCAGGAAGTGTCACACCAGCATCAGTAGTCAAAGGGATGTGTTCAGGGGATTGTCAGGCGAGTGACATTAATTGATGCTCCAGAGCACAACAAGGAGGAAATATACATTACAGTAAGGATTTTTTTTTTTGACGAAGTACATTATGTGTTGATAAGCCATTTACACTTCCCGCCAGACAAGAGTTAATTTGGGGATACAGGACGGTTGCTTTCGAACTGTAATGAAATGACACTCAAAAGTGAAAACACTGTCGTTTCACTGAGAAATGGCAAAACGGGAGAGAAAGGCTAAATTGGCCAGAAGATTGAGAGCAGGCGGGAGAAAGAGAATTAGAAGCCTGGGTAGAGCAATTAATTGTTTCAGTGTTTTCCCATGAAAGCCAGGGGAAGACAGACACACACATATACACACAAACACACACACATACGCGTACACGTACATACAGAAACATACAGTCACCGCAAAAGGATGATGAGATGTATTACCAGTACAAAGGTACAGAAAGTGATTTTTCAGAGTATTTAAACGACCCTAGACTACAAGACAACATCCGTATTCTTTGGCATTGCCAGAAAGACATTTCAGAACGTTAGTGTGGAAGCATACGGATGGAACAGCAGGAGTGCTGGTTGTCATACAAGAGGCTGTTTGATGACTGCACACCAGACCAGAAGGTTCACGCAAAGGGGAAATTTAATGACGCAACATCAATTTCTTGTGTGGTGTTTCTGCGAATGTCACCCCTAAGCCAGCATTTCTCAGACTGTTTCCAGGGAAAGAATTCATCCAGTCTCTGGGTCTGCAGTTACCCACTGGGCATCAGGTATGAATTTAGTACTGGAGTCTGTGACAGATACAGAAAATGTTTGTAATGTAATCCTTCTCTTTAAAGAATTGCCAATCAAGGGTGAACACTAAATGGATACACACAAAATAAGTAGATCCATGAGGCAAGTTACCATTCTACCCTTAGACAAGGACAATTGGCCCTCTGCCCCGTGCCCCACACTTAGGGAGCTTAGGGTCTTGGGTGCCCTCCTCAAAAATTTCGGAGTCCCCCTGTGGTGTCTGAGGCCGGCAGGCTGACAGCGTTGTTCCGGCAGGGCTGCCGTGACTCAGGGCGAGGGCGTTGGGGGACCTCTGCTTCTCTCTGATCCTCCGCCCTTTCCGCAGCCCTGAGGAAGTCCGGGCCTTGCGTCTGTGGGTCCTGTGACTCAGCTGTGGTTCCTCGAGGCTGTCCTGGCCGCAGTCTGCTCCTGCTGGTTACTGCAGCATTTCTTTCATCGGATCCTCTGAGATTGGCTGCCAGAATGGTGCTGAACTGGGGCTGGTCTGGGGCGCTGAGTGAGAATGAGGTTGGGGCTCTGGATCTCTAGTGGTCCACTGCTGACCCTCTGGACTTGAGCTGTGTGAGTTGCCTCCAGCCATGGTACTTCTTCTGGCCCATGGCACATGAGGGCAGCGGGGGTAGTGGCAGGCATCCATTAGTCTATGTGATCCCACTGCTGGCCCCCAGGGTGGGCACCCTGCGTGTGGCTCTGTGCCACATGTCAGACAGTGCTCAGGGGGACTCAGTTTATCTCCAAGAATTTTGAGTCTACTGTTGCCTAGTACCAGTGGGCCCTTCCAAACTAGTTCTCTGCCTTGGATGGGTGTGGCAATGCCATGCTTTCCTGAGTCCATCTTGAGTCATGCTGGCCAGGGGATGGACCTTCCTTGAATGAATCAGTTCCTGAGTGATGCTGTAACCAGAATTAAATAAACGATATTCAGTTCAGTTCGGTTCAGTCACTCAGTCATGTCCAACTCTTTGCGACCCCATGAATTGCAGCACACCAGGCCTCCCTGTCCATCAACTCCCGGAGTTCACTCAAACTCATGTCCATTGAGTTGGTGGTGCCATCCAGCCATCTCATCCTCTGTCGTCCCCTTCTCCTCCTGCCCCCAATCCCTCCCAGCATCACAGTCTTTTCCAGTGAGTCAACTCTTTGCATGAGGTGGCCAAAGTACTGGAGTTTCAGCTTCAGCATCAGTCCTTCCAAAAGAGCACCTGGGACTGATCTCCTTTAGAATGGACTGGTTGGACCTCCTTGCAGTCCAAGGGACTCTCAAGAGTCTTCTCCAACACCACAGTTCAAAAGCATCAATTCTTCGGCGCTCAGCTTTCTTCACAGTCTAACTGTCACATCCATACATGACCACAGGAAAAACCATAGCCTTGACTAGACAGACCTTTGTTGGCAAAGTAATGTCTCTGCTTTTGAATATGCTATCTAGGTTGGTCATAACTTTCCTGCCAAGGAGTAAGCATCTTTTAACTTCATGCCTTCATTCACCATCTGCAGTGATTTTGGAGCCCCCAAAAATAAAGTCTGACACTGTTTCCACTGTTTCCCCATCTATTTGCCATGAAGTGATGGGACCAGATGCCATAATCTTAGTTTTCTGAATGTTGAGCTTTAAGTCAACTTGTTCACTCTCCTCTTTCACTTTTGTCAAGAGGCTTTTCAGTTCCTCTTTACTTTCTGCCATAAGGGTGGTGTCATCTGCATATCTGAGGTTATTGATATTTCTCCCGGCAATCTTGATTCCAGCTTGTGCTTCCTCCAGCCCAGCGTTTCTCATGATGTACTCTGCATAGAAGTTAAATAAGCAGGGTGACAATATACAGCCTTGACGTACTCCTTTTCCCATTTGGAACCAGTCTGTTTTTCCATGTCCAGTTCTAACTGTTGCTTCCTGACCTGCATATAGGTTTCTCAAGAGGCCGGTCAGGTGCTCTGGTATGCCCATCTCTTTCAGAATTTTCCACAGTTTATTGTGATCCACACAGTCAAAAGCTTTGGCATAGTCAATAAAGCAGAAATAGATGTTTTTCTGGAACTCTCTTGCTTTTTCGATGATCCAGCGGATGTTGGCAATTTGATCTCTGGTTCCTCTGCCTTTTCTAAAACCAGCTTGAACATCTGGAAGTTCACGGTTCACGTATTGCTGAAGCCTGACTTGGAGAATTTTGAGCATTACTTTACTAGCATGTGAGATGAGTGCAATTGTGTGGTAGTTTGAGCATTCTTTGGCATTGCCTTTCTTTGGGATTGGAATAAAAACTGACCTTTTCCAGTCCTGTGGCCACTGCTGAGTTTTCCAAATTTGCTGGCATAAATGATATTAGGGAACTTCAAACCACAAGCAGGTTCTAAAGAGCTATGCATCGTAATAGCATCATTTCTACCTTTCTTCATGCATGGACAACACAAAATTATCCAGGTACAAGTGTAATTAACAATAAAGAGCACAACGAGATGGTGCCTGTATCTAACAGGATTAGATAGTGCCTGACTCAATGATGAATCAAATCTTCTCATGCACTGACAGATGATGACAAATGCATAAGTAGCTCCTCTCTATCTATTATTCTAATTCATCATTGAGAAAATCACTTTTCTCTTCACATGGGCCTATGGGTTTTATAATATATTTTTAAATCAAAATAAATTATTTTATTTATTTAAAAATAGAAAAAATATTTGCCTGGGACCTCAAACAATCTAAAGGTGACCCTGGCAAAGTCTAATTAAATGTAGAACTAGTGTACTAACAGTTTATCATGGATTTAGTAAGCATTTACTTTATTATAATTTTTTTATTTTTAATTATGAAATGTTTAAAGCCTAGGACATATATAAAATAAAATAAGACTTATGAATCCATTACCCTAACATTTTGCTAATATTTGCTTCAGATTTTTTAAATAAGTAGAATATGATGGATGCAATGAAAATGTACTCCCAGTCTCTTCCCACTTCTTCCTTTTGCAGAGGTAGCCCCTCTCCTGATGGGGGTAAGCATCTTAGTATGAGATCCTCCAGAAGCTAATCCAGAGGAAAGGAACTTAATGCAAGCAGAGACATCACTGTGCTGACAAAGGTCAGTATAGTCAAAGCTATGGTTTTTCCAGTAGGCATATATGAAAGAGAATTGGACTGTAAAGAAGGCTGAGTGCTGAAGAATTGATGCTTTTGAATTGTAGTGCTGAAGGCTCTTGAGAGTCCCTTGGACAGCAAGGAGATCAAACCAGTCACTCCTAAAGGAAATCATTCCTGAATATTCTTTGGAAGGACCAGTGCTGAAGCTGAAGCTTCAACACTTTGGCCACCTCATGCAAAGAGCCCACTCATTGGAAAAGCCCCTAATACTGGGAAAGATTGAAGGCAAAAGGAGAGGGAGGCAGCAGAGCATGAGATGGTTAGGCAGTATCACCAACTCAATGGACCTGAATTTGATCAAACTCCAGGAAACAGCAGAAGACAGAGGAGGCTGGTGTGCTGCAGTCCATGAGGTCACAAAGAGACACAACTTAGCGACTGAACAACAACAAGTTAATTTGAGAATTGTGGGCTGAGAAAGTGATGCTAGGATGGAAAGAAGCTAATGCAGTGTGCTGATGAGAAGGCTCTCCTTGTGGGCAAGTGAGGCTCAATCCCACCAGGCACTTTGAAGGCCTCAGAGTTGCTCAGCCTGAGGGCTAAGGAAGCTGGAGTATTTACCCATCAACTCCCTATGTCGTTGGTAGTAGACTCTGGGCATTCAGGCCTGTCCCAAAAGGAGTTGAGCATTATCCTCCAGCCTTCAGGTATAGTGGACAGGATTTGCACTGAGAAACTGAAGGATTCCGTAACAATAAGCTTGGAGGGAATATGCATGGGGCCCTGCCAGCATCTGCTATAGCCAGTATTAGTCTCCAACCTGGTATACTTTCTACATCTGTATATATCAGAAAGCCAACATATTGTCCTATGGGATTTTAAATTTTTAAATAAATAGCAACATACTGAACACGTTTGTTTGACTTGCTTTTTTCTTAACTAAAAATTATATACTTGAGATTTATCCATGTTGAAATATATAGATGTAAATCACTTATTTTAGCAGCTCTTTGTGTTCAGGTATTTGAATAAACCACTTTTTTTGGTCCACTTACCCAAATTGATAGCTTGTTTCCATTCGTTTCTATATAATAGACATGGTCACATTCACATGAGCTCATGTTTTCTCTATGAGATTCCTGAAGAGTAGATTGCTGGTCACAGGGTAGTAACAACTCCAGCTTTGCTGGCTATTGCCAAATTGTTCTACCAAATACATAGGCCAATTTATACTATCAAAAGCAGTGTGAAGAACTTCTTTGTTTCCCCATCTGTGCCAACATACTGGATATGATGTTATTCATTTTTGTCAATCTGATGGATTGAAATGGTAGTTTGTTATTATGACATTTTAAATTTGCATGTACCTTACTTCAGGAGAGGCTGAGTATATTTTTTTATGTTTATTGGGCATTTGAACATTCTCTTTTGTGCATTTCTTGTTCATCTTCTGTGTCTGTGGGGAGAGGGTTCTTCATATTTTTCTTAGCAATTTGTAGACATTCTGTACATATCCTGGACATTGATACTTTGGGAAACAAACCTCTTTTTCTGTCCTGTGGCTTATCTTTCATGGCACTTTTCAGTCATAAAAGTTTTAAATTTTAATGTAGTAAAATCTAACAGTATCTCCCTTTATGTATCATTTGGCTTTACATTTAAGAAATGTCCCCTTATCCTTAGGTTTTTGTTTGTTTGTTTCTCCTAATTTATTGATTTAGATTCTTAGCTCAATAATTTTTAATCTTTCTTTTTGTCTAATATATTCATTTAATACTATAAAAGTGAAAGTCGCTCAGTTGTATCTGACTCTTTGCGACCCTATGGACTATATAGTCCATGGAATTCTCTAGGCCCGAATACTGGAGTGGGTAGCCTTTCCCTTCTCCAGGGCATCTTCCCAACCCAAGGATCGAACCCAGGTCTCCCGCATTGCAGACAGTTTCTTTACCAGTTGAGCCACCAGGGAAGCCCAATACTATAAAATTTCTCTCTAATTCTTTAACATCATTTTTGATACATAGTTGTATTTTTGACACATAATTTTGTATAATTTTTATCTATTTTATTTACTTAGTTATTTTGGCCACTGAGCGACTTTCACTTTCACTTTGGTCTTTGTTGCTGTATGTTGCTGAATGTTGTGGTGAGTAGGGGCTACACTCTGGTTGCAGTGCATGGGCTCCTCATTGCGGTGGCTTCTCTTATTGTGGAGCACAGGTTTTAGGTCTGTGGGTTTCAGTAGTTGTGGCACACGAGCTTAGTTGCTCTGCAGCATATGAAATCTTCCAGGGCCAGCGATTGAACTGGTGTCCCCTGCATTGCAAGGTGAACTCTTAACCACTGGACCACCAGGGAAGCCTGATACATAATTTTTGATACACCGTGTTTTCATTATCTTTCAGTTCTAATTTCTGCTGTGCTATCTGTTTTGGCCCATGAATTATTTTTAAATGTTTGAAAAAAAAATTAAATGTCTCAATATTTGGACATTATTTTTTATTTCCAACTTTATAGCATTATAGTCAGAATATTCTGTCAACAGGATAGAATCCTCACCTAGCCACCCAGCTACACAATTCTAGGAGTACTATTTCCAGCCTGGATCTCTCTTAAGCTTCAGTTCCACATATCCAGTTCCTCTCAGGTCACTTCCATGTGGATGTCTCACAGGCCCCTTTACACTCAGGAATACATAAGTCAATTTCTCATATCCTTTCCTTCCCTCCTGCCCCATACCAGGGACTGTTCCTTAATGTGGTGAAAGATACCACTATCTTTCTGGTCAGTGAAGCCAGAAACCTCGGACCTCCTGCCACGTGTATATCAGAACAGAATGCATGCTGTCAGTTTCACCTCCTTGGTATTCCTTCATCCTCTCCAGCCCCATTACTACAGCTGTGATTCACACCCTGGCCATCCCTCTCCTGGGTTCTCATGCCCTTCCTTTGCTCTCCCAGTCTCTAGGGTGTGGTGCCCTCAATTCTTTTCGCCATGTAACACTACATGAATTGTACTGCAAGGGAAATTTATTTTGTCTCCCCCTGCTTTACACTCTTGGATGGCTCCTTGCAGGGGTCCCCAACATCTGGGACTTAATACCTGATGATCTGAGGTGGAGCTAATGTAATAATAACAGAAATAAAGTGCATAGCAAATGTAATACACTTGAATCATCTCAAAACCACCCCCCACCACCCAGTCCGTGGAGAAATTGTCTTCCACAAAAGCCGGTCCCTGTTGCCAAAAGGGTTGGGGACCACTGGCAGGATAAAGTTGAAACCCTGTGTCGTGTGACCCCACCCACCTCTCTCTCAGCTCTGCCTCACTCTATGCCCAGTCATGGGAACAAGTTGCTGTTCCCAAACGGTGTCAGCATGTTACAGTTTCTGGGAGAGCTCTCAAGCTGTGCCCTCTCTCGTGAATGCATTTGCTTTACTTGGTCTGCTGAGCAAATACTGAAAGATTCAGCCCAAGTTTCACCTCCCTCAAGAAGCCTGCTTGGTGACCTCTTTTAATACACCCTAGAGTTCCAAGCTGGAACTGACTAGACTGACTCGCCTGACTAGACTCGAAGCTCCTTGAGTGGGGGGACCATTTCCAAATTGTCACTCTGTCTTATTCATTGTATAAATGGAAAAAATGGGCACTAATTGTGAAGAAAAATGTAGCTTCAGAGCCAGTTGGATGTTTGGGGTCTTAAGAATTATCCTCTCTTTCCAAAGTAAGTTAAGTGGCCTCTGGAATTTCAGAAGAGGTGTGGGCTGAGAAATGCAGAGTGTTAACCCTTGTCTATCATTAAGACTGTAGGAGGGCATGTGGAAATGCTGAAAGAAGAAGCACATGAAAGGGAAGCTTAAGTAAATTACGTCCTGAAAAAACTTCTAGGACATCTAGCTTTAAAAAAAGAAAAAAAGCTCATCACTTGTTCAAAATCCACTTAGTAATCTTTAGAATCATTTTATTATCATTTTTGCTAATAAGCTAGGCTCTAAGAGGGGGAAAGGACTTATAAAAAACATAAATAAAAAGTATTTGCTTATGATACTAGCCTAGTTTTCAACATCACTTTTCAAATCAAAGGAACTTTGTGGAAACATTTTCTCATACTCCCTTCCTTCTTTTCTCCCCCACATCCCTACCTCTGGTCATAGATTTAGTTCCAACAGATTTAATTAAAGAGCAGCACTTGGAAGAAGTATCCAGAGGCATGGTCAGGATGAGACTCCTACTGAATTCAGATCAGGCAAAGAAAACCAAAGAGAAAAATCTAAAAGCAATCTTTTTTCTCCTTTTCTAGTTTTAATACAATTCTAGTTTAGAGCACAAAGTGTCTCAAATAGGGATGAAAAGCATATGCCTGTGTGCTCAGTCGAGTCCGACTCTTTGCGACCCCATGGATTGCAGGCCAGTAGGCTTGTCAGTCCATGGAATTTTCCAGGCAAAAATACGAGAGTGGGTGTCCATGTCCTTCTCCATTGGATCCAGGGTCCAATCGGGGGATGGGACCTAAATCTCCTGCATTGGCCAGTGGATTCTTTACCACTGAGCCACATGGTAAGCCCAAGGATGGGGTAGCTTTTCCTAAAATGTATTTCACTGAATAGTATTTAACAAGCTTTTAAATAGTATTTGAGGGGATAAAGATTCAGAAAGAGATTCCTTTCAAAGTACATAAAATGTTCCGAGATGTCCTGCAGTTGAAAACCTGTTTAATTGTATTTAACCCAGCCTTTCCCAACATTTATTTGATTATAAAATCTTTTTTGTGTGGAGCACCTATTAACATGCTGCAGAAACACATCATTTGGATAAAAATAGTCTGATTTGAGGGCAGATGTTTCACTTAGTAAAGATTATTCTGAAGTAGTAGAGAGTTAATGAACATCTTAAACAACCTGAAAAGCAGTGTCAGAAGATTTTAAAAATGCTGTCAAGAACTCATAAAATATACATTATATTGGTGGCAATATTGTAAAATGCTGTATGATACATTAAAATCATCAGATTATACACCATTACCCTACAATCTTCTAATCACATATTTATACATTTTACATTGTATCTGCAAAATGAACCCTGTTATAAATATTGTGCTTGAATTATAGAAGTATGCTATAACCCCAACTATGAAGGATTCCATGAACTCGGAAGTAGCAGCTTCAGATAATAAGAGTGTCAGGGCAAAAGAATGATTAAAAATTATAGCATCACAGAACTTTAGAGCTAAAAGGCAATCTAGAGATAATTTTAATACAACCCCTTCACTTGAGACAAGAGGAAACTGGCTTCCCAGGTAGCGCTAGTGATGAAGAATCTGCCTGTCAGTGCAGGAGACGCAAGAGATGCGGGTTCGATCCCTGGGTCAGGAAGATGTCCTGGAGTAGGAAGTGGCTTCCACTTCAGTATTCTTGCCTGGAGAATCCCATAAACAGAGGGGAGCACTACAGTCCATGGGGTCGCAAAGAGGTGGACACGACTGAGTGACTAAGTGCACACCAGAAGAACAGGCGGCAAAAGTGTAGAAAAGGTGAGTGACACCGAGGACAGCTTTTTTTCCCCCTTATGCATGAGGTAGCAAGAAAGAGTCAAGTGCTCTGGGAAGATGAGGTTAGATTGTTGTGAGAAGGAAGCCTGGATATATGATGGTTGACATGCTTATGTATGTCAGGAAGAGAGTGAGGAGCTACTGAGACAAGCAGTATGATCAGGGCGACAGTTAGCTAAGCAGACCCGTGGGCTGAGGTGGGGGGGAGGGTCCTGAAAAGAAGCATCAAGGCAGTGACCTACACTTAACCTGGTGCTCTCAATGACTACCTAAAGTAAGTAGACACACCCATCTTCTCTGAAAACAGCACTGCTCACCTAGAACCCTGCCAAGATCTACTTCAGTCATGTTAAAGCTCCACCGAGTGTATGCATTCTCCAGGGCTAGAGACAACTGGATCTGAAGTGGACACTGGCCCAGCTCTAACCGCCTCCCCTTGGTGCGATATACCCAAGCTGCTGATGTGTCTAGAATGGCTACCCCCTGCCAGCTACCTTCTTCCTTCTCCACTTCCCTGCAGAGGAGGCTGCATTCTTCTAGGGACCTGGAAGACACATTCCCAGGGGAAACGCTTTGCTCTCAGCCCTTGGGGTCAGGCTTCCGACAGACTGTGTGGCCGATTTGTCATTCATGGCAAGTATCTTGAGAGTCTCCATCAGACAGCAAGCCTTGCACATCTGTTGAATCCAGTGATTGCTTTATATTTAAAGGACAGTATTTGTGCTCTGAAGCTGTCAAGTGAGGAGGATGCTGCCACATCCTCTGAAGCAGCTCTTTCAGGATGATTTTCAAATGGTAAAGTGTTGGAGTTCTTAAGTGAGAGAAAATTCCAGAAGAGCTAATAAAAACAACCAATGAATAAATCTGTTCTCACACATGAGTTGAGCACTCAGGTGTGCCCAGGATATGGCCATCATAGTAAACATTTATGTACACTCATTATATTACATATATTATTCCTTTTAAATTTTTAAACATTTTAAAATAGTAGAAAAAAGTAAATCACTGGGAATTCCCTGGTGGTCCAGTGGTTAGGACTCAGCACTTGCACTGCAGTGGCCTAGGTTGAATCCCTGGTTGGGGAATTAAGATCTCACAAGATGCTCAGTGCAGCCAAAACAAAGAAACAATAGACAAAAAAGGAAAGTAAATTGCTGAAAAGAGTGATATTTTTCTGATGAGATTTCTTAGTCATATATTTGTAAGTTGAGTTTGAGCACCTGAAGAAACAAATATTTAACATAGACAAAAAGTCTACATACATTTCTTGACTGCACGGTTACAACTAGGGGAAAACCAAACAGGCTTAAGGGAAGAGGATTGTGGAGGGCAGTGAGAGGCAGCCCCAGGTCCTCTTTCAGGGGACTTGTTGTCTGGCCGCTGGGAGTGCTGCTGGCAGATAGCCTTAGCTGTCAGCCCCTGGGCATTGCCCCAAGAGTGGAGAGCCCCCTCACTAAGGTCATGCCCCCTCCAAGGGCAGCCCACAGCCAGTGGCTGATTGATGCAAGAGTACGAGGCTATCCTGCACCAACACCAGCAGAACTCTCGGCTCCTGGACTGGAGGGCAGAGAGGGACGTGCCCCACACCCAAGACATAATCACTGGAGTACTGAGCTCTGAAGACGAGATCTTCTGACCAAAGGAAGACTGCACTGACAAGGTCAGGGCTCCCATTAGGAAAGAATGGGACCCTGACTGCCAGGATGAAGCCAATGAAGCTGCCAACCTCCCAAATCTTGAATTTTTATGGATGCAATGATTGTCCTTTCAGTCAATGATAAGGTCAAAGTGGATAGGTAAGGGAATCGTGACTTGCACAGAACGATGAGATGGCTACTGGAAGGTGATGGATGTGTTTGCCACCAGGCAGGCCACTGGGTGGCTCTGGGTACTCCTTTTCCCGTTTCAATGATGAATGGGCAAGAATGGCAGCTCAGATTTGTCAGGCATGAGGGTCCTGGTCATACCACTTACCACTCAGGTGAACCACTGAGATCAGTGGAGATACAGGCTGAGGGTGAGTGGGATCTAAAATGGTAAGAAGAGGACGGTGAAGATGAGTGTCATCTGTGGGCCTGAGGCTAGCCACGGCACTGGAGGCGATGGTTTCCTGCAGAAAAGTGGTCCGGAGGAGCTCCTTTCAGGATGTACGTGCAATTGTGGATCCCAAAAGTACCAGGAATGGCTGAGGCGGACTTAGAGATGTGCTGTGCAGATCACCTCAGGCAGGACTTGCAAATTGGGCAGACAGCCTTTCCTGGAAACTGGAAATTAGATCTAAAGCTCTGATTGGACTGAAGTCCACCATTTTCGGCAGGAACACATTTGGAAAGAACTGTCTACTTCCCACTGTGTTCCCATTCTCTGAAGGTTGTCCCACTTGGATGCCAGGGTTAACTTTTTTTTTTTTTCCTGGCAAGACTACTTTGTAGACAGTGGTGGGTTCCTCCCTGAGGAGGCTCATGGTGTATAACTGTCTTTCTGTGACTTGAGCAACAACCAGTGATTGCTGTCTTGATTCACTTATCTATTAGAAGTTACAAAGTCATGATTTTCTTATTCTACTTATATCCTTTATTTTTCAGCTGGAATGCTTCTAAGAAGAGAAAATTTCCCTTGTCTACTGTTTATCGTTTATATGGGGGAAATGGCAAAAGTGCTCAGTTTTTTCCCTTTGTTTATCAGTTTTCAAAATGATCAATTTGTTCCCAAGCCTCCTCCAAATGTCACTAAGTCATGGTGATTTCTTTTACTATCATTATAATTTATGGATTATAAATAATTTCAATGCCCAGTTGCTCAGTTGTGTCCGACTCTTTGCAACACCATGGACTGTAGCCCGCCCGGCTCCTTTGTCCATGGGATTATCCTGGCAAGAATACTGGAGTGGGTTGCCATTTCCTCCACCTTTTGACTTGCCCCTGCTGCTGCTGCTGCTGCTGCTGCTGCTGCTAAGTCGCTTCAGTCGTGTCCGACTCTGTGCAACCCCATAGACGGCAGCCTACGAGGCTCCCCCGTCCCTGGGGTTCTCCAGGCAAGAACACTGGAGTGGGTTACCATTTCCTTCTCCAGTGCATGAAAGTGAAAAGTCAAAGTGAAGTCGCTCAGTTATGTCCGACTCTTAGCAACCCCATGGATTGCAGCCCACCAGGCTCCTCCGTCCATGGGACTTTCCAGGCAAGAGTACTGGAGTGGGGTGCCACTGCCTTCTCCGTGACCTGCCCCTACTAGTCTTCGATAGGTATAATCAGATGTTTTATTTACCAAATGTGCAGGCCTGAACCATGTTTCACATTATCAGACACCTGGCTTATTCCTGGAAAGCATTATTTGAAAAAGCAAGTGGCTGGAACTTCTAGCTCAGCCTGTAAGAACTGTGGATTCAGCAGGATTTCCAATCGCTCTCCTCTTTGGCGAAGGGAAAACAAGTGCCCTCAATTAAGGAAAGTGAGATCACCTCATCACAGCCTTGAGCAGCACCGAGGCCATATAGTGCACAGCAAATCACACGTGTCGGGCAGGGGGTCATGTAGATTTATAAACGCAGGCCTGGAAGGCATTGATCATTGATATGAATGAAGCAGGCAGTTCAGGTTTGCTTCACTCTCTGAAATCTGTAGGTTTAATTCTGACGCAGTCCACGATACAATCATGGATTATTCCATCTCTGAACTGAACTGTTCATATCATAGAACTGTGATATTTCGAAGGAAGATTTTAGATTTGGTTTTGTCTTGACTTAAAGTGAGCACAGACTTATGATAATAACTGTGTTCAGGCTGTGTGTGGGCATGGCGTCTACAGGACCAGGGAGTGGATGGCGGGGGAGAGTGCGGTGTGCTGCCCAGAGCTGGTGCTGCTGCTCTGCTCTCTGGCTGTGTTGGGATCCTCTCTCTAAATCCAGAAAGCCACATTCCAGTGGTCTAGGCTCTTGAGCAGTTTTTCAGGGTAGCAAATATCTTTCATTCCTTCTTTATTTTGATAAAGGGATAAAAATGGCGGGTGCCACCATAATCCCATTTGCTCCCCTCCAAGCTTGTGCTTTTGTGGAGCATGTGAGGTTGGGCCTCTGCAATCCCACTTGCTGCTGCAGCCGGCTGTTGAAAACTGTCCCACAGGAAGTGTCACGTCTTTGATTTCTGAGCGGTGGCTCTGCTTCGAGCTGGTGCTCGTCTCAGAAAGGCACTCTTCCTGCCAGGGTTTGAAGAGCATCTCTTGTCATCTCAGCACGAGAGAAAGCACATCAGCAAAGAGATCAGCAACCCAGAGGGCTCACGTGAGAATGGCAGAACAACGGCCTCAGAGCTACAGCCAGCGCCTTGCCAAGCCCGTGGAGGGAAACAAAGGTCTCCACAGACAGCAAGGGCAAAAGACTTGGTACTTGATGTCTACTCCTTGAGAGACCACACAAGCGAAAACCAAGGCCTGGTGCAAGTTCCCTGACGCGGGGAGTGAACGTGTGTGCACAGCTGGAGAGGAGCCAGAGCAAAGGGGATCTCACCGTAACAGGAACGCCTCTGCAGTTTTGGGCGAGGGCCACCACAGTTCCTCAGCCCTGTGAATGCTCTACAGGATGAAGCATGGATAATCTCCCAAGCTTTCTCTCAGTTTCCACCCCAGGATCTGCGGCAGGACTTGTCCCATAACTCCCGCTTTCTACCCTGAGGTTCTCCTCACCAACTAACTCTATTTATTTATTTAAAATATTTTGTTATGAATCGCTTTGAACATACACAAAAATAAAAAGAATAGTATAATGAGCCCCCTCCACCCTGTCCAAGTGCCCATAACTTAACTAGAACAACTGAGAATCCCCAGTCAGTCCTGACCCACCTACACTCTTAGCCGTTCCCTCTCACCTGTATTATTATTATTATTATTTGGGTAAAGGTTTATTTATTTGGCTGTCCTGGGTCCTAGTTGCGGCATGCTGGACCTAGTTCCCTGATCAGGGATCGAACTTGGGTCCCAGCATTGGGAGCAGAGTCTTAGCCAGTGCACCACCAGGGGAATTCCTCATACGGTATTATTTTGAAGCAAATTCCAGATGACATATTTTTTTCATAGCAGTTAAGGTACTCTCCTTTTTTTTCATCTTTCTCTTCCCCATTTATTCTTGAAATCACAAAAGCCTCTAGCACACTTAAAAACATTGATTTAAAAATATCAAGTATTGAAAAAATTTAATATCAGATATTCCGTCAGCATTTAAATTTCCAATTAACCCTGGTTAAGTCACTCATACTGAGTCCTTGTAGATCTTACAACATGGGGCAAGTTGTAAGCTATAATTTTTTTCATAGTTGCCTCATGACACACGCACGTTTCGAAAACTGGTCCATCCAAGTTCAAGAGGGTCCACACAGTAGGGGTATTTCAATCAGGATGATGTTTGTGTTTTCTGTCTTTGGAGGCAAGTCAGAACCCCCAGGAAGACTGTCATGGAAGGATATGTTGTGGATTGAGGGGACTGACAAAAATTCTGAATGAGAGTGGGAAGTGCAGAAGATGCCAAAAGAAGAGACAGCACGTGTCTCAGGGTAAGGTCAACAGAGGCTGAAGAGACATGGCAGTTTCAAGCAGGTGAGTTTTATGATTGGGAAAAACAGCCCTTGGCTACTAAACTGTGCCATTTCTTATGGGCAGTTTCACTGGCTACAATCAGAACTTTCTGGATGCAACATGAATTTTCTGGATCATAATGTAGTATGCAAACAGAGCAGTGATTTTTGGTAGGAGATGCGGGTATTAGGAATGGTCTAGAAGCCTTATGAAAAGGGCTGAAATGGCCTCAAGCAGTAAACAACTTCTGTAAAATTAGGGATAAGTTTAAGTTACCATGATAATGGAGAACAAAAGGAGAAATGACCAGGGATGGGACTCTTGGCTGCAGGCTCAGGGTCTTCGTTGGTGTTTAACTGATAATGCAGGTTTCTACTGGGATATCTTTAGAGCTGTTGGGAGCTCTTGAGTGACTTAACATCAAAACATACATAATCGGTTGTTAATTGGCATAATTCATCTTTCTTGATGTATTTGCCTTAAGTCAGCATTTCTCAGCCTGGGTTCTGAGCAACACTAGGTATCTGGTGGCTTTTCCAAAGTCAGATTAAGTTTGGGAAACACGGAACACCCCATTTCCCCTCTCAGAGAGTTACAGTGCCCACTGATATATTTAAAGTTCTAAAAAATCTTCTGCTGAGCTTTGTGCCTAGCTCAAGCAGACACTAATTCTAATGTTTAATAAATTGATAGATGTTACCCAATATTTTGCAAACTTTCTTATTCATGGAAACTATTTCTGTGGAATATCTAATACTAATATCACACATTAGATATTTCTATGGAATATCTAATGTCAATATTGAAAATTAATACCTAATATTAATTTCTATGAATAATAACATTAATATTAACATCCAGTATTAATAATGTCCTATATTGGATATACTTATACTAAAATTTTTTTGTTATTTATCTGATCTCAAATTTGACTGGGCATCCTGTACTATAATTTTCAATATCTGTCAATTCTACTCTGTCTTCATGTTCCTCCAACCCATTGCGTCAGTGGGAGCAGCCACATTTGAACAAAGGGCCCCTCCTCTTGGCCTTCATGGATTGTTTGAGTTGGGCACCTTATTCAAAGTAAGTCAATCAATCCCTGCCTTGGAAAAGCGGAATTAGAGGCAGAGTACATAGATCAGTCTGGATGCTGCCTTGAATGGAGGAGATCGCATCAAAGAGGGAAGTGCTCGTGATGAACATTTTCTACCACCAAGACTGGGAAACAAAAGGAGCCAATGCTAAGAGAAGGAAAGAAGACTTTAGGGTCCCCTAAAATGTTCTAATTCCTTCTTCTTGCCCTTTCTGAAGCTTGGTTATTTAACAACCCTTGAATTCCTTAAGATACCCAGGAGTTCTTACAATACACATTTCCTTTGCTTAAGCTAGTTCAAAGGGATTTCTATTCCTTGCAACCAGAAAATATCCTAATAAAGTGTGATTCTTCCTGGAGAGAAATTGATTAGCTCTGTCATTCATGATTTGCTGTAATAGGTACGGCATAGAGTGCTGACATGCATTTTGAGAATGAGGTAGCTTATCTTTAAGGAGACCATTTAGAAATTTAGGGTGAGCCTGGGCAAATGATAACACAGGGCAGGGCCTCGTCGTTTTCCCAGCTAGCTCTATCTCTAGCCTGAAGCTCTCCAGCTTCTAGCAAAGAAAGGAAATCTTAGGAAAATTACAAAACCACCACACAGGCTTTTTCTCTGGGTAAACGGACAAGTTCACTCTGCATGCCAGATTAAGATAGTGTACTTGAAAATCCTGAAGTTCCCAAGACTGGAATCCTGAGTCGAAAATTGGACCCCCCAAGGCTCATGGCTGTTGGCCTTGAGTTAAGTGCCACCCTTTGTTCTTACCATGGGAAGTTCAATTTAGAGCAATTTGGAATGATTCCCTCCAGTCCCAGGGCATCATTAGGTATTTCAAGGCTGGTGGTTAGCTTGGTAAAAACCACTTCCCCATATTAGAAGATCACAGGGACTATTGAAAAGACATCACAGAGTGTATGATTTTAAGCAAGTCATAGTTTTCAGATTACCAGTATTTTCAGACAGTTTAAAAAGTGCTCGTACCTTATATATAAACACAATCTATGTAGTAAAGCTCAGATTGACCTTGGAAAAAGCCTCTTTAATGCAGCATGGAAGTGCTGCGGTCTCCTTGGGTATCATGAGGTATTCGGGAATGTTTTATCTTATTTTATATTAGTTTATTTTCCTTAAGGTCAAGACTGGAACAAATGACAGTGAACCTTGATGAACAGATACGGACCACAGATTAGGGGTTAGTAGCTCCTTAATCGATCTTCTATTAAATTGTGGGCCTGATTTCTCTTGCTGTGAGTTTGTTATTTTTTAACATGAATTTATTGTTGGTTGGCTCTGGAGTATGATTCTCACTTTAATACTGTAGGATCAGTGTTTTTTAGCCAGACAACCTCGGTGTCTCTGGAGTTTTCAGCTGCTAAACCTTAATATGATGAATGGGGTATGATACTATACCCAGAAGATATTAATGGATTCATGCACATAATACAGTCATCACCACTGCGCTGAGATGTCAACCAGCACTGAAACTATAAGTTGAGAAGTACATTTATTTAGACATTTGTTACAAATGATTCCTTCTTTTGAGGATCCAAATGAGGTTTCCTTCCATTCCTCAAAGTGTACTTAAAGGCAAGAGGTAGCTACTCTTGAATAGATATTCCACCTCTACACTGGAACCTGTGTTTGGGTGATGGAGGAGGGATATTATGGGAATGCTGTGGTGGCCTGAATCTTTAACATATCCTTCCAACGCTGATTTGTAAGTTTGGGTTTTATCAGTAAAAAGCAATTTCTAGGAAAGAATTACTCTCATAGTGATACGATTTTAGATGAGGAGAAAAAGTCTGATATCTGAGATCATACACAACATTGATAAACAGCTGTGTTTTTATATTTTCTTAGAATATTCTTGGCTTTGTACTTTATTTCTTCCTTTGCTTTATGTTGGAACTTATGTTCCTTGAAGAAGAAATACAGACAGGAGAGCCTTCTGTTTAACACTGGCAGTCAAAGATTCGCTGGTATCCTTAAGAGCTGTTTGTTGAACTCTAGTACTTCTGCAGAGAAGCAACACTGTAGTCTACTTTCATATACTTTGCTCTGTTTGCTTTGGACTTGGCATAAGCTTTGGAGGAGTTTAACTGGGTCTTTGTTTTCTTTTTCCTTTTTTTTTTTTTCTCCCTGAGATACAGTGTTTGAGTCTATGTGTTCAGTTCAGTTCAGACGCTCAGTCATGTCCGACTCTTTGCAACCCCATGAGTCGCAGCACGCCAGGCCTCCCTGTCCATCACCAGCTCCCAGAGTTCACTCAAACTCATGTCCATCGAGTCGGTGATGCCATCCAGCCATCTCATCCTCTGTCGTCCCCTTCTCCTCCTGCCCTCAATCCCTCCCAGCATCAGGGTCTTCCAATGAGTCAACTCTTTGCATGAGGTGGCCAAAGTATTGGAGTTTCAGCTTTAACATCAGTTCTTCCAATGAACACCCAGGACTGATCTCCTTTAGGATGGACTGGTTGGATCTCCTTGCAGTCCAAGGGACTCTCAAGAGTCTTCTCCAACACCACATTCAAAAGCATCAATTCTTTGGCGCTCAACTTTCTTCACAGTCCAACTCTCATATCCATGCATGACCACTGGAAAACCCATAGCCTTGACTAGACGGACCTTTGTTGGCAAAGTAATATCTCTGCTTTTGAATATGCTATCTAGGTTGGTCATAACTTTCCTTCCAAGGAGGAAGCGTCTTTTCATTTAATGGCTGCAGTCACCATCTGCAGTGACTTTGGAGCCCCCCCAAAATAAAGTCTGACACTGTTTCCACTGTTTCCCCATCTAATTCCCATGAAGTGATGGGACCAGATGCCATGATCTTAGTTTTCTGAATGTTGAGCTTTAAGCCAACTTGTTCACTCTCCTCTTTCGCTTTCATCAAGAGGCTTTTTAGTTCCTCTTCACTTTCTGCCATAAGGGTGGTGTCATCTGCATATCTGAGGTTATTGATATTTCTTCCAGCAATCTTGATTTCAGCTTGTGCTTCTTCCAGCCCAGCGTTTCTCATGATGTACTCTGCATATGTGCAGCCATATATAACTTGTTTTTTTCTTAAACTTTGTATTTTGAATTGGAGTATAGTGATGAACAGTGTTGTAATAGTTTCAGGTGGACAGCAAATGTCAGCCATATAAATATCTGTATCTGCATATATTCTCCCCAAAACCTCCTAACCATTCAGGCTGCTACATAACGTTGACCCGAGTTCTCTGCACTATATACAGTAGGTTCTTGTTGATTATTCATTTTAAGTTATATTATTGTCATCATTATTTTGTGAATAAAGATGCAGCTTTATGGAACGTATTACTATCATAACTAATTGTGTGGTCTTGGGTAATTTAAGCTTCTTGAGCTTCAGTTTCTTTGTTTGCAAGAGACAGATAATAATGGTTATTTCACAGTGTTGTTGTAAGTGTTACATGTGGAGATACATACAGAAATACTTTAAACAGTGTTTGGCATATAAATGTGTGCAGAATAAATGTTATTTTCTTTCCTTCAACTGAAACACCTGGAAGAGAGATTAAAAAATACTGTGACTAATAAGGCAAAAGAAATTGCACTGGAAACAGTGCATGAGGCCTCGGTACCATTTGTAATCTAGCTGGGGCCTTATTGTGTTATTTTAGGGGGCAATGGTTATGATAACTCTTTTTTTAAAAAATTCATAGGTTCTGATGAGAATAACACAAGCTAGAAGGTTCCTGAACTGTTCACACCAAAAATAACCCCAAATGGTTCTGAAACATCATCAGAGTCTGAGATTTGTAAAAATGGTTAGATTGTCATTATAGATAGAATCATATAAAGTCTATTTATCATTCAAAGCTTAGAAATTCATCTTTCTTCAGTAAGTTTGAAAACAAATTTGTAATGAATGCAGCTTTGTCATTTATAACAGAGAAAGTTCTCCCGTTTTGACTGGTTTGTGTTCCTTTTTTGCCCAGGCTCTCATGATTTAGAGAACCTGTCATCACCTGGCTGTATCCACCTTGTAAAGGAAACAAGCTGGTTGATTATTTAGGACTCCCATCGCTTTTGCACTTCATCTGTCTCCTGCATCTGTTTAATGAGATGCTTTGCTTTTTTCAGAACACACTGAAAGAGATGCTCTTTCACCTCTGTGCTATTTCTTTCACTTTGGCGTACAAAGAAGTCCCATTGAAAGCAACTTTTAAAGGGGTTGGGTGGGGAAAATGAAGGCTTCCTAGAGAGTGACACCTGAGCTGAGGTCTTGAATGGTGAGCAGGAGTTAGTTAGTCCAAGAAATGAGGAGGAGGCATGGACAAAGGTCTAAGGGCATGGAGTGGCTTGGGGAATGTGGAAATGTGTTACTGGAGTTGCTGGAGCTTAGAGGTAGGGAGATCAGGAGGAGAAGTTGGAGGTGCTGGCATGGGATAAAGTATGGAAGGCCTAGGTTGCCCGGTTAAGCAGCTTAGAACTTATTAAATAGGCAATGTGAGCCTTTGATGAGTTGTAAGGTGGTGGGGGTATGGTCTAATTTTTTTTCTAGGCAGATCAGTGGGCTGGGGGGAACAGTGTAGATAGAGGAGAAGATGGGCAATGTAGATTATGATTGGCCAAGGCTAGGAGCAGGAGACTAGGGAGTTGGCTGCTGCCAGGGTCTAGCTTAGAGATGATAAAGAGTCGAGTCAGGCTAGTGGTTGAGTGAGAGGGTAATGTGTTGGTCTAGATGACTACCCTGCTGCTAAGCAGCTGCTAAGTCACTTCAGTCGTGTCCGACTCTGTGCGACCCCATAGATGGCAGCCCACCAGGCTTACCCTAACCTCGGCCAAATCTAGCTGGGGGCCTAAATTATGAATATTAGCTATTTCCTTTGATGACCTCACCATGTAATCGTCAACTCCTTCAGTCTGACTTGTATAGATCTTTGGTTCCTATTGTCTGCACGCTGTAGTCACCTGGAGACTTTGAGAAACTACTAATGCCTCGGTTCCGGCTCCAGAGATTCTGACTTAGCTGGTGTGGGGTGCAGCCTGGGCATGGGGATCTTTGAACGTTCTCCAGCTGATTCTAGAATGTGAAGCAAAGAGAAGCAGTGGTGCAGGTTTCACCAAAACAGCATTAAAAAAAATAGGCATTGTGACAATATTTTCTTTCTATCTTCTCAATCTTGTCTATGGGTTTAGGAACTCATAAGCAAAGAAAAAAAAAGGTAAAAGGACACAAAAAATGTTCACAATTTTTAGTCAGCCAGGATTATTAAGAATGTTGTGAGTCTTACACAATAGTTGGCCAATACAATTTTGGGAGTTACAGACTGAGTCCAAACTGAATTGATTCCACTGAACCAATTGCTTATGGTTACAGATGGAGGTTTGTACAAAGTCTCTGGCAGCACTCTCTTTGGATTAAAATGAATTTTCACTGCCAAGGATTTACTTTGCTTCTACTGTGGATTTATTTTTTTGAGTGTAAAGAAATTCATCCTAACTGGGTTATTTGCACTTATTTGTCTTGAGCTAAATTGTTATCTGGTATCATCACAGGCCTCCTCAATGATGGCCTAGCTCAGTCCTCAAATTTTAATGTCTATGAGAATAACCTAAAAATACTATGAAATGCAGGTTCAGATTCAGTTGCTTAAGGGCAGGGCCTGAAATTCTGTACCTAATGAGCTTTCAGGTCCTGCTGAAGTTGCTGGCCTATTGACCTCACTTTGAGAGGATCAATGGGACCCAGGAAATATTCTAAAGGCTTTGATTATTCTTCTTTCTCTTCAGTCATGGTCATATAAAGAGAAGTATAAAGAAAAGAAGTGATAATATTTAATTTGAAAAAATCTCTAAGTGAAGACTTATTTGTGGAATACAATTAAATTATTAAATGTTTCCATCTGTGCATGACATTTCTACCAATTTTAAACCTCTTTATTATGCCTTTGAAGATACCGGGAGAAATTACTTCAGCCCATACAAATATAAGATGACACGTAATTAATAAAATAGTTGACATATTTAATGTATGGCAATAGCTGAAAAGTCATCCTTTCAAAATATCTGACAATGTTATTAAACTCAAATCTGGAAAATTTGAGAACATCAAAGTTAGACTATAGGTACTGGGAGAACTCACAGCTCAGTGTATAATCTTTGGAGAACCTTGAATCTAATGACACACAGGTAAGATTTAAGATTTTTTCCCCCTCAGAGTAAAAAGTTCAATAAACTTGATTCAAAATTCATAGGAACCAAAAATATTATATCTTTTGAACTTGGAAAATTTTACATTTCTAATATAGCTAAACAGAGAATATCTAGCAAGGTTTCCCCCCCCCCCAAGCCCTGTAGGCACAGTTCAAAAGGAATCTTGGTTATATTTTTAAAAGGAGGAAAATGGAAGTTTGAGTCTATAACTAGTATATGAACAATTGTGACCAGTAAGATGTAATGGAATGAAATATAATTTTGACCTCCACTGCTTTTTAAAATTTATTTAATGGAGCGTTTTTTCTCTCGTGTTGGGTGAAAATTCTGACATCCTCCAGGAATGTTCTAGTCACATAAGGAATGGAAAGTCCTACCTACTCTCAATCTTAGCCAAAAGACACCATCTTGATTTTGAAATAGAATTCCAGCTGGATGCATTAATTAGCATGTCAAGTGAAGTGAAGTGAAAGTCACTCAGTCATGTCTTACTCTTTGTGAATCCATGGACTATACAGTCCATGGAATTCTCCAGGCCAGAATACAGGAGTGGGTACCCTTTCCCTTCTCCAGGGAATCTTCCCAACCCAGGTATCAAACCCAGGTCTCCCACACTGCAGGCGGATTCTTTACCATCTGAGCCACAGAGGAAGCCCAGCACATCAATATACATTAAAAGGTAAGACTCCTGTTATCTCAGCCATAACCTGTTCTTCTTTTCCTAACCCGTTTTCCCTCTTTCTCTATTTTCTAAACTTCGGCTCCTCTGAGGTCAGAGCACAAGAAGGTTGGGAGCAAAAAGGTACAGAAAAGTTCTTACTTGAATGGTATGTTTGTGAGCTGGCTTTGCACAGGCTGGGCCTGGCAGATGCTCAGAGGTGAAGCTTTTTCTCGGGTCCCTCCAACAATAGTTCTAGGAGGTGGGCCATCCATACTATCTCCTAGTTGAGCTCTCTTCTTATTCCTTATTTTCTGGACTTTCCACTCCACTGAGACTTTGGAGCCTCATTTCCTCAGGAGGCTCTCTGGGAGCAGAATTAAAAATGATTCCAATCCAGCTCTTTCCCTGTGGGATGGGATTAAGAGTCACACAGGGTAGTGCTGTCTACAAAAAAATTCCTTTTGCAAATGCTCCCCCAGTATCCACAAATGCAAACCTTTTATGGCTTCCTTGCAGGTTTTAGGGCTGTTTATCCAGTTTTTAATAATGTTCTTTGAAATTTCCACAAAGTGATTCGGAACCTCATTTTGGAATTTCATATTTATGGAGTCTTTGGTGTCTCAGTTCAGTTCAGTTCAGTCACTCAGTCGTGTCCTACTCTTTGTGACCCCATGAATCGCAGCACACCAGGCCTCCCTGTCCATCACCAACTCCCAGAGTTCACCCAGACTCATTTCCATCTAGTCGGTGATGCCATCCATCCAGCCATCTCATCCTCTGTTGTCCCTTTTTCCTCCTGCCCCCAATCCCTCCCAGCAGCAGAGTCTTTTCCAATGAGTCAACTCTTCGCATGAGGTGGCCGAAGTACTGGAGTTTCAGCTTTAGCATCAGTCCTTCCAATGAACACCCAGGACTGGTCTCCTTTAGGATGGACTGGTTGGATCTCCTTGCAGTCCAAGGGACTCTCAAGAGTCTTCTCCAACACCACAGTTCAAAAGCATCAATTCTTTGGCACTCAGCTTTCTTCACAGTCCAACTCTCACATCCATACATGACCACTGGAAAAACCATAGCCTTGACCAGATGGACCTTTGCTGGCAAAGTAATGTCTCTGCTTTTGAATATGCTATCTAGGTTGGTAATAACTTTCCTTCCAAGGAGTAAGTGTCTTTTAATTTCTTGGCTGCAATCACCATCTGCAATGATTTTGGAGCCCCCAAAAATAAAGTCTGACACTGTTTCCCCATCTAATTCCCATGAAGTGATGGGACCAGATGCCATGATCTTAGTTTTCTGAATGTTGAGCTTTAAGCCAACTTTTTCACTCTCCTCTTTCACTTTCATCAAGAGGCTTTTTAGTTCCTCTTCACTTTCTGCCATAAGGGTGGTGTCATCTGCATATCTGAGGTTATTGATATTTGTCCCGACAATCTTGATTCCAGCTTGTGCTTCTTCCAGCCCAGCGTTTCTCATAATGTACTCCGCATATAAGTTAAATAAGCGGGGTGACAATATACAGCCTTGATGTACTCCTTTTCCTATTTGGAACCAGTCTGTTGTTCCATATCCAGTTCTAACTGTTGCTTCCTGACCTGCATACAGGTTTCTTAAGAGGCAGGTCAGGTGGTCTGGTATGCCCATCTCTTTCAGAATTTTCCACAGTTTATTGTGATCCACACAGTCAAAGGCTTTGGCATAGTCAATAAAGCAGAAATAGATGTTTTTCTGGAACTCTCTTGCTTTTTCCATGATCCAGCAGATGTTGGCAATTTGATCTCTGGTTCCTCTGCCTTTCCTAAAACCAGCTTGAACATCTGGAAGTTCACAGTACACGTACTGCTGAAGCCTGGCTTGGAGAATTTTGAGCATTACTTTACTAGCGTGTGAGATGAGTGCAATTGTGCGGTAGTTTGAGCATTCTTTGGCATTGCCTTTCTTTGGGACTGGAATGAAAACTGACCTTTTCCAGTCCTGTGGCCACTGCTGAGTCTTCCAAATTTGCTGACATATTGAGTGCAGCACTTTCACAGCATCATCTTCCAGGATTGAAATAGCTTAACTGGAATTCCATCATCTCCACTAGCTTTGTTCGTAGTGATGCTTTCTAAGGCCCATTTGACTTCACATTCCAGGATGTCTGGCTCTGGGTGAGTGATCACACCCTTGTGATTATCTTGGTTATGAAGCTCTTTTTTGTAGAGTTCTTCTGTGTATTCTTGCCACCTCTTCTTAATATCTTCTGCTTCTGTTAGGTCCATACCATTTCTGTCCTTTATCGAGCCCATCTTTGCATGAAATGTTCCCTTGGTATCTCTAATTTTCTTGAAGAGATCTCTAGTCTTTCCCATTCTGTTGTTTTCCTCTATTTCTTTGCATTGATCACTGAGGAAGGCTTTCTTATCTCTCCTTGCTATTCTTTGGAACTCTGCATTCAGATGCTTATATCTTTCCTTTTCTCCTTTGCTTTTCACTTCTCTTCTTTTCACAGCTATTTGTAAGGCCTCCAGGCAGCCATTTTGCTTTTTTGCATTTCTTTTCCATGGGGATGGTCTTGATCCCTGTCTCCTGTACAATGTCACTAATCTCCATCCATAGTTCATCAGGCACTCTGTCTATCAGATCTAGTCCCTTAAATCTATTTCTCACTTCCACTGTATAATCATAAGGAATTCGATTTAGGTCATACCTGAATGGTCTAGTGGTTTTCCCTACTTTCTTCAATTTAAGTCTGAATTTGGCAATAAGGAGTTCATGGTCTGAGCCACAGTCAGCTCCCGGTCTTGTTTTTGCTGATTGTATAGAGCTTCTCCATCTTTGGCTACAAAGAATATAATCAATCTGATTTCGGTGTTGACCATCTGGTGATGTCCATGGTGCCTAGTAGTAAGTTCCAATTTAATATACTATTATCCTATAATCTAAACTTCTATTCTTCTTCCAAAATAGAGCAGTTCCTAGACTACTGACCTATGTCAAGGTATCTTTCTATGTATTAGGGTTTTTCAACCCCAACACTATTATCATTTTGGGCCAGATAATTCTTTGGTGTAGAGGACTGTCCTGAACCTTGTAGAATGTTCAGCATCATCCCTGGCCTGTTACCCACTAGATGACAGAATCACCCTCTGCCTCCCAGTCCTGACAATAAAAATGTGTCCAGACATTGCCAAGTTTCCTGGGAGACAAAACTGCCTTGGGGAAGAACCACTGCCATAAACTTGTGAGTACAGGTCAAAGGGCAAACATGTTAAAAACAAGGTTTGCATCATGAGGATGACCTAGAATGGTGGCTCTGGAACCAACCTTACACATCCACCTCATTGATTTCCACTTTATAAAGGAGTAAACAGTTCAGAGAGGCAAACAGATTACCTGGTTGCAAAATCCATATCACGGGTACAACCGGGAAGAACGTAGGTCTTCTGACCTTTGTACAGTGCTCATTGTGAGGTTGGGGATAAATAATTATTAAATCTTAACAGCACTGCTAATTTTAAGGTACCTATGCTTAGAATTTTCTGTGCCAAAAATAGAACATAGAAAACCCTTATCTAATTAGTTAGTGAATGGCACTGAATTAAAATTGGACACCATAATTAATCAATGCTAAATTGTAGTCAAATCCATTACCCTTGAATAGATTATCTCTGTGACCCACAGTCTCCTCCTGACACCACGCGTTGGGGGTCTGAAGGAGCTGATTGGAGGGCTTTGAGAAGGTGGGAGGCTGGGGGTCGAAGGGACCCTGTAAGTGGCAGTAAATCATTTTTGTGTTATCTGTAGCTTGTTTTTATCTGTGTCACTGCTCCTCTCCATTAACAAAGCTAATTGAGAATTGACTATTGCCAACTTTTATTTTAGAAGGCCAGAGATGCAGAAAAAATGGAAACTTTTCAATTGTCTATTCTAACTATGGTCAATTTCACGACCACATGATCAAATTTCAGAAACTTTTCTTTCTCTGTTTTTTTTAACTAGAGTGCCCTTCAAGTTTCTTTTTTTTAATTGTTGTTTTCTGTTTCTTCCTTTTAATCACTGAACAAAATAAATGCTTTTCAAAGAATTGTTAGTTTTCTTTTTCTCAAAGTCTTACAAGAAACAGGCTTTGGAAGCAAAATTTAGCAATTTCCCTAGTATTTTATTTCCTGAAGAGTACCTTTCATTTCTGAATTTTACTTGTGTGCTTAGATAGGAAATGCAGTGTTTCTAATTGCGTAGGAATCGCCACCTGAATGCTTGCCGTCCACCTGAACTCAGCTTCAGTCTCAAGTTGTTGCGACTCAATGCTCGCCTCCCGAAGGAGCCCCTCTCTCTCAGTCTGGCTGCAGTACTACTCCATTAGAAATGTAGAAATCGGGCCTTCCCTGGTGGGCCAGTGGTTAAGACTTTGCCTTCCAATGTAGGAGTGTGGTTTGTTTCCTGGTCAGGGAGCTAAGATTCCACATGTCTTGTAGGCAAAAAACCAAAACATAAAAGCAATATTGTAACAAATTCAATAAAGACTTTGAAAACGGTCCACATCAGAAAAATCTTTTTTAAAACGTGGAAATTATCAGTGAGTCTTCTCTCTTATGGAGCTTTCCTAGTGGCTCAGAGGTAAATACTCTGTCTGCAATGTAGGAGACGTGGGTTTGTTCCCTGGGTCAGGAAGACGCCCTGGAGGAGGAAATGGAAACTCACTCCAGTATTCTTGCCAGGAAAATCCCATGGACAGAGGAGCCTGGCCATAAGGTTGCAAAGAGTCAGACACAACTGAAACGGCTTAGCTCACACACATTGTCCATTTATTGGACACTTACTGTGCCCCAGACACTATGCCAACATGTTTCCAGGCTTTTAATCCTCACAACACTCCTTGGCAGGCAGGTATCACTGTCCCATGTCTCAGGTGAAGGAACTAATCAGCATGCCCAAGGTTGTTCAGTCACAAGTGGTGGAGTTTCTGGAAATGCCTGCCCATGCTCTTTTTATTCCCCATAGTGCACAGCCTGTAAGATCTTCCCAACCAGGGATTGAACCTGGGCCCTTACAGTGAAGGGCCCTTTTTCTCCCTTTTTCCCTTTTGGGTGTGGCCCATGCTTTTAACCACCACATGGTACTGTCTCCCCATTCACTTAGAATCCTGGGCCACTTGTCTCTTAAAAATGTCTCCAGGGGTTGTCCTTTCCTCTGTGGTCTATGCCTTATGCCTGGATTCTTCTCAGAGCCTCCTGTGCAATGGCACATGCCTCACACCATCTGTACCTAAATCTTGCTTTTAATAAGACATTCCTCCCATCTAAATCTGTCAAGTGCATCTGCATTCTTTATTATGTCACTCTAGTAGCTGTCCTGATCCTGTGCTCTTGGAAACCTGATGTCCAGAACTTTAAAAAGCTACTTGACTATGCAAAATATGTCCTGAAACCTATCAATTGAAGAAGCTCCAAGAAGGTTTCTTTCTGAGAGACGAGGCCTGCAGATGGAAGAACTATAATGAGGTAGAAGGGGGAACGGCGGGCGTGGCAGACTTTGATGGGTTAAGCAGATAAAACAGAGGAACAATCTCTGGAAATAATATGGTGCCACCTGGAATTCATCTTAACCCAGAGACTGCACAAGCAATAGGCTGGGACACTTCCATAGCACGAGAGCGTTTGCTCACTCACTCGTTCAGTGTCAGGCTGAACTGTCTAGAGAGTGAAGGTGTCCCCTTCCTCCCTTGGTGCCATGTGTGTGTCCCTCCCACGCATGCTCAGTCTACGAGGATGACTTCTGATAGAGGAGGACCGTCCCTCAATCGAGGGAGCTCCTGCTAGCTTGCTTTTTTTTTTTTTTAAATTAATTTTTATCGGAATATAGGTGCTTTACAATGTTAGTACGGCAAAATGAATCAGCCATCTGTGTCCATATATCCCCTCTCTTTTGAACTTGCTTCGCATTCAGATCATCCCAGTGCATTAAGGTAGAGTTCCCTGTGCTATAGAGTATGTTCCCATTAGTTACCTATTTTACACTTAGTATGAATAGTGTAATCGCAATCCCCCAATTCAAACAAACTTTCATTTATTTATTCATCCATCCTCACATCCTTCCGTCCAGTTAAATATTTATTAGGCCTGGTTCCTAAGCTGGCAACGTATCAGCAAAGACAGTTCTTGCCCTTTGAAAGTTGATATTCAGTTGAGAGAGGAAATGGGTAAGTGAATGGATACTTCAGATAGTGACAAGTCCTGTAAATGAGATACAGTAGAAGAGGGGAGAGACTAAAGAGGACCGGAGGTGCTATTTTAGCTAGGAAGGCAGGGGAGGCCTTTGCGGGGGGTGACTTCGAGAGGGACTGAAGGGTGAGTGTCACCCACTCACCGCACATTTGGGAGACAGGCCTTCTAGGCTGAGGCAGCAGCAGGCAGGCAGGTGCGACAGAAGCAGAGGAAAAGCCTGAGACAGCCCTGAGAATGCGCTGACATCCGTAGTATGGATACGAGATTCTGCACCGCGGCTGGCAGCGAGGTGGGGACAGCACCAGAGCAGCTGCGTACCAGGTGAGGGGCGTGTGTGCTTCCCGCCTTCCAGGCGCCGAGTCATTTAGAAATAGTATCTCGCCTTGTTATGTCTTTAAGTTGACTTGTACTTTCATTAAGGTAATGCATGCATATAGTTAATCAAGGAGAAAGGCTTGTAACAAACAGTGGGAAGCCTCTGCTTGGTCCTCCCGCCTCTAATCTTTTTCTTCAGAGGCAACCACTTTCAACTTTTTAAACTGTTTCTTCTGCAAAGAGTCGGACACGACTGAGCGACTTTCCCTTCGCTTCCGGTGTTTACGCCTTTATTTCCAGATCCTGTGCTCACGCTGTTACCTCAGCCTTAGTCCTTTCCTGACTTTCTCCAGAGTGTGATAGATGAATGCTTCAGCTCTCTGATTCACCTCCCTCCCTTCCTAGCTCCAACCCTTGGATACACTTACTACAATTTTTGTTCAGTTAATATTCAGTGTTTACATGGTGTTGACTGGGTGAATATTGTTTATTGTCAAGTCAACAAACATAATCATTTTTCCTCAAACTATCTTAACCTTTTATTTCGCCTGTAGTAAAGAATTGCCCCCCTCCACGTTTTTTTTTTATTTTTTAACTTGCTCAGTTCTAAGTACAGATCACTACTATTTTTTCCAGATTTGCTAATAGATATGTCACCTGATGTCTGTCAATAATTTGTCCATTTCCAAACACTCATTTATGTTCTTCCTCCTGCCCCACAGCCCTCCCCATTTGGAGGAGTGCTCTTTGGGTGTGGAAAGTACCTCTTATCCACTTTCCTGTGCTAGATTTCCTCTTTCCTGCATCCCATTCTTCTTTTCTTTTTGGTTAATTTTCTGAATTTGCTGAAGGATATCCTCCAGGAACTTCCTAAGAAAGGGTGCATGGGAAGAATTTTTTTTTTATTCCTTGCATGTCTAAAAATAAATTTATTCAAACCTCAAATTTGACTGAAAATTGGGCTGGGTATATCATTCTAGATGGAAAATAATTTCCTTGGAATTTTGAAGGTATTTGTCTATGTCTAGAAAAAGTCTTATAACATTCTGATATCTCTCTTTTCATATAAATCTGTTTCTTTCTTCTTTAAAAACTCTTATATTCATTCTATTCCTGGTCTCCTGAGATTTGAGATTGTTGTACACCTTAATCATCCTTCAAAAACACGCTGGAAATGTGTCCTGAAAAGAGATGCAAAGTTTCCAGAGATTCTGAGGCCATTAAACAAACAACAATAATAACCAAAAACCCTTTTGGGAGAAGGGTATGATGCTAATGGAGATGGTGATCAGAAGGGAATTAGGCACTTTTGAAAGCAATGTAAATATTCGATACTTTTTTGGCCTCCTTTAAAACAGCGATTCTCAACCACGTGTGATTTTGCTGCGCAGAGGATCTTTGGCAATGTCTGGAGATACTTTTGGTGGTCATGGCTTTGGATGGGGGAGGCTTGCTGCGGGCATGCAGTGGCTAGAGGCTAGGGATGATGCTAACCCCCCTACAATGCGCAGGACAACCCGCCCCCTCCCCGCAACAGTGAAGAATTATCAGGTCCAAAAAGTCAGTAGGAAGGGCTTTGGCCAGGCTGATGCTCTCTCCCCTCTCCCACCTGTGGCCAAAGGCATGCGGGTATCTCCCAGTTGGCCTGGGGGTGACAGTTCACTCTGCTCCACCACTGAAGCTGAAACTCAGACCCCACGCATACCGATGGCTAATTAATTCATGTTAATGTATGGCAAAAACCAACACAATATTGTAAAGTAATTATCCTTCGATTAAAAATAAATACATAAAAAGCTCAGTGCTGTGGTTGAGGAACTCTGCTGTAAAGATTTCAAGTTTCTTTCTTAGAGATGTTAGCAACCATAAGCAGATTGGTTTCATTCTCCTTCATGCATCAATTCCACACGTGTAACGGCATGTCTGGTAAGTGACAGGCACTGTGCTGGCCCTCACAGAACTTAGAGTCTCCTGAAGTAAACGGGCTTGCTTTTAATTTGGGGCATGTTTAGAGAATCCATGAAATAGCTTAATCTTCTCTCAATCTGGGGGTTGCAAAAACAAGTTTCTTAAAGGAATAAGCCCTCTCTCCAAGTTTTGCTGTATTTGGGTCTATACGTTCCCATCCCAGTGGCACCCCATTCCAGTACTCTTGCCTGGAAAATCCCATGGATGGAGGAGCCTGGTGGGCTGCAATCCATGAGGTCACTAAGAGTTGGACTCGACTTCACTTTCACTTTTCACTTTCATGCATTGGAGAAGGAAATGGCAACCCCCTCCAGTGTTCTTGCCTGGAGAATCCCAGGGACGGGGGAGCCTGGTGGGCTGCCGTCTATGGGGTCGCACGGAGTTGGACACGACTGAAGCGACTTAGCAGCAGCAGCAGCAGTTCCCATCCCGGACCCTAGAGAGAGGCTGCTAGGAGTGATGATGAGGTAGGTCGAAGTGCATTGACTAACGATGGAGACATCCACGTACCCTAACATCAACCCGAGCCCTGGATGAGACCCGTGTCTTTACACTCTGCGCTAAAATCAGTTGAAATGGCTGGTTGGAAATGCAGATTCCTAGGACCTGACTCAGACGAAGTGGAATCAGAATCAGTAGGGTGTGGCCAAGAAAAAGTATGTTAACAAGCTGCCTAAGGGGCTTTTTGTGCAGTGATTATTTGAAAGCATCTGGCCCTGATTGTGCTGTGGTGAAAATAGCCTTTGCATTCAGGGCTGGAAGTGGTGGTGATTAGCTCACAACAATGTCTTTAATTTTTGGAAGAAGGTGAACCAGTAGCAACAAGTTTGGAGCACCAACACTGTCTTCTTCACATGGTCCTAACTGACTCTGAGTTCACCGCTTATTAGCTGTGTGACACTGAGGAAATAATCCAGCCTCTCTGAACCCCAGTTTCCCTTCTCTGTAAAATGGAAATAGCAGTGTATATTTCATAAGGTGAATGTTGGGATTCATGTGAAATGGTTAGCACAGAGTTTGGTCATAATCAGTGCCCAATATCACAGTTACGAAGAACCCCAGCTGTTGTGATCCTGAAAAGAAAATTCTTTATGTAAACTTCAGTGATTTCTCCAGGAAAAGATGATGTCTTCTGTTTCAGTGTTGTTCCCCCTCTTTCTTCCTTAGGATCATGAGACCTGATTATTGGTAACGTTCTCGGGAGCCCCCTCTCTCCAGTCTTCATGCCTGTGCATGCTCATATACCTTACACACGAGTGGGCACATGTCCTCTCTCCCACTCGCAAACACCATGCATACCACATGGCTTTCTCCTTTGGACCTAAGCGTCTGTTTGACATTCTTTGTTCTGGAAACGCGTCTTGTCAGCACGCTGCTCTCTAAGATCCACACTGAACAGCGGCTCGTTGGCAGTAATAATCAGTGCCTTTTAGACGATACAGGCTTAATGGTAACAAGTGGGTAGGGCGGGGAGGCTGGAGGCAGGAGCAGTGGGGAGAGCGGTAGAGCAAGTAGCACGGCACAGTCAGCAGCTTTATTGCGGGGCAGCCGGAAAGTGGAAGGTGCCCTCTCCCCTTTCTGGGGCCTGCGGTACCAGGTTTAGGGATGAAGTGGAGACAGAACACCCTCCTGGGGGCAGGGCTGGCTGGCGCTGAACGAGTGTGGTGTCATCACAGCCAGGCCGGGAGCCCTCTACAGGCTCTTCCCATCATAGTTTTGCGATTAGTCACACTTCCTGCTGAAAACAGGCAGATACAGAGAGGGGAATCCTACTGTGAGGTTTGGAGAGGATTTCAAATGGGTCTTTTCTGAAAATAAGGTTGAAGGTAGGAAGAAGAGGAGGAACTTTCTCTGGGGCCGGTGCTTGTTGAGCCTTAGCAATAGAGATGCCCACAGATCTGGGGACCTCCAGTTCCGTGTCTTTGTCACGTGTCAGACTTGGCTGTTCAAGTGACTCTGACCAGCACTCAGATTTAATGGACCACTGGGATGTGGGTGAAGAAGGGTTTCTTAAGTGGGTTTGAGTCTGTTGGTCAACATCTGTTGAGCACTGCCAGGGGACATCTAGGAAAACTGGCTAAATCATTGGGCAAAGTACTTAATCTCTCTAGCCTCAGTTTCCTCATCTGTGAATTGGGCTACACAAAGGCTTTATCGCATAGGATTGTTGTGAGTATTACAGGAGAGAAGGCTCAAGAGCACTTCAAGGGGGATCTGGTACACAGTGGGCCTTCTGGAGAAATCTGGACTATTATTCTCATGAGAAATTCATCAATACTCGATGTTGTAGGCAGGCTTGCTGAGATATGGTGAAAGTCTTTGGCTTTTTATTACATTTTGAAGTCTAAAAGAGTGATTTCTTTATGTACTCAACATTTTCTGGAAATGCAATACAGTTAGTATTTCTGGAAATACAATACAGTACGGTTGAAATTTAGTCCTAAGAGGTAAGCTCAGGGCTCTTGCTGTTGCAGCAGTGATGACTGGCATGTTGAAAGAAAGCAGGTTGCGTTCAACTTGAAGCCTACAAAGAACCTTCTCAGCTTTGAACCTTAAACTTTACAAAGGAACAAATGAAGTGCATTGGAGCAAAAGTTCTTCAGCTCTTCTGCCACCAACAGATAGGGTTAAGGGTCCCTCAGTCCCTCTTTGGACTTAAGGAAAATGTGGACTTTGGGACCACCTTTGTAAGAAGGCTAACTTTTTGTACATCTTTTTTTTTTTTTTTTTTTAGCCACAGGACTTTGGGAGAATAGATTCCAACCATATGGAGATGGTAAACCAGGAATATTTTTAAAAAGAATCTAGCATTTTGTTCTTTCAGAAGTAAAGTGACAACTGCTGGTCGAAAAGCATATTTTTGTTATTAAGGAAGCAAATTAAAATTGCAGGAAAACAATGGAATGATCAGCTTGCAAAAGTTATTTGCTTTGATTAAAAGCACCAATAAATGTGTCTTGGTGCTATAAACTGCTTCATTTAGCACTTGACATATAATAGATTTTTTTTGCAGCGTAATATCTCCATTGAAATATAATTATTTTGCAGATTGCTCAGCTGAATACCCTTATAAACATGCTGTTGGGTGATTCACCCCGGGCGATCATCAGGAGATCATGACAATGTGCACAGTTGATGGACACATGAAGGATGTGGCAGTCGAGCTTGGAGCAGAGAAGGTGATTTGTTGCAGAGCAATTACCCTAATGCATTTTTAAAAGCATAAAATAAAGTATCATTTCATTTGCTGAAAAGGTATTTTAGGTGCTTCGGTAAAGCACTGACAGAATATTTTGATTGTCAGCTTTTTCTTTTTTTTTTTTTAAGTTAGATAATTACATTTACCAGTTAAAGAATTGCCATTTAAAAATAATATTTTGTCTAAATGTTTAAAGATGTCTATTAAAAATGTATACTGAACATGACAGAGGCCTTTTCATGCTGTAATTCTAGTCGGTGGTCTGAAAACAATTAGCATGGAAAAAGAATGTACATTTATTCAGTGTTAGCTGGAGAGTCAAGATCTGTAGAGTGTGGTGAGGGTGTCCTGATGATTTTTAAAATAGCACTATTTTGCTCAGATGACACTTCTAAGAAAGGTTCTGTAGTTATGTGTGTATTTAGTTTCTTCAGTAATCTTTCTAGAGAGCAAAGCACACAGTGGGCTATGGTCTGGGGCACTCTCTGCCCCATGCATAAGAAGGAGAGAAGATGGAGAGAAACTTTAATAAAATAGCCAAATGTTACTCATCTATTTAGGCTGGTCTTTCAATTGGTATACACTAGAATGGCTGCACTGGTTGTTACCCATTGCAGCATTAGCTCACCTGCAGGTTAAAAGTCCTTCCTGGAGCCCCGCCCTGTGCAGTCCCCTCAGATCCCTCCCTGAGACCTTCCAGCTTGCTCTGCCATCCAGCACCCAAAGGACTAATGCCTGACCCAACAGGGGGCTGCCAGGCCCTGCCCCAGCCAAGCTGGCATCCATTCCAGTTTGCAGGAGTCTGGGCCATACTGGTTATCACCCCTGTTTAGATGAATCTTTGGCTTTAGCCTAGGAATGTTTAGAATATTTCAAAGCAATGTGTGGAGGCTGGCATGTGGTATGGGGCAAGAAACTGGTAAGAAACACCATTCCCTGGTCCCCGTAATCTAGGTAGAGTGGTTTAGCTGCAAAGTCAAGTCTGCCTCTTTTTGATCCCATGGATTGTAGCAATCTAGGTAGAGTACATTCAAGCTTAACATGTCTGAGCTTCTACCAAGAGAGGGAGGAGCTAGGGCAGAGCTTGGTGCTCCAGGACAGCAGCTTGGGGTCTTTCTCACTGCTTCAAGCAAGGAATGTTAGAATTGAATTGAATGCCTCAATGGCAGGAATATTAGACAGCTCTCTCAGGTCAGGAATAACCTCCAGGTGAACGAAGAAGGGAGCTGGTGAGATTATGCAAAAACACACAGCAATGATGGGGTGAAGCAATTAGGTCAGTGCTCTGTCCTTGACTCTTAAACAGGCAAATTGAAATTTTGAGGCAGATTTCTGAGGGAGACCCGATAACTTGCTATGATCTACTCACATCAAAGAAGTCCCACGGGGCCTGTTGGAGGCTGGCTGTCCATTAGAGAACACTGAGGTGTTCTTGACATATAATAGAACCTCTTGACACTGAGGTGTTCCTGTCTTTCTCCAAATGGACATTGAGAGTCCAAAGCCTCCTTTCCCTTCATGGGACATGTTTTCAATACTAGTCATTGTATGTAAAAACCCAACAGGTCTCAGTAAAATAGGAGCAGAGCAGAAATTTCTCAACTTAATAAAGACTAAAAAAACCTACAGCTGACATCATACTTAATGGTTAGAAACCTGAAGTTTCCCCATTAAGATCAGGTACAACTTTCAGTATTATTCTGAAAGTCCTTGCTAATGCAATAGGTGAGAAAAGGAAATTTAAAAATGTACTTATTGGGAAGGAAGAAATAAAATAGTCTTTGTTTTCAGGTGATATGATTACCTACTGGATCATTATGCTTAAAGTATTGACCAAAATATCTCCTGTAACTAATAAGTGTTTATAAAAAGGTTACAGAGCACAAAGTTACTATATAAAAGCCAATCACTTTCTTATATACCAGCAATGAACAATGGAATTTGAAATTTAAAATGAAACACCGTTTACATTAGTACCCCCCAAAATAAAATACTCAGACATAAATTTAACAAAATACATATAAGATCTGTATGTGGAACACTACAAAACTCTGATGAAATAAATCAAAGAAGAAATAAATAAATAAGTGGAGAGATATTTCCTGTTCACAAATAGAAAAATCTCAATATTATCAAGGTACAGTTCTTCCCAACTTTATTGGTTAAGTACCTGGTGGCTCAGATGGTAAAGAATCTGCCTGCAGTACTGGAGACCTGGGTCGATCCCTGGGTTGGGACGATCCCCTGGAAAAGGCAATGACAACCCACTCCAGTATTCTTGCCTCAAAGGATTTGGAAACATATCCATACAGAAACCTGAATGTAGATGTTTATAGCAGATTTTCCCATGACTTCCAAGAGGTAGAAGCAACCAAGATGTCCTTCAGTGGGTGAAAGGATCAATCAACTGTGATACATCCAGACAATGAGATATTATTTAGTGCTAAGAGACGGATCCAGACTTGCCGGTGAGTGTCCAGCAGTCTCCAGCAGAGGTGTGGATTGGTGGTCGCCTGCTGCACGGCTGGGGGCACTGGGTGCACGGGACCTTTTGAAGGAGGTCACCATTATCTTCATTACCCCCACCATAGTTTGGCCTTAGGTCAAACAACAGGGAGGGAACACAGCCCTGCCCATCAACAGAAAATTGGATTAAAGATTTACTGAGCATTGCCCTGCCCATCATACAAGACCCAGTTTCCTCCTCAGTCAGTCTCTCCCATCAGGAAGCTTCCATAAGCCTCTTATCCTTCTCCAGCAGAAGGCAGAAAGAATGAAAACCACAATCACAGAAAACTGACCAGTCTGATCACATGGACCACAGCCTTGTCTAACTCAATGAAACTATGAGCCATGCCCTGTAGGGCCACCCAAGGCAGATGGGTCATGGTGGAGAGTTCCAACAAAAAGTGGTCCACTGGTGAGGGAATGGCAAACCACTTCATTATTCTTGCCTTGAGAACCCCATGAACAGTATGAAAAGACAAAAAGATAGGACACTGAAAGATGAACTTTCCAGGTCGGTAGGTGGCCAGTATGCTATGGGAGATCAGTGGAGAAATAACTCCAGAAAGAATGAAGAGACAGAGCGAAAACAACACCCAGTTGTGGATGTACTGGTGATGGAAGTAAAGTCCAATGCTGTAAAGAGAAATATTGCATAGAAAGCTGGAATGTTAGATCTATGAATCAAGGCAAATTGGAAGTGGTCAAACAGGAGATGGCAAGAGTGAACATCGACATTTTAGGAATCAGCAAACTAAAATGGGCTGGAATGGGTGAATTTATATCTACTACTGTGGGCAAGAATCCCTTAGAAGAAATGGAGTAGCCATCATAGTCAACAAGAGTCCAAAATGCAGTACTTGGATACAATCTCAAAAACAAATGATCTCTGTTCATTTCCAAGGCAGATCATTCAATATCAAAGTAATCCACATCTATGCCCCGATCAGTAATGCTGAAGAAGTTGAAGTCTAACAGTTCTATGAAGGCCTACAAGACCTTCTAGAACTAACACCCAAAAAAGATGTCCTCTTCATGACAAGGGACTGGAATGCAAAAGTAGGAAGTCAAGAGATACCTGAAGTAACAGGCAAATTTGGCCTTGGAGTACAGAATGAAGCAGGGTAAAGGCTTTGCCAAGAGAATGCACTGGTCATAGCAAACACCCGCTTCCAATAACACAAGAGAAGACTACACATGGACATCACCAGACGATCAATACTGAAATCAGACTGATTACACTCTTTACAGCCAAAGATGGACAAGCTCTATACAGGGAGCAAAAACAAGACTGGGAGCTGACTGTGGCTCAGATCATGAACTCCTTATTGCCAAATTCAGACTTACATTGAGAAAGTAGAGAAAACCACTAAACCATTCAGTCCAATTCAGTTCAGTTGAGTCACTCAGTCGTGTCCAACTCTTTGCGACCCCATGAAATGCAACACACCAGACTTCCCTGTCCATCACCAACTCCTGGAGTTCACTCAAACTCATGTCCATCGAGTCGGTGATGCCATCCAGCCATCTCATCCTGTGCCGTCTCCTTCTCCTCCTGCCCCCAATCCCTCCTAGCATCAGAGTCTTTTCCAATGAGTCAACTCTTCGCATGAAGTGGCCAAAGAATTGGAGTTTCAGATTCAACATCAGTCCTTCCAATGAACACCCAGGACTGATCTCCTTTAGAATGGACTAGTTGGATCTCCTTGCAGTCCAAGGGACTCTCAAGAGTCTTCTCCAACACCACAGCTCAAAAGCATCAATTCTTTCAGCGCTCAGCTTTCTTCACAGTCCAACTCTCACACCCATACAGGACCAATGGAAAAACTATAGCCTTGACTAGACAGAAGCATGCCGGCTGCAACACACCACACAGACCATTCAGGCATGACCTAAATCAAATCCCTTGCAATTATACAGTGAAAGTGAGAAATAGATTCAAGGATTAGATCTGATAGAGTGCCTGAAAAACTATGGATGGAGGTTTGTGACATTGTACAGGAGGCAGAGATCAAGACCATCTCCAAGAAAAAGAAATTCATAAAAGCAAAATGGTTGTCAGAGGAGGCCTTACAAATAGTTTAGAAAAGAAGAGAAGCTAAAGACAAAGGAGAAAAGGAAAGATATACCCATTTGAATGCAGAGTTCCAAAGAATAGCAAGGAGAGATAAGAAAGCCTTCCTCAGTGATCAATGCAAAGAAATAGAGGAAAACAACAGAATGGGAAAGACTAGAGATCTCTTCAAGAAAATTAGAGATACCAAGGGAACATTTCATGCAGAGATGGGCTCGATAAAGGACAGAAATGGTATGGACCTAACAGAAGCAGGAGATATTAAGAAGAGGTGGCAAGAATACACAGAAGAACTATACAAAAAAGATCTTCATGACACAGATAATCACGATGGTGTGATCACTGACCTAGAGCCAGACATCCTGGAATTGCAAAGTCAAGCGGGCCTTAGGAAGCATCACTACGAACAAAGCTAGTGGAGGTGATGGAATTCCAGTTGAGCTATTTCAAATCCTAAAAGATGATGCTGTGAAAGTGCTACACTCAATATGCCAGCAAATTTGGAAGACTCAGCAGTGGCCACAGGACTGGAAAAGGTCAGTTTTCATTCCAGTCCCAAAGAAAGGCAATGCCAAAGAATGCTCAAACTACCACACAATTGCAGTCAACTCATATGCTAGCAAAGTAACGCTCAAAATTCTGCAAGCCAGGCTTCAACAGTACGTGAACCATGAACTTCCAGAAGTTCAAGCTGGATTTAGAAAAGGCAGAAGAACCAGAGATCAAATTGCCAACATCTGTTGGATCATTGAAAATGCAAGAAAGTTCCAGAAAAACATCTACTCCTGCTTTATTGACTACACCAAAGCCTTTGACTATGTACGGCACAACAAACTGTGGAAAATTCTGAAAGGGAAGGGAATACCAGACCACCTGAACTGCCTTCTGAGAAATCTGTATGCAGGTCAAGAAGCAACAGTTATAACTGGACATGGAACAACAGACTGGTTCCAAATTGGGAAAGGAGTACATCAAGGCTGTATGTTGTCACCCTGCTTATTCAACATAGATGCAAAGTACATTATGAGAACTACTGGGCTGGATAAAGCACAAGCTGGAATCAAGATTGCTGGGAGAAATATCAATAACCTCAGATATGCAGATGACAGCACCCTTATGGCAGAAAGCAAAGAAGAACTAAAGAGCCTCTTGATAAAAGTGAAAGAGGAGAGTGAAAAAGTTGGCTTAAAACTCAACATTCAGAAAACTAGGATCCTGGCATCCGGTCCCATCACTTCATGGCAAATAGATGGGGAAACAGTGGAAACAGTGTCAGACTTTATTTTTTTGGGCTCCAAAATCAGTGCAGATGGTGACTGCAGCCATGAAATTAAAAGACACTTGCTCCTTGGAAAAAAGGTTATGACCAACCTAGACAGCATATTAAAAAGCAGAGACATTACTTTGCCAACAAAGGTCCATCTAGTCAAGGCTATGGTTTTTCCAGTGGTCATGTATGAATGTGAGAGTTGGACTGTAAAGAAAGCTGTGCACCGAAGAACTGATGCTTTTGAACTGTTGTGTTGGAGAGGACTCTTGAGAGTTTCTTGGATTGCAAGGAGATCCAACCAGTCCATCCTAAAGGAAATCAGTCCTGAATATTCATTGGAAGGACTGATGCTGAAGCTGAAACTCCAATACTTTGGCCATCTGATGCAAAAAACTGACTCATTGGAAAAAACCCTGATCCTGGGAGAGATTGAAGGCAGGAGGAGAAGGGAACGACAGAGGATGAGATGGTTGGATGGCATCACCGAATGTATGGACAGGAGTTTGCGTGAGCTCTGGGAGTTGGTGGTGGACAGGGAGACCTGGCGTGCAGGCAGTTCTGGCGTGCCGCGAAGTGTCGGACACAACCGAGTGACTGAACTGAACTGAACTGAAAAAGAAATGAGTTATCCAGCCACGAAAGCAACTTAAATGCATATTACCTATCTGTAAAGGCTTCATATTGTATGATTCCAACTATATGACATTCTGTAAAAGGTGAAATTATGGAGACAGAAAAAGGGACAGAGGTTGTCAGGGTGTTGGCAGGTGGGGTGAGAGGACTTTTAGGACAGTGGAAGTACTCTGTGTGTTACGTCCTGTCACCACCTTGTGTCCAAACCTAAGAAACTAGTACAACACTTGTAGTGAATCCTAACAAACTATGAATAAGTGTTAAGTGTTAGTCGCTCAGTTGTGCCTGACTCTTTGCAACCCCATGGACTGCAGCCCACCAGGCTCCTCTGTCCATGAGATTTTGAGGCAAGGATACTGGAGGGGGTTGCCATTTCCTTCTCCAGGGGATCCTCCCAACCCAGGGATCGAAACTGAGTTTCCTGCACTGCAGGCAGATTCTTTACCAACTGAGCTACAAGGGAAGCCTTGTGATAAGTGAGAATGATATATTCATCCATTGTAACAGGTGTACTACTCTGGTGAGTAATGTTGATAAAGGGGAAGGTTATGCATGTGGGGCAAGGAACATATGGAAAGACATCTGTACCTTTCTCTCAATGTTTCTGTGAACCTAAAACCTGTTTTTAATAATAGTCTAAAAAAATCTTCCCTGACCAAAAAACCTAACAGATCTCCCCACCCTCTGTCTTGCCCTCCTCCAATCAGCTTACCATGCTACTGGCTTCCAGATCAACTGTTGAGCAATAAATCTGATCATGACCCTTTCAGCATAAAAGCCTTTAGTGCCTTCCTATTGCCCAGAGTGAGGGGAGGTCTCCAGATGTTTCTGAGCATGCACCCAATTTATGTATGCATTTATTCATAAATTATATGCAGGTAGCATTGTACTGATATGCTATAATGGATATAAATATGCTGAAGTAGACTTTAAAAGTATAAGATGAATAGTAATAATAGATATTTCACTATTTTCTTCCCACACTCCTAGTAGACTATTTTGTGCACAACAATTTGGGTGTCAGTGGTCTAGAATCATGCTACTCAAATTATATTGCTCATGCTTAGACACTCAGTCGTGTCAGACTCTCTGCAACTACTGGAGTGGGTTTCCATTTCCTCCTGCAGAGGATCTTCCCAATCCAGGGATAGAACCCTTGTCTCCTACATTTCCTGGGTTAGCAGGAGGATTCTTTACCCCTAGCGCCACCTGAGAAGCCCCAAATCATACTATATTCTGCTTGTGCTTAGTTGCTCAGTGTGTCTGACTCTTTGAGACGCCATGGGCTGTAGCCAGCCAGGCTCCTCCCCAGGAGCTTGTTAAAATGCAGTTTGAGTCAGAAAGTCTGGGGGTGGGGCTTGAGCTTCTGCAGTTGTACTGTTAGCTCTCAGGTGATGGGGTAGTTTCTGGTCCAGGGAACACACTCACAGTAGCAGGAACCTGGAACATACAGTCCAAACTCATTAGAATGTCATTAGAAATACCATCAACTGGTCTCTCTTACTTCTTTAGTTATTTGTGATCTAGACATAACATAAATTTGCGGGTTCTCCAAACATGCCATGTGGTTTTGCTGGTTGGTGTTCATGCTTCTTCTTTCGCCAAGAATGTTCTGCTCTTTCTCTTCTGATCCTGGCACTGCCAGAAATTGTTAAGACTTTGTCTGAGGCTAAACCTCCCCTAAGAAGTTTTAAAACATGACCTTCCTTCTGCCACATCCATTCTCCTTGCCCGCCTCGACCCACCCATGCAAGCAGACTGAGGTGCCCCAAGCCAATGGGAGCACCCCGTTATCTGTGCCCTCCCTGAATTCTAACAGAATGCCCTTGAAAGATTGCACTACGCTGTTGGTAATATGTTGTCATGGACATGTTAACATGTCTGCATCCCGTTGAAATCAATGTCTGTGGTAAGAAGGGAGGAGGAAGCTTGAGGGGCAGAGGGAGAGTGCAGGCCTAGCCAGGCCAGGGACAGCCTGGCTGAGCCCTGGGGAGCTCTGGAGGTGGCCTTTATGCCCACGAAGCAGTCAGTCACTGGACATGGGCACACCCTTGGGTGGGGCTCTCTACTGCTGAGCAGGCCCTAGATAGCTGAAGGCTACCTCCCCACAGCATTCCTAAACCTTGCTGCAACAGCCCTTCCTATCAGGGGAATCTAGACAGAGCATCCCAGAATTCACCTAAATATTTCTCCCCTTTTCCTAGGACTCCAGCTCCCTGAGGGCACAAGTGTGGTTAATTAGTCATTGTACTCTAAGGTCCAGGAAGAAAGGTGGAGCTCTTAAACTATGGGCTCAGTGAACAGGGTCTGCAAACGGCAGACAGACCCGTGCGGTCACCCTGAGTGGGGTGCACAAGATGGTCGATCCTTTGGGCCATGGGAATAAAATTATAAGGAGATTCTACTTATATATTTTAAACCTCTTCTTTTGGTTATATTTTTGTGTTTTAGAACATACATATGCTAGTACAGTATTACATAAGTGTTTCGTAAATAAACATAAATGAACGGGGAGATGTTCAAGCATCTTTTGGTAGAGGTACATGATCAATAGCTGTAAGGAGACCAGTTGGCATTTTTAGTAAAGTTTTACTGGAAAGAATATTGAAAGAAAGCTGAAACTCTAAATTATTGCAGGATGGGGCCTCACAGTTAGCAGCAGTTGTTTCTCAGATGCTGTGAGAGGGACAGCTGTTTGCTTTTCCAATATCCATTCTTCCCTTCTTCCTTAGTAATAGCTAAATGCATGGATGCCTAGAATAAAGACTCCATTTTCCAGCCCTCCTTGCAGTTATTAGGACCATTTCAGTCTGGCCAGTGGGATATTATGTGCAGCTTCCAGGGAGCAGCCTTAAAGGGAATGGTCATGTTCTTCTTCCTTTCCTTCTTCGGCTGGCTGGAATGTGGGTAAGATGGCTGGAGTCTGAGCAGCTATCACGCACTATACAGTGAGATATATTGAAGACATTATAGCAGGAGCTTAATAGGAGGAGGCCAGCTCCCTGGCAGTGACATGAAGCCAGCAAACCAGTTTTGGATGCCTGCTTCTATATCCTTTTACAAGGAAGAGAAATAAGCTTCTATCTTATTTAAGCCATTGTTAGCTGTGAATCTGAGAGAGTTTCTTTTTACTCATGGATGAACATAATTCTAACTGATTTGGATAGATCTGTAATCTAGCAATTCCCCCAGATGGTTTCCATTTTGCATTATGTGCCACTTCTTCCAGGAGGTGCTTTGCACCCCGCCTCCCCAACTCCCATATGAGTTATTTCAGCTAAAGAGCTAAAGTTCACAACTGTGAGAACATCACTGAAGCATCTATGCATTGATGAAACTGGGGGTGACCAAGAAGGGGACACCTGAGCTTGGGCTGGGATGGGTCACTGTGTAGGGATTCAAATGATACTCTTGAAAATTTGGGTGTTTTATTCCTTAAAACAGAAATGTTCTTTACAGCTATGTTTGTGTGTATTTTCCCATTTCTTCAGAGACTTGACTTGTATAAATAATCCTTGAGTCTTTTTGTTTTTAAACTTTTAGAACTTTTTCTAAGTAAATACTCTAATTACTTAGCTAAGTGATAAATGTTTTCCTGGCTCTGTCTAACTTTATTACATAGCACTGAGAACAATCACTTAGATTCTACAACACCCTTAATAAAGAATTAATTGAGTACATCTTTTTGACTAGAGTAATTTATTTAGAGTCAGAATTTTTGAAGAAAGTAATTTTTATTTGTGCTCACCACAAAGTAATTAGTGACAGTCTTTTTACTTAAAAGAAGGGTTTTGAAAGAGTCTTTTTTTTTTTTTTTAAGGTATCATTTATTATGGAAGAGCCTATGAGAGGAACCCTTTGTCCAGGACAATAGTCTTTTAGCCTTGTTAGTGTCTTATTCTGTATAAATGCGCCTAATTGTTACAGTTGCTAAACAGAACCCATCCTTCTGAGTGGGATCATTTAGCTGTGAGGAGGCATAATAGCACTTGCATCCAAAATTTGCAGCAATTTTACATATTCTTTCTGCAGAATTTTTTTTTCTTGTTGCCAAAGGCACAGAGGAAGTGCCGCTGTTTTCCCCATTGTCAGGGGCAGCTGCCTGTCTGGGCCGAGGCTGCGCACCCACCAACCAGGCAGATGGTGGATGGGAGCTGAGGCATGTCTTCTGTGCGCAGAACCCACTTCGCTGGCTTCGGGGAGCGCAGCTGCCATGCTCTCGGGATGGTGACAGCGAGGGAGACAGCGTCTGCATTTCAGGAGCCCTTGTATAGAGACATGTGCACTGAAAGGGTGCTTGGGATCTTTGGAGCATTGAATAGGCACTTGCATATTCAAACTGCCAGAGCTGTGTGAAAATATGAATTCTGTTAATTAGAATTTTGGATAGGAATCAGGCAGGAGGTGTGTTGCAAGGCCGAGGGGAAACCGTTCTGTCAGATCTGCATGTTAATGTGTTCCTGCTGTAGAGGCCAGCCCAGGGCCCTGCAGCCGGCTTAATGTCCCCAGGTTTCTAAGACATGATTCACTCCTCTTCCTCCACTTGTATGATCCTTCATGCTAGTCAAACCCTTCTGAAGTCAGGCTATGACAAAGGTGCAGTTGTCTGGGGGAGGGATGGAGGAAGGGGAAGGAATTTTCATTCTGCATGAGATGGAAGAAACCTGCATGACCCTGCTGGTGTGACCTGGCCCTCCAAAGGGAGTGGTTCAGTGAGGAAATCAGCCTGTGGACCATGACCCCGTGTTTCCTTACTGTCAAGTCCAGGCCACAAGGCATAACTTCAGTTCTGTTCTTCCTTCTGTATCCTCCTTTCTGTCCCATCCACCGTCCCCAAAAGTAGACCTTCAACTTGAACCCAGATATATTCCAACAACAGCTTTATTGAGTTTAATTCGGTTATAAGTGAATTGTATTTTTATACCATACAATTTGCTCATTCAAAGAATACAATTCAGTTGTTTGGGTATATTCACAGACATGTGCAACTGTTACCAGACTCCACTGTAGAAGAATTCATCACCTCTACCCTTTAGCTATTATTTCCTGTGTTTCTCACCCCTCCCTTGGCTTGAAGCAATCACTAATCTACTTTCTGTCTCTGAAGACCCAGATATTCTTATGTGTGAGTAGTTTGGGGGTATGATGGAGAGTGTATGTGTGTGGGTCTGTGAGTAGTGTGAGGTCAAGAGGATAGGACAGGGAAAACTTCTAGAACAGATGAGAAGCTAGCCCTGGCATGTAAAGGCATTCAGCTTAATTTTCTTCTCTTGAAATCAAAGCAATCCATTTCTACTCTTATCCTAAGCTGATATGGTACCCATCACTAAGTCTTTGTCAATCTTAATAGTTTACATAATCAGAATATGTTGAGAAAAGTGAATTATATATTCTACACCATGCCTGAAGCTGCTGCTGCTGCTGCTGCTAAGTCGCTTCAGTCGTGTCTGACTCTGTGCGACCCCATAGACGGCAGCCCACCAGGCCCCGCCGTCCCTGGCTCCATAATTTTGTTTGGTTTATTAATATTGCATATGTTTTACTCACATTTTAGAAGTAAAGAATTAAAGGCTGGCCAGTCAATCCTAAAGTGGTAACAGTGTTAACTCATATTTGAGGAGATCATGATAGAATTTGCATCTGATAAGTCTCAGGACAGGGCTTTAGTACCTTTTGAAGTTTTGATATTTTGTCATTTACTTCAGTTCAGTTCAGTCGCTCAGTCGTGTCCAACTCTTTGCTATCCCATGAACTGCAGCACACCAGGCCTTCCTGTCCATCACCAACTGCCGGAGTCTACCCAAACCCATGTCCATTGAGTCAGTGATGCCATCCAACCATCTCATCCTCTGTCATCACCTTTTCCTCCTACCCTCAATCTTTCCGAGCATCAGGGTCTTTTCGAATGAGTCAGCTCTTCACATCAGGTGGCCAAAGTATTGGAGTTTCAACCTCAACATCAGTCCTTCCAGTGAACACCCAGGACTGATCTCCGTTAGGATGGACTGGTTGGATCTCCTTGCAGTCCAAGGGACTCTCAAGAGTCTTCTCCAACACCACAGTTCAAAAGCATCAATTCTTTGGTGCTCATCTTTCTTTATAGTCCAACTCTCACGTCCATACATGACCACTGGAAAAACCATAGCCTTGACTAGATGGACCTTTGTTGACAAAGTAATGTCTCTGCTTTTTAATATGCTGTCTAGGTTGGTCATAGGAGAAGGCAATGACACCCCACTCCAGTACTCTTGCCTGGAAAATCCCATGGACGGAGGAGCCTGGTAGGCTGCAGTCCATGGGGTCGCTAAGAGTCGGACACAACTGAGCGACTTCACTTTCACTTTTCACTTTCATGCATTGGAGAAGGAAATGGCAACCCACTCCAGTACTCTTGCCTGGGAAATCCCATGGACAGAGGAGCCTAGTGGGCTGCAGTCCATGGGGTCGCTAAGGGTCAGACACGACTGAAGCGACTTAGCAGCAGTAGAGAAGGAGATGGCAACCCACTCCAGTGTTCTTGCCTGGAGAATCCCAGGGACAGGGGAGCCTGGTGGGCTGCCATCTATGGGGTTGCACAGAGTCGGACACGACTGAAGTGACTTAGCAGCTGCAGCAGCAGCAGCAGGTTGGTCATAACTTCCCTTCCAAGGAGTAAGAGTCTTTTAATTTCATGGCTGCAATCACCATCTGCAGTGATTTTGGAGCCCCCCAAAATAAAGTCAGCCACTGTTTCTACTGTTTCCCCATCTATTTGCCATGAAGTGATGGGACCAGATGCCATGATCTTAGTTTTCTGAATGTTGAGTTTTAAGCCAACTTTTTCACTCTCCTCTTTCACTTTCATCAAGAGGCTCTTTAGTTCTTCTTCACTTTCTGCCATAAGGGTGGTGTCATCTGCATATCTGAGGTTATTGATATTTCTCCCAGCAATCTTGATTACAGCTTGTGCTTCCTCCAGTCCAGCATTTCTCATAATGTACTCTGCATAGAAGTTAAATAAGCAGGGTGACAATATACAGCCTTGATGTACTCCTTTTCCTATTTGGAACCAATCTGTCGTTCCATGTCCACTTCTAACTGTTGCTTCCTGACCTGCATACAGGTTTCTCAAGAGGCAGGTCAGGTGGTCTGGTATTCCCTTCTCCTTCAGAATTTTCCACAGTTTATTGTGATCCACACAGTCAAAGGCTTTGGCATAGTCAATAAAGCAGAAATAGATGTTTTTCTGAAACTCTCTTGCTTTTTCAATGATCCAGCAGATGTTGGCAATTTGATCTCTGGTCCTCTGCCCTTTCTAAAACCAGCTCGAACATCTGGAAGTTCACGGTTCACGTATTGCTGAAGTCTGGCTTGGAGAGTTCTGAGCATTACTTTACTAGCGTGTGAGATGAGTGCAATTGTGTGGTATTTTGAGTCACCTTAGGCTGCTGTAGCAAAATCCCATCAACTGGGTGGCTTAAATAACACAGATTTATTTTCTCACAGCTCTGGAGGCTGGAAGTCTCATATCAGGGTGCCAGCATGGTTGAATTCTGGCAAGTTCTTTTCCTGGATTGGACACAGCACTTTCTTGTTGGGTCCTCATATGGTGGGAGTGGAGGGGGCAGTTAGTGATCAAACATGTAAATTTGAGGGGGGACACAATTCAGTCCATAACATCATTCATTCTGTTTTGTTTTTTTTTTTCATGTTACCATAAAATTAAACCATTTGTTTTAGAGAATTCACTACCTTTCTGGAGCTGGTTGTATATTAGTAAAGATGAAACACATTTGGAGCTCCCTGCTTTGGAGCATTATTGTCAGTTCTTGAAAGTTCCTGTTTGCTTAGAACTGATGGATCTGGAAGCAGAGTCTTGGAAATTATGCCAGAGCAGAAGTGAAAAATGAAGATGCAATGTGAATCTTGGAGGTGGGGCCAAGAGAATCTTTGAAGCTACAGCACAGACAGAATAGGGAAGAGAGGACCCTGAAGGGAGGATTGTCCTCCTGAGGGACTGGGTAGAATGCTGGAGTAAGATTTCAGGTAGGGATAACCTGAGAGGCGCTGAAGAGGAGGAACTGTCCAGGAATGTGGCTGTCTTCACAAGGCCTGCCACCTTACTCTGAGAGCGTGAACACCTGGGCAAGGGTCCCCTCATTCTCTCGAGGGCTGTTTCCTTTTGTGCCACAGGTGAAAGGTGGTGATGCTCAGAGTAGGTGTTCTCTGCCAGCTGGGGCAGCAAGTTAGTCCTGGCTGTTATCTGGGAGTCGTTTCTGGAGGGACAACTCAGTGGCTTTTGTCTCAGCGCCTTTCATCTGTGAGAAGGACTCTCTATTATTGAAGACTGGGAATGACACCAGTGGAGGTAAGACACAAGCCTGATCTTGATAATCATTAAAGCCAGAAAACTGCGACACTAACATACAGTTTACCCTTTCGTATGAAAATTAGAGATAGCCAAGATTTACAGTGAAAGGACTCTCAGAATATATGCTTTAGGATAACCTGATAATTAAATTCTATATATAGAAGGTATATGAAGCAAACAAAGGTTATTCAGCAGAGAGTATGTTTAAATACAGTATCAAGTTCTCTTGATACTATTTAGGTAGATTGAGACTGACATATATGCAGTACTAGATATAAAATAGATAACTACTTACCACCCTTATGGCAGAAAGTGAAGAGGAACTAAAAATCCTCTTGATGAAAGTGAAAGAGGAGAGTGAAAAAGTTGGTTTAAAGCTCAGCATTCAGAAAACTAAGATCATGGCATCCGGTCCCATCACTTCATGGGAAATAGATGGGGAAACAGTGGAAACAGTGTCAGACTTTATTTTTGGGGGATCCAAAATCACTGCAGATGGTGACTGCAGCCATGAAATTAAAAGACGCTTACTCCTTGGAAGGAAAGTTATGACGACCTAGACAGCACATTAAAAAGCAGAGACATTACTTTGCCAACAAAAGTCCACCTAGTCAAGGCTATGGTTTTTCCAGTGGTCATGTATGGATGTGAGAGTAGGACTGTGAAGAAAGCTGAGTGCTGAAGAATTGATGCTTTTGAACTATGGTGTTGGAAAAGACTCTTGAGTCCCTTGGACTCCAAGGAGATCCAACCAGTCCATCCTAAAGGAGATCAGTCCTGGGTGTTCATTGGAAGGACTGATGTTGAAGCTGAAACTCCAGTACTTTGGCCACCTCATGTGAAGAGTTGACTCATTGGAAAAGACCCTAATGCTGGGAGGGATTGAGGGCAGGAGGAGAAGGGGACGACAGAGGATGAGATGGCTGGATGGCATCACCGACTCGATGGACATGAGTTTGAGTGAACTCCAGGAGTTGGTGATGGGCAGGGAGGCCTGGCGTGCTGTGATTCATGGGGTTGCAAAGAGTTGGACATGACTGAGCGACTGAACTGAACTGAACTGAAGGACCTAATGTATAGCTCAGGGAACTCTACTGAATGCTCTGTAATGACTTGTATGGGAAAAAAAATCTAAAAAGGGTGAATATATGTATATGTATACTGATTCACTTTACACCTGAAACTAACAGCATTGTAAATCAACTATACATCAATAAAAATTAGAAAAAAAGTTCTCCTGGTGCATTTAAATGTGATATACTCCACAAAGATGAAGGTAACACACAGACATTTAGGTCTCATCTCTGTGGACAGCAAGGTGTACCTTTTGTGTGAAGACACCAGACAGTGGCAGCCTCTGCATTTGGTGGCCTGGAGAGGAAGAGCCAGTAGGTGCTTTTTCAGCTGAACCATGAGAACACTGACCTGTAGAAACCCCCAAGGAGAGGCGTTGATTTCAGAAGATGCACTTTAGTTATTTGGGGTGATTTTTTTTTTGTTATCAGCATGTGTAATATATTTTAAAAACAGATTACAAATGTTGATTTGGAAACAGTCTACTTAAATGATGGAATCAAGGATTCATCAAGAAAAGTAGAGCTCATTTTCTTTATGGAGACCACATGATATTGCTAACTCTAATGATCTTTTATGGGCTTCCCAGGTGGCTCAATGGTAAGAAATCTGCCAGCCAGTGCAGCAGACATGGGTTCAATCCCTGGGTTGGGAAGACACCCTGGAGAAGGAAATAGCAACTTCAGTATTCTTGCCTAGGAATTCCCATGGACTGAGGAGCCTGGTGGGCCACAGCCCATGAGGTCGGAAAAGAGTCAGACATGACTTATTGACCAAACAACAACAAGAATGGTGTTTTATAATTATTGACACTTAACACATAGGAGATACAACATATCTGCTAGACAGTCTTAATAGATTCTTGCATAGATGGTAAATATGCCTTTAAATGCTGGTTTTCACACTGAGTATGAAAATTACTCACTGGTTAAGTTTATGACTGAAATACACAGTTAAGTGAACCAGCAATTCAATTTCTGTTTGGCTGAGGAAATGGCTCCCCCCTTTCTCATTAGCACATGCCTGGTTTGGAAGTGGCTGACCGTTTTCACTGTGCTCACACTGACCTAAATCATACAGCCCACACTGTCTTGATTCCTGACAGATGGAACTGCGGTATGTGTGTGTTCATGTTGTGAGTGTATGTGAGAGACAGACAGACAACAGCAAAGATGAAGAAGCGAGCGAGTCTTTAAATCATTTTCAGATTTGTTGTCATTTTCCCATTGTATGTTTTTATTTTTTAAAACCGTATTTTAGTGCTATGAATGGCTGTGTCATTTTTGTTATTCTTGTTGAGCTACAAGGAAAACATTGGCAGTTCTGACAAGATCATGAAGCCAGAAGAATTTCTTGAGGAAAATATTCTCATGTGTTTTGTAAGAACTTTCTCCTTTTGTTTTCTTAGTAAAAGGACTCAACTCAATTCGCTATGAAGCTCCAATAAACATCTGTTATTTGAAGAAAAATACAGAATGAAGATTGTCTACGTAAAAATGCTCACCAGCAAATATTTGTTGAGTGTTTACTGTGGGTGACGTATTGCATCAGGTGTTCCGAGGCATCATGATGAATCGATGGATAAGACCCAGAAATGTACACATGGTGTTTCCTTTGCATTGTTTCCAAAAGGATTTACGTGAGAAATTGATGGAGTAACTGACTGCGTTTATGAGTTCTACAGTAAATACATAGAGTGATACAGATAGTCTCCAATTCAGAATGGATTCAGTTGCAAAACTCTATTTGAAAATTGTCTGAGGACCAGAAAGCATTTCCCTATACCAAAAATTTTGTATACGGTAGGTTCCTAAGCTTGTCTGTAAGAACTTCTTTAGCTTGTAGATTTAAGCCCAAATTAAGATATAAACTGAAATTATAACTCCTTTTCAGGAGCACTTCATCTGCTTTTATAACATTTAAGGGACTCAATGACCAGACCTGCGCTAGAGTGTAAAGGAATCCCACTCAGATTTTGCAGGGCACCTGCCTATATAAGCAGTTTGTATTACACAAAACTGGAGGGTCAGTGCTATTCTGATGGTCAGGCTTACCTGATTATGTGGGAAAAAACGCCATTCTGGCAACAGAGCATATACATTTGCCACTTCAGCTCCATAACCCAGTCAGTTCAGCAGATCTTTGAGATGCTTTAGTCTGACTGTTAATGATTCATCATTATTCCTTGAAAAAAGCGCTATGATGACTGATTTCATTTCCTCAAGGCCTCAAAGTTAGCTCATTTCCATTGTATTATATTTTAAAGCACAATGCCTCATGCCACATGTGGGCAGATTTGTCCTCCAGACCTCACACCCATCTGCTAGGTCTTGCTCCAGTGATATTTTGGCCATAGAGGAGTTAGAGCAAGGCTTCCCAAAGGGCTCTCATTAATATCTGCAGCTTCTTTTCCTGGAAACTTTGCAGACATTCTTGTATGAGCCTAAAAGTATTAGGGAAGCAGACAGGATGATTAACTGACTGTGTTGTATGTTTCTGTCATCCTTCAGAGTCAGGGAATGTTCATGACTGGGTGAGTCTCCCTTCCTTTGGCCATGTGTTAGGAAGAGTTTTGTTCTTAAGATGTTTCAGAATTCCTCCCTCTCCCTGGTGGCTCAGATGGTGAACGACTGAGCGATTTCATTTTCTTTCTTTCCACCACCCCCGCAGGCACATACTGAAGTAAAAATTACAAGACAGCAGAATTCCCTCACGCCTGTTGATTTATGTGTCTGTCATGCTCTGCCTCCACCTAACCACAAGTAGGGGGTCTACTCACTTTCACTTCCGGGACGGGAGAGGCTGGATACCAAGGACCTTGGGCGTGTGATGGGTTATGTGTGCACCAAAAGATGTCAAGACCAAGTATATATAAGAAATGGTTAGGTATTAGCTCTCTAAACTGAGTGGAAAATATGAATGGTCCCCATAAAACTTAAAACATAACCATAAAACATAAAAAGTAGAGAAAAATTCCTTCCTCATACCCTGATAAAACTTCATGCTAAAATAATGCAATATTAAAAATTTATACATCATCCTTAGAAAATAATCTGGAGGACTCTGCGTTAAAAACAAAACAAAAAAGTCAACCAGTCTTGATCCAGTGCCTGGCTGCTGTTGCTGCTGCTAAGTCGCTTCAGTAGTGTCTGACTCTGTGCGACCCCATAGATGGCAGCCCACCAGGCTCCCCTGTCCCTGGGATTCTCCAGGCAAGAAAAGTGGAGTGGGTTGCCATTTCCTTCTCCAGTGCGTGAAAGTGAAAAGTGAAAGTAGAGTTGCTCAGTCACATCCAACTCTTCGCGACCCCATGGACTGTAGCCTACCAGGCACCTCCGTCCATGGGATATTCCAGGCAAGAGTACTGGAGTGGAGAGCCGCACAAATACAGTCATTATGGCCTCTCCCCCAAACTCCCCCTAAGAGGGCGGGAACAGAGCTGTTCTAAGAAAGGGTAGAATGACGCACGGTGCAGGTTACAGGGAATGACTCAGAGAGCAGAGTCTCCCTGAGCCACAGAAAGTTCTGGGAAATAGACCTGCTATATAACATTATTAGAATGTTATAATAATGACAGAATATATATGTTAATGACATAGGAATCCATTTTAATCCATTGTATCACAGGATGATACAATCTTTATCTTGTTGAAAGGACTTGCTTCCTTTCTCTCACCACCCCTCACTGCTTTCTTTCCCTTCTGTGTCTGTAGGGAAGTAATTGTTTCAATCAGAGTTGAGTAAGCAGTGTCATGAAATACTTAAAAAATATATATTAAATGAATAGTAAAATCTATTCTGGCTCATTTCTACGGTGAAAGAAATGAACACTTCTTGTAGCCATCAGACCACACACCATTATTTTATGACTTAGTTTAAAAATGCAGTTCAATGTAAAGATCTAAGTGGTAAAGTAAATCTATCCTAAAATTTTCATCACATCTACATTAAAAAATTCAGAATTTTTAATAAATCATAAAATTGGTGAAATAGCTCACAAAGCAAGTTCTTGATCATGAATACTTCATTTTGAAGTTTTAGCATCTTGGATTGTTAAAGATAGAAATAATGCTTAATTTGAGAACAACCTCTATGTTGAATGCATATTTTGCAGTACTTGACAAAATTTCCAGCCAATACTGAGATATTTTTGATAATTATTCTTTATTTTGACTGCAGAATTTAACTGAATTGAAAAGAGGCTAATTTAATTAGTTCCTTTTCTAATAGACTTTTAAATAGAGCTGCCTACAGTGACAAAACTATGGTTTTCTGCTTTGCAAATTGATTCTCTTTAAATCTGATTGTTCATTCACTTGTTGATTCATTCATTCATAACTCTTGGAATGACCTTAAATCAAAACCAAAGCAAAATATTTAGGTGAGTTAAAGTGATTTCTCTAAGAGCTGAATTCAAAAGCTCCACACATTTATCCTTCCATCTGTCCAATCCACCTAAGGCTAGAACTTCAGAGTCCTTGATGACTGTGTATTAATAGATTATACTGTCCTTAAACAGTCTTTTCTAAATATCACTGGTCTCAGTCAACCTTTGGTAGGTGCTGAAGAAAAGACTGGACTCTATGACGAAGATTCAGAATACATTGCTGAATGAAAGCAGACCTTTTGACTTTGGCAACTAAGAGAACAGAGATGGTGGGTGAAGCCTGGTTTGGCAGCCTGAGAAGACATGGTAGGTTGTAGACCACAAACCTACAAGGAAATGGATCCCAGGGATTTCTGCAGGCCCAGCCAACAGTTCCTTTAGGAAACAGCCTGAATTTGTTCCAACTTTGAACAAACAGTCTATTGTCTCCTGAGTTTCATACCCAATGTGGTGATTTTCAAAACAATTTTTTTTTTTTCATCCAGGAGTTTGCTTTCAAATGAAATGGTACATAGAACCCTCGTGTATGGAGTAGCAAAAGCAATGATGCTTTGGTTGAAAGAAGGTGGAGGGCCTGGTACACAAGGGGTTTGGGACAAGACATTTCTTAAAGCTGCTCTGCCAGTCACTCACCACAGTCAAGGACCTTTAGTAATTTTCTCATGGATTATTCCATTACCTGTTCATAGACCAAATTAATTGCAAAATGTAGACTCAGGAAACCGAATGGCATGACCTATAATAATTTAATGAAAATCAGTGAATATTGGAGATTACAAAAATAATAGTTTTATTTGCATTGTGGTTAGGGTAGTAGTTGGGCTTCCCTGGTGGCTCAGACTGTAAAGAGTCTGCCCACAATGCAGGATACCCAGATTTGATCCCTGGTTTTGGAAGATCCCCTGGAGAAGGAAATGGCAACCCACTCCAATATTCTTGCCTGGAAAATCCCATGGGCCGAGGAGCCTGGTGGGTTACAGTTCATGGGGTCGCACAGAGTTGGACACGACTAAGCGATTAACACTAGTAGTTAATTGGCAGTGCAGTAAAGTCACATCAGATGTGACTTCAAATATATGTGCTCAATCAGAAAACAAAAGAAACAAAAAACTTAGAAATCCACCAAGAATTAAGTAAGATTTATATGCCGTAAACTACAAAACTCTACTAAATGAGAGGAAAGGAAACCTAAATAAACCCTAATGGAATTTTCTTGAGAAATTTGTCAAGCTAGTTCTGAAATTCATCTGGAAAAGAAAATGTATGAAACATCCAATGTCACCCTATTGGGCATTAAATGTATAGTTAAGCTTTAGTAATTAAAACAGTTCCTGGCTTAGTAATAGATTAGTGGGAGAGAATAGGGAGTTCTGAAGCTGGCCCATGATTAATGGAGATTCATACAAGATTTTGGATGGAAGTTTAAATCACTGTGGAAAAAAAAGGAATCTTCAATAAATTATGGGCAGATGACTGACTTTCCATTTGGAAAAAAAATAAATAAAATTAGAGTTTTTCCTCATACCAAAGTATGCAGTGAAAATAAACTCCAGATGGACCATGGATTTAATTGGAAAAACAAAGCTATCAAAGAAGGAGACTAAAAAAAAGTTGAAAATGGCAAAGAAAACAAGACAGTGGAAAATCACTGCTCACCCTAACACTTCTTCACTCAGGGAAATGAAACTGCCCATTGGGTTTCCAGGAAAACCAATAATGTCCACTAGTAGTGAAGACTGGGGAAACCATACACTCTGATTTATGAGTAGCGATGGTGTGAATTGGTATGGCCTTCCGGGGAGAAACAATTTTATTGAAGCTGTTACAATTTAGAGAAGTTCCACTTAAAGACATTGGCCTCAAAGAAAGACTTGGGCATGTGCCCAGAGTTTTACATATAAGAATGTTCATTATTGCATTGTTTGTGATAGTGAAAAATTGTAAGCAGTAGGGGAGTGGTTACATAAACTAGGATACCACAGGCTATGCACATAGCAGTTACCCACACAGCAGTTACCAGGAATGAAGTAGATCTGGGTAGACTGCCAGGGAAAGAGTTCCAAGGCAGATTTTTAAGTGAATGAAACACGTTGAAGAACAATATGCATGGCATGACACCATTTGTGTAAAAGATATCACCATATAATTACATGTTTATGGACACATATACCTTTTAGATGTATTTTAAAAGGTCTGGAAAGGTACCCAAGATTAATTATAGTGTTTTACCTCTGGTGGTTTAGTTGCTAAGTTATGTCTGACTCTTGTGACCCCATGGACTGTAGCCTGCCAGACTCCTCTGTCCATGGGATTCTCTCGGCAAGAATAGTGGAGTGGGTTGCCATTTCCTTCTCCAGGGGATCTTCCTGACCCAGGAATTGAACTCAGGTCTCCTGCATTGCAAGTAGATTCTTTACCGATTGAGCTACGAGCTCGGGAGCCAAGAATAATGTTGCTTCAGTGGTGATAGTGATGGTGGGATGGGGCTGGTAGTCAAGGAAGACATTGTATTTTGCGTATTATTATGTATATTATTTGGCATAAATTCAACAAGAATATGCTTATTGCTCATGCACTTAAGCATAATTTATTTTTAAAAAACAAGGGAAAGGGCTTTCCTGGTGGCTCAGCGGTAAAGGATCCTCCGGCCAATGCAGGAGACACAGGTTAGATCCCTGATCCCAGAAGATCCCACATGCTGTAGAGGAACTAAGCATCTCCTCCACAGCTACTGAGCCTGTGTTCTAGAGCCAGAGAGCCTCAACTGCTGAGCCCACGAGCCTGGAGACTCCGCTACGCAACGAGAGAAGCCACAGCACTGAGAAGTCCAAGCACTACAACCACGGAGTAGCCCTGCTTGCTGAAACTATAAAAAAGCCTGGACCTCAACGAAGACCCAGCCCAGCCACACAGCCTCCCAATTAATTAATTAAATGAATGAGGAAAAGTATCAACTACTTATTATTACTTGATCAATTCAGAAAGCTACAAGTTTGAAAATTGAAATGAAATCTAGTTGAAAGAAAAAGTGTTAAAAGCCAGGTAGTGACACAAGATCCAGGAACTAATTGTGCCACGTGGAGGAGGGCAGTGATTTTGGACTGAGACATAGATAGCTGACAGTCCGCTCATCCCATGGACCTCAAGTGAGGAGAATCCAGCAGGGGTCTAAGAATAGACATCCTGGCCATTTGTCCTCAAGGCAGAGAGTTCTGGTTAGCTCTGGACTGCCTTTAATGCTTCTGGGAGAGTGAGCTGCAAGGACTTGGGACACAGTCACTTTCCTACTTAGGCATCAAACTCACAGAGTACCTGTCTCCAGCAGGTACTCTGACAAGATAAATTGTCATCCCTTTCTTTTTTCTTCCCTTATCTGCATGTTGCATGTTTTGAGAATAAGCAAATGTTTGAGAAATATTGTGTGATATATTCTTGGGTTATTTCAACTTATTTATTCATTCAGAAGGCTGCATGTTGCACAACTTCCAAGGACATAGACACACTGAACGAGGCCCCACCCCCACCCTACGTTGTGCAAATTGGGGGTCTTCAGTTTCTTGCTGCTGCTACTGCTGCTGCTAAGTCGCTTCAGTTGTGTCCGACTCTGTGAGACCCCATAGATGGCAGCCCACCAGGCTCCCCCGTCCCTGGGATTCTCCAGGCAAGAACACTGGAGTGGGTTGCCATTTCCTTCTCCAATGCATGAAAGTGAAAAGTGAAAGTGAAGTCACTCAGTCGTGTCCAACTCCTAGTGACCCCATGGACTGCAGCCTACCAGGCTCCTCCATCCATGGGATTTTCCAGGCAAGAGTACTGGAGTGGGGTGCCATTAAGAGCAGTCTTAAATGGTTCAAGACCACAACTCTGATGACATTGATTACACACCCTAACACTGCCTTGGTTTTCCTCCCTTCTTCTCTTCCTCTTTTTACAAACACCTGGTTGGGAAATTGTTCAATCATGTTTTCTTCTGAGATGTTGGTATTCGGAGTGTTGGAAGAGGAATGCTGTAGGTGAGGGGCCTTCAGAATCGTGTTTAGGGTCATGGCAGTGTAGAGTGGAGGAAGAGGGACCTTCTCTGTGTCCAGGGAGGTGTTTGGCCGTGGGGAGATCACAGGCTTTGTTCAGATCTCAGCTCAGTTATTTACCAACTGTGTGAACTTGGGTAGATTCTGTGTCTTCTCTAAATCTGCTTTCAGCTGTCTGTGGCTTTGCATTAAACCACTCCCACTCCCCCCACATATTCCCTTGTGAGGAACCAGGATGCCATTCATTTCCTGGCATTCCCCGACCTTCTTTGCTCTCACTGGTTTTTTCCGGTTTCAGCCAGAGGGCATTTCCTTTGCCCGTCTTTCCCCAGATCACCCCAGAGACATTTCTGTTCCCTTAGTCCTCAAGCTCTTCCCCTCTCTCTGTCACCAGTTCTAGTAGCACAGTCCTGTCAGCAAACGCTGTCACCAGGTCTTAGGTTAAGAGCTTTATAGTTGGAGTCAGAACCTGGAGTGGAACTGGATCTCCCCACTTTTCATGAACACTTCTTGCTCTGGAATATTACACTGTGTTACATGGCCAGATTCTGGTGCTTTGCACTAGAAAAACACCAGAAATTCTACTCCCTCCTGGATGATGAAAACATGGATGTTTTGCTTTGTCTTTATAATGAAATGTAGATTTCCTTTGGAAACTATGTTAAAGAATGATTCTTGTTTCTTAAATTAAAATTGAAAACCTTTTTAATTAAAAAAACAACAACAACTGTATAGATTGGTTTCCTAATCTAAATGCCAAACTGTTGTTTCTTGGTCCTGTGTCCTTTAGCAGTAAATCCTCATCTCTGAATTTTTCTTTTATCAGCTTAATGCCTTATACTTTTAAGTGAGTAAAACTGTTACTTTTTTAAAGAGGGGAGTATCTTAGACTGTTCAGGCTGCTATGACAAAATACCACAGATGATTAGCTTACAACAACAGAAATTCAGTTCTTGCAGTTTTGGAGGTTGGGAAGTCCAAGATCAAGGTGCCAAGATGATCATTTAGTGAAGGCCCCCTTCCTGGTTCACAGAGGATGTCTTCTTTCTGTGGACAAGCATGAACACATGCTAGAAGGGAGTAGGAATCTCTCTGGAGCCTCTTTTATAAGCTAACTAATCCCCTTCATGAGGGCTCCACTCTCAAGACTTAAGTATCTCCTAAAACTGCCATCTACTAATACACACTGGGCAATAGGATTTCAACATAGGAATTTGTGGGGTGGGGGTAGGGAAATGCAACATTCAGACCATAGCAAGAATTAAATATTATTTTGAGTGATTGTATGTCAAGGTAATGAAAATTGGAAATACAGAAAAAATACAAAGAAGAAAATAAAAATTACCCATACCCGTCACTCACTCACTATTCACATTTTGGTGATTATCTTTTTTTATTTGCAAATATATAACATAGTATATATGTTATATATATAACAGAGTGTATATATATACATATATAACATAGTATAAGCAAGCCTATGTAGTTTTTTCTGTAGTCACATATGCTTATGAGAGCTCAGCTCTAAAGAAGGCCGAGTGCCAAAAAATTTATGCTTTCAAGCTATGGTGCTGGAGAAGACTCTTGAGAGTCCCTGGGACAGCAAGAAGATTAAGCCAGTCAATTTTAAAGGAAATCGACCCTGAATATTCATTGGAAGGACTGATGCTGAAGTTGAAACTCCAATACTTCAGCCACCTAATAGGAAGAGCCAAGTGACTGGGAAAGACCCTAATGTGGGGAAAAATTGAATGCAGGAGGAGAAAGCGATGACAGAGAATGAAATGGCTGGATATATCACCAATGCAATGGACGTGAACTCGGGCAAACTCCTGGAGATGGTAAGGGACAGGGAAGCCTGGAGTGCTGTAGTCCGTGGGGTCACAAAGAGTCGAACACAACTAGGTGACTGAACAAGAACAATGTAGTGTAAACATATATTCTTTTTAATTGGGATTATAATGAGTTTTTTAAAAAAACTTCTTAATCTTATCTTTCATTTCTGAACACTGTATACATTGTTATTTTATTTTTTTTGGCTGCATCACTCTGCTTGCGGGATCTTAATTCCCTAATCAGTGTTCAAATCCATGCCCTTATCAGTGAAAGCGTGGAGTCCCAACCATTGGACTGCCATGCAATTCCCTACACCAATTCTTTTGATTATTTTTTATTTAGTACACCCTTTTCCATTTTTTCTTATAATCATATGTATCCTTATAGTTAAGGTATGTCTTTTATACCCAGCATAAGAACTTTAAAAAATGGAGTCTAATCAACATTTTCCTTTCTTTGGAGTATTTAGTTATTTTAAAATAAATATTGATATACTTGGGCTGTATCTACCATATTACTATTTGTTTACCATTTAACTCATTGTTTTAGATTCTTTCTCCTTCTTACTTTCATTGTGTGCTAAGTGCTAAGTCACTTCAGTCGTGTCTGACTCTTGGCGACTTCATGGACCATAGCCTGCCAGGCTCCTCTGTCCATGGGATTTTCCAGGCAAGAATACTGCAGTGGGTTGCCATTCCCTTCTCCAGGGGATCTTCCCAATCCAGAGATCGGACCCAAGTCTCTTATGTCTCCAGAATTGGTAGGCAGGTTCTTTACCACTAGCGCCACCTGGGAAGCCTACTTTCATTGAGATTGATTGAAAAGTTATTATTCCAGTCCTTGTCTGCCAACCAACCAGTTTGTTATGTAGCTTCTATTACTCTGTTAGTGCTTAATCTATTTTGGTCTCCCAGGTGGCTCAGTGGTAAAAGAATCCGCCTGCCAATGCGGGAGACACAAGAGACGCTGATTCAGTCCCTGGTTCGAGAAGATCCCTTGGAGGAGGAAATGGTAACCCACACCAGGATTCTTGCCTGGAGAATCTGATGGAGAGAGGAACCTGGCAGGCTACAGTCCATAGGGTGGCAGAGTTGGACATGACTGAGCATGCTTACCTTAGCAATTACAATATGAATTTCTGACATTGGATGCCACTGTGAATTTTACTCTTACTGTTTCCTAATATGTGGACAGACTCAAGAACACTTTCACTTAATTTACCACTTTTTTGTCTTGTGCTGTTTTTGTCATACATTTTAATTCCATATATTTTCCATTATTATATTTAAAAATTTTTCAAATGTATAGAAAAGTTAAAAGAAGTTCACAGTGAATGCTCATATACCTAGCACCTAGACTTCATCATTCACATTATACAATTCTTTTTTTATCCTTATAAAATGTTTTTCTCTATTTCCAGTAATACACTTTGTCTTGAAATTAAAGCCTCAAGGTAACTGAATTTCTTCTTATTCCTACCAATAGAGAAATACTTTAAACCCTGAGTTTAAACATAGATCTATTGGCAGCTGTTGAATGAACCCTTGGGGATTATTACAGGCATGGCTTTGTCAGGCAGACAACAAAACAAATAATTCTCAGATGTAGAAACAAAGCCATGCTTTCCTCCTGGAGGATGAGTTTATGAGATACCAAAGTGGTGGCTACTTGTGTGAGAATTTTCCAAAAGCTGATCTGGAGGTGTCCTGATTGCTAAAGCTGTGTGGAGAAGATTTAGTCCTGTGATTTATTGGGATAACTAGATAAAAATTAACAGAAAAGATTGCTCCAAGAGGGGTGAGTATGTTGTTGGATGTAGTCCTGTCCTTGCTTGCTGATTTTCTTTGCTTAATTAATTAATTCAGGAACCGTCTGATTGACTAATTGTATATCCTTAATTTTATAGTTGGCATTGCTGATGAGATGATGTATGTTGAATTACTGTAAGCAAAAACTTGCTTTGCTTTTGATTCCAATTCATCCTAATGAAACATGTTCATGTTTTACTGGGCTTGAGCTAAATCATTACATTAGTGGAACTGCCATCAGAGATTGCTATAAACATTTCCGTTACACTAATTGCCATGATTTAGTCCAATTCTATGAAAAAACTAAAGAGCAAAATGACCCTCTTATAGATATTTTTTTCTTAGAACATAGGAAAAATATACCCATAATTGCCTGATGACACAGTTTTTAATCTACAAAAATAGAATTTTAAAATAAAATGACGGTTGTCGTTTGACATGAAGGCGGCGTATTTGATTTTCAGATTGTTATTATTTGTGTTCCCACAGCCATGAATTGCAGTTATTGTTTGCTGTTGTCTTTTGACCTGTGGAACTGTGTTGAAGACTTAAATAAGGTCCAAAGACCAAGATTTGTATTGGGATATGAATATCCCAATATGCTATAGGAATTTATGCCATAGGAATTCTTCCTTAGATAGTTAGAACCTTTTTCGCTGGACATACAGGAACTTTTTCCTAGGTGGCTCAGTGGTAGAGAATCCTCCTGCCAATGCAGGAGATGCAAGAGCTGTGGGTTCGATCCCTGGTTGGTGGTGTTGTTTTCTTTCTGTTTGTGTGTGTGTGTTCTTATCTCTGTATTTCATGTTATAAGCTCTCCTCAGTTGTCTGATATGCTCAGGTATCTGCTCATATTTAAGAAAAAGAGGAAAAAACTTATTGGAAACTCTGAACAGCGAGATGGGCTTGCCAACTGGGAACTGCCTCTGGAGTAGGGGCTCCCAAACTTTCTCATCCATGGCTCTCCTAGAGTCTCAATAATTTATTCATGTCATCCCTAGGGACAAAGAAATGCCTAGTAGTTTTACTTATTAGGTAGTGAGGTCCAAAGAACTTACTAGTAGTTTGCATGATGAACAATAGAAATTGCTATTTCCCTTGAAATTTCAAAATAGGTTTATCTGTTTGTTTGCTTGTTTATTAATTTATGTTAAATCTCTTTGCTGTGGTTGTGGGATTTAAGGGGGGGAGTTAAATTAGATATGCTTTTGCCATCTATCACATTTCCAATCAATTGTTCCTTCTCGAGAGTCTTCACATATCAGGATCTGATTGAGTGCCAAGATTTAAAAAATGGGAAGACAAAGTCTTTGACACCAAGTAGTTCACTGTTTAATGCGCACTGAGGGGATCGACCAGGTTAATAATATGTAATCAAGCTCATGGAATGGATTGGTGGTTGCTGGAGGTGGGAATCGGGGAGGTGAAATAAATGGGTGAACTCTTCTTGTCTTTTGTTTTCTTAATTTGAATCACTTGAATATAAATGAGATGTGCACAGTGATAATCGCACATTAGCGGTGTGTGTCGGGTTTAGTGGTAGTGTGAGGTAATAGTCAGTGTTTGATGTGAGTGCTCAGATAGGCTTGTGAGAGGGGGCATTCAAAGCAGAGAGGAGCGTGTCATTTGGGCAGCCTAGGCTACCTGGAGATGTCTGGCCTTGGGTGGCTCCCTGACCCACTGGACCCCTGCCACTCTGCAGCGTCCCAGGAATTTTCCCCTTCCTAGTCTCTCAAACCTGATTCCATTCAGCTCTACACCTCTCCTGGCTTTGCTTCCTGACACCCTTTGTCCTTTGGGTGTGATACTTTCCTTGACACTCCCAGGAATACTCTTGGCTCCTTTTTTTTTTTTTTGAGTTGCTCGATAGCCGCCTGGCCACATGCTTTTGGTCCTCTGAGATATATTCTTCTCCTTCTGGGGAAGGTCAAGAACCCTGCCCTAGACTTCCGTAACTCTCTGCCTTCCAGGCAGAGAAGACAAAGTTAGCACATTAACAAGGAAGCAGTGATCAGGGTGGGAGCTAGGCTCCTTACAGCAATTCTCAAGGAGAGGCTAAGAGTGTATCAAGGATGGGCCGAAGCCACAGGCCAGAGAGAGAACCGTGGCTGGAAGCCAGGCATCCAGTCAGGTATCAGGGCCAGAGACAAGGCACTCTGAATTCTGGAGAACAGTTTCCTTTTTAATTGGGGCTTCCTAGGTGGTGTCGGGGAAGGCAATGGCACCCCACTCCAGTACTCTTGCTTGGAAAATCCCATGGACGGAGGAGCCTGGTGGGCTGCAGTCCATGGGATCATGAAGAGTCGGACACGACTGAGTGACTTCCTTTCACTTTTCACTCTCATGCATTGGAGAAGGAAATGGCAACCCACTCCAGTGTTCTTGCCTGGAGAATCCCAGGGACAGAAGAGCCTGGTAGGCTTCCATTTCTGGGGTCACACAGAGTCGGACACAACTGAAGTGACTTAGCAGCAGCAGCAGGTGGTGTAGTGGTAAAGAACTCACCTGCCAATGCAGGAGATGCAGGGGATGCGGATTTTGTCCCTGGGTCAGGAAGATCCCTGGAGTAGGCAATGGCAACCCACTCCAGTATTCTTGTCTGGATAATTCCACGGACAGAGGAGCCTGGCCTGCTAAATTAGTCCAGGGGGTTGCACAGCTGGTGAAGACAGTTCAGTCCCATTAATGTAACCTGTCTGCCTAGATTCAGAGATTCCAGTGCTTTGCAAATCTGCTTATATATAAGAATTGCTCTGGGCATTCCTAGAAGGCACTCTAGGTGTTCATGAAAGTCAGTACTGGTTGTTACTCAGGGTCATGGCCTCAGGTCCCAGTGCTTTGAGCTGGTCCAGTTGCTGTCACTCCTACTTCAAGACTGAAGAGAAGGAGAATGCTCCATCTGTGTTGCACCTTAGTAGAAGTTCTAATTCGGGTTAACTGACCCCCAAATGTGACAACTCTATAGCTCAAGAATTCGTAGAGCCTGAAACTGAAAACTGAATTGATTTAGAGTTGCTTTCTTTCCAAGAGAAATTATTGACACAAGCTGCCGAGAGTATGAATAAGACCTAAGGCCATGAGAGCCTCTAACTGAGCGCTCAGGGCTGCTAGACCTCTCCAGCCTCAGGCCACTGGCTGAGTTTCACGGTGCAGAAACCTTCTTCGCTTATGCTTGATTATTTTTCAGGGGGCACCTTGTTCTCCTTGCACTGTGGCTCCTCCACCCTCTACTCCTGAGTCAGGTCCCCAGCCTGCAGCCATATGATGTTGCTGTATTTGCCTGAACTCCCCAGCCTCTCAGCTTTTATGTGAATCAGTGGGTGCACAGTTTTATGGCAGATGGAGCCCAAGACACTGCCTGACTCACCGGTAGTGAAACAGACAACTATTATACAGATACTTGTGTTTTAGGTTCAAGTTTCTACTGCAACGGCTTGCTTCCTTCCTTAGTAAAGGAATCAAAGAACATACAGGAGACTACTTTTTAAAGTAAAGGCCCTTGAAATCACATCCCAATCCCATGGAGAATTTTCTATCAGTGCTACTCTTTCCCCTTTGCTTCTGTTCGCTTTCATATTCCGGCATGCCAGATCACAAAGGACCAAGGTCAGGTTCAAATTCCTTGTTTTCTCTGCTTCAAGTCCAGTTAAGGGAAAAGGATCTTGCATACTGAGTGCATATTCCATTTTCTCACTCAGAAGTTCTCTGGAAGTAGAGCCAAAATCCAGTAGCAGAAGGCAGTCGATTTATTCTAACATATGCTTCATGTAACTTGAGATGCTGAAAAACTCCAAGAGCTGCACTGAATTGAACACAGTCAGCAAATCCCATGGTCACCCAATGCATGTAATTTAGATGAGTGGATTAGTCAACCTGGGACTAGGTACCTTCAGGCATGAATATGGGGCTGAGTTGCCAAGATACCTTCAAGAATGTCCTATGTGTCTACTGAAGCAGGGATACAAAATTGGAAAAATGCAAATGGCTGTGGTATGTGCCCATCCTTTGATGGGCTCCTGCCAATTCAGCTGGCTCCCCTCTGAAGCCCAAGGCTGTGGCTTCCATGAAGTAAGGAAGCTGTGGAGCCGAGTAGTGATGAGAACAGGAAAACAGCATTCCCATTGCCCAGAGCTACTCTAAGTCCTTTGGAAGGAGTTGGTGTGCAGTCTAAATGGATAATAAGTTGATGAAGGGATGTGTGACATGGATAAGAACAGTCCTGATATGAACAGTCCTGATACTTATGCCCTCTGAGTAGTCGAGAATCAATAGACCTACAAATGTTTCATTGGCTTCAACCTGCTCTAAATGATACAAGTTTGTTCTTTAACTCCAAAAATGGAAACAGTGACAGAATTTATTTTCTTGATCTCCAAAATTACTGTGGATGGTAACTGCAGCCATGAAATTAAAAGACACTTGCTCTTTGGAAGAAAAGCTTTGACAAACCTAGATAATGTATTTAAATGCAGAGACATCACTTTGCCAACAAAGGTCCATATAGCCAAACTATGGTAAAGAAGGCTGAGCGCTGAAGAATTGATGCTTTCGAATTGTGGTGCCAGAGAAGACTCTTGAGAGTCCCTTGGACTGCAAAGAGATCAAAACAGTCAATCCTAAAGGAAATTAACCCTAAATGTTCATTGGAAAGATTGATGCTGAAACTGAAGCTCCAATACTTTGGCCACCTAATGCAAAGAGCCAACTCATTGGAAAAGACCCTGATGGTGGGAAAGATTGAGGGCAAAAGGAGAAGGGGGCAACAGAAGATGAGATGCTTTGGATGGCATCATCGGCTCAATGGACATGAGTTTGAGCAAACTCCGAGAGATAGTGAAGGACAGGGAAGCCTGGCATGCTGCAGTCCATGGGGCTGCAAAGAATCAGACATGACTTAGCGACTGAACAACAGAACTTGTACGACATGGGCACCTATCTGGAGCAGATATTCTCAGATATTCTCAAGTACAAAACTCTATTTTACCCATCCCTAAAATTACATACAGGCTAGGAAGGAGAGTTCCCATTGAGGATTCTGCCTGCTTTCCTTTCATTCTTCTGCTCAAGGTTTTTAAGTGCATGCAGTAGAATCTGCTCTGCCCTAACTCCAGGGAGAGACTTGTAGATTTCTTCCAAGGAATGTTTTGATTTCCTTTTAAGTCAAAGACCTGATATAAAAATCATCACAGTTCTGTGGTGTTTTCATTTGGGGAGAGAATTCAATCTCACTATTATGAAGCCTGGGTATCAGCAGGTGTTCCCACTCGTTCTTTCTGTCCTTCAGTCCACGTCCATGAATGGGGAATGTCCGCTCAGACCCTGGTGTTGTGAGGATGAATTCCACCCTTCTTCTTTGGAGGTGTTTCCTATGGAGGGCTGTTAACACCATCATTCAGGGCACTCTACAAAACAAGTCAGAAAAATGAAGGAGATAAAAGAAAAATGATTCATGTCAGAAGTCTATCTTCAAAATACAATCTTTGAGGAAAGAGAATGGCCTGTGGTCAAACTCTGTTCTATAGGAGTACAGAATTTCAGTGTTATTCATCCCATATTCTGTGGAAAGGGCTGAAAAGGAAGAGTCCTTGATGATTCTTTTGCTAGAATTACTGCCTTAAAATGGCAACTATAATAAATATCAGCAAATTCCTTGCAGGGATAAGTGACCAGTCAGTTACTTTATAAATCAGGGCCCACACATGGAGAGAGCTTATTTACTGCAGGTAATCATTTATTTGTGCAGTTTCCATTTTGCAATGCAATGTGGTGTTAAGACTGGCCAATGATGTAAGGTACCTCTCCTTCCTTTGACAGAAATTGTTGAAACGGATTTCAAAAAACTCTTAGTGGAATTCTACTACCATCACATGTGTACTAGGACCTAAAGAATCAAAGATTTGAAAAGTTATGGTCCCTGTCCACTAAGAGCTGACAACTTGGAGGGAGATAGATGTGTATGCAGATGATTTTTTATCATGTGGCAAATGCAGCTCTAGATGTACACCAGGGCCCGTAGAACACTTAGCTGGCCAGTATGAGTCCGGTAAGTCTCCTAGAAGAACAGGACCCATGTGGTAAGTATTTCTGCCTGTACACTTGTTGGGGGGAGTTTTTTAAAATTATGAAAATTATCAATGTCCAATTGACCAGTGCATAAATGCATAAAATAAAATGTGAAATGAGGTGAGTGTTACAGGGCAAGTTGCTCTGGGACTCCTCCCAACCAGGGTGGATTTAGGGTGGGAGAGATGTGAATGTATTTTATAGGCTGAGAGGAAGTCACGAAGAGCAAGAGATCAAGAGCAAGAAAGAGAAGAGAAGCCAGAGAGGGAATAAACAAAGGGTCAGGACCTAGGAGAGCAAGGGATTAGGGTTGTGAGGACAAGTTATGGATTGGCCTTGAGCAGGTGCAGGATCGACTCCTCCAGATTGCTGGGAAGGGTGTCTGTGGCTGTCACTGAACTGCGCATGCATGTTAGTGTATGGGTATGCATATGAGACTCAGCTGCTCAGTCATGTCCCGCCTTTTGCAACCCCATGGACTAGCCTGACAGGCTCCTCTGTCCATGGGTTTCTCCAGGCAAGAATACTGGAGTGGGATCTACTTCCTCCTCCAGGGGATCTTCTTGACCCCACCCAGCAACAGAACCCATGTCTCTTGCATCTCTTGCTTTAGCAGGCAGATTCTTTACCACTAGGACCATCTGGGAAGCCCATATGAGCACACACAGCATGGTACATTAAGGCAGGTTGCATCTGCTTGTTATATGCTCTCTTATATACTGAATGTTTGTGTTCCCTGCAAACTCATGTTGAAATCCTAACCAAACCCCATGCGATGGTGTCAGAAGGTGGGACTTTGAGAGTAGAGCCCTCATGCATGGGATTAAAGCCCTTATAGGAAAAGACAAAGAGAGCTTGCTTCTCACTCTCTGCTCTTCAACATGTGAAGATACAAGGAAAAGACAACCACCTGCAAACCTTGGAGTGAGTGCTCACCAGACACACTTGACCTTGAACTTCCCAGCCTCCAGAACTGTGAGAAATAAATTGTTGTTTGAGCCTCTGAGCCTCAAGTAATGAGTTATGGCAGCCCCAGCTGACTGAGACTCTATCCGACATTCACTGAACAAATGTCTATCAGTTGCCTACTATGTACCGAACGCTCCTCTAAGCACTGGAAATAAGCGATCAACAGATTAGCTAAAGTCCCTGCCTTACGAGGGCAGAGCTGGACATGTGCCCTGTAGGAATGGGGGACCTAGTGACAGCTATGGCGTATGCACTGATGAAGTTGAAGCACTGATTGGACAAAACTAACCATTTCGTGATCTCTAATATCTACTAACTTGAAATAAGATTCATTGTCCTGGCCATGACCTCTCTTTCTATGGACTGCTGTCATCTACCCATGAGGATGGACCCAGGTGACCTGTTTATATTATATTGACCTTAACCATTAACCTGGCATAGTCAATTCAACAGGATTGGACACCTGGCCTAGGCTGAATCACTCAGAATGTTTTTTCCTGAAAATTTGGAATTGATCCTGAGAGAGCTACTCTGTGTCTGCAATTGCTTTAATTAAAGATATGTAAATTCAGGAACTGTGAGTGTGGCCATGCTTGGCTCTGGGTATAGAGAAGTATCAAAAAGCAATCTATGGAGAAAAAGAGAATTAATTATGCCAGGAGTGCAGGGAGAGGCAGGGATGAAAGGCCATTTAGCCTGAGAGAGGGAGGGGGGGAGTAAAGGGAGGAGGGCAGAAGAGGGAGAGGGAAGAGGCGGAAGGAAGAGGGGAGGGATAGTAAAGTTCACTTGTTTATGCTTCCCCCTCCCCACCCACACCTTGAGATTCATTTGTTTCTGTGAATAGGCACTCTGTTAGGCACTACTGTGTGTTAGGCACTGTTTAGACACTGGGGATACTGTGCTGTCTGCCTCCCTGGACAGTCTACCTCCCTGGAGGCTCGGATTCTAGAAGGAAGGTAGACCTGGGCTCTGGACAGCACTCTGGTTCCTGGCCCGTGTCTGCTGTGCAGCCTCTTCATTTTCTGCCCTGGGTCCATCTCACTGTTTCTCATGATAATCCCTCTTTCCTCACCAATATGCCTTAGCTTGTTTGAGTGAGCATTGCTTGTGCCAGAAGAATCTTGATCAAATACACATTTGTCAGTTTTCAAAAAGATTTTCACTCTCCTGTAGCCTGAAATTAGAAAGAAATCTGCTCCGACAATCCCAAGATTCAAGCTCCATTCTGCTTTATATCAATAACTACCTATGCTTGGATCCAATAAATCTGTACAGCCAAAACTAGTAGCAACTTGTGGCAGTTAGCAAAGCAGGCTAATTATATTTATTTCATCATGTACCATGGATTGTGTGGTTTGATTAAAAAATGTTTTGTCGAATGCCTAATTCCTCATATTGATTTTCAGTCCTATTTTTCCTTTCGGTTTGTATGGGGAACTTCTTCCCACGAGTACAAAGGACAGTTGTTCACATTTTACCATGTTTGACTAACAGTCTACTTTTCTGCTGAAATAGTCTACAGGAAATTCCAAGCATTGTGACTTCACTCTCAAAAACTTAAGTATGCCTCTCTGTACAAATAAGACATTTTCCTTCATAAGACATTAGGCCTTATGTCTCTCCGGCAATAATTCCTTCATATCATTTCATATACTATCCATATTCAGTTTTCCCCAATTGTCTTCTCAATTTGTTTAGTTGTTTTATTCAAATAGAGATTCAAGAAAGTCCACATGTTGTATTAGATTGCACGTTTTTTAAGTCTCTTTAAATCAAGAACCAAGAGCAAATCACTACCACTTCATTCATGCCATTGACTTAAAGAGATTGGTTATCCTGTAAAATGATACACATTCTGAATTTGTCTGATGTCTTCCTCATTACAACATTGGGTTTGTTCCTGTCTTTTGCTTTCTTTTATTTCTAAAAGCTTTAATATTATTGGGTGAAATATTGGGTTGGCCAAAAAGTCCATTTGGGTTTTCTTGTAACATCTTATGGTAAAACCCAAATGAACTTTTTTTGGCCAATTCAATATTTTGGGTTTTACTATATTGTTCGTATAGTCAAAGCTACGGTTTTTCCAGTAGTCATATATGGATGTGAGAGTTGGACAATACAGAAGGTTGAGCACCGAAGAATTGATGCTTTTGAACTGTGATCCTGGAGAATACTCTTGAGAGTCCCTTGGACTGCAAGGAGATCAAACCAGTCAATCCTGAAATAAAGCAACCCTGAATACTCATTGGAAGGACTGAAGCTGAAGCTCCAATACTTCCGCCACCTAATAGAAAGAGCCAACTCACTGGAAAAGACCCTGATGCTGGGAAAGATTGAAGGCAGGAGGAGAAGGGGATGACAGAGGATGGGATGGTTGGATTGTATCACTGATTCAATGGACATGAGTTTGAGCAGACTCCGAGTGATAGTGAAGGACAGGGAAGCCTGACATGCTAAGCAGGACTCCATGGGGTCACAAAGAGTTGGATACAATTGAGTGACTGAACAACAGCTGCATGTTGCATTGCTCCAGGAGAACAAATATCTGCCTATTTCAAAATGCCAAGATTGATCAATGGATTCAACTGGTGTCAGCAGACCCATCCATTATAATATGTGGTTTTCGTCTTATAAGTAGAAGGAATCTGCCACAAATTCTAGTTCTTCACTATTAGCACTGATTGCTATTTGTTGCCTAAATCAATTATTACATTAAGGGTTACAAAATGATGATTTTATCATTGCATCTTCCTTTAACTATGCATTAACTGGAGGTAAAAGATTTCCCTCATCAACTAGCACTAATTGGTTACTCTGAAATATAGTTCATACAATGAAGACAGGATAAAAGCTTAAGATTGTCCTTTAATTCAAACTGTTCAGAGTAATAGTCCATTGTTTTTAAGCATTGGTCATTGAAATTACTTAATCAGTAGTACTTGTGATATCATTAACAGAATGGTGACATACCCAATGCCTGGGTTAAAATTCTATAAAAAATAATATAAAATTCATTATATCAAGAATGGACTTCACATGAAGATTACATCTCTTTGTAATAATAGACAAGAGGGCTGTTTGTAGGTGCCTGAATGTGCTATTCATTTTGAAAAGTTTTGGAAGTAAAATTCTTTTTTTTTACCCTTAAACTCATAATTCGGAGAAGGCTTTGGCAACCCACTCTAGTACTCTTGCCTGGAAAATCCCATGGGAGGAGGAGCCTGGTAGGCTGCAGTCCATGGGGTCTCGAAGAGTCGGACACGACTGAGCGACTTCCCTTTCACTTTTCACTTTCATGCATTGGAGAAGGAAATGGCAACCCACTCCAGTGTTCTTGCCTGGAGAATCCCAGGGACGGGGGAGTCTGGTGGGCTTCCCTCTATGGGGTCCCACAGAGTGAGACACGACTGAAGCGACTTAGCAGCAGCAGCAAACTCATAATTATTTGATTTTTCTCTCTCCATTTTTAAATCACAAGATTTAAAAAATCAGTTTATGCTGTTCATAGTGTACACAACGTCTGTATAGAAAGGAAGGGACACAGAAATTAAGGTGGAAGAGTGGGGGTGTGGAAATGACAATTTTTGGAAAATTTTCTGGTCCCCAAATGGTTCACAGTTTAACAAATAATCTCTGAGCAATGAGCCACATAGTAATCCACTATTTCAAATACTTTATTTTGAAAGAGAGTTTAACTTAGAACATTTCTTCAGCCATTAAGTGTATTGTCAAAGTTATATAATAACAAAATAGTCTTATCTTGTTATTTAGACTTCTAGCTGTTACCTATGGAGCATCCAGGGTTTGGCATTTTCTCTTATAAATGGTCGCTGTCTTTTGCTATATGGACGTGATGTGACAGTTTTTGTGATCCCAAGAGTCAAGATTTCATTGGAAATTTTCCTGTGGCAAAGGCTCTTTACATTCCAAGATGTTTGCCAGGAAGTTTATATGCCTCTATGACAGGTGTGACCTCTCGTGAAACCTTGCCTCTTACCAAGCTTATTAAAGAGCTCTGCCACTATTTAATCAGTAGGGTTGTAGCAAACATCAAACATGACATGTCTAGTTGCAAGGAATGCTATTTACATTGAACACGACGGCTCAAGTCCAGAGGGCTATTCCGTGCCCTCCATATCATGTTCTAAGAAGTTTTGGGAAAGCATGTCATAGCCTCCTCCTGAGTGTAGGGAAATGAACAGGAAATCATTCTCTCCTTTGGGAATTGTAAATAAGGTGCATGTGTTCAGTCTGGAAAAGTATTCCTTTTCTCTTGGACCAGTCATGACAGAAGCTATGGTTTGTCGAGTCAAGGCACGATACTGACAGGGAAGCAAAGGGTAGCTAGCCTTCTGTCTCTTTTTAATTTTTTTGCAAACTTGATAGTCGAACTACATTCTTAGCTCTGGTACCCATTCTTACTCTTTTAAAGGTAGAAAAGAAATGTAGCTTGGTGTTCTTAAAGACTTAAGAGCACTTAAATGTTGTAATTTTCATGGCAATATAGAAAAAAATAATATTTTGTTGTATTAATACTTTGCATATCCTGGCAGAATATAGCTCCTAACTGGAGCCTAAGCCATATCCATGAATGGGAATCAGAAATGTTCAGCCACTCCTAAAGCCCCACCATCAACCTCCTGTACATCCTCTGCCATTGCTGTGGTCTTCCAGAGGCAAAAGTCACAAGACACAGAGGTTTCAGTCATGGGTTCCAGAGTCATAGTACCTGAGACTGAAATTTGACTTTACCACGTAAGGACTGTGACATTGGCAATTACTCAACTTTTCTCTACAGGTCAGATTCTTCATCTCTGTAGAAAACATCATAACAGTTATTTTAGTTACTGAGAGATTCAAATAAGATAATAGACATAAAGTGCCTAGAGCCTTGGAGAAGGCAATGGCACCCCACTCCAGTACTCTTGCCTGGAAAATCCCATGGACGGAGGAGCCTGGTAGGCTGCAGTCCAGGAGGTCGCTAAGAGTTGGACACGACTGAGCGACTTTACTTTCACTTTCCACTTTCATACATTGGAGAAGGAAATGGCAACCCACTCCAGTGTTCTTGCCTGGAGAATCCCAGGGACGGAGAAGCCTGGTGGGCTGCAGTCCATGGGGTCGCACAGAGTCGGACACGACTGAAGCAACTTAGCAGCAGCAGCAGCAGCAGCCTAGAGCCTAATCCTTTAGTGAGCACTAGATCAATGTTGGCTTTGCTTCTTTTTCCATTATTGTGATTGACTAGTGAGGATGAACATGCCAAGAGTTGATCTACACAAGGTTTGTTTGGGCTTAAAATCTGGTGCTAGCACTTCCTGAATGCATGGCTGCAGACAAATTGCTAAATCTTTCCTTAATGTCCTCATCTGTCGAATGGAGATTATCTGTCTCTCAGGGTTGTGCTGATATTGTTGTCATTCAGTTGCTAAGTCGTGTATGACTCTTTGTGGCCCCATAGACTGTAGCACACCAGGCTCCTCTGTCCTTCACTATCTCCCTGAGTTTGCTCAAACCAAACATGTCCATTGTGTCAGTGAAGCTATCTAACCATCTCATCCTCTGCCACCCACTTCTCCTTTCAAGTCAGTTTTTTCACTCTCTGCTTTTACCCTCATCAAGAGGCTCTTTAGAGTTCCTCTGCATTTTCTACCATTAGAGTGGTAGCATATGCATATTTGAGATTGGTGCTGTTTATTTCTCCCAGAAATCTTGATTCCAGCTTGTGATTCATCCAGCATGATATTTTGCATGATGTTCTCCACATAGAAGTTAAACAAGCAGGGTGACAATATACAGCCTTCCCATGCTCCTTTTCCAATTTTGAACCAGTCCGTTGTTCTATGTCTGGTTCTAACTGTGCTGATGATTAACTGATTAAAAATGTGTGAGGCCTTTAGAAGAGTTCTGACAGTACTTGGCACAGAATAAACATTAGCTAATGTGACTAGGGTTTTTGTAGCAGTTGTGTGAAGAAGTAGGGCCAGAGGGGAAGAGATTGGGAAGATGGTACACAGATTAACATGTGCCTGGACTTTAAAGAGATGGATGCCAGAGACATATGTCACAGAAGTAATTTTCTTTTGGGACCCAAGTGACAAAGTCTAGCACAAAGGGGAGGGGCAACCCACCCCTACTCTTGCAGGAGTGAGAAGAGACTTTAGTGGTTTGAAAACTGCAGAGAATATGGTGCTGGCTTGGTGCCTGGAAGCCTTCAGGGCACTGCTGATGACAGCAGTGCCTCTTGTGGGCAGTGGTGGCACCTGGAAACAAGGGGGTCAGTGACAGCAGAGCCCTGGCACAGAGAGGGGCTGAGCAGAATGGGGCTCAGAAAATGCCGGCTACCATATGTCACAGGGAGACTCCATCTGGAGACTTCCAGAAGTCACTGGGATAGAAAGGTTCAGGGGTTTGAGGAAGGAGCCAGAGTTTATGAAGACATGCTGCCCTCCACTGTGGTTTTTCACCGTGAACTTCACTCACCCACTCATTCCCTCACTCACTCAGCTCTTTAGCAAGGACTGGTCTATGTTTGGGAGCCATCCGAGTGCTATGCAAACTCACAAGAGTAACCAGGATTTGTTGGCTTGAGTGTATGCTCAGTCGTGTCCAACTCTTCGTGACCCCATGGACTGTAGCCTGTAGGCTACTCTGACCATGGAGTTTTCCAGGCAAGGATATTGGAGTGAGTTGCCATCTCCTACTTCAGGGGCTCTTCCCCACCAGGGGTTGAACCTGTGTCTTTCTGCATCTCCTGCAGTGGCAGGTGGATTCTTTACCACTGTGCAACCTGGGAAACCCCATTTGTTGGTTTAGTAGGTGGGAAGGAAGGCATATTGTAAGGAAACCTGCTTAATTACTTACAAACATCCAATCCACAACCTCAGAGGTTGGTAATGGAAGCAATGTAACCACATGGGGTAGGTGGATGAACCTCCAAGGGTCTGTCCATGTATCATGAAAGGTGCTCTGAGATGCCTTGACTCACTCATGTAGCAAGGGTGCTTTGAGTGCTTATTGTATGCCAGGCGCTATTCTAAGAGTCAGTGTGTGCCAGACATAATGCCTGCTTCTCAGACCTTCATGGGCTATGGGAAATGAAGATTAACAAGCAATTAAAATATAGTGTGACCTTCCTAGGTCACAGAATGTGCCCAGCTTTAGTACATGTGTGCGTGCATGCTCGGCTTTGTCCGACTCTTTGTGACCCCATGGACTGTAGCCCACCAGGCTCCTCTGTCCATGGGATTTTCTAGGCAAGAATACTGCAGTGGGGTGCCATTTCCTCCTTCAGAGGATCTACCCAACCCAGGGATCGAACCCGTGTCTCTTGTCTCTCCTGCATTGGCAGGAGGATTCTTTACCACTGGTACCACCTGGAGCTGCTAAACATTTTTCCACAGTAGTTGTACCAAGTTATACTCCAACCAATTGTGTTTGAGGGTTCCCATTGCTCTACATCCTTGTCAACACTTGGTATTTTCTATCTTTTTCAATTCTTGCCATTCTGGGGTGCTTGTAGTAGTATTGTATTATGGGTTTGATTTGCATTTCCTGAATGACTTAATGAAGTTGAGTGCATTTTCACATGCTTATTTGTACTTTGGATATCCTTTTTTTGTGAAATGTGTTTTTTTCAAGTACCAAGTAGCTGCTTGCCTGGGATATTCATTTAACCAGTGAAGGTCAGGAAGCCAGTGTGGCTAGGGCAGAGTGAGGGAGAGAGCAGTAGGAGAGCAGGCTGGAGAGGAAATGAGAGGAGTACAGGCTCTGGTGGGTCAGGTAGGAATGTGGTTTATGTTCTGAGTGGGGAGCTTTGGGCAGAGAGTGGCAGAACCAGACTTCTGTTTTAACACAATCATTGTGCATGGCAGAATAATGACCCCCAAAGATGTCCGTGATGTGGTCTGCAGAACTGTAAACATGTTATGTCAGGTGACCTTAAAATGGGGAGATTATCCTGGATTGTCTAGATGGGTCCAGAATAATCACAGTGCCCTTACTGGTAGAAGGAGATGGGCAAGGGAGAACCAGAGAGGTAACAGTGTAAAGGCTCAGCCCACTATTTATACTTTGAGAATGGAGGAAGGGAGCCATGAAACAAGGAATGCAGGGAGTAAGGATGAGGCCAGGGTCAACTCTAGATACTAGGAAAGGCAATGAAATGCACTCTTCCTGAGAGCCTCCAGAAGGAACACAGCTCTGTGGACACCTTGATTTTTAAGCCAATGGGAGTTCTATTTTTAGATTTTTAAGTCACCTCCATACTATTCTCCATAGTGGCTGTACCAATTTACATCCCCACCAACAATGTAGGAGGGTTCCCTTTTCTCTACGCCCTCTCCAGCGTTCATTGCTTGTAGACTTCTTGATGATGGCCATTCTGACCAGTGTGAAGTGATACCTCATTGTAATCTGCATTTCTCTAATAATCAGGCATGTCAAGCATATTATCCTGTGCTTTTGGGGCATCTGTATGTCTTCTTTGGAGAAATGTCTGTTTAGATCTTCTGTCCATTTTTTGATTGGATGGTTTACTTTTTTGATACTGAGCTACATTAACTATTTGTATATTTTGGAGAGTAATCCCTTATCAGTCACTTTACTTGAAAATGTTTTCTCCCACTCTGAGGACTGTCTTTTCACTTTGCTTATGGTTTCATTTGCTGTGCAAAAGTTTTTATGTTTAATTAGGTCATATTTGTTTATTTTTGTTTTTATTTTCATTACTCTAGAAAGTGGGTCCAAAAAGATATCGCTTCAGTTTATATAAAAATGTGTTCTGCCTATGTTTTCTGCTAAAAGTTTTATAGGTCTTCAAGGCTGGTGCCCTTCCATAGAACTACCATATGATCCAGCAACCCCACTCTTGAGCATATATCCAGAAGAACCATAATTCCAAAACATACATGCACCCCAATGTTCATTGCAGCATTTTTTACAATAGCCAAGACATGGAAGCAACATAAATATCCATTGACAGAAGAATAGCTGCAGAGGATATGGTGTATATATTACTGAGCCATAAAAAATTTAAATAATGCCATTTGCAGCAACATGGATGGGCCTAGAGATGATCATACTTAGTGAAGTAAGACAGAGAAGGCAATGGCACCCCACTCCAGTACTCTTGCCTGGAAAATCCCATGGACGGAGGAGCCTGGTGCGCTGCAGTTCATGGGGTCTCGAAGAATCGGACACGACGGAGCGACTTCACTTTCACTTTTCACTTTCATGCATTGGAGAAGGAAATGACAACCCACTCCAGTGTTCTTGCCTGGACAATCCCAGAGACGGGAGCCTGGTGGGCTGCCGTCTATGGGGTCGCACAGAGTCAGACACGACTGAAGCGACTTAGCAGCAGTAGCAGCAGCAGTGAAGTAAGACAAAGACAAATATATGATATCACTTATATATGGAATCCAAAAGGATGATACAAATGAACTTATTTATAAAACAGACTCATAGCCTTCAAAAACAAACTTAATTCCCCGGTTGTCCAGTGGTTAAGACTCAGCATTTCCACTGCAGAGGTCTCAGTTTTGATCCCTCGTCAGGGAACTAAGATTCTGTGGTTGACCAAAAAAAAAAAGAGAGAGAAAGAAAAAGTGGGAAAAGTTTAAAAACGAAAAGCAAGAAGTCCTACAAAGGGGAAAGGTGAGGGGAGGGATAAATTAGGAGGTTGGGATTAACATGCACACTACTCTATATAAAATAGATGATCGACAAGGACTTACTGTTTAGCATGGGGAACTATACTAAATATTCTATAATAACCTATATGGGAAAAAAATCTGAAAAAGAATGAATGCATGTATAACTGATCCACTTTGTTGTACGCCTGGAACACAACATTGTAAATCAACCATATCCTAATATGAAATAAAAATTAAATAAAAAATAAGCCAGTGGACTCCATTTTGGCAAACTCCAGAACTGTCAGATAATACATCTGTGTTGTTTTAAGCATCTAAATTTGTGGTAATTTGTTAACAACAGCAGTAGGAGATGAATCCAGTCACTATAGCTGCTGCCTCGGGCATAGACTCCGGGTGGTGGGCAAAGCAAGAAGACAGAATAGTTAAGGGCCACTGTGATAATCCAGGTGAGAGATGATGGCAGCTTGGATCAGGGTGAATTAAAACTGTACTTTATAAGGCAGAAAATAAACAAAACCACAGAGTAAAGCTAATTTTTTAAAAAAAATTCCTACCATGTACCAGGATGTATGCTCAGCCATTTTCATTTTTTAAAATTTAATCCCCACAAGAAAATGAGGTAGGTATACTATTGCCTATGTATCATACATGAGGACTGAAGGGGCTGTCCCCGGCTCACTGAATACAAAGGGGCAGCCAAAATTCAAACTCAGGCTCTGGTATACCAAATCTCTCTCGCTTGCCTTTTTGTTCTCCCCTAAGTCCTTAACAAAATTATGTGTAAATGTTCTCATTTAAGTGGTCCCAGCTGTGCCTCTGAGCATTCTTGAAAGGGTGGGCTGGAGGTGAAGCCAGAATTGCAAGGACCTCTGGGGACAAATGAACCTCAGAACACAGGAATTAAGGCTATGGGCCGTGGCTCCCTTCCAAGAGGAGTCCTGTCTCCATCATCAACTGCGCAGAATCTGGGCTTCATTGAGCTAAAAAAGCCTTGGGACTCCCTGGCAGTTGTAAACAACTAATTAGAATATGGGGAGATAGTTTCTGTGTTTGAAGTTTGTGCAAAGCGCTAACCCGGGCATCGCTTTTCTGTCCAAGATACAGCACTACTCCAAGTGCTTGATTATAAGAGGATAAACGTTGAAACAGGCTTCACATGTCTACTTTTCTGTGATAGTGTGAAATTTGTCTGATTAAGGCTTATTCATGACACTGATTCTGCGGACCCTTTAGGAATCAGGTTCATTCTACCTCTTTCGATCACACAGCAGATCTTGCATCTGTAGTTGGGCACCAATGCTGGAACTGGCTGCTCAGCTCAGGGTACGAGGGTTGTGTGGACAAGTTTGGCCTTCAAGGTAGAAGTTTAGGGTCCACTCTGACCCTTCTGATGAGCGTCACCTACAGCTGACCTCTCTCATCTGTTGCCTCTGCAGCCTCTCTGCAAGAGTTGCTTGGGAAGGTACAGCTGGTTGGGGCTTTGTTCCTAGTTTCTGATCCCACGAGCTGGTGAGATTCATTGACTTCCTGTGGATTTCCCTAGGCTTTACCTGCTGGTGGATAACCTGGTGATTTTTGTGATACACCCAATCTCTAGGCTGGGCCTGAGTCTGTTCAACCCCTCATTTTTCTAGTGTCATTTTCAGTCTGTGTCCTTCCAGAATAAGAGCATTCTCAGCAGCGTCTCAGTTGTTGGGTTTTTTGTTTGTTTGTGCTTTTTCATTTGGCTGTGCCAGGTCTCAGCTGCAGCCTGGGGATCTTTCGCTGTGGCATGCAAACTCTTCGTTGCAGCATATGGGATCTAGTTCCCTGACCAGGAATCAAACCCGCCCCCCCCGCGTTGGGAGTGCAGAGTCTTAGCCACTGGACCACCAGAGAAGTCCCTCCTTAGTTGTTTTTAAAGATTTCTCTGGAACAATCAAGCTCGCAGTGGTGTTTCCAGGATGGAAGGTCACTACCCCTTTAGTGAAAACTGACTGCTGGGCTTAGGCCCTTCAATGGACATGTTTTATGTCACTCTCGTAACAGTTCTGCATGGGTAGATATTACTGCTATTCCCAGCAGGGACCTTGGTAAGTGGGGAAGTCATTCTAAGTCACATCTTTGATTTTATTATAGAAAAAGCAAAGCTTTCTCCAGGGAACTGGTATCATTTGACTGTGGTGTCAAATTACACAGGAGAGATACATTCTTCCTTCCTGGATAAGGTGTATAGAAAGACTGCTCTTCTAACTTCTTGCTGTAGGGAGGTACCTTGACAGAGAGCAGAAGGAAAAGTTAGCATGAAGTGGGAGTGAGATGGACATTTGTCTACCAAGGAACCAGTGTCTCTAAGGAAAGGAATGCAGAAGGCTTCTGAGCTATGTACGGCAGGCATCCTCTGACCCATTAAGGGAGACCGACTAGAGAGTATACCAAATGGTGAACACATTGCCTGTACATCTCATTTGCTCATTCACAAAATTAGGTAATTATATCCCAAAGGGAGAAAAACTGCAGCACTGAATATACAGTATGCATTCAATGTCAATACAGGTAGCAGATTGAGTTTAACAAGCCATATGGGTTGTAATTGTCTGAGTATGATTAATTCATAATGTTTGTTCATTTTATGCTTTATATTATGATGTGTTATTATTTCATTTAATTACAATATATGTCCTTTTTCTAGGCATGATCAAGAACCTTAGGGATTTTGATATTCCCTCAGATAAGAACAAACAGTGTCTCCGGCTTTCTGGACTTTATCTGGGACTTATTTCTTTCGGTGCAAGTTCCACGAAAAGAGCACCGTGAACTCGGAGCAGATGGTGCATCCGTCCATTGCTGAGCTCCACTTGCAGCCTGAGGAAAACTTTATACCGAAGGTGGAAATAATGGCTTTCTGCTCAGTTTGTTGTAAATTCTAAATGGGGTGATGGAAGGCTGTAATGATCACTGTTGTTCAACGCCTCTGGGCTCCAACATCTGGCAAATGCCTTTACTAGCTGACAGCTGTTAGCCTTGGTATCACAGTGTGCTGCCCAGAGCTTTTGTTCTAAGTAGGCTGGGAATCGGGCTTGAAGCAAGTATCAACTAGTTCGTGTATCAAGATGTTAAAGAGAGAGAAAACAATTTTATTTTCAGGATTAATTTCACTATGGTACATTTAGTAAAAACAGAGCCTTTTGCATATTGTTATGGAAATGCTGCAGGCTCTTACCCTCAAAACCCAAGATTTTTATTACATTTTTAGCACAAGAGTGTAAATTAATATTCTAAGCCATTTAGCCTCTGTCAGAGATAAATCCAAATTGCTAACAAGCACAAGATAAATTTAGGAAAATTGGCTTATGTCCTGAGATCAGGTTTGAAGATGAATCCATAGAACTTATACAACAGAAAATAAAACAATTTGCATTTTGGAGATAACAGACTGAAGGGGTACCATTAAAAAGTATAGTACTTTGACTTGGAATAAGCAGTTTGTCTATGGTTTTAAAGAATGGAATTTCATAAATAATGCAGGCAAGGTGTTTGGTGTAAATATTTCCTTTACTAAGATTACACTGCTGCTGCAGCTAACGCTTCAGTCATGTCCGACTCTGTGTGACCCCATAGATGGCAGCCCACCAGGCTCCCCTGTCCCTGGGATTCTTTAGGCAAGAACACTGGAGTGGGTTGCCATTTCCTTCTCCAAGATTATGCTAAGATACCTCAAACCTAGGTTTTCTGTGACTAATATCATTTAAATAGGAACAAAATAAAATTTGAAAAGAAAATGATCATGAGGTTTCTTAAATTTTTAATTTTTTTCTTATCATTTTTAATAATTAAAAAGTCTTTTTAATCGCTTTACCCAGATTTATCTCTTTGCACATTTTAAAAACATTGCTACTATACTTAAAGACCAAGGAATTTTTTTTTTTAGAAGTGAAAGCTACTCTGATAAGAATCAGAGAAAGGGAAAGAGAGAGATAGAGACAGAGAGAGATTGAGAGGGAGGCAGGCTTGGGTCTTTTGACTATGAATCTGCCATTTCAAGAACCAGAGTGGTTGGTAGAATTATGATCTGAAAAGAGTCAGTCTACAACTATATACTTCCTGTGTGAAAATACACATGAGAAGCTTTTTGTTTTTTGACTTTTTATTTTGTATTGGGATATAGCTCAATTAACAATACTGGGCTATCAGTTCAGTTCAGTCGCTCAGTCATGTCAGACTCTTTGTGACCCCATGAATTGCAGCACGCCAGGCCTCCCTGTCCATCACCAACTCCCAGAGTTCACTGAAACTCACGTCCATTGAATCAGTGATGCCATCCAGCCATCTCATCCTCTGTCATCCCCTTCTCCTCCTGCCCCCAATCCCTCCCAGCATCAGAGTCTTTTCCAATGAGTCAACTCTTCGCATGAGGTGGCCAAAGTATTGGAGTTTCAGCTTCAGCATCAGTCCTTCAAATGAACACCCAGGACTGATCTCCTTTAGAATGGACTGGTTGGATCTCCTTGCAGTCCAAGGGACTCTCAAGAATCTTCTCCAACACCGCAGTTCAAAAGCATCAATTCTTTGGCACTCAGCTTTCTTCACAGTCCAACTCTCACATCCATACATGACCACTGGAAAAACCATAGCCTTGACTAGATGGACCTTTGTTGGCAGAGTAATGTCTCTGCTTTTTAAATATGCTATCTAGGTTGGTCATAACTTTCCTTCCAAGGAGTAAGCGTCTTTTAATTTCATGGCTGCAGTCACCATCTGCAGTGATTTTGGAGCCCCCCAAAATACAGTCTGACACTGTTTCCATTGTTTCCCCATCTATTTGCCATGAAGTGATGGGACCAGATGCCATGATCTTCGTTTTCTGAATGTTGAGCTTTAAGCCAACTTTTTCATTCTCCTCTTTCATTTTCACCAAGAGGCTTTTTAGTTCCTCTTCACTTTCTGCCATAAGGGTGGTGTCCTCTGCATATCTGAGGTTATGGATATTTCTCCCGGCAATCTTGACTCCAGCTTGTGCTTCTTCCAGCCCAGCGTTTCTCATGATGTACTCTGCATAGAAGTTAAATAAGCAGGGTGACAATATACAGCCTTGATGTACTCCTTTTCCTATTTGGAACCAGTCTGTTGTTCCACGTCCTGTTCTAACTGTTGCTTCCTGACCTGCATACAAATTTCTCAAGAGGCAGGTCAGGTGGTCTTGTATCTATATCCGATATGTATTGGGATATAGCCGATTAACAATATTGGGATAGTTTCAGGTGAACAGGGAAGGAAATCAGCCATATACATACATGCATCCATTCTATAAGTGAATTTTGAGGTGAAGGAAAAGGAAGTGATCATCTCCTCTCAGAATTTTCAGAGAGAAGATGTATATATCAGCTACCTCCAGAAGCAACAAGCAGAATCTCCTGGGAGAGTAGAAGTTGAGCTAATTCTAACATTTGAAAATGGTTCCTCTTTGTTAACCTAGAAGACAAGATACTTACTTCTCCAATCTTCAGTATCCCTGCTGTGTCTACTACTAGACACTAGGTAGCGCTATGTCTTACTGCTCTGTAAAAATGCCCAACCTTATCATCAAGGTAGATTTCCTCTAGATGGTTGCTGGGTACCTGATAGATGATGATGTTGAAGAAGAAGAGGAAGAAGATGATGATATTGAGGAAGGTGATGATGGTGATGTTGAAAAAGATGATGCTGATATTGAAGATGCTGCTGCTGCTGATGATGTTGAGAGTGAGGATGTTGAGGTACATAGTTACCTTAATTGAGATAGTAACAGACTCTTTTTAAAAGAGCCTAGTATTGTACATGCCCTTATAAGTGCTGGGATGCATTTTAGAAACTCTGTCAGCAACACTGATAGTTCAGGGACTTCCTTGGTGGTTCAATGGTTAAGACTCCAAGCTTCCAATGCAGGGGGTGGGGCACAGATTTAATCCTGGGTTGGGGAATTAAGGTTCTGCATGCTGCAAGATGTGGGCAAATAATAATAATAATGATAGTTCATATAAGCTACCTCCAGAAAGCAACTTTGAGAGTGTCCAGAATTGATACATGAGTGAACAGGTGGGTTGTATAAGTGTGTTATAAACCAAAATCAAAGAAAAATGAAAGATTAAGCTCATTAGGTATTTAAGAGCAACCAGCATGTGCTAAATATTAAAATCTTTAGTGTCTTGTTTTACTTAATCCTTATAAGAACTCAGCAAAGGAGGTGCTATTTTTATTCTTGTTTTACAGAAGCAGAAACTGAGGTTTAGAAAGATTAAGAAACCTGCCTGAGGTCATGCCACTATTAAGCAGTGAACCCAGAATTTAAACCCAGTCATCATAACTACAACATCATCAACTCCTAACCACTTTCAACAGAGACTTGGTGTTTGCTTTTCAGCAAAAGAAAATTACAAAGCAAGTCATTGCTGTCTTGCCTTCTGATCACTCAAGTCATCACTAAGTTTCCCATCACCACCCCAGTCAATCTTTGTTTATTGTGCAGCTGGGTCAGAACATGCAGCCATACTTGTGAAATTACAGCATGTTGTTTTAGCTATGAATATGACATTGCAAAATTAAGATTTGGTGTTATGATCTTTCAGGGAGCTAATGATGGATGTGAGATGAATCACAAGTGCATCATGGCAGAAAATCAAGAATGCTACCTGGAAATCAGTGCAGGAACTCTGCCACTAATGGGCAGTGTGACCCCATCAAATCACATAGCTTCTCTGGGACTCATTTTCCTCAATGACAACATGAGAGCATGAGAGTAATTATGTCCAAGGTCTCTTCAAGTTATAACATATGAGGAAATGGGCCTTATTACTTTCATGCCATTGTTCTTATTAATGTGCAAACACCCTTCATTTTGAGACCTCGACTAACAAGTATAATTTGATATAGCTGGAAAACAGGCAAATGGCTCTACCTAGTAAGTTTTCCTTTTTCATAGATGGCCTAGGATATGCCATTTGGAGAAGATCTGGGGAGGCCTGGACGTTTGCCAACTCTCCTGAAAAAGGGTTGCAATGTGGTTATGCCAAGAACGCTGCATGTTGATCTGGACTCAATACTGTGTCTCTTGTTATTGTCTGCTCCTGCCAACTGCTGCTTTCTGCTCCAGCTGTTTGGAAGCCAGACCTGGCACTCTGAGGTCTGCCTTGGCATGCTGTGTGCGTGTGTATGTGCCAGTGTGTCTGTAGACACAGTGTGACGTGATGAAAAGAAGCAAAGGCAGCAGCCGTGTGTGGACTTTTATCTTCTTCACTTGCTCACTGCAGAGCCGAATTCTAAATGTACTTCTCCCCATGTGACCCAGACCTGTCTTAGTCCCTTCCCAACACCTTTGGCTATGTTGAGACCACAAAACAACCAGTGATGACAAAGCAAAGCAACTGTAGTCTGGTCAGTGGTCTCACTAGGCTGGTGGCACAGCATATGTAACAGTAGAAATCTCTCCATGTCCATAGAACTATATGGGCATCTTCTGTCTTCGGCTCTTTTGTATTTTGTCTCTTTGGTGAGCCACAAGGATTGAGACATTCATGGTTTTACCAGTATACCTGTGGCTCCATCTCAGGTTGGGTGGCATCTGAGTGTTTTCATGGGCAATGCTTCCGTGTATTTGGGCAGAGCCCAGTAACAGGGCCAGTTTGGAGCATGTGTGGAGGAGCTGCTTGTAGATTAGTGATCCAAGTCACTCAATGATCAGCCTGTCTTCCGGTTGCTGCTGCAGGCTGATCAGCAACAGGGAAGATGGACTTTATAGCCCATGGCTTTTCAGTGGGCAACTGAAACAGGGATGGCCTCGGGTAGTCAAAGAGAGAAATAGGTATGAGCAATAATATGACCCATGAAACTGTGAGGTAGGTTAGGCTTTTTTCCTATTTTTAAAAATCATTTTCTATCTATTCCCTTTTGCTTTTTTTTTTTTATACCTCTGTAGGAATAGATTGAAGGCAGAAGGAGAAGAGGGCAAAGGAGGATGAGATGGTTGGATGGCATCACTGGTTCAATGGACGTGAACTTGGGCAAACTCCAGGAGATGGTAAGGGACAGGGAAGCCTGGAGCGCTGCAGCAGACCATGGGGTCTCGAAGAGTTGGACATGACTTGGAGATGGAACAACAATCTTGGTACCACCTTATAAACTCTCAGACTGCCTAGTTACCTGGATGGTTGTTTGAGCAAAGTTGTACTAGCAATCCTTTCTTTCAGTCGCTGTGCCCAGGTGGCCATTGGAAACACGTGACAAGAAAGAAAGAGACAAAATACAGGAGACAAAATCCAGAAGAGCGGAAGGTAGAAAATGCCTACAGAGTTCTATGGATTGCAGAGACTTATACTATTACATATGCTGGGCCACCAGCTTGGTAAGACCACTGACCAGCCTACACACGAGTTGGATACCCAACTCCTGCCCTCAGAGAACTTACCTTTTAACAAGGACGACTCGAACTGACCACAGTGAAGTGTGTTAAGCTTTACCGGAGGGGATACCAGGAAGTAAATAAGAATATAGTGGGATTGTGAGTAGAGCTTTTACCTGGTTCTATTGGTCACTTAGCAATGCTCTGGGCGTTAAGAAGTGTACGTAACATGCAGGAAATACAGAGCTGCCTCCAGAGACTTCACAGTCTGGCTGAGGAGACCACATTCACACAAGAAACAGAACCACAGAGGGCCGGAGTGGGAGGTGCCACTTCTCCACGGCGTTTCACAGAGACAGTGTTTGGGATGCCTATAGTAGTCAAGTTGCAATATCTGGGATTTGGTTTACCCATTTGATTCTAAAATATAAAATGGAACTTGTGGGGCTGTGTAACTAGTTCGGACTTGTATCATTTTAGAACTTAACTTTTTTATAGGTGTGCAGCATTTCTTAACTACACATTAGGTTCCTTGAGGGCAGAAATCATTAATTTTACTGCACTGTGTTTCTTGTAATCTCCAGCCCATTTCTGTCTACACAGTAGGCACTCACTGAATATCCATGAAGTAAGTACAGGACACGATAATTTCTTATTGTTTTAGTGCAATTCCAGAGTGTAAGAAAGATAAGAGGCCACCATTGCCCAGAGAGTTGGAAGTTCTAGATCCATCTCTTGCTGTTCTGATGATGTTTGTTTCTACAGATATACTGCATGCATTCACGACCTTCCTTCACCCCATCTAGAATGAGGCCCCGTGACTGTAACTCCTTCTGCTTGTAACATTTTCCGTAGCAGGGCAATCTCTTAAGCGTTTGAGGGGATGGAGAACGACAGCAGACAGATGGGCCCATTGACGATGTGTCCCCTTGTGGTACATCTGTCACAACTGAATTATTCTGTCATTTGTGCTGTCACCAAGTCAGGCTGATCCAAGGAGTGGAAGGAAGCGCATTTCTAGTGACTCTTAATCACAGAGGGAAATGGCTCTGTGACACGTGTGTTTTCTGACAGCGACTGGCTTTATTATTTTCTAAGGGTAGAGAGAAGTGCATGATGTATCAGCATATGAATAAGTGACCTGCTATGATGGTGACAATGAAACCCCGAGTTGGGTTTCATTTTGTTTAACTGGTATCTCTCTCTTATTTTGGCCCGCCTACATTTAAGGAGCCGAGTCTCAGGAGTTGTACTGGATCCCAGGCTTCTCTGGCTAGCTATGTGACCTTCATGTTACAGGCACTTTCCTCTATCTGTACTTAGGAACTTCACCTGCCTACCTCCATCTAACCCTAAGAATGGGGCAATATACTGCCCGTGACCAAAATGTATCCACCCTACATGGTCAGGTCATCCTTTGAGGACAGTTTCCCTAGGATTCCATGACACTCGTGAGCTCAAGGACCCTCTTGGAGGAAAGAGCTCCCATAGCTGTACTTCTGTCATCAGATTTGCCTGTTATGTAAGCCTCTGGCACTTGACTGGAAAATTGCCTTTTGGGATTCCAACCCCAGAGACTGTGATGGCCTTGAGAAATGGGGGATGGAATGCATTAGGGCAGTTTTTAAGTCAATTCCAGAAAAAGTGATTTACTAGACATATTTAGAACCACATTTTATTTTTAAACTGGCGAAATACAGTTGTTTTCCCATTGTTCATTGCACTTCACATTTTGCTAAAATTTTTCTAAATGATCTGAATAATTTCATTTGACTAATTTTTAACCCTGAATATTCATTGGAAGGACTGATGCTGAAACTGAAGCTCCAATGCTTCACTGGAAAAAACCCTGATGCTGGGAAAGACTGAAGGCAATAGGAGAAAGGAATGGCAGAGGATGAGTTTGTTAGATATCATCACTGACTCAATGGACATGAGTTTGAGCAAACTCAGGGAAATGATGAAGGACAAGGAACCCTGGTGTCCTGCAGTTCATGGGGTCACAAAGAGTCCGACACAACTTAACGACGGAAGAACAACAATTTTCAACAAATAGACTTGCTGTGAGTTGTTAAGGTGATGTTGCCAGAGCATGAAAGCTTTTTTGTTCATTAATTCAACAAATATTTAAGTACCTACCATGTTCTAGGAGTCTAGAGATGAAAAAGTCCCAATTCTGACTTTTGGAAATTCAACTCTCATACTAGTTCAGTTCAGTTCAGTCACTCAGTCGTGTCCAACTCTTTGTGACCCCATGAATCGCAGCACACCAGGCCTCCCTGTCTATCACCAACTCCCAGAGTTCACTCACACTCACGTCCATCGAGTCGGTGATGCCATCCAGCCATCTCATCCTCTGTCGTCCCCTTCTCCTCCTGCCCCCAATCCCTCCCAGCATCAGAGTCTTTTCCAATGAGTCAATTCTTCACACGAGGTGGCCAAAGTACTGGAATTTCAGCTTTAGCATCATTCCTTCCAAAGAACACCCAGGACTGATCTCCTTTAGAATGGACTGGTTGGATCTCCTTGCAGTCCAAGGGACTCTCAAGAGTCTTCTCCAACGCCACAGTTCAAAAGCATCAATTCTTCGGCACTCAGCTTTCTTCACAGTCCAACTCTCACATCCATACATGACCACTGGAAAAACTATAGCCTTGACTAGGTGGACTTTTGTTGGCAAAGTAATGTCTCTGCTTTTGAATATGCTATCTAGGTTGGTCATAACTTTCCTTCCAAGGAGTAAGCGTCTTTTAATTTCATGGCTGCAGTCACCATCTGCAGTGATTTTGGAGCCCAAAAATATAAAGTCTGACACTGTTTCCACTGTTTCCCCATCTGTTTCCCATGAAGTGATGGGACCAGATGCCATGATCTTCATTTTCTGAATGTTGAGCTTTAAGCCAACTTTTTCACTCTCCTCTTTCACTTTCATCAAGAGGCTTTTTAGTTCCTCTTCACACTCTCATACTAAGAGGACAGTAAAAAGCTATTCATCTGCTAAAAAGTAGTTCACTGATCAGAGCATCTCAGCATTTGCTTGATGTTGCTGCGTAAGTGAGATGTGAGTATGAGTGTGTGTGTGTGTGTGTGTGTGTGCATGCACGCATCTGGGAGTACCTAAACATTACATTTTAGGGATAAGTTCTCCCACTCTTTGAATTTGATATGTAATTATAATAAATACTAAAAACATAAAAACAAAGCCACCTATACATAACTCACAGGATTCTCCTGGCTTTGGGACAGGAGAATCATTAATGGCAGCAGGGAATTTACTATTTGCTTTTATTCCTGTGGTTAAGTACTAGATGCTAAAGTCGCTGTTATGTGTTTTTTCAATTATAATCAAGACTGAAAATTAGCAATGGACTTCCCTGATAGCTCAATTGGAAAAGAATCCACCTGCAATGCAGGAGATCCCGGTTCAATAGAAGGAATAGGCTACCCACTTCAGTATTCTTGGGCTTCCCTTGTGGCTCAGTTGGTAAAGAATCTGCCTGCAACCTTAGGGACTTTTTTTTTTTTTTTGAGTATTTGAAAATGGCTTTTACCTTTTATTTGTGAAAATATTTGAATCTATGCAGGAATAAGGAGAACAGTAAAATGAAGTCTAAGGACCCATCACCAGCCTTAAGAACTATCAACTTAAAAGCTCATCTTGTTTCCTCTGTAATTCGTCCTCCCCTCTTCCTCTTTCTGCTTTGCTCTGGGTTACTTTGAGGCAAACCTCAGACACAGATTTCACCTGGAGATACATTGGGAGTCAGTGTGTTTGTACATCGTGGGATGCTATCAGAAGAGGCACGTGACCTATTGTCACGTCCCTACCGTTCACCGTGCCTTTTACCAACCTGTCCTCACTGCCATTACCTGCCTCACCCTGCAAGCATTTGGGTTTGCAACCCCTGCATTTCCCATTTTCTTATCTGTTCCCTTCAGTCACTTTGGTTATTACCATCTTAATGTAAAATTTGTGCTGCTGCCTTAAATATACAAGTCATAATAGTAAGTTGCATGATTCAATGTTAGTTAATTTTTATCTGAGGAGTTTAAAATTTATTTTCTGGAGAATGCTTACATTTGACTGGATAACTGGGTTTGAACATGCTATCTTACTTTGTATTCCCTGTAAAACTAGATGAAATGACTTTCAGGATCTGCCTCAAAATTAACAATAATGCATCATTCACAGCATCACCTACTTTAGACTTTGCAGCCATATACCTGAATTTTGAAAGGCAAGTTAACCAAAGAGTTTATAATAATTTGAAGCAGATGCCTCAATCTGAAATGCCATTGCTATTGCTACTACTACTAACTGCTATTACTAAACTCCATGGCAATAAATCCCATGTATCATCTAGAATGAAATCCTTTAAGGTTAATAGAATCTCCCAGCACTTGCCAAGCACTGGGTCTGTCAGCTACTGGCAAGGCAAGCAGCCTTTTTGAGAGAGCAAGAGCAAGGAAATACACATGAAAATTACACTGGAGAAATGATGACTCAGGAATGCTGGTGTGCATGAGGATATAATTGAATAAGAAGATGAGTTAATTATAAGTGGAATATATATGTATATAAACATACAGATAACATTATGTTATCTATAGACATAATATGTCTATTATGCTTAGCAAAACAATGTAATATGTTTATATTATGTAATTATAATGTATATTCTCATAGTATATTATGTGTATTATATATACGACATATTATATACATATATTTGGGCTTCCCAGATGGCTCAGTGGTAAAGAATTTGCCTGCCAAGCAGGAGATGGGGGTTTGATCCCTGGGTCAGGAAGATTCCCTGGAGAAGGAAAGGCAACCCACTTCAATATTCTTGCCTGGGAAATTCCAAGGACAGAGGAGCCTGGTGGGCTACAGTCAATGGGATCATAAAGAGTTGGACACAATTTAGTGACTAAACAACAACAACAATAATATACATATACACTTACAAATAGAATCATGTTTTTATAGTCATTTTACTGTCCAATCACAGAAAGATGTTTGTCATGGAAATAAAAAAATCGAGAATAGTAAGATAATTATTTTTAAATAGTCTAATGTTTTAGTGCTTTACAAGTACTGATGTACATTTTAGAAACTCCACTAGCCTGAACAATATTTCAAATTAGGCCTTGCCAGGAAGCAACTTGGACTGTGTTCAAAATTGGCATGTATATAAATCATGGGTCTAGTTATACAAAGGGGAGAGTGCATGTTGCACTCCTCAGATGAGTAAGAGTGGCCGGCCTGTGCAAGTCTTTTCTCTTTGTCTCTGTTCTCTCCCTCGTTCCTGTCCCCCTTCCTCTGCCTCCCCACCTCCAATTATCAACACACTTTGAAACTAGACCACAGTACAGGTTCGATGCACGGTACTGGATGCTTGGGGCTGGTGCACTGGGACGACCCAGAGGGAGGGTAGGGGAGGGAAGACGGAGGAGGGTTCAGGATGGGGAACGCGGGTATACCTGTGGCGGATTCATTTCGATATTTGGCAAAACTAATACAATATTGTAAAGTTTAAAAAAAAAAAAAAAGAAAGAAACTAGACCACAGCAGGTACTTAAATAATGCTGTACACTCCCGCCACAGCACCCGGGGCCTGCCTAGAGTCACAGCTTGGCCAGTTCCTTGGGCTCCTTAGACAGTCAAGGGAGGGATGCTCAGGCCCAGAACCAGTGGAGAGGAGGGGACTTCCCAGTTCAGTCTCCCACACTTCAGTTGTGTCTGACTGTATGGACTCTAGCCTGTCAGGCTCCACTGTCCATGGGATTCTCCAGGCAGGAATACTGGAGTGGGTTGCTGTGCCCTCCTCCAGCGGATCTTCCCAACTCAGGGATGGAACCCACACCTCTTATGTCTCTTGGCTGGCAGGTTCTTTACCATCAGTGCCACCTGAAAGCCCTTGTGTTGAAGACAAGTACTCAATTACTTCTTAAAAAAAAGTCCAAAATCTTCTCTTTCCTAATTTAACCATTAATATGCCCAAGACTTTCTTCCATTATATGTAAATAAAATGTCTCTCTGCCTTGGGGTTTCTCACCTGCTGTGTTTGCTTGATTTCAGAGGTATAGAGGTAGGTTAACCGCCTTCCTGACCTTGACTTGGTTCCTTGGTGTTTTATTTCTTATATTTTAAAATGTAATTATGACTGAAGATTAATCTCAGAGTCGAAACCAAATATGTATCTAAACAAAGGATAGTTTTCATAGCCACCCATTTTAAAGATCATGTCATTTCCAAACCTAGGACTGAGTCCGAATTCTCTTTGTGTTTGCTGACACTTGAGCTGCTGGATTTCTGAGGGCTGGTTGGTGAAGTCAGGGTCTAAATCCCAACATGTAGACATGTGTTGGGGACATCCTGGCTGTATCACTGCTCTGGATGCATAGCTGATATTCTTATGGGAAACTGTTATTCTGCAAAATAGCACTCTGCAAATATATACTACGTAACCCTCTCTTTATTCTACATAAGAAAAAATAACTTTGGGGTTTGAACCGAATCTTTTGAATCTTTTTCTGATTATGCTGTTTCAGATGTAAGCTCTTTAAAATTTGGAAATCTTTTGATTTTGGAAATGTTCTTGATTCAGAATTGGTCAGATCCTGGATATGCCTGAGAAATGATCTACTGGTTTTAAATTAGAACGTCTGAGGCACTATAAAGAGGATCTTGCATGCACGCACACTATGTCCCTCCAGTCGTGTGCCACTCTTTGTGACCCTATGGACAGTAGCCCACCAGACTCCTCTGTTCATGGGATTCTCCAGACAAGAATACTGGAGTAGGTTGCTATGCCCTCCTCCAGGGAATCTTTCTGACCCAGGGATCAAACCTGAATATCTCTTGTGTCTCCTGCATTGGCCAGCAGGTTCTTTATCACTAGCGCCTCCTGGGAAGCCCAAAGAGAATCTTAGGGCACATCTATATCTTAGGTCTAAAGTAAATCATATCAGGACCTTAACAAAGTGCAGCAGCAGCAGCAGCAACAAAGTGGTTAATCGGGGACTTCCCTGATGGTTCAGTGGTTAAAACTCTGTGTTTCCAATGCAGAGAGCACGGGTGCTCTGGTGGGGAAACTAAGATCTCATGTGCTATAGCCAAAAAAATAAAAAGAAGGTGGGACAGTTAATCAGCCAGAAAAAAATTGTGCCTCTAATGTTGAAGAAATTTAATAATCTGCAAGTCTCTTTTCCAAATAGGGACAGTTAGAATTTATGAATATTTTGTCTTTGGGTTAAATATAAACTTGTTTTCTTCTGACAGAGGTAAATACAGAATCATTCTTCCAAAGAATTTGGGTACCAGGTTGAGAACTTTAAATGAACTTAACCAAAACTGCATCATAATGGAATAAAGAGAGATAACAGATGATCATTAGTGAACAAAGAGAGGGTAGGAAAGATTCTAGTAGATAAGACAGCAGATGCTAGTTAAATCAGGCCCCAGACAGGGGGAAAAAAAAATGCTAAGCAAGACTGCTATAGGGGGTCCTGGAACTAGGGAAGCTTCTTCAGGGCCTTTTCTCTGTGGGTGATAATCTTTTCACTTCCCCACATTCTTTCCTCCTTAGCATTTATTGAGGATAGGAGGAGGAGCATACTTGAGTCAGGAAATGAAAAGTCACTACATTTTAGACACCCCAGCTCATTATAGCAGAGGTTCTCAACCCCGACAGCCCTTGTGATCCCCTTCAAAATATTTTGTTAATACACTTTCCTGTCCAGTCATGACTTTCGTAGGTAATACAATCTACTTACACATGAAAAGATTTTAAAACCTAGAATGTCAAGTTATATAAAAGAGAAATAAAAGGCACTTAAAATAGTCTTTATTTTAATATGTAAATGCTTGTGAACAACTGCGTAAGAATCCAGACCTAATCGCCATGCCTGTGGCAGCTACACAGGCAGGTGACCCCAGAGCACTTAATGTGCTGGGGTCTGCAACACTTAGAGCAGCATTTACGGTCATGAACTGACATCCTGAAACAGTGACTACTCTTGGTAAAGTCTCCAACAAAGCTAAGGACCATCTTCCCACAGTGCAAACGAATCTTGTGCAATTATACATGTAAAATGGAAGAAGTTCTAGGCTTCAAATGAGATGGCATTCATATATGTGATGTGCAGTGGATCATTTAAAAGCCATGAAGGATGTGGCTGGGAGGCTGATTCCTTGCTGTTTGGCAATGCTTATTCATTACAGGACATCCAGCCTCCTCAGCCCTGCCCATTAAGTGTATGCAGTAAAAGTGAGAGTGTTAATCGCTCAGTCGTGTCTGACTCTTTGGGATGCCATAGACTGTAGCCTGCCAGCCTTCTCTGTCCATTGAATTTTCTAGGCAAGAATACTGGAGTGGGTTGCCATGCCCTCTTCCAGGGGATCTTCCTGACTCAGGGATGGAACCCATGTCTCTTGCATTGCAGGAGGATTCTTTCCTGTCTGAGCCACGGGTACTCCTCTCCTATAATTATTTTGACAATCAAAAGCACCCCCCACAAATTTCCAAAACATCTCCTATGGGGCAATTCCAGACCCCTTGGGAACTGCTGCACTCAGGAACCATTGCGCTATATGTTCAATGAAGGCCCAGGAGACGGTGAGCTGGGAGGACGCTGCAGAAAACAGAACAAGGAGGGTGCAAAAGCCACTTAGGAGGCCAGTGCTGGCCGTGTGGGTCTGGGGCCCAGAAGCTGTCACAGTGACGGGATTGCTACAGCGTGGTCTGAGCACCCTGCCAGGGAGGTTGTGTGCTCTGTCACCATCCATCACTCTCCCATGTCCTCATTTGCACCCTACAGGGAACCCTTGCTTGTTCTTTATCTGCTTTTTTTTTTTTTCACTAGTCAGCCAGTTGTGGTTATTGGATACACTGGGGCAGGGTGCATGCGGCGCCTCCTCTTGAAGTTTTCATCAGGAGGATTACTTGCAGGAGTAGCATGCACCCAGCAATTCTGACCGTAAGCTCCTCTTAGGACGGCTTTCTGTTCTCAGATTAACATAAATGAAGAACATTGAATCTTTCTCTTTGAAAGAGGAATATGAAGTTGCCAGCCAAGGCATCCACTTGCCTCACTTCCTCCTACCTACAGAGCAGGTAAAAGCTTTTCCATGTCTTTCCATGGCCACTGGCACACAGCATTCTAACATGAAGTGGGGCCTTTTCTTCCCTTGATAAGCTTTCTACATGTTCTTGTTCAAAGCAGTTTTGGGGGGATTTTTTTCTTTGTTTTGTTTTCCCCAGAGTCAAACCAGTCAGGAAGCTGAAAATGAGGCACTGAGACCGGGACTCGTCAGTTTTGTCTGAATCTGTGCCTTTTCTTCCTCCCTCCCTTTGCTGTGACTGACAGAACCCACGTCTCTGCCTGCCGTTAGCTTTGCAGTGACCCTCACAAGGCTATAAGATGTGAAAAAGGCCCATGGAACTCATATAAGATGAGTGGTTGTGGGAGACAAGTGTCCCTTCTGCAAAGCAGGAGTCTGAGGTTTCCTATGAGGCCGAGGCTGGTTTTCCTGGGATGCCTCCCCCGTTAGTGCTGACGGTGGCGGACACTCCCGCCCAGGCTGGTTTTCCTGGGATGTCCCCCCGCCCCGTTAGTGCTGATGGTGGCGGACACTCCCGCGGCTGCTGGTCCTTCTCTAGGTTGTGTTTCCTCAGCAGCCAAGGTCAAAACTCACCAAACCCACACCTTTCCCTTTATGACCACTTTCTCATACTTCTAAGCAAGATAATTAATTAACCCCCTCCCATTTAAAAATAATATTCTTTAAAAGAAAATCTTGTCCTGCTATCACAAGAATTATTTTGACTCATTCAGGTGGCATTTCTTAAAGAAATGCAGTAACTGGGTATTTTTACTCAATAAAAATGGATTGTGTGGGCCCAGCTGGAGAGAGATGTTCACTGGTTATAGTGATTTTGCAGAACAATCAGAGTTTTCTGACACTTTAATTTCTGGAGTCTTATCTCTCTCTAAGTACAACAGTATAAATAAATATGTATATTTATTTCCATATACATGTAACAATAAATATTACATGGATATGTAATATTTACAGTATAATAAATTAATAAATTAAGTAAACTACACATTTATTATCTACTTAATATAACTATTTATTAAATAAATTAAATTAATTATAGTATAATAAACACTATAAATAAATTACAGTGTAATAAATATGTCTATTTCCCTAAGTACAACAGTATAAGTAAATATTCTCTTAAAAAATGAAACTAGATGAATTGACATTTGTGTTTTTCTGTTCCATAAATGATTTTTTTTCATACCTTCAGATTGTTTGAACTGATAAACTAGATACAGTAAGTCGCCTACATACGAATTCACGTTGCAAACTTTCAAAGATGCAAGCCTGTATATCTGTGTCCAATCACATGAGTTAGTTCACGTGTCTGGCATACAGTGTCACATACATGTGTCCTGTTCAAGTTGTATTTTGTGTACTCTATACAGTATTGTACATGAGTACAGAATCTTTATTGCAAGCCCAGGATGTCATCTATGACAAGAAAAAAGAGTTACTACCCAGACGTGACTGGATCATTTTTTCAAGAAGGTTGATATCCCAGGGTCAGGAAGATCCCCTGGAGGAGGAAATGGCAGCCAACTCCAGTATTCTTGCCTGGAAAATTCCATGGACACAGAAGCCTGGTGGGCTACACTCTGTGGAGCTGCAAAGAGTCAGACATGGCTATGACTGAGCACAGCACAGCACAGATACACATCACACAGGTACACACACACAGCACACACATCCAGCAAGGATGAGAACCGATGCCATCGACATCAGGCATGAGTGAGATTTCAGCTTACCCTCCGTCTCCTATTGCTGACGATCCTTCACGCCTACCATCTCCCACCTCCTCTCCCTCCTTCAGTCAGTAACTCTTCTCGCCAATTTCTTGATGCCGGCCTATTGATACCAGCTGTCATACTGTACTCCTATAGTTTCACGGTATCGTACCATAAGATTAAAAGTGTTTTCTTCATTTCTTGTGTTTGTTTTTTATGTATTATGTGTGTGAAAAGCATTATAAACCTATTATAGTAAGGAAGTACTATATAGCCAGTGGCCTAAGCTGGGTACCGAGGCTAACTTTGTTGGAACTGTGAACAACTGGGACTTACAATGAGCTCTTGGAATAGAATTTGTTCCTATGTAGGGCTTTGCTATATACAGCATTGCAAAATAGCAAATGGATATAGATTATTCTTCTAAAAACACATACTATCAAACGTGCCATCTCTGGGCATCATGTTAAAACTTGGGCTCCCCTATGTTGCTCTTCAGGCAGACATGAAACTTTCCTTTATCCTACATGTGTGATGCCTAACTGGGAACACGTATTTATCTTATTCTTAAATTGCATCTTTGGTTCATAATTTTACTAATGAGATAATTAGCCATCCTTTTATTTTGAGTAGTTTTGATTACAGTCTCCAAATCTTTCTAGAAGAGCTTTACTTATCCTTTTTCATCTTGAAAGCCTGCTTACCCTGCATCAAGTATGTGGTTTGGAAATCCATAGTACGTGCCATAAAGACAGGAGAACAAACATTTTCGGTGATTCTTTTGCTGACTTCTTAAAGCAATTGCTCGTGTTTTGACCACCACAATAGGAAATCAGGGCAGAAAAACAAAAAGAATCAGGCATTAACATCAGACATTTATTAAAAATGCCTAAAGATTCAGACATTTTATTCTTCAAAAATTAGTCCATAAGCCTTCATAATAGTACAATAAGAAAAAATACTAAGTGGAAATAGTGCAAACAGCAGACAAGTTTTCTTAGGCCTCAGAAGTTACCTGAGCAACGACATTAGCCTGTTCCTGTTATCTATTGCTGGGTAATAAATGATCCCAGAATTCAGCACTCTAACACAGTCTCCTTATCCTGTTTATAATGTTTTAGATCCCAAATTCCCAAGGGATTTGTCTGGGGAGTTCCCTTTTGGGGTCTCTCATTCAGTAACAATGAGACATCATCTGGAGTCATAGCCATCTAAAGGTACAACTAGGAAGAGAAGACTCTTGAGAGGCCCTTGGACTGCAAGGAGATCAAACTGGTCAATCCTAAAGGAAATCAACCCTGAATATTCACTGGAAAGACTGATGCTAAAGCTGAGGCTCCATACTTCGGCCACCTGATGTGAAGAGCCAACTTACTGGAAAAGACCCTGATGCTGGGAAAGATTGAGGGCAGGAGGAGAAGGGGATGACAGAGGATGAGATGGTTGGATGGCGTCACCGACTCAATGGACACGAAATTGAGCAAACTCCGGGATATGATGAAGGACAAGGAAGCCTGGTGTACTGCAGTCCATGGGGTTGCAAAGAGTCAGACATGACTCAGTGACTGAATAATAAGGAAGGATATCCAAGGAGACTCCTCTCGTGGTGGTAGCTCATGCCGGCTGTGGGCTGAGAGCTCAGCCGAGCTGTTGACCAGAGTGTCTGTAAGTGGTATCTCTATGTGCTGTGGGCTTGTCACAGCATAGCAGCTGGATTCCAAGAAGGAATATCCAGAGAGGGAGTGTCCAGAGAGAGACTCTTCAGGAGGCCAAGGTAGAATCTGTGAGACTTCATGGACCTGGCCTCAGAAGTCATCAGCAGCACCATCTCTGCCACATTGTATGGGTTACAAGCAAGTCATCATTGCCAGCCCGTACTCAAGGGAGAGGGACTCAGACCACACCTCTAGATGGGAGGAGCATCAGAGAATTTAAGGTGTTGTTAATCTACTATAGTTGGTGCCGGAAATATGTTTAAGATATGAAATAATCCACATTCTTTAATATTTAATCAATATTCAATTTAATTATGCTCTGAAGCATTAGCTTAGGAAAAGGAAAAGATTTTATGAGTTTCTTTTTTAAATATGTAAATACTTGACAATGAATGCTAAGTTCTTTTTAATACCTTTAGTCACAAACTAGTGATCTACTGGCTGAACTCGCCTCAGGGTGTTTTGTTTGACCTTCACAGGGCTTTAAAAAAGATGAGCCAACATTTAAAAATAGGATTTCATACAAAACTCCAAATTTTCAGCTTTCTTGGAAAATGGAAAATTTGGGTCACAGAGGGCTTAAACTCCACTTGGCCAGTGCTTAGGCAGAACTGAGTTGTATCTGTCCCCTTAGAAGGCATCAAGTGTGTCAAAATCTAGAATTAAATATCTTTGTTTTCCTCTGTGACTGTAAGGGTTTTTTTCCTATGGTAGGACAATATGTTTCTATACTCAATCTTTAGTGAAAGTGAGAAAACAAAAGACAAAGAGAGTTGTATGTTTGCAGAAATGGTAGAACACATTTTTATGTGTGTAGAATAGAAGAATATTCTTACATGTTCAAATGGACAATGTCCCTGTCCACTTCACTTATCCAGGTTACCTGCTTGATCTCTGTAGACATTTGAATGGCATCCCCTGCTTTAGTGACCAGAGGATAGATTTGCTCTTGAATGCTTAGCAAGAGGCTCCTCAGAGTTTAGTGAGGACCCAGAATATGCAGTTATGAGAGCAAGGCTTTAAGACACTGGAACTCTAATCTTTACTCTGGCCGTTGTGGGATTATGCAATAAGACAGAGCACATCTGTAATAGATTAAAGACAGCTACAAATTCTTTGTCGTTTTGCCCAAGGAGAGGTGGATTCTTTTTCTCCACACCCTTAAATCTATCTGTGTCTATGTCCACTTTAATTAACAGGATATGGATTCATGGATCCCAACTTTATTAAGTGGGTTATAATCATTTGCTATCATTTATTTGGTGCCCAGTTGTCCTGTTTTGCCAGAAGAAAGACTCTTCAAGTTGAATCCTCTGTCTGACTCCCTTTAAAGGGAAGAGATAAAAGCACGGTGCTGTAGCCAGATTGTTGAAGTAATTGGTCCGCATTCTAACTCCATCACTTAATTGTAAAACCTTGGGCAAGTTACTTAACTTTTATCTACCTCAGCTTTCATATGAACTATCTTCATATGAAAAATGAGCATAGCGATAGTGCTCCTTCACAGGATAACTGTGGGATTAAATGAAAAAGTAGACAATGAAAACCTGGACCAATTCTTTACATGAAGTGCTCAGTATGTTAGTTGTGTTATCTTTTTAAATTTCTAGCTTTTCACTGGAAATGGTGGGCTGAAATTTTTTTCTCCACAAAGCTGTTCTGAGGCTTACATTGGGTAATGTGAATACGGTACATAAGAGATACTCTCAAAATGTTAACTAACTTGCCTTTCCCCTCTGCAAAGAGGAGGAGTAAATAAAAATTTCTGTTAGAGAGGAAAGAGTGTTTTAGTGCTGTCTCATTGTTGGGAGTCCTTATTTTATTTCCAAACACAGCTCCCCAAAGTGAAAGTGAAGACAGAATTTTCTTAAATCTCCAGTCTGTATGTAGGTGCATGGCTGATGGTGGAAAACCTAGCACCTTAGGAAAAGCATTCTCCCTTCTCTTTCTCCTCCCCCCGCCTCCTCCTTAAATACAGTGATTCATTTGCTTTTTCCTGTGGTATGCATATGAAATCATTTCAGAATTGATGTACCAAGACCACTGACAACAAAATATTTTATTAAAGGTGTGTAGCCAAATTGTGAATATACCTATTTCCCCCTATATTTACAGTTAAAATCATTTGTTTTTCTTTGTAATCAAAAGAAAATATGGATACAATTGACTGCGTACCTGAAAAGAAAAAATTTGCCTGACAGAAAATGAAATAAGCAAAGTCAAAAGACAAAAGAGAGACTTCCTTGGTGATCCTGTGCCTAAAACACCATGCTTCCATTGCAGAGGGCAATGGTTCTATCCCTGCTCAGGGAACTAGATCCCACATGGCTACAGCAAAGAGTTTGAATGCCGTAACTAACAGGCACAGCCAAATAAACAAATAAAAATAAGTAAATATTTTTTCAAAAGAAAAAAAATTGGCAGAAAATATTTTAAATAAATGTAGGCTATATTTTATTGAAAACTAAAGTAATGATAATTTTTGTTTTTAAAAAAGCAAGGATAATTCATCATATAGAATCAGGAGCCCAGAGAGTAAAGTTAAGAGTCATAGTAAATTTTACACAGGAAGTAGAATTGGACTCAGACTGGGAAAATGTGCCCAACTAGATTGCAGAATTACTTTGGAATAATGATTTCTGTGTGCCTCCATTTTCTTTCTTTTTGAACAGGAGTGTTTATAGGAGTTATATCTGTCCTACCATTATATGGACTAAGTAACTTTCTCTGAAATTCAAGTGTTCAATATGTGAACTGTGAACTTCCAGATGTTCAAGCTGGTTTTAGAAAAGGCAGAGGAACCAGAGATCAAATTGCCAACATCTGCTGGATCATCGAAAAAGCAAGAGAGTTCCAGAAAAACATCTATTTCTGCTTTATTGACTATGCCAAAGCCTTTGACTGTGTGGATCACAAGAAACTGTGGAAAATTCTGAAAGAGATGGGAATACCAGACCACCTGACCTGCCTCTTGAGAAATTTGTATGCAGGTCAGGAAGCAACCGTTAAAACTGGACATGGAAAACAGACTGGTTCCAAATAGGAAAAGGAGTACGTCAAGGCTGTATATTGTCACCCTGCTTATTTAACTTATATGCAGGGTATATCATGCGAAATGCTGGGCTGGAGGAAGCACAAGCTGGAATCAAGATTGCCGGGAGAAATAATAATCTCAGATATGCAGATGACACCACCCTTATGGCAGAAAGTGAAGAAGAGCTAAAGAGACTCTTGATGAAAGTGAAAGAGGAGAGTGAAAAAGTTGGCTTAAAGCTTAACATTCAGAAAACTAAGATTATGGCATCTGGTCCCATCACTTCATGGCAAATAGATAGGGAAACAGTGGAAACAGTGGCTGACTTTTTCTGGGCTCCAAAATCACTGCAGATGGTGATTGCAGCCATGAAATTAAAAGATGCTTACTCCTTGGAAGGAAAGTTATGACCAACCTAGATAGCATATTAAAAGCAGAGACATTACTTTGTCAACAAAGGTCTGTCCAGTCAGTTCAGTTCAGTTCAGTCACTCAGTTGTGTCCGACTCTTTGCAACCCCATGAATCGCAGCATGCCAGGCCTCCCTGTCCATCACCATCTCCCAGAGTTCACTCATACTCATGTCCATCAAGTCGGTGATGCCATCCAACCGTCTCATCCTCTGTCGTCCCCTTCTCCTCCTGCCCTCAATCTTTCCCAGCATCAGAGTCTTTTCCAATGAGTCAACTCTTCACATGAGGTGGCCAAAGTACTGGAGTTTCAGCTTTAGCATAATTCCTTCCAAAGAAATCCCAGGGCTGATCTCCTTTAGAATGGACTGGTTGGATCTCCTTGCAGTCCATGGGACTCTCAAGAGTCTTCTCCAACACCACAGTTCAAAAGCATCAATTCTTCGGCACTCAGCTTTCTTCACAGTCCAACTCTCACATCCATACATGACCACTGGAAAAACCATAGCCTTGACTAGATGGACCTTTGTCAGCAAAGTAATGTCTTTGCTTTTGAATATGCTATCTAGGTTGGTCATAACTTTCCTTTCAAGGAGTAAGCGTCTTTTAATTTAATGGTTGCAGTCACCATCTGCAGTGATTTTGGAGCCCCCCAAAATAAAGTCTGACACTGTTTCCACTGTTTCCCCATCTGTTTCCCATGAAGTGATGGGACCAGATGCCATGATCTTCGTTTTCTGAATGTTGAGCTTTAAGCCAACTTTTTCACTCTCCTCTTCACTCTCCTGTCTAGTCAAGGCTATGGTTTTTTCAGTGGTCATGTATGGATGTCAGAGTTGGACTATAAAGAAAGCTGAGCACTGAAGAATTGATGCTTTTGAACTGTGGTGTTGGAGAAGGCTCTTGAGAGTCCCTTGGACTGCAAGGAGATCCAACCAGTCCATTCTAAAGGAGATCAGTCCTGGGTGTTCATTGGAAGGACTGATGTTGAAGCTGCAACTCCAGTACTTTGGCCACCTGATGTGAAGAGCTGATTCATTTGAAAAGACTCTGATGCTGGGAGGGATTGGGGGCAGGAGGAGAAGGGGATAACAGAGGATGAGATGGTTGGATGGTATCACCAAATCGATGGACATGGGTTTGGGTGGACTCTGGGAGTGGGTGATGGACAGGGAGGCTTGGCGTGCTGCAGTCATGGGGTCACAAAGAGTCGGACACGACTGAGCGACTGAACTGAACTGAAGATCAAGAGACATTTCACATGGGGAACTGTACTTGAGGAACTTCAAAGGGCTTCCTCTCTTTGGTCATGTACTTTCATTTCTCTTGGGTAAATATCTAAAGTGGGATGATTTGATCACATAGTAGGTGTACGTTTAACTTTGGAAAAATCTTAACTTCCTGGGAAATTTTTCCAAGAATTTGCTTTAGGTAATGAGATCCTGGATCTCAGGCCTGAGCTCAGTACCATCAAGGGATAAGTCTCTCTGAGGATCTCAGAGTAAGAAAGGGTGAATTTTGAATGTGTGAGAAATGGGAATTATTGGGCCAGAGATTGGACTGTGGTATGATAGATCATATTTCCCCAAAAATAGCTTCAACAGTAATCCCTCTTCCACATACTCTACCATAATTTACTACTCCTCAAAGTTGAAAAGTTTTAGTCACTCTGTCGTGTCTGACTCTTTGTGACCCCATGGACTATAGCCCACTCAGCTTTTCTGTCCATGGGATTCTCCAGGCAAGAAATACTGGAGTGAGGTGCCATTTTCTTCTTCAGGGGGTCTTCCCAACACAGGGCTCAAACCCAGATCTAGTGCAACGAAGGCAGATTCTTTACTGTCTGAGCCACCAGGGATGCCCACTCCTCATAAAAAAGAAGAATCTATTTCCCCTTTCCTCGAACCCAGGTGTGCCTTTGTGACTGCCTCAGTTACCAGAGTTTGGTGGAAGTGACACTATGTGATTTCCAAGATATAAAAGGTGATGCAGCTCCTACCTGATCTCTCAGGACACTTGCCTTTTGAACCCAGTCACTAGATGGTAAGCTCAGGTCACTTGCAATGGTTCAGATGGAGAAGAACAGAGCCTCCAGTACTCCACTCAGACTGAGCTCCTAGCTGACAGTCAGTACCACTTGTCACCATGTGAATGAGCCATCTTGGGATCTGAGCCTCCAGCCCTCAGTGGAGTCACCACAGCTGCTCCCACATGGAGCAGACATGAGCCTTCCCAATTGGGCAGGGTAAGTCACTCTGCTGCTGCTACTGCTAAGTCGCTTCAGTTGTGTCCAACTCTGTGCAATTCCATAGACAGCAGCCCACCAGGCTCCTCTGTCCCTGGGATTCTCCAGACAAGAATACTGGAGTGGGTTGCCATTTCCTTCTCCAATGCATGAAAGTGAAAAGTGAAAGTGAAGGCGCTCAGTCATGTCTGACTCTTCGACACCCCATGAACTGTAGCCTGCCAGGCTCCTCCATCCATGGGATTTTCCAGGCAAGAGTACTGGAGTGGGGTGCCATCACCTTCTCCAAGTGAAAGTTGCTCAGTCATGTCTAATTCTTTGCAACCCCATGGACTATACAGTCCATGGAATTCTCCAGGCCAGAATACTGGAGTAGTTAGCCTTTCGCTTCTCCCGGGGATCTTCCCAACCCAGGGATCAAACCCAGGTCTCCCACACTGCAGGCAGGTTCTTTACCCACTGAGCCACAAGGGAAGCCCAAGAGTACTGGAGTGCATAGCCTATCCCTTCTCCAGCGGATCTTCCCGACCCAGGAATCAAACCAGGGCCTCCTGCATTGCAGGCAGGTTCTTTACCAACTGAGCTATCAGGGAAGCCCTCAATTGGGTGAAGCCCACAACTGGGCAGTGAAGCCCTGCCCAATTTGCAGAACCTCGAGCAGATTAAATAATTTTATTTAGCTTTATTTGTTAAATCACTGAATTTCCTTTGGGCACTGCTTTTAAATTTTTAATTTTTTATTCAGAAAGAATTTATATATAATAAGCTATATATATTTAAAGTGTCTGTTTTGACATATTGTACCATTGTATACCTGAACCATTGTATACCTGTAAAGCCCTCAGGCTTTATCTACAATTAGATAATGAACATATCTGTTACTCCTAAAAGAAAGTTTTTTCTTTTTTTGTATTCCTCCATAATCTCTCCCTCTGGTCTCCCATCCCAACCAACCAACCACTGATCAGCTTCCTGTTACTTTAGACTTGTTTACATTTTCTAGAATTTTAAAATGAACTCATATAATATGTATTGTTTTTTGTCTGTCTTCAGTCACTCAGCATTATTATTTTGAAATTCATTCATGTTATTGGGTGTATTAAGTGCTGATTTCTTTTTATTTTTATTACTCGAATAGTAATACATTGTATGAATCTACCACAAATTCTTTATCCATTCACATGTGGTAGGACATTTTCACTGTTTCCAGTTTTTACTGATTAAGAGGTAAAGCTGCTATGAACATTTATAGTTCTTCGCATTGCTTATGCTTTCATTTCTCTGGAGTAAGTAGGTCGGAATAGAATGGCTGGATCACGTGGCAGTGTGTGTTTAATACATTAAGGAGCTACCAACTGTTTCCCACTGCTTTTCAAAGAGGTTATACCATTTTATTCCCACTAGCCATGAGAAAATAAGAATTCTAATTGCTCTTATTCTGTGTCAACACTTACTATAGTCAGTTTTAAATTTTTAGACATTTCAGTATTTATGTAGTCTAATCCACTAAGTTTTGGAGTGATTTGTTATTTAGCAATAAATAGCAGGTGGCTCAGTGTTAAATAGTCCCCCTGCCAATGCAGGAGATGCAAGAGACTTGGCTTGCTTCCCTGGGTCAGGAATATTCCCGGGGGAAGGAAATGGCAACCCACTTCAGTATTCTTGCTATAATCCATGGACAGAAGAGCCTGGTGGGCTACAGTCCCAGGGGTCACAAAGAGTTGGACATGACTGAGCAACTAAAAAACAACAAAAACAATAAATAACTGGCATGGGATGAAAAAACAACTCCCCCAAGTTGAATATAAATGTAAATCATTTTTAAGTGCATTAAAAACTGTATTTGTTGATGTCCTTTCATATCTAGAAGCATTAAAATGTGTAATTGAGGAAGAGAGCTCTGTGCCCAAAATTCAAATATTATATTATGCTATTAAAAAGTGTTTACAGTCAGAGTTTATACCCTTAATCATTAATGAGTCATTGAAAGTTTTGAGATACAGCTGCTGCTAAGTCACTTCAGGCATGTCCGACTCTGTGTGACCCCATAGATGGCAGCCCACCAGGCTCCTCCATCCATGGGGTTTTCCAGGTAAGAGTACTGGAGTGGGTTGCCATTGCCTTCTTCGTGAAATATAGCAAGATGTTAGAATGATGACATCAATTAACTTCCAAACATTGTCAGTTCAGTTCAGTGGCTCAGTCGTGTCTGACTCTTTAGACCCCATGGACTGTGGCATGCCAGACCTCCCTGTCCATCATCAACTCCCAGAGTTTACTCAAACTCATGTCCACTGAGTCAGTGATGCTATCCAACCATCTCATCCTCTGTTGTCCCCTTCGCCTCCCACCTTCAATCTTTCCCAGGATCAGGGTCTTTTCCAATGAGTCAGTTCTTCACATCAGGTGGCCAAAGTACTGGAGTTTCAGCTTCAGCATCAGTCCTTCCAATGAATATTCAGGACTGATCTCCTTTAATATGGACTGGTTGGATCTCCTTGCTGTCCAAGGGACTCTCAAGAGTCTTCTCCAACACCACAGTTCAAAAGCATCAATTCTTCAGCGCTCAGCTTTCTTTATAGTCCAACTCTCACATCCATACAGGACTACTGGAAAAACTATAGCTTTGACTAGATGGACCTTTGTTGACAAAGGAATGTCTCTGCTTTTGAATATGCTGTCTAGGTTGGTCATAACCTTTCTTCCAAGGAGCAAGCATCTTTTAATTTCTTGGCTGCAGTCACCATCTGCAGTGATTTTGGAGCCCAAGAAAATAAATTCTCTCACTGTTTCCATTGTTTCCCCATCTATTTGCCATGAAGTGATGGGACCAGATGTCATGATCTTAATTTTTTGAATGTTGAGCTTTAAGCCAACTTTTTCACTCTCCTCTTTCACTTTCATCAAGAAGCTCTTTAGTCCTTCTTAGCTTTCTGCCATAAGGGTGGTGTCCTCTGCATTTCTGAGGTTATGGATATTTCTCCCGGCAATCTTGATTCCAGCTTGTGCCTCCTGCAGTCCAGCATTTCTCATGATGTACTCTGCATCTAAGTTGAATAAGCAGGGTGACAATATACAGCCTTGACACACTCCTTTCCCAATTTGGAACCAGTCTGTTGTTCCATGTCCAGTTCTAACATTTGCTTCCTGAACTGCATACACATTTCTCAAGAGGCAGATCAGGTGGTCTGGTATTCCCATCTCTTTCAGAATTTTCCAGTTTTTTGTGATCTATACAGAAGATTTTGGCATAGTTGATAAAGCAGAAGTAGATGTTTTTCTGGAACTCTCTCGCTTTTTCAATAATCCATCAGATGTTGGCAATTTGATCTCTGGTTCCTCTGCCTTTTCTAAATCCAGCTTGAACATCTGGAAGTTCATGATTCACATACTATTGAAGCCTGGCTTAGAGAATTTTGAGCATTACTTTGCTAGCATGTGGGATGAGTGCAACTGTGCAGTCATATAAACGTTCTTTGGCATTGCCTTTCTTTGGGATTGGAATGAAAACTGACCTTTTCCAGTCCTGTGGCCACTACTGAGTCTTCCAAATTTGCTGGCGTATTGAGTGTAGCACTTTCACAGCATCATCTTTTAGGGTTTGAAATAGCTCAACTGGAATTCCATCACCTCCACTAGCTTTGTTCATAGTGATGCTTCCTATGGACCACTTGACTTTGCTTTCCAGGATGTCTAGCTCTAGGTGAGTGATCACGCCATTTTGGTTATCTGGGTCATGAAGAATTTTTTTGTATAGTTCTTTGTATTCTTCCCACCTCTTCTTAATATCTTCAGCTTATGTTAAGTCCATACTGTCTGTCCTTTATTGAGCCCATCTTTGCATGAAATGTTCCCTTGGTATCTCTAATTTTCTTGAAGAGATCTCTAGTCTTTCCCATTCTATTGTTTCCTTCTATTTCTTTGCACTGGTCACTGAGGAAGGCTTTCTTATCTCTCCTTGCTCTTCTTTGGAACTCTGCATTCAAATGGATATATCTTTCCTTTTCTCCTTTGCCTTTCACTTGTCTTCTTTCCTCAACTATTTGTAAGGCCTCCTCAGACAACCATTTTGCCTTTTTGCATTTCTTTTTCTTGGGGATGGTCTTGATCACTGCCTCTTGTACAGTGTCATGAACCTCCCTCCATAGTTCTTCAGGCACTCTATCAGATCTAATCCCTTGAATCTATTTCTCACTTCCAATGTATAATCATAAGGGATTTGGCAAACACCCTCTTCCAACAACACAAGAGAAGACTCTACACATGGACATCACCAGCTGGTCAATACAGAAATCAGATTGATTATATTCTTTGCAGCCAAAGATGGAGAAGCTCCATACAGTCAGCAAAAACAAGACCAGGAGCTGACTGTGGCTCAGATCATGAACTCCTTATTGTCAAACTCAAACATTGTAGTCAACGAAAAAGGAAGCCTGGTGTATGAAATAAGTAGTTCATTGGTTTTGATCCCCTTCTCTCAGTCTTCTTCAAATGATATTCCCCACTAGGTATTTTTGAGAGGCCCCATGGGGTGTTTTTACATGTGTTTTGTAGCTAGTCTGGGCAGGTGATGGGTTCTCCCTCCACTGCCTGTCTCCAGGCAATGAGTCACCAACCCAATGGGAATATCATGTCCTTCTAGAATGCTAAAGTGCTTGGTGTTGAGGTGGCTAGATGAAAGGAGACCTTTTTCCCTTTGTGCTTGCTGTGGGAGGGATCCCCAAGCATAGTTGCCTGTGCTACACATGCTTATGTAAACTTTCCCTTTGGTGTTATTAACATCTCACATGTGCTCTTCTGCCCTCTGCCTTCTTAGGACCCAACCATGAGTCAAGTGTGGGGCTAGAGTAGGAGACAGCTCCATCTAACAACAGACATAGAGCTGTGGTCGTTTTCACATACCTCCTTCTCTGTCCTGGGGTCAGGCTCAATCTGCCTGGATCCTTCTTGAAGGATAAGGTATTACCCCTAATGTTCCCCTCCTCACTTTTAAGACAAAAAAATTTCAGGCAGTGTTGCCCCAGCTATTTGTCAAATATGCCCAGACATGTTTGACTCTCAGCAGGTTCTTAACCACAGATTGAACTGATATAACCTCCACCCCGACCTGGTGATGAATCAGAGTGAATCTACTGCACTATTGTAATCTCTGTTCAATTGGCTGTTCAATGTTCTGGTTTTATGATAGATTTTTAAATTGATGTTTAGCTTAATTTTCTTGTTACCTCAGAGTTGACCATCCCAAACAACTTCCTCTCTCTCCGCCCCAAACCCTTTTCTCCCATGGTTTTTGTTTCTCTTACTTTCTCTTCATTTGGATGGTTTTCCTGTCCTTTCCGCATTTTAGCAGCATGCAATAAAAATGTGAATAAGCTGAGACACTAAGTAAACACCATGTGAACAAATAAAAATCATGGCTTCTACATATGTTTTCCTCTCTCAATTCCGCTGCTTAAATTGAAAATGTAAACATCTTGATCAGAAACTTTTCAGTTGGTTATCTTTAGTCCTTCATGATTAAAACTGTAAGCTCAACATGCTTTCTCAAGTGCCCTTGGAAAGAGAGCTACTCTATTATGTCCCTCTCACGGTACCCCCCTCCCCAACCCTCCACACATTAGGCAAACAAAAGCCTGAATGGATAGGGTTTGCACCCGGATTTCAGGAGGCTGTGATTATGTCTCTGAAATTTGAAAAAAGAATCCCACATTTGACAGAAATTGTTAAGAGTCTACAATTAACAAATAGATCTGGCATTAGTGTTTTTCTAATCAAAATCTATTGTTCTGCCGAAGCTCACGGCTGTTGTGTTAACTGACAGTGGTTGCCCTTCCAGGAGGCCTGCAGAGAGCGTGGTGCACGGAGAGGTAAGTGTGCTTTCACGCTCATGTCCCAGTCTGTCAGATCCCCCCAGAACCGCACAATTCGTCCTTTGCCCTCTAGAATAATGGTACCAATTTGTCCCTCATGTTGAGCGATGACCCTTTCTTTCCTGAAGTTTTCAAAGGAAAAAAAATATATTATTAAGTTCTCACTGAACTAGAAAAACAAAACAAATCAAAGTCTGCTCCACTGGAGCCAGAAGGCCCCTTGTGGGTGGTGTTCCTAACAGAGGTAGCAAAGTTTGCCATTTCTAGTCCAATCCGCGACAATCATGGCAGACAATAGAATACCGTGGAAGTCTTCAGCAATGTAGAGGATTAATCTAATAATATCATTCGTTTAACGAAATAGTGACTTCAGATGTTCTTTTATGAAAATGTGGCAATGACAAAGTTTATGAATGGAAAGGCCTTAATAGCCAGTAACCTACCTAATATTTTAAAAAGCATTGATTCAAATGCAGTAACCATTGCAGATGAAAAAGTCAAAGGGGAAATCCTCAGGTGTTTTGTTTAAATATAACTTGAAAAAAAAAAAAAAACCCAGGTCATCTGTACACTAATTTTTATTTTCTGGGACAGCCTGAGTAGCAAATATGTCAGAATAAAAAAAAAAAAAATTGGGGACTTCCCTGGTGGTTCAGTAGCTGAGACTGTGCTCCCAACGCAAGGAGTGCAAGTTCGATCCCTGGTAGGGGAACTAAAAAATCCGCAACTGAAAATCTCACAGGCTGCAATGAAGACGGCAGATCCTGGGTACCACAGCTAAGACTCGGCGCAGTCAAAATAAATAAATAAATTTTATTTTTTTAAAGAAGGCATTTTATTTTAAAAATAGGAATCCTAAAATATGCATCTATTTTCCACACCTCCATTTTACCATGTGGCAGTCATGTCAGAGTTCCCCCCACATCTTTCCGCAAAGATGAGTTTGAGGGTTTGCATCACCACAGGGTCATGGCTGCTTTCTTCCCTTTTTGTCATCACCCAAGACTGTGAGTTGTTGTGAGTTGCCCCTGGGTCACCCTTGTTTGTAACCACGGTGGCACCTTCACACCTAGGAGGCTTTCTAGACTCCTTTGGGGACCCTCCCTCTGGCACACAGAAAATCATCCACTGCTCTCACCATGCTCAGGGCAGCTCCCCCAAGTCCACTGCCTAGCCAGGCCACCCCACCATTTCTGTTCTCCTTCTCCCACCCCATGATGCCCTTGGGGGCGGGCAACTTGGAGTCTCACTACTGCTGAAGGCTCCATTTTGGAATGAATGGGACCCAGGTCCTACGTGCTCCAGGTCCAACTCTAAACTCTTATGGTTTCTATTCTTCTACTCTTTCCCTGAGGCTCAGCCTAGCGAACGGTAAATCAAAAGGGAACAGCAGATCTAATTCTCTTGAGATGTGTGTTCCCAGGAGCGCACAGGGCCTTGTTCTACATCCTTACACATTCACCAAGTTCAGAGTCATCTCAGCAATGAGGTTCTATGAAGCAAAAGCCAAGGCTTTGGAAACTCAGTGGCCTTGTGTCTCCTTGCCCCTCCGTCTCCAAGATAACAAATGGTGTAGACCGAATAAGGGAAAGATAGGATACAAGAGGGGGTTCATATCTCACGGTATCATCTCACCTCAGAAGGACACGGTGTCTGTTGTTCCTGCCATTATATCAGAGTTCCTTCCCTGAGATTTTGGAATTGGCATCGTGAATATGCCTCTCCTGGGGCTGGCCTTTCAAATGGAAGAAATATAAAAATTTCTGAAAGAGAAAACTCATGAACCTTTTAAGCATACATTTTTGAAAGGAAACTAGATCATGTAGCCACCTTCATTTCCACTTTCTGAAGTGTGGCATGGCCGTATCCCACCATGTGGATGAGTGGCAGATAAAGCTGGTAGAAGATGGCAGAACGTGCTACCTACGGAGCTGACGACACACCCCCTCCTGGCTCCAGGCCCAAGTACAGCTGCATGCCAATTCCCTAACTTAAATGAAGAAGGAGCAGTGGGAGAGGGAGAAGAAGGTGTTTGTCTATTTGCAATGGTTTTTGAAGGATGAATAGGAGTTGGCCAGACAGACATGGGAAGGAAAGACATAGAGCAAAGCAGCCCTGCCCCTAACGTTTTACCACAGGGCTCAAAACAGGAGTACAAAGAGAGGCCCCAGTGCTATATATTTTAATACTTTAAGTTATAAATCAAGCTCTTCAACTCTTTGCAAACCCAAGACTATACAGTCCATGGAATTTTCTAGGTCAGAATACTGGAGTGGGTAGCCTTTCCCTTCTCCAGGGGATCTTCCTGACCCAGGAATCAAACCAGTGTCTCCTGCATTGCAGGTGGATTCTCTACCAGCTGAGCTACCAGGAAAGCCCCCATAAATCAAGCTAATAAGCTATTAAAGAAAATATAATCCACTCAATTTATGATTACTGGAAAGACCAAGTTCAAATTTTGAATTCTAGCCCCCTGAGGGCATGCGGTGAGCTGGTCCCCATGTCTAGGTACTCCTTCCTAGGAGCCTCTTCCTTCTTTCCCTGTCTTCCAACTCTATCCTGTGACAAGGTCTTCATGTGCCTTGTGTGCACACTTTGGTTTTACCCTAGCCCTTCTTCAAGCAGTGCCTCAGGGCCGCCCTCCCATTAGGAGTGGTCAGGCTGATGGTATGGGCTGCCCTCTGGAGGAGGTACATGGGAAGAGATCTACAGTGGTCCTAGAAACAGGCTTGGGTCCTTTGGACAGGCAACCCGGGAGCCCTGGGCACCAGGAGTGTGATCTAGAAGGGGAAGTGTGATGTCTGGGCAAGCATATAACCCACAGACTGCCTTCCCAGTGGAGGAGAGGGTCGGAGCAAGAGCCTCCTAAAACACAGGAACCTAGACAGGTGTTTCTCTTGCACAGCCAAAGGACAATTTTGCCCCCCAAAAAACAACCAAAAAAAAAAAAAAACTTGACTGAAGTCGTGGAAGAACTTGGTGGCCAGGAGAAATGTTAAGAAATTCAATGTAGCCCAAACATGGATTATTTGTAGTAAGGGGCAGGAGATAAAAGTAGGGCAAGAACCTAGAGGGGAGGGATGGGGATGGTGGGAGGGATGGGATGGTGGGAGGGAGGCTCAAGAAGGAATGAATTTTTGTGTACTTATAGCTGATTCATTTTGTTGTACAGCAGAAACTAACACAATATTGTAAAACAATTATACTCCAATTTAAAAAAAATAGGATAAGATAGTAAAGGGCATGGTGGGTAGTATGGACTTTGTGGTGGGCAAGGGACATTTTTAAGCATGAGAATTTTGTTAATTATTTATTTTATTTTTATTTTCTTCTTTTAACTGCCCCGTGCAGCATGTGGGATCTTAATTTCTCTATCAGGGATAGAACCTGAGCCCTTTGCATTGTAAGCTCCGAGTCCTAACCACTGGACCACCAGGGGAGTCCCATGCTAAGTATTTCTTAGGAGGAAAAGACCTGAGACAAATGGAATCAAGACAGTGGGAAGAACTTGAAGGTTATTGGGACTTTTGGAAGTTAGAGAAGGTCTGACTGCCTGAATTGAGGAATAAGTGGGAAAGAGCAGATTCAGGAGACATTTCTGGAGTATAATTGACAAGGTTTTGTGAGAGTCCAGCTTGGAGCTTCCTTGGTGGCTCAGATGGTAAAGAATCTATCTGCATTGTGGGAGACCTGGGTTTGATCCCTGGATTGAGAAGATCCCCCTGGAGAAGGGAATGGCAACCCACTCCAATATTCTTGCCTGGAGAATTTCAGGGACAGAGGAGCTTGGTGAGCTATTGTCCATGGGGTTGCAAAGAGTCAGACATGGCTGAGTAACTAACACTTTCACTTTAACCAGCTTGAAAGGCTCTCGTACTCACAGTACATTGCCCAAAGAAAGGGGTTGAAGGCAAGGTGCAGGTTGTAAAGTCTTACGTTGGACATGCTCAGCTTGAGCTCTATGATCCTAACTCCAACTATCATGTGATTGACGATGACAATAGAAATTATAGCCACAGAGCTTTGAAATCTGTATCCCGCGTGTAAATCTAGGAAAAAAGTGGTATGGGAGCATTTTGGAGAATTTCTTAAAAAAGAAGTTTGCCTCTTCAACAACTCCATTTTGTAGGTGCCTGGTTGCCAAGAGGAAGCTTTAGGACAAGCAATTTCGTTTTGAGGTCTGCTTCTGTTATTCATATAATAAACCCAGGCCTTCCTCTTTTGGAAAATGTAGCTCATGTCGTGGATACAAATTATAATTATTTTTTTGAGCAGCAGTAGTGAATTTGGTGTGGTAGCATGTCCTTTGCAGAGACCTTTAAAGGTAAAAATGTCCCCATAGGCATCTTTTTAGTGTTGGCCCACAACTCTGATATTTTAGGAGAGGCTGCAAGCAGTTGAGGTTTTTTGGCTCTTTCGATGTCCTCACAAAGAATAAATTTTTCAGAATATAAATTCGAGATGACTGAAAATTTCCTGCGTTGTATATAACTTGTGAAACCAAAGCCCAGACTAGAACTGGATTCCCAAGAACTTAAGGTTAGAAATTTCAAATTTAACGAGCCATTTTAAATTGACCATTGAGAAGTGGACATGCTACATATTCTAGCTAGTGCTTTGAATTGCTCATTTTTCAAGGGGCTTATTTCCCCCAATAACATTTTCTTGTTTTTTTTTCTTACCTTTCTGCTCGTAGCAATAAGGTGGCATGTTGTTATTTTTCAAGTTGCAGGGATTAATGCTCATTTTCTGGTTAATTAAAATCTTTTAAATAAAAACACTCCAAGTTCAGAGCATTATTGTACTCATTACCATTTCTGCAGTATCTTTGCAGCTCAGCTATTATGCCAGGCTGCAGTAATTTCAATACAGCCCTTTTATTGTTTGTCTTCATTGAAGACTTTGTGCTCATTACTGGATTGTCTCCTGACAGCCCAGAACACTCCCCCAGACTCTCCTTCTGCACTCTGTGAAACCTATTTTGCATTTGCAAGTGTTTGGGCCTTCCAGGATCAGATAAGTGACTGTATTCAAGGAGAATTAAAAATTTGGAGGCGGGGGTGGGGGGGTTGTATAATCTCTTAACATAGAAACTCCACTTGGTCTTCAAATATCCCTCCATATGTCATTTTCTAGTGTCAAAAGCCTTATTGGATTAGAATTGTCTTAATTCTAGGGTGAAAAAAAAGTGGTAAAAATAATTATACTCAGAATTCATCAATGATATTGATGTATGTACTATGTATGATGTATGTACTATGAGTTTGAGATGTTTACTACTTACTTTTGGAGGTGTTCCCCCGTGGACTGTGCCTGCTTCGTTATACATTGAGGGAGCTTTTGCTCTGCAAACACTCATTGTTTGCTGATGGAAGCTCCTACTCCTCATCTCTGTCCATTTTCTGCTGGACAGAGCACCTCTCTATCGTGTTTAATAGGCCGTTACTGTCTCTCAGGGCACTTTTCTAGGCCTGTTCAGTATGAGTGGGAGGATTCATTTTGACATGCTTGTAGCCCACTCCAACTTTGGTGACTTGCAGAAGTAGCTTACACTAGACAGAAAAACCATTTCATGCTCAAGTTATTCTTAGCAAGAGGCTACATCTACTTTTGAAGAAAAATGAATTTAGAGTATCTCTATGGGTTTGCTAATAGCAAATAGCTTGAAATACACACACACACACACACACACACACACACAATTTGTAGTAGATTTTAAGTGAGACATGTTTTCTCTTGAATTTGTATTCTGCCTCTCTTGATGGCCGAAGAGGGGCTCCTACACAGATACTTTCTGTCGGATTGTACTTGAACCTGAAGGCCCTCCACTTACATGCCTGCAAGTATGCTGCTGGCCCGGGCTTCCAGGGGCTCTGCTGACTCCTGGAGGCCCCTCTCTGGCTCTCCTCCAATCAAGCTGTCACCTCCATGGAGCGTCTTAGGTGCGACCCGACTGGAAGGCAGGAGATGGTCATGTTGCTAAGGGAGAATTAATGGCGGCTTGGCCCATATTGTGACCATTTGTAAATTCCTTTATTTCTTTGCATTTGTACACTCTATATCAGACCATTCCCAGACTCTGTCCCTGCTTTAGCTTTTGCTCTGTCTCACTACCCCAAACAGTGAATATATAATCATTGAAAAAAAATATTCAGCAAAACGAACATACCTTTTTCTCATTTCCCCACCTGTGTGGTAGTATCGATAACACTCATTTTGCGTCTATTCTGCTAGCTTAGATCTCTCTTCACAGAGTGTTTCCTTGGAATTCTACAGATCCGTTTAATGACTCAAAAAACATTTATTAACACCTTCTGTGTGCCAGGCGTTGAGCTGGACCCTGGCCTTGCAGCAGGAGTTGAAGGGACAGTCCCTGGCCTCCTGGAGGCTGCAGACTGGAGCTCAAGTGCAAACGTGAGAACAGCATATGGCTTCGAATCACAGTGAGACTGGGGTAAGGAGTGTGATGTCCCCAGGTAAACTCTGGGGAGAAAGCCCCGCCCTCCCCAAGGCTACCTCCCTGTAAGTGGCGGTACTCGTGGAAAGGACTCCTTGGGTGGTGGCTATTTCTATGGGCTGGCGAGAAAATCCTTAGAGTCCCTGGTCACACAATTGTCTGAGAACCTGCTGACCCTATACCACTCATTTAAATTCATGCTCAACTTGGAGTTGCCAATGCTTCAAATATCTCCTGGAGAACATGTAGAAACCTGTGCTCTCTGGAAGCCCTGTGACAGTTGTCATCAAAAGCTGGTTCCCTCTGTCCAAGGGTGAGTTTTATGAGAAAGAGAATAACGCGTAACTAACCGCGTTTTATTCTTTGACATTCCAATTACATTAACCAAGGCAGGCATTAGAGATCAATTGATGGGCCAGCCCAGTGATGTGAGGGCTGAGAGGGGTGGGTCACTGAGGAGACGGCCCTTGGTGTCTGGGGGGCGGTGGTGGGCGCCTCTGAACACACGCTTTCTCCCTGTGAACCTCGGCCCATCGCTTCTAAAGTGCTGTCCCTTCATTACCTTCCTGCTGTTCTTTTCTGGCAAATCTGAGCCTGTCAATCTCCACCATTGCCTGAGTTGGAAACCCGGTTAACTAGGATTCATCTTGTCAATTCAAACAGCAGTTTCTGTTTGTGAGCCAAATAAATGAGTGAGCTTCCTAACTACTGGGCATTTCCACGGAAGCCCTGTGAGCCCCCTAACTTAGGTTTAATCAATCCATTTCTAACTTAACCAGCCCAGGATCCAATGGATTTTACCTTATCAAGAGCAAAAGAGCTGTGCGCTCCTTCTTGATTTTGCAGCTGATTGACTATGGCATGGAGTTTAGTAGATTGTGGATCAAATAAATGAGAACCATAAAATTTCCTCCCCAGGGAGTAGGTTTTGATTATTGCATTGACCCTAGAACAAGAAATGTGCCCTCTGGACCAAAAAAAAAAAACACCGCCACACAGCAACCCAAGGCCAGATGCTCCTACCCAGGACTGATTCAATTACATTTATTAACAGTAAAAAGGTAGGGGGAGCACATTTTTTGAGAATTATCACACAGCTAGATGGGAGAGGAACTGACAGTAATATTCCATGCCTAAAAATCTAACGATTCCTGGAAAGTGAGTGTCAATTTGGTACTCTGTCTGGGGTTCAGAAAGAATTCCAGGAATTACGACAGGATAGTTACGATAACATAGTAATGGTGAGGAGATGCTTGTATTCAGAATCCAATTTCTACTGAAATTTAGTGGGCTTTTTATTTATGTATTTATTTTTGGCTGCGCTGGATCTTTGTGGCTGGGCATGAGTTTTCTCTAGTTGTGGGAGAGGGGGCTACTCCCTAGCTGTGTTGCCCGGGCTTCTCAGTGTGGTGGCTTCTTTTGTTGCAGAGCACGGGCTTTAGGCTTCAGTAGTCGTGGCGCACGGGCTTAGTTACGCTGAAGCATGTGGGATCTTCCTGGACCAGGGATTGAACCCATGTCCCCTGCGTTGGCAGGCAAACTGTTAACCACTGGACCACCAGAGAAGTCCCAAATTTAGTGTTTTTTAAATGGATGAACATCATACCAGAGAGTGGAGACATTAGCAGCCTATCTGTAAATATTTTATCATTTTTTTCTGCTCTGGAAATTTCTGTATCCCAAGTGCCCATTGTGTGCCCAGATGTGGAAGAGGGAACGTGGTAAAATTAAAAGACTAGGTTCGGGGTGGAACAGATCTAAGTCAGAAGTCTATTTGCTACCTGCATAGCCCTGGGCAAGTCGCCTTGTCATAATAAACCTATAATAAGGGCAAAGTATCAGCACTTGCTTAAGACAGAGAGCTTTGGGAGTCCTTGCCTACCCATGTCCTCCCTTCTCAAGGAGCCACCTTCCATGCAGGGCTGGCTTCACAGGCTCTGGGCTTTGAAGGCTCTACTCTTGGACAGTTCTGCTGTCAGCATCTTCAATTCTTCATAGTTGTTGAACAAGAGCTGCTGTCTTTTCACTGAACGCTAACCCCCACATTGTGTGACTGCATAGGCCACTCCAGCTGTGGGTAAGTCACTCAGAACAAATCTGGGGTGCAGCTGCTCTTCCTACCCTGGAGCCGAGAGACACCCAGTCCTCTCCCCTGCAGTTCCCTCTTTGTGCTCAAGTTGCCCGGGTGGCTTCTGTCACTCACAGTCACGTGCATGCTGCCCTTGGCTCATGTGGCTGGACTGTCAAAGAAGAAAACGTGGTGAGCAGTGTTTTGCTCTTGTCTTGTGTGGGACTGAGATGGACATCTGACCCAAGGTGGACCAATAAGAATGTCTCTTGCACATGTTGGGACTGAGGGATTCTGGTTAACCTTTGTCTGAAGAGAGAGGATGAGGAAGCTCAAAAGCTGGAGGGCAGCTGTCTTCTCTGTACAGGGAAACAAAGAAAGCCTGCTGCCTATAAAGGCGAAGTATGGGAATAGGTGAGCAGCAAGAAGCTGAGAGGAGAGAGACTGTGGTCTCACTGAGAGGCAGTGGAGCAGATGTCTCAGTTCCCAATGATTTTGCCATTTCTCCCTGTTCCTATTAGAAAGGAGTCACATTTCCTGTCCTCAAGTTGTAAGATACTTGTCTCTTTCCAACAACTGCTCATGTTAGTTTAAGATAGCTTAATAGTCTGTAGCTCACTCAAACCATCTCCAAAGTCCTGATTCACTCTCTCACGGGTTGCAGAGAAGAGCAAATGAGACCAGGTAATGTGGGGCCAGCACTTTTCAAACTTTAAAACCCCAACAACCATGGAGTCCCATTCATTATATAACAGAGCAAGATGGAAAATGGCTATGGACTGGGAAAGTCTTTGGTGTTTATTTCAAAACCGCATGAATCAAGTAGCATTCTTCATCTTCTTCATTTTCTAAGATGGAACTTGTGTCACATAGCAAATGTCACAAAGTCCTGTGTTTAAAGTCATCTAAATGTTCCTGGGGAAGATGCCACATTAATCATATAATTTGGGCTAATGTGAATATTTTTATAGGGTTATTAACATTTCAAAGATGTTAGGGCTGTTTTGTAATTTAAAATTAGATTTATGGCTTTCAGGAACACATTAAAAATTAATCTGATTTCTTCTGGTTTGAAACCATGAGATTGAAATAATTGAAAGCAACAGAAAGAGTTTGTAGTTGGAACAGAAAAGATAATTAAAAAGATAAGAAATAGTAGGTAAATACTAAAGAACTTGGGAAATATTTATGTAACTGACAAAATGGAAAATCTTGGATTGGGCAAGTAAAGGGAAAACTATGGAAAATGAAAGAAAGCATAAAAGTATTCAGAAACAGATATATAGTTGAGGTATGTAGGTCCTGGCTTCCCTGGTGGTTCAGACAGTAAAGTGGGAGACCCGGGTTCAATTCCTGGGTCGGGAAGATCCCCTGGAGAAGGAAATGGCAACCCACTCCAGCACTCTTGCCTGGAAAATCCCATGGACAGAGGAGCCTGATAGGCTACAGTCCATGGGGTCGCAAAGAGTCAGACACGACTGAACGATTTCACTTTCACTCTCACTATGTAGGTCCTGGAATAGTCTTTCTTAGTGCTCTCTTGCTTCCTTAAATACTTTTAAAAAAGGTTTATTTATTTATTGTTGGCTGTGCTGGATCTTCAGTGCAGCTTGGGCTTTTCTTTGGTTGCTGAGAGCGAGGGCTGCTCTCCAGTTATGGTGTGAGGGCTTCTCATTGCAGAAGCTTCTCTTGTTGCAGAGCTTGGGCTCTAGGACGCGTGGGCTTCATTCAGTGGTTGTGGCTCACGGGCTTAGTTGCTCCAAGGCATGAGGAATCCCTCAGACCAGGGATTGAATCTGTGGCCCCTGCATTGGCAAGCGGATTCTTAACCACCTGACCAACAGGGCAGTCCCTTACTTTCTTATTCATCTTTTTACCTGCTCATTCGTTTCATATGCGCTATGCCCTTTGAGATACTGGAATCAGGGTAGTGAACAAAATAAGTCTGTATCTTCATGGAGTTTACTTTCTTGTGAGATTAGAGAGAGTTTGAAGAACCAGGATTCATAGATGCAAGAAGAGGGAAGGAGAGTGGAAAGGAATAGCCCATTAATAAGTATCTCATTTCCCTGTGAGGTCTCTACCACTCTCAGGGAACCAAGTGCTTTACCTTCATTATCTCATTTCATCCTTAGCAGCCTTCAGGTGGACAGGATTTCAAATGCACACAGGGACCAGGCAGGCCATGCAGAAATGCATGGATGTGACAAACAGAGAGCGCATAACTCTTCCAAAGGGGCAGCCCCTGCTCAGCTCTGGCTGTCTGTTGCATGGGAAGTGTGAGTTCCTTTCTGCTAGATTTTACATTTTTTTCAAGAGAAGCTTCAAATCCACTTTTCATGTGAAATTGGATTTTTTAAAAAAATATTGGATCAGTTTTATAATTGCTGTGCTGTGTTTATGCAAAGACAGGCATAATTTTATTACTGTACTGTCATTTGTAAAGGCAAGAGATTCAGTTCAGTTCAGTCAGTCAGTTGTGTCCAACTCTTTGGGACCCCACTGACTGCAGCACGCCAGACTTCCCTGTCCATCACCAAATCCCGAGTTTAATCGGACTCATGTCCATTGTTGAGTTGGTGATGCCATCCAACCATCTTATCCTCTGTCGTCCACTTTTCCTCCTGCCTTCAATCTTTCCCAGCATCAGGGTCTTTTCCAATAAGTCAGTTCTTCACATCGGGTGGCCAAAGTACTGGAGTTTCAGCTTCAGCATCAGTCCTTCTAATGAATATTCAGACTGATCTTTAGGATGGATTGGTTGGATGTCCTTGCTGTCCAAGGGACTCTCAAGAGTCTTCTTCTCCAACACCACAGTTCAAAAGCATCAATTCTTCTGCACTCAGCTTTCTTTATAGTCCAACTCTCACATCCATACATGACTACTGGAAAAACCATAGCTTTGACTAGATGGACCTTTGTTAGCAAAGGAATGTCTCTGCTTTTGAATATGCTGTCTGAGTTGGTCATAACTTTTCTTCCAAGGAGCAAGCGTCTTTTAATTTCATGGCTGCAGTCACCATCTGCAGTGATTTTGGAGCCCAAGAAAATAAAGTCTAACACTGTTTCCATTATTTCCCCATCTATTTGCCATGAAGTGATGGGGGGGGGGGGGCACAGATGCCATGACCTTAGTTTTCTGAATGTTGAGCTTTAAGCCAACTTTTTCACTCTCCTCTTTCACTTTCATCAAGAGGCTCTTTAGTTCTTCTTCACTTTCTACCATAAAGGTGGTGTCATCTGCATATCTGAGGTTATGGATATTTCTCTTGGCAATCTTGATTCCAGCTTGTGCTTCATCCAGCCCAGCATTTCGCATGATGTACTCCACATATAAGTTAAATAAGCAGGGTAACAATATACAGCCTTAATGTACTCCTTTCCCAATTTGGAACCAGTCTGTTGTTTCATGTCCAGTTCTAACCTTTGCTTCCTGACCTGCATACAGATTTCTCAAGAGGCAGGTCAGGTGGTCTGGTATTTCCATCTCTTTCAGAATTTTCCACAGTTTGTTGTGATCCACATAGTCAAAGGTTTTGACATAGTCAATACAGCAGAAGTAGATGCTTTTCTGGAACTCTCTCACTTTTTAAATAATCCAGTAGATGTTGACAATTTGATCTCTGGTTCCTCTGCCTTTTCTAAATCCAGCTTGCACATCTGGAAGTTCACAGTTCATGTACTGTTGAAGCCTGGCTTGCAGAATTTGAGTATTACTTTGCTAGCATGTGAGATGAGTGTAATTGTGCAGTAGTTTGAGCATTCTTTGGCATTGCCTTTCTTTGGGATGGGAATGAAAACTGACCTTTTCCAGTCCTGTGGCCACTGCTGAGTCTTCCAAATTTGCTGACATATTGAGTGCAGCACTTTCACAGCATCATCTTTCAGGATTTGAAATAGCTCAACTGGAATTCCATCACCTCCACTAGCTTTGTTCATAGTGATGATTTCTAAGGCCCACTTGACTTCACATTCCAGGATGTCTGACTCTAGGTGAGTGATCACATCATTGTGATTATCCGGTCATGAAGATCTTTTTTGTACAGTTCTTCTGTGTATTCTTGCCACCTCTTAATATCTTCTGCTTCTGTTAGGTCCATACCATTTCTGTCCTTTATCGAGCCCATCTTTGCATGAAATGTTCCCTTGGTATCTCTAATTTTTTTGAAGAGATCTCTAGTCTTCCCCATTCTGTTGTTTTCCTCTAGAAACCACCTAAATGTTCCTTAATAGTAGACCAATGCAATAAATTATGGTCCATCTTATGTAACTACCCTGGACCTTAAAGAGCCTCAAGGAAAATTCTTATGTGCTTCATGACCCATCACTAAATGAAAAAAGTTAGATGTCATGCAGCGTGTATGACACACTATCATTTGTGTAAAGGAGAGGGGAGAATATACACATATATATACGCCTATGTATTCCTTTGTTCATATATGAATAGAATACTTCTGAAACCACACAAATATGTATACACATATGTATACACATATCTTGGAGTAGGATATGGCAACCCACTCCAGTATTTTTGCCTGGAGAATTCCATGGACAGAGGAGCCTGGTGGGCTGCAGTCCACAGGGTTACAAAGAGTCGGACATGACTGAGCAACTGAGCATATATGTATGTCTGCATCTAGGTAGATAGATAAACAGGTACGTACATAGACTCATAGATAAACTAGCAGCACTGGTTGCCTCTGGAAAGGAAACTGCTGGCTAAAAGATGGGATGGGAGGGAAAGCTTTTACTTTATACTCTTTAACATATTTTGAATTTTGAGCCACATGACTGTATTATTATTTTACCAAACATATTTGTGAAGGGCCTGAGAATCATTAGTTTGTCACCTCTTCTAGAGTCTTAGTTATTTCCTCTGAATATCAGGAACCACCCAATACATTGGAGGCATTATTCTGATAGATTGAAGGGGGTTCAGTCACTTTGGAGCACGAATCTCCAAGTCCAGAATGCACATATAGTAGATGACACAGGTGTGGATCTCTGCTGTTTCACCTCTCGTTTTAATCAAATGGAGGATGATCTCAGAAATCTTGTTTAGTGGACTTGCCTGGACTCTATCGGAGTAAGTTGGACTCCCAATGGGGCTTCTCCAGTGGCTCAGTTGGTAAAGAATCCACCTGCAGTTCAGGAGATACAGGAAACTTGGTTTCAATACCTGGGTCAGGAAGATCCCCTGGAGGAAGTCATGTCTGACTCTTTGCAACCCCATGGACTATAGCCTTGTAGGGGTTATAAGAGAAGGGATTTCCTTCTCCAGGGGATCTTCCCAACACAGGGATCGAAGCTGGGTCTCCCACATTGCAGGCAGATGCTTTACCGTCTGAGCCACCAGGGAAGCCCTCCTCCCTGGAGGAGGGCATGGCAACCCACTCCAGTATTCTTGCCTGGAGAATCCCATGAACAGAGGAGCCTGGTGGGCTACAGTCCATGGGGTCACAGTGAAGTGACTGACACACACGCACGGACCCCCAGTTGGTCCCAGAATGGCTTTGCTGGTTCTCAGGAGGAAGTCACTCAATCCCTCAATTTCATGAGATTGTCATTTGGTGGGATAAGTTAGCATATTCAGTTCCAGGAGTCTTTGGTCAACTGTGGGCGGTGGAGGGGGAGTGTTTGTTGGATCATGGGACAGTCATTATAGGAGTATTTTTTCATTACTGCCATTTCTAGTTGTCTCACCCTCCCAGAGGCAACAGCTGGCTCTGAGACTTGGGAGTACCTTGAAGGACACAGAAAACTCCTGCGGGGAGTATGATGATTCACTGGGTAGTCGAAAAGGCTGTAAGCCATTTGGGGCTTCCTCAGATCACAGCTCACACACCATAGGGTTATTCTGGATCCTGTGAGAGCAGCCTGGTGGTCTGTTTATGCCTGTTGAGTTCCAGCCAGCCCTGGACATCACAGTGGACCCTGGATGACCTCCATCTGTGTTAGGATACTGCATGCATGCAGGCAAGCCCTTAATTCCTCCTCTAGCTCAGTCATTGCTCAGTAACCTCCCCCTTATTCTCTGTGGCTAGATCTCAGCTCGCCCAGTGGCTTGTGAACAAAGCCTCTCGTCGTGATCTCATTTGTCTCGCTTCTGGGTACGACGCATGCCCTTCATAATAGCCAGGGTCAACTATCTGCCAAAGCATAATTGGCATTTCTTATACTGTGTGTGGTCTGGGTTTACTTAGGATTTTCATCATTTTGGGGGTGTGGTATCTCTGGCTTTTACTGTAAGGCTGGGCTGTTATCTGCTGTTTTCTGGAGCTTTTAAGATCTTCCCTGTGCCCTGCTTGTATCAGCCAAGGCTCCAGCAGGAAGCAGAATCCATTCAGACATTCAACTAAAGAGACTTTAATGAAGGACCTATTTACAGAAGTCTGGGTGGGTTCATGTACCGTTAAGGGATGCTGAGGCAACCTGGAAAGAAACACCTGGAAGTCTCTCCTAACCCCAGCCCTGAAGCTGCCAAGGGAGGAAGAGTGTTAGTGGAGCCCTGTGAGAACTTGCACCAAGGAGGGTTGCCAGTCCCCTGCCCACATACCAGAGGAAGTGTCGCCAGGGAGGGATCCTACCCCTGCCAGATTCCGGCATCGAAACAAGGAAGGAATCAGGAGCTCATACTCCAGCCTTTCTCTGACTGTGCCCTTTGCTATTCTGCTGGTCCTTCCCACAGGCCAAACCCAACAGGAAGCCAGACAGTCAAAGGCCTCGTAAGACAGCCTGCGGGGACAGGGAGGGACACTGGGGCAGCAAATGCGTCAGGGCTCAGAGTGTAAGATAGGGATGGTCAGTGCCTCTGGTGGGGTCACCACTTTAGCCACAGACGTTGGGAGTGGGATGTGGGACACACGGGCGCATTTGACCCTATCCCATGGGAGGGGTTGGGGGGAAATGTTATCATCATCCTGCCTTTTAAAATATCTAATATGGGCAGGCATTCCCCTTGAGGAACCTTTCTCTGATCTGTTCTTATGAACAATCTCTCTACTTTCCACTTTTAAAATTTTTGATTCTTTTTTTATTTACATTTTAAAATTTGAATTCATAATAAAAAAAAAAGAAAAAAAGAAAAAAAGAAAGCCCTCAAGGTTGACAAGGACTAGGATTGACAGTACTATGGCTTTTAGAAATCCCTGTTGTCCATTTAAATTTTAATGTTTCTATCATTTGTTCCTCAGTGTAAATTAACAGCCATGGCGGTGTGTTGGGTTTCTTTTCTGAAGTCGGGACTTTAAATTTAATTCAATAGCCGAGATTTACGGCGCTTCTATATTTCACACGGCAGAATCAATAATGTGACTGAAGTGAAGAAGATAAAAATTTATGGTATCTTGCAATTTAATGGTTGAAAAGATGCAATTGGAGAGATCATAAATTGTGAAGGAGTTTATGCTTCATTGCTTCTGATTCAGTGCTTGCTGTTAGAACTTGATTTGTGGCTATTCACGAGGTGTGATTAATGATGTGATCGATGCTTGCTTCAGCGCAGTAAAGCAGTTGTAATGCTCTTCATTAGAATAAATAAAATAAATTGACTGAAGCTTTATAAAAACTGTGTAACATTTAAAATCTAAAATGTCAATTTTTTTCCTGTTACAATTTAGGTTTCTTCAGGCAGTTTCCACCTACATCACATCACTCATTGTCATTCTTTTTGGATATTATAGAAATCCATGTGGGTTTGGGTAAGCTTTATGCAAAGCTCACTGAAGAGGAAAAAAAAAAAGAATTGAATAGGACCGACAGAGCTAGGATATTGTAGTGGCTGTGCTTTGCCATCCTCCTAATGTGCTTTTCATCCTTCTTAAACACATGGTGTTTAAGGAAATCAAGGCAGAAAATGACCCTTCTGTTCACAGATTTGCTAATAAACAATACAAGTGTTCATGATTTAAGTGCGGTGGGTGGGCATGCATCGCCATTGCAAGAGGCTGAGTGGGCACAAGCACATCCTTCAGACAACTTCTTTTTGATGTAGGAATTTTGTTTGACATGATTCTATTGTCAGTTCATGCTATGATTCAAAAAAGTGAGCCAGCACACAGGGGAACAACAGTCTCACTGTGGCTGGAAAGATGAAGTCAGTCTAGGTAATGCCTCCTGGACCTTGGTGAGTCACTTGGGCTGGGAAACGTTGCCTTGGAACACGCATGGAAATTCTTGCCAATTTGGGAACTTATTCATCACAGTTGTAAACCAGCAGCCTTTGTTTCAGTATCATTCCCTAAAATTTATTACTGTTGGTTAAGGAAAACTTTGGGCCTGTCTTAGAGAGTGGTATGTGTCTCCAGAAGCTATCTTGGCTTAGTTCATTTCACGTGTTCATCTCATCTCTTTTTTTTTTTAATGTCTGAAGTCACAAGCAAGTGACATGGTTAATCTTATGGATTTAAATGGTTATAGTTGACTTATAAAGCCAGAAAGTCTTTATAATGTGTTTCCAAGACTCCAGCCAGGCAAAAGGAGAAGGGGGCGACAGAGGATGTGATGGCTGGATGGCGTCACCATCTCAATGGGCATGAGTTTGAGCAAACTCTGGGAGATAGTGAAGGACAGGGAAGCCCTGGCGTTCTGCAGTCCGTGGGGTTGCAAAGAGTCAGACACAACTTAGCGACTGAATAAGACTTCAGTTGATTACTCTAGGATGAATCTGGAAGGCTTTGATGTGGTAGCAGTTCTGTTTTCTCTCCATATAAAGGCCTTGAAAGGGAAAAGACACCACATTGCACCACACTGAGGTATCTTCCTTTCCACCTGGGGTTCTGCAAAAGCATTAGGGGGGCCATGCATGGTAATTCTCAGCTTCGGGGTATCAGTTCAACTGGCTTTCTGGATTTTCCTTGTTTTCCCTAGGAGATCCTTCACTCACCCTGTATTTTCAACATGATGAGGCATATTGGTGTAGTAGAGATCTAACCTCCAAAAATACTTTCAAGTTATCTTTACTTGGGATTGATGAGCTTCCTTCTAACTTGGCATCGGGATGCTAAATGAGAAAGAAAGCTGTACTTAGATTTCTCAAAGGCTTTCAATAATATGTGTGTCTTAAGGGTACTTCCTGAATTACCTGGGGATATAGGGGCTTCCCAGGTGGAGCTAGTGGTAAAGAACCCGCCTGCCAATGCAGGAGACATAAGAGACGTGGGTTCGATCCCTCGGCTTGGAAGATCCCAGGAGGAGGGCATGGCAACCTGCTCCAGTATTCTTGCTGGAGAATCCCAAGGACAGAGGAACCTGGCCGGCTACAATTCATGGGGTCGCACGGAGTTGGACGTGACTGAAGCCACTTAGCACGTAGGGGTTGGAGGGTGCACACCAAGAATGTACTGATTGAAAATGACAAAATAGAGGAAAGAATACAAAGCATCGACAGAGCTTGAATGAAATAGAATTGTTTACCTCTATTTGTGGCTAGATTTCTCCGTGCTAACGTGCTTTAAGAATTCAATAGAGGAGCTTCTCCAGAGAAGGCAATGGCACCCCACTCCAGTACTCTTGCCGGGAAAATTCCATGGACCGAGGAGCCTGTTAGGCTGCAATCCATGGGGTTGCTAAGAGTCGGACACGACTGAGCGACTTCCCTTTCACTTTTCATTTTCATGCATTGGAGAAGGAAATGGCAACCCACTCCAGTGTTCTTGCCTGGAGAATCCCAGGGACGGGGGAGCCTGGTGGGCTGCCGTCTATGGGGTTGCACAGAGTCGGACAAGACTGAAGCGACTTAATATAGCAGAGGGGCTTCTCTGGTGGTTCAGTGGTTAAGACTCTGCATCTCCAATACAGGTGGTGTGGGTTTGAGCCCTGGTCAAGGAGCTAACAACCCACTGGCCATGTGGTACAGTCAAAAATTTTTTGAAAATAAAAATAATTTTAAAAATAAATAATGACAGAGACTTCAGCGGAAAATAAAGGCTTTGGAAAATTTAGTGTGGTGCAAATTTAGTGGAACATTGAGGACAGTTCCCCAAGTTGGGAAAGAGAGCAGACCTCTAGCACGTGCCCCGGGAGGGTAGGGCCTTCCTTTCCATCAGCACATAGTGTCTAGAACAATGCCCAGCGCATACAACAAGCTTTCAATAAATGTTTGCTGAGTGGAGTGAGGCGATGGTTATGTCTTTCTAGAGACTGTAGGCCGACTAAGCAACTAAGAAAATGTCAAGAACCATCACTGGAAAGAGTCTGTTAGGAGAGAGAAAATCTGAGGACAAGAGGAGAAAAGAAAAAAAACCCCAGCACAATCTTAAATGAGAGCCTGCCCAGTCTCAGCCAGCCATTGTACTTGTTTGAGGGCTTGTAATCTTGACCTGGCTTTTAGTCAATGTATTTTAGCAATTTAGTGTGTGCGTGTTGTGGCTAGGGGGCCGGGGGAGGGGGTGGTGGGGGAGGTGGGGTTCAGAGAAACAGAATGAGAAATTCCAACCTTGTTTTTAGATAAAGGGGCAGTGGAGGTTGGCAGGGAAATTCCAGCCCAAGTATATAAACAACAGATGGGAACTTTTCATCAAACTTTGGAAAGTCAATGAAGCTCTCCGGGCCAGTTTTCTTATCTGTAGTGTGGGGTGGGGGAGGGGTAAAATGTCCCCTAGGGCCTCCTTCACCCCTGCACCCTTAGCTCTGTGTTTATATTTCCTCTCCCCCTTCCCTATCCTAAGCCACAAACTGCTATACAAAGATACATGGTTATAGCTATTTTCCACTAAGACTTCCCACCTACCCATCCCCACTTCCCAAAGCATTGCTGACACTTGGTCATTCTCTCACCTGCTGGGACACCTAATAAAAAATAAAATTGAGTGGAGTTTACAGATGGGATTTACAATAGGAAAAGACAAACTGAAAACTCAATCCTAGCTGAAACTCCTCCCCAAGTGCACAGTCATGACCCTCCATGAGGAGGTCCCAAGGCTGCTCTTGCTGCCTTACGTCCATCTGTCCTTCCTCCTCGGCACCCTGGCCCACCACCTACCCTCCCTAGGACCAGGCACGTGCTTTGCTATCAAGACCCAGCCCGGGGGAGGGTGAAAGAGCAAAAGCAAACCAGCCTTGCTATAACCTGGCCAGAGCCAAAATCAAGCTTTCAACACAGGGCACCAAATGTCTCCAGTTCAGAACAGGATTTTGGCCGGACATTTGCCTAGCCCATTGAAATGTTTCCTTTTGTTTGTGTTCTACTCCCTGAAGACAAATGCATCCTGACCCTCAGCTGAAGCCTCCATCTCCAGCAATAGAAAGAACCACCAAAGCTTTGTTTGTTTTCAAGATATCAGCAATTGCAGGATGAGTTTGTTTAAGGGATCAGAGATTAGAGAATCAGTAATTGACCGGCAGCCCTCCACCAGCTGGCTCAGGCATAGAGCTATGATTAGGGCACAGGGTGGAGCTCTGGAGGCCTAGCTCCCTTTTCCAGGACAAAGTCCATTGGCTTTTTCTGTGCTGTTTAGGAAAATCAGGACTTTGGCAGGTAGGTTTCATCAGAAGTCTTGAGGTTTAAGTTGCTAGCTTGGTTCTGTGATAAAGAAAAGAGAAATATGTGTAGTTTGTAGCTAAAGTTTGGCCTGGGGTTCTATTTTATGTTGCCCTTAGATAAGTTGGAGTGTGGGGTGAGGGCAAAGGGGAGGAGGGAAGGGATTTCTTGACGGCTGATGACACGCATGTGTATCCAGAAGGAAAACAACTGCGCTGGTGCTTTTCTGCACTTTTACCCCTTCTGCCACGTTTTGACACAGGTAATTGCTCCAAGGTCAGTAAATGAGATGTTAACCGAGGGAGACCTGGGTTTGATCCCTGGGTTGGGAAAATCCCCTGGAGAAGGGAAAGGCTACCCATTCCAATATTCTGGCCCGGAGAATTCCATGGACTTAAACTCAGGGGAAGAGATTATTATCCTCTTTGAGAATTGAAAGTGCTATATAAATGTTTAATAAACTCTTTGATCACCAGATCATCGCCATCATCTTTCTTTCTCCCTATTAGTTTTCTGCTTCCAGTTGTACAGAATGTCACAAAACTAATAACTTAGCAAATCACTTTGGGTTTTCCCATGCTTTATCTCATTTGGATCTTACTCATAACAACTGAATGAGCTACACTGGTTTACTAGACCCCTTTTGCAGATGAGAAGACTGAGGGTTCAGTGGCTCAGCTCAGTCACCCTGCATCCAGGCCAGGGTAGGGTCTCTGAACCAGCCACTCGGCTCATCACCAGGCACAAATGCAGCACTCTGCATTGGAAAGTACAGTTTGATTCCGTGGAAAGCCTTCCGGAGGTATTTTAGAACAGAATTCACTCTGTTACTTTTTGTAAATCAAAGTGACTCTTTTAAACACAGTTTTCCCACAAGGTTTGAGCTAGGGCTCACACAAACAGCTGTTTTATCAAGTGCTTTCTGAAAGAATATGGCAGTTCCTCTGAGGCCTAAGGTGAGAGTTCACTGCAATTGTTGTCCTGCTTCCTTATAAAGTTGTCATGATTTAGGGGACAGGTGGAAGAGGAAGAAAGATTTTATTCATTCCAAGATCCCCAAACCATCCCTGCTTTGGTTGTTTGAGCTGCCAAATTTCTAACTTGCTGTGATGCCCAAGAGCCCATTAGGTCATTCTGAAAGGTATTTTTCTATCTTCTCAGGGTGATATATTTTCCCTCTAAACAATCTGTGCTAATGGGGTTTGTTTGTTTTTTTTGTATTGGAGGAGATAGATTTCCTCATAATTCTATTCTCACTTTCCACTTATCTTAGGAGTGAAATCACAAGTTCATTTCCCTAGCACTCTTACATTTACATTTCAGTGACTCTAATATAAAACTATGGGCTTCCCAGGTGGTGTCAGTGGTAAAGAACCTGCCTGCCAATGCAAGTTAGACATAAGAGATCTGGGTTCAATCCCTGGGGCATGAAGATTCCCTGGAAGAGGGCATGGCAACCCACTCCAGTATTCTTGCCTGGAGAATCCCATGGACAGAGGAGCCTGGCTGTCTACAGCCCACAGGGTCTCACGGAGTCAGACACGACTTAGCACAGAGGCACATTATAAAAACATATATATTTATGTGTTTTCCTCTAAGGTATTTTTATTTTATATGTTTGCATTATCTTATAATGTAATATAATAACAGCAGAGTCAGGGCTGAGAGCAGTCACTGAGAATTTCTCCCGTTCTGCTTTTTCTGAGTGACCTGCTAACTCTGGGTGGGCAAAGGTCCAGGCAGCTGGCATCGGAGTGGCTGTGTACAGGTCATGCATGTGGGGCTGTTCTCATTAAGCCTTCCCAGGCTCTGCTAAATGGCTGGAGGGCCTTCTCAGGAAGCTGCTTAGAAGATTGCTGGAGGGACTCCTGCTGTTATACTTAGTTGAGTTTCTCTCCTTTTTCTCCAAGTTATCCCCTTATTAGAGAATCCTGTAAAACCAGGAGGAAGGAGAGGCGAATTTTCTGGTTAGCTTATAGTCCTTCTGTCTCTCATTAAGGCCTCTTTCTCAGCGTGTTCTGTGATGTGCACTTGTGAACTCAGTACCGCTTACTTCACCATCATTGCAAAATCAGCACTTCAAGGTATCAAGGACCCAACAGCAACTCGGCTCTCCGGGGGCAGAACAAAAGCACGGGCCCATTGTACTCTCCTGCCTACTTGTCGCTCGCTGCTGTTCACAGTTGTTGGCATTTCAAGGGATAGGAATTGGATCATGGAATGCATTCTTGCCCATCCTTGAGTCCCATGTATCATGGGTGAAGAGCACCCTTTTGGTTTCTGAAATGAATTCTGAGCACTTAGTAACAGGGAGCTGGGTTTTACAAATCAGTTATGCTTTGAGCAGTGGGAAAACCCTCAAGATTACAGTGTTGAACTCAGTCCATATGGGGCAGTTAAGAACCAAGTAAAATTGGAGGAAGAACTCCAGCTTACGAGAATTCGGAGGACCTAACGACCATGGTGGTGGAAATGGCTAGGGTTCTTCAGTGGGTAGGGGTGGAGGGTAGGGAAATATGTCACCCCAGACATTTTGATCACTCAGCCTCCTTTGACCTGCTCTTGAACCCGGGCCCCGTGTACACTCCCTGTCCCCTAGAATAGCCAGTAGGACCGACCTAAACTGCTGTGATTATGAGACCTAGTGCTGATGACTCAAGTATAGGCTAGAGCTCATCACACTAGGCCCCTAGACCAAATTCAGTGGCTGCCTGCTTTATTGGAGTACAGCCAAGCTCATTCATTTAGGTATTGTCCATGGCTGCCTTTATGCAAGAATGGTAGAATAGATGCAAAGCTTAAAATATTTACTCTCTGGTCCTTTATAGAAAAAAATCTGACCACTGGAGTAGGGGCTGGAGAAGGACAGGATAGGCTTAGTGGAGTCAAGAGGTAGGCTCTTATTGATGCTATGGTTTTGGAACAAGTTACCCCAAAACATAGTAAATGGCATAAAATGACCATTTCTTAGGCTTACAGATTCTATAGTTTACAACAGGGCAGAGAGGGGACACTTATCTCTGCTTCGTGATGGGTGAGGTCTCAGCTGGAAGAGTCTAAGGTTTCTACAAGGCTTGAAGGCCTGAGGCTCCTTAAGCATCTCTCCAGCATTCTTACCTGTTGACTCAGCATTCCCAGGTGTGTGTGTGTGTGTGTGTGTGTGAGCATTCCCAGGTGTGTGTGTGTGTGTGTGTCAGCATTCCCAAGCGTGTGTGTGTGTGTCTGTGTGTGTCAGCATTCCCAGGTGTGTGTGTGTGTGTGTCTGTGTCTGTGTCATTTTAAGGAAAGCAAAAAGGAGTAACATTTGTCTCCATCTTTGTAAAAGCTGCTATGTGGGGTAGACCCCTCACCCAGAGCATCCTTGCCTTCAGGCTCCCTATCCTCACTACTGTCTTTCCCTTGTTACCCACACATGCATGCCCTACTTGGCACAACCTCCTTCCAGACCCTCTGCTTACCATGCTCTCCCCTGACAACCTGGCCTACACACCAGGCCAGAGCCATCAGTCTCAGCAGGACTCACTGCCTTCTCTGAAGCCTTTGGTACTTTCCCATCCTAAGGCAGTTTCATGATCCTCAACTTCTCATGGCATCAAGTACCACTCCATGGACTGTCCTGGCACCTTCAATAGGCTCCTCCACAGACCCCTGTCACAGAATGTTTTTTCCTAACTGGGGCCTCCTGCTCTAACGTCCTCTGTCCTTCACTGGATTCATCTTTGTCCAGTCACATCCTTTAAGGCCAAACTCAAGTGTCATCTCTTCTTTGAGCCCTTCGCCCACTGTCCCATCTCTGATGAGCCCTCCCGTCTCATGTGCGTTGCCTGCAGCACGGACACGGAACTTGGCAAGCCCTACCTTGTTATCGATGAGGAACCTGGGCTCTTACTTGTTCATGTTCCTCTTGCACTTACTCTACGCCAAGTAAACATTTGTTGATGCTGATCTGCACAGTTCTTAAACTTCTTATGGGTGAGCCTGCTGCCAAGTAAATCTTCAAGCTCACAATTCAGTTTTACCTATGTTTATCTGATATGAGCAAGAGGGGAAGTACAGAGAAGAGACATCCTGCCTCATTCTTCTGAAAATGTTTAGACTCCAATCAGGAGTAAATGAAAGATAGGAGTCACAAATAAGACATCAAACTACTAGTTTTAAACTCTGTGAACAGACTACGTGGCCAGTACCATTGTTTATTCTAACACTATAAAATATACGTCTAGCAAGAAAAAGCCAAAGCAAAACAAGAGAGGAAAGAAAGAGAAATGGGACTAGAAAGGGGTGGGACAGAATTTATTTTAAATGACTAAGAAAATCTTACATCTTTTCAATGAACTTAGTAATCAGTGTATCATGGGAGATGGAGGAAGATCATTTTCTCTCCCTACACACACACATACACACACACACATACACACAATCTATTTTTGTCTGGTTTGCCATTTCTGTGACTGGTATGTAATAGTTCCTCTCTAGATGGCTCACAGTTCATTAAGAGGTTGCTCAATTTATTAGGAACCAATCATGCATTTATACATTCTTTTATCTGAAGTGCACTTTTAAATGTTAGACCATACACTAATCAAGTTGAACATGATAATGAGAGCACATTCACATTGTTAAGGGAAATGACCCAATGCACTTAGAGTGAAGACATATTTGAACTACAATTTGCACTTTTTATCGCAATATTGAAGAATCCCAGCAAGGGTCAGGATGCTGTTGGCAACTGCCTTGGGAGGATTCGATTAGCTTCATATGTAGAGGCAGATGGTCTTCACGTCGCTGTCACTTTGCTTTCTATTTGAGAAAATACAGCAAGAAGACAAAGCAGAATTTGAAACAAGCAAAAGAGAATTTTGTAGAATGACCATGAGTCAAGTTTTCCTCAGTTTTAAGTCATGGAGAGAGGAGTAGCTGTGTGGGATGGCCTCAAATTGTTGAGAGTTTGAATTTGGAACACATTTTGGTGCATGGTTTTCAGATGGATGGAGTTTGCTTTAAAAGCAGTCGCAAAGCCACACTATAGAGGCGTCACTCAGGAGAAGCTGGAAGAATGTCTGTTTCTGCCATTGGGCTCCACTGCCATATATCCCAGGGCATGCTGGGATTGAATCTCTTGAAGCTCAGATCCAAGAAGAACAGGAATTTGAACCAAGCTGGCAAGGAAGGGGACGAGTAGTTAAGGACTTGGTTTCTCTCCTGTTTATTAAACAAATATGCTGAGCGAGTATCTTAGGCTAGGTAGAGACAGTTGGTAAATCTGAAATAATGTAACCTTACATAAAATTTATTTTAAGAATTAATTATATTTTGGGACATTTGAGAACGAGTTGATTTTGCTGCATAAATGCTTGTTGAGCAAGGCAAAGAAGACAAAGAGGAATAGGCTCAATGTATGTGTGTGTGTGCTTGTGTGTTAGAGAGAGAGCAGAGCGGTGGGGCGGGGGGGGGGGGGGGGGGGCGGAGATTCATTTTCACTCTAGGGAGCTTCTGGAACCAGTCTCTCTCCTTGTCTCTACATTGTCATGTAATTGCCATCACCAGGTAATACTTATCAAGCACCCTGGAGAGCTTGGCTCTGCTGACCATTTTGTACTTGCTTAAAACATCCTAATCACTGCCAAGCAGAAGCTTATGAGTTGCTGAAGAACTTACAATGAATCCAGATGAGCAATATCAAGCGACTATGCTGTGTAATGGGACACGCTTTAAGCAGGGAGAGCTATCAGGCTGTCTCAGTTTAAATTCTCCAGGCCTCAGTTTGGCCAGCTGGGCCATAGTTTCTAAGGCCGCTTCAACTCTGACATTCTATTAGTCTAATTTACTATTTTACAATAGTTTTCATTTAGGACCAAATTTTTTAGAGCCAAAAAATTCTAATATATATCAAGGACATTATTGTAAGTATGACATTTTAAACATTAAGTGCCTTTCTTGTATTATCTCATTTCCTCTTCATAACACCCACAACTAACTGTTGGGATTCTTATTGGGCTGATGAGAAAAATAAAATGCCCATGACCACAAAGACAGTGGTAGAGGTAGAGGTCTAAATTTGCATTGACTGAATCCCACAGTCATTGCAAATTTAGACCCCCCACCTAAATGAGTATAGTGGGGGTCTATACTGAGACCCCCACTGAGGTCTCAGTGAGTGAGCTATGCTGCCCCCCTCTTTCCTCTAACAGGCAACAGTGTCATTTACTGTGTATTTTATAAAATAGCAGAAACTCAGAGCATCCTGCCTTGGAGTGCTGCTCCATCTGAGGGCTTTGGGACTTGGTAAAACATTTGAAGAGAAGTGAAAAGCAAAGGAGAAAAGGAAAGATATACCCATTTGAATGCAGAGTTCCAAAGAATAGCAAGGAGAGATAAGAAAGCCTTCCTCAGTGATCAGAGCAAAGAAATAGAGGAAAACAATAGAATGGGAAAGACTAGAGATCTCTTCAAGAAAATTAGAGATACCAAGGGAACATTTCATGCAAAGATGGGCTCAATAAAGGACAGAAATGGTGTGGACCTAACAGAGGCAGAAGATATTAAGAAGAGGTGGCAAGAATACACAGAAGAACTGTACAAAAAAGATCTTCATGACCCAGATAATCAAGATGGTGTGATCACTCAAACTCACCTAGAGCCAGACATCCTGGAATGCAAAGTCAAGTGGGCCTTAGAAAGCATCACTACGAACAAAGCTAGTGGAGGTGATAGAATTTCAGTTGAGCTATTTCAAATCCTGAAAGATGATGCTGTGAAAGTGCTGCACTCAATATGCCAGCAAATTTGGAAAACTCAGCAGTGGCCACAGGATGGGAAAATGTTAGTTTTCATGCCAATCCCAAAGAAAGGCAATGCCAAAGAATGCTCAAACTACCACACAATTGCACTCATCTCACATGCTAGTAAAGTAATGCTCAAAATTCTCCAAGCCAGGCTTCAGCAATACATGAACAGTGAACTTCCAGATGGTCAAGCTGGTTTTAGAAAAGGCAGAGGAACCAGAGATCAAATTGCCAACATCTGCTGGATCATGGAAAAAGCAAGAGAGTTTCAGAAAAACATCTATTTCTGTTTTATTGACTATGCCAAAGCCTTTGACTGTGTGGATCACAATAAACTGTGGAAAATTCTGAAAGAGATGGGAATACCAGACCACCTGCCCTGCCTCTTCAGAAACCTATATGCAGGTCAGGAAGCAACAGTTAGAACTGGACATGGAACAACTGACTAGTTCCAAATAGGAAAAGGAGTATGTCAAGGCTCTATATTGTCACCCTGCTTATTAACTTATATGTAGAGTACATCATGAGAAATGCTGGGCTGGAGGAAGCACAAGCTAGAATCAAGATTGCTGGGAGAAATATCAATAAACTCAGATATGCAGATGATACCACTTTTACGGCAGAAAGTGAAGAAAAACTAAAGAGCCCTTGATGAGAGTGAAAGAGGAGAGTGAAAAAGTTGGCTTAAAGCTCAACATTCAGAAAACGAAGATCATGGCATCCAGTCCCACTACTTCATGGCAAATACATGGGGAAACTGGCTGACTTTATTTTCCTGGGCTCCCAAATCACTGCAGATGGTGATTGCAGCCGTGAAATTAAAAGACACTTACTCCTTGGAAGGAAAGTTATGACCAACCTAGACAGCGTATTAAAAAGCAGAGACATTACTTTGTCAACAAAGGTCTGTCTAGTCAAGGCTATGGTTTTTCCAGTAGTCATGTATGGATGTGAGAGTTGGACTATAAAGAAAGCTGAGTGCCGATGAATTGATGCTTTTGAACTGTGGTGCTGGAGAAGACTCTTGAGAGTCCCGTGGACTGCAAGGAGATCCAACCAGTGAATCCTAAAGGAAATCAGTCCTGGGTGTTCATTGGAAGGACTGATGTTGAAGCTGAAACTCCAATCCTTTGGCCACCTGATGGAAGAGCTGACTCATTTGAAAAGACCCTAATGCTGGGAAAGATTGAGGGCAGGAGGAGAAGGGGAAGACAGAGGATGAGATGGTTGGATGGCATCACAGACTCAATGGACATGGGTTTGGGTAGACTCTGGGAGTTGCGTGCTGTGGTTCATGGGGTTGCAAAGAGTCAGACATGACTGAGCAACTGAACTGAACTGAACTGAAAACACTTGATGTTCTAGTACCTCCTTGTCATGGTTTCACTAGCCACCAACTCTAACACAAAAATGTAATTTCCACAATCCTTTTGATTCCAGAAAATTATCTAGGTCACTAACTATGTCAGCTGTCGTAATGCAGCAACTAATTCCTCCCAAAACAGAAAACTCTTTTTCAGAATCGCCACTGGCAATAAAGCTGACCTAGACCATCCATCCTCTCTTAGCTAGAAATTCATCACTATATAGAAAATAATTTTGTTCTTCCCAAACCTTCAGCCACCAGTGGGTTTGTTTTCTCCTTCTGCATATTATGTTGAAGTTGCTGCTTGGAAAATAACCAATAATTATTTATTTATGTATTTATTTCTGAAACTGTGATAATCCAGTCAAACTGCCTTGGAAATTTCTGACAAGTTTGTTTGCTTGAAAGTCCATAAAGTTGATCCTTCAATATTTTGCTTTTGATGAATTTTTCTAAAAATTTTTGTTCAAAAAGAGATCTTTATAATTCCTCCAAATGGAGTCTCCTGTGCTTTTTTTTTCTGATTTTGTTAACAAAATCTTCAGCTTTTCTTCTTCATCTCTCTGATTCTTTGCTCTACATTGTTCTTTCTCTTTCAGTCTGGTTACACATGTACTACATGTCATTTTTGGAAAATCAGAAATTGTAAATGAGCACAAGAAGAGGAAGATGAGGAGAAAGAAGGGGGAAAAGGAGAGAAGCGAAAATGAGCCATGTTTCAGTTCTTTAGTGTGTATGCCCTCTTCCCAACATATAAATTGCACACATATTTTTAGGAAAATAAAGCTATACTATTTTAACAGCTTTATTGATGAATAATGTTTGACACATTGACATATAATAAATTGCATACTTTAAAAGTATACAATTAACGTGCTGACTCTGTATACACCTCTGAAGTCATCACCACAGTTAAGATAGTGAACGGATCCATCACCTACTACATTTTCTCATGCTCAATTGTAATCCCTCTACCCTGCCTCCTCTCCCACAGTTCCATTTTCAGGCAACAATAGATCTGCTTTTGTCATTATGTACTACTTTAAATTCTCTAGAATTTTGTGTAAATGGTATCATACATTATATATCCTTCTCTTCTGGCTTCTTCCACTCAGCATAATTATCTTGAGATTCACCCATGTTGTAGCAGAGTCAGTAGTTTATTCCTTTTCATTGCTGAGTAGAACTCTATTGTATGGATATACTGCAGTTTGTTTCTTCTTTTACTTCTTATGCTTATTTGGTTTGCTCCCTCTTCAGCCTCTCATAAATAAAGCTTCCATGAATATTGATTACAAGTCTTTGTAGGACATATGTTTTATTTCTCTGGGGTAAATGAATAGGAATGGGAATAACTAAATCATATGTCAGCTGAGTGTTTAATTTTTTAAGAAACTGCCAAATTGTTTCTAAGTACTTACGCCACTTTTCATTCCTACCAGCAGTATATGAGAGTTCTAGTTCCTCCATATTTTTTCTAACACTTGGTGTGCTCAGTTTAAAAAGCTTTAGCTATTTTAGTGTGTGTGTGTGTATGTATATATATAATGGTGTCTCCCTGTTTTTAATTTGCATTTCCTAATGACTAAAGTTGTTGAGCGTTCTTTTGTGCGCTTATTTGCTATCACATACCTTCTTTGTAACTGCTGTTTAGTTGCTAAGTCGTGTCCGACTCTTTTGAAACCCCATAGACTGTAGACCGCCAGGCTCCTCTGTTCATGGAATTTTCCAGGCAAGAAAACTGGAGTGGGTAGCCATTTCCTTTACCAGGGCATCTTCCCTATCCAGGGATCAAACTCAAGTTTCCTGCATTGGCAGGCAGATTGTTTACCACTGAGTCACCTTCTTCACTCATTTTAAAAAACTGGGTCATTTCCTTATTGCTGAATTTTGAGAGTTCTTATTCTGAAATGCAAGTCCTTTATCAGATATATGACTTGCAAATATTTTCTCCAAATCTATGGCTTTTCTTTTCCTTCTCTTAACAGTATCATTTGTAGAGCTAACTTTTTTCATTTTGATGAAGTCAGTTTATTAATTTTTTAATTCTTTGGTGTCATATATAAGAAACACCAGCAAAGAACAATTAGAAACTGACATTATTGTTTTTTTAAACCTATTTAAAACAGGATAGAATAATCTGATAAAAAACATGAAAGATCTGTGCATTAAAAACTGCAAAAAACTGAGAGAGATTTTATTTATTTATTTATTTATTTATTTATTTTTTTGTTTGTTTGTTTGGGGTTGAGGGGCAAACTCATCGCGACTGCTGCTGCGGTAGTGGGGAAATGCTGCAGGATACTCGCCGCCGACGCAACTCTCGTGCGACCCTCGGGACTCCTGAGAGAGATTTTAAAAAGACCTAAATAAACTGATACAAGAGTCACATTCTTGGGTCAGAAAACTCAATATCATTAAGGTGTTAATTCTCCTCAAATTTATCTAAAGATTCAAAGTAATCCCAGCCAAAATCCCAGCAGGCTTTTTAATAGGATTTGACAAGCTATTCGTGATGTTCATATGGAATGAAATGCAAAGGACCTAGAATAATCAAACTCTGCTAAGAACAAACGTGGAGAAGTAGCATCACCTGACTTCAAAATTTATCATAAAAATACAATAATAAAGACAGCGTGCTATTGGTAAAAAGCAAATATAACAGAAGAGAGATTCCAATAATAGAGCAATGCAGATGTGGGCAAGATTTTTTACAAAGACATAAAGTAGAGGAAGGATAGTATTTTCAACAAATGATGCTGAAACAATTGAGTATCTATAAGAGAGAGGAAGAGAGAGAGAACTTTGATGCATATCTCAAACCATATAAAAATTAACTTAAACTGGGTGATAAAGATAAAGAAAAAATTTTAACTGTAAAATTTCTAGAAAAAAATATAGGAGAAAATCTTTACAACTTTGGGTTAGATAAAGGTTTCTTAAGCTAGAAGCTGAAATTATTGATCGAGACCTTTTTTCTTCTCCAATACAGGCGTTTAGTTCAATGAATTCCTCTGCCCTCACCCAGCCCTTGCCAAGTACTGCTTTAGCAGCATACTACAAATTCTGATATGCTGTATTTTTGTTTTCATTTAATCCAAAATATTTGATAATTTCCCTTTTGATTACTTCTTTGACCCATGGATTATTTAGACTTTATAGTAATATTTATAACACACAATGTGGTCATATTTATATGCTATGCTATGCTATGCTATGCTAAGTCACTTCAGTCATGTCCGACTCTGTGGGACCCCATAGACGGCAGCCCCCCAGGCTCCGCCGTCCCTGGGATTCTCCAGGAAAGAACACTGGAGTGGGTTGCCATTTCCTTCTCCAATGCAAGAAAATGAAAAGTGAAAGTGAAGTCACCCAGTCGTGTCCAACTCCTAGCGACCCCATGGACTGCAGCCCACCAGGCTCCCCCACCCATGGGATTTTCCAGGCAAGAGTACTGGAGTGGGGTGCCATTGCCGCCCCCTATACACTTGAAAAGAATGTATATCCTGCCGCTCTTGGGTGGAATGCTTTCTAAATGTCAATTAGGTCAAGTTGGTAGGTAGTGTTGTTCAAATAGTCTATATCCTTACTTATTTCCTGTCTACTTATTCTATTGATTGTTGAAAGAAGGCAGTTGAAACATCTGACTCTTACCAAATTTGTCTATTTCTCCTTGAAGTCATTTCAATTTTCACTTCATGTATTATGCAGAAATGTGATCCAGGACATAAACATTTAGAATTGTTATGTCCTTTTAATGAATCCTTTATCATTATTAAATGTCTTTTTTATCCCTGGTAATATTTTTGTTCTGAAATCTACATTGTCTGACAGTAAATATAAGCATTTCAGCTTTCATTTGAATGCTGTTAATGTGGTATATTTTTTCACTTTTAAACTTTTAACTCATTTGTGTTTTTATATTTAAAATGCATTTCCTGTAGACAACATAGAGTCTTGCCTTTTAAATACATTCCAACAATCTCTCTCTTTTAATTGGGGGATTGAGACTATTTGCATTTAATGTGATTTTGATAGGATTACGTTTAAATCTGTCATCTTGCTATTTTCTATTTGTCCTATATGTCCCTGTTTTCCTTTTCCTCTTCTTCAGCCTTCTTGTTGATTAATTAATATTTTTGTAATTACATCTTATCGACTTTGTTGGCTTACTAGCTATAACTTTTTGGTTCTTTACTTTGTTGTTCACTTCAGTGTTTACAATGAACTCATCACAGTCTGCCTTCAACTTATATTAAAGCACTTAACATACAGTATAAAAACCTTACAATCCTATGCTTCTGTTGCTTCCCTCCTGACCTTTGTGCAATTGTTGGTATACATTTCACTTTTACACGTCCTTTTACATTTTACTTGTTTACACCCCCCACACTATATTGTTGTGTTTTTGTTTAAACAGTCAACTATTTTTTAAAGTTCTTTTAAAGATATTTAACTATTTAGAAAAATACCTTCTGTGTTCTAGTTACCATATCTGGTGCTCTTCATTGCTTTGTCTAGAGCCACATTTCCATCTGGAATCATTTTCTCTTTGACAACAGGATTTTTTTTTTTTTTAACATTCCTTATAGTGTGGTCTGCTAGTAATGAATTCTTTCAGCTTTTTTATGTCAGAAAATGCCTTTATTTTGTTTTCACTCTTGAAAGATCTTGTTGCATATAGGATACAAATGGGCAGTTTTTTTTCCTCACTACCTCAAAGATCCACTGTCTTTTTGCTTGCATTTCTTCTGCAGGAAATCGTCCGTCATCCCTATCTTTGCTCCTTTGTGTGTAACATCTCTCTCTCTTTTTCTGGCTTCCTTTAAGATTTTCTTTTTATCCTTGATTTCGAACAATATGATTATGATATGACTTGATGATGTTCTTGTTTCTTTGAGTGCTTGGGTTTGTTGGATTTCTTTCATTCCTGTGTATATAAATTTCATCAAAGCTGAAAGTTTTCTGAACAGTTTCTTCAAATATTTATATATATATATATATCTTTTTTTTTTAATCCATCTCTCCCTCCTGTTTTAGAGCTTCCACTTACATATATATTGGTCTGCTCAAAGTTGTTCCACAGCTACCAATGCTCTGCTCATATTTTTTAAATTCCCCTTTCATTCTGTTTTAGTTTGATAATTTCTATTGCTGTGTCTTCAAGTTTACCATTCCTTTCTTACGTAATGTGTAATCTGTCAACAGTATGTTTAAAAAAAATAACCTTAGACATTGTATATTTAATCCCCCGAAGATTAATTGGAGTCTTTTTTTTTCATATCTTCCTCATCTCCACTTAAATTTTTGAACATATGGGACAATTGTAGCAGCTCTTTTAGAGTCCTTGTCTCCCAATTCTAACATCTGTGCCATCTCTGAATCAGTTTTGATAGATTTTTCTCCTCATTACAAGTTGTATTTTCTTTCTTCTTTTCATCCCTGGTAATTTTGACTAGGGCTTCCCTGATGCTGCAGAGGGTAAAGCATCTGCCCACAATGCGGGAGACCCAGGTTTGATCCCTGGGTTGGGAAGATCCCCTGGAGAAGGAACTGGCAACCCACTCCAGTACTCTTGCCTTGAAAATATCATGGACGGAGAAGGCTGGTAGGCTATAGTCCATGGGGTCACAAAAAGTCAGACACAACTGAGCAATTTCACTTTCCCTGGTGGCTCAGATGGTAAAGAATCTGCCTGCAAAGCAGGAGACCTTGGTTTGAACCCTAGACTAGATGCCAGACATTGTGAGTTTACCTGCTGTGTACATCTATAAACAATGTTGAATTTTGTAACATAGGTAGCATAGTTGAAATAGTTTGATTCTTTTAGGTCTTGCTTTGAAGGTCTACCATGCAGTACTAGGGGAGTGCTCTGTCTAGGGCTAATTATTGCCTATTACTGAAGCATTTTGTATACTCTACCCAAGGCTCTATGGATCATGAGATTTGTTTTTTAGTCTTTCTAGAAGAAACAGGTATTATTCCTGGCCTGGTTTGTATATCAGGCATGATTCTCTCTAATCCTTTTGAGTGGTTCTTTCCCTTTCTCTCAGTTTCTTCGTATGCATGCACCAATCAGCTGAATACTCAAGACTGATCTTCTGCATATTTCCAAAATTCTCTCTCTGTGCAATGCTCTGCTTTCAAGTGTTCTTTCCTGAAAACCCTAGCCATCTTAATGCCCTTGTACTACTCTCTCTTCCATCTCTGCAACTCATGGAATCCACTAGGTTTTTTTCTCTTGGCACTGTGATCTAGAAATTCTATCACAGTAAATTAAGATGGTAGTAGGGCTCAGCTCATAATGTACAGTATCTTGAAAATTGTTCATATATTTTGTCCATTTTTTGTTTTTTTCTGGCAGGAGAGTAAATCTGATTCTTGCTTAGTCCTTGGCCAGAACAGAATTTCCTACACACTATTTTTGAAATCTGACATTTTTACTCTAAAATATTTAAATAATTTATTTTGAAACCAATAAATAATACCTATAATGTTGTTTTAAGTGGCCACATAGTATTCCACCATTTGGACAGACCAGAACTTTCTAAACCAGTCTTATATTATTGAACATTTATATTTTCTCCAATTTTTCCTTCATTACATACAGTCTTAGTACAAATGTTTTGAAGCTAAAGATTTATAAACTTCTCTAATGGTAACAGAAATTCCTAGAAATGGATACTTTGGATCAAAGTTATACACATCTCTGATAAATTTGGTATATTTTGTCAAACTGCCCTCCAGAACGTTTGTATATTTTTGTTTATTTTAACTCATTTCTTTGCTCATTTGTTACTATATCTCATTTTTCTCCTCTTAGTCTTTTTCTTGATTTTTTTTTTGTCCACAGTATTTTTTAATAAAATCCTAGTTTATGTTTTCTCAGAAAAGGAAGGGAAAGCCATGTAGACTAAAAATACAACTTTATTCAGCCTGCTTTCATGACCTCCAGAAATGTAGCAAACTTGATTCCAGACCCTGTTGTCTCCAGCTGGTGTTGGCTGTCTGGTGTCTGCTCTCCCACAGTTCTCCTTTCCAAGATCAAGCTTTATGGCTCAGCTAAAGAAAACTGTCACCACTCTGGGAAAACAGCAGGGTGACATATACTTCTAGAGCGAGCCAGACACTGGAGCATGACAGAGACTGTTTGGTGCAGCAGAAGCAGGCTGGCTTGGAGGGATGGTTTGTTCTTTTCTCATAACTCTTTCCTGTCTCCTAAATGTGCTACGACTAACCTTCATGTTGTAACTCTGAGAGAGACTGAGAAACCTACAAGAGGTTCATGCCTCCCTCCCAGCTAGGGGAAGGACTGAATTCTTGGCAAAAAAAGAGGAGATCTAAGAGCCACCAAGGGAAGAAACGTGGCCTGAGAATGAAAGATTAACGATGGTGCCTCACTCACAGGCAGCTCCAAGTGAAACTGAATTTTGAAGTCCACAAGCAAATGACAACGTGGCAACACAAGGCTAATTGCTACTTTCTTTTTAAAAATCCCCCAAATATTCTGTACTTATGAGAGATTCAATTTAAAATTTTAAATTGCTTTAGTGATTATCATGAAAAGATGGTGGGTCCTTGTTTTATTTACTTCTGTAACAACTGGTGGAAAAACATCTAATGTATTTTACTTATTCTTTTTATTATTTTTTAAAATAAAATTTAAAAAAATCACTAGAGTGTAGTTGGCTTACAGTATTGTATTAGTTTTAGGTGTAGAGCAAAGTGATTCATTTATACATATGCATATATAATTTCCTTATTCTTAATTACAAGACATGTACACCTTTTGGGAGGCAAGAAGTTCTGGAATAGTTAGTGCAGCGGAGTCACAGCATGGAGTAGGTTGGGAGATGAAAAAGGCCTTTGGAGTAAGACACATGTGTTCGTTCAGAGACAATTTATTCAAATATTAACGTTTTTCCTAGAAGGGCAACAGAAGACGTTGGTAGGTATGCTCTGTCTAATCAAAGACCTTCATCTCTGTTCCATCTGCCCAGACAGAATCTCCTAAAAGCTTAGTTCGTTCTGGGCACCAACCGTAAGTCAAACTTTGGAGTTCTTAGTGGAGGCCAAACCTCCCAGAAATTGGGGTTCTCTCAAGAAATGGTGGCCACAGTCATGGATATGTTGTAAAAGAGAAGCCACACAAGGGAGGAAAGGTGATGAGCATGATAAAACCAGTGGCCCTTCATATTAGAGGCTGTATATGGTCCCAAGTGGGCTTCCCTGGTGGCTCAGATGGTAAAGGATCTGCCTGCAGGGCAGGAGACCTGGGTTTGATCTCTTGGTTGGGAAGAACCCCTGGAGAAGGGAATGGCACCCTACTCCAGTATTCTTGCCTGGAGAATTCCATGGACAGAGGAGCCTGTTGCGCTGCTGTGGGGTAGCTACCATGCTGCCATGGGGTAGCAAAGAGTTGGACACAACTGAGCGACTAACACACACATGTGCTCATGCACACACACACACACAACCCCAAGCACCACAGGGTCTGTGGGCAACTGCTTAACAGAACCCAGATGGACTCTCAGTAAGGAGTCCAGTTTTTGACCATGTCCCATCATTAAGGAACAGATAACATTGTACATGCGGTAAGATTAGAAAAGATTTTTGCAGAGAGGCATAAAAAATTAGCATTGAATGGAGGGAAAAGCTCATTTGAAGTAAGGTGTTCCTGGGTTTAACAAGACAAAAATTATGCTCAAGAGACCTGGCCTGTATGGGGCGCCTGGAAGCACATTCCCATTTTCTCCGGAGAGAAAGGAGGAGAAGATGAGGGAGAAGAAGCAAGATGTGCTCTCACAGAAGAGCCCCAGATGGACATGGGATGACCGGGCTGCTGTGGGTCTGCCTTAGTGCCAGGACTTGTGGTCAAGCAGGTCTAAGCACCCATCTTCACCTACATAGACTTGGTCAGTGGCTGTGCCCACCCATTTACTACCATTGTGGAGTAGACAGCCGGACAGCCCCCATCACTAAATTGTGCCTGATGGCTGAAGATGCTGGGCTTGCTCCTGAGATGGCCAGGCACACCTCCAGCTCTGTCAGGGTCCCGCCTGGCTCCAAGCTCCAGGAGGGAAATCTCATGGGTACTGTTCATGGAGGACCCCTGGGAACGCCTTTGACTCAGTGACACAGAAACTCACCCTCCTGGTTTCTGTGAGTGGAAAAGTGTTGTGTTTTTTTTTTTTTTTTTTAAACTACATCCATACTGAGACTCTAACATGGTTCATGAAAAAGCAAACATTTTCCTGAAAGGAAGAAGAAATGAGAATAGTTCCAGAAGGAACCATTCTGACTCTCTGGAAAAATAAGCCCAATTAGGAACCTTTTTTCTCTACTATTAGCAGAGCTACTCTGAGGAAAAGACTGCACACCCTAATGGTGATAGAGTCAGAGTCAGGACAGGAGGATATCAGATCCTTATAAACAGTCCTGTGCATTCCCTTGCCTGGGTTTTGCCATGGCTGCATAGTGCCAAGATAGCATGGATGGTTGAGGAAGAACAACATTGGATAGCTTTTTATGAACATTCTAAACTCTATTATAAAGAAAGAAACTCAGGCATGCCTGCGACATTCTGCCTTCCCAAATCACAGCTTTGTAGAGATGGAATTCCATCCTAAGCCCGGCAAACTCCAGCAGAACACTCTGCTGGGTGCCTCAGTAGTCCCCTGCATGCATGCATTCCAAGTTGCACAGTTGTGTCTGACTCTGTGCAACCTTATGGACTGTAGCCCACCAGGCTCCTCTGTCCATGGGGTTCTCCAGGCAAGAATACTGGAGTGGGTTGCCATGCCCTCCTGCAAGGGATCTTCCCATCCTAGGGATCAAACCCGAGGCTGTTATGTCTCTTGCATTGGCGGATAGGATCACTAGCATCACCTAGGAAACCCCTAGCATCCCAGCTACCCAGCCTCAAAGTCTCTAGTGTTTGACTCATGTTCCATCCTGTTCAATTCCACTTCTCCTTTCTCCAAAACCAGCAAAAGCTTCTCTCATTCATTGGGAGAGTGTCATTTCAGTTCAGTTCAGTCACTCAGTCGTACACCAGGCCTCCCTGTTCATCACCAACTCCCAGAGTCCACCCAAACCCATGTCCACCAGTCAGTGATGCCATCCAACCATCTTATCCTCTGTAATCCCCTTCTCCTCCTGCCCTCAATCTTTCCCAGCATCAAGGTCTTTCCCAATGAGTCAGCTCTTTGCATCAGGTGGCCAAAGTACTGGAGTTTCAGCTTCAACATCAGTCCTTCCAATGAACACCCAGGACTGATCTCCTTTAGGATGGACTGGTTGGATCTCCTTGTAGTCCAAGGGACTCTCAAGAGTCTTCTCCAACACCACAGTTCAAAAGCATCAATTCTTCAGCGCTCAGCTTTCTTCACAGTCCGACTCTCACATCCATACATGACCACTGGAAAAACCATAACCTTGACTAGATGGATCTTTGTTGACAAAGTAATATCTCTGCTTTTTAATACACTGTCTAGGTTGGTCATAACTTTCCTTCCAATGAGTAAGCATCTTTTAATTTCATGGCTGCAATCACCATCTGTAGTGATTTTGGAGCCCAGAAAAATGAAGTCTGACACTGTTTCCACTGTTTCCCCATCTATTTCCCATGAAGTGGTGGGACCAGATGTCATGATCTTCGTTTTCTGAATGTTGAGCTTTAAGCCAACTTTTTCACTCTCCTCTTTCACCTTCATCAAGAGGCTTTTTAGTTCCTCTTCACTTTCTGCCATAAGGGTGGTGTCATCTGCATATCTGAGGTTATTGATATTTCTCCCGGCAATCTTGATTCCAGCTTGTGTTTCTTCCAGTCCAGCATTTCTCATGTTGTACTCTGCATATAAGTTAAATAAACAGGGTGACAATATACAGCCTTGACGAACTCCTTTTCCTATTTGGAACCAGTCTGTTGTTCCATGTCCAGTTCTAACTGTTGCTTCCTGACCTGAATACAAATTTCTCAAGAGGCAGATCAGGTGGTCTGGTATTCCCATCTCTTTCAGAATTTTCCACAGTTTATTGTGATCCACACAGTCAAAGGCTTTGAAGCCAGAACTCTGATTCCTCTAAATTGGAGGTGTTCCAGAAATTCATGGGGACAAATGAACTGTCCAAATGATGGCAGATGAAGGGGGCACAAGTGATGTTTAATGAGAATGAGGGACAGGATGTCTGGTCCTATATGGTGAAAGATTGCTGCACAGCCTGCTTGACTCACAAATATCTCCCACTGGACATTCACACAAGAGAAAAATACATTCACAATTATCTGAGGATAGAACTTACCCTCTTTTTTAAAAAAACTCATTTATGAGTAAACATAAGTCCTTTCCATAGTTTTAGTAATGTTCTATTTTTATATAATATTGTGTAAATCACGAGAAGTCTGCACTTTTAGAAAGTCACACCACCAGTTGCAAAACATAGCTCCTGGTATTGAATGGGCCCGTGCAACAACTCACCACTCTCTCCAGCTGTGCTTGTAGTTTTCACGCTCACCATGATGCCACATATAGTTGATAGCAGTGTTTGGAACTAAGCATCTGTATATTGAAATACATCTCAGGTTATCATATATTGCTTGCCTTTTATTATGCTTTTGTATTAGACTTAGACGATTCATAGTCTTTAAAAAAATTCTGTGTCTAGGTAGGCTGAATGTCCTTTCAAGATAATAAAGGAGGAGGATTACATGAAATTCATCATGAGATGGGACATTGGGATTGATACATTGATACAGTTGAGATGAACTGGCTTAGAAGTTCTGGAAGGGTTCTTTGGAAGCTCTCATCAGGGTTCTTTATGGCTATACATGTGCTTTATCAGCAAGAACAAGAGGGTTACATAACTTCATTAAGCCCTTTTCTTGGTTTTTCTGTCTCTCCTCTCTCCTCCCTCTTCCTGAATTTTGATTGCTATCCACTGTTTGGTGGTCTTCCCTGGTGGCTCAGAGGGAAAAGAATCTGCCTGCAAAGCAGGAGACCCGGGTGTGATCCCTGGATTGGGAAGTTCCCCTGGAGAAGGGAATGGCTACCCACTCCAGTATTTTTGCCTGGAAAATCCCATGGACAAAGGAGCCTGGAGGGCTACAGTCCATGGGGTCTCAAAGAGTCGGACACGACTGAGCGACTAACACACTATTGGGTACAGCTTTGGCTGTTCTGTCAATGATCTTGCTGGTTTCCTGCCTCGGGTGAGAAGCAATTTTCATGCCTTCCCAGTCTGTTTTCCACGCCCTTGTGCTGTGTTTCCAGTGTGAGTTCAAACAGTTGGAATGCAGCTGAGGGTACACAGTTGACTCATTTTGAAGAATGTGGAAAATCTATATATTTTACATTTGCAGCACCAGTGCCTCCTGCTTTCCTGTGGGCTGGTATAGATAATGGGACATTGGGGGACCCCCATATTTTGCCTTTTATTTGGAGCCTTTCAAACAAAACTGTTGCTTCTTTTTCATTTTAACCACCTCTCCAGTTTTAAATTTTATCTCTGATTTAAGCTAACATCCTACCTCATTTCTGCCTGTGATATGACTATTTTGTACAGTGCAAAAAAAGGGCCTGGTGAGATAAATAGGAATGTATATCTACAATTTCAGTTTTAAAGAAATTGCTGCTTTTCTTAGGTTAAAACTACTACCACAGTATTTACTCAGTTTTCCAATTATAATTCTGATCTTCATGGTAGAATTTTAACTTGCATAGCTGGAAAAGCAGTCCAACATCGTTTCTCTTCATTTATGTCCATGTTGCATTATTTCAACATAATCACACTATCGTTGAATGATTTATGTTTATAGTATGCCATTTATATTTGAAAATGTGCATATAGATATTGCAATAATTCTGACAACTGCATTTTACTCTATTTTCAGTGGCAGGAAAATGTAATATTCCACCACATTGAGTTACAAAAGCTACATAATGTAAGCTTACTGGAACATTTATTCTGTGCCTGATCTGTGCACTGACAAAATTTTTCATTGTTGTTGGGAAATTAAGACTATAACAAGCCTTACATTGGTATATATGTAACAATCTTACATTTCCAGTGGTTAAAGCTGAAATAATAAATAATTCATTTTTTCTGTCTTTGTTAGAGGAATGATTAAAAATGAATCAGGCAATTTACATTAGTATTTGAGTTCTGCTAATTGCATAGAACTGTATCTTTCAATGGAGGTATAATCTATGTTTTTATACTTCTTTTCAGAGACAGACTGCCATAGTAGAGGCAGCTCAAACTGTCTATGTGATATTCTAAGCATTTGCTGTTTGGAGCACATAAAGTCAATTATGCTGAGGGAGGATCCATTTGTGAACTGGAAAAACAGATCTGGGTCTAAAATTTTCTAGACTATCAGAAGATTTAGTAATAGCAAAAAAACCACTTCCAATGACTACAGAACTCTTCTGGTCATCATTGCTAAACAACAAATTACCCCATGGTTTCTACAGTCAGGAATTCAGGAAAGGCTGGGTCATGCAGTTCTCTCTTGCGGTTGCAGACAGTGGCTGGAGTCACTCACTTCCAGTGGGGTGCCCGGAACAGCTAGGCTCTCATTTCTCTCCCTTCTCTCATGGTCTTGGGCTTTTTCACGTGTTCTCTCCCTGAGGATTGGTTGGGCTTCCTCACAGCATGGTGGCCTTGGAGCAGCTGGGCTGTTTGCATAGCAGTTCAGGATTCCCAAGTCAGTATTTGAGGAATGAGGCAGAAGCTGCCTGCTTCCTACAACCTAGCCTCAGAAACCACACAGTCACACCCACTTCATTCTATTGGTTATAACCAAATAAAAAACCTGCCCAGGTTCGTGGAGAGGGGACATTCTTTCCATACTTCCATACTTCCAGAAGTATGGAAAGAAATGTCCATGATACACTGGAAGTGAGGGTGTGGGGTGTGTGCTTGGTGTGCATGCTAACAACCCTGCTCTGCCTGTGAAGCCCGCCTCGTCTCACGGAGCCACATCATTGCTTCTGCTGTGAAAGCCCAACTTAAATTTTGAATACATCCAGAAATAAAGCAATCTTCTGAAGCAGAGGCCCTTAGGCAGTTTACTATTGCTAATTTAAGTGATCACACATTACATGATGTGGCACCATCTTTTAACAGGGCTGAAATATATTTTCAGTTATTTTTCTAGGGCTATAGATAAATTTCCCTGGTGGCTCAGACAGTGAAGAATCTGCCTGCAATGCAGGAGACCCAGGTTTGATCCCTGGGTCTGGAAGATCCTTTGGAGAAGGAAATGGCAACCCGCTCCAGTACTGTTTCCTGGAGAATTCCGTGGACACTGGAGCCTGGTGGGTTATAGTTCATGTGATTGCAAAGAGTCGGACATGACTGAGCGACTTTCACTTTTCAAATCAGTAAAAGTTCTGGTTTTGCCACAGACATTTCACATACCCCTCATCCTCTTCTTCCTTATCTTCTTTCACTGTGAGAAGTTTCTTTTTCCTCTATGAATATTGATAGCAATTTCATAGCAGTGGGTAGATGTAATTGTATGTTATGAATTAGAATTTACTTGTAAAAATATGTATTTTTAAAATTTAAGCATTATATGTTTAAACACAGTATCAGTACTCTGACACTTCACCTTATTCCTGCTTCATTCATTCACTCATCAAAAGTGTAAGTACATCTGTGCGCTAGCTCAGTTAGCTACCTGAGTTTTAACTTGGCTACCCAAGTTAAAAATGTTGGAGTTGTTCTGGTTATCATTTACTCATTTACTTTCTTCACACTCTAATAATTCTAAGAAGACTTAAAAATTAATATCTGTATTAATTTGGACTCTTTTAACTGCAAGTATCAGAATCTATTGACTTACACAACTTGAAAACTAGAATGGAACAACTGGGTCTAGGGATCCAAACGAAGCTGTTAGGTTTTCAGTTGTCGTCTCACTCCACCTGCCACAAAGAGTTCCCAGGTGCCATAGATGGTGGCCAACATCAGACGGTTTGTGCCTCCATTCCTCCCACTTCAAATTAAAACCTTGACTGGCTCTGTTTGTGTCCTATTCCTATCACCCTGGAGCCAATCCTGTTGCCATTAGAAGGAGGTTGGAATAATCTATCAAGTGAGGGAGTGTGGCTCCTGCTCAGAGAACTATAATATACCCACCCCAGTGCTGCTGAGGCCACTTCTACCTTTCTATGCCTGTTCCCACTGCTTTGATGTCTGGCTAGCTTTCTAGTTCTGGTGCTCTTACCTCCAGCATAATACAACCCATCAGCAGATTCATCTCTTTCAGTTCAGTTCAGTCGCCCAGTTGTGTCCAACTCTTTGCGACCCCATGGACTGCAGCATGCTAGGCCTCCCTGCTAAACTGCTACTGCTACTAAGTCACTTCAGTCATGTCCGACTCTGTGAGACCCCATAGACGGCAGGCAACCAGGCTTCCCCGTCCCTGGGATTCTCCAGGCAAGAACACTGGAGTGGTTGCCATTTCCTTCTCCAATGTATGAAAGTGAAAAGGGAAAGTGAAGTTGTTCAGTCATGTCCGACTCTTAGTGGCCTCATGGACTGCAGCCTACCAGGCTCCTCCACCCATGGGATTTTCCAGGCAAGAGTACTGGAGTGGGGTGCCATTGCCTTCTCCACCTGTATGCTGCTGCTGCTGCTGCTGCTAAGTCGATTTAGTCATGTCCGACTCTGTGAGACCCCCTAGATGGCAGCCCACCAGGCTCTCCTGTCCCTGGGATTCTCCAGGCAAGAACACTGGAGTGGGTTGCCATTTCCTTCTCCAATGCATGAAAGTTAAAAGTGAAAGTGAAGTCGCTCAGTCGTATCCGACTCTTCTCGGCCCCATGGACTGCAGCCTACCAGGCTCCTCCACCCATGGGATTTTCCAGGCAAGAGTACTGGAGTGGGTTGCCATTGCCTTCTCCACCACGTGTATGCTGCTGATGCCCAAATCCATCTGCAGCCACACCTCTCTTCCCCTAAGCCCCCCCCTTTTTTTAAATTTTATTTTATTTTTAAATTTAAATTTTATTTTATTTTTAAACCCCAAGCCCTTTAATTCTGGTTTCCAGTCTTTCTCTGGGATCTCTGCAAAAGTCTCTGCATCAAATCTGGAGTTTACTCAAACTCATGTCCATTGAGTCGGTGATGCCATCCAACCATATCATCCTCTGTCATCCCCTTCTCCTCCTGCCTTCAATCTTTCCCTGCATCAGGGTCTTCTCAAATGAGTCAGTTCTTCACATCAGGTGGTCAAAGTATTGGAGTTTCAGCTTCAGCATCAGTCCTTTCAAAGAATATTCAGGACTGATTTCCTTTAGAATGGATTGGTTGGATCTCCTTGCTGTCCAAGGGAACTCAAGAGTCTTCTCCAACACCACAGTTCAAAAGTATCATCTCTTGGTGCTCAGCTTTCTTTGTAGTCCAACTCTCATATTCATACATGACTACTGGAAAAATCATAGCTTTGACTAGATGGACCTTTATTGGCAAAGTAATGCCTCAGCTTTTTAATATGCTGTCTAGTTTGGTCATTACCTTTCTTCCAGGGGCAAGCGTCTTTTAATTTCATGGCTGCAGTCACCATCTGCAGTGATTTTGGAGCTCCCCAAAATAGTCTGTCACTGTTTCCACTATTTCCCCATCTATTTGCCATGAAGTGATGGGACCAGATGCCATGATCTTAGTTTTCTGAATGTTGAATTTTAAGCCAACTTTTTCACTATCCACTTTCACTTTCATCAAGAGGCTCTTTAGTTCTTCTTTGCTTTCTGCCATAGGGTGGTTTCATCTGCGTATCTGAGGTTATGGATATTTCTCCTGGCAATCTTGATTCCAGCTTGTGCTTCATCCAGCCCAGCATTTTGCATGATGTACTCTACATATAAGTTAAATATGCAGGGTGACAATATACAGCCTTGACGTACTCCTTTCCCAATTTGGAACCAATCTGTTGTTCCACGTCCAGTTCTAACCTTTGCTTCCTGACCTGCATACAGATTTCTCAGATTTAACAGGTCAAGTGGTCTGGTATTCCCATCTCTTTAAGACTTTTCCACAGTTCTTTGTGATCCATACAGTCAAAGATTTTGTCATAGTCAATAAAGCAGAAGTAGATGTTTTTCTGGAATTCTCTCGCTTTTTCAATAATCCATTGGATGTTGGCAATTTGATCTCTGGTTCCTCTGCCTTTTCTAAATCCAACTTGAACTTCTGGAAGTTCACAGTTCACATACTGTTGAATCCTGGATTGCAGAATTTTGGGCATTACTTTGCTAGTGTGTGAGATGAGTGCAATTGTGCAGTCATTTGAACATTCTTTGCAATTGCCTTCTTTTGGGATTGGAATGAAAACACCTTTTCCGGTCCTGTGGCCACTGCTGAGTTCTCTATATTTGCTGGCATATCGAATGCTGCACTTTCATAGCATCATCTTTCAGGATTTGAAATAGCTCAACTGGAATTCCATCACCTCCACTAGCTTTGTTCATAGTGATGCTTTCTAAGGCCCACTTGACTTTGCATTCCAGGATGTCTGGCTCTAGGTAAGTGATCACACCATCGTGATTATCTGGGCCGTGAAGATCTTTTTTGTACAGTTCTTCTGTGTATTCTTGCCACCTCTTCTTAATATCTTCTGCCTCTGTTAGGTCCACACCATTTCTGTCCTTTATTGAGCCCATCTTTGCATGAAATGTTCCCTTGGTATCTCTAATTTTCTTGAAGACATCTCTAGTCTTTCCTATTTTATTGTTTTCCTCTATTTCTTTGCATTGATCACCGAGGAAGGCTTTCTTATCTCTCCTTGCTATTCTTCGGAACTCTGCATTCAAATGGGTATATCTTTCCTTTTCTCCTTTGCCTTTCACTTCTCTTCTTTTCTCAGCTATTTGTAAGGCCTCCTCAGACAGCCATTTTGCTTTTTGCATTTCTTTTTCTTGGGGATGGTCTTCATCCCTTCCTCCTGTACAATGTCATGAACCTCCATCCATAGTTCATCAGGCACTCTGTCTATCAGATCTAATCCCTTGAATCTATTTCTCACTTCCACTGTACAATCGTACTGGATTTGATTTAGGTCATACCTGAATGGTCTAGTGGTTTTCCCTACGTTCTTCAATTTAAGTCTGAATTTGGCCATAAGGAGTTCATGATCTGAGCCACAGTCAACTCCTGGTCTTGTTTTTGCTGCCGGTATAGAGCTTCCCCATCTTTGGCTGCAAAGAATATAATCAATTGGATTTTGGTATTGACCACCTGGGTATGTCCATGTGTAGAGTCTTATCTTGTATTGTTGGAAGAGGGTGTTTGTTATGACCAGTGTGTTCTCTTGGCAAAACTCTATTAGTCTTTGCCCTGCTTCATTCCGTATTCCAAGGCCAAATTTGCCTGTTATTCCAGGTGTTTCTTGACTTCCTACTTTGGCATTCCAGTCCCCTGTAGTGAAGAGGACATCTTTTTTGGGTGTTAGTTCTAGATGGTCTTGTAGGTCTTCATAGAACCGTTCAACTTCAGCTTCTTCAGCATTACTAGTTGGAGCATAGACTTGGATTACTCTGATATTGAATGGTTTGCCTTAGAAACAAACAGATCATTCTGTCATTTTTGAGATTGCATCCAAGTACTGCATTTTGGACTCTTGTTGACTATGATGGCTACTCCATTTCTTCTAAGGGATTCCTGCCCACAGTAGTAGATATAATGGTCATCTGAGTTAAATTCACCCATTCCAGTTCATTTTAGTTTGCTGATTCCTAAAATGTTGGTGTTCACTCTTGCCATCTCCTGTTTGACCACTTTCAATTTGCCTTGATTCATGGACCTAACATTCCAGGTTCCTATACAATATTGCCCTTTATAGCATCGGACTTTACTACCATTGCCAATCATATCCACATCTGGGTGGTGTTTTTGCTTTGGCTCTGTCCCTTCATTCTTTCTGGAGTTATTTCTCCACTGCTCTCCAGTAGCATATTGGGCATCTACTGACCTGGGGAATTCATCTTTCAGTGTCCTGTTTTTTTGCCTTTTCATACTCTTCATGGGGTTCTCAAGGCAAGAATACTGAAGTGGTTTGCCATTCCCTTCCCTAGCAGACCTCATTTAGTCGTCCCCTTAGAACTGCTCTTTATCACACCACTCCTCTGGAGTGACATTCTAGGATCTCAACACACTGTCCATACCTGTTCACCTGCCCAAGCTCCTCTCTCACTTCTTCCTTCACAAAAATCTCTACTCTGTTTCATGGGTCTACTTTCCTCCACACAAAACCACAGCATTCCAGCCCCCATGCACTTGTTCCCATTGTTTCCCTTACATATACGGCCCAATTTGCCTCCATTTCTGATTCCTGCTAGTCATTCGGAGACCCTCCCAAGCCCTGCTTCCCAGGAAGCTTCACTGACCATCTCATGCCAGCATGGCCATTCAGATTTCTACCCTTTCTTTAACCAGTTTTACCATAAATCCAATAATTCCATAGACATTTTTTTATAGGACCCATGTCTATCTCTGTTATCATCTTGTTCATTCTTTTTAAAAAAATTAATTTATTAATTTTAATTGGAGTCTAATTACTTTACCATGTTGTGGTGGTTTTTGCCATACATCAACATGAATCAATCACGGGTATACATGTGTCCCCTCATCCTGAACCCCCCCCCCCACTTCCCTCCCCACCCCATCCCTCTGGGTTGTCCCAGAGCACCGGCTTTGAGTGCCCTGCTTTATGCCTCAAACTTGCACTGGTCATCTGTCTTACATATGGTAATATACACGTTTCAGTGCTATTCTGTCAAATCATCCCACCCTCGCCTTCTCCCACATAGTTCAAAAGTCTGTTCTTTACACCTGTGTCTCTTTTTCTGTCTCGCATATAGGATTGTCGTTACCATCCTTTTTTGTGTGTGTATTACTTTTACTACTTTTCTAATACATAAAATACTTAAATAATATAATACATAAAATATTACGTTTATAATGCATAAAATACTTTTTTGATACAAAAGAGTCCATGAACATGGCAGGAAAGGCACACGGTATCAAGACCTAAGTGTTATATGGACTCTAAACAGAGCCAGCTCACGCCAGAGTCCATGATGGATTCAGTCAGAATGTGAATGGATTCATGATGGCCTCAAACTTGGTGTCCCTGCAAGTGCTCCGGCAGGCTCTCTGCGGAAACAAGATCTGGACTGTACAGACAGCTCCAGCCCAGGGTAAGCCCAAGATAGAGAACGAAATAGACTTTGGATTGGGAGGAGGGTAGCTCAGACAATTTTACCGTAATTTCTTTTCAAAATGTGAAACAATAAAAGGTCAGGAAGGACATTTAACAAATGAAAGAGAATACATTGTTAACAATTCTTCATTTAAGTTAGCAAACTTGGCTAAGGGATGCTTTGATGGATTTAAGTGCTCCTTTGGAACATTTTCTTCTGCTATAATAATCCATTCCATTGTGTTATAGAGTAATTATAATCACCACTCGGTGCCCCAAGTCAGAGCAGAAGAAAAGAAGTATTAAGAGCAAGAAGTATCTGGAAATGTCTCACATGCTGGCTTTCTGCTTTTTAAGAACTAAAAAGCAACATCTCTTTATACTGTGATCACTGGGGCAATGGTTTACCATACTTGTAATATGATTGTACTAGAAATGTATCCTGTTAGAGGTGGTACAGGTGATGTCAGGCTGAGAAGCAAAGGAGTCAGGGAGGACACATTTGGAGAAGAAAAGTGTCTCTCTGCCCAAGAGAGAAGTTCCCCAGGTGGCACTAGTGGTAAAGAACCTGCCTGCCAATGCAGGAGGCGTAAGAGACACAGTTTGATCCCTGGGTCAGGAAGATCCCCTGGAGAAGGAAATGGCAACCCACTCCAGTATTCTTGCCTGGAGAATCCCGTTGACAGAGGAGCCTGGCAGGCTACAGTCCATGGGGTTGCAAAGAGTCGTTCATGACTGAAGCAACTTAGCACAGCACAGCACAGCACCCAGAAAAGAGACACAAACCTGAGCCCTCCATTGAAAGTTCAAGTTCGTCTCTCTTGGCCAACCTGTCACTCTCACTCTTACTATGTTCCTGCCTTTGGGGGAGAGTAAGTGAAACAGCAAAAGCTACGGCCAGGCCAATGGCTTTCATAGGCATATTGCATAGAAGGATAAGTGACTGTGGTTCGATGTAGTCAGAGAGCAAATTCTTGGCCAAGTCCACACTCTAGTGCATGCACTAAGTTCCAGGAAATGTTGGAGAAGAAACACAGAAGCACATGCCCTCCGAGATTCTGCATCCATTTAGTAAAATAGGCAACATACCTGTAGTTAAGGAAGAATTGAATGTACTTTGCAGGCTGAAATTGCCATTCCTATATTATAGTTTCCATAGGGAGTATTTAGTCTAGGTGATTTTTCTTGCATAAATTTTCGGCAAGAGTATTTGCCCCATGTTATGGTATTTCGTAAAACTAATAATTGGGGGGAATTCATGAAAGATGACATGGAAAACGCAATAGAGCAGGAATCCACTGTAAGACAGAAATGGTAAAACTAACACAACATTGTAAATCAACTATACTTCAGTTTAAAAAACATACACAAAAAACTGGAAATGGTGCTCTCAGGAGCTAACCCAGGCAGGTCTGGAAGAGACAAGTAAATTATATGGAAAGGTGGCCTAGATTCCCATATTACTTACCTTGATGCCCCAAAGCATCATCCTCAACTCACATCCCTGTGCTCTTGTGAATCCTTTTGGCTAAATGAAAGAGGAGAGAACTCAGGCCAGATTCCTGATGAGTTGACATTATACGTTTGTGCGGCTCAGAGCGGACTTCTGCTGCATGGCGGCCTCACTCAGAGGGCCAGGGGAGAAGAGATGCCCTCCCAGCATCCAGAGCTTTGAGCTAGACACATGGCTCATCAATTCCTATGGGAGAAGGTTAGAAACGGACTCCTGGCTAGTGGCCTGCAGTGAATAAGAGCACAGTATCAAAGACAGGGATTGCTGGGGAGGGATATGTGGACGTGTTTATTGGCTCTTTGTGTTCACCCAAGAGCACCTATCACAAAGGACAGGCTCAACAACCAGGTGGACAGTGTGATTCTTCCATCAACATCAGCCAGCTCTGCTCTCAGCCACTCTGGTGCCAGGGAGCACTCAGGGTTCCAGGAACCTTAGAGTTGTGACTGCCACTGAGTTACTTTGGGCTTCTCAGGCCAGCCAAGCAGCAGGCAAAGAAAGGAACTACTGTATTCAAGGGGCAATCAGTCCTGACCAACACACTAGCCTCATCTCGTCCTGCTCAGCCCTCAGCCACTGGCCAGACCCAAGCTGAGGGAGGGAGATTTTTTACATCAGATTTGATTGAAAGGTACAAATAGGGATAGGCTAAGTTATCCCAGAAATTTATGTCTAAATTACAATTACAAACTAGGGGATATGCCTGAGATGACGTGAAGGCTGGGAAAGAGTAAGGCTGTGGTTCAGTTCAGTTCAGTCGTTCAGTCGTGTCTGACTCTTTGCGACCCCATGAATCGCAGCACGCCAGGCCTCCCTGTTCATCACCAACTCCTGGAGTTCACTCAAACTCATGTCCATCGAGTCGGTAATGCCATCCAACCATCTCATCCTCTGTCATCCCCTTCTCCGCCTACCCACAACCCTCCCAGCATCAGGGTCTTTTCCAATGAGTCAACTCTTCACATGAGGTGGCCAAAGTATTGGAGTTTCAGCTTCAACATCAGTCCTTCCAATGAACACCCAGGACTGGTCTCCTTTAGGATGGACTGGTTGGATCTCCTTGCAGTCGAAGGGACTCTCAAGAGTCTTCTCCAACATCACAGTTCAAAAGCATCAATTCTTCAGCGCTCAGCATTCTTCACAGTCCAACTCTCACATCCATACATGACTACTGGAAAAACCATAGCCTTGACTAGATGGATCTTTTTTGACAAAGTAATGTCTCTGCTTTTTAATATGCTGTCTAGTTTGGTCATAACTTTCCTTCCAAGGAGTAAGCATCTTTTAATTTCATGGCTACAGTCACCAACTGCAGTGATTTTGGAGCCCAAAAAAATAAAGTCTGACTGTTTCCACTGTTTCCCCATCTATTTCCCATGAAGTGAAGGGACCAGATACCATGATCTTCGTTTTCTGAATGTTGAGCTTTAAGCCAACTTTTTCACTCTTCTCTTTCACTTTCAAGAGGCTTTTTAGTTCTTCTTCACTTTCTGCCATAAGGGTGGTGTCATCTGCATATCCGGCATTATTGATATTTCTCCCGGCAATCTTGATTCCAGCTTGTGCTTCTTTCAGCCCAGCATTTCTCATAATGTACTCTGCATAGAAGTTAAATAAGCAGGGTGACAATACAACCTTGACATACTCCTTTTCCTATTTGGAACCAGTCTGTTTTCCATGTCCAGTTCTAAATGCTGCTTTCTGACATGCATAGAGGTTTCTCAAGAGGCAGGTCAGGTGGTCTGGGATTCCCATCTCCTTCAGAATTTTCCACAGTTTATTGTGATCCACACAGTCAAAGGCTTTGGCATAGTCAATAAAACAGAAATAGATGTTTTTCTGGAACTCTCTTGGCTTTTTCGATGATCCAGCAGATGTTGGCAATTTGATCTCTGGTTCCTCTGCCTTTTCTAAATCCAGCTTGAACATCTGAAAGTTCATGGTTCACGTATTGCTGAAGCCTGGCTTGGAGAATTTTGAGCATCACTTTACTAGCATGTGCAGTGAGTGCAATTGTGCGGTAGTTTGAGCATTCTTTGGCATTGCCTTTCTTTGGGATTGGAATGAAAACTGAACCTTTCCCGTCCTGTGGCCACTGCTGAGTTTTCCAAATTTGCTGACATATTGAGTGCAGCACTTTCACAGCATCATCTTTCAGGATTTGAAATAGTTCAACTGGAATTCCATCACCTCCACTAGCTTTGTTCATAGTGATGCTTTCTAAGGCCCACTTGACTTCACATTCCAGGATGTCTGGCTCTAGGTGAGTGATCACACCATCTTGATTATCTGGGTTGTGAAAATCTTTTTTGTATAGTTCTTCTGTGTATTCTTGCCACTTCCTCTTAATATCTTCTGCCTCTGTTAGGTCCATACCATTTCTGTCCTTTATTGAGCCCATCTTTGCATGAAATGTTCCCTTGGTATCTCTGATTTTCTTGAAGACATCTCTAGTCTTTCCTATTCTGTTGTTTTCCTCTATTTCTTTGCATTGATCACCGAGGAAGGCTTTCTTATCTCTCCTTGCTATTCTTTGGAACTCTGCGTTCAGATGCTTATATCTTTCCTTTTCTCCTTTGCTTTTTGCTTCTCTTCTTTTCACAGCTATTTGTAAGGCCTCCTCAGACAGCCATTTTGCTTTTTTGCATTTCTTTTCCTTAGGGATGGTCTTGATCCCTGTCTCCTGTACCATGTCATGAACCTCCGTCCACAGTTCATCAGGCACTCTATCAGATCTAGTCCCTTAAATCTATTTCTCACTTCCACTGTGTAGTCATGAGGGATTTGATTTAGGTCATACCTGAATGGTCTAGTGGTTTTCCCTACTTTCTTCAATTTGGCAATAAGGTGTTCATGATCTGAGCCACAGTCAGCTCCTGGTCTTGTTTTTGCTGACTGTATAGAGCTTCTCCATCTTTGGCTGCAAAGAATATAATCTATCTGATTTCGGTGTTGACCACCTGGTGATGTCCATGTGTAGAGTCTTATCTTGTGTTGTTGGAAGAGGGTGTTTGCTATGACCCATGTGTTCTCTTGGCAAAACTCTATTAGCCTTTGCCCTGCTTCATTCTGTACTCCAAGGCCAAATTTGCCTGTTATTCCAGGCTTTCTTGACTTCCTACTTTTGCATTCCAGTCTCTTACACTGAAAAGGACAGCTTTTTTCAGTGTTAATTCTAAAAGATCTTGTAGATCTTCATAGAACCGCTCAACTTCAGCTTCTTCAGGGTTACTGGTTGGGGCATAGCTTGGATTACTATGATATTGAATGGTTTGCCTTGGAAATGAACAGAGATCATTCTGTCATTTTTGAGATTACATCCAAGTACTGCATTTCAGACTCTTTTGTTGACCATGATGGCTACTCCATTTCTTCTAAGGGATTCCTGCCCACAGTAGTAGCTATAATGGTCATCTGAGTTAAATTCACCCATTTCAGTCCATTTTAGTTCACTGATTCCTAGAATGTTCACTCTTCCCATTTCCTTTTTGACCACTTCCAATTTGCCTTGATTCATGGACCTGACATTCCAGGTTCCTATGCAATATTGCTCTTTACAGCATCGGACCTTGCTTCTATCACCAGTCACATCCACAACTGGGTATTGTTTTTGCTTTGGCTCCATCCCTTCATTCTTTCTGGAGTTATTTCTCCACTGATCTCCAGTAGCATATTGGGTACCTACCGACCCGGGGAGTTCCTCTTCAATATCCTATCATTTTGCCTTTTCATACTATTCATGGGGTTCTCAAGGCAAGAATACTGAAGTGGTTTGCCATTCCCTTCTCCAGTGGACCACATTCTGTCAGACTGCTCATCCATGACCCGTCCATCTTGGGTGGCCCCACACGGCATGGCTTAGTTTCATTGAGTTAGAAAAGGCTGTGGTCTGTGTGATCAGATTGGCTAGGTTTCTATGACAAGGCTGTGGTTAGAGAAAAATAAATCCATTTTCTGTTTGTATGTCATCTAAGTTGAGCGTTTTCAATAAGCCAGTTATAAGCACACTCCTCTGTCAGGAAGCATTTAACAGGCGGCTTCCTGTGTGCTGTTTTGGATCTGTCAGGAATTCTCTGTTCCTTATTAATTCCTGAATACTCAGGAATTAAGAGGAGAGGCAAGCCTCTCCCGGGGGCTGAGGAATCCAGGCATTTCCTTCATTAGTTTTTCTATACAGTGGTAAGTACCCTCTTCCTTCTTGTGAACCACACGGTAAAAGTGATTGTTTACAAATCTCTCTCTCTAATACGGATCGCCTATGTTTTGTAAGTCTGGAATTTTAATCTTTATCTTTGCTGAGAATAACTACCTTGTAAGACAGTATATATGCCCACACCATGTTGATTAAAACACCTTTGCTCCATCAGAGCTCTGGTCCCTGTGTCTTTCTCTCTCTCTCTCTCTATCTCTCTCTCCCTCTCTCTCTCTTTTTCAGGCTGAACCTCTGGAGCGCAGAGGCTCTCTGAGTTCACTTTCCTGCCCGGGCTTCTAAGACCCTCTCAAGAAGGCACTCTGCACCTTCACCCCGTCGAGAGGGCACCAGAGGCCTTTGTGAACAGAGCAAGCCCCATGCAGGGGCTTTATTGGCTTTATGCATAAACCAAGAAATATCAGCCTCTTTCTCTCTCCTTTACTTTCTTATTGGTTGACTCCGGACCACCAGGTTCTGGTCCATTAAAGGACCTCAACACTCTTCAGAAACATGGAGGAAAATCCCAGAAGAAACAGCTAAAACACAGGTAAGAGGTTGCCTCAGGAAGCATGATTTGGAGTTGGAGAAGAATTTTTTTTTTATTACCAGTTTTGCTCATATGATTTTTAAAACTGTGTGCATAGAAGCCTCTGATAAAAATAAAAATATAGTTAAATAAGGTAAATATTGTTGTGTGGAAAGGCACAGTGGAGAGAAAGGTTGAGGTGGACAGCTTAGAGACACAGACCAGGCCTGTACTTAAAATTAAAGGACATAATTTTGAAATAAAACTCTTGAACTCTTCTAATCCAGGTTAGTCTGGAATGCATGGGTACGGGATCCATGGATGAGATTCAAGGGATCCATGAATATCTTTGACGATTTTTCTACCCAAAAAGTACACGTGTACATTTTAGGGGAGGGAGATATTTAGCTTTCATTGGGTTTTTAAAATCAAAAAAAGAATAAGAACTACTGATCTGATGTCATTTATACAAAATAACAATGAAAGAATCTATACACTTGCAAAGAAGAAGGTGCATATTTGGTGAAATATTTGGAGTGGAATCAATACAATACAATACACCATATTGCACCATGGTGTTCATAGTAGTTCCACTCAAGGGATCGGTGGTGTTGGGTGGGAGTCAATGAGGGCTTTTACTGTATCCATACTGGGTGGATTTTTAACTGAGAGGAATATATTAGGCATTACTTTTATGTTTAAAAACTTTTAAACAATTTATTTAATTGGTTCTTCTCATTTTACAGTTGAGAAAATGAGCTCCAGAGATGTGGCCTAATTGTCCAAGTCACACACACACACACATACACACACAGAGGTGACACAGGAAGCAAATCTCCTGTGTCCCACCCTTGCACTCCTCCCAGTGCCCTGGTGGCATCCTGAGCCGGCTTCAGGAGATCTCTACTACCCATTGGGTTGACCCCCACAGCCATGCACACTGTAGACTAAGTCATATTATATTTGTACATGCAAGTACAGTTATAGAAACCAAACAGTTGTATCCATACAAATATTGTAACAATGCTCTCAGTATTCCTTATACATGGTGAGAAGAAGGTAGTAAAAGAAATGGATTTACACAAGATTTCCATGTACAGAGGCATCCAGAGTTTTTGATTTGTGAGCGCTTCTGGCTCTACTGATCATAGCACCTGATCAGCATGTGGAGCAGTTCTAAGGTGGACCCGGTAAGGATCAGAACCTACTGTGGGCAGCACACCCTGAGTTCTGAAGGTGAGGGACTCAAGTTGGACTGCCAGGTTTGAATCCTTTTTGTCATGACTGCTCCATGACTTGTGCCAATTTGCTCAACCTCCCCGAATCTCCATTTTCCCTTCTTTAAAATAGGAATAACTTTTGTTATTATATGTGTAAAAGCCCTTAGCACCATGTCTGGTATAGTTCAGCAGTAGCTGTTGTTATTAAAGGATAATTCTCAAAAATGGGTCTCCTTTTGAGATGTGAAACAGCTTAGATAAATTCAGGAGTGTTGGGAAAACCTGCTCGGATCAGGTGTCGGGCTATGTCTTCCCAACGGAGGGCAAGACATTAAAGAGGGACATTTCAGGGTGAAGCCTTTCACCGCTCTCTTTTTCCTCTCATTGTTCCTCTTGTGGACAGACTTCTTGTCCTTCACTGACTTATTTCATGCGGTGCGAGCAGGTAAAACAGATGCTGAGAGTAGATATGGAAGAGAAAAATTGTAACATCTCTTCCAATCATCACCAACAATTCAGATTTATTGAAGAGCACATTCCAAAATATTCTTCCAACACCATCAGCCTCTTCTTGGCAATAACATGACATAGGGGTACTCCCTAGCACAGGAAGAACTTCTACTTCAGGGAGCCTGAGACTAAGTAGGTGTGCCTGTAAAAATGGAGGTTCTGGGTCATATCCCTTGAATATTTGATTTAGTAATCCTGCATGGCTTTGCTAGCTGAATTTCCCAGTGCACCTTTTGGCCATCTGCTTCAGAATCAGCTATGAGTTTTTAAAGAGTGTACTCTGCTTAGTTGCTAAGTCTTTGCAACCCCATGGGCTGTAGCTCACCAGGCTTCTGTGTCCCATGGATCGAACCCAGGTCTCCCACTTTACAGGTGGATTCTTTACCATCTGAGCTACCAGAGGCTTTGAAGAGTGTAGTTTCTGGTTGATTCTGATAAACATTAAAGTATGGAAACCACTGGAAAGGACCTTTGCACATTTGGCCTTTTCTGCAGTAGATAAAAGGCAATTGGGTTATGAGGGATTCGTAGTGTTTTAACACCTTAGATGCAGAATGATCATAGTGATTCGTACATGCCCTTGACCAATAGGGGCCTACTCTCAGAAGGCTAACTTAGTCACTCAAAGTTGGAATCTTCCTTCTCTCCTTGAATGATCAGGAGGTTGAGCCAAGAGTTTCTTTATGGTGTTGATTTATCAGATAAGTCACATCAATCTAGGATTAGCCCCATCAAGAATCATGTGTTATTTATTGATATGTTTAGTTAAGAAGAAGAGGTCATAAAAAAGTCAGTACTTGCCTAACACAAATGGAGGGCAAGACTTTTATGATGCAATAAACTCTCATTCCCCAGCACAACAGATCAGGTTGCATGAAGGCTAACAGATCCTTGCAGGGATCAAATTTGTACTGTTGAACATTTTGAATAAAATGACCATTGTGGAAACCTTTCTGCACAGTCTAATGAGAATTTGAGATCTTTGAGACAGGAGGCAGCTACAATCGCTCCCCAGAAAAACTCTCTGGAAAAACAAACAACAGACTGCTTGATCAGAAAAAGACCAACAACCCCATAGGAGATGGGCATAGAGCTAGATAAATGCTTGCTTCACTCATAGTAAAAGAAATGCAAACTCCAGGAGACCATTTCTCAGCTCTTGGGTTGGTTAAGATTGAGAAGTGTCAAAGGCAAGAGCCCTGGATGTTATTGCTGAGAATATAAGTTAAAAAAAAGCTTTGAAGGGCAGCTAGTGACAAAGTAGACCCAGCAATTACATTCAAGAAGTCTTTTTCCCTTTAGGATGCAAGTACAGTGATTACCTTTCATAGGACTGTTTATAATAGCAAATGACCAAAAAAATCTAAATGATCCTCAAGTTAAATATTGTTAAAATATTATTTAAATATTAAATAAAATTTAAATAAAAAGTAAGTAAATGTAAAATAAAATAAGAGTTAAAAATAATTAAATACTAGCTAAATATGTTTTTGTATTTCCATACAATAGAACACTATTCAGCCACTAGAACAAAGAGCCACATTTGAACAAACTAATATAAAAGTTCCAAGATCTGTAGTTAGTTAAGTGGTAAACCAAAAAAATGTTACCATTTATATTGCAGGCACTCTTAGCTGGTAAAGAAGCCCCCTGCAAGATGGGAGATCTGGGTTCCATCCCTGAGTTGGGAAGATCCCCTGGAGAAGAGAACACCTACCCACTCCAGTATTCTGGCCAGGAGAATTCCATGGGCTGTACAGTTCATGGGGTTGCAAAAAGTCAGACATGACTGAGCAACTTTCACTGTTCTAAATCCTCCACATCTATTAATTACTTTAATGATTAAATTATATGTAGTAGGCACTATTAGCATCCCAGTTTCAGTGATGAGAAAATTGAGATCCAGAGAGGTTAAGTAACTTGCCCAAAGTCACACAGCCATTATACCGCAAAACCAGGATTCAAACACCAACTCCAGATTCCAGAGCTTATGCTCCTTACTATTATGCTGAAGTATGTAGAGTATGCTTCCATTAGTGTAAAACATTTATCTCCGTGTATACACACACATCATACAGATGTAGATTCATACACATGCAGAAACTCTCTCCCATAGGATTAGTGTGAAAACAATAACTGGGGTTGCCTTGCCGTGATGAACTAGTGCTTGAGGGTCACCGGGAAGGAGACGCTTGAATTGTGTTTCACTCTTGAAACTTTTTATTTGGATGTATATGATCTTCCACTAGGAAAGATATTCTTTTCTTCCATTAGGAAACAGACAAATAATCGGATAACAACAGTAAAAACAGATCACAACCCGCGCTATGTAGGTCTTGGAAATCAGGGAGCCCCTGAGGCAGACTGGAGAGAACAAGGGACTATGTTTAGGGACCGAAGAATTGGGTATCCACACACTTGAAGACCTGCTTTTTTAAAACAAAGAATTTCAGAGAAAGAATTAAAATTGTGCTTACCATAGATCATGGAGACCTTGATTTTGCCCAGTGAGGGATTAAATCTTCCTTGAGATGTTAATTTCCAAACATAGGACCTTTCCCCAATAGTCTTTCTCAGGTGGAGCCAGATTCAGTGTGGAAATCCCAGAGGACGATCTACTGCAGGTCCAAGGACATTCATGGGGAGGATGAGAGGCAAATGTAAGATGGTCTGGAAAGCTCTGATTCTGTCCAATGTCTGTTTCCCCTAACTGAAACTTGGATACTTACTGTATAAACAGAAATGCTAGATGGCTAAGACGTAGGAGGAAATAAGCCATTTATCTAAGCAGATGCAACCCAGGATGAAGTTTGCATGACTATTCAAAAGGGATTGTAGGGTAAACTAGGCAATAATAGTCAGTAGGAAAGAAGAGCTGCTTATTTCAAACCCGCAGAGCAGTGAGGAGTAACAACTCTCTTTGGCCTCAGACACCAACCCTGAGGCTGTCCGCTTCCTTTATGGTGTGTGTGCAGTGCTTTTGTGTTTTTTCACGTCAGCTTCAAGCCAGGAAGAGGCATCGCCTTGGGTGCTCTCCCCACCTTCAGCATGTGTGGCCCCTACCCTCCTCCTGAAACTCAAAGCTGTATCTGAAGCCTCTGGACCCCTAAGGAGAAGGAAATCCAGAAGACTGACAGGAGGTGTGAACTTGTTCTAAGTGTGTCTGATCCCAACAAAAAGAGGGTGAAGCATTCTGGAAACTTCACTTCTCTACAAGATGCTCTACAAGCCTTTTTCGGAGCAAACTCTCAGAGGTAAATAGAAACTTCATATTGAGCCTTGGGAGTCCCCCAGGGAGGTAAGTCCACTGGGTATGCCCTATGGGTGCCCACTCTGGGAAACACGGACGACACATACCCAAGAGGCTGACCTTGCTCACTGGGACCTGCTCACCACCACCCCACCTGTGAGCAAATCTGTGAATAGTGGCATGGGCCATGTGTCAGCCATTGCACCAGCATCTACCATCAGCCACTGCTCACCTCACCTTATTCCAATTTCTGCCTCTCATTTCTGGCCTGGGTACCCTTTCTTTGAAGCTTCCTTAGTGCATTCTTAATAACTCCATACCTGCAGCTGCCCACACCTGAAGTTGCCAGGTAGCATCTTGTGGTGGTAAAGTGAACCACCACAGACTCTGAAGTCAGATGCCCGAATTTAAATCTGGGGTCTATCATCCTGGGTGACCTGTGTCCAATTTCTTCATGTCTCTCTGCCTCTGTTTCTTCATCTGAAAAATGGGGATATAATAGTGCCTTAAACCAATCATAGGATTGGTTTAAGAATGTAAATAAGACATAACCTATGTAGCTGACAGCACTTGTTAATTTGGGATTTACATGAAGAGAAAGTAAAGCAGAAGCAAAATGTTTAAAGCAGAGGAAAACATTCTTGGTCCTAAGATTTGACACTGGCTTGCGTGGCTCAGCTGGTAGAGAATCCACCTGCAGTGCGGGAGACCTGGGTTTGATCCCTGGGTTGGGAAGATCCCCTGGAGAAAGGAACAGATACCCACTCCAGTATTCTGGCCTGAATAATTCCATGGACTGTATAGTCCATGGGGTCACAAAGAGTCAGACAAGACTGAGCAACTTTCACTTTTTTGGACTGCTAAGAGAAGGCATGGAATTAACTTAGAAAAGACTTCTTATCTGGAGATAATTTAGGTGTTCTCACTAAGTGAAGGTCAGTGGAGTAATGACCTCTCACTATGTCTTCTAGATTCTCTTCTAACTCTTGACTCTGAGGCAGTACCCGGGGGTTAGAAAAGTCCTGCTCTATTGGCAGTGGGAAGCCGAAAGTTCTAAAAAACAAATTTCCCGAAAGTGCCGTTTAACTGTCGGCTAAAGGGTAGGTACAGAAGACAGCTTGAGAACCGCATCCCTCTTCTGCTCCATCCTTATGTTTCTGTTGCACAAATGCAGCAAAATGAGTAGCAATATTTTCATTGAAAATATGCCTCATGCAAATCAGTTTGGTAAATATGGAATTTAGCCTTTATAAAAGAGCACCTGTTCCCCCCTCCCATTCCTCCATTTAATTTTTGCATTCAGATGTGCTCTGCTCTTGCCTAAGCCTAGTCCCATACACTATTACAAGAACAGACTTGCTGGTTTTGAATCTAACCAACATACACCCCTCTTTTCCAAGAAAAAAAATCTCTAAACATTAGAGGCACCTGCGTGCTGGCTTTCTAGGGGCGCCCTGAAGAATATTTCCATAGCAGTAAAATATTTTGAAACATCTTGGAAAAAAGAGAACTATTCAGAGTTGATACGGACTCCGGTGGGTGAGGAGAGGGCGTGGGGGCAGACTTGTAGGTCGTTCCTGGTCTGCCTGAGTCCTCAGAGCGGGCAGCAGCTGCTGTCCCCCTCCAGGGTGTGGTGACGCTGGGGTTAACTGTTCTCCTCTACTGAGGAGCAGGGATTTTTAACTCAGTTGTGGTTTGGTCTGGGTGGTTTCCTTTTTCCCTCACCATCAGAGGGATTTTTAAAAATCACAAACAGAACCTGGGGAGAGGAGGCCCAATTTGACACCTTTGAATCGCGATGGGGTCACTTTATAGATTCAGATTTAGAGGGATTGTTGGGTGGGGATCTGCCACACAGGAGAGCCTTTCAGCCCCTTTCATAGAGGGACACAGAATCAGAGTTTCCTGAAATGGTGTTTTTTGTGTGAGACCTGTCAATAGAAATATCAAACTGTGAATATACAATTGAACTTTATTATCCCTTTTGATTTTGTAACTACATAGGTATGACAGACAGAGGCCGATTTGAAAAGAAACTCACAATTGCCAGCGTGTCCCTTGTATGAATCCCACGGCTGGAAGTTTTTCTGTAAATCGGCATCTTCAGGTAGGGGTTGTGCAGGCGCCTCCCACTGACTCTTGAGATACGTTTTAATTAAGGAACATGAAATCTCTTAACTTTCCTTTACAGAGTGGAAGTGCCCTTGTGTTCTGAAACGCAGCTCTAGAGATGGCATTGTGGGGCTTCATATTTACTCTCTGCACAACTTTCATTTCAAAGATTCTTACTTTGTGACCCAAAGGGGGTTTTTTTCTTCTCTTTCTTTTTTTATTTTTTCTTTCTGCTTACCCCTGAAATGGACTGAACCTGGAATTCAAGAGTCCAGCTGTGCTCTTTCTGCCTCTGACATCGTTAGAAAACCAAAAGGTGGGGAGCTGGTATTCAAACGGTCAGTCTCAAAATGAAAATCTTGCCCCACCGAGGGATTCAGAGAGTTGGGGCCAAGGCCTCCCCTCACCTGCAGTATCAGGAGTCGAACGGTCAGATCATACTCTTCCTGTGCCCCTGGCTACTCAAGTCACAGAAAGGATGGCTCCTGACATAGTTCAGACTTGAAATCAGTGGTCCTGTTCTTTCCTCCCCAAAGATTACATCGTGGTGAGAGAATTTCACAGTCTTTGCCAATGAAGTTGCCACTAAGGATGTTTTCAATTTAAACCATCTGTATGGAAATTGCTAGAAGTAACACAGACTGAAAAAAATGAGGAACACACTAGCTAAGGCTCACAAAAAGTAAGGCAAAGGTAATCAGTGAGACCTGAGACCAGGCATTCGATCTATTTCAGCATCTGTACTATGAAAGGCAAGACCAGATAATCTCTAAAATATCCTTTGGGTTCTAGGATTCTATAACTGCAGTGACTTCAGTTAGATGTTGAGAATTAAGGGAGATTCAGAAAAGGAAGGAAACATAGACATTATCAAAGATGTTCTCCAAAGTGATGACAGACTTTACCTCCAGAAGGAAGAAGAGGGGCGCAGGATTGAGGAGAGGGACAAAGAAAAATTTAGCTTTATCTGCAACTTCTTTCTCTTTTAAAATTTATTTACAAGGAGACTGCACTCTCATATTAACTGTACAGTTAAAAATTAATTTTAAATCCAAAAAACATTAACATAAGTTAGAATAAGCCAAAATGCTGCAGTCCCCCTTCCCTTTGCAAGTTGCAAAACAGTGTGCCCACACTTTCAACTATTCTGTATATTTTATGGGCTTCCTTCGGTGGCTCAGCAGTAGAGAATCCACCTGTAATGCAGGAGCCACAGGAAACGTGGGTTCAATCCCTGGGTCGGGAAAACACCCTGGAAGAGAGCATGCCAACCCACTCCAGTATTCTTGCCTGGAGAATCCCATGGACAGAGGAGCCTGATGGGGTCAGGATATGGATGTAAATGTGGTCCATAGGGTCACAGAGAGTTGGAAGTGTGGATGTATATTACTAAGAGTTTATAACCTACCTGATGGCAATGGTTATTTCCAGAGGTGGGAGGTACATGTTGGGGAATTATGACTAGAAGACCATTTTAGTCTTATCTGCAATGTTTTATGATTTTATAGGAGGAATATATTCATGTATTTCTTATCTAATGAAATCATATGGTTTACATGTATGAGATTTTAAGGCAGAGCATTTGTATACATGTGAGTACGTATATGGGAATATGCAGTAAGAATATGCAGTGTTGGTGATATTTCAAATGTGTGAACACTCAACAATTGGAGAAAAATTCTTAGGCAAGCTGTCAGCCAGCTCAGCTCGCCTCCTCCAGAAAGCCTTCCCCCACTGTCGCCCTACATTGGTCTTGCTCTTCTTGCATGCCACCTTCAGCATCGCCCCTTTTCTCACCACACCTTTCTCCCTCTCAGCATCTCTCTGTCCAGCCTCATACAACCCTGAAATAAGCACTATCCCAACATTTCGTTCAAATCTTCTGCCTCAGAGGCACAAGCCTAAGTGCCTTACCCCATTTGTTATTCCCGCTTACTCCACCTCTTAGGGAGAGCCTCTCCCACTTCCCTCGCACAAGCATGCCCTGAGGAGCCCACTAATGTGCACAGTCCGAGTCCAGGCTCTAGGTGAGGGCGCCAGACATCCATATCGGTAACCAACACCATGGAGGATGCTTGTGCCAGGGACAGCTGGCAAACGCTCCTCTGAGGTCTGACGTGGCCTGTATATCACACGGAGAAGAGAAAGAAAGCAGATTTCTCTCCCACATGGGATACTAAAAATGGCTTAGATAGACTCTCCTGCACGCCTAGATCCAAAAAGGAATGTGGCATGGCATAATGCATCAAAAACCTTTTAAAAACATATAGCCTTTCACCCAGCGATTCCACTTCTAGGCATCCTGATGAAAAGAATCAGAGATGGTAAAGATGTTTATATAGATATTCACCATGCAGTGATTCATGGTTGAGTAGGAAAATAGTTAAATGAAGTGTTGTTCTTCCACAGAGTAGTACTACATAGCCGTCCAAAATAGGAAGGGGAATTTTTAACTGTATCATTACGCTTTGGGCTACTAATTAAGGAAATAATTAGGAATCAAAACTGTATCACAAACATGGTCTTTCTATAACTAAACCTAAAAAAAAAAAAAAAAAAAGGCAGAGAAAAAAAGGCTGAAAGAATATAAGGGGAAGGAAAGATTAGCAGGTAAAGAACCTGCCTGCCTATGCAAAAGACGCAAGAGACACGCGTTTGACCCCTGGGTCAGGAAGATCCCTGGGAGAAGGAAATGACAACCCACTCCAGTTCTTGCCTGGGAAATCCTATGGACAAAGGAGCCTGGCGGGCTACAGGCCATGGGGTTGCAAAGAGTCAGACTTGACTGAGGGCGTGCACACACAAGGAGAGGTACCAGAGAAACACACAGTTAATGGACACAGATCAGCCCTCAGCCCTTGGCATTCTATCCCATCAGTACGAGTAATAAAGGAAAACTGAGCAGACAATTTGGTTGACGACGTGGAAGGCAGACTATCGTAGAGCTGCTTCACCCACAGCTGTATGGCTTTGCAGTGTTGACAGTTAGAAGAAAGAGAAAGACAAATAGGAAATAAAACCTTATCTTGGGCTGGAAAATCAGCAGCTGGGATGTGACCCTCATAGGGAACTTTGGTTTGATGAGTAGAAGTTACTGATTTAACTTGAATTTCAGACCTATAATTTCTATCTTTTAATGAAGTTTCCGTTATTTGGAGTTTCCACCCCCCACTCCCACCCCGCTCAGGGCTTCTTAGTGTTCTTTTTTAACCAATATTTATATCTATATGTTTTGTTTCATGCTTAAAAAAAAATCTCCATAAACAAATCACTCTAATATACAATTTTCTTTGAAGATTCCACACTCCCTTCCCAAACTATTGTCTTCTCACCCCAAAATGATAACTGTAAATGGTAAGTAAATTCTTCGTATTGTTGAAGATCTACGCTGATATACATAGGAAAAGGGAAGTGGTGGATAAAGTAATTATTCAGTGAACTTCAGCTGGGTAGACAATCTGCCTGATATCATAAGATGTTTTTCTTTTCTCAATAGCTGTGGGTTTTTTTTTTTTTTTTTTGGTGGCCAAAAATATGTGAATGACGGCCTAAACTGTCCCTTTCACTGTGGCCGAAATCATCTTGTTACTGCTATTTAGGTCAGATGTCAAGTAATTAAGAGAATGATATTAACACATCAATTCTGAGAATTCTGTTTTGTGAAAGCATCTATTTTAGAACTCTTGCAGGTGGCTGCAGCTCACAAAGCCTGTCAGATGTACTGGATGCAGAAAGGTTCAAGGGCTGCTTGTGTTTTTCAAATGTTATCTAAGGAATCTTTTCACAAATCCCTGCTATTGTTCGACATAATTTTTGTGGCTCTTGGGGACTTAAATGCAACCGAACAATTTTAAAGAAACCAAAATATGACAAAGGAAATAATGGTCCCCTATTATAAAGCATTCTCTTTCTTTATCTTTCCCTCCCTCCTCCACCTTTCAGCCACTGCCCTAGGCTGGCTGATGCAACTGATGTCTGAGAATACTTAAAAATTTAGGGTTTTGACTTCACTGGTCTAATAGGATATCTGAAGCACTATGCACATATTAATTTCCCATAAATTAGGGGGCTTTTTTTTTTTTAGAACATGAAGATATTGAAAAGCAATGTCTGGCTGCTGGGTCAGGCTCATTTGATACCAACTTGATGGTAATTATAATCTTCATAGAGTGAGATGCTCATGAATGTAATTTCAATTTTTGAAATTATTTGTGAATTTCAAAATGGAAATAAAAATACATCTATTTCTTTTATTTTACTCTTCTTCATCTCCCAAAACCTTCCTGTTACTTTAAAAAATTCTTCCAGGGTTTCTGTATTTTCTTATCTCTTATATAATAATAGTGATGGTGATAGTTGATATTTATTAATTATTATATGCAGGGCATGAAACTAAGCACATTACACATGAATTCATTCAAAACTCATAGTAGCCCTATGAGGTCAGTACTGCTATTATTTCCATTGTCCAGATGAGGACATTTGCCCAAGGTTCATGCCCAATAAGTGGCAGAGTCAGGTTCAAGACCCATGATTTCAACTCCTGACACCATGTTCTTAAGTCCTAGAGTGGATCATACATACACCTTTTCCACCCTGGGAGATACTGACCTCCTGTTTTCAGACTTATACAAGTAGCAATCATTTGCATAAAAAGAGAATTTTCTACTAATACCTATTAAATTCAACTGTGTTTTTTGTTGTTTTTGTTTGTTTGATTTGACTGTGCTGGGTCTTTGTTGTTGTGCGAAGACTTTCTCTGATTGTAGTGAGTGGAGGTTTCTCTCTAGTCGCAGTCCGAGGGCTTCTCACTGCTGTGACTTCTCTTATTGTGCAGCATAGACTCTGGGGCAAGTAGGCTCCAGTAGTTGTGACACAAGGCTTAGCTGCCCCGTGGCAGGTGGGATCTTCCCAGACCAGGGATCAAACCAGTGTCCCCTGTATTGCAAGGCAAATTCCTAACCACTGAACTATCAGGGAAGCCTTCAACTATGTTTTTGATTTCTAGGATCAATATCATTTATATATTTAACTGTAGCTTTACTAGTATAATGTTTCTGTACTCAGTGTGAATTATTTTTCTCATTGGCTTATTCATTGATTTCTTTAGAACTTCCTGATTTGCCTCTAACCTTCACTCATTTCACAGTAGACCCAATGAACATTCATTTTTAAATGAAACCTAAGTATAGCAGACTTCTGGAAAAAAAAAAAAAAAAGACATTTCTCCCAGCAACTAAAGCTCATCTATGAAATGTGTTCCAGGGAGAATGAGTCCAGAAAACCAAACACAGTGTTTTCCTCCAATGTCCCCTGCTGCCACTACCACCACCATCCTTGATCTGAGAAGAAAAGACTATCAGTAGAGAGAAAAACAGAGATTCCAGTTCAAGCAACTAGAATATCACAGAACAGGCAAGGAGTGAAACCCAAACCAGTAATAGGCCAGTCTTGGAGGCTGGTGAAGCTGAGGGCTTGATGCTAAAGTGGTGTCCAAAGTAAAAAATGGGGTTTGGAGCAGTCAGGGCAAAACTCCAGGTTGGCTTAGCACCAGGACAAGAAGTCAATACTGAGGAGGGTGCCATACAATAAAGAACTTGTGGACAAGTTCTAGAACAAAGACTGCTGGGGATTGACAGTGAGTCTAGGGCAGAAGGTGACGATGGGGAAGCTGTGATTCCCCATCACCCTTGTAGACAGCACAGCGCCTGCAGCAGTGCCTCTTCTGGAGGCTCCATGGTCTCTGTCTTTCTGGTGTCTCTTTCCAATCACGGAGCTCCATCTGCTAATCCTTCTGGATAGTCTAGATCTTACTTTTATTTTTTTTAAGAAAAGAAAAAGAAAGGAAGATAAATGTTTGAGCATGTACAAAAACAAATATCAAACAGGGATAATTTCTTCAATGAATACTGCCTTTAATCTGTACGGTGTAATAAGCACCAGCATTCAAAAGCACTTTCAAAAACTAACCCACATGTGCGTTACAAACCACTGTGGACCAGATTATTGCATACTTTAAGTAAATCTTGATTTTATTTTTTTTTAAAAAGAGAACTTAAATAGAAGAATGGAGGTTTTGCCAATTATTTTTTTCCGTGAAAAAAGTTGTTAGAGAAAGATAATAAAAGCGGAGAGCTTCACATGTATACATTTCTATATCTAGGATTTGCAAAGACTGTTAGGATGGGCATTCTGTCAGCTCTGGGTGATGTTGGTTCAACCCCTAAGGAAACCACAGCCGGGTCAAGGTGTAGTCATGCATATGCAGAAAGAGACAGAGCCATAGCTTCCAAATAAATCAAGAGTGTTCCAGTTCAGAAAGCCATGACCTCAGGGCAAAACTAAATCCCAAACTGAGACAAACGGTCACAGCTCAGGAGTGAGCATTGGTGGCAAGTCATACTGCCCCAAGTGTCACTTGTCATCCAGGGACAAAGATGAGCACCTTATAAGCACCAGTTCGATCTCTGACAAAGCTCCTTCACATCTCAAGCCCATTTCCTTCTTTTTTTGATCATAAAAAGAAAGTGAAAGTGTTAGTTGCCCAGTCACGTCCAACTGTTTGCAACCCCATGGACTGTAGCCCGCCAGGCTCCTCTGTCCATGGGATTTCCCAGACAAGAATACTGGAGTGGGTAGCCATTCCCTTTTCCAGGGGATCTTCCCAACCCAGGGATCGTAAACGTGATAGCTAATAACTGGCATTCACACAAATTAACCTTCCATTCCAGACCTGTTCCTTCACCCTCACCACAGCACAGCAGATGAATGGCCTATAAAGTTCATTGGTTTCCCACAGAGACCAACAGAATCCTCATGCTGCTGGTATTTGACCAAAATCACTACCATCAACTTACTTCTAGTGGAAATTAGTTAATGGTTTCCTGTTCTCGTCTACTCAAGGCCATGGTTTTTCCAGTAGTCATGTATGGGTGTGAGAGTTGGACTATAAAGAAAGCTGAGTGCCGAAGAATTAATCTTTTGAACTGTGGTGTTGGCGAAGACTCTTGAGAGTCCCTTGGACTGCAAGGAGATCCAATCAGTCCATGCTAAAGGAAATCAGTCCTGGGTGTTCATTGGAAGGACTGATGTTGAAGCTGAAACTCCAATACTTTGGCCACCTCATGTGAAGAGTTGACTCATTTGAAAAGACCCTGATGCTGGGAAGGGTTGGAGGCAGGAGGAGAAGGGGACGACAGAGGATGAGATGGCTGGATGGCATCACTGACTTGATGGACTTGGGTTTGGGTAGACTCTGGAGGTTGGTGATGGGCAGGGAGGCCTAGTGTGCTGCAATTCATGGGGTCACAAAGAGTTGGACATGACTGAGTGACTGAACTGAACTGAATTCTCATGAGAGTTCATAAAGCATAATAATGGGGACTTCTCTGGTGGTGCAGTGACTAAGACTAAATGCTCCCAATGCAGCGGGCCTGATCATGGAACTAGATCCTTGGTCATGGAACTAGATCCCACATACCACAATTAAGAGTTCCCATCTGGGACTTCCGTAATGGTCCAGTGGATAAGAATCCACCTGCCAGTGCAGGGGACGTGGATTTGATCCCTGGTCCGGAAAGATCCCACATGACCAGAACAGTTAAGCCCGTGCACTGTAACTACTGCAGTCTGCACACTCTAGTGACCTTGCCCTGCAACAAGAGAAGGCACTGCAACGAGCAACCCGAGCCATGCAACCAGAGAGTAGCCCCACTCACCACAACTGGCGAAAGCCTGCGCACAAAAACGAGGACCCAATACAGCCAAATAAAATAAGTTTCCATGCCACAGCTAAAGATCCTGCACGCTGCAAGGAAAATCAATGATCCCGCATGCTGCAACTAAGACCTGGCTCAGCCAGATAAATAAATAAACACTTCAATAATAATAAAAGTCATCTACATAAAATATTACTTATAAATTTAAGTTTATAAGGTAGGTTCACAGTTTTTCATTATTTGGGCCTATCAGTTCAGTTCAATTCAGTCACTCAGTCATGTCCAACTCTTTGAACCCCATGAATCGCAGCACGTCAGGCCTCCCTGTCCATCACCAACTCCCGGAGTCTACTCAAACTCATGTCCATCGAGTCGGTGATGCCATCTAGCCATCTCATCCTCTGTCGTCCCCTTCTCCTCTTGCCCCCAATCCCTTCCAGCATCAGAGTCTTTTCCAATGAGTCAACTCTTCACATGAGGTGGCCAAAGAATTGGAGTTTCAGATTCAACATCAGTCCTTCCAATGAACACCCAGGACTGATCTCCTTCAGAATGGACTGGTTGGATCTCCTTGCAGTCCAGGGGACTCTCAAGAGTCTTCTCCAACACCACAGTTCAAAAGCATCAATTCTTCTGTGCTCAGCTTTCTTCACAGTCCAACTCTCACATCCATACATGACCACTGGAAAAACCATAGCCTTGACTAGATGGACCTTTGTTGGCAAAGTAATGTCTCTGCTTTTGAATATGCTATCTAGGTTGGTCATAACTTTCCTTCCAAGGAGTAAGCGTCTTTTAATTTCATGGCTGCAGGCACCATCTGCAGTGATTTTGGAGCCCAGAAAAATAAAGTCTGACACCGTTTCCACTATTTCCCCATCTATTTGCCATGAAGTGATGGGACCAGATGCCATGATCTTCGTTTTCTGAATGTTGAGCTTTAAGCCAACTTTTTCACTCTCCTCTTTCACTTTCATCAAGAGGCTCTTTAGTTCCTCTTCACTTTCTGCCATAAGGGTGGTGTCATCTGCATATCTGAGGTTATTGATATTTCTCCCAGCAATCTTGATTCCAGCTTGTGCTTCTTTCAGCCCAGCGTTTCTCATGATGTATTCTGCATATTTGGGCCTATAGAACTATACAAATTATAGACAAAATACCACTGACTGAACTTGGCATTAGACCTGGATTTTCCATGAAATAGAGCACAAGTTTCAGAATTCTCAGCATACAGTCCTATCAAGTATGCCTTTTATCTTAGAGACACTTTTATTAAAGAAGCATTGGGACTTCCCTGGCAGTCCAGAGGTTAAGAATCTGCTTGCCAGTGCAGGCAACTCGGGTTCAATCACTGGTTCAGGAATTAAGATCCCACACGACAGCTGGCAACTGAGCCAACACAGCCAAAAGACAAATAAGTAAATAACAATAAAGAAGCAGCATAGATGTTCATGTCCAATTTCAATGGCATAATATAACCTTTACAGTAAGACTGAAATGACTACAAATACTTGAGGTCAGTGTGACACATTTAAATACGAGGCTAAACCCTAAAGAGTCCACCAGAAAATTACTAGAAATAATCAATGACTACAGTAAAGTTGCAGGATATAAAATCAACACACAGAAATCCCTTGCATTCCTATACACTAATAATGAGAAAACAGAAAGAGAAATTAAGGAAACAATTCCATTCACCATTGCAACGGAAAGAATAAAATACTTAGGGATATATCTACCTAAAGAAACTAAAGACCTATATATAGAAAACTATAAAACACTGGTGAAAGAAATCAAAGAGGACACTAATAGATGGAGAAATATACCATGTTCATGGATTGGAAGAATCAATATAGTGAAAATGAGTATACTACCCAAAGCAATTTATAGATTCAACGCAATCCCTATCAAGCTACCAACAGTATTCTTCACAGAGCTAGAACAAATAATTTCACAATTTGTATGGAAATACAAAAAACCTCGAATAGCCAAAGCGACCTTGAGAAAGAAGAATGGAACTGGAGGAATCAACCTACCTGACTTCAGGCTCTACTACAAAGCCACAGTTATCAAGACAGTATGGTACTGGCACAAAGACAGAAATATTGATCAATGGAACAAAATAGAAAGCCCAGAGATAAATCCACGCACATATGGACACCTTATCTTCGACAAAGGAGGCAAGAATATACAATGGATTAAAGACAATCTCTTTAACAAGTGGTGCTGGGAAATCTGGTCAACCACTTGTAAAAGAATGAAACTGGACCACTTTCTAACACCATACACAAAAATAAACTCAAAATGGATTAAAGATCTAAACGTAAGACCAGAAACTATAAAACTCCTAGAGGAGAACATAGGCAAAACACTCTCCGACATACATCACAGCAGGATCCTCTATGACCCACCTCCCAGAATATTGGAAATAAAAGCAAAAATAAACAAATGGGACCTAATTAACCTTAAAAGCTTCTGCACATCAAAGGAAACTATTAGCAAGGTGAAAAGACAGCCTTCAGAATGGGAGAAAATAATAGCAAATGAAGCAACCGACAAACAACTAATCTCAAAAATATACAAGCAACTCCTACAGCTCAACTCCAGAAAAATAAACGACCCAATCAAAAAATGGGCCAAAGAACTAAATAGACATTTCTCCAAAAAAGACATACAGATGGCTAACAAACACATGAAAAGATGCTCAACATCACTCATTATCAGAGAAATGCAAATCAAAACCACTATGAGGTACCATTTCACACCAGTCAGAATGGCTGCGATCCAAAAGTCTACAAGCAATAAATGCTGGAGAGGGTGTGGAGAAAAGGGAACCCTCTTACACTGTTGGTGGGAATGCAAACTAGTACAGCCACTATGGAGAACAGTGTGTATACGAGGCTCTTCAAAATAGAGCAGTCTCCTTTGAGGATGTGAAATTTAACCACCCCAATTTAAAGTTGGAGAAGGCAACGGCACCCCACTCCAGTACTCCTGCCTGGAAAATCCCATGGACGGAGGAGCCTGGTAGGCTGCAGTCCATGGGGTCATGAAGAGTTGGACACAACTGAGCGACTTCACTTTCACTTTTCACTTTCATGCGTTGGAGAAGGAAACGGCAACCCACTCCAGTGTTCTTGCCTGGAGAATCCAAGGGATGGAAGGGCCTGGTGGGCTGCCGTCTATGGGGTTGCACAGAGTCGGACACGACTGAAACGACTTAGCAGCAGCAGCAGCAATTTCAAGTTAAGAAAATAGAGACTTGGGTAGAGTAGGTGGCTTGTTGAAGTCTGCATAACTACTTGGCAAACTAGAGAGAGCTCAGGTTTCCTTCACATTAAACTCAGAGTCATGGTTCCCCATGCCTAAGAGAAAAAGCTGGGCTAGGTAATCCTCAGGGAGATTCCCCACCCCACCCACCTTCCCCAGCCCTCAAATACTCTGGTTTTCTTAAGCCTGAACAAGACTTCATATCTGCCTCACGTGCTGTCCAAGCTGCCAGTCAGCTCTGAACTCAGGGAGGCATAGCAGCTTCCGTAGGTATCAAAACCTTCCTTTTGCAGCCCAGGCCAGTCACTCTTGAGTCTTCAAGAGCACAAATCCCTCACCACAGTCATGTTTGACTTTGGGTAAAGATCTCTGGATCTCTATCCCATTCACTCTATCAAGTTCCCTGTCTTGTTCAAATTCTTTCTCTTGGTCAGGACACCTTTGGGCAGGTGTCTGTGTCTACTTCCCTCTGACCCCAGTTCAGAGTGCCCTGGCATGCCAGCCTGTCCCCCAAATACCAGTACTCATGTCCCTTCCAACCCAATGGTGTGTCTTGGAGGGATCATAGGGTCAGAGTTGCTACATAAGTTGTAGGTCACAGTGCAAATGAAAATGCAAGGTTCCTTGTCCATAATTTGTGCAGTCCAATTCCAAATAAAGCTGCCATTAAAGATGCTGAAATATAAAGCTTTTTCTTTTCTTAGATGGCCTCTTTTGATTTGTTACAGTGTTTCTGCCACTCTAGGGAAAGGAAAATTAAAATTTCAAATTATTGGCATAATTTTACTGTTCATCTTTATACTGTGCATTTCCACTTTTAAATGCAAATATAAGAACATTTAACTTGTATGTGGAATCATTAAAGTGATACAATTTGTATTTCTTAGCTCATGCATGCATATGTATTTCATTCTTATCAGAGCAGTGGAAATGCTGCAAAAAAAAAACAAACACCTCAATGTTTTTTATCTTGCTTCTTTCTTGATACACACACATTCTACTACCATTTTCTATCTTCAGCCTACAGAATGAGTAAAGACTGACAGGAAAAAAGAATTCGTGTTACCTTTCTTTCTCTTTCCTTCAATGTCATCATTTTCAGCATATTTGGTTGTGTAACCTGGGGAAGTAACATGGGTAAGATGGAATACCATTGGTGTTTCTTAGGACACCGTTTCCTTCTTTCTCTGTTGGAAGCAAGCTGTGATTTAAATAAAAAGTGTAGTATCTTAGTGAGGTTGGAACCCCCATTTTATTCAGTCATGGATATGACTTTCTTACTTTGTATTCTTCTGAGTCTCATATCCCATGGGTCTTGGAAATTCTGTGCTCATGGAATATCGCAGATGCTAAATGTGAATGAGGCATCAGTGAAGAGTGGACATTCATATTGAGGTATGTCCTCTACTCACACATATACTCCTGTTCCATTGAGCTTCAGTTGCAAAACACAAGCTCAAAGATAAAACAAAGAATTTCAAGACGGTGACAGCAGAGTAATACACCAAGCATGGGACCCTTCCTAGCTGTGGGTCCCTACACAGGTGGTGGGCTTTCCTGGTCACTCAGACGGTAAAGAATCTGCCTGCAGTGCAGAAGACCTGGCTTCAATCCCTGGGTCAGAAAGATCCCCTGGAGGAGGAAATGGCAACTCACTCCAGTATTCTTGCCTGGGAAATCCCATGGACAGAGGAGTCTGGCAGGCTATAGACCAAGGGGTTGCAAAGAGTTGGACACGACTGAGCAACTAATACCGGTGTTACATTCATGAGACCAGCCCTGCTAGTGATACTTGCTATTGTTTAAGTAGCAAATCACCAGTGATATCTCGAAATGTAGGGACGGCACCATCATGACTAGAAGGGTAGTACACCAAGACCCTCCAGTACAGGGACAGCAGGAATCCTACTCACCAATGGGACAGAAATGTGGTGAGTGCTCCTGGGCGTCAGGGGTGGGATGGGTCCACATGTCTGACCAGTGCCCCAAGACACTTGCCTGTTGCCCCCTCAGAAATCCTTTCCTGGCCCATAACCCCAGCACATCCTGTAATAGCCCTCGATATAATACCCACGTGACCTAGCCAGCGAATCTCTTCCTTCCTCCTTCTCCTTTTCCCCATCTTATTTTCTGAACTAAACCCATGTTTTGTGATCTCTTTCTACAATAATAGAAGAGAGCTCAGTGGCTTATAGGAAAGGCTTCAACCTTAAAAACAAAAAGTCCTGTGAAAGTGAAAGTTTAGTCACTCAGTCGTGTCCAACTCTTTGCGAACCCATGGACTGGATTCCTCCAGGTTCCTCCATTCAAGGTATTTTCCAGGCAAGACTACTGGAAAGTTAAAGCAAAAGTTAACTCGCTCAGTCATGCCTGACTCTTTGTGACCCCGTGGACTGTAGCCCACCAGGCTCCTCCATCCATGGGATTCTCCAGGCAAGAATACTGGAGTGAGTTGCCATTTCCTTCTCCAGGGGATCTTCCTGACCCAGGGATTGAATCCAGGACTCCCACATTTGCAGGCAGACGCTTTAACCTCTGAGCCACCAGGGAAGCAAAGTCCTGTTAACCCTCCCTGTTTGAGGGAGGAGAGGGGGAAGACACTGGGAAACACCTTCTGTTCTTCCCCCGTGAGTTTATAGGCCAACGACTAAGCAGGGGTTACTTTCTGCTCTCTTCTTGCAAAATGGCAAGCAGTAAATTACAAGTTAAGTGTTCGGCAGGTTCCCCCAAACATTAAGTGTTTGCTGTGTCACCCAGCTACACGAAGGATCAGAGTTAAGGAAGGAGTGTCTCATCGGAGGGAAGAGGGACACCAGAAAATGAGAGGACACTGAGAGCTGAATACGAAAGACAGAGCCGGTACTTCTGTGTCAATTTCCCTACCACCTTGTAGCCAGGGAGATATTTTTATCTTTATTTAGCAGATGGAAGATTTGAAGCAGAGGAATTGTGTTTTATCCAAGTTAAAATTACACTGATTCTCTGGAACAAGTTTTATGATTATATACCGATTTTTGTATAAATCAAATCAAAACACAATCAGCAAGCTGAGTTACTTGGGCCATTTTTGACCAATGCCTTTTCCAGATTATTGTATAAAGAATTAACCCAATATTCTCATTACTCAGTACCAGAATTTGCTTATAAAATAGTTCATGTACACACATAATATTATCTAAATGGAAAATGGCCTTATAGATATTATACATCTGTATATCTCTCTATATATAGCTATATGAAAAAGCGGTCTTATTAAGAATTTTGGCAGCTGAAAGAACTTCTCTGATTGGCTAAGAAATCTCATGCAACCTGAGTTAAGTTGCCAGTTTCCATCAGACTTTCCGTCTGTGAGACAGGCAGCAATATAAACTGATCTACTTTGGCTGCCAGTAGCAGTTTCAGAAATCCAGCATAAGGAGCATTTTTTAATAAAAGTATACACAGGGTTGGAATGCTGATAAGGCATTTGCAATGTATATAGAAATATGATAATTTATACTATTTTGTGATAAGACTCCCGGTTGGCATTAGTGATGCGTCATATGATTGCATTAATTGCAAAGAAGAAACTCAAAATGGCATAATTGTGCCTGATGCTCAAGTAATAGAAATGGAATTTAAAGTGCTGTTGGAAAATGTTCCTGAGGTGAAAAGGCTTTAAAAACATGAGTGTAAAGCCAAACCATTATGATGCAGAACTCCCAAGAACAGCCATTGGCCTAGACAAGGATAAAAGATAAGTGGAAGATGGGCATTAGCCTCCGGTGGGCCACCTCTGCAAATGTTGAAGACGGTGGTCACACACTGTACTACCCTCACATCATTAGGTCATAAGTAAATATGCTGGCATCTTTGGTTTGAAAGGCAGCCTTGCGAAGCTTTTGTTGGTTGTCTTAGTGTGAGCTGCAGCCTGATACAGTGGTCTGAGGTGGACTCTGCACACTGAACTGCCTGAGTTCAAATCTTGGCTCTGCTGCCAAATAGCTGTGTGTCTGTGGGCGAATCACTCCACCTCTCTGTGCCTTCAATAAAATTTGTAAAATTCAGAGTCATTCAGCTAGTTACAAGATTGAATGAGTCAATATTTGCAGACAGACTTCTCTGCTGGTCCAGTGGTTAAGAATCTGCCTGCCAATGCAGGGGACAAAGCTTCGATCTCTGGACCAGGAACTAAATTCCCACAAGCCTCAGGGCAACTAAGCCTGTGCACCACAACCACTGAGCCCACACTCCAGTGCCTGAGTGCTGCAAATCCTGAGCCTGCACACCCTAGAGCCTGTGCTCTGCAACAAGAGAATCCACTACAACTAGAGAAAGCCTGTGCAGAGCAACAAAAACCCAGCACCACCAAAAATAAATAAATATTTTTAAAAATATTCATAGGACTCTTGAGATAGTCCATCAGAGATCAGATCAGATCAGATCAGTGGCTCAGTTGTGTCCGACTCTTTGCGACCCCATGAATCGCAGCACGCCAGGCCTCCCTGTCCATCACCAACTCCCAGAGTTCACTGAGACTCACGTCCATCGAGTCAGTGATGCCATCCAGCCATCTCATCCTCTGTCGTCCCCTTCTCCTTTTGCCCCCAATCCCTCCCAGCATCAGAGTCTTTTCCAATGAGTCAACTCTTCGCATGAGGTGGCCAAAGTACTGGAGTTTCAGCTTCAGCGTCATTCCTTCCAAAGAACACCCAGGGCTGATCTCCTTTAGAATGGACTGGTTGGATCTCCTTGCAGTCCAAGGGACTCTCAAGAGTCTTCTCCAACACCACAGTTCAAAAGCATCAATTCTTCCATGCTCAGCCTTCTTCACAGTCCAACTCTCACATCCATACATGACCGCAGGAAAAATCATAGCCTTGACTAGATGAACCTTTGTTGGCAAAGTAATGTCTCTGCTTTTGAATAGCACATAGTAAATGATAAGTCTTTTTTAAGTAGAAAACTTTAATTGATTATAAAATGTATCAGTTCGCTTCAGCTAAGCCACTCAGTCACGTCTGACTCTTTTCAACCCCATGGACTGCAGCACGCCAGGCTTCCCTGCCCATCACCAACTCCCAGAGTCTCCCCAAACCCATGTCCATTGAGTCAGTGATGCCATCCAACCATCTCATTCTCTGTTGTCCCCTTCCCAGCATCAGGGATTTTTCAAATGAGTCAGTTCTTCGCATGAGGTGGACAAAGTATTGGAGTTTCAGCTTCAGCATCAATCCTTCCAATGAATATTCAGGACTGATTTCCTTTAGGATGGACTGGTTGGATCTCCTTGTAATCCAAGGGACTCTCAAGAGTCTTCTCCAACATCACAGTTCAAACGCATCAATTTTTTTGGTGCTCAGCTTTCTTTATAGTCCAACTCTCACACCCATACATAACTACTGAAAAAACCATAACTTTACCTAGATGGACCTTTGTTGGCAAAGTAATGTCTCTACTTTTTAATATGCTGTCTAAGTTGGTCATAGCTTTTCTTTCAAGGAGCGTCTTTTAATTTCATGGCTGCAGTCACCATCTACAGTGATTTTGGAGCCCAAGAAAATAAAGTCTGTCACTGTTTCCATTGTTTCCCCATCTATTTGCCATGAAGTGATGGGACTAGATGCCATGATCTTAGTTTTCTTTTTTTCTTTACTTCCCAATTTCCTTACTTCTTTTATTTTTTTTATAAGATTTTTAAAAAATTTTATTTTATTTAACTTTACAATATTGTATTGGTTTTGCCATATATCAACATGAATCTGCCACAGGTATACACGTGTTCCCCATCCTGAAGACTCCTCCCTCCTCCCTCCTCCCTCCCCATACCATCCCTCTGGGGCGTCCCAGTGCACCAGCCCCAAGCATCCAGTATCGTGCATCGAACCTGGACTGGTGACTCATTTCATACATGATATTGTACATGTTTCAATGCCATTCTCCCAAATCTTCCCACCCTCTCCCACAGAGTCCATAAGACTGTTCTATACATCAGTGTCTTTTGCTGTCTCGTACACAGGGTTATTGTTACCATCTTTCTAAATTCCATATATATGCATTAGTATATTGTATTGGTGTTTTTCTTTCTGGCTTACTTTACTCTGTATAATAGGCTCCAGTTTCATCCACCTCATTAGAACTGATTCAAATGCATTCTTTTTAATGGCTGAGTAATACTCCATTGTGTATATGTACCACGGCTTTCTTATCCATTCATCTGCTGATGGACATCTAGGTTGCTTCCATGTCCTGGCTATTGTAAACAGTGCTGCGATGAACATTGGGGTACACGTGTCTCTTTCCCTTCTGGTTTCCTCAGTGTGTATGCCCAGCAGTGGGATTGCTGGGTCATAAGGCAGTTCTATTTCCAGTTTTTTAAGGAATCTCCACACTGTTCTCCATAGTGGCTGTACTAGTTTGCATTCCCACCAACAGTGTAAGAGGGTTCCCTTTTCTCCACACCCTCTCCAGCATTTATTGCTTGTAGACTTTTGGATCACAGCCATTCTGACTGGTGTGAAATGGTACCTCAAAGTGGTTTTGATTTGCATTTCTCTGATAATGAGTGATATCGAGCATCTTTTCATGTGTTTGTTAGCCATCTGTATGTCTTCTTTGGAGAAATGTCTATTTAGTTCTTTGGCCCATTTTTTGATTGGGTCATTTATTTTTCTGGAATTGAGCTATAGGAGTTGCTTGTATATTTTTGAGATTAGTTGTTTGTCAGTTGCTTCATTTGCTATTATTTTCTCCCATTCTGAAGGCTGCCTTTTCACCTTGCTAATAGTTTCCTTTGTTGTGCAGAAGCTTTTAAGTTTAATTAGGTCCCATTTGTTTATTTTTGCTTTTATTTCCAATATTCTATGAGGTGGGTTTTAAACCAACTTTTTCACTCTCCTCTTTCACTTTCGTCAAGAGGCTCTTTAGTTTGCTTTCTGCCACAAGGGTGGTGTCATCTGCATATCTGAGGTTATTGATATTTCTCCCAGCAATCTTGATTCCAGCTTGTGCTTCATCCAGCCCAGCATTTCTCATAATGTACTCTGCATAGAAGTTAAATAAGCAGAGTGACAATATACAGCCTTGGCATATTCCTTTCCCGATTTGGAACTAGTCTGTTGTTCCATGTCCAGTTCTAACTGCTGCTTCCTGACCTGCATACACATTTCTCAAGAAGCAGGTAAGGTGGTCTGGTATTCCCATCTCTTTCAGAATTTCCCACAGTTTGTTGTGACACACACAGTCAAAGATTTTGGCATAGTCAATAAAGCAGAAGTAGATGTTTTTTTGGAACTCTCTTGCTTTTTCGATGATCCAACAGATGTTGGCAATTTGATCTCTGGTTCCTCTGCCTTTTCTAAATCCAGCTTAAACATCTGTAAGTTCTTGGTTCATGTACTGTTGAAGCCTGGCTTGCAGAATTTTGAGCATTACTTTGCTAGCGTGTGAGATGAGCACAATTGTGCAGTTGTTTGAACATTCTTTGGCATTGCCTTCCTTTGGGATTGGAATGAAAACTGATGTTTTCTAGTCCTGTGGCCACTGCTGAATTTTCCAAATTTGCTGGCATATTGAGTGCAGCATTTTCACAGCATCATCCTTTAGGATTTGAAATAGCTCAACTGGAATTCCATCACCTCCACTAGCTTTGTTCATAGTGATGCTTCCTAAGGCCCACTTGACTTCACATTCCAGGATGTCTGGCTCTAGGTGAGTGATCACACCATCATAATTATCTGGGTCATGAAGATCTTTTTTTTTTTTTTTTACTTTTAATATTTATTTATTTGGCTTGCTGGGTCTTAGTTGCAGCATGTGGGATCTGGTTTCTTGACCAGGGATCAAATCCAGGCCCCTTTGCACTGGGAGCCTAGAGTCCTAGCCACTGGACTACTAGGGAAGTCCCATTAAAATCTTTTTTGTATAGTTCTTCTGTGTATTCTTGCCACCTCTTCTTAATATCTTCTGCTTCTGTCGGTCCATACCAATTCTATCCTTTATTGTGCCCACCTTTGCATGAAATATGCCCTTGGTATCTCTAATTTCCCTTGGTATGTTCCCTTGGTATCTCTATAAAATGTATACATGATATTTTTTCATAGTCAGTTTGAGGTCATGATTCTCCTTAATTATAGAATGAAGAAAGAGTTTCATTCAACCGTGGTGACTTTGGGGGAGATGAGAGTTCTGTCCTGGCTGACCTCACCCTTCACTGCAGCAATTTTCTGCCCCCCACAGCCTTGTGTCGAGGAGGCCTAGGTGGCAGGTTCATCGCTTGACCGAGCCTGATTGGATTAGAGACAAAATCCTGACTAAGTCTGAACTAGAAGATTCTCCCTCCAAGAAATTGACATGGGAGAACTGAAATACTGACCAGGCCAGCTTTGGGGCAATGAGTTTCAAAGTCGTGTAGAATCTGAGGATCCTCACAAGACAGAGTCTCATATACCACCGTCTGTTATCAGTGGGGCAAAGTGGCGGTGAGAGACGCGGTGTTTACAAACCAAGAGCGTGTGGGAAACCAGTCCACGGGATTCTCCTGGGTTCTTGCAATAAATCCCCTTTTCACTCAAATTAGTAGGAATGGATTATGTGTCCAACAACCCTGAGACAGGGCTAGAATTCATGCTAGAATGTAAGTATCGAGCACCTTCTGTTGTGCTGAGTGTGTGGAAGGGCTGGAAAGAATTTGTGTTTATTGAGGTGCTCAAAGTGGCAGCCAGTGCTAGGCGCCGAGATATATCATTTCACTGAAGCTGCCCAGTAATTTGTTACCTCTATCTCACTATCCCTTGCTCGTGGATAAAGACACTGAGACTCAAAGAAATTAACAGGTTTTTCCAGAGATTAGCAGAGTTGGAATTGTATTTCAAATCTGTCCAATTCTAAGTCCCACGCTCCTTCCAACAAAAATTGAAGTATATTCAAGGGTACGCACATAACAAAAATTGAAGTATGTATGTTCGAGGGTACGCATGTAAAAACAGGCACCCTGTAGCTCGAATTCTTTAAATTATCCTACAGGCATGCAGAGAGTGCAATGAACAGCATTGTAACAACAGAGCCAGAGACAGCCAACCCGGCCCTCTTCCATTCCAACTAGCAAACTAAGGCCCGTAAGTGTCAGTTTTTAGTCTTCAGTGCGGAGGTACATTCTAGGGGTAGGGGAAAGAATAAGTATATAAGGGGGTTGAACTTAAAGAAGGAAGTTGAGGAATTTCCTTTCTATACTGGTCAGACTGAGTAGAAGCTGGCAGTTCACTGGGCTCAATCTGGCAACTTTCCCACTGTTGGGAGAACCCAGGGGAGTCTCCATGTGGAGGTCATCTCGCCCTCCTCTCCATTCCCATCGCTCTTGGTTCCTAACATGTTTATGTATCTACTAGCAGATATCTGGATTAGATGCATTCTGGAAACCCTTTTACAAGCCAGATCAGCATTCTGAAATAACATTTTTAACAGATGTCTATGTTAACAGTTTACTGAGAGACGTATATACAGATGTGTGGGTGCATGTGCATGAACATGTATACATTTCTTAGATCTGTCCACTGAGAGGGCTTAGATGCAAGGAGCTTATCTAGTGCCCAGTTCTGGGTTTCTAAATACCACTGTCCACCAGGAGCAACAGAGCTCTTTGGAGAAACGACTGAGGCAGGCACAGTTCAAGATGAGTCTGGAACACCTTATTGTTCCAAAAAGTAAGGAAGTCTCAAAAAGGTAAGGGGATCTGTTGAAAATTACACAGGAACCAGCTTTAAGGTGCTTCCACCAGCCAAATATGAAACAGTTTGAACAACAAAATAACATATAATGTAATGGATCATTGAATGAAATGGAAATCTATGGATCTTGCTGAAAGGAATACACAAATGAATAAATATATAATCCAGGAAAACAGGAAAGCACTTCCTTTCAGTAGAAAGCCAACTAATGAATGTAGAAAAATCGTAATTTGGCAGCTATAGAATAATATTTTATTCAGACAAGAATCATCCAAAGATGATAAAATTAGCTGACAGTTTATGGAGGAATAGGATATTAACATGATATCAAAGCAGTACCTGATAAGATACTTATTAATTACAAAGTTACTCATTACATGTTAATTAAAAAACAATAACTTTACAGTGGAGAAACCTGGCAAACAACACCATCGCCAAATGATCACAGTTCAGAAGACCAATGATAGGCTGTAGTGATATCGTGCCCTTTCTATTACAATAGAAGAACACATGTCCCTGTGGTGATATCTCTGCCGAAATGCATGACCTGAATCTAATCATGAAGAAGCAACAAACTTACATTGTGGGACATGCTACAAAATAACTGCCCAGTATGCTTCAAAAACATCAAGGTCACAGGAGATGAGAAAAGACCGAGAAAGTGTTCCAGAATCAGGAAACTGAACAGATATTGGATTGGCCAAAATGTTCGTTCGGGTTTCTCATAAGCTCTATGGAAAAACCTGAATGAACTTTTTTGCCAATTCAATATATTAAAAATAAAACATGACAACCAAATGCAACGTGCTATCTTGGATTGGATCAGAAAAGGAATTTTTTTTTTCCTGCTATAAAGACCATTTATGGGGACAGTTGGTGAAATTTAAATGAGGCCCTAGAGATTAGCTAGTACTATTATATCAATATTAATTTCCTGATTATAATGGTTGTTTTGTGATTAGGCAGGAGAGTGTTCTTGTATTTTAGGAAATATACTGTGAAATATTTAAGTTTTCAACTCATCCTCAATTGAGTTATATGGGAAACAATAAAAAACATATATATGCTTTATTTGTATATATAACTCATAAATACTTAAAACTATATAAATTCTATTAAAATTATGTACATATACATAAATAACAGGACGAAAAGGATAAAGCAACTATGGTAATATCTGAAGAATTGGAAATCTGGGTAAAGGGCATGCAGGTTGTACTCTTCTTTCATCGTTTCTCAGAATTCCAAATTATTTCAATATAAAGAGTTTAAAATGGTGACAGGAATCCCTGTGGCTCATATGTCACTTCATCCTTTGAGGACAGAGACGGCGTGATGCACCTGCTTTCCCGAGTCTGGCCCATTTCCAGGCACGTGAGACAAAACCAATGACTGTTTATTTGAATAATTCGTAATTGTACTTGTCTTGAGTTCTGTACTAAATTGTAAGCTACTAGAGGGCTTCAACCACGTCTTGTTTCTCTGAATTACCTCAAGACCCAGTTCTGTGTCCTGGGCATAATTGACACCATTGGCTATTTGCAGGACTGAATGGAATTATGCGGCCACTCAAACGTTATGACAATGATGAGGGTCTGACAAAGATTCCTTCCACGGGCCTGTGAAAGGAATCACAGTACTTGGAACTAAAATTCCCCTCCTGGGCCCGTGAAAGCCCGGGTCCAGGTTAAGCAGCCCTTTGTGAAAGTGCATTCTCTTGGAGCAGCGTCTCACTCTCCAGAGTCACTTTGGCCGGCCGCCTTCCTCTTGCTCTGCAGTCATTACCCTAATGGAGTGCAGCTGGGGTTTCCAACAATGAACTTGCACTCAAGTGGTAGCCATCCTTAAAAGAACAGTACCCTCACGCACTGAAACAGCCCTCCCGGGCCAGAAATTGGCCCAGTGGTTCTACGTCTGGATGAGATGTGGACCCACGGGGAGCCAGAAAATGGCAGCTATTGATACAGAAAGCATGCTATTGATAGAGAAAATTTCAGTTTAAAGATAAGTGGAAAGCCTGCCCGGATTGAGAAGCAAGACTTACCATGTACTTCAAAAATCACTGCTGTATCTTTTTGGAAAAACCGAATCTGCAAAGGAATCTGACATAAATCTCACCTGTGGACAGCTGTCCTGTTCATTCTGTCCTGATCAGCTGCAGGGTGAGTGGAAGTCGGTCTTTAGGGCTTATGAACACAAGGTGGACACCAAGCAAGCAATAGCATCTCCACAAGGAAACTTCCCAGTCATGTAGTTTCCAAAGCTTTTCCCTGCTGAAAAGGTTTTTTTCTATATAATCCTGCATAAGCCATTCTTCTGATACAGAAATCAACATTTCCTCAGAGGACAGAGGAATCACAGCTGGTAATAACGCACGTCACTGAGAGCTTCCCTCCCTGACAAATGCTGCTCTCAGAACTTTGTACGATCATTTCAGATACTCCTCCTCACTGCTCTGTGGGGTCAGTGTCGTCTACTCAGCGACCAGAGAAAGCACCTGAGAAACTTGACTGAGGTCATGGAGCCAGTCAGCAGAGAAGCCACAATTCAAATGCAGCTGCTCTGACTGTAAGGTTAACTATTTAAGTCAGGTTTTTCAAAGTTGGGTGTTTTTCCAAGGAACCCTTGAATTAGCCCTTGAATGCAAAGATGATACTAAGTTACATGTGTCAAAACTTATTTTAGGGAGAAAATAATAGCAAATGAAGCAACTGACAAACAACTAATCACAAAAATATACAAGCAACTCCTACAGTTCAATTCCAGGAAAATAAATGACCCAATCAAAAAATGGGCCAAAGAACTAAACAGACATTTCTCCAAAGAAGACATACAGATGGCTAACAAACACATGAAAAGATGCTCGATATCACTCATTATCAGAGAAATGCAAATCAAAACCACTATGAGGTACCATTTCACGCCAGTCAGAATGGCTGCGATCCAAAAGTCTATAAGCAATAAATGCTGGAGAGGGTGTGGAGAAAAGGGAACCCTCTTACACTGTTGGTGGGAATGCAAACTAGTACAGCCACTATGGAGAACAGTGTGGAGATTCCTTAAAAAACTGGAAATAGAACTGCCTTATGACCCAGCAATCCCACTGCTGGGCATACACACTGGGGAAACCAGAATTGAAAGAGACACGTGTACCCCAATGTTCATCGCAGCCCTGTGTATAATAGCCAGGACATGGAAGCAACCTAGATGTCCATCAGCAGACGAATGGATAAGAAAGCTGTGGTACATATACACAATGGAGTATTGCTGCTGCTGCTAAGTCGCTTCAGTTGTGTCCGACTCTGTGCGACCTCATAGACGGCATCTCACCAGGCTCCCCCGTCCCTGGGATTCTCCAGGCAATGGAGTATTACCCAGCCATTAAAAAGAATACATTTGAATCAGTTCTAATGAGGTGGATGAAACTGGAGCCTATTATACAGAGTGAAGTAAGCCAGAAAGAAAAACACCAATACAGTATACTAACGCATATATATGGAATTTAGAAAGATGGTAACAATAACCCTGTATACAAGACAGCAAAAGAGACACTGATGTATAGAACAGTCTTTTGGACTCTGTGGGAGACGGAGAGGATGGGATGATTTGGGAGAATGGCACTGAAACATGTATACTATCATATATGAAACGAGTCACCAGTCCAGGTTCGATGCATGATACTGGATGCTTGGGGCTGGTGCACTGGGATGACCCAGAGGGATGATATGGGGAGGGAGGAGGGAGGAGGGTTCAGGATGGGGAACACGTGTATACCTGTGGCAGATTCATGTTGATATATGGCAAAACCAATACAATATTGTAAAGTTAAAAAAAAATAAAAATAAAAAACTTATTTTAGTCACACTCGAACACACACATATGTGGAGTGCTTTGAACATTGAGCATAATCAAGCAATATTAATGATTATGCATAATTGTTGTTTAGTTGCTCAGTCACGTCTGACTCTTTTGTCATGGACTGTAGCCCACCAGGCTCCTCTGTCCGTAGAATTCTCCAGGCAGGAATACTGGAGTGGGTTGCCATTTTCTTCCCCAGAGGATCTTCCTGACCCAGGGATCAAACCCATGTTTCCTGCATTGGCAGGTGGATTCTTTACCACTGAGCCACCAGAGAAGCCCAATTATACACAATAGGAAGAGACTAAAACAGGAGCATCACAACAGCTTCTTTTGGCTGTTAGGGACACTGGCAGGAATCTGAAACCAGTGTTAAAAAAGTCTAGAATGTGATGAAGCCAAAATGATGCTGGTTTGAAGGGTTAAAAAGTTTCCTAGGTAGCTCAGCTGGGAACATGTCCTCTGTCTGCAGCACTTGTCTCAAAAGCAGACTCACTGCAGGAGGAGAGTAAACACCAGCAGCTGCTCCCATGGTGTTTCTGTACAGCACGGGGGAGCGAGCATGGTTGCCGGTCTCATTGCACTGAGAAATTCAAACCAGACTCTGGCAAGATCGCGGCTCCTGGAACAGAGACACATGGCCCCATGGGCAGGCACAGTGACAACTGATGTCCAGCTGAAGAGAATGAGCAAGCATGTTAGAGACAAGAAACAGGGCATGATATTTCCAGCCAACATGGAAGAGTTACACAAAGAGTCAGAGAGGAAAGAGATCCATGTTCCCAGGCAATAACGCTGCCTCATCACAGAAAGTTCTCTGCTCTATCCCTCATTTAAACACACAAGTGAAGACCGGTCTACCATGTTTTCATGAATCAAGCAATCATCTGCTTCTACGGAGCAGCCTCTCATAACCAGACTCCCATATGTTTATGGGAGTAAGCTGTTCAGAAAAGGCCATTTATGCAAATAAAAGTGAGCGGGGTGACAGAGAATGCATGTGGCAGTGTGCTGGGGAGCCTTGCCCAACAGCACCCTACTAACACCCTACTATCCAGGCTCCAGTGACCATCCCACAGCTGTTGGAAAAATCTTGCAGGTAAGAGCAATGGAGTCATTTTGGTGTAACACTTATTGATTCTACATAAAAATGTTTTGTAGTTTCACTTTTCTCCATTAAAAGAATAGACAGTAAAGACGATTCTAAGACTGCCCGTGGGTTACATCACGGTCAGCTGGGACCAGTGTCAGCCCAGGTCAGACTTGTGTCTAGTGTAGAGTACTTCAACTTGAAAGGTGAGAAGTGGAAAGTAGGGAGAGAGTTTCAATGAAACAGGTAGAGACTTTTTTTTAATAAAAAGAATAAAACCCTAAATAAGATTATGGAATCTGATATATATGTTACCTGGCAAAACCTAAGGAAACCTAATTATCATCTTAGAATACCTGAATAGTTTACTAACTAGAGGATGAAAACTACTTATTCAAAGGAAAGACATTGCAAAATGAGAATTCAAAAGCCGCCTCCAGGCTCTAAGAATACTTTCACTTCGGAATGGGTTACCGAGATAGTCTTGTGATGTTTCCAGAGGGAAAAATAAAGTTAAGGGTAAGAATAAATCTATCCACCTGGAATAGTTTAAATCAGTCTTTATCAAGGGGAAGTGCGTAGGGGCTAGAAATTCTGGAAGAACTTTTAAATTTAATGTTTTCAGTTTGATGATCATCTAAAAATTATTTGTACCAGTCTGTGGATAACTCAAGTTTGGGAAACAATGATTGGGGTTCCTAAATTCTCCTTTCTTGCCCTGCTTCTGTTTCATATTGTTCTAGTCTAAACATTTCTTAGAAAAACCCATGGCCACATAACAGTAGTACAACAGAGCATGGATTCAGTGCCACCTTTTTGCTAAAGATGTAATCAAATGCTAAAATAGCAGAAGAGATAGGGAACATACTCACTCCCTATGAAGAGGACCAGATGGTACTGCGTCACTGGTCATGGAACATGTCAGATCATGGGCTCCATCCAAAAAAACCCACCATGATTCTTCAGAGGAAATATTGTATCCCTTCAGATACTTTCCTTTTTTTTTTTTTTTTTTAAAGATAGATGAAATGTTATACTTTACTTATTTTGAGAACAAGAGAAAAGAGTTGATTCAGAAAAGAGATTAACTATCATGCAAAATCTTAAACAACGGGTTAAAAAGTTTGATTTACTATTTATTTACCTCATATATTATTACTTTCAGATATCAATGAGCATGTATTTATCTACTAACCACTAACTTGCCCCCACTTTGCCCACTGATGCCTCAATACTTCTCTATATCTGATTGGGAGAGGCTGACTCAAATTCTAAGAGAGTACTCAGTTCAGTTCAGTTCAGTTCAGTTGCTCAGTCGTGTCTGACTCTTTGCGACCCCATGAATTGCAGCATGCCAGGCCTCCCTGTTCATCACCAACTCCCAGAGTTCACTCAGACTCACGTCCATCAAGTCAATGATGCCATCCAGCCATCTCATCCTCTGTCGTCCCCTTCTCCTCCTGCCCCAATCCCTCCCAGCATCAGAGTCTTTTCCAATGAGTCACCTCTTCGCATGAGGTGGCCAAAGTACTGGAGTTTCAGCTTTAGCATCGTTCCTTTCAAAGAAATCCCAGGGCTGATCTCCTTCCGAATGGACTGGTTGGATCTCCTTGCAGTCCAAGGGACTCTCAAGAGTCTTCTCCAACACCACAGTTCAAAAGCATCAATTCTTCGGCGCTCAGCTTTCTTCACAGTCCAACTCTCACACCCATACATGACCACTGGAAAAACCATAGCCTTGACTAGACGGACCTTTGTTGGTAAAGTAATATCTCTGCTTTTGAATATACTATCTAGATTGGACATAACTTTCCTTCCAAGGAGTAAGCGTCTTTTCATTTCATGGCTGCAGTCACCATCTGCAGTGATTTTGGAGCCAAAAAATATAAAGTCTGCCACTGTTTCCACTGTTTCCCTATCTATTTCCCATGAAGTGATGGGACCAGATACCATGATCTTCGTTTTCTGAATGTTGAACTTTAAGCCAACTTTTTCACTCTCCTCTTTCATTTTCATCAAGAGGCTTTTTAGTTCTTCTTCACTATCTGCCATAAGGATGGTGTCATCTGCATATCTGACATTATTGATATTTCTCCCAGAAATTTTGATTCCAGCTTGTGCTTCTTCCAGTCCAGTGCTTCTCATGATGTACTCTGCATATAAGTTAAATAAGCAGGGTGACAATATACAGCCTTGACGTACTCCTTTTCCTATTTGGAACCAGTCTGTTGTTCCATGTCCAGTTCTAACTGTTGCTTCCTGACCTGAATATAGGTTTCTGAAGAGGCAGGTCAGGTGGTCTGGTATACCCATCTCTTTCAGAATTTTCCACAGTTTAGTGTGATCCACACAGTCAAAGGCTTTGGCATAGTCAATAAAGCAGAAGTAGATGTTTTTCTGGAACACTCTTGCTTTTTCCATGATCCAGCAGAAGTTGGCAATTTGATCTCTGGTTCCTCTGCCTTTTCTAAAACCAGCCTGAACATCTGGAAGTTCACAGTTCACGTATTGCTGAAGCCTGGCTTGGAGAATTTTGAGCATTACTTTGCCAGCGTGTGAGATGAATGCAATTGTGCGGTAGTTTGAGCATTCTTTGGCATTGCCTTTCTTTGGGATTGGAATGAAAACTGACCTTTTCCAGTCCTGTGGCCACTGCTGAGTTTTCCAAATGTGCTGGCATATTGAGTGCAGCACTTTCACAGCATCATCTTTCAGGATTTGAAATAGCTCAACTGGAATTCCATCACCTCCACTAGCTTTGTTCATAGTGATGCTTTCTAAGGCCCACTTGACTTCACATTCCAGCATGTCTGGCTCTAGGTGAATGTGCTGCTGCTACTAAGTCGCTTCAGTCGTGTCCAACTCTGTGCGACCCCATAGATGGAAGCCCACCAGGCTTCCCCGTCCCTGGGATTCTCCAGGCAAGAACACTGGAGTGGGTTGCCATTTCCTTCTCCAATGCGTGAAAGTGAAAAGTGAAAGGAAAGTCGCTCAGTCGTGTCCGACTCTTACGACCCCATGGACTGCAGCCTCCCAGGCTCTGCCATCCATGGGGTTTTCCAGGCAAGAGTACTGGAGTGGGGTGCCATTGCCTTCTCCACTAGGTGAGTGTAGGCACTTCTTAATCCCCAAAGGCAAGCTCTGATAGCTGTAAAAGGGGCTACCTTTCTGGAGAATCTTCACAAATAGATACATTAACTCTTTTGAACAAAGGTTCTAGAGAAATGTCTAGAATTACAAGCGTATATGAGAACTCTAAGAGATTTACATTGTCCAGTATCATACCAATAGTAATAGTGTAAATTTCTGAAACTGTATCCATTTGATTTGATAGGTAGATTATGATGAAGACAGACAGATCAATAAATAGATCAACAGGTAGGTATTTTGTTCAAAATCACAATTTGTGATTCTAGAAATAATGGAGCCACATTTCAACCACTAAGGTGAGTGATTGTTCAGATGCATTTGGCACTGTCTGTAGGTTTATGACTGACCATTCCCAGAGTGAGGGCTGACTTGCCACGGTTATGAAGCTTTCAGGATATAAACTATAAGGATGATAAACTACAGCAGTTGAAAATGTGCCTTCAGGTACTCACTTGCAACTCCCATTTATGTCTCTAGGAATAGCGAAATGAGAAACTAGGGACTAAATCTGGCCCAGTCAGTAACAGTGTGGGTAACACATAAATATTAATGTTCATTGTAGTTAGTGTGGTATGCAGAAATATCAGAGTATAATTGTTAATTGCTAATACATTTCATTCATGTTACAGAGGAATAAGTGAAAACCATTTTACTGTAACTTTTAAGCGATTCCATCATAACAATTATAAAATATTCATTCTTTTCCTTAGATTGTTAACACTGAATTTTCTGAAAATGAATCATCTGTATTTCACTTTTATTGCCATTTGCTTTCTGTATAGATGTGTCTAGGCATCTATTATACAGGGTAGTCAGTGAGATAGTCTCTGGTTGTTTGAATTTACTGGTGCCTCTGTACTTAGCATTCTTTATACAAAATACGATGTTCCAATAATTAAAGGCATTCATCACAAATTTCATGGTATTTTAGGGGTGGTCATGGTATCAGGGGGAGAAGGAGGTCTCCACTTTGCTCTGCCAATCCGCTTGTTGAATCCTTTTCTCTTTTATTTTTCTCCGTGGATTACCCATATTCCTTCTCAACTCACTCCTGTTCCATTCCAACAACAACAAATACTCATCAAGAACCTACTGTGACAGACATCATGCTAAGCATTTTAAATTCATTGTATCTTTTAACCCTAAAAAAGCCCCTATGAAGTACTACTTTTTATTCCTATAGTAAATCTTCGTTTTGCCTTGTTTTTTCAAAGCATCACTTCAATTTTTCTTTTAAGTAACTTCCCCTGCTCCATTCCATAGGGTTCTGGTGGAACTGTCAATCAAGGTCTCTAACCTCCTCTCTGCCCAGGTGTGGCCACATGACTCCAGTCGGCCCTGAATGACACCAAGATGGAAAATGGCTAGGGTGAAGTCTTTCTAACATCAGAGTGCAGACAAGAATGTCTGCTTCTTCAGACATTCAGATCTATGGGGCTTCTGTTCTTTGCAAGGCCTGATCTCTCAGCTTTCCCTTCGATTCTGCAAGAGAGCTAAAATCATTTAGTAAATTTTCTTTTTAGCCTAAGTGAGTGTGTTTCTGTTGCTTGCAACCAAAGAACCCAGCTGATATTTGGCTCCATTTTGCAGATAAGGAAAAGGAAACTAAAGCTTGGGGAGGTTAGTTCCTTGCCCAAAGTTGATAGTATGAGAGATTCAGGACACCCACCCATACCAGCCAGACTCAACATAGAATCTTAACCATGTGCTCTGCTGACCATTACAACAAGGTAAGCCAGGGAAGAAGTTCGCAGAGAGAAAGCATACACCTACTATTTTTTTATTCTGAAGCTTTCTGAAACAGTCTTCTTCTCCTGGATCAGGTATTACATACTCCAGATTTACTCCAGGGTCAATGCTGGGATACAGCAGAGCAAAATGATACAGTGAACTTTATTATTCTAGGAATATAACTCTATTGTTGGTAACTAAGCCCAATGCATCACTCATTAAGCCAATGTTTTATGCATTTTCTTTTTTGTTTCCTTTTTGGCCACAATATATGGCATACAGGATTTTAGTTTCCCAACCAGAGATTGAACCTGTGCCTCCTGCAGTGGAAGCTCAGAGTCTTAACTGCTGGACTGCCAGGGAAATCTCACATTTTCTTAAGATAGTGTGAACCTTTTAGATTTTTAGCACCCAGAACTCTGCTGTGCCGTGTGTAAACAGGTCTGGACAGCCATTTTTTCAGGCAAGGTGGCAGGTGTGATAGAAAGCAAATAAGATTTGGAGCCAGAAGACAGGTTTCTGGTTATAGCTCTGCCACCCCTTAGGTGGGTGGCATTGAGAAAACTGGCCTCTGTTGGTCTCAGCTCCCTCATCTATAGAATGGGAATAGTGTTGATTCTTCCCATATAGGCTTATCGAGAAGATTTACTAAGTTCATGCACCTTTTGAATGAACTCACTAGTGGGCTATAAAGTTCTACAAATAGTTTTTTACCCTCAGGATCTAAAGAACAGCAGAATTCAACAACAATTTCAAAAGCACAGTCTTTGTTGTATAGTCTCTTTCACTGGTGTTCAAGCCACAGTCTTCTTTCTTTCTCTATTTTTTATAGGATGAATGGCAGAGGTGTTTTTTTATATATAATAAAATACACGTTTCATGTTTCCAATCAGTAGGTATAAGGGTTTTTGTGATTCTGCCCTGAATGTGTACTCCTTGTGACAACTCTGATTTCACTGAAGAAAATCTGATCTGAAGGGTTACAAATGGGACAGAGAGGACAAATCCCTCGGGTCACAGGAGCAGTTCTAGTTCTCATCCGTAATGGTCATAAATTGTTACCATTCAACCAGAGGTCAGCAGCCTCTCTGAAAAGAATCTGTGCTGCATACTCATTCCCCAGGGAACAGGGAGAGCACAAAGCCTACGTGGACCCCCACCAAGCCTGCATGGACCCCCGCCCAGTGTTCACCTGCTCACTGGGGTCAAGATGAGCTCCATATAGGGGACTCTGTGTACCCCGTGTTGATGTCTTCTGGTGGTGAGTGGAACGTATTAATACCCCATTATGCTTCTGTTCCTTCACTCTGCTTTTTCTGGAGTTACATAGACGATACCAGCATTCATTCACTCCCTCACTCATTCATTCAACACTTGAGGATCTACTGTATGCAAGGTATTGGGTTTATGCTATGCAGAAATTTTTTAAAATATGGATCAGAAACAAACACTGCCATGAAGGAGCATATAACCCAGCAGGGGTAATAAGACACAATCATAAATAGCTGTAGCCAATGTAACCGGGGGAAAAATATATTTCACAAGATGGAAAATATATTTAAAGAGGACATTCTCTTTAGGAAAAAAAAAATCTGATATGCTATTCCAGTGGTGAAGTTGAGGTCCTAAAACTGGAAGTTTAGATAGAGACAAAGTACTGGCTAAAAGAATTCGGGGGTAAGAAAAGGAGAATCAAGAAGAAAGGGAGGACTTCCTTGGTGGTCCTGCTGCTGCTGCTGCTGCTGCTAAGTCGCTTCAGTCGTGTCCGACTCTGTGACCCCATAGACGGCAGTCCACCAGCCTCCTCTGTCCCTGGGATTCTCCAGGCAAGAACACTGGAGTAGGTTGCCATTTCCTTCTCTAATGGATGCATGTATGCTATGTCGCTTCAGTCGTGTCCGACTCTGCACGACCCCATGGACAGCAGCCCACCAGGCTCCTCCGTCCACAGGATTTTCTAGGCAAGATTACTGGAGTGGGTTGCCATTTCCTTCTCCACTTTGGTGGTCCAATGGTTAAGATTTCACCTTCCAAGGCAGGGGATGTGTGTTCTGTCCCTGGTCAGGGTGCTAAGATCCCACATACCTGGAGGCAAAAAAGCAAAACAGAAACAATATTGTAACAAATTCAATAAAGACTTAAAGAATGATCCACATCAAAAAAAAAAAAAAAAAAGAAGAAGAAGAAAAAGAAGAGAGGGAATGGGGAAGAAAGAGGGAGGGAGGGCTGGCCAAACAGCAGAGGCTTTGCCTGTAAAGCAAAGTCACCCACGAGATATTTTTACAGCAGGGTGACCAAAGAACTTTTAAGAGTCAGGCTGTACAAGATTTACTACTATGGCATATAGGTTTCAGAAATATACACCTGCTGCTTTGCCTCAACTCCCTAGTAAATTGGACACCAGATGCCTCTTCCCGGAGTGCCTTGTGTATTGCGAATTATTTTGTTTTTGTTTTTTTTAGAAAGGGTAAGGCCAGTCTCAGGTCTACTGAGAGAAGAAAGAGCCACAGAAAGTGAGACAGAAAATTTAAAAATTCAGGGAGAGAGGAAACTTGGAGTCAGGAGTGCCCAGGAGTTTGTAAATGGATCGGATGATGTTGAACTTCTCAAGGGACTGGCTTGAGTCAGTTTTATTGAAATCTGCAGGACAGGTGACTTCCACTGCAATCTGGGGCCCCCAAGCAGATGAGGACGATGTCATAAGAAGACTCTCCGAAGGAGTCAGTGTGGGTGACAGGCCTCAGGAAGAATTTTATGGGACCAAGAGAGGGAAGAAGACAAACAAGCAGAGACAGAGGCATAGCCTGGCTGTGGGCAACTGCGGGGCTCTTGCCACCACTGCTGGAGTAGCGGTAGAGTGAACCAAAAGTAATTTAGACCAGTGGGTCACAGGAGACCTTGACAGATGAGCTGAGAACTTCTGTAGGTTGTTTGGTTATTTGGTTGGAAATGGGAAGCATACATTTTTCAAAGTATTTTAGCATTATCTTCTCTTTTGATTTTTATAATCTATTTTCAAGGAAAATGAAATATTATTATTCCCATTTTACAGATAAGGAAACTAAGAGATGGATGATTAAAGTTGTTCCCAATCGGTATAGCAGCTGGGGATCCCCGCTCCCCGCCGGCCCCGCTACACACACATTTCCTAAATTCTAATTCAACAGCTGACTTGTGCCTCTAGTGCCCATAAATATGCTCTTTGAACAAACACGGCTGGGAGTTCCATGAGATTCCCTGGGGAGTGGGCGGAGCGGGGGAGAGTCTCAGAGCAAGCTCTGACTGGTTTCCTTGGGAGCAATTCTGGAGGAGAATTTCTGATGAATAAAATTCTCTACCTCATTACCCAAGTAACTAATCTAATCAACCAGTCCAGCAAGTTGGCTAATTTCTGATGTGTGAGCTTCTGCCTCAGCCCACCCACTCTCCCCGATGCCCTTTCCTTCTTCCCAAGTATGATTGCTCGAAGTTCATTCATTCAACTGACCCTGTGAGGCGCTTGGATTATCATCAGGGAAATGGCCCTTTGGGGACAGTGATCTATCTCCTTGTCTGAAACCAAAACCTTTATCTTTCCCACAAACAAGAATAAGTGTATCACTCTGCCAGTCAGACTGCCTGAACCCTAAGGATGCCTTGGAGGGTAAACTCTTGATAAATAGTCATTAAGACTTCCGTTTCCACTGTCCACACATACCCATTCATTTTCCAAGCTCTGTATATTCTGGCTCTCCCCCGCCACGAAAGATGTCCTAACTTCCACCTCCTAACTCTCCCTGCTTACTGCTGCTGCGTTCATTAAAGTTCAGTTCTGGTGGAATCACATTCTTTCTCTTAAAAAATCAGTAGTTCCCTAATCAATAATCCCACTTCTAGGTATTTACCCTCACTGGCAAAAATAAAAACATATGTCCCCTCAAAGAGAAATTTCTCTTCTCTTTCTTTATGAACAATTTGTTCACAGTTGTAGATAAACTGGAAACAATTCAAATGTCCATTGAGAGAAGCATGGATAAACAAAATGTGGTACGTTCACAGTTTTCAGCAACAAAAAAGAATGAACTGCTGACACAGCAACAACAGGAATTAATTTCAAAATGCTTTTTTGTGCAAAAGAAGTCAGACACAAAAGAGTCCATACTGCATGGTTTCAATTTACATGAAATATAAGAAAACAACAAAACTAATTTATGATGGTAGAAATTAGTACCATGGTTTGCTTATGGATAAATTTCTAGGTTCATGAAAATGTCTGTATTTGGAGGAATTAGTAAGATAAGTGTATACATCTGTCAGAACCCATTGAATTGTACACTTAAGATCTGTGCATTTCACTATGTGCAAATTTTACCTCCTTTAAAATCGTTGGGAGCTCCCTGCTCTCTACTTGTGCGTGTGTATTAGTCACTCAGTCGTGTCCAACTCTTTGCAATCCCATGGACTGCAGCACCATAGGCTCTTCTGTCCATAGAATTCTCCAGGCAAGAATACTGGAATGGGTAGCCATTCTCTTCTCCAGGGGTTCTTCCTGACCCAGGGATTGAATTAATTATGTACAAATTCATTTGCCTGATCCACGCAGACAGAAAGTAGATTAGTGGCTGCCAGGGGCTGGAGGAGGTAAGGCTGGGAATGCCTGCTAGTACGTTTGGGCTGATGAAAACGTCCTGAAATTAGACAATACTCAATACTTATGGTTGCACAACTCTTTGAATATACTAAAATCACTGAATTGCACACTTTACAAGGATGAATTTTATAACATGGAAATTTTCTCAATTAAAAGAAATTCATCTACCCAAGATTCCAGACAATCATGAAATGGTTCAAACTAGCTTTCTAGGTCAAGCCCCCACTCATCAGTGGTCCCTGAGAATCCCACTCCTCCTGCTTTCCTCACAGTGTTCCCTCTTCCCAACATACCTAACATCTCCATTTCTGAAATTCTACCCATCCCTTGCAGCCCATCTCAAAACCCCTGGCTTTCCTAGCTCTCCCAATGTGGCTCCTCTTTCCTCTGGACTGCTGGTACAAGGCAGAGCTGTCCCAGGAAAATCTCACCATTTTCTGCCTTGCCTTATATCTATTTGTGAGTTTGTCTGAGCCTTCTGACTCCATTCCCAGATGAGTGAGGACAAGAGCTGGGCCCTACTCTTCCTTGTGTCCCTCACAGCACATTGATGTTGCAAAATAAAATGCTCCCTAAATGGAACTAAGCTGAGTGACTCTGACTTTATCGATTTCAAGCCAGGAAGAAAATATCCGCCTGGTGGCAGGTTTTGCTCTAGGGGGTTCTCAGCCTTTGCAATGGCCCAGGATCCCCTGAGGGAACTGTCACCCACCATTTCCAGACCCTCGAGGTTCTGCTTTCCCACTGGAGTGAGGCCAGAAAAATCCCAGGTGATTCTGCTGCAGGTGACTCACACACCACAAGCTGGGAAACACTGACTTGGAATTGTATATCTGCAAATGAATAGAAAGAGTGACACAGCATTTATTTTTTCTAGCTCTTTTATCAGCTAAATTCTTAAGTTTCTTATGGGTACATCCTCCTACTGGGAAGTAAAGGGGCTACATTTTCTGGAAGTCTTCCAAATAGCCCTTAAAAATGTGGCATATTTTGTGACTCATGGTAATGTGCTCTGGTGACTTCTTGATCATGCTGGTGCCACCTGGAGCCAAATACACTGATACTTCAAATTTTGAGGCAAGTAGTGACTTCTGATTTCCCTGGTTTCACAGCCCCGCATGGCTTCCAATGTGCCTTTGGGTGCTTTGTTTTTCCACAGGAAAACTCCCTGGGGGCGGATGTTGGCTGCTGCTTCACACTGAGTTCTGAACGTAGGCTCTGAAATTAGAAAATTTTCACAGCACAGAGGCAAAAAAGATAATTTCCCCAGAAACCACTCGAATACCCATTTTAAAAGTGCTTTTCCCAAAGCCAACACAATCTAAAGTGTTAGTCACTTAGTCATGTCCTCTCCTTGCTGCCCCATGGACTGTAGCCCACCAGGCTCCTCTGTCCATGGGATTCTCCAGGCAGGAATACTGGAAAGGCATCCCCTTTCCTTCTCCAGGGGACTTCCTGACCTAGGGGTCAAAGCCAGGACTCCCACATTGCAGACAGATTCTTTACCATCTGAGCTACCAGGGAAGCCCAAGTGAAGGATCTAACAAATATTATGACTCACTTGGATGTTAAACCTAATAATTGCAGACACAAAGGTCTCCTCTCAAATAGTCGGATGTGCAAGAGGAGATGAAATGAATGTTCGACAACCTCTTGACCTAGACGGGAGGCCATGCACACCTCCTGCCAGAGTAGACAGCTCTGAGAGACGCAGACGCTCCAGCTGAAGTACAAAGACCTGAAGGAGCAGAAAGCCAAGTTCTGTCCTGTGCACATTTTCCTTTCCTTGTGTCCCTCGCTGGATCCACATGCTGAGAAGCTCCATCAGTGTATACAGGACTCTCAAGAGCATAGCAAAGGCTGATGTCCCAGTGAGGAATTACCTGGTTCCTGAGCCAACCTCTGGGTTTTTTTGGATCCCCTGGCTGCAAGTCTCAGATTTTCCCATCCCTTTTTGACCAGTACCTCCAAATAGGGATTCTAATATAAAGCCCTGGCCAAGGAGCAATTAGAATTGAGCACTTGGTGGGGAGTGAGCTGGGTTCAGGGTGCAGCACTGATTGCTTTGGTTCTGAGGTTAGCGTTGCTTCTCCCCACCCCACCCCCAAGTGTCACTGCAACAGTAGCACTAAGGGTGTGAAGCAGACCTCACCGCATTGTACATCTCACCTCTCACCACAGATTGCACTTGATTGTGCCCAAGGAAGGCACACTTGCTGGCCGTACATTGATGCCTGGGTAGTATTTATTTGCTCTGCAATCTGACATGGCTCCTATGCTAGCCATTCAGAGCAGACCAGTCTCCCCAAGAAGTCTAGGTGGTGGATCCCTGATATCTTGTTGCACCAAAGTTAAAGGCAATGAGAGAGGTCAACAGAAAAGAAGGGAAAGATGATTAAGAAGTGATTCCTCAAACACAGGCCAAACACTCTCTGACGTAAATCATAGCAGGATCCTCTATGACCCACCTCCCAGAGTAATGGAAATAAAAGCAAAAATGAACAAAGGGGACCTAAATAAACTTAAAAGCTTTTGCACAACGAAGGAAACTATAAGTAAGGTGAGAAGACAGCCTTCAGAATGGGAGAAAATAATAGCAAATGAAGCAACTGACAAAGAATTAATCTCAAAAATATATAAGCAACTCCTACAGCTCAATTCCAGAAAAATAAACGACCCAATCAAAAAATGGGTCAAAGAACTAAACAGACATTTCTCCAAATAAGACATACAGATGGCTAATAAACGCATGAAAAGATGCTCAACATCACTCATTATCAGAGGAATGCAAATCAAAACTACAATAAGGTACTATCTCACACGGGTCAGAATGGCTGCTACCAAAAAGTCTACAAACAATACATGCTGGAGAGGGTGTGAAGAAAAGGGAACCCTCTTACACTGTTGGTGGGAATGCAAACTAGTACAGCCACTATGGAGAACAGTGTGGAGATTCCTTAAAAAACTGGAAATAGAACTGCCATGCGACCCAGCAATCCCACTGCTGGACATACACACCAAGAAAATCAGAACTGAAAGAGACTCATGTACCCCAATGTTCATTGCAGCACTGTTTACAATAGCCCAGTACATGGAAGCAACCTAGATGTCCATCAGCAGACAAATGGATAAGAAAGCTGTGGTACATATACACAATGGAATATTACTCAGCCATTAAAAAGAATGCATTTGAATCAGTTCTAATGAAGTGGATGAAACTGGAGCCTATTATACAGAGTCAAGTAAGTAAGAAAGAAAAACACCAATACAGTATATTAACGCATATATATGGAATTTAGAAAGATGGTAATGATGACCCTATATGCGAGACAGCAAAAGAGACACAGATGTAAAGAACAGACTTTTGGACTCGTGGGAGAAGGTGAGGGTGGGATGACCTGAGAGAATAACATTAAAACATGTATATTACCATATGTGAAATAGATCACCAGTCCAGGTTTGATGCATGAGACAGGGTGCTCAGGGCTGGTGCACTGGGATGACCCTGAGGGATGGGATGGGGAGGGAGGTGGGAGGGGGCTTCAGGATGGGAACACATGTACACACATGGCTGATTCATGTGAATGTATGGCAAAAACCACCACAATATCGTAAAGTAGTTAGCCTCCAATTAAAATAAATAAATAAAAGAATGGGAAAAAAAGAAATGATTCCTTACCTGGCCTTTCTCCTTCTACCCCTCTCACACCCTCAGCCCAAGTCAGCCCCAGATGTACATCACCAAGATAAAGAGGATTTGAAGAACACTGTATCTGAAAGCATTACTGAGGCCAACATGGAAGAGCTTTACAGCCATCAGTTTCAGAGATGTTTCATGGCCTAGCAAGCCCCAAGGTCAGGACAAAGAAACATCAGGGCTCAGGAATTTTGGGCCCACTTTGGGATGACCTTGGACATACTGAGGGCTGAGAAACCCTAACCTAGAGCTGCTGCTGTTCTAGAAAAGACTTAATTAGAACTAGCCCGTGGGCACAGTGGCTTCATTCTCTGGGCTCAGCCCAGTGGTGTTCATCCTTCAGCAGCTCTTACTGGAGGCCAGGGGCCTTAAGTAGGCTGAGAACCATCTCTCCCACCATGAACCAGCTGCAGATCCTTGGGCAGTTGCTTAACTTTGCCATGCTTCTCTGGAAAATGGAATAATATCTCCTTAGTGAAATAATGTAAGTCAAAGTTTCACATTTTGCCTACTTCTAAGCAAGAGTTCAATTAGTGGTAACTATTTCTCTTGTTATTGTTATTCCTATTTCACAATATTAATATTATTTAAACAGCCTGACAATCATTTTAGATCCATCTCTGTTTGTCCCATGTCCAAGTGGACACTGAGGCCAGGGATAAATAAAATAACCTTGGCAAAGGAGCCAGCAGCTCAGGAACTCGTGGCCCCTCTAGTGTTGTGACATTGAACTCTTCGGCCACGGGAGGAAAGGCTTCCTCTCTAGGCTGACTTTGAATAGAAAAGAAGGGAGAGATGAAAAGTAAAATTGCTTACTTTTTTTTTTTTTTTGCTGTGGAGAAAATGAGGTTTACTAATGACGTTGTTTTCCGAACTTTGGTGGGTTTTCCAGGAATGGAGGGTTATGAAAGAAGGCAGTGATGTGATCTGTTAACACAGATCTTTCTTCCAACAGGCAGCCCCAGACTTTGTGAAGACAAGGTTTTGGGAGGTCCCCAAGATGAACACGTCGCCCGTGCCTGCCCCCTCAACACCTTCGCCAGCCCCTGCTGGCAGGCCAAAGACACAGTCACAGGCTTCAGCTCCAGGAGATCAGGAAATAACCCAAGCCAGCCTCTGACCCAGATTTGGCAATTCCAAGCTAAATTCCCTAAACATTTGTAAAGACTTAAAGAAGGAAAGCAGCTGACAACTTTATTTTTTCCTGAAATATTGGAATGAAAATTTGAGGTATGTATAAACAAAGAATGGTATTTGTAGACCTTCCCTTGGGATCACAGAAGTTGTAAAACTGAGAGAGGAGAGACTGGTGCAAACTCTCAGTGATCCCCGTTGACCTCCCAAGACAGAGCTCAAGCTCCGAGCCCACGCATCTTTGCCAAGCATGGCCTCCGTCTGCTTCAGCTTTGGAGAGAGATTGGGTGGTGAGCTAGGAGGTCAGGGCAGGAGACCGGGCAGGATTCATCAGAGTCCAGTTTTCCCTGAGGGAACGAAATGCTGGAGAGGACCAAGAAAGGCAGGGGTGGCCATTCATCTCTTGGGTCTAACTTTTTAAAATATTAGGAGTGAATTGTAGACCAATAAAACTCAGTTGTATTAGAAAAACTGAAACTGGACAAGACCAGGGGCCAAAAACATTTCCTGAGAACCTGTGCAGAGTGGTTGGATGCAAGGAAGTCAGCTCTAATGGCAAGCAGACAGTCTGTGAACGCCTAGATATTTTTTTTAAGACTAAGAAGGCCAAAGTTCGTTTTTGTGGAAATGTGAGCAAATCTCATCTTAAAACACATGGGGGATGGGAGGTGGAGATGAGTTAATATAGTAATTATAGACCAGATAGCACTGATAACCAGGGGAATTTGAATCATTCATTAATCTCTGCATCAAAGAGCACAAAACACCAGGAGGCAACCAATAGGGCTTTATGAAATGACTAAGGGAAAGAAAGTTCAAGTGCAACCTGCTTTTCAAATTTGGGCACAGCCATCACCATAGTCATACCACCCCTGAGCCCAGAACCCCTAGATTTATGTCATCCCCCAGCCTGATCCTCCAGAGAGCTGGGATCACAGAAGCCAAGAACGCAAACGGGACATGGTTTCTACCTGCCAAGAGCCACTAAGTGAGGGAGACCAATGCACATATTAATAAAAGAAAAAGTTGACCGTAGTTAAAACACAAGGGAATATTCAGACTTAAGCAACAACTCTTAGCCATCAGGATGATAATAACATTGGAATTTCCTCCGAGGGAGAATGCAAGAGTTTCAGCCCTTAGATGTAAAGATGAGACTAAATATAAATAGCCAGCTGTCTTGGGTGGTTATTCCTTCACCTGCCCCAGAACAGAATGGAGTCTGGGGCAGGTAATAAGGCGAGGCCCCTACCACTGTATAATTCTAAGACAGCCTCATTTCAGAGTTACTAAAAATAGAAGCATGGTGTCTGGTATGTAACAATATACACTATTGCAGCTGTGTCTTTATGATGAATAATAATACTTTGGAGTTATATGATGAGGCAATCACTTTGCAAGCGCAATCTCATTAACCCTCACAATATTCTGATTAGGTAGGCAGGTGGCAAGTGATCTGAACTCAGTCTGCAATTGAAGCAACCAAGACACAGAGAAGCTCAGAAACTTCTCAGGGAACACAAGCTTTTCCTGTCAGAGCTGGGAATGTCGTCCAGATCTCCTTTCCCAAACCCTGGGGCCAGGAGCAGGGGTTGGCATTGCTTCTAAATTGCAGGAGCTGGGCACACACGAACATGGTGCTGCCCTATGTAATGCAGTACGCGCCCCGGCTGTGCTCTCCTGGAAAACACTGCTGATTTCTCTTGAATGAACGCCAGTGCCACCCCAAGATAAAAAGTTTAGTGTTTCTTTGTCTATTCTTTCTCTCTGGCAATTGATTAACCTCTTCCTCCCTCCAAAATCCAACCCGTCTTGAAACAAACCAAAGAAATTTTAAAACCACACCAAAACCTCTTGATGACTTATTTCCTGGTGCTGTCACCGCCTTTTAAGCTTTTGTTCTCATCCACGGGTCCGATTTAATCGAAGATCGATTGCTTAAGAAAAAGAAGAAAAAGTCACCGTTTAAAAAAGTCTCTAAACACTCAGACAAGCACCCCTTCTCAATGGCTTGCTCCTCCGAATCCTGATTTTATTCTTTTCTTGGTTAATAGGGAAAAAAAAGATTCCTTTGCTTTTCTAAACAAGCTGAGTCTTTCCCGTAGACCAGAGGAACAGGTTTGGTGGTGCTGATATAAAATCACAGGAAAATGACACCATTAGTCAGGAAACGTTTGCCAGCCAAGAGTAAAAGGCGCTTTCCCAGCCTCTGGGGAAATGCCGACGTTCGTTTATTCGGGAATCGTGAGATTAATATAGCAACTCGGGTTTTGTGCTTTTGGGGTAGGTTTCTCTGGCTCCCTTGGAGACATGATACAAGGCCACATCTTCAAATTGTTAATTATGTACTGCCCCCTAGGGACTTTTGTTTTGCTGGTGGCAACCTGCTTCAAATCCTGTAGGAAATATTTATCAGCCGGCTTCAGCCAGTATTTGTCTCCAAGAAAGCTGAACCCTTTTGTGACCTTGTTGTACTGAGTCCACCCCTTTCCCTGGCAAATTGCATTCAAACACTTTACTTTTTGGATTGTTGATTTTCTCCCCCCCTCTTTTGTCTTTATTTCCGGGATGGTTTCATTTGCATAATCTGGGGTAGACCGGTCTTCTCTCTTTCAAAACTCTGCCTTTCCCACCTCCACCACATTTCCCTTGTGGTTTGGTAAACATCTCTGAATTTGGGGAAAAGAGGAAGAGCAAACTGAATTAGAGACACTTACACATACGCACTTACATATTTATCTGTACTTACTGATGGAGGAGTTATCCACCCTGAAATGTGCTCTATAAAATCCCATTTAAATCAAAAACTTTTATCAGAAAAGTGAAATTGCTTTATGATTGAATAGCACTTTGCTTCTGAGTACCAGCCACTGAGGCTGATGAAATGACCAAGAGGACATTCTTCCCCAGAAAGACATCCTTGCCCTTTATTTTAAAGTTGGAAGAAAAAAATTTCAGCACCATATTCCTTCACAGAGCATCTCTCAGACTGGGGGACAGCTTTTACCTGTAATTAATGACATTTGGGTATCTGATAAAAATATTGCAAATATGCATGTTTGTGTAGTTTTGTTTTGTTTTTAATAATGGATGAGACAGCTCTGGCAGGAATCTTCATGAATTATATATTTTTTAAAACACACACACAAATTCTGAACACAACAACTTTAGCAAATATATGCATGATCAAAACAGTTCAGAAATATAAGATCTGAAAATGAGAAAGGGCAGCAGGTTTTTGAATAGGCTTCATCAGCGGAGGGGAGAGGTCAGAGGTGGAGGTTAGTTATAGGAGCGATTAAGTCTCCTCTGACACCCACGGTACAAGCCGCTTAACATAATCAGCTGCAATCAGCAAAACTGCTGTTTATTACAAAACGTTTTTCCCTTTTAATATTTCATATTGTTATGTAAAACGGTGCAGTGTAGGGACACACACATTTCACCAGGGACAAATTGTACAAATTGTCAGCAATAATAATTTGTGGCTCTTCCCGTGACATCTTTGGAAGTTAAAAACCGTGGAGCGATACCTCTCCAGAGCTATTTTCTCTAATGTGGTTAATGGTTTGCACTGGAGTTGACCAGCCACTCTCTGTACGATGTTGTCACCATCTACCATTGTGTGAAAATGTTTGTGTGACCGTACATCAATCAGATGAGCCTGTAATTCAGGGCTGTGAAGCTTTGTTCTGCTCACTCTTCCCCAATTGGTCAGAGCCCTCCATTACAGGTGTGTCTCCTTCAAGCTTTCCTGTTCTGCCTTAATCATCAAAGTGATGCCTTTTTCAAAACATTTTCATTTAAAAGGAACCAATTATGAGGTGGACAATAGGCATCCATGTAGAATTCCTTTGTGAAATTCACACGCTGAGGGTTGGAATAAGAGAAATGTCCTAATAGGACAGATTATGGTGACCTGGATTAGAGGACACTTGGATATGATCCCCACACTTTTCTAAGGAAAATGAGCAGGTACAGGGCCGACCATTGCTGGTTCCCATTCCAGCTTGCTAAGTATCTCATACAAGATGCTTCCAGTTCCTGGAAGCGGTCTCAAATAGCTCATTCCCGGCCACATGTCCCACCCACCGGGAACCAGCCTAGCTCGTCACAGGAATGCTGGACTGAGGAAGCCCTGGGAGCCAGACACATACAGGATTTTATTTTCACTAGCATGCTAATACTTAAAAGATACAGTAAATGTTGTCCCTTTCAAAGTGGTCATGTTAGCAGGCTAAATGATAACAACTCACACGAACAATGATGTGGCTATTTCTCACATTTTTGGTCCATCTTATTTCCAAGCCATGCAAGGTAACGTTTCACTACTTTATCACATGTTTTCTTTTGAACCCCAGTTTAATTATCCAGTTTCTTCTTCGTGGCTCCAAGTGAGTAGGCATTCCTTACATTTTGTACACGTTTCTATTAAAATCACCCTTTTGGATGTTTATTTTTAGATCTATTTCTCTGATGTAATAAACTCCTTGCGGTCAGAAAATTTTCATTTTCACCTCTACATGCATTGCTGTCTGGATGTGTCAGCATGTACTAAGCACTCCATGGATGCTGTCGCTAAATAAATGAGTGAAAACTTTGCAGAAATTAAATTCATTCTTAGAGGACAAAGATGTGCCTCCATAAGGGCTCTGGACTCTGAAGACTATTTTAATATAGTTCAATTACTTGAACATTTCTTGAACAATGGAAACTTTTCAGGAATTAGTCTTCACAGGGACAGGATGTCTTTAAAATGTAAAAACTCTGTTGAATTCTCAAAACCCCAGTCATCACACTTTCCAGACCATTACTGTTCAATGGAAATACAATTCAAGCCACTTACTTAATTTACCTTTTCTAATAGCCAAATTTTAAAAAGAGGAAACTGGTGAAATTAGATTTAATAGTAGTAATTTATTTAACCTCTATATCCCAAGTTTTTACTTCAAAATATAATCAACTAAGAGGGCTTCCCTCATAGCTCAGTTGGTAAAGAATCCACCTGCAATGCAGGAGACCCCAGTTCAATTCCTGGGTTGGGAAGATCCACTGGAGAACGGATAGGCTACCCACTCTAGTATTCTTGGGCTTCCCTTGTGGCTCAGCTGGTAAAGAATCTGCCCAAAATGCGGGAGACCTGAGTTCTAATCCCTGGGTTGGGAAGATCCCCTGGAGAAGGGAAAGGCTACCCACTCCAGTATTCTGGCCTGGAGAATTCCATGGACTGTATAGTCCATGGGGTTGCAAAGAGTCGGACACGACAGAACGCTTTCACTTCACATAATCAACTAAAAATGATCAATAAGATATTTCACATTATTTTTTTTCTTATTGTCCTAAGTCTTTCAAACATGGTTGTATTTTTACACTTACAGAACATCGCCATTGGCACTGACCACATCGCAAATGCTCTGAACCCACAGGTGGTAGTAGCTACCATATTGGATAGTGTAGACCTAGACTAGCCTCATAGTCCTTTTAACCTACACCTTCCTGGGACTGAAGCGGGCAGCAGTAGGCAATGACTGCATGTACTCTGTGTGCTCAAGTCAACACTTGGCCTTTTCTTCGCAGTTGAAACAAAGGCTAGCAATGAGATTTAGCTCAAATTAGAAGCTCAAAAGCTCATGAAACACATCAGCCTCCATGTTATCCATGCTAATAACATTTTTATCCCTTGGGCTAGTTGTTCTCTTGCCCTTCTTATTTTCACCCCAACCCAACTTGTGGAGACAAGTGGTTTCAGCTAGAATAGTAGCAGTGAGGTTGATGGGACTTAGTGAACCAGATGAAAGAAAAAGAGGCATCGAGGATGATTCCTAGGTGTTTTCCTTGTTCAGTGGACCCTGTTCAATAGATCCTAGGGGCATTCTAACATGCGGCTGGAAGAGCAGGGGGAACCAACAAGAGGGGCTGAGAGGAAGAAGCTGCCTGAGAGTCAGAGACCAACCAAAAGGGGGAGGGGTGATGGAGGGGTCCCAGAGCCTGGAGTAGACAGAGGTGGTCAGCTCTTAGAGGTCAAGTAAGCCTTGTGGATGAAAAAATGTGAAATACACAAGATGATCGAGAAGATAGGCTTGGACAGTGAACAGAACAGAGTTGGGGTAGTCTGAGGACAGGTGGCAGGTCACACCGAACCAACCGGCCTGGACAAGTGCAAGGCCTGGACCAGAGGAGACCTGGCATTACAACCCGATGAAGCCAGCACCCAAACATAGACAAAACAAGGCTCCATACTGGCCTTGAGAGACTCTACGTCCTTCATTAGCCTGGGGAAAGCTACCCCTCTATCATATTTTCCTGCCACCTTGGCCGTGCAGAGTTGAAGTGTACGGAGCATTAAACCAAATGAAATTTAGTATAACCTGAGACCTTGATTTCTCAGCAGCAGCCTGGCCTAGGAAATTTGATGATAGAAATTCTTGTTAATATTGTATAATTGACCTAAAAATTAGATCAATTGGTCAAATAAAGTATGAAAGATTCAGATAAGGCAGTCATAAGCACCTCTTGGGCATGAATTTGAGTAAACTCTGGAAGATCGTGAAGGACAGGGAAGCCTGGTGTGCTACAGCCCATGGAGTCTCCAAGAGTCGGACACGACTGAGTGATTGAACGACAAGATCAAAGCTCCTGTTAAAAAGAATGAGAGCTGTAAATACTGACATAGAAATATATGAATGAGTCACTTTTAAGTGGATAAAGCAAGGTTCATAACATATATAAAGTATGCTTACTTTTACTGGGGGTGGAAGGGGTCATATACATATGCATATTATATACCCCCATAGATATACTTTGTATGCGCACAAGAATTTTCTGGAGGGATTAAAAAGAAGCTGTTAATAGTAGTTGCCGCTGGAGGAGGAACAAGAAAGAAATTTAGGATGAGGTAGACATTTGCATTTTGCGTGTAATTTTTAGCGTTGCTTAATTTCTTCTGACCTGGTACCAGAGTTATTTTTTAATTAAAAAAAAAAAAAACAGTTTAAAGTATTTTAACCAATATTTTACTTGTGCTGTGCTGTGCTTAGTCAGTTGTGCCCGACTCTTTGTGACCCAATGGACTGTAGCCCACCAGGCTTCTCCATCCATGGGGATTCTCCATACAAGAACACTGGAGTGGGTTGCCAAGTCCTCCTCCAGGGGATCTTCCCAAGCCAGGGATTGAACCCAGGTCTCCCACATTGCAGGCAGATTCTTTACCATCTCAGTCATCAGGGAAGCCCATGAATACTAGAGTGGGTAGCCTATCCCTTCTCCAGAGGATCTTCCTGACCCAGGAATCAAACCGGGGTCTCCTGCATCGCAGGTGGATTCTTCACCAGCTGAGCTACCAGGGAAGCCTATTTTACTTGTCTTGTATATATTAAACACTATCAAATCTTGTGGAAACAGGACTATATACCTTTGTGACCAGTGTGATGCATTCCTTCCAAATTTCAGATATGGGGACCTTATAAGACTTTTTAGGAGTCCACTTTTCTCAATATTAAATCTCCTTCTTTTAATAATTCTACTTAGTGTCCAGAAATCAAGTTCATAAGGCTGACATTGAGGCACTGCTGTGGCTCTCAACTTTAAAAATCTTAAGTTTAAAAAGCAGGGCAAGTGTGAAAGGCAAGACTTGAACCAGCTACAAACTCACCTCTAAGGTTTCCAGGTGGCTTTACCACCGTTACTTGCATATTTACCACCAGGTGAGATGCAGGATTACCCCCAGGGAGACGCCAGAAGGTTGTCTATCAGCAAGGAGACAATGCTTACTGCTCTGTAAGTCTTAATTAAGCTCAGGCAGGATGGAGAATAATAAGATTACAGTCTTCTGTGGAGAGATAAGGGAGAAATGGCTGCAGGCAAAGCTCTAAAGGCTTGTATGAGGGCTGTACACTTCAGGAGTTTAGAGGTGGTAGAAACCACTTTTAAAATGTGTGATTAGTGAAGATGGAATTTGAATTGGATCTTAATGCATATGAAGTAAAACATTATTTTAAAGTGTGAAGTGAAGTCGCTTAGTCGTGTCAGACTCTTTGCGGCTCCATGGACCGTAGCTTACTAAGCTCCTCTGTCCATGGGATTTTCCAGGCAATAGTACTGAAGTGGATTGCCATTTCCTTCTCCAGAGGATCTTCCCAACCCAGGGATCGAACCCAGGTCTCCCGCATTGTAGACAGACACTTTACCGTCTGAGCCACCAGGGAAGTCCACCATTTTAAAGTGTAACCCCACATAATCTTTATTTCCCCCAATTCTTGAAGCTTTTTGACCCTCCATCCATTGGAACTGAAGTAATCTTTCTTTTAGAGAAAGGCAGAGCCCAGCTTTGTAGGAAGAACAATATTTCTTCCCTGTTTCAAATACAAAAGTTGTGAAAGCCCAGGCTTTTACTTCAGAAAGCCAACCTTTGTTGAAGGAAGAAAGAACTGGTGGGAGAAAAGACATATCAAGAAGGAGAAGGCTGGCGGAGCTGTGGAGAGGTAAGAGACATTTGGAGGAAACAAGCTTTGGGACAAAGCCCTAATCAACCCATGAGGAAGAATCCAGAGTCTCTTAGTCTTGGCCCTCAGCTTGAGAGATCAAGTGACAGAAACCCAAGATACACTTCAGGGGGCATGGGGCTTGCTTTCTGCTGACATTCAGGGAAAAGACCATCATGCAGGTCCCTAAACCAACAAGCGTTGCTGCAGAAGAATATGGCAGCACTGTGTGTTTAGCCAGAGAGGATCCCAGATGGAGTTCCCCAGATCCCTATAGGCTGCCTGCAGAGATGCAAATGTCCCCTCATGATCCCATGAGGGGCAAGGGAGACTTGAGGCAGCGACCAGAGAATTCCAGGAGTTAGAATGAAAAGCCAGCAAATCATGTCCACAGAGGGTTCAGCAGCAACTTCAAATGTCAGCTGTGGATGCCACTGAAAATTTCTGAGCAGGGAGTAACGGTGAATGTGGTACTTTAGGGATGTTGGTCTTGTAGTTGGGTTGGCTCATTGTACACGCTTATGAGACAGGGACTCAAAAAGATCAGTGCATACACAAAATAACAGAAGCCACACCAGGAGGCAGCCTTTCACAGAATTATAAGGTTGGGCTATTTCATAGGAAGTCAGATCTTTTCTTGTAGCATACTGTATTTTAAGTAGTGTTTGTCTTTTAACCCAGAGCTGAGAAAAGAGAAGAGTGATGGCTTTCTCCCTCCAGCAGCTGTTCTGTGACCACTGCAGGTCTTGGTCCTGCCCAAATGGGAGCAGTCACCTCTGGTGATGTTACTTTATTCCATACAGTTGATCAGAGCCTAGAGTCACTCATTACTAATGAGCAGGTACATCTTCATCTTCACCTGCATGAAACATTTTTCATCCGAAAATACAAGCCTTTATCATTCAGCACTGTCCCATATGCTGCTGCTGCTAAGTCACTTCAGTCATGTCCGACTCTGTGCGACCCCAGAGATGGCAGCCCACCAAGCTTCCCCGTCCCTGGGATTCTCCAGGCAAGAACACTGGAGTGGGTTGCCATTTCCTTCTCCAATGCATGAAAGTGAAAAGTGAAAGTGAAGTCGCTCAGTCATGTCTGACTCTTAGTGGCCCCATGGACTGCAGCCTACCAGGCTCCTCTGTCGATGGGATTTTCCAGACAAGAGTACTGGAATGGGGTGCCATTGCCTTCTCCGAGTCCAATACGGCCAGGATGCAAAACAAGAGACAGAAACACACTAATAAGCTCAGGGGAAATGGTATTGCCCTTTGTTCTTAAACTAGTTGACCTGGAAATGAAGTGTAAACTGAGTTCTTTTAGTAAATGATGAATCCACTTTGCTGTAGAGCAGGGACAAATTCTTTTAAGTAGACTCTACTGTTGAACTTCTCTTCACTCATCCTGAGTATCCTTTCCCTTGGGCTACCTATCTAAACTCTGGCTAAAAATCCTTGTTAATGGAGAGTCTAATAGACTCATATCTACCATTTCTTATGAAACGAATATGTTTATATGGTGGCTTTGACCAACCCCACTAAGAAAATGGAACTGAGTGTTTCATTCCTCCTTCCTCTAACATTATGATGGCATTATTCTCCATCTAGAAAGATCACCCACCCATAAAGATGCAGATGAAAACCACAGCATATGCCTACCCAGATGCTCTTTCAACTCTATATTAAGTGTTCCACCAAGGCACATGCATCCCATGATTCTTCTAAATTTTATTTATAGGAAGAAAAAACACTTTCCCCATTATACATTATGCATTGTATCTCTAATGGACATTAAAGCAGATTGCAGTAGATTTACTGCCCCTGGTATATTGTGTTTTTTCCCCCTTATTGGCTGAGAGATAAGATAACTCTATAGAGCCAGCCAGAGCCAGACGCATCAGCTCATATAGCTTTCAAAGAATATTTGTCTGAATACTAAGTCAAAATCCCCTCCTAATGAATTTCCATCCTGAAAATTATCTTCCATGCCAGGAAAGAGACCACAGGAACAAGCATCTTCTTCCTCTGATTTGTACTGTGGAAAGAAAAGGAAAATGGCACAGATGCATTCGGTATAGTACAAAGAGCATATATGGGCATTTCCATCCCTAATATCACACTAGTTTCTGATGCTAATGTAAAATATGTTCCTTTTGCATTTATAATCACGATGAGCAGATGGCGAAGACGGTTTAAAGTAGTACTGTATGTCTATTAAAATAATGTATGCTGTTAGTGAGTCTTCCCTAAAACTGGAGTTTAATTGCTTATAAACACATACATTAGAAAGAATCATGATTTGAAGGGCCATTTGCTGTGCCAGGACAATAGTTAGAGTTCTCTCTAACAGGCTTTGGCTGCATGACTTCTTGTGGCAGCAGACGCTATGTTCTGTCCGTCTCTTCAAGAGGCTTAACTGATAAGAATGTTGGGATTGGCACAAAAGAACCCTGGTTTCTTAAACAAAGGAATCCTTCTTAAAATTAAACGAAAACAGAGAAATTAAGGGAAACATGTAACGGGGGGAGAATGGAGAAAGGAAGAATTGAGGATGTAAGCTGCTCCGTTTTTTTTTTTTTCTTTTACTACCCCATCTCAGCAAAACATCAACAAAGGCATTTTGTAAATTTTGGTGATTCATATTGACTGTATGGTTGCTGTGCTTTCTGAAAATAAAACCTGCCCGAGAGGAGAGGAATGTCTGCTTCATTCCAAGGGGCTTTGCTGCTCAGTCACAGGGCAGAAAGAGGTGAAGGCTTCTACCCCGCCATCTGGAAGGCAGTGCTCCCAAGGAAGGAGGCTTGATCGTGGAAGCAGACGACACAGTCAGGGAGGATCAGAATCCACTCTGAACACCACAAAAGGAAACGGATACTGTTTGCAAACAGGAGGAGGAGAAAGGGAGGAGGCGGCAGTGGAGAAAGGCAGGCTGAGCGCCAAGGGCCCTAAAAAGGCAGCAAGTTTTAGAAAACACTCATTTGACTAATTTGCCTAATATAATAAAGAAAGGATGGTTTTATTTTCAAATGCAGAAGTGGTGATTGATTAGGTGGGCATTATATTTGAAGCATGTGGAATGAATAATGGTTTTGAATGGCTATGGAAAATATCTCACAGAGAAGGAAACAAAAATCCATAAGTCATACGAGGCAGAGCACAAAAATACCAACATACCAACATTCAGAGAGAGTTTAAATAATAACAGACTGGATCTTGGAAGCGCGCCAAAGAAACAGGGAACAGAAAGAGAGCTACACGCTGCAAAATGGTTTCTAGACAATAGGCAGTGAGAGAGGGTCTGCACAGGCCTGCGCATGTGGCATTAGCTCTTTAATTATTATAATTACCTAAGTTTAAGGTCAAATCACCTGTGTATTGCTGATAAAATGAATGATTTCTTTTAAAATAGCAGAAGTAGTGCTTCTATTACGTCGGATGTTATAGGAATGGCTAATCCATGTGGGTGAGATATTACAGAATTATCCCCACCTATAGAGCAACAACCCAGAGGAAGAATGGCTGGAATCCTGCATCTGCACTCTTCTAACACTCAACACTGGAAATACACTCCAGTTCCCAAGAGAGAGCTCTGTGGTTGAAGGCAACCTTTCCCACTACTGAAAACACAGTCTTCTGGCAGTTTAACATTGCCTTGTAATAGGATTTACCCCAGGTAAGATGCTGTCAGATTTGGAATCTCGAAATCAAGTTTTGCAAGCTTTGATCAGTCACCAGATTGCAGCCTGAATCCAAAAAAACTCAAAGACTGGATGTAAAGGATTTGCAAAATATCTGCACTTTGAACTCTCCTGAATGATGAAATGCCATAAAATGCTAAATGGTGTGATGAAAGATTTTCCTCTTTGTCTGATCCAAAATAACTCAAAGATTTCATGATTTAATCTTTCATCAGCATGAATTCCAAATACTTCATGTCTAATCCAGAAACTCCAGGGAAAAGCGATCCTGTTGTCCTTTGGGGAGGACCTAGCTAGACCTCAGAATCAATGAAGGAGTAGCCCAGACGTCTGGAGACTTCAAAGGCTTCGCAGGTGATCATGATGTCCATCAGGCTTGAGAATTGTTGCTGTACAAAGTGTCCGTCTTTAAATGGTTTTAAGACTTGGCTAGCCTGTATTTTTTTCAATAGATCACTAGTTAAAACCTAGTACCAGGAATTCCCTGATGGTCCAGTGGTTAGGACTCTGCACCTTCACTGCTGAGGGCATGGGTTCAATCTCTGGTCAGGGAGCTAAGACACCACAAGCCACACGACCAAAACAACAACAAAAACAAAAAAAAAAACCAAACCTTGTATCAATTTGAGACAGGGCAAGACTGGTGTTAGGGAGGATCACTGGGGTGCTATTATCACAATCTGTGTGAGTGTTGCTGAGTGTCTAAGCCAGGGCAGTGGACGTGGGAGAGGGAAACAGAGGCTCGGGGGTAGGGAGGTAGAGTCAGTGCATAGTCAGCATTGCTCAGAGATTGAATGTGGAGTATGGACTATGCAGTAAAAAACAAGTCTAAAATAACTAGCAGATTTCTCTCTTGGGTGACTGGTTGGATGGTGAAGCCCATGACTCAGCAGGTTCTAACACCAGTTCTCTAACACCAACTGGAGACTCTACAATTCAATCCAGTTCTGACACCAGAGAATTGAGAGCAGATTTGGCAAATTAAAGGCTCAGTCTCAAAAGACTGCTTTGCTCGGACACAGCCACAGGTGGAGTCCCCAGGTGACCCACATTTCTATCTTGGCTACAAATGTGAGTGTTCCCCAAATCCCCCACTCATGTTCAACAATCTGCTAAAACAGCTCACAGAAGTCACTGAAAGCACAATACTTGATAATGGCTGTTTTACGGGCCACAAATGAACAGCCAGATGAAGTGGCACATTGGGTATATGTGAAAGGATCCTGAGCGTAGGAGCCTCTGCCCTCTGTGGAGTTGGGGTGAACCATCCTCCTGGTACACCGATATGTCCACCAACCAGGAAGCTCCCCCTAACCTCCTTATTCCAGAGTTTTTCTGAGTTTCTGGGATTTCACTAGGTAGACATGATTGGTAATCAACCACTCAATCCCCAGCGCATTTTGTTTCCGTGGAGGTGGGAGGAGAGTGAGGGAATGAGCGTTCCAGCCCTTTCGTCACTGGCTTGGTCTTTCTCGTGTGGCCAGCCGATCTGAAATTCCCCGGGCCCACCAGGGCTCACCTTGTCAGCATAAACTCAGATGTGGTTGAAAGGGTTCCCTCAGGAATAACAAAAGAGGCTCCCAACGCTGGGCAAATTCCAAGAGTTTTTGAAACTGTCAGAAAGGGGAGGAAAGGTAAAGACATATTTTTGCTCTATCCTACTAAGGAATGGTAACATAAAATACATTTTCAGAGGAAGGTGAAAGTGAAAGTCGCTCAGTCGTGTCTGACTCTTTGCAATCCCATGGACTACACAGTCCATGGAATTCTCCAGGCCAGAATACTGGAGTGGGTAGCTTTTCCCTTCTCCAGGGAATCTTCCCAACCCGGGGATCCAACCCAGGTCTCCAGCATTGCAGGTGGATTCTTTACCAGCTGAGCCACAAGAGAAGGTAGCTAGCTCCATTTTGTATATGATGAGCTTAAGGATGACTCAGATGGATAAATCTAGCAGGCAGTTGCACTTGCAGGGAGAGGGCAGGACTGGAGGCAGAAGTTCAGAAGTCACTGAATGACATGGTCCTATGAGGACCCCAAGGGTATGAATCAGATACGGTGCGGGGGGGGGGGAATATATATACATACACACACACACACACACACACACATATATGAACTTCAAGTTAAGTTGTGTCCAGGAGAACCCATGATGAGGATTGATAAGCTTGTGTCATGCCATTTCTCACACATGGTAATATAGATTTTGTGCCTAAATCAGAAGCCAGGAAACTTTCTGTAAAGGGACAGAGAACAAGTATCTTAGGCTTTGCAAATCTGTGTCCCAGTTACTCAACTCTACCTTTGTTATGCAAAAGCAGGCAGAAAATGAGCATTCAAATAAACAGGGCTTGTTTCAATAAAAACTTTACTTATAGACACTGACATTTTGAATTTCTTATAATTTTCATATGCCACAAAATATTCTTCCTCTGATTTTCCCCCAACTATTAAAAAATGTAAAAGCCATTCTTAGCTTGTGGGCTGTAGAAAAACAAGTGGGTTCAGAGGCTGTACTTGGCCAAAGTCTGCTCTAAACCGACATGCTGTGTGAGTCCCAAAAAGGAGGACTAAATATCAGGACCCAAGGGTAAGGCTTCAGCTCCCAGACGAGTTGCATTTTAGTCCCCTGGTTGAAGAGTTGGAAGTGACTTGGAGAATGTGATGGGGTGTTTCACCTGCGTAGGTCCTTGTACCCCTCAGAGTTGCGCTTAGATAAATCCTTCAGCGTGAGAACAAGTCTTCCCTTGGCTTTCTGCCACCACAGGCCTCTGGATTTCTCCCATCTCCTGGAGGCTCCCTCTCAGCTTCCTTTGGCAGCTGCTGTCTGAGCTCCCTTCCAGTGCTGAGCTGTTCAGCAGTTAGTGTTTGCTCCACCTTATCTACACTCGAGTTGTGTTTATCCAGTCCTGTGAGACTGGACATTTTCCAGATTCTGATGACAACCAGATCTCCATCTTCATCTTGACCTCGGCCCAGAATTCCAAATTTGCAAATCCACCTACCCACCCACCCCTCTGCATGGGTCTGGTTGGCAATACTCACTTTCCCCACCTCCATAAACTGTAGGACCATTCATTCACCCAGCTGCTTAAACCCGATATCCTGTGTTGCTTTCCCTGTCATTTGCAGGCCCTCTATAAGTCCCAGTAAGATCATTTCCAAAACACATTCTAGGGCTATCCATTTGCCCCATCGTCTCCCTCCTCCCCACTTGGCCCCCAATCCAGGTCACCTATGCCTCCTCTGGCCTGCATCAACAGCCTCCAGACAGGTCTTCTTGCAACCATTCTGCCCTCTACCATCCAGCTTTTAAATATCAACTCCAGTGACTTAACGAAATTAATTACTAGATTATGTTTTTGAGGCATTTTAGGCTTACAGAAAAATTGAGAAGGAAGTACTGAGAATTTCCCTAGTCTCCTCACCACCACCACCCCATCCTTGACTCAGTTTCCTCTATTATTAATATCTTGCATTGGTATGGTACAATTGTTACAATTGATGAACCAATATTGATATATTACTATTAACTAAAGTCCATATTTTACATTAAGGTTCACTTGTTTTGCACAGTCTGTGGGTTTTGATAAATGTGTAATGACGTGTATCTACCCTTAAGCCATCATACAGAATAATTTCACTGCTCCATAATCCCTGTACTACACATATTCATCCTTCCCGCGCTCACCTGAGCTCTTTGCAACCACTCCTTGTACCGTTTCCATAGTTTGGCCTTTTCCAGAATGTCATATAGTTGGAATCACACAGCGTGATGCTTTCTCAGACAGGTTTCATTCACTTAGATGTATGTACTTATGGTTTCTCTATGTTTTTTGTGACTTGAGAGCTCATTCCTTTTTTATCACTGAACAGTCTTTCATTGTAAAGATGTACTAAAGTTCGCTTACCCATTTACCTATGGAAGGATATCTTGGTTGCTTTCAAATTCCAGTGACTTTTTAACACAGAAGCCAGAACATTGGTTACTCTGCTGTCACACACACTTCCTTCTCTGACTTTTAATGCCTTAATGATTTGGTCCCTGCCTGCCCCTCTCAGCTCCCCCACTGTGCTCCTTTCACTTTGTCATTCTCTCTGTCCTTGTCTGACAGCCAATGTACCATCTGCTTCCCACACTAGGATGCTCTTCCCTTGAATATTCACATGGACCACTTCTCATTCAGGTTTCAGCAAGGTTCCCCCTGGTCCCATTCCAAGATTACCCCTCAGTTACTCTCTATCACAACATCTCATCTGTAATTCTTTTCCTTACCACTTAACTCCATTTGATAGTTTCTTTTTGTTTATTTACTCTTTTTTCCTTCAGTAAGAGCAGGGGGTAATTCCCTGGTGATCCAGTGGTTAGGACTCCATGCTTTCAATGCCAAGGGTGCAGGTTCAATCTCTGGTCAGGGAACTAAGATCCCACAAGCCACACAGTGTGGCTAAAAAAACAAAAAGAAGAGAGAGAGCAAGGACCTCCTCTGTCTTATTCACTGATTTATATCTAGCACCTAGCATTGTGATGATTGAATGAACAGTTTATTAGTAAATGTTTCCCATTTCTAGAAGAACACTGTACCATTGTAACAAGTATTTACAATAATTAAAGTAGAAATCAACATTTTGAGATGAACTTTTTCCATACCATACGCTTTTTATTTGCTTACTGAAACTCTTCTCTAGATTTCCATTCATAGTCAAAATCCTACCTCCTCCAAGGCCCCCTGTCTGCTCCTGGGTCTCTTATATCTTTGCTTTCACAGCAAAGCTATGAGGTTAGGTGGTAGAGCCAAAGGGTGGTGCCCAAAGAACGGGAAAGAGGAAATGGCAAGTGGACGATCAAGTTTAAAAATCAAGTAAAAAGAGCTGATTTGGTTTAAAAAAAAAAAAAAGTTCCGAAAGCAATGAAAAGAATCCTACAAATGCTTTGAATAAGCAAAACATCCTGTGAATAAGTGTTTAGTCTCCTAAAAAGATTCTTTTCAAGGACAACTTTCATTAAAAGTGAAATCAAATTGTTTACAATTTTATACCCATATAATCTTTAAATAAATCTGATAAAGGGGGGAAAATTATCGTTCAAGGGATTGTTGCAATCTTCGATCTTAAGAAAAGGTATGGAACGTGTGAGTTTTTATGTACTTATCTTGGTTGTGCTGGGTCTTTGTTGCTGCATGCGGGCTTTCGCTAGTTGTGGAGAGTAGGGGCTACTCTGCGTGGTGGTGCACGGGCTTCTCACTGCCGTGTCTTCTCTTGTGGGGCACAGGCTGTAGGTGTGCGGACATCAGTAGCTGCAGCACGCAGGTTGCAGTGTGGCTCACAGGCTCTAGAGCGCAGGCTCGGTAGTTGTGGCACACGGGCTTAGTTGCTCTGAGGTACGTGGAATCTTCCTTGACCAGAGAGCAAACCCGTGTCCCTTGCATTGGCAGATGGATTCTTATCCACCGTACCACCCGCGAAGGCCAGAACTTATGACTTTTAACTCTGTGGATTGAGGTTCAAATGCTATGGATCATATAAAGATCCCCTCCCAGCTCTAAGATTCTGCAGTTCTGCATATGGTCATCGTTCAAACTATCTGCCTTTGTAAAAAGTGTGGTAATAGATCAAAGGATAAAGGATTCCATGCGTATTAGGATAGGGTCATGTGAAGCCAAGTATACCTTGCACTGCCTGATAGGATGGCACTCAAAGTGGAAGAAGACTTTCTGTTTTAAAGAAAGACAGTGCTCAAAAACTTAATCACTCAGAGGCCTGGGGCTAGGGCTAGATATAGAATAAAACCATTTTAGAGTTGGCGGGCGGGGTGGGGGGGCGCCTTAGAGCGCTCTAATTTGGAGAAGAAAGTATTCAGACAGGTGCAGACTTGCTCACTGGCATTAATGTATTACGAACCATGGCCAGCATTTGGACCTAAGACCTTAATCTTCCTGTGCAGCGCTGCATCCAGTTCACTTCAACCGCCTCCCTGTTGTTATTTTAAGTCACCAAGTTTTGGGGTGATTTGTTACTCAGTGTTAGTAGCTGAAACACACTCATTTTATAAGGGCAATTCTTTAAAAAGAAATACTGAGAAAAAGAAAAGATAGGGAAGGAGAGAAGGAGAAATGAAAGAAGGGAGGGAGGGAGGAAGAAAGGAAGGAAAGAGAGAAGGAAATAAAAGATGATGGTGTGACAACCACCTATACCTGTTTTACAAGAAGGATTCCACTATATAACACAGGGCGGCCAGCCTTGAGCTCTGTGATGACCTACAGGGATGAGATGGGATGGGGGAGGGAGGTTCAAGAGGGAGGGTGTGTGTGTATATATGCTGCTGCTGAGTCGCTTCAGTCGTGTCCGACTCTGTGCGACCCCACAGACGGCAGCCCACCAGGCTCCACCATCCCTGGGATTCTCCAGGCAAGAACACTGGAGTGGGTTGCCATTTCCTTCTCCAATGCATGAAAGTGAAAAGTGAAAGTGAAGTCTCCCTCCCTGCTTCTGTTAAGTCATGTCCGACTCTTAGCGACCCCATGGACTGCAGCCTACCAGGCTCCTCCATCTATGGGATTTTCCAGGCAAGATTACTGGAGTGGGGTGCCACTGCCTTCTCTGGTGTGTGTGTATATATATATATATATATATATATAAATATGACATTATCATTGTTGTTTGGCAGAAGCCAACACAACATTGTAAAGCAATTATCCTCCAATTAAAAAATAAATAGTAAATAAAATAAGATACAAGAAGGATTCAAAAAGGTTGTTCCACTACCCACCAAATTCCTTTAAAAAAAATGAAAATCTCCCCCTAAAGAAGACTTTCCATATTAATAGCCCTGAAGGAGTTCTTTCACTTTCTGCTCTGCTACCAGGAAAAATAAGCAGGAATTATGAAGGTGGACGTTTAGCAGTATGTTCTGTGTTCTGTGATGTTATCGGGTCACAGTGTGATCTTGTTAATCAAGCTGCTGAATGTACTTTACTTTCTGGTGTCACTTATATAGTTCACGAAATACGGCGTTTGAGGTATCTCTGGAGAGCCTGGGCATAGGGTCTTTGAATGGGAGTGATTCTATGCTTCTAAGTCAGATTTGTTTCAACTAACAGCACCATTTTCAAGGAACATGAATGTGAGGACTCTCAAGCATAGCACATTCCTAATGCTAAGACATAAAGAACCCAAATTAATCCTTTTGAGAGTCCTTTGGGAACTCATGTACCCAATTCTTCCTTACACATCCCAATGAGCATTACTGTCCAGACATAGAGAGGCATCTATCAATTAGTTGAGAGTTGGGGGAGGAGTGTTAGAATAGGGAATAAGTGGCTTTTTAAAATATTCCTTAAATTTCCCTTTAATGATATTTTAGTTTTTTTTCTTATGCCAACCATATGATAAAATTATGTTTAGACCCCCAGTTTTGCAGTTTCCTCATTCTCTAATTAACCCATCTTATTCACAGTATCTCTAGATTAAATACATGAGTTTTAAGGCCTCTAATAACTGAGTACTGCCCATTTAAAAAATCAATGGATGGATTTTTCATTATTTCATTATTACTAATGAAAATAATTTCCCCAACACATTGTTATTATGAGAATTCATTCCTGGAGGATTCTTTGTTGATTAGAGGGAAAAAATGTTTTCATCCTTGAGGTCTTTCTTTTCATCTTTGGCTCTTGACAAATTTTGTCAATAAAAACCTGTCATCAGCTATGTCTACTTCATCATCACTAAATATACCTGATATTCCTCCCCAAGCTCAGAATATCTTCTTACAAATGTTAGAATGGAATTCCCTTCCTATATTGGTGGGTTTAGTCACTAAGTTGTGTCCAACTCTTGTGACCCCATGGACTGTAGCCCACCAGGCTCCTCTGTCCATGGGATTTCCCAGGCAAGAATACTGCAGTAGGTATTGCCATTCCCTTCTCCAGGGGGTCTTCCTGACCCAGGGATTGAACCTGGGTCTCCTCCATTGCAGGCTGTCTCCTGCATTGGAGGAGGATTCTTTACCAACTGAGTTACCTGGAAAGACCCTTCCTATATTGGCTATATATTTTAAAATCTATTCTGTTTTATTAAAGTATTGAATGCTACATGTAGCTTACTATAAAAATTTGTGAATTGTAAGTTCCAGTTTCTTACCAGTTCTTTCTTGTAACTCACATTATTATCTTTTCTACCAACCAAGAGCGTCATTTCTTCACCCTGTGTATAAAGCTCTTTGCTCTTTTCTCTCAATAAAACTTTCAGGCAGTTCAATTTTGCCCACTTCTCCTTCCCTGTCAGGGTTTGTTAACTGCTCTTGAGGTGCTGAAAAAAGATAGAAAGCCTTTTCCTTTCTATTTGACTTGCCTGGTACTCAGATACCAGGAGAAGCTCTTTTACCTCCTTCTCTTCCACTTCAATCAGAAGGATGGGCGTGCTTATTCAGAGTTGCTCAGCTCCTTTGCTGTGGCTGAGAGCTAATTTTTTGCTTTTATCCAGAACTGCACCATAGGAACCTTGTGCTTTTTACTGCTACCCCAGCTCCTTTACCACTTTCAGGGGCCCTCAGATGAGCACCTCGCTTCAAATGCCAACAAAAATGCTGCTTCCCCTCCCCTCAACTAGCAGAAAAGTGCACCACCATGTACCAATCAGAGGAAATGTTTATGATGAGGACTCATCACATTGATCAAAATGACCTTACTTGTCTCAGATAAACTCACAATAGCTCGAAGTGGTCATGGGAATGTGCCACATCGGACACTGAAAAGGGGAATTTGAAGAAATTTTCAAAGGTGGATTTTCTTCTTAGAGTCCATTCCCTATTGACACTTTATCTACAAATATTCTGTGATAACAGTGTCTGGTTAATTAACAGAATGTCTTTTATTTGGGGTATAATTGGAGGATTAGAGGAGGAGAATCCTCAACTTATTATTATTTTTTTTGATTTGTTTCTGGTAACTGTGATTCATATAAATGAGACGTTGTCCTATTCTTACAATTAATAATTAGTATATAGGTTATAATTATTTTTTTTTACTTATACAGATTCCAAATCTTAAAGCAGGGAGAAAAAGGAGAGAGGCTTTCAGTTAAATATGGCAGAATTATAACATGCATTTTTCTCTTCTTCTCTTCCAAACTTCCCTAAAATAACACTAAAGGAATAAAAGGTATTGGCATATGTGGACAGAGAGAACGAAAGAGGAGACAAAAGTGAAAGAGAGATTTCAGCAAGTTTCTTGAAGATGGCAATTGAGTTGGAGAGGTGGCAATCGACTTAGCAGAGTTGAGTAAGTAACAGTAAAAGTGCTGCAGAGAGATTTCCAGAAGCAGTGATTCAGCTTCCTGTGCACCCAATCCCATCCTGACACTAACTCTGTGGGAGAGGTGTGGTCCATGTTGGAGAAACTGATTAAAAATGGCTTCAGATCCAGGCCCTGGGGGTCAGTGCCAGACTGGAGTGTGGCCTGACCTCAAACAGAGGGACAAAGTGAAGTTTATGTACAGAATTGTGAGACCCAGCCCCCCCGCCCCTAGGTTTTGTCCTACTCCCTGAATACCAGCAACCGAGTCTCTCAAACAGGAGACTGGAGGACCGATGCTTCTATTTAAAAACAAAACATAAAAAAAAAAAAAAAAAAAAAAACCCATAACTGAATAGCCTCTAAGAAAAGAGCTCAGAAGCTGACATTTAGGACTCTCCCAACAGAAGGGCTGGTTTAAAGCACCACCATCCCATGGTGACACTCACCATGCAGCAAGCCCAGCCCCCTACTCCCCCCAGCACACACACACACACAGACTTTCCAAACTGTTGTCCAGTGCTTCAGTCTCTAATACCAGTAAAGGATCAGCAAACACTTGAGGAAAATCTTTGGCATATAAGACAGAGACCAAACTTAAACAAACAGAAAAAGGAAGCAGAGACAACATGGGCGCAGAAGGAACCTTAAACAAAGAAAGAAAAATCAACCTCTGATCCAAACGATGTATTCATAAAACAAATCCAAGATATGGAGGGGGGAAAAAAAAAAGAGTTCAATAAACCCTTTAAGAAATTAAAAATACAGTACTTGGGATTAAAATATTTAGTATAAGCTTTGTTCTATAAAGTTAATTTCTTCTACAAACCTAAATAAAAAGTGTAAGTATGGAAAATAGCAAATAAATGATTTTTTTAAATGAAATTGAGAATCAATCTCCAAGCTCTTAACATGATTAATAAAGTTTCTGAAAACACAGAATAGAGAAAATGGAGACAATAAAATTATCAAAGAAATGATATATGAAATATTTCCCAAAAGACATGGATCTCCTGATCAAAAGGAACCACCAAGTGCTCAGCACAGTGAATGAACGATGAACGCAAGCGCCAAAGCCACAGCGTTGTAAAACGTCAGAACACAGGAGATGCAACGATGTCTCTGAAAGCCTCCAAACAGGAAAAAAAGTCACATACAAACATGAGAACCAAATGCCATCATCTTCTAAATTCTGAGAGGTAAGGATTTTCAAAATAGAATTCTATATTTACCAAAATATCAGTCAAGCATGAGGAGAGTATTAGTCTGGCTGCCATAACAAAACGCCATAGACTGGGCAGCTTCAACAAACAGAAATGCATTTGCTCACAGTCTGAAGGCTGGAAGTCCAAGGTGCCTGTAGGATTGATGTCTGGTAACAGCTCTCCCCTCGATTCCAAGCAGCTGCTATCTTGCTGGGTGCTCACATGACCTCTTCTTTGTAAGGACACAGAGGAAATGGAGTGCCATGTGGAAGACCTGAGTTTGAACTTGAGTTGGGAAGATCCCTTTGAGGAGGGAAAGGCTACCCACTGCAGTATTCTTGTCTGGAGAATCCCCTGGACAGAGGAGCCTGGCGGGCTGCAGTCCATAGGACTATAAAGAGTAGGACACTCCATGACTAAACACAGCACAGCACATCCTGTAAGAAATAGTTAAAAGAGTTGAAAGAAGTAGGATCTGGGAAATAAGACTGAAGGTGGGGATGGGTTGGGCAAAGGATCAGTTTCTATCATAAGATTTTTAGAAGCTATTTGATTTTTTTTTTAACTATTGGCATGTATTTTTTAAAGAAAAATAGAAGCTAATTTTAAAAGAGAAAAGCAGCAGCTTCTGGGAACTCTTCTTAATGCTCTGTGGGTGACCTAAATTGTCAGTCAGTCAGTTCAGTCGCTCAGTCATGTCCAACTCTGCGACCCCATGAATTGCAGCACGCCAGGCCTCCCTGTCCATCACCAACTTCTGGAGTTCACTCAGACTCATGTTCATTGAGTCGGTGATGCCATCCAACCATCTCATCCTCTGTTGTCCCCTTCTCCTCCTGCCCCCAATCCCTCCCAGCATCAGAGTATTTTCCAGTGAGTCAACTCTTCGCATGGGGTGGCCAAAGTACTGGAGTTTCAGCTTTAGCATCATTCCTTCCAAAGAACATCTAGGACCGATCTCTGGACTGATTGGATCTCCTTGAAGTCCAAGGGACTCTCAAGAGTCTTCTCCAACACCACAGTTCAAAAGCATCAATTCTTCTGCGCTCAGCTTTCTTCACAGTCCAACTCTCACATCCATACATGACCACTGGAAAAACCATAGCCTTGACTAGACGGACCTTTGTTGGCAAAGTAATGTCTCTGCTTTTGAATATGCTATCTAGGTTGGTCATAACTTTTCTTTCAAGGAGTAAGTGTCTTTTAATTTCATACTGCAGTCACCATCTGCAGTGATTTTGGAGCCCCCAAAAATAAAGTCTGACGCTATTTCCACTGTTTCCCCATCTATTTGCCATGAAGTGATGGGCCCAGATGCCATGATCTTAGTTTTCTGAATGCTGAGCTTTAAACCGACTTTTTTACTCTCCATTTTCACTCTCATCAAGAGGCTTTTTAGTTCCTCTTCACTTTCTGCCATAAGGGTGGTGTCATCTGCATATCTGAGGTTGATATTTCTCCCGGCAATCTTGATTCCAGCTTGTGCTTCTTCCAGCCCACCGCTTCTCATGATGTACTCTGCACAGAAGTTAAATAAGCAGGGTGACAATATACAGCCTTGACGTACTCCTTTTCCTATTTGGAACCAGTCTGTTGTTCTATGTCCAGTTCTAACTGTTGCTTCCTGACCTGCATATAGGTTTTTCAAGAGGCAGGTCAGGTGGTCTGGGATTCCCATCTCTTGAAGAATTTCCACAGTTTATTGTGATCCACACAGTCAAAGGCTTTGGCATAGTCAATAAAGCAGAAATAGATGTTTTTCTGGAACACTCTTGCTTTTTCCATGATCCAGCGGATGTTGGCAATTTGATCTCTGGTTCCTCTACCTTTTCGAAAACTAGCTTGAAAATCTGGAAGTTCACAGTTCACGTATTGCTGAAGCCTGGCTTGGAGAATTTTGAGCCTTACTTTACTAGTGTGTGAGATGAGTGCAATTGTGCGGTAGTTTGAGCATTCTTTGGCATTGCCTTTCTTTGGGATTGGAATGAAAACTGACCTTTTCCAGTCCTGTGGCCACTGCTGAGTTTTCCAAATTTGCTGGCATATTGAGTGCAGCACTTTCACAGCATCACCTTTCAGGATTTGAAATAGCTTAACAGGAATTCCATCACCTCCACTAGCTTTGTTCGTAGTGATGCTTCATAAGGCCCACTTGACTTTACATTCCAGGATGTCTGGCTCTAAGTGAGTGATCATACCATCGTGATTATCTTGGTTGTGAAGATCTTTTTTGTACAGTTCTTCTGTGTATTCTTGCCACCTCTTCTTAATATCGTCTGCTTCTGTTAGGTCCATACCATTTCTGTCCTTTATCGAGCCTATCTTTGCATGAAATGTTCCCTTGGTATCTCTAATTTTCTTGAAGAGATTTCTAGTCTTTCCCATTCTGTTGTTTTCCTCTATTTCTTTGCATTGATCGCTGAGGAAGGCTTTCTTATCTCTTCTTGCTATTCTTTGGAACTCTGTATTTAGATGCTTATATCTTTCCTTTTCGCCTTTGCTTTTTGCTTCTCTTCTTTTCACAGCTATTTGTAAGGCCTCCCCTAAATTGTAAGGAAATCTAAAAAGGAGTGTGTGTGTGTGTGTGTGTATGTATATATATATATATATATATATATACACTTTGCTGTGCAGCAGAAACTAACACAGTATTGTTAAGGAACTATACTCAACAACAACAAAAAATACCCTACAGAAAGATAACAGCTTTTTCACCATCACCTCTCCTCTATCTCTTCTCTCCACAGCCATATTAATTGGCTCTGGCTCCTTCCGTATGCTTGGCATTAAAGACTGATTTACATGGTCAAGTCTAAGCCCCTTGTGATGGTACCTGGTCTGCATAACCTTCCTGCATGACATTTCAAGATAAAAATGGTGCAATGACATTGAAGATAAGTCTCAAAGTCCATCCAAAGAAAGATTTTCTTTCCACTAGCAGCACACAGAGACATACCTGGAAAGAGGTAGCAGCTCTTTCATGTCTATCTCAAACATCAGGAAATGTAATGTCATGTAATGCCAAGATTTCAAATGCTCTCAGGATTCATCTGCTCCAACTCATGACATAATTAGTGCAGCACAAAGATCGAAAGAATGGCTTGCATCTCCCCAGCTTCGGTGTCCAACTTCTCACTGAACTTCTTCAAACTCTTACAGAAACCTCAAAGTCAACATGTGCCAAGTTCAAATCTTGATTTCTCCTCCAGGGACATGTCTCCTGTGCTGCTCTGTCTCTGAGTGATGCTACCATGCATCCAGTTGCAGAAACCAGAAGCCAGCACCACCCTAAACCAATTTTCCATCCTCTCTTGCCAGGGTAACTGTAATGACTTTTAACTGGTCTGCTATGTACACTGAGCCCCACTCCACACAGAAAGTTCCATCAAAAGGCAGAGTTGAACAAATTTCAAGTTCTGTAATTAAAATCTTTCAGCGGCTTTCAGTGCTCCTGAATAAAGACCAAACTCCTTAATGTGGTCTAGAAGGTTCTGCTTGGTCTGGTCACCCAGCTATATCTAGATTCATCTTACACCACAATCTCCTTAAATCTCTGTCCAGCCACTTTCTCCTCCTCTCAGTCCACCTTACTGCTCATTATTAGGTAAACAATGGGCTTTCAATAAAGAATTCTTGAATGCATTGTAACATGCAGATACAAGTTCAAAACCTAGTATGTCTCTGAACACATGAACCTCCTCAATCCATTGCCTCATCTATAGAGTGGAGATAATAAAACCTATCCAAGGGTTTTTTCAGGATTCAACAAGATATTGACAATAAAGAACTTATCATAGTGCCTGGCACAAAATAAGAACACAGAAATTGTTAGTTATCTAATATTCTGCAGAATACCATCAAAATATTCCTGTTTCCATTAGTAACTGGTCATGCATGTCATTTGTTAATTAATCTGAACCTTTAAAAGCTTCATTCACATTTTGAGTCTGTGCAAATTCTAGGGATAATAAACTTCATGATTTTATTACCCTTAGTGCAAAGGAGTTGAGTGTTGGTACTGACTTGTCCCGACTCACAAGAGCTGATTGTTAAACTTTCAGGAAGTTTGTGAGCCAGTTGTATAATATGGTTTTTATTAAGATTTAAACTGCATAAACTTACATTGAAAGAATTATACTGAAAACAAGATAATAAACAATAAGTACTCAAAACGCATCATATCCTATTTATTTTGCTACATTTTGTTTTAAACTCTGCTCTTGGAGTTATTTATGCCTGTTGTATCTGTGTAACAAAATACTATCTGATGACTCCCTACTGTATATCTCTTCCTATCTGTACTTTCAGTTACATCACATTGGTAGCTTGCAATCGGTCACACTGGGAGTATTTACACCATGGAAATCAGCAACCATTATAAATAAAGATTTCCCTCTCCCCACCTTGAATGCTGGCTTTTAAACATTATCAGCACACCAGTGAGTCATGCCTGATTATGTAGACATCAGAGAAAGATGAAGAAAGACCTCAACATAAATGACAGTGATCTTTTAGCAAAGTCAATAGCTCTCATAACACCGTATAACATTTCCTTTACTGTATTAATGAATCCACTAGATCCTTCCTTAGAGAATATTGACTTTAAGTTTATATACAGTTTTTATTAAGTTTGACTCTCAGGTTTGTTTGTAGAAACAAATGTGGAGGGCACACTGTTATGAGAGAGACATCACAGCTAAGGTATTGACTGTAAGCAGTTTGATGACAAAGAAGGAGAAATAAAAGCAATGAAAACCTAGAGAGGAACAAATAAAGCCCAGGAGTGTGAGGTCACTAGTATAAGGAAGCCCCGAAATAGTCACTATAGCACAGCATAGAACAAGAGTTAATGATCTTAGGGCAGCTAAGAGTCCTCATGAACATGTTTGCTGTCTTCTATATATTGTTTAAGAAAGAATGGTGTGCAATATGCATTTTAAATATCTAAAAATGCATTTCATCAAAACAGACTGGGAAAACTGGATATCCACATACAAAAGAATGGATTTGGATCCTTACCTTAAAACTCAAAGTAGATCTAAAGACCCAAACATAAGAGCTACAACTATAACATTCTTAGAAGAAAACAGGAGAAAAGCTTCATGACTTTGAATTTGGCAATGATTTCTTGGATATGACACTGAAAGCATAGCCAAGAACAATAACAGATATAAATTGGATTTCATCAAAATTAAAAACTTTTGTGCACCAAAGGACACTATCAAGAAAGTGAAAAGGCAACTCATGGAATAGGAGAAAATATTTACAAGCTATATATCTGATAAGCATAATATTCAGAATATATAATGAACTCCTACAACTCAACAACAACAAAAATAAACCACCTAGTTAAAAAATTGGCAAAGGACTTGAATAAACATTTCTCCAGAGAAGAGATACAAATGGCCAATAAGAACCCAAAAAGATGCTCAACATCACCAATCATGAACAAAATGCAAATCAAAGCCACAAGATACCATTTCACATCCATTAGAATGGTTACTATTTAAAAAACCAAAAATAAGAAGTGTTGGTGAAGATGTAGAGATGTTAGAACACTTGTGCCTTATCAGAGAGAAGGTCAAATAGCATAGACACAATGGAAAACAGTATGGCAGTTTCTCAAAAAATTAAGCATAGAATTATCATATGACCCAGTAATTCCATTTCCTGGGATACACCCAAAAGAATTAAAAGCAGGAAATAGAGAACAGATTTGTACACCCCTGTCCATAGCAGTATTCTTCTCAATAGCCAAAAGGTGGAGACAACCTAAATGCACATAGGCAGAAGAAAGGATAAGCAAAATGTGGTATATGTGTACAATGGAATATTACTCAGCCTACAAATACATGCTTAGTGAAATCAGGTAGACAGGAAAGGACAAGCATTGTATGATTCCATTTAGTTGAGGTATGTAAAATAGTCAAGTCCATGGAGACAGCAAGTAGGATACTGGTTACCAGAGGCTTGGGGAGGGGTAAATGGGGAGTTATTAAACAATAGCTGGATGCGGAGTTTCAATTTAGAAAGATGAATAAGTTCCGGAAATGGATAATGGTGATGGTTGCACAACAATGTGAGTATCTTTAAAGCCACTTAAATTGTACACTTAAAAATGGTTAAAATAGAGGGAGGGTGGGAGAGAGGTTCAAGAGGGAGGGAATATATGTATGCTTATGGCTGGTTCATGTTGTTGTACAGCAGAAAGTAACACAACATTGTAAAGCAATTATCCTCCAATTAAAATATTTTTCAAATGATAAATTTTATGTGATTAAATTTTACCACCACAAAAAGTGCTTTATAAGCATAAAAATCTAAAAATGGTTATTATGTAACCTAACTCTACACCTAAAGCAACTAGAAAAGGAAGAAATGAAGAACCCCAGGATTAGTAGAAGGAAAGAAATCTTAAAAATTAGGGCAGAAATAAATGCAAAAGAAACAAAAAAGAACATAGCAAAAATCAACAAAGCCAAAAGCTGGTTCTTTGAGAGGATAAATAAAATTGACAAACCATTAGCCAGACTCATCAAGAAACAAAGGGAGAAAAATCAAATCAATAACATTAGAAATGAAAATGGAGAGATCAGAACAAACACAGAAATACAAAGGATTATAAGAAACTACTATCAGCAATCATATGCCAATAAAATGGACAACTTGGAAGAAATGGACAAACTCTTAGAAAAGTACAACTTTCCAAAACTGAACCATGAAGAAATAGAAAATCTTAACAGACCTATCACAAGCACGGAAATTGAAACTGTAATCAGGAATCTTCCAGCAAACAAAAGCCTGGGTCCAGACGGCTTCACAGCTGAATTCTACCAAAAATTTAGAGAAGAGCTAACACCTATCCTACTCAAACTCTTCCAGAAAATTGCAGAGGAAGGTAAACTTCCAAACTCATTCTATGAGGCCACCATCACCCTAATACCAAAACCTGACAAAGATCCCACAAAAAAAGAAAACTACAGGCCAATACCACTGATGAACATAGATGTAAAAATCCTTAACAAAATTCTAGCGATCAGAATCCAACAACACGTTAAAAAGATCATATGTCATGACCAAGTGGACTTTATCCCAGGGACGCAAGGATTTTTCAATATTCACAAATCAATCAATGTAATATACCACATTAACAAATTGAAAAATAAAAGACATATGATTATCTCAATAGATGCAGAGAAAGCCTTTGACAAAATTCAACATCCATTTATGATAAAAATTCTCCAGAAAGCAGGAATAGAAGGAACATACCTCAACATAATAAAAGCTACATATGACAAACCCACAGCAAACATTATCCTCAATGGTGAAAAATTGAAAGCATTTCCTCTAAAGTCAGGAACAAGACAAGGGTGCCCACTTTCATCACTACTATTCAACATAGTTTTGGAAGTTTTGGCCACAGCAATCAGAGCAGAAAAAGAAATAAAAGGAATCCAAATTGGAAAAGAAGAAGTAAAACTCTCACTGTTTGCAGATGACATGATCCTCTACATAGAAAACCCTAAAGACTCCACCAGAAAATTACTAGAGCTAATCAATGAATATAGTAAAGTTCCAGGATATAAAATCAACACACAGAAATCCCTTGCATTCCTATACACCAATAATGGGAAAATAGAAAGAGAAATTAAGGAAACAATTCCATTCACCATTGCAACAAAAAGAATAAAATACTTAGGAATATATCTACCTAAACAAAAGACCTATATTTAGAAAAGTATAAAACACTGGTGAAAGAAATCAAAGAGGACACTAATAGATGGAGAAATATACTGTGTTCATGGATCGGAAGAATCAATATAGTGAAAATGAATATACTACCCAAAGCAATCTATAGATTCAATGCAATCCCTATCAAGCTACCAATGGTATTTTTCACAGAGCTAGAATAAATAATTTCACAATTTGTACAGAAATGCAAAAAACCTTGAATAGCCAAAGCAATCTTGAGAAAGAAGAATGGAACTGGAGGAATCAACCTGCCTGACTTCAGGCTCTACTACAAAGCCACAGTCATTGAGACAGTATAGTACTGGCACAAAGACAGAAATATAGATCAATGGAACAAAATAGAAAGCCCAGAGATAAACCCACGCACCTATGAACACCTTATCTTTGACAAAGGAGGCAAGAATATACAATGGAGAAAAGACAATCTCTTTAACAAGTGGTGTTGGGAAAACTGGTCAACCACTTGTATAAGAATGAAACTACAACACTTTCTAACACCATACACAAAAATAAACTCAAAATGGATTAAAGATCTAAACGTAAGACCAGAAACTATAGAACTCCTAGAGGAGAACATAGGCAAAACACCCTCCGACATAAATCACAGCAGGATCCTCTATAACCCACCTCCCAGAATATTGGAAATAAAAGCAAAAATAAACAAATGGGACCTAATTAAACTTAAAAGCTTCTGCACAACAAAGGAAACTATAAGCAAGGTGAAAAAACAGCCTTCAGAATGGGAGAAAATAATAGCAAACGAAGCAACTGACAAAGCATTAATCTCAAAGATATACAAGTAACTCCTGCAGCTCAATTCCAGAAAAATAAACGACCCAATCAAAAAATGGGCCAAAGAACTAAACAGACATTTCTCCAAAGAAGACATACAGATGGCTAACAAACACATGAAAAGATGCTCAACATCACTCATGATCAGAGAAATGCAAATCAAAACCACAGTGAGGTACCATTTCAGGCCAGTCAGAATGGCTGCTGTCCAAAAGTCTACAAACAATAAACAATGTAGAGGGTGTGAAGAAAAGGGAACCCTCTTACACTGTTGGTGGGAATGCAAACTAGTACAGCCACTATGGAGAACAGTGTGGAGATTCCTTAAAAAACTGGAAATAGAACTGCCATACAACCCAGCAATCCCACTGCTGGGCATACACATTGAGGAAACAAGAATTGAAAGAGACACATGTACCCCAATGTTCATCACAGCACTGTTTACAATAGCCAGGACATGGAAGCAACCTAGATGTCCATCAGCAGACGAATGGATAAGAAAGCTGTGGGTACATACACACAATGGAGTATTACTCAGCCATTAAAAAGAATACATTTGAATCAGTTCTAATGAAGTGGATGAAACTGGAGCCTATTATACGGAGTAAAGTAAGCCAGAAAGAAAAACACCAATACAGTATGCTAACACATATATATGGAATTTAGAAAGATGGTAACGATAACCCTATATGCGAGACAGCGAAAGAGACACAGATGTGTAGAACAGTCTTTTGGACTCTATGGAAGAAGGCAAGGGTGGGATGATTTGGGAGAATGGCATTGAAACATGCATAATATCATATATGAAACGAATCGCCAGTCCAGGTTCGATGCATGATACAGGATGCTCGGGGCTGGTGCACTGGGATGACCCAGAGGGATGGTAGGGGAAGGGAAGTGGGAGAGGGATTCAGGATGGGGAACATGTGTACACCTGTGGCTGATTCATGTTGATGTATGGCAAAACCAATACAATATTGTAAAGTAATTAGCCTCCAATTAAAATAAATAAATTTATATTAAAAAAAATTTTTAAAGGTTATAATATGAACTTTATTTAAAATGGTTATTTAATGTACTTTTTAAAAATGTACAACTTAAAGTGGACAAGCTTCAGGTCTCCAGAATAATACTGTATACGAAACATCACAGTCTCTGATTGGAATGGGACACAAGATGTGGTATTTATTTGTTATCAGTGTAATCATAAATATCAACAATGACATCCTCTATTGCTATAAGTTCAACCTCTGATCAACTATAAAGACAAATACAGTCCTTAAAAGTGTCTGTGGGGGGAGACAGAGAAAGAACAGGATTAGACCAGAAGGGTGGACAGTGGGTGGCTTCTCTTGGGGAAGTTTAAAAAAGTGAAGATGAAAGAAGGCAAGGTGTCCTTAATAGTTACAAAAGAAGGTGAACTACAGTGTGACAGGAGACTAAAAAAAAAAAAGATCCACGGGGTGGGCTCAAAAACTGCTGGCTTTTGCAGGTGTTGCTATAGGATACCACTTTGGAACTGAACCCATTTGTTTCCCCACGCCTGACTCTGCCTGACCTCTGTTTGAAATTTTCCCTGAGCTCATTGTCTCAGACAGGACAGAAAAGGAGATTCTGGGAGCTTCTTCTTGGGTTTGTGTATTTCAATAGCCCATATACCTGAACAGAACAAAGAGATCAAGGTCTCAGTCACAGCATTTCAGAATTGAAGAAGTGGTCACCTTCCCCCATCTTCTGCCCCAAGAACATGAAGACCAGAAATGATATGCCTGGGTTGTTCTGAGGGAGCAAAAGTGGGGAGAAGAGGAGCACTAGGAATACCCCGGATGTCAGTGGCCTTGGAGATGGTTGTCCTGCAGCAGCCATAAGGGCTGGGGCTGCAGGGTGAGTGTAGGGGAAGTGGGCAGGCTCTTATTTTGGCAGAGATGTCTGCTTGTTGTAAGAGAAACCCTAGACCAAGAATAAATGCCTGAGATTACATTTCTGCCACTTCAGTAGAATGGTGATGCAGAACAGAAATTAAGTTATAGAAAAATCAAGAAAGCTACATTTTTTCCATATGTGAGTTTGTGTACTGAGATTTGCACTTTGTACAGTTTGGGGAGTCTAGGAAATCATGACTATGATCCAGGAAAGCATATAAAGTGAGGATAGTGGAGCTGGTGGAAATTCTAAGGTTTAGTGAGTAAGCAGTAGAATTATCTACAAAGGAGCTATAGATCCCAAAAGGTAAGGAGAGCACCCGGAAAGAGTGTTGGCCTGGTGCATGAAGACTCACATACTATCAAGTGGCCTGCAAGCTGGTTGTGCCAGAATCAAGGTAGTGCTCTCACTGACATGGCCTGAGAGTGTAATTTTCTTCTCTGACTCACCCTGGTAACAATTGATCCTGTCTTAGACACCAAGAAAATCCAATCCCACTGGTTTCCATTTTGTAGTCCCCAATTTGGGTGACATATGGGCAGCCACAGGGCTTTTCAGGTCATGCCTGATGTGTTTCTTAAATGTCTTTCCACCTGGTCCATAATGGCTCATTCCTGTTGCCCAGGGTGTCCTCATCACAATCTCACCTCTTTAATTCTCCCAAGTAACCTCAACACTGTGACCTTACCTCCTCCTTTAAGCCTGTCTTTGGGATTAGGATCAATACCTGCTGCTTGGCTTTTATTCCAGTGATGGATAGCTTTGGAAACTCTTATCTGGGCTGGTTTACTGTCTCCATCTGATACTCCAAACTAATCTTCAGCCAAAGAGTCTTTTAAAAATGTCCTTATTTTAAAGAAAGATGGATGATCCTCTCTGTTTCAAATAAGAAGGAAAATCAAACTGGGAACAAAGAAGGAATTTTGTTCTGTTTTGTTTCAAGGAGTCCTTGAGAGCTATTAATAGATCGTCTTTCTTTTCTTTGGTTACTTTGATGCTCCACATTCAGTAAGAACCTGGCTGCCAGGAAGGTAGTGGGCAGTAGCAACCTGGGGCTTGAACTTGAGCTATAAGTAGAACTTCTAAATATCTTTAAATTTTTTTCTCAAAAAATTATTTTCTGCTTTTTTTTCTAGGCTCAAGAAATAATGAAATTTCAAGAAATAGCTGAGATTTCATTCAGATACTCAAATTAGGTCCCACATGGAAATTCTAAAACTTCCCTCATGGTGGCTCATTCTTGTAGGTCCTCTTGAGCTTTGTGCTTGAGTGTTCAGCCTCAAGGAGGAAAAGAACTGCCATATATTCCACTTAGAGTCACTCCTTCATTTGCAGATGGCTTTGGGATTGTGCTTAGAGTTAGTTGTCCCCATCCTGAGTGGGGAGATGAGTAAAGCTGGAAATAGACACAGAGTGAAATGAAGTCAATTTGGCATTTGAAGTGGAATTACTATGAGTGATTTAAGCCATTATTTTAGGAATTAGACCTTGCCGGATCATCGGAGTGTATTAAGCAGTTATGTGAATCTGCTGTCCCTGTGTCTGATGAGGACTGGAAGTCAGCAGTCCATTGTCCAGTCACAGAATGGGACAAGGGACATCAAGTCGGGGAGAGGCAAGGACAGATGGGGACCTGGGAGGAAGTGCAGGAACCCATGTGAGTCTCTCAGCACCCTCAAGCACCTGCCCAGGAGTCAAGGGAGCTGCAGGCTGGTGGCTGTCTCACCCACAAGGGAAGCCAACAGATTCACAGCAGTGTGCACGCTGCTGCGAGCCTCCCCTTTTTACACTAGCAAACTTTGTGTTGCTCTCACTTTCTATCTCTTTCATGTACTTAAGAAATTGTTTTTTTAAGGAAAAGCAATACTAGAGACTAACTAAATACAGAAGCAGCTAGACATTGCCTCCCCACCTCCAGGTAAAGTCACATCTTTATAGACATGTGCAAAGATGGCAGTGGAGACTGGAGCGAGTAGCCACAAGCCAAGGAATGTCTGGAGCCACCAGAGGTGGAAGGAACAAGGGAGGATTCTACTTCAGAGCCTTGGGAGGTGGTGAGGCTCACTGACACCTTGGTTTCAGACTTCTGGCCTCCAGAACTACGGAGCATTATTTTAATCCATCAAGTTTGTGGCAGTTTATTATAGCAGCTACAGAAAACATACCCCTTCAAATCTCTCTGTAACCCTGCTGCTGCTGCTGCTGCTGCTAAGTTGCTTCAGTCATGTCCGACTCTATGCGACCCCAGAGATGGCAGCCCACCAGGCTCCCCCATCCCTGGGATTCTCCAGGCAAGAACAATGGAGTGGGTTCCCATTTCCTTCTCCAATGCATGAAAGTGAAAGGTGAAAGTGAAGTTGCTCAGTCGTATCTGACTCTTAGCGACCCCATGGACTGCAGCCTACCAGGCTCCTCTGTCCATGGATTTTCCAGGCAAGAGTACTGGAGTGGGGTGCCATTGCCTTCTCCATGGAAATCCCTTACCAGCTATTAAATATTTTGAAGAACACTGTGAATAAGCATATTATTGAATATTACAGAGGTAAGTACCAGAAGAAGAATATAAAACAGAAATGGTTTTGTTAAAATAATTAGGAGATAAGGCCAGGCAGGAAGAGAAATCTATCTTTTCATTTTGTTCTCTTCTGTCCTTTTTCAAATTTTATTTTCCATGTATATACATTATTTTTTAAATCACTATGAAAAAAGAAAATATCAGATAATAGCACAAACATGTTTAAGAATGTCTGGACTAGAGAACAACTCAAAGATTTCACATAAGAAATCAGCACAAGGCAAAATTGGGAAACAGACAAGGTGATTCTGGGAGTTTCTAATCCAGACAATTCTAAGCCAAGGAAGAAAGGTCAAGTATCTGAAAAGAGCCTCCACTAGAGGGTACATGTTTCTAAGCTTCATCACATTTGAAGCCTTTATCACTCCTGAGATGGCCATATTTCAGCCAGGTCTATGGTCTGTGATGGGAAGGACTATTCATCCGTGAGTATACACACTGATTGCATATCATTAGTACACCACTGCTTGCCTAAGTCTTGAGATATTTATGATGAGGAGTGATTATTACATATATAAAATCACACTAATGTTTTATATGAAAAGAAAATACCGAGAAGGAGAAAAGTCCATTGCACCTATTGACAGCGCGCATTTACCATCCTTAAGATCTGTCAAGAGTTCTGGTTGCAAAACATTGATTTTATAATAGCAATAAAGTTTACAGATGACAAAAATATGAGCTTGTTTACTCCTGGAAGGTTTTATTATTCATGCAAACAATTAGTCAAATACAAAGGCTGTGATATACATTGCAAAATCGTTTCTGAGCCAGAAAGACCTCAAGAAGAGAGATTCAATAGAAATGATTTTGCAAAATATGATTAAAGTGATTTTTTAAACTAAGTATTAAAAGGCCAGGCTCCACACCTGGAACAAAGGTTGAGCCCAGTCAAGATCTTTGTGATCAAGAAGAAATGGATGGAAGGAAGGTTTATCTTAAGGGCTCTCATATAGTCAGCTGTGTCATTTGCACCACCAGAAACTTCAGGCTGTGGGATACCTGCAGCTTAAACCTAAGTCTAGTAAGGCATCCCAGACCTACTGAATCACAGGCTGCTGGTTCCAGCTGATTACTAGTCTCTCTAACTGTGGCTGTGCATGAGGAGTTAAATGTGTTTAGTATGAGTGAGACAAATCCATTTTCCTTTTCCCTTAACATAATCTGCTTTCTCCCCTAAAACACACTGTCCAGATCCAAACTATAGATTTTCTTCCTGCATAATATTGTGCAGAAAGTTAAAATAATAGCAATGATGCGGTTAATTCAAACTGTCAGAGCCATGCAATACTCTATAGGAAAACACTGGAGGGTTGTCAGGGATTCAGAAGTAAACTAAAGTGTTTCCATGAGACTCTAGTGATGGCAGTGAGCTTTTTGTTTTCCCTCACCTCCCACTCTCCAAGCATTCATTTCCTTTCTTCCCTTGCTCCTGCTAGGGTCCCCAAATTTCTAGCTACATAATTTGGGTGTTCCTGACCTTTCCCCAATTGGAACTAATTGGCCTTAATTGCCTGGCCCCTCTGATTGGTTCAGAGGTGAGCATGTGACGCAAGTTAATCTAAGCAGAAGGAAGCTCTGATGGGTAGAAAAAGCTAATGTTTTCTCCCCAGAGATGAGAATTAAGATCCATCTAACCCTGGTTGTTGCTGCCAAGCATTCCACAGTGATGAGGAAAACCAGTCTTAAAAGAAGCTGACACAGTGCAAGGCAGAGCAGAGTGAATGACATGGGTGACATTGTTGAGCTTCTGGATCAGTTCTCGCATAAAATTCTCCCTAAATCTGGATTTCTCTGCCAATAAATTCCTTTCAGTTGTTTAAGCTGATGTAAGTTTCTCTTACATACAACTAAACGCTAATAGATATTGTGCCATCCATAAACGTCTAGCTACTTTCCATGCAAATCCCTAGAGTTCATCCCCAAAAGTAAGACTGGAATGTTGGGGCCACTCCTAAATAACTCTAATTACTAGAGACCTCGAAACACTTCCAGGGGTTTCCCTGGTGGCTCAGTGGTAAAGAATCCACCTATAAAGCAGAAGATGCGGAAATACAGGTTTGATCCCTGGTCCAGGAATATCCCAATGCTGTGGAACAACTAAGCCCGTGAAAGTTTAAGCTGCTCAGTCGTGTCCGACTCTTTGCGATCCCATGGACTATACAGTCCATGGAATTCTCCAGGCCGGAATACTGGAGTGGGTAGCCTTTCCCTTCTCCAGGGGATCTTCCCTACCCAGGGATTGAACACAGGTCTCCCACATTGCAGGCGAATTCGTTACCACCTGAGCCATCAGGGAAGCCCAGCTAAGCCCGTGCACCACGACTACTGAGTCTGTGCTCTAGAGCCTGGGAGCCACACCTACTGTAGCCAGTGCTCTGCAACAAGAGAGCCGCCACAGTGAGAAGCCTGTGCACAACGAGAGAGCAGCCCCGGTTTGTCACAACTAGAGGAGAGCCCGCATAGCACAGACAAAAATCAATCAATAAAATTATATGCAAAAAAATTTCCAGAAATCTATGTACGGAATATTATGTTGAGATTTGAATTCTTGACGAATCTGCAATCACCATGAGTCCTTGGTATTTACTGAATAGTGTTTCAACCATGAGGAGGGGAGGATACATCTAGGAACACCCCGGCTTTCTGGGGTCATTGGACTTCAGGATGAATTCTGGCTGCTTCCAAGAAAAGGTCTTGGTCACATAAGGGTTTGGCCAGAATCAGGACAACTTCCTATTCAAACTTGCACTTGCCCTTCTGTTCTAGAGGCACTGAGTGAGAATGTACAGGTCAACTGATTAAAATAATTCATGATACAGAGTTCCTTTACCACTGAAGTGTCTGTGAGAAGAGCCACCAAAGGATCCAAGAAAACATTCCTACAGGGTCAGTCTGTAAATGCAAAACATTCTTATATCTTTTAAATGAGTGTTTGATATATTGCCTTAATAATAAATTTATTTATCTATACCTCACTTTCAAAAATGATTTGCAGTGAATTTAATATTATGTAGGATAAATAAGATTAAATAAATGGATGAACTCAATATAAAAGTAATGATAAGAAAATAAAATAAATAAAAGAAAAAAGTATATAAAATGGTTTCATAATATCCTGTGCAGTTGCTATAGGTGAACAACAGATTTGTCTCTGACCTCTCAAATTAGCCAAAGAGGGAAACATACCTCTAATAGATTCATGAAGTCCAACAGATTTTTTTAAAAAGAGAGGAAGAAAAGAAACAAAAATTGTTACACAGGAAAGAACAGTTTTACTGAGAAAACTTTTTCCTGTAGTAATTTCTCACTGTGCTTCAGAGACTCTCCAAGAACAAATTCTGGAAAACACGTCAACGTAGCTGATGGTATAACCTCAAAGTGCTGTTCAGCAACAGCAGTTCTAGGTGAGGAATCAAACACTCTCTGGTCACAGCTCTTTAATTATCTGCCATGGTCCAATCTGGCAATTTACAATGTCCATTTAAATATCAAGACCCCAAGATTGAGGGTGCTACCCATGGGCATCTTGTATCCATGGGGAGCCACCATCTACAAGGAAAGCTGACGTGAGAGGTGGAGAGAAACACAGATGGATTTGACTGACACCTGGACTACTCAGTTCTATCAGTTCTATCTAATCAATTCCATTTTTGCCTAAATAGTCAAAATTGGGTTCTTTTCACTCTACTGTGTTTCCATACTCTTGAGGGATGATGCCCACTCTCGTCAAAGTCAAAGGCCAAGTTCAGGGGGAAAGAGACATAGGGAAGCACGTATCTTTCCCACAGGTAGGAGCAGTAGGAGGCATGTTCATTCTAATCCCCACCACTCCCTCCACACAGCTGTGACCAAGTAGCAAATGGGCAGCAAGATGTGTATTTGCAGGACCCTTCTCATCCCTGGTTGTTGAGTGAAGCCACTGGCTTCTGTTTCTTTATTTCATACTTATTAAATTGTGAGTCTATGAAATGATGCTACATGAATTGATCCTATAAAGGAACTGAATCTGTGTCATTTGAGCAACCAGCTGCTAGAGAACAGATGGTGTGTCTGAGCATGAGCTAGTTTGCTCATCTAAAAGCTCCCCTCTTTGCAAGTGCTTTGCTCCCTGCAGCAGCTCTGACTTGTTCCAGGTAATCTATATTTATCAATAGGGTATGAACATTGTAAAAATAAGGCAATTATAGTTCCATGACAGAGCTAAATATTATGTCACTATATGAAGCAAATGGCATTGCTAGTCATTCCTTCAAATATTATTTGCTTTATAAAAGCTGCATTTCAAAGCATTGGAACCCAGCAGGGATTCTTTGTCAACAATCTGCCATTTCTAGCTAAATTAAGTAATCATCTGGCTACTATATTTAGAAAGTGTGTGCAGGCTACAGAACATATAGAGAGCTCTAAATGGTGCATTTATCTTCAGGGACACCATTACATAGGAGCAGAGGAGCATCTGCTTTTAAGAGAAAATGGGCTTTCTATTAGAACCGCAGAACAAAAGAGACACTATAAAGAAGTGACTTTTCCCAGAAAATCCAAGTGTGATCAGGTTGTTTATGAAGATAGGGTAGAATATCGTGCAATTTTTCTCAAAGAGTTTCTCCTCCTTATGTTAAGTTTCTCCTCCCTCTTTCAATTTTATAAATAAGGAAACCACAGCTCAGAGGTATAAGAAATTTGCCTAATACCTTGTAGAAAGTTGAAGAAGGAAATGGCAACCCACTCCAGTATTCTTGCCTGGAGAATCCCATGGATGGAGGAGCTTGGTGGGCTACAGTCCACGGGTCGCAGAGTCGGACACGACTGAGCGACTTCACTTTGTGGAAAGTAAGAGACAAAGGCGGCTCAGGCTACTTCTGAGTCCACTCTGGCTACCACACTGTGTATGTGTGTGTCCCTCAGTTGTGTCTGACTCTTTGCAACCCCATGGACCATAGCCCACCAGGTTCCTCTGTCCATGGATTTTCCAGGGAAGAATACTGGAGCAGGTGGCCATTTCTTTCTCTGGGGGAATGTTCCTGACCCAAAGATTGAACCCACAACTCTTGTGTCTCCTGCACTGGCAGGCAGATTCTTTACCACTGAGCCATCTGGGAAACCCAGCAACCACACCATGGCTGCCTCCTAAACAATGAATCCTTCTGCTGTATTTGCCCTGTGATGGTAATCCATGTCCTTTGCTTGAATTTTCAAACCCCTCTCACATTCTTTCTATTCCTGCCCAAGGAAATGGGCTAAAATGTATCAACTGTTTTCAGGCGATGACCTGAGTTTTCTGGAAACAAACAAAACAGAATTCCAAAGAAAATTTGTGAAAACTACAAAGAAAACCAGCAGAGGACTTGAGCCCTCTAGTATGTCCATTGTCTGACTTCTTGCAGCCCTGTCCTGATTATTCTCTGGGCCCTAAACATAGGTTTATTCCATGCCTGTACTGCTGCAGAGGAAAGACCACAGGACCTTGCTGTCCATAAAAACTCTTTGCAGGAGGGAGTGAGGAGAGTGTCAGGCAGCCAGGAGTGGGCCTGAAGACCACTGCACATCATGTTTACCCATTAAACATCCAGCCTTTCTTTTCTACCTGAGATCTACTCTGGTCAGCAAGAATCTGAATATGACATGCTGTGAGTAGGACAGAGAGAAAGAGAGCAAAAGAGAAAGGAAGAGAGAGAGAGAAAGTTGCTTCTGCTTGGAGTTCATTGAGCTTCTTTTGCCTAAAGAGTTCATCATTTTCTAACCATCATTTATTCAAATAAATTGTTCTTCTCTCTCCTTTTCTTCTAGAACTTAATTGCACACATGGTAAATAGCTTAATATTATCCCACAAGCCATCACTGCTCTGTTATTTGCTTTTTTTCAGTGATTTTTCTATATATCCTTCATTTTGTACCAATTCTGTCCCTATGTCTTCAAATTCACTGATCCTTCTTCCTTAGTGCCTAGTCTTCCGTTAATTTCACATGCTAATTTTTTTTAATATTGTATTTTTCACCCCTAAAAATTTCATTTGGTTCTTTTTATCTTCCATTTGTCTTCTCATTATGTTCATGCACTTTAACTGTTTGATCATGCATGTTTATAATAGCTGTTTTAACACCTTTTTCTGCTGATTGTATCTATAGAACCAACCCATGCCGATTGACTGATTTTATTCTGGTTATGGGTTACACTTCCCTGCTTTGGGACATGTCTGATGATTTTTTAAATTGGATTAAGGGCATCATGAATGTTACGTTGTTGAAAGCCTGGATTTTTGTTTGTTTTCCTTTAAAGTGCATCAGGCTTTGTTTTGGTAAGCAATGGCTTGCTTTTCAGCTTGATCCCTTCTAGACCTGTTTTCTTAGCTTGTCAATCACACATCTTTTATTTTCATTTCAGGGGTGTTCAGCCTTACAGGCCATTAAGGCATGGCTCCCTCTGATCTCCACTGCAAGTCCTGGGTGACCAATGAAGACTCTCTACTCTGGCTGGTTGGAGTGTAAACATTTCACTGCCCTGGTGAACTTACAAGACCCAGATTGCATTTTCCCTTGCCTTAGAGTGTTTCATGCATGCACATACAACCCAATCATCAGCAAGATTCAAGGGGCCCTCCATGAGGATTTATCTAGCTCTATTTCTGCATAGTACCTTCTTCCTCAAACTATGACCTGCAATGTCCACGTTCCACAGAGTTCCCGATCTCCTTTTCCTCTACTGAGCAAGCCCACTGTGTTCTGCTTGGGATTCCTCTTCCTGGACTACAGGGTAGAAATCGCCTCCGAGTGGAAGCCAGGTGACAGTGGGCCTCATCCTGTTTGATTCACATCTCTCAGGAATCACAGCTGCCTCTGTCCAATGTTTGAAAATAATTGTTTCATCAACTGCCCAGTTTTCAACTTATTTATGGTGGAAAGGCCCCAGTGCCTCTATTCTAAAATAAAACAGAAGTTCGAGGAATTTTTAAAATTTGAAAGTCATCATAACATTTCCCAAATTTCCCAAATTCCTATGCAACACTTCTTTCAGAATATCTATTAATGTCTTCAGGAATTAGTCTTCCTTTGGAAAACTTTTGTTTAAAGAGTGTGATCCTTAGAAGGGGAATAGGCTTATGATGGGTGTCAGAGAAGATGATTATATAGGCTTAGTACATTTCTATTGGAGAAGGAAATGGCAACCCACTCCAGTGTTCTTGCCTGGAGAATCCCAAGGATGGGGAAGCCTGGTGGGCTGCAGTCTATGGGGTCGCATAGAGTTGGACATGACTGAAGTGACTTACCAGCAGCCGCAGCAGTACATTCCTAATACAAAGGTCCATCTAGTCAAGGCTATGGTTTTTCCAGTAGTCATGTATGGATGTGAGAGTTGGACTGTGAAGAAAGCTGAACACCGAAGAATTGATGCTTTTGAACTGTGGTGTTGGAGAAGACTCTTGAGAGTCCCTTGGACTGCAAGGAGATCCAACCAGTCCATTCTAAAGTAGATCAGTCTTGGGTATTCTTTGGAAGGACTGATGCTAAAGCTGAAACTCCAATACTTTGGCCACCTCATGCAAAGAGTTGACTCATTGGAAAAGACTCTGATGCTGGGAGAGATTGGGATCAGGAGGAGGACGACAGAGGGTAAGATGGCTGGATGGCATCACCGACTTGATGGACATGAGTTTGAGTGAACTCCAGGAGTTGGTGATGGATAGGGAGGCCTGGCATGCTACAGTTCATGGGGTCACAAGGAGTTGGACACGACTGAGCGACTGAACTGAACTGAACTGAATATAATATAGTTATTTTTCTTCAAATGGCTCATCTTTTAGTGAGTTTGGTTTGGTCTATTCTTTGGATTTATGATTATTTAAATTTTTGAATTATGCTTTGTTAATACTTATTGTTAAGTATCCCACGTTGATTGGAAAATTTAGATACCAGAAGAAATGACACTGCAAAATTCCTCCCAATATTTAAGTCTCAAATTAATACAATTAATCCATTTCTTATTCAATGCATTAAACCTCCAATTACTTGACTGGCAACATGTTTGTAACTTTTAGGGGTTTTTCTCCACAAATATGTGACAGAATCCTCACAGGTACTTGCATGTGTGGCCCAAATGTCCCTGGACTCACCAACTTGCAGGTCACATTACCTCCTGGGGGGTAGAGGGCGGAAGACCGGGTCATATCATCACAGTTTGCGCCTCCAGCTCCAGGGCTCTGAATTCTTCATGGCACCCCAAGGCACCGACTTCTCTTTCATACCTCAGACCCTGTCCCTCTGCCTTCCTTTGGCCACTATTTTCAATATTGCATTAACAATAATTTTTTTTAAGCAAGAAAATACAATTCAAAGGCAATAAAAGAGTTCTTTGAAAGTCTGACAAAATTTCCAAGATATACAAGGAGAGACTGAAATATGATTTGCTGAAGCCATTGGAAGCTTTGGTTCAATGTAATAAATATTTATTAAGCATGTCATTTGTCCATGATAAAATATTTTTAAGAAGTCTCAGTAGCCCATCTCCAGTTATGTGAGAACCAACACAACACAATCAAGCCAGCATTACACAAAATACTTTGTCATCCCTCACCAGAACCTCTGATGTCTTTTTTTTTCTTTTGAAGAAAATCTTCATTTCTGGGATTAATTAATTGATACTACATTTTGTAGAAGTTTAGAGGGTAGGGTTTGTTCAAATTACCAAATTGTAACACACAGATGAACTTCTCAAGTTTAAGTCATTCCAGCTGCAATGTGACTTTAAGAGGAAATGAAAGGGAAGCAGAGGAAAGAGGAAACAATTCAGTAAGTGAACAAGTGCAGATTCATGAAATAAAGGAAAAAGTGCTGGCACAGGAAAGATGTAAGACAGTGGAATAAAATTCAAGGCTCATGTGGATGTAGGTGAATTATCATGGGGAGCAGGGTGGAGAGAGAGAAATATAAAGCTGAAGTCATCTAAGTATTTCCATAAGAAAACAAAACAAAATAAAAAACATTTCTCCATTTCACTGGTAGCCTTACTTTTCCCAACTTTTTCTTAAGTAAAAAATGCTGGGATTTCCCTGGCAGTCCAGAGGTTAGGACTTGAGCTTTCACTGCCAGGGCGGGGTTCAATTTCTCTTCAGAGAAATATGATTCCACAAGTCGTGGGGTGCAGCCAAAAAATACTGTCTGTAGTTTTAGGTAGAATGAGGTATTTGCATGTATAAATAGTTCAAAAAACATCTATAAACCCCATAATCGATAATCTCTCCATGTATATGTCTGTAAGACTAGTTTTATCAGATATAAGTACCTAGAACCCAGCAGGTACTTCACAAGTATCCGTTTAATGTATGAATTCCTGACAATGATCGAGTGTACTGCATAGCTTAAAAACCAATGCCATACGACCTGGTTTGCTCAGTTACGTTGATCTCATGTCTTTGAGCATTAAAATGCTCATATTATGCAACAGTACCACTTTTGTTAGAAAATCTGAAAGAACAGATTATTTATGCTTCGAATTAAAAGTATTATAGAATTTACTGGGAGTTAATGTATGCACAATGGATGGCTCCTTACGTTTAACCCTAATTCTGCTGAAGACATTGCTTTCTGCTCACACAGGTACACGTGATTTGAGAGCACCCATCTCTGGACTCACGTGAAACCCACCTTCGGTTTGGAGCTGCAGCTGCTTCTAACAGAACCCGTTGCTTGTGGTTTTGCCTCACTGCACGTGGACTCGGCAATGCCTTTGTTCCGCGTCTGTCCCTCATCTCTAGCTGCCACTCACTATGCCGTCTTCTTTTTACTTTTTCTTTTACCAGTTTCCAAAGTGAAATACTTTTAAAATTAATTTTTATTGGAGTATAGTTGCTTTGCAATGTCTTGCTAGTTTCTACTCTACAGCAAATTGAGTCAGCTATTCATATACATATATATATATATATATATATCCCCTCTTTTTTGTATTTCCTTTCCATTTAGGTCACCACAGAGCACTGAGTAGAGTTCCCCGATATTATACACTATTGATACTATGTATAAATAGATAACTAATGAGAATCCAAAATGCAATAATTGATAGCGAAACTGCCTAGCACCAATGCATGCCTCGTGCCTCAGTGTGTGCATACAGCAAGCCTTCCCACCTGATGCCCACTGCACTGCCAAACCACGACTGCTTATGCCTCTATTTTGACACCTGATTCACGCATGTCCTCTGAGGGAAGGCGTGACGCCCGGCATTCACTTCTATCATTGGCAGACCTAATTGACGACCTGCCTTATCAGCCAGTAGAACTGATGTTCAGTTTATGTGTGTTGATGACACCACGGCAGAAGCCAATTCCTGACACCAGTTCTAACCTTGTCAGCCAGTGTCCTGTTCCTGTTTGATGAGATACTTCAGTATTTCTGATAAAATAATTGATTATTAATGTTTATAGGGTTTTTCATCATAATTGATGTCAGTGATCCTCCTGCTGCTCAAGGATCACATGAGGTGCTTTTTGACAATGGACATTCTGGGATCCCTTTCTCAGAGATTAACAGGACTTGTATGTGGCTCAGGAATCTGCATTTTCACAAACACCTCCAAGATACAAGAAGTGCCTGGATTGTACTTTGAGACACACTGACCTATACAGCCTCAGACAAGCGCACCATTAGATTCAATCTATAAACTATTTTTTTAAAAAGCACATTCTGCATTTTACCAATGGGTAAACAAGATATTAAGGGCTACCTAAATGATGTTAGTGGTAAAGAACCGGCCTGGCAAAGCAGGAGATGTAAGAAACACAGGTTCGATCCCTGGGTCGGGAAGATCCTGTGGAGGAGAACACGGCAACCCACTCCAGTATTCTTGCCTAGAGAATCCCATGGACAGAGGAGCCTGGCGGGCTACAGTCCATGGGGTCACAAAGAGTTGGACATGACTGAGACAATTTAGCATGCATTCATGCAAATAAGACATTGCACTCTGATTTTTATTAGCAGATTATCAACAATTCAAGCATCACTTCAACTTTACTAGCTGACGTTTTGTCCAATTTAGTATTCCAGCTTCGAAACACTGTTACTCTAAAGAGGGTCACCAGCACTTCACCTGATAGTCTGACCTTGATAAAATATTACGCAGCACAGACAGCATGTCCTCGAATGAGAGAACCCATTCCAGCTAAGTCAGGAGACCCCTGAGCAGAGAAAGAAGTGGATTTGTTTTCCTGTCTAAATCAAATATGGAGCTTTGTCCCATTCTGTTTGTAACTAAAACATAACCATTGAGACTTCATCAAGTCTGTCAAATATTAGCCGAAGATACACTTGACCTGGAGTGAGGTATCAGGAATTTTTAAACATTTAACTCCTAGTGTGTATTAGTATGAAACCAAGTTGAGCAGAACCCATTAATGTCACAGTGATCGGTTACCAATGGAAATAAATAATTCATGATGAAGGGAATTAGTCTAATTAGCAGGCAGTTTGAGTCCTTTGATAAAATCCAGCTCTAATTCCGTGAAGGGCAGGAAGTGCTGTCATCAGTCAGCCCTGAAAAGATTAGCATCTATTATGAATGAGGTTCGACACCCTAGCGAAGTCATGTGTGTCCTGGAGACAAACTTAATATGTTCCAGAATGGGACACAGTTTGTCTCACCAACACATCACGATTCCTACCAGGCTATTGTATGTAATAACAAGCAAAGATCAGCGCTCCATCCCGCCGCTCGCGCCACTGTCCGTCATTCTGACAACTGTGCAAATACGTTCTCCATGCAAAGTAGGGAGTGTGCCCTGAATACTTGCAAAATTGCACAAGATGTCAAAGAAAATACGTGTTACTTTCTCGTTCACCAAAACAAACACTCAGAACCAAATGTCAGCCCTGAAACTGACGGTTTCAAAGATGGTGGGCAATAGAGGATGTCAGGCTTGGTGTGTACACATTTCATTTTCAAAACTCTTGTCAGCCCTTCCGGGAAATTTGCTTCTCTACTTATCTCTCTCTAGATATTGAAGTTATAAGATCAATCATAGGCTTCTAGCTTCTGCAACTGCTGATAAATGGAGACGAGGGTCCTAAATAAAGTAGCTGCTGGAATTCCAAACTAATAATATGAGGGAAAACAAGGGAGAGAAAAAAAAAAAAAAGTTTTTTTTGGCTTTGTGTTTTTATTAGAGTGCACAAATAGCTTGGATCACTGGGATGGCTCAGTTCTAGAAAGATTTATGTAGTTTCTGAATCGTATGTGGCCTGACATATCCAAAAGATGTTGACTGCTCCACACTCTGCAAACCCCACATTATTTTGCAGCCCACAAGCTGACGCGGCATCAGCTGTGTTTCCATTTTTACTTATGAGCCTTTTGAAATTACATGTTTCCATTTTGCAATTTGATGTAATAATGAAGAAACTCCAAATTTGTAAGTTATTGTATTGCTTGTTTTTATTGTGTAAAATTAATTGCTTCATTTATTTATGTCATTAAGAAGGGGGGTACCATTTTGCACATTTTATCATTTGCTGTAATAATTAACATGCCAATAACACCACAGACGCCTTGGAAACAGGACGAATCGAGCCTGAGTCTGCACAGCATGTCACATGGCAGCCCCTGTTGTTAGAAGGGCTCTTCCCAAAACCATGGGGGAAAATGTCACATCATGTGAGCATTGATAATCCCAAGGAGCATGGACTGACTTGTGGAAATGGGTTTAAGTCAATACAAGAAATGGCTTTTATGGAAGCAAAAGGTATAATTCTCAAAAATTGTAATCCAGTTGTCCAAACACAGTTGAAATAAGCACTGATCCTGTAAATTTAATGAATCTACAGAAACTTGGTGCCAACAACTTACTTAGATTTGAAAAGATACCTTGGTAAAATTTGGTACAGATTCTTTAAAACTAGCTGTTACTAATAAGCGTTAGATATTGACTATTTCTTTTCAACATATTCATAACCTAGAAAGCTAAATCAAAATCTCATAGCTTTGTATTTTATGTATTCAACATCATAGCAGGTTTGCATGGGAGTGTGGAAACACTTTAGATCTGCAAACTCTTTAGCATTAGGTGTATGCCTATTATGACCAGTTACATATACATGCATCTCTTGAAGGTAGGAGAGTAAGATACCACTTCTTTCTTGTGGCATCTTCTCCTCCTCCTACCAGGCTCAAGCAGACAGAAAATAATAGTTGGTGCTGAGTTGGCTGAATGAATGGACAGAGCCTACCAACCAAAGTGCAGTCACTCAATCAAGTATTTCTCCAGATTTCTGGCCAAAGGAGACGGCAACATAACGTATCTTAGAACACACCTATTGCCCAAAGTCTCAGATGACTGTAATGGCTGGTCCTTGTAGCTCCAAGACCTGATGGTCTGTAGCTGGTTCTAAATCCTGGATGCAGAGTTCCATTCTGACAGTGTCTTAACCTAAGCTTAAGATTTCATGCTCAACAATTCCCTTGTGTCCTGCTGAGAGCTCTGACTCCATGAGAAAAAAGACCTTCCAGTTGTGACCTTACTATACTCAAATGTCCCTGAACGGAGACCCGTAAAAGACTACAGGTATTTTGAGAGCATTCAGCAGCAATTTTTAATTTTAGAACCCAGAACATTAAGCCAAGTTTCATGTCTCCTTAGAATTCAGTTCTCTTTAGCTGGGTGATATTTAAGATAATATATACCTCTGTTACTAGGGCAGCCAGTTCTAAAGCCTAGGAAAGCTGGTTACTTGAGTCCAGTAAAAATCACTAATTCAGATGAAGTGGGGAAAGTCTTTCCAAATTAGTGAAGAAATTAAATGCAGAAGTTTTAAAATCAGAGTTTTGTTCATGTGTACAAACACACCTGAATGGGTCAGGATATCTCTGAGAGTATTGGCATTAACAACTCAGTTACACAGACACAGAATTAAGATGTCATTTGCTTGTAAATAAGAATTCTAAATCAGTGGTTTTTAACTTAGAATGGTGTACTGAAAGTTGTAACCCTTCTTTCCAGAACAGCATACAAATATCCACACAAATGAAATTTAGGTACACTTTCTTTAAGAAATTAAAGTGTTCTTTGTCTTCTTAGTTATATTTAGGCAATTATTTCTTAATGGATCAAAAGTATATTTCAGTTCTGGTATTTAAAGAAATCACTACCAATCATGAGTAACTGAAACCCAAATTAATCATTTAAAAATTTTATCTCCCACTTTTTAGTTCTATAATTCTATTTGGCCCTCTGCTAAGAAGTTCTGAATTCACATTATCCTACAAAAGGAGATTCCAAAGCTCAGAATACAGGTAACAGGTTCTCATTAGTGATGAGCAATGGAATGAGAGATTTTCAGAACTAATAACTAATAATTTTCATAACATAATAATTATTATGTACAATGAACAGATTGGACAGTTGCCTCCTAAATATCCGTTTTCTCCTTCTTTCTGGCTAACATAACCTCCATTTTATTTGAGGGTTAAAAACAAACTCACTCTTGCAGACTCTCTTGCAGCCAGGGTCAGCTATATTGAATTACAGCCAGTGGAAGTTTCTGGAGGTAGCTATGGAAATGATCTTGACAAGGGCTCACTGGTTTGCCTACTTCATTCACCCTTTTGCCCTTTGCTTAGAATGCACAGATGATGTCTGGAGTTCTAGGACCCACGTGACAGTCACAAGGACAAAGCCACATGCTAAGGAGACTGGGCAGAAATACAGATGCAGAGTGAGGCGATCATGACACCAGTCCTTCATTGATACATCTCTAGATTTCATGTGACGTGACCAAAAAAAAACAACAACAACAAAAACCTCTCTATTGTTTAAGCTGCTGTTTGATTGGGTTTTCTTTTATTTGCAGTTGAACCTACATCCTAACCAACATACCCATATCTACACAACTTGTAATGATGAAGCTGGGTTCCGTGGATTTCTAGAGCTGTGCTTTTCTAGAAATGTGCATATAAATAACCTGGGAATTTTGTTAAAATATAGATTCAGACTCAGGAGGCTTGGAATAGGGCCAAAGAGCCTGCATTCCAAGGTCCCAGGTGAGGCTGATTCTCCTGGTCTACAGATCAGCCTTTGAGTAATAAGGCTCTAGAGGGTGTATCTGGAGAAGGCAATGGCACCCCACTCCAGTACTCTTGCCTGGAAAATCCCATGGACGGAGGAATCTGGTAGGCTGCAGTCCATGGGGTCGCTAAGAGTCGGATACGACTGAGCGACTTCACTTTCACTTTTCACTTTCATGCATTGGAGAAGGAAATGGCAACCCACTCCAGTGTTCTTGCCTGGAGAATCCCAGGGACGGGGAAGCCTGGTGGGCTGCCGTCTCTGGGGTCGCACAGAGTCGGACACAACTAAAGCAACTTAGCAGCAGCAGCAGCAGCAGCAGAGGGTATATACATTGAATGCAAATTTCATCCAGATGTGATTTTTTTTTTTAATGGTAAGAGGGCCTGTTGTTTTCACCAGGTTCTCAAAGAGGTTGATCAAACAAAAAGATGTAGACCAGATGTTATATGAGATTAATTGACAACAAAAGAAAAGGACTACAATGACTATTAGATTCAGTTGCTTGTCCCTGAGGTTTCCCCCTTGGGGGAAAGAGCAGATAGATATACCACAAACTGATAATTCTCTACCAGTTCTTCTGCAGCTCTTTCCTCACCCTTCTTTGCCCTTCTCTGGGCTCTGGGAGGAGAACTCTATAAACTCCATCAACTGGGCTTCCTTATCAAATGGCTCTGGTTGAGTGATGTCAGTTGAGATAACAGCAGGGGTCAAAGGCCTAGAGAAAAGAGAAGTGGATTTCCCCCCGCCCCCGCAACTCCCATCCTGGGTGTCAAATCTCTGGATCACGTCTCCCGCCATAATTATGTCCACCCATGACTGCAGCCTCTCCAGGAGGCCTCAGCCCTCACTGGGCTCTATTCATGGCTTCCTCCTTTCGCCTTCTCAGCTCAAGAAGTAGTTCCTGTGGTGACTAGCCTCTGAGGCCTCAATATCCTGTGTTTGCCTGCACCCCTGAGAAGGTCCCTTCATATAAATCTCTTCACCTGAAACTTCTGGAATGCATTCCACTTTCTACTGGACCCTGAATGATATACACAGCAACTGCCCTCTGAGTCACCAGGCCAGTGGCCACCTACCAGTTCCTAGTTTGGACTTCTCTCTCTAGAACTCCAAACTGTTGACCACTCTCACATCTCTCTATCATCAAGATCGTGCAGCTGTAGTTTGCTCAGCTCCCCAGTGGAAGGAGAAGGGAAGCCAGTGACAGCCCCCTCTAGTCACTGACCCTGTCAGCCCGACCTTCTCCCTCCACTCAAATCCTGGCACCTATAAGATTAAAAATCAAGAGGACTCCCTGGCAGTCCAGTGGTTAGGACTCCATGCTTCCACTGCAGTGGGGCATGGGTTTGATTCTTGGTTGGGAACTAAGATCCTATAAGACACGCAGTGCAGCCAAAAATAAAAAAAAAAAGGTTTAAAAAACAAAATAAACAAACAACAACAAAAAAACCCCCAGACTCCTTAGAAGAGCACCAAGGTGTCTTTCCAGTCTCATTTTCAACTTCCATTCATGTCCTGCCTGGGTTCGCACTGACCCATTTGTTGCTCCTAAATATATTTTGCTATTTCAAACCTTTAAACCTTTTCTCTTGCTGTTCCTTTTGCCAGAAAAAGGGCTTCTCACTCCTTAGTTATCCAGAAAATTCCTACTTGGACTTTAAAATTCTGCCGAAGGGCACTCCACGGACAGTTAGTTCCCTCATTCTGTCCATCCTCTGCGCATTCAGAACATTCTGTATGTGGTTCCTTAAGCCCATCGCTCAGTATATCATAATTTGTACATTTATAGGTCTGTCTTCTCCACCTGACTGAGCATGTTGAGAACCTGAATGATAGCTTACTCGACTCCATCTCCCAAGTGTCTGGCACATGGCAGTACCCTTTACATGTGGGCGGAGGGAAAGAGATAGAGATGGAGAAGCTTTGGGACCACTTCCGTCAATTTTATCCACCTCTCTTCTGCAGAAGCCAGAGTAGCATGCCCACTTTCATCTTCCAAGCGTCTTTCTGTTTTTGTTAAATTGTTTAAGTGCCTTGGATCTTGGAAAAATAGGAAGGGCTGAGACTAGACCCCAAAACAGTCACATAAGCAGGCCTCACTCTTAGGGCAAGATGCTGCTCATTGATGAGAAATAAACACAAGGTATGATTAAAGGCTCTAGGGCAACTCATTTATAGTATTCCCCCAGAAATTCATCAAATTTTTCAGCTGTTTCCACAATTTTTTTTTTTACCTTAGAACAGTATTTATCCTTTATGAGCCCCCTGAATTATAAAATATAAACTGATGAGAAGAGGGGGAAACCATGTGTGTCATATAGAAATTCATTTAGTATTCACAATGATGCCTTTAAAGAGAGGATGAAACAGCTTCAATAACTGCCATCTCCTCTCCCTCCCTGCCAATAACCCCACATCTTTATCCTTACTTTACTTGACCCATATGTGCTGTGTCTTTATGAACCAAACATAAAAACTTTAATATTCATCTGCCTCATTCTGTATTTCTTTTGTTTGTCCCACTGCTTCATCTCCCCAGTAAAATCTCCAGCAACAAAAAAGCAATGTGTTGCCGTGGCTAAGGACACACCAACTCACATTCACAGCTAAATCTGCATTACTTACAGGGGGAGCTTTTGTTCGTCTTTATGAAGTGTGTGTAAGGGCCCCTAGTGATTCAGACCCTACTGGTTATTAATCATGTCGTGTTGTATCATCCTTCCTGTTGTGCACAGCAATGCAAGTGACATCTGTCTCAAAGCCAACTGTCAATATCTGTTTTAGAACGTCTGTGTTCATCCTGCCGCCTTCGCTTGTGGGCAAGTGTCAGAGTCCCCAAATGGCTACTGCCTAGACAGTCTTTCATCAGGACTGTTAGTTTTTATATGGACCACAAATCAATGGCACCTATTGGTCTTGCAACATGCTCATTGCTTACGTGTGATCTTGAATGAGCATTCATTTCCATTTTCCTCTCCTGAGAGCAATTAAAAGAGGAAGAGGTAGTAGTTGCATTACAATTCTCAACCAACCTCCTGCATGAGTGCTAAGTCACTTCAGTCATGTCCGACTCTGTAAGACCCCAAGGACTGTAGCCTGCCAGGCTCCTCTGTCCATGGGATTCTCCAGGCAAGAATACTGGAGCGGGCTGCCATGCCCTCCTCCAGGGGATCATCCTGACCCAGACATCGAACCCAAGTCTCTTACATCTCCTGCACTGGCAGGCAGGTTCTATACCACTAGCACAATCTGGGAAGCCCTCAACCATCCTCACTGACCACCGATTCAGTTTGTACAGCATCTTGTCCTGTACCCGGGGAATTTTTCACTCTTACTGTTTAGAAATAATCTTGCTGTGATGTAAACGTTGTGTTTGAAAAGTAGGGGTTTTCCACCATTCTATTCACCAACCTAATAAATACGAAAAGGAATGCACCCCACTGAGAATTTATCTGGACTCAACATGAAAGGGAGGCTTGTCATCCAGATTTGGGTCCTAGTCGTTGTTGTTGTTCGGTCACCAAGTCATGTTCAGCTCTTCGCGGCCCCGTGAACTGCAGCACCCCAGGCTTCCCTGTCCCTCACCATCTTCTGGAGTTTGCCCAAGTTCATGTCTATTGCACTGGTTAGGAGTTATTTAAAAAGAGGAATATGGGGGAGAATGTGCTTTTCTTCCCTCTTTGGTCCTTTTTTTATCTATCTTATTATTGTGAAGTATACTAGGTATGGACTTCCCCGGTGGCCCAGACGATAAAGCATCTGTCTATGATGCGGGAGACTCGGGTTCTATCCCTGGGTTGGGAAGATCCCTTGGAGAAGGAAGTGGCAATCCACTCCAGTACTATTGCCTGGAAAATCCCATGGACAGAGGAGCCTGGTAGGCTACAGACCATGGGGTCCCAAAGAGTCAGACACGACTGAGAGACTTCACGTCATGTTCACGTATACGAGGTATGGCTGCTCTCTACCCTCCAATATCACTTTTCCCTTTCTTTCTCAACAGAACCTCTAGTTTTTGATGGGCTCACGGCCAGCTAGAAAGAAAAGATTGTGCTTCTCATCTTCTTTTGCAGGTAAAGTAGTGCACGTGATTCACTTTTTGAAAATTCGGATTCTGATTCAGAGTGTCTGTGGCTATGGCCGGGATTCTACATTTCTGACAATCTGCCCGGTGATATTGGTGGTGTGGATCCTATAAGCCCATGGACTATGCCCTGAGCAGCAAGGCTCAGATCACGTTCATGCTGTCACGTCGGCAATATCCTCTTTGTGGATCCACTTCTGTTGATAACAACAGCAGAAACGCAACTATAATTCTGACAAACCCCTAAAGTCAAATCAGCTTTCACATCTGATACCTCTTCAGGAAGATAAGTCAATCCGAAATTATTACTACTGGAGGTGGCAGAGAATCTTCTCAGCAGATTAGAATCTTCAGTGGATCCAGGACTCAGCTACCTATTAGCAATGTTCCAAATCACTGAGTGTCTGGCTTGGAAAACCAGCCACGTCTCTAGGCAGTTCCACGTTACAGAGTCCAAAGAGACAGTTAAGGTCAGGAAGAGATTTCCCAGAAAGCAGAGTCTGAAATGGAGATCAGCAAGCAGCATGTTCTTGGTATCAACACACGCGGATAGAGGAAGAGGACTGGGCAGCAGACACTAAGTTAGGATGCAGACACAGGGAGCCCTGAAGTTGGGATGACCTTTCAGAGTTGCTCCAGTGAAACCAGAGGATCACGGTTTTCTATCCTTGTGTTGACTGATCACTGCATATAGGCTGAGCCTGGAAAGAGCATGACCTTGAGCAAGAGCATTTTCTTTTGAAGGGAGATGTTGGTTGGGGCTGTCCAGAAACTTGTAGAATAAGGTTTTTATTTCCGAAGGGGGAACTGGGTGGAGCGTCACTCCGTCTACCCAACCTGCCCTCTGGAGGCTACCAAGGATATTAGGCAAGGCTTTCCCTGGCCTTCAGAGCTAGAAGCCTGTAGCTGACACCATAAATTGCCTTCCAACCAGCACACACCCATCTCTCTTCTTCCTTGTTTCAGAGCCTCAGTTTTATTCACCCTCTACCAACCATTTGTGGCCTTCAGTGAGGACAAGTTCTATCTAGCCTGCCATTTATGATAGTCTCATTCTCCTTACCAGTGATGATTTGCACATGGTTGCTGCTGCTGCTGCTAAGACGCGTCAGTTGTGTTCGACTCTGTAAAAGAACATAATTATGGCCATTGAGGCTTGAAGGGAAGTCTGATGTGGGCTTCTGAAAAAGTTTTACTCACTCTTAAGAATGTGCGAGAATGTCCTCCTGTCTCTTCCATGGATCAATGTCATTATGTCTACATGTGATGGCTGGAACTGCAGCAGCCATTGTGCAACCATGAAGGTAAAGGCCTAAACACAAAAATCAGATGGCAGAACATAAAGATGGGAAAAAACCTGGATCCTCAACAGTGTCATTGAGCCAGTGCATTATTCCATCCTGAAACTGTCTTTTCTGGACATCTCATTATGTGAACTACTACATGTCCTTACTTTTTAACCACTGCAGTTTTTAAATTATCATTTGCAGTTGAAATACCTTAAGAAGTTCAATGCTCAGTTGATACTTATTGAATGAATAACTGAGTGAATGAATGTCAAAGGGCTCAACAACCTCATGTGAAGTAGAGTGACACAGACCTTATCATTTTATAGTTTCATTCTGTCCTGTGTAGATTTGGAGCAAAAGGATACAGGGCAGAAAAAGAGATGAAAAGAATACTTGACCTTTGGACAGAGAGAATCTGATTTTTCATAGCAGAGCTGGTTTTAGAAAGTCTCTATAAAGGGACATGGAAAAAAGATGTCCCAACTTTGGTCCAGCTGCTCCAGCGGGGGTGGTGTGCTGATAGAGGATGTGAATCACATCTCGAGAAAGCAGAGCAATGATCAACCCTCATCTGGGCTCGCTGCACACTTCAAGTGAATTACATCTTAGAAATAGCCCTGCTTTTGACAGTCGCTAAACCTCATGCCAACTACTTTGTCTTTCATCTTATAATTAAAGAGGATTCCTTTTCTTGGGTTCGGAACTTGTAGGAACTCCATCTTTTGACTAATTCACCTTCAAATCAGTGCTGTGTCTTGATGTATTACAGCGATAGGCTGCACGCGCATGTCATCCATCATAGCAATCAGCTGTTGCTGTGTGCCCAGCACAGAGAAACCCAGCCAGCTGTTGTTCTGACACATCGGAGCAATGCATCACCCACGTCCAGGACATCAGTGATCTATTACTCCAAGATGGCACTGTCCAGAATAGAGATAGTGCTGGGCACATGGAGCAGCATGCAGGCTTGACAGAGACCTACTCAGAGCTGGGGAAAACTTTTCTAACATTGAGTGGTTTGAAACAAATTGGTTTCCCAAGACCTAATTTAGTGGTTTTAATAAGGGGGTCCAGAAGCATTCGCATGTATTGCTGTTATTGATCAAACTCAGGACATCAATTTCTTAGTAATGTATTTCTGAAAAATCCAAGCCATCACTGGCAACATTTTATGTCTCTTAATCTTTATTGTTGATGATTGGAATGGTTTTTACACAAGTCTTTCAAGTCAGCAAATGGTATCAGCAGCTGGTCTAACCTCGGGGTGCCGGTGGGGGTTGTGTGAAAGGGAACTGTTTAAATATCGACTGCTGAGCATTTGCAGAAACTGTTTACTTCCAGTTTGCTTTCTGTTTCTCAAGTGAACACTTAGAGCAGTACCTGTATAGCCTCGGTGCACAAGAGCACAGATGGAGTTACCTGAATCACTGACCATGAAACCCTTAGGAAAGTAGAGCTTCCCCTCAGCCACACTCTCCCATTTATCCAGCCTGACCAAGAAGGGCGTCTGAAGAGGGAATTGATCCGGAAATGAAAAGATCCGAAAATGAGTTCTAAAAACCCCAGATCTTTGATTCTCAGAAAGTTTACTCTCTCATTTATAAAGAGGCTAAGTGTTTATAAGAAATTCCTCAGTCCTTTCAGCATCTTTAAAAGCCTCTAAAGAAGCTATTTTCCTAGCTGTGACTCCAGTGGCCCCAAATGGTCTCTTCTGTACCTAAATTTGCCCATCGACAAGATGCAAAATGTATTCACCACTGCAGTAGTCAAAAAGAGGTGACTGCTTAGAACTGGCAGAGGCAGCACCAAAATTGAAGCTTTTTGATAAATACAAACAATTCGATCTTTTTTCATTGTGGTAAAATACACATAACATTTACCAGTTTAACCATTTAAAGTGCACAGTTCGGTGATACTAAAAACCTTCATAATGCTATACAACCATCACCACAGTCCATCTCCAGAACGGTCATCTTCCCCAGCTGAAACTCTGTAGCCATTAACTACTAACTCCCTCCTTTCCCTAGCCCTCAGAAGTCACTATTCTACTTTCCATCTATGAATTTCATTACTCCAAGTGCCTCATATAAGTGTAATCATACATAATGATGATGATGATTTCTATAAGGAGAATATCTAAGTTAAGTTTTTTTGCACCTGGATGGAATTAAAATGTCCAGTCAGCAATTTTGCTTGAGATTTACTCTCCCGGTCCCTGCTGGTTGGAGTAAAGTCTCCCATTGCTTATACAGGCACAGAATAATCACCGTTCTCACCTCCCCACCTAGAAAAGAAGCCTGGGAGCCCGGGGTACTTATCCTAGAAAAGCAGCAAGGGCTGTATCTTTAACATAGAGGTACTAGGTAGGGTGGCCAGTCTGTCCCAGTTTGCCTGAGATGCTCCCAGGTTTAACACGGCAGTTCCTGTCCTGGAAACCCCTCAGTGCTGGACAAAGTAGGCCACCGGGTGGTCACCCTAGCGGTGGAGGCTCGGGAACGCACACTTGGGGGCAGTGAAATTAAGCCATAAACCAGGCCATCTGTCTAACCCTAGACTGCTATTTCCTCCTGTGCAAATAAGAAATAAAATGTCACGCGGCGAAAGGTACAACTGGAACTAGGTTAGCAAATGGGTTTGCAATCAGCACAGCTCTTCACAAACTGCCTTCACAGGGGCTCTGAGAGAGAAGAAAAAATGATGCAACATTTATTAAGCTGCTATTGTAGGCACTTTACCTCACACATTCATACCCTTCTCACTACCCCAAGGTAAACGTTGTTAATGCGATTTTTGACAAAGCAGAGCACTGAGGCTCACAGAGGTTGTGCAACTTTCCTAAGGTCCTGTAAGTAGTGACTTGAGCTCCCTAGCACAGCTTTCGAAGCAGATTGATGAGTATAATTACAAGAGGAACACTGCAGATAGACTGCTCTACTGCTTGTAATTCTCTTGTTATAAAATATACTTTCTTGGATTCAGAAAAATCTTAATAGTTTCCAGTTAAAAGGCAAAGGTCCCTATAACGAGAACTTGAAGGGTTAAAAGTATTATAAGCTAACATTTTTCTTAGTAGCTTATCTCCTTTTAGATGTTAAGGACAACCAGCTGAAAGCAGGCTGTTGCAGAGGTACCTGGTATGGATGGGATATTGATAACAGAAACAGAAGACGTTAAAAATCAACTTTGCTTCTCAATGACAGAGGAAACCAATATTGAGTGCTCTTCTTTTTTACATAAGAGAAGGGCATGGATTAGGATTTTGGACTAGAGTTCGTTTTAGCTTTGTAACCAGCCCCGGGTGGCTCTGGCCAGCCCTGTCCCATTGATACGAAGAGCTTGGGCCAAATAATGTCTATTAGCAGTCCCTTCCCTGCTAAGTCTGCATAGCTCTATAGCAACATTGTAGAACCTCAGACTCCTCAGAGACCAATTTTCTAGTTCTCACCTCAACTAGAAACGTTAGTGGGATAGATACACAAATTTACAACTTCTTTCTTAGTCCTGGAAGCAACAGGGTGACAGTGGAAAGACCTGAAGTCAGACCTGGGTTAAGATCCTTGCTCTGCTATTTGAAGCTATAACTTTGGGCAAGTGATATCTTTAAATCAGGTTGTGATCACCTGTAAAAGACCAATAAACCAACCAACTCATAGTTATGTTGGGAGCACTAGATGAGGTAACAAAATATAGTCACAACCTAAGAGTGGAGAGTTGTTTTATTGGGAATTCTAGGACTTCAAGCCTGGGAGTCAGCATCTCAAGGGGCCCTGAGAGAAGTGTTCCGAGGAGGCAGGGGGAGGAGTCAGGTTACACAGAAGTCTGCAGCAAGGGGCAAATAGTCTGAACACCGAAAGATTATTCTAGAGGGTGGGACAGGGAGTGAGGTTGGAGAGAGGGTCAGGAGGGAAGGGACATACATATACCTATGGGTGATTCATGTTGATACATGCCAGAAACCAACACAATATTGTAAAGCAATTATCTTTCAATTAAAAATAGATAAATTATTTTTAAAAGATTATTGGCAATTAAGGAACACCAAGTATCTCAAGTTAAGGGATTTAGGGCTCTTTTCTAAGTATGGGAAGATGCAAGCATCTGGGCTTACTGAAATCATTCCTTTCATATGCACCTCACCTATCTGGGGCCAGCATCCTGCTTCTTGATTTTATTACATCCTTAGTTCCTTGGTCACCATAGGGAGTGGCGGCAGCTGACAGCTGCTGGATCAGAGACACTGTTCTCCCTTTTGGGTGCCCTCTGGGTTCAGAAATTTGGAGCCCCGAAATCACTATGTCTGTGACTTCCCTGTTTACTGATATGGCAGGAAATATTCCACTTTACAATATACATAATATATCCAGTATCCATAACCCAATTATAACAGCACATGACCCTAACAGCCAACAGCACTGCGAGTTAGCCCTCAGGAAGCTATTCCCAGCACAGCCCCCGGCCGCAGCCTCCTTGTGTGTGAAACGGGCCCCAGGGAGTCCTCCACATCAGCCTCCCCATCTGGGCTCATCTGACTGCTCACTGTCCATACCCTTGCTGTCCATGACCTAGGCTGTCACCACTACATCTGGTCTGATTGGGGAGCATGGGAATGGCTTTCTCCCTGACAATTTTAGTCCCAGTTTGGGCCATGTGTGTGTGTGTGTGTGTGTGTGCGCGCGCACACACTAAGCTGCTTCCATCATGCCCAACTCCTTGCCACCCTATGGACTGTAGCTCACCAGGCTCCTCTGTCCATGGAATTCTCCAGGCAAGAATACTGGAGTGGGTTGCCATTCCCTTCTCCAGGCATCTTCCTGACTCAGGGATCAAACCCAGGTCTCTTGCATTGCAGGCAGATTCTTTACCATCTGAGCCATCAGGGAAGCCCCTCTCTTCCTTTTACTCATTGCTAAAACATGTATCTCTCCACATGGGTCAATGCTGGTGAGAACTGCAGTCAGGGAGCCCCGATCTCTTGGGCACCCCTCCCCGCAAAGAAGCCTTCAGAAAAGCCCCAGAGCTCACCCTCTGCTGCCCCTCAGCCTACAAAGTGGGCAACACCCCACCTACACCCCTCAGTCCCACCTTGGACTCTTCCTAGCTCCAACCACTTCCTGTTCACAGTATGAACATAAATTAAGAAAACAGAAGCATACTGTCCTGCGTTTAAATGTTCCAGACTGAACCTCAAGTAAAAGTTACCTTCGATTTAATATTATCTCTAGTGAGGTGCTGCTGCTGCTGCTGCTAAGTCGCTTCAGTCGTGTCCGACTCTGTGCGACCCCAGAGATGGCAGCCCACCAGGCTCCCCCGTCCCTGGGATTCTCCAGGCAAGAACACTGGAGTGGGTTGCCATTTCCTTCTCCAATGCATGAAAGTGAAAAGTGAAAAGTGAAAGTGAAGTTGCTCAGTCATGTCCGACTCCTAGCGACCCCATGGACTGCAGCCTACCAGGCCCCTCCGTCCATGGGATTTTCCAGGCAAGAGTACTGGAGTGGGTTGCCATTGCCTTCTCCACTAGTGAGGTGAGGTTCCGTAAATAGTCAAATTCACTGAGACAGAAAGTAGAACAGTGTTCCCCAGGGACTGGAGAGGAGGAGGGATGGGGAGTACTTTTTCCACGGAGTTTTAGTTTGGGAAGATGAACAAGTTCTGGAGATAGTTGGCAGTGATGGTCGCACAGCAATGAAAATGTACTTAATGACACTAAACCGTTCACTTACGTATGGCTAGATGGTTGTGTTCTGTGTATTTTACCACAATATGAAAAATAACTACTCTACCAGAAGAAAGACCTCAGGTGTCTCCCGGGACTCTGCTATGGACTGAATGTTTGTGTCCTCCCAAAATTCATGTTGAATAATTCCAAATATGATGCTGTCAGGAGATGGGGGCTTCAGAAGATGGTGAGATCATAAAGGTGGGGCTCCCATGAATGAGATCAGTGCTCTTAGAAAAGAGACCTCAAAGAGCTTCCTCACCCTTCCACCTTGTGAGGACAGATCAAGAAGATGGCCAGCTATGAACGGGGGAGCGGGTTCTCCCCAGACTCAGAGTTTTCTGGTATCTTGATCTTGGACTTCCAAGTCTCCAGAACTATGAGAGATAAACATTAGTTGTTTAATCCCTCGGTCCATGGTACTTTTATTACAGCAGCCCAAATGGACAGAGACAGACTCACTGCCTGTTTTCATTTTAATAAGCAGCCCCTCTAAATCTGAATCTTAAGTGCAAGAAAAAGCAGAGAAGGAAACAATGATTTCAGCTCCTGCTCTGGAGGAGCTTAAAATCTGGTGCAGAGAGAGTACTTTCTTATAAAACAGATAAGAAAGTGCATGCAGGAAAAAGTGGGCACACAGGCCTGAATTATGTGGTGTTTCCAACCTTCAATGTGGACCCAGTGTGAAGGAGGCAGAGGTAGTCTTGTCTGTGTTTCACAGGAAAATGGTTTCTCCATCAGAACAGAAAGAGGCCCTAATGCTTCCTTACGCTTCTATTCAGAAGACAACATAGTATAATTGTTAAAACTCGAGCATCAACCTGCCTAGGTTAAAATGCTGGCTATGTGTCCTTAAGCCATTAACTTAATTTCTCTGGGCCTCAGTTTTCCCCATCTTTGAAATGGGAAAAATAATAGTATCTACCTCATACCATCTGAAGTGACTAGATCGCACGTAGCCAATAATAAGTACTCAATCAGTGTTATTGGCTATTATGCCTGGTTTATGTCACTGTACCCCCTTCCAAGTGAAGATCAAATTAAAGTTGAGGTTTAGTATTATATGTCTAACTTTCTTACATTTCTTCTATTCTTGGACTATCAAACTTTCTCCCTGAGTAGTGGTTTAGTCAGATGCACAGATCAAAAGGCTTTATGCTCCTAGTGGTTACTTTGAAAATTTCCTGGAAAATCTTTTTTTTTTCAGCCAAAGAAATTTCGATATACAAAGAATAACATTAATATGCAAATCAGCATACTGTAAAATTCATTTTGGTGCCTCAGAGGCAGTAGTTTTATAAATACAGAAACATAATTATGCGTCCTCTAGAGGACTAAAAATAATTATACAAATTTACAACAAAGCCCAAGGCTGTGTTTCCTTTTAACTGACTGTTTCTAATATCATTTAAATCTTGTTAGAACTTAATTACCAAATCTCTCTTGTAATAATTCAGGTGGAAGATTTAAAGTCTAAACTTGCCATTCAGAAAACAGAACTCATCAAGGAAACAAAGCCATGGAGGCACTGATTGCCCAAATAGGACAGTGAAAGCTCAGTCAGGATGGAGCCATGTGGGCCCTGAGAGGGGAGGCCCCTGAGGAGAAAACATTAATATTAATACATGAGCCATGTTAATTTTCTAAAACTACAATTTCTTGGAAAGACAAGATTACATAGAATGATCACTATGGACTATAAGTCCCATTAGCTGTTTCTACCTGTTCTTCAGTTTTCCTCTATACTTTCCTTATCTTTTTTCAAATTAAGGGAAATATAATTTGAGGGTAGCATTTTCTTTCATAATGGTTTAATTATCCTTTCCAAAGTCTATCCAGAATGTGTGTGTGCTTCATATCTAAAGAGTGATTTTTATTAGTGCAGGAAAGAACAAGAAGCAAACTCACAAGAAAAGGTCCAATTTAGACTCTGTCTTAAAGGCAATTATTTATTAGCACTTAGAGAAAATGAACCCCTTCTTATGAAATAAAAGGCATAAGAAACTCAAACATTTGAAATTCAGACACATTTTTACTTACTACTAGTTAATAATAGTTTGTAAGACTTGGAGTTCCCTGGAAAATTCATTAGCCAGCTTATGCTATAAAGGATAATAATTTGTTTATGTGAGATATCTCTAACATAGGTTGTTATCCATTATGGCAGAAGTTGATCAATTAATATTCCAAGGAGCTGTAGCAATTCCATATATGAGATGTCTACACAATATCTCAGTTCATTCTAGTCACTAAAAAATATCAGTCAATTCAGTGAAAAAATATTAATCAAAATGATTGTTTGACACCACTTAGACAAATCAGCCAGTGGGTTGAATTTCTCATTTTTCAACCATTTATTTTGGCTTTGTGTAGGTATACATATAAATATGTATACATGTACTTATGGTGGATGGATTCTTTTTCTGTTTCAATCGTTTCAATCCCGTGAAAAGGAACATAATATTAGAATTTTTTGTATATAATGTACTTGATGTGAGGGCAGAGAGTATAAAAAGCATTGCTCCTGCTTCTTGGGTTCATGGACTCTTCTTACCATCCTCTTTGAATAGATCCAAGAGAAGTAGCACTTTAACAGAGGAAGTTAGAATGAAGTTTCCAACTGAGTGGGCAGATTTTTTGGTTCTAACCCATTATCTTTCATTGACATGTGATCCTTTGAAAACTCACCTCCTTTGTTTCATTTTCTCCTCTTAACAGAAAATTATGTCATTATTTGAATTTAAGCAATATTTAAAGCCATTTATTATTTTGGGAAATTCCAGTCCTGAAGTGTTTAAATTTTCTAGCCATACTCTTGACTATCATTTAGATCCCACTGTCCAGGTGGGACCTAAAATAAATAAATAGACCTGTACATATTCCATGGGGCCTCCCAGTTGATGCTAGTGGTAAAGAACCCACTCGCCAATGCAGGGGACATAAAAGATGCAGGTGTGATCCTTGGGTCAGGAAGATCCCCTGGAGAAGGGCATGGCAATCCACTCAAATATTCTTGCCTGGAGAATCCCATGGATAGAAGAGCCTGGTGGGCTACAGTCCATAGAGTTGCAAAGAGTCAGACACAACAGAAGTCACTTGGCACAGCACAGCAAATAGATCACATATCTGAAAGAAGATCTACCCAGCAATAAAGTGAAACGCAAAGATTGAATCAGTCCACACAGCATCTCTGAAGTTGCACAGAACAGCTCAGGATGATAACTGAAGAAATCCAAGCATATCGTTCCCCCTAAACTCTCTTTATGAGTGATGGCAGACTATTATCCAAAATCATGAGACTCGACACATTGGCTTGGGTGCTGAAAGGGAAAAACCTAAAATCTCTTCCTGGGGATGTTATACAAGGCCTTGTAGCCTGTGACCATCTTTCCTTTAGGCCAGTATGGGAAATCACCCATAATTTCTGCCCATCGTACATGTCTATTGCATTTGCCAGCTAATGTTTCGTAACAAGGGTTGTTTGTTCTTCTTAATAATTTGAAATTTCTCCATTTGTATTTACCTTCACATCCAAACTAGCACAACTCTGCTCTGAGTTAATTTCCCAATTTCATGATGGCCATGGTAGGGAAGGGGGAAAGGATCTGCGTCCAAACCACCCGACGGAACACAATGGGAACAGGCAGGGATCCAAGAGCGCTGGCACGACTTGCGGGAGGAAGCCAGCTCTGATTAATGCTATCAAAATGCTTGTCTTCCCTTTGATTGATATTCCAGGCCCTTGTTACAATTACTGACGCTGGTGACAACTATCATCAGACTCTTTTTATGGTGTGCTGTCGGGGGGTGGGAGGGAGGTGGCAATGGACTTCCCCAGAACATTTGCACACCTGCCTCAATTTAACCTAAAACCCATTATTTTGCAAACAAAATATATAAGCTCAACATAGCAATCATTGTTTCCCATATTCTTCAATCAAAAACTCTTCAGTTCCTGGTAGGGGGTAGATCTGTTTCTGGCCCATTACAGGAAGAATGCAGAAATGGGGAAAATCAGATGCATTTTTAGGAGGTTCCTTGGGATGTGAAATCTGGCAAATTAAAGACATTATTTGGAAGGGTATCGTTTGTCCTTTGATGGGGATGTCACAACAAATCTAAAAACAGGCAGGGGTAAATTTTTCTGGCTTACTACTCTTCAGGAGTAAGTGAGAAAACAGCCACAAGTATCTGAGGGAGCGCTAGCCCAAAGGAGCCTGCTTAGGATACCACAATGTAGCTATGAACACTCAGCACAGGGTGCACTGGATTTTATATATATATATGTATAAATTTGATAGGAACTGTGAAGAAGCTGAAGTTGAATGGTTCTATGAAGACCTACAAGACCTTTTAGAACTAACACCCAAAAAAGATGTCCTTTTCATTATAGGGGACTGGAATGCAAAAGTAGGAAGTCAAGAAACACCTGGAGTAACAGGCAAATTTGGCCTTGGAATACGGAATGAAGCAGGGCAAAGACTAATAGAGTTTTGCCAAGAAAATGCACTGGTCATAGCAAACACCCTCTTCCAATAACACAAGAGAAGACTGTACACATGGACATCACCAGATGGTCAACACCGAAATCAGATTGATTATATTCTTTGCAGCCAAAGATGGAGAAGCTCTATACAGTCAACAAAAACAAGACCAGGAGCTGACTGTGGCTCAGATCATGAACTCCTTATTACCAAATTTAGATTTAATTGAAGAAAGTAGGGAAAAACATTAGCATTCAGGTATGACCTAAATCAAATCCCTCATGACTACACAGTGGAAGTGAGAAATAGATTTAAGGGCCTAGATCTGATAGATAGAGTGCCTGATGAACTATGGAATGAGGTTTGTGACATTGTACAGGAGACAGGGATCAAGACCATCCCCATGGAAAAGAAATGCAAATAAGCAAAATGGCTGTCTGGGGAGGCCTTACAAATAGCTGTGAAAAGAAGAGAAACAAAAAGCAAAGGAGAAAAGGAAATACATAAGCATCTGAATGCAGAGTTCCAAAGAATAGCAAGAGAGAAGAAAGCCTTCCTCAGTGACCAATGCAAAAAATAGACGAAAACAATAGAATGGGAAAGACTAGAGATCTCTTCAAGAAAATTAGAGATACAAAGGGGACATTTCATGCAAAGATGGGCTCAATAAAGGACAGGACAGAAATGGTATGGACCTAACAGAAGCAGAAGATATTAAGAAGAGGTGGCAAGAATACACAGAAGAACTGTACAAAAAAGATCTTCACGACCCAGATAATCACGATGGTGTGATCACTGACCTAGAGCCAGACATCCTGGAATATAAAGTCAAGTGGGCCTTAGAAAGCATCACTACGAACACAGCTAGTGGAGGTGATGGAATTCCAGTTGAGCTATTTCAAATCCTGAAAGATGATGCTGTGAAGGTGCTACACTCAATATGCCAGCAAATTTGGAAAACTCAGCAGTGGCCACAGGACTGGAAAAGCTCAGTTTTCATTCCAATCCCAAAGAAAGGCAATGCCAAAGAATGCTCAAACTACCACACAATTGCACTCATCTCACACGCTAGTAAAGTAATGCTCAAAATTCTCCAAGCCAGGCTTCAGCAATACGTGAACTGTGACCTTCCTGATGTTCAGGCTGGTTTTAGAAAAGGCAGAGGAACCAGAGATCAAATTGCCAACATCCGCTGGATCATGGAAAAAGCAAGAGAGTTCCAGAAAAACATCTATTTCTGCTTTATTGACTATGCCAAAGCCTTTGACTGTGTGGATCACAATAAACTGTGGAAAATTCTTCAAGAGATGGGAATCCCAGACCACCTGACCTGCCTCTTGAGAAACCTGTATGCAGGTCAGGAAACAACAGTTAGAACTGGACACGGAACAACAGACTGGTTCCAAATAGGAAAAGGAGTACGTCAAGGCTGTATATTGTCACCCTACTTATTTAACTTATATGCAGAGTACATCATGAGAAACGCTGGGCTGGAAGAAGCACAAGCTGGAATCAAGATTGCCGGGAGAAATATCCTTAACCTCAGATATGCAGATGACACCACCCTTATGGCAGAAAGTCAAGAGGAGCTAAAAAGCTTCTTGAAAGTGAAAGAGGAGTGTGAAAAAGTTGGCTTAAAGCTCAACATTCAGAAAACGAAGATCATGGCATCCCATCGCTTCATGGGAAATAGATGGGGAAACAGTGGAAACAGTGTCAGACTTTATTTTTGGGGGCTCCAAAATCACTGCAGATGGTGATTGCAGCCATGAAATTAAAAGACACTTACTCCTTGGAAGGAAACTTATGACCAACCTAGATAGCATATTCAAAAGCAGAGACATTACTTTACCAACAAAGGTCCGTCTAGTCAAGGCTATGGTTTTTCCTGTGGTCATATATGGATGTGAGAGTTGGACTGTGAAGAAAGCTGAGCGCCAAAGAATTGATGCTTTTGAACTGTGGTGTTGGAGAAGACTCTTGAGAGTCCCTTGGACTGCAAGGAGATCCAACCAGTCCATTCTGAAGGAGATCAGCCCTGGAATTTCTTTGGAGGGAGTAATGCTGAAGCTGAAACTCCAGTACTTTGGCCACCTCATGCGAAGAGTTGACTCACTGGAAAAGACTCTGATGCTGGGAGGGATTGGGGGCAGGAGGAGAAGGGGACGACAGAGGATGAGATGGCTAGATGGCATCACTGACTCGATGGACGTGAGTCTGAGTGAACTCCGGGAGTTGGTGATGGACAGGGAGGCCTGGCATGCTGCAATTCATGGGGTCTCGAAGAGTTGGACATGACTGAGCGACCGAACTGAACTGAAGTGTAAATAGGTTATTACTTATTTCATTCTGGTTATCCCATTATTCTGTTAAAATAATTACCGAAGGACTTCCCTGGTTAAAATCTGCCTGCCAATGCAGGGGACACAGGTTCGATTCTTGGTCCAGGAAGATCTCACATACTGCAGAGCAACTAAGCCCATGTGCCCCAACTATTGAGTCCATGGGCTGCAACTACGGAAGCCTACATGCCCAGAGCCCGTGCTCCACAAGAGAAGCCACCAGAACGAGAAGCCTGTGTACCATAATGAAGAGTAGCCCTCACCCAAAGACTCAGTGCAGTCATAAATAAATAGATAGCAATAATAAATAATCATAATTACCGAGCACAACCTCTGTTCAGTTCAGTTCAGTTCAGTCGCTCAGTCATATTTGACTCTTTGCGACCCCATGGACTGCAGCATGCCAGGCCTCTGTACACCTTCTCATTTAATATAAACTGAAGACGTTCCCTATTTTTCTGCCTCTGATACTCTCAGGACTTGAAAGTTTAGTCTTTCTCCCTGAGGCAAAATCCTAAAATAAAGGAGCCAGAAAACCATAAAGAGAGACATAAAGTGTGTTTTATTATGCTCTTCCAGAGAAACTCATCATTTTTCTTATAATATATAAATTTGGGAAGGACATTTAATAGAATTGTGTTTTAAGGACATTCTTAAAGATAAATCTATAGATTGCAAAAGATTTGTTTTCTTAAAGGGCATTTTTGTTAAATAGTAGTTAACATATTTGCATAGGAGAAAGTATGTATTTTTCATCCTGTTATCTAGCCAGAACCTAGAATCTTGTGACTTACATATAATAGTCACTCAGCAGACACTTGCTGAATGAATGAATGAACTAAACCAACAACAAAACCGATAGCCCTGTAGGATAATGTTCTGTCATAGTTGTTGCCAATTTTGCTTCATCGTTGTTGTTGTTAAGTTGTTCAGTATCCAACTCTTTGAGACCCTACAGACTTAGCCCACGTCCATGGGATTTCCCAGGCAAGAATACTGGGGTGAGTAGCCATTTCCTTGTCCAGGGAATCTTCCTAATCCGGGGATTGAACCCATGTCTCCTTCATTGCAGACAGATTCTTTACCACTAAGCCACTGGGGAAGAATTTGGCTTGATCATATGGGAAGCCAAATCTTGATGAAAACTGACAAGTGAGAAATGCTAGTCCAGATACCTGTCTGTACCAATATGAAGTGGACTTTTTCTCCCAACCTCTAACTTGTTAGTAGAAGATTTTTAAACCTATTAAAAAAAAAAAAAAGCTTGAAGAAGAGAGTTACAATTCAAAAGGTAGTGTCATACTTGCTTTTTCTATTTATGTGCATGACTTGGAAGTAATCTGCAAAAATCATGACATTTCATCTCTAAATTGTTCAGCATCTATCACTTAAGCATAAGTACATTCTGCTACATGATCTGATAAAGTTCTTTAGCTGAAATTTTCAGGGGAAAAAAATAAAAGAAATGGCTGATAGAATTTTAAAATAAGAACTGTAAATAATTAACTTTTGTGCCCAGGTGTGGGGCTTTCCAGGTGGTGCTAGTGGTAAAGAACCTGCCTGTCAATGCAGGAGACACAGAGATGCACTTTCGGTCCCTGGGTTGGGAAGATCCCCTGGAGGAGGGCATGGCAACCCACTCCAGTATTCTCGCCTGGAGTACCCCATGGAAAGAAGAGTCTGGCGGGCTACAGTCCATAGGATTGCGAAGAGTTGGACACGACTGAAGCAGCTTAGCACGCATGCACGCACACCTGTCCAAGTGTATCAGCAAGACTCAATGGTGAGATTCTAGTCATTGTTCCCAGTTCCTCCTCACCAGGGACAAATGGACATCCTTAGCATCTGTGAAATGCTCTTGCCTGGTCCTGTCCTGAGGCCTCTGTTGAATCAAGCTCCTTTGAAGTGCTCTTATGCATCCAGCACTGCTCTCAGCCCTGAGCTTTCTTTACATTACAGCTCTATTAGGATTTGAAGGAAATTCTCAGTCTCTGACTCTAGTGGCTCCAAGTCCGAGTAAAGGATGTCTATTTATCAACTACACTTAAAACATAAGATTTGTTCTAGTGCTGTCTTAGTCTGTTTGGGCTGCTATAACAGAATACTGTAGACTGGGTGGCTTATAAACAGCAAATATTTATTTTTCACAGTTCTGGAGGCTGAGAAGTCCAAGATCAAGGCATCAGCAGATTTGATGCCTAATGAGGAACCACTTTCTGGCTCATAATTGGCTGTCTTTTCACTGTGTTCTTAAATAGCAAGGGAGCAAGGGGCAAGGGAGCTATCTGGGGCCTCTTAAGGGCACTAACTCCATGTGTGAAGGCTCCACCCTCTTGACCTAATCACCTCCCATATGCCCCATTTCCAAATACCATAACATTAGGGATTAAGTTACAGCATTTGCATTTAGGGAAGATGAAATATTCAGTCTATAGCATGTTCTTTGCCAGACATTGCTGCAGGTACTGCCCTAGGAAGGACTTCTTTTTCTCTTGCTGTGGGCTTGGAGCTTTCTTTTCTCTCTATGCAGTCTCTCTGAATGTGTGTGTTCTACAGTTTGTCTGGAAGAACTTATTACCCTTCCCATGATGAGCACCTTCCACCTAAACTCCCCATCCCCATCTCACTAAGGCAGCCAAGTCCCTTGACTTTTAACCATTGCTCTCCCTGTATCACGTGAGCCACATCATATGTATTTATGTCCCTAACCTCACAGACGTCAGCACAACAAAATACTGTTGTTTTAATTCAGATTACTATGTGTAGACTGGAGCTACTGGCTGCAGTTTGACTCAGATGTCAGATAATAATAATCAGTATTTGATAAACACGAATTCATTGAAGACATATGTCCAAGATGATTTCCTTTCATGAATGGGATTGGTAAAATGTATGTTTCATTGGCTGTAGGAACCCTTAGTAAATTGCTTGGGAACATACCTGGAAAGTGAACATGGGAAATAGCTATAGTAATATTCAGGGAGCAGACTCTGCTTCATCCCAAGAAACACTCACTGAGTGACTGCTGTGTGCCAGGCACTATTCTAGGCACTGAAGATACGAATATGAACATTTGTCCCTGAGAAATCCATGGTTAGCGGCAAAGACACCTAATTTCTTAAACTGACTCACTCCAAATCATTAAGCCATTTGTTCTATTTGAAGATGCAAGAAAGAAAGTAATGTGGAAATGTTCATTACAGTCTTACTCGGTGACAGCCCTAGGGATAATGCATTATTTCATTCTACCCTCAAAACAAGTCTTTTATGCCTCAAATGAAGTTGCGCATGTGATTATTTGACCAGATTATAGTGTGGGTTTGTATGTGGATATATATGTGTCTGTGTTTCAGTATGAATCACAGTGATTTTCACTTTCATAAAAATAATAATGAATTAATGGCACAGAAAAATCATTTGCAGCCTTTAGATCCATGTATTCAATGAAAGGGTGGATTTGGGGCAGACAAAACTTCCCAAGCTGGAATTATGGTAATGACTCCTTGAACTCTGACTTTTTACCCCACACTCCCAAATGTAAGAATGATTTGGCCATTTCCTGGAATTATAAAAGGCTCACATCTCTCTTTTCCAGATTTCTCCAGCATCTCTTCATTTCATCAGCAAAGTTTGGTCTCTGTTTGTCAACACTTACTAGTATAGTCAGTGGGTTGGGATGAAAAGTAATTCATCACTCTTTGGCCCAGTTGCAGATAAACTTCGCTAAGTCTGTGGCCTAGTTGTTGATAAATTTCCCTCAATGGTGATGACTATAGCATTATTATAATTAGCCACCCTAGCGAGATTTACTCTACTCTCCAGCACCTTACCCATCCTGGTGTGACCAGCCTCAGGCTGGTCTTCAATCATTTTGTTTTGCTGGCTGCCATAGCATCTTCAGCCTTAGGCTGGACCTCCCTCCCTTGCTGCTCTGCACCAACCCCAAATGCCTCACAGCCAGCATCCCCAAGCCCCACTCTCCCCCACAGCATTCACTTTCACCTTGGTCACCAACAAATCATCCCTCACCATCTAAGTATTACCCAATCCTAACCCCAAACCCAAACCCTCCTCTTCTCCCAAACCCTTCCACGCTGTTCCTAGGAACTGACTGTCATTAGCAACCTGGCCCACAGCTTCTTCCTTTTCTAAAGGTCTCTTCCTGCTGAAGGGAGCCAGGCTGACCGCTGGGATCCTACTTCCAGCCATCCTCTCAGCTAAAGACTGTGCATCTCCTATTCCCCAAGAACCTCAAGGCCAGGGAGAGGAGCAAGCATCCACCAGGCTCCCCTTTGCGACTTCTCGGATGTTGGTCCTTCCTCATTCAAAAATCCTAGCTTTTTGGAAGCAAATCATCAAACTTGACTACCGCTGAAGTCCTTGTCCTGCTTGGTCAGTGGAGTCACAGGTGAATGTCAATACATGGGTTACTGCCTACCTCTCCATCACAATCCTGTCACCAACCCTAGAGTCACCCGACACCCTGACACTTGGCTCCCTGCCCTCCCTAAGGAGATCTTTCCCTCCTCCTCCTCTCAACCACCGACTCACATCATCATACCCTAGACCTCGTCATTGCCAATAATTACACCCTTATCCCCCAGGCCCTCACCACTCTGTCATTTTCCTCCTACAGTGCTGGACACTTCTTCTCAGTAACCTTTGCTGATTCTTCCTCAGCTCCCTGACCTCTAAAAACAGGAGGGCCTCTTCAGCCTCTTCTCTCCTCTACACACATTTTCTCATAGATCTTACACAGTCTCATGGCTTGGGATATCTTCCAAATTTTTACCTTCTGGATTTGAACTCTAGTCCTGTCTACCCAACTGCTTGTTCCACATGTCTGCTCACAAATCTAAGAGGAATCTCAACCTTGACATAGTAGAAATTAAATCTGATCTTCAACCACACTGGATTCCTTCACAGTTTTGGCCACCTGTGTAAATATCCATTCTATAATATCCTATGTAAATATCTTTCAGTGCCTTAGGCCACAATTCTGAGAGTCTCCTTTGATTCTTCTCTCTCTCACACACACAACCCACATCAACCCATGGGCAAACCCTCTTTGTTCTACTTCTACAATGCATCCAGATTCTGACAACTTATCATCTCCAGCTGCTGCTGCTACTGCTAAGTTGCTTCAGTTGTGTCCGACTCTGTGTGACCCCATAGACGGCAGCCCACCAGGCCCCCCATTCCTGGGATTCTCCAGGCAAGAACACTGGAGTGGGTTGCCATTTGCTTCTCCAACGCATGAAAGTGAAAAGTGAAAGTGAAGTCGCTCAGTCGTGTCCGACTCTCAGCGATTCCATGGACTGTAGCCTACCAGGCTCCTCCGTCCATGGGATTTTCCAGGCAAGAGTACTGGAGTGGGTTGCAATTTCCTTCTCCAATGCATGAAGGTGAAAAGTGAAAGTGAAGTCGCTCAGTCATGTCTGACTCTTAGCGACCTCATGGACTGTAGCCCACCAGCTCCTCCATCCATGGGATTTTCCAGGCAAGAGTACTGCAAGGACTTCCCTAAATACTCCCTATTTTCCTTCTCTGCTTTGTTTGTGTCCCTAGTATTCATCATCATCTGACACATTATACAGTGAGGTTTAGTTGTCTATTTGCTTACTGTCAGTTTTCTGCCATAGCTTACACGTGTCATGGATACCTGTTCCATTCATCATGACATCCTCTGTCCCCAGAATAGTGCCTGACATATACTAGGATAGAAACACTCTGAAAACTCAAAAAAAGCACCCCTTGATCACCACGTCCCATCCTCCCGACTCACTCCTTTGAGACTGCCAGTCCACTGACCCAGCCACATGTTCACTGTCCTCTACTTCCTCAAGTCCTCACAGATCCCATTACCTACCCTCAACTCCACATTTCATTCCATTTTCAAACATTCTTAACTACCTTGCCTCATCTTCCTCTATTGTACTTTCCTGGTGAAACCCCAAGTCTTCTTAAACTCAACTAAGTGCTTGCTACATCCCTGTACCCAAGCAGCTGAATGTTACTGGAGGAGAGCCCACAACCCATGCTATTAGGAACCATTGCAAATTTATGACCAAAAATCTTCAATGAGCACTCAACACTATCTGACAACTAAACTTCCCTAGTACATTCATTAACCTACTCCCAAGATGACTATTATGCACTTTCTCTTCAATTCTCAAATCTCCAACAGCCCCTCCCACCCAACTCTCTGCTGAAGACCTTGTCATATATTTCACAGAGAAATATAGATGCAACCAGATGAAAATCATTTCAGCATCCCACCTTTCATTCCACATACTTACCTATATCTGTAGTCACATGCCTTGGTCAGTTTATGCCCTGGATCCCCTCTTGCTTCTTCTTCTCTTGGACTCAGCTCCTAAAAGAATTTCCTTTTCCACACCCTCCTGAAGCCTGTACTCCAGCCGTGTCCCCCGCCTCTGACTCTGGTGCCTTGGCTCTGTGCCTTTTCTTCCAAATTCAGGAATTCTTCAACTCAGCTCTACCTGAAAAACTCACATTTTTTTTTTCAGGAGCAACTCACATTACCTCTTTCCTGAAGACATCTACAAATGTTAAGGACAGGATTTTTTTGTTCTCTTTTCTCTTTGTATAGCACTTCACATTTACCTCTGTTATGGCAACATGTTCATTGAAATTATTTCTGTAAACTTGATTATCATATTCAATTTTCCACTTTATCCATTCCATATTCCAGTGAGCTCCCCCAAAGCACTTTGGATCTGCTCTGTTTCACAGGCTACTCTGTTGTGCTCTTATAGGTCAAGACATCTTAGAGAACTAATTTTTTAAAAATATTTTACTTATTCATTTGGCCACACTGGGTGTTAGTAGTGACATACAGGATCTTCGATTTTCATTGAGCCATGAGAACTCTTAGTTGTGGCATGTGGGATCTAGTTCCCTGACCAGGGATCGAACCTGGGCCCCCTGCATTGGGAGCACAGAGCCTTGGCCACTGGACCACGAGGGAAGTCTCCCAAGAACTGCATTTAATATTGGTCTTTTTTCAGCCCAGTGGGCATATGTCTGTGGGACCTGGCAAGAAGGAAATGCTGAGTGACAGGCTTAGAGTTTCCCTTTCTCTCACGATGTATTTCTTATCCTTCTCTCCTTTTGTAAGTGATTACCCTGCCCCAAATACTTCCCACCCACCAGTCCTGCACATTCCTCAATACTAGGATCTACACAACTTATGCTAGGAATTAGGGACTGAGATCTTCGGCACTCTTGTTGGTACTCTGTCTCCCCACAACTAGTCCTGGAGAACCAGAATCTTGTTCTTGGTGTCCACAAGAGTGTCTAAGCACTGCTGTCACACCTGGCACCTAGGAGCTCAGTGATTGAATAAATGGTTTGTGATTTTCAATCTTTCAAAAGGCTTCTAGCTATTATTATTATAACATAATCAAATTGTTTTCTAACTCCCAACTTTAAAGTAAGTATAAGAACTAGAGAAGTTTATACACGATCTTGGGATTTCTTGAAAACATCACATAGCACATATATTTCTCTAACCAGAATGGATTTAGATGATAAATATACAGTTGTTATCCCCATTGTTGTGATATATGCATAATTGCTCTCCTCCAAGAATACTTAATCACAGTGGGTGAGGCTTTAAATAATATTACTTAATATATTAGGAATCTGACATCCATCAAAATAACATGGCACTGCTTTATTTATGAGATCGTATTCAACTGCTGTAGAAATGATACCAGGTATCAACAAGAAGGATATGTTCAGCTTCTCATAGACCTCTCCTCAAAACAGAAGCCTAATTTTACTCGGTATATATTATGTCTGGTATTAAATTGATAACATTTTATCAGCAGGCCATACACTACGAATCTAAGTTAAAAGACTCAATATATGCTATAGCTCGAGAAATACATACAGTATTTGAATTCCCTTTATCTCATCAGAGTTGCAGAATCTTATTAACCTTAGTTAAGTTCTCTGCTGCTGCTGCTAAGTCACTTCAGTCGTGTCCGACTCTGTGCGACCCCATAGACGGCAGCCCACCAGGCTCCCCCGTCCCTGGGATCCTCCAGGCAAGAACACTGGAGTGGGTTGCCATTTCCTTCTCCAATGTATGAAAGTGAAAAGTGAAAGTGAAGTCATTCAGTCGTGTCCGACTCTTAGTGACCCTCAACCCTGTTTTCTAGAACATTATCCAATATCAACAATATCCTAAATATATTATTTAAAATAAGACTTGAATGCTTTCTACATTCACTTGGATGTGATGTAGGCAATACAGAGAAATTTGCTCTTGGGTGTGGTATAGTTTACATGATTAAATGCTTTGTTCATACTCATATGTCAATCTATTAGTGTGCTGTTAATTCAAATGTTACTATGATATATTTTATCCCCATTAGCACATTCATCACAGGTGGATGTGAAACTTAGACAAAGGTGTATGTTCTCATTAATGATGAGCGGCCTATTCATCTTACTAGAAAGTAATTAATGTTAGTTACAATCCTTAATTTTTCACTGTTTGTCACGACACATATTTAGCATTTCTCTTGTCCTTTATCAACCAGCGCCCTCTTATCACACAGTCAGTTCAAAATGGTGTATATTTAACCAAATCTGATGCTTCACTTTTCAAGTATTTTATACATGTATGTTTCTTAAGGTTGGTGGCAATTCCCACACGGGGAGACTCCATGTTGGCAAAAACAATATTACAGGAGTTGCTCAGGCTTTCCTACTTTTTAATGTACAAGATTAATGTCATTCACTTGCTAAATTCAATGTTTAAACTTCAGCAAGAGATTTTTCTTATAATCTCCACTATAGCATCAATTGAATAGAATTGATATGTTTTGGCAATAGCATTTTTTAAAATACATGTATTATACTGTATCACACAAACACATATGTATATTTACCATTCTCTCCACTAGACCCTGTAAAATGTGATATGTGTATACGACAACTCATAACCCTCATAACCACCCTTCTGAGGTAGGTACTATTAGTATTCTTACTTCAGAGCTGCTGAGAAATGGAAAGACAGCTAAGTTAAGCAACTTGTCCCAAACCACACAACTAGTAAGTGACGGCCCAGGGATCCATGCCCAGACTCCCCCTGTGCTGTCTCTCATCTCTGTGATTCCTGATGAACTTCATTTAATGATAGTACATTGAATACACATGATGTCTAAGCTAAGGTTCTAAATTTTGTTATATTTAAAGACCACTTTTATCATTTCACTTTAATATCACTCTAATGACATACATGTGCTGAGTGAAATATCTACACATTGTTTGTAAACTATAAACTTTAAGTTCTTGGAGGTCTGCTGCTAAGTCACTTCAGTCGTGTCCGACTCTGTGCGACCCCATAGACGGCAGCCCACCAGGCTCCCCCGTCCCTGGGATTCTCCAGGCAAGAACACTGGAGTGGGTTGCCATTTCCTTCTCCAATGCATGAAAGTGAAAAGTGAAAGTGAAGTCACTCAGTCGTGTCCGACTATTTGCGACCCCATGGACTGCAGCCTTCCAGGCTCCTCTGTCCATGGGATTTTCCAGGCAAGAGTACTGGAGTGGGGTGCCATTGCCTTCTCCCCTTGGAGGTCAGCGAAGGCATATTAAACAACTCCCCATAACTAGACATATACCTGCACATAGTAAGTATTCAGTAAGTATTTTAGCAAATAAATGAATTTTTAAGTTTAGGGTTCAAAGAACAATGAGATAAACTTGGGCCTTGTACAGAATACAGTTTTGAGACTCTATTAATAGTGTCTATCGAAGGTTTTCAGAGAAGATTCAAGCATTTAGCTGTGTCTCCTTTACTCCAAATAGCCAACTTTAAAATTCAGTCAAGAGTTTGTATGTGTCTCAGAATCTAGTTATTTTATTGAAACAGAAAATGGAAAGAGAAATCTTTCCATTTCTCTATTGCTTAATCCACAGCCTCAGGTTTTCAAAAACAGTAACTCTGTTAATTTTCCTACAACTAGACTAAATTTCCATCTCTATAAAAGCCTCAAACCTTCATGTTGCTCTCTAATGGAGAATAATTCCAAATTTTGTAATCAAACCAGGGTTTGTCTAATTGATTCACGGTAAATCAGGTCCTTTTAGTATCTCCATTTGTCCTGGAGGAGGCCTGTCCTCTCTGTTCCCAGGAGTAGGCAGCATCACAGCATCAGGAGAGGCATTTGGTCCTTAGCCTGCATCCGCTCACCTTACCTTGGCATCTTCAGAACTGGATTATGCTGCCTGGTTCCCAGTTATTCTCATCTCCACGTGCTGGTATCTCCCAGGGTGGTAATACTCCTACCGGGCTTCCAGCCATACAGTCTGTATCTGTGACTGCCTCCTCACACCAGCCACAGGGACTCCAAGTCAGCCCGCTCTTGGCATCACGCCCACGCTGTGGTGGACCATGCAGGGAAGTACTCACGGCTCCTGGGTCCTCTTGGGCCCAGCTACCCACACGTTTCACAGGAGTAAAAATGTAACCATGGTCTGTGGGGCTCCACGGGCAGCTCTGGGCTGCACCCTGTGGGCCCAGAGAGCAGGAGAGGCAGTGTTCCTCCACTCTCAGACCTGTCACCTAGCTGAGGGACTGTCACACGTGTGCACGTGCACACACACTCACACAACCATCCCTGTATTCTCCCAAATATTTCCCATCTCATACCCTGATCTTGGCTAAGACTTTGAGCCACACCATCCCTCCCCTCGGGCTTCCCAGGTGGTTCAGCAGTAAAGAATCCACCTGATCCCTGGGTCGGGAAGATCCCCTGGAGGAGGAAATGGCAACCCACTCTAGCATATTTGCCTGAGAAATCCTGTAGACAGAGGAGACTGATGGGTTACAGTCCATGTGGTCGCAAAGAGTCGAACCCAACTGAGAGACTGATACACACTGTCGTGGTATATATGCATTTTAAATAAAGGGAGCCTTTTTTTTTTTAGTAAATTTCTTTATGATATAAAATATTTCAAAACAAACTCACATTTAGCTATTTTGTGTCTCCGCATATCTAGCACTCTCAAATACAGTGAACTCAAGAGCACAAAGAACACTCCTACACTGGAATAAAGATGACGCATGCCTGTCTTATCTGCCCAGCAGCGACATAATCCCACACACCAATATAATCACAGGTTCCCATGAGTTCATGAGATGAATCAAAGACCACCAGAGAAAAGGTACAAGATTTTACAATGTCTGCTTTGCTGTATGTGGACTTTACTTTTCCTTCCCCAGTTGAGTTCAAAGGAAATTTCTTACTAGAAAATTATTCACAGCAAATCAATAAAGGCAGTCTTTGTGTTTTTATTTTGGAAATATCCTATTTATACCCTGAGAAGCTGAAAAGTAGAAAATATTTCCATTGCTCTTTTAAGTAGGAGAGGCAACTATTAGTTGAATCACCTTTCCAACCTCAGGTCAGGAAAGTGACAAGTAAAAACATCCATCTCTTTAATACCAGAGTATGTCTTTGAATTTATCCCCTCTCTGACACACAGAATGAAGTGGTGAGCTGGCCTGTCCCTGCCAACCTGCAAACCAGCCCAAGGTGTGATACCACTGATTCTACCCCCAACCTCTGGACAGCGGTGCCCTGAGAGGAAGCAGTGATCCTTCCTCTGGTTTCCCACCTTTCCCAGTATCAGCATCTGTGGCGGTGGTGGCCTGCCCAGGCTGCTGCCAGGCAGATTGAGGGGAATCAGTCTCTCTGCATGGAGCTTCAAACGGGTGTGTCTGCTACACAGCAAACCCCTTCTTTCCTTGTCCCAGAAGAGGCTTCCCTGTAGGAATGAGGCTCCAGGCTTTGTGCAATCAAAAGCCTTTGATTAAATCGGACCCAGTCCTTCTACTTGCCATGGTATTGTGTGACCTGGGAAAGCAGCAGGGCTACAAAACAGCCCAATCTGTCACTAGGTGGGCTGACAAAGCAGGGCTAAACGCATAGTGGATTTCAAGCTACGTTACATCTCCAAGTTGCAAAGCGAGCCATCAAGCAAGCCAGAAAAGCATAGCCATAGGTGAATATTTTTCACAGACAGAGGCCACTCTGCCTCTGAGAGGGCTGTTGTCCTTCCCACTGGGAGTTTTTAAGCCACTTAGGGACAGCGACCATTTGGACAGAAAATTGTTCACGTTTCTAAACGATTTTTTTAAAGAAAGAAAGAAAAGAAAAAGGTCCCAGGAAAGATGCTGCTATTCTGACATCTAACCCATAAAACACACACAGGGTCACACAAAAAGAGACCTTTTGTAAGAATTAACTCAAACAGGTATTTGCTTACTCTGCTCTTCACCTGCTGTTGGTTTCCTCCTTAGGCTTTGTTTTTCTCTACCTGTGTGTCTTCCCTCAGTAAACCTTCAAGACAGGACCCAGGAGAGCTCTCACTCCCACCTTCCCTTATTGGCTCCTACATAACAACCTCCTGGGAGCCAGAATGAGATCTGTGGGCACCCGGGGTAATCATCTGCATGGGAGCTCAGCTGTCAGTCGTGTCCCGGCTCAGTACAACCCCATGGACTGTAGCCCGCCAGGCTCCTCTGTCCATAGGATTCTTCTAGGCAAGAATACTGGAGTGGGTTGCCATATCGAACCTGCATCTCCTGCAGGTCTCCTGCAGTGGTAGGCAGATTATTTACCACTGAGCCAGCTGGGAAATCCAGGCAATCATTTGGGAAGACTTTAAAGAAGTATCCTTTAAGAAATCTTCAGCATTCATTTAGTGGGAAAGAAGATGAGCCCCAAGCAGGTGACGTGCTTAAGAGAACACAACTGAGAGCCCCTGAGTAAAGCCACAGCCTGAGGCTCCCCTCCTCGGGGCACTGTGGTGACCACCTGTTGTTACTCCAGCACTTCCTCACATGGGAGATCTCTCTAACCTTTCCTTCACTTGAAGGGGATAGAACAGAAACAGATTCCTTCTCCCAGAAATGTATCCTAAATTCAATGTTCTCTATCCCGGGACCCGTCTCCGTTACATGTAAAAAGCCCTTATGAGCTGGTACCTCCAGCAACCCCTGCCTGGCTCAAGCCTGACTCCAATTCCCAGGATCTACACAATCTTATCTCTGAGTTCAGTGAGGTTTGACCCAAGAGATGGATTTCATGACAAAACACTGAGGACTCTGAGCAGCAGCTGCTGAAGAGCAGGTGAGCAGAGTAAATAAGGATCCAATGTAAGGGGAGAAGCAGCACAAAAAGCCACTGTCTACACCTGCCCCTTGCTGAAGGCTGGGATCAGCCTTGCAGCCACTAAGAGGGTTCCAAGGTGACCAAGCACTCCTGGGCTCTGTAACCACCTCTGCCACACAGATGGCCCACTCCCTACCTTCCAAGATCCTGGCCCATTCACTCACATCACTAGATGAGGCTGGTCTTTGCAACAGATGAAGGACTGACATTTGTTTGAGTTCCTGTTTCATCATTTCTTCAAAACACTGATGCTAGATTTCCTTTAAAAAAAAAAGTTGACGTTGGATATTGGTGTATGTTAAGGAAAGCTATAAATTCAAGAAGGATAACAGGGCATTGTTATTGACATGGAGTGTGTCTGAGGGAACATTTGCAGTAAAAATGAGTTTCTAACACATTCTCACATAGGCAGCTGCTCAGCGTCACTAACCACTGGTTAATTCATTAATATTATTCAGTGAAAAACACTTCTTCCATTCCATTTGTTAATAAATCTGTTTTCATTCTCATGGAAATCGGCCCCTTTCAAGTTCATTTAAGAAGAACATTTCATAACTTTCTAGAAGAGGAAGTATTTTTATTTAAATACTTGCAACAACTAAACTGAGAACTTACATCTTTCATTTTTAAAGATATTTTTCTTATGATTCTTGAATGCTTTGTGTTTAGAAAAGACTGAGATGGAGAAGGAAATGGCAACCCACTCCAGTATTCTTGCCTGGAAAATCCCATGGATGGAGAAGCCTGGTGGGCTATAGTCCATGGTATTGCAAAGAGTCGGACACGACTGAGCGACTTGACTTTACTTACTTTACTTCCCAAGCTTAGACCATACCACTGCTTTTCTCATAAGAACATTTAAGTACTTGAGCATTGTTAGGTTAAAGATACCTTATTTCTGAGCTTTCACTTGGAATGTTTATTTTAATGTGTTCTTTATTTTGCACTGGTTCTACCTACAGTTACATGGTATATGTATGGCTGACTTGTAATGATTCTAGAACAGTGCTGCTTAAACGATCTGCGATGAAGAACCTTTTAAAAGATTTCTTAAATCTTTTTAAAAATTTCCAATCCTTCGTGAGCCAGAACTTACGCAAAAACACAATAAAAACATCAGACTACTAAAAAAAAAAGAAAAAGACTGAGAAACTATGGCACAGAGAATTAAATACAATGGAAATCAATTTCAGTAACACTGACTTCATTAGTATTATTTACTGTGAATCAATTAAAAAGTAGGAGTTTATTTTTAAGTTTTAAAATTTATAAGGATATCATCTGCCTCAGAAAGAGAGAAATAAACATCTGAAATTAATAACATCAGTAAAAGAAAGTGCGTTGCAAAATTTTTAAGTCCATGCAACTATTATTGAGTCTTTCCTAGCAAAAGTAAACAAATAGTCCCCAAAGGTAGAAACACTTAACTTATAGTGTGAAACACTTTTAAGAGAAGTATTTGCTAGAGTGTTTCTGCGGCATCCTACCGCTCCTGTAATGTTATATTTAGGAACCACAGGCACTATAGAATTGTGTTATTTCTACCTTGTACTTTTCATTCATTTTAAAACCAAACAGAAGAGGCAACATTTGTGTATGCCTGAGACATGAAGTGGTTGATGTTAGTCACTCAGTCCTGTCTGACTCTCTGCGACCCCATGGACTGTATGTAGCCTGCTAGGCTCCTTTGCCCATGGGATTCTCCAGGCAAGAGCACTGGAGTGGGTTGCCATTCCCTTCTCCAGGTCTTAAGTGGTTAGGTCTCTTTTTATTTTTTTTTCTATAATTTTATTTTTAAACTTTACAATATTGTATTAGTTTTGCCAAATATCAAAATGATTCCGCCACAGGTATACCTGTGTTCCCCATCAATGGAAGAAGCCGTATTCCCCACCCTACCCCCAGCAATTTCTAAGGTACTTCGATGTACCTTAGTAATCATTTCATGATTACTCATTATTCATGATTGTGCTCATTTTGTATGAACTCAAAGTAGATCAGAAAGGAAAAAGAAGTAGGACCCTACATTCAGCAAGAGGCACTGCACGTGGCGGCCTGGAGTGGTTGAGGGAGGAGGCATTCAGGAAGCTGAACCCAGGTTAGACCCAAGCCTCGGTGGATTCTGAACAAGGATCACTTTCAGAATGCCTTGGCGTCAGTCAAACTGGCTTCTAGAAACACTTGTACATAATAATGAGAAAATGTTAATAATGATTATTTTCAGTTGCATAGTAGAGCCAAGCCCTCAAAAAGAGGAAGTTTTCATTGGTAAAGCATTTCATTTAAACATTGAAATCTGGTGTAATGTGAAGTATGAAATAAGTTTTGAAAGGAAGCTGATGATTAAGAAGAAATGCAGTGGGCATTTAATAAGTGGAGGAACCGCAAGATAATTAACTGGCATGCATAAAGATTCATGCTTTATACCAAAATTTTAATTTTGCACATAAATGTGCCTGATGTAGGCAGCATTTAATCACCTAGCTGACAGGAGTAACTACTTTCATTTAACCTTGACTGAAGATCATGAATTCTAACAGGTTTAATTGGATACATCATTTAACAGAATGAACAGAGCAAATTTTTCTCAATTCATAGGTTCTGATTGACATGCACCAGCAATAAGGCGTTGCACAATTACAGCTGCTCTGCATTCCTGCCCTGGGCAGCAATTGCCATAGTGACGTGACACCATTGGATCACTGGGGCACGGGAACTATGCTGAATCTCCCCTTGTTTTGAAAAGGGCAATGCTTTAAAAAAAATAATAAATAAAAGAAAGAAAGAAAGAAGGAAGGAAGGAAAAAAAGAGAAGGAAGCTGGAAAAGAAAGGGATTTGGATACAGAAAAAAAATTCATATTAACCACATTGATATGCACATCCTGTAAGAGAGGGATATATGTCTTATTATCAGCCATATGGAAAAATGCAGGAAGAATGATACTATCTTTCCTCTGTTTAGCACTTCTTCTCAGAGTGTTGGGAAAGACTATAGTCAAACAAAAGAGGACCTAAAAGGAAATCACGCCAGCTGGAAGTCTCCAGCCCTTCTAAAGGAAATGCAATGACATGACCCCTTGGTGCTGCTCTAGGGCAGATGGGCACCCAGCTTCACTCACGCATCCAGTCTAACACGCATTAGGGAAGACAGACCCTGGGCTGGAATGAGTGATTCACAGCTTCACTAACAAAAACCCAAATGAATCCCCCCAAAAAAGTTTCTACAATAAAAGACAAATCTTTTCCTACTGATAAAATGAATAACGTCAAATCTGAAGAAACCACCCAGGCGGCTGAATTCAATATTCCTCGTGCTCAGTCTCCTGCATTGGCAGGCGGGTTCTTTATCGCTAGCGTCACCTGGGAAGCCAAGATCCTATATTCCTTGGCCAATCTCAATTATCTCAGTTACCTTTGTACATATTCTAGAGAGAATCAAAAGATCTATACCTCAAGAAACACTGTGCAAAGTCCGGCTACCTTCAAATACAAAAATAAACATTAAAAGCACTAAATTTGGACTTCCCTGGTGGTCCAGTGCTTAAGAATCTGCCTGCCAATGCAGGGGATATGGGCTCTACCCCTGCTCCGGCAAGGAGCAAGTAGACAGAGCCCTCACTAGCTGCGCACAGCAACATGCCCGAGCACTGCCTAAAACAAATAAATACATTTCTTAAAGGTTCTAAACTTAAGAAAATCTCCTCTACAGATCCACCATCAGTAGTTTTCTTAATATTGTTCCTGTGTTCTCCATCCATTACTCTTGCTCAGCACACCTATTCAATCGTCAGAACACCTCCACTCCTGCAGGCCTGATGGGTGGCCCTCTGTCCCTGCCCATCGCTGTGTGTTTAACATTGATCTGCTCATTGGTCGTCCCTTCACCTGTTACCTCCTTCTTGTGCATCCCCTTCCCCAACACCACCTGAATCGTGGCTTCTTGAAGACAGACACTCTATCTTTCATCTGCACATCCCCAGTTCCTGGCGCAGCACCTAGTGGCTAACCCTGTAAGGCGATAATTATCCAATGAATGAGAGAACTTGGAGCTGTGAAGAATCAGAATGCTCCTGCTTCTCTGCTGTCTTTTTCTTCCCTTCATCTAGTCTACCTTCCTCATTACTTTCTGCCTTCCCCTCTCTTTCCTAAGCCTTGCAAATAGGCGTTCATTCAGCAAAGGCTGACTGTGTATCAGCTACAGGCTGGGCCCTGTGCTGGTGCTGGGACCTCCAAGATGAATCAGGCCAGAATCCCCTCCTGCAGGAGTTCCCAGTCTCCTTGGGGAGATGGATGAGAAATATATAATTATAATACAATATTATTTCTATTGTACTATGAGCAACAAGGCTGTGCCAACTTAGAGGAGGGTGGAGGCGTGACTGGTGACTGCTTTTGCCTGGGGTTCAGAGAAAGCTTTTGCAAAGAAGGTGACATATTCAAATGAGGAACAAATTTGGAAGATTAGGCAGAGAGAACAGCAAGGACACAGCTCCAAGGTGTGTCGTAGGAATGGGAATTACCACTGTGAGGCAGGGTAGAGGTCGGGGTAGGAAAGAAGAGGAGGGAAGTTTGAGAAGCTGGCAGGAGTCCGCAGCCTGGCTGGGAGGTTCAGTGTGATGTGCCAAGGGGTCTGGATTTTGTCTTAGAGGTAATGGGAGTAGTAACAAATTGCCTTTAGTGGGGAATCACTCAGTGTTTTAGAGATGTAACTCTGCGAAGTGGTGGATTTGAGTAGGAAAAAAAACAAAACAACTCAGAGTCTGGTTTGGGTTCCTGTCATAGAAGTCCCTTCTCTCCCTGCCCCCCTCCCCTCTCTTCCGGTATCCCCGCCTTCTTTCTTTCCTTGCCTTTCTTTTTTCCATTTCCCACCCGTTCCAGTCCCTCCAGCAGGAACTCAAATGATCCTCCAAAGAACAGTTGAACCATAAATCTTTGAAATTTGCTAACAGTCCATAAAGGATACTAGTCTCAAGCTCGTGTGGTTGCTTTGATTGGATTTTCTCTGGCCTTCTCAGGGCGACTGAAGAGAGGGCCGCAGGGAAGGGTCTTCGGGAGGAAGAATTTAGGTTAGAGAACAGGAAAGCACCTGAAGAGACATCCTGGGCCTGCTTTTTCCCAAGGGCTGTGCAACTGTGAGGCCACTGCGGGGACCCCTCTCCCGTGCCCCCAGCTCTGGGTCCCTGACGCACGTGGGCTAAAGACAGCACCCATACCCCATCCCTGCAGGTGTCTGTCTGCGCTGGGTGCTCTCCCTTCCTCCTGACCCGGAACATCAGGGCTCTGCTCTCCCATCCACCCGTCACAGAAGCAGGGGCTTACTCCCCACCTGACAGTGAGGCACGAGGACCCTGCCCTCCCTACCCACCCCTCAGCAGGGTACCCACTGTAGCTACTTCCAGGAGGAGTGAGGGACGACACGCCCACAGGCCCATGAATAAAGAGGGAATTCGAGTCAAAGCCTGGGCCAAGCTCTCCCCGCCTCCCTCCCCAGAAACAATCGGCCTGGGCTTCCCGCTCCCTCAGGCCCAGCAGTGGCTGTAGTTGGCTATAAATTCCCTTCTTTTATTTGCCTTCGTTTGCATATCAACCCGCCTCTCTCACTAAATTGCCAGCCGGGGAGGTCAGGGGCCATACCGTATTCATCTTGGTACCACCCTTCCCCTTCAAGTTCATAGCACAGTGTTTGGCACTTGGCAGCTCTTACGGGCTGAGTTGCGTGCTCCCCAAATTCATCTGTAGAGGTGCTAACTCAGCACCTCAGAATGTGACTGAATTTGGAGATAGGGTCTTTGCAGAGTTAATCAGGTTAAAAGGAGGACACCAAATATACTTCAGAATGGCATGTGAAGACGAAAGCAGGCATGGGGTGAGGCGTCTATAAGCCAAGGAGCACCAAAGATAGCCAACAGATCCCTGAAGCTAGGAGACGGGCATGGAGACCCCTCTCCCCGCCTCCAGAAGAAACCAACCTGCCAGCAGCTTGATTTTGGACATCTAACCTGGAGAGCTGCCAGACAATAAATGGCTGCTGTTTAGGCCACCCAGTTTCTGGAACTTTGTTATAGTAGCCCTAGAAAACTAATCCAGTAGCCATTTATGTCTAATAAATGATTGATCAGAGGATTCTAGAAACTAGAAGCTAATGTTCTTCTTCTTTTTTTTTTTCAGCCTCTAAGTTTTTATTAACATGAGTTTCCAAAACCAAGCATCCATATTAGTGTGGGGAGTGAGGGTGGGAGGAGGGGGAAGGGCAAGAAGAAGGAATTCTGCTCTATTGGTAATAAAGCTCCAGGTTCATCCCATCGTGGATTTCATAGTCCCCCAGAGATATATGGTCCTTAAAAATCGTGTACCACTTCTTCAATACGATCTTGTTCCAACGGGTGCCAGTTTGGGCTGCGATCAGCTTCTTAAGGTCCCCGATGGTGTCATCCGTATTGCACTTAACGCGCACCTTCTTCCCCAGACGGTCGTTGCAAACAACCTCGATCATCCTGGCTGGAGCAACACAAAGCGGGGACTGGGAGGCAACTGAATCGAGACTTCAGGGGTTCCCTCAAATCGCCTGGAAGCAGCAGACGCCACAACCTCCTCGCACGACTCTAATGGTCTTCTTAAGGGAAGCTTGCCACTTGCCATCTGGGTTATTGTTAATGCAAATGGATATTGTAAAACATGAGACAAGACTCTGCAGTATCTGGTCTTTCCTCCTAATCCAGTTTAATGGTTTACATTGGTTTTGCAGGTGGACAACCATGAGCCAGCTGTCTGGAAAGAAGGGAGGGAAGAAGAAAATTCAGAAGGTTGGAGGGGGGTTGTTTCGTTGGCTTGAGGAATTTTAAGTGGTGACTAGATCAGGACAAGTCTGAGAAAGAATTCTATGAGCCCAAGAAGTACCAAATGAGGTTCTTCCCTAAGGTTCTATAAACTGTACTTTCCCATTTCCTGTCAGGCTGTTGGCCTCATTTTTACTAAGTAGAAAACAGATTCCTAATAGTAACGCATAGTCATATCAAAGGAATCATTAGATTCTTATATATGTTACATATTCGAAGAGAGTTTTTGTGGTTCTATTCAGTTATTTCCAGTGCTAACATTTTTTTCATAAAACTATCGTGAACAAAATTCTACGCAATGTCATGAGCTTTATCCTTTGCTACTACAAATGCTTTCCCAACATACTGTGGAGAGCATCAGCCGTCTCCCTGTCTTTATGGAGGTTCTTTCAGTGAGTGGGTGATTTCTTGAAAGAGATCCGCAAATCAAACACACACACACACACACACACACAAATAGGTAGTTCTTTTGCTACCTGAGCCATGATTCTTTTTGGAGGTTGCCTTTTGTTTCTCCAAATCTCCCTCCTCTCACAATCTGCCTCTTGCAAAGAACCGGTCAAGTCTCTTGCACACACTATAGTCACAACCTTGTTTTCCTGCTTTTCCTCCCTGAGCTCCACCTACCCCAGCAGCCAGCTCCCTGGGACCCCCATCTCCCCATCTCCATTACATCCTCAGCTGGAAATTCTGCTCTTCTCCACACTCCCCCAGCTTCCCCGGCGCTGGGGCTCCCTCCCCCTGAGCTGTTGATTCCTCGCAGCTCTTCAAATCCCACCTTAAAAGCTTCCCCTGGGTTTTATCTTGCCTTAGGCTCTCATTGCAAAATGTTTTGGGACACATTGTATTAAGTGTGTTATTGGCACTAATGGTACAGGCGAATCAAGTGCATTAAATCTTCATGAATTCAGGTAATTTGTCTGGAAAATGGCATTCTCCATTTCCCTCTAGGATTTTGAATTTGTGTGTGTGTTTCCTATTTTCCCCCCTTGGTGCTGTTTTGAACAAACAACAAAAATTACATAAACCGCCGAATATCCTTTTCTTCCATTTTCCCCACTGCACCTTCTCATTGCGTGAACTGGCACTGCCTCTCATCTGAGGGTGTGTTTACTTCTGGGGCACACTGTATAATTTAACTTTCTGCAATATAAAGTAAGTCAGTGGCGATCTTTTCCCTTGTTCTGACAATGTCCAAAGTTGTCTCTCACTGTTTTTATTTAAAGGAACTAGACACAAACCTGGCTGCCTTAACCATGGCCTCTGCAAGGGCTACAGCTGAGAAAATCCGCTGTCAGGAAGAAGTGAATAGAACTAACAAGACTATTGAGCTGGCCAACAGATTAGTGAAAGGTCTGGAGGTGAGGTCCTACAGGGCAGACTAATGAAGCAGGCTACAGAAAGCACTTCTTTGTTATACACTACTGATCTGGCAATAACAGCAGCACTTAGCAAAGAGCCTGATGAGCTGAAAAAATTATGTCATTATCATTCATTTTTTTCATAATAGAAACATGTTTTTGACCTTTACATTTTCTTACATTTTACCACGCTGTGGCCTGGATTAACTGTAAGGTTACCTAGTGACTAGCGTATTCATGGAGCCCGACAGGAAAGGAAACAGTCACTCTTGCTTGAGTATTGACAAATAAAGTTGATGCGGTAAAAAGGCAAAGACTTTATTTGGAGCAATTAGACAAGGCTAATGACAGAGCCTGAGGTTGGTTTACCAAGAAGTGCAAGGCAATTTGTCCGACTTAGTTAAGGCATATGATAATGCCCTAATTATCTGTCTAAGATGTGCCCTGGATATTATAGAGGAGACAAAGAATGAAGGGTGGCAAACCATGAATTATCCGAAATAATCCATATTGTTAAAGGTTGGCTCCTGAGAAAGTCTGGTCACTGGCAGCTTTCTCATTTGCCATTCATCTATTGTTAATTTAATCTTTTGTATATATTCAAATTTTTTTCCCTGGGTTAACATTTGTTGGGAGAATGTCTCTTCTGGTTCCCCGCCATCATAGAAGGCATGTTTTTCCAACCAGCAGCTTTCCGTGCGTTTCTTTTATTCTGGTAACTGGACTTGCAGAGGGCCAAGAAAGCATCAACCCACTGCTAATTAAACAGATTCATCCAATCCGGATATTGTTAAGAGAATTGAAAGTATAAATTGATGAGTGCTTGTTTAGTACCATTTGAAGTAAAAATTGAAAGGCTTTATGGGCTGAGAAGAAAAAGTCTCACTGTCTCAGATGAAAGCCAGGAAATCTAATGAATTTAAATGTATCCCACCAGGGTAGCCATATTTCTTCTCACTGTGAGACACTGATGTCTCTCAAATTAATGGAAGTAAATTACTATCTTAATCTGACAAATCTATCACTGTTTTATCAAATCAGTTTGCCAGCTCCCAAACAGATCAGGGAAATAGCAGAGGAGTAGCAATGAATTTCTTTCTTTCCAAAGAGTAGGGTGAACCCCATATTCTGAAAGACCATCCATGCCTCAGCCTTACTGACTTACTTTCACCCCGTTTGATAGAGCTCTTTGTGCCAAAAATAACTGTCAGAACAAGCTCAGAGAAATAACTACATCCTAAGCATAGAGAGCACTGGATCTCTGTGCACATGGATCAGTGTTTTCCATGTCTTTTGCACCACCCTTTCTGGCATGATGACCCTGTGGCCTCCAGAGAGCATGTACCAGGGCTGGAATGCAGGCCACGTGGAGGAAGACCCACCTCCCCTCAGCAGCCTTGACATTGTTCTGGCTCCTTTGCAAGCCAGGCCTGCATCCCACCTGTTGAGAAATCTGCTTGCCATGACCAACCAGTCAGCAGGTAAATTCTACCACCCCCTGGTAGAAATACTCCCTGTGTGGACACCAAAGCTTCTTTGTTGAGATACACGTGCCGCTTATTTTGAGGCATTTAATAGCAAATGAAAGCACTGGAGACTACCTCTCTCTCTCTCTCTCTCTCTCTCTCTCTCTCTCTCTTTAGTTGGGAAGTCGTGTCTGACTCTTGAAACCCCATGAACTGTCAGGCTCCTCTGTCCTGCAGAAATGCATGCCCTTCTGTACTGACTTCCATGATGACAGGGCACCACCACATAAGTGCCACAAAAACACTGCCATCTCCACTTCTCTGGCACGTTGAGCAATTAAGACTTATTTTACGAAAGCATGTCTTTCTTAAGCTGTGTATTCCTAGCACTTAAAAATGTTTTGATATTAATCAACTAAATATTACCATCCCAGAGATGGAGTTTGCTTAAAATTGTTTTCTCTTCTTTGCCTGTGTTCTGTTTTTGCACTCTTTATATTTTCTTTCCTTCTAGTTTTCCTTCTTTTCTTCATTACTCTCTCCTTTCTGCCTCTTTTTTTAAAATTTTTAATTTCAGCTTTATGGAGGTGTAATTGATAAATTCAATTGTAGGATATTTAAAGCCGTGATTTAATATACATGTACATCGTGAGGAATTTGTCCCAAGTTAATTAACACATCAATCACTTCAATTATCTTTTCTTTGCGTTTTTGGAGAACATTTAAGTTCTATTCATATTTTAGCAAATTTCAATTATGCAATACAGTGTTTTCAACTATGGTTGCCACATTTTCCATTATATCCTCAGCCTTATTTATCCTGTGGCTCTAAGTCTGTATCCTTTTACCAATCTCTCCATATCCCCCGCCCCTCTTCCCTGGCAGCACTTTTCTGCTCACTGTTTCTATGAGGTTTAAGTCTTTTTTTTTTTTTTTTTTTTATTCCACATATAAGTGATACCATGCAGTATTTGTCTTCCTCTGTTTGGTTTATTTCCCTTAGCATAATACTCTCAAGGTCCAACCATTTTGTCACAAATAGCAGGATTTCTTTCTTCCTAATGACTGAATAATATCATATGTACAATACATTATTGTTATATTATAATTATAAATTAATATTATGATTATATTATATTCTAATTGTTAACATTATAATTATATGGTAATATATGTTATAGATATTATATATATTTCACCTCTTCTTTATCTATTCCTCCATTGATGGACACTTTGGAGAAGGAAATGGCAACCCACTCCAATACTCTTGCCTGGAAAATCCCATGGACAGAGAAGCCTGGTAGACTACAGTCCATGGGATTGCAAAGAGTCGGACACGACTGAGCGACTTCATGACGACGACGACTGATGGACACTTAGGCTATTTCCATTGACAGACACTTGGCTATTGTGAATAATACTGCAATGAACATTCTAGTACAGATATACTTTCAATATTCTGTTTTCATTTCCTTTGGATATACACTGAGAAGTGGGATTGCTAGGTCATATGGTTTTACTTAGATATAAGAACCGCAGGTTCAATTCCTGGGTTAGGAAGATCTCTCGGAGGAGTACATGGCAACCCACTCCAGTATTCTTGCTTGGAGAAGTCCATGAACAGAGGAGCCTGGAGGTCTACAATCCATAGGGTCGCAAAGAGTTGGACACGACTGAAGTGACTCAGCATGCACATATGTATGGTTTTAGTCTTTTTAATTTTTTTGAGAAACTTCCATAGCATTTTCCATAATGGCTTTACCCTGCCTCTTTTATTAAATCTCCCTGATTTCTTGTTCTCTTTCTTTCCTTCCTTTTTCCCTTTCTTCCTTCCTTCTTGATTTCATATGTTTTTTATTTCTGCTTTTTTTTTTTTCGTCTGAGCCACAAGGCATGTAGAATCTTAATTGTCAGACCCATACCCTCTGCAGTGGAAGAACAGAGTTTGGGCCACTTGACAGCCTCTTTTTTCTTTCTAGGTTTTTTTTTTCCATTGTATTTTTCTGACCGAAAACCAGAAATCTAATTATTACTGATTTTTTTTTAAAGCAATCCTTTTGGAGTAGCCTGTTAAATTTCTGTCTCTTCCTTTGTAAACCATAAAAATGATTGGTTCCAATAGATTTTGTGTTTACAGTCTGAGATTTATGTTTGGAATAATCAGAGTCTTCATTTGTAGGTTCTGAGCATTTCCTTCTCTTTGGCACTGGTACTAATAGCCACTTCATTATCATTTTAAGTAAGTCTTTGGTATCAGTCATTATTAAATGCTGCTATAAAAATTGTTTTACCCAAGACTATTTCATTATCATCATGAAATTCACTTAATTAGCATGTTTTTAAAATTAGAACACATTAAAAATGAAATGCAGTAAGTTTACCAGTACTTAATGCTTTAAGACATACTGTTATCTTTCTGAAGGGAAATTTCAGAGTGTGCATCAAAAATATGAAGAATGGATATACTCTTTGACCCAGAAATCCCATTGCTAGGACTTCATCCTAAGGAATTGACTCCTAGAATATTTATTGCAACACTGTTTATTATCAATATAGGTTAGAAATAACCTCAGTCCCCAAAATGGGTATTGCCTAAATAAGTTATGAGTCACCCATAATACGAAATATCACATATCCATTAAAAATTATGTTGCAGAAGACTATTTTTATCACATGGGAAGATGTTTCTAGTATGTTAAGTAAGCCAAACAAGTTACAAAATGAGGTATATGTTGTGATCTCAGCTTGGCAATATATTGCCTCTCAGCTCCAAACCCACTTTCATTACATCTGCCTTAATGGGCTGTACCCTTCGAACACTTTTCCTTTGCAGTGAGCTCCACCTTAGGTTTGTTACTAGAGGGAGCGGGAGGAACAATGTAGGAAGAAGCAGCTTCCCCTCCTGGTTCAGAAGCTTCTCTTTGTTTCTATTCTTGCTCCTTCGCCACAGTCAGAGGCCCTGCACCAGCCACCCACCCAGAGTATGCAGTCCCTCTGAAAGTACTGGCCCCTCCCCAGCCAGCAACCACTTGCAGTGGCACTCCCAGCGAGACCACCATCACCCTACCCCGCCAGGAAGGTGACTCTCACTACCCCGACTGCCTCTGAGCGCCTGCCCTGCAGAGGTGTGTCTTCTGCTTGCCCAGCGGCTGTGGACCAGTACTGGCTCAGGCAGCCCAGAAAATGACCCCAACCAGGGAGGCTGCAGACATGTCCTCCTTTCCAGCCAGATGGCCCTCTGTCTTGGCAAGAGGGCTCCCTTTCAAGTTGTGCCTCTCTGGGATGCTCTTTCTCAGCCCTAGGGTATTCTTCAGACTTTTCTTTTCACTTTCCTAATTATGCCTATGTCATAATCAGTAGTCCTTTATAGTAAATGTTCTCTTTTCAGATTACTATGTGGTCCTGACTAACACATATGTTTATGTATAGGGAAAGAGAAAAAAAGACTGAGACAAAAAGTCAAAAACTTAATAGTGGTTGACTCTGGGTGGTGTGATTATGTCTTTTTATTTTGGTCTTTGCGAGTCACAATATTGTTTTATTTATTTCAGATTCTATGTCTAAGATTTATTATTATGCTAGCAAAATTGAGCCCTCAGTACAAGTTTATGCTCTTGCTACAAAATTCAGACTTAAGAGCAAAATGATCATATTAAGTGCTTATTAAATCAACAGACTGAAAGCAGCTGGCCTGATAGTGGGGCCACACAAGGTCTTACAATTTCTCCTAAGAACCAGCCTCCCTATAGTGACTACCATCGACTCCCTCAACTCTGGAGATCCACCACTCTGGTTTTCAAGCCACTCTGATGCAAAGGTGTTAAGAATTGTTTTTGTAAATGGTAAGATGGTTTTTTAAAAAACACTGTAGCAATCTTGAAAAATACATCATGCAATATCTGCAGTCTTCTGTTATTTAGAGATATATGTCTATACATATAGCAAATTGGCCTGTTACTGTTTCTGCAGAACCACCACTAAAATTCAGTGCAGGAAGGGTTCTGTGGCTGGCAGAATTCTAAGATAGTTTCCCAAGTTTCCCAGCCCTTGACACGCATGCTCCTTTCCCCAGTTATTCAGTCAAACTGCAACAACAGGATTTTGCAGATGTAATTAAGGTCCCAGCCTAGTTGACCTTAAAATAGGGAGATTATCCCAATGGGCCTGACCTAATTATATGAGCCCTTTAAAGAAAGAGGATTTTCTCTGACTAGTTGCAAAAAACAAGAAAGTAAGAGATTGGAAGAACAAGGGGGGCTCAACATGGAAACGTTCTCCACTGCTGATTTTGATGATGAAGGGGGCCAAGCAGCAGGGAGTAAGGGTGGTCTCCAGGGGCTAAAGGCAGCTCCCAGCTGATGGCTGGAAAAGAAACAAGGTCCACAATTCTAGAGCCCCCCAAAACGGGATTCTGCCAACAACCTAGACAAGCCAGGAAGCACATTCTTCCACAGAACATCCAAATGAAATAAAGAAACTAGATATGGAATTTAGAAAAACGGTGCTGATGAACCTATTTGCAAGGCAGGAATAGAGATGACTCAGACATAGAGAACAAACTTGTGAACACAGCAGGGGAAAGGAGAGAGCTGGATGAATTGAGGGAGTGGAATGGAAACATATATATTACCATCAGTGAAATAGATAGCTAGTGGGAAGTTGCTGTATAATACAGGAAGCTCAATCCAGTGCTCTGTGCTGACCTAGAGGCGTGGGATGGGGTTGGAGGTGGGAGGGAGCATTAAGAGGGAGGGGATATATGTATACTTATGACTGACTCAGGTTGTTGTACAGCAGAAACCAACACAACATTGTAAAGCAATTATATTCCAATTAAAAATAAATTTTAAAAAAAGAGAAAGAAACTAAGAAAGCAAACTGGCAGGATCCCACTGGCCATGCCTATTCTTAGGGATCCAACAATACAGAAGAAAAAATGCCTTCGAGCCACTAGAGTCCTTGAAACTATGAGATAAATCCATGTGGCTGTCTTTGTGGAAGGCATGTCCACACGCCCCACATCAGCAGAGTCTGATCATGGATATACATTCTGGATCAGAGGCCATGAGTTCATTGTTGGAAGACTCTGGATCTGCCCTTCTTTATTCAAAATCCGTGGGGATTTGATCCGAATGAGGGACTTCCTGGTGGGCAAAGACTTAGGAAGGGACTACTTTTTGTCTTGGTTACTGTTTTGAAGATAAACACTGGATGTATTGTCTTATTCCTGGAGCCCTGAGGGATAATCAGTGACATTATCTCATTGGCTCCTTTACTGCCAACACCAAGGCAACCCAAGATCTGCAGCATTATTAGTTAGAAGGAAGTTTTTGGAGATGAAGTCTAGAAAAAAAAAGTTCTAATCTCTTATTCAGCAACAGGTTTGTGTTTTCTAACACTTTTTTACACCTGCTATTAACTCCCTCCCCCTTCTCATTTAGCCCTTGTTTTCCTAATATGATCTCTCTAATTTGATTACTTTTTGCTTTTATTTTTGGTTTTCTCTGTAGCCATTTTTTCCCAATCTCCTTCTTATTTTTGGCCATTTACCCAAGAGTAAGAGAAAAGAGGCATAAATTTTACCAGAAATCGTGAATAATTTGGCCCGTGCATGCGCATTCAGTCGCTTCAGTCATGTCCGACTCTGTGTGAATCTGTGGACTGTAGCCTGCCAGGCTCCTCTGCCCATAGGATTCTCCAAGGCTAGAATACTGGAGTGGGTTGCTCTGCTCTCCAGGGGATCTTCCCGATGCAGGGATTGAATCTGTGGGGTCTCCTGCATCGCAGGCAGATTCTTTATCCACTGAGCTCCCCGAGAAGACCAGTGATTTGGCCATCAGCTTTCAAATCCTCAATTAGAATTTGAAATCTGGTTTCAGATCACTTCAAATGATCTTGCCAGTTATCAGAAAAGGAGAAGGTAAAAGGAGATTGAATTTGCAAAGTCCTGAAGAGAAGGGGTTGGTCTGTGTAACTTTGAACTTAGATGAACTTCACCAGAGTAAAGAAATTGCTGCCATGGACTGCAGCTGCATGGGACCTTCCACCCTCCAGCAGAACTTTCTCTGCCTTCCAGGAGAGTTCCTTTTATCCCTGTTTCCCAACAGGTATTAATCCTGGTCCACTAATTCTGGATGTTCTCTCTGTGAATGGTTATTTCTCTAGTCTCCTACAACCACATCAAGAATAAGCAAAAGAGCACTTGATTCCTCTTTGGGATAGTCAAATGGGAATTGAACTGCAGAAGCCGTGAAATCAGAGTGAAAGCCTGTGAAAAGATTCACTTGGAAGGACAGTGATGCAGATTTCCTTGTTGACAAGACTGACATTATAGATTTGAGAGTCTTCATTGCTGTTTCAGTCTGCACTCACCAAGAAGAAAAATGATTTCAAACTCGAGTTGAAAATTCACTAGCAGCTGAGTTTCTCACCAGCCTTCCCTCTGCTCAGGGTCATTTCTTTGGGGACTTTTTTCCACTGGAAAAGTTAGAAACAACCCCATCCAGCAGCAGGGGTGGAATGGAGTTTAACATATAGGAAATCTACTTGGTGAATGGTAGGGACTGAACTGTGTCCCCTCACGCCAAATATGCTGAAGTCTTAAGCCCAAGCACCTCAGACCTTATTTGGAAATAGGATCATTTTCTTAATAGAAAATTAAGATAAGCTCATATAGGAATACGGGCTTCTAGGTGGCACAGTGGCAAAGAATCTGCCTGCCAGTGTAGGAAACACAGAGACATGGGTTCAATCCCTGGATCAGGAAGATACTCTGGAGTGAAAATGGCAACTGACTCAGTAGTCTTACCTGAAAAATCCCATGGACAGAGGGACCTGGTGGGCTACAGTCCATGGGGTTGCAAAGAGTCGGACATACTGAGTGACTGAGCGCGAGCACAGCGTAGGAACAGTGTAGGCCTGTAATCCAATATGACCGTGCCCTTATAAAAAGGGGAAATTTGGCCACATGGACACACACAGAAGGAAGCCATGTGAAGACTGAAGTTATGGGGCCACAAGCCAAGGAACAACTAGAAGCTTGGAGAGAGCCCCAAAACAGACCCTTCTCCAGCACCTTCCAAGGATGCACAGCCCCGCTGACACTTTGATTTGGGACTTCTGGCCTCCAGAACTGTAAGACAGTAAATTCTGTCCAGACAGTCTTAGGAAACTGATATTAATACAACGAAGACAGTGATTCTCTCTCAATTTTGCATAGCCTTGGCAAACATACATCATTATTGGCCTCATGTAATTTGGGTTTTCCAGATTACACAAGGTTTGAAACAAGAGAGATGTTCAGGGTTGCACAAAGCTTCAGACCTAGGAGCAAGCCAGAGCTCTCTGGGAGCTGCTCCCCAAACTGATCTCAGTGAAGTTCAGATGCGAGTGCCCATGACATCCTTTACCACTGGCATTACACTGTGGTGACCGAACCAAAGGGCTGCTGCTCATGCTTATTATGTAATGTCTTCTCCTGCTGAAAGTGGATGGGAAGTGGTCTTTTTTTTAAAATGATGAGACTATTCACAGGAAAGTAAGGATTTCCAGTTCTTTCCATTTAAAAGTGTCTTTTTTCAGGATTTAAAAAAATACCCTCACAACTACTTGTCAAATGGTTACCTAAAATAGCTTGAACATTTTACTCTTCTTCCTCATTTGGGAGAAGTCTATATTATTTTTTAGCAACTCACCACTTTGAATCTCTCCTGTCAAATTAGCCGTATTTGTTTTTCTTTCTGTGTGAAGGTCTTTTGTGGTGATATCATCAAATTAACTCATTTAAAAGTCAGCCGTGTCTTTTACTAATTTTTTCTGATATTGAAGCTTGCAGGTGGCTGCAGTATCAATGTTTAAATTTATTTTACGAACATTGAGCTAAACCCACTTAATCGAGCATGGATTCTAAGCAAATATGTACAACATATATGCAAGTTATGCCCCATCTTATCTACAAAGATCTTACCCTTATATTTTAAGATACAGCTTCTGTAATTCAGAATGGAGCACATCTGTAGAAAGTACAAATTGGAGTGTAACTTTCCTCTTTATCCTTAACATCAGATCTATGGATGGTTTTAACACAAGATTTAAAGACAGATACAACTCAGCTTGTATTATTAGTCTGCCCCTAGCTTTGCGAGCTTCCCTGGTGGCTCCGATGGGAAAGAATCTGCCAGTTATGCAGGAGACCTGGGTTTGATCCCTGGGTTGGGAAGATCCCCTGGAGGACATGGCACCCAGTCCAGTATTCTTGCCTGGAGAATCCCTATGGACCGAGGAGCCTGGCGGGCTACAGTCCATAGTGTTGCAAAGAGTCAGACACGACTGAGTGACTAAGCACACCCTAACTTTGCAGGTAACAGTCTCCTAAGCTCAAAATGAGGGGAAGATTAGTGACTCAGAAGCAGAAAACATCTGGTGCTTCTGTGGACTCTCAGCTTCCTCAGACTCCTGCCTGAATTCATTTTGGCTCATCTTCCAGTTTCCAGTATGAAGGAGTAACAAATGTATGAAGGAAAATAGGGCACCTTTAGCAAAATGCAAAAGGAACTCTTTGTAGTGACCAAAGAAAAAACTCCTAATGTAAATCAAGGAAGAGGTAGGTTTATGATGAAAATCTTTAGTACTTGGGTTAGGAAAGGTGTTAAAGGTTTAAACATGATTTGGCAGCTCCTTACGAGCTTCAGTGTCCTTTAAATTTTTCTTCCTGCGGTTTCTCAAGAACCATGCATGCCTCCACCCCAGGAACCTCTCCAAGGAGTCCCAGTGTCATTTTGTATGCCCCAGTGTCCATTTGGTCAAGGACATTGGAGAGAGAACATGATGATACATCAGAAAAATGCCGCTCCTCACCGTAGCAAAAGCGATTCAAACAGCATGTCCTCCTGGCAGAGTGTCACCAGCATCATCTTTTTAAGTGACAGACAGTACATGATACTCCTGAAACCATCTCTGGCTAGAATACCTGTTGTTGTTTAGTTGCTAAGTCGTGTCCGACTCTGCAGCCCCACAGACTGTAGCACGCCAGGCTTCCCTGTCCTTCACCATCTCCCAGAGTTTGCTTAAACTCATGTCCATTGAGTTGGTGATACCATCCAATCATCTTATCTTTTGTTGTCCCCTGAGTTTGTATTTTTAAAAAAGTGATCTGTGAAAAATGGGAAAAAATCTTGTAAAATTCTCATCTTAACTCAAACGTTGGCCAGAAGTATTTGATTAGGAAGGAGTTTTGTCTCCAGCTGGATGTGGTTGATTGGAGAATTTTCTGGAACCAACTGACCATTCTCACCTATGTGATTTTTACCTTGTCATTTGGAAATTTCTGAATATTCAGAGGCCTCTTAGAGACTCAAGCGATGGGTACTAATGTGTATGCAAAATTTCAGAAAAATACAGTGCTCTGTATTTCCCTGCTTCATCAGGGCAGATTGAAATAGTTAATACCCACCTCCAAAAGACAGCAATTTACTCTGGTCTCACAAGTAGAATCTGAGCCAATAAACTGTAACAAAGCATAATGTTTAAGACATATATATAACTCGACTCAAGGATAATGTTCTACACATAACTCACAGAGTTAGTTCCAATCAATCCTTCTGTGAATACGCAGCGCTAACAGGCCTACTGTGGCCTTTGGATTTCCACCCACATTTTCATGCATACGTTCACTGGAAGGCACAAATTATTAATCAGAGGAGCCTCTTTTATGCTTCTATTATTTGTACCCGAGGCCATCTGGAATACCAAACAAGAGGAATAAAATTCAAAGGTCAAATCATACCCAGTGTGCCATATAAAGTTGAGAGTTAAAGATGGAAACGTTTTTTATTTAAAAAAGCAACTTTTCTCTAACTGTTTATAGGATTCTATTTAGGTTTCAGCTTTCCAGCTGCCTGTTGCTAATGCATCATGTGAAATTAGCTATGGGGCATTTGAAGTTAGAGAGCTGATTTCAGAGCTCACTGAAGTTCTAAGGGATGCACTGCACTTAACTATGATAGTTCTTTACATAAAGTTTAAAAATATAAAAATAAATAAATAAAAATATAATGTTTCCCTGGCTATCAACAGGTGAAGTTAACCGAATAACTGGAAAAAAAAAAAAAAATTTTGCCTCCATATAGTAATGGACCAGCCCAAAATTTACATACTGTTTTTACATATACAGGCACAAAAACCCCTCTGCTTAAATAAAGTGACAGAGTGGAAAGAAAAAGTAGATAAGGAAGAGTAATATTTTTAAAGCACAGCAAGTGCTTAACTTAAAATGTACCATCAGGGACTTCCTGGTGGTCCAGTGGTTAGGACTCCATATTGTCAACGGCACTAAGATCCCACATGCCATGCAGTGTGGCCAAAAGATAAAAAATAAAAGGTACCATCAAATGGATTTAATCACAGAGGAGACGCTACAACCAGCAATAGAGGCTGTGCCATCTAGGAGATGGAATGTGAGAGCAGGGGGTCAGATGACTTTTTGTCTTATCTGTACAACTCTCCACCTCAGTGACCTGCTGTATACAGGCTTTGGGCCCTGGTTTACCCATAGTGGGAAATTACACATCTGATAATGTAGAACATTTCTCATACACCTCTTAGCTTTGACACTGAAGAATTATGAGACTATACTATAAGTGTAAATACGATAAGTGAGTTTGCTGTGATTCTCTCTGCAATGTAAGAAAAAAAAGTCAGTGGCTGACTTTGGGAAAAGTTTGAGAGAAGTCCTATTTAATAACAAGGAAATAATAATGATACCCAGCTTAGAGATTTACAGTCTCTTCTCTGAACCCTGTTGCCTCAAATGTATTTCAGAATTCAGAAATGTTAAGAATGTAGACTTATAATTGAGGACATATGTCATCTATTATATAATATTTATAACATTCCCACAGAGGATGAGATGGTTGGATGGCATTACCAACTAGATGGACATGAGTTTGGGTAAGCTCCAGGAGTTGGTGATGGACAGGGAGGCCTGGCGTGCTGCAGTCCGTGGGGTTACAAAGAGTCGTGAGCGACTGAATTAACTAACTAACATTCCTGCTGAAGTCTGGGCAGCACTCTGTAATCAAACACAGTCACATTTCTGCCACTTAATGTATAAATGTTTGTACTAAATGAGATAAATAAAAATGGTCAATAGCCTTGATCAGGTCATGCCATGTTTTGCTGCCAAGGAAGTTAGGAAATAACATCCAGTTTTTAGAAAAACATTTTAATTTTGGAATTGTGGCTAAGGAATTGTACACCTGTTTTATCCTTTTCAGTGTAGCATGACAGATTTAACAATCATCTCTCAAAGATGCAGTAAGACTGGTGAAACAAGTAATAGCTTCTAGGTAAAACAGTGGGGAACTGAAGGTTGAGAAAGGTAAAATGATTTGACCTAAGGTTTTCTGTTTGGTTCTTGTGAAAGTGGGAACATTGGTATAAGGATGAAGCACAGTGAAACATCACCCCAGCACTGTCCTCAGAGTCCACACTCTCGTAGAGAGAGGTAATGACCTCATCACTTTGTCCATTGCCACTTCCATTAATATCTACCCTCATGGTGATCCAATTACCGATCTTATAATAAATTCCATATGTCCTATTATACACACAGGGAAATTTTTAAAACACTTCTCCAAAAAGGAAATTCTCTAAATAGAAACTAATTGTTTCTATTATCTTTTGTTGTTGTTTAGTCAGTAAGTCGTGTCCAACTCTTTGTGACCCCATGGACTGCAGCCCACCATGCTCCTCTGTCCATGGGATTTCCCAGGCAAGAATACTGGAGTTCGTTGTCATTTCCTATTCCAAGGGATCCTCCTGATCCAGGGATCAAACCCAATCAGGCTTGGACACTGAGCCACCAGGGAAGCCCCTCTATTATCTTTTACAAGTGACAAAAAGTTTTTCTTTATTTTCTATAACTTCTAAGTAGAAGAGCATGTGCTGTGCTTAGTCATTCAGTTGTGTCCAACTCTTTATGACCCCATGGACTGCAGCCCACCAGGTTCCTCCATCCATGGGGATTCTCCAGGCAAAAATACTGGAGTGGGTTTCCATACCCTCCACCAGGGGATCTTCCCAACCCAGGGATCGAACCCAGGTCTCCTGCATTGCAGGCAGATTCTTTACCATCTGAAGCACCTATAGAAGGGAAACCCTATAGAAGGCAGATATTTCTCCTATTCCTGCACTGAATGCCAGCTTCCTACTGAGAGAGAGAAAAGATACAAAATGACAGGAGTGAGAAAAATTACAATTACAAAAGAAAACAGTTACAAAAAGAAACAGTTTTTCTGGAAGAGTATAGTATGCAAAGAAGTGGAAAGTACAATATGACTGTGGAGAAGCCTGACAAACACATCCTCAGTCCAGTGATCAAGATCAACAGCAACAGTGGTTAAGATACACTGAAATGATGTGCCCTTGATGTGGTGTGATGAGAATGGAACTTTTCTGTGTCTCCCCTTCCCCCCAAAACTACAACCCCAGTCTAATCATGAGAAAGATATCAAACAAACCCAAATTGATGGGCATTCAACAAAATACCTGACCAGTACTCCTTAAAACTGTCAAAGTCATCAAAAAACAAAAAAAAGAAGGGGGAAAACTACCTGAAATGTTATCATAGCCCAGAGTAACCTATGGAGACATGATCATTAAATGTAATGAGATACCCTGAATGATACACTGTAGGAGAAACAAAGACATTAAGCAAAAAGTAAGTCTGAGTAAAGTATAGACTTTAATAATGATAATAATGTATCAGTATTGGTTCATTAATTATGACAAACACACCACACTAATGTAAGATGTGAATAATGGGGGAAATTGATGAGGGGCATATGGCAGCTCGCTGTACTAGCTCTACAGCTATTGTGCAAATATAAAATTATTCTAAAATTCAAAATTTATTTTAAAATAATAATATGACAAATATATATAATCAAATAGTAAAGTGGAAGGAATTATTTATGGTATGAAAGAGTTTAACTTGTATAAAAATATTTTTATTATAGAGAATGCTCTTCATTAAGAAAACTGAGAATTCCTCTAACAGTGAATAAACATTAGTAGAAATCCAATTTTATAAATCACAAACAATGAAGAGCAGCTCAGTTCAGTTGCTCAGTCATGTCCAACTCTGCCACCCCGTGGACTGAAGCACACCAGGCTTCCTTGTCCATCACCAACTACCTGAGCTTTCTCAAAACAAACTGGAAAATTCTTAAAGAGATGGGAATACCAGACCACCTTATCTGCCTCCTGAGAAATCTGTATGCAGGTCAAGAAGCAACAGTTAGAACCAGACATGAAACAACAGACTGGTTCAAAATTGGGAAAGGAGTATGTCAAGGCTGTATATTGTCACCCTGCTTGTTTAACTTATATGCAGAGTACATCATGTGAAATGCCGGGCTGGATGAAGCACAAGCTGGAATCAAGATTCCTGGGAGAAATATCAACAGCCGCAGACATGCAGATGACACCACCCTTATGGCAGAAAGCGAAGAAGAACTAAAGAGCCTCTTGATGAAAGTGAAAGAGGAGAGTGAAAATGTTGGCTTAAAACTCAGCATTCAGAAAACTAAGATCATGGCATCTGGTCCCATCACTTCATGGCAAATAGATGGGGAAACAATGGAAACAGTGACAGACTTTATTTTCTTGGGCTCCAAAATCAGCGCAGATGGTGACTGCAGCCATGAAATTAAAAGACACTTGCTCCTTGGAAGAAAAGCTATGATGAAACTAGATAGCATAATCAAAAAGCAGAGATATTACTTTGCCAACAAAGATCCGTCTAGTCCAAGCTATGGTTTTTCCAGTAGTCATGTATGGATGCGAGAGTTGGACATAAGGAAAGCTGAGTGCCAAAGAATTGATGCTTTTGAACTGTGGTGTTGGAGAAGACTCTTGAGAGTCCCTTGGACTGTAAGGAGATCCAACTAGTCCATCCTAAAGATCAGTCCTGGGTGTTCATTGGAAGGACTGATGCTGAAGCTGAAACTCCAATACTTTCACCACCTGATGCGAAGAACTGACTCATTGGAAAAGACCCTGATGCTGGGAAAGATTGAAGGCAGAGAAGGGGATGACATAGGATGAGATGGTTGGATAGCATCACTGACTCAATGGACACGAGTCTGAGCAAGCTCTGGGAATTAATGATGGACAGGGAGGCCTGGTTGTGCTGCAGTCCATGGGGTCGCAGAGTTGGACACAACTGAGTGGCTGAACTGAACTGCTCTTCATTGTTTGTGATTTATAAAACTGGATTTCTACTAATGTTTACTAACTGTTAGAAGAATTCTCAGTTTTCCTATTTAAAATTTGGAAACTAGATCTGCAGAATTTGAAAGTGTATAGAGTTTTGTTCATATCTGTGCATCACATTTGCTAATGTAACTCATGCAATAACTCAGCCATGCAAAGGGAGTATAGTTGCTCTCTTTTGCCCAAGGGAAGTATGTGGGGGTTTGAGCTTTGGCATCACCCTACCAGGACACAGTATCCAAAATTTGCTCCAATTCAAGGTGCTCCTCCAAAAACCACCTTTATTTTACCTTTTGAAGCAATAAAGAATGTTTTTAAAGTTACACTTTTAGGTCAAAATAAAGCTTTCAGGGCTTCCCTGGTGGCTCAGTGATAAAGAACCCACATGCCAATGCAGGAGACATGGATTCCATCCCTGTGGGATCTTGGAAGATCCCACTTGCTGAAGAACAGCTAAGCCTGTGAGCCACAACTATTGAGCCTGTGTTCTAGAGCCCAGAAGCTGCAGCTACTGAGCCCACATGCCACAACTACTGAAGCCCATGCTCTGGAACAAGAAAGGCCACTGAAATGAGCAGCCTGAGCACTGCAGCTAGAGAGTAACCCCCGCTCATCGCAACTAGAGAAAGGCCCATGCAGTAATGAAGACTCAGCCAAAAATAAATAAAATTTAAAAAATAAAATGCTAAAAAAAGTAAAATTTTGGAGTTAATCTATTCCTATGCCCTCAGGTACATCCTAAAGCTGAAGATTCTTCTTCTCCCTCAACAGAGGATTTTCATTAGACCCAAAATAGAGTTGTGCAGAGTAGGATTATGTCACTTGGTTTCTCTAAGGTCAGATCTCCTAACCCCATGCTTTCTAAAGTGCTTGCTGTGTGTTTGCTGATGGACTAATTCAGAAAGGGGCTGGTGTTTCTGAAGCAGTGTGTGCTCAGACCGCTAACCACTATTGACAGATGGATTAGGCTTATAAAGAAGACCAACCAGTTTTTTGTGGATTAGCAGTCAGGGGAACTTGGAAGTCTTCGTCTGGCAGTGTTTAGACTTCCCTAAAATGCAGACAGACGCTGGGCCTCTTCTTACTCTGAAGCCCCCTTGTGAATATAATGGAAAACCTCAGGCCTTCCCACTGTTTGTGAGCAGTGGAGCTTGCAACTGGAAAGCTCTTTGAATAGACAGACTGCACTCCATGTGCTCCTTGTCAGGCCAACAAAGTTACTGAAGTGAGGGTGACAGGTTAGAACTGTATCAGGAACAAGGAGGAGGGACTGCCCTGGCAGTCCAGTGGTTAAGACTCCGAACTTCCAATACAGGGGGTGCAGGTACGATCCCTGGTCAGAGAACCAAGGTCCCACTTGCCCCAAGGGATGGCCAAAAAAATTTTTTTTAACAAATAGAAAGAAAGAAAAGGAACAAGGAGAGGAATGGTGCCCCCTGCTTTTAATTCTTTAAAAGGCTTGATCTTTCTGTGGAGAACTTTAACTCTCCTGTGTCCTAGTTTGGCAGGACAAGAGAAAGGTTAAAGAGATTACACTTTGTTAATTGAAGACATTTTTGGAGAAAGACAACTCCAAAGTAAAACCAGCCTTCCCCTTTACCCTCTGCTCTTTACTTCTCACTCCTTGAACAAGGGGTATGAGTAGTCAACCTACAAACTTGGGCAAAAGATGAAATTGCATGCGGAAATAAAGACAGAGAATCCCATGGTCACTGCAACTAGCTCAGAGCGTCCTGAGTCCCTCATTACTCTCTTTCACCTTCATCTCTGTTCTGTGGAGTCACATTTATCCCCAAGCACCTGCTGTAATATCCCCTCTTCTAGGAAGTCTTCATTTCTCTCAATCCACCCCTCTATTCTGGGCATGAAAAATTCATAACTCCTTCTGGGCTCTTCTCCACTCCAAGTATCACCTTAATTCATCTTACCATATTGTATTCTAAGATTTTTTTGCACTGTTTTTATTGTATAGACGATTGGAACTTTTTGTCTTATGCATCACTCTAACACCAGTACCTAAGTTGTACCTGGTGTATAGCAAGTGTTCTTAAGTATTTGTTGAATAAATGAGTGAATGAATGAGTCCTAGGGGCAACATCTGTGAATAAAACTCAGGAATTATGAATGTTACATGTTCTTAGGAAGAACAGTTCCTCTCCTAGCCTCAGAAAATGAATTGTGACTGGTATAAAATTTCAATCTTCCAGCTACTCTTTACCAGTGATTGCAGTGGGTGGGGAGGGGCATGTATCCATTTCACAACCATGAAACATAAGGCGAAGATGTTTGCTGACCTGATAGAGCAGAAAATGTTTTATGTTCCTCTTTCTACTCCTTGTCTTCAGCATCTTTCTATTCCCCATGCCTAGTTTAGTATCAGCACGTAGCTGGTGCTCAGTAAATATTTGTTGAATGAGTGATTGAATGAATAAGTAACAGGCGCACCAATTGCACTGTCTTGCCCAGGCATCACTTTGAATGTGGATTTGGTGACTGATGCTGCAGCAGCTATCTTGCCACAGTGAAGGAAGTGCTGAGCGTGCCAAATATCGATTGAACTGCTGAACCAACACCCAGCATCCATCCATGTTGCTATGTAAGAAGAGCAAATCCCTATTGATATAAGTAACCATTCATCAGGTTGCTTTGTTACTTGCAGCCCGAAACATCCTAACCGATTCAGGGATCATATTCTTTTCGATGTTACCTCTCTGCCATCTGCTGTGTTCAGCCACACCTTCCTATGTGTACATCTCCATGGTGTTGAGAGACTTCACAGTCCATGCGGGAGAACACTTGAGATTTTTCTAGACCTATAAATCTCTACATTAAGTCTTTTGGTGTGACCTATTGTCCACAAATCTGCCTGAGGACTGCATATAAGATTTTAATGCAATGCGTTAAGGGCTATATAGGAAACTTTGATGAAGCACCAAAAAAAAAAAAAGAAAAGATTGCTACTAATACTGAACTATTGTAAATGAGTTGCATTCTTTACTTTCAGCAATGAGGAAAGCCCCTCTCCCATGCTTTTTTTGCCACTTCTAATTTCCTTCTGACAGTAGAGGCCAAACCCTCTTACTCTTACTAGGTCTCTGTCATTGGCAGGTTTTAGAAATAATGTCACTAGGGAAGTGACAAGTGAAATAAAGTCTTTATTGTTCTATTTCCTCATGGATGGCCTTTAACAAATTCAAGACCAAAAAAATAAAATAAAACATTTCTCATACTAACTAACTCATACTCTCAAACTAACTCAATAAGAGCAGATCAAAGTGTTTGTGTGAACAGATAATTTACTCCAGGGCAAATCTCTTCACTGACTTTCCGGCAACTTGTCTCTCTCTTTCTTCCCCACAGCTCCTTCTCCTTAATCCCACCACGGAACAAGACCGTAGATGAAACTCTTCAACATGGCAACAGAGAAAATCAACCACCTGACGGATGAGTCCTCCATTTGACTTTCATTTTTGTCCCATATGGTCTACTGAGACAAATACATCCCCCTTAGTAGGTATCTTGTTTTCTGACATCTTTAAAATACTGTGATTAATGTGAGTAAATGTGCGAGTACACATTTATTAGAGGAAACTGGGACACTACACCTCAATGTTTTATTATTAATAGTATAGGTTGGTTCTCTTACATTACTCCTTCATTCACACTTCTTGAGGATATATCAGTCTGCTGCTGCTGCTTCTAAGTCACGTCAGTCGTGTCCGACTCTGTGTGACACCATAGACAGCAGCCCACCAGGCTCCCATCCCTGGGATTCTCCAGGCAAGAACACTGGAGTGGGTTGCCATTTCCTTCTCCAGTGCATGAAAGTGAAGTCTACAGGTCTCCAAAAAGCTAAAGTAAAGCAGTGAGGATTAGAAATCGCACTTTGAGTACCTCATGCCTTGTTGACATAAAATTAACCTGACTTATAGGCTCAAGTGTTTATCTTTCACCCAGAAAGGAAGAGTCATGGTCACTACATGAGATTCATCATCTAAAGATAAAGGATGATTGAGGAAATCCTGAAGCAGGTATTAAATATTAACATTTAAAGATTGACCATGTCTATATTTTTATACTTTGCGTGAATGAACATTGACTGCTAATACTCTACTGTGTGATCATCACCAGAACCCAGATATTACACAAGCATTACCTTATCCACAAAGATGAAATCTCAAGTGATAAGTAGTGGCACAGCAGTCCCTCAAAAGTCTTCTGGAAAAAAAGTTTTTTAACACAGTGAGCCATCAAGAAGGGTTTTGATAGGTGATAGGTGAGTGTCTGCTCAGTCATGTTTGACTCTTCACTGGTCCCACAGACTATAGCCCACCATGCTCCTCTGCCCACCAGGCTCCTCTGTCCATGGAATTTTCTGGGCAAGAATACTGGAGTGGGTTGCCATGTCCTTCTCCAGGGGATCTTCCTGATTCAGTGATTGAACCGTTTCTCTTGCATCTCCTGCATTGGCAGGTGATTCTTTGCCACGAGTGTGACCTAGGAAGCCTGAGGTGACAGGTAAGAGAGGAAGAAATTCTCAAGTGTATGTACCTGAACTTTTTAGGATGAGGAAAGAACAGGGAGAATGAGAGAACAAGGAAGGAAACTGGAGATCCCAGATGCTGGGGTCTGCTGTGTCCTGTGGGCTCACTGGAGAAGTCATCTGGAGTGGAACAGATTGGGTCAGGCGGTGAAAGCTGCTGGATCACAGCTTTATCTTTCTGGGCTTTCTCTTTATTCCCTGGGGCAAGTTAGAAACTTAATTCTAAGCATAACCTAGTATGTGTCCTTAATTAATTGTGTGTCCTTAATCAAGGAAGACAAAAGGTCTCATCTTTATCCATCCAATCTTGACTAGAATTCTAGAAAAGTAGCTCTGTGTAGGTGGAAGAAAAATCAATGGTCAAAAAGTTTGAGAAACACGTTTTACTTTCCTTAAAAGATGCATAATGGATAGAGTAAATCATAAGTCTTAAAAACAGATTTTGATTTGAAAAAGAATTTTGTTTTAGCCAGTATTTCTCACATTTATTTGATTCACGGGAACTTTTTTGGTTTGCGTTTGGAGAATCATTGGTATAGAGTGATGGGTAATAAGGCCTCTTTTCTCTTACTGTCTCCACACTCTTCTAGACCCATCACTCAGAAAGGTGCAAATATAAAGCATGTATTCTAGCTGTCCTGGAGAAAGACCAAAATGCACAGGATTTTGACTGAAGAGTTAAGAGTCTGTTTCAATAATGTCGGCTGGATGTGGCTTTTAATGAGACTTATGCTTCTGTAGATTGTTTCCTTTAGGAAAAATATTTCCTTACTAAACACGAATTTAGGCAGCATAGACTCCAGACAGGCTACAGGAAGGGCCTTCATGCTGGAAGACTAGAATTGCCATAGCCAAAGTTTGACCCCTCTGCCAAAGCCCTCTGCCAAACCTGAGGAATTAACCCAAACTTTGAGAAATATACGACATCAGACTATTGAATTCTCAAGTCTTTTACATGTTAAAGGGCAAGGTCATAGGAATGGGGCAGCCACTAATACATAAATGTACTCAAGTAACCATAACCTTGGAAGAGAACAATTTTCATGGAAAGAAAGAAGACATAAGCTGAGTTAAAAGAAGAACCTTTTCCTTTTTCTGGATCTGTACAAGGTTGGGTCTGGACTCCAGTGAGGGAAACATGTATGGGAAGGGTGGCTGCCTCCCATTCACAGAAGATAAGCAGGCTCTGCAGATGGTGGTTGGCAGAGCCTAGGAAGAAGGTGCACAGGTGGGTATCCCTGTGAGGGATGGGGTGATGGATTTTGAGAACCATCTATCTGTTATCCTGGAGTTGGGGTTTAATTCACTTCCCATACTCCCAAACCTTCAAAAATTATAGACTGGCCTCAACTTCTACTGGGGGATTACAGGAAGGGTCTGTATCCATACTCAGGATGAACAGGATAGAGAAAAATGGAAGAGCAGAACACTTGCCACAAAGAGGGGGAAGAGTAGAGCAGTGATCCAGAGCCAGATGACTGAATTAGGCACCAAAGAACCAGAAGGGATACCTGGAAATTACAGATGATTACATCTGAGACTACAGTCTCAGATAATTGTTGTAGAAACATCAGAGTGCTAACTCTGGAACATTAAGGATACACATTCAATACAGAACACTGTTCATACATTTTTCTGACAAATAAGAATGGTTCTAATGAAAATGGGGATTCCCAGGTGGTGCTAGTGGAAAAGAACCCACTTGCCAAAGTAAGAGGTGGGGGTTCAATCCCTGGGTCAGGAAGATGCCCTGGAGGAGGGCATGGCAAAGCACTCCAATATTCTTGCCTGGAGAATCCCATGGGCAGAGGAGCCAGAGTTGCAAAGAATCCATGGGGTCGCGAAGAGTCGGACACAACTGAAGCTTCTTAAAAGAAGCAGCAGCTAATGAAAATACCATCTTAATAGAAATGGCTGTTATTATTCCTCATGACCAAGGAGGACAATATGAGTGGGCATTTCTGAGTGTGCCAGGGGAATTCCAAAGAAGGAATTAAGGGCAAGAAGAAATGTGAATGTGAAAAGGACCTGGGGACAACACCCTTCGTCTTCTCACTGTTGACAAGTTATCAGGATTGGTTTTCAGAATCACTTGAAAGTCAGTAGTATGCTACAGACTTGGTGATCAATCGTCTCAGCTTCGCTTGGCAGATCTCTACGCCTTCTCACTTGCAGGGTATTAAATATGAAAGTATTTTTTAAAACTAAGACAAAGGACATTCTCCAATAGTCCCAGACACTTGTTCACTCTTCTTTATTTAAAAAGGCATTCTAGAATGTCAGACCCAGAAGAGCCTCACATAAGAGTATTCTCTTATCCAAACACAAATCTACTATGGATTCTCTGCTTTTAAAATTAACATTATAATTTTACCATCATATGTAAAGAACAGTAATGAAATAGCTGAACAAATTGAACTGGATATTCCGACTCATTAAAGAAAAAGAAGTAACTCTGTATATCCAATTTAAAATTAGCTGTAGTTACAGCAAAACCAGGCAGATTTCAGGGTCATGTTAACATTCAGGACACTGTGAACATTAACTCAGAGTTTGCTACTCACTGTGGAGTTTTGTGGACCAATTTGCTTAAATTCAGAGGCTAAAAACACCTTTTTTAAATGTCAAATGTGTATAGGGAAAAAAAGATTAAAAGCAAGGTAAATGCAATTAGCAAAAACAGAAAATTGGGGAAAGTGAAATTTTGGCACTTGCAGTTTGACCTCATGGAGAGATAAGTAGGGCTGTGAGTCAGTGGGCAGAAGGACTTTGAGTCCAAGGCTTGCCTTACACGACTGTGCTCTAGGAGCTTCCGTGGAAGGCACAGTGCGATCAGCTTCTGAATGTACTGGCTGCCTCAGGCTGACCAGCAAGGGACCTGTGTGAATAGCATTGGTGTCCCAAGTTTCAAAAGCTGCATGTAGGGCATTATGTTTGAAGCTCACTAACCACACAGTTGTTAATATAGAATGAGTTATTTACATCTTAAGTAGTAATAAGTAGCATTTCAGAAGAGCATGTGAAAGAGCCATAATGAGCATATTCAAAATAGCATTTAAAGAGACAATGCTACAAATAACAAATGCCGGAGAGGGTGTGGAGAAAAGGGAAACCTCCTACACTGTTGGTGGGAATGCAAATTGGTACAGCCACTGTGGAAAACAGTATGGAGTTTCCTTAAAAACTAAAAATAGATTTGCCATATGATCCAGAAATATCACTCCTGGGCATACATCCGAACAAAACTATAATTCAAAGAAGATACACACACCCTTATGTTCACAGAAGCATTTTTTATAATAGCCAAGATATGGAAGCAACATAAATGTCCATCAACAGATGAATGGATTAAGATGATATGGGGGGGGTGTGTATAGAATAGAATACCACTCAGCCATAAAAAAGATGGAATAATGCCACTTGCAGCAACCTGGATCAACCTAAAGACTATCATACTAAGTAAAGTAACTCAAAGACAGGTATCATATGACATAACTTAAATGGGAAATCTAAAATATTACACAAATGAACTCATGTATGAAATAGAAACACTCACAGATATAGAGAACAGACTTGTGGTTGCGAGGGGCAGGGCAAGTTGGGGAAGGATGGACTGGGAGTTTGGGTTCAGCAGACACAAATCACATATAGAGAACGGATAAACAAGGGCCTGCTGTACAGCACAGGGAACTATATTCAATATCCCGTAATAAACCATAATGGAAAAAACATGAAAAAGAATATATATCTCTCTATATAGAGAGATAAGTATAGATAGATAAAAATTATTCGCTTTGCTGTACACCAGAAGCTAACATAATGTTGTAAATCAACCATACTTTAATAAAAAATTAATTTCAAAAATAAAATCACTGATGTATAGAACAGTCTTATGGACTCTGTGGGAGAGGGAGAGGGTGGGAAGATTTGGGAGAATGGCATTGAAACATGTAAAAAAAATAAAATAAAATAAAATCAAGAGACATGATCATCAACCACACTGACTTTATGGCACGCCGATGAGTCTCCTTATGGATTGTTTTACTTTTCCTGGCTTTTAAAAAATGTCTTGTGTACAAGGTGTACCTCAGTTTTTTCATGGTGGTCCTTAAACGACAAAACAGGTCATTCTGAGGAAGACTCACAGTAAAGAACTAGGAGAGTTCATCCACAGAAGTCTATCAACGGTATCTATTGACTGAACAATGACTGCAATGAAAGCTATGAGGGCAACTCAGGCTATGGGGCAGGGCATTTGTCAGTATGTGTGAAAAGATCATAAAATATACTTTCCACTCTAGGAGTTTATCATGAGAAAACAATGAAGGACTACAAAAAGACATAACAAGGAGGTTCTTTGCCACACTGTTAATAATTATCAACATTGAAGGCAACCAAAAGTACCAGCAATCGGGTACTGAGAGAATAAATCATAGTATGTGGTGATGATGATAGCGGTTTAGTTGATAAGTCGTGTCCAACTCCATGGACTGTAGCCTACCCGGCTCCTCTGTCCATGGGATTTCCCAGACAAGAATACTGGAGTAGGTTGCCATTTCCTTCTCCAGGGTATCTTCCCGACCCAGGGATGGAACCTGGGTCTCCTTCATTAGCAAGCGGATTCTTTACCACTGAGCCACCAGGGAAGCCATAGTATATTTCAACAATAAAATAATCTGCCAGTCATTAAAAATAATGTTGTAGAAATGTTTCTATCAGCAGTTGAGTGTTTACAATATATTCTTGGGGAAAAACACATGCTACAAAGTGGAATAAATAGCCCAATACTATTTTTATTTATATACATATGTGGATTGAAAGTGTATATAAATCAAGGTGTTAAAGTGGTTAACTCTGGGAGGGTGGAAGAATGAATATTTTTATTTCTCTTTCTGAACTTTTTCATAATGAGCATATATTACTTTTATAATAATGAGGGGTAAACATTTTTAACAGCAAATAATAATAATGATAAGCACCTCAATAAGCTGTTTGTTTTTTTTTTTTAATCTGGGAGATTCACTTGCAGTTAATATTTTTAGAACTTAACTATACTGGCATTTTTTATTTGCCTCAATGACTGAGGCACCTGTTGGCATTTAGAAAGAGGCGTCAATATGCTGGACCATACACAAGAGGAAGACCTGTCCCAACAAGTGCTGTTTTTTGATGAGTGTCTATCCACAGGGAATGGGATGCATACATTATGCATAATACTGTGATATTATGCAGATTCCTTTTGCTTTTCACAATGTTCATAAATGCTACTACATATAAAATGTATCTAGATTTGAGGAAATCAATGACTTTATATAAATCCCTTTGGAGAAACCTGTGTAAATGATCTGAATTGAAGAAACTAGAGAAAACCTAAATGTGAGAACAGATGATTCAAAGATGAATAAAATATGGCCCTTGCTCTTAAAAAGCTCATGGTCTATGCCAAAGTCTAAAAATATCAGACAGAAAGAAAATAATGTCATAAATGAAAAGTGTTGTGTGTATCTGTGTGTGAGAAAGAGATAAAGACACAGAGAGAAAAGACACTGTGATTAAAAGAAAGCAGTTTGGGGAAAACAAATTCATATCAGTAAGAACAACTGTGCTGAGAGAAAATGCTCAAGGAGAGGGAGTATGACCACAAGTGTACAGGGAATGGGAATCTCAGTCCCTCCCAGAACGTTTGAGGAGGAAAATGAAACCAACACCACGTCAGGGAAAGCCAAATCTCTGCTCTATCTAACTCACCATGGCAAGGTTGGGTATCTCTGTGGACCAGAGGGCTTTGCACCATGTAGTGCCAGGTGGGAGTTCCCCAAACCGGCTTCTGTAGCCCCAAAGGAGGTGCTACCCTCTGCCCTGAGCTAACCAAGGAGCTCCATCACCAAGTGTCCTGGGCATTCTTGAATTAACTCCTAGCTACTCTCTGGTGACTCTAAAGTACTGCCAAGGGAACATCAATTTCCCCAAACCATCTCAAAACCTCTCCAAAATCCCAAAATTAGTGCCCAGAGAATCTCTAGATTTTGAAATTTTGATTAAAGAATTGACATTCAAAGGTATTAGTACATACTAAATGGTAGTGGTACTTACCCATCTATCCATTTATTCATTCAATCAACAAACATGTACTAAGCAGCAATGTGCCAACTCTGGGAATACAAAAAAAGAGAAAGACCCAATGTCTACTCTCCAAATGGGACACGTGGGTAAACCAGTCAGTACACTAAGGATTACCCGCACCACAAGAGAAGAAGAGAATGAAGAAACGGAGAGTTATATAGACACACAAAAGGAAGACAAGTCTACTGGGAACAGTCAGAAAAAGCTCCAAGGAAGAACTAATGCTCTAAAGGTAAGTTGGAAGGCTCCTGAACCCTCTGGGTTTCCCCCAAGTATGACAGTCGTATTCCACCGATTCCCAGTGACTGAGACCCAATCCAACTCAGCGAAGGAGAAGAGGAGTGTACTGGCTCGAGTGCCTGAAGGGCAGAAGTGTGGCTGGAGAGTCTTACAGGGACTCAGCCTAGCCAGACTCTCTTATCTCTGCCTCCTTCTGTAAATCAGCTTCTTTCTCACCTCCCCCTGCTTGATTTTCTCCACCAGAACAGATATGGTTGCCGCAGCGATGGGCTCACATCTCCCAGCTTTTCCTCAAAAGAAAAAAGTGCTCTGCTCCCAGGTTTAGTTACTGAAACCCCAGCAGAGTTTCTGATTGGTTTCTTGAGTCACCCACTGGGGAAGAGTCACTGTGGCCAGAGAGGTGACTACTGTGATCAGCTCAGCTTGGCCAGGGGCCCACTTTTTGACCAGTCACTATGTACACATAAGAGGGATTATGTGAACGTATGAATCCCCATCGGATCCAGATGGGGTAGACAGAAGAGCTTCCCCAAAGGATGAGGGTGCTATTCCCAGAAGGCAGGAAGAGAAAGTATCAGGAACACAAAAGAATATTCACCCGCCAGAACTCCCCCAAACCAGTTTTAGTTTCCACGTGGGGACAGAGTTCCCGTTCCAGGGTTACTGTGACAGCAGCGAGGCTGAAATCACAAGCCAGCTGCATGAGCTGGCTTCTAACTGGATGTACGTGGTCAAAGTCCCTCTGGCTGATTGAGGCACAGCCAGTTGATCAGCACTGGAGCAGGGTAGAGAGCAAAACTGCCAGCAGCAAAGACATGTTGAGCTTCTGCCAGGGATAAACACCTAGAATGCTAGTACCTTCAGGGCCATCAGCTGTAGCTGACCTTGAAGAGGATGGGTTAGAGAGTTGTGGTGAATGTTCATGGTCACAGAAGCAAAAAGACTCTTGTGAGGCTGGGGATGGAAGTGGGGCTATGTGAGAGGGGAGTGTCAGAGGTGACGGGAGCTGGAATGAGCAGCATGGTTCTTGGGGCAAATATGAACTCCCTAGCCCCTGGTACCCAAGCAGAAGGGAGACTCCCAGCAGGTTCACTCTGGAGCCACTGCTCGCAAGCCCTCTGCCCTTCCCCATTTCATGCTTTCTGTCAATGCCTCAGAACTATCCTTCCTACTGTGTGTTGTCCTATTTCCGCTGTTAATGCTCTCTGTGCCCTTCTGGACTGTAACCTCCACGAGGACAGGGATTTCTGCCTATTTTGCTTACATCTGAGTCTCCCAAGACAGAGAGCACTTCTTCGTCTAAAACTGTGAGCAGGACTTCCGTTTCAGTGGTTATGACTCTGAGTTTCCACTACAGGGGACACGGCTTTGATCCCTGGTAGGGGAACTAAGGTCCTACATGCCATGCAGACTGGTAATTTATTTGGTCCCCACTAGATGATAAGCTCCTTGAGAAAAGGACCCTGTCTTAACTGACCTGGTAGCCATAATACTTTGTGCTAAATCTGGCAGATAGGAAGTATGTCATGAATGTCTGAGGACAGAGAAAAGTTGAAGGAGGAGCAACTGGCTGACCACGGGGTCAAGATTAGATAAAGAATCTGAGATGTCCAAGAGGGTACTCATCACTGAATTAAAGAAGACTCATGGTCCAGAGGAAGAAGAAATTGCACTGGAGCCAGCTTACACTAGCTCCCAAGAATAGATTTTGTGTCTTTGCCTAACTCCATGTCAGTGAAATCACATTGTCAGCTCAAAATCATCATCAGTGGGAGTATTTACACCATGGTAATTGGCAAATGTTACATATCAGGGCTTCTTTTTTCTGGAGAGGTGGTTGTTAAAGAGCAAGCCCTGAATACTCACTGGAAGGGCTGAAGCTGAAACTCCAATACTTTGGCCACCTGGTGCAAAGAGCTGACTCCTTGGAAAAGACCCTGATGCTGGGAAAGATTGAGGGCATGAGGAGAAGGAGATGACAGAGGGTGAGATGGTTGGATGGCATCACCGGCTCAATGGACATGAGTCTGAGCCAACTCTGGGAGATAGTGAAGGACAAGGAAGCCTGGCATGCTGCATTCCATGGGGTTGCAAAGAGTCAGACACAACTCAGTGACTGAACAACAACAAAGCAATATAAAGATGAGTTGGTTGACTTGCCCCTTTCATTCTCTGCTCAACGTCTCCTAGAGAACCTCCAAGGTCTGCACGACCCACCTACACTACAAATGGATTCCCATGGAAGACAACCATGCTGCTGACGTCAGCTCCCACTTTCAAGAAGCAATAGATTTCATCGACTGTGTTAGGGAAAAGGGAGGCAAAGTCCTGGTTCATGTAAGGCTGGGATCTCCTGCTCGCCCACCATCTGCATGGCTTACCTCATGAAGACTAAGCAGTCCCATCTGAAGGATGCCTTTGATTACATCAAGCAGAGGAGGAGCGAGGTCTCGCCCAACTTCAGCTTCATGGGCCAGCTCCTACAGTTTGAGCCCAAGATCCTGTCTTCCACACCCACCCACCAGGCTCCCTCCTGCCAAGGGGAGGCAGCCGGCCCTTCGTTCCTCACCCATTTTCTGACACTGAGCCCTGACATGCAGGCTTCCTACTGCACGTTCCCTACCTTGGTGCTGGCCCCAGTGCCCACCCCTCTCAGAGCTCAGCTGGGGCCCCTGACCACAGCTACATCCTGCTAAAACCAGGCTAGTGCCGCCAGCCCAGCCCCAAGAACAACTGTGATCTTGTATTTTGACTCATGGACATTTCATACCTGTGCAATACTGAAGACCTTGCCCCATCCCGCTGTCCTGGTGGGACGGTGAAGGAGTCACTAGGTTTGCAGACAAACTTCAGACTGACCTCGGGATGGAAGGAAGGCCAAGCCATTATGACAGTACAGTGTGTGCTGACTTCTGTACTTCCTGCCCTTGGGACTGCCCAGTCTTTGCACCTCAAAATTCGCCTTTTCACTTCAAGCATAGGGCAATAAATACCTGAGCATGGGAGAAAGCAGTTGCTAGACCAGGAGAAAAGGTAGTCATGAAGCCAATTCATTTTGAAGGAAGCACAATTTTCACCTAGTTTTTTTTTTAACTTTGACAGTCTCTATAGCTGTCTCTGTTGCTTCAGGGCATAAAGATCACCACCTAGTCAGAAAAGTAACCCTTCAGGGTGTTAGGGACATGATGTATATGCCAATTTGAACTCTTGGATGCTTTTGAGACTCTATCTTGGGTCAGGTGGTGTCAGTTAGGTGAAGTAGTGAGACAGGAACACTTCCGGTTTCCTTCTCACTGTGGGTTCTTCCCTGACTTTGGACTTGGGCATGATTCTTATTCATACTTGAACCTTTCTTGTTGAACCTCTCCTCCAAGCAACTCTTGCATCATTTGAAAAGAGTTCTTTAGGCCATAGACCAAAAATCACCCCTTTGATGTGGTGGAAGTGGGTGCCATGAGAGAGAAAGGGTACCCACTTCCTGGGTCAGTGGCATTGAAATGGTAGTCAACCCAGCTTGCTGTCTTTATATGTGCTTGTCTCGTCTCTGGCAACACATGTGTTCTTCCCTGCCCCTTGGGGTTGTCTTCAAGCTGTTGACTTCTCAGATTTGCAGATTTCTCAATGTGGTACTACTTCTTTTTTGTCTGTGGGCTATTTCTCTAGGGGAAAAGGTAATAATTTCCTAAAATCCACATGAATGTGAAGAAAAGCAGTATGTTACTGGTTGTCATCATTTTTTTATAGTGCAAAATAAAAATAATAAAAAGAAAAAACAAGCAATAAATATTTCCAAGGAAAGTATGAAATGAGATTTTAAAAATTATACCAGAGTTAAAGTTGACTGTTTAAAAATACCAGTGTATAGTTATTAAACCATGAAGTTTACAGTTGAAAATTTGATTGCACATCAGTTATTTGATGCCTAAGCAATTTATGGTATGTACAGAATGTATTATAATGCCAAAATAACACACTCAAGTTTTAAGTTAACATAATCCAATCTACTCACATTCTCTACCAGAGAGTTCTGTTCACTGAATTCCTAAGGAAGATAAGGAATATGTTGAAAAACAATTCATATTTCTGGATTTTAAGAGTATTTCAAGTAAATAAACATTTTTTGTTTGACAGATGAAAACTCTAGTTGTGATTGTTATTGTTTAGGCACTAAGTTTTGTCTGACTCTGTGACTTTATGGACTGTAGACCCCCAGGCTCTTCTGTCCATGGGATTTTCCAGGCAAGAAAACTGGAATGGGTTGCCATTTCCTTCCCCAGGGGATCTTCCCAAGCCAGGAATTGAACCCACGTCTCCTACATTAGCAGGTGGATTCTTTATCACTGAGCCACCAGGGAAGCCCTAATTAAGAAATATGATAAGGCTATTTAATAGTTTGGAAAATGTTTAAATGCAATGATGACTTAGTGGTCCTCATCTTTATATTTCTAATCAAATGGTAATTTTTCTTTAAGTGGTAGAGTTTGAAGATTAAATTCAAAGTGGCACAAATTTGACTCTAATTCCACATCTCATGATGTAGTCTAAGAAAATAACTCTAAAAACAGAAGATGCTTTATGCTCAAACATGTTGGTCCATCATTATCTATTATTTAAATGTCTTAAATGATTAAAATGTCCAATGCTATTTGGGGATGTAATCTTGAGTATACCAGCGCTATGGGATGATGACGTGGTTTTTGATGATGAAAGGTTTTTGCATGACAGCGTCACATAAGCGGGATGTACCACCGCCCAGTGTGAAGATCAAGGGATCTGGATCCTGTTTCCAAGGATGCTTTGAAAGGTCAATGTATGGCAAAAACCACTACAATATTTTAAAGTAATTAGCCTCCAATTAAAATAAATTAATTTAAAAAATATGTAAAGGCAAAAAAGGTCAAAGACAGTGTATGTTTTCTTTTTCTGAGATAGCAAAAGGTAATATTTTGATGTCTATAGCCACCTCTGTGATTGATTCCACTTGTTTTTGAACGTATAATCAAATAGGTCTACGTATATAAGAGAACGCCTGCAAATTTTGCCAAAATGTCAGTGTATTATAGAGCCTCTAGCTAACCAGAGCAGAGGGAGTAACAGGAAGAGATAATAAATTTCCTGTTCTCAGATGGTTTATGTTCCTGTTAGGCTAGCACGGTCAACTTTTTTTTTTTTTTTTAATGGAAAACACTGGAGAAAAAATCATTTCAGGATACTTTAAAACACAGTGTAAACGAACCTCATCAACACTGAAAGGATGTCGCATAAAGTGGCTAATAGAAGGCAGTTGGTGTCATCCATACCCGAGCACCAGGGCCGCGCCCGGTCGGGACCACGAAGAACTCGCTTCGCTGCTGCCGTGTTTTTGTAAAGTTTTCAGGGGCGCGAACAAAGTACAGCCCTGATCCAGCCAGCGGCATCTTTGCTCACTTCATAATCTGCTTCCTACATAAGCTGTTACTGAATGGAAAACAAATGGACGGGCAGCAAGTCTGTGAACAGATGGCGCTTCTGGGTGAAGAAAAACTGAGAGCGGAGGGACAGCCAGTTTAAAAAGGTGGCTCTGCCCCCCTCCCCACGGTCGCCGGGCTTCCTCCTCGACCCCTCCGGCAGCCCGCTCCTTCTCGTCGGCTCCTCCTACCTTTGTCATGATGAAAGCCGTTACAGGTTAGAGAGAGAAGGTGCTACTTAATCCTAAACCTTTTGTGTGTGTGTGCGTTTCGGTCGGGCTCCTGTCTCCCAAAGTGAAATAAAGAGGCCAAGGCAGCTGGAAGATGGGAGCGAGGCGGCGCGCAAACAGCGGGCATATGCTGCCTTCCTTCCTCCCGGGCCGCTTGAGCCTCCCTGGTCATGCTGGGGGCTTGTTCTTAAACATCATTTGGATGCTATTGTTTGTCTTGCCTGAGTTGGAGGAAAGAAGAATCTCAAAAGGATTTATGGAAATGCCTGGAAATGTTGCCACAGTATCTCTGCACTAACTGTTGAACTACATCTGAGGCAGCTCCATCTCTATTATAGGTCTGAAAATGTGTGCGGGCTTTCTTGTTATCTTTGGTTCTTTTTGTCTTGTTTTGGATCAGGATTCTATGGCATCACAATGAAAGTGTTGTGGTATGAGTTATAGGGAGAGTGTTATTCCAGAGTGACAATGACCACACAAATCACATTTTCCAGGATAGTTCCCATTTGGAATATTTTGTCTCTGTGCCTCTGTTTGGGGCTCTTCTACTTGACAGACCATATGTGGCCCAGGTTTTTTATTCCTAAAATAGATCATTGTTGGCCCCTTGTTCATTATGAAACAGTTGTATAGTAGGCATGAACAAACATTATGGAAAGGAAGGAAGATATGAGTGAACGAATGAAAGTCAGGAGGCTTAACTAGTCGTGTTAGCAGTTGTCCAAGAAAAGTAACCTCTTGGCTCTCAGTTTCTTCATCTAAAAAATGTCTAGTCAAACCTAATGTATCTCTGAGATCCATCCAGACTCAAAAATCTATATTCTAATTAAAAAGACTTCATCCAACATATTTAAGCGCTCTTCTTCTTGGTTATTGGGCTGATGACTTAATTGTGACTAATCAGAGTTACCAGTCCTCTACACAAACATAGGCAATGACATTTAAGTTTCTTTATTGTAGGCGGCAAGCCCAAGACTAGAAGTCACTAAAAGAACAATCTATAATGGGGGGCAGGGGCGGTAGTATACAGAAACAAGATTATTTGGGCTTATTGTGTTTCTTTAAGCGGAAAACAACTATTAGCTTTAAGGCAGAGGCGATACAAAGTATAGAGGCAAAAATTAAAGGAAACTTAGACAAGGATTTGAATAGATGATTTAAGAATAATATACTAAGTGACTTGAAAGACATAAAAGTGAAATATGAGCAATTTGGGGCTTGCATGGGACTGTTCTATAATAAAGACAAGACATCTGAACTTGTAGCCAAGGGAAGAATGCCTTGTAGTTAACTGCATGCACTCAAAATGTGCTCAGCGTTATAAAAGGAAGACATGAGGGGTATTTTTGAAAATCATTTTTCTTCTAATATTTAATTTTGCTAGAAAGAGTGTTGTAATTCAAATGCAGTAGTTAAGTAAAAGCTGGGAGAGATGTAAAAAATGCATTCTTTCAGAGTTCAGGGCCCCTGAGGGGCCCTCCAAGCTGGGGCAAGGTGAGAAACTCCAGACAAAAGAACCAGCAAGTGCTCCCCTCAACACACGCTTGCCTCCCGCAAGGTAGAGAGAACCCTCTGTCTGTGCACCTCTCAGAGAGGTCCCCCACATACCAGTATATATGCTGCGGCACACCAGTATTGAGTAGTGTACACTACTGGCTACATTGAAAGTGAAAGTCGTTCAGTTGTGTCTGAGTCTTTGCGACCTCACGGACTATACACTCCATGGAATTCTCCAGGCCAGAATACTGGAGTGGGTATCCTTTCCCTTCTCCAGGGGATCTTCCCAACCCAGGGATTGAACTGGGGTCTCCTGCATTGCAGGCGGATTCTTTACCAACTGAGCCATCAGGGAAGCCCATTTGCTACATTAGCAATATAATTAATTTTTTAGTTAACTTACTCTGTTTTTAATTTGACACTTTTTATTGACCAGCTGGCAAGTACAGAGTTTATACAAGGGAATTTTTTTTTTTTTGGAATTGATAATTTTTTAAAAGAAAGAGAATGAGAAAGAAAAAGAAAGAAGGAAGAAAGAGAAAAAAATGTACCGCAACCCTTCCATCCTCCTGTGTTAATTAAAATCTCCATGTTTTCCAAGTCCAGGCTCAGAATGTGGTTTCTCAGTTAAACCCTAGCCTGTGGCCCTGGTCTGGAGAGTAAACTGCAGGTCACCAGAAAATAATTCTGAACTTGTTCTTTAGTATCTGTTGAAGTTCCCAGAGCATCACCCAGAAACAAAAACAAAACAACTGAGTTTTGGATGTCACTGAAGCAAGACAAGGAAAAAGTCCTCTGCTCCTATCCACCCTCCACTTCCTTGCATAGAGAATGCTCAGCAAAAAGAGAAAATCTTTTTTTTAAAACATAAGGTATCCACATGAGCTTCTGCATAATTTTACTAGCTCTGCCATTGATCTGAGTATCTATTCCATCTAAAATAATAATAGTGTCTCTCATGTATTAAGCACTTACGATGTGCCAGGTAGTGTTCTAGGTACTTTACAACATATTAATTTATTTAACCCTTATAACAGTTCCATTGGGAAGTTAGCAAATACTAGTCCCATTTTGCAGGTGGAGAAATTGAGGTAAATGAGCTGAATGATTTGCCTGGGTCACATGACCAGGATCAACCGTAGGCATTCTGGCTGCAGTGTCTCTTTTCTTCATCCTGACACTGCAAGGTTGAAAGCTTTTTGCAGGAGTTAAGCCTCCTATTTTCACTTATTTCCTTCTGGATTAAACCATACCTAATGCTCCATTTCTTCAATGAAGTCTGGAATCAGGTGTGTGTGCGTGCGTGTGTGTGTGTGTGTACATAGAATATTTATATATAGAAACCGAGTAGTTCAAAGAAATCCAAGTCAGAAAAGTTTGAGAGCACATATTTGCTCACTGTAAATATCTTTCAGCAAAAAAAAAGCTGGTGCTTTTAGTCTCCCATATGTTTAAAATAAAAGGCTTTTATTAAAGCAGGTCATTCAACTAAGATGCAAATTTTTTAAAAAAGAAGAAAGAAAGACTCTCATAAAAATGATCCAAAGCCATTGTCTTGGAAGAAAATGATAACTAGGAACACAGATATAAACAGTTTTTAAAATCTCAAGTTTGGAGGTTTAGTTTGGATATTTTTCACATCTACCTTTAATCAACAAGGATGGTTATTAGCATTTAGGAGCATTTCCTCCAATAAGCATTAATATTTCTAATTACAACCACATTGCTTACATAATTTAGCCCCTAGATTATGAGTGGGTTGTTTTTGTTTCAGAGGACAGTATTGGAGGATTTTTGTACCTTATAAATAGCCCTCAAAGTTTTGGGGGGAAAGCAATGGTATTAATGTGTCAAAAGAAACTACCTATAACACCAAAAAGGCAAAAAATTCCACCAAGACATTAGTTCTAATTCAACAATAAGTCCACATTTAATATGATTTAGGTTCCGCTGTTTCTCATCCAGACTGAACATCTGTAGCACAAGAACAATTTGCCAGGCAAATAGCTAGATTCTAGTTTCTAAAACAAACAAAATCCAATCACGTAAGAGTTTTGAGACCATGAAAATGAAGGAAAGAAATTAACCGTTAGAAAAATCCAAGTCTTAAACTTTTACCCCAGTTTTTGACCCTGTAATCAAAGATTCACTTTCATTTGATCGTTTCCTTTCTTGAGTTTTTTTGAATGGGTTTGGTACAATACAACTACTACCAGAACATAGATTTAAAGCATCTCAAGATACTTGCTGAATTGGAATAGAAAAAAAAAAAAAAAAAGAGGTCAATGTGGTCTGAAATCTCCCTGTGGAATGCCTAATGTGTGAGACGTTCATAGAAAAGATTGGTAATTAACTGTGTTTAGGGCATGTGCTTCTCCTTGTCTGTCTCCCGGTATAGATGGCATGATCTTTGTCACCTGTGACCCATGTGATCCAGATAAATGTATGTGACAGCTTGGGGTTGCAATTCTATGAGCGATATGATGTAACCCAATGGTTTCTAACCCTGGTTCCTTCTTAGAATAGCTGGGTAGGTTTCTTAAAAATACTGATGACCTGGCTCCAGCCCAGTCCAATTTCTTCAGAATCTCTGGGTGTGGAACAGGGGCAGAGGTAGGTATATTATAACTCCCAGAGGATAGGATTGAAGCACCCAGTTTGAGGTACACTGAGACAGAGAACCCACACAGGATTCTCTTGGGCCAGCTAGTGCTGGGTGGACATAGAGATGGAATCTGCCCCTCATCAACTGCAAACTTGAATCTTGTTTCCTTGTCTGGAAAAGGGGATGATAAGACCAACTTTATAAAGCCACTGTAACTATTAGATGAGAAGCTAAGTGGAAAATGCTTGGTAAGTAGTAGATACTCATTAATGCCAGGTTTCTTCCCAATATATCTTCATATTTTGTCCTACTCTGAAACAAATCCAATTTTGCTCAATTATTTCAAGAAAGTAGTTCACGTAGCCAATGTCTTTTCATTCTGTCCCAAGGAACTGACTTTTTGAAGCTGTGGAGTCTTCTCTCGCTCAGAAGCTTGTCTGGTGGGATTGTTCAAGAACAAGCCAAGTGTGAATGCCATGTCCATAGCCAGTAAGACTGTCCCATGCTACACCATAGGAGGAACAGAAAGGGCTACTATTATCTGTATCTGAGTGGATATAATGTGCAGATTCTCCCCCCATTTAGGAACTGACTCCTCAAAGCAGCCTAGAGGCTCCCTGTTGGATGACTTGTTGAATTGTAAGGGTTCTGGTGTCCATTTCTGGAGATACCCTATAAACATGCAAAGCAAAGGGAATCTGACCCAAGGCATTTCCTTTAAACCAAAATACGTAGGGACTTCTCTGGTGCTCCAGTGGTTAAGATCTGCCTTCCAATGCAGACGACATGGGTTCGATCCCTGATCAGGGAGCCAAGATCTCACATGCTGAGGGGCCACGAAGCCAGCATGCCCCAACTAGAGAAGGCCGTGCACTTCAACAGAGATCCACATGACGCAACAAAGGTGTTGCATGCTGCACTAAGACGCAATGCAGCCAAAGAATTAAATGAATAAAGTAAGATGCATAATGTGGTCTTCAGACTACAATAGACTACGTCCTAAGGACCTTGAAATGCCCCCTTGAGGTCTGTAGGGAGGCACAGAGGGAGTGAAGGTTTTGCAAGAGGATGCTACTGGATAAGTCTGTGGCTGTCTTTACAGGCTGTGGGCCTGTGGCAAAAGCAGCTTCATTCTCTTGGCAGCCTGACCCAGGGCTGTGTGAGGAGGAAAGAAGTGATGAGCCCTTCTCCTGAGCACTGCTCTTTTTCCATCTTCAACAGATTTTGGCCCACTCAACACTCCAGAAAGGACCAGGAATTATGTTGACTTCTGTGTTCACCTCAGAGAGAGAGGAAGAATGATTTCCATTTTTATTATCATATTTCATTGGTCTAAATTAAATACTCTTCCTTGAAAGTGAAAGTGTTAATCATGTCATGTCATGTCCAACTCTTTGCAGCCCCATGAACTGTAGCCCACCAGGCTCCTCTGTCCATGGAATTCTCCAGGCAAGAATACTGGAGTGGGCTGCTATTTCCTCCTCCAGGGCATCTTCCCAACCCAAGGACTGAACCCGCATCTCCTGCCTTGCAGGCAGATTCTTTACCACTGAGCCACCAGGGAAGTCCATTTCTTCCTTAGTGTTCATTATTTTGCCATGCAACAGTATATGTGTGGGGGTTGAAGTCTGGATTTTCACCAGTTAGAAAAAGCTCAGAATGTATCCTTGAGGCAAAGACAGGAAACTTCAGCACAGTCATGGCAACTGCATCAAAAGAAGACCACTGGATTCTATTTCAAATAAGTCCATGTTTCTCATTACATCTGTGGTGCACTGCAGGACTGAAATCTGTAGCTTTTCAACATAATATGTGTCTAGATCAAACAGTATTAAATAATCATTAAAATCTGCTTTGTCCTTCTTGAAGAGCTGCTCATAGCCTCACATCGTGCTGTGTGTATTAATGGAACTTTGGATATAATATAAAATGTGAATTGCAACTGTCTTGGGTGGTAGACAGTTTACTAAAGTATTATCCAGAACACATGCTATCTGATTTACTAACTTATTATCCATTAAAAAAATCCCTGGGTAAATAAATGTGTAACTAAAAGAATTGTTACTCTGTATAATCAGATGAATAGATACAAACAGGGAAGATTGCTGTCATTATGTTGTATATTGTGCTAAACAGATGCACATGGTTTTTTCAAATAGTGTGCTATATCAAACCACTTCCTTCCGTCTAGGCTTTGCTTTTATCAATAAGAGGTTTCATATTTCAAATCAATCAGTGTTTTCTGAGGAGGCCATTCCTCCCCCCTCCTCCTCCTCTCGCTCTCCTGGCTTTCCCCCCCTGCCCCAGCCAACAGGCTTGGCACAGACAGGAAATGACTGGAAACAGCGGATCTATAATGTGCTGTTAGTGTTGGGTCTGCCCTCAGCCACAAGGAGCGAATCATGCCCCAGAACATGTCAGAAACTCAGCACAAATCAGAGTGAGTGGAAACCGAGTCCCTGCAAGTTTCCCAGTTGCCCCAGATAACTGCTGTGATAGTAATGAGCTAAGCTGCATCAAGACCATCTGTGGTTTGGATTCTTCGGTAGACGACAGTGGTGGAGAGCACGCACCTACCCATCCCGTTGCCACTCTCCCAAGGCACACGTATCTTGGGTGATCGGTAGGATTGGCAAGGCAGTGATTCTGGGCAGAGACAGGAACTGGCACTTGCCCTCATTCCATCCCATCCATCCATCCATCCACACAAGAAACCTTCTTAGGTACCCAGTGCATCAGGCAGCATGCTAGGAATGGAGGTGAAAGACCCTCACAGACTCGCTAGCAAGTCTACTTGTACCAAGTAGAATATGGAATAATAAACAAGATGCCCAATTATGAGATGCCTCCGGAGCACCGAGAAGGAGCACTTGACCCAAACTGAGGCCCAGCTCCTGTCCTAAGAGTTGGGATCAGAGAAGGAGGGAACCCCTGAACTGAAAGAGATGGAGATGTCAGGATAAATTCCAGAGCTTGATTTGGCAAAATGTGTAAAGAATGGTGGGGCTTCCCTGGTGGTTCAGCAGTAAAGAATCTGCCTGTGATGCAGAAGATGCAGGAGATCCAAGTTCAATTCCTGGGTGGGGAAGATCCCCTGGAGGAGGGCATGGCAACCCACTCCAGTATTCTTGCCTGGAGAATCCCATGGACAGAGGAGTTTGGCAGGTTACAAGCCATAGGGTCGCAAAGAGTCAGACATGACTGAAGCGACTGAGCACACACCCACCCACGCATGTAAAGAGTGGCAGTGTTTATTAAGATAAACAATTAAGGAGGATATGGTGTCTGTTGTGTTTTCAGCTCCTCTACGGAAAACTGTCCTACCAAACACTCTATTTCAAACCACCTTTATTCAGATATAATTCGCTTACTATGCAGTTTACCCATTTAAATGCATGTCAAACGGTGGCTAGATTTATCATGATAATCATTTGGAAATGTACAGAAATATTGAATCACTATTTTGTGTACCAGGAACACTAACATAGTGTTATAGGTAAATTAAAATTAAAATACAAACTCTGAGAAAAAGAGATCAGATTTGGCTACCAGAGGAAGAGGTTAGGAGAAGGGTGAATTGGATGAAGGCAGTCAAAATGTACAAACTTCCAGTTATAAGATAAATAAGTAATAAGTATGAGGGATATAATATACAATATGCTAAATATAATTAACACTGCTGTACGCTATATATAAAAGTCACTAAGTCATGAAATTAAAAGATGCTTACTCCTTGGAAGGAAAGTTATGACCAACCTAGATAGCATATTCAAAAGCAGAGACATTACTTTGCCAACAAAGGTCCATCTAGTCAAGGCTATGGTTTTTCCAGTGGTCATGTATGGATGTGAGAGTTGGACTGTGAAGAAAGCTGAGCGCTGGAGAATTGATGCTTTTGAATTGTAGTGTTGGAGAAGACTCTTGAGAGTCCCTTGGACTGCAAGGAGATCCAACCAGTCCATTCTAAAGGAGATCAGTCCTGGGTGTTCTTTGGCAGGAATGATGCTAAACCTGAAACTCCAGTACTTTGGCCACCTCATGTGAAGAGTTGACTCATTGGAAAAGACTCTGATGCTGAGAGGGATTGGGGGCAGGAGGAGAAGGGGACAACAGAGGATGAGATGGCTGGATGGCATCACCGGCTCAATGAACATGAGTTTGAGTGAACTCTGGGAGTTGGTGATGGACAGGGAGGCCTGGCATGCTGCGATTCATGGGGTCGCAAAGAGTCAGACATGACTGAGCGACTGAACTGAACTGAACTGAAGAGTATATCATCATAAGAGTTCTCATCATAAGGAAAAAAGATTTATTTTCTATTTATTTTATATCTATATGAGATGATGAATGTTCATTGAGGGGGGGGAAGAAAAAGGACACATGGACTTCCTTGGCAGTCCAGTGGTTAAGAATCCACCTGCCAATGAAGGGGACACAGGTTCAATCCCTGGTCCAGGAAGATTCCACAGGTTATGTGCCACAACTGCTGAAGCTGGGGCTACCTAGAGCCCGTGCTCCACAATAAGAGAAGCCCCCCACAGCACAACTAGAGAGGAGCCCCCATGCCGCAACCCAGCACAGCCAAAAATAAGTAAATAAAAAATGCTTAAAAAGGACCATAACCAACTACCATAAAGGTGTTAAAAGAAATCTTTGAGCTAAAAAGAAGTAATATATATATAAATAAAGTGTACACTTCAATGGCTTTTAGTGCTTTCACAGAATTTTGTAATCATCACCACAATCTCTTTTAAAACATTTTTATCACCCCAGAAGAAACACCACACCCCTTAGCTGTCATCTTCCCATTCCCTAACCACCCCCAGTGCTAGGCAAGCACTCATCTGCTTTCTGTCTCTACAGATTTGTCTGTTTTTGGACATTTCATATAAGTGCATTCATACAACAGGTGATTCTTTATGACTGCCCTTTTCACTTAGCATAAGAGATTTGGGTTGTAGAAACAGACATGAAGAAAGGCAACCCAGGAGTCCTACCCTTGACCACAGCTGATGGATCAGATCTGACCCAAGTGTCTCCTGCATTGCAGGTGGATTCTTTGGCAGCTGAGCCACAAGGGAAGCCCAAGAATACTGGAGGGGGTAGCCTATCCCTTCTCCAGCGGACTGTCCCAACCCAGGAATCGAACTGGGGTCTCCTGCATTGCAGGCAGATTCTTAACCAGCTAAGCAATCGAAGAAGCCCCATCCATATATGCTGGGAGTCTTTATGTGCTTGGCAATCAGATTCTCTCCAACCTGAACTGTAAAAATACTGAGACAATGATTCAGTGGTGGCAACACTCAGGGGGAGGAACTTCCCCGGTGGTCCAGTGGTTAAGAATCTGCCTAGCAATGCAGGAGATGCAGGTTTGATTCCTGGTTGGGAAACCATGCACTGCAAAGAAGACTCCGTGCAGCTAAAAAAAAAAAATTTTTTTAAATCAAGGGGAGCTAAAGATGCCAGAATGCACAGTGATTCCATGAGCTAGAACTGGGCCATGAGGGATCAAGACAAGGTGAGAAAAATGAAAGTGAACATTGTTAATCGCTCAGTCATATCCGACTCTTTGGGACCCCATGGCTCCTCTGTCCAAGAGACTTTCCAGGCAAGAATACTGGAGTGGGTAACCATTCCCTTCTTCAGGCGATCTTCCTGACCCAGGGATCAAACCCGGGTCTCCTGCATTGCAGGCAGATTCTTTACCCTCTGAATCACCAAGGAAACCACAGGGTGATAAACTGGAAAGTAAACTGAAGCGATGAAGTACAAAGAAAAAGATGCTCAGCCTGTAGGGTGGACCAGCCACTCAGTAACAAGTACCAAGTCCAGGAGACCCTGAAGGAAAGCTGAGTAAGCTTAGCAATGGGGCCCAGACGAAAAGCATCCCAGCTCCCGCTGTTTACCTCCCAGAGCTGCTCTGGGAGTCTGCTTTTCCTGATCCACTGTGCTTTCTCTTCCCCCAAAGCCTGGTTTTGGCTTTGATTTTTTCAGCTTTAACAGGTTCTCTCACATATGTGTTTTTTTTTTTTTTCCCAGTAAAACCTTCACTACCTGAAATGATACCAATAAGATTAAAACAAAAAGCAGCTAAGTGGGAAGAGGGAATACTTAACTCAATAGAAGATGTATGAGGTGTGTGGCTCCAAGATGAGTAGGTGCTGCGGATATAACTGCCTGCAGGAAGGGAGTCAGGGCTATGAAAGGAAATTGAGAGTTAACAACGTAGAGGGGACTCTGAGATACAGAATCCTGAAGGTGAACAGAGAAAGAGAAGCCTAAAAAGCAAATAAGAAGGGGCAGCTGGAGAGATGGGTGAAGGATCAGAGATGGTGTTTAGGGACCAAAGTCACAACTCTGGTGTCATTATGCTCCAACACAGATGCCAGCAACCTTTGCAATATGGTTACTTGGGTCTGCATATATTTCCTCCACCTGCTTAGAAAAGCAAAATGACTTCCTCATTCTTAGCTTTGATTTCCTTTTAACTCAATAAACCTTTACTGAGAATCACCTTATACAAAGGACTATACTGTAGGGACCAGGCACATGACGGGTGGGGGTGGGGGTGATTAGGCCCCTAGACTCAAGGGAAAGGAGAGAAAGACCTAGGGTTTATTGTGAGTTATCTGTGGGTCAGGCTGGCACCGTGCAGTTTATCAGATTTAAACCTCTCAGCAACCAATGCAGAAACTGATCATTGGCTAAAAACAGACAAAACATGGCTTTCAATCCTAGCAGCATCAGTTAGTGACTGTGAACCCTTGCTCTAAGCTCCACTGTAGAACAGGGTAAGAATGTATGCCTCGGGAGTTCCCTGGAGGTCCAATGGTTGGGACTCCGTGCTCTCACTGCCAAGGGGCCAGGTTCAATAGTCAGGATGCCACAGGCCCAGGCATGCCCAAAAAACAAACAAAAAAAGAATATATGCTTCTCAAGCTATCATAAGTATTAAATGAATGCTCTAGACTGAATGTTTAGTGAAAGTATTAGTCGCTCAGTCATATCTGACTCTTTGTGACCCCATGGACTGAAGCTGCCAGGCTTCTTTGTCCATGGACTTCTCCAGGCAAGAATACTGAAGTGGGTTGCCATTCCCTTCTCCTGGGGATTTCCCAACCCAGTGAAGAAACCAGGTCTCCAGCACTGCAGGAAGATTCTTTGCCATCTGCGTCACCAGGGAAGCCCAGACTGAAAGTTTGTTTCCCCCTCTAAATTCACACGTTAAAGCCTAACTTCCAATACGATGGTATTTGGAAGTGGGGCCTTTGATGCTATTAGGTCATGAGGGTGGAGCCTCATGAACGGGCTTCTTCTTGTCATTAAGATGCTAAGTCGTGTCCGACTCTTTTGTGAACCCATGGACTGTAGCCACCAGGTTCCTCTGACCATGGGATTTCCCATGGACAAGAATACTGGAGTGGGTTGCCATTTCCTTCCCTAGGGGATCTTACCAACACAGGGATGGAACCTAAGTCTCCTGCATTGGCAGGTGGATTCTTTACCACTGAGCCACAAGGGAAGCCCCATAAAGCAGATTAGTGCCCTTTAAAAAGGACCCCAGACAGCTCTCTTCCCCCTTGCACCGTGTGAGCATGCAGCGAGAAGGCAGCCTTTACAAACCAGGAAACATCCTCTCACCAGACACTGAATCTGCTAGTGCCTTGATCTTGGACTTCCCAGCCTCCAGAACTATGAGGAATGAGCGTTTGTTGTTGACACACCAAGCTGGTATTAGCAGGGTATTAGCAAGTCTCTGGCGTGAGCAGCCCAAGTGGACTAAGACAACAAGGGAAATTATGTACAGTTCCTCGCACACAGGGAGCACTGAATCCCCATCATCACCGCTGTCCACTTGTATGTGATGGGCAGACTGACTTTCAGCCCCAGGTTTCCAGACTGAACGCTTGCCCTCTACATCTCATGACAGGCTCTGGCGATAAGAGACATACCTGCCAATAACCACAGTACAAGGCGAAACACAGCAAGGGCGGGTCAGAGGGACACGATTCCAGGCCTGCCACCTCTTCCTCCCTCTTGGCGCCAATCACCTGGATGTTCCACAGCTCAGCTGACACTGTGTGTGGAAACATTCTGTGGACGCTAAAGCCGTGGTGCGTGGACTCTCCTGGCAATCCAGCAGTTAAGACTCTGTCTTCTCAGTGCAGGGGGCCCAGGTTCGATTCCTGGTCTGGGAACTAGATCCCACATGCCGCAACTAAGAGTTCTCATCACACGACTGGAAGATCCTGCATCCCACAATGAAGACCTGGAGCAGCCAAATAAAGAAAATAAAATGAAATAAAAATACACAAATAAAACTTTTGTGCAAAGGTTACAAATTGGGATATATGGGAAAGACCAGACGTGTTAGGCTTTGTGAAGGACTGCTGGATATTCCAGATCTATTTTTCATGCAAGGACACACTTGAAAGGGACCCCACTGTAAAGGCTCATCAGCCCCCACCATAATTAGGCAATAACTTTGCAGCAGGGAACACCTAAGTTGGGTTCCAGAATAGTGGGGGGTAGCGGCTCCAGAAGGTGGGCAACGATGCCAGGAGGGGAGCCGTGAGAAAGGCAGAGACAGGCACCCACGACCATGTCACTAATTTCCTTGAGGGGCTTTCTGAAGAGGCCCAGACCCCACAGCTCCACAAATCCTCTTCTGGGCCACCTGGGGTGGTGGTGCCATCTGTGGCTTCATCAAACTGACTGAAACCCTCATAATTAGCCACAAACTAGTAAAACAGAAAGCCAGGGAAAAGACCACATCAGTGGAAGTTGCCTTAGGAGAGTGAATTCAGACCACCCAGAAAGGCACTTAATTCTTTGGAGTTCAACAAGTCTTAGAGTACAACATTATCAACAACCAATGGTGAGAAGTAAACCCCAAATCAGACTCTCTAATTCTGAAACTAACAAAAACCCACTGAAACAACGAGAGTAGACATAACAGATAGTTATGAGCACTTAACGCACAACATAACCATTGGCTCTAAAACATGGTTTAATACTCTGAGGTGCAGAGACCTGTTGTCTGAAGGATTCCCTAGATTCTGCTGTGATGCGCTGTGATTGGCTGAGTGGTGTTTATAGAAGTACCACAGGCAAGGAAAAGAGTGTTAGGGTGTAGCCCCTGCTCTCATGAGGCTTACATCCTACTTAGGAATTCACAGAAAATCACAGCAACAAGGCAGGATGTAATAAGCGCCAAGCTGTGTGATCCAACTGTAACAGTTTAGCAACTGGCAGCTATCAGTGAAGGACGCACATATGAGCAAAGTCTCCAGAGACCAGCCTGAACTCGAGCCAGAGCTTAGAAGAGAAGACTTTCCACTTGGTAAGAATCAGCGCCTGGCCCAGAGTAGGTGCTTAATCAATACCTGCTGGACTTGTTCAACACTGCTGATCAAGGATTTGTAGATGGGCATGCGCAAGATGGATGTCCAATAACATACCACAAACCCCATGTTTCCCTACCTGGCTTCTGATACACCTCATCTACATTCCCAAGGAAAGGAATCCAAGCTAATACCATTTCTACTTCTAAGTGAAGGAGAAGCAGGGACTAGGGGAAAGAGCAGAAATGCATTTCTAGCCCAGAGACCCTGATACTCCAATCACTGTTCCTTCAGCTCTTTTAGCAAAACTTTCCGCTGTATGTTTTCCAACTTACACTGTTTCATTAACACCAGTCCCTAACCACCAGCAGCAGGCATTCTAGTTCGTGCTGTTGCTCAGAGGAGCCTGTATGTCCTTGCAACCTGTGGAATCACTGCTAAGATTCCAGATAAACGTCCTGAACAAATAAAATTCATTCATTATGTGAATTAAATCAAAATATAACCCTTGCAGTTTTGCACATGGAAAGTAAAGAGAACAATGCATGCAAGCTATTCCACAGGTTAAGCAAAGCAGATAAAAACACAGAAGTAGCCACAGGACTAGTGTGGTTTATAAACCAAATACAGAGAGAGAGGAATATTGCCTCTTACTGTTGTATGGCTTTTGTCAATCTTGTCTGTTCACAGACAAAAGTGCATAACTCTTTCCACTTAAACATGTGATCAGTTTCCACAGGTTTTAGGAGCTCTGAATGTATCTGAATGTCCAGGATTCACATCGCCTCTGGGACCGTATGCGTGTGTAGAAATGAAGAAATCATCACTTTACAGAAGAGGAAACTGAGACCCAGAGAGGCTAAGATGACTCATGGAAAATCACAACAGTTAGGTTCAAAGCCAACCTGCAGAAACACACGTTTCTTCACCCCTAGAACGTGGCTCTTTTATCCATACTCAGCATTTCTCAAAGTATGCTCCACAGAACACAAGGGCCTGCGTTATAGGTACTCTCTGGAGCAAGGAAAAAATATTTCATGGTCAGATCAATTAAGTTGGGCTAAAGAAAATTAAGTGGATTTTTTCACTTGTTCATCTGAACTTGGAACAAACTGTCTTGTCAGGAGAGGTCGTGGAGAGGGGAACGCATGGATGGTGGTACAGCCTTTCTCATACTCATACAGGCAGAAGATTTTTGTCCCCCTAATACCCAGAAACTCCCTAGGGACAGCAGTGTTCCCCAGGACACAGCTTGGAACAAGGTGCTGGAGTCGGGCTGCTTCTCAGATATTTCCTGGGCTGGAATGGTTTTTATATTACCTGTCTGTGTTTAGTGGGGCTGCCGTCCTCTCTCTGCAGAACCTTCTACAACAAGCACCAAAGACATGATACCTGCAGACTTTTGTACAGCTGAAGGCTTCTTTGTACCTTCTGCCTAAAAAAAGCGAGAGCAGCAGGGTCCCAGCGGTGACCCAGAGCTGATGGATGGCCTCCAGAAATCCAGTTCACCCCAACCACTGGCAGTTTGCCCAACCCGGAAGACTACACCTGCAAAATGCGTCCTGTCACATCGCGGTCCTGGCCCCGAGAAACAGAGTTGTGCCCAGGGGCAGAGGAAGAGAAAGAAGGAGGAAGAGGCTTTTTCTCTGCTGTCTTTGGAAGGCTTTGGTCACTTGCTCTTAAAATGCCTGTTTTAGCTCTGTTGCTAGAAAGGCATTAACTGCTCTCCTCATCCAGGGGCCGTGCGAGGGTAGACCCCTGTTTCTGGTTAAGGGACGTCACCGTGGGTGTTGTATACCGACCTCTGCGGTCACACAGTGCTCACCTCCTAGGAAAGATCTAGGTAGACTCGGTGAGAAGTCCCGGAACACAGACGGGTTTCCGGAGCTAGAGCTCCCCCTGCTGGCAGTCAGGGCGTTTCGTAACGCCGCTCGGAATTCTTTCTTTCCTGTGAGTGCGGAAGCCCTGATTGAGGAGGGAGCTTTCAGTCAGCCACTTCTCTGCTCCTGTAGTGGCTTCTCCCAAGGACTTGAGCTGACGTCGGTGTTCAGCCATTTGTGATTCTTCCTTCCCCTCGGCTATCTCCCTTTTTCTGAAAATGCTCCAGTTTGCCCAGCCCGGATCGAACTGGACTCTTCCGAACTGGGAATTTAGGTTTGGAGAATTTCTCGAATTGAAACAAGGTCCTTGTAGGACACATTTCTCACTAGTAAGATTACATTTTCAAATATCAGACGCTTTGCATTGACCATCTAGACGGAAGAAGGAAAGAGAAAGGGAGGGAGGGAGGGAGGCAAGACGAGAAAGAAAAAACAGACCTGCTTTACTATCATGGGGAAAAGACATGTCTCCAAAAAATGTTTCCCTTAATTGGGATCCGGGGGGTGAAGGGTGAAAACATACCTCAAGAAAGTTGCCCTTAGGAGTGAAGTCTACTGTACAAACGTTGGGAATCCGGTTTCACTCTGCTCTGATTGCTAAGCCTTCGCTTGCTATAGGACCCCGTGGTTTCTGTCGAGTAGAAGAATGAACAGTAAACCTTCCCTCATTTCTAACTTCATCTTCAGACATCAGGCTCTCCAGGATCCCTGGTGGCTGAGAAACTTGCTGTCCCTGTTTGGGGAATGCATCCTAGATAAAGCTTTCATCGATGCCATCCTATTTTAAGTTGAGAACTATTTTTATTTTTCAGATAGAAAGATGAAGGGAAGGAATAGAACTGAGACAGTCTGAAATGGATCTCTGGTTTTATGATGCAGGATAGGGGTAAGGGTTTCTGCTGGCTCTTTTTTTTCACTCAGACAATGGCTCATTAGGATCCACTGGCACAGAATTTGGAGGCTCCTTACAACCTAAGAATTAGAGAGGATATGTGCTGTTTCCTTCCTCTAAAAGTAGAATGGCGCCCATTTGCAAGCTCACTGAAAATAAGAAATGGAAAGACACCAAATGCAAAAATCGAAATAAAGGCATAGCTCCTTCAACCCACTGAATAATTATTCAGATTTATAAAAAATGAATAATAAGGGAGCAAATCTTCATTTTACAGAAGGATGCACCATGGGATTTCTTTACATTTCAAGTTCCCCTGATGCATAAAACATATGATTAGATTTACAAAACTTGATTTACACAGTTTTTTAGGAAAACATCTTTGCGGAAAGATTAGGTGTGATTAGATGCAAGAGCTCTTCTCTCAGGAGGGAAAACAAATGAGCTTAGCTAACAGGAGATGGCAGAGTTAACGACCAAAAACTCTTCATGCCATTTGGGAGGGCTGATTTCAATTCCGTGGCATTCTTAGAGATTTCTTAGGCAACTCCGAATGACTGCTTACAGAGATGAGAATAGAGCTCCTCTACTGGCCTGCCCCACACACTCGGTGGGGCTCAGTCTTTTCTGAACTCATGTGTTCTAGAAAAGTCTGAGCATGGCAGGTGAGAAATCGTGGTGTGGGGCCCTCTGTGAGGCAAAACACTGTTAGGAAAGAGAGACACAGAGAAACAGACCGAAGCCCCATGTGTTACTGAGAGCGTTTGGCTGAAGCGAAAAGAAGTGTGTTATTCTAAATGAATCGATTTGTTCCAGGGAGGTCCTAGAAGACTCTCAGGGCCTGCAGAATACAGCTGGATTTTCCAGTTTCAACTTCCATTATTTCCAAAGACCTGTCTTCCCACGAAGTTCAGCCATGTACCAGGCACACAGTGTGGCCAGATAGTGACGTGCAGGCTAAGCTCTCATCTAGTTTCCTGATGGTCAGAACCTACATCACTTTTAGATTCAGGAAAACTGGCCATTCTAACCTTAAAGGAAAACCAAGATTCAATTCACATACTCTCTTTCCTGATAAAGAAATACTACCATGATCCATTGTGAAGTATCTAGGAATTTCTGTCACACTGTGGTCCAATCCCTGATCTGGCTTTAGCCTTCTGATCTGAGGAGCCATGAGAATCAATATCCGAGTTCCTCTCAACAGCTGCACTTTAGGATGGTTAGGAAAGGGAATGTTCTTTCTCTCTTCTCTCTCTTGGACTCAAAACCACAATAACACTGAAAACCAGTGCAGACGTCCACTTCGTTAGCTTCCATCATGCTACAGTATTTGTTTATGATTTTATGCCTGTTCTGATAATGTAGCACATTTACTGCTCATGAATATTTGATACTGAATTAAACCATTTGTCACTCGGTTATATAAAGAACACAATTCAGTTCACCGCAAACCATTTGAAAGAGAACTCATTATTATGATATCACAATTTTATTTTATTTTATTGGAGTGTTTTGATTGTTAAATAGACAATACATGTCTTTCTCTCTCTTTTAATTTTTCTTGTCTAAAAGATGAAACCCTGCCTTTACTTTGCAAACTACATTACTTGATTTCCTTTAAATAGAGAAAAGTCATTTTCTATAATATTAAATTGTTTAATTTGGGACAAATGGAATAATAATGTTTTGCTACAAGACAGAGTTTCAAAAAAGAGAGGGAACGTTTGCCTCTCCCCACTTTAAAAAAAAAAAAAAAGGCCGTGTTAGTATCTCATAACAATTCAGCTAAAAGAACCAGCAACAGCCTGGTTAGAATGAAGAATTTGTAACTGTATTCTGTGCACATTGTTTTAATGATACAGAGTCATTTAGGCGTGCACAGACACATTATACATCTTGGGTCATTATCAATATGACTGCCACGACAGAATCACTGGCTTGTGCATCTGATCAGGGCACCTACTGGGAGCAAGGATGACAACAACTAGTGTTTTCCTGGGCGAGCAGGACAGGTCGTGAATTCTTGCCTGCCCCGCCCCGTTTGGAAGCAGCTTCTCACCAGAGTTCCAGAGCTGACCTAGATGCACGGATCAAAGACTGCCTCAGGGGGGACTGACCCTGCATGCCCTGTTCCCTCAGCTAGACGTTGCTCCTGAGAGTGACTAGGCAGCCCATTCGACAGTCTGAGAGCCCATCATTGTGAGTGGACACCATCAGCAGTTAGTAAATACACAGAGATGCTCAGAGGAAGAGGTCCATAAACACACAGAGATGGGAAATTGTTCATGAAAGTGGCAAAGTGTTTGTGTTCTATATGGTCATTGATTTCACTTAACATGGCTATTCTCTTGTTTGATTTTTTTTCTTTTCCCTTTAATTTGACCAAAGCAAAGCAGGAAATGGCTCTATAGCTTAAAAAAAAATAGCCAATAAAACAAATTAAACTTCATAAGCCACTCTTTGAAATCATAAAGATCTTCTATTTTCAATAATTGATAAGATCTAGCCATGTAAGAAATTTGTTTTAGAGAAACAGGTTTCAATATACCATATCAGTTGCAACCATCCACAAATATTTTCCTTTTTATATTTTCCTCCCTATAAGAATATTTTTTCAGCTTCTTTTCCCAAAAAACAAATTGCTTTTTAATGGTCCGGGGTAATTCTACATGCCCAATATTTGCTGATTCATGTTCTAATATCAAACTTTTCTTTTCATCCAAATGCTTCACTGGGTGTAAAATTTAGATAAAACCATAGTCAGATACAACTAGGACAAATAGACCCCTGCATGCTAACTGTTAGCATGACACCAAAAATATTTAGAATTCCTCTGTTTTTTATTACCTTTGATGAGTCTACTGTATGATAGTCTTCAAAAACTTCCAAAAACTCAAAAGCTACATCTGATATTACTTCTAGAATAGCAAGTTGCTCTCTGTAACTTTCTAAAGATACAATCAGTCCTCTGTATCCTTGGGTTCCACATCCAGGGATCCAAGCAACAGAAGACTGACAATACTTTGGGGAAAAAATTCCAGAAAGTTCCCAAAAGCAAAATTTGAGTTTGCTACATACCAGCAACTATTGACATGGCATTTACGCTGTATTTACAAGTATTTACATAGCATTTACATTGTATTAGCTATTACAAATAATCTAGAGATGATTTAAAGTATATGGGAGGATGTGCATGGGTTATATGCAAATACTACAGCATTTTATATGAGACTTGTGCATCCAAGGGTTTTGGTATCCATAGGGGTTCTGGAAATGATCCCCCGTGGGTACAGAGCATTGACTATAAAGGAAAGACAATACTAGTCAAATTATGCTCCCCCTTCAGTAATCTGTTTTACGTCAAACATTACTGCACATGTGTTTGTGATGATTCTTCCTCTCGATTAACTTTCTTTAGCAATCTCCTCTGTGCATCTGCATTGATCAAATATAATGCCCAGACCATCACAATTTATGTTTTCATGTTAGTTTCCCCTTGTTGACCAAAGGCAACGAAATCTAAGGTAGATTTTGTTTTTTAAAAGGCGAGCAACAACAAAAGCTAAAGCCACATAGCTGGTTAAACGAAACGAAATGTTGCCACCATGGATTGCATTTTTTGTTTGGTTGGTTGGTCATCCTAGATCATCTGAGGACCCAGTGTCCTTGGCTGTAAACTGAGGACACTGGATTACATGGTATCTAGGTTTCTTGAAATTCCGTTTCAACTTAGGGACTGGTTTAGAGAACAAAGCTTGGCTTTTTAGGGTAAAATCATTTAGGCTAATTCATGTGCAGTCTCATCAGCCACCTGGTGTCATGGTCAGATTACCTGGTGTATATTGCTGACCTTAGAAAACTTGGGGGCAGGACTCCATTCTCTGGGTTTTGATGTTGTTGTTGTTGCTTGGTTTTGGTTGTTGACTTTTTTTTTGGCGGCGGGGGAGGGATTCACTCAAGTAACTTGATGTATTTCCTCGGACTTAGTTCTCTTTCTCTGTTTCTCTAACACACAGTCTCCCTCTCCTTTCCTTCCAGTTCCCCAATTCCCCTTTCTAGTTTGCTTGCCTCCCTTCTTCTCCCCAGTCCTCACAAGAGTTTCCTTTTCTGACTTTCTGCTTATTCACCATTTCTCTCAACTATTGTTTCTAAATCACTTTAGATCCAGGGCCTCCTGAAAGTTTCCAGGTTTGCCTTGGTACTCCTTGGGGTTAAAGGGTCCCACAACCTGTCATGGGAACAGGAGGCTGCCTAGGGTAGAAAAGGGAAAGTTAGATTTTATTTTTAAAATGTGAAAAGGAAGAGGAAGAAGATCAAGAATAGACAACAAGATTTAATGGTGATGTGGGTTCTCTAGGGGCTCAGACAGAGCCAAGGGGGCCTTCACAAGATAAAGATGAGCCCAAGGAGAAGGAATCATTCTATCTCCCACTTGAGTTGAGTTGAGTTACTGACTAGGGTCTGACTCTTTGCAACCCCATGGACTGCAGCACACCAGGCTTTCCTGTCCATTACCAACTCCCGGAGCTTGTTCAAACTCATGTCCATTGAGTTGATGATGCCATCCAACCATCTCATCCTCTGTTGTCCCCTTCTCCTCCTGCCTTCAATCTTTCCCAGCATCAGGGTCTTTTCCAATGAGTCAGTTCTTCTTATCAGGTGGCCAAAGTATTGGAGCTTCAGTTTCAGCATCAGTCCTTCCAATGAACATTCAGGACTGATTTCCTTTAGGATTGACTGGTTTGATCTCCTTGCAGTCCAAGGGACTCTCAAGAATCTTCTCCAACACCACAGTTCAAAAGCATCAATTCTTCGGCACTCAGTTCTCTAGCCTTTCCCTTCTCCAGGGGATCTTCCCAACCCAGGGATCGAACCTAGGTCTCCCACATTGCAGGCAGATTCTTTACCAGCTGAGCCACAAGGGAAGCCCAAGAATACTGGAGTGGGTAGCCTATCCCTTCTCCAGTGGATCTTTCCGACCCAGGAATCGAAGCAGGGTCTCCTGCATTGCAGGCAGATTCTTTACCAATTGAGATATCAGGGAAGTCCCTCTCTCCCAGAAGTCTCCTAAATGTGGCAAGACCCAGACCTGTATCTGGCCTCCTCTGTGGGCAGGTGAGGGACTTTCCCAATGCTATCACCAAATTAGTGGTAAGAAGTCACCAAATTAGTGACTGGCATAACCTGAGCACGTCATTCTCACTGACCAACAAAGATGAATCTTATCATTCATCGTAGCCCCTCCACTGCTGTGAGAAAACACACCACCGCAGCCACTCACCCAGTCATTCTTGAAAAGAACAGTTTTCAGTGAAATGTAAACCACTCAGAAACCAAAGGCTAATCACACGAGGATTCAAGTTGCTTTAAGTCTCAGGACAAAGTATGGCATTTAAAAAACATAGTGAAGTTGGTCATCAAAGTGAAGTGAAAGTTGCTCAGAGTACTGAAGTGGGTAGCCTATCCCTTCTCCAGTGAACTTCCCAACTCAGGAATCAAACCAGGGTCTCCTGCACTGCAGGCTACCCACTCCAGTACTCTTGGGCTTCCCTTGTGGCTCAGCTGGTAAAGAATCCGCCTGCAATATGGGAGACCTGGGTTCGATCCCTGAGTTGGGAAGATCCCCTGGAGAAGGGAGTGGGTAGCCTTTCCCTTGGTCATCAAAGGAAGGATATAATAGTAGAGAGCAGTACCCGCAGAGCAGAAAGAAGCATTTTCTAAAAAATCAGAAAGCTCTCCACTCCCATTGTTATTACTGGTATTTGATATTGACCGTGTTTTCTACTCACACCCAAATGTGGACAGAAAGTGCTATTTTCTACCCTGTCAGTGCATACACGGCTGACAGTGTGCAGAGCCCAGCCTTTCCTCTCCATCCCTGGTGGCACCTGGCCTTTCAGAGGCATTTTTAGAGCCTGTCTTGATTCGCTGGGTAGCCTCTATCATGAACTCCAAAAGCCAGAGCTTATGTATGTAGGAAGCTTGAGTGGGAAGAATCGGTGGCAGAGATCCTTGTCTTGGCTGGGGCATATAGAGACCCAGGCTTGTCAGAACCCTCTTCTTGAGATTCATGCTACTTGAAAACTTCCCAGAGCTCTCAGCAACTCTTGATCAACCACATGCATAAAGTATTATTCAGGGACCCACTCCAGTCCCAGACCCTGAGGATTTGCAGAGGGACAAGCCTGGCCCAAAGCTGAGCTCCTACAGCAAGACCATGAGATCCAGAACCACCTCTGCTCCCACCTGCCTGGTTTGCCATGGGAGGGGGACTCCCCCAGGAGAACCCTGAGGGGCTGGGAATGTTGTAAGAATGCTGGGTCAGTGAGGAGAAAAGTAACTGCTTCCTGCAGGTGCCATGTGGACTTCAGCTGCCTGTCAAGGCATTTTCATCTCCAAGTGCAACTTGTTCACTGAGTAGCAACTCCCACACATTAGCTTGGGAAGCAGGTCTGCCAAAATGACCTGAAAACACTTGAAATTGGTGCCATCCCTGCAATTAATGAGGGGTGGAACATCTCCAGGGGTCAATTTCCTATTTGGATACACTCAAGTTCATCCAGTTTGTTTCAGAATCGTAATAAAGGTCCTCAGTGAATCCAATATACAAACCCCTCTTCCTGGGGCTATGCCTGATGTAGATCCCACTCTGGATTTCATGGAGAGGGGAGATCTACCTAATTCCTTTTTGCTTCATGGGACACTGTGTCTTCTCATGCAGGCTATCAATGGTCCAGGGCTTCCCTGATAGCTCAGCTGGTAAAGAATCCACCTGCAATGAGGGAAACCTGGGTTTGATCCCTGGGTCAGGAAGATCCCATGGAGAAGGGAACGGCTACCCACTTCAGCATTCTGGCCTGGAGAATTCCACAGACTGTATAGTCCATGGAGTAGCGAGTCATCAATGGTCCTCGTGAAGCAACTAGAGAAAACACACAAAAGGAAAGGCACGTAATAGTTCAGATTTCTCTTAAGAGTTCTCTTCAAGCTGTTGGCAACACTGGTTAGAGAACTTATGCTAAAATTTTTTCAGATGCCTCTGGAGTTCAGATGAGCTCACCTTAAAATAAACAAGCCTCATCAATTGTGCCAGTTGAGGTTTTCTTTGCAATTTAGCTACCTTGTGTGTTTTTATGGCAACCTCCCTCCCACCCCCACCCCACCATTTATCACGTCATCTTATCACAGTCTCTTTCTCAGAGACGCAAATAGCACACTAATGTTTCCTTTTGTGAGGGTGAGTTGTCAATCTCTTCAGAAAGGGAACAACTACAGGCAGCTCTTTCTTTTGATAATCTTCCTGACACTTGCCTGAGCCCGACTGATCCATCACAGAGAGCCTGGCTCCGTGGAGAGGCGCATGCTGACAGTCAATCAGTATGGGTGTCAGTTTGTGTCCATCAAGAAAATATGTAAAGTGAACCACTGTGTACTTTGCGCTAGTAAATAGGCTTTCTTTTCTCCTAAATCTTGTCTGTTTTTCATTGGCTGACAGTATAAATACAACACACAGAACTCTGCCCTTTTAACATGCAAGTCTGAAAGCCATCCTCTTGGTGCAGTTTTCAGCTTATTGGTGTACTGTTATTTTCCGTGACGAAGGAGCGGGAGCGTGAACATGAACACTCAAAATACCATATGTTGGGCTCAAGAGCACCTTGTTAGACTCAGGAATGCGGGACTTGGTGTGAAATTGCTATTGCATTGCATCACCAACCATAAACCTTCCAGTCACCAGAAACCCTCTCAGAGACCATAGTCGTCAGTTTGTAAATGTAGAGCAATTTAGAGAACTTGTAGGAGGAGGCTAGGAATATGGAACTATAAAAATATAATGTAGTCATTTTTCTGAAGGAGTCTGATACATCAGCCTCGGTGAAGCCCAAAACTTTCTCTTGGAAACTTTTTTTCCCCATCTGATGTGGGGTTGAGGGGCAAAAGAGAAGGTATGGTGGGAGGAAGGAGTTGGGACAAGGCTGCGATGGAAAAAGGAAAAATAGATTTTATATTTACGTTGGTCTACTGGGTAGGCAGGTCGGTCACTGGCTGTAGGTGGCCCTATTCCTTCCTTTCTGGGAATAAAAATGGATAAAAACCATCACCAACCGACCACCAACTGGGACTGGCTAAGATCTGTGGCTAGAATTATAACTGGACCTGTGAGACATTTAGATTCATTATATACAGTCTTTTAAATATAAAAATCTGTAGAAACCTAAATGTCCATTGATCAAAAATGATTAACAAATTATAGGGATTCATACTATGGAATCTTCTACTGCCATTCTAATGAGGTAGATCTTTTTGTTCTGCTATAGAGATGTGTCCAGTATGTGTGGAGTGAAAACAGCATTTTGCATCATGATATGAATAGTGCAATTCCATATTTTATTTCTAAAGCTTGATACAAATGCCAACAATTAATAATGGTTAATCCTGAGGTAGTGGGATTGTGAGGCCATATTTTATTTTTTACATTTCAGATGTTTGCTTGAATTTTTTTCAAACAAGTGTTCATTTGCTTGGCTATTTCTCTTAAGCCTATAAGAAAATTTTACTTTCATTCATACATAATCTCCAAGGCACGAAGGGGTTTAGGAGAGAAATTTCATGTGCCCTCATTACCTTGGAGAAAAGGATATGTGTACTTTATACATATGTATTATGTATAAATGTGTATATTATATATAAACTAATATTTATATAGTAAATATTTATATATTTATATTTCACCTGGGGTAAAAATTAGGATAAAAATCCATGTTTAGAAAACACCCAGGCAGACTTTCCTCTCGTTGGCTGAGAAAAAAATAAGATTTTGCTCTGCCAATGCAACTGAATTGAATTGAATTTGTTTAAAGGAAGAGAAACTGGTTCTTCTAGGCCTCCCACAAAGATCTAGGGATTCCATGACAAAGAAATAATAATCCCTGTGGCTTCTAGACTAAAAAGAATTCTGAAGCGTTGACATAAACAAACATCCTAATAAAACCCCCTTTTACTTTAAACACATATCTCTGCGAATTATTTTTCCTTGTCCTTTTGACTGAAAATAAAAGATGTCTTCAAAAATAAATTAAATAACTGACCAGGAAAATGAACCCCTGATTTGAAAATTCAGGGAGCGTGCCAACCCACAGCACTGGAATTTTGTACAAGACTGTAACTCCTAATAAAAAGCATGAAGTGTTACACAAAAACCCTGAGGTGGAAGCTCAGAGACCAGGGCAGTGATACTCGTGGATTAGAGCAGAAAGAAACGGACTGTGCGTATTCGTGAAGGTGCTTTCTAGTCAAGGGGAAAGGGTGATGTTTTATTAAGGATGGGATCAGAGGACTTGAGTCAGATACCTGTTTTTTTTTTTTTTTTTTTGCCCCTGTCAATAGAATAATCTGTAAAGAAATGAAGTGAAATTTGATGAGAATTTTTAAATGACTTTTAAAACCTCATGACATGATGTGTGGATCCGAACACACTTTTTGTCCTCTGCTCCAAGAGTGGGCTAGACTGGGACTACTGCATGAACAATAACAGAATATACACGCACACAGGCTCCTTCAGCATGTCCACGCGAGACAAAGAACAAGAGATGGATAACATAAAAATGTAGAAGCATTTAAGAAATAGTCACACTTCACGGTAAAATAGGATTACAAAACCTTTGGAATAAGCTTGCTCGTAAATGTTAACCTAACGGCAATTCTTAAATGTAATCAAAAGGGAACAAGGCTATATGTCCGTCAGTGGGAACGTTAGTTTACAAATTATGCTACATCTAATAACGGGATGCAGCCATGACAAATGATGGTTTAGTTTTAGATTTAATGACAAAGATAGGAGAGTGATAATTATGTAAATTATATATTTGTATATTAATAATGTAAGATTTTATTGGTATTATATAAAGTAATGCTATATATTTTATTATATACAGAATTTTAAATTTTTTATTATATAAAATGAGAAGATCTGATGGCAATACCATATGAAGTGGTGGGTTCTTTTTTGTAAAAACACCTGCTATACATAAGCAAAGCTTAAAAAGTGTAATACAGAGAAAACAAAGTCTAAAAATGGGATATGTACATATGTATGTCCTCAGGAAGGGATTTCTGGAGGGATGTGGACTACGAGGGGGCACAATAGTCTGCTACGGTGCAAGGAATGTTTTGATGTAGGTGGTCATGATATGGATGTATACTATTAAAAATTTTTTTTTTGTATTGAGTCACGCATTTATGATTTGTGATTTTTGATTTTTTATCTATGTGTATTTTACATCTCAATGAAAAAAGAACACAGGACAAAGGTATTAATGATACAATCTTTGGAAAATATGTTTGATGCTGATTTTTCTTAGTCTATCTTTATATTACTTAATTTTTTTACAACAATCACATAGTTCTTTTATAATCTGAAAATGATAATAAAGCACCTATCTAAAAAAAAAGCCACAGAGAGCAGGGACAGTAGGGATTTCTCAGAATCGAGGCAGAGCATGCCTCTGTCAAAGCTCATTTCTTTATTTGTGGAAGATACATATTATCCATATCGTGTTTTCCATACATTGTACACATTTTCCCCCCATCCCAACTAAATCGAGTTTTCACTTCATGGTTAAAAGGTGCAAGTAACATGGAGACCTCATCCTCCTGCCTCATTAGGAAAATATCCAACCAAAAGAGGTCAGCAAGCAGAGCAGTGTCCAGCCCGGGAGGGAAGTGAATGAGAGAGGAGATGAAGGAAGGCCCGTCTCAGATTCCCGCAGCTCTGGCCTCCAAGTTGAAGGGCTCCGTTGAGGTGTGTTGCTGTGTACGTGCCAGGTTATGTTTATTTCATGTTCTGAATGATTCCTTTTTAACCTACCAAGTATTTATAGCCCATAGAAACTCAGAGATGAAAGTTCTCTTCCAATGTGCAAAAGCCACAAATGACAAATCTTGTTAGAGTGGCCGAAGCCAGGAGGGCTCTCAAGCCCGCGTGTGTGTCTGTCCGTCTGAAGCCCCGTTCATTACGACTGAGCTTTTCTGGGCTGGTCCTCGGTGGAGAATGGGTGACCCTAGGAGACCGTTGCGACCACTGTGTTGTGAGCTGAAGGAGAGCCATTGAACACAACAAAAAGGATGCTTCAAGGACACACGGCAACACAATCAGAACCATGCCACAGGCTCTGATGGCTAGGAGGTGACAGCGGGAGTGATACAATTAGGGACAGGAGTGGTTCAATTTAGGGGGAAAAAAGCCCACAGAAGTATGCTGTTTTCGGGACAAAGAGGCTGAGTTCTAAAGTACCCCCAATAAGCAGCTTCCACAAAGGGCTGACCATGTGCCTGTAGCAGATGGCCCTTTAAGCCACACTCAGACCTGGCGCTCTAAAAAGAGTTCGGGGCAGCAGGCTTGCAGGCGAGGGAGAGCCGAGCTGCGTGAGGATGTGCGGGTGCCCCGGGTACCAGAGACAGGCCGGGCTAAACAAAGCCGCCCCTGGCAGGACTGGTGAGTCTCCAGCCTGTGTCTGTTCTCCTCCTGCCTCTTTCCTGTCCCCCCCCCCACCCACAGCTCCCCGCTTTATGCATTTTGAAGGGATAAGCCAGTTGAGGATGCCCACGACTCATTTGTTCAGCCATTTGGGTTATAAAGCTCAGTCAACCCAGCAGTGAACACTTTTCCTCTAGACAAAAATTCTCAGAAAATAAGAGCTTATTCACCTTCTGGATGTCCAGGTTGGAAAAAGCTACGTCTTCCCTAGCAGGCCTACTAGGATGCATATAATCCCATCAATGACAAGGACTGTTATCAAGAAGTAGGGGAAGACATAGATGAAGAAGACAACATGGAATAAAATATTTTAACCATATCATTTTCCAGGACTGTCGGGCCCAGGTTAATCCTTTATAAATATGCTCATAACCCAGTCATAAAAAATGAATCTCAGCCAGCCTTTGATGGGCTCTTGGAATAGGAGCAATGGGGAAACTCCAGCACTTCATTTTTCCCAGGCTTCTCTTGAGTCTGGGGACATGGAATTCAGAAGTGCAAAGATCCAATTCAACATACTCTAAACACTGACATCCTTGACTTCTGGGAGGGCTCTGGGTACACATTTTTCATTTCTCTTGTGGTTCTTGTAGGTAAGTTTCCTTCTTCAAATATGACTGTTGTGTGCAGTAACATTAGTGCGGGGAAGAATCTGTGCATATTTTAAAGAAAAGATAAACCCTGAAAATCCTATCAGTTTTAGGAAACAGACTTTCTCTACTAGTAGGCACAAGAGCAGTCTGCCTTAGGAAAAAACACATGCCTGAAATTGACTACTCTATAGGCACTCAGAGAACGGCATGTGGGACTCAGGGTTTGGGAGTACAGTTGTGCAGTTTGTGCACTGACCAAATAATCTCAAACTATGATGTGCAAGCTCATTTACCATATGTGGAGGCATTGCTTGATGCTAACAAGTAGATGAATGTCTTCTTGGAGATACTGTTGTCCTGTATCAGCATAAATACTACTCTTGTGTTCTCCCCTGTGCCCTGACTCAGGGATGATGGCAGTGCCGTGCGTGCACATGCCTTAGTCTGTCCAGCACCCTGACTGTCCAACCACCATAGAACAAGCACTTGGATTATCTGCACACCACGTGGAGATAAGCTCACCAACCTGCTCCTCAGTAATGATAATGATTATTTCCACGTACTGAATTTCTATTACATGCCAGGACCCGTGCTGGCTGAGGGCTTTCCAGATGATGTTATTTAGGCTCTTTCAAATAACACAGAGAGGTTGACGGACCCAAATTCAACCTCAGGTCTGTCTGACCCCAGAGGTCATGTTCTTCAAATGGTGACTGTGGGGTCACCTCTTCCCTCCATCCCTCTGACCCTCTGTCAGCTCGCACAGGATCGACGTGATCTCCTGCACAGGAATGCTGCTCCCTGCCCCACTATTCCCCTCCTAATTCCTCATCTTTTGAGTTCTCAGCTTCAGAATTGCTTTCCCTAAAGAAATTAGGCCTTTTCCTCCCCAGCACTTACAGCCCATAGACAATGCATGTTAGTTTGTACTTAGACTTGTCCACTGTCTGCACTGCAGACCTTGCCAGGCAGGCCTGTGCCTGGTACCTGTACCGCTGGGTGCCTGATGCCCAGGGCTGGGCACGCAGGAGGGCTTATGAACATCTGATGAAGGAATGAATGGCAAAGAAGGGTATAAGCAAGGCAGATAACACTCCTCTTTAAACTGCTTCTAGTTTAGCCACATGATTCTAACTGTGAGGAAAACTCACAGTTGACACTGACTCCTTCCTTCAATAATCACTTTGTATTGGTGGCTTCAGTCAGCTTTCCTGAGGAGCCCCCAGCTCCCTTCTGCTCAGGTCTCCCCAAATATCCCTCGTCTTGACTCCACTACTCCTCCCTGTCCTAGGAGGGCTCTTGACCTTCCCTGGATGATGAAATTCTGGCCTCACGTCCTGCAGGATAACATCTTTCCTAGGTTCTCTGGTAAGATGCAAGGCTGCTCACCATTTTTAGTGTTAACATGACTCAGTCCCACCACTAAGTACAATATTACTCCTTAGTCTCGTGTACCATGATCATATTATAGTGGTATAATACACTGTGACAATCTTGATACTGTCGTCTGACGAGCCAACAAACCTGACAATCTCATTTTAAGGCATCTGCAATTTAAAGAAAAAAAATGTACACTCTAATGTCACCGCATCCTCCCCACGAGAGGAGGGGCTGGACCCATTCGGAGTATGACATTCTGAGATGCTGTCAGAATCTTGAAAGTTAAACAAAAATCCTCGTGGTGTTACAAGTGAGAAGACAAAAGCAGCCGCCACCTGAATAGATAGCTGTCACTCCAGACGACAGCCTGCCTGCTATTCAGAGGCATTGCTTTGGAGGGGGATGCTGTGCTGAGACTTCTGCAGGCGTTTCCACCAGGTACCTGACTCCAGCAGCTGGTGGTGGGAGGTCCTCACCTGGTATGGCTTGTCCCTCATGGGAAGGCCATGGTTCTGTGTCTGGGGAACAAAGGCTATCGTAGGGCCCCAACACAGTAGCCCTGTTGTGAGGTACAGCAGTATCCACTGTTTATATTAATCCAGAGAACTGCAGTACAAAGCTGTATCGAACCATACCTCATTCAGGTTTAATGTGCCCATTTAATTCTGTTGCTGTATTTTTTTTTTAATTGTACCTGACCTCAGATCAATGTTTTCTGACTTTTCCATGTATAGATCTCCTATCAAAATTAATGACTTGCATCTTTAAAGAAAAAAAAAATCGGCTCCAAATAGAAGAACAAAAATTCTAGGCAGTTCTGAGCCTTCCGAGGAGGAAAGAAGCCCCCAGGAGCTTGTAAGAAACTATCAACTGTGTTTGCTTAGAGCAGAGGCTCAGCGGCTGGTTTTGAAAGCACCGGGCAGAACCTTTACCTCCACGGTCAGAGTCGAGCCCCCAGACTTAAAGGGGGTGGCGTGTGTCTGGAATCATTTCCCAGCCTTAATAGGAAACGCTGTCCTTCCCAGGCATCAGATTAGTGCTCCTCTGTGACCCCAGCACGCCAGTAACTCCAAGCCGCTGAGATGATGCTCACCTTTGGGAAAAGAATGCTCTAATCTTGAGCGTGTTCCGACGGCTGCAAGAAATCCTCTCCCCCCGCCGCCCGAGTTGCATGTCCTTGGCCTTTTTTCTTGTTTGCTTTTGTGGTCTGGGCACACTGCTCCTCTCCTGCCTGGGTGAGGGAGCAGCGCGGAGCCTGTGGGGCTCCCCACCTCACATCCTCATCTGGATAGCAGGCTTTTTCAACCCCCAGTCCTTCACAGGTAGGAAGCACATCACAACTCATTAGTAATTTACTGCTACAGTAATTTTTATAATTACTGCCAGGAGGCCTCATTAAATTTGATCTAATGAATAAATATTGTATTTTTCAACGTGATTACCAGAACAGCTTAAGCTGAGTGCCATAAACAATTATTTTCCTCACTACTCAGGATGTTGGTGACTATTGATTTTTATTTCATAAAGAATTTACTGTAGTAATACTAATATAAATTTATGACTTCGAGAATAGGCAACATCCCTTGTGTCAATTCAGAAGCAACAAACAGTCCCAGAAACAGCCAAAGCGGGAGGCTGGGAGTCAGAAGAAAAGAATGGAATAGAGGTCTGCTGAGTGTGGCTAGCTGGGGAAGGACAAGGTAGAAACGGTTTGATGCTGCTGACTTCCGATTGTGAACCGAGATCAAGGAACCCACATGTCATCAATTCCTGACATGTAAGTCTGGAGCTCCCAGGCTGAACAATATTGCTGGCAGCTGATTTTCATATTTTATAAGATCGAGTCAATAAATTCTGCTCAGTTACATATTTCCAAAGTAAGACATGAAAACCAGGCTCTAACGAGGAAAGATTCACACCAAACCCCCTGTTCACTTATGCTGCCTTAGTGCCATTGAATATCTTGTGCTCCCCCTCTTTTTTTCTGGTTTCCAATGTCAGGTGATGGAATTTCACATCTTAACTAGTGGGATGGATATTCCCCTCCATCTTCTGCTTTTTATCCCACTGGATACCCCAGCCTCTTCGTACCTAAGCTACTGGAAAGCACTGGGACTCTCTGTCAGTTTTCTTTCTCTTCCAGTAGCTGAAGCACCAGCCGGCTGCGCCAGGGCACCCTCACTTGTCCTGAGTACTCAGCGCTTTCACCAGACCTCTCTTCCACCCCAGGGCGGTCATCCTCAACCCTGGCTGCACATTAGAATCAGGGGGAGGAGCTTTAAAAACATGCTTGTACCCAGGTCTTGCCCCAGAGATTCTGACTGAACTGGTCTGGGGTAGGGCTTGGCTATAACTCTTCTTGTTTGAACACACCGGATGATTCTAACACAGGGCCAGGTTCTAAAACCACTGCCCTGGAAGGTAAATAGATGAAGGCAGGGGACAGAGTGAGCTAGGAGCCAGAGCTTCCCGCCCCGTGGCTAGTTGTTATAGGCGGAACTGTGTCTTCCTCAAATTCACATGTTGACATTCTAACCCCCAGTACCTCAGAATATGACTGTAATTGAGTAGAGGGCTTTTCAAGAGGTAATTAAGGTAAAATGAGGTCGTACGTGTGGGTTCTGCCTTATAAGAAGGGGAGATTAGGACACAGGTGAGCAAAGGCAAAGACCATGTTAAGATAAAGGGAGAAGATGGCACCTACAAGCCAAGGAAAGAGGCTTCAGAAGGAACCCACGCTGCCAACACCATGATCTTGAATTCCTAGCCTCCCACATTGTGAGAAATACATTTCTACTGTTTAAAGCACCCAGTCTGTGGTGCTTTGTTATGGCAGCCCTAGCCAACTAATACAGCAGCCTTCACAGATCATGGAGCCTAGTGACTGCAAGCAAAGACTCTGGAGGAGAAACGAGTCTCAAACCCAAGGTCCGTCACTTACCAGATGTACAGTGTCTTGATGTTCTGGTTATCTATTGCTGTGTATCGAATGACCTCAAAGCTTAGTGGCATAAAACAACTGTTTTTTGTCACATTCATCAACTTTGTGGGTCAGGAATTTAGACAGGGCATTAAGGGGCAATTTGTCTCTGTTCTACACTGTCCAGAGCCCCAGCTGGTTGGCTAAGAGTGACTCATGGGCTGGAGCCGAGCATCATCTGAGGGCTTGTTTTCTCACATGTCTGGATATAATGCCAGCTCTTGTACTAGCTAGGCCCTCCAGTTGACGCTGTTAGCCAGAAAACTTACATGTGGCTTCCTCATGGAGCATGGGTTTCCTTAAGACATTGTGGTAAGAATCCACGGGGATCTGTAGATTGCATTTACAGATTATTTACAAAATGATTTGTAGTACAGTCGTTTTGGACACGGGAGGTGGGGAGGGGAGGAGAGGGTGAGATGTATAGAGAGAGTAACAAGGAAACTTATAATACCATATGTAAAATAGATAGCCAATGGTAATTTGCTAAACAATGGGAATTTGTTTGACTCAGGGAAGTCAAACAGGAGCTCCGGGTGGGATGGGGAGGGAGATGGGAGGCAAGTTTAGGAAGGGCAGGATAAGGGTGTACCTATGGCTAATTCTTATTGACGTATGACAGAAAACCACAAAATACTGTAAAGCAATTATCCTTCAATTAAAAAAATGAAAGGAAAAAAAAAAAAAGAATCCATGGGGAGAAAGACAGTAAGAAGCATTCTACCTTTATAAAGACAGGCTTGTAAGTCACGCAGCAGCAGTGTTTCCACAGCATTCTACTCATTAAGTCAGCCACAGAGACTTACCCTGGCTTAAGGAGTAAGGAAATACTCCAAGGCAATGGAGTTCTGGGAAAGCAGGGTTCTGGAAAAGCAGGTGGGACCAGAAATACTACTGTGACCATGTTTTGGAAAATGTAATCTGCCACACTGGGACAAGTTTCTTACCTCTCTGAATATCCGTTTCCCTACCTTTAAACTAGAACTATGTGAACTAACTCATTTGGCTGTGGTAAGGATTAAAATGGCAACATTACAGCAGAGTGCCTGGCACATGTAAGTGCTTACAAAATTCTAGTTGCTTCTAACATCTGGGGCCAATATGCTTATTCTGGTCAGGTCTTGAGGGATGATGAGGATGTGGGGAAAATGGAGTCAAGAGATCAACAGATAGTGTAACAGAGCACAGAGGAAAGGGCCGGTGAGGACATGGGGAGAAGGCAGCTATCTGCCACCCAAGGACAGAAGCCTCAGATCTTGCTAGCACACTAGCCTTGTACTTCCAGTTTCCAGAACTTCAAGAAATAAATCTATTGTTTAAGCCAAAAAAAAAAAAAGAGAGAGAAATATCGGGAAAATATTGAGATATGGAGGTTATCCTTCAAAAGTTGTAAAAATTGCAGTTAAAGTAGGACTGGGGTTCTGGAGAAGTGGAGAAAGACATTGCTGCTTTTCATTAGGAATCCTTCAGAAATATTTGATTTTTTAAAAAAAATGCATGTGTAATGCTTTAATTTTTTAAAAAAACAGTGTGTGTGTGTGTGGGTACTTCCCTGGCAGTCCAGTACTTAAGACCCTGTGCTGCCATTGGAGGGGTCACAGGTTCTATCCCCGGTCAGGAAACTAAGATCCTGCATGGCTTCTGGCATGGCCAAAAAAAAAACAGCCCATGAAGACATGCCCAAAGTGGTTGTCCCTATTATAAATAAATGTAAAGAAATTATTCTTTTTTAAAGTGATTAAATTGATGTTTCCTAAAAGTGAGTTGCTATTACAGAATTTAGACATTTTTAAAACGGAAGGACAAAAATTATATGCAGAGTATGATCTTAGCAACATTAACAATACTTAAGTTCAACACCCATGTAATCCAATTCTTACCTGTGGTTACCTGTGAGTGGCCGGATGTGGATGATTTAAATTATGAAATTTCAGTTTTATATAAAAGTAATTTAAAAAATGAGAATAAATTTTAAAATATGATGAATATAAGCTTATTGCCCGTATCTCCCTCTTTTCTCCATCTCAACATATCAGTCAGCATTTTAAAATGTAGTATTAGCCATGGTTAGCATTTTTACAATATTTATTTATTTGGCTGCTCTGAGTCTTAGTTGTGGCACACGGGATCTTTAGAGGCAGCATGTGGGATTTAGTTCCCTGACCAGTGATCCATGCCACTAGGCCATAAGGGAAGTCCCTCCATGGTTAATTAAAGAGCAAAACTTCTTGGTAACAAGACAGTATTGAAATTCTTATATCAAAATGGATGAGACTAAGGAGGTATTAATATCCTTCAGCAGGTATTAATATCCTTAGAGGTATTAATATCCTCTAAGTCTTTCTATTCTTAGAAAGACTGTAGGTCTGACTGTTAAACCCAAAGAACAAGCGTAAGTTCCAAGGATGCACGGGTGAGAAAAGTTCCCTTAAAAACAATAGTAAGCTTCAATATACAAAAATGAGTTGTATTTCTATATATAAGTGATAATCTGAAAATGAAATTAAGAAAATAATTTAAATTTCAATAGCATCAATAGCATCAATTAATTGGGAATAAATTGAACCAGGGAGATGCAAGACTCAGAAACTACACTAGAAACTATACAACATTGTTGAAAGAAATTAAAGTATACCTAAATAAATGGAAAGACATCCCATGTTCATGGATTGGAACACTTAATTTTGTTAACATGGCAATACTCCCTAAATCAGCTTACAGACTCAATGTAATTCTTATAAAAATTCCAACTTCCAATTTTGCAGAAATGGATAAACTGATACTAAAACTCACATGAAATTGCAAAGGGCCCAATGTAATCAAAACAATCTTGAAAAAGAAAGTTGGAGGAAAACGTTCCAATTTCACAACTTACAGCAAAACTGTAGTAATCGAACAATGTTGTTGTGGTATAAGGACAGACATAAAGATGAAGGGAATAGAAATAAGAGCCCAGAAATAAACCCATTCATATCTGGTTAACAGATTTTCAACGAGGGTGCTGAAATCCAGTGGGGAAAAAATGTCTTTTCGACAAATGGTGCTTGGACAACTGGCTATCCACATGCAACAGATTGAAACTGGACCCTTACCTCACACACATACAAAAATAAACTCAAAATGGATCACAGACGTAAAAATTAAAAAACGTCAAACTCCTAGAAGAAAAACATAGGTATAGATCTTCATGATGCTGAATTTAGCAATGGATTCCTTTTTTTTAAATTTTATTTTTGGCAGTGGTGGTTTTTTGTTGCTATGCGCGCTTTTCTCTAGTTGAAGACAGGGGGTTACTCTCTGGATGCAGCGTGCAGCCTTCCCGCTGCAGTGGTTTCTCTTGTTGCAGAGCGCAGGCTTCAGTAGCTGTGGCTCATGGGCTCTACAGCACAAGCTCAGTAGTCGTGGCACAGGGGGCTTCACTGCTCCCGTGGCACAGGGATCTTCCTATGATCCAGGGATCTTCCTGGATCAAGGACACAACCCATGTCTCCTGCATTGACAGGCAGATTCTTTATCACTGAGCCATCAGGAAAGCCCAGCAATGGATTCTTAGATATAACATCAAAAACACAAGCAACAAAAGGAAAAAATCAATACAATGGACCCCTTGAAAAGGAGAACTTTAGTGCACCAAAGAGTACAATCAAGCAAGTGAAAAAGATAGTCTGGCAGTTACTCAATCAAAGAATTATTACTCTACGGCCTAGCAATTCCAGTCCTAGGTTGAAACTGAATGTTGAAACAAAATCTTGCAAATGAATGTTCATAGCAGCACTACTCACAAGAGACAAAAGTGAATACAATCAAAATACTCATCCACTGATTGAGAAAATTGTGGCATAACCATAAAATGGAATATAATTAGGCCACAAAAAGAAATAAAGTACTGATAACTACTGCACGGATGAGCCTTGAAAACATGCTAAGAGAAAAAAATTAGACACAAAAAGTCACATACTGTATATTCCCAAACATCCAAAACAGGCAAATCCAGGAGACAGAAAGCAGTTCCTATCACTACAGATGGTGACTGCAGCCATGAAATTAAAAGATGCTTACTCCTTGGAAGGAAAGTTATGACCAACCTAGATAGCGTATTCAAAAGCAGAGACATTACTTTGCCAACAAAGGTTCATCTAGTCAAGACTATGGTTTTTCCTGTGGTCATGTATGGATGTGAGAGTTGGACTGTGAAGAAGGCTGAGCGCCGAAGAATTGATGCTTTTGAACTGTGGTGTTGGAGAAGACTCTTGAGAGTCCTTGGACTGCAAGGAGATCCAACCAGTCCATTCTGAAGGACATCAGCCCTGGGATTTCTTTGGAAGGAATGATGCTGAAGCTGAAACTCCAGTACTTTGGCCACCTCATGCGAAGAGTTGACTCACTGGAAAAGACTCTGATGCTGGGAGGGATTGGGGGCAGGAGGAGAAGGGGACGACAGAGGATGAGATGGCTGGATGGCATCACTGACTCGATGGACATGAGTCTCAGTGAACTCTGGGAGTTGGCGATGGACAGGGAGGCCTGGCATGCTGCAATTCATGGGGTCGCAAAAAGTCGGACACGACTGAGCGACTGATCTGATCTGATCTGATCTGATGGACTGAGGAGGACAGAGAAAATGGGGAGTGACTGTTTTGGTGATTGGTTTCTTTTGTGGGAGTTGATGAGTGTTCTGGTAATGGTTGTACACCACCATGAATGTGCTGGAAGCCACAGAATTGTCCATTTTTTAAAATTAATTTTATTTTTGGCTATGCAGTGTCTTCCTTGCTGCTCGTGGGTTTTTTTCTAGTTTCCGCCAAGTGGGGGCTACTCTCTCGTTGCTATACGTGGACTTCTCATAGTGGTTTCTCTTGTTGCGGAGCACAGGCTCTAGCGCACACAGGCCTCAGTGGTTACCACTGAGGTAACAAAGGCTTATCTTTGTTGTGGTGCAAAGGCTTATCTGTCCCTTGGCATCTCTGCAGACCAGGGATGGAACCCATGTCCCCTGCACTGGCAGCTGGATTCTTGACCACTGGACCAGCAGGGAAATCCAGAACTGTACATTTTTCAATCTTTTTAAATTTAGAAAAAAAGCAAATATTAAGCCTTGAGGGCATGCAGCCCAGACCATCCTCCAGCTTCTAGTCCATTTGTCCGGTTTCATTAGATTTCTAAAATGTCAGCTGACTTCCCTTCCCTGCTCTTGAAGAATGACTTGGAGGGAGGTTCGAGGCGGGGGCTCAGGTGCCAGCTCTGTGGTTCCCCCAAGTCCCGGAGGTTGTCACAGTTTGTGGCGGCTGGTGGGAGACCATTGCCCCTCACCACCCCCACCTGCCCATCCACGGACTGGCCTTTCCAAAGACTCCGGGCATAGGGAGGCCACCCACCCCCACCACCATTTCTCTCCCATTAGTGATTCCACATTTTAAAACTGGAGATTCTGCCTTTTTGTAAAAAAGAAACAAATGGACTCTCACTCGCTACAAGGCACCATGGCCATTTTACTCGGGAAAGCTGTTATGAGTTGTTTTTCTTTTTTTCCAAAGGTGGGACAGTACTTCCTCCCCCATGTCAGAGGGTGCAGCCAGGAAGGAATGGTAAGAACCATTACTATGAATGAGCAGCCTTGCTTCCAGGCTGTTCTTGCACTAGGGAAAGGGGTCACAGCATAGTTTCAGTGTTAAGATGTGTAAAAAAGATGTAAAAAAAAACCTCAAAATTTTTTTGAAGTGGGAAGAAAACATTCAAGCCTTTTAACTCCACTGTATTAGGCAAACTGATACAGCTCAGAAATTTTCCTTTATACCAACTGTCAATGCCAGAATTTTGTATTCTGTTTTGTAAGGATTTCATAAAAGTCATAAAAACTGAAAAAACAAAAATGCTAAACACTAGGCAAGCTTGATATTAGGTTGTTTCTAAAACCTAGTTTTCTGGTAAAGCAAACTAAGTTGAAATCAAACCTCTCTCTTACCAGGGCCTGTCAGCTCTCTCCAATACTTTGGAAATCCCACATGTCACTTTGCTGAAATCAATTAATAGAGTTCTTGGTGCCTGCCCTGATCATCCTTTTCTCCCCCTCCCCAACACTGAAAAAGAAGATAAGCAGAATCTATCTCCATAATTTTACTTAGTCATTTAGTTCAGTAGCATCTTTTTATCATGATTTACAAAAATCTGACTGGCAATGAGAATTGGAAGAATCATTTGCATAAAGGAATTTTATTTACATATTTTTCCTCCTAAAGCACTAGGTTACTCAAAATGGTCATGTCTTAAAATTTAGGCAAGCTCCTGTGGTAATTATTACTTTTTAAAAAGCCATACTGGGTAGTCTTCAACAAGTGACAGTTTTTGTTGCTTAGGTGCTAAGTTGGGTCTGACTCTTTTGCAATCACCTTGCTCCTCTGTCCATGGGATTTCCCAGACAAGAGTACTGGAGTCAGTTGCCATGTCCTTCTCCAGGGTATCTTTTCCACCCAGGGACTGAACCCACACCTCCTACATTGGCAGGCAGATTCTTTACCGTCTAAGCCACCAGGGAAACCCCTGAAAAACATTTACAGCTATTCATTTTAGAAGACATACTTGAGGACTAGTCTATTAAAGAATGTATAATCAAATAAAAGTAAAAATGAAATATTGAAAAAAAAAAAAAGAAATATTGGTTCCTGCTGATATGACTTGCCTACCAAGCTCAATGTGAGAAGAGAGAATTTGAGTATTTTAGCACAAGCTCACAGAACAGTATGTCCTTCAGTGTTGGAGTAGTAGAGGAAACCACTTTCTGCAACATCTTTTTCTCTGAAACTTCATGGCTTAAGTTCCATGTTCATGTATGTGAGCATATTTCAGAATTCTATGACTCTCTCCCAGACATATTAAGTAAAAAAGATTTTTAAAAAGTATATAGTGAGTTGGATACTATAGTTTATCTGAGAAGGCAAAAAGAGTAGATATGTATACATATTTGTTTATAGTTCTAAAAATCTGAGTGTAAGTCATAAAAAAGTGTAAGATGTTAATTTAGAGAGGGAGAGAAGGATCAGGGTGGAAGGACAGAAATAAAATCTAGACTTCACTAAAAACATCTTATTTTATAAGCTTGACTTTGGAAATATTTAACTGTTTTACATCATTAGAAGACAAAATTAAATCCTAATTTTTTAAAAAGCTGTCTTTAAAAACAAAAGCAAAATAACACAAGTAAACTTAATAACCATATAGAGTTTAAAATGACTTTAAAAACAGTACCAAAGAACTTACAATAAGGATGAAAAGAGAAAAATCTTTAACTGTTTTCAGTAATAATATCTAAGTAGTAATATTGGTACTATTGTTCTGAAACCATGTTTATGTATAGTGACACTAATATATTTAATTGCTATAATTTGTTTATATATGAGCTCATTTACATAAGTTGTGTGTATATGTAATATAGATAGATACAAAAGAAATGTGTTATGAAAACAAAATACAATGGAGGAATGGCTGACTGTAGGTTTGAGGTAGAAAGTGTACAGGGTGAGCCTGGAACATTCTGTCTTACTAGAAAACAAAGGGAATTATAAAGACCCCTGGGGTCACATCAGAAGGATGCAGGGGCCTACGTGACAGCTCTCTCAATGGCCCAAATTGGGCATCAATGAGAATAACAACTGCTATGAATTGAAACACTCAAATATCTGAAAACTCCAAGAGTTCAAATGATACTTAAACACGTAAACAAGAAAACCCTTGTTAGGCACCATTAGAAGATACCTGAGAGCTAATTTTGGTTCTGAAAACTGGTTAAAAAAAAATCAAGTTCTTAATACATCTGTTATGTAAAAACTGTACCTAGTATAAATAAATAGTTGAGGGGAAATTCCCAGTTGATTAATGAAGAGAGAATTTACAGAAAATGTTTGTCAGTGGCTATTAACAGTACAAAAAGGGAGACAACAGGACAGTATGTCTTCTGATGTCAGTTCACAAAATAAAGTACTGTTGCTGCATCCGATCCTGATCAAGCTTCTAGACATAACAGAGAAGACAGAGGAACACGCTAAATGACACTATGGGGTTGCAGTTAGTAAAATGTGGAAATTCTTCAGGAAAAAATGACTTTTATCAACAAATAAACAGCAAGGGGAATAAAGGGAGGGGAAACCTAATAATTAAGAGACTTTAAATAAGCATTAGGAGTCCTGAATTCAAATCAGTCAATTGTATAAATGGAAGGTGAGGCACAGGATAGTGAAAATTTGAAAAATGATTGGATATTTGATATTAAGGAACTCTAACTTTATTTAGGTGTAATATTTTATTATGGTTCTACAAGTCTTTTAGAAATGCTTTTAGAAATACTGAAGTATGTATGCATGTCATATGCCTGGGTTTTTCTTCACAATAATTCAATGGACTGGAGGGAGTAAGATGAAACAGGATGGACCACTGCTGAAGCCAGTATCTTCTCTCTTACAGTAAGCTTTTAATGTCCATGAACTCAATTTTTGCCACCCCAAAATTTCCCCAAACGGATACCATTTAGAGCTACTATATGTAAAATTATCTTTTTGTAGCTCATTAACAGCTCAATACAAATTCTTTATTTAGTTGAATAGCAGTATTCTTTCAAGTTAGTACAATGAACTAAATTGTATTTTCCCACAGAAAAACACATTATTAGAAATACATGATTTTTAATGAATTGACCATTACAGCTTCATAAAAAGCTAAGCATTGTATCACAAAGAAAGGTTACACCTCATAGGGGTTAATGCTGGGATTAACAAATGTTAGGACCTATCCATTATTTCTCCTCTACCATGACTTTAGTTCTTTCTGCTCAAATCTCAGGAACTTTCCCATCCAGGAACCTCAACTCATTTGATAAATATTCAGTAAGCTTTTCTTTTTTCTTGGCTGTGTGGCTTGTGGGATCTCAGTTCCCCGACCAGGAATTGTACCTAGGCCATGGCAGTAAAAACCCAGAATCTTAACCACGAGGGAACTCCCTTAGTAACCACTTGCTGAACCCAGACTACATGAGTATTTGGATCAGTGTTCTTGCTCCCAAGGACTTCATTCTTACCAGAGAAAATGAAATAAACGTGTAACTATGGGTGGCTGGTATTACCTGTTAAGATCAACATATGTAGCCTTATCTATCACATATGTAACCCAGTCTATCAGAAGCCCTCAGAACAGTGTTTGGCTCGATTATCTACAATCTTCTCAGGCTACAAGAGCAGGCATGGCTCTTCAGTTTTCTTAAGTTACTTAACCTTGCTGAGTCTCATCTCCAAAATGCCTAACATACATCCTGTACTGAGCACTGTGTCTGGTACTTAGGAGGTGCTGAACTAACTCTAGTATCCCTTCTTTGTCAAATATTTATAATGTTGGATTGAGCACTGCTGCAATCCTGGGTTACCAGCAGGTACTTTCATCTGATAATAAGCACTTCCAACAAACTTTCAAGGCACAGAATTATGTTTTAAAAAGTTTCCTATGTGGCTAGCTATGCCCATCTGCAATCCTTCAGGCCGCCTCCCCATTTTGGCATCTAACAAAGTAGCTTGCCTCTTCTCTCCTCACCCTTGAGCGACACACCCAAGTTCACCCAGAACTGTGTGCTACAATATAGGTCTACAGACTAGCCCCACACTCTCCAAAATTCTCAATTTCCTACCTTTCTTTGTCTTTGTAACTAAGAGGCTGTACTATGCCAACCCTAATGTGAAGAATGAGGTACTATGACTTCCCTGGCAGTCCAGTGGTTAAGACTTCTTTCACACTTCCAATGCAGGGGACCTGGGTTTGCCCTCTGGTCGGGGAACTAAGATCCCATATGCTGCTCGGCATGGCCCCCCAAATTTTTTTTAATTTTTAAATTAAAAAATAAAAGAATGGGATATGAGAACTTTTGAACCATACTTTTTCTGTCTTTTGATTCTCTCAGTCCTAGAACAGGCCTCAAGGTACAGGGAGTCTAAAATAAATATCCAGGTATTGTGAAATTGCTGTTGGTTCTTGTGTTGGCAAAGGGCCAAGGGAAAGAAAACATCATTGTAAAACTTCACGGGTCCCTACTTTCTATCCGTCGATGTAGCTATCTTAGCTGATTCTGATTCACAGCTATTAATCATATCTGATTCACAGCTATTAATCACATCACCAAATCAGGTCCTGTTCAAAAGAGCTAGCCCTTTGTCATCAGAAACTTAAGCCAAAAGGGGGGAGGTGGGTCTTGAAAAGGCAGAAATGGTCTTTTGTTTAAATAGGAAAGAAACATTAGGACTCGGTGCAGTAAGATTGAGTATCAAAGATTTTAAAAAAGTAGACAAGCTAAAACAAAATGTTTTATTATTAAAATAAAAAAACTTTGTATAAAAGCGTAACAGATCAAAAGCTCTATTTACATGTATTGATTCAAGGTCCAATTATGCACCAAACACTGAACCGAACCGGCAGAGCTACAGGCTGCAGATGCAAAGCAAAATGCACACACACACACTCTGAGTCTACCTCTACGAAAGGTTTGATTCATGCCGAAACAGGGCCAGGGAGAGACAACACACGACTCTGCCCAGAAACTAAACTGGCAGAGATGGTAAGTTCACAAACTGGTGACAGTCACCCTTCTCCAAAAAAGGCACTTCTCAGTTATAAAAGTGCTTCAAACCTGAACATGAATCCTCTATGCCTGGCTTATAATTTCAAGAAAGCAAAAACTGCAAAGGATTGTAGCTGAGTTGATGTATCAATTTTCCATGCAAAATAACCAAGAATTTATTTGAAACACCTGATGTTATGAACTGACATAAACTTGGCAAACTCAATTATCCTGAGGTTTTATTCCATGAATTCAAAGATTGGCCTACTCCTGAAGCCTCCCCATCTCAATTTCCTAGGATGGCTTTTCTACAATGATTTCAAGCTTAGTACTGTCCTCGAACCTTCATATTGTGACTGTGTGGGCCAGATGCACATGGCAGAGGAAATACAAGCAAAATACATGAAATATTATCCTCAGAAGCCTCCACAGTCATATGCTCTACTTGCCAACAATCACCTAATTTTTCTACACGGTCTTACAACTTTTGTGCCATGATTCTGCTAAAAAGGTTGACAAACACTATATCAGACCCAGTGTTTACATGTGAGCAAGTTACAGGGATAGTCTCTGAAACTGGATAGAGGTAGTTAATACTACTACTGTGTTTCTAAGTGCTTGGTTTTATGCGTGGATTCCAGGGCTATTTTCAACGCCAATTAAATCCAACATGCTTTCATAAAACTTCGTTCAAAAAAGATTCCCAAACTAAATGATGGAGGAGAATCACTGGAAATAAGAGGACGGCATGGGGCAAGGGGTGGGCAGAAAAGCAAAGGAGAAACTGCAGGAGGGCAGAGTACAGCTGGCACTACACTTCTGTGATGCCCAGACACACGTGCACATTTAATGGGAACAACTTGATTTGCCTCTAAGACAGACTGAGCCTCAGAATTCTTAACCCGGGTTTCAATCACATGACAAAACTGAAGACTTTAACAAGGAAGATTTGCGAAGTGGAAGGCAGGTAGTGGATCTTCCAATTATTATCCTTGCATTTCAAACTCCTGTTTTAGACTGAAAGAGAAGAGGGAACACGTCAGGATATGGTTTTTGGCCTAAGAATTCTCTTATGAAAACTCTAATTCCAAAAGACACACGCACCCCAATGCTCATAGAAGCACTATTTACAATAGCCAAGACATAGAAACAACCTAAGTGTCCATTGACAGATGAATGGATAAAGCAGATGTGGTGCATATATACAGTGAAATACTACTCAGTCATAAGAAAGAATGAATGAAATAATGCGATTTGGATGGACCAGTTGGACAGACCTAGAGATTACCATACTAAATTAGACAAAGACGAGTATATGATATCACTTATATGTGGAATCAAAAATATGACACAAATAAAAACTTATTTACAAAAAAGAAACAGACTCACAGATCTAGAAAACAAACATGGTTACTAGAGGGGAAGGGAGTTGGGGGGAGGATAAATCAGAAGTTTGGGATTAGCAGTTACAAACTACTATATATAAAATAAATAACCAACAAGGTCCACTGTATAGCACAGGAAACTATAGTCAATGGTTTGTAACAAACTGTAATGGAAAAAATACAAAAAAGAATATATTAACATGTAACTGAATCACTTTGCTGGATACCTGAAACTAATACAACATTGTAAATTAACCATACTTCTATTTTTAAAAAGTTACAAATAATAATCTTCTAAGAGCCTAATTCACTCCTTTAAAAATGTTTCTGTTGAATTGTAACATGCATCTTAAGTGCACAGCTTAAATTTTACACGAGGGCCCACAGGGTCACCACCACCCAGAGGAAGGTTTGCACTGCTCCCTGACACCCCACGTGCCTCTCCTGCTTTCCATGCGATTGCTATCCTGACTGCCACCTTCTCTTTAGGAAGGTAACAAAAATGAACAGGGGCAGGGTGTTTGGGAGAGAATGGACACACGTATATGTACGGCTTAGTCCCTTCACTGTTCACCTAACACAACCACAACATTGTTAATCAGCTATACCCCAATACAAAATAGAGTTCAAAGTTTGAGGGAAAAAAATACGAAAAGTGCTTAAAATAAGTTTCTCAGATAACTTGAAAAAAAAAATGTAAGGAAAAAAAAATTAAGATTGGGGTGCAGAAGAGAGAAAAACCAGCCCTACCTTTTCAAGTAAGCATGCACGTTCCCAAAGCCATGGTACTTGGCTAAGTACACGAGCACCCCAGTCGCACATCGCCCATCTCGCTGCCGACAGAAGCTGCAGTTGCAGATCCCGCGACACGGTGGGCAGTGCCAGTTCTGAAGGAGAAGCGTGAAAAGGCACCATTAAGTCAAACCTTACCACCCCTTACTTATCTACTCCTGTTTAACCTCTAAGGTGGGTGTCATCAATTGCATTCAGATCTTTTTTATTACTATTAAAAAAACAAAACCATAATGTGGTTAATGGATCACATTCCCTTGGGAAATCCCACAGAAAAAGTCACACAACCATTACTAGTATGGGGACTACAGAACAGACTTCCCCTGAATGGCCAGGTCCCGAGCACTCCACAAGCGCTCACAATTATCCAGTACCTACACTATGAATTCATCTGCCTTTCAACACCAAGAGCTCAATCTCTTTCTGCCTCTATCAGCTCACAGCTGACCTTGGAGCCTACAGGACGACCTCTTCAAGGCACTTACTGGGTCAAGCAGAGCATCCTTGACTTCTTCACCATAACGGTTTCGAAGGCAGGGACCACAGAATTGGCCTCGAACACCCCAGCACTCTGGGTTTCTGCAGTTTGTCTTGGTATCGATAGTTTTCTGGCGGCACTGATGACAAGTTGACCCCTGCAAATAAGAAGAAAAACAGAAACACTACTCTTTGTAGAGAAAATCTTAAAAGAATGTCATTCTCTGTGAATCCCCGGGCAGCCTGATGGTTAGGACTCTGTGCTTTTACTGCTGAGGACAAGCCACACAACCAAGAAAAAAAAGAAAGATAAATTTGACTACAAAAAATATTAAAATAAAAAAAAAAGAATGTCCTTTTTTGTGGGTAGTCTGATCTTTTCTCTTTGAATCCTACCTCACATCTATATACACATGTATACGCCAGGCCATGAAGAGTATTGAGCATGGTGATTCCATTCAACTGGCAGATGCAACAGTTAATGCTATCAAAACTATCTCAAGAAAAGATATGCAAAAGAAAGCTTGCCCAAATCTTGTTTGTCTTTAGCACACCACCATATCCTCGGCAGAGAAGGCAACGGCACCCCACTCCAGTACTCTTGCCTGGTGAATCCCATGGTAGGCTGCAGTCCATGGGGTCGCTAGGAGTCCGACACGACTGAACAACTTCACTTTCACTTTTCACTTTCATGCACTGGAGAAGGAAATGACAACCTCCAGTATTCTTGCCTGGGGGATCCCAGGGACGGAGGAGCCTGGTGGGCTGCCGTCTATGGGGGTCGCACAGAGTCAGACATGACTGAAGCGACTTAGCAGCAGCAGCATATTCTCAGCACCTATCTATGTAGGCACACATTAACAGCTACTTATGTTGAATGAAATGAATTTCTAAATTGAGAAAAGACTTAATGCTACTGAAGATTTACCTAAGCAACTACTACTACTGCAACTAACCAGGCTAAATCCCAAGGATGCTACAAAATTCTCTTATCTTACATGAGAAAAATACCCAGGCACACATCCCATGCACTAAAATGTCTCTCACAGACGGGGACATCTACAGACATTATTTAGAGGCTCTGACCAATGAACGGTTATAGATCTTCTCTCGGGAGTTGTTGCAGATGTTCTCCAACTCTTCCTCCGTGATTTCGTCCACCGGGCGAACAACATGGGGAAGGGTCATGGGTCCGGGGCGACGACTTCGGGGCATGTCATCTTCCTGCATAACGAGAATCAAGGAACAGCGTCCTTCCTGGCTCGCTTTCCCAGCTCTGCCTCTTAGATCCTCGCTCTGTCACTCCTTCACAGAGAACTCAACCTGGAAATCAGTCTTGGAACTTATGGAGAAAGGGGATTTACTAAGGATCACAGAACAACATCACTGAAAAATAATTAAGAAAAGCCCAAGAAAACTTTTTAATTCTCTTGCCTGCTACCAACAGCCATCAAAACAAGGTGATGTGACCTTAACCATTGTGGACGGTTTGAGAAGGCCATTTAATACAGATCCTTGGGGACTTCCCTGGTGGTCCAGTGGCTGAGACTCCACATTCCCAATGCAGGGGGCCCAGGTTCAGTCCCTGGTCAGGGAACTAGATCCCACATGCTGCACCTCAGAGTTTGCCTGCCACAGTCAAATTAATTAATTTTTTAAGTTAAAAATATACATGGATCGTTGGTGTTGAAATTGTATGTGCTCCCATCCTGTGTCCATGATCCCTGGACCCACAGAAGATGGCAAACAGAGGAGCAGACACAGAAGCAGAGAACTCACATTCATGTAGCCGACCATGGACTTCCTCTTCCTCACCAACATGTACTTGTCTTCCTCTTCCTCCTCCTCCTCCTCCTCCTCTGTGGGCAGGGCGCTGAGTGACCCAAGGACCCGGGATCTAGACCTTGTGAGTGGACGAGCTCTCCGCTCAGGGTTTCTCCTGCAGGCAACACCTGGAAATGTGCGCCTCCTGGGGGTCTTTGGACGCTGAAAACACAGAGGATGGACCCACTTACTCCAAAATGACAAGTGGCAGCTTCTTCTGAGGCAGGTTTTCCCATAAGTAAAAGGAATGCTCCACTTGCCATTTTCCTTCGTCCTTTCTGTAATGCATGGGAAATGAGCCCAGAAATAATACAGCCATTGAAATTCAGCTTCTGTAACACCAAGCCCAGTTTCTCTCAAACTCAGGGATGACCTATTTATTCTTGACTTGATAAAGATGTAAGAAAAAAATCTTGTTTTCTTAAAAAAAAAAAAAAAAAAACCTTTTCTACAATATCTCTTAAGTAGCACAAGCTTAGCTCCTCAGAATACAATCATATATATTAGGCCATGACTTGGTTAAGAAATTGTTTTTTCTTTTTTTCTCATTCTCAGATTTTAAAAAGATAGATTACCGTGCCAGGTAGAAATGTTCCAAGGGCTGGAGTTACAGAAAAAACAACTTGCAATTTTTCTTCCCTATCTCTGAGGGGCTTAGTTTATTTGGGTGGGAGGGAGAGAAATAACCAATCAAAAGGCATTTGAGGAACTACTCTGACAATTCAGTGCTTAAGACTCCATGTTTCCACTGCAGGAAGTGTGGGTTCAATCCCTCGTGGGAGAACTAGGATCTCACATGATACGCAGTGTGGCCAAAAAAAAAAGGGGGTGATTTGAGCCCTGCAGGTGCTTGGCATGGGGTAGAGGGCCCACACCTGGCCTGGGGTGCAAGGAAGAGATCCCAGAGATCTTTTAGAAGACTTCCTCTATCACCTCTGTCTACAAGATCACACAAAATAACAAAATCAGACTTTAAACTATCACAACACCTCAGACTACCCCAAACACCATTCCACAAACAAATATTTGTACTTACTGAACTGGGGCCCGGCAGGGAACGCCTTCCAGGGAAGGAGCCAGGGAAGCTTTCTAATTCTGACATGAGTTTTGCAAGCTAGAAAAGGAGGAAATTAAACAGAAATTATTGGTTTACAGTAACTGCTGTAAACAAGCAAATTCTAGAAATCACAACAGCACAACTCAGAGTTTGTTTCTCCTGTACATTTCCCAAAACTTTCAAAGACTGAAAGAAAAGTTAGAAAAGGGAAAGAAATACATGTTAAATCATATGCGATGACGTTTTCAGAGCTACGTGGAAAATAGTTCTTAGGACACATAAGCAACAAGAGGCTTAGAGAAATGCTGGGAAGGGTCATCAGTTCTGACACCTTCAAAGTCAGATACCTACCATTGCTTTGTTTTGCTTTATATTTAAAGCCCTTTTCTCCAAGAAATTCATGCCACTTTCATCTTCCGAGTCAGAATTGGAATCGGTCACAGAATTCTCTGGGGGTTCAGGAGGCACTGTCCTTTTGTTGGCTGCTCCCCTGGTGCTTCGAGGGGGAAACTTCATGGCCACGCGGAGAGGTCCAGACCGCGTGCATTGACTGCGGGTCCGACAGCCCTCCCGGTTGGCCTGCAGCCTCTGGTCAATGAGAACAAGTGAGACGTTAATGACTTGCTGACTGTCACAGAGTCTGAAAGAGTGTGACTACACAATGCCTTTGGAACAAAAGACACTTGCAAATACATTTGCATTGAACACTTTAATTGTCAAGTTTAACTGATGGCTCTGAGTAACAAAATCAGGAATTACTAATAAACGCAACAACCTGAGGGCCAATTAACTAGGAGCTTTCCTGGGACACACTGTACTACGCCACAGTCACAGCCTCTAGGACAGTGGTTCTGAGTCATTTTTTAAACTGTGAAAAATCCCAGCTTCTTTTTCCACTTCTTTAAAAAATAGAATCTCTATGTATTTTAAAAGAATTTCCCTAGAGACAAATATATGTTCTCTCATGATATCCATACTTATGGTAGTATTAAACTATATTAAAGATGTCTCAATGCTCTACTTTTTTAAAAACTGTAGCAAAATATACATAAAATTTACCCCTTTAACCATTTGTTTTAATTTTTATTGGAGTATAGTTAATTTACAATGTTGTTACTCTTCAACCATTCTTAAGTGTACAGTTGAGTGACATTAAATACACTCCGTGTTTTGCAACTATCACCACCATCCATCTCCAGAAATTTTTTAAAACTCTATATTCATTAAACAATTACTCCCCATTCATCTCCCCCAGAACTCCTGGCAAGCATCATTCTACTTCCTGTCTCTATGAATCTGACTACCCCTTTTGAAATCTCAAGGACAGAAGAGCCTGGCAGGCTACAGGCCATGGGGTCCCAAGAGTCAGACATAACTTAGCAACTAAACATTAACAACTCTCTAATACATTTTGTGTAAGCATAAAATTTTTTAAATTTCAGATTCCAAAAGTAATGTTTGCATCATTTAAAATGTATTAAAGTTGGCCACCGGGGCAAATCAGAATCATGAGTTATCACTTCCCACCTACTAGCAGAGCCAAATAAACAAGTATGGCAAGGATGTGGAAAAACCAGAATCTGCAAACACTGGGAGAAGTGTAAAACGGAGCAGCCACTTTGGAACAGTCTGGCAGTTCCTCAAAAGGTTAAACATAGAGACTGTATGACTCAACAATTCTACTCTTAGGTATGTACTCAGGTGTGCATATCCACACAAATATTGCACATGAACGTTCACAGCAGCATCATTCATAATAGCCAAAAGGTGCCAATAACTCAAACATCCATCAACTGATGAATGGATACATAAAAGGTGATAGGGTCTGAATATTTACAGCTGAGTATTATTCAGCAATAAAAAGATACAAAGTAATGGCACATGAAAGAACCTCAAGAACATCATGCTAAGTGAAAGAAGCCAGTCACAAAAGACCACGTATTGTTTGGTTCCATTTATATGAAATGCCTAGAACAGGCAAACCTAGGAGAGAAAATAGATTGGTGGTTGCCAGGAACTGAGGGTGCTGGGAAAGGATGCAAAGTGACTGCTGATGGGAACAGGGTTTCTTTTGGGGGTGATGAAAACATTCTGAAATTGACTGTGGTGATTGTTGAAAACAAACTAACAAAAAAGAGAGAAGTAAAAAATACCACCCATAAAATCCCGAAATGGAAGACCCGTTTTTTAACATTTCAACAACCTCATTGCTTTTTATAACCTTTATGTTATTTTTAGTGTGCAGACTGAGAGAACATAAAATGACAAAAAAACTTTCACAAATCCTTAAGCCTTTTAATCGATTGGCATTTTCTCAGTCGCAACAAACAGCATCTACAAAGAACTGAAACACTGCCCAGAAATGATTCAGGCTGTAGACAATGTTTGAGTCATACCCAGATTCACAGAGCAGTGCTGCCAATAACTCCAATACGCACTGATTCAGATCAACATCACCTCTTAAGAGAAAATATTACATTATCATGAAGTTAGGTCATGATAAAATACTCCCTGGCCAAATGTTCTCACTTATGTCAGCGCCGTGCAACTGTGGTCCCAGGCAGTGGACCCGTGTCAGACCACAATGAGCTGAAGAGCATGCACCCGAAACATATTTCCTTTATCAAGAAAGTGTTGCTAAGAGGAAAACATGTGCAGAAGTAAACAGCATGCTCAGATAAGAGTGGGACTGAGGCGCATCCCTGGCAGCAGCATCCTGAGCAGGACAATAGAGGTTAAAGGTAAGACAGCAGGCGTAAGAAAAGCCAACAAAAGAGCAACAGCGGAAGCAAGCAGGGCCCTAATTGTCATTACCTGCACTCAAGCTCCTGCATGCGAGTTATCACAGGCTTTCCAGATGCAGGTATAGATCCACTATGGGAATCAACTTTTACTGAAGTCTCTATGTCAGGCCCTGGGCTGGGCACTTAAATGTGACTGGAGCTCATCTTGAGGACATATCTGCTTCCTCTGATTGGGCTTGATTTCTGTGGCCACAGAAATCTGCACGCTGGCCAATTGTTTCTTACAAGTTTCTAAGATTTTCAGAGACTACAAAAATCCTCAAGCCTTACTATTAGAACTACATTAGCAAAAAACTGCTTTAAGACATGAAGAAAATACTCTTAAAACTTTTCTTAAAAGATCAACGAAACCTTCTGGCATGACTAAAATGAAAATCATACGGAAAAAAGATTTTTAAGCAAGTATGTCATGCCTCTAAATGTATCTTATTGCCTGATATTGGTGAAATTCTCAAACTCACCATTCCATCCTGTATCTCACTCTCTGAGAAACCGCAAAACGATTCATCATCAGAGTCGGCATGAAAAATACTGGCCAGTTCGTTAGTGACATCTGGCCTTGGTTTCTGTAAAAATCCACAATGGTCTAACACATCTTGCACCTCACTTTCTGAAAAGCCGCAGAAAGATTCATTATCAGAGTCCTCATAAAAAACATTTGCCAGTTCTTCACTGATATCTGACCTGAATTTAGGTTTCTGTAAAATAAATAAATAAATGTGGTTGTGCATTTTTTTTTTCTTTTTGAAGAACCAATTTTCCGTAAACCGTGCAGAGAGCAAATCACATTTACAAGTGCACTACAAGAGAATAGCTTTTGTTACAAAGAAAAATGGTTCAGAGGTTTACAAATGATTTCTGAGTTGTTATGGCAAATCATCAGGCATGTTAGGTTAGGCGACATTTCAAAAGGATAGAATAAGTAGCTAATCTACCTCCAACAATTACTACCTAGAACCACAGCAAAAAGTGAAATGAAATTACAGTGCATACTGTATTTTCGTAACAGCTGTATAGAAATGTAGGCAAAAAGCAAGCAGTTTTAATCACGCACAAAGCATTTGGGGCATTTTGAGCACTGCAGACTCCATTCTGTTTATTCTCAGGCAGCACTTACTGTGTTTGCAAAATTATCAGAAGCAAAGCTGTCACAACTGTCATCAGAGGATGACGGGGTTTCCATGGAAATCAACTTCACATATCTGAATTTCTTGAAGTTCTTCTTTGCTCTGCAATCCTTTTGCTGCAAACGGAAATGGCCATACTATTAAATGGGATGCTTGCTGCAGAATCTAAAGAAAGGTATCATTTTTGAGTTGAGTAGGTTCAAACAGCGCAGAGGAGGTATGTCCATTTCTTATACCCTACAAAGAAAAAGGAGGCTTTGCAATTGCTACAAAATTTTCCAAAATCAGGTAAAATCCTAAAAAGAGATCCCTTTGAGGGAACATTGGTATCAATTTATTCAAATACCTGTGGAATTACCCTTTAACCCACCTTAAAAACTCCCAAACTCTTAACATTATACTGAGCTCCCAAGGCATTAAATGCTAAACTGCTAAAATCTGCCCTTAAAAAAAAGAAAGAAAGAAATTAGACTGTACTTCAAAAATACAAAATGGTAGAGTGATTTCTTTCCCTCAGCCAAAATCAAGCTAATGAGGTCTTTCTAAGTAAGCTTTGGGCTCTGTACTGTGATGCTAATTTCTCAAACCTCGAACACTGGGCAGCACCTCGACTTCAAGAGGGCAGGCTTTCAAACAGGCCTTGTGCCAATCAGGAGGGGAACAGTGATTTCTGCACAAGTCTTTACAAATCAAATATATCAACCCAGTGAACAAATGTACAAGAACCAAGTTAAAGGTCAAACAGCCCTCCAAACCCAGGTGGAATGCCCAATTCCACTTCAGGGCTCTATTAGGCTGGCCACTCAGCTCTTTCTGTAGTTCCACCGCTACACAAGTCTTGAGTTTTTATAAGCCCTTTTATTAGACACATATGACCTATGGATATGAAAATGCTTCTTTCCTTCATAAACAATGAATTGCCTGGCACCAATCATCAGAATATGCAACTGACATCTACTTCATGTAAAAAAGATAGTAGTTTCTACCATTTCTTCATATTTCATAAGAGATTTCCTAAATGTTGTGCAGTCGCTAAGTCGTGTCCAACTCTTTGCAACCCCATCAAACGCAGCACTCCAGGCTTCCCTGTTCTTCACTACCTCCCAGAGTTTTGCTCAAACTCATCATGTCCATTGAGTCAGTGATGTAATCTGTCTCATCCTCTACCGCGCCCTTCTCCTCCTCTAGCCTGGAATCTTTCCCACAATCAGTCTTTTCCAGTGAGTTGGCTCTGCACCAGGTGGCCAAAGTACTGGAGCTTCACTATCAGTCTTTCCAATGAATATTCATTACTGTTGTATTACTTCCTATATTTTTAATATCTGAAATATGGCCATGGAATAACATTAGTGACTCCATACACTGAAAAGTTTAAGAAGGCAAGTTCTGCTACGGGTCCCACAAAATAATGCCAAGACGTGAGGTGTAGGGGGAATATCTTTCTGATCTTTCTACACCTAACGTTACACATTTCTCTTCAAATAAAATTATTTTCATGATGGTGGAACCCAACCACCCAGTCAGTGCTTCTCAACAGACTCCATTCAATCATCTTAGGAAGTTTTAGTCTTGTCCTTTTAAAAATCATGAAAATGTGATAATAGGTAGAGGTACTACCTATTAACGGAGGTCTCAGAAACTCCCTATTTTCCAGATGAACAAATTAAAGGTACCAGGTATGTGAAATAAGATTGCCCAAGATCACAGGGCTGGAAGGAATCCGCAGTCTCCTAAAACAGCTGTGCTCCTCACACTGCTGCAGGAATTATCACCATTTCTGGTGGAGCTGCGGGTGGGGGTTCAATCCCTGGGGCAAAAAGATCCCCTAGAGGAGGGCATGGCAACCCACTCCAGTATTCTTGCCTGGAGAATCCATGGACAGAGGAGCCTGGTGGGCTACAGTCCATAGGGTCGCAAAGAGACGGACAGGACTGAAGCGACTTAGCAGGCACGCCCGCCAGCAATCATCAATCTACCTGCCTGCAGTCAGAGGCACAAGACCGCCTCAAGGGAAGTATTCTATTGGAAGCTCTCAGGGAAATACTTGCTGGGCGTTAACAAGTCAGCGCATGCGAAGTTAGTTAACAGGCAAATGTATGCTTGGAGAATAAGACAGAAAGAAGCAATACAAATGGTCATGGATTTTCCTGGCAGGTAGGTAATAACAAATGCCATTCAACAGATTTTTTTTTTTTTTTTTTTGTGCCAGGCACTAAGCAATTCCTTGCAACAAAGGTGGAAACTGAGGCGTAGAGTGGTGAAACAGATTATTCAAGTCCCATGATGGCTCAAATTTGAACCCAGGGATGTCAGATTCCAGGTCCTGCTACATGTGGTTTTCTTCATCCTGAAAGCCAATGCCAAGGTCCATTCGGGAAGAGGTATCTCTGAAACTACGCCCCCAACACGCCCTCTCCAACCCACTCCCGGAGTACCCCAGCCCCTCACGTGGGCCCCTTACCCCTGCTATTTATTTTAAGCTTGTCATTTTCTTCCTCTTCACCCAACCCCCCACCCTCTAACCTCTCCTGGGGCAGACCCTCCGTTCCGGTTTCCGTTAGCGTAAACAGTAACGTTCCATGTTCCATTCAGGGCTCCGTCCTGTTGCTGCAAGAAAGGCTGGGGGTGGGGAAGGGAATGGGAAACGAGCAAATGGTCGGCAAACCGATAAGACCACCATTGCACTAATCACCTCCTGTGACCGTAAGTGCCCCCTCAAGTGTGCGCAACCCAAGTTCTAAAGAGAGCGGTTTTCAAGACCTTTAAACTCCCAACCCATCAACTCTCAGCAGTTAGATGCGCCTGCCAGCACGGCCAAGAGGAAAATAAGCAGGAAGCTAGCGCAAGGGTCCCAAGTGCGCCCAGGAGAATGCGTTACTAGACATTCATCCTCCCCAGGCTGTGCATGGGAAAGGTCCGGGAGGCTGCAGGGCAGCACCCTACTCCACGTCCCGCTCCCCTCCGCGCCCCGCGGGCAGAGTTCGGACCAGCAGACACAATGGGGGACCGGTCCGCCCCTGCTGCCCGCAGCACACGTGTGCCTCGGACGCACGTGGCCTTGAGCTCCTCCAGGCTGCCAAGCATCCTGCAAACCTCACAACTCTCTGACCGCCCGCGCGCCGGGTGTCACGCCCGCTGGACACAGTCCCTAGTCTCTAAAATACCCCCAAGTGCACAAAATCTGGGGCTTGCCTAAACGGGTGCCGCCCAGGACTGCCACCCGTTGATAGGGGCACTCCGCCGGCGAAGTTGGAGGGGGTCAGCCCGCCCCCAGCACCCACCGCGCCCATCCCTCGCCTTAGCCCGTCCAGCCTCACCCGCGCGCGGCGAGCGTCCATGCTGGCGGCCGGCGCTGGAGCGGGGAGAGCTGAGCAGCCGCGCGCGCCGCCGTCCCACAGCGCAGGAGCCAGAGCCCTAGCCGCGCGGGCCGGCGGGCGGGGTGTGCAGAGCTGGGGCCGGAGGGGCGGGGCGCGGCCGACTTTCCCGCGTTGCGGCGCAGGTCCTGCCAGCTTTGGTAACGGCCCACCCGCGCAAGACCCACTCGGCCCCGAGAAAAAAGCAGCCCTTCCAGATACGCTAAAGTCCAGTAATAGTCTTGCAGTCCCCTAAGATCCGCCTTGGAAAAGTACTGCCTTGGAAGCTCCGGGACCTCTCTCTTTACATAGCTGCAGGGTCCCTAGAGAATGGCGCGAAAATGGGTCGTATTGCCCCGGGGATAGCAGCCTAATTTGCATGAATTCTGGGGCTGGGAGGGGAAAGCGGGAGACAGTGGGTAATGGAGAGCGGTGCCAGCCTCCGCGCTTAGCACTTTCCCTGAGGCGTGCGGTTTACGTTATTTAAAATAAAAATCAAAGACTGGAGCATGAACTCCCAACAGCCCAGGCACTGTCCCGCGATATAGCTAGCACCTCTTATCTGGTAACCACAACATTATCTAATGTAATAAAATGAGCTAAATCCCTTATCTTTCTTTCCAGAAAGCTCGGGAAGTTCTTTTACATAAGACTTGTGATTTTTAAATAAGAAAGGTCTGATGTTAGTTAAGACTTAACTATGGGATAATAAAGTCTAGAGATTATAGAATAGAAGCTAAAGACTGTAATAATGTGATTTGGGGCTCCTTTCTTCTGTCAAAATTTGTAATCACTTAAGTCAGAAAGAACGTGAGATTTTTCATTGCCCCTTGAATCGACCTGACATTACTTCGAGATCAAGTGTGAAGCTTTAAAACAAATGTTTGTAGAGAGTAGGAAAAAAAGTTGCTTTTAGAAGAAAAAGTTAAATAAATTGGATTGCTTTAAAAGACGCTAATTATAATCTTACATTTTAAAACAAATGCTTGAAATGAAACATCAGTTTTCTCCTTCCCACTTCTCTTGGGAATACTTCTTTGCAGGAAGAGAATGCCTGAACATACTGCTTCCTCTCTGGGTGTACTGAAGACAAAAACTTGTGAACAAGCGACGCAAGAGAATGTGGATTGGAAAAATTGGAGGCGACTTGGTCGGAGTCTTCCAGCCTTTCTAATACCCGCCGGCTCCATGGTCACTCTGCCACAGTGCCAGGGACAAAGAACTCCCCGTCTGGAAGGTAGGCGCCAAGAGAGGTTGTTGGTCTGTCCTTCGAAATTCCTTGGCAGTAGTGGGCCCTCAATAAATATTTGTTGAGTAAATAAATGACTGCATGAATGATGAATGAACTAAAATTGTCCTTAGTGCTGTGTCCTTGGAAATGCAATCTGTGCCACTAAAATCAAACATATGAGAATTTGAAATTGCTAAACTTAAGGAAGGGAAAGAGTAAGTCACTTTGCCTACTGGTTCTGGTAAGGAGGGCTTTCCTTGTGGCTTGGTTGGTAAAGAATCCGCTTAGTCCTCTGGGGGCACTCTAATATAGTTTACGTTATTTTTTTAGGTTAAGATCACTGGGCTATTCTTTTTAGTAATAGGAAAATGCAAATTAAAACAGATAGTTTCACTCAGACTGGCAAAAAAATTTAAAGCCTGTTAAGACCATGTGTTGGTAAGGATATGAGGAAATCCCTGCAAGGATGTTGTTAGAGTAAATGTTTCACTTTGGAGAGCAATTCAGGAATGTTCAGCAAAACCACTTACAGGTATATACTCTAAAACAAAGTTTTTCACACTGTGAGTTAGAACCCATTGGCAAATTTTGAAATCAATTTAGTGGGTTGCAACTAGCATATTTTCTTTCTTTCTGAAATAGAATTTTAAAAATAAGAGTAGTGTGTTGTTTCCTGAAACTCTTGCGCCTGTCTGTGTGTATGCTGTATAAAATGTGTACTTCTTACTGTGCTTCACCATCAAAAAGTTTCCAAGACACTGTCCAGGAGAAGGTGCATTGAGGCTTGTACTGGTGCTCTCTTGTTTGTTCAGCTGAGGCTTGCCAACATCTGTAACACTAGGCACTATTCTGAGAACTAGGACATAAAGCCCAGGGAGTTTACATTCTAGTGGAGGAGCAGAAGTAAGAGTAAGATAATTCCAGATGTGATCACTTCTGAGAAGAAGCCGTTAGTTGCTTAGTGGTGCCCGACTGTTTGTGACCTCATGGACTATAGCCCACCAGGTTCCTCTGTCCATGGAATTCTCCAGGCAAACATACTGGAGTGGGTTGCCATTTCCTCCTCCAGGGGAATCTTCCCAACCCAGGGATCGAACCCAAGTCTTTTGCATTGCTGGCAGATTCATTACTGTCTGAGCCATCAGGGAAGCAAAAAGCAGAATAAAGGGATAGGAAATAAAAGAGGTACCAATTCAGATAATAGAAACAGGAAAGGAGGTGTTATCTGATCAAAAACCCAAATAAAGACAAGGGAGGGGAACTTCAGTGGCTGAGACTCCACGCTTGCAAAGCAGAGGACCTGGATCTGATCCCTGGTCAGGGAACTAGATCACACATACCACAACTAAAGATCCCATATGCCACAACTTAGACTTAGTGCAGCCAAATAAACAAATACATTAAAAAAAAAAAAAAGGAATCCATAGGAAGATGAAGGAAGTGCTGGCATAAGACAGAGTGAACAGCTAGTTAAAAGGCTCTAAGGCAGTGAATAGAAGCTTAGTAGCAGACCATATGGAGAAGGCAATGACACCCAGCTCTTGCCTGGAAAATCCCATGGATGGAGGAGCCTGGTGGGCTGCAGTCCATGGGGTCGCTAAGAGTCAGACACGACTGAGCAACTTCACTTTCACTTTTCACTTTCATGCATTGGAGAAGGAAATGGCAACCCGCTCCAGTGTTCTTGTCTGGAGAATCCTAGGGACGGGGGAGCCTGATGGGCTACCGTCTATGGGGTCGCACAGATTCGGACACGACTGAAGCGACTTAGCAGCAGCAGCAGCAGCAGACCATACTGGACTACAGAAAGCTAGAGAAAGAGAGAGCATGGGAGAGATCACATGGAGGCTCCCTGGCCATGGAAGAAGCTTGAACTTTATATCAGGTATGAGAGGAAGGATTCTGATGAAGAAAAGACCCAATCAGACTCCATGAGCTGCATGAACTATAAACTAAATGGGGATGCGGGAGCAAGAGTGAGACACTTACGAGCCCCTAAAGGAGAAAATGATGTTTTGGACTAGGGTGATTCTGGGATGAGGGAGAAGTGGTCAGATTTTAAGATACATCATTTTGAAGGCAGAGCTAACTGGACCAGAGGAATGGATTGTTCATTCATAGTAGTGTTGTGTATCATAGTAAGATATGGCAAACAATCTAAATGGCCCTCAGAAAGGAAATGGAGACAGGAACAGTGGTATAGTCATACAACAGAATTTGAACAGTGTTCAAAGGAATGGCATAGCTTACGTGTATCAGTGTAGGTAAATCTTAATGTTGAACGGAAAAGCAAATTGCAAACATTTTGGTAAAGCATACCCCTTATGCAAATTTTTAAAAATACAAAACATACATAAACTGTGAAAGTATATAAAGACATGAGCAATTAGAATAGGATAGAGGCTAACTCTAAGGAGGGAAAGATGGAGGACACAGGGGAGGATGAGGTTTTCCACTCTATCACTAATGCTTTATTTAAAAATAAACAGTATGGGGACTTCCCAGGTGATCCAGTGGCTAAGACTCTTTGTGCTCAGTGTAGGAGGTCAGGGGTTCAATCCCTGGTCAGGAAGCTATTCCACGTGCCACAAGTAAAGATCCCATGTGCCACAACTAAGACCTGGTAAAGCCAAATAAATAAACATTAAAAAAAGAAATAATAAAGGGTACAAATAAAAAATGGCAAAGTGTTCAATGTGAGTAGTAGATACATGAGTGTATTATAATTTCCCTTTTTGTGGGCTTTTTTGTGTCTGAAACATTTTATGATAAAAATTTTTTTTTAATTTTGTAACAGTTGTCCTGTCAAGACATATATTGTAGTGTTAAATATGCAGTCCTGGGATTTCCTTGAATGGTCCAGCGGTTAAGAATCCACCTTCCAAGGCAGGGGACCTGGGGGAGGGGTGGTTTTGACCCCTTGTGGGGTAGGGGGAACAAAGATCCTACATGCCACAGGGCAACTAAGCCCATGCACCACAACTAGAGAAGCCTGCCCACAGCAAAGACCCAACACAGCCCCCCACCCCAAAAAATATATATATACACACATATGCAGTTCCATACAGGGTCCTATAAAGACCCAACACAGCACCCCCCAAAATATATATATATATATACACACACACACACACAGTTCCATACAGGGTCCTATAAAAGGGAATGCCAGTTAGTCTTATAATTTTAGCTATTTCATAAAGGTTTTAAGTCACTATGTTAATCATATACTGGTAAAATGTTCATTTTGAAAGAAAGACACAAATGAGTAAGAATGGAAATTCAATGAGCAGAGATGACGAGGCCACCGGCCAGAGCAACAGGTAGCAGGCACATAGCTGATGTTGCATAAGCACATACCTGACATTTACAGACAGTATCTGATCCAAGGGTTGTAAATACAGCAGGGCCTCAGTAACTGCTTATTACCAACTAGAATGATTGTGGGAGGAATTTTAAATCTGTGAAACATTCTAAAATACCAATCTCCTGTAACAGAGCTTTGAACCCCTCAGGCTATTATGAACTTTCAGGATGGTTGTATGCTGTCTCATCGCTTTTATTCACTTTGCACAAAGAATTTCATTTCCTATTAAGTTTGGTACTTGACCCTGAGGATCTGAGCACTCAGCACCTGTAGAATAACAAGGTGAATTAAGTCAATCTCAACCTTGAGATGCTTGGTTTTAGGACAAAGAGTGCAAAAATTAATAAGAGGTATCCCTTTTAGATGGATTTCAGAACAAAGCTAATGTCCCAGTCGGTGTGCTGCTCTGGTCCCACCCACCTTTCCTTCTTTCTAGCAAGGTAACTTGAACCCAAGCTGCTCTATAAATGAGAAACCCTCAATAGCCACCACACACGTGGGGACAAAGGGCTGGGAGAGTTGTCACTGTGTTCGTGGATATAGACAGGTTGCACTGTGTCAGGTGACAAATCTCTATTTTAAATAACCCCCTAATTATTGATTTACTTGCCCAGTGCCTGCTTTCAGGATGCACAAAGGCAAGAAATCAAAAAGCTCTAAAGTTACCCTTCTGTTGCCAGAAGTCCCTCTGCATGAGGGCCCAGCCCATGACCACCCTGGCTCAGTCAAATTCACAAATCCTACGCCTCCAAACCGTATTGGTATGTTTGTTTTTAATCATATGTCAACACCATTTTAAGTAGGTCAGTTTACTGACCTCCGATGCCTGGTGCGAGAATGGAAGATGGAAACGTGAATGCAAATCTCGCCATTTTTCACAAGAGGAAATATTTGGTTTTTCATGGATAAGCATTATCTATTGTGAAATACTTGATTGCTAATGTTAAGGCACCATTAAACACTGAATGAGATAAAGTCAAGTTTTAATTACTGAATCAGTCAGTTTCAACATTACAGAAGCTGAATTATAACTATAACTCTGCCTACAATTTTATGATCCATACTCGATTCTAACTTGTTCTCCTTCCAGAACTTTTTAAAAATTTTGTACTTAGCAAGGTTTCTTTTTGTTTTTACTCAAGAGTTTTTGGTTTTTAATTTGATCATCCCACCACCACCACTGGGGGGCTTCCCTGTTGCTCAGATGGTAAGGAACATGCATGCAGTGTGATACCAGGGTTGGATTCCTGGGTTGGGAAGATCCCTTGGAGAAAGGAGTGGCTACCTACTCCAGTGTTCTTGCCTGGAGAATTCAATGGACAAAGGAGCCTCGTGGGCTACAGTCCATTGGGTTGCAAAGAGTCAGACACAACTGAGCGACTAACACTTTAGCACTTTCTCACCACCGGAAACAACTAGGGAGTACCCAAAAAAAGGGCGTGAAAAGTTTCTTTTCTCTGTTCGCTGCATAGACAGCTTATTGTAAACTGTCCTACTTGTGAATTTTCCAGGGCATTGATTTCTTCTTCGTATCGGTTCCTCTTAAGCAACTCTGTGCAAAGAGAATTGTAGAGAGAGGAAGTTTGACTATTAGCTAAAAGGAGACTTGAGGATTGACTATAGATTGGTTAAAAGCTCAAGATACTGGTCAGGACCCTAGGGAAGAGCCTAATCTGCACATTAATCTATACAACTCAAAACCAGTCCACCAGCAGACCTCAAAAAGTTAAACATAGAATTACCACATGATCCATCGATTCCATTCCTAGGTATACACCCAAACACTTGAAGCAGGAACTCAAAGATACACTTGTACTCCCATGCTTGCAGCAGTGTTATTAACAATAGCCAGAAGGTGTTAAGCACACAAATGTCCATCAACAGATGAATGGATAGAAAAAAAATGTGGTATTTACATACAATGGAATGTTAATTAGCCTTACAACGAATGAAATTCTGTTACATAGATGAACCTAAAAAGCACTGTGTTAATTGAAATAAGCCAGACACACAAAAGGACAAATATAAAGTATGTAGAATAGAAAAATTCAGAAAGTATAATAGAGGTTACCAGGGACTGAACGGAAGGAGGGAAATGACTCCTTAACACATACAGAGTTTCTGTTTGGGACAATGAAAAAGTTCTGGAAATGGATAGTGCTAATGGCTGCACAACGTTTTCAGTGTACCTGGTGGCCCAGAGGTTAAAGCATCTGCCCGCAATGCAGGAGACCCGGGTTCAATCCCTGGGTCGGGAAGATCCCCTGGAGAAGGAAACGGCAACCCACTCCAGTATTCTTGCCTGGAGAATCCCATGGACGGAGGAGCCTGGTGGGCTACAGTCCATGGGTTCGCAAAGAGTCGGACACGACTAAACGAGCGACTCAATGCCACTGAATTGCACACTTTCAAATGATTAAAATGATAAATTTCAAGTACATATGACCACAGTTAAAAAAAATAACGACAACAGACAGCTCACCAAAAATCTGGATTCCATAAGGACTCATGGGGTCAGGTTAAAGGTGTTGGAAGTGAGGAGGAAAACCACATTCCCACCCTATCCTCTCCCAGATTTCTAGAGAAGAAATTACTGTGGAAAATGTGAGGGAACTATTAATAGTCCAAAAGTCATTGTAGTTCACAGTTCTTTTTTGCTGTAATATTAATAGATTCGTTTGGGGGAAATTCCCAGGTGGTTCAGTTGTTAGGACTCAGCTAACACTGCACGGGGCACAGGTTCCATTCTTGGTTGGGGAATTAAGATCCTACAGCATGTGTGACAGGGAAAAAGAGTTGCCATTTTTTTAAATAAAAATAATTTTCATGATCATGACTCATCCGTAACTCACAGACACGTCCTCTCTCCATGGGCCACCAGGAGGAAACAAGGAAAAAACAGTCAGCATTGTCCGTCTGGCTCAGGTGTACAGAGATCCAGCCTTGGGAGAACCAGCATGACCTTGATGAGCATCACTTAGTGCGAAAGGAAATGACTGACAGATACTCAAGCCAGGCTGGGAATCTCCTGGACCACTTAGATTTTTGGTTCAAAGAGACATTTGGGAGTGGGACACATTATTCCACTTAATGGTCTTTAAACAGGCTGATGAAACTTGTGCCTCCTGAGGGTGTAACTCAGAATGGACTGTTCCCTTTAACGTTTAATGAAAGAATTTTCTAAAGGGAGGAAGGGGTGTCTTTTCCTGTTTCCACAAGACCAGCATCTGCAACTACAAGTGCCATCAAACATCCACATTAATGACTAAGGGGATGATGAGGTGGTGTTAGGAGAACTAGGAAGGAGCTTTGCTACATAGGACTACCAGGCAATGCAGCAGAAAACAGGTACCAACAGGTGCAATATAGATGATTTAACAGCAACCACAGGAACCCACTGGGCTAGAATTTGGAAAGGCCTAAGGAGTTTAGGCGAAGAAGGTGATGGCACCCCACTCCAGTACTCTTGCCTGGAAAATCCCATGGATGGAGGAGCCTGGTGGGCTGCAGTCCATGGGGTCGCTAAGAGTCGGACACGACTGGGCGACTTCACTTTCACTTTTCACTTTCACGCATTGGCGAAGGAAATGGCAACCCACTCCAGTGTTCTTGCGTGGAGAATCCCAGGGAGGGGGTAGCCTGGTGGGCTGCCGTCGGGGGGGTCGCACAGAGTCGGACATGACTGAAGCAACTTAGCAGCAGCAGCAGCAGCAAGGAGTTTATGTATCCTGAAAGCAATAGAGTTTTGAGCAAAAGAACAAACAATACAGTAAAATTTGCACTATAGAAAAATCACTCTGGTTCCAGGATAAAGAACGCACAAGAAGGACTTCCTGATGGTCCAGTGGCTAAGACTCCACACTCCCAATGCAGGGGACCCCGGTTTGATCCCTGGTTAGGGAACTGTATCCCACATGCCACAACTAAGACTCAGCACAGTCAAATAAATAAATTAAAATATATATATTAAAAAATAATGCACAGGAAGGGGGCAAGGAAGCTGGATGCTGGGGAAACAGGAAACTGTTCCAGCTATCCAGGACACAGAATGAGGTCTAAATTAATATTGTTCTGGTAAGACAGGGAGGGATGAGTATAAAACAGAATGTAAGAGATATTTAGAAAGTCAGAGGGAACAAGAATGTAACCAGTGGGAGAGAAGCATAAAATGGTAGGATTATTGGAATGATATGGTTCCTAGGCTCATAAAAAATATAAGAGCTCACATTAGCGTCCTCACTCTGTCCATAGGTATCCAGTATGTACCCAGTGCTGTACTCATCAGTATAAACTTTAAGGCAGGAAACAGGGGATCTGGTGTTCTTGGAGCAAGGGTCATGGTTAACTGAGCTTGTCTCTATAGCTACTTTATTTCTTAGAAATCTTATTTTTTTTAATTTCCTCATTAATTAATAGATATGTATATACCTAATATAATTGCATTAATACTTTCATATACTTTAATATGTATGATCAGATTGCCAACACCCACTGGATCATAGAAAAAGCAAGAAAATTCCAGAAAAACATCTACTTCTGCTTCCTTGACTACACTAAAGCCTTTGACTGTGTGGATCACAACAAACTGTGGAAAATTCTTAAAGAGATGGGAATACCAGACCACCTTACCTACCTCCTGAGAAATCTGTATGCAGGTCAAGAAGCAACAGTTAGAAATGGACATGGAACAAGAGCCTCGTTCCAGATTGGGAAAGGAATACATCAAGGCTGTATACTGATTACCCTGTTTATTTAACTTGTATGCAGAGTACATCATGAGAAATGCTGGACTGGATGAAGCCCAAGCTGGAATCAAGATTGCCAGGAGACAGATCAATAACCTCAGATATGCAGATGACACCACCCTTACACGGCAGAGAGCAAACAAGAACTAAAGAGCCTCTTGATGAAGGTGAAAGAGGAGAGTGAAAAAGCTGGCTTAAAACTCAACATTCAAAAACTAAGATCATGGTATCCAGTCCCATCTGCTGCTGCTGCTGCAAAGTCGCTTTAGGAGTGTCCAACTCTGTGCGACCCCATAGATGGCAGCCCACCAGGCTCCTCTATCCCTGGGATTCTCCAGGCAAGAATACTGGAGTGAGTTGCCATTTCCTTCTCCATTGCGTGCATGCATGCTAAGTCACTTCAGTCATGTCTGACTTTGTGCAACCCCATGGAAACAGCCCACTAGGCTCCTCTGTCCACAGGATTCTCTAGGAAAGAACACTGGAGTGGGTTGCCATTTCCTTCTCCAATCCAGTCCCATCACTTCGTGGCAAATAGATGGGGAAACAATGGAAACAGTTAAAGATTTTATTTTCTCGGGCTCCAAAATCAGTGCAGATGATGACTGCAGGCATGAAATTAAAAGATGCTTGTTCCTTGGAAGAAAAGCTATGACCAACCTAGACAGCATATTGAAAAGCAGAGGCATAACATTGTTGACAAACGTCCATCTAGTCAAAACTTTGGTTTTTCCAGTAGTCATGTATGGATGTGAGAGTTGGACTATAAAGAAAGCAGAGAGCCGAAGAATTGATGCTTTTGAACTGTTGTGTTGGAGAAGACTCTTGAGAGTCCCTTGGACAGCAAAGAGATCCAACCAGTCAATCCTAAAGGAAATCATCCCTGAATATTCATTAGAAGGACTAATGCTGAAGCTGGATCTCCGATATTTTGGTCACCTGATGTGAAGAACTGACTCATAGGAAAATACCCTGATGCTGGGAAAGATTGAAGACAGGAGGAAAAGGGGACAACAGAGGATGAGATGGTTGGACGGCATCACCGACTCAATGGATATGAGTTTGAGCAAGCTCTGGGAGTTGGTATTGGACAGGGAAGCCTGGCATGCTTCAGTCCATGGGGTCACAAAGAATTGGACACAATTGAGCAATTGAACTGAACTGATACTTTAATAAGTAGTTAAGTAATATCTAAATAGTATCAGCGACGCTGATGGTGGTAAAAGGTACCATTCATTCCATGTGCTAATGTGCTATGTGCTCAGTCACTTAGTGGTGTCTGATCCTTTGTGATCCTGTGGATTGTAGCCCATCAGGCTCCTCTGTCCATGAGATTATTTAAGTCAAGAATACTGGAGTGGATTGCCATGCCCTCCTCCAGGGTATCTTCCTAATCCAGGGTTGAACCTGCATCTCCTGCACCTCATGCATTGCAGGCAGATTCTTTACCTTTGAGACACGAGGGGCTGTATTTAATAAAATGGCAGGAAGGGACTGCAGCAGAACTAGAGATGGGATGCTTAGTGCCAGGAGGTTGTGAACTCTTAAGACTGAGAAGCAGCTTTGATACTGCCCCATGATGTTGTCTCTAGATACAATAGTTAGTTATGATTTTAGGGGCTTTATTTTAACAATGGGAATATGTATTTTTGACTAGAAAAGTATTATCTTAATCATGTTTGTCTGGGCATCTTTGGAACTACCGAATGGGAAAAGTTATGCACTTGGCAGGCTCAGTAATAATAAATAAAATGTATTGTGCACTGACTATATGCCAGACGTGTACTCGTTTAATCCTCACACCAATCCTGTAAGGCAGGCTTGGTTCATTTTCTCTAGTTTATAGACAAAATACAAAAACTGAGAGATTAATTTGCCCAAGGTCATAGAACACGTGGCAAGTGGCATAGCTATTTCAGCTTAGACTGAGTTCACACTCTTTACTGCTGTACTGTACCAGTCAACATCTGAATAGCCAGCCCCACGTGGTTAAGCACCACATTTGATACCAGGTGATAATGTTCCCCTGCTCCCAATCAGATTAGACACTTGAGATAGGGGCCACTGATCCATTAATACCTTAGTGGTCCCATGGTCACTTTCTTTCTCTTAGTTAATCCTTGTTAATACCAGAAGATAACACTGGCTAGTGGTGAAATAGAAAGCAAATAAATGATGCTCTGAGTCCAGGGCAGAATGAGGACTACTGTGAGCTAATGTCACAAAGAAGCAGAAGAGACCAAATGGCCAGTAAGAAAACAGGGTTGCAGACTTCCCTCGTGGTCCAGTGGTTAAGAATCCACCTGCCATTGCAAGGGGCATGGGTTCGATCCCTGGTCTGGGAGGATTTCACATGCTGTGGAGCAACTGAGCCTGTGTGCCACAACTTCTCCGCTTGTGCTCTGCAGGAAGAGAAGCCAGCACAATAAGCCCGAGCACCTCAACTGCAGAGCAGACCCCACTTGCCACAACTAGAGAAAGCCTGTGCAGCAAGGAAGACCCACTATACCCAGAAAAAAATAAATAAATAAAATTTAAAGACAAGAAAATAAGATTGCTTAGGGCAGCAAGAAGAATTATCCAAAATTCCAAATTTTAGAAACTATAAAAACTGGCTGCTATTAGTTCAGTCTGCTACAACAAAGATACCATAGACTGGATGACTTTAACAACATTTACTTCTTTTAGTTCTGGAGACTGGGAAATGCACAATCAAGGTTCCTGGCAAGAGTGTGCTTCCTGATTTGAGATGGCCTTCTTGCTGTCCTAACAGGGGAGAGCAGAGATAGAGAAGCAATTTCTCTCATATCTCTTCTTCTAAGGGCACTAATCCTATTCATGAGGGCTGTACTCCCATGACCTCATTCCTTCCAGAAGGACCCACCTCCACATACTGTTTCACTGGAGATGGAACATCAACACATGAATTTCCCAACATATGAATGTCCCAACATACGGGACACAAACATTGGCTTTATAAGTTCCTAAGTGGAAACTGGTAAAGACTGGTTATTCTAGTTACTGTCTTTGATGACTCTGAAAGATCTAGTCTAATTTGTCACCAGAGTTGTGACGGTAGTCTAATCTCTAGGGTGAGAGCTTGGTCAAGCTGTGTCTCTTTGGACTCCTCTTTTTCAGATTAGAGCCTGGAAGGCTAGGTATGCTACTGTATGGGTATCCTGTGGCTGCTGTTAAAAATGATCACAAACTCTGTGGCTTAAAACAATAGAAATGTATTCTCTCAGCTTTGGAGGCCAGAATTCTGAAATCAAGGTATCAAGAGGACTGTGCTCCCTCCAGAAGTTCTAGGAGTGAGTCTCTGTTCCTTGCCTCTTGCAGTTTTGGGTTGCTGTCCTCATTCTTCGGCTTATGGTTGCTCACACCAGTCTCTGCCTCCATCCTTGCATGACCTTCTCCTCTGTGGCTGTGACTCCTCCTCTTGTGTCTCTTATAAGGATACTTGCCATTGGGATCAGGGCCTATTTGGGTTATCCAGGATGGTCTCATTTCAAGATCCTTAACTTAAATTACATCTGTAATTTCCAAATAAGGTAACATTTACAGGGCTTGGGTATCAGGAAAAAGACAGAATTATAGTTGGGAGATTTCAGCACTCCTCACTCAGTGAGTGATAAAATTAACCAGAAAATCAGCAAGGGTATAGAAGAACTCAACACTACCGACCAACAGAACCTAGTCAACATTCATATAACGCTTCATCCAACAACAGCATGATACACATTCTTTTAAAGTGTCCAGAGAAACCAAACCATATCCTGGGTCATAAAGCAAACTTTGAAATTAAAAAGAATGTGATTTATAGAAAGGGTATTATATAACTATGATGGAATCAAACTAGAAATAAATAACAGAAGTCTGGGCTTCCCTGGTGGCTCGGTGGTAAAGAATCTGCCTGCCAATGCAGGAGACGTGGGTTCCATCCCTGATCCGGGAAGATCCCACGTGGCCAGCAGCTAAGCCCACACACCACAACTACTGAGCCTCGGATTCTAGCTGCAACTACTGAGCCCAAGTGCTGCAACTGCTGAAACACACACGCCCTAGAGCCCGTGCAGTGCGACAAGAGAAGCCGCTGCAATGAGAAGCCTGCGCACCACATCTAGACAGTAGCCCCTAAAGAGAAGCCCGTGCAGCAACAGAGACCTGGCCCGGCCAAAAATAAATAAATACAATTATTTTTTTTTAAAGAGAATCATAAAGAGGTAGCCTCAAATTCTGCACGTAAGTTCTGCCCAAATCTTTGGCTAATTCCTAAACTACCTGCACGTGAGAGGTCCAAGAAGTTCATCTATGGCTTTAAAAACTAAACAGAGATTTCAGCTGCTACCAACTGCAGGGGAGTCTGAGTGTGGAGTTTGAAGTAGGCCCAGTTAACCTCCCGTCAAAACAAATAATCAAGACTCTTTGGAAAAACAGAACAGAATCCAGAGTTTCTACAGTGATTATTTATGTTTTGAATAAAACCCCAAATCACTAGACAAAGGGGGAAACTCGCATGACTCATCCATAATCAATGCAGACTAACTTCAGGATTCTGCAGATACTGAAGTTAGCAAAGGAAGATTATAAAAGTTATTAGGACTAAGCTTACTTTTCCTTTATGACCTTAAACAAATAAGAGCTATCAGTAAAGAAAGCAAAAGTATAAAAATACAACCAAATGGAAATTCTAGATTTGAAATATAAATAAAATATCTAATGGATAGACTTAAAAGAATACTGGTTATGATGTCATAATAAGTGAACAAAAAGAGAGATAATTAGAAATTATCCAGTCTAAAGAACAGAGGATAAAAGACTGGGGGGAAAAACAAAGAACAGAACAGAAAAGGGACTTCGTGACTTATGGGAACAATATAAAAAATTCTAATATATGAGTAATTGGAGTCCTAGAAGGAAAGCACAGAGAGAATGAGGCAGGGAAAAAAATAGTTGAAGGAATAATAGCTGAAAATTTCCCAAATTTATAGATTCAAGAAGCTCGGCAAACCCTAAGCAGAACAAATACAAAGAAAACCACACCTGTGATATCCTTTGTAAATTTTCTGAAAACCAAAGATGAAGAGAAAAACAGTTTAAAAACATATACAAGAAAATACAAATGACCACTGACTTCTCTTCAAAAGTATTTGTGTTTCCAAACACAGCATCATTGTGTTTTAGCATAATTCAATTTTAACACAGCACCAACTAGAAAAGACAGGGTAAGATGTCCATGACACGAGGCCCTTAACAGAATCATCAAGGATTTTTTCTTCAGTCCATCCTTCAGAGAAGATCAAAGAAACCAGTTACTCCACAGTGAAATGACTAAAAACCTAGTAAAGAAAATAAAATTTTGCCTTCATTGTATAAATACAAATAAGCACTAGGTAGTCATACCAATCCTTAAAAAGCCAGGGTAGAAAACTGGTAGCAGAGAGTTTAGAAAAAGGAGAGCTGATTAAATTGGATTATCATCCTGACAGCCCCTTTTTCTAATCTCTAGTCAATGCTGCCTCCCTGGGGGTTTATTTTCTTTATATTCTTTGGATATCAAAGGGGTTACTTTTCAGGTGCTATGGACCTGATCTAGGACCTGAGTTAGACGACTTAAAAGAAAATTTTGTAACTCTCCTCAGGATCAAGATCAACATACGAAAATAAAAAAAAAAAGGAAATAATAGACATTTCTGAAATTGAAGTTTCATCAGAGACATTCAAACAAATCAACTTATAGATGTATTTTAAAACTACCTTCAAAATGGTTGGAAATAGAAAGCAAAAATCAAATAACATTTATCAGAAGTGGAATTTAAAAGGTTATACTGATTCTTACAAAATTTAATAAAGTATTAGGATAAAAACATCTTAGAGAACCAAAGATAGAACTTCTTAGAATGGCTGTATTCTCAACAACCTTTTACATTAAAGTTACAAAAACTGGTTCTAACAATGGCACTGGACTGAAGGCCTTAAGCCTTTAAATTCTCTAACCCCTATTCCCTGTCCTGACTTCTCTTCCTTACTCTAGATTTCCATTCACCACTGTCTCAGGGTCAGAGGAAGTATGTTACCGAAAAGAATCTTCCTAACTTCAGTATTCCCAGAACTATTATTTCATGTTTTGCCATAACTGTATAACCCGTCTACTATTAGTGCTAATTAGTTTTCTTTATATGGACTCACACTTATTTTACTTGTATAAAACTTAAAATTATAGCTACAATTGGAAAAGCAGTATAATGGGCTGTCAATAAAATGATAGATGGATAAAGTATGAAACATGATTATTAAGTTCTAATTAGATTTTATTGTCTTCTAAAGTGTGAGACATGATCTCTTGGACAGAACAAAGAGTGACGTTTAAAAAATAAATAAAAAATTACAAAAAAAAAAGAGTTACGTTAAATAACAATATCTAACTGAGGTGTTCTCATTGATAATAAGAAAGACTTTTAAAGGATTAAGAGAACTGAGACTTATGTAGTGTTGATAGTGGCAGAGTAACCACCACTGGAATAACTCTCACACTGCTAACAGTTATAAACTGTGGACAAAATGTAATCAACTATTTGAAGATACTGGAGAGGGGCCACAGCAGGCGAAAACTGGAGGGGCCTTCAAGCCTTAAAAAGGGGAACTACACTCACTAGATGAAATCCACTCACTCAGGATGTTCCCGTGTCTAGGCTGCATGGGGCAGCTAGACCTGCAGCAGATATCCGCAGTTTTATTGGCTTGTGGTGTCAGGGCTAAAAAGCTAATAGAGGAACTAAAACTGAATAGTAAAAAATATGATCTCCCAACAGAAGGATAGAAAGGAGAGATAAAGGAATAAAAAAGAGCCAAGACACAGAAAATAGCAAAACCAGTGGAACTGAATTGAACACACCAGGAATTACATCAAATGTAAATGAATCTAACAAACCAATTGAAAAACTGGAATTATCTGACTAAATAAAAAAGGAAGACCTAACTCTGTGCTGTCAACAAGAGACACAAACTGCCCTGGTGGCACAGTGGGTGCAAGTCCGCCTGTCAATGCGGGGGACATGGGTTCGATCCCTGGTCTGGGAGGATTCCATGTGCTGTGGAGCAGCTAAGCCCAAGAGCCACAACTGCCAAGCCTGAGTGCTGCACCTGCTGAAGCCCATGCACCGAGGGCCCGTGCTGCACGAGAGGCCACCACAGCGAGAGGTCCATGCCCCACAATGAAAAGTGGACCGCACGCACCACGGCTGGAGAAAGCCCGAGTGCAGCAGTGAAGACCCAGCGGAGAAAGCCCGAGTGCAGTAGTGAAGACCCAGCACAGCCAAAAATAAATGAATAAGCATTAAAAAAAAAAAAAAAGACCTTAATACAGGACAAATTCAATTTCAAAACAACATGTATTACCAGCGATAAGAGGAATATTTTATAATGATAAAGGGATTGTTTCACCAGGAAGACATATAATTCTGAAATGTATGAACCTAATAGCAGAACTTCAAAACGTTAAAGAAAAAGCTGATAGAGCTAAAGAGAGAAATAGAGAAACTCACAATCATAGTTGGAGATTTTAATATCCCATCTCAGAAATGGACAGAATTAGACCAACACACAACCACACTCAAAAAACTAGGATATGAAGAATATGAAAAAACATCATTAAGTAACTTCACCTAATTACATAATTAACATTTATAAAACATGTTATCCAGCAACTGTGGAGTAGCGGAATACATGTTCTTTCAAGTGAAAATGGAATATTTTTCATGATACACATTATTTTAGGTCATGAATTCATAATTCTCAATGAACTTCAAAAGAAATTGCATTTTACCTAATCTATTCCCTGACCACAAATAATTCAACTAGAAACAACAACGTTAAGATAACCAGAGAAGTCTCAGATATTTGGAAATTGAACTGTGCACATATAAATAATCCCTGAGTCAAAGAAATCACAAAGGAAAAATTACTTTGGACAATGATGAAGAAAGTACAATGCTTATTGTACTTATCCCCTTATTGTATTGTTATCCCCTGCTTTTCAAAAGTTTGCTTTATAACCACTTCGCTTTTACCTGTTTTTCACAGTGGAAAGAAAGCCAAAGAGGCTTTTCACTTTTACCAAAAAAGAAGATGAAAAATGACAATAACATTCAGCACTTACTTTGCAGCCAGCCACCAACCACCATTATAAAGGTGGCGAGCAACTGGAAGCAGCTACAGTGGCCCCACCAACCTCCCCCGGGAACAACAGTCAGCATCTCAGCAACAAACTGCCGTATTTGAACTGTCTGTGCTGTATCTCAGTTTATTTTGTGCATTGGTTAGCAAGGTGTGTCCTAAGGTGATTGTTTCTTCACACCATTTCAGGTTGTGAAACATTTCAGAGGAATGCTGTCCTTTCAGACAGTGAAGGGAAAACCTATATTAGAACAGGTGAAATGAAACAATGGCAATAGAAATTAGAATGAATGGTGATTGCCTGTGAAACGCGGGGATTACCTGAAACATGGCACTCAGGCATGACACGTTCTTAAGTTAGGAAACGTTTGACTTGATCTGACTTTTTAAGGAACAGATCATCTGAGCCCATGGGCAGTAGTGCCATCATCTCCTATGACTCCCAGTATTATATCTTCAGCCAAAACTTTTCCTCTGAACTCGAAACTTGTATATTAAACCATCTACTTAATGTCATTTTGAATATAACATACCATAATAGATCTCCGATTCCTTCCTCAAAAGCCACTTATCTCCACATCTTTCCATCTCAGTAAACAGCATCATTGTCTACTCCGTTGCCCAAGCTAAAAATCAAGTGTTATTCCTGCTTTCTCTGTATCCCTTATTTCTCATATCTAATGTGTCACCAAATATTGTTGCTTCTACTTCCACACATAGGTCACAAGCCCATCTACTTCTGTGCATTGCCACTACCACTGTTCTTGTCTAAACTCTTGTCTAAAATCCCTCTGGATACTCCAGTGACTTCCTCGATTACATATTTACACAGAACCACAGCAGTTTTTTAGAAAATAACTTGGATCATTCTCCAGTTTAAAAATCCTTCCAGGGACTTGCCTGGTGGATCGGTGGCTAAGACGCTGAGATCCCAAAAGAGGGAGTCTGGGCTTGATCCCTGGTAAGGGAAAGTAAAGTGTTAGTCGCTCAGTCTGACTTTGAGACCACAACTGAGCAACTAACACTTTCCCTGACCAAGGATCAAACCCAGACCTCCTGCACTGGGAGCTCAGTCTCGGGGAACTAGACCCTAAATGCCGAAACTAGGAGCCGGTGTTAGCCAAAAAAAAAAAAAAATCCTTCATTAGCTCTCCCTTCCTCCAGTCCTGCCTGCCTCCTCCATCTCATCCTAAACCAGTGACTGCCGTGCTCAAATGTAATCCAGCTACAGGAACCTCAGACTCGTAACCATCTCAAAGTCTTTGCACAGGCTCTTTCGTCTGCTTGAAAGGACCTTTGTACTCCTTTTCTGCCTTCAAGTCTAAATTCAAATGTCACCTCCCTTGAGCCTGTATTACATTCAGAGGACTGTCCTCCACCCTATTATATTCTATCTCAGGACGCTTTGTCTTCACAGCCCCTCTCAGAATCTCAAGTTTTCATGTTTACTTGTTTACAGTCTGTCTCACTCACTGCTCCCAACATACACAAGCACACACTCATGTACACATACATGTGCACACCCACATCCAAAACCTACCTGGAATGTAGTCTAGAACAGAGATCCCATCTGTCTTATTCATAGTCCTCATCTTAGTACCATGGCTGGTACAGCGGTTCAGAACATATCTCCCACTTTGGCATTTATTTTGAATTAAAGGCACTGGAGAAACAGCCAGTACAAGAAAGACACTCTCACCTTCCTTTGTCCCCTTACTAAGCAGGAGATAAATCTCCCATGTGATAAAAAACAGGAATGAAATAATGCCATTTGCAACAATATAGATATACCTAGAGATCATCATACTAAGTGAAGTCAGAAAGACAAATACCAAATATCATTAATATGTGGAATCTAAAATAAGACGCAAATGAACATATCTATAAAACAGAAACAGACTCAGACATGGAGAACAGACTTGTGGTTACTGAAGGCGGTGGGGAAGACAAGAACTGGGAGCTTGAAATGTGCAGATGCTAACTAGCATAGAGGACGGATAAACAAGATCCTACAGTACAGAACAGGGAACTATATTTAATATCCTGTGATAAATCAGAATGCAAGAGAATATGAAAAAGACTAAATATAACTGAGTCACTTTGCTGTACAGCAGAAATTAAAAAAAGTACTCCCTGTGAAAGGTGCCCTCAGTGTACCTGGAATAGGCATCCTCACCACCAGATACAGGGAATTTAGGGCCAAAAAGGCTGGATAAACAAATCTTGTTACTTCGTCACCATTTATTACTTCCAGCCCAAACCCCTTTGTCTTGTCAATTCTTCACAAATCTATTGTTTCTTTGTCTAAAAGTTATAAAAGCATCCTGCTCTGGTCATGTCTTTCAGTCTCTTATCTTTGCGGGGCTTTTGTACAGGAATGGAATTAAATTTTCCTCTTGTTAATCTTTTCATTACAGGGGTTGGGAAGATCCCCTGGAGAAGGGATAGGCTCTCCACTCCAGTATTCATGGGCTTCCCTGGTGGTTGAGACCGTAAAGGATTCTCCTGCAATGTGGAAGACCTGGATCCTTGGGCTGGGAAGATCCTGGAGTGAGGGCATGGCAACCCACCCCAGTATTCTTGCCTAGAGAATCCCCTATGGACAGAGGAGCCTGGTGGGCTACAGTCCATGAGATTGCAAAAGTTGGACACAACTGAGCGACTGAGCACAGCACTCATTCAAGAACCTAGAAGGGTAGAGGCAAAATTATTTTCCCCCTCTACAGTGACATATAGTGAATATTGAATAAATTAAGGTAATACCTGGGGATGCCAGGACAGCCAACTGAGAAGTTTCTTGGTTAAAATACATAGAACATCTCTGTTCTGACAGTCTCCTTTTTCTTAAAAACTAGCAAGGCTTCTTTTCTTTCAGTGAGAAAGAGGCTACATTTGTCACTTTCATTTCTGACAATTGTAAAAAGTTAGAATCACCCCACACAGCCTGGGAGAAAAAATAAGTCTCTGGACTATTTTTCAGGCTAAAATTTTTTAGGCTCCTATAGATAGGGAGGTGGGCTTCCCAGGTGGCTTAGTGGTAAAGAATGCCAGTGCAGGAGATGCATCCATGGCTTCAATCCCTAGGTTGGGAAGAGATCCCGGGGAGGAGGAAATGGCAATCCACTCCAGTATTCTTGCCTGGAGAATCCCACGGACAGAGGAGTCTGATGGGCTACAGCCTGTGGAGTGGGAAAGAGTCAGACATGGTAGAAGGGAGAAGAAGAAACTCAGTGCTGAGTACAGAATGAAGGAGACTATGGAGTGGCTGAATCCTCTCCCTGCCTCTTATCCCCCTGCCGCCAACCCCCCATCCCCCACCCACACAGCTGCTTCCTGGTCAGCGGGCGACCTGAACACACACACACACACACAGCCGTGTCGTTCCCCTACTTGGAATTCTTTAATGGCTTTCAATCTACCACTGAATAAATCTTCAAGGATTTCACCCCAGCTCAGTTACCGATTGGTTGTTATTTGCTTGTCCTTTCATGTGACAGCCTGGTTTTCACTTCTGAAAACTCCAGCATCCACCATGTACTCTTATCTCTTGGTTTCTTTAATCCCTTTCCCAAGACTGGCTGCCGAATGGGGCGTAAATATTTCCCAGGGAAGCTACATAGCCCCCTTTACAGGCAATCTTTCTCACTTCCTCTGCCCATGCTAAAGATGCCAGTGTTCTGGGGGCTCGTTCGAGGTGCCCCACATGCTCTCTGTGATCACATCCAACAGACTTGTCTCTTTTCTCTCCTTTCCTCCTCTACTCACCCCTCTTTGGGCCAAGTCTTTAGAGTTATAAGAAAGCCCTCCCTGGTGGTCCAGTGGTTAGGACTCTGCAGTCTCAATGCAGGGGGCCCAGGTTCAATCCCTAGTCAGGGAACTAGATCCTACATGCCACAAAGAACAATTCGCCTGCGGCAACTAAAGATGCCATATGCTGCGACTAAGACACAGCGCAAAGAAAGAAATGCGGTTTTTTAAAGGCAAATAATTTCAGAGGCAGAGTAAAGGTAAATGTCACTTGGGAGCAATGTATTTGTTTATCCCCTTTCTCCCTACAAGCTGGGACACCCTAGAATTGGCCAAGGCTTCCCTCATTGCAGGGCAGCCCAGCTACAAACATCTCACTCTGCCCCTCGTTTTCGCACTTGGCCCCAGGCTAATTCCTGTTCTCAGAAAGTGTGCCAGAAATAGCAGACAGCGGGAAACAATAGGTACTCTTTGGTCTTAAGCGGTTTATTTGCATTTTGAAAAAGGTTCCTTCCTAGAAAATACCTGTCTCAAAGAGCTTTTGTCTTAGAAAGAAAGATCCTCGGAAAGGTCGTTTTCTATCCAGCTTTCTAGACTTAGGTGTTACTTTTTCTGAGCCCCCATCAAGACTCGTTTCATTTCCCATTCCCCTGCCCCCAGTCATTAAGATCCTGGAGAATGGGGATTTAGTGTTGCCAAGGCCTAGCATGAGAATGGAACGGAGCTTCATTTTTTTGTACAAACTCTAAAGGGATTGGTAGTGGTTGCCTGGAGCTCAGAGAAGGACCATGATCCTGGGGAGATGGAGAACGGCAGCCCCCCCAGCATTAGAGCCTCCTAGGAATTATCGGGGCCCGGGGTAGGCTGCCCTCAAAGGCATACTGATGATTTGGGGTTAAAGTTGCTTAAGAAATGGCCAACAGAAGAGGGACACTCTGACCCTCCTCTCTTTCTCCCTGAAAGCAGGAAATCTCTCCCGTGAAAAGTAGATTTCCTGCATCTGGAGGTCAAACACCCTTACTGCCAAAGATAGGAAATTCAGGCTGAGATGCCTATTTACACAAACCTTTTTACCTCTTTAAGTTACTACCCCAAGCCCAAATTCTGTGTTGATTCTTCGCTAATTGGGCGCCTAAGTTTCTTTGTCCGGCCAGTTCCTCACAAGTTTATTGTTTCTTTCTCTAAAAGGTATAAAAGCTGCCCGCTTTGGCCACTCCTTAGGTTCCATGAGAACTTCATGCACCTGGATTAAAATGTGCTCCTTTTTCTCCTAACCTGTTTTGTGTTAATTTGATTATTAGCCCAGTTATAAGAACCAAGAGGAGTAGAGGGGGAAATTTCCCCCTCTCCACAGAATGAAATGAATTAATGGTCACAGTGCTGCTACTAACACCCTTCATCCTGGAGGGGAGATGTCTGGGTTTCTTGGGGCCAACAATCACTCTGTAGACCTCAGGCTTTTCTGGGGGAACTCTCGCTTCCCTCCAGCCTCTACAGGAATGACTTAGTGAAGCTCTCGACTCTCAGGCCTGGCCCCTCATCACGACCACCTGGCCAACTCTGGTATTGGCAGATGACACGCACCCGCTTCCCACACCCCACCTACCATAAATGAGGAGAGTTGTGTGAATTTTCCTACCTCTCCATGGCTGATTTCAGCTCATTTGTCTCCAACTTTGATACAAAAGGCTTTGAGACTCCCCCCACCTCAGCCTTCAATTTTATTGTCCCTCTGGGCTACTTATTTCAACCTCCAGGTGACCCAGGGTTTGTCATTATTCCCAGGAATTTTAACGCCCTTGCAAATGACAGATTTCCTCAATCAAATTCTCCCCATCTCGAAACTCTTCTCACACTTCAGAACAGCTCCATTTGCAGAAAGGTCAGCTCTAATAATTTGACTCACCACTTTGCTGTCCTGTCCCCATCTTTCCAGCTGTCTCACTTGTTTATTTCCACAAGGCCTGCCATATATTTGATCAAACCTGCTGCTGCTGCTGCTGCTGAGTCGCATCAGTCGTGTCCGACTCTGTGCGAACCCATAGACAGCAGCCCACCAGGCTCCTCTGTCCCCGGGATTCTCCAGGCAAGAACACTGGAGTGGGTTGCCATTTCCTTATCAAACCTGTCCTCTGGCAAATTGGTCACACAGAGATCTCATCTCTAGCCTAGGTCTCGCGTTCATTGCTTCAGCCCCTGGGGCAGCTGCCCTATACTCTTTAGGCCTCCTCTGGCAGCTGAACAATGTTGTGAAAGATTATAGGACGATGAAGACTATAATTTTAAATGTATGACGTCTAGTTTAAGCTGGGTTTTCAATGCCCTTGTTGTTCAGTCGCTAAGTCGTGTCTGACTCTTCGCGACCCCATAGACTGCAGCACACCAGGCTTCTCTGTCCTCCACTATCAATGCGCTTAGTTAATGCTCTTTTAGGATTCCAAGTCTGTGCCTTCATTAAATCCCACCATGGCTTAAACCTGAATCACTCACTCTTCTTATCACACCTTTTGCTTTACACTTACCTTTTTTGGCCGAGGATTCCACCTCCTACTTCAGTCAGAAAAAAGGAGCAGTTTCTTGCCTAGATCCCACCAACAAACACCTCTGCAGTTTCATCTGTTCTCAATTAACCTCCTTTTCTTGTTCAAGACTATTTTTCCCTGTCTCTGGTTTTGATCAGTGTTCTCAGAGTGTGGTTCCCAACACTTAGCTTTAGCCAAGGTCTCGGAACAAGTTAAAAATGCAAATGATTGTTGGCCCCACCCCAGACTTGCAGAATCATTCACTCTAGGGACGAGCCCAGCAGGCTGTTTTAACTAGCCCTCCAGGCTAGTCTGAGGCAACTGAAGGATTTGCTCTTTCTTTTGTCCGCATTCTCTTGTTTGCATTAATATTTCCTCTGGGAATTTATTCTGTTAAAAAAGACGCTACAGGCCCCAGATGGAGTCACTTGAGCAAACCAAGACTCAGCACCTAGCCTGATAGAAGTTTTAGCTCTCCCAGGAATGTAATCTTTAACTGGTCTAGAATTACCTGGTCAGCACTAATGATGTAATCCACCCAGTAGATCCCTTCCGTCCCCTCTAAGAAGGTAACCTTGCCTGAAACAATGAACTCTTTCTTTATCTCTCTCCCTTTTCTACCCTTTTGTACAGTCTTCCATTCTTTACAGCTCCTCAGAGCTCCTCTCTACTTATCAGTATGCGCCCGATTCATGAATTGTGAAATAAAGCCAATTTAGATCTTTATATTTACTCAGTTGAATTTTGTTTCTTAACAGTTCTAAGGAAATAATCTAAAATCAGGTCATGATTTTATACTCAGAGATGTTCATTACAGTATTATTTATAATTGGGAAACATTAGAAACATGCCCAAATGGGATAGTTATTAAGGAAAGACAATGTCATATAAGCAACAACTAAATGATATTTATCAAGTTATTTTTTATTATACAGGGAAATGATTATGTTCTAATATTAAATTTAAAAATTTTAAAGGAAATATGAAGTTGTTTAAAGGCTGGTTTACATCCTGACTTCAATACCAGCAATTAGCCACTTCCCTTCCCCCCACTCCACTCCACAGTAACAAGGGTTTAAACTGTTTGTTGTTTTTTTTTTTTTGATTGGAGGATAATTGCTTTACAATGTGGTGTTGGTTTCTGCCATACAGCAATCGGCCATAAGTATATATACATTCCCTCCCTCTTGAGCCTCCCTCCACCCTCATCCCACCCCTCTGGGTCATCACAGAGTGCTGGTTAGGCCCCCTGTGTTGGATAGCAGCTCCCCACTCACTGCATATTTCACACATGTGGTGTATATATGTCAGTGCTACTTTCTCACTTTGTCCCGACTTCTTGCCCTGCTGTGACCACAAGTCTGTTCTCTGTATCTGCATCTGTATTCCTGCCCTGCAAATAGGATCATCAGTACCATTTTTTCTAGATTCCATATATATGCGTTAATCTATGATACTTGTTTTTCTCTAACTTACCCATTCTGCATAGCAGGTTCTAGGTTCATCCACCTCAGTTCAACTGATTCACATTCATTCCCTTTTATGACTGAGTAATATTCCATTGTTCATTTGTACCACAACTGCTTTATCCTTTCATCTATCAGTGGACATCTAAGTTGCTTCCATGTACTGGCTATTGTACATAGTGCTGCAATGAACATTGGGATATATATGTCTTTTTTAATTAAAACAGAAAACCACAAAATCAAAGAAATTAGGAGAGGAAAGAAAAGGAACAACATTTTAGGAGCTGGTAAAGAAAGGGTAGGATGATAACCATCTTAAGAAAATGGATTCCTCTGACAGGGAAGGATTCCCAAAAGACTCAGAAACTGGCAACATTGTAATAGCTTTCTGAAAAGGGGCACAACTGAGCTACAAACAAAAGGAAAGGTTGAAATTCAGTGTAAGAAGCAGTTGGAGCCCCAGGCTCATCCCCAACTGGTACCCCCAAATGGCTACCTCACCCCTGAGACAGATGTTTATCATTTGCAGAGATTAATGTAAAGGGCCACTGAAGTAAGGGACTCTACCTTGAAAACTGGTGATTAATAACCATTCACATGTTGAAGATCAAAGCCCCCTACTTCTATCCCAATTTGGCTCTCAGACCAGGTAGTCAGCACATCAAAAGATTACTGTTAATTAAGGAAAACCACATATCTCAAGTTAAGGAATTTACTGCTTTTCTGTATATGGGGAAATGCAAAGTCTGGGTTCTTTGGAATTCTTCCTTTGATATGCACCTCAGCTATCTGGGGCAGCATCCTATATTTTCTCACCCTGAGACACTGTGAAGGGTGGTTGCGGTGGCTGACTGTTAGGTAGGAGGGCATCCAGCCTCCCTTCTGAGTTCCCTCAGAGCTTACCTTCCCAGCAGCTGTAATATCACGGCTTGACAGCGGCAACATCCTCTGTTTACTGATAGGGCAGGCAGTGTTTTTCACTCAGTCACTTACAACAGACTCATGCATGTAGGCAGTTGCCATTCTGATGGACTGATGGAGTTGCAAATGCCCGTGGAGTGTATTTCACTTCTACAATATTGATCACATATTAATAGCTACTTACTGCATGCCAGGCTCTCACTGTTTAACTTATGGGCTAGGATAGGTATTATTATTCTCTTATTAAACTGTTGAGGAGACTGAAACACAATGAGGTTAAGTAGCTTGTCACACACCTTGAAAACAGTGAATTGGAATTTGAGCTGAAACAGTCTAATTTGAGAGGCTTCTGGCTTTAGCCTTAAAACTTTTAGAGATACAGACTTAGAAGATAACTGTTATTTAAAAAAAAAAAAAGACTTAGAAGTCTTGAGGAACCTGAAAATGAAAACTACCCAAGAAGTATTTTATCAACTTAATTATTTAGAGAGGGAGAAAATCTTTAGGTGGTTAGATGGCTAATAAATTATATGAGTAAGCAGAGCAAAAGCTATTCAAGAATTAGCAGTAACATTTATGATTCAGCAGTTACTATAAGCAGCTGAATTAAATACAGATTTTAGATACCTAAATATCTATCTTATGTAAATCATATAGATGTATAAAGTAGTATAGTCTTAAGAGGTATTAATACATGCATCTTTATCATTTCAACACCAAAGGAATGCAGGCTGGTTCCCTTTCATTGCTGAGGCTGTGTAGAAGGAGCTGCCTTTTGGAGATACTCAAACTGAGGAAAGTGCAAGACTTAGGAGATAGTGGAAAGGACAGGGACCGTGTGCTGTTTTGTGTACAGAGAATTATAAGAACGGCTTCCAGGTGTTGAATGCTAGCTCTTGCGAGGCACTCTTTGGAGTTTTACATTCATTCCTAACCATCACTGTATTCTTGTGAATATAGTAATTCACAAGGACTATATTCTTGTGAAATCATGATCCTTGTATCCATCTTATATATTGGGGATGTGTATCCAACATGGTACAGCTCCTAAACTAAAATTGAGGACTGTCTCTGTTCCAAAGATGAAATCATCAGCTCACATCTGATGGAACAAGGGCCCAGAGACCATCTTCGGTAGCAGTGGAATCAACTTGTGCTGTTTTGTTGCTTACCTGTTAAAAATGCTCACCTGGAATTCGGGGTGCAGACAGCAAACTGGCCTCGTCATGGGTAATTGGTGTGATTCCTTCAGAGCCCGGTGGGATACAGACAGACCCCACTGGGCTGAGAAGATAGAAAACTCTACCTAGTAGGCTTATCTAAACATATTAGTTTATTTATTTATTTTTACCCCATGTCTCCATTTTTAAAAAGGATTTTATTATTCATTTCTGTTTATTTTTGGCTGTGCTGCTGCATGTGGCTTTCTCTAGTTGTGGCAAGTGAGGGCTATTATCTAGTTGTGGCGCTCAGGCCTCTCACTGAGATCACTTTTCTTGTTGCAGAGCACAGGCTCTAGGCGCTCAGGCTCAGTAGCTGTGGTGCACGGGCTTAGTTGCTCCATAGCCTGAAGATCTTCCTCGACCAGGGATTGAATTCATGTCTCCTGCGCTAGCTGGCAGATTCTTAACCACTAGACCACCAGGGAAGCTCCGTATCTTCCCTTTTTCGGTCAATTATTTTTTAAAATTGAAGTATAGTTAATTTACAATGTGTTAGTTTCAGGTGTATGGCCGAGTGATTTAGTTATACATATACGTCCCAGGTAGTATGTATAGTGATAAAGAACCTGCCTGCCCGTGGAGGAAGCATAAGAGACGTGGGTTTGATCCCTGCGTCTGGAAGAACCCCTGGAGGGGGCATGGCAACCCACTCGAGTATTCTTGCCTGGAGAATCCCATGGACAGAGGAGCTTGGCAGGCTACAGCTCATAGGGTCCAACAGAGTTGGACATGACTGAAGGGACTTAGCACATACATATGTGTGTGTGTATCTGTGTGTGTAAAGATCTTTTTTTTTTTTGTACAGTTCTTCTGTGTATTCTTGCCATCTCTTCTTAATATCTTCTGCTTCTGTTAGATCCATACCATTTCTGTCCTTTATCGAGCCCATCCTTGCATGAAATGTTCCTTTGGTATCTGATTTTCTTGAAGAGATCTCTGGTCTTTCCCATTCTGTTGTTTTCCTCTATTTCTTTGCATTGATCACTGAAGAAGGCTTTCTTATCTCTTCTTGCTAGTCTTTGAAACTCTGCATTCAGATGTTTATATCTTTCCTTTTCTCCTTTGGCCACCTCATGTGGAGTTGACTCATTGGAAAAGACTCTGATGCTGGGAGGGATTGGGGGCGAGAGGAGAAGGGGATGACAGAGGATGAGATGGCTGGATGGCATCACTGACTCAATGGACATGAGTCTGAGCGAACTCCGGGAGTTGGTGATGGACAGGGAGGCCTGGCGTGCTACGATTCATGGGGTCGCAAAGAGTCGGACACGACTGAGCGACTGATCTGATCTGATCTGATCTGTGTGTGTGTGTGTGTTTTCTTTTTCAGGTTCTTTTTCTGTATGGGTTATTACAAAATATTAAGTAGAGTTCCTTGTGCTATACAGTAATAGTCCTTCTTTATGTTTTATATTTAGTAATGTGTATATGCTAAAGATACTAGATTACAATAAGTACATTTTCAACTAAAAAAGTACAAGTAATTTTTGAGGTATTGTACAAATAAGCAAAACAAAGATAAAATATAAAGCACCTGCTATTGGGGAGGGAAGTGGGAGGGGGGTTCAGGATGGGGAACACAGGTACACCCATGGCTGATTCATGTCAATGTATGGCAGAAACCACTACAATACTGTAAAGTAATTAGCCTCTAATTAAAATAAATAAATTAATTTAAAATAAAAAAATCACCTGCTATCTAATCACCCAGTGACAAAGTTAATATTTTATTATATATCATTCCAGACATCTTTTCTGTTTCTCTTTTCTCTCTCTCACGCACACACGTTTGTTTGTTTTGCACCAGGTCTTAGTTGCTGCATTTAGGACCTGGCTCCCTGACCAGGGATCAAATCAGGGCCCCCTGCATGGAAGAGCAGAGTCTTAGCCACTGCACCACCAGGCAAATCCCATGTGTTGTTGTTTTTTTCTTAGTTGACTTTTTTTTAGGTAATAATATCAATTTGGAATATTGGGGATCTATTAAAAATTTACACATTTTTGTTCAATGTACTGTAGACTAAAAAAAAAAATTCATAACCTAAAAGTTAAGAGTTGTGTTTTATTTAACAGGAATTTTTAAGACTTTAAGCCTGGGAGGCAGCATGTCAAATAACCCAGAGATAATTGCTCCAAGGATGTGAGGGAGAAGCCAGGATATATATAAGTTCTGCAACAAAGGGCAGTAGTCTGAACAACAAAAGATTATTCTTAATTTTAAAAACTCAGATATGTGAAGTTAAATAATTTAGTGCTTTTCTATGTATGGAAAGATGCAAGTCTGGGCTCAGTGAAGTCATCCCTTTGATATGCACCTTAGCTATCTGGGGCCAGTAGGCTGTGTATTCATATCCTGAGTTTCCTTAGGGCTCAACATGGGGAGTGGCTGGAGTCTGATAGCTGTTCAGTTCAGTTCAGTTGCTTAATTGTATCCGACTCTTTGCGAATCCATGGACTGCAACACACGAGGCCTCCCTGTCTATCACCAACTCCCAGAGTTTACTCAAACTTATGTCCATTGAGTCAGTGATGCCGTCCAACCATCTCATTCTCTGTTGTCCCCTTCTTCCACCCTCAGTCTTTCCCAGCATCAGGGTCTTTTCCAATGAGTCAGCTCTTCACATCAGGTGGCCAAAGTATTGGAGTTTCAGCTTCAGCATCAGTCCTTCCAATTCAGGACTGATTTCCTTTAGGATTGACTGGTTTGATCTCCTTGCTGTCCAAGGGACTCTCAAGAGTCTTTTCCAACACCATAGTTCAAAAGCATCAATTCTTTGGCACTCAGCTTTCTTTTGGAGAAGAAAATTGCAACCCATTCCAGTATTCTTGCCTAGAGAATCCTGTGGACAGAGGAGCCTGGTGGGTTGCTGTCCATAGGGTCGCACAGAGTCGGACACAACTGAAGCGACTTAGCATGCATGCATGCATGCACTGGAGAAGGAATTGGCAACCCACTCCAGTATTCTTGCCTGGAGAATCCCAGGGACAGCAGAGCCTGATGGGCTGCTGTCTATGGCGTTGCACAGAGTCAGACACCACTGAAGCAACTTAGCAGCAGCAGCAGTTTTCTTTATAGTCCAACTCTCACAGCCATACATGACTACTAGAAAAACCATAGCCTTGACTAGATGAACCTTTGTTGGCAAAGTAATGTCTCTGCTTTTTAAATATGCTGTCTAGGTTGGTCACAGCTTTTCTTTCAAGGAGCAAGTGTCATTTAATTTCATGGCTGCAATCACCATCTGCAGTGACTTTGGAGCCCAAGAAAATAAAGTCTGTCACTGTTTCCATTGTTTCCCCATCTATTTGCCATCAAGTGATGGGACTGGATGATAGCTGTTAGCTGTTAGCTGGCAGGTATTCTTTCCTTCCTGAGTCCCCTCAGGACTCACCAGTTCACCATTGACTGTAGCTGCAACCTCTGAAAAATGGAGACATCCTTTGTTTCCTGTTATGGCAGGCAATATTCCATTTATCAGTACTAAGACATCGTGGTATATAGTATCTGTAAACATGAAAACTTGTGCAACCCAATCACAGCTATATAGTCCTTTTAAAATAACCAAGGCCTGGAGGCAGTAAGTATATTTATTTTGAGGGGGAAGCTGACTAGATTATAAAATTTTAAGGAATTGAAAAATTGCTCCACTATTAACCCAGTCTCCTTAAAGCAGTGTAAAAATGAAACACAGAAAAAGGCTAGGGAGAGTGGTTTAAACAAAGACAATTAACAAAAAGAATAAACCATCTTAAGCATTGGTGCAACACTTTTCTAGATTAGGACAGATGAACAAAGAGTAACTATGTTTTATATGTAAGCTAGTTTGTAAGGTCAGATTCTATAGTATAGAAGCTCCTGTTGCATATAAAATTTTGTACGGTTACATAAATGAATAAATATGTCATTTAGTTTGCCAGTTATGAGGATGTGCATTCACATTTATAATAAGTAGTTAATCTAAAATGTGAGACTTAATAGTATTGAGTACTGCCCTGCTAGAGTTAATTGTATACAGGTTCTAGGAAAAATAAAAGATGCTGGAGGCTAAAAAAAAAAAAAAAAAAAAGAGTAAACCAAGGATGTAAGCACTTACCTGGGAAGTAGCTGGAATATATTATTACTTTTAGTGCTTCTTTCTCAGACCTGGCCTTTTTAATTTGAGTATTAAGATATAATATAATACTAATAACAACAATGATAATAGTTATAATCTATTGAGCCCATGGCAGGAGCCATCTATGAACTGAGCACCTTATATACAGGCTCTTTTATCCTTTAAAATCTTACTCTTATTGTGGAATAATCTTAGTGAAATAAGGCCTAAGCATTCTGCTTTCTGAAGTAGTGTAGAGGAGATAAAATAAATTTACCTCTATTTTTCCAAGTTCTTGGCTAAGACCCCTCACCCTCTTAATAAGGACAGGTTAACAGGAGAAAATAAAACAATTTTAATTACATACATTCATACTGGAGCCTGGGCTTTCCCAGGTGGCACTAGTGGTAAAGAACCTAGCAGGAAGCCAATGCAGGAGACATTGAGATGTGGATTCAATTCCTGAGTCAGGAAGATGCCCTGGAGGAGGGCATGGCAATCCACTCCAGTCTTCTTGTCTGGAGAATCCCATGGACAGAAGAACCTGGCAGGCATAGTCCATAGGGTTGCAAAGAGTTGGGCACGACTGAAGCAACTGAGCAGCTGCAGCAGCATACTGGAGCCTAAGATTTGAGACTCAAAAGGGAGCCAGACATGGACTTCCTTGGCGGTTCCCTGGTAGCTTAGATGATAAAGAACTTGCCGGCAATGTGGGAGAGCAAGGTTCGATCCCTGCGTTGGAAAGGTCCCCTGGAGAAGGACATGGCAACCCACTGCAGTATTCTTGTGTGGAGAATTCCATGGACAGAGGAGCTTGGTGGGCTACAGTCCATGGGGTTACAAAGAGTCGGACTGAATGGCTACATTTTAACTTTAGTGCACTTCCAAGGCAGTGTGTGCGGGTTCAACCCCTGGTGGGAGAACTAAGATCCCACATTCCTTGCAGTGTGATTAAAAAAAAAAAAAAAAGGCAGCCAGACAGTTGAGACTTAAGTACCACCCCAATCTAAGGACAGAGCTGGGGGCTGGGACTTCAGAGGGGGATACCATTCAGAGGTAGTGAGAAGAGGAGTGTTTGGTAAACTAAGGTTGCCGGCCAGTGCAGATGAGTTCCTCCAGTGAAACAGTTATGTGTTTCCAGTACAGGCCCCTTTCTAAGGTAAACTTCTTTATAAATGTAGATTTCCTTTACCAAAGGGTAACTGCTGCTGTTTTCAGAGCCTCTTTTGAACTTGCAGTTTCTTAAAAAGAATCCCCTCAAAATAATTCTTATACCAAAGAGACATATTTTAGGGTGGCACATTGACCAACCCTTCAGGATGGAGAAGAAAAAATATTCCAGATGAAATCAGGGATCTTCATTTTGTTTGGTTTCAGTCTGCAGTTCAATGTACTTTCCTAAATGAGCCAGTACTTTCAGTAGTGATCCAACAACCAGCTGAGCTAAGGTGAATAAATGTGAATGTGAAAGTCTCAGTCGTGTTGTAACAGGAGGGAAAGGGTCAGTGCATAACTTTTGAAAGAATGACATAGCCCAAGGACACAAGAAAAACGGATTAGAATCAAATGGGACCAAGATGGCAGACAAGACTAGACCTTGATCCTCAATCAGCAAGTGAAATGACACCCCCAGAGGCGCCATGACAGTTCCAAGGCTGTCAAAAGACCAAGGAGTGGCCCAGTTCCTGGAAATCTCCACCCCCTTCTCCAAAATAGATGGAATAATCTTCCCACTCATTAGCAGATGAAACTACTCAGCCCATAAACGCTAACCACACCACATTTCTCGCTGCACTCACCCTCTGCGGTGGCCCATACTCTGTGTGTGGAATGCGCCTCTCTCTGAATCCGAATAAATCCACAAGTTACCTATCACTTTGTCTCTCACTGAATTCTGTGATGAGACATCAAGACCTGAGCTTCATTAGGTCTTGAAACCAGGTTCGATAGGTTTTGGCTGGATTCTAGTCCCAGCCATGTGGGTTCGAGTCCCATGCAGAGTTTTGACTAGGTTTGAGTCCCAGCTACATGGATTCAAGTCCCGAGTGGGGTTTTGGCTGGGTTCAAGTGCCAGCCATGTGGCTTCAAGTCCCAAGCAGGGTTTAGGCTGGGTTCAAATCCCAGCCATGTGGGTTCAAGTCCCAGCCATGTGGGTTCAAGTCCCAATCTGAGGTAAATGGTTTCAGTGTCTGACTCTTTGTGACCCCATGGACTGTAGCTTGCCAGTCTCCTCTATTCATGGAATTCTCCAGGCAAGAATACTGGAGTGGGTAGCCATTCCCTTCTCCAGGGATCTTCCCAACCCAGGGATCGAACCCAGGCAAACCCCTAGCTAAATTGGGCTCCTCCTTAACCTCAGTCCAGCTTGACTGTGGCAAATTTACAAGTTTGCCCAAATGTTAAACGTCAAATCCTGGAAGTGCAAAAAGTGATGGAATCTATTCTGTTCATGGTAATGGTTTTGGTTACCAGTTTTGGTTTTCAGATGTTGCAATTAGCAAACTCAGGAATGATGATTTGGAAAAGAGAGTGTACTGATAATCATTGCTTTATTTTTTATGTTTTGTGTTCTTAATCATTTGTTTTTTCACTAGAATCAGTGTAAAGTCACTCTTCAGTCTTGATGTAACATCAGTGCTAGGGAGCTACAGAACAAATATATTTTGGGGATATGCGTAGACTTTTTTTTTTTTTTTTAGTACAATAACTTGTTAACAAATTTTGAGATCTCCATCCCATGTTGTTATATGCATGATCAACAGGTGGATGTGGGAGAAACAGCTCTCTTCTGAGAAATTCTCTCAAGTTCAGTTCAGTTCAGTTCAGTTCAGTCACTCAGTCGTGTCCGACTCTTTACGACCCCATGAATCACAGCACACCAGGCCTCCCTGTCCATCACCAACTCCCAGAGTTCACTCAGACTCACATCCATCGAGTCAGTGATGCCATCCAGCCATCTCATCCTTTGTCGTCCCCTTCTCCTTCTGCCCCCAATCCCTCCCAGCATCAGAGTCTTTTCCAATGAGTCAACTCTTCGCATGAGGTGGCCAAAGTTCTGGAGTTTCAGCTTTAGCATCAGTCCTTCCAAAGAAATCCCAGGGCTGATCTCCTTCAGAATGGACTGGTTGGATCTCCTTGCAGTCCAAGGGACTCTCAAGAGTCTTTTCCAACACCACAGTTCAAAAGCATCAATTCTTCAGTGCTCAGCTTTCTTCACAGTCCAACTCTCACATCCATACATGACCACAGGAAAAACCATAGCCCTGACTAGACGGACCTTTGTTGGCGAAGTAATGTCTCTGCTTTTGAATATGCTATCTAGGTTGGTCATAACTTTTCTTCCAAGGAGTAAGTGTCTTTTAATTTCATGGCTGCAATCACCATCTGCAGTGATTTTGGAGCCCAAGAAAATAAAGTCTGACACTGTTTCCACTGTTTCCCCATCTATTTCCCATGAAGTGATGGGACCAGATGCCATGATCTTCGTTTTCTAAATGTTGAGTTTTAAGCCAACTTTTTCACTCTCCTCTTTCACCTTCATCAAGAGGCTTTTGAGTTCCTCTTCACTTTCTGCCATAAGGGTGGTGTCATCTGCATATCTGAGGTTATGGATATTTCTCTCAGCAATCTTGATTCCAGCTTGTGCTTCTTGCAGCCCAGGGTTTCTCATGATGTACTCTGCATATAAGTTAAATAAGCAGGGAGACAATATACAGCCTTGACATACTCCTTTTCCTATTTGGAACCAGTCTGTTGTTCCATGTCCAGTTCTAACTGTTGCTTCCTGATCTGCATACAAATTTCTCAAGAGGCAGGTCAGGTGGTCTGGTATTCCCATCTTTTTCAGAATTTTCCACAATTTATTGTGATCCACACAGTCAAAGGCTTTGGCATAGTCAATAAAGCAGAAATAGATGTTTTTCTGGAACACTCTTGCTTTTTCGATGATCCAGCAGATGTTGGCAATTTGGTCTCCGGTTCCTCTGCCTTTTCTAAAACCAGCTTGAGCATCTGGAAGTTCATGGTTTACATATTGCTGAAACCTGGCTTGGAGAATTTTGAGCATTGCTTTACCAGCGTGTGAGATGAGTGCAATTGTGTGGTAGTTTGAGCATTCTTTGGCATTGCCTTTCTTTGGGATTGGAATGAAAACTGACCTTTTCCAGTCCTGTGGCCACTGCTGAGTTTTCCAAACTTGTTGGCATATTGAGTGCAGCACTTTCACAGCATCATCTTTCAAGATTTGAAATATCTCAACTGGAATTCCATCACCTCCACTAGCTTTGTTCGTAGTGATGCTTTCTAAGGCCCACTTAACTTCACATTCCAGGATATCTGGCTCTAGGTGAGTGATTTTCCATTATTATAAACTGCTTTTCTCCTGTTAATTTGTATTTATTGGTTTAATTTTCAGACCCAGCCAGCGACCCTACAAGGGTCAAGGGAAGTTTTTTCATCTCCTACAGTGTGTTCTGCAGTTATGATGGCAATCAGTCTTACAATGACAGTGTTGTGAATGGGAGGAACCACAGTGATCTGAAGTAAAGACTAAACTTAAGCTATTCTGCATTCTAATTTGGACAGCACTCTAGATATTTCTGGATTTCTAGGGAAATCTTTTCATCTTTGTGTGACAGAGATAAGGGTGTTTAGCACAGTGGTTTCAGCAGCTCTGGGACGGCTATTTGTGGTTTGGCTGTGAAGCATTGCGTAAAGTAAAGTCATTGTTACATTAGATAATTTTCCTGCCTGTGTTTGAGAAACTTGTCTATGTAAAAATGATGCATTGAGAAGAAGAGAAAGGGTGTTTTCTTTCAAAGAATCTAAGGAAGGCAGCTCACGGAAGAATACTCTAAAATACAAAGGTTTCCAGCAGCACGGAAGCTGTCTTTTATTGAGAACCATATCACCAAAATCATATCTCAAGCCAGATGAACTGTTCCTCTTTAAGGACAACAAAAAGCTCTCAAGAAAATTACTGGATAAGTGTCATTAATTCATGATTCCCTTACTAGGTGCCGTAGCCTGACTGAGGTTGAAAGCAGTCACCCTTCAGGAACGCTCAGCAGACTTTCATCCTGAAAAGCTGCCCAGCTAAAGAAACTTATACAAGAAAAAGACATGGAAAACCAAAATGGTAAATGAAACAAAACTAAAGACAATTCAAGATTTGAGGAGTCTAATCAAACATGGAACAAGGTAATGTTTATTAAGCACTGCACATAGCGAGCTATATTTAAGTTGTGGTTATAATTATTGCTACTACTGAGAATGTGAGAGAGAAAAAAGACAGGAAAAAGAAGTTGGAAAACAATATGGAGATTTCTCAAAACATTAGTAATAGCCCCATCATGTAATCTAGCATATAACCTATATAATCTATTAAGTATATACCCAAAAGAAATGGAAAGGCTATTGAAGAGATATACTCACTCCCATGTTTATCACAGCACTATTCTCATAACATGGCTGGGGACAGAGTAAAGGGACAAAGCAGGTGATTAAATAGTTAATCCCACTAGGGGATTGTAGGTAGAAAAAATATGGGAGACCCCTGTAAGTTAATGATTACTTAAAAGAGCAGGTTTACCTAATTACAAAACCAAGCAGGCTTGCTTAGCAACAAAACCATGCAACAGAAGCATGACACATGTCCCCAAACAATGAAACAATGGTGGAATGAGACCCACGTCCTGCACAGTGAGGTCAGCAAGTTAATGATCCCTAGGACATGCTCTCTGCACACATGAAAAAACAATAATCTGTGGACATAACTTGACCATGTAGGGACAAGAAAACTCCCCTGCTCAGTCTGGAGGAGAAACTGATGATGGAAGCACAACATCTAGTTAAGAAAGCTAACGATGTTCTTCTCCCTCTCCTCACTTTTCCTGTGATGCTAAGTCTGTAGCCCAGTAAGTTCTCAGGGTGCAACATAGCCCTCACCCACTGACTTATAAGCCTCACAAGCATCCTATTCTAATAAATCATTTCTTTATGACAACCCACTCCAGTATTCTTGCCTAGAGAATCCCAGGGACGGGGAAGCCTGGTGGGCTGCCGTCTATGGCGTCGCACAGAGTCGAACATGACTGAAGTGACTTAGCAGCAGCAGCAGCATGTATCACTTTGCCTCTTGGTGAATTCTTTTCTGTGCTGAGACATAAAGGACTAGAAATGACACTCCGTTTCACAGCTATGGAAAAAACCCAAGTGTCCATCAACAGATGAAAGGATAAAGATGATGTGGTATATATATGTGTATAGACATACACACACAGAGACAATGGAATATTATTCAGATGAGGAAGGAGGAAATGCTGCCATTTGCAATGACCTTGGATGGACCTTAAGGACATCATGCTAAGTGAGGTTAAGTCAGACGGAGAAAAACAAATGTTGTATATCCCTTATATGTGGCTTCTGAGGAGCCAAATTTGTAAAAACAAAAAATAAAATAGTAGTTATCATGGGCTGAGGGGTGGGAAGATAGGAGAGATGTTGTTTAAGGGTATAAACTTGTAACAAGTAGTAAATAAGTCTTACAGATCTAATGCACAGTACCGTGAATATAGACAACAATATTCTACTCTGTTCTAGCTTACTAAGAAACTGGATCTCAATTATTTCAACTACTAAAGAGAAATGATAATTATGTAGCATGATAAAGGTACTAATTATTATCACAATGGCAATCATATTATAATATGTAAATGTATCAAATCAACATGTTAGACACCTTACATTTACAGTGTTAAGTATCAAATATATTTCAGTTAAAAAAAGAATGTCACAGTTAGGTGATCCAGGTAAGCAAGGAACTAAAAAGCCTCCGAGGGTGGGGAATGGGAAAGAAGACAAGTGTAAAAAGCTTGTCCTGGCTCAGTCACCATCTTGCTGTAGTCTTTTTTTTTTTTCCTTTTGTTTAAAATTCAGTTACAAGTAACTAGGGATCTAAGTTCTGTGCACTTGGGATGAATAAGTTACTTCCTGTCTTAAGTAGCTCACAGGTTTCTTTATATTTCAGGACCTTGTACCTACCATCTGAAAATTAGGTTGATCTAAGTCAGTTTTCCTTAAACATGAGTAATGTATGGTATCCTTTTAAACAAAAAGAATTATTAAATTCTTCCAGTATTACTAAATTATTTACGGCAGCCCACCAGGCTCCCCCGTCCCTGGGATTCTCCAGGCAAGAGTACTGGAGTGGGTTGCCATTTCCTTCTCCAGTGCATGAAAGTGAAAAGTCAAAGTGAAGTCGCTCAGTCGTGTCCGACTCTTAGTGACCCCATGGACTGCAGCCTACCAGGCTCCTCCATCCATGGGATTTTCCAGGCAAGAGTACTGGAGTGGGGTGCCATTGCCTTCTCCGATTTAGGTTATAATGTTACTTAAAAATAAACACTACCAAAAACAAACTCCTTACCTCATAGTTGTGATTCAACTAACTGTACAGCCCAAACAAATTTACAAACTAAATATAAATACAATCAAGATCCACAGACTTAGGAAACAATCTTAGGGTTACCAAAGGCGAAAGGTCAGTGGAAGGGATAAATTAGGAGGTTGCAATTAACACATACACACTACTATATATGAAATAGACAACTACTAAGGCCCTACTGTGGAGCACAGGGAACTCTACTCAATAATCTGTAATGACCTATGTGGGAAAAGAACCTAAAAAAGAGCAGATATACAGATGTGTATAACCGAGTCACTTTGCTGTACACCTGAAACTAATACAACATTGTAAATCAACTATACTCCAATATAAAATAAAAACTTAAAAAAAAAACGACATTGTGGTGAATTCCCTGGTAGTCCAGTAGTTGGGATGCTGCACTTTCACTGCCAAGGACACAGGTTTGATTCCTGGTTGGGAAAGTAACGTCCTGCAAGCCACACAGAGCAGCCAGTAAACAACAAAAAAACATGACATCCTATAAAAATAAATAAACAAAATCAAACTTGGGAACATTTAGTTAGATATGAAGAATAATGGTTTTTGCTTTTGGCCACATGGCTTATGGGATGTTAATTCCCCAACCGGGCATCAAACCTGTGCCCTTGGCAGTGAAAGCATGAAGTCCTAACCACTGGACCACCAGTGAATTCCCAAGAATGATGTTTTATTAAAGTGAAGCTTCTGTCTCCCTCACAAGTGCAGTGCCCTCAGCTACACAAATTCTGTCATTCTCCTCCTCTGCTCAAACCACTGGAAAACCAAACTGATAGGGGAACCGCTGACTGAAACTGCCTGCCTTAGCCAGGAAAGATATTAATTGTAGCCAACTGCATGAGTTCTCTTACAAAGGAGGACACTTGCTCCTTGGAAGAAAGGCTATGACGGGCCTAGATAGCTTATTAGGAAGCAAAAACATTACTTTGCCAACAAAGGTCTGTCTAGTCAAAGCTATGGTTTTTCCAGTAGTCATGTACAGATGTGAAGAGTTGGACCATAAAGAAAGATTAGCGTTGAAGAATTGATGCTTTTGAACTGTGGTGTTGGAGAAGACTCTTGAGAGTCCCTTGGACTGCAAGGAGATCAAACCAGTCAATCCTAAAGGAAATCAGTCCTGAATATTCATTGGAAGGACTGATGCTGAAGCTCCAATACTTTGGCCACCTAATGCAAAGAACTGACTCATTGGAAAAGACCCAGATGCTGAGAAAGATTGAAGGCAGGAGAAGAAGGGGATGACAGAGGATGAGATGGTTTGATGGTATCACCGACTCGATGGACATGAGTTTGAGCAAGCTCTGGGAGTTGGTGATGGACTGGGAAGCCTGGTGTGCTGCAGTCCATGGGGTCGCAGAGTCGGACATGACTGAACGGAAGTGAACTGAACTGAGCCTGGATAACCCCATTACCATAAAATCCAAGACTGTGAGCCAAATGGCAGAGCAGAAAGACAAAGTCAAGATTAGAAGATTTGGTATTTTCAGCCTCACCACAGGTTCTCCAGAGGGGAGAGGGGCTGGAAAAGGAGTTAATATAATAATTGATCATGTCTGTGTGATGCAGTCTCCATAAAAATCCTGATGATAGTATGGAATTTGGAGAACTTCTGGGTTGGTGAACACGTGGAGGTACTGGGAGAGTGGCACTCCTAGAAAAGGCATGGAAGCTCAGAGCCCCTTCCCACATCCCACAAACATCTCTCCCACCTGGATGTTCATCTGTGTCACTTATCATTCTTTTTGTAATTAGCCGGTACACAATGAGTAGACTGTTTTCCTGAGTTCTGTGAGCCACTCTAGCAAATGAATCAAGGCCTGGGAGAGGGTCATGGGAACCTCTGATACACAGCCCATTGGTCAGAAGCACAGGTGATAACCTGGACTTGAAATTGCCATTCAAAGTTGAGGGGTGTGTAGCAGTCTTGTGAGACTGAACCCTTCACCTGGGGTCTGATACGACAGTATCAGGTAGAGAGTGTTGGACTGAGTTAAATTGTAGGGCACCCCGGCTGGTGTGGCAGGATTGCTTGGTGGAGGGGGAAAAGCCCACCCATGTCATGTCAGAAGTGTTATGAATGTGGTGGTAATGTGAGAACAAGGAGAAACACTGGAGTAGTGTAGGTTTCCTACTCACTAGCCAATCTTTTAAAAAAGCAGACGTTTTTATTTGTATAATTTTCTTGGTACAGTTCTTATAAATGACACATTTAAAAAATGTATTAAATCCAGCCAATTTGTTTGACTATGCCCTTCTAGCAAACAGTGTAGACTGGACATTAGAGGATAAAAATGTGCTGGAAGAGTGTGCCTATCCTTGTTCTGAGACATGCGATGGCAGCTACATGGCCTTGCAGCCTAGATGGCTGTGCTTTCTCTTACTTGCCATCCTCATATTTCTCTCTTCCTAGGTGGTGGGAGGGTGCCTGTCCAACCTCGGGTCAGCTGAGCCACCTGGGCCTTCTCCAGTCTGTCTCAAAAATACGAGCTGGGCCAAGTCAATTGTCTGTCTTTTGGGACTTTGAGACAAGGAATAGAGAAGGATTTAGGGTTGGAAAGATCCTTTGGAGGAGGAAATGGCAACCTGCTCCAGTCTTCTTGCCTGGAAAATTCAATGGACAGAGCAGCTTGGTGGGCTGCAGTCCATGGGGGTCATAAGAGTTGGACATGACTGAGCACACACACTTACTTAACAGTTACAGGTAGGGGGACTTCCCTGGTGGTCCAGTGGTTAAGACTTCACCATCCAATGCCGGGGAAGTGGGTTCTATCCCTGGTCTGGGAACTAAATCCCACCTGCCAAGGGACAGCTAAACCCATGTGCCACAATTAGAGAAGCTCTTCACACGCCACAAATAGAGAAAGCTCGTGCACCACAAAGAAGACCAAGGACAGACCCCCGCCCTCCAAAATAAAGATAAATAAATAAGTAACAATTCCAGGTAGGATTTGCAGCGAAAGTTCATGAAGCAGCATGGTGGCTGGGAGTCCAGTCTGAAATGTGGAAGAACATCAGACATCAGATGCTGGTGACTAGGGCAGCAGCAATTGTATGGGGGCGGCTAATGGTGGAGTGTGAGGCAAGGACCCAGCAAGCCCACCCAGGCCCTTAGAGCCCCTGCCCCTTCAGCACCAGTCTTTGTGGGGTCCTACTCCGTCACAGTGCCACTTCTTCAATTACCTTGATCAAATAACTAACTTCTATGTCCCAGTTTTCTCAACTGTAAAATGGACATAATAACAGAATCAACCTCATAGGAAGTGGGAAGGGCTTACAACTGGGCTTGGTACATCATGATCTGTCCATAATTAACTCTAATCAAAATTACTTCTTCTGTGACGTATTTTATATTACATTACAACAAATTTGTGTTTGAATCGGCTAGCATGGACTGTTTCCTTATAGTTAAAACTCAGCAAAACAAGCAGGTGGTGTTGTTATCCTTTGAGTCTCCTTGGAACTTCATCTGTGTGGGTAAGAAGTAGGGGATTTCTGAAAATTGACCATCTAGCATTGGCTCTCTCATTTTCAGTAAGCTCATTTTGATTCTTTGATAAAGTAAGACAGTGATTTACAATAATGGCTCAAATTTAAGGAATGGTCATTGTTGAGTGTGTTACATCAAGTGGAGGAACTAGTAATTTTTAGAGTCTTTTTAAACAAAGATAAATAATGGGTAGGCTGAGTCCTGAGAAATTCAAGTTCAGAGTCATGGGTTCCCCAGGCAAGTATGAAATGCATACAGTCAGAGGAAAGTGTGGTATGCAGTAGGAGCCAAAAGAACTGACCAAGGAGAGGGAAAAGAATTATTCCTGTCTAACAAAAGAATTTTTCTCTTTTTCTACTTTATGTCTCTAGCTCTTCTTTCCAAGTTTTAAATTTAGTCAATAGGGAAATAATGCCCCTGCCTTTGAGACTTATTTCTGAATTGCCATTGAAAATGAGTGAGAACGCAGGGCCAGTGCCTAACACACAAGGACCCCAGCAAACATTTGCCTGACCGAACTAAGCATTCAAATGTACTCTGCAACCTTATTAGACATACTTATTCCATAAAACAAATACTGTCTCCAAACCACCACAAAATCGAGAGGAAATCAACAGAGGACTGATGAAAGAAAGAGAAAATGTAATTGCCTGAATGTTTTGTTTTTAGAACCGTTTAGTCACACCTACTAAACCACAATGACTCTCCCTGTCTCTACAGAGACCAAAGAGGTTCAACTACACCAAAATAAAATGTGTTAACTTTACAGCCGGTGGACCTCACAAACACCAATTTCACACGTGATGAACCATTTCACAAAGCACGGCTTCCATGAGAACAGGGTAGGGAATAGCCTCGGCTGGGCCTCTGTGTGCTGCCCTGCCTATAACTGGCTAAGTGACAGAGCAGGCACTTCAATTCCAAGCTTTGGGTGTTTCATCTGTGAAGTGAGGACATGAACTTCGGGAGATGGTCTTCAAGATGCCTTCTGGCTGTAACACTCCATTGAAGTCTACTCAGGTTCAAATTTTAGATTGTGAGAAAATATAAAGCAGGCAGAAAAGGCAAAGCTCAGAAGAGACATCTATTTACAATAGGGGGGTACAGAGATTTTAGTGATGTCTGAGGTAGCCAGCCTACAAGGCAGCCCTGTGATCTCACCTTCTGGCATTCGCACCCTTGAGTCATCCCTCCCGTATGGAATAGGGCTGACCTGTGTAAACAACAGGATGTTATGGGATGTGCCAGACTTCTTTTTCATTTTTATTTTTTAATATTTATTTCCTTATTTGGCTGTGCAGGGTCTTAGTTGTGGCATGCAGGATCTAGCTCCCTGACTAGGGATTGAATGTGGACCCGTTGCATTGGGAGTGTGGAGTCTTAGCCACCGGACCACCAGGGAAGTCTTGGATGTGACTTCAGAAAAGACACTATGGCTTTCGCCATAGTGTCTTGGATCTCTCTCTGTGGGGGAATCCAAGCATCATGTCATAAAGATACCTAAGCATATAGAGAGGTCTACATGAGGAGCAACTGAGGTCCCATGCCAACAACCAGCTCCATATGGGAGAACTGTCTTGGAAGCAGAACCTCCAGCCACAGTCAAGCCTTCAGATAAATGCAGCTCCTGTGAACATCTTGACGGACACTTCATCAGAAACCCATGCCAGAACCAGTCAGCTAAGCTATTCCTAAATTTCTGAACTACAGGAATTACGTGAGATAACATGTTTATTCTTATTTTTAGCCACTAAGTTTTGGGGTGATTTATTTTATGTGCTGTGCTTAGTTGCATCTGACTCTTTGCGACTCCATGGACTGCAGCATGCCAGGCTTCTCAGTCCTTGGAATTCTCCAGGCAAGGGTACTGGAGTGGGTTGCCCATGCCCTCCTCCAGGGGATCTTCCTGACCCAGGGGTCAAACCCAGGTGTCCCGCATTGCAGGCAGATTCTTTAACCAGTTGAGCTACCAGGGAAGCCCAATTTGTTAAATAGCAATACACAACTATTAGAACATCTGTAAGAAAATTACAGTTGTTCTTATAGAGTATTTGTATAGCATACACTGGTTATATACATCTCATCTTTATTCCTTAACTTATTCACTTATCAGAAAATTTATCAAGAACTTACTCTCTGCCAGACACTGTGCCAGGTGGTAGAAATTCAGGAAAAAATGAAGTTTCCTATCTTCAAGAAGCTCATAATCTGAAAAGCTGGAGTGGCTGGGGGTAGTGGCAAATCATAAATGTGTATAACAGATGCCACTTTGATTTCTCTGCTTTATTATCACATTTTCTGTTTCTGCCAGAGTTTCGAGTACATAAACTTTGGCTGTGACTTCAGCGGTCGAAGAGAATGCTCATCAGTTACTGCTGCGTGATTGTTTTTGGTTTTAATAAGAGTGATCAATACCATCAGCTCCCCCTTTAAATGCTAATGAATCCTTTAACACAGCAGATGTAGACATACAGTACACTGCAGATTAAAATTAGGCACAAAATTAAATTGCTTACACATAGCAAAGGAGCCAGTTTGGACATCTTGATAATCAGCCACAACCAGCTGACAAATCTTGAATTGTCCCTGCATCAAGGCTAAGCCATCCCCTGTCTCAGCCAGAACAGGCACCATCAGGCATCAGGAGTGCACCTGGTGCCCATGGCCACGAGAAAGGAAAACTGCCAGGTCAGACTTTCAGGAAAACTTTACGTACTTTTAGAAGGAGCACCGGGATCGGGAACAACTAATAGTCATTAAAAAAAAAAGAAGAGCTTTGGGAGGAGTTCCCTGCTGGTCTAGTGGTTAGGATCTGGCACTTTCATGGCCCTGGCCTGGGGTTCAGTCCCCGGTTGGGGAACTGAGATCTTACAAGGCTCGAAGCACAGGCAAAACAAAACAAAAATACAACACCACCCTTTGGGCCTCTGGAAAGAAAAGCTATATCATGAGATTCTATCAGCGTCCGAAAGGACAATGTCTCTGTGTCAATTTCTTGAACATACATAATATTTTTATGCTTTTTCTATTCCTGTGACAAGCATTTCTTGAGATCTGCTATTTATTGTGCTATACTAGGTACAAAAACTCAAAATGGAAAATGAGCATAGTTTACTATGACACAAGGGGTTACTTCTTGGGAAAAACAGGCTGGCCTTTCCTTGGGGGCCTTGGCACACCCAGAATCTGCTCTCACTGATAAGCGCCCCCATCCCCCCTTTTGTTTTTTGGCAGCACCATGCTGCTTGCAAGATCTTAGTTCCCCAATCTGGGACTGAACCTGGGCCACAGCAGTGAAACTGCTGAGTCCTAACCACTGGATCACCAAGGAATTCTCAATAAGCCCCCAAATCAAATCAGTGTCTCAGAGTTGTTCTCAGGGGCCAATTCACATTGGCAAAACTCATGAGAGACTGATGTATAAAATCAGAATGGTAATTTTTTTTCAATACTAGAAATGTAACTGTAAAGCAAATTGGAGAATCCTGTTAAGGTCACTTAATGAGCATGAGATTAGAACAAGAATTTAAATGATTTGATGGTTTATTAGTTTGATCAATATATTTGCCAATTAATGTATTCATTCAGTAAACAGATTGAGTACCAATTGTGTGTTGGAAATAACACTGGTGATCTATGAAAGAGTACAGAGGAGCAGATTTGGGGATGATTTCAACAAAGGGAGATATATCTGATTAACCACAAGGTCCTGTGTGAACACATGAGGATGAGCCCTGACCTAGGCCTGGGGATCAGGGAGGGCTTCCTGGAGGAAGCAAGGTCTTAGCAGAGAGCTAAAGGCTGACTCAGCCAGACAGTGCAGAGGAAGCTGGGTGGAGGGAGTTTTGAAGAAAAGGGAGAACATAGCAGCGTTTCAGTTTGATTTCTGTGAGGAGAGGCAGATAGTGATGCAGAAAAGGTAAGCAGGAGCCCAATCGAATGACAATCTCCACAAAAAGTTTATATTTCCCTAACCAAGTAGACTCTCACATCAGTCTGGGAAAGGCTCTGCTGGACAATGTTGTGATGCTTACTGGTCTCTAGGAGTGATTGGGCACATTATGCCCTGTGTGAAGGCTTGGTGTGGATAGTATGGCTAACCGTTTCCTTTGTGGACTGCCTTATTCTGGGCTTCTAAGGCTGACCACCTCTGTCTGTCCCCAAACCCATGTCCTAACTCTTCTACCACCTCTAGAAGATGCATCATTTCATGTCTCTGGTCTGATATATATGCATGCTTTTCAGCCCTGGGAGGTATTGTGGTGTTTGTGGCCATTCCATCAATGGATTCTTGGTGGTTAGTTGTATTTCCCCGTTGCCAAGTTCTTGGGCACCACTGTACTGTCCTCCCAGGGCGCCTTCAGGGGAGTGGGAACACAAGGCTTAAGCAATGGTGCAAGGGACTAAGTGATAAGATGCCTCCAAGAGGAGTTCAGAATGAGCAAAGTGACTGGAACTGTGGACAGAGGGCTTCCAGGATGACAGCTGGAACTTGAGGGCTGAGTGAGACTCACCTAGGTGGTAGGGAAGCAATTTCTTTGGGACAGTTGAGTAAATAGAACATTGATTATGGAGGGTAGACTTTTTTTTAGTTTTGAATGAGCTACAAGATCACAGATCAGATCAGATCAGTCGCTCATTTGTGTCTGACTCTTTGCGACCCCATGAATCGCAGCACGCCAGGCCTCCCTGTTCATCACCAACTCCTGGAGTTCACTGAGACACAAGTCCACTTCATTCTTTCACTCTCTTAATTTGCTCATGCATTGCTTGGCCAGCCAGCGAGTCAAAGGGAAAGGGCAATAGAGTGAAAAGTCACTGGTGCCTGCTACCCTAAAGCCTCGACAAGGTTGACCACGGATCTAGTGTTTTTTTCCACCTCCACAATCTCATATACCAGTTCCAGGAGCAGCAAATACAGCTGGGTCCAGGTCTTATGCTCTGACTTCCCCAGGCCATCCTGGCTTAACTGCAGCTTCTCAAACCCGAGTGATGGCAAGAGATTTTATAAGCCTCCTCACTGCTGCTGCTGCTGCTGCTAAGTCGCTTCAGTCGTGTCTGACTCTGTGCGACCCCAGAGATGGCAGCCCACCAGGCTCCCCTGTCCCTGGGATTCTCCAGGCAAGAACAACACTGGAGTGGGTTGCCGTTTCCTTCTCCAATACTACAGTGTCTCTAATTTAGAGTTTCCATGATAAGTTGGCACAACCGAATCACAGCATCTTGTAGCTGAGCCAGCGTTTCAGAAGCATGCCGTATATGTACCAACCTGTTGAGGTGAAATGGTAAGTTATAAAGAGACTTGGGAGACATAAAATATTTGGTATTTCTCAACTTGGAACAGTTGCAATTGAGTCAGAATGCTGTGAGCTGTGTGCAGGCTGTTTTGATCCTGCCGTTTTGAACCACTGGACATTCCGATCTTGATGTGTTGACCCTTGGACTTTTAAACACTTATTTATGGATAAAATGTGATCAGAACTATATATAACTACTGGGAAATGTTTGTGTTAAGGAAGAATGTCATTCAGTTCAGTTTGGTTGCTCAGTCATGTCCGACTCTTTGCGACCCCATGAACCGCAGCATGCCAGGCCTCCCTGTCCATCACCAACTCCCGGAGTCCACCCAAGCCCATGTCCATTGAGTCAGTGATGCCATCCAACCATCTCATCCTCTGTCATCCCCTTCTCCTCCTGCCATCAGTCTTTCCCAGCATCAGGGTCTTTTCAAATGAGTCAGCTCTTCACATCAGGTGGCCAAAGTATTGGAGTTTCAGCTTCAACATCAGTCCTTCCAATGAACACTGAAGGACTGATCTCCTTTAGCATGGACTGGTTGGATCTCCTTGCAGTCCAAGGAACTCTCAAGAGTCTTCTCCAACACCACGGTTCAAAAGCATCAATTCTTGGGCGCTCAGCTTTCTTTATAGTCCAACTCTCACATCCATACATGACTACTGGAAAAACCATATTCTTCACTAGACGGACCTTTGTTGACAAAGTAATGTCTCTGCTTTTGAATATGCTGTCTAGGTTGGTCATAACTTTCCTTCCAAGGAGTAAGTGTCATTTAATTTCATGGCTGCAATCACCATCTGCAGTGATTTTGGAGCCCCAAAAAATAAAGTCAGCCACTGTTTCCACTGTTTCCCCATCTATTTCCCATGAAGTGATGGGACCACATGCCATGATCTTAGTTTTCTGAATGTTGAGTTTTAAGCCAACTTTTTTACTCTCCTTTTTCACTTTCATCAAGAGGCTTTTGAGTTCCTCTTCACTTTCTGCCATAAGGGTGGTGTCATCTGCATATATGAGGTTATTGATATTTCTCCCGGCAATCTTGATTCCAGCTTGTGCTTCTTCCAGCCCAGCGTTTCTCATGATGTGCTCTGCATGTCATTATGCCAATTCAGTTCCCTGATATTTCATCTAACGGGCTTTCCTGGTGAAGAATCCACCTACCAATGCAGGTGACTCAGGTTTGATCCCTGGTTTGGGAAGACCCCCTTGAGAAGGAAATGGCAAACCCGCTCCAGTATTCTTGCTTGGAAAATCCCATGGACAGAGGAGCCAGGTGGGCGACATACAGTCCATGGGGTCACAAACAGCTGGACACGACTGAGCATCCACACTGAGCACACACACATGCATTCTATTCAACATAATAAAACTATTTCCCATTTTCATATTAATTTTTATTGTACTGATTTTCCCCCATAGGATTAGTTCTTTTCAATGAAAGTTTTACAATGAAGATTTTATATATCATTTTTTCTGTTGTTCATACCAAGTTTTATCATTATCACTTCTGCCACTGTGAGTCTTCTTTTGTGTCTTCATCTAATTATCCCAGATTTTACTGTTTTAAATTTTACTGTGAATTTTTTTTTACTGTGAATATTTTTAAACATTGCAGTTTAATTTTTATAATTTTTATGAATAATATTCAGAAATTGGTTGAAAACAATGACCAGGTTATATATATTTCTCAAGTATCTTTGGTAAGTAATCTCCAGTTCTCCTTTACATATGTAGGATTATTCAGTTATTCAGGTCAGTGCTGTAGCATTGCTGTCTAGTGACTATGCAGAGAGCAAAACATCATGCTTTGCCTGGGCAGTGCCTGGAGTAATGCTTGCCTCTTTGGTAGCAACCAGTACAGATCCAGGTGTTTCAGACTTGATCTGAAGCGTACTGAGGGTCTGCCACACCCCCACACTTACAGGTGCCTAACTCAAGGTAGAGTTTCTTAATTTGTTCCTACTATGATTTTTCCTCTTAAAGTATCCCTGGTGGTTTTTCATTGTTGTTGTTGTTTTTGCTGTTGATTGTTGTTGCTATTAATGTCAGCCTCTTGCAACTGATTTAACTTGATGGGGAAAAAAGTCCTCTTAATCCTTGTTCTGTTCTTCACTTACATTCATCTTGCAACATGGCAAGCAATTTTGGATGAATAAGCATCATTAGGAAAAAAAATAACATCCACCCTTATTATTTCTTTAATAATAAGAATAATTTCTTTCAACCAAGAAGCAGACCACAGATGTTCGTATTTTGGTTTTGACTAGGAGCATTGAGGTGACAGGAATTTTTTCATGAGATCTTTTGAGGTGGTCAATTTTGTACAGTGTTGGAATGACCTCTTTGTGATTAGCTACTGCACTAACTAGGAATGAGGTCATTGAGTCATTTTACTACCAGGTAGGATTCTCCAATGAATAGCCCAGGAAAGCAAGGGAAAAAGCATGAAACAAGCAATTATTGGCATAACACCTTTTAAACTAGAGTCTTAAATAATTCCCCAGAATGAACCTTTTGTTTAATAATTAAATCCATACTCCATGTTCCATCAGAGTGACCTAGTTTAGATTGCATTTAGCTACTTATCCAAAAATCCTAATCAAAGAAAGTATTTTATTGCTTATTTAGAAGCAGCATGCTATGAAGATAACATACTTTGTATTAGCCCTCTTAAAAAAATTAAACATGAACAAAGGACAAAGGGAAAAATAACTGAAAACAGATGTGGTTGATATAAGCTTCATGAGAAAGGATTACAGTCAAACTTAAATCCTTGGAGAAGTTGGTCATCCACAGTGGAAAAGAGGACCTCAGTGCCTAATGTCACACTTTTGCTTGTAAATGCAGGTGTTAAACAATAAGAATTATACAGTTGAATTGTTGGATTGATGGTTAGGTCACAACTTTCCACACAGGTGAAGTTGTTTCCTATAACTTAGATTTTGTGGTGGTGGTGGTTTAGTTTCTAAGTTGTGTCCAACTCTTGCAACCCTATGGACTGTAACCTGCCAGGCTCCTCTATCCATGGGATTCTTTAATGCTGCCCAAACCAACCCCAGGCCCCAAGGACCGTATTAGAGCAGGGCAATTACTCCAGGAATATATGCATGTACTCGATGACTGGTTTCTATTAAAAGAGAACCACCCCCAACACTGGCAATTCCCCAGAATCAGATTTCTACAGAGCACTGAGAATTCTATGCAGGGCAAAGAACAGTTGATATTCAGAGCTAGTGAATGTTGAACAGAAACTCAGAATGTACTGAAAATAACATTTATTCATTTGACATATAGTACATTTGTTGCCACCAGGCTTTTTTGATTTGTAAAAATATGTAGGATTTCCCAAGCCAGATTCCACAATGCCTGTCCTAAACTGTGGTCAGCTTCCTCCCACCCATACCATTCACCTCTTTACCCCGAGCTGCTTATAGCTTTCTTGCTACAAGGATGGTATTTACTGTCTTGCTCTAACAAGGACGATAGTAATTTTAAATTTCTCTGACTTTTAGCTTGTGATGTTATCATCCTGTTCTGTGTCTGTTTTCTTTTAGATTTTAGAGTTCTGACATCCCAAGAGGACTTTACAGACCTTTGTTTTCCCCTCTTGGCTCCTCCTTTGGCAAAATATAGAAAATAATATTTGATTGCAGTCCCTGGGAGCTTTAGGAAAGAAACAACCACAAATCTCCTAAGCAGTTTAGATTTCTGGTTTCTGATGAGTCTCATGGAATGATATGTGGCATTATGATCAAGTCCAATAACCTTTTTTATTGCCTAAAAATGGCAAGCCAAGTCAATTCAGCTCTGACTAAGATAAAAACCCAAATGACTTACTAAAATAAATACTAACCGGCTGTGTGGAGATTGGGCAAGGCAAGTGAGGCACTTGCCTTGGATACAAAATTTAAGGAAGCATTAAAAAAGCCCCACCTGAGTAATCAAAATAAATGATATTTTAATGCAATATTTTTTAAAGAGAAAATTAATGCAAAGAATACATGATGAACAAAATATTAATATAAGATTTTTAAATAAAGACAGGACCAGTAACAGAGTCTTGCCAAGCCATATTGGAGCCTTAGACAAAAGGAAAAACCAGTAATACTGATCCTGTCTTTCTCCAGAATCTCGATTTTTTTTGTTTATCATTAATTTTTTGCATTAATTTTCATTTATTTAAATATTTCACTAGAATATTATTTAAGTATTGCACTAGAATATTATTAATCTTGATTATTGAGCTTTCAATTCCCCCTTAAATTTTGCACCCAAGATGAGTGCCCTATTTAAGCTAAGTTTCTGCATTTAAGTTCACCCTAGTCCAGGCCCTGCTAATCACAAAAGCAGTGGCTAGGGTAATACAGTGGTATATTCCCTTCTCTAAAGATGGTAATTCAGGGGAATAAAATATATATAGTTATGTTTTAAGTCCAGTTACTTACAATGGACAACCAACATCCACAATTTTGGCCTTGTTTTGGCTATAGGCTCTCTTAGAAGGTGTTTTCTAACCCCCTGGAAGGGAAACATTGTCTTTTGTTAATTCTATCTGAAGGCAGCACATTATCAAAATCCATTACATTGAAAACAAAATACTAAGAAAAGCTTGACTAGTTCAATTCATCAAAAGTTTCTCCTTCCTCGGAAGTTTCCTCTGGGTCTTTCCCTGTTGCTCTTGGCAGGGGAGGGCCTGTGGGGTTTCTTGCGGTACTCCACCTTTGTCCATCCCCCTTCACTGACTTTGCTCTCCTCCTCATTGGCTCGTGAGTCCATGTCAGTGCACAAAGGCATCCCTGGGATGGTCCTGGGTTGATGGGAGGCATCCGGGCTTCTCTTGAAGTCAGGTGACTGGTGAGCATTGAGTGCTGACCGAGAAACCCTGTAGAATTTTCCAGAATATCTTTCTCTTGAAGGAGTGGAGTGCTGACTTTTCCCACTGTGTCTTCCTCTTGGAGAAGAATTCAGTGAGTGACTAGCTCGATCATATTTGTTCCTGCTTCTACCAGAGTATTGCCCCCTCTCTAAAGAGCTGTCAGTATTAACACTGGAAAAGCCACTATCCCTGGAGTTAAGATGCAGAGAAGAGAAGTTTTTGGTCAGTCCGTACTGAGTAGGAGAGGAGCTTCTGGACTGGTTTATAGGTGTAATCTGTTGATACTTAATGGGCACCTGGGTCCGCCTCACCGCAGCTGCATAGGAGTCCTGGTCATTGAAATAGGGGAAGAATTGGGACGCCAGGATGGGGTTGCTCTGGGAGCGCTGTAGGGAAGTGTTGGATGCAATCTGCCGCATCCTCAGAGTATCCAGCCACTGGCAATCAGCGTCTGTGGAAGAAATGGAAATGGGCATCTTTGAAGCCACAGTAAAGCTGCATGCCTAATTCATAAGACTGTCTCACAAAATTTCAAACCTCTTAGGGAAGCTCTAAGCATTACCATTCATAATTCTAGGCTAGGTATCAGAACATTTCCTTTATTATAAACATTTATTTAAAAAAAACAGGGGCATTTATACTTACCAAATGTATGCTATATGCTGGCACTCTTCCAAAGGCTTTTCTTACAGTATATCATTTAATTTCCCTGACATCTTCTTAGAAACCATGCTCAGTCACTCAATCATGTCTGACTCTTTGTGACCCCATGGACTGTGGCCTGCCAAACTCCTCAGTCCATGGGATTCTCCAGGCAAGAATACTGGAAGAAGGTTGCCATTTCCTCCTCCAAGGGATCTTCCCCATCCAGGGATCAAACTTGCGTCTCCTGTGGCTCCTGCATTGGCAGGGAGATTCTTTACCACTGAGCCAGGTCAATACTAATAATATCATTCTATAATGGAGGAGACTGATGCTTGAGAGGTGAAGTGACCAGACCCATGTTCACTCAGCTAATACTGCATCTAAATTCTATCTTCTTCTCAACTTAGCCATGTTGTCACTTCTAGAAATTACTGTTTAAGTGTCTTTGGATGGCAGGGGCATGTTTAGTCAACAAAAGGCTTTTTGCTAACCAGAACTTTTAAATACTCAAGAACACTAAATGCAGATAAAAGAGATTGGGTTCTAATGGTTGAGACAGCTAGAGATTGGAAGAAAGACAATTTATATCTCCAGAGGAGAGATTCCTGAGGTTCAGGAATAAGAAGTTTTCTGCCTGAAAAATGAAGCTTTGTGGCAAACAGGAAGAAGTTACAGTAAAAGAAAATGCTTAATTAACAGCCACTTAGTAAACTATATACTTTATGAATAAGCAAGTTCCTCCCACCTTGGATCTTCTCTGTCTTCCCTAGGGCCTGCATTGCCCACATCCCAAGTTCCCTGGCATCCTCCCTGAGCCCTGCTTGTGCCAGCGAGGCTCCTGGAGAGGAACAGAGTGTGCCCACTCCCTCTGCCAGCATCAATGCCTCGTGCCTCTCAGGTGAGGGGTGCATCCAGACATAGGCATCCTCCTGTGTTCAGGCTCACAGGCTTCAGCCAACCATCACATGCTTCTTTCCCTTCACTTGGACCTCCCCGAAATCTTAGCTTCCAACAGAATGCCAATCTTGTTCAGTGTCCAACCCCCTACACAGAGCCATGTGCACTGGGAAAGCTGATCACATCCAGCCCTAAGGCAGACTTCGATTAGTCCAAGCCATACATATGATACCATGGTTAAGAATGAACAAGGTGCTCAGCTCTGGCCAAAACGACCTGAAAGGCAGTCTGCAAAGGGGTCTCTAAGCAAGTCTTTCTCCCTCCCAAGCATGAGAACAGAGAAGGGATTGACCTCTTATTTCCTGTGGGCGTTACCATATCTTTATACAATGACTGTGAATGTGAGAGGAGTTAGGCTGAGGACCAAGGCAACCTGTTAAGGATGGCAGAGTAGAAACCAGGCAAGGCTCATTTCTCATCCTTAACATGGTTGAGCGCCTTATCTTACTGTACCTGGAGCCGGGCCTTCCTCTGGACTTTTTGTGATGGAAGATGGTAAATTTTAGTATAGTTAAAACCCATGGTTTAAGAACTTTAGAATGAGAAAGAAAAATAACCCAATCAACCATGCTGACAGAGCAAAGCAGGTCTAGCATGCTGTCAAATAATTTGTTGCTGGGTTTAGAATACTGCCCAGGATCCTGGGGCCCCTGGCCAGTGGGCATTTAGAGCACCTGGTGTGCCTGGGAAGCCGGTCCGCACGGCGGAGGACACAGAAGTTGGGCTCTCGTAACTCGGCGACAGTAGCCATCAGGGCGCTTTGTTGCCATGCCACCGAAGAACCTTCTGTTATGACTTCTCAGGGATATTTTCTTTTCTTTTTTTTTTTTAAAGAGTTTATTTCTATTACAATGTAGCAAGTGAGGGATTTAAACTGCTGTGTTGGTTAGATCATGGAAGGACACACACTTGAACCCTGATTAATTATTGTTGTTTAATTGCTAAGTCGAGTCTGACTCTTTTGCGACCCCATGGTCCATAGCCCACCAGGCTCCTCTGTTCATGGGGTTTCCTAGGCAAGAACACTGGAGTGGGTTGCCATCTCCTTCTCCATCAAAGGTATTTTCTTATTGGGAAAAAGAGGCATTGGTCAGAAAACATGTGTTTTTGGTTTGTTGGGAAGGTATGTTTCTCATGGCAAAAGGTGATTTGCACAGGGGTTTATGTATCCATCTCCAGAGTGTTTGTTAGCCTGAGTCTGGGTTGTATTAGAGTTTCTGGGTCTGCAAAGGTGAAGGTCAGAACTTTTCCCCTGAGGCTAGCAAATAACGACCAGTTCATCAACAAGGCAGCCTGTCTTACTCTAAGTCATGTCTAAATGGCTTCTTTATAGTATCTGTAATTATTATCACCACTACCCAGCATATGCATTTCATGTTTCTCTTTCTCTCTCCTCCTTTCCTTTCTTCCTCCCTTACTTTTATCAACCCCTGACCCCCGGCCCTCTCTCTTGCTTGCCCTGTCATTCTTTTGCTTTGATGGATCTGTGGTGTTAAGGACTCAAGAGGTTGCCCCAGTGACAGCAGTGACTTCCTAGGAATGTGTGCTGGACATGGAAGACAATTCTTATCTTTATCTACAGTCTTGGAAACTAAATATATATGTATATAAATATACATACATATTTTTCAATAGGACATAATCATTAATTTTTATCTTCTCTGATAGTTACTTGAATATGGAACTGTATTATAATATGTTCTTATTTCCAAGCCCATAATTTCTACTTTCCATATAATCTGTGTATAAAGCCAATAAGGACTTCCCTGATGGCTCAAACGGTAAAGCGTCTGTCTACAATGTGGGAGACCTGGGTTTGATCCCTGGGTCGGGAAGATCCCCTGGAGAAGGAAATGGCAATCCACTCCAGTACTATTGCCTGGAAAATCCCATGGACAGAGGAGCCTGGTAGGCTACAGTCCATGGGGTCGCAAAGAGTCGGACACGACTGAGCCAATATTCTAAAAATAGGAGGAAGTATGATATTAGAGGGCTTCCCCAGTGGCTCAGCGGTAAAAAATCTGCCTGTAATGCAGGACCTGCAGGAGACACAGGTTCAACCCCTGGGTCAAGGAGATCCCCTGGAGGAAGGCATGGCAACCCACTCTGGTACTCTTGCCTGGAGAATCGCATGGACAGAGCAGCCTGGCGGGCTGTATATAGTCCATAAGGTCACAAAGAATCAGACACAACTGAATCGACTTAGCACGCATGCATGCATGATATTAGAAATCTCTATGGGAGGAACTTCCCTGGTGGTCCAGTGGCTAAGACTCTGCTCCCAGTGCAGGGTGCTCAGGTTTGATCCCTGGTCGGGAAGCTAGATCTCACACGCTGCAACTAGGAGTTCAAATGCCTGAACTGAAAGATCCCGCATGCCGCAACTAAGATCCAACGCAGCTAAATAAGTAAATAAGGATTCCCTAACCCAGTGGTTAGGATTCTACTCTTCCACTGTAGGGGACCTAGGTTCGATCCCTGGTTGGGGAACTAAGATCCTGCAAGCTGTACACACAGCAAAAAAAAAAAAAATCTATATAAACTTACAGACTGGTCCTTATTCCTGATGTGAGACTTTTGACATTTCCACTTTGGAACCTGTCTAGAGCACAACTAACTTACTTGAGTCAGACCTGCTCCCAGGGGTGCCCTCTGAGTTGGGGAATAACGTTTGAATGGCAAGCTGGACGGCCTTCACTTCATCCTGAGGTTTCATTCTACTCCACTGAATCGAATGGATGTGTTTAGTGCTTTTTGGAGTTCTAACATCGCTCTGTGGAATAAAAAAAAAATAGGGAGAGAAACCCACAACCGGATATATGCATGCTTATAAAACAGGGAAGAAAATCAGGTTATCATTATCTGTTCAAGGTAACTCTTTAGAACACTGTCATAAGGCATGAGGTAAAATATTTGCACTGTTTGCCTCAATATGGTAATATGGTTAAAATAAAAAAATTTAACTCCTTTATTCCTTAGTGGACTACAGTAGTTTAAAAAGGTGGTTGTCTTCTCTAAGAATTTGTTGGTAAATCTCAACTTACCTCTTTGTTTAATGAGTAATGAAATACAATGTCTTATGTTTATAGTAGTTGAAAACAGATATTTTGCTGAATAAATAAAATCTGACCACTATTTTGCTCAGGACTGCCTGCGGTCATCGGGGTACTGGTTAAGTATGGGTAGGTTGGTGGGCCCAGTTACCCCTTCATCACCAGGTGCCACACATCAGACAAGACTGAAGAACCTCTCAGGATTTGATAAGGTTATGAAAATACATATTTTTTAAAAAGCCCTGAAGTGACTGTTACCAACACAATTATCACATCATCCCGCAGTCTGAGGAGGAGAAGAGGAGGAGGCAGGGGAGAGAGAAAGAGAAGAGAAGAATTTGGTGAGGCGTGTCTCCAGAGCTAAGGCAGGCAGAGATGAAAACTGGCTGTTATTACTGTCCACTTACTAAAAAGAGAGCTTTTCCTTGGTACTGGGGAGTGGTCAACAGGCTCTAGATTCCCAGGTTCCCAGTTCCTCAAGACCAGTCGACTTCTTTTATTTAGGTCTGTGCCCTGCGAGCCACACTTTGACAATTAAGGCTATTTCTCAGTGCCTCCTTCCTACAGGCATGTACCCTGGCTGTGGAGGATAAATCATTGCCTGTCATCCTAACTGACTTCCAATATTGGGTCATCCTGAATAAGTGGACTGGCCAGGCTTTGGACTTCTCATATTAAAAATGCTAATCCGTAGCAGCTCAGAAGACCATCACTATGCAACAGCATAGGAAGTCCATTCGAGGCTGACTTCCCTCATCTTACTGTTGGGAAGGGAATGGCTAGAACAGCCAAGGAAGGCTGGAAGCTATTCACACTCGGAGGAACTTGGTGACCCCACGGATTCTCATTGACCACCCCAAACCTTGGGACCACCCTTCATCTCTCTGAGCCAGTTTTTTCCCTAGCTGCCACATGACGATAGTGCTCCTTACCTTTGAGTATTTGCACAAGGTTACTGAAATAACACAGGTGTGAGTTCCTCTTACAGTGTCTGCTGCTGCTGCTGCTAAGTCGCTTCAGTCGTGTCCGACTCTGTGCGACCCCATAGACGGCAGCCCACCAGGCTCCCCCATCCCTGGGATTCTCCAGGCAAGAGTACTGGAGTGGGGTGCCATTGCCTTCTCCGCTTACAGTGTCTAGGTCCTGGTAAATCCTTGCTAAATGTTTCTTAGATGAATAAGGGACTGAATGAATGAAAGGCATGTCCTACTGAGGGTAGCTGCATACTAACTACATACTACATATATACTAGTGAGGGTAGCTGTGTACTAACTACATTCATACTAACCATATCTCCACATGTGCCAAGACTCTGCTATAACTATTTCCCTCCATCCCATTCCCAGGTAGAGAAAACTACCTTGTGAAGCAGATTGTTCCACCACCATGAAGATCTTGCTCTTTTCAAAAACATAATTAGATCATTTAAAGCAGCAGAATACTTAAAACACCCACCATGGCGTTTACAGTGAGTCCAAACTCCTCACCTCGGCCCCAGGAGGCTCTATGCTTGGCCCCGCCCACCTCTCTAGCCTTGTCATGTCCTCTGTGCTTCAAACTTTTGTTTTTGCCCTTCCTCTGCTGTTCCCTGCTGCCTCACACTGAGAAAAAGGGTCTTTCCTGACCACTGAATCTAATGCCCAGAGTCTCACTATTTTCTGGTTCTCACTTATCACTCTGACATTACTAATTTATTTATTATCTTTAGCCCTCCACTGGAGTATATATAAACCTTGAGAGAGTATAGACTTAGATTTAGTCCACCCTAGTCACAGAATGATAGCATCACCTATTCAACAGACAAGAATTTGAGCAAACTCTGTGAGACAGTAGAGGACAGAGGAGCCTGGTGTGCTGCAGTCCATGGGGTCACAAAGAGTCAGACATGACTTAGCGACTAAACAAACAAATCACAGAATGGTACCTGTTGGTAGGCACTTGCTAAATATATGAATTTTAGTTTTAATAGCACCTATTTCTAAAATATTTGTTTTTCTAAAGCAAATATTTCTAAAATATTTGTTTGTACATTTTTCAATTTTTTTCATATATTAAATATATGGAATCTGGTTTTGATGGTAGTAATAGAGGTTGTACCCTGTCCTTGTGAAGAATCACTCACTGATCTACCCTCACCGTTAAACTCGAAGCACCAAGAAGGCAGAGCTTTGTTTAGGTCACTGTTCCATATCCCTAGTGTGTTGCACATGCATACATTTGTATTGAGAAGGTGCTCAATCATTATCTGATGAATGAATTATACTTCAATCTCTAGGTAAGCACCCTGTTCTCCTTCCTTTCGTTACTTTGTTAGAATAATTATATTGATCTTCCTATATTCATGGTGGTTAAATAGCTTCTCTTCCAATAAACGCTAAACACCCTGAGGCAGCAAATAAAAACCCCTTTGGAGAAACTGATGGTGAAGCCAACGGCCTTGCCCCCTCTCCCCTACCCCTTACCCAGGCTTACCTCATATGTGACAGTGCATTCTACAGTCTGATTTTCCACGATGCCTACAATCCACTTCTCCATTACAAATGGGGGCTGAAAAATAGAAGTTAGAAAGGTGTAGTGCTACAGTATGGGCTTCCCTGATGGCGCAGCAGTAAAGCAGCAGCCTGCAATGCAGGAGACACAGGTTCAATCCCTGGGTCAGGAAGATCCCCTGGAGAAGGAAACAGCTACTCACTCCAGTCTTCTTGCCTAGGAAATCCCATGGACAGAGGAGCCTGGCGGGCTACAGTCCGTGGGGTCACAGAGGTCAGACATGACTTAGAGACTAAACAGCAACAACAACTGCCTTAATACAGCCTGCCCTGCTACAGCGTAGGTTTCTTGGAGGCCAGTCATGCTGTACACAATTGGCAAATAGGGTGTGATGTCAGGCTATCATGAACGCCACTATGTCAGATTATTAGAAAAGCCCTCTTTGTTCCCATGTGATTACTCACAACATGCTAACGTCTGATCTTTGGGGGTTTGGTTTTTATAAGACATCCTTTTATATGTTTGTAAACAGCTAATCTTGTCTCCCACAATCTTCTCTTTTCTCATGCATCGCTCAGTTGTATCATTAGATCATTAACTCATGCTAATATCTGGGAGACTTCTCAGAAAGCTCTTTCACAATTAAGAAAAATCCTTAACAATCTAAGAAGACCCTAAAGTGCTTTTTCTTTTTTTTTTTTAATTTTATTTTATTTTTAAACTTTACATAATTGTATTAGTTTTGCCAAATATCAGAATGAATCCGCCACAGGTATACATGTGTTCCCTTTTTCTGAGTGCAGGCAGTGGCTGGTTTAGAGGTTTCATAACCACTCTGCTATCTGGTTATATCAGGATACCCAGCAACGTTGTGGGCACAAATGAAACTGGGGGTGGGTGGGTCATTTCCTGACTACATTAAGATAAATGAGTAATGAAGAAGCCTATGCTTTGGGTCCTATTTTAAGTGAGATGAAAGTGGTCTTTATTAGAGGTGAATCTCCACTCTCTTCCCACCCCCCAGCTCGTCATTCCAGATTTAAGGTTGCAAATGACTGGCTGACCATGAAATGGGTACAAAGCAAATTTGGTAGAGATTTAACTGAGCTTTTTTTTTTTTTTAAACATGAGAAAACAAAGAGAAGTTTACTAACATTTATACCTCATGTATACACGGGAGATACCCAGGGAAAAAGTAATTCAAAGAATTTAGGATTAAATGCCATGTTTATAGAGGAAAGGGAAGAGGGAGACATAGGCCTCTTGGAGGAGAGAGATTGACTTTTAGGAAAGACTATGGGCCCTTAGAGGAACAGATGGGAGGCAGGAGAGTTAGTGACAAAGCTTGTCTAGGTGTGGAGCCAACTTCTAGTCTCTTCTGGGACAAGAATCAATCTTGGTATTTTTTCTTTCCTTAATTAGGATTTTTTATTGTTTCTGTTGATGTTGAAAAGTCCTACAGATTTTGAATGGTCCAGCCCAGTCCTATTTTCTCCCAGAAGCCTTGTAAATGTTGGTGCATGATTTTGCAGAAGATACAGTTCCTCTGGAATGCATATATAGCCTTAGAGCAGAAACGCCTATGTTTAGTTTTATAACTCCACCCTGTTATTTTTGCTCTGAGTGACTTCCTTCCGTTAGCAGGCAGTGACTTGCTTCTCAGTGACACTGAAGCCACAAACAACCGGTAGCAACCAGAGACAGCACAGGTGGGGAGGAAAGAGAAAGTGTAGGTGTGTCCAGGCTCCCAGACACCAAAACACAGTCTGTCCCAACAGAATAAGGGAAAGGTGAAAGCAGATCATAACCTTTACAGATAAATGACATAACTTCCAGTACACAGGGGCAATCCAACAAAGAATATCAAGTCAATCTACTTGATGCATATGCTTGTAAATTAAAAGTGAAAGTGTTAGTTGCTCAGTCATGTTTGACTCCTTTGCCACTCCACGGACTATAGCCCGCCAGGCTCCTCTGTCCATGGAATTCTCCAGGCAAGAATACTGGAGTGGGTTGCCATTTCCTTCTCCAGGGGATCTTCCCAACCCGGGGATTGAACCTTGGTTTCTTTCATTGCAGGTGGATTTTTCACACGTGAATGGTTAGCAATCTCGTGCCTGGGAAGGGAACACATTTGCAAGTCTAATGCTGGGGATTTGAAGGCTTTTTTCACTTCCCCCACTTGTGTCTGCACCCTGTCTTGTTGCTGCCAGCCTCATTTTCTTCCCTGAAACCGAATAAGCAGTCGATCGTGTAGTAGATAGAGTTCATGCCTTTTATTACGTTTAGGGTAACTGTCCTGTTAACATTGTGGTTATTTAACTGAGTGGTTGACCTTCTACAATTGAAGTCTTATATGTATATTTTCAGTATGATTATTTTGAAGAGAAGCTAAGCATTTCTCTAAGTCTGTCTTCAGCATTTTAATGGGTGTGCTTCTACTATTGACCCCAGAGTAGTAAGATCCTGTCTGGTCACTACAGGAATTCACAGGGGTGAATTCAAGGAAACCATGAAGACTGCAATATGTGCCTTTTGGATACTCTCATCCAAGTCCTTCCAGAAATTCAAGAAATCTTCTCCTGACAAGTTTTTTAAAGTTTAAAATGACCCAAAATTCAAGGTAAATATTTTCATCATTAGCATTTTCTTTTCTTTAATAAATGACAGAATATGCCTAAAGAAATGCAGAAGAAAGTTAAAAAAAAATTAAACGACACTTTTCTGTAGTACTTTTTAGTTCACACAGCATAAGTGGAATTTTAACAAAAAACTATTATGATCTCAATCTGCTAAATAAAATGTGCCTTTCAACAGCCAGCTTGAAGCTGAGCTGGTATGAACATCATGAGCACAAAAGCATACCACTGGGGTATTTTAATGTCTTTGTTTGATATCTGTGAATTCAAAAAAGCTTTTAAGCCGTAAATAGAACCCTACCTTTGTCATCTTTAAAATCTCTGCATCAGGTAGGTTAGTGTTGAATGTCACATCTTTGATGTAGGTTATTGCAATTTCATCCCCATCCATCTCCATATACATTTTCCACTTACAGTCCTGGAATTAAAAGAAAAATTATAGAATTTGAGAAAGTAAAGCAATTTTTTTTTTTAGTCTCAATGTTTTATAACACATGAAGTATTCTCAATGAAGTATTATTGGAATTTTTTTTTTCCTTTATCAATAAAAGGACATGAAATTAGATCTCTTTCTATATCTAAATAACCCCCAGGCGGGGCAGTCTTGAGACACCATTTATCAATCTAAGTGTTCTATAATAGGAGTTGCAAACTCCACACCTTAAAGGGGCCAGGCAGATAAAAATGAGTAAAGGCAGGCAGTTAAGAGCCTTAAATTGTAACCTTTCAAAATAGACCCATTTAATTTACATGCTAAACATTGTAGGGATATTTCCCCATTGACACAAAGAAATGTGGTCTTCCCACTATTTTGAAATATAAGACTCTCCTGATCTACCTTTCACTTTCCCAGTGTTAATAATGACACAGATTCAAGAAATAGCTTCATTTCTTCTTAACAGGAAACGTGAGGCTATATGGCAATGGATAATTAGCCCAACCATTGGGGCAGGCATCAGGGGAAGGGTTCGGCTCTCTGGGATCTAAAGGATCACTGCCCTAAAGCCACCACTCATCTTCTGTTGATTGTTCCCATGTGGGAATATGAGCCTAGTCTTGATAGGTCCTTAAACGTTTCATAAAAAGTTGGATATCTGATTCTTATAAGAAACCTCTTGGTTTTTTAAATGTTAGTACGTTAATTAAATTTTCAGTAAAACGATAATGTAATGAAAAAGTGCTCTACAACATTAATCACCAGGGGAATGTAAATTAAAATCACAGTGAAATCCCACTGTACACCTATCAGGTGGCTAAGACTGAACATCAAATGTTGGTTGTGAGTTGGAGCTATTGGATTGTTGGTGGGAGTGTAAATGGTAAAATCACTGTTGGAAAAGTTTTGGCAATTTATTACAAAACTAACCATATATGTACTCTATGACCCACAAATTCTTCTCCTAAGTATTTACCCAAGGGAAATGAAAAAAGACTTGTTTGGTATTCTTCTGAGCAGCTGCATCATAACAGCTAAAGAAAACTGGAAACAGGCCAAGTGTTGATCAACAGGAGAATGGATGGACTGTGATATTTTCATAGAGTGGGATATTACTTAGCAATACAAAGGAATGAATTATCGATACATGCAACAACATGGATAAATCGCAAAAGCATTACAGTGAGTGAAATCTGGTACAAGAAAAAGAACAAACTAAGGCTTCAATTTACATGAATTTCTAGAATAGACAAAACCAACCTACAGTGGAAAATATTCAGAAAAGTGGTTGCTTCTGCAGATGGCAATTGACACATGAGGGGAATGTCCAAGGATGCTAATGCTCTGCTGATAGAAGTTTGCATTATATTGTCGCTGTTGCTTAGTCACTAAGTTGTGACCGACTCTTTGCGACCCCATGGACTGTAGCCCATCAGGCTCCTCTGTCCATGGGATTTCCCAGACAAGAATACTAGAGTGGGTTGCCATTTCCTTCTCCAGGGGATCTGCAGGACCCAGGCTTAGAACCCACATCTCCTGCATTGGCAGGTGAATTCTTTACCACTGAGCCACCAGGGAATCTGAGCTGGGTTATAAAGGTATATGTATTTGTTAAAACTTAAGTGTGTATACTTAACATGTGGTCATTTCTTATCATACTGAAGTACTTAGGAGAAAGTATACTGATATCTACATATTACTTTAAAATGCATCAAAAAATAAGGATTGATAGATGGCTAAAAGGATAGAGAGATGTAACAAAACAAGTGGGATAAAATGCTTCTGTTTGCATCTAGGAGGTGAGTATGCAAGAATTTCTATAACATTTTTTCAACTTTGCTTTTAGAAAAATGCAGCAATAAAAATGTTGGGGGATAAACACTGTGTATGCAATTAAAAGGAAAAAGAAACCAGTCTGTGCACCAAATTTGACCCCTGGATCATAAATTCATCCTCTCTCTTATGTTATTAGATAACAAAGGATTCTGAGAGATTAAGGATAATGCACTAAGTACCTTACACCTTGAAACCAAAACATGCTTTCACACCAGCAGACTTGGAATGGTCCCTGAGCAAGCTCAGACACAATTATTAGTGGAAGAACAGGAACAAAGAGACTGTTGAAAACCTGTTGGCTTCAGCGGGAAGCTGGAGGGGCCTATATTTTAGGAAAGCTTCTAGGGGAATGGCAGAATCAAGAAGGGCCCAGGCCTGAGGCGACTGTCCCTCCTTGCCCAGCCACGTTCATAAGGTGGAGAGCCAATTAGTGAAGGAAAAGTTCTATTCAATAACATGAAAACCTTGCTCTTGGCTAACACAAGTCAAATTAGTCGCTCAGAATTGACAAATCTCTCAGTATTTCTTTGTTTTGGAGCCACTGCTACCCTGGCAACGTGAGCCCTGAGATAACTGGGCAGGATAATGACTCTTTGGAGTCATGATTGCTCTTCTCTGAAATAGCAAGAGCCTCCTCAAGGCAATGGCTAGAATAAAAAGCCTTAGAAAAGACGAGTTTACTTAGTTCTGTTTTTTCTGCCTTCCAAGTTTTGGAATGAAGTTAGTCAAAAGCACAGTTAAAAGACCTTGAACTGTGGTGCAAATGCCTGACACTCTCTGTTTCACCTCTGTGACCGCAGGCCCCTGCCAATCAGAGACTGAGGGGAGCTCTGCATACAGAAGGGGCTTCAGAGGGAGCCCAGGCTGGGGGTGCTTACCATGCTCTTGGCATCTTGCTGGCTACTGACACTGTGCTGTTTTATTTGATACCAATAATGACCCTGCAAGTTAGCTTTATTTTCCCGTCAGGCAAGTGAGAAAAATGAGGCTTGGACAGATTAAGGAATTTTTCTAGGGTTCCCTGGCCAAGAAGTGATACAGGTGGGATTAGAAAAGCACAGAGCTGCCTGGCTCCAAAGTTGGAGGAGAAAGCAATAGGGAAGGGCAGCTGGGAGGTACAGAACGGACTCTCTGGCTGGTTGTCAGAGCTCCAGAGTGGGACCAGCTACTGACCACAGGCCAGAAGGAGCAGGGCTAGTGAAGACTTTGCCAATACAACCAAAATAACAAGTGGTCACAGGTCCTCCTCTGCAGCCCTAGCTGCTTGTTCTCCAAAATCCAATGTGGAGAAACAGGATCTACATGTAGGGTTATAGACCTTTAATTTTTTAATTTCTTTTTCTCTTATCTTAAAGCAAGCCTTTTACCTGAACCATAAAAGAAGATAGCGAGAGAAGTAATAAAACTATAATCAGAGAAGTTATAAGACAAGAGGGGCATTATCCATTCATTAAAAAGTAGGTACTCGTGGTTACAAAGCTGGGAGAGAAAGAAAGGAAATATGAAGTGTTCACCCAGATGATTAACTTAATGTGTCAAGGCCGTGGTGGTTTAGTTGCTGAGTCGTGTGCAATTCTTGTGACTCCATGGACTGTAGCCCACAAGGCTCCTCTGCCCATGGGATTTCCCAGGCAAGAATGGAGTGGCTTGTCATTTCCTTCTCCAGGGGATCTTCCCAACCCAGGGATAGAACCTGCATCTCCTGCGCTGGCAGAAGGATTCTTTACCACCGAGCCACCTGATATAACTCCTAGGTATCTTCAGGGTATCAGTGATTTCATTGTTCCTTAGTTAAGAATAGCAATCTACAAATGAAGTAATGAAATCCTTTAAATTTTACTGTTTTAAATTACCCATTTTAATTTTTAAAAATTAAAATCTACTCATTTTAAATTTTAAAAATGAAGGTGTTCCTGGCATTTTTGTCATTTGATGAGCCAGAGGTGTCCAAGAGCATTCTCCACGACTCCCAGGATTTAAACAAGTTATTGAATTCCACAGGACCCAGCCATGGATGGGATGCTGGAGAAGAAATTCTTAACCAATAGGTCACTGGAAAGGACCTCATATGGATGAGGTGAATTAAATCATCAACAGTATCACTAAAAATAAAAATTCTACATATTTATGAGCCTAACATAGAATTTTAAAGGCACAGTTGCTAGCTTTTCAGTTTCTTGCTAGTGATAGGAACCAGATAGTGGGAATATTGGCTCTGGTTTAAAACCCACTCAATTTGCTAGGGAGAGCTATTGATTTTGGTTTGATGTGAATGACAGAAATGTGGGTATTGATATTTGAATCGGAAACATTCAAGAGTCATTTTGGATGTCAGTGAACAACTCTCCATCCTGACAGGCAGAAATCAAAAGCAGACAACTCTATTCTCTGAGAGCCCATGGGGGCTCGAAGGACTCCTTTTTGAAACTCATTTCACCTCTGGCCATCTGCAATCGTTCTATTGTTCACTCATCTGGTTTAAGGTGTTGAGGAATCCTATTAAAATGGAAACAGTATAGAAAAGGGTCATACACTGAGCCATCACTGCTGCTGCTGCTGCTAAGTCGCTTCAGTCGTGTCCGACTCTGTGCGACCCCATAGACGGCAGCCACCAGCCTCCCCCGTCCCTGGGATTCTCCAGGCAAGAACACTGGAGTGGGTTGCCATTTCCTTCTCCAATGCATGAAAGTGAAAAGTGAAAGTGAAGTCGCTCAGTCGTGTCCGACTCTTCGAGACCCCACGGACTGCAGCCTACCAGGCTCCTCCATCCATGGGATTTTCCAGGCAAAGTACTGGAGTGGGGTGCCATTGCCTTCTAGGGGAGGTGAAAGATCACAAGTTTAAAGTCCATCTACCTGAGCTGGAATCCCAGTTCTGCCACTTTGCCCCCAGCCTCAGCCAGATTATATAACCCATCTGGATCTTAGTGTTCTTTACGAGTGGGTTGTTGTATTTTGACTAAATGAGATAATGTAAACAAAGTACTCAGCGCTGTGCCAGAGCCAAATTAGGAGTTCCCAAAGACATAATTACTTGGGGAAGGGATGGCTTGGGAATTTTGGATTAGCAGATGCAAAGTACTATGTATAGATTGAATAAACAGGGTTGGCTATATAGCACAGAGAACTATATTCAATATCCTATAATAAACCATAATGGAAAAATATGAAAAAGAATATACATGCATATATATGTATATCTACATATAGGACTTTACAGGTGGTGCTAGTGGTAAAGAACCCACTTGCCAATGCAGGAGACGTAAGAGATGTGGATTGCGGGTTTGATCCCTGGTTGGGAAGACTTCCTGAAGGAGGGCATGGCAACCCACTTCAGTATTCTTGTCTGGAGAATCCCAGGGACAGAGGAGCCTGGAAGGCTACAGTCCATAGGGTTGCACAGAGCCAGACACTACTGAAGTGTCTGAACACACAAACATATGTGTTTCCTGTATAGTAGAAATTAATACAACATTATAAATCAACTATACTTCAATAAAAAAAATTTAATATAAAAAAAGAAATAATTACTATTGTTGCCAATATTGGTCACCAACAGAGCTCCCATTTGTTATTACATTAGCCAACCTGTCATCTAGCAGCCATCTAAGGGAGTGGGCCAGAAGGTAAGTGAGGCAGGAAGGTCCAAAGATTGTCTAGACTAGAGACTTGGCCAGAGTGGACAGGCTGTGTCAAAGCAGCTTCCTTGGGCAGGAGTTTGACCCAGAGGACACTGACTAACTCTGGTGCCAGGGACTTTGTTGGAAAAAAGAAGGTGTAGCCAAGTGGCAACATAACCACAACTGCTTTTATGAAGTAAATAGAAATAAAAAAACCCTCACATCTTCTTACATAGATGGATTAGATAGCACCAATTCTGCCCTTTCCAGTTTCAACAGATCTGATGTGGCCCTCCTAATAGAAACCAGCAGATTACCGCAGGGACAGTGGCTGTGAAATGTGATGGACAGCCAGAGAGCCTTATCTTGGACGAGGAAGCTGAAGTACAGAAGGATAAGTTAACTCGACCAAGATCACACAGAAAGCAAGAAGTGGAGTTCAGAACTAAACCAAGTAGACCTATTGTGCTATGAAGAGTAGCTTTCCCCTCAGACTTGTCTGAATCCTGAACTTTCCTTGTTATGGGTTAACAAAAGTAAGAATTACAGTCCAGAGGAGTTCCACCTTCCAAAGTCAACAAGCAGTCCAAATTATCTTGTGGGTTCTTTTGTAGGACTCCCTGGCAGAGACAGAAATACTGAGTCTCCAATAAGTCCAACAGAGCCAGTTTCCCTCTCCTTTGTTGAAAAAGACCATTGTTAAATGTGAATATGGTGCCATTTCACTGTCTGTAAGCTCCTTTTCTTGACTGATTGGGCCAGAATCCGGAATCACAAACACTTCCCTCCAGCCCTGGCTTAGGCTTCATGACTAGGGAGGACTGCCACTTTCCAAAGCAGAAACAACCTTCTCCCTTCTGTTTGCACAAGCAGGACCTAACTACCACAGAGTTTCATTTCACAACTAGATTCCCACCCAAGAAGATCCCCACTGTTCGAATTTGTGCCCTGGACATCTCTGGGGAGTGCTAATTACTAATCCATAGGGGGAAGGCAATGGAGCAGGAGCAAAAGCCTGCGAATTCCTCCCTGGGGGCTGAAGAGCAAAATCTCTACTAGCTAGACAGTCTGCCCCTCAGGGCAAACCTACAAGACGTGGGTGACATTCTGTTGGGGAGAGGGGAGTTTTGCATTGGAAACTGATGAAAAAAAGAATTCTGTTGAGCTCCCAGGATATGTACCATTTATCTCAGCAGCTGCTGAAATACCTGGATAATTTTAGGAGCAAGTATGTGGTTAATGGAGGATGAGAAAGCATTCCATTTGAACTGCTTCTGCATTGCCAATTATATGAAAAATTTTTCTGAATTAAGATTACTGGCCAAGTAAAACAGAAACTCTTACACTGTGAAGATAACATTCTAAACAACACTCAGTTAATGCTAAATTAAGTATCTCTTTGTGAGAAATCACTATTACATTCTCTGCAAGCTGTTTAAAATTCTTTGGAGTCCTAGGCTAATACATGTGATTCTAAACATAGACATCCCTTTTCCCTCTCACAAAAAAAAAAAAAAAAAAAGGAAAGAAAGAAAGAAGGAAGGAAAGAAAAAGAACTCATCAGGATAGAGGTAAAGTTTCTAAATAGAAAAAGTGATTGAAGTTAGCACAAAAGTTATACATAAATATTATATTAAGTTCTGGGCAATTCAGAAACAACAATCTCTCTTTTTTTTCCTACCAAAATCTTATCACAAACATGAACATTATAGGTAAATCTTTAAAAATCTAGGAGCAAGATTATTCAGGACATTTGAGGAAGAAATAGACCTCCACATTGAGCTTTCAGGCTCCAAAAATGATCTTTATCTGAAGGTTACAGACATAAAAAAAATTTTTTTAATGTATTTTTTATTGAGGTATCAGAGGATGAGATGGCTGGATGGCATCACCGATGCAATGGACATGAACTTGGGCAAACTTCGGGAGATGGTGAGGGACAGGGAGGCCTGGCGTGCTGCAGTCCATGGGGTCGCAGAGAGTCAGACACAGCTGGGTGACTGAACAACATAATTTGCATACAGTAAAGTGTACAGGTTTTTAAGTGTACAGTTCAATGAATTTTAACAATTGTATACACCCATGTAATTACGCAAATGGGCTTCCCAAGTGACTCAGTGGTAAAGAATCTGCCTGCCAATCCAGGAGACTTGGATTCCATTCCTGGGTTGGGAAGATCCCCTGGAGAAGGAAATGGCAACTCACTCCAGTATTCTTGCCTCAGAAATCCCATGGACAGAGGAGCCTGGCGGGCTACAGTCCACGGGGTTGCAAGAGCCGGACATGGCTTAGAGACTAAACGACAACAAATTATCTAAACAGGTAAGATATTCCACTGCCATAGAAAATTCTCTCATGCCCTTTCCCAGCTGACATCTCCTCCACAACCAGAGGCACTCACTGTCCCAATTTCTACCACCATAGATTAATTTTGCCTGCTATAGAACTTCACAAAATTGGGATTTTATAGCGTGGAGATTTGTAGCAAGTTCACTTAGCTACACTTGGCATGCCCAGTCAAATGGAGGAGATACAGGTTTTTAAAATCCCCATGTCCTCCCTGCCCCCTTCCCCATGACCAGAGAAAAAGTAAAATCCCACTGGAGAATGCTCAAGATTCTAGCAAAGAGGCCCTTCCACCTTAAAAAAAAAAAAAAGCTTCTACTGACGACATATTTTAGAATCTAAAATACAGAGGTCGAAATAAACTTTTTAAGATTCAAGATGGGGGAAAAAGGGAAAGAGTTTCATAGCAGGCGACTGACTATTTTGAAATGTAAGAAGTCATACAAGATGAAATAAAAACACGATAGAAATGTTGGTCATGCTGGTATTAAAAGTAGTAAGATGTTGATGAGTTAGGCCTCCAAAGGCTCCTTTACATGCATTGCTATTATCTTGCTCAGCTGCTGGAACCTGCTGTTTTAAAGGCAGGAGAGAAGAACATCCCATGATAGCACCTGGGTTATTTATCATTATGTATAACCCTGCTACACTCTATTTTATTATGCTGCCTTTAAAAGGAAGATAATGCAAGTATGGTTAATTTGCCTCTCTTCTTTATCTATACAGTGTCGTGACCCATCACAGCTTTGTCCCACGAGATTTGTTTTTCAACCCCAAAGAAATCCACGAGAAACTCTCCCTAAAAATTCCATTAATAACCTCTTTCAGCACATATAGGTTGCAGGGTCTGGAACTAAGAATGTTTTAATCTCTCCAGCAAAACAATGTCTCATAATGATGTACAGGACTATTGCTGTACTGATGAAGAATCATACATAATTCAGCACCTTTCACTTGGCACCACTGTGATGTCCTCATTAGCCGTGGCTCACAGTGTCTGTCAGATGGTGTCCATGCGAACGCAGGCATTATATTGTCTTTGAGATGTGCAGCTGCTTCCATGACACTGCCAGTATATAAAAACATGACGCCAGTTTGTTTTATTTAGTGCTAAACCTTCCAGTTTGTAAAAACAAGGCTGACACAGAGCCTGACATGAGGCAGTGAAAATAATTAGCTCTCATTTTCTCAGCCTCCTATTTCCTTCTCCCTGCTGTGTTCTCTTTCCACTAAACCACCACATGTCAGTCGAAATGGGAGGCAATTAGTGGGCTCATTTCAGTCCCCACAACTGTGCTGAAAAGAAAGTATTTATGATGGCACAATGAACAGCTGAAAGATTAAATAACATTTGCCTTTTGAAAAGAAAATGACTTCTAGCTAAATGGGCAATTTTTGATTATTCTCAAACAAGCTTAGAGTAGTTGGTTTTTAAAATACAAGAAAGGAAAATGAGTCATTTTTAGGTGAAAGAATCAAATAAAACTTGACACAGTAATGCAAATAACTGATGTTTTATTGCAAAATATGTAAATGCGTTATACCCTTAACAATGGCTTGTGTCTAAGGTCAGGGCAGACCGGTGCCAACTAGACACCACTGGAGATAAGGTTGTTCTGTTGCCTTTTGGGGGGTTTTTATTTGAGTTATGGGTGGAAAAAAGACTTTAGGGATGGTGCTAAAATAAAGTGAGAAGTCAAGTGAGGTATACTTTAGTATGATGCACTATATACTTGACTACCTAAAATGGCTCAGATGTTAGTTGACATATTTGGAAAAGTCTTTTTTATTTACTTATTTTTAAACTGTATTTGAAATTGGAAGGTACTAAGTATTCATCTCGGAAAAAAAGAATGGTAAATCTTCTTATTGATTTTTTAATAATTAAGAATCTATTCTGTCTCCAACTGAGTTTCTTAACCAATACAGAAAGTGGTCTGACTTACCTAATTACTGCTTAAATTGTTAATACTACAGAATGGGCTGCAAATAAACTTTTACCCAGGACTTTTACTCAAAATACAAAAGTATTTTACTCAAAATACAAGAAACTTTTACTCAAAATACCAAAACAGCTCTTTTACCTACTTACTTCTCCTGCCTCCTCCCATGTCTCCAGAGATGACTCCAAGAAATACATTTTTTTTCTTTTTTCTTTTAGAAATACAATTTTTTGAAAAAAGAAATAACAAGATTGTCCCAGTTAGTAGGCATTACTTATTCTCAGTTCACATCTTAATGTTGATGTGGTTGTCATAGATCTTTGATTTTCCAACATAGTTCTTTTAATTTGACTTCAAATAATCTGTCCTTTTACAGTTGATTATTTCCAAGATCTAAATTTTGGTTCAGGATACACAAGTCACTGTGAGTTATGGAGGCCTTCTCTCTGCAGATCCACAGAGACTTTTCCAAACCTGCTTCTAAAAGCAAAGATCTCTGTTATTATCAACAACTGTGCCTGTCATCATGGAGTTGCCAATAGTGGCTGTTAGAGCCATTTTAAAAGGCAGTCACAAATTTAAGTTTTGTTTTTCTGTTTCTATAATTATATTCTTACTTTTTACAAACTCAAATCCTAAGGTATGATTCATACACTATGGTCAGTGTAGCTGTACGAGCCAACAGCCACCCAAGGGGATCTAAGCCAACAGTTGGGTTCATGGGGAGCTTGGAGCTCTCTGAGCTAACTACACGTTTTAATATAGCTGGAAACCAGCAGTAATATGTTTGTGATTTATTTAAACCTATGTTTCATCATGCATGCTTCCTTGCTACTCATGATTTTGAAAGGACCACATAATCTTGATCAAGAAGACTAAGAGTGACCCAGTCTGTGCTGGGGCCAGGCCTCATGAGCTGATTACTTTCATCTCTTTCCAACTTTGAGTTCGGTGATGTCAGATTGGCAATTTGAATTTGGCTATGGTAGGAGTATTGACACCATGGAAAACTGCAAACACTACAAGTCAGGGCTGTTTTCTCCATTTTCTAGACATATTCTGGCACGCCATTTCTACACATGACTATCAATCCATCAGCAATGATGTCCTGGATACCTCTCCAGTTTTGTCTTAGTTCTGTAGGAGGCTGCCTGGCCTGTTTGACAAAGCATATAACCAATGCTAATTAGAAAGCAGCAGCAAGTCATGTGGTCAAATTCTGAACTGTACTTGTTCCTTTGCTGTCAATTAAAACTTGTATTTCTTACAGAACCCTACCACTGCAAGCTTATATACTGAGGAGTACAAACACGTACTTGTGTACATGTATTTTATCCTCAAAAACAGTTGGTCATGGAAAATCAACTTTCATACACTGAATTTTTCATAAATGCTAGACATATCAAAGGAAGGCAAAGCGCTGCCTTTCAGTTCTTCTGAAATTACAAAAGGTGTTGGCTTTTTACTTCCTTACAAAATCCTTTTCTTTGTGCTCTATTTTATTCATGTTTATCTATCCATTTATAAAAACTCTATAATGGGGGGGGAAGCCCTATTTGACACAGTTTTTGATATTTATAGTGCTTTGAGAAAGGGCCTGGAGATTCAATTAAGTTTATTAAATGCCACATTTTATAAGCAATCTAATAAAGATGTAGAAGCACAATAGTGAGTGGGAAGTATTTGTAAAAAGCAGCATTTTTAACCTACAGATGAAACAACCAGAGAAGCGAAACCGTTGACTGAATTTCCTGGGTTGGGGAGTGGGAGAAAGGGGCCAGGTGCTTACAGGGACGGGTGGAAGGGGGGAGGGGGAGGGGACGCGAATGTCTTCTACTCTGAAGGGGCCGTTAGTGCCGCTTCCACCTTTTCCAAATGTCCCTCTTGTTTTCTCTTTCTGGTTTGCTTGCCTCTTCAAATGCTGCTGGAAGCCTGTTTAATTAAGGGTCCGCTGGAGCCAAGGTGTCCTTCCCCAGGCTTCTCCCCTAAGCCCATCTCTTCTCTACCGCAGGGATCCACTTAGACTCATGGAATCCCAGCTTCAATCAGGTTTCCTCGCCCCATGGGGGAGAAAACGGACTAAGGACTCAGGAGCAAAGTCTATGACTGTCCAGCACTCACAGGAATGGATGGCTCCTCGGAGAGTCCCCTCCTAACTCTGCTTTTGAATTTTTATGACACAGAGTCTCAAAAGGAGCTCCGTGAGAAAACTGCTGGGTAATTTGATAGTTTATTCCTTGGCAATTTGAGAATCAATGCTCCTGACTGGCAAGTTGATAAGAGATATAATAAGAAACTCTATGCACCTGAATATTCCAATAAAAAGGGTGGTTGCCACCCTGGGGAGTGCATGAAGCTGCCTGAGATTCTGTAAGCTGCTTTCCTTCTGTAGCAAGTCAAAGGCCTTAGGTTACAAATACAAGGCACCTTCCACATGAAACAAAAATAGTGGTGGTTTAGTATCAAATGACCAAAAAAATGTTTGCCTTTTTACTGCCAATGCACCTATTTTGGGGACTGAATCTGATACTTTTCAAGGGCTTTCCTGGTGGCTCAGTGGTAAAGAATCTGCCTGCAGTGCAGGAGCTGCAGGAGACCTGGGTTCAATCTCTTAGTCGGGAAGATCCCCTGGAGGAGGGCATGGCACCCCACTCCAGTATTCTTGCCTGGAGAATTCCAGGGACAAAGGACCCTGGTGGGGGTCCCAAAGAGTTGGACATGACTAAAGTGACTTAGCATGCATGCACGCATGATACTTTTCAAAAAGAAGCAGTATGACATGGCGGCTGAGGCCTTGGGCTGGACCTGCCCCTGACTAGGTAGGGGCTCTGGGGGAGGAGCTCTTCCTCTCCCCTCCTTCATTTCCTCCTGGTCTAATACAGGGATACTGCTCCCTGTGAGGGTGAGTTATAATGATTACACCAGAAAAATGTTTGTAGAGTACTTGCCACAGTGTCTGGGAGAGGTATGAAATAATAATAATTATCATAAGCATTTTAAGCACCTCGCCCAGGAAACCTGAGCTGAGAAAGACCCAATTTCTGCCAATACCACTGTCAACTTCGAGGCTGCCTCAATGCACAATGTTATTTAAATTGATAATTAATTTTACTCTGTAGAAATGGGTAAATGGGTGAAACTCATTCTCAACTTCTTATTAATTTAAATTGTCAGGAAAGCCTTTGGTCCAATTATTTCCCCTGCCAGGTTGTCGGAGAAAAGGAAAGGAAAAAGGATGTTGGTTTCATTGGTGGACAAATTCTTGAATCACTTACGGTGCTGGAGTCTGATGAGGGCCTGGTCATCTCGAGAGGTGGGGTCACAGTCAGGGGCTCTGACTAGCAAAGACTGAGGTCACAGTCAGGGGCTCTGACCAGCAAAGACTGACAGGTCTTACAAGGAAAGCCTTTGTTTCCTACATATATTTGTATATTGGTGGATAAGGCCATATTTCCATTGTTTCCTCTCAGTAGGCCAGTTACTGCACAACAAACCAATTTTAAGTGGTAGCTAGCTGGTGGTTCTTTTCAGAGGCAGTGGGAAAACACAGCTACTATTTTCATGATAAAGTCATTGTCATACATTATTCCCAATAGCTGCCTTTAGAACACATCTTTCATTTTAACTGTTTGGAGAGAACTTCCAAAGCCTCAATGTTCTCATTTAACTTATTCCAGTCATGGAGATGGGGGTAAAGGCTGCACCTTTTCCATAAAGATGGGCTTATGGGAACTCAGTTAATTGGAATTTTGAGGATGTCTTTTTCTCTTGGGTTCCACCTTGAAGGGTCAATGTAACAAGGTTTTCATGTGGGGAATTGAAATAGCAATTTAAAGCACATTTGTGAGAAGATATTTCATAATGTTAGGATATAGCCTAGCACATAATTGGGTAATTCAGATCTGGACACTAATTTACTCGAGGATTATTTTGTGAATGTCTCCAGATGGCTTAAATATCTTGGGCCAGGAATGAGAGCAAGTACATGTTTAATATAAAGGTTATGATGAAGATGTAATTTCTTGTTTCAGCTCTATCCTCTCCTCACCCTAAGCTGGTAACACACTTTCTCTAATCAAAAATGACAATACCATGTGCCTATGCATCTCACAGAAATGCCAAGGGGGGTAAATGAGGTGACAAGGATGAAATAACTTGAGCTCTTCAGAAAGAAGGACTCTCTAAGCCTAAGTTTTAAACATTATATTCAGAAAGTTATTTGCAAAGGACCATGAGCCTCTTCGAGCTCATATTCAAAACATCCCTTCCAAAAAAGCTTTTCCTGGAAATTCCCTGGAGGTCAGGACTCCACGCTTTCACTGCTGATTGAACCCCTGGTCGGGGAACTAAGATCCTGCAAGCCACAGGTACAGCCAAAAACTGGGGCGGCGGGGAGGGGGAAGCTTTTCTTTTCTTAATTAACCTCACCCATTCCAGTTACTGCTTTATACTTTTAGCGCCTTGGTGTTACATTTGCACTGTATATTTCACTTTTCATCTATTGCATTATAATGTCATCTAGCCAGCTGCTCACCCTAGAAACCTGGGCACCATCCTGGCTCCTCCCTCAGACCTCAGCTCCAGTCTGATCAGTTCTTTGGATGCACGCACTTCCATGGCACTGTCATAGCCTCAGCTCCTGTCCCTTTTTACCTGGTTGTCTCTCTGCCACACACAGGCCTTTCTCACTCTATCCTGAGTGCTTTCTAATTCATCCAGCTCATCTGTGCTTTTGAGGGATCATTTAAAACATAAATAGAATCTCTTTTGTTCAGTCGCTGTCATGTCAGACTCTTTTGTGACCCCATGGATGATTTCCCAAGCAAGAATTACTGGAGTGGGTTGCCATTTACTTCTCCAGGAGATTTTCCTGACCCAAGGGTTGAACCTGCATCTCCTACATTGCAGGAGGATTCTTTACCACTGAGCTACCAGGGAAGATTCTCTACGCCATGCTTAGCATTCTTCAAACTCCTTAGCTTAGCACACGAGACAGTTCTTTTCCTGTTCCCCAGTCACCCTTGTGGCTTAAATTCTCACCATTCTATTCTACCCACACTATGCTAAGTTGCCCCAGAGAGAGCGAGGTTTGAGTTGTGAGCTCTCATAGAAAGTAGCCCAAAGAAGAGCTGCCTGTGTTCTCCTAGCTTCTGAACTTTTGTACATGCTGTCCCTTTTGCCTTCAATGTCTTCTCCCTAACCTAACAGTTCTTGATAGATTTCAAATTTTAGTTCAAGCATAAACTCTACCATGAAGATGTCAAGATCCTCCTTTGACTCCTTTCTGCACCCCTTTCAGTCTCATCCACTGTGCTTTCACTGAATGATGTGCATGATATTGTAAAAATGCATCATTCTGTATTAAAACCATTCATTGATCTTGTCTATTTTTTCCCATAGACTATGGCTTTCTTGCAAGGCAGTGCTATACTTTTAAACTTTGCATTCTGAGCATCTAGCAGAGAGCCAGGCACACAGTAGGTCCTAGGTAAATTTCTGCTGAGTGGATGAATGAAATTATTATTCTGCATGGGTGACCAAGGATCAGCAAATAATCAAAAGTTCCAGTGACCTGAGGCCTTGTGGATAAGCAATGACTCAACAAGTCTATACTATCATGGTCAAAACCAGACTACTGTATTTGGTCTCCAATATTATTTATAGCTTCTGATTTTTACTATGTGTGTATTAACAAGTCATTTCTTTGTGAATTGAAAATAATTTTCTTGGCTGAAACTACTCTTGACAAGTCTTTTTCAAGAAAATTCTTGCCCCTTCTTTTACCTCCTACAAGCCATAAAAATGTTTAAACACAGAATACTCATAAATTAAGTCCCATAGAGGTGTAGATGCCAAAGAAGGCAAATTACAATGTTCAACTTATTTATCACCAGATGGACCTGGGGTATCCACAGGCAGACTCTCAGGATTGGAAGGGCCCTTGGTTACTGCTGGAGAGGAGCTTACTCTCCTATGCCCCTTTTAAAGCTGTTTCTATCCACAGGAATGAATAGACAGTGATCCGATCACAGAGGAAGAAGAAAAGCGTTCCTACACCAGACACCTGGAGTCAGAGCAGCTTTCACTCATCCAAGTTCTGTGGCCCAAACAAGGAGCCTAAGATTTCCATTCAGCGAGAGCATCAATATACCTGCAGTGGTGCAGGTAAAACACTCTGTCAGGAGTCTAGAAAGAGTATCTTTTGAAGCCCCAGGTGAAACTAACCCCTTGCAACAATTTCCTATCATTCCCAAGCGCTGGTTCCAGGAATGGCCTGGGGTAAGCAAGGTTTAATTAGTGAGGGCCAGTGGGCCAGCTGAGCCCCACCAGCTCTCCCAAAGCAACGGGCTCAGGTAGTGAGGAGTTGTATTTACAAGGTCTCTTTGTGGCATCAAAGGAAAGGTACCAATAGTGTAGTAGTTAAGAGCTTGGTTCTGGGGTCGGAGAGGCTTGCGTTCAGATCCTTCTTCTGCTACTTGCTAGCCATGTAACCCTCGGATAAATTATTTAGCTTTTCAGATCCTTACTCTCCTTATTTGTAAAACGAGGAGAAATAGCACTACACCTGAGTCCTGCATGCCTGGAACACAATGAGTGGTCCCTATTAGTAGACGTGATCACTATTATAGCTATTCATAGTAATCCAAAGTAACAGAAACCTATTATGATTGCAATTCACATGCCATCTAGCCCACACCATTTGCCCAGATTCTAAAAATAACATCGAGTAGCACTCCAAGTGAATGAGAATTGGTCAAAAGTCCTGCCACCCCATTTAGAGCTGATAATTTAGGTTTCCATTTTGCCTATAGTTCCATTCTCGGTGGTGTTCTACTCTCAATATGATAAAAATGATTTCCCTTAAAAAACAAAGAAACTGGCAGGACTTTCCTGGCAGTCCAGTGGTGAAGATTCCATGATTGAAAGGTAGGGGCCCCGGGTTTGACCCCGGTCAGGGAGCTAAGACCTCACATGTCATGGGGCATGGCCAAAAAATAAAATTAAACAACAACAAAACCCCAAAGAAACTGGAATCAATTTCTTTGTGATACCAGGAAGCACAAACAATTACTCTACTGTCTGTGCCCCCAACCTTAACCCCCTCCCTTCATCCTCCATGGTTTGCAATGAGTTTCCTTGAGGGTTTGGGTGGCTCACCCAGGACTCTTCAGCTAGATGAGAAAGATTCCTAGATTGGCTTACAGAGGCAGTTGGCAGCCTTTCAACTAAATTCTATTTTATAAAGTCTATAAATTTACTCAGAATCATATTACCAGCTGGTAGGGGGTATATAAAACCACTGAGTTCCAGGAGAAAAAAAGAGTAAATTAGACTGAAATTTATCCAAAGGACTTAAAATGTGATTTACCTGTAGTCCAGTCCCTGGTTTCAAGTGAAAACCAAAAACAAGTTCAAGATTCACTATTTTTTCCTCATTTTCTTCTGGTTCACCTACTGAGCCCTGAAACAGAAAACCAAGCACTGTTTATTTCGTATAGTGTTTTTACTTTTACTTCTCATGTAAAGGAGATGATTTCCCAGCACTTCTTTTTCCATTCTAATCTACTGTTTAATTTCTTTTTTTTTTTTTTTTTTGATTATGCCACACATTCCAACTGCTTAAAGCAAGAGAAACGACATATTAAGTCTTTGAGAACTTTGTCAAATGATTTGTCTCATGTACTACAAACTGAATGCCAGCATCTTACATTTTTCATAATGCATCTTGTGTTGTGCAGTTTTTGCCTGGAAGCGTACTTTGTCCCTTCACCTTGAAAGTTTCACAACACTCAAGATATTTACACCCTATTCCCAAAGAAGAATGCAGTTCCTAGAGTATCTGCAGATGGAGGGCAAGCAGAGGAACAAAATGAACATTTGAGGGCTCAGAGATGGAAAACTGGAATGGTTAGTCAATGAGAAGAGTTCTGTGTACTTCCTGCAAGTATCTACTAATTTTATAACAAACTATGCCAATACCTTTAGACTATATTTAAAATATAATATGTTAAATATGCGGCTTCCCAGGTGATGCTAGTGGTAAAGAACCCGCCTACTAAGGAAGGAGACATAAGAGATGCAGTTTCGATCCCTGGGTTGGGAAGATCCCCTGGAAGAGGGCATGGCAACCTACTCCAGTATTCTTGTCTGGAGAATCCCAAGAACAGAGGAGCCTGGTGGGATACAGTCCATGGGGTCACAAAGAATCAGATACAACTGAAGTGACTTAGCATGCATGAATGTTAAATATATTAATACTAATATGTTATTCAAACAATAAAACTCCTACCCCTCAATGCAAGTAGTCATCCAGAGCTTAGCGTGTGAATTCCTTCAGCAGCTTCCATGTTGGACAAAGTTCTGCAGAGCCAGGTGGGATGCCAGAAGGCCTCACCTGCAATGTTAGCCCTTATGTCCCCAAGCTACTAAGGTGACATGTGTTGTTCTTATCATGACTGTATTGTTAATATTTCAACTTGCAGGGAACAAGGGTATTCAATATATGCACATCCTAAGCTTTGCTCAAAGGGCCTTTTGTTGGACAGATATGATTAAATTTCACTTCAAACAGCAGTTCCCGACGTTGGCAAATTTAGGTGTGGATGTGGCAGGTGCATATGTCAATAAAAGTTGCATATTCTCAGTAAGAAAAACCGTACTTACCTTAATCAGTGGTGGGAAGTGAAACAAGTTTAGGTAATCGTGGGTTAATTTCTCAATGGCTGACTGTAAAAAAAAAAAAAAAAATTATTAATGATCTGATAATGCCAAGAAAGGATTAAAATTATTGTGCACATATAAAGGCATTCTTTATTTATGTATTCCACAAAATGCCTTGGGGATGTTAATATCCAACATCTATTGAGAATAAACCTGATTGTTCAAAGTATTATAGGTAGTTTTATAATTATTGAATGGAACAGGAAGATATTTTAAAGATGTTAAATCTCAGAGTAGAAAAATAAGTAAAAGCTTTCTTCAAACACTGGTAGAGTACAGTAGTAACAAGTTAATATTCTAGGGTACAGAATGCAGTCATCACCCCAAGTAACTGTGGGAAAAACAACAAAGAACACAAATATATCACCAGAGGCTCCCTTTAGGGCTGAAACATCACTGAAGGGTTTACTGCCCTGTGTGGGCTTTTCTATGGATTTGTGTCCAAAGCTCTGTCCCCCAATGGAGCACAAAGAACTCTTAAAGGAAAGGAGGACAATTTAAATTATGATTCTTTTTCATACTCATCAGGTATAATCCAGCTTTTCTGTGAACCAAACATATCACATAGAGAGTAAAAAAAGTACCAATGTGAGAAAAATGAGATGCATTTTTTAAAGTGAAATGAAAGCTGTTTACACCTGACAATGTAATCAGCACTGATTGGATGTTTGGCTTTATTCTTTCTACACAGGCTTCCAGGCTCAATGAGGTAGGAGCCAAGACATGCTGAACAGGACAATCAAATAGCGAAAGGGTAGTGGGCAGACCGTCCACTTTCCAGTTTTATGATCTACCATGTGTGCGCTGAGAGGCTCACTCACCTAGAAGGTTTACCAAATGCCCTGCCTGCCTCAGTGGGAGAGCGGAGCATGGAGGGCACTTTCTCACCCTCAGGATCGGAGGCGTGGGGTGGTGTGTGTGTGTGTGTGTGTGTGTGTGTGTGTGTGTAGAGCGCTCTGACAAGGAGTAGGTGGGCTCCTCCAGGCTGGAGGTCCCTTTGTGGTGTCCCATCCCGAATGGCCCAACTTGAAGGATCCTTTCTTTATCTTCATTGCCTCAAGAGTATAGGCAATATATCCCTTTCTGCATTGGCTTGGCCAAAAAGTTCATTCAGTTTTAAGTAAAAATAAAAGACATTTTTCATTTTCACCAAGACTTTATTGAACAATGTATTCGCTAACCAAACTAAATTTTTGGTCAACCCAATATACATGGAATCTAAAATATGATACCAACGAACCTCTCTATGAAAACAGAAGCAGAATCACAGACATAGGGAACAGACTGGTGGTTGCCAAGGGGGTGGAGGTTGGGTGGGAGGTTGGAGTTAGCAGATGTAAGCTATTGTACGTAGAATGGATAAACAACAAGGTCTGACTGTATAGCACAGAGAACTGTATTCAATATCCTAAGATAAACCGTAATGGAAAATAATCTTTTTTTTTCTTTTTTTAAAAAGAATATATGCAGGATGCTCCCAGACCTCCCATGGAAAGGTCTGTTTCCATGATCCTTTCCCCTTATTCTTTCCCTCTCATATAAGCTTATTTGTCAGAAGTGCCTGGGACCCCAGCTGAGATTGAGAGAGTATCATCTGTGGGCTGAGCACCCCCAACCCTTCCCCACCCCTGGGACAGCCACTGTTAACATGGCCCTGGCTTTGGCAGAGGTGGAGGGTCTGCAAACCTGACTTTTGAGATCCCCACCTCTGGGGACCGACTGTCTTTCTATGCACAAGCAGACTCTTCCAGGAGCTTGAGGGGTGTCTCCAGTCCCCGCAGATGCTGGTCACACCCTTCCTTTGAAACTCAGGACAGACACTCTACTCCCAACTGCCAAGACTCCGAATTAAAAGAAGCTGTATGTACATGTTTTATCTCTTTTCTGGGATGTAAATTTCTTTTCTTTTTTTTTTTTTTATTAAAGTATGAAGGAGATAGAGAAAGCTTCTGACATAGGCATCAGAAGGGGGCAGAAAGAGTACCCTGGGATGTAAATTTCTTAAGGGCAGGATTCTTTGTTTATTCACAGGCCCAGGACTCTGATTAGCAGGTATCCACTGTATTTGTTGAACAATAATTAGTAAGTCTGGACATTGCTTGCTTTAATGATACCAACCAGCATGGAGAGAAACTTAGACTGTCCTAGGCTGGGTCTAGGAATATTGAAATCACTGTGGCTGCAAGAGAGGCAAAGGGGAGTTGGGAGCTTCTTTTTGGCATCTGCTAAATAGGACAAGATTGACCAGATCTCTCTCTTTGAACCCTGAAACTCCTCTTTCTGTATGAGTGAAAAGAATATTTCCTACTGTGGGCCATCTAAGCCAGCATTGCTTTTCAGGATGGATTTGCCCACAGTCATAGGTTGAGATTAAATTATTTACCAGCATTTGAGGTGTATGTGTGTGTATGAGGTTTCCTGTCCATCTTCTCAGAGGGAGCAGATGATAGGTTAAGGCTAAGCCCTCATCCAAAGGGTGCTGAGGGGCTGTAAGGATATCTTTATATGGATCCAGGGCCCATAAGATAGGAGTGGATGTGTTCTCTTTGGACCTCAGGGAAGATTTCCCTGGAAAGCCCGGTATCAGTAGCCCCAATTGAGGAAAAGGGAATGGTTATTGGCATGTTGGTAGAGCCTTTGTCACTATGTGGATTTGGATAAGAAGTTGCTTTTTCAACATTTCCTTCTTTATTCTATCTCTCTTCTTTCTAACTCGTGCCTACCCCTCCACCCACTGACACTGGGGTTGAGGTGGTCTGGAGAGCAAATTTGATTTCCTCATAAGATCTCTCTTGAAACACACTTCTGATTAATAACAAGGTGCACACAGATGCAAGCAAGTGTGGTTTGGTTTGAGTAACTAAAAAGCAAAACATAACAAAGAAACAAAAAACCAGATCTGGTTGTTAAACTACAAAAAAAAAAAAAAGCAAAACAAAAACAGAGGTTTAGCCTTGAAAGGGTTCAAAACTGAAGTTTTTGGGGGAAATGTTAGGATTTCCCAAGAAGATAAGGGATAAGAATATACATATAGTGGTGTCTGTTTGGTCAAAATTTGGGAGATTGCAGACTGAACACACAATTCCCATGGCTTTAGATGCTGTGGTGGTTCAAGCTTCACTCAGTCTACAGACATGCTCTGGCATTGTTGGGGTCCCTAATGGATATCCAGTCTGGCCTTGAAGGAAGTCGCCTCCTACTACTGCCTGGGGCTGGCAGCTCTGCCTGTGCACACGGCCGTAGTGTGCATGACGCTTCCTCCCACACCGAGGTCTCTCCACAGGCGGTGCCTTGTTCCCAGAACACCTCCTCCCTGTGTCCTTCACCTGCTCAACACCTCCTGGTTCTTCAGCTCTCAATTCCTTCGTAACTCCTTCACAGAAGCCATTCCTCAGCCCAGCCTCACCTCTCCTTTGTGGCCTTTCTTAAAGCTGTCATGTTAATCATTTTTGCACGATCAATACCTGTCTTCTCCACTAGACCAAGGACATCCTGAGGACACGGGGAGCTATGCAGGTGTATCCAGGTGACTTCTGCTGGACCCAAAGTCCAACCCTTTCGTGTGGGGATTATGTGGAGGAAGTAGGGGTCCCAGGGGGCAGCAGCTAATGCTCAACAGTATGAAGTACGGCGCTGTGAGCATCAGCTCAGCCCCTAACACGACACATGACCCGCTCCATAGTAAGCGCTCAGTAGACATTTGCTGACGGAACAGCCTTCCTTTCTGAGGTACCTTTAAATGGATGATGTGCCCCTTGGAGATGATGCCCATGTCTTTCAAGTCTTCTTCCTCGAGAAGCAGCAGTCGCTTTCCTGTAATGTTGTTTTCCTTAAACAAGCTTGCATACACACTCATCTCTGCTGAAGAGTCACCTGAAGGGAGCGATTAGAAGGCAGAATAAAATTAGACTCAATCACGTCCCCAGCAAAGTTAACTCCATGAATTAAGAAGGTAAGTTATTCCACTTGCCTTTTCTGACGAGCTGCTGAACCCAAAAATACTGTGGAAGAGAAGACACACACGGTTTTGCAGATTCATTCATGGTCAGTGGCCAGACTTAACAGTAAGACACACAGTTGTTCAATGGGTAAAATATGTTTAATTCTTGCTCAGCCACAAAGGGAAAACTGAAGACTTGCTCTTCATTGTTTTAAAGCTTCACGTTTTCAAACTGGAGATATCCCTCCCTTTGGGGATCTTGGGCCCTTGGAGGACTACTGGTTTTACTACTTATTTGAAACACATTTAAAAATCCTTTTGAGAAGATTCTTACTTATAATGCCTTTTCCATTCATGTGCCAGTGGTCCACTGGGGTGTTCAAGGTCACTGGTTTACCCAGGAATTATAAGAAAAACAGGGACCACATGGCAGTGGACACAAAAATGGAATATATGCATCCTCTGTTCTAGGCCTGGTCATGAAGTAGCTTTGTGGCCCAAGACACGTTAAAGCAAGGAGGTTTCTACACAGAATGAGGTTCACTTGGCACGCGTAGCCCCTCACCCTACCCAGGCAAAGGCAGACAGAATGGTGGGGCCAGACCCAGTTCTCTAGGGAGCCCTTGACCCTGGAATTTTATTTAAATGGTTTGAAAACCACTCGACCTCAGAGCAAAGACTAAAAATAGCTGTTGGAGTTCAGTGCCTTTGAAAACATTTCTTATCAAATGAGACGGGCCAACTTGGCAGCAGGGGATGAAGGCATTATATCCAGGTCTGTGAACAGAGGAGATCCTAAGTCCTCTCTCGTTAAGCAGGGCTGGCAGGAAATTTAGAATCCCTGGGGGCTCAGGGAACGGGAAGTAGAGGCAGCGGGTGCCAGCGTCTTCTCCCCATGGAAGCCACAGAGACGAGCTCATCTGAAAGTAGCATCACTTCAGCAGAAGACCAAGGGCAGGAAGGGATGTGCCCAGCCCCAAAACCAGACTGAGTCTGGTAAACCTTCCAGAGACCTTCCCAAGAGTTTCTAGTAACAAGTTGATCTTGGGGTACCAAGTCTGTTTCCTGGGGTGTGGGCCTGCTAAGGTTGGCATACAAGGTTTTTCCCCACTTTTCATTTAACAAAACCCTGAACTTATAAGTTGAACCTGGACAGACATAAACCCCTGAGGTCTCTGACCAAGAATTCTTAGCCCTGTTTTTCACCAAGGAAACAAGCTGCAGAGATACAACAGGCTAAGGAGGCTTGATCCTCAGGGTGTCTACTCAGAGTGTAGGGTGTAGGGATTTCCTTTGGATTTAAACAGTCTCTCCACATCCTCTGCCAAACACAGGGCTTGTCTGGCTCCAGCTGTGGAGAAATATCTGTGAACTCAGGTCTGTTCCTTCTTGGGAAGGTCAGAGTAAAGATGGCAAAATGAACAGGGCTAAGGCATTGCCTTTACCAAATCTTTCCAAATCAAGTCCAACCCTGATCTTCTGGGAAAACTTAAGATCACTTTTTTTCCTGGTATGTTCCTTTGGTATCCTGGGAAGCCCCTTTAACTGGGATTCATTACTGCATTCTGGAATACCTTTCAGAGCAAATAGGGAGGTGGAATCCTCTTGTAAGATTTGATGAGATACTTGCTTTGCTCGAGGCCTTACTTTAAATCACTACTGCCTTAAAAATAGAAAAACATGGAATTTGTCAACTTCTCCTACTTAGACTTTCCTAAGGCCCAGACCCCTCTACCTGCATTTTTAACTTGCGGACCTAGTCATGAACTCCCTGCACAGGTTGAAGGAGGCATTAACAGAAGCAGCTTACCACGTCATCTTCTGTCCAAGCACCAATCTCAAAGGAAGGCAGCAGCTGCATGGGAAATATGAATGAAATGGGGAAAAAAAACAAGGAATATTATCACTGTCTTTTTGGCTTATCCCCTCTTTTCAATATTTTAGCTCTGGGCTGATGCTCTGGCCTCGTTCTTTCTGTAGGTTATGTTGAATGGAAACCAATTTTCCTGCCTGTTAAGAGGAACTTCTCAGGGTTCTAAGGATGGTGCCCACAGAAGCCAGTCGAGTGCATCAACCTCTCAGTAACAATTCACTGCGCTTGGTGAACTGTTACAGGGGAACTGCACATCATGGGATTTTCCTCTCTTGGTAGTTGGCACACTGAGCAGTTTTACCTCCCACAAGAAGGCCTTGGAAGTCGAGGAATTTCTGATGTTTGTCAGACACCAGAGCCTTCTTCGGGATTCTCAGTCAACATGGAGATCATTTGATTTTATTAATGAAAATTCCAGAGCAACCACTTGGTAACTAGATGTCGTAGATGCTTATTTTTAGAGGGGAATTTCAAAGTTTGAACTAAATGTCTTACTTGCACTATATTTTTAAAACCAAATATTAGGACATCTGAAATCGGAGCTGTCCGAAGGAACTCAGGTTGCGGAGTTGCTCTAACTAAAATTAAAGTAACCACCCTCCCTGGCAAGTGTACAAACACAAAAGACAACTTTTCAGGAGGACTCCCACCTGGCCATTTTCAGAGCCAAAGGGCTACTTGCTTCAATATATGTTCCATGGCCACAGACTAAGTAGTAAATATTAAGGTGGCCAAAAAGTTTGTTTGGGTTTTTCCATAACTTCTTATAAACATTTTGACTAACCCAATACCTACATAATGGGGGAAAAAATCTGTGTCTCGTGACCTGAATTAGTTTGCTTTAACCATTATCATCCCTGGAGGCTCAGTGGTAAAGAATTCGCCTGCCAGTGGAGGAGATGTGGATTCAATCTCTGGGTTGGGAAGATCCTTGGAGAAGGAAATGGCAACCCACTCCTGTATTCTTGCCTGGTAAATCCCATGGACAAAGGAGCCTGGCAGGCTACAGTCCATGGGGTCACAAAAGAGTTGTACACAACTTAGCAACTGAACAACAACAGCCATTACTTGTAACTAACTCTAACTTGTCAGAAGGGTTGGACTGCTCATGAGATAATGTGGCAAAGTGTCTTTCAACCCCTGTTACAAATAATATATTTTGTGTGTGTGGGTGAGTTGAAAAAAAAAAGTTGGATTTGGTTACTTTTATGATTATGTAAAAATCAGGGGGTGGGTGACTAACGCTTCTAATCTGCAGGTATTTTTAACTCACATGCTCAAAACCTTGCTAGGAAGTCATACCCCGGCTTTCAGGGAGCTTTTAATTTAAGGGGGTGAAGTAGGTATGGATTTTACTTTTGGAGGAATTCACCTTCATTTTTGTTTCCTCAGTGCCCAGCAGAATGCCAGGCACATAATACCTGATAAATCTTTGTTGAACAGTTTGTTGAATGAGTAAAATCGAAGGCTGCATTTACGACAAAGCTAAATTCTCTGGTATAGACTTCAAGGTCTATGACTCTACCATGGAAAAAGGATGTTTCATAGACTAACATGGGGATGGAAGGGACAGTGGCTTGAGCTGGCACAGCAGGGTGAGGAGAAGAGAGGTGATTCCTGGACAGGAGAAGCAATGAGGCAGGACACTGCAGTGGGGGCGGAAGAAGGAAGGAAGGATAGGCGTGTCACATTTGCCTGACTGGAGCTCCAGGCACAGTGTGTGCACGTCTCAAGATAAAGGGGAAATGCAGCCAACTCTAGGGGACTATGCAGAATTACTTGAAAAGCCCACTAGTTACAGTGAATCTGAATGCATAGAGTTAGAGATGTAGAGATAAGTTGCAAGGGTACAGAGCGCTACCACCCCAGATGTATTCCACTACCCCTGTGTGCTGCAGTTCCTACAGGGCTGCCCCGTCCTCCTCTGAAATACTTCGTGTTTGTAGTCACATGCGCTCATCTGCTTGAATAATGCAGGAAGAAGAGTGACTTGAGAAATAGGATCGAAAACAGAACTCGATCAAAGAAAACACATGACAAGTTTTATTTCTTCACGGGGCAGCTGTATATAGCTGCAGAAACATGTCATTCCCTTTTCCCATCACGGGATCAAATGGGAAACAAGGAAATTCTTTGATTAGTTCAAGAAACAATGGACTGCGTCTCAGAGATGGTCCCTGCGTCAAGGCTGGCTTTACAAGGAGTGGGTGTGTATGCAATGTTTTGATTTTATACAATCCCCAAATGTTGCGCTGAACAAAACTGATAAATATTTCTTGAATAAAGGTTGTAAGTGAAACACCTAATCAAAACCAACATTTCTGGTTTTCATGTCAGAAGGAGAGGGGAAGAGTTCTCTTGAGCTCTGAGAAAGGCTTATCAAAATGATGCCAAGGGAAACACATTGGATGCAGGGTGAGACCTTGCTCTGGTAGGATTCTTGCACGCTGCTTGCAAAGATCAGTGAGAGGAAGGCTGTGGAGCCAGGCACAGTTTCAAGATGGTTTGAATTTGGCAGGATAGGGAAGAAGAGTTAATGATGTCCAGCCACAGAGTGGCTTCCCGTTTCCTTTATGTCTGCTGTACCTTGTTAACATATCAGTGTTTCTGCTGTAGGGTGAGTTCTAAGTCTTTCTGTCTCTCTTTGGGGATAAAAAAAAAACCCAAAAAACATTTACCTCGTGACTGCCCCATCACTTTACAGTTTCATTATTTACACTCCAATTGATTTCAGGAGATAAGAGCTCACACTCATGGGCATGTGTGTGACAATGATTCGTTCAAAGGATGTTGGGAATCCAGTCTAACAAATCTCTGATATACACAGCCACACATAACAAAGGGATTTACTGTCAAAACGTTTATTGCAAAATGGAGTCTTGAAACAAAGGAAAGCAAAGAAAAGTTCACATCAAAATGAAATGTATGACACCAACTTGGATTTCTGAATACATAGTGGGCTTTGTGTTGGAATATCAAATTCCAACAATGAACTCAATAACTGAGTAGTCTTACCACACAAGAGTAAAATTTAATCTTCCATACAAACATGATACAAGATTTTGGCATACGACTTGCTCAGAATAACATTGCAATAGAATATTTGAGAAAAACGTTTTGTTAAAAAAAAAAAAAAAACAATAAAGTGATAATACCATCTATTCAAAGCTCACACTCAAAGAATATAAATATTTTCTATCATTTAGTACAAAAATTTTAAAACAGTGCAAAAGCAATATGTGCAGTGTATTGTATCTGACATTAAAAGATGTATTATTCTGCACATGATATAAAACAGTCAACGTAGGTGCCTGAAACTCTAATTCTGAAGTAAATAATCACATGCCAGAAAGCTCCTCACAGGCAATGGAGTGCCAACTAAGCTGGAGTCCGAGGAAACATAGCTAGTTGCCCAGATGTCCTGGTAGGCACTCATTCCTCATCAGAGGGGCTGCAGCTAGAGCTATCAGGCTGTGCCACAATCAAAAGAACAGAACAGCTTCTTCTCTCTGGCAATGCTTAAAATCTAAACAGGAAAACAGTCTTATCCCAAAGCAGCAAAAGGTACCTGATTATAGAAAAAGTATGCTCTATTATGTATATGGAATAGTAGATTCTGCTAGTCTCAAGAGGCAGTGTGTCAAAGTCTAGTATATTGAAAAAAAAAAAGGATCAAGGTTTAACTCAAAATAAGTTTTAAAATGATCTTTCATGGAATTCTTCCCACTCCAGTGGAACCTCTGAAAAACAACGTCGTGTACATCATAGTGCCATGAGAAATCATTTTAGATCTCTCCCAAACCTTCCCCCCGCCCCCAATTCCTTGATTTTCCCCAGCTGGTGTTTAAGTCTAACAAATCTACTGCATATTAAAAATCACTGGCTATAAAATGGCCCTCAACATTTCCAGAGCATCAGAAACAAGTGTGTCTTCAACCTCTTCCCATTGGGTATTTATGTAAAATATTAAAATGTGATTTTTCTTTAAAAAAAAAAAAAAAAAACGTTAAAGAAACATGTCCTTTTAAGTTAACCTGGCTACTTCGCAGAACTGTGATATTTTTCTTTTTTATTTATTGTGAAATCAGTGTAACAGGAGACTAACACCTTGCCCCTCTCTCTTAGTAAATTTAGCTGTTTCATAAAAACTTTCTACCAGCATTCTTCAGGGGAAAGAAACAATTTCCATAAGTAAGGATTTAAGATAAATGACATGAATTGACAAAATTCAGATTGCATAAGTAGTTGTAATTCTGAAAATGCATCTTTTGACTTGGGTAATTATGTTTATGGGGAAAAAAATGAGATGTGGAACTCTACAACTGCCAGGTTTAGCTAAGTTTCTTGGTGAAGGAAGGGACAATGCCATGGGCTTTTTGTATTTAATTGTTTTATTGGGTGGGCCTGGCACATAGGATTGGGGCATTGGGCACTAAATATACTCCCAGACAACCAAAAATATACCCCAGCATCACCAAACACCGTTTGCTGACAGTGCTGTCGTGGTTGAGAACCACTGAGATGGTGTCATCAAATCCTACATGATTAGCTTTATGAGTAAAGAAAAAAAGATAAAAGAGTAGTTATATTTTTCAGTGGTATGGCTCTGATAATTATTATCACAATTTGGAGTTTCAACTCTAATTGTGAATCTTCATATTTCTCTCTCTTTTTTTTTTCCAGTTGATTTCTATTGGAGTATAGTTGATTTATAATGCTGTGTTAGTTTCTGCTGTACAGTAAAGTGAATCAGTTATACATGTATCCATTCTTTTTCTAGAGTCTTTCCTTGTATATAGGTCATTATAGAGTGTTGAGCAGAGTTCCCAGTGCTATACAGTAGGTTTTTATTAGTTACCTATTTTATATTCTGTTTCTTTAACTCAGATTCTCTTTATAAATGTACATTTTTGTAAGTCAAGTATTTGGAAATAATTCTAACACCAATAATTTACCATTTAAAAAACTGATCTGAAAGGTAAATTAAAAGTTGTATAATTAACATCTTCATTCGAAATGAAGATGACTAATGACTAATAAACATTTCTTTTTAAAATTAATAGGGCCAATAATAGAGTTTAAAGTCTTCTAAATCATCTTCATAGATTGAATGAGGTCACTTTAAGATTCTGTTTATATGATACAGATTGAAGGAATGTTCAAAACCCTAGAAAGGACACTGATTTGGAACAAAAAGTAAAGTAGCCAGTGCTATACAGTAATTATCTATAGTTCAGTGTTAGGTTAGAAGATTTCAAGCTTATCCCTGAGGGTATCAATTTTCTATATCTGGAATCTTTGTAGTTTCTTGATGGTAGATTATTGAGCTATGACCATCTCTGGAATATTGATGAGGGAAATGGCACAGTTGAGAGATTAGAGAAATATTTCCTGATTGATGGTAAACCTATGGCTGAGTGATTATCCTTCTCTTTTGGCCCTATTTGGCTGCTTTTATTAATGCAAGAAAATCTTACGTATAATCACAATAGATCTAATTGCTATACCTTTTAAAAGTGTAAATTTAAAAAGTCCATCCCATTCATTTCATACATTCTACATTTGTTGCTGGTTAGTCTCAAATGAGAGGCAAGGTCTACATTCCTACAGAGGTACAGAGATCCCCAAATCCACCCACAGAGATTCCATAATCAATGAAGCCCTTCCTGACCCACTTGCAAGTCCGGAAATCTCCCCTATGAGTTGCCTCCTCCTCGTCTGCTGCATGTCCGTGTCCACTTAAATGTTTACTATACGATGCATTTGTTCTGTTTGTTGTCAGTCTGCACTCACCAGCATGTAAGCTGTATGAGGGCAAAGATTTTCATCAAGCCGTTCCCTAGAATGGCACGGGGCACAGAGGAGGGGCTCAAGACTATTGGTGGGATGGATGACTTTACCTTGGCCTGGAAGATGTGCAACAAGAGGCTTTGAACTACCTGGTCTCTGGCTGTCCTTCAGATTACATGGTCACAGAGCCCCAGGGCATGCTGGGAAGGCAAGAGCTGAAAACCATCCCCTCTGCTCCACTCCAGGATCTTCTGCTTGAGTGGCTTGGCTTGAATCCGGGAGGACTCCTCTATGTCTGAGTGCAGACAGGACGTCTATTTATGTTTGCACCTGTTTGTCACCAACACTATATTGTGCTGTGTGGGTATATGGGTCTAAGTTTGCATAGACACAGGAAGTGTATCAGATTGGCTGTGTGGGGACCCCATCTTCTAGGAAAAACATTTATGGCTTCTTTCTGTGTTTGCCTGGTCTATGGGTGGTAGCAGGGCCTAAAAACACCTCAGACTAGGGAAACCTTGCCACGTGCATGGTCTTCAAAGGGCGTCGGAGTGGATCGCTCACATAGCTTACATTCTAAAGATGTTTGCTTTATCTTTCCTGAAAGTTGTTCACTTTAACTTTCATCTTATCCTACTTAACAAACATTACTTGAAACTGATAGTTTCATTTTCCAGGTTACAGAGACCACTTATTTTCCAGTGTCTCTTCACTGACACAGCTAACAGTAGCTAACGTTAGCCGACCACTTACCACGGGCTTGGTAAGTGCTTTATGTCTACCATTTCATTTAACCCTCACAACAATCCTTTGAAGTAGGTATTATTATCATTCTCATGTTAAAGATGGGCAAACGGACACACAAGTTAAATAATTTGCCCAAGATTGCACTGTAATTTTTGAATCACAAGCTGATTCTAGATCCTTCTCTTTATCACTATTCTGTACTGAGTGGTCCACATTTCATACCCAGAACAGTGTATTAGTAATTCTTCTCCAAATAAAGCAAGCCTAGCATATTGATCATTTTATGACATTTTCCTACCCTTAATGGGGATTAGAAACATGTCATGCTTCAAATTCCAGGAGGCTTTTTATGATCAAATATACTTAGAAATAGTGTTAGATAATATCTATGATAATATCCTTTCTTAAATCTCCTATAAAAAGAACGATGCAAAGTTCCTTGGTTTGGTAGTCAAATGAATGGCACTACTTTCAAATTTAGACTGAAGAAAAGTCTTTGTTCTTTTGCCTTTCTGTATATGTGTGTGTGTGTGTGTATATATATAACTACAAATTTTTTTTAGTTTTTTTTTTTAAGTGTTTCATAGTTCAAACAAGCTTTGACACATCTGTGATAACATTTTGAAAATATCTCTCTGGCTAGCTAGGTTTTCAGAGGAGCATCAACATTTACTTCTCTTTAAAACCAGCATAGCTGAGTCAGGGTTTTGTTTTTTTGTTTTTTTTTTTTAAGACAGATCCGGAAGGTTATATCTGCTATAAAAGGATCCTTCATTCTGCACTTTTGACTAAGTAAGGAGAGCTTTTTATAATATTTAGTTCCCTCTTTAAAATATCTCTACATGCATTTAGAATCCAGGATTCTCATACCCCTCTGGAAAACAGACACATGTATACACCCCCTATGGCACCATAGTAACACTCACACTGTCTGGAAGTATCCCTTATCCTCTCTTTCTCTTTGTATAAAGTGTAAGCTAAGCCTTAGATGACAGTGTGTTGTTAAGAAGCTTCTAGGGCAAGTACCGGTATGAAAGTACCACATCTGATGTTGGTTTCAAATTAGAGTACTTCTCCTGCAAACATACTATTGAGAACATCTCTTGGGTTTCACTCTCAGTATTCTTAGCACTTAGGTATTTCTGTAGAAGTACTTGTTACAACTTCCTTTCATCTCAATTTTTTTACTGTTGGATTTTGCAGTCACTATCAATTATTTCTGACAGTACTGTGTATTTCCATAAGGGAAAAAAATGTAGTATGCCACAAGAAAATCAAGTGTCAGAGGAGGATTAGGAGTTAAGAGTGATTGTCCAAAATGTAAGTTTTTTGAAGCAATTGAATAAATCAAATGAAATTATAAAGTATTCATTAAAAAAAAAGCCAGAATGTCATTAGTTAAAAAAATGCTATATTGCATATAAAATCACAAGTTTCTATAATCAGGCACCACATATGCTGATTCATTGAACAGACCTTTTTGGCTTAATTCCCCACCCCCTTTTCCTGTAAGCAAAGACAAGTCAAAAGTAAAATTGTAAAGAAATGACAGTTACCTAAATGTGATTGGCCTAAAAACGCAGTGTTTTGTTTTCTACCTCCTTACTGGGTTTTGTACAGACTGAGATAACACGTTTCTTTTGTTTTCCCGACATTTTCCGTTTCATTACTTTGCTTTCTGCTTTCATTCACTATTATTATCCATGTCATTATCCTCCTCATCACCGTCATCATCATCATCATCGTCACCTTCTGACAAGTCAAAATCACTGAACCCCAGGGCCATGTTGACCTTCTTCCCCCTTCTCTTAGATGTGGTTTTGGAAGAATTCTGCTTGGCTTGCATGTTTATCTGCATCCCAGAATGCAGCACAGCTCCTGCTTTGTTCATTGAGAAGATATCCCCAAAGCCCATCAGCATCATGGCCTGCAGACTTTGGTTCATGCCATGGCCCTCCCCGTTACTTGCTGCTGTGATCTGACATGACATCTCTGCACTGTTTGACTCCTCTGTCTTAGATTCAAAGTAAGACTCCTCAGACATTCTTGCAGCAAGAGGCAAGAGAAGCTATCACGAGGGAAGAAAGGACAGAAGTAAAAAGAGAAATTAGGACCAATTTATATCAAGGGAACAGATACCACAAAATTAATGGGTGCTGCACAGAAAGTAAATGATTAGTGAAATGAATGTAGGGGATTATTTGAGGATTTATTAATGGCAGGTTTGGCTGCGGCGTATTTATCATGATTTATAAATGACAGAGTAGATCACATCAAAGTTTGCAAAGCACTACAGCAAGCCAAATTTTCAAATAGGGAGGAACGTGTAAGTTTTAAACCCTCATTTTGCAAAAACGAAGTAGTTTTTAGAATTTCTCTTAATTTTTCCCAAATTCATATGGAAAAAGTTAACTATTATATTAATGAAGAAATTAAGTAGAGATTAATCTTGAGTAATAAAAAACAAAACAAACAAGAAACTCTGTACCAAAGAAGAAAAGCTTAGAGGAAGCATAAAAACAGTTCAGTAGTCAATACAGTTCTAGGGGGATTTGGGTCATTAGCTATCTTTTTAGCTTGATTAAGTGTCTATGTACTAGAAAGCAGTCTAGAATTCTCTTTTCTCTATTATTTAATACAGGCAGATATATAATACTAGTTATCCAATTTATGAAATAATTCACTTATAAACAAATTTTAGATAATCTATGACATCTAAGTATAAACAAGTGTGTAAATACCTGAAAATTGGGAGGACAGGAAACTAGTATTAATTGAGATTGTCACCTTGGTCTCTGTCTCTACAAGTTTCCTTCTTTTAGCAGAATTTTTTTCTAGGAATTCTTCTCATAATGGACACAGACATTTTCAATCGTACATAATTATTTTAAACAGCCAACATACTTCCATAAATGTCATTTATACACATTCCAGGGGCAGAATTGTTAGGCTCAGAAAGAGTGACTGCCTCTTCTTTTGAGAAAGAAGCAAATTAAGACATATTTTTGATGCTGTGTAAATAAGGGTAAATTTATGATAAAGTACAAATAATCTAACTCTGGGATGATCTTAACATGCTGTAAGTAAAGGTACTTTTTAGGGCCAATTTCCTAATTTTTAAATTAAAGTTGGAATTGAATTCTATTAAAAAATTATCTTAACATCATTAGGAAAAGACCTCAATAGTTATTAGTTCAATAAGAACTTCACATAATTCAGCTAAAAATCAGCAGCTACATAGAATAAATTGTTTTAAATCCTTTAAGACCAGAAATAGGCTATTCCTTTCCTTGCAGTCAAATTTCCCAGCTTCTCAAATTTTTTTCAATTGTTACATGCTCTCAGGATCTCTTTGTTGCTTATCTACTTTATTATTTCATAGGTCCTTCCTCACATTATGTTAAGATCTCAAAAAATGCCTCTCAAATAAGTTTTATTTTTAAAAGAGGTACAATTTCTATACCAAGCTACAAGAATTGTTAAAAATAAACATTGTTTATATCTGTGTATGGAGAATCCATCTTCCCAAATATCTTTAACTAATGTTTTAATTTCAGGAAAGAAAAGACTGGTCTTCCTTGAAATAAATATAATAATACATTTTTTATGATGTTACTTAAATATCAAGTTATAAAATGAGGCTACACAGTCTTAGCTACTGAGTCTCCAGCCACTTCCTTTTAAAAAGGTTTATTTTATCCATCTCTCAGAAACCTCATTTAAAGTCAACTAGAAACTGATGTGAGGATAAAAGAAAAAACCTACTTATAAAATACGTGAGCACAAACCTTCTTTCCTTCAGAAATACCAGCTCCAAGCAAAAGAGACATTAAAAGCAAGTGTTGTACAGAAAGAAAACTTAGCCTCATAGGTAAAAAAAAAAAAAGGGAGGAACTCTCATTGAGATTGTGCTGCACGCTGCCCATTGTTAGATGGCAGCCCTCAGAGCTGCTCCTTCACGGAAAGTTGTCTGCAGGTAAAACACAAGCATGCAGCCTACTGTGCACTCAGTGCTTCGTGATTTATTACACAGCGGCATTACTAATAGCAATAATGTGTGCAAGGCAGCCCATAATTTCTTAGCAAAACTAATGCCCGTAAACCAAAGAGAGGTTCTAACGCATACTTTAAGCGGTCCTTTAAAGTTTTTTTTTTTCTTACAATGCTACATTTAGAAAGAGTCAAGCCATGCAGCGCTTTATAGCTTAAGATTTCAATGTACTTAAAAGCCCCCACAACTCTCTTCAGAAGGTGGCCATAATTTTTGCTTCTCATCAGTTCTGGGAGAAGTAATGTTCCCTTGCAGATCCTTAGCACAATGCTTTCTGAGTCTGCCAGTTCAACCCTAACAGGAAGCTTTCCTTAATTTCTTTCTTGAAAGCCAAGATAAAATTCACTGAATTTACAAAATGTGGTACTGTTTTAATACCACAAGACAGTTACGCATGACAAGTAAGTTTACTTGTTACACAGTTCCTTACTTTGGGATTCCCTGGATAACCAAAGTCATTTTTTAAAAAGCTAAATCTGATAATAAACATTTAATTTCACTGTAGTTTCCTTTTTTGGATATCAGGTTCTTTCTCCACATAAATCGGAAAAAGAGGCAAACTATTTTATTCTTTAGACACTGTTAAATACTTTGCAGTTGGGCACTGGCTGCTTAATGGAGATTAAGACTTTTAAAAATAGGAAAGTTTTTTGAAGATCACAAATCGAAGGACATTTAAGTATTTGGGGGGTATAATTGCCAAAGTAACTATCAAACATGAATTTAAAATATATAACAAGTGTACTTTTAATCATTATTTCTTGTGATCTTAAGGTGGACATATATCGCCCATTTAAAACCTTGGAAAAGCCAATGATAAATTTATACTTAATTCTTTAAATAATAAATTATTTAAAATAGGGATGCATGTTCTCCTTGTTTTCTAGAGTGACTTTTCTTATGTTTATTAGCTAGATGTACCTTTTCTTTTGTGAATTATGTACCTACAGTCTTTCCCCATGCTTCTGTTGGTCTCCTAGGTTTTTTTTTTAAGTTATTTCTGTGAGCTCTCTATATTTCTGTCTTAAATATTTAATTTTACGAATTTGTAGTTTGTTTTTATTTGAATGTCATATTTTTGCAATACAGAATTTTTATTTTTTAGTAATGAAAAAATAAAACAGGAAAGAATGGTGAAATTTGACTAGACTTTAATATATCATGTCAACAAATAAGCTCAAGTTAAGTGTATAAACAATGAAGTTCTTAAGAATTTTTATCTTAATCCAAATACAAGATTTGGAAAAAACCAAGATATTTCTTGGCAGAGTAAATACTTGAAGCTTGTCCTGAGAGAACTATTTTCCCACTTTTTTGCTGCCCATGATCATGACCCTACATTGAGTAAGGAATATTAATACTCGTCATTTATAGATCATTAAGTTAGCTTTTAGAAGGAAAACTGGTTAAGTTCTGACATATCAATGACTTTCTCGGACAGCTAACTGCCTTGGTGTAATGTTTATGAATTACTGATAGACTCACTCTAAAGAGTTAATGCCTCGAGGCACAGGCTCTGGGGACCTGATGGTGCAAAATACACTGCAGATGGTGCAAAAATACACTGAATTTTATTTTTGTAATTCTAACATACAAACACACTGACAGAGTAACAGTTCTCAGGGAAAGAGCCAGAAACAGGATAAGCTTTTCTTCTAAATGTCTGGAATTTTGTTAATGGAAAAGAGACAAGAAGCACCGCTCAAGTATAAATGCAGGTCCTTCCATTACAGGCATGAGGCAGCAAGTGAGGCGGCGGCAGGGGAGGTGGCGCCATGCTGCCATGCTCAGCCATCTCCTGAGCGGGGGAGGGGGGGGAGGTGTCAGCGAGCCCTGCAGGGAGCACTCACCGGGGTGTTGGACTGCTCTGTCAGCTTTTGCTCCCACATCTTTAGCCGTCTTTCTCGTTCTTTGAGCTCCTGCTCTTTAAAGCTGAGGTCACGTTCTAGTTTCTTCAGTCTCTCAAGAGTTGCTTCAATTTCACACCTGCAGGAGGACATGACTGGTTTAAACCTCAACTTTGCTCAAGAGGTGTTATGTGCTGAGGGGTCCATCACAATGCTTAATCAAAGGAAAAGGCTAAAACCTGTGCTGTGAAACCAAACAGTAAACAGCGAGGAGATCCAACCAGTCCATCCTAAAGGAAATCAACCCTGAATGTTCATGGGAAGGACTGATGCTGAAGCTGAGTTCCAATACTTGGGCCAGCTGATGCAAAAAGCCAACTCATTGGAAAAGACCCTGATGCTGGGAAAGACTGGGGGCAAGAGGAGAAGGGGATGGCAGAGGAGGAGATGGTTGGATGGCATCACTGACTCAATGGACATGAGTTTGAGCAAACTTTGGGAAACAGTGAAGGACAAGGAAGCCTAGAGCGCTGAAGTTCACGGGTCACAAAGAGTTGAACACGACTTAGTGACTAAACAACAACACACTAGCAAAGAATAGGACATCTTTCATATCCTTCAAAATCAACATATAAACTACCTTGGAAACATAAGTTTGGAATATTTTCTCAAAGCAGTGAAGAACCACTGTCTGGGGCCTGAGCCATGGAACTGGTGTCCTGGTTTGGCCATTTAATAAATGCTCATGGTCCTCTGGCTCTACTGTATATCAGCTCATCTTATATTCATTACAGCCCCAAGGAACAGGTATTAATTTTGCATAGAGAGAGATGGGAAAATGACACTCTGGTTAGATGATCACTGTCACCTCACTAGTAAATTCACCTTAGCCTATTCACTGGCTGAGTAATGCCAGCAATCTACAGATTAACCTGACTCAGTTTCGTCAGCTGTATGGGGTGGTGGTTACCTTTTATCGGGACTCCCCAACCTGCCTGATCCTAATAATTGTCTGAGCAAAACATACCACATAACATAGATTCCTAAGACCCTTCCTCAGAGCTCATGACTGAGTAGGGCTGAGTAGGGCCTAGGAATTGCCATTATTTGATATGAGTGTGTTTTTACAATCAGGCAAGTGTGAGAAATCCTGGATCAGATGACTCTAAGGTTCATTTTAACTCTAATAATTTTAAAAGCAAGTTAGTTCCCTCCCAGACTCTATGGGCTGACCCGCCTCACCACCTGGAACAATATGTCCAGTTATAGAAACCTGTCCTTGACACAAGTTAAAGCTGGTAAGATGGCCCAGTGTAAGTTTTTTCTCCTTCAGGGCTACTGTCGTGCTTAGGTCTAAACTTATGGAAGGTCTTCCCCGTGAGTTTCTGCAGACCTTGTGAGAAAAGCAGCAGTAATGAGAGACCGAGAGCAAGGAGAGACAGGGAGAGGGAGGAAAGGGGAGAGGGGGACGCAGAATGAGGAAGGGACTGGGAAGAGGGACTGCTGGGCCAAAAGCTGCTTCTAGGTGCCCTGAGACACACCTTTATGTCAGACTGTGGGATTTGGTCTGACAATTGAGGTCTTGACTACAGAAGTCTGAAGCTCCCAGATCAAAGTTAATAAGATGTATGCAGCCCAAGTCTGCCTTTTTATGTCCAGGGAGAATCAGAATAGATGAGAAGTAAACACATGAAAACAAAAAGTTGTGGCTATCAATTGACCAAATCCAACTCAGGGAACAGCTGCTGAAGTGGATCTGGACTTGGGTCACACATTTTACTTTCCAGGCTGTCTGCAGAGCAAGGGACACCAGGAAAGTAAGTGTAAAAGCATCTGTTGTCAACCCTCTGTCCCTTTTAGTGGTGCCATCTGAAAGTTATAAAACCATGTAAGTCACATTATAGTCCCTAAAGAAAGGCAGCAAATCGACAGTCTTTCAGAATTATGACTGTATCATAAAATCCAAATTTTATTTTGTATTTCAGACATAATATTACGCCCATTCATAAATGTTTTTATTTTTCAAATGGAGGACTGAGGAAAAAAAAAAAAACTCAGTGTAGAAGATCTTAGGTTAAACTTAAGCAACAAAAAGGAAAGAAAGAATGAGCCATCTTCAGTAAATGAGAGGATGAGAAAGGCGGCGCAGAGCTGGGCACATGGGGCTCTGGGAGATGGCAGGGGCCTGGCTGCTGCCCGGAGGGCTGAGCTCACTGATGTCCTTTCTAAAGAGGGTAAAATGGCCAGCACATTTGATTTCACTTGTAAGTTAAGCCTAGGATTCATCTCAAGTTACAGCTCTGGGAGCCCACTCTGATTTTGAGCCCTTCTGGAAAACAGATCAACAGTTAAGTAAGCTAGGTAAGCTGAGAGCTGCTGCAGAAAAACACCGAATAAGTAGGCCTCCTCAGTCTGTGTCTTCAGGGTCAGCTCCCATACACGGCTTTCCCAGAAACCCCAGGATCCTGACAGCAACGATCTTATGCCATAAGAGATGTAACCCCAATCTGGAGGGCAACACAAAACAGCTGCTCCTCTGGCTGTCCCCTCTGTTTTTCTTGATGTATTGTTTTGCATCAAATGCTTTGGTTGATGCACTTATATAATCTCTCTGTTCTGAAAATAAAGTTTGTATGTTTCAAGTTGATGGAAATTATGGTTTTTCTCTTAAACCGAATCCAACTAAGGTTGACTTCAACCAGTATCAGTTTTCCCTCTGTCAGAAACAGGCAATGAACTATAATTATCTTCTTTTAATAGAAACTTACTTCGAAATAAAAGATCAATTCATAAAAGCAGCTATATTATATACATTACAAGATAAATAGATACGTGCTGCGATTCGTGGGGTCGCAAAGAGACGGACATGACTGAGCGACTGAACTGAACTGAATTACGTTTAGTATTATATATTAAATGATTAAAATCTTTGTGTTTTTTAAGAAAATATTTGGCTGTGCCAGATCTTAGTTGGGGCATGTGGGATCTAGTTCCCTCACCAGGGATGGAACCCAGGCCCCCTGCATTGGGAGCTCGGAGTCTTAGCAACTGGACCACCAAGGAAATCCCTGCATTTTGTTTTTATGAAGGTGTGCTAGAGTGAGTATTTTGATCACTGAGGAAGAGTGCAGCCACCAGAGTGTTTTGCTAAGAGACAGGGACCTGAACTGTCTACCAAGCACCACGGAGCTCATTCAGTGCAGGTGACCACAGGCGTGCAGACAATCACACGGGGCAATGAGAACTGAAAACGTGACCAAGAGGACCACGCTTTCTGTCCTTATGTTGGTGGCCACTGTTGCTAATCATAGGAGGAGAAACAAGAGGAGCATGTGATGAACAGGAAAGGCTCACTAGACACTAGATTTCTTTCCTATCATGTATTAGGTTAAAGGAAAGGGCATAGTTGATGTGGTTTTTAATAACCTAGTCTTAAAAAGAATTTTCAGAATAATCATTTAATTTTCTAAGACTCAATGTTTCAACTGGTTTAGGCGTAGAGGAAGCTCCATTAGCAAACAAGAATTTGCCAGAAACACCAGAGCAGGACAGGAGTCCAACTTCACTGAGACTCGTAACTTCCTACACATACTTTGGACCCTAGACGCACGGTTTCAGGCACCAAATAGAAGTCAGAGGAAGGAGAGGAGCAGTCCGTTGAAATGTCCAGGTGACCTGAAGAAACATTTTCTTCTTTTCAACCCTTGGCACACTGAGTGGGGTCGTTGTTTCCCCTTAGTCATCACCTAAGCCCATCATGCCCTGTGATGCTTCTCGTCGTTAAACGGGAATCAGTCAAGTGGACGCTGCACGCTAACGAGCTGACAATGGCCACAAGGGCGGGGACAGCACCACACAGTGTGACCATGCAGGCCCCTGGGGCCCGGCCCCCTGGTTTCCAGCACTGGTCCTGTCTCACATGCGTGACCTCAGGCGGGTTGCCCCACCTGTCCATGTCTTGGTTCTTGCACCTGTGATGTAAGTTAGGGTTGCTGTGTGGATTTAAAAAGATAATCCAAATGAAGTACAAGCATCGGGTTAAGAATGTAATAATAGCCGTGTTCATTATTGTTACTCATTAGTATTATTATTCCCCACGGTTTTAATCAATTGCCAAATTCAATGAAAACAGCTCTGCTGCCTCTTAAAGTGTAGTTTTGTGTTTCTGGTAAAGATATATATCCCTTCTCCAGCTCTCAGGATTAACGAGCTCCTGAAAGAGAGTCAATGAGGAAGCCCTCTGGGCAACTGTTTGCCTTTTATTAAAATACATTAATATATTACCAATTTTATTTCTCTCATCTTTTTAGCTTGAAGCATTAAAAAATATTTCTTATTCAACTAATCCAGGGTAATTGTAGAAAAAAAGATAATATTGAACTTTTTCTACTTTTTTCCATGTGCACATATATGTACATGTAAATATGTTTTTTATTTTAGAATAAATGAAATCATTCTGAACATACTGGACTATAGCATTGATTTTAAAATCATTTATCAGAACAGTCTTATGGACTCTGTGGGAGAGGGAGAGGGTGGGAAGATTTGGGAGAATGACATTGAAACATGTAAAATATCATGTAAGAAACGAGTTGCCAGTCCAGGTTCGATGCACGATACTGGATGCTTGGGGCTAGTGCACTGGGACGACCCAGAGGGATGGTATGGGGAGGCAGGAGGGAGGAGGGTTCAGGATGGGGAACACATGTATACCTGTGGCCGATTCATTTTGATATTTGGCAAAACTAATACAATTATGTAAAGTTTTAAAATAAAATTAAATTAAAAAAAAAAAATAAAAATAAAAATCACTTCCCTAGCAAAAAAAAAAAAATCATTTATCAGACCTGTATATAAAACTCAACACTGTTTTATGTATGGAGCTATCATAATTTTTTAAGTCATAAAAACCACACACACAAAAACCCAAATCAATCTTGTTTCACTCGAAGCTCACTTCCAGTTTTACAGTTCTAAAGGCTGTGATAAACCCATGTCCACACATTCTCACTTATTTTCTTAGGAGAGGTGTCTGATCTATGCAGTCAAACTCTTCCAGAAAGGTATTTCTCCCCCAGCAAAGAGTGAGGAAGTTTACAACACCAGGTATTTCCTTGATATGAATTTTTGCCAACCTGATGAATAAATTGTGTTCCCTTTTATTTGGCTGCTACATGAGGTTGAATACTTTTCACGTGTTTATCGACCCTTTGACTTCTTTTTTTGCGAAATGCCATTTCAGGTCCTTTAGTGTGATATTTTAATTAAAATGTTATTTTAAAGACAGAAGTGGTAGTTTTCCAAGTGTAATCTGGGGACTTATGAGAGCTTTTCCAAAGTTAGACTCATTTTCAGAATAACATTAAGGCATGATCTACCCTTCCACTCTCATTCTCACAAGTGTATTAACTTTTCCACATGCTTCCTGACATGGGGCAGCACCAGAAGCTGAATGCAGAAGCAGGATTAATTATTGCTTTTTTTCTCAGTTTTGATTTTGAATGTGGTAAATACTGACAGATGTAACTCATTCAAACAAAAGCCCTTTGGAGTCCTCAATGATTTTTTCAGAGTGTAATGGAGTCCTGAGACTAGAAACTTTTAGAACAACTGATATATCAACTAGGAAAAAAAGCTGTAACAGTATGGCATTTGTCTAGGAAATTTATTGATGGTGGGTATTGCTTTTGGTCTTATGGAGGTTTTGCATTTTAATACAGAAAACTTACCAACTTCTCCCCTATTTTCTGGTTGTGTTGACATACTTTAAAGGCTCCCTAGCTCATGGATATTAATAGTAGTATTAAAATCCTACTAATCCTTTGGCTAACAGATCAAACAGCAGTTCCTCAGGGAATACCTTTATTAAACCCTCAGACCAGATTAGATTTCACGGTTTTATAGTCTCAGACATCCAGCACTGTCCTGTCATAATATTTATCAAAATAGTAATGAAAAAGTTATTTGTATATTCGTATTTAGTAATCTAATATTAAATTCCAAGTGCACTGTTACTCTTCTGCTCATCACCAGAGCCCATACCTAAAGAACATCTTTTCCCAGCAAAGGTTTAATGAGTATCTGAATGAATGAATGTAAGAAGCACATCTATCAAAGCAAACAAATCAACTTACATGTTTCTATCCTCTTGTGTAATATGGCGATGTCTTTTAATATTATTACTACAATGTTTGAGTGAACTCCGGGAGTTGGTGATGGACAGGGAGGCCTGGCGTACTGCGATTCATGGGGTCGCAAAGAGTCGGACACGACTGAGCGACTGAACTGAACTGAACTATGGTATTTCCTTCTCCAAGTATTTGTTGAGCAACCGCAGCGTTCAAGACATGTTCTAGATACTGCAGTTACACAGATGAACAGAAGAGATGATCTGACCCTCTTACATGTTAGCCAGCAAGACACGCCATTATTAAACAACAGACTGCAGAACTACTTATTAATTTCAATAGAGGGTATGAAGGAGACACTCTCAGGGCACATAAAGTGGAACCTCAGTGGGTCTGGGGTCAGGACACACTTGCTTGAAGGACAGCTGTTTTCATCTACTATCTGAAGCAATATGAGTCAGAGCCAAGTTGGGTTTGGGCATCAGGGCTGGTATGCTGCCGAAATGGGATAAATTTTATACAGAAGAAACGGCATTTGAAAGGATTCTGTATGAGGGAGAAATAGACACGTGTTGAAGGACCAAAGCCAAAAATTAAAGGATAGAATGATACTCAAGATAAAGCAAGAGCACAGAGGGTGTCGTGAATCTTGTTTTTTGGCCTTTGTCCTAGAGTTATGGGAGCTCCTTATACTGATTTAAGGAAAGTGATCTGATTAGATGTGTGCTGATCTCTTACTGTAGGAAACAAATATTACTAACATGTTTTGTTAATTTTTTGAGCCCAGAACAAAGTCCGTCATACCTAGACTCTAGCAAACAGTATTACTTTTGTACTACTAAGTAAAAATTCATTTTAACTCACCAATCCTAGAGATTCTTCAAGAATAAAAAATAAAGAAGGTTATTGTAAAACACCAAACAGAAAGCCCAAAGAAATGTGCGATCACAGGACTAAACAACTCCGTCCTTTTAAAGTGCCTGTAGTATTCATTTGCTACCGGCAGGTGGCGTGAGGCGTCATGTTACTACCCATAGCTATCAAGAGCAGGGGTGAGTTACTGAAATCTCTGCTGAGTCAGGGAGAAATAACGTCAGAGCCCAAACATGCTATTTATATTTGTACATCATGTGACCTGGCTCAAATGTCTCATCTCTGGCTTAGTTCTTCCCCTCACACAATACAGTTCTCCCATTACTAAGTTTGTTTACATTTGACAAAATGTAATAGGATTTATAACATTGAAAGTTTTATTTTAAAAGTGTTTTTACAGTCTCCCTACCTCTCCCATCAACAGAAAAAGTACTCTGCCTATTTCCAAGCAGACAGTATTTTTATTTCTCACTGCACAGAGGCCAGTTTCCTAACAGCGAGTGTATACAGAAGGAATGTCTGCTAACTGCCTTTTGTCTCAGAAGATACTGCTTCAATATTCTTCCTAAATACTTAGATATATGATAAAGCAACATGCTTAGAGGAACACTGCTTACATATGAGAGGGAGAGCTTATTCAATCTCCAAAATTTTTTAATTTTGAAAAACACACAAAAAAGCCCCAATTTCTAAGAGATTGGGACTGTCATCAAGTTCCCAGGTTCTCTTCGTGTCCGAAGCTAGTCACCCACAATTCCTTGAAGCCAGATGATGTAAACTGAGGTGGGAGGCACCTACCTCCATTCTGCTTTGTTGTGCAGGAATGAATTACACTGGTCAGAAAGCTTCGAATCGAGTGACATGGACTCCAGGATTGAAATGATTTGCTTGAAAGAAGGCCGTTTCTGAAGAAGAAAAAAATAATCACTTGTTGGGACTTAGGAAAGTAGATCTTTAAGAGAAATATCCACAAGCATAGTAATAAGGTCAAATCACCACAACAAAATAAGATACGATGTAATATCCTGATTTTGTTCTTTCACAACTGTCAGACTGCATAGGAACCATACTTATTTTCAATCAATTATTCATAATAGGCTCAGATGTCATTTTTCTATTGTGTTGTCTAAGATTGGAATGATTACATTATTTTTCCAGGTAAGGAAAGTACGAATTAGTTCTCTTTGGGGTATGTTTAAAGACTCCTGAAAGGAAACAGTTAAGTCTTTTAAAAAATCATCTACGTGATAAAGCAAGCATAGTAAAAGTTAATGGTAGGGTCTGGGTGATAGGGGTCTTCCTAGGTGGTGCTGGTGGTAAAGAACGTGTCTGCCAATGCAGGAGACATAGAAACATGGGTTTGATCCCTGGGTCAGGAAGATCCCCTGGAGGAGGGCATGGGACCCCACTCCAGTATTCTTGCCTGGAGAATCCCATGGACAGAGGAGCCTGGTGGGCTACAGTCCATACTGTCGCAGAGTCGGACACGAATGAAACGACTTGGCATGCACGCATGCACACAGGGTGATGGGTATACCAGTGCTCACTGCAAAATTCTTTCAACTTTTCCGTATGTTTGAAAAATTTTATAATAAACTGTTGGAGGAAAATTACTTATCAATCTAGCAGAACTTATACAATTTCCTAAACCAGTTGCTCAGAGAAAAAACTCCCCAATTTTAAAGCCATCATAACTTCACTGTTCTCAATGGTTATTCCACAATATAACTAGCTTTGGTGCTGGGAAACTCTCAGGTACTGTTTACCAGAAATTGAAAAAGCAGTGGTTAGGTGTATTTCTTTAGCTAGCAAAAACTACCCTAGTCTATCTCTTTAGACTCTAGCCAAGGTGGAGACAAAAGGTTAAAGCACAAGCGGGGAAAGATAATAAAAGGGTGATGCACATTCTCTCTTCATCACGCCTCATAATTATACCATTTCTGAACAAATTACAGTTGCAGCAATTAAAACATGCATTTTAATTTAGGAGCACAAAAACAAGAAGAAAGAATGTTGAGGTGGCTTGCTCTTAGGACTTGAGTGTTTCCTACATTAAGCAAGGTAATTTTTTCTTAGGGATATAAAACTGGAATATTTATTCTGAGTTCTGCCGTTATTGTCCTCTTTCAAGGGGGGGTGTGTGTGTGTGTGTGTGTGTTTAAAAAAAGGGTGTAGGTAGCCTAATGTCACTGATGGTACATTAAGCCTTGTAATAAGCAAAAAGTGCCTTAAGTTGGAAATTTGAAAAAATTACATTTGTCTTCTTTGAATGTGTTTCCATTTTAATTTCTCCATCCATGTGTCAGGTAGCAACAGGAAAAATGTTTTGTTTGTACAGGAGCTAATTATATAATACATATAGGATTTTCATTTTTCATGGAAAAGAAGCAGGAGGAGCTGACAAATTTTCAAAGAATAATATTTTTCCCTACACTTAATCATTCTTGAGACAAGGTAAAACATTTTTTGTAATTGGATGGCAAGTAACCCTGGAAAAATCTTTATTTCATATTTAGAATATGCTCCCAGATGGAAATTATCAAAGTGAACATTCAGAACATAGCAGCAATGTAGAATCATATGTTAATATTTCATGAGTATTTTGATCACAGAATACAACATGTGGTCTAGGATCTTCCTCCAAAGGGGCTTAGCTTCCTTTTATGTATTATGTAGGCTCCGCCTACTTAAAAAGGCACAACCAGAACCATTTATTAAGCATCTGTATACATTATTTGTTATCTTCATATTATAGGTAAGGAAGATCAGTCTCAGAAAAATATGAATTTCCCAGTATCACACAGGTAGCAAGTTACAGAACCAGGGTCTATTCTCTTAAATCCTTCAAAATATTTTATCACATGAGAGTAAGATATTACTTCCTATCAAACTTGGAGCTTTACCTATTGCTTTGTCCTTTTTTAGAAATGTCATTTTAGAACTTGAACTAATATTCACCTTTACTTTCTTCTTTTCTTAAAAAAAAAAAAAGGTTTTTTTTGAGCATCTGATCAAAGCCATTGGAATGACCCAACATTTATCTAATACAGGAGCAGTTTTTTCTCTTGTACACATCTACCTCCTTGTTGCAAAAGAACATATTTCTACAGGTGAGCTGAACATTTTAATCTGTCTTAATACTCTAGAATCTAAGGACTGAAAATAAAAATAATTAAAATATATTTTTACCAACTACTGCTGTATCTATGTGCATAGGACTGGGACCAACTTCTGTTTGAATTGCTATATACTTCTAGCCAGAGAAGAGCTCCCCTGGTGGCTCAGATGGTAGAGTCTGCCTGAAGTGCAGGAGACCTGAGTTCAATCTCTGGGTTGGGAAGATCTCCTGGAAAAGGAAATTGCAACCCACTCCAGTATTCTTGCCTGGAGAATTTCATGGACGGAAGAGCCTGGCAAGCCCCAGTTCATGGGGTCGCAAAGAGTCAGACACGATTGAACGACTAATCCTTCCTTCCTTCTAGCCAGAAAACTAAAACATGGCCTCTCAGGAAATAAACCTTGGTCTGGCTGCTTTAGTCAACAACAAATTGTACATCTACTTGCTAAATTTACAGGAGATGCTATAGGGAAACAAAGAAAAGTAACTCTATTTCCTCGTGGAGCCTTCAATCCATTTAGGAAGACAAGATGCTTTTTAAAATGCAACAGCACAAAATGAGGCAGTAGCCCAGACTGTGGTTCAGGAAAAGGAGTACTTAGTATGGGCAGGGGAAACAATAACTGGGGAAGGCTTGATGATGAAGTAATCAGGAGGGGAAAGAAAAGAAGGAAAAGAACATGTTTCAGGAATAAAGAAGGTGTGTAAGGTATGTCTAGAGGAGAGAGCAATGACTTAGAAATGTGAGCTGGAGGCATAATCAAATCAAATATAGAGGGCATATATGTTAGTTGTATTAGAATAAAATGCCATGAATTTAGGAAACAAAAAAAAACTGATCTAAACCTTATTCATACTTCACAGTGCTAGAAGACAAGACTCCTCTGATATTAAAGAAGTGTCAGCTTGCTGCTGCTGCTGCTGCTGCTAAGTCGCTTCAGTCGTGTCCGACTCTGTGCAACCCCATAGACGGCAGCCCACCAGGTTCCCCCATCCCTGGGATTCTCCAGGCAAGAACACTGGAGTGGGTTGCCATTTCCTTCTCCAATGCATGAAAGTGAAAAGTGAAAGTGAAGTCGCTCAGTCTTGTCCGACTCTTAGCGACCCCATGGACGGCAGCCCACCAGGCTCCTCCGTCCACGGGATTTTCCAATCAAGAGTACTGCAGTGGGGTGCCACTGCCTTCTCTGAAGCGTCAGCTTACTACCTGTTAAAAAGATATGCCAGCTTCATGGCATCAACTCTGGACCTAATGTCCTTATTGTGTAGGTGTTTACACTATCATTTAATTAATATACCATAAATATTCTTAGAATTTTAATTAATATAGTACAGAGTCACAGATTAAGAAATTAAAAACCTGCTTTGTATACTGAAATATAATTACAGTTACAGTGATCTAGTTGCATTCATCTAATTTAGCACTAATAATTTCGAGTGAAATTTCTATTTGAGTATCAGAGAGAAAGGGCTTTCCTGATAGCTAAGTTGCTAAAGAATCCACCTGCAATGCAGGAGACCCCAGATCGATTCCTGGGTCAGGAAGATCCCCTGGAGAAGAGATAAGCTACCTATTCCAGTATTCTTGGGCTTTCCTGGTGGCTCAGCTGGTAAAGAATCCACCTGTGATGCGGGAGACCTGTGTTTGATCCCTGGGTTGGGAAGATCCCCTGGAGAAGGAAAAGGCTGCCCACTCCAGTATTCTGGCCTGGAGAATTCCATGGACTGTATAGTATAGTCCATGGGGTTGCAAAGAGTCAGGTACAACTGAGCGACTTCCACTTTCGCATTAGAGAGAAAAATACTACCAAAATGACTAAATATGCCACAATGGATATATAAGTGGTAGCATATGAAAAGATTGTATTTTAATCATATAAAATAAATATTCTACAGAAATCTTGCAAATAGCCAATTATAATTTCCACCAGATTAGTTGCAAAGTGCAGGCATTTCTCTTCATGCTTAAAAAGCCCCACATTCTGCAAAATCACACACTAAAGTAGGGCCCACAGAGGGCAAGACAGACCATTCAAAACCTATCAACTTTGTCAAAAAAATTCATAAAACAATAGTAATCCTAAACAAAAGTACTAAACAGTTTAAAATTTTTTTAATTAAAAAAAAAAATACTAAGTAAATACAGGACTCTAAAAAGGGTGAAGGTCGTTCGATGAACAGGAGTGAAAGCCGATTGAGCCTGCTGGTTTATCAGGGCAAAGGTGAATTTGCACAGGCTGGGCAGAAGGGGTGTCTTGGTTCTGTGTCTGTTGCTGCGCTACTGGCCTCACTGATGTGCTCGGAGTTCAGTTGTTCTCACTTGTGGAATGGAACAGTGTGCTTTACTTATGGTTCACCCTGAATTGTGTGATACTAACACGATTCCCATACTCACCAAGTGTTTCTGAGTTATTTTGCCTAGACAAACCACAGCTTTCCGTATCCATGGATTCAATCAGCCAGAGTTCAAGTTGGTTGTTGAATGTGAGGAAGTGTAACCACAGTTGGGGTGAAGGGAAGGGTCGCGACTGAATCACCCCTGATATATAAGGGACTTGAGCATCCATGGATTCTACGGGGGTCCTGAAACCTCCCCTGAGGAGATGAAGGGAATGGCTGTGTACATTATTCATTCTTCTTGAAAGTCATATAGGGACTGAGTTTAAATTAAGGAAGAAATTCCATTCTCAAGTCTTTTTTATTTTCCTTTCTAGATCTATCTTTAAAAGGTCAGTTTGTGATACACTTATTTCCATGAAGGACTGCAGAAATTTAAACTTAAAAATTTTAGTTCTTATCTCGAGTCTCTCTCTCTCATTCTGATATTTCATCTGTGAGGATCTTTTTTTATTTAAAAATTTTTTATTACAGCAAATTCCAAACATACACCAAAGTAGAAAGAACACCCTCCATATACTTATCACTCCAAAAATCATCACGGCCCATCCTATTTAATCTATACCATCATTCATTTCCCTTCCCTGTATTTTGAAGCAAATCCAAGACTCGCCTATCATTTTATCTATAAACACTTCCGTATGTATGTGACAGTCTTTTAAACCAGTCTTTGCGGGGAAGGGAAATGGGCCATTTGTGCTTGAATGTGATAACCACATGAAAGCCTCAATTTTGGAATTTCTCCAACTCTATTGTGATAGCTTAAAAAAAATCACTGAAACTCCACAGGGAAGAGTGTATGGAGCTTCTCTAGAAGCGCTACTTCTGCCTGGTCTTTGGTTAGAAAGGCAGTGTGGTGGTCAGGCTCTGCAGCGCAATGGATGGTGCATTGGACTTCTAGTAGAGGCAATGTGGTGGGGGGGTTAAGTGCAGGGACTCGCGTCAGTCAGCTTGGGCGCAGCCTCCAGCTCCAGCACTTACAGGCTGGGTGGCCTTGACCTCACCTCTTAACCGTGCCTTGGTTCTTCATGTGTAAAATGAGGACAATAACAATACCCAGTTCACAGAGATATTCTGAGAAATAAAGCAGTTGATAGAGTGTTGAGAACAGTGCCCGGCTTATAATAAGCATGGTGTGCTAGTATTTATATAATGTGAAGGTGCAAGACTTATTACTGAAGATTAAAAACAAGGAACAAAATTCTTTTTTACTGACTCAAGAATGCTGGAGTGCTGTAAGAAAGAGCCAGTAATGAGATTTTAGGTTTCATGCCAAGCAAATGTCAGCAGATAGCCTTCACAGTCAATCTGGGGCTCAAAGGAGCAGCAACCTGGTTTTGCTCTGTAATGAATTTGATTATCCCATGTTTTAAAAGCTCAAAGCCAGACAAACAAGAGAGATTTCAGAACAACAATAACAACAAATATATATATATATACCTTGGCATCAGCTTCCCAACACTGATGTAACAGTTCAGCAAAACTCCTGGGGCAACTGCTTGGAATGGTTAATCTCTATAAGAGAGAAAGAAAAAATAAGCCAAAACAAAACAAAATACAGGCATTTGCTCATTAAAGGAAGGAAATAGTAATTGGAAGATATGAAAGAATTAATTTAATAGCATAAACAAGACATGAAATTTAAAACGTCCGTTGATTAATATGTGACTGGAGAGAACTTATGTTTAGATTCATAGTATCTAATCTCTAATGACACTTTACCTTTTCCTCCAAAGAGGAATCATAGTGGATGAAGAAATCAGGCTCAGAACAACAAATGCAGCAAAATATAGAATCTGGTCAAAAGAAACTACAGTAAGAGAGGAGCAAGTTGGAACTTCAGTTCAGTTCAGTTCAGTTGCTCAGTTGTGTCCGACTCTTTGTGGCTCCATGAATCGCAGCATGCCAGGCCTCCCTGTCCATCATCATCTCTTGGAGTTCACCCAGACTCATGTCCATCGAGTCAGTGATGCCATCCAGCCATCTCATCCTCTGTCGTCCCCTTCTCCTCCTGCCCTCAATCCCTCCCAGCATCAGTCTTTTCCAATGAGTCAACTCTTCGCATGAGGTGGCCAAAGTACTGGAGTTTCAGCTTTAGCATCATTCCTTCCAAAGAAATCCCAGGGCTGATCTCCTTCAGAATGGACTGGTTGGATCTCCTTGCAGTCCAAGGGATTCTCAAGTCTTCTCCAACAGCACAGTTCAAAAGCATCAATTCTTCGGCGCTCAGCCTTCTTCACAGTCCAACTCTCGCGTCCATACATGACCGCTGGAAAAACCATAGCCTTGACTAGACGGACCTTTGTTGGCAAAGTAATGTCTCTGCTTTTCAATATGCTAACTTACATAAACCTAAACCATGAACCTATCACTGTATTTTTATAGGTGACTATGAAAATTGCAAATAGGCCAGGTAACTAGGAAACCAGTTCAGCTTTGGCAATAGGTGTACAACTTCTGAAAACGTGAGCACAGAGATAATTTTATAGAAGTATTTTCTCAGTGGCAAATGAGACACTCTGAATGGATGATTCATCATGTCTTAGTTTTGGCCAAACTCATAAAATATAAGGACTTGATAGAACAAAGAATATAATGTGAAGACTAGTCTTTTTCTAACATTCTAGAGCAGTGGTTCTCATAGAACATGTAATTCTCCCAGAGGCAGTTTACAAATCTACAGAGACATTTTTGTTTTAAAGTCTGGAGGGTTGTACCTAGAGCAGGTCAAGAATGCTGACCATCTTTCAATATATCATAAAGCCTGATTAAAAATTCTCCTGCATTCCACCAAACTTCAAATGCCCCAGGTGCATTCATGTAAGACAAGAAAACGATGAGCTTTATACTTTTCTGAGCTTAGACTCTACCTTTGATTTCTAAGTAGAGTATTTTTTGAATATTTTAAAAATACTCTGAACTTTCTTTGAATGCAACTACTAAATGAAATAAATCAAGGGTAGATTGATTTTTGCATTATTTATAACCTTAGCATAATATTGGGAAAATCTTGCCTACATTATAGTGCTGCTCATGGTACTGGCATCATTAATACTCACAATAACCCATCTTTATTCTGCATTTGTAGCTGCTGAATTCTGTTTATTTGTAGGTGCAAGCATCTAAAAGTGTTCCATTATCACCTCCACTGTCATCATGCCTGAGCATTTATACACTGCAATACATATGTATTTCTTCCTTATATTACATTTAGAGTATTATGTTGACTTAAAATACAATGTGTTTAGTAGGCTGTATTACCACTGAATTTCCTTTCAGGGATAAAGAGGGAGCATTAAATAATTGTTATAAACAGAGTATTGAGTATGAAGGGGACTTCTCAGATCACTCAGTGGTAAAGAATCTGCCTGCCAATGCAGGAGACATGAGACTGGGGTTCGATCCCTGGGTCGGGAAGAACTCCTGGAGGAGGAAATGGCAACTCACTCTAGTATTCTTGCTTGGAGAATCCCATGGATGAAGGAGCCTGGTGGGCTACAGTCATGGGCTCACAACGAGTTGAACACAACTGAGTGACTGAGCATGCACTCACGGGTGTGACAGAGCTGAGAACCTCTGTAGTAGGAAGATTTTTTCTGCAATGTTTGCCAAGAAGTTTTGCAGATAAAAACCTTAAAACAATTTCATCAGATTTGGAGGAGGCTACATATAAAACTAGAAAAATAGTTGTCTTGCCAAGAAAACAGACAATCTGGAATTAAAATCAGAGAACCAAAATAAATAAAACTTTAAAGCAAAGCTAAAAAAAAAAAAGGAACTCTGCAAGTTAGAGACTACACTAAGCATTTTTAAACCTCTGGTTTTGTGCTTTCATAGACTAGAGTAAGATGTTGTAAACGACACTATTATTTTACTGTAATGAGAACTGGAAACCTTTTCATGAAAGTAAAGAAAATCAAGAGTTTACTAAAAAAAAAAGGTAAGATCGTTGGGGTAGCAACTAATATAAACAGACAGTGACTGCAATTATGTGACTGAACACACATCATGTGTAATGAAAAACAAGTTTTCCTAACAGGTAACATTTTCAGCGTAACTTCAGCACATTTTCCAAGAACTGAAATGTGAACTGGCTGAATATAGGTGTTGATCTTCTCACACTGACAAACTTTTTAGATGCCATATGTGAGACATTACAAAAGGAGACATAATTATTTAAAATTATCTGACATGGTCAAATATCAGTTAGATGGAGACTCAGACACTATGTAAGGGATTATTTTGGTGCACTAAAAAGTACTCTAAAAGAGAATCTAAAATATTTAAGTGTGATTACATAACTGTGGGTATTCTGTTAAAACATCCTGAAACAACCAGATATTAACACCAGGTTTGCAAGACTACTTAAAACTTAAATATTGAAAAATAAAAGTTTCAAACTGAAAATGAAAATAATTCCCAATCACTAAATTAGGCATGACATTTTTATTAAAGATTATATTCTTCTTTTTTGCACTATTTTCTACATAAGATACAATAATTATTTTTTAAGTCAAGTTTATTACCTTTTTCTAAAGTGTAGTCAAGAAAAATGGATTAAGTTTTTGAGGATTTCCATGTTAATAAAGAATAGCTGTTTTGCTACTTAGAATAAAACACATTTATGTACTTGAAAAGATGGAGTTATATTGCTAGGACATTCTGAATGACTACTAATTGAGTTTTATGGAAAGTCCAATGGCATACAGACATACCTGTAAGATTTAAAAATTAGTAATACTCTCTTAACTTCATGTCTTCTATAATGGTTCATTGTTTGCTTTGTAAAGTTTAACAGCATTTTGTGGATTATAGCTTCAGTAGAATTTAATAATAGAAAAAGTTATTGTTTGAAGACCTTATTTCATTATTAGGGGTTTGGAATCAAAGGCCTTCAGATATATTTTTTAGAAAGTATTGATCTTCCTATAGATGCAAAAAGCAATCCTAAATGGTGAAAACAAATAAGCTCTAGAATCTAGTTAAGAGTAATGTATCAGTGTCAAGTTTCTGGTTCTGATATTATATATACTGATATTATATATTCTGATATTATATATATATATATCTATGTCTCACGAGTGGGAGAAGCAGAGTGAAGGGTACACAGAATTCTTTGTAATATTTTTGCAACTTCCAATGAGTCTAGAATGACTAGCTTACATTTAAAATATCTCCCTAAAAGTTTAAACGTGTCATTCTTTATTTAAATGAGGCCTTTGAAAAACAATTACAGCTTTCTCTTTTCAACTCAATAACCCAAGGTATTTCAGAGCAAAAATAAATAAAATAATTAGAAATTGAAGGGATTTTTAGAAATTATATTTAAGTCAAAGTCTCAATTTTATTATAAAATAAATCCTTGGGAATTATTTTAATTGCTATCTCAACAGAATTTGTTTTGATAATAAGGGCCACTATTTATGAGGTGAAATGAAGACATCTTCTTGAATGATGATAATGGAAACTACGTTTGAACTTAATTTCCCTATTTCTGATAAATGAAGTGTGCAGAATGAGAATGGATAAATACCCCTGTAGCACCCAATCTGCATTTGGTTCACTAGAAAGTTGAGAAAATATATTTCACCATGTGGGTTTCTTTCAACTGACTATTATATTTAATAAATACAATAGGGGAGGCATTTGAATAGTCTCCATCTGTTATTAGCTGATCATCAGATCACCCCATGGATAAAACAGTACAGTCTAGGGGATTCCCTAGAGACAAACAGGGAGATGGCCTCCTCTTGTACCCATTGAGGAGGTCCTGAAAGCTATTTATGGGGGATTCTCAAGCCTCAAGTCAACTACTCAAAGGCAGCTTCTAAATTCATTTTTTTCATCAGCTTTAAAAATCCTTGATGGATACTCCAATATTTTCAAAGGGCTTTAGATTCACAGCTATTCTGCCCTCCTTTAAATGAAATATTATTTTAGAATATTAATTACTCTGTCTTATACATATTTGGAGAGTTCAGTCAGCTTTAAAATAAAATTTCCTCCTACTTTATTTTGAAATGATACAGAGAAAAAAAATGACATTGAATATTCTGCTCCGAAGTCAACAGAAGGTCAATAACCTTCTTTACTCTATTTGTCAACCCAGAACTAAATGTCTAATCATCTCACTGGCAAAAGAAACCGAACAGAAAGAAGTGGGTTCTCATACCATGAAAATAATCAGTTATACTGTGTGTGAGGTCTGATTGAATAGCACACCAGGAAGAACTACCACATTTAATTAAAACAGAACAGCCTCTGTGAAACAATGAGTAAGACACATTCTTAAATATTACACCTTTTCATTTTTCTTTAAATTGGCAGCTCTCTCCCATCAACTTCAGCTATCATGAACATTTCATCCAATCTCAATGGCTCAGGAGGACAAATTAATAAGGTAACTGTGGATTATGTGATCTAAATATGAAAACTTGGCTTCTCTCAGTCAATAGCAGCTTTTTGATTGATCTAGTTTGTTTCTGCACTCACCATGGAGAGCAGATCAATCTAATTCTTTTAAGGCATTAAAAAGGGAATATTACTACATATTCGCCTTTTGGCAAATTATTTTATCCTAAGGCTGCACCCTTCCCTTTTGTGGAGGGCACAGATAAGACGTGGAAATGAAGAAGTTTTGTGAAATAAAGTTGTTCTGCAGTGTTGCAAAGACAACTGCGTGCTTCCATCACTTGATCTAAGTTCTCATAATACCTTGATATTGGATGCTTCATCTTTATGCTGAGAATCTCCATGGCTGTGCGTTTCAGTCACAATTTTAAACCTTTCAAAATGTAGTTGCTCTCTTTGATATGAATGTACCATGTTCTCTGATGTAGGCTCATAGGTCCAACTAACTGAAAGCCTCAATTTGTGGGAAGAAGAAAAGCGAGGCTGGGGACACAGCACAAACGCTGTTTACGCCACTGAAGTTCTTTTGAAATGGAAAGGCTCTGCATGAAGAAGGGAGCAGTTACGCCACTGCCTCGCCAATTCCAGCGAGGAGCTCATCTTCAATGTAGTGTTCAACGTAGGTGGCAAAACTGTAATTTTTCCCTTTTTTGAAACTATTTTTTCTTCTTTTATTTTTGAAATTCTCATCTAAGCGACAGTTTCTTGTACTATAGTGACTCCTGCTGGGAGAGGTAAGTTGAAGTAGCTGAAGGTCTCTTACAGATATATCAACTCCCGGACAGTAAAAAAGATGTCCTAAACGCAGGAGATGGAGTTAAACTGTTCCCCTACCTTGGACGCAACGGCCTCTTTCATCACTAAGAACAAACCCCTAGGTTTTACAATTGAGACTGAGAAACTAGTACAGTACTTGTACAATTTTTGATCTACAGCATCACGACGTGAAGCTGCAACAATTAGATGTAAAGGGTCCATTCATGAGGAATAACATCACTTTGACCCTTTGTGTTAGCTCCTACTGCTAATCTTTCCATAAGCGTGAACTTACTTTCAATTTGAAGAAGATGAAAAAGTCTTTTGCAAAACCCCAATACTGTTTTCTGATCTATGTACCTGAATGGGGGATCGTAGTCTTACCTCGTTTTTTTCCACTACGAGCCAAGCTACTTGTAATCCTTCCAAACCTTTAAAGGGGACCTCCCTTGTTAGCATCTCCCAGAGAACCTGGAACAAAAAGGAAATGGAATTTTTATTCTTGTACTTTATATTTTTGGTATATTACTGAAACTTTAACATTTAACTGTATCCAATTACCAGACACAACCAACTCCATCTGTAGAAACTTGGGCAAAACATATATATTCATGCATAGGGCTTCTTCCATATATTTTATACATATACATATATTTTGTTGTTGCTGCTGTTCTCTTTTATTTAAAAAAATCCACTTTAGGAAGTACAATATCTAGATCCGGGCTTAAAATTTTATGAAACCAATGCACCTAAGTGATTTTACTGTATTTTGTAAATTAACAGAATTCCTATGAATCACCATAAACTAGATTTTACACTTTGTTAGTCAAAACTCTTTGTACCTTCAATCTCTGATAAATATCTCTATATGAAAATAATTGGGAATTCAAACATATTTTCAAAGCTTCAATAACAGTCTCATAAAATAAAAAAAAAACTGAGCTCCAAATCCAAACCACTGGCTAAGCCACTTACTCCAAAATGGTAGATACTTGCAAAACTAACATTTAGATTTTCTGTTTTGGAGAAATCTTTCTCAAAATGAGTCAGTCTAAGGGACTTATTTTCACCCACCTATGATATAATTTATTATATTGTATTCTAAAGTGTAATAAACACCTATGTACACATATAGGCTGTATGCATGTGCACGTGTGTGCAAATGTATGTATATGTTATCTCTCTGCAATCCTTGAGATTAGCATGATTAATAAATCTGCACTGGAATGCTGAAACAAAGCAAACTGATGTGGGAAATGCCGAAAACAGCTAATGATTTTGTATTCTCTTTAAACTCTGAGTCATGGAGATTTTTGCTGCCAAGGTAGGTCAATGGTAAAGAATCTGCCTGTCAATGCAGAAGAAGTGGGTTCAATCCCTGGGTTGGGAAGATCCCCTGCAGCAGAAAATGGCGACCCATTCCAGTATTCTTTCCTGGAAAAACCCATGGACAGAGAAGCCTGGCCAGCTAGTCCATGGGGTCAAAGAGTCAGACACAAGTTAGCAAGCAAAGAACCACCACAATGGGGAGTTTTACATTCAGTCACTTTATTTATACAAATGAGTATCCAGATTTGAGTCTACCCACACTTTTGTGAAGTGCAAAAACAATTACAATTTTATCAATAATAGCATAATAATAACAGCCACTATCATTTACTGAGTGATTATGTTCCAGGTACTCTGTTAAGCCTTTAGGTATGCTATCATGATCAATCTCAGTCCCATCAGATAGATATTGAATAGATGAGGAAACTAAAGCTTAAGGAAGTTAAATAAACTTGCCCAAAGGCATTCAGTTATCAGGTGACAGAGCTAGAATGTGAACTTGCTGTCTCACCCTGAAAGTCAAGGTCTCAACAGTAGGTAACTATAGAGATGGAAGAAAGAGAGTTCAACAGGCCCTAGTTTAGGGAGGTTTGGAGCCAAGGCAGAAGCAAAGACACGCAGCACCTCTGCTTGACATTTCTGTTGTTCTAAAAACAAAAACTCATTTCTAAATAAGAATGCAGACTGAGAATATACACTCTATTCAAGCAAATCCGATAACCACTATTTCCTTAGCCAGTGCTCAGTCTTACTTGAGCCGTAACATGTTAAATGAGTTCTGGCTAATATACTAAGATAATTACAGGAAAATCAGGGAAACTGGCAGATGCTGCTCAAGCAGGAGAAAAATAATTCCCTGAAGCTTCTTTGGGCTTTTAATCAAGTGTGTAAGGTACTTCTTTAGAAGAGCTACTGAATAATTCTATTCTAGTCACAGAAGTGATTAGGAAAAGGTAAGGGGCACCCCAGAAGGGGCTGATTCAATCAAGTGCTGGAAGTACAGGGAGGGTGGGAACAGAACAGGTACGTGGTCACCTGACACTGGGCAGTGGGCGGGGATGGTGGTGGTGGAGGAGGCGTGGAGAGATGGCGGCAGCAAGAGGTCTGAGCAGGAAATGAAGCCCCTCAATTTACTGCAATCACTACTTCCTGGTGTTGGGGTTGGGAGGGGAAGGGGTATAAAGAGCAAGGAAATGAAGGGGTTTGGCATTCTTTGGAAAGAATGACTCTGCCTCAAATGCCCAGGACACCAGAATGTTTAGATGAGCAGCCTTGTGCCCCTCCTTTCAGAGTCTGGCCTTCTGACCTGTCTGCACAATACACACCACACACACACACACACACACACACACACACACACAAGCTGCTTGGGTTTTTTGTAGGGTAAAATGCAGAACTAAGAGCCTGGGGAATGACACCAGAAAAAGATTTATGCCATTCTTTATCCCAAAATATTCCACTGGAAAGTGTCCAAAAATCTAATAGGATCAGAGTTACATTTCTCTAAGGGTTCCAACCCTGGAAAAAATAAGATAGTTTCATTCTATTCCCTCCTGTGTCTCTGAAGACCTACCACAGGGAGCAGCCACCTGAGAGATGTGAAACCGGCAAGAGGGCGTCCTGAACTGCTGGATCCTGAAGCCCAGATGGGATCTTGAGTTTAATTCCAGGGTCAGCACATCTCATGATTCCCTATTATTTATTTGCCAGCTTCAGAAATGTATCAAAAAGTAGGCGATGTGAGATAGGACAACTGCTTTTTCTACTGAGCAAAATCACATTTGGCACAAAAAAAGTAACTTAGTTGAGGAAGTCACTTGGAGGTCTAAAAATATATTAAACGATGCCTGAAAATATCAGTTATGGGGATGCAGGCCAAACATTATTATGATCTTTCACCTTAAAAATATTTTCCAACTCATGTTATATTGAGACATCCCTACATTTAAACTGTGCTTGCAAGGAAAATTTCTATTTTCAGCTTACAGAAAAGAAACTTGGACAAAGCTGTGTACTTTTCCTGCCTTTTCTTTTACAAACAATGGAAAGCCATTACCTGAGCTGGGTGGTTCTGGAACAGGACTCACAGACAAGCGAAGCAGTGATGCTCACTCTGAAGCTGCTCTATTTTCAAAACTGGTTTTGGCTGAGAAGCTTTGGAGCAGGTAATCCTTTCTGCATTGCCATTAGGCGAGCTTTGTTTTTAAAGAGTGGTTAGGCCTTGGGTTCTCAGAACGCTTATTCTTCAATGATTCTGGCTTTCCTGAACTCTTTTTTTTGTGTGTGTGGATAATATCCTAAACACTCCTTCAAGAGAAGTCATCAGAAGAGGACAGAAAAAAATCTACTTCCTTATAAAATACAAGCAATGGCCTGCCTAGTGAAGTTTACCAGCGTAGAAGCAAGGACCACAAGATCTATTTCTGGCATTTCACCAGCATGTTTATTTTAAGGCTGTACAAGGCTGGCTAGACTCACAATGTGTTAAGAAGAGACAAAGGTTAATTAAGCTGCGGAGGGCCAGGGACTTTAAGACTACGAAGGGCTAAATTCTTACAGCAAGTCTGAGAAAGAAAAATAAAAAGCAAAAATACACTGGGGTTTTATGGGTGGGTTTCAAAAACGACAACTGTTTTTTATGGTCTTATTCATCTGCATGTGACTGCTATGTGAGTAGGGGGGCTCAATGAATGGAACAGACTTCTAATGAACTATGGGATGTCTTATGCAAGCAAATATACCTATTGACAAAGAAGACCTGCTTACTCACCTGTTTTGAAAGGACATGAAAAACTCTTAATATCTGCATTGCTTCCTTAGATATCATTTTCAAAGTTTATGGACTATAAACTTCTAAAACTAACATGGTCCCTACCTTAACAACTATCCTCTCCCGGACTACTACCTTGGGCATGTGATGCTTTCTTGACTTTAAAAAAATTTGTGATTGTTTAAACAAACAGGATCCGTAAAGCACGCTCTGTACTTTTCCTTTCACTAATGTTGTCGAGAGTAAAATGGGAAGGAGTCATGATTAAATAAAATCCTGATTTGTTGTTTATAACTAAATTAGCATATGTGTACTTTTCTGAATGGAATTCGGCTGATGCAGCCACGGGGTAAGAATAACCAGCATTCTGAGTAAACCTCTCTCTTTCAGAGAGTAAAAGAGCAGCCACTATTTAAAAACTAACAGATTTACTGAAAAGACTTACCCTCCCCCGCCCCACCCAGTTAAAAGAAGACTCTAACAGGAATATAGAATTGATATTCAAAAGCACGTGACTGAAGCAAACAAGTTCTGAAGAGCAACACCAGATCTGTGAATATACAGCAACCCTGGAAAGGTTCAGTGACTGGTTTGCTTACAGGTTTGCTGAAAGATTGATGACTTGGTAGAAAAAGTTGTTAAGCATTTGATGGGACGGGGGAGCCTGGTAGGCTGCCGTCTATGGGGTCACACAGAGTCGGACACGACTGAAGCAACTTAGCAGCAGCAGCAAGGCTTCCCTGGTAGCTCAGACAGTAAGGAATCAGCCTGCAATGCAAGAGACCCGGGTTTGATCCCTGGATCAGGAAGATCCCCTGGACAAGGAAATGGCAACCGACTCCAGTATTCTGGCCTGGAGAATCCCATGGACAGAGGAGCCTGATGGGCTGCAGTCCATGGGGTTGCAAAGAGTCGGATACAAATGAGCAACTAACACTTTCACTTTTTAATCTCTCAAAACAAAAGTAGAATCAGTAAATAAGCAGACTGAAAACCTAATTTATAAAGAGAAGGGTTCAAGGCCCATCTACTGAGTAGTGGTGAGCAGTTCCTTGAAAGGAAAGCTTTTTAATAAAATAAGCTGTACATTTGCAGGTTCAGAAGTCTTGATTTAAACTACATTTAATGTGGTGGTGGGGGGGGGCATTTAATGTGGAATGAGTGAAATGGATTATAAAAAGATACAGCGAAGACCCTAAGCTCCACAAAGTCATCTCTTCACATCTTTTGTAATTTCTGTGTGGAAGGGAATTTGTTCCTGGTCACTGGAACCAAAACTCCATTTCAGCTAAGGAGAAGCAGGTGGGTACATTTAAACAAAGGCCTGGGCAATTGTAAAGCTTTGGGAAAAGGCAGTGTGAAGTGTGCTTTCATAAATGAAGTAATACTGAACCCCAAAGTTCACTCTATACAGAACTCACAGTTGTGTCTTTCCAGTCAAAGATTTCAGAGGGAGGAAAATTCTAAGACGTGGGGAGACTTTTAAAAGTAAAAGCACCGCATGAGAACTTGTAGAGTACTAAAATGAGCCTTAGAAGTCTTCTCATTCACATAAATGTGCAATGTAACTTAAAAACTCTAACCATCTAAATATATTTATACATGTTTACATCCATAGGCAAGGGGAAAGAGTGAGAACTATGGTCCCTACAGATAGCTGAGTGCTTTTAACAGTTTTAAATGGTTGTATAACACAAAAGAATATGCAGCAGAGACACTGTAAGTGACCCTTACTATCTGGTCCTTTATAGAAAAAGTTTGACGGTTCCTGATTCCACAGGATAAAATGAAATGCTGGGCCCAAGAAGCAGGCAAAGTAAAATTTAAATTGCCCTAAGTTGGCGACTTCACTTTCACTTTTCACTTTCATGCACTGGAGAAGGAAATGGCAACCCACTCTAGCGTTCTTGCCTGGAGAATCCCAGGGATGGGGGAGCCTCATGGGCTGCCGTCTATGGGGTTGCACAGAGTCGGACACGACTGAAGCGACTTAGCAGCAGCAGCAGGAGCAGCAGCAAGTTGGTGTCTAGCACAGTGCCTGACACAATAAATAGGTTTTTACTTTAAAATGAAGGAACATAACTTCATTAGGAGGAAATAATCTCACAAAAAGTCTTAAATTATTTCTCCATTTTCATACTCCCCAGCAGTTGATTTGCAGGATGGTTAGAATGTAGTAATTTAAAAAATATATTTATTTATTTATTTTTGGCCGAGCTGGGTCTTTTTTGCTGAACACAGGCTTCCCTTGTTGTGGAGCCTGGACTCTAGGTGCTCAGGCTTCAGTAGTTGCTGTGTGTGGGCTCAGCAGTTGTGATGTATGAGCTTAGGTCCCCATAGAATTAGTTGTATGTGGAATCCTCCCAGAGCGGGATTGAACCTGTGTCCCCTGCTTTGGCTAGCAGATTTTTAACCTCTGAACAATCCACCAGGGAAGCTCAGAATGTAGTAACTTTTGACATACAGGACCAGCTTTAGAATATATTTCTTCAGGAACTTCTGGGCTTTTCCTCTTCTTTTGATAAGAACTATTTGATCACTGTCTAAAATAGGTTATAACTATACTCCAATATAAAATAATAATAATTTTAAAAGAAAAGGATATTAATTTTTTAAAGAAGTTATAGCCTTCATTCTTAGAGATATACAGAATTAAGGAAAATTAGATATTTAGCCTGATGCTACTACTGTCTTCCAAACTTTATAATTCCAGCTTTTCACCAAAAACATGTATTTCATTTATGACATGATTTTTTTCAATAGCCAATCAAATTGATATTTTTGGTATACATAAGATGTAGTATGACAGAAAAAGCTAGTGAACTGAAATCGGTCCAGAACTCAGTGAGGCCAGCAGGAAGTACCTAGAGCCTGACTGACTCTACAGAAACAGGGATGGGTTGGACGATGTTGGTATCCTCCTGTACCATCAGCTACCACCTTAGTTGAAAACACAGAAAGTCAGGAGGAAGAAGCATGTTGATCTGGTCTAAAGTTAGACAGCTTTCTCCCCCATTACTATGAAAATGTCCTTCAAAGAAGTAACAATATAGAGAGGCAGTATGATTGAGAGATGAGCGGTGAAGACTGGGTTTCCAAATACTAATTTTTTTTCTTTTTTTTAAGCCTTGCTGGCTGCGACAGGCATGTGGGATCTTAGTTCCATGACCAGGGATGGAAGCTGTGCCCCTTGCATTGGGAGTGCAGAATCTTAACCACTGAACTCCCTGGGAATTCCCCCCAAATGCTATTTTGGGCTTTTTGTAAAGGATATATATATACAGCGTTTTTAGGGATAAAAAACTTATCCTCAAAAAAAGGCTCCAATGAATTCTTTCCTCCACAAAGAGCTGCCCTGCCCACTCTCCCCTCCCACCTCTCCACTCCCCTGTTGTCCCACTTCTTCCTCTCTGCTAATTCAGACACAACTTATTCCTCAAGAATGATCTGTCTCAAGACTCCTCCTCCAGCAACTCTTCCTCCTGCTTCTTCACTGATTGGTTCCTGTGGTCTCTATTCCTTGAGCCTCTCACCCCCAACCCACACAGTATTCTATTCTTATAACTAAGTTGCTCGGCCAGGCTTCTTCTGTGACACCTTAGATTCAGGTTTCAGCCAGCCACTCTATGAGACCTGCAGCAGACATGGGCAAGGCCATATACCAAAAAGTGCATTTTCTTCTGCATTCTCCGGAAACTCACTCATCACTTTAATGGCTGACGCTCAAAAATCTCCTGTTAATTAACTCATCTAGCATATCTATGGGTGGTTGTTGAGCAGCACACTACAGTGAAGTCCCATTCTAAAGGATCTACATTCTCACTGACTTATAAGGATATTCTACAGTCATATGTCCACCCAGGAAAGCAGAAGGGCATCAGTTCTAATACTATTTGAGGATCCATCTAATTTGCTCCTTGCAAATGGCACCGGTTTCTTCTCAACACAGGATGAAATAACTCAAAAATGATTAGAGTAAACCTTCTAATAGAAAATATTCTCTCTGTTGCCACTGCTGTGGATGCTCTACCAGGAACAGTATCATTGCTCTAAAACCATGTTAAACTGTTATACCCTGCTTCGATACATTGTTTGCTTTTTAATGCCCTTTGGCAACAAGAAATGAGAAATGAACTCACCACACCATAGGAATATGTGTCACAAGTTTCAGACACAGGGAGACTCTGGATAACTTCAGGAGCCATCCACGGGAAAGTTCCAACCAAGGACATATGTGTTGTATGGTTGTGGAACCGTGAGGCGCCAAAATCGCAGATCTGAGAAAAGAGAAAGGAGTATCAACTTTCTTTTTACTAATAAAACAAGCATCAGTCATAAAACCTACATCTGAAATTAACCAAATTTCTTAAAATTAAAAAATTAATAGTCCTACCTTCAATACCCCATCAGCAGCTATAACAACTAAAAGGGGAAAAAAAGATAGATTATGAAAATCATCCAGTGTGAGTTATCCTGAAAAAAATCATAAACTTCTATTTTTATCTTCTATGTGGCATTCTGAACAGTAAAATCAAAGTATTTACCACATTGAAGATTTTAGAAAAAGGAGCTGACATTAAAATAAAAATACAAAACTAATTCTATGAGGTGCTGATTAAAAGGGCTTTAAGACCCCATTTTAAATTAAGTGTAGCATTGTCTAATAAAAAAGGCATAGATCAGTTGCAGTCAAGGGAACCAAATTTTCACTTGGATTCTGACACTAGACTGTCCACATTCTACTGAGCAAGTCATTAGCATTATTGCTTCATGGTAAATATGGTTTTTCCCTCTGGTTGAAGAGTAATTTTCTTGAAGGCGGAGATAATGCTCATCTATTTGCATTATACATTCATTCATTTAACAAATATTTGTTGAGCATACGCTGTGGGCAAAGCCATTTACTACGTTCTAGCAGAGGAAGGTGAGCAAGACTGGCATTGTCTCTGCTCTGGTGGAGCTTACAGTCTAGTGGTAAACAGAGTTAAGCAAACACCTATAATAAAGTGGGATAAGTTCTGTGATGAGAGGGATGGAGATTGCCATAGGACCAAACAGCAGTCTAAGAAGTCAAATTGTAAGGAGGTCAAAGTTCCCTGGAAGAAATGATGCTATGCTGAGACCTGAAGAACAAATCAGAGCTAACCAGAAAGAGAAGTGGGGGAGGAATGCTTGTTTTCCAAGCAGAAGAGTGAGCTTGTGAAAAAGGTCAGGAGCAGAGGAAGAGGTATGCAGTTTTGGAAAGGTCCAGGTCCGGAAGAGCCTTTGTGAGAAATGGAAAGCCAGTGAACAATGTTAAGCAGAGGAATGAAATGGTCAAATGTGCCCAGGGGGACAGAACGCGAGGAAGGAGATCACTGTGCAGGCAGGGTAAAGTCCAAGAGAGACGATGATGCCTGCACTGGGTCTATGACAAGGACAGGAGAGAAGTGGACCAAGTCAAGAAACAGGCTGGAAGCAGAATCAACTGGGCTTGGAGAATTGGCTATGGGGGAGGAAGAGGACTCAAAGAGGAAATAAAATAGAGGCAATGTGGCCTAATGGTTATAACAGGAACTCAGCAATCAAACTGTAACTCCTTTTTAAAAATTTGATTATGGATTAGGCAACTGGTATTGTCACTCACTGAGAAGGGGAATGCAGGAATAATTTGTTAGGGGATAGGGAGAAGATGAAAAGATCAACTTGGACACAGCACATTTTAGGGTCATACAAAATACCTATGTGAGTATGTTCAATAAGCAGATGCACAGTTTTGAAGTTGAGATCTATTTGCCAACGCGAAGATCAGTTAGGGCTTTTATGGGAGTGGGTGAATCAAATGTAAGAAGGGAGAAGGTCAAGGACAGAATCCTAAAGGAATGTTTCTAGCATTTCCTTGGTAAGCCACACAATGCCTTGAACACGGTATATTATCAGTACTTATTAGGTGTTACTAATGACCTTGACAAGTAGGGAAAATAATCTCTTCATGATCCAATACACAGAAATAGCCTGAGGTTAAATCTAATACTATATATAATAAGCTATACATTTTTCAAATATTTGTTAGTATTATATTCAGTTATTTTAAAAATACTTCTATCTTTTCATAAGATCAGCGTTTATTTAAAAATCTAACATCATAAAACTATATAACTTAGAAAATGAAAGTCCTACTGCTCTCTCTTGCCTCCCAAAATTGTTAAAAGTTAGCTCTATATTGTTTCAACGTGTATGTGTTTTACCATCAAGTAACTACTATAATTTCAAAAATGCAAACATTCTCCATTGTTAGTTTCATAAAGACAGTTTGAATAATTTAACCATTATCTCATGGGATGTTTAAGATATACTAATAAACTATATTAAAAGGAGAGACATCAAACACTTATTTAGATTGAAATTCTGAGCAAGAATTGAAAATATACAAAGTTATAAACTCTGATACCTCCTACTAGATTCTAGATTTTTTTCCCAATGACTTCCTGTTGTGGATGCATGCTCAGTGACTCAGTTGTATCTGACTCTTTGCAATCCCATGGACTGTAGCCCACCAGGCTCCTCAGTCCATGGGATTATCCAGGCAAGAATACTAGAGTGGGTTGCCATTTCCTCCTCCCGGGGACATTCCCAATGCAGGGATCAAACCCATGTCTCTTGTGTCTCCCATAATGGCAGGCAGATTTTTGTTTTTTTAATCACTGAGCCACTTGAGAAGCCCAACAACTTCCTGTTAACCCATGTATGTTAAAAGTTGAAGCAACCTAGATGTCCATCAGCAGATGAATGGATAAGAAAACTGTGGTACATATACACAATGGAGTATTACTCAGCCATTAAAAAGAATACATTTGAATCAGTTCTTATGAGGTGGATGAAACTGGAGCCTATTATACAGAGTGAAGTAAGCCAGAAGGAAAAACATAAATACAGTATACTAACGCATATATATGGAATTTAGAAAGATGGTAACAATAACCCGGTGTACGAGATAGCAAAAGAGACACTGATGTATAGAACAGTCTTATGGACTCTGTGGGAGAGGGAGAGGGTGGGAAGATTTGGGAGAATGGCAATGAAACATGTAAAATATCATGTAGGAAACGAGTTGCCAGTCCAGGTTCGATGCACGATGCTGGATGCTTGGGGCTGGTGCACTGGGACGGCCCAGGGGGATGGTGTGGGGAGGGAGGAGGGTTCGGGATGGTGAGCACATGTATACCTGTGGCGGATTCATTTTGATGTTTGGCAAAACTAATACAATTATGTAAAGTTTAAAAATAAAATAAAATTAGAAAAAAAAAAAAAAAGAAACTTACGTCTAAGGAAAGCTAAAGGATAAGAGACGAAATCTAGAAAACAGCAAGAACAGTGAGCCAGAGTCAACTTCAGGGTTGGGGTGGTGGTCCAACCTGAACTGCTGAGGACTGGCAGCTGCCAACAATTTCCCCACCTCCACCCCCACAAGCATCACGGTCCTGCGCAGCTGGTCAAACTCCTGAGTTCTCTTTCTCTACTGACCATGACTACTCATTCCAAGGATCACACTATTAGTATTTACCCATTTTAACTGCAATGATTTAAAGATTTTCTAAAAATAAATTGTTTTTAGAAGAATCACGTAGAAAACACGACAAATCGCTTAGAAAACAAATAAATAATTAAAGCATGCAAATGAATCGATACCAAGTTTTTGGGTTTTTTTTTGAAGTAGCAAACTCTGATTCAAGCTTTCAGTGCTGGCTAGTTAAATAACACCACTGCCTTTCTCCATTAATTTTCAAGTGACGCAATGGAAGAAGCATTCAATTACCACTCCTACTTGAAGGTAACATCTAATCCTGAAAGTCATTTAAAAGTGCTCACTCTACAAATTATAAAATATAGGATCATAAATAAACTTTAAGAAGCAGAGAAGAAGAGAAAGAAGAAAAAGAAAGCTTTTACTTTCCAAGCCCTGCTGATCATTTTTGGGCACTCCTCCAGGTAATATGAGTGACATAAAAATTTACACCAAATAATTCAAGAGTAACAAGAACGAAACTCAAAACTGCTAGTACAGAGAGTCATCTAAAAATAGAAGTTAGAAATACACTACCACTATGTGCTTGGATACAGCAGTACCTCTTCTAGAGAATATTCTAGATAAATAATTAGGGATGTGTTGAAAATTTTTGCTGAAAACTATTAAGCTTAACATTTTTTTTTATCATAGAAAAAAAATGTAAACCCAAATGTCCACATTCTGTGCTACTTATATAGTGGAATTCTATGCAGCCCCTTGAAATAATGGGGAGGATTTTGAATTTATTAATAATGGAAAGATTTTCATGGTATTAGCTGTGAGTCAAACTGCAGGTTACAAAAGATATGGAAAGCATGATGCTTATTTCTATACAAAGGTGCGTGTTATTTTATAATAGGTGAGATAAAAAGATATGACTACTTTACCGTTTCTTGACTTGAGATCTCTGTGAATCACCTTGACAGGAGCCTCCATATGTAAATAGTGCATTCCTTTTCATACAAAAAGAAATATAATGAATATAATTATAATAGAAATATAGTTAATATAATTTTCAACATTACATCAGTATTACCTCTATTTTAAACATCAGTATTACTTTCCATATTTTTACAAGGGATTTAATAGCAAAAACTTAATCCATGTGCTCTATTCTTCCATGATAGATAAAACAGGGACAAGACATGCCTACACTAGGAAAATTCAAATAGTATGGAAAGTGTATGTGCTTTAATGTCATATAAGTCGGAATTAGTGAATAAAGTTAGCTTCTCACAGTATCCAATAGGACACCTTGATTTCCTGGAGTCTGCACAAAAATAAAACAGATCCCACTGAAAGAAATGATAAGGTGAAAGTGACTAAGGTATTCCACCACCAGCTGCCTCCTAAATCAGCCACAGTTCTGACCACAAATTTCAGTTTTCATTTGCATGTCTGAAGTTACCCAGGGCAGCCTCATTCATTTTCTCAGTATTCACTCCGGTAAGACCCTGGGAGTGGAGGTGGGGTGCGGATGGGGAGACTGCTTGAATTCATTAGCTATGGTTGGTAAAGAATTTTGTAATCCTCAGACAGAAAAATACACAGTAGTTATAAAATATTTTATTCTTCTTACAAAGACAAATCTTTGAGATAATCTATATTTCAATGTACTCTAAAATTCTTTACAACATATTGGAAATCAAGTTACTTCAGTAAATTGTATGTACATAAATTAAGCAGTTTTCTTATTTTGAATAAAACATTATATTTTAAAAGATACATATTTCACAGTTACTCCTTTAGTAATATTTGGTTCCTTCCCTGTATTTATATATAGTCTATCTAGAATAAAGAACAAAAACATTTTCTACTGAAATATTTCCTCTCTATTTCTTGTCTTTTCTAAACAATCAAAGAAATAGCTCTCTCACCTCAATCAAAACCATTCCTTTGGCTAATGAACTATCTGCTGAACACAGTTTAATAATGAGGCCTTGGTTCTTTTTTCAGTATATAAAATCTGTTATTTTCTACTTTCTAGTTATTATATATTGAAGAATCATGAAAGAACAAAGAAAAATTTCAAAAAATTTAAACTCTTGCCATTTAAAGTTATTACTGAAGAGTCAACAAAAGTATTAGCAATTCAAATATCTTAAATAAAATGTAACTGGAATAAAGGAAATCTTTCTTCTAATATTAAGTTCTACATATTCCAAGCTGTGAAAATTCAATAGCTACAACTTGGGTACTTTTAATAATTTTTATGACAGAATTTCATAGTTATTTCTCTCTTGCTTTAAGAATCCAATTCCTGAATAATTTTTCAGGTAGAAACTGTTTAATTACTACTAGAGGTAGAGCTACATCATTTCTACATTTGCTGACAATAAAGAACTTAAAAAAACACTCAAGCACAAAGGCTTAGAATATAGGGACTTTTCTTCCTCACTGTAGATATTGTGAAAAGAAATACCATATTGTATTGAGCAAGCTCTTATCTGTGTATAACATATAGTATACATTTATAGAATATTTAGTGTACATGAACAGTTGTAATCACAATCATATAGAATTCTATTTAGTGTGTTTTGATAGTGCTATCTATAATTCTGCCATATTTTTATTGCAAGAAAACAGGAGGCCTGAAAAATATCTCTATCAATTTTAAAATTCAGGGTTTCCTAAAAAAGATTTCACAGGTGTCACTTTGGGAAGATTTGGAATCAATGACGATCATTTGGAGACTGGTTCCAGGCTTGTTAGCTTTAATTGTTCCTTTTACCCATTGCTGGCTGACTTGCAGCAATTTTAGATATACTGGTCTGCCCTCCTTCCCTCTTCCCACCCAGAAAGAAGACAGTCTGTTTTGCCTTTGAGAAGGTTTTCTCTTTCCAGTGATGTTAAGCAATGCCTATTTCAAAACTGCATGAATCAACTCTTATTTGAAATGAATTATTCATCCTCTGATTTCTCAACATCTTGTTGCTTCAGTGGCTTCAATCATGGTCAAACTGAAGGGCACAGCTGAATTCAAAACTGAATCAACAAAAATCAAGGCTTCCCTCTCCAAGTTCCACACATAGCTTTATCAGACAGGGTTGAAGTCATTCTGAAAGCATTAATTTCTTCTTTTTGTAGGCCATTTTAAATATTAAGAACTACCTGTATAGTTGTAAACAACTGTCTTCTCTGCTTCACACTTCTCACCTGAGGCTGAACACATTAGAACTTGCCTTTCAAATTAATTCATCAGCCACCAAAAAGTGATTTCTATTACTGTGTAGTTTTGGACACTCCCATCTTCTTCATCCCAGTTTTTCACCCCTAGTTCCAGCTTGCTGTTTAGTCCTATTCCTTCTCTTCCTTTTCTTTCTGATACAGCCGGGACTCTTGAGAAACCCCAGGAATGACTGAGCTGATCTGGAGCCAAAGGACTTGCCCCACAGACAGGGACTGTTGCAGGGGAAGGGATCAGGAGGGATGAGGTTTACAGGCTAGGGGCCAGGGAAGCTAAACAGTGTGCACAGCAAGAAGCCAAGCGATGGTGTCAGTTGATTTGTTTGCTATCCATCCTAAGTGCCATTAAGTAATAAGACGGGTGTAATTGGCTGAGCACCCTAAATGCAAATGTCTGTAAGGTGAAGTGCTTTAAGTCAAGGGCTGCTTGTATATGTATTTACTTTCCTCTAAGAGTATTTCCACAATGCTTCAGGCGGTTTTCAATAACAGCACATTACCCAGCTTACAAACAGGTGGCCCCTGATATGCAGAGAAGTGGCTATGATGTTCCATGAAAATGTCTTGAAGAATGAGAAATTTTAAGACTGATTTGAGATGTCTCATGCATGAATACACAATTAAGTTCATTAACACAGCCAAAGCCTTAAGTACACCATCCTAAACATAGAGCTTATTATTCTTATAAGGTAATGAAGTATCACTCAAGCTGCAGCATTTTGCATGAAACTTTTTTTTTTAATTTCCACTTTCTCTATTTGAAGAATTTGGCAGGTGTTGATGAAACTTAAAACAGATAGGATAATTCCCCAAAGGAAAGACTATTACTTTTGGAAGTCTCTGTGTGACTTTCCAGTGAAAGCAAAGTATGAGTTGCTTTCCTTATTGAGTACTAAATATCCTTTTATTTGCTTTGTAAAGAGATACTTGTAGAGATTGGATTAGCAAAATGCAAAGGAGCTAATTGCCCCAGTAAAATTTGGACACACTTGCTTTCCAGGGGTTGCTAGAATACAAATGTAACCATCAGCATTCATTATTTAGATTAAGTTGTTTCCAAAGCAACTTTGACAGTTATAAATAAAACTCAGAAACATTCAGTTAGGAAAATGGAAAAAAGATAAAAATAAATGGAGTTTAAATTGCTTTAGAGAGCATTTGTCTATGAAGGAATTTATGAGGGAAAAAGAACTAGGCACCTTGTTTAGGGATTTTGTGTATTAAAAAATATTCCATTTCTAAGGGTGATTTTCAAGTTTACATTAAATATAAAATAAAATCTGAATTGCTTTTGCACTGAAGGCCAAATAAAACTTTTTTGCAAGTGGTTACTATTTTTAGCCTATTATTATATATACAAAAGAAGTAGAACTAATCCTACAATAAGTCACGTTTTCTGGATACTGCAGTCTGAGACTTAAAGAACAATAACAGAAATATGATCTTTCCATTTAATGTATTGAGCAAGCTGGTCAATTACAGTGTTAGAAAATGGGACAAAAATATCTGCCTTGGAGCCACTGATTTTGTTGAAACTTGGTTTTTGGTAAAGAAGTAAAGAAAGGAAAGAGAAAAAAGCAATGCAGCAGTGGAAAGGCAATGGCCTAAAATATTATGTGTACAGTAAGCTGCAGAATTCTTGCTACTTTTGTCTGAAAAAAAAAAAAATCTTAAGACAGAATAAGAAATCTTCCGACTTAAGTCACCATGTCAGGATCTCTCCAACTATGCTGTAGAATACATGAAACATTACCTTTGGCTACATCAGTGGCCCAGGTCATAATGTGATCCATATCCATTTCTTCACTTCTGTTACTGTTAATGTAATCATAGAGTGATCCCAGAGAAGCATATTCTGTTTTCAAAGGAAAGATAAGCATAGAATTAAAACCAAGACACAATTCACAAATAAGACTGCATGGTTTCATTGAGAAAATGTGTTAAAGAATTTAACAAAAGACATTAAAACTTATAAGAAAAAAACTGTTCTATGCTGTGGTTTCTCAAAATTAATGTCATCCTGGAAAGAAATCTGTCAAAGACAAGACCACTAACAGAATGGATAGAATGGATAATATCTTCAGCTGGTGATGAAATCTAAAGCCATTTGGATGGAATTCAGAAACACGAAGGTGTTGCAAGAATGCGTTTGAAACAAAGGCAGGCATGAATATAGGTATTTCAAAAAATTGTGATTCTTAGGAGATAAATAAGGTTAAACACATAAGTCAGAGGGTTTATGTGACAATGTAAAAAAATCAATATTTGTTGCATCAGGATTTAGATGAGTCCTCAAATTTTAAGCTTTACAAAAGGCCAAGAAAGTGAGAAAATTCCTTTAAAAATGGTTTTGAGATATAAATTACATATCATAAAATTCACCCACCATATGTGTACAATTTGATTTCTAGGAAACTTACAGATTTGTGCAATAACCACCACAACCCAGTTTTAACCTTTTCACCATCCCAAACAAGTCCCTTCTGCTCACTTAGTTACTCACCACTGTCAGCCCCAGCCCTGTGATTTATCTTTTCTCACTCTCAAATGTGCCTTTTCTAGACATTCCACATAATGGAATGAAACAATATATGGCCTTTATGTCTGACTTCTTTCTCTTCATATGTTTGCAAGACTCTCTTGTGTTGCAGCGTGTGTCAGTACTTCACTCCTTTTTATTCCTGAATAGTATTTCATTGCATTGATCTATCACATTCACTTTTTTCATTCACTGGGTTGATAGATATTTGCATGGTTCCTTTTCTAGACGTTATTTATCAGGTGGAGACAATTCCCTTCTATTTTTAGCCTGCTGAGATTTCTTATTATAAATGGGTGTTGTAGAATGTCAAATTGGTTTTTGTTTTTTATTCTATTATGGTGTTTTACATTAATTGATTTCAGATGTTAAATCAACCTTGCATTTCTGGGATAGATCCCATCTGGTTGTAATGTATAATCCTTTTTATTGGCGGATGGATTCAGTTTGCTAATATGCAGTGAAGGATTTTTTTTTTTTAGTCAAGGATTTTTGCATCTATATTCAGGAGGGATGGTGGTCTGTAGTTTTCTTATTATGGTTCTGTCTGGCTTTGCTATTAGGATAATGCTGGCTGTATAGAATGAACTGGCAAGTGTTCCTTCTATTTTCAGAAACAGTATAGGAAGGACTGGTGTTACATTTCATATAGACTTCATCAGTGAGATCACCTGGTTTTGGAAATTCATTATGGAAATATTTTAAATTATGAATTCAAATTTCTTATAGTTTTGGTCAGATTTTTTGTTTCTTCTTGAGTCAGTTTTGAAAATTTATATATTTTTAAAGATTTTTTCATTGCATCTAAATTGTCGCCATAAAGTTGGTCATAATATTCCCTTATAATCCTTTTAAATTTCTGTAGGGACCATAATGCTATCTTCATTTCTGAGTTTGCCAATTTGTATTTTCTTTTTTGTTGGTCAGTCCAGCTAAAGGTTTGTCAGTTTTACTGAGCTTTACAAAGACCAAGATTTTAGTTTCATGGATTCTCTCTATTATTTTTCTGTTTTCTATGTTGTTCTATTCTGCTCTAATCCTTATTATTTCCTTTCATTGCCTTGCTTTGGGCTAATTTTGTTCTTTTTGTAGTTTGTTAAGGTTAAAGCTTAATGATCAATTTCAGACCTTCTTTTTAAATGAAACATAGATGTGTTGTTGTTTAGTCGCTCAGTTGTGTCCAACTCTTTGCAACTCCATGGACTACAGCACACCAGGCTTCCCTGGCCTTCATCATTGCCCGGAGTTTGCTCAAACTCATGTCCATTGAGTCAATGATGCCATCCAACCATCTCATCCTCTGTCATCCCCTTTTCCTCCTGCTCTCGATCTTCCTCAGCATCACGGTCTTCAGTGAGTCAGCTCTTCACATCAGGCGACCAAAGTACTGGAGGCTCAGCTTCAGCATCAGTCCTTCCAATGAATATTCAGGGCTGATTTCCTTTAGGGTACTGGTTTGATCTCCTTGTTATCCGAGGGACTCTCAAGAGTCTTCTCCAACACCACAGTTCAAAAGCATCAATTCTTCGGTGCTCAGTCTTCTTTATGGTCCAACTCTCATATCCGTATGTGACTGCTGGAAAAACCATAGCTTTGACTATACAGACCTTTGTCAGCAAAGTGATATCTCTGCTTTTTAATATGCTTATAAATTCCCTCCTAAGTATTACTTTGTCTTCCACCTATAATATTGATATGCTGCATTTTCATTTCCTCTCTGTCGAAAATATTTAAAAATCCATTGTGGTTTCTTGACTCATTGACTGTTTAGAAACATGTCGTGTAATTTCCAAACATTTGGGAATTTTCCAGGTTTCTTTCTTGCATTGATTTTTTAATTCTATTGTGATTAAAGAACTCTTCAATCCTTTATTATAATTGGAGGATAATTACTTTACAATATTGTGATGGCTTTTGCCATGCATTAACATGAATCGGCCATAGGTATACGTGTGTCCCCCTATCCTGAACCCGCCTCCCACCTCCGTCCCCACCCCATCCCCCCAGGTTGTCACAGAGCACTGGCATTGGGTGCCCTGCTTCACGCATTGAACTTGAACTGGGCTTCCATTTTATTCAATTCTTTTTGATGTATTAAGATTTATTTCATGATTTAACTTATCATGCATACTAAAGAATATGCCCTTGAGAAGAATGTGCATTCTTTGTTGGGTGGTGTGTAGAGCTGGTTGAGAGTGTTTTTCAAGTCTTCTATATCCTTGCTGATTTTCTATCTAGTTGTTCTATCAATTACTGAGAATGGGGATACCGAAACCCCTTTTTTGAACTGACTGGTTCTCTTTTACAGTCAGTTTTTGCTTCATGTACTTTGAGGACCTATTGTTAACTGTGTATACATTTACAATTGCTATATCTTCCTGATGTATTGATTCTTTTTATCATTATGAATGACTCAATTTATTTCTAGTAATATTTCTTAAGTTTATTTTGTTTGAAATTACTATAGTTACTCCAGTTCATGCTTATTGCTTGATCGGTAGTACAGAATTAAGACGTTTCCAAAAATCAAAGAATGATCAAAGATGATCCTCTATTGTACCTTTTCTTTTGACTCTGGAGATTCTAGTCATCCCATTATTTTGTAGATCTGGGAAAAAGATGTTCACTTCCCTTCCAAGGGAAATAAAATGGCAGCTACCTCTTGGACTCTGTGCTAAGTCTTACAAGTAGGTTTTAGAAAATCGTCTCTATGGTTGAGTTTCGGCAAACACACATGCACAGGTGCACGTATACACACTCTCACCCAGAAATAATCAATTCTAGTCCCTTCACTCACGAAGAGAAAACTGAGACATAGATCATCAGGAACCCATCTATGGAGTTTTGGCAGAATCAAGACAAGATTTCATCTCTCAATTCCTATTCTGGTGCCCATTCCATTCCATCACTCTGCTAAATTATTCTTTTAAGTCTTCAGTATGAGTGACAACAGCTGCCTGATGCAACAACCTTTTTTATTAACAAGTACACTCAAGATGGAATAGGTACAAGCTATTCAAGGTTTCCCCATCAGGACTCCAACATCTGAGAAAGACAATGAGGTTCTAAAAAGAGGGAGCTAGCTGGATTGGGTGATCAAGTTTTCGTGCCTGCCTTACTTACAAGTCTGCCACACTAGTGTTCATTTCAAGAGGCAAGGCAAGTGCTATCATTCTCAACCCATTTGACCTTCCACACTTGACTCAGTCGCATATGTACTACCATCCTTCAGTTATCTGCGGGGGGTTGGTTGAGGATACTCAAGTCTCTTACGTAAAACGGAGCAGTACATTCAATCTTCCACATCTATTGGATCTAAAGTGTGCTCATAGCCTTCCAGAACCTAGCTTACGTACAAGAAGAGGAGATTCTGTATAAAATCAATTGAGAAATTTACACCACTGTGGTTCTACCATTTAGTTGGGTAATCTTGGAAAAGTACCTAAGTTAGAGTTTCAGTTTCTTATGTGAAATAGGTTATTCTAAGTATTAGATAACATAATTTATAAGGAAGTACCTAATCCACTCCTTTTTATTGGGGGTATTTTGTTGTTATTTTAAGACAATATATAAAGACAATCCAAGTTCTTACCACTACAGTAGAAGAAAAGAGGGCTGGCTGATCTTTTAAGGTTTTCATGTTTGTTTTATTTTGGTCAAAGAACTGCCATGATAAAGAACTTGGGTCAAAGTTATGTACTGTAAAATTGAACACTATACTTATCATAGACCTGAAGCTGTTTATTGGATTATAATAACTATGAGTATCAGTTCAGTTCAGTTCAGTTGCTCAGTCGTGTCTGACTCTTTGCGAACCCCTGAACCGCAGCACGCCAGGTCTCCCGGTCCATCACCAACTCCCGGAGTTCACTCAAACTCACGTCCATCGAGTCGGTGATGCCATCCAGCCATCTCATCCTCTGTCATCCCCTTCTCCTCCTGCCCCCAATCGCTCCCAGCATCAGAGTCTTTTCCAATGAGTCAACTCTTCGCATGAGGTGGCCGAAGTATAAAGTAATATAAACAGGTGCCTTTCTGTATTTTTATATGGCAAAATTTTCTGTGTGCTCGATTTTGGAAAGGGTATTTCCATCAGTTATAAATGGCTGTTCCATATTATGCGATAATTTAGATCAAGGTCATTACTAACCCAGATGACCAAACCTGAAAAATATTATTCTCACATCAGAGACCTTGAAGAAAGAATGCTCTAATGGAATTAAAATGCCTTGTGAAGAATTACAACATGAGTAGCTCAAGAAATCTTAATTTGTAAAAGGTCACAGAGTTACAAAAAACATCGCTCATTTCAACTAATTAAATGAAATTTTAGTTAAACGGCACCTTTAAATATTGGTATTGCAGCTGTGAGTGCATTTAAATAGCATTTACACAGATATAATTAGCACAATTAAACATGGGTAGAAGTGGAAACACCATTCTTAATTATATTGATATAATCAGTTTTATTAATGCTTTATAGCAACAAAAGTGACATCTGACAGTCGCACACAATTCATGTCAGAAGGTAATATTAGCATTTGAGCATATTAAAGAATCTAAAGCCAGGTAAATGGGGAAAGAAAAAAGTCAAATGGAGTTCCTACCTGTGACAATACCATAGTTGGGAGGTTCGAGAATTACTCCATAAAACTGGATGATGTTTCTGTGACTGAGGACGCTGAGTATTTCTGCCTATACAAAAATCAAATACAAAATTGCATAAAATTTCACATTTATGAAAGTCTCATAAAATAGATTTTATATTCAATTTTCTTTTACATACTTTACAAAGATGTGTATGTGTTCAACAAGCATGTGATACTAATAAAACAGTGTCTTTGACAGTCTTCTTGATAGATTAAGAATTTATATTGAAAGTTTCTGAAAAATTTTTTAAAGAAATGGGGTTGAACTGGCAGCAGCAGAAGTGCTTACTAGAAAGCCAACATGACTGACGGCAGAGGGGGATGATTAAAGCGGGGAGATGCCATATTTAAGTAAAGGCCTTCTTCCTTAAAGTCAAACAGATTTTTTTTTTCTGCATAGTATCCCCACTGGCAGACTGCAACACGACTAAATTTCTATTGGTTGGAAGAACAGTTATGACAAAATTGGCTCAGACAGTAAAGAGTCTGCCTGCAATTCAGGAGACCTGGGTTTGATCCCTAGCCTGGGAAGATCCCCTGGAAAAGGGAATGGCTACCCATTCCAGTATTCTTACCCCTCTGTCCATGGGATTCTTCAGGCAAGAATACTGGACTTAGTTGCCACGCCCTCCTCCAGAGGATCTTCCCGACCCAGGAATTGAACCTACGTCTTTATGTCTCCCGCACTGGCAGGCAGGTTCGTTACTACTAGCACCACCTGGGACACCCAGGAGGAGATGATTTTTCATTAAAAATGTGTGAAACTTGCTTTGAAGGTAGTTTGAGTAGACAGAAAACAGAGGTTATGGGTTGACACAGGGTCAATATGGGAACAAGAGAAAGGAGCGTTATCAGTGACTGGATGAGACATTCATTTTATCAAGGTTGATTTGACAATTTGTTTTACTAAGTGTTGAAGGGGGCTATAGAAATAATTCCTTAACAATTACTGAGTGTTCACTGTGTGTAGAGATTCTGTATTCATCAAACAACGTTCTCATAATTTAGTTTTCCAAGTAGAAAGAAAATACACTAATTGGACAATAAATACAATTATTCATCCATATGGCAACTCTATTTCAAAGGTCAGCATAAATGACCTTTGTTGTAAAAATAGAGTTCATGTGAAGTTTGGAAATCATAAGCCCTCTGTTTTTCAGTGGCAGATCAACTCTTTGTGAGTAAAGCATGAGAGTTCAATGTGAGAGGACACATTAATGTTGGAACCAGTATCGGTCAAAATCAGGGAGTGTTATCCTTTGGCACATTTTGATATATTCTTCAGAACATCTAAATCTCGAAGCCATTAAAAATGTTTTCATCAATAAGAATAAATACAAGAATATTCTGAATCCTTGGACAATGATTTTATAATTCAGCATGACATGGAATTTTCAGTGTTTCAGCTAGCTTTCATGCTTACATTTAAGATACTAACAAATTATATCTTGGAGAGAGAATTTATCTTTTCAGGTATTGGTAAGCATGTCTAAATGGTCTTGAGTAGGTATATGCTAATAACAGAACAACTATTATCTTGTATTCCTTTGTTGTGCTCATGTTTTAATTTTTTACAGTTATGAAAAACTCTTGCAGTATGATTTGCAAGCAAAAGATGTTTTTATGGAATAAGGCTTTAGGTTCCAATTTAATAAACTAAGAATTTGATTTAACATCTCGAAAACAACATGCTACTTTAGAATGTTGTACGAGCTTCATGGAAAGGGGCTAATAATAAGTAGAGATAGATTAAATAAATAAGTGATATTTGCAATAAATGGAAATCATGATACCTGTTAGCAATTCAAACAAGCTCCAACAGAAATACCTGGGACTGATTGAATTATTAAAGCCTGTGCTTATAGTAGCCGGTATCTGAATGCAGGTGGATGTATTATAGAGATTTGCCTCTATAGGCACCTGCTTGTCAATAGTTCATCAGTGGAAATTGCTGAAGTAAGTATGCAGCAAATAATTTTTCCTTCAGTTGTTGTTTTCCCATTGTTTTCCAGATTTAAATTCTGGGATACTCTAGCAAATGGCTTACACATCAAAATAATGGATTAATGGCTTGAAAAAGTTCAGTTTTATGTTAAAAAGGAAACATATTAACAATGAAGGCTGAAATAATGCTCTATTGTGCCAAAATATTTAAATATTTTTTATACTATTAAAACTAAGAAGATTTGGTACGTAACTACAATGGAATATTACTCAGCCATAAAAAGAACAAAATATTGTCATTTGCAGAAACATGGATGTACTTAGAAAATACAGAAAGTGAAAGTATAAGTCACTCAGTCATGTCTGACTCTTTGCGACCCCATGGACTATGTAGCCGGCCAGGCTCCTCTGTCCATGGGATTCTCCAGGCAAGAATACTGGAATGCGTAGCCATTCCCCAATAATTTAAAGGGGAATAGCCATTCCCCCAAATTTAAGAAGATAAGAGCCCACATTTAAAAAAAAAATTAAAATTACACATAAAAGGAAGGAGATGGGGAGGAAATAAAATATATTATTTGTGTTTATCTCTAGGTAGCAAAGGGCTTCTCAGGTGGCTCAGTGGGTAAAGAATCTGCCTGCAATGCAGGAGACGTGGGTTCAGTCCCTGGGTGGGGAAGATCCCTTGCAGGAGGGCATGGCAACCCACTCCAGTATTCTTGCCTAAAGACTTCCATGGACAGAGGAGCCCAGTGGGCTACAGTCCATACGGTTGCAAAGAATCAGACATGACAGAAGAAACTGAGCACACACTAGGTAGTAAAAAGAATCATAACTGATTTAAAATTTCCACATATTTCCCAAATTCTTTACAATAGCCTCTATAATTTTTAATTGGAAAAAACAGTACATGCATGTTATCCATAATATGTATGACTAGAGCATATAAATATAACATTTAAAATATTATTTTGCATGGAAATTTTGATTTTCCCTAGGATTGGATCAGAAAGAGGTAAAATTCTTTACTTACCTCCCCAGAACTACCCTAGGTATATACGGACTAGTTTAGTTAATCTCTGAGCTATGAGTTTCTCCTGACATGCAACCAGAACAAACATCTCCTGGGTTATTGCTGAAGAAGTCCATAAACTCTGAGAGGCCGTGAGACAAAAGTCTGGACACTGAGTATACCTACTCAGACTCTGGTTCAGTGTTTTATTAAATGGTCTTCCTCTCCCTTCTGACATTTGTTCTCGTAGCTCTTCAGAGAAGCCTTGCTTGACTTGCACCTTGTCTAGTATAAAACCACACGAGGGCGAAAGATCACATGCTTTATACAGCAGAAGCTCAACAGCATTTGAAGGGTGGATGAACAAATTGTATTTGACAATAATGATATTAAGTGTGTTTAAATAACTGCCATGGTAAGAGTTCATGTAAGGTAAATGTTTACTCTGAACAGGGCAGTGAGAAGAGTAAAGTGCCTGTGGGTGTGGATTTGCTTCAATATTCATTCTGTTCTTTTACATGCATAAGGGTTACTTCAGGCTATTATTTCATAAGAATGCCAGTCAATCAATTATACAACTACAGTAGAAGCCACATTGAAATTTGTGTTCACGAGCCCTTTGTTGATGTGAGCTTTCAGGATAAAGCCTTGGATAGCTACAAGTTGCCTCTTGCAGTCCATGACAATCAAATGGGCAAAATTTCTTGAGAGCCCTTCCTTGCTTGTCTATTCTCCAAGCATGCCCTTATTCAACTTTTTCAGATATAGAGTGGAGAAGCTTGCTTAATCTTAAACCTTCTGCTTCCAGCTTTCTACCCAAGGCATTGTATCATTTATATTTCCAAATCACCTCTGCAAGTAAGCCAGCTTCTTATCGAGTCCACACCTTCCCCACACCCTACCCACTGTAGCAGACACTCCTCTACCACACACTGAAAAATGGAGCCCTGATTCTTAGTAGTGGGGCTACATTTCACACACGCTTTTTGCATAGGCTGAATGTGTTCCCCTAAAATCCATATGTTGAAACCTGATCCCCAAAGCGATGGTATAAGGAGGTGGGACCGGTAAAAGATGATGAGGGTAGAGCCTCATGAATGGAATCAGCACCCTTATAAAAGAGCTCCTTCGCCCCCTCCTTCTGCCACATGAGGACACCACACAAAGATGGCCAACTGTGAATCAGGAAGTAGGTTCTCACCAGAAATGGACTCTGCTAACAACTTGATCTCGGACTTCCCAATCTCCAGAACTTATGAGTGTGTTGGTTGTTTATAAGTCATCCTATCTTCAGTATTCTGTTCCAGCATCCTGAATGGACTAAGACAGCCCTCTTCCTAGGCTTGGGCCAACATCACGAAACTCTAAACTGAACCAGGCTTCTAAAGAACAGGATGGGTTTGAAAAGACAATGCCCTTGGTCTTCTCAGTACAGCATACCTCTTACCGTTATCCCCACAGAGCTCAGAGCTATTGTACTTAGCAGTAGAATGTAACGCACAAGGGGAAATACTTGATTTAAAAACTCCAAAAACAGGGACTTCTCTGGTGGACCAGTGGTTAAGAAATCTCCAGCCAATGCAGGGGACCCAGGTTTGATCCCTGGTCTGGGAAGATCCCACAAGCCATGGAACAACTAAGTCTGTGAGCCATAATTACTGACCCGAGCTCTAGCGCCTGTGCTCTGCAACAAGAAAAACCACCACAATGAGAAGCCCTTACACCACAAGAGCAAGCCCATGGCACAATGAAGACTCAGTGCAGCCAAAAAAAAACCCCAAAACCCTAAAACAGTAGTGTATAAGGTCAAAACATCTTGCTTTTTCAGGCAAGAAGTAGGTAGACATTCTGTTCTGTTTCAGGCTCTGATTATAAAGATAATTGAGGCAGAATGCACTCTCTAAGTAATCAGAAGATTTACACGTGTCAGATGACAAGAACCAGTGTCAAAAAAAAAAAAAGCTGTTTACTTCATTTACATTTTTACTCCAAGAATACTATTTTAGGGGCATTTTCCTAAAATAAAAACTTAATTCTCACAAGATGGAAAACCAGCTCCCACTTCTAAAAACTCAGTGCTATAGAACAACATTAAAAATAGGCGAGGATGATTTTCAATTCTGTATTGAATCACCAGAGTCCTACCCAGGTCGTGCTCTTTGAGTCACTTTTAGGCTTAATGAGACCCATTCAATAACACAGGCACACAACAAGCAGCAAATCTCTCAGCTCTGTAGGTTTTCTTTCAAATGCTGCCCTTTAGGTATTCAGGGAAATAAAGAAGGATAAACAAACTGAATTCAGGTTCCATAATATAATACAGCCTATATTCCTCATGACGTATGATGTCATGAAGACGTTTCTTTGGAAGAAAAATGGCTAGAAATACTAAGAAGGAAAAATAAACTAATCATTCTGCTCAGTCTTCGTGAACAGCCGAGATGGAGTCATGCAGGATGCATTACAAACGTCACTGGTGCTGGGAAGTCTTTATTGCTCAATGGTTTTCCTGGTGGGTTGCAGGAGACTTACCACGTGCAGCTACCAGGACAGCTGCCTGGGCTCCGTTCCAGGGATCAGGCTGCTCTCCAGTTAAGTATATACCCAACTAAGGACAGACTAACCTGGCAGGATGGAAGGCTGGCTAAAACTGAATGAAATAAATACTGAAGATTTAAGGACAGGGATGTAAGAGATATCCCAAGGTATAAAAGACTGAGAGATTTTAGATTCTTCATGCTCAACAACAGAAGGTCACTGTGATGACATGAAAAAGTCAGATATATTGTAAACCTGTATTCAGTTTGGATAACAAAAGCACATTCAAGCACTCAATTTTCCACTAAACAACTTATATAACTTGGTCAAAGAGATCACTTGGGGCTAAAATTACACAGAAAACCTCCCCAAAGAAAGCACTTGAATAAGACTTGAAGTATGAATTAATGAAGGGCTAGGCTTTTAAAAAAATAATAAAACACAATATAATGTAATCAAAACTAGGTCAGTGGAAATTTAAATTCTAATTCCAAAATGGATGGCCCTGGAGCCACCTGGTTACTCTGAACCTTGTTTCCTCCTAGAAAATTATTTTTTGCTGGACAAAATTATCTTCCAGATTCCTTCATGCTTTAAATTTCTATCCATTTCTATAAAAAACAAACAAACAAAACAAAAAAATACACCTAACTTGATGTATTTCTAACAGTTGCTTTACTCAGAGTGGATCCGCAATAGATATGTGATAAACTGAACTGAGGTCATTAACTGTGGTGTATTAGGATACCCTCTGGAGTCAAACAGGCTGGAGGCAGGAGTCTTGGCTATGCCTCCTATAAGCTGAGTGACTTAGGGGAAACGATTTAAACTCTCTGGGCTCCAATCTCCTTAAGGGAGAACAGAAATCCTACCCTAGTATCTAGAAATTCCAGGTATTTAACCAATGATAATTTCTTTCTCTGAAGGTCTTCCTTTTCCTTTTTAACCAGTTTATCATTCAGAGTCAAGTCAAGCTTATGAGCAGAGATCAGATTTCTTCCACGTTGGATTCCACTTTCATAATTCCACTTTCATAATTGTCTTAGTTAGCTTCATGTATTTATCATATTTGACTTTCCACGTTTATCTGAGCTGTGTTGTGCTCAGTTGCTCAGTTGTGTCTGACTTTTCGTGTGACCCGATGGACTCTACGCTCCAGGCTCTTCTGTCCATGGGATTCTCCTGGCAAGAATGCTGGAGTGGGTTCCCATGCCCTCTTCCAGGTGATCTTCCCCACCCAGGTATGGAACCCACATCTCCTGAATTCCCTGTATTGCAGGTGGATTCTTTACCCACCCCCTTTAAAAAAATACAATAAAAATATGAGTCCTTTCATCTAAATACTTTTTTTTATCAAAAGCTGCCTTTGCTCAAAGAGATTCCAGTTTGCAGACTTCTATACAAAAACAGCTAGTACACACCGAGTGTCTACTGTGCCAAACAATTCATATAGACAGCTTTAAAAAATAATATTTTATATTAGTCTTCTAATATTTTGTCAAAATATTTTATTTATTTGGCTGCTCCCGGTCTTAGTTGCAGCATGTGGGGACCTCATTCCCTGACCAGGGATCAAAACTGGGCCTTCTGCATTGGGAATCTTAGCCACTCAACCACTACAGAAGCTCCTGTTTGTATTTTGGCTGTACTGGGTCTTCATTGCTGTGTGTGGGCTTCTCTATTGCGGTGAACAGCAGCTACTCTTTAGCTGTGGTGCATGGACTTTCCGTTGCAGTGGCTTCTCTTGTTGCGGAGCACAGGCTCCAGGCTTGTGGGGTCAGTAGTTGTGGCTCACGGGCTTAGTTGCTCCACGGCATGTGGGATTCTTCCTGGACCAGGGATGTCCCCTGCACTGGCAGGAGAATTCCTAATCTCTGGACCAACAGGGTAGTTACCATCCATTTGTTTTTATTTCATTTTGTGATCTTGCTTTTTTATTCTGAAGTATTTTACATTTGCTGTGAACACATTTGCTAATGTTATTTAATGGCTTAGATTAATCAAAGCCCCCCAGGCTCTTCTGTCCATGGAGTTCTCCAGGCCAGAATACTGGGGTGGGTTGCCATGCCCTCCTCCAGAGGATCTTCCCAATCCAGGGATTAAACCCAGGTCTCCCACATCGTAGGTGAATTCTTTACTGTCTGAGCTACCAGGGAAGCCCAGATTAATTTAGAGAACCAAAATATTATATAAATATAATTCTAAAACACTTGCATGCTTTTTTTGAGCAGAGGTATTTATTTATCTGTATTTTAAATATATGTACTATGAAGAAATTAAAGGAAGAAATGGAACAGGTAGTTAAAGAACCTGATGAAAATAATCAAATTTCAGAAAGGTGAGTAATGCAAACATCATTCTGTCTGGTGATGATATATGCAATTGGTAGACTGACCTTTTAAAGCCTCAAAGCAAATCATGAGTCAGAGCCTTCTACTATTGCAGAGAAATTTTAAAACTTGCCTAAGAGCACAAAAAATGGCAAAGCCATGTTTTTAACACAGATTGTCTTATGTCAAAGTTCTGTTTATAATCACTAAACCCTCCCACTTTACTTTACAAACCTAATTTGAATACAGAATGGGATATTAGTTTATAGAACATCTTAAAATTATAATAGACCTAAAAAAATACCAAAACTCTCTAGTTAGTTACAGAAACGTGAGAAACAACTCTTCATCAACTCCCCTTAGGGCCTCAGCCACTACCTCCACTGTAAGATTTTCAAGCCTTCCTGACACTCAACTGGGCAAGATCAAGTCAAGAACCAAGATCTAATTCTCACTAGGCCATCAGGCCAGCAAGAAACGACCAAATTTATAGTTAATAAAACCAGTTAATTGCACAGCATGAAGCACCCTCTCTCTATGCAAAAATTACATGGTTAGGAATTTTGAGCAACTCTCACAATCTGATTAGTTAAGTGCTTTATAATATTACTCTACAGTGCAACAGAGTTTGATTATTTATATCCCATTAGAGAAATGTTTGCTACATTTATTATAGAAATCTGCAAAATCATTTAGAAGAATTCAGGCAAACTTAATTTTTAAATAGTCTGAAAAGTCCTTTCACATCTTGTAGACTCCAATTAGACAGCATCTTGAATACCTGGATTCTTCCATTTAATGATTTCACTATTTCTGGGTTCTGTCAGCATACTCAAACAATAATTAATGACAAAGGCATGTGTGTGATATCTGTCAGACTATTGAGTGACAAAAAAGCACCAAACCCCAACAAATATATGGTAAAAAAATAACCTGGAATCACAGACTCTTAAGATGATTTCTCCCTTAAAGGTTTAAAGAAGAGATAGCCTCCATTTAGGCAAACTCTCCCATATTAATAACCATCACCACCATCACCACCACAATCTTTCTTGTCACTAACCTTCATGCTGAAATCTAAGTCCTTCTTTGTGTTCATTAGAGATAGTAAAAGATAACATCTGAAGGCTAATTTTCATATTACACTACATTATAGGTTTTCCTAAGCCTAGACTCTGGCAGTTAGTGACGGACAGGGAGGCCTGGCGTGCTGCGGTTCATGGGGTTGCAAAGAGTCAGACACGACCGAGCGACTGAACTGAACTGAAGTGAACTGAAGCCTAAAGCTGGATGAATCACAAGCTGGAATCAAGACTGCCAGGAGAAATATCAACATCCTCAGACATGCAGATGATACCATTCTAATGGCAAAAAGTGAAGAAGAACTAAAGAGCTTCTTGATGGTGAAAGAGGAGAATGAAAAAGCTGTCTTAAAACTCAACATTCAGAAAACTAAGATCATGGCATCTGGTCGCATCACTTCATTGTAAACAGAAGGGGAAAAAGTAGGAAAAGCGACAGATTTTATTTTCTTGGGCTCCAAAATCACCACGGATGTGACTGCAGCCATGAAATTAAAACACCCTTGCTCCTTGGAAGGAAAGCAATGACAAATCTAGACAGCATATTAAAAAGCAGAGACATCACTTTGCCAACAAGGGTCCCTATAGTCAAAGCAATGGTTTTGCCAGTAGTCATGTACAGATGCAAGAGTTGAACCATCAAAAAGGCTGAATGCTGAAGAATTGATGCCTTTGAACTGTGTTGGTGGAGAAGACTCTGAATAGCTGGAGAGTTCCTTGGACAGCAAGGAGATCAAACCAATCAATCCTAAAGGAAATCAATCCTGAATATTCATTCAAAGGACTCATGCTGAAGCTGAAGCTGCAATACTGTGGCCCTGATGCAAAGAGCTGACTCATTGGAAAAGACCCTGATGCTGGGGAAAGATTGAAGGCAAAAGGGGAAGGGGGTGGCAGAGGATGAGATGGTTAGATAGCATCACCAACTCAATGGACATGAATTAGAGAAAAGTTTGGGAGACAGTGGAGGACAGAGGAGATGGCATGCTGCATGCAGTCCATGGGGTTGCAAAGAGTTGGATATGACTTAGTGACTAAACAAGTCAAAACCTCTAATTCTTATCAATTTTCTTGACATGTCTTATTTTTCAATTTTTAGGAGTTATTTTACCTAAATTTATGCAAAAATACCAATCATTCTAAAAACATACTCAAGTAACTGGTAGAGCCACCTGACTGAATGTATTCACTTTTCAGCCCAATATTGAGGTACTGTGTAAACTTGGTTACTATGGCTCTCTTCAAAAACATCTTTATATTCCTCCGATCCAAAAGACAATTTTTTATGTTTTTAGGTTCAATCATATTAAGTTATAATTTAAGTATAATCATCTTCAGTTCAGTTAAGTCACTCAATTGTGTCTGACTCTTTGCGACTCCATGGACTGCAGCACGCCAGGCTTCCCTGTCTATCTCCAACTTCCAGAGCTTGCTCAAACTCATGTCAATCAGGTCGGTGATGCCATCCAATTATCTCATCCTCTGTCTTCCCCTTCTCCCACCTTCAATCTTTCCCAGCATCAGGGTCTTTTCTAATGAGTCAGCCCTTAGCATCAGGTGGCTAAAGTATTGGAGCTTCAGCTTCAGCATCAGTCCTTCCACCTTTAGGATTGACTGGCTTGATCTCCTTGCTGTCCAAGAGACTCTCAAGAGTCTTCTCCAACACCACAGTTCAAAAGCATCAATTCTTCAGCACTCAGTTTTCTTTATAGCCCAACTCTCACATCCATACATGACCACTGGAAAAACCATAGCTTTGACTAGACGGACCTTTGTTGGCAAAGTAACATCTCGGCTTTTTAATATGCTGTCTAGGTTGTTCATAGCTTTCCTTCCAAGAAGCAAGCATCTTTTAATTTCATGGCTGCTGTCACCATCTGCAGTGATTTTGGAGCCCAAGAAAATAAAGTCTCTCACTGTTTCCATTGTTTACCCATCTATTTGCCATGAAGTGATGGGACCAGATGCCGTGATCTTCGTTTTTTGAACATTGAGTTTTAAGCCAGCTTTTTTACTGTCCTCTTTCACTTTCACCAGGAAGCTCTTTGGTTCCTCTTTGCTTTCTGCCATAAGGGTGGTGTCATCTCCACATCTGAGGTTATTGATATTTCTCCTGGCAATCTTGATTCCAGCTTATGCTTCATCCAGCCCAGCATTTTGCATGATGTACTCTGCATATAAGTTAAATAAGCAGGGTGACAATATATAGCCTTGACATACTCCTTTCCCAATTTGGAACCAGTCTGTTGAAGCCTCACTTGGAGAACTTTGAGCATTACTTTGCTAGCATCTGAGATGAGTGTAATTATGCAATAGTTTGAACATTCTTTGGCATTGCCTTCCTTTGGGATTGGAATGAAAACTGACCTTTTCCAGTCCCGTGGCCACTGCTGAGTTCTCCATATTTGCTGGCATATTGAGTGCAGCACTTTCACAGCATCATCTTTCAGGATTTGAAATAGTTCAGCTGGGATTCCATCACTTCCACTAGCTTTGTCTGTAGTGATGCTTCCTAAAGCCCCCTTGACTTTGCATTCCAGGATGTCTGGCTCTAGGTCAGTGATCACACCATTGTGGTTATCTGGGTCATGAAGATCTTTTTTGTATAGTTCTTTTGTGTATTCTTGCCACCTCTTCTTAATATCTTCTGCTTCTGTTAGGTCCATACCGTTTCTGTCCTTTATTGTGCCCATCTTTGCATGAAATGTTCCCTTGGTATTTCTAATTTTCTTCAAGAGATCTCTAGTCTTTCCCATTCTATTGATTTTTTCTATTTCTTTGCACTGATCACTGAGGAAGGCTTTCTTATCTCTCCTTGCTATTCTTTGGAACTCTGCATTCAGATGGATATATGTTTTCCTTTTCTCCTTTGCCTTTTATGTCTCTTCTTTTCTCAGCTATTTGTAAGGCCTCCTCAGACAACCATTTTGCCTTTTTGCATTTCTTTTTCTTGGGGATAATTCTGATTACCACCTCCTGTACAATGTTACAAACCTCCATCCATAGTTCTTCAGGCCCTCTATCAGATGTAATCCCTTGAATCTATCTGGTCTTAGTAAAAGGAATATTTGTGATTTTCCTGAACTGGTTGGTTTTTAATCCCCATTGCTCAACAACCTATCATGTTACATTTCTCAAGTTGATTGCTAGAAAGCTTAGGCACAAATTTGTTGCCTATATCTAGAAAGAATAAAGAACCTCATGAGTGTGTTTTTATCATACTATTTTCATTTTTGTTTCCATTTTGGTTTTTTTTTTATACCAGATTTTCCCTTTGCCCCATTTTCCTATTTTAATTTTTAAATCTCATAATTTGTATTTTTATTAGCTGCCTTAAATCATTTTGACAGTGAAGCCATACAATAAAATAGTATTTTGTATTGTATCTCAAACTGGACTATTCAAGATAAGAGTCCAGGGTCCATAGATGGTCCCTGGTGGCCCATCAGAAAACTCAAAGAAACACTGGTCTAATCAAAGGGTTATCTCTTGGTTACTTCTCTGTGCACAAAGATACTCTCTCCTTCACTTTTTCTCCTCCAGCAGCCTTCACTAGCATTCTGCTTTAGCAATTCATGACCATCCCTTAGATCTTTCTATTACCCACCCATCTCAAACTCAGAAGGCCCTTTTTTACCTTAACCTTTTAGCCTTATTCACCTTAAGCCTGCTCTTCAGTTATCTTATCAAGGTCTCTAGTCCCTTAATTCCTTTCAGTTTTCCCTCTCTAATCAACTGGTTCTACTGAAAGAAAGTGAAAGTCGCTCAGTTGTGTCCGACTGTTTGTCCATGGACTGTATAGTCCATGGGATTCTCCAGGCCAGAATACTGGAGTGGGTAGTCTTTCCCTTCTCCAGGGGATCTTCCCAACCCAGGGATCGAACCCAGGTCTCCTACATTGTAGGTGGATTCTTTAAAGCTGAGCCACAAGAGAAGCCCCATTGTGGCTTCTTTCTATTGAAAGAAAGAGAGATCCAAAATAACAGTAGTTAAACAAGTAGTTCATATTGTCTCAAAATATGAGGGCTGCAGGAAGCCCAATATGGAAGCTCCACAATTATCAATACAGTCTGCCTCACTGTCCTTCGCACCAGTTTACATCCTCAAGGTAACTCCTGAGGTTCTAAGCCATTATATTCACACTTGAGGCGGCAGGAAAGAGGAAAGTGTATAAGGGCATTCTCTTAGGTCAGCTTTCTTTAAAGAGCACCCTCAGCAATCTTATCCAATGAGTTCTGTTTACATCTCCATTTATTGAACGCTAAAAGGCTGTAGCAGTAATTTCGAGTATCTCCAATTTCCTCCCTTCTTCATTTTCTGTTCACTCAACAAATATTTACTGAGTATTTATGTGCCAGGCACTATTTTTTCGGGGTTGAGGAGAGTGATGGACCAGATAGCAAAGCCATTGCCTTCACAGAGCTTACAATTTAGAGAGGAAGACAGACAATGATGATATTAAGTAATAAACAAGATAATCTTTATGAGTTACCTACAATAAACCTTGACTCTACTCATGGCCTTTAGCTGCTCTTGCCTTTTTCAGTCTCAGATCACTATGGATGCGCTACACCAGAGAAATGGGCATAACTGTCCTCAGTATTCCTTCCTTACACTTTCTGCCTTTCTGTCTCTAAGAAAAAGGTATCCTTCCTTCCCAGATCTTACAATGGCGCCTGTGCTCTTTTTTTTCCCCCACCTGTGCTTTTTATATCTCCCCTTTTCACTCAAGACGTATAATCCATCAATTATATCCTTTCTGGAACACTCTCTTTCTAGTTCTACCCTCTAGGCCTAAAAAATGCTTGAGTTTCACAACAAACAACTTTGCTTGACCCTCTTCTCAAACTACTTTTCTAAACATCAAAATGTCTTGAAATAATACTTTTCACTAAGTTCTGTTTCTTTGCTTTTTATTCATTTCTTAATCCCATTATATTTGGCTAGATTTTTATTCTATTGTTAAAGTTTCCCTAACTAATTCTGAATTCTGATCTTTTCTATTAAATACCCTTTATAGGTTATATTCTGACTTTTTCAGTTAAATATAACCTCCCCTGAACATTCTGATAAAGTTCCTTAGATCTATACCTGTGCTATTTTCTGGTATGAATGAAAACAAGAGACATGGGCATTCTAAGTTATATAAAAATAAAATAAACCCCTACTTTCAAGGCTCACACAATAGCAGGGGAAAAATAAAAGTGCATAATAACAAAATGCAACACAATGATAATAAGAAGTAGAAAGTGTCGTGGAGGACCCATATAGAGATTAGGTGAAGCTAGGGGTAATGGAAAGCTTCAATTAGACAATGGAAAATGAATTAGGCTTTAATTTATAGCTAGAGAAGGCTTGTCGTTCCAAGCAAAGGGAATAGCAAGAACTTTGGCAGAGACAGCATGGGGCAGCATGTTTGAGAGATAGTAGCTTGGAATGTGGAGTATGCACAGGAGAACACAGATAGGTAAAGGAATTACAAGCCTAGCTAAGAAGCAGTGAAGCCAAGATTCAAACCAGGAAGTCTGGTTGTAAAGCCTATGATTTCCACCATGACATAGTACAGCCCCTCTCACAAATGAATGTCAATTTTCAAAATCACATAGATGTACATGTTCTATACATGCACACAGATGTACATGCACACACATTTCTGTATGTTACCAAAGTATAAACAAACTCACCTGTGACTACACATATACATAACAGAGTAAATACTTTAACGTGTTTATTTTATGAGTATGGATAGAACTCTAGAATCAGAATCAAGAGACCTAATTTAGCCTTGGTTCTGACACTCAAAGGCTATGTGATTCGAGGCCTCAGCTCACCTACTGATAAATGTCAAAATTTAGAGGTAAAAAGGACCAAATGAATGATCTAAAGTCCCTTAAATTCTAACTTCCTGACTTAAATCGGACTAAACTGATATGGGGTGGGACCCAGGCACAGGTGTGCCTTAGAAGCTTCCCAGGTGAGCCTAATGTGCACTGGCCTAGACAGCGGTGCTGTGGCAGCTAAACTGTGGCCTCACTACTTAGGAGCTGGAAACGCTGGGGCTGAATTTCAACTTTATCATGTCTAAACTGTGTGGCCTTGCAAGTCCCTCAATATCACTGAGCTTGCTGTCATCTCTAAAATAAGAAAATCAGTGTCTACTTAAGCAGCTGTGAGGGCCAAATATACCTGGAAAGTACATGCTGGGCACCTGGTTTACCTCAATAAATCATTCCTAGAGTGAACAAAGATAAATTGTTTAGAAGATACACAGAACTGATCTCAGACACAGAACACCAGCTAGAACTATGAACTTCTGGAAAACAGATCCAAAGATTGACAGCAACAGCACAGTGAAACTCACAAAGGAGACAAGAGGCCAAAACACAGGTCTGGGCAGAACAGCTACAAAAAACCAGGGAAAGTCTAGTGAATACAGCATTGGAAGAGAGTGAAGGTATCTATCATCCTACGAAGTCAGGTAACACCACAGCTGCCGGAAGACTCTAAATCCAAAGACCAAAATATACCAAAGGTGGCCACAAGTTGTTAAGCCTGGTTGTTCTAATCTCTAAACAAATCTTACAGTTCCCTACTATTTTAAAAATAAAGTGCCAAGCTGAAAGAAAGTGAACATTACTTCTCTTTTCCACACTCAGGGTAAGGAATCCAGCTTAACCATCATTAGCCTCACAATTACCACGTGTGCAGAAAGAATGAGAATTTGGTGGGGCTGCTCTTGTGTTTCTGTTTCCTGCCCATTCTCAGATCTCCGTGTCAGAGGTCACAGAGGAGCACACTGCACCATTATTCTTTTTCAGAACAGTTGCCTCTGGCCCTGGCTGTCTTTCATCATGATGAGGTTTCTGTTGTGTTAATGTAATCAAATGAGCCCAATAAATGTATGCCACCCTCCATTCAAATATGGAAGGACTACTGGCTCAAAGTCAATCAGAAAAATATTTCTGAGTTATTTTTCTAGGAGTGAACATCAATCACAATGACCTATCATCTGTAAAGTAAGGATATTACCTCCCAGCTCTAAAGACTGTTGGGAGAATGGTGGCGTTGAGCCAAATACAGGCCTGGGCAGCACCAGAAAGGCAAGGACTAGGGTTTTAGGTTCTGGTTTTTCACTAACTCCCCTATGTGCCACTCAGCAAGTTACTTGGCCTTTCAAACACTAGGAATCTGTGGAATTGGGGACAATAAAAACTTTCAAAATTTTTATTTCGGAATAGTTTTTAGATTCAGAGAAAAGCTGTTTAGAGTATTTAGAGTCACAGAAAAAAATAGAGGCCCTGTAGAGCCCTAGTCCAGTTAATACCTTATATTACTGTAGTACATCACTATTAACCAAACTTATTTCACCTGTTGCTCCGTGAATGTCCTCTTTGTGGCCTAGGACCTTCTCCAGAGGGTTCACAGCACATTTAGCTGTCATACCTCCCTAATCTTCTCTATCTCATATCACAGAGTTTTAATACAAATCAAATAAATGTGAAAACACTTTGTAAAATGAAAAGGAATATTAGAATATGATTTACTATTGTTAGGCATTAAATGAGTCCAGGCATATAAAGCACCAAGAAAACTGGACTGTACTAAGTCCCAAATATGGGTTATTAGCATTATTATTATAAATTTTTATAACCATCCTACAAAATGATGAGTTCTACACATCTTTAACAGTTGCTCGGGGTTCACAAATCCTCAAAAACTACAGATTTTCCTCTGTAAGAAGACAGCTTTAAGAGATAACCCTTGATCAAACCTTCAGAAACATCTTGCTGTAACCGAGTTAGCAAAAGCAGCTCAATCTAGCAGAGGAGAAAGGACAAGAGATGGGGTGAAGACAGAGGCACCAATGGAACCTCAGAAGCCACAGAGGTTTCACTTTGTCGTCAAACATCAATCTTAGTCCTGGAGCTACACAAAGAAGCCCTGAAATTCAAGAGGGACCATTCCATAAAAATCAGCAAAGGAACCAACATTTACATATTTCCTGTTAAACAATGTGTGCACAGTTTTCAAGCATCATTAGGAAGTTAGAAAAGATGACCTGTGGTGAGGGGGAGACAGGAGAGTGAAGCTTTCTTTATCCCTCAGTGCTCTGAGCTTGCTAGCTTGCCTGGGAGAAAGCTCAATCAGAATCCATGCTACTCATACAACTCATCCCTACAATATCAGGAAATAGTGAATACATTCCAAGTTGCTTTAGAAGAACAAAACAAAGGAGAAGCTCTGGAGCTGAATGTGTACTGAAAGCCACTAAACATCCTGCCTCTCATAGCCGAACATTTTACTAAGAAGTGTTCAGAAGTTTTTCATGTTTCTTCACATGTTTAGTAAATTTTTATTGTACACTGGTCAAGGATATAATTTAGTATAACAAAGGAAAGGTAAACAAATAAATACTATTTAAGTACAAAGTATAAAGGTTATTAAAAAGAATGAGGTAGCTTTATACATACTCACATGGCAATTTTATACAGTTAAAAATTCAACTTGTGATATATATAAAACAGCATGATCTAATTTTTAAACTTCTTTTTAAAAAGATAATTGTGGATTCACAGGCAGCTATAAAAAATAATATAGAGAGATCCCATACACTCTTACACAGTGTACCCTAATGGTAACATCTTGCATAACTACAGTACAATAACATAACCAGAAAACTGAGGTTGGGCCAATCCACAAACCTTATTCAGATTTCACCAGTTTTATACACACTTGTATGCGTGCGTGTATTTAGTTCTACACAATTTATAATACATGTATTCAAGTGATCATCACCACAGTCAAGATACAGGCAGATACAAATTTCCCTCATGCTACTCTTCTTTGGATGATCCATTTTTTCATGGAACGGAGAGAGTATTGCTGTTAGTCACTAAGTCATGTCCAACTCTTTGCAACTCCAATGGACTGCAGCTTGCCAGGCTCCCCTGTCCATGGGATTTCCGAGGCAAGAATACTGGAGTGGGTTGCCATTTCCTTCTCCAGGGGATCTTCCTGACCCAGGGATAGAATCCGTGTCTCCTGCATTGGGAGGCGGATTCTTTACCTCGGAGCCACCTGGGAAGTGGAAACAGTATTAGTACTGTTATAAATGCAGAGGGAAATAAAAATCAATCTGTTAAGTCATTCATAAGCTGAGAATTTTTATAAAATAGGATTATAAGGAGGAGAAATTTTTTGCTTTTTTACTTTTTACACTGCTATAATATTTGATTTTTTAAAAATAAACATTTATCAAAAAAATAAAAAAATAAACATTTATCACCTTTTTAATATAAAAAGTAAAATATAGAAAATAAATATAACATGGAAATGTCTGGTTTTAAGTATAGCAGGGTCACAGTGAGCAAGTGGACAAAAGTATAAACATTAAAAAGAGGTATGATACTGGTGTATAAAATATAATATTTAGGGCTCTATTTTTCTATTATTAGTATTCTATATGCAATTGGGTTCTTCACTTAAGTAAGAACTAGTCACTTTAAAACTAGAAAGAGATTCCAAAAAGCAAGAAAAAACTTTAAAAAATTGACAGAAAACTAAAAAACTACAATAAATGACACTATATTACTTATAATTACAAATTAGGGGACAATTAAATGCTTAATAAATGCCATTTGGTAAGAGTTTTCTGAGTATAATTTTAATGATGTTTTAAAAAGTCACATTCTTATACAGTGTTATTTTATGCTTTTTATGACTGACCAAAGATGTACTGTTAGCGTGTGGTATAAACTCAGAAAAACTCAGAGAAGAATTCTGTGATGGTCACAGTCTTCCAAAGGTGAAGGTTCCAGGAGGATTGAGAATGTTCCAGTGAGTTCTCTAGCAGTGGTAATCAGAATTCAAACAGATGCTCAATGCCCATCTGTGGCAGGAATTTTGCAGAGGAGATCTAGGCATCTAAAATATTGTCAATTAAGGTCTTTTCCAAAGCTGAGATTCTATCTCAGGTAAAGAGTACTGGATCCAGAGCTAAAAACCCTAAGATTCAGCTCTGGTTTCTAAGGTATAGCTTGGGGAATCATACTGAATCCGTTTCATCATTTTGTATACGGAATGATACAATTAACAGTGCTGTGTAAATGGTAAAAGCACCGTCTGAATAATATTATTTATAATCATTTGAGGATAATGCAAGGGATCTAAGTTAAACCTTAACAGAAGTTATTTAAGCCAGCCGTGAAGCTGACTTCTGAATGGTAAGGATTACAGAACCCATTTTCCAGAGAGGTTGTGGAATTTTACATGACGATTACAATTCTCAGTCTCTGGGTCGGCACAGATACAGTCTTGATCATGAACAAGGAGTTGAATTGTGATTTATGTGGTACTACTTCTTAGTTGATAGAAATACTGTGAAGAAGAAAACCAAAATGACCTTTTACCGCTAATGTTAAAGTATTACCACATGCCTATCATTTAAGTATGTTTAACCTTCTCTCTTGTAACAAGCATAGGGCAGGCAATTTAAAATCATTCAAAAAAATAACAGAAGCAGTAGGAACTTGACAGTGTGCTCCTGACAAGAGCTCCAAACTGGCAAACCAAAGGCCTGGGCCCTACAACTCAATTTACTGCTACCCAATGTAACAGTTCTGAACTTCAAATTACTGATTTTTAAAATGGGGGTTTAGGACTGTTGGACTAAAATAGCTATTAAACTTTCAGTTTGAGTATTAGAGTAGATTTCCCAGATAACAGACCTCTTCACAATTATGTGCAAACCTATCTATTAAGCAAAATACCTCCCACAGTATCAATCCTTCATCACCTTTCAAATCTCCTCTTATTATATTGATGAGACTATGTCTCATAATTTTATCCACCCATAATTAGGAGTTCACAACACACCACAGGTCATAGTCATGCACACTTTTGGATTTTAAATATCCTAAAATGACAAATCCTTATCAACCCATGTATCTTTTCAAATAAGCTATTTCTCTGAAATAAATGAGAATTGTTAAAGTACAAAGAAATTGCTATGTAATTGTTTAAATAGATTTTTATAGGTTGGTTCGTTGAAGGGTACTCTTATTTTCTTTTACTTAAATCTCACTGCCCAAGAGCCAACAGTCCTAGTGTTAGGATATTTTATGTGGATTACAATTTAGTCAGTACTTTAAACACTAGACAAAATAAAATTTCCTGCTGTTTCTGTTCCTGGATTCCCATTTCTTTCTTCGGACCCACAACTTTTCAACAGAATATAAGATACAATAGTAACATACTTATTCATTGAAACAAAGAAAAGAAAGGCAAAAGGAAACACACACATGCCTTTTTTACTGTTACTTAAGCTTACTAGCGACTTGACTTTCACTTTTCACTTTCATGCATTGGAGAAGGAAATGGCAACCCACTCCAGAGTTCTTGCCTGGAGAATCCCAGGGATGGAGCCTGGTGGGCTGCTGTCTATGGGGTCGCACAGAGTCGGACATGACTGAAGCGACTTAGCAACAGCAGCAGCAGCAAGCTTACTAGACGATCTCCCTTATATATAAAATTACTCCTCCAGGGGGAAAAAAAATCTTCAGAACTTGACATTTTAATTAAGATGGGTGCTTCTGTCTTCTGGTGGCTTCATACCGATACCTACCTCCTCAAACAAGAGAACTCAGGATATCTGTAATTCTCTTCTCTACATACCTGCACCATCCTATATGCCTTGATAACAAAGTGACTAGCAAAATACAAAAGATTTAATACCACCATAATTGCTATTATTCTTTAGGCCAAGTGTTTTGGCAGATTCCTAGCCTAGATTCTGAGAGTACATGCGGGAAATCTGCATGTAAATTTTATGGTAAATGATTATATTTAAAATGTTAAAATCGAATGAAGAGCTTAATAAAATCTAACACTTGAACACAACCCAGCAACCAACCCAGGAAATCGTGTTTTCCCATGCAAAGTTCACAAACATAGCTATGGATCCATTTCAGGTGGAGAGAGAAAATGGGAAGATGAATCTTCTGAATATTTTCATAGCTACTGCTCCTGAAGAGTGGTGCTCCTTGCAAGAAAAGGATAGAACAAAGGTCTTAATGTTGCAGGTCTGAGAGACAGCTACATCAAAACCAGGTATAGTGGTCCCAACCCGAGCAGCTGGCAAATGCAGGATGGATGTGGGCACTCTTCTGCCTAATAAAATCTGAATCAAACACTTTGCATCTCATTCTCCATGTGAGCTTTTTATGCAGACTTCTAAAGTGCAAGGAATCCTGGGGTGGGAGAGCTATTCTGAGAGATTTCACATAGTTCATGTAATTAGGGAAACCACTTCCTTTGATTGTAAGTGTTCAAAACAGCTGAATTTCTCCTATCAAAGGCACTCTGTGATTTGGGTCACCTCTTTTACTTTCTCTTTCATGTCTCTCAGGATGAGAGGTGAAGCTGGAGAGCACATTATTTAGCGGAAAAAAAGATCGTGCTTTTTGTTTTAGGGATTGAACTTACACTATTCAAAAGACTGTCATTTAGACTCTCCCTCTCTTTCTCACCCTCTGTCTCTTTCCTTCCCTGTCCAGGCTCTTCGGTAGCTACAGAGAACACAAGAAAAATGTCAGGGCTGACAGGAAACTGTCCTATCATGTGTAAAAGGATTCTAATGCTCATGTTTGGGTTTAAAAGATAATTAGATAGAACTGTAATCTGCAGGTTCTTGATCTTCACATTTATGAATTTTTGTTGTTATAACAGTTGAGAGACAGAGAAAGAGGATGCAGAAAAGGAGTCTCTTACTGCCTCCCCAAAAAGCACAAACCACCAGCAGCAAAGAGTGTAAAAGAAACTACCAATCTGTTCTTTCCCTATATTCCTGGAGTATCCTTTTCCATTAAAAGTAAAACACAAGCTATTCAACGAGGTAGTTCATACTGCTTTTGCTATAGCTAACCTTAGCCCTGGATGCTCACGAGCTTTTCACTTATTCTAAAATACCTCCATCACTTTAATGCACAGTTAGGTTTGCCAGTGAATATACAAACTAAAGAGGTAAAAAAAAAAATTCACCATTCACCAACTACTTTAATGTCCATATTTCTACTGAATGTAAAAGCAAGATGAACAATACTGTCTATGCCACAATCTCTAAGATTTCAGTTAAATTTTAGTTAATTAAAATTCCAGATGGTTAATAAAACTAGTAATATTATCAGTCATATCAAGGAAAAAAGGTTTTGAATCATATGAATAGAATGTGACAAAATTCTCTATAGTGACAACAATCTCACTTGTATTCATTATATTTGATCTTTATAGTTCAAAGTAAATATGACTAGGAAGGAATTATCCCTATTTTATAGGTGAAGAAACTTTGTTCCAGTGATGTTAGCTGACTTGCCCGATCTCCCAATTAGTAAGAGAAAAGTAAGAACAGATCTAGAACTTTAAAGAGAGCAGGGCACGATCTTCAATCATTCAGGATCCTAAATTTTTCTTATCATGGCTTGAAAAAAATCACATTAACTTTTCTGGCAGATATATCACATACTAACTCATAATAAACCAAATCTAAAACATCCTTCCCTTAAGCTGTATTTTCCTCATCTTCTACCGACACTTAGCTTTCCAGAGTCTTATGTATAAAATGTTTCATTTCCATCTACTGGCTCAAGGTGCTCATTGATTGAAATTTTTTCAGGTTCTTATTCTTACCAAGTCTTTTAATACAGCAACTACTTTTCCTATTATTATATTAACTGAATTAGATGCCACCTAAATTATTAAAGTAAGTGTTAAGAAGGACATGAGGAAATGTATTTAATTCTATAAGGATTAAGTGGGTTTTAGGTACTTGTAAAAGCATGTACAAATTCACCTAATTTGTACATGGAAACTTTATTTCCATATTTTTATTTCAGGGACTTCCCAGGTAGTCCAGGGCTAAGATTCCATGCTCCCAATGTTGGGTTCAATCCCTGGTCAGGGAACTAGATCCCACATGCTGAAACTAAGCCTAGCACAGCCAAATAAATACCTAAATAAATAAAATATTTAGAAATATATATTTCAGTACCAGATAAACTTTGCCTTCCAAGTCGTAATACATCTTCTTTGTTCCTATCATTATTATAGCTCTTAGCTTATTTTTGTAGCCAAAATGTAGTGAACACTTACTGTATGCCAAGCATTGTACTGAAAACCTCTAATTCCCTCTAAGGTACTCTGCAGTAGGTCATATTAGTATTCTCATCCCATTAATAGAAATGAGGAATCAGGGTACAAAGAGCTTGAAGAAAGAGGAAGCTAGTCAAGTGGCTGAGCGAGGGATCCCACACAGGTCTGACTACAGAGCCCACACTTTAAACCACTGCCTCTGTACCGAAGGCATTTATTTACAAGTTCATCTCCTCCCAGTTCACCTGTAAGATCCCCATGGGTTCTTCAATTTGCAGCACAGTTCTGGCATCTACTAAGCCCTTTATATATATGGTGACATGGCTTCTGAATTAAGTTGCGACACTAAGGATAGACAGGGTTCTACATCCTAGATAAAAGAAGGTTTTAAAAGGGCATCATAACTGTCTCCAAATATCTGGAGGCTGCAGTGTAGGCAATACTAAACGATTTATATGGCTCCAGCAGACAATACTAGAACCAATGGACAGAGTCAAAAGGTAGCAAATTCTAACTAAAACCAATGAAGGCCTATAAAAGAGAGCCATGCAAAAGAAGAAAGGGTGTCTTTTATAAATTCCAATCACCATAGGTATTTAAAGTGTCCAGATAACCAGAGGATGAAGAAAATCATCTCGTAATGAGAATCTCTGATTAGGGGAGATCAAGGCTCCCTAAATGCCAGTGTCAGTCTACTGATGTGCTACATCAGGGGATAAATATTTGAACACACACACAGATGCCTAGATTCTAATCTGGAACTACTAATCAGAATCCTTGGAAGTAGGGTCAAGCCACTGGAGATGTATTAATACATGTTCTGTTGCTGCTGCATCTTCTGTTACCTGAATGTTATTGACTGCAGATGTTTTAATATTCACTTACATAACAAATTGCTGGCCACAGGCATTAGTTTTCACAAAAATCCCCCAGTCAATAATGCCCACCAGGTCATTCTGATGTGCAGCCAAAATTAAGAAAATTGGGCTTGTGAAATCTTTGTCAACTTTTAAATTTCTGTAATTTTATGAAGGTATGCTCTCAACTGTCTCTTAATTTTATGACATGATTAAGCATAGCACAGCTCAAGGGCTCCATAGAGGTGTAAACAGTCTTCTATGAAAACAGAGGGACATTTTAACCCCCCTGGGAGGAGTGGAGGAGGGGAAGAAGAGCTTTTATGGAGGGGTATTTTAAGGACAACAGGCTTCTGACAGGCTGGGAGCAGGTAGAAATGCATTTCAGCTGGAGGCAGGAAAGCACATTGCCCATTTGGAGAACATCCTGTCCTCTCATGAAGCTGACACACAGCTTGCGTGAATGGAAAGCAGAAGACGTTAAAGAGCTTTATTGACAGTAAACTTTCTTAGAGAGGGCTAATGTCATTTTTTTTTTAATGTGTACTAAAAAAAACCCTTATTTCTTGTATTATTTACTTTTTGTAAACTTACCTATTTATTTAGACAGACGGGCTTGTGAGGGCTGAGTTTCCCACCAGGGATGGAACCTGGGCCCCCTGCAGTGGAAGTGCAGAGTTCTTATCACTAGACCACCCATCAGGGAATTCTCTGCTGTCATATTAAGGAGTTAGCATTTACTCTATAAGTAAGCTGCTGCTGCTGCTGCTAAGTTGCTTCAGTCGTGTCCGACTCTGTGCGACCCCATAGATGGCAGCCCACCAGGCTCCCCCGTCCCTGGGATTCTCCAGGCAAGAACACTGGAGTGGGTTGCCATTTCCTTCTCCAATGCATGAAAGTGAAAAGTGAAAGCGAAGTCGCTCATGTTTGAGCGTCATGTCTGAGCGTCGTGTCTGACTCTTAGCGACCCCATGGACTGCAGCCCACCATTCTCCTCCATCCATGGGATTTTCCATGCAAGAGGAACCATCAAAAGTGTCTGGAGCAGAAAGGACATGATCTGATCTGGAGGGGTTTTTGTTTGTTTGCTTTGGTATCCACATGGCCGATGTATCAGAAAGGGAAAACAGATATTGGAAGGCGAGAGAAGAATGATTTGTATTAAGGGAAGCAGAGATGGAATAAGGAAACTCCAAGAAGGCAATGGCACCCCACTCCAGTACTCTTGCCTGGAAAATCCCATGGACGGAGGAGTCTGGAAGGCTGCAGTCCATGGGGTTGCTGAGGGTCGGACACGACTGAGCAACTTCACTTTCACTTTTCACTTTCATGCATTGGAGAAGGAAATGGCAACCCACTCCAGTGTTCTTGCCTGGAGAATCCCAGGGATGGGGGAGCCTGGTGGGCTGCCGTCTATGGGGTCGCACAGAGTTGGACACGACTGAAGCGACTTAGCAGCAATTCCAAAAAAATCTTCCTGTTTTCAACAAAATGTACACGGTTGAGAATACACCTAGATGAACACTGGAGCCCTGTCTTTCTACTCCAGGGAACTTGTTTGGGAATCTGTTTGATTAGAGATGAGAATTCCACGGGGTACCTCCAGGAAATCCAAGAACTGGAATCAGTCCTGGTTGCAAACTGCTCTTAGATATCATATCACACTAGTTAGCTGCCATCCTTACTACTGCTTCTGTTGTATCTTATTAATTCTTAAAACTTGTTCCTTTTCCAAATCTTTGCTTTGTAATCAATCCAAAGATTACCTGAGGGTTCACAGTACTGAGTACATCCGAGCAAACCCTTGGAGAACTTACCTCCTACTAGCCTCCTGCCATTTCTGTAATTCTACTCTTGATTTTTTTGTTGTTTTATTCATCTTTGATTAAAATATTTTCTCTTATCTATATGCCACACAGGTTCCTAGCTGAAATGAAGAACTGTGCCCAGGCTTTTGGCTCACAAAACAACAGACAATATAAATTAACAGTCATTAATTGATACTCATTTTGAAAGACTGATGATTTTGAAAACAGCTATTTGTATATATAACAACAACTACTTTAATGGTTCCTATTTCTAAACAGTTTATTTTTTCACTTCACCTCAAAATGAAATCACTGAATTCCTAAGCAACTCTTTCCCCACCTCCATCACACTGGGTATCCATGGCAACATGTCCGGAAGAACTGGTACACTGTGACATTTCATTGTTTAATGGAGCACCTAATGTCAATTACCATACATGCAACTTTATATGTGTATGCATTATTCAATCTCCTTTAGACTATGTAAGACATATAAGATAGTCTCTGAATTCCCTGGAGAAAATGCATTATCCCCTCTAGTGGGTAAAAGCCAAGCTAGAAAAACAAAATGAGTGTATGCACAAAGAATATTTAAGACCTCGGGGCTGCTGCTGGTTCTGCTGTTTCCAGCAACTTAGGATACACAGCCAATGGTTTGATTGAGGCAGACAAAAACTCTGCACAAAGGCCACTACATGTAAATAACTATCATCCCTAAGAAATTGCTTTTTGTTTTTGAAGGTGCTCACAGACAAGTCAAATTCTGTCTCTGACAGTATCTTCGTTATTTTAGTCACAGCCACATGTTTCAGCAGAGTTTTGATAGGTTCCAAAATCTTGTCAAACTCTGAATCCTAGGGCACTTAAGCTTCTGTTTAACGCTGATATGATGATCCTCCAGTAGCAGTAACAATCACCAGCCTGACTTTCCTTCTCTCTTATTGATGATTTCATTATATCTCCTAAATAGCGGCAGTGAAAAGAAACGCAAAGCCCATTCCACAAGGGCACTTGCCTAGCAAGGCGCCTGGTACCTTGCTGAACCACTGAACTTGGTAACTCAGTTAACTAGCATGCTCTGGATGAAGTCCAGCACATGCTTGTGTCATATTTAAATCTGCTCTTTAGTCAATGTGCATTTAAGTTTTAGAACTAGAAAGATTCTAATCCTTCTATTTTTTTTAACCTCCTCTTTTACAGAGGAGGGAATCAGAAAGGTGAGGGGCTCATTTCAGAGTCAAGGATAAAAATGTGAATTCCACTCTCTCCTTGACAGCATAAAAATACTGATATAGTCTTATAACCGCCTCCTCCCCTCTTTTGGTAATAGTGATGGAAATTCAGCAGATTATCAGCCTCCTTAAGCAAATATATATTGTCTACAAGCTGCTTTATTTTTCCATGTCAGTAATTATGGATCAAGATCATTGCTTTCTAAAGCAGTTTAATTTTCATTGAATGGGAATACCAGAATTCGTTTACCCGGTTCTCTATTGTTGAACATTCAAGTTGTTTCTAATTTTTCATGATTATAAAAAAAAAAAAATCACTGTATACTCATCAGATGCACTTCTTTTATCTTCTTTTTTAATTATTTTATATGTTCATTTGGCAGCACCAGGTCACAGTTGCAGTACTTGGCATATTGAATCTTCACAGCAGCATGAGAACTCTTAGTTGCAGCATCTGGGATCTAGTTCCCTGACCAGGGATCGAACCAGGACCCCCTGCATTGGGAACATGGAGTCTTAGCCACTGGACCACAGGGAAGTCCTCAGATACACTTCTTTGCCCATGAACTCCGCTTATATTCTTAGTTGGGAAATGCCTGGGTCAAAAAGTATGCCTGTTTTGATACAGAATACACAGATGCACTTTAGAAGTACGTCAGCTTCAGCTCCCTCCAATAATTTAAGCGAGTATCCATTTACCCAGCCTTCACAGTAGTGAAAATTTGCATACATTTTTATCAGTATCCACAATAGCCTGTTTTTGGTGAAATGCCTCTTGGTGTCCTTTTTGTGTCTGTGTTTGGTCCTGCTTTAGTTCTTTACCATGTTAGGTAAGTGGGTTCCAATTCTAATATCTCAATATGTAAAATTTTGAAAAGGCAGTTTCAACTTAATTTTAATAAGTCAAATATAGATAAATCATGCAGTTAAGTTTCTCTTCTAAATACTCCCAGATCCAAAGCATTTGTGAGAGCCTAAGTGTTAACAGTTTGAACACAAAACTAAGTCAGAGCCCTGGGCTGATCTCAGCAGACTATCTGGTCTTAACAAGTTATTTGATTCTCTTAGTTTCCTCATATGCAAAACTGATAACCTTGTATTTCATGGTTTCTAAGGTGCACGTTTATTTCTTCAATATCACTGCAATCGAGGTTGTATCACAACTGGTGTCATTTTAGGATTTTCATCAGTAGCCATTTCTTTCTTTCGTCGTTGTTGTTGTTTAGTCTGATTCTTTTGCGATCCCATGGGCTGTAGCCTCCTAGGCTCCTCTGTCTGTTGGATTTTCCAGGCAAGAATACTGGAGTGGGTTGCCATTTCCTTCTCCAGGGGATCTTCCCTCCCAACCCAGGGATCGAGTGGTGCATAAAACAGTGACTTCTTTTAAACTGAAGGCATCTTAGATTTGATGAGATATCGTAGTACCTACCTTACAGAGTTGTGGTGAGAATGAAATGAGCTTACCCTCCCTTGCAAACACTGTAGGAATGTTACTAATTATTGATAGTGTTACATATTTCTATAACCTTGTTTGCAATGTTTAAGACTTATAAAATTGAGTTGAAGAATGTTTATAGTTCCCTGAAGCATATTTTATTACAAAACAGTTGAAAATCTTTCATTTTAAAATTATCACAGATAAAACAGGCTCTTGTTTAATGGAATTTAAAGGAAATTCTATTTGAGCAGGAAATGATCTATCATTTTGCACTTTCAGGAAAGAATCAGCTCACTAACATCCTAAAGTCATGATCTTAAAGTCTCCAAATAGCTGTAGGAGAAATAACTGCAAAGAATAGCACAGAAACTTTTAATTAAAGTCAATGTAGCCATAATGTTTTCCATCTGCTACTCTGTCAAAAGATCGTTAGCAGATGCATAAACCCAAACCAAGCTGCTTCTTGGGAGTTGCAGTTAGAAAGCTACCATGAGAAACACTGGTGAGACCATCAAGGAGGCATGTGAGACAAATCCAGTGTTAGAGAAAAAAAATAAAACTTCTCTTTCTCTTGTTATTTCAATAGCTTTCATAAATTTTTTGCCTCTAAATTAATTCATTGTATTTCTCTTGCTAGAGTCAAAAAGAAATTTATAACTAGGTGTGAGAGGTTTCCAACTAGGTATGCTTTAGTTAAAAGAGGTATAGTTGAAAGAATGTGTATGGTGGGAGCCAGGAAGGTCTGGATTCAAATTCTAGTTCTACCCCTTACTATGTGTCTTTGGGCATATAAATCCACTTCTCTCTATTGCTTCGCCTGTGTATTGGTAGTAACTCCTAATTCATAGGGCTGTTACTTATGCACACAGAGTGCATATATAAGGGAAGAGTTCAATAAGGGATTGCACATGTTATGTTTAGTTGATCTGTGTAAATTATGGGGCTTCTGACTTCATCTCTTAATGACTTTGCCCTAATCTCAGATAAATTTTACTAACATTATATTCCAAACTAACATATACATTTCTGTGTTCCTGTCTTCATGAAATTAAAAGACGCTTACTCCTTGGAAGGAAAGTTATGACCAACCTAGATAGCATATTCAAAAGCAGAGACATTACTTTGCCAACAAAGGTTCATCTAGTCAAGGCTATGGTTTTTCCTGTGGTCATGTATGGATGTGAGAGTTGAACTGTGAAGAAGGCTGAGCGCCGAAGAATTGATGCTTTTGAACTGTGGTGTTGGAGAAGACTCTTGAGAGTCCCTTGGACTGCAAGGAGATCCAACTAGTCCATTCTGAAGGCGATCAGTCCTGGGATTTCTTTGGAAGGAATGATGCTAAAGCTGAAACTCCAGTACTTTGGCCACCTCATGCGAAGAGTTGACTCATTGGAAAAGACTCTGATGCTGGGAGGGATTGGGGGCAGGAGGAGGAGGGGACGACAGAGGATGAGATGGCTGGATGGCATCACTGACTCGATGGACGTGAGTCTGAGTGAACTCCGGGAGTTGGTGATGGACAGGGAGGCCTGGCGTGCTGTGATTCATGGGGTCGCAAAGAGTCGGACACGACTGAGCGAATGATCTGATCTGATCTGATCTGATCCCTGTGTCCATACTCATCTCATTTAGAAATTAGGCAATTGTTTCTTAAAGCTTTCCCAAGAAAGAAGGTTTGGTTTGTTTACTAAAGATGAAGTACATCTTTCTTCCTTACTAGTCTCTAAAATATAAACATGCTCTTTTTTTTTTTTTGGCAGAGATTCTTGATTTGAAAGATGCTGCTAATTCTTTTTTACAGGTGATATTTTTAACAGGATCCTCAGAAAAGCAAAGATTCTGTTTCTAAATAAATCAGTTATCAAAGTATCTTTCCAGCATTGTGAAGAGCAGAGCAAGTCTAAAGAAAAGGAGTGAGAGTAGAAAGTCATTATTAGACTTGTTTAAATAGGAACAAATTGTTTAAATGAGGCAGAAACTGAAATGAGGGAAAGGGAATCCAACTTCGGCAGAGTTTACCATCAATCTAGATCCATCCATCCATCTTTTCTTTCTTTCTTAGGCTGGCTGAGGTAATTAGAAGGATATGACCACTGGGTGGTCCTCTGCAGTGGAAATCTGCGCTCTTATTTCTTGTTTCATTCATTTTGTGATCAAAATACTGATGTTTACTGAGTGGTCTGACTGTTAATCCCTACTTCCTGTTGCATGTCCCAAGAAAACCACAAAACCAGCCCAAGTAGGATTGCGGTTTGATGAGAAAACAAACGTCCATTCCAAAACCACAGGGCTGTCACATAAGCGAACAAAACTTGCAGGCTCTATTTCATTTTCTAAAATCCAGAAAACACAAACCTCCTGCCTGTTGCAGTGGCCACCACAGAACTGAACATGTGGGTGCTGCCTATCTGAATAGTTATCATATTTTTCTAAGCAAACCTTACTGCCCAAAATAGTCTGTGAGTTTCTGCAGTTGGAGCATTTCTCACTCTCCTTCCTTCTGGACTGACAATGAGAACAGGAAATGAATACTCTCTTTGTAAAGAAGCTTGCTTTGTTACTTTGGACACCACCCTCTCCTCCATATCACTACTGGAATAATACAACATCATCTCTTTTTTGCCCATGATGATCATTCTTTCCCTTGCCCCAACTATAAAGTATGAAACCCTGAATTTGATACCCTAATTTATATAAACCCTATGTAAGTGCCACAGGCAAGAGCATCACACAAAACACTTTTGAAGAATATATATTTAGAGACAATGCCTCATTCTTTGGATTAAACATATTAAAGTTCCATAAGGAAATGTAATTATATTGTTTCCCAAGCACTTATTTTAATTATTCTTCAATGTATAATTTTCTGTTCATTTATAACATACAGATGACTGCAAAACAGAGGCAAGCATACATCCCTCAATCTAGAAAATTAAAAGGAAATAAAGAAAAGAAAGCTTTCTGAGAAAACTCCTCTCTGGAATGAAATGCATCTTCTCTCCCACTCCCCAGTGGACTGACATTTTTATTGTTAGGCAAGAAGGAGAAGGCAATGGCACCCCACTCCAATACTCTTGCCTGGAAAATCCCATGGATGGAGGAGCCTGGTAGGCTGCAGTCCATGGGGTCGCTAAGAGTCAGACACGACTGATCGACTTCGCTTTCACCTTTTCACTTTCAGGCATTGGAGAAGGAAATGGCAACCCACTCCAGTGTTCTTGCCTGGAGAATCCTAGGGACGGTGGAGCCTGGTGGACTGCCATCTATGGGGTCGCACAGAGTCGGACACGACTGAAGTGACTTAGCATAGCAAGAAATACTAGTATGTAAGATAAAGCTCTGTTTCCAAAGACCATATCTGAAATTTAACTTTGTTCTCTATTTTCAAACAATAAGGTAAAGGCTTCTAAGCAGAAAAAAGCAAGTAAGTGAGGCTGCGTGTGTAAGTCAATTCAGTCGTGCCCGACTCTGTGACCCCATGGACCGTAGCCCGTCAGGTTCCTCTGTCCGTGGGGATTCTCCAGCCAAGAATACTGGAGTGGGTTGCCATGCCCTCCTCTAGGGGATCTTCCTGACCCAGGGATTGAACCCGTGTCTCTTGTCTCCTGCATTGGCAGGCAAGTTCTTTACCACCGCACCACCGGGGAAGCCATGTAAGTGAGGTTGCTATAAAGATAATCTGAGATTCTTGTATTGCTGTGATGAGAGCTCTCATCAAGCTAAAAAGCCACAAAACAATATATGTTCTTTAGTTGTGGTCTCAGGACTCATGGATGGAAAGCTGACTTACACGGGCAATAAATTATTGCACTGAGAACATTCTTTCTGTTGTTTAGTCACTAAGTTGTGTGAGACTCTTGCGACCCCATGAACTGCAGCATGCCAGGCTTCCCTGTCCTTCACTCTCTCTCTGAGTTTGCTCAAACTCATGTCCATTGAATCAGTAATGCCATCAAACCATCTCATCCTCTGTCACTCCCTTCTCCTCCTGCCCTCAGTCTTTCAGAGCATCAGGGTCTTTGCCAAAGAGTCAGTTAGGAGGTAATAAATGAGAGATTCTGGGGCTTCCCAGATGCTGCTAGTGGTAAAGAACCCGCATGCCAATGCGGGAGATGCAAGTTCAATCCCTGGGTGGGGAAGATCTCCTGCAGGAAGGAACGGCAGCCCACTCCAGTATTCTTGCCTAGAGCATCCCATGGACAGAGAAGCCTGGAGCGCTACAGTCCATATGGTCGCAAAGTTGGACACGACTGCAGTGACTCAGCACGCATGCATATGATTTTGCAGGGGATATAATTAAATGTGGATTAAAAGGCACATCTTCCACAAAACATGTCAACTAATGACTAGGCAGTTGATGTTCAGTATAGGAAGAAAAAAATGGTATATTCATTTCTTCTCATTATCACCTAGTACTTTACTTATTTTTTAAAATATTTATTTGGGTACACTGGGTCTTAGTTGTAGCATGCGAGCTCTTAGTTGTGGCATGTGGGATCTAGTTCCCTAACCGGGGATCAAACCTGGACCCTGTGCACTGGGAGAGAGTCTTAGCCACTGGAGCACCAAGGAAGTCCCGCCTCAGTACTTTAAAAATAGGTGCCAGTTACCAGTTAATTACCTCTCAAGTTCTGCACCCACACTTTGCTCTCCTTTGTAATATTAATACTTGAGCTGGCTCCTATAACCACTTCTTAGTTAGTGGGTGTGGCTTCAGGCTTTGTGAATGGAGACACTGGAGGGTCACCACAGGCATAGCAGAGGAAGGGGTGTCTCTCCCTTGCTCCTTGGTGTCTCCCTCTTCCAGCATGACTCCAGGGCGCTTACCCTTCAGCAGGTCTCTCTGGCGCCCCAGGAGCTGGCTTGTAACAAGTTCTGGATTCCACACCCTAATGGGCAGCTTTCTACCTGCCAGTTCTGGCCCACTGGTACCCAAGTAGGTGGCTTTATGTTCCCCAGCTCTTGCCCACATGTAACCCACAGCAGGGATGTGTGTGGAACCACTCCAACCTAGGGCACTACATGCAACATTACCAGCACCCTCAAAAGTGGCTTCTTGTGAACCAACCCTGGGCTGAAATGGCACCGAACTCCACTACCCATTCACAGCTACAGCCTCTACAACAGGTCTCAACTACAGTGTGGGCAATGGGCCCTCTTCCAGGTTTGTTCCTTCCTTGAGTATGCTCCCTCAGCTCCAGGGCTAGTGGCCGCTCCCTGCATTTCTGTACTCCTGAGTCTCTTTTACTTAGTTTGGAGGTTAACCACCTAATAAGATTTTAGGGTTAGTTTGGTCGTGAACTACAGTACAGTGGTAAATTCCCCCGTAAGGGGAAAGAGGATATTATAACCCATGGCAATAAAGAGGCAGCAACATGAATCATTTTGTCGTCTGTGGTTAATTGAGGTGAAGCCCCAACTGAGACAAGGCCTGGAAGCTAAAGCGGCTGCCGTCCTTGACCATCATGGCAGAGATGATGAATATAAGGACAGAAGGGCAGGATGGGTTCTTCTCAGTGCAGTGAGGTAGTTACCGAGAGAAAATGATGAGTCAGGTCCTTTAAACCCCAGTCCAAGCTCTAAGAACAAAAGAGCTTCAACAGCAGCTCTAAAGGATTCTTTCTTTTCCCCCGCAGTAGCCACAGGACTTCTTCAGAAATTAAAACCTAAGTTTACTGTATGTGTTGTTGAATTGCAACATCAGTTGATTTCATAACCTCACCAAGTTCCCCTTTGCAGTTAGTGCACTGACTGGGAAAGAATGGGACCTGAAGCTTGGAAAGGGGTATTGGATTCGATCTAAGATGGCTCAAACCCCCAAAGTCTCTCGGAGGCTCCCCTGCCTATGGAAGTATCTTGCCCTCCTATGTCTTAAGAGACACACCTTCTTTTGCTGGAAAACTTCTCCTGGAGAGCCTCATCTACATACATGCCTTGCAAAGGGGATGTTCATTGTTCTCAAGATTGGCCATAACCACTCACTGTCCCCAAATTCAAAAAGCTTCAGGGGGTCAGGTACATGGTATAATCCTGAAGTAAATATATGTTATAGGCCAAAAAGATTAAAAAGAAAAATACAAGATTTTGCTCACATTGGAAAAAAACTCAGGCAATATGTGTAGGAATAAATATCAAAGGTGTTAACCAAGGAGGGTGGCGATATATAGATCAGGCTGATTACAGAGATACGGATGCACTTACCAGGGATTCCAGATTTAATGTGTTAGCCCATGAAGCCAGAAGTGTCTCTAATAGTTTATCTGATTGGCTGACTAAAACATGAATGGCAGCCTACATGTAATGAATGAGGTTGAGATGCTAGAAGTTCCCTGGTATGATGTGGAGGAAGGAACGAAAGGCTCAGAAGAAAAGAATATTGGAGTGGAGTTATGATGGGCAAAGTCTAAATATAGCCACCCAACTACATCTTCTGAGAAGGACCAGAGACACTCCCTTCACTAATACATGGCCAAAGGCATTAGAGAGAATAGCACTGTATCTCTGAAAAGCTCTGTGGCTCTTTTCCTTTATAGACCAGGTATCACCAAAGAGGATGCCACCATTGGGACAGGCTTTCTGATTTCCCTGGGGATGAAGAAATACAGGAGTAGCAGAGGCCAAGCAGCAGCATTTTTTTTTTTTTAAGGTGAGAATTATTCTGACTAGGGAGGGCCTTGTCCACCTGGGAATTATTTATGTATTTATTTAAAAAAAAACATTCTGTTTATTTGTGCCATGTCTTGGTTGCAGCATGTGGGATCTTCGATGCAGTGTGCGGGCTTCTCTCTAGCTGTGGCATGCGGGCTCTAGAGAGAACAGGCTCAGTAGCCCTGCTGCATGTATACTCTTAGTTCCCTGACTCGGGGGTCAAATCCATATCCCCTGTATTAGAAGGCAGATTCTTAACCACTGGACCACCAGAAGAGTCCCTGAGCAGCAGCACTTAATGCCAAAGACAAGACATTGGTGCATTTACCATAAAAGACGGCAGAGATGTACTGATAACCAAAATGCTAAGGGATATTGGGTGTCCTTAGGAATGAAATCAGTGTGGAATCTATTAGAATATGACATCATCTCTTAAACAGAAAAATCTCTAATTCTGGCAGCCACTAAGTCACTAGCAGGGAGTCAAACATCACACTCATTTTCTAGATCCAGGCCAGTTTACAGACCAAAGTCCTTTGATTGGAGGGAAGGCCAGGTATCTTTGAGAAAGGGCCCTGCTGTATTGTCACAGGCATAGAAAATCCTCCTCTGAGCATTCGCCAAAGGACCTGCTGTTAATTACTGGATGGATAGGGTATCGGGGAGAAGGAAATGTCCAGTAGTTTCAGGAGTTACGAAACACTAGCTCTGAATCGATACTAAGTTCCCTGTAACAGACTCATGAGAAAGAAAATGTGTGTGTACGTGGGTGCATGCTCATTCAGTTGTGTCCAACTCTTTGCAACCCCATGGACCATTAGCCTGCCAGGCTCCTCTGTCCACGAAAGTTTCCAAGAGAAAGAAAATACATGAACTCAATTTATAAATGGTTCTGTGTGATGTTAGTACCAACTAAAAGTAGACATCTGCAGCCCCAAGCAGGGATCACACCCAAGGAACAGCCTTTTAAGAAAAAAAATTATTTATTGGTTGCTCTGGGTCTTCGTTGCAGCATGAGGGGTTCTCTTGTTGCAGAGCGCAGGCTCCAGAGAGAGTGGACTCCGTAGCTGTGGCACGTGGGCTTGGCTGCCCTGTGGTATATAGGATCTTAGTTCCCTGACCAAGGATTGAACCCACGTCCCTGGCATTGGAAGGTAGATTCTCAACCACTGAACTACCAAGGAAGCCCCAGAAACAGCTTTTAGGGAAAATCCTCCCAGTGGGCAGAACCTGGGTAGTACATCTAGTGACCTACTTTGTCTGGAATGAGAGATGGCCTGAGGTAGTATGCATTTATACTAACTCATGGGTTATTACAATTTGTCTGAATGATCAAGGACTTGAAAGTAACAGGATTAGAAGACAGATGACAAAGAATCTGGGGGAAGAGGTATGTAGATAAACATCTGAGATCAGGCACAGACTGTGTCCCATATGAATGCTCACCAAAGAGCATCCACCACAGATGAGGTGCTCAATAATCAGATGAACAGATTATATATTCTGTAGACATCATTCAGCCTCTTTCCCAGCCACTGCAATGCTAGCTCGATGGGTCCATGAACCAAGTGACGATGGTGGTGGGCATGGAGACTTAGCAACACGGACTTCTGCTTATCAAGGCAGAGCAGTCTGTTGCTGCTGCAAGGAACAGTAATGACTATAATGTTTCTGCCAGCATCTCCATCAGCTGCCTCACGGCATGCCTTGTTCACCACTATTTCATTCCCTTTACTACACCTCACCATTTCACAGCAAAGGAAGTGCAGCAATGGGCTCATCCCCATGGAATTAACTAGTCTCACCACATACCCCTTCTCTCAGAAGCAGAGGTTCCAGCCAGAAGGTGGAATGACTTACTGAAGTCTCAGCAGTGTCACCAGTTGACAGACAATATCCTAAAAGCATTTCTGACTTAGAGGATGAAATATATGTTTTAAATCAGAGACCACTGTCTCCCGTATAATAGAAAACACGGATCTGGAATAGAGAAGTCGGAGCGACTCCTGTCACTATTATACCTAATAATCCCCTCAGGATTTTTTTTACATGTTTTTATTTATTTATTTATTTTTCTCCATGCCCAGCAGCATGTGGCATCTTAGTTCCCTGACCAGGGAGCAACGGGCACCTCCTACATTGTAAGTGCAGAGTCTTAACCACTGGACTACCAGGGAAGTCCCCACTCCAAAATTTCAGCTCCACTGGTTTGGAAGTCTTAGTCCCAGAAGGATGAAATTTTCCCACTAGGGGACACATAATAAATATTCTACTAAATTGGCTATTTGCCACTTGGCTATTTGAGGGTTTTTTAATGCCACTGAATCAACAAGTATACAAAGAGGTTCCTCTGCTGATGGGAGTAATTGATCCCAATTACCAAAAAAAGATTTAGGTTGTTGCTAAACAGGAGGAGCAAAGAACTCTGTCTGAAACTCAGGGGTTTCTTCCATGCTCAACAAAAGTTAACGAAATACCATGACAACCAATAACAGGCAGGACTACTGACAACTCAGAACCTTCAGAATGAAGGTTCAGGTCACCCCACCAAGCAAAGACCTCTGACCAGCTGAGGTTTTGGCTGAGGGAAAAAGGAAATATGGAATGAGCAGTGGAAGAAGGAAGACAGAAATCATGACTAGTTACAGAAATGAGGATTGTAATGAGGATAGGAGTTTTGTGTATTTTTCCCTTTGTTTGATATCTGTATATTTATATCTGTATAATATATATACACTTACTTGTATATATTAACCATTTCTTTTTATCTCTTTTTCTTCTCTTTATTTTTCCCTAGCTTTATGGAGGTGTGATTGACAAATAAAAATTGCACATATTTAAGGTGTACAAGCTGAGTGCCGAAGAATTGATGCTTTTGAACTGTGGTGTTGGAGAAGACTCTTGAGAGTCCCTTGGACTGCAAGGAGATCCAACCAGTCCATCCTAAAGGAGATCAGTCCTGGGTGTTCTTTGGAAGGAATGATGCTGAAGCTGAAACTCCAGTACTTTGGCCACCTCATGTGAAGAGTTGACTCATTGGAAAAGACTCTGATGCTGGGAGGGATTGGGGGCAGGAGGAGGAGGGGACGACAGAGGATGAGATGGCTGGATGGCATCGCTGACTTGATGGACAAGAGTTTGGGTGAACTCCAGGAGTTGGTGATGTACAGGGAGGCCTGGCGTGCTGTGATTCATTGGGTCGCAAAGAGTTGGACACAACTGAGTGACTTAACTGAACATGTTTTGATTTATGTATACATTATAAAATGATTACCACAATCATGCTAATTAATACATTAAACAAATCATGTAGTTACCTTTTTGTGTTGTTTGATGAGAACACTTGAGATCTACTCTCTTAGCAAATTCTACACTATTATTAATGTCACCATGCGTTACTTTAGGTCTCCAGGACTTAATTCATCTTGACTAAAGGTTGTACTTTACACACAACTTCTTTATTGACTCATCCATCAATGGACACTTGGGTTGCTTCTATATCTTAGCTACTATAAACAATGCTGCAATGAACATGTGAGTGCATATATCAAGACAGTGATTTTATTTCTTTTGGATATATATCCAGAGGTGGATTGCTGGATCATATGGTAGTTCCAGTTTTAATTTTTTGAGGATCCCTCCCCCATAACTGTTTTCCATAGAGGCTGCACTCATTTGCCTTCTCACCAACAGTGTACAAGGGTTCTCTTTTCTCCATATCCTTGTCAGCACTTGTTATCTTTTGACTTTTTGATTTCAGCCACCCTAACAGGGGTGAGATGATATCTCATTGTGCTTTTGATTTGCATTTCCCTGAGGATTAGTGATGGTGAGCATCTTTTAATATACCTGTTGGGTATTTTTATGTCTTCTCAGAAATAATGTCTACTTCCCCCATGTTTTACATACAAGTTGTTAGGGGTTAAGCTTATGATTTTGTCTTTTGGTAAAAGAGTATTCGGAGAGATTACAATGGAATGTGAGGAGAAATTAATAGTCAGCAATGGATGACTTTTGGGACGACATGTCTCCTTATTTTGGGGAAAGGGAGAAAACGTCTTCATTTGTAAAAAGGACACATGTTCTTTAATGGTAAAAGCATAGCTGTTTCATTATTATGAAAAAAGTGAAAGTTGCTCAGTCGTGTCCAACTCTTTGCAACCCCATGGACTATACAGTCCATGGAATTCTCCAGGCCAGAATACTGGAGTAGGTAGCTATTTCCTTCTCCAGGGGATCTTCCCAACCCAGGGATCGAACCCAGGTCTCCCATTGCAGGTGGATTCTTTACCAGCTGAGCCACAAGGGAAGCCCAAGAATCCTGAAGTGGGTAGCCTATTGCTTCTCCAGCGGATCTTCCCCACCCAGGGATAGAACCGGGGTCTCCTGCATTGCAGGTGGATTCTTTACCAACTGAATTATTTAGGGAGGTTGTACATAAAAGCTGAGTAGACAAAGGGGCAAACTGTGCCAGTTACTGATCAGGTGCCTCGCAGAACCACATCTGTTGCTTTGTCCTGCCTAGGATGCTGGAGACAGACCCTGTAATCATTTCTATCTTGCCAGCTGGCAGAGTGGTAGGCGGTCAGTCACGGGCACTAGAGGGTCACTGTAAGACACGGTAGAGGACAGGACGCCCCTTCCCCTGCACTGTGTGATTCCCGCCCCAGTGGCTGCAGTCGCCAGCAGTGTACGGGACACCCGATGTCACTCACCCTCAAGTGCACTACTGGCACCTCAGTGGCCCAGCTTCAACCTGCCAGCTCCCCAGCAGGTGGCTTCTTACATGCTAGCCATGGGACTCCTGAGAACCTCACTGGAACCCCAGCAAAGGGCTTCCTGGGAACCAGCTCCAGACTGTGACACCCTAGCAAACCCCTCCACCAGCCAGGTGCAGCTACGTGCTCTCCACTGAGTCTAAATTTCTCTCCCAAGTCTGTTCCTTCCTTTGGTGTTCTCCTTAGGTTCAGAGGGGATAGCTGCTCCCTACCTTTGCCACTCCCATATTCTTTAGAGACTTTTACTAGTTAATAGTGTTGACCATGCTGGTTAGTAATTTTAATGTTGAGTCTTCACTGTTCAAATTACTGGTGTGGTTTTTGTTTCCTGATTGGACCCTGACTGATAATCTACTGTTTTGTACTAAGGCATCTCTTATATCATGGTATTACTCATTGGGCAGGACTTACTAACCTTACCAATGGAATGCTTTTCAAACTTAATTACCATTATTTCGATAATATTTTAAGTAAATAACAGGAAGCAATTGCGATTTCTTGAATTAAAGAAGGAGAGTTTGAAATCGAGCCCTATATACACGACGATGTAGATGTAAAAAATGATGCTGAACGGACACAACGACTACCAACTTCTAAGTCAAGCCTTGCCATTAAGGACTTCCTCCCCTTTAAAGAGTCTGGTCTCTGTCAAACCCAATCTTCACTCCTTGCTTTATACTGTAAAATCACTGATTTCACCAGAACAAGGTCTTGTGAAAACTAAGGGGGAAAGCGTGTGGGTGTATTTGTGTGTATGTGTATATGTTTACAGCTCCTGCGTATTCACAGAGATCAAAATAATACAGTCAAGCCAAGGAACCAACACATACCATATTTATAGGTTACTTTCTTGCTGCTTTTCTAACGTGCTTCCCTGCCACAAACTCATAACATGGAGCCAAGAATCTGGAAATAATTTCAAAAAATTAACAAGTCCATAAAACTCTGTGGTTTCCCCCAACCAGATTTGTTAATGTTACTTACTAATAACAGATCTCACTCTTTTGGGCACATCTATTTAAACAAAGATTTTTATCTCCTTAAACGTAAACAATACAAGTGACTAAGAAATATTCTGACTTGATTAGAAAAAATGGAGTTATAAGAAAAAAGAGATGAAATATAATTAATCTTAAGGTAAAATACATGGCTAGATTTCTCCATTTGTAAAACAACAGGAACAAAAATAGTTGGCTTCAGATAATATGCTTTCAGGTCCCAACGTTTCTGAGTCTAACTGTAGAAAGCAGAGAAAACCCCTTGGGGTGGGGCTCCTGCCGAGGCAGAGATTTAGATGGCATACTCTAGTCCCATCTTTCCACTGACCACTCCCCAAGCACCCGCCACCCCCTTCTCACCCTCTTACCCTTGACAAATGCAGGTATTTTGCTCTAACTGAACAGAGAAGGCCTTTATATATAACGTAAATGTTTTTCTAATATACCTCAGGGGAGAGGGTCTCTGGTATTAGACGATAAAGGAGATTAACCAAAATTTCCATAGCCAAAAGTGTCTGTTTTTCTTCATTCAGAGGCATTTTCCAGATGAGCACTCCTTTAAGCTATCCTAACATCTGTTCTATCCTGTATTGTGTAACCTTGGAAATTATTAATCAGTTCTTGTGCAAATAAGGATAGTGAGGCTACACTACCATGTGTAAAATAGACAGCTAGTGGGAAGCTGCTGGGTAACACACAGAGCTCAGCTAGGTGCTCTGTGATGACCTAGAGGGTGGGACAGGGGTGAGGTGGGATGCAGGGAGGCTCAAGAGGGAGGGGATGTGAGTATGCATGTATAGCTGATTCACTCTGCTGCACAGCAGAAATTAACACAACATGGTAAAGCAATTATACTCCAATAAAGAAGAGGATGTTGAAGTTATAATTTTATTGTAAAAAATAAAATTTTGTTAAGTAAAAACTTTATTAAGAAAATAAATAGCAAAATAGTTGAAGCATATAAGAACCCTGGTATTATTTTCATTTATGGGTAAATCATCAAGGAGCCAATTCATATAAAATTTTATCTTTTTATTGTCACAAACCATCATTTTTTAAAAACTTTCTTATCAATAAAACAAAAAATTAAATATATCAATGCATTCAACACTCTTATATTTTGGGGGAAACTTCCAAAAGAAGTAGGAGTGGGAGAAGCCCTTAAATGAAATGGAAATGTCTGCAAATATAATATTCTACTATGCATGAAATGTTACATGTTTTATTTATTTTGTTATCATAAAAGCAAAGAAGTAAAAACAAGAGGAATATGCACAACCTGATTGTTCCAGAATCTCCAAAGGAAAAAAATTTTTTTTTCCAGAGTAGTCTTAGAGACATAGAGACAATGAGGACAAGAGAGAGAACTTCATGTGGAAAAAGAAAATGGAAAAGAGTTAGCGAGTGATCTTTTCATTATCACTGTTCTTGGGTTTTGTCTCATTCTTCTATTGCCACATAGGACAGAAACAAGAGCTGCTCCGTTAACACTTCGTCACATTAAAATAAGCATCCATGTCTATAGTTCAGGGAAATGAGTGGAGATAAGGAAGACATTGCTATCAAATCAGAAATGATTCAGGAAATATGACATTTGTACTTTGCAAAGCTGCTGCTGCTGCTGCTAAGTCCGTTTCAGTTCAGTCTCTCAGTCGTGTCCGACTCTTTGCGACCCCATGAATCACAGCACGCCAGGCCTCCCTGTCCATCACCAACTCCCGGAGCTCACCCAGACTCACGTCCATCGAGTCAGTGATGCCATCCAGTCATCTCATCCTCTGTCGTCCCCTTCTCCTCTTGCCCCCAATCCCTCCCAGCATCAGAGTCTTTTCCAATGAGTCAACTCTTCGCATGAGGTGGCCAAAGTACTGGAGTTTCAGCTTTAGCATCATTCCTTCCAAAGAACACCCAAGACTGATCTCCTTCAGAATGGACTGGTTGGATCTCCTTGCAGTCCAAGGGACTCTCAAGAGTCTTCTCCAACACCACAGTTCAAAGGCATTAATTCTTCGGCGCTCAGCCTTCTTCACAGTCCAACTCTCACATCCGTACATGACCACAGGAAAAACCATAGCCTTGACTAGACAGACCTTTGTTGGCAAAGTAATGTCTCTGCTTTTCAATATGCTATCTAGGTTAGTCAAAACTTTCCTTCCAAGGAGTAAGCGTCTTTTAATTTCATGGCTGCAATCACCATCTGCAGTGATTTTGGAGCCCAAAAAAATAAAGTCTGACACTGTTTCCACTGTTTTCCCATCTATTTCCCATGAAGTGATGGGACCGGATGCCATGATCTTCGTTTTCTGAATGTTGAGCTTTAAGCCAACTTTTTCACTCTCCACTTTCACTTTCATCAAGAGGCTTTTTAGTGCCTCTTCACTTTCTGCCATAAGGGTGGTGTCATCTGCATATCTGAGGTTATTGATGTTTCTCCCGGCAATCTTGATTCCAGCTTGTGCTTCTTCCAGCCCAGCGTTTCTCATGATGTACTCTGCATAGAAGTTAAATAAGCAGGGTGACAATATACAGCCTTGACGTACTCCTTTTCCTATTTGGAACCAGTCTGTTGTTCCATGTCCAGTTCTAACTGTTGCTTCCTGACCTGAATACAAATTTCTCAAGAGGCAGGTCAGGTGGGCTGGTATTCCCATCTCTTTCAGAATTTTCCACAGTTTATTGTGATCCAGTCAAAGGCTTTGGCATAGTCAATAAAGCAGAAATAGATGCTTTTCTGGAACTCTCTTGCTTTTTCCAAGATCCAACATCTTCTTAATGTTGGCAATTTGATCTCTGGTTCCTCTGCCTTTTCTAAAACCAGCTTGAACATCAGGAAGTTCACAGTTCACATATTGCTGAAGCCTGGCTTGGAGAATTTTGAGCATTACTTTACTAGCGTGTGAGATGAGTGCAATTGTACGGTAGTTTGAGCATTCTTTGGCATTGCCTTTCTTTGGGATTGGAATGAAAACTGACCTTTTCCAGTCCTGTGGCCACTGCTGAGTTTTCCAAATTTGCTGGCATATTGAGTGCAGCACTTTCATAGCATCATCTTTCAGGATTTGAAATAGCTCAACTGGAATTCTATCACCTCCACTAGCTTTGTTCGTAGTGATGCTTTCTAAGGCCCACTTGACTTCACATTCCAGGCTGTCTGGCTCTAGGTCAGTGATCACACCATTGTGATTATCTGGGTTGTGAAGATCTTTTTTGTACAGTTTTTCTGTGTATTCTTGCCATCTCTTCTTAATATCTGACTCTGTGCGACCCCAGAGACGGCAGCCCACCCGTCCCTGTGATTCTCCAGGCAAGAACACTGGAGTGGGTTGCCATTTCCTTCTCCAATGCATGAAAGTGAAAAGTGAAAGTGAAGTCGTGCGGTCATGTCCGACTCTTATCGACCTCATGGACTGCAGCCTACCAGGCTCCTCCGTCCATGGGATTTTCCAGGCAGGAGTACTGGAGTGGGGTGCCATTGCCTTCTCCATATCTTCTGCTTCTGTTAGGTCCATAGCATTTCTGTCCTTTATTGTGCCCATCTTTGCATGAAATGTTCCCTTGGTATCTCTAATTTTCTTAAAGAGATCTCTAGTCTTTCCCATTCTGTTGTTTTCCTCTATTTCTTTGTCGGTTTAGTTGTGTCCAACTCTGTGCGACAGCAGCCCACCAGGCTCCCCCGTCCCTGGGATTCTCCAGGCAAGAACACTGGAGTGGGGTTCCATTGCCTAATCCACTTTGCAAAGCTACTTCTTGCTTAAACATACATTTTAGCGCATGTCTTTTACATTTTGTGGTTCTTAAAAAAAGTATTTATTTTTACTTATTTATTTGGCTGCACCTGGTCTCAGCTGCAGGATGTGGAAACTTCAGACACTTCTTTGGGGTATGTGGGATCTTTAGTTGCAGGATGTGGAATCTAGATTCCTGACCAGGGATTGAATCTAAGCCCCCTTCACTAGGAGCGCAGAGTCTTAGTTGCTGGACCACCAGGGAAGTTCCTACATTTTGCGTTTCTGTATCGGTGCTTTCCATTTTTGTGTTAAAAGTCCATTCCAAGAACAGAGTTCTTGGTTTATTAGGAAAAAAATAAATGAGGAAGTTTAAAAATTTATGAGAACACATCCCTTCTCCATAACAGGAACTCTTTGCATTCTTAAGAGATTCAGCTTAACATTTCTTAGTCCTTCAAGATACACTTCACAGATAAATTTTTTAGAAGACCAATTCTTTTCTTTATTGATTGCATTGTTAAATACTATTGAAAATTGCACCTTAGTGAATGAGACATAATTATAAAATTATAATACTGATCTTTACTAAATCTTCTAGAATTAGCACTCCCATATGAGCCTTGCCATCATCAAGGAAGTCATCAGTGTCACGACTCAACAACAGGGACTCCGCTTGCTTCTTTTTCAAGGAAGCTACAAATCTGGATTTTCACATAAAATCATCTAAGTTTTAAATGTTGACAATAAACTTTTTAAAATTAAAGTACTCTGTGTATCAAACACAGAATATCTGCAGCACAGAAACAGCCATGAACTACCAGTTGGTAACACGTTTAATAAATAACCTTGATGGACTAGCACACAGCTGTACACAGTGAAGCCACCGTCTCCACCTCCCCAGCTCCCTCCACTTCCTACTGTGTGATGCCTGGCTCACTTCACTCCTTTAAATTAGATTACCATCTGCAGACGCTGCAGTTTGCAGCCCTGATTTAAAACTACAGGCCTTCCTTGCAATTCTCATTACTTGGGTTCCTCAGTGTTGTAAACATTTGTCTTCTGATGGAAGGTTTAATTTTTGACACAGTCAAATTATTAAAACTAAACCTGCGAATACATATGTTAATATCATTTGCCCATTAAGGAAATAGTGAGCACAGAGCAAGGTGATGCACAGATGCACAAAGCCATTGTCTTTGAGGAATAGGTCAAGGAGATGAGAACAAAGAGGTGAACACTGAAATAAATGCAGTGGGAAACCTGCAGGCCAGGAGGCAAATGAATCCAGAATGGAGTGCTGCGTTTGGAGAATAAAGGCTAGATGCGTGATAAGGATGAAGAAAAGCAGAGCAGCTGGAAGACTGGGTTAAGTAAATTACAGGCAGAGAAGCGAAACTCAGGCTTGCTGTTTTGAAGGTAGAGAAGTTCTAAGCTATGAGGTTTTACCCATAAGTGGCTGAAGGAAGTGGAGCTACAAGTCATGTACGTGGTCGTGACAGAAGTCTGCAGCTGGCTCAGGGGTCCTTAAAGTGGATGCCAAATTCACTCAGAGGGTTGATGGGCGAGGTCAGGTCAGAAAACAGTAAGTGAGGCAGGCACTGAAATCAAGGAAGACAGGGCTGTGTGCGAGATGGAAGTGGCTTAAGCAGGTTGTATGGAGAGTGAGTCAGTGACAGGGCTGAAAAAAGCAAAAGCAGGCTGATTTTCTTACATGGCTTAGAGACCGATTCAGTCAGAGAGGACACCACCTTCTTTGATTTATACGTTGTATAAAAAAAGGACTTTGTTTCTTTTTAAAGTTAAAAGGTTATTAATTTCCCTTCTCATGCCTTACTTATTACTGAATCAAATTAATATCTTAAAAGGAAGCAGATTACCAAACATTCCTTTAGAGGAGACAAATACATCACATCACACCCCACCTCACCTGTCTCCTCGACTAGATTTCCTAATACAAGAGGATAAGAGAGAGATTTGCCGGATCAAACGACTAAAACTGAAAGGTAGTTTTCATTAAGGAAAAAAACTCTAAAGTGTGCTTCTGAAAATGTACCATAGAAGCATCTTATGAACACAGACTATCCCTAGGTGAGTTGAAAGAACGTACGGATGGGCCTGAAAAGAGAAATGGAGGACAGGTTTTTGTCTGTAGACACCAAGGGCGGCACCCTCCCCACACGTCTGGCTCTGAGGGCTCTTATCTGAAGCTGACAGGGTCACAGGAGAGTCTGTCTCTTTTCTAAACTCTTCTCTGAATGGAAGAGTTAATGGAGAATCAGCCTCCCTTCCTTGCAGGCCCTGCTAAGATAAACAGGTGTGAAATGTTTTTCTCTGTTTATATACAGTTCTTAAAAAGGAAAATTTCGTCCTCACTCATTCTGACAAATGGCTGTGGGTAAACATTCCAGAACCTTTATGCATTTGCTAAAACAAAAAGATTTAAAAAAAAAAATCCACCATAATAAAGGAAAAGACACATTTCAGATGCCACCCAAGTTCTGGTTCTGTGTTCTTTACACGCTTTCACCTACAGAACTCATACAGATTTCTTCCCCTTATAATTACCAACTCTGGAGCAAGCTAGAAACAAAGGAAAAATTCTAAAGCTCTATTGGTTAGTAACCACATGTTCTATTTGTCTTCCTAAAGAATACTAAAAGATTAAGATGGCAAGTCCAGATAAATGTGCATTTAACTTAAAATGTCTGCAGTGTTTCTTTGTCTATCAACTAAGAGCTGGAGAGACTCCTAAGTAGAATTCATGTTTACTTTATACCACGTGTATGCAGAACTTCATGACAGCAAAGAAATCAAGGGAAAAAAGTTAATATAAACAGAAAGATTAAAACTGGGGACCATTGGGAACTCCCTGGCAGTCCAGGGATTAAGACTCTGTGGTTTCACTGCCAAGGGCCTAGTTTGATCCCTGGTCTGGGAACTAAGGGGGCTTCCCAGGTGGCACAATGTTAAAGAACCCACCTGCCACTGCAGGAGAAGCAAGATACACAGGTTCAATCCCTGGCTCGGGAAGATCCCCTGGAGAAGGGAATGGCAACCTGCTCTAGAATTCTTGCCTGACCAATCCTATGGACAGGGAAGCTTGGCAGGTTACAGTTCATGGGGTCATAAAGAGTTGGACACAACTGGGCAACTGAGCACAGCACAGGACAACACTGGGAACTAAGATCCCACAAACCATGCAGCATAGGGAAAAAAACAACCGTCCGTGTGCCATCAGTGATACTCTAGGGGAGCTGAAGCGGAAAACATCAAAAGCGTATGAGTATACTTTCAAGGTACTCCGCGTGATCTAAAACTAAACGGGTGAATCACCCACATGTACAAATCTTACAAATCACAGAGATGTTTTCCCTGTCTCCATGCTATTAGTTCTGTTTGTTTTTTTTTTTCTGATTATACAAGTAGCATATGCTCACTGTTTCCCATTTTTTGTGGCCATATACAACTCTTAACACATATGGTCATAGTTTAGCTGCTAAGTCATGTCTGACTCTTGCCCTTTGGACTGAAGCTCACCAGGCTCCTCTATCCATGGAATTCTCCAGGCAAGAATACTGGAGTGGTTGCCATTTTCTTCTCCAGGGGATCTTCCCGACCTAGGGGTCTAACTCCGGTCTCCTGCACTGCAGGTGGTCTCTTGCATCGCAGGCCAATTCTTTACCAAAGCCCTTAACACACACATGTGCCCTTTCCCAATCATTTCCTTAGAACAAACTCGTAAAAGTGATGGATCAAATGGCATTCGAAGCCCTTAACACATATGCGTGTGCCCTTTTCCAACCATTTCCTTAGAACAAATTCTTAAAAGAGATAGATCAAACGGCATTTCATTTAAAGACTTTTGGCAGTCTCCTAAACTGCCCTCCAGCAGGTGATGTCGTCTCAGACTTCCATGGAAAGTTGAAGCTTCCCTAAACTCTCTCTCACCTTCTGACGGGAGCTGGCTGTCTTCTGCACCCCTCCCCATGGTAGCTACTGTCTCTTTCAGCATTTGTTCCTTGGGGCAGGAGGGGAGCAAGGCGTCCTCCCAGCTCCTCATGACTGCTTCCAGACAGCGCTCCCTCCCATCTCTAAAAGCTGAATCTGTCATTAGATAGCATCATCCACTATCCTTTACAGTTGTCAGCATACACTAACTCCAGACAGCGGCCCTTCATTGCCTGATGATTTCAGCTCCCAGCTCACTGCCATTTTCTCCAATTACAATTCCTGTCTCATAGGGTAGGAATGCTTACGTGCACATAAACGAGTCTCGGACACTTGTCCTCTCAAGTCCTTGAACTCAGCTGCAACAATCTAATCCTTCATCACACCTCAGTGGTGCATTCCTTTGGTCACACCCTAGACCCTGCATGACCAGTAACTTCATCCTCTGTAATCCGATATCCACCCATCCCACTCTTAGATTTCCCTCTCCTTCCTTCCAGTACCTGGACTCCAACAATCTCCTGGCCTTTTCATGCCACTCCCTTCCCAGAGGGGCTTCCTAGGTGGCACTAGTGGTAAAGGACCCACCTCCCAATGCAGGAGACATAAGAGACGTGGGTTCAATCCCTGGGTCGGGAAGATCCCCTGGAGGAGGGCATGGCAACCCACACCAGTACTCTTGCCTGGAAAATCCTGTGGACAGAGGAGCCTGGTGGGCTGCAGTCCATAGGGTTGCAAAGAGTCAGATATGACTGAAGCGACTTAGCACGCATGCCCTTCCCAGAGGTCTTCCTTCCCCTCTTCCCCTCACTTAAATTCCAAGACAATTCATAGAATCCTTCCCTTAGATCCATCCTCAACTCCTCTATTCGTTTTTTGCTTCACTGTACTCAGGAAAACTGCAGCCCTGAATAAATTCCATGCTTTATCTACTCCACTCCTGAACCTGTAGAGCTGAATATGGCTGCAGAAAACACACACCCTTATCGCTGCTCAGTAACCAACAATATTTCTCCAGTTCAGTTGTTCTCAAATTTTTGGCATATAGACACTAACTGTTCAACAGCACCATCTGTTGAAAATATGATCCTTTCATCTTCTCATCCTCATCTGAATTGCCGCGGGACCGCTGTCAAAAAGCTACTGACCAAATATGTATGGGTCTATGTCTAGACTCTCTGTTCTGCCTTGATGATCCATCCATACATCTTGATACCATATAATGTGGATAAGTGTAGCCTTATAGTAGGTACTGATATAAAGAAGTAGTATAAGTCCTCTAACATTGTCCTCTTTTCCAAAATTGTTCTGGCTCTTCCAGGCCCTTCACATTTCCATATATGTTTTACCATCTGCTTATCAATTTCTACAAAAAGCTGGCTGGTGTTATGATTGGGATTGTACTGAATATACAAATCAATTTCAGGAGAACTGACATCTTGATAACATATATTCTAACCTATAAACATAGCATATCTCTCCATTTATTACATCTTCTCTCATTCCTCTCAGCAATGTTATATAGTTTTCAGCATAAAGACACTGCACAATTCTTTTGTTAAATGTATTTTAGCATTTCATTTATTTTTTTATAAAAACTTTATATTTTAGTTGGGGTACATATATAAAACTTACTATTTTAATCATTTTAAGTGTACAATGCATTAAGTGCAGTCACACTGTTGTGCAATCATCACCATTAATCAATCTCCAGAATTTATCATCCTGAATAGAAACTCTGTATCAATTAAAGACTTCCCCATTCTCCACAGCTGCTATTAAAGGTAAGCACTACTCTACTTTCTGAGTCTGCCTAGTTTAAGCATCTCATGTAAGTAAAAATCACACAACATTTGTCCTTTTGTGTTTGGCTTATTTCACACGATTCATCCATGTTGTAGCATGTATCAGAATCACACTCCTTTTAAAGGAATGAGGAGTGTAATTTCAATTAATTATACACCATATTTTGTTTACCCATTCACCTGTCAATGGACATTTGGGTTATTTCCAACTGTTTCATATTTTTATTGCATTGTATATGGTATTGTTTAGACGGTAAATTCCTTCCCTAGTTCACTGCCAGTGTCAAAAAGGAACTCTTTATCTGCACTCACAAACCTGCTCCACCCATGATCTTGCCCATCTCCCAAGATGGCAAATAAATCTTTCCATCACCTCGGTGCAAAACCTGTGAGACTTCTTGACTCTGCTTTCACATAGCATGTCCAATGAGTGAGCAAATCTGGCTAGAACTACCTCTAAAATATCCGTCAAATGCAACTTCTTTCTGCTTCCAATGCAACCTCCCTGGGCCCAAAACAGCCACAAACATCTCTTTGTCTGGGTTATAACCCCAACTGGTCTTTCTGTCCCTGCCTCTGCCCCATATAGTCTTAACTCAACAAAGTATTCAGAGTGGCCATATCAAAATATTAGTCATTTCACTTCTGTACTCCAAAGCACTGGTTGCTCACCAATTCCTCCTAACTGGAATCAGAAGCTCTTACAATTGCCTACAGGCCCTATCTTGTTTGGCCTTTTTACCTCTCCGGCCCCATTTCCTGTTTCTTCCTCTTACTTACTCCACTCCAGGCAGCACGGCCTCCCTGCTATTACCCAACTACCCGGCACGCTCCCACCTGGCATCTGCATGTTCCCTACGCCTGGACTATTTTATTTCCATGTAAGTATATGGCTCCCTTTCTTACTTCAAGCGTTTACTCAAAGACCACCTTCCCAAGTAGGCCTACCCAGAGCAGCCCCTATAAACTGGCAACATAAGCGCCCTGCTGGCGCTCCTGATTCCCCTTACTCTGCTCTATGTTTTTCTTTACTTTTTAGATATAATTTTTTTACTTTGGAACAATTTTAGATTTATAGGAAAGTTAAGAAGATAAGGCAGATCATTCTTCTCACCCTGTCTCCCCTAATTTCAACATGCTGCATGACCAGGGAACATTAATGAGAACTAAGAAACCATTACTGGTATGTTACTATTAACTAAACTCCAGACTTCACCTGGATTTCACCATTTTTTACACTGATGTCTTTTTTCTTTCCTGTTCTAGAATCCATTTCAGGATATAACATTATGTTTGGTCATCATGCCTCAGTCTCCTTTGGACTGTGACAGTTTCTCGGTCTTTGTTTCTCAAGATCTTAATAATGCTGAAGGGTAATGGCCAGGTACTTTATAGATTGTCCATCAATTTGGGTTTATCTGATTTTCCTCATGACTAGACTGGGGTTATGGGTTTGAAGGGAAGAGGACCAGAGAGATGAAGTGGTTTTCTCATCGTATCTTTTTGGAGACAGGTTACCATGCGACTCACACTAGTGCTATTAACCCTGATCACGGGGTTAAGGTGATGTTTGCAAGATTTGTCCATTACCAATTTTTCTTTCTCTATACTCTAGTCTTTGGAAGTAAGTCACTAAGTTCAGCCTGTGTTTAAGAAGGGTAAAGGTCTTTATAGTGTTTTAACATACTCTTTAGTTGGGGCTTCTCAGGTGGTGCTAGTGGTAAAGAACCTGCCTGCCAAGGCGGGAGACGAAAGACACACAGACAGGTTCGATCCCTGGGTCAGGAAGATCCCCTGGAGGAGGGCATGGCAACCCACTCCAGCATTCTTCCCTGGAGAATCCGATAGACAGAAGAGACTGGTGGGCTACAGTCCACGGGGTCACAAACAGTTGGGCACAATGAAGCGACTAAGCACGCACATACATCTTAAGACAGACTCTACAACTATAGTTAGAATAACAAAAGCAATTGTTCTCCACTAAAGGAAGCACTGTTCTACACGTTTTAAAAACATAGCGAGTTAAACTGATTTTATTCATTAATTGCTTAATATAATCTGTCTTCCAAAGCAGACCGGCTGTGTGGTCCCCTTCTTGAGCAGAGCCTACAAGAACACTCAGTAGACATTTCCATCCTTATCAGTGTAACTGTTGCAATGTACCTAATTTTACCAAGCGCTATTTTCCTGAAGAATAGTATCAGGGACAGGAGTCATATTGTCAAGTCATTAAGATTCCGATGGTCTCATTTCATTTAGGACACCTTAATTTTCCTCAGGTCACGAACCATGAACATCTGATATTAACACAGCTAAGAAAAAGCATCTTGGATTCCTTTCTTGGAAACATGTTAAAAACAACAAACCAGATAAGAACCATGGTCAGGAAAATCCTGCCTAACTGCCATAGAGCAGAACCTTTCATTCAAAGACAAACTAATTTATTAAGAACTCAAAAAATCAGCCAAACATGGAGAAGAAGAGGCGAAGAATGAAGTAGACTAGAGATGCAGGCTGTTCTTTACTGTAGATTCAGGAAGAGCAAAACTTTTCCGAAAATCTTGCAAAAGAAGAGAAAGCTGAGATGTGATCACAAGGTTTCTTTCTTTATTCCCTAAGCATTTCTTAATTATTTATGGTGGGCTGGGTACAATGCAGAGATTAAAAAAAAAAAAAATCAATCAAATACAGATCGTGTGCTCAAGAAGCAGACACATGAGAGGAAGAGAGTAAGATTTGTTCTGTATGGCCCCAGAGAAAGAGACCACTATGTATGGCTGGAAGTTACACTATAAAGAACTTTCTAAGAATTCATTCTTAATTCTAAGAATTAAACTGTTCCAAAATTGAAAAGCCTGCATCACACACGTCATCAGTGGCAGCAATCAAACAGAAACTGGTTGTCCTAACCAGGAGCAGGAATCAAGCATGAGTGAAAAAAAATTGATACGATGACTTCTATCTTAGGGACTTTCATGTGAGTGACTTCTCGCCTTCACTAGAAAGCAGAGAAGAAAATTCTAGGCATCTAATACCCAAGTGACACAATTCTATTCTGAAGACTGAGATCCAATCATATCGATTTAAAAGCTATCTGAAATATTCACAACTATTTCAGATAGTTTTGTGAATATTTGTGAATATTCACTTGTGAATATTTCAGATAGTTTTAAAATCTCCTCCAATTTTTCAGTTTTTAAAATGTTCTCTCTATATTAGGCTTTGTGTTTCTCAAAAATTAAATTTGTTCTTCATACTATTTTTCTTCTAGCAGCAAAGGCCAAGGTTTGTATAGCACCAGTTAGGATATAACAGCTTTACTGGAACGCATTCATTGGCTTGATTTCAGTTCAATACTTAGAACACGGCTAGAGAAAAGTTATTAACTGAAATGTTTATTGCCTAGTATACTGAGATCAATAATAACTTTAATGAAAAGCCGAAATAACTGTTGTAACAATGTTACATATGGCAAATCAAAAATAACCTCCGTGGGCAAGTAAATACGTAATCTGACAAAATTCTGAAAGAATTTTTAAAAATTTAAATGACTGAGAAGCAAAAATAAGAAGAATGGGGGCTTTTGATTGCAAAAAGAAAAGACTTTTATATCAAATCAATGATCTGAAACATCATAGAGTGATGTTTGTCTTAATGTAACTGCATTTCACATCACATAGTAAAAAGTCATTTGTAATTCAGGTAAATTTCTAAAGTCCTCTTGGTCCCAGGAGAAGCCATCCTTGTAGTTTTCCTCACTATAAGTTTACCTCTCCGAAAGGTTTGTGTTAGGTTCTGACATACCAGTAGTACCATGCTTACTCATTTAATTTACATATTTGTTCAACATGTATCCAATTTTCTGTTTCTCTTTATAGCAGTTCACTTTGGGATGTCTTATAAGCTCCCAGTAACAGAAACATCTCATAGAAACAGCTGAGTGATAGATAGTTTTTTATATATACCTCTGGAGGGGTGACTGCATAATGATCAAATAAAGTGATTCATTATTCCATCATTTAAAATTGCTTATTCTTTTAATTCAAAGTGATTTAGGTATGTAGTACAAAATCAAAGCATGGCACAGTGAAATGTTTAAAATTCCCTAAGAGAAAATGGCATGCATACCAGTCTAAAAAAGGTACCAAAGCAAAGGCATTTATAAAGACAAAGTAATAGCTAAGAGTACTGTTACTATGTAGCTAAATGAGAGTGGTACAGTTGATACAGGGAAAACAGATGTGCTCTATCTTCTCCACAGCTCAAGGAGTAAAGGAAGAAAATGTAGACATATCCATACAGGATGAACAAGAGGGATGTCTACAGTGATATGATTTGATCCCAAGTACCAAGGAACAGATACTTGACTCTGAGCAAGGCACAGTGCCAGGTGCTGTGAGACCAGCAAGAAGGGTGCTGTTTATATTAGCCAGGTTAATATCAGCCAAGACTGTCTTGATTTCTGATCTTCCAAATGGAGGTTATAATCTTGTAACGCGACTGTGAAGAGGAAGAGGGAGTGATGGAAAGCCCCTAACCAAGTCACCACTCACAGTGGTAGCTGTACTTGGTACAGCGATGACGAGCAGGATGGTGACAGCACCAGTGACTAAGGCAATGGCTTTTCTTGCCTGCAGAGAGTTCCCACCAGAGATGCTGAATACACAGCATATACACTCTTGCCGTTCCGCACCCATGCTAAACCTTGGCATGGCTCTTTCCTGCAGAGTGTAAATTTGGCCTCTGACCCTTTCTCAACAGAAGTTCTAGGAACCAACAAGTTGAAGTTTTTACAAAGCATGACACATGTCTGCTATTCTGACTTTACAGCACGGTTGTAAAGCTACAACAGGCAGTGAACAGTCACCCAAGTCTTCCTTGGTGTCAGGCACTCTTCTAGATACATTAAGTCAACTAATTCTCTCGACAACCCCGGGATGGAGGTACGGTCTTAGCCCCACTTTTCAGATGAGAAGACATGTTCATGTGAAGAGTCAAGTGACAGTCCCTTACAGTATTCTAGAGTCACAAGGCAGTTTTATTTACATGTTGGATTAGCACATGAGCGTTAATTGGTATAAATTCAAAACAGAAAAACTATGATTGTAGGACCTGAGAATGTTTCACAGAGAAGGAAGAAATGAAAGCTGAAGAATGAGTAGGACCTGCTCAGGCAGAGAAGACAAAGGTATTAGAGGTGAGGGAAAGAATGCAGATGAGGTTACAGAAATGGAAAAGTAGGACAGAACAGGTGGATGGTGGGGTAGAGGTGGTTTCAGGTCAGAAAATTAAAGGCAACGCTGGAAGGTCAGATGAGGACCCAAGTGGAAATGGTTTGGAGTCTGAAGGTGTTTGCCTGAGGTTCCCATCTGTTTGATGTTCCTAGGACTGCCTTGAGTTCATTATGTCCAATGACATTGCCGAGCAGGGCCTGTGCACAGGAGGTTAACCTGAGCATGAATTAAGGGTCTCAAAAGCCTCCAACAGCAACAATCCCTCCACCACGAGTTGCACAAGGTGCCTAAAATCGCAAACTGGAGTTAACATACGGATGGCCTGCACCTGGCATGATTGGCTAGGTACAGCCTAAAGTTCCAGTGGCATCAGAAACACATGGGAAGCCTATTAGAGCCCAGATTGCCAGGCCCCAGGTCCCCGTGACTAGGTAGGTGTGGAGTGCGGTCCAAGAATTTGCATTTGTAACAAATTTCCAAGTGATGCTTGATGCTACTGGTCCAGGGGCCACACTTTGAGAACCACTGACCTAAAAGAATAGACCGCAGAATGGGTAAATTCTGATTGGAGACAGAAAAATCCTGCGTGGGGTTATCTTAAATAATAACTCATGAAGGGACTTCTGAGTGAAAAGGAAGAGACTAGTTATGTGAAGATACTGTAACAGATAAGTAAGGCACTAAGAACTGGGGCATCTGAAAACAGCAACTTAAAATGGTAACTCTGGCATCCTTAAGTCCACCCAATTGATGTTTAAAAATACCAAGTGGCAATTCTTGAACACCATTTTGGACAAATTATCACAGAAACGATACATAACTCAATGGCAGTTTATCAAGTATCCAAGATGTTTAATTTTTGTTTGTATTGGTCCCACCGATACATTGACATGCTGAGAGGATTTACAAAGAAAGTAAATAGTGTTGTTATTCTTTATCGTGCTCAGGGATGGGGAAAATAGTAAAACAGCATTCCTACAATTAAGTGAATGCAAATAATTCATTCACTAAAATGTCAGCTGAAATGAATGAAATGAAAGTCACTCAGTCGTGTCCGACTCTTTGCGACACCATGGACTGTAGCCCCCCAGGCTCCTCCATCCATGGGATTCTCCAGGCAAGAATACTGGAGTGGGTTGCCATTTCCTTCTCCAGGGGGTCTTCCTGACCCAGGAATCGAACCCGAGTCTCCTGCATTGCAGGCAGATTCTTTACTGACTGAGCTATGAGGGAAGCCCCAAAAGTCATCTACAGAACAGCAAAGAAGAGGAAAAAGGGTCTCTCGAGAGTTAATAAGATGGCAACAACATTAGCTAGACATCTATGAATCACTAAATGCTGTCATGTTGATAAAATCTATATAATCAAAGCTCTTATTTTTACTAAAGTTCCTTCTGAGTTCTGTTTCAATTTCTACTGCATTTTCTATCTCACACCAGTATTTCCCCCTTTATATAAAAAGTTACTGAGAGTTCCTGTTCCTATGACCAGTTTTGATATTTTTATCTTTTCTCTCTACCTATAAATATTTACACTGTGGGAAAGTTTTGAATCTTCTATCTGGCTTTCAATATTTCTACAACAGTAAAGGGGCTTCCCAGGTGGCTCAGTGGTAAAGAATCTGCCTGCCAATACAGGAGAAGCAGGTTCCATCTCTGAGTTGGGAAGATCCCCTGGAGGAGGAAATAGCAAACTACTCCAGTATTCTTGTGGAGATAATCCCATGGTCAGAGAATACTGGCAGGCTACTGTCCATGAAGTTGCAAAGAGTTGGACACGACTCAAGTGACTTAGCGAGCACGCATGCACACAGAAGAGTTAAATTTGGTAGGAAAAAAATTTTTTAATAAAGGAAGTGGGGTTTTATAAAAGGAAGGCAATTGAATAAAGGGTCTCATATTTCAGCTTTTGAGGATTCTGCTTCCTTTTTATTCTTTTGGGGAAGAATGTTTCCTTCAAATCTCATACTTAAATCTGGTTTCCTACTTTGGTTAAATATCAATAGATTACAAATGCTTGCAGGCTTCCATCTCTCAGACAGGAAAAAAGTGCCAAGTACAGACGTGTCTGGTTCACACTGTGAAGATGATGAACCACTAGTGCAGAGGCTGCTCTCCTCTGGGTCGGGGGTTGGAAAGAGGACACTGGGATCCATGGTGTCTTCCTCTGCCTTCTCCACTCCTTGCTTCAATTTCTGCCTAAGCAGTTTGGTTTGATCTCAGCTCATTGGGAATTTACCAAAAAGATACAATAATGACTTCTTTTCTTACGTTTGGCATATAAGCTTAAGATCAAACCATTTTTTCCTATTGAAAACTTAGACAAAAATAAGTAGCACTCTATAAGTAAATCTGCAACTAATAAAAACAAACTAAATTACCACTGAAAATCCTATACACTGCTATGAGAAAGCAAGGAGAAGTGAACATTAAACATTTGAAAAGCACATACGGAGACTGGAAAATTTGTGAGTTGTGACCTACTAAAGTGGCTTATAAAAAACTGAATTCACTTGAACATCCTTAGAAAGTGACAAAGGTTGTCAGAACTATGACTTTTCTTGAGGTGTTTTTTTTTCTGTAAATATATGGGTTACACTGTGCTTACATTTGTCAAAACATAGTGATATGTGTGTTTCACTTCATGCAAATTTTATCTCAAAAGATAACAAGCCTGCAAACACATAATAACTCTGGTAATAATACACACACTAAAATATTTAAAAGCAAACTATTGACACCTGCAACTCATCTTGAACTGCATCAAAATGGACTGATGGATGGAAGAATACACAGACACACATATGATAAAGCAAGAGTTTATGCTAATAACAGATCCTACAGGGTAGACATATAGATGTTCAATTTCACCCTTTCAACTTTTCTTTACATTTGTAAATTTTCATAATAAAATGTTGGGGGGAAAAGAAATATGAAATCAGCATAGAAAAATATGAAAAACAAAGGAAAGTATAATAAAAATACCACACAGACAACAAGAAGACACCTGGATGATAGTACATGTTATTTTGTAACTTGTTTTTACCACTTAGCAATATGAGTATTTTCCTAGCTTTTTAAGTAGTCTTCCAAATGCAATGGAATTCCATTATACGAATGTAGCATAATTTTCTTCATATTCATTTATGTATAATTGACAAGTAGAACTGTAATATATTTAAAGCATACAACATGATGATTTCAATATACGTAGGTACTATACAGTGTGATATGATTCCCATGATCATGTTAATTGACACAATCATCACCTTTCACATTTTGGGGGGAGGAAAGGTAAGAATGTAGCATAATTTAAAAGATAATTTGTTGTGGGACACTTGAATTATTTCCAATTCTTATTTATTTGAGATAAGCAACTTATTAGACCCTTCTTCCTGCATATCTCAAATTATTTCCTCAGGGTAAATTCCTCAAAGTAAAATTTCTGGCTCAAAGGAAGGAAACATTTTAAGATTTTTTATATATTTGCTAAACTTTTCCCCAAAACATATATCAATTTACATTTCTAATAGGAGTGTATCACAGCTCATAACTATCCAGATATATGATATTTAAATTGTAATTAAATGCTTCCATAAATAAAAGTTATCTATGACCATTTGTTCTCCCAAAAGGACAAAGGCTCCTTTTTAAACAGTCTACAAAAGCAAACCTGTTAGCCAAATCTAGGTTTCTGAGTATCATACTCCCACATCAGGTACCATGAATCAGGGCTTCCTGAAGAAATGGCTGACTCCAGGAATGGAACTAACTGAGCCTGGAGCGTCTTTTCATGCCAATGATGGAGACACAGCAAAAGGACATAGGAGCCAAACTGAAGGGACTCTTACTTGCTAAATCGGGAACAATTTAAGCATGAAAGTGAATAACAACAGTAGTGAACTGTAACATTCCAAATTCGAAAAAGAATCCTTAAGTCTACAATGAGACAATAAAAAAATGGATCAATAAACAATAAATAAAGAAATGAATCAATAAACAACTGAAGAAAGGAAGGAAGAAAGGCTCTCATTTATGCTAGAACCTTTTGCTTTCTACACTGTAACTGTCATAATAATATTTGATTCAAACAAGAGTCACCAATGGATGCTAAAGACATTGGGTAATATTTGTTGAGGGAAGGTATTTACATAACCTCAAAGTATCTATCAATATCTTAATTATTAATTATGAAGAGAAAACAGGTATTTTTACTGGGGATAAATTGGGTGAGCCTCTCTTAGTCAAAGATTCATAATTAATGTCACCAATAATGGGACAAACTGACATAATAGGTCTTCCATTAAGATAAGCCAAGGACTTGTGTTGTTATATAGCATTCCTACCAAAACTACATAACCTTAAACTAGGTGAGAGGGAAAGGAAATCAGATTAACCCCAAATGATGGATATTCTACAAAAACTTCCCAGCACACTTCAAAAATGTCAAGGTTTAAAAAACAAAGAAAGGCAGAGAAATTGTTGCAGATTAAAACAGACTAAATAGATATATCACTAAATGCAGTACGTGATTCTGGATTAGGGAAAAAAAATGCCATAAAAAGCCATTATTGGGACAATAGGAAAAATCTGAAAATAGACTTGTATAATTGGTACTACTGAATCAATGTTAAATTTCCAATAGTTGCATTATAGTTGTGTTCTTCAGAGAAGCTAAAGTATTTAGAGATAAAGGTACATAGCATCTGCAATTTACCCTTATGTTCACTAGAAAATATATAACCAATAATATATAGAGAGAATCAATATATATATATATATATATATATAAAAATATATAAATCAATAATATATAGAGAGAAAGCAAATGTTGCCAGTGTTAATTAGCTGTGATTCTAGGGGAATGATATGCTACAGCTCATGGTACCTCCTTGTAGGTTTTCACTAGGTGTAAAGGTTTTTTTAACAATGAAGTTTTACAAGATATGGAAGCAACCTAAGTGCCCACCAACAGATGGATAGATAAAGAAGATGTGGTATATATTATATGTACAATGGAACACTACTCAGTCATAGAAAAGAATGAAATTTTTCCATCTGCAGCAACATGGATGGATCTAGAGCTTAGTGAAATGAGTTACATTGCTATCACTTACAGGTAGAATCTAAAAAACAAAACAAATGGATGAATATTTTAAAAAACTAAGTTGTAAAGAACTACCAAAATTTTAAGTAAATGCCATTTTTCTTTGTTTTCTAAATCAGAAAAGTAATATATACTCACTGAACTCAGTTCAGTTCAGTCGCTCAGTCGTGTCTGACTCTTTGCGACCCCATGAATCGCTAGAGGTCTACAAATAAAAGTCCCTCTATGTGCCCACGTAAGCAGAATTAAAGAGTTATATATAAACTTTTTCTACCTTTCATAAAACATATATATATTTAACCAGACATTAGGTCATTCTTAAAGAGTTCCATGAGTGAGCTACAAATATATTATTAAATGTTCCATTGTTTCTAAGATTCATTCGCAAAAATGACTAAGTGACACAGGACTGAATCTATAAATTAGAAAAAATCCAGAGCATATAACCTTTATCTTATCACTGAGAAAACATCTAGCCACCAAGCCAACACATAGTTCATAAAGTATAACAAACATTTACATAAGAAATGCATATTTCCTTTCCAATAACTGCCAACCCCTAGTCAAAATTATTTACATCTTGAACACACATTAAGTCAGAAAGTGTGGAGACACTTTGCAGTAACTTAGCGTGCGTCTTTATCACTCACAGTCACTGCCTAAACCGAGCCCCAGAGCTGAAACTGAGTTTCTGTTTTTCCTACTTAGAAGTTTATGAGGCGTGCTCCTGTGGTTTACTGTAGTCAGCTCCAATTCTGAATGATATGCACTCGAGTTAAATATCTACACAAGAGCAGGATCTGGCAGTTTCCAGTTCCTGCTTTCACTCCTGTGCTTCCCTGTGTCATGTTCCTGGTTCTCTCTCAGACAGTAAAAAATGGTACTGGCTATGGATGGCGGTGGAGTCAAAGGGCTGCAATTACTGTCTTCCTATTAAAATTTGTTTCACGTCTCAAAGTCTTTCTCATATCCAACAGTCACGTAAGAACACGTTCACTGTACTGAAGTCGTATGATGCTTAAACATATTAGCATACTTATATACTTCTTGAATATAAATTTGACGGAACCAGTTTATTATCTGTTCTTACCTGGTAAAACTAGAGGTTTCAGAATTAAAAACTAGAGAATAGGGGGTCCAGTCTGGATTTCATCCACCCCTACTGGGGCAGCTGTACATATTTTGCAAAGCTCTATTTCCCAACCTACAGAATGAGTACAACAATGCCTGCCTATAAAGGGCTCAAGAGTTCACCAGATTAAACAAAAAAAAGATAGGTTCAACTCCAAAAAAAGAAATAATTTTATCATTTGGCTACTATTTAAAATTGATCAACACATGACTGGGAGAAACCTTTTTCTACATAGTAGCCTTTTGGTTTGGAGCACACATTAGCTTTAAAAGCTGTCACTTCTTAATGCTTTCTACAACCTACAGAGGTATCTTAGTCCTCTGGGTTGGGTTCACAAATCACGCACACCACTGCTGGTCACACAGTCACAAAGCAGTGCTGGAGGGAACACCACAAAGCGCTTTCTATTTTGGCCATTTCGGTTTCCTTTCTGAACCAACTGCTGTGGTTCCCTGGCAGCAGTTAATGAAAAAAAGGAAATCATTCAGGGAGATTAAAGGATATTTATGGAAAAGTTCACTTTAAAAACATACTGAGAAGAACAATAATTAGCCAAAACACGGCATAAATAGAACCGACCAAAGCAAACTCCAGCGGGTAGCTATTTAAAGTTACTGACACCCTGAGCTCCTGCAAGTCATCTCTGCAGCTAGCTTTACTGTGGGGTTTGGGTACCAAACTGAACGTGGGGACAATGCTGTGTCACTTTCCTAAGAAAGATGAAGGGCCTGTGTACAAGTTCTGAGCTCCACTAGGACCAGCACCAATTCCAGACTCTGAAAGTCAAAATGTTTTTTCCAATTTTACAAGTAGAGCAGCTCTCTGTGTAGCACTTTTATTAAACAAAGTCCCTCACTCTGCACTTCAAGTAGAGGTGAAATCCAAGAAGCTGGTATTGCTTCTATTTCAGTAGAGAAATAATGCTTTTTCTTTTTCAAAAAGACAAGTCCTGGGGACCACAAATTCACCAGAAAAGTGGAAAGGGGATGAAAACTTTATACACTTCTCTTTACTGACCCCTTTTGGCTGACCCAGGGCAAAGCCTAAAGTCTGGGAAGACCTGAGCGCTCACCTCCCCAGGACAAGAGATCAGAGAACATTCGGTCTTGCACGCCATGGAAAGAAATCCTCTCAGTTCAGATGACCCCTAGTAAAACTCAACCCTACAGCACACATGGCACCGATTGCTATTTATGGGGCTCCCAGAATGGAAATTTGGGAAACAGCCTCATGGATCAGCCCCGAAGGCTCTGCTAGGTCCCTGGCAGCCTGTGACCTCTGACTCTAGGTTGAAAAGCTTACATAAATGCTATCACGACCACTTCTGATAGCAGGAAAAGACCTTACCTCTTTCTCTATCTTGAGTAGCTTCTTTACAGCCACCTCCTTGTCCTGTGATATCCATTTGGCTCGATAGACACTCCCAAAACTCCCTCCACCGCAGTTTTCAAAAAACTGCAAGTCATCAAATTTAATTTGCACAAAGGAGGTACCGAGAGACGACATCTCATAATGACAAAGTATTATACTTCCACAAAATCTGCAGAGGGAAGGGGAAAAAAAAGCTGGATTAGAAACATATTAGAATGAAACCCCTGAATTCCACTTTAGCTAATGCATACCAAGTCCTGTGGTGCTTCCACAAAAAGCCTTGATGACTTAGGAGGAAGAAACGCAGAAGTATAAACAAATCAACATGAAAACACTTACCCTGGTAGCCCGAGCAAAACTCAACAGCAACCTGTCCAGACTCTGAAATACAGCTGTCCCCAGAGAAATGGCTCAGATTTCCCCCCCGGACAAAGCCTGCAACAGCACTTCCTGCACATCCCCAGCAGCTCTGCCTAAAGGCTACCGTGAAACCAGGTCTCTCTCCCACCGCAAAGACAAACGGGAAGTGTGCTCTCAGCAGGAGGCTTGCACAGCTCTTCTGGCATCTGAGGCATGCCATTTCCCTGCGTTGTACTCACTTAACATAAAATATACATAACCTAAGCATCTGAGCATGCTGGCACGGGAGGGCCCAAACACTGCAAACAGAACGCACGCTTGGGGCTGGGATTCCAAAAGCAAGTGGTCAGCTCTGGGATGAGAGAAGAACTGGCCAAGTGCTTTCCAGAAGTGGCTCCCTGGACTGTGTCCTGTAGCAGAACTTAATTAAAGAGCAGAAAATTTGCCCTTGATTACAATATATTAAGTCATCCAGTAATCTCTGCCAAGAATGTTTAAAAAAAAAATATTATGCCTGTTTCCAGAGGAACAGATTACCTCTCACAGAGATTACAGTGATATTTTCTGCAGTCTAAGGAGTTTCACTATTCTCCAGGTAAGGGGTAATTCTTCACACTCTATACCTAACCACAAATTAGCAGGAAAAACAAAACAAAAACCTACAACCAAGAACAAGAAGGTCTAAAATTTTGAACCCGCAAAAAAAGCAGATGGATAAAGAAGCTTTTAGGCATGTTCTTCTCAAATTGTAAATCAGAATCTTATACTGAGGGAGCAAAAAGATGAATCCATATGTACAGGACATTCTACAAAACAACTCCCCTGGTCTCTTCATAACTGTCAAAGTCATGATTGAAAAGGCAGAGAAGTTTCTAGTACATGGAGGACTTCAAGGAAATATGACTAAATGCAATGCATGATCACTGACTAGATTTTGGATCCCCCAAAACTGCAGAAGTCAATTATGAGGATTTTAGGGAAATCTGAATATTGATTATACATTAGATAATACTATTCTCTGCATGGCAAATAATGGTATTTTGGTTTTGTAGAAGGATGTCCTTGTTCTTGGAAGATATACTGGGTGCTGTATCAAAGTATGATATCTCCAATTTAATTTAAAATAGTTCGACTCCCCTTCACCCTCCAAAAAAAAGTCAACGGGTATACAAAGGAAGGAGGCAAATCCAGCACAGTGTTAAGAACTGGTGAATCTAGGTGACAAGTATGTGGGCGTTTTATTACTTTTCTATGGAATCTAATTATTTTCAAAAGAAAGAGGAGGAGGGGCAATTTATATCTATTACACATGTTAGTACAAATTTGTATCTATTATAGATCTTATTGTGCTGCTGACTAGCCAATCCATTTTAGGAGCATCAGGTCACTGAAGAATGCTGATTTCTTAAGTGAAGTCAAACTTGACTCTACTTTGGGATGAAGGCAAGAGAGAAGACTGTTTACCCTCTGAAGTTTAAACGATAGCTTTAGAATCTACATAAGTAAACACAGTATCAAAATACAGTCAGTACATTTTTGAGGCAAAAATGTTACCTAACTTTTGCTTCGATTCATATTTTGTTAATTAGAGGAAAAAAAAAGGACCCCCCAAAACACAAAATTTAAGACCATGCCAAAGATTGGTACATAGAACATGCAAGTTTCTTCTTATCTGCAAAATGTTTGTTCAACAAAATGCAAAACACTGCTTGTAAGAGTCCCTCGGTGTTATAAATACTATATCTATATTTTTACTATTTTTACTTTTATAAAAAAAAATGAAAACTAGGACTCCCCTGTCCTACCCCTCCTCACACCCAATTCTCTCTTCAGGGGGAACTAATTTCAACTCACTTAGGATTTTATTCTGATATTTATATTTCATATGATATTTTTATATCTATTAGCACATTTCTAAAAGTGTGTTTTATAGCTAGTTCCTGATTGTTCCATTTTAGTTATTACGTATTCACTTTTCCCTGTGGAAGAAAGATTAGTTCTCACCCCCCATCCTTTACCTCCTTACATCAAACACGTCACACGTGCCCTATCCTCCCAGCATCCCGCTCTACTGTAACATTTGGTTAAGTCAATATTCACTGTTTACAGCAGTCTGGCAAGGTAAACATTATTCCCAAGAGTGCTGAGCAGGACTCAATGACTTTTTCTTTCTTGGATAATTGTTCATTTCTCCCTGAGTTATTAGTGGTTCGGTTTGGTTTTTGCTGTTTGTTTAGCCGCTGGTAAAGAATCCGCCTGCAGTGCGGGAGACCTGGGTTCAATCCCTGGGTTGGGAAGATCCCCTGGAGAAGGGAAAGGCTACCCACTCCAGTATTCTGGCCTGGAGAATTCCATGGACTGTATAGTACATGGGGTCACAAAGAGTCAGACACGACTGAGTGACTTTCACTTCACTTAGCTTTGTATACATCTAAAACGTATTCACCTCATCAAACTCTCTGAACTGCAAAACTCCTCTCAGTAAAGTAAAAACATCAGGTAACAGGGGAGGAGGGTCTATTTTCTTCTAGGAGACACGTCTCCTATACCTTTCACCTTGAGCAGTCTGGCTGAAGCAGTGGCTTTCCAGGTTTGATTGCACTGGCTTGTCCATCATCCTCAGCATCCTTCATCTTTTCCTCTGTGGGAACTCCTGGCTTCCCTTTCTTGGTTTAGTCTCTTACTTTGACAGAACACATCTCCCATTAGCGACCTGAGTAGAGTGCCCAGGACGCAGTTTTTGGGGGAGAATCTGTATGTCTTCAAATGTCTTGATTGGTAGTATGTTTTCAGGTAGGAAGTTATTTCCTGATAATTTCAAAAGTATTACCACATACTCATCTAGTTTCTAATGTGTCTGTAGAGCAAGTCTGAAGTTACTCTGCTTACCAATTCTGCTTACATTATTCTTTCCTTTCTGAAATCATTTAGGACCTGGTATTCAACCCTAGAATCCTGAAATTAATAGGATATGCTTAGGAGTGAGTCTTTTTCATTCATTGGTGGCATATTCAGTATACTCTCCATCTGTGACTCATGTCTTTTAATTCCAGAAAATTTCCTTGTGATCTTTCTTTACCACTTACAGCCATTCTTACTTCTTATTTCCTCCTCCAGCCCCCTAGACACACAGGAGGACAGATCTGCAGTTCCCAGGACATGCTTTCCCATCTTCACACCTCTGCCCAGGCTAGGGTTTCTGTTTTGAATGCCTTTCCCTGCCCAGGGACGTCCCTGACCATCTCCTCTGAGCCCCCTGAGCACAGTTAACTCTCCTTTTTCTGTGCCAGAGCCCCTTTCTTTATCCTTTCATCTTTCCCACTTACTTCCCACCAGACTATAAATTCTTTAAAAGTGAAACACATTTCTATTTTCATATGAATCTTCAGTAGCTACTATGCAGCCAGCATATTAAACCTATTCCATTCAAAAATATGTATTGAATGAATGAATCAAAAACCAATCAAATAACTTCTGGTTATTCCTGTTATACCATTGGCAGCTGGAAAGATTACAATCAGATTAAGTAAAATCTTAGAACTGTAGTTTTTATAAGTGCCCTCCAAAGGATTCTGAAGCAAATCCTGATCTGAAAACAGCTGCCTAGGCTTTTTGGGAGACTAAGAAGAGTATATTTGGGATCTCTAGGGTTAGGTGTCTCTGAGACTGGAGGAAAAGGAGAAGGGTGGAGAGAAGAGGAGGAAGGCAGAGGAGGAGGGAGGAAATCCTTCCAGAACAGAGATCTGAACCAGGATGAGATCGATATGAATAAATCGGAACCCTCTGGTACAGAGCAAGTCCAGGGTAACCTGAGGCAGGATCAGTCCCATTTGAAACTGACCCAGAGGTTTCAAAGAGAGGCAGACTTCTGAGAAGCATAGTTCTCAGGATCTTCACTCTGAGATGAGGCAACCAGTCAGCTCTTCCCAGAATCACTGTTACTCACTTTGTGATACATCCTGCCTTTTGGAAACTGGCTGTGTATGAATGGAACTATATAATTACTTGAGTGTTTTATTGGGACCATAAAAAATTAAGAACCATCTGATTACCAAAGAGACTAACAATTCTGGGGTGTATGAATACAGGTTTTCACTCCGGTAAGCTTTTGGCAAAGCGTCATGGACTTAGCTAAAGAGCCTGACTGAGATTCCCACTGCCATCTACATGACTGTCTGACCACATATATTTACTTTTCCCTTTGTGCTTTCCCTCCTTGAAAATCATTATTCTAAGAGGATCAATTTATGACCAGAAGAAAGGATAATCAGAGTTGCAAATTAATTATACTTAGAGCATCTTGGGGAAGATTGCTACCTGATCAAATTATGTTCTAAAGATTTAGGTGTATTCTCCAGTGAAGACACTAGAATTTAATAAAAGTCATCCATATAAATGTATTTACATAGTACACCCAATCAAATGATGCTGTCATTCTACGATGTTAAAATAATTGCTTTTACACAAGAAAGACAACTTTCCTCCATGCAATAATTCCCAGTCCTAATTCTATAGCATCCTAACTTTGGTTTCATAAACTCTCAAAGCTGTTTTAAATGCTACTGATAAGTATCTACCACAGAGCACTGAAGAGTAAGTTAGAACAGGGATATGACAAAAATGAAAGCCTAAGAGAGTGTCACAACTCTGAAAATATTGAAAATCACTACCTCAGTGGTTGAATCAAATCACTAGAGTCCTCAAGTAGTAAGACTTTAGTAACTACTTTAGTAGTAGTAACTACTACTTTAGTAGTGGTAACATTTTTTTAATGTTTAAAAATTTCCTTAGGGAATTCCCTGGTCATCCAGCGGTTAGGACTCTGCACTTTCGCTGTCTAAAGCCCAGGGTCAATCCCTGGCTAGCGAACTAAGATCTTGCAAACCACAGGGTGCAACCAAAAAATTTTTTTGTTTTCCTTAAATTAAAATTTAAATATATTTTAAAACTATTAATTGCTGAAAGCATAAATAGTACCATCAGCTTATTATCAAAAGTGGAACTATAGGAAGAAAACCTTAAAGGGAAGGTATTTTACTTTTCAAAGTTTTTAGCCTTCCAGTCCAAAAAAAAAAAAAATGGACTTTTGTCCTGGATTTTTGAAAAAGAGGAAAAAAAGAAACCTGTGAAGTTTAGAAGTAGATAGATGTGAGTTAGAATTCTGCCTCTAGGGAATTCCGTGGCAGTCCAATGGTTAGGACTCTGCACTTCCGCTGCAGAGGGCATGGATTCAGGGAACCAAGATCCCACAAACTGCCCAGCACAGCCCCCAAAAATAAAAACTCTGCCTCTACCTCTCAGTAACCTTGAATCAATCACTTTTCTCAAGACCATGGTATTTCCAGACCCAATAAATGAAATATTCCTTCTGTTATCAAACATTTAAAAATTGATAGTCCAAAAGTTAACATGTTTGCATAGTATTATTTGACCTCTTAAGTCTTATTTCCAAGTAACAGATATTTGAACACAACATAGCTTTGATCCCAGAGAAAGACCCAGTTAGCTCTAGTAGCAAATCTGCACTGACCAGCTGTTAGGCCCTGGGCAGGACGCCGAGCCTCTCTGAGCAGTTTCTCCCTGGCAGTAAAGCCCATCCCATGCGGTTGTTGCGAAGTGGGAGATGCTGTGAAAGGCCTTGCACAGGGCCCTGCACACGGTACATAATACTCAATAAATGGAAACTGTGGTCACCCAATTATTTTAAGAAAGCTTGATATCACATTTAACCATCTACTTTTCAGCCTTTGTAGTTAGGATTCCTTTCCTCAATAGTTTTCCTCTCCTTGTTTTCAGAATTGTTCTATATTATATCTCCATTAGTTTTGCAGAGCAAAAATAGATTACTGTATCATTGATTCCCTAAATCCTTATTACAGTATCTAAGTTTCTTTGTGTATGTTTTATATTTTTTCTCAATCCTCTCTTTGCAACCCCATGGGCTGCAGCCCGCCAGGCCTCCCTGTCCATCACCAACTCCCAGAGTTTCCTCAAACTCATATCCATTGAGTCAGTTATACCATCCAACCATCTCATCCTCTGTCATTCCCTTCTCCTCCCGCCTTCAATCTTTCCCAGCATCAGGGTCTTTTCAAATGAGTCAGTTCTTCACATCAGGTGGCCAAAGTATTGGAGTTTCAGCTTCAGCATCAGTCCTTCCAATGAATATCAGGACTGATTTCCTTTAGGATGGACTGGTTAATTTAAAAAAATTAAATCTACTTATAAAAGGATTAACTTTATTAGAAAATAGACTCTTGGACTTTTTCTGGATTTTTTTATCTTTTAGGTTTATACAGGCCTATTATTTCTCAATTCAGATCCTTTCTCTATCCTTTACTTGTACTACTCTATTTTCTTTCTTCACAAAAGTAAAGTTAAAAGTTTATTTTCTGATACAATATAGAAAAAAAAAATCATTTGTTTTGTTATGACCTGAATATGACAAAAAACACTCCCCTAACCTCAACAAATTCCTTTGCCAAGCTTGCTACCCTAGTATGTATTTATGCTAGCATTATTTCAGCCTCCTTAATGAAGATTAGTGAATAAACTAATAAAGATGTGCTTTATCATCAGGTATATAAAAACAATACCACTTGGATTACAGTTTTGCAATTCTTTTTTTTTTTTTCTTTAAGTCTTTTTCACAAAGGAGGAAAGCTCTGAGGTTGATATATTTGTTTATGACATCAAGATCAAAGATGCAGAGCTTCTGTTCCTGAACAGGACTGCTATTCTGCTAGGATAGATAAGTTCTGTAAGACTAGCTGGAGACTAGGTATGAATGGAACTCACCAGTACTGAGTCTACCCTAGCCGTTGCCTTCCCTCCTCCAAGCCTGCCACTGGAAAGCAGACTATCTTATCTAGAACAGGTTGCAGGGCACCAGGAAGAGGATCTGGGTATCTAAGAGAAGCCAACTTTAAAAGTCTAAACCTAGAACAGCTATTGTTCCACTTCTTTTCCCCTCTCTCCTTTATCACATAAATAACATAAATCTCATAAATAACATAAACATAATATAAACATAAATAAAAGATCATGGCATCCGGTCCCATCACTTCGTGGCAAATAGATGCAGAACAGTGGAAACAGTGGCAGACGTTACTTTTGGGGGCTCCAAAATCACTGCAGATGGTGATTGCAGCCATGAAATTAAAAGACGCTTGCTCCTTGGGAGAAAAGTTATGACCAACCTAGATAGCATATTAAAAAGCAGAGGCGTTACGTTGCCAACAAAGGTCCATCTAGTCAAGGCTATGGTTTTTCCAGTAGTCATGCATGGATGTGAGAGTTGGACTATAAAGAAAGCTGACCGCAGAAGAATTGATGCTTTTTAACTGTAGTGTTGGAGAAGACTCTTGAGAGTCCCTTGGACTGCAAGGAGATCCAACCAGTTCATCTAAAGAAACTCAGTCCTGGGTGTTCATTGGAAGGACTGATGTTGAAGCTGAAACTCCAATACATTGGCCACCTGATGCAAAGAGCTGACTCATTTGAAAAGACCCTGATGGTGGGAAAGATTGAGGGCAGGAGGAGAAGGGGACGACAGAGGATGAGGTGGTTGGATGACATCACCAACTCAATGAATATGAGTTTGAGTGAACTCCGGGAGTTGGTGATGAACAGGGAGGCCTGGCGTGCTGCGATTCATGGGGTCGCAAAGAGTAGGACATGACTGGGCGAGTGAACTGAGCATAAACCTCTACTTGAAGCACAGGTTAAACACTTCAGTTAAAGAAGAGACTTCCATGACATACTTTTTGCCAGAAACGTTGTTACTAGAAGCAAAATACATGAGGAACAGAAATGTAGGGAGAAGGGGTACTGATGCCCAGAAATGCCCTGTGGAAATGTGTCCATGCTCAAACAGAGGCCTAGCTAGGAAACTATGAGTAGGTACAACCCAGGACACGGGCCGGTGCAGGTGTTCCTTGAGTCAAACGATTACAAGTTTTGAGCGTTGAGTGATTGGAGGCCTGAGGAAGAGAAGGAGGTCAGAGTCTGAGTACAGCAAAAAAGCGTCGAGTGGGCATATTTCTGAGTTGGCTAGAAGAGGAATTCACAGGTGTTGGGGGTGCAGGTTGGGGTGGAGGAGAAAACAGTTGCTAATAAGTAAGAAAGATCTACTCAGTCAATAAGCCCACCCATTCACGATTCTGCTTCTACTCAGCTCTTGTTTCTGTTCTTATTTCTTCTCTTGTCAAATAGAAAGTATCTCACCTTCCTGGCTGAGTACAATTTTGGACAAACCTATAGTGAAGGTTCCCCGAGAAGGGGAAGTATGAGAGTTAAAACTTGCTAATCTTGAAGTAACATGAAAACAAACAAAACCAGGGGCATTAAAAGTAGATAAGACCAAAGGAAGACTCTACAGTATGTATCACAGAGCCAGTGGCCACACTATCTGTAGACAAGTTACAGATGGAATTCAGGGTTATCAGAGCTGCCTAACAAGAAAATATGCCACCCTGTTTAGTAGTGAGTTCCTTATCACTGAGAGTGTTCAAGGAGAGTTGGGGAGGAGACTAGGAGAGGAATGAAGAGTTTCGTAAAGATCCACTCCAACCCCGTGAGTACACCCTGACTAACTGACCTCTCCCTTCCCTTCTTAGGGATATAGTCATGAACCTGACACAGAGAGCCCCCTCCCTCGTGGAGGAACACGGTGATCAATGTCAATGATGGGAATAACTGTACTTTGGCCACCTCATGCGAAGAGTTGACTCATTGGAAAAGACTCTGATGCTGGGAGGGATTGGGGGCAGGAGGAGAAGGGGACGAGAGAGATGAGATGGCTGGATGGCATCACTGACTCGATGGACATGAGTCTCAGTGAACTCCGGGAGTTGGTGTTGGACAGGGAGGCCTGGCGTGCTGCGATTCATGGGGTCGCAAAGAGTCGGACACGACTGAGTGACTGATCTGATCTGAAACTGGCTGAGAAGGTGAAACTGTATTTCACATTTCTATCCCACAACTATCTCCCCCTCTTCTTGACTTCCAAAGCAAAGAGCTTTTCTGACCTTGAAAGCCCCAGTGTGACCACAGAAAATAAAAACTCTTTGGATGACGATCTACACTATTCTTTTCTCAGCATAATGGAATTGCATTACCCCATGCGGCGGGCTGGGCTGTGAAGCTCAATGGTGCAGTACCATTTACCAGAACCAGGCCCAAGCTCCTCAAATGTGGGTGCTCCCTCAGGGGGAGTACCCAGCTCTGTGAAGAAGGTATATGAACAAACACACATCTTACAGCATTGATTTTTCTTTAAGATTTGGGGGAAGAAACATGCTTGGCATTTGTATTGGTTTGTTCAATAAATCAAACAGTACAGAAAAGAATGCCAAGGTCACATAAATTTTTAAGATTAAATGCAGGATCTGAGAGAAAGTGCTTGCTTACACCGGAAGTATTTATGGTTATACCTACAGATCCCTGAAGGAATACATTCTTCCCCTAAATAGGACATTTTGGTAGAAAAGTTCAATCAGCAAAGATTTACTCCATGATCTTCAGGCAGCAACCCTTGCCTTCTGTTTTCAATTTTCTTCTTTGGAGGTCCAGAGATGAGTCCATAAAGAGTGTTGGTCCCTGAAGGTAATCTGTGCTCAAAATTAGCTGTAAGAACGGTTCCAATATTGGTCTTCTAGGTCATAATCAACCACTGTTCCTATAGCTCTGAAATTCTTCAAACTTAAATGCACTAATTTTCAGATTCTCCTCCCCTTCCCCAAGAATATTATAAAGCAATGTATAACTTGTGTATAAAACCAGAGGTATGCACAAAGCTGCTTTAGAAATCCTTATATGCAAAGCAAGAAAATAGTTCTGAAAATCTGCTAGCCCTCCATGTACACATAAGTATAATCTGGAAACAGGGCAGGCTACCAAGGGCAAGCCTTAGCTGGGAACAGGTGAGACAGGCAGCATTCTCTGAGTATAACTTGGGAATGTGGAAAACCCCTTCTCTACCACTTAGTGATGGCAGCTAAAGTTTCGGGCACTGGTTAAAGCATTTCTTTGTGCTGTCTCATATCCTTATGAAGCAGGGATTACTGTCCCCAATTTGCATGTGAGGAAATTGAGGATCAAGCATGTAAAAGCTGCCTAACTTAAAAGTGACACAACTGAGATTCAAATTCAGGTCTGACTTCAAAGTCACAGCATTTTTTCCATCATATTTTCCCCATGCTGTCATTCTGCCTTCTCCTTCTAACTTGTGTTTTTCTCTCCCTCCCTTTAAACAAACCCTTTTCTTACTCTAGTAATTATTAGATTGCTTACCATTTACCTAAAGTTCAACATGAGGCTTTAATTTCCTAGAAGCCATCATGACGTTGGGATTACGATGTCAAATGCCTGGCTGCTTTGTTCTCACAGCATCTTCTACTGTGGTGGGATTATTTAACTGCTATTAGGGCATAATCAATGGTTCAGCTGTCCATAGGACGGTCTGACACAAAAGCACCCACTATCAGTCAAACCAATCTAAGCTCGAGCATTATAGCTCTCTTTCCTTACCAGGTACAGTTTTCTGGTCACAGCTGGAACTCTGCTTAAGGTTAGTAGCCACACAAGAAGTAGCCTAAATGATCCCTGCAGTATACCAAAAGGTGCCTGAGCTGTTTCTATTGCATTCAGATAGACAGGACACCTTCTCTGTCAATCTGTCCTGGGTCAAATAAAATGGAAAGCAAATGATGCAAATTAATTTTGATTTCCAACATCTCTGGATACAGATATAAGGCTATCTTATTCCAAGAAGGATTATATCACCACAAACACTCTTCTCTGGTTTTTTTAAAAAATCACTGATTCTCTTTCTTTTCTTTGAATCTAACAATTTCTAAAATCAACTATCCACTTTTCTCTTTCACTCCACGCTAATAGTTTCACTCCATGTCTGACCCCTTTTCATGAAACATCACTGTAATTTCTCCAGTGTTTTCTCTGATGACTAGATTATTCACTCTACGCCCCTCTTAACTCCTGTTTATAATTTTGAAGCCCTATCAAAGTCAGTTTCACTGTTCTTTCCAGATAGGCACTCAGCCAATATATTGCCAATAACACTCACTCTTGTGCTAACTTAAAATACACAGTGTAGCCTGCCAAGTATCCTTATTTGGCAAGAAGGTCCCTTAGTTCCCAAGATCTTTGACCATCCATTTTTAGATCCAAATCCTCAGTGCTTAATATTTGGATATCTCTCTCTTTTTAATTTGTCCTTATGTGTTCCCTGAAAGAATAAGGAAAAGAGATCAATCATCTGTTTGCTTTCCTAGACAAGAAAAAAATGTCCTTGCCATTATGGTCATTTACTCTGGAATTATTACCACTAAAACTTTTGATATAAACAAAAATATTTTCCAGTTTAAAAAAACTCCCAAAATAACCTCCAAAAAGTTATAATAAAAATTAAATTGTGAAAGATTAAACAGTACATATTGCTCTAAAAGACCATGTTTCTTTATCTTAATTCCCTCTTTCCAAACAAACTAAATTCGCATTCATTTACAATCTCCCAAATCGCTCACTATTGTAGAGGAACAGAAAACAAAGGCTCCACAGATGACTAAAACTATAATTAAAATGAAACCATTCTATATTTTTTGAAAGTCAAAAAACGACATGATATTTCATTGTGGAGATGGGCCTACTACAAAGAAGACATTAACTGTCTTGGATCTCTTGTTTACATTTTGTCTAAATGTGTCTGTCGGTTTGGTTCCACGGAATCCTAGCTGTTCATCTCAACGGAAGTCAGGAGAGCAAGGTTTCTCCTAAAACAGCTTTAAGGTTAAAATATGAATATGCTTTAACAACCACCTTAGCTCAAAAAGTATCGAATTAATTCTGTAAGTCGATTCTAATTCACTATCATTCACGAGAAGCTGCTTATTGTAGTATCACTGGAATAGGACACTAAATGGTGTTGCTTTCATTATTAAGAAAGTAACAAAAATAGTAATTAAGTTTCCCCATAAACAGTGCTTATGCAAGACCAGAGGCGCATCAGAAACGAACATTTTCAGCACTCTAACAACGACTGCCCCGTTCAGTAAGTAACTCGATGTCCACTGGTCAGTTTTGTGTTAAAGTTTGTCTGCAAGCTGTCAGGAGCCAACGCGGCTTGGCGGCCGCTTCAGCCTTTACCCCCAGGCCTGGTGCACTTCTCCGAGCCCAGGAATCCGGGACGCCAGCGGGTCGGCAAAGGGGCCACCCCGGGGCCCGCGGAAGGCCCGGGGGCCCCTCGAAGTGCGGGAGGGCGCGGGCTCCAGGCTCACGGAGCAGGGCTGGCGCGGTCGCCCTTGGCGGGAGGCGAGCTCCTGGGCCCGCTGGCAGGAAAGCAAAAGTTAGTGGGCTCTCCTCGCCCGCGAACATCTCTCCCGGGAAGCGGCCTGCACCCTGCGCTGATTTGGGAGACTCGCGACTCGCCTTGCGAGAGACGCCCGGGTCACGCCCGGCGAGGCCGGCGTTCCGGCGTCCGGGGAGGGAAAGCCGCGACCCGGAGGCGCCGCACGCCTGGCCGAGACGGCCGGAGACGCCCGGGCTGCTTCCCACTCTTCCGGGCGCCAACTTCTGCATCGGATCCGCGCGAACTTCCCGAGCCGCTCCCGGCCGCGCAAGGCCGCGGGAGCCCGGGACGCCGGCCCCGGGTCGGGCGGGGGTGCCTGCAGTGGGGTCCGGACCGCGGCAGGGCCTGGGCCCGCGACGCCGGGACGAGTCGCGATCGCGATAGGCCTGCCCCCCACCCTCTCCCCTGCGGCCTCCGGCCTGGCCCCTTACCTGGCTCCCAGGCCGGGCGCGAGCAAGAGGCCCGGCGCGCGGCGAGGGCAGGGACGGCTACCGGGGTTCGAGGGGACGGCTGCCCGCGGCGCGGCTCCCACGCTTCCGCCCGAGTCAGGAGTTGAACATTCCGCCTCTCTGCCCCGCGCCAATGAGGAACACAGTCACGGCAACAGCACCACCTACCTCCGAGCGCGGAACCGCCGGGCCTCCCTGCAGGCGTCCCGCACGCCCGCCCGGCTGGCCGCAGCGCAGACGCGCCAGCCAGCCAGACGGGGGAGGGCGCTCCGGCTCCCGGGCTGCACCCCTGGGGCACCTTGCGCCCCGCGCCCCGGAACCCTGCCAGGCCGCCGCAGGCTTCACACGGCACCCCATACTGTGGGGGCGCGGGGAGAGGGAGTATGTCTCTGTGCCCCTTTGTGCCTTCACGATCTTTGCACTCAACTCATCCTTATCCATAAACATTGACTATGAAAAAAGCGCTGGGATACAAAGACAAGGGAGGTTGCTTCGTGTGGGACAGAAGTTAATTATCCACTTGGGAAGAGGACCGACGTGTACAGATATTTCTAGGGAGATAGGGCTGAAAGCTGCTTCAGTGAAATTATCAGTAGATACCTGCGTGATTTTGAGGAGGGGTCCTGGTCTGTTCTCCTGGTTGCTGACGTTAGCGAAGCCGATTTCAGATGAAACTAGAATGCATTCCAGGGGTGAGCAAAGGGTGGAAACCAGCACCGGGGAGAGAAGTTACGATCAGTGAGGAGGATGGTTCTATGAAGCAAACGGGAGACGAGGTTCGAAAGATACGGGCAGCGCAATCCAGGGCTTACTGAGTTTGAATTTTATCATCTATGGACACAGGGGAACTGGGGAAAGTTAGACTCAAAGGAATGAAATAGCTTTTGTGGGTTTTGTTTTTAATGGTGATTTCGAGAGAGAGCAGTCCACAGTAGATGCAGGATGGGTTGCTAGGGCAAAACCGGGAAGCAGCATATGGTGACCACCTGGTTATGTGGTTATCAGGACTTGGCGCATACAAAATAGAATTAGGAAAGAAGAAACGGACTTGAGAGGCATGTTTCAGGAAGAAGCCACAGGAACTGGTGATCCACTAGAAGTGAAAAGAAAGAAGAAAAAGTCAGAGATGATGCCAAGATTTCAGACCTGGGTGACTGGAAGAATGATGGTGTCATTGACAAAAATAGAGATAAGCAGACTAAGAGCTGGCTTTCTGTTGAGTTTGAGGTCATGGGAGGAAAAACCGGTAGAGATGCCCCAGTTGAAACGTGAAACTGATTCAGAAAAGTGGTCGGGAGGGAAATATAAAATTTCTAAACCATTCATATAGTTAAAAATATCAAACTGGAGAAATGAGTGAAAAAAAAACCCACTTTCTAGTCTGTGATTCAGATTAATTATTTGAATTTTCCCTTTGATTAAAAACTGGAAATTTCAGCATTGATAATCTATTTGGGGAACTGAAAATTAGGATTAGTGAAAACTGTCATACTAAAAATGAAAAACAAAACTCTGGTATAGGTAATCAAAGAATTCCATAAACCATCTAACCATTAAAGGGAAAACTAAAGCTCTTTAACACAGACCTAGGTATAGAGTGTGGAGAAGGAAATGGCAACCCACTCCAGTGTTCTTACCTGGAGAATCCCAGGGACGGGAGCCTGGTGGGCTGCCGTCTATGGGGTCGCACAGAGTCGGACACGGCTGAAGCAACTTAGCAGCAGCAGTAGGTATAGAGTGACTCCAGTTATTGCACCCCACCTTCAAAGGCACTAGATTGTAATGGAAAGGACACTGGGATGGGAACCTGACTTCTGGTTTTAGGCCTGCCAATTATCAGCTGGGGTATTTTGCTAGACAGGCCTCGGTTTTCTTCCCTGCAAAACAATATCGCCCATCAAATGTTAGCTGAAGTTTCCAGCTTTCAATTTCTGAATAATATGGCTTTAAATTTGGAGCATATGTCACAATATTTTTAGCCACAATCCCTTTCCTTTCCACCTGTTCTTTTCTTCATTTTATTTTTCTTCAGATAATTAGGCTAAGAGAATAACCAGCAGGAACAGTGAATACTAAAGGGTAGTCTCATAGATATGCTGAAAGGATAACCCTGTAAGGCATTCTCTTGTCTTCCCAACTAGGTTGCAAGGTCCTTGAAGTCATATATTCTATTGTATCTGTTTATAGCTGAAAGAAATATATAATAATTGTGTAATAAACTGATTTCTTCAAGTCTGATTTTTCTTAGGTCAACTTGCCTGTTTCCTTATGGCTATACTGATCTCTTTAGGTCCCAAACTTAATAAATATACTCTAGTGTTTATTCCTATGGTCAATTTTTATTCCCAAGATCAACTCTGCTTTTTCAGACTTTAAAATCTTTTTGAAAGCAGATTGGTTAATTCTCACCAAGCAGAGTATAAGTTTACAAATGTAAATAGCAATAACAAAAGAGAGCTAGTCAAACCTCTCTTATCAGGCTTTCCTATTCCTTTATTTCACATGTCTCTGCACTAAAAATAGATGTACTTTCAGCAGTGGGGTGAGTTAGAAGTCCTTAGCACCCTCTTATATCCAAGAATACCCTCCAAAATAAACATGCAATGTCAGTAAAAAAATCAGTATTTGCTATGCAAATATAGCTTAAAAGTCTCCTAGCCCTTTATTCAATCAGATTGCCACTAAGTTCCTCTAAAATAGAAATTCCGGAGCTGCTATCAGTGGATCAGAGAAGTGCAGGCAGACCTCCCACTAAGAATGGAAGGAAAGGCAACTTGAAAGGCAGAAAGAATTCTGAGTATTCTTCACTCTTCTTGTATCGATAAGAGCTGTCATGCTTGTACATTGGAGTATTTTTTTCTAGCCACCTCAGGTCTCCGTCTTCGATTGTGACTGATTTGTGTTTGAATCATAACTAAGAATTGACCAACTTTTACACAAAAGTTGATGTTTTACCTCCTGTGCAATTTTGGGTCCCTAGGAAAAAAGGCATACAATCAAACATCTTTTAAGATAAGTAGCCTTTACCTTAAACTCACAGATGAACCCCAGGTCATTTTTCGAGCTTAGATTTCACATCATATTTGAGGACTAAAGGACTCACAAGAGTATTTCGGGTACCAAATTTGCTTAGGTTTTCCAGGACATGAAAGGAGTGGTAGGTCAAGAGTAGAAATTGGAGACTTTTACAAAATTAATTCAATAAGCATTTACTGAATGGCAGGCACTGTGCTGAGCTTTTTGATTGTAGCAGTGACCCAAATATGGTCCCTACTTTCACAGAGTTTTCAGAGTGCCGTGGAAAAGCCAGTAAAGATGCAAGCAGTGTGCTAAGTGGGCAAATACCCGGACCTACAGCAGGGCACCTGACACAGTTTCTGGGAGTCAATAAAGGCTTCCAAGAAAAAGAAGCCCTAAGTCCATATGAGAATGATGTTGAGAATTTGCTGGACAGAAAGGTAGGAAAGCTATTCTAGGTGAAGGAAACGGCAAGTACAAAGGCCCAAGAACATTTAACAAGTTCAAAGACTAAATCCCCTAGTAGCTGAGTAAAAGATATTGCCAAGAGGGAATAATAATCCTCACAGTGGCTGTAATACTAGTAGCCATAGCAATAATAATAACAGTGATGGCTAATATTTTCTGAGACCTCATGTGCCCTGCACCGAGCTAAGAGTTTTACACAAGCTCACTCCACCTAATCTTCAAAATAACCCGACAAGGCAGTTTAAATCATCATCCTATGCTGTAGGGCAGGAAGAAATCTTGGAAATCTTAAGCCACTTATCTTCCCTCATGGAGCAAGATATAAACTTTAGAGCTTGTTCTTTTAGATGAAGGAGTTCTCCAACTTTTTGGTCTCAGGATTTCTTTACATTCTTAAAAATCCTTGAGATAAAATAAATAAGCCATGAGATGTAATATATAGCATAAGGTATATTGGTCAATAATAGTGTATGGGTAATACACTAGTAATAGTAATAGTGTATGGTCAGTAATAGTGTAACTTTGTGTGGGGACAGACTTATTGCAATGATCATTTCATACTGTATGCACATGTCAAATCACTTTATTATGTGAAACTAACATAACATTGCACATCAACTGTATTTCAAAATAATTAAATTTTAAAACACATTTATATAAGTAAATAAGTCCTTGAGGATGTCAAATAACTTTTGTTTATGTGAGTTATACCTTTTATACCTGTCAATATTTATCATATAAGAAATTAAAACTGAAATCTGTTAATTTCATTTTAAAACAATAAAGCCATAGATTAATGTGAATAACATATTTTAGTGAAAAATAGCTATTATCCAAAATAAAAAAGCTAGTGAGAGAAGTGTCATTGTTTTATATTTTTGCAAATCCCTTTAATATCTGGCCTAATAGAACAGCTGGATTCTCATATCTGCTTCTGCATTAAATCTATTCCAGGATCACATTACATTTACCCTGTGGAAGATTCTACTGTACACTTGAAAGGAGGACAGTGAAAATAACGTCTTAGTATTCTTATGAGAAAAGCTTTGACCTTTCAGACAAAGGGTTTCTGGGCTGCTTTTTGAGAACTGCTATCTAGGAATTTAAAGATATTCTTGGGGAGAGTTCATTGCTCTGTGCTTTGCCTCAAGATGCAGCATCATGGGTCAGCTCCATCGAGCAGGATGCTAGACATTAGAAGTTCTGGAATGTGGTGCCAGTCCTGTCCCTAAGCAGCTGTGACTTAGCTGAGATAACGCTGCTTGACGGTTATGTGGGATGATAAAGGCCTATGTACTGAATCTTGGGTCCTATTCACTGCTCACTCTTGCTATTGTTTCCTGTGCTTGTCTTTAAAAATCCTAGATCTAAGGCATTGAGACTGCCATTATTCTTGTTTGTCCTTCAGTTCAGTTGAGTCGGTCAGTCGTGTCCGATTCTTTGCGACCCCATGAATTGCAGCACGCCAGGCCTCCCTGTCTATCACCAACCCCCTGAGTTCACTCAGACTACATCCATAGAGTCAGTGATGCCATCCAGCCATCTCATCCTCTGTCATCCCCTTCTCCTCCTGCCCCTAATCCCTCCCAGCATCAGAGTCTTTTCCAATGAGTCAACTCTTCGCATGAGGTGGCCAAAGTACTGGAGTTTCAGCTTTAGCATCATTCCTTCCAAAGAAATCCCAGGGCTGATCTCCTTCAGAATGGACTAGTTGGATCTCCTTGCAGTCCAAGGGACTCTCAAGAGTCTTCTCCAACACCACAGTTCAAAAGCATCAATTCTTGGGTGCTCAGCTTTCTTCACAGTCCAACTCTCACATCTGTACATGACCACAGGAAAAACCATAGCCTTGACTAGACGGACCTTTGTTGGCAAAGTAAGGTCTCTGCTTTTGAATATGCTATGTAGGTTGTTCATAACTTTTCTTCCAAGGAGTAAGCGTCTTTTAATTTCATGGCTGCAATCACCATCTGCAGTGATTTTGGAGCCTCCCAAAAAAAGTCTGACGCTGTTTCCACTGTTTCCCCATCTATCTGCCATGAGGTGATGGGACCAGATGCCATGATCTTTGTTTTCTGAATGTTGAGCTTTAAGCCAACCTTTTCAGTCTCCACTTTCACCTTCATCAAGAGGCTTTTGAGTTCCTCTTCACTTTCTGCCATAAGGGTGGTGTCATCTGCATATCTGAGGTTATTGATATTTCTCCTGGCAATCTTGATTCCAGCTTGTGCTTCATCCAGCCCAGCATTTCTCATGATGTACTCTGCACATAAGTTAAATAAGCAGGGTGACAATATACAGCCTTGACGTACTCCTTTTCCTATTTGGAACCAGTCTGCTGTTTCATGTCCAGTTCTAACTGTTGCTTCCTGACCTGCATACAGGTTTCTCAGGAGGCAGGTCAGGTGGTCTGGTATCCATTCCCATCTCTTTGCCCTTAGCCCTACTTTATTGCAAGAAACTCATGTGTTCCTTCCCCAAAGAAATAACAGTTGGTTTTATTTTCTGGCAAGATTCTAGAGTTATTATTAAATGGCACTATTAAATGAAAGGCTGGTAGTCACTTTGAAAGTGAACATTAGGAACCAGCATGGACTCATTGACGTTAAGATATATATGAGACAAATCTAGTTTCCTCTATTAGGATCATCAAGGACTGTGAGGACTTCTGCCAGTGAAACATGTCAAAATTTCTCATGATGACTTTATAAGTCAGAAGAGGATTTTAACTGATGACAGTATAATATAATAAATTGCTGTTAGAAACTATACCCCAAAAGTGCTGATGTCACTGAGGCAGCAGCATTCTCTTAAGAAGGATTGTTAGACTTCCCTGGTGGTATGGTGGATAAGAATTCACCAATGCAGGGGACATGGGTTCAATCCCTGGTCTGGAAAGATTCCAGACCAGGAGCAACTGGTCATGCTATGGAGCAACTAAGCTTGTGTGGCACAACTATGGAGCCCATGTGCTGCAACTGCTGAAGCCTGTGTGCCCAGAATCTGTGCTCTGCAATAAGAGAAGGCACTGCGATGAGAAGCCCGTGCACCGCAACCAAGAGCAGCGCCTGCTCACCACAACTATAGAAAGCCTGATCACAGCAACAAAGACCCAGAGCAATCAAAAATTAATTAATTAATTTTAAAAAAGAAGAAGAGATGTTGCTGGGTTCTCTCTAGCCTGCCCAGTTCAACATTTCTACAACTTGGATGAAGATGTAGGTGGCATGCCTATCTAGAGAATAACATGCATTTTGAAGGAATAATTAGCATATTATGTAAAAGAATATCAAAACTCAACAACTTCACTCACAAATCTTTATTGACACCTCACGGCCTACTAAATAAAGTCCAAGATCCTTAAGGCATCTTTAAAACCCTCTATTAGCTCACCCAAATTTTCCTCCCCAACTTTATCTCCTAGCTCCAAGGGCTTCATGTTGCTCCTCTCCCACCAGCACCTTCCCTTCCTCCTTGAAACTTTTCTCCATCAGCTCTCACTCTCATCATCACATCTGTCCACCAAGCAAACTCTGTTCTTCCTCCACCACAGATGTGGCACTGGCAGTTTCTATTCAAATATTATGTTACTGAAATTGAAAGGAAACATAAAATGTTACAATAGTCTGATTTCTGAAACTGAGATTTCTGTCTTAACAGATCCAATAGAGATAGGTTTTCATCCCCAGATAACTGTCTTAGAGCCAGATGAGTTGGTAAAACATTATACATTATTTGGTTTCTTAGTCCCCAGAGCTTCCAGGAGACACATGGTGCTGTTTTTCTGCATAAACCAAATTCTCAGACCAAAGCACCCAGACATTCTAGGAAGGCCAGTAGTATCCCATGTGATATTCAGAATATCACCAATTTCTTGGATTTAGGCACATGTGATCAGGAAGGAGGGCTGTTTTATTTTTGCTATCTGGAAAAGCTAGAATTGTATTTCATAAGATAATTATTAGTTGCTGTTAATAATTGCTCAGTCAAGTGACAGCAACAATTTTTTATATAAAATGTTCGGTTATCTATAGATTTTTAAACTTTTGTTTTTACTTATTTATTTATGGCGGTGGTGGGTCTTTGTGTGAGGGCTTTCTCTAGTTGTGGCAATCAAGGCCTGCTCTCTAGTTATGGTGCGTGGGCTGCTCACTGCAGCGGCTTCTGCGGAGCAGAGTCTAGAGTGCAGGCTTCAGCAGTTGTGGTGCACCAGCTCGGTTGCCCTGCAGCATGTGGACTCTTTCCGAAGCAGGGGTAGAACCCGTGCACCCTGCATTGGTGGACAGATTCTCAATCACTGGACCTCCAGGGAAGTCCAGATATCTGATTACAGATTTTTCATGGCCCCTCTTAATTGTAAACAGCAGTAGATGATGCCAATAATCTAGTGTTTTCACTAGCCAGTTTTTTTCTCTTCAGTATGCAATTTTTAAATAACTGATATGTCTAGTCTCTATTTTCTTCATTTTGCCTGCCTACGAAATGTCTACAACCAGGTGATATAGTTTTTCTGGTCTACCTAAAAAGAGGCTGCTGCTGCTGCTGCTGCTGCTGCTAAGTCACGTCAATCATGTCCAACTCTGTGCAACCCCATAGACAGCAGTCCACCAGGCTCCTCTGTCCCTGGGATTCTCCAGGCAAGAACACTGGAGTGGGTTGCCATTTCCTTCTCCAATGCATGAAAGTGAAAAGTGAGAGTGAAGTCGCTCAGTCGTGTCCAACTCTTTGCGACCCCAGGGACTGTAGCCTACCAGGCTCCTCCATCCATGGGATTTCCCAGGCAAGAATACTGGAGTGGAGTACCATTGCCTTCTCTGTAGAAAGAGGCTAGAGGAAGGAATAAGGGAATGACTACTTTCTAGTAGTTGGAAACTTGCCAGTAGCTGGACCTCTCAAGAGTGGATTAATTAGTTTATCATAATCAGAAAATCCTGATCAAATGTCAAAGTCACATTTTTTATATTATTATTTTGAAGTTAAAATTCTTCTACCAAATACTTATATAAGTTCTACTTGGTTTTTTTTTGTCACCATTTTTTCTAACTTTTCAATGTCCACTTGTATTAAGTCCCTGTCCTTGTTGTAATGCCTTCCAATTTAGTATCATCTGCAAATTTCATTAACATGCTATTTACTCCCTCTTCCAGATCATTAATAAATGCTATTTTCTTGTGTATTAAATTTTGCGGTCAAATAGATTTAATTTGCTGTTGTAATTTCAGTGCATGTTTTCTAAAGATACAATGCCGTTAAGAATGGTCTTAACATAGGCTTAAATCCATACCTAGTTTATAGCTATTTTACTATTATGCAATTCATTTGTGTTCTCTAATCAGCACTGTTGTGAGCTCCATTGAAGCAATAATCTATTGATTTTCTCTTCCTTCTTTTTCAATACAGTCATCATCTTGGCTTTAAATACACAGCAATAGCAGAGTTAGCACTATTGTGTAGTTGTAATCCACCACTATTTATAAGAGCAAATTAAGTCTTTTATTCTCAGTGGATATTTTTCCACTGTTAAAGAAATATTCTAACATTAAAAATTATTTTATGACCATATTTTATTTTCTTAAGCACAGTATCACTTTTCTAAAAAGAAAGAGATTCTAGAATTTTAAAGCAAGTAAATGTAATGTATATTACATTTATATATACATACAACAGATATTTTATATAAATAATATATTCTATATATAGAGAGATAAAGATACATTAGAAGTGTGTGCTATACATTTTCTTTTATAATAAATCAGTTCACTGACTCCCTGACTCTTATAGGCTATGGGGTGACTTTGTTCATTATAATGGACTCAGACGTGCCACCTTCAAATTAGAGAATGAGATTCATTAAGCCTTTTTTTCACTTTGTGTCACACATTATCCTCCTTATTGGAGTCAGTTTTCATTTTCAATGAGATGAGGCTTCTCACATGCCACTTATTTCTACTTAATGTTCACATACTCGGAGAAGGCAATGGCACCCCACTCCAGTACTCTCGCCTGGAAAATCCCATGGACAGAGGAGCCTGGTGGGCTGCAGTCCCTGGGGTCGCTGCGAGTCTGACACGACTGAGCAGCTTCGCTTTCGCTTTTCACTTTCATGCACTGGAGAAGGAAATGGCAACCTACTCCAGTGTTCTTGCCTGGAGAATCCCAGGGACGGGGGAGCCTGGTGGGCTGCGGTTCAATGGAGTCGCACAGAGTCGGACACGACTGAAGCGACTTAGCAGCAGCAGCAGTTCACATATTGCAATTTTACATCATTTTTTTCAGGAGGTTAGCCTTCATGTTTCTACATAATAGTTCCAGGAAATATTTTCTCTTCCCTCACTGTCAGTCTCTCTCTCTCTGCTGCTGCTGCTGCTAAGTCCCTTCAGTAGTGTTCGACTCTGTGCGACCCCATAGACAGCAGCCCACTAGGCTCCTCTAGCAACAGAATACAAAGTAACTATAAGGCATTAAAATAACTGTACCCATGCACAGTTGGGGGCAAATTATGAACAATAAGATACAAAAAGGCCAAAACGCAACTGCCACTTCTGAGGTTCAGGGAGCAAAAGCAGAGTACCATGCATGGTCTCTGCAAACAGCATCAAGGGGGTAGGCAGACCACCTGAGCCACCCCTCCAGCCCGACCCTCCAATCTACCCCTAACCTCTCGCCATTTGAGGGAATAGCTCACCCTCCCTCCCGAGGAGTGAGCAAAGGCACATGTTACTTGTTTTCGTTCCCTCTTGCTATAGCACGGATCCCAGCAAAGCCTTGCCCAAGTTTCCCGTCTGGCCTATAATCAATTTCTGTTGATTAAAGAGTCCAAGGCCCCAGGGCTGGGCTCCAGAAGCCCCTGATCCTGCTAGAGGGTGAGTGTTTGGAGGAGAACTCGTCCCGCCCAGCCTGGGGGCCAGCCTGCGGAGGGGAGTCACGTGGTCGCCATCTTCTTGGTGTGTTTCACCTGTTCCCCCAGGACGTGGCTCTCCCCCAGGGCAGAGCCCAGGGCCTGCAGAGCCAACAAGGCGTGGTTCCGGTTCTTCTTCATGAGACTGGCAACTCCCATAGCGTCCTGGGTTTTACCCCACTCTTCTTGGGGCAGCTTCCACGCGTCCTGGAAGAGAGCACGGCTGTCTGCCCCGCTGGTTTTGTATTTTCAAGGGACCGCTGGTTGCCCTCACGCTTCTCTTCGGCTGATTCGTGGAAAAAGTGGCCCCTGCCCTCCAGAGCCACATCGTCCCAGTGGAAATAGAAGCCCAGAGAGAGGTAGGTGTTAGAGGACTGCGGAGGCAGGTTGACGGGGCCGTGGACTGTGGCCTCCACCTCTGTGGAATAGTTCTCAAGCATCTGGGAGCTCTTGAGTAATTGGTAATAAGGAGAGAAGTTGAAAAAATGGTGTGGCTGGTCCTGGTGGCTAAGAATAGCTGAGTGGTTGGTTCTGAAAGTTGTGACCAGAAAGAGGTTGGAGGGTGGTTGAGGTGTCGATGAAAATAATAGACAATCTGTAATAAGACTAGAAAAGTTTAATTTGAGCCCAGATGAGGACTAGCCCAGAATCCTGCTTCCAAGATTACTCTGAGAAACTGATCTGGAGAAGCAGGGTTTTCAACATAGTTTTATATCTTGTGAAAACAAAGAACAATGAACAAGTCAGGGTTACATTTCTTCAGTGTTTCAAAAAAAAAAAAAAAAACAGAAACAGGGCATTCCCTGGCAGTCCAGCGGTTAGGACTCCATGCCAAGGACCCAGATTCAATCCCTAGTCAGGGAGCTAAGATCCCACAAGCCGTGTGGTGTGGTTAAAAAAACAAACAGAAAAAAGACAAAAAAACAAAAACAGAACAGAGCAGTAGGTACCCAGTGAGTCAGTATGGTCTTGGCACCTGGGAAGGGAGTCTTATCATCAAAGGAGAACCAGTGTCAGTGTCCAAGGAAGAGTGGTGTTTAACCTTAATTTTTTAACATGGACATTATTTACTTCTGCTCAGTAGGCCCTTTTCTTTAATAATTAAAGCAGTTGTACAATGTATGTTTGATAGGCCATAAGCAGGCTATTGTATTTAGCATAAAATTCATATTAACTCATGTATAAACCAGAATGACTTCCCTGTATCTCGATATGTGAAAATTTCTTTTATCAGAGGCTGGCAGAATGGGTTTCCCAGGTCTGTTTCGTCCAAACACTGTTAAGCAAGAGACAGATCCAAGGGACTGCCAAGCACACTGCTGAGAGTTGATTCTTTTCTTTTTATGTATAAATGTATTCTTTTACGTGCTCCCAGTGCAGGAGCATTGGGATACATTTATATATGTGTATTCTTCTTAAAAAATTTATTTATTTTTAATTGAAAGATAATTGCCTTACAGTATTGTGTTGGTTTCTGCCACACATCAACATGAATCAGCCAGAGGTATACACATGTTCCCTCCCTCTTGTACCTCCCGTCTGCCTCCTACCCCTCTAGGTTGTTACAGAGCCCCGGTTTGAGTTCCCTAAAAATATGGAATGGTTCACAAATTTTCGTGTCATCCTTGCACAGGGGCCATGCTAATCTAATCTGTATGCATCCGATTTTAGTATATGTGCTGCCGAAGTGAGCACTGAGAGTTGATTCTTCACTATTCACATCTCTCACAAATTCATCCTTCTGACACGTTCCAGTCTATTCACTACAAATCAGGTTGAATGATAAATCTCTGTATAATTTTCCCCACTTACAGTTCTTTCTTTAGAAGATCTTTTAGTTGGACTATGTAGGATCTTTGTTTGCAGCATGTGGGATCTAGTTCCCTGACCAGGGATCAAATGCAGGCCCCCTCCTGCATTGGGAGCACAGAGACTTAGCCACCAGACCACCAGGGAATTTCCCTGGATAGTAGTTTTTTACTTCATTAATGCAAAGCAAACCTTACCAAACTTTTGTGGTGGACGTTTCAAAATAATTGTAAGTCAGATGTGCAAAATCCTACTGAATTATTTCAGTTGAGTAATCAAAATTCAGCCTCACTAAGCCAGCCTTTGGAGAAGGAAATGGCAACCCACTCCAGTATTCCTGTCTGGAGAATCTCATGGACAGAGTGGTCTGGCGGGCTACAGTCCATGGGGTTGCAAAGAGTCAGACACGACTTAGCGACTAAGCACAAGCTGGCCTTGGTCAGTGTAGACAACCAGTTTATCTGGATCATTTCACAGAGCTCTCTAACAAGTTTCAGTGTTTCAATTACGTAGCTTAAGATCTGTGACTAACATCCCTAGCCTCTGGAGGAATATGCTTTAGACGCACCTCTAAATGGTTCAGATTATTTCTGGTTCTGAAAGATCCAGATGCACAAGTTTTAGTGTTGACATCCTGTTATGAAATACAGCTCATGGATATTCTTAAAGTCATAGGCTGATTTTAGTAGTTTTATTTCCCAAATGTATGTAAGTGGAGGCCAAATCAAGTTCTTACCTTTCCCCAGACTCTTTCTTAGACAAGTCCCAGTGGACCTTGAATGGTCTTATTCCATGAAAAGTTGGGAGATTGGTGGATCCTTTGGGACAAATGTTAATGAGGACTTTGACGTGTCAGACTCGAAGATTAAGGCTCTGGCTGCAATACAGCATAGGGACTAAGAACATGGGCTTTGGAGTTGGATAGACCTTGACTGAGGTCTGCTGCTTATGAGCTGTGTGACCTTGAGTGTTTTACTCAGCCTTTCTAAGCCTCATTTTCTTCACCTATAAAAGCAGGATTTTTGTTTGGATTGAATAAGTCAACATATGTACAGTGTTTAAAACAGGGCTTTGAGTTAGTGTCGCTGTTATTATTGGTCATGTTTCATATGCTAAATATTCTTTATTATCATTATTCAGTTATATGAATTGTTTTCTCTGGAATTAGTTTTTCTCTTTTATGGTACTAGTTTTCCTAGGCATCTCTGATCAAATTAGTCATTTAAAAAAATAATTTATTTATTTTAGACTGTGCTGGGTCTTCATTGCTATGCGGACTTTTTCTCTAGTTGTGAGCGAGGGCTACCCTGCAGTTGCGGAGCGCAGGCTTCTCATCGTGCTGGCTTCTCTTGTTGCAGCGCACTGGCTCTAGGGCTCGAGAGCGTCAGCAGTTGCAGTGCGTGGGCTTTGTTGCTCAGTGGTATGTGGGATCTTCCTTGATCAGGGATCAAATCCGTGTGTGTCCTGCATTGGCAGGCAGATTCTTTACCACTGAGCCATGAGGGAAGCCTGGTCATTAGTTGTTTATATGTAAGAATGAAGAATTAGATTTGACTATTTTAGTTAGCGGTCATGGATTTTCTTTATTGTTGGGAAATAGATTTTTTTCCTATAGGACACTTCCTTGAATAGGAAGACTCTATGGTAACCTCGAGTACATGCAAGGACTAGTTGGCAAGCTGTCTTGCTTCAGATGCAGTTAACTTGTACACATATTTTCACGGTGGACTCAGCCAGAACAGCAGAAGTAGAAATCTTGCCTTGGATTTCTTTCTTTCTCATTTTGTGAAGTTATAACTTAAGATAGCTAATGAAAAAGTATGCAGGAGGTGACCAAAAAAGTACTCAGGAAGAGTATCCCATTGGATATTTAAATGAAAGTTTTGCTATAGCTGGTGTGGCCAGTTATCAAGAAGGCCAAAATCAGGAAAAATTAAAAATTGATGAAGGGCATCTAAAGTATCACTGCAGTCTCTGAGTAGTTGTCAAAAATAGCAGGGAAAAAACTGTCCCCTAAGCTTATTATAACTTAGGGGATTTTAAGAGAAAGGAAGAATGATGTCAATGTGTATTCTGGGGATTTATCTTTACGTGGAAAGGTAATGGCTTGGTTAGGCTCCTGTGTCTGAGAATGCATCCCATGCTGAACGATGCCTTAGCACAAAACTGGGGAAGGCTTGAAGTTTCAGTCTTTCTTTCTCTCCTCACTAGTCTCTGAAATGAAGAGTTAGAGAAGAGAGGTTTACTTTCCCTGATATAAATTATGACACCTACCCTTATGAGGCAGAAGGAGAGGTGGCTAGTTTGGGTTTTAATTAAGACCATTTGCTGTTATCTAGTATAACAGGCTTTTTTTTTTTTTTGTCATTTATAGTTTCCTTTCAAAGAGAATGACCCTAGTGATAGGAGGGTCTTCTGTTGCCCAGTACAAACAATATCTTCATTCCCAGTCAGAATGGAGATTTTTAAGTTTGGAGCTAAGAAGTAGGATAAAATTAAGTTGATCTGCATAAAGAAGAAAGTGTGACTTAGGGTTCCTAAGGATTATCTGCAAACTGGAGGGGTGGGGAGAACCTGGACTAGAAAGAGCAGAGCCTAGGATACACAGCAAAGAAGAAAGCTTTGGAAGACAAATTATGTTCAATGAGGATTTTTTTTTTTCAAGGAAGATTTTTTAAAATGAAATACTGTGCAGTTCTGGAATGAAACCCACTTCTCCCACCTTATCTGCCAAAAAAAAAAAAAAAAAAAGGTAAATCTGCATGGTTCAATAATGCTCTGATTTCAGTAGATTTAGTTTTTAATAAAATAAAACATAGCAAACAATGTGAAAACACACACAGGCTAACCAGACATTCAGCTTCAGGGATAAAATCATATCAGATACAGTGGAAGTCCCTCCCTGAATATGAGTGGATAATTTATGGTGAAGGCTTAAGGGCTTCCACTAACATATATATGGTTTATTGATGCAGGGACGCACACATACATTTTTGTTCTAAAGAGAAAACTTCAGAGAAAAATACTCCCAAATCTCTTCCCTAAACTTCACAATATTTGGGCAAAATTAATCTCATGCTTTGGTTCCCAAACTTTTTTTGGTTATTTTTAGCTTTTTCCTCCTTGGGGACAATAGGATAGGCTGATAGTGAAGTCTCACAGTTAATAACGTAGGCTTTGTAATTTTTTTTGTTTACTTTTTATTTTATATTGGACTATAGTTGATAGTTTCAGATGTACAGCAAACTGACTCTGTTATTCATATACATGTATCTTTTTTCACTCTTTTCCCATTTAGATTTGTTACTTATCATTGAGCAGAGTTCCCTGGGCTAGTCCTTGTTGGTTATCTATTTTAAATACAGCAGTGTGTACATACTAGTCCCAGGTTCCCTAACTGTCCTCCCCTTCTCCTCCCGCCGCATAACCATGAGCTCATTCTCTAAGCCTGTTAGTCTGTTTTAACAGTATGCTTTGGAATCAGATACACCTCATTTGAAACCCCACCTCTACCTTAATCGAAACATGTCTCCTGTATTGCAGGTGGATTCTTTACCGATGAGCAACCAGGGAAGCCTCTTATTTCTCTAGCCATCATCTTTTCTTGGTGCTCAATTTCCATGCCCCGTGTACAGATTTGATTCACTTGCTCCAAAGCAGTTTTTTCTAACGACTAAGAGAACTCTGCACAATAGACCTATAACACAGCTGCATATTTCAATTATCCCCATAACCCCTCCCCCCACAACTGTCTTAGTGTTGACTTAATGTTATTCATTTGCTTGTGTTGTTACTGAAAACAAACTCTTAATTAAAATGGCCAGCATCACCTGGCTCACATAGAGTGCCACAAGCAGTAATCCCTAATTTAATGTACCCTTTGGCTCATACCTCCAATTTAGTTTTTGAAACTAGGAATATAAATGGATTTCATAATGGCCTGTGAGCATCAGGTGACAGATTAGAATCACTAATGAAGAGCCACTTTCTTGGGAGGATTAACATTGCATGATTGTTTCTAGGTTCCATGAACTGAACCTGTAATTGAACACGGAGGTCAGGCTAAAATCGAACTTCTTGAGTGAATTATGTATGTATGACTTGTGTTAACACTTTGGTTTGGTTCCTCATCTATTCTTTCATGGTGCTGGTTTAGTCACTAAGTTGCTAAGTCATAGACTCTTGCGACCCTATGGATTGTAGCCTGCCAGGCTCCTCCATACATGGAATCTCCCAGGCAAGAATACTGGAAGTGGGTTGCCATTTCCTTCTTCAGGGGATCTTCCCAACCCAGGGATTAAATTTGGGTCTCCTGCGTTGCGGGCAGATTCTTTACCACCTGAGCCACCAGGGAAGCCCCCATGTATTCTTACATATATGACCATTTTCTCTGCTGGTAAGAAGCATGAGGCTTTTCTTCTATTTTCATCTCCCCACTCTTTCATTCAGTAATTTGAAATGTTTTCTATTCCTCTGAAAATAACTTTTAGGTTGGGTATAGACAAGATAGTTATCCTCTGTTTCAATTATTGCAGTACTCCTTTAGTAAAACTCAAGTAACCCAAGTTTGGGGTGCAAAGGATGAGCAACGCACAGGCCTCTTGAACTGCTCCCCCACCCAGGTCAAGTTCAAGAACTCAATGCCCTCGTGTAAGTTTCTCTTCTTTCCCCTCCTTTCGTGATTGGTTTGACTGGAAACTCTCAGGCATCCTAGAATGTTCTAAAGTTCTCTTCACTGTGGCTTCTTATGGCAGAGAGGCAGAAAAGGCATTCATAGTTTTTGAGAACCCAGTACTCAATATGCCAGACACTTTATATACCTAAACCCATTTAATCCTCACCACAGCCTGTGTGAGGGCGGTGTTATAATTCTCATCAGCAGATGTGGAAATTGAAGCTCCGATGAGATACACTGGTCAGTGTTCAAATGCGAGGGCTACTGCATACAGTGGGGGTTCTCTAGTGGGGCAGTGCCAGTCGGAGAGAAGGGTTGCCTCTTGTCCTAACACAAGTGAAGGTGTTGTATGGACTGGAGAGGGCTCTGACTGAGTCAAACCCTGATTTTAAAGCCCAGTGTATTTCTGCTCTTGTGTGTTCCTTCCCCCAAATCTACTAACTTCACCCAAGAGAAGCATTTTAAACATCTGACAGCACCAGGCCCTGAAAACTCTCCCTAAACAAGAGCAGCAACACTTCCAGACACTCACAGAGTGTGCTGCCTTCACTTTAGCAGACGGTCAGCAAAAATGGTAGCAATTTTCCCTTTCCTGTATCCACAGCCTTGGCGCTGTGACTTTGCAGCTCTGTACATGGAGAGACAGAGTTACTTCTCCACCCTTTGAATCTTGTCTGGGCTCTTCACCCACGTTGGCCAGTGGAGTGCTATGGAAGTGATGGCACATGCATTCTGAGCCCAGGCCTCAACAGCTCCTGTTCATCTACTTGTTCCTTGGGAATCCTTCCTAGTCAGCAAGTGAATAAGCCCAGGCTAGCCTGCTGGAGGATGAGAGACTGCACGGAGCAGAGATGAAGCAGTCCATCTGAGGTCATCCTGTACCAGCTGCCTGCAGGTGCCTGATGGAGCCCAGCCTACTATGTCTGGCTCAGGTGGCAGAATTGCCCTGTTGACCCATGGACTCATTGCTTTAAACCACTAATTTTGGAGTGGTTGATACACAGTGTTAGTTAACTACATGTCTCATTGGAGGATGTTTTCAGATGAGATTAACCTTCCAATTGGTGAACTGTTTTTTAAATTGATGACTAGTCTATTTACAACGTTGTGTTAATTACTGCTGTACAGAAAAGTAATTCAATTATACGCATATATACATTCTTTACTTCCATTATGGTTTATTATAGAATATTGAACACAGTCCTCTGTGCTTGTTGTGTGTCCATTCTATATACAAAAGCTTACAGTTGCTAACCACAACCTCCTACTCCATCCCTCCCCCAAACCCTTCCCCTCTGGCAACCACCAGTGTGTTCTCTATGTCCATGATTCTGTTTCTCTTTCACAGATAGGTTCATTAGTGCCGTATTTTAGATGTCATGTACAAGTGATGTTATACGGTGTTTGTTTTCCTTTCTGATTTACTTTATTTAGTATGATTATCTTTCCTTGCACCCATGTTGCTGCAAGTGGCATTATACTGTTCGCTTTTATGGCTGAGTTGTATTCCATGGTACGTATGTACCACATCTTCTTTATCCATTCATCTGTTTTTATTGTTTTTGTTCTGGCAACACCATGTAGCTTTCAGGATCTTAGGTCCCTGACCAGGGATTGAACCTGGGCCCCAGTAGTGAAAGGGCTGAATCCTAACCACTGGACTGCCATTCATCTGTCAGTGGACATTTGGGTGGTTTCCACGTCTTGACTATTGTGAACAGTGCTGCTGTGAACATAGGGATGCATGTATCTTTTTGAATTATAATTTTTTCAGGATATATGCCCAGCAGTGAGATTGCTGGATCATAGGGTAATTTTAGTTTTAGTTTTCTGAGGAACCGCTATACTGTTTTCCATAGTGGCTGCACCAGCTTACAAGATAGTATACAATATAAACTCCCTCCAGCGATATAGGAGGATTCCCTTTTCTCCACATCCTCTCCAGCCTTTGTTATTTGTAGACTTTTTAATAACAGTTGTTCTGAATGGTGTGAGGTGCTACCTCACTGTGGTTTTTGATTTGCATTTCTCTAATAATTAGCAATGTTGAGCATCTTTTCATGTGCCTCTTGGCCTTCTGTCTTGTTTGGAGAAATGTCTATTTAGGTCTTCTGACCATTTTTTGATTGGGTTATTTTGTTGTCGTTGAGTTGCATGAGCTGTTTATGTATTTTGGAAACTTATTCCTTGTTGGTTGCATTGTTAACAAATATTTTCTCCCATTCTGTAGGTTGTGTTTTCATTTTGTTTCTGTTTCCTTTGCTGTGCAAAAGTTTGTAAGTTCGATTAGGTCCCATTTGTTTATTTTTGCTTTTATTTCTACTGCCTTGGGAGACTGACCTAAGAAAATATAGGTATGGTTTATGTCAGAGAGTGCTTTGCCTATGTTCTCTTCTAGGAATTTTATGGTATCATGTCTTATGCTTAAGTTTTTAAGCCATTTTGAGTTTATTTTTGGTGTGGTAAGAGGGTGTGTTCCAACTTCATTGATGTACATGCAGCTGTCCAACTTTTCCGACACTACTTGCTGAAGAGACTGTCTTTTTCCCATTGGATATTCTTGCCTCCTTTGTTGAAGATTAATTGACTGGAGGTGTGTGGGTTTATTTCTGGATTCTCGGTTTGGTTCCATTGATCTGTTTGTTTTTGTGCCAATACCATGGTATTTTGATTACTGGAGCTTTGTGGTATTGTCTGAAGTCTGGGAAGATTATGCCTCCTGCTTTGGTCTTTTTCTTCAGACCCAATTCTGGGCCTTTTATGGTTCCATATGAATTTTAGAATTATTTGTTCTAGTTCTGTGAAAAATGTTATGGGCAATTTGTAAGTTGGTAAACTTCAAGTAAGCAGATTGTCCTTCATAATTGGGTGGGCCTCATCCCATTAGTTGAAGATCTGAATAGAACAAAGAGGCTGGCCTCCTCAAAGGAGGAGGGAGTTCCCCAGCACACTGATTTGGACTTTATCTGCTCTATCAACTCTCCTGTGTCTGCAACATGCTGGCCCCACTGCAGCTTCCATATTGTGTGAGCCAATTCCTCATAATAGATCTCCTATGTATATACACATTTTATTGGTCCTACTTCTTGGAAGAAACTTGTTTAATACATACAATAACTGATACACTTGCTGATGTAGTTTATCTTTCCACTGAACCACTTCTTTCTTCATCCTACTAGAACTGCTGCATCTTGGCCGGTCCAGAACCTGTCTCCCCCCAGAGTTGCTGCATCTTCTTACATTCAGCCTTTTATCCTGCCAAGAAGACTAAACCATCAATGCATTTCCATTCCTCCAGGTCCCTGTTGTTAACACACTAGAAACTCTTGCCCCTGCCTATGGCTAAAGGAGGGGATGGAGGCCTCAGGAGGGTCTTCTTGCAGTACCTGACAGTAGAAGAGGACTAGAACCTATTCTGAAAAATTTTATGCAAACCTTTGCTCCCGTTATTTTCTTACGTTTGTCCTCCTGTTGTAGGGGTCCACTCTTCTCAACTCTCCCTGCCGAGGAAGACTCTGAACCCTCCCCACCGGTGCCAAGTGGAGGATACTATTTCAGAAACCAGCTGTGCTTACATGCCCTGGCCCCAGCCTCTCTCTCTCTCTCTAAGTCTGGAGGTTCTCCCGTATTAGTCAGTGCCCACAAACTCACTGTGCTTTGTGCTCACTTCCCTTTAGAGCAGGTCTTTGGACCCAATGTTTCCACATTTAAATTGCCTCAAGAACAAAGATCCTAGCTTCCTGTAACCTTGACCTTCCCTAGCTGCTGGGAAAGCACGTGCAAAAGGAGCTAAAGTAAGGCAGGCACTTTTCCCATTCCCACGCTCTTATTCTCTGGGGTTAGTAACATTTCCTCCAGATCTCCCATCATTTAGTGTCAAGCAAAAGGCGACGGTAGTCTGATAACTTAGCCAACAGAGCAGCAAGGCAGACCACGGTTCTGGAGCTGTGACTGCCTCTGGGCTCTCATGGCTTAAAGGAGGGCACAGTGGCAAGTGGAGGCTTCCTGTCCATGCCCGGACACCCGCACACTGAGCCCTGGGTCCTCTAGTCATTGCTTTTCCTAGCAGCCATGCCATGCACTGTCAGCCTCCATCTCTAAGACAACATGGAAAACCGTGGACTATGCCAGATACAGCCCATAAAATGGGGAAGCCACTGTGGAAGACGGTATGACAGCTTCTCAAAAAATTAAGCCCAGAATTACAAGTTCAGCAATTCCATTTCTAAGTAGGTGTCAAAAGAATTAAAAGCTGAAAGTTGATATTTGTGCCCCCATGTACACAGCAGCATTAGTCACAATGCCAAAAGATGGAAACAAATCAAAGTCCATTGATGGGTGAGTGGATAAACAAAATATAGTGTATACATGAAATACAATATTTTTTAGTCTTAAAAAGGAAGGAAATTCTGATATGTGGATAAACCTTGGAAACATTGCCCTAAGTGAAACGAGGCAGACACAAAAGGACAATTATTGCAGTATAGTTGATTTACCTTGATGTGCTACGTATACATGTTTCTCTCATTATAGTTTATTACAAGATCCTGAGTGTAGTTGCCTGTGTAACACAGTAGGACCTTGTTTATTTCCTCTATAGCAGTTGGTGTCTGCTAACCCCAAACACTTAATTTATCCCTTTGGTATCCATAAGTTTGTTTTCTGTCGGAGTCTGTTTCTGTTTTGTAAATAACTTCAATCGTGTCATCTTTTTAAATGCTGCATATAAGTGACAGCATATGATATTTGTCTTTCTGTGAGTCACTTCCCTTAGTATGATCATCTCTAGGCCCACCCATGTTGCTGCAAACAGTATTATTTCATTCATCTTTTATGGCTGAATAATATTGCATTGTATACATTTAAATACCATGTCTTCTTTATCCATTCATCTGTCAGTGGACGTTTCGGTTGCTGCCGTATCTTGACTGGTGTACACAGTGCTGCTGTGAACACTGGGCTACATGTCAGAAGAGCGTTTTGATCTCCTTCCTGCCCTCTCCAAACCCCTTCCCAAGCTCTTCCGGAGACGAGCTTTGTATCTGTTTGCTCCCTGGAGCAAAAACATGGAACAAGTCTTCTGCCCATTTTTTGATTGGGTGTATAAATCATATGTGTATATATGTATACCTGTATGAACTGTTTTTATATTTTGGAAATTAAGCCCTTACCATTCACATTGTTTACAAATATTTTCTGCCAGTCTATAGGGTGTCTTTTTGTTTTATTTATGGTTTCCTTTTAGTGTGCAAAAGCATTTAAGTTTAATTAGGTCCCGTTTGTTTACTACTGATTTTGCTTCCATGATGGATCCAAAAAAAAATATTACTGTGATTTATGTCAAAGAGTGTTCTGCCTATGTTTTCCTCTAGAAGTTTTATAGTATTCAGTGTTATATTTAGGTGTTTGATCCATTTTGAGTTTTGTATGCAGTGTTAAAGAATGTGCTGTTAATAATTTCATTCTTTTACATGTAGCTGTTCAGGTTTCCCAGCACCACTTATTGAAAGGCCTGTCTTTTCTCCATTAAGTAGTCTTGCTTCCTTTTTTGTAGATTAATTGACTGTAAGTGTATGGATTTATTTCTGGGTTTTCTATCCTGATTCCATTAATCATTATGTTTGTTTTTGTGATGGTACTGTGGTTTTGATTACTGTAGTTTTGTGTATAGTATAGACTGAAGTCAGGGAGCATAGTTCCTCTACCTCCGTTCTGTCTCAAGATTGTTTTGGGTATTCAGGGTTTTTTGTGTTTCCATATTTTGTTCCAGTTTTGTGAAAAATGCCATTGTAATTTGATAGGGATTGCATAGCACCTGGATAGAATGATCATTTTAACAATATTGATCCTTCCAATCCAAGAATGTGGTATATCTTTCCATCTGTTTATTATTGTTGTTTTTCAGTCACTAAGTCACGTCTGACTCTCTGCGATGCTATGGACTGCAGCATTCCAGGCTTCCCTGTCCCTCACCATCTCCCCAGGCTTGCTCAAACTCATGTCCATTGAGTCAATAATGCCATCCAATCATCTCATCCTCTGTTGCCCCCTTCTCCTCCTGCCCTCAGTCTTTCCCAGCATCAGGGTCTTTCCAGTGAATTAGCTCTTTGCATCAGGTAGCCAAGCTCCAAAGTATTAGAGCTTCAGCATCAGTCCTTCCAATGAATATTCAAGGTTGATTTCCTTTCAGATTGACTGGTTTGATCTCCTTGCTGTCCAGGGAACTCTCAAGAGACTTCTCTAGCACCACAGTTTGAAAGCATCAATTCTTTGCTGTTCAACCTTCTTTATGGTCCAATTCTCATATTCGTACATGACTATTGGAAAAACCATACCTTTGACTAGACAAACCTTTGTTGGCAAAGTGATGTCTCCACTTTTTCATATGCTATCTAGGTTTGTCATTGGACTTCCCTAATAGCTCAGTTGGTAAAGAATCTGCGTGCGATGCAGGAGACCCTGGTTTGATTCCTGGCTTGGGAAGATCAGCTGGAGAAGGGATAGGCTATCCATTCCAGTATTCTTGGGCTTCCCTTGTGGCTCAACTGGTAAAGAATCTGCCTTCAGTGTGGGAGACCTGGGTTCAATCCCTGGGTTGGGAAGGTCCCCTGGAGAAGGGAAACCATTCCAGTATTCTGACTTGGAGAATTCCATGGACTTTATATTATGTAGTCCATGGGGTCATAAAGAGTCAGACATGACTGAGTGACTTAAAAAAAAAGTTTTGTCATAGCTTCCCTTCCAAGGAGCAAGTGTCTTTTAATTTCATGGCTTTAGTCACTGTCCACAGTGATTTTGGAGCCCAAGAAAATAAAATATGTTACTGTTTTCACGTTTTCCACATCTATTTGCCATAAAGTGATGGGACCGGATGACATGATCTTGGTTTTTTTAATCTAAGCCAGCTTTTTCACTCTCCCCTTTCACCCCTTTCAAGAGGCCCTTTAATTCCTCTTTGCTCTGTGCCTTTAGAGTGGTATCATCTGCATATCTGAGGTTGTTGATATTTTTCCGGGCAATCTTGATTCCAGCTTGTGAGTCATCCAGGCTGGCATTTCACATGATGTACTCTGCATGCATGTTAAATAAGCAGAGTGACAATATACAGCCTTGATGTGCTCCTTTACCAATTTTGAACCAGTCTGTTGTTCCATGTCTGATTCTGACTGTTCCTTCTTGACCTGCATACAGGTTTTTCCTAAAATAGGTAAAATCTCTTTAAGAATTTTCCACAGTTCGTTGTGATCCACACAGTCAAAGACCTTAGTGTAGTCAACAAAGCAGAAGTAGATGTTTTTCTGGAATTCCCTCACTTTCTCTGTGATCCAATGGGTATTGGCAATTTGGTTCCTCTGCCTTTTTAAAATCCAGCTTGTATATATGGATGTTCTTGGTCCATGTACTGCTGAAGTCTAGCTTGAAGGATTTTGAGCATTACCTTGCTAGCATGTGTCTATTTGTATCATCTTCAATTTCTTTTATCAGAATCATAGTTTTCAGAGTACAGGTCTTTTTCCTCCTTAGGTAGATTTATTTCTATATATTCTTTTTGATGCAGTGTAAGTGGGATTGTTTATTTAATATCTCTTTTTGGTCTTTCATTGTCAGTGTATAGAAATGCTAAAATTTCTATATATTTTGTATCCTGTGGTTTTACTGAATTCATTAATGAACTCTAGTATTTAGGTTTCTGGTAGCATCTTTAGGATTTTTTACCTGTGATACGATGTCATTTGCAAACAGTAACAATTTTATTTCTTTTTCAATTTGGATTCCTTTTGATTTTTTTCTCTTATTGCCATGGCTAGGACTTCCAAAGCTATGTTGAATAAAAGTGGTGAGAGTGGATACCCTTTTGTTGTTCCTGAGGAAATGTTTTCAGGTTTTCATCATTGAGTATGATGTCTGCTCTAGGTTTGTCACATATGGCCTTTATTATGTTGAGATGTCTTCCTTTCTGGAGAGTTTTTATTATAAATTGGTGTGGAATTGTGTCAAAAGATTTTTTTTTTTTTTGGCATCTATTGCAATGGATCATGTGGCTTGATGTGATGTATCACACTGATTGATTTGTGGATACTGAAAAATCCTTGCATCCCTGGGATAAATTCCACACCATAAATTGATCATGGTGTATGATCCTTTTAATGTATTGTTGGATTCAGTTTGCTGGTATCTTGTTGAAGATTTTTGCATGTATATTCATCAGTGATGTTGGCCTGTAATTTTCTTCCTTTTTTTTTTTTTTTGGTATCTTTGTCTGATTTTGGTATTAGGTTGATGGTGGTTTGGGAGTGTTCCTTCCTCTGTAATTTCAGAGGGATGCTGCTGCTGCTAAGTCACTTCAGTCGTGTCCGACTCTGTGCGACTCCATAGACGGCAGTCCACCAGGCTCCCGTCCCTGGGATTCTCCAGGCAAGAACACTGGAGTGTTCTTGCCATTTCCTTCTCCAGTGCGTGAAAGTGAAAAGTGAAAGTGAAGTCGCTCAGTTGTGTCAGACAATCAGCGACCCCATGGACTGCAGCCTTCCAGGCTCCTCCATCCATGGGATTTTCCAGGCAAGAGTACTGGAGTGGGGTGCCATTGCCTTCTCTGTTCAGAAGGATAGGTTTTAACTTTTCTCTAAACATTTGATGGAATTTGCCTGTGAAGCTTTCTGGTCCTGGACTTTGGTTTGTCAGGAGTTTTTAAACCTCAGTTTCAATTTCAGTACTTGTGATTGGTCTGTTTATGTTTATATTCTGTTTCTTCCTGGTTCAGCCTTGGGAGACTGTACCTTTCTAAGAATTTTTCCATTTCTTCTAGGATGTCCATTTTATTGGCATATAGATGCTTGTAGTAGTCTCTTATGGTCCTTTGTATTTCTTTTGTGTCCAGTATAACTTCCCCTTTCTTATTTCTGATTTTATTGATTTGAGCCCCCTCTCTTTTTTTTCTTGATGAGTCTGACAAAAGGTTTGTCAAATTTTTTGTCTTTTCAGAAAAACCACTTTTAGTATCATTGATTTTTTCCTATTGTTTAAATCTCTATTTCATTTATTTCTTCTCTCTTTTTATGACTTCTTCTATTAACTGTGTTTTGTTTGTTCTTTTTCTAGTTGCTTTAGGTGTAAGCTTAGGTTGCTTATTGGAGCTTTTTCTTGTTTCCTGAGGTAAGATTTTATTGCTATAACTTCCCACTTAGAACTTCCTTTGCTAGTTCCTATAGGTTTTGGATTGCTGTGCTTTCATTTTCATTTGTCTGTCAGTAATTTTTTATTTCCTCTTTGGTTTATTTAGTGATCCGTTGGTTGTTTAGTAGCATTATTGTTTAGACTCCATGTTCTGGGTTTTGTTTTTCTCTTACAGTTTTTAACTTGTAGTTGATTTCTAATCTTATAGCATTGTGGTCAAAAAAGATGATTGATTCCGTTTTTTTAAATTTACTGAGGCTTGTTTTGTCACCCAGCATGTGATCAATTCTGAGAATGTCCCACGTGCACTTGAATAATGTGTGTTCTGCTGACTTTTGACGGAGTGCTCTATGAATATCAATTAAGTCTGTCTGGTCTAATGTGTCACTTAAGGCCTATGTTTCCTTATCCACTATATGTCTGGATGATTTTTCCATTGATGAAAGTGGGGTGTTAAAGTCTCCTACTATTACTGTGTTACTGTTGATTTCTCCATTTATGGTTGTTAGTTTTTCCTTTTAATTTAGGGGCTTCTATGTTGGGTGCATACATATTTACAATGGTATATCTTCTTTGATTGATCCCCTGATCTTTATATAGTGTCCTTCTTTGTTTCTTATAATGCTCTTTATTTTAAAGTCTATTTTGTCTGATATGAGTATTGCTGCTCCAGCTTTCTTTTGATTTTCAGTTGCACAGAAATCCTTTTTCATTTCCTCACTTTCAGTCTCTGTGTGTCCCTACATCTGAAATGGGTCTCTCGTTTTTCTTTTTCCTACTCGCTCAGTCGTGTCCGACTCTTTGCGACCCCGTGGACTGTAGCCCACCAGGCTCCTCTGTCCATGGGATTCTTCAGGCAAGAATACGGGAGTGGGTTGTCATTTCCTTCTCCAGGGGATCTTCCCAACCCAGGGGTCGAACCCAGGTCTCCCGCCTTGCAGGCAGACGCCTTAACCTCTGAGCCGTAGACAACATATATACAGCTCTTGTTGTATCCATTCAGCCAGTCTATGTCTTTTGGTTGGAGCATTTAATTTGTTTATGTTTATGGTAATTATTTATTTCCCTGGGGGCTTAGTGTTAAAGAATCAGCCTACCGATGCAGGACACCCAAGTTCAATCCCTGGGTTGGGAAGCTCCCCTAGAGAAGGAAATGGCAATCTGCTCCAGTGTTTTTGCCTGGGAAATCCCATGGGTAGAGGAGTCTGGTGCTCTACAGTCCATGGGGTGGCAAAAGAGTCAGACATGACTTAGTGACTAAACAACAACAGCGATGTTCCAGTTGTTGTCCTTTTGTTAATTGTTTTCAATTTGTTTTTGTAGATGTTTTTTCTTCCCTTCCTCCTTGTTCATGACTTGCTGATTTAATTTTAGTGTTACGTTTGATTCCTTTTTCTTTTTTTGTGTGTATCTATTGTATTTTTCTGGCTGTGGTTTCTATGAAGTTTTTATATAGCAGCCTATAAAAACAAGATTGTTCTAAGTTGCTGGTCTTTTAATTTCAAATGCATTTCCAATATCCTGCATTTTTGCTCTCCTCTCCTCACAGTTGCTGGTTTTGATATATTATTTGTGTGCAGATGATTTCCTACCTTTAATGTACGTTTGCCTTTACCAGTGAGCTTTTCCATTAATAATTTTCTCGTTTCTAGTTGTGATGTTTTCTTTTTTGCCTAGAGAAGTTGCTTTAACATTTGTTGCAAAGCCAGTCTGGTGGTGTTAGTCTAGCTTTAGTCTGTAAATCTTTTGATTGCTTCATCAAATTTGAATGAGAGCCTTGCTGGATAGAGTATTCTTGTTGTAGGTTATTCTCTTCCATCACTTTAAATACATGGTGTCCCTCCCTTCTAGCCTGCAGTTTCTGCCTAGAAACCAAAAGCTGTAGGAATTCCTAACCTTGTAGGAATTCCCTCGTATGTTGTTTGTTGCTTTCATCTTTTTGCTTTTAATATTTATTCTTTGTTTTTAATTTTTTGTCAGTTGATTACTTTGTGTCTTGACGTGTATCTCCTTGGGTTTATCTTGCCTGGGATTCTCTGCACTTTCTGAACTCGGGTGACTGTTTCATTTCCCATGTTATGGAAGTTTTCAGCTATTCAAATATTTTTGAATATTGCAAATATTTTTGAATATTTCAGCTATTCAAATTTTTTGAATATTCAAATATTCCCCCAGGTCCTTTCCTTCTCTCTTCTCTCCTTCTGGAACCCCTATAATGCAAATATTGACATATTTAGTGTTGTCCCAGAGGTCTCTTAGAGTGTCTTCATTTCTTTTCATTCTTTTTTCTTTATCCCATGAAAGTGATTTCCACCATTCTGTCTTCCAGTTCACTTATCCATTCTTCTGCCTCAGTTATTCTGCTATTGACTACTTCAGTGTATTTTTCATTTCAGTTATTGTATTGTTCATCTCAGAGAAGGCAATGGCACCCCACTCCAGTACTCTTGCCTGGAAAATCCCATGGACAGAGGAGCCTGGTGGGGTGCAGTCCATGGGGTCGCTAAGAGTTGGACACGACTGAGCAACTTCACTTTCACTTTTCACTTTCATGCATTGGAGAAGGAAATAGCAACCCACTCCAGTGTTCTTGCCTGGAGAATCCCAGGGACAGAGGAGCCTGGTGGGAGGCCGTCTATGGGGTCGCACAGAGTTGGACACGACTGAAGTGACTTAGCATAACATAGCATAGCATTGTTCATCTCTGTTGATTCTTTAGTTCTTCTCAGTCTTTGTTACACATTTCTTGTATCTCAATCTGTGCCTCACTTCTTTTTCCGAGATCTTGGATCATCTTTACTATCATTACTCTGAATTCTTTTTTGGGTAGATTGCCTAATCTCCAGTTCATTTATTTTTTTATAAAATAAATGGGGTTTTATTTTATCTTCTTCCTTCTTCTGGGTCACGTTTCTCTGCTGTCTCATTTTGTCTAACTTGCTGTGATTGAGGTTTCTCTTCTGCAAGCTGCAGGGTTGGCTGTAATTCTTCTTGCTTCTACAGTCTGCTTCCTGGTGGATGAAATTGTCTAAGAGGCTTGTATAGGCTCCCTGGTGGGAGGTACTGCTTCCTATCCACTGGTGGGTAGAGCTGGGTCTTGTTCCTCTGGGCAGGGACATGTCAAAGGGTATGTTTAGTGGGCAGCTGTGTCCTCAGAAAGACTTTAAGCAGCCTGTCTACTGATGGGTGGAGCTGTATTCTTGCCCTGTTGGTTGTTTGACCTGTGGTGTTTCAGTAGTGAACCCTATAGGCTATTGAGTGGTTCCAGATCTTGGCAGCCTCCAGGAGAGCTAACGCTAATGAATGCTCTCCAGAACTACCACTGTCCCTGTGTTTGTTCCTGCAGTGAGCTGCAGCTACCTCCTCTCACTCCACTTCCACAGGAGACCCTCCAATACCAGCAGGTAACCTGGCCCTGAATCCTAAGAAGTCCCTGCTTTTTTCCCCTGGGTCCTGGTGTGCAAGAAACCTTGTGTTCACCCCCAAGAGTAGAGTTTCTGTTTCCCCCAGTCCTCTGGAATTCCTGCCGTCAAACCCCACTGACCCTCAAAGCCAGATTTTCTGTGGGCCTCCTCTTCCCATTGCTGGACCCCCAGAGTGAGGAGTCTAACCTGGTGCTCAGAACTTTCACCCCTGTGGGAGCGCTTCTTTGATATAACTATTTTCTAGTTTGTGGGTTGCCCATCTGTAGGATATGGGATTCAATTTACTGTGCCTGTGTTCCTCCTGCCGCCTGGTTGTGGCTGCTGCTTTGTCTTTGGGTGTAGGGTATCCTTTCTCATAGGCTCCGGTGTTTTTCCGTTGATGGTTGCTTAGCAGTCAGCTGTGATTTGGTGTTTTCGTCTGAAGCAGTGAGGTCACATCCTTCTACTCTGGCGTCTTGTTTCCACCTTTTGATGTCCTCTTTTACATCTTCATGTTTATCCTTTTGCTGTTCATTATGCGTACAATTGCTTTCACAATTTAAAAAACTTTAGAAATCTACATACTGGCTTATTTAAATGATTCACTTTCCTATTATGATTTTCTCTTTCCTGTGTGTTATTGCTTCTTTTCTATTTAGAGAATACCTTTCAGTAGTTTTTTTAAGGATGGCTTAGTCTCACTTATATTCTTTAATTTTTTAGCTTGTCTAAGAAATTCCCTCTTCCTCAATTCTATATGATAATCTTGCTGATAAGAGTATCCTCATTTGGTAGTTTTTCCCTTTTAGGATTTTGAATATACTTGCCATTGCCTCCTGGCCTGTGATGTTTCTGTAGAGAAATCAGCTGATACCCTTATGGGGGTTCCCTTGTGACTAACTCTGTTTTTCTCTTGCTGCCTTTAGACTCTTTCTATCTTTAACTTTAACTAATAGTCATTTTAATTATACTGTTCTTGGTGTGGGTCTGTTTGGGTTCGTCTTGTTTGGGACTCTCTATGCTTCCTGTACCTGGATATCTTTTTCCTTCTTTAGGTTTGGGAAATTTTCAGCCATAATTGCTTCAAATATATTTTATATTCCCCTGTTTCTTCTTATTCTGGATTCCAGTTATGCATAGGTTGGCTCACTCTAATTATCCCAGAGGTCTTGCTTATTGCTTTCATTTTTTTTTTTCACTTATCTTTATGTCTGCTGTTGTGATTGGATAATTTCCATTGTTCTAGCTTTCGGATCACTTGTTCATTCTTCTGTATTATTTAGTTTGCTACTTATTGCCTTTAGCTCAGTTTTTGTTTTGGCAAATGAGTTTTAAAATTTTCATTGGCTTCTGTTTATAGTTTCTACTTCCTTGTTACAATGATCTATATTTCTTTTTTCTTTTTTTCCCTTGCCATGCCATGAGATGTGTGGGATATCAGTTCTCTGACCAGGGTTTGAACCTGTGCCACAGCAGTAAAATGTCATAACCACTAGACCACCAGGGAACTCCCTGTTTCTATTGATAGCCCTTTCTTTCCTTCAGTATTTATATTACGTCCATTTTGAACTCAGTGTTTAGTAGACAGGAGACATCTGTTTCATTATTCTTTCAAGGACATTCTCTTGTTCTTTTAGTTAGGGAGTAATTCCTCTGCTTTTTCATTTTACTTAACTTTCTTAGTTTCTCTGGATGTAGGAGAAACAGTTATCTACTTTGATCTTAAAGGGCAATTTTATGTGGGAGCATCCCAGTGTAGCCTGTGTGAGTGTAATAATTTTACCGTGAGGGCTGTTTTTGGTATGGATGCCTGTCACCTCTTTTCTCTGTGTGTGCTGGCCATTATCCCCTTGTTAGGGTGTGCAATTGGTGTTGTGTTGAACAGAGACTACTCTGGACACTGAGCAGGGCTTCCTCTTTGCTTTGGGGTTGTCTGTTAGGGTCAGGGTCTGCTTCCAAGTTGAAATAGAAGCCCTCAGATGCATTTCTGAGCTGCAGTATGAGGTAGATATTACTGGAGTGCTCCTACTGGGAGCTCCTTTTAGTTTCATGGCTGCTTGCACGCTCCCAGAGCTCACAGAGGCAGAGCCATGCCCACTGTGAGTGTGCTAAGGGGCTGATATGGTGGGGCCCCACCCCTCCCTTGATATGCAGGTCAACAGTGGGGCTTTTATGGCAAACCTGGGCTCCATCCTGTGCACATCCCTGGTTGTGGCCTGGACCACACTCCAGTCCCTTTGGCCCATCTCCGTGCACCCAACCCCAGTCCTCTCCTCGGATCTGCAAGAGGACAGCTATTGTATGGTTCCACTTAGATAAGGTAACTTCCAAATCCATAGAAGGGAGGTACAGTAAGTCCTCTACATACGAACCTTCAAGTTGACACTTTCAAAGGTATGAACATGTCCTGTATGCTAGTTGTACTGTTGTTCAGTCGCTCAGTTGTGTCCCACTCTTTGCGACCCCATGGACTGCAGCACACCAGGCTTCCCTGTCCTTCACTGTCTCCTGGAGTTTGCGCAAACTCATGTCCAATGAGTCGGTGATTCCATCCAACCATCTCATGCTCCGTCCTTTTTCTTCTGCCTTCAATCTTTCCCAGCATCAGGGTCTTTTCCAATGAGTCAGCTCTTTGCACCAGGGGCCAAGGTATTGGAGCTTTAGCTTCAGTATCCGTCCTTGCAGTGAATATTCAGGGTTGACTTCCTATAGGATTGACTGGTTTGATCTTGCTGTCCAAAGGACTCTCAAGAGTCTCTAGCACCGCAGTTTAAACACATGTATACCTGTGGCGGATTCATTTTGATATTTGGCAAAACTAATACAATTATGTAAAGTTTAAAAATAAAATTAAATTAAAAAAAAAAAACAACTGGAAAGAAAAAAAATAAATAAAGGCATCATTTCTTTGGTGCTCAGCCTTTTTTATTGTCCAGCTCTTACATCTGTACCTGACTACTGGAAAAACCATAGCTTTGACTATATGGACGTTTGTAGGCAAAATAAGGTCTGTCTTTTTTAATATGCTGTCTAGGTTTTTGCTTTTGTACTGTACTACTGTGATTTTCAGCATACTGCACTATAAGAATAAAAATATTCTCTCTGTCTTTTGTCTTTTTTTGGTGTAATTTGTGTGAAAAGTACTATAAACCTATTGCAGTGCAGTACTATATTGTGTTAGCTGGTGCCTAGGCTAACTTTGTTGTACTTACATGAACAAATTGGACTTATGAACGCACTGTTGGACCGAAACTTATTCATGTGTATGGGACTTGCTATTGTAGCTTCTGGGGGCTGGGGGTAGGGGGAAGTGGGGAGTTACATAATAGGGGTTTTCAGTTTAGACTGATGAAAAGTTTTGGAGGTGGATAGTGGTGATGGTTGCACAATGTGAATGTACTTCATGCCACTGCACTGTATACTCAAAAATGGTCAGAATGGTAAATTTTATAATATCTATATTTTACCACAACCAAAAATTAAAAAGTAGCCCAGTATGGACCAAGTCAGGAGGAAGAAGGGTATTTGACTCTGTGTGGGTATCTAGGCCCGCCACTACTCTAGTATTTACCATTATGCACAATTCTCTCTGCCTTACGTTTAAGCCTGTATAATAAGTAATTAAGGAATTAGGTACAACGTGTGTCATCCGCAGTGAGATATCATAAAGCAATGGCCCTGGCCTGTAAGAGCTGCTATTAGAAATGCAACCCCCTGCCTTGAGCACTTCAGGCTTCCTACTGCTCTGGGATAAAAGACAAAGGTCCTTATAAAGGCCGTGCAAGGCTCTGCCCGCTCAGAGCCTGTCTCAGGTCTCCAGCGCACCTTGTACCTGCTCATCCTTGCTGTCTCTGCTCTTCCACAGTGAGGTTTTCACCTTCTGTTCTTCATGCTGCTGAGGTTGTTTCCTCCTTAGAACATATTCTCTCCTCTCTCTCTGCTGAGTTAGCATTTTCATCCTTCAGCGTTCAGATCAACTGTTCCTCCACAGAAAACATTTCCTCACCTCAGATCAGGTTAAGTCCTGTTACTACGTGTTCCAGCAACTCTACATCCTTCCTTGGAAGTGTCTTTATGTTTTCTTGTTTATTTGGTTACTCTTTAGTTTTCGTCAGTAGATGATAAGCTCTAGGAGAACAGAGACCCTCTAGTTTTTCCTTACATTGAATCCTGAGATCATTGAGGGCCTGGCACTCACTTATAAGCCCTTCAATCATTACTAGCTAATGAATGAATGAATGGAAAGATAACTAACAATATTGAACTATTAATAAGTTAAAGATTCTTCTCCAGTTTTTAAGTCATTGATGCTATGCTCTGATCATCTAATACCACATTCTTTTCTATGTAAGACAAGGGGAGGAAATGAAGATTATTCCACAGCAAGAAAGGCAGTACATTTTAGATTAACAGGTAAAGGAAAACTATTTGAGGTAGGGGTTCATTTTTACAACACTGCATTTTCTGTGCTTATTTTTCAAAAAAATTAGAAGCCCAATGTGAAATCAGAATGACACTTCTTTTAATTTCCCCACACTGGTAGTCATTGATTTGTATTCATATTTCAGAGGAAATGCCATTGAATTCAGGAGAAATTTATTTAACCTGCATGGCATTCAAAAATTGCTTAGTTTCTGTACACTGTGCTAAGCAGGTATGTTAAACACTTAAATGTATAATTTTCTGCAGGCGCTTTTGGTAAAAACATTCTTTCTTCTTTCTCACATCTTCTAGAAAACCTCATTATCCTTCTTGTGACCCTGTAGGCTTCTCATTTTCTCTTGGCTTGTTTGCAAGTTTTAAAGTATTAACTGCATCTCCTGCTTCAGGGAGGGTTGCTTGGCTACTACTCTGTTTTTGCTGGGTGAATTCTTTTACTTCACCATCGCTACCTTGAATAATGGCATTTAATGCATTTTCAAAGAAGCCAGACATAATTAAACATCCCTTATCTTTATTAAGTATAGCAATAGTTATTCTCGTTTGGAAGACCAAGGGGAATATAATGGGAGAGTATGTATTAATTTTGAATAATGTGGGATCCAAATTAAAATAAGGTCAAAAGGGGTCAGTCACCATGGAATTGGAAGAAAGGAAGGATGTCATGTAGGATACCAGCTTTTAAGTAAGATAGGAGTAAGGAAGAGTAAACAAGAGCAAAGATGCCCAAGGGATAGGCTATCAGCTTCATTTTGTCAGCTTTTAAAATTATCTAGGAAAGAAAACTATATAATAGTGGGAAAGCATTACACATTATATAAGGGAAACTGCAGCTGATACTAAGGTCTATGAGATGGTATAATGCTGAAGAATAATAACTTCAATAAAATTTATTTGGTGACTTAAAATTCTCTGGTAAATTCTAGGCTTTCAGCTCGACTCTGGATAGAAGGCATAATGTTACATAAAACATCACCCCTGTGCCTGGGGACCTTGAATTATTACATGAATGAACACAGAAAGGCATTTGGCTGCTGTGGCATTTCTCAAAGAGGCCTTTGACTGTGAATGTGAAAAGGGATTACAGCAGGACTTCTCAGAGCCCTGACTATGTTAATGAACACTGGGAATCATTTCTAAGAAGGGGTTATATTATGGTTTCCCAATTTTTTGAAGATGTCATCTTGGTTTTGTGTCTCGTTCTGCAATTGTGTGTGTTTTGGAAGGAACAGTTTGTGAACTTGTGAGATTATAGCCTGAAAATGCTGACATTAAAAAACAGACATGGGTTGGGGAATTAAATTGTCTTGGAAATTTTTTCATCAAGTAGTATACCAATTTGGAGAAGGCAATGGCACCCCACTCCAGGACTCTTGCCTGGAAAATTCCATGGACCGAGGAGCCTGGTGGGTTGCAGTCCATGGGGTCGCTAAGAGTTGGACACGACTGAGCGACTTCACTTTGACTTTTCATTTTCATGCATTGGAGAAGGAAATGGCAACCCACTCCAGTGTTCTTGCCTGGAGAATCCCAGGGACAGGGGAGCCTGGTGGGCTGCTGTCTATGGGGTCGCACAGAGTTGGACAAGACTGATGTGACTTAGCAGCAGCAGCAGCAGTATACCAATTGCTCAAATCACTAAAAAAGTGGTGTAGGACCCATAATAGCTCTAAAATCCAGTGCCTCTTCATAGCAGCAGTATTCCTAACAGCTAAAAAGTGGCAACAACCTAGTTTTCAATTAATCAACAATTAATTGATAAATAAGCAAACAACATGTGACATATCCATATCATGGAATATTATACAGCCATAAAAAGGAATGGAGTCCTGATACCTGCTGCAATGTGGATGAACCCTGAAACATTATACTAAGTGAAACAAACCAGACACAAAAGACTCTGCATTATATGATTCTGTTTATACAAAATGTCTAGAATAGGTAAATTCATAGACACGGCAGACTCCGTAAGTCCCCTATATATGAATCTTTGAGAACTTTCAAAGATGTGAACATGTGTTTCATCAGCATCAGGCGTGAGTGAAATTGCAACTTGCCCTTAGTCTCCTTCTGCTGAGTGTTGTTCAGCTCTACCATCTCCCACCCCCTTGCCCTCCTCCAGTCAGTAACTCTTCTTGCCTGTTCATCTGATGCCAGCCCCTGTATGCTAGTTTTACTGTACTACTACTGTACTTTTCAAGGTGCTGTACTATAAGATTAAAAATGTTGTCTTTATTTTTTGTGCTTGTTTTAGATATTTGTGTGAAAAATAGTATAAACCTATTACAGTACTTATATATCTAATATATGTACAGTACCTATTATATGTACAGTATATGTATAGTACCTATTATAAAGCTATGTAGTTGATTGTTAGTTGGGTAGCTAGGCTAATTTTGTTGGACTTATAAAAAATTAGGCTTATAAATGCACTCTCAGACCAGAACTCATTTGTATATAGAGGGCTGACTGTAGTGGTTTCCAGGGACTGGTGAGAGAGGAAAGTGAGGACCAGCTGCTAGAGGGTATGGGGTTCATTTAAGGGATAAGGAGAATGTTCCTGAATTATATAGTGATGATGTTGAACAACCTTATGAATATACTAAAAACCAATGAACTGTATACTTTAAAAAGGTGACTTTTAGAGTATGTGAATTTTATTTCAATTAAAAAAAATATACAGGACTCCACCATGCCAAGTGGTTATCTCTCCTATATTATAGGAACTGAGAACAATACTTCTTGTCACAATTATATTTAATGAAGATACTAATTGTTATTTACAGAAGATATACATACATACAATTCCTGCACATAATGTAGCCTAATTGTGGAAACAGGAAAAAATGTACTCCAAAATTACATACTAAATAAATAAAAAGTAATTATTTGGCACAATATCTATTATGTAGCAAATAAATAACTGTATACCATTGATTGAATGAACTATTTACAATCTATTTGAAAGTGCAAAACAATTGCTGAAAATTAAGGTATCTGTAATAACATTTAAGTCCAGAAAATATGTGGGTTTTTTAAATCAGTAACAATAATTAGCCAATAGTAAAGGTTTTTTAATGCCCAGGAAAATAATTTTGAAAAATGTTTTGTGCATATTGTGCTCTTCTGAAATGTCATTTTTTTTTTAATCTTAACGCTGGCAATTTTAAGAACCTTAGAGTTTCTCAGTGGAATTCTTATATATGCAATCCTGATTTGTAAATTTTAAAAAGTTATATTGTAAACATAAATATTATTCTGTAAGTCATTCAGAAATTACAGACCAGTCTTCCCTAAAATTACATAAATAGCCAGAATGTTTTATAGTAATGTGGTCAGGTACAATTCCTTCAGAGGTAAGACTATGAAGATGGAAGAATACAGCCTCTAGTTTGGAGTTACATGGATTCCTCAACACCTTCCAAAAACCCCATGCTCAAATCAAGATGTTGAGTTAGAAATTATGAAACTATACCACCACTGATGTAGCCAAATAAATACCATTTGTAGCACATCTCATCCTGTAAATACTCCTAGAAAAAATATCAGGAGCTTGATACTTCTCTTGACAATGATATTTCTACCATACTCTTCATGTTGCTCTTATTTTATGTTTCAGCAAAGAAGATGGCACGACTGGAAATAAAATAAGGTGACTATGAACAGGGGATTTCTAAGTTAGAGTGTGCAAGCTGTATGCAAGTCAAAGAATTTCTTCTCTTGTCATGATGCTGGTAAGCTGAATGCAGCCCTGAGATGTCTCAGGATGGGTTTTTGCTTGTTTTATAGAATTCTCTAGTGACAGTATGGTCAGTAGTAGCATAAATGGCATTTTTTAAAGATTGTGAATGGAGGCAAACGTTGTTCTGGGCACTTGAAATGTCTATGGTCGACGAGGCTCTAGTCTGTGTGACATCTGTGATAAAGTTCTCTGGTTGTCGATCACATTTAATTGCCGAACGTAACTCCGGACATCCTGGTGGTTCTTATTAGCTTGAGCTGCATCAGGATCTATCAAAAGAGCAAAGAGTAGGATTGGCATTGCATAATATATGCATATAAGATACAGCTTTATTTTCTTCAGCCTATTACATTTATCATGGATTCCTGGTTTCCATCAAGACCTTTCAACACACTGTATTCATTGAACTGTTTCTACTTGGATGTTCCATCTCTTCCCTCCCACCCTTTTCTTCCCTATTGCCTATTTTGATCATTTTCCTTTGCATCAGATATTGTTTTAAAAACACCAAATAAAAATGAAAGCGTCACCTGACAACCCTGGTTATATATTAAAATTGTTTCCCCTTGCCATCCCCCAGAGTATATCACTGATCTCTACTCCCTTTGACCCAGAGGAGGACTAATGGCAAAAAGACATAGTTCTCATTAGCTTCTAACAAAAGCACTTAACACCTGAGCTGACCTGAAGCAAGCCAGTGCGACTCTTGCCCTTAATACTTGCAGACAACATACAGCATTACTCCGTAGATTGTATGACTGTCCATACTCAGGGGAAAAAAAAAAAAAATCTCAGGCTGAAGTCATGACTTCTACTAGACTTTCAATTCTCTGATGCTATTTGTTCTGAAATCCCAGTTACCATTCTAGTTTCATCCACTCCCCAAAGCATTTGAGCACCAGAGCGATCAGAAGTCAACCAATTTCCCTAAAACCAGGCTGAAAGAAGAATAAAATGCCCAATCAGATGCCTATACAGGGAATAGATGTGAATGAGGAAGGTCATTTGACCTCTGGTGAATGGGAAAGATAGTTCCCTTCAGAAGTGACTATCTGGCTCCTGTATCCTGAGTTGGCGGATCTTCCTATTTTTCTAGAGAAATGAGAAATCTGGATTTCTTCCCTGGGAATTCTTCCATTTTTGAATGATTACATTATTTCAGAATAAAAGGGGAAAAATGCTCCATTTAGATCCAACATCTCAGCCATGGTCCCTGGGTGGCCTCTGACCCACGGATGCCAGTGTGGGACACCAGGGGCGGCCGAGCCAGCCTGGACTCTGGACCAGCGTCCTTTTTCCCATAGCACGTTGCCTTCTGCCGTCCATCTGTTCTCCTTAGATCCACACACCACTCCCAAAGACAATTAGAATGCCATCTGCATGGGGGGGTGAAGGGGAGTGTTGCAGGTCTGAACACAGAAAAGCAGAGAGAAGATACAAAGGCCCCACTTGCTCTAAGAAGAAACTCATCAGTATAATTATCACATATAAATAATACCACAGTGCTTAATTTCCTTGCTTGTCACTGGCAGTGTACTCTACATGTACAATATACTATAATTACATTGTACATATTCCCACAATGTTTATGAATCTATTCCTATAGCTGTATCTATAGATTGTTGACTTCAGAGCCGAGCAGCTGTTGTTTACTAGCAGTTACTGATAACTTCAACAAATGCAGTGGAGATATATATATATCCCCCTACCATGTCTCTAGGAGATGTAGGAGAATGTAGGATTATACTTCCAAAGGAGCTTATAGAACAAAATATATTCTATCTTGGTTCTTGGACCTCATGGAGAACCTTCTCAAGGCTTTGAACCCTCTTAGACATTTTGTGTTTAATTTCAGGAATTTCCTAGACCCCCCTGAAGGGCGGTGGATTCTAGGTTATGAACCCTTGTTGTAGTCATCACCTATATATTTTCATACTTGTTTGTATAACTGCTTTATGACCATGTATTTATACATATAGTACATTTCTAGATGAAGAGATACGAGACACTTTAATTTTGGCAGAATCCACATAAGAACAAGTGATGATGTGCAAACTGTTCTCGTTTTGGGAGAAAGAGGAGACATAATCACTTGAACAAAATTTTTTCTTAAGGATCTTGCTCCTTAAGACAAGACTATTTTTCCTAGACCCCCCAACCCCCAGGCATTACAAAATAAATGTTTAGCAATTCTGGTATCCTGTGTTAGCAAACCCTTCGTTTGGGCCAGCCCTGTGCTAAGAAGAGCAAAGATGGCTCTGATGAATAGAATGAGAAACTTTAGTCCCTGGGCACCAGGTTTATTGGAGGGGATGGTACTGGTAGCCTCGCAGTCATGTCTATGTCAGACTATCGTGTTAAATTAATGAGCCCAATGGCTTCAAGTGACTCATACAATGAAGCTGGCACAAAACTTTACAGGGGCCACCTTCTCACTCCCAGACCAGCTGGAGGGAGCCAAGGCTCCAAGCTCCACCCAAAGTCCCAGCCCTGAGGAAACAGTAGCACTGGCCCAGCACGATGATCTGGTGCGATGATGCCACTTAACTCCCAACAGTTTAAACTTGCTATTTATTATCAGTGACAGTTTCATATTAAAGCATTTATTATACCAGCTGTTGTACTAAATGTGCAGATTTAAGAAAAGCACCTTAATTCACCTCGAAATACTAGAAATATAATATGAATTCCTGCTAAGGGACCTTTTACAAGTGTGCTTATACACATTCAGGCGGTCTCTCAACACTCCAAGAGACAATAAATATTATCCTTCCCAGTTTATAAACGACGGAATGAGTCATCATGAGTTGATGTAAGTTTCTTAACATGAAGCAGTGAGTCATAAAGAGAGTTGGTTAGAGGCAGGGTTTGTTGGCATTCGTGCCTTAGCTGTCTCTATCCATTCTGAAAAGAGCAAATGAACTTTCTGAGTTCATTCATAAAATAATATTCTTACGGTTATTTTCTAGTTTTACAGCTAGAAAATCTTTAAACACAAGGCCCTTGTCCAATGAGATTCACGATTCAAAGCGTCTCTGACACAATCAAATATTGTCCCGGCTTCCAGAATGTCTCTGTAGCCCATTAAAAAGGACTTAATCACCAAGATCCATATTGTGGCAGCATTTAACTTACTGAAGGGTTGGCTCCTGCAGTATCTCACTGTTCTGGCAGTATTTGCAATCATTCGCTAAAAAAAAAAAAAAAAAGAAAAAAACTGAAATGCAGGTAAGCTTAGTGTAGAATCCAAAAACAAAAAACAAAAAAACCCCACACCATTATTTACTTTAGTGATACCTGGGACCATGAAAAATAGCAGGTTCTGATCTGTTGATCATCTGGAGGCAACTGGTTGATATATAACCTGTTTAATTACTTGACAGAGGCACCCCCTACCACCCACATACACATACAAGGTATTTGTCAAGTGAGGAATACTACTGGCATATCTTTAGTCTAATTGCTTATTCCTTAGGATGTAAAAAGCAGGCCGTTGTTCCTGAGACTGAACCTTACTCTTCAGGACCAGTTCTTACCATCCTCTCCTGAGGTCACTGTGAATTTGCAAGAGAATTTGTAGCTGTTTGGAGAGGGTTTAGCTTGTCAAGTTCCTCACTGTAAACAGTAATGAGATATTCGATGATCTTGACAGAATAGTCATAGATACTCTATCTCCACAGTTTTCTATACACTAAGCATTATTAGCCTTTTCCATCTTCCAGCAGAAGTGTGTATTTTAACATTAACCTTAATTATGTGATTCCCTCCCTCTTCACCTCCTTCATCCTTTCTGATTATAACAGTAACACATGCACATTTTAGAAAAATCACAAAATCTAGAAAATGTTGAGAACTAAGTAAAAAAATCACACAGAATATTGCTTCACAGAGTAATTTCAGCTATATTTTGGTACATTCCCTTCTAATATTTTAAAAATAAATATATATAAGCAGTTTTTAAAAAATGGAAGTCATATATTTTTGTTTTGATTTGAATTGTTTCATATGGCATTATGACTTTTCCATGCCATCTGCACTTTAAAATCTTTTTAAAAAATAACCAGGTATTCAGTCATGTGGATGGATCATAATTTATTTAACCTTTGTTAATTTTGTCATTAAGTAATCTTAATGCCTAAATTTTGGCTACCATAAAAACTTATAAGGAAACCTATTGAACTGCACTCAACTGAGTTAAAAACAAAGAAAGGAGGAAAGAAATGGACAGAAACCTGAGGAAAGACACGAGGCTAAAGCACTGTTTCTGAGCCACTGTTTCTTGCTCCTGCCATTCTGAGGGTAACTGGGACCCTCAGTCTCTGTGTAACATCTCAGGGATACTTTTCTCAAGGTTGTCCCTCAGAGATGGTGGATTAATTCTAATACGAGCAGAAAATTGATAAGGTTCTGGCCAGGAAAAGAGACTTTCTAATCTCTGAGTGGCTATTTAACTCCAGTCCTTACTTTCTTCTCTCACTGAAACCTCGGCTTGCCAAAATTAGAAGATGACTCTGAGAAAACTGACACAGTGTTAAAAAAATAAACTTTTTTGGGAGGGAATTTTTCTCATAGAAGAGTTGAAGTTTTACAAGTACACACAGGTGAACGTTCATAATGCCTCGCTGAATATTACTGCTTTGAGGACTCTGGCAAGCATGAAGGGACATGTGTCTGCAGTGGGTAATTTCTCATACACAAAGAAGTAATCGGAAAAGTTTGAGCTTCACTTTCATAAAGGATCCTGAAAACCAGCACATCCGTTGATCAGCACGAGAAATATATTACAAATACCTCCAAGAAAACGTAACATACAATGTATAATTAGCCTCTGATATATGGAGCCCTGAAATAAACAGTAACTACGATAATTTTCCTGCTAATTTACTTTAAGTTGTTTTTTCACTTCTCCAAAGGCTTTGCATCCGAAGGGCACAAGTATATTCCATGTAGAATTATTGTAATTCTTCAGATATTGAATGGAATGTAATTACTAGGAAGCCTGGGAAATGCTGCCAGTATGCCCCTCTGAAGAATAATAAAATAATTAGCAGGGGTCAGAAACCTCTTCCTATACCATTTTGTAGGGAGTAATTGTTCTGCTTTTTAGTTTTGAAAGCTAAAACATTTCATTCTGACTTTGGTTTTAAGACTACTCTTTACAGCTATACTCTGAGGCTTCATAATTTTTAGCTCATTATGTAGTTTAAAATGTGAGAACAATTGTTTAAATCAGTAATTTCCAGCTCTGGAGTTCATTCTCCCTTTCTAAATCTTTGATTAATTTTAACAATGGTTTTAATTTTGACGTATCCCTTTTAATTGTACTCAAAGATAACTTCAGTTTAACTTTGCAATCCAAATCTGGCTTTGCAACGAGGCCCATTCTTTCTCTCTGAGATGGCTGCACAATAATGTTAGAAGATGTAACATTAGCAGTAGCAGAGCCCGGACTCCATTAGCTCTGCTGGTCACTGCAGCTACAGAATGCTTTCTCAAAGCCAAAGAAGAGTTAACTTGATAACCCTACCCTCGTCTGTACCCACTGACCCATGGAATGCAATATTTAATATGCTACAGGTGCTTTCCTGGGTTTGCAGGAGAGTTCAGAAGTTCCCTTAACTATCTCCAGGGGCATAATGCCATCAAAGCTTGCCTACAGATACTGGCCCCTCATTGTTTGAATGCATCCAGCAATAAGGAACTCATTACCTCCAAGGTCAACCCCTTGCATTTTTCAACATTTATGACTACTAGACATTTCCGTATCATTTTGAGCCCAAGTGTTTGCCCCTCTGTTTTTCACCCCGCTTATCCTAGCATCCTATCTCTGAGCTCTGAAGCCACAACAAACACGTTTAGTTCTTTTAGGACAGTTCTTCAAATACTTGAAGATACTATCATGGCCCTCTCTTCACCCCCACATCTATTCTGGTTCAGCCTAAATATCCCCATTTTCTTCAACAATTTCTCAGGTCTCTTCTAGACAGCTCTCTAGATTGAAGTCCACAATTTAAAAAAAAGCCACATTGCTGATACTTGAACTTCTAGTGAATTAATTAAACCTCTCAGCCCTCTTCACTGAACTTCCTTCTCTGTAGATGTGCAGGTGGTTTCATGGGCCAATGTGGAGAATTTTGCATTTATCATCACCAAAAGCCATCCAGTTAGTCTTTCTGTTCTTCTGCAGACTTAAGTCTTGTGTGTCATTTTTGACAGCGGGTGACTGTTTATTCATTGCTATTCTCAGTGAAAGTTGGCAAAAACTAAGGTTAAAAGATATAGGCTGTATTATCCAACTGCCACAGCAGGGATGAAGCCAAAAATTATACCCTAGGCTTTGGGGCCCTGCTGGAGCAGGTTGGCCTGCCTGGAGCAGGCCAGGCAACTTTCCTACAATGCTAGCCAGTGGGAAAATACCTGATCACTCCAAAGCAGAGCTTCTCATCTTTTTTTGTTTTTCCCATCCCAGCAAACCCAGGGTTATGACACATTCCTATTAGCAACTGGCTTGTTAAAACAATGATTTGTAATTCAGGGACGAAGTGAGGAGAACATGCTGCTTTAGAAGGCACCTGGATCAGAGCAGGTGGGCAGAGCAAGTCCTTCTCTACACCTGCCCTGACTCTGATACAGCACCCCCCCCAGCCCCTGCCCTGGGAAGGCCCCACTTAGGGTTCACTCATCAGCCTACGCTGGTGGATGCAAACCAAGAATGCCAGGCTTCCCCTTGGGAATCCACATTCCAAATTTCCTTGAGACTTTCCTTGAGACTAATTCTAAGTACAGGTCTTCAGAACTTATTTGCAAGAATTATGTTTATACAGTTCCTCACCTACAGGGATGAGACAAGGACCCAACTGAAAGCTGATGAATCTCCCTCAGGATGTCAACTCACACGGGGAAGCTCAGGAAGGAAAAATGAGGTAGCAAGCCAAGGTTTCTGTAACTACCCTCAGGTTTTTTTTTTTTTCTCCTCAGTGTTTATTTTGAAGTAATTTCAAATTTTAAGAAAATTTGCAAGAGTAGTCCAAAGAACTCACATATAACCTGGTAATGTGTCTTAACAAGACCAACCCTTTTAAGGGCACCTCCCAGGCTTTGGGCCTGTCCTATTGGGCAGGTCAGTGGGACAGCTGACCAATGTGAGAGTCTGGTCTGGATAAAGGTGTAGACAGTGCATACCCAGTGACCCTGTGTCAGGTATTTATTGATTGTATTAAATGTTATTTATATACATTATATATATAAAATATAGTAACATTAGTAGTATTTCTGTATCAAGCTGTAAACAGAGCGACCCAGAGGCAGATGTCCTTCCTAGGGTCTGAGTTGCAGAGTGACCAGCACAAAGATGCCATCTAGCAAGGGAGTGAACAGCTGTGGGCAGTCATGCCTGGCCCATGTGAGAGGCTCTGAGGCTGTGGTCCCCACTGCGCGCGCGCGCGCACACACACACACACACACACACACACACACACACAAAGTCCTTCAGTCATTCAGTCGTGTCCGACTCTTTGCGACCCCATGGATTGTAGCCCACCAGGCTTCTCAGTCCATGGGATTTTCCAGGCATGAATACTGGAGTGGGTTGCCGTTTCCTTTCCCAGTGCAGATCTCCCTCAAACTACTGCTGCTGCTAAGTCACTTCAGTCGTGTCCAACTCTGTGCTACCCCAGAGATGGCAGCCCACCAGGCTCCCCCGTCCCTGGGATTCTCCAGGCAAGAACACTGGAGTGGGTTGCCTGCCATTGCCTTCTCCAATGCATGAAAGTGAGAAGTGAAAGTGAAGTCGCTCAGTCGTGTCTGACTCTTAGTGACCCCATGGACTGCAGCCTACCAGGATCCTCCGCCCATGGGATTTTCCAGGCAAGAGTACTGGAGTGGGATGCCATCACCTTCTCCAACTAGGAGGCAAGTAATTCCTTTCCCTTGAATCCAAGGAGGTGTCAGAGAGGGCTCTTCTCAGATGGGTCCTTGGGGTCTGGGCTTCCCTGTTTACCTTCTGTGGCACCCTCCCCTCAGGGATGGGCTGGCCACCTTACACCATCACTCCTATCCAGATGGCCAACAGCCCACCAGCTCTCCCCAGCCATCTTGCTCTTCTGGCCAGCTCTGTACTGACTCCTGTGCCGGGTCTGAGCTTTCCCTTCACTCTCCTGTCCCTGGAGGGGAGCAGACTCCTTTGTCTGCTTTTCAGGTTCAGGCCAGCAGGCCCTCCGGGCGGTAGCACCTGGCACTGTTCCTCTCCTGACCTCCTGCCCTTCATAGCAGTTGTGGAAACAGCCTTCCTCCCTCAGGCCAAGCTCCCTCCCTGCTCCCTTAAGTAGGCACTCCTGCCCTCAACAGTTTATGTCTTTCCTTCTATTGCCCCTTGAGACCTTTGCCCACCTTGTTCTTAAAGGTTGGCCAGACTGCTCTCTCCTTTCTTCTTTCTGCCCCTTCTGACTTGACTCTGCCCCCATCCTGTCAGATACAGGACCTCAGTCAATTACTCCCAGCTTACCATGTGTAAAACCACATTCACACCATTCTGATTATTTCACTCAGATCCTCATATACTGGGACAATAATTTTTTTCCACGTATATATGTAGAAGTATATCTGCCTCTCACCTGCCAAGATTGTGCCCATGACAGCAACCAAGTGGAAATAAATGCATGGTGAGGACCAGAGATAAAAGATAAAATGGCCCAGGAGCTGAGCCAGTCTTCACTATATGTTTCCCTGAGGAAGAATCCTGGCTCCTGTCTCATCCTACAGATCTTTAATATCTAAGAGGTGAGTGGCATACAGATACAAGCATGTAATAAGCATGATGCTCATGGTATACTGTACATACGATGGCCATGGCCATGGCAGCGCAGATGTCTCTGTGGGCTCTTGCAGAGTATTGTGCATCTCTGTGTGCAGGGAAGGGCACTCAAGGACCGACAGAGCACCACAGGGAGGAGGGTGGACAGAATAGTGTCCACTGAGGTAACGTATTGGTAATAGAAGATGCTTGGGACATTCTGCTTTATCAGGTTTTCTAATAAGACAGAAAAATGCATTTGGGTTAAATCGTTACATAAATTCCTTTATAAATGCTTTAGTGTGTTGTCCTATCTCGCTAAATCTAACACCGGAATAGGATTATTCTTTTATGCAACAAATATTTCTTTCATACTTATGACATGCCAGACACCTTTCTTGGTGCTAGAGAAATATCAGTGAACGGAATAGATCAGATAACTGGTCTAGGACATTTACATTCTAGTGGAGAAGATAAGCAATGAAGAGACAATAAAAAAGATCATTTTAAAACGTGAAGCCAGTTGTTGAAGCAAGGTTATCTGTTGAGAATCAGCTGGCTGGCGAGGTGTGGAGCATAGAAGAACATTTGAAGAGTGGTCAGGGAGGCCTGCTTGGAGGGAGGGACGCGTGAACTGAGACCTGAATGATGTGAAAGTCAGGCTGGTGAAGGCTGGAGGAAGACAGTTTCAGGCAAAGGTAACAGCTAGTGCAGAAGCCCTGAGGCAGAAAGGAAGGAAAGCAGGTTGGTCTCACTAACTTGGACTGAGTACAGAGAAGATGAAGTGTGAGATGAGGCTGAATGGGTGCTCAGAGTAACAAGTCTGGATTTGATTATATTATATTGTATTTAACATGGTTTTATTTTTCTCTGATATAAGAAGTTACTACCTCCTTTGCATTTTGCTTTTTCACACCTTTTTAAAAATAGAGGTATAGTTGATTTACAGTATTAGTTTTAGGTGTACACAAAATGATTCAGCTATGCATATACATGTATAAGTCTATATTTTTTCTTTTCCATTATAGTCTGTTACCAAGATATTGAATATAGTTCCCTGTGCTATACAGTCTTTGTTGTTTATCTATTTTATGTATATTAGTGTGCATCTGTTAATCCCAAACTCCCAGTGTATCCCCTCAACCCTGGTTCCCCATTGGTAGCCATGTTTGTTTGCTATGTCTTTGAGTCTGTCTCTGTTTTGTAAATAAGTTCATTTGTATCACTTTTAGATTCCACATGTAAGTGATATCATATGATATTTGTCTTTATCTGACTGACTTCATGTAGTATGATCTCTAGGTGCATCTGTGTTGCTGCAAATGGTATTCTTTTTTTAAGCCTGAGTAGTAGTCTGTTTTATGCCTGAGTAGGAGGAGCCTGGTAGGCTGCAGTTCATGGGGTCGCTAAGAGTCAGACACGACTGAGCGACTTCACTTTCACTTTTCACTTTCATGCATTGGAGAAGGAAATGGCAACCCACTCCACTGTTCTTGCCTGAAGAATCCCAGGGACGGGGGAGCCTGGTGGGCTGCCATCTCTGGGGTCACACAGAGTCGGACACGACTGAAGTGACTTAGCAGTAGCAGCAGCAGTAGTCTGTTAACACACACACACATATATATCACATCTGTTTTCTCCATTCATCTGTCAATGGACATTTAGGTTGTCTCCATGTCTTGGCTATTGTAAATAGTGTTGCCATGAACATTGGGGTGTGTGTTATCTTTTCTAATTAGAGCTTTCATCTTTTCTGGATATATGCCCAGAAGTGGGATTGACAGACCATATGGTGAAGTGAAGTGAAGTCGCTCAGTTGTGTCCAACTCTTTGTGACCCCGTGGACTGTAGCCCACCAGGCTTCTCCGTCCATGGGATTCTCCAGGCAAGAATACTGGAGTGGGTTACCATTTCCTTCTCGACCCAGGGATCGAACCCTGGTCTCCTGCATTGGAGGCAGACGCTTTAACCTCTGAGCCACCAGGGAAGATCATATGGTAGTTCTATTTTTAGTTTTTTAAGGAACCTCTGTACTGTTTTCCATAGTGACTGTACCAATTTACATTCCCATCAACAGTGTGTAAGGGTTCCCTTTCCTCCATACCCTTTCTAGCATTTGTTATTTGTAGATCTTGGGATGATGACCATTCTGATTGGTATGAGGTGGCACCTCATTGTAGCTTTGATTTGCATTTCTCAAATAATTAGTGATGCTAAACATCTTTTCATGTGTCTGTCGGCCATCTGTATGTCTTCTTTGGAGAAATGTCTATTTAGGTCTTTTGCCCATTTTTTTTTAATCAGGTTGGTTGGTTGTTTTTGAGTTGTTGGAGCGGTTTGAATATTTTGGAAATTAAGCCCTTGTTAGTTGCATCATTTGCAAGTATTTTCTATTCCTTAGGTTTCATTTTGTTTATAGTTTCTTTTGCTATGCAAAAGCTTGTAAGTTTGATTATGTCTTATTTGTTTATTTTAGCTTTTTCTATTGCCTTGGGAGGCTGACCTAAGAAAACATTGCTACAATTTATGTCAGAGAATGCTTTCCCTCTGTTCTCTTCTAGGAATTTTTATGGTGTCATATCTTATATTTAAGTCTTTAAGCCATTCTGAATTTGTTTTTGTGTATAGTGTGAGGGATTGTTCGAAGTTCATTGACTTATATGTGGATGCCCAGACTTTCCAATACAACTTGCTGAAGAAACTGTCTTTTCTCCATTCTGACATCTCTTTTATTACTGTTTTGAACTAGTTTTACATCTTTTATTGATTTTTATGTGTTATGTTTTATTTTCAACTGCATATAATCTAAAAGCCAAGGACTTTCTTTATATTTCCTAGCAAAATTTTTTGCTTAGACACTCAACACATATTTAATTGCTTTGAAACATACCCTTTGGAAAATCTACATTTAGCCCAGATCATGTATTCTGTATAAAGAAGTAAACTTTCAAAGTCCTTTGAAAGATTTCTATTGTGTTGAAAAGGTCTGGGAAATGGGTAGATTTGAACACTTATAGAGTTTTACGTGGAGATTCTTTTTTCCATAGCTTGATATAAGTCCAGTGCTCTCACCATGAATCTTGTAATAATGTTATTGATGATAGAAAATTGTTGCTAATAATGTAACGGCATGATTAGCAATACCCAAATATAATGATTCAAAACATTTTTCTTCCTTTATAAATTAGCTTCTGTTAATGTTTCCAGAAGAACAGAGGTTTTCCTCAGACTTCTCATTCCAAATAAAATGACTATCTTAAAATAATATTAATAAATAAATTCACCTAGATATGGGTATGTCTGAAATAGAACCAACCTCCTAATACAGCAGCAACTGTGGCTATCAGCATGCTTCGTGCAGCCTGGGGTAGTGGCAGCCGGCCAGCATATTATCCTCTGATCCATTGCTAGTCTACCTCCTAAATGTTATAAATATTCATGTATGCCATAGAAAGCTACAAAGGGCTTTATTCAAACATTTTTTTGAATACTCCTTTATGTTTCCCCCAAATGAAAGAATGTCTGTTTTTTTTTTTTTTTTTGCATAGGATCAGAGTGTGAATTCTCTTTTGTTCATACTCATAAATCCTGAAAACCAATATGCAACAAATTCTCTAATCCTCATTTCATACCCCAAGGGTGAAGAGGTTCAAAATAAAAATACTTAGGATTGGCACAGCAGCTCACTGTGACTGTGCAATGCTGCCACCAAAAAAAAGCATCTGTGTCCCCAACTACCCAGGTGACTTCTGCCCCGGGCAGGGACTCCCTCAAGGGATACAGCCTACCAGCCCCATGAAGGCTGCCAGCTTTGCTCACCACCGTGGCCTCGCTGATGAATGAGGGGCAAGCTGCGCACATATCAACCTGGAAAGGGAAACAGATACGTCCTTCCCCAGGAATACAGTACTAACAGCAGTCACTAGTGGGAGTTAAGTGGCGGTGGTGGTGGTATGGGAGCAGGGTGGGCTAGCTTATGGGGAGAAAAGGTTAGAAAAGTTGGCACCAAGGGCCAGGCTGGTCAAAGCCAGGTTTAAAAAACATAAATCCTTTTTTGAAATTCCAGTTCATTTTTCAGTAACACCTAACTCATGGAAGGGCAGTTATAAAATTCAGCTTTCTCACACTGTGATTTAGCAAATGAAATAAAATGTATCACTGCTGGAGCAGAGAACCATTATAATAGTGCTCTTGCAGTATTCTTTCTCCCCTTTTCTTTCATAGTAATTACAACCCCTTAATTTTGAGTGGGGCATTGGATACCCAAAATAAGGGCTACATGTTCTTTCTTTTCATGCGACTATGTTTTTTCTGTCTGATAAAAGGTGAGCCAAGTGGTTACGTGCAATTCTGGGTCACATCCCTACAGGGAAGAAGCAGGTCTTCACCTTTTTCCTTTCCCCCTCCCTCTAGCTGGAATGGGGGTGGTGCTGGTCCACCATCTTGGACCATATGGATGGTGAAATGGCACAAGAGAAGAAGGCTGGAATTGTGACTGCTTCCTGGAGCAGAGCTGCCACACTTAGACATGTAAGTGAGAAAGGAATAGACTTATCTTGCGTAACCCATCATTAATTCGGGCTTCTGTTATTGCAGCTGAACTGCTATCTTAGCTCTTCAGTTGCTTTCAAGCAAAAGTGGACTCTGTCAGAGCAGGCTGTGAAGGACCTCTCTCCTCACTGCCAGGCATGTACGAACACACTGCTGTGGGCATGAAGTACAGAGATGGGGCAGGGGAACTCCCTTAATGTCCATTAAATACGGTCTTGACTTCTCCTTCCCAGGTTACAGATGCGACACCAAGATCTAAAGATCCAGATGAGACAAATTTCATCCTCCTTGACAGGTATTTTTGCTTTTCTTGTTTGTTCTGTTCAGTTAACATTAATAATCAAAAGTTCTAAAGCTCAATCAACTCTTTAGGAGACTGACTTCTACGCCTCTGTGCACATGTGTTTTTATAGTCAAATGGTTGGCTTAACCACCCTTTGGTCTGTATTTCTGCCTAAGTGATCTGGAAGGTTCTTTACCTATTTGCTATATCTTTCATTTCTGGAAAACAAGTTTTCTCTTGAGAAATTAGGGAACTATGTTTAATTCTCCATACTAATAAGTGAACAAATGTTTTTACTTTGATCATAGAATTATTCAACTGACACAACAATAGAGATGTTCATACCCTACCCTTGGTGTGGGTGGAGGGGGAGACTGCTAAGAAATATTTGCCCTCTAGCACAGACTTTAAAGAATCTGTACCAGAGGGCGAATTCAGTTGGTAAGAATCTGCAATGCAGGAGACCTGAGTTCAGTCCCTGGGTTGGAAAGATTCCCCTGGAGAAGGAAATGGCAACCCACTCCAGTATTCTTGCCTGGAGAATCCCCTGAACAAGGAGCTGGTGGGCTATAGTCTGTGGGGTCACAAGACTCAGACATGACTTAGTGACTAAACCACCCCACAGAGTGTCCTTGAGGAGTGTGGACTCAGGTGCCATTTCCTAAGAAGCTTAAGATGCAGGCCCTGGTGCCCAGCACTTGCTGCTGTTCTTTACCAGGCTGAGCTTTGCGATAAGCTCATTCTCAAGGCTGAATAGTATGATCTTTACAGGATGACTGTGGGATGTTTTGAATTCTCCCAGAGTCCCACATATTAGCTGGATTTCAGGAAACAGAACAATTTTTCTGGTAAGAATGCTTATAACACTCTATGACTTCCAGGAATAGTTAAATACCCTGGCCCTACCAGTGATTCCCCAGGGGTAGCTGGGGGGTGGGGGGCACCACCCCATTTTCTGTAGGGGAAACTGACCCATGGAGAACTTAAGGGACAGCTGCAAAGTGATGAAGCTGACTCTCATGCCTCCTGAACTCTCAGCCCTGGGCTTTTCCTGTGGTGCCACATTCACCGCTGCAAAGTATACCCCGGGCACATGCTCATCCACACAGAGATAATATCGCACCTCCCCATCCATGCGGGCTGCGGCCAAAGGATTTAGAAGACAATGGAGCATGCCATGAGCATGCACTATGTCGCTAAAGAAAGGCTTTGGCAAGACCTGCCTTATTGCTTCACAGAAGATGAGAAAATTAACTGCAAAGTAATGAATGCTTTTTTGGGGGGCTGGGGGGTGGTGTGGGAGGGGCTGGAAAACAGTGAATGTGCACCACTTCCACACAACTGTTCCCTTCTAAAAAAATTTTGTTTTCGGTTAAGATGTTCAAGTTCCCGCCCTGAACTTGGGTGAACTTTACTGGACTAAGGAGCACACATTCAGGTGACTGACTGCTCTGTAACAAAGAGCTTCTGTAGAGCTGCCTTTTACCTACATGCACTGAAGTCAGCCTCAGCATATCAACATTTCAAAGGCATCCTGCGGCGGTCTAGCTCCACAAACAACAAAACAACAGGGAAGTCGCTCTGGAACATTCGTGCATTTTAGCAACAGGCAGCGGAGGACGAGGCACACGGCAAAAAAGCTAGCTGCCGCTGAGGCCGCAGCACAAACACCATTCAGTGTCACAGAGGAGACTGACAGACTAAACGACGTAGCCAATTTGAACCGAGTATTTCAAAACTCCTTTATGTGTAACTAGCTTTTCAAGGTGGCAGCATATATGGAAATTATTTCCTTTATTAGTACAAATGCAAATTTTTATTTTAAAAAAACATCGTCATTAAGGTTAACAATACTGTACACGTACCATTTTTTCAAAGTTTACGAGATTGTCAATGAACGTCTTGTTCCCCTCATGAGTAAATGTCATATCTGCAAAGAAATAAAAGTCACATTCTAATCACTAACAGAAATATGTCATACAAAGAAACCACAATAGCACCATTAGATTATGCTGAAGGATTTGCATAACACTGCAGCTGAAAAAAGCCGATAATAGTTCCTTTTATGTTAGGTGTTTAACTTTCTAAAAGCATTTTACCTGAGCTTAGTTAAAATTTCCAAACTAACCCTCTGTTTCACTCTCAAGTCTTCCAAACCACACACAGACTCCCGCTCCTGCAATAATCTTGCCAACCCTTTCAGAAAAGTCAGGGCAGAGGGGAGACGCCAAGGAAGGTGGGAAACTCGGATCATTCTTCCCAAGGAGGTCAATCTGATTAGGCACCTGTTCCTTTTCTTCCCCATACACTCATCACTGGCTCGTCCTGTGCATTTCCTTGGAATTACCTTTAATGAGCAAAGGCATGAAGGGGATGAGAGGAGGGTCCAATTTGGCTACTGTCAGCCTGTAGGCCCTGTGGTTTCTTGAAGGATCCTTTAGAGAAACAGAGATGCTGGTTAAGGACGAATGAAATATACACCACCCCCTTCTACCTCCTGACCCAACCCAGCCTTGTTATCTCCCAATCAGGTAGTTCTGAATCAAGTGTAGCTACAAAAGAAAGGTAAATTTAGTTAAACAAATGGATTTTTGTTTTAAAACAACTTCCCGTATGACAGGAAAATAAATAGATTTTTTTGTTTCCTTTCTTTGTTGAAAGGAAGACACGCCTCCAGGGATCTAGGGAAAATATCCCCTTTGAGAGCCAACACAAAATGTTAAACAACCCCCAACCACAAGAGTCCCCTTCTCCTGGGAGCACGGCCTCCTTCCGGGGAGTCCAGCTCACCCTCCTAGCTGCTTTGCACTGCCAGTCTCGACTTGCCTTCTCTGAAACTCTCCTATGACTCCTGCCAAGTCCCACTCACTCCTTTTCTGTGAACACCTCCCTGCCGATGGGGAAAAATAATTTGGCAAGCCAAGGAAAATGCAGCTTCCAGACCCTGGCCAACCTGTGCTGGATGGAAAGGATCCCATTACACTGCTTTTCTTAGTTATACAAATTGACCTTATGTGGGACATAAGTCCTCTTTAAGTTAGGACCTGAGAGTGCCATTCATTAGTCAGACATGCTTGTTTTAGCAGCACTAAAATGGGATCATAAACTTCTTAAAGTCATACAAGGACAGATAAAATTCCTGAAATGAGAACTTCAGCTAATCAGAAATTGGATTAATGCAGACAGTGAATGGAATAAAGCAGCCACTGTCACTTACCATTAAACTTTCAAACTCTGCATAGAACTTCTTGAACTTGCTTGGCAGTTTCTGTTAATGAAATGAAAATGCCACACTCATATGTCAGATTCAATATCTAGATATGTATCGTGTGTTACCATTTCGAGGGGAAATGTACTTCTTTTGGCTCTTAATCAAACATCTCTAAGACAGGCTAGACTGTAATCTGTCTTGTCATTTGAGGATAATCTTAAGGATCTCATCTTTTAAAAGTCTTAACCTAGTTGAACCTAAATTAACTATGGATGCTTTTGGTCTTACTGCTTTCTATAATGTTTTCTGAAATGGATTATTCATAAAGAGGGCTGTATTCCCGGACTACAAGTGGTTTGGCATTAACTGCCCCCCTGCCCCCCACACTGTTTTAAACTCTCAGATTCCCACGATGAAGAATTTAGAGATTATTACAATTAAAAGTTTTAGAAACTACCTAGTTCAACCCTCCTCTTCCTTTACTATGTAACCTACAAGAGAACAGGGATTTTTATCAGTTTTTTTACGGCTGTATTCTCAGGGCCTAAAAGAGTAGCAGCACTATGTCAGGTACATAGTAAATGCTCAATACATATTTATTTGGCTAGATTAAAACTGTGTTTTATAGACAGAAGAAATTAACCATCAGATTAAATGACATGCCAAAGTCACACAGCTGGTGATGGTCAGAGCCTCTGTAATTCACGTCTCCTGCCTCCTTTTCTCGTTTCTCTTCTCTGCGCTACGCTTTCCTACACAAGCATTTCTCCCACAGGATTTCTCAGCCCTGCTCTAATACAAAAATTGGTAGTTCTCTCAATTTAGTAATTTCTCATGGTTTTATCTTGGCAGATGATTCAAAACCACTGACTGTAGCCGTACATTTACACCAGTAGGTCAGTGAGGAATCATTTTTCAATCTGTTGGTTCTCACTTTGCTAGGTCCTGAGCCCATAGTGAAGCTGAACTTTTCTGACAGGGCCACCCAAAGAGCAGTGTGATGCTCCCTGTTCCAAGACCACGAAGGTGCTGACCAGGTCGGCAGCCTCGGATGCCCCGCTCAGTTCTGCTTCCCAGTGACGTCCACTGGCAACAAGTGACTCGCCTGTCAGGCCTCTGCAATCCCCTCAAAGCTCCTCTCTCTTTTCTCTCTCTTCTGTGAATGGGTTTGACCTATTCCCATTTAAACACTGTTCTTGTTTAGTTGCTGAGTCATGTCTGACTCTCTGTAACCCCATGGACTGTAGCCTGGCAGGCTTCTCTGTCCATGGGATTTCCCAGGCAAGAATACTAGAGTGGGTTGCCATTTCCTTCTCCAGGGGATCTTCCTGATCCAGGGACCAAACCCACTTCTCCTGCTGGGCAGGCAGATTCTTTGCTGATGAGCCACTGGGGAAGCCCTTAAACACTGTAGAACATCTTCTTTTGTTTCTAGGAACTAGTACCCTCATAATAAACTCATTGTTCTAGTGCCTCTTTTCAAGCTGGGTTTCAGGGAAACTTGATATCCTTGTTTAGTGGGGAAGTTCAAAGGGACGAAGGCTGGCATGGACATCAAGGGATACAAGAGTCTCATGCCCCATGGAGCATTCAAATCACCGTGCTCAGTGATAACTTTCCGTGAACACAGACAACTTATAAAATGAGGAGTTGACGGGACTTCTGGTTACGTCAGTCACTCTAGTTCTTTCTTTACTTAGCTGGCTTTTGGGTCAAAGGCAGGAGTGCACATGCGAATAAAACTTGTGTCTCTCTGTACTATTATCTGTGCACACCCCATGGGCTTCCCTGGTGACTCGGTAGTAAAGAGTCTGCCTGCCAGTGCAGGAGACATAGGTTCAATCCCTGGGTTGGGAAGATCCCTGGAGAAGGAAATGGCTACCCACTCCGTATTCTTGCCTGGAGGATTCCACGGACAGAGAAGCCTGGTGGGCTACAGTCCACAGGATTGCAGAGTTGGACACGGCTTAGTGACTGAACAACAGCAACGATAACAAAATCCACACCCCATGCTTCCAGAGCAGGGGTTCTCAAGTGGAGTCAATTTTTACTAACCCTCATTTGGTAATATCTGCAGACCTTTCCTGATGTCAATAGTGGGGTGGGTGGAGGTGCTACTGGTTATACAGTAGGTTGAGGCCGTGCATGCTGCTTAGCCCCCTCCATGGCACAGGACAGGCCCCTCCACCCTCATGCATACAACAAAGAATGATGCTACCCAAAGTCATTACCACTGGGGCCGAGAACCTCGGCTCTGGGTCCTCACTCCCACTGGCTTTATCTCAGATGAGTCTTCTCCTCTATGTGGAAGCATCCCCTATGCCACATGGTCTCACTCCATTTTCTGTTTTGTTGGACTGCCTCCCACCTGCTCTCTAGTTCCTGGAAGGCAGGCACTGTCCCTCAGGCTGCCGCTGCTGCTCACTGCTGTGGTGTGGGAAGTGCGTGGGAGGGGGTCGGCAAGTCCAGGAAGATGAACCCAAATCAGAGATGCTTGAGAATGAAAGCTCTCCCTGCAGAATGACCCAGTTCCATTTCACTTTAACAGATAAAGGCTTATACACGATGCGAGGGGGCTCTCCTCTTTGCAGCAGCATGCAAGGGTGGGAACACAAGCTCACAGACTGATGTGTTTCTGCCTCTCCTTGTGGAATGAAGGACTAGATGATGCAACTCCCTGTCTTGGCTGCCTGCACCCCATTCCCTCCACCCCCACCCCCCGCCCCAAGCAGCCTCCTGTTTTTCTCTTTAGACCACAGGAAAGGGAACTCTGAGGGTGTTCCTCCATGCTACAGCCTTAAGGTCTAGCTCCTATTTTGAATACCTAGACCTGGCCTTCCCCGACCCCCATGAGCCTTCATACCTTCTTTGATTTTCCCAACCAAATCATTTGGACTCTGCAAGAGGATTAAATGCTGGAAACAGGTAAAGGAAAGCAGACTCTCTGAGAGGTTACCCTAGATTTCCAAAGATTCCAAGAGCCGTGGGCTACAAGAAGGAGAGGCTTGCACCCTGGCTTCACGGCTCAGATTTCTTGACAGCATTAACTTTCACTAGCTGGAAGATGCCCGGGATGTGTGGCACACGGGCCTCACCAATTCCCTCATTCCTATATTCGGGGGATGAGCTGCTGGGTGCTGCATCTGCCTGGAATTTTCAGAGAAACCCAAGACAGAAGGACCTGTAAGGACCTGTTCTATAAACAGTGGGAATGCAGAGGCGGGACAGAGGGAGAAAAACAGATTCAAGAGGGAAGTGGGGAGGAAAATGTTTCAAGGAAAACATTTAGAGATGCAAACAGCTGACTTCAGGACTTTTTTAAAGCATCCTTGCGAATTAAGTCTCTCTCGTATACTCCTTGCCCTCTTTTTGTGTCCCACTTACAGACACATTTTCTATTTTTAGTAAGAGCCTATTTTTGTGTCTGTGTTCTATAAGAGATTAGTATTTCTTTGACTATATACCACATGTAAGGGGTCAGGCATATTTTGAGTACTTGGCTAATTAAAAACGAAGCTGTTCTCTAGCACGAATAACCAACTGTCAACAAAACTTTCATTGTATTCGCCATAGAAATTCACCACACACCTGCTTAACTTTGGCACCAAACTGAATTCTAGCCAACTGTTGTTCCTTCCTACCCACAGAGGTCTGCCAGGTAGTTAGGAGATACTTGGTCAAAGCTGGGCCAAACAGTTGGCCTTCTGGCTAATTCGCCCAGGAGCAAGATGACTACTTGGATAAAAATGGATCTTCTGTCCTCTCTTAATTACAGATACAGCTTATTTCAAAAGCAAGAGGCAGACACCAGAGAAGAACAGGATCTGTGAGCAAGACCTCTGAAGTTAAGCAAGCAATGCTGTTGATTCCGGTTACACCTAGGAACTAGACTTATTATTATTTATATTGTATACAGCAAGAAACTCAGACCCCCCTCTTTCTCTCCCCACTGCATTGGACAATGCCTTTTATTTATTTATTTAAAATTCACTCTCAGATGCAAAAGGAGACAGATCACCTCCCTCAAAGTGTCCCACCTTTTCCACTGTTACATAAGTGTGAGCGATACTTCTGTTAAAAAGAGCTCACTGGTGAGCTTGTGCTTTTGTTCTTAAGGCAAAAGTCACAGCTGGGTCTCTGCTGGTGCTTACCTCCCACGTCAGTGCCAGGCGGCTCACAGCTACATTACTTAGTCCCATGACGATGGCAAAAAAGGAATTCAGATTTTTGTACTCCTTACAGCTGAAACACAAGAGGCACATGTTGTAGTAAAATGCCACTTTGGAGAGAGATAAACAAATTAGAGTTCTATTTTCTGATGGTCATTAATAGTCGTCAGGACTCCTTTACAAGAACAGGCACTGATAGATTTAATGCTTTAGGTTCCACTTGGGTGACCATGATCTGCTGTTTGATTTTTCTTGCTGTAATATTAGAAAGGTGATGATATTAGCCATCTAGGTTCAGGTTTTGAGAAGGAATTTCAAGACACCTACACTAGGCATTGCTATTATAATCCCAAAGCTTGCTAAAAGCCCTGTGGACCTGGAGGAAAACATCTCATGGGCTAGGAAGAGACACAGCAAAATGTCCTTGGAGAATTCCAGGTCAATGCTGGACACCTCAGGCTGTGGTAGCAAGAGAGGGAAATAAGGAAATGACGCTGCTGCAGCCGCCAGGGCTTCCGGCTGCCATGTAATGCTTCTGATTCGTTGAAAAATATCAATTTACAAATCATGATCCCTCCAGTGCAGGAGACCGGGGTTCAATCCCTGAGTCAAACGATACCCTGGAGAAGGAAATGGCAACCCACTCCAGTATTCTTGCCTGGAAAATTCCATGAACAGAGGAGCCTGAAAGCCTGAGATTGCAAAGAGTTGGACATGACTGAACACACGCACACACAGCTAATAACCTAAACAAATGACCAAAAAATAACCTTATTTTTCCTGTAATTTTTCAATGTTGATGAAGCCGATCATTTTGAATCTGTACTTATGCCATTATTAGCTTTTATGAATATATATTTGGGAATAAGAATATTTTGGAACAAGACCAAGGGTTCTTTCCAAATTGCAACATTTAGTCTAGGTGCTTGGTTTAACTTAAGAAGAAAGAAAAAAAGGAATCTTCAACTTCTTCATACCCGCTCCTTGCAAAGGGAAAGAAGAATTCATTTTGCAATGAACACAAATCCTTTACCACAAATCAATATGGTTATCTAAGTTGACTACATCATAATTAAATCTTGTTTGGATTAGCATTTTTGCAAGAGGCTAATTAAATTGCTGCATTTGCTCCCTGTGTTCTCCTTGCAGAGTGCTTCATAAATGGTCTGTGTGGAAATGGGAAAACAGATTTAGAGAAGCTATGGCTTGTCTCTCGCAGTGCTGGGGGAAGCGGTGGGGCTTTATCTGTGCGGGCTGGTCAGGGGCTGAGAGCAACTTCAGAGACCCCAGGCTGAAGGTGGCGAGGAGGGTCATGGACACGGCTTGCCTTCGTCCTACGTGTGTGCCCATGAGAGGACATGCAGGACTGCAGACCTGCTTTTGTGCTCACTGCTCTGGTCACTTGATCACCCTAGGTAAGTCACGAAATTTCTCTCTGCCTCAGTCTCCCTCCCCTGGAAAAGGCAAGGATAACATTTGGACCCCCAACTTCACAAAGCTCTGGGCAGGCCGAAGAGCTTCAATAGAATATATGGAAGTTCTCCGAAAATAGCACGCGAAACATACTTCCTGCCACGAGGTTTACATCTAATGCGTGAAGATCTTGGTTTCTGAGTCTACAGTCTTCTCCAGCTGGATTGTGTGAAGAGTTCTACTGTGTGGGATAGTGCAGCTTAAATAACATTTAAATAACAGAAGTCAATTTATCCTGAAGGCTAAATTCACCCATAATCAGAAGGAAGAGAGAGATAAGAAAGGCAAAAACATTAAAAAAAAAAAAAATTCCTGAGTTCCTGAAAGACTCTCCTATGCTGCTGTGTAGAACAGCAGCGTCAGGCCCCTACAGGTTTTCCATCTCCATGTCTGTGTGCAGACTTCCTCTCCTCCCTTGGTGCACACGGCCCTGCCAGGCTAAGGTGAGGAGAGGAGGTGCCCTAGAGAACAGGGAAGCACATACTCTCACAGCTTCCACAGTCATCTCCTTCCAGATAGAGACATCTGCCCCTGCAATCAGCCGATTCAAGGCTCCTGGGAAAGTGGCTGCACTCTGAACCAGAAATGCATAAGCAACATTTTACCAAATCTTTCTTTCAAAAGGCATATTTTTTTCCAAATTAAGAGATACCAGCATTTGAATCCAAGGGCTTTGGATATCCTGCTGAACTCCCAAATTTTTGGCAAAATAATTCAAGGCATTTGGCAAGCTGGCATGTGCGAAATGTCAAGCAGTGGTTGCTTCTTTGTTTAGCTCTGGAAATTAGACTCTGTATGGGATCTAAAGTTTTTGGCTCAAGCAAACTGCCCAGCTGGGGTCACTTGTGCTCCCCACCTTCCTAGGCTAGAGCTCCCTGCTTTTAGAAAGGAAAGACATCTCCCAGCCACAAGCTGCATTTAGCATTTTATTTTTAGCACCGTGGTGATACCAAAAACATGGAAGTAAACAGGAGGTTGTCAGGCATATCTAAATAGCAGGAGAAGATTAAATTCATGTCAGGGAGAAATCTAACTGGCCCCTGCAGTAAATAAATTGTTTCCCACGAAGTGCTGTTAAATAGAATATTTATAAGACGCTCGCTTTTTCTGATGTTTGTGGAGATGATTTTCATGGGCCAGGTTAGCTCGTCTTTATGCATTTTATGGATTTTATCCTGGCTGAGTTGGAAGCACGGTTTTACATGCATGTTCCCACTGCCCTCTACTGGCAAGAAGGTGTCAAGTTAGACCTCGACTTGCCCAGCCTTTAAAACAGAACTTTTGCAGCAGAACTTTGCTGACAGAGCCCTTAAACTGAAGGAGGCACACAGTCTCAGTAGTTCAGAGCAAAAAGAGGTCATGATTTTAACTTGAGCATCAGTCCTGTAGGATGTTAATTTATATATTGGTGTCACTGTTACAAAAGCTAGACAAAGCACAGCTCTCACAAGAGTTCAGTAATTCTTAAGCCCCTGTGGTTGGTGTGTTAGTTGCTCAGTCATGTTCCCAGACTCTTTGTGACCCCATGGACTGTAGCCCACCAGACTCCTCTGTCCATGGAATTCTCTCGGCAAGAATACTGGAGTGGTCTGCCATTTCCTTCTCCAGAGGATCTTCCTGACCCAGAGATCGAACCTGGCTCTCTTGCATTGCAGACATATTCTTTACCATCTGAGTCAGCTGGTGCATAAACAGATTTAATATCTCACTTTGCTTTTTAAGGTGTAATCTAAGGGGACAAAATGAAACCACAGCTCAAATGTTTTTCTCTCCCCGAGTGAATACTTACTGGGCTGCGATCTTAATAAATTTTTTTAAGAGCTGAACACGCTTGCTAGGCTGGGAACAAAGGCAGATCTCAGTGACAACCCAAAACTGAATTTCATTAAACCTCCTCAGGAACAAATCCAAGTTTGCTGTGGTCTTTTTAAAATGATGCCTTCCAAATGTGTGATAGATTAGCTCCAGCTAGAAGAAAGGAAAACAGTGTCACATCTTTGTTTTTAAATCAAAACACCAGCTTGCTCCTCCATTTGACGTGGCAAATTGACACTGGTCAGCAAACATGAATACAATCACTGACTGGCATTCAACTTGAACTTCAACTTGAAGACCTCAAGGGCTCAATGAGGCTTGCTGAATACTGTAACTATAAACTAGGTGCTATTAATATACTCAGGAAGACAGAGCTTATTGCAAATCATAAAGATTTGTCTTTACTCTCAAAGGCTTCATAACAGGCTTTATTAATATACTCAATATTTTGTGCAAAAAAAAAACCTCTTATGTGGCTTTAACATTGCAGCACGTATTCACATTTGCAGGCAACACCAGAACTGCCATGATACCTATGAATGCATGCTCTCAATGGAGCACCTTACCTCATGCACACAGTTGAAGAGCTCCCAATCATAAATTGTCATCTGGTAGGCCAAATCTTTGGAGCTCATCAGTTCGAAAGTTCCCATTGTTCCAACAGTTGGGCCCTCCTGTTCTGGCAAGGGAGTCTGTGAATAATAATATGGAAATATATCAGAATCTCAAAACAGACAAGCTGAATGCTTGGGACTTGGAGGGGAGAGGATTCTGAAGATGCTTTAAGGAATACCTTGAAACTTTGATTTTACCCAGAGGAGAGAAAAGTCTTTGCTCTTAATGCTCACTTGCCTCCATGCATTTTTATAGTAACCATTATCCCTCTAATCAATTCCACTGACTGAAAAACATGGACCATGGCAAATAAGATTCAGTGACAACTGACCTATGGAGGTTCTCTTCTGCTTGGGCCTGGGAGCTCCCTGGAAACAATTCCATTTCCCCGGCAAACATAGAAGAAGTTCTGGTTCCCACTGAGGCTGCTCCAAAGCAGGTACTAGCTTCGTGGTTTGGGCGTTTAGCTACTTACTATGGCAGGGGCTGGTGACAGTGGTAAAGCTCTGCATCTCCATCTCTCATAATACACTGCCTGGACTACTCGGTGAAAGAAGGATCTGTGATTACATGGGATTATGTGTGATGTTCAATTCCTCCACTTTCTGAGAGATGTAGAGCCAGGAATGATAGTCACGTGGTCATGGTGTTTGGACCTAGGCATCAGAAAACTAAATTCTGCTACTTTCTGGAAGACCCTTGGTCAAAATTTTCCATCCAATTTATGTACTTGATTTTTACTTTACGAGAAATGAATTAGGGTGCTTTTCCTTAATAAAATGAATGATTTGTATATACTAGAAACTTTACTTATAAACCCATTGATCTATGATAACAGTTTAAAGTTATAAAAGTCACATGAATTAAAAGATAGTTTCCCCAGCATGATACAAAACATATTTGGATATCCAGTATTTAGGTTGGAAGTTCTAATATTGTTCACACTCTATCATTATGCATCATTGTCATCATCACCCATAACCTTGACATTCTCTAAATCCTGCTGCTTTCTGGGCATTTGAAAGTTTGCAGTTTAACAGAGGAATCAGCTCTGACCTGTGAGTACAGCACTGCACGTCAATAAAGAATCAGCTGTTGGCATTTGTTTGCATGTATGTATAAAGGGACAGACTTTATACATACATCAACAAACACCTGACTCCCAGATATATGGAAAAACAGGTGAGGAAATGTGAACGGGCTTTTGAGAGGTAGTGGGCATTTGGAATGAATACGTAGCCTTAAGAGGCTCTTAGAAAAAGAAGCTGGGCTTTAAAAGATGAAACTGGGCAGGTTTAGAAGGGCAAAGTTTTCCCTGAGTATCCAGGATGGTGGGTCTTAGGTTGGAGGATGGCAGCAGAGGCATGAAGGTGGGGATGTATCATCAGACTTGCTTGGCAGGAACAGAGAGTTCAGGGGAACAGAATGGACCATGTTAGAAAGCCTTGGAGTGCTCCATGGGAATTAGGGTTTTGTAACAGAAGGGTTAGTGCCTGTTTCAGAGAGCAGCAGACCCACTCTAATTACATAGACTTGGATGATCCCCTAATCTGTTGACTGTTTTTAGCTCTTATGAGTTGGGGACCCATTACCTAGTACCTAGATACCACTCTAATGGCAGAAAGTGAAGAGGAACTAAAGAGTCTCTCGATGAGGGTAAAAGAGGAGAGTGAAAAAGCTGGTTTAAAACTCAACATTCAAATAACTAGATCATGGCATCTGGTCTCATCACTTCATGGCAAACAGATGGGGAAAGAGTAGAAACAGTGACAGATTTTATTTTCTTGGGCTCCAAAATCACTGTGGATGGTCGGTGACTGCCGTCATAAAACTAAAAGACGCTTACTACTTGGAAGAAAAGCTATGACAAACCTAGACAAAAGCACAGACATCACTTTTCTGACAAAGGTCCATTTAGTTAAAGCTTTTCCAGTAGTCATGCATGGATGTGAGAGCTGGACCAGAAAGAAGGTTGAGTGCCACATAATTGGTGCTGGAGCTTTTAAACTGTGGTGCTGGAGAAGACTCCTGAGAGTCCCCTGGGTAGCAAGGAAATCAACCCTGAATATTCATTGTAAGGATTAATCGTGAAGCTAAAGCGTCAATACTTTGGCCACCTAACGCTAAGAGCTAATTCATTGGAAAAGACCCTGATCTGGGAAAGATTGAGGGCAGGAGGAGAAAGGAGACGATGGAAGATGAGATGGTTGAATGTATCACTGACTCCATGGACATGAGTCTGAGCAAAGTCCAGATGATCGTGAAAGACAGGGAGGCCTGGTGTGCTGCAGTCCATGGGGTCGTTAAGAGTCAGACACGACTTAGTGACTTAACAACCACCACCACCTAGTACCTAGGCTTGTTAGGAGAACAGGATGGGAATAATTGAAGTGTGGCATGTGAGCAAGTGCCCAGCACAGAGGTGGCCCCACCTTCCCAGCTGTGCTGTGCCAATGCAGAGGCACAGGAAGAGTGAGGAGCGCAGCACCTGTATGTACGAGCCAAACACAGTTGTTGCTGATTCACTCTAGGGCAGGAAGAGCAGGGCACACAGAACATGGAAGAAAAATCATTATTCCAAAGGTTCAAAACTTAGGGAACTGACTTGAAGCTAATGGGCAGGTCGTTTATGGAAACAAGCAGTATGGTTTCAAGCAGGGTAGGTCTCAGGTAGGAATGTCAGGAAGCTCTTACACGCTCAGCAGGAGGACTCTGTTTAAGGCTCTGGCTGACTGTCCACATCCTGCCTTCCCTCTTGCCTGTTTGCTCTGCTTTGGACCTGTCCTCTATTCCTTGGGTTTGCTCTTTCCTCAGTCTGAGTCCTCATCTCTTTCCCTTGAGGTCTTACAGCTTTCACAGAGGGGATAAATTAGCCCAACTACAGGGAAGATGGCTGAGCGTCAAAGAATTGATGCCTTCAAACTGTGGTGCTGGAGAAGATTCTTGAGAGTCCCTTGGACTGCAAGGAGATCAAACCAGTCAATCCTAAAGGAAATCAATCCTGAATATTCATTGGAAGGACTGTTGCTGAAGCTCCAATACTTTGGCCACCTGATGCAAAGAACTGACTTAATTGGAAAAGACCCTGATGCTGGGAAAGATTGAGGGTAGGAGGAGAAGGGGACGACAGAGGATGAGATGGTTGGATGGAAGGATCAACTAAATGGACATGAATTTGAGCAAACTCTGGGAGATGGTGAAGGACAGGGAAGCCTGGTGTGCTGCAGTCCATGGGGTCGCAAAGAGTCGGTCATGACTGAGTGACTGAACAACAGGGAAGATGCCATAGAATACTTTTAGTCGTGGATGCTAGTATATCATCCTGAATCTCTTTTGAGAGAAATAGAACCCCCTGTTGAATCTCTACTTTTTATGAGTGAACAGGGCTCACCAAGCAAAGGGCAGGCTGACTGCTTCCCTCCGTGAACCACCAGGGAGCAATCTGAGCAGTGCAGAGGGCTCCTGCATCTGAAGGGGGAATTACATGCTGGCCCCGCAGGAAGCAGATTCCTGGACCATTTTCTCCTAGATATCCCTGTGGAAATTTCCTACAGGTGAAGCACAGAAGAACCTATGTAGGGTCTGCATTACACATACAGATCTGAAAAGTCCCACACAGAGGCAAAGAACTCCTATAGACTTGACTGCTCTTTTTGAGAGCTGATTGCTCTGTTAAGCTTGGACGGAGTGATTAGGAGAATAGCACTCTTATGCTCCCAGTGTCCTGATGAGGAAACTAAGATATTAAAAGGATGTGCTGATTGTCAGTGACAGATGGCTAAAGCAAGCTGCCACCTCAGCGTCCTCTTTCCTCGGGCTCCCACATGCTGTACCCAGCTCTGCAATGGCATTTGTCATACTGGATGCCATCACACTCTGGTGTCCCACACTACACTATGAGCTCCCTGAGGTGCAAGGACCGTGATGGATCTATTTTCAAGACCATGTTAGAGCCAGAATCATCCACGACACCAGGAAAGATATAGGTTAGGCCCCAAAGAAGAACCTAAGGAGCTAGTGAATGGATAAAAGTAGAAGCCAATTACAGTACAATGACGTTTTACTGTAAGTTGCTCTGTACTAACATTTATGCTTAAAATGTCAAGAAAGTAAAGCTCTAGAATCTGAGCCCTTAAGCGACAAGAACAAACTGCTGGCACTGCTAATTCTAGACAGCACTTCGGCACTATGGTTTGTTCTGTTCCAGGCTGTTTGTGTTAGTTTCATCTCCCAATTTGACCATGATTATTGTCAGGACAGAGGCTCTGGGACATTGGTGCAGTGTCACGCAGATGCTGGCACTTCATACTAAGTATGTGTTGATGGATCAAAGGTCTGGCCAGCATTCTGTCCTGCAGAGTCATTCTGTGTATGACTCTTCCTGGATGGACTGTCCTCAAATCTTTAGAAAGCCGGAAAAAGAGCTTCATGCCTACAGTTTTGTGACCACTCCTTAGAAAGGATGGCATAACTGGTAGGCCAGGGAGTGGCAGAACACCAACAGGGAAGAAGTTAAGCATGTTCACGTCCAGATACTTGCTGCAAAGCAAGCTCCTTGCAATTACGCATGACTTAAAATGGAAGACTAGGAAGGACTGACAACTTGTGAGGCTGCAGGATTGTGTGCAAATAAACAGAGGCTTAAAAAGTTAGTATCTTCCCACAGAGAGCTGGAGATGGTCCACATTCTGCATCTGCACACCATGTCACCAGATACTGCGGCCAAGAACCAGCTGGCAGGAGAGGCCCAAGCCCCAAGTGGCAAACGCATCACACAGCACCTTCAGCAGGTCTGCAACTAAACGGGCTTTTGCTGGGTTTTGCTACCAGGAGAGGGTAGTATGACTCATTCATGCCATTTCCCTCCCAGTCTCTCAATACTGGGAAGTATTTATTTTCAGAAAGCAGTGGATGTAGATAATGAAAAATCCATTTAAAGGACTGTGAACAGACTCAGATCAGACAGTGCTGGTGGGTGAGGGAGGTCAGGAGAACTCATGCCCCCTTTGCAAAGTTCCTCTCCAGGTGAATTCAAGAAGTCACAAAATCTGCTTAACCTGTGCAGCTGCACAAACTAGCTCTCCCCAGGTCAGAAGGTCAGAATCACAATGAGGCTAAGCAAGCTCTAGAAAGTCCAAGGAGGGGAATCTTGATTTACCTACAACATCTGATCTGATTACACTGAACGTATTCATGCATCACTCATGTAGTTAAATTCTCCCCTCTAAAATGCTTCCTTGGTGGCTCAGTGGTAAAGAATCCATCTGCCAGTGCAGGAGTCGCAGGTTTGATCCCTGGGTTGGGAAGACCCCCAGAGAAGGAAATGGCAACCCACTCCAATATCCTTGCCTGGGAAATCCCATGGACAGAGGATCCTGGCAGGTCCAGACGGTCACAAGAGAGTCAGACATGACTTGGAAACTAAACAACAGCAACAAAATGCAACACACCATAGTGCTTGTGTCGCACTTTTCTTAGTAAAGAAGCCCTGTGTGTCTAACAGATGGAAGAAACTAGTCCTCTGAGCTGGCCCCACGGGCTCTCGAAGATACTCCAGTAGCTACTCATTTCCATGCCTAACTATTGAAGGAGAAACAGAAATGAACCCCACCAGAGCATAAAGGAGAGAGGGCCACACTTGTTAACACAGTTGATTAAGCCTTTACTCAGAGAGCTGTGTGGGGCTGTGAACAGTGTTTTGGAGACTTAGGGAAGACAGCTGGCCTCTGATATTTCCCGCACAAGATGGAGAGAGCCCTTTCAGGGAATGGCATTTTCCCTGGACCGTAGAGTGGCTCTTTCATAATGCATTTCTACATCCCCCTAAGGAGCAGGATAAATCGCAATGTCTTGCCTTAAAAAAATTATTTCTGTCCTGGTCTCTAAGTGTTCATGTTTTTTAATATCAGTATTTAAATCAGGGACATTTCAAGGAGGTGAATTACTACAAAGAGTTCTGAAAGCTTAATTATGCCCCAATCATAGTGCAACTTGGTGAATTTCCACAAAGGTAAATCTAAAGCTCAGAGCGTCTCAAATGAACACCTGAGGCTTACCTAATAGACCGGAGAAAAGAAAAAGACAAGTAGCATTCAAGAATTTTTTTAGCAACTGAGTTCAATGTGACTGCAAAATTAAGCTCCAGACAAGTTTTTCTGATTGCACACGCTGCTCCAAGGCGGCCATCCACACCTACCAGTGAATCGAATTGCTCTCGCGGGCAAGCAAACAGACGTCCATTAATGGTGAGCGTTGTAAATACTGAAACATCATTAGGTTTGAGCACCACCTTTTCTGTGAACATAAAAAGCATGAGATTGCCTATTAAATGCATCTGAGATTTGCTGTACTGCCCTAATCACACCAACAAATTGCCAGCTTGGTGAATTACTGGAACATGCGGAGTGACTGCACAAAATACTGTACTGAAGGGATCCACTGAATAAAAAAGACACAGCAATCACGCAGGCACACAACACTCAGGATGCCATCAGAAATGACCCCAAAACAGGGATGAAATACCCGAGGGTCATTTACCCAGTTCTGCATACAAAAACCGCACCTGCTACTTAAAAAACAAGTTCTGCTTCTAGATGGTGATTAACGCCCAGCCCTTTGGAGATGACAGTATCACTTTTAGAAAACTTAGGGGGCTTTCTGAGATCCCACATGACTTTCGAGGTAAAATTTATCACTATTTTTTTCACTCATTCCCTAATTTGGAGGGCAACTGCATTATTAGATAAAGTCTCTTATATTTAAAATAGTTCATACAAAAGATATTTATTTAGCATTTACTATATGCTGGACACTGCTCTGGACACTGAGGATACAGAAGGGAATGATAACAACAACAACAACAAAATAGTCCCCAAAGAGCTTACATCGTAGTGAGGGATGCAGACAGTGACAATGCATCAGAGAGTAAGCAGCGAGGAGGAGGCAACAATAGAGCAGGGAGGGAGCAGAGAAGGATGGATAAGGGGGAATCAAAGAGAGGAAGGAGGGGGCCTCCATGAGACGACGACAGGAGAACCTGAAGGCAGTGAAGGAGGCACCTGGGAAAACTATGGCGAGAGTGTGCCCGAGGGCTCATGGTGGACAGACAGACGTCCTGGGTCATGTGCACCAGGAACAGAAATGGAGGGGGATATTTTGGGGAGCCAAGATATATTTAAAAAGTCTGCCTCAGTGGAATAATTTGTCTTTAAATGCGGTAGAAATGGCCTCCCTCGGATCCTGAAGGATGCTCCAATGAGTATCAAATCATTGCTGGATAAGCAAGCCTCATGGCTCCCTCCCACAGCCTCTCGCTGCAACGCGTGCAGACCCTTCTCGTCACCTGGACGGTGACTGTTTATTGTCTCCCTCCTCGCCAGCCTCTGAGCCACGTGGAGGCACAGGCTCTGCATACACCTCCCCTCGTGTCACAGCCACACTGAGTGGCCAAAAATACATGATGGATAAAAGCAGGCAGTAGTCAAGTAATCCTGTGGGGGAAAATACTCCTCACTTTGTCGATGAGCTGAGTTCCTGCCCTTTCTACTGGGAAAGGAGGGAGACATCATCAGCCAAAAAGAACCAGCCTGTGACCACTGCTAACTTCAGACTCATGAAAACCTGTAGCCTTTAGCCAGAAAAGCCAGGTGTCCTCTTGGGGTCCACATGTCTCAGAGCTCCAAGGCCTTAAACTTCTTTTTTTTTTTGGTCTTAATTAAAGTATATTTGATTTATAGTGTTGTGTTATTTTGGGGCTTCCTTTGTAGCTCAGATAGTAAAGAATCTGCCTGCAAAGCAGGAGACCAGGGTTCGATCCCTGGGTCGGGAAGATCCCCTGGAGAAGGGAATGGCAACCCACTCCAGTATTCTTGCCCGGGAAATCCCATGGACAGAGGAGCCTGGTGGGCTACAGCCCATGGGGTTGCAAAGAGTCAGACATGAATGAACAACTAAGCATGTTGTGTTATTTCAGGTATATAGCAAAGTAATTCAGTTACATGTATATAGGTATTTTTACACACACACACACACATATATATTTTTTCAATTCTTTCCTATTATAGGTTATTACAGCATTAAGCTTTTCTGTTTAGGGTTTATAGGAAAACTCCAGGCTGACATCCACACCAGAGACCTCATTCCAGCTTCCTCTTCATCTCTTTCTGCTTCAGAGTGGGCACCTACTGGATAGGGGATATTAAGACACTAGCCCAGCCCACTTCTAACCACCTTCATTTCTGTTATTTGTGGGAACACACACGGCACCCACTCGTCCCTTTGGATCAGCTTGAAAGGCCCCACTAACTGCCTGCCAGGGTTCTGTTTGCTGGCATATCCCCTCTACAGAAGGCTCTCACCTCCCCCGGAACTCATCTTGACGATGATCAGGCCTTCCCCGGAGCCCAGTTTGTCGGCAACGGCGCTGAGGACTTCCTTCACCGAGGCGGCCACCGGTACCCGGATGGTTGTGTAGGTGTGGTCCACGCAATAGACTTTAAACAGAACTATTGGGAAGAGAGCAACAATAAGATGAATTGATCTTGGGAGTTCTTAAAAAAAAACTTAAGCTATGCAAAATGTTTGGACGCACCCTCCAAAATGTGCATCGCCTTGCCATTCTTATGACTTGTATTGATTTGTGCTCATGGATGCCTACACTTGTCCTCCTCTAAAACTTACCTTAGAACAGTCCATGACTGCCAATCCCAGTTACAAAAACCACAACAGATAGTTGTGGAAAGCCCACACACAGGTCATGGGGAAAGAATGAGAGGCATGTTTAGGCAAGTTTTCAGGGTCTGCCCTTGTCTGTGAGTGTTATGTGGCAGGCAGATCACTAGTTTCCCACTGCCTAGTTCAGTGGTAGGGAGTCAGCATGAACACTCTTGCAAACAGGAATGCTTCTGCCTGGGGTCATGAACATTCGCTAAGATTCCTGTTCACTTGTCCACTGGTGTATGTACTCTGAGGCCTGGGCACATGGCTTGGGTGGTGTTCAGTTCAGTAAATCTGCATGTGGTTATCCACATGTTCAGCTCTGAACACACAAGTCCTGGAAGTAATTCCACCTCCTGTAATTCTTGAGTTTGGGGCACCCCTAAATTACAACATTCATCTGTGGCTGAAGATGAAAATTTCATCATGATCATTTTATTTTGCCTGTGACTCTTCGAAGAAATCTTAACCAAGCAAACAATAGCAGCTGGTATTTGGGCCTTCCCGATGGGTGCTAACGAGGTAGTGCTCAGGGCTGGGGGCACTCTTCCTGGGCGGGAGCCCTGCTCGGCAGGTGAGCAGCTGACCCTGGTGCTCCACCTCTGAGAGGCATCTGCAAAACACCAACCACCTTCCAGCCACCTTGACAACTGGCCCCTGAGATAATCTTTCTCTCCTTCAAGGAAAGGTGGCAGTGGGGTAGAGGCAGAATCAGAGAAGTGTGAATAAGCACCTTGGCTCCAGGTACCAAGTTCAAGGACAAAAATAATTGGAATGCCAAAGGGCACCTCCAAGCAAACCATCTGGAGTGCACAGAGAGCCAAGAAAAGCTATTCTGTGGGCCCAAGGGGTGACACCCAGAGGGAAGATTTCATTCTGACTTTAAATAATCTACACATGCTGGAAAAGAAATCTCACCTTCATCAGAGCCACGGATAGGCTGGCGCTTCTGGGCTCTCTCATCGCCTGTGTTGAACTGTTGCAAAAGAACTTTGTGCTGTAAAAATAATAACAATAGTAGCTGCCATAAGGGGAGGATGACAGATGAATATCTGCAACTCAGAGGACACATGCCTGAGAAGCAGAGTCAAGAAATAAAGAAAACATATTTTGTATTTACAAAGACATCACTGTCACATATTGCGATGTTGTATTTCTGGAGAACTGTCAGTCTACAGGGCATAATTAGAGAATTCTGATCCATTGCCACTGACCTTCTTTTGTGGCGCCTTTGCATCTTCTGAACTACGAGAAACAGAGAAAGCACATTATTTAATACTGTTGGTACTATTAAATGGTTTCATTTGTATATAACTTTAATCTTGTGTTAGAAATGAAATCACAGCATCCCTTCAGGGGGCAATTTGAGCCTCCTTATTTCAACACCAAGAGGCCAAAGCACAGAGGGGACAGCTAAGAGATCAGCTTTTGTCCCAGGCAGATCCCTGGTCTAAGTGAGGCTAAAAGCCTGGATTACTCACTCTCAAAGTCTATCTAGGAGCCAGTATTTAATCAGTGGCTCAAAGGACAGCATGTGCAAACCTGTGTTTCCACTTAGAGGACACGAGTATTCACCATTAACAGCTTTGGCAGCGTAACGCGAATTTCCCAGGTAAGAAATTCTCTTCAAACTTTGCTTAAATTCCACTGACCACTGTGGTGTTGGATTCCCTGCCTTGAACCAAAGGGACCCAGGTTTATTGAGTCAGACGTTCAAGGAGGATCTCTGGCTCCCCAGGCTTTCTCTGGGCAGCTGTCCGGTGCAGAAGGCAGCTGAGCAGATTCTCCACCCTTTTGTTCATCTGGCCTGACTGCACCCCCTCGCCTGAGGCCCACACCACTCAAATCAGCTTTCACCCTTTGTGGGGACAAAGGACTTTTTGGATGATGATGTGATTGAGAGTCAGCAGACACTTACTTGGTGAAAGCTCACCCCAAAGCCAAGCCCTTCCTTACATTTGCTTGACAATCTTCTCCAGCTCAGGCAGTTGCTCCTTGAGGGCGGCAAGCATCCGGGCATCATCTGATACAGACACATAAAACTCCTGTAATTGGCAAAGGTCACAGGCTTTTAACAAGAACTGCAAAAGGTACGTAATTCTGCAAAGAGCAACAAAGACATGTCCCTATGTCATCTGCCTCACTAGCATCTCCAGACCATGGTTTCATGGACTAGGGACAAATAAGAAAATGTTACAGCATGTCTAAATTCAACATGGCAAGTGAGGAAAAAATTGTGGAAACTGATGGTACTGATGCATGCGTTCCATTGTGAGTATAATTAATGCCACTGAATTGTACACTTAAGAATGATTAAAATAGCAAGTTTTATGATTGCTGTGTTCTACCACAATAAACAAATTTAAAAAATTTAAATCGCAAATGAAGTGTTTATATGATATTTATACAGAAGGCAAAGCAACGCAGTATTCTGGAATGGGTTATTTTATGGTCTTTAAGAGCACTTCTTTCACCTTAATCTTTTTTTCAGGGGAATTTTAATATTTATTTTGAATATTATTTTAGTATTTGTTGTTTATTTAATATTTACTACTAGTCGTGGTTAACTGTTGGTGGTAAAAGTACAGCCATGGTTTTCAGCACTGCACTGAAGTTTTGTGGAGTTTATGTCACTAACTCAGGACTCTTCACTGATGTCCTGCGATGGTTCCACCCACTGAGCAGCAGAGTCCCTGCCCTGCTTTGTGCAGGGGGCAGTGGGCTCCCCAGTAGAAGCCGAGAGCTCTGGCAGCAGCAGCATCACCATCATTCTGACTCATCTGCAAAGTGGTCCTTTACTCGAAGCAATGGGTAGAAGCCATAACCCAATGACCCAAGTGACTATTATTCCTATACATCTTCAAAATCTTTCATTCCATAGTCTTGAGGGACTCTCATTATCCACCTTTCCTCCCAGCCTCATTTCTCTGCCTGCCAAATGATATGACTAAGAAGGAGTGAGTGGGGATGTTTCTTTTGGATAATTCATTCTTAAACAGACAGACTGATAAAGCTTGAAACAGAAATCATGTTGCCTTTCGCCTGCACAGAAGTAAGGTCCTCATCTCAGTTTCTGAGGACAGAGTGAATCATTAAGGATTAAATGCTCAGGTCACTGTTGTAACGTGGGCTGGAGTCATGGGAAGGAAAAGGAAGTTCAGCTTAAATCAGTGTTTACAAAGTAAATCATGGCCCTTCAGAACCACTTCGTGGACCTAAGAATTCTTTAATAAAGTTATCTGCTCCACTGTACTCAAAAGCATCACCATTTGATCTAGTAATCCCACTTCTAGGAATAGAACCAAAAATAGACCTATTTGTACAAAAATGTTCATTATGCTCTTCTAGGAAAGTAAAAATGGAAATGATATATTCAACAATATGGGAAGAAATAAATATATCTGTGGCATAGCTACTCAAAGGCCATCAGAAAATTTTATTAGACTCTACTGACATAGAAAAATCCTTACATAAAGTAGAAAAGGCATCCTGTGAAATGATGGGTACTATGTTGGTTATAACTACAGAAAATATAACAAAGAAAGCAAATAAATGAAAATACATCGGAATGCTACTACCAGTTACTGAATTAGACTGGCAGGATAATGGATGATGCTTTTCTTTATACTTTTCTGATAGTACCTTTCTGATGAATGAACATGTTAACAAAGTCTAGAATTTGCGCTTACTCTGTCTCTAGGGAAGCTGCCATGCCTGTGGGTGGTCCCTGTATTGTAGGACAAAGACACACTCTTGGAAGGGATGATCCCCACCTACCTCCAGGAAAGCCATGGCCACGTCATCCTCTTGTAGGATGTCTCCATACATGGCAGCCCACTGCAAAACCAGGCGGATGACTCGCCTCTTGTTGTTGAGGGCATAATCCATTTTCTCTTGTTCTGTACCTTGCGAAGGCTGTGCATGGTAAGTACCAAGGAGTCAAGGAAGAACATTTAGCCATTTCACTGTGCTACAAGCAAAGGTAGAATGACAGATCCCAGCTCCAGGAAGGCCTTTTGGACTGATGGAATTTCTTCCTTAGGCCCTCAAGAAAAGCCCCACCTGCCTAAAAGTTCTGGACCAAATGCATACAAACCCAGCAGACTTTGCCTTGATAGTAGCCCAAAGAGTTAGACGTGCACGGCTCTACTGGACTTGTGTGTTGATAAAGATTCTCGTTGCGCCTAGCTTTGGCTCCCATCACACTCCGTACCTGCCCCTTGCACTGCCTTCACCTCTGTGGGTGGTAACGCTTCCTGCCGTTGGGCCTCACCAACTCTCTTTGGCTCCCACAATTCTGGACACATCTCTATATTATATGCACTTCAGTCAAACCCTTACAAGTGGGTATCTGGTCCTGGAACTGTGACTGATATAAAAAGTACATGGGAAGGAAGTGAGGCTGAAGATAGATAAACTCACTGAGGGTTGAGATGAGGAAACTTTCCTGCTATATCCATCTTCCGGTGAGGGACTCAGACACACTTTTTATGCATGCTTTCTTCTCTTGTTTAGAGCCATAATTTAATTCACATTGGCTTTTCATGCATGAATGGCTAGTCATCTTAACTATAAACTCTTTGAGGCTAGGTTAATACATTATTCTTCTTATATTCTAAACCATGCCCAGCATACTGAGGCTTACATGGAAATTTTACCCATTAATACAACAGATATTGATAGAATGTCTACTCTCTGTGTCTTGTGAAGGTCCCTGCTCTGTTTACATTCTTCTGTGGATTACAGTAGAGAGAACAGAATATGTGATCCAGAAAGAGTTTAGATTAGACATACCATTCCCTTTTCAGTGATTTATAGTAGTTCATATTATAGACAATTAATTCATAAAACAATCTCCTCTTTTTAACTGACACTTGCACACAGAGTACCTCAGTTAAGCCCTACTTTATAGTCTTGTGATGAAAGACATTGTGCTTTTTCTACAAGTTAGCAAACTTGACAGTAAAGGAGTGTAAACGACCAAGATTACATTGTGAGTTTTAAGTCCAAGACTGGTTTTAAATCCAAGACTCCTCATTCCAACTAGCTTAGTCCCCATTACACAATATCGCCATGCCTCATACCTGGCTACAAGACTGAGCATGTCCTAGCTTACAACCATGACTTAAAAGAAAACTGTCCCGTGGCAGTGCTATACTTGGGAGCTAAACCAGTCAAGGGCCTTTTCTAAAGGGACTATAAATAATGATCAAGGTAAATGACAGAATCTTAAAGCAAAGGTTTACTGCATGTAAATGGCTTGCAAAATGGCTTTCATAAATTGAGCACGGGATTCACAAAAAAAGAAAATTGCTCAACCTGTATTGCTACAATTCTCTTTGAGCTTACAATAAAACAGGGAAGAAAGATCACTTTATGTGAAAATTGTTTCGTTTCTGATTAACCCTTTGATCTCTTGCTTGTAGGCACACATAACTCAGTTTTTCTTTCCAAAGAATTTTAATGCTGGCCATTACTAAGACTTTTTAGAGTACCTTGCAGTATAGTCAGGCACGTGGTGGGTACCAAATGGGTAATTGGCTGATTGAAAACCATGTATTCGTTCATCTACAAATCAGTGAGAGAGAGAGACAGACTCTTTTCTACTTGTATGAGGCTGAAATGTTTGAAATACCAAAATGATAGCAAGATGATATAATTCTAACTTTCTAGGTTACCTTGACTTGGATCAAGAAAGCAACACAAACCCCTGTGTACTGGATCCAGAAACATCAGCTGCACACCTGTGGCTAACCTAGAGGGCTTTAGTGTAGAATGCCTAAATTGTCATTGTCTCTGTGGGTCAGGCAAAGATTCTTCTTGTCTTCTCTCTTGCTGGGGAAATCTGTCTTTTGTCTACAGTAAAAGATAGAAGAACACAACTGGAAGGATTAACATGTTTAACACCGCAAATGTGTGTAGAGCATTACAGTTTATAAGAAATATGTTGTGTGCTTACATGGTCATGTAATGCTCTCCACAAACCGGAAGGGTAAATATTTACAGATGAGGAGACTGAGGGTCAGAGAGGACTTCTGCCCAAGGTTGCTCAGTGAGTAAATGGCAGGGCTTACAAATCCAGACAGGGGCTCTTTCCATTATCACCACCCTCATGGCCCAAACAGTGGCTCTAGTGACTCCACACTAGTGCTCAGGTTCATGAAATTATTAGGAGTAATTGCATCTGGGAAGCAAAAATCCTAACAGGAGAGATTTCTCCTCCTCTCTCTTTTCCTTCTCTCTCCCTTCCTTAATTTTTTGTTGAAGCTCCTAGGTTTCTAGAGATGACTCAGCCGATCCAATCCTGAAACCAAGGGCTGACTGCCTGCCTCTCTTCACGTATACTCCATAGCCTCCTGGAGCTAGAATTGACTGAATCCAGTGGGACCAGGAAGAGGCTTTCCCTTTTTTCTTGTGAAAGTTACATATGTTTGCCTCTGGAAATAAACAAAAGGAAGCACTGATTTGTTTCACCAAGTCTTACCTTTCCTCTTTCAGGTATATATTTAACTAAGATGGGATGGGAGTTAATAGCACTTTCATAGCTGAATCCAAGTATGTGCTCAAGGATTCGGCCCCTCCACAGACAACATACCCTTCTATTCATCAACAGTCTGCTGAACCAGATTCTCAGGGGACACAGACAGGACTTTACATGTAATTGATTAGATGGTTACAGGTGAGGTACTAGGGCTTCTGTTTATCCCCATAACAATCTATCCAGATGTTTAGAACATTAATGTGATTTTTAGATTTTATTTAACTCCTACAAAAAACAAGTGGAGAGAGAAAAAACTATATTCCCTTCAGACAGTAATCAGAAGAATAAAGAACATCTCACCAGGGCCCTTGTCTCAATATGATGTCAGAAATGCACCCTAACGAGTAACATTTCAAATAATATGTTCATAAATTCACATACATCTGAAAGGGTCCAGAAACCATTATTTTTGTGGCTAAAGTTGGAGTTATAATGTGTTAACCATTTGATGGAGAAAGTCCAATGTAGAATAAAAATCTGAGTCTTCTCCAGCACAAATAGTAGCTTAAAAGGATTATTAATGCATACCACACACATTTTTAACATATGAAGGACACTACTGAAGATACATACTTAGTTAATGTCTATTTCAAGAGGGATTAAGTTCAGTTCAGTTCAGTCACTCAGTCGTGTCTGACTCTTTGCGTCTCCATGAATCGCAGCACGCCAGGCCTCCCTGTCCATCACCAACTCCCAGAGTTCACTCAGACTCACGTCCATCGAATCAGTGATGCCATCCAGCTATCTCATCCTCTGTTGTCCCCTTCTTCTCCTGCCCCCAATGCCTCCCAGCATCAGAGTCTTTTCCAATGAGGCAACTCTTCGCATGAGGTGGCCAAAGTACTGGAGTTTCAGCTTTAGCATCATTCCTTCCAAAGAAATCCCAGGGCTGATCTCCTTCAGAATGGACTGGTTGGATCTCCTTGCAGTCCAAGGGACTCTCAAGAGTCTTCTCCAACACCACAGTTCAAAAGCATCAATTCTTCGGTGCTCAGCCTTCTTCACAGTCCAACTCTCACATCCATACACGACCACAGGAAAAACCATAGACTTGACTAGACGGACCTTTGTTGGCAAAGAAATGTCTCTGCTTTTCAATATGCTATCTAGGTTGGTCATAACTTTCCTTCCAAGGAGTAAGCGTCTTTTAATTTCATGGCTGCAGTCACCACCTGCAGTGATTTTGGAGCCCAGAAAAATAAAGTCTGACACTGTTTCCACTGTTTCCCCATCTATTTCCCATGAAGTGATGGGACCAGATGCCATGATCTTCGTTTTCTGAATGTTGAGCTTTAAGCCAACTTTTTCCCTCTCCACTTTCACTTTCATCAAGAGGCTTTTGAGTTCCTCTTCACTTTCTGCCATAAGGGTGGTGTCATCTGCATATCTGAGGTTATTGATATTTCTCCCGGCAATTTTGATTCCAGCTTGTGCTTCTTCCAGTCCAGCGTTTCTCATGATGTACTCTGCATAGAAGTTAAATAAGCAGGGTGACAATATACAGCCTTGACGTACTCCTTTTCCTATTTGGAACCAGTCTGTTGTTCCATGTCCAGTTCTAACTGTTGCTTCCTGACCTGCATACAAATTTCTCAAGAGGCAGGTCAGGTGGGCTGGTATTCCCATCTCTTTCAGAATTTTCCACAGTTTATTGTGATCCACACAGTCAAAGGCTTTGGCATAGTCAATAAAGCAGAAATAGATGTTTTTCTGGAACTCTCTTGCTTTATCCATGATCCAGCGGATGTTGGCAATTTGATCTCTGGTTCCTCTGCCTTTTCTAAAACGAGCTTGAACATCAGGAAGTTTACAGTTCACATATTGCTGAAGCCTGGCTTGGAGAACTTTGAGCATTGCTTTCCTAGCATGTGAGATGAGTGCAATTGTGCGGTAGTTTGAGCATTCTTTGGCATTGCCTTTCTTTGGGATTGGAATGAAAACTGACCTTTTCCAGTCCTGTGGCCACTGCTGAGTTTTCCAAATTTGCTCGCATATTGAGTCTAGCACTTTCACAGCATCATCTTTCAGGATTTGAAATGTCTCAACTGGAATTCCATCACCTCCACTAGCTTTGTTCATAGTGATGCTAACAGTGGATTAGTAAAGAATATAAAATATATGATAATCTAATGATTTATTATCAAGAAATACATGTATAGAATAAGAATAAGGTCATGGCTCATAATATCATGACAGCTGGGTTCTGTTAAGAAGCAATATGGCTACTCGAATTCATGGGGAAAAGAGTCACAGAAAGATAATATGGTTCTGGTATCTGATTCTCGTACCTCATAAAGTGCTAGGTTAAAGTCTGTAAGAGATTCTGGAATTATTCCTTGAATTGTTATTTTCAACACAATTAAGAAAAAGCCAGAATAGTCAAATTGGCCACCTCATATACTAAGGTGATTTCAGATGATTCACAGAATCAAAGAATCTGAGTTGTAAAAGTCCTTTGATTTTTTTCTCCTTTAACTCTATCATTTTATCATTTTTAAATATAAATTTATTTATTGTAATTGGAGGCTAATTACTTTACAGTATTGTATTGGTTTTTCCATACATCAACATGAATCAGCCATGGGTGTACATGTGTTCCCCATCCCGAACCCCCCTCTCCCCTCCCTCCTCCCTCCCTATACCATCCCTCTGGGTCATCCCATTGCACCAGCCCCAAGCATCCTGTATCATGCATCGAACCTGGACTGGTGATTCATTTCACATATGATATTATACATGTTTCAATGCCATTCTCCAAAATCATCCCACCCTTGCCTCTCCCAGAGTCCAAAAAACTGTTCTATACATCTGTGTCTCTTTTGCTGTCTCGCATACAGGGTTATCGTTTCCATCTTTCTAAATTCCATATATATGCATTAGTATACTGTATTGGTGCTTTTCTTTCTGGCTTACTTCATTCTGTATAATAGGCTCCAGTTTCATCCACCTCATTAGAACTGATTCAAATGTATTCTTTTTAATGGCTGAGTAATACTCCATTGTGTATATGTACCACGGCTTTCTTATCCATTCGTCTGCTGATGGACATCTAGGTTACTTCCATGTCCTGGCTATTATAAACAGTGCTGCGATGAACACTGGGGTACACGTGTCTCTTTCCCTTCTGGTTTCCTCAGTGTGTATGCCCAGCAGTGGGATTGCTGGATCATAAGGCAGTTCTATTTCCAGTTTTTTAAGGAATCTCCACACTGTTCTGCATAGTGGCTGTACTAGTTTGCATTCCCACCAACAGTGTAAGAGGGTTCCCTTTTCTCCACACCCTCTCCAGCATTTATTGTTTGTAGACTTTTGGATAGCAGCCATTCTGACTGGCGTGAAATGGTACCTCATTGTGGTTTTGATTTGCATTTCTCTGATAATGAGTGATGTTGCAACTCCACCATTTTAGAGGCAAAGAAACATGTAGAGTGAGGTAAAGTGATTTTTCTGAAATTTATCAATGGAATTCTTAGAACTAGAACTCAATTCTCTTACCTCCCTTTCCAGTACTCTGTTGACTTCTCTATGTTATTGTGTGTCTAATATTATTGTTTCTTTATCCAAACATACATTATGCAGCAGAATTAGGTGACTTAGCATTTTGTTGGATAATGGAAAAACCCATCTGAGATATAGAACCTATCCCCCAAAGCCCTCAAAGAAGACAAAGCACATATAGAAGATTAAGATTTAATGGTTGCAGCCTTTGCGATCTGAGAGCCAAGAAGGCAGGATCCCTAGGGTCTAAACTAGACCCTCTCTGCTATAGTTTTAACCACTTCTCTTGTCCAATGCCTGTTGCTTTAGAAAGCAGTGTTAAAATTACTGATGATTCAGATCCTAACTTGAGGTTTCTCATTATGGTAATAAGACCTTTCACCTCCAAGAGCATTAAATCAGAATCCTTCAGCAACACGATGGACCTACAGATTATTATATTAAGTGAAGTAAGTCAGACAGAGGAAGACAAATATATCACTTACATGTGGAATCTAAAAAAAAAAAACATGATACAAATGATTTACATACAAAATTGAAACAGACCCACAGAAATAGCAAACAATCTTATGGTTACCAAAGGGGATAGAGGAATGGGGAGAGATAAATTAGGAGTTTGGGATTAATATATGTGTGTGTGTGTGTGTGTGTGTGTTTTGGTTGCTGAGTCGTGTCCGACTCTCTGTGACCCCATGGACTGTAGTTCACCAGGCTCCTCTGTCCATGGAATTCTCCAGGCAAGAATCCTGGAGTGGGTTGCCATTCCTTCTCAAGGGGACCTTCCTGACCCAGGGATCAAACTGCGGTCTCCCACATTGCAGACAGATTCTTTACCATCTGAGCCACCAGGGAAGCCCAACATATTCCCTGGTGGCTCAGATGGTAAAGCCCAACATATATATATAATATAATATATATATATATATAACATAAATAAGACCTGGTGGCTCAGATGGTAAAGCCCAACATATATATATAGATAGATATATATACATATATAATAAATAAGACCTACTATGTAGCACAGTGGAGAAGGCAATGGCACCCCACTCCAGCACTCTTGCCTGGAAAATCCCATGGACGGAGGAGCCTGGTGGGCTGCAGTCCATGGGGTGGCTAGGAGTCGGACATGACTGAGTGACTTCACTTTCACTTTTCACTTTCATGCCTCGGAGAAGGAAATGGCAACCCACTCCAGTGTTATTGCCTGGAGAATCCCAGGGACGGGGGAGCCTGGTGGGCTGCCGTCTATGGGGTCGCACAGAGTCGGACACGACTGAAGCGACTTAGCAGCAGCAGCATGTAACACAGGGAAGCATATTCAACATCTATTAATAACCTATAATGGAAAAGTATATGAAAAAGTATATATATATATATAACATGCTGTGCTTAGTCACTTCAGTCATGTCTGACTCTGTGATTCTATGGACTGTAGCCCATCAGGCTCCTCTGCCCATGGAGTTCTGCCATGCCACATTGAACCCGTATTCTTTACCATCTGAGCCACCAGGGAAGCCCAAGAATAATGGAGTGGGTAGCCTATCCCTTCTCCAGGGGATCTTCCTGACCCAGGAATTGAGTAGCAGTCTCTTGCACTGCAGGCAGATTCATTACCAGCTGAACTACCAGGGAAGCCTGTATATATGTGTGTGTGTGTGTGTATATATATATATATATATATATATATATGAATCACTTTGCTCTACACTTGAAACTAAAACAATACTTTAATTAACTATTCTTCAAGAAGAAAAAAGTGAAAAATACAAAAAATGGAATCCTTAAGAGCAGGAACCATGTCTTAAACTCTTCGTGAATCTCTGCATTTCCTAATAAAGGATTGGGCACATGAAACATAAAAAGCCTTGAATGTTTACCTTAAACTATTCAATGACACTGTTTGGAGTGCTACATATAATAGTATTTTCTTATACTTCTCCCCCCTAACCCCAATCCACAGCTCTTTAAAGTGAAAGTCGCTCAGTTGTGTCTGATTCTTTGCGACCCCATGGACTATACAGTTCATGGAATTCTCCAGGCCAGAATACCTTCTCCAGGGGATCTTCCCAACCCAGGAATTGAACCCAGGTATCCTGCACTGCAGGCAGATTCTTTACCAGCTGAGCCACAGGGGAAGCTCTTTAAAGGGAAGCTCTTTAGAACTATCTAAATTACCTTTAATTCCATTTTGTTGAGATATTCAATACAAATCATAGATATATTCTAAATAACTTCATATTCAATGTCACCAGGTTAGGTCTACAACAAATACCAACTTCTGGTATATTTTTAAAATAGAATATTTCAGTTATTGGGTACTTAGTCTACAGGCCCACAGGCTTTTAGAATGACTAAATCTTCATTGAATCAGACCAACTCCTTTGACATCACAAAATCATGAATGAGGACAAACTGGATCTGTTTTCAGCGAGGTATTTGGGCTGGGACTCAGAAGAGGTGAAGGCCACAGAGCCTTTCTACCCCGCCAACAGCAGGTTTAATATTCCATTGAGTCATTTTCCTCATGCCGGCTCTGCTGTTCAAACACTATAATTATTTCATATATTTTTACCTAGTTATTATCTTACTCACCACAGGCACCTGTAATTTTTCTGTATTTTTTTTTTTTTACTGCTCATTTACTTATTCTTAATTCAGCTAATAATGGTTCCACGTATTAAAATTATCATGGGGAAAGTAAGTGAAAACCTCCTAGGATGTAGAGGCAGCAGATTCATTACAGCCTACAACAGGGAATAAAATATTATGTATACTTTTTGCAGTAAGTACATGCTAATTATGCAGCTATTTATAAAACACTTATCAACATTCAAACTGATACTCTTCAATGTTGTTGTTTTTTAAAACCCTGCTTTGCATGCAAGATCTCTGCTTGAAGCTGAAAACAAACTTTGGGGGTCATCTGCCCACTGACTCAACAAAGCTTTACTATATTCTTTACCTTATGCTATGTCCGTCTCGTGGTGTACAATCATTTGTTTATAGAGGGGCAATATTTATAAGGGGCTTTAAGGTTTATCATGTACTTTCACACACATAGCCTTATTTGATCTTCACAACAACCTGGTGAGGAGGGTAGGGCAGGTGTAATTACCCCTATTATACAGGCAGGGTTCAGAGAGGTTAAAGATAATTGCAAGGCATATAGCTTAAAGGATGTAGGTTTTAAACACGGGTCTCCTGACTTCAGAGCTCTTGTTCTTCCCACTGTATTATGGGCCTCTTTACTACCCAGCTTGCCTTTTGAAGCGCCTCCCCTCCCCCATCCTGAGCACTAAGTCTGTTCCTTCCTTGATGCAACGTGTGCTTGGGAACTCAGGTTCTGGAATTAGACCACCTGGGTTCATCTTGTGGCTTCCCCACTTTTCTGTGAGACCAGTCTCTCCATCAGTAAACTTCCTAGGATAGCTGTCGAGGAGGAGATGAGGCAATACTGGTGAACCATGCAGAATATATCTCAGACATACCAGCTGCTCAGTTAAAGGTTACTGATCATCAATATTATTACTGCTCTACCTCTGGAAATAATTCAGAGTCTGGAAATGGATGGTTTTGGAATTCTTCACAAGACCTGGCATTCCTGGGTTGATCTCTGTTTGTGTGTACCTGTTAACTTGGAGCTCACAGAAGCTCTTCCTACTTCTTATTTTCTTGCTCAGAATTTTTTTTTTTTCTCACTGATTTTCAGAATTCTCTGTTTCTACAAGTCTTTAGTTCTTGGCTATTTTTAGTTTTAGGCAGGGGCTTGTACTCATAGCAGAGCAGCTAGGACTTGGTCTAACGCAACACATTGCTTAGGTTCAAATACTGTCCCAACCCTTGTTTTTTGTTGGTGTTCAGTCACCCAGTCGTATCCTACTCTTTGCAACCCCATGGACTGCAGCATGCCAGGCCTCCCTGTCCCTCATCATCTCCTGGAGTTTGCCCAAGTTCATGTTCGTTGCATCAGTGATGCTGTCCAGCCCTCTCATCCTCTGACGCCCTCTTCTCCTTCTGCCCTCCATCTTTCCCAGCAAGAGGGACTTTTCCGTTGAGTCATCTGTTCAGGTCAGATGACCAAAATACTGGAGTTTCAACTTCAGCATCAGTCCTTCCAGGGAGTATTCAGGGTTGATTTCCCTTAAGATTGACTGGTTTGATCTCCTTGCTGTCTTAAGGGACTTTCAGGAGTCTTCTCCAGCACCACAGTTTGAAGGCATGAATTCTTTGGTGTCCTGCCTTCTTTATAGTCCAGCTCTCACAATCGTAAGCAACCACTGGGAAGACCATAGCCTTGACTATATGGACCTTTGTCGGCAGAGTGATGTCTCTGCCTTTCAACACACTGTCTAGATTTGTCATTGCTTTCTTGCCAAGAAGCAATTGTCTTTTGATTTCATGGTTGCAGTCACCATTCGCAGTGATTTTGGAGCCTGAGAAGAGGAAATCTACCACTGCTTCCACCTTACCCCTTCTATTTGCCATGCAGTAATAGGGCTGGATGCCATGATCCTAGTTTTTTGGTTTTTTTTTTTAGTCTTAAGCCGGCTCTTTCACTCTCCTCCTTCACCCTCATCAAAAGACTCTTTAGTTCCTCTACACTTTCTGTCATTAGAGTGGTGTCATCCACATATCTGAGGTTGTTGATGTTTCTCCTGCCAATCTTGATTCCGGCTTATACTTCATCCAGCCCGGCATTTCTCATGGTGTGCTCAGCATACACTTTAAACCAAAAGGGTAACAGCAGAGAGCCCTGTTGTACTTCCTTCCTGACCATGAACCAGTCAGTTGTTCCATACAGGGTTCTAACTGTTGCTTCTTGATGCGCATATGGGTTTCTCAGGAGACGGGTAAGATGGTCTGGTATTCCCATCTCTCTCAGAGTTTTGCACAGTCTGTCATGATCTACAACCCTTACTAGTAGGTAACTTGGAGCACATTATTCATCTGCTCAGTCTCACTTCCTTAATGCAAAAAGAGTACACATCTCCCAGTGTTAATATGAGGCTGAGAAAGATACATATAAAATATTTTGTAGAACATCTGATAATATAGTCATTTTCTTTGAAAGAGGATACTATGTTCATAGCATCACCAAACTACGCCTTCTTATTTGAAATAAATTCTCAAATTGTATATCTGCAGGACTAAATTGCTCTCATAGTGACACAGAGATCAAACATTTTTTCAGAAACCAAGTAAGGGACTAGAATGATAAAATTTGGCTTCAACAGAATTGAAGCTGACAATTTTCCTTAGAAATGCAAAGAATATCCCTAAAAACATGGCTTTAAGAATCTGATACCCTTTTGTAAATCTTGGTTTACAAATTTTGGTTAGTGTTCCTCTTAGAGAATCCAAGTCAGCTTATAAAGAGAACATCCCCAGATCATATTCACAAAGAAATAAGAGATGGATACCCTGCCTTTTCAATAAGGAAACCTATTGTATTTACTCCATATAAGGCAGTTTTAGCTAAGACTTAGTGTTCAGTAAGCATTTGTGGAATTATCTGAACAAAATGATGGCGTTTTATTTGCATATATTGATTTCAAAAGATCTACAGCATATACTGATAGATGAAAGAACACATATTTTCACAAAGCATGTATAACATGATCTCACATACATAAGATTATACATGTATATAAGTTCTGAAAGATTTTTCATAATTCAACGGTGAGATATCAGGTGAACTTTGTTCTCTTTTTCTGTAAATTGAATTTTTCACAGTGAGAATGTTCTATTTTTAACGATGACCAAGCCATCTATATTCAGAGAAATGATATGAAAAAATTAATGGCAGAAAAATGGCTCTGTTTGTTTAGTAACAAAACATACATAATTATTTAGAGTATGACCCATCCTTATGTTTCAAAGCATATATCTAAATGTATAGGAAAAAGACTGAAAGGCTACATATCAAAATGTTAACCACAGTAATACCTGGTAAGGTTATAAAGGGCAGGGGTTAATTTTCTTTTTAAAGACGAACAGAAAATTGAACTGTATTTTAAGTGCAGATTTTTAAAAGATTAAAGAAACTAGAGATGAAAAGTACAGAAATTGAACAAATATAATTTAAGAAACTCATTATAAAGCACTTGTATTCATCAGGCCAAATCATGTCCCAAGCATATCTAATGAATAGAGTCTCTCTCATTAGCACATAAAAGGCCTGAAATATTAATGTTAAACAGAGTTCTACCATCGTCTCCTATGCTAAAAGCAAAATTGGAGGAGACGCACAATGTGGATTAAGGACAGAACAGACGCCAGTGGCTCAGAGCTCAAGTCTTTTCTGTACTAGTAATTACCTTTCTCTGAGCAAATCATAATTTTTCATTATCCTAGTTTATTGATTTGGAAAAAGAGCAGTGAAAATACTGACTTCTTCATAGGGCTGCTATGAAAAGTCACATATATTAATAAGTACTTTAAAAACACACAGCCAAATCAACGCACTTAATTTAAGTGCTTTAATGGAACGCAGTTAAGTATTTTACTATCCCTAAATCCCATAACAACATGGGTATTAGCCTACTTGTTCAGTTTTACATTCTAGCTCCCTGTCACATGAGGACATGATGCTAAACAGTTTATGTGTTGTTTTTTTTTTTTTTCCTGACTGTTCATCTTCTATTTCTCCACTTTCTCCATTTTTCTTTATAGGCAGTCTCTGAAAAACTATTCAGTAAAGTGCTTTGCCTTCCTTTGACCAAGACGTCACCAGTCACCCGGGCTACTCCCAGGGATGTGGGAATGAGGCAAGGGCCCAGGAAGCTCAGCTGGTAAGAATCCACCTGCAGTGCAGGAGACCCCGTTTGACTCCTGGGTCGGGAAGATCCCCTAGAGAAGGGATAGGCTACTCACTCCAGTATTGTTGGGCTTCCCTGGTAGCTCAACTGGTAAAGCATCCACCTGTAATGTGTGAGACTTGGGTTCAATCCCTGGGTTGGGAAGATCCCCCAGAGGAGAGAACAGCTACCCACTTCAGTATTCTTGCCTGGAGAATTCCACGGACTTTAGCCCACCAGATTCCTCTGTCCATGGGGTCGCAAAGAGTCGGACTTGACTGAGCAACTTTCACTTTCACTTTAGTCTAGCAGCTGTTCCTTCGTTGCTGCCCCCAAGGTTCCTTTCTAAGGCCTGGGCTCTAAGGATTCCTTCCATTCTCTGAGTTACCCCATCCTTTTGATGAATTCCCTTATTGCTTAAGTCAGTTACGGTTTGTTAATGCTACTTATGATTGAAAAAGAAGCTTATGTAAGGAAGCTATATAGCATCTCTCTGGAGCCAAACACACTAGAAATTGAGTCCTTAGCATGGTTTAAACACACTTACACACACATGACCTTCAAAGTTACAGCCCTTTCCATTTGCTTGCCTGCAGCAGGATGTCTTCCTGGCCTTGCAGGCATTACAGGACAGTAATTCTTGTTTTATTCCCAGTATCTATAAGCTGAAACTCCAGTACTTTGGCCACCTCATGCAAAAAGTTGACTCATTGGAAAAGACCCTGATGCTGGGAGGGATTGGGGGCAGAAGGAGAAGGGGACGACAGAGGATGAGATGGCTGGATGGTATCACTGACTCGATGGACGTGAGTCTGAGTGAACTCTGGGAGTTGGTGATGGACAGGGAGGCCTGGCGTGCTGTAATTCATGGGGTCGCAAAGAGTCGGACACGACTGAGCAACTGAACTGAACTGAATTGAAGGACTGGACTTAAGCTGTCCTATATAGCCGCCGCTAGTTACATGTGGCTATTTACATTTAAATTAACTGAAATTAAATAAAATTAACAATACAGTTCCTCAGTCATAGAACCCAATTTCAAGGCTAGTGGCTACTGGGCTGCACAGATACAGAACATATCCATCACTATAAAACAAAAAAAGTTCTATCAGACACTTTATTTGGTTTCAACAAATCAGGCCCACTTTTATTTTAGCCAACTGAAGCACAAATAAACATGTATCATGCAATAAATTTCCAAGAAATGTTTCGAAACTCTAAAGGATAAGCTTCTGAAAGAGTAAGTTGTGAAGGAAAAAAGTGCCACACCCCAGGCTTGGAATCCTAACACCTGGATAAATCCTAGTTCTGCCACTTGCCTTAGACATGTTTGTTTTTGAGGCTCAGAATTCTCACTTTTAAATAAAACTGACACTAACCCAATAAACTCCTATATGGATAAAGAGGTATAATATGGGTCAGTGGTGCCTGGCATGTAAAGGGTTGTTTCAAAACAGAACGGTTAAGAGAATCTGAGTTCTCATGGGGCAGGGTGTGAGGGGGGTGGCCTGAGGACTTAGGTAGTGTGGATGGTACCCAACCATCCTGACTGCCTCCATCTCTGAGAAAAGTTAGGACTGGACACCACAGGCCTCCCTTGACCCTACTGTCCACTTCTCCTGCCTTCGCCTCCCCTCCACGTCATTACCCCCCACCTCTACACCGAGGCATGGCGCAAACTTTCCCTCTGGGATCTTCTACTTTCAATACAGAGGTCAACACTGTGAATGTTCTCAATCAATTCTGAAGGAGAACAAACTAACAAGTGAAGAAATAAAAATCTGCAAAAAGACTATCAGCTTAGTATTTGGGGCTCTGAGCTGTCAAGATGATATAACTTGGCCCATGACCTTCCCTCACCTTTCGTTTGGTTTCGTTTGCCTTAAGCTTATCAACATGCTAACTGTTGGGGAGAAAAAAGTCTACACTCAATGGTGGTTTTCATTTTTCCTTCCAAAAATCTCAAAGGTCTAATAATGATTACCATGCATGGAGGTAAAAGAGCACAGAGAGATCCTGAATGTGTTAATTTTACTTGAGAAAAACTGAATATGAGCCAGAAAGAATATATAATATATTTAAGTCTCATTAAACTGTCATTACTTGGAAAGATAGTTTCCAGGCAAATAAACACCCAAATCTCACTCTTGCAGCATTCTCTGAATAGCATATTCAACTCCAATCTCCTATTCTTACACCTTCTGTTGACTTCAAAAAGAATTATGAACAAGGAAATGAGAATCAGGTAGGGCAATTATAATTCTGAAAAAGGAAAACATGCCAACATTGATTGGATTGCTTAGAAAAAAAAGAAAGTTATTCTCCTTCCATATATTTAGCTGCTCAAAAAGGCCAAAGTGTTTGGGGGCCTGCATTTTTGCTGCTTTAAAAATAAAGCAGAATTGGAAAATATACTTTCACATTCCCCCAAAGTTGAGGGTTCCACTCATTAACAATATTCACTTCTTTTATTCAGCTTCTGTCTTCTGAATGTTCCCTCTGCCAGACACTGTGCACCAGCTGGTCAACTCAAGAGACCACTGAAACGCTGCCCCCCAAATAAGCTCAGGGTCAAGTTACCTAGAGGAAACGCCATTAGAATTTCAAGTTTTGTGTCCTTGACATAAGTCGATGGGATAATAATAAAAACAGCCACAAAGGGATAAATACCAGTATCTAGAGGATAGGGTTGACTATGATGAATGTGAAAGAAAAGTGGCCCCACAATTATATCCTGTATATATCTCAGCAGGTCCGTGGTCTGATTAAACTACAGCTTAGAGGGACACGAACAGATTACAGTCCATCCTGCCAGGCATCCTGACAGAGGTGCAGAGTCTGTCTCCAAGCCTAGGACGCGATCCCTAATAATACTCCCTAATAATATTTTCCACCATCACCTTCTGTAGTCTACTTCCCAGGCATGTATATTTCTCATCAGCATCACCTTCCTTAGGTAAATTGGCTCATGTTTCTCTACACAGGTGATAAGGAGAAAATCCTTAAAACACGGCGCATGAAAACCATGCCAAGGAGAGATCAGAAATCTGTGTGTGTAGGGGGTGGTGAAACAGGGAAACTGCTGATGTTTCAGAGTTTGACAAGGGCAGAAAGCATAATTCTGCCCCAGTCATGACTTACCTTGAGAGCATGGGAGGAAATAATGGCCTTAGACATGGGGGGTGTCGTCAAGGGAATAGAGTTTTCACAACAAAAGGATATTGGGCCACCAGAGCTGGGCAAAGCTGGGTATTTGGCATAAAAACACAGTGCATCATAACAAAGTCATTTAAAACAGAATCTGCAGGGGAGGAAAACAAAGCAGAAAAAGAAATTACATTCTTGTAGAAATGTTGAGGAAAGCAAGAGTATCTATTCGTTTGTTCTTGGCCAATGGTTATATGTTGGCTTGGGGTATTGTGGTTTTACTATATGAAGAAGCATGGCATATGAAAATAAAAAGATTAACAGAGCTTGAGATCAAAACTCAATTTCCTTAGGACAGTGGACAAAAAGTACAGTAAGTTTAAAAAGAGACAGACTTGTAATAATGGTACTGGTCACCTTAGCCACAATAAATGAAAATATATATATATATATATATATATATATATAATTTAAGAAACCACACACGGGCAGTACCATGTATGCAGAGTTAAGATATGGTCATTTCTTTGTCTATTTTACACCATCTGTCTTTTGTCAATGTCTATTTTCTTTATTTCTTTTCTACTTTCTATTTCTAGAAGGAGCAATAAAAGACGAAAGGGTGATAGGATTATGGAAAAAGGACATGATAAGAGCAGAGAACTGGTGAGGGAAACAAAAGCAGTTGAAAAGAAAAGAAAAACTGTGAGCAATAACTGAAGCAAAACAAAAGCTCTCTGGGAGATTAAAGTGGTATATGTCTTATATTTGAAGCCGTTTTATAGATAGGTAAGCAGGGAGATGGCAAAAGAAATAAGGCAAGTCCGCCCAGATATGCTTCATTTTGAATCTGATGCTGGTTCTTCATTGCAAAGACAATATTATCCAAGCAACCTCAAGGGGAAAGCACGTAAAGGCAGATCTAAAAGCCTTAAGAGTACACGTGTTAAAGTTTCGGAATCCAAGATGCTACGGGGGTTTTCAATTAAAAAATGAACCACCATGGCTAAGATCTGTGAAACTCACATAAGTTTTCAAATAGAAAATGGTGAGAAATGCAAAAATTTTAACTATATATACTGCATTTCCAATGTCTGTGTTTTAAATTAACAAATATTATCAAAGTTGGAATCAGTGACTAAAGGTTTAATCATTACACTCATTAAAAAAACTGATAATTGTCATACAACATTATGTAAGTTTAAAGTACACAATGTATTGATTTGATACATGTATATATTGCAATCTGATTACCACCTTAGCTTTAGTTAATATCTCTGTCATGCCACACAATACTATTATACTTAAAAACAAAATGAGAAAAAAACTACAGGAAATGAAGTTCAGTATTAAAATATGATGAGAACTTAGTTCTAATGTCAAAAATGGAATGGTCAGGAGTCACAGCCTATGTGACAGCCATACCATGCACTGATTTCTGGGCTTCAAGTTTTTAAGAAGCAATCATCTAGTCCCCTCCTCTTTCAGAAGTGACTTTAAAAGGAAGAATATGTTTGTTCTTCATGGGTAGTAAAAGTCTTACAGATCTTTTCTTAGATACCATCATCTCTAATATACTAGAATGTTCCTTTTTGGTCAAAATCACTTTAGAGAAGATGCTGGTTTTTTGTATTATGCAATCACACATTCTGGGCAACAGTTAATCAGAGGGGAAAAATCTGCCGTATTTTTCCTGACCTCGGGTCCTAGAAATATGATTTATTTGAGGTTATGTTTGCTTCTTGGAAGTAAGCTATCCCCTTGTAACTGATCCCTTAAGGATTTCCTTTTTCAAGAAAAGATGTTAACCACATTCTCTTTGCTCAGACATCTTCAACCACTTCCTCATGCTTAGCTTCACATCTAACATACTTGAAGATCTGGACCCTAATTCCTAGGCCCCATCTTCTCTCTGACAGTTTGGTGTATATGACAGTCTAGCAAAGCCAGAGCATCTGGTCCTTCTTGTCTGTTTCTGGGTCAGCACTCATGTTGCCCCTTAGCATGAAGGCTTCCATCTCCAGTCTGTAGTCATTGATTACCAGCCTTCCTTCAGGGACATTTCAAAGCTATTTCCTCTGTGACACTCTGCCTGGTCCTCTCAGACTTTTGATCAAGTTGTTTGCATATTCCTTTTTGTCCTCCAGGAGGTTATAAGCTTTCTGAGGACAGGAGGGTGGTTTCTTATTCACACTGCTTTGTCCATAGCATCCAGCTTAGCGCCAGCCCAAGAAGATCCTCAACAAATATTGAACTGAAAATAAGTGCTCTGGAAACAGATCCTGACTTTTCTACTACTCCCCAATTAATTCACTACATTAAAAACCTCAGATAGTCTATTTACACAAAATAAGAAACTAGAATGAGAAGATAAAATAAGAAGGTAGCCAGTGGTAAAATACTTTTAGAAGGCATAATAATAACAACAATAATGCTGACTTTACCTTGAATATACTGCAAAGATGACAGAAACAGATTTTGAACCACCACTAAGATTTTTGGACAAATATTTGAACTTCTTTTAGTGAGAAATCTTCTATGGATCTCAATGCACTTAAAATATTAGCCTATTATTCTGAGAGACAGGACAGTAGCAAATTATTTTTTAAAAAAAGAGCTGAATGTGGGCTGTTCCAAAGTCACACATAAGATGGTGACCAAAGTAGAGAAGGATATCAAGCTCTAATAGTAACAGTTCACTGATGAGATTTATCTCATTCACCATCAAATCTCTGTGTAATAGTTAACATGGCTAGTTAGTTCATTGAACAGTGGTATTATTAGTTGATTTTTTTTTCCTCCCCATAAGATATGCTGAAGTCCAAATCCCCAGGACCTCAGAATGTGACCTTATTTGTAATTAGTTAAGATAATGAATATGGAACCTAATCCAATATGATATAAAAAGACGAAATTTGGACAGAGAGACAAATGCATGGAGAGAAGATGATGTGAAGTGACACAGGGAAAATACCGTGTGAAGATGAAGATAAGCGATGCCTCTACAAGCCCAGGGATGCCAAAGAGTGCCATCAACCCACCCCTCAACCAGACGTCAGGCGAGAGATCTCAGGCTCTCCCCCACAGCCTGTGGAAGGAACCAACACTGCCGGCACCTGATCTTAGACTTCTAGCCTCTTGGACTGAGAGGCATTCAAGCCACCTTGGATGGTGTTACTTTGTCACAGCGGTCCTAGGAAACTAACATGTGTATAGGTCCACTCTGTGGCAGTCCAAGAATCTCAGGAAAAACCACTTTACTCCCAGTTGGAGCAAGGTTGTGACTTTTATGAAGGCAGCTTCTAATCCTTCGTGGGAGTAGACAGAATTTAAATTATAACCAAATAGTTACCTACGGAAGATGGGATTTAAATGATAACTTAAGAAATGCCTTTGGAAGGCTACTCCTAACATGTATGAATGAGACTGGGCCATCTACAAAGCACAGCCAGGATGAGGAGGCAAAGTAGGGTTGGCAGGATGCTCTTCTAATGATCTCACACATGACCCATTTCTAAAACTGCTGTTGATACACTACTGAGAATGAATTCAGAATGTTTTTTTTTTCACAGTGCTCTGCCCAGATTTAATGGCCATAACTCTTCTACGTGTTTACCTGTTGCTTCATTTAAAGCTGGCTCAAGGCGTATCGTTTCTAGAAAATGCTCTAAAATTTTTTCAGGTGTTCCTGACATCACAGTATACCTGGATGAGAAATAAAACCATCATTAATTTTTCAATTAATTTCAATTTTTAATTTAATTTCAATTTTTCAAAAGTGGGCAAATCAATCATTGATATATAACTTTTTACATATCTAAAGATTTTTTGAGATCCCAGAGAACCATACTGACTCAACTCATGACCCATATGGTAAAAAAAACAAGATCATGTACCTCATCAAAATCACACAGGAAGGCAACAGAAAAATCACAATTGAAGTAGTTACTAAAACATTCTTCTTTTTTTCCATACATGAGACTAAACTTCTTGGAGAGTGGCTCCAGCAAGCTGGGAACGTCAGCCTTGCTCCACGGGGAATGAAAGGGAACATGTAAATCCCAGGGCAGCTCAGGGCAAGGGGAAGCGACAATAAACTAGGTTATCCATATATGGGTTACTTGTTGCAAAATTTCAGCCCGGTACTGGATTCCCCTGCCTATTTCTGGAATGCTGCATATCTCCCAACTGTACACTGGAATGTACTTTGGAAATGCAGCTAAAAATGAGAGAAAACGAATCCCTAAAACACCAACAAGCAAACAACCTCCCATAACAGGAAATAAATCTGCAGTAGAACGTCCATATAGTTTCAATGTCAAAGATAAATTATTTGGCAGGGTGGGGGGTATTAGGCATTATATCAGGAGATCCAGCCATGAAACCGTTTAATCAACAAGGGAGGATGTATTTTTTTTAACTGAGTGTGGGTTATTTCAAAGTCATATTCAAGACGGTCATAGGCAAAATACTTTGAGGTGATCTGGGTGGTCCTGTTCCAAAGTTCAGACTTTGCTTCTCTGCTTGGCATTTACACTTACAGCAAAATGACAAGAAAGGAAAACAACACTGAAAATAAAATTCTCTCATGTTTAGAAAGCAGTGGTGGGATTCAGTTCCAGGAGAACTCCGTTTTCTTCTCCTCACCAATATCCCTTCCCTGCCTGCTTGAGACCCTGGAGGAAGGGTGTTGAGATCCCAAGAATTCTTCTAATGTATGAAATCTCAGGGTCTTATCCTCCTGCCTGAGGAAGGGAAGAAGAGGCAATCCAACATACGGCTCTGTGCATATGAACATGCAGTGAGTGAAACCACCCTGGTTTTGAATGAGGTAGCAAACTCAGTCTATCTGGGAGATAAAGTAAAAACTGAAGTCGCTCAGTTGTGCGACCCCATGGACTGTAGCCTACCAGGCTCCTCAGTCCATGGGATTTTCCAGGCAAGAATACTGGAGCGGGTTGCCATTTCCTTCTCCAGGGGATCTTCCTGACCCAGGGATTGAACCCAGGTCTCCTGCATGATGCTTTACCATCTGAGCTACCAGGGAAGCCCCATCTGGGAGGTCACTGTTACTTACACTTGTTGAGTATGTGCATGCACGTGTGCTGTGTGTGCCCACACGTATGTGTGCCTGCACTCAGGGCCAAAAGGAAGCCGAAGAGTTCAATCTTTGAAAAGAATCTGGCTTTGCAGCCTACAGGAGGAGCCGGGAATAAAAAAGTCTCCTTCAAACGGCTGACCCTCTTCTCAAAGTAAACAGGGTAGAAGACAAAGGTTTTTTCCTCTTATAGGCAATGACTAATTGAGGGCTTCCCTGGTGGCTCAGACTGTAAAGAATCTGCCTGCAATGCAGGAGACCTGGGTTCAATCCCTGGGTCAGGAAGATCCCCTGGAAAAGAGAATGGCTATCCACTCCAGTATTCTTGCCTAGAGAAGCCCATGGACAGAGGAGACTGGGGGGCTATAGTCCGTGGGGTTGCAAAGAGTGGGACATGACTGAGCAACTAACACTTTCACTTTCATTTGAGGGAAGGAGAGGGCATACTATAAATGACTTTCAATACTTCAAGGGCTACATTACATAAACCAGTTACTTTCTATTCCACTTGGCTTTGGGCAGCTGTTGCTACTAAGCTTCCAGCTCTATAGCTGGCCATGTGACTCACAGATCAGTTTGAAATTGGCTCCCTTGTCAAAAGTTTAACTCTGATAGAATGTTGGTTTCCCATCCTGGTATTCTTGGTTAGGACATCCCTTAGCTAGAGTGTATTGTCTGGTCAAAAAGAATAAAAGTTTACCTGGGTGGCAGTCCTTCATGCTATCATCCCACTAGTGAGAGAAAAATGGTGTCTCTACTCTGCCCAGCTGTCAGTCAGAGACATTAGGGCATCCATCTGTTTCTGCCAAAGGCTCTCTCTAGTGGTACAGCTGCCTGATCTTATCCTTTCCCTCTCTGCAGCTCCGCAGAAGGGGCTGACATTCTCTCAGAGCAGGGGACTCTGACGTTGGGAAGGGGGCAGGGAGCTTCTGGCTTGTGATCTGGCAGGTCCGGGCTTAGCTGAAACATGTTACTGCTTTGTTTCAGGCTGGATGCTGCCAGATGCCTATTGCTTGACCTTTGTTTAAATGGAGGACTTAAAGACCAGATGGTACAGCTCTTTTCAGTTTACTGCATGAAGAAGTTACTCTAGTACAAGTTAGAGAGAACCCTGACTGGTTAGGCTATCCAAGCTGTGAGGTTTTAAACCTGTGACAGAAAATCTTCTGATACCAAGTCTGGAAATGCGGACACTTCTGCCTGTGCCTAGAACAAAAAAAGAGGTGGGAGGAGGGTGCCTGAAAGAGGCCGTCTTTCTGCAAATAGGATGGAGCTGAATGTCTGGGTGGTTGATAGTCTAAAGAAAATGTAACACGTTAACAGAAACAGGAGTAGTCATTTCAAATTCCCTCTTATTACAACCACATAACCACACAGTGGAAGATACCCAAAATGGTAATGTTTGAGGGCTTCATATAGTTTATTTATCATGAGAAGTACTGTCTCGCTATTGACATTTTAATATCACACTCAGAGTTGAGTGGTTTGAGGAGAGTCAGGCAGCTTTCAAAGTTTAAAATGCAGGGAGTGGGTTCCAGGACCTCCACAGATACCAAAATCCACGGATGCTCAAGTTCCCTATATAAAATGGGGTAGTATTTGCATATAATCTATACATATTCTTGTATACTTTAAATCATCTCTATATTGCTTTTAGACCTAATATAATGTAAATGCTATATAAATAGTAGTAGATACAATATAAGTGCTATTGAAATAGTTACCAGCATATGACAAATTCAAGTCTTGCTTTTGGGAACTTTTAGGAAATTTTTTCCCCCAGTATTTTCCATCTGCGCTTGGTTGAATCTGTGGATGTGGAAACCAAAGATACAGAGGGCCAACTGTATGCATAAACTGCTCTGGATTTCTCAGGGTAAAAGTGAATCAGAAAAATAACGTTATCAGCACCAACATGGTGACCCTCTTTGAGCTGAAAAAAGTTAATTTCTGAGGATACAGAGGTCCCAACGGATCCTAAACTTTAAGTCCACCCATAGACATGGTTGTTCCCATGTTTTCCAAGTTGTCCAGAACATCAGTCAAAATTCACTTACGTGGCCCCCACTTTTCCACTCTGGTTTGGCTTGGGAAAATTCAACCTGGAAAATGACCCCTTGAAAGAGAGGCTTTTTACTTTTCTGGATTGGCATGGTGCACTGTTTTGTATGCCTGTTATTTCCAAACGGTGTACTGTGAATATGCACATGTCTTTGAATTATATAAGAAATGTATACAAATTGGTCTACCAGACACAAATAAGGAGGTATTCGATTGACCAAAAAGTTCATTTGGGTTTAAAATCCGAATGAAATTTTGGGCCAATCCAATTATAATAGAAATCAGATCCAGGCCAAAAATAAAATCAATATATGTGGGCTCTCTTTTTCCTTTTAGTTTGAGTTAATAAAAAATCTATATTTGGAGAGCACTCTGAATATAGTGCTGTTGTAATTTGCAAACCCTTTTGATCACTGCTCCCACCACACCATGAAGAGGTGAGGGAAGGGGGCCTTCCAAGGACATCTTTAAGGTTACAGGGAATTTTCAAGGCTTACTTTTGCAGGTAACAAAATTTTCCTGAGACATCTGAGGCATTATCAAAGATGTAGATGATCACATAAAATGGACTGTTATATTTAAGAGCAACAAAGAAAATCACTGGGGGTAGTCCCAGCCTTCACATTAAAAAAAAAAAATGTTTTCATTCTTATCCTCCTTTGTCAGCTGGAAGGACAACTGTTGAAAAACATTTGCGCAAGAACATTTTTCAAGAATTTATAGTTAGTGAAAAGTAGAAAAATAAAGAATTCCGGACAGTAATTTTATAGGTTTGTAAGTGAAAAGTTTGTAATATTGTCTATTTTATGTCAGCCCTTTTGAAATATACTGCTTTGCAACATTTACTAGATAGTGTTAAAGATATATTTATATATTAATAGTATATTTTGTTAGAGTAATTTGTGAGGCTAAAGGAGCACAGACTCAGAAGTTGGTCAAGCTGGACTTGAATGCAAGCTCTACCATTACCAGTGTTGTAATCCTGGGCAAGTAACTTACTTTTCTGAGCCTAAAATTTTCCACCATTCATTAAAAGGGGTTGTAATAAGGATTAGATAAAATATGCAAGATACACTATGGCTCTTCAATAACATTCTGTTCCTTCCTCTCTTCTTTGCAGATATGTTGACTCATCTAGATGAAATGTCTGAGCCTTAGGCTTTCAGTCTAAACAATAAAAACTCATCATTTATGGTGAGTGGACTGATTAATGGGAACAGCCCATTTACTTGGCAAACAAAGAAAAATACTTGGGATACATTCTTTTCCAACACAGTCTTTGGCCACATGTCTTTAGCTACAGAATTGGTGTTTTTATTACTCTAAGATTAAAAATTAATCTTTATTTTTAAAATGAGATTCTGTAGTTTTCTTCCATTTCTTAGAGCCACATTTCCTAATTCCTCTGTCTTACTATTCAAATGTTGATACATTTGATTAAATCTCATGTAAGAAGTTGTAGCAAAAAAAAAAAAAAAAAAAGAAGCTGCAGCAAAAGATGGAACTGAGTACACATATACTGAAAAAGAATCAGTTAAATGGGTGATCTGATGTTAAATGGGAAGCAAATACCCTTCTGAAATTTGCAGGAATAACTATGGATGAGGTCTAATGTATGGTTCCAGGTCACAGTCAATAGACTGTTTTATATCTGAAGTCTGGGTTTCCATCAAAGATAGTTATGCAGATAACAAGATGAAAACACTTCTTGAGAAATCCTACATATGAAATTCAAATGCCAAAGGTTCTCCATACCCAGGGGCCTGTGTATCCCTCAAGCTGCCTGGCATTCCTGTTCCTATTGTTCTTACCGATGCCTTCTGCTCCAAAGCTACCACAGTTGAACATAGTATAGAGGAAGCATTCTTAGAGTAGGGGAATATTCTCTCCGGAATTACTCTAGGCAGCACCAAGCTCGACGCAGTGCCAGAAACAGATATATTATCCTCCACAAGATGTGTGATTAGTCAATAGAGAGGGAAAAAAACAGTCACACAGGCTGCCGTCTTCCACAAAAAAAGGAGAACGTGCTATTGTAGAGATGATGATACCATGTGAAAAGGTTAATCATAGTCTGGCAATTGCAGTGTTGGAGGCAAACCTACTTTTGCTGAGGCTGTGAGTTTCCTTGATTAGAAGCCCTGTTCCCTGCTGGGACCTTCTCCAGCACCAAGACATCTTGGTCATGTTCTTTAAGTCTGACTGTATTCGCCTCAACGTCCTGCAAATACAAATTACACCACATACAGATGCTGCCGTTTTCTCAGACAATGACAAAAATTTCAAATGCTTCAGAAACTCATTTTCTGCTTGTGATGCTAATTGTTGCGTCTACAAATTAAGTCATTTTCAAAGTCAAGGGCTGGAACGGTCAGAGAGGACCAGATGAGGTTGGAGGCACGTGGTTTTAAAATGCTACTTTTACCCACGATTCAGAAAATCAGCCAAGGAGAGAGGAGTGGCTGTGCTCAGAGGAACCTCTGGGAGAGGGCGGTACAGCGGAGAGACAGGAGCCAAGCCGCTTAGTCTCTACAAAGCTATGTGGCAAATAGCCCTCCACTCCACAGAGTTCTTGCATTCTGATTATCTTCTGAGGGCATATAGTTTTCTTAGGAGTGGCATGTTTTTAAAAATCAAAAGACTTTTAAAAATACCAGTTTGAAGCTTGTTAAAAATATTTTTCAAGTACATCCATGATAATGGTCCTAATCTGATTCTTTCAAAGAATTTTGTGGCTGAGTGTAAATTCCATGTGTGTAAACTTTGAAAAGTGTAAAGTTCAAATTTCAAATTCATTTAAAATAATTTATTAAAAAAATTTAGTATGCTTTTTCTCATCCTTTGGCTATTTGAAGAGACAGGATAACAACCAAGTCAAATTCCATATGGTGGATTTTTTTTTCCTATATTATTTTAACTTAATTTTGTTCACATTAAGAGAATATATTCCTAAGACAAATTTTGTTGTCAGGAATCTTGCCATGAAAGAGTAGGGATAGGTGTCCACACATAAAGAATGGGAATGAGATTATAAGTCATCATTAAATAACACCAAAGGTACCAGAAAGCATAGAAGGTGCATTGAGGATTTTAGCGGAGGATACAGAAGGATGCTCAGGCTGGGAGGGGCAGAGGAGGAAGCCTGCTCTGTGAGCTGGCAGGGATGAGAGCAAAGTGATCCTGGAGGGAACAGTCTCTCTGGGTGAGGGGGAGAGACCACAGGCCACCTGAAAGGCCAGGACCGCTGGCACGCTCTCAGATGCCCAGCAATCCACAGTCAGGCCTCTACCACTTAAGTTGGATTGGCCCTCCCAAGGGACCAGGAGCTGGCTGATAGCGAGAACCCAGGGATCATCTATTCTAAATGTCACCCACTCTCACTAATACTGTCACAAGTTTCCATCTACCACAGAACTATTCTTCATCTACTTGTTGAAGTCTGAAATTCCTTGAGGGTGAATCAATTTGATTCACTTGAAAGGAAAACGCTTCGTGGAATAACCATGGTGGATATTAATTGCCGCTAACATGTAGTCACTAAATAAATTCAGAGGGTGGGAGAGGATATAAGGTTCAGATCTGGGAAGAGATAGGAGGTTTAGGATAGAGAAACATATGGAGAAGGAGGAGAGGACAGACGCAGAAGGGGGAGCCTAGGATAGCAAAGAGAAATGTCTCAGATTGTGATATTTTGCTAAGGCATCTCTGTGTTTTAATGCTCATGAACTGGTTCAGGGGTGTGCAGGTTATTTGGTCCGGAACAGTGTGACATATTTACAGCTTTACTAGACTATCACCCCTGAACCCCAGAACCCACACCAGCACACTGAACATACCAGGTCTGTAAGCAAGGCTCTTTGGCCCTAGAGCACTCATTAGTCACTGCGCTGCTCGAATAACACTACCATCAACCCTTCACTTATCAGGCAAAAGTGGAAACAGGGAGCCCCTCAGCCACACTGCACCTCAGACTCACCCTCAGGATCCGGTTGAAATCCTCCTTGTCTACTCTTAAGAAATGGCAGTTATCTTCTCTCAAGACGATGGAGGCAGCTCTTGGGGCATCATTCACTAGGGCTAACTTGCCAAAGTCATCGCCCTCATGCAGGGTACAGACCACACCCTGGAGAGAACAAATCATGCAGATGAAGGTGATCCCTGGAACAGGGCACACACCCACCCGCCTCACACCACAAGCCCCTCTGCCCCGAAAACACTGAATATATATCAACAGGCTGTACCCAGAGAAGTCACGGGGGAGGGGATCACAAAATTAAATTATAGTGTTTCATTTTTCTTTCATTGAGTAACGTGTGCTAGGACCTAACTTACATACATACATTATAATCCATGAGTCCCAGAAAGTTCAGTGCTACTCTGAGTATAAAAATTTAGATAGTATATGATTAGAGAGGCTATAATGTCTTTTCTACATTGAGTACCAATATTGTAGCAAGTTTAACTGTAGCATTACATTCTTAATACTTAGAGCCAGTAGTAAAGGCAGCATAATAAAGTTTCAAAAGAAAAAAAATATATACCTTGCCATAAATGACTACATTCACTGATCCTTTTAGAATAATGTACCAGGAGGTGCCTTCTTCCCCTTGGTTAAATACTAGATACAAAAAGAAAAAAAGACTTATGACAAGAATAGAAGCACATCAATATAAATTACAGCTTATCAAATCATCATTTTAAAGGCCTCAGAATTATGCATTTAATTCCAGGAGGGAAAAAAAAAAAAAACTAGCAAATGCTAACTTATTCAGGTGGAATATTACTTCTTTTCTTTAGAACATGAAAGAAACAGGAACACTGCACTCCTTGCTATGTCCTACAGATATATATTTACTATTAATTCTCCAGCAATCCATTCCTTAAAGCAATCCACTTCCCCCCACAACTCATCAAAACTTACTAAGCTATAGAACATCATTTTTAAAAGTAATCTGACCAATAACATGAAATTTGTTGTCGTTTAGTTGCTCAGTCGTGTTTTATTCTTTTCCGGCCCCATGGACTGTAGCCCGACAGGCTCCTCTGTCCATGGAATTCTCCAGGCAAGAATACTAGAGTGGGTTGCCATTTCCTTCTCCAGGGGATCTTCCTGACCCAGGGGTCAAACCCACATCTTCTACATCAGCAGGCGGATTCTTTACCACTGAGCCACCAGGAAGCCCAATGTGAAGTCTGAAAACATGCAAATCAGCACTACATATTGTTGATGGATACATATCTACATATATTTTTAAAAAATGGGTTGGAATGATAATCACATGATATAGGGTATGAGTTACCTTGGAGAGGAAAAGAGAAGAATGAGATAAAAAAGGAAACAGAGACTCTTCAAATGTAGGATTTCATTTTTTAGAAAATATAAAAAATGAAAATATTAAAAAATAGAGTGTCAGGTTAGTACTTGATAAAAGTGTTTTTTAAGAAGGGGTTTGTAAAAATAAATAAATAAATAAAAAGGGGTTTGTAACAATCTCTAGTGATTTGTCTGAAATACTTAAATATTTCATAATAAAATGAAAACTGTCAGAAAGATAGAAGGAAAAGCACAAAAGAAGTTGTAAGTCACCAGTAATATAAACATTTTTTAAATGTTAATGTGAACCTTTAAAAAGTAAAGAAAAAACATTCTTTTTAAAGTAACTAGCAATATTAGATATACACTTTTGAGGACTAAAAGTAAAATATTTGAAACATCGATGTTAACTCTTTTTGCTTTTACAATTCATGGTCTCTGTTTATTTGACTAACACAGCTCAATCTGAAGAAAGAGCAAGATTTTCCAAAGATGGTCTCTTGAAAAGTTAATAGGTATCCATTAAAAATGTTTTCTATGTTTCATTAGGTTAAGGCGGTATCAGTTTAAGTGGTGTGAAATTTTTCCTTATTGTAGAACTCCTGAGAAACAGAGCATGCTTGTGTCTTACAATTCTCCAAGAGAAATTAGAGGAGGCATTTCGTGTCCTGAATACCCCACTCACCATGTTTTCCAAGAATGGTTTTGTAGGATGAGTGGGAAATGCTAGTCAAAATAATTCTGCTCACATTTATAATATGAAATTTCAATTTCTTAAGAGGCCTTCTGGCTTCCCCAGTGGGCTCACACAGTAAAGAATCCACCTGCAATGTGGGAGACCTGGGTTCGACTCCTGGGTCAGGAAGATCCCCTGGAGAAGGAAATGGCAACCCACTCCAGTATTCTTGCATGGAGCATCCCATGGACAGAGGAGCCTGGCAGGCTACAGTCCATGTCGCAAGGAGTCAGACACAACTGAACGACTTAAGACTTTCACTTTCAATTTCTTGCTCCCATATATGGTCATAGAACTAAACTACGACGTACTTACTGGAGAGATACTACATAGTGAACGTGAAGTGAAGTTGCTCAGTCGTGTCCGACTCTTTGCGACCCCATGGACTGTAGCCTACCAGGCTGCTCAGTCCATGGAATTTTCCAGGCAAGAGTACTGGAGTGGGCTGCCATTTTCCTTCTCCACTACATAGTAGTCCTGCATAAATATCTGGGCAAAGAAATTCTCTCAGGCTTGCAGCTGATAGTGGAAGCGTGAGAAGCAAGCAGGAGAGTACGCTATTCTAACTAGCCTCTCAAGAGACAGATTAGGTCTTCCCAAGCCACAAAATTGAAGTGAGGTCACTGTGTGAAGGTTTTCCCTGAAGACAGTATGACTTCATCCCACCCTCTTTAAACACGATCTTGAGCCAGCAGGGGAGGGAGCAAGTAGAGATGCTGGCTGGTAAACGCTCCCAGGCTGGTACCTGACACCCACCAGGCTGCAAAGCCACAGCCATGCTGGGAATAATCACGGGTCCAGAAAAACAAAAACATGCCACGTGACATCCTGGCAAGTCTGTCTCAGGCCTAAGAAAGGGGAGCATTTACAGTCAGGCTCCAGGGGCACATGCTCGGGACGGGGCAAGCCAGGCGCCGTGCACCATTACAGCCTTCACTTACACACAGTCCCTCCTTTGGCATGAGACTCAAAAATGAGAACCGCTGCCAACTCCCGTTTCACCTAGAAGAAAAAGAGAAAAAGTGCAGGGAAAAGGCAGATTGCGGGGTGTGGGGAAGGGACTTGCTCTCTTTCTGAACAGCGCTAACTTCCACCCAGCCGCCTCCCACTCTGCCTGGCTGCTCCTCCCACCTAGAACCACTTCCATGACATGTGCCACTAGATTTGTTTTTTAACTGAAATATAGTTGATTTACAATATTTCACCAAAGTGATTCAGTTATACACATATCTATTCTTTTTCTGATTTTCCATTTTATTTTATTATAAAATACTGAATACAATTCCCCATGCTATACAGTAGGACCTTGTTATTTATCTATTTTATAGGTAGTAGTTGTATCTGTTGGGCTTCCCTGGTGGCTCAGACGGTAAAGTGTCTGCCTGCAATGCGGGAGACCTGGGTTCGATTCCTGGGTCAGGAAGATCCCCAGGAGAAGGAAGTGGCAATCCACTCCAGCACTCTTGCCTGGAAAATCCCATGGATGGAGGAGCCTGATAGGCTACAGTCCATGGGGTTGCAAAGAGTCGGACACGACTGTATCTGTCAATCTCAAATTCCAATCATATCCCTCCTTCCCTTCCCCATTTGTAACCATAAGTTTATTTTCTACATCTGTGTGTCTGTTTTATAAGTGAGTTCCTCTGTATCACTTCTTTTAGGTTTCACATATAAGTAACATATGATACATTAGCCTTTCTCTGTCTGACTTACTTCACTTGGCATGATAATCCCTAGGTTCATCCATGTTGCTGCAAATGGCAAGATTTTGTTCTTCTTTGTGGCTGAGCAGTACTCCATCGCATATGCATACCACCTCTTCTTTAGTCACACACTTGTCCATGAACAGTTTGGCTGCTTCTGTGTCTTGTGCCACTAGATTCTTGACACTTTTACAAAAGCTATTTTATATGCTCATTCATACAAGCTCAGCTTCCCAGAGACTGTTTACAACGTGGTCGCACGTGCATGAGACCTAGGCAGCTTCTCTGCCTATCTTTTGTCTTGGTGAGAGGGTGAGAGCATCCACAGTATCATGTAACTCTTGCTCCGGGAGGTTCTTCCTTGCATCACACATCATGCGTAAGTGCAAACATGTTGAAAAACTCAGTGTCTTGAAGTTGAATGATTAAGCTTAATGTGGGAAGAGATTTTTAAAAAAATATTTATTTACTTGGCTCTGCTGGGTCTTAGTCGTGGCACATGGCATCTTCAGTTGTGGCCTATGAGATTTAGTTGCCTGACCAGGAGTCGAACCCATGCCCCCTGCGTTGGGAGCAAAGAGTCTTAGACCCCAAGGGGGAAGTCCCTGTGTGGAGATTTTGATAGCTGTTTCTTTTTAAATTCCAAATTATGGTCCCAAATTATGGCTCTGTCTCCCTAAGAACCAAATAACCTGAGAACTTCCACAGTGCCTGGGGACCTGGAGTTTGAGGTAGAAGCCTCCCCCTCCTCTCTACTACCCATGGTTCTTCCAAGGCAGCGGAAGTCAGAATACATGCAGGGTGGAGACCCACACAGCAGGTAGGGCACAGGGGTCTCCTGCACTCCCCTCTCCAGCATGAGCTTGTGGGGCCCCCGCTGCTTCCCCTACAGATGTGGGAGTTCCCTGGGTGAGGCCCCTGGGTGCTGGATGTATCCCACCACGGAGAGAGTGATGGTGACAGGGTGGTGGTGGGAGGGTGGGCTGGACCAGACCCTTGGATACCCCAGGTAGGTGAGCAAGCTTCCCGACCCGAGGAATGCAGGCAGAGGGAGCATGTGAAGGCAGCCCTGGCTGGGTTAAAGGGGAAGGTCTGCAGCACTCCCCCTGGGGTTGTGGGGAGTGCCTCTCTGCTCTCAGCAGAGACCCGGGCTTTACAGCCCACAGCGGGGACTGCAGACGCTGCCACCAAGTGACCCTCACAGCGTGGTATCACCTCGCGAGCTGGGAATGAAAGACCAGCAAGGCAGGCAGACACCGCTGAGGAGCCTGGCATGTCATTTGCAAACATGGCATATAATCTGTAGATGTTGAAACAACTTTTTATTATCATCATCCTCATTATTATTAATTATTACCATATAGGAGACGTACATTGCCTGGAACTCATGTTTCTGTGTTCCTCCTATGGCAGGAGGCATTTCTGTCCACTGCTTTTCTATAATATCCTAATCATGTAAACGTTCAGAGTCAGATACAGGCATTGGGCCATTTTCTACCAGCAAGTGTTGCTCTTATGCCCTAAAATACCTGAACCAATGCGCTTTGGCACCTTCTGCTTCTTTTCTCAATTTGGCAGCAAACCTGGGTGGAGTGGCCCCCTGGGCCAGGCCAGGTCATCTTGATTTCTCTCACTGCTGCCCGGTATGGCTCTTTATTTCATGCAAGGGACTGAAAACCTATCTTAAGGCCTGGCTCTGTGCTGAATTATGGCAGGTTCCAAGGCTCGGGAAGTTTGAAGTATATGCTCCAATTCCACTCACATCAGGCTGCTCTAATGTTTAGGGCAACTCCTAATAACATGGTAATACTTGATCCTTCTTTGGTGATTGCATGTAGGTATAACTTCCTTAGCATCTCAGGAGAGTGAGAAGGGGTGATTTATGAGGTAGAATTTAGGCATCCCTGTTCCTCCCTCAGACTATAGTCCTCTCCCCCCAGTCCTAACAGTGCATTTAATTCAAAGTGCCCCCAACCATGCTCAGCTAAGAGACAACTTACTGTGGTAGAAAGATGGGATAAGGCTTTAATGTGAAGGAGTTCTTCATAGATAATTTCTAGGTCATCCATGGTCCTCTGTCCAGGTCTACAAAGAAAAAAGTAACAAGGAAATAATGAGCTAAAAGTCATTACTAGAGTTTGAAATACAGAAGGGGCTTCAGGGGCCAGTAAAACATGTTCAGGGAATTCTTAGGAGAAATCCTGATAAAAAGACCCTGGCAGGAGGAGAGATGATGCTATGATAATTCCTAAAGGGAATTTTGACATGACCTGTTCCTTGATGGAAGGACACGGAAGAAATCAAAACTGCACCTAATCCCCTTCCCTTCCAACCTCAGAGGGAGGAACATCTCTGCTCACATCATAGTTGGCTAACTTAGATCTCTTACTTTGTAGATGATGATTCTGCAAAATTACCTTTCATTACTACCTTAATCAAGATCAACAAAGTTATCTTTTAACATCACCAGGAACTGCTGGTTCAATCAACTTGATGACTGACACAAATTTCTTAGGATCCTATGTGGTATCTTAGCCTAGAAGAATAATGTTGCTATCACTATTGTTCCGGGTTGTGTAATGTGCTTCTACCACAGGACTTAAAGGATTTATATAAACAATGTTTTCTCACCTCCCTCTGGAGGTGAGGACATGAGATGAGCAGAAGGCAAATAGTGTGTGGAATTATTAAGAAAGGGAAAGTAGGGAAGAATACCTCACATTCCCCAAACTCTGTACCATGGTCTACCACTCTTCCATGAGATGTTAATCAGTATACTAGGCACAGTTTTTTTTTCCCCTGTAATTTAGTCTAAAACTACTGTCATATACCTTGCCTTTAAGAATGAGGTTTGGACACATTATGGACATCTTGGCATGGGAGGACTGAGAGGATTTCTGATCATCTTTCATGTCAGTAGTTATTCTGAAATCAGTTCAGTTCAGTCACTCAGTCGTGTCCAACTCTGTGATCCCATGAACCACAGCACGCCAAGCCTCCCTGTCCATCACCAACTCCTGGAGTCCACCCAAACCCATGTCCATTGAGTCGGTGATGCCATCCAACCATCTCATCCTCTGTCATCCCCTTCTTCTCCTGCCCTCAATCTTTCCCACCATCAGGGTCTTTTCAAATGAGTCAGCTCTTCGCATCAGGTGGCCAAAGTATTGGAGTTTCAGCTTCAACATCAGACCTTCCAATGAACACCCAGGACTGATCTCCTTTAGGATGGACTGGTTGGATCTCCTTACAGTCCAAGGGACTCGCAAGAGTCTTCTCCAACACCACAGTTCAAAAGCATAAATTCCTTGGTGCTCAGCTTTCTTTATAGTCCAACTCTCACATCCATACATGACCACTGGAAAAACCATAGCCTTGACTAGACAGACCTTTGTCTGAAATCACGACTCGTGTTTAATTTTACATCAATGGGAAAAGGGATGATTGGTTAGTAATTTGGACCTTCTATTGCTCTCTGCAATATAAGGAACCCTAATGTTTTTGAAACTAAACAAACAAACAAACAAATGTGTTATTAATTCTGAGAGCTCTAGGAAGTCACTCTCCACATTGGTGATCAGGTGGCATTTACTCTCAGCTGACTATTGTAGTCATGAGTGTTACTTATTACATAATCATCACCTGTGTTATACACTCTCCCAAAATTTCAGTAACTTATAGTATTATTCAATGTTACAATATACAAAACTTATAAACCTCAGTGAGCTACCAGGGGTGTTCCATCATTACACTACTATAAAGAATGTTCTTTGGGAATTCCCTGGTAGTCCAGTGGTTGAGACTCCATGCTTTCCTTTCATTGACGTGGCCTGGGCTTAGTCCCAGGTCAGGTAACTAAGATCCACAAGCTATGTGGCATGGCAATTAAAAAAAAAAAAGTAAATCTTTCCTTGATCAAGTAAATTCAGAAAGTCTTGCTGCTGTACTGAGCAGAGCACTGAATTTAGAGTCTGAAGATCAGGTTTTAACCCTCGTGCAACCCCTGACCAGTCATGTGACATCAGAGACTCAGTTTCTTCTGTAAACTGGGGACAATATCTTTGTGAGAGTAATGTGAGAGCTAAAGGAAGCAGCAAATAGGAAGGTATCTGCATATTCATTTGTGTAAGTGAAAAAAAAGCAGCAGCCTGATATCTAAAACTCAAGCCCTTGCATAAGAAAAATGAACTTAAAAATTAAGTATGACATTTGGTTCAACAAATTATATCTAGAACTTAGTCAATTGTTAGATAAGTACTTTGAGCTATTGAAAGTGAATTATAAATATTCTAAAATAGTTGCGTTAGATAATTTGTAACCATATCGCGGATCAAAAGGGGGCTAATTGAAAGAAAACTCTTTTTATACCTTGGGCATTACGTTCTCAAGGACAGCTTTAACATGAACCAAAGAATACGATAGCCTTCTCTTACAGAAACAAAGAGGACTGTTTCTATATTTCCTAATCCTGCCTGTACAAAGACAGGTACTAAATCCATGAACCAGGGAGATGCCAGCCAAGTTCACCTCCTGCCAAGGATTATCACTTAAGGACACATGTGGAACGCAGAAAGTAGGGGGACCCACAGACACCGAAGGAAAAGCTATGGCCACAGGGATTCTGAAGGAGCCAGGCCTTCTTAGTAAGGGGCCTAATCTACTACTTGACTTAGACATGGGGATTTTGAAACTGGGACCCTTGGAGATTTAAAAGTCAATTGAGTCACCTCAGTCCATCTACTGCTGTAGAGGCAGCTAACGCGAAAGCCTCAAGGTGGGCGTAATAGGATTATGGCTCTTCAGCATGAGGAGCAGCCCTGCTGTTCCTGCTTCTTGACATCAGCTGCAAATAGCATGGACCCTCCTAGAAGCTTGGCTAAAGGAGAAAACAGTCACCAAGTCTCATTCTCACCTCCATGGGGGGCGGGAGTGGGGGGCTATTACGGAGGGAGAAGAAAAACCTATCTGCGAAAAGAAAGGTCAGAATTTAGCTCTAAAATCTACCTCTGAATTTAGATTCAGAGTTGAAATTTGGGGAGCAGATGTCTACAAGTTTAGGAAGAGGGTTCACATAGTATCAACATGAAATCCACACTGATCAAGTCTTACAGATTAAAAAATTAAGTGCTGCCTTTAAGATCAACAAATCCCATTATGTTAAAAATCACTGAATTTCATCCAAGAGTTAAAATATGATGAACAATGTGCCCTGCTGGCTCGCTTCCTGTCTGCCAGGCATCTCTCCTCATGTCTTTCATGGTCTGTTGTTTCTCTGTTCACCTCATGAATTGTGCTGTGCCCCAAAGCTGTCATCAGCTCTGTTCTCACTTCCTTCTACCTTGTCTCCCTGGGAAAAGTCCCCAGCTTTCATCTATGTGATGCTGAGACCTAAATTTTAATCTCCAAACAGATTTATTTCTTGAGCTCCAATAGCTTTCTGACCATCAATTCCCAGACAACCCATAAACTCAGTCTGTCCAGAAGTGCTCCCTCATCATCACACAAAACTTTTTCAGCTGGTCCCAGTGGACCTTTCTAGACTCATCTCTCCTCTCTTCACACCTTTCCTCCTGGCTAACGTGCTTTGTGCTCGAGGCATAACCGGACATGTCTCCAGTTCTAAAACATGCAGTGCTCTTTCACACCTCTAAGACTCTTCACATGTTCTTCTCTTTGCCTGGGATATGTGTTTTCTGCTACAAGCCCAGCTCAGTTGTCCCCTCTCTGAGGCAAAACTGGTTCTCCAAAATTTACTCTTCCAAGGCACATGGTCAAACTGCTGTCGCAATTGAAACATACTATGCAGAATGTTATTTGCTTAGAAATCCATGACTCTACACTGCTCTTCTCAAGAGAAGCAGCATCTGGTAGTACAAAGGGCACTGTGTTAATATCAGAAACAGGATTTGAGATCTAAAATAGGAACTTCCTAGGTACCCAATTGGTCTAATGCTTGGTTCCTACATCTGTAAAAATGGGGATAATAAATAGGATTGTTGTAAAGATCGAATGAGCTAATATACACAAAGCACTGATACACTGGAAATATGGTGCTCATGCAGGATGACATGATAAAGTGGGAGGTGTTCAATACGTCTCATTGGATGAATGCACAAGTTCTCGCGATTTCTGCTGAACTCAGGGTTTGCCCGGGGGAGGTGGCAGCAGTACCAAGGACCAGTTCTTGTTCTGTATCCTGAAGGCCTTACGCTCTGTTATCCTCCCCACTGAAGGTCCAGTAAGACAAGATGCCCATGACCCCATTCTCTTTGACTATAGTACACATATGTGACATGGTAAGCAGTTAATTATTAATGGAGGGAGGAGACAGGATGAAAATGTTGGACCTGACCTCTTACTCCAAATCCCATTCAAAGATAGAAATTTTTTTTTTTTTTGGTAGGATTATAAATTTACTCATCCAGTTTTTTTTTTAATTTAATTTTATTTTTTAACTTTACAATATTGTATTGGTTTTGCCATATATCAAAATGAATCTGCCACAGGTATACATGTGTTCCCCATCCTGAACCCTCCTCCCTCCTCCCTCCCCATACCATCCCTCTGGGTCATCCGAGTGCACCAGCCCCAAGCATCCAGTATCGTGCTTCGAACCTGGACTGGTGACTTGTTTCATATATGATATTATACATGTTTCAATGCCATTCTCCCAAATCATCCCACCCTCTCCCTCTCCCACAGAGTCCAAAAGACTGTTCTATACATCTGTGTCTCTTTTGCTGTCTCATATACAGGGTTATTGTTACCATCTTTCTAAATTCCATATATATGCATTAGTATACTATATTGGTGTTTTTCTTTCTGGCTTACTTCACTCTGTATAATAGGCTCCAGTTTCATCCACCTCATTAGAACTGATTCAAATGCATTCTTTTTAATGGCTGAGTAATACTCCATTGTGTATATGTACCACAGCTTTCTTATCCATTCATCTGCTGATGGACATCTAGGTTGCTTCCATGTCCTGGCTATTATAAACAGTGCTGTGATGAACATTGGGGTACACGTGTCTCTTTCCCTTCTGGTTTCCTCAGTGTGTATGCCCAGCAGTGGGATTGCTGGGTCATAAGGCAGTTCTATTTCCAGTTTTTTAAGGAATCTCCACACTGTTCTCCATAGTGGCTGTACTAGTTTGCATTCCCACCAACATACTCATCCAGTTTTAAGAAATTATCAGCTAAAGCTACCCCGTCTAAATCAAGTTCAATGGGGGCCTAAAAAGAGATGACCGTCAAAAACCAAGCAACACCTGTTGGACTGGATCCTTGTTTTGGTCAGAATTTTGTCTGCCATGCTAAACATATAATAGGAAAGATGTTTTAAAATCCAAAACAGCACTGAAAATAAGTCACACCACCGTGACAAACCCTAAAATAGTGCTATCAGCAAGATCAGAGTGTTTCGGGAATTCTTGGGTGATGGGAAGCAGATGCGGACAGAATGGCTGAGAGAGGCCTGGAGGCAGACACAGCTCTGCACTCACAGAAGGAAACCCACACAGGAGGAAGATAGCGCTGCTGATAAGACAAGGGCAGGAGAAGGTCCCAGGGGTTCATCGCATCACTGCCCCGTGCAGGGCAGGGGCTGGCGAGCAGCAGGCTGCCCAGGCTCCAACTTGAGACCTGCCAAGACAAATGTCCAGGAAGGGCCTGAGAAGGAAGCGGAGCCCTGGGCCCTCCTGCCAGACACAGAGGAGGGGGAGAAGTGGGAGCTCTCCCAGGAGGGACTTCCTGGGAAGGGCTCCATTCCTGGGAGAGCCTCCTGAGTTTGGCAGCTGGTGGGAGGACAGGAGGGAGGGGTTCAGCCTGCCTGCTCCCCATGTGTCTCTCATAGGAAGCAAGGCCTGTCCTGAAGCACAGCCCCCACTGCCTTCAGGGGTTGGGGTGCTGTTGGCCAATCTGCAGAGACCCACGTGGAACTCATTCTACCCCTGGTCCTCCATTCATCGGTAACAAAACCAAGAAATTAAGACTTCCATGGGGCTTGCTGGATGCCCCGGAGAAACCCATGACAGCCATGTGAAACCAAATGGAACAAAGCCTAGAAACAGTTTAGTCTCTGAGTCCTAAATACCACTCTGAATGAAAGGGGAAAAAAACGAACAACAACAACAACAAGCCTGTGGTCTACAGTGGTCAGTGTCATCACAGGGCAGGCCACTGTCGCTGGGTGATCCACCCAGACAGCAACCGTCCTTTTGGTCCTGTTTACAGCACATGTTTTAACGAGGTGAGAGAAGTCAGGACGGCAAGGTGAGCAGAGACTGGCTTTAGAAAATGAACACCTTTACAGCTGAAAAAGCAACAAAAGCATTCACTGGAGGTGTGCCGTGAGGGGTTTCCATCAACATGTTGTTAGGGTTGAAGGTTGAGGGAGGTCCCGGGGAGGAGGCCAGATGGAGCCGAGGTCGGTGTGACCATCCCGTGTCCATGAGTGGGAGTCAGACGGGAGCCCCTCCCCCAGCCCAGCGGCCCTAGAGCTTGTGGCTGCAGCAACAGAACAGGCCGAGCCTTGGCGGGGACGCCGGCTCAGAGCTGCTGTGCCATCTGGTGCCTCGGAAAAGACCTCTCTGCTCTGGCCTCAGACGAAGCTTCTCCCCTCCGTGTGCGCCACCTACTTCCCCACCATCACCACTGAACAAAGTCGCGTTTTACAAGCAGGTTTCTTGTGGCAGACAGTGGCATTGAGTACCTCTCATGCTTTGGTCCTTGTAGGGGCAGACAGGAAAGAAAAATGGAAGAGGGATCCCACAAATCAGCTCCCAGCCTGTTCAAAGAGTCATGAAAGGGTCCCCAGGGCTGAAGGCAATCTGGCTTTCAAGAGCCAAGGGAACACTGTGCCCCGATCGAGCAGGAGGAGGGACCTCACATGTTACCTTCACAGAGGACCTGTGAGGCCAGGGAAGTGAATCGGCTCTCTGGCTGCTCTGAGTGGCAGCACGTGAATGTACCTGGTCTTTACTTGTCCTTCTCCAGATGTCACAGGGAGAGGCATTAGGCATCCCTGCTTCTTTATAAACCTGCGTGGTGCCACATTGATGGGGATTTGTAGGATCCTGCTGGGGAAAGGCCTAGTTTCTGCAGGGGACGCATTCTGGCGGCAATGTCTAGTTACAGACAAGATAATAAACGGGGATAGAGGGAGAGGCATTTTCTACATTAAAGGATGGAAGGGCTCAGGTGATATTGGAAGCTGCTGGTAAATACAGTTTTATCAAGGAATTTATCAAGGTCAGAGACACAGCTCTTTGGTTATTGGAACGTGGATAAAATGAGGGATTCACCCGGCACCAAGCAGGCATGCTGGCATGGCCAGTGGTAACCCGGGCAGGTGAAAGACAAATAACCCAGCTCTTCTAGATTTGTCACCCAGTAGACCTATTCCCTGGCGCATGGGAAAAATACCCAGAAAAGTCAGTGTTATAAATATGTAAGACCTGGTCAAGCACCAAAATAAAGGAAATGCTTTACTATATTTTTCTTGGGGCTGGAATGCTTTATTTTGGTGGTAACACTCCACCTCAGTCCACCTGATTCTCCTGCTTTCAAGTCATTTCTCAAGCATGGGTCACTTTCCAATGCTCTTAAAAGATTTTCTTGAGATTCAACTCTTCCACTTCCCTTAAAGTTTGGTGTGGTTTCCCACCCCCTTGTCTAACAAACCAGCACAACGTGTTTGCTTCTTTTCTTCACCTCCCAGGACACTTGCTTCTTAAGAGTTAGCTCTTAAGTATTTGAGACATTCCCAGAGCCTGGTGATGGGCCATTTAAGGTATCCTCCCCAACTCTGTTGGCTCATTTCCCTGCTACACCACAACCCTCTCACCTTACTCTCAACCCAGAAAAGGACATTTTAAGCTTATCAGATACATTTTCTCCATTCTGTTTTCAAGGTTTTTGGTCATCTTTACTATCATTATTCTGAATTCTTTTTCAGGTATGAGAGAATTTATTAGAGGATACTTAGGAAGCCAAGTGGAGAAAGCAATGGCACCCCACTCCAGTAGTCTTGCCTGGAGAATCCCAGGGAAGGGGGAGCCTGGTGGGCTGCCATCTATGGGGTCGCACAGAGTCAGACACGACTGAAGCGACTTAGCAGCAGCAGCAGCAGCAGCAGCAGCAGCAGCAGCAGGGTTAGTTCTCTGGTAGTCTAGAGTCTTGGAGTCAGTGCTCCTGCTCCAAAGGCTCAGGGCTTGTTCTCAAGTTTTCCGTGGTTCTGTATATTCTTTTCCAGTGGTCAGGTACTCTGGTCTGCTCTCAGCTGGAGTTCTGCAAGCATTTCTGTATCTGAAGGTGTATTCCTGACATATCTGTGGAAAGAGACGTACTCCACATCCACCTACTCCTCTGCCATCTTGTTTTTCCCTTTTAAGCTTATCAGATACAATTAGACATTGTCTAGGTCTGACTGCAAACCCTGTGTACATGAGGATTCTTCCCTTCTTTGTGAAGTCAGAAATGAATGTGATTTAGCCTGCTGTTAAGGGTAAAAGCCTTTGGAGAGAAATTTGGGAGAAATGAGGTCATCCTCATTTCTTTACCTCATGTCCTCATCATCAGGACATGGGGTAAAGATTCCATAATTCAGTGCCTCTGAGGCCTAAGTGTTTGGGGACATTGTGATTTGAGGTTTTTCAAGTTCAGAAGCTAAATATGCCAGAAATTCTTCCAGCAAAAGTGTTTACTATCAGAGCACAATAGAAGTGTACCATTAAACCTTTTCAAAGGTACAGCCACAAATATTTTCCTTTAAAATACCTAAGCAGCAAGTTGAGAAAAGCAAATTTGGATGGAAGCAGATAGTTATAGCTACCTGTATTTGTGTATGAGACATATATATCAGATAGAAAATGCAAACATTTTTTGAGGAGATGCTATGTGGGTACATTATTTTTCCTTTATAAAAATTAATTCTTCATGAATCAGGGACAGAAAGATATTTCTTTGCATTCCACTGCTTGTTCAGTAAATCCACCAGAGAACTTGAAGCTACCTGTTAGAGATGAAATATTATTATTCATGAAAAAAAAAGAATGAAATTGGATTTGGAGTAAGCAGACTTGGGTTCTGTCTCTGGTTCAGCTACATATACTACTGCGTGATGAAGAAGACACTCAGAATCCACTAAGCTCAGTTTCTCCATCTGTAAATTGTGGGTAATAACATTAGCACTACTCAGTTTGCACAGTTAGGCTGAGGTTCAAAGAGGGGATGTAAATGAGGTCACTATATATAAAAGGTATAGTGCAAAGCATATTTAATTATTACGTTTGTCTGTGATCCTGACTTGTGTGTTGATATGAATTTTTTCTACAGTAGATGATATATTTGAACTTCATTCAGATCTATATGGGCTTCCCTGGTGGCTTAGATGGTAAAGAATCTGCCTGCAGTGCAAGAGACCTGGGTTCAATAGATTCCCTGGAGGAGGGCGTGGCAACCCACTCCAGTATTCTGGCCTGGAGAAACCCATGGACAGAGGAGCCTGGTGGATTACAGTCCATGGGTTCACAAAGAGTTGGGCTGAGCAACTGAGCACAGCACAGCATAGGTCGATATAGTCATCATTTAATGAACTGAGACTAGTCTGTAGTAACTATTTTAAAATCAGATTTCCATGACATGTTTCCTCAACAATGCTCAAAGAACAAAGCCAAGAGACCGTTTTGAAGCCTTTTTGGCCTGGGACAGGTGGTAGACCGCAGAACAGAACACAGGCTCAAGTCAGAAAGACCTGGACCAAATCCCGAGTCCTCCTCTTTCAGGATAAACAACAAGTGATTTAACATAAGCCTCATCTTCCTTATTCATAAAATGGGGATAATATTAATCACTACCTCAAAGATCTGTTGAAAGAATAGAATCAGACAGCTGTTGAGCACAGTGCCTAGCACACATGTGCTCGGTAAACGTTGGCTGTAATTAAATACTATTGTAGTTGTTTTTCCGTTTACAATCCCTTGTGAAACTGGGAGAGAGTAAGAAAGATAGCGCTGCTGCTGCTGCTGCTGCTAAGTCACTTCAGTCGTGTCCAACTCTGTGCGACCCCATAGACGGCAGCCCACCAGACTCTGCCGTCCCTGGGATTCTCCAGGCAAGAATACTGGAGTGGGTTGCCATTTCCTTCTCCAATGCATGAAAGTGAAAAGTCAAAGTGAAGTCACTCAGTCGTGTCTGACCCTCAGCGACCCCATGGACTGCAGCCTTCCAGGCTCCTCCATCCATGGGATTTTCCAGGCAGGAGTACTGGAGTGGGGTGCCATTGCCCTCTCCAAAGATAACGCTAAGTCGTGTCCGACTCTTACGATCCCACAAACTGTAGCCCGCCAGGCTCCTCTGTCCATGGGATTCTCCAGGCAAGAATACTGGAGTGGGTTGCCATTTCCTTCTCCAGGGGATGAGAGTAAGCAGGTATTAAACTCATGTTATAGTTTAAGAGACTTGTAATCTGACGATGTTGGGGGACTTACTGGTAACTTGGTAAGACCAGAATCCAGGGCTCTTGTGCTTAGTATGGCTTTCACTTTATTTAGCAGACTCTTAGGTCAAATGCATGTATCTCAAAAGCTGTCATTAATTTCTCAAAATACCATTAATTCTCCTCTCAAAAAAACTCAGTATCCGGCATTCTGTCTTTAGTCTCGGGCCCTCCAATCCATTCTCTACAGATAGCAGAGAAACCTACCTACTGCAAAGCTGGCCATGCCACACCTCCCTTTAAACTAGTCAACAGTGCTCCAAATGGCTATAAAATAATACACAGACACACAGAGAAGCAGACCCCCTTCAACCTGGCCTCAGCCTAACTCTCCAGCCACATTTACCCACATGCCTGCTCTGGGGGCACTCCTTTGGCTCCTTACTGGAACTTTCTTGACATTTTTCTGGCCCCACACACCCCTGCACCCCTGCTAGGCTAGGAATTCTTTCTTCGTTCTAGGAAGAAGGGCACTTCTTATTTTCTTCTGTGGTTAAAAAGAAAGGGTTTGAGAATCAACCTAAACACCCAACGGTGACAAACTGATCGCACTAAGGAGTTTTCAAAGGATAGACTACTATGCACCTATTAAAAGTCCCACCTTTTAAAAAATACTTATGGTTAAGGGAGAATGCCATGCTATATTATTAACTGTAAAAAGTTAGGAACTGAAGAATAATCAAGGGATAGGTACCAAAATGTTAATGATAATAATCTCTGGAAGATGTGATTGGCAGGTGTTATTTATTCTTCTTTGACTCTTTTTAGTACTTTCCAAATTTTCTATGCAATGAACAGATCAACTTGAACATTAAAAAGGCATAACAATCTTGAGGCAATCTAATAATGATGCCTAAACTGTAAACTGTGGTGTTGGAGAAGACTCTTGAGAGTCCCTTGGACTGCAAGGAGATCCAACCAGTCCATTCTGAAGATCAGTCCTGGATGTACTTTGGAAGGACTGATGCTAAGGCTGAAACTCCAGTACTTTGGCCACCTCATGCGAAGAGTTGACTCATTGGAAAAGACTCTGATGCTGGGAGGGATTGGGGGCAGGAGGAGAAGGGGACGACAGAGGATGAGATGGCTGGATGGCATCACTGACTCGAGGGACGTGAGTCTGAGTGAACTCCGGGAGTTGGTGATGGACAGGGAGGCCTGGCATGCTGCGATTCATGGGGTCGCAAAGAGTCAGACATGACTAAGCGACTGAACTGAACTGAAACTGTAAACGGCAGCTATATCCATCTTTTTCTATCCCAAATCTGGGTCCTAAGAGCATCAATCCATAGGTTGGTTCTTGGGCATGTAAATATGAGAAACAAGGAGTAAACTGCTTTCATAGGGCGAAGGCAAATCTAAACTCTAGAAACAGCCCACTTAATGCAGTCATTTCTTCTGGTAAATTCCAGAAACTTACACTTAGGGCACAGCTGTCTTTTCAGGAAAAACAAAGGCAAAGTTCATCATGCGCTGAAGGAAAAGACTCCATAGTGAATTTTTTTTATTTCCTCAGGATCAGCTCTTTTAGTCATGCTTCTGTTTTCATTTGATTTGCATCTGAGGATGGACTTTTTTTCACTCTGAACATTCTCTTGGCATACCCCAGCAGAAATCACAAGCCCAAGCACTAATGGTTTTAGGCTTGCTAATCTGGGTTCCACTGAAGAAACAAATTTTCCTATAACTATCAGGATTTCAAATATCACACCCTCCAAAAATAGCTTGGGCAGGTAAAGACTATTAAAAACAGGCTCTGCTAATGAAGAGAAAACACACAACCTCTCACGTGCCCTCTAGAGCACATGTGTGGAACAGCAGGTGGTGGCTGTCTAAACAACTCTTCCTTCTGGTATTTTCTCGTATCACTTGATTATCTTAAATTGTTTCCTTTCAATCTTATGTCCCACAGTATATGTTAGAAAATATTACTCAAGCACATGAAATAAATGAATTTAAGATTATGAGTTTCGACCATTTGGTAGACCTAAACCTGCCAGCATTTCAAATATACATGTATAATTTATATAAATATATATATATATATTTGTATATATTTCCTGGTGATTGCAGCCATGAAATTAAAAGATGCTTGCTCCTTGGAAGAAAAGTTATGACAAACCTAGATGGCATATTATAAAGCAGAGACATTACTCTGCCAACAAAGGTCCATATAGACAAAGCTACAGTTTTCCCAGTAGTCATGTATGGATGTGAGAGTTGGATCATGAAGAAGGGTGAAGGCCAAAGAACTGATGGTTTTGAACTGTGGTGTTGGAGAAGACTCTTGAGAGTCCCTTGGACTGCAAGGAGATCAAACCAGTCAATCATAAAGGAAATAAATCCTGAATATTCACTGGAAGGACTGATGTTGAAGTTGAAGCTCCAATACTTTGGTCACCTGATATGAAGAGCCAACTCATTAGAAAAGACCCCAATGCTGGGAAAGATTGAAGGTAGGAGGAGATGGAGATGACAGAGGACAAGATGATATGGCATCACTGACTCAATGAACATGGGTTTGGGCGAGCTCCAGGAGATGGTGAACGACAGGGAAGCCTGGTGTGCTGCAGTCAATGGGATTGCAAAGAGTCAGACACAACTGAGCAACTGAACAACAACAACAAATATAAATTTATGTGGGCTTCCCCAGTGGCTCAGCGGTAAAGAATCTGCCTGGCAATGCAGGAGACTTCAGAGACACAGGTTTGATCCCTGGGTCAGGAAGATCCCCTGGAGGAGGGCATGGGAACCCACTCCAGTATTCTTGCCTGGAGAATCCCGTGGACAGAGGAGCCTGGCGGGCCACAGTCCCTAGGATCACAAAGAGTTGGACATGACTGAAGTGACTGACTACACATAAGTTTATATATAATTTATAAAATACATATAAAACTCAAATATATATACATATATAAAGTTTCATTTCCCCCCCTTCTGCTCAGGCCCAATTGACAAGCTTCTAGGCTTTTAGGGAGTTTCAAAATTTCAGACAGACCAGAATTAGATTCGGGAAATGGCATCCACTCATTTCCCTCCTGCCTGAGGCTGTTTTCTGATTGACAGCTTCCAGTGGAGAGCTAGGTCTCACTTTCCTCGAAAGAGGAAGTTGGGAGCCTTGTATGGCAAGAGCCTTCTTTGTCTCCTTGAAGCCTCTTTTCGTCCAGCCGGCCTCAAGCTTACAACATTCTGTTTACCTGCTCAGTCCACATCTCTTTTTCCAGTCCCTCTCCGAAGTACTTGCTCAAAGGCAGCCAGAATGTATGTTTCTGCTGGTAAGGGTCTCTACTGTATCTATTTGCGGTAGGGTACCCTCTTGTTTTTAGACTTATAAACAAAGCAAAATCAAAACAGTAAGCTGCAGAAGCTCATTTTAGGTTTGCTGGCCCTGTCTGGAAGCCGCAACAACAGCGCCATCAAACTCTCACTGTTGTACAGCACTTACCCCCCAAAACCGCCCAGGTCTGCACCTGTGAGGCTGGGTGGGCATTGTGAGCCACTCTGCCTGCCACCACATAAAAAGCTAATTTCGCATTCAGAATATATGTTTTTTTTCAATACCAATAGCAACAAGAGTGTGCCAAAAAATTTCCCCTGAAGCTCTATTCTGTTTTTTAAACTACAGAACATTCTTTCATAGTTTGACAGTTAAAATGCCGCAGTTAATGTAATAAACAGAGAATTTTTCTAAGTAGCCTGTCAAAACAAGTGACACTTTTTTTTTTTTTGCTAGCGAGTCTCAGATTCAGAACAATAGGAAGTACCTTTCAAAGCAACATCTTCATTATACAATCAAATTCTCAAAGTAATCTTCTCATCAAAGAATATTGTGTTATTTCTTTCCCAGTAATTATCAGAGTTCTGCAACCTCCCTGGCAGTGGTGACTATTATAAAATGCAGCTGTGCTGAGTTACAATATTAGGGGGTCCTGCCCCGGTCAATATGGAACCAGTGCAGCTCATGCCTCCACATTTCCTAGTGACTTGGCAGTTTGGGCAGTCAAAAGTCAACATTTCCAGGACCAGTGAATATACCATCAAGTTCCCAGGAGCTAAGGGCTCAGCTGTTCTCTGCAAGGACAGCAGAGACACCAGTAATTCTTGATGAACTCAGCTCATTTTCTTTCCACTTAAAGTACAGTAGAAGTTTCAAAGGTTATTATCTGATAAAAAAAATGGGGTGTGTGTGTGTGTAGAGTCGGAAGTCTGTCTCATAAAATTAGATTCCTTCTTTTTCACTTTTCCATCTATTAGGGACGGTCATTCACATAGAAATAAAAGCTAAGAGTACTGAGTCACAAGAAGAACTAGCAGTTTAATTTCAATGTTTGAGGTTTCATAAAGCCTGAAAAGATGGGACAATCCTAAGGGCACCCAAGATGATGTATCTTGGGATACTCATGAAACCTGTACTCTACAGCCAGAGATGGGCTGGAAAAGTCCAAACTTTGTAATGTAACTTTCTCTGAAGGATCTCTGAGTTAGTGCTGTATGGAAGGAAAAGAAATACAGGCTACTCTTTCTAAGGGAGACTCATGACATCAGCTCTCAGGCTCTTGCAAGGGTGAATCAAACAATTAGCATGAATATCCCTAGCATGCTGTCTTCCTTCCACACAGCCAACGCTCAATATGTTTGTGGCATCCAAATCTAATTTGGGAGTGCCTAATCCCCACCAACTGTACAAAAAAGATCTTCACGACCAAGATAATCACGATGGTGTGATCATCCTGACATGCCTCTTGAGAAACCTGTATGCAGGTCAGGAAGCAACAGTTAGAGCTGGACATGGAACAACAGACTGGTTTGAAATAGGAAAAGGAATATGTCAAGGCTGTATATTGTCATCCTGTTTATTTAACTTATATGCAGAGTACATCATGAGAAACGCTGGGCTGGAAGAAGCACAAGCTGGAATCAAGATTGCCAGGAGAAATAGCAATAACCTCAGATATGCAGATGACATCACCCTTATGGCAGAAAGTGAAGAGGAACTAAAAAGCCTCTTGAAGAAAGTGAAAGAGGAGAGTGAAAAAGTTGGCTTAAAGCTCAACATTCAGAAAACGAAGATCATGGCATCCGGTCCCATCACTTCATGGGAAATAGATGGGGAAACAGTGGAAACAGTGTCAGACTTTATCTTTTTAGGCTCCAAAATCACTGCAGATGGTGACTGCAGCCATGAAATTACCCCTTGGAAGAAAAGTTATGACCAACCTAGATAGCATATTGAAAAGCAGAGACATTATTTTGACAACAAAGGTCCGTCTAGTCAAGGCTATGGTTTTTCCAGAGGTCATGTATGGATGTGACAGTTGGATTGTGAAGAAAGCTGAGCGCTGAAGAATTGATGCTTTTGAACTGTGGTGTTGGAGAAGACTCTTGAGAGTCCCTTAGACTGCAAGGAGATCCAACCAGTCCATTCTAAAGGAGATCAGCCCTGGGTGTCCTTTGGAAGGAAGGATGCTAAAGCTGAAACTCCAGTACTTTGGCCACCTCATGCGAAGAGTTGACTCACTGGAAAAGACTCTGATGCTGGGAGGGATTGGGGGCAGGAGGAGAAGGGGACGACAGAGGATGGGATGGCTGGATGGCATCACCTACTCAATGAATGTGAGTTTGAGATGGTGATGGACAGGGAGGCTTGGCGTGCTGCGATTCATGGGTTGCAGAGTCGGACATGACTGAGCGACTGAACTGAACTGAATCCCCACCAGGTGGCGCTAGTGGCAAAGACCAACCCCCCCCCCCGCCCCGCCCCCCGCCCCCGCCCCGCCAAGTCTGCCAATACTGGAGACAGAAGAAACATGGGTTCCACCCCTAGGTCAGGAAGATCCCTTGGAGAGGTGTATGGCAAGCTACTCCAGTATTCTTGTCTGGAGAATCCCATGGATAGAGGAGCCTGGGGGGCTACAGTCCATGGGGTCGCAGAATCAGACACAACTGAAGCGACTTAACATGCTGTTAGCACGCACATTCCACTGGATTACAAACTCTCCAAAGGCAGGAACTATTTCACTACTTTCAAAAAACCTCTTTGGCAGATGCTCAAAAATACATGTGAATTGAATGGCATTTCTGTCTCCCTTGAAGCAACTGAGAGCTGAGGGACATCAGAGCTGGGGCTTTATGTTCATTTGTTCATTCAATCACTCAGCAAAGGTTTGCTGATAGCTGGCTTGGCATAAGGCACAGAGCTTGGGATATGCCCTTTTCTAACTTCCACATCAAGTTCAGTTTCCCTCTTCAGATCATGTTCTATCGATATGTACTACATTTTCCTTTGTAGCATGCAATGCAGCTGTTATTAAATGATTATTTGCATAACTAGTTGTTAATGGTCTGGCTCCTGCCCTAGACAGAAAGCTTCAGGCTGGGGGTGTGACCCTCTAGTTTAATGCTGCAGCCTTTGCAACTAACATAGTATCTAGGACAAAATAAATGTTCAATAAATATTGGTTAAATGACTAAATGAATGAAATAAAATGAGCTATGCCTTTGCCTTTAAGAAACTCAGTTTACAATAATGTTTCTCTCTCTCTTTTTTTTTTTTTTACAATAATGTTTCTCAACAGAGGCTTTCTGTTTAGGGCAGCTTCTTATTTTGTAGGGTTCTAGGAAGAAAGCTGAGCACTGAAGAATTGATGCGTTTGAACTGTGGTGTTGGAGAAGACTCTTGAGAGTCCCTTGGACTGCAAGGAGATCCAACCAGTCCATTATAAAGCAGATCAGTCCTGGGGGTTCTTTGGAAGGACTGATGCTAAAGCTGAAACTCCAGTACTTTGGCCACGTCATGTGAAGAGTTGACTCATTGGAAAAGACTCTGATGCTGGGAGGGATTGGGGGCAGGAGGAAAAGGGGACGACAGAGGATGAGATGGCTGGATGGCATCACTGACTTGATGGACGTGAGTCTGAGTGAACTCTGGGAGATGGTGATGGACAGGGAGGCCCGGTGTGCTGCGATTCATGGGGTCGCAAAGAGTCAGACATGACTGAGCAACTGAACTGAACTGAACTGAGGTAGTGGAGTGTGTTCAACATCCCTAGGTCCTGCCACGGCCCAGCAAATGCCAGCAGTGTGGCAACCAAAACCCACAATTTCTGATGCCTGCCCCTTGGGGCTGGCCTGCAGCTGTTTCAGAACCAGTGTGATATGGGCTTGAATGAACGTGGCAGCAAGAAGGGATGGAGCCAGGACATGAAGCGGAGGTAAACAAGGGACAGTGAGACACGGGCCACAGGGAAGAGCGGAGAGAAGCAGTCTAAGGGCAAGAGCACAGTGCAGCGTGAGGGCCGTCGTCTGAGTTCCCCAAATCCAGGGGATTCTCCCGTCTGTCCACCCACCGCCCCCACTGCCCCACCTCATGGTCCTTCAGGGCTCAGAGAACATCAATTGCTGGGCAGGTTTCTTGAGTACAACTCATGATGAGATCAGTGAAGCTCTGGCTTTTCTCTTTGGTAATTTTGGACTTTCCCGCAAAATTTTTGTTTGAAGAGAGGGTTTTGAAGCTAAAGGAACTGAGAATCATGGTTGTGGAGTTAAGGATGATGATGCTGATTGGGTAGAGGGAAGGCCTCTGAAACACATGGTGTGCAATTAAGAGAAAGTTGTGACCAAAAATGAGCTATGCTGAAGAGCCTCCTTGCAGCTCAGAGTAAGGGCAAGGGAGAGGGAAGAATCCTGGGGAAAGGGGAGGAGGGTGCAGTGAGAGGCTGCTGGGAGGTGGGGCCCACACCAGGAAGCTGGTCTGAGGGACATGGAGATGTGTTAAAGGGCAGTGCTTCTGTCGAGAGCCACTGGTAAATGGAGGTTGGCCAAGCCAGTGACTCAGAGTCGACACCCACAGCTGGCTGGCACCAGTTGCTGGGTGGAGTGGGATTTCATTTCCAGCAGAAAAACATAAGCCCTGTGTGCAGTGGCTGCAGGACCGTGTGCCAAGTCAGCCTTTAGTGAGAAGGTTTCCCTGAGGCACTTGCTTCTTTGTGTGCCCCACGGGGGTCGTGGAGTGTCCTAAACAGCTGAGCCTTGAAGAGCTGACGCTTTTGAACTGCGGTGCTGGAGAAGACTCTGGAGAGTCCCTTGCCCTGCAAGGAGATCCAACCAGTCCATCCTAAAGGAAATAAGTCCTGAATATTCATTAGAAGGACTGATGCTGAAGCTCCAATACTTTGGCCACCTGATACGAAGAACTGACTCATTGGAAAAGACCCTGATGCTGGGAAAGATTGAGGGCAGGAGGAGAAGCGGGTGACAGAGGATGAGATGGTTGGATGGCATCACTGACTCGATGGACCCAAGATTGAGCAAGCTCCAGGAGTTGGTGACGGACAGGGAAGCCTGGTGTGCTACAGCCCGTAGGGTCACAAACAGTCAGACATGACTGAGCAACTGACCTGACTGACTGAAACAGAGGAAGGGAGCAACAGAGTCTTTCTGCATTGATCTGATTAAACACTTGAGGGTCCTCAACTTTAGCGAGCAGGTTGCTACTGATGCTCAGGTAGGTTTCCACTGAGCTGGATGGGAGGGAGCACCTCACTGGACGAATGGAGGCCCTGAAGAGTTAACAGAGCAGTGGTGTCCTCTTGTGTCTTTAAGATGAAAGCCCTGATTCTAAAAGATACGTATACCCCTATGTGCATCACAGCACTATCTACAATAGCCAAGACATGCAGGCAATCTAAATGCCCATCAACAGATAAATGGATAGAGGTGGTACATATATATTGATACCATGGACTATTACTCAGTCATAAAAAGAATGAAATAATGCCCTTTGCAGCAACATAGATGAACCTAGAGATTTTCATACTAAGTGAAGTAAGGCAGGCAAAGACAAATGTTATATGCTGTCACTTATATGTTGAATCTAAAAAGTAATACAAATGAATCTATATGTAGAACAGAAAGACTCACAGACATAGAAAGCAAATTTATGATTACCAAGGGAAACGGGAGAGGGAGGATAAGTTAGGAGTTTGGGATTAATAGATGGAAACTGCTATACATAAAATAGATAAACAACAGATTAACTATACAGCACAGGGAACTATAGCCAGTGTCTTGCAATAACCTATAACGAAAATAATCTGAAAAAATATATGGAACTGGATCACTTTGTTGTGTGCCAGAAACTAACACAATATTGTAAATCAACTGTATTTCAATTTTTTTAAAAAGAATGTGTCTTCAAGCTAAGGAGAGAAGGCTCTGCATGGGGCAAAAGAATGTGCTGAATGAATGAATGTGGCATAGGAGAACAGGCATGAAGTCCACAGTCCTGACATCCTCTGTCCTGCTGCATTAGAAAGAAGGGGGCTGCCCCAGGCTGGCACAGAAGCAGAGCAGTTTCTGTTTGTCATGGACCAAAGGTTGTTTAATACGTGGACTCCGTTTTGACATCCTGAGCCGACTGCTAACAGTCTCCAGAGTTTTAACTCATGCAATAAGGGAAATGGAACTATCTGGCTCAAACATAGAAGAACATAACAGGAGGCAAACACTGCTGCATTGCCCCTTTGCAGCCTCTCCTTTGGCCCTGGGTGAAGTCAGGCCAGGACTTTTGAAGTCAGCCACGTTTCCCTCCGCGCAGGGACAAGCCTTGCACAGGGTGGCCCCAGTGACCAGCTAAGGGCTCTCACTCACGGTTTGCGAAGGACCATCCTCATGTGGGCGTCCGGGCCCATCTGCGACAGCAGCAGCATGGTGTCCTGCAGCTCCTCATCACACTCCTTTTTTTCCTCCTCCGTAGGCAAAGGGGCGTCCTCATGCTCATCATCCAGAAACCGATAAAATAAATATTTGTCTTGGAAGTGATGCTCCTGATCCACTACGGGAAACATGGGGGCAAGCATCAGCCGTGGGCACCTCTGCCTCACAGCCCGTTTGCCAGAAACGAATGATGGTGTCGGGCAAGACAGCCAAGTGGCAGCGAGGCGGTGGGACTCCTCACCCTTTTCCCGTGGCCTCGCCCAGGGCCCTGCAGCTGGAAGACGGGACCTCCGGGTTGCAGGCGTGCACCTCACAGCTCTCTCTGACCCGCCCATCTCCTGAGCTGCCCTAGGACTCTCCTATGAGAACCGGCCAACTTCCCTGAGATGAGCCCTCTGACCAGTGAAATTGCCTTGATGACATTTTCTAGTGTGTGGGTTACACATCCCAAAGAGGAAAATGACCAACTGCCAGATCATGCTCTATAGTGGTTTTGTCAAAGTACAGACTGAAAAAAACCTGACTTTATCAGCATCAGAATTGATTTTTTTTCTTTTTATATCTACTGTTTATAACCATGTCTGTCTGCACTTTAAAAATTAAAATAAAATTGTCTGAGCAAAGCTGACAAGACCAACCATCTAGGTCATATACCCCTAGTATCTAATAATAATTTCCTTCTAGTTCAAGTTTTAAAGAGTTTTTTTTTTTAATCATATTGCCTTTAAACCAGAAGATTTAGATCTCTGAAAGACAAAGTCATGAACTTGGTTTATAATCTGTCATCTATGTGTCTTAAAGTTTTAAGCTCCTTTTCAGGAGGGAGCATCAACACCGTCCAAAGATAAGGAGTGATAAATCCTTGCTGCTCAAAAATATGAATCAGCATCATCTGGGAGCTTGTTGGAAATGCAGACTCTCTGAATCAGAGTCTGCATTTTAACAAGAGTTCCAGGTGTTCTGGATACACAGTAAAGTCTGTGAAACACTGGCAAGACCATCATTACATTCCCAGGTATTAAGGGAAAGATTTTAGTAGTTTGTCTGTTTGGAAAAGTGATCCTTAAACAAATGGCATGAAGAGTTAAACCACAGTCCCACTCCTGTCCTGAATTGTTACTCTGCTTAGATATCAGGGGCTACAACCATAGAGCACGCATGATTTTACATACGGTCATTGCGTGGGTACACAAATTGGCTCTCCCAGAAAACGCAGGTTCTGAATTCATTACTCTTTCATGTCATCAGCCTGGCCACACACTTCATTGCTCTCATTTGGCCGCTGCATCAGGATTGCTGTGCGATGCTCAGAGTATAATCACGCTATCAATGAACCATGAATGCAAACTAATAAACATAATTGGAACTAATGCACTCGGGTTGCAATTTCATTTTCCCTTCATACGTTCTCCCAAGTTAGGAAGGTACAGTGGTGGAACACTGCAATCAACGGCATCCATTTGCTGCATTTGTATTGCTAAATGAAGACGCCAGCTCTGCGGGTCCCTAAAGAGATCATAATTCTTTCTGGCCCGTGTGGGAGTTCAGCCACAACCAACCCAGGGAAACACGCTTGGCATTTCTTGAGGGCTTTCCAGGGACCGCGTGTCATCTTACCATGGTTGAGAACGCTGTCTTCTACCAGGACTTGCCACATGCCCACAGCTTGCGTTCGGGAGTGAACACATGGAGTCTGCTGCAGCATCCAGTCCACCAGCTCGGTCCCCACACAGCACTGTCTGAAGAGTGGCGGGACACAAAGGAGGGGAGGTCACCCACTTGCAGATGAAGGATGGGAGACGGCTTCTGAGAGGAGCCCCTCCTGAAGGGCTTGGTGCCCTTCTACCCTTTGGCAAACAAAGCACCACACGATATGGGCACAGGTTCTCAAACTGTTGTACAAATCAACAAGACCACTCAACTCACAGGCAACCTTCTAGGCAAGGCTGGCTAAACTTCGAAAGAGCATCATAAGTTGCAGCCCCAGGGGAGACAGAAGGGTTGCTAGGCAAGAAGCATCATCTGGCAGGTGAATCCCAGGGCCAGAAATTCTAAAGCTGGTCCCAGAAAATTTCAGGGTCAAATGAAGTGTTAGTCTCTCTGTCGTGTCTAACTCTTTGACCCTATGAGCTGTACCTTGCCAGCCTCCTCTGAGGATAGAATTCCCCAGGGAAGAATACTGGAGTGGGTAGTCAGTCATTCCCTCCCTCAGGAGATAGCCCAACCCAGGGATTGAACTTGGGTCTCCTGCATTGCAGGCAGATTCTTTACCAACTGAGCTACCAGGGAAGTCAAGTGAAGGCAAAGCATAATTCTGACTTCTTTCCCCTGAGCTTTGTGAGGAATGGGTTAAGGTTTGTGAGGCCCTAGGAGGTGCTCTGTGACAGGCTCTGGATAAGTGCAAAATTATATACCACTTTCTATTTTCAAGTAATACTACTGAGCTTCCTCAGAGGGGTGTTGGGAGAAACAAGCAATTAGTGATGCAAATCTCTTTGAAAAAAAAGTTCAATGTAATGAACAGCAACACTTTGACAGAGCCTGTCATCTGAAGAGCTCCAAATGCTTTCTGTATAGGCACATACTCATCACTATGATGCCCCTCGGGGGTAAGATGGTCAGGATGGGCAAACTATTAATATGTACATTAGTTAGGAAGCACAGAACCACACACATACACACGTTAGGAAAGCTTCTGTGGGGAGAGACGTGTTTGTGGCATGACCATTCAGTTGAGGAGATGGGATGATGTAGTCTGAGGGAGGAACCCTAAGGGACAGAAGGACAAGCAGAGAGTTACAAGCAGCTGGCTGCCTACAGCTGGGTCTAGGTCACTGGTGGCCTCACCTCCTGTGCTGAGGATGCCACCATCTTTGAGGCACTGAGGCTGGTTCCAGCCCAGGGAGTTCCTCTCTAGTTGAACTGGAGGGGATTCCTGGTGCTGGTCCATTCTAGGAAGAGCGTAGCCCGGGAGGAGTCATGAGCTCCAGCACCAGGTCTGCTACATATTAGCTGCATGACTCTGTCTATATCGTTTCAAATTTCTGGTTCTTAATTTTTTTTTTATCTATAAAATAAAAGAAGAGGGAAAGATAGCCTCGAAGGCCACGTCCGTTTCTAAGATTCTAGGAACTCTGAAATCTATCAGAGATCCTGGGATGTTCTAATTTGGATCTGACCCACCACACAAGGAAGATGTCCTGAGAAGACTATTAGATTTCCAGGACTGCTCTGATTACAGACTATTACACATTAGAGCCTCAATGGGCAAAGAGGCACCTAGTTACTCTTTGTCCTGAACCAAATGTATGATCTGTCGTGTTCCTCTTCTAATTTGAGAATTTATTAATGGGAAAAGTCATGTAAAAGTATAAAAAATCAATTTAATGTGGCTTTTAAGTCAATGATTACTTTTATGAAAAAAAGCACATGGAATTGAGATGATCCCAGGGCTTTGGGGCCCTGGGACAGGGAATAAGGATCTTGTATTCAGAACAAAGACACATGGTGGTGCGACTTGTAGCTGATGGAATCATGGGTTTCCTCTCGATTAATGACATTTAGTTATTTTAAGATTCACAGCTGACCTCTGGTGTGGTAACCACTGGGGATGACACTGCATCTGGGCAGACTTTGACCCCTAATGCTGTTGTCATGATAGAAGTGGGGAGAAGCATGAGTAGGGGAGGGGATGAAACGGGAACCAAGATCTGGGACCAGGCACTCAAAATGTCCTGCAGGAAAAGGAAATCATGCCTCATGGGTCATTATCAACAGATCATTAATTTGTGTCATAGGGTGTGGAATAGAGTTAACACCTATGTTTCAGGGGTTTAAAATCTTACTGCTATGGAGCAAGAAAGAGATTATGGTTTCTGACTTCTAGTTTCCAATATTTGTCACCAAAGATGACATCTTTAATGGAATTTCCCTAGCGCAAGTCAACACTTGCGAAAGCATAATCACATTTTAAATTAAGGAAAAGAAATTAGAAAGTAAAAGGTCCTTCAGCTGTATGAGACTCTGAGAGTCACTTGATTAGTTAAAGAGGTTGAGCGCTCTCCCTGAGGCCACAGACAGGTGTTTGAACCTCTACTTCCCTCCAAATTATAGCAGTGTGTAGGAACTATAGACTTAAAAAAAAAGGATGAACTTCCAGAGTTGAAGGAAAGGCTTCCAAATGTAATCATCCAAAATGGTAGCTGGTAAATATCCATATTATAAGGGCAAGAGGCGCAATCTGTCCTTAGAGATGGAACATGTCCCAAGAAGAACATGCTACTGATTAAAATGTTTCTCAGATCCCACCAAATAGAATTCCAGAATTCTATTAAGAGGAGGCCATTCTAAATGTAACAAATAGGGCCTTCCATAGTGGTCCAGTGGGGAAGACTCTGTGCTTCCAATGCAGTGGATGTGGGTTCAATCCCTGGTTGGGGAACTAAGATGCTACATGCCCTGCAACGTGGCCAACAAATTAAAAAAAAAAAAGTAACAAATCATTTTGGTCTTATAAACATATTCATGACAAATGCAAGCAGAAGACTGTTTGCATAGAAAGCAGAAAAAGTGATCCTAAGAGGAAGAATTTGCCATGCATTTCCAGCTTTCCTTGGGAAGAGACTGGATTTTGAGGCAATATATTCAAACATTCACTGTAGAGTGAGTCAGGAATAATTTTATAAGTTCTATCATGGTTTACAATAGCTAGAAAGATATATATCCTTTGTGATAACTTTAAAGTTTGTATTCTAACTTTTCACTGTTTTATGAATTTGGTTCATGTGAATCAAATCAGTTTTGACTCATGCTAAGTCTAATGGGTTCTGAGATCATGTCTAGGCTAAATGAGACAGAGGGCCCTACAATTGCTGAAAGAGGACTGTGAGTCTGAATCATAGGTGCAGGGAGAGAGAGTGAAGGCTTATGTGCCATAAACAGGCCATTCTAGTTCCTGAATCCTTTTTGAATTGATAAAATCAAAAGTTAAAGGTGAGACATGAATCCTTCATTGACCCACTATGGTTCAATCATCTCAGAAGGTCAGCTAAATCACATGGCCCCAGTCTTAATCATTTCTTAACTCCAGTGGCAGCCATAATGAGTCTTTATTCTGTACGATCAGAGGTGTGAAAGAGTTGAATATCTTACTATATTCATACTACAATGAAATCCTACATTAGAAAGTAAATTATGTAAAGGGTATTTTATATTTTTTTCCCTCCTGTATCCTTAGAGTTTGAAACACAATAATGCTTGATGCCCAGTAGGTACTTAACAAATGTGTAGAATGAATGAAAGAAACTCAGAAGTCAATTAACCTTGGTTTAAATCCTGGCTCTGCCACTCACTAGATTTGTGACTTGATCAAGGAAAACTATTTAATCTCTCTGAGTCTCAGATTTATCATCTGAAAAGTGGCCCTGTATCTCCCCTATAGGTTGTGATGAGGATGAAATGAGATAATGTATGGAGAGTGGTCTTTCTTGTTCAGGGCTTCAAGTATAAATGAACACTCAGTAAATGTTAGTTGAATCTCATCTAAATCTAGTAGTTTTCCTAAAATATACTGGCAAACAGAAATAAAGGTTTTCGTTTCCTTGTTCATCACACTTAAACCAGTGTCTAAGCAAATTAGTTCAGGAGTAATTCCTGGGAATATTAAGGCTAATTAGAGTTAAGTGAGGATCCAAGGCAAGCTCAGAAATTCTAGACCCTGGAGGATTATAAAACATGCTGCCTGTAGATGGAAAACAGGGAAACACAAGTTTGTTGTAATTTCACAATTTATATCACACATACCTGTATGTCTTTAGGTGGTATTTTCTATCTCTTATCATGTGAGGTGCTCGAGAGAGAATGGCGTTTCGTAAAATTTTTCCAGCCCTGAGGATCTTCTCTGAAGGAACCTGAATTTTCATCAAGTGAGAGGAGGGGGAAAATAAGGAGGAGAGATTATAGATGGAAAACAAACCAGATAAATCTTTAAATCACTTTTCAATCTGACTCTGTGCTTAAAAAATACAGTTCATTCATACATATGCATTGTTCACTTGTGTGACATGTCACTGTTTTATACTGAGAACCAAGACACACTGATATGTATTGTTTCTAGAAAGTGTATTTGCAGTTTCCTGATGTGCTGCTCTGACATATGGACCACTTCTCATAGTTACTTAAGAAACTAGCTCTGACGGCTCATCAACCCACCTACATCCCATTACCTTGGTAATGGTGTTAGCAGGACGAAGAGGAACGTGAGGTTCAATGAGAGGTGTCTGAAAAATAAAATGTTAAAGCAAAAGAAAATTAAACAAAAGTTCACTAAAGAAAATTATGGGTTGGGGATAATAAGAAACATCTATTTTTATAAAACTCAAAATAGAATTAAAAAAACAAGAGATAAAACCTGCCTAAAGAACTTGAATGCACAGGCATTCAAAGGGCAAGGTTAGACCACTCTATTTGCCAAAATTTAAATATAAATTATTAAAAATGAAAAAACCAAACAGGAATGATTAGATGTTTGTAGGCTTAATGAGAAGGGAATCAATATCTACTCAAAGCATAACAAACATCAGGGCAGAAGAAAAAGCAAAACAAGGTAAACATGAAAAGAGATTAAAATGATCTATCTCAGAGGATAGAGAGAAAGGATTGTTTAAGAATGGAAATGAGTGATTTCATCCTCTCTCATGCAGTTAAGATTCTTTTCCTGAAATCTGTATTTTTAGCAAGTTTTAATTTTTTAAATGATGCTTCTTGATGGTTTAACACACTCACATTCCCTGAACCCACTGGGGCAGCTAGGCTACCATCTCTTCCACTTACAAAGTGGTATACAAAGTTTTCAGGTTCTGTGACTGTCAGAACTGCTCTAGGATTTAGAGAAAGCGCTTATAATTATCCATTCTTCAGCTGAAGGTGTTGAATTGAAATTCCAGGGAAATGACTTGCTATACAGCTACACAGCTGAGTCCCCTAGTCCTACTTAATCTTCTTTGCTCTGTTTTTCTGAAATATCTGGTAATGGCGTTTCCAAACAGAGGAGAAAGACACATTCCATCAAAGACTGGTAGAACCATCAATACAATGCTGTTTATGCTAGTTCCAAAAGGTAAGAGAAGACAGCAGATTTACATACAAGATTGTTGTGGGCAGAATAATAGCCCTCACAGATGTTCATGTCCTTATCCTCAGAACCTATGAATATATTCGATTACATGGCAAAAGGGACTCTGTGGATGTAATTAAGTTAAGGCTCAAAATAAGAAGATTATCCTGATGGTTCTAGGTAGGTTCAATGTAATTGTAAGGTCCTTAAAAGATGGACAAGGGAGGCAGAAAAGTTAGAACCAGAGAGATAACAGTGGGAGTAGACTCTGCCTGATTTTGCTGGCTCTGATGGTGGAGGTGGACATGGGCCAAGGGCCAAGGAACGAGGGCAGCCTCTGGAACATGGAAAAAGCAAAACAACAACATATAATCATGAGCTCCTCTGGAGGCTTCAGAAGGAATGGGTCTGATTTTAGCCCAGAGACTAATTTCAGACTTCTAAACTATAGCGCCATAACGTTATTCATTTCTGTTTTTTTAAGCTTGTGGCAATTTGTTACAGCAGCCACAGAAAAATAACAGATTATTATACTTTACCCTAATAACCCTTACTTTTTGCAAATAGAAGCCATTACACTGAAAATAAATTAGTAGGGTTTTCTTTTGTCCCAATTAAAAAATATAATCAATGGGGAAAATAAAAATCAATATTAATTTAAAATAAATGTATTCACGTCATGCATGTATAAACATATACCTTTTTTATCAACAGTAAATTTCAGATGAGTTGCTGCTTTTAATATTATAACAGAATTAAGAAAAAAAGGGAAAAGAATCCTATGTTTTAAGAAAACCATAGATGAGAAAGATTTGTTTAGAATGAAATTGCAGTGAATTTAAACATTTTCATCACCTTGCTGGCATCTAGTAGACATCTTTTCCCTCTTGAAATCACTAGAGCACAAATGTCAAACAATGTTATAGGATTTTAGCAGCATTCTGTTTGCAACCAGCATAGACCAAGGAATGTAAATCTGGTCCAATGCAACAGCAGTTTTGAACAGAGCCTGACTTTGTTCTGACATAGCCCACAGTCTTTTATGGAAGACCTTTCATAGGAAAGGGACCATGAGCTCTGAGTCCTGTGTTTGTACCACATCCTCAAAAAAGACAGGAGAGAATTCTGTGATGCCAAATCACCTGGAAACATGTTCAAAAGTGGGAGACAGCATGTATGAGGGCCCTGGCAATGTGTGCAATCAAAACTCTTGATTATTTCTGAGCCATGAGTTTCCAGTATTCATGTATCTTGTCTCTTTACATTACATAGGTTGGCTTATGTCTAGCTTATATGTGCCTGGTTATAAACCCAAACTGTAGAAGCCTCTGGTTTTTCTTGAAAATAATAGCAGAAACCCATTTCTTCTTCCTGTCTTGAAAGAGAAGTGCAGGTACATGTGGTCTAGAGTAGACAGGAAGAGGATAAGCTTCTTTTCTATGGGGGAAAAAAATATCTATTTTTCCTTTGCAGTGGTCTTTGAGAGGCTGGCTGAGCCAGAGGTCAAGAAGATGCCCATGCTCGAGAGTTAATGATGAGTGTTTATTCTTTGGTAGGCACTATGAAACATTATTTGAAGACTGCATCTTTTTGTTTCTATAGCAATGACTACACTTAAAATGCTAGCAAGTAGTCCCTAGGTAATCTATTTGGTTGGACAGTTCCCTTTTTGCTTTCCTGGAACTCTGAAAAGAAACTACTACCAAAGCTGGGGAAACATCGGACTTCAACCAATATTGTTCCTTTGATTTGCAACTTCTAACGGGGCAAAATATACACAAGATTTCCTTTTAGCACGCTAATCTTAGTGCCAGTTCCAGGACCAAGAGGCTGTTTAATCTGTTGAAAGGCAGCATTCTCAGAGCCTTCCCTGGCTCAGAAGTTTCAGGTTTGGAGGCAACATAATGAATAGACGCTTTGAGAAGGGGAACAGTCTCTTTATTTGAATGAAGCCTCCAAGGAACAAATGCAGCATGAAAGCAGAGAAAGTTTTATTTGGGTGGTGGAGGGAGATAAAAACTTGTTTTTGAAAGGGACTCTGTATTCAGTTAGGCAAGCCTCTAGGTCCTAAGAGCTGTGTTGGTGCCTAGCAGCTGTGTGCTGTGAGGTAGGGGGCATTTGTGACAGGTAGGCTGGGTCCCTGGGGCACAAAGTCATTGCCAATGCCTGTTCAGGGGCCCCTTACACAGTGACTGTGACTTTTCTGCTTTTGTATCTGCTTACTTGTTTCCTTGTTAGTTTCCCTTCACTTTCAAGTAAAGTTTTTATTTTTGAGAATTTCACTTTTGTGTTCAGGTTCAGTCTCTTCAGTAGTGTCCGACTTTGTGACCCTGTGGACTGTAGCCTGCCAGGCTCCTCTGTCCGTGGGATTCTCCAGGCATGAATACTGGAGTGGGCTGCCATGCCCTCCTCCAGGGGATATTCCCAACCCAGGGATGGAACCTGGAATCTCTTACATCTACTTGAATTGGCAGGCGGGTTCTATAGCACTGGGAAGCCCTCACTTTAGCTGAGCTTTAGCAAAATGAGGACAGGAATTTCAGTTTATAAATGATGAAGAACAACAGGAGAGGGAAAGAAGCAGGAATATGGAGATTAGTGAGAATCCAAACAAGAAAAGCAGCCCCAAAAGCAAGACCAAGGATTTCCTGTGTCAGCCTTTTACACAGGTTATCTTCTTATTACACCAATGTTTTATTGACAGAACGAAGGCCAGCAACAAAATGGACCTGAGCTCAAACAGCTAACACCTGGAAGAGCTGGGAGGTGAATCCATGTCAGTTTTATCACAGTGTCTACGCTGTAGGAACCCATGCCACCTGCTCTTTCCTCCTACAGACATCATGGCTCACACTGTGGGAGAGATAATATTCTGCTGAATTAAAGTTCACTGAGAAAAATGCTTCTATGCCCTTCTTGGTTGTCAGGAACCAGACTCAATCTTATGTATTTCCAGAAATAAGTGTTCACAATGTCCTACTGAAATGACACGTTAGCATCATGTACCGTGCTTGGTCTGAACTGACTTTTTAAAAAGCAATTTTGTGAAAATGAAACATTTGGCATCTAGGAACTGCCCTTCTAGGTCTGAGACAAATATATAAGGAACACAGGTAGCAGTCAAAGTCCAAGCAGGTAAACGGAGAGCAGTCTATTCCCGTGGAGGGAATTTAACCCTAGGAACTAGCTTCACACGTGGTGGAAGAGCTGCTAGCCAAGCAGTTAGCCCTCAGGACTGGGGACAGAAGGAGGAGGAAGCGTTACTAGAGCCAAAGTCAGATGTCTGGTGGGAGCTGGATCTCCGAGGGTCATCCCTTCCTAGAGGACCAGGCATACGAGTGCAAGACTGTCCCGCATTCAATCTCCCTTTAACCATAAACCAGAGAAATAAGGGAAAATTTTCATTTTATAAATGATTAAACAGAAGAGAGAAAGAAGGAGCCTGTTGAGATGATAAAAGCTAGAAAACCAACTCTAAAGGCAAAACCAAGGACCTGCGGAGTTCAGCCTCCTTGTGATGCACAATGGAGCACAGAGAGGGCAAAGTATTGCTTAGAGGACAAACAGCCCAGGACCCCCACAGAGGGTGTTTGCTGTGACCACAGAGTGGGCGTAGGGCCGCCCCCTGTTCCACTCCAGCTCTCTCACCCTCTCTTCTTCCATGTCTTCCCAGCCACACTTCCTGCTGGGCTCAGGCAAGGAAGGTGGACAGTGGGTAGCACAGAGTGGACCTTCACTGATGCTTCCTGGGCTGGTTCCCAGGACTGCTCTATAGTTTGATTTAAAGCCAGAAAATGTATATCACAAATGAACCCTAGAAGAAACAGACCCCCTCTCCCATTAAATGTCATACGTTTTAATACATCAATCATGTTCTGAGGACAAAAATTCTTCCTCCCTACCTGGGTATGAAAGAATCTGAATTGGGCTGTGAAAACATGATCCTCAAAAGCTAGGCAGAGAGGACAGATAAAGGCAGGGGTATTCAGCTTTCTCTCTGCTTTTCTTGGCTTTCTCCCCTGAAGACTTCCCTTAGGAGTGACCGTAATTGGTTTTTGTTTGTTTCTGGAGAGGAGATGCATTCTAGTGCTTTTTATTATGTTTATATTACTACTGAAAAGGAGAGGCAGTAAGGGAAAATATTCCTTTTGGCACCAGAGCCAATTCAGAAATACTAATCAGGTGATGAAAATACGAATTTAGCCTCTATTACAAGATGCACAATAACTCTCCAGTAGATCATAATGAGGTATAAGGCACTGTAATAGGCCTCATGAAAAACCATATTCAGGCCCTTTTCAAAGGGTGTAATTCTTTTTACTCCAGTATTTGCTCATAGAAGCCTTTTGCAAGGCACAGCATTTTAAGCCAAGAGATAAGAATAACAAGGTAGATTGGGACACAAAGCTCATGGCAGAACTCTGGCAACCCAGCGTAATAAAAAGTCATATAAGCCCACATCCAATTCACGTATTTAATGAAGGCATATTGTGTGCAGAGCAATGTGCTCGGCTAAAGGACAGACTCTGATAAAGTACCTGGTCTAAATGTGCCCTAGATCTTTGGGGGAAAGTAGAACTTTTTATGAGTTAAACAATTATCGAGAATCTGAGTCAATGAATAAATGGATTTTAAATTCATCTTTTCTCAGTTCAGGTGAGAAAATCTTTAGGAAGTAAGAAGAAACATATTTAATTTTTTTTAGTGAAAATGATATGCTTTTTAAGAGTTACATTCCTTTATTTTGGCATTGTGGAAAAATACAACTGAAGTCTTAGAAATTTGTGTCTCTAAATCGCAGCAAGATACTCTATGATCCACCTCCTAGATTAATGGAAGTAAAACCAAAAATAAACAAGTGGGACCTAATAAAACTTAAAAGTTTTTCCACAGCAAAGGAAATTATAAACAAGATGAAAAGACAACCCTCAGAATGGGAGAAAATAATTGCAAACGAAGCAACTGACAAAGGGTTAATCTCAAAAATATATAAGAAGCTCATATCAGAAAAACAATCTAATCAAAAAATAGGCAGAAGACCTAAACAGACTTTTCTTCAAAGAAAACATACAGATGGCCAATAAACATATGAAAAGATGCTCAACACATTCACTATTAGAGAAATGGAAATCAAAACTACAATGAGGTATCACCTCACACCAATCAGAACGACCATCATCAAAAAATCTACACACAATAATAAAAGCTGGAGGGGACATAGAAAAAAAGAAACCCTCCTGCTCTGTTGGTGGGAATGTAAATGGTAATAGCCATTATGGAAAACAGTATGGAGATTCCTTACAAACCTAGGAATAAATATATCACATGAGCCAGCAATCCCATTACTGGGCATATACCCTGAGAAAATCACAACTCTAAAAGGGACATGTACCATAATATTCATTGCAGTAATATTTACAATGGCCAAGACATGGAAGTAACCTAGATATCCATTGACAGATGAATGGATAGAAAAGCTGTGGTACATTTATACAATGGAATATTACTCAGGCATAAAAAGGAACAAATTTGAGTCAGTTGTAGTGAGGCAGATGAACCTACAGCCTCTTGTACAGAGTAAAGTAAGTCAGAAAGAGAAAAACAAGTATCATATATTAATACATATATATGGAATCTAGAAAAGCAGTACTCATGAGCCCAGTAAAGAATGGACTTGTAGACAGAGTAGGGGAAGGTGAGGATGGGACAGACTGAGAAGGCTGCACTGACACGTATACACTCTCATGTGTAAAATCAGGCTTCCCTGGTGGCTCAGATGGTAAAGAGTCTGCCTGCAATGCAGGAGATCTGAGTTTGATCCCTGGGTGAAGAAGATCCCCTGGAGAAGGGAAGAGCTACCCACTCCAGTATTCTTGCCTGGAGAATCCCATGGACAAAGGAGCCATGCAGGCTACAGTCTATAGGGTCACAAAGAGTTGGGTACAACTGAGCGATGAACACTTTCACATGTGTGAAATAGTTAGTGGGAAGTTGCTAAATAACACAGCAGCCCAGCCTGGTGCTCTCTGATGACCTAGAGCCTAGAGCTGGGGGATGTGGGGAGGAGAGCGAGGCTCAGGAAGGAAGGGATATATATATAATTATGACTAAATATAATTGTCATACGGCAGAAACCAACACAAAATTGTAAAGCAATTTCTGACCAATTAAAAATAAAAAAGAAATGTATGTCTCACAATAATTATGATGAGTACCATTTTTTGGTTGAGCAGATGAAATTAAAAGAACTAAATCAGGATTGGGAACACGTGTACACCCGTGGCGGATTCATGTTGATGTATGGCAAAACCAATACAATATTGTAAAGTAATTAGCCTCTAATTAAAATAAATAAATTTAATTTAAAAAACAAATAAAAGAATTAAATCAGACTCATACCAATGTCATCACTCTGAAATAACTCTGTAAGTTTCCCATTTGTTAAACAACAGAAAATTCATCAATAGACCTCTTTGGCGTCTATCAACAGGTTTTGTTGTTTTTTGGTTGTTGTTGTTTTTAAGTTTTTCCTAATTCAAAATTGACTTGTAGATTTCCAACTTCAACTTGTAAAAACTGTCACTTCTGCTGTTACAAGAAAAAGCTGAAAAAGTGAAAATAACAACTTCTCTCAGGCTCATCAGAGAACTGACTATGTCAAGAAAACTGTCACCCTGAAATCTGGCAAAATAGGAGAATCCAGTCATGGCTGACATTTGTCTGCCTGGATTGGGAGCCACATATAGGTAGGAATACTTAAACAGTGTTAAACTAAACCAGGAGGCTACTAGACTGAGGTGGTTCTAATGCCTAGAGGCCTGTGTAAGCAAATCAAAATCTCAGCCTGTAACTGCTTCCGGGTTCTAAGGTTGAAACTCAAGGACAACCAACCATAGCCAAGCAGGCTTTACACTATGGCCGATCAGTAATTTCCTAATTTTGCCTTCCTTTTCTCTATAAAATTACGCCTCAAGCTCCCACTGCTGGAGTGCTCCTAACCACTTCCAGTTTGGTGATGCCAGATTTGAATCAATTTTTGCTCAAATAAACTCAACATTTTTATTATGCCTCAGTTTATCTTTTAATTATGGTAATTTTAGTGAAACTTGCTGGAGTTGAATGTGGAGTAGCTTGAGACTGAGAAACTTCTGGGGGGTGATCTTAGGTGGGCCCCACAAGTTCGTGGGTTTTACCCCCGGGAACGCCACAGGAGTCTTATGGCGACAATTCTCATGGCTCTGGCAGGGGGAGGAGAAGAGTGAGCATTATGATATATATCCAAATAAATATAACATAACCAAGCCTACTCTCCAAGGACTTTGAGAGTTTTATCCTACCTGGGGGAAGGGCATTTCTTTGTCTCTAGCCTCCTCCAGCCTTCCTGTCTCACCTAAGGGAAGAAAAAGCAGCTAAGAAATAGTTGTGAAAGTCCCATTGCAGGGACACAGGCCTACCAAGTGACTGAGATTTAACCATAAGATTATAGGACTGCTCTTCCCACAAATGCCCCTCACCATGCCAATATAAACATAGTGGATTACAGCTGACAGACATTTCTATTCAGACTCTATCTAAGGAGGAGATCTTAGGGAAGCCCTAACACAGCAGAGAAGACAAAAAGGAATCAGAAGATTCTGGAATCTATATAGCTATAGCAAATATTAAACACAGCCCAACTCCTAGCCAGAGTAACATAAAACCTCACTCTGAAGGCTTATTTATCTCAGTTTCTATTACCCAATACATCATGCCTGGCTTTCAACCAAAAATTACAAGGCATGCTAGAAGTCAAGGAAAAACAGAGTCTGAAGAGACAAAATAAGCATCAGAGCCAGGCTCAGATGTGACACAAATTCTGGGACTGTAAGATGGGAAATTCAAATGAACTGTGATTAATATGTTAACTATGGAGTAGTATTCCATTAATAATACTAATAAAAAGTAGGCAATATGCAAAAATACATTGTGTAACATAAGCAGAGGAAGAAAAACTTAAAGAGACATCTTCCTTCCTTCTCCTTCCTCCATAGACCAACCTCAGAGAAGGAAGAGCAGAAGGTGGATGGGAATTAGAGAAGGCAGGCCATACCCCTTAACAGTGCTGGAGCCACCAGCCCAGCCTCTTCAGAGAGTCAACCCCACCAAAAGCTAAGAGTTCAAAAAAATGGACCTAGCAAGGTACCATGGAGATTAACAAACTTATTCTACAGTTTATGTAGACAAGCAAAACACTCAGAATAGCCAACACATTTTTGAAGGAGAAGAACAAAGTTGAACTGATGCTACTCCACTGTAAGACTTACTATAAAGCTACTGGAACCACATTGTGGTATTAGCTGAAGACAAATGTTGAGTTGGCCAAAAAGTTCATTCAGGTTTTTCTGTACAATGTCATGGAAAAACCCAAACTTTTTTGCCAACCCTATAGATCAACAGAACAGAAAGCCTAGAAATACACCTACATAAATATAGTCAATTGATCTTTGACAAAGGAGCAAAGACAAAACAATGGAGCAAAGATAGTCTTTGCAATAATGGTGCCAGGACAACTGATGTCCATATGTAAAAAAAATGAATCTAGACACAGATATTATATTTTTCACAAAAATTAACTCAAAATAAACATAAATTAACATAAAATACAAAGCTAAAATAAAACTCCTAGAAGGTAATATAGGAGAATACCTACATGGCCTTGGATATGGCAATGACCCTTTTTTTTTGAGGTTGGGTCAGCCAATCTAGAGTGCCTATCATCTACTGATTATTTTTATACACTAGACAGATCACCCAAGGATCCTACAACGGAGGAAAGTGAGAGAGTAGGAGGGTGCCCACAGCCTCAGTGCTGTGAACAGGGGGACAGGATTGAAGCCCAAGACTGTCCAGTCTCAGAGCGCCTGCCTTCCCACCATGCCCTGGGATCTCTAGGTTACCAGTTTATTATGAAAGGAGATACCTCAGGAATAGCCAGGCAAGAAAGATATATAGAGCAAGGTATGAGGGAAGTGGTGAAGAGTTTCCATACCCTCTCCGGGTGCACCACTGTCCTGGAATCTCTGTGTGTTCACTAACCTGGAAGTCTGGCAATGACTTTTTAAGATACAATACCAAACGCACATAAGCCATGAAAGAAATAACTGATAAACTGAACTTTCATTAAGACACAAATCTGCTCTGTGAAAGACAATGTTAAGAGAATGAGAAAACAAGCCACAGACTGGGAGAAAATATTTGCCAAAAACACCTATAATAAAAGACTGTCACCCAAATTATATAAAGAACTCTCAACACTGAAAAAGAAAACAAGCTGTTTAAAAAAGTGGACCAGAGACCTTAACACACACCTCACCAAAGAAGGTATGATGCCTCTGCTGCTGCTGCTAAGTCACTTCAGTCGTGTCCGACTCTGTGCAACCTCATAGACAGCAGCCCACCAGGCTCCGCCGTCCCTGGGGTTCTCCAGGCAAGAACACTGGAGTGGGTTGCCATTTCCTTCTCCAATGCATGAAAGTGAAAAGTCAAAGTGAAGTCGTTCAGTCGTGTCTGACTCTTAGCGACCCCATGGACTGCAGCCTACTAGGCTCCTCTGTCCATGGGATTTTCCAGGCAAGAGTACTGGAGTGGGTTGCCATTGCCTTCTCCAAAAGAAGGTATACGGATGGCAAATGAGCAAATGAAAAGATGCTCCCCATCACATGTTACCAGGGAAATGCAAATTAAAACAAAAAGATACCACCACACACCTATTAGAATGGCCAAAATCCGGAACACTGACAAGCCCAAATGCTGACAAGTTTGTACAGCAACAGGGACCCTAATTCATTGTTGATGGGAATGAAAATTCTGTAGCCACTTTGGAAGACAGATTGGCAGTTCCTTACAAAACTAAACATGCTCTTATCACATATGATTTAGCTATCAAACTCCTTGGTATTCACCTAAATAAGTTGAAAGTGTATGTCCACATAAAACCCTGCATGCAGTATGTACAGCAGTTTTATTCATAACTGCCAAAACTTAGAAGCAACCAAGATGTCCTTCAGTAGGTGAATGTATCAGTAAACTGTGGTATATCTTTATTCAACACAAAAGGAAATAAGTTATCCAGCCATGAAAAGACAGGGAGAATGCATATTTCTAAGTGAAAGAGGTCAATCTGAAAAGGCTACAAACTATATGAGTCCATTAGATTGGACAAAACTAAGGAAAAACTTAGGCAAAACTCAGGAAGCAATGAAAAGATGAGTAGGTGTTAGGGGTTGGGTGCACGGATGAACAGGCAGAGCCAGAGGATATTTAGAGCAGTGAAAATACTCCGTATGATGTCACAGTGATGAATGTATGTCATTATACATTCGTCCAAAGCCAGGGTGAACATTAATGTAAGCTACGGACTTTGGGTGACATGATGTGTCAGTGTAGGTTCATCAGTTGTAACAAAAGTGTCCTCTGGTGGGAAATGCTAATAGGGGATGATATGCATGTGCAGGGGCAGAGAGTATGGGGACGCCTCCGTGCCTTCCCCTCGATTTTGCTGTGACTCTCAAGCTTCTCTAAAAAAAAAAGTCTTAATTTAAAAATGGACATGACTAATCCTTAATAACTGAAGTAATATTTTTTAGGGCCTAAAGTGACAAAAAAACTATGGATTAAGACTGAATGTTGTTATGGTTGCTAAGTACCAGTGGGAAAGAACATATTTAACTCAACACAGTTAAGAGTGATTACTTAGGAGATGGGATTATTTCAACTATAATTTTCATGTGTATATATCACTGAGTTGAGACTCCTCAATCCAGCCAAATAAATAAACACGTTCATATTTTTTTTTAAATTGTGGTAACTGAAGTCTCTTGAGAGCCCCTTGGACTGCAAGGAGATCCAACCAGTCCATTATAAAGCAGATCAGTCCTGGGGGTTCTTTGGAAGGACTGATGCTAAAGCTGAAACTCCAATACTTTGGCCACCTCATGCGAAGAGTTGACTCATTGGAAAAAACCCTGATGCTGGGAGGGATTGGGGGCAGGAGGAGAAGGGGATGACAGAGGATGAGATGGCTGGGTGGCATCACCGACTCAATGGACATGAGTTTGGGTGAACTCCGGGAGTTGGTGATGGACAGGGAGGCCTGGCGTGCTGCGATTCATGGGGTCGCAAAGAGTCGGACACGACTGAGCGACTGAACTGAACTGAAGTCTACAGTTTAGTCTCACTATAGTTTAGTCTCCGAGTCTGACTATTTGGCCAGGCTTACAGAGCAAAAGAAACTTAAGTGTACTAAAGGCTGCTTGGGGAGTCCATAAAACTGGAACAAAGAGGTCACGACAAGAAAAGTGCTGCCCAGATGCTTCTGCTGAGTGGGCCGGGAGGACTATTCTCTAGCAGGTGCTAGCAAATGGTTCAAGTTCCTCCCCAGCACTTCCTAATGCAATGCTGGAAGATGGTATGTTTGTAGGATGAGCAAGCTTTATTCTATGGTAAAGATTGCTTCTGATTTCATCTGGTGGTGGGTAAAATCCTCTGTTAGATACTAATCTTTCTTTCAATATATGAGATCTTCTGAGCGTTCACTTCCTAGGAGGCATGCCTACACATCTACTAGACATGCCTAAGCCAGATATTTGGTGGCAAAAACCAAACGTTAATTTTTTGGAGAGGCACCCATTCTTAACAGTTGGAGTATTCTCTTAAAGTTCTTACACAAAGTGGTTCATTTTTTCCTTATAAATTGGCCTGATTAGGCACAGATTTTCTCTTCATGGTCATACCAGCATATTACTATTAAACTTTCATTTCAGCTATAGGAGCTAAGAGATGCAAAATAAGCTAACCATATTATTCCACAGAGGCCACTGTCCACTGTGGTATATCTACCCTCACCAACCATAATTTTCATGGAACTATAAACTGTGTGATAGATTAGTAAGCCCCCTTTCCCTCCTCTGCTTAGAAATCTAAGCTTGGCCTCGTCATTCATCCCTTCTCCCATTACAAGAAATTCTGTCCACAAAGTCCGGAGTTGGACCAGCAGCTCGTATAACTTAACACCAAAAAAAATGAACCCAATCAAAAAATGAGCAGAAGTTCTATATAGACATTCTTCAAAGAAGATATACAGATGGCTGGTAAGCACATGAAAAGAGGCCCAACATCACTAATTACTAGAGAAATGCAAATTAAAACTACATTGAGGTATCACCTCATACCAGTCAGAATGGCCATCATTAAAAAGTCTACAAATAATGAATGTTGGTGAGGGTATAGAGAAAAGGGAGCCCTCCTACACTGCTGGTGAGAATGTAAGTTGATGCAGTGACTATGGAAAACAGTATGGTGGTTCCTCAAAAAACTAAAAATAGAATTACCATACGATCCAGCAATCCTACTCCTGGGAATATACCTGATGAAACCATAATTTAAAAAGATTCATGCACCTGTATGTCCATAGCAGCACTGTTCATAATAGCCAAAACACGGAAGCAACCTACGCGCCCACAGATGAATGGATGGGCATAGATAGATGAATGGATGAAGAAGGTGCTGTGTATATGTGCATACACACATACACACAATGGAATACTTCTCAGCCACAGAAAAGAACAAAATAATGCCATTTGCAGCAACATGATCAAACTAGAGATTATCATACTAAGTGAAGTAAGTCAGGAAGAGAAAGACAAGTATCATGTAACTTATATGTGGAATTTAAAACACGGCACAAGTGAACCTATCTGAACAGAAACAGAGACCAGATTTGTGGCTGCCAGGCGGTAGGGTGAGGGATGGACTGGGAATTTGGGGTTGATAGATGCAAACTATTACATTTAGAATGGATAAACAGTAAGGTCCTACTGATGGCACAGGGAACAATATCCAATCTCCTGGGATAAACCATATTGGAAAAGAATATCAAAAAAGAGGGCTTCCCTGGTGGCTCAGAGGTTAAAGCTTCTGCCTCCAATGCAGGAGACCTGGGTTCGATCCCTGGGTCGGGAAGATCCCCTGGAGAAGGAAATGGTAACCCACTCCAGTATTCATGCCTGGAGAATCCCGTGGACAGAGAAGCCTGGTAGGCTACAGTCCACGGGGTCACAAAGAGTCGGACACAACTAAGCGACTTCACTCACTCACTCATATGTGTGTAAAACTGAGTCACTCTGCTGTGCAGCAGAGATCGGCACACCATTGTAAATCAACCATACTTGAATAAAAAAGCAAAGTCCAGAATTAAGCACTGCCTCTTTTCCCATTCCAAATTTGGGAACAGTGTGTTGAGCACTTTTGGGAAACAGTGAATACAAGATTCAGAGACATGGTTCAGGTCTTGAAACTTTAGTGAATTGGTGCTTATTAATATACAAATCTAATAAAAAACCATCACATTTCCTTTTAGAATCTCCAATTTCAATTTGGGCATGGTGGATTCTGGAAGATAACATTTATTTAATATTTAAAAATAGGATGAATACAGAAAAGCTATGGTTCAAACTCCACTTTCCTGGAAGCCAGGGAACAGGGCTCCTGCTGGGTCCACTCCAAAGGCAGGTAAGTGGTTTACGTAACGTGCTTCCGAAAAAGCTTTTGTACTGAAGAAGCTAATTGGCATATACAAGCCAATACCAACACATATTCTGTCCATTACTCCCCCCCCCACTTCAAAATGGTATGTACGTACATTGGCTTGACCATGCTTCTCTTACTTAATATCTCTTAGAGAGCTTTTCATATTAGAACATAAAAAACTACCTCATCCTTTTTTTTGTTGCTACATGCACTTTTGCGTAACTGCATGGTACGCTATTGTATGGTTATGCTATAATTTGCTTCACAGTAATTTATTGATAAATATGTAACACAGTGCATGAGTCTACTGTACGTGTGTGCATGCTAAGTCTTCAGTCGTGTCTGACTGTGACCCCGTGGACTGTGGCCCGCCCAGCATCTCTGTCCATGGGATTCTCCAAGCAAAAATACTGGAGTAGGTTGCCATTTCCTCCTCCAGGGGATCTTCCCAACCCAAGGATGGAACCCATGTCTCTTACATCTACCTGCATTGGAGGGGGATTATTTACCACTAGCGCCACCTGGGAAGCCCAGATGAGAAATTATGGGATACCCTATTTTTATCATCTCTGTGTTCTTAAAAACCCAGGATGCTCATTGTGGAAGAAAAAAAGACATAGCTTTGAAATAATGACCAACCAGTAGCAATGAATATCTTGAATTTTGAAATCAAGTCTTCTTAAGAGAAATGGCTGATTCCAGGGATAAGAAATGCATAACATGAGCCTGGACTATCTTTTCATGAAAGCTAGGAAGAAAGCTATCAAAAATTACAAGCATTATGTCAAAAATGACCCAAAGCTACCTTGGGTACACAGAATCATAGATATTTTAAGGCAAAAAGAGCAGAGAAATGATCTCATCATTAATCCACCTATTAAGCACTGCCTATCTGTCCAACTGTACAAAAAAGATCTTCACAACCAAGATAATCATGATGGTGTGATCACTCACCTAGAGCCAGACATCCTGGAATGTGAAGTCAAGCGGGCCTTAGAAAGCATCACTACGAACAAAGCTAGTGGAGGTGATGGCATTCCAGTTGAGCTATTTCAAATCCTGAAAGATGATGCTGTGAAAGTGCTGCACTCAATATGCCAGCAAATTTGGAAAACTCAGCAGTGGCCACAGGACTGGAAAAGGTCAGTTTTCATTCCAAACCCAAAGAAAGGCAATGCCAAAGAATGCTCAAACTACCGCACAATTGCACTCATCTCACATGCTAGTAAAGTAATGCTCAAAATTCTCCAAGCCAGGCTTCAGCAATACGTGAACCGTGAACTCCCAGATGTTCAAGCTGGTTTTAGAAAAGGCAGAGGAACCAGAGATCAAATTGCCAACATCCGCTGGATCATGGAAAAAGCAAGAGAGTTCCAGAAAAACATCTATTTCGGCTTTATTGACTATGCCAAAGCCTTTGATTATGTGGATCACAATAAACTGTGGAAAATTCTGAAAGAGATGGGAATACCAGACCACCTGACCTGCCTCTTGAGAAACCTATATGCAGGTCAGGAAGCAACAGTTAGAACTGGACATGGAACAACAGACTGGTTCCAAATAGGAAAAGGAGTACGTCAAGGCTGTATATTGTCACCCTGCTTATTTAACTTCTATGCAGAGAATATCATGAGAAACACTGGGCTGGAAGAAGCATAAGCTGGAATCAAGATTGCCAGGAGAAATATCAATAACCTCAGATATGCAGATGACACCACCCTTAAGGCAGAAAATGAAGAGGAACTAAAAAGCCTCTTGATGAAAGTGAAAGAGGAGAGTGAAAAAGTTGGCTTAAAGCTCAACATTCAGAAAACAAAGATCATGGCATCCAGTCCCATCACTTCATGGGAAATAGATGGGGAAACAGTGGAAACAGTGTCAGACTTTATTTTTGGGGGCTCTAATATATCTGCAGATGGTGATTGCAGCCATGAAATTAAAAGACATTTACTCCTCGGAAGGAAAGTTATGACCAACCTAGATAGCATATTCAAAAGCAGAGACATTACTTTACCAACAAAGGTCTGTTTAGTCAAGGCTATGGTTTTTCCAGTGGTCATGTATGGATGTGAGAGTTGGACTGTGAAGAAAGGTGAGTGCTGAAGAATTGATGCTTTTCAACTGTGGTGTTGGAGAAGACTCTTGAGAGTCTCTTGGAGTGCAAGGAGATCCAACCAGTCCATTCTAAAGGAGATCAGCCCTGGGATTTCTTTGGAAGGACTGATGCTAAAGTTGAAACTCCAATACTTTGGCCACCTCATGTGGAGAGTTGACTCATTGGAAAAGACCCTGATGCTGGGAGGGACTGGGGGCAGGAGGAGACGGAGATGACAGAGGATGAGATGGCTGGATGGCATCACCGACTCGATGGACATGAGTTTGGGTGAACTCTGGGGGTCGGTGATGGACAGGGAGGCCTGGTGTGCTGCGATTCATGGGGTTGCAAAGAGTAGGACACGACTGAGCAACTGAACTGAACTGAACTGAACTGATCTGTCCAACACAGCACTAATTTTGCTGTAGAAATAAAAGACACGACTGTATTATCTATTATTTCTCTGCCTGTGCTGTCCAATATATTAGTCACTACTCACATGCAGTCACTGCCATTTCAATTAATTAAAATAAAAAATATTTATTTCTCAGTCTCATTAGCAATGTTTCAAGTACTCAACAGCATACATGTCTTGTCTCAGCCATGGTCTGCTTCTGTCTAGGACCATGAGAGTTTCCTAAGAGGTCTATAAGCTTCCATCCTGGTCCAGTATGACTCTACACCTAATATGGGTCAGATGTCACTCTGCCTAAACCCCTGCAATGGCTTCTCCTCCCACTCAGAGTGAAAGCTAAATTCCATACAATATACAGTCAGTTTGGCTTTTTGTCACCTCTCTGATGTTACGCCACTCTCTCTTCCTCTGCTCAGTCCACTCCCCACTCTACTTCCTGCTTGGATACGTTCTTCCCTGTACCCCCATGGCTCACACTCTCACCTCCTCCAGGTCTCTACACCTTCTTAGGGAGCCCTGTCCTGCCCATCCTAGGGTATAAAGGATCACTGCCCCAAATCTGGCATTCTCTATCCCTCTTCCTCTAGTGCTTATCATACTTGACATTTTACGTATTTGTTTCTTATCTGTTTTCTCCACTGAAATGTTAGCTCTATGAAGGCAAGAACTTGGTTTTGCTCACTGTTCTACCCCCTCTCATGACATGCAGCTGCTACTCAAGTGCTTACTGAATGAATGAAGGAATTTCTTCATGGGTTCATTTGCTCTAGCAGGCCATCAGTGTTTGAGTGAAGAGAGAACTCTCTATGAGAGCTGGTGAGGGATAACTAATATGAAGGGATATTGAGAAGGAAATGACTGCTGGTTTCCACTGCCATGAAGAAATGATTTCAAGGGCTTGCAACTGAGTATAAGCTTTTTAAGAGAGAGGACCATTAAATAATGCCTCGCTTCCTGCCTTCTTTTAAAAAAAGTACTGGCGTTTGTGTTTGATAAAATGAGGAATATAATGAGTGCTTCTCAAATTTTAATATCTGTATGAATGACATGGGAATGTCATTAAAATGCAGATTCTTACTCCATTGGTCTAGAGTGTGACCTGAGATTCTCCATTCCTGTCTAGTAATGTTGATGCTGCTGGTCTGTGAACCACACTTTAAGCATCATGGAAGTAGATAACTATGAGTAGCATCTTTTGGATCTGTAATTTCATAACTCCTTCCTTCCTAATGGAAGAAAAGTGAAAGAAAAATGTCAGTGTTTCCTAAAAATTGAGTCTAGTTGATACAATGATAAGGTCATCACCTAACAAGATTAATATTACCCAAATAAACCAGTATGTTTTCTGGTTAAATGAATCATTTTCCAACCACTTTTTTTATTTTCTGAATACTCAAGTATTTCACAGGAAAATGAAATATTTATGATTTATTAAAGAAAATTAATTTGGCCTGTAAGAGTTATTTGAATGCTATACTTAATATTCACAAATAACATACTTCACAATTTCTAAATTACAAATAACTTATCTCAACCAAATTCATTATATAAATATTTAATAAAGCCTCTCAAGCATAGGTATAACACAACATGATCCTTTTATTACTTTCCTCAGGGAATAAGGTGAAAAAGTCACATTCAATATTTATGAAATTAGTATTCGAAAATGAAGGAGTGTTTAAAATGAGAATCTGAATATCAGTAGCATAAAGTATTTTCAGAATTTGCTGGGTATCTCAATCTGCATTCTTATTCTAGCTAGTGGAGGCAGAATAGGGATTTCTTAATAAGGAAAAAACTCTGGAAGAGCCATAGGGACAGGGGAAGGGGTGACTCAGCTGGGGACAAGGCTCAAACCACACCGCAGGTTCCCTCAAGCCAAGCCTCATGGCCTCTGCCACGGTGCATCACTGCTGCTCACAAAGTACACAGGGTGGATGCCGGAAACTCTGCCACCGCTCACCCCAAACCCAGCCTCTCCCCTGCTACCCTCACCAAAAGATGGATTCTGCAGAGAGGCAGTGTGGGTCACATACTTGGGTTTTAATTGTAGGACTGGACTTCTAAAACCCAGACTTTGAAAAACCCTGAAGTTCACATTCCCACCCTACCCCAAAAAAGGGAGAAATGGCACCAACCAGGGTTGTTAGAATCTAAGTGTAGGGAACAGATTTGTAAATATAAACATGCACACTTATGTAACACATAATCAAGATTACAGCTATCTTATATATTCTGAAAGAAAGGCAAAGTTCCCATCTCTTAAAATTTGGAAGTATTTTTAAAAATAACTCTTTGCAAGCCCATTTGGTAGAGATTAATCCTCAAAATTATGTAACATAATCATACACTTATAATAACATACATATACACAGCAACCTATAATATAATGAACTATCATGTTATATAATTCTAGTTTGAATAAAAACATGAGTAAATATCAACTTATTCCACAGACATTTGAGAATGTCCTCTGTGCTGTGCTAAGCTGATTCATTAGAATTCAAAGGGGATTAGTCTGCTGAATGATGCTCAGTGTGGATAAGTGTGTTAGGTTTGGGCTACAAAATGTTTAAAAATGAGATTGACCCAATTAGAGAGACACCTCTGATACAATCTGGGAAGTTATAAAGACTGCTTGAATCAGTCCACTAGAGGTGATTTTTCTCATCTGGGTGCTTTAAAGATTCATAATCAGAACATTAAATTAAATGATTCAAAGAACCATTAGGGCACTTTCCTGGTTGTACAGTGGATAAGAATCTGCCTTCCAATGCAGGTGACATGGGTTCAACCCCTGATCTGGGACAATTCCACATGCCGTGGAGTAACTAAGCTTGTGTGCTACAACTACTGAGCCCGTGCTCTGCAACAAGAGAAGCCCCCCTTCCCCATTCCCCACAACTAGACTGCGAGCAGCAACGAAGACCCAGTACAGCCAAAATAAATAAGTAAAAAAGAACCATTTGGGAAGATCAGTGATCAGGTAAGAGTATTTCTGAATTTCTTGATTTGAGAGATCTATGGATCACATTCCCTACAGACATCAATTATGTCCTGAGTTGACCTTTGGGCCCCTCTGCATCTCCTAAATTCCCATTATTGCAAATTTTTCAATGGCTGTACCACAGTTATTTACATTATTTTTCCCCAAGTGCAAGACAAGCTCCTTAAAATAAAAAATTGTGTTGTTATCTCAGAATCCCCATAGTGCTTTGTTTACAGAAATTATGCATTACATATTTATTTATTATGTGGAGAAATCTCTGAGGTGCTTTTACTTGGCTGTGATATTAAAAGAATGGGAAGAATTTTCCCCTTTTCATTTCTGAAATTTCAGTTTTACTCTTCATGGTTAGATACAGAAAGGCTAAGTTTATTGGATGTTAGCTGATAATTTGTGGACTATTTTACTTTTTCTTCTTCCTTCCCAAGAATAACAATTCTTTTCAGTTCATATCTGTAAAACTGTATTTTAAGATCGGAAGGGAGAAAGATTAATTTAAAGTTGACATTTTTGTATTTCCTTTAGATCAAGGAAGTTCTTGAAAGCAGATTGTCCTAGACACATGAAACCATCCTTCTTTGTCATCTTGGCTTCCTCATTTTGCTCTTGATAGACGCAAGATCAGTTTTTAGTTTTCCCTGTATTGTTAAGTATTTCTGAATGTTTTTAGGCACTTATGAAAATTTCATACAAGTGATGGAACCTCCAAGATCCACATACATACATCCAAAATTCTACATATAGTTAACAGACTTTCAGAAGTCCATTCACATATCCTAAATATAAAAATGTATATTCCTAATACTCCAGAAATCCACTGCGAGACAAAAGCCCAAAAGAAATATGTACATATATTCACCAAGAGGCATACAGTAAATGTTCAGAGCACAGCCGTTCACAATAGCTTACCAACCACAGAATAGACAATAGATTGTAGCACATTCCCATAATGGAATGAAAAGAAACAATTTACAACTGCATACAATAATGTGTATAAACCTCACAAAGAAAAGAAAGTGGAGTCGCTCAGTTGTGTCTGACTCTTTGCGACCCCATGGACTGTAGCCTGCCAGGCTCCTCCATCCATGGGATTTTCCAGGCAAGAGTACTGGAGTGGGTTGTCACTTCCTCCTCCAGGGGATCTTCCCAATGCAGGGACTGAACCTGGGTCTCTGGCACTGCAGGTGGACAAACCTCACAAACACAATATTAAAGGAAAGAAGCTGGATATGGAAGGTATTACCAGGTGATTTCATCTACTTAAAGTATAAAGACAGATTATCTTTAGTTGGAGGAGTGGCTAGAAGGAAACAGGAGCTTCCTTCTGGGGTGGTGGTGATGTTCTGTTTCTTGATTTGAGTACTGCTTACCTGGGTGTGTTTGTGAAAATGTATTGAATTAAATGACATGCATTTTTAAAAAATGTATATGCTAACTTTCAAAAAAAGTTAGAAGAAAACACCTGTTTTAGAGTAAGAAAATAACTTAATTTCGTTAAAAAAAAAATAGGGGCTTCCCTGGTGGCTCACTGGTAAAGAATCCACCTGCCAATACAGAAGACACAGGTTCGATCCACAGTCCGGGAAGATCTCACATGCTGTGGGACAACTGAGCCATGTGCCACAACTACTGAACCTGTGCTGCAGTGTCCATAGACCGCAACTACTGAATCCCACTCACTCCAGAGCCCATGATCCGCAACAGGAGAAGCCACCACAGTGAGAAGCCCGCACACCACAACCAGAGAAGAGCCCCTGCTCATCACAACTGGAGAAAAGCCCGCACAGCAACAGAAACCCAGCACAGCCAAAAGATAAATAAAAATAAAGTTATAAAAAATCAGGAAAATATTTACCAACCTTCCATTATACATAGAAAAGAAGTAAAGGAGACCTCGGAATTCTGAAACAGCATTTCAGTGGCATCTAGTCCTTTATGATCCTGACACAGAGCAGTCTGTAACCCTTAAATCTCCTGTAAGGCTGACTCAAAGGAAAAAAGAGAATGCATAATACGTTTGTACGCATGGAAAGCACCTGGCAAAAATGTTAGCACCAGCAACCTCTAGCGAGGGCGGCCTTCAAGACTTGGCTAAAGAGTGAGCCTAGACCACCTAGCACCTTTAGACAGATTCGTTCATTTAGTGATTCTGGAACAGTCTGGAATACTGACTGCAAATGTCAAGTCTCCACCACTTAAGACATCATTATTGCCTCAAAAGTATGTAAATACATGAAAAATCAAAACAAAGAGAGTATTACAGCAAGTCAGCATAAAAGTAATGTTTTCACAGCTATTTGATTTAAATACTAGCTATATCAGGCAAAGCATACCTTTTTCTGGGAGATCACTCTTGGTAATTGTAAATAATGATGCTATGAACATAAGTGTACATGTATCTTTTGGAATTAGTATTTTGCTTTTTTGGATATATATGCAGGGATGGAATTGCTGGGTCATATGGTGGTTCTATTTTTAGCTTTTTGAGATACCTCCGTAGTGTTTTCCACAGTTGTCGCATAAATTTACGTTCCTACCAGCAGGGTACACAAGGGTTCCCTTTTCTCTACACCCTTACCAACAAGTTATTTGTGTTCTTTTTGATGACAGCCATTTTGACAGGTGTGAGGTTATATTTCATAGTGGTTTTGATTTGCATTTTTTGGATGGTTAGTGATGTTGAGTATCTTTCCATGTGCCTCCTGGCCATCTGTATCTGAGAAACCTGTACACGGGTCAAGAAGCAACAGTTAGAACTGGACATGGAACAACAGACTGGCTCCAAATAGGGAAAGGAGTACATCAAGGCTGTATATTGTCACCCTGCTTATTTAACTTATATGCAGAGTACATCATGAGAAATGCCAGGCTGGATAAAGCATGCGCTGGAAGAAGCACAAGCTGGAATCAAGATTGCTGGGAGAAATATCAATAACCTCAGATATGCAGATGACACCACTCTTATGGCAGAAAGCGAATAGGAACTAAAGAGTCTCTTGATGAAAGTGAAAGAGGAGAATGAAAAAGTTGGCTTAAAACTCAACATTCAGAAAACTAAGATCATGGCATCTGGTCCCATCACTTCATGGCAAATAGATGGGGAAACAGTGGCAGACTTTATTTTTGGGGGCACCAAAATCACTGCAGATGGTGACTGCAACCATGAAATTAAAAGATGCTTGCTCCTTGGAAGGAAAAGTTATGACCAACCTAGACAGCATACTAAAAAGCACAGACATTACGTTGCCAACAAAGGTTATCTAGTCAAAGCTATGATTTTTCCAGTAGTCATGTATGGGTGTGACAGTTGGACCATAAAGAAAGCTTGAGTGTTGAAGAATTGATGCTTTTGAACTGTGGTGTTGGAGAAGACTCTTGAGAATCCCTTGGACTGCAAGGAGATGCAACCAGTCCATCCTAAAGGAAATCAGTCCTGAGTATTCATTGGAAGGACTGATGTTGAAGCTGAAACTCCAATACTTTGGCTACCTGATGCGAAGAATGGACTCACTGGAACAGACCCTGATGCTGGGAAAGATTGAAGGTGGAAGGAGAAGGGGATGACAGAAGATGAGATGGTTGGATGGCATCACCGACTTGATCGACATGAGTTTGAGTAAGCTCCGGGAGTTGGTGATGGACAGGGAAACCTGGTGTGCTGCAGTCCATGGGGTCACAAAGAGTCGGACGCAACTGAGTAACTGAACTGAACTAACTGAACTGAACTTGACCGTCTGCATGTCTTTTTTGCAAAAAAACATCTATTCAGGTCTTCTGCTCATTTTTTAATTGGGTTGTTTCCTTTTTGATATTGAGTTATATGAGTTATCCATACATACTGCATATTAACCCATTATTGGTTATATCATATTTTCTCCAAATCAGTAGGTTGTCTTTTTGTTTTGTCAAGGAAACCTTTGCTGTGCAAAAGCTTCTAAGTTTAACTAGGTCCCATTTATACAAAGGATTTTCCTTAAGTTAACAGTCAGGAAACACATATACTTTTCCAGGTCATCCTTACGCACGTGTCACCGGCCAGTGTCAGCACGAAGAAATTAGCAGGTGGGATTCACAAAGTCAGAGGCATGTCTGGTGCAATCCTCAAGGGGCACAAATGGATGAAAGTCAGAGTTAGCTGAACCCCATTTGCATAGGTATTTTATAGAGACAGAGGGCCACAGCTGCCCTGGGTGACTCAGGGAAGCCTCTCCAAAGGCAGCAGGATTTGAATGAAGTTTTTAGGAGGATTTGATGGATGGACAGGGAGCAGAATGGCACTGTAGGCTGAAGCCAAAAATCATAGAGCAGAATTCAAGGTATTCTTGAATGCTTGAGTGCCCTAACCAGGCTGCAGCAGAAAACTGGAGCTGGAGAAGTTGAAAGAAAGTGCAGCAAGATGCTACATGTGAAGACACTATAGACTTAGGTAAAGACATTGAAATGTCAGATTATCAACTGCAGTAAAATCATACACCGAGTTAATGGTTTTTACCTTTTTCATCTTTTTTTAAATTACAAAATAACACAAGTTCACTGGACTGTATAAAAATGTTAATCATACAAACCACTACTCAAAGATAACTATGAGTAGCATTAATCTCTTTTGTTTAAGTGTGGGTTTGCTTTTATTTTTAACTCAATCATACCCTAGATAAAATTCTGTATCTTCTAACATAATATTAAACCATAAACAACTTCACATCTTACTGCAAACTCTTTGTAACTATTATGGAAACATTCCATTAAATGCACATAGCATAATTTAATGGTTCTCCTGTCATTTCATCTTTATATTGTTTTTAGTAAGATTCTAATATAAATATGCTATGAATTTAGGTAAAAAGTCCCCCTTACTCATATTTATTTTCTCAGAATCAACTCCCAGAAGTAGAATACCTAAGTCACAGATTCTGGTTCCTGCCACAAACTGATAAATTATGAAGCCTGCATTGAAGGTAACTTTGGATAGGACATTTCTTCTGGATAAACTTTAGAAAAATGATCTATCTTTGGCCTCTTGAATGTAGCTGTTGGCTTCTGTCTTAAGACTAATAAATATTAATGTAGGACAAATTAATCAGTTAAGACAAAGAATTTCCAACAGGAAAACACAAATACATTTAGCCAGGTTCAAAATACATGCTTTGCAAAATGCCTTAAGCCATTATTTTAATAACATAGCAACTCCCAGTTGGGAAAGGTAAGATAATTACCTTGAGAAAAAGAGTTCTTTGTCCTACTCCTTGAAATGGAAATTGTGCACTCAATTGACTTTTATACAGTCTTCTGTGTGTAGGTGTATTTATCTATATTGATTGGAAATTTTAAAAGTTGTTGTTTTTTTTTAAACCTCAAACAACCTAGTACACTAAAGCTACAAAATACACAATCTTGGCACCAGTACAGGGCAAGAGCATAGAGTGGCAATATGGTTAGTCTTTGTTATGCAAAACTCCTATAACAGCAAACACCTATTAATGTTTTCAACAAGCCCGTTAAGCCTTTACAAAGTTCATCAAAACAAAAATAATCAAAGGCCTAAAAGGCATATCATATAAAATATGAAAACCAGGCAGAAAAGTAACATACTATATAAGATACCCAGCTCGTCTCACATCTGGCTCATAAACCAGGTTCCCCAAACACGGCCTTTTTTTAAAATCAAGTTGCTCTAATGCAGATGATGTTTTTAATTAGATATGCAAACGGTGTATCTTAAAAGGTCAAAGAAATAAATAGCGTGATATATTAAACTTTAAAAAATTTGATTGCACTTACATTTTTCTTTCTTCCCCTCTCTGTATTTTTCTAATTTTCTAGAGTGTGCATAAGAAGAGAAAGAAAAACCTCAAATTTAAAACCTTACTATTACTGGAGGTATAATAAGCCAATGGAGGCTTAAGCATACTTTAGAAACCTGGCATTTCTACCTCAGGGTTATGGTTTTTTATTCAAAGTAATTTGAAAGGCTTTAGAAATACTTGAAACATCTGCAAATACAAGGAGAAGGAATCAAATGTTATTGTGTTCTTTTATTGACTAGAAACTTAAACTGTGGACATAATTTTTTGGGGGAGGTATAAGATGAGGATTACTGCTCACCCTCAGGACAGATTTTCACAATATCTCTTCAAGAAAGCAGAAATGTTTGGCTGTGTATCACAAAGCTCCAACAGCCCCTTGATTAAAGCTTTCAGCTGGACTGGGGTTAATCATTATAAGATTTAGTGATTAACTGGCTGTTTTGAGAGAAAGCACCAAGTATCTTGTTCCCATCTGCTTCAATTACATGAGGTTCCAGATTCTAGAAGGGTTGGGTTTGCAGCCATGAAATAGCCTAAGCGTGGGCAGGTAGTCATGACCTGATATAGTGGTGACACAGACTGCTTTGGGCACCCACCCAAGACAAACTCCACTGCTTCCCTCTTTTCTTGTCTCTACATCTATCTGGCATTGGAAACGCTACAACCCTCTGTCTTGTGCAGCTTAAAAACTAAAGAAACGATAAGCTGCATTTTAAAGTAAATCGCCTTTCCAAATAGAGTAAACTTTAATATGCTAGTGTCTTACAGTTTAAAATCCGAAAGAGATTTTAAGAACCAAAAGTTTTATTCTTTTTACACAACGGGGTTCCCTGCAGGATGCAGATGAGGGTTTCAGACTCTTTGTGACGCCATGCACAGTAGCCCACCAGGCTCCTCTGTCCATGGGATTCTTCAGGCAAGAATACTGGAGTGGATTGCCATTTCCTCCTCCAGGGGATCTTCCCAACCCAGAGATCAAATCCACATCTCTTATGTCTCCTGCATTGGCAAGTGAATTCTTTCTCACCAGCACCACCTGTGAAGTCCCAGATGTGGGTGAAGTACCAGAAACAGAGAAGAAGAGGAAGGGGACAGCTTCAGATATTCATATGTTTGGGCCAAAAGTGAGGGAAATACTTCTCCATGTGATTTATTCTTTGTATTAAATTATCTTATTTCAAAACTTTGCAAGTAAAATGCTCTGAATGATTCACTAGGCCTGAAAACACCATAAATAAATGGTCTGTTACCAACTGGTAACATCATTGCTTTTTCTGATTTAAGTAGCCACTTTGAGAACTATTTGATCATTAGGAGTTTAAACCTCAGAAATCTTAGCATGTTTTTAAAGAAGGAGCACATGGGAATCTTTATGAAGATAAAGAGCACAGAAAACCTTGAGACTACATAGTTCATATAAAAACTGTTCTCAGGATATACAGGCACACACATACTGGAGTGAAGGACAAGGCGGTGAAAGTGGTTTCCCTGTCTTGGGTTGCTGGATGGGAGAAGTTGTTCACTTCTTTCCTCATCTCATAGGTTAAAGGTGTTTCAGAATAGGATTCCAGAAAAGAAGAGGAGGAAGGAAGCTTTGCAGATTCACCCTATAAGGGACTATTTTGGGCTCAGGAGAAGATAAGAACAAATATTTATTAAGTATGATATGACTTCTTGGTGGCTCAGATGGTAAAGAATCTGCTTGCAATGCAGGAGACCAAGGGTCAATCCCTGGATTGGAAAGATTCCGTGGAGAAGGAAATGGCAACCCCCTTCAGTATTCTTGCCTGAAAAGTTCAACGGACAGAGGAGCTGGGTGGGCTACAGTCCATGGGGTCGTAAAAAGCTGGACATGACTGAGCAACTAACACATATGCTAAGTGGTGGAAATGGCAACCCACTCCAGTATTTTTGCCTGGAGAATCCCATGGACAGAGGAGCCTGGTGGGCTACTGTGCATGGCGTCACAAACAGTTGGACACGACTGAGTGAACACTCACTCACTCACATGGATTATCTTACCAAAGTTGTATTTGATGAGGATAGGATGTTACTGCTTTGATGAGATACTTGTATTATTCCCATTATTATATTGTCACCTTGCTTATTTAACTTATATGCAGAGTACATCATGAGAAATGCTGGGCTGGATGAAGCACAAGCTGGAATCAAGATTGCTGGGAGAAATATCAATAACTTCAGATATGCAGATGACACCACCCTTATGGCAGAAAGCGCATAGGAACTAAAGAGTCTCTTGATGAAAGTGAAAGAGGAGAGTGAAAAAGTTGGCTTAAAACTCAGCATTCAGAAAACTAAGATCATGGCATCTGGTCCCATCACTTCATGGCAAATAGATGGGGAAACAGTGGAAACAGTGGCAGACTTTATTTTTGGGGGCACCAAAATCACTGCAGATGGTGACTGCAGCCATGAAATTAAAAGATGCTTACTCCTTGGAAGGAAAGTTATGACCAACCTAGACAGCATATTAAAAAGCAGAGACATTACATTGCCAACAAAGGTTGTCTAGTCAAAGCTATGATTTTTCCAGTAGTCATGTATGGGTGTGACAGTTGGACCATAAAGAAAACTCAGTGTCAAAGAATTGATGCTATTGAACTGTGGTGTTGGAGAAGACTCTTGAGAGTCCCTTGGACTGCAAGGAGATGCAACCAGTCCATCCTAAAGGAAATCAGTCCTGAGTATTCATTGGAAGGACTGATGTTGAAGCTGAAACTCCAATACTTTGGCCACCTGATGTGAAGAATGGACTCATTGGAAAAGACCTTGATGCTGGGAAAGATCGAAGGTGGGAGGAGAAGGGGACGACAGAGGATGAGATGGTTGGATGGCATCACCGACTCAATGGACATGAGTTTGAGTACTCTTGGGGTTGGTGATGGACAGGGAGACCTGGTGTGCTGCAGTCCATGGGGTTGCAAAGAGTCGAACACAACTGAGCGACTGAACTGAACTCAACTGATTATTTCCATTTCACAGGTGAGGAAATTGAGGCTTACAGAAGGTTAAGCCTCTTATCTTGGGTCACATGGCTGGCAGGTGGCAGCTTTGGTATAGGAATCCTCTAGTTAACCACCATTCTATCCTGCCTTCTATGGGTAATGTCCTTGTCCTTTTTCTCTCTGAAGTAAGACTGATTTTTTTTTTACAAAGTCAATCTGATCATATTGCTTTTCTACGTAAAACCCTTCAATAATTTCCCATTCTTCCTGGAATGAAGCCAAACTTCTTAACATTATTCTAAAGGCTCTTCATAATTTTCCCCTGCCTAGCTCTCCAGCCTCATTTTCCATTCTCCTTCTTGTTCCAATTGCTCAGAATGCCCTCCCCTCAAAAATGTCAAAATCTTTTGTTTTATAGGTTTTGCTGCATCTATTCCTTCCTCTTATAACATATGGGTACAGGTAATCAAAACCACTACACAGGTATGCTGGAATTAGAAAATTAAATAGATGGCAAATGGTACAGGGCTTTCCTGACAGCTCAGTTAGTAAAGAATCTGCCTACAATGTAGGAGACCCCGGTTCGATTCCTGGGTCAGGAAGACCCACTGGAAAAGGGACAGACTATCCATTCCAGTATTCTTGGGCTTCCTTTGTGGCTCAGCTGGTAAAGAATCTGCCTGCAATGTGGGTAAATCTGGGTTCAATCACTGGGTTGGGAAGATCCGCTGGAGAAGGGAATTTCTACCCACTCTAGTATTATGGCCTGGAGAATTCCATTGACTATAGTCCATGGGGTCACAAATCAGATCAGATCAGATCACTTGCTCAGTCGTGTCCGACTCTTTGTGACCCCATGAATCACAGCATGCCAGGCCTCCCTGTCCATCACCAACTCCCGGAGTTCACTCAGACTCACATCCATCGAGTCAGTGATGCCATCCAGCCATCTCATCCTCTGTCGTCCCCTTCTTCTCCTGCCCCCAATCCCTCCCAGCATCAGGGTCTTTTCCAATGAATCAACTCTTTGTATGAGGTGGCCAAAGTACTGGAGTTTCAGCTTTAGCATCATTCCTTCCAAAGAAATCCCAGGGCTGATCTTCAGAATGGACTGGTTGGATCTCCTTGCAGTCCAAGGGACTCTCAAGAGTCTTCTCCAACACCACAGTTCAAAAGCATCAATTCTTCGGCGCTCAGCCTTCTTCACAGTCCAACTCTCACATCCACACATGACCACAGGAAAAACCATAGCCTTGACTAGCCGGACCTTTGTTGGCAAAGTAATATCTCTGCTTTTGAATATGCTATCTAGGTTGGTCATAACTTTCCTTCCAAGGAGTAAGCGTCTTTTAATTTCATGGCTGCAGTCACCATCCGCAGTGATTTTGGAGCCCAGAAAAATAAAGTCTGACACTGTTTCCACTGTTTCCCCATCTATTTCCCATGAAGTGGTGGGACCGGATGCCATGATCTTTGTTTTCTGAATGTTGAGCTTTAAGCCAACTTTTTCACACTCCTCTTTCACTTTCATCAAGAGGCTTTTTAGTTCCTCTTCACTTTCTGCCATAATGGTGGTGTCATCTGCATATCTGAGGTTATTGATATTTCTCCCGGCAATCTTGATTCCAGCTTGTGTTTCTTCCAGTCCAACATTTCTCATGATGTACTCTGCATATAAGTTAAATAAACAGGGTGACAATATACAGCCTTGACGAACTCCTTTTCCTATTTGGAACCAGTCTGTTGTTCCATGTCCAGTTCTAACTGTTGCTTCCTGACTTGCATACAAATTTCTCAAGAGGCAGGTCAGGTGGTCTGGTATCCCCATCTCTTGAAGAATTTTCCACGGTTTATTGTGATCCACACAGTCAAAAGCTTTGGCATAGTCAATAAAGCAGAAATAGATGTTTTTCTGGAACTCTCTTGCTTTTTCCATGATCCAGCGGATGTTGGCAATTTGATCTCTGGTTCCTCTGCCTTTTCTAAATCCAGCTTGAACATCTGGAAGTTCACAGTTCACATACTGCTGAAGCCTGGCTTGGAGAATTTTGAGCATTACTTTACTAGCGTGTGAGATGAGTGCAATTGTGTAGTAGTTTGAGCATTCTTTGGCATTGCCTTCCTTTGGGATTGGAATGAAAAGTGACCTTTTCCAGTCCTGTGGCCACTGCTGAGTTTTCCAAATTTGCTGGCCTATTGAGTGCAGCACTTTCACAGCATCATCTTTCAGGATTTGAAATAGCTCAACTGGAATTCCATCACCTCCACTAGCTTTGTTCGTAGTGATGCTTTCAAAGGCCCACTTGACTTCACATTCCAGGATGTCTGGCTCTAGGTGAGTGATCACACCATCCTGATTATCTTGGTCGTGAAGATCATTTTTGTACAGTTCTTCTGTGTATTCTTGCCACCTTTTCTTAATATCTTCTGCTTCTGTTAGGTCCATACCATTTCTGTCCTTTATCGAGCCCATCTTTGCATGATATGTTCCCTTGGTATCTCTAATTTTCTTGAAGAGATCTCTAGTCTTTCCCATTCTATTGTTTTCCTCTATTTCTTTGCAATGATCGCTGAAGAAGGCTTTTTTATCTCTTCTTGCTATTCTTTGGAACTCTGCATTCAGATGCTTATATCTTTCCTTTTCTCCTTTGCTTTTTGCTTCTCTTCTTTTCACAGCTATTGTAAGGCCTCCCCAGACAGCCATTTTGCTTTTTTTGCATTTCTTTTCCATGGGGATGGTCTTGATCCCTGTCTCCTGTACAATGTCACGAACCTCCGTCCATAGTTCATCAGGCACTCTATCTATCAGATCTAGTCCCTTGAATCTATTTCTCACTTCCACTGTATAATCATAAGGGATTTGATTTAGGTCATACCTGAATGGTCTAGTGGTTTTCCCTACTTTCTTCAATTTCAGTCTGAATTTGGCAATAAGGGGTTCATGATCTGAGCCACAGTCAGCTCCCGGTCTTGTTTTTGCTGACTGTATAGAGCTTCTTCATCTTTGGCTGCAAAGAACATAATCAATCTGATTTCGGTGTTGACCATCTGGTGATGTCCATGTGTAGAGTCTTGGGTTGTTGGAACAGGGTGTTGCTATGACCAGTGCGTTCTCTTGGCAAAACTCTATTAGCCTTTGCCCTGCTTCATTCCATATTCCAAGGCCAAATTTGCCTGTTATTCCAGTTGTTTCTTGACTTCCTACCTTTGCATTCCAGTCCCCTATAATGAAAAGGACATCTTTTTGGGGTGTTAGTTCTAAAAGGTCTTGTAGATCTTCATAGAACGGTTCAACTTCAGCTTCTTCAGCGTTGGTTGGGGCATAGACTTGGATTACTGTGATATTGAATGGTTTGCCTTGGAAACGAACAGAAGTCATTCTGTCATTTTTGAGATTGCATCCAAGTACTGCACTTCGGACTCTTTTGTGAATGAATGAATGAATGAATACTGGTTCATAAAAAATGCTAAAAAAAGCTGTCAAGTCATAATTCTCTATCCTTTAAAATATCCTGTAGGAATGAAGGTAATGGAAAGACATTTCAAATGAAGAAAAATGTTAGCAGATTTGTAGCCAGCAGATGTGTCTTACAAGAATTTCTAGAGGAAGTTCTTCAGTCAGAAAGGAAATGATACCAGTCAGAAACTTAGAACATCAGAAATGAAGAACAGCAATGTAACCAAAAATAATTCCAAAAAATGGGAAGGGGATGACGTGAATACTAACTTTTACAAGATATAGATAGCTGTTTGAAAAAACAATATTTCAGAGGAAATTCATTCTGTAATATTGTTGAGACAATATTAAAGTCCTTTAAAAAACTTCACTGAAAAAAGACATGAAACTATATATACAGTGTAAACAAAATTTTGTTACTATGTATTAAATATAGAAACACTTGGAGCTCTGGGTGGTGGCATTTATAGGAGATTTTAAAAACCAGTTTTATGTTTCCAAATATTCAAAATAAGCACTATTACATTCATGATCAGGGAAAGATAACCATGATTTTAAAAATTCACTGTCTTGCTAGACTTCATCTTAGACTCTCGGCATAAACATTTCCTTTTAGGCACACAATATAAGCTTCAATGACTCATCTGAATGTAAATTTGGCTCACAGACTCTAAAGACTTAGAATGAAATAGATAAAGAAGAATTCCTGTAATATCCTAGGACAAATAGGATTGCCACTATCATCTACTGGCTCAGAACCCACACCGAAGTATCTCAAAAGACTTAACAAGATCAAATCCTGTTAATTTCCACATCATACATGTTAAGAAGACAGTGAAAAAGAAATTACGACTCTGACTGAATGGAATGCATGGAATTTCTAAAGCACAATGCTTCCTGCAATCAAAGCTATTGCAAAATGTAATGTCAACATTATTCTCATAACTGCTTCTGTCCTATTTCTTCATAAACAAGGGATGAAGACTAACCCTCAAATGAGGTATTGATTGCATTATGATGTTATCTGAGTACACCAGAGGAAGGGGGCTGATTTTTTTCCTAGCAGTCAGCTGAATGTGCTCACTTGGGTGGGATAGTGAACAGCTACTATTTCCTGTCCCCCGTTCTTCCACGCATAGATAGCCCCATGGTCAGAGCTGAGCCCACAGTGGTATCTCACCCACACTGACTCAATATTGGGGTAGAGGGATCACATGTCCGTGTCCTTCCCCAAGGTTTTCTAACAGCAACTGCTGGGGAAACCCCAGGAATTCTTGGTGGCCATGTTTTCAGGCTTGAGGAGAAGTGGAAGCAGTCTCTGGCTTCTGTTATCCTGAGGTCAGTGCCATACCTGCTATTCCTGTGGACTTTACTTTTAAAGTGGCTTAAAATGGGTTCCTACCGCCTGTATCCTCCACAGTCTCAAGTTATACAGTAACTTAGTAACTGTATTCTATTAGGAAGGAAAACATTCACAGTGGTAAATAATGAAACTTTCACAGAAATCCTTTGGGTTCAAGGGACATGGTTCTTACAACCTGTGCATTATTTTGGTACTTAACTCCAATCTCTCTCAGTACTACATTCTGATATAATTATTCCTTTACTCATCTGTGTCCTAGGCAGTTTAAACTGTTAGGCTGTTTGCTCTTTGAGGTCAAGAATTGGTTTTATTGGACTTTATCTCCAGAATCAAAGTATGTATCTGCGTGGCACAGAGTAGGCACTTAATAAGTGTTGATTTTAAAAGAATTAAATATGATCATTTTGCCCCTATTATGGAATTACTTCATTCCCTCAAACTTAATTGGAAATTTGTGGCTAGGCTAGAAAAATTAATTTAGTTAAGAAAAAGGGGGCTGTTAGCCCATTTAGTAATATAAGAAACTATAAAGAGAATGATTAAACTAATTAACAAATTGTTTCAAGCAGGTCACAGCCATTTAAATCATATAGAAATAATTTGTGAGCTAAGTTACAAATAATATCCCTCTACCTATTCATTAAAGTGGGTCCCTGAGGATGTCAATTAAGTCACACTTTGTTAGCTTGATTCATTTACTATTTCTACTTGAAAATATTCCATAAATCAATCTGTTATTAACCTTCTGTTTGAAAGGTAATACCTGCAGTTATATACAAAATTTGCTCACAAACACAAATTCTCTTAAAAATCTACAAAATACAACAGGGGTGGGGAGAGCCAACCATAATACAATTCTTGCTTATTTTTGTCTTATTTTTCATTCTTCAGATACATTCTAACTTTATTCATGCCCTAGGCATATGCTACTCAGTATAAATACCCCAAATCAAATCTGATTATCACTCTCTGATATTTATTATCATTAACTGTTGACTGGATAGGGGTATAGTACAAAAGCCTAATCACACCTCATTCCTGCATACTGTCTAATATAGTGACCTTCAAACTAGGTCTCCAAATTCACTTCATCTTCAGTCTTTCCTTTCTTAGTTGTTTGAGCTGCATCCTTCTGCGAGGTGGGGCCAAGAACCCTGAAGTCATCCCTGACTTCTCCCCTCCTCTCTCACTTCACTTTTAACTCATTAGAAAATCTGACTCCATTTTCAAAATCTACCCAGAATGCCGCACTTGCTACAACCTTCAGTGTAACCACAATATCTCTCTTTCTCCATGAGGTACCACGCTAGCTGCCTAGGAGTCAAAGAATTTAGTGACATTGCTATTTAAAACTATTTCCATTCCCTCTGCTTATTTATGTTTACATATCTAAAAACCAAGAAGTGGAGTAGAATTGATGTTAAGCCCTTGCTGCCTATAGATAACAAATTCATTTTTAGGAAGCACCCATCATTCATTAATGCATTTCCAGTTATAATTTACTTTAATATTTAATAATGATTTCTAAAAATATATAAAATATTTATTTTGTTTTAGCAATTGTCTACTACTATTATTACTACATTGACAAGAAACATTTTAAAGGAGACTTACGGTCATTAGAAATTTTAAAACACCAAGATTTAAACTTATATACTTATTTTTGATACATCAAAGTACAGAGGACGATCAACAGAGACTTTCAGTCACAAAAGTACATTACAACATGCAGGCGCAACGTGAATCCTGGACAGCTCACATTTTGACACTTAACAAGAGGGAAAATTACTTTCTGTTTTAGACACTGTTACGTTTGGGCCCCATGGACGGAGGAGCGTGGTGGGCTACAGTCCATGGGGTCGCAAAGAGTCAGACACGACTGAGCGACTTCACTCACTTCACTTACTTAAGTTTGGGTCTTTGTTAGTGTAGCTAAATCTGTTTATTGACTAATATGGGCATTATTAAAAAGTAAACAGGCCTGGACAAAGATTCATTACAATAGGATAAAATTCTATGGGGTAAATAGAACGGGTATATGATTGAAAAGAGAAAAAGAAATAGTACAACACTGACAACTGTTAAAGAAGAGTTTATTCATATATTTTTAAAGTAAGCAACAAAATCTTTCTCAACTCTGAGTTAAAATACAGCCATCATTCTATAAAAGCATGCTAGTCAATACAATCACTTCTTCGGAAACTCTGTTTGACTTACAGAATTGGAACTCAATGTCTTTCTAAGGACTTGCAGACCAGATACCCCTTCATTTAGAAAAGTGAAACTATGGACAACATATTAGACTGGAAGACATGTGTGAATGAATGGATGAATGAATGAGTTGGATATTTTGGCTAATTGGAGGTTCCCAAGTTCCAAGTCATCTTACAAAAGAAAATAACATTTACTGTCAATATTCCCATTTTCATCCACACGTTTTGTGCCATGTTAACTAAACCTTCAGCTATAAAGTTAAACAGGCAGAAACATTGGAATGGCCACCAGAGGGAGCCCAAGTGTTTTTCTGAATGTACCAGAGAGCACAGAGAAAAAGACAGAAACACACAAAATATGAACCTGGGGAGCGGGGACAGGTGCATATGTGGGGAGGGATCATTATCCGTTTCAGTAAAAAGAATATCTTGTTGAATGATAGTGCCATTTTTGCAATATGTTACAAATTCTTTTTCTAGGTGGTTGTACATTGTTATCTTTTGACAATTTAAATAGAAGAACTGGCTAAACATAATATTAAAAGGCTCACATACCCTAAAACTGGAAGGTGCTGGGTAGACTGCCATGATGACATCCATAATTCTCTCTGGGCCCCAAAACAATCCAGGCGCCTTCTTCAGCTTATCGTCTTACTCTCTACTCTCTTACAGCGCTTACTCTCTACCCTATTCATCTTTGCAGTCAACTTCGGGTGTGGTTTCCTCACTTTGTTTGGGATTGGGCTATCAAATTACAGCACTAAATCAGTGCTTGGTGTGACTTGGGAATTGTTCCTTCTCCTGGCTGAGCCAAGTTATAAGGACATTAAGATGAACAACTTTTCGTTTGGCATCCTGCTGTCTTCCCAGAATTAAGCACTGGACCAAGTCCTACCAGGATGCAAGAGCACCTTCATAAAGCTTCTCAGACCCAGTCTCCTCCCAAACTAGAAACCACTGGACAACCTCAGTGATCCCCACGCTAGGATAATGTCCCCAGGCTGAGGTTATGAACAAGGGTCTCATCTCATTTAGAATGAAGTTTCAGGAAAGCTTGATGTAATGTTTTATATTTGCAGGCAGTGGTCAAGTTTGGGAATTCTCCCCCTGAGTTATCTTTTTTGATCTCCCAACAATCCTTTTGCTGTGGGTGTCAGGGAATCACCATTTTATCGATGAAGAAACTGAGGGTCATATACCTAAGACTTGTTCAGTCTTGCTGGTTATTAAGTGTCAGGGACAGAAGTCAGTATACCTCTGAGGGCACAGATTATAACAATGAACAAGTATTGAATCCAGTCATACTAGTGTCTTCTGAGACAAATAAAATTCTCCCCTTCCTTTTCTGTCAAACTATAAGTAAGTAGAAAGCAAGACGCAAGCAAATTTAATGACTTTGCACCTGTTTTATTAGTTATTTTCATGGTATGCTTTCCTAAGTTTCTTTTTCATGTTCGGATGGGGTAATTTTATAATGTATGCAAATAAATTAGCAGAAACCAAATTAAATTTCACAAGGTTAGGTCCTCTGCTGAATGCTGCTAGATTTAACATGTTGATTAATGCCTTGAATATGGAATCAAAAGCATTCTTATTAAACTTGACAATGATACCCAATTGGGTGGGGGTGGCTGGCACTTAGGAGAACTGGAATGAAATTTAAAGTGACCTTGACAACCGGAAAAGGAAAAAGAGGTCAAAATTCAATAGAAAGCTTTGTAGAGTGATTCATTCAAGAGAAGAGGGGGGAAAAAAAAAACAAAGGAGAACCACAGAAATCAGAGAGCACTGACTGGGCAATTATAGCAAAAACGGAGCTGGAGATCAGAGTGAACAATAGGCTTCAAAGGCACCAGCTCTAGATCTGTCATTTCTAAAAGGAAGGCATGATATTGGGAGGGACAAATAGGGGGGAATTCAAGCTGATTCCCCAACTACATTTAAAAGAGATCAACCTTTACGGGAAAAAATATGGTGCTTTGTTGGAACCCTGAAATGCCTGAAGCTTAGAAGCCAGATACTGACAACTTTGCAAGGTCTCCTAGCAAATGAGAGTCTGAGATAATGAAAAGTTTTTTATTTTAAAAGATTCTGAAAAGTTCTGGTACTCTCTTCCTTTGTTCATGCAACGTTCTTCTTTCCCTTCTACAGGGGCAACATCTACTTTCCATCAAGAGGGCATGAAGGCTCTTCCTCCTCCTCCAGGAGGCCTGCCCTGAGCCCTCCCCTTCTGGGAACCCCACTGACCCCTGGTGTCTCCTGAGAGAACTTAGCGGTGGAGGGCTTCGCTTGTGTCATTTCACTAGTCTTCCAGGAAGCCCCCCTGCTTGCACCTACTACTCCTACACTGCTATAACTCCTACTCTGGAAATGGGAAACCGAGGAGTGAAAGCTTATGAACTGACATAGCCACCTTCACTTGATTAGTGAGCAGCAGAGCTGGACTTGACTCAAGCCTCTGAGGCCATGCCCTCACGCCACACCCGCCCAACCACGTGTGCCCACAGCACGGCCCTGTGCTTGCTGTGTTCACATGCCGCCTCCATCCATCTGCAGCTCACTGAGGTGCCACACTTTATTTTCAGAGCCCCACGTGGGGCTTGGGATGGATCAATCCATATGCATTCAATGAAAGGTTTTCAAACAATTAGATGGCATTCTATGGGAATTTCTGAATCATTCTTTGACTGAAGGAAAACAGAAAATAAAACAAAGTCGAAGAGAATCTACACATTTATAGAAACTGGAAATCAGAATTCTGAACAAAGCCAGATCATATTACTAAAGTGGTGTTACAATTTTCTTTTCAAGGAATTCTAAAGAATGCAAATTGTTAAACATAAGTTTATAATACCTCTGTACATGTCTGTAAGTGTACACATGTGTATATATGTACATCTGTAGTGTAATTTTATCTAAAGGTAAGGAGAACTATGACCCTCAGAACATGACCCTCATAGACCCTCAGAACATGACCCTCAGTTTCCTCATAGACAAAATGGTGATTCCCAGATACCCAGAGCAAAAGGATTGTTGGGAGATCAAAGAAATAGAGGAAAACAACCACAATGGGAAAGACTAGAGATCTCTTGAAGAAAATTAGAGATACCAAGGGAACAATTTCATGCAAAGATGGGCACAATAAAGGACAGAAACAGTATGGACCAAACAGAAGCAGAAGATATTAAGAAGAGGTGGCAAGAATACACAGAAGAACTACACAAAAAAGATCTTCATGACCCAGATAACCATGATGGTGTGATCACTCACCTAGAGCCATACATCCTGGAATGTGAAGTCAAGTGGGGTCTAGGAAGCATTATTATGAACAAAGCTAGTGGAGGTGATGGAATTTCAGTTGAGCTATTTCAAATCCTAAAAGGTGATGCTGTGAAAGTGCTGCACTCAATATGCCAGCGAACCTGGAAAACTCAGCAGTGGCCACAGGACTGGAAAAGGTCAGTTTTCATTCCAATCCCAAAGAAAGGCAATGCCAAAGAATGTTCAAACTACCACACGATTGCCCTCATCTCACATGACAGCAAAGTAATGCTCAAACTTCTCCAATCCAGGCTTCAACAGTACATGAACCGTGAACTTCCAGACGTTCAAGATGGATTTAGAAAAGGCAGAGGAAACAGATCAAATTGCCAACATCCACTGGATCATGGAAAAAGCAAGAGAGTTCCAGAAAAACACCTACTTCTGCTTTATTGACTATGCCAAAGCCTTTGACTGTGTGGATCACAATAAACTGTGGAAAATTCTGAAAGAGATGGGAATACCAGCCCACCGGATCTGCCTCTTGAGAAATTTGTATGCAGGTCAAGAAACAACAGAACTGGACATGGAACAACAGACTGGTTCCAAATTGGGAAAGGAGTACGTCAAGGCTGTATATTGTCACCCTGCTTATTTAACTTATATGCAGAGTACATCATGAGAAATGCTGGGCTGGATGAAGCACAAGCTGGAATCAAGATTGCCAGGAGAAATATCAATAATCTCAGATATGCAGATGACACCACCCTCATGCCAGAAAGCAAAGAAGAACTAAAGAGCCTCTTGATGAAAGTGAAAGAGGAGAATGAAAAAGTTGGTTTAAAACTCAACATTCAAAAAACTAAGATCATGGCATCTGGCCCCATCACTCCAAGGCAAATAGATGGAGAAACAATGGAAACAGTAACAGACTTTATTTTCTTGGACTCCAAAATCACTGCAGATGGTGACTTCAGCCATGAAATTAAAAGACGCTTACTCCTTGGAAGGAAAGTTATGACCAACCTAGATAGCATATTAAAAAGCAGAGACACTACTTTGCCAAGAAAGGTCCGTCTAGTCAAGGTTATATTTTTTCCAGTGGTCATGTATGGATGTGAGAGTTGGACTGTGAAGAGAGCTGAGCACCGAAGAATTGAAGAGAGCTGAGCACTTTTGAACTGTGGTGCTGGAGAAGACTCTTGAGAGTCCCTTGGACTGCAAGGAGATCCAACCAGTCCATGCTAAAGGAAATCAGTCTTGAATATTCATTGGAAGGACTGACGCTGATGCTGAAACTCCAATACTTTGGCCACCTGATGCGAAGAACTGACTCATTTGAAAAGATCCTGATGCTGGGAAAGATTGAGGGCAGGAGGAGAAGGGAATGACAGAGGATGGCATCACCAACTCTATGGACATAAGTCTGAGTAAGCTCTGGGAGTTTGTGATGGACAAGGAAGCCTGGCATGCTGCAGTCCATGGGGTCGCAAAGAGTCAGACATGACTGAGTGACTGAACTAAAATAACTGAAAGAGAACTATAGAGTATTTTAATATTATCAACTCAGGGGAACATGTTTGACACCAAATAACTATTAGAAAAGAATCCAAATTCTAAATGATCGGTAATCATTAGATTAGTTTATCCAATCTGATAATACTACAATTTTCTTTCCTAAACCTAAGACATATTTTGCAAATAATTTGATTTCAGTTTGTCAAAACAAGGACAATAACAATTCAAGTACACCAAACAAATGATACTATATATATTTTAGTCTCACAGTCAATTGAGATAACACGCTATTAGCACCCAGTTACTAGGGTAAAGCGTCTGCCTACAATGTGGGAGACCCGGGTTCGATCCCTGGGTCCGATCCCTGGGTCAGGAAGATCCCCTGGAGAAGGAAATGGCAGCCCACTCCAGTACTCTTGCCTGGAAAATCCTATGGACGGAGGAGCCTGGTAGGCTACAGTCCATGGGGTCACAAAGAGTTGGATACAACTGATGGATTTCACTTCACTTCACTGGTGATGAATATAATTGCCTGCAGCACAGGATAAAATATTTCTGAAGACAGCGATGTACTCACCCATAACTCTGGAATCAGCAGTGTAGTGTCTTAACTATCAACATGACATCATGTTCCTTGCCCGGCAGAGAGTGGAACTAATTCTCAGCAGCACAGCCAACACCGAGCAGCCTCCCCTCAAGGCCGTGCCATTTGTTAAAGGGAGAGCAGGCAGGGGCTAGCGGCTGGAGAGACTGGCGAATATCATTTCTTTTATGATATTTATTTATTCTTTAATGATTATTACTTTCAACCATTAAACACGTCTCAGGTTCTCTGTGATATTTTGCTCAGGTCAAATTCTGATTACAGAAAAGACTGAGAACATATTCAAAGCAGGGTTACATGGTATAACTCAGTGGCAGCCCTAGGAAACCATTAGCATGACTGCAGCATTCAAAAGCTCTGCTCCATAAAAATGTAGACACACTAACATGAGAGCACTGAATCAGTCACCAAATATCATTCATAATACTACAAAAGTAAGTCTAAAATATATAAGGAACCATCACCTCAATACATCCTAAAAGATACCCTTTGATCAAGCAAACTCACAGCAAGCCAGTCCTGTGAGCACTGGGGAGAACATTCAGAGGTTACAAACACATGGCTTAACTGACAGCAGAAGATCAGATCATCAGAGAGTTCCCTGCATTAACCATTTACTCTGCAGAGGAAGGACAACAATACATCATCTTAAAAACTCAATCAGAAATAGAAACAGACTTATAGATATCAAAAACAAACTTATGTTTACACATAGGGAGACAAACATGGTGGGAGAGGGATAAACCAGGAGCTAGGCATGAACACACACACAGCTACTGGAAATAAGATAGGTAACCAACAAGGACCTACTCTACTGCACACTGCATCGTTCCCTGTATATAGGGAACTCTATATTCTGTGATAATCTCTAATAGAAAAGAATCTGAGAAGAAGGAATATATGTATAACTGAATCACTTTGATGCACACCTGAAACTAACACAGCATTGTAAATCAACTCTATTCCAATAAAATTTAAAAAGAGAAAAAAAAAAATTCAATTAGGATACCACTGCAGAAGCTAGACACAGAGAGAGAGAGAAAAGCATGGACCAGCTTTTATGTGAGGAGAGGAAGAGATGGAATAAGCAGCAGAAAGAAATTGAGCAATGGCCTCCTGCCCCATAAAATACATAACTCACAAACACAAACATTTCTTCAGAGACCAAGAACTGAAGTTGTCCTTGGCACCTTGGATATTAAGAGGCTGTTTTTCCCCAGAGGTGGTGCAAAGTCAGTCTTTGCTCACTGAGCTCTGCTTTCTAATAGGCTAGCTAAGGAATGAGTATTTACACACTGCACAATTCATAGTTTGGGGCCAGCGATACTGCTAAATCTAGTTTTCACTTTGGTGATAAGCAACTTGTCCCTCAGAATGAAAACGAGCAGCTTGGGATTTCCTGTTTTCAGCATTTGGTTGGTTTGCTCTCCTGTGTAGAGCGTCGCACCCTCAGCTAGTCATATGTATATTGCTTCCGTGTGTGACAGTGCTGGTTAAACCATTCTCACCCTAGAACAGAGAGACATGGCTCCTAGGGCAAAGCTGTGAACTCTGGCCAAGGTGTCCTGATAAGTTCTGGATGCTTACTCAGTTCAGTTCAGTTCAGTCGCTCAGTCGTGTCCAACTCTTTGAGACCCCATGAATCGCAGCACGCCAGGCCTCCCTGTCCATCACCAACTCCTGGAGTTCACTCAGACTCATGTCCATGGAGTCGGTGATGCATTCCGGCCATCTCATCCTCTGTTGTCCCCTTCTCTTCCTGCCCCCAATCCCTCCCAGCGTCAGAGTCTTTTCCAATGAGTCAACTCTTTGCATGAGGTGGCCAAAGTACTGGAGTTTCAGCTTTAACATCATTCCTTCCAAAGAAAACCCAGGGCTGATCTCCTTCAGAATGGACTGGTTGGACCTCCTTGCAGTCCAAGGGACTCTCAAGAGTCTTCTCCAACACCACAGTTCAAAAGCATCAATTCTTCGGCACTCAGCTTTCTTCACAGTCCAACTCTCACATCCATACATGACCACTGGAAAAACCATAGTCTACTAGTCATGTTTTAAAGTAGGATTTTAAAACTGTGTTCCACCATATACCATTGGTTTGAATTCAGTTTGAAAGCTGGAGTTGAAAGGTCTTGGACAACAAGGAGATCAAACCAGTCCATCCTAAAAAAAATCAACCCTGAATATTCATTGGAAGGACTGGTGCTGAAGCTGAAACTCCAATACTTTGGTCCCCTGATGTGAAGAACTGACTCATTGGAAAAGACCCTGATGCTGGGAAAGACTGAAGGCAGGAGGAGAAGGGGACTGAAGATGAGACGGTTGGATGGCATCACCGACTCAATGGACATGAGTTTGAGCAAGCTCCGGGAGATGGTGAAGGGCAGGGAAGCCTGGTGTGCTGCAGTCCATGGGTTCACAGAGAGTCAGACATGACTTAGCAACTGAATAACAACAACATGAGATCTTTTTTATTTTTTAAAGATTTTTTTAAAAAATGTGAACCATTTTAAAAGTCTTTATTGAATTTGTTACAATATTGTTCATTTTATGTTTTGATTTTTGTCTGTAAGGCATGTGGGATCTTAGTTCCCTGAACAGGGACCTAACCTATACCGCTGCATTGGAACATGAGGTCTTAACCACTGGACCACCAGGGAATTCTCTATGGAGTTTAAATTTTTTTTTTTTAAATATGTTTTAAGTTTGTATAAGAATACACAATTTCCTTTCTCTTCATCTGGCCTAGAATCACAGCCAATCTATAATGCTAAAATAAGATGCTGTCATTTAATTGGTGGAAAACACTCTGATTTGCTTTCTCTAACCTTGAAGAAAAGCAACAGTAGAGATGTTATTATAGTTCCTAAAAATTCCTAAACTTGCTAACCTATTGACCCTAATAGTTACTTGCTATTTATTCTTCTACTGCCCTCTCCTTAATGAGAATTTTCACAAAGCACATAAACTATGTCCTTACCATTTGCCATTTAAAAGCTTACGTCTTTATAATAATTTCCAAAAGTATTCTTCATATAAATAACCCATGATCTTTTTTTAAGTTTGGGAAGCTTAAGTAATCTACTTAAAAAGAGACCTACCAAATAGTTTTGCAAGACCCCCAGGCTTGCTTGTTATTAACTGCTGGCATCATTTCTTCCAGGCCTTGGGAAATCCTTGAGCTCTGAGTTGACAGTGCTTTGTATTGGGAAAGTATCCTTGCATACTTCACAAGAAGCTTGCTAATCACACTGTCAGTGCCTAAAACATGAAGATCTCAAATGATCCTTTTAGAAACAAGATGTTTGTAAATCAGAAAATGGGATTTTTTTCTTAATATCCTCCTGAGTCTATTTTCTGGTTCCTTCCATACTGAGGAAGAAATGTATAACTTTCTAAAATTACAAAACTCCTTAGCAGTTGCCTCTCAAAAGAATGGAGCACAATAAGCAACAAAGTCTATCTAAGCAGAAAATAGTATAGACAAGCTCATTTCTTCAAAGGGCAATCCTAACATTCAACTAGAAAGCTTTCTTTTCATTGTGGTTATTTTTATCTTCTGTGTTAAACATCGTCAGCCAGGTATGGCACTTACAGGTGACAGACAAAAAGAAAACTTAAACAGATCAAAGAGAAGAATCTATAAAACCAAAGGCCTCAAACAACTGCACCCACGCCAAAATAGTTTCCTTGCTTTATTAGTTCAATGGTCATTTTTCTAATACTGTTATTAATTGTTTTACAGGTTCCAGTATCTGGTGTGATCTAAAGCTGAATGATGTTCCTACTAATTATAGTAAGCAGTAAGCAAAGGAATCCAGCAAGTTAGCTGTCAGCCTATTTGTTTCTATGAAAAGTGCAACTTGTGAAAAGAAAGTTCTTTTTATGAAAGGTAAGCCTGGGTCTGAAAATAAAATACAGCTGGCAAGGCAGCTAAAAACACCACTTACTGATGTCTGATATTGGATTAAAAGTTAAACATGGTGATTAACAAAATCAAGAGCAGGAGCTAGAAAAGAGAATATATTCTTTATACGAAGAGTCTGTTTGGACCCTGAGAAAATAGCCTAAGTGCTTTTGTTTCAGTCCACAGGCATATTGTTGCTATTAGAGAAACATAAAGGGTCTATAATATTGCCCCACATGTAAAGAAGGTAAAGGATAAAAGAAATCATGCGAACACAACTTGTCTCTTTTAAAGGAAATAATTCAATTAACACCACTTTAAGGCTCTTAGGCTTCCTTTTATCTTTCTAGAGCTTCAACCCTACTCATGAATGTTTTTCATCTTATTTGCTTTATTTTGACTGATGGCATTGGAGAGCTTTCTGAATAACAAGCAGTGACATTCTATCCACTCTACTTACTGATAGAGAAAAGTATGCTTCCTTTTACTAGAGAATTTGACATAGAATGACCCAAACAAATACAAATAAGCATGTATGATGACTAGTTACTGGGCAGATAACCTGGCCAGCCCCTTAAATCTTTGAGGGCAAGATGCTGTTAAAATCCTTGTATCTGACTTTCTGTGAACTTCAAATTCTTCTTTCGTCATGAAGTGAGCTACGTGACAGCTGGTAGGCTCTCTACTTAGAACGCTGTGTCTGTTGATCCACTGCAGGGAGGTCCAACCTAAAGGTCACCGGGTGTCTAAGAGAGACCGAGCTTCCCTTTGAAGTTTAGAATATTTGAGACCTCCTAGGGGCTGGCCATTCTGGGTGTGCTCTCCACACCACTGAACGTTCCTTGATGGGGAGGCACCAGGCCCTTTTAGCATCTTTATTTAGCTCATGATCCACATATTATTTGTCACAGTGTGCTTTGGAATATCCATGTCCAAAATGATGCCAAGTTCGATCACTTTAGAGTCTAAAGGCTATTTTTTAGACTCTCCATGAACCTAGAGCTTTACTCAACACACAAAGATGTATTTTTAATACCAAAATATCATTACAAAGGTTTACTGAACAAAGGTATTTTAAGAAGGGGTAGGAGACATTTGTTTATATCAAAAATGTCCTCTGGACACTTGGTCCACATCAAAAGGTCCTTGAAATTTGGTTATATCCAAAAAAGCACATAAGCATATTTGGTCCATGACAAGTGATTATGGAAAGGACAAATAACAAAGTCTTTTTGGCATGGACCAAATGTCTCCATGGATGCTTTCAATAGGACCAAATGTCTTTCAAGGTTAAGGAGAGCCATAAGATGTAAAAGGATAATTACTTTATAAAAGGTAGGATATTTTTCAGAGGAGAAAAAATAGGTAGTAAATGATATAAGACTTGATAAAATAATTATTATAACAGTCTTCACATTTACTGAGCTCTACTGTATGAATCTCTATTCTTGCCACAGATCATATTTAATATTCATGATGGCCTCTTAAGATAGTTACAACCAACATCCACATTTTAAAGATGAGGCAAGGATACTTATAGAAGTCAAGAGGCTTGCACAAAGCCCCACAACTAGGAACTGAAGTCCTCTGCTGAACCCACCCAATGAGGATTTGATGTAACATTTGAAGTGATATTGCTAGGTCTTGAACCCAAGTTTGTGGTGGTACAGCAGTGGGTCAGAATTCCCCACCAGCCCTTTAAAACCAGCATTATGAAAACAGGAAGACCTAAAGAAAGCTAGAGTCAGACCTTTGAAAAGCAATACAGAAACAGTCTGAAATTACCACAGACACAGGACCAAAAGCAGGGAAAAAAATAGGAAAGGGTGATAGTTCTGTAACACTGCCACCGGCTACAGCAACTGAGGTACACAGGAAGTTGATACATCCCGGAGCCACCAAGCACCACTTGAGGTTAATCCTTACACACTTCCACATTAACCCTCCCATGCTGTTGTCTCAATTTAGATGCCAATTCATATTATTAATGTTATTATTTGCATGCAAAGACAACGCCACTATACCACTACCAGCCTTAGAAGGAGTACTTGGCACTGGTTCTTGGTAAAAGGTTTATCCTAAACCACCTAGGCTCTTACCTGTTTGCCCTAACCAATTAGATAATTCATTATTTTCAACTTCCAAAGAGAAACGTTAATGTATTTGGGTGCATTTATAAAATCAACTGGCCTCAAATTTCATATTTTATATTCCTATTAAGGAAAAACAGTTTATTTTCTATGTGCCATTAAACTAATGATTTGCTCTACTGCCATGTATGCATCAGGGGAGAAAGAAACACTTAGCAACGTCTCCCTCTAGGATAACCTTTCTTCGTACGATTTAATATCAAGGACATGTGACGACCATGTCAAAGCCATTGGCCTTCTCCCCTTCATATTTCACAGTGACTCACCCAAAGATGCCAGAATAAGATTAGAAAAATATTTATGACTCTGTTGAATATGGATAAAGAGCTCTCTTGTTGATAAAGTTACCACAATTATTTTTTTTACCTTATGACAGTTTTTAGAAATTAGGCAGAGAAAGAGTAGTTACTCACGTTCTCCTTGTCAGGAATCCCTAGAAAAGGAAAGAGAGAAAGAACATGAGTTAGAAGATCAGCTTGGAAAATGGAAATTAAATCCCTTGCTGAATCAAACCAAGTAAAAATTTGATGTTTTCAATTTGTCTTTCCATAAAAATGTACATACTGCTGCTTGGAAAAAAAGCAGCACCTACCAAAATCTGTAACATAAACAAATCAATGAATCAGAGCAGGGCTATGTGCCAGACAACAAAATATCACGCTTATTTTGCTTTTCTACCATATGCTTTACTCTCCTAGAGGTAAAAAGTCATCCTTGCTTATTTTATACCATGTGAGCAACTAATTCCTCTGTCTTGAGCACAAGAACACTCAGAATTTTAGAAAAACACATCACACTCTTAAGTTGCAATTGTTATATTTTTACAAGGCAAACCACCTCACACCATTCAGGGATCTGAACTTGGGGGCAAGTTGCACATAAAAACCACCAGCACACAATTTTTATCTTGGGCACAGCCAACTCTTGCTTCTTTCAAGTCAGGTGTGAGCACAGCAATGGCTATTTCCAGAGATGTCTCAGTCTTCTTAGCAAATAAGTTAATCATTCATCCATTCACTCATTTACAAACATTGGCTCAGATGGTGAAGAATCTGCCCGCAATGTGGGAGACCTGGGTTCGATCTCTGAGTTGGAAAGATCCCCTGCAGAAGGGAACAGCTACCCATTCCAGTATTCTGGCCTGGAGAATCCATGGACAGAGGAGCCTGGCGGGCTACAGTCCATGGGGTCACAAAGAGTCGGACAGAACTGAGCAACTAACACTCAATCACCCAATATTTTTAATAAGGAGCCACACAGCACTTAAAATATTGGCATTAAAAGCACCAAGCGCCCATCCTAATAGGCAGCAGTAAGCAGGAGAGGGAAGAAAGGAATAGATTACTAGGAAACACACCCTAATTAAACTTTGACCACCATAGTATCAGGACATTAAAGCTCTGACAGAAAACAAGCGGATGGAGAGGGTTGTTCTCTCAAGCAGAGAGTATTAATGAACATGTTTGCCATCACTTCCCAGATCTCTCAAAAACAGTAAGGGTATCCCAAGGTCAGCATTCAGAAATTCATCTTGAATCCATCTAGCCATTTATCCCTCCACCCATCCAACAACCACTTGAAAAGACTAGATTTGACAGAATGAGGAGATACAGGTTGTAACAGAATGAGGTTGTAACAGAAGCTTACTTTCTAGGAGGTTTAATAAGACAAATGCAGTTATACAAATCCTCATATTGGAGTGGATAGAAATTAGGGTATCTGAAGAGAAACAATATTGAAAAGGTGATCTCAGGACACGTAGGAACCTGAAAGTTGGGCTAAGGCATTAGCGGTCTTGGAATTTCACTTTCTATGACGGGCAGTGGACTATCATTAAAGGTTCAGAGCAACAGAGTGATATGAACAAGAAAAGGAAAGGAAGGGACTTTCAAAATTAAAAAACATTTAAGATACAGAAACTGGAGACAATGACATGGGTCCGTGATTGAAGTCCAAAGACATTCAGTTGAGGAAATTTGGACTTGGATTCGGTGGGGGCTGTTATTAAGGAAAATCATCCTAGCAATTGGGCGTGGTAATGGTGTGGTTTTTGCATGGAAAAGTCTACATTTTCAAAAACGTCTGCTGAAATGTATATATATGACTAGAAGAAGAAAATATGGCAAAATGATTATGTGAAAATACCTATCAAGTTAATAAAAATCACATTCAAGTATTAAATATTAATTAAATCAAAGCGATGAAAATACAGGTGTTAACTGTATCATCCTGTATGTTTGAAATTTGTCATAATAAAACGTAAATTGAAGAAGTTCTGTGTAAGTCAGGTGTAGGGTAAACCTTGGGTGAAATAATGAAGACTCACAGCCATTGAGCCATCTTTGCTCTCAGGTCAAGGGTGATGAGGCCCTCAGCCAGGCAGCTGCAGCAGGGAGAGAAAGCAAAGAGTATGAGCACCAGAGAGGAAGGAGCAAGGGACAGACCAGTGATTAACCTCAGTGGGTGGCGGTGAGAGAAGAGAGGGCTCCAAACAGTGGAGGCCTAGCACCTTGTACGGGAGGACAGTGAAGTTATGAATGGAAATAGGCTTTCAGCAGAAGGACGGTTTGTGGGAATCACCATGTGCTCCATTATCAACACTGTGAGTGCATGAGACCAGCAGGACTACCTGGTGGGAAGAAAACCAGCAGTCATTTGGAAAGTTAGGCTGCCTTTTGTAAGACTCAAATGGAGCTACTGGTTTCAGGAAGGATCTGTATCAGTTGCAAGAAAGGATGCAACGATCGAGCGGAGAGTATAGAGAAAAAAAAGAAAAACAGCCAAGGCTGGACTTGAGTAGTGACTGAATTTCCAGATGAGGGGAAGAAGTACCCATGAAAGGGACAAGAATACAAGTGGCCATGAGAAAACCAGGATAATTCAGTGGAGCATGGGACCCAAGGGAGAATGGAGACTGAACATGGAAACTCTTACTCAGTCAGAGAATGGAGAATAGTAATGACTGAGTCTGGTTATTGGTTGGTCACTGGAGAATTTAGATGGTTCGAGTTGGAAGTCAGACTTTGAAGGGTTAAAGATTCACTGGTGTTGAGAAAATAGTAGTTCACATCATTTGGGTTCTTATTATACGCCCAGTGCCCTTCTAAATGGAGATTTCGAGGTGGGGCGGTGTTAAAAATCTGCCTGCTGAAACAGGAGATGTGGGTTTGGTCCCTGGGTGAGGAAGATCCCCAGGAGGAGGAAAGAGCAACCCACTCCTGTATTCTTGCTGGGAAAATCCCACGGATAGAGGAGCCTGGTGGGCTACAAACCATGGGGTTGCAAAGACTTGGAGATGACTGAGCATACACGCATGCACCCTTCTAAACATTTGACACGTGCTCTTCTTTCAGTCTCCAAAACAATCCTATGAGGAAACTGAGGCGCAGAGACATTAAGTGCCTTGCCAGAAGCCACACAGCTAGGAAACAGCACAACTGGGATTTCCAACTTGGTTACTGATCATCCCTAGATCAGCCAGAAGAGAAAAATCAAGAACAGGAGAAGAAACTAAAAGAAAGATCCGTCCTCCAACATCCACCTCTCCAAGGACAGAAAAGAAACTGAGAAGGAGAATGCACAGGCTGCCCAGAAACATGAAACAGAGGGAAAGGGAGCTCACTTCAGATCCTGATCAAGCGAGAAGGGTCACCTGTGGAGAGCGATCTGTTTGAGTGAGAGTGGGAATTCAAGGAGGTATTCAAGAAGACATGAGGGTGACTCTGGCTCTGAGATGCTTGGAGTGGAAGCACTGCTTGATCCATCAGTGTGTCAGCATTGAAGTGCTACAGCATCAGAAACCCCAGGGCTTGCTGCGTTATCACACATACATGGACAAGAGCCAAGTCAAGGGACCCAGAGCCTCAACAAGCAACTCTCAGGGATAGTACTGAGTGCTAAAAAGGTGTTTCCAACATGCATGAACAGATAGACTCAGGACACAAAATTACTTTGAGTCTAGTGGGCACCCATTAGGAAAGAGTATCACAGAGAAAAACTTCCTTTCTTTTATGAGCAGCCAGAGACCGGTCTCCTACAAAAGGCTCGGAATTTGAAGAGAGCACGATTTAAGAAGAATAAAGAATGATTCGTGCTGCTTCTTTCCTTAAGAGCATCAAAATAAGCAAGAGGTGGAGCACTCAGGTGTCTACATGTGACTGAGATAAGCACAGTTCATGAATCCCATTTTAAAAGAACCTTCAAACCATACTTTAAGATGAAGGTCCTTTGAGAAAGCATGCTGAAGTTCCAACTAGCACCAGAGCATACCTCCCTCTATCAGCTAAGGCCACATAATTATATTGTAGGAACAATTTTTTAAAATAACCCAAGAATGGGCTGGAGGGTCTGTTTATCCATAAAAGAGTCTGGAGACTTATTCTGTCAAGCTGGTGTTGGACAGATTTTTCTTTGTCACATGAAAACACATACCGCATGACAAATTTTTAGATACAAGTGTTCACATTTTTCACTTACTGTCATTGTTAGAGCCCGTTTCCATAACACCATAAGGAGGAGCCAGAAGTCCTGCCATGTACTGTCGATATTTCTGAAAGACAAGATTGTAAACTCAGTGCACAGATATTTACTCACTTGGAGCATTCATGTGTTTACATGTTAAAAAGAAGAAAAGCTGGATGTCAGTAAGCATCTGAGTCTTGTATTTATAGAGCCATGAAGCGTGCTGTCTGGGCTCTGTGGCCTAAAATAAAAATGCTGTGTTCTAAAGAGGTCTTCCCGGATGAGACTGTAAGTGCCCCTGCCTCGGGAGGGGTTTCTACTGCAACCCACTCCTTCACGGTTTGTGATTGATTAACCAAACAGTGTGGGCTTTTGCCCTCCCCTCCACCTCCTGCCTGGCTTCTCATTCTCTCAAACATGTGCTCAGGTTTTTGTGGAGGAAAAAGACATTTGGTTTTTATAGATGCAGATACAAATAAAAGTGCCACCTTCCTAACAGGTGAATGGCACTCAATCGGCCGTCTTTCAAAGCAAAAAGAAATGCATCTCTGGAAAGTGTCTGATGTGAAAGAAGCTGATTCATTACTATTTGCCAGCTTCCTTTTACACTGTACACCTGCCCGTTATGTGACCTCCAAAGAACCTGTGGGATGTTGTCAAATAGAATAGTTTGGCTTCATTTAGAACTATTTAGATCCTTCTGAATTTTCTCCCTCTGACTTTTGGTCCAGACGTGCTTTAAAACCTGAGGCTCAGTGATACATATTAGCGCCGGGAGTCTGTGCTGTTTTGAAGGAATAAGGCTTGGTGAGCATACAGCAAGCAGATCAAGCTCCCAGTGAGACAGAAGTGACATTTATGAAGAATGGAATATGAGTGTGAGACATTCTCTCTTCTCAGGTAATAAATACAGCCTCCTCCCCTTGCAGAATGAAAGCTGGGCAATTTTATTTGTTGCGTGGTGTCATGTATATTTATGGTTTATAATTATGATGGCACATAAATGTTAAACAGCATCAAAAGAATCAACACTTCATAATGTGCTTGTGGGTTACACAAACGTCAGCAGAAAAGACTTCATCTGTAGCAATGGGCAGCTGGCAGCATGCAGTATTTGAGCAGCCATCTGGCCCATTTGGTAGATTTGAATGGTGTTTGTAATGTAACATTGATGAGCTCTCAAAAGAGCCTTCTTCTAGTCAAGATGTGACTAGCTTTTTTTTTTTTAATCCTTTTTTCTTCTCCTTCTGAGGCAACTATACTAACACCTGCATGCAGACATTCAAAATCATGATTTCTCTCTGCCTCTGAGTTAACTAATCACTCAAACATACCCATGGGACCAATCAATCACCCTGAATTCCTGACATTTCCCTTTGATAATTTCTTCGTTCTGCTTTTCCTTTTTCTTATGATACCATCTACTCTTCTTCCTCATGAGAAAGCACCGGGCAAAGCACACTTCTGTGCATAATATTATGCTGGACTCTGAAAAAACAGGCTCAGAGAGAGCAGATGGGGGCTAGGTTATGTTCAAAGAAGGTTCTATGACCCCGCACAGTCTTTTGAGGTATTCCTCTCACTGTTAGCAACTCCATTAACAGGCTCCTGAAAGAAATAATTCATGTTAAATTAAAGGAGCAATTTTGCTTGGCTTAGAAATGCTGTTTTGGATGCAGCGAATGCATTTGTCTTGGGCACCTCAAAATCAAGTTCCATGAACTCCACGGAAGCACATTCCTGACTCCTAAGTGAACAGGACTTTGCCTCCCTTCAGCTCCATAGCATGGGGTCTAGGGTTTGCTCATGGAGCGTGATACCAGAGCAGTCACTCCTGGGAAGGGAAGACAGAGCAGCCATTCAGGGAGCAGAGTACGGGCTGCGTTTCAGCATGTAGATGCACTGAGCACCCACTGTGCCCTCACTGTGCCCTCGACACTGGGCTCCCTGCAGAGAATGGGCAGGGCCCTTTGCACTTCGAAAGCATCAATCTCCTAAGGACAGCAGTACTGTTGTACTCAGTACAGGGTACTCTGTCTTGCACATAATAGAAAATTAATATATATCTGTTGGCTTTTGGAATGTGAATGGAAATTTTCATACATATATAAAAATAGAGTATCACACCACATACTTAACATACAGCCTCAATAACTGTTAACTCATGACTAATGTTATTTCATCTACAATCCGATCCACTTGCCCCTTCCAGAGTTATTTTGAAGCAATTCCAGATATCATATCATTTAATCCACATATATTTCAATAGAAATCTCTAAAAGGTAAGGATTCTTTTTTTCCCCCAAAACAAAACCATAATACCATTATCTCAACTAAGAAATGTAATATCTCCATAATATTCAGTCAGGTTCAAATGTCTAATTGCTTTATATATGTCATTGCTGAATTGAATTTATAAATAACTTATTAGATACATAGACGAATGGAACGGAAAAGACTGCCCCAAAATAAACCCAGGCCTACATACATGGCCACTTAATTTACAAAAAAGGAGCCAAGAATATACAGTGGGGAAAGGACAGACTCCTCAATAAATGTGAGGTGTTGGGCAAACTGGACAGCCACTTGCAAAAGAATGCTCAGTCGTGTCCGACTCTTTGCGACCCCATGAACAGCAGCACGCCAGGCCTCCCTGTCCATCACTAACTCCTGGAGTCCACCCAAACCTATCTCCATTGAGTTGGTGATGCCATCCAATCATCTCATCCTCTGTCGTCCCCTTCTCCTCCTGCCTTCAATCTTTCCCAGCATCAGGGTCTTTTCAAATGAGTCAGCTCTTCGCATCAGGTGGCCAAAGTATTGAAGTTTCACCTTCAGCATCAGTTCTACCAATGAATATTCAGGACTGATTTCCTTTAGCATGGACTGGTTGGATCTCCTTGCAGGCCAAGGGACTCTCAAGAGTCTTCTCCAACACCACAGTTCAAAAGCATCAATTCTTCGGCACTCAGCTTTCTTTGTAGTCCAACTCTCACATCCATACGTGACCAGTGGAAAAACCGTAGCCTTGTCTAGAAGGACCTTTGTTGACAAAGGAATGTCTCTGCTTTTCAGTATGCTGTCTAGGTTGGTCATAACTTTCCTTCCAAGGAGTAAGTATCTTTTAATTTCATGGCTGCAATCACCATCTACAGTGATTTTGGAGCCCAGAAAAATAAAGTCAGCTACTGTTTCCATTGTTTCCCCATCTATTTGTCATGAAGTGATGGGACCAGATGCCATAATCTTAGTTTTCTGAATGTTGAGCTTTAAGCCAACTTTTTCACTCTTTTCTTTCACTTTCATCAACTGGACCACAATCTTACACAAAAATTAACTCAAAGTGGATGAAAGTCTCAAAGACCTGAAGCCATAAAACCCCTGGAAGAAATCATAGGCTGTAGGCTCCTTGACATTGGTCTTGGCAACAGTTTTTTTTTTTTTTAAAAACACCAAATGCAAAGGCAACCAGACCAAAAATCAGTAAGTGGGACTACATTAAACTGAAAAGTATTTGCACAGCAAAGGAAACAATCAACAAACGAAAAGGCAAGGTATTAAATGGCAGAAAATATTTACAAATCATATATCTGATAAGGGGTTAATATCCAAAATAAATGAATATAAAAAATCCAAACTCATAGATACAGAGAATAGACTGGTGACTGCCAGAGGTGGAGGGTGAAGCATAGGTGAAATGGGGTTTAAAACCTATTTCTGCAGAACCCGGAGCTCCTAGAGGACCCTCAGGCAAGGTAACACATAAGCAGAGCCTTCAGCTCCTATGGCAACTTGAGTATCTTCACTTTTAGCCGATATAGAATTTAGAGTTCCAAGAGTAATTTCATTTGAAAGATGACTTTTGCTTCTGAAAACTAAAAGTCTACAAACAACAAGAGTAAATAATCTTTAAACTCCCAGCCAGAAAGATGCTATTCAGAGAAGGCATTTCTTCTTCCATGAAGAAATCAGCAAAGACCAAATTAGGATTTGCCTATGAAGTGCTGGGGGGGGGAGAGGAATAAATTGGGAGATTTGGGACTGACACATACGTACCACTATACATAAAATAGATCACTAATAAGGACTTACTGTAGAGCACAGGGAATGCTACTCAATACTCTGTAATGGGCTACATGGGATAAGAATTTTTAAAAGAGTGGATATATGTATACGTATAATGGATTCACTTTTCTGCACAGCATAAACTAATACAACATTGTAAATCAACTATACTCCAAATTTAAAAAAAGAAAAAAAAAGGGTTAGACATCTATGGTTGTAGACTGGCCAAATGACAAGTTACCAACAGAATCGGAAGAACTAAGAATTTAACTAAGATGCATCATAGTGCAATGCTGACCTTCTCCAAGTGAGGTGTACAAACCCCCAGTGTAGCACCCAGCAGGACAAGAGAAGGTGTGACAGGGGTTAACAGAAGCTCTCCCTAGAGCTTAAATTTTATTCTATGTCAAGTAGTTGAAAGGACTACTTTTATACTTTTATATTATGGAGCAGAAAACTAAATTTGCATACATTTTAAAGATTAAAGCATGCAACTTCAAAGAAATTTGAGCTTGCTGCTGGCTGCTTCTAGCTACAAAGGGTCTAGACCCCGGGCATTATGTATTGATTTCCTCTGCATTCAGAGAACTTCAGTGGAAAAACTCAAGTGCCTCTAATGTAATGGAAAGCATGCAGATGCTGGAATCACACAAGAGTGGAGGCAATTCTGATTCTGCCACATGCTACCTATGTGAACTTAAGTAAGTTACCTCAGTTTCCTGGGTAAGGAACTTGGGATAATATCATCTATCTTTCAGGGCCAGTGGGGGGATGAGAAAAAAACTCTAAAGAAGTGCCCAGCATATATTAGGGACTTACTAAATGATTGCTGATGATAATAAAAATAATAATGATAATGATGAGGAAGAGGAGAAGAAAAAACAACAATCAAGAATTGATCAAACAAATCCCAATATATTTGATGATATATCCCAGACAGAGTCTCCAGCTTTAGGGAAGAATACTCTGTGGGTGACTTCTTATTACTGAGGCCGCTGATACACACACAACATAAAGACCCACAATACATCCACTGACCTGTCTACTAAAAGGAGTTGTAAAAACAACATCTTAAAGAGTAGATGTTCTTAAGTCGTTTTACTATATACCGCCTATTTTCATTGGAGAAGACAATGGCACCCCACTCCAGTACTCTAGCCTGGAAAATCCATGGACGGAGGAGCCTGGTAGGCTGCAGTCCATGGGGTTACTAAGAGTCAGACACGACTGAGCGACTTCACTTTCACTTTTTACTTTCACGCATTGGAGAAGGAAATGGCAACCCACTCCAGTGTTCTTGCCTGGAGAATCCCAGGGACAGAGGAACCTAATGGGCTGCTGTCTATGGGGTCGCACAGAGTCGGACACGACTGAAATGACTTAGCAGCAGCAGCAGCCTGTTTTCATACCCACATGGTAAATTAGTCCCAGGAGAAAGGAAGAGCACAAGAGAGTAAACCCAGAAATAACTGAACAAAAATCAGTGAAACCTTATAGCCATCAGAACAGTTTTTGGTTTACCAAATCTTTAAAAAAAATTCTCTAAATTACAATTGGCCAGTTTATAAGGCAAAGTCAGTGCATGGAAGAAGTTCTCAGGCTAGAGAGGCTAGAAGGCTGTCCTAGATGGAGGGGAGAGATGTGCCACTGGCTATCTTAATGTTTTCTGAGAAAGCTGAGAAAAGACAAAGTATGACAGTCTTAGGAAAGTTAAAACCTGGTCCATGTCTCAGCTCCTTCACTATCCCGTCAAGGCCACTGAGCTACGCTGGCTGGAAGGCTGTCAGAGCAGCCACCAGGCCAAGGGCGGCTGGGGGTCACCCAACTCTGCTCCAGAGTCTGGAGCCCCAGCCTGGGCTGCTCCATCCCCAAACAGGGAACACTTCTCCACACAGTGGCTCCACATGGCCCAGCTGTAGCCCAGCAGCCAGATACAAAAGTCGGGCGGCATGTGCTGGAGGAGCAGGCATAGTAGAGACACGTCACATTCTAAAGGCCAGTCTCAATTTGCCAAGCAGGGGATCTCCCTGGAGATCAGTGGTTAAGACTTCACCTTCCAATGCAAGGGGTGCAGGTTGCAACCCAGGTCAGGGAGTTAAGATCCTACAGGCCTTGTGGCCAAAAGAAAAAAAACATAAAACAGAAGCAATATTGTCACAAATTCTATAAAGCCTTTAAAAATGGTTCATGTTAAAAAAAAAAAAAAACAACTTAAAAATTTGCCAAACCGGACTCACAGAGAATAAAGGAAGGCAGGCAGCTTGAACCCTGGCTGAATCCTCTGTGACAAGAGAAGAAGGTATCCCTGTAGGGCAGAACTCCCCACCCTGGAGGTCGAGACCTTCCTAACACACTGAGGCCTTTCCTAGATGTTCTCTGAGCTGCTGCCCGCTGCCAAGGCATCTAGGCTGCCGGTGTGCCACGGTCACCACATTCCCAGCAGCCAGGCAGAGACCTCGGCTTCCAATACAGGCCTTCCCAGCAACTGTCCCCTTTCACCACCAACTCCATCTACCTAGGAGATCATCAAGTTGTAGGAAAAGCATAAATACCGTCCATAGGTTGGGATATCAGCACTAGAAAAACATAACAAACAGGAAGTCATGAGGACTATGGACAGGCCCGGCTATAAACACCTGAGGGTAGGAGGGATTCGCGTGTGCTCAGAACAGGGACACGCTCCTGACAGCCCGTGGTGGGCAGTGTCCAGGGTTGGGGAAGAATAGAGGGCACTGCATCGGTGGTGTGGGGATATGTCCTGCCATCATGTACCAGTCATTACATCTGTACTAGGTTCCCCCAAAGTATTAAGGCTGAGTTCATGAAATGTAATGACAAACAGGTCACCTGGACTTTCTCTGAAAACGCCCTGAGTATGTGGTAGAATAACTTGGAACAGGGATATAAAATTTAGGCTCCCCCCTTTTTGTCTGTTTCTTGGCAATGATTATTTCTTTACAACTTCCATATGCTATGTAAGATATGGTGGGGAAATGGACATAGCACACTGCTCTAAAGTCCCAGAGTCTGGAGAATTTTTAAATGTGTGAAGCACAGATGAGAGGGGGGAAACAGAAAGCGGTTGTAAAGGGAAATCTCCCAGGAGAATTCCCCGTTTACCCTTTTAGAGCCGTATGGACTGCTGCTCTCACAGCAGGTCACTGGCTGGACCAGGTCACCTCTTATGCCAACTTCTTTTGTTTCCTTGTTTCTTGATTTCTATGGCATTGACCTCACAGGGCACAAAGAACTTTCATCGCCTCTTCTTCAATGATGTTTAATTCATCCTTTGGCTCTAGTACACCTATTTCTAAACGGAGGCAAAATTCTGCTTGCCAACTCATGGCCATTTTAAATTCATAAGCAGCCTGCAAGAGCTATAGTTTGGAGGTGATAATGACAACAATAGCTCTAATGGAGGAAGTTTTCCAAACCTGAATCACTTAGGAATCCTAGAGTAAAGCCTGAGTAAGATGACACTGCAAGTGAGCAAATACAGTCTCCCTCCAAAATCTGTTTGAAATTCTCTCTCCTACTGGCCTGTGAAGGTGCAGAGATCCCAACCAAAAGGTGGAGGGACCCTCAAGTACTCTCAGGTGAGATCAGGGCTGCAAAGAATACAGTTAGGCAGCCCTCGCTCAATCACAGAGATGAAGTCAGATTAGCCCTGAAGGAAAGGAAGGGAAAATGCATTCACTTAGTCAAGGGGACAAGAGAGGCACAGTGGGGTCCTCATAGAGGGGTCCTCATGGGCTTTGCATCTAGTGAGGGGACAGCCATTCTCATCTGATCATACAGTCATCTCAGTGCAGGAGCTAGAAGGAAAAAAATACACTGAAAATGTGGCTGGGTGGTGGAGCGTGGGGCAAGTTCAGACATGGGGCTCCGGGCAAGGACATGGAATATGAGACTGAGGAGGCTTGGAGGTCAGAACCAGGGGGCCTTCCAGGTAGAGGGAACAGGGGTGCTGCGGAGACAGAGAAGTGTGTCTGGCAAGAGAGGGGAAGTCGCTGTGGATAGAGCAGTGCTCGGGCCAAACGGCGAGGCTGGGAGGCCATGATGGAGGTTTGGAACATTATCCTCGTACAACTGGAAGCAGTTTAAGTGGAGAAGTGACAAGGGCAGGTATGTGTTTTTAAAAGATCATTCTGGCTGCTGTGTGGAGAACGGTTTTGATGGGAAAACAAGAAAGGCATTAAGCCCTTAAAGGGAGGACAGGCCTGTATATGGCCCCTCAAAGGGGCCTGAGTCTGGGGGAAAAGGAAGACAGAGGAACGTGGACAGAGGGTGGTAAAGACGCTTTGTTCCTCAAGGCCAAACAATCTCCAACCACTTAGACTTACTGATAATAAAGACTCAGATTTCTTGTTGAGGCATGCTCAACACACGTGCACTTTTAATATGACTAAAAGATTGGGGGATTTCAGGGGGCTCACTGGAATGATTATATTAATAATTCTAAGTTAGTGCACACCCTGCATCTTTGAGTATGATTTAGTTAGCCATGTGATTCAGTTAGCCACTCAACTTTGAGTTAGCCATGAGCTTCTCTTAGAAACATTCAAACTGAGATGCAGATACACACAGTAGGTCAATACTACTTAATTTAGTCATAAAATAATGGCTCTGGAGCTGTTACTGCTGCTGCTACTGCTAAGTCGCTTCAGTCGTGTCCGACTCTGTGCGACCCCATAAACGGCACCCCACTAGACTCCTTTGTCCCTGGGATTCTCCAGGCAAGAACACTGGAGTGGGTTGCCATTTCTTTCTCCAATGCATGAAAGTGGAAAGTGAAAGTGAAGTCGCTCAGTCGTGCCCGACTCTTAGCAACCCCATGGACCACAGCCTACCAGGGCTCCTCCGTCCATGGGATTTTCCAGGCGAGAGTACTGGACTGGGGTGCCATTGCCTTCTCTGCTGGAGCTGTTACTGCACAGGAAATCCTCCTCACCTCTCTTTTTGCTAAGCCCGAACTTACCACAGTCCATCTACTGTATAAATGAGATTATGAGCACTGTCTCTACATAGCTGCTGCCTCCTTGTTTATAGAAAAACCTACTGATTGACATTTTATTTAACCATATTTGTCTTCAAAGTGATGGATATATAGTCATTCTTAATTAAAATGATCAAGCCCAGTGCTTATGAAACTAACAAGAATATTGTAAAACATATCATGGGAACAGGCAAATTTCCTGTTTAAGTAAGTGTTTAATGTTGACACAGAATTAGGATGCATCAGTAATTTAAAAACCTAAAATAAAGGATCATTTCACAGAAAGTAATAGCCTGAGACTGTCATAAGAACACAGAAGAAGCTACCAACATTTTGGTTTGCTTTCTTGCTCTACAATGTACTTTATAAAGGGCAGCAGGCAGAGCAGGAGGCGGATGGTGAGGAGTGATTCAGAAGGTGCTATGGTCTGGATGCGTCCCCTCAAATTCATATGTTGAAATTCTAACACCCAACGTAATGCTGTTAGGAGGTAGGACCTGTGGGAGGTGTTTAAGTGTGAGAATGAAGGATCAGCGCTCTTCTGAGAGCTCCCTAGCCCCTCCCGCCAGATGGGGACACAAGGAGGAGTGTGCATCCCGAGAGGGCCCTCAGCAGAGGGCTGGCACCCTGACCTCAGACTGCCAGCCTCCACAACTGGGAAGAATAATTTTCTGTTGTTTAAAAGCCACCCCGTCTGTGCCATTTTGCTATTGCAGCCCGAACAGACTAAGACAGTGGGGTAGGAGGACTTTTCCTGGCCCAAACAGATACCTAACTTCCCAATTGAGCGGCACTTCTTTAGTTTTTGACTTTGTCCCTCAAAACTTGAAACCACTGGGTCACAGGTACTATGCATTTCTGTGCTTATTTCCTCTTGAAGCATCCACCAGCTTCCCAGCTGTCCTATCTCCTTAATCCCAATCCTACCCTGAAAGCCCAGGGGGCATACAGGATTCCAGCTTTTGCCGCATTCACGAATGGACAACAGCAGTGCCTTTTTCCTCTTTCGGATGTTGACGGAGCTCCACAGCCTGGAGTCGGCCACTTCCCAGCTTCACATACGCTAGACCTTCGGAGCCTTTGTATTTGAACTTACTCCTAACTCCTGCAACGTTCTGCTCACACGGTGCCTTACTTTCTCCATCTCCCTTCACAGGTAACATTTCTATTCTGCTCCAAGTTGTAGTACACAACCTTGAGACATCCTTGTTAATCCAACACACTCTGACTGCCTATATCTGGGGAATCATGGTAATACAGCCCTGGTAGTTCTGGAAGCTTCTGTCTCTTATGGAATACTGTACCCCTCGAATCCCTTGAGTGGTTCCTAGTTCCTGTCATCTCTCCATGTTAGATCGTCCTGAACTTTTTGCTTTTAAAGAAGGGACAGGAGAAGCATGAAGATCAGTTGATGCTGATAAAACAAGACCTAAACTCAACTCATCAAAAATCTCTAAATACTAATCAATTTTGTTATTTAAAAGAACATACAGTGGGATAGAGCAGCCAGTCTGCTCTACCAGAATTAGCACCAAAATGCACTCGTTAGTGAAAATTTAGTTTTAAGAGACCCATGTATGAATCTAGCTGGAAAAAACTGGCAGCCATATATAAATAGATGATGGTAGAAAATGATTCATTTTATATATCCAACATTTTTTTTTTCATATTTCTGCCTATTGCTGTTGCTTTCTAAACCACATTTTTAAATAAGTTTGCCTTTTGATTTCGTTCTAACTACCATCTCTATCTCCCACTCTTCCTCTCTAGTATAAAAATTGTTATTACTATAAAATTTACAAAGTGAAGTGAAGTGAAGTGAAGTCACTCAGTCGTGTCCGACTCTTTACGACCCCATGGGCTGTAGCCCATCAGGCTCCTCCGTCCATGGGATTCTCCAGGCAAGAACACTGGAGTGGGTTGCCATTTCCCTCTCCAGGGGATCTGCCCGACCCAGGGATCAAACCCAGGTCTCCCACATTTTGGGCAGACGCTTTAACCTCTGAGCCACCAGGGAAGCCCGTGCTAAAAAATTTAAACTACATAGTTTGTAAAATGAAAAAAACGATTCTCCCCTTTCACTCCCCTCCACCTACAGACCTACCCAGCTGCTGCTGCTGCTAAGTCGCTTCAGTCGTGCCCGACTCTGTGCCACCCCATAGACGGCAGCCCACCAGGCTCCCCTGTCCCTGGGATTCTCCAGGCAAGAATGCTGGAGTGGGTTGCCATTTCCTTCTCCAATGCATGAAAGTGAGAAGTGAAAGTGAAGTCGCTCAGTCGTGTCCCACTCTTCGCGATCCCATGGACTGCAGCCTACCAGGCTCCTCCGTCCATGGGATTTTCCAGGCAAGAGTACTGGAGTAGGGTGCCATTGCCTTCTCCGACCTACCCCGCTACCGCTGAGTTAACCACTGCTGACACTCACTTCTTCTGTGGATCATATGGTACATTACAGTTAGTCCTTTTTTTCCCTCTCCAATACTATATTTTGGATAGCTTTTGCTATCAGAACACATTTTACTATTATTGCTTTCTTGTTAGACACCTTATTTTTTTTGGCTACACTCCCATTTAGCCCAATTGGGGGAAATCTGGAAAATAAATTGAGTCTGCATTGGCAACAGATCTTCTCTGAGCTTCAGGCAAAAAGATAAAGATCATATACACAGATCTTATCACATGGTGATTTCAGTTGTATTCTTGACAATGAGATAGAACTGTAAAAATTTAATTCCAAGGCCAACAAATATGCAAGCATATCACTCAGAAAATGTCTTTGATCTTTCTGATGGCTTTATCTAATTGGTGTCATTATGTTGTAACTCCATTGACTGCCAACTGCATTTTTTTGTAAATTTGGCAAAGGCTTCCCATGTCATACATTTGAAGAAAAAACATTGCCTGTGCTCTCTCCCCCAAGACTGTCAGAAGAAAAAAAGAAATTTAATTAAATTTCAATCTCTGACAGTTTAAAATAATAGAACAGAAATTATAAAACATTATGGATGGTGGCTGAATATTATTAGTGTTAAAAGGAACCAGATTTACTGATTTTGATAACAGTGTTATGGGTTATATAAGAAAATGTCCTTGTTCTACTGGAACATACCCTGAAATATTTAGGAATAAAGGGAGTACAATGTCTCAACTTACAAATGATTCAGAAAAAAGTAAAGAGGCAAAGAATGATAAAGCAAATGGGGCAAAATGTAAATAATTGGCAGAATTGAAACAAAAGGCTTAGGGGAATACTTCATATTATTCTGAGTATATTTAAAATAATAATAAAATTAAAAGTTTCCAAGAAATGACAAGAAATCAGAGTTGAAACTCTAGATGATTACTCTCAGGGCATTTGGGGGCATCCCTGGTGACTCAGATGGTAAAGAATCTGCCTGCAATGCGGGAGACCTGGGTTCGACCCCTGGGTCTGGAAGATCTCCTGGAGCAGGGAATGGCTACCCACTCCACTGTTCTTGTCTGGAGAATGCCATGGACAGAGGAATCTGCCGGGCTACAGTCCCTGGGGCCACAGAGTCGGACACTCCCGAGCGGACACACTTGGTGCCTTTATTCTGTCAACATCAGCCTCCCCCAACTCAGCTCAGTTACAGGCTCCGCCCCCAGTTTGTAGGTCCAGCGGCCTCTGCCTCTCCCGCGGATGGTTACTGAAGCGGAAGCCCTGTCCCTACCAGCTGGGAAATTCGGGGCGGCCCCTGGGTGTCTAGGTATGTAGCCTGTGGGGCGGAGGGGTGAGGAGGTGGAAAGGGCTACAGAGTCACAGCCTCCCCAGAATCCCACCGGGTGTGCTTGGTCCCGTTGCTGGGCTTTGACCCTGACTTCGTACGTGTTCACTCCTTCGCTGGGACTCAAGTCCGCCCCTCGGTGAAGTCCGCAGCCTGCTTGTCCTCGCCTGCCCCTTCCCTGGAAGGTATTTCTTGTCCCTTGTATCTCTAATTCTAGGCTGGAATACTGCCCAACCTTGACCGACGACCCTAAACTGCAATGCAATCACTTGGCCCAGTTTTCGTTTGTTCTTCCTCTGCTGGCAAACTTTCCTCTAGGCCCCAGCCACCAGACTCAATGCCATCCTGGATCAAGGGGGTCTTTTCTGGGCTCTTCGAGTAGTCATTTTGATTGCTGGCCACAGCCCTCAGGGGTCAGCCTTCCAGCTTCTGTGCCCAGGTTTTCCGGGAAGTGCCTTCTGTTTCCTTGTATTCTCCACTCCGGGCTGTCTTGGGGCCTGAGGACACCAGCTGTTCCCTCTCCAGTGCAGGCAGAGCTGAGGAGTCCAGCTGTCCCACACAGAGTAACCTCTGATCACACACAAACACAGGCTGATTTCTGCTGCAATCTAGAAACTCAACTTCAAATGTCAACTCTCAGAAAATAGCTACACTGGACTTCCCTATAAATTCTCTCTCTAGCACTGCAAGGAAAGAAACCACCTTTCCACCAATCAACACAAAATCTAAACAATGATACAAGCGTGCTGTGCTTATGAAAACCCAAAGTATAAAACACGAATTTGTGTTTTCCAACACTTGTAACATGTAAATATTCTTGATTTTATTACAGGTTTAAATAAAATTCTTGATGATTTAACAATATCATATTTTGCCCCAATCTATATGGGGTTTCCCTGGTGGCTCAGATAAGTAAAGAATCTTCCTGTAATGTGGGAGACCTGGGTTCGATCCCTGGGTCAGGAATATCCCCTGGAGGGGAGCATGGCAATCCACTCCACTATTCTTGCTTGGAGAATCCCCATGGACAGAGGAGCCTGGTGGGCTACAGTCCATGGTGTCGCAAAGAGTCAGGCACGACTGAGCCACTAAGCACAGCACATACGGACATGGTTTTTGGCTCAAACAGTAAAGACTCTGCATGCAATGCAGGAAACCCCAGGTCTGATTCCTGGGTCAGGTAGATCCCTTGGAGAAGGGAATGTCTACCCACTCCAGTATTCTTGCCTGGAGAATTCCATGGACAGAGGAGTCTGGCAGGCTACAGTCAATGGGGCTACAAAGAGTCAGACATGACTGAGTAACTAATAACTTTCACACTACTTTCATTGAATACACTGAGGTATATTTAGGCTGGGAGAAAAAAACTAAAGCACATTGCATCAGAGATGTAGAACGATTTGGAAAGAAAACCTTCAGGGGGTAGAGGGGCACCTTATTAAATATTCCTTATACGCCTCACTGGGAGAGGAGATACTGCCAACTACATTTCCACACAGCACACAGCTGATGTGGACAAAAAAGGATTCTTCCTGTAGTGAAAATGTCAAGCTGAAAATGGCACCTTTAAGGAGAGATGTGGGGACAGCCCATGAGGAGGGCACTCAAGTGAGGGACCTTGAATCTGGACCCCGGGACCCATAAAGAGTCTTGTCTGAACCTTCTCTGCCCACCCTCAACCCCCTACCAAATGACGACATTCTGGTTCATCTTTGCTCTTTCCTCCAAGCAGAGATGGGTCAGTCCAGCCTGTCTACATCCCAAAGAGCTGGGACTCCTGCCCAAGTGCCTCTTCATTGCACATATGGGTGTAGGGAGCCCGTCAAAGGGAAGGAAATTAATCTAAAAGAAAATGCTGACTGGAGGGGGCCTGTCCAAATGGGCCCACAGAGCGATGGGGGCCTGGAGAAAGGTATGGAGTTGTGGGGGAGGGTGGAGAGAAGAAAGCACCAACAGAGTGACTCAGAGCCAGGTGATGGGGAGTGTGTGTGGGGGAGTGCTGGGTGGCTGGTGGGGTGCACTCAGAGGTACAGGACTTGGCAACCATGCTGGATTTCCTGGCTTTTCTACGCTGACCCCAGCTCCTCCCTTCTCAAGTGTGGCCCTCCTTGCCATCTGGTTATCTATGGTGATCTCCACCTCCCTTTCAGATCCTTGTCATGATCTTGTTTTGACAATATTCCATCCTGATGTTTGACCTCTAAACCCCCAATCTCCTATATGGAAATCCTCTTGGTACCTACATCCCTATTCTCAGCTTGGATCCACCTCTGGCCACTGGTTCTCCTGCTATCCCCATCCCACACCAGACTCCACACAGTTGGGCTCAGGTTGCTCCAATGCCCAGCTTCCAGCCTGCAGGCCCACTCCTCTGATGCTGCCAAATAACATGGTTCCTCTGAACATCTCAGCCCCAAACTTGTCACGCTGCCATTTATGCTTCTCAGCTGCAGTTGACAAGAGAGTTCTCTGCACACTGTAAAGTGCCATACAGATGCTATTTCTGAGTATTAAATACAGTTGCTATGCCATGAAGCTAAGATACAAACTGGAGAAGGCAAATCCAAAGATGAGAATTTCTATTTAAAAGCATCCTAGAGAATGTCCACCTTCATTTCATTAGTTTACCCAAAGCTGAGTCTGCAGAGAACACTAACTGCGGTGTGGTTTGTCTTTTTGGGGTGACAAAAATGTTCTAAAATTGATTGTGGTAATGGTAGTACAACATACTAAAAGCTATTGAGTCGTACACTGTAAGTGGACAAATGGTATGTCTGTGTATTGTGTCACATTAATGCTGCTTAAAAGAAAGAAAACCCTAAATGGTCTACAGGATGTGACCCTAACTTACCCACTATATCCACCTGGCTGTCGGAGGGAGGGATCAGACAAAGATGTCATTTTCCAGAAATCCTGGGTGGGCTCTGCTGAAGCATATACCCTGATTTTACCTGCATGAAGCCCCAGGCTGACCGTCCCTCCTGCAGGCAGCTCCCCACGCAGGAACACTGCACACCAAGAGGATTGGCATGTGTAGGTTTCTTGATGCCTATAGCATGCAGAGCTACGCCCACTTTTTTCAGCATTTGATTTTTCCAAACAAAAGGAGAAACCAAGCACATAAAACCCAACAGTGAATTGATGAGCAACTTTGCATATATATAGAATTTCCAGGCAATAAAGCATGCTCTCCAACAAGCTTGTCTTTGTTTAGAGGAAAATTATGCTTTGCTTTCACACAATGCCCTCTGCCAAGCCCGGTGTGCCCTCCTAATTTAAATCAGTCTTTCAATTGTATGATCGTTCCAAAAGAAACTAATTTTCACTACACTCATTCAGGGAACTTAACCAAAACTTGCATTTTTGTTGGGGGAGGTGGCAAACCCACACAGTGAGGTTTTCTGCTTTGCCACAGTTTTAAGATTAATCATTTTCTGAATATCTATAAATATTATTTTGATTATGTGAATGGCTTTAAATAGCTGTTTATGAAAAACTCACAATACTGTAAGTCTGCAAAGAAATAAGCCTAATATAAAATGTGAGCAAGAGAATGATACCCAAATTGCACAATTATATTCTAATTTGTAGATTATAATTCAGTGTGCCGTAATAATTTATCCTGAAAATTATGTTATCTCAAAAAGAAAGATTAAAAAACTGATGAAGATAACTTTTCTCACAAATCCTAAAACACTTCATTCCCTGGGTAATTTCATTCTGTCCTGCCTCAATAAGGACATTTCAAATCAAAGACCTCAGACGGAAGGTTAATAAATCTTGACGGCTTCAATAGGCTGTTTTCTTATTGTATGTTAAATTCTGTGTGAAGTTCAGCAGTTCATATAATCTGGCATGAAATGGAGGGTTTTAAAAAAAAAGTTTAGAACTTGGCTATTCAAAAAATGTTTTAATGGTATCTATTCCTCACTACTGGGATATTTCCAAGAAAGGGCTCCATTTCACTATAATTTTTTCTAAACAGAGCTATGATAGAAGGGAATACCATGACCTTGGGGAGCATGAGAAATCTGATCAACAGTGGCTTAATTTTTTTTAATTGTCATAAATATACAGCTCATTCTATAAATTCAAAATCTGGACAAGTCAATCATTCTAAATGGCTTTGGGGCAAATTCTGTTTGTTTGTTTTTTTTGGAGAAAGTGTTACTTTTATCCTTTGCCTTTCTAACTCCCTCCTTCCCTATACAAAACAAGATATTCATCTCTGAATGCCCTTGGTAACCTAAGCATATATATCTTGGGGACAAATTACATCAGCATAAAGTTCAGAATTGGCAGTCTCAGAGAACAGAGTCAGACGTAGGTTTGCTATTCAGAGAATTAAACCATTTTAGTGATAATTAAAATCACAGAAAATTATGAATGGAACTCAGGAAATACACCTTTTTTGGCAAGTTCATATAGGTCACAAATCAATATATACAGTTTAATCTCAGGTAGAGCAGGCATTGTAAAGTTTCACCAAAAGCCAGGAGTAAGTGAACACTCAACTCTTGGGTAGGGGAGGCTGCAAAGGTGGAAAAAGGGTCTTAGATGCCTTAAAAAATATTCCCTGGCTCTGTTTTCTAGCAGTTGCCTGTGACAAGTTCCAAAGAGCCGAAGTTTTAATTAAATACTGTGGAAAAGTAGGATGCCACATCCCTTAAAAAAAAATCAGAGTGGCTCACAACAGGACAGGGAATCAAGAGTAAGTGCTAAAAGCAGAATCCAGCTGTTGTCTCAAAAAGATTAAAAACAAAGAAGAATTGAAAACATTAAAGCAAAATGGTCGCAGGGATGCTGCCAAGGGAGCATTTAAAACAGACACAGAAAGTAACAACAAATCGCTCCCCTCTCTGCCACCTTCCCTCACATACCAGAAGCCATAGGGAGAGCTCGAAAGAAAATTCAAAACACACTTCTTCTGTTTGGTATACTTTGAAGATGCTCAGAGGACAAAGCATCAATCAGTCAATGAACACACAGAAAGTTTAAGACAGTTCAAGTCCAATTTTGTGATAATTATTATATAATGTTCATTGCCCACTTTAGAGGCCAAAATAGTGTGTGCAAATGCCTAAGTAAGTAGGAGCTTTTTTCAAAAGGTTGGCACACACTGGTATAAGAAAACAGATGGCAAGACATCTATGCCATTATTTTGGGCTTCTCTGAAATGCCCCCTTGGAGCAAAGATTTCAGCACCCACCTCTCACAATGTCACAGATGAGCTTTCTCTTCTCATTAAAATTTTATTCTTGCAGCCAGTCTCAAAGCTCATGGCAGACTAAATTCCTATTCAGACTGAAATGAATGAATCATTTTTTCCCCTACTTTTCCAGAGTCACTTACGTGCACTTCCAAAATAAATCTTTGGCTTTTTACAAAGTGACTCTTCTACTCTGTCTCACTGAATCCTTTTCCCTAGAAGGAAGGGAAGTGGGAAGGGGTGCAGAAGGAAAGGAAGGCAAGGAAGAAAAACATAAGAACCAGAATTATAACCAGGATAAAGTTTAGCCCTGATTTTCTACTGTAAGCCTTATAGTAAAAGGTAGTTTAAAATTCGGATTCAATACTAGCAAGTTAATTGATGTAATACACCACATTAACAAAATGAAGGGTAAAAATCATATTATCATCTCAACAAATATAGAAAGAGCATTTGAAAAAACTCATCATCCTTTCAAAATAAAAAACTCTCAACAAAGTGGGTATAGAGGAAACACACCTCAATATAAAGGCCATACACGACAAGCCCACAGCTAATATCATATTCAACATAAAAAGCTGAAATATTTTCCTCTATGATCAGAATGCCCATTCTCACCACTTTCATTAAACATGGTATTGGAAGTCCTAGTCAAAGCAATTACGCAAGAAAAAAAATAAAAGAAGCATTCATACCCTAAAAGAGAAGTAAAACTGTTATTATTTACATATGATATACATTTATATACATATATAATGCTGGATCATTGAAAAAGCAAGAGAGTTCCAGAAAACACCTGCTTTATTGACTATGCCAAAGCCTTTGATTATGTGGATCACAATAAACTGTGGAAAATTCTGAAAGAGATGGGAATACCAGACCACCTGACCTGCCTCTTGAGAAACCTATATGCAGGTCAGGAAGCAACAGTTAGAACTGGACATGGAACAACAGACTGGTTCCAAATAGGAAAAGGAGGACGTCAAGGCTGTATATTGTCACCCTGCTTATTTAACTTCTATGCAGAGTACATCATGAGAAACACTGGGCTGGAAGAAGCACAAGCTGGAATCAAGATGCTGGGAGAAATATCAATAACCTCAGATATGCAGATGACACCACCCTTATGGCAGAAAGTGAAGAGGAACTAAAAAGCCTCTTGATGAAAGTGAAAGAGGAGAGTGAAAAAGTTGGCTTAAAGCTCAACATTCAGAAAATGAAGATCATGGCATCTGGTCCCACCACTTCATGGGAAATAGATGGGGAAACAGTGGAAACAGTGTCAGACTTTATATTTTTGGGCTCCAAAATCACTGCAGATGGTTACTTCAGTCATGAAATTAAAAGACACTTACTCCTTGGAAGAAAAGTTATGACCAACCTAGATAGCATGTTGAAAAGCAGAGACATTACTTTGCCAACAAAGGTCCGTCTAGTCAAGGCTATGGTTTTTCCAGTGGTCACGTATGGATGTGAGAGTTGAACTGTGAAAGCTGAGCACTGAAGAATTGATGCTTTTTAAGTGTGGTGTTGGAGAAGACTCTTGAGAGTCCTTTGGACTGCAAGGAGATCCAACCAGTCCATTCTAAAGGAGATCAGCCCTGGGTGTTCTTTGGAAGGAATGATGCTAAAGCTGAACTCCAGTACTTTGGCCACCTCATGCGAAGAGTTGACTCATTGGAAAAGACTCTGATGCTGGGAGGGATTAGGGGCAGGAGGAGAAGGGGACAACAGAGGATGAGATGGCTGGATGGCATCACCAACTCAATGGACGTGAGTTTGAGTGAACTCTGGGAGTTGGTGATGGACAGGGAGGCCTGGTGTGCTGCGATTCATGGGGTTGCAAAGAGTCAGACACAACTGAGCGACTGAACTGAACTGAACTGATAACCTTAACAATGCCACCAAAAAACTGTTAGAATAAACACATTCAGTAAAGTTGCAGGATACAAAATCAATACACAGAAATCTGTGGCATTTCTATACACTAATAATGAAGTATCAGAAAAACTAAGAAAACAATCATGTTTACAATTGCAGCTAAAATACCTAGGAATAAATTTAACCAAAGAGTTGAAAGATCTGTATATTGAAAACTACTAGAAAATAATGAAAGAAATTGAAGAAGACAGAAATAAATGGAAAGACAGTCCAAGCTCATGGATTAGAAGAATTAATATTGTTAAAATGTTCATACTACTGTAAGTAATATACAGATTCAATGCAATCCCTACCAAAATTCCAATGGCATTTTTCACAGAAATAGAACAAACCTAAAATATATCTGAAATCATAGAGACTCTGAATAGCCAAAGCAATCTTGTGAAAGAACAAAGCTGTAGGTATCATACTCCTTCAAACTATATTAAAAAGCTATGATAATTTAAACAGTATGGTATTGGCATAAAAACAGACACAATGATCAATGGAACAAAACAGAGAACTTAGAAATAAACCCACATGTATATGGTCAATTAATTTATGACACAGGAACCAAGACTATACAATGGAGAAAGGATAGTCTTCTCAGAAAAATGGTGTTGGGAAAATTGGGCAGCCTCATGCAAAAGAATGAAACTATATCACTATCTTATACCATTCACAAAAATTAACTCAAAATGGATTAAAGACTTGAATGTAAGACATGAAACCACAGAACTCTTAGAAGAAAATATAAGCAGCAAGCTCCTTGACATGGTCATGGTGATAATTTTTGGAATTAATATCAAAAGCAAAAGTCAAAGCAAAGGCAAAGCAAAAATCAACACGTGGTACTGCAGCAAACTGAAAAGCTTCTGCACAGGAAAAGAAATCATCAGCAAAATGAAAAGGCAACCTGCAGATTGGGAGAAAATATCCACAAATACTATATCTGATAAGGAGTTAACACCCAAAATTTATAAAGAACTCATGCAACTCAATACAAAACAACCAAATAACTCAATTAAATCATGGGCAGAGGGTTTGGACATTTTTCCAAAGAAGACATCTGGATGCCAACAGGTACATGAAAAAGTGCTCAACATCACTGAGGATGTGGGGGAAAGGGAACGCCTGTGCACTCCCACTCTTGGTGGGAATGTTAAGTTGAGGCAGTCACTATGGAAAACAGCACAGAGTTTGCTCAAAAAAATTAAAAGTAGAATTATGGTATGATCCAGAAATTCTACTTTTTGTATTTATCCAAAAGAGATAAAAATTCTAACTCAAAAAGTTACCTGCATGCCCATGTTCATTGCAGCATTATTTACATTAGCCAAGTCGTGGAAACAATGTGTCCATCAATGAGTGAATGGATAATGAAAATGTGGTGTGAGTGTGCACACTTGTATACATATGGTTGTATGTCAATTATATCACAATTACATAAAGAATCTGGAAGTCAGTTTAATAGGAAAGCAATATTACATAGTGCAAAATGCCTAAAATCGCTGATCAGAGGTGAACTATTGTCAAGTGTCTATTTTTCATCCATGAGGAAGTTATGAATGAACTTAAAACGTCTCTCCACAGACCCATATATAGAATTCATCAGACTCTAACGTTCTCTGTAGATCACTCTACACCAAACAGGCAGTAAGCATGTTCCCTGAACGGTGGAAGCAGCAGCAAGAAGGTAGCATAGTCGTTTATGGGGACAAGGCTATGGATCACCCTAGAAACGATGTACAACTGACAATTGTGATGAGTCTTATCCATGATGTGTACTATGGATACACAGATAAGCAGCACTGTTACCAAGCATTTGAGCAAACTTTTCTCTGCCTTGGACCTCAAGGATCGGACTGTAGCATTGTGAATGCAGTGTGCCACTGAGGAAGGTGAAGATTGGAGGAGCACTTGGAAGTGAAAACCATACTGGTGGTAGCAGGGAATCTGGCCATGATGAAAGGAATCAGGTTTCAATAAAGGTACTTTAGAGGCATATTTCTTCAAGTCTTTGAGGCATTCTTGGAACACTTTCTTCTGAAGAAGACAAGGATGTTAAGATTTGCCTCAAAGAAATGCATTATATTGAATATGACAGTGGCTAATATGGCCCTGAGACACTAGCTAAATAAAAAGACATTTTTAAAAAATAGAAATAAAGTTGTCTTAACATTAAAAAGAAAAAGAGTCTAGAATCTTGAGTCAAAAGTCTTGTGCTCACCTCCCATGGTTTGGGGCAGCAATCTGTGGGTCTGCTTTGTAAGATGCAGAGGGCAGCAGGAATGCAGGTGCTCTTGTTACAAGGTTTCAGGAGTGTTTTCTTAGTCCCCCACCAGCTTCCACTGTCTTTGAAAGGGGCATCAGGGAAGTGCTCTCATCTTCTAATCAGATCAGATCAGATCAGTCGCTCAGTCATGTCCGACTCTTTGCGACCCCATGAATTGCAGTACACCAGGCCTCCCTGTCCATCACCAACTCCCGGAGTTCACTCAGACTCACGTCCACCGAGTCAGTGATGCCATCCAGCCATCTCATCCTCTGTTGTCCCCTTCTCCTCCTGCCCCCAATCCCTCCCAGCATCAGGGTCTTTTCCAAAGAGTCAACTCTTCGAATGAGGTAGCCAAAGTACTGGAGTTTCAGCCTTAGCATCATTCCTTCCAAAGAAATCCCAGGGCTGATCTCCTTCAGAATGGACTGGTTGGATCTCCTTGCAGTCCAAGGGACTCTCAAGAGTCTTCTCCAACACCACAGTTCAAAAGCATCAATTCTTCGGCGCTCAGCCTTCTTCACAGTCCAACTCTCACATCCATACATGACCACAGGAAAAAAATCCTTGCCGTTCTTCCCTAGGGCTGAGCTGTTGGTGTCTGTGCTCTGGCTTTCTCCTGCCGGGCCATGCCCTTACTTGGTCTCTCCTGCTGGGTCTCACCCATTTATCCGTCACAGCTTCTAATCACAGAAGTATGATCAACCATCACCATTGGGTCCTATTATACTCTGGGCAGACTTCTAGCATCATCTCTGAGAGGTCATACATTCCCATTAAGCAGCAAAGTACCTTATTTCTCTGACACCACCCTGCAGCATGGTAACTGACAAAAGCTGCGACCTCAGTAAAGCTGATTACATTAAGTGTTAGTCAGCTCAGTCCTGTCCGACTCTTTGTGACCCCATGGACTGTAACCAACCAGGTTCCTTTGTCCATGGGGTTTTCCAGGCAAGAGTACTGGAATGGGTTGCCATTCCCTTCTCCAGGGAATCTTCCTGAACCAGGGATCGAATCTTCCTCCAGGGATCTCTTGCATCGCAGGCAGATCTTTACCATCTGAGTCACCAATTGCATAGATGAATCTATAATGAATTGCCATCTATACATGGGAGAATGTTCATCATGAGAATATTTTTAATTTTCCAATTTTCTCTTTTAGTTATCAGTTCACAGTTGTACTCCAAAGAATGCCACAGCTGAACCAAGCCATATGGAATGTTGGCATACATGCATGCTAGCCTGGCCAACACCACATCCTACTCATTCATTCTATGCACCTCTTTAATTTGTATTCCTTTGAAAGCAGAGCCTGAAATGAGGACTTGGATGCCGCTCATTTGGGAAGTGATCCCAGGAAGCAGGAGGAAAGAGCAGGAAAACAGACCAGGAAGGAGGAAAAGACAATACAGGCTGTGTAACTGGGTTGGTTAGCCCCCTGGGGACCCATGTAGAATGCATCTCAGAATCCTGCCTCCAAAAGACCGGTCTGGGGAATTTATCTGCAGATTCCCATCCCCATTAATTCAAGGCTACTTCCAGAGGCACTCTGTGCCCCCAAACTTCCGAACTATCCAGAGGTTAGGTTGTACAAATTCTTGTGGTTTAGAAAGAAGCGGTGAGGCAGGGCATAGTTGAGGTGGGGCACGGATGTGTACAGGAACTGTCCATCCAGCTGCAGCTGACATGGAAGGTGGGCCACAGCTCACGGTTAACCATGGCTAGGGGAAGGGCAGCATAAGTAAATAGTTAGGGTCTTATATCATGTACTTCTGGATGATGAAGCTAAATTAAAAACTTGATTCCAAAATACAATTCATTAACTCTCTGGTGTCTCAGCTGGTAAAGAATCCTCCAGCAATGTGAGAGACCTGGGTTCGATCCCTGGATTGGGAAGATCACCTGGAGAAGGGATGGCTACCCACTCCTGTATTCTGGCCTGGAGAATTCCATGGACAGAGGAGCCTGGTGGGCTACATACAGTCCATGGGGGTGCAAAGAGTCGGACACGACTGAGCAACTTTAACTGATAAAAAGAAAATGCTTAATGAGGCTATGAAGATGTCCCAGCTGGGCCTTGGGGACAGAGTTCCCAAAAAAACCGATAATCTTCCAGCTGATGCTTAGTAATATTCAAGATTTCTAATCTCCCCCCACCCCAACCAGCCCTGACTCTTACCTTCCACATTTCTTTTCATCCCCAGTCATTCACAGGGCCAAGGGCTGAGAATTGCCCAACATTCCTCTCACTCATTGTGACTTCTTTTCACCTTGTAAATTGGTCTCCATGACTATTTTATAAACATAAGTGATCAGATCAGATCAGTCACTTAGTCGTGTCTGACTCTTTGCGACCCCATGAATCGCAGCACGCCAGGCCTCCCTGTCCATCACCAACTCCCGGAGTTCACTTAGACTCACGTCCATCGAGTCAGTGATGCCATCCAGCCATCTCATCCTCTGTCGTCCCCTTCTCCTCCTGCCCCCAATCCCTCCCAGCATCAGAGTCTTTTCCAATGAGTCAACTCTACGCATAAGGTGGCCAAAGTACTGGAGTTTCAGCTTCAGCATCATTCCTTCCAAAGAAATCCCAGGGCTGATCTCCTTCAGAATGGACTGGTTGGACCTCCTTGCAGTGAAGGTAGCAGCAAAGGAGAGAGGAGGAGGGGCTTGCTGATCGGACTAAATTCAATCATTTAAAGATCGCTTCCCCTTTCCTCTCTTGGGCTCTGATAATTGATTAGAAAGAATTCCCATCTACCTTATATGCTGCCTTCTATGTGCAAACGACAGTAAACACATACTGCTTAGCTTTCTGCAAGTATGTCTGATAAAGCTCCTTGTAGGCACTGTCATCAGAATTTTCTATGCCAGTTAGAAAAAGGACAGACCAACCGCAGTGCCTTTGTTCTTTTTTACCTGAACCTCTGAGCACACTGTTTCTTTATTTGGTGCAGGTGACGTCAGGCACCCACCCAGCCCTCCCCAGCGCACGTGCACCCTCCATTGATGCAGCCCATCTGCTTCTGCTAGCACCACGCAGAACAACTGTCAATGAATTTGGCCCTTTTGTTTCTTGCAATCAGTCTCACTTTTCCAACATGAGCCTCTTAGCTTAATACTGGCCCAGAATTTTGAGATAAACAGATGTCATGGCAGTGAGATGAGGAAAAGGGATATAAAACCAGAAATTGAAGTTGGCTTCTAAAGAAAATGTCTTCTAAGCAGCAGCAGCACAGAGAGGGCTTGGGGCAGTGCAAAATACTTTATCATAATGTATACATGTTGATACATTTGTCCAAGTTTATGGAATGGACAACACCAAGAGAGAACCACAATGTGTTGAGCTATGGACTCTGAGTGATTATGATATGTCCCTGAAGGTTCATCAGCTGAAACAAACGTAACACTCTGGTGTAGATGTTGATAACGGGGAAGCCATGCATGTGGGGGCTTTCCTAGTGGCTCAGTTGGTAAAGAATCTGCCTGCAGTGCAGGAGACCCGGGTTTGATCCTCAGGTCAGGAAGATCCCCTGGAGAAGGAAATGGCAGCCCACTCCAGTTCTCTTGCCTGGATAATTCCATGGACAGAGAAGCCGGATAGGCTGCAGTCCGTGGAATTGCAAAGAGTCGGACACGACTGTGCAGCTAACTTTAACTTTAATGCGTGTGGGGAGGGCAGGGGGTATACAGGAAATCTCTGCACATTCTGTTCAATTTTGCTGTAGAGCTACTAAAACTGTTCTTAAAAAAAAATCTATTTTACAAAAATAAATAAATAGAAAAAAAGAGGAAGGGAGAAAATAGGAAGAAAAAAAAGGAGAAAAATATAAATCAAGAATGAGAGAAATCAGAAAAGACCAGGGACACATGCCTGAAATTTAATATCTGTCAGATGTCACAGGGCAGTATTTGTTGAGGTCATGGAAGACGTTAGTGAAGAAGGTAACAGAGGACAGAGAATCAGGGCTGATTTCTTGGAAGTCCTACCAAGCGCTGTCACACACGGCCCAGTGTTGAGAAAGGCTCTGTCCTTGGTTTTAATTTCTGCTGCTTCCATCCTGGAATTCTTAATTTTTAAACAAAGGCCCCACGTTTTCTCTTTGCATTGGATCCCCACAAATTTTGTATCTAGTCCTGAGTAAAATAATAGGAACTGTGAGATTTCAAAATCTTTCCTTTGTAGGCTAAAGCCCAGCACGAAAATATTTGCAGGAACATTCTCAAAGCATTCCCTCCCTTCTTATGGATCCACATTAACCTGTCTTGGTTTAAAGACAGGAGGAATTTCAGACCTCCATGTTCCTTGTCACACGCATCCAGTGGATTGGTGCAGAGATGCAGGAGAGAATTGGTACGCTGGTTGATTCGTGCTGAGCGCAGGAAGTCTCAATGGACAGAGTTCTAAATGAATGAGATTCTAAATGGGTGAGATTCTAAACCCCCTTCCCTGGCTTCCTTATTGGCAGAAGTGGGAAAATAATACTCCCCCAAATAACTGATGATTACCCTTCAAAATAAGATTTACTCATCTACAGCCTAACTTCACCTTGAGGAAAATGCCTTAAAAGTCATCTGTAATACCGCCTGATTAAAAATCTACTTTTCTTAAAAAAAAAAAAAAAAAGCACAAGAGGCAACAAGCTCCCACTGGTCCCCCGGGACCACTGTGGAAATGCTGTCGCCAGGCTTCCAATTCCTGACTCTGAGCCTTGACTCTTATCAGTCATCAAACTTCCTCTCCTTAAATAGAGCCACTGCAAATGTCACCACCAGCTTTCCTCGGATAAATCCAGGAGTCTGGCGTCAGAACTCCAGCTGCCAAAATAAAAACTCTCTAGATGACTGGACCTTCCTTCCTCCCGCGGTTCTCAAGTCACTGTTTGCCACCAGGATGTGTCTTCCAGTCTTGCTTTCAGTCCTCAGGAGTTCACCCTGGTGGCTTTTTAACTTGACAGCTGTAAACCACTAAGACAGCATTCCTTTTTTTCTCCTAGGGCTAAAGAAAAATATCCAGTGCCCCTTGGGGGGCATTCCCCCCAGACTGCACAGATGCACAGTCCAACTGAAATGGTTTTGCACACGGTAGGATGTTTTCCTTCTCAAAATTGGCTAAGAGAAGACACATTATCTACAAGTTTAAATAAATGGCTTGGCTCTGAATCTTACAAAATGTCTATCCATACTTTTTAATTTTTCCTTGCTGATTAACATTTAAAAGTAAGGCAGATAGAAACAGAGATACACTGGTTAGCCTGAATATATGTATATTCACGTCCATTTGATTAAAGCTCATCCTTGTGTATAGACGTGTCCTCTTGTGAAACCTTGTTCTGTCAGTGGAAATTGCAAGTGGAAATGACGTCCATGGGAGAAGAGGCACTTGGTATTTGGACGCGATCCTAATTACAAAGTAGCTGGATGAACAGAGACCAAATACTGCCCATGTTTCTAGCAACAGGACACAATTTGGTCTCTCACCAATTGAAATCTGTTTGTAAGCAAACAAGACCTCTTTACTGACATTATTACTATGCATAAGTATTATTGCCAAAGCCTGAACAATGGAAGTCCAGTACAAATGGACTTCTTTCGTTATAAAACATGCTCAAAGATGTTAAAAGCCCATTAACTTGAAAGTAGACAGTGTTACATGATCTCTTCCAGCTAAGTAGTAAGGCAAAAAAAAGGAGTGCCACAACCCTTAAAACATTAACTTTATAAATATTAAAGGAGAAATTCTAGTTTGTGAGTTCTCAAATAGACTTTTGACATGATACATATGATTTTCCTGGTATTTAAAACTAGGTCCAAATTGCCTATCAATCTCAGAAACTGCTCATCAGCACTGACTCTTTCTTTTCCTCCTCTCTCCTTCCCCTCAGTGAGGAGGCATCTAGGAAGTGGATAAATGCTCATGCTTATTACCCCATAAGTGGTTACCAGCCCCAGGAAGATGGACAGCTAGGCTCTTTGCCAGATCAAATTTCCCCTATCAGGCAGCTGGAGAATATGAAGCAGCTAGCAGTTAGCTGCTCTAGCAACATGAAATCGCTATCACTCAGATAAATATGGGGAACTCTTGAAAAAGGCTGTTTTCCATTTTTAATTCGCTCTTTCGTAGAAAAGGGGGAAAATATCAGGCTGATCATAACAAGTAAGATCATTAAATTGATATTGCAAAGGCCATTATGGATTCAGAATAGCTGTAACAACATTCACATTTTATAGATAAGATAGAGGCAACATCAAAGACTGAGAATTATCCTTATTTTCCAAAAGGAAAAATTGAAGAGAGAATCAACTTATTTGTGTGCAAGTGAAAGGTGGAGCTAATATTAAAATTCTCTATTCTGCTCCCTCCTGCTGGATGCCAGTTCACCAAACACCCTCCTTGTTTCACCATGGAAATAAATGTTAATGATTTTTACTAAGCATTTAACTCTCCAATTTACACATGGTGTCTAGTCAGCCTACCCTGGAGGGTCTCTAAGGTGGTGCTGCCCAGTTGAAGAATCAGTGCACTGAGATGTAGGAGAACTCAGTTAACTTGGAAACATCCCCTCTTTGAGCCTAGGTTTTTGCCCATTTGTAAGGGCATGACTGGGGAAAAGTGGGACAAAGTAATTCCCGGTTGTACAGATGTGAGAGTTGGACCATAAATAAGGCTTATTACTAAAGAATTGATGCTTTTGAACTGTGGTGTTGGAGAAGACTCTTGAGAGTCCCTTGGACTGCAAGGAGATCAAACCAGTCAATCCTAAAGGAAATCAACCCTGAATATTCACTGGATGGACTGATACTGAAGCTGAAGCTCCAATACTTTGGCCACCTGATGCAAAGAACTGACTCACTGGAAAAAACCCTGATGCTAGGAAATATTGAGGGCAGGAAGAGAATGGGGTGACAGAAGATGAGATGGTTGGATGGCATCACTGACTCACTAGACATGACTTTGAGCAAACTCCAGGAGATAGTGAAGGACAGGGAAACCTGGCGTGCTGTAGTCCACGCGGTCGTAAAGAGTTAGACAAAACTGAGCGACCGAACAACTTTACAGATAAAAGTCTATAATTCTTCCAACTGCTGAACATGTTTCTGATTAACCCCACACCTTTCCTGTGCATGGGTTTTAACACACAACATTTCAATATTAGCCAGTCACTTCTTGAGCAACTACTTAGGGTCAGGCACCTGGGTGATGCACTGAACAAAGATACAGAGTCCCATCCTCTACACCTCATACTCTAGTAGGAGATTAACATGAAGCTCTTGCCTGGAAAATCCCATGGGCGGAGGAGCCTGGTAGGCTGCAGTCCATGGGGTCGCTAAGAGTCGGACACGACTGAGTGACTTCACTTTTACTTTTCACTTTCATGCATTGGAGAAGGAAATGGCAACCCACTCCAGTGTTCTTGCCTGGACAATCCCAGGGATGGGGCAGCCTAGTGGGCTGCCGTCTATGGGGTCGCACAGAGTCGGACACGACTGAAGTGACTTAGCAGCAGGAATTATGATACATGTAGCAATAATAAGTGCTTTAAGGAATATTTCTACAAAGTGCCCTGGGAGCTCAGAAAAGCAAAAAATGGGGGAAAATTTAGAAGCTTTACAAAAGAGATTAAAAACCAGGTGGGGCTTAATAGCTTGTATGAGTTTTCTAAGCAGGAAAGAGGAGAGTGGTCTCACAGGCGGAAGGAAAGGCATGTGCAAAGGCTCAGAGGCGTGACAAAATCTGGTAAGCAGAAGAAATGATGAGAGCAGATGGCCATGCTTAATATAAGAGTTTTCAAGAACAAAGATCAGCAGAAAAAATTTTTTCCATGAAGAGACAGAGAAAAAAATGTCTTAGGCTCTGCAGTCCATACGGTGTCCTTTGCAATTACTCCTCTACCACTATAACACAAAATCGGCCATAAACAATATGTGAATAAATGAATGTGGCTATGTTCCAATAAAACTTTATAAAAACTGGCAGCAGTATGGCTTTGGCCCAGAGGCCATAGCTTTATAACTCCTATCATAGAGCATAACAGGAGATATGAATACAAAGGCGAGTTGGAAACCAGACTGAAGAAGTTCCAATGGGCATTACAGAGATGCTTGAGAAATAGCATTTTTACTTTTACTTTTACTTTTAGTAAAAGAATGAGATGACAACATTTGTATGCTAAAAACAATAATAGCATCATCGTATACGGACGTTTTCATATCTTGTATTATTAAAATAAAACCTATTAGCTTTCTTTACTTCACTGTACTTTGACATCCTCAAATTAAATCTAGCGTGTGCTTAGTTGCTCAGTTGTGTCTGACTCTTGCCACCCAATAGACTGTAGCCCTGCCAGGCTCCTCTGTCCATGGGATTCTCCATGCAAGAGTACTGGAGTGGGTCGCCATTTCCTTCTTCAGGGGATCTTCCCACCCTAGGAATTGAACCCAGGTCCTCTGCATTGCAGGCAGACTCGACTGACTGAGCTACGAGGGAAGCCCTAAATCTAGCTGGGACATGCTTTCCCAAGAATATATAGAAATGGGATTCTTTTCAACCAAGTAAGCATCTGGAAAACACTTACATAGCACATGTCCCACTTGGTCTGAAACACCTGGCCAAAAAAAATAGTAACAGCTTTACCTCTTTAGTAAAAGCATTGCCTATAAAACTAGTAACCATTACAGTGGAGAGGAATCTGACTTCTGTCTGATAAAGAGTTATAGGAAAATGGTACTATATACCTCCATAGGAAATGTTTTATTTAGTAGGCAAAGCACTGCCCCTCCCCCCCCAAAAAAAAATTCACAAGGGCAAATAATAAGGAAGTAAGAAATGCAACACTTGCAGAAACTTTGTTTCAAGTCATACAGTTTTTTAAAAAAGTACACATCTATTACTGTGGCTTTTTTCTGTCAGAGACTGCTGGGCGCCAAGTCACAGAAGTGAAACAGAGACTGCTGTCAGAGAGTCCACAGTCTAGAAAAGAGGTCAGCAAACGTTTGGTAAAGGTCTAGATAGTCCGTCTAGTCAAGGCTATGGTTTTTCCTGTGGTCATGTATGGATGTGAGAGTTGGACTGTGAAGAAAGCTGAGCGCCAAAGAATTGATGCTTTTGAACTGTGGTGTTAGAGAAGACTCTTGAAAGTCCCTTGGACTGCAAGGAGATCCAACCAGTCCATTCTGAAGGAGATCAGCCCTGGGATTTCTTTGGAAGGACTGATGCTGAAGCTGAAACTCCAGTACTTTGGCCACCTCATGCGAAGAGCTGACTCCTTGGAAAAGACTCTGATGCTGGGAGGGATTGGGGGCAGGAGGAGAAGGGGACGACAGAGGATGAGATGGCTGGATGGCATCACCAACTCAATAGACGTGAGTTTGAGTGAACTCCGGGAGTTGGTGATGAACAGGGAGGCCTGGCGTGCTGCGATTCATGGGGTCACAAAGAGTCGGACACGACTGAGCGACTGAACTGAACTGAACTGAGATAGTAAATATATTAGACTGTGAGCCTTGGGGTCTCTGTGGCAAACACTTAACTATATGGTTGTACCAGGAAAGAAGCCACAGATAACAGGCAAACAAGTGGGTGTGGCTGTTCCAATAAAGCTGTAATTGTTTACACATCCCTAGTTTAGAAAAAGAGGCATCATTGAAAATATGTTACATTGTTGCAAATATGCAAAGCCCTATATTCAAAGGCACAGGGTTCTCTAGAAAGGCAGGTTAGATGGACAGGTCCAAGAAGGCTCCAGTGAGGAGGAATGGGTAAACGAGAACGCATGCTAAGTCACTTCAGTGGTATCCGACTCTCTGCGACCCTGTGGACTGTAGCACACCAGGTTCCTCTGTCCATGGGATTCTCCAGACAAGAATACTGGAGTGGGTTGCCATTTCCTCCTCCAGGAGATCTTTTCTCCCCATCCAGGGATTGAACTCCTGTCTCTTATGTCTCCTGCATTGGCAGGAAGTTTCTTTACTGCTAGCGCCACCTGGGAAGCCCAAACAAGAGAGCAGGGAAGAACAACCCAGACAGAGGAATAGCATTGCAGGGAAGCAGGGATGAGTGGGGAATGACCGATACAGGGAAGCCCCGGGTCAGGGGTGGGGAACATCTGGAAAATGCTTTACAAGGTACATCTCAGATGCAGCTGAAGTGGAAAAGCAGCCAGGCTGTCAGGGATCTTGGATTCTATTCTAAGGCAAGAGGAAACCACCAAAGGTTTGGAACTCAGGCAGAACTTGAACAGTCTGCATTTCTAACAGATTCAGAGGTGTTGGTGGCAAGAGGCCACGCCTGGAGACCAGCTGGGAGCCTAAATCACTAGGTCAGGCTTAGTTTGGCTTCCACCAAAAACAGACCCTGAGAAAGGTCTTCGCTTCCAGGAATGTATTTGGGAGGTGATCTCAGGAAGCACATGTCTGAGAGTGGGAAAAGTGAGCCAGGGACGGGGGTGGGGCAGAAAAGCCAATAGTGGGTGTACTGGTGATTGAATTACTGCTGGGGGCCCATTGAGAAAGTGAGCTGAACACAGGTCAACACTGTCCCAGGGAGGACTGTAGAAGCTGGGGTATTTGTCACTGGTACTTGCCCCCGGGAGCATGAGATTCCTGACACTTTTGAGCTGGCTCATCAGCTGTGAAGATTCCTCAACAGTCTGGGTGGGGGGTTGAGGGTGGGGGGGGTTAGGGAGCGCGGGAGACAGGCCACCGCAGCTGCAGATGAATTTAGAAATGGGCCAAGGGTATATGGAGTGAGCTGTCAATTACCTTTGCTACAAGTAAGTTTTCCGTTTCATCAGAGTAGGTAAGAAAAATACAAATGATTTTCAAATTCTGTCAACATTTCTTAAATAAATCTCTCCCTTTCTATCAAAGACTGAAGGATGCTAAACTGAAATGTATTTCATATATATTTTACCTTCATGACGCAGGGGCCATGTTCGGAATATTTAACAACTGAAGAGCAAAGGCTCTGACCGTTTAGAACGGACCTTGACCTTAAAAACACACACAGGCGTGGACTAGCTGAATACCAGTCCCGCCACATTTCCTAAAGACGCTTCTGTTGGTAGGAACAGAGTGGGCACGGCTCAAAGGCAAGCACAGAATTTCCATGTAAGGGGGAAAGCTTCTGGGTCTCCAGTTAGATAATGGATAAGAAATGTATGAATAAGAAAATGCTGCCCAACAGAGTGGCATGAGGAAGTCAGAGGTGATCTTGGGTGAATTCCTTAAAGAAAAAGCATATCTGATGAGCACTGACATTGCACATGTGAACCCCAGACAGGTATGTGGATTCTGCATCTGAACACCATCTACTGACTGCAAACACAGGTTTTCTAACCAATCTACCTCCCCACTGTAAATGGGGAATAAAAGTACTGGTTATCCAAATTACAGTCCAAGGTCAACCTGAGATTAAGGTCTTGTATCTGAAGGTAAAATATTTCAAACCGTTTTCACGGCTTCCAACTCGGAAACAGTGCTCTCGGAGTGTCATCCCAGCAAGGAACAGCCTCATACATTTTAACAGCTCACTGCTGGCTCCCTGGTCCTGGGGTAGAGTTACACGGGTAGAGGAGAATTTAAACACTGTGATCACAGGTCACTGTTGAAGCAAAATTGCTGTGGTGGCAGTTTAGTTACTAGAAGAAGCCTAATCGATGAAGACAAAAATTGGTCTGGTGCCACAGCTCCTGTCTGACTCCATGAGCCCAGTTATTTCACGGACCATATATACATCATTCCCCTTCTAGACTCAAAAATGACTCTCATACATGGTGTGTTCTTTTTTACTAACCTAAATACAAGTTAAGGAAGCACTCAATACTCCTGCCTTCTTCCACACCATATTTTGCATCTCATTTCACACCACCTGAAGTAAGAGCTGGGTTAGGTTTTCCACGGTCCTGAGAACCAACTGTGAGTTGATTCAGACATTGCTAATGGGAGCAGGCGCCCAATCAACCCCACCTTTTCTTAAGGAGGATTCAAATATCTTTTGGTTAAAAGTTTCACCAGGTATTTACCTGGTAGACTTTTTCTTTTTTAAAAATGTATTTATTTTTTAATTGAAGGATAATTGCTTTACAGAAGTTTGCTGTTTTCTTGGCAGACTTTTTTCTTAATGTCTAGTCCTGTTTTCCTTCTATTATATGTTTGACCAATGAGCTGGTCTTTCAAGCGTCTTCATCCATCTCTGATATGAATGTTTTGGGCCTCTTGGCAGAGGAAATATATCTTAAGGTTGGGTTAACTTCTTTATATACATATTGAACATATTATTTAGATATATTAAACACACTGCTTTTAAAACTGGCCTCCTCCATGTGCTTGGTCATCTGCTACCCTGCCCCAACTCCATCCTTCCAAGTCATCAAATAATTAGCAGTTAATAAAGTCAAGATTTAATGATATAATATGAGTAAGTACAACAATTTGACACAGAGCAACTAAAGGCAGGAAAACAGTCTGGTGCTCCAAGTAGGCAGCACTTCAGAACTCTTGGATCTAGTTTATGGCTCCTAACAACAGTTACCATGACGATGATGGAGCTGGTGATAGTGGTGATGACAATGAGGATAATATTTGCTAGAACCTTATAATCTGTAAAGCACCTTCACATGTTACCTCATTTAAACTTTACTCAACCTTACAATACAGTTATTAACAGCACAGATATCCTTATTTTTGCCGATGAAAAACGCATCTCAGAGAAGAAGGGACCTGCACATTGTTAAGTGACTCACACGGTTATAAACCAGAGGATGAAGATATAAGCGCAGACCTTGAGATTCTAGATTCTTCCCTCATATCACGTGGCCTCCTACTTCCTCCTCCTCTGGCAACTTCTCGCAGTGCACTTATTAATTTCCTTGTGGTTGAAATTAAACCTTATCTTTCAGATACATGAATTTTAGCCTTAGAATCACTCCAAAGTCCTGCACGCCATTAAACAGCAGTTAAAGAGGCCCTGAGCCAGCCTCATTAACTATATAAAGAAGGCAAAACTGGGTCTATACTCAAGGTATCCATGGGTTTAGCTAGCCCCAGAGGACACAGGGGGCTTCCCAGGTGGCACCTGTGGTAAAGAACACACCTGCCAACTCAGGAGACATAAGAGATGCAGGTTCAATCCCTGGGTTGGGAAGATCCCCTGGAGGAGGGCATGGCAACCCACTTTAGTATTCTGGCCTGGAGAATGCCATGGGCAGAGGAGCCTGGCAGGATACAGGCCATAAGGTTGAAAAGCATTGGACATGACTGAAGTGACTTAGCACACATGCAGAGAACACAGGAATGCAAAGAGGAATTCATTTCAGGTGGATACCCATAAAGGTTGAAAGAGACTAAGAAGTAAATATGAGAGAGAGGAGAAAAGTGTCAGCTAAAACAAATCTGAAATAGAGGGGAAAAGAATATTAGCTAAATGTTCTCTAAGCATTTCACACTGTGCACACCATGGCAGAAATCAATCTAATAAATCTAATTTGAGAAATTTAATATACATTTAGAAGAAAAATACTAGATCTACTTAATTATCAACAGCCCCTTATTGAAACCCATGAACACACCACAAACATATTTTTAACACTTTCCCATCTGTATATACCAAAGAGTTTATCAGCAAAATCTACTGGAATAAGGAATCTCTCCCCCTCTTCTCGGTTCATTGACCACCACAGGGTGGCTATTTTCATTACCTTTTGCCCACCGTTTTCCGTGATCCATTAGACAGCAGCTTCACAAAGTTTCATAAAATATTTTAAATGAAGGTACTTTATTGAGAGGCCACTGATGAATTTCTCTGATAAGGCACACACAGTATTCTCTCTCAATCCAGATCCACGGAAGTACAATTAAAAAAAATAAACTGCAAATGTGCTGGAGTAATAGCAATGCTAGCTATAAAATTTCAGCACTTTAGAATAACAAAGCCCTTTCACTTATATTGGGAGAAGGCAATGGCAACCCACTCCAGTACTCTTGCCTGGAAAATCCCATGGATGGAGGAGCCTGGTAAGGCTGCAGTCCATGGGGTTGCTAAGAGTCGGACACGACTGAGCGACTTCCCTTTCACTTTTCACTTATATTAACACATAGTATCATATGTAAACCCCACTGACAACTGAGAGCAAGTCTTACGCTCCTTGTTAGAAAAGGAGAAACTGAGTGGCTGGTTCAGGACATGAACCCAGCAGCACAGGCTGCTTCCTTCTGTTTGGAGAAGTGCTACAAGCTCTAGTCCAGTGCAAGGGCATTATGTTGCTTTCCAGCTAAAACTGTAGAATAGGATAGAGAATGAAATGTTTTCATGGATGGCAAGGACTTCATCTGTTTTAAATCTACTGATTATTGATGTCAAATAGGAGATAACCAGATAACACAAGTTACAAAAGTCACTCAATTTAGTCATTAAAGAGCTCAATAAGCCTCATCGAGTAGCTCCTATACAAGTAAAACATGCTTGGTTGTCTGATTCCCAAGAACACATCATATTAGAGAAGAAAATTATAAAGGTGAGAGAAAAGGCTAAAAGCGGGCCATTGTGAGTAGTAAGAATTGACAGCTGACCATTTAGGAAGCAGAAGCAAAGAGCAGAGCCGCTGGGAGCCATGACACCCACACACCCATCCACAAGCTCCCAGTACTTCTGTGCTCCACACCGGACAATAATGCCTGCCGAGGATCACACTCTCCAGGTAAACATCAAGATGCTCATCACTGTGTTTCGGGAATAGAATCCACTTTTAAAATATATATTTAAAAATTAGTAACATAAGGAATGGAGAAGGCAATGGCACCCCACTCCAGTACTCTTGCCTGGAAAATCCATGGATGGAGGAGCCTGGTAGGCTGCAGTCCATGGGGTCGCGAAGAGTCGGACACGACTGAGCGACTTCACTTTCACTTTTCACTTTCATGCATTGGAGAAGGAAATGGCAACCCACTCCAGTGTTCTTGCCTGGAGAATCCCAGGGACGGGGGAGCCTGGTGGGCTGCTGTCTATGGGGTTGCACAGAGTTGGACACGACTGAAGCGACTTAGCAGCGGCAGCAGCAGCAACATAAGAAACACCTGAGTGTTTAGAAGGGGTATTTGGACAATGTGACCAACTAGAATGACTCATGTCTCAAAGGTTCTGGACAATATCAATTGCTACAGATGAACAATGCATGAATCTGTCTGTGTGCCCAGGCTTTGCTGTTGAAGTTCTGCATTAATTGTCTCACTGAATCCTAACAACCAGAGCACAAGGTAGATTATTTTGGTCTCTTGATTTCACCGATGAGAAAACTGAGACACGGGGAGTTTAAGAAATTTGCCCAAGTCACCAGCTTGTTAGGGGTAGTTTCAGGATTCGAACATAGGCTATTCAGTCCAAAGTCAACACATGGAGCCAAGGGGCCATTTGGCTAAGAGTCCACTGTGCTGGTTTCTAACTGTTGGCCTCGTACAGCCAACCAGAGGAAACCTCACTTTTCCAAAGTTTACTTATCAATTAGTCATTTGGAATTCAGGCTTTCCATCATTCATTCCACCAACATTTCTTGAGCATCAGCTGTGTGTCAAGACACTGTACAGGGTGCTGAGGACACAAAGATGAACAAACACAACACCTGCACCGAAGAAGCTAACGGGGAAGGAGGAAGACAGACTTATCAACAGTGAATTACTGCACAATGTGCACTTATGGAAGGAAAGTCTGGTGTCAAGGAAGATGCAGTGTTATGCCTGGTAGTTAGCAGCCTAGACCCGTACTTTTTAAAGAGTGTGAGCACTAGTGAAACTAACAACAGCCCTGACCCCTGAGCCTCCCTAAACTTCCCTGAACCCTAAGTCCAGCAAAGCTCCGGGGGCGGCAGGCAGGGAGGTAGACAGTACAGCGTGAGTAACCCTTAGGTTTCCCATATTTAACGATGGGAGTCTCTGGTTCTGGTCAGCAAGGGAATATGAGTTTCGCACACTCTCTTCAATATACTGGTATGTAGCTGCCTTGACCAGCTGTGTATAATGCCCTTCCCCCATCTTCAGGCTATGCAGGTATGTTTTCCAAAAAAGTATATGGAAAAACAAACAAAAAACCTCTCTCGCTTCGTTATATAAATAAACCAACCACTACCAAAATAAAAAGGGAAAAACTTCCATTACACCCACCTTTGGTTTCCTGAATAGCCTCTTTGGGAAGCAATTCAGTGTACTTTTCCCAGAAATCCTAGTTGCAACCTCCCTATTTTTATGTATGTTTGATGAGTTATACAAATAATACATTCTCATTATTTAAAAAATCAAATGATCAGAAGTATGCAGAGTAAAAAGTAATAGTATCACTTTACCTCCTCACCCCAACCCCTCTGGCCAGCTCCACTGTTAATAGTCTAGTATATATCATTCCAGAACTTTGTGCATTTGCTTACATATCTAAGTATCCATACCAATCCATGGCTTTAGGCTCATTTTTAAAGTACATGGAATCACATCAGCATGCACTGTCCTGCAGCTCCCTGTTTTTAAATTAACACTATGGCCTGAAGACCCTTCTATATCACTACATACAGATCTTTAGCTTCTGAAACTGCTCCACAGTATTTCAAGTTATGGGTAATTTTAATTTAGTTAACCAGTCCTCCACTGCTGGACACTTAGGGCTTTCCCAGTGATGCACTATTACAAACAATACTGAAAAAAAGACTCAAATAAATATCTTTGTGAATATGTGTGTTTTTTTGTTTTTGTTTTTCTTTTCCTGAATTATATTTAACATACAATACTATTTTAGCTTCATGTTTAGAACAGTGATTCAATATTTTATTTTTATTTCTATACACTTGATAGAAAGTTACTGTAAAATAGTGGCTATATTCCCTGTACTGTACATTATATCCTTGTATCCTATTTTATACCTAGTAGCTTGAACTTCTTAATCCCCTACCTTTGTCTCACACCTCTTCACTTGTAACCACTGGTTTGTTCTCTGTATCTGTGGGTCTGTTTCTGTTATGTTATATTCATTCATCTTTTATTTTTAGATTCCACATGTAAGTGAAAACATACAGTATTTGTCTTTCTCTGACTTACTTGACTAATCATAATACCCTCCAAGTCCATCCCTGTGGTTGTAAATGGCAAAATTTCATTTTTTTTTAATGGCTGATTATCCATCATGTTAAAGTATTTTTGGAGGAAAGTATCTAGATCTGGAAACAGTTCTCCCAAATGGTTTTATTTCAAATTTTATAGATACTGCCAACTCAGCCACAAATTTTGATTCATACTTGTAACCCTGCCAACAGAGTGTGAGAATACCTGCTTTCCCACAACCTCCTCAACCCTCAATATCTATCAGTTATTTCCGGTTTCTTTTTACAAATCTGTCGGGAAAAGAAAGCATATTTAATTGCTGTTTTATGTTTTTCTAATTGTGCTCTGCTGTGTGCTCTGCTAAGTGGCTTCAGTCGTGTCTGACTGTTTGCAACCCCATGGACTATAGCCCACCAGGCCTCTCTGTCCCTGGGGATTCTCTAGGCAAGAATACTGGAGCAGGTTGCCATTCCCTTCTCCAGGGGATCTTTCCAACCCAAAGATCAAACCCCTGTGACATATATCTCCTGCATTAGCAGGCGGGTTCTTCACCTCTAGCGCTACCTGACTACTAGCGGTATTTACATATTTGCATACATGTGTGCTGAGTCATGTGCAACTCTTTGCAACCTTATGAACTTAGCCCATCAGGCTGCTCTGTCCATGGGATCTTCCAAGCAAGAATACTAGAGTCAGTTGCTATTTCCTCCTCCAGGGGATCTTCCTGACCCAGGGATCGAACACACATCTCCTGTGGCTCCTGCAATGGCAGGTAGATTCTTTTACTTCTGGGCCATCTGGGAAACCCTTTACATATTTATTGGCCATTTACATTTCTTCTTTTTTTTTGAACTGCCTGTACATTTTGGTTACCTATTTTTTCTAGCTAGTGGCCTTTCCTTGTTGACTGACAAGATACTTGATTTCTTTATTTTAGAGGGGAATGTAATTTGTAAGCCTTCTCATCCAGGTGATGCAAACTTGAATGTCAACCACAGAAATAATCAAACTGCAATCTGGAAAGTTACCATATACACCAGCTGTAATTTTAGTCCTTCCTAGAAATGAACAGACTAAAAATAGATTCCCTGCAGTCAGCACACACAGAATCCTTCTGGATACAACCTCACGTGGACATTAGAATGCCCTGAAGTAAGGGAACAGGTGAGAACGTGAATGGGTCTGTCAGCACCACTCAGCATCACTTTGTGAGTGAGTGGGACCAGGGAAAAGAAAATGATTGGGGGAGAAAAGGTTGCTGATAAACTTTGTGCTTGTGCTCGGTCCTGTCCAACTCTTCGCTAACCCATGAACTAAAGCCCGCCAGGCTCCTCTGTCCATGGAATTCTCCAGGCAAGAATACTGGAGTGGGTTGCCATTTCCTCCTCCAGGGGATCTTCCCGACCCCAGGATCGAACCTGCATCTCCTGTGTCTCCTGCATTGGCAGGCGGATTCTTTACCACTCTGGCACTAAGAGGTTGGGCAAAAAGGACCCAGACAAATATGACGGAGGCAAAATCACCACAGTCACTTTTCTGCCTCTAGTTGTGTGACCACCTCTCTAACCTTACACTTTGCTTTTCACATAAGGTGGTGCATAATAAATTCACTGGAAGTGCAGATTCTAATGCAAAGAGTACTAACTTCAGTAATTTGTTCTAACAGATTCAAAGCCTAACTCCCACAGCAAATTAGTAATGCTGGCTGAGTCACGGAGGGGTCACAGACAATGTTTCTTCAAGTCTATCTGCCTCTATTCTTAGTAATCATCGTAGAGTGAGAGAACAATAAATAACAGGAATCTATTCATATCTCAGACCTCTAGCATGTTTGGAATCACATAGCACCAACTTTGGAACGGGTCAAAGATTCACTGCTCTCAAATCAAGGTGGAAGGTCCCTCAGAGCTAATGCTCTCCGGGGCTGAAAAGTAGCAACGAAGACAAGGCTGCAGACCAGCGCTGGGCGGGATGTTTCCCAGGGGGCAGGTAGCCAGGAAAGAGGGAGAAGTCTTTGACCTGAGAGGTCCGTCCCAGGTGGGTGAGCAGGTTGTGTCTGGATTTGCTATAGCCCATCAGGGTGAACGACGAAGCCTGGAAGAGCAAGGCTCAGCTGGAGTAAAGAGCAGCGCATAGTCCAGGTCTTGAGTTCTTTTCTTTAAACTCAATGGTGATGATAAGGAAGACTTTAAACCATTGCATCTGTACATATCTTTACTCCGTGCTGAATCACTGCATGTTATGGGTGGATTAGGAAAGAGAAGATAGCAGCTCAAGGGCCAAGGAGAAAGACTTGTAGGCACTCTGATAGTTTCTACTAAGTACAGTCTCAAAATTCTGCCAAGGTTGTAACAAATGGATGACAGTAGAAACGTCTTGGCTTCCTAAGTATCCTCAAATAAATTCTCTCATATTTTACTTGCAATCTTAAATGTAATTTTAAATATACTTGTATGCACACACATAGCAACATCCCTCTGAATTCAAAATTCTAGCAGAAAACATGAGACTATTTCAAGGCAATATGAAAAATAGGATCATTCTTAGAGTTCTGAGGAATCTCCCAAAGCCTGCTCATGAATATCAGCCATCTATCTCTCTGTTGTCTGGCTGCACTGAGGATTCAATCATAGACACATTGTATTTACCGTGAAAAAATTATTGGACTTTGTATTCAGTGATTTACACTCTGTCCTCTAAAGTAGCATCTTCAATTAAAGAGCCCAATTACCTCGCCTGAGCTGGTGGTGTATTAGAACAATCAATTGCATTTGACTAATGCACCCAAGTAATGGCCATTCAATAAATGTGCTCCAGTCAGTCTGAACTGTTGTTAGACAAAGAGAGCCTGGGTGAGAGGGTTTACATCACTGCTGCTTGTGAAGCTGGAAGGAAAAGCAACAACAGCCTTAGTACTTGATGCCCTCAAACAAGATTTCAAAAATGTGACATCTAACTCACAACAACGGGAGGGCATATTTGGTGATATAATAATTTGTGGGGGACAATATAACTGCAACAGAACCCCCATTAAGTATTAAATAATATATCGTAAGTATATGCAACCAGGGCTTGGCAACTAGAAGGCCATCCAGCTGGCTTGAAACACTCCTTAACCTAAAAGCTGTAAATTATTAAAATAGGCATAACAAAGATTACTCACTAGAAGTCAGGCAGTCACATATTTTAAAAAAGAATAAAAATATTGTCCACATAAGTCCCTGAAGAGTTTTGTTAACAGATGCTTAAAAGTGCCAGTAAAAACTGTTTAACAATTAACAAATGCATTTGATAGAAACAATAAGGTTGAAACAAGAGAATAATCTACACATTGAAGAATAGCTGCCTTCAGCAGAGAATGAAGCGAATTTGGAAGCAGATACCATTTAGAAACTAAATACAGGTACTTCAGTTATGTTTTTTCCCAGAAATGGGATTTATTTTAGATAGAGAAATTCTATCATCTTTTAATACTTCATCAAAGACAGGGTATGTACAGGAGAAGGATGCTGGACCCAACACTGGAGAACTTGAACTTGGGTTCTGCTACTTTCCAGTTGTGTGACTCAGAACAAATAGATTCACATCTCTGAGCCTCAGCTTCTTTATTCATAAAAATCGCAAACAGGACAATAACCAGCTGCCATCCAGCACTATTGGGAGGATTAAGCAACCATGTAAGAGTAAACCGCAAAGTGTCTGGAAGACAGAAGTTTCTCAATGAAAGCTTTTTGGATCTGAAGGATTTATCCTAGTTTTAATACATACTTGCCTTGGATATCCATTTTCTGATTTCAGTAATATGGTTATTTCAAAATTTTGTTGCAGCTCTCTGTTACAATTGCCTTCAGTGCCAAAAGCAGTTAGTTTCTTCCTTTTGTCAAAATGTATAATATCCATTTTTGTGGTCTTTGAAATGGGAAAATTATTGCCATTTTACAATTGAAACCAGAGGCGCAGAGGAATTAAATGATTGGGTGAAGGGTATGAAACAGGTCAGAAGCTGAGATAAATCACCTAGATGTTTTGCCCTGCCCTCCACTACACCCCACCTTACTCCGGACTCTGTGAGGCATTTCTCCAAGTTTTGAAAAGAAATTTCCTGTGACTGCCACATCTCCCTTGAGTCAGCTCTCTCCCCAGCAGACAGGATGCCAATACCCATCAAAATACTCTGCTGACAGCCTTGACACCTCAAAAATCAGGGGAAGGCAGGCTAATTCACAGGTCTCTCTTTTGAGCAAAATTCTGAATCCATTCAGAAGTCACCGAAGTAAGAAAGTCTTATTCATGCCTCTCATTCCTTTCTGATTAGCAGGTTTTCAGATAGCATACAGGCTGGTTTGAACATGATAAAGCCCTACAGAGAGCAGTAACTGTCTCTTTTTTTCTCATAGGAAATATGTGATTCTCTGTGAATTAAAAGCAGTGAGCCACTAGTAAAGTCACATATAAGTAGGTTACCTGAATCTTAAGTCAGCAAGTAATATATATTTTCCTTAATTCTAATAGAATTTTTCTTAATTTGAATAATACACAAGTTTTATACCAAATTTTAAAATTGAGTTAATGGTGCTATAGCTCTTTTCAAAACATTTCAAAAGTTTTGATCAAACCCTAAGTATTTCCAAGCTGCTGATTCTGCTAGCACAATCCCTAGGCTACATTCAATTAGATGGTTTTCCATAGGATTTTTGATAAACTTAAATCTCAGCTTATAGAGAAGACAAAACCCATAAAGTTATTTTAGGAATAAGAAACAGGCATAAAGAGAAATAACCTCACCCAGCTATATCCATGAATGCAGCAGCAGATTGCTGGTGATATCTGTGGTTATTCTAAAACATTCCATAGCAACTGAAATGAGCCATTACCACCTAGAATTAATTATATGGTTTCAGAATTTCGTTACTGAAGCCATAGCCCCATCTTGGGGCTCATTTGCTAGGCTGTAGCCATTCCAGAACAGGAATAAGAAAACAAATCCTGACATAAACTAATACAGACCACACAGCTGCTTAAGACGGATAAAAAGCTTAAAGATTGAGCTGGCATTTTTTCTCTTCTCTCCCATGAGGCACAAAAGTCTTCACAAGTTTAACTGGATCCTCATTTCAAAAAGGACATGATGGAGAGCTTCTCAAAGCTGGGAACTGGCTTGGCTGTATATGTATATGATACAGATATATCTATATAGATAGATACAGAATATATAATAGATTATAGCATACAGTGTCATGATATGAACTATATTCCTATTATGGGTTATCATATCATGGAATATGATTTTTAAAAGTCTGGAAAAGCAGTGCAGGAAGATACCCTAAATTCCTCTAATTAAGTAGCTCAGTTCAGTGGCTCAGTTGTGTCTAACTCTTTGCAGCCCCATGGACTGCAGCACACCAGGCTTCTCTGGTCCCTATCCATCACCAGCTCCTGGAGCTTGCTCAAACTCATCTCCATCGAGTTGGCAATACTATGCAACCATCTCATCCTCTGTCGTCCCCTTCTCCTCCTGCCCTTAATCTTTCCCAGCATCAGGGTCTTTTCCAATGAGTCAGTTCTTTGCATCAGGTGGCCAAAATATTGGAGCTTCAGTATCAGTCCTTCCAATGAATATTAAGGATTGATTTCCTTTAGGACTGACTGGTTTGATCTCCTGGCAGTCCAAGGGACTCTCAAGAGTCTTCTCCAACACCACAGTTCAATAGCATCAATTCTTTGGTGCTCAGCTTTTTTTATGGTCCAACTCTCACATCCATATATGACTACTGGAAAATCCATAGCTTTGACTAGACGGACTTTTGTCAGCAAAGTAATGTCTCTGCTTTTTAATATGCCATCTAGGTTTGTCATAGCTTTCCTTCCAAGAAGCAAGTATCGTTTAATTTCATGGCTGCAGTCACCATCTGCAGTGATTTTGGAGCCCAAGAAAATACAGTCTGTCACTGTTTCCATTATTTCCCCATCTATTTGCCATGAAGTGATGGGACAGGATGCCATGATCTTAGTTTTTTGAATGTTTTAAGCCAGCTTTGTCCACTCTCCTCTTTCACTTTCATCAAGAAGCTCTTTAGTTTCTCTTCACTTTTTGACATAAATGTGGTGTCATCTGCATATCTGAGGTTATTAATATTTCTCCCAGAAATCTTGATTCCAGCTTGTGCTTCTTCCAGCCCAGCATTTCTCATGATGTACTCTGCATAGAAGTTAAATAAGCAGGGTGACAATATACAGGCAAATTAAGTAAGCTGCAGGCAAAATCATCAGCTACTGCACAGTGGTAACAACAGCAGAGGGAAGTGAGGCCATAGGGAAGGAAGAGGAGTGAGGAAGGAGGTGACCTGAGGGCGATGCAGCACAGCCAGGGCACTGCAGTTCCTGGGACTCCTCTTGATTTGAGCTGAACACCTTCCCGGGAGTGAAGAGTTCACCCTTGGGAATCCCCAACTATTAAGCACCTATGATTTCCTCTGTATTTTCTCCATGAACAGTGTCAGTGATGGCATATGCAGCTCACATGTAAAGACACCTCACTTGTACATTTCATATCATACACTATCTGAGCTTAGACTTCCCTTTAGGTATCAGATACAACCTCTGCCCTCCAGATGCCTACATCAGACTGAGTGGATAAACAAGTGAGCACCCATTCAATAACAGCAATAAAATTATATTAGGCTGGACATGCGAAATTACCATGTTTGGAAATCAGAAGTGGTTGAACATCAGCCATTTTGTATGTTTAACTTAATATAAATCACCAAAATGCAGTGAGGGGCCAAATAGCTTAGAGACGGGGCTGAGAACCTGAAGATTGAGGCAAATTGTTTCAAGTACATTCCCTAACCCCATATTCCACCCACAACAACATGGGAGCTAAGTTGCTTCAGTCGTGTCTGACTCTTTGCAACCCCATAGACTGCAGCCCATCAGGCTCCTCTGTCCATGGGGTTTTCCAGGCAAGAATACTGGAGTGGGTTGCCATGCCCTCCTCCAGGGGATCTTCCTGACCCAGGGATCAAACCTGAATCTCTTATGTCTCCTGCATCAGCAGGCAGCTTCTCCACCACTAGCGTCACCTAGTAAAGATGGGTGAAGATATCTAAACGTTAGAAATCAATTTTTCATGATTTTCAACACAAAATCCAACATTAAGTTTGTTCAAGAGTTTGGATTTCCTTTGCTTTCTACTATTTTCCTCAAAATAATCAAGTATAAAATTAGCCAGAGGGAAAGAAATTTTAACAAAAAGGTTTTCAATATGGTGACTTTGTGGGGTTCAAAATAGTACCTTCTAGTGTTTATTTTTAAACTCATCACTTTTCAACAAGAACACAATATAGAAGAATTTATCGAGGCCTCCAGCTCATCTTATTTTTCATGATAAACTTTCTATGTGAAGAGAATGTGACTGTTTCTGAAGAACTTTCCTGTGTTATCTTATTTAGGCTTCTAAAAACATCATGAGGTGAGAATTAGCATTCATACTTTACCGAAAAGGAAATGAATTGTTCTAGAGGCTTGCTTAGAGGGGAGGAAACCCGGTTCTGTTTTTCAACCTAACCTTTGGCTTCTGATAGACTCTGACTGGCTTCAGATTCTGACGTGCAAGCAGCTAATTAAGCACGTACAAGATGCCAGGCCCTTGATTAGGGGGTTTTCCTTGTGGTACTGTTCATCTTCTGGCAAACACTTGACCAGGAAGTCAAGCCTTTCTTTAAGTGTGCAAAAACTCAGGAGTCACGATATTCAGTTGCATCAAAAGAATATAGCTCAGCTTTTAGAAAACAGTCTCTGGAGAGAAGCTCTTCTCCATGTAGGCTCCTTCAATTGTTGTTCATATTAAAGAAGGAGAAACAAGAATGAGACCTGGGCTGTGTCACTTAAGTGTCCTTGTGTAGCCTCAAGTTGAAGAAACATTTCTGGGATTTTTTTTAAACAAAGGTTAAACCTCCTGGTTCCCTCTATGCTATGTGACTCAGATGAAGAAAAATTTCCTTGCCCACAAAAGCTAAGGACAATATAAAGTGGTGATATAGAGTTATTTGTTAGTAAAAGTGCCTTTTGAAGAGGCTTTTCCAGGTGGACAGTTCACCATCATCACAAATCTGTCTCACCCACTGCTCTAAAGACATGCCTGCTGCTGCTGCTGCTGCTAAGTCGCTTCAGTCGTGTCCGACTCTGTGCGACCCCATAGATGGCAGCCCACCAGGCTCCCCCATCCCTGGGATTCTCCAGGCAAGAACACTGGAGTGGATTGCCATTTCCTTCTCCAATGCATGAAAGTGAAAAGTGAAAGTGAAGTTGCTCAGTTGTGTCTGATTCTTAGCGATCCCATGGACTGCAGCCTACCAGGCTCCTGCGTCCATGGGATTTTCCAGGCAAGAGTCCTGGAGTGGGGTGCCATTGCCTTCTCCAAAAGATATGCCTAGGATAAGCCAAACAGGAGTTAATGGATGAATGGAAACAAGCAAAGGAGTAGCTTACAGAGACACGGGGTAACCAAGGCCAGTCCCTCCAAGACTGAGGAATATCTCAAAGAACAAAGATGCCATAGCCTCTCCTCACACCTGAAAGAAGTTAGTTGGCTAATGCTAATTAGCTGAGGAATGCTGTGCTTGTTATGCTCGAAAATTAAAGATCTTTGCTTTATGCCATGAACTGTGGTTGATAATGTGGCCGCTGTCTTATTCAAACTTAGGACCAGCTCTCAACTGTTGTATGGATTTGGAGAAATGCTTCTCCAATCAGCTACCATCCAATTTCTGAACATATCAAAAACTCCTGTGGATGAACACAGGTCTAAAGACAGAATGACACGTGTGAATAATTTATTCACAATAATAATAATAATTCACAACAATAATTTATTGTTGTTGTTTAGTCATTAAGTCATGTCTTTGTGACCCCATGGTCCAAAAGATCCCATGGTCTTTTGCCAGGCTCCTCTGTCCATGGGATTTCCCATGCAAGCATACTGGAGTGGGCTACATTTCCCTCTCCAGAGGATCTTCCCCATCCAGGGCTCAAAATCATGTTTCTTATATCTCTTATCTCCTGCATCAGTAGGCAGGTTCTTTATCACTGAGCCACCAGGGAAGCCCTGTGAATGATTATAGCATTGCTCAAGTCTTTGGCAGAACTCCCATTCATAGGATGGTCTGAAGACCACAGGACTCGTTTTGCAACCCTGCTAAATTTAGCTGGAAACAGTAAGTACTGGAGAAGAGTTGCCTGTCTTTGTAGCTCAACACACCACTTGGCTGCAAAGAGAGCTGAGGCTGCTGATAGATTTGTCCTGACACTAGTATTCTGGGAAAATCTTTCCTTCTGCAGGGCTCCAAATGTGGCTCAACAGACACTCACAGTTTTGACCACCATTGATTTTTAAAATTTATATTTTTTGCTTTTAAGAGTTCAAAGCTCTTCCTATGTTCCCCTTCTGGAACAGGAAAACTATAGAACCCCGCTTAGTCAAGATGAAACTGGAACTATAAACTTAGTCCTCAGAATTAACAGGAAGGGTCAGCTTCAAATTAATAGCTGCCTCCATGGTTTGGATCTCTGCATAAGTGGCACACCTTTAAAGAAAGTAGGAGCACAGTTAATGGGGGAGAATTATACACATGACTCCTACTCCCACCCAAAGGTTCCTTCCCCTCTGTAGGCATATATTATTAGGCAGTCTGCTCTAATCTTGCGAAATGAAATACAAGATTCGTATTTTCCAGAAGCACTGGGATGTCAAAAGAAATGTAGAGTTTTCTGTAGATTGCAAATGAACCTTGAAGCACAGGTCTTTCTTTCAGTTAAGTGTTATCATTAAGGATATGAGTTTTGTGAGTAATATTGATCAAAGAATATTTAATTTATGCTTTTATTATTTCAGGGATTGATTCCTGGGATGCTTGTTTTGTTAGGTGGTCCAATAATCTGTTCATGTGTTCACAAGGCAATTGCAAAGCTGCAGGACAAGAGCCCGGCCACTGAAGCACGGCACACCCACCCCGGTTTCTCTGTCACTGACTGCCACTTAAAATTTGGATTAACTTAGGTATGACATGATACAAATTTATGAAACATATTCCACTATCTTCCTTCTTATGAAGTTCAAATATATTCTAGATTCTTCAAGCCAAAAATGGCTTTCAAGATATTTAATAAAAATGTAAAAAATTTTCTGAGCCAAGTTATTCCATGTCACATAAACCTTTCCCCAATGTAGTCAGAGCTTAAAAGGTTCAATACAATTTCTTAAACGTTACCCCCTTTACCTTTATAGATTGGCAGGGAGGGACATTAGTCTGTGCCGATTTAATCAAGACAAAACCGGAAAAGGACAATGGATTGAGTTCCCTGTCTCACCACAATTTATTATAAAGACCCAACACATAGCTATATTCTCATAATCCCATAAATCCATTTTACTCACAAAGTGCTGAAAAGTCAGAATTTTCCAATCATTTCTGGTTTTAAAGTAATATACGTACATGTGGGTGGTGAGCAATCTGTTGAGATGAAGCAAAGGGGTATGTTCTTGGATCTCTGTGTTTAGGTTCAAGAGTCTTTTCTCTTGGTGATTCCTCGGGCTACAAGTAAAATCAACTTGTTTTACTTTTACTCCAGTTGTAGGTTAAAATATTAAAGAGTGTGTATCTTATTGCTGCTGTGACATTCTGCCCCCTTCCCTTGCTGAACTGCCTCAGAATCAGTCAGTGTTTCCCCAAGGACACAGGAAGACCTGAGGGAAACAAAAAAGCCAACTGAGTGTCTAAATAAAAAAATTTTTTAATCCAAAGCACAGAAAGTCAAAGCAGTTTTTGTTTTACTAACCATTTTGGGGACAGAAAAGGCTTTTGAGTTCCCAAACTTTGGTTTAATTTGAAGGACAAATTCTATGAGGTTTACACTATAAACAGTAAAGTAGGGAAGAATGTATGATTTCAGAGTTAGTGTTTCATCCCCAAAGGAGATCAATACAACAGAATTGATGGTGGTGGCAAGGCATGTCTGAGGGAGGTGTTTGGGGAGAGAACAATTCAGCAAATTATTGGTATGGGTCAGGGAAAGAAAGAGGCCCAGCCCCTGACCACTCCATTATGGGGTCAAATCCCAGATGAGTGAGGGGGCATCAAATCTCCATCTTGCATCCTGAGTTGAGGGTTAGTATAACCCAAGAAGGAAGGCATGCGAGAGCATGCAAACACTAACAGAAGGCTCATGAATGGATAGAAACCCCTCGCTATTCCTTCCAAAGTCAGAAACAAACAGTGATCCCAAACATCACCTATATTTTAATAGCACATAAAGAAAGATAAGACCACAGAGACCAAGAAACAGGACAGCACATTCAGAACAAGTAGGCTCTGGATGGCTTTACCTAGAGGGATTTCCATGAAGTGGCTGGAGTAGAATTTAAATCACAGTGGGTTTGGGAGTGTTAAGAAAGGGAAGAAACGGACCCAAAAAATGTACACAATCTTTTTAAGACATTTGGCTATAAAGGGGGAGAAAAGGATGAGAAGAGATAAAAGAGTATGTGGCAAAGATAAAGGTTTTGTCCTTTTTTTTTTTTTTTTAAGATGGGACTGGCCCTCTACACTCTGATAAGAAGGACCCCCTAGACATGAAAATCTGGAAGATATATAGGAAATAGAGGAAATTGTACACATGTGGAGGGAAGAGAAGAGGAAAACCTCTTCTAACTGGAGGAAAGGTAGGATGTATGAATACAAATGGGCAGTTTTAATTAATATATATTAGAATACATAAGGATAAAAGGATAACTGGTCTGCTGAACTCTCTGATTTGTGCTGACTGTGGTGAGAGGTGGGAGGAAGATGACCCACACCACAGAGACTAGCTGCTCCACCTATGAAGGGACGAGAGAAGAGAGGAGTAAGAAGATGGGGTGAATTTGTGTGAAGCTGGGGAGAACAGAGGAAGAGAAAAAACTGACAGCTGCCGTGAGGGGCCGACTCTGGGGGGAAAGAGTGGTAAAAACAATTGTTAGAAAATCCAGCTATGTGTTCTGAGATTAGTTCTCCTCTTCATCTTGGTTAACTCCTTAAGAACCTTTCAGTAAAGACCTTCATTGTCTTCCAAGGCTTTCTGGGTCATGCTACACTTTCACCATGTTGAACTGTCCTCAAAGCAACTGGCCTTACTCCAGGTTATGTAGGTAATAAGATTTGGTGGTAGGAAATTTAGATCTTGCATAGTAAGAGGTGAGACTGTCTGCTGAATGCGAGGTAAGGAAGTGGTTTGGTCAAAGATTGGGAGAAAGTAGAGAAGTTTTCACATGAGTGTTGGGGAGAATGGCAGGAGTGTCTTAGGGAAACCTAAGAATCACTTTGGGGGCTTCCCTGGTGGCTCAGACGATAAAGCATCTGCCTGCAATGCGGGAGACCTGGGTTTGATCCCTGGGTGGGGAAGATCCCCTGGAGAAGGAAATGGCAACCTACTCCAGTACTCTTGCCTGGAAAATTCCATGGACAGAGAAGCCTTGTAGGCTACAGTCCATGGGGTCGCAAAGAGATGGACACGACTGAGGGACTTCACTTCACTTGAAGAATCACTGAGCTATACTGAGGGGTCCAGTTGAGACTGGAGGTCAAAACTTTACCATAGCAACCATCTGGACAGTGGTTTTTCTCTGAAAGTGCTTAGCAGTATGGTTGGAAGGAGAAAGCACTCAACTGGATTAAGCATTGGTATCCCGCCGTGTAAGTGTTAAGATTTTAACTTCCCAGTACTAGAAAGGTTCATGTCTAAGTATCCAATACTATAATGCCTGACAAATAGGAATTGCTCAATAGACCTTTATTGACTGGATGAACAGGAAAACTGAAAATACTGGTAAGAAGGTGTTGAAATAACAGGCCATGGTGTCCACAATTAATAGGGAAGGAAGTGGAGACAAGAGGGGGCTGAAAGGGGAAAAGTCAAGGGGACCAAAGGTTCCTAGGAGATTTCTCAGGTCTACCAGTCACATGAGCAGTATCACCACTCAAGAAACTTTGAGTCTTAAAGCACCCCCCAGCAGCTGATCCAAGAAGCTATTAGGCCCAGTATTGGCCTTTAGTTCTTACCAAGAGCAACAAGCACATCCTTATATACTCTCATCCCTTAGTATCCATGGGGGATTGGTTCCAGGACACTCCCAACTTTCTGCAGATTCCAAAATGTGCAGATGCTTTAAATACCTTATATAAAACGGTGAAGTAGAGTCAGCCTTCCAAATCTGCAGATAAGGAACCTGGAGGGCTGCACATATTCCTCTTTTCAATGTTCAAAACTCCCTTAATAGAGAACACAACACTGTACAGCAACTATATGCCAATAAAAGCTAATTTAAAAAGAAAAAAAGTTCCCTGCATGTAATATCTTTCTCATTCATTCTTTAAACCTGCTGTTCCTCTTTGTTTATAAACTTTTGCCCTAGCTACCATAGGTTTCTTTCTTTCTCCTTTATCTCTCATCCTCATTCACTTTCCATTTTCAATTGGTGAAAATAATCCTGGCCATAGCAGATATCACTAAAGATGAAATTCATGATATGTCTGCAACGAAGACCAGGAAATCCTTACATTTCAAAACTAAAGAAGTCAAAGTCTCTTACAGTCAGTGAAAATGGATACATTTAAAAATAGTCACAGCCCATACCTTCTTATAATCAAACTGCATTTTCCCAAGTACTTGCATTCTACACATTTTCCATTCTTAGACTATTGGTTATATTTTAATTATTAACATAAGTCTTTCTGCTATTAATATTTTATTACAAAGGTACACGATTTCTACAGCAGGATGAGTTGGGTCGACTTTTGAAAAGTAGCCCAAAGATGTTTACAGTACTGTTCTGATGAAGGATTTGAAAAGGAACTTTTGGACTACAACCTATTTGCTGGGGTTTGGCATAGTCTCAATTCCTGCTTGAATTTCCTGAAAAATCACAATAAGTTATTTCAGGAAAAACAGTTGCCAAACTTTCTGAAAAGTCACAATGAATGGTTAAATTCTGAAAGATCAACCAGCCATCTTTTGGCTCCCATCTCCTCTTTAAAACCAAGCTATTTTGAGAATTTCCATTCCTCATGCTCTTTTTCTTCCCAACCCTGACACTATTCGTATCCCCTCAGTGGCATTTTTTTTTTTTTTGACTCAGGAAAACTTAAATAAGTTCCAAGACTGCAGAAGAGCCTTATTATTTGATGATTGTGGGTCTTGTCTGGGAAAAACTCCAAACAGAGATTTGCCATTTTAAGCAATTCCTTTGAATTCTCACTCTATTATCAGCAATAGTTCAGTATTATTGGTTTATTATTGATTTTTTTTCACTTCCATTTACATAAGTTAACTAGGCACTCCAATTTTCTCTTCTCGCTTCTGTTTTCTTAGTTTTTAAGTCCCTGAAGGACTACACTGTTTTAGCTTTTTGAGTTTTGGAGAACACACACACATGATACCTTGCCATTATCACAAACCCATAATCTTTTCCCCTTCAGCACCATGACTATTTCTTCTTTATAATCTTCCTTCTTTCTCTTTACCCTACTTTAATATAATCAGCTGCCACATTCTGTCAATTTTCCCTTTAAAATCTATTTTAGGTCCATCTTTTTCTCTGACTTCCCACTGGCACTATCCTGTCACAGGCCATCGAAGGTTCTTTTACACTCTCCCAGCCAGCTTTCCTGCACCCTCCTCCCCTCTCCACACCCATCCCCATGCCCCGCCACACACTCAGTCCATATGGTCCATTATCCTGCTTAAAATATCCTGTGAGGGCGGGAAAGCATCTCCTATGCATTTAGGCACACCTCTTAATTCTCACAGTCCTGCATGATAAATGTGACTTTCCTCATGTCATAAATGAGGAAGCTGACTTGCCCAAAGGTTAAGCAGCTTGTCCCAAATCACCCAACTTGTAAGTGTTCCAGTCACTGGCCCTTAAATTTGAAGAGGGAAGACTTGTCTGTGTCGTAACAGAAAAATAAAGCATTAACAGAATGGAGATTTGATATTTACTCTCTTTAAAGTCAAAGAATTAGACATATGTACAATTATTATTACATCAAGGGCAATGACTGGCAAGAGATGGGATTTACACCAGACAAGTAGAAATCAGAGCCTGCTCTCAAAGAATTTATAATCTAATTGGTCAGAGTATGCATCTAGTACATGCTGGATATACAGCACATGCTAAATAAATGCTTGCTCAAGCCAGGACCAAGGAATGGAAGGAGTTTGCTAGTCTCTTTCTGGCTTGTCGTAGGATGCTTCTTAATATAAAGGGCTCTGGCACTTCCTCCTAACCCAGTCCCAAAGAATATCAGAACAATACACTGTTGGGAAAAAAAAAGACGTGGAGATTACTGGGCTGCCTTCCAGCCACAGACCTATTTATTTTTCCCTAACAACAAGATAACTATTGCTGGATATTATTATGGGATTTTTCCATATATCATTTAGTTAGGACAGTGACGACCCATTGCAGCCTTTTAAAGTGCACTGGGCTTCTGCCAGCTTACCTCACTCTACAATTTTATCTTTGGTTTTTATTTTTATGATTATTCAAACTTCCCATTGCCTCACCAATTCCTCATTTGACCACTGCTGCTGTGGACTACACACCTCGACAAAGACCCCTTGGAAAGGGTCTTTTTCACTTGCGGTGGGCTCCTTTGAAACAAGTTCTTGCTACGTTCCACATTTTGGCAAACAAGGACAAGTTCAAGGAAATTGGAGGCCGAACTCGACAGAGCACTGGGTGCAGCTGCTGGCCCAGCTGTGCAATGATTCTCAACTGGTCCATTACCTCCAAAACTCAACTATTCAGCACAGCCTGCCCCAGTCCAGGACTCCTGTTGGTCTAATATATTTGGCAACAGCCATTATTTCAGAAATGAATGCTCGTGTGTATTTATAGCAAATCGCGTGCCTGCTCTATCAACAATTAAAGAGATTAGGATTCAGCAGACATATTCCTCTAATTAGGACAAGATGGAAGATACAGCATACAGAATGCTGCAGTTTGGTCAAGGTTTATTCTTTCCTAACAAGACTGCCATGTTGTCTTCCATCACTCCAACAGCCCCTCAGTCCCAGGGCCACCCCATTCCCTGCATGACATGCACTGGGTCTGTCCCATAGAATTTGCAGGAAGGGGATTCTGTTTGCAACTGACGTTTCCAGTTTCCCCTTCCTCCCCACTTCAAACCACAACGGAGGCTTGAATGGACTGTCTCAAGGCTTGTTTTGAAAATAACGTGGACAGCACCATGTGGCCACTAAGTTCACTCAGTTACGCCCTTTCCCTGGAGCTTTGGTGGATGCTATAAGCTCACACTTATGTGGTCTCTCCTCTGAACAAAAGCCTGAACTCAGTGTCTGGGCCATAAATTCCATCTTGCCTCGCTCTTGCCCATGCATTATTTAAGCAATCTCCTCGGTGAAGCCGGCATGAGAATTTCCCTCTGAGTAACAATCAGTGAGTGCCTTCCGCGCTGTTCTAACGGGAAATGTAGGCTATCTGAGAGAGTTCCACCCATTCACAGTCTTGATAATGAAATATGATAATCTAATTTGGTAAAAATAAACTGTGAAATCAGAGATTTGAAGCAAAAACTTTAAAGATGCAATTCAGACGAGCAATCAATGCTTATTCAGTTTCTGTACTATCTCAGCTTTCTCCCTGTGCAGATGCTTAAGTGATGCTAAATTAAATAATTGACAAATTTTTAAAACTGCTGGAAATTACCATCTGTACTTAATTTTGGAATATAAAAAGGTCCATAGAAAACACCCTTTATGATTATTTTGTCTAATAACAGATATGAAACAATACAAACATCCCAGTCATAAAAATATAATGCGTTTCAAGCAGTCTGGTTTACATATTCAAACAGTTATTCAAAACAAAAGACCACAGGAGGAGTAAAAAGCTGGGTTACCAATCCGTCTTTTCAAATGAATGGCAAAAGAACTGAGTTTTCAGTTTAAAATCTATCCCTCTAGCCCTCACCTCCCCACAAAACCAAAACCAAAACCCCAAAAACTCACCCACAGGCTTGCTATAGACAGTAATGATCACATCACTTTTTCACATTTCTCTTCTGGATAAACCCTGGGCTTAACTGTTCTCTGTTAAGAACTTTATTAGGTTGGTATTCCATTTATACAAAATGAAGTCTAGGACTGTAAATAAACATGCTTGAGGCTTCCATGAAAACAGAGAAAGAGAAACAAGCTCCCTGCATGGGAACACACTGGCAAATACGTGGATAAAACAAGCTGAAACTTACAACAGACTCTCCTCCCAGGTCCAGCTCAGCAGGAGCCCCTAAAGGTACATTCTAGATTTTTTTAATCCATGCTCTGCTCTTCTCACTGAGGGGACTACTCAGGCACATGGTCAAGTTGCAATCAGCTTCTCCCTCAGTGATGTATGAGAGCTGGGCTGATTTATCTCGTCTTTCTGCAGCATATTAGCACTAATGTTCCTGCGTCTGCATCCTACCTTTCTTGAGCCGTAGCCCGGGCTTTATCATTGGTAATCTAAATTAAAGAGCCAGTGAACAGAAAAGGGTTGTTGTCCCCCACCCCTCCCTGTTTTCCATGAAACAACTGCCAGGCAGTCATTCCCGGACAAGGATTCCACTGTTTATTCTATGGAGCCTTCTCTTCAGTATCCCATTGAGACTGGAAGACAATTGCAAAAGGAGAGGACCAGCGAGACTGTCTTAGTTCAGAGGCTTACTTATGACTTATTCTCTAAAACGGGGCCGATGGCCTCAGGACTTACTAGAGAAAGCTGTCATTTGCTGGTTTTTCAGTCTAGAATACAGAATCGACACTATTTACCACAACAGAGTAACTTGATCCCCCACTTACTGCCCAGGGTGCAGCACACCTTTCGGTGCCTTTTTTTGCCCCTGAGAAATCTCTTCCTTTCCCCACTAATGTTTATTTTATACATGCTTCAACGTTCAATTTAATGTGGAATATGGGTGCTATGATTTAGCAAGTTGAACACAAGAAGCATGAAGTCCTATAAAAAATGGAAGGGAAAAAAATCAAACAAATTATTAACCTTGTTATAACTTTCTATCAACAAACTAGCTGAAGCAGGAGCACAATGCTCTATGTAATTCACGAGTTGTCAGTTCCTGTAAGATACATTTAAAATTTTCTCCAGCTCCACAAATGTTTGGGAAGAGGAAACATATCAATAAATTTTCATAGGAAGGTTTTTGATCTCTTGAAAATGCTGACATCTCAGCAGCACCTCAGTGCTTTTAACTCAGGTTTCCAACAACTACTGGAATACTACCAGGCTTGTTTTCACATTTGAAGCAACAAAACTTCAACAGCTGTTAGGCAGCAGCATTTGTGGGTAACTATAGTAAGTTTCATCTTTATTTTGGGATATTTTGTTAAAACATTGTTTTAATAATTTTAAACATGTATACTGCATCTTTAATTTTGCTTTTGAAAATTAATAAACTATGACACAGACATATCATATAGACTTGCCACTTTTCATAGATTTAGAATATTAAATTCTCAGGTTCCTTGGTAATTGCATTGCTTCAATTTTTCATTATTAAAACTATGTCTGTTGTCAGAAACGCAAAATACTCATATTCTGGGCCCTTTTGTCCCCTCCAACCCCTTCAAAAAATTTTTTAATCTCGAACTTTCTGCTTCCCAGCTCTTTTCAGAGTTGCAGTCAAGACAGCACACTCAGGAGGGTTCCTTGAAGACTATCCAGAGTATCAATTCTAGATTGTATCTCTGGGTTAAAATTTTCACATTTATATGAATTTCTACACTCTAGAACTGGTTTATATTGAACTTCTCCACAAACATCCAGGGTAATTATTTAAAATTTTAAATTTGGGCTTGTCACTCAGTCATTTAAAACTCTGCATAGCTTCCCATTATTCTTAGGATGAAAGCCAAAATCTTTATCACAGCCTTCAAGGACTCAGTTTTACTTCACTCGGAAGATAAGCCCACCTTCCCAGAACTGACTGGCTGGGATTCAGAACCATCAATCAATCAAGTATTGAACCCCTGCTCTTTACTGGCCAGTCAGCTCTGAGCATGGTATCCGAGCACCAGTACGGGATGCTGAGAGAACTCCAAAAGCAAACATATGGACCTTTTCTTTTAGTTTGAAAGTAACATACATGAATAAGATCTTATTAGTTCCATATCAGCTTATAAACTATGACAAAATCAATATGAAGCAAGTCAGACTCAAACATGCAAAGTGAAGATAAAATCAAGAGTAAAAACAATAAGATGAAATTAAACATTGGATGAATGTTAACTGAAACTGACAGGCTACAGGAGAAAAGGAGAAACAATTAAGAAGAAACTCCAAAATAAGTATTGCTCAAGCTTGGTATTCTTAGGCTTCCAAGGTCTGTGGCTCACATGAGCTAAATTAGACTTACGTTTTTTAAAATCAGCTATTCCGTGACTGTGTTTATGGGATTCTTCCTAAATAATTCCTAGATTTTCATTATATTACTGTTGATATTACTCTCTTTCAAAAGTTCTCTTTATTTTCATCACAAAACAACTATAAACTTCATCAGTTTCTAAATAAGATGGCCAAGGAGCCCAACAACACAGAACCATGAAAATATGGGCTTTTTCATAACTTGAAGATCTACTGTGCAGTTAACCAAGAGCAACATGATCCTTTCATGCAACTTGTATGTATGTTCATACATAAAATAATGTAAAGTCCCAAAGACATATGAAGCATCCACTAATGAAGCCTTGACATAGTCCAGTGTGTTAGGAATTGACACCACAAGGCCCATGAATCCCACAATATGTGCTATTCTTCTCGCCACTGTTCAAATAATTTATACCATTAAAACCTCCCTTGGAAGAAATTCTAAGACTCTGAAACCAAATTACTGTGTTCAACTCACAACTCTGCCATTTACCAGCTGTATGATCTTAGGTAAGATACTTAAACTTATTGTAGCATGGGTGTGTTAAATTTATCTGTAAAGTGGGATAATGAGAGTTCTGCTTCTGGTCATGTATGTAACACCTCAGTTTATAACAATTATAAACTTCAAATAAAATATTAAAAACAACTACTATTTGAAGGCACTGGAGAGTGACCACGAGCAGGCAGAAACTCATGGGAGGCTGACACTTGGAAGAACAGTTCTCCATAAATTACCCATTTTTAAAAACTGCTTTACAACTAAGGGCGGGCCCAGTTGGTCAGTTCTGCAGAGTCGCTATATCTCAGGTAGAACTTGCCATCTTACTGGTTGGAGAATCAGAGGATAGAGTTCAGAGAGAAGACAGAAGCTGACAAAATGAAGGAGGAAATACAGAGAGAAAAGGAAGCTCCAAACTCAATATATAAAATCTGATAAAATTTACAGCTGATGCCAATACTAGATATATGTGGAACAGATTTCAAGCAGTCCAGCTAAGGTGAAAAGAACCAACCAGATTCTGCTACTATCTGTCACAGGGAAGACATATTTGGAATTTGGAATTCAAGTTCCATCAAGTTAATTACCTGTTAAAATAAAAAATTTAGTATTCTTGATGGGTATATAACCAAATTCAGAAGCTCTATAACATTCCACTCATAGTATCCACAGTACATTCCAAAATTACTAGTTATGCAAAGAATCAGAAAAATGTAACTTGTCCTTAAAAGAAATGGTAATTCATAGAGACCAACTCTGAGATGTTGAAGATATTAGAATTAGCAAACAGAGTTTAAATCTGTTATTATAACCGTGCTAAAGGATATTTTTAAATTCACAGCAGAGAAAAGTAAATTACAAAAAACAAAAGAACCAATTGGAAATTTGATAACTAAAAGATACAATATCTGAAAAAAATTTCACTGGCTAGTCCTAACAAACAGAGGAAAGTAATAAGTATTAGTGAACTTGAAGACAGAAAAATATAGATTATCCAATCTGAAGTGAAAAAAAAACTTTAAAAATGAAAAAAACCTCATGTTCTAACTGAAATTCCAGAAAAATTGGAGAGGAAAGAATGGGCAAGAAAAAAAATTTGGAGAGATAATCCAATTTTGCCAAAATTTGGTTTAAAACACAGCATAAGTTTGCAAATTCAAAAATTCTTATAATCTTCAAATAGAATAAATAAAGAACAAAACAAAGTAAAAAATCATGTGAAGGGACATCATATTCAAACTGCTTAAATTCAAAGATAAAGAGAAAATCTTGAAAGCAACCCGGGAAAAATGCCATAAACAGGAGAAAACAATACTAATTTCTCATCACAAGTAATGGAAGCTAGAAGATAACATAGTGAAACCTTTAAAGCACCAACGGGAAAAAACTGTCAAGCTAGAAGTCTATATCAGGCAAAAAATTTCTTAGACAACGAAGGCTTCCACTGTTTGCAGATAACACAATTGTTTCTAGTCGTGTCTAATTGATTTTGACCCTTTGTAGCCCATCAGGCTCCTCTGTTCACGGGATTTCCCGGGCAAGAATACTGGAGTGGGTTGCTATTTCCTCCTCAGGGGATCTTCCCAACCCAGGGTTCTTCCTGACCCAGGAATAGAACCCAAGTCTCCTGCATCTCCTGCACTGCAGGCAGATTCTTTACCTGCTGAGCCACCAGGGAAGCCCTCATAGAAAAATTGTTAAGAAATCTGAAATTAGTGAATAGTACCTATCTCATAAAGTTGTTATCAGAATCAAATGAATTTAAATTTTAAATTCAGAACTGTGCCTGACACCTAGTAAGCACTATATGCATTAAAAAATTTTTTTAAATACATCTAAATATAAAATCTGGGAGTGTTACATATTAGCTTATTGACAACAAGTACAGATTAATTTGTCAGAATAGCTAAAAGAGAGGCTACTTTAAGGAAAAAGATTATCTTTGGTCGGTGGTCCAGGTTATGAAAATGTTAGTCACTCAGTTGTGTCTGACTGTTTGCGACCTCGTGGACTGTAGCCCACCAGGCTCCTCGTCCATAGAATTCTCCAGGCAAGAATACTGGAGTGGGTTGCCATTTCCTTCTCCAAGGTTATGAAAGGGTTCAGGGCAAATAATACTTGGGAGGCCTAGAGAATGATCAGTCCTGGCATTCCTAAAATAGGAAGATGAAGTTTGTTATGGAGGTCAGACTGTTTGTTACAGTTTGTTACTGTCTACAGAGTTACAATTTTATATGTGATCTATTATGTGTATAAAATTATATAAACTAATCCAGTTGTGTCTAATGAGAAAATAACTTGCTGTGACCTATGTAAGTACTCTCCTGGCAGAATATCCATGAAAGACTTGAAGTGAAAAAAAGGCAGTTTGTATAATAGTATATTTACACTATAACATAATTTTCAATGCAAAAAAGATATGCAAATATGATAACTGCATTGCGATGTACATAGAAAAATTTCTGGAAATACCCAAATAAAAGTGTTAATTAGTAGTAGAGAGCCCTAGATAGTGGGAGCAGAAAGGACTTTAATTTTTTACTTAATATCTTTGGCATAGTTTGAATTTTTAAAAATATTGATATTTTTACTTTGTAATTAAAAAAATAAATTCCTTACAGAAGCAAAAAATGCATCAACACTAGAGTATTTGTTTCCTAAGTCAAGTAAGATGAAAAGGACCCTTCCTTTGTGTTCTTTAAACAAAGGTAGTTTTATTTTAGACATCAAGAGCATATTCCAGATGTTTTTGCCCCTAAAATCCCTCCCAGCATCGCACTTGATGGGGATGAATTAAAAACCCCGGTCAGGTCAAAGTTCCAGTCTGTCTTCTCAGGTAGGCTCATTAGAATAGACAGCACTGAGACAGTGAAGGTCCTGATGCTCCTGCGAGCCCACTTCACCCTAATTCACGCTTTCTGACTTCTGAACCAATCCAGGAACTGGTTTCCCCTACTCCTACCCCTGCATGCGTGGAGATCATGGAGACGAATCCAGATCAGAGACAACCCATCATCTCAAGAGGTACAGAATTGTAAGCAGAATGACCTTAGAAAATGTTTAATTCATCCACAGACAACCAACCACTCTCCAGGTAAGGAAACAGAAGTCTACAGACATAACTTTTTTGCTCAAGATTGCAGGGTTACTAAGTGAACACAGCAGGTCTCTTGAGCCCCCGGGTAGCATCCTTTTTACGATGATGGAGAAAGGGTCTAAAAGGTCCTATTGGTGCTGGACCAGGGGATATGCCTTCATAAACAGAGTATATACTAGGATGTAGGTTTGACAAGGAGCGGAAGAGAGTCATCTTCCTGCCTTTATCACAGACCTTCAACCTGGACTGCAAACACCAAAAAGTGACTCTGTTATTCATTTACTCTCATTACTAGTGTTCCATAAGACGCAGATACACTTTCTCTACAAATAATCCATTAGTACAGAAGAGGGAAGGTTTCCTATTCGAGATGTGCTTTCTGGCCACATCACTCAGAGATGCTTTTAGTATATAATTCACACTAATGAAGGTCTCTTGTTAGAATGTTTTCCACATTTTGGTCAGGCAATAGGAAACCTGGAGAAATTTAAATTAATGCAATGTGTACTACTATGATCTATCATATTGTTTTTTTTCCCCTCTATAGTGGGAGTTATAAATCAGTTTCTAAAGTTTAATAGGTAAACCAATGATTAGGTTCTGGAATTACTTAGAATCAATAAATCTGAGACTGATTTAATCAAATTGCCTTGCAAACCTGTCCAGAATCATAAAGGTATCCCTCATTCCTCTCCACTAAAAAAAAAAAAAGAAAAACTCCCAAAGAACAGTCACGAGAGCACTCATGGCTTTTACATACATAAAAATCCGTATGTAAGATCTAAAATAATGGATAGGCTATAAGAAATATTTCTTACTATTTATCAAGACAAGTTCTCTAAAACCTCTCCTAGAGGTGGTTATTTATTAACATTGATTTCTGGCTACAATAATCACAGAATAATAAAACTGTTGCCTGGATTCAACATCACATTTTTTCCACTAATAGCAGAGAAGCTTTCCAACAAATTATTGTAAGTTCCTCAAATACATTAGAAATATGATTCCTTTACGTGTACCCTCACATCTGCAAGAATACATCTTGGGATTAAGGAGATGAATACCTATGTGCATTGTAAGAAGCTAAATGAGGATACATAAGTAGCAGTCCCTGGCTAGACACGAATGCTACTCACATTTATTATACTGCTACTTGCCCCCTCCTAGACACTTCATTACTAATGATTTTCCAACACAAAAGCTTTTAAAAACTTTGATCTTTTGTGAAAATTCAGTAGGATAATAAAAACCTTCCAGCTGAACAAACAGACTAGGGCAGAAAGATCATCTCCTTAGCATTTGCCACAGAAAGTATCATCTGCCCTGACTCCACCCTGGTGTTTCATTAAAGTGGTGTCGTTCAAAATATGCAAATGACAGTAATAATTTGAGCAAACAAATGAATTAGGTGAGCCTCTATAGGCAATTTACTTGGGGTAATTAAGAATGCTAAGTCAAACAAATTATTACTTTAAATGGCAAGTAAGCTTTAATTAAACTTGATTTCTATACTAAAATGAAACTACTAACCCAACAGAAGGCATCCTGTGTGAATTAAAAGGCAAAGTGCCAAGAAGGGAAAAAAACTAACGTACGCTCTGCTTTTTGATTCACCAGATTAGGACCAGGTATAACTGTATTCTCATTGGAACAAGCTCAAAGAGAAATATTTCTGTGCATGAATTTAGTATTGATATAATGCATTTGGGGTGCCTCAAGCACTAATGTATTTTAAATGGTAAGGATGCTAAGCAAAATTAGAACCAACCCAAACCAAAGGTAATTTCTCTCCAACTAGCATCTCAAATTTTTTCTACCATTAAGAAAGGGAAACCAGCAGACTGTAGCCCACACGGATTAAGAGTTCTTCCTAGGGGTTAGGGGAACATGGTGACCCATAGGAGAGCCTCCACAGCTATGCTAGCCACCAACCAAACATACATGTGTACGATGGAGCAAACCAATGGGCCCCAGTCGATAAATATGGAAATAATGGTGCCCAGAGAGGGAGGAAAATCTCCAGAACTATCCTGAGATGGACAAGGCTAAAGCATGATCCTATTAAAGTAGATTATACTTGTGTATTTGCTCCTACAGAACAATATAATAATTACAGACTATTTTGAAAGCTTCAAGTCTTCTCTGAGACTAGACATAAGTACATCACTTCTCTCTTTAATGCTTTGTCCCAGTATCTGTAATGGGACTCTGATTAGACCCCAGCCACCAGCACTGGCAAGCAGAAAAGCCCTCAAAGAACCACCTGTTTTCTTCTCCACATGGAGCACCTCTCCTGGTTTAGCCTCCTGGGTCTTCACTCTTCCAGCCCAGTGCTCCTCAGGAACACACAAGCTGAGTCCCGTCCTCTCCGCTCCTGGCTTTCCGGTCAGGCCGGGTGACCCAGGGCAATCGTCAAGGAAGAAGCTACGAGTAGGAGCGGGTGGTGGCCAGGCACAGCAGGGAGGGCCCTGGAGAAGTCATTCTAAGTCACCGCCTCTGGCACCTGGATCCAGTCACCTGCCACACAAGGCCATTTTCACACGGTCTCGCTAAAGAGTCTGCCCTCAGGGGGACCCTAGGTATACTATTATAATACTCACGACCGTGGGAAGGAGTTGGTGTCAACCCTGTGTTCCAAGGAGCAGAGAGAACTCCAGATGACTCCATTTTCTCTTCTGGACTTGTGCCTTCTCTCTGGAGAGGCAGCCATGAACTGACCTGAGGCCTCTCCTCCTATCTGATCCCACCCCTGGCCAAAGCGGGATTCATTCATCCAATAACCACCAGGCACTGTCAACATGGCTTCCCTGGTGGCGCAGATGGTAAAGTGTCTGCCTGCAATGAGGGAGACACGGGTTCGATCCCTGGGTGGGGAAGATCCCCTGGAGAAGGAAATGGCAACCCACTCTTGCCTGGAAAATTCCATGGACAGAGGAGCCTGGTAGGCTACAGTCCATGGGGTCTCAAAGAGTTGGACACGACTGAGCGACTTCACTTTCTCTCTTTCACTGTCAACATGTCGGGCCCTACACTGTGCTCAGAGCACAGAGCAAGACATCGTCGCTGTTCTCAAGCTGCCCATATTCCACAGACAGGCAACACACACAAACAAGAATTACAAAATAGTGTGCTGGAAAGAGGATGGAATTCTCGCATCTGAGGAGCAAGACAGTCAGGGGAGGGGACAGAGGGAACCGCCTGTGACTGAACCTCAGTCCCATTGGAACGTGTCCACCCCTCCAACCCACCAGAAGGGGAGCAGTGCCTGACATGAAAGAGCTTTGTCTCTCGAGTTAGAGCAGAAATTCCAAGAGTGCTGGGGGCTTGGTGTGCTGTGAGGGCTCAAGAAGTGTTTGCTGAATAAATGAATGATTTAAGAATCTGGACCTGCCCCTGGGACATCTGGGGACAGAATCTTGGCTAGTGAGGATCTCAGAGGTCATCTGATAATTCGCCCCTCTAGAATGTATAGATAAAAGACTTATTTTAAAATATCTGCACAGAGGAAGTGTGCTGGGTCCATGCAATGTGTGCAGGTGGAATGGATAGATATGATGTGTATATCCAGTCAATGAAATATTATTTGGCAAGAAAAAAGAACTCCTGACACATACTACACCTTGGATGAATTTCAAAAGCTTCACTCTCAGGGCAAGTAGCCAGACACAGAGACCACATGGTATCTGGTACCCCTGATAAGAAACATCCAGAAAAGGCAATTTGAGAGAGAGAAAGTAGACCAGTGGTGCCTGGGGCTGGGGGTAGAATGAGACGAACTATAACTAGGTATGAGGGTTCTTACCAGAAGGATAAAACTGTTCTAAAACTGGACTACGGTGACAGCTGTACCACCCTGGACACAAACTGAATTGTATACTTGAAATGGGTGGATTTTATGATATTTAAAATATACCTCAAAGTTGTTTAAAAGTTTTATAAGAGGAGTCATAAGTTATACATTTATATTCATGCTGGTATGAAGGGGCTGCTACGTTTGCGAAAACAAAAAAGCCCAGATTTGAAAGAACCCCCACCCCATCTGCTCATTCCCACCCTCAGGGCCTTCCATCCCCCTTCCTAAAAAGTCTGCTTGCAGACACAAAGCAGATTAGTGGTTCCAGGACTGGAGGGAGTGGGATGGGAAGTGACTGCTTAATGGGAATGCTTTCCTTATGAGGTGTTGAATCAGTTCTGGAACTACATAGTGGTGATGGTTGCAAAATATTATAAATGTACTTAATGCCACTGAATTGCACCTTCAAATGGCTAAAGCGGTAAGTTTCATGTTATGTGTATTTTACCTCAATTTTTTTAAATTTAATTTTTAAACTTTACAATATTGTATTAGTTTTGCCATATATCGAAATGGATCCGCCACAGGTATACATCTCCTTTTTTTTAAAGGCCATGTTTGAGGAACATTTTCACATTTCCTTTCCATCTGCCAAATGCATTCCCCAGTAGCCACAGAGGGGCCAGCTGCTGTCCCCAGCCGCCTCGTGTCAGGATGTCTTAGTCCAGGTGACAACATAGCTCTCAGCAATTTGTTTGCTGCATGCTCTCCTCATTTTTTCCTGGTTGGCAAACATCAGATATTAATTAAAAAAACAAAAACAAAAAAAAACCTGGGCTTGGTTTGCATTTTAATCCTGCCCAGTTGAAACTGGCTGGCATCATTCAAAACAACACAGGAAGGGACGTTCCCAAGCTGTCAGACCATGTCATTAAGTGTTGCTCCTGAGGCTTCCTGACTCCCTGAAAGTGTAGGAGGCAGTGACTCCTCCTGGCATGAATTTAACCATACCGTATTATGAAATACCTGCTGCTCAGTCAAAAATTCTGCAGGTCCACAAGGCTCTAGGGCTGCCTGTTTCCACAGAACCCAAAAGCCCGCCTCTCCTGGAATCACTTCCATGTGGTTCCTATGGAAAATGTCCTAGGTCGCTGGGATCAATGATAATTCCTGGATTACTTCTTTCACCAATATCATTGGCCTTAGGATTTCTATCCGGAGAAGGCAATGGCACCTCACTCCAGTACTCTTGCCTGCAAAATCCCATGGACGCAGAAGCCTGGTAGGCTGCAGTCCATGGGGCCGCTAAGAGTTGGCCACGACTGAGCAACTTCACTTTCACGCTTCACTTTCATGCATTGGAGAAGGAAATGGCAACCCACTCCAGTGTTCTTGCCTGGAGAATCCCAGGGACAGGGGAGCCTGGTGGGCTGCTGTCTATGGGGTCGCACAGAGTCAGACACAACTGAAGCCACTTAGCAGCAGCAGCAGCAGGATTTCTATCAGACAATCTGAAGGGTGTATTAAAACATTCTTTCCTTTTTCCCCAATGGGATGACAGTTGCTAAAGAATTTAGTCAGTTGCCCATAGATGCCCACTGATTTAGAGCTAGAACCAGGGTCTGAACATGCTCGGGATTCATGTATTTGATTGCTGTGCATAGGAAGTAAGAATGTTGAGCTGTAAAATATTTTCTACCTCAAAGATGACATTAAACTGATACTCTCATTTTAGAATTGCTTAAAATATGCCTGGTATTGAATGAACTAGAAAAAAAAACCTTTCAGGTTTCCAGTTGTGAAACAGTGTTTGGAGAGCAAGTACTAAATGCCAAATGTCTAAAAGACCTCCTCAGAAGAAATCCTTACTGCCAGCCCAAAATCACAGGAACACACTGTGGCTGAATGTTTAAATTGTGTTTTTTAGACACTGGATAATTTTCTGACCATTAAAGATAATCACAGCCAAACCCAACAATAAAAGTAATTGAATCTCATGCTTGAGAAGCACACAGCTGATTCACGGTGAGGAGGAGGAGACGAAGGAAGCGCATGAGAGGAGGTCAGAAACCCAGGAGTAATTTTCCCTCCTACGTTGAGCAGAGCTTGCCCACACAGTGGACAAACCAGCGATGGAAGCCTGTCCTTACTGCCTGAGTGTCCGTCCCTGCTCGGACCCACACTCCCAGGTGGCACCTGAAAACCATCTACAGGTGTAAGAGATTTAACCCAGACTCTGCTCCAGGTCAGGTCATTAGGATGAGGTTTCCCGGAGAGGACAGAGCGAGGCCACCGGCACTCAGGCCTTGGTAGACTGTGCCTGCTCCGAGGCTCCCAGGGCACCTGACGGTCCCGGCAGTGCACAATGACCAACTGTAAGATACAGCCTACCTTGAGGAGTGTGCATGAAAGCTTCTGCCTTACATTTATACCAACTGCATTAAATCTAAAGATGCCACACTGACCCTGACTGAAAAGGATTTACAAGCTAATGGCAAAAATACTAGCAGCCATCAGAGATAAGCTAACCAACCAGTTGGTGTCAGAGCAAGGTCTGTTTCTGCAAACATTTCATGTGTATCTATTTTGAGATCCATCTGGTGGTCACAGAGAAGGTCTCAATGTTTTGGCCAGGAAATAGATCCTGCTGTGGGAGCCTTGTGTAACTTTCTGAGCATCAGTATTATCATCTATAAAATGGGTATTCAGAGCCACAATCTCAAACACATGAAAAGCCAGCAATGCAATCATGCTAAGTGGGATAAATAGAGACAAAAAGTGACCTCCTGTCCTTGAGAGTTGAGTCTACATTTTTACTTAGCTCAAAAGAGTGACATGACCCATCTTATTCTTTGCCCTTACTCCTCTTATCTAATTATATTTTCCATCCTATATTCCATGGCCATGCCTCTCATACCTGTCACCTTTTTCTAGTCTTCAGTCACCCTTGTAAGGCTTATCCTGGCATGCGAGACCACTGTCGTAAATTCCCAGTTCACATACAACCTCCAGCCTCCCTCTCAAACTATCCTGCACTTTTTTTCTGTCAGATCTTTCTCATTTATAATCACTGTGTTGACATCAAAACTCTAAAGACTCATCAGTGTCCAAGGGATCAAGTCCAGATTCCAGACTGGCTTAGATTCTTGCCCACATTCCCATCCACAAATTCTCTGCTTCCACCCAAAATAACCCTCAAATGCCTTTAACTTAACCACCTCTGCAACTTTAGCCCTATATATTGCCATGAGCTGGGTGCAGACTGTTCTACAAAACCGTCACCACAGTATCTCCATACCATTTACTCTTCCCATACTGCGACTTTAATGTGTCAAAGGCTGAGTCTACATTCCCTCCACTTGAATCTGGGTGCATTTGTAACTATGACCAAAGTGGCAATGGATGACTTAAGGTAGGTCATCAAACTGAAAGCACTTCTGCCTGGCTCTCTTGGGATACTAGCTCTTGTTACCCAGCGTTCATGCTAAGAGGGAGCCAAGCAGACATGTGGAAAGGCCATGTGTAGGCGCTCTGGTCATAAGTGCCAGTTCATCCCAGATGACAAACCAGCATCAGCTCATAGACATGCAGTCTTCAGTTGATTCCAGCCCCCAACCATCCTCTGAATTGCCCTGGATGATCCTACATGGAGCAGAAACAAACTGTTCTCTCCCATCTCCCTGCCCAGCTACCCACTATGCTTGATCCAAGTTGCAGATTCATGAGCAAAAGAAAAGAGTATGATTGTTTTAAGTGACTATGTTGGGGTGGTTTGTTATGTACCAATAGGTAACCGGAATAGACTAAAATGCCCTCCCCTTCTTTTTGGCTTTCTCAAATCCTACCTGGCTTTCAAAAGCCCAGTACAGATCTCACCTTGTTCATGATCTTAAGCTCACCCCAAATGATCTCTGTCTCTCTCTTGCTTGAAGCTTTAACAGCACTCAATAAAGACCTACCATAATGGACCATACTCTCCTTGAAAGAGAAGATCATGCCTCTGTTTATTGAGAACACTTCGCTATCACTTATCAGAAGACCTTACACATAATAGGAGGTCTCTCTCTCTCTCTCTATATATATATATATATATATCAATGGATAATTTTCTAGTCTCCAGAGTAAAATGCGCATAGTAGGTATTTACATGATATCATGACACATGTTTAATATTAAAAAAATAGGAAAAAAGACAATAAAAATTATCTTTAAATGGAGGATCAGGTAACAGTAGGAAATTCAAACTTTTCAAGACTTTAAACTGCTTTTCTACTGAGTAAAGTAGATGCTTTTTAAATTAACTGTTTAAGTTCAGGAGTATGTGCATGTGTTTTCATCCAAGTTGGTGTAGATTTGTATGTAGATTTATATGTCTCTTTGGGAACTGTTCCTTTGTTAATAATTAAACTGTATACAGGAATTTTGAGAAGTGGCAGTAACTATCCATGTTCTATGGTCGTGTAATTCCTCAAGCGTAATTAGAATACGGGAGGGTTTAGAGATGGGCAGAATGTTTCCTGTCAAATACGATCTGTTATCAGGACTTCTTAAATTGGGGATCATGTACCCTCCGTGGTTGTCACTGGATGGGCTTCATGAAGTTCATGCCTAAAATTACATACAAAATTGTGTATGTATTTGTATTCTAAGGCAAGCAATGGGGAAATACCAAAGCAGGTTTGGCTGGGCCACTGCCTAGCATGGTGGCCTTGGGGAAACCCTGATAAGCTCCTTGGACCTGCTTCTGGATCTACTCTACTGTAAAGATGGGGGGATGCACTAGAGCCATCAGGACATCTCAAGGCAGTTTCTCCAAGAAAGGCCCTAAGGTGGAAGGAGAGGGCTACCTCACTTGGTGTTTTTCCACTGTATTTTCTTTCCTATAAAAGAACAATACTATTTTGATTAAAATATGTATCTGTGTTTACAACTGTTTATTTAATAAACTTTAAGTGCCTATGATGTGACAATCACTGGTTATGAATTTCCCACTCAGTCTTTGAGACTTGGAAATTACTAAATAGACCACTCCAACACTGCACAGAATTCTAGAAGATAAAGTGGACAATAAAAATATCAAAAACTAACAGCACAAAAGACCCCAAAACCAAAGGATTCATCATTAAATGGGTAGAATAGGGATCGTGCAAAAGATCAAGTAGACACAGGGTACTTACTACGCATGAACCAGGCTGATTAGGCTAATCTGCACTACAAGGTGAGGGCCCACTTGCTCCTCTGCCTTCCAGACTTGCATCCTCGGTTAAGAGAACAGCTTTCCTCCCTAGAGGAAACTCTTTAGACATACAGAAGAAGATACTCTCCTTCCCAGAACCTCTGAACCAGCTCTCATAGGAATAGAGAGTCAGAAACAAAAAGCAAGCAAACACAGAGGCTTAATGGAACGGAAGACATATAATGAGTAATTTGGACCCAAGGATAATCTGAACAGAATTCTTCTCATGCTCAATGATTTCAATAGGGGAAGTATGACTTTACAAAAACTTTGAGTTACAGATAAAACAAAACCCCCCAAAAAGTAGGTTCTAAGCACTTACGAGGATGAAAATATGACATTATTCATCATTTCTTGGTCCATCCATTGTCTCCTTTAATGTTAGTATTTTTAAACTTTTAAATATATATGTGTGTGTGTATATATAAGACTTAATATGTCATATTTTCTGGATGTCATTTGAACGATGATGTGACCCTACTAAATATTCAGTAATATTCTATGAATGAGTAAATAAAGTTTCCTACTAAAGCCCAAAATGTCAGTAAATCAAGGACCTGGCTTTATAAGGAAGCTGAACCATTTTTCTAAATTATCACAAATAATATCCTCAGTATATTTCTTTCGTTAAAAGTAAAAGTATAAATGGAGATTCTCAGTTTGTTGCTGCTAAGTTGAGGTTGGGGCATGGAGCTCTACACAAGGAAGGGGCTTTTCTCTGCTTGGTGTGTGGGGCTCAGGGTAGGGGTTAAGAGACAGTCTTCTTGATTGCCCACATTCAAGAGCTGTGGTTAATTTGTGCTTAAGAAAAAATAAGTGCAGTAAAGAACAACATTAGGTACAAGTAAATTGGGTTTGGTTTTCTCCAATACGTGCGTGTTTCATGCAATTCTTTCCCCTGGTTCTCCCCCATGACTGGGTGTTTGGTAAATGTGACATACCTTTCTAGACTTGAGATAAATTTGTACAAGTGTGAACAAAACGCCTAGGGCAGAGAAAGTATTTGGGGTGTCCCGTATCTCCAAATTATATTAAAAATGTGTATATAAAGTCTTCCGGAATCACCTCCAGACAAAGCCAACCCTATGATAAAATTAAAAAAGGCATATCTTCCCTGGTGGCTCAGAGGTTAAAGTGTCTGCCTCCAATGCGGGAGACCCAGGTTCGATCCCTGGGTCGGGAAGATCCCCTGGAGAAGGAAATGGTAACCCACTCCAGTATTATTGCCTGGAGAATCCCATGGACAGAGTAGCCTGGCGGGCTACAGTCTACGGGGTCGCAAAGAGTCAGACACGACTGAACGACTTCACTTCACTTCATGCAGTAAAAACTAAATATGGTACTCATCGCCAGCATGTTCAGAAAGACCTTAAGTTTAAATACTTGCTTTATACTATGCATTAGATTCCTTAGACAAAGCTGCCTCAGGATTCTTCCTTTTGGTCGTAAATCAAATAATCAAAAGCTGATATATAATGGTATATTACTTCATTTTCTCTAAATTGATCATTTTAGAATGAAAACACATTTCAGGCAAAACAAAGGTGGAAAATGGTAGATTATCTTTCACTCTAATTTCCCAGTGTATTTAGAGGTTGGATTATTTGATCATCTTGGTACGATGGACCAACCAGGACTTTGAGATCCCTACAAAGTAGGCTGAGGTTGAAATGAGGAAGACATTTCTGAGGTGGATGGTCTTTCACATGATGATTTTTACAGAGACATAAACATATCTCATCTCTCAGGAAAACAGAAGGAAGACCTTCCAATGATATGTATGTAGGAAATAACAGGAAGGGCTAAAATAAAACCAGATATCTTATACAAAGTATCTCTAGGTTTTTCTGAAGTATCTCTTGATTTTTCACCTCAGGGTCTTTTAAGAAGCATGACCAGCACAGTAGCCACTTCGTATTTGTTGAATTTAACTTGATGTTATAGATTCCAGTTTCTTCATAAATGTCAGTGAGAATGAAACACTACACCATATTTAGGCCGCTGCTGAGTAAATATAAGTATTTTTCTTACATATATTGCATGCAACAGGGTTGAAATTGGGGTGTTTTTTTGGGGGTTGGTTTATTTGTTTATTGGCTTGTCTGTCTGGTTGGTTGGTTTGTTGCTGACATTGTTTGATCACAGGACAGTAAGAGAGAAACAGTACAGCCCAAATCATGAGGTGTGAAGTCAGAGAAGACTAGCTTAACTCCTACCTCTTCACTGTACTAGCTTGGGCAAGTTCCTTAATCTCTTCAAGTCTCAGACTTCTTACTTATAAAATGGATTAATAATCCCTACTGGCCAGGGTTATTAGGAGGATTAAATGAGACAACAATATATATGATGCCTACTTAGCATATTGACAAACTCACAGTAAACATTAGGCATGTAGCTAATCTTATGTTTATTATTACCTCATTAAGTCAGAGTTCAGTTCAGTTCGGTTGCTCAGTCGTGTCCGACTTTTTGCGACCCCATGAATCGCAGCACGCCAGGCCTCCCTGTTCATCACCATCTCCCAGAGTTCACCCAGACTCACGTCCATCGAGTCAGTGATGCCATCCAGCCATCTCATCCTCTGTCGTCCCCTTCTCCTCCTGCCCCCAATCCCTCCCAGCATCAGAGTCTTTTCCAATGAGTCAACTCTTCGCATGAGGTGGCCAAAGTACTGGAGTTTCAGCTTTAGCATCATTCCTTCCCAAGAAATCCCAGGGCTGATCTCCTTCAGAATGGACTTGTTGTCAGAGTTAGGATTAGACAAAATAATACATAGAGGCACTTACCATCGTTCTTGGCATATAATTAATGCTAATGCTCAAGTTCTAGAAGGACACAGTTTAATACACATGAGCCATCTTCCTTACATAACCCATGGAGTTCTCTCACATGACAGTTCTCCTGGCCACATGGTTTTTTGTGCCATGGGAGTTCATGCCTAGGTCTATCTCAGGCATACATCAAACACCTGATGAGTCTCTCACTCAGTGTTAACTCTAAAAATGTTTCCTGGTTGTCAGAAATCATAAGACATAGAAAGCATCAGCATCTTTGGATCTGCAATGAGAATGCTAGGAAACATGACTGCTTTGATGCAACATTTGTGGATGTTGAAAGCACGAGCATCAAAGACACTCCCATGTAGCCATGAGCTATTTTCAGCCCTTCATGCATTTCCTGGCTCTACCTGGATGAGATATGTGCACACAAAAGCAATTTGTCATACATGCCACTCAACTAATTATGGCCTGAGTGATCTCGTGTGTCACGTCCTCAAGCTCTTCGCATGACTCATCATTCAGATGGGAAGCAGGAAGCACTCCCCTGGGGGTGGGGGTGGGGGAGGAAGTCAGAAGGATGCCACACCTTGGGACAATACCCTTCCTACCAAAGCAGTGTTGTTATTCTCAACTACCCGGCAACACCCAAACACAGCATGTCTAATCACCCCATCAGAAAGGAAGACGGGCTGTGAGTTTACCCTGGTGTCACATTTCAGGCATCATGTGACAAAGAGCTATTAATACAACCAAGGGCCCGTTCCACTGACCCCTTGTCCAGGTGATGTCTGGTGGTTTCAAAGCACCAAACCTCCAACCTCAAAGCACAGAGGTTCAGCTTATTCTGGCATATCTCTTGGAAGTGACAGTTACTCTGGTGCAGAACTCAGTGCCGGGAGGCAGAAGTGAGTATATTTTGCACCTATTTATGCAGACGTACATGTCCAAACATGAGCAGTTTTGGGCACCTGAAGAAAGCTACTAGGAAAAGTTTTGTTGCCAAGATTGTTTGCTCTTTATCAATTCTCGTTTTTCAAATAAGTCAAGTCTACACCCAGGTGTGACATCTTTAATTGCACAGAGAGTATATTTCCATAATATAAGTCAGGAGTTACCCCATTTTTCACTGCTGTTCAGAAGGTCTAGAATGGCCAGAAAGATCACCCTCATTCAAGGTCAGAGAAAGCTGGAAGAAAGATGTTCAATCTCATTCGCTTTCCAGCTGTAGACCCAACCCACACTCCAGTCTGAAAATGGAAACCTTAGAACAATGAAAACCTCTCTAGCCTTAACTCTTTCATGACCCCAATCTTCCACTGCCACCGAGACTCTGACTTTAGAAGAAGAAATGGACAATGGCTAAGAGATCTTATTATTATAGAATTGTGTGTTTTTTAAAAAGCAATTTATCAATGTTTAATTTCTCACAGACACTGAGAATGTACTCTAATGATTTATGCTCATAAAACATAGTAAATCAAATTATATATCTAAAGTTAATGAAATTCTTTTGTTCAGTGTTTACCTATGCACTAGACACTCAGACTCTCTCAACAATACAAGCTATGTTTTATCTCATTAATAGGTGAGAAAACTGGGGTGCAAATTTCTGGCTCAATATCACACAGCCAGCAAGTGATAAAATCTCATTTGACCCAAGTCTGTCTGACACCCAGGCCATGTGCTTTCCACCTGAAAAACTGTCCCCTCTATTCATTTATGAACTTGCCTATTAGGACAGAATGTGATTGCAGCTTGAGGAACAATGTAGAAATGATATTCTATAAATCACTTTTTCTTTTTGGCTGCACTATGCAGCATGCAGGATCTCCATTCCTCAACCAGGGATTTGACCTGCACCTCCTGTAGTGGAAGCATGGAGTCTTAACCGCTGGAGCACCAGGGAAGTCCCCATACACCCTGTCTTAGATGCTCCTTCCTCTGAGGTTTCTGAAGCTGCCTCTGCTGTCTTCCACACTTGGTTTGATCCTGTTTTTCTAGAATGGAATGACTAATGGGCAATGCACTGAGCACCTGTGAATGATCAGATCCTGGAACAAAAGTAGAATTACTTCAACCCTTTATCCAAGATTTTTAACTCCAACTCTACAACTCCACAAAAAGTATCAGATCTTTAAAGAGAATGAGAGACCTTGTACCAAATGCATACGTAAAACAGATAGCCAGTGGGAATTTGCTGAATGACTCAGGGAGCTCAAACCTGGGTGACCTAGAAGGGTGGGGTGGGAGGGAAGCTCAAGAGGGAGGGGACATATGTACACCTCTGGCTGATTCACGTTGATGTATGGCAGAAACCAACACAATAATGTAAAGCAATTATCCTTCAATTAAAAATAAATAAAATGCTAAAAACGAAGATGCTTTCCCTCACCCATGATTAAGGAAACAAAATAATATTAAGATTCCACCTTTTTCCCTGGCAAATTTCTCAAACTTTGAAATTAGTGTTGAAGAAATGGTAAAACAGTATGCTTATACACTGAGAAGAGTATAAACTAGTGTAGATTTTCTGCAGTGTAATCAGAAAATACTCACCAGATTTTAAATTTCACATAATGCCCATATAATTCCACAGGTAAGTATTTACCCCACAAAAGTACATCCAGATATATGTATAAGAATGTCCATACACATGGACATTGCAGCACTGTTTATAAGAACACAAACCAACATAAGTGTCTGTCAACAGGGTGATAGGTTAAATAACTAGAATAATCCAGCCAGTAGAAAACTCTGAAGCATAACGTGGTTAATCTGAATGGCCTGAGACAGAAGGGTCTCTCGGTGGAAAAAAGCAAGCTATAGACACTGTGAATGATGTAATCCCGTTTATGGAAGTATGCAAATTTAAATGTTTTTAATGTATATATCATTATATCATTATTGCTCATTACAAACCACTGCAAAATTTAATGGCTTAAAACAATGACTTACTTCTTATAATTGTGTTGGGCTCTCTGGGTGGTTCTTCTGTTGGTATCACTGGAGCTTACTCAGGTAGTTGGAGTCAGCTGGGGTGGGGGTGAAGGGAGGAGGTAAAATGGACTCACTTCTCCGGGGCCTCAGCTGGTGGGGCTGAAATGACTAGACTGGACTACGTGGTTCTTCATTTTGGGCATCTCTGCACAAGGGAGGAAACACTCCCAGAGCACAAGCCTGAAACTATAGGGTCTGTACAGGCCAACATGCAAAGTCAAATCACTCCCCTAGCATTCTATTGGTCAGAGCACATCTCAGTCCCAGTCTGGATTCAAAAGGAGAAAAGCAAACTCCATCTCTAGATTGGAAAAGCTGCAAAGAATCTGTGGTCATATTTAATCTACCACTTCACATGTATGCATCTACCTATCTATAGCTATGTCCAGCTTTAAGTATCTGAAATGTTCATGAAGAAACAAGATGATTTCCTCAAAACTACAATGAGATATCACCTCACACTAGTCAGGATGGCCATCATCAAAAAGTCTACAAACAATAAATGCTGGAGACAGTGTGGAGAAAAGGGAACACTCCTGAACTGTTGCTGCTGCTGCTAAGTTGCTTCAGTCGTGTCCAACTCTGTGCGACCCCATAGACAGCAGCCCACCAGGCTCCTCCATCCCTGGGATTCTCCAGGCAAGAACACTGGAGTGGGTTGCCATTTCCCTTCTCCAATACATGAAAGTGAAAAGTGAAAGTGAAGTCGCTCAGTCGTGTCCGACTCCTAGTGACCCCATGGAGTGCAGCCTACCAGGCTCCTCCGTCCATGGGATTCGCTGGACAAGAGTACTGCACTGTTAGTGGGAGTGTAACTTGATACAGCCACTATGGAAGATGGTATGGAGATTTCTTAAAAAACTAGGAATAAAACCACCATATGACCCAGCATTCCCAATCCGAGGCATATACCCTGAGGAAACCAAAATTGAAAAAGACACATGTATCCCATTGTTCATTGCAGCCCTATTTACAAAAGCTAGAACATGGAAGCAACCTAGATGCCCATTGACAGATGAATGGATAAAGAAGTTGTGGTACATATTCACAGTGGAATATTACTCACCCATAAAAAGGAATAAATTCGAGTCCGTTCTGATGAGGTGGATAAACCTAGAACCTATTATACAGAGTGAAGTGAATCAGAAAGAAAAAGATAAATATTATATTCTAATGCATATATATGGAATCTAGAAAAATGGTACCGAAGAATGTATTTACAGGGCAGCAATGAAGAAACAGATATAGAGAACAGATTTATGGACATGGGGAGACGGGAGGAGAGGGTAAGATGTATGGAAAGAGTAACATGGAAAATTACATTACCATATGTAAAATAGATAGCCAACAGGAATTTGCTGTATGGCTCAGGAAACTCAAACAGGGGCTCTGTATCAATCTAGAGGGGTGGAATGGGGCGGGAGATGGAAGGGACGTTCAAAAGGGAGGGGGTATATGTAAACCCATAGCTGATTCATGTTGAGGTTTAACAGAAAACAACGAAATTCGTAAGGCAATTATCCTTCAATAAAAAAATAAATAAAAAAAAAAGTCAGGCAAAAGTGAATGTGGCACATTCCTGTAGGTTTCAAGGAGTTAGCATCTTTATTTTATTTTCACTGAATATCATAGTGGGCATTATGTCATGATTATAGAAAAGCTGGAATTTTTTAATGCAGTGCTTAAAGGGTGACAGTGATTTAATTTTACAAACAAAAAAAAAAAAGAAAGAAAGAAACAAGATGATTTCCTTTGGTAAGAAGAGCTGGGAATGTGCGTGGGAAAGGAAAAGGAAGAAACTTATTTTCTATTTCATGCCTTTCTATACTCAGGGCTGGCTCCATGAGCATGAGAACTGTGAGGAAGCTGGCACAGAGCCCCACACTCAGGCTCTGGAAAGTTTAATGCTCTGCTGTCACCATCTTGAAGTTCTTGATAATTTTGTCTTTGAACATGTGCTTTGTAAGTGAAGTCCAATGGGACAGCGGGGCATGTGTGTGGATGAAGGAGACAGTGCAGTATGCATGCCTACTGTTCCCTGATGCCCTGTTACATACAGCATTCACACGCCTCCCGAGGACAGAATTGAGGTGGACTCTTGCTGCCCGGGAGTTCAACATAAGTCTAAGTACAAGGTAAGCATGTTACATCTTCCAATGAGCAAATCCTGGTGCTACAGCCAGAGTCCCAGTTTTCTGGGATAACCAGACTTGCTCTGAACAAGTAAGAATGCCAAAGCACTGACAAAGGAATGCTATCTTAGCCTTCCTTATTCGTGTTACTTCCCTAGATTAGCCAGCCACTTACACTGAAAATAATGAGGAGGAGAAAGGAAAGCTAGGACAACTCAGTCCTTTTCCTTTCAGTCTTCCCTTACTTATCCATAAGCTAAAGGGGGCAAATGTGGGCAGAAGGTGTGTGCATCAACTGAAGAAATGAAAACGGCTGAGTCAGCTTTGTGCATGGTTTCCACTCTTCTGGTTAAAAAATGAAACACCTATGCATGTATGAACTAGGAAACACTAACTGTGTAATTTCACTAATTCCACATACAAGTTAAATATTCTTAGTGTTGCTTTTCTAGCACTGCACTGCAGGAAGATAAAGAGTAAATCTGTGCTAATAATTTAAATTCAAAATTTGTCTTTACTTAGAACAACATTATAGAGTAAACAAGAAAAATGATGAGTTCAGATTAAGAAGAAAGAAGAAAGGAAAAAGCTTTATATTTTAGTACCCTTTTTTTTCCTCTGGGGAAAGAGACCTTACATATTTATTTTGCACTGGGCCCCACAAATTATGTAGTCAGCCTTGTTTATACTCTTTGACTTTGTATACATATGTCCTACTTCTGCATTTTAAAAGAATAGTTTTTTTTTTTAAACCATACCACTCTCTTCTTTCACATTTTAGTTTTATGAGTTTTATGCTACCCCTTACTTCAAATCATCATCATAGACCTGTTTTAAAAAAACATGACAAGATCTGGGGGCTAGCAGCTGGAGAAAAAAAAAAACAGGTACCCAAATGAAGAAATGTTTTTACTAAAAACAAAGGCCATATTTCATATTATTCCTACTCTCTTTTTCTTTTGTGGGCAAAACACTCACTGATTTATAGCACTTGAATCATAGTCAGCACAAAGAAATTAAGCAAGAATAATATGTCAGATTAAAAAACCCAAGCCCAATTTTATGAATTCAATTCATGACAGCTGCACTATCAACATAAATATTTACTCTCTCAAGGGCCCTGGATACAAGGTCATATACACCACAGGGGACGCTTGCCTTCATTGGTACGCATACAACAACTCAGGAAATGCAAAAATAGAGGTTATTAACAGAAATAACTTCTTATAAAATTAATACCAAAAGAATTCCCCATGGTTTATTTACTAGCAAGATATCAATGTTGATATCCTAGAGTCATCATAATTAAACCTCTCTATTGAAGGAAGTATCATTTTTACACTTTTCATATGTTTAATATTGCTAAACATGTGTATTAGTTTGAATTTTCAAACTTTCAGTTCTCAATAATGAAAAACTAATATTCTACCACAAAGCCTATTACATGCTTGGCTAGAATTTTTCGAATTGAACCATGGTTACACTTTGCAATTAAGTTCTCAAATTTAAAAGATTAGATGATGCTGATAGGGGATTCAAGTTGTTGGAATTTAATGAAATAGTAAAGCAAACAGAGACAGTAAACTAAAACCCTGGCAGGTATGCTAGGGTCAATTTGTGTAACGAATGTGATACAAAATATCCTGAAATTTTAGAACTAAAAAAATTTTTTTTCTTTCTTTAAGGGGTTGAGAAAAAAGTCAATTATCAGCTTTGTAAGTCTTGCCCAGTAATCAATCAAAGAATATTCTGCATAAAATATTCTATAGAAGATGCCCCAAAACAGGGGGTTGCTACTGCAGAAGATAGCTGTGGCTGGGGGCAGGGGTGAGAGAAAACTATACTTTCATTATAGATACCCTACCCTAATTTTAGAATTATTACTATTTTTTTTTTTACCAAATGCATGTGTTCCCTAGTCTCAATAAATTAAATTTCTCTAAAATAAAAAAATAAGATAGTCTTTTTACTTTGCATAATGGGCCATGCTTTAGCTAATTTTTAAAAGTATCACGGCCTGACCATCAGAATAGGAGAAAATATTTGCAAATGAAGCAACTGACAAGGCATTACTCTCCAAAATATACAAACTGCATATGCAGCTTAATATCAAAGGAAAAAAAAACCCACCCAATAAAAAAATGGGCAAGAGATCTACATAGACGTTTCTCCAAAGAAGACATACACAGGGCCAAAAAGCACATGAAATGAGGCTCAACATCACTAATTAGAGAACTGAAGATCAAGACTCTAATGACATACCACCTCACATCCATCAGAATGGCCATCAAAAGATCTACAAACGATAAATGCTGGAGAGAAGAAAAGGGAAGACTCTGACACTGTTGATGGGAATGTCAATCGGTATACAGCCACTATGGAGAACAGCATGGAGGTTCCTAAAAACCTGGAACTAGAACTACCATATGACCTACAATCCGATTCCTTGGCATGTACCTGGAGAAAACCATAACTGGAAAAGACACACGTACCCCAGTGTTCACTGCAGCACTATGTAAAATAGCCAGGACATGGAAGCAATCTAAATGTCCATCAACAGAGGAAAGGATAAAGAATATCACTCAGCCACAAAAAAGAACGAAATGCTGTTTGCAGCAACATGGGTGGGCCTAGAGACTGTCATACGAAGCGAAGTAAGTCAGACACAGAAAGTTAAATATCATATGATATCGCTTATATGTTGTATCTAAGAAAAGGGGGTACAAATTAACTTACAAAATACAAGTACAGATATAGAAAACAAGCTTGTGGTTACCAGGGAATAACCTATATGGCCTATATGTGACAGAATCTTAAGGGAAAAAAAAAGAGCGGATATATGCATAACTGATTTAATTTGTTGTATACCTGAAACTTACACATTGTAAATCAACTATACCCAAAAAAAAATTTTTTTTAAAAAGAATGAGGGAAAGAAAAAAATATAAGTACCATTGTCTAAAATTGTCCTGTTAGTTTTATGGGCATCATTAAATGTGGATTGGGCGGGGGCGGGGGGGGGGTGCTATATGGAACTGAGAATTCAAAACCACACTTACATGAAAAATTATTAAAGTTCAATCATTTTGGAACTGAATACAAAATATTCAAATATGCTCTACTTAGAGGGACAATGGATCCATAAATTAGCATTTTCGTTTTGACCACAGAACTTGGCATTTTTTCTAATTATTTCTTTTTCATTACAAAAAGTTTCTTGATAACAATGGCAAAACCTAGAGCCACAGTGAAAATTATTTTTCTATCTCCAATTGCACCATCACTAAGTCTATAAAGATGCATTAAATTAAGAGTAAAGGTTCATTGCATTCTCCCACATAAACATGCTATCTAATCTGGTCTGGATCATTCTGACTCTGTGGAAATTGGTCCTTAATTTCTTTAGAAGTAACAGAACTCTTTCAGGTTAGGATGGCCTTTTCAGAAAAATGTACGCACAAAAAAATATCAGGTTTGCAGATTTCTCAGGAACTGCTCCATAAACTCCCGGGGCTCACAAATTTCAGAGAAGAAGCACCTGCTCCGGACGATTCCTCTTTCCTGACTCTACCCACAGACCTCTGTGCCAATGGACTAAATAAAGGTATTCTACTACTTCAGGACAAAACACAAACATTTGGGTGTAACCCTAAATTTTTCCTAAGCAAACGAAAAGCTCTTTTTAGGCCAGAATTCCCCACAACTGAATTCAGGATACTTAAACTATATTCTTGAGACTAAGCTGGCACTAATTTAATGCTAAATAATTAATAGGTAAAAAAGATGAGACTGAGTGCTGGCACTCAGTTGATGGTCAATAAAATTCACCCTTTATCATTAGTTACTATTCACACAGAGAGACCCACCACGCAAATGCAAAATACTAATAACCACGATGTTTTTCATGCAGATCTGCCCCTTTGACAGATGCCATGGGCCCTTCAAATAGGATGCTCTAGGGGGCTCACCTTCCTCCTACATGAGATGGGAGAAGACTCCCCCAAGCCCCGGAGAGAACACATGGAGTGATGTGGAGCATTCTATGCCTCTGATAAAAGACGTTTTCACATGTTGAGATATAGGGGAGTCATTCTGGTTTACGCACGACTTAAGTTGAATTTTATGCTAATTAAAATCGCCTGTTTGCAGACTATCAAACACCGTATATCTGCTCTAATTATTAAATAAAAAGGTGCATTAACTAGAAGAGAATGTCCATGTTATAGATAAAGATTAAATGCATCCCTTCCTGGGACGCTAATGCTGATTCTCCTTCAGTGATAAGACTCCCTTCCCAGGTGCCAAGCCCACACTGACTGGATGTACATGTGCTAGTCTGGTTTGCTTATTTTGAAACCTTGAACAAGAAATATATCCCTGACTTGTTTAATGTTCTTTGTTCTGACAAGACATAAAACTGTGCTGAAAACCCTGCATCTCCAGAGCAGCATCTCAGAGTAACCTAGGAGCTGGCTTCTGGGCTGGTCTTCAGTTTGGTTCAAATAAAACTCTTCTATTCTTATTACTGATTGTTTATTATCTTCACTGCCACCTTCTGTGACCCAAGAACCCAGGCCTGATAGCCACTAGGAACCCTGGCTGCACCGTTCTGCAGAGCCCCCACTGGAAGCCCTAACTCATGAAGCCCTGCAGGCCTCCAAACCCAGGAGAAGCCAAGTGGACCCCCTAAGTGTGTCTATAATAGTCCTTAGTTCACTCTGGGTCAGTCTTGAAGCCACATTTGGCCTCTTGCTCAGGGGTCTCTTGGTCCCAGCGCCTCTCGGCTCCCAGGTTTCTCGGTCTGCTTGAAGAATGGCAATGCTCTGGGCCTTCATTTCCCATGAACTTCAGCAAGCCCAGATGCTGGCTGTCCTGATGCCCAGCCCCTGATCTGATCTCAACCTGTCCTTCTCAGCATCCTTGTTTTTTTGATCACCTGGATCCCCAGCTCCTCAGGAGGACACTCAGACTGCTCCCAGCCATCCAGTCACAGACAGATCTGATTTAGAAAATGAACTGCCAAGAAACAACACCTATGTGAAGGGGCTGCTGTCATTCCTTCTTGATGCTGTTCACTTGATCTAGGGGAGGGGGCTGGGAAATGTCAGAGGAGACATCGTCCAGGCTGGATCATGGGACAGCGGGAGAAACAGGTGGTTGGAAGCAAAGGGAACATTCAGCAAAGAGACTGGGAAGGCAGGATTGGAGAAGTAGTTAGTAAACCTGAAGTTGGGGTCTGTTAGGGGCTGTTACACTGAAGATGTTACCTTCAGTCTCTGGGTTTGTTATGTGTTTTTGCTCCAGGGAGCAAACAGTTACACAGCTAGTCTCTGGAAAAGCTAGAGAAGGACTTCAGGAAGGTGAAGAAAGAAATAAAAAACTGTGTTCTGATATGCACCATTATGTTCATAGCAACACTATTCACAACAGCTAAGACATGGAAACAATCTAAATGTCCATCAACAGGTGGATGGACAAGGCAGATGTGGTGCATATAATCAACGGAATACTACTCAGCCATAAAAAAGAATGAAATAATGCCATTTGCAGCAACAAGGATGGACCCAGAGATTATCATACTACATGAAATAAATCGGAAAGAGAAAGACAAATACCCTGTGATATCACTTATATGTGGAATCTAAAATATGGCACAAATGAATTTATCTAGGAATCAGACTCACAGGTATAGAACAGACTTGTGGCTGTCAATAGGAGGAAGAGTTGGGGAGTGATGAATTGGGAGTTTGATTAGTACATGCAAACTATTATATATCAGATCAGATCAGATCAGTCACTCAGTCGTGTCTGACTCTTTGTGACCCCATGAATCGCAGCACGCCAGGCCTCCCTGTCCATCACCAACTCCCCGAGTTCACCAAGACTCACATCCATTGAGTCAGTGATGCCATCCAGCCATCTCATCCTCTGGCGTCCCCTTTTCCTCTTGCCCTCAATCCCTCCCAGCATCAGAGTCTTTTCCAATCAGTCAACTCTTCGCATGAGGTGGCCAAAGTACTGGAGTTTCAGCTTTAGCATCATTCCTTCCAAAGAAATCCCAGCGCTGATCTCCTTCAGAATGGACTGGTTGGATCTCCTTGCAATCTAAGGGACTCTCAAGAGTCTTCTCCAACACCACAGTTCAAAACCATCAATTCTTCGGCGCTCAGCCTTCTTCACAGTCCAACTCTCACATCCATACATGACCACAGGAAAAACCATAGCCTTGACTAGACAAACCTTCGTTGGCAAAGTAATGTCTCTGCTTTTGAATACGCTATCTAGGTTGTCATAACTTTCCTTCCAAGGAGTAAGCGTCTTTTAATTTCATGGCTGCAGTCACCATCTGAAGTGATTTTGGAGCCCAGAAAAATAAAGTCTGACACTGTTTCCACTGTTTCCCCATCTATTTGCCATGAAGTGATGGGACCGGATGCCATGATCTTCGTTTTCTGAATGTTGAGCTTTAAGCCAACTTTTTCACTCTCCACTTTCACTTTCATCAAAAGGCTTTTGAGTTCCTCTTCACTTTCTGCCATATGGATAAACAATGCAGTCCTACTGCATAGCACAGAGAACTATATTCAATATCTTATAATAAACCATAATGCAAAAATATAAAAAACAGTGTATATATATGTACAACTAAATCACTTTGCTGTACAGCAGAAATCAATGAAGCATTGTAAATCAACTATACTTAAATGAAAAAAAAACAAAACAACCCTGTTCTCTTCTCAGGAAAGGCCAGGAGGTTCTGATGGGCTCTTGTCTCCATGAAGAACTTGAGGATGAGAGAAGCTTGCCCTCTCACCGAGAGACCGGCTATGACCCCCTTGTGTCCCATCAGAACACAGGTGTGTTTCATCTGTGGCACCTGGATCCTTTGCCTGTGTCCGGCAGCATCTTTCTGTCAATCACACTGGTATCAGCCTCACGATGGCAGCTCACAGAGGAGGTTTTACTCTGGCAACTCTCCAACTGTCCCTGGCAGATACTCTGTTCTCCTCCCAGCTCCAGCCCCTGCATGAGCCTCTGCTGGAGCTCATGTCTATTCATACTGTAAGATTTATTTTCATATATTTCTCTTCATTAGACTGCAAGCTCCTTGAGGGCCACAGCCTGTTCAGATCTTTGTCCCCATGCCTAGCACAGCCCCTGGCATTTAGTGGATGCACAGCTAATGCTTGCTGGCATGATTCAGGCTGATATGAGCATGTGTATAAATTAGTAGAGGCAATATGGCTGGAAAAGGATGAATTCTCATCCTTCAAATTTAGAGAACTTTGAATGCCAAGGTAGATAGCTTGAACCTCTCCCCAGGCAGCAGTGAGAGCAGCACCATGTGACTGAGCAGGCCCGCATGTCTGAACTGCTCCTCCATCTGTGTGTTCAGCCTTCACTGCTTCCCAGGCCATTTACTGGATGCTTCTCTGGGGCTAAGAGATAGATTACATCACCTCATTTCTTCCTCCCAACCATTTGTGATAGGATTATTGTCTTCCTCACCCTTTTTTAAAAATTATTTTTATGAAGGAGGTTTAGGAAGATTGTGACATTCCTGAAGACACAGAATTGGTTGGAAGCAAGACCAAGACTTTCGTCATGACCCAGTGAACTCTCAGTTTTTCTGAATGTTTGAAAGTTTGAATAAATAGTTAGAAGAGGAAAGAGACAAGTTTGACATTTCAGACCTAAAAGAAGTGTGTAAAAGAGGCCAGGATGAGGAATAACAAAATATAAAGCAAAAGCAGAAAGCAAGAAAGTGAATATGAAGGAGATTAATTCCCAGCTGTGCTAAAACATCTCCAAAAAATTATTAACAATACCAGGACTCACCAGGTAGTGCAATTATTATTAGGAATTCATGTAAGGATTTTACTTTATTAATTTTCAATTATTAATGGTCCTCTTGCTTAATATTCCATCTCCTATGACAAAACCTTTGGTATTTATGGAAAACTGTGGTAGATTTAATGGATTTAGAAGTTATATACATTAAATATTATGAAAAATGAAAACAGACCAAGAAAAAAATACTTGAAGGAAATACCAGAAAGGGTCAATGTCTTGATAAAATACAGCATTCACATAAATGGATAAATAAATGCCAATCTATATATGAGTAACATGTCCTGAAAGAGGCTGTATGTATAATCAGTAAAGAAATACTGAAGAAAATCTCTACCATCTCAGCAGTAATCAAACACAATAACAATATGATGGAAATAAAAACCCACATGTGCTGTGCTTAGTTGCTCAGTTGTGTCTGACTCTGAGATGACAAAGACTGTAGCCCACCACACTTCTCTGTCCATGGGGATTCTCCAGGCAAGAATATGGGAGTGGGTTGCCATGCCCTCCTCCAAGGGACCTTCCCAACCCAGGGATCGAACTCAGGTCTCCTGCATTGTAGGTGGATTCTCTACCATCTGAGCCACCAGGGAAACCCAAGAATACTAGAGTGGGTAGCCTATCCCTTCTCCAGGGACTCTTCCCGACCCGGGAATTGAACTGGGGTCTCCTACACTGCAGGCAGATTCTTTACCAGCTGAGCTAAGAGAGTGTGTGTGTGTATAAGTATATACACATATATATAAATAAACATATATAAAATGGTCATCCTGACCAAGGCCGGATGTAATAGGAATGCTCAAATACTCTTGGTGGCAGAATAAAAACCACTGAAAATAAATGTGATCATATTTATCAAGAGCCATAAAAGTTTTCATACCCTTCAACTAGTATTTCTTTTTCTGGGACTTTATCTTAAGTGATTCTCAATGTATAGTCCAGGGACAGATCAGGGATCTAGGGGTTCATGAGTTCAAAACTTTTTTCATAATAACACTAAGATACAATTTGCCCTTTTCACTCTTATCTCGTACAAGGTCACAGTGAAATTTTCCAGCAGCTACGTGGTATATGAAGATATCATTATTCTGACAACTAAGCAAACATGTGCTTGTAGGACTGGAATTTGGTGGTGATTTTGCACCTAATTCTTGCACTTTTAATAACCAGACCACATAGGCAACGTCTAATCAAAAAGCCTCAAACAAATGCCACTCACTCGGTCTCTAAAGTTCTGATGGCCATTATCACTTAAATCTGGCAGAAACCCTAATTTAGAAGCAGAATGTCTGCAAAAGGGAAGGAATAACAGCACTTGGAAAAGTTAGCACAGACTAGTAAGGAACCAACATATCATTCAGTCGTAGAGCCTTAGCAACAGGGCAGGGTCACACAGGAGCAGCGAGCACAGAGCTGCAGAGTGGATACCTAAGGCCGGTGCTGGAAGACAGGGGTTCTCGGTAGATCCAGCTGGGGAGTTTTAAGGAGCTCTGATGCCTAGCCCCTACCATCTAGAGGCCTTAGTTTCACTGGTCTAGAGATGGCCCATCATGGGAATTTTCTAACAACTCCCAGGAAATTCTAACATGAAACTAGTTTTATGAATTACAATTATAAATGATGAAAGAAACCAAAAAGTTCTTGCTTTTCAAGTCACATATTCTGATATTATATCAACTGCTGCCTATACGTTATTCTTTCCATTCACATAATCTGTGGCTGTGCCACCTTGAATTTGCAAACCAAAAGACAAGTGGAAGGCGCTAAATTGTTCAACTTATAAGGCACCTAACATTCAACATTAACTTGGACCATTGCTGTCAGCAAGGCAGGATTTCAGTAAAGGTATATTTATCTTACAAATAGGTGGCCCAGGAAGCCTTCCAAAAAGGCATTCAGCAAACTTGGGTGAAACCAGGAATAGTTCAGAATTTCAGGCCAGAACACTCAACCACATCAAGAGCCTTCAGAAGGTCTGTCTTGCATTTATTGGTTTGAGCTAGACAGCTCAAAACACTGAGGTCAGTGAGAGCAACTGAAGCAAGACTGCAGGAATTTGGAGCTACCGACTTTGGGGCAGGATTTCCTGCTGCTCCTTCCTCAGTGTCAGACACCCTGCCCTGGTGACTGGGCCCTAACCTCTCCACGGGGGCCTGCAGACTACACAGGAGTGGAATTCGGTCTGATGAGAGTAGGAAAGTCCCATGACCACAGGGCTCCTGACACATAAAGAGCTTAACAATATCCCCAGCCCACACCACGAGTTCCTTCTGAAAATCTCAAGTCTTAAAAGTTCTCCCAACTCACACTGCCTTTGCCTGGGGGACCCATTAAACTTCAGAACAGATTTCTCCAGTGATAACTGAACAACGAACAAAACACAAAGCCAGACATTTGGAAGTATAACGCATGACACCCTCAAGGGAGCAGGCAGACCCCTAAACAAGCTGGCACAAGCAGCCCAGGACGGGAGAAGGCCGGCCAGCACGACACAAGCGAGTAAGTCCAACCTCTTCTGTGTGGTCAGTCCCTTGGGACAAGGCTGCCTCAAACACTATAATTTGGTTAACTGACCCCAGTCCTTCAGGGAAGCTGAAAAACGGCCTTGTTAGCCACACAAGAATTCACCAGATCTCTTTGTCTTTGGAAGAAATGATAGCCTGCATGGAAATGAATCTCTCCCCGCCCGCCCCCATACACCCTTCAGAACCCTCTATCTTTCCTGTAGTACCTTTCAGTTTGTATCAGGGTGATTTGTGTTCATGTTTGTCTGTCTTCTATGCTAGATCCTAAGCCAGAAAGACAGATACGGTGCATTTTGTATCTCCCCATGGTGCGAGCCAACTCTGCTTGCTAAGTATGACAGAAACTTCTAGAGAAATTCCCAAGAAGCATCAATTAACATTGACCTGAGCATCTCTTTAGCAAGTATGCAGCCTGACAGGTGAGAGAGAGAAGAGGGATACTGCTAGGTTAAAGTGTAGGGAGAGGGTGGGGAGTTGTCAACGGCATGCTGGCACAGGCACAACCAGAGGAAGGATTCCAAAGCCTCTACCAACAGCAACTCCTAGAAGACATGAACGTCCACTGCACACTGTTCATTTCAGAACACCCAAAGGAACACTGGCTAAGAAGGAATGACACTGCTTACGGCACCCTGCCAACAGCCCTACCAGCAACATCTGGGCACTTCTGGCACCTGCCAGCCAAGCCTTGATCTGTTCAGACCCCCTGGTCATCATCTGAGAAACAGTGAGATCACAGCTTTCAGAGCTGGTGGGACTGCAAGTCATCAATAATGTAGCAGAGTTTCCCATAAACACTAAGGACTTCATATAGTCTGAGAGCTGCAGGCATTCAGAGGGTGAAATACCATCACTTTCAATCTGTTTCCTTGCCCCAAATTCATTTTTAATAGATGCCATTCACTAAATACATGTATTTAATATTAATGTGATAAATGTAACTCTGCCTAATTAAGAACAAATATTTTTATCTTCTAGAAACATTTAAGATCATCCGGCTAAATAAACAAATCCTTCACCATCAGAAACACAAGTCACTACTCCCCCCTACCACTCTCTCCCCACAAATAAAGATGAAATCAAATTATGTCAGTGCCATGGTACATATTTAGGTCTGGTGGAACTTCATTAGAAAAGCCAGAGATGTCTTAGAGTATAAAACCAAACTGCAAGCTGCGACATGTAATTATTTCCCCACTAAAGAATAGATAAGAATCCATCCTGACCTTGCAGGGCATGCGTCCTTCTTTTCCTTTTTCTCAGTGTTCTCAGACATCCAGTGAAGAGCTGTCCTGAATCCGGACAGCAAAATGCACCTTCATCGCCGATAATTTCCTGTTAGGATCTGTTACTGTTAAGAGGATCTTAGTCCCGAGAGAGAAGCAGGGCTGGTGCCTCTCTAGGAAAGCTCAGGAAGTCTTTTCTGATTGCCTCTGACTGCCTATGTGTATATAGATCTTTTTAACTTTAGTTACCTCCTAGTAACTTCACTCCCTTCCCCTCTGGATCTGAATCATTCTGCCACCCCGTGGAAAGGCTGGCGGACAGAGGAGTGAGAGCCTGGGGCAGACATGAAGCCCTAGTCAGCCGAGCAGGCTTCCGCTCAGTTTAAAAGCAGCAGAACTGTGAGCAGAGAGGCGGGAGAACCAACAGGATGTGTGTGGCTGGAGTTCCTGGCACGAAGTCTTGGCTTTCATGTTTATTTTTGGATGTATTTTTCTTAGTCCTTTGATGCAAATTTCTGGCCTGGGAAGCAACCCTACAGTACAAGCTCCGAAGTTGCCAAAAAGTCAGTACAGGCCTCTGACTTGGGAGAAAGCAGGTCACTTGGCTTTTAGGCTCTGGTTAATCCTCAGCTGGGGGTGGGGGAGACCCTGCATATTAACAGGCAGGTCAGGGGCGGCCTACCTGAGGGTGGGTCGCAGAATTCAACAGCTATACCCAGAGTTCAACATCTATGCATTTATTTGAAATATCAGTCTACCTTGAAAGGCTACCATTAATGCAAAAGTAAAACAACCTGAATTTTTCTTGCATGCTAAATAAAGTATTAAAACCCACACAAAGGGCTTCTGAGATTTTTATGTTCTAAGATACTATGTTTTAAGTATTGGGCTTTAATTTTTCTGACAGCCCAAGACAGATAGGAACATCAAATCTGTTCAAGCTGGAGCGGATGCCTCTGAGAGGTATATTATTCCAATATGGTTTTTAAAGTGCATCAGCAAAGACTAAGCTGCTGTTATTTCCATAATTCCTATTCTCATAGTGGCTTGAAAGATTACTAATGGAAAAGGGCTTTTTCTCTCTGCATAGTCCAAAAGAGGCAGTAAACAGAAATGGCTAAAAAGCTTTTCAGTCCCACAACTGCCAATATATCTGGTAGAATCGAGAAATAAAACACTGAAAATTAGGGAATAGAGACAGATACAGAAATATTTCTTTGGCAATATTCATTACTCTTAGAAATATTGTTTACAAGCTGTATTCTCTTCCTAAGAAAGAAACATGCACATCTCTCTCATTTTCACCATTCCATTTTATATCTCAGAAAGCATAAAAAATCATCAGCCAACAATATTTACTGAGGCCACAGACATGTATGGCGAATAAACTCTACTGGATCAATCACTGCATCTGAGCAACAGTTCTCTGTGATACTGTAGGTCTTGGTTGGGAGAAGTACTCCAGTACTCTTGCACGGAAAATCCCATGGACGGAGCAGCCTGGTGGGCTGCAGTCCATGGGGTGGCTAGGAGTCGGACACGACTGAGAGACTTAACTTTCACTTTCATGCACTGGAGAAGGAAATGGCAACCCACTCCAGTATTCTTGCCTGGAGAACCCCAGGGACAGAGGAGCCTGGTGGGCTGCCGTCTATGGGGTCACACAGAGTCGGACACGACTGAAGCGACTTAGCAGCAGCAGCAGCAGGTCTTGGTTAGAATAAAATCACAGAGCTTCTGGGTAACTATTACAGCCAAAAAGCCACTTTTACGGTGGCATGGCTCAGACTACAAATTTAAAATACTGCTTTATTTTTAAATAAAATTAAAATTAAAAAATTAAAATAAAAATTTTAAATAAAATAAAAATTAGTTTCATTGCTATCTTTAAAGGTCAAATAATTTATTCACTAGTATGTATTACTCTGAACATGTTCAAACATAGCTTGCAATGAAGGAGAGTTTTTGCCCAGAATGATGTTCATGCAGTTGGAACACAGCTGGTAGATGACCAGTGCAAGTACCTCTCAGTGGCATCTTTTATGAGTCTGATGGAGAGTGACTCCCCAGTCTACTTCTCTGAACATATTGGACTCATATCCTCATTCAAGTCCATGTATTTGGAATATTCCCTGTAAAGATGTCAAAATGCGCTGTAAACCTGAAAGCATCTTCATCCAAAACATCAGCTGGAAAGTCAGGAAGAAAATAAAAAAACCCTTTGTTATTGGTCTAATCGCTGACAACCTTAGACTGTGTGTGCTCAGAAGGAATTCATGGAGTTGGACAGTAAATTGGTATTTATTTATTTCAAGAGCCACCAGCAGTCATAAATACTCATAATCTTGGATCAAGTATTAATAATGGCTTAGAACTCCCAAACCAACATTTAAACTGCTTTGCCATTTAACTGCCTTACCGAGGATATACAATGCCTCTAGAGTCAGAGTTTAAATCACAATTCTCAAGAACTAAAAAATGGTACTTCAACTTTTTAAATTTTATTCTGAAATTCAAAAACATAACTTTCTCCTTTCACTCTTACTTTTTCCCTCCCCCCTCCAAGATGCTATTAAAAAATGAGATGTTTTATAACCTAGTTAATATTTGTATTAAGTTCTAATATCAAAGAAGCATGAAAAAAGAGGGATGTGTTATTGACAACTCTGAATAAAGCTACTGTAATTCACCTAAGCTAAGAAAATATGACCTGACTTTGAGATGGAGCAACCTAGCACCCTCGGATATGACCATAAATTGGCAACTGAAGCACGGAAAGAGGAAAGAAAGTAGCTTTCATTAGGGAAGATTGAAAGATTTAAAGATTTCATTAGGAAAGTAGCTATCAGGAAAGATATAGGGTACAAAAGAAGCATCAAGCTGCTACCTCAGTTATATCTTGGGGAATATTTTTTTGATTTTATATATTTGTATAGATGATTGACAGGGAGATGATGATGGACAGGGAAGCCTGGCGTGCTGCAGACCAAGAGGTGGCAAAGAGTCGGACACAACCCTGTGACTGAACTGAACTGATAAATGACTGAGAGAATGCTCTGGTCACATTTATGACAATTTTTTGATGTGAATTTTCTGATTTTTAAATTTTTTACTTTGTAAAACTTTTTATTTTGTGTTGGGGTATAGACAATTAACAATGTTGTGATAGTTTCAGGCTAACAGTGAAGGGACTCAGCCACACATAAATATGTATCCATATGTGCTGTACAGTAGGACCCTGTTGATTATCCATCTTAAAAACAGCAGTGTGTACACGTCCATCCCAAACTCCCTAACTATTGCTCCCCTACAACATTCTCCCCACTGCCTGGCAGCCGTAACTTTGTTCTGAAAGTATGATAATAATTTTTAAAAATACTCTGGGTGCTATCAGTTTGACCTACAACATTAATGATAATATAAAGCAAGAGTATTTGATGAAATTAAGTAGAATTTCAGTATCTCACACGTAGGTCTCTGAGTGTGCATTTGCTGAGAACTGAGAACACTTGCCTCTGATTAGGAAAGGAAGCAGGATTACCAAGCTCTCTGTTGGCATTAAAGTCCCAACTGTAAGATTTAAAACATAATTCACTCAGCCTGTTAAACAGCTTCTTTAGACTGGGCTACCTGTTACTGGTTAGACACCATAATTTCCTAGTTAGAAGGACCTCAGACTCCTGGTCCTTGTCAATTACTTTGTTGCTCAGTCTCTCAGTTGTGTCTCTTTGTGACCCATGGACTGCAATACGCCAGGCTTCCCCGTCCCTCACCATCGCCTGGAGTTTGCTCAAACTCATGTCCGTTGAGTCAGCGATACCATCCAACCCTCACTGCTTTAAACGGCATCAAAGCCATAGATAAGGAGGGAAGTCTCCGAGAGTGCCTGCCACACAATGGACCCACCATGCCAGTCCTCAAAAGTGAGCAGGCAGATGAGATGAACACGTGACTTTAGACCCATGATTCAGACAAACTAATTTTTACTGTGTGGGAACTAGAGCCTAACAGTGAGCTTCTTGCCACACTGACAGGAGCAGCAGCATCCAGCTGGCCATTCTACTGCCTTCTTCCTGCCATTTCATGGTTCAGTGAGGCTTCTCCCTGAATCCTGAAGCTATGTCCTCCTTCACTTTTGATATTTGGCTATCAGATCGAACTCAGACTTCAGCTGGCACTATGAGCTTCAGTTTTAATGTTGCTTACAGATACTATGTACCAGTGTAATGAATGGCTGAATTACCAACTCTGTTATCTGACATAATCAAGGAAAAGGTGTTCTGGTTATCCAATATTTTGCTAGCAGATTAGTGTTACATATGCCATTAATAGATCACCCAAATTCAAATAATAGAAATAGATTTTACTTAACGATAATGATATATTATACCCTGAAATAATATTATTGACTTGCTAGTTTATTTTCTGTCTCCTCCAAGCAGAACAGAAGCCCTGGCCCAGCAAAAAGAAGTTCTGTCAATCTTGCTCACTGCTCTTGCCAGGCCTGACACACAGGAGATCTTCCTTAAGTGTTTGCTGAATAAGCGAACAGTAGAATAAACAGAAGTTGATCTTTATTCCTCAGAAGGTAATCTAGAGTTTCACAATTTCTTAGGATGATCGTGCACTATAAATGCACAAGTGTGCCCATGAATAAAGTTCTGATTCACACAGGCAGCTAGATAATGGAGTCCCCTGTACTCTCACTTCAGTCAGTTAAAATGCTGGAGAGGCACCTAATTTGTACTTTGCACTTGGTTGCATGAACAGGTAAGTAAAGTATCTTATTAACTTCTTGCTCACTATGAGGTTCCACATCCTGACCTGTAAAATAAGAGGTCAGACTATATACTCCCTCCATCCTTTTCTGCTCACTGACAGGGGAGACCAGAATCATGCTGTGAGGTTACAGGTGAAGGGCTGGACCCACTGCATTACAAAATCACATGGCAAGGTTTGGGAAACCAAGGACCACCTTCTACATCAATACCCCCATTTAACAATCTTCCTCTAAGGGAAATCTCTGCAAAAAACAGCCCACCCTAAAATATACTCAAATACAATCCAACCGAGGGATCAAATGAGTCAAATCAACACATCACTAACAGTGAGGCATCCAGGCATTAGCAGCACCTTAATGTACTCAGCATCATCTTTGGCTTCTCCTTGCCAAAACGGTTTGACTTGACCTAATCAAACCCTCAGCACCAACTTTCATTTTCAGGAAACCCTGGAGTAGAGGTACAAAAAAGATACCATGAGAAAACAATCAGACAAACCTCGAATTTGGAGGAAACTAATCTGGCCTTTTTAACAAGTCAATGCCATAGCGAGACAGAGACAGGGAAGCCATGAGGAGGAGAGAGACTGACTTAGATATAACAATCAAATGTAATGCACAGTTCTTGATTTGAGCCTCGTTTGAAATAAAACAGATATAAAAATACCCATGGGATAAATTTATGGGTATTTATGGGGAAATTTCAGCTGTGCACTGGGTATCAGATTAGGATATTATCTTTAGTTTTATAGGTGAAATAACAGTATTAGGGGTATGCAGCAGGATATTCTGACTGTCTGGAGATATATGCTGATGTTTAGGATGAAATGTCATGATGCCTGACATTTATATTAAAGTGGTTCAGCAGAAAAAGATGAAGCAAATATGGCTAAATGCTAGTAACTGCTGGACCAAGTGAGATTGCAGTCTTTCATTGTATTATCCTTTTTGATTTCCTGTATGTTCGAAAATGTTTTAAATAAATGTTGTAGAATGTTCACAGGTAGCAACTTCTCAGGAACTTTTCACAGCACTAGGACCTCCTAATTAAAATAAATTTTTAATTATTGCCCGCAAACCATCCTCGACCAACAACTTGAATAAGTCATCACAGATGAAAGCAGTTATAATGACACATACCGCAAGCAGGAGTCATTTTTTGTTCTTAAACCAGTCTTCCAAATTTTCTTTTGGAAAAGACTTTTTGGTTTACCTTTTAAAGATCCAAAAAGCAGCTTATTTGCCTCAAGCCTGGGCCCTTTTAATTGACAGAAAACCTCTCCGCACAAACCTCACGCAAACCTACTTTGGCTTTGCCTTCCTAAAACTCGCTTTTGTCTCTGAACTTTACAGAGCAGTTGGAGCTCTTTAATATTTTCTAAGAGGAACATTTCAAACAAGTAACCCTGCAATTTATTCACTACTGCCAAGAATAAAAGTACCAGGTTTCACCACCGGGGCCTTCCAAGGCTTGCAGGACTTTCAAGGCAAAGCATCACTCACTCACCTGCAGGCTTGCTCCCTTAATGCATCTGGCATTTGTTTGGCTCTGGAGGAAGCAATTTGATTACACAAAATTCTTTTTAGATCAAGTTTAAAATCTTAGCCACACTGGGACAAGTGGTAAAGCCTGCCAGCTCGATGGGTTAACACTTGGACATACTGAGCCCAGGACAAAGATAGGGAACAACCCACAGGTAAAAATCAGAAGCTTCAAGAACTGAAAAGGAATAAGCATAAAAGATGAGAGGGCCTAAGTGCTCCATTTGCCATGACTGCATATAAGATTTATTCCCCGTCCTTTTTTGTAAATGAGCGTGGTACCCTAAGGGATGCTGGTCAGCAGCAGGAAATGCACCAGCCGCCAGGACTGGCTGCTCCAGCCACTGCTGTGACACCCGTGCATTTTAGGCTAGCAGGTAACCAGCCATCTTTATGTCCCTCGTTTCCCATACCTTATTACAGGGCACTTCATTTTTAAAAGCATTTAAATGAAGCAGATGTTAACCCCATTCATCCCACTTTTCCAGGGATCATGTCAATGATGATTTTGAAAATGCCAAAGAAAATGTCAAAGTATTTTGTTCTATGGTTAAGAATACATTTGTGGAATGGGAGGGAGGAAATACATAAAACACTCTATGGTCATTCAAGAAATAATTATCATGTATGTCAAACCACAGGAAATTGAGCAAGCGCTAAATTAAAAAATAAAAAAAAGAAGGATGTCTTGTGTCAAAATGCCTTTTTCACTCACTCATTTCAAAAACAAGTTTTGAAAATTAAATTCCATCCACTGGCTGAGAACAGAACACATTAAGGCTTGACTAAATGCCATTATCCACGTGGTACTCCCTTTCTTCTCTGCAACCACGTTAATTGACAAAGCCGCCCTGAGGCTCACCTCCCATAGTGCCTTGAAGTCCTTCTGCTCGATGCGGAGCAGCTCACTGCTCTCCCTGGTAACGATGGTCGCATGGCGTGGGGTGTTGTCCAGAATGGACTCTCCAAAGGCCGTCCCAATTCCCAGAGTGCAGATGGTCACTGCGTCCTGAGAACCCCAAAAACCAGTTGTTAGAAAAGTCGACATCTTATCAGTGGATGAGTTGTGTTTTCTCAGAAGTGGACAGCTGACCCTTGAACAACGTGGGAGTTAGAGGTGCCAACCCCCTCATGTAGTAGAAAATCGGGAGTATATCGTGGTTCCTACACATCAACAGATTCAACCAGCCACACACTCTCTTATACTGTCGTATTTACTACTGAAAAAACTCTGCTATGAGTGGACCCCCACAGTACAAACTTGCCCTGTTCATAGGTCAACTCATTTCTATACAGTAAAACACTCGGTTCAATTGCACAGTTTAACAAGCTTTGACAAATATATACACCCTGTAATCATCACCCAAATCAAGACAGAACATTTCTGTCACTACTGTGACTTCCCTCATGCCCCTTTCAAGTCAAGACCGTCCTTTCAGAGGCAATTGATCTTCTGATTTCTATCACCATAAAGGAATTTTGCCAGTTTTAGATTTTACCTAAAAGGAATCAGACAATATGCCCTCTTTAGTGTCTGGCTTCTTTTGCTCAACATAATGTCTATAAGATTCATCCATGTTGTCATGTGGAGCAGCTGTTTCTTCCTTGACCTGTGGACCACTGCATGGATATGCCCCAGTCTGCTTATCCATTCTCCTCCTGGTGGACATTTGGGTTATTTCTGGTTTGGGCATATTATGAATAAGGCTGCTGCCAATCTTGCACATGTCCTTTTTGTGTGCGTGGTTATCTTTCTATATGACTACTATCTCAAGGTGTCCCACGTGGCATTGGTAGTAAAGAATCTGCCTGCCAATACTGGAGGCACAAGAGACATGGATTCGATCCTTGGTTTGGGAAGATCCCCTGGAGTAGGAAATGGCCCTCCACTCTGTATTCTTGCCTGGAAAATTTCATGGGCAGAGGAACCTGGCGGGCTACCGTCCATGGTGTTGCAAAGAGTCAGACATGACAGAGTGACTGAGCATTACTATCTCTAAGAAAATGTGGGACATTTTTTGAAGATGAACTTGCTTTTTTTCCCAAGTGAGAGAGTTCAATTACAGTATTTAAATAAAAAGCCAAAATAGGGATACTGTTATGTCATTCTGTCTTAAAGAGACGAGGAAAATGAAGGTGACCATGGTTGGTTCGTGAGGCCCTGGTACACAGATAGCAAATAACGCACAGCCAGATTCTAGTTGTGACTCTCTGACTACAGATTCCAAGCTTTTTGTATTATGCTGCCTCCCGCAGCCACAACATAGTAAAAACAGCATCCAACGAAGTACAGTGCAGGAAGCTTATCAAATGTTCTGAATCAATGATTTTAAAGTTTAAGGTGTGCTACACAAGTAATTTCCTCTCTGCATGCACCATATGTGATAATACTTGGGTTAATCCTAACTAGTCTCAAGCAATGCAAACCCTTGAAATCACCTGGCTATTCATTTTGCAAGGAATTATCAACTAAGGTCGATACATATAGGCAATCCTGAGCTAGAAGGCGTAGTTTTCCTTTCATGCATCTAATACATGGTAACAGGAAAGTTATTAAGATCAAATTAGTGACCTTCTAACCACATTAGCAGGACAAATGCCCCTATGAATCCAGTTCCTTGAACCATAGCACACTGCTTCTGCACAGATATTATCATATAAAACTGTGTTCAGGAAAATAAAATAATACCTCAGAAGAGAAAGAGAGATCAAGGGGAAACAAAAATGGCCTGCTAATAAATTTTCCAGAAAGGCAGCTACAAACAAACTCAGTCAGAAAAATATCCCCAGAACTGAAATATTAATACCCAGCAAGTCAGATACTTCTGAGTAATTTTCAAATTCTAGTAAAAACACAAGATGGATTATGATGAATCACAGACTTTCACAAATTCTCTAGATTATTAGGTTTTCTCAAAGATCCCACTAGCCTACTTCATTTTTAAAAAATCATCTGAATCTTTCAGAAAGAACTCTTTTAGCCTAATTTACACTCTCCAGTGTAAATATCTATTTAAAAACCTGTCAGGGATGAACCATACCTATTACTCCTGCCACTATCCCTGTAGCTTAATTTTCTACGATTATCTACAAAGTATAATGCGAAAGAACTCTGAAGATCTGAAGATCTGTTATTTGTGAGCCAGCTATAGATTTTTACAGACTAAGTTGTTTCCTCCATTTCTCACCTCCTATCCCTGACACCTGTCATCGTGTGTCACCAAAACAAATACAAAGACACAGGCTTTGAAAGTCCAACTGTGAAAATCACTCACATGAGTCCGTCTTCTTGCTAGCGAGCAGCTCTTGTGAGAAAGACAAAAGACTGAACATTTTCTTGGTCTTCCCCAGAGAGTTTAACGTGACCCCTGCCTCCTCCTAAACATAACACGTTTAGTCATGTTAGTGCTGCCAAGCGCTCTCCTCAACAAAGCCTTGTGCGTCAGGACCTCTGTACAGAGGGGCACCGGCCCCCGTCATTCCATCCAGCACCTTTGCTCATTCCCAGTGTCCCCGGCTCTCCCACCAGGGCTGAGGGTGGGAGCCAACCCGCCTTCATCTCCTCCTTCATCCTCCATCCTCTCACATGTAAGGACAGGGAGTCACAGATACAAGATTCGGTCTTGAAAGTAGGACTGTAAAACCTCACCTGAAACAAGGGCGGCTTGCAAATTCAAACTCGACTTTCAGCAGACGAAGTATGCTCAGGACCAATTTACTCAGAAATCTGAATGGACTGGGGAAGTGTGGGTTGGGCACTGGGATAACTGGGCACAGGGAAGAAGTCTTGAGAAGAACATTTTCACCCTAAAGATGAATCACTGTCTCTGTAGTCCCTGAGGGTCAGGCCTTGTTTATATCTGAATTCCAGGCCGGGACCTGCAATGTGCTTAGGAAATAAATCTCAAATAAAGACATTTACATTCCAATGTTCTCCCATTCCAATGTTCTCAATGCAGCAGAATCAATATGCATTGCTCAGTATGTACACTCAAAGGCAGGATACTACCATTCCTTTAAACTCACACATCCACTGGAGATCTGTTCATGTCTCTCTACTTATTAAATAGGGACTGTTGAGACTTTTATTTTCTGCTCATTTGCAAATTAATGTTCAGAAAGGCTACTGAAAGGAAATATATACAGTGACAAAGACTGAAGAAAGCAATCAGCACAAACTGTGAAACATCAACAGTGAAGAAATGTCCCATTTTATATTAAGATGGCCATTTATTTTGAGGATTTTCAAACATGAAACGATTTAAAAACTGGCGTGTTTTCAGGGATGAAGGTGGGTTTAGCAGATGCTGCTGGAGTCCTACCAGATCCTCCCCACCCATTTCTCCCACCCTAGCCTTACCCTCAGAAGCATCCATAGGTTTCTGGACAGTTCCGGCACATACTTGCAGTTTCCCTCTTCATCTGCATTGCTCTGCTTAAGGGCAGAGTGCTGGACACCGGACAAGTTAAAGCTTGCCGGGTACATCTTCCAAAGAGGCATGACAGTAGAAGATAAATACCCTGGCTTCTACCTGACACAATTTGTTAGAGGGTTCCTGGAAGGAGTGAGCCCAGCTGCCCACAGCTGAACTCCTCATCTACACATTTTTATTGGCATTCCTCATTCCGTGTCTCAATTCCCCTACTTCCTTACAACACTTCCTGGGGTGTCCTCCATAAAAACCACTGCAGCCAAATCCTTGTCTCCAGATAGGCTTCTGGATAAACACGAGATTGGATTAGCTAAACCAATCTTGACCTGTGAGTCCCAAGTTACACTGAGACCTCTGGAGAGGTACTGGGCCAAAGCTGCATCCCCAAAGAGATTCTGTAATAGCAGCAGAGGCCAGCTTATCACTGATTACTTTGCATCAGACGCACCCGAAGAGCAATATCCCTTGCGTGTCACCTGGGAAGACCTCATTGTGTTTCCTGTAGAGGATACAGGGTCTCTGAGCCCAGTCCTACGATGTAACTAGTGGTGATGGGCTCTCAGAAAAAGAATTAACTGTGGCATGATACTGAGACGATCGGAGGGTTTCTCCCTCCTATCTGACCTAGCTCTCTCTCATCTATCACTCCACTAAATCAGTCCTTCTCCTACCTTCTAAACACTTAATGACCCACTCACCCTGAACAGTACTAATCTCCTGTGCATCCTGTATGCATGTGGATCTCCACGTGTGTGGCTGGAACACTATGCACCATGCACCGCCCCAGGCGTCTTGACTATGATGTCTCATTAATTCTTCACAACAATTAAAGGACATAATTTAAGTGCTCTACACAATGGGTGATTCAAAAGAAACGCTGAATAAAGCTATTCTTACTGATGATAGTTTTAAATACTTCTCAAAACTGTAAAGCAATCAATCAATTAAAAATAAAAAAGAACCTCTTTCCAAGGCTCAGTAGGAAAATTGATTAATTTTGATTAAGTATTAATTTTAGCCATACAGGTTCTTTTTTCAACCAGCCAATTGATAGATTTATTGACTACCTAATCATTCCAAATCACCAGGAAAATACAAAACATTTGGCAGTGCTCCCCCTCTCACCTTCTGGCCCCAATACTGGGGCTCACTTGACCCTCTCCTAGAGGATGCAATCCATTTAGCTCTTCTCTTCCTCATCAGGAGAAAGGGAGGCAATCAAAGCCAGAACTGAGAAGCGTGTCTGCATTACTGCTTTTCCCACTCTGAGCACCAGGTGCCCCATTCTAACGGAGTTCCTATTTCAGTTGGAGAAACTGGGTTTCTGTCTTTCTGCATCTGGTATCCTAATTCTTCTCAAAGTGGCAGACTGCCTTGTTGACAGCACTTCCTGGCATCCTTCCGACACCCGGCCTGTTCATCAGCCTGCCTGGCCACCCACCTCCATCACGGAGCCTGTTTCCTGCCTCCCTGTCCAGCACCCAGCCCTATCATCGCGTTAAACGGCCTGCCTCAATCCTTCACCAAGCTGACCTGTGCTTGGGTCACAAGCTGGGCTGTGCTGCTTCAATCGCTGGCTTCCTACCTCCTGACCAGCACTGCCTGCATACGCCTCTAGATGGCGCCCACCGTCATCTAGAAGAGGAGGTTCTACCCACTCCTGCCCAGCAAGGCACCAACTGAAGTCATGAACAGTGTCTTGGACTGCTGTGTTTCAGCCGGAGAGGAAAATCGCGACCCACTCCAGTGTTCTTGCCTAGAGAATCCCGTGGACAGAGGAGCCCGGTGGGCTGCCGTCCATAGGGTCGCACAGAGTCGGACACGACTGAAGCGACTTAGCAGCAGCAGCATGTGTTTCAGCAGAATAGGTGGAGTCTGGTTATCTTCACTCATAAAAGTTGGTGTTAGGTGAGTTATCAAAGATGTCAACAATCTGGTCCGGGGCGGGGTAGAGGGGAAGGCAGGGAGCATCAGGCATAGGAAGGGTTGGGCAGAGTGAGGGTAGGAATCCCTTGGAGGCAGCAAAGGGAGAAGACGGTGCACCTTGCAGACCTAGATTCAAAACTCACTTCTGTCAGTTACTAGTCCCCGGCTTCGGGCAGAATGCTCCCAGGAGCCTCAGTATTTTTATTTGCAAAATGGTGCAATCTTTCTCACAAGATTAGTAGTAGAATTCAATATACATAATAGATAGTCCTACATGGTTCCTGGCACGCAGGTGCTCCACAAAAAAAAAAAAAAAAGGAAAATATTATTTCTAACTTAATCTATGCATATATATACATATGGCTATCTACATTTCTAAAGCAAGTTATGTTTTTCTACTACTGAAGTAACAGAGAATCTCGTATTCATTTTGTGTTAATCTCCAATTAATGATGGCTTTTTCAATGCTTAAATTCCAAGTTTCTCTGTCCCCCAATCTGGATGTCAAGTGGTTTGAATGATCTGCAAAACACTTCAGCTCTCTGGGGGAGCATGTATTCAAAGGAACCCTTCTGACGAATCCTGCTGTAAATCAGAGAATCCTTTTGTATTGCAACTAATCACCCCTGTATTTATCTGCTTTGTATGTCTGGAAGATGGTATACTAGGTTTTCTTAAAGTAGGCATTCTCGTATGAAGCATTTTGTTTGTTTCATTACAAACATAGCTACATAGCTACAGTATGAACATAGGAATGGCGTTAAGAAACGCCATGATTATGTGTCACTGGAATTCAAGCTAATACACATGGACCTTGCAAATGATATTTATAAGCAGCCACAGAAATTCAATTTACACAAGTTAGACATTCTGATGAAATTTAAAATAAAATAGAAGGATTTTCTGTGGTAATTACATCGATTTTTGACTGTCCTGTAATTTTAAGGAGTATCAGTTATTTTATTATGTATGCATTGCATACATGCTCAGTTACTCAGTTGTGTCTGACTCTCTGCAACCCCACGGACTGTAGCTCACCAGGTTCCTCTGTCCATGAAATTTTCCAGGCAAGAATACTGGTGCAGGTTGCCATTTCCTCCTTCAGGGGATCTTACCAATGCAGGGCTTGAACCAAGTCTCCTACATCAGCAGGCAAATTCTTTACCACTGAGCCACCTAGGAAGCCCATTTTATTTTGTATATTTAACCAATTCCTTATTAATGGCTCAAGAAGAGTTAATTGTCTTACCACATATTTATTGCTTTGGATACTTGTTGGGTTCATGCCAAGGAACAAACTGGTCCTTAAAGTTTGTAGACCCTGAAATAAATTTTTACAAAGCAAATACTTTTACATATTTTAGACCTATAGGCAATACTTTCCATTAAGTTTTGTTGTGCAGGGTTTGTTTCATGAGCTTGAATTTAGTCTTGAATTTAAGGAGTGTTCCAAGTCCTTTTAGAAAATAAAAATTTAATGGAACCTAATCTCTAAATTTGTCAAGACATTAGAGTATATGTGCAGTCTAAAGGATTTACTACCAAGCAGGAAGGCAAAATACTTCTAAGACAAATGTGCTTTTCTTCCTGACAAACAGCAAAGACAAGTTCTTCCCTGGAATCAGCATTAGACACAGCTTAACAAGATCAGGCAAGCTGGCTGCAGGAAGGTTTGATGAGACGGCCCAGTATTAGCATCTGATAACCGAATCAGGGAGGCCCAGTATTAGCATCTGATAACCGAATCAGGGAGGCCAGCCTTGTCTCAGGGGCAGCCAGTCTGTCCTGCACCAGGGCTCTCTCTTGCCTCTGCCTACACCAAGAATTACACGGCAACAAAACTCAGCCCAGTACGCCAAGGTCCCAGGCTGGATGCTAAACAAACTCTGATCAGGTCTCAACAAAGACAGTGACCTGAGCATAGACAAATATTAAGATTACAAGCAACCACTGTGGACAAGGCACCTTTCAGGTTTTACTGGCTTGAGACATGGGTTCAGAGAATGTTTCCTGATGATAGCGATGTCTGAAAATAATGGATCAAAAGAATGTATTAAGGAATCTGGCAAAAACAGAAAGAAGGGGAAAGATAAAGCAACAACACAGAGAAACATGCCTGTCCTCCAAATTTTACAAGTATGCAACACTTAAAAACATCTTTAAAACAAAAAGGGTTTAAAAAAAAAAAAACCAAACCAAAAAAACCCCACATTTTACTTTAGGGGGGAAATCAGTAAGAGATCATTTTCCAAAACTTGCCATAGAACTTTATAGATGGAGGAGAGGATGAATAAAGTGAGGACCAAGGCAAAACACAGCCCCATTCTCTGATCCCATGAAATGGCTGAACACCACTGTTAAACTTCTTGCTATTTTGAATACAATGCGCATTTCCTGCTTTTTCTATTCTAGCACTGCCCTCCTGTGGTAAAATGGCAACATTGCAACCTACAGCACTCCACTTTAGCCAATCACCTTTTCCTTAAAAATAGTAAGAAAAAAATCATGGAACCCCTGCTCTTGGTCAAGCTTCATACTGAGTGCTCTATACACATTAACTTATTTAAGATAGGACTAGTATCTCCAATTTACACATACTCTAACTTGCTTGTGGTCACATAGTAATTAAGTGGCTCTGAGAATTTCAAAAGATTTACATGATCGTGCATTGCATTAGGTAAATATTAACATTTTAAATAAACATCTGTTACAGAAATATAGATAGGAGTTATATTAATTACTAAACCATCCTATTCCCTATTTTTCAGTATATACTTGTATTTGCTCTGCAGCCGTCAGAAATCGTTTCATGTGACTGGGGAAATGTTATACTTTTTTGGTGTAAAGATTAGTTTAACCTTCTTTATGTTTAGATTTTAAATACTTACCAAAGCAAGATTAAAATAGTTACCATACCACTTACAAAATCTGCAGAAAATAGCAGGACCTTGTCTCTCCTCTCCCACTCACACGAAGTGGATATTGTCTGAGATAATGAGCTTTATAAAACTATTGTTTTAAAGCTTAATATTTGTTTATAACCTGTTCTAATGCTCACTTCTAACCTGAAATCTACCTAAATATTAATGAGGAATAGTCCACCCACAGTATTATTCATTCTAATAGGAATGTAAATCTCTGGCTTTTAGCCCATTAAGTTAAATAGGCACTGGAGACAGGCAGGCTGTTGAGCACACGAGTTCAGCTGTGGATATCCGAAGGCCCACAGGTCCTGCTTAGACTTAGGTTAGAGACCAAGAGTGGGGGCAGGTCTTGCTGGGAACTGAAGGGTTCATCCTTGACAGAACCTGGGATGCCGAGTAGAAATCTACATGAGCACATGAGCCAAGTTGGGACGCTCTGGTCTGGGATGGGGAAGTGGTCTGCAGGCAGGGCCCCTTGCTGGGCGTTCTCAGTTTCATGGGGTAAGACAGAGTGAGCAGGCAGGAGAATGTCTGCAAAGCTGGGAGAGATGCCTCCGACAACTGCTCAGGGACACAGGGTAGAAGTACTTCCAAGGTAGGTTTTGTTTTATGGAGCAGTGGAGTCAATATAAAGGATATCAATTGATATAGTTGATAGGAAGGCATTTCCAAGGATGGTAGACTCTAAAAAGTTCACCATAGTTATAGGAACAGGATAATCCATGTATTTCCCAAAGTTCTTACCCACACACAGCTTCACAGCTATAACATAAGAAATGAAAGCACCATGAGACCAGTTCCTCAGGGAGGCTCTCAGGGAGGTCGGGCCACATCCCTCTCTGTATCCAGAGCTTGGGGTTTCTCCCCTCCAGCCCACGCTTGAGGCCTTGGACTGGGAGAAGGCAAGGAAGCAGAATTGAGCACTGGCCTTACTGCATGAGAGCAGAGAAGCTGGTTCCAACCAATTCTCAGCAGGATTCTGTACCCTCATCTGCCGGTCCTGAGCTAGGAACGGACCCACAGGGTGAGGCTGTGGTCAGTAGACAAGGTCCTGCCTCCCCAGCTAGCAAAGACTGTTTCTAAACTGACTGGCAAGTGTTTTGCTGGGCTGATCCCAAGCAAAACTGGGAGGCGAGCCCAGTAGCTTTTCCCCTCCCCCCTCCCCTGCACGGAAAGGGCCTGAAGTTTACCTTACTACTCACTGAACATTTGTGTTTTCATCGTTCTCCCAAATGAGGAATCAGTGGCTTTCTTTGTTATAATGCTGGCCATCAGTGTGATCCAAGGGGGTGCAGAAAGATCCACCACCCTGTGACCACCACGCATCCTGGCAGTATCCGGGAGCATGCGCCCTTTGTATCTATAGCCCCTCCCCTACGCCCAGGTAGCTGGATGCACCGCACGTGTGATTAATGTTAAGTGAGGTACCAGCAGAGCACTGGATTGGGCAAGGAAGTCAGGTGATTTCCAGCGCTACGGGTTACTACTGTGTCATCCTGGGTGGGCAACTCACTCACCTGTGTCTTAGCAAGATGCAGCACAGCTGGGTCAACCTAACAGGGCAGCTCAAATGAAAGAGGGCAAGTGAAATGCTTTGCAAAGGATGAGATTTAATACTACTCTGCTCAGAGGGTATTGCCAATGAGACATAAGTATGACCCTCCATGTGGGGTCCAAAAAATTCAAGGAGGATCTGTCAAACCAATCATACAGAGAGTGAGACGTATGTTTTCTTACCCTAGGGAGCAAAAAAGTTTAATATAAAGGGTGATGGGGAGAAAAAGTAATATATTGAGACAGGCAGGAAGGTAATATGAATTTATGAGCCAAAGATAATATATTTCTGCTCTGTGTGTTCTTGAAAGTTATATCTTCGTATCATGTAGAAGAGTGATTTTTTTTTTCAGAAAAATTCAATGAATAATACCTAATAAATGTATAATATGAAAATACTGTACCAGAATCTGTGATGCGTTTTCTTCCATGTTCCTTATTTCAAGCAGTGGCATCACCACCCACCTCTTCATCCAAGTCAGGCTCCTCCCTTTCTCTCAATCCCCCCCCATCCCATCAACACCAATTATACCCGTTTCACCTCTACTTTGTATATACCACACCTAAATCTCCCTCCCTGATCACCCCTACTTCTCAATCCCACCTTCCAACTTAGAAACCCTTTAAAGGGATGGGCCATGCTCATTTCACTGTTTGTCTTTGGGTCTAAAGCAGGTGTTCCCCAACAGTAGGCCTTGGTGGGTAGAGGGGCGGGGGGGTGGGAGTGCAAACACTTGAAAGGAGGAGCTTGGAGGTGAGGCATGGAGCTCTGAGCTGGAATCCAAAATGCAGGACGGTGGCTGCAGGAGCTTCAGGGGAAAAGCTGCTCCTCCCCACATCATTCCTAAATGGCTCAGCCCTCACTCCATCCCTTCCCTCTCACATCCTCTGGATGGCACCTGTACAAGCACAATGGTCGAGAACTTGAGTCCTAGAATCACAACAACCTAATGGAAGAAAAGCTACGACAAACCTAGACAGCATATTTAAAAGGAGGAACATTACTTTGCCGACAAAGGTCAATATAGTCAAAGCTATGGTTTTTCCAGTAGTCATGAGAGTTGGACTATAAAGCTGAGCGCTGAAGAACTGATGCTTTTGAACTGTGGTGTTGGAGAAGACTCTTGAGAGCCCCTTGGACTGCAAGGAGACCCAACCAGTCCATCCTAAAGGAGATCAGTCCTGAATATTCATTGGAAGGACTGATGCTGAAGCTGAAATTCCAATACTTTGGCCAGCTGATGCAAAGAACAGACTCATAGGAAAAGACCCTGATGCTGGGAAAAATTGATGGCAGGAGGAGAAGGGGACGACAGAGGATGAGATGGTTGGACGGCATCACCGACTTGATGGACATGAATTTGAGCATGCTCTGGGAATTGGTGATGAATAGGAAAGCCTGGTGTGCTGCAGTCCATGGGGTTGCAAAGAGTCAGACATGAGTGAGCAACTGAACTAAACTGAATGGCTGTGTGCCCTGGGGCAAGTTATTGAGCATCTGTGAAATGAGACTAATCATAGTACTGAATGGGGGAAGGCGATGTAGGGTGTAGCCAGTGAAATAAAGCTTGTAAAGTGCTTTGCATAAAGCCGCTCATAGTGAGCGCTCTGCCACCATTAGCCATTTCAGCCCTCATCTCACCATTCTGGCTCAGCTAAAACCCCACTGAGGAGCCGAAACTCAGAGCTTAAGTTTGGAAGTTTATCTCCACCATCTCCTCTGACTCCTGACTCTCAGATGAGAAGAGAGGCATGCAGGGCAGGGTGAGACTTGAGGCAAGTAAGTGGAGGGCAGGCTAGCAAGAAACGCTGCTCTATCCACTTTTAAAGATTTGAGTCTTTGCTTAATTCTATTTCTTTAATTCTATTAATTAAGGAATTCAAGGAATTAAATAGAATTCACTTCTATTTCCTTAATTCTCTCTTAGTCTCTTTAAATTTTTCTTCTTTTTCGGCCCCCACCCACCTTTCATTTGCGTATGAGAAGCAAGAAGAATGTGAAATTGGGAGTGTGTCTGATAGAAATTCAAATCTTAATTTAGCCATGTACATTTGTGTGGCCCTGCAGCTTCCCTGGTGACTTAGAGGGTAAAGTGTCTTCCTGCAATGCAGGAGACCCGGGTTCATCCCTGGGTCGGGAAGATCCCCTAGAGAAGGAAATGGCAACCCACTCCAGTACTCTTGCCTGGGAAATCCCATGGACAGAGGAGCCTTGTAGGGTACAGTCCATGGGGTCACAAAGAGTTGGACACAACTGAGCGACCACACGTTTGGGAATGTTATACCTAAGGTCACTGAGCCTTGTTTTCAAGCTCCTGTAAAACAGGGCATAAAAGATGAAGTCAATGCATACCCAGGGGACCCCAGCACAGTGTGGCATATGAAGGCAATGGGCAGTGCCGGTGCTGGTCTCTGGGAATTCCAGGTCTTTTCTGGCTTCTCCTCCCATGGCCCATTGCCCAAACCCATTTTGCCCCCCACGATAGGGGCATATGATAATTAATTTTATGTGTCAACTTAGCTAGACTATGGTATCCAGTTGTTTAGTCAAATAGCCTAGATTCTGAGGTAAAAGTATTTTTTAGGTGTGATTAACATTTCCTTGGAAGGAAAGTTATGACCAACCTAGATAGCATATTCAAAAGCACAGACGTTACTTTGCCAACAAAGGTCTGTCTAGTCAAGGCTATGGTTTTTCCTGTGGTCATGTATGGATGTGAGAGTTGGACCGTGAAGAAGGCTGAGCGCTGAAGAGTTGATGCTTTTGAACTGTGGTGTTGGAGAAGACTCTTGAGAGTCCCTTGGACTGCAAGGAGATCCAACCAGTCCATTCTGAAAGAGATCAGCCCTGGGATTTCTTTGGAAGGAATGATGCTAAAGCTGAAACTCCAGTACTTTGGCCACCTCATGTGAAGAGTTGATTCATTGGAAAAGACTCTGATGCTGGGAGGGATTGGGGGGCAGGAGGAGAAGGGGACGCCAGAGGATGAGATGGCTGGATGGCATCACTGACTCGATGGATGTGGGTTTGGGTGAACTCTGGGAGTTGGTGATGGACAGGGAGGCTTGGTGTGCTGCGATTCATGGGGTTGCAAAGAGTCGGACATGACTGAGCGACTGAACTGAACTGAACTGAACTGAACATTTACAAGCAGCACTTTAAAACAGATTACTCTCCATAACATGGGTGGGCCTCACCCAATCAGTTGAAGGTCTTAAAAGCCAATGTCTCCCTTGAGGTTTCCCAAAGATGGAATTCTGCTTCCAGAATGCAACATAGAAATTCTCTCTGAATTTCCAACTTTAAGATTAAAGTCTGTAAAGTCTGCATCATCTGCTTTCACCTGAATTTCAGCCTGCCAGCTTGCCCTGAGGATTTCCAACATGGCAGTGCCCACAATCACATAAGCCAATTTCTTAAAGGAAATGTCTACCATCTATATATCTATCTATCACCTGTTGACACTGGTTATCTGGAGAACCCTGACTTATACAGGGTACCACTCTGATTGGCTAACCCACTGCCTTGATTTGGCCACATCACTACTGGGAAGAGACCCAGAGTCCATTACAAGGCCAGAGCAGATAGCAATGACCTTTTTGTTTTTGTCTTTTGAGTCACTTGCCATGAGAGAAGTGTCAGCCATCTCACTCATTCTCCTTAGCTCCTTCCTCTCATGTGGTTGGAATTCTATCTTGTCCATCAGAGCTAGCTGGAAGGCTGGTCTTCTGTCTATTTCTCTGGAAGTTTGGAGGCTATAGAGGTCAATGTGTCTTCTCTTCCTTATTTCTTGGGGACTCTACAAATCAATTCAGAAAACTCTGGCTGGGACTGTGGTTGGATTCTGTGAAGTACATAGAAGAAGAAGCGATAAGCCAGCTTTGGTATAAAGCTAATATGAGAATATGAGAAGACTAAGCCCAGCTTCATGCCAAACAGAAGAGAAAAAAGTGGAACCAGTGACAGATTTTATTTTCTTGGGCTCCAAAATCACTGCAGACAGTGATTGAAGCCACAAAATTTAAAGACTATTGCTCTTAGAAGAAAATCTATGACAAACCTTAGACAGAATATTAAAAAGCAAAGATATCACTTTGCTGACAAAGGTTTGTGTAGTCAAAGCTATGGTTTTTTTCAGTAGTCATGTACAGATGTGAGACTTGGACCATAAAGAAGGCTGAATGCCAAAGAACTGATGCTACCAAATCGTGATGCTAGAGAAGGTTCTTAAGAGTCCCTTGGACTACAGATCAAACTGGGATCAAACCAGTCAGTCCTAAAGGAAATCAACCCTGAATATTCATTGGAAGGACTGATGCTGAAGCTCCAATTCTTTGCCCACCTGATGCAACTCACTGGAAAAGACCCTGATGCTGGGAAAAATTGAAGGCAAAAGGAGAAGTGAGCGACAGAGGATGAGATAATTAGATAACATCACCAACTCAATGGACGTGAGTTTGAGCAAACTCTGGGAGATAATGAAGAACAAGGAAGCCTGGTGTGCTGCAGTCCATGGGCTCACAAAGAGTTGGACACAACTTAGTGACCGAACAACAACAAAGCTCAACTTAGGAAAGTTCTCTTCATTGGGGCTGAGGTCAAAGCCATAGCTAGAATCTAAAGTTAAAGTTTACTAATTTTTTTTTAAATCCACAACTGTTGCTCAGCTATTCTTGGGGAGCACCCCACACTGAGAAATAACTGGTCAAGGGCAATACTCTGGCAGCCCCTGGCCAAATACTATATTAATACCATCAAAATCTCATGCCAGCTTAGCATCTGAGGTGTCAGCACATTGCTGCTGCTGATCTTTATCTTCCCTTAAGAACACTTCCTCTGCCTTTTCAAATTCTTTCCTCATCTCTCTTCCCTGCTTTTCTTCCCTTCTCACTTTTCTCCTTCCTAATCTTCATCTTCCTTCCTTTTCCTCTTTCCTCACCTTTCTTTATTCAGCTTTTCTGAATCACCTTCATTACTCATTAACAACCAGACAGAGGAGGAAGGAAGATCATCCTTTTCTAGGCCCTGTCCCCTCCGCACATCCATGCAGGTAAGAGCAGGTGAAGGTTAGCGTCAGAAGCAACTCTGAGCAAAAAGGTCTGGAGGGGACCCACCTGGACAGCAGTCTGCAGGCAGAAGGTATGTGGAGGTACAGGGCATGAGAAGATCTGAAAGGATGAGAAACAGCCAAGAGAGAGGGAATTGCTTCATCATATTTCTTCTGAGTCAAACAGTACAGAGTGCTGGCTAAGAGCATATGTTCAAATGCCTAACTGCTTATTCATCCTGGTCCCCCTAATTTCTAGATATGTTAGTTGAAACTAGTTAGTTCGCCACACAAAGACTTGGTTTCCTCATTTGTAAAATGAAACAGTAATGTGACCCACCTCACAGGGTTAAAGGAGCAAGTAAATACAGTTAAGTGCTTGAACACTGCCTGCTGCTGCTGCTGCTAAGTCACCTCAGTCGTGTCCGACTCTGTGCAACCCCATAGACGGCAGCCCACCAGGCTTCCCGTCCCTGGGATTCTCCAGGCAAGAACACTGGAGTGGGTTGCCATTTGCTTCTCCAATGCATGAAAGTGAAAAGTGAAAATGAAGGCGCTCAGTCGTGTCCGCCTCAGTGATCCCATGGACTGCAGCCCACAGGGCTCCTCCATCCATGGGATTTTCCAGGCAAGAGTACTGGAGTAGGTTGCCATTGCCTTCTCTGAGAACATTGCCTAGCACATAACAAATATCCAAGAACTGCTAGCTGTTCTCAGTCCCACTGGAAAACTGAGGCAACTTATAAGAATAAAAACTCACCTCCCTCTTTGGGCCACTCTGAAATTCAAGAGGGAACTGGCCCTGCAAGAGAGGGCAGGAGGACAGTACCATCGAGGCCAGCAGGCACAGATTCCAGGCAGTTCCTCATGGAACTTTTGATGCACGGATGCACTGCAAAGGTATACTCTCAGGTGAGGAGGACTTGGGTACTGGCCTGAGACCCTAACCCTCCATGACAATGGGCAGAACACAGGCTACTGTACTCCAAACTCCAAATGTCCACTAACCAACAATCCACTTGTTAGATGGTAACTGCCCACAACTCCAATATACACACAAATTCCTACAAAGTTAAACCTCAAATGGAGTATGTCATAGATGTTTCTCACAGTTGAAGTGTGCCACATGTGGAAAAGGCTTAGAAGCACTATCTTAAACATGGTATTTGGCTGGAGATTATTTGTCCCTTTAATTCCTTGACCTTTCTTGATATTTCTTTCCAATTTTGTACTTAGCCGATTCTCTTCCTTCAGTTTTTATCTGAATTCTGATACATGTGAATATAAGACTCAGAACATTTTCATACTGAAGCTGGACGGCAGCCTCTAGAGGGGTGTCCTTTTGAGACCAGAGGTTCTTGGCTCTACATAGGAAGGTTCTGTACATATAGGCCATGTGGAATAATGATGGCAAAAGGGTCACTGCAGATGTGAAAGGAGAATCTAGGACCCATTTCAAACTCACAAATATGATGGAGGAGGCAGCAAGAATATGAGTTTTATCTACTAGGACACCATGCTCCTCAGAGGTGACTAATGAAGATAAAGTAAGCCCATGTTTCTTGGCCCTCCACATTCAACGAGATGTAATTTGTCTTAAATAGTGAGCGGTATTCGGGAGACTGCCTTGACCACGTTTCCCGCATTGCTGGAGCTCACGAAAGGCTGATAAGAGGGGCTTCCCTGGTGGCTCAGTGGTAAAGAGTCTGCCTGCCAATGAAGTAGACACAAGTTTAATCCCTGATCCGGAAAGACCCCTCACGCCACACGGCAATGAAGCCCATGGCATGCATCACGGATATTGAGCCTATGCGCTGGAGCCCAGCAACCGCAACTACTGAGCCCATGTGCCCTGGAGCCTATGCTCTGCAGCAGGAGAAGCCACTGCCATGAGAAGCCTGAAACCACAGCAGAGAGCAGCCCCTGCTCGCCCCAACTAGAGACAAGCCCACGCTGCAACGAAGACCCAGCACAGCCAAAAATAAATAAAAAATTTTTGAAGCTGACAAGGGGGTCACTTTTAGGACAGAGAAAAGCCAGGAAACCAGATTCAGGAGGATCTAAGGAGGAACCTCGGAAGACTTGCTTCTCTTTCCCCTTTGCTCACGTTTCACCTCACACAATGGCAGTTTCCCACTGCTGCGGACTTGTTTGCATTTTTCTAACAGACAGCAGGCTCCTGGAGGGCATTCTGCATTTCATATTTCCACACCTGGCACCATACTTAAATCGTGGAAAACACTCAATATGTATGTTTCTTGAGAATTCAACACATACCTATGGAACTCTGAACTACGGGAAAGATAAATGGGTTTGAAAATGTAATTTTGATAGCATTCAAGACAGAGGGATAATGTATCATTAAAAATAACAATACTAAATCTTACTTTAAGAAAATAAAAAGAATATGGTATCTTACCTGGTGACTGCTGGTCTCAGAAACTTTAACATCCAAAGACCCTGCCAGGACAGCATACCAGTTGGTTCCAATATCACCTTGGCGAAATACTGGAAAAGAAACAGGCAGGTAAGCAGGCCAAATGTAAGTTGGTTTTACCACGTAATCTGATAATTTCTCACTGACTGTTCTGAGCCTAACTTGGACCTAGATGAGATTCCTCTATGTATTCCCACCAGAGCATACCATAATTTTCTTTCCCTCTTCTATCAACAAAGCAATATCCTATTTATTTAACATTCCATGAAGCAGAACTCTATTAAACAGAACTCTTTTATATTTATACAGTAGCAATAAGGGATGTTAATCCTAAAGGCTATAAGATTCTTTGAATGTAAGAAGAATTGTCTGGTATTCTCTGTAATTTGTCTTAAGTGCACTTCATTGTGTTGTGATACTTGGAAAATCATTACTCTAGATGGGGTATGTGTTTAAAAAACTATGTGACTCAACAAAACCAGATCACCACCCTCAATTTCACAAATCTATTTATATTAAAAAACAACATGTTTTCCAGAATAGAATGTCTCATTTCAAGCTAACCAATGACTGATTAAGAAAAATAAAATCGGTTAAAAAAGTTTTAACTACCATATTGTCATTGTCCACTTGCTAGTTTCTTGTATAAATTCACTGCTTTTAGGCATCAAGAGTTACCTCTTTGGAAATGATTCTCATCAGAAATTTCTGAACTCAGTTTTGCTTTACTTTTGTTATCTCAGAGACAAAGCATTTAGTTATTTAGTGAGAATCTTAGTTCCCATGTCCTAGTTAAGACCAACAGTTTGGAAAGTCATTTTGAAACACTGGTTCAAAAATCTCATGCAAACCCAACTATCCTTTTAAATATTCTAGCTAAATAACTAGATGGAATGATTTGATATTTTAAAATTCTTTTCACAGAATCCTACTTCAGAAGTCAAGTAGCTCAATGAAAAATCACATGACAACTCAGTGGGAAAGTTGAGTTCTGGCAAGGCTAGGGCTCACTGCATAAGAGGAAGCTTCTGGGAGCCATAATTAATGATGACAAGCTGTTCTAAACTCTCTGACTAAAGCATGCTGGGGAAAGGCAAGGACAACAATGGTGTCCCACCAGGTGCGAAGACAAGCTTAAGATGGGGGACTGATGAGTTTATAGCTGGCCTCGCCAGTGACTCTGCTATTCCTAGCCTTTGTAAGTGACTTATTTTAGATTTAGGGCTTTGCCTTCCATGAACTTCTTGGCCCCCAGAGACATTATCACTTGCCAATCAAATTCACATTACACATCATAGAAGACTCATTTTGAAAATGGCTGTAAGAAATAGAAGACAGAGTCTTATCTCTTAAAAAAATAATGTTCCTACCAAGTAAGAATAAAAAATATTGGTTTGAAAACAATATGTACGGATGATTTTTTAAACAGAAGTGTGACTGTGCTTTGTGTGCACATAGGCAGATATCTTGAAGGATGCACACAAAACATAAACAGCAATCTCTGGATTTGGGGATTGTAGGTGATATTCGTTTTGTCTTCTAAATTTTCTACAATGCTGTTGTGACAAACCCTGCTAGTTTCCCACTTGAAATCATGCCCTGAACATGGATTATATACAAGTTCCCACTCTCCTCCACAAGGCCAAATACTCAGAGCATATGAGTTTCTTCCCTAGCTCCACCGGGGTAACCATGATTGGTCTAAATCAATCATGTGGTCCCATACTCTGTGCCAGTGATTGGTTTAATCAGAGGCACATGATGCAGTTCTCATTGAAACAATACAGAAAGTCTGCTGGGGGACTTCTGAAAAAGAGGTCCTTCAGCAGGAATGTTTTGTATCAGCATGCAGTGCCTCCAACGGCTGCAGCTAGTTGCCTCAGAACCACTTGGGACAAATCTGAGTACAAAAGCCGACACCTCAAGCTGAACAGCAAAAACAAATAAACCAACAAAAATATGAGAGAAACTTGAGACCTTAATAACGTCATTGAGCCACTTAATCAGTCCTGAAGCCATCCTACCTCAGGACTGCTTATACGTGGATAACTGATGTTCCCTCCTTATAGGAAACATAGTCAAACCAGTTGGATGGGAGTTTTCTGTTACCGAAGTATAAAGCATCCCAACAGATGGTAATAGCATTACTTTTTTAATGAAAATGTACTTGTATATTTTTTAAATGCAGCTGTCAACCTATCATTTTACTCCCCCCACCCCTTAGTCACATCTGGAATAGATGTTATCAGTGAGGTTAATTCAAAACATTACTATTGTAAACCAGCTGTGCTTTAATTTTTAAAATGACTATTATCATTATTTGAGACCTTTTATCTTATTTAACATCCTTTTGCTGTTGCTGTTTAGTTATTAAGTCGTGTCCGACTCTTTATGACCCCATAGACTATAGCACACCAGGCTCCTCTGTCCATGGGATTCTCCAGGCAAGAATACTGGAGAGGGTTGCCATTTCCTTCTCCAGGGGTTCTTCCCAACCCAGGGACTGAACCTAAGACTCCTGTGTCTCCTGCATTGGCAGGAGGATTCTTTACCACTGAGCCACAAGGGAAGCCCATTTAATATCCTATTGGCTCCCATATTTCTAGGGTTACAGAAAATAATTGTATATTAGAACTTCCAAGGATCTTGCCGAATATATAAATCCTTCCGGCTCCATCTGAAAAGGAGGCTGCCCTGGAAGAACCATTTACATGCTATGGACAAAGGAGTTAAGGAAATGCTGGTGTAGAACTGAATAAACAAGGAGAGAGAAATGTCAACCTCATACCTTTGATTGAGCTCAACTGTTTGGCACAAAGATACCCCATTTGCTATCCATCCCCACAGCATAACCACAGATGATCACAAACTTATATATGAAAACACATCACTGGAGTTGCATTTCTTACATGTTATTCCTTTTTCCAGATTCTCATAATAACCACATAAACAAATCTGATGAAGGAGATTTGGGTGAAATTTCTCAAAAGCTTTAACTTCTTTCAGCCGTGTGAAGATTATATCCACATCTTCACTGGATCGTTCCAGTGGTCTATAAAGGGGAGAAAAGGCACAAAGCTGTATCAGAAAGAACTTACTTGAGTCCACATGCATTATTATTCTAAATACAAACAAAGTAATGGAAATATACGAATTGCAAGTATTTTACTGCAAATATTGATTCCTCTACAACCATTATAAATATTTCCAGGCCTAGAGTCTGTCATATAGAGTGAAATAAGTCAGAAAGAGAAAAACAAATATATATTAACATATATATGTGGGATCTAGAAAAATAGTACAGATGAACCTATTTGGAAGACAGGAATAGAGACAGATGTAGTGAGCAGACTTGTGGACACAGAAGGGGAGGATGAACTGGGAAACAGATTGACATATGTGCAAGCCATGTATAAAACAGAGAGCTAGTGGGAACGTGCTGTATAGCACAGGAAGCTCAGCTTGGTGCTCTGACAGACAGATGAGATGGGTGGCAGGGTTGACTGAGGCCCAAGAGGGAGGGCACGGATGTATACACACAGCTGATTCACTTTGCTGCACAGCAGAAACTAACACAACACTGTAAAACCCCAATAAAAAAAAGAAAATATTTCCAGACCTTTGTCTACTACTCACCCTAAACGACTGCAGGTGAAAAGTCACAATGACTGCAGATGGTATGATATAGTGACTTATAATAAAAAACACAAAATTGTAAGAAATTGTTCCCTGTTCCTTGCACAGAGCTAAAACTCTTGCTATTTCATATATAAGCATCACAGGTGTATCTTTGGCTATATTTGGCCTTTTGTCCTCAGATGCTGAAATGCTTAACAGTCATAAAGGTGAAATGGGTGTCAAGCTCCTTTCCATCACAACTGAGTTTATATTAACAAAGTGACTTTTGGAAAACTCCTAGGTAACCTAAGGATGGGGACTGGTTGCCTGGAGAACCAGTCATGTGACTTAGAGGGTTGGAAATTTCAGCAGCACTGTGGGGGCGGGAGGTTGAGTTCAGTCACCAATGACCAATCAGTTTCATCAAGCACGCCTAAGTACTGAACCCTCCATAAAAACCCCTCAACGGTGGGACTGAGGTTGGTGAACACTTGGAAATGTGGGGAGTGGCACCAGGAGAGGGCATGACCTCTCTGTGCCCCTTCTCATACTTTGCCTGTGCTTCTCTTCTACCTGGCTGCTCCTGAACTATATACCCTTTTATAAGAAGTCTAGTAAGTAAGTGTTTTCCTGAGTTCTGTGAACAGCTCTATCAAGTTCATCACACAAAGAGGGGCTCGTGGGAATCTCCAGTTTACAGCTGGTCAGTCAGAAGTACAACGGTAAGAACAAAGACAAATTGCAAACTGCAGAGGTGGGACTGTCTACAGGTGAGTGTGAGTGCAAGTCGCTCAGCTGTGTCCGACTCTTTGCGACCCCATGGACTATATAGTCCATGGAATTCTCCAGGCAAGAATGCTGGGTTGGGTAGCCTTTCCCTTCTCCAGGGGATCTTCCCAACCCAGGGATCGAACTCAGGTTTCCCACATTGCGGGCAGATTCTTTACCAGCTGAGCCACCAGGAAAGCCCTTTATTATCTCCCGAGTCACTGTTTTCCTGCTTTTTCCTCTTCTTGTGGCTCTTCAGCTCTACAAGATGAATTTCACTGTCCATTATTAAAAACTTTCTAAATCAGACAGCAAGGTCAGACAGAGGTTAATTCCTCTAAAGTTAAAAAGACACAAACCAAAAACATTTTCAATAAAATAAAATTCTTTTGAGTACTACATAAATTATAATGGCAAATAATGCCTATTGGCAGTACCACAAAAGAACATTTTATTAGAATATGTTTATGATCTTGAAAGGAGTGGTTTTAATACTTATAACTTTTTACCATATCTACCTTTCAAATTAATGGCATTCAAATAAACAAGACTTAACTTTGCAATATGAGTTATCAAAATCTGGAGACATAAGAGACCTGGGTTTGATCCCTGGGTCAGGAAGATCCCCTGGAGGAGGGCATGGCGACCTATTCCAGTATTCTTGCCTGGAGAATCCTCATGGACAGAGGAGCCTGGCAGGCGGTGGTCCATACAGTTGCACAGAGTCAGACATGACTGAAGCAACTTAGCATGTGAAATTTTAAATGACTCTCTGCCAAACACATGCTTTCATGAGTGCACATTCATTTTAATTATCCATTCACTAAACTATATTGCTTTCCTACTTATATAAGATATCTTCCCCTGGAATAACAGAGATGAACAAGAAGCCAACCCTACCCACAAGGAGCTCATACTCCAGTGGGGAAGGGCGCTCCAAAACCAGAATTAGAACACTGTATGGTAAGCATGGGAACATGGTGCCCACAAGGTTCTGGGCTGGACCTTCTTTTACTACAAAGAATACAAACATGGAAAACACCAAAGTCAGGTATATGAGGGAGAGCAAAGGTTCTGGATTCCACCTGCTGGCCACACTCATTATGCAATGTGAAATTTTAATATGGTTTTAAATCTTAATGCAGTCAATTTGGGATCATCTAGGGTGGATACAACTGAAGCGACTTAGCAGCAGCAGCAGCAGCAGCAGGGACCAATGAACCAGTTTCTGGATTAGTCAGATCATAAGATAATAACACATAGGCATCTTCATGGGAAAATGTACAATAACCTTAAAATCAGCAAAACATCTCCTCTCAGATGACTTCTGTTGTTTGACTATATGATAATAGACATTTGTGAATCCTCTGCCTCGAGGAGGGCCCCCCTCTTCACCAATCTGCTAAGTAAGCACACCCCCACCCTGGGCTACATCCCATAGAAGCTCAGGGGGACCTTCCAGGACAGGGGGTGCCAACACCCAGCAGTCAGACCTGGGGCAGGGGTGCAGGAAGTAGATGAAGAGGGAAAGGAAAGGGCGGAGGGGAAGGCAAGGCTGCTCTCTGCCAAGGTGCCTTCCCAGAGTCGTGAACAGAAGGCTCGTCCAAGAAACGGACAATAACAGGCTGTAATAGGACCGTCATCTCGTGGGAACGTATGGAATGCTTAATAACTACTTCCTTTATATTTTTTCTAAATTTCCAGATGCCTTCTGAAGATCAAATAAACGTATTTCAGAACATTGGGGATAAAGCTAAATGAATACATTTGCATTAAAATGACTTTGCAGTTTGTTTTGATTCTTTGTGCTTTAACAGTAACTTAGGGTTATAAAGAGCTTGTCCCCATTCCTACTGAACTGTTGAGTCCGAGATAATACATGGAGCTTTATATAAAGGGCTACAGAAGCTATTCTTATTATGAGTACCTTCAGATTCATTGTCATCATTGCCACAAAGACCTTTTAAAAGAATGAATAAGGTGCTTAAAAACATATACTGAAATTCTCCTGTGTTTTTGGAAGGGTTTATAGATAGGTGTACATGGATATTTTTCTCTATTATAACAACAGTAAAATCTCAAACAAATGTACTTGATAACATCAGTCTTTCACTACTGACTCCTTAAAGGGCTTTGAAATATTCATCATCACAGCCTTGTTAGATGAAGCAAGTATTATGAAATCTATTTTTCCAGCAAAAACATTATAACAGAGACTAGGTAAGTATTAGTATACTAAAATCATGTGTTTATAGAGCCAGTGATGACATGGATATTTCAAAAGTCTTTGAAACTCAAGATGTTTACCACTTATCATGTTAGCATTTTAATTATATGATTATTAACCACTTAGAAAGTGAAATGTTGACTCTTTACTAATTACAAGTTTTCCCAACAACATCAACAAAATTCAGAAAGAAGGTGTTGAAATGCATTCATTTGATCTGCAAACATTTACTGAGTGTCTGTACAAGAGAAGAAAGGACTCGGTGACACAAAGAGCATGGCTCCTGCACAGAGGAAGTTCAAGCTGAGTTAGCGGGAGTTGTACATGTCCAGCAATTATCAAGGTGATATGTGGTAAGAAGGGCAATTAACATAGGAAAGAAGGAAATATGAATTCAGAAGAACAGGTATCACTGGTGAATGCGAATTCTACAAAGACTTCCTGAAGGCACAGTTGCAAACTCTTCCTCGAGTCAGTTCTTCCCTGTTTCTCTTTTAATTTCTATTGTACCACCACTGTTCCATCATTTATTCCTAAAAATGTGGTGAGTCACTAGGGCTCCTCTCCCTAGAGACCCGCTCTACCGACTCTGCTGTCTGTGAATGTCTTGCCCACCAGCCCCCTACCACACACACACACACACACAGATACAGATATGTATACACACAGATATACATATGTACAAACACATACACACAAGCACACACATACACAATGACAAAGATTCTTTGTTGACCAAACTGGAGTTGGACTCCTGAATCTTTTCCTAGACCCATCTGTGTACTTCTTTGTAAAAGGCAGTTTTAGCAAGAACCTTGCTTAAAAAGTCAGTTTAACCAGAGCCCTCTGTTCTTGATATCTGACCACCCTCCATATCTGATTGGGTTTCACATCCTCCACCATCCCCCAGATGATACCTAACCACCCTTGTCTTCAGTAAAAATCCAGTCAGGTCACTTTACCCAGAATCTCTCTTACCCTTGATGTTTTCTCTTGGTAATTTTCCATCCACTGACCAGCTCCCTAACACACACACACCTTGCTCCTTGACTATAAGTTCCCACTTGTCCATGCTGCATTCAGAGTTGAACCCAATCCCTCTGCCCCACTGTAAAATCCTATGGCAGGGGTCCTCATAGCTACCACAACAGTCCTAAATAAACTCTGCTTACTGCCTTTAATAAGCGTCGGTGAACACCTTTTTCATTAACAACACACACACACACATACACTTGAGCACATCCCTCAGCTCAACCAATGGCCAAAATTCTCTCGTCTCTTGAGTCTGCCTGTGTTCAGGGTGACTCTGAGAAAAAAACCGCTTGATGGCTCTGAAGACCCAGGTGCAGCTGCAGCTTTTTATGTCCACAGCTGAGACTGACTGTCACAGTGCACACCATGACCTCTGTGACACTCCCAAAATATGGCCTGCGCATCGGCCGCCGGGGAGCAGAACGTGTTAAGTCTGCAAATTCCTTGTCTAATGCCTCTCTATTTAGAAATCATGCCCCTGGCTTCTATGTCTCCATAAAAGAGTGAAGAACAAATGGCCCCCCAAGGGTCCCAAATAAGAGAGTTGGGACTGGAGGTCACCAGGAGCACCACTGTGGCCCTGAGCAGACAATAGAGGGGGCAGAATGCCTCCACCTTCCTTTACTGCCAACCAGTGTGTCATCAGTCTCACGAGAGAGAGATGCCAGCTCTGGGGCCCAGGGCTGCTTGGACAGTTGAAAAAGCCTGTCATCAGGCTGAGGGCAGGATCAGTCTTGCTAATATCTAAACAAGGCTAACCCTGCAATTATTAGTGAAAAGAGAAAGGGAAACCTTTTGACCAGGCTCAGTGTGCTACAGGTCCTCTCATGACAAATACAAAATCAAAGTACAGCCTGGCCCAATTTTAACAGACCCTTTTCAAAAACCTTCTCTGACTGCATGAGTGTCTGACCTCAGGATGGAATAATCAAGCTGGGCACACACCTCTCCACTACACACTGCAGTCAGGGGATTCCAGCCAAACCGGATGCTTACTGGACTCCAAGCATCACATCAAGTAGAATGCTTTCCTAATTTTCCTCAGATGATACACTTGCTCCATTAGCCTTATGTTAAAAATAATTTCTTTTGGCTCCTTAACCTTTTAAAATGGCTTCTGGGATGACTCATAACTGATGCCTCCTTAAAAATGCTTTGTAGAGAAGTCTGAAATGACGGCTTTTATTTTTTCTCATGCAATTTGCACCATAAGATACAGATGCTCTCAAAAATCATTCCACAATACTTAGTGCTACATTCAACTTTGAGATGACGCTGTTTAAAAAATTGCCACTGCAACAACTAACCACCCGAAGAGACCTAAGACCCTTAGGTTGTGAGGATTAGAAAAAAGGAAATGGGAATCTCTTGAGATCTTTCTGATAAGTCTTTTCTTAGTGCTCTTTATTCCTGGGCAACAAGAAGGAGACTCTTGAAGGAGAAACAAAGTGGAAAAAAAAAGGAAGGCTGAGGATGGGGGAGTGGGGAGGACATTATTTTTAAGCTTTTATGCATTCCAACCTATGGGCAGCAGCAGAGGGAAATGCGTTTTGAGCAGGCAGTTTGAAAATGCCTTCCCCTCTATGGATTAGCTGGTTGAAAATCTCTGGCTTTAAAAAGGGTATTGGGTATGCTACCATGATAGTGGATAATCTGGTCCCCATGCCCCACTCTAGCTACCTATTTCCTTTGGCCCTTCTGAAGAGGAAAAGTTAAAATTTTACATAACCTCCTGCTCCTTCTGCCTCTGTAACTCAGCTTGCTCCTTGCAAAGTCTGGATCACGTAGGTCACGTAGTCTCAGAAAGTGGGGACTTACAATGCTAGGAACTGAAGCTTATCTCACTCACCCTTGTCCTGCTCTTTGCAACTGCCCAGCCCCTGCTGCTGCTGCTAAGTCACTACAGTCATGTCCAACTCTGTGTGACCCCGTAGACGGCAGCCCACCAGGCTCCCCCGTCCCTGGGATTGATTCTCCAGGCAAGAACACTGGAGTGGGTTGCCATTTCCTTCTCCAATGCAGGAAAGAGAAAAGTGAAAGGGAAGTCGCTCAGTTGTGTCCGACTTTTAGCGACCCCATGGACTGCAGCCTACCAGGCTCCTCCGTCCATGGGATTTTCCAGGCAAGAGTACTGGAGTGGGGTGCCATTGCCTTCTCCCCCAGCCCCTGCAAACCTGCTTAATCATGCCTGTCTGTGTAAAGGTCAAGCATCCCCCTTCCCATCTTGACTGCGGTTCCCACGTGCCCCAAAGCCCTTAGTTTAAACCAGCCTATTAGCAGCCAGTGTTGCCCACTATAGTCTGTCTATAAAAACTCTGTAACTCCTTTGTTCGGGGCTCAGAGCTTGGAGCGTTAACTTCTCTGGGCCCACCGGCGTAATAGACCTGAGTTCTCCAGCCCTCCGAGTGTGGTTCTTGGTTTCTCAAGTACTGGTTTCTGCAACACTGCCTCTTCTAGTCTCCTCCAGACATACAGGTGTCTTTGTTGCCCCTTAAAAGCCTCTGCCCCACCTGAGAGCCTTGCAACAACTATTACTCCTGCCAGGGATGGCTTCCCAGGTGGCTCTAGGGGTAAAGAACCCACCTGCCAATGCAGGGGACATAAGAAATGTGGGTTGGATCCCTGGGTCATAAAGATTCCCTGGAGGAGGAAATGGCAACCCATTCCAGTATTCCTGCCTGGAGAATCCCATGGACAGAGGAGCCTGCTACAGTCCATGGGGTCACAAAGAGTCAGACATGCTGAGCTATTAACATATCTCCAGCACCCTGAACAGTGTCTGGAACACTGTTGAAAGAACAAATACACTTTTGTGCCTTTTGTATTTGTACTTGTAAATGTATTATTATTTATTATTGAAAATGAAGAACATTTCAGAGAAAATTATATTACTTTTTGGTTAAGAAGCATCTTCCCTGGTGGCTCAGTCGGTAAAGAATCTGTCTGCAATGTGGGAGACCAGGGTTCAATCCCCAGGTGGAGAAGATTCCCCTGGAGTAGGAAATAGTTACCCACTCCAGTATCTTGCCTGGAGAATTTCACGGACAGAGGAGCCTGGTGGGTTATAGTCCATGGGGTCACAAAGAATCAGGCACAACCGAGTGACTAACATTTTCACTTTAACTTTGGTTAAGAAACTATCAGTAAAATATTTGTTCTTCTTGATCACACTTACCAAATTAGAGTGATAATAAATCCTCACACTTTCAGTGTTCCCAGTGAAAGAATACAGAAAGAATCATTTCATTTTTTATATTAACAGCAGCTTAATTATTGACCAAGTTTCTTGTGGGATCCATTTATATTTTTTTCATGTGAACCCATGCTAATTTTCATGACTAATTTAGTACATCTAAATATTAAAAAATGGGATATTACTCAGCCTTTCCTGAATGTAAAAACCATATGGAGAATGGAAATAATGTAGTTTAAAGCTGTAGCCCTGAAACAGAGATTGGTACCATTTTTTGAGATATATACTCAAATGCATTCAAGTAGGCACAAACAGAAAATAGTTCTAAAGTGAAGTATACAGAACAGCACCAGCAACTACAAGAGAGTTTATCATCCTTGTGCGGAGGTAATTAGGCTGCTCGTGTGGTAACTAATCTGTCCTGCCCCACAATACTTGTAATGGATATAAGGATATTTAAATTGGAGGGGGCAGGCCTGCATTTTACTTTAATTGATAAACAACAGATAGGAGTAGAAAATTAAGTTTCTAGGCACACTGAGTGAAGACACATCTCCAGATTAGTGATGGGATCATGGAAGCTTGAGTGTTCAGTTCTCATAAAGAACTAGAATGCAGGCAGGAGGACTAAATAATAAGAATTCCTGTGAAGAGCTCAAAAGAGACAGAAAAAGGACTTAGTATGTCAAGGTGGGCAACATTTTGACCTAGAACCAAAAATTTTCAACCAGAATTTATTTCATCAATTTATCAACTTGTTACTGAAGAACACCCAGTCAAAGAAAGACTTAGACAACAGTCAACAAAAGCCTTATTGGTGGTTTTAGTTCACTAACAAAACCATCTCTATATCTGATGCCACAGATTGATCAGTTGAGCAACATGTAGAACAGTAATTTTTTTTAAATATATGGAATTTTCTATTTATTAAAAAATCTATTGTTTCAATACAAAGAGAAGAGAACATCCACTCCTGCTATGATGGAGTAACTGGTGCACAGTAAACAATTTAAAAGTTGAACAAAATACAGGAAGCAACTGTTCTCAGGCATTAGATAACAGGTAATGCAGGACTACGATCCTAGGACGGATGGAAATGCAAGAGGTGATCCACACAATAACTTTGACGCTTTGCCTGGAAATACTTTCTGGAACACAGACATGGAGGGAGACCAAGTAGAGCACAGCAGTATCACGGGGCTAGTGGGGCAGTTATTGGCATTCAGGGATGCTGAAGTAGCTGAAATCTGCAGTGAAGTGACCCCGAAAGAGGGAAGTTGTTCATAAAAAGGGCTCCAAAATTTAGCAGAGGGGTCTTCTTGACTCATTAGCTGCCAATGTGCAGTCCAATACTCATGCAGAAGCCCAGCAGGCAACAGCTTCTGGGAAGTAAAAGTTGAACAGAGATTCTGGAGGTCACACAGTGCTGAGAGATATAGCAGCCCTGACCAGCCAGAGGAGTCAGACCTCACCGATCACCCTGGACATTCAACTGAGACTCAAAAAGACCATTCTAGCCCCAAACCTAGAATTACCCTAACAAGACTGAAAAATAAACCTCAGCAGAAACAAGCCTCAATAGAAACTTACTGATCAGTAAATGAGTTACCTGCCTATGGAAACAGAAGGTAACATGACTTAAAGAAAGTAACAAACTCCAGACTCTTTAATATGAGAGGATCATACTGTCTAGCATACAATCAGAAATTACCACATATATGAGGAAACAGGGAAATGTGACTCATAATGGGGAAAAAAGTCAATAGAAACAGACCCAGAGATGATAGGGATGGCAAATATACCAAACAAGGACTTTAAAACAGCTATTATGTTTAAGGACTTACAAGAAAAGATTAGCATGAGTGAAGAGATGAAGAATATCAGTAGAGGAAACAGACACTATCTAAAAAGAAGCAGATGAAGATTCTAAAACTGAAAAATACAAAATATGAAAAAGAGAAATATTCACTGGATGGGCTTAAGAGGAGGTTGGGCCCTGTGGGAAAACAAATCAGTGAACCTTAAGGCAAAGAGTAGAAAGTGACCAAAACTGAAACATGGCGAGAAAAAAGGATAAAAATTAAACAGAGACTTGATGAGATGGGGGATAATAACAAAAGTTTAATATATATGTCTGAATACTCTTTGGAAGGACTGATGTTGAAGCTGAAGCTCCAGCATTTTGGTCACCTGATGCGAACAGCTGACTCACTGGAAAAGTCCCTGATGCTGGGAAAGATTGAGGGCAGAAGGAGAAGAGGGTATCAGAGGATGAGATGGCTGGATGGCATTACTGATGCAATGGACATGAACGTGGGCAAACTATGGGAGATGGTGAGGGACAGGGAGGCCTGGCTTACTGCAGCCCATGGAGTCGCAAAGAGTCAGACACACCTGGGTGACTGAACGACAACTGAAGTCTCAGGAGAAAAACAGAGAGAAGATAGGAAAGAAAAAAAATATTTTTTAAGAAAGAATGGCTGAAATTTTTCCAATTAAAGTGACAGCATATACCTCCAGAGAGCCTAAACTGTTATGAAACAAAATTTCTACTTTATGAGGATAGTGTAGTAAAGATGGTCACAAAAGCTTTGTCATGATCTCCATCAAGAAGTGGGACCAGGCTTCCCTGGTGGCTCAGTGGTAAAGAATCTGCCTGCCAATGCAGGATACACGGGTTCCTGATCTGGAAAGATCCCATGCACCATGGGACAACTAAGCCTATGTACCGCAAGAACCGAAGCACGAACGCAACGAGAGAAGCCGCCACGATGAGAGGCCTGTGCACTGCAGCTAGAGAGTAGCCCCCACTCGCCACAACCAAAGAAAAGCCCACACAGAAATGAAGACCCAGTTCAGTCAAATAAATAAATAAAATTATTTTTTAAAAGAAGAAGTGGGACTTATTTCCCTTCCTAATGAATCCAGGCTAACCCTGTGACCAGTAGAATGTGGTAGAAATGATACTATGTCACTTATATTATCAAGTTGCATTACCTTCAGCAAGTTGCTTAACCTCTCTGGGCCTTGGCTTCTTCATAACCAAAAGGGAGCTGTAAGCCTAAATTATCTTGGAAATTCTGTCCATCTTTAGAAAGGCCTATGTTCTAAGAGGAGTAATATACTGAGACAATAAATAAATTGCTGTCGTTTAGTCACTAAGTCGTGTCTGACTTTTGCAGCCCCACAAACTGTAGCCCGCCAGGCTCTTCTGTCCATGGGATTTCCCAGGCAAAAATACTGGAGTGGGTTACCATTTCCTCCTCCAGGGGATCTTCCTGACCCAGGGATCGAACCCAAGCCTCCTGCATCGCAGGCAGATTCTTTACCACTGAGCCACCAGAAAAACCCAAATAATAAATACATAAAAATAAATCAGGGTAAAATGAAAAGTGTTGCCCTATAATTACTTTGTGGCTCAGACTCCAAATATCTTAACCAAAATGAGACTGGGCCTTCCAGATCTATGGCTAAGGCACCATGCACTCAGGAGTTTGGTTGGAATAATGTTCTCTGTATGGTTTAGTTGGCCATGGCCTACACAAGGGTAGAGGGTACCATTAGTTAAAGTTCTTAGTAAACCAAAGATTCCCTAAGGCATGGTAGGATATAGCTTTTACAGATAGAGTCAAACACTCCTTTCACAGTACTCAGGCTTTAATAGTGAGAAGACTGTTTAATAAATCTAGGGTTGGATAGTAGAGAAAATACTGAATAAAATTTAACAATAAGTTTTTGTTAGACTAAAGCCTTTCGTCATACTCACTAAGTCTAAGACAGCATATTTCCACAGTTTCAACACAACAAATGCCAGGGAAAACAGATGCCTTAAATTTCATTCTTTTGGGAAACAGCTTTGGGTCCCCCTTCAGAGTGTAAAATGGCCAGAGCAGTCCACACGAACACACATTTCCAGCACGCTTCACTGTAGAGAATGAAACGCCCCAGGCAGCAACATGATTCGTGCCAAGGGCATATGGCAGGTATTATGATTAGTTAGGGATGAAGATTCAATTTGACAGGTTTTCTTTTTGTTGTTAGTCATTTCAGTTTTCAAAGTGATCAGAATTAATAGTCCAGGCCAGGTAGGTGGGTATCTAGAACGCTGATTTAATAAAAAGAAAGCCGGCCTTGCATATCATTTCAGGCAAGATTTGAATTATTGCATCCAGCATTATGACTACTCAGGCAATAAGATGCCTGGAGACTGAATTCCCAAAGAACCAGTAGCTGGACAAGGCCAATATCAGAAAGGGATCTTGTCACAATTGTGTGTGGTCCATTTAGTAATAGGATATTGTGACTCCCCATCTATGCCAAAGACAGATCTAGCTGGAGAGATCATAACAGATTTCCTAAATGCCAGAAGCTGGTCTACCTCATCTAGTCCTCCTTGGAGGGTAGGGAGCCAGTCCTCAGAACCAACAAGAATCAGATGCTAACACCATCCCAGCCCCAAGTCTCCACGCAAGCAAAACACGAAGTACCTTTGTTCTATAGCTTTTCTTCACCCAAGCAGAGATAAAAGGCATGAGAATTCTGAATTTCAGACTCTAATCTCTCATCCAACAAATCTACTGCATGTTAACCAAGTGCAAAGTACAATGAAAAGTTTTCTGAGAATTACAGGAAGAATAAGACTTTCATTCTGCCCTAAAACCACTTCTGATCTCCAAGAGGATCTAAAATCTCTATATAAATGATGAAAATGCAAGGATGAAAGCAGTCATATGGGTCCATATAAAGATCCACAGAGGTCTATATAGTGACTCCTAGGAGTTCAGAGCTAGATGAAACAGGAATGAGTGGATAAGGCTTCACAGAGAACTTTTTCCTTCCAACTTTCAGCTTCCCACAGCATTTAAGCTGAAATTTGAGCTGGGTCATTGAGAGTGGACAGAAATTGTATAAGCACAAACACAGGGTAGAAGGTTTCCAAGCAATAAGATGATAAACTGAAAGTGTTAGTCATTCAGTCATGTCTGACTCTTTGCCACCCCATGGACTGTAGCCCTCCATGGAATTCTTCAGGCAAGAGTACTGGAGTGGGTTGCCATTCCCTTCTCCAGGAGATCTTCCCGACCCAGGGATTGAACTTGTGTCTCCCCATTAGGCAGATTCTCCCGCATTGCAGGCAGATTCTTTATCTAACAGAGTCTAACAAGATGATAAAGCATGAGCAAAGCCATGGAGGTAAGAAATTATAAGCCAAGAGTATCCAGCAGATTCAATGGTCTGAAGTTCCAATGGCCTCTCAAAGAGGAAAACTAAGAAACAGGACTGGATCCCTACTAAGGGCAGGGCTGGAATGCCAGCCAGTGAGTCTACAGACTTTAATCTGCTAACCAGGGGGGACCAGCAGAGATTTTAAGGAGACTAAAGAAATCAGAGCTATCATTTTGAAAAATCAGTCTGCGAGCAGGGAATGAACTGGAGGAGAAAGGGATAAAAGTTAAGGGGACTAATTAAACAGAGCTTTAGGGTTCCACTTGCCACCTTCATTCAGGTGTAATAGCCATAACTCTCTTCTCCTTCTCCCTGTAATGCCCACCTAGAAGTAAGGTGACACTAAGTCCAGGTTTTCCTGGGACAGTCACAGATATACCTACAGGCCCAGTGAAACTATTAACAGTGTCCCCATTCACTCTCACAAGTGTCCTAGTTTGGACAAGTTATTATACACGCCCCTTTCTTGGATTGCCTTTCTCATTCCACCTCTCAGCAGGTGCTCTGCTAGATATCAGGGATGCAAAGCCAATTCCTACACTCACTGATCAGCAATCATGTGATGTTTGTCTCCCTCCCATGGACAGAGGAGCCTAACGGACCATAGTCCATGGCGTGTCTAAAGATTTGGACGTGACTTAGTGACAAAACACACACAGTTGGCTTTTAAGGCTGTTCTGACACTGAAGCCTCATTCTTCTGGGTTTAGAGCTTCTGCAGTCTTGTGCCCCAGCTCTTGGACAGCAGGGAGGGGCCAGAGCAGGAGGTAGCTCTGACTGAAAAGATGCTGGTGTTGGAGAGTGGAGGCGGGATGGCAGAGGAGGTGCAGGAAGACGACATGAGGATCCTCAAGGCTGGGGCAGGGAGCCATGGAAAACAAGGGCCCTTCCAGCTGTTGATGAGTAAGGTTCCGGAATGACTTTTCTCATCTGCAAGCGTCAGTGGGTGTGCGAAGATGATGAAAGGGTACACTGAATAAGGAAAACTAAAAATGTAGCTTGACCACAGGAAAGTCATCCTAATTACAGTCATTTATTTGAACATCATATGAACCATTTGCTCATAATTACAATGCTGTTCAGAAACAAATATGTAAATCATGAAAGGTGTCAGATCATTTTTATTGTAGTTTTTATTTAATTAAAATAGTAAGTTCTCTACAGTATGTGTTTATAATGTAATTATGGTTTGTTATTCATGTGGCATGATCACTTGCTTACAATATTAATTCCTTCTAATACTAATATGCCATTGTATGCAGTAAAAAAATCTGGATTTTTCAGATACCTGTGAACTTTTAGAGAAAAATTCAAAAGGCATCTCAGAGTGCTCTCCTTGGTCCTCTGCATGTCTGAATCATCACAGCTAAGATGACGGAAACCCAGAAAAGGAAGGATCCAAACCACACATCCACCCTGTTTGTTGTAAAGACTTCTGCATACCAAACCTTCTACCCAAATATAAGGTGATCTATCCACAGGACACGCCATCCAAGTGCCAAGAATGGGGTATGGCCTTTGTCCACCTGACAGAGACACGGGCACACTGTGCTGGGCGCCCCTCCTCCTGTGTTGAATGTGAAGGGACCTTCACTGGGCTGGAACCCCTGCAAACCTCTCAGCAGGTTTGTACTGGAGAGAAACCACACTTCTGTGCTTCCTGTGGTCTTGCTTTCACTGAGCCATGTGCTCTGACAAAGCGTGATGGACTCATAAAGCAGAGAAATCCTAGTGGCTGGGACAGTTCTGTTTATAATCACCTTTCAGTTCTATCTCCATTAAGACCGACTGCAGGCTTTCTAATAGAGTTATTAACTTGTCCAGATTTTTTTTGTGTTTCCAAGATCCTGCATCTTCATGGATCTTAAATAAATTTAATACATTTATTTAATATAGCTTAGTAAATTTAATATAGCTTAAAATAAATCTAAGGATATGGTTCCCTCCCCTTAGAAATGCTATGGTCATTTCTAAGCAGGAATAAAGGAGGTATTTACAGGTAAGAGAACACTGTTATTAATAAGTGAGGATTAAATGAATTTTAAATGAATTTTTCAGTTGGCAGACTTCTCATCAAGAAATCTTCAGTTCTTTTCATAATTTGGTCCTCTGCTTGTCCTTTAGGACTAGTCTTTATCAGAGTTTTACATGGTTGTCCCCCTCGTGCAGATCTGTAAGCAGTTCAGGATGCAAATGTAGCCTCTTTCCTAGAGTACATTAGTAATTTGGTTTACCCTTGTCATTTTAATTCTTCCATTTTTTCAAAAGAAATATTTGTTTTTCTTAAAAGTTCTGACAATACTTAGGTGAACTTACACCTTTTAAACACTGCATATACTGTATTATATATTAAAAGAGTAATTGCTACCTGGATAAGAGAGAAGATGGCTAATTATTGAAACCATGTACAAGCCCCTGTGTCCTAGTCCTTTGAAGTAAAAGGCTGACTCAGAGTTAATGACTAGGAAACATGAAAATGCAGAAATAAAGAACAGCTGTTGGGCAGGGAAGCTGGTAAGAGTTTAGACTAAAAATCCACCACATAGAAACACCAAACTCCCAGTTCCCTGAAAGATATGGATGAAGGCCTGACACACATTTCTGAGTTGTTTCTACAGGAAGCAGACCCCCACCAGATAAAAACTGCTGACCACAAGAACAAAGATCCTAGACTGGCTGGAAGCAGAAGGTTGATGATGCTCTAAATTTCACCTTCATGCCAACCAATCCAAGAACTGTGCATAAGCTGATCACACACTCTGCGGCCCCCTCCCTCACACTGCCTTTAAAAGCCCTCCCCTGAAAGCCATCAGGGAGTTCAGGTCTTTTGAGCATGAGCTGTCCGTTCTCCTTGCTTGGTACCCTGCGGTGAACACTGAACTTTCCTTCACCGCAACCCAGTGTCAGCAGGACCACTTTGCTGCAAGTGTGTGAGTGGGTCCAGGTCTGGCTGCGTAACATTATCACATCAGGAATAAATTCACTTCTGCATTTGAAAAGAACCCAATGTAAATGTGCAAAATGTGGCATTACATTTCTGGGAGGGCCAAGATTACTAAATGAAAGGAAGAACAATCCAGCCATTCCAGTGGAAGCCAACCTAGTGAGTTTAAACCAAGAGACGAAAGGGTGCTTGCTGACATTTCCTAGGAAACCTGGTTGCTGAGCAGATTCAGAAAGCAGTTCCTTGCAATTCACTACTAGCAATCCTGGGTTTAGAACTCAACCAGTACAAGTGAATAAAGAACACAAAATGATAAGAAAATAAACAACTCTTCCCCCCACCCTGGGCAACTTTAGCAGCGGGGCCACAAATGACATGCACAGTGCCTAACACATCACAGGTGCTTGCTTATCACTTATTCAGTCAGCAAACATGCTAAATAGTTAATGAATTATTGGTTCATTAAATTCACTTTGCAATGAATTTTAAAATAAATTCTTCAGTTCAGTTCAGTCGCTCAGTTGTGACCACATGAATCGCAGCATGCCAGGCCTCCCTGTCCATCACCAACTCCCGGAGTTCACTCAGACTCACGTCCATTGAGTCAGTGATGCCATCCAGCCATCTCATCCTCTGTCGTCCCCTTCTCTTCCTGCCCCCAATCCCTCCCAGCATCAGAGTCTTTTCCAATGAGTCAACTCTTCACATGAGGTGGCCAAAGGACTGGAGTTTCAGCTTTAGCATCATTCCTTCCAAAGAAATCCCAGGGCTGATCTCCTTCAGAATGGACTGGTTGGATCTCCTTGCAGTCCAAGGGACTCTCAAAAGTCTTCTGCAACACCACAGTTCAAAAGCATCAATTCTTTGGCGCTCAGCTTTCTTCACAGTCCAACTCTCGCATCCATACATGACCACAGGAAAAACCATAGCCTTGACTAGACGGACCTTTGTTGGCAAAGTAATGTCTCTGCTTTTGAATATGCTATCTAGGTTGGTCATAACTTTCCTTCCAAGGAGTAAGCGTCTTTTAATTTCATGGCTGAAATCACCATCTGCAGTGATTTTGGACCACCCAAAAATAAAGTCAGCCACTGCTCCCACTGTTTCCCCATCTATCTGCCATGAGGTGATGGGACCAGATGCCATGATCTTCGTTTTCTGAATACTGATCTTTAAGCCAACTTTTTCACTCTCCTCTTTCACTTTCTTCAAGAGGCTTTTTAGTTCCTCTTCACTTTCTGCCATAAGGGTGGTGTCATCTGCATATCTGAGGTGATTGATATTTCTCCCAGCAATCTTGATTCCAGCTTGTGCTTCTTCCAGCCAAGCGTTTCTCATGATGTACTCTGCATAGAAGTTAAATAAGCAGGGTGACAATATACAGCCTTGATGTACTCCTTTTCCTATTTGGAACCAGTCTGTTGTTCCATGTCCAGCTCTAACTGTTGCTTCCTGGCCTGCATACAGATCTCTCAAGAGGCAGGTAGGTGGTCTGGTATTCCCATCTCTTTCAGATTTTCCCACAGTTTATTGTGATCTACACAGTCAAAGGCTTTGGCATAGTCAATAAAGCAGAAATAGATGTTTTTCTGGAACTCTCTTCTTTTTTCCATGATCCAGCGGATGTTGGCAATTTGATCTCTGGTTCCTCTGCCTTTTTGAAATCCAGCTTGAACATCTGGAAGTTCACGATCCACGTAATGTTGAAGCCTGGCTTGCAGAATTTTGAGCATTATTTACTAGCGTGTGAGACGAGTGCAATTGTGCGGTAGTTTGAGCACTCTTTGGCATTGCCTTTCTTTGGGATTGGAATGAAAACTGACCTTTTCCAGTCCTGTGGCCACTGCTGAGTTTTCCAAATTTGCTGGCATATTGAGTGCAGCAGTTTCACAGCATCATCTTTCAGGATTTGAAATAGTTCAACTGGAATTCCATCACCTCCACTAGCTTTGTTCGTAGTGATGCTTCCTAAGGCCCACTTGACTTCACATTCCAGGATGTCTGGCTCTAGGTGAGTGATCACACCATTGTGATTATCTGGGTCGTGAAGCTCTTTTTTGTACAGTTCTGTGTATTCTTGCCACTTCTTCTTAATATCTTCTGCTTCTGTTAGGTCCATACCATTTCTGTCCTTTATTGAGCCCATCTTTGCATGAAATGTTCCCTTGGTATCTCTAATTTTCTTGAAGAGATCTCTAGTCTTTCCCATTCTGTTGTTTTCCTCTATTTCTTTGCATTGATCACTGAGGAAGGTTTTCTTATCTCTCCTTGCTATTCTTTGGAATCTGCATTCAGATGCTTATATCTTTCCTTTTCTCCTTTGCTTTTTTACTAGCTTTTTTGCTTCTCTTCTTTTCACAGCTATTTGTAAGGCCTCCTCAGACAGCCATTTTGCTTTTTTGCATTTCTTTTTCTTGGGGATGGTCTTGATCCCTGTCTCCTGTACAATGTCACAAAGCTCCGTCCATAGTTCATCAGGCACTCTGTCTATCAGATCTAGTCCCTTAAGTCTATTTCTCACTTCCACTGTATAATCATAAGGGATTTGATTTAGACCTACCTGAATGGTCTAGTGGTTTTCCCCACTTTCTTCAATTTAAATCTGAATTTGGCAATAAGGAGTTCATGATCTGAGCCACAGTCAGCTCCCGGTCTTGTTTTTGCTGATTGTATAGAGCTTCTCCATCTTTGGCTGCAAAGAATATAAACAATCTGATTTCGGTGTTGACCATCTGGTGATGTCCATGTGTACAGTCTTCTCTTGTGTTGTTGGAAGAGGGTGTTTGCTATGACCAGTGCATTCTCTTGGCAGAACTCTATTAGCCTTTGTTCTGCTTCATTCCATACTCCAAGGCCAAATTTGCCTGTTACTCCAGGTGTTTCTTGACTTCCTACTTTTGCATTCCAGTTCCCTATAATGAAAAGGATATCTTTTTTGGGTGTTAGTTCTAAAAGGTCTTGTAGATCTTCATAGAACCATTCAACTTCAGCTTCTTCAGCATTACTGGTTGGGGCATAGGCTTGGATTACCGTGATATTGAATGGTTTGCCTTGGAAACGAACAGAGATCATTCTGTCGTTTTTGAGATTGCATCCAAGTACTGCATTTCAGACTCTTTTGTTGACCATGATGGCGACTCCTTTTCTTCTAAGGGATCCCTGCCCACAGTAGTAGATATAATGGTCATCTGAGTTAAATTCACCCTTTCCAGTCCATTTTAGTTCGCTGATTCCTAGAATGTCTACATTCACTCTTGCCATCTCTTGTTTGATCACTTCCAATTTGCCTTGATTCATGGACCTGACATTCCAGGTTCCTATGCAATATTGCTCTTTACAGCATCAGACCTTGCCTCTATCACCAGTCACATCCACAACTGTGTATTGTTTTTGCTTTGGCTCCATCCTTCATTCTTTCTGAAGTTATTTCTCCACTGATCTCCAGTAGCAATATTGGGCACCTACCGACCCGGGGAGTTCCCCTTTCAGTATCCTAGTATTTTGCCTTTTCATACTGTTCATGGGGTTCTCAAGGCAAGAAAACTGAAGTGGAATGCCATTCCCTTCTCCAGAGGACCACATTCTGTCAGACCTCTCCACCATGACCCTCCCGTCTTGGGTGGCCCCCCATGGCATGGCTTAGTTTCATTGAGCTAAACAAGGCTGTGGTCCATGTGATCAGATTGGCTAGTTTTCTGTGATTATGGTTTCAGTGTGTCTGCCCTCTGATGCCCTCTCACAACACCTAAATAAAATTGGCATTTAGTGTTCTTATTATGGCCCAATCAATATTGCTGTTGTTCTTCAGTCGCTACGTTGTGTCTAATTCTTTGCGACCTCATGGACTGTAGCACACCAGAATCCTCTGTTCACCACTATCTCTACAAGTTTGCTCAAAATCATTTCCATTGATTTGGAGACCATATCTAATCATCTCATCTCTCCTGCCTACTTCTCCTTTTGCCTTCAATCTTTCCCAGAATCAAGGTCTCTTCTAATGAGTTGGCTCTTCACATTGGGTGGCCAAAGTATTGGAGTTTCAGCTTCAGCAAGAGTCCTTCCAATGAATATTCAGGGTTGATCTCCTTTGGGATTGACTGGTTTGATCTCCTTGCAGTCCAAAGGACTCTCAAGAGTCTTCTCTAGCACCACAATCAGAAAGCATCAATTCTTTGGTGCTCAGCATTCTTTATGGACCAAAGCTCACATCCACAGTACATGACTATTGGAGAAACCATAACACTGACTATACAGATTTCTCTCAGCAAGAGTGTCTGTTTTTTAATAGGTTGTCTAGGTTTGTCATAGCTTTCCTTCTAAGCAGCAAGTGGCTTTTAATTTCATAGCTGCAGTCCCATCCACAGTGATTTTGGAGCCCAAGAAAATAAAATTGTCATTGCTTCCACTTTTCTCCTTCTATTTGGGCCAGATGCTATGATATTAGTTTTTTATTTAATGTTGTGTTTTAAGCCAGCTTTTTCACTCTCCTCTCTCACATTCATCACAAGGCTCTTTAGTTCCTCTTTGCTTTCTGCCATTAGAGTGTTATCATCTACAAACCTGAGGTTGTTGATATTTCTCCTGACTATCTTGATTCCAGCTTATGATTAATCCAGACCGCCATTTTGCATGACATAGTCTGCATAGAAGGTAAATAAGTAGGGTGACAACATATAACCTTGACATACTCCTTTCCCAGTTTGGAACCAGTCAGTTGTTCCATGTCCAGTTCTTAATGCTGCTTCTTGACCTGCATACAGGTTTTTTAAGAGACAGGTAAGGTGGTCTGGTACTCCCATCTCAGTAAGGATTTAACACAGTTTGTTGTGATCCACACAGTTAAAGGCTTTAGTGTAGTTAATAAAGCAGAAGTATTAATAGATGTTTTTCTGGAACTCCCTTGTTTTCTCCACAATCCAACGAATGTTAGCAATTTGATCTCTGGTTCCTCCACCTCTTCAAAACTCAGCTTGTACCTCTGAATTTTGGTTCACCATACAGCTGAAGCCTAGCTTGAATGATTTTGAGCATAACCTTACAGGCATGTGAAATGAGTAAATTGTACAGTTTGAACATTCTTTGGCATTGCCCGTCTGTGAGACTGAAATGAAAACTGACCTTTTTCAGTCCTGTGGCCACTGCTGAGTTTTCCAAATTTGCTGGCATATTGAGTGCAGCACTTTAACAGCATCATCTTTTAGGATTTTAAGTAGCTCAGCTGGAATTTTGTCATCTCCACTAGCTTTGTTCATAGTAATTCTTTCTAAGGCCCACTTGCGTTCCCACTCCAGGATGTCTTGTTCTAGGTGAGTGACCACACCATCGTGGTTATTTGATTAAAACCTTTTTTTGTATAGTTCTGTGTATTCCTGTCACTTCTTAATCTCTTGCTTCTGTTATGTCCTTACCATTTCTGTCGTTCACCGTGCCCATCCTTGCATGGAATGTTCCCTTGATATCTCCAATTTTCTTGAAGAGTTCTCTAGTCTTTCCCATTCTATTGTTTTCCTCTACTTCTTTGCACCGTTCATTTAAGAAGACCTTCTTATCTCTCTTTGCTATTCTCTGGAACTCTGCATTCAGCTGGGTATAGCTTTCCCTTTCTCCCTTGCCTTTCACTTCTCTTCTTTTCTCAGTCATTTGTAAAGTCTCCTCAGACAATCACTTTGCCTTCTTGCATTTCTTTTTCTTTGAATGGTTTTGGTCACTGCCTCCTATACAATGTTACAAATCTCCATCCATAGTTCTTCAGGCACTCTGTCTATCAGATCTAATCCCTTGTATCTATCTGTCATTTCCACTGTATAACCATAAGGGATTTGATTTAGGTCATACCTGAATGGCCTAGTGGTTTTCCCTACTTTCTTCAATTTAAGCCTGAATTTTGCAATGAGGAGCTGATGGTCTGAGCCACAGTTAGCTGCAGGTCTTGTTTTTACTGACTGTGGGCTTCCCAGGTAATCCTAGTGGTATAGAATACGCCTGCCAAAGCAGTAGACTAAAAAGACACAGGTTTGATCCCCACGTTGGGAAGATACCCCTGGATGAGGAAAAGGCACCCTACTGCAGTATTCTTGCTGGGAGAATATCTTGGACAGAGGGGACTGCAGGTGACAGTCCATGGGGTCACAAAGAGTTGGACACAACTGAGCATACAGCACCCACACAGAGCTGCTTCATCTCTAGCTGCAAAGAATATAATAATCTGATTTCAGTATTGACCATCTGGTGATGTCTATGTGTACAGCTGTCTCTTGTATTGTTGAAAGAGAGTGTTTGCTACGGGTGTTCTCTTGACAAAACTCTGCTGGCCTTTGCCCTGCTTCACTATGTACTCCAAGGTCAAACTTGCCTGTGATTCTGGATATCTCTTGACTTCCTACTTTTGCATTCCAATCCTGTATGATGAAAAGGATATCTTTTTTGGTTTTAGTTCTAGAAAGTGTTGTAGGTCTTCATAGAACTAATCAGCTTCAACTTCAACATCAGTGGTTAGGGCCCAGACTTAGATGACTATGATGTTGAATGGTTTACCTTGGAAATGAACCCAGATCATTCTGTTGTTTTTGAGATTGCACAGAAGTACTGCATTTCAGACTCCTGTTGACTATGAGGGCTACTCCATTTCTTCTCCCTTTCTTGCCCACAACAATAGATATAATGGTAATCTGAATTAAATTCACCCATTCCCATCCATTTTAGTTCACTGATTCCTACAATGTCAATGTTCAATCTGCCATCTCCTGCTTGACCAGCTACAATTTACCTTGATGTATGGACCTAACATTCCAGGTTCCTTTGCAACATTGTTCTTTACAGCATTAGATTTTACTTTCACCAGCAGACATATCCACAGCTGAACATCATTTCTGCTTTAGCCTAGTCACTTCATTCTGTCTGGGGCTGTTAGTAATTGCCCTCCACTCTTCCCTTGTAGCATGTTGGACACCTTTTGACCTGGGGGACCCATCTTCCAATGTCAAATCTTTTTTGCCTTTTCATAATGTTCATGGGGTTCTCCAGGCAAGAATACTGGAATGGGTTGCCATTTCCTTCTCCGGTGGATCACATTTTGTCAAACTCTTCACTATGACCCACCCGTCTTGGGGGGCCCTGCATGGCATGGCTCATAGCTTCACTGAATTATGCAAGCTCCTTTGCCACAACAAGGCTCTGATCCACGAAGGGTATGTGCAAGTATATTCAATCAATTTACTTGCTTTATATATATTAACTCATGTAACCCTCCCATTAGCCTTATAAGGTAAGTATTATGATCCTGCAGATGGGGAGACTGAGCTTGGAAGTGTTCAGTAACCCCCCAAACCTCAGCCTGTAGGGGTAGCTGAGACCTGGAACTTGGTCCATTGACTAAACTCTTCCCCAAATTTTCAACCAGGGCCACGCAGAAGCATGTGACTGCTCCAGGCTGCTCGATAACTGATAACACTGTGTGCTTTCTCTGACTGTTGAGTCAACTGTGTGCTTAGCAGAAAGGCCTAGCATGGCTTCGAGGAGGGCAGAGGAGGAGGACAAGCCGGTAGCAGCCTTCAGCTTCACCGCTGCTCCCTCAGGCAATTCGGCAACGGCCCGTATTTGCACACCTGCTCAACAAACAGAAGTAGCCGGGCACACACACCCCGCCAAGAACAACACCAACAGAAATTACGCTTACATTTAATCAGTGCCACTTTCTTTAGAAGGGAGTAAAACTGTCTGTGGTCAGTCATGAGCACCCTGTTAAAGTGAATTTCCCACCACTGAACAACATTCTTTGTGTGGAGTTTGGTAAGCCTAGAGTTACCAGATTCTGCAAATAAAAATACAGGACACCCACTTACATTTGAATTTCAAATAAACAATGGATACATTTTTAGTATGTCTTATTGCGATGATCAAAACATTTTAAAATGTGTTGTCCTGTGAAATTCAAGTTTAACTAGGTATCTTGCATTTTATCAGGGAAGTGTTGTGATTTGTGGTTGCCAAGGGGGTGGGGGTGGGATTGGGATGAATTGAGAAGTAGTGATCAGCAGACACAAACTATTATATATAGCACAAATAAACAAGGTTCAGCTGTATAGCACAGGGAAGGATACTCATTATCTTGTAATAAACCATAATGGAAAAGAATATGAAAAAGAATATATATGTATAACTGAACCACTTTGCTGTACAGCAGAAATTAACACAACTTGTAAATCAACCATGCTTCAATAAAATTTTACGCAGATTCATCTACATTACACACAGGAAATGGAAATAGTGACCCAAGCCTGTGTCCCTCACTGCTGTTTGTGCTTCTCTGGACAGCGCTCATCAGCCCAGGTGGCCTTCAATGCTAAGTGAGGATGCACAGAGAAAGCTGCAGGACAAAGAGGATGCTTCTACCCTGAGCATCAGTTTTACTGAAAGATTTCTGAGAAGAAAAGTTGCATTTTTGAAATTTTTTAAAGGACTTATCACATGAATATGTAGTAGATTTCTGGCTTTTTGTCCTGGCCAATGTCAAGCTTTTTCTTGAAAACCAGTAGGCCATAAATATTTCTATGTGCGGCAAAAATACTGCACATTTGGTACTTTAGATTTAGATGGGAATCCCCAGCATCAGCACCGCGGTGCAGGAACAGTAAGCAGCATCTCTGGCAGGACCTGATTATGCTAACGTCACCAGCTCGTACAGCTGGCACTCTTCCGCCTGAATGTTCACGCCAGGAAGTGTGATTTCTTGATGAATCCATAGAAGCTTTTTATTTTTTTTCCCTTTTGGCTGCAAAAAAAAAATAACCTACTGGCTCTCTCAAATCAATGCAGCTTCCTACCAGAATTGTGGTAAGTCAAATATTTTGTTTATAAACACAAGACTACAATAGCTCCATTTTCTGTTTAGTGAGTGTCCCAATAAGATAACTCCAATCAAGAGTTTTTAAAATGATATTTTTTCTTTACATTTTAAAATGCCGTTACATATTTTGATAGGAACGACTGCCTGCTGGTGTATTTCATTCCTTCAATGACCTTGAGCTCCCTGACTTGAAGAGCTCCCAGAGTTTTACCCGGGAGAGAACTGGACCTGTCTATGTACACAGAGTGTAAACATTTTGTCCTAGTCCATTAAGAAACACATGCATCAAAAAACTAGGAATCACTGAAGACCATGCCACCTCACGTCACCCCATAACTTTCCATAATGAACTCAACAGTGAAGATGCCGGCAGAGCCGGACCACGGTTATTTTGTGCTACACACAAAACTAGACCCAAAAAGCAGAGGATATATTTATATGTTTGTTTCAGAGAAAAGGTTTATCTTTGTGGAGATACAAACGAGCTCAAACCTTTTTATATCTTAGGTGGGAAAAATCCTGAGCTATAACTGTACAAAACTATGACTCTCATAATAAAATCCAAAAGCCAATGAGGCACATTTTGAAGGAAAGTTGCCAGAATTGTTGCAGCTCGTGACAGCAGATTTGGCTAAAAGCAGTACAATCAAAACCAAAACCAAACAAGAGAATGCAGAAATTGCTTGTAGCTTTCTTTGTGAATGGTTTCAGGATTATCTTGAAAGGTAAAATTCACAGGATAGAAGAAAATGTGGTAAAAACACTGCATAACAGCTTTGCCCAAATCTCTTTTTGGCCGAAAAAGAGGCAGACAAGGTGAAAAGATGTTCCTATCAAGCAATTCCATCAAACAACAAATTGTGCTCAAAAAACCTTGGCTGAAAGACAGAGGTTAACAAGATAAAGCAGCTGGATAAAAACAGGAACATAAGTGATTTTTCCCAAATCCGTATATAAACTAAATCCGTATGTAAACGAAACATATATTCACATGGACACTGACTGAGGGTTAAAAACAAACACATGAACAAACACATAAAAGTTGGCTCTGCATCAGAGTCCAGAACAGTCTTTTGGACTCTGTGGGAGAGGGAGAGGGTGGGATGATTTGGGAGAATGGCACTGAAACATGTATAATATCGTATATGAAACGAGTCGCCAGTCCAGGTTTGATGCACGATACTGGATGCTTGGGGCTGGTGCACTGGGACGACCCAGAGGTATGGTATGGGGAGGGAGGAGGGAGGAGGGTTCAGGATGGGGAACACATGTATGCCTGTGGCGGATTCATTTCGATATATGGCAGAACCAATACAATATTGTAAAGTTTAAAAATAAAATAAAATTTAAAAAGAAATACAAAAAAAAAAAAAAGTTGGCTATGAATTTTCAACAACATACATCTTAACGAGAGACAACAGAACTACCAGGAAGTCTGAAGAGCTGCAGAGCTGGGCTGGAGGTTCAGACTTGGGAGTCATCAGCAGGCACATGTTAGCCAAATCCGTGAGGAAGATGAGATTGTTTAGAGAGAGAAAATTGTCTAATGAGATAAACAAGCTGAAAATGGAACTCCATGAAACACTTTTTTTTTTTTGCTTTCTTAGAAAACAAAGATCAGGTTGCCAATTTGTTTTTTTCAGAAAAATTTTAACACCTTAGAGGCTTTCCTGGAGGCTCAGTGGTGAAGAATTTGCCTGCCAGTGCAGGCGACATGGGTTTTATCCCTAGTCCAGGCAGAACCACATGCCATGGGACAGCTAAGCTGGTGCAGCACAACTACTGAGCCGCGCTCTCGGGCCCATGAGCTGCAGCTGCTGAAGCCCCTGCACCTGGTGCCCGCGCTCCTCAAGAGAAGCTGCTGCGATGAGAAGCCAGTGCACTGCAGCTAGAGAGCAGCCCCGGCTGACTCCACCTACAGAAGGCCCACACCCAGCAAGGAAGACCCAGTGCAACCAAAACTAAATGTCTTAAAATTTTTTTTTCAACATCTTGGAAATAAGTGTCTATAGACATGAATTTTTAAAATTTTGTCTCAAAGTCAGCTATCAATGAATTTCAAACACAAACTGAGAAAAAGAGAAAAGGAATACAATAATCAGTGAAAAGAAGTCTGAAACACTAAAGAAGGAAATTAAAAAAAAAAGAAGAGGAACAAGCACATGTAGGAACTATAATGAAGACAGAGAATGAGTTAACATTGGCTAGGGAAGAGTCAGAAGAAAGAGAGTGACGGAAGCTGTGGGTGGAGGAGTCAGCAGGAAGGAACGGTCAAGCAGTTTTATGCTACAGAAGTAATATTAACATAAGGACCTAAAAATGTTACCTGGTTTTAGCAGTAACAAGCTCATAGGGAACCTTTGCCAGAGTAGCTTCTCTGGGAAAATAAGAGTTATATGGGTTCTTTGATGTACATATTTTATTTTTACACCTCTCTGTTGTATTTTTTTACATGAATGTTCATAGTAGTTTAACTTGTATCAGCCCCTAAACTGGAAATAATCCAAATGTCCACCAACAGATGTTTGGAGAAATCAATTCTGTATATCCACACAATGGCGTACTACTCAAAAATGAAAAGATATGAGTTATTGATACATACTGCAACACTGGTAAATCTCAAAACAATTATGCTGAGTGAAAAAAGCCATCCACAAAAGACTACTGATTGAATAATTCCACTTAAATAAATCTCTAGAAAATGCAAACTAATCTGTAGTGACAAAAGCAAATTAGCTGTTGCTTGGGGTGAGGGGTCTGGGGAGGGGTTGGAGGCAGAGAATATAAAGGGGCATGGGAGGATTTAGGGTGATGGATTTATATTGAAGGTAGTGATGGTTTCATGAGTGTATACATAAGCCACAATGTACAAGTTGTATAATTTAGATATGTGTACTTTATTTTATGAACTTCTACCTCAACAAATCTGCTTTTGATAAACACGTACTAAAACAAAAGTGAAGAATTCAGTTCTTCAACTGAACTAAAAAATATTCTAGGATATAATAAATTTGTAAAATAACTTGTTTCATTAAAATGATAAGCCCACTGCAAAGGGATAAGAACTCTAATTCACATGGAGCACTGGAAAATAAAACAGCCTTCAGATCCCAGTCCAGGAAAATACCTTCCACAAGGCTGGCTGTGCCAGGGTTCAGAACTGACAGCTACTTCACATCCTCCCCTTAGGCTCACAACCTGAACCCAAGGTCTGAAGAAACAGGGAAAGTTCCTTAACAACGTGCAGATTCCCTACAAACACCCACAGCTTGTTCAGCTGGCTCTTCCACTCCTCCCTCCTAACAGTGGCAGCCAGACACAGAGACGGGAACCTGGCCCGTGAACAGTAGGGATATCTGTTCATGGAATACGGAATATCTCCGGATTCTCTGGTCAACTCTGCTGGACGTGCCCACATCTGATGCTCCTCAAATCAAGAAAAGATATGAGGAAGTCATTGGCTGTGGCTAGACCCAGACTCACACACATAGAACTTCAGCATCCAGCACTGAATACTCAAATGGGCTGAACATTTTCATCTCACAACCAGCCTCCCCAGTGCCATGTTGATCCTTTGATCTGGATCCTCTGTTTCTGAGAGATGGCAAGGCACTGGGCACAAAAAGATCATCTCAGTTCTCCCTCTCCTTACATGAGTGGAATAGAAGTTAGGTTTGCAGAATATTAAACAGAGGTCTTCAAAAACAGGTAAATTCTTTTCTGAATTTTTCTATTACTATCTATACCAGGTTGAATAGTGTCTCTCAAAAATTCATGTCCACCAGAACTCAGAATGTGACTTTTTTTGTAAATAGTATCCTTGGAGATACAATCAGTTAGGATGAGGTGGTACTGAACTAGGGTGGGCCCTAAACCCAATATGATTGCTGTCCTTATAAGAGGAAAAGACACATAGAGACAGACACAGAGGAAAGAAGGCCATTTTCTGATGGAAGCAGAAGACTGCTGGCAACCGTCAGAAAGAAGCAAGGAACAAACTCCCCCAGAAATTTTACAGGGGTCCCCCACCTCCAGGCTATGGACTGGTACCTCCCCTCCCATAAGATCAGCAGCAGCATTAGATTAGAAATAAAGTGCACAATAAATGCACTCGAATCACCCCAAAACCATCCTTGCCAACCCCATTTGTGGAAAAACTGTCTTCCACAAAATCAGTCTCCAGTGCCTAAAAGGTTCGGGACTGCTGCTTTAGAAGGGGCGTGGCCATGCTGACACCTGATTTTGGACTACTAACCTTCAGAATTGTGAAAAGACAAACGCCTACTGTTTTAAGCCACTCAGTTTTTGGTAATCTGCTACAGCAGCTGGAGGAAACTAACACATGGTCACACAGAAATTCTCCATTTCAGCACAAATTCAATTCACAGGCCATCATCCAGGGCTGGCTCCAACTCTGCCTGGTGCCAATTTATTTATGAAACTTAAAACACTCTGGACAAGTAATAAGCCTTTTGTCAGCCTTCATGACCAAGGAGGAAGTACCTTAGACAGATGCTATGTCCAGCATAATTCTCCAAGACTTCCCACAAAAAAGGCAGGTCAGTGTATTCCTAAATTCAGTCACTTCAGTCATGTCCAACTCTCTGCAATCTCATGGACTGTAGCCTGCCAGGCTTCTCTGTCCATGGGATTCTCCAGGCAAGAATACTGGAGTGAGTTGCCATGCCCTCCTCCAGGGGCTCTCCCCCACTGAGGGATTAAACCTGTGTCCCCTGCATTGCAGCAGATTCTTTACTATTGAGCCACCAGGGAAGCCCAAGTTCAGCAAAGTCATAAATTAGGTCCTCTCCATAGGCAGTCAAAACGAAGACTTCCTGCTGTATTTCACAGGATCTGCCCACTCCTGTAGTACTCTTGCCTGGAAAATCCCAAGGACAGAGGAGCCTGGTAGGCTGCAGTCCATGGGGTCGCGAAGAGTTGGACACGACTGAAGTGACTCAGCAGCAGCACTCCCTCTTGTCCTTTTATTGGACAAATGAGATCACGTCTGCTCTTTGAGTTCCCAGTGAAATACAAAACAAAATAAAAGTAGGGAATTCAACAACCTATGTAGTCCTGTAGGACTTGGGGGGTGGTATTTCTGCAGGTTCCATGTTTATTCAACCATCAAGTAAAGTTTTACTTGGCACCTACTTTGTGGAGTAAGTATGTAAGGAAAGAAAGTGACGTTAATGGGGAATTAGAAAGACTTGAATCATGTAATGGTAGTTACTATTGTTGAGTAGTATTTACATTATGTACAGAGTTTCCTTCTTAGCATGATCAAAACACATCCCCCAAAAGGAAATGTGATTGTATACACTTAAAATGTTGTAACATATATCATCAAACAAAGATTTTTTGAAAAGGACAAACTAGATAATATATGTGTTACTAGAGTTTCATTCATTAAAACTGGAGAAAAGTGAAAGTGAAGTCGCTCAGTCGTGTCCAACTCTTTATGACCCCATGGACTGTAGCCTGCCAGGATCCTCCGTCCATGGGATTTTCCAGGCAAGAATACTGGAGTGGGTTGCCATTTCCTTCTCCAGGAGATCTTCCTGACCCAGGGATTGAACCCGGGTCTCCTGCATTGTAGGCAGACACTTTACCGTCTGAGCCACCAGGGAAATTAAAACTGGAGAAGTAGACATTAATTATTTATAAACAAATTCCTTCAAAATATCTGCTTGGGGATTCCCTGGCGGCCCAATGAGTAGGACTCTGTGCTTTCACTGCCAAGGATGCAGGTTCAGTCCCTGGCTAGGAAACTCAGATCCTGCAAGTCAACCTGCCTGTATCATCTAGCCCTAAAAATTAATGGGTCACTTTCTCTTAATCCACATCTCACTGAGTCCAGTCAATTCACAATTTATGTATACCTGGTCTCAGGAGCAGGGAATGTATCACCTGCATGAGATGATACTCAAACATGTTGAATATATGTGACCCTCTTTTGTTTTCTCGTCTATTCCTGCTTATGTTTACTGTTTTCACACCACCCACTCTGGGGAAATCTGGTCTGATCTCTCAGACTCAGGACCTGTGTTCATGTTCTCAGAGCCTGATGAGTACTTCACACCATGTATGAAAATACGTTGTATACTCCTCTGGCTACGCATTTGGTGTCTGGGTCCTGATGTTTTCTGTTCCCTTTGCATGAATGAGCCCCAAGCATTAGGGTCACACATAGTGCATTGCTCCTAAGATCAATGGATTCATATGCATAGCACAATGGTTTTTATAAAGGGTTCTTGCAAAATTTATTTCCTTCTTGTCGTGTGAGTCAAGATAAGGATTAAGTGGTTTTTACGGTGAATGGATGGTATGGCAGAGGATGTGCACTGAGGAAGACATGGGGCCAAGAGCAGTTCTGGGATACGAGGCCTCCTTCTTCTCCCAGGACTTCTCCTACAGATAGGGTCATCCAGTTAGAATACAGTTTACCTTGCCATCCACACACTCATACCAGGCTCTCCTCTGGGAGATCTCAATTTCAAAAAAAAAAAGAAAAAACAAGTTAAAACCTTTCTTTCTTTACTAACTAGAAGGCAAGAGCAACACTCAGTACCCTGGCCCCCATGGCTCCCAGGCATGTAGTTACCTCCCTGTATAGCCCACGGTCACTCAGAGCAGAGGCTTCCCAGGTACAGAGCCAAGGTTCTGTCACTGATCCACTTGCTCTTTCTCTGTCTGCGCATCAACTAAGACAGTGGGTCTACACACAGGCAAAGATGTCCACTGTCCAATTTACACCATGAGATTTGCATCTACAATCTTGTGTTAGACACTGATACGGTGCATATACAAGGTGGGGACAATGGAAGCCTGAAGCCATGGGGTAGCTGGAGTTGTCACTTGCCAGCTGGGAGTATCTATTATTGGCCACCTGTCTTCTTCTGTCCACTGTCTCTAACGTGGGACAAGTGGAGCCCCAGTCCCAGACAGAAGGCCTCTTTCTATAGAAAAATTCAGACTCTGGGATTCCAAAAACCCCAGGTAATTAATAATTATCACCTGAAGTGGCTGAGTGAGAATGAAGGTTGACTGGAAGGAGGCCCCTTGACCAAAGAACATTTTTTAAACCACTTTTGGGACTCTGTAAGTGTGTGGTTGCTAGTGAAGGTGTAACCATCCTGACAGTCTGGAAGAAGAAAAAGGGAAGCCAAGGTAAGGGTAGTCTCAGCATGTGAGCTTGCATGTGGAGAGGCTGGACTGCTAGAGAGGGAAGATTGCTGGATATAAGATAAGGAACAGAAGAGGCTGTACACATCTATCATTAACATCACTCATATACCCTAAGTGGTAGTGCAAGAGCATCTTTGGATGGCTTCTTTAAAAGATGAGATTCCTATCTTCTACATGTTCTTAAAAAAAAAAAAAAAAACAGTGGAAGCAGGAGGGCACTTGCATTGAGAATTATCTTCCTGCTGCTGCTAAGTCACTTCAGTTGTGTCCGACTCTGTGTGACCCCATAGACGGCAGCCCACCAGGCTCATCCGTCCCTGGGATTCTCCAGGCAAGAATACTGAAGTGGGTTGCCATTTCCTTCTCTAATGCATGAAAGTGAAAAGTGAAGTCGCTCAGTCGTGTCCGACTCTTAGCAACCCCATGGACTGCAGCCTACCAGGCTCCTCCGCCCATAGGATTTTCCAGGCAAGAGTACTGGAGTGGGGTGCCATTGCCTTCTCCGAGTTATCTTCCTAGTATCCACCAATCTCATGCATTTCTGTTTTCGGGTCATTCAACTTCAACTCAAACACTTTTCTCCTGGGCCTCATATTTTTACTCTTTCCATTTTTTCCTTCTTCCTTCCTCATATTCCAAGATTGCTTTCTTTCTCAGCTTCCTTTAGCCACTTTTTCAGAATAGGTCTACAATGACAATCCTACTGTCTTGATTTCCCCTCTATCCCTGAAGGTTATTTTCACAGGGTATAGCAATCTGGGTTGACAGTTCTTTCCTTTCAGCACCTGAAAAATGTTATTCTACTTCATTCTGGGCTCCACGAGCAATCTACTGTCGTTCTAATTGTTTTTGCCCTATAAGGTATCCTTTCTGTATTGATGCTTTTTCTTCCCCACGTTGTCTTTAGTTTTCAGAATTTTGATTAACTTGGCATGGATTTCTTTGGGTTTACCCTGGTTGAGGTTCACTCAGTTTCTGAAATTAGTAGGGTTATTTTTTTTTTGCCAAATTTAGTAAACATTCAGCCATTATTTCTTCTAGCAATTTTTCAGCACCATCTTTCTTTCTCTCCTTCCAGTCTAAGGGTCATAAATGTTAGATCTTCTGCCACAGACCTCTGAGTCTCTGTTCCTTTTTTTCAGTCTATTTTCTCTCTGTTGTTCAAATTGGGTAATTTCTATTGTTCTGTCTCCAAGTTCACTAATGCTCCCCTCTGTCTTTGAGCTCATTGGTTGCCATGTCACTCTGTTATTGAGCCATCCATTGCGTTTTTAATTTCAGTTAGTATATCTTTCAGTTCTCAAATTTCCACTTGGGTCTCCTGTATTTATTTCTTTGCTAAGGCTTTCTATTTCTTTGCTTAGACATTCTCTTTTCTCCTGTATGTTCATAATTGCTTACTGAAGCATTTTTATGATCGCTACTTTAAAATCTAGGTGGGAAGGACTGCTTCATCACAGTCAGACAAGAGCGAAAGTGTAGGTTGCACACTTGATCTTGAGAGGAACGGGACTAAGCCTGCAGGTTTTTCTGGAGTGTTTGTTTAAAGTGAGAAGTTATTATCTAAACGTTTTCTGCCTTACTGGGCTCCCCCTTTCCTTGTCCTGGAGACAGCAGGCTTTTCTTGAGGAATTATTTTTGTCTGTATTAAGTGGTATTTCTGGAATACTGTCTCCTCCAGCACCCAGTCTGGGATACATGAGGCAAAAAAGAAAACTCAAGGAACTCACCACTTCAGCTCAGACCTTCAGACAAAAAGGTCCTGTGTCAGTCTGCCTTCTCTCCACCACACAGAGTCTTTTCTCTGTTTGTTTCACATATAATGTCCAGGGTTTAGAGTTGCACTTAGTGGGAGAAAAGAGGAGAATTGAGTCCATTTGTCCAAAACCAGAACTTTATAGCTGTCTACTTAGCAGCATTTGTAACCAGGTAGTTACAATTTCACAACTGTCTTTTGTACCAGAAGCAAATGTGCACCAACCAGGAACTCATTTACAGAGGCACACTATCTCCAGAGACAAGATGTTTCCAGGGACATGGCAACCAATGAGCCATATGTTGTTTATTTGTTAATCACTTGCCAACTCTGGCTTTATTGATAATATCACTTCTGGGTTTCACAGCAGCCTGCATGCCTCAGCTGTGAGACTTTGCTTCCTTGCTGTTTAGTATTTATCGTAGTGATATTGACTCCCTGCTCTTCTCTCCATCTGTTACAGAGAAATAACGCCCTAGGTGTTCCTAATTGTACTCGTGTTATCCTACCACTTGTCCTCTGCACCTCTGTGCCTGGATTTTTCATCTTTCCTTCCTTGGACACTGCCATTTGCCTACATTTTAGGTGGATGATCTCACTCGAGTTTAAGCCACAGGCTAAGCATTTGCCCTGCACCTTGTGTGTGAGATATTTTATTTTTGTTTTCGGTCCTGCTGTCTTCCTAACAACAACATTCCAAGAACCAGCACTGAATGCAACTCACCCAACTGTTAACCAGGCTGGAAAAGTAGGCCTATTAGCCATGTCATTTGTAAAATATAAAACATCAAATGCAAACCCAGACTGTGGTCTTTCTTTTTTCCAGTGTTCTGTCAAATTGATATGATCTACATGATGAACATTTTGGAAACATCTCCACTTGCCTTTTGAGACACAGTCCATATTCTCTTGTTTTTCTCCCACCTGGTTAGTCGTTCTTACACAGTTTCTTTTGCTGGTTACACCTTTTCCCCCGAACCCTTGTAGGAAGATAGTAGTACTTAATAATTGGTCCTCTTCTATTTAACAGTCATTTTCTTGATATTCTTCAATTTCTCAGCTTTGAGTACCAACTGTGTATTTGGTTCAGTTCAGTTCAGTTCAGTTGCTCAGTTGTGACTGACTCTTTGTAACCCCAAGAATCACAGCACGCCAGGCCTCCCTGTCCATCACCAACTCCCAGAGTTCACTCAGACTCACGTCCATTGAGTCAGTGATGACATCCAGCCATCTCACCCTCTGTCGTCCCCTTCTCCTCCTGCCCCCAATCCCTCCCAGCATCAGAGTCTTTTCCAATGAGTCAACTCTTCGCATGAGGTGGCCAAAGTACTGGAGTTTCAGCTTCAGCATCATTCACTTCAGAGAAATCCCAGGGCTGATCTCCTTCAGAATGGACTGGCTGGATCTCCTTGCAGTCCAAGGGACTCTCAAGAGTCTTCTCCAACACCACACTTCAGAAGCATCAATTCTTCGGTGCTCAGCGTTCTTCACAGTCCAACTCTCACATCCATACATGACCACAGGAAAAACCATAGCCTTGACTAGACAGACCTTTGTTGGCAAAGTAATGTCTCTGCTTTTGAACATGCTATCTAGGTTGCTCATAACTTTCCTTCCAAGGAGTAAGCGTCTTTTAATTTCATGGCTGCAGTCACCATCTGCAGTGGTTTTGGAGCCCAAAAAAATAAAGTCTGACACTGTTTCCACTGTTTCCCCATCTATTTCCCATGAAGTGATGGGACTGGATGCCATGATCTTCGTTTTCTGAATGTTGAGCTTTAAGTCAACTTTTTCACTCTCCTCTTTCACTTTCATCAAGAGGCTTTTTAGTTCCTCTTCACTTTCTGCCATAAGGGTGGTGTCATCTGCATATCTGAGGTTATTGATATTTCTCCCGGCAATCTTGATTCCAGCTCGTGCTTCTTCCAGCCCAGAGTTTCTCATGATGTACTCTGCATAGAAGTTAAATAAGCAGGGTGACAATATACAGCCTTGACGTACTCCTTTTCCTATTTGGAACCAGTCTGTTGTTCCATGTCCAGTTCTAACTGTTGCTTCCTGACCTGCATACAGGTTTCTCAAGAGGCAGGTCAGGTGCTCTGGTATTCCCATCTCTTTCAGAATTTTCCACAGTTTATTGTGATCCACACAGTCAAAGGATTTGGCATAGTCATTATTTTTTTTTAATTTTATTTTATTTTTAAACTTTACATAATTGTATTAGTTTTGCCAAATATCAAAATGAATCCATCACAGGTATACATGTGCTCCCCATCCTGAACCCTCCTCCCTCCTCCCTCCCCATACAATCCCTCTGGGTCGTCCCAGTGCACTAGCCCCAAGCATCCAGTATCGTGCATTGAACCTGGACTGGCATCTTGTTTCATACATGATATTTTACATGTTTCAATGCCATTCTCCCAAATCTTCCCACCCTCTCCCTCTCCCACAGAGTCCATAAGACTGTTCCATACATCAGTGTCTCTTTTGCTGTCTCGTATACAGGGTTATCGTTACCATCTTTCTAAATTCCATATATATGCATTAGTATACTGTATTGGTGTTTTTCCTTCTGGCTTACTTCACTCTGTATAATAGGCTCCAGTTTCATCCACCTCATTAGAACTGATTCAAATGTATTCTTTTTAATGGCTGAGTAATACTCCATTGTGTATATGTACCACAGCTTTCTTATCCATTCATCTGCTGATGGACATCTAGGTTGCTTCCATGTCCTGGCTATTATAAACAGTGCTGCGATGAACATTGGGGTACGCGTGTCTCTTTCCCTTCTGGTTTCCTCAGTGTGTATGCCCAGCAGTGGGATTGCTGGATCATAAGGCAGTTCTATTTCCAGTTTTTTAAGGAATCTCCACACTGTTCTCCATAGTGGCTGTACTAGTTTGCATTCCCACCAACAGTGTAAGAGGGTTCCCTTTTCTCCACACCCTCTCCAGCATTTATTATTTGTAGACTTTTGGATCGCAGCCATTCTGACTGGTGTGAAATGGTACCTCATAGTGGTCTTGATTTGCATTTCTCTGATAATGAGTGATGTTGAGCATCTTTTCATGTGTTTGTTGGCCATCTGTATGTCTTCTTTGGAGAAATGTCTATTTAGTTCTTTGGCCCATTTTTTGATTGGGTCATTTATTTTTCTGGAGTTGAGCTGTAGGAGTTGCTTGTATATTTTTGAGATTAATTGTTTGTCAGTTGCTTCATTTGCTATTATTTTCTCCCATTCTGAAGGCTGTCTTTTCACCTTGCTGATAGTTTCCTTTGATGTGCAGAAGCTTTTAAGGTTAATTAGGTCCCATTTGTTTATTTTTGCTTTTATTTCCGATATTCTGGGAGGTGGGTCATAGAGGATCCTGCTGTGATGTATGTCAGAGAGTGTTTTGCCTATGTTCTCCTCTAGGAGTTTTATAGTTTCTGGTCTTATGTTTAGATCTTTAATCCATTTTGAGTTTATTTTTGTGTATGGTGTTAGAAAGTGTTCTAGTTTCATTCTTTTACAAGTGGTTGACCAGTTTTCCCAGCACCACTTGTTAAAGAGATTGTCTTTAATCCATTGTATATTCTTGCCTCCTTTGTCAAAGATAAGGTGTCCATATGTGCGTGGATTTATCTCTGGGCTTTCTATTTTGTTCCATTGATCTATATTTCTGTCTTTGTGGCATAGTCATTAGTACCTAAGTTTAAAAGGCTGTGTATAACCAAAATTGAGGCCTAAAATATACAAAAACTCTGAGATTCATATACATTTTAGTGGGACTAGGGGAGAGAAGCCAACTTCCAAAATTAATAGGATTTGATTTATATGAAAAGTAGACTATTTTATTTTTTAATTATTTTTTTTTTACTTAAATTTTTAATTTTGGCCCCACAAACCAGCACCCGGGATCTAATTAGTTCCCTGACCAGGGATCAAACCAGCACTCTCTGCATTGGAAAAATGGAGTCTTAATGACTAGATCACCAGGGAAGTCCCTGAAATTCATACACTTTACTCAGAAAAGGGAAATCCTCAGGGGCAATGTGCATTCGTCACATTATACATACTGTTGCTTAGTCGCTAAGTCATGTCTAGTCTTTGTGACCCCATGGACTGCAGCCCACCAGTCTCCTCTGTCGGTGGGATTCCCCAGGCAAGAAAACTGGAATGGGTTGCAATTTCTTTCTCCTGGGGATCTTCCCGACCCAGGGATTGAACCTGCATCTACTGCCTCAGCAGGTGGATCCTTTACCAGTGAGCCAGCAGGGAAGTCCATATCATACATACACACAGCTCCAGTAAACTTGGTTAACTTGGATTCTAAGTCCAAAGGGGCAGAAGAAGGATGTATGAAGATAGGACAGACACCTAGAGAGCAGCAAGCAAGGAGTGACCACTTCCGGGTGGTCGGGAAGAGTCGGGCAAATAAAAAGAGGCAGAACTTAAACACAAAAGCAAAACTGAGGCACTTGATGTTGAAACAGATAATACACATACTTCAAAATCATCATATTACAATACAGGATACTAACACATTCAATGCACTGAGCCTCAATCATTAACTAAAAGGAAAATGATACCCAGCATACTTTAGGAAAGCAGTCATTAAATAGCACTTATAAATACCATTAAATGCCATTTCTATCAGAATTACTAAATTATGCCAAGTTTGGAAGATTAATTGGAATAAACTTGATATTCATCCCAATTAAAGTTGAAATTAACTTCTGTGTGATGCTGAATAACTGAAGACTCACTGTTCATAGCTATCCCATTTGGCTTTTGGCCATTTGTTTATTGCTGGGTATCCAGAAATAAATCTTGGGTTCTAAAGCAGAGCAGTCTGATCAACTTAAAGATTTCAGCAGGTTTGTAGAACTCTGGGTAATTTGAGGTTATCACAATTTACAAAACATGGACAGAAAATCCTTAATTGGCCAAAATATCTGGGGAATGATAAGTCCTGGGGAGGTATGCTAGGATTAGGTTAGGTTAGGTAGGTAGGCTAGGTTGCTGCTGCTGCTAAGTCGCTTCAGTCGTGTCCGACTCTGTGCGACCCCACAGACGGCAGCCCACCAGGCTCCCCCATCCCTGGGATTCTCCAGGCAAGAACACTGGAGTGGGTTGCCATTTCCTTCTCCAATGCATGAAAGTGAAAAGTGAAAGTGAAACTGCTCAGTCGTGTCTGACCCTTCGAGACTCCATGGACTGCAGCCCACCAGGCTCCTCCGTCCATGGGATTCTCCAGGCAAGAGTACTGGAGTGGGGTGCCATTGCCTTCTCCATAGGCTAGGTTAGAAGACACAAATAACATTTCCCACATTTTCTATCATAAGCCTTTTCCCCTTGAGTTTGCTACTAATATTAGAAGGAACATATTTGAAACACCAGTATAGTGAAGAGGGAATGGTATTTCATCCCATCTTGGTCCATGGCACATACCAGCCTTGTGGCCCCGGATGAATAATTTAACTTTTCTAAACCACAGTTTCCTTATCTGTAAGATACAAATAATACCAGCTATACTACAGTCTTTATGAAAACTAATTTGAAGATATGTATCAAAGCTCTTAAACCTCTTCACACACATACCTTAGTTCTATGGGTATCTCATTCCTAAGGAAGTAATCTCAAACAAAGGAACAACTGCATATAAATGATGATGGCATCACTGATAACAGCAATAATCATCTTAAATGTCTTAATCGTTCAACAACAAGAAAAAAACAATGCCACAGGATCCACTTGATTTCTGCCAATAAAAATTATATTTACAAAGAAATTTTAATAATCTAGGAAAATGATCATCCTATAAGGTTAATTTTAAGAGGCATGAAATCTTAAAGTACGAACTCAAACAGGTTAAAAAATACCCATGCCAAAAATCCTGTAGGAAAACACACTAAAATTTTATGACCATGTATTCCTGGTGATAGGATTTGTAGAAATAAATTAATAATTATAAGCCAGAAATGCTTTGATTTGGCCCCAATTAAAATGTACTTCAACACAGTTCATTACCTTTCATAAGCTCCTGTCATTCCCTCTGGGAAGGAGAAAGACGTGTCAGTATATGTCAACTTGTAACATTCTCACAGAGAAGCAGGGTGTGTGCGCCTATTGTCAGCGCTCAGCTGCAAGCCAGCAACAGCTCTCGCAAACCAAGAGAGAAAAGGATGTAGTGGGAGCCACCGCTCAAGTGTCACACGGAGGAGTCGTGCTGCTGTCTCAAATACCTGCTTCAGCATCTAAGCGTCAGTGGGGCTTTCTGTTGTCTGTTTTCTTTTCTCCTGTAATTTCCTTTATTACTCACTTTTTAAAATCCCTTTTTAATTCATTCTGTAAGATAAAACTCCCATTGTTTAAGTTTCTACTGTATATTTATAAGTAGAATTCAGCACACAAAACAATTTTATGCCTGTGTTGCTTGTTTTCATTCAAAGGAAAGAAATTCAAAGCTATTCTATTTGTACAGGCATTCTTCTTGCAGAATCTGACTGCAAAATTCTTTACAGGCAGGTAAAAATCAATAGTAGGTAAATAAATAAAAGAAAATCAAGGTTAGCCAAACTAAAATGGAAAGAAGAGAAGCTCCCTTTTAGATAATTTTCCAGCATTGAAAAAATTATTCCATCCTCTTGTTTTACTTTATTACTGTTCACTCTCCCTAATACCTATACTCCTTCCCTAAAAGTGATGAATGAAGTATACAAATTTTTTAATTATTTCAATTTTGCAATTTGACTGCTTTACAGTTCTCTTTCAGGTAAACCCAAATAACACCAAGCTTAAGTAACATCCACTTTTGATTTATGTAAGCTTCTATGAGGGGCAGTGACATTGCTTGTTTCTCCTGTGGATATTCTGGATTAGGACTTCTAATGATAGAGACCAAAGAAGAAAAAACTTAACCATCTAAATACAAAGGGTGTTTTTAAAATGAGATTTACTTTAATATCCATAATCTGTTGAATGTTGAATTCTAAAATGAACCTCTTAGGTTGTTAAGATAAATATCCTATGAAGTGCTGAAAAGGTAGAAGCAAAGCAATAGAGATAAGGTAAAACTCAATTGAGGAAAAGATAAGGTGCATTCACAAGCTGATAACGTACCGAAGATGAAAGAGCACAATAAAATTGTATTCTCTTCCCAGTCAACCAGTTGGTCTCTACGTTTGGCTATGCTTTGGAGATCTGCCTCAGAGTAAAGCTGCCTTTTTATATGATCCTGTTGGTATTCTCTGTAATCACACATTTTTGTATCAATAGGGGGCTCCCCAATTATGCTCTGATTACCTGGATAATTAAACAGGGACTCCTGGTCTAAGTATTTTCCACAAATAAAATGTAAAACTTTGTTACTGATTAGACGGCTCTAACTCTCACAAATCAGATCTTCAAATACCAACAAGGAAGATTTTACAATGAGGTTGCTGCATGCATGGTACCTTAACATCAGCAGACACTTAACTACTCTCAAGTTGGCTTTAATTTTTGACATGACAAAATGTATAAGCATTTTGCTATATCATCTAATGAGCTGAGGAAAATTTAAGAATCAATACAAAAACATTATCAAAAGGCAAGTGATAGACTAATGATAGAAAAGTTCCTTAGGATAGTGAACAAATCCTCAACATGAAAAAGCACTGGAGTTTATAGGTACTCAGGACATTATCTTGCTCTGAGAGGTGCATTTTTCTGAAAGGCCTGCTGTCAGAGAACACAGACCCCACAGAGGTACCAAGTGAATTCACCACTGATAAAACGAAACTGGCTAAATATGAAACTCAAAAGTTCATGAGTAGGATGGGATGCTGATACACCGTGAGTCAGCCATCAACATCCATGGTCAAAAGTACACCCACCGTTTCTCTAGAAACTCATTTAAATGAGAGTACTTTTCCTGATTTGTATGCAGCTCGTCAATTCTCTAGGGACAGCTTTCTGTTTTTTCTCAACAATTATTATAATGAAGAATGAAAGTGAACAGCACTTTAAATATCTTTAAATAGTAATATTTGAAGGATAAACCAAAATTTCAGGATTTATTCCTTCCACCATTGTCTGAAATAACCTTTGTCTATTACATCCACAAAAGCAATAATATGCTATGCTGCTAACTGCTGCTAAGTCGCTTCAGTCGTGTCCGATTCTGTGCAACCCCATAGACGGCAGCCCACCAGGCTCCCCCATCCCTGGGATTCTCCAGGCAAGAACACTGGAGTGGGCTGCCATTTCCTTCTCCATTGCATGAAAGTGAAAAGTGAAAGGGAAGCCGCTCAGTCATCTCCGACTCTTAGCGACCGCAGCCTACCAGGTTCCTCCATCCATGGGATTTTCCAGGCAGGTTCTATAAATGAAAAACTCAGCTTTTGTCCTTCTTCACTGCCATGTTTCTCTCTCCTGTGGTTTTCCTTTAACACTCACGTGGAATGCTTCACTCTCACATTTCTGGTCACCCTGTGTGGTGGGGTGGGTTTCACCAAAACAACAAGCAAGTCTCCAATAACAGCTGGATGTCCTACAATGTAACTCAATTCTGGCACTATCTACCTGGAGATAGGGTCAGATCTCACAGATCAGGGTTCAGTCCCTTAAGACTGTGCTCCCCCACCCCTCCTCCAGATGCCAGTGGCAAACTCAGGTTATCACTTTTGCTTTTGACCAATCAAGCTATAGGTCAGAGGTGCCAACTACCTTCTCCTTGGGTTCGATTAATTAGTTAAAGGAACTCACAGAACTCAGGGAAACACTTACTTACATTTACCAGCTTATTAAAGAATATGATGCAGGATATAGATGAACAGCCAGATAAAGAGATACATACGGCACAGTCTGGAAGGTCCCCATTGAGGTGAGGTGTGTCATGCTCCAGTGTAGATATGTTTGAATCCCCCACTACCGGAATTTTATGACGCTTCCTAACATTCAGTTCAGTTCAGTTGCTCAGTCGTGTCCGACTCTTTGCAACCCCATGAATCGCGGCACGCCAGGCCTCCCTGTCCATCACCAACTCCCTGAGTTCACTCAGACTCACGTCCATTGAGTCGGTGATGTCATCCAGCCATCTCATCCTCTGTCGTCCCCTTCTCCTCCTGTCCCCAATCCCTCCCAGCACCAGAGTCTTTTCCAATGAGTCAATTCTTCGCATGAGGTGGCCAAAGTACTGGACTTTTAGCTTTAGCATCATTCCTTCCAAAGAAATCCCAGGGCTGATCTCTTCAGAATGGACTGGTTGGATCTCCTTGGAGTCCAAGCGACTCTCAAGAGTCTTCTCCAATACCAAAGTTCAAAAGCATCAATTCTTTGGTGTTCAGCTTTCTTCACAGTCCAACTCTCACATCCATTCATGACCACTGGAAAAACCACAGTCTTGACAAGACAGACCTTTGTTGGCAAAGTAATGTCTCTGCTTTTTAATATGCTATCTAGGTTGGTCATAACTTTCCTTCCAAGGAGTAAGCGTCTTTTAATTTCATGGCTGCAATCATCATCTGCAGTGATTTTGGAGCCAAAAAATATAAAGTCTGACACTGTTTCCCCATCTATTTCCCATGAAGTGAAGGGACCAGATGCCATGATCTTAGTTCCTGAATGTTGAGCTTTAAGCCAACTTTTTCACTCTCCTCTTTCACTCTCATCAAGAGGCTTTTGAGTCCCTCTTCACTTTCTGCCATAAGGGTGGTGTCATCTGCATATCTGAGGTGATTGATATTTCTCCCGGCAATCTTGATCCCAGCTTGTGCTTCTTCCAGCCCAGCGTTTCTCATGATGTACTCTGCATAGAAGTTAAATAAGCAGGGTGACAATATACAGCCTTGACAAACTCCTTTTCCTATTTGGAACCAGTCTGTTGTTCCATGTCCAGTTCTAACTGTTGCTTCCTGACCTGCATACAGGTTTCTCAAGAGGCAGGTCAGGTGCTCTGGTATTCCCATCTCTTTCAGAATTTTCCACAGTTTATTGTGATCCACACAGTCAAAGGCTTTGGCATAGTCAATAAAGCAGAAATAGATGTTTTTCTGGAACTCTCTTGCTTTTTCCATGATCCAGCGGATGTTGGCAATTTGATCTCTGGTTCCTCTGCCTTTTCTAAAACCAGCTTGAACATCTGGAAGTTCACGGTTCACTTATTGCTGAAGCCTGGCTTGGAGAATTTTGAGCATTACTTTACTAGCATGTGAGATGAGTACAATTGTGCGGTAGTTTGAGCATTCTTTGGCATTGCCTTTCCCTGGGATTGGAATGAAAACTGATCTTTTCCAGTCCTGTGGCCACTGCTGAGTTTTCCCAATTTGTTGGCATATTGAGTGCAGCAATTTCACAGCATCATCTTTTAGGATTTGAAATAGTTAAACTGGAATTCCATCACCTCCACTAGCTCTGTTTCATAGTGATGCTTTCTAAGGCCCACTTGACTTCACATTCCAGGATGTCTGGCTCTAGGTGAGTGATCACACCATCGTGATTATCTGGGTCATGAAGATCTTTTTTGTACAGTTCTTCTGTGTATTCTTGCCACCTCTTCTTAATATCTTCTGCTTCTGTTAGGCCCATACCATTCCTGTCCTTTATCGAGCCCATCTTTGCATGAAATGTTCCCTTGGTATCTCTAATTTTCTTGAAGAGATCTCTAGTCTTTCCCATTCTGTTGTTTTCCTCTATTTCTTTGCATTGATCGCTGAGGAAGGCTTTCTTATCTCTGCTTGCTATTCTTTGGAACTCTGTGTTCAGATGCTTATATCTTTCCTTTTCTCCTTTGCTTTTTGCTTCTCTTTTCACAGCTATTTGTGCCATGGTCAATTATTAAATCCATTTTCAGAGCCTCTCCCTTCCCTGGAGGATGGAGGGGGTGGGACTGAAAATTCTAAGCTTCTAATCATGGCTTGGTCTTTCTGGTGACCAGACCCCATCTAGGAGCCCACCCAGAGTTGCCTCTTTAGGACAGAAGATGATCTTAGTACTTTTATCACTTAGGAATTTACAAGGGTTTCAGGAGCCCTATGTCCGACACAGGGTCAAAGACAAATAATAGGACAATGTTTTTATCACTCAGGAACTGACAAGAGTTTTAGGAGCTCAGTGCCAGGAACAGGGCCAGGGATGATAGTGTATATAAATCTTACAGTGACTTTCACAAAATAATGCCTCATAACCAAACAAAAGAGCACTATCACGTGTATTCAGCCCCCATCACAGGCGCTAGCCTAACCCATGTTCTCTACAATACCTCAGCCACCAACCACCTATTTAGTAAAGAATGGATTATACTGATTTCAATTCGTACCACATGGTCTCTCAGTTCATTAAAGACCTTTGATCATATCTGGCTTTTACAAAAACCTGCCCACCCTCCCTAAAATACGAGCACCCTCAGTTTCTTGTCCTGTTCTCTACTTTGTCTTCCTGCATTAGTCTAATCACTTTCTGACACTGTGATACAGATTTGTCTGTCGCCCTACTCCACCACTCCTTATCCTTTTACCTTTGGCCTAACAACCTTTTTTTTACCACCTAACTTTTCCTGTTTTGTTCACCACTGTATTCCTTACTGCCTAGAACAGTATCCAGCACATAGCAAGTACTCAACAGATATCAACAGCTTTTTGAAGGACTGGTTGAATTAAATAATGTCTTCCCAATGAATATTTAAATTCGTGAGGTCAGAGTCCACGTCAGATTTTCTTACTAACCTATCCCCAGTAAGAATGTCACATGGAAAGTGGAGAGTAAAATCCCTGAATGAATGAATAGTAGGAAAGGAGAGGACTAAAATCGTATCTTTTTCCTAAGGAACACATTTGGGCTGAGGAAGATGGAAAGGAGCATTAACAGGGAAAAAGAGAAAGCTAGAGTGGTGACAGGAGTGGCAAGGGACACTGGAGATAGAACTGTCCTATATCGCATGGCTGTTTAAAGAGTGTATAAAGAGAACATCTAGAGTTTAAGAACTTAACTTGTTTCTGTAACATGTTCAATAAGTAAGCAATCAGTGACTAGAAGAAAAAGGCTGTCAGAGCCTGAACACCAGGGAAGACATTAATGTCTTCACTTGAGGTTTAAACAGAATTGAAATGCCACATACAACATCAAGAATCAAATTATCAAGTTCCAAGCAATGTCAACTTCCCATCAAAGGTCTTTTGTTTGTTTTTAACATGTCTAACAATTAACCCTTTTCTAAGGGCCTTTGCACTCATTTCATGTGCCAGCAAAGTAATGCTCAAAATCCTTCAGGCTAGGCTTCAACAGTATGTGAACCAAGAAATTCCAAATGTACAAGCTGGATTTAGAAAAGGCAGAGCAACCAGAGGTCAAATTGCCAACACCCGCTGAATCATAGAAAAAGCAAGGGAATTTCAGAAAAACATCTACTTCTGCTTCATTGACTACACTAAAGCCTTTGACTGTGGATCACAACAGACAATAAAATTCCAAAAGAGATTTCTCACCTGCCTCCTGAGAAACCTGTATGCAGATCAAGAAGCAACAGCTAGAAGCAGACATGGAACAATGGACTGGTTCCAAACTGGGAACAGAGTATATCAAGGTTGTATATTGTCACCCTGCTTATTTAACTTATATGCAGAGTACATCATGTGAAATGCTGGGCTGGATGAATCACAAGCTGGGATCAAGATTGCCAAGAAAAATGTCAACAACCTCAGATACACAGATGATACAACTCTAATGGCAGAAAGTGAAGGAAATTAAAGAGACGCTTGATGAGGGTGAAAGAGGAGAGTGAAAAAGATGGCATAAAAGTCAACATTCAAAAAACTAATATCATGGCATCCAGTCCCTCACTTCATGGCAAATAGATGGGTAAAAAGTGGAAACAGTGGCAGATTTTATTTTCTTGGGCTCCAAAATCACTGCAGACAGGGACTACAGCCACAGAATTAAGAGATGCTTGCTCCTTGGAAGAAAAGCTATGACAAACCTAGACAGATTATTAAAAAGCAGAGACGTCACTTTGCCAACAAAGGCCCATATCAAAGCTATGGAGAGACTTTTCCAGTAGTCATGCATGGATGTGACAGTTGGACCATAAATAAGGCTGAGCACTGAAGAATTGATGCTTTTGAACTGTGGAGCTAGAGAGGACTCTTGAGAGGCCCTTGGACAGCAAGCAGATCAAACCAGTTAATCCTAAAAGAAATCAACCCTGAATATTCATTGGAAGGACTGATGCTGAAGCTGAAGCTTCAATACTTTGGCCACCTGAGGCAGTGAGTCAACACATTGTAAAAGACTCTGATGCTGGGAAAGATTGAGGGCAGGAGGAGAAGAGGGCAACAGAGGATGAGATGGTTGGATGGCATCACCGACTCAATGGATATGAGTTTGAACAAACTCTGGGAAATGGTGATGGAGAGGGAAGCCTGGCATGCTGCAGTCCACGGGGTCACAAAGAGTCAGACATGACTTCGGGACTGAACAACAACAAGGGCTTTTAACAGTACTTCTCCACTTAATTAAATAGGAGAGAGGCTCTTGAACTTTCAGCCAATTTATAGGTAATAATCCTATTGAGCAACTGATCATAATTAATATGCTTACGTTTTATAATTGTATCCCATAAAATATTTTCAGAAAATTATATTACTCATTTTAAAATTATTTTTTGACATATAGTTGCTTTACATTACTATGCCAATTTTTGCTATACAGCAAAGTGAATCAGTCATACATACATATATGAAAGTGAAAGTGAAAGTCACTCAGACATGTCTGACTCTTTGCAACCCCATAGACCCTATACAGTCCATGGGGTCGCCTGCATTGCAGATGTGTTCTTTACGAACTGAGCTATCAGGGAAGCCCACATATACACATAACCCCACTTTTTTTGATATATTACTCATTTTAAGAATGCTTCAGCATGATTAACACATGCTCCTTAGTTTCCATGGTAACAATGACCGGGCCAGGCTCTTGACCACCATTTGTGTGTTAGAGAGGCACCAACATTCCTCCTTGAGAATACACCATTGCCCCTACCACTTCACAGAGAAGGGCAGGACCACCATTAAGACATACAGTCTTGTTTGGCTATCAAATGAGGATGTAATTATCTTCCATGTTTGGCTAAGTCCAAAGTCATAAAACTCTCCATTTAACCAACAATACATAACAGCAGTACTCCAGGTATCTACTGAAAAATATTACTTCAAAGTCGTTGGTATCCAATGTTATTAATTATCATTAGATGTGAAAAACAATATTTGTGGAAAATTTTCTGAAAGAGATGCACTCCACCTATTTTTAAAACAGCCTAAAATCTATCCTGGTATTAAATTGTGTGTGCTTACTTTAGTTGTGTCCAACTCTTTGCAACCCTATGGACTGTAGCCTGCCAGGCTCCTCTGTCCCTGGGATTTTCCAGGTAAGAATATTAGAGTGGATTGCCATGCCCTTCTCCAGGGGATCTTCCCAACCCAGGGACTGAACCCATTTCTCATATCTTCTGTATTGCAGGCGGATTATTTACCACCAGTGTCACCTGGGAAGTTTTAAACAATCAAAAAGCTGTATATTGGCTCCCTCAGAGAAATACTCTCCTTTAATGTCCCTTTGGCATTATGCTATCAAGATATATTGAGAGCCCTATGAAACGCATTACTGAATTCACTACTGGGATGTTGTGGGGGATATTGTTCATCACACGGCACAGTATCTTCTCCATGAGGTTGAGGAGATCAACAGGTTCCAGTATCATCCTATTTAATATGAAAGTGAAAGTGTTAGTTGCTCAGTCATGTCCAATTCTTTGTGACCCCATTGACTACAGCATGCCAGGCTCCACCGTCCATGGCATTTTCCAGGCAAGAATACTAGAGTGGGTTGCCATTTCCTTCTCCAGGGGATCTTTCCAACCCAGGGATTGAACCCAGATCTCTGCATTGCAGGCAGATTCTTTACCATCTGAGCCACCGAGGAAGCCATACTTACTTATTATATTGTAATATACTTAGTTGTTCTTCTCTGGCAGAAATAATTTTCATTTGTAAATACTGAATAATGAAATAACTGTGCTTCCTTTTTTGTGCTGACCATGAGAAATCACAGTTTTAATGCTCATATTAGAAAAGAAGAAAAGCTTAAAATTAATTATCTAAGTTTCCTTTTTAAAAAGCCAGAAAAAGAGAGCAAGTTAAACCAAAACCAAGTAGGCTAAAAGGAGGAAAAAAGCACAAATCATTGAATTTCTCAAATAATAAAGAAAATCAACTAAAAATTGGTTCCTTTAAAAGATTAACAAATTGAGAAGCTCCTAGCAAAGTCAGTCAAGAAAAAGAGAGAGCAGACAAAAAATACTAGTATGAGATATGAAGGAAGAAACATCACTATATATCCTAAGGACATTGAAAGGATAATAAGAGAATACTAGGAACAATGCTATGCCCATGAGTCTGGTAACTTCGATGAAATGGACATACTGCTTGAAACAACTTTTCAAAATGGACACAAAAGAAACAGAAAACATGAGTAGTCTTCTATCTATTAAACAGATTGAATGTCATCAAAAAGCTTCCCACAAAGACTACTCCCAGTCAGAAGACATCTATAAAACATTTTAAGAGGAAGTAACATCAATATGCACGCATGCTAAGTTGCTTCAGTCATGTCTGACTGTAGCCCACCAGGCTCCTCTGTCCATGGGATTCTCCAGGCAAGAATCCTGGAGCAGGTTGCCATTTCCTTCTCCAGGGATCTTTGCTACTCAAGGATCAAACCCATGTCTCTTATATCTGCTCCACTGGCAGGCAGTTTATTTTACCACTAGTGCCACCTGGGAAGTACAACATCAATATTATACCACCCTTTTAAAAATAAAGGAAATAGAGAAAAAGGAAATGTTTCCTGGTTCAAGGAAACCCATGCTTACCCCTTGTGTTCAACTTTGTCCTGGCAATCCTAGCCAATGCAACAAAGCAAGAAAAATACATAATAAAAAACATAAAGATCAGAAAGAATAAGTAAAAGTACCAGTATTCACAGACAATAAGATTGTCCAGATAAAAATACTGAGGAATCTACAAAACAACTACTAAAACTGAATAACTGTCCTAAAGTTGCACCATTAATAAAATCAAAACTGGATTTGAGCACAAACAGTATGGCTCCCAAACTCTTAACCCCTACATTAAACTTTCTACTTAGAGAAGAGCATGCAGCTACATTTTTATTAGCCACAAACCTCAACACAACCACTACAGTATGTATTTGTAGCCTCATCTGATGCTTTGGAAACAGAGGTTCAGAAGAATTAATAATGTCACCAAGATCACAGGGCTAAAGGGTTGGAAGTGGCAAAATTTGAATCCAGGTCTGGCAGACCTTAAAACAAGGTTGAACTGAAAATACCATATTTTCCAGATTGGATAAGGAAACGAGAAGATCCAGATCTAGATGGTAAGGTCCTAAAACAAAGCAGTAGAATTCAAAGACCAAGAGAAGAACTGGTGACTGGTTAGGGACATAGGAAATGCAAGACAGAGGTAATGCAAAGTTTTGAGAATGATTAATTAATAAAACAGAAAAGCAAGGAGGAAAAACTGATGGAGAAGAGAGTTAAGAAAGATGAAATCAGTTTTAGACAAGCTGAAAATCAACTTGTTAGGCCAAGGATAGTTTTGACAGCAAATGATAGAAAACCTAACAGAGTGGTTTCCAGAAATACAGTACGTTTTTCTTCACAAAACAAGAGAGCTGAAGGTAGGCAACTATTGATTTAAATTCAGCAGCTGTACAAAGTCAGAACTGAAGTCTGTGCTTCTCCTGGCCCTTCCTTCTGGCATTATAATATGGTTACCATAGGCCTAAGGTAGTAATTTCAGGCGGAAGGAAGAGAACAAAGTAGTGTCAAACACATCTGTATCTTTCATCAGTAAGGCAAAAGCTATCCTAGAAGCCTCTAACAGGGTTTTACTATGTCTTATTGGCCAGAAGTGTATCCCATGGGCACCAAGCCTCTAGAGAGGCTGGAAAGATAAGTATTTTGTCTTTTTCTAACCTCTCTAGCAGAAGTAGGTGAAGGAAAACAATATCTGCCCCAGATTATTAATGGGATATTTGATATGGGAATATCCGACAGGGAAACAAAAGGGCATCTAGTCTAGAAGATAGACCATGGATACAGGATGTAAGCAATGTGCACAGTTAAAACACAGGAATGCATTGGTGCTCTAAGAAGAATGTGCATGAAGAGAACACAGGGTAGTGACGGTGCTTTGTTTTTCTGTCCATGCAGGGAAAGCAAGTAACACACATGGATGCGGAGGAGTAAACACGGCACCCAGCGCCTCTACTCCAGCCAGTCAGATTGTTTGCTTTCCTATGTGTGACTGGGTCTTTCCCTGTCCTCCTCTACACCCAGTTAGTTCCATCCTCTTTCTCTTTCCTCAGTCTCTCAGTTTTCCCAAGACGGTCTCTCCTTTCTCTTTCCTTCAATTTTCAATTAAAGGTTGTTGTTGTTTAGTTGCTAAGTCATGTCCGATTCTTTTGTCACCCCATGGACTGTAGCCCACCAGGCTCCTCTGTCCATGGAATTTCCCAGGAAAGAATACTGGAGTGGGTTGCCATTTCCTTCTCCAGGGGGTCTCCCCAAGTCAGGGATCGAGCCCACATCTCCTGCATTGGCAGGCAGATTCTTTACCACTGAGCAACCTGAGAAGCCCATGAATTAAAGTACTGGAAGAAAATCTCACTCTTCACTGCCACCATTCAAGTACATAAAAATGGATCTAAATCTATCTAAAGAGAAAGTAGCTGCCTTGGGTTTAGGGAGATGAAAAAAGATAAGAAGCAGCTACTCCAGAAGGGCTATGAAATCTTATAAGCCCATAGAAAATTCAAACTAAAGAGCATCTGCCCATCCTAGCCTCACTGGAGGAGCATGAAGTCCATTTAGGGGAAGCCAAACTAAGACAAGACAAATTTGCTTTGCTGAGTATGACTCTCCCTGATGACTCTTTAGGTTTCCAGTCTGTGTTCAGGAGACCAGACTGTAGGACCAGGGTGAGATGAACCAGGTACCTTTTTCTCAGGGCTACTGCTTTGCAAGCACACCATTCCCCATGTGCCTCTGATCTGAGGGAGTCCAGTTCCTATTGAACCTTTCCTTGCCTAAATCCTAAAAGCACAGGTAAAATAAGCACCACAGAACTTAATCCTGATTACACATGAGGATGTGATGTTCTCTAAATGCTCCACACATACGGTCCCATGTTTTGGAGCTACCATGAGATGTCCCTCAAGAAGTTGTAGATAAGATAGTGGCCAAGTACTTAAATTTCAAGAACAGTATATTTTCTAACATCACAAAAAGAGATCACTTGACATGCACTCATAATGCAAGTATATAACCCTTCTGTGAAAGACTGTTGTCAAAAAAAAATCAAATCAATTAATAAAACTGATCAAGCCCTAGAGCCAAATACCAATTTACAGGAAATACAAGGGCCAAAGGCACATATTAAAAGACACCATGAAGGTATAATTAAAATTCAGACTGTAAAAATCTACCTGCTTCTTCAACAAATATATTACAAGGAATAAAAAGAGAGAGCTATAGGGAAAATCCAGAGATTAAAAAAGACCTAGATACATATCAACTAAATACAACTTGTTTGGATCCAAATAAAAACAAACTGCAAAAAAGAAAAAGTGATGATGAAATGGGAAAGTCTGCACTGTGACTGGATATTTGATCATATTAGGAAATTAGTGTTAATTTTAAAATATGTGACAATATACTTAGAGTCCTTAGGTACTAGAGATATATATGTAAATATTTACAGATAAAATGATACTATATGGGACTTGTGATAAAATAATCCTGGCAGTGGTGGGGGACAGTTCAGTTCAGTTTAGTCACTCAGTCGTGTCCACTCTTTGAGACCCCATGAACCACAGCACACCAGGCCTTCCTGTCCATCACCAACTCCTGGAATTTACTCAAACTCATGTCCATTGAATAGGTGATGCCATCCAACCATCTCATCCTCCGTCATCCCCTTCTCCTCCTGCCCTCAATCTTTCCTAGCATCAGGGTCTTTTCAAATGAGTCAGCTCTTCACATCAGGTGGCCAAAGTAGTGGAGTTTCAGCTTCAACATCAGTCCTTCCAATGAACACCCAGGACTGATCTGCTTTAGGATGGACTGGTTGGATCTCCTTGCAGTCCAAGGGACTCTCAAGAGTCTTCTCCAACACCATAGCTCAAAAGCATCAATTCTTCGGCGCTCAGCTTTCTTTATAGTCCGACTCTCACATCCATACATGACTACTGGAAAAAACAGAGCCTTGACTAGATGGACCTTTGTTGACAAAGTAAGGTCTCTGCTTTTTAATATGCTGTCTAGGTTGGTTATAACTTTCCTTCCAAGGAGTAAGTGTCTTTTAATTTCATGGCTGCAATCACCATCTGCAGTGATTTTGGAACCCCAAAAAATAAAGTCAGCCACTGTTTCCATGTCTATTTCTCATGAAGTGATGATGGGACCAGATGCCATGATCTTAGTTTTCTGAATGTTGAGCTTTAAGCCAACTTTTTCACTCTCCTCTTTCACTTTCATCAAGAGGCTTTTCAGTTGTTCACTTTCTGCCATAAGGGTGGTGTCATCTGCATATGTGAGGTTATTGATATTTCTCCTGGCAATCTTGATCCCAGCTTGTGCTTCTTCCAGCCCAGCGTTTCTCATGATGTACCCTGCATATAAGTTAAATAAGCAGGGTGATAATATACAGCCTTGACGTACTCCTTTTCCTATTTGGAACCAGTCTGTCGTTCCATGTCCAGTTCTAACTGTTGCTTCCTGACCTGCATACAGGTTTCTCAAGAGGCAGGTCAGGTGGTCTGGTATTCCCATCTCTTTCAGAATTTTCCACAGTTGATTGTGATCCACACAGTCAAAGGCTTTGGCATAGTCAATAAAGCAGAAATAGATGTTTTTCTGGAACTATCTTGCTTTTTCGATGATCCAGCGGATGTTGGCAATTTGATCTCTGGTTCCTCTGCCTTTTCTAAAACCAGCTTGAACATCTGGAGCACAGAGCAGCAGGTGCACAGTGCAGAAGGGAGTGGCCGAAAGGAGATACCCCACATTCAAGGTCAGAAGCAGCGGCTGAGAGGAGTTACCCCATGTCCAAGGTCAGGAGCGGCGACCATAAGGATATACCCCACGTCCAAGATAAGGAGCAGGGGCTGCGCTTTGTTGGAGCAGCCATGAAGAGATACCCCACGTCCAAGGTAAGAGAAATGCAAGTAAGACCATAGGCGCTGAGAGAGGGCATCAGAGGGCAGACACACTGAAACCATAATCACAGACAACTAGCCAATCTGATCACATGGACCACAGCCTTGTCTAACTCAATGAAACTAAGTCATGCTGTGTGGGGCCACCCAAGACGGGTGGTTCATGGTGAAGAGGTCTAACAGAATGCGGTCCACTGGAGAAGGGAACAGCAAACCACTTCAGTATTCTTGCCTTGAGAACCCCATGAACATTATGAAAAGGCAAAAAGACAGAACACTGAAAGATGAACTCCCCAGGTCAGTAGGTACCCAGTATGCTACTGGAGATCAGTGCAGAAATAACTCCAGAAAGAATGAAAGGATGGAGCCAAAGCAAAAACAACACCCACTTATGGATGTGACTGGTGATAGAAGCAAGGTCTGACAAGTATAGAGCAATATTGCAGGAATGTTAGGAATTGTTAGGACACTGGAATGTTAGGTCCATGAATCGAAGCAAATTGGAAGTGGTCAAACAGGAGATGGCAAGAATGAACATCAACATTCTAGCAATCAGCGAACTAAAATGGACTGGAATGGGTGAATTTAACTCAGATGACCATTATATCTACTACTGTGGGCAAGAATTCCTTAGAAGAGATGAAGTAGCCATCATAGTCAACAAAAGAGTCCGAAATGCAGTACTTGGATGTTATCTCAAAAACGACAGAATGATCTCTGTTCGTTTTCAAGGCAAACCATTCAATATCACAGTAATTGAAGTCTATATCTGACCAGTAATGCTGAAGAAGCTGATGTTGAATGGTTCTATCAAGACCTACAAGACCTTTTAGAACTAACACCCAAAAAAGATGTCCTTTTCATTATAGGGAACTAGAATGCAAAAGTAGGAAGTCAAGAAACACCTGGAGTAACAGGCAAATTTGGCCTTGGAGTACAGAATGAAGCAGGGCAAAGGCTAATAGAGTTTCGCCAAGGGAACGCACTGGTCATAGCAAACACCCTCTTCCAACAACACAAGAGAACACTCTACACATGGACATCACTAGATGGCCAATACCAAAATCAGATTGATTATATTCTTTGCAGCAAAGATGGAGAAGCTCCATACAGTCAGCAAAAATAAAACCAGGAGCTGACTGTGGCTCAGATCATGAACTCCTTATTGCCAAATTCAGACTTAAATTGAAGAAAGTGGGGAAAACTACTAGACCATTCAGGTATGGTCTAAATCAAATCCCTTATGATTATACAGTGGAAGTGAGAAGTAGACTTAAGGGACTAGATCTGACAGAGTGCCTGATGAACTATGGACAGAGGTTCGTGACATTGTACAGGAGACAGGGATCAAGATCATCCCCAAGAAAAAGAAATGCAAAAAAGCAAAATGGCTGTCTGAGGAGGCCTTACAAATAGCTGTGAAAAGAAGAGAAGCGAAAAGCAAAGGAAAAAAGGAAAGATATACCCATTTGAATGCAGAGTTCCAAAGAATAGCAAGGAGAGATAAGAAAGCCTTCCTCAGCATTCAAGGCAAAGAAATAGAGGAAAACAATAGAATGGGAAAGACTAGAGATCTCTTCAAGAAAACTAGAGATATCAAGGGAACATTTCATGCAAAGATGGGCTCAACAAAGGACAGAAATGGTATGGACCTAACAGAAGCAGAAGATATTAAGAAGAGGTGGCAATAATACACAGAAGAACTGTACAAAAAAGATCTTCATGACCCAGATAATCACGATGGTGTGATCACTCATCTAGAGCCAGACATCCTGGAATGTGAAGTCAAGGCCTTAGAAAGCATCACTATGAACAAAGCTAGTGGAGGTGATGGAATGCCAGTTGAGCTATTTCAAATTCTAAAAGATGATGCTGTGAAAGTGCTGCACTCAATATGTCAGCAAACTTGGAAAACTCAGCAGTGGCCACAGGTCTGGGGGACAAGTGGGTATAAATAAAACAACATTGAATGTGAGTTGATGACTGTTGGAGGCAAAGGGGGTGGAACAACAGAGTTATTATACTATTCTCTCTTCTTTTACATATGTTGAAATTTTCCATAATAAACTTCAAAAAATAAAAATTAGAATAGAGCTATGCCATGTCATATCATTTTTTTAAAGTATTCACATCAGCCAAGAAAATAAGGGAAAATCAGAGGCAGATGCTGGTGCCCAGTCAAGCCCTTTCTATGGCAGAGGGGCCCAGTGTGAAGACTTGCCCTAAAAGTTGCAGAGGCTATTTCATCCCTGAGGAAGAGGATGCCTCTGGACATCTCACCCTGGTCCCAAAAGTACTTTCTACAATTAGGGAGCTGCCCTGAAGCTGAAGGTAAAATGATGACTACAATACAACCTAGCAATACAATACAACATCAAGAGATGCACAGAAAGGAGTAGATAGGCAACTGTGATGAAGCCTGAGTCGTGCTATTACATTGTTGGACAAAGTGTAACAAAGAGTCCTATGGGAGCACTCAGAAGATCCTCTAACTGGAAGAGGTGATGACCAAACTGCCCTGAAGAATTCCCAGAACTATCTTCTGATTATAATTCAATTCCCAAGCTCTGTTGCTCTAGGAAGAGGATGAGCTGGCCAGAAGTTGTAAGTGTCCTGATCTCCTGGCAGCTTTGCCTCTCATCGTAAATGTACAACATGGCCTTCTAATAACAATTGGATTTCCATACAGCTTGCCTAGAGAAGGAACATATTAGCCCAAGGATGGCAGTATCCACTTCTCTGATGCTCAGTTCAGTGCAGTTCAGCTCAGTTCAGTTGCTCAGTCATGTCTGACTCTTTATGACCCCATGGACTGCAGCACACCAGGCCTCCCTGTCCATCACCAACTCCCGGAGCTTACTCAAACTCATGTCCATCGAGTCGGTGATGCCATCCAACCATCTTCATCCTCCGTTGTCCCCTTCTCCTCCTGCCTTAATCCTTCCCAGCATCAGGGTCTTTTCAAGTGAGTCAGTTCTTCGCATCAGGTGGCCAAAGTATTGGAGTTTCAGTTTCAGCATCAGTTCTTCCAATGAATATTCAGGACTGATCTCCTTTAGAATGGACTGGTTGGATCTCCTTGCAGTCCAAGAAATTCTCAAGAGTCTTCTCCAACACAACAGTTCAAAAGCATCAATTCTTTGGTGCTCAGCTTTCTTTATAGTCCAACTCTCACATCTGTACATGACTACTGGAATTATCAAATTAATAAACTTTCTGGTTTTTATAGGTTCTGAGAGTTTGGTGCCTATATATCTATCCCTGGAAAAAATGCATTAATTCTTGATGTGCTGACTAATCAGAATTTCAAGACTATAAGACCAGCCCAGAATCCTGGGTAATGTCATCCCTTGGAACCTGCCTAGGTAGACATCAGCGTTCCCCTGCCTTCTGCTGTGCATGCTTCTTTGATCTTCTAGATTCCTTAAGGCTGGGACTGTGTCTGATGCTTCTTTGATAGCTGAGTCATCCTCTTTCACCATGTCTGCTAAAAAGCATGCTCGTTTTTAACAAATTTGTTTCTTGATTTCTTTCACTCTCATTCAACCCCATCAAAAATAGCTAACTCAACGTCTATTCAGGAATCAAGTCAAATGCAAGAACTATGTAAGGGGCATTTTTTAATGAAAAATTAATAATTTTAAAACTCTTTGGCTGTTTTGAAAGATGACAACATTTTTCACATAGTCATACTATATTAACTTCCTTTTCTGCTTAGGTGGTCCACAATTTAATCAACCAAGGACCTCCCTCCACACTATACTTTTAACTGAAGAACAAGAAACCAAACATTGTCAACTCCTTCCCAGACAAAGAACAACTTTCATCTCCAGTGATTTCTCTGTTGATCACTTAGGTAGATTCTTTGACCTGTAACAGGGGATGGCAAACTTTTTCTTCAAATATCCACAGAGCAAATACTTCAAAAGCTGTGAGCCACAGTGTCCTGCTATTGTGCTGTGAAAGCAGCCATGGACAATATGTAGCCAAATGAGCATGGCTGTGTTTCAGCAAAACTTTGCTTGTGGACATTGACATTTGAATTTCATATAAATTTCATGGGTCACAAAAGATTAATCTTGTGGTTTATTTCCAACCACTCAGAAATGTGAAAAACCTTCTTAGCTCAGGAGACACACGAGCAGCTGCCGGATCTGGCCCATGGGCCATAGTTTGCCAATTCCTGCTCCACAGTGATGAATACTGGCAACAGTTCACTACACATACTGTGAATGTGTGTGGTCCCTTCATAACACGCCCTTACCAACCATGAGAATTATGATATATAACAGTTCTTAAATTCTCAAGTGGCAAAACTTACAAGCTTGTGGGAAAAATATTTTCACTAATATTTTTAAAAATGGTCAACACATTTTTAAAAGGCATTTTGCATATAAAATATCTTTTATAAAAATATATTTTACATATCTTAAATGCCAAATAGTGGGGTACTGTGTAATACATTTCTAGTTACCATCCCTGCTCAAAAAAAATTCGTAAGATAAATGAGGCAATGCTAAGCTTGTTTTGCTTTGACAATGTTTTCTGTTGAGACTTTTTTCAATGTATTTTTATTCATCCAAATGTTCAATGGCTTTCTGACTTTTACAATTAGTATTCATACACTCTCACCTTCTGAGTTGTACCATAGTCCAAGAACTTGGATGCGTGATACATAAAAAGCTTTAGATTTTGTTTCTTCAACCTAATCCACATATCTACATATTTTTAACCTCCCTCCCCATACATAAGCTTATAGAGCATTGCCTATCTATGACAACTTCCTAGGCACACTTAACAAATATTTCTACTGGATTATTTTCCTTGTTTTTGTTTATTTGTTTCATTACACATCCTTTACTCCTGCAGACTTTCTACTTTAACTCCCCTTTTTATTTCCAACCCTCCATTGCTCTTTTTCTAGCTGTCCACAACAGTTGATGCTTAAATGATACATATATCTAAACTATATTTCCCAGCTGTGGAAAAGGTCCCAGCATCATTTCCCCAGACAGGACATCAAGGATCACTGTACCATTTCCTCTTTGCTTCTGTGTGTGCTTGCAGAAGTCCATAATCGAGAGTTTTAGAAAAGCAGAGCATATGTTTTTATACTCTTGATTTGGTCACAAGAGGAATTTGAGGTTGAGATGAAATGAGCATATTTATCTGCCACACCTAAGTGTCCTTGTTCACACTGCTCCCAGAATTTTCTGCCTGAGAAAATTCCCCTCAACCTCCAAGGACAGGAACCTGTGGGAAGCATCTGTGGCAGATCTGCCGAGGCTCTCCTCTGCATCCCCAAAGCATTTCCTACATCTCCATTAAAGCACTTACGACTGCATTGCGCTTGCTTGTTTATGTAACTGTCCCACCCCCACCTGCCCACCCCACTAAGTCAATAAACAACTTTCATCTTTTCTTGTTTTCCCCTGCCTCCCCCATGCCCAACACAGTGCCTGGAATAGAGCATCAAGATTGCATTTCTCAGAAATATTGAGGGCAGTGTCCCAAAAGGAAGGACTCAGGGGGCTTCCCCAGCCAACTTCCATCAGCATCCTTAATCTCCCTCCTCCCCTAAAAAGTCAGCAGACAATCTAAGTAAAAATGGTTAGATTTTTAAAAATTGGAAAAAAAAAAACAAACACTTCAAAACAAGTATCTCAAGGCCCTCTTATCAAGAGACTGCCACTCTTAAACTCTTCTTCAAAGAAATTCTAGCAACAACACCGTGGAAAATGCAAGGTTCTCTTAACACTACAAAATAATATGCCACATGGCACCTCACAGTTTTCACATTACTTTCACGATTTTTTTTTCCCATTTGGCCCACTAATCCTTGGTAAGACAGATAGCATTAGCCTCATTTTTCAGTCACTCAAGGAAATAAAAGTGACATGTCCAAGATCAGAGCTTGTGGCTGGTGACAGCTCTAGGCCTAAAACACTTAATTTGATTAAGGGTTAAATCTTAAATTGATCTGTCTACTCTCCAGCACTCCAGGAAAATTAGGCTTGGTATCTATGGAGGATTCTACCCCCAACTCTACCCTTGAACATTCTGTAGTATCAGAATAAATTGTGACAGTATGTTCTAAAAATCCATTCCAAACAAAAATCATTTGGGCAAATACACATTATGAAAAGACAGAGTCAAATATGCCCCACTTGTGTTAGTACTGTTCTATGATTTTTGCCACAAGTACTTACTGACTAGAGGGCTGCCAGTGAATTACTGACTGTTCAAAAAATGGCATGCCATGAATTTCTGCAAATGGAAATATGCAGTCTATTATCTAAACAATTCACTCATGAGGAAGTACCATTATTTATAAGGACAAGAGCTTGATTTTCTCTTCTTTGATAATTTGTCTTTCCTAAACTATTAAATTTAGATTACTTATCACATTAGCAGTCTCTTCACTTAGCTTCTCTACATAATTCTCTATGATTTAAACGTCACTTCAATTCTCTTACTATTTATTGCACACAACTCTTTTAATATTAGCACATATCATCTTAGATGTAAATAGGGCAGTGCCTGCCAAAAAATCTTGCTACTGTGTGGTAATTGAAAGGCAAAATTATTTCTCAGATATATTAAGTTATTCAAATGAGCCACATTTAGTTTTTTTCAAATTATTTAATTTTTTCAACAAAGGCCTATATAGTAAAGTATGCAAAGCACGTCACACTTAAGATTTTCAAGTTTGATCTGGTTACGAATCTGCTAATTGTAAAAATTTCAATATGGCAGAGTGCAAAATATTTCCCCCAAATGCAAATAGAGATGTCATGCAGATAACTGCAAGACATGAATCACTGCCCTGCTGCATCAAACTGGAAAAATCAGAGGCAGTTCACTCTGCAAGATCTCTCATCCAGTTCTTAAAAGTTCAGATGCATCACCTTTTAATCAGGGTAATAAACTAATTGCTAACATCCTGGGTAATGTTTACTGCTAAACCCACAATCTGGACAAACAGAAAATTATGCTGTCAGAGCCTGCAAACAACTGCAGTCCGCTGTTACACTGCACCCTCCTTACACAGGGCTGTCGTCGGGAGTTACAGTGCTTTACGGGTTTAATTTTGTTAGAGTAAGGGTCTCTTCCCGAGAGGTAGGGTATTAAGACGAAAGCAGTCTCCCGCGTGACCTTCCTAACACAGACCTTGAGCGAGCGACTGCGGGGGCAGAAGCTGAGAATTTCAGAAGGCACTTGACAGCTCAACTGGGTCCTTCACACTTGGCTTTCAGGAACAAAAAAAAAAGCACGTTACTCTGCACCTGCCTCTCCACCCACCCTCCTTGAAACTTATTTACCCCTAAGGATCTAAACAGCCAGAAGAGGTAGGAATCTAGTCTCTCCGGTGATGCCTAGGAAAATAAACCCCCGACCCGAGCGCCGAGCCGGGAGTCGAGAGGGGCAGGGGGCGAGGAGACCTTGAAGGAGGGGCGAGGGGGACCTGGAGGGGCTGGGGCTCCCCTCACTGCGCCTCAATTTCTCCACCACGTGTGAAAATCTCGCGCACCCGGTGCCCCAAGAGAGACCGGGGTCTGCGTCCCCTGGTCCCAGGCGCGGATCCTCCGCTCCCTCCCCGCTCAGGGACCCTCCTCCCGCGGCCCCGGCGGGCGTCCCCGCGGCGGTCTCCGGGCAGAGACAGCGCGCGGAGCCCCGGCCGGCGGGGGCCCTTCCCCGGGTACCTTTTATCCAGACAGGCGATCCACTCGGCCGAGGAGGAAGAATGGGCAGCGTGCGCAGCGACCATGATGGGCAGCGGCGCGCGGTGTCCCCAGGCTGCGGCGACCTCCCGCGCTCGCTCTGCCTGCGCCTCACCCGCGCCTCGCCAGCCGCGCGGACCCGCTCCTCCCCGCCCGCCTCGCGCCCAGCGCCGCGGCCACGCGCCCGCCCTCCCCGCGGCCCGCCGGGCGGGGGGCCAGCAAGGGAGGGGACCCGAGGGGCGGGCCGCGGGGACCGCGCTGCACTGCGGCGCCCGGGGGTGGGGAGTCCCGCGGTCCCGCCCGCTGCGGGGAGGGGGCTGGGGGGCGACGCCGGGTGGCAGGCACCTGCGACAGGTGGCTGCTGCGTCTCCGGGAGACCTGGGCCGCACCCCTCACCTCGGGGCCTCCGGAGCGGGGAGGGAAGGAAGGCGCCGCGGGTGGGGGTTGTGGGACGGGGACGGATGTCAATGTCTATATATTTTTCATACAGCAAATGCCACTAAAATGGCTGCTGCCTCTCGGTTTCCTTAGAAACCCATTAGTCTCCCTCAGCAGCTGTCAAAACTTGCTGGCGGTTTCCTGCTCACCTTTGCTGTTTCTCCTTCAAAAAGGGATGGAGAGGAGGACTATCTGACTTGGCCTGGAGACACCGTCAGGGGTCCCAGTCTCCCCTGGGAGCTGAGGGAGGCCTGGGATGGAACGGAGAGGCAGTGCAGGCACGGCCGGAAGCCCAGAGGGTAGGCCAGGGCCCAGAATGGTGACCAGCGGTGACGGTTGTTTAATCACTAAGTTGTGTCCGACTCTTTCGGACACCATTGACTGCTGCCGACTAGGCTCCTCTGGCCGTGGGATTTTCTAGGCAAGAATACCGGAGTGGGTTGTCCTTTCCTTCCTTCAAGTCATGACTGAAGGGTTGACAAACTGAAGTTTGAGGCCTTGAACCTTGCAGTTGCTGGGGCTCCCATCACCTACTCAATGAAACACACACAAGCACACAATTAAGAATGGCGAGCAGTGGGGCCAGGGCAGAACTGTGGTTCGGATCGGGGACCAAGTTCCCACCACCCTTGGGGTAACCTGAGTGGTTGGCCCCACGTGTCCTTCACTCCGTGTCTGGAGTGTGGAAGGGGTGGTCACTACACCTGTCTCTGGTAGGTGTACAAAACTAATGATATGCTTAGAAGTTCAGTTGCACTCTGTCAAAAATCAAATTACACACCAGTGGTTGCTTAGGAATTTGGGGACAAGTTAAATCTTTTAGACTACTACCAAGCAGTGTTTTGATACTGATGGTGCATTTGGAAACAGACAATGAGGAAGGAGACAGAGCGTTGCTAACCTCACTCTGTTATTTTTTTTCTCTCCTACTCTCCTCTCATTCCTCTGCTCAAAGGATGTTCAAGGGGACTGAAGAGAATGAAACAGCAGGTGCATTCTGGCATCCTAATAAAAGCAGGTGCATTTTATCCCAATACAACTCCTCCAAAGAATCACCATTTCCCCTCTGCTCCCTAGCCAGGATCTGGTCTCAGACCTACCTCTGTTCCCTCAGCAACATCGCCTGGTTCAGTGCTTATCCCTCAGGTAACCTCCATCCTGTGGATTTCTACTGTGTTGAAGGTAAATAACATTTAAAATGTTATACTATACAATGTTATAGTATGCCAAAGGTATTTTTGTTGTTGCTTTTTTTCATGACAGAGGTATGAAGAAGGAGATGAGTCTCCTGTATTTATTAAGATTCACTTATAAAGGCATCAGAGAGCTCTTGAGAACATTCCAAGGTCACCAAATGCTTTCTCAAAATGCCTTTACTCAGAGAATATTTAAAGGTAAGGAGCTAGAGGAAAAAAGGACTGCGCATGACCTATCATTATTGGAGGCTTGGAGTTGCTATCATTTTTAGCTATGATACTAATAATAGTCATCGTTTATTGAACATCCGCTGAGTGTCAGGTGCTGTGCAGAGTTCTCTACATGTGTTACCTTGTTTAATCTTCGGAACATTCTATGAAGCAGTCAGAAGGACAGATGTCAGGATTACTCTACAAGGAGAGACAAACGTCTTTGAAAATGTAACGAACTGGAGAAAATTGTTTATCAGTACTTCCAGGGAGAGTGTTGACTGGCTTGGAAAGAAGATGTTGATGAGCTACTTGGAGTGGGAGGGAAAGCCCAAGGCCCCTATTATGCTTGTTAGGGACTGTGGTCTGATGAACTACAAGGCCTTTGTTTTGCCCTTCAGGGACCCTGCCTTTCCTCTAAATAGAAATTAAACGATCATTCAAAGGATCCTTTCGAAGGAGCACCAAGAATCACTGACTTCCCTGAACAGGCACATGTCCCTATCCAGCCCTGGATGTAGGCTCCAGTCACTGCAATATACTCACTGAGACACTGAGCCTTGAGAGGGGTTCATACCTTGCTGGTGAGACCCTAGCTACTGGAGCAGGAGGCCTTGAATCGGATTTGGGTCTGTCTGATTCCACCCCCATTGCACTGGGCAGTGGTGTAACTGGTTTTGTCTATAGCATAAGGGTAGAAGACTTGTCAAAAATGACTGCTCAGGGGATAAGAGTAAAATGATTATAAATTGTTTTTCATGATAATTTTAAAAATAATAAACCTGTCCAGTAGGGGAAAGGAAAAAAGAACATGTATTGATCTGTAGGCGGAAAATAAATAAAAGTGTAGATAAAAAGTAAATATTACTGAGAATGTCACCATCTAGAGATAACACTGCTAATGTTTTAGCACATTTCATTCTATATTTTCTATTTTTAAAAGATAAAATCACACATACACCCATAAACACATACATATAACTTGCTGCTTACATTCAAGCATGTATATATGAAAAAAAGTATGTACATAAGTGTATGCCTGCATGCTAAGTCTCTTCAGTCATGTCCAACTTTTTGTGACCCTATGGACTGCATCCTGCCAGGCTTCTCTGTCCATGGGATTCTCCAGACAAGAATAGTGGAGTGGGTTGCCATTTCTTTCTCCAGGGGATCTTCCCCACCCAGGAATCGAACCAGTGTCTCTACTAGCTCCTGCATTAGCAGGTGGGTTATTTACTATTACTGCCACTTAGGAAGCCCATACATGTGTATCAATACATGTATTCATACAGACTTGAAAGCATTATTTTATAGGCTACTTTTTCTACTTGGAATGGAAAAATGCTTTGTGTGTTTAAATGAAATTTTCATTAAAAATTTTTACTGGCTATGAAATATTCCAACATATTGATGTAATTAAACTTTTTAAAAACTGAGATATAATTGACATATTAGTTTCAAGTATACAACATAATGATTTGATATCTGTATTCATTGCAAATGATCGCCACAGTGTCTAGTAACATACAGTACCACACACAGCTATAGTTTTGTGGTTTTTTTGATGAAAACTTTTAAAATTTACTCCCTTAGTAACACTTTCTTTTGAGGCCTATTATTTTGATTGGCAAAAATCTGCTTAATCTCCTTCCTATAGCTTAGCCTTCAATTAGAGAGCTAAACATCTCCACTGTTGATCTCTAAGGAGATGAGCCGAGAAATGGTAAGACCCAGGGGTGTTAATGCTGTTTTACTAGTTGTAGAACATTGAATGGGTTCCTTAATGTTTGAGTTCCATTTTGTTCATCTGAGAAGAGGTTCAAAGTTAGGAATTTGAGGACAGACAACTGAGTTCAAATTCCAGCTTCATCTTCTACTGCTGCTGCTGCTGCTAAGTCGCTTCAGTCGTGTCCGACTCTGTGCGACCCCATAGACAGCAGCCCACCAGGCTCCACCATCCCTGGGATTCTCCAGGCAAGAACATTGGAGTGGGTTGCCATTTCCTTCTCTAATGCATGAAAGTGAAAAGTGAAAGTGAAGTCGCTCAGTCGTGTCCAGCTCTTCGAGATCCCATGGACTGCAGTCTACCAGGCTCCTCCGTCCATGGGATTTTCTAGGCAAGAATACTGGAGTGGGGTGCCCTTGCCTTCTCCACATCTTCTACTAAGTAAACACTTAAAATGAATTGCTTAGCCTAAGACCCTATTTCATCACCTGTAAAGTGGAGAAATTAATGATGTTATACATGAATATGTTGCTTGTAAAACATTTAACATAAGTGCCAACCATGTGGTATGCACTCAATAACTCTTAGCTATTATTATTATTATTCTCTGTACAATGAAGATAAATAGAATCTGCCTGCTGCATTTTACAGGGATTTGGTGACTATCAATTGCGATCACTTATACTGAAGGGCCTTGACCTTTGTAAATTGCAAGTGATCACTGTGTAGAGAACAAGGGATAAATGTGCCTCCTAGAGAAACAGCAAAGCTTTCCAAGGACTTCTTTAAACTTAATCTCACAATCTTTCCTGCATTCAGTCTAAGCCTAGCTCTACTATTTCCATAGGACAGCTATAGGTTATTGCAATGTGTATTAATAGATCAACAGCGCAGTAATTGAAAAAAAGAAAGTGAAAGTGTTAGTCGCTCAGTGGTGTCCAACGTTTTGTGACCCCATGGACTGTAGCCTGACAGGTTCCTCTGTCCGTGGAATTCTCCAGGCAAGAATACTGGAGTGGGCTGCCATTCGCTTCTCCAGATCTTCCTGATCCAGGGTTCGACCCGGGTCTCCTGCATTGTGAGCAGATTCTTTACCATCTGAGCCACCAATTCCATTCTGAGAATTCTATTGAAGATTGAACATTCACTCCTATCCATGTAAGGGGAGAATCTGATTCACCGTGTTTTAGGTACCTCATAGATGGTGGGTTATTTAAAAAACATCTAACCATCACTCCGGCTGTTGATATAACCTATTCATGGAAGAAACTGTATTTTCCAGATGAAGTTATAATAGCAGTTTTAATGTTTTCTCTTACTGTCCCTTTCAGTTCAGTTCATTTCAGTTTAGTTACTCAGTCATGTCTGACTCTGCGACCCCATGGACTGTAGCATGCCAAGCTTCCCTGTCCATCAGTAACTCCCGGAGTTTACTCAAACTCATGTGCATTGAGTCGGTGATGCCATCCAACCATGTCATCCTCTGTCATCCCCTTCTCCTCCTGCCTTCAATCTTTCCCAGCATCAGGATATTTTCAAATGAGTCAGCTCTTTGCATCAGGTGGCCAAAGGATTGGAGTTTCAATTCAACATCAGTCCTTCCAGTGAACACCCAGGACTCATTTCCTTTAGGATGGACTGGTTGGATCTCCTTGCAGTCCAAGGGACTCTCAAGAGTCTTCTCCAACACCACAGTTCAAAAGCATCAATTCTTCGGCACTCAGCTTTCTTTATAGTTCAACTCTCACATCCATATGTGACTACTGGAAAAACCACAGCTTTGACTAGGTGGACCTTTGTTGGCAAAGTAATGTCTCTGCTTTTTAATATACTGTCTAGGCTTGTCATAGCTTTTCTTCAAAGGAACAAACATCTTTTAATTTCATGGCTATAGTCACCATCTGCAGTGATTTTAGAGCCCAAGAAAATAAAGTATCTCACTGTTTCCATTCTTTCCCCATCTATTTGCCATAAAGTGATGGGATCAGATACCATGATCTTAGTTTTTGAATGTTGAGTTTTAAGCCAGCTTTTTCATTCTCTTCTTCACTTTCATCAAGAGGCTCTTCAGTTCTTCTTCACTTTCTGCCACAAGGGTGGTGTCATCTGCATATCTGGGGTTATTGATATTTCTCCCAGCAATCTTGATTCCAGCTTGTGCTTCATCCAGTCCAGCATTTCACCTGATATACCCTGCATAGAAGTTAAATAAGCAGGGTGACAATATACAGCCTTGATGTACTCCTTTCCAATTTGGAACCAAATTTCTCTTCAAGAATCAGAGATACCAAGGAAAAATTTCATGCAAAGATGGGCACAATAAATGACATAAATGGTATAACATAACAGAAGCAGAAGATATAAAGAGGTGGCAAGAATACACAGAAGAACTGTACAAAAAAGATCTTAATGGCCCAGATAATCACAATGATGTGATCACTTACCTAGAGCCAGACATCCTGGAATGTGAAGTCAAGTGGTCCTTAGAAAGCATCACTATGAACAAAGCTAGTGGAGGTGATGGAATTCCAGTTGAACTATTTCAGATCCTAAAAGATGATGCTGTGAAAGTGCTGCACTCATTATGTCAGCAAATTTGGAAAACTCAGCAGTGGCCACAGGACTGGAAAAGGTCAGATTTCATCCTGAACCCAAAGAAAGGCAATGCCAAAGAATGCTCAAACTACCACACAATTGCACTCATCTCACATGCTAGCAAAGTAATGTTTAAAATTCTCCAAGTGAGACTTCTACAGTACGTGAACCAAGAACTTCCAGTTGTTCAAGCTGGATTTAGAAAAGGCAGAGGAACCAGAGATCAAATTGCCAACATCCACTGGATCATAAAAAAAGCAAGAGCTCCAGAAAAAGATCTACTTCTGCTTTATTGACTATGCCAAAGCCTTTGACTTTGTGGATCACAATAAACTGTGGAAAATTCTGAAAGAGATGGGAATACCAGACCACCTTACCTGCCTCCTGAGAAATCTGTATGCAGGTCAAGAAGCAACAGTTAGAATCAGACATGGGACACTGTCCCTTTAAACTTGCTCAATGAGGGTAATTCTGTCCTTGCCACTGGATATAGTTTTTTCTCTCCCTTATAGGTAATATAAAGCATTATTCTTTTATGAGACTATCCAAACCAATGTATTACTAACCTGGCAGGCTACAGTCCATGGGGTTGCAAAGAGTCAGGCATGACTGACCAACTATCACTCAGTCTTTATTCAAAGATAAGAATTCTATCCTCCTCCACCATCTAGAGCTGGTCACAAGCAGGTGTCCAGCCTTCAGGAAGGAGGATGTGGTCAGCTTCTTCTTTCCTTGCTCATCTCTGTTCGTACTTAATACCTGCTGGCTTTTACTCTTCTAGGAACAGAGGAGTAAAGAGAGGAGGTGAAGAAAGGAACAGTTACTTGGCTGGGATAGTTGTAAGATGTCATCACATTTTCTGGGACTGACAAAGGTGTCTTTCAGATGCTTTCATGTATTCTTGGGCAGCCTCCTTGCTGGCTCTTGGAACATGAGCAGGTGTCACTCATTTGGTGACAGACCTAACTCCCCATTCAGATCTGGCTCTCCTGAAGCCCCCTCCAAACTCCCTTTCTCCCTAGGAGTCCCAGTTTATCCTCTACTCACATCCCAGGCGTCCTCTGAGCAGGACTTAAAGTGGCTATAGGATGGTTCTCTCTTGTGTGGCCCCAGCTGGTCAATAGAAACACTCGTGCCCACTTGGCTCCAATAAATTGAATGCAGACCAATCCTAATTACAGCACTCTTCACCGTTGCCAAAGATGCTCACCAGTCCCTCTCTCCTGATCTTTAAGACTTCCAGGGCTAGAGTCAAGTCAGACATCAGCCCCCTGTCCCCACTGCCACCAACCCTCAGCTGTAGGGAACTGTTCATGTGTGGCCTATTGAAGCCCTCCCTTCCCTACCCTTGATCCTTTGATGGGAATCACAGCACAGCTCTCACCAAGAAAATACTCCTCATGGAATCCTCCCTCCGTTTCCACTTCTAGACACTTTCATTTACTCCTTTGGGTGAGGTGTTTAGCCTCATGAAACTGATCTTTGTTATTTGATTGAAATTCTGCCTCTTGGCACCTTACTTTGGAATTTCACATCTGTTATATTTTGGTGCCTCGAATGAAATTTGAATTTAGCATCTGGATAGGCCAGTGAAAACTGAATCGAGTCAACTTCCTTTTTTCATACCTTCAACATTAATGCCTACTCAACCAAGACAATTGCCTTTTCCAGGCAAGGCTGTCCATGTGGGAGTTGTAAGGAATACCACACTCATTAGGGAAGTGCAGCTCACTGGTCCCCTGAGTTTTCTAAAGAAGAAATGTGTGATTTAAAATATCTGATCAGGAAAGCCCCAATTTGTGGGTTATAATAAAGAACTTTGTGGTTTTGATTTAAAACTTTGAAGATTTGTGAATTTGGTGGGGAGTATATTTGGATTAAAGTCTCAAAACAGCAATAAGTGGGGATAGGAAAGTGACTAAAATTTCTACAGTAACAAATATTATTTTTAAAAAATTTTATCCATAAGGCAAAACCACAAATGACCCAAATATTTACATTACTAAACTATGTACTACTACATTTCTTTGTGAATTTGGGGGGCACTGGAATTAAAGCAAACATTAAAATATTATGAAATCAAGAAAAAATAAGCTTGGGATTATATGCCTTCAATTTCCAGATTCATAAAGGATCAATGTAAAAGTTTAAGTTGGCAGTGGTTACACTCCCTGTAAAGAGTCTATATATGGTTCTAGGCCCTTGTTTCACAGAAGGATGCAGGTACCAGGCAGAGTGGTTAAGGCATTGGCCTTAAGATCCAATGGATTTATATCATGGTGGGTTTGAACCCCACTTCTGCTACAAGTGGATCTGCTTTTCAGGCTTCCCTGATGGCTCAGATGGTAAAAAAAAAAAAAAAAAATCTGCCTGTAATGCAGGAGACCTAGGTTTGATCCCTGGGTTGGGAAGATCCCCTGGAGAAGGGAATGGCTACCCACTCCAGTATTCTTGCCTGGAAAATTCCATGAACTGAGGAGCCTGACAGGCTGCAGTCCATGGGGTTGCAAAGAGTCGGACATGACTGAGTGTCTAACACAACGCACACTTCACAGAAAGATAAAGTATACAGTCAAGAGGTATAGTTAAAAAGAACCATCTGTCTCAAAAATTATTCAGTTAAAATTTGTGACTTAGTTATGGAAGCAAGTCCTAAAAGAAGAAAAATCTCTTGCTCCAGAAGTAAAATTGTCTACTAGAGAAACATACTTACTTCTATGTAGAAGACTGGCATTGTTGTGTTATTTCATTCAACAGAAGAACTTCCTGCCTAGTGGGAGAGAGCTGTGAAAAACCATGAATGCTCCAACTGGCCACCTTTCCAGAATAGACTATTCCTCTGGAACCAAGACCAGCAAAAATCACTGTTATGCACATCACTCAGATCCAAACTAGGTGTAAGGAATAACCTTACAATCTGTGCAACATTCCATGTGGGCCAAAGGAAGGTCCCTTTATATGTGAAAGTGTTTTGTGTGCCACTTCCTCAAGGTGAGTGGTGAAGTAACACTAAGGAACTTGGATAAATAATTTGGGGTGAGGAAAATGTCACATTATCACTGCATTCATCTTAGGCCTATTTTCTAGTGGAATATAACAATTTTGGTGAATTAACGAGCTGATATTACTCTCTTGATATTGTGTGAGAGAAGTGTGGTACATTGTTCAGCTTGGAAATTTTCTAGCTGTGTTATTATACACATTTTCATATTAATAGAGAAAATTACCATTAAAAGCAATTTTGAATGAATTACAGTCACCTAGCTTTTGTTGTAATTTCTTCTTCATCTGTAACCCAGTATGGGCTCCTTTAGATTTCAGAACCAGATTACTTATATTGTAGATTCCACAGAGAAAATAAGAATAGAAAAGAGAGAATGTGACTAAACATCTTATTGGTTACATTAAACCAAGAGCACTGGAACTTGACAGAAATAAAACAGAGAATTGTCATTATCATTAAAAGCAGTACACATCACATCTTAACTGGGCAACAGCCTGATGATGAGTTGAGCTCTTCTGCTTAGGTGGCACCAATATTCACATCAAAAATTAGTAGTGCTATACAAGTCAAGAAGATTTTTACCAGCAATTCTGGATTAAAAGTATCAGTCACTTCCAGAAACAGAAAATATCTCAGAAGGTTGAGAAAGAGGTCAAGAAGTGAAGACATGGTTCTTTACCCAGCATGACCTGCAGGGCAAGGGCACCACACACCTTCCCCTCTCCACGTTCACACCAGGGAGGTGCCAGCTCTGTCTGCTTTCCTGCCTGATGACCCAGAGACCTCCCTGCCCTTGTTCCCTCAACTCCTCACCTCCACCGGAAGCTGCACTATTTAAACACGGGAAATGGAGCCTTCCCTTCACATGAACCTAGGCCCTGACCTGCTTACAACAGGCCTGACTATGCCAAGATCGCCCCCATGCCCACCCACTCAGTAACCCTGCAACAGACTGGAGAGATAGGTGGAGGCTTTTTCATTTTTTACACCCATCAATTCACCTAGTCATTCAATTCAGCAACTATATGTTGAGTCCCTGCCATGTGCCACACACTGTGCTGGGCACTGAGGGAACAAATGCTCTCATGAATGCAATTACAGTGGGTAACATGAAAGAGAGTAAACGAGCACATAAATGTATCGTATGACCAGCGGAAAGAAGTGCTATGAAGAATAATTAAGTAAAATAAAGGAATACTGAGATGGAGATGGAACTTCTCTTTAGTATAAAGCAGTCAAAGAAGAACTCCCTGGCAAGGTGGCATCTGAGCGGAGCATGGGACCCATCTACACACCACCTGTCTCATCCTCAGCCAGCTGCTCCTCCTCAGCTGCCACAGCAGGTGAAGAGCCCTGTGGTTCCCCACAGCCCATGGTTTCCCAGCCACAGGCCTAGAACATGGCTTCTCTCCCCAAACTCAGCTGAAAAACCAAACTGCAGGGCCTTGTTTCTTGAGCATCTGCCAGTGGGGCCAAATGATGCCATCCAGAAAAGCAGAGCCTTTAATTCCCCTGAATGAACTTTGACCAGTGGTAGACAGGAAACTGGAGGATACCAGGCAGATAAGCCCTCTCCCTTGCTCCCTCTGATGCACTATTTGGCTGCACGGTTTTGCCATACAGCCAATCTAGAGTCAATCTGTGTGATTAAGCCCGCTTACTGGGTGCTATGGACTGGATCATGTTCTCCAAAAAGATAAGTGGAAGTCTCCCATGAATGCGACCTTATTTGGAAATAGGGTCTTTGCAGATGTAGTCAATGGTCAAGCTGAGGTTATTAGGGTGGATCCCATTCCAATGCAACTGATGTCTTTGTGAGAAGAAGAAAAGACAGAGATGCACAGAATATGGTCATATGCTGGTGGAATCAGAAATTGGAACGATGCATCTATAAGACAAGAACATTGAGGATTGCCAGCCAACACCAGAAACTAGAAGAGGCAAGAAAGGATCTCCCTTACAGGTTTCAGATGGCTGGTGGCCCTGCCAACATCCTTGATTTTTGATGACTAGCCTTTAGAACTGTGAAATAATCTATTTCTGCTGTTTTACAGGGTCCAGTTTGTGGTATTTTGTTACAGCAGCTCTAGGAAACTAATACACGGAGTGACCAGCTGTGTTGGGTTGTATCTCCCAAATAAAGCACTAACAGTCCTTGCCTGTGACTCTGTTTTCCAGAGAAACATGACTATGACAATCAGAGACCTGAACAAAGTGAAGGGTGATATTTGAGAGGTTATTTGAGGACAGAGATTATAGTAGAGAGAAGAGTTGATGCAAATGCCCTGAGGTGGCAATGTACTTGATGTGTTAGAGGAACAAGAAGAAAGCCAGTGGGTTTGGGGAGTGAATAGGGGAAGGGTATCAAGGGATAAACTCAAAGAGGAAGCCAAAGACACCATCCCTGGAAATTTATAGGCCATAGAAAAGACTTAGGCTTTAAAAAAAAAAAAAAACAATATATAATTGAACTGTAATTTACATTTAGGTAGTAAAATTAATAAATCGTTAGAGTATAATTTCATGAATGTTTTTATGTACTGCTATGGTCTGAATGTATCTCCCCCGACCCCCCAGAACACATACGTTAAAATAACTCCCAAGGTGATGGTACTAGGAGGTGGAGCCTTTGGGAAGTGCTTAGGTCATGAAGGCAGATATTTAATTTATAAATGATGTCCAAGAATCTGCCTGCCAGTGCAGGAGACACAAGAAACGTGGGTTCAATCCCTGGGTCAAAAAGATCCCCTGGTGGAAGAAATGACAACCCAGTATTCTTGCCTGGGAAATTCCATGGACAGGGTAGCCTGGTGGGCTATAGTCCATGGAATCACAAAGAACTGGGCACCACTGAGCAACTGAGCGCGCCCACACACACACACACACACACACACACACATGAGGTCCAGAACAGTTCCCTTGTCACCTTCTTCCTTTTGAGGATACACCAAGAAGTCTGTAATCCAGAAGAGGGTACTCGCCATGTTTGTACTCTGATCGCAGACATCCAGCCTCCAGAACTGTGAGAAATAAATCCCCATTAATAATTGGGTTGGCCAAAACATTCATTTGGGTTGTCTGCAGTAGTGTACCAAAAACCCAAACGAACTTTTTGGCCAACCCAATATAAGCTACCCAGTCTCTGGTGCCTTGTTAGCCCCAGATGGGCTAAGATACATGTGTTTAGCTTTGTGTGACCATCCATATCAAAATGTGGAATATTTCTATCACCCCAGAGAATTCCCTTCTGTCTTCCAGTCAATACAACTTACCAATCCTGAGGCAATGGCTATTCTCATTTTTATCGCTGCAGACTTGTTTGCCCTGCTTTTGAATATTAAATAAATGGAAACATACAGTGTGAATTACTTTTGCTTGAAATGATGCTTTTGAGATTCATCCAAATTGAGATATATATATATTTCACATTTTATTGCTGGGTAATATTTCATTTCCTGGATATATCACAATTTGTTACATATTCTCCTGCTGATAAATATTTGGGTTATTTGCAGTTTAGGTCTGTATCGAATGAAGCTGCTAAGGATATTTATATACTTTTTTTTTTTTAACGTATCCAATCATTTCTCTTGGTCTAAACCCAAGAGTGTACTTTCTGGGTTAATAGGGGTAGGTTGATATGAACTTTATTAATTTTACAAAGTGACTGCCCCAACTTCATACTCCTGCCAGTGATGCGTGATAGTCCCCGTTACTCCATATCCTCACCAACACTTAGATTGTCGATCTCATTTCAGCCTTGTCTGGTGTGTGTGTAAAGTTATTTAATCACGGTTTTAGCATGCTATGTCCTGACAACAAAGGATAAGCTTCTTTTCATCTGCTCATTGATCACTTAGACATCTTCTTTCTTGAAGTACTTGTTCACATCCTTTTGTCCATATTTTATGTTTCTGTTAAGGCCGTATCCCATTTCCAAAGTCTGTATTGGTTATCTATTGAAGCATAACAAATTACTCTAAAACTCAACAGCTAAAACAAAAAACACTTATTATCTCGCATAATCTGTGAGGAACCTGACAGCAGCTCAGCTGAGCTCTGCTTCAGGGCTTCAGATGGCCAATGAACTGTTAACTGGGTTGTAGTCATCACCAGGATTGACTGGGGCCAAATATTACACTTTTTTTTTTTTTAGGCCATGCTGTGCGGCATGTGGGATCTTACTTCCTCAAGCAGAGATCGAGCCCATGGCCCCCGCCTTGAATGCCCCATGTCTTAACCACTGGACCGCAAGGGAAGTCCCGAGACTGCACTTCTAAACTCACTCGCTTGAGCCTCATTGTGAGTTTATGTATGATTTTTGTTAGGCTGGTAAAATATTGAAAAGCTTAAAGACACCCCACCACTCTCACTGACCTCTTGGTGCCCAGGATCTTAGGTTGAAACAGTACATCTAAAGGAGTAGATAGTGGGGAAGAGAGACTCAAGCTCCCCCAATTAGTTGTGGGATGGGGGCAAGGAAAGAGGGTTAGTAATCTAAAAATATTCAGGCTCAAAGAAATGTAACTGAAATGAGTCACTTTTATCAAGCTCCCACTCTCACTAGCAGTTTAAAAGAATAACAGCAAAGTGTTTCTAGTCTTCTATACATGGTCATTTGATCCAGAAATTTCACCTGTGGAAATTTATATCAAAATTAGAATCCACAATGTAGAAAAAATTGCATACAAAAATGCCACTGAAGCACGTTTATTAGAAGTCTAAATTGTGGAACTATTAAAGAAAATACCTATTCCCTCAAAAGAATTCCCTCAAATTAAAAGTAGTCATTGTAAGCGCTTAAGTAGTAATGTTATAGGAAATGCTGAAATTGTAATGTTAGGTGGAAAATGATGAAAATTATTACAATGTGATGTTATTTATTTATGCACAGAGGAACAGATTGGAAAGGAAAAGTATAGTACATGAGTTAGAAATAATAGGGTAATTCCCCCCACTTCCCAAATTTTCTGTTTATTTTTAAAATTTCAGACATCTAAAAATAACAATTGCCATCCCTATTTTAAACATTGAATTTGATGAAATAAAAGCAAATTACCTTATTTTTCCTTGATTTATTTATTTTCCTCAGCTTTCTCATTTGAAAACGTTCAAACCTACAGAAAAGTTGGGGGACTAGAACAGAAATGCCTGTATATTCTTCACCTGGATTTACCAACTGTCACCCCATTTGTTTTTTTCTCTCTTTGTATAATATGCACACATATTTTCAACCATTTGAGAGTAAGTGGCAGACACTTTAACACCATGGTCCTAAATACTATCACAAGGATCATCTCAGAGCAATGACATTCTTCTACCTTCTACAATTACTACATTTGAGAAATGTAACATTGTTACATCCTATTATCCAATGGAAAGTTTATATTCAAATTTCCCTGCTGCTGCTGCTTAGTCGCTTCAGTCGTGTCGGACTCTGTGCGACCCCTTAGACGGCAGCCCACCAGGCTCTCTGTCCCTGAGATTCTCCAGGCAAGAGTCATTTTTGTCTTTTGCTTGTTTGTCTCTGATTTTTACAAGATTCAAATAAGGGTCACAAATTGCATTTAGTTGTTATGCATCTTTAGTTTTTTTGATCTAAAACAACCCCCTCAACAGTGATTTTTTTTTAAATTCTTTCATGGCATTGGCCACTTTAAAGACTCTAAGCCAGTTATTTTGCATAACATCCTTCAATTTAGATGTGTCTGACTCTTTCCTCGTGATTAGAAATGACTTGAATTTCTTGGCTATACTCAGCAATCTTCTTTTACATAGAAAAATTTTACTCTTTCTCATGTCCTGTGAAAATAGGAAAATCTTTAATGTGTTTGTTAAAGAGATCAAGCTGAGATTTTGTTTGGGTGCAGTATTTGTTGCACTCAGGTATGTATATCTGAATTTCATAATTTTGTCCTCCAGAAAATAGTAACTAAGAACAAGCAGCTTAAGAAATCCGAGCACTTGAGAGCCACTATAAGTAAACTCTAAGTCCCGCAGCAGAAAGAAGGGGTCCGTCTGCTTTTTAACCACCCATGTGCTAAGTCACTTCAGTTGTGTCCAACTCTTTGCAACCCCATGGACTATAGCCCACCAGGCTTCTCTGTCCATGGGATTCTCCAGGCAAGAATACTGGAGTGGGTTGCCATGCCCTCCTCCAAGGGATCTTCCCTACCCGGGGATCAAACTTGTGTCTCATGTCTCCAGCATTGGCAGGCAGGTTCTTTACCACTAGCATCACTTGGGAAGCCCCTTAACCACCCATGGCTGATCTATATAAAAGGAATGTTTCCTATTCTTTATTTCCTTATATTTGCCAGGTTGGTCTGTAAACCAAACAGGGAGTCAGTTGGTCATAGATTTAAAGATACTAAGGCACAGTCCTAGAGGATAAAATCATTTGCTTAGCCACTGTTCAAATGGTAACAGTGCGTGTGCCTTCAACAGTGTTTTTAGAACTTTCAAGTCCTGAAAATACCTGACTTCTGAACTAAGCAACCAGAATCTAGGCAGAGAAAAGACTAAATTTTCTTAATAAGTTCGTGTGTTACAGCTGCCAATAAATCACACAAATTCATATACATAAGGGTCATAGCAAAGATGTTGAGTTCATGATAAGTTCCTCTTACTTGAGACTTACAAGTCTGGGACCTACTGTTAGAAAAGGCCTTCTGAATGCATCCAAGGCATTGGCTTAACCCCAGGGATGACAAAATTTTTTGAACCCGTGCCATCACTCTTACCTCATTTGCTTGTAACGGCTACTGATAATTAATCACAGTATTCTTTCCTATTAGCCTGGACACTACCCCAGAAAACTTCCCAGCACAGCACTACAAGCAAATTAGTAATAATTTGAAGTCAGTACATAAGATAAATCTTTACAACACTTAAGAAGAATTCTTTTGAAATCCCATCTAGTTTTTGGCTTCTCAACTTCATCTGCACATGAATGGCAAGAACCTGGAACAATGTTTCTTATGAATGACCTACAGATAACTGACAAACTTGTAATCAGAGAGTATTGACATGGTGATCTAACAAGGGAAGGAAAGGAGAGTGTATTAGTTAGGGTTGACTATTTGCTGTGACATATTGGCCTCAAACTGTATAATAGCTGAATCACAATAGAAGTTTATTTCTTGCTCATGGAATAATCCAGATTGGTTCCAGGTTGGGGGGATGGGAGTGTGTGAGCTTCATTCTATGGTATGATTCCATTTATAGGACATTCTGGAAAAGGTTAAACTAGGAAGACAGAAAACAGATCCAAGATTGCTAAGAGCTGAGTATAACTGGGGATTCCTTGACTACAAAAGAAATGTTTGAGAAAATGATTCTATTCTATATCTTGAGTATGATAGTAGTCCTACAACTTTATGTTGTATGAACTGAACACTAAAAACTGTGCATTAAAAAAGATGATTTTAAAATTGTATACAAACATATACTTGGCCTTGTCACACAGCATGTGGAATCTTAATTCCCTGACCAGGAATCTAACCCAAGTCCCTTACATTGGAAGCACATAGACTTAACCACTGGACCACTGGGGAAGTCCCTGTTTCTAGGCTTTGATTGTGCAGGCATGGGTGTCCCAACCACTGCATTGTTAACTGGTCAACTTTGTATTAATTCTAGAAAATAGGGGAAAAAATTGTTTACTGAATCAACTTTGGCCAACCTAGCAGCTATTTGAGTAATAAGTGTATATTTGAGCCAAGCGTATGGAAATGGTGTAAACTGAGGAAAATGAAGGTGAATATACGGGCAAAGTAAACACTTAAAAAAACACAAAGACTTGTTTCTTTTTTAAAAAATTTTTATTGAGGCATAGTTAATGTACAATATTTACAACATTATATTAGTTTCAGATGTATTACATAGTTTTTCAAATTTTATATAGGCTGGGGCAGTGCTGGCCCACTGGCAAGCACAGCTGGGTCCTGGGGTCTGGCTGCAGGACCCAGTGGTCCCACAGCTGGTGACAGGCTGGTTCCTGACATAGCTGCCTGCAGGGTCTGGGACGCCCCAAAGCTTGCATTGGTCTACTGGTGAGTGGGGCCAGATCCCACGGCAGCTATCTAAAGGGCCCAGAGTGTCTCAAGGCTGGTGTTGGCCTGCTGGTAGAGGGGCCAGGGCCCAGCCAGACCCAGAGCTGGTGCTGGACTTCTGGCAGGCTGTGGGGCTGTGGTTGTCCTGGGCTGGGGTCTGAGTGCTGGTAGTCGAGGCTAGTTTCGAGCAGGCTTGCTGGTGGGCAGGGCCAGGACCCAGGGAACATGGGGGCTGACATCTGCCAGCTGGAGGGTGGAACTGGTTCCCAGGGTCTCTGGCTGCAGGGTTCTGGGGGTCCTGGGTTTAGTGCCTGCATGCTGGTGTGTGGGGCTGTGTCTTGTGCCCTCTGGTGGGCAGGGCCATGTCCAGGTGCGGCTGTGGGCTCAGCCTGTCTGTTGGTAGAGGGGGCTGTCTCATCATCTGATTGCTTGGCCTGAGGTGTCTCTCAATGCTGGTGTCCCCAGGTTGGTGAGCAGTGAGGCTAGTAAGCTAGAGGGAGGGCTCCAAAGTGATGGCTGCCTGCCCCAGTGTCCATGTGGTCTCTATCTTTTAAGAATGGAGTCTCTATTTCCCATAGCCTTCTGGGTTTCCCAAAAGCAAGCTCTAATGGGCGGGGGAGGGGGGCGGCTGGTGGAGAGAGGGGCGAAGTGGGACTCAGACCCTAACTCCTTAGGAAGAACCTCTGCAATTATAACTATTCTCTGTAATTGTAATTATGGGCGGTCCACCTGGAGCTATGAGTCAACTGTGCCACAGCTCCGTCCCACCTACCCGTCTCACTGTGGTTCTCTCTGTACACCTTTAGTTGTAGAAGATCTTTTCTGGTAGGTTCCAGTCTTCTTAATTGGGAGTTTTTCTGTTAATAGTTGTAATTCTGATGTGCCCATGAGAGGAGGTGAGCTCAGGATCTTTCTATATCACCATCTTGGGAACTCACCAAAGTCTTGTTTCCAACATAATTCCACCTTCTTCTTAATAAGTGTGCCATCTACACATCCATCTGTCTTCATTTCCTAAATCTCAGGGGCAGGTTGTCCATTGTGTTCCTTTGCTACCAGATTGAATTTTTTCCAAAAATTTTATAAATGCCTTATAAATTATGCCAATTTAAAAATAGAGGCTAAAAATCATTATAATGTGATGAAATATTCTCTAATGACCTATTATTAATCACAATTATGATACTCTAGATTGTAAAATACACATTTATTTAATAACAGAAAAATAGCATCATAGTTTTATTTCTAGAACACTAAAAGAATGTTCATTTAACAGTTAAACTCCAGCCCTTCAAGGGATCTTAAAATAAATGTATATTTAACATGATTATGACCTTGTCTGAATTTATCCATTACATTATGGTTTTTATTATACTACTTGAGCAGCCAGTTCACATGTAACGAGTTTTTTTTTTTTTCTTATGGAAATAAACAATCACCCAAAGACAGAAAGTTATTAAAAGCACTGGATAGTCATCCATCAGACTTTATCTGCCCCATGTCCTACCATCCTAGCTCAGTATTTAGTCAGAAAGATCACAGTTCCCTGAGGAAGGCCATTGTCATACAATGACTCAAGGTTATGTGACGGTCTCTCACAGGGCAGCTTGGTGAGCTTCCTAGCCAGACTTTGTGTCTCTGGGCTCTCTAAAAAGTTAAAACTTAAAATACACTGTGGATTTCAGAGGTCTCTACTGCGGTCTTCAAACTAGAGCTTGTGCAGGAATTGCGGGAATAGAGTATGTTAGACAGTTTCAAGGGGAGTGATTTCCAGCCGCTCAGAGTCTGTATTACTTCTGCTTAAATCTGATCTGCCTGAGCACTTACGCTTGATCAAGGCATTGTGCCTAGTCTTTCCAGGCTCGTCACTCCCAGTCACTTCTATCCTACTTCCTAAAATAAGGCAGACCTCTCACCCATCTGGAGTCCTGCCAGCAGGCCTGATTTCAGGCTGTGAGTGCCTACAGGGACACTGCCTTGATCAAAGCACTGGTTTGTGTCCCAGCTGTGTGATTTCAAGAAAGAAGAGATAAACATTCCATGATTATCTGCTGATCAGTATTACATTTGCAAGTCTCTAGAACATGTATCAGAAGTGCATTAGTGTTTTATATCTTCTTGTACAGTCATCCAGACTCATAAGAGAAAATTTGTGATAAGCTACTGCATAAACATAATTTGACACTGCATATTCATTTCTTACTTGGATGCATTTCCTGCTGGTTCTTCTTGCTTAGCCACTTTCTACCAGTTTATTCTACCCTATGATGTACTTGTTAGATATCAGCTTAACAAGAATATTTGTGGATTCTACTGTAAACAGTCATTAATATGATTTTCATAAATTCAACATGTAAAAATACCCAATCATTTGATTTGCTGTCAATTTCCACAGAATCTTGTCATGTTTTAGCAATAAGTGATACATATCTATTAATATATGGACTAATTAAAAAGGAAAAAGTCTCCATCCATCTCATTAAGAGATATAGTTCCAGTAACATTTTACTTATTATGATAACCAGTATCAATTTTAATAATGCATTTATGTCATTATATTTAGTTGCTTACAATAATGGTGATGATAATTTAATCTAGAAGAAAGAGTTAACACTCGGCTTTACCATTTCAGGAAGCAAATATTTTAAATTTCAGCATATACATAATTTTTGTTGCAGGAAATTATGATAAAATGATTCACTTTTTAAACTTTCAAATATCAAAAAATTCAATGAGTAAAGTAGACATACAAGTTCAAGGGGGAACAGGAAATGTAAATTTTCCTAATGTTGAAAAAGAGACTTCATATTTTTATTGAGATATAATTGACATATAACATATTAGGTTGAAGTGTACAACATAATTTGATATTTGCATATTTTGTGAGCTGATCACCACAACAAATCTAGCTAACATCACCATACATAGTTAGAAATGTTTTCTTTTGTTCAGAACTTTTAAGATCTACTCTTTTAGCAACTTCCAAATATGCAGCACAGTACTATTAAATAGAGTCACCATCAGTTCAGTTCAGTTCAGTCGCTCAGTCGTGTCCGACTCTTTGCGGCCCCATGAATCGCAGCACGCCAGGCCTCCCTGTCCATCACCAACTTCCGGAGTTCACCCAGACTCACATCCATCGAGTTGGTGATGCCATCCAGCCATCTCATCCTCTGTCGTCCCCTTCTCCTCTTGCCCCCAATCCCTCCCAGCATCAGAGTCTTTTCCAATGAGTCAACTCTTTGCATGAGGTGGCCAAAGTACTGGAGTTTCAGCTTTAGCATCAGTCCTTCCAATACATTATATTCTCATGACTTATTTCATAACTGGAAGTTTGTACCTTGTGATCAACCTCATACATTTTGTCTTACCCTGGCTCCACATCTCTGGCAGCTACCAATCTGTTCTCTGTATCTATGAGTTCAGGTTTTTTAGAGATTCCACATAAAAGTGAGATTTCATAGTGTTTGTCCTTTTCTCTGACTTTTATCACTTAGCATAACGCCCTCAAGGTCCATCCATGTGTCATAAATGGCATGTTCATGTGGTTTTAGGAGTACTGACAGTGCATATAAAATTGCTTTGGTATTTAGATTATATTGTCTACATTAAAAAGAGTTGTTAAGTCTCAGTGCAGGCCATCCCAAAATACGCCATGATGGCACATTGATTATTTTGAATTATATTGTTTGAGAAACAGTTGGTGCAAGAACACTCTGACCTTCCTTCTCTCTGTCTCCCTGGAAGCAGGAAATAAATCTCTCCTGTGAAATGTGCCCTCCCTGCCTCTGGAGGTAGAGACATAGCCTTATGGCTAGAGATAGGGAATTCAGAGCTGAGAAGCCTGTACAAATAAACCTTGTTGCTTTTTTGCTAATTTATTACCCCAAACCCAAACTCTGTTTAGATTCTTCACTGATTAAGAATCCAAGCCTAAATTCCTTTGTTCTGTCCATTCCTTACAAATTTGTTGTTTCTTTGTCTAAAAAGTATCAAAGCTGTCTGCTTTGGTCACTTTTTAGGTCCTGTTTCTGTAAGATTCCATTTGTATGAGTGATATCTGTTTTTTTAAAAAATTCTCCTGTTAATCTGTCTTATGTCAATTTAGTTACGAGATTAGTCAAAAAAAAAAAAAAATCAAGAAGAGTAGCAAGGAAATTCCCCTCTTTACAACAGAGTAGAGCAATAAATAGGTTTTTGTTAAAAGCCTCAGTATTATAATAGGACTACAGCCTTTGCTACTATATAAATTTATGAGGAAAACTTTCAGATGTTAACATAAAATGTTTGAGAAGACACATTGTTTTTGAAAACTATTTTAGGGAGTATATAAGCCAAAAAATTCACCACTCTAACGAAATAAAATCAATGGCCCCAGTGTTCTCTTCCCAGATCTATTATAAAACTAAGCATTTCTTTCAATTTCTTCATTTGTCTTTATTTCTCTAAATATAAAATGGAAATAATAACTCTCCTTATGGTCAGAGATGTCTGCAGAATTCTTGCCAAAAAAAAAATCCCCTGTGTAATAGAAAGTCACGTTGATTGTTAATTTACTTGCAAACTACTGACAGATTAGAAATAAAATCATTTACTACCTTGTTCTTTTTTAATATTTGTTAGAAGTTATTGCAGAAGAATCTGAAAATAAATGACCACCCAGTATCCAAGAGTTCTAACAAGAAAGATAATTCAGATTCTCAGAGCGGGACTTCCCTCATAGCGCAGTGGATAAGCATCTACCTGCCAATGCAGGGGACACGGTTTCGATCCCTGGTCCAGGAAGATTCCACATGCCTCAGGGCAACTCAGCCCGTGTGCCACAACTACTGAGCCATGCTCCAGAGCCGGTGAGTTGCAACCACCAAGATCGTGTGCCACAACTACTGAAGCCTAGAGAAGCCACCGCAATGAATAGCCCGAGCTCCACAAGGAAGAGTAGAGCCCACTCCCTGCAACTGGAGAAAGCCCAGGCAACAGCAAAGACCCAGCACAGCCAAAAATTAATTACTTAATTAATTAAAAAAAAAAATCTCAGAGCTTTAAGACAACACTTTCTAACTTTATCTTTTAAAAAGCCTATTCCCTTTGTTGTCTTAACATGACTATATTTTACATAAATAAACACATCTTTTGAAAACAACAAAAATATGAGACAAGCAGATATAAGAATTTTTTAAAGTTTATATTCCTAAATCTCCTCTTTTGATGAGAGTTTTTAATAGTCTTCTGTAAGTTTATAGATATACAATTTGCCCATACTTCAGTTTCTGTTCTCATTACTGAGTGATACTAACCTTGGTTCCTTCACTAAAGAAAAGGAATATTATTTTATTCATACATTTAACAAAAATTTTATTCAGGATTTCTCATGGATTTAGCCTGTGCTAAATCACTGAGTAGGGCAGTGATATTGCTGCTATGGGAATATAAACTGTGCAGGATTGGGGGTGAAAGAGGAGATTAATACAATATCTTGGAACTTATACAGTCTGGAAGCAGATCTGGACATTCTGGAAAGAAACTGAACGGCTGTAGAGCTATTTATATCAGTCACTAGACGTCTTTAAGTGACTATTAACACTAAACATTTCTGGGAGTAATTATCCAGGTGGTGAAGACAACCGCAGAAATAGAACAAAGAGAAAAAAATGTCACGTGAAATCTGGCCTAAGTCAAAAATCCAATCTCTGCTTAATGATGATGGTGTTTGAGCTCACATTTGCAACACAACACAATATCTTAGTTATGCAGTAAAAGTAAAAATGTTAGTTGATGCTGGCATCAGCCAGCCTTGGATTGAATAACTTCTGGCATTGCTTCCAACAGGCTTGCATGGGAAGGCTACACTCTGAGCACAGAATTAAGAGAATTCAGTTACGTAACTGCTGATTGTTTACTGGCGTCAGAGTCTTTCCCCACCAGTACATAAAACCACTAATCCAGCCAAGAATTAGAATGTCCTTGCTTCTGATGGGAAACACTTTCCATCTTTCAAGGGTGACAGTGAAGGGTAGGACAGGGCAGAAAAAAAGGTTGCTAACCATCTAGGCATAACTTGACAGTCTTTGGACAAGTTCATTAATCTTTGGCACCTCCAGCAGAGGGCAGGCAGGTATAGGGAAAAGAGAAGAAACAGACCTTGCTCGGTTTCATTTACTGGTGTCCTAGCCTTGAGCAGGAGGGTGAGATCATAAAAATGAATGTGAGAACTGAAACTGCAAAGCCACCTTCACTGTCTATACGTTAATATTCACAATATGACTGTTCCATGACCTTCAACATTTTTGTCAGAACATTTAAACTTTCTCACCATCAGTTATAAATGTGTGGGGAAATGAAATAATAGTAAAGGTAGTATTTATTTAGTATATTATGATGTGAAACATTAGATACATTGAGAGTTAAAGTGTTTCATTTCTATGTAAAAAAAAGATTATCAAGAACACAGCGCTTGTTGTAGAACTGACCATAAGAAACAAGCGTCTTTTCTGTTTTGGCTCATCTCTAAATTCTAATCAGCCTGCAGCATGGCATCCTTTGCACTTTCAGTATCAGTATCATCAAGAGTTCCTTGAACAGCAACTCTGGAAAGATAGGTTACACACTGTTTCAACCACTAGCCTCACCTCAGGTACCAAACCAATTGCCTTGAATGTGTTTGGATTTACAAGTCTCCTCCCAGCCCTGCCCAGACACCACCTGCTGACTCCCAGCCCAACCACCCAAGACTAACTCCTCTGCAACTGACCCTTCACACCCCAAGGGCTCAAACCCTTGGGAAACTCACTGGACTGAACTCATTTCGGTAGCTGCCACCTGCCTGTCAAGTTTCTATTGAACTCAGCTTTTTTCCTTTTTTTAATCAAAATAAAGTTTCATCTCAAGACATTTTTTTGTGGGGACTTTGACATACAAATTTGGATAGAAATATCAGAAGAAATAGCTGGCCAACCAGAAGATGCCTGTGTCTGTAGAGCAGAATTTGGGGGTGGGGATAAGGGGATAGAACAGGCAGGAGATGTTTTTTTTGTTATGAGCCATGACTTTTTAATTATGTACATCTATTACTTTGCTACAAACAAAAATTCAAAAGGGAAATAAAAAGGCAGGTTTATTTCCTCTGAAATAGGGTAACAATATTTGATTAAATTAGATCAGTAATTGTGGAGCACTTATTATATGCCAAGTGTTGTGCTGGGCATGAGGAAAACAAATCGGAACAGAATGAACCTGCCTGGAAACAGGCCGCAGTGACCTGAATCCTTCAAGTGGCCTCTTAGTGGCCTCGTGGAATGAAATCCAATGTAGTGCTTCTAACTCTTATAGTCAGAATAACAATTCGGGCAAGGTATGTATGCAAAGTCAGTGTCTCAGGAAAAAACGTGAAAGATTCCGTTGACGATATCCAAGAACTAAGGGATGTGTTTCCAAGCCCAAATTTATTTATAGCTCAGATTCACTGAGAAGTTCTAGTGTTACTCAGTAGAGTCTCCTGACAATTACTCTCTTGATGATGAGTAAGTTTTCCTTGGCATTTATTAAGTTCTTGCTGTGCTCATATCCTGCTAGTTTTAATTCTCTCATAGAAAATGGAACATTTATCTTGCCAAAATCATGCTTAATTGAATATATGCCTGCCCATTGCAGCAAACAGAAAGGAAAGGCTTATGTTATTATGACTACATACTATAATTCTTTAGTATTTAATACCAACAAATTCTGAGAACTTGAGACATATACTGATGTGTAATGGCTTTTTAAATATTTTAAACAGTTCTAAAATATTAAAATATGTTTCTCACATAAGAGAAAAGACAGAATCTCTAGAGGAGTTTTGAGTCAAATCTCACTTCAACTTTTATGTATTTATCAGCCCCTCTTTTTGCAGCCCTTCTCATGTGGCCCCACATTAGCATCAGCTGGGAGCTTCTAAAAACCCAGCACCATGGACACACCCCAGTGAGATTCTGATTTACTCAGTTGTGGGAGGAGCCTGGTCATGTGCATCTGTTTAATATGTCCAGAGATGGTTCTAATTTGTAATTAGGGTTGAGCACTATCACCTATCACTTCGAGTGGCTCTTGAAGTGTGGTCCCTGGGCCAGCAGCATCAGCACCATCTAGGAAATAGTTACGAATGCAAATTCTCAGGCCCATTCCACCCCAGTGAATCCAAATTCTGGGGTGGAGCCCAGTAATCTGCATTTTAACAAGCCCTCCAGGTGACTTTCGCACAGTCAAGTTTGATCCATTAGACTCAAAAGAATATTAAAAACCAGAATGCCAGGAGAATGGAGTTAGGAATGAGAGAGCATAGAGCTAGATGGGCTCTCTTCCTGGGGGGTAGGAAGCTCTGTTGTAGTGTGGGTACAAGTGCCGGCCTTGCTGATGAAGATGCTTTTCTTAATAATAAGCTGACCCAGTACTGATCACACCTTGGTGAAGTGAGTCACACTAGCAAACTAGCCTGAACCTGTTATACTTTTTTGTATCAGATGAGGGAGATTCTTGGGGAGAGAAAAGGAATGTTCTTTGGAAGGACTGATGCTGAAGCTGAAACTCCAAAACTTTGGCCACCTGGTGTGAAGAACTGACTCACTGGAAAAGACCCTGATGCTAGGAAAGATCAAAGGCAGAAGGAGAGGGGATGACAGAGGTTGGATGGCATCACTGACTCAATGGACATGGGTTTGAGCAAGCTTCAGGAGTTGGTGATGGACAGGGAAGCCTGGCGTGCTGCAGTCCATGGGGTCACAAAAAGTTGGACAAGACTGAGCGACTGAACTGAACTGGAAGTCTTCTGAGGCAAAGATAAGGCCATTCGTCTCATCCCTGGATTGTACTTGCAGAATAAACAAATGCTGAGTTTCTGATCATTGTATAAGGTTTCCAACTTTCCAATGAGGTGCTCCAAGAGCTGCCATGATAAGTCCTTTTTGAACAGTATTTTAGATTCTTCTCATTATCAAGGAGCATATGGTGAGGTTCCACCATGCAGTTTTTGCTAAAATAATAACTGTGGTAACACAATATAAATGAAAGCAGGTAGTTCGACTCCTGCTGAGTGGACCCAGTACCTTGGAAATGGGAAGATTTCTTCCTTCATGTGGTCTCAAGATGAGGATTACACATATTTATCGGAAGAGTAAGGTCACACTAATTATTTTTAAGTGGATCTCCAATGTTGGAGAGGACCTAATTTAGTTGTTGGGGTTAATTAACATCTCTAACCATCTTAGAAGATTTATTAGCAGGGACATTTGGAGTTGAGTTTAGAATCTAGAGCATCAGTGCGCAGCGTATTCTAAAGATAGGGAAGACAGCTGCTCAATCCATCCATCATGATTAATATGGTGAGTGCTATACTCATTATAATCAAAATCTACAGAGGAAATATTCTTCTGGAAATGTCAGAGGCTCATTAAAGCTGTTTATGAGCAGGAGAAAGTAAGGGTAGGACTCTACCTGGATAGTTTGCCTGCAAATTTTAAACTAAATGCAATATTTAATCCTGTTGTGTCCTTCTGGGACTGTACAGATAGGGCCGGCCAATCATAGGTCTGGGGAACTGGCCACAGAATTATTTGTTGCTTTAATGATTTTAGCCCAGTAGGTTTTCCCAGCTGGAGCTGGCAAGCGAGAGAACTAGATTTCCTTAAGGCAGGAATGAGTAACATTTAATACAAGGAAGCCTCCCTATTTAGGGTAATATCATTGTCATGATAAATTGGGAAATATGCTCTTAAACATCTTCTGTAACAAGTTTATCAAATTTACATAGACCATTATTTACTTATTTAATAAATAAGTGCTTTTTTACTTAATTTTTTTATTGAAGGATAATTGCTTTACAGAATTTTGTTGTTTTCTGTCAAACCTCAACCTGAATCGGCAATAGGTATACATATATCCCCTCCTTGTAGAACCTCCCTCCCCATCCCACCCGCCCAGGTTGATACAGAGCCCCTATTTGAATTTATTAGCCATACAGCAAATTCCCGTTGGCTATCTATTTTACATATGGTAATGTAAGTTTCCATGTTACTCTTTCCATACATCTCACCTTCTCCCCTCTCCCCATGTCCATAGTCTATTCTCTATGTCTGTTTCTCCACTGCTGCCCTGTAAGTAAATTTTTCAGAACCATTTTTCTAGATTCTGTATATATGCATTAGAATAAGATATTTATCTCTCTCTTTCTGACTTACTTAACTCTGTATAATACATTCTAGGTTCATTCAGTTCATTAAAACTGACTCAAAGGTGTTCCTTTTTATGGCTGAGTAATATTGCACTGTGTATATGTACCACAACTTCTTTATCCATTCATCTGTTGATGGGCATCTAGGTTGCTTCCAAGTTCTAGCTATTGTAAATAGTGCTACAATGAACAATGGGATACATGTGTCTTTTTCAATCCTGGTTTCCTCAGGGTATATGCCTAGGAGTGGGATTGCTGGGTCATGCTGGGATAGTGGTTTTATCCCTAGTTTTAAAAGGAATCTCCATACCATCTTCCATAGTGGCTATATCAATTTACATTCACACCAACAGTGCAAGAGCATTCCCTTTCCTCCACAGAGTCTCCAGCATTTATTGTTTGTAGACTTTTTGATGACGGCCATTCTGACCGGTGTGAGGTGATAACTCACTGTAGTTTTGATTTGCATTTCTCTAATAATGAGCAATGTTGATCATCTTTTCATGTGTTTGTTAGCCATATGTATGTCTTCTTTGGAGAAATGTCTGTTCAGGTCTTTATCCCACTTTTTGATTGAGTTCTTTGTTTTTCTGGTATTGAGTTGTATGAGCTGCTTGTATATTTTGGAAATTAATCCTCTGTCAGTTGTTTCATTTTCTATTGTTTTCTCCCATTCTGAGGGTTGTCTTTTCACTTTGCTTACAGTTTCCTTTGCTGTGCAAGAGCTTTTAAGTTTAATCAGGTCCCACTTGTTTACTTTCGTTTTTAATTTCCGTTACTCTGAAGTAAATGGCAGCCCACTCCAGTGTTCTTGCCTGGAGAATCCCAGGGATGGCGGAGCCTGGTGGGCTGCCGTCTATGGGGTCGCACAGAGTCGGACACGACTGAAGTGACTTAGCAGCAGCAGCAGGAGGTGGGTCATAGAGGATCTTGCTTTGATTTACGTCTTCAAGTGTTCTGCCTAAGTTTTCCTCTAAGAGTTTTATAGTTTCTGGTCTTACATTTAGTTCTTTAATCCATTTTGAGTTTATCTTTGTGTATGGTGTTAGGAAGTATTCTAATTTCATTCTTTTACATGTAGCTGTCCAGTTTTCCCAGCACCATTTATTGAAGAGGCTGTCTTTGCCGCATTGTATACTCTTGCCTCCTTTGTCAAATATAAGGTACCCATAGGTGCATGGGTTTCTTTCTGGGCTTTCTGTCTTGTTCCATTGGTCTATGTTACTGTTTTTGTGCCAGTACCATATTGTCTTGATGACTATAGCTTTGTAGTATAATCTGAAGTCAGGAAAGTTGATTCCTCCAGCTCCATTCTTCTTTTTCAAGACTGCTTTGGCTATTCGGGGTCTTTTGTGTTTCCATATGAATTGTGAAATTTTTTGTTCTAGTTCTGTGAAAAATGTCATTGGTAATTTGATAGGGATCACATTGAATTTGTAGATTGCATTTGGTAGTATAGTCATTTTCACAATATTGATTCTTCCTACCCAGGAACATGGACTGTCTCTCCATCTGTTTATGTTGTCTTTGAGTTCTTTCATTAGTGTCTTATAATTTTCTGTGTACAATTCTTTTTTTTCCTTAGGTAAATTTATGCCTACATATTTAATTCTAAGTAAGTACTTTTAGTAGAGAAACTCAGAAAAATGCTAACTGGGGTAGAGATATTGGAATAAATTAGGATATATTACATAACATGAATTTTTTATTGGTTGCTACAAACATCACCACTTTTTCCTCTCCTTTATATATTATTTATATTTGAAGGTATGTAATATTCTAGAAAAGTTTCATACATACAAGGATATTTAAATGTCATGAATATATCATCTTGTAGATATTGAGAAACTCCACAGGATTCCTTATGAAAGTCACTGACTGGAAGAATGTTAAGACTACAAAAAAATAAAAGAAAATAATAGAATTAAATCTACTCTTTATATAGAAATGTGAAGAATGTTATACATAGTTGGAATGTATAAATGGGAAGAAATAGATCAGTAATATATTAAGTCCTAATATGTCAATCATCCTATGTGATCATATTAAAGCATATTATGATCATCACATGCTTTCCTCGACAATAACCTCTCAAGCAGATAATTAGAGCAGCTAAGTCAAAATGGATCACAGTCAATGATATTCTTTTTATTTTTTTGGCTCACCGGGTCTTAGTTGTAGCACACAGGAACTTCGATCTTCCCTAAGACATGTGGAATCTTTAGCTGTGGCATGTGGGATCTAGTTCCCTGACCAGGGATCAACCCCTGGCCCCCTGAACTGGGGAGCCCCACAGAGTCTTAGCAACTGGACCACCAGCAAAGTCCCAGGGATATTCTATAATAATGCCTTTTATCAACAGTTTAGGCTATTATGTTGAATTTTATATCACTAAAAAATGAAAATTAGAACATGCTAAAAACCTATTTGTGATGGGTAATATATTAGTTATTTCTTAGTTAACTAATTCCCAATATGGCTGCTTACTCCTTGAGCCAGCAAAGAGAGTCTCTTGAACAGGTCAACTACAAAATGAAGTCTCACATAACATCACATAGGAGGAGGAGCAGCATCCATCACTTCTGCCATATTCTGTTGGTTAGAAGAAAATCCTAGATCCCATCCACACTCAAGGAGAGGGGGGTTACACAAAAGCTTGAACACCAGAAGCAGGATCATGGAGGCAGAGGGGTGGGGGGAAGAGAGATACTGTAGAGAGTGTCCAACACAGGTAACTTACAAAATCTGCCAGCATTTCATTTCCCCCAACTATGAAGCAGGAGCCCATGAGCCCCTAAGCCCTACAATGCATTGTTCTGTGCATTTAAATAAATATAAGGCAGAGCCTGACAAATAATGGCCCTCAACACACAACAGTTAACACCTCTGTCCTGCTCTCTGTCCCCTTCCTCCACAGTGGGATAGAGTAGTTCTTCTTTTGTTTTCTATCTTTGCACTTTTTGTTTTGTTCCTTGATGAAATAGGATCCTAATAATGCCTGGCCAAAACACAAAATCAGGATGCTAAATTCTTGACTACTTGGTTGGGGGTGGGGTAGGGTGTGGAGGGTGGCAAGGGCAGGTGTCTCTTTCGGTCTTACTACTCTGAGAATATTGCTTTGGGATGATGAAGGATACTTACCTAAAGGTAGTGCAGAGTATACTTTTCTTTTTAAAAAAAACTTTTATTTATTCATTTATTTTATTTTGGCTGTGCTAGGTCTTAGTTAAGGCATGTGGAATCTTTAGCTGTGGCATGTGGGATCTAATTCCCTGACTGGAGATTAAACTTAAGTCCCCTGCACTGGAAGTGTGGAGTCTTAGCCACTAGACCGCCCAGGAAGTCCCTATTTTTCTTAAATTAGTACTGTGGATCAAGAACAGTTTTGACTCTGGAGACTGGAGAACTCATTTCCTATAGTTGAGGGTAAACAGAGCTAAGCAGAGAGAAAGAACAGTTAGCTAGATCCCCTGCCCTCCCCTGTCTCCTGGCCTCACAGTTCTCTGCTGTGGTTACCCTGCAGAGATGAGATGAATCCCCTTACCCAAAGTTGGTTCAGAGATCCCAGACTGATGCTGCTGCAAAAGCATCTATAATTGTCACCCTATCCTCCGGCTCACTCTTCCACACCCATGGGCGGTGTTTGATGGAGCTGTTCATGATCTTGGTTGGATTCCTGCCTCAGACGTTACAGATTGTTGTCTTGGACCACTCTTGGTACAGCCTGTGTTAGGTTGGGTTCTCTAGAAGGCAGATGCTAAGATGGGATCAGATATGCCAAAGGTTTGTTGGGGGAAGTACCAGTGAAGGACAAAGGAGGAGAGAGTAGAGGAGGCAGAGAGTCTTCAGACCATGATGGTGATGCAAATCTGACACCTGAGAAAGCAAAGATTGGGAGGAAGAGTCTTCGCCCTCAGGGCACTGACCTGGCCATTCATTGTCTGCACGGCTTCTGCAAGAAAGCTGTGTAGACTCCAGAGCTATTTCAGCTGAGGGCTGTAGGTCAACTCTGCTCCCTGACACAGGTTCTGTTAAAGGGAAAAGTGAAAGTGAACATGAAGTCGCTCAGTCATGTCCAACTCTTTGCGACCCCATGGACTGTAGCCTACCAGGCTCCTCAGTCCATGGAATTTTCCAAGCAAGAGTACTGGAGTAGGTTGCCATTTCATTCTCCAGGGGACCTTCCCAACCCAGGGATTGAACCCAAGTCTCCTGCACTGCAGGCAGATGCTTTACTGACTGAGCCACCAGGGAAGCCCACTCTGTTAAAGGGAGATCTGAGCAATGTGCCTCTGTGGCTGCCATAGGTGATGGGATGTGATTCCAAGGTCAGGATTCCTGTCAACACCTTTCGAGAGACTTGTGTAAAGAACAAAATCCCTTTTGAAGGATATTTTGGCCAATTTGGACCCTGCTTCTTTAAATGCAACAGCATTTGTGTATTCTACATCATACAAGGCTTCCATAGTTAAATTTCAGCATCTAGTACTTAACAACTCTAGAAATAGTATAAAAAACCAATACTTTTTTTTTGTGAGACAAATTTCTCAGGAGCATAGATTTACATCCTGGAAATGTGAATACCCAGGGTAGGAATTTGTACTTGACTTCATAGTCACTGGAGACAACGAAGATTTTCTGAGCAACAGTAAGACGCTGCAAGTAACCACATACAGCTGTCTGTTCAGCATCAAATGAAGGGTGTGGAGCTTTATAGGTACTTGTATGGAAATAAAAATCACCCAACATAATTACAACCCTACAGCGCTGACTTATCAAACAAATATGTGTTGGGTGTCACATTAGGTTCTGTACTGAGTGCTGGTTTGACTCATTCACAATAATTAAAGGCATCCTGCAAAGCTAAATGCTCACATGTGATTCATGTGGTACCTTGTTGTTTAAATTAGCATCATTGCAGTAAGGAAAATATTATTATTCTCATTTTACAGACGAGGAAATTGAGAGGATATTTAAGTAACTTATTGACAGCAAGGCATAGTGCATTCATTCACTTAGTGAATGTTTCTTTGGGCACAGCTGGCCAAAATTAGACCACATAGCGTTCTGAAGGTCAGCCTCAGGATTTTAACCCAGGAAGGGCTACGCAGGGAAGTGTCGTGAAAAGGTTTACAGGGCCCCCCTCTGCCTCTAATGGGCTCTGCGAACAGAGGAAACCCTCAGGACCGTTTTGAAGAGGAGGCTTTTGGAGTGGTTCAGGTGAAAAGAAGAGGTGGCAGTCAATGGAGGAGAGTAGATGAAGCTGAGAGATATTTAGGAAGTCAAAATCTTCAGCAATAGGTGAGTGATTGGACCTGGGGTGAGGGAGCGGGAGGTATTAAAAATAACTACTAGGATCTGGCGTGAGCCAGTGAGTACCTGATGATACCACTTGCTGAGATCAAGGACACAGGTGAAGGACTAGGTCTGAAGGGGAAGGTGGCATTCACAGTGAACCCCTTAATTCTGGCTTGATTACTATCACTGGGGAGTCACTCCCAAGGCCACTTGAAGTGATGGGTTCATCTTCAGCTTAGTTTACTGGTCTCAGAAATACCTACAAAATTTTCATCTTCCCCCCAGAATACACTCTTCTCCCTGGCATCAGTTCTCTCTTAAAACATAGGATTAATTGCTTATCATTGTTGCTCAAAAAAATATTTTTATCTCCCTCCTCCATTTCAAGGAATAGAATCCAAATGTTTCCCAACCTACCACGGCTGCCCCCAGCGTACTCTATGCCCTGTGAGCACTTTCCTGCCCTCTGATGGGCCTCCCAGAGTTGCTCTCATAATAATCTCACTGGTTAACTTGTCTTTCTCCTGCTCCTGAGAGGCAAGGATCCATTTTCTGGGCCCTGATCTTTAGCATGGAGCTCTGCACTTCCACACATAGTAGGTGAGTATTTCCAGCACACTGTACTCTCCACTCTTTGTTGCTCACTGGTTGCTTCTACTCAGTCACATTTGCTGGTTTCTTCCCATTTTCCCACCTCTTAAACTTCACCTTACAGATAAAGTACCACAGGGCTCAGTCCTTTGACCTCTGCAGCTATATTCACTCCCACACTGATCTCATCCAATTCCATGATTTAAGTACAATCTCTACACTGATGATCCAAATTAATATCCCTGGCCAGACATCTTCCTGGAGCCTCAAATTCATATATCCACATTTCTATTCAATATCTTCACTGAGAGGCCAGTAAACATCTCAGATTTACACATGTGTAACTCCACTCCAATTTACCCCTTAAAATTGATTCCATCTGCTGTCTTCTAACCTTACAGTGAATCAGCCTCAAATCCATGAAGTTAGACTTGCTTCCCCCTTATCTCTTATACTGCACAGCCAAGCTGTCATAAAATTCTCTGGGCTCTGCCTTCAAAAATAAGATTTCATTTTGTGTTCCCTTCACTCCTACTGCATTGTTCCAGGCCACCACAGTCTCTTAGCTGGACTAGTGCGGTAGCTACCTAATAGATCTTCCTGCTGTTATCCTTAACCTTTGTCTTAGTTGGGGCTTCCTTAGTGGCTCAGACAGTAAAGAATCTGCCTGCAATGCAGGAGACCTAGGTTTTATCCCTGGGTTGGGAAGGTCTCCTGGAGAATGGAATGGCAACCCACTCCAGTATTCTTTCCTGGAGACTTCCACGGACAGAGGAGCCTGGGGGTTATAGTTCATAGGGTCACAAAGAGTCAGACACGACTGAGCAACTAACACTTTGTCTTAGTTAGAATAAGCTAGTTTGCCATAACAGATATATTCCACCCGCACCCCACCAAACTCAGTGGCTTAAAGCAGAGGTCCCCAGCCTCTGGAATCTAATGTATGATGATCTGAGGTGGAGCCGATGTAATAACAATAGAAATAAAGTGCCCAAGAAATATAATGTGCTTGAATCATCCCAAAACTATCCCCCAAGCCCTCATCCCTGGTGCCAGAAATGTTGGGGACTGCTGGCTTAAAGAACAAGTTGCTTTCTTTCTTCTGTAACAGTCAAGCGCTGGGTCCAGGTGTTGAAAGCGGCTCTCGCCAGCCAGCCATCCTGTACTCAGGCTGCCTACTCTCCTAAGCATATACGGCAAGTTAAGAGGGGTAACAAATCTGGTCCCTGGGCAAGGGACCATCTGCATCCAGTGACAAGTCTATACTGTGGCAGAAGGAGAATAGGTTTGGATCACCTGCCGGTCATCTCTGTGATATTCCCAAGAGCTCGTTCTCACCACAGCAGCCAGACTTTCAAACAAAAATAAGTCATTCCTCTGCCCATTGTCTCTAGGGAGATGCCCGTTTCTCCCGCAGTAAAAGTTCTGACAGTGGCTCCCAGTGCTTCTGCACCATCTCAGTCCCATTACTTCTCCATCTCATCTCCTTTTTCTTTCCCCCTCACTCTCTCCATTTGGACCACAGTGGCCTTGGTGTTACCCAAATGTGCCAGCCATGCACCCACCTCAGAGCCTCCATGTGGCTGGAGTCTCTTCATCCGGATGCCTTGGGAACTCACTCTTTCACCACCTTCAAGACTTTCCTCGGAGCCAGCCTTCAATAAGGCTGACATTGACCAGTCAGAATGACTGCGATCCAAAAGTCTACAAATAATAAATGCTGGAGAGGGTGTGGAGAAAAAGGAACCCTCTTACACTGTTGGTGGGAATGCAAACTAGTACAGCCACTATGGAGAACAGAGTGGAGATTCCTTAAAAAACTGGAAATAGAACTGCCTTGTGATCCAGCAAACCCACTGCTGGGCATACACACTGAGGAAACCAGAATTGAAAGAGACACATGTACCCCAATGTTCATCGCAGCACTGTTTATAATAGTCAGGATATGGAAGCAACCTAGATGTCCATCAGCAGATGAATGGATAAGAAAGCTATGGTACATATACACAATGGAGTATTACTCAGCCATTAAAAAGAATACATTTGAATCAGTTCTAATGAGGTGGATGAAACTGGAGCCTATTATACAGAGTGAAGTAAGCCAGAAGGAAAAACACCAGTACAGTATACTAACGCATATATATGGACTTTAGAAAGATGGTAACAATAACCCTGTGTACGAGACAGCAAGAGACACTGATGTATAGAACAGTCTTATGGACTCTGTGGGAGAGGGAGAGGGTGGGAAGATTTGGGAGAATGGCATTGAAACATGTAAAATATCATGTAAGAAATGAGTGGCCAGTCCAGGTTCGATGCACGATACTGGATGCTTGGGGCTAGTGCACTGGGACGACCCAGAGGGATTGTATGGGGAGGGAGGAGGGAGGAGGGTTCAGGATGGCAAACACATGTATACCTGTGGTGGATTCATTTTGATATTTGGCAAAACTAATACAATTATGTAAAGTTTAAAAATAAAATTAAATTAAAAAAAAAGATTTTGATCATGATAGTTGATAAAAAAAAAAAAAGAAAGAAATAAGGCTGACATTGACTCCCCCATTTAAAACTGTAACTCCACATCCTGCTGTCTTACATCTTACCCATTACCTTGATCATCTTCTTTGCCACCACTTACCGCCTTCAAATAGTTTATGTAATTTCCTTATTTAATGTTCACTGTCTTTTTGCTCAACTAAAATACAATCTCTCTTACTTACTGTTACTTTCCCAATACTTAAAAGAATGCCTGGCCCTATCACAACTGCTGAACATTTGTTGAATAAATGCCAGAAGCTGAGAGGAAGGCCTAGTGTTAGTAAGTGCTGATTCAGACTCCATCCCATGGTTAGGGGGCTAGGAACTGCTACCCCCTAAATGTGTGCCAAGTCCCACGAAGGGAATCAGAAAAAGCAACCTCCATAGCTTGGTACAATTCTATTCCCATTACAACACAAAATCAAAACTAATTAATAAGGTAAAACCCCATAATGTAAATGTCTGCTGGTGTACAGCAGCAGAAGTGTCTTTTTCATTGGAATGAGGCACGTTACATAATACTCAAGGCTATTGTTCCTTTGCCCTGTGGTCCCCACCTCCTCTCTCAATAAATTAAGTATGGTAGCTAATTTAAATGACTGCTATAGAACTCTTACCAAAGAGAAGGAGAAACTCTCATGGTTATTACAGTCTGGAACAACAGAGCTCACAATATCCAGGGACCATATACCAGCTCAGAAATAAGCCAGACTCACTAAGCCTGTGGCCAGGAGAAGAATCGAATGCAGTTTCTTGCCGTAATTTATATTTCTCTGAGTTGCTCATGGTTTAGGCAGTGAGCTAACAGTCACTGAAGGAAGAGAAATGTCAACGCCTGAGGTTAATCCAAGGTTTTTTCTTTGGCTAAGTGGCCCTGAGCCCTCTGCAGTTGCTCCTGAGACCTACCTTAAGCCTTCCTAAGCCAGAAGAAATGCCTGCAGGCTGTCATAATACCGACCGTCTTGTTCGCTCTGGCTGGAGAGCTTGGACTGTTGCCAAATTCACAGATTTATTGTCTGAGTCAAGACTTCAGCGAGTCCACGTTGTTGCCACAGACAGTGGCTCCTGCAGATATAAAGTAAAGAAGAATAGCATAATTAAATTTATTCAGCAAATATTGATCGAGCATCCAGTATGTGCCAAGCACTGCCTAGGGCATTCAATGATGAACAAAATAGAATGGTCCTTTTCTCAGAGCCTGCAATTTAGTGAAAGATGCTGACAAGTAAACAGACAATTACATATGAGGCTGATAAAGGCTGTGGCTGAGGGTGCTACGTGAGAGGCACCTGGCCAGATTTTTGTATGTTGGGGTAGACATGAGGCATCAAGGAAGACTCCACCAGGAAGAATGGACCTGATGTAAATGCTTCCTTAAGCGTTGAGGGGAAAAATGTGTTCAGATTAAGGAGAGTGCGTCTTGGTAACTTTTGTGTCTGGCAGAGAATTTTGCTTTTAAAAAATAAGACGATTGGGGGCTGAATGGGACAGATGGAGAGATTGGAATCTACATATATACACTATTGATACTATGTGTAAAATAAATAACTAATGAGCACCTACTGTATAACTCAGGGAACTCTACCTATTGCTCTGTGGTAAACTAAATGGGAAAGAAATTTTTTTAAAAAATGGGGATATATGTATGCATATAGCTGATTCACTTTGCTACACAATAGAAACTAACAGTATTGTAAAGAAACTATACTTCAATAAAAATTAATTTTAAACAAATTAAAAATTAAGATCAGATTAGATTTGGCTTCCAACACATGTATCTGTGTTACTGCCCTCTTTGTTGTTTCTTTTTGCCTCCTGCCCCATTTTTCCCATAATAATTTCATATGTAGAGAAACAATGAGCTGCAGTTTCACAACCTGTTATATTTCTACTGCAAACGCTCTGCTGTTCACCCTCTAGTGGTCGTCACTGATCCAAGCCCTCCTGGTAAATATCGTACATTAGGTTTTGAAAATGCTTTTAGTCCCCGCTTTCTCCAAGATTTCATCTTGTCATTTAAATGACAAGAAAGAAAAGACTCTTGGGGTATGAAAATTTTGGCAACTTACAAACTAACAGGCATCGATTCTTCAGTAAAAACACAACAAACAAACCAAAAAACTTTCATCTGTAAAGGCACACAATACAGCCTATGATTTCTGAAAGTTTAATTATTTGTTAATTATAATTAATTAATAATATTATTATTAACTAACATTTTAGGTACTATTGTCTTAAGGGGATCTCTGCAAGAGTGTCAAATTTTTATTTTCTGCGCTGTAGAGCTGTGTTTTATTAAAAGGTCTCCCTCCTCCAGGTTACCTTCTGATGAATCCCAGACACTCAGAATAAGCCTGGAATTACACCCGTTAGGCAATACACCTGTACTTGAAAATATCATCTAATGAACCTAGTATCTAGAAGGTTCTTCTGCCTTTCAAAATATTACAGAATCTTGCTTTTATTCACTAACAAGTATTTACTAAACACCTACTTTCTGCCCGAGGCCTTATTTTAGAGACAAGTAGAATCTATTATCTACTATCTAATCATGTCTTTCTTGGGTAGTGGTGGGTGGGGGAAGCTATACTATTAAATAAATAGTATAGGTAATAAGTATTACAGGAGAACTCAGATATGGCCTCTTGCTGACAGTAAGGAACATATTAATTCATACAAAAATACATTTTAATTCCTATCATTTAGAGCAAGACTAATCTGCTCTAAAATTTAATATTTAAATTTGTCAATATTATGCATAATCATTGTTTTAAATAATACTAAAAACATAATACAAGTGAGCAATCTCCTATCCTACTCTCTCCTCAGCACCAATCTACTCCCTAGAGACAGCCACTTTTAACTTGATTAGCTGTCTCATCTGGCATTTACTGCTACACCTAAAATAATATGCCTATAAGGGTGACCACATCCCCAGTTTCCTCATAGGTTACAGTTTATATCTGCTGTCCTGGCATAATTATTACCAGTGGCTTTCTTCACTGTCAAAAGCATCTCTACTGATAAATTATCTAACTGCCATATTTACAGTGAATCGTTATGATTTGTTGCCTAAATGCTCCTGCATTTAGACTTATGCTCCTTATCTTTAGACTTATGGTAACTGAATCTGCTACTTAAAGAAAAAAATCATTCTTCTCAGTTATATAATTTGGGGTTAAATTCAAAATCAATATTTACCCTGTTTTGACCATGCATTGCTAAGCCAAGTACTTCACTGTGACATTGTTAACTGTCTTATATAACTTTTTGTTTTCTCTGAAATAATTGCCTCTTTAAAATTAATTTTGGGGGTACCTTAGTTTTTTTCCCCAGGTGCTTTAACAGAGCTATGAAATGCATAAGCAACAGTTTTTCCAAATGTTCAGACTCTTCCGATGACTTTCCCCATAGCAACATTGTTCCTAGACCCTCTGTCCTTCTGTTCCATTTCAGACCCATTTGCTCTGGATATTTTGCACGGATGTTATCCTGAGACTTCTCTTCAAATCCTAAAAAGATAGTTTTTCCATAGAATTCAAAACCCAGTCAAGCAGTTGAAATGTAAGGACAGAACTGTTGTTTAGTTGGTAAGTCATGTCCGGCTCTTTTGCTACCCCATGGACTGCAGCCCGCCAAGCTCCTCTGTCCATGGGCTTTCCAGAAAAACCATTGGAGTGGGTTGCCATTTCCCTCTCCAGGGGATCTTCCTGACCCAGAGATGGAATCCATGTCTCCTGTGTCTCTTTCACTGAATCTTTACCACTGAGTCATGGGTTTCAGAAAACAAAGGGAGAATGCATAGAAAGATAGAAGCATAGCATATTGATACCCCAACTAATAAAATCTCTGAATTTTTTCTTCCTGCCTGAGGAAATATAAATGCTATATGGTCTCCAAAACTGAAAAACATTTATTACTTGGAAACAAAAGCAAAATATCAGGAGATTTAAGCAGCCTTCTGGGTTATGATCTAAAACTGCAAAGCCTTAATAGTTGTGGCATTATAGAAATATGCTTGAAATTTATATTTATGAAGAGAACAAACATTTAAACCTAAAACCAATTTAGTTTGTAAGGAGTGGAGGAAAGAAGGTATGTCATCTAGAGGAGTTATCTGGTGATTTATGATTAAGAATACAACTTGAACACATAAGGTAACTTAGCAAGAGGTTTTGTTCTGATGTAATGGTGCTAGTTTTAAACTTTAAACGTCTTGAAAAGGCAGGGGAATGTATGAAAGTCTCAGCTGATTCAAAGATAAATAATGTAAAATCAATAGTTATAGAAAAGATCCACATTTGTCTTCCTCTCTACAGAATAATTTCCATCTCTTTCAGAATCAGGTAAACTCTCTTTATCAATACTCCAACCTCAACCAATTCATTGTATTTATCTTAGTCCCAAGGTTTTCCACAGAAATAGTAAAAGAAAAAAAAAAATGCTCCTGACTTTCTGCTACTCTGTTCAATTAATTTGTTCATTCAAGGAATAAAAATTCTTGAGAATCCATCTTTCTTCAAGTTTACATTTATCTCCACCTCTTAAATATATTTAACTTTTTACAAATAACTGTTATTTGTCCTCACTTTCCTTTTAATTTTCTGGGGATCTCCTGAGGATGACAATGGAATTTTTCTTTTCTTTCTTTTTCTTTTTTAAAGCCTAAAACATTTCTTTTCTGGACTTTTACAGAAAGAGTTTGCCCACTCCTGCTATCGGAATTTTCTTCTAAGACAGAAACATTGATTCTTCCCTTTCTCTTCTGCTGTTGTTTTTTATCATAGACACACAGACATGGAGAGATGTAATTACCCCTTGCTATTCATTTGTGTCCAGATTTACTGGTCTGATTACATCATCAGTATGTACTATATCAAGGATAGCTTTTATATCAAATATAATAATGTAGACCCTAGTCTAAAAAAGCCTTTTTACAGCCACTAATTTAAGTTATAAATATTTATAATGACCCCCTAGAACAGATGGAGGAAATATTATTATCCTCTGAGGTCTAAAAATATTGAGTTTGAAAAAACTCAAAAGGTCTTGTCTTAGGAGTGTAATCCAATCTTTTTTGGCTATTTTGATTTGAAAATTCCTAAAGATCAGAAACTAACTAAAATTGCAATTATATCTACTATCTATTAAAGTCAGTGATCAAATATCAAATATTTATAATTTAAAATTATTTATATATTGCTATCTAAAGTTGGAAAAAAATCTTCAATATTATAATGACTAGTGAAAAAGAAAACAAATTTGTCCAAAAGTTTTAGATTTAATTGATGAAGATTAGGACGACTAAATTGTTACAAAATAGACTTCTCCTACATTGTATGATTTTAAAAGAAAGATACTTAGAACAACAGTTGGAAAGAAGACATATAAATCTATGTTTTTTAAAAATGATACCCAAAACAGGGTAGAAAGGTATGTTTTTATTACCTGTACTATGAAAATAAGCCTTTTGGAAAGAAAGATTAGGTAACACAAAAAAATTCAAAGTGCATAAGATGGATCAAAGTCAATCATTTCAGCAATTTGTACTCCTACGGCAAAGGATAAAGTTCAGCTACACAAAGAGTATCCAATTGGATGATGGACTCAGGTAAGTCACCTTGGCACAAACACTTCAAGCCCCAAATAAAGGGTTATCAATCCCTGCCATAACCTTAGAGAAGTAAATCTGAAAAATAATAAGAACAGAAATAAAGACAACTTAAAAATCTAAATATACTGTATACGCACTTAAAAAAAATATACTGATCAGTGTTGCAATCACTGCAATATTGTTTCTTTCTCTCTTTTTAAAAAATGTGTTTAAAATATTTAAGAAAATCTAATATACTAGACGTGTGGCTTCAGTTGAATCAAAAAAATGTTGTTTAGCATCAATATTTATATACAGAAATTTAGCTTAATAAATTTAGTTTTTGTAAGAGAGCAACAGAGAATGCAGGTAAGAAGCAACAGTTAGAAGTGGACATGGAACCACAGACTGGTTCCAAATCGGGAAAGGAGTACATCAAGGCTATATATTGTCACCCTGCTTATTTAACTTACATGCAGAGTACATCATGAGAAATGCTGGACTGGATGAAGCACAAGCTGGAATCAAGATTTCCGGAAAAAATATCAATAACCTCAGATATGCAGATGACGCCACCCTTATGGCAGAAAGTGAAGAAGAACTAAAGAGCCTCTTGATGAAAGTGAAAGAGGAGAGTGAAAAAGTTGGCTTAAAACTCAACATTCAGAAAACTAAGATCATGGCATCTGGTCCCATCACTTCATGGCAAATAGATGGAGAAACAATGGAAACAATGACAGATTTTATTTTGGGGGGCTTCAAAATCACTGCAGATGGTGACTGCAGCCATGAAATTAAAAGACGCTTGTTCCTTGGAAGAAAAGTTATGACCAACCTAGACAGCATATTAAAAAACAGACACATTACTTTGCCAACAAAGGTCGTCTAGCCAAAGCTATGGTTTTTCCAGTAGTCATGTATGGATGTGAGAGTTGGACTATAAAGAAAGCTGAGGGCCAAAGAATTGATGCTAACTGTGGTGTTGGAGCAGAGAAGGCAATGGCAACCCACTCCAGTGTTCTTGCCTGGAGAATCCCAGGGATGGGGGAGCCTGGTGGGCTGCTGTCTATGGGGTCGCACAGAGTCGGACACAACTGAAGTGACTTAGCAGCTTAGTAGTGGTGTTGGAGAAGACTCTTGAGAGTCCCTTGGATTGCAAGGAGATCCAACCAGTCCATCCTAAAGGAAATGAGTCCTGAATATTCATTGGAAGGACTAATGTTGAAGCTGAAACTCCAATCCTTTGGCCACCTGTTGCAAAGAACTGACTCATTTGAAAAGACCCTGATGCTGGGAAAGATTGAAGGCGGGAGGAGAAGGGGACGACAGAGGATGAGATGGTTGGATGGCATCACCAACTCAATGGACATGAGTTTGAGTAGACTCCAGGAGTTGGTGATGGACAGGGAGGCCTGCCATGCTGCAGTCCACTGGGTCCTAAAGAGTCAGACACAACTTGGCCAATGAACAACATTTCTGATTTAAGATAGTTGTTCATATCTTCAAATGCTTATATGAGAATATTTCATTCTGCTTGATGTGTGAACTTACAGTTTCTTTATATTTTCTTTCCTTATAGTTTCCTTTGTATTTATGGGTTGTTTTATCAGAGGACAATTTTCCTCTGTTTGATATGCATGAAATTCCATTTCCTTGTTTTTGCTGTATGTGGGTTTCACTTTCCGTGTGTTCATTTCTACGGTATTGGCGTGTTTTCAAGATTCTTGGCGTAATGGCGTCATCTCGTGTTAGTACAGCAAAGTCAAGGTACTTTGTTAGGTTTAGGGGGTGTTTTCTTGGGGCAAGGAGGGCTCTGAGTCCTCTTATGTTTCTCTTTTCTCTTGCAGGAACCTAAAGCTTCTCCTTTTTCTTTTTCCCCCCTTTTCTTCTTTTCCTCTCCCCACCCAATTGCCAAAGGGTATTTTTTACCCCCCCCCTTTTTTTTTTGTACTTTTTTCCTTCTCCAGAGCTATGAGTTTCAATAATTGCCCCTTTAATTCTCGCTTGTCCCTTGAAATCACTTTTACTTCAAAAGTTCCTTCCCTGAAGCCCATGCTTGTGCCTGGACACTTTTTTAGTATTTTCAGACTGAGGGCAGACGTGGTGTTTCTGGTTGTGGATTAAAATCCAGTTTAGGCTTCCCACTACCTCCTGTATGTTGCTTCCCTGCATTTCTGGTTCTCCTTTCACTTGCTCGAGAGCCTCAGGACAGGGCAAGGTGGTGGTGGGAGGGTGAGAAACTGGGCTCTGGGTTTTATCTTTCTCTTTTTATCCACAGTTATTTTGAAGTTAGGACATTCTCTGTCTTCTGGTTGTGCTGAAGATGTGATTTGAGTATAAATTCACTCTTTTCTTTTGCTATTTGTATTGTTTGGGGAGAATCCATGAGGAAAAAAGTAGATAGATACACTACTGCCATTGTCTGAACCTACCTGGAGGTCCATCCACTAAATTTTTATTGACTTTGGCAAACACTGAGATTTTGACTACTAGTTTCCATCTTTCATTCTTCCATGCTAACAAAAGTTCAGTTTGCAGTGGAGGAAGTAAATAAACACATTAAAAAGTTTTTGATTTCCAGAATCTTGTGGTAAGGTGACATGGTTTATTCAAAGAGCTATAAGGAGACATTTACTGGGTAGGCTTTGCAGGAAAGTCTCAACCTTGTAAAAATGGTCAGATTCAGCTGGAAGTACCTTCTATTCTTTTCCTTTTTTTCTTCCATGAATTTAGATATGATACCTGAAAGGGGAATAGCTATCTTGTGACCACAGGATAAAAGTCAAAAGCTAAGGATGATAGTTTGAGGGCCTGCATCAGCCCTGGATTGCTTACTCTCAGCTTTCTGCTTATGTAAGATATGTAAGTCTTTCTTGATTAAGTCCCTATTTGTCAAGTCTCTGTTCAGAGATACATGTGTTGACCAATATCTTGATTTACTAAGGCATTTCCTCCTTTGTGCTATGGAGATGGTCATTTTCACAGCTCAGCTTGTCTAGAGATCCACTAATTTGTTGCATATTGCTATTCCTTGTATATCAGTTATATATAATGAGACTCAAGGTTTTCATCATAGAAGAATGCAGAGAAGATGATAAATATTCCCATAGATACCTTTCTTTCATAGCCTCTGAACTTTTCTTCATTTTGTACTTCCTCCTGATAATAATCTCACCTATAATTTATAAATAAGCCAGGCTTGAAAGTGAAGTTGCTCAGTCGTGTCCGACTCTTTGCGACCCCAGGGACTGTAGCCTACCAGGCTCCTCTGTCCATGGGATTTTCCAGGCAATAGTCCTGGAGTGGATTGCCATTTCTTTCTCCAGGGGATCTTCCCAACCCAGGGCTCGAACCCTAGTCTCCCGCATTGTAGACAGACGCTTTACCATCTGATCCACCAGGGAAGCTACGCCCATAAAACAAGTCACTAGCCAAGTTTACCATTCACTTATTTATTCATAGTTCACTAGGTGAACTACAAGGAACTTCCCCAGTGGTTCAGCAGTAAAGAATTCACCTGCACTGCAGGAGACAAGAGTTTGAACCCTGGGTCAGGAGAGGAAATGGCAACCCACTCCTGTATTCTTGCCTGGAGAATCCCGTGAACACAGAAGCCTGGCAGGCTATAGTCCATGAGGTCACAAAGAGTCAGACATGACTGAAGCACCTGAGCACGCATGCATCCATGTGAACTACAAAGCTTGCTTATCCAGGCGTTAGGTGACATGTGATGCTACCAGTGAGGGGTGCGTGGCATGAGCATGCCAGCTGTGGGAGCAGGCGCACCATGGTGTGACATACACCTGCTCCAGACGGAGGGAGGTGAACAGGGCGGTGCTAATTTGGGAAGACAGAAGGCAGGGGAGCAGAAAGAAGGTTACAGGAGGTCCATGAGAGGGCTCCAAACAGGAAACCTCAAAGAAAATGTCACGCCTAAGTTAAATAGAACAATGCTTGGGGTGTATTATGCTTAATCTCTTTTTCTTCTGTTATCCCAATGTGGGTTTATATTCCCTAGGAGAATTCCTTACACATAGGGAGTGCTCAGAATGAAGGATTAATTTGATAAACTTTGAGGTAGGGTGTAGTTCTTTTTCTAATGAAATCTATGATCTTGGACTGTCTAGATGTTTATGCTTGATTTCTTCATTTCTGAGTAATCCTTTGTTATAAAAAGGTACCCAGGATTTGTTTTCATTGGGTGTGGTAAGAGATGCAGACACAGAAATGACTGTCAGGCAGGAAGACTTTTTATACCCACATAGCCCTAGAAATAGAGGTACAGCTCATCATGCAAGGCTGCATAGGGAAGTACCAGGGTTGGTCAGGAGACAGAGAGAACGAGGGAGAAATGTGGGCAAGAGTATTTACTGTGGTTTCTGTGGGGAGGAATGGGAGAGACAGGGTAAACAGGATTAGGACTGGCAAATTTGAATAATGTTAGCAGGTGCTGGGGCATAGGGGCTGTACCTTGTTGTCAGGTACCACGTCCTGGAGTGATTAGGGCAGGGAACTAGTGGCCTAGAATTATGAGCCCAATGAAGGCTGGGGTACAGGCTGGATTGGGTGGTTTACATATGAAAGGTGAATTATCTGCTATCTCTAGGAGTTAGCTAACCCTGGGAGAAGCAATACTTCCAGGGTTAGCAAGGCCTCAGACATCAAAGCAGCAAATCCAGAAAGTAGAAAATGGTATTATATACATTTTTGCATTTACTTTAGTTTCCTGTGAATAACATCTTTTTAAATTTTATTTATTTATTTTATTTTGTTTTTAAACTTTACGTAATTGTATTAGTTGTGCCAAATATCAAAATGAATCCACCACAGGTATACATGTGTTCCCCATCCTGAACCCTCCTCCCTCCTCCCTCCCCATACCATCCCTCTGGGTCGTCCCAGTGCACTAGCCCCAAGCATCCAGTATCGTGCATCGAACCTGGACTGGCATCTCGTTTCATACATGATATTTTACATGTTTCAATGCCATTCTCCCAAATCTTCCCACCCTCTCCCTCTCCCACGGAGTCCATAAGACTGTTCTATACCTCAGTGTCTCTTTTGCTGTCTCGTACACAGGGTTATTGTTACCATCTTTCTAAAGTCCATATATATGCGTTAGTATACTGTATTGGTGTTTTTCTTTCTGGCTTACTTCACTCTGTATAATAGGCTCCAGTTTCATCCACCTCATTAGAACTGCTTCAAATGTATTCTTTTTAATGGCTGAGTAATACTCCATTGTGTATATGTACCACAGCTTTCTTATCCATTCATCTGCTGATGGACATCTAGGTTGCTTCCATGTCCTGGCTATTATAAACAGTGCTGAGATGAACATTGGGGTACACGTGTCTCTTTCAATTCTGGTTTCCTCAGTCTGTATGCCCAGCAGTGGGATTGCTGGATCATAAGGCAGTTCTATTTCCAGTTTTTTAAGGAATCTCCACACTGTTCTGCATAGTGGCTGTACTAGTTTGCAATCCCACCAACAGTGTAAGAGGGTTCCCTTTTCTCCACACCCTCTCCATATTTATTTATTTATTTTGGGGTGTGCTGGGTCTTTCTTGTTGCACTCAGGCTTTCTCTAGTTGCAGCAAGCAGGGGCTACTCTTTGTTGCACAGGCTTCTTATTGTGGCAGATTCTCCTCCTGTGGAGCACAGACTCTAGGGCGCAGGTTCAGTAGTTGTGGTGAATGGGCTTGGTTGCCCTGTGGCATACTAGGAATTGAACCTGTGTTTCCTGCATTGGCAGGCAGATTCTTCACCGCTGGACCACCAGGGACATCCGTGAATAATATCTAATAAAGTATTCTTGGTAAATACAAGCTAATTCATAAAGTAATTCTATATTCTGTAGTGCTCTTCACTTAGTACGTATGCTAAAATCTACAGACCAACAGATCCTAATACAGCTCCTGGTGTTGGGCTTGTAAGCCCTCAGTAAGAAAGTTCTAATGAATCCTATAGAGATTTTCAATAAAATATTAAAGGCAACCAATGGCAGCACAGATAACCCGTCATGAAACTGGGACTTGACCATAGGCATCATGTTTCCTAATGCTTTGTGTTATCCAGTAAGACCATGCTTTGACCACTGCAAAGGCCTGTGCAGCTGCTCCTGAGAAAGTCTAAATAATAAACTTCAGGTAAAGCATCTCACTTCTAGTCAGAAATCAGGAACCTGTTCAAAACAACTGACTCTGGAGAATTTGAGGAAAGTTCCAGGAAGAGTTTTCCCCACTTCTGCTTTCTGGACTTTCAAAGTCCTATTGAATTTCCTTCCCAAAGATGAATCATGGCAAGCCTGACTGAAATCTCAACATTTGGTTGTCTCCAAAGCATCAGTAATCACAGCAAGCCAGCTGCTGCTAAGGCAATTAGGAAAATTCCAACACCCTGAGCTGATGGTCTCGTCACTTTTTGGCAATAAAACAAAGCATAAGAGACCCAGAGAAATCGTCAAGGTCATATCTTTATTACTTCCCAGATGTGCCACTTTTTTTTTTCTCTACTTCCTAGAACAACAAAACAGTAATTATCTGTTAGTCATAAACCTTGTGATTCAGCTCTGTGATTATTATTTTCTCCAATTAAATAAACTGTATATACCCTTCACAATTTGATTTTGAACTCAAGTGGCCAACTCTGGCTGCTTAGCTAGAGACGGAAGTTTAGGTATTAACGTTTTCTTAATGTTGCTTTAATAATTATTTTAACCTCTCATCTTACTCTCACCTTGGCGGAAATTATGGTCTCATTGGATGTTTGCGCTACAGGCTGCAACTAGATGTTAACCAACCTTGGTAAAGAGTTTCATTGGTTGGCATCCAGTCAGGCTTGTGTCATTTGTGTTGCCAGAAGAAGAAAGAAATTGTATTTTAAATTGCTACTTCTATACCAGGAGAATTCTTGGTTTATAACCTCAATATAGATAGCTTCTTCCCCATGACCTAAATAGCAAAACACTATTACAGTTACAAACCATTTAAACAAGTGTAACTAGCATCATATTATATGTAACTAGCAAGATATTACATTGATTTCTATGAATATAAAACCAAGCAAAAGCATGAATAAAATAAGTATTAATGGTATGTAGTCCATTCTTCTTTCTCAGAACCATAGTAAGTGGTTTTCTCTTAGAGGAATAATTCTATATGGCATGGGTGTTGTTTTAGTTCATTGTGCTTTGCTCTTAAAAAAAAGACTCATGTTAATAATAAAACAAAGAATTTATCAAAATCTATAAAACTGTGATACTTTGTGGCATATTATAAGCACATTCATGTCAATTATTTTATTTATTTATTATTATTTTTTTTAACTTTACAATATTATATTGGTTTTGCCATATATCAACATGAATCCGCCACAGGTATACACGTGTTCCCCATCCTGAACCCTCCTCCCTCCTCCCTCCCCATACCATCCCTCTGGGTCGTCCCAATGCACCAGCCCCAAGCATCCAGTATCGTGCATCAAACCTGGACTGGTGACTCATTTCATATATGATATTATACATGTTTCAATGCCATTCTCCCAAATCATCCCACCCTCTCCCTCTCCCACAGAGTCCAAAAGACTGTTCTATACATCAGTGTCTCTTTTGCTGTCTCATATACAGGGTTATTGTTACCATCTTTCTGAAGTCCATATATATGCGTTAGTATAGTGTATTGGTGTTTTTCTTTCTGGCTTACTTCACTCTGTATAATAGGCTCCAGTTTTATCCACCTCATTAGAACTGATTCAAATGTATTCTTTTTAATGGCTGAGTAATACTCCATTGTGTGTATGTACCACAGCTTTCTTATCCATTCATCTGCTGATGGACATCTAGGTTGCTTCCATGTCCTGGCTATTATACACAGTGCTGTGATGAACATTGGGGTACACGTGTCTCTTTCCCTTCTGGTTTCCTCAGTGGGTATGCCCAGCAGTGGGATTGCTGGGTCATAAGGCAGTTCTATTTCCAGTTTTTTAAGGAATCTCCACACTGTTCTGCATAGTGGCTGTACTAGTTTGCATTCCCACCAACAGTGTAAGAGGGTTCCCTTTTCTCCACACCCTCTCCAGCATTTATTGCTTGTAGACTTTGGATCGCAGCCATTCTGACTGTCATGAAATGGCACCTCAGTGTGGTTTTGATTTGCATTTCTCTGATAATGAGTGATGTTGAGCATCTTTTCATGTGTTTGTTAGCCATCTGTATGTCTTCTTTGGAGAAATGTCTATTTAGTTCTTTGGCCCATTTTTTGATTGGCTCATTTATTTTTCTGGAATTGAGCTGTAGGAGTTGCTTGTATAAAAATATGGAACACTTTATGAATTTGCATGTCATCCTTGCGCAGGTGCCATGCTAATCTTCTCTGTATCGTTCCAATTTTAGTATATGTGCTGCCAAAGTGAGCACTCATGTCAATTATTTTATTCTGATTTATAGAAACTGTATACTTTCCCCACCCAGAAATAATGCTGATATATATATATATAAAATATATATATAAAATACATATTGAGTAAAGTTATAAGGGAATGCTGTTTCACAATCTTTTACAGATGTGTGTGGAAAATAGCACTTGGAGAGCATCATACCACTGTCATTAAGTATTCTTTTAAAATCTCAATTGTAATGATTTCATATAAAGCCATTGTACAAATTATCATAGTTTATTTTATCTGTCTTCAATGGTTAATTATTTGGTTTGTTCCCAATTTGTTGCAATGAAAAACACAATACCCCCACTAAAAAGAAAAATAAACAAAAAAGAAAAATAATAAAACACAAATATAACTCTACAAAGTACTTCTTTATAGCTCAGTAATACTCTTGCCTGGAGAGTCCCATGGATGGAGGAGCCTGGTGGACTGCAGTCCATGGGGTCGCTAAGAGTCAGGCAGGACTCAGCGACTTCACTTTCACTTTTCACTTTCCTGCATTGGAGAAGGCAATGGCATCCCACTCCAGTGTTCTTGCCTGGAGAATCCCAGGGACAGGGGAGCCTCATGGGCTGCTGTCTATGGGGTCGCACAGAGTCGGACACAACTGAAGCGACTTAGCAGCAGCAACAGCAGCAATATGCCTTTTGTTCTTCCTAGGAGAAGTTTCTAGAGGAAATGAATGCATACTAGTAAGCTTTTAAAAGAGCTCCCCTGATAAACTGGAAACTCCATGTGGGTAGAACTGTGTCTCATGTTCATCCTTATAGCCTCAACCCCTGGCCCAGTGCCTGACCTGGGTACACATTCAATGTGTATCTGCTGCTTATCTATACATTTTTAAGATTTTCTTCAATGAACAAAAGCTCCCACCTATCCACAGAAGGTGCCACTGGTTGATTAACATTGAACTTTTAGAATGAGTTGTGGCCTCCTGTTGGGGGTGTGTTGGCAAATGTTTAATACTACAGCTCTGAGAATAGTTCTACCATGAATGTTAGTTGATGTTTTCTTGCACTTTAATGAGTAAGAAGGGCTTCCTTGATGTCTCAGATGGTAAAGAATCCTCCTGCAATGCGGGAGATCTGGGTTCGATCCCTGGGTTCAATCCCTGGGTTAGGAAGATCCCCTGGAGGAGGGCATGGCAACCCACTCCAACATTCTTGCCTGGAGAATCCCATTAGACAGAGGAGGCTGGTGGGCTACAGTCCATGGGGTTGCAAAGAGTCGGACATGACTGAGCGATTAAATACAGCACAGCACAATGAGTAAGGCAAAAGATGGACAATGTAGACATACTTTGGAACTTCACTCATTTACCAGTGAAGTGATTGACTTCTTTGCAGAATCAAATAATAGGAAGAATATTTTCTTAATTTTTTGTGCCATTCGCATTGTAATGGATATAGACAGGATACACTTTTAGTTTAATCTGCTTTATTATCATTTTCTCTGACATGTTCTTAAGTCTAGACAATCAAAAAAGAAAACAAGTCAAATCCTGATTCGTAGAACTTCCTGATTTCCATGGTGTAGATACTCCAACCATGGCCAATTTCAAGTTGCCAATGTGATGCCACTACATGTGGTACCGGGCAGAGGTGTGCAGCACACATTATACTATGGTATTTTCTCCCTGCAGTTACTTAGTAACCTCAAGAGTGGTAATACAATGTGGTAAGGTAATCAGGAAGGGATTGACTTTATTTATTACCTTTGTTTTTAATATAATTCATTTAACTGCAGCTATGTATTAGATATTTGTATCTAATATATTACAATATAGTATAACTTGTATATAATATAAGCATTTTATATAATTTATGTAAGATTGTATATAGTTAAAGTTTGAATAGTGGCTGTGTTGAACAACCAAACTGAAGAATCCTTGAAAATGCAACAGTTGCCTGACCCCAGCACACTGCCACCTGGAGGTCTGTTGGAAGAGGGTTGAACCCGCAAGAGCACAGCTGCATCAAGCTGAGCGCCATAAGGCCCAGTCATAGCTGCTGGTCAAAACGGTGGAACGTTCCTGATGACACGTCAGTTTCCGTTCCTGCCCTTGTCGTTGCTCATCTTGTAGGAGCACGGCCATCATCTCTGCAACTGTTTCCCCAAGGTCAGTTTGAATCGCATTTTTGTCTTTTTTCAAAGAATCTGCCTGCAATACAGAAGACGCAGGAGACCTGGATTCGATCCCTGGGTTGGGAAGATCCCCTGGAGAAGGGCATGGCAACCCACTCCAGTGTTCTTACCTGGAGAATTCCGTGAACAGAGGAGCTTGGCGGGCTATAGTCCATAGGGTTGCAAAGAGTCGGATAAGCTGAAGTGACTGAGCACGCAGGCACGCATATGCCATTATCAAGTCTATTAACATCACCGTTTTCTAGAGCCCTTGAAAGCAAAGTCCACTCATTCCTATTCTATCTCCCATTCCACATGGATGAGTGTGAGGCTGAAACCCTCGCTTGGAAGGGTTTAGGGAAGCAGGGCAGAGCCCCCACAACTGCAGGGTATGAAATAAAGAGGAACTGAAGAGGGTGTCTGGGCAAAGGCAGGCTGGGCAGACATCAAGAAAAAGGGCCAAGGTGTCCCTGGGTCTGAAGCTAAGTATCTGCTCCCGCCAGGGCCAGCCGCATTAAGCAGGGGCATCGGTTTGGAGCCAGAGTCAGGAGTGTCTCTGAGGCAGTGACAAATGAACAGTGTAAATAAGATTTCAAAGGAGACATTGGCCTACTTGAAAGAGCCATGATTAAGAAGGTCACAATTGCTTTCAGAAATAAGCAATACAAGAGAAAGCAATTTTACTGAGATGGGTGCATTGATACCCGTTAGTCACCGATCACACATGTTAATCTATTAAAGCACTGCTAAACAGTGCTGGCATCTCTTGAGCCCATGGAACCCCTCCCCTCACCCCCAGCCCCAGTTTCCACTATTTTCCCTGGTTGCCCAGGATGGTTACCAGACTCCACAATCAGCGGAACTTTCTCACAGCATCACAGTGTCCTCACTCCTTGATATTCCTGCTAGATGGCAGCCTAGAGCACAGAAATCACTTCTATTCCATGGATTAAGGGAATATCATGTTTTATTGGCCTCTAACTGCTTCTCCAAGTCAGATCTGAGGCTGGCAGCATCAGCATTACCTGGGAGCATGTTAGAAATGCAGATTCTTGGGCCTCAGACTTAAGGAAGCAGACCCTCTGGGTTGGGACTTAGGCATCAGCGTTTTAATGAGGTCTTCAGGGGATTCTTAGGCATTCAAATGTGAGAAGCACAGTATACTATAGTTGGTAAAAATCACAGACAGGCCATCACAATTCAACTCTTTGGTCTAAATACTGCCTGAAGCAGCTGCTCCAAGTTGACTAAGCTTTTCATCTGGGATGTATTTACCTAAAGATTCCCACATCCACTACTATCTTCTTCTTGGGAATCATCCAAATTGTTCCAAACGTGTGATTCTGTGCACATATAAAGCTGTCAAATTAGAGGGGAAAAGTGGATTATTATTTACAAAGAGTGATAGAGATATTCCAACACAGAGCACCACTTCCTTTTCTTTTGATTCCCAGTGTCCTCACAGTAGAAACAGTGCCAAAAAACAAAAACATAGAGTATGTGGGAATTAAGTTGTCATGTAATTTAAGCTGTATTTGTACAATGATAATCACTCTCCAATAGATATATACAAGAAGTGTTCTTTCCTGTTGTGTTTTAATTTATCAATTGAGTACATTATCTATCCATGGCAAACCCCACAATAAATTATAATAATCCAGTTGAAGCAGTACTCATTGTGTGATTCAGTTCAGTTCAGTTCAGTTGCTCAGTCGTGTTCGACTCTTTGCGACGCCATGAACCACAGCACGCCAGGCCTCCCTGTCCATCACCAACTCCCTGAGTGCATCCAAACCCATGTCCATCGAGTCAGTGATGCCATCCAACCATCTCATCCTCTGTCGTCCCCTTCTCCTCCTGCCCTCAATCTTTCCAGCATCAGTCTTTTCAATAGGTCAGCTTTTTGCATCAGGTGGCCAAAGGATTGGAGTTGCAGCTTTAGCATCCTTCCTTCCAAAGAAATCCCAGGACTGATCTCCTTCAGAATGGACTGGTTGGATCTCCTTGCAGTCCAAGGGACTCAAGAGTCTTCTCCAACACCACAGTTCAAAAGCATCCATTCTTCAGTGCTCAGCTTTCTTTATAGTCCAACTCTCACATCCATACATGACTACTGGAAAAACCATAGCCTTGATTAGATGGACCTTTGTTGGCAAAGTAATGTCTCTGTTTTTTAATATGCTGTCTAGGTTGGTCATAACTTTCCTTCCAAGGAGTAAGCATCTTTTCATTTCATGGCTGCAGTCACCATCTGCAGTGATTTTGGAGCCCAAAAATATAAAGTCTGACACTGGTTCCACTGTTTCCCCATCTGTTTCCCATGAAGCGATGGGACCAGATGCCATGATCTTCGTTTTCTGAATGTTGAGCTTTAAGCCAACTTTTTCACTTTCCTCTTTCACTTTCATCAAGAGGCTTTTTAGTTCCTCTTCACTTTCTGCCATAAGGGTGGTGTCATCTGCATATCTGAGGTTATTGATATTTCTCCCGGCAATCTTGATTCCAGCTTGTGCTTCCTCCAGCCACACTACTTTATTTAGTGTTTTAAAATTAGGTATTATTTGCTTCATTATTAAAGGTACATGCTTAGAGACAAAGAAAAGATAATCATGAGTATTTTGGCCTAGTTTATCCACAGTAGCCTGATTCAATCAACCAGTCAGATGAATCCTTTAAAAAATCACTTTTTGATGTGATATATAACCAATTATACATTTTATTTTATTATTGCATGATCGAACACAGCTAGTCAATCATATAGCCAATAAACATCCATTCTGCCACGTATTGTGAAAAATCTAGGTACTTAAAGATAAATAAAAGTCAGATAGAGACAGATGGTCACACTAACCACTGGTGTGACAAACGCTTACCCTACGTGGTCTTCTGGACGTTGTCTAAGCTTTTCTATCTTTTAGCATAGGTACCAATCTGTCTTCTTCTAGTAGCACAGTATATAGCACCTAAAAGAGACAGACACATATTAAGAGCTCAGTAAACAATTTAAAATATTTAACTTCATTTTCATCTTATTTTGTGCTGCGTAGAGTGCTACATCTTCCAAATGTTTATTGCATGTAATCAGTGTTGTGCTGATAAATACCTCTCTAGGGGGAAGACAGCCTGATTGGTAGTGTTTGCTGATCTCAGTGGGAGAAATCCTCCCACCATGGCTAATTTCATGCCATTCAGTAGGTAATAACTGACTTGTAAAAATTTCGAGAATTTAACAGCCGACTAGGAGGAAACGATAGGAGCTGCATTAAAAAAAATTTTTTTTTAATATATGGTTGGGGAGATATTATAGTACAGCTTCTGCAGATGATTAGAAATGTAATAACTTTTGTACAACTTAACATTACTATGAAGTATATGTACAGTTTGCAAATCTATCCTGTTGCTACAGAAATGGGTATAATAGAAATACTCAGATACATAATAGGTTTATATATTGAACAATGTAGTAATATTGTATACCTATGGCACCCCACTCCAGTACTCTTGCCTGGAAAATCCTATGGATGGAGGAGCCTGGTGGGCTGCAGTCCATGGGGTCGCCACGACTTCACTTTCACTTTCATTTTTCACTTTCATGCATTGGAGAAGGAAATGCCAACCCACTCCAGTGTTCTTGCCTGGAGAATCCCAGGGACGGGGGAGCCTGGTGGGCTGCCGTGTATGGAGTCGCACAGAGTTGAACACGACTGAAGCGACTTAGCAGCAGCAGCAGCAAGCACATATAAGGGCTTCCCTGGTGGCTCAGGTTCTATCCCTTGATTGGAAAGAGCCCCTGGAGAAGGGCATGGCAACCCACTCCAGTATTCTTGCCTGGAGAATTCCATGGACAGAGGAGCCTGGCAGGCTACTGTCCATGGGGTCACACAGAGTTGGACTCAACTGAAGTGACTAAACAGCAGCATCAGTAAGTATATATAAAGAATTTTCAATATTCCTGATGGAACAATTATCCGACTCTATATTTGCCAGAGGAAGTATATATAAAAATGATAGGTTGTGCTTTCTTTGGGGCTAGGGGAAATTTCTTTTATTATTATTATTTCCAATAGAATAAAGAAAGTTGACATTCTGATAAGAGCTTTTTCATGGAATGTAATAACAATCACCATCTTTTTATTATAACATGCTAACACATAGCAGTTATTTTACACAAGGAGAGGGAAAGATATTGTTGAAGATTTTATCAATTATATTTACTTTTTGAAAAGAATGAAGTAACATCTATTTTTTTCTTTTAAATAACAGATTGCCTTTATTGAGGAAACAGATGTAGTTAAGGAATTCTTTGTACCTGAACATGAATAAGAAAATATGTTTAAAGTTCATTGCAGCATTCATTGTAATGAGTTAATGGAAGCAACCCAAATGTTTCTCAGCAAAAGGATTTATAAAATGAAACAGTATCCAGAGGTTAAATAAATGGATTAAATCTACATGTATGAACACAGTAAGAACTAAAAAACAATATTGGATGAAAATTAGACCATGTACCATAAATGTCATATAGGAAAAAGTTTTAAATCTATAAAACAATGCTTTACATTGCTTGTGAATCCAGTTGTATGTAACAGAAGCAGACAAACAAGATGTGGCCTGGCTATACTCCAATTCAAGACTTGTTTTCTCAGAGAAAGGTGAGAAATGAGCATGGTAAGGGAAAAACGGGGAACTTTAACTTTGTGATAATAATTTTTTTGTTAAACAAAATAAATTAAGTAACAAATTTTATTATTAAATGGAAAATAAATTTAATTAAAGCAATTATAAAATGTCAGTATTTGTTAACTTAGGAAGCTGGCTTATGGAAGCTTTTTTTTTATCTATTGTTATTTTGAAATGTTTTTGATTAACAAAACTACAAGTGAAACAAGAAAATAGATTGGTTCTATCTGCAAAAAATGTAGATATGTCCTTCATGTTATGAATTGTTAGAATAAGTAGTGCCTGTAATAATTTGGAAAGTTAATGAGTATTTCCAAACAGCAGTCCATTTTTACTTTTATTTTGACCAATTAAAAGTTTCAAGGGAATGGACTAAAGAAACCAAAGGGAAAGAAAGCAACAAATAGAAAATATTAAATTAAAATATATACTATATTTCTCTGAATGATAAACAATCTATGGTCTGATGTAGCAATTTTTTATGCACCAATAAGGGACAAGGTGGATGGGAACATTTTCAGTTTTGGTTGTTCAGTTCAGTTGCTCAGTCGTGTGCTATTCTTTGTGACCTCATGGAGTGCAGCACACCAGGCTTCCCTGTCCATCACCAACTCCCGGAGCTTGCTCAAACTCATGTCCATTAAGTCGGTGATGCCATCCAACCATCTTATCTTCTTTCTTCCCCTTCTCCTCCTGCCTTCAATCTTTCCCAGCACCAGGGTCTTTACAAATGAGTCAGTTCTTCACATTAGGTGGCCAAAGGATTGGAGTTTCAGCTTCAGCTTCAGTTCTTCCAATGAATAATCAGGACTGATTTCCTTTAGATGGACTGGTTGGATCTCCTCGCAGTCCAAGAGACTCTCAAGAGTTTTCTCCAACACCACAGTTCAAAGGCATCAATTCTTTGGCACTCAGCTTTCTTTATAGTCCAACTCTCACATCCATACATGACCACTGGAAAAACCATAGCTTTGACTAGACGGACCTTTGTTGGCAAAGTAATGTCTCTGCTTTTTAATATGCTGTCTAGGTTGGTCATAGCTTTTCTTCTAAGGAGTAGATGTCTTTTAATTACATGGCTGCCATCACCATCTGCAGTGATTTTGGAGCCCAAGAAAATTAAACCAGATTGCAAAGATATTTAAATATAGAGCAAAACCAAACAAAGTACATCTTCAAATTGACAACACTCAATAAGCAGGTGTTCTAGAAATTCATCATAAATTAACCCAGCAAAGAATGCACAGGAGTTTTACTGGGAAAACTCTTTATAAGTTTTTTATGAAAGAAGACTTAAATAAATGGAGAGCAGCACCATTTTTTGTGGTTGGTATGACTTAAAATTGTAAATGTTCCATTTCTCCCTCTATTAATCTATAAGTTTAATGCAATTCCAATCAAAATCCAAGGGAACTTTTTAAGGAACTTGGAAAATGTATTCTAAAATGTATATGAAAACATAAAAGTCTAAGTGAAATTTGGAAAAGAAGGAGAAATGAAGACCATCAGTAAAAATAGATTCAGTAAGAAATAGATTCATGACTATATTTACAAATATCAGAACACCCTTCTTAAGGGGCTTACACAGAGGAAGATTCAACTCATGCATCGAATCCAGAGGCAGCAAGGGTTGATACTGAAACTGAACAATGCTATTAATGACCCTAAGTCACTCTACATTTTCCTGACCTGCTGTTTGTAATGTGTAGACATTTCTCCCTACCCTTATCACCTCAGAGTATTGTACCTCCAGGCCTCATATCTACATTCTAGAAAAGAAAAAGGGGAAAAGAGATTAATGGTTTTCTCTTTTAAATGGTAGCCCTTTTATCTTGGAAAAGTAAATTCGTAAGGGAATTTTGCCTCCATCTTATTATTTGTAACTATACCATGCGGCTAATCCTTGCTGCAAGAGAGGCTGAGAAAACAAATAATTTTTGCTGGGAATATTGCTATCCCGAACAAAGTTGGAATTCTATTTATAAAAAAGAAAGGGAGAATGGATATTGAATACATAGAGTCTGTATTAAGGAGGACATACTCTTCTAATGATAAACAACCAAACAAATCTTCAGTGTATTTCTGGCACAAGTCAGACAAATTGACCAAGGAATGGATCAGGATAAGAGAGGAGGATACGATTAAGATGGAATGGAATGGGACAGAATGTACAGAACAGAATACTCCAAATAGACCCAGGTATATATGGGAACTTATTTGATAGAGGTAACTCCACAAGTCAGTCTGAAAGGGATGGATTATTTAAAAGATGCTATTTGGTCCATTGGATAGAGAAAAATAAAGTTGAAACTTTGTTACTCACATATAAAGATGACTTTCAAATGGGTAAGAGACCTGCATATACAAAGTTAAGTCATAATAAATGTGACTACATGAATATTAAGTTCTATTCAGTGAAGGACGCAATAGATAATATTCATACCTGATGACCATTTGGAAGAACATATATACTATGTTAAAAATTGACCAGGGATTAATATTTAACAGTGCTGTCAAATAGAACTTTCTGTGATGATGAAAATATTCTGTATCTATACTCTCTAATATGGTAGCCACCACCCACCTCGAGTTATTGAACACTCAAAATGGGGCTAGCATAATTGAGAACTCAGTTTAAATTTTTAATTAATTTTAATTTAGTCATACATGGCTCGTGTCTACCTTACTGGACAGTGCAGAACTAGAGTGTTAAAAGAATTCTAGAAAATTAATAAGAAAAATACAAGACAGTCCAATAGAAACATAAATAGATCAGGAAGCCTAAACAGCTAGCAAGTATATGAAAAGATCCAAAATCACAATTAGAGAAATGCAAATTAAACAGAGGCATGCTTATCACTCATTATATTGGGCTCTGCTGATTTCTGCTATTACTTTGACACAACAGATTTGTGTTTCAGTTCAATATTTCCCTAAAGAACATAATGCTAAAAAAAATAAATAAATAAAAAATAAAAAAAAAGAACATAATGCTTTATGAGACCTGTATTGCAGAAAATATCTGAATATTGAATTAAGTCTGTAAGAACAGAGAGAAGAAAGGGCCAAGAAGAAGAGAGCTGGTGGCACTTCACAGGTATTCCAGGAGGCTGCTCCGGGTGCAGGTGTAGACACTTTCAGACAAGCTTCTCAAATGTGTCCGTTAATCATCTGCACCTGAAATGATTTACCTAATCATGTGGCCAGGCCTGGGATTTGATTCCTACCACATTGTGAAGCTTTTAAGATTATCTCCTCTTTCTTTCCCTTTTCCTCCTTTAGAACTTTGTAGGAATGGGTTTGTGGAAATTTCTTTTGCTTTTTATGGAAGCTGATCTTGTAAATCTTTCATGAACTAAAGAATATTCAGAGCTGCAAAAGAAAATAATTGGACACTCGTATTTTACTGCACCTTTCCTAAGGCACTATCATGATCTCTTTGTAAACTTACTTTCTAATATTTTTTAAATTGTGTAAATATTGATAAATTAATGACCTCAGAAATCAGAAGTGACACTTCAATTTTAAAACTGGATCTTTAAAATAATGGAAATTAATGTTTTTGTGGATTTCTAAACATTCTTTCACTATTTTCCTCTTATTCAAAATAGGCATGCCCCTTGAATACTGGCAATCATGTGCTAGTAGAAATTTTAGGTATACAAATTTATTTCATTCATCACCACCGTTATTACCAGTTATCAGTCTGAAAGTGAAAGTGTTAGTCGCTCAGTTGTATCTGACTCTTTGCTACCGTATGCACTGTAGCCCATCAGCTTCCTCTGGAATTTTCCAGGTAAGAATACTGGCATGGGTAGCCATTGCCTTCCCCAGGGGATCTTCCTGACCCAGGGATTGAACCAGGTCTCTTGCATTGGAGGCAGATTCTTTACTGTCTGAGCCACCAGGGAAGCCCCAGTTATCAGTCTACTTCCAAATAAAAATCAAACTGGAATTCAGCATATATCTGGCTATTGAAAACTTTAAGTATTTCCATTTCAGACAAGAGAGCCTGAGCAATTAATCAAATTCAGAATTAAAGAAAAAAAAAACAAAAAACCGGTTTCTTAACTGAAATAATTCTTTCGCTTCTCCCAAGCCAGGAAAAGAAAAAAATGTTGGAGCAAATTCAGTACATGACTGAGATTTGAGAGATTTTAGGAAAATTTTTTACCTGCTTCAGCCTTGCTAACTAGTTGACGTCAATTACTACAGCTTGTAGGGAGGAAGATCTTTGTGGGTTTTGTATTTGTTCTTTGTCTTGTTTTTTTGTTGTCGTTGCTGATTTATTCATGTCATTTAAGCACATATATATGATATATATATATATATGGAGAAGGAAATGGCAACCTACTCCAGTATTCTTGCCTGGAAAATCCCATGGCTGGAGGAGCCTGGTAGGCTATGGTCCATGGGGTTGCAATGAGTCGACACGACTGAGTGGCTTCACTTTCACTTTATAGGACATGTATATGTATACATATATGTATATGTATGTATATGTCTCCTACTACATGCCATAAGTTGTTTTAGGCCCTGGGAATGCAATACCCTTGAGCCCTTATTGCATTTATAATCCAGAGAGGGGAAACAAACAATTAAGGAATTTAAATAAGATGTCATTAAATGCTCCTCTAAGATAAAGAACACTGTGAGAGCTCATAGCAGAGGCAACCAGAGTAGGCTAGACTAGCGATTCAAGTCAGGCTTACTGAATAAAGGGATACTTAAGCAGAGCCCTGGAAGATGAGCCAGACCCTATCCTGTGGAAAAAAGAATGTGAAAGGAATGCATTCCAGGCACAGGGAGCTATAGCAGGGACTAGCAGGAGATGAAACTGGATGGAGTAAGTTACAAACAGAAGCATGGGATGATTAGATGAACATTTCACAAACAACATTCTGCCTGCAGGGTAAGTGTGGAGAGCGATTAAATCTGTCAGGAATCCAAATAAAAGCACAAAGATAGAGAAAAAGGATTTATGGAAAAGGTAAATCCCCAAGATGGCTGATTGATTAGCTGTCGGGGGTGGGGTGGGGAGAGAACACTTGACCCCAAGGCTTACTTGAATTTTAGCCACAGTGGTGAGCAATTAATCACTCAGTTACCTCCACCCAGATGCAGGGGAGGTTGGGAAATGAGGGTTGGCTATGTGCCCATAAGTAGAATGAAGTGGGCTGAGGAGCACATTGCATCATCTGTGCTTTAGTGTCAGCCAAAATTGATTCAACTTCCCAAGCTGAGCTCCAGATCCTTAGGTGCAATTGAATACTAATACATTTGTTTTCACCATTTTTCTAGGTGGAAGAGCATTTAAAGGTTGAACAATCACTTGGAGATACCATGTTTTCTGTTCTACCTGACAATGTCTAGTTCAGCTTCCCAAATAGTTCTTCCCCTACTTTTGTTACTGAAAGCAGGGTCCAGCTGCTTGCCGCTCAAAAGCCATTAAAGAGGCCAGATTGGTAGGAAGGAAAGTTTGATTTATTTTGGATGCCAGCAACCAGTGGGAGTAGGGGTAAGAAGTAGGGATGCCTGGGGTGCCTGTCCAGAGGCTGACTCCCCTCCTGACAATCAGTGGGCAAGAGGTTTTAGAGCCTTTGTAGGCAGAGTAGGGCTACCTGCAGAAACTGCAATCAAATCAGACAGTCATCTTGAAGTTGGTCATTGGTGGTCTGAAAAGCGTCATCTTGTTATAAGTACAGTTAGTCTTCAGTTCCAGAGTCAGTTTGTTTCCATTTCTTGAGGCCAGTTCTCAGAATTGTGGCAACTTACATCATGGTTACCGTCTGGTCATCATGTAATTAACTTCTCCACCTGGTGGGGGTTTTAGTATCTACAAGGCAGCTCATAGAATGTGACTCAGAAAATTATCTATAGCCCTTGAGAAGGAACTAAAAGTCCTTGACTATTCTTAATGACTATATTATTATCATTTCGTCTCCTTTGACTGTTTTCCTTTGTTGCTGCATGTTCTCACTTCTCTGATTAAACTTATTCTTTGGCTAAGTTTTTCCCATAGACTAAGGCGGGCAGAGGACTTTGGGGGTGGGGAGGGGCAAATACCACAGAGTCCTGCTCCATTTCACTTTCGTTTTCTGAGAAAATAGATTTTTAACTTCCATGCTTAGATACTTCTATGTTTTCTCTTTCAGCAAAATATCATCTCAACCAAGATGACCATATTAGTTATCTATTACTATTTTAAAAATTGCTCCAAAATTTAGTGGCTTAAATAATCACCTATTATTATCTCCTGTAGTTTGGGGGTGTGGGGATTGGTCATGAATTCAAACAGGGCATAGTGGGAAGCATGGTGACTGTGTCTGGGACTTCAGCTGGAAGTCCAGGCCTTGGGAGTGGAGCCATATAAAAGCTTGCTCATTCATGCATCTGGAAGTTGATGCTGGCTTTCAGCTGAGGCTTTCCAGTCCTCTTTACTTGAGCCTCCACATCTGGTTTGACTTCCCACACAGCATAGAAGCTGGGTTCCAAGGCAAGTGTCCTGAGAGCGCCAGGCAGAAGCTGGATCTTTTTTTTTTTTTAATTTGGCTGCACTGAGTCTTAGTTGCAGCATGCAGGATCTTTCTTGCTGTGTGTGGGATCTTCCTTGCAGCATGCAAGATCTTCAGTTGCAGCATGAGAGATCTAGTTCCCTGACCAGGGATCAAACCCGAGCCTCCCTGCATGGAAATGTGGAATCTTAACCACCAGACTACGAAGGAAGTCCCTGAAGCTGCATCATTTTTGTGGCTCAGCTTACAAAGCCACATATCACCACTTTCATCATTCCCCACTGACCAGGGCTGTCGCAAGCCCTGTCTAGACGCAAAGAAGAGTACCTACATGCCCTCTCTTGTGGGGAGGGGTGTTAGCCACAGCTCACAAAGAACATGTGAGATGGGACCAATATATTGGTGCAGCCATTTTTGGAAAATATGCTACAATGATCAATTCATTTTAATTTGAAAGAGAAGCACAAATCTCAGGACAGTTTTGGTGCTCACCATTAATCCTTTTTAAACTAGTGTGTCTGGGTCTCTCTTCTAAAATAGGTAAATGAAATGAGTGACTACATCTTCAGTCCTCTCTAAGTTGTCAATGAAAAGATCTCTTCTCTTACTCAAAGTTACTCTTTGAAGATAATTACCAGAAATTGTACTAGGGATAAGCCAGTAACATAAAAGTAACTCTGATACGGCTAATTGGACCCTTTGAGTGGCAAAGTGACAGAACTGAATTCAAGCTATTTTAAATAGGTAAAGATTCATTATTTCATGAATCTGAAAAGTCCAGTGGCTCAGATGGACTCAGTCATAGCTGGATTCAGAGACTCAGAGGATCTTCTCAGTCCTGTCTCTTTCCATTTCTCAGTTCTTGATTCCTCTCCCCTGCTTTACTCCCAAGGAGGTTCTTTCCTTGTGGTGACACAGATGGGTTGCCAGCATCTCCAGACTCAAACTGACTTGAGTGCTTGTATGATCTCAGGAGATAAGCCTCCTCTACACCTCCTCTTTGTTATTGTTGTTTAGTCACTAGGTCATGTCTGACTCTATTGTGCCCCCATGAACTGTAACCCAGCAGGCTCCTCTGTCCATAGGATTTCCCAGGCAAGAGTACTGGAGTGGGTTACCATTTCCTTCTCCAGGGGATCTTCCCCACCCAGGGATTGAACTCCCATCTCCTGCATTGGCAAGTGGATTCTTTACCACTGAGCCACCAGGGAAGCCCAACCCTCCTCTTAGCATCCTTAATAATGCCTGGAAAAGGATTCTGGACCTGTTTGGTCAGATGGGGGAAGTCACTGTTCTGGTATGTATTAGGATTCTCCAGATAAACAGAATCAGTAATATACATAGAGACATAAAAGGTGATTCATATAGGAACTGGCTCATGTGTTATGGAGGCCCAGAAGTCCCATCATCTGCCATCTACAAACCAGGAAAACTAGGTGTTTTAATTAACTCAGGTGTTTAACTAAACCAGATATTATAATTACCTCTGAGTCCAAAGATCTGAGGATTGGGGTGATGATGTAAATCCCAATATGAGTCGAATAGCCTGAAAACCAGAAGCACCAAAGTCCATGGGCAGGAGAAGATGGGTGTCTCAGCTCAGGGTGAGCTAATTTGCCCTTCCTCTGCCTCTTTGATCTACTCCATTCCTAACTGATCGGAAGCTGCCCACCTGTGCTGGTGAGGGTGGTCTTCTTCACTTAGTCTCCCAATTTAAATGCTAATCTCTTCTGAAGATGCTCACAGACTTACCTAGAAATAGTGTTTCACCAGCGATCTGGGCATCTCTTAGCCCAGTCAGGTTGGCATACAAATTTAACAGTCGCAAGGTGGAAGGGAACTCTGGCCAGCCAGAGTCACCCTCTGGCAGGGACCCTCAGTCATAAGATCCAGGATCTTAGCATTTGCCTCCCCAACAGGTGTCACAGGAGTAGCTCCTGAGTGAAATAGTTTCTGGTATCAGTAGCTCCTGATACCAGATGACCGGTGTAAGGAGGTGAGCTCCAAATTTAACAGCTGTAACCAAAGCTAGTATAAGTTTTAATTCCTCATCAAATTTTGGTCTAGACCCTTGGTAGAGCTGAAGGAAAGTCAACTTACCAAAGTTAGGAGAACCCAATGAGCAACCTCCCGCACACTTATGCTATCGAACGGGGTGACTAAACCGTTCCCACTTTGTAAGTTTAGAATGTCAGATTTTTCTCATAACCATATGTTCATTACTCTTTTATCTTTGAAATAGCATAGTTGGACTTCGATCTTAACCTACACTGAGGTTTATAGGTCTCCTGTGGAAAGCTAAGTTTAAAATCTACTTGGCATTAAATCATAAAGGAGAAATGACCTGCCTTACCCTGTTGGAACATGAGTTATGAATTCATGCTTAGGTGTTTTATGACTACATATCATAACTTTTATTAGTGCTTCCATTAATATTGCCAGTCATGAGCCATAAAATCAACTCTGAGTGTATCCACAGGCTTTTATGAAACTCTTTCTGAATCACTAGTTTTTCTGTAAATCATGTAAAACATCTTTGTAAAAGAGTGAAAACCCAGATGGTTTTGGTTTAGCATTCACATTTTCTGAGAGTCGAATCAGAGCTGCTCACAGCTGAGGGGGCACTTAGAAGTCATCAGGTCCTATCCATTTCTTCCACGGGGAGCGCAGGCAATCGATACTGTTAGTAGAATGAATGAATCTCCGTGACACCATGCTGCTGGTAAACATACCACCTCACAACATCCTAGGTTTCTTTTGTTGTTTGCTTGCTTTTAAGAAGAGTTCTATCCGTCAGAAATCTGCCCTGATTGTTTTTCTTTTGGGGCTTCCCTGGTGGTGCTAGTGATGAAGAACCCACCTGTCAATGCAAGAAATGTAAGAAACACAGCTTTGATCCCTGGGTCAGGAAGGGCCCCTGGAGGAGGGCACAGCCACCCACTCCAGTGTTCTTGCCTGGATAATCAATTAGCCTCCACGTGGCAGACACTACGCTTCTCACTTCCAGATGACCTGGCTTCCTGGGGTTCCACTTCCTCAAGCATCATGTCCTCTGTTCTGTCCAACTCTCTGCGTGTGTCATAGTTGCCTTAACCAACTGTATCTTGACTACTTGACTTTGGCCATGTTCCCGTTTTCACTGGGGATAGTTGTTCATTGTGTTATAAATTTGTCAGGCCCTTTGTTTTCTGGTCCCCATTTATGCATCTTATTCACAGTGATATCTCAGGAGACAAGTCAGTTATTTGCTGGAGTCCAGATACCTTATTTCAAGGCCTTCACTGGACCAAAACAAAGAATAAAAAAAAAACCAAGATGAGCTTTGTCTGGCATTTTCTCTATGTGGAACATTAATATCAGTCTATGGTTTGCAGCATCCTCTTCCTTCCTACTTTAAGGGAGACTCTTCTCTGACTTTGATCATTGGGTCGTTTTTTCTTTCTCCCTGAACCATCAAAGACTATTACAAGGTTTCATTGATCTCATCCACAGGTCCTGGTAGGATCCTTGGATGTAATTGTGGCAGGATAATATTCTGAGATGTTACCTAAGATTTTCTTTCCTGAATTTCTTTTACTTTTTGACTTTATTCATTTAGTCAATGCATTCATTGCCTCCAGGACAGGTTGTTACAGCAGAAAAGCAAAGAAAAAGCTTTTTAAATCTCTGAAGCTTATGCTTTTAGACATTCAAAAAAAAAAAAAACCCTCAGCCCAGAGGGAACTCAGGTCATAAAAATTAGATGGGGAAAGTTGTGTTATCTGTAGTCAGAGTCTGCTTTTCTTGCTGTCACACCCCCTGCTTCTTTTCATCTCTACCTGTGGTCTGTTGAGCTACATGAGTTTGTTCAGATTAGAAAGAGAAAGGAGAAACCCTCTGTATGTTTGGAAATCCAAGACCAGAAGAAAACATGGGCGCCCCTGAGAAAGATGCAAGACGTGAGAGTTTTCTCCTACCCAGAAGGAGCAGAATGGGTGGAAGTATCTGAATGATGTATCCAGGCAACCAAAGATAGCCTCACAAAGCCCTGCTCTTTCCAGTGCAACTTGGGACATGGCACAATGATTTCCCTTGAGCCTGAGCATAGCACAGAAGTTGAAAGTGATACTAAAATAGAGGCTTAAACAGAAATTAGTGAGTACAAGTAGATACTGTGTTACTTCACCCAGATTCCCTTCCTAGTGTCAGTTCATCAAATCTCCAGCGGCTGGGAATACCATCTTCAGAACCTATGCCCCTCATCCCCACTCCAGGAAGTGACCTCTGTCCAGTACTAACTGATGCAAGAATAAAATGGCCCCACCATCTCACCTCAGATTGAGACAGTTCTGAAGAGCCAGCCTAATTCTAGAATTCTCAGAAGGATTTTCTGAGAACCAGTCAGCTGAATGCAACCACTTTGCAGGAAAGCTTCCTGCTCTGCCCATTCCTCCCTCTCTCACTTCCTTCCCAGTTTATCTCCTATGAGCTCTCCCCAGTAAAATTTCTAACTCAGTTCTCCATTTCATTCTGTTTCCAGGAAACCCAATCTAAGACATCCACATAACTGAGCTTGTAATTTGAGAACTCATAATTCTGCATCAAACATAATTTTTCCAGGTTTGGAGATACATTATTTTAGAGATTCCTGGTGCATACACTTTTTTAACTCTGCTCATTTTTGGCTTCAGTTCTCTTGAAGCAATTTTACTTCTACTCTCTCCTGTCTGATAATGATTATGAAACTGAAGCAAAATAGGAATGGAGTGTTTTAACCTTTACTGTATAGCTTGTTACCATCATTGTCCAAATATTAGACCAGTGTCTGCTTGGCCATCAATTTTTCTTTTTAAGATCTATTCTCTTGGCAGTTTTTACATATGCAATCCCGTATTAACTAGGGTCACCATGCTGTGCATTGCATCCTCATGTCTTATTTATTTTTTAGCTGGAAGTTTGTACCTTTTGGCCATCTTCTTTTCAGTAAAGTAAAACAACTCCTTGCTTCATAGTTTTTCAAAATGTCATCTCCTACTAAGGTTTTAGCTTTTATTTTTCAATCATATAAACTTCACTAATTTTATATCTTAAGATGGATGATGACTTCAGGTCCCCAACCAGTTTATAGAGATCTCCTCTGCAAGTCCCACCTAAGAGTTCTAGGAGATCACTTCAGATTGTAGGGGTAGTTGGCACCTTCTGTTTTATTTGCAGACTTGAAAGCCTCAGCTGAAACTGACATAAAAAAGTTTCATTTAATGCCCTAATAGGCAATAACTTAGATCAGATCAGATCAGTCGCTCAGTCACGTCCGACTCTTTGTGACCCCATGAATCGCAGCACGCCAGGCCTCCCTGTCCATCACCAACTCCCGGAGTTCACTCAGACTCACGTCCATCGAGTCAGTGATGCCAACCAGCCATCTCATCCTCTGTCGTCCCCTTCTCCTCCTGCCCCCAATCCCTCCCAGCATCAGAGTCTTTTCCAATGAGTCAACTCTTCGCATGAGATGGCCAAAGTACTGGAGTTTCAGCTTTAGCATCATTCCTTCCAAAGAAATCCCAGGGCTGATCTCCTTCAGAATGGACTGGTTGGATCTCCTTGCAGTCCAAGGGACTCTCAAGAGTCTTCTGCAACACCACAGTTCAAAAGCATCAATTCTTGGGCGCTCAGCCTTCTTCACAGTCCAACTCTCACATCCATACATGACCACAGGAAAAACCATAGCCTTGACTAGACGAACCTTTTTTGGCAAAGTAATGTCTCTGCTTTTGAATATGCTATCTAGGTTGATCATAACTTTCCTTCCAAGGAGTAAGCGTCTTTTAATTTCATGGCTGCAGTCACCATCTGCAGTGATTTTGGAGCCCCCAAAAATAAAGTCTGACACTGTTTCCACTGTTTCCCCATTTATTTGCCAATGAACTGATGGGACCAGATGCCATGATCTTCGTTTTCTGAATGTTGAGCTTTAAGCCAACTTTTTCACTCTCCACTTTCACCTTCATCAAGAGGCTTTTAGAGTTCCTCTTCACTTTCTGCCATAAGGGTGGTGTCATCTGCAAATCTGAGGTTATTGATATTTCTCCTGGCAATCTTGATTCCAGCTTGTGTTTCTTCCAGTCCAGAGCTTCTCATGATGTACTCTGCATATAAGTTAAATAAACAGGGTGACAGTATACGGCCTTGACGTACTCCTTTTCCTATTTGGAACCAGTCTGTTGTTCCATGTCCAGTTCTAACTGTTGCTTCCTGACCTGCATACAGATTTCTCAAGAAGCAGATCAGGTGGTCTGGTAGTCCCATCTCTTTCAGAATTTTCCACAGTTTCTTGTGATCCACACAGTCAAAGGCTTTGGCATAGTCAATAAAGCAGAAATAGATGTTTTTCTGGAACTCTCTTGCTTTTTCTATGATCCAGTGGATGTTGGCAATTTGATCTCTGGTTCCTCTGCCTTTTCCAAAACCAGCTTGAACATCAGGAAGTTCATGGTTCACATATTGCTGAAGCCTGGCTTGGAGAATTTTGAGCATTACTTTACTAGCGTGTGAGATGAGTGCAATTGTGCGGTAGTTTGAGCATTCTTTGGCATTGCCTTTCTTTGGGATTGGAATGAAAACTGACCTTTTCCAGTCCTGTGGCCACTGCTGAGTTTTCCAAATTTGCTGGCATATTGAGTGCAGCACTTTCACAGCATCATCTTTCAGGATTTGGAATAGTTCAACTGGAATTCCATCACCTCCACTAGCTTTGTTCGTAGTGATGCTTTCTAAGGCCCACTTGACTTCACATTCCAGGATGTCTGGCTCTAGGTCAGTGATCACACCATCATGATTCTCTGGGTCATGAAGATCTTTTTTGTACAGTTCTTCTGTGTATTCTTGCCATCTCTTCTTAATATCTTCTGCTTCTGTTAGGTCCATACCATTTCTGTCCTTTATCGAGCTCACCTTTGCATGAAATGTTCCTTTGGTATCTCTGATTTTCTTGAAGAGATCCCTAGTCTTTCCCATTCTGTTGTTTTCCTCTATTTCTTTGCATTGATCGCTGAAGAAGACTTTCTTATCTCTTCTTGCTGTTCTTTGGAACTCTGCATTCAGATGTTTATATCTTTCCTTTTCTCCTTTGCTTTTCGCTTCTCCTCTCTTCACAGCTATTTGTAAGGCCTCCCCAGACAGCCATTTTGCTTTTTTGCATTTCTTTTCTATGGGAATGGTCTTGATCCCTGTCTCCTGTACAATGTCACAAACCTCATTCCACAGTTCATCAGGCACTCTATCTATCAGTTCTGGGCCCTTAAATCTATTTCTCACTTCCACTGTGTAATCATAAGGGATTTGATTTAGGTCATACCTGAATGGTCTAGTGGTTTTCCCTACTTTCTTCAATTTAAGTCTGAATTTGGCAATAAGGAGTTCATGGTCTGAGCCACAGTCAGCTCCTGGTCTTGTTTTTGCTGACTGTGTAGAGCTTCTCCATCTTTGGCTGCAAAGAATATAATCAGTCTGATTTCGGTGTTGACCATCTGGTGATGTCCATGTATAGAGTCTTCTCTTGTGTTGTTGGAAGAGGGTGTTTGTTATGACCAGTGCATTTTCTTGGCAAAACTCTATAAGTCTTTGCCCTGCTTCAGTCCGTATTCCAAGACCAAATTTGCCTGTTACTCCAGGTGTTTCTTGACTTCCTACTTTTGCATTCCAGTCCCCTATAATGAAAAGGACATCTTTTTTGGGTGTTAGTTCTAGAAGGTCTTGTAGGTCTTCATAGAACCGTTCAACTTCAGCTTCTTCAGCGTTACTGGTTGGGGCATACCTGTCGTCAAGTCAGTGTTTAAATTCAACCAATGTATCCAATACAAAGGAAAACCATAAAATCTTTAAAAATATTCAGGGTGATTTATGGGTAAAATCATGACATGAAAAATGTCATTGTCAAATAAAATTAGAATAAGTTATTGAAGAGTATTTATAGGCAAAGAGGTTTTGTGTTTTTATTTTTAAAAGGATATGTGTTTGGTGTATATATATATATATATATATATATAAATCCACATATGTTCATATATGCATGGAAAACATTAGTGTATTAACAGCAATCATATCTGGGGAATGGAATTGTGTGATTTGAGAAGTGCACAGAAGAATTTATTCTCATTTAATATTCTTAAGTATTTGAATTTTTATAATAACAAATCATCATTTTAATAAATTTAAAAAAGAGCACTTCAGTGAGAACATGTAGTGTAACTATTCTGTTCTAATCTGTTTAAAGTGGGCTTTTCAAGATAACTAGCCTGGGAGACAAATCTGGGTTTCACTGTCAGTTCTGCTATAAACCAATTTAGATATAGAAATAGGCTATCCAAGAGGTAGCATTATTTCATTGCTTTAAATTTTTTCCAAATTTTTATATGTATAACTGAGTCCTTTATTGCACCCCGAAATGAAAACAACCTTGTAAATCAACTATACTTTGATAAAGAAATATTTTTAAGTATCCAAATAATTTTAAAATATTTGTAAGTTATTAAAGAACATATATGTAACATATGTAAATTATGTGGCATGATATTATGCCTCTCCATGAATTTGTTATCCAGCACAAAATCTTCAAATTTGACATTAACCCACATTCTCCTCCCTTGCTATCCTGCCCATGTAACCATCTGCCTGAGTTTTGCATTTATCAGCCTCTCACTTTTGAAAACACATAGTTTTACACATGCCTTAGGAACACATTTTGTCTTGTTTGTTTTTGAGTGGTGGTCTCATTATAGTATGAATCTCCTGGGAATTGCTTTTCACTCAAAATTATGTTTCTAAGGCTCATCCTTATGGGTAGCTGTAGTTCACTGATTTTCACTGCTGCGTATTACTTCACTGAGTAAATAGACTATCAACATTTATTTCCTGTCATTGGATTTGGGGGATATTTCCAATTGTTTCTGCTGCTACAGAAAGTGCTGCTATGAACATTCCAAAATATGTGCAAATTTCTCGAGAATGTATATGTAGGAGTGGAATTTTGGAATCTAGGTAGATTTACAAGGAATTGCCAAATTAGTTTTAAAAGTGACTTATAAATTTACACATACTATACATCATAATATACACTGAAAATTCATGTTTTTCCATTCTCATCCTTGGCTTTGACAAGTGTTTAATCTAGTAGTAATGTTAATCGCTCAGTAGTGCCCAGCTCTGTGCGACCCTAGGGACTGTAGCCCGCCAGGCTCCTCTGTCCATGGAATTCTCCAGGAAAGAGTACTGGAGTGGATTGCCATTTCCTTCTCCAGGGGATCTTCTTGACTGAGGGATCGAACCAGGGTCTCCTGCATTGCAGGCAGATTCTTTACCATCTGAGCCACATATCAACAGTATTTCAAATGGGGTCTTAATTTCTATTTTATTTACTAAAGAAATTGCTCACTTTTTTGTATGTGATTTGGCTACCTGCATTTTTCTTTTGTAAAGCACCTGTTCATAGTTGTCTACTTACAATGCCCTTACGTTGTAAGCACTTCATAAATGTTTGTTGACTAAATGGATGAATTCTCATACAGCAAAATAAGACTTAGGAGATGTACTTGTTAATTTAAGAATGATGTTTAATCACAAAGAACTATGGGCCCTACTCCCTTCAGTTCAGCTTAGTTCAGTCGCTCGGTCGTGTCCGACTCTTTGCGACCCCATGAACTGCAGCATGCCAGGCCTCCCTGTCCATCACCAACTCCCGGAGTTCACTCAGACTCACGTCCATTGAGTCAGTGATGCCATCCAGCCATCTCATCCTCTGTCATCCCCTTCTCCTCCTGCCCCCAATCCCTCCCAGCATCAGAGTCTTTTTCAATGACATTGTATTTTACTTTCATTGTATAGTCAATGTTATATGACTGATTGATAACTGAGGTTATTCTTTTGCATGATGGATTTTTTATTTTAAAAAGTCTTTATATGATTATGTTAAAGATGATTTTTGCATATTATCTTTGGGAAAGTTCTATTATTTACTTTTAATAGCAACAGAGGAGTTCTAAATTTTGTTCTAGTAGCTAAACAATGCAAATTGTGCTTCTGTTCTCAGAATTAAACATTTTTTCAGAAAAACATGAATATTGGATCTAATTCCAACAAACAAATTAGCAGGATTTTTTCTAACATAAAATGAATACTCTAAGTAAATAGTTTTGTGGATGTGATTTTATTCTATGTTCAAGAAAAAGTGTAAATAGCTATTCCTGTCACTGTTGTGTACTAATTCTTGTGAACAGATATGTCATTAGAAGAAAACAATATTGACAAAATTCTATCAATTACCTTTATTTTTATGATTTTTTCCTAAATATTTCCAAATTAGAAACAGGCGATTATTACATAATTCTGTCTGATAGGTGTTCCACCGAAGCATGATGAAAAAACTACCTTTCTCTAGGGAAACCAATTAAGTAAGGAAGGCATTTGACAGCAAAAATTTTAAAAAGTTGGGATTTCCTTGGTGGTCCAGTGGCTAGGACTCTGTGCTTCCAATGCAGGGGACCCAGGTTCAATACCTGGTCAGGGAGCTAGATTCCACATGCCACAACTAAATATCCTGCATTTGGCAGCTGGGACCTGGCACAGCCAAAAAAAAAAAGTCAAATAGGAGATTTACTTCTACATGTCTTCTCCAGTATGTCTCCTAAGGATGTTACGGGAATGTTCTGTTCAGGTCTCCCTCCAGAGAAAAAACTTAACCACTTAGCTGGATCGACAGAAATAATCAACAAACCATCTATAACAGAAATAAGAAAGAGTTTTATTTGAACCACACGGAGAATATAGCCCAGGAGACAGCCTCTTAGATAACCCTGAAGAACTACTCTGGAGAAATATGTTTTTTTCAGTACAGTTGTATATCTTGTCAGAACAAAGAACATCAAAGGAGTCAGTGGTACGTTCCTTAAATGTTAAAAAACAAAAACAAAAACAAAAAGCCGATCAGCACAAACACAGCAAGTCAGTGTGGCCTTGACACCTGGAAAGGGAGTTTTATCACTGAACGAAAATCAGCATGGGCGTGCCAGGAAAGGAGGCATTTAATCTTTGTCTTCAACATGGACATTCTTCTCTGCTGATCAGTCACCTTTTTCTTTAATAATTAAAGCAGATGTACAATGTATGTTTGATAGGCTGCAAACAGAATGTGTTAGCATAAAATTCAAGTTAACTTGTGTGTAACTCAGGATGACTTCACCATACCTCATTATGTAAGAATCTCTCATCAGCTGTAAAAAGTGCAGTTAGTCAACAAGCTCCGTCTGTGGGTGCCTTCAGACTCTGCTTCAGTCTTCAAACCAAGGCCACTCACCCAGGATAGACCTCGGTCTCTGGTTCGGCATGGTGAAAGTGCTGGCCATCTCTGCCGTTAGTGGGGATCCTCACGGGCAAGCTCTGCTCTTGAGCTCCCCGTTATGCTCTAAGCCAAGACCATCAGTCCCGCTGTCATAGTCTGAGGCTCTCTCCCCAGTGCTGTTTCCTCCCCAGTTCATCTCTAAATTTTGTTCTGGCTACCCCTCAATCAGCCTTTTGCCCTCCTAACTCTGTCTTGATGTCAGCTTCCCCTACTACCCACTGACGCATCTTTAAGTAAAATGCTGGATAGTGGCATTTGTTTTTAGTGACATGCATATATAGTATGTAGATGACTGAAGTCCACTACAGGGAAAAATTATTAGTAACTATTTTAATTGACTTTGGATTGATAGATTAGTGATTGGGCTTTTGAAAGCAAGCAGATGTTTCCATCATATAAGACCATGGATTTGAGAAATGTATCCATAGCTTGAAAATGCTTTACATTAAAAAAAAAAAAAAAAACTTTTTTACAAGTGGTAATATTCAATGTAGAAAACCCCACGGCATCATTACTTGATAATACTGATATTAGTGGCTATCATTTATTGAGTACTGACTCTATGGCAGGAAATGTGCTAAGCATTTTACATACATTATCCCATTTAGTTCTAAAGGCTGATGTCTAAACAATATTAACTCATGAATTAGTTAATTGCTCTTAAGAGTTTCAGCTTTAGCCAGGAAGTACATTAGTACTAGATCTGGAAATTGCTATCCTGGCTATATAATGAATGTGTTCATTCAAATGTTAATGTACAATGGTGGATCTTGGGAACAGAAATGTTACAGTGCTCAGTAGCTTAGTCCAGTAAAGTGTATACCATAGGAGTAATTATGAACTTTGTAACTACTTTATTTATTTACAGAAAGTACTATTTTCTCTAGGTGAAAAGAATCACATTTCTAACACGTGACTTGGAAAATTATGATAAATCTGTGTTTGATTTATACCATTTCCATTCATGTATTTCTTTTGAAATCTGAGTCAATGGATATGAAATAAATTTTTCTTATGTAGTGTACTACATAAGAAATGTATTCTATATAGGTAGAATACTCAGAATGGCTATTCTCTTGCTCTCTGTACATTCCCTGCTTGACCAGTGCCTGGTGAACATGATTTCCCCTCCCACTCTGCCACCTATCGATCGTTCTAGAATGACTCCACCTGCTAGTTTATTAAAGGGATATGTCTGCCCTCGGGATGGTTGTGAGGGTTGTTAATCTGAGGAGATTTTAGGGACATGCCCTAGCTGGTGATTTCCCTGGTAACTGATGAGCCAACCTGACATCAATTCTGCCTGTAAATGATAGCTTCCTTATCCCCCACACCCACTAGTGAAGATGCCATGTCCTGTCTGCCATCTACAGTGGGATGTTGCTCCAGGACCTTTTGCTTCAGAGGTGGGTGTGAAATCCCCTATCCAATAAACCATTGATGTCTCGGTTGCCATCTCTGGGCTCTTTCTTTGGTCTTGAGGCTGGGCAACTACAAGGCTTGCAGGCCTTCGCGATGCAGCCCGATAGGGAGTATATCAAGAACAGGAAAAGTTGCCTGAGAGTGGAGTCAACACTACCAGCTCCCAAGGTATGGATCCCTGACTATTTGGAATGAGGTTGGATTTACTCAAATGCTTTTCCTAACATTGATTTTTCTTCTTTAGCCTTTTTATATGGTGGATTATGTTGATTTTTGTTTTTTTAATGTTGAACTATCCTTGCCTATGTGGAATAAATGCCACTTGGTAATGGTATATGCTTTTTTTTTTTTTTTAACAAATTGTTGGATTTGCTTTGCTAATATTTTATCGAGGATTTTGCATCTAAATTCTTTTTTGTTTCTTCATTGCTGCACATGGGCTTCCTCCAGCTGCGGCAAGCAGGGGCTACACTCTAGTTGGAGTACACAGGCTTCTCATTACGGTGTCTTCTTTTATTGTTCAGCACAGGCTCTGGGGTGCTTGGGCTTCAGCAGTTGTGGCACATGGGCTTAGTTGCCCTGCCTGTGCCATACAAGATCTTCCTGGACCGGTGAAACCTGTTTCCCCTGTATTGGCAGGTGGGCTTTCAACCCCTGGACCACCAGGGAAGTTCCGCATCTAAGTTCTTGAGAGAAATTGGTGTGTAGATTGCTTTTTGTACTGTTTTTGTCTGGTTTTGGTATCAGAATAATACTGGCTTTATAAAATGATTTGGAAAGTGTCCCCTTTCCTTCTATTTTCTGGAAGAGTATATAAAACATTAATTTGTTTATGTAAAACATACATTAATTTCTTAAACATTTGATAGAATTTTCCTGTGGAACAATCTGGGCCTGGAGATTCTTTTTTGGCTTTCAGGCTACAAATTTCATGTTTAAAGAATCATGTAGATTAATTCATGCTAGTTGAGTTTTGATATTTTGTAGTTTTTCTCTGGCTGTTTTTAAAGGAAAGAGGAAAACATTAAACAAGAGAGTCACATATAATATGCAGATTTTACTAGTAATTTGAGACATTTGCAGAGTGTGAAGTATCTTCTACTCAGGATTTAACTATCATGGACTTGTTAATCATGAATCTAAACCATTGCTAAATGTAACATTGAGGGCCTTGTTTTTCTTTCTTTCATCCCAAATTTCTGATTTTATTGGTTCTCTTTTCAGATTATTGAGAGTAAATGATTCAATTTTTATGCAACTCAAACCCCAAGGTCCTTTCATACATGGAGTCTGGAAAATAGAAATATCTTCTGCTATTGAAATAATACTCCAGGTTGTTGTTGTTTTGTCACTAAGTCACGTCCGACTCTTTGCAACTTCATGGGCTGTAGCCCCCCCAGGCTCCTCTGTCCATGGGCTTCCCAGGCGAGAATACTAGAGTGGGTTGCCATTTCCTTCTCCAGGGGATTTTCCCAACCAGGGATTGAACTTGTGTCTCCTGCGTTGGTAGGTGGATTCTTTACCACTGAGCCACCAGGGCAGCCCCAACACTCTAGATAATACATGTTTGTATTTTTACAGTTGTATTGGTCTCATATACAAATACAAATAGCAAGATAAACATGCCTTCCAATGATGATGAACGTTTAAGAAAATGCATATATTCATTTTATAAATCTAGTATTCAAGAATGTTTCCTTTTTTACATCTCTGAATCATTTGGGAGTATTTCTTCTGTGTGGTCTTGATTTTATAGGGTGCATTGGCTAGTGTAATGCTGGCAGCAGTAACACTATGCTGCTGCTAAGTCGCTTCAGTTGTGTCTAACTCTGTGTGACCCCATAGACGGCAGCCCACCAGACTCTGCCATCCCTGGGATTCTCCAGGCAAGAACACTGGAGTGGGTTGCCATTTCCTTCTCCAATGCATGAAAGTGAAAAGTGAAAGTGAAGTCATTCAGTCGTGTCTGACTCTTAGCAACCCCATGGACTGCAGCCTACCAGGCTCCCGTCCATTGGATTTTCCAGGCAAGAGTACTGGAGTGGGTTGCCATTGCCTTCTCCAGTAACACTATAGATCGCAGTAAATCAAATTAACTTCATAACAATGCTCCTGGTAAAAGTTAATCAGACAAAAATGTAAATTTTATTTCCTTTATTGAAAAGAAAATCTTGGATTGTTTAATATGATACTTAATAGGGAAAAGGCCAGTTGTTTGAGTACATTGAGGAGTGGTAAAATCAGTCTTTTACTTTGTTCAATTAAAGATACTTGATCAAAGAATTGCAGCGTTCCCCCTTCTGAGACAAATAGGAGAATCTTCAGTTTGAATGTGTTGTTTTCACTTTATCATTTTCTAAAAATTCTGAGTGTACTTATCATAGTGTTAAACAGAACACTATTGTAACTTTGTTTTGAATTCAACTGCTGCTATCTGCTGATTGGAAATTAAAAGTGCATTTAGGGTGCTTTCAAAGGCTCCCACTATTAACTTGAAGAAACATAGGTCTGAGGCAAGAATATTTTCAGCTTTTATAATAACTCACAGTAATCCATGATTTGGGACTTATATTTTTTTTTCATTATAGAAATTTAAAAGTATACACTTTAATGTGGTTTATGAAAATATCCAATTATCCATGAGCCTCCAAATGTTCTACTAAAAAAGGAACCCAATCAACTGAGTGGCAATTCAATGATATTGGGAAAGAGAAATTTAATTCCATGACCTAGGAAAGCCTCAGAGAAGGCAATGGCACCCCACTCCAGTACTCTTGCCTGGAAAATCCCATGGACGGAGGAGCCTGGTAGGCTGCAGTCCATGGGGTCACTAAGAGTCGGACATGACTGAGCGACTTCACTTTCACTTTTCACTTTCATGCATTGGAGAAGGAAATGGCAACCCACTCCAGTGTTCTTGCCTGGAGAATCCCAGGGGCGGGGGAGCCTGGTGGGCTGCCGTCTATGGGGTCACACAGAGTCGGACACGACTGAAGCGACTTAGCAGCAGAAAAGCCTGAGGAGGGTACTTTTCTTGTCTTTTTAGGCCTAGTGCCTTTCATTAAGCCTTCTCTACAGCAGACACTCAAAAAAATACATGTTCATTAAACAGCAAATCATATTCACCTGGCTTCCGTGGTGGCTCAGACAGTAAAAAATCTGCCGACACATGTGGGAGACACGGGTTTGATCCCTGGGTTGGGAAAATCTCCTGGAGAAGGAAATGGTAACCCACTCTAGTATTCTTGCCTGGAGGATTCCATGGACAGAGGAGCCTGGCAAGCTAAAACCCATGGGGGTCACAAAGAGTCCAACACGATGAACACTTTCACTTTCATATTCAAATAGCTTCTTATTTTTTCCCAAAAGGCCTAGGTGCCTCACATACAGATGACTTATATAATACAAAAGAATACTAATGACTTTAATCAAACAGAAGGAAATGGAACAAGCAAAGAAACAAATTCAAAATAAATAAAAAAACAAGTTTGGAGGTGGTAAAACAGCCTTTGATAAACATATGGATTTGGTTTCACATGGACAGATTAAAAATACAGTGACTCATAAACATGCAATTAAGTATTATGGAGTTTTTTAATTGACCTTTTTGCCTTAGGCATCTTACCCTCAGGTGAGTCAAGTATTAGCTAGGCTACTATTAGTAATCCTTAGATAATTACTGAGATTTTTGCTTTACACTATGAAAACTACATACCATCTCATAGGACTTGGACAACTATGAACATAGCTCCCTTCAAAAGTAATTTTTTCTAGATAATTGTCCAAGAAACATACTGGAGAGGAAGCTGTCCTGAACTGTAAGTTGCAGATTCCAAATGTCAGTTGCCAATTCTTATTCTCTTTCTGGGAGATCCCCTTCTTTCTGCTCCTCATCCCTCACCTGTTGCCTGCAAGGTCCTTAAAGTTGACTGCTGCCCAACCTGCTCATTTAGGGCTGGCCCTGCTATGGCTAGATGTGGGATCAGCCTCTACTTGGAGTGTGGCCAACCTCATTCCAAGTGCCATACTCCTAGGTTCACCGTCACATGACTGCTGGGGAAGCGCACTTCTCTTCATTCCAGTAGTCTGGCACCGTGGGGCAGACTGTAGCCGCAGTGATGACACTGCCAATGCAGTGAGAGCTGGCTTGCCTCAGGCTAACTCTGCATCTTATGTTTGTTTGAGGCAAACCCAGGAATGCCAAGATAACCAGGGGTGTGCTGAAGCCATCATTCTTGACTGGGTCAAACTACATCTTGGAGAAAAGTATGAACAGCAGGGATTTGAGAAAGATCTATAAACATAACTTACCCAATTCAGTTCAGTTCAGTCGCTCAGTTGTGTCCAACTCTTTGCGACCCCATGAATCGCAGCACGCCAGGCCTCCCTGTCCATCACCAACTCCTGGAGTTCACTCAAACTCATGTCCATCAAGTCGGTGATGCCATCCAGCCATCTCATCCTCTGTCGTCCCCTTCTCCTCCTGCCCCCAATCCCTCCCAGCATCAGGGTCTTTTCCAATGAGTCAACTCTTCGCATGAGGTAGGCAAAGTACTGGAGTTTCAGCTTGAGCATCATTCCTTCCAAAGAAATCCCAGGGCTGATCTTTTCCTTCAGAATGGACTGCTTGGATCTCCTTGCAGTCCAAGGGACTCTCAAGAGTCTTCTCCAACACCACAGTTCAAAAGCATCAATTCTTCAGCGCTTAGCTTTCTTCACAATTACATTTTCACAGTTGTTTGATTGTATTTCCAAACACACAAAATTAAAAAAAAAAAATGCACTATGTTGGATTTTGAATTTAAATTGGACCCAAAATGTAAGCATATTGGTTTAGTCTTTGGCTGGTTTAAAACGTTCCTCTGGGGGATAAAACATCCACAAACAAAACTAGACCCAAACTGTTCTATAGGATTACCCTTGTATACTTCCAATCTTACGTGATTTACCACTGCAGAAAATGACTCTAGGATAAGCTCCCAGGAATAATATCCCAAATCTTACTACAAAACTGACATGAGAAAGAAACCACCACTGCTTAATAGTGCAGGGCTTCCTTAAGGGTGATGAAAATGTTCTGGAACTAGAGAGAAGTGGTGTTTGTACAGCTGTACTGGTTGCCACTGAATTACTTTAAAATGGTTAGTTTTAGGTTACATGACTTTCATCTCAAGAAAAAAAAGTAAAAACAACAACAACAAAGGGAAAGAGGGAAAAATCACCACCGTGTTCTGCCACCTCTGAGCACTAAAATCTAGGAAATTGACTTTCCTGTCACATGAACACCAATGCCATTTCACAAACACGCTCCTTGCAACCATGACGCCCTCTGCAAGGCAGACAGACTTGCCATGATTCACAGTAGCATATGGGACATTGTGTAGGACTTGTTTCTTCATGTTTCTTAGTGCAGGTTTTCTAATTGCTAACACACAGGTCTGTCTTCTAGCAGCAAAGAGGACTTGAGGAAGCACGACTCATAATATGGAGATTTAGTAAACTATAGAAGGCCATTCAAGAGATGGTATGACTGTATGACTTACTACATCCTCCTTGCCATGTGGATGTCATGGATACTGACTGAGAATTTAAGCCTAAGAGAGAGGAGACCTTGGCACATTTTATCAGAAGACCAAGCAAAAGCTTGGTTTCACAACAACACCATATCTTTGGGGGGTCATTATACTACAGTCAATATTATTTGGAGTATATACTCCATCACTTGTTAAATTGGCCTGCGTTCTTCTTCCCAGCATCACTTCCCAGGAAGTATGCTTAGCCATTGACCTACCTTAGAGGGGGCACCAGAGATGCCACCCATGAAGATATTCACAAAATTAAATGTTTTATGTATTTTTAATGAAAATATAGCTGATTGAAAATATTAGTTTTAGGCATACAACAAAGTAATTTGTTATATATATTTTCAGATTATTTTCCATGATAGGTTATTACAAGATATTGAATAGAGTTCCCTGTGCTATACAGTAAATCCTTGTTGCTTATCTATTTTATGTGTAGTAGATCATATCTGTTAATCTCATACTCACAATTTATCCATACTTCCCTTTGCCCTTCAGTAACCATAAGTTTAGTTTCTAGTTTCTTTGGGTTTTGTATATAGATTCATCAGATTCATGTTGATGTATGGCAAAAATCACCACAATATTGTAAAGCAATTAGCCTCTAATTAAAATAATTTTAAAAATTAAAAAGTATTATTTTTATATCCTACATGTGTTATATTTTTCTCTTTCTTCCCTTAGTATGATAATCTCTAGGTCCATTCATGTTGCAGCAAATAGCATTACTTCATTCTTTCTTACGGCTGAGTGATATTCCATTGCGTGTATACCACATCTTAAACCAATCATCTGTCGATGGGTACTTGGGTTTTTTTCCTATCTTGGATACTGTAAATAGTGCTGCTATGAACATTGGGGTGCATGTATCTTTTCAAATTAGAGAATTAGAGTTTTCTCTGGATGTATGCCTGGGATTGGGATTGCTAGATAATATGGTAGCTCTATTTTTAGTTTTTTAAGGAACGTCCATGCTGTTTTCCACAATGGCTGCACCGATTTACATTCCAACCAACAATGTACAAGGGTTCCTTTTCCACATACCCTCTCCAGCATCTAATTATTTGTAGATTTTTTGATAGCCATTCAGGTCAGTGTTATGTGATGCATCATTGTGGATTCGACTTCCATTTCTCTAATAATTTGTGATATCAAGTGTCTTCACGTGCCTGTTGGCTGTCTTCTTTGGAGAAATGGCTGTTTGGGCCTTCTGCTCATTTTGTGAATAGGTTGGGTTTTTTGATATTGAATCATTTGAGCTATTTGGATATTAACCACTTGTTGGTTGCATCATTTGCAAGTATTCTCTCCCATTACATAGGTTGTCTTTTTGTTGATGGTTTCCTTTGGTGTCATATGGCCTCAGACACATAGCCAACATGATACTCAACAGAGAAAAGCTGAAAACCTGTCAGCTATGGTGTGGAGTGGGCTGGTGCTAGGGCCTGGCTGCTGTGGCTGCGGGAATGGAGGTGACTGTGCTACCACTTGGGACTTAAGCTGCCTGCACACAGGCCTCTCCCAAGACCTGTCCACCCCAGATCTGGCCTCAAGTTACAGTGTGGGGTGGGTGGCCCTGGAGAGCTCCCACTGGGAAACAAACCACTACGTATTCCTCTCCAGGGACTGTCTGCCCCGAGATATGCATGGCACTGCCCTGTGTGTGGGCTGACAAAATCCCCCACCACGTGCGCTGACAGTGGGTTCCTATGCTGGACCTGTCCCCCTCTGCCTGTGCTGACACGGGGCTCTGAGGTTCAGCCTGAACCACACCCCAGGCCCTCTAGGTTGTCTCCACATAATTAGACAGAGTCCTATCCCAGGGCGTCTATGCTGGAGATTTAATGTCTACCTGCTCTACATTCTAGCTGCCCTGCTCCACACACCTTTGGGACTGAGAAGGGTGGTGAGGTGGCAGCTGTCAGCACTGGTCTCTCTCCACTCTGATTGCTAGCAAGGCAACATGTACACACGCCTTGCAAGCAGAGTCCGGGCCACTCCAGCTTCTCTGACTCACAGACCTCCCAGCAGGCAAGGGGGCTCCCCAGGGCAAGAGCCTGCCCATGTGGACCTTCCCTGCTTCACAGATCCCTTCCAGGGGTGCGGATCCCAACCTGATGCCTTTTATTTTTTGGTCCTATCCAGTTACACGAAAATCTTTTTTCAGCTTTGGTTGTGTAAGTGGTCTTTTGCTGGTTTTCAATTGGTTTTATGGGAGAATTGTTCTACATGGAGGTGTATTTTTGATGGGTTCATGGGGGTAGGTGAGTTCTAGGTCTTCCCACTGCACCATCTTGATGCTCCCTCCCCTAAGTGGTTTTATATCCATAATAACAGAATTTTATGCTCACACAGAGTATAATCTGGCTCAGAGGGTCTGGGCTGATCTTGAACCTCTTATAATTGCTTAATAATGTCATCTCCTGTCTGTCATTTTGGAGATGAGTGGCAGAGGGTATCAGAGATGAGTGCCCCAAATGATGCTTGGATAAGGACATAATCAAGATAAACCTCCAGATTCTCAGTTAAAGCAGAACTAGAAAAGTAGTCTGATCACACCAAATTGTGGCACAAGACAAGAAAATTCAAACAGCCCTGGGGTGAAAAAGCAAAATGATACTGTTGATCCCTCCCAAGTGAAGTAAACAACGGGTAGTCTAGGTGGAGAGGGCCAGAAGGAAAGGCATGGTCAAGTTCATGGCAGCCCAGCATTAGCCTGGACATTTACTCAATTATGAACCACATCGAGGACCAAGTCAACACAGATGGAACTATCTTATTCTGCTATGTCCAGTCCTCAGTAAAACCCCAGAAGCCACGATTTCTTTTGAGGAGACATACTTGAGATTTGAAGGGTGAAATGTATGAGCAATGAACAACTGGGAAAAAAAGATTTTTTAAGGATATTTAGAGATGGGAATACTAGACCACCTGACCTGTCTCTTGAGAAACTTATATGCAGGTCAGGAAGCAACAGTTAGAACTGGACATGGAACAGCAGACTGGTTCCAAATAGGAAAAGGAGTACGTCAAGGCTGTACACTGTCACCCTGCTAATTTAACTTATATACAAAGTACATCATGAGAAATGCTGGGCTGGAAAAAGCACAATCTGGAATCAAGATTGCCGGGAGAAATATCAATAACCTCAGATATGCAGATGACACCACCCTTATGGCAGAAAGTGAAGAGGAACTAAAAAGCCTCTTGATGAAGGTGAAAGAGGAGGGTGAAAAAGTTGGCTTAAAACTCAACATTCAGAAAACGAAGATCATGGCATCTGGGCCCATCACTTCATGGCAAATAGATGGGGAAACAGTGGAAACAGTGTCAGACTTTATTTTTTGGGCTCCAAAATCACTGCAGATGGTGACTGCAGCCATGAAATTAAAAGACGCTTACTCCTTGGAAGGAAAGTTATGATCAACCTAGATAGCATATTGAAAAGCAGAGACATTACTTTGCCAACAAATGTCTGTCTAGTCAAGGCTATGGTTTTTCCAGTGGTCATGTATGGATGTGACAGTTGGACTGTGAAGAAAGCTGAGTGCTGAAGAATTGATGCTTTGGAACTGTGGTGTTGGAGAAGACTCTTGAGAGTCCCTTGGACTGCAAGGAGATCCAACCAGTCCATTCTGAAGGAGATCAGCCCTGGGTGTTCATTGGACGGACTGATGCTAAAGCTGAAATTCCAATACTTTGGCCACCTCATGTGAAGAGTTGACTCATTGGAAAAGACTGATGCTGGGAGGGATTGGGGGCAGGAGGAGAAGGGGACGACAGAGGATGAGATGGCTGGATGGCATCACTGATAGACTCCAGGTGTTGGTGATGGACAGGGAGGCCTGGTGTGCTGCAATTCATGGGGTCACAAAGAGTCAGACGTGACTGAGCGACTGAAATGAACTGATAATAGCTCCAAAAATCAAATACTTATGTTTAATTCTAATATGTTCAGAATCTGTATGCTGAAAACTACTATTCCTTTCAGTAGTAGGAACTGAAAGGAACCAAAATCAATCTAAATAAATAGAGATATATTATGTTCATAGACTGAAAGTGTGAAGATGTAAAATTTCCCCATATTGATCTATAAATTTATCACAACCAAAATCTCAGTAGGAATTTCCCAGATACTGATTTTAATATCTTTTTCCATTAATAGTGATAAGGGCATCAGTTTTCTAACCAAATTATAAACAAAATTTCCTTTACTATACCCTTAGCAGTTCCCTACTTACAGGATAGTCATGTATTATGCTAAATCATTGCAATCATCTGCTGCATTATTGCAAAACACTAATGAAGTGCTCCAGTCACTGATATGAGGTTATTACTAGCTGACTTTGATGTGTTATTCCAGGACACACATCCTGGAGACTGGTTCACCATCTAGGATCACCAGAGAAAGTATCCCGTGGACCTTGCTTAAGGGGCCATCCCAAGTTCTCTTTGCCCCATCATTGCTGAAAAGTGCCACAGCTCCCAGGATTGGGTCCATGCTTCCCACCACCAGAAGATAATGGGATGTTAGTGGAGCTGCTATTACTTGCTGTTATCTCCCATGATCCTCCTGTGAAGTGGATATGAAGATAAACACTACACACGCGTATCACTTCCTTGTATTAACTGGGACTTTTATTACTTACATGTTCCACTGGGTAAGATCCTTAAAACTGAGATTTCACCAAAAATAAGTTAACAAATAGAAATAGGACTTCAAGCTCATGGGTATACCCCACTAAGTACTCCAAATATCAGGAATGGATCACTCCTACCCCTTAACACTCTAAGATAATCAAATTACTAGCTATATCTGACTCCCTACTCATACTTAACCAGTTTAACCTCTCCAGTTGGTCCTTTCGATGCTGAGCAGTTTATCCCACAGGCTTTAAAACTCTTGCTATTCAAAGTGTGGTCTATGGGTCAGCAGCATCAGTATCACCTAGAAGCTTGTTAGAAATGTAGAATCTCAGACTTCATTGCAGACCTGCTGAATGAGAATCTGTTTTACCAAGATTTCCAGGTGATTCACGTGTACATTAAAGTTCGACAGGCATTGCTTACAAGGACTTAGCTCTACCTTCCCATTGGTTAACTAAGTCCTTGTGAAGACACACTGGGACCCAGTAACAATAATCAAGGTCAGCTGTGCACCACAGAAAATGAACCATCACCAATCTAATGATTGTTCCTACTGGTTATTTGGTTGGTCACTGAGGGTCCTTTTTGAGATGAAAGGGAACTTTTTCTCCAGAATTTAATTTGCCACTCCACAGCTAGAGAGGGTTGGCTTTATCAAACAGATTCATTGATGAGCTCTAATAGCTTCCTGTTAGCACCTTTAGAATTTTCTATGTATACCATCATGTCATCTATGAAAATTGAGTTTTACTTCTTTTCCACTTTGGAGTCCCTTTCTTTCTTTTCCTAATTTCTGTGGCTAGGACTTCCAAAACTATATTGAATAAAAGTGGCAACAGCAGACCTTCTTGTCTTGTTCCTGATCTCAGAGGATATGCTTTTAGCTTCACACCACTGAGAATGATGTTAGCTGTGGGTTTGTCATATATGGTCTTAATCATGTTGATGTATGTTCCCTCTATGTCCATGTTCTGGAGTTTTATCATAGATGGGTGTTGAATTTTGGGAAATTTTCCTGCATCTACTGAGATGATCATATGGTTTTAATTCTTCTAGTTTGTTGATGTGGTGTACCATACTGATTCATTTGTGGGTACTGAAGAATTCCTGCCCCCTGGGATAAAGCCCACGTGATCATGGTGTATGACCCTTTTAACACATTGTTGGCTTTTACTGGCTAGTATTTTGATTCTTTTCGTGTCTATGTTCATCGGTGATATTGGCCTGAAACTTTTTGTGGTATAGGAATTTTATAGTTTTGAAGTGCTGACAATATTCTATGTGACAACTGTAGCACATTGTCTTGATTTGTCTTGACTCATAGACTTGCAGAAAATTAACTGAGTGAATGTAACATTCAGATGGAAGTTCTCTGGTTGACCTTACTGGGATGAACATTGTATAGTTTTGCTTAAAAATCTCCTAACAAAGTAAAACATAGCTGCCACTATTCCTCAGTATAAATAACAGCTTTTCCAAGACAAGTTCTGCAGCAAAAACTGGCAATCTTGCTCCAGGATAAAAGGACTTAGAAACACATTCCAAACTCCACTAAAACGGAACCTCTGTTCTGAAGGTAATATAGTTGGACTAATTATAATATTGGCACCAGTGAGGAAAAGTGTTAATAGTAATAATAATGATGATAATATATTATTTACTATTTGGCAAGCACATGCATATATGAATACAGACTAAATCTCATGTTACACAATTTTCAAAAACTGGCATGCTTGTCTCTTACTGTTAGAAGCCTATGGTTAATGACTGCTGAAGGAATGTGCAGAGTATGTGGTATGATATGCCTAATTCTCTCCAAATGTAGAACAACAACAAAAAAGTAGAAGAAAAGGTGCAGTAGTTTAAGAATGCCAGAACCAACCAACCAGTGGTGTGTTCTTTTCTGATATATATAAAGTTCTTCACACCACATTTTTTCAAGTGCACTGGGTTTAGCTATAAGAAAATTCATTTGGGGGCCAGAAATTAATCACATACAGTATGCTGAAAAAAAGTTTCTTCAAGAAAAGCTGTGGGCAAACCAGCCTAACACAACTCTCATTACTCATCTGTTAGAACTTCACAGTTACGGCACAGTAATTGGAGGTACAAGTTGAAGTTGGTTGACTTGTTCTTTGGCTTCCTCTCCAACTGGCTGCTCACAAGGCCACAGCGGGCCCATAATGCTAGAAGTCTTCTCCCTGGTCTTTACGTACACAGTCCTATTATGGAACTTGTTGGTTTCAACAATGAAGGGAAGATTGATGGTCTCATCCCATCAATCAGGAACAGGACAGGGAGCTATCTTGGATTAAAGGAGTTTAATTCTGACTCACATACAGCTGGTACAAACAGAGGGCAATGCTGGTTAAATTAAGCCTTTTCCTGTATACTTATGCTGTGAAAACTTATTCAAAGTGTACACTCACTTAACCTCTTAAAAAATCACATGGCAGAAGATGTTCATTTATGTAGTAAGTTAGTCATCTGCAGATGTGTGGATAATGGAAATCTAACATAACTCAAACAATACAAACTCTACCACTTGCTCTTGCCATCAGAATTTGGAAATCTCAGTTCAAAACACTTCCTCTACCAAGCGTAGTGAGGGGCAGTATGAGCCACCTACCTGCTACTTCTTGTATATTTACAAAATGCTGACTCTTGATGAGAAGAGACCTTTATTTTTAAAACAATTATATTTTTAAAAACCTAAATTGGGTCACTTTATTTTCAGGATAAGAGTTGATCCATGTTTTCAATTTATTACCATACACAAAACATTTTATTAAAAAAAATAGGGTAGACTGCCACTTCAACATCTTCATGTAAAAACTTCACAGTGCAAGAAAGTGATTAAGTAGGAAGACATCTAAAGCCAGCTAATATTTTAATTATAGGGCAGAATATTTTTTTGTGATTCTTCCTAAAAAATGTTGGCACACTCATTAAATGCCCAGGTTACAAAAATCACTTAGTATCACTTCTTACCCTCCGGTATATTTTAAAAATCTACAAAGCATCATATTAAATGCTGGTGGGAAAGAGAGTGTAAGACTCTAAAAAACTAGCACAGTAATTTAAAACCAACTAGGAGAAAGCACCCCCTCCCCAAATACTTCTGTATGTAATCTTCTGTCCCTTAACCACAGTAACAAAGTAAAAAACCATTATACCTTTAAAAGAAGCTAAAAAGGAAAAGATTTCACTTCTCCTTTGAAAACACCACTTCTTACCTCTTAAAGAGAGAAATTTTCACTTTGGGTATGTTGGGGGGTTGTTTCATAAATAAAAATATCAAATTTATGTCAGTTGTACAAATGTTTCATTTAGGAAACAAAGCAAACACTTTGATTCAGAGGATTTTAAAATATTTCATCACTACAAGAAAAGTGTAATTTTAAGCTAAAAAATTGTAACACATTGAACTAATATCCACTGGCATATCCTATTGTTTCTCATAAAATGCATAATTAAGGAGTAATAGGTCACATTAGCTAATCAGCCCCGGGCAAACCCCATACACCCGCAGCCTCAAGATCCTCCTTCTTACCTGAGGCTCCAGGGCTAACAGCCCTTTAACGTCCCTTCCCGTTTACAAATTTGTGTGGAATTGTTAAGCTTACATAACCCTTTGGAGAATGAGGTGTCTCAACTTGTCTTTTCCAGATAAATTTCCCCATTTAAGTATTATAGCTGTTCTCTAAACATTTAAAATCTTACTTTAAAATTTATTCTCAATATACTTCCCTGTCAGCTTAAAAGATGAGGGAAGACTAACAACTTAAGTCTCGCGGCATGCTGGTCTCCTCGGCTAGGTGGCTGACAGTGATTGGCAGATATTGCTTGAGACCTGACTCTATCGGGGCAGCTTTGAGCCATACTCTGAGTCTCAAAATGAAGGTGATACCACCTGTTTGGTATTTCTTAAGCCTGACAGAGTTATCATTATATACCAGATATACCAAAAATTTGTATATTACAAATTACCATATGAATGCAAATGATTTTTGTGATAAGCCCAAGGTGACTTTCTTTCCTGAGGAAGTACAGATATCCTGAGGAAGTATAGATAGATAAGTTTTATAACATGTTTTTCGTCAATACTTGTGCATTTATGGTTTTAAACCTTTGGTTCCGTGACTCTCCTCCTGTTGTCAACCTGTCTCCTGCTTCTAATTATGCTTCTAATTGCAACATTTTGTGTCTCTTAGAGTCCATAAGTCTGACCTTTCCATAGATGAATACCAAAACCTACAGATCTGTTGCTTTAGCAAATGTGGTATCTTCATTACTCACTTTAAAAGTGTGATTTTCTAACTAGCCAAGGCATCAGACTCATCTAGGAAGTGTTGTAAAAATTGAGATTTCTGGGCTACGGCTATAGTCTGATTCTGTATGTCTAGAGTAAGACCCAGAAAAACCTTCTCAAAAGCTCCCCCAGGTAATCTCAACAATCATTAGTATAGTTTCTAGGACTCAATGTTCTGCCCTCAATTTCTTAAATTCAATCTAGAATTTTAGCAGCTGGTTGTTTTTAGTACAAAAATTTCCCACTGCATTAATCATAAGCACATTCAAAGTACGCTGCCCATGATCTTGGCTTAACTCCGTAGGAAACTAGTCATTACAATCCTTTGCAATAAAATTAAAAAATGATGAATTAACTTCAGAGTGAAGACAATGCATGTAGATGCTGAAAGGTGGCTGGCTGTACACTTACAGGGTGCCTTTTTGCTGCCTTAATCGCAGTCTGAGGATCATTCGTATCGCATTTGTCGTTACTAAATAAAATCTGGCAGAACTCCTCTAAAACAGAAAGATGGCTAACCGGCTACTCAGTATTAAGGAACTGTTTCTAGCAGACATAAAAGTATTTTTTAAAAAACAACCACACAGCTTCCTGTAGAAATGCAGACTTTCACGCTTCTGAAGTCTATCGTAAAGAGAAAGTTGACCAAAACTACTGTTGCTTAAAAATATGTTCAGTTAACTGTGAAAATATAGGTGTAAAATAGGTACAACTTCGTCCTTTACGAGATTCAACAAGTGTAAATGAAATTAATCTTCCACCTATGCTACCTATCCAAATAGTTAACTGCGAACACGACGCATGAAGTATTTGGTATAACGTAGTTCTGATACCACCCCTTCCAAATTTAATAAAAAGCCACATCCGGATTTTCCCAGGGGTCCCAGTGCGTCTAGGCACTGCGGAATGTCGTCATGTCTTTTGGCTCTCTGCTGGGGACGCACCAGTCGTCAGCCTCGTGGTTGGTGTTGTAATGCTTCCAGGCCGCTTTGTTATACACCGGGAGTCTTTCTATCGATTCTGTTGACAGAGCCTGGGAGGAAAAGCAGGAACTACGTCAGGCACTTTTTGGGGAATCTATTATTTGAGAAAAATCTACAATGGCAAAAAGTTTTACTACAAATTAAACCATACTCTATATTGGATTTGTATTTTATCAATCATAAAACTATCTACATACATTTTAAACTAGAGCACACATCTGAAACGTGTTACTTACTAAAAGCTTATGGCAACTGCTTAGCGTGCATGTTGAGTTTATTGCATGCAGTATTCTCTAACCAGCCTAGAAGTTGCTGGTTTTGAGTTTTACACAGTGTCATAGACATTCTTATAAAATCTGATCAACAGAAGTTCATTTTCAACAGAAGTTTAAAAAGTCAGTTAAGTGTAAAAGCACAAAAATTCACACAGGTACCTTAATATATGTAATGTAAAAGCACTTAATGAAATCTGGGCTTGAGCCTGTGTCTTTTCCTACCATTAAAGTCACCAATTTTAGTTATAGCATATGTGATTTCCACATCATGCACAGCTGACCCTCGGCATCACTCCCAACCCCACTGGATACCAAAATCTGCCGATGCTCAAGTCCCGTATATAAAATGCTGCAGTATCTGCATATCATCTACACACATCCTCCTGCAGATTTTAAATCACCTCAAGATTAACTACAATAGCTAATACAATGTAAATGCTATACAAATACGATAAATATGTAAATAGTTGCTGATGTGCAAGAAAAGCAAGTTTTGCTTTTTGCAACGTTCTGGTATTTTTTTTCTTCAAATATTTTTGATTCATGCTTGGATCTATGGATGCAGAACTCGGGGATATAGAGGGCAGACTGTAATTTCATGTTTCCAACATTATCGCCATTAAGTCACTGTTCTATTTCGGCTTCCTGTGTATCACTGAGATAAACTATGTTCCTCATTATCTTCAAATTAGGATATGTTGTTAAGATTTCAACTTTAAGCAAAAGGTATTCCCTAAGATGCAGAAAATATTAAACTAGAAGTTTAATTCCAGTAATGGTAAGGAAGGATATTTTAATTTAATATTTAATTCTGTGTGTTGGGGGGGGGTTGTTTCATATATAAAAATATCAAATTTATGTCAGTTGTACAAATGTTTCATTTAGGAAAGAAAGCAAACACTTTGATTCAGAGGATTTTAAAATATTTCATCACTACAAGAAAAGTATAATTGTAAGCTAAAAAATTGTAACACACTGAACTAATACAAATCATCCACTGGCATATCCTATTGTTTCTCATAAAATGCATAATTAAGGAGTAATAGGTCAAAGATCTTTTCCCAAGTTCTGTCACATTAGCTAATCAGCTGCGGGCAAACCCCATACACCCGCAGCCTCAAGATCCTCCTTTCTTACCCGAGGAAATAATAAAAATATTACACAGAATATTTTTAATTATTCTGTAAGACCTCCTGTATTCTATTTTTTTCCAAAATGGAGCTAAAAATCTTTCACCTATACTTATATTTTTTTTATGCCACAACTGCCATAACCCCCTGATCTATAACAAAACAAATAAAAACATTATATTTGATGATAAAAAAGGCAACATGAAGGCAATATTTTTAAGTTCCTCACAACTGAGATGGTTGAGAAAGAAAACTTTTATCTTCAAAGAACAACATTCTCAGACAAATTTACTTTTTCTAATGTAGTCTTCAGCATTTCCTATCAAATAGGTGCCATCTAGTGGCCAGAATAAGAGTAACTAGAGTCACTAAAAACGGAGGCACCTCCACCAGTCCACGGCTGAAGCAATGCAGCACGCTGGTGGGGCTAAGGGCCTTCTGTCCCTGTAATAGACACTGATGTGTCAGATAAACACATGGAACATCCCAGGTAAGTCTGCTTCCACCAGGTGAGCTATATGCCTACCAAGGGTCCCCTGTAACTGTTCCTAAATTTGTTAGTATATTTAAATCTGTCCCTGTAATTTAATCTAAATATTGCTTTTAACAAAGCACACAAAAATGTAGGGGTGGTGTGGGGGGAAGGTTCTCTGAAAACTAAGATGACGTTTCATAAAGACTCGTGAAGGAAAGTTATATAAAAACTGCTGTCAAAAAAGAGAAGACAACTGTAAGAACTGCATAAAAATCAGTAATGATTATGCACTTGGCTGTTTCTTTGATTAAAGAAACCAAAACAATGTACTGTAGGTATAGCTTCTGTAAGAAAGACAATTAAAACTTCAATCTGAAGACCCATATGCAAATGAAGGGCCTTAGCAAGTATATCAAAGACTGGTCAATCAACGTCCATTCATGTATCTTAAACTACAAATTTAATTTTAACATAACTTTTTGACTGCCCACTTTAACCCAGTTTTTCTTCTACTAACAATCATAGTCCTGATCACTATGGGTAAGGGCATTTCTTTCCCACAAAGAGATCATTTGTCAAAACAGATGAGATCCTTGTTTAAAAAAAAGAGAAAACACAGATGTTTGTATTTTAATAGCATGAGGTAGAAGAAAGTCTCATTACAGTTAAATACTGGTATCTTACAATCAAAAAGTCCCAGAAGTACCATTAAGTCCAGAAGACTATGGTCTTTACCTTAATGTAAATGACTGCATCTGTCCCATAGCCCTCTAGGGAATAGAGCTTTAGATCTCCTTGGAAATACTGCGCATAAAGGCGTGATATGGGCAATCCATAACCAAAACCAGCCTGTTTGAGAAAAAATGAAATTTTATTCAGAAACCCACACACTGAAATACTTCTCTAATTAAAATAAATGCTACTGGAGTATCCCAGGGCTATCAGGGCCTGCATCTAAAAGACCCGTTAGTACTTAAGTAGTGAAAGTGATCAAGCTGCAGCCTAGCTGAGCACTGTATTAGATGGCTTCCCTCTGGTCATTTGAAATTCCTTTTTCCTGTAAAACAACCTGTGGGGGTCTAGAAAGAGGATGCTTCTCTCTTCTTTACTGGCCTGCTCCAGAGTATCCCTATACTGCTTTCGGCGATATCATTTAAAACATGTTCTCTCTTTCAGGAGCAAGAGTAGAAAGACCTGGTGGCAACCTCACAGATGCATCTCACGACTTCATACCATGAATACCATACTCAGCCTGAGTCCTGAACCTGGAGAGATCCCTAATAGGTCAACTCTCTTAATACTCAATGACAGGTCATCTCCCCCAGTTAGAAATCTTCAAAGCACCCCAACACCCACCAACCCTCACCATCTCCAACCCATTGCCTTGAGATAAAAATCCAAGCTTCTAAAAGAGAGCTCGCAAGATGCAACAAGACCAGGTGTGTGCCTCCCACTTTTCAGTCCAGCTAAAGCTGTGTCTTTGCTCATTCTGTTCCCGGTATCTGGAATAGCCTTTACCTGGATAAATCCTATCAGTTCTTTAATATGAAGCAGAACATTTGGATAAGTGTAAAAAAAAAAGATTTTTTTTATCACCAACTCAGGTGTTTAATGATATTTCATATAATAGTTTAGTGAAGAGTGTATGTTGATTCAGGAATCGGTGCTAGTAACAAATCCAGGCTCTGGCCTTACCTATTGCCACCATTTTTCACTTGACTTTTTAAACCAGAGTTTCTGTTTGCCCCTCCAAATAAACTACCCATTCTCCACATTTCCCCTTGTCCTGGGAGGCTGGCCTGAGTTGACAGGAGCAGACTTCTGTGGCCTCTGCCTATGTGTCTAGCCAATGGGGAGTCCAGCAGGAGTCTTGCAGGGAGCCATTCAGGGTCATCATCCCCTGCTCCTGGGCAGGCTAGGCCCTGGGGAGTAAGCAGCTGCTCTCTAACACTCCCTTCCGGGTTCTGATGACTTCTCTTCCCTGAGTCAGGTGGTGACAGCTCTGCTGCTGCTAGCCTGGATTCCTATACTATCCCATCCCTCTTTCTGTAATTTGTCTCTTTATAGATAAGCCTTTCATGAATCATCATAATTTGAACTATCTCTTTCCAAGTGAGACTCTGACGGGTACATTAACTGGTTCCACTTCTGCACGAGCAGGTGGCTTAGGATCCCGTAGTACCCAATCTACTTCATCACTGCCTCTCCCTCAGCCACACGCCTGTGGACCCCTCAGGCTTCCCTGTAAGTAGTTAGAAGAAACTAACTTTCTTTAACTAATGCTAACTAACATCGTGGGCTTGGCCCACTGCTGGGTCTGCACAGTGTCCCCCACCAGCCAAACATGGACTGCCCTGTCACCACAGCCTCTCTCGGGGCCAAGCCCAAAAGACAGGACTGAAAGCAAATCCTACCAGTGGGTGGAAATCGAACTGGAACACCTACATGGCCCATGGGCAGCGGCAAATGGGCTGGCTGGTCAGAGACTTGGAAAGAACAAAACTGGATAACTGACGAGGAAGAGGGAAATGTGGATAGTCCTCTTTGAATGGCTTACGGCATGAAGACATTCCGTCCCTGCAGATGCGCACCTGAAGGCACCCACGTGAAGGCAGCTCAGTAATCAGCATGACCGGATGGCTGCCCCAGTGCTTGCTTACTGGTCCCCTTACAAAGGGGTCATAATAGCAGGGGTCATAATAGCTCTGTGAAAGCTCAACCACCACAGGCTTACCCTCGGGAAGGCTGTGTAGGTGTGTGGGCAGCCTGTGTCATGTCAACCCTCCTGTTTTTCTTAAAAACTCACATAAATCTTGCAAACAACTCTTACACAGCATTTACTACGCGCCAGGTACTATTAAAAAATGTGTTTACATATATTAACTCAATCTTCACAATAACTCAATCTTCAAGGCTGGGGAAATTGTGGTACTGAGGGGTCAATACTATTCCCAAGGCTGAACAGCTAGGGTGTGGTAGAGCTGAGAATGGAACAGTTTAGAGTCTGGATGAGTACGCTATGCTGCTCTCCACAAAAATTCTACGAAATTTGTTTATTACAAAAGGAGCATATCCCTTTTCTCCACTTACAGTAAAACTGGAATCTAAGAAGATACTCAAGTTTATTTGACCTTTTCTGTCCTCGGGCACATGGCTGCCTACCCATATCTCAACTAGAGCAATCATTTAAAAGGTTTGGTAAGACATGAACCGTATTGCAGCTATAGTTACAGAATCTGTGCTGTTTAACTAGAATGTGCTGTGCAGTTTGAATGAAGTCCTTGCAGTGACTCCCTAGGAAAGAGTCTAAAATAAACCCATCTTAGACTGTTTTTCATCACACTACAAAATAACTCCAGGGTATGTGCCAGAGAACCTTCAAAGCCTCGAGCAACGAGAGATTTGGGTGAGAGATTTGGCAAAGCACTTTTCTGGGGGTTGGAGGAGCAGGACTGAGTCCATTCAAAAGCTAATCTTATTAACCTGAAAAGAGGTGCCTGATTTTTTTTTTTTTTAAACCATCAACACAACTGTTATTTGAGCCACAGGCGATTAAATTGATTAGAACTCTAGTATCACTTCTGAGCCTCAAATATGTAGTCTTTCTAATTACAAGTACTTGAGGGGAAAAAAAAATTACTAGAGATTCAATCAGTGTTGACCAGATACTAGTACAGCTGGTAATTTAGACTCCACATTAATAACAGTTTATCAAAATGTGGTTTACCACATGGAAACTACTGACACACCACTATCAAGCTTGGCAATAAGAACTCTAAAACTCATCATTTTTAAAAAAAGCATTTCAAAAACTATAAATTTAGGGGAAGGTTTTGTTGCTGTTTTTCTCTAATAGCTTTCCTTCATCCTGTTTGTGAACCCCACACAATGGCTTAACTGATTTATGTGGTAACCTCTTTTTTGGCAAGTCACACAAACCCACTTCACGGCTTTTTGATCACATACCAGGGGCACTGCCCGGGACGTCTCGACACGAGGCCGGGGTGCAGTGGAGTACATGTAGTTAAAGAGTCGGTCGATTTTCCTCAGAGGAACACCACCTCCTCGGTCACTCATCTAGGGAGAGAGAGGATTATGCCCTCGGACCAAGTCCCAGAAACAGCAAAATACCCATTCATGCTGTGTCACCATTTAACTGTGGCTGACGAGCCCTGCTTTTCAAAATGAATACCATGCGATCCAAGTTACAAACATAAACACTTCCCCCACTGCTGGACTTAATCCCTCTAATACATGGAACTTTAAGACATAAAGAACTCCACTGTGATATAGATTTTCAATGCTGTTGTTTAGTGACTAAATCATGTTTGACTCTTTTGCAACCCCATGGACTGTAGCTTGCCAGGCTTCCCTGTCCATGGGCTTCTCTGGGTAAGAATACTGGAGTGGGTTACCATTTCCTTCTCCAGGGGATCTTCCCAGCCCAGGGATCAAACCCGCATCTCTTTTGACTCCTGGGTTGGCAGGCAGATGCTCTACCACCGAGACCCCTGCGAAGCCTGCTTTCAATGCTGTGGTTTTGTGTAATTCCTGCAGTACACTAATGATGCAACACACAATGGGGAAGAGGTTTAGCTTATCTTGGATAACAACAAATTTGTAATTCCTCTCTGGCAGGCAGTTTGGCAATCTGATTAAACATGCGTGTACCCTTTGACCCTTAATGCTTATCCTAAGAAAATTATGAGAAAAGCATGCAAAGTATGTATGAGAATATCCATCATAGCACTGCGTAGAACAGCTAAAACTGGATTACCACCTAAACGGGCTATTTAATCAAACTAATATACATTCTAAAATAGAATACTATTTTGCCATTAAATATTAGTATGTATTGGCATGGGATGGTCATAAAATATTGTTAAGTAGCAAAAAGATGGAGAAGCATTTATAACATTCTAATTCCATAAAAATGACAGAAGTCTATATTGAAATATAATTCTATTTCAATGGAATTATAAGTGATTTTCTTCTTTAGGGGCTTTAGTTTCTTAATTTTTTTCCACAATTATTTCTATTATGGTAAAAAAAAATACAATTTTCATTTTCAGGGAGGAAAAAATAGAACCATTTCATTGTGTTTTAAGAGTCTCATCTACAACTAATTTCACAGCATAGTCTCCCAGACAACTTTCTGGTGAGTTATAAAGGACATAGTTCTTTGTATTGTTCTTACGTTCTTTTCCAACTCAAATCATATGCTATACTGAATTTGGTAATTTATTTACAGATTGTCTTCATTAGGTTTTTCTTCAATTAACATGGAACATATTTTCCTAGCTTGCCTTGAGAGTCTCTTGGACTGCAAGGAGATCAAGCCCATCATTCCTAAAGGAAATCAACCCTGAATATTCACTGGAAGGACTGATGCTGAAGCTCCAATACTTTGGCCACCTGAGGCGAAGAGTCAACTCAGAAAAAGATATGGGTGCTCAGAAAGACTGAGGACAGGAGAAGGGGGCGGCAGATGATGAGATGATTGGATGGCATCACCAACTCATTGGACATGAACTTGAGCAAACTCCAGGAGACAGTGGAGGACAGAGGAGCCTGGCGTGCTGCAGTCCATGGGATCACAAAGTGCTGGACATGACTTCGCAACCACACAGCAACAACACATTGTACAGCTTTATCTTCTAATCTACTATAGCCATTTTCTAGTCACAAAATCTAAATTGATTCTACTATCTATAATATTAACATGGTTGTGATATTCAAATAAACCTGCTTTTAACGTACTGACATATAGATAAAAACCATACTGAATTATATGTAATAAAAAGTCAATTTGAATGGCTTATAGTGTTAGTTGCTCAGTAACAACATATAGTTGAGTTTTTATAGTCTCAAAAACTTTCAGTTCAGCTCAGTCACTCGCTCAGTCATGTCCAACTCTTTGCAACCCCATTGACTACAGCACACCAGGCTTCCCTGTCCATTACCAACTCCTGGAGCTTGCTCAAACTCATGTCAGTTGAGTCAAAAAACTGTGTGTGTGTGTACATACACACACACATATATATATTAGTCTCACAATAGAAATTCACAGATATTTTAATTTTTAAAATAAAAATCTGCTTTGAAATGCCATTGAAGACTGGCCTCTGACATGTCTATAATTAGATAATTACACTATAAAAATATACAAGAACATTATTAGGAACTTGTATGTAGCATTATGCTTGAAATTGTTCTTGGCTATGAATTCAAAGCCATGTGAAGAGCTTTATTTTAGTAAGGTGAATAAAGGGCTCTGGGTATTTTCTGAAATGCATCAATTTGTTAATTATCCATCCTTCAATTTAATGCTCTGCTACATATTTATTGGTAACATGAATCAGAAGCGTGGTTCTACAAATATTAAATAAAAAACAAATTAGAATAGATACTAAGATAAGAAGGTACAGTTCAATAAATACTTAGTGATTTTCCTTAACCTTCTGGCCAGAAGCAGTACAGCAATCCAGCAGATACGACACAAGAAGTGATTTCTAGCCATGGGACGGTAGGACAAAAGCAGAGTGGAACAGAAAGGCCAAAGGGGCCTTTGAAAAGTGTCATCTCATTAGAAGTAAAGGGGTCATCTAAGCCATAGGAGCATAGTTAAAGAATGATAAAGGTAACTGCTTTTGCTCTGTAGCCAAAAATGTAATAATACATTGCAACCAAACCTGGGGCCAGTTTTTAAAGTGGTCAAAGGTGTTTCCACGAAACTTGTTAACAGATCTTATACCAGAGAACCTGAGTTCTTTGGGGAAAAGGGAAGGAGGGAGTAATAGAGAGACAGACATTTGGTCTGTGTATCTTCAAGACAAGAACGGCACTCTGATGACAAATATATTGTAAAAGAGATGTGGAAATTTAAAAACCTCTGAAGACTATTTGAAGAAAAATGTGAGAATCATAGAAACACAAGACTATGCCAAGCGAAAGGGAAGAGATTGTGAAAGTGGAGGGTGGTGTGGAGTCATGTCAACAGGAAGGCGGAGGAAGAGAAGTTTGCCAATTACTTTTAAAGTTTTCTCCTTGGTGCATGAAACCACCACTTCTCAATGTCATCCAACCGAGACCTGCCATCCCTAATGTCCTGTTTCTCATAACACTAGGCTCCCTGGCTAATGTATGTGGATTTTCAGGTCCAAGGGAAATGAATCATTACTAACCTGATGACAGTTCTGAAGGCAGGAAATTTACTAACCTTGAACTCACCCATAGCTCCCCAAGTTTCTTATACAACAGCTTTTTCAAGGTCAGGTGTGTAAAAAAAAAATTGCCAACAGTGAATGAACCAAGATGTGTAAGTTTTAATTTATCAGATATGTGGTGCTAATACTTATGTCACTTACTGCAATTGGACCAAACACAAGTCTGAAAGAGCAGTTAGACTTGTAAGTTAGAAAAAAAAATTCTAACTTAGCAGAGGCATAATAAGTTAAAAATGTCAGTAATTTGAACAGCGAAAAGAATGGGGAAAAAAATTCCAGGCCTTGATCCTGAAAGTCTACAGTAAGTGATGGGGTTCAAAGCTCTATATAAAGAGCTAACAAGGGTAGATGAGTCATGCAAACTGGATTTGAAGAGGTAGAGCCTAATGCAGCTAAGACCATTTACAAACACTTCTGGAACAGTCTGTTTAAGACCCTTATGAGCTTTGCTTTTTTAAAACAGCTTGATGAAAATATAATTCACATACCATACTATCCACCTGTTTAAAGTGTACTACTCAGGGGCTTCCCTGGTGGGCCAGTGGCTAAGACTCTACGCTCCCAATGCAGGGGGCCTGGGTTCAATTCCTGGCCAGGGAACTAGATCCCAAATGCCGCAGCTAACAGTTTGCATGCCATGTGCTGCAATTAAGACTCAGCACAGCCAAATATACATAAACAATGAAAATTTCAAAACAGTGTACAACTCCATGGCTTTTTAACAAACAGGCATACTTCTGAGATAGTGCAAGTTCAGTTCCAGACACCACAAAAAAGCAAATATTGCAATAAAGCTATTCACCTGAATTTTTTGGTTTCCCAGTACCTATAAAAGTTATGTTTACATTTATACTGTAGTCTATTAAGTGTGCAAAGCATTAGGCCTAAAAAATGTACATATCCATTAATTTAAAAATAAAAAACAAAAAACCAATTAGAATAATATCAAAGATCATTGATCACTATAACAAACATGATAATGAGAAAGTTTGAAATATTGCAAGAATCGCCAAAATGTGACACAGAGAAATGAAATGAGCAGATGCTGCTGGTTAAAACGACACTGACAGACTTGGTCAACGCAGGGTTGCCACAAACCTTCCATTTGTAAAAAATGCAGTATCTGCAAAGCACAATCAAGTAAAACAAGGCAAGGTATGCCTGCATTCATACGTATGTGCAACCATTTCTCCAGTCAATTTTAGAATATTTTCATTACCTCAAAAAGAAACCCGGGACTCGTTATTGATTACACTAAGTAACCACTGATGTATTTCTTGTCCTTATATATTTGTCTGTTCTGGACATTTCATATAAATGAAATCATATATAATGTGCGGCCTTTTGTGTTTAGTTTTTTTTTACTCGACATATTTTTAATGTTGCAGCATTCACGTTGTAGCATGCACCAATACCTCACTCCTTTTATGGGCAAATAATATTCCACTATATACCACATTTTTGTTGATTTATTATTCAGCTGATGAACATCTGGGTTGTTTTTAGCTCTTGGCTGTTGTGAATAATGTTACTATGAATACTCACTGCTTAAATACCTGTTTTCAAGCTTTGCGGGTATATATCTAGGAGTGTCACTGCTGGGTTATCATGAACATTTCTTTACAGCAAACAGGCAGACTCCCTTAGCAAAGCCTGTCTACCAGCACAGAACGAGTCTCTGAGAGCCTAAGAGCTCAGTGAATACTGATCCAGGAAGTGATGGATGACCACAAGTAATGGAACGCAACTGCAGACCAGCATGCTAAAGCACATGAAACAGAAGCAGAAAAAGGTATGAGAAAGACCATGCTGTAGCATAGCTGTTGTCCCAAAGCAGAAGACAGGCGGCTTATTTTGAATCAAATAAACCTTAATGGGCAAGTAGCTGACACATAACTAACCAAAAAATATACACATATTAACATCTGGACTGGAAAAAAGTGACATATTCATATTAGTTTTTTAGCTAACAGATGATACTGCCATATATTTATTTGTGATCCATTCTTTTATATGAATAGCCAAGAGGGATAAATAGAAAAAAGTTCAGAGGAACTAGTCGAGAGAGCTGAGGCATATTAATTTTTTAAAAAGCAACTAGTATTACTATCCTCAGAGTGATAAAAGAAGAAACCAGGACAGAATGCTATGAAAAGATAATAAAAATAATAGTTCCTGGGAAATTTATAATAATAGAAATAAAAATTCAATAAGAGTTGGGAATTCAAAGTCAAGAAATCTCAGAGTAGAATGAAAAGTTAAAGACATAAAAATAAGAGGAAAAGATAAGAATAAATTAGAGGGCCATTTCATGAAGCCCAGAATTTTTGAAATATAACTATCAGAAAGATAAACAGAAAAGAAGAAAGTACCAAGGAAACAGTGGAAATTCTAAAAGTCCCAGCTCAATGGGTACAAAAAGGCCACTTCAGGTCACATCATTATGAAATTTCACAACAGAGCTGAAGAACTTAAACTTCACTTAAAACTGGTCAGACACAAAGAAACAGGAATTTGAATAAGCAATCCTGCTGCTGCTAAGTCACTTCAGTCGTGTCCGACTCTGTGCGACCCCACAGATGGCAGCCCAGCAGGCTCCCCCGTCCCTGGGATCCTCCTAGCAAGAACACTGGAGTGGGTTGCCATTTCCTTCTCCAATGCGTTAAGTCTTCTCAAAAGGAAGAGCGGAAGTAATGTCAGCAGAAACAGTGGAGAAAGGAGCTCCAAAAAGTCTCCCATCAAAGCACCAAAGCAAAAAGGCACAAATCGTTAGAACTCTGGAAATTAACCACAGGCTTGTAGCAATAAGGGGAGTATGTACTCAAGAAAAACAACAATGAGCTTTGCGGTATTTTAACTTGGCTTTTCCCGACCTCCCATCCCCACTACCAACAACTTGCAATCAGAGTGAAACCAGCAGCCTGACAGCCACTGGAAACACTCGTTCTTTGACCTTTGACCTGATTCTGAGCTCCTTAATGCAAAAAGTCTTGCATGTTCCTATTCCCCATCCTCAGAAACACCTATCAAAGACAATTAGAGGTAACTGATTAATTTGATGGCTGCCTGAGGCAGTCTACAACAGTTAAGGCAAATAACAGGCTACCCAAAAAACTTAGTCGGAAAAGCTAAGGAATGAGATGTCCATGGGTGCTTAGAAAAACTCAAGGATATCGGGGAACCTAGATGGTCATGCTCATGCTCACGGCCATGTTTAGTAAGGACCTGAGAGAGTCTAAGCATTCACCTCCACCTGACCTTGAAGCTCTGTACAAGCGGAATGTAAAGGTTAAGTCGAGAATTGTCAACAACCTGATTCAACATTGAAGGTGTGTTCCAAACTGCACACAGAATCCCTTGACAAAGACTGGGCGAAGGCATTTAAGGAAACTTCAGTTCAATCATTAGTTGACCACTAAGCAGAAAGCACACACAACAAAGAATATAGACTTCACAGAATTAGTTTCAAAAAGTTAGTAAACAAACAATGTCTAAGAACAAAGGAGAAGCTCCAGCAAGACGGCACGGGGGGCTAAAGTGCATCTAGAATCAAACCCCATACCTGCCAGAAACGCTCAGAGGGCTCAAACAAACCTTGCGTACACCAGGACCCAGAGATCCCACAGAGATGAGACAGAACTGTTTGAATGGCTCCCATGGAGGTGTGGGTCAGCAGTGGACTACCGCAGGGGCAGGGGCTCTGGGTGCAGCAGACTTCGGTATGACTTAACCCCTCTTGGAGGAGGTTGCCATTAACCCCACCATAGAGCTGCCAGAACTTACACAGAACTGGGAAACAAACTCTTGGAGGGCATAAACAGAACTTTCTGCGTACCAGGACCCAGGAGAAAGGGGCAGTGACTCCACAAGAGACTGACCCAGATTTGCTTGTAAGTGTTCAGGAGTCTCTGGCAGAGGCGTGGGTTGGCAGTGGCCTGATGCAGGGCTGGGGGCAATGAATGTAGCAGTGCATGCATGGGACCTTTTAAAGAAGGTCGTATCTTCACTACCTTCACCATAGTTTGGCCCAGGTAAATAACAGGGAGGGAACACAGCCCCACCCATCAACAGAAAATTGGATTAAAGATTGAACATGGCCCTGCACATTAGAACAAGACCCAACTTTCCCCTCAGTCAATCTCTCCCATCAGGAAGCTTCCATAAGCCTCTTACCCTTCTCCATCAGAGGGCAGACAGACTGAAAACCACAATCACAGGAAACTAACCAATCTGATCACATGGACCACAGCCTTGTCTAACTCAATGAAACTATGAGTCATGCCGTGTAGGGCCACCCAAGACGGACGGGTCATGGTGGAGAGTTCTGACAAAATATGGTCCAATGGAGAAGGGAATGGCAAACCACTTCAGTATTCTTGCCTTGAGAACCCCATGAACAGTATGAAAAGGCAAAAAGATACAACAGTGAAAGATGAACTCCCCAGATCATTCAGTATCCAATATGCTACTGGAGATCACTGGAGAAGTAACTCCAGAAAGAATGAAGAGATGGAGTCAAAGCAAAAACACCACCCAGTTGTGGATGTGACTGGTGATGGAAGTAAAGTCCAATGCTGTAAAAAGCAATAATGCATAGGAACCTGGAATGTTAGGTCCATGAATCAAGGCAAACTGGAAGTGGACAAAGAGGAAATGGCAACAGTGAACATCAACATTTTAGGAATCAGCAAACTAAAATGGATTGCAATAGGTGAATTTAACTCAGATGACCATTACATTTACTACTGTGGGCAAGAAACACTTACAAGAAATGGAGTGGCCATCATAGTCAACAAGAGAGTCTGAAAGGTAGTACTTGGACGCAATCGCAAAAATAACAGAATGATCTCTGTTTGTTTCCAAGGCAAACCATTCAATATCACAGTAATCCAAGTCTATGCCCCAACCAGTAACACTGAAGAAGCTGAAGATGAATGGTTCTATAAAGACCTACAAGACCTTCTAGAACTAACACCCAAAAAAGATGTCCTTTTCATTATAAGGGACTGGAATGCAAAAGTAGGAAGTCAAGAAACACCTGGAGTAAAAGGCAAAATTGGCCTTGCAGTACAGAATGAAGCAGGGCAAAGGCTAATAGAGTTTTGCCAAGAGAACGCACTTGTCATAGCAAACACCCTATTCCAACAACACAAGAGAAGACTCTACACATGGACATCATCAGATGGTCAATACCAAAATCATACTGATTATATTCTTTGCAGCCAAAGATGGAGAAGTTACATAGAGTCAGCAAAAACAAGACTGGGAGCTGACTGTGGCACAGACCATCAACTCCTGATTGCCACATTCAGACTTAAACTGAAGAAAGTAGGGAAAACCACTAGACCATTCAGGTATGACCTAAATCAAATCCCTTACGATTATACAGTGGAAGTGACAAATAGATTCAAGGGATTATTTCTGATAGAGTGCCTGAAGAACTATGAACAGAGGTTGGAGACATTATACAGGAGGCAGGGATCAAGACCATCCCCAAGGAAAAGCAATGCCAAAAGGCAAAATGGTTGTCTGAGGAGGCCTTACAAATAGCTGAGAAAAGAAGAGAAGTGAAAGGCAAAGGAGAAAAGGAAAGATATACCCATTTGAATGCAGAGTTCCAAAGAATAGCAAGGAGAGATAAGAAAGCCTTCCTCAGTGATGAGTGCAAAGAAATAGAGGAAAACAATATAATGGGAAAGACTAGAGATATCTTCAAGATAATCAGAGATACCAAGGGAATTTTTCATGCAAAGATGGGCACAATAAAGGACAGAAATGGTATGGACCTAACAGAAGCAGAAGATATTAAGAAGAGGTGGCAAGAATACACAGAAGAACTATACAAAAAGATCTTCACGACCCAGATAATCACAATGGTGTGATCACCAACCCAGAGCAAGACATCCTGGAATGCAAAGTCAAGTGGTCCTTACGAAGCATCACTACGAACAAAGCTAGTGGAGGTGATGGAATTCCAGTTGAGCTATTTCCAATCCTAAAAGATGATGCTGTGAAAGTGCTGCACTCAATATGCCAGCAAATTTGGAAAACTCAGCAGAGGCCAAAGGACTGGAAAAGGTCAGTTTTCATTCCAATCCCAAAGAAAGGCAATGCCAAAGAATGCTCAAACTACCGCACAACTCCACTCATCGCACACGCTAGTAAAGTAATGCTCAAATTCTCCAGGCCAGGCTTCAGCAATAAGTGAACCATGAAAGAATACACAAAACAACTGTACAAAAAAGTTCTTAATGATCCGGATAACCACGACAGTGCAGTCTCTCACTCAGAGTCAGACATGTTGGAACGTGAAGTCAAGTGGGCCTTAGGGAGACACTGCTGCCAATAAAGTTAGTGGACGTGATGGAATTCCAGCACAGCTATTTAAAATCCTAAATGATGATGCTATTAAACTGCTGTACTCAGTATGTCAGCAAATTTGGAAAACCCAGCAGTGGCCACAGGGCTGGAAAAGGTCAATGCTCATCCCAATCCTCAAAAAGGGAAGTACTAAAAAAATGTCCAAACACCAGAAAACTGCACTCATCTCCCATGCTAGTAAGTGTGTGTTAGTTGCTCAGTCACGTCCGACTCTTTGAGACCCCATGGATTGTAGCCCGTCAGGCTCCTCAGATCAGATCAGATCAGATCAGTTGTTCAGTCATGTCTGACTCTTTGCGACCCCATGAATCGCAGCACACCAGGCCTCCCTGTCCATCACCAACTCCCAGAGTTCACTGAGACTCACATCCATCGAGTCAGTGATGCCATCCAGCCATCTCATCCTCTGGCGTCCCCTTCTCCTCCTGCCCCCAATCCCTCCCAGCATCAGGGTCTTTTCCAATGAATCAACTCTTCGCATGAGGTGGCCAAAGGACCAGAGTTTCAGCTTTAGCATCATTCCTTCCAAAGAAATCCCAGGACTGATCTCCTTCAGAATGGACTGGTTGAATCTCCTTGCAGTCCAAGGGACTCTCAAGAGTCTTCTCCAACACCACAGATCAAAAGCATCAATTCTTGGGCGCTCAGCCTTCTTCACAGTCCAACTCTCACATCCATACATGACCATAGGAAAAACCATAGCCTTGACTAGACGAACCTTTGTTGGCAAAGTAATGTCTCTGCTTTTGAATATGCTATCTAGGTTGGTCATAACTTTCCTTCCAAGGAGTAAGCATCTTTTAATTTCATGGCTGCAGTCACCATCTGTAGTGATTTTGGAGCCCAGAAAAATAAAGTCTGACACTTTCCACTGTTTACCCATCTATTTCCCATGAAGTGGTGGGACCGGATGCCATGATCTTTGTTTTCTGAATGTTGAGCTTTAAGCCAATTTTTTCACTCTCCACTTTCACTTTCATCAAGAGGCTTTTGAGTTCCTCTTCACTTTCTGCCATAAGGGTGGTGTCATCTGCATATCTGAGGTGATTGATATTTCTCCCGGCAATCTTGATTCCAGCTTGTGTTTCTTCCAGTCCAGCATTTCTCATGATGTACTCTGCATATAAGTTAAATAAGCAGGGTGACAATATACAGCCTTGACAAACTCCTTTTCCTATTTGGAACCAATCTGTTGTTCCATGTCCAGTTCTAACTGTTGCTTCCTGACCTGCATATAGGTTTCTCAAGAGCAGGTCAGGTGGTTCTGGTATTTCCATCTCTTTCAGAATTTTCCATAGTTTATTGTGATCCACACAGTCAAAGGCTTTGGCATAGTCAATAAAGCAGAAATAGATGTTTTTCTGGAACTCTCTTGCTTTTTCTATGATCTAGCGGATGTTGGCAATTTGATCTCTGGTTCCTCTGCCTTTTCTAAAACCAGCTTGAACATCAGGAAGTTCACGGTTCACATATTGCTGAAGCCTGGCTTGGAGAATTTTGAGCATTACTTTACTAGCATGTGAGATGAGTGCAATTGTGCGGTAGTTTGAGCATTCTTTGGCATTGCCTTTCTTTGGGATTGGAATGAAAACTGACCTTTTCCAGTCCTGTGGTCACTGCTGAGTTTTCCACATTTGCTGGCATATTGAGTGCAGCACTTTCACAGCATCATCTTTCAGGATTTGGAATAGCTCAACTGGAATTCCATCACCTCCACTAGCTTTGTTCATAGTGATGCTTTCTAAGGCCCACTTGACTTCACATTCCAGGATGTCTCGCTCTAGGTCAGTGATCACACCATCATGATTCTCTGGGTCGTGAAGATCATTTTTGTACAGTTCTTCTGTGTATTCTTGCCATCTCTTCTTAATATCTTCTGCTTCTGTTACGTCCATAACACTTCTGTCCTTTATAGAGCTCATCTTTGCATGAAATGTTCCTTTGGTATCTCTGATTTTCTTGATTCCATGGACAGGCTCCTCTGTCCATGGAATTCTCCAGGCAAGAATATTGGAGTGGGTTGCCATGGCCTTCTCCAGGGGATCTTCTTGACCTAGGGAGCAAACCTGGGTCTCCTGCATTGCAGGCAGATTCTTTAACATCTGAGCCACCAAAGAAGCACCCCCATACTAGTAAGGTTATGCTCAAAATCCACCAAGCTAGGCTTCAGCATTACATGAAACGAGCACTTCCAGATGTTCAAGCTGGGTTTAGAAAAGGCAGAGGAACCAGAGATCAAACATTCGCTGGATCATAGAAAAAGCAAGGGAATTGCAGAAAAACATCTACCTATGTTTCATTGACTGTGTGGATCATAACAAACTGTGGAAAACTCTTAAAGAGATGAGAACACCAGACAACCTTACCTGTCTCTTGAGAAACCTGTATACAGGTCAAAAAGCGTAAGTTAAAACTGGACATGGGACAACTGACTGGTTCAGGATTGAGAAAGGAGTATCACAAAGCTGTTTACTGTCACTCTGTTTGCTTAACTTATACACAGAGCATATTATGCAAAACCCTGGGCTGGATGAGTTACAAGCTGGAATCAAGATTGCCAAGAGAAATATCAACAACCTCAGATATACAGATGATACCACTCTAACAGCAGAAAGCAAAGAAGAACTAAAGTCTCTAGATGAGGGTGAAGGAGGATTGTGAAAAAGCCAGCTTAAAACTCAATATTAAAAAAATCTAAGATCATGGCCTCCCCATGCATGTGACTATGGTATTAGAGAAGACTCTTGAGAGTCCTTTGGACTCCAAGGAGATCCAATCAGTCCACCCTAAAGGAAATCAGTCCTGAATATTCACTGGAAGGACTGGTGTTGAAGCTGAAACTCCAATACTTTGGCCACCTGATGCGAAGAGCTGACTCATTTGAAAAGATCCTAATGCTGGGAAAGATTGAAGGTGGGAGGAGAAGGGGATGACAGAGGATGAGATGGTTGGGTGGCATCACCGACTCAATGGGCATGAGTTTGTGTAAACTCTGGGAGTTGGTGATAGAGAGGCATGGCGTGCTACAGTCCATGGGGTTGCAAAGAGTCGGACATGACTGAGCGACTGAATTGAACCGAATTGAAGATCATGGCATCTGGTCCCATCACTTCATGGCAAACAGAAGGGGAAATGGTGGAAGCAGTGACTGATTTCCTCTTACTGGGCTCTAAATTCACTGTGGATGGTGACTGTAGCCATGAAATTAAAAGATGATTCCTTCCAAACAGGAAAGCTATGAGAAACCTAGACTGTGTTAAAAAGCAAAGATATCACTTTGCTGACAAAGGTCCGCAGAGTCAAGGCTATGGTCTTTCCAGTAGTCATGTATGGATTTGAAAGCTGGACAATAAAGAAGGTAGAGCACTGACGAATTGATGCTTTTGAATTGTGGTGCTAGAGAAGACTCTTATTAAGAGTCCCTTGGAAAGCATGGAGATCAAACCAGTCAATCTTAAAGGAAATCAATCCTGAATATTCATTGGAAGGACTGATGCTGAAGTTGAAGCTCCAATTCTTTGGCCACCTGATGTGAACAGCTGACTTGGAAAAGACCCTGATGCTGGAAAAGATTGAAGGCAGGAGGAGAAGAGGGTAATAGAGGATGAGATGGTTGGATGGCATCATTGACTGAATGGACATGAACTTGGGTGTCCTCCAGGGATGATGAGGGACAAGGAAGCCTGGTGTGCTGCAGTCCATGGGGTCACGAAGAGTCGGACATGATTTGGCAACTCAACAACAACAACAACTACCAAAATTACAGAAAATAAAAGGGATTATGATGGGAAACCATGAACAACTGTGTACCAATAAATAAGAAAACCTAGGTGAAATTGACAAATTCTTAGACAAACTACAGAAAGTAACTCAGAAAGAAATAGAAAATCCGAATAGATGTATAACAAATGAAGAGATTGAATTGGTAATCAAAACTCTTCTCACAAAGAAAAGAACAGGCCCAAATGGCTTCACTGGTGGATTCTACCAAACATTTAAAGAATGAATACAAATCCTTCAAAACCTTCTAAAATACAGACAAGGAAGGAGAACTTCTCAACTTATTCAAGAAGGCCAGTATTACCTGATATCAAAAGCAGACAAAGATATCACAAGAAACTACATACTGATAAATATCTCTTATGAATATCAATGCGAAAATCCTCAAAAAAATGTAGAAAGTGAGGCCTATCCCCAAAATGCATGGTTGGTTCAACACACAAAAATCAATCATTCTAATACACCAACTGGTAGACTTCAGAACAAACACCACATAATCATCCCAATCTACCCAGAGAAGGCATCTGATAAAATCCAACATCCTCTCATGATACTGTTGTAGTTGTTGTTTAGTCACTAAGTCCTGCCTGACTCTTTTGTGACCTCATGAATTGTAGCCCACCAGGCTCCTCCGTCCATGGTATTTCCCAGCGAGAATACTGGAGTGGGTTGCCATTTCCTCGTCCAGGAGATCTTCCCAGCCCAGGGATCAAACTCATGTCTCCTGCACTGGCAGGCGGATTCTTTAACCACTGAGTCAGGGAAGCCAGTTTCATGATATATACTTAACAAACTAGGAATGAAAGTAAGCTTTCTCAACCTCATGAACAGTATTTACAAAAAACCCACAGCTGATATCACGCTTAGTGATGAAGACTGAAAGCTTTCACTTTAAAGGAAACCTAACTTGTATGTATGTGCTGTATGTTCAGTCCTTCAGTCGCGTCCAACTCTTTGCGACCTCATGGACTACAGCCATCCAGGCTCCTCTGTCCATGGAATTTTGCAGGCAAGAATACAGGAGCGGATTGCCATTTCCTCCTCCAGGGGATCCTCCCTGCCCAGGGATCAGATGCGAGTCTCTCAGTCTCCTGCACTGGCAGGCAAGTTCTCTGTACTAGTGCCGCCTGGGAAGCCCCAGCTGTGTGCATCAGTTCAGTTCAGTCACTCAGTCACGTGCTACTGTTTGAGACCCCATGGACTGCAGCACACCAGGCTTTCCTGTCCATCACCAACTCCCGGAGTTTACTCAAACTCATGTCCATCAAGTTGGTGATGCCATCCAGCCATCTCATCCTCTATCATTCTCCTCTCCTCCTGCCTTCAATCTTTTCTAGCATCAGGGTCTTTTCCAATGAGTCACTTCTTCGCATCAGATGGCCAAAGTATTGGAGTTTCTGCTTCAGCATCAGTCCTTCCAATGAATATTCAGGACTGATTTCCTTTAGGATGGACTGGTTGGATCTCCTTGCTGTCCAAGGGACTCTCAACAGTCTTCTCCAACCGTTCAAAAGCATCAATTCTTTAGCACTCAGCTTTCTTTATGGTCCCAATTCTCACATCTATACATGACTACTGGAAAAACCATAGCTTTGACTAGACAGACTTTTGTTGGCAAAGTAATGTCTCTGCTTTTCAATATGCTGTCTAGGTTGGTCATAGCTTTTCTTTCAAGGAGCAAGTGTCTTGATTTCATGGTTGCAGTCACCATCTGCAGTGATTTTGGAGCCCCCAAAAATAAAGTATCTCACTGTTTCCATTGTTTTCCCATTTGTGTTCAAGTGATGGGACCAGATGCCCATGATCTTAGTTTTCTGAACATTGAATTTTAAGCCAACTTTATCACTCTCCTCTTTATCACTCTCCTCTTTCACATTCACTAAGAGGTTCTTTAGTTATTCTTTGTTTTCTGCTATAAGGGTGGTGTCTAAAATGTGCCAAAAGCCAGGGAATTGAGAGGGTTATTAAGCCCAGATCAAATACTTAATGAATTCAGTTGAATAAGTAAATAAATGTTTGTTCTTAATAGCATAATAAAAAAATAGCTCATTATATCGAAGAGTTAGACATGATTTAGTGACTGAACAACAAAAATAAACATGGAAGAAGAAAAAAAAGACTAAAAGTTCTCCTAAGATCAGCAAAAGAAAAAGATACCAGTTCTATTCAGCACTGTACTAGAGGTTCTAGACACACCAATTAGGCAAAGAAAAAAAAATCAGATTGGAAAGGAAGAAGTAAAATTATCTCCATTTGTAGATGACATGATCTTGTGTAGAGAAAATCCTAAAGCGGTCACAAAAAATATTATAAGAACTTATAAATGACTTTGGCAAGGTTGCAAGATACAAGATCAATACACAAAAATCACTTATATTCTTATATACTGGCAATATATAATTCAAAAATTAAATTAAGAAAACAATTCCACTTAAAAAGCCCCGAAAAGAATGAAATATCTAAGTACAAACTTAATAGATGAAGTGTAAGACTTGTGCACTGAAAGTCAGAAAACATTGCTTGAAAAAAGATTTAAATAAGTGTAAAGAAATCCTGTTGTTCACAAACTGGAAGACTTACTTGATTTAAACAATGAATTTGATCCCCATAAAAACTCAAGCTGATGTTTCTTTGCAGAAACTAACACACTGATACCTAAAATTCTTATGAAAATGCGTGGAACCCACAATAGCCAAAAAACGTTGAAAGAGAACAACAAAGTTTGAAATTTGCCAATTTCAAAATTTACAACCAAGAAATAATAATCAAAATGTTCCTAAGGAGAGATATGCAGACCAATGGAATAGAATTGAGAATCTAGAAATAAACCTATACATTTACAAGCAATTAAATTTTGACAATGATGACAAGAAAATTCGAATGTGAAAAAATAGTCTTTTTACAAATGGTACTGGGACAACCAGATTATCTACAGGCAAAAGAATGAAACTGGATTCTCTACTTCAAATCATTTACAAAAATTACCTCAAAATGGATCAAAGACCTAAATGTAAGAACTGAAACTTTAAAACTCTTAGAAACAAAGGCATATATTATTGTGACTTTTGAATTAGGCAATGGCTTCCTGCATGTGACACTAAAAGCACAAGCAATAAATGAAAAAAAACAGAATAATTAAAATTCTTCAAAATTAAAATCTTTGTGTTTCAAAGAACACTCAAGAAAGTGAAAAGGTAAGCCACAGAATGGGAGAACACTGGCAAATCATATATCTCATCAGGGACTAGTATCAAGAATAGAAAATAAACAAATGGAGAAAACTCTTACAATTCAACAATAAAAAGACAACCTACTTAAAAACTGAGCAAAGGATCTTAATTGACACTTAAAAAAAAATACCATGAAATATTAGAATGGCTATCATCTAATAGAATGGCTATAATCAAAAAGACTGACAATAACAAATGTTGGTAAGGATGTGGAAATATTGCTATCTTCACTCATTACTGATGGAAATGTAAAATGGTACAGTCACTTTTAGAATAAGTTTGGTATTCCTCAGAAGTTAAACAGAGTTACCTATAGACAATTCAGCTTTTAGGTATATACATAAGAGACCCGAAAACCAATGTTCACTTATACACAAATGGCAGCATTATTTATAATAACAACAACAACAAAAAATGAATGGCTACATGCTATAACATTATATTGAGTGAAAGAAGTCAGTCACAAAAGACTACATATTGTATGACTGAATTTTTATGAAGTGTCCAAAATAGGGAAGTCCATACAAAGAAAGTGGATTAGTGGTTGCCAAAGGGTGGGGAGAGGGAGTAATGAGGAGTGACTGTTAAAGAGCACTAGTTTTTTTCTTGGGATTGAGAAAAATGTTCTGAAATTAAACAGTGGTATGGTTACACAACCTTGTGAACACACTAAAAACCACTGAATTGTGTATTTAAAAAAAAGCACTAGATATCTTCAAAGTCTCTGAAAGATGATTATTTCTAGTCTGGAATTCCACGTATGGACTTAAATACTGGGAAAATGGCAACTGAGGCTAGGCAACTCAGAGGGGAGATGCTCTAAGAGAGCTAACTCCTAAGCTACCATAACCAAAAGCCAATATTTGCTGTTAAAAAAATTTTAATTTCATAAACAGCAATATTAGACAATGTCTTTCAACTACAGCAATATGAAAAGAAATAACAAAAAGACTGTCTCTGAGTAGTGACCTACAAGTGGCAAGGAACTGACATATTTCATTTTCATCTCTCTGCATTTATTAATTCAATACAAAATTTTAAATGATTATTTAAAAAAGAGAAACATCATCATACTCTAAGAAACTGAGCTATCTAAGAAAAATGTAGTAGAAAAGGCTTGGGACTAGAGTCAATGAACATGAATTTGAACAAACTCAGGGAGATTATGGAGGATAAAGGAGCCTGGCGTGCAGGAGTCCATGGCATCACAAAGAGTTGGACGACTCAGAAACTTAACAGGGGTCAAAGGACTGACATCCTGTCCTGTGTCATTTATTGGCTATTTAATAATGAGCTAATCACTGTGTCTAGTTTCTGTAAAATTGAGAATAAAATTACCTTTGCCCCTTACTGAAGAGCTGTTAGGAAAATCAAATGAAACACTTAAAAGCAGATTTTAAAACATGGTTTAAAAAGGAGAAATTATGTACTATCTACATAATACTGTAAATACCCAAATATTTTAGATTTTACTTATCAAAGTAGATATCAAACTAGACAGACATGATTCTACAAAACTGTCTGTCTCCAGGGTTTACTTTAACCTGAATCATCTGGATGAAGGGTCAGAACAGAAACAGATTCACGGGAAAATTTCATAACCTGCCAGATAAATGAAATGATGTGCTTATTATCTAGAAGGAACAGGATTTCTTTCTTTCTAAGAATAAATTATGTCTTCTGGAAAACATGTACATGTCTGTACATTAGTTTTTAAAAATTTAAAAAAACAGCACTTACCTTCACAGTCAAATCCTCTTTACCCAGTGTGACATGGACCTGAATAGGCGGATAAACACCTTTGTCAGCATGATGCTCCATCGTTGCTCTCATTGCATTCTGAAATACATAAGGGTTATGTTAAAGATACAACTTTAAAGAAGGAGAGAAATTAAGTACAATTTTCAAGTATATATGCACTCCTTGATATTTTTAAAAATTTTAATGAAAACATGCCTAAGAATTGTAATTCATAACTAAATTTAAAGAACTACTTCTAAAAAATAAGTCAGTTTTGGAGGACTTGGTAGGTAAAAATCCCAACTAAATTCTGAATATTTTCTAAAATCAGAATCTCAACATTTTTAACCAGCTTTATATGAAAGCAGAAAATTCTACCCAAATATTTTTATAATTTGGGAGACAATGGGCAAATCTTATTTTTGAAAACAGTCTCATCTCTATTTTAAAGAACCATTTTAATTGTCATAAACTGCTGTCATAATTGCATAAATTAAGAAAAAGCGATTTTTTCATTTAGTACTAATAGCAAGTCTTATTATGATGTAGAAATAAATCTAATTTCTACTAATTGGAAACCAGAATATTTATTTACACAGTAAAACAGTTTTGACCAATTTCTAAAGGACACAGGGTACACGATGTCAACAGAGCATAAGCACTAAGCAATAACACGACATGTAGCGTTGAAGCAGGAACTGCCAAGACTAGATACAGTTTAAAAGGCAAAAGGCTGGACTGCACTTGGAGTGTGTAGCCCTGGAACACCAATCAGGACAGAGTCTCCCGAGGAAGAGATTCTGTCATCTCTACCGAAGGCCATTTAAGATCAGGTTTCAGATGGAAGCCATTATTACTGATATGATATAAAGTCTGTTACATAATATGGTAATGTTTCTTTTATTAAGCATCATAGGGAATGAGATCTTTAGGTGACTGAAATTTCAAGGAAAAAATTACTTTTAATCCTTTAAGTGCAAATCATTTATTCATTTAACCACTTTGGTAGAAAGATTTTTGTAAAATATTAGATACATTCTTGCTGTCTTAGAACCAAGAACATTTTTCAATCTTTGTTATTCTAAGACAGTCAGCCAGTTTTTCTATGTTTCAGTGTATTTTTCTTTTTTCATGATCAGGCTGAAAGCCACCTCGTCTCTCTTCCACCTGCTCCTGGCTGAAGACATGGTAACCACACTGAGAGAGACTACAGGCTTGATGTGGGGTAATATTTTCAGCCCCATGGACCCATACTCCTCATCACACACTTTCCTGTCTACCAGCAACTGTCTTTGGTATGGTGCTGAGAAAAAAATGTACTCTCAACATTACGAGCACAATTGTATTTAGTTTTCAAATTTTGTTGTAAAGAGCAAATATAACAGCAGAAGTCACATAAGTCAATGTAAGTGACTTTCTCCAAAAAAATGCATACAACAATGTGTATGACAGTGGGACTGTGGTCCTTTAGGGGTGGAGAATCATTCTTCTAAACATTTTGCTTTATAAAACTACAAATAAAATTGTATCAAACACGTATAACGTGCTGCCATTGTATAAGACATTTAGGATATTATTCTCAATCTTCGTAACAACCTGGATAATAATAATATCCTTGTTTGACAGAGGAGGAAACTGAGGCTTGGGGTTGAGAGACTTGCACAAGGTCACACACATCTTAGGTGGCAGAACTGGAATTCAAATCCAGGTCTTTCTGAGCCCCAGGTCTGAGCTTACCACTACACTGAGGGCATCAGTGTTGACCAACAGCTTATCTGCACTGATGTGCCATGAAACACCAAAGGGCATCTTTTAATGAAACTGAGGAAAACCTGGTAGAGTATTTAAACTTTCAAAGCAGATTCCTAACCTTAGGAAAGGACTGATAAAGGTGATGTAATACTATGTTACAAACCTTGAAAAGTTCAAACACCATGTGATAGAGGTGGGATGGTACATAAACCACTTGTATTGGCTGTCCTGGTGATTTTGCTACAGAGCAGAAGAGAAAAATATGAAAGTACAGAGAGATGTGCTTAAAGCATTTTAAAGAATATATTGTGTAGTGCTGAAAAGAAAACATTTACTATGGAGGATAGTACTACTGGGGGGAGAAGGGCTACACCAGTTTTTTACTGTATCTGTGTTTGAATGCCAGGCTCACACAATTTATACCTGCCTGTGACAACATGAGTCCTGCAGTCACTCTTGCAATCCTGCATAACCATCTACCAACCCATCTTCCCATTCTTGTCTATGATGGTTGAGTCTGTTTAAGACACTCAGTCTTACGGTCAGAATTTTTTCCTTCCAAAAAGAAGTGTTAAAGTCTTTAAATTCCATGGTCCAACTCACATAAATACATTCTTTCTTTAAAAAGCCATTTTTTAATTGTTTCACCCAGGTGGGATGCTTTGTTTTATTTTGGGCATTTCTGTGCATATAGATTCAAATAAAAACTTTGAGCTAGCATTGACTTATCAAGGGCCACTAATTCTACATTCAAACATGTAAGAGGAGCCTAGCTGGGGGTAGAGAACAGATAATAAGCAAACCAGAACTTTCAGTAAAGGAGTAAGAGTCGCCATACCTCAGAATTCTCATTCAGCCAATAAGCTAGACTCTCCAATGAATAAACTGGCTCTGGGAAACACAGATGGTACATCTGGAAACTGCCCACAGCAGTTCAGGTTCCCAAACTGTCACTTGTGCCTTGTGGTTCTTATTCACTGAATGTACTATTATGGCTTTAGAAAAACCAGGCAACTCTATTTTCAATGGGGCAACTTCTTCCACTGCCCTCCCACTCTAAGGTCCAGAATACAACTCAGCAGAAGCCTATTTAATTTTATGCTTCTTACAGAGTCATTCTAACTGAGGTAATGTCTCCCTCTGTCAAACTACCCTACCTCCAGGGAAGACAGAGAGAGACTCATCAATCTCCTTCCGAGGCATCTAAACCTTTTGTGTCCAAAAGAAGACCATCAGAAATAATCAGAGTCTCCAACAGATGGACATCTTTCTTTCTTCTTTCACATCTCCAGTCTTTACTTCCTCGACAATAAAAAATTGGTTTGAAACTCAGGAAGTAGAAATCTTAAAGGGTAAACCTTACATTCAGTTCAGTTCAGTTCAGTCGCTCAGTCGTGTCCGACTCTTCGCGACCCCATGAAGTACATATAAAAGTCAGATGTAATTTTCTTGAAAGCATTAGTCGCTCAGTCGTGTCTGACTCTTTGCGACCCCATGGACTGTAGCCCACCAGGCTCAGGCTCCTCTGTCCATGGAATTCTCCAGGCAAGACTACTGGAGTGGGTAAGCCATTCCCTTCTCCAAGGGGTCTTCCCGACCCAGGGATCAAACCCAGGTCTCCTGCATTGCAGGCAGATTCTTTACCATCTGAGCCACCAGAGGAGGATCACTTTTTTCTGTGACTAACCAGGAAATAAAAAATATGCAAAGAATCAATATTATCAATTAAAATAATGAAAATGGGAAAGAAAAAGGCAAAATGTCTTTCAGAAAAAATCCAACTAAATTAAAAAATATACATATATACGTACAAACACATAAATACAAATATTTTTAACATGATTTCTCTCCCTCAGCTTTCATATCCAATAAACAAGTTGTTTTATATTAAAACACATCTAACTTATCATTCCTTCTCAGGTAATCATAACACTAATCATTTAGGAAAAGGCATCAGGCTTACCATTTAGTTCTTCAAGTTCTAGTTCGGGAGAGTTAATATAATACAAATCACACAGACGCCTAGCATTTTCATAGCCATCTAGTGTGAATCAAAACAAAAAAGTCATTAAATAAATTTACTTCTGCTTCATGAAGATGGCAATAATATATAGACAAATGAAATTTTAAAGCTTTCTACAGAAAAAAATATACTTTAATAATCTTAGTTTGGGGACGGTCTTTTTAAAGTATGACATGACAAAGCCTAAGGCCGTATAAAGCAAAAAGTGACAGATATGATTACCAAAAAATTTTCAAATATCTGTATGGAAAAAGAAACCATAAACAAAGTAAAAAGAAAACCAGCAGATTGAAGAAAATATTTACAATACATGTAAATAAAATTTAGAGTTGGTAAGGGTTTAGGGAATACTCACTTTCATTCATTGTTTGATACATTTTTGGAGTTATAAAATTTTAAATACATTTAAAATATTTTTAATTCTAGAAACCCTGCCTTCTAAAATACTAGCAAAAGTCAGCACATATATAAGGATGTCTACTGCAATATTGTTGGTGATAGAAACAACAGAAATATGCATCAATAGGAGTACGGATTAATACAGTCTGATACATCCCTAACAGTCATTCAAAGACCTGGTGTATACCCACGTGTACTATACATGGCACGATGTTTGTAAATTTATAGAAAAACATACACAAACTACCCCATGTTCCAAAAACAGCAATGTAAGACCAACAATTATGTGCGTGCACAAGCATATATGGTTCAAACAGAAAAAGCTGTGGCAAGATACAAGCCAAACTATTATGAATTATTAGAAAGGAGGGAATAAGGAAATATTTTGAAGTCAAATAGATACTCTTATAATATCTTCACCTTTTGCCTAATAAAGCACGGCATCAACAAAACATTCATCCTATACATAGTGCACAATTAGCATTATAAAGGCATTTTCAAACCTATGCATGGGTTATATCATTCTATCTCATGATTCAAATAACTGTTTTAATAGCACTCAACAGTTCTGAATTGGCATTCTTCCTGAAAGGAGAAACGCATTTACCTTTAATAACTTCAACCACACTGCAGTTGGGATTTATACTTCCGACGTGTTTCCGATGAGATAGGCTTCCTTTGCCTTTTCCACCAAATAATAAAGCTATAAAAAATTAAAAAACAAATAAAATATGCTAAAATACATAATGCCGCTGTCTGGATTTGAATACTGTTTCTCTAATTGGTATCAAACAGTAGAACAAGTATTTTCCTTAAAACATAAACATTCTACATAACGTTAAACATAAATTTAAAAACCTCCTTTCAATGGCAGTCTATTTGCTTTCCTTAATACAAAAAAAAAGTAAAAGTAAATATTCTCCCTAAAAGGAAGTTTTCTAAATAAATGTAAAATGTACCAACACAGATTATTTAGCTTCTTCTCTTGACTTCCAGACACTTACAGTGCTGATTAAGTAACATTCTAATTGAAATTCGACTCATGTAGAAACGATCCAAAAAATACTGAACATTCTGGCTGGTGACAGGATCCACCCCGAAGCTCTCCTTGTATTCAACCACACCTTCAGCCATTGTGGGTATCACGTCATTGTGTCGGTTCCTGATCCGTATCACAGTGTCTGTAAAGCTAAACAAACCTGTCTGTCAAAACAGCCAAATATTTTGGCAAGTGAATGTGATACTAAAATCTAAATTTAGCCAATTATACTAGACAAGAAATGCCTAATTCAGTAAAAGAAGCATCAAGGCATGTTTTCTTACACTTATTTAAGTATATTTCAGATAATAAAATATACCATCTCTATAGAGATGTTAGTTCAGTTCAGTTGCTCAGTCGTGTCCGACTCTTTGTGACCCCATGAATTACAGCACGCCAGGCCTCCCTGTCCATCACCACCTCCCAGAGCTCACGAATATTCATGTCTATCGAGTCGGTGATGCCATCCAGCCATCTCATCCTCTGTCGTCCCCTTCTCCTGCCCCCAGTCCCTCCCAGCATCAGGGTCTTTTCCAATGAATCAACTCTTCGCATGAGGTGGCCAAAGTACTGGAGTTTCAGCTTCAGCATCAGTCCTTCCAATGAACACCCGGGACTGATCTCCTTGAGGATGGACTGGTTGGATCTCCTTGCAGTCCAAGGGACTCTCAAGAGTCTTCTCCAACACCACAGTTCAAAAGCATCAATTCTTCGGCACTCAGCTTTCTTCACAGTCCAACTCTCACATCCATACATGACCACAGGAAAAACCATAGCCTTGACCAGACAGACCTTTGTTGGCAAAGTAATATCTCTGCTTTTGAATATGCTATCTAGGTTGGTTGTAACTTTCCTTCCAAGGAGTAAGCGTCTTTTCATTTCATGGCTGCAGTCACCATCTACAGTGATTTTGGAGCCCAAAAAAATAAAGTCTGACACTGTTTCCACTGTTTCCCCATCTATTTCCCATGAAGTGATGGGACCAGATGCCATGATCTTCGTTTTCTGAATGTTGAGCTTTAAGCCAACTTTTTCCACTCTCCTCTTTCACTTTCATCAAGAGGCTTTTGAGTTCCTCTTCATTTTCTGCCATAAGGGTGGTGTCATCTGCATATCTGAGGTTATTGATATTTCTCCAGGCAATCTTGATTCCAGCTTGTGCTTCCTCCAGTCCAGCGTTTCTCATGATGTACTCTGCATAGAAGTTAAATAAGCAGGGTGACAATATACAGCCTTGACAAACTCCTTTTCCTATTTGGAACCAGTCTGTTGTTCCATGTCCAGTTCTAACTGTTGCTTCCTGACCTGCATATAGGTTTCTCAAGAGGCAGGTCAGGTGGTCTGGTATTCCCATTTCTTTCAGAATTTTCCATAGTTTATTGTGATCCACACAGTCAAAGGCTTTGGCATAGTCAATAAAGCAGAAATAGATGTTTTTCTGGAACTCTCTTGCTTTTTCTATGATCCAGCAGATATTGGCAATTTGATCTCTGGTTCCTCTGCCTTTTCTAAAACCAGCTTGAACATCTGGAAGTTCACGGTTCACATATTGCTGAAGCCTGGCCTGGAGAATTTTGAGCATTACTTTACTAGCATGTGAGATGAGTGCAATTGTGTGGTAGTTTGAGCATTCTTTGGCATTGCCTTTCTTTGGGATTGAAATGAAAACTGACCTTTCCCAGTCCTGTGGTCACTGCTGAGTTTTCCAAATTTGCTGGCATATTGAGTATGCACTTTCATAGCATCATCTTTCAGGATTTGGAATAGCTCAACTGGAATTCCATCACCTCCACTAGCTTTGTTCGTAGTGATGCTTTCTAAGGCCCACTTGACTTCACATTCCAGGATGTCTGGCTCTAGGTCAGTGATCACATCATCGTGATTATCTGGGTCATGAAGATCTTTCTTGTACAGTTCTTCTGTGTATTCTTGCCACCTCTTCTTAATATCTTCTGCTTCTGTTAGGTCCATACCATTTCTGTCTTTTATCGAGCCCATCTTTGCATGAAATGTTCCCTCAGTATCTCTAATTTTCTTGAAAAGATCTCTAGTCTTTCCCATTCTGTTGTTTTCCTCTATTTCTTTGCATTGATCTCTGAGGAAGGCTTTCTTATCTCTCCTTGCTATTTTTTGGAACTGTGCATTCCGATGCTTATATCTTTCTTTTTCTCCTTTGCTTTTCGCTTCTCTTCTTTTCACAGCTATTTGTAAGGCCTCCTCAGACAGTCATTTTGCTTTTTTGCATTTCTTTTCCATGGGGATGTTAAGAAACTCCAAAACAAAAAAAAAAACTTGTAAAATGTAATTATTTTCTTGGAACTCCTAAAAGTAAGGCTGCCACAAAACACAATCCTACAAATGTGAAGGGTTTTCTTTAACTATCATCAACTAAGATTATTTCAACACCTGCTATGAGGATGGGATCCAGGCACAGCCAGCATAAGAGAAGACAGAGCACTTGCTTCTAGAGAACACATGCTCTGTAAGGAATGAAGATGAATGAGCCAATAAAGGCTGTGTGTTTTGGAACCATTTCCCAGGTTCAAGAGAGAAAGGGCCACTAAGAAAAGTAGAAAGGAATTCTAATTCCATTCTATGAGTTTAAAAAAATGGGAGAAAAAAAGGTGAATGTGTGTTCATAGAAAAATCTTCAAGCCATCCAGCTTTTCTATTTCTGTCATTTGAAGACACTACTGCATGGCTTTGCCAACAGACATCCATCTAGTCAAAACTATGGTTTTTCCAGTAGTCATGTATGGATGTGAGACCTGGACCATAAAGAAAGCTGAGCGCTGAAGAACTGATGCTTTTGAACTGTGGTGTTGGAGAAGACTCTTGAGAGAGTCCCTTGGACTGCAAGGATATCTGGCCAGTCCATCCTAAAGGAAATCAGTCCTGACTATTCTTTGGAAGGACTGATGCTAAAGCTGAAGCTCCAATACTTTGGCCACCTGATGCAAAGAAATAACTCACTGGAAAAGACCCTGATGCTGGGAAAGACTGAAGACAGGAAGAGAAGGGGATGACAGAGGATAAGATGGTTGGATGGCATCACTGACTCAATGGACATGAGTTTGAGCAAGCTCTGGGAGTTGGTGATAAACAGAGAAGCCTGGTGTGCTGCAGTCCATGGAGTCACAAAGAGTCGGACACAACCCAGTGACTAAAGTGCACTGAACTGCATGGCTAATTTAAAGAAGTAAATAAAAGAGGAAAGAAGTCTTAGTTGTGAAGTAACAAAATCTACCTTGTAATACAGCCATCAGAACTCACACTTCCAAATGACTGCTTCCTCATTCAAAGTCTTCAGAGACATCATCTTGACTACTATTAACCTATTCCAATGATGCTCTCATTGCTCAAAATATTTTTGGAATTCCTAGTTTATGATTAGTTTCAAAACCAAACTGTTAATCCAAAATACAAACAACAAACTCCTTGAAAACAATTCATCATTTCTATTTACTTCTTAATCATTTATTTCACATCTCTCTTTTTTTGTCAAAACCAAAGTAGTATTATTTTGCCTGGCTGCTCACGATATTTTTTTAAAATTCAGGTCTGAATGACTATTTTCCGAAGGTTTTTCAGCATAAGGTTTACTTTTAAGTTAGACTGGATGGGTCTAAATCCATTTGCTGTCCATGTGAGCCTAATGCTATTTTAAGACTTTTTGTCCACAGATAGCATCTCTTTTTGCACAGATAGTATTATTTCAGTAGAGTCATTTTAAAGAGTAAGTGACATCATCTGTGTAAATTTTGCTGCATACCTACGCAAATTCTTGGTGTTATTTTCAAACCAAAATCATGTTTAAAAAGTGAAATGTTGCTACCACCTTTAAAGACAGTAAAAAAAAAATGTGTAATGGACTTGGAGGACAACAACAGAAACAGTCTTTAAGTTCTGAGTAACATTCACTGGAATAAGCAGGTAACTTGCCTTAGGGGATTACGAGGTTTATTAGTCCTGGTATGTTGATTATTAATAGGTCACATTACTTACATTGTCTCGCAGACCACAGTTCATAAACTAGAGACAAGTTTCTGTCTTGCAGGCCTTCAGTGTTTGTTGAAGGTTTAGTTTCCAATCTTTCAAAATTAGGAAATCTAACTTAAAAAACAAAAATAACTAGACTTGCAGCTTTTCTTATACCCGCCCCCCAACACACACACATATCATATGATCTGGGCAGTGTTTCTGCTCGGCAATGGTCAGTAGAGCTGAAAGGCTGTCCTTTAGAAGCAAGTGCTCATTACCAAGTCTTTACCAGTCTCCTACCATCCAAGTGGCCCTGAGACCACATCAACATCAGATCACCAGATTTGAACTGCATCTTTCTTTACACTAGAGTGAAGAGAAACATGAAGTTCTTCTTATGCCCAGTCCAATTTCTGAATTTATGTTACCTGGCTGGCCTGTATGGACTGTGACAAGAAACATATACCATCATATGTTCTAAAGCAGTGAAAAACCAAAAGTTAATCAATTTCCCTAAAATGATCCAATAGCAATACATTTACATTTTTATATGATGTTCAAAGAGTATATGACGATGTTTTATATGATGTTCAAATAAGGCAAAACAACTGTACTTACTCATAAATAGTTTTAGCATCTTCAGCACTTTTGTCCTTAAACTCAAGAAGCTCTTGAAGACTCTGGATATACCTAAAATGTAAATCAACCCCTTGTAAGACTGTTCTTTTACATTTTGAAAGTCTAATATTGTGAAAATGATCAAGAGGCATTTTAAACATTTCTTTACTGTTAATTAATTTTTAGCAAATTATGGTTGAAGTGGGATTTGTATACCCATTCACATTCAAGCAAAGTCCCTGCCAGTAATTAGAAGGTACATTTTCTCCTAAAAGCTTAGGTTAAATTTGATTTAAGAATTTCCTACTTTTTTTAAAGTTCTCTACTCAAAGTAGTTTTTATATTTCTTAAAATTACCACTGTACATCACAGTATAAATATACTGATGGTCATGGGAACTGAGTCTGTCACCAACAATTATGTGATCTTGGGCAAATGACTTTAACTTGTCTTAGTCTCAGTAAAATGCAGAGGCCAGCTTACCCTGGTCTAAGAATCTAACTTAAATGTCTTTGTTTTAAAACCTTAATTTTAGATGTTAGGTCCAGTCAGCAGATGCTTATTGAAAGTCTACAATCTAACACATGGTTCTTCTAAACAACTGAAAACACAAAAGTCATGAAAATGCACATTTTTAATTTACCTAAAAATACGATGGAGCAAATCACCTGGTAAAGGAGCAAAATGAGGAAAGTCAAATCCTCTCTGAAGGTCATGCAGCAGAGCACAATGGCAGTGGAGGGCCAGAGCCAAAACACCTATCATTCAATGACCTTCTTTAGTGTAGGGTCTGCTCTGGCCGGACCTTCAGCTGCCATATTTTAGTAGGCGTCCAGGGGCAGTGAAAGTGTTTTAAAAATCTGCAAATCCCCATGTTGGTTTGGAAAGTTGTTTCTGACAAACAATATGCCCTACAGCATGCCAAGGCATTCCAAAGTCTAGTGATTCTGAGTCTACTGTCATGACTTAACCCTTACTCTTCACTGGCAAGAACAATTATGCTTTTATTCAGAAGATACTGAAACCAAGCAGGACCTTGTGGGGCTCCTGGGCACAGAAGCCTTTCCATGTCTCCCATTTCATATTTGTAGGGAATAGGATTCCAGTTTCCATGACCTTCCTTGAGGTCCAAAGGGCAGGTTCAAACAGGAGCTAATCAGGGAAGAGAGATGATGCAGAGACAAGGGAGAAGCGGCCAAGAGACAACAGTGCAAACCTGGAGTCAGTCTGGTTTCCCCTCAAGAGATACACATCTCTGAATTCTTTTACAGCATTAACATGCACAACAAAGGAAAGATATTAGCGTTTTTCATTCCAGAAGGTTTGATAATCTCAAGAAGCTCATCAGGAGACCACCTGAGGCCAGATTAAAGGCTTGCATGTACCCTGATCATTATCAGCAACCTCTTCCTTGAACCACTGCTATAAAACTCTTCACCAAACATCCCTGGGTTGGGACACACAGTTTTTCAGGGCAAGATCCTGCTGTGTCCTCCTTTGCCTGGCAAAGCAATAAAGCTATTCTTTTCTACTTCACCTAAAACTGGCTTCAAGGCTCAATTCAGCACCAGTGAACAGAGGCAGAGTTTTTGGCATCAAATTGTCAACATCTACAATGTGTTAGGCACCGATATTTAAAAAATATAACATATTCTACTTTTCATGATTTTTTTTTTAAAAAGGAATAAACCTCCATAGAAAATTATCTGTTCTCCCTGCATCAGAGTTCCTAAACAAATGTCTCTTACTTAAACCACATTTCTAACTATTTCATTTTTGGACTGGAGAGTATCGGATTATCAATTATGGAGCAGTCATATTTCTTTCACTTATTTTAAAAAGTTGACATTATATCAGCTTCTCCCATAATTATATTGGTTACAACAGGAAAGCTAGGATCTCCATAAATCATAATTGGGAAATGCCTTGCAACATTTAAGACTCTTTCCATTTAAGACTGAACTCTGGCAAACTCTTTTGTTTGAAATGTATAGTGGTTAACAGAGTAACACTTTTAATAACATTAACAAGAAAGGCTGTATACAGGTGGCCACACATGCATGCACACCCTTAATAGCTCCACTGTCATTTTTAGAAGAGAGATCATAGTTTCTACACAATTCTAATAACTTCTGCTGCTGCTGCTGCTAAGTCGCTTCAGTCGTGTCCGACTCTGTGCGACCCCATAGACGGGAGCCCACCAGGCTCTGCCGTCCCTGGGATTCTCCAGGCAAGAACACTGGAGTGGGTTGCCATTGCCTTCTCCATTGTGTGAAAGTGAAAAGTAAAAGTGAAGTCGCTCAGTGGCGTCCAACTTGTAGCAACCCCATGTACTGCAGCCTACCAGGCTCCCCCATCCATGGGATTTTCTAGGCAAGAGTACTGGAGTGGCTTGCCACTAATAACTTCTAACTGTTTTTAAATGATAGAATAAATATTTTAACTTCTGTGACTTATAAAGATATACTTCAATAAGATAAATTTAGTTTATAAAAAAATGTATACCCTTTAACACATTTTATTAATCTGACTTCAACATAAAGCAGTTGCTGCTAAGCTGCTGCTAAGTCGCTTCAGTCGTGTCCGACTCTGTGCGACCCCATTGATGGCAGCCCACCAGGCTCTGCCGTCCCTGGGATTCTCCAGGCAAGAACACTGGAGTGGGTTGCCATTTCCTTCTCCAATGCATGAAAGTGAAAAGTGAAAGTGAAGTCGCTCAGTCCTGTCTGACTCTTAGCGACCCCATGGACTGCAGCCCACCAGGCTCCTCCGTCCATAGGACTTCCCAGGCAAGAGTACTGGCTGCTGCTGCTGCTAAGTCACTTCAGTTGTGTCCGACTCTGTGTGACCCATAGACGGCAGCCCACCAGGCTCTCCTGTCCCTGGGACTCTACAGGCAAGAACACTGGAGTGGGTTGCCATTTCCTTCTCCAATGCACTGGAGTGGGGTGCCATTGCCTTCTCTGACAAACAAATCTGAGTTTGAATCCCAGCTTTACCAGGAATGTTTTTGCCTTAGGCAAAGGACTTAATCTGTAGGTACCTCCATTTCTTCATCTGTAAAACGGATGCCTACTGGGCAAGGTTATTGAAGGGATTAAAGGTAACTATCAACTTATGGTAGATATTTTTATTACATTATAAAATAACATCCTTGGAGATTTAATAACACAAATCTTAAATATAGTGTCTGTATTTCTGTGCATTTGATTGTTTTTTCAAAACCAAAAGGTAGTACAGTCCAGGATTCAGGTTGAAGCCCAGCTACACCCCAACAAAGGAGGAGGAATGCTGCTACTACCTTGAGACACCACTGCAGAGTAAAAAAGTACTTGCTTTAACTCTGGGTAAAGTCTACAACACTACTCAAATTGCAAACACAAGAACAGTGAATCTTACCAGCTCTGTACCAACTGAACTGACGGTGTCCTGAGAAGATTATCTGGAAGAAGACTTATTTCTTTCATTATATTTGCCAATCTCACAGGCAACTCTTGCCGTAGAAACATAAATGAGGTCTTTTCACAAGCATTCACAGATCCTGAAACCAAATACAGTGTGAACAGCAGTAAGTGGAAGCCATAAGGCAGAGACAAACACAGAGTTATTTGTCAAGTGATATCATCACCATAACGACAAGGCAAGAAGAGGAGCAAGGGACAAGACAGTCCAGTCTCTAGGGCTGTGCGACATTCTGAACCACCTTCCAACCACACTGTAGAGCATCAGTGAGGTTATTTTCCTGTCTCCATTATTCACATCTCCCATCTTAGAACTAAGACAAGCTAGGCAAGTCTGAGCAAGGTGCAGTCTGATTAACGTAGGACCTGTAAAAAGCCTATCCTATATAACCTGTTGCTATCGTTTTAAAAACTTGTTTCCTAACTTTAGGTTTATAAGAAAAACCTGTCTAAGAAGCAGTGGAAATTCTGACATGTTCACGAGAAGATTCACTGAGTCCAGGTAGAACCACTATACTAACTGCCATACGCAAAGAGTAAATGAAGAGTAGTCTTTCCGGCAACAGAAAGCAAAAGCTGCCAATGCCTGCTCTGCGATCATCTTCAAGCTTCTCCCCCAGTAGGTTCTATTTAATTGTCTGATTCCTGGAAAGCAATCTGCTCCTTCCTCCACTCCTACTCAAGATGCTAAGCAGAACAGCTGTAGAATCGCGTTTGGCAAGCAGTTCCATTTAAAGTCAAACTAAAAAGTCATGTTATTTCAGTGATGCATTTTAAACTCACTGATTTGCTCTTTTAGCAAGAGACAACCATAGCAAAAACGAGATTGTCAATAGGAATAATCGTATTAAAAGAAAACATTTTCTTGTGGAAGTTTAATGGCATAGTTGGGAAAGAGGTCAAATTCACCCTCTTAATAACACTACAGTCATTTTAAGGTAAAAACAAAAACCAAGAGCTTTGAACCAAACAAAATCGACACTGTAAACCACAAGTTTAAGATTAAGTGGCTAACTACGCTGCTATCTTTCAAGCCACTAGTGATCCGTTGGTGACCAAACCGCACTCACAATGCAGAAGATAACTCTTGTCTATTTGAAATTTTGACTTGACTAGTTTTCCCATTTCATCTTAGCGCCCTGCTATGATAAGTTAAAGTTAAATGCCTGACTTTGCAATTCCTCTGCATCTTTTCTAGAGAAAACCAGGAAGCACTCATTTGAGAAAGAGGAAAGTGGAGAGTCACTTCGGTAAACAAACCCCACAGCATACTGTACCCATGCACTTTACACGTGCTGCGAACTCTTGTTGACGAAATGAATTGTACGGTTGGTGGAAACTCTTAAGCCAGTGGCAAGGAAAACATTCTATGAAACACCGGGCCAGTCAGAACCTGCTTCCCCTATCAGCACGCCACTTTTATGTAATCATCATATGCAAAACTAAGCATTTATCAACACTCTGCAGAATCTGAACGCGACTCCCGGAGGTGTCAGCACACTCGCCTCTCACTCGGGCTGGCCTCTTCCGAAAGGGCCTGGCTGCGAGCGCGGAGGTGCACACGTGCGCTGAAACGAGCTTGGGCCCGGGCTTGTTTTTCAACAATACACGAGAAAAAGGCACACTCTCCCAGTTATCTCTCGGGGGCGCGGACGCCTGCACCTGAGCAGAGGGATCCGTCCGCGAGGGACGGAGGAGGAGCCCGAAACGCCGGAGGAGAGACGTTGAGGAAGGGGGCGCGCCGGAGACGAAAGGGTACCCGCGCGGGCCGGGCCCGGCCCGGGTTAGCGGCCGCAGATCCCGGCTAGGGTTGCGCAGGAAGGCCCAAAGCCCGGGCCCTACTCACCGAAGTCCAGGAACTGCTTCATGGAGAGCGGGGATGGCGAGAAGCGCGCGTAGAAGTCCACTTGGCCGGGAACGCCGCGTTCGGGCGCCGGGCCGGAGCCCGAGTCCGAGGTGAGGCTGCGGCTGACGCTAGGGCCGGCGGCGCGCAGCTCGGGGCCCGGGCCGGCCGAGGTGGCTACGCGAAGCAGCCGCGCTAGCCTCATGTCGAGCCGCGCCGGAGGAGCCGGAGCCCCGGGCGCCAGGTCGCCGCTCCGCCGCTCGGCCGGGTGGTACGTGAGGGACGTGGCGGCCTCGGGGGCGGGGAGCGGCTGTCACCGCCGCGGCCACCGCCCCCCTTGCCGGAGCCCGGCCCTCCGCGCCGCTGGGCGGGGCCTGGGGAGGAGAAGGAGGCGGGGACCGCGTGCGGACCGCCCCCGAGTCAAAGTCCCGCCCCCCGCGCCCCGGGCGGGGCCGAAAGAGCGGGAGGGCGGGGTTTCGCGTGGAGGCCGGGCAGCTACGAGCCTCTCCTGGTGTGGCGCGCACAGTCACAGCCCTTTGGAAACAAAGCCCACTTTCCTGCTTCCTCAGGTCTCCTGTCCTCCGCCGAAAACCTCTAGCACAGGATCGACATCCGCTTCCAGGCACCACAGTGTCTTGCTTAGAGCGTGTTCCAGAAACGCTCCAAAAAACAAGCCCATATTTTACGGAGGAGCAAACTGAGACCCTCAAAATTTTCAGAGCAGACCCTTGCCAAACAGTGATACATAAGTACACATGGTGAGCACTATAGAGTGTGGCCCTAAATAATAGCGCAACGACTCCCGTCGCAAGAGAAGAGAATTGACGGCTCAACTTGAAGCTTTGTCTACTGTCATTCTTGGCCTAGACAGCACTGTATATAAAGGCTCCGACAACTCCGACTGCCCTTCTCTTTAACTGTCTTAGCGTCACAGTTTGATTGCTCCAACCTTTGTAGTTTCCAAATAGTGAATATAAGACTAGAGAATTTCTAATTTCGATTTAATCTTTCAGAGCTGCAAAGGGTGTCTACAGTGAAAGTCACCACTGTCCCTTCTCGCCACTGCTCCTTCTACATATATCTAATCCCAGTGGTTTGTTATGTCTTAGATGCCAACAAAATTACTTTTCCTTGGGTGTGTAGTTTAATTTAAAATATATATTTTATATATTATACAATTTTAAGATTTTATATATATGTGTATGTATATACATAAATATTTACAGCAGTTATTGGTCTAGAAGAACAGTTCTATTCTCCATATTCGGATCTTGGATTGTATAAAAATGTATGTGTAAAGAATGAGATGAATGTCTTTTTAGGGTGTATTAGTGTTACTAACAGAGAAGGCAATGGCAACCCACTCCAGTACTCTTGCCTGGAAAATCCCACGGGCAGAGGAGCCTGATAGGCTGCAGTCCATGGGGTCGCACAGAGTCGCACACGACTGAAATGACTTAGCAGCAGTAGCAGTGTTACTAAACTGCATTCATTTGCCCAGCATGCAGCATGCCACACTCTGAGATGCCAAGGTTTGCAGGGGAAAGGTTTATTAGTCATGAGGCAGCCAAGAGAGGAGAAGGAAGACCAAATCTTAAATTCACCTTCCCTAAGAGAAAAAGCTTGGGATATTTATGGGACAAAGAAGTTGGGTGACCTGAGGCCTGGGGAAAGGTGATTGGAGATAAGAAAAAGGTGAAGAAAATGGCAGGGTGGTATCATCTAAGGGTGGAGTGTTTGGCCTTCTGATGTCAAGAGGTTCTCCATCCAGCACTTCAGCAGGCCCAGCTGAATGGTTGGTGGTCTCAACTGATCTGAACTGGGCAAGACTAGCTCCATGTTCCTGAAAAACAACTTTTGAAACCATTACTATAGTGATCCACCCATCAGAGGTACTGCCTCTAGAGGACAGCTAAAGGAGTCTTATGATTGTCTAAGCTACCTGACGAAGGGTGTGCAGTGTGCAGGAACAGTTAAGGCAAGTTTCATCAGTGAAGTTACTGATATTACTGATTAAGCAAAAGTTATAGTTTAAGGGATCAAACTGTTGACTGCCCTCAGTTTCATTAGTCCCACAGGTTTAGCTCGAAGAAAAACACTGACCACCTTTATAGGTGTAGGTAGTTGAGGGTTGGGGTAGAAGCAGCACTTAAACATATTTTCCAAAAGTGGTGCCTCTAAGAGTTCTTTCAGATATCTGTTAACCTGGTTGTTGTTACCATTTTGGTAAAAATTTCTTAGAGGAAGCAGTATGAACATAAGACTATGAGATAGGTAGAGAAAGTCGGAGAAGACAATGGCACCCCACTCCACTACTCTTGCCTGGAAAATCCCATGGACAGAGGAGCCTGGTAGGCTGCAGTCCATGGGGTCACTAAGAGTCGGACGTGACTGAGCGACTTCACTTTCACTTTTCACTTTCATGCATTGGAGAAGGAAATGGCAACCCACTCCAGTGTTCTTGCCTGGAGAATCCCAGGGACAGGGGAGCCTGGTGGGCTGCCGTCTATGGGGTCGCACAGAGTTGGACACGACTGAAGTGACTTAGCAGCAGCAGAGAAAGTGATCAAATCTTTTTTATATATTTGCTGTCCTACCAGCCATACTCTGTACCCTCCAAATGTGGCCTTCCTTCATCTATACTATGAATATTTGTTGAAAGCACATTATGTAAAGTCCACCACCGTCGAAGTTTTACACATATCTTCAAATATTAGACAGCCTGCTCCATAAAGGAAGGATTATGTTTGCTCTGAGTGACCCAGACAGCAGATGGAAGACTTGGGGATGGAAACTGTAGGGAGACAGATCTCACCCACATGTGGAAAAACTTTGGTTACAGCCCTTTGACTGTGAAATGGGAGACCTTAGAGGAGGAGGGGGTTCTTGTCAATGACAGAGACGAAAGGACAGCTTTTTAAGGAGGCTGGGGAGGGTGATTGCAAAGCCATGAGGTGCTATGAACACAGCCTGGTTTCTGGTGTCAGATCCTCTTTCATTTACTGGATATGTTACCTCAAGTGAATTACCTTTCTGAGCATCAGCTTCCTTCCCTAGAAAGGGGGGATACTGGCTGTCTCATTGCAGGTGACTGTGAATAGATAGTGTAGCCCTTTGTTAGCACAATGCCCAGGATATACTAAACACTCAGATTCCGTCTTTTTTTTTTTTTTAAACCATTATTGCTGTTTTTAAAAAAAATTATTTCCTTATTAAGGTTTAATCAGAACCGCTCACACACATTTTTCATGAAGCCAACTTTACCAAAGGTTTGGTAGAAGACAATTTACAACTGAACATTAGCCATCCTTAAAATAGTCAACTGTTCCGCAGCTCTCCTGCAGCCTCCAGTCATGTGGCCTTCCTCCTTCTCCCCTTCCTTCCAGATTACTCCCTGAGCTCTGAATTCTCCTCACACTATCATGCACAGTATAATCGGCTTTCTCAGCCTCGTTTTGCAACTCTGCTGCTTTCCACCCGAGCATGTTGAGGTGCTCAACTGAACATTAACTTGTGTGAAAGTGCAAAGGCCAGGCAGAAGCTTGGGGTTTATTGTGTCAAGGTTCGTTCACTCAGAAACCAATCCAAGTTTTCTTTTCTTCAAAGTATATTCACCAGACTTCCACCCAACTTATAGTGAAAGAGTATATAAAAACAGATACAAAATTGCATCAGCTTTTCACTTCTTGGTCAAAGGCTGAGGATCCAGAAACTGGAGAGAATGTTAGATATTTTTCAGGTATCTGTTAACTTGATGGTTATTAAGACTATGGTAAAAATATTTTAGAGGAAGCGATATGAATGAATAAGATATGAATGAAGTGATATGAATACATAAGATATGTATTCAAAGGTAGAAAGTGATCAAAGGGTGGTATATCTTTCATGAATTTTTACCAAAGGGCTATATTATTTAACTATGTACATATAAAGTATAATTGTAATTTAAGGCTCTCTAAAAAATTCTTTATAGCAGACTTGGGCTGGATTCTCTAAATTCCCTGAGATTTTGTGATTATTGTCAGATTAATTTGACTGAAAATCATGTAGAAAGCAATAGAAAACAAGCTGAACTATGCCACCCTGTCTTCTTTATCCTGTGGCTTCATGGGGCTCAGCGGACAAGAGGAGAGAAAAGTGATTATTCATTCTCCTGCTCCTTCCTGCTGGGCCATGACTTGTGTCCCTTTTAAGTATGGCCATAGCTCCCTTCCTGTGCCCAGGGAGCCCTAGAGGTGGTACCAGTTTCCCTCTCCTGTTGATTGGGGTGCTTCACTGTCTCCATCTCTGTTCTGCCCACACCTCTGTAAATAGTCCCTGAAAACACTCTTCAGTTTCCCCTTTGAGTGTGCTACCATTTCCTGCCCCAGACCCCTAACTGCTGCTTTACAAAGGTAACTTTCAAAAGAGATAAAATCATGACTTTCATGCAACTACAAAATGAACACATCTCTATCACGGTGTGTACTACTTTTAATATCTTATGATTTTATCAGTTATATCTCATTGAAGCTTTGGAGAAGGAAATGGCAACCCACTCCAGTGTTCTTGCCTGGAGAATCCCAGGGACAGGGGAGCCTGGTGGGCTGCCATCTTTGGGGTCACACAGAGTCGGACACGACTGAAGTGACTTAGCAGCAGCAGCAGAAGGTGAAAAAAATAAAATGAACACACTGAAATTTTAATTCATTAAATGAGAGACTCAGAGAAGATACTACAACCAGTTCAAAGGGGAAGGCAAAAAAACATAGGATTACAGAAATGAATTTGTAAAGGGCTATAAAACTGGCTTTTCCCCTTAGGAGTCAGGAACCCTCCACCTCTAACTGATAGAACATATTTGCATGGATATAGGCAAGAATATAGGTTTTTCCAGTAATCATGTACAGGTGTGAGAGTTGAACCATAAAGAAGGCTGCTGCTGCTGCTGCTGCTAAGTCATGTCAGTCGTGTCCGACTCTGTGTGACCCCATAGTCGGCAGCCCACCAGGCTCCCCCGTCCCTGGGATTCTCCAGGCAAGAACACTGGAGTGGGTTGCCATTTCCTTCTCCAATCCATGAAAGTGAAAAGTGAAAGTGAAGTCGCTCAGTCATATCCGACCCTTAGCGATCCCATGGACTGCAGCCTACCAGGCTTCTCCATCCATGGGAGTTTCCAGGCAAGAGTACTGGAGTGGGTCACCAGTGCCTTCTCCATAAAGAAGGCTGAGTGTCAAAATATTATTGCTTTTGAATTGTGGTGCTGGAGAAGACTCTTAAGAATCTCTTGGACAGCAGGGAACTCAAACCAGTCAATCCTAAAGGAAATCAACCCTGAATATTCATTGGAAGGACTGATGCTGAAGCTCCAATACTTTGGCCACCTGATGATGTGAAGAGTCAGCTCATTGGAAAAGACCCTGATGCTGGGAAAGATTGAGGGCAAGAGGAGGAGGGGGTGACAGAGGATGAGATGGTTGGATAGCATCACTGACTCAATGGACATGAGTTTGAGCAAACTCCGAGAGATAGTGGAGGACAGAGGAGCCTGGCATGCTACAGTCCATGAGGTTGCAGCAAAGAGTCAGATACAGCTTAGCAACTGAATAAGGCAAGAATTACCTACAATTTACCATTGTAAATAGCTCAAGCACAGTGAATCAGAATCAGACACCCTAGAAACTTGTGCTCTGAACAGTGCATTGTATTCTACCTACATTTGCCTTTTGTGTTTAAAGAAGACCGTCGTTCAAGTAATTACCTGTGCCTTGACATGGAGGCCATCTTGCTTACCAGGACTTGTTTCAAGGAAAACCCTATATTTATCTGGACAAGGTATTTGATAAGCTGCTGGAGTCGAGAGGGAGATCCCCAGGGACCGCTTTTAGAACAGACTTGCAGGAATCTAGAAGAGGAACCCACTTTACAGAGCTTAGGGAGAGGGGAGGTGGTGATTGCAAAGGCTGTTTCAAAAGAGGGAGCTTCATGAACCCTCAGTAAGGTTCACTTAAAAAAAAAAAAAAAAGATTGTTGAGACTGGGTCTTTTGTGCCTTTGTGCAAACTGGTAAAAAGGGTGAATTTTGCATAAGAATTGGAGCAATATTTGCACTTGAGGAGCCTAAGCAGTGGTTAGGTTGAAGGGGCTCTGAGGTCAAAAACCCCTAAGAATTTACAGACCTGGACAGTGAGAATTGTCCGCTGTCCACTGTCTCTGGATCTGGACACGCTGGAATTTGCCATTTCAGCTAATTCTGGGGGCAAGAAGTCTGCAGATGTCTGAATTATATATGCCATCAGCACAGTTCAAGTTGTTCTCTTTAAAATTTTGTTGGAGTGGGAAGTCCAAATTTCTAGTTTCACCATCAATTTCCCTTTATTTATTTCATTTCATTTCTTCTGGGTTTTCTAGGTACCTACTTCTGGGGTTCACTCATTCCGTAAATGTTTCCTTGAACATGCTGTGTGCTGGGCAGGCACGATTTTAGGTTCTGGGCATACAGCACTGAACAAGGCATCCAGGTTGCAGCTCTTACAGGGCGTCCATTCTAATGGCTAAAGACAGAATAAATGTATACAATTATTTCAGAGAGTGCTACAGGCTGTAACAATAATAAAACAGACCACTCTGTGTGTGTGTGTGTGTGTTGCATGGAGGCTACTTTACAGAGGTCAGCAAAGGTCACTCTGAGATTAGGACCTTCAGAGGCCCTAAAATGAAAAAAGATGTGACTCCTCCCACCATAAGCCTCAAAAAACCCTATCCTCCCTACTGCAAGACACAAAGCCCCTAAGCTTGTTGGCCTTCATTCATTCATAACTCATCAAGAAAGTCTTTAGGTGGGACTTTGGATTATGATTGTTAAAGATTCCCTCAAAGCAGAGAGCTGACTGCAGTCATCACCTCAAGTTGCAAATAACCACAGGCCATGCATGCATAGTGTTAAGCCTGAAGTGCTTGTCTTTGGCTTCCTGGCCGCTGTCCATCCAGCCGCCTCCACCACTGTCAGGAGACCAACTGAAAGTTTTCATGGAAAGGTCCTTCTCCATTTGTTCTGCCTGAGGGGGTGCCCCCACTGTTTGTCAGGAACCTGTAACTGAAATTGTGTAAAAAGCTCATGTCCTCTTCAGAGCAATGTGAGTTGCCATATTTCATTGATACCTTTTTGTTTCCTTCACATTTTAACACTTCATAAATCGTCAGGGTCCTCAATTCCTATCAGTACGGGTATTGACACTGCTGATGTTTGATCATCAGAACTTGCAGACTGGGTATCCATTGTCTGGAAGAAAATCCTGAACAGTGGAGCGCTCTCCTCAGAAATGCTGCACCACAATACTTTTGGGCAAGCATATTATTCTGAATTAAATGTTAATTTGAAAGATTCAAAATATAAAGAAAAAGTCCTTGGAGAATCTTAACCAATTTATTTCACTTACATTTTCCTATTATATGCACAAGGAATAAGATGATTAACATCCATCTAAAGGTATCGACAAGCTCTTAAGATAAAATTTTCAAAGAATAAGAAGACACTGTCATTGGCAATCTTTTAAAATTCTTACTAGAAGGACTGTTGGGAGATAATCCACTGTCTCTAATTCTACTGGTAATTGGGATTGTTGAGATCACCTGGGAAGGGTGTTGGAGGCCAGAGAGAATCCCTCACAGCAGAAATATTTGAGATGACAATAGTAGAAGCCAAGAAAAAAGCACTTTCAAAATTGAAGGGGCATTGGCTATCATTAAATATCCTCCAGCAGTCAAGTAAAATGAGAACTGAGAAGTATGCTTTAGACTTAATAGCCAAAAGGTGGGTCGTGACTTTGGAACAAGGGGCTTCATGAGCACAGTGATGAGGAAGTAGAGATGACAACTATGAATACAGTTGTTGGAAAGGACGACGGTGGAGCTGGTTTATTTATAGGTTTTACAGTGGGAAAGTCTTGAGTATGTCTAAATGCTGGGGGTGAAGAACTTACGAGGCAAGCTGGATGTAAAGAAGAGGGAGAGGTTAAGTGCCAGAATAGGGTCCTGGAGGACTGGAAGAGTTCTCCTCCCACAGATGGGAGGAAGGACACTCCTCTGACCGGGATGTGTTATCAGTGTGTTAAAGAAATGTGTGCAATTGATGTGGGCAGACCTGGGCTGGAATCAAGGCTCCGTCACTTTCTAGATGCGTCACCTCGGCTAAGTTGCTCACTCTTACTGATGATCGTACTGAGCACTTTCTATGGGATAGGCACTAACCAACGAAATGGTTATTTTTATAGACAATGCTGAAGCTGTTAGCCTAATGAAGAGAACATGTGTTAAATTAGGCCTCAAATCTAGGCAGGAAATTGAGAAAATTCTTCAGTAATAATTTGCATATTTGTGTGTGTGAAGTAGGAGGTAAAGTGTGCTTGAAATTAAAGGAAAAGTTGGGAGAAATTCATTGGATAAACCATCTAAGGAAAGGAAATCTGAATAGCCACATGTCTTTTGATAATCCTTCTAGAGATGTGTTAGGGTTGACGGATTTTACTTATTCAAACCGTGACAGACTTTATCTTCTTGGGCTCCAAAAATCACTGCAGACGGTGACTGCAGCCATGAAATTAGGAGATGCTTGCTCCTTGGAAGAAAAGCTATAACAAACCTAGACAGTGTATTAAAAAGCAGAGTCATCACTTGGCAGACAAAGGTCCATATAGTCAAAGTGATGGTTTTTCCAGTAGTTATGTACAGATATGAGAACTGGATTGTAAAGAAGGCTGAATTGATGCTTTCAAGGTCTAGTGCTGGAGAAGACTCTTGAGAGTCTCTTGGACAGCAAGGAGATCAAACCAGTCGCTCCTAAAGGAAATCAACTGTGAATATTCAATGGAAGAATCAGTGCTGAAGCTCAAACTCCAATACTTTGGCCACCTGATGCAAAGAGCCGACTCTTTGAAAAAGACCCTGAGGCTGGGAAAGATTGAAGGCAAAAGGATAAGGGGTCTGCACAGGATGAGATAGTTAGATAGCATCACTGATTCAATGGACATGAGTTTGAGCAAGCTCCGGGAGATGGTGAAGGACAGGGAAACCTGGCTTGCTGCAGTCCTTAGGGTCACAAGGAGTTGGACATGACTAAGTGACTGAAGAACAACAAAACAGGACTCTTTTTTTTTGTAAGTTGGCTAAGGCTATTTTTGGTTTATTTTTTTAATCAATTTATTTTAATTGGAGGCTGATTACAATATTGTGGTGGCTTTTGCCATACATTGACATGAATCAGCCATGGGGGTATGTGTCCCCCATCCTGAAACCCCCTCCTACTTCCCCCCACCCCATCCCATCTCTCTGGATTGTCCCAGTGCACCAGCCCTGAGCGCCGTCTCATGCATTGAACCAGGACTGGCGATCTGTTTCACATATGGTAATATACATATTTCAATGCTGTTCTCTCCGATCGTCCCATCCTTGCCTTCTCCCAGAGTCCAAAAGTCTCTTCTTTACATCTGTGTCTCTTTTGCTGTCTCGCATATAGGGTCATCATTACCATCTTCTAAATTCCATATATGTGCATTAATATACTGTATTGGTGTTTTTCTTTCTGACTTACTTCACTCTCTATAATAGATTCTAGTTTCATCCACCTCATTAGAACTGATTCAAATGCATTCTTTTTAATAGCTGAGTAATATTCCATTGTGTATATGTACCACAGCTTTCTTATCCATTCATCTGCCGGTGGACATCTAGTTTGCTTCCATGTCCTGGCTATTGTAAACAGTGCTGTGATGAACACTGGGGTATGTGTCTCAGTTCTGGTTCCCTCGGTGTGTATGCCCAGCAGTGGGATTGCTGGGTCGCATGGCAGTTCTATTTCCAGTTTTTAAAGGAATCTCCACACTGTTCTCCATAGTGGCTGTACTAGTTTGCATTCCCACCAACAGTGTAAAGAGGGTTCCCTTTTCTCCACACCCTCTCCAGCATTTATTGTTTGTAGACTTTCTGATAGCAGCCATCTGACCAGCGTGAGATGGTACCTCATTGTGGTTTTGATTTGCATTTCTCTGATAATGGGTGATATTGAGCATCTTTTCATGTGTTTGTTAGCCATCTGTTATGTCTTTGGAGAAATGTCTGTCTAGTTCTTTGGCCCATTTTTTGATTGGGTTGTTTATTTTTCTGGAATTGAGCTGCATGAGCTGCTTGTATATTTTTGAGATTAATTCTTTGTCAGTTGCTTTGTTTGCTGTTATTTTCTCCCATTCTGAAGGCTGTCTTTTCACCTTGCTTATAGTTTCCTTTGTTGTGCAAAAGCTTCTAAGTTTAATTAGGTCCCACTCTGGGAGGTGGGTCATAGAGGATCCTGCTGTGATTTATGTCAAAGTGTGTTTTGCCTATGTTTTCCTCTAGGAGTTTTATAGTTTCTGGTCTTATATTTAGATCTTTAATCCATTTTGAGTTTATTTTTGTGTATGGTGCTAGAAAGTGTTCTAGTTTCATTCTTTTACAAGTGGTTGACCAGTTTTCCCAGCACCACTTGTTAAAGAGATCATCTTTTCTCCATTGTATATTTTTGCCTCCTTTGTCAAAGACAAGGTGTACATAGGTGCATGGATTTATCTCTGGGCTTTCTATTTTGTTCCATTGGTCTATATTTCTGTTTTTGTGCCAGGACCATACTGTCTTGATGACTGTAGCTTTGTAGTATAGTCTGAAGTCAGGCAGGTTGATTCCTCCAGTTCTAGTCTTCTTTCTCAAGATTGCTTTGGCTATTTGAGTTTTTTTGCATTTCCATACAAATTGTGAAATTATTTCTTTGAGTTCTCCGAAAAATACTGTTGGTAGCTTGATAGGGATTGCATTGAATCTATAGATTGCTTTGGGTAGTATACTCAGTTTCACTATGTTGATTCTTCCGATCCATGAACATGGTATATTTCTCCATCTATTTGTGTCATCTTTGATTTCTTTCATCATTGTTTTATAATTTTCTACATATAGGTCTTTTGTTTCTTTAGGTAGATTTATTCCTACATTTTCATCACAATTTTATTTTTTATTTTATTCTTTTTATCACAATGGTAAATGGGATTGTTTCCTTAATTTCTCTGTTTTCTCATTGTTAGTGTATAGGAATGCAAGGGATTTCTGTGTATTAATTTTATATCCTGCAACTTTACATATTCATTGATTGGCTCTAGTAATTTTCTGATGGTGTCTTTAGGGTTTTCTATGTAGAGGATCATGTCATCTGCAAACAGTGAGAGTTCTACTTCTTCTTTTCCAATCTGGATTCCTTTTATTTATTTTTCTTCTCTGATTGCTGTGGCTAAAACTTCCAAAACTGTGTTGAATAGTAGTGGTGAGAGTGGGCACCCTTGTCTTGTTCCTGACTTTAGGGGAAATGCTTTCAATTTTTCACCATTGAGGATAATGTTTGCTGTGGGTTTATCATATATGACTTTTATTATGTTGAGGTATGTTCCTTCTATGCCTCAAAGCAGTACTCTTGCCAACTCAAGTACAGAAAACCCAGTTCAAACTTCCTTAAGTAAAAGACCATTGTTTTCTGAAGTCACTGAAAAACTTTTCAAGTCGTAAACCCAAAACATCAGTGTGTCCTGCTCTCCTCTCCCTCTTCCTTCCTCCCCATGTTTCAGCTCTGCTTTTCTTTGTGTTGGGGTTTCTTGTGACACTTTATATACTTCACAAAGCTGGCTCCTTTCCTATTTCAGAAATGGACAGAATAGCAGCAGGCTTTAGTTTACAATGGGAAAAAATTCTAATGAGCACCTCTCATTGCTTCAGAAAAACACTAGGGGATTGTCCCTGATTGGCCAGGCAGGGGCCATGTTTCCAGGCTGGGAGAATGGGAGTAGGTGTGGAGAGGTGGTACACACACACCTAACATCAGGGACTGAATTAGAAGAAAGGATCCCCAAGGAAACAGCAGTTTCTTTCACCTGAAAAAGGGATGCTTGGAGGTAAAAACAACACATTATTTCCATGTTCTATAGACTGGTAGCATGTTTTCCTATTAATCAGTAATATTTAATGAAGACAGTCCATGAAATATGACATTCTCTCACAGAATAATGATTCTTCACATTTTTATGTTTTTATTCCCTTCATTTCCTGATTAAGTCAGATCATGTACATATCCATTTCCACTCTCTTTTAGAGGAGATTTAGAAAAAAGAAACAAGTGCTCACTTCGGCAGCACATATACTAAAATTGGAACGATACAGAGAAGATTAGCATGGCCCCTGCACAAGAATGACATGCAAATTTATGAAGTGTTCCATATTTTTATGGAAGCAACCTAGATGTCCATCAGCAGACGAATGGATAAGAAAGCTGTGGTACATATACACAGTGGAATGTTACTCAGCTATTAAAAAGAATATATTTGAATCAGTTCTAATGAGGTGGATGAAACTGGAGCCTATTATACAGAGTGAAGTAAGTCATAAAGAAAAACACCAGTACAGTATATTAACACATATATATGGAATTTAGAAGATGGAAACAATGACCCTATATGCGAGACAGCAAAAGAGACACAGATGTAATGAACAGACTTTTGGACTCTGTGGGAGAAGGCAAGGGTAGGATGATTTGAGAGAATAGCATTGAAACATGTATATTACTATATGTGAAATAGATTGCCAGTCCAGGTTCAATGCATGAGACAGGGTATTCAGGACCGGTTGCACTGGGATGACCCTGAGGGATGGGATGGGGAAGAGGGAGATAGGAGCAGGGTTCAGAATGGGGGACACATGTACCCCCATGGCTGATTCATATCAATGTATGGCAAAAAACACTACAATATTGTAAAGTAATTAGCCTCCAATTAAAATAAATAAATTAATTAAAAAAGAAAAAAGATTCACCCTAACATGACATATATTTAATATCTTGGAGAATCAAGTTGATGTCAAAAGCAATAAAAATATTCTAAATCCAGCATTAGCTAGAAGGCAGTTACATCCCATGCATTTTCTCTTTTAATTTCCTAGATCTTTTAACATTTTCTTTGGGTGAGTGGCCGTATCAGTTGGGGTTCAGGGCGTAAAGTAAAAACCACTCTAGGTATTACTGCCATGAAGGGATTTAATTCAGGAAATTACATGTATACAACACAGACTAAAGTAGGCTCTAGACAGGGCCTCTGGGGATAGTATCTAGAACAATGACTCATCTAGGGGTTTCTGGAAATTTAGGTGATGAAAAATACTTGTAGCTACAATCCATAGTCAAAAACAGGGAATGAGACCACCACCAGTTAACCCTTTCTAATACTCAGAAAGCTAGAAGACCCTCAACACTGAACCTTAGGTCTCCACAGCCATGCTTGCTAGTAGAAACACTCATTGAGTCCACCTTGTAGATCGCAAATGAAGGTACATAATTCACAGAATCCAGCTCATGTGCAAAGCCCCTAGCTGCAAGGGGACTCTGGAAGAGAAGTTTTAGCTTTCCAGCCCTTCTAATAAAAGGGTGGAATAGAAGTTGGCAAGCCAATCCACAGATATCTATCTCAGTGGGCTTAGGCATTATTCATTTGTTTCCTAGGAGGAGTAGCTGGGTTTTTTGCGGTGGCAACAGGCAAAGGGAAACTGAAGAACTGTTGCTGCTTAAGAAAGAAATTGTCAGATTGCAGAAGTTTAAGAGTTTGGCTGACTTTTACTGCAGTCTTTATGTTTTGTTACTGACTTAAAGAAGTTATTGTAACCAGACCAACATATCGCTGCTTCTGTGGGTCAGCTACTAGAACTGGCAGATTATTCCCCATTCAGTTGTAAATGGAATTTTGCTTCTAGCAGGTCTTAAAGGCATGGCCCATAGAGTAGCCTAAAAGGAATGTTATCTATCCTGTCATCCTCACATAAAACAAAGACTAAAATGTGCCCTGATTGTTCTTTATGCGCAAATTTGAGGATGTTAGGGATTGGAAGTTGTTAAAGGTGAGTAGACAGGTGTCTCCTTTCTAGAAGCCTAGGTTATAATCCTTCCATATACTGTTTTACAGATGCAGAAATTAAACCATTAGGGGTAAACAGAAAGTGGCAGATAAGTGACTTGAACCTTGAATGAAGATCGATTCCACAGACTCTTGCTACCCAATGTATAATCTGTGGACTGCAGCGTCTGGAGCTCATTAGAAGAGTTGACTCTCAGGCTCTTTCCCAAGCTCTCTGAAGCAGCACCTGAAGCTTAATGTCTGCAGGTGATTCTCAGGCATGTTAAAGTGTGAGGAGGATGGCTTTTAACCACTTTGTTGATTTAAGACTTCCTAACAAAGTGACAAAGAATATAATCAATCTGATTTCGGTGTTGACCATCTGGTGATGTCCATGTGTAGCGTCTTCTCTTATGTTGTTGAAAGAGGGTGTTTGCTATGACCAGTGCATTTTCTTGGCAAAACTCTATTAGTCTTTGCCCTGCTTCGTTACGTATTCCAAGGCCAAATTTGCCTGTTATTCCAGGTGTTTCTTGACTTCCTACTTTTGCATTCCAGTCCCCTATAATGAAAAGGACATCTTTTTTGGGTGTTAGTTCTAAAAGGTCTTGTAGGTCTTCATAGAACCATTCAACCTCAGCTTCTTCAGCGTTACTGGTTGGGGTATAGACTTGGATTACTGTGATATTGAATGGTATGCCTTGGAAACAAACAGAGATCATTCTGTCGTTTTTGAGATTGCATCCAAGTACTGTATTTTGGACTCTTTTGTTGACCATGATGGCTACTCCATTTCTTCTGAGGGATTCCTGCCCGCAGTAGTAGATATAATGGTCATCTGAGTTAAATTCACCCATTCCAGTCCATTTCAGTTCGCTGATTCCTAGAATGTCAACATTCACTCTTGCCATCTCTTGTTTGACCACTTCCAATTTGCCTTGATTCATGGACCTGACATTCCAGGTTCCTATGCAATATTGCTCTTTACAGCATCAGACCTTGCTTCTATCACCAGTCACATCCACAGCTGGATATTGTTTTTGCTTTGACTCCATCCCTTCATTCTTTCTGGAGTTATTTCTCCACTGATCTCCAGTAGCATATTGGGCACCTACGGAGTTCCTCTTTCAGTATCCTATCATTTTGCCTTTTCATACTGTTCATGGGGTTCTCAAGGCAAGAATACTGAAGTGGTTTGCCATTCCCTTTTCCAGCAGACCACATTCTGTCAGATCTCTCAACCATGATGTGCCCGTGTTGGGTATGACCTAAATCAAATCCCTTATGATTATACAGTGGAAGTGAGAAATAGATTTAAGGGCCTAGATCTGATATATAGAGTGCCTGATGAACTATGGAATGAGGTTCGTGACATTGTACAGGAGACCGGAATCAAGAACATCCCCATGGAAAAGAAATGTAAAACAGCAAAATGGCTTTCTGGGGAGGCCTTACAAATCGCTGTGAAATTAAGAGAAGCGAAAAACAAAGGAGAAAAGGAAAGATATAAGCATCTGAATGCAGAGTTCCAAAGAATAGCAAGAAGAGATAAGAAAGCCTTCCTCAGCGATCAATGCAAAGAAATAGAGGAAAACAACAAAATGGGAAAGACCAGAGATCTCTTCAAGAAAATTAGAGATACCAAAGGAACATTTCATGCAAAGATGGGCTCGATAAAGGACAGAAATGGTATGGACCTAACAAGCAGAAGGTATCAAGAAGAGGTGGCAAGAATACACAGAAGAACTGTACAAAAAAGATCTTCACAACCCAGATAATCACGATGGTGTGATCACTGACCTAGAGCCAGACATCCTGGAATGTGAAGTCAAGTGGGCCTTAGAAAGCATCACTACGAACAAAGCTAGTGGAGGTGATGGAATTCCAGTTGAGCTATTTCCAATCCTGAAAGATGATGCTGTGAAAGTGCTGCACTCAATATGCCAGCAAATGTGGAAAACTCAGCAGTGGCCACAGGACTGGAAAAGGTCAGTTTTCATTCCAATCCCAAAGAAAGGCAATGCCAAAGAATGCTCAAACTACCACACAGTTGCACTCATCTCACACGCTAGTAAAGTAATGCTCAAAATTCTCCAAGCCAGGCTTCAGCAATATGTGAACCGTGAACTTCCTGATGTTCAAGCTGGTTTTAGAAAAGGCAGAGGAACCAGAGATCAAATTGCCAACATCTGCTGGATCATAGAAAAAGCAAGAGAGTTCCAGAAAAACATCTATTTCTGCTTTATTGACTATGCCAAAGCCTTTGACTGTGTGGATCACAAGAAACTGTGGAAAATTCTGAAAGAGATGGGAATACCAGACCACCTGATCTGCCTCTTGAGAAATTTGTGTGCAGGTCAGGAAGCAACAGTTAGAACTGGACATGGAACAACAGACTGGTTCCAAATAGGAAAAGGAGTTTGTCAAGGCTGTATATTGTCACCCTGCTTATTTAACTTATATGCAGAGTACATCATGAGAAACGCTGGACTGGAAGAAACACAAGCTGGAATCAAGATTGCTGGGAGAAATATCCATAACCTCAGATATGCAGATGACACCACCCTTATGGCAGAAAGTGAAGAGGAACTAAAAAGCCTCTTGATGAAAGTGAACGTGGAGAGTGAAAAAGTTGGCTTAAAGCTCAGCATTCAGAAAACGAAGATCATGGCATCTGGTCTCATCACTTCATGGCAAATAGATGGGGAAACAGTGTCAGACTTTATTTTTCTGGGCTCCAAAATCACTGTAGATGGTGAATGCAGCCATGAAATTAAAAGACGCTTACTCCTTGGAAGGAAAGTTATGACCAACCTTGACAGCATATGGAAAAGCAGAGACATCACTTTGCCAACAAAGGTCCGTCTAGTCAAGGCTATCGTTTTTCCAGTGGTCATGTATGGATGTGAGAGTTGGACTGTGAAGAAGGCTGAGCGCCGAAGAATTGATGCTTTTGAACTGTGGTGTTGGAGAAGACTCTTGAGAGTCCCTTGGACTGCAAGGAGATCCAACCAGTCCATTCTGAAAGAGATCAGCCCTGGGATTTCTTTGGAAGGAATGATGCTAAAGCTGAAACTCCAGTACTTTGGCCACCTCATGTGAAGAGTTGACTCATTGGAAAAGACTCTGATGCTGGGAGGGATTGGGGGCAGGAGGAGAAGGGGATGATAGAGGATGAGATGGCTGGATGGCATCACTGACTCGATGGACTGAGCCTGGGTGAACTCGGGGAGTTGGTGATGGACAGGGAGGCCTGGCGTGCTGCGATTCATGGGGTCGCAAAGAGTTGGACACAACTGAGCGACTGAACTGAACTGAACTGAACAAAGTGGCTGGAGAAGGAAATGGCAACCCACTCCAGTGTTCTTGCTTGGAGAATCCCATGGACGGAGAAACCTGGTAGGCTGCAGTTCATGAGGTCGCTAAGAGTCCGACACGACTGAGTGACTTCACTTTCACTTTCATGCATTGGAGAAGGAAATGGCCACCCACTCCAGTGTTCTTGCCTGGAGAATCCCAGGGACAGGGGAGCCTGGTGGGAAGCCGTCTGTGGGGTCACACAGAGTCGGACACGACTGAAGCGACTTAGCAGCAGCAGCAACAACAAAGTGGCTATGGCTGTAAGCACCCTAGAACTTGAGTTCCATCAGCAATTTGATGACACCTTGGAATCAAACAGACGCCCAATCTTTCTAGGGAAAGGTTCCCCTTTTATGGACTTTAGAGTCTTTGGGTCAGTGCAGTGTGACACGTGGAAAGAAGAAAAGGGAGTTTTTCAACTGTTCTTGCACTGACAAATCTGGTCTAATATACGTCATGTAACTTGAGCATGAATGGGCCTACGAGCACTTCCTCTTCTGCACAGCAGTAAAGGTACGTAAGCAACAAAACTACAACATGCCTTCCCACTGCAGGAAACCAAAGAATCTATCGTATGGGTGAAGAACTGAGGAATGGTTCAAAAAAGAATCCTCTCTTTTTACACTCTTCCATTTCTGGAGAAAAAAAATCAATGAGTCAGTACATAGTAATTTCAAGATACCTACATATGGACTTTGTGTGCATGCTCCAAGCCTGCCTTATGGTCATTGTATTAAGGGTTTGAAACAGTTTGACATAAGTCAGTCTTGTACAAAATGACCTATGTTGACGAGCAGTTTAAACGTAAGAGTTAGGCTCACAGCATTTTTTAGTGAAGGTTACTCGCACTTGCAGACTGTAGCTATAGCAGGTAAACCGAGGGGTATGAAAAACCTAGATGAGGAGACAGGTCAGCAACAGGTAAACTATATTTCCCCATCTGTGAAATGAGAAAGTAGAACTAGATTTCCATGTTTCCTTCCTATTTTAACACTTTATGGTTCTACATAACAAGTGTAATTATTAAACTAACATTTAGTGAACATTTTCTGATCCTCTCATCATTCCTTTTAAGAACCCATGAGATTGGTACTAATATCAATCTTACTTTACAAATAGAGAAACTGGGGCACAGACATGTCAGTCACTCGTGGGGGTTATAAGAGGGGAAACTGTTTCACACCCTGGCAGTCTGACCGCAGCCTCACTCTTACGCATCCTATTCATTGCCTCCTACTTTATGGCAAATATGTCTCTAACTTCCAAGCTCTTGTTACTGGTGCACTGGAAACCTCACACGCAGCAATAAGGCATTTACACACAGAGGGCAGAGCCCTTGCCATAAATATTGAAGAAGCCGTCCAGTGCTTTAGAAGCAGCTCTCAATCTTAGCTATACATTAAGAGTCACCAGGGAAGCCTCAAATAGCACGGATGCCTGGATTCCACACTGAAGAGTTTCTGATGGAGTCAGTCTGACATGAATTCTCGGCACTGGGTTTTGTTTTTGTTTTTTTTTAATGTTTTTTAGGAATTTAAATAGGGAGCCCAGATTGAGAGTAGACTACTCCCAACTTTATAAGAATGGGGTTGGTTCTAGAGGCAAGTTCTACCCATGTAGGACCAGGTACTAACCTGATAGTCAACCACTGATACCCTGACACAAGATTTTTAATTCTGCTAGTTATGTAATGGAGAAGGAAATGGCAACCCACTCCAGTATTGTTGCCTGGAAAATCCCATGACAGAGGAGCCTGGTGGGCTACAGTCCGTGGAGTTGCAGAGTCAGATGACTGACTGACTGAGCACATTTATGTAAAGTAGATTACCTGTTCGTCAGTACCACCTGTTGTTTTGGATAAGCTTCCTGTAAAAGGGCAGAGCCAGTGTCTTATTTGTATGTGTGTCCCCAGAGCCTGGGAACATATCTATAAATTTTATTTCCAATTGGGAAGGAAATAATGAAACCACATCTAACTATCTCCATATAACAAGATCTTGACAGAACACTCACTTAAATCTGCTGGTTACTGTTGAACTGAATACTTATCTGCTAGGCTTTGAGATAGGGAAAGAAGCGTACTCTCTTCCTAGAGTTTGAGATTTCTTGGAGATGTTCTAGAAGGACAGTGTGTCAATAGCGTGTGAGAAATTTTATCTGACCCCTGCTAACATGGATATGTCTCTGCCCACTTCATGACTCCAGCACAAGCAGCCTGATAAAGAGATGCTCCAGGGTCAGGGCATTTAAGCTTTGCTGACTACGATGAAAGTCACTCAATATGCCAGCAAATGTGGAAAACTCAGCAGTGGCCACAGGACTGGAAAAGATCAGTTTTCATTCCAATCCCAAAGAAAGGCAATGCCAAAGAATGCTCAAACTACCACACAGTTGCACTCATCTCACACGCTAGTAAAGTAATGCTCAAAATTCTCCAAGCCAGGCTTCAGCAATATGTGAACCGTGAACTTCCTGATGTTCAAGCTGGTTTTAGAAAAGGCAGAGGAACCAGAGATCAAATTGCCAACATCCGCTGGATCATGGAAAAAGCAAGAGAGTTCCAGAAAAACATCTATTTCTGCTTTATTGACTATGCCAAAGCCTTTGACTGTGTGGATCACACTAAACTGTGGAAAATTCTGAAAGAGATGGGAATAGCAGACCACCTGACCTGCCTCTTGAGAAACCTGTATGCAGGTCAGGAAGCAACAGTTAGAACTGGACATGGAACAACAGACTGGTTCCAAATAGGAAAAGGAGTACGTCAAGGCTGTATATCGTCACCCTATTTATTTAACTTCTATGCAGAGTACATCATGAGAAATGCTGGACTGGAAGAAACACAAACTGGAATCAAGATTGCTGGGAGAAATATCAATAACCTCAGATATGCAGATGACACCCCCTTATGGCAGAAAGTGAAGAGGAACTCAAAAGCCTCTTGATGAAAGTGAAAGTGGAGAGTGAAAAAGTTGGCTTAAAGCTCAATATTCAGAAAACGAAGATCATGGCATCCGGTCCCACCACTTCATGGGAAATAAATGGGGAAACAGTGGAAACAGTGTCAGACTTTATTTTTCTGGGCTCCAAAATCACTACAGATGGTGACTGCAGCCATGAAATTAAAAGACGCTTACTCCTTGGAAGGAAAGTTATGACCAACCTAGATAGCATATTGAAAAGCAGAGACATTACTTTGCCAACAAAGGTCCGTCTAGTCAAGGCTATGGTTTTTCCTGTGGTCATGTATGGATGTGAGAGTTGGACTGTGAAGGAGGCTGAGCGCCAAAGAATTGATGCTTTTGAACTGTGGTGTTGGAGAAGACTCTTGAGAGTCCCTTGGACTGCAAGGAGATCCAACCAGTCCATTCTGAAGGAGATCAGCCCTGGGATTTCTTTGGAAGGAATGATGCTGAAGCTGAAACTCCAGTACTTTGGCCACCTCATGCGAAGAGTTGACTCATTGGAAAAGACTCTGATGCTGGGAGAGATTGGGGGCCGGAGGGAGAGGGATTGGGGGCAGGAGGAGAAGGGGATGATAGAGGATGAGATGGCTGGATGGCATCACTGACTTGATGGATGTGAGTCTGAGTGAACTCTGGGAGTTGGTGATGGACAGGGAGGCCTGGCGTGCTGCGATTCATGGGGTCACAAAGAGTTGGACACGACTGAGCGACTGATCTGATCTGATGAAAGTCACTTTTCCTTCACTCCAGTGTAGTCATCAACCGTCACCCGGTTAGCTTTTCCCTTTGTGGTCCACTTTGAACTGTGTTAGACCCATTTTCTCTCCCTGACTTGTTTTAGAGTTCACCTACCTGTCCAGGATTTAACCAGGAATCCCTTTGTAACATTTCCCTCCTAAATGGGTCTGTTGGTAACACCTCTGCAGACGTGGCCTCAGCCACTGGCTCACAGCACTCTCAGAGAGCTGGGCCAGAGAAGGCAAAACCTATTTTTAAGAGAAAGAAAAGTTATTTGCCACTTGATCACAATCAGAACGAGTGGTGGAACAGATGCCCCCTGGCTTCATTGCAGTAGCCACTCTTGAAATCATCCTGAAGTTCATTTTCTCTCCTTGAGGCTCAATGCAAGAGGGTGGACTACAGAAGTCCAAAGGACGGACCACTCATCCTTTGAGCTCGAGGAACTGCCTTTAATCATTTACTTCAGCTTTAAGCTCATCAAATAACCCTTCCACGTTCCTGCTTTTTTTTTTTTTTCTACTTCAGCCCAACCGCTGCTGCACCAACTGCCGGGGCGGCCGGGCTGCGCGCACCACCCGTTCCTGCTTTCTTAGCTCTGGGAATGTTATTTATGTGGAAGCCAGTCACCTACAACATTTTACCATTTTTCTCCTTTAAAACAAAACAGCCCATCAGTCCGAGCCTGTTTTCCCACAATGTCCTCATTGTACTAGGGCTGAGTTTCTTACTAAGATGTTTTCATCCAGGATAGAAGGCTGGAGCTTATCCTTACTTTCCTGGTCCGGACAATGTAAGGCATTTCCCACCAACATCTACCCCACATTCTAGAATATTCTCAACCACAGGGGCATGGCATAAGCCATAACTCTGCATGATATGCTGCGAGGTTGTAGCAAGTAATCTGCAACCAACAATTACATGTCAGTGTTCACAGACAGGTCCAAGGGTCCCCTGTATGAATACCACTATCACACTCTGAGGCATCTCTGATTTTTGTGAGGAAGAGAAGGAAGCAGAGTCCCAGGAGTCCCATAACGCACTACCATGACCTCTGCCAAGGGGATTTATGCCACAGCCCTAGCCAAACCAGTTACTGATGCTCCTAACCACTGACTACACATCACTGCAGTGACTTACACTGGGTATACCCATGGGACTGTGGTTAATAGAGTCCCAGCCACTGGCCTGTCTAAAAAGTACCTATCATTCATTTCTTTAGATGGTTAACATCACTGGTCTGACCTTCAAAGAACTAACAAGGCTAAGACATAATGTATAATACCAAGTACAATGGAAAACTATTCCCTATTAGACTGGACATTTTATGATGGAAAATGTATTCAGGCCAGGGCATGCTATATTGTCTGCACACTATATACATGCCTTCCATTTATTAAATTGTGACAATCCGGCTAGAGAAGTTTCAAAAAGCTGCTTAAATTTAAATGAAATCCACTGATGAAGAAAATATTTTCTGACCTGTCAATTCTGCCTAGTCAGTGCTTGGTAATCAGTATAATGAGGCAGGTCACAGGTGGACTGCTGTCACAGTGAAAGTGTGTTCTAAGAAGAAAGCAACTTAGCCGTAAGAACTTTTTCCTTTGAGCCATGTGTCACTGCTAGCTGACACCCTATCCTTCAGAGGCATAATAAGCCTTTGAAGCAGATCAATCAGTGCTTACACACAACTCCCAATTTGCAGATATCTTGAACAAACCACCTTTCAGATCATTTTCTTTTGAAAATATTCTCAACAAACAGTAAAGCCAAGAGAGGAAAAAAAATCACATTTACATTGCATTCTGTGGAGCATTAATATCTTTGGCTGATCTGAGATTATTCTTAGTGTCCCATAAATAAAAACACCAAAACCTTTATCGTTCAGCTTGATGCAATAAAAAGAAAGGCAAGTCAGGTTATTTATAATTTCACATGTACAATGCTGTGTTTCTAAGCCACAAACACTTTCATAAAAAAATTTTTATTTCACACTTTTATACAAATATCCACAGGTGTCTTCTAATCATGAAATAATTTTACAATGCTAGTTAGTATACAAATGTATCAAATGCAAACAGACCAGTGACTTGACTTGAGATGACATTTTTAACAACTATAAACACCACTACATTCGTGTTTCTTTTTGTTGGTGAACCACCCTTGCACCCCGCCCCCCTTTTTAGGACATTCATTTTTATAACAAAGGTCTATAAACACTTTCAAAATATCAGCTTCTCAGCAACCTATAAGCCAGCGCACTGGGTTCCAAGTTATCTGAGCAAGAAACTGAGATTTTAAACATTGTTATGACCTATTTTAGAGAAATTTCTGTAAACAAAATATCATCTGTAAAACTACTTTTGTTTTGAAAATTCCAAAGCACAACTAATATCTTAAGGGCATAAGATTTCTGGAAAAAAACAAAACAAAACGCAAAAGCATCAATGTCACATATAGCTGTATTTTGTTCTTTTAAAAGATTTTGAGATGCTACTTATACTACAGCCAAACAAATTAGCACCTGTTTGTTGCTGTACCCCCGTAACTTAACATTTTGAAGTACAGTAATTTTTTAAAATTTAGCTTTCCAGCTATTCAATCTCTATTGAATGTATATAATAACTTCCTCCTCCCTCCCCTTCATCTTTAAAATTAAACAATTTAAAGTTCTTTTCAGAGTAGTTATTTTGGGGGATGCAGACAGGGGAGGAAACAAAGCAAAAAACAGAACATGGACTCATTGATTAAACGATTCCAATAATATTGTAAAACTTCGAAGCCACAATGTTCAGACTCTTGGTATCAGGTATTCAGTAGTCTTACACTGGATGGGTCTGGGTCCACCATCGGCACTCACCGTTTCTTTCAAGTCCTGAATATACAACATTTTCAGCAGTGACTAGACTGCACTCAAGTCCAGCAAACAATCCCATTATTTCCAAGAGTTCCTGGTGGTTACAGCAGGAAAATCAGAAATATCACACAGGGCTAAACTAAAAAATATCTTCTGTCTTTAAGAATTACACATCTCACAGTTAAATTCTATTTCTTAAATGTTTTGGGTTTGGAGGGAGAGGATAGTGCTGTCATGAAGGGAGTTAATAACTTAAACTTATACTTTATCTGTAAAGTATACCAACTCTCTGCTATATCTATAAAGACTTACTATGTTCTTTAGGCAGTCAGTAATTGAGGTCCAACCAGTGACCTCTTATGTTCTGATTCTGATTGCTTAATCCAACCTGAAGGGTAAACTGGAGAATCTTTGGCCTGTTAGTCAATAACAAAATGGTTTGTGAAAAAGAAAAATAAATACCATATACAAATAAGTATAACTAGCATTCAAATCTGTTATGCCTGTGTGTTTTAGTGAAAGGGAAATGAAACCTGTGTGTATTTGGCGTGAGCAGGTATTCACACGTCTAGGAAATGGAAAAAGATGGCAGGATGGCAACATTACCTTCTATTGCACATTTAATTTATGGGAGCACTTTAGTTTGAACACAGTTACCCTGATGGCATAGGGTTGTGATGCAGGACAGTTAACTGGCATGTTCTCCCATCCTTTGAGAAGAACGCTGGCAGAGGTGGTGCCAAGGCTGGGACGGTCACTCTGGCGCAGGGGTCACGGTGCCTTCTTCCAGCTACACCTTTGGAAGGATGTCGCGTAAGAGTAACCGGGCAGGCCCTTCCCCAGCACAAGTAAGTCAAAAACAAAGGCAACCCGGAACGTTAAATTAAGGCAGTTAAAGAAAAATCCATTCCAACAGCCTTCAATTTGGCTGTGCAAAACAGGAGCCTCGGGCCACGTAACAATGTCCACAGTTAAAACTGTAGGCCCGTACTGTTGTGCAGTCTGTCTGAAATCAGTATTCAGATATTGAACAGGTTTTTCAATCCATCTGAGTGTCTGGGTTGGGGAAAAAATAAAGCAGTTTGGATACTGTGAAGCTTTTCTGGCCTCCCTAGGAGTAGCTTTCATTTTCATTCCACTTTGTGATCCACTGTTTTTTTTCAGGGTTATCATTATATTTTTCATCTGGGATCTCTCGCTCTTCTTTCCGGATCCTTACAGCGTGGTATCGGGGAACGCTATCATCGTACCTAGAGCGTTTAAAGAATCCACACTGGAGACGGGGGGAGAAAGAAACAGACACAAATTAAGTAATTCCAAGAAGGGCAAGTCCACTAGATGGTAATATCTAAGCTTTCTGTTCAGCTATGCCTAAATTTAGACTGGGACAAAGAATAAAAGCCATGGTTTTCTTTTAAGAAGGAACTAATAGGTCAAAAATAGTAATAGCCGGTGAGGATAAACAGAAGAGAACAGCTGTAAAACTGGAAGAAAAGTCCCTTTTCCCATCTTGTCCTTCCGTCTTATTATAGCAATGTTAGTTACCTCTAAGAGTTGAAGAGTTTATGAAACAGTGCTTCCATTTTTTTATAATCACCATATTATATGTAAAAGATCTAACTTTCAGATTACTAGAACATCATGTTAATTTCAAGAACAACTTTTTTTCAAGGTCATAAACCAAAGATTATTCCATGCCCCTCTTCCACTAACAAAATGGAAATCAGGTCACAAATATTTTACAAATTACTACTTGAAATGGGTGATTTAATCTCCTCTCCTTCTAGGCTCCAGTACATCTTTCTTAATAGCTAAGATGTAATTTATACTGCCTGGATTTCCAAATGAAGCTTCCAAACTAAGCTGTTTCATTAATAAATCATGCAGTGACTGTGTCCTGCAATAAAATCATTCATGTACCACAAAGAATTTGAGAAACTATCACTAGATTGAATTTCAGAGCATCCTCTAATTTCTTTTCTTTTTGGCAAAAATACAGCACTTACACTTAGATTATTAATGAATATATATTTTATTAATCTGTAAAAACATATTCAATCTTATCCAAAGTAGGTTTTTATTGGGAACATACCTGGAAATTCTTAAGTCAGACTGAATTTTTTTAATAAAATATATATATATTTTTTAAAAATATGTCTTTAATTTTTAAATGCAGATAAAAGATGGATGAGGAAGATACTTAGAATAGTTGATTAATGTGTTTACTATGTGACATCAATAGGCATAGAACATTTGTTTTGAATGATGTTAAGCTATAAAAATGGCATGGGGCAAAATAAAATTATGTACAAATTTATCACTATTTATCACAAATTTATCACTAAATCGGTGAGGAAAATGGGACAAGAATTTTTGTTCTAAGGTCTTTTCTATTTTCTGCAAAAAAGCCAAAACACCTATCTGTCACATAGTGTGACTACTGCCCCATTTAAACAAAGAAGAAATCGGGGTGATACATAAACTGAAATGGAAATGCTGGGATTCGTCATGACAGGGCCATGGAAAGGGATTACAGGGGTAATTCTACCCTCTGGTGCCCACAGAAATGGAAAAAGGAATTGCTGCCAATTCCTGTTTCCATGGAGTTACAAATAAGAGAAGCCAAACATGAACTTAAAATCAGCTGAGACCCAGGGCTGAAAAAAATTTCTAGGAACATGGAACAAGGTCAAACTCCATTACAACATTTTGAATAAACTGTCCACAGCATTTTTATATTAAACTTTTGTAAACTGAAGGCCATGTTGGCAAAGAATCATCTTCTGAAGTCAACCATAATGTCTGTCACGCCAGTAGTGAAGAGTTTGTTGTAATGGTCTTTGACTTGTAGTAGATATGCAGGGAAAGGAAGTTGCATGCTTAGCCAGCATAAAACAATTTCTGAGCAACAATAAAAGCATTCCGAAGCCTTGCCCCATCATTTTATAGCACGAAAATCAAAAAGATGACAGTGAGAAAGCCCTCTCTTAAAGAGAAACACAATGTTTCCAACATGCAACAGGTTAATTAGGCAGTCAACACAAACTTCTGTGGGAAATTCCAAAATGGACAAGAAATCTGGGATGATTTCTTATGCATTTTTGAAATTCCAAGTGGTAAGCTACATACTAGATTAACAACACGTGGGAAACCGGTCTACTGTAGAGGTCTAACACCTCCTATGTGTACGTAGATAGCAGTTTTCTTCATTGCTGTGGGTGATGTCTATTAACAACAAAAAGTAGCTCACCTGCAACGAAAGATTCTTTGTGCACTTAAAAAAAAAACAACACTAAGCTTTCAAGTGAAATAAATGAAATAAATTCAAGCAAGGCAAGCCAGTGTGGACATTTGGAAAACGTCTGTTAATGGGACACACACAGCAAGCTGTTGCTTTTAAAGTTAGCCACCACAACCATAGCAGGTTCCACAGCTAGCAATTAAAAAACATTGATCAATTACCAATTACAGAAGTAGATCAATACTACGCATCAGAAGTAAGCCTCTCTTTATCAGATGGCTGAGCATGGATCTCAGCCTTGTGATATGTGGCATCATAGTGATCTTTCTTATTTCTCTTGAAGAAACCACACTACAAGGAAGCAAGGTATTTAGTCAGTGTTACAGTTCTGTGTATAAAAGCTAAACAAAAGAAAAATCTCAAAGTTTAACCTGTTTCCTACTTACAGCTTGCTTACAAAGAGACCACTATGGATCAACCAAAAGGGAACAGACCCCATACCATATGACACAGTGACATCAAGTGTGCTGTATACTCAGTTGCTAAGTCCTGTCTGATTCTTTATAAAGACTGCATGGACTATAGCCCACCAGGCTTCTCGGTCCATGGAATTTTCCAGCCGAGAACATTGGACTGGATTGCCATTTCCTTCTCCAGGGACTCTTCCTGATCCAGGGATCTGCTTGGCAGGCAGATTCTTTACCATGGCACCTCCTGGGAAGCCCCAGTGACGTCAGTTAACCCAACTCTATTACCATGGGTCTCTGGTCAAATATTTATATGGATGACACTAGGAAATTGATTTTTCTATTTGTAACAAATCCTAAGGGCCAAAATCATTCTAAAAGGGAAAATATTTACACATCTGATCATAGTTTTGGGTAGTTTCTTCTTGCGGGGCTTCCCAGGTAGCTCAGTGGTAAAGAATCTGCCTGCCAATGCAGGAGACAGGGGTTCGATCCCTGGGTCAGGAATATCCCCTGGAGGAGAAAATGGTAATCCACTGTAGCATTCTTGCCTGGGAAATTTCACAGACAGGGGAGCCTGATGGGCTATAGTCCACGGGGCTGCAAAAAGTTGGACACAACTCAGCACACACTTTCTTCTTGCAGGGGATATGGAGTCTAACTATGCAAGATTGACATCTGTAGATTACTGATTCAAAGTGTAAGAATAAATTCTCTAAGACTTAGCACAAATCCAAATAAAGAGATACTGAATATATTCCTGTCCTTTTCAGTGAATTTGAAGGGATAAGTGCCATCTACTTGAGGCCTTTGTGGGGTAAATCACAATATAAATTTGAACATACCATCATGAAATAATGATTGCTCTCACTTTCCCAAATTCTGAGCCATCACATAACGTTTAAGTGATAGTAATCTGTGCTCCTCAGATTAGGTCACTCTAAATATAGAGATATAGGAAAAGACTGTCCTTATAGGACCTCTTCTGGAGAGCAATAGAAGGCCATCCTCAAATATCAAACCTCACATTCAGCTTTTGATATCCAAATAATTTCCAGAGCATCTCCTATATCAGCTGGCTGCACTCAGACAAACCTACTGTCTAAAGTAAACATCAGGTAGGGCTGGCTGACTTCCCCTGGGAGGATGGGTCTTGGCATGAGCAGATACCAAACTTCAATCACACGACTGGAGGATGCCCAAAAACTATCTCAAAATTATCTTGGCAAAAGGAAGTTACTTGGAAAAATAAAGCAAAAAGAGATGCCCAATATTTGAAAGTGAGAATATCTTAAGTCCTTGTCCATTATACTTGGATCCAAAGAAAAGATAAAGATAGTTTGATCCTAGGGACTAGTAGTTGAGTTTCATCATCCTTTGCCTCTAGACCAGACATGTTTGGAAACCCCAAATTTCCGGCCTTTTAGAAAAGTAATACACTGCATACATAATGTCACAGTAATTATCCTAATGTTTTAGAACTGAGTAAAGGATAGAGACTATAAATATCCTCTCTTCACATCATGTCAAGTTGAGTTGCCAAATAAGTCATTACAAACTTTGAGTTTTTGGGGACTGTTGATAAAAGTCTGTGAATCTCCATTACTACCTGAGAATAACCCAAGATCTATAGGTGATAACTTTTGCCAAGAAAAGTATGTGACATCTCATGCATTTTTTGTAATGTCGACTATTTACTGGTAGAAAGCAGAGGGAAGATACTACATTATATTTACAGGACCAGACTATAATGAAGTACATCATATTAAACACAGACCTTCCTTATGCTTGACATAGGCTATGGTGACCACTTTGGGATTCATTGATTTCATGCTTTCCTATTTCCTAATCTAGCTGCAACTGTAACAAGCCCCCATTGCTGCCATGAACATTTCTTTACAAAAGTTGAAATTAATAGGGATACAGATTCTGATTAGGGTGATAACCAATTTGGCTTAGATTCAGAATTTGATCAGCAATAAAGAAATGGTCATAGTGGTAAAATTTAAAAAATTATTATCTGCCAAACATGCTATATTATATGTGAAAACACTGAAATTTACACACTTAAGAAACCTCTTATATAAATAGTATTCCTTTACAAAATATTAGATAGGTATTCAGATCTTCATTATATAATTCTTGAGTTTGCTGTATTTTGGAAACATTTCATAGAATAAAATGTTGGGAAAAAGAAGCAATGAAAAATGTATGTACTATCAGTGTTAATTTACTTTAAAAAGAAAACCTGAAATAAAGTTTATATCACAAAACTCAAGTCCCAGATATGACTTACCTTCCACAGTAAAAATACTAATAGACCAAGCATCAAAATCCCAGCAAGAATGGCCACTAGGATGATCCACCAAGGTACTCCTGAATGTTGAGCTACAGTCTTTGAGGGAAACACAGTCACGCGAACCTATGGGGCGTAAAAGAAAGCAAGACCATTACAAACTCGGGTGAGAATTAAACCCTGAGTTTGGATCACTAATTCTGCTTCTAGATACACTTGGTCAATGTAGCCTACAGATGGATGACGTGTCTTTTTGGTGTGAGTTCCTTTCCTTTAGTAATGGAATATTGCTTCAAGAGGCATTTCTTGGAGCTCTTTTGCCAGAACCTGGAAAATGCTGAATTATGTTTTGATGAAATAATTGCTTCTGTGCTAACTTATCTTTTATAAATTTTTATAATCAATAAAAGTAGAGAAAATTGTATAATGAACCATCATTTAATCAACAGCAAGTTTCAACAATTACCCAGAGGGATACAACCAATCTTGTTATATCTACATTAATATAACCTGGTATCTTTTTGAGAACAATCACCCTCTCTTAATCAAGCATTCAACAATGGCAACAAAACGGTCCATTTATGCACAATTAGCCTACATTCCTCACTCATATTTTAAAGATGTTATGAAATATAAGAGGAATGGAGCTGCATTACTGACACCATTCTAATTTTCCCTTAAGGTTAAAAGCAAGCAGGACCCAGTGGGGCCCTCTCAGCAGACCAAAGCTTTATGGTTCAAACCTGACAGTTACTTGGAACCACAGGATTGTGATGGTCATCTTTGAAAACAGAAGATTACCTCTTCCCCAGCACATAGCCCCTTCCTCTCTTCCCTAAGTAATCTCAGAACAAAACCTGGGCAGTTGGTTCTTTGGGACATGAGTTTACCTTCTCCCCAGGATTGCTAGATTCCTCAATAAAGCTTTCTTTTCTTTTACCTAACACTTGTCTCTCAGTATTGGATTCTTGGGTTATGAGAAGCCAAACCTGAGTTTGGATAGCAAACTAAAGATGCTCGTAAAGAATAAAATTTTCTGAAATGGCTTGCAGTCATTTATTACGACAATGTGTACATACAAACGAGACTCTGGATTCATTCAGAGGCAGCTTACAGCTTTAAGCAGCAGCTGATGAGAAGTTTAAGCTCTAAATACTTGATAGCTGGCAAATACCAATTGAATAGAAGTGTTTATTCAGAAATCTAAAAAGTTGCTTATGGTAATTTGCAACAATTTGGTTATTTGAGTTTAGAATTCAAGTGGATTTCTGTGATGCCAGAAGGTTTTTTTCAGGAAACTAATCTTCAAAGCTTACAAAAGACCTGGTGAAAGCTATAAATATGATTTTGTAAACTATACTGATTATTCATCTATCACTTTGAAGTTTCTGCTATTTTTGAATTTAAAGAATATCAAGTGAAGGGTAAAGAAAACTTAAGAGAGAACAATTTAACTCCTCAGAAGTGTTTCTAGATAAGTATTCTACATTAGTGTTGAATTCTGGATGCTGCCTAAAATGCTTCCATGTCTACACTGTGATCCAATACTACTATACTAGAACACTTAAAAAAAAAAAAAAAAACTCTTAAAGTACTTCTATCTATACTAGAAAACAAGTTTTCAACCTGCTCTTACAGAATATACTTAAAAGCAGGAACTGCTTTTCTTTAAACATCTTTAACAGGAACAGAATTCACATTAAGAGTTTTCTAAACTCTAACCACATAAACAACCTTTATCAGCTACTATGTTTCCTGTTATGGTCTCAATGAAGTTTCACTTAAGCTCTCAGCCCAGGGGAGGGCCTCCTGACTCACTTCCTCTTGCCTCCCCTTTCCCCAACAGGTGTCCTCAGTTCAGTCGCTCAATTGTGTCCGACTCTTTGTGACCCCATGAATCGCAGCACGCCAGGCCTCCCTGTCCATCACCAACTCCCAGAGTTCACCAGGACCCACATCCATCGAGTCAGTGATGCCATCCAGCCATCTCATCCTCTGTCGTCCCCTTCTCCTCCTGCCCCCAGTCCCTCCCAGCATCAGAGTCTTTTCCAATGAGTCAATTCTTCGCATGAGGTGGCCCAAGTACTGGAGTTTCAGCTTCAGCATCATTCCCTCCAAAGAAATCCCAGGGCTGATCTCTTTCAGAATGGACCAGTTGGGATCTCCTTGCAGTCCAAGGGACTCTCAAGAGTCTTCAACACCACAGTTCAAAAGCATCAATTTTTCGGCGCTCAGCCTCCTTCACAGTCCAACTCTCACATCCATACATGACCACAGGAAAAACCATAGCCTTGACTAGACGGACCTTTGTTGGCAAATGTCTCTGCTTTTGAATATGCTATCTAGGTTGGTCGTAATTTTCCTTCCAAGGAGTAAGCGTCTTTTAATTTCATGGCTGCAGTCACCATCTGCAGTGATTTTGGAGCCCAGAAAAATAAAGTCTGACACTTTCCACTGTTTCCCCAACTATTTCCCATGAAGTGATGGGACCGAATGCCATGATCTTTGTTTCCTGAATGTTGAGCTTTAAGCCAACTTTTTCACTCTCCACTTTCACTTTCATCAAGAGGCTTTTGAGTTCCTCTTCACTTTCTGCCATAAGGGTGGTGTCATCTGCATATCTGAGGTTGTCGATATTTCTCCCGGCAATCTTGATTCCAGCTTGTGTTTCTTCCAGTCCAGCGTTTCTCATGATGTACTCTGCGTAGAAGTTAAATAAGCAGGGTGATAATATACAGCCTTGACGTACTCCTTTTCCTATTTGGAACCAGTCTGTTGTTCCATGTCCAGTTCTAACTGTTGCTTCCTGATCTGCATACAGGTTTCTCAAGAGGCAGGTCAGGTGGTCTGGTATTCCCATCTCTTTCAGAATTTTCCACAGTTTATTGTGATCCACACAGTCAAAGGCTTTGGCGTAGTCAATAAAGCAGAAATAGATGTTTTTCTGGAACTCTCTTGGTTTTTCCATGATCCAGCGGATGTTGGCAATTTGATCTCTGGTTCTTCTGCTTTTTCTGAAACCAGCTTGAACATCAGGAAGTTCACGGTTCATGTATTGCTGAAGCCTGGCTTGGAGAATTTTGAGCATTACTTTACTAGTGTGTGAGCTGAGTGCAATTGTGCAGTAGTTTGAGCATTCTTTGGCATTGCCTTTCTTTGGGATTGGAATGAAAACTGACCTTTTCCAGTCCTGTGGCCACTGCTGAGTTTTCCACATTTGCTGGCATATTGACTGCAATACTTTCACAGCATCATCTTTCAGGATTTGAAATAGCTCAACTGGAATACCATCACCTCCACAGGTGTCCTAGCTTTAAGCTAAAACAACTCTTTCTTGAGATTACTGGTTGAAGCAGAGAGGTACCCATGAAGTAGGGGAGAGAGAATGGTGAGAGACCAGTAAAGAAATAACATAGTTGATATGAGTGCTAAGTCAGACAATCCTAAACTAAAAAGATTACTTCCACCAGCCTGTGCTTTATCTTGGCTTCCAAGGTGCACAGTGGTCAAGAATCCTCTGCCAGTACAGGAAACACAAAAGATGCAGGTTCAATCCTTGGGTCCAGAAGACCCCCTGTAGAAGGGAACAGGTCCCACTCCAGTATTCTTGCCTGGAGAATTCCAAGGACAGAGGAGCCCGGCGGGCTACAGTCCATGGGGTTGCACAAAGTCGGGCACGACTTAGCAGCATGCACACACACATGCTTTATCTCATTTAACTCTGCTTCCCTAGTATGTAGCACAGGCAAGCCACACAGTATCCATGGGCAAGGTGATGACTTGGAAGGGCCATTCTCATTTTTACCAATAAGCCTTGATGAACCCTTTTGAAGTGGAGAGTAGACACTGGTCCACAGACAGAGGAATCAGCCCTATCACCACGGTACCAGTCTTTCAAATGGATGCTCTTAGAGGGAAACCACACCCCAAAACTGCTGCAATCCGACAGCCATAAGGGCTGAACAAGGTAGTTTTTTATTTTGTGGGGTTAGGAGTCGGGTGCAGTGTAAGCAGGAACTCAGCCGAGAGCTCTAAGCCCCAGGTCTGGCTACCATTCAAATCAGATCTTGGAGCCTTTTAGAAACGAAAACAAGTCACTGTGCATCAGACTGAGGACGAATGCTAGGCTCTGGACCACACATTTAAAGTTCGGATGTGCTCTGCAAACTCAGTGTGTGTGTGTGTAAGGCCACGCCGCAGGAAGGCGAGAGAGGCCGGTCAGCAAGACTTTATTGTTTGTTTCCTTAAACTGTCAACTCTGTGTGGTGTGTGCGTGTGCATTTTGACAGTCATTCTCCAGCTGGGACTGAGAATAGGAGGGGAGTGGAGCTGGCTTTAGAATCAGGAGGGGGCAGACAAACTATGAGCTGAGATTCCCAGAGCTCTGGACACCTTGTCTCATCTCGTCACAGCAACTATTACTGATGAACAATGACAGGTTCAGGCCAGTAGAAACTACTCCAACTTCAAAAACAAACAAACAAAAAAATTGTTTTGCTTGCATTAAAATCTAGGCATTTCCACAGGGATGACCTGTGCATGTGAACCTCATCCATCATGTGTCCAGAGGAAAAGGGTTTAATTCTGCTGATGCATTAAATTCCATCACCAGTGAGGAGTGCTGAGACCACATGAGCTTTCCCCCAGCCAAAGCTGTTTCCCTAAATCACTTTTTAATGTAATACACTCCACTCTCATTGAACTTTAGTATAAGATACTCACCCAGTGAAAGTATTTTTGTTATCTTTTACAAAACTATTAAGGAAACCATCCCCTTAGTGAGTATTCTTCATATTAGAAATTCATCTTATAGAAGAATCCACATCTCAAGTCCTTCTCTGAATTTAGAACCAAAAAATGAAAATCTCCTCCACCCTGAAGAATAACATGCCTACTTCCACTTATCACACTCTTTCTCATTTTTGGCAGGCAGGAAGTTTACCCACTCTCTTCCTATTCCTTAGGAATGAAGTTCAGTTTAGTCGCTCAGTCGTGTCCAACTCTTTGTGATCCCATGAACTGCTGCATGCCAGGCCTCGCTGTCCATTACCAACTCCCGGAGTCTACCAAAACCCATGTCCATTGAGTCGGTGATGCCATCCAACCATCTCATCCTCTGTCATCCCCTTCTCCTCCTGCCCTCAATCTTTCCCAGCATCAGGGTCTTTTCAGATGAGTCAGCTCTTCACGTCAGGTGGCCAAAGTATTGGAGTTTCAGCTTCAACATCAGTCCTTCCAATGAACACCCAGGACTGATCTCCTTTAGGATGGACTGGTTGCATCTCCTTGCAGTCCAAGAGTCTTCTCCAGCACCACAGTTCAAAAGCATCAATTTTTCGGTGCTCAGCTTTCTTTATATTCCAACTCTCACATCAATACATGACCACTGGAAAAACCATACCCTTGACTAGACGGAGCTTTGTTGACAAAATAATGTCTCTGCTTTTGAATATGCTGTCTAGGTTGGTCATAACTTTCCTTCCAAGAAGTAAGCGTCTTTTAATTTCATGGCTGCAATCACCATCTGCAGTGATTCTGGAGCCCCCAAAAATAAAGTCAGCCACTGCTCCCACTGTTTCCCCATCTATTTGCCATGAAGTGATAGGACTGGATGCCATAATCTTTGTTTTCTGAATGCTGAGCTTTAAGCCAACTTTTTCACTCTCCTCTTTCACTTTCATCAAGAGGCTCTTTAGTTCCTCTTCACTTTCTGCCATAAGGGTGGTGTCATCCGCATATCTGAAATTATTGGTATTTCTCCCGGCAATCTTGATTCCAGCTTGTGCTTCTTCCAGTCCAGCGTTTCTCATGATGTACTCTGCATAGAAGTTAAATAAGCAGGGTGACAATATACAGCCTTGATGTACTCCTTTTCCTATTTGGAACCAGTCTGTTGTTCCATGTTGCTTCCTGACCTGCATACAGGTTTCTCAAGAGGCAGGTCAGGTGATCTGGTATTTCCATCTCTTTCAGAATTTTCCACAGTTTATTGTGATCCACACAGTCAAAGGCTTTGGCACAGTCAATAAAGCAAAAATAGATGTTTTTCTGGAACTCTTGCTTTTTTGATGATCCAGCGGATGTTGGCAATTTGATCTCTGGTTCCTCTGCCTTTTCTAAAACCAGCTTGAACATCTAGAAGTTCATATTGCTGAAGCCTGGCTTGGAGAATTTTGAGCATTACTTTACTAGTGTGTGAGATTAGTGCAATTGTGCAGTAGTTTGAACATTCTTTGGCATTGCCTTTCTTTGGGAAGGAATGAAGTGGGGATATGTAAGTACAACCAGTAAGAAACTTCCTCCTTCCTTGGCTGAATTCAACAAATCTCTCCTGGTTCACTCTCTCCTGTGTTCATTCAGTCATGTCTGACTCTTTGGGACCCCATGGACTGTGGCCTACAGGCTTCTCTGTCCATGGAATTTTCCAGGCAAGAATACTGGAGTGGGTTGCCGTTTCCAACTCCTGGGGATCTTCCTGACCCAGGGGTTGAACCTGAATCTCTTGTGTCTCCTATATTGGCAGGTGGATTCTTTACCACTGCACCACGTGGCAAGCCCCACTCACTGTCTCCTAGACCATGAAATTCTTAACAATTGACACTATCTTATTCAATTTTGCCTCTCTAGCACTTTTGTGAGGAAGGCTTCTCTGGCACTGCTGCAGTACATCCATGGTTAATTGGCTTGTTAACTGGATCAATTTAATTGCTGCTAAAATTTTAGTAACCATCTTATCTGGTTCAGTTGGGTGACCAGCTCTCCCTGACTTTTCTTATAACAATATCTTAAATGTGTTTTATTAAGAAATGAACACAGGTGGGAGGAAGGTTCAAGAGGGAGAGAACATATGTATACCTATGACTGATTCATGTTAATGTTTGGCAGAAACCAACACAATTATGTAAAGCAATTATCCTTCAATAAAAAAATAAATATTTTAAAAAAGAATTGAACACAAAACTCTTAAAATTGGTTGGGTTATAAGGAAACAAAGATTTTTTTATCTTTTTAAAGCCAGGATTAGAGTAAAAGCAATGGGAAAACATATCAACATTAAGACCAAAAGACAAGGCTGAATTATTCAACCTCCTTTGCTTCATGTCCAAAGAAAAATAATCTAGACACTGGAAAAGACAGAGAATCAAGATAAAAATGAAATTGAAACCCTCAGTAAGTGAGGAAATAAAAAATGAAGGCATTTTGACACTTGAATTAAGTTTGAAAACTTTAGACCACACCCCCAAACTGCACCTTAAAATTCTAAAGAAACATGTAGATATGACAGCTGAGCTATTATATCTCAGACATCAGTTAATAGAACAGGTAACAGAAGACTAGAAATTAAAAAGTCTCTGTTTTAAAAAGAAATGGGTTCCAGATATGAGACTAATCCATTTTCAAATCTACCAATTATTAAATAAATAAAGTAGTAGTATAGCAAAGATTCCAATTCCCATTAGTAGGCATGGGCTCTGAAAGCCCTGAGAACATGAAATGCCCAAGAGAACCTCATTGTCTAGACACCATGGCCTTCAGTTCCATCATCTTCAAGAAAACAAGAGCACTTGATGAGAAGTCATAAGCCCAAGGTCTGGTCTTACCTCTACCCCACACGCTGGTCCTGTGACCCTGAGGGACAGACAACCTTCCCTGGACTCAAGTTTTCTCATCTGAACTTGAGATTTGGGGACTTAATGGGGAGCAAGTATTACAGAATCAAAGAATAGCGGCCCAGAAGCCAGAATGGCATAGATTTCAATCCAGGACCCCAAATGACATCCCCTGTCTATGCCTGCTTCCTTTTTTGTAAAGTGGGTACAATGTCTACCTTGGCATTCTCCTGCAGTTTAAATGATAGTATACGGGTAAAGCATCTAGTAGATGGTAGACATTTAATTAGTGCTTTATTAATATTAGTTTCTTCCCTCTCAAGTTTTCTTCTCTTTGAAGCTCAGTGAATCTCAGGATTGCTGATTAAAGCTACATAAAGTTATAGCAACTGCCTTTAGTCAGAGAGGCAGAGAAAGGATTCTCAGGAAGGGTGTGGTTTGACAGTCCTTATGATGCCTTATTAGTAAAGGTAGAGGAACTTCCCTGGTGGTCCAGTGGTTAAGAATTTGCTTTCCAAAGCACAGGATATGGGTTCAATCCCTGGTTGGGGAACTAAGATCCCACATGCCAAGGGGCAACTGAGCCCACATGCCACAACAAGCCTGCGCACAAGGAAGACTCAGTGCCCCCTAAAAATTAAATTAAATTTAAAAATTTTAAAAAGATGTAGAAAGGTAGGAGTAACCTGCAAAGACAACATAAGGTCAAGGTGAGGGTACATCCCGGTTAAGTATGGGACAGTCCCGGTTTACACCACATGCCCCAGCATCCTGCCCCATTTAGCACTTGCCCAGACAAATGTTTGTATTCTAGTTGAGATGGTAAATTTTAATTAAGGGTCACTATATTCCAGAAACCAAGGTCATCAGGGAGACACACTGGATTTCAGCTGGTCAAAGGACTGAAGCCTAGACATTTGCCTTAAGTACATCAGTAGATCAGCTTTAGGACAGTCATTCTTCTCCATTCACGCTCTTTTGCAAAACACTCCCACCTGTGACCTGCAGTCATTTACTTTGAGAGCCTGATACAAGTCCCTATGGGGCCAGACCCCCCCCCCCAACTAGGAACCCTTTACTATACACAAGCTTCTGCTGCTAGTCCTGGTCAACAGTTTTCTTAATTACCTGCATGAAAACACCCATGCTTCTTGGTTTTAAAAAGATAAAGCTTGCAAGGAAAGAAAGTTATCAGAGAATAAATGATCAAGACTCAAAATTACGCTGTAAGCCCAAACAACAGATCAAAAGTAAACCACACAAGATGTGAGGATGCACTTAAAGGCGTGTATTTACATTTTAAAAAACTGCTCAAGGGTGTGATGTGGGAAATATAGTTTGACAGCACATTCAGATGAAAACACCTGGAAGTTTCAGTAGAACACAAGCAGAAAAATAGTAGCTGCCAGAAATGCAAACCATCTTCAGCAACCATTTAAAGACCACATTTTAGGCTGAACTAATAGAAGCTGGGAGGCTATTGAAGGTAAAGTTAAGCTGAACTAGGCAGACCACACGTCAGCTCTCCTTCCTGGAGCTGGCCCAGGAAGAGAAGAGATCTGGAACCTGTGCAGCTGCATCGGGCAGGACAGATAATTGAAGAGCTGGGTGGTCAGCTTTGAAGACAGTAAGAGAGATACGTCCAAGAAAGCATGACAATTTCCTTCAATTATTTCAAAGGCTGCTACATGGCCGAGAAGGAGGACTTATGTTGGGACTTGTTCCAGGGGGCATAATCAGGAACTGATCTTAGAAGATTCAAGTCTCAATCCGTATATAGAGATGGTTTCTAATAACTGCCACTGGCCATACACGCCAAGAGCTCCCCCATAGCGCAGGGAGGTTACCATCAGTAGGAGTATGCCAACATTGGCATTGGCATGAGAGGCGGTACAAGATGTGGGATCTTTAGACTTAGGAGGTGCACCCCTCCTCTCCTTGAGCCAACAGCTCTCAAGTCTGTCCCATCCACAGCAGAATGAGATGACCCGAGTCACGTCTTTCTTCCATGATTCTACTGAAATACAACTTGGGGTGGGTACCACCTTAAGACATGACCTACTTTCTCTTTAAAGGGAGTATCAGTGCCGTGAGAGACATGAGTCCAGAACAGCGTGTCCTTAGGCCATGGGCGTGGGGTGGAGGAGAGAGAGCAACTAAGTGAAGCCCATGGAATCCTAACCTGAGTGCCTGCGTTGGGCAGCTTGATATTCTCGGTGGCAGCAATGACATCAATGGAAGCCCGCACGAGAATGTCCAAGTAGTTCATCTTGGAGTATTCCTGTTTGGAGACAAAGTGAGTGAAAGCGTGAGTGAAAAGAGAAATGGTCTAGCAGGTGGCAGACGGCTTGGGGGACACAGCCTGCGGTGGGGGTCACACCTCCAGAAACGTGCTGTTCCATAACCTCGAGCGCAGGACCACGGAGGCCTTGCTGTCCAGCCCTCGCAGCGGGCACTTGATGTTCACACAGTTCACGTTCACGCTGCAGTTCTGGGGAGAAAAGAAGAACAGGACTTACAGCACCACGGTCTGGGGAAGGCCTTCCCGCCACCCCCTGGAAAACTCACAGCTCTTGAAAAATACTCACAAGGGTCTGATATTTTCTTTCAGAAAATAAAGAAAATTTTCTGCCATCATCTGTCTGTCTTTCGGCAATTTCTCGTTTCCTTCTTGAGTTGTGAGCCTCCTGAAAAGAATTACATCTGAAATACTTCCACCAAGTGTAATTTGTGGCATTACTGTACAAATCTCCAGAGCACACCCTTCCAGATTGTGCCAAATTCACGACTGATAATCCTCACCTTTCTGCCAGCACCAAGGTGCATAAATAATTGAAGTGTAAGATCACAAAGTGTTAATTACCAACCTCACTTCAACTTTATTTTTCAAGGTAATTTTCTTTCATTCCAACCTTAAAACTCAGAGTGAGACAAAGGCTTTCTTTGTTCTGCTGTCTCCTCACCAAACTGTGAGCATCCTGAGATCAGGAACCAATCTCATTCCTCTACCCCTAAGCACTCAGATCGGTACCTAACCTAACTGTAAAAAGTAAGCACATCCTGAATGAGTGACACGGAATGAGGAAAAGGGAAAGTAGAAAAAGATCGAGCATGGTTTATTCAAAGGAGAATACTGAAAACTAAGCCAAGGAAGATGCTTTAAAATTTCATTTTTCAGACTTCCCCAGTGGTACAATGGATAAGAATCCACCTGCCAATGCAGGGGACACAGGTCCAATCCCTGGTCCGGGAAGATCTCACATGCCTCAGAGCAACTAAAGCGCATGTACCACAACCACTGAGCCCACGCTCTAGAGCCTGCCAACTGCAACCAGAGAGCCCATGTGCCTGTGCTCCACAGTAAGAGAAGCCGCTGCAAAGAGAAGCCCATGCAGCGCAAGGAAGAGTAGCCCCCACTCACCACAACTAGAAGAAAGCCATGAGCAGCAACAAAGACCCAGCAAAAGCAAAAATAAATAAATCAACTGCCATTTCTCTTAAAGATTAGGAATAATGGACCATCTTGTTTCTCCAAGTTGATGAATATAAACCACCAACTATGAACACTGGTCATACCCAGTCACCTTAGAATTTAAAAGAAGCAGACTTGCAATAACAAAGCAAGTCTTTATCAAAATGGAGCAAAAATGATAGACTAGATAGTTACTTAAGTGTGGAGCAGTACACAGAGAGGTTAACAGTGCAGGCTTTGAAAACAAGCAGGGCTGTGCATGAATGCACTGCCCTCATAACTGCTGAGTGACTCTGAGAAGGTTAATCTCTCTGATTTTCAATGTCCTCATCTCTGAAATGGTGGGGATGAGAAAAATACCTCATCAGACGATCAAGAGAATGAAATGAGAAAATGCAAACCTAATGCTTAGCATGGTGCTTGAGACATAACAAGTACTCAATAAATATTTTCTATTTTAAAAAAGAATGAAAAGTCTTCAAGGTCACTTGCTAAGGTGCCAGTATGTTCTGTAATGCTTGATTCCACTGGGAGTTAACATTGGCTGGCCCATCCCCAGGGCATGTCCTTATACATCACACTGGGCCTTCAAACTTCAGAAAATGTCATTTGCTTCAACATGCACAAAATGACCCTGACTTATATGCCACAGTGGTCCCTAATCAGCAGAAATCCTCAGCCTGACTTGGTTACTCACAACAAAACAGAAACTATGACACCAAAGGAAAAAAAAATTCAACATGCCAGAATGTCAGTTTCCCAAGGCAAGCAATGATTTCCCCTTTCTCTTATATTAACATCTATGGAGACATGAGACAGATGCATCAACATACCGTTAGTTTCAGGAAGTTTATTTCACCCTGTGGCTCACAAGTTATTTTTTCCAATCCTTTTGATTCTACTTTCACCAAATAAAGCAACCATTTGCCGTTGCTAATTTCTTTTGGCCACTGGATATTCAAGGTTGCTGTGCCGAGGTTTTTAAGAGGTTTGCCCAAGTTAATTACCTGTTAGAAAATAATATGTATTATCTCAGTGTAAATCTCTCAACATAAAATTAAGTTAAGCAGTTCCTATTGCCAAGATAAAAAAGCCAAAATATCTGGCATAATCCAACAATAAAAGCACAGGCTCCAAAAGTGGACTTTGGATAGGGCATCCAAAATAGAGATTTGTGTTTAAAGATTCTTGTCAATAAAAATAGGGGGAAAAAAAGATCAAAGAGAAATAATTGTTCCCTCAATCCGGGATCAACTTTTGTGTGCAACAGAATCTGCCAGGCTCTCAAAACGCCCAGGGAGAAGTCACGTGTGTTCTTATTTCGCTCTGTAACCACTCTGCCTGGCAGGTGACAAAGCCACTGTGGTGACAGTGCAGTCATAACCTGCTTCTGGGGAGCCCCACGTACTGCAAATGAAGCTGCCTCTGTCCTGACCACAGGGCGGGGGCCTGGGATAACACCTGAGAGACCCAGAGGAGGGCCATTCTGGCAGCCATGAACCCATGAGTCCAAGCTGGGGACGGGGCAGGGAGCAACTCCGTGCAACAGAAATCAAAAGAGTTTGTATGAAAGACTGCTCCAGAACCCACAGACCTCTTTGCAGCCACATCTGCATAGGTGCCATAATCACCACCACCCACTAGCTGTCACAGTTCTGTCTAAAGCTAAGAGATGCTTTCAGAGGAGAATTCCACCTCTTCATCCTCCTAGAGTCAAGGGTGGACCCATTTTTGCTATTTCAGACTTTCACCTCAACAACAGTCCCTATGCTTTCAGGAGTGTGATTTGAGCCACAGACCTGAACCTGCGTATGAGTTGTGAGTCACCTCTGTACCTTGCACTCATGTTCATTTGACTGGACTTAAGAGCCACTGTGACCACCTACTTTGGAATGGGTCAGAGCAGTCATTAGTCTTCCTTATGGGTACACGTCAAACCCACATTCACCATCACAAAACTGCTTGGGAAAGGTCAGTGAACATTAACCATAAGCAATAAGAGAGATGATCTTATAACAGAGGAAGAAATAAATCATTCACACATTCTAAAGCCAAATAGCATTTTGAGATTTTTGTTTTATAGACAGACTCTGGGGAGAAAAAAAGCGAGTATTTCTTTGTCTCAACACCACAATTATTATTAATACATTAAAACTCCCTAAGAAGAAAAAGACCAAACTGAATTTGATTCTGAACAAAGACCTATGTTGAATGAAGTTGTGGTTCTCCATTCTGAAAGACAACTTTTACACTAAGCCAGTATGCTGTTTAAAAACTGGCAAGCTCTCTTTATCATGCTTATTTATTGTTACTTATTAAAACTACATATTCAAGATCATACACAGCATACGTTAGCTTCTGATACACAGACTGGAAGGGCCAACTGCAACCACTTACCCTGAACTCGTACTCAATTAAACTTCCCACGTCCTCTTCAGATTTCATCGCTTGCTCACCAACTACTGTACCTCCAAAATACACCTGGGAAGGTTTAGCAACCCTGTTAAATTAGAAAACACCAGTTTTAGTGAGAATGGTAAATGGTTCTTTCAGACACTGATTTGTTATGCTAAACACAAACACTTACCCGGAGACCGATAAAAGCAGTTCAATAACCACTTTTGCTGTAGCTGTAATTGAAGCCAAATTATCTTGATTGCTTGTTCTGAAAAAATGAAAGGGAAACAATAGGGTTTTATTGTAACAGTCAGTTTTCTCATTAAATTACACTCCTTTTATGAGTTAGATAAAGGCCAATTCATTGACTGGCTGTGTTTTCACGAAATGATTCTGAATGGAAGGTTGAAAGAATCTCTTACGTTTCCAACTTCAGATTAATATCCAGATCTGTGGTGTCAAAGGTGACCTCAGTTGTACTTAAAATCAAATAAAAAGTAACCTAAGAAACAGAAATAGCTGTTACCATAGGCTGAACATATTGACACTGCAATGGTATTTTAAAAATTAAAATACAGTATGTAAAGGCATCACCTACACTGGAATTTCTTTTAAAAGGATTCCCAAGCTCACAGTCTGCTTGTGAGCCATTCTGGTTGGCAACACAACTCAACTGCTTCTCCTGTAGTAGAAAAACAGACCAGATCACAAAAAATTCACTTACCAGGCAATGTTGTTTTTTTTTTCCCCTCCGAGCTGGTCTCTTAAAATACTTACAGGGAAAGCCCTCAGTTCTCTATATGCAGAGTAAGTCAGAGTGTCTGGAAAAGTGGCAATGAGTTTAGCTTCGTGAGCGTCGTCACCATCTTTGGTGGGATTCTTTGGGTTAGAAGGGCTGTTCGTCACTGTTATTTCTAAAGCAATGTCCTTCTGATCTTTTAGAACTAGTTCTGGTACACCTTTGTGACTATTACAATAAAAAAAAAAAGGAAAACAACAAAGTTCTCAATGGATTTGCAATAACCCTTCAAAAAAAGCCACTGCAAACCCAGGGACATTTTCCATTTTTGCTAGTACTACAGCGCAATTCTTACATTGGTAAATAAGAAAACTTGTCCTGATTTCCTTCTCGGGTACAAAATTTATACTCTAGCTTAAGGTTGCTGTTACATATGTTGTCGTCTCCACATCCCTCTTTTAAGAAGTGCACCTGTAGGAAAACAAAATTGTAATTTACACCATGTAGGACTCTAAATAGGTGACTGTTTCCATACAGTTCATCTCCCATTGTGACAATTACCATAGCAGAATTCAAACTACAAACATACTTTGCATCGAACGCCCACTCTGTCCTTTAATGAAACTGTGTTTTCAGAACACTTTGACCAAGGCAGTGAGATGCTATAGGACAATAAAGAGTAAGCCTGGCTCAGCTGTGTGGCTTTGGGTCAGTCACTTAATCTTTCATAGTCTAGGTTTCAACACAGGAGACGTGGGGATACCACCACCCTGCTACACAGGGTTACTATAAGAATTAACAACAATAACGACAGTACTACCTAACACGTGACTACGTATTTAAACTCATGCAATCCTCACAAGGGACTATGACGCATATACTGTTCAGAGACCCATTGCACAGATGGGGAAACAGAGTTCAAGGTTAGGAAAGCAAAGGGCAGAGTATCTTGCACTATGCTAAGGGATGCTTGATAATCACACTAATCAATAATTAGGAAAATGGTCTTCTTGCTTTTTATGTTTAACATGAGTATGGAGCTTGTGTATATGGGAACACACAGAAGAAATATTAATGTAACAATAAGTGACATTGACAAGTACAACAAGACTGTATATTGTGACCTTGCTTATTTAACTTATATGCAGAATGCATCATGTGAAATGCCGGGCTGGATGAATTAGAAGCTAGAATCAAGACTGTCAGGAGAAATATCAACAATCTCAGATATGCAGATAATACTGCTCTAATAATAGCAAGTGAAGAGGAACTAAAAAGTCTCTTGATGAAGGTGAAAGAGGAGAGTGAAAAAGTTGGCTTGAAACTCAACTTTAAAAAATCTAAGATCATGGCATCTGGTCCCATCACTTCATGGCAAATAGAAGGGGGAAAAGTGCAAGCACTGACACATTTTATTTTCTTGGGTTCCAAAATCACTGTGGATGGAGACTGCAGCCATGAAATTAAAAGACACTTGCTTCTTGGAAGAAAAGCTATGACAAACCTAGTCAGTGTATTAGAAAGCAGAAACATCACTCCACCAACAAAGGTACACAGAATCAAAGCTGTGGTTTTTCCAGTAGTCATGTACTGATGTGACAGCTGGATCATAAAGAAGGCTGAGCACTGAATAACTCATGCTTTTAAATTGTGGTGCTGGAGAAGACTCTTGAGAGTCCCTTGGACAGCAAGGAGATCAAACCAGCCAATCCTAAAGGAAATCAATCCTGAATATTCACTGGAAGGACTGATGCTGAAGCTCCAATACTTTGGCCACCTGATGCGAAGATGCAAAGAGCTGACTCATTAGAAAAAACCCTGATGCTGGGAAAGATTGAAGGCAACAGAAGAAGGGGGTACCATAGGACTAGATGGCTAGACAGCATCACTAACTCAATGGACACGAATTTGAACAAACTCTGGGAGACAGTGGCAGACAGAGGAGCCTGACGGGCTGCAGCCCATGGACATGACTTAGTGACTGCGCAAGTGACATTGAAAGTGTACTGAAAAGCACATAAGGAATTACACTTGATGGCAACAAATACTGCGATGTGCACGTGTAGGCATGAGCCTAACTCATTCATGAAAAGCTTCGTCAGTGGGCCACCAGAACCAGTACCTCAGAGCGGACACTCCACTACCAACTATATTTTGACAAGTATAAAACATTAAATCAAGAGTCACCGGTCCCCAGCCTAATCCTGCAGATGCAGGCATCCTAAACCCTAGCAAACAAACACCCACCACTTCAATAAGAGGTATACAGAAAGGCACACCATATAAATTTTACTTCCTAAGATTACATAGGCTACATTAGACACTAAATTTTGACTATTTCATTCTCATATATTTCAGTTGTGTCTGACTCTTTGCAACGCCACGGACTATAGCCCACCTGCAACCCCACGGACTATAGCCCACCAGGCTCCTCTGTCCATGGGGATTCTCCAGACAAGAATACTGGAGTAGGTTGCCATGCCCTCCTCCAGGGGATCTTCCCAACCCAGGGATCAAACCCAGGTCTCCCGCATTGCAGGTGGACTCTTTACCATCTCAGCCACCAGGGAAGCTCATGAGAATAATAAGTTTTGCCAATTATAGTCTCAGTAAGTCTCAATGACCAGAAATTATTAAGAAAAACAACTCTCATCTCCAAATTGTATTCTGTAGGTTTCTATATCCATTGTTTACTTGGGACGCAAATTTTCTCCAAACTATACATATATTAAAAAGCTTATTTAATATACAAAGGAATGGCCTTTAGGGCAAATCAGTCACTAGTCTATTGCCTTCGGAGATGTTTGATTTAGCATAATAAAATGGAAAACAGTTAGTAAAATGAAAATCAGAAATACTTACATCTGTATGAACAAACTTGGGTTCATTTGAATTTAGAATTGGGAGAACTTCTGGAAGCGAATTCACTCGCCTCCGAGTGCTTGGCTCCTGGATCTCCACTGAAGCAGTTATGGGAATGGGACGCAGTTTATCTCTGATGTTTTCCTGAAAAGAATGCAGAGACACAGTTGAAGCATGCTATAAACACTACCAGAGAACTCCAAAACAATGCTTTCCTTTGTCCTGGATAATGTGTTGCTAGTATTTATATAAAAGGTCACATCTACACTTGTGACCATGTACCTGCATGACAGAACTGATCTGCCTGCGGCCCTCACCTGGAGCCAGAGGGTTTCTTCCATGCACGCCTTCTGTTTCTGTCTGTTCAGAGTGAGCTCTTGCGAATACTTGGGCTCAGAACCTTGGTTTCGAAACTGAACTCTTGACGACAGCCCAGATTTTCTTCTTTCCTTTTCAGCCTCCAGAGTGCCCACAATGGCTAGATGAAATCAACAAAATCACAGGAACTTAAAACGTACTCATACACAACACAGCTATAAGTACACTGAGTTTGTTTTTGATATATTTTAATTCCTCTTAGAACATTTTTTCTCATTGCCATGGTTTTCCTTCATATTTCCTGGCAATGTACATTCTGACTTATGAAGTTTCAAATCAAGCTGTCCTTTCCTGCCCATTACTGTGAACAATTTTTAAAGCTACATTTCCTTTGGGCCACGTGGGGGAGCTCGAGAATAAGTCAAAACCTCAGAGAAGCGTTAAGAATCAGTTTCACTGCATTTCAATAACTCACAAGACTACGACACAGGAGGGCAGCCAACCCTGCAGAAGGACCTAAACTGACTCCCTCTTCAACAGTCTGCTGCTTAAATTCCAAAAAGGCCTCTAGATCAATAGCAGCTTCTCCTGTGTGGTGTCAGGAATGCAGATCCTCAGGCCCAGCCAGACTACTGAACCCGAGGCTGCATTTAGTAAGATCATCAGGTGGTTCTTATACACATTAAAGCGCTCATAAAGAATAATTGTCTAAAAAAGGAAAAACATATTAGAGATGGAGATGTCTTGATGAAGAATTTAAAGGTAAAACATACTTCCTTTCAGTGGTTAGAGGGCCCCTTTGCCCATTAATAAAACTCCCAGAATCAAGGTTTCCACTTCCAAAGCCCCAGAGGGCACATCCTACTTGTGATTACCTACACTAACAGAGCTCAGAGATAAGCTATGATTTGGATGATCAAAATCTCATTTCTTAACTTCAGAATGCATTCTTTGCCAATTCACTGGATATAGCTGCTATGTTTTAATACTTAAATGACTTACATTTATTAATCACTCACTAACCATCCCTGGTGGCTCAGATGGTAAAGCATCTACCTGTAATGCAGGAGACCCGGGTTTGATCCCTGGGTCGGGAAGATCCCCTGTAGAAGGAAATGGCAATCCACTCCAGCACTCTTCCCTGGAAAATCCCATGGATGGAGGAGCCTGATAGGCTACAGTCCATGGGGTCTCAAAGAGTCAGACACGACTGAGCAACTTCACTTTCACTTTCAACCATCCTTCAACTACAAGGATATCAAACCAGTCTACACTAAAGGAAATCAACACTGAATATCCACTTGAAGGACTGATGCTGAAGCTGAAGCTCCAATACTTTGGCCACCTGATGCCAAGAGCCAACTCACTGCAAAAGACCCTGATGCTGGGAAAGACTGAGGGCAGTAGGAGAAGGGGCAACAGATAATGAGACAGTTAAATGCCAACACTGAATCAACGGACATGAATTTGAGCAAAAGCTGGAAACAGTGGAGGACAGAGGATCCGGGCATGCTACAGTCCACGAGGTTGCAAAGATTTGGACTTGACTTAGTAACTGAACAACAACAAAAAACCATCAGAAGGGGCTTCCCTGGTGGCTCAGTGGTAAAGAATCCACCTGCAATGCAGGTGACACAGGTTCGATCCCTGTGTTGGGAAGATCCCATGGAAAAGGAAATGGAGATCCACTCTAATATTCTTGCCTGGGAAATCCCATGGACAAAAGGAGCCTGGCCTGGTGGGCTACAGTCCATGGGGTCGCAAAAGAGAAGGTTATGACTTAGTAACTAAACAACAAAACCATCAGAAGGGAAAGCAAACCAGTGTGTCCAGGGTCAGAGAAGCCAGCCTCAGGGAAAAAACCTGCTCCAGAAAATGAATCCATGTTCTAATAATCACATTAGAGTTTGGAAGGGACCTTTTTGCAAGCACCTAATACCCTCTACTTACACATGAAGAACTGGAGACCCACAGAACTAGGTGACCGGCCCAGAGTCCTATAGCAAGAAACGGAGTCAGCTCCTTTTGTGTAACAAACACAAAAGATAACTGCCTTATAAAGCCTCTTAGATGTGCAGGTTCCCACTTCCCCTAAGCTTCTGCCAGCTGGACCACCCCGCTCTTTTTCATTTTACCTCTCCTTCATTGCCCGGCTACCTCTACTCCTTCAGATGTCAATGTGGATGCTACTTCCTCCAGGAAGCTCTCCCGGTCCCTCCTGGAGGGTCCGACCGTATTCTATTTCTCTTATCACTACACTGGAGAAGGCAGTGGCATCCCACTCCAGTACTCTTGCCTGGAGAATCCCATGGATGGAGGAGCCTGGTAGCTACAGTCCATGGGGTCGCGAATAGTCGGGCACGACTGAGCGACTTCACTTTCACGCACTGGAAAAGGCAATGGCAACCCACTCCAGTATTCTTGCCTGGAGAATCCCAGGGATGGAGGAGCCTGGTGGGCTGCCATGTATGGGGTCGCAGAGAGTCGGACACGACTGCAGTGACTCAGCAGCAGCAGCGCTACACTTAAGTCTGCTGTGCTGTGAATGCCCAATCACTTTCTCAGGAAAAGCCGCTCCAGAGACCACCTCCAGCTCTTCACCATTGTATTCCCCAGCAACAGCACAACATCTGACACAAACAGGATAGTAGACCATATGAACAAACACATCAGCACACACCCAACGCGCATTTGCACGCACACACATACAGTCATCATCCTTGTGCTGAAACAATGGCTGTTCCCATATGTAAAACCAAAATTTAGAAACAACTGTTTCAATAGTAATTTCTGTGTCCATCTGAAGAATTCTTAAATGTCATGGCTGCCAAATGGAATGCGCCTCCATTTTAGGCCCTCTGTGAGCCTTGACATCATCCATTTATCAGTGACCTGCTAACTTCACAATGAACCAGACGAAGGCTCACATGCTGAGTGCCCCTCATGCCAAAAGCAGGGGAGTGCGTGGGGGCATTAAAACCATTTATCTACCAAACCCTCTCCAACCTTTTCTGACCCTCCAGACAGTTCACATCATCTTAAAATCCTTGCTGGCCACCTTTGCTGACCTTTGCAGGGGCAAGCCAAGTAGAATAGTCATTAAGGCTCAATTATAAATATCTGTAAGGATGGAACACCATAGCCAAGGACTGCTGAGTTAAAGCAGCAGCCGAACAATAAGCTCACACACTCGGACGTGGGGAACAGACTGTAGACGTATTAACTCTTGCAGCTTTGTGCAAGTTCTGCTTTATTTGACTTAGAATTTCCCAATACCGTGGAAGCAATGGCAATAATTTCTCTTTCCATTTCTTCAGAGAAAAAAAGTTCTTTCTAGAGTGAAGTGAAAGTCACTCAGTTGTGTCCGACTCTTTGCAACCCAGGGACTAAACAGTCCATGGAATTCTCCAGGCCAGAATACAGTAGTGGGTAGCCTTTCCCTTCTCCAGGGATCTTCCCACCCCAGGGATGGAACCCAGGTCTCCTGCACTGTGGGCGGATTCTTTACCAGCTGAGCCACAAAGGAAGCCCAATCTATAGTGGGCTATTCATAAATACTTGGTTAATGTAGGGGTAGTTATAGGAAATTAATATACATGGCATCAAGGGCAGCATTTATGCTAAAAGGAAGTTTGTAATTTATTTTGTATAAATGATTGATCTGAGGGAAGATAAGAAATGTTCTGATGAGATTTCACATCTTTGGCAAACAGTGTGGTTTGAGAAGATGACCAATAGAATAAAAACATGTTTCCCTTCCCTCTCCCTGCCTAGTCTCTGTCTTTCCTGGTCTCTCTAGGCTGCTTCCAGACACAATGGTAAAAGGCCCCACGATCCAAGCCAGCAAGTGGAAGGGACCACAGTTGGGTAAAAACAACACAAAATCTGAGAGGGTGAGAGATTGGGAGAAATCATAAAATATGTTCTATTGCTGAAAGCCACACAAAGAACAGTATTTTCTATACTCAGTAAAATACCGGCTACTTCAAGAGCAAAGCGAAAGGCCACAGCTCCCCTGGGGGTGGAAAGTCCTAATACATGCACACCATACTGCAAGGTCTGCAGAGCTCATGGAGCGACAACAGAGTGGGAGGTGGCCCAGAAGAAGGGGCCTAAAAAGGTGAAGGAGATGAAGAAATCTCCTGAGGACAGTTTAAAATCTGGGAAGATGAAGGCCAAGTGGGTTTATGACAGCATGGATTGGGTGAAGGCAGACTATATATGAAGTTCTGGGATATTATAAAGGGATACCTTTTTTTCATAAAGAAAAGAAATACTCAAGGTAACATGGAGAAGCCTTGAGAAAACTCATTCCATCTCAAAGAGGAGTAAAAACTGAAAACCTTGAGAACCACCCTGTCTTTCCAGAAAAGTTTCCTTGGTGGCTCTGCTGCACTGGTATACCTAGCCGCTGGGACCACGGCTGACCCAGGAAGGAAATCACCTTTGCTCTGTACTTCCTCTTTGGGGAAAAGATGTCTTTAGATTCCTAGGCCCCCCAACTTTACTCTGGCTTACTCCTGAAGAGGTACAGCTGCTACTAAAACACACCAGAGAGGGCCTCAGTGATCATCACTATTGTGAGAGTATCAGTCCAGGTTCAATGCACGATACTGGATGCTTGGGGTTAGTGCACTGGGACAACCCAGAGGGATGTTATGGGGAGGGAGGAGGGAGGAGGGTTCACGATGGGGAGCACATGTATACCTGTGATGGATTCATTTTGATATTTGGCAAAACTAATACAATTATGTAAAGTTTAAAAATAAAATAAAATTTAAACAAACAAACAAATAAACAAAATTTGTCAAACCCTGTGGCAAAACTCCTGTCTTTCTTCTTAAAAAAAAAAAAAAAAAAGCGAAGTAGAATAAGACCTTATGAATGACAACCTGCTTTCACCACCTTGAAAAAGAAAAACTCAGTCATGTCCAACTCTTTGCGACTCCATGGACTGTAGCCTGCCAGGCCCCTATGTCCATGGAATTCTCCAGGTAAGAATACTGCAGTGGGTAGTGATTCCCTTCTCCAGGGGATCTTCCCAACCCAGGGATCAAACCTGGGTCTCCTGCATTGTAGGCAGATTCTTTACTGTCTCAACCATCAAGGAAGCCCTTTCACCACCTTATCTCATCTGAACTCTGCCACAATCCTATGTAGTTAATTCCCACCAGAGGCATTTACTTTTAACTGATAGGAAAATAAAAACTCAAACATTATGGGATTAGCTCTGTGTTGAAGCACGGGATCCAGGAGAAGAGCCCAAGTCTCTGAGTTCAAGCCCAGTCTTCAGGTCCCCCCGGGCCCACCCTCAGGGACACAGCATGGGTGTTCTGGACCACAGAGGACTCTGGGAGGGAACCCAGCAGCGAAGAGACTATAAACTGACAATTTATTCAAGTAGGACTCGGGCTCCCGCGGTCACTCTTCTACAACCACCACCCGCCATCTTACAACCACAAAACCACCCTGCTTTTCAAAGACAGACATGGAGGAAACGGTTGTGGCAGCAAATGAGTACTTATCCAAGGCATTCATTCTGCCCTAAACCATCTGCTCTGGAAAATTCAAATTGGGACCAAATGCATTTTTTTCCTCTTGTGCTTTACCCTCCTGATTAAAAAGAAGATGACAGACAGACTTAGTTCTTTAAATCAGAATTTATGGACTCATGTTGGCCATTACAGTTTTGTTCGTCTAGTTATTTATTCAGAACTTTTCAACCTGGCAGACAGAAAAGATCTAATTTCAGTTGATTCACTGTGTTGTACAGCAGAACCTAACACAACATTGTAAAGCAATCATACTCCAATTAAAGAAAATTAAGCAAAATAAAGATGTTCAGATAAGCAAACAAACAAAAAGTACTAGGTACTTACTTATTGAAGGATTGTAACCGGTGGGTTTAGCAGTATATTCAAAACAGGCCTTAACCTTGAGGCTGTACAAAATCAAAAACACAGTCATTAAGAAATGCCTTACTGCCCTGGAAAAAAAAATCTCAACACGTTCCTCATCCTCATATCCCCCCAGGGATGACTGATGAGTAAAATGTTATATACCCACTTGACAAGATTCCTCTTCCCTTTCCCCATTTCTCTTAATCTTCCCCATGGCTCCTTGGGGCAACGGGGTCACCATAATGCAGAGATATGAAACTGTGGGGGAAGAGTGGATACGGCGCAAATGCTCACCATATCCCACTAGGCGCCCCACAGAGCGTTTTCTGACGGAGATCAATTCTGTTGGGTGTTACTGTGATGGTTTGCTGAATATTAATCACAGGCCGGGATCTGAAGACAAAGGAGAAGACAAGCTCAGCCTTTTGCTATCTGGATGTAAGATGAGCTCACGCACTACACAGGCATCCTCAGATGCTGCATCTTAAAAACCACAGGAAAAACTGTTTCCCGATGATATTCCTGCTCCCCCGTTGCTAAAGAAAATAGCTGTTAACAGACATAATTTAAAACATGATGACGTGATACTTATAAAACTGTTTAAACATGACACATTCAAAATTATCAATTGTTTTATATTAATAATTTTAATATTAATGGAGTTTTTAAACTGAAAGAATAATATGGGCAATATGTAAAAAGTTCCATAGTTTTCAGGTGAATATGTCTCATCCCCACCCAAACTCTCAAGGAGCTTTGCATGTCCTTCCAGACATATCAGTCTGGTTCAGTTAAAAATACTATTTAAAATTAAATATAAAACAAGCATTTCTTTTTAAGTGGGAGTTTTTCATGCTTATTGGTCTGCATGTTGCTTTTTCTCATTCACATTTCAGAGGTCTTCTCATATCTCTACACACAAATCTAGTTGTTTCTCACAGCTGGTGGTGTTGCATATACCAATGGAACATCATTTATTCAACCAGTCCCTTAATCGGTGGACATTTATAATTCTGTAAGGCTTTCAGCTGACAAACATCCTTGCATATACATCTATGTACATGTATGTGTCCTAAGTTTATTCATCTGTTTATCTGTAGGATAAATTCTTAAGCAGAATTTCTGAGTCAAACAATATATGCATTTTTAATTCTGGGTAATCTTGCCTCCCCCTCAAAAAAAGCTCCAAAAAGGTTATACCAACATACATCTAACATTCTGGGGTGCTCACTACCAGGATTTCTACACATATGTGCATTTTAGTACTCTAGGCAAGCCCTGACCTTACAGGTCCCCATCTTACAATATCTGAGCTTCCTATCCTCCCTGGGACTCTGCTATCTCCAACCTCACGTGCTTGCTAGTACTGACCACAACTTTCCTACCGCCACAATATCTCTATAAGCAAAGCCTGGAATCCTTTATCCTTTCCTATCTCTGCCTTAACCCAACCTCACGGACACACAAGCAGCAGAATCCTACACCTTTAGTCCTTCTCACCATGTAAAATCATCATCTTTCTCCCTTATATATTCTTCCCTACCCGCCACAGCCCAAGGGGTCACCAAGGGCCTATGGCTTGATCCCTGCACCACTGGCACAGGAACGCTAGGGTGTGGCGGTTGGGGTGTGAAAGGGCTGGGCAGACGGTACACCTCCCGCCTCTGGCACTCCCCACATGAACTCAGAGTGGCTTCTATGATTCCATTGCCACAGGGATTCAGTCACACTGACTTCGGTGGGTTTGTGGTAAACCCAGCCATCCTGGAGAATAGTGTTCCACAGGAAAATGTATTCCAAATTCCTAAGGGCTAGTCTGAACTTCTGGAATCAATCTGTCTGTAGGCCAGACAGAGCGTGAGTACCTTCATGGGGAAGGCAGGAGCCAATAAAAGGGCAAATGATGCTCACATTTTTTTCATTTCCCTTTATCTTAATTGTTTCTCTTTCTATTGTTATTTTACACTGGAGATACTGCAGGTTTGGTTGCAGACCACAGCAATAAAGCTAAGACTGCAATAAAGGAGTCACTTGAATTTTTTGGTTTTCTATAAGTTATGTTTTCAGTATACTGTAGTCTATTAAGTTGCAAGGGAATTATGTCTAAACAATGTACCTGCCTTAATTAAAAAATATGTTATTGCTAAAAAAAAAAGTGCTAATCAGCATCTGGGCCTTCAGGAATTCATAGCAGTAATATCCAAGATCACCATAATTAAAGTAATAATAAATGAAAAAGTTATAATAATAATAAATGAAAAATGTTACAAGAATTACCAAAATGTGACAGAGAGACATGAAGTAAACACATGTTGGGGAAATGACACCTTGCCACAGCCTTCAATTTTTTAAAAAACAAAAAACTGCCACAGTATCTATGAAGTACAGTAAAGCAATGTGCAATGAAATGAGGTATGCCTGTAGGTATGTTTCTAAAGTTTTGAGAGCATATTTAGAAGGCAAAAAGTTCATAAATGTTTTAATACCAGTTGCTACAGATGCTAGAGTGTTTTACATATAATAGTACTAAGGCTTTGGTACGGCATACATTTCAAAATAAATATTTTAACACACACTTCTGCCTAAATCCTGTTTTTAAACATACAATATACACAATTTTCAGAGCACATTATATATGGAATCGTAAAAATGCCTTTTAACACATAAAGCAAATCTTACTGCTCAGCTGTCTTGTGTTTAATTGGCATTTACTTATTAAGTATCATAGTACTAGCATGATTTAGTGGAGACTGACATTGGGAAGATTTAGGTACCATGCCCTGCTCTCACAGGATCCAGGCTCAAAAGCACAGGCAAGTCCTGGGCTTCTGTTTTTATTTGTAAAATAGGAAAGTTATCTTATTAGCAAAGGCTTTTGAAATTCATTTTCATACTATCTATGAGGAAAGAAGGAACATGTATACAGGATTCACAGTCAACCTACTTATGGGGACAGGAAAGTAAAGGTATTAAAATATCAATTACATACAGATACAAATATTTAACTGGCTAAAGACGTTATCTTCTGGGAAAGTCTTGGTAACCAACTTTTGTTACAGGAATTCAAGTCTTCTTGACACCAGAGGTATGTATCTCAAACTAGAAGTTCAAATTGCTTTTTGATGGAAACTGCTGAAGTAATCAAATGTTATACTATACTCTTCTACCTTTTAAAAATGTTGACTATTTTAAGGTTAATACCTAACACATGAACAGAGAGAAACAGGCATATAAAGGCAGTAACAGACATACATTCAAACTATTTTTTTTATCTTCTTCCTTTGGCCTAATATTCCAGATACATTTTTCTCCACTTACTTTCACATGTCCCACTTTTGCCATCTGTAATGTCTCTTCTGGTTCTTAGCTTTCTCATAAAATGACTTTCATAGATCTTGCCATTTAACTAGAAGACTATTTTTCTATAGTATTTTATACCACATTATATAAATGCACAGTATATTCTGTCTTTTTTAAAGTAGTATTATCTTCAAAAGTATCCTGGTGTCATTTTATTATCCGCAGGGGTTTTGGTTAGTATACTCTTTTAGATATAGAGGCTACATCTATGCTTGGCATCCTTCCAGAAGAATACAGAGCAACGACAGTACCAAGTGTACACATGACATACAGATTATTTTTCGTTTAGGGTTTCACTGAACATCGCTGCCCATTTCTTTGAAAAGATTCTTCAGATAAAAATGACTGTAAAGCCAAATAGTTTTTTTAAAAAACAAACAAACAAAACCAATGAACCCAAATGGTTCATTTTCACCAATGATCAAAGAACTGCAAATTCAATCAAAAGATGAGATCACACCACAGTGGCAAAAATTAGATTCATCCTGTTGGGTGTCAGTAAAGGTGTGAGAAAATGGGCCCTCTGGTAGGTTGCTGCTGTGAATATAAATTGCTACAACTTTTCTGTGGGTATATGTAAGGGTTTCCCAGGTGGCTCAGTGGTAAAGAATCCATCTAGCTGCCAATGCAGGAGGTGAGAGTTCAATCCCTGGGTCAGGAAAATCCCCTGGAGGAGGAAATGGCTACTCACTCCAGTATTCTTGCCTTGGAAATCCCATGGACAGAGGAGCCTGGCAGGCTGCAGTCCATGTGGTTGGAGTCGGAGACTGACTGAGTATGCATATACACACATGATGAATACAAAAATGTGCTAACCTTGATCCCAGCAATTCTATTTCTAGGAATTTTTCTTTAAAAAAAATCCATTACATGGAGATATATATACAATACACCATCTAACACACTGTTTATAATAGCTAAAAGTCACAGACTATCTAAAAATTCCATCAACCAAAGACTCATTAAATGCGTATTATGGAATAACATTGAGCTTTTAAAAAGAATAAGATTGATATATCTGTATTAACAAGGAGAGAAAATGGAAGAGGTTGATTTTTACAAACCAGAATAGAAGACAGCAGTTACAGTACGGCTGTTTGATGATACCCTAGAAGTGCAGAGAGACTCAAAACTATTAAAAGTTGTTTGATGGAAGGAAAGAATATTGGAAAACTTGCACTTAACTGCAATTCTGTATTAACATTTTATAAAAAAAAAAAAAAAAAAAAGAATGTGCTACTTTTTAAATTAAAAAAAAAATGTTTTGCACAATTTTTCCTGGCAATTTCCAGCAGTGATGGAATTGTTGGGATAAGGCCACTGAGACACAGCTGATGGGCAAACCGCTGCAGCCTTTCTGGAGATCATTTTGGTTGAAGGAATCACAAGTCTTAAAACACACATGCGCTTCAACTTTGCAACTCACTTTCAGGAAGTTATCTTAAGGAAATAATCTAGGACATGAAGAAAAGTAAGGATGCTTACCAGCTTTGTGTATCAAGGAAGTAAACCACCAAACCTGGAAAGCAATCTAACTGTCCAATGACGGTATGCTGCTGCTGCTGCTGCTGCTGCTAAGTCGCTTCAGTCGTGTCCGACTCTGTGTGACCCCATAGACGGCAGCCCACTAGGCTTCCCCGTCCCTGGGATTCTCCAGGCAAGAACACTGGAGTGGGTTGCCATTTCCTTCTCCAATGCATGAAAGGGAAAAGTGAAAGTGAAGTCGCTCAGTCATGTCCAACTCTTTGCGACTCCATGGACTGCAGCCTACCAGGCTCCTCCGTCCATGGGATTTTCCAGGCAAGAGTACTGGAGTGGGGTGCCATCGCCTTCTCCAGTATGACAGTATGGCAGTTGTTAAATAAACTATGACCCAAAATAAACAACCCAAAATTTGTTAAATAAACACATGACCCATATGATGTCTCAGGCAACCGTTAACTTCATTTCAGAAAAGTACTCAATGACAGGGAAATAACCCACTATGCGTTATACTCACTCACAGAAAAAGGCCACTATTCATTACAAACCAGCAAAAGCAGGTTACAAAACTATATGTACATTACAATCTCAATTTTGTTAAACATAGGTGTATATTCACAGGAAAAAACCTAGAAGGATATAAACCAAAATTTTGGAGTTTCTTAATAGATGGTAAAATACAGTACATTCATTTCCTTCTTTAAATTCTTTATACGATCAAATTCTTTGTTTCAGTTTTTATAAATGTAAAGGTAAAAAATTTCTACCAGTTCTGACCTTTTAAAAAAATTAGTTCAAAATTATACAAAGACTTTACGAAATAGGTTTTTATTACATTGTTGTACTACTCTCAAGAGAAAAAAATATTCAAAACTCATACAAGACTTTGCCTTTGAAGTACAGTTGTTACAAATTTCAATTCAAAATGTCAAAAAAAACCAACAACTCTAGTATAAGCAGATTTACCAAACAAGCTTAAAGCAAGAGATTACACACCTGAAAATAGTCACCGAATCTGAGAGAGAACCAACAGCAACATCAGGGTAGGAATTTCTATCAAGGTCCATGTTTCCAGCAATTGAATATCCAAAAAAGGGTGACTTACCCTCAAGAACCTGAAATGAATAGGGCATCAGAACGGACACCTGGCTACTAAAATAAGCCTTTTATTTATGCTTTGAAGATAAGTCTCTTTTGAACTGAAGTTAAAGAGTTTACTTACAAATTATATTAAATCACAACTGAATTATAAATAAGCATACACATGATCAAACATTTCATGCATTTTATTTTCACAGAAGTTACCTGATTTATGTTGTATCTGAAAAGACAAAGAGAATTTTTGATAACCTTATGTACCATATTAAGTCAATCAGTGTATTTCAAACCAAACTTCTCTTCCTGCCCTCCAAATGTCTTATTTTCCTCTAAAGCAATTTTTAGATTTTGGTATCTGATTCTCTATGCAATTACAATCATCTCTTATGTTTGTCCAGTTTCATCCCTTCTTAATATGCTACTAAAGGAAATATATCACATTCCATCTCCTTATGCTGCCAGGGTAGAACAGTCTTTTCCTTTGGCTTAGTTGGATTTTTAATTTACCAAAGAAATTTTACAGTTTAAAACAAGCAGCTCATTGCATTTAAATCTATTTACAAGCTATTTTCTAATACATATTTTTATAAAACCAAAGTTCACACAATTTTAGATTTGTAAGTAACACATGATTAGTGTGAAAATTCACGTAAATCTAAACAATCCATTGGAAAGAAAACTACTGAGACCTTAACTATAGAAATCCAAGTTATCTGGTTACCTGTGTTGGTTTGGTATTTATTCCATTCGCAGATCCATGATAGATAAAAACCTTCCCCTTACCATCATAGGGTGCTCCAACAGCAATATCTGTTAACAACACCATGTTTTAACAAACGTCACATTTTAAAAGCATTCCAATACAATGTTTTAAAATATGTCATGAGCACTCACTATCTTAGACAATCACATAATCTATAAATCATGACCATTTCACAATCTATTTCTCTACCTGGGTAGCCATCTTGATTAATATCACCAATATTTTTGACTGCAATGCCAAACATAGAATCTTTGGTTCCATTAAGACGAATCGGCTTGACGTTATTCCATCTGCCTTGCTGGTTAATGTAGACATACGCTGCACCTCCAACTTCTCCACTTCTATCAAAATACTGTGGGGCTCCAATAACTATATCTTGCCACCTGAAAACATAATGAGGGGAAGAACTGTGAACCACTGGCCAAAATACCAGCAAGCTTAGGGAGAATCCCACATGAACGGGTACTAAGGACACAGAGATACGATAAAAAGGACCTCAAATCTGGAATTTATATCTCATCAATTGAAGTATTTTTTTTAAAAACTAGGTAGCCTCTAATAACACCCAAAGGAGAACATCAACAGTAAGAACTTGAAGCCAGTTTCCAAGTTACAACTATAGTGCAGAGAGACTCCCAGTGAAGATTCCACTCCCTTCCACCTTTGACCTTCTACCCAAGACCCAGATAGGCACCACCCACCACAGACCTTTTTATCGACTTTGTCACCAATCCCTACTTTCAACAGGACATTCTGGCTACTCCAAAATCCCCTTAAGACACCACAGAACAGAACCACGTAGGTGTCATTTTTTTTTTTTTAGTTAAATTTTAACTCTCACAGACCCATGATCCTAGGACATAGTAAAAACTGAAGACTGAAAATGTAATCCTACATCCTAGGGAGGGTAACGAATGTCTGCTACCAAAATATAAGTGAGGAAGACTGATGGGATGGTAAAAATTTGGCAGCGGAAATATCCTTTCCATCAACTAACCTGGAAGGGTATTCCCTCTCAACACCTATAGCAGCCAGAGCAGCGATGAGCTCTTTGCAAATGTAAAATAACCTCAGCGGCTCTTACCCGTCTTTGTTGAGGTCCACCACTGCTACGTCATAGCCAAATGAAGAAGCCAGCCCTTCCCCATCAAATATGTGCTCAGGGAGAAGGTGCGCAGACTTCAGGTCTCTTTTAAGCAAAACCACCGCTCCACTATGATTGGCTCTAGGAGCACCAGACACGAAAGTGATCTCATCTTTGGAAACAATACCTTTCCCCGAGTCCAAAGAAAAGCCTAGAAAAACAAAACATGGTACTTATCAACTCTTGTTTTTCAGGAGGTATCTAACACTGGTTACTTCATCACTACCTGTGGTTTCCCACCACTCTCCTTCTGACCCTCCCCACCAGCTATCATATCTATGATAAGAATTACAGAACCAGGAGATTTGACTCAAGCATAAAATAGTAGGTATTTCCCTGTTAAGGCATTTTAAAAAAGCACCTGTGCTAGTTAGCATTTGTGTAACTTCAATCATGAAGCATACATGCTACTTAAGAATCAGTTCAAACTCCATTCCAATACTGAAACTGCTGTAAAAGGAGATCAAGCTAGATACTAAATTATCCAGGGAAAGTTACATCCTGTACACCAAGATGTAACCTGACATAGCATAACTGAGTGCCTATGGGTCTTGCTATAATGCAGTGATTAGTAACTTGTATATTCATCAATCTCTTTGGTCATCAGGCAATAAAAGAATGCTAACAACATTAATATACCACAGCCAGCATTTTACTCCTTAGGGCCAACTTAGTTCTCAGACACAAACATGCAAACAAAACCATGACTGATGAGATTTGAGAACCTAGCGTAAACAATAGAGGTGAGCAAGTTGTCATCTGTATCAATTACACACTTGTTCAGAGGGCAGAAAAACATTAGAAACCTCATTATAAAGCATCAGGTAGGATGTCAGATTACCAACTGAGGTTAAATGGCAAGCAGACACAAATGTCCACGCATCAAAATTGTCCAAATAAAGCAAATCTTCCTATGTGAAGACGAGGCAGATGCAGAATACTATAAGCTCACCCTTTTAATTGGGTTTTATTTATGAAAAGCATCACCGCTACTGTTGCAGTTCTCAAATTGTGAAGCGTGTTGAAAAACAGGATACAAGTTTATAAAGGAGACACAATTGAATCCAGCTCTGGAAGCCATTCTGGCTGCAGAGCCTCAACTGCAGCATGCTTTTTGTGTGTGCTTCACTTGAAATGAAATAGAAAATAAAAAGATTTATGCTCTATATGGATCAAAAAAAAAAAATTCTTAAATGACCATGACCAAGACCATTTATTTGTCATCTCAGAGGTCACAAACCTAGGTAGCTATTCATCATCACATCAGGGGATGTGTCGGGCTGCTCCCTGGGAGGCTGTGTTTTATAAACAAACTGATCGGGATCTGTATAGGAAACGCTGGTCAAAAACAGCAGGCCTGTACACATGCACGGGACGGAAGAGATTGAAGAAAAAGCAATTATGCTTGGTAAGAGGCACACCGGCTACTGCCGTGCTCGCAATGTTGAGGCCACTGCTGCATCCGGCAAGCCACCCTCTTTGCCAGCTTCCAAACCTCATGCAGATCATTTTCCTCCTAAAACCTGCTGATTTTTTCGAAATGACAGATGCACAGACAGCCAAAATGTAACAGTAGAAATGTGACACTATTCTCCCCACCCCGACCCAGTACCCGCTTTTGAGGAAATCCATTCTGAAAGTGGCAAATGTGTTTAATAAAAAAAAGTTTAATAGTTTCACATGTTCCAGTAGACACTAAGATAAAATCCACGGGCATCTATCTTATGAACCAAAGTGTTGGCTTCTTGACCAGAAACATTAAATTGAAATGGCATAAATTAAGTAACTCATTTGAAGAGACTGTTAAAATTTATTCAATTAAAATATTGGTTTACTGAGAGTATTAATATTTACCTTGAAAAGAATTTTGCCCTGGAAAATCCTATTTAATAATTGAGACTGCAAACCACTCAGCCCTGTGTTCCCCTCCTGTCCTGCAAAGCCACTGAAAGCATTCACATACCCAGCTGCTTCCCACCCTGTCCCAATCATTTTCATGAGCATTTCTTCCCTTGGCTGGGGGAGTATTAATTGTGTGACCTTGGACTAGGAAATTCATTTCCCTCAGTGACAGGCATTTTTTCCCCCATCAGCAAAAGGAAAATAATATTTATTTTATAATATAGTTGGAAAGAACAAATAAGACCTATAAAGTAGTAATAGTGTGTGATTTATAGCATACAGTAGGTGCTTAACAAGTGGTAAGTATAAGTTTTCTCCATTCTATGTCTTCACATCAAATTCTTAATTTAGGGGTGGGGGAGTTTCTGAAAAGTTTTTTTTAATTAACAGTATGTTTATACATATCTATACAATTAGAACAATTTTTAAAGAATATGTTTATTAATACCTTATTTAGAATTATTTTTAGATCTACACCCATTTTTTTCCCCTTTTTAACCTTCCATTGTTCTAGTAAGATCTCCAGCATATGGTACTTATCTATTTTTTAAAAAGAACAGGATACTATTTAGATTTAGTAGATTTTTTACATTTTTTTCCAAGAATTACACAGTAATTATTCTTTATGTCAACTCATACCAAGAATTAAAGCTTTTAAAAGCCTTTGTGTAATTACCATAATGCACATGAATAATTTAGGACACCCATTAGTAACGCAAACAAGCGTTAGGAGTTAAGGAATTGGCACTTAGACCACAATCTGGGTGTCCTCGGAGCTGCTTTAGCAGTGCGGCTCTGGCTCGGCTGGAAAGCCCCCATGCCACCTGCCAGGGGCCTTGTGACAATCCAGAAGCGAGGCCAACCCCTGGAGAAGGGCAGTCACAAAGGATGGACCTGGAGGTCTTGACCTGCCACTTACGAGTAACTTCATAAATGTAGCTCTTCAAGAGTAGCTCTCCAAAAAGAGACTCTGAACGGAGAGGGAAGACAACTCGGCCTCTTGCTTACAACCACGCATGGTGTCATGGCTGCATGGACCGCCTGGTGCGGGTTACAGAAGCGGACATTAGCTCGGGAAACAGACCTCCACGCAGGACAGAAGATTTTAGGAGACGGTAGGTTTCCTCCTGCTTTGAGGCAGCTCAGGTCAGATACCACAAGAATCAGTCAGAATACCTCAGGGATCACCAAGCTTTAAATTCCACTAAATGCAGCCACAGGCCCCCAGCCCCAATCTGGCCTTTTCTCAGCCTCACAGTCCAGGGTCCTGTGACAGCGGTGTCACACAGAGGCATCTGAGGAGGTAGGCATGTCATCTACTCTCGTTCCTACCTAAATAACTGTTAGCAGGAACAGGAACTAGACTTTCATCATGGTCAGTCTCTCCACCAACTTCATAAGGCCCATCTTCAAAGATGTTCATGTCAAAAAAAGTGTTATTCTTTTGCTCTACACGAACAATCCCTAAAAGAATGAAATGGTAAAAAAGAAAAAAAAAATGAAGATGAAACAAAATAAAATAGATGGTTCTAATAAACATTCCTGATGTTATCATTAAGTTCAGAAAGAAAAGTTTGGAGGAACAAAAGGCAGAAGATGACTTTTGAGGTTATTAAAGTTAAAAAATCCTGTTTGTGTAGATTTTTACATCAAACAAAATTGTTCTAGTAATAAAAAAATGCCCACGTGTTTTCATGAATTATCTTTATAATGCCATGAAAATGGAATTATAGATGGAAACTGGAATGTTTAATTAACTAAACCTACAGAAAACTCTTTAATTATATGAACCTGATATATTTTACATTTTCTGTAATCCTAAATCAATTTACCTTCTTAACTATGGTGTGAAAGCGAGATTAGTATTTTGATATTTTCTTCCAATCATTTTTAACCAGAGATTTTAAATTTTCAAAAAATTTTCAGACCTAATCATTGAAAAGAGAAGATCTCACATAATAAGTCCACTATATCATTTTTTTAAGTGGTAACATTTTTAAGTCAGCATTTACAAAGCAGGCAAGAGGTATTTCCCATAAATTAAAACATACATAATTGGTGGGTGTTTTTATTTTGTTTTACTATGTATGGCATCTCTTGCCAAAATAAAACTGTTTCTAAATTCAGTGTGTTATTAGGTCAAGATAACCCAACAAATGCTGCTATGTGGAAGATTCAGCTGAGGGTGGGTAGCCTAAGGAAATTATTCCCAAAGGTTGCTATGAATGAACATACCCAGGAAGGTGTACAAGGACCATTCCTAATAGAAATCAAAACTCCGAAATTTTTGAATGAGCAATGAAAATTTTTCCCAAGATTTTTCTGACTATAGAAAATGTTAGAACACAGGATTTATTATAATAAATTTCTCCCCCAAAAATCTTATTTCTGAATCAGATGTATTTCTCTTCGCTATGAATTAGAATTAGGTAAATTGTCCTTTATAATAGAGCGGTTTTCTAAACCTGCTTAATTTCTTCAGAAGTTGAACTTTTATTACAGGGGCACTGACCATGTTCCTCCAGGCAAAAAATGTAATGTTGCGCCCTTCACCTACATCTCGAGATTATTTAAACAATACCATTCAATAACCTTTCCACAAGTTATCTGCGATCATCTCAAATTTTCCTAATTTCTCATCTGTCTTTCTAACTACCCTGCTTTATTAGCAAAACATAGCCCAAGTAATACAAGAAATGTCTGTATCAATACAATATTATTTGTATACAACACCACTCAATTCTTCTGTTTTCAGATCCCTACGTGAAAATTAAAACTTTCATGAGATAAGCAAATACAAAACAGCAAAACCTAATGCTAACTATATTTTTACCAAAGGAAGTTAATTAGTTATATGAATGTAAATTGCTGGCAGAAGGAAAAAAATCTTAGAACATACATGTGACGATTGTTTTTAAAAATCAGAATTAAGATATGTTAGTAATCCTACTCTACTTCTATAATATAAAAAATGCCTTATGATATATTCTGTTTTAATTTTAAATGTACTAAATCATGGTGCATAGGCAGAAATTACGCAGTCATTCTCATCTCCATTTCTACAAATATCCGGCATACCTTTCCAGTTGTAAGTGCCTGGGGCTCCAAACGCAATGTAATGGAAGTCTTTAGTAAAAGTAGCTGCTACACCTTGCTGGCAAGAACCAAATTTTTCATGACCTCTCAACCGGCCATCACAAAAACTCCAGTCTCCTCCATCCATATCATCTTCAATCCTGAGATTCTGACTTAGGACGTAGCACCTTCCAAAGATGTCTCGGGATTCCTGCTTCGTATTAACATGTTGTCTTTTTTCATATCGATGAGCACATGTCTGCAAGCAGATGAATAAAGTAGCTCACATGTGTTGGCAAACCTGACGTTTTTCACTACAAACCAATGAAATTGTCAACAATCAAGAGGTTAATTCTAAATGGGATGTTAAATGTGCCCTCATCCTGAGACCAGGTCAGAAAACCAGCAAATATTCCCCAAAGTTGCCAGAAGGAGACCATTATCTAGCACAGGACTTCTGTCTTACCGTCACCCAGAGAATAATGCTGCAATCTAAATACTGAAGGCCAATCTGTAATCCCCTGGAGAAGGAAATGGTAACCCACTCCAGTATTCTTGCCTGGGAAATGCCATAGACAGAGGAGCCTAGCAGGCTACAGTCCACGCGGGCGCAAAAGAGTCGGATATGACTTAGTGGGACTTCTCAGGTGGCGCTAGTGGTAAAGAACCTGCCTGCTAATGCAGGAAACATGAGAGATGCAGGTTTGATCCCTGGGTCAGGAGGATTCCCTGGAGGGCGTGGCAACCCACTCTAGTATTCTTGCCTGGAGAATCCCATGGACAGAGGAGCCTGGTGGGCTACAGTCCACAGGGTCGCACACGACTGAAGCAACTTAGCACACATACGACTCAGTGTTTAAACGACAACAGTCTGCAATTCACAGGCAATTTATGTGTAAATTTACCTGTCACATAAACAATGGGAAACACCTTATTTCATCTTCTCAATTTAATTGGCTTTTAGTGGCTACATAAACCTTGTGTGTATTCATGAAAAGAAGGAACATGTTCCAGGGGAGAGAAATCGTGGTGGACATATTTTCACAGGAATTGGGCTAAAACAAAGGCATTTTCCTTTTATCCATACTATTTCCTCATAATCAATCCTATCTTAACTTATTCTTTAAACTCTGAGATTAAGTTTATTTTCAAAGGCAGAGAGAAGCCTTTTAAAAAGGCAGAGAAAAATCATACTGCCAGGAGAGACTAAATAAACTCTAATTTTCACATATGGGTATTCATGGCCACCCTCCATATAACACAGGCTGAAAATACTTTACAATGTCCAAGTCAATGTCCTATAATGCATCTTCTCAGATGTAAAAATTCAATACTTGGTAAAATTCTCATTTTTCTCAAAATTCTACACAAATTTGTTACAGCAACCAGATTTTGAAAGAGACGGAAATTTCATCGTGATCCAGTCTGGCACTTCCAAGGCCACCTAACACATTCCATCGAACAACCCTTTTTTCTCGGCTACCACTTCTATCTGAAGTAGCCCAGAAAATAAAGAGTTTAAAATGATCTGATCCTTACTTTGCATGACCAGTCCCATATTTTTGTAACTCATCTATAATAGCTGCATAGTTCCTAGGACAAAAACCATGTACGGTTTTGCTTTGCTTTTTCAAGACCACCTAAAGTTGTAGGGACATTCTGTAAAGGCTTTTAAGTAAGGTTTTTGGATCTAAACGTTATAAGGAAAAGCAGCTTGTAGAGCCGTTTCAAAGTAAATCAGGAATCACAGAAAAAGTAATGGTTTGATTTCCTCTTGACATCAATTCCTGCTGTATAGCAGTCAGTTTTCTAGAATGTACACTCTAGGCAGGCGGAAGCTGTCTGCTCTGTTCACTGCTATAAGCCCAGCACTAGCACACAACAGGCACTCAGCGCGGAATGGACACATCTCTCTATACTTACCACAACTTTGCCGCCTGGACCCTGGCTTTGGACAGTGACTCCCATCCACTGATCTTCCTTGCTTTCCGATGAAGGGTCAGCTGCGGAGAAAGCAGCATAGGTCACACACACAGCTAGGACTTCAAAGCTACTGCAACAGGCCATGAACCAATTAATGAGCAAAAATGTAAGAAACAGCTTCTAAACTGCCTTGATTCTAAGTCTAAGTACTTAGTAAGTACAGTTACTCAATCCATAAAAATTACTTTCCATCTTAAGAAAACAGGTGAGTGGTTATTGGTATGAATGTTTCACCAAATTCTTTACATAAAATATATAATTCTACCTGGTGGCCCCTCACCTTCTGACACCCAGAGTCCCAAGTACAGAAAAGACCCTCCAAACTAACAAAAAGGGAGTTACTTCTCTGCATACCCTCAAATGTGTTACCTAATAGCATGAACTTTGCTTTTCTTTACTGGAGATGGGAAAACAAGGCCTCAGATCCACTTTCTATCTTTCTATTGATGAAAAAAAGTAAAGTGATATATTTATTTTTACCTCCTCCTTCCAAAAAGGAAAGAGGGAAACCAAAAATCTCACCGTGTGCTCTTCAGCATCAGTTTGAGCCTACTGTATAACCCTACATCCAAAATTTTGCCTTCCTTAATGAGAAGGCAGGCATGATGTTCAATTTTGAATCATTATGAAAAGATCAAAATTAAACAACTTTAGGTAGGCAGAAGGAAAAATGCCAAAATGTTAAATAAATAGGGATTATCTCTACATTATCTGTGGGTTTGGGTTTCTTTCTTTATAGTTCAATGTTATTTACAGATTTCTCACAATTAACATATATTATTTTCCAATCAGTTAAAAAAAATTGTTGCTAAAAAGATTAAAAAAACAAAAAACAAACAAGAGAAGAACATAAACATGAAGCTGCAAATCTGCGTCGACCAAGAATGCCAAGTTAGGCTTGGCTGCAGCTTCTCAGGACACCAATTGCTCTGCCTACCACACAGTCTATACAAAACAAGCCTCTATCTGAGACAGTAGGGAAATTTTATCCATGTCGTCCAGCTCTCATTTTAGAGAGATCTTATATTTAACAGCCTTTCTCCCTAATATTTTAACAGCAAATGAGAACTTTTGGCTGCTGAGTACAGGATACACATTCAATTTTCTGAACCATTTTTCAACAGTCTCCTGTAGAACCTCAACACATCACTAGGTGGCAATATCAATACACCATACCAGTTTGGAAACCAGGGTTGGGGAGACAGCAAAAACAGGGCAGCCAAAGTGACTTAAAAAGTAAATGTTTTCAGGGCAAGCAAGAAACAGTCAAGGCCCATGCAATTAAGAGAGGCCTCCTCTCCAAGAATAAATGCTTGTCCCCCTCTTTCCTTCCTCTTGGAAAGGCCAAGTGGGTTGGCCAAAGGAACACTGAGCAAGCACAGAACACACCGTCGTTATCAAATTCAATTCGCGTGCACGGCCCCCGGGAGGTGATGTCGCAGCTGTACAAGCCTCCTGTTCTGTTGGCCTTCTGCAGTGGAAGGGCCACTGCACGGGGAGCCCCCACGAGCAATCTGTTGACGAAACAGAGAATTTGGAGATTTGAGCTGAATATGCATTTAACATTTAGAGACAGAGCCAAGAGATACTGGAATTATTCTCTTGTCAAAAAGCCGCCTAATTCTCTGCCAGTTTAGGTGGTGAGAGAGAACAAAGGCAGAGCCCGTGGCACACAAACAAAGATGCAAGTAAAGCACAAGAAGAGGGGTTGTTGAAACAGGTGAAAGATACGCCCGTCTCTCACAGTATCAGCAGCTCGCTGCCGGGCACGAGTCTGGTGTTTTAGAAGACACTTTCCACAGAGCTTGCCCCCTACACCTAAGCCAAGGACATCACAAGGAACTCAGACAAAACAAACACTCCCTCACTGGGGGAGAAAAATGGTCACATTAAACTGAAATGATAATACGTCTGTTTCTAACAGTGTCTTCTTAGGGTGGGGGCGCGGGGTTCAAAGGTAATTTTTGAATATCCCCCAGGTTTCCAGTTTATATACTGTTTAGTTGATTAAACCAGGTGGCCACTGGACTGAGGTGGGTCTAAGGCTATGGCAGCCTATGGAAGCAAACTGAAATCCCAGCCTGTAAATGTCTCAAGGTTACAAAACCAAACCCAAGGGCAACCGATCACAAACAGGCGCACCCAGACGGTAAGCCAATCGAATCATTTCCTCGCTTTGCTTCCTTACTGTCCTTACTTTCTGTGTCTTTCCCTGCTCCTGCTGGTTCGACACTGCTAGGTTTGCACTGATTTCTGCTCAAATAAACTTGTCAAGTTTTTAATATGCCTCAGTTTACCTTTTAACAATTTAGATTTGGAACCAAATCTTTGCCCGAGACACAACTCGACTGAATCACTGTTTTGTAGCCTCTTTCTGCATCAATTCTCACTTTCTGGTACTTGGTCATCTTGACAAGCTCTTCTATCATCCAATCAGTCTCCACCAAGGATTCAGAGATGGTCTGAGAGTACCTTCTATGCAGTAGGCACCACAATGTTCCCTCTCCCCTCCCACCTCACGGTTCTTGCCACCTCCAGTAAGACAGGATTCTAAGCTAAACCCACAATCCTTAAAAGCTGACTGCTTCTCAGCCAATGGGATCTTTAAAGATCCACTATCTTTCTGCTGTGTTCTTTTGCTAATGCCTTTATTTTTTAATTGAAGGATAATTGCTTTACAGAATTTTGTTGTTTTCTGTCAAACCTCAACATGAATCAGCCATGGGTATACATATATCCCCTCCCTGTTGAACCCCCCTCCCATCTCCCTCCCCATCCCACCCCTCTAGGTTGATAGAGAGCTGCTTTTGAGTTTCCTGAGCCATACAGCAAATTCTGTTGGCTACCTATTTTACATATGGTAACGTAAGTTTCCATGTTACTCTTTCCATACATCTCACTCTCTCCTCCCCTCTCCCCATGTCCATAGTCTATTCTCTATGTCTGTTTCTCCACTGCTGTCCTGTAAATAAATTCTTCAGTACCATTTTTCTAGATTTCGTATATGTGCATTAGAATACGATGTTTATCTTTCTCTTTCTGACTCACTTCACTTTGTATGATAGGTTCTAGGTTCATCCACCTCATCAGAAGTGACTCAAATGTGTTCCTTTTTATAGCTAAGTAATATTCCATTGTGTATATGTACCACAACTTCTTTATCCATTCATGTGTCAATGGGCATCTAGGTTGCTTCCATGTTCTAGCTATTGTAAATAGTGCTACAATGAACAAATGAACAATGGGATACATGTGCCTTTTTCAGCCCTGGTTTCCGCAGGGTTTATGCCTAGAAGTGGGATTGCTGGGTCATATGCTGGTTTTATTCCTAGTTTTTTAAGGAATCTCCATACCATCTTCCATAGGGACTATATCAATTTACATTCCCACCAACAGTGCAAGAGCGGTTTCCTTTTCTCCACACCCTCTCTAGCATTTATTGTTTGTAGACTTTTTAATGATGGCCATTCCGACAAGTGTGAGGTGACATCTCATTGTGGTTTTGATTTGCATTTCTCTAGTAATGACCAATGTTGAGATTGGCCATCTCTATGTCTTCTTTGTAGAAACATCTGTTTAGGTCTTTCGGTTGCTAATATCTTAATTACCATCAGTTTTACAGTCTTTGGGGTCTGGCTAACTGACAACAAGGAAAAGAAATAAAGAGAAAAGGATATACACCAGACACTGGACAGAGAGAAACAGAGCTGAAAGAGCAACCAGGCTAGAGCTGGGAAAAACGGCTGGGAACACAAATGTAAACCAACAGCCAACTCCCAAAACAGAAAAGCCAATCCTGGCCTTCAAGAAACTCGTAACTCTCAGATGCAAATAACAAAAACTAAGACAAATAATTATACCACCCTCTCCCAGCTCAATGACAGACAGGCCTTATTGCTTTTGTCTTTGCTATGATCCCAATAAAGGATTTAACATACTTTCTTTTAAAACCAATGCAGTGCAGTAGGTACAAGGAATAAAAATGCACTGAGAAAAGAGAGAGGGCTGCCAGACTCTGCCAGGGAGAGCCAGTGAAGCAGACCTTACAGAACACTGGCAGACTCACTCACATGTGAACCCGGAGCCCTAGCACCATCCTTCCCCCCAGCCCCTCGGATGGCAGCACCATCAGCCTCTACCTCCAATCTGTCCAGCATTTACAGGATGAAGTGGCACACTCCAAGGTACAGAACTGGAAGAGACACTGGGCAGGACCTCTGGGCAGAGCAAGGCCAAGGGCTGCTATCCCACACCTATTTCGTTAACATCATCCTTGCTTGATCCCAAGGATTGAGACCAAGAGCTGCAAGGTCAACTAGCCTAGACCCTGTGAGTGAACAAGTTCAGTGACTCAGCAAGGGTGAAGACGGAACCCTGTCCAGGTACTGGGAGGGATAAGCAAACTGCTGGGGTCAGAAGCACAGCATGTGGGCACTGGAAGCACTGGAGAATGTGTTCAGCCCTCTAACTCTACAGATGAGCAAACAGAGGCTTTTGGGAGGAGGGCAAGTACTCTCCCCTAAGGTCTCCTAGGTAGCTGAGAGTCAGGGAAAAAACTACTTTGGAGCCATGTTCTCTCCATTCCTTTAAATTGCTTCCTAGGAAATAAAACCCAGGATTTTTCAGGTGTTTACAGTCCAGCTGGAAGGGCAAAACCTACACAAGTGAAACACTGAAACAAAACCGGTTTCCTTTCCTGACAGATTTAAGACCAATTCAGAAAGTGTGAGGGAAGGCGGAGCATTTTTGCAGCTGGGTGGGGTGAAGGTCCGGAGGAGATTTCCTATAAAGGTAATGATGACTCCAAGGAAAAGGCGGGAAAGAGCAGGCCAGGAGTTCCAAGGTTATTACAGTGTATCTTCTCTGACCACTTCCTCTCCTCATCCCCGCCCAAGGAGCCTGGCAAGCTACCCCAAAGGCAGGTATTGGGCTTGTTATTTCCAGTTGACCGGCCTTGCTGATTCCTTCGTTTATTCATTCCACAAACATTTAAGAGCCTCCTAGGATGAGTAAGAATTGCCCCCTGTCCTTGCCCAACCCTGGCCCTGCGGAAGCCAGATCCATTATCTTTAAATTGCAGGGAGGTAGAAGCCATGCCACGGTGGGGCAGAGTGCTGTGCCTGGTCCAGAGGGCGCTAAATCTGCCCCAAGGAAGTGTCACCTAGAGATGTCAGGAGCTGGAGGTGGCCCGGTGAGGGGCATAGCACGTGCAAAGGCTGACAGGGAAGGAGCCAGAGTTAATGGAGGCATAAGAATCGGCGATGCAACAAGAAGGGGATGGGCATCCTGGTCTGTAGAGCTCCAGGTTCTGGTGCAAAGGGCCACAGAGGCGCACCTGCCGAGCAGGCTGGCTTCCGCCAACCCTTTAGCCCAACACGTGCTTCCGGGTTTCCTGTTGTTGACAATGCTGCGGAGATTGTTCCATTTACACAGACAATCCTTCAGATCAAGCTGCTCCCTCCAGCTCCTTCCGGCCACGACCCCACCCCCACCCCCCAGCTACCTGGGAGGACTTCTGCCTCTAGGTACCTGCAGATTTCCAGTTTCCCTGACCCTCTAACACACAAGCATGACAGACTGGCCCTTCAACTCCAGTTTGCTGGCTGGTTATAGGAGCTGTGGCAGCAAAAATTTCCCTTGTGCTATAAATGCCAAGCTCCTATAGAAGATTTTGGGGTGGGGGGACAACACGGAAGGAAAAGAGAACTTGACACAACGAGAGAAACGTGCCTCTGGAAAACAGTTGTCACATTGTCTCCTGTGTTCCCAGCCCTGTCCTTTCTCCCAGGTCCCTGCTCTAACTGCACCCCATTCCGTGAAACCCACACTTAGAGGAAAATCAGGAAAACAAAGGGGAGGGCAGGTGGAGCTCAGTCAGATAATATCAGAGTCCTAGAAAAGGTAAGGAAGCACTTTGATGGAAGAACCTGGTACCCCCCCTCCCCCGCATCAAAGTCAACAACAGACAGGTGTCTTAATCCTCAAGGTAAAGTTGCCCTTGTTTGTTCAGGAACTAAGCAAATTCTGATTTCTGCTTAGAACCAGCCTTCGTCACAAAAGATCACAACCCATTCGCTAAGGCTATGCCTGGCAAGGACAAAGAAATGAAAACAGAGCTGTATGTACCCAGTCAATGACATTGGCCTGGTGCGACCCCTCTACTTCCTAATTAAGTCTTTTAGGACCTGGGCACTGGCCTAAGCCAATCAGAACCAGCCAGCTCCTGGGATAGCACAGCAAGTGCAGCTCTAGGAGGGGCAGCTTGAATCTGGGGGGAAGACTCGGGCCGCATCCAAATCCACTTTCTGCTCAAATCCTACTTTTTTGCCCCCTGTGAAGCTGGTTTTAGTGAGCAGCAGGCAGTCTGGGCATTGCCTGGATGCCCCACAGCAACTCCTAGGACCCAGGCAGCAGCTGCCAGGCCGTTCATTTTCCTTTAAGCAGCAGCAGCAGCAGTGGCTGCTCTTCTTACTGACCCACCCAGGATGAGTAGAAGAATTCAGAAGTACGGTAGCAACTCACATTCAGAGTGACAGGGATCAAGGGACCTAAAAGTTATGGCCTTCAAAGGGAAATGGTGGAAATTAACAGAACACGGTCCAAGAAACCTATTCCCTTATCAGGTCAAAAGAAAAACTGTAATCAAGGAAGGGCAAGAGTCTGAGTTTGAACTTAGATTGTTTTAGACACCAAAATGAACAAGAAAAATTACTTCCCAAATTGCTTTCCACAGGGCCAGTAGATGATCACCTCCACTGTTTTCAAGCTGTACTGACATAAAAACCACCTTGGGATTCTAACATATTGGAAACCTACCTGTAAGATACAAAACTCAAAATGTGCAAAGCCACATCATCTTTAAAGATGAGAAATAAAATTTGAAATACTGAAATACAATGTCAAACTACACAACTGTGGCAGTAACATAAATTCAGGTCTTTGGAGTCTAGATCAAAATTCTTGGCACAAAGATCCAGGACCCTATCATGCTAATCACAAAATTATTTCAAACTTCAAATAAGCCTTACTCCTGTTTCCTATAGTCAAGTTCTCTCCCAAATAGAGTCGGTATACTTTTGCATAACTATTAATAAAGCAATCAAAAGTTCTCAACACTGGGGTACTTTTAAAACTCTAAGGACAATAGCAGCTTTGCTTCATTGTTTTTGGCACTAATTCATTTCCTCAAGGATTAAAGATTCTGTCTCTAGCTATGCAACTTTGTCCCAGGAAATGTGAAATACTGCTTCATTAGAACAAGGACACTATTATTGCTTAACTTAAAACACAGCCTTCTTAGTTTGTCCAAATTAAGCCTTAAATTAGAAGATGACATTAAGAATTCAACTGTCACCTCTACATTTAGCCCATCTTCGAGTTCAGTCCTTAATTTTTAACAGTAATAATGACAAATGGCAAGAAATAAAAATGAAAGAATTTATAGTAGAGAGCAACAGATTCCACATTCATCCCAAGACCCTACTCTCCGGGCAAACTCCTTTTTAATTCTGGATTTTTTAAAAAACTCTGTAACTCTAGATATTATGCTGATACATTTATTTCTCAATTTATCAGTTTTAGGCAATTAACTGTTGATGCCACAATAGGAAAAAGAGAGAGCTTAAACTATGAGCTACTTTCCCTCCTATGTTTAATAACTACATTATTTCTTCTATTTGCTACCCTTTATGTTTCAAGTAATGTATTTTAACTTTTGTTTACCCTTCATCAACTTTTGACAAAAAAAATTTTCCATTCCCCAGTTAAGAATATGATGCTATCTGCACTGTTTCCCCAACTTTCCTCTTGGTTTCTCTAAATCCTATTTTTACACTATTATCAGAACCATTCCCATTTACATTTTGTGTTGTAACCAGTTTGGTCACCTGTTCTTTTCTATAGCCAGGTAAATGTTATTCAGTGCTGAACCAAACAGCGTTGAAGTTACTCTCTATCAGGCACGACCATCAGAAGCTCTTGGGGATGTCCCTGGCGGTCCAGTGGATAAGACTCCACAGCTCTTGAACCTACGCCCTAGAACACACACAACCAGAGAAGCCTGTGCTGCTGCAACAAAGTGTCTGTGCAGCCAAAGGAAAATATAAATAAAATTTGAGAAAAGCTGTTGGCCCCCAAGGGTATTGTTCCTAGCATCAAGGTCACGCAGACTTGCTTTCCTTACATTCTATCAATTGTTTGGTGTGCCTGACATTTGGACCACGACTTCTGCTTTCCTTGGCATTCTCATGACCTTTATTTCCCCTTCCGTTGTTTGCTTCCATTCCAACCTCTATGGTTTCTAAGCTCCCAGTCATACCTTGGGTGGAAGTCAGGAGCTGTCTTTGCTCAGATGTCCTCCTCAGGGCCCTTGGAGCTCCTGAGTGTTCTTCTAGAAGCAAGGTCAGAGTCATCTCTGGCCATTATACGGGGTCATCCTAGCCCTTCCTTTCATTGCCCTCTCAAGTTGGTCTCCTTTGACCTAGGAGCTCATGTTTTCCTCTTTTGATTTTCTTAAATGTCATCCTAAAGAACAGTACATGATGGGTAAACTGAGTCGCTGCATATTCAGAAATGTTATTTTGCTCTGCTCTTGACTGAGAGCTTGGGTGTAGGATCTAGGTTGGACAACACATTCTTCAGAACCTTGACATTAGTGCTCTAATTTATTCTAGAATCCAGTGTTGTCAATGAAAATTCTGACGTTAAGTCCTATTTTCATTTCTTAAAGGCGACTTTTAGGCTCTGCATTTTATCCGAGGCATTCCAAACAGCACAACAACAGTACCTATGTTGAACCATTACTTACTCACCATGTGCTGTGTGGCTTCTTTCAATCTACAGAGCTAGGACGTCAAGTTCCAGAGAATTCTCATGGTGCATCCATCATGTCACTCATTCCATTTTCTATTCTCTCTGGAACCTCTGTTAGCTAGTCAGGTGTCGGACCTCCTGGATTAATCTTTACCCTTTCCTTCCCTCTTTATAGTTCTGAGATTTAATTTTCTAGTATTTCTAATTTTTAAGTTTCAGCAATTAAATTTGTAGTGTCCAAAAGCTCTTTGATGGATTGTGCCTTTCACATAACAATGCACCCTATTCTTATTTTGTGAATTAACATATCCTCAAAATTCTAAACATTTTACCTAGAAGGGTTTTTCCCCCTCTGTTCTTTCTGCTTCTGGATTTTCTTCCAATTTTCCTTCTGGTTTACTTCAGGCATTCCCTTTTATGCTGCCAGCTCTCATCACATGTCTGATAATCCTTGTTTCCCTTGCTCTGCTCTTGTCTAAAAAAGGTCAGTTTTTGGCTCCGTCTCACCTCGATCAGGAATTCTGAAAGGGAGTTCTGGGTGGGGCCTGCTGACAGAGGAGTCACTTTAGGCTGAGTGAGTAGGGACCTGCTGTCATGACTGAAAACCCATCTTCAATGCTAGAGGTGTGCTAAGTCGCTTAAGTTGTGTCCGACTCTTTGCACCCCTATGGACTGTAGCCTGCTAGGCTCCTCTGTTCATGGGATTCTCCAGGCAAGAGTACTGGAGTGGGTTGCCATGCCCTCCTCCATGGGGTCTTCCCAACCCAGGGATGGAGCACGTGTCTCCTGCATTGGCAGGCAAGTTCTTTACCACTAGTGCCATCTGGGAAGCCCCAAAGCCAGAGGAAGAAGGCTGAATTCCTAGGGTGCCAGCATTCACACTAAGGAAACCTAGCTTTCCTTAGCTGTTTTTCAAATACCATAACTGTGTCACTTACGTTTACAAGAGTCCATTCTTATCTCTGAGACATAATCATTTAAGCTTTGTAAAACATGTACCTGTCAGCATTTCCATCCCCTTTCCCCCTCAAAAAAAGTACTATGTTTTGTTTTGCTAGAGTGTTAACTGCCAGCATTCCACACTCAAGAGAGACGGGAATGAAGGTGTTACCTGGCACCTGCGGTCCAGCCTTCAGACCTTCACCTCCAGATCCACCCCTCACTCCCAGTCCCTGCCGCAGCTGAGGGGTCTCAGGGTGGACACAGGGTGGCCCCTGCAGGATACACCCGTGAGTGTGGCTCCCTCCCTTGGGAAGTCATAAGTCAGATCCCAATCTGCTTTCTGCCTTTAGTAATAATCTCGCAGCCATCACGGAGCCTTGAGGAGCCTGCAGGGGAACCTGCACACCTAGTCAGCCATCTGAAACCATAAATCAAAATCCAATCATTTTTGAAGGAATCTGAAGGAATCAGATTTTTCACCCAGCCTAGAGTCCTTGTAATTAGAAGATGAATGTCCTTCTCCCAGCTATTACCACACCATCTCTATTATAACTGCCACACCTCAAATACCAAGGATGCCTCATAAGACTCCATGCATGGGGGGGGAAAAATCCTTTTTTAATCAGTTTGTATATTTATGTCTTTATGAATGTAGATGAAACAGTCCACTGACATTTGATCATTTATACAAAGGTTTTGAATAACATTTTATTTAATATTCATTTAATAGTTTTATTTCATGAAGCAATTAATTGTATTCAAACTCCAAAAGCTGCTTTGACATTACTTTCTGAAGGCACTGTCTAACCAGTTTTTTCAAAGCATTTCTAGGACATTTTCAAGTTTATAACCACATCTAAGACTTGCAATTATGGTGTCAAATCCTGAGAATTATTACTAAATGTGAGCTAAACTTCTTTGCCTTTTGAAATCAACATATTTTACTTAAATATTAAAAAAAATTAACCTCTATCAGCACCCACAATTATAACTGATTGCGGTCCCTTTGGGCTACTGTGTTTTCGGCAAACAAAAATTTGTCGCTCAAGTAAAGTAATCAAGAGTGCAGCTCTCATAAGAGAATGATTTTTATAAGGGCTCAAATATAAGGTGGCATAATTTGGGGATAAAAAATAGATTTTGCCTTATATTTAAGGATATACAGAGAACAGCTCTAAAACCCCCAAGTTGGAGAGCTCTCTGTAGCGGACAGGCATCTTACAAAAGGCCCCAGGTCATACCTTCTCCTCCTCTGAAAGGTCTAGGCCCTTCCACACAGAGGCCACACTGTAGTGAGTCATTTTTGGTCAGCGTGTCCACAAAGTGGTTAAAGCTTCCTGCCCTTAGCTGGGCTGACAAGGTGCAGGTTTCCCCAGCACACGCCTGACTCACACCTGGGGACCTGGGCCCCTTTTATTCTCAAAAATGTCCCAGTTTGGTAGACAAATTATACAGTCCTCCCAGCCTCAGATACAAGGAGAGCAATGGAACCTGACTGATGCAACAGCCTGAATTTAATAATGCTATCCCTGACAGTCTAACTGTGTGGCTGGGTTTGGCCACAGTCACACAGCTACCAGGGAGTTTATTTTGGCCTGGGAGGCCCTACAGTCAATCCCCATGTGACCAGGCTACCCGAGAACAGCTTGTCTGGTCACCAAAGCTCCACTGGCCTTCTGAGAGCCCCTCTTCTGGCCAGACTCAATCTCCAGGTGTCCACCAACAGAAGCACTGTCCCTCCTCTGCCAAGGACCGGTGATAAACAGGGAACGTCCACACCCCACTCATCATCCCTGGCCACCATCATCAAACCTGGTAACCTGCCCAGACTGCTCGAGTTTTATCCGTTCCTCCCCTCCTTCCTTCTCCACCAGGTGAAGAGAACAGGAAGCACTGAGTCTTACTTGTGCTTTAATCTAAACTCTGCCTCTGAAACAAATTCCTTCAGAGGAGAGAGGGCCTGCTTCTCTCTCTTTTGGAATCAGTCAATCAGTCTCAACTAGAGAATCAGTCAATCATCAGACTAACCCCCTTGTTAGGCTTTCCAAACAAAGTGTATATCATATATGTTATTAAAGTCATAAAACAAACTATTCTTTTTGTGATGACTGGTTATTTGGAGATCTAAAAATATATGCGAGAACTCTGCACTCACAAGAATTGACATCCAGCAGCAGTCAGCTGTGCACTAGCAAATATTATTGTATTAAACATGTACTATTAGTCCTAAAGAATCATTTCCAAACAACCTGAAAACTAAGTATAAGTATGTTGGCTAAAACTCTAGCCTTCCAAGAAGTAGTCAAATAGGAAACAAACCGGTCTTTTTCCAGGGAAGTCACTGCTATTCACAATCATGTAGCAGTGACCCTCTGCCTGGCTGAGTGTCTGGACACAAAGTCTCTGCCCTCACATAGGTCAGGGGCATGAGGCACCTAGAATGCATCTCGATGAGGGCACAAATCTTGCTGTTTTTGACCCAGAGACCCATCCCAAGCTCCTGGAGCAGGTGCTGGCACATGGGGGTGCACAAGTACTCACTGAAGAAGGACCACAGTCCAACCCCCTCCAGGTGAGAGTGTAAGAGCCACTCTCCACTGCCCTGATGGCAAAGAAAGTATCAGAGGTCATTACTACTAAGCAACCTGGTGGCAACAGCCATCTATAACAAGACCTTGAGTTGAGGTTTGTTAGTTTTCTGTGGCTGCTATACAAGTTACCACCAACTTAAGTGGCTTGAAACAGATTTCTTATCTTACAGTTCCCATAGTTGAGGAGTCTAGAATGGGTGTCATTGGACTTAAAAAAAAAAAATCAAGGTGTTGACAACTTTCTGAAGATGAGATTTCCTTGCCCCGCCAGCTTCTAAGGTTGCCTGTACTCCTTGGCTCGCAGCTCCTTCTTCCATCTGGGAGGTTAGCAGCAAAGCACCTTCAGATCCCTTTCCTGCCTCCCTCCCTCTTCCACATCTGTAAGGATCCCTGTGATCACACTGGGCCCGCCTGGATAATCCAGAACAATCTCGCTGATCTTAAATCAGCTGATTAGCAACTTTAATCCATCTGCAACTTGAATTCCCCTTTGCCATTTAACGCAGTCACAGGTTGGGGTGGTGGTGGTGGCGGGGGGTGGTGTTGAGGACACAGACTCTGTAGGCATTATTCTGCCTATCAGAGCAGGAAATCTAAACAGTCTCTTTCATACTGAATTGTACACACACACCAAGAACTTGACTTTGGAACAGCATCCTAAAATGCTTTTGCTGAGGCTACGTCTATGTGAAGAGCACACTCGGGGGTTACCTTCTCCCTCACTTTCAACCCGTTTACACTAGGCTTCTTACAAACCCCTCAACTACTATGCTCTCCTGGCTCAGCACGCTACTCTCCCACCCCCTGGAATCCTCCCACTCTCCTCTTCAGGTCACTGCTTAAAAACCTTACTGCACCTTCCAGTCTAGGTCAGGTCCCACCTCTTGGAAGTCCTCCTTTACTTGCCCTCCACAGCACGACCACGTCAGCAATTCTAACGTGAGAGGCGCACCAACCACCTGCCCCACCAGAAGGTCGGCCCCATGGGGCCGGTGGCACATCTGCTCAGCTCATGCTGGGCCCCCCAGTGTCCAGCTTAGGGCACAGCACTTAAAGGACACTCAACAAGTATTTCTAATGAACCAAGTTCATCTCAGTAATACACGCAAAAGCAAAGTTCACTTTTAATAATTTCAACACAGCAGATTTAAACTAAACTGAGAACCCCACCCGGAGAAGGCAATGGCACCCCACTCCAGTACTCCTGCCTGTAAAAATCCCATGGACGGAGGAGTCTGGTAGGCCGCAGTCCATGGGGTTGCAAAGAGTTGGATACGACTGAGTGACTTCACTTTCACTTTTCACTTTCATGCACTGGAGAAGGAAATGGCAACCCACTCCAGTGTTCTTGCCTGGAGAATCCCAGGGATCGGGGAGCCTGGTGGGCTGCTGTCTATGGGGTCGCACAGAGTCGGACACGACTGAAGCGACTTAGCAGAAGCAGCAGCAGATAACCCCACCACTGTTTCTGTAAGTGCGGGGAGCTGCCTGTGAGAACGGGGTCCGTCCTTTGTCTGAAAGACACAGCTCTGGGAGCTGCCTCAGTCCTTAAGGGTTTGCTTGCAAACATAGCTCTCTGTCCCGCCACCCCAAAGATTAGGCGATTATTTACCGCAGACACCTGGAGTTCTGGACAAACTTCTCACACACAGGGAAATGTTATCTGGTATAAGAAATAATAACAGGGTGCCATTCCCACGCTCTCAAGATTTCTTGTGACTTTTTGTAAGATGTATAGGTCAACCAAGAAAAAGTTAACTGTCTTGTCTTTCTCACACTCTCCTGTATAAATATAAGATGCTGAATAAAGTCGTGGTCAGACCGCTTCCCTTTGTGGAGACGTGTCTGAACCTCTCGACCCCATCTTTGTTGTAGAATTCTTTTGCTGTAGTTTTCCTTCTCAGCCGCGCCGTGCACGTTCTCGGGATCTGATCGACTTTGCCGGCTGGCACCGGCATATAAGCGGCCCTGGGAAAGGAGAGGAAAATGGGGAAACAGCACTGCCTACCATCACCACACTCCCCACCCCTTGGCCGAATTCCAGCACGTCAGACATTCCTAGAGGGCTCAAGTTGGTTTTCAAAAAAAGTCTGTATTTTGTTTTGTACGGTGATGTCTAAACGGTATGTCACAGCTAGAATTATAAAGCATAATGTACCGTTGTTTTAAAACATTTTTGCCAACGAATTTGAATAAATGATGGTGAAATGCAGGCAGCCAGTTTGAGGACACGACCTTTCAGTCATCCACCTGTTCATTTTCAGGAAGTATCTCCACGCCCCAACTTCAGGACCACTCTGCCTACACAACTCCCTACCGCAGTTACCTATTGGGAGGCATCAGTGGTTCCAATTTCCAGGATTCCTACCAATGAACACATTCCCAGGAGACTTAAAGGAAACTAGTCTCCCCTCATGGAATGCTCAGCAACACCTTACATAGACAGCACTTGGCCTCCACGGCCCACACTGCATCTGGGAACCAAAAGAGGGGCTGGGGGGTTTCAAAGGTAGCTTTATATCCATGCTCTTACCCATGACTCAGCTGCAACAACACACACCAAAATGAGCCCATTCAGTGGGTTATGAGAGAAAGCGTTAGAAACATCACTTATCAAATGAAGCTTGAATTTTGCTCCTGGTTTTAAACACATAGAATCTATAGACCTAACGTTTGTGAATGCCTTTACTTGACCCACATTGGATTCTCAGCAGGATTACTTACAGATGAGAAAATACAGAACTGCCCTGTTCCTATACAGGGAGTCACCATGTCTAGTCCTGTGACATTGCCACAGTGTTACCACATCACTTCCCCTCCACGCCCCACCGAGACTCCAACCAGACCTACCATAGGAAAGCATCCTTTCCGCCAGGCTCTTGGCTCATGCTTCCACACTGTCCACTCCCTGCAGAACATCTGTCCCATCCCCAACTCCTCCCTACACTCCCACTCGACTCCAGCATCATCTCCATTGGTGACGTCCAGCCCTCTCTGCCTCCTCAGGTGCTGGTGGCCACAGGTGGACCAAAGCTGAGCGCTGGTATCCCTTTGGGCAGATCCCCTGCCTACCAACCCCTACCAGGCCCCGGGTTCCTGGAGGAGCTCACAGATCCCAGCTTGATCTCATCTGAGCTCCTAATTTTAGGGGAACAGGAATCAAGGGTCAAAGAGGACCTGTCCAGGTCCCCTGGTCAATTATACAGCCTACATTTCAGACCTTAATAGTCAAGACAAGTAATCACCTGGAAAAAGGAACTAGAAGATCAAGGGAAACTGGACAAGGAAACGGACTACATTCCACCTCTTTCTTAATCAAATTCTGAAACCGTATTTCTTTCACTGAGAGGAATCCCCAGAATATCAAATTCCTCCACAATCTTACCTCAATCTAAGATTGAGCGCTAGGGGCTCCTCTTCTCTGTTAAGACTTTGTCATTGTTCAGTTGCTCAGTCATGTCCGATTCTTTGTGACCCCATAGACTGCAGCATGCCAGGCTTCCCTGTCCTTCACCATCTCCCTTAGCTTGCTCAAACTCATGCCACTGAGTCGGTGATGCCATCCAACCATCTCACCCTCTGTCGTCCCCTTCTCCTCCTGCCTTCAATCTTTCTGAGCATAAGCGTCTTTTCTAACAAGGCAGCTCTTCGCATCAGATGGCCAAAGTATTGGAGCTTCACTGTTAGACTTTATGTGATAATTCTAGGGGAGGGGGGCACCACATGCAGAGCTTTGAACTGTGGGCTCACTTCCCTTATGGAGAAGCAGAGGGACCCCAAAGTCTCAGAGACCCCATGTCTAGTTTCATGCTGACCCTCTGTCTTGTCTAACCAGGAACTAGACGGGGCAGCTGGAGGAGAGGGCAGGAGGCCTGTGTGAGCCTGCTGATACTTGCCAGGTTTATCTTCCTGCCTCGCCAGGAGCTCCAACAGATCTTGGGAGTCTTTCCACGTCTCTGGCTATACTCTTGTCCTGGGGCTAGAAACACCTTCAATTAACAGGTGACTCTCAGAACATCTGTTTTCTGTCCAGGCCTCTCCACTAAGAACCACACCCCAACACCCAGCTGTCTACTGGATGTCTACACCTAGCACCTCACAATTACTGTGTTTAACACTGAACTCAGCTTCCTTCCGCCCAACTACGCTCCCCACAAGTCTTTCCTCTCTTGATAAATAAATACTGTCCACCCAAGTTTCTGCTCTGGCCAGAAACCCAGGTGTCACCCTGGACTCCTCACTTTCCCTCACCTCTCACATCCAAGGCATCAGGGCACGCTCTCCCTTCCGACTCTATTCTACCCTCACCCACTTCTCAGTGGCTACTTTGCTATCAGGACATGAGCCTCCATCTGGTTGCACCTGGACAAGAGTAGTACCCTTCTGACTGGTCCACCTGCTTCCACTCTCGTCCTACCCAAGCCCATCTCCACAAAGCAATCTCTGCTCTTTCTACGTCTTAAGTCACATCACATCACCCCTCTTCTTAGCCCTCTCTTGGTTCCCATGGCCACCGGCATGGAATTCAACCACCCACCATGCTCCACGAGGCCCTACAGAACCGCCCTTACCTGCGGCTTCAGCCAGGTGAATACTCCTGCCACACTGGCCTGGCTCCTGTCATTTGAACACACCCACCTGGTTTCCATCTCAGGGTCTCTGCAGCTGCTTCCTTCAGCTGAGAACGCTCTTGCCGCAGACCTTTGTGGATTGCACCCTTTATATCCCTTAGGGCTCAACTGAAAAGTCACCTTCTCAACTCACCCTCCTTACTAGCAAGAGCTCTCCCCTAAGTCACTCTCTACAGACTCGCCCTGTGTAAAGACTGTCGCAGCCCTCAGCAGTACCGAAAAAGATGTTCGGCGCTTTGTGTCAACTGCTTGTCTTCCTCGCACTGGAATGCTATTGGCTCCAAGGATGCAGGGGCTCTTCTCTCACTCCCCGAACTCGCACCTAGAGCAGTACCTGGCAGGTCGATACTGCTCACACATCCCAAGATTTGTCTTAGCAAAGAGACCGCACGTCTGAGTAGGGAGCAAACTACTCACCTTTGTACGAACTCTCTAATTACAAAGTCCTTAACATAAGCTTTTTTTTTTAATGAAATATCTATGGTTTTATTTATTTATTTAGGTCACACCATGTAGCATGTGGGATCTTAATTCCCCGATCAGGGCTCCAATCCGTGCCCCCTGTACTGGGAGTGCAGTCTTAACCCCTGGACCACCGAGGAAGTTCCCTTGATTCAACTACGTCTCAGCAATTGGGAGGTAGGTGTCTGCATCGCGGAGGTGAAGACACTGAGGCTCAGATGCAACCTGACACGGCTGGGGCTTCAAGCCCAGTTACCTTCTCACTGCAGTGGCAGCCAGCCCCTGCCGTCTGGCCCCACACGAGCCGCCTGCCCCAGCTGCCCCTGTGCCCCTCACTTGCCCAGCACACACAAGTCTTGGTGGCTTGGCTCACACCATCCCGCCCCCAATTCACCAAATCGTCCTCAACAACTACTTCCAATTCCAGCTCTAGGCTTTATGCATCAAGACTCTGCCTCAAGGTTCACCTCTCCAAAGTAAACTTGCCTGGACAAGGATTTCTCCCAACGTCATTCAAGTAGACTATTCCTTGAGGGCAAGAATCTGGTGCCATTAAAATAATCATAATCATAATCATAATCATAACCTCGAGGGATGTTTGACCAAGAAACACCAAAACCCTATTTAACTATATTATCTGGCTGATCCAGTAGGGCAAGCATGAGCCAAAATTCACAGAACAAATCTGTTCACCTCCTAGTCTTGGGTTTTCACATTTACACAGAAAGGTGATTTAAAGGCCAAGGCTCCTTTTTCTCTATGATCTACAATCTCACTTTCAAAAGACTTAGATTTCTAATAACCTGCTAAGAAATCTCATGAGAAATACATACCCTACTACAAATCAGGGCAAATAAGCGATTATTAATAATACACTGGGGGCTTCTCTGGTGGCTCAGTGGGTAAAGAATCCACCTGCCAATGCAGATGACGTGGGTTTGATCCCTAGATCAGGAAGATCCCCTGGAGAAGGAAATGGCAATCCACTCCAGGATTCTTGCCTGGGAAATCCCATGGACAGAGCAGCCTGGTGGGCTACAGTCCACAGGGCCACAAAGATTCTGACATGACTGAGCACGCACACACACACAATTACACACTGGAGCTATTATCTCTCATGCTGTTTACAATGCATTAGGCACCCCGAGTTCTTTAAGTAGACACTGTGACTACCACCCCTTGTACAAATGTGGATGCAGGTTCAGAGAGGACAAGTAACTTGTCCGATGCCACACAGCTGGTACATGATCAAACTGGGGTTGTGTCCCGCACTCCCTAAACTTGCTCTACACCACTACACTGAAAATCTCCTTTCTGCTTCATTGGCTAACATCACAAAAGCACTTTGATCGATCCATCTTTTTTTTTTTTTTTAAGTATTTTACAAGAGTTATAATTAAAGTCTAGAAAGTGCTTTGAGATCCACGCCACAGGGGCCCAAAGAATACTGCAGCCATTATGTGGATCTTGAAACCAGTCATCCTTTCTTGGCCTTCCCAACATTTCTTGAGACTTTCTTCCTGTCTCCTTGGAGAAACATGCTGTTACTAAACTCAGTCTCCAGTGACTATGAAACTCCTGCAACGCCTGAGCCTGAGGGTCTAGTTCTTACCTGACTTGGTAGGTTTTAAACAGGTGTGTCACTGACCAAGAACAAGAGCGCTCATGCAATAAAGAAACACCCAAAGCAGAACATGTTTTGTTCTCTTATGGCTCCTCTTATGGCTCAGAAACCTCCACTATCAACCAGGGGTGGAAAATGTGAAATCCTAGCACCAATTTCAACTATTTAACTGGAATGCCAACAACAGCAGTCAGATAGCAACACGGAGAAGGGTATGGGGAAGGAATTCTGGTTCCAGCCCTGGCATCAATTTTTGGAACAACCTTGGTTCAACACTTGCTTCTAATCTCCCAACAACAAAGACTGAAATAATCTCAAGGAAAAAGAATATAATTAGCACCCAATAAGACAAAATTATAACAGATACTAGCCTATATGGAGAATGGCCAAGAATTCCACTTCAACAGAAAATGATAAAAGTATAAACATATAACCAGGTTATTTTAAAAAATTAAATCATCAGATGCAAAGCAGTTTTTTAAGCTGACCAAGCAACTCATTACCAGTAAGACATCACTCAAGGAGTTATGATAAAAATGCTTTTGATAAAATGCTTTTATCTACTGTAGTAAGAACAGGAAGAATGAAAATCTCCCAGCAATCCTGTTCTTTCAGTTTCACAAAGCAGCTGCTTGTCCAAAGTGCCACTGGCTCACTTTCTGTGCTTCTGAATTGTCAGATACCTGACTTTCCAGTTGCCAAATCAAATCACGTTTGTCCTTCTAGTGAATTGTCCTTTCAAGAAACCAAGTCCAAGGACCTGTCTGAACTGGACCGTGAGCGCACCCTTCTATCCTTGACCTTCACACAGTACTCGGTACATAGGCATTTAGTGAATTTCTGGTAAATGAAATTTTATCATTATCATTGCATTTCATGATTTTAAATGCAAGTATGTTGTTACTATACAGTTTTTCTATGCCAGTAGACTAAGTGTATAGTCAGTGCTAACTCAAAAAAAAAAAAAAAAGATTCATTTCTTAAAGGCTGTTACCAAATAGCTCATTTGTGAAGGAAAAAGCGACATTTCCATTTCTACCAAGTTTCAGTCAAATACTTTTAATAAAAACCAAGAAAAGGTACATTTAACAAGCACACACCTGGTAGGTCAGCATATCCGTTTGAATGTTTCAATAGCTTAGGAAATCCAGATTTTTCAATGTTTTGAAAAGGAAACGAGTATGATCACATAGTTTATTTTTTAAATGAGATAACTAAAGCAACAGGCTTAGTTGCTGTGCCAGAGACCATTGGCTGGTACCCAGGGCCGGTTTTCCCCTTTTTCCATAGTAAAAGAATTTGTAGCTGGGCATAAGGCCACCCTGAAGAAAGACTACTCAGCCCAGCCTCCCTTCCCTGCTGGCCGTGCCGTGTAACTCGGTGCTGCTGACCAGGACTCTGACCTAGTGGCACACCACTGCCTCCAGGAGCTGTCTCTGAAAGTTCGGACATATGGGCCTCAGCTCTCTTCTTTGTCCCTCGGTCCATCCTGCCTAGAGTGCAGATGCTACCATCGTGGACTATGAGCTTGAGGCCTGGTGGGGCAGCAAGGAGAATGAGTCCTGGGGTCCCTGACACCTCAGACCAGCCACCCAGACTTTCATATCCAGGAGCAACAACAAAAACTACACAAAAGCAAAACCAAAATAAATTTTTCAGGTGACAAGAGGATTTAGAAACAAGATGCTGGGAACCACAACAAAAACACCATTTAAAGTGTACACATATGCTGGTAAGTTATTCATTACAGCACAATAAAGTATGATTCCATAAGGGAATCTTGATTCTTATCCCCCATGTTCTATTCTGAAGTAATCGCTTTATATTTGTTTATTTGTTTTTTCTGGTGATCTCTGAGGCAGGTTTCAGGGTTTGGCAATGCAACAAAAAAGATTAGGAAAAAGTATTAAAGCGTGGGTGGAAAGCTAGTTAATCTGAAGAGTGAAATTTAAGGTAAAAGATATTTGAAACTGGAATTGACTAGGTGGCCAAAGATTTAAAGCAGATTAAAAAAAAAAAGCATATTTCTCTCAAGACATGAATAGGTTGTATATTATTGCAGTGCATTTTTTATACATAGCAGGTATTTGTAAATGACGTTGAATTCTAGGTGAATCCTCAGTTCTGACAATCTGACAAACAGATCAAGCTGTAAATATGTTTTAAAATCAAATTATAAAGCTAGTTAAACCTTTCTAACAACTAGATTTAATGTTCATGAAGACATCTTATATTAAAACTCTACCTTTTCCATATTACATATGAAAATATTCATATTAAGTACAACTGGAGACTGGGAATCAGTCAAGATTCTTTGATACTTCAAAAGAAAAAAAATTGACTTCAGGAGAATTGGACTAATTTTCTTATCTAGATTTTAAGACTAGAATGCCAAAAACAAAAATACGAAAGAAATTAAAACTCCTTATTAAAGTGATCTATGAAAACATTGTTACTGGACATTGAAAGAACTTGAGGCCTTTCCTCCAGAAAACAAGGACTTGATTGTCAGGCTAATGCTATGTATTTGTTCTTATTAAAAAATCATTTCATTGAAAAGTGCATTAGTGATATGAACTTCTGGTCTAGTTGGGAGTTCTTCCATTTAAAAATGTGCTATTTGCATGGGGCTATTGGAATCTTTTTTCTGCCCCCCTCAGTTTCCCTTCCACTGGATAGGACTGAAGCTAGACTTTCCCCTTTTCATAAAGGAATAAAAAGTAAATACATTGTTTATAAATTGATGTTTAGTATTAGAGTGAAAGTTGAAATACTTCGAACACATTATAAGCCTAATCCTAGGCAACTTTGTAAAATACATCTCTATCTTCTGAACCTACGTTCACATTGCTTTTCAAGATATTTTAAGTTATGTTTTTTTCCTCTTTTCAGAGCTGCTTCTTTGAGGCTTTTCAAAAAAACTGAGGTGTAATTCATAAAGGGCTATATTTTTTTTGGTAAGACTTCTTTTAACTATTGCCGGATGTTTTGCTCTAGTCCTCCAAGAAGGGCCATTTTATTTTCAGAGTCACTTCTAAAATCACAGGGTCTTTAACCCTGGGGACTCTGGTGTCTGAGTGCTAATTCAGATTAAAGCTTGAGTAACCTCATTGCTTCTCACCCCATGATAATGGAAGAAATACTTTGCTGTAGTTTTAGACTAAAAAGTTGGGGAAGAGACTCCATTTTCTTTTTTGTACAAAAAAAAAAAACAAACAAGCTATTGTGCAGAGTTTTTCCTTGTTGACTTCAGCAGATGAATTGGACTGATAAGTGTTAATTCAGATTTAAGAAATCATCTGAATCTTGGTTTGAGTAGATTTGGGATCTACATGTAATATTAACTAGATCAGATAGCTTCTATATTTTCACGTGTATACACAGGCTTTCTCCACCCTTGTCAACATCCATTAGTTATTAAACTTGGTAAAATGGCATTGAAACATTACAACAATGTTCTGTTGTGCCAGTTTTACAAACTTTTACAGTGCAATACACATTGTTTTTCAGAGACAAACAAAAGGTTTATTTCTCAAGGTTCTTGCTGTTCATTTTAGCAGCATTTTATGGAGGATCTTTTACATACACTTTTAATAGATGGAAAACCAGACTGCAAATTCTTTATTCTTTTTAAGCAAACCATGTACCAGGTTTTTGGTACAAATTGTGTTAAGATGAGTTAAACTGCATTCTATTAACCCATATGAGTGTATTTCTGTGAGCACAGTTATGCTGAAATAAAGTTGTAAAAGGCAAAAAAAAGTGTACACATATATTTATAGAAGACAAGTTACACCGCTAAAACATTTACATTGTTTGCCACCTACTCCTGCATTTAAACATGGCATTTAAAAATATTTAGCAATCAGTATGGTGTGGAAACCAATTAGCAGCACAGATGGTACTGTAGCCCTGGAGCAACATCCCAGACTGCCTATCATATTAGGGCATTTCCCCATTAGTTGCTGAATTGTGGTGAAACACGGGAGAAGGGTGTCCTATGGGAAGACTGGCCAAGGCAGTGCCAAGGGACACTCAGGGGACGGCGGGGAAGCTTTTCTTTTAACCAACCAGAAGTGTTTTGATAGTTTAACAACTAGCCCTACTTCATGACAGCTCAGTCGGTAAAGAATCCGCTGCAATGCAGCAGAGCTGGGTTTGATCCCTGGGTCGAGAAGATCCCCTGGAGAAGGAAATGGCAACCCACTCCAGTATCCCTGCCTGGAGAATCCCATGGACAGAGGAGCCTAGTGGGCTACAGTCCATGGGGTTGCAAGAATCAGACACGACTTAGCAACTAAACCACCAGCACCACATCCACTAGCTGAACATCCGTCCTGCTTGCCCTGTTATTATCAGGAAAATATAGTACATGCTTATAGCAGATACCTCCAGCTAGCCCAGGCCTTGCCTGCCCGGTAACACACTGTTAAGTCAAAACCATAATCGGAAATGTGAGGGAGTTCCAAGAAGACCTAGTGGGTTCAAGTCCTGGCTGTATCGCCTATTAGCTGGGTGTCATCCGTACGGGTTATCTGTGAAATGCTCTTAAGATTTCTCATAGGGTGTTGCAAGGATCAAATGAAATGTTACATAACCTTTTAAACTCTAATGCAGTGATGAAGCACTGCATGTGCTCTTATCAGTATCCGGTCAACACACATTCTAACAAGCCATTCTAATTTTAACAAGCACTTTTTAACAAGCATAGGTCCAGGTGGGGCACAAATGCTGAAGCCATCAGGAATCCAACAGCTCGGGCTTAAGAGGGTCAGCTCTAGCTGTTGAAAAGATTCCAGCAAACCAACCAGCTGAGAAGCCTATAATATCAGATGGTAGGATATAGTTTGTGATAGAAAGTCATGGAGAGCAGTCACACCTCCAGAATTAGCCCTGATCACTGAAACAGGGCTGGGTAAGCCACTGCCGTAGGAACTGATCCTCTACCTAGGTGAAAAGAGGAAGGTATAAAATTCTTAACAGCAGCACTGCTTTTAAGAGCAAAAGATTAGAATATACTGGAATATCCAGATTGGTTCAGTGACTCATGGCTCATCCTTAAAAATGAACACCATGTAGACATTAAAACTACTGAAGAAATTCTTTACTTACATCAAACAAGCTCTAAAACACGCCAAGAAAAAAAGAAGATTCAGAAAAATACATGTGGCATGCTATCACATGTAAAAAAATATAAATCCTTTCACAGCTGTCTGCAAATTTATAAACAAATACAAACATATACAATAAGCTGGCAAAACAACAGTTGCCTCCAAGAAGAGCAGGACGACTAGAAACCAGAAGTGCAAGGGTGATTGTTTTAGTTTTCTTATCTTTGTACCACGTGACTGTATTACTATTCAAAGATCAATTTAAAATGTAATTTTAAAAATGATGTTGGTTGATGGACAATGGGTCATTAAAAGTCTTGCAGAGAAAATGACAGAGATAGATGATCATGGAAGTCAAAAATCAGTGCCCAGAAATCACGAAAAGGCAAACCTCATAATTGCATAAGACAAGCTCACACGTGCTGTCTTTCTGTAGGCAGCTGCAGGCAAGCAAGAGTCAGAGACTGACTTTCACGGCCCATTCCAGAGGCATGACAACACATCAATAGAGAAGCATATAGACCCAGACCTACTGTGTACCAGGCACCGTGCGGCCATCTGGGCGTTTCAATACAGTGCAAATTTATTGTAATGGACAGAGGTGGAAATATACCGAGGAGGGACACACAGTTTTTCGAGGCAGGAGCCCACAGTGTCTCCCTTTCTGCCGAGCAAAGTAATAAAGCTACCCCTTTCTACTCCTCCAAAAAAAGAAGAAAAAGAAATAATACTGAAGAGAAAAAATCCAACCAGCTGAGAGGGTGGATAAGCTTTCCACCGTGGTCAAGTGAGGTACAGAATAAAATGCAATGACATCAGAGAGGGGAACTCCCGCCTTGGCTGTAAAAGTCCAGGAAACTGACACATTCAGGGAGAAGTCTCAGCTATGAAGCAACAATACAAAACGCTAACCCCTCACATCTTTGGTTAGAACGGAATGAATGTGCCCCATTCAGGGGCATCTCGTACACAAGGCTTAAGTGCGGTGAGCACCTTTTATAAATAGCTGCAGGGTCCAGTAAAAGGCTTTGTCTTAGATGCTGTGGACACTGCCCGACCCCGCCCGCAGCAGTCACCTGTCTCAGGGAGGAGCGGGGGTGAGTCACAGCCTGAGTCAGCACCTCACCTTTCATTTAAAGCGAGGGGGTGGGGATCCACTGGGAGAACACACAATCACTTCTGCATGTTCAGCCGAAAGCCCAGGCTGGGCTCCTCACAGAGACAGGGCCATCTCAGGAACTCAGGGTGGCAACTCTTTTTGATAAGTACAGATTCTCAAAGAAATTTGGTAGAACTTGAACAGCTGAAGCTTCTTTCCAGTGACACTTTTATAAAAACAGACATACTGGCTAGATGGATCCCTGCTGGGCTGGGCAGGAGAAGCAGAAGACAGGGGTTCAAGTCAGGAGAGACCTCTGGACACAGGCAGAAGAGGGGTGGAGGGGCAGCTCTCTTAGGAGCTGGCTGTGTGACCGATGACAAATCCTAGGCCTCCAATTCTCCATCTATAAAAAAAAAGACGTGGGCTACCTTTCTAGATCACTCCCTGGGTTCCTTTCTAACTTCTGCAGGTGGTAAGTCATTTCAGTGGTAAAGAAATCCGCAAAAGCATTGCTGGGTTATGTGACTACTCTCTGTACAGCTGAAAACACCTATGGGTTTGCGTGTGGAGGTCAGATTTCTTTTTAAAGCACATTCTTGTTTTATTTTTGACAAATGACACGTCAGGCTCCACATTAAAGCTCTAAGCAAACAGATAAATCAGACCCAAGCCACCTTCAGAGGGCCCACAATTCAGAACAGTCAGTAAACTCCTATTTTGACAGCTCCCAAAGAGCTTACCAGAAATTTCATAATGAAAATATCATTAAGAACAAAGAAAGCCTATTAAATTCAACAGGCAATAGAGAAATTAATCATTATAAAACCAAAGAGAAAAAAGATAAAGCTGTTCCCAGGTATTAGATAACAGGGCTCTAGAGGAAGTGGGTCAGAGAAGGCGATGGCACCCCACTCCAGTACTCTTGCCTGGAAAATCCCATGAACAGAGGAGCCTGCTAGGCTGGAATCCATGGGATCTCCAAGAGTTGGACATGACTGAGCGACTTCACTTTCACTTTTCACTTTCATGCATTGGAGAAGGAAATGGCAACCCACTCCAGAGTTCTTGCCTGGAGAAGCCCAGGGACGGGGGAGCCTGGTGGGCTGCGGTCTATGGGGTCCCACAGAGTCGGACATGACTGAAATGACTTAGCAGCAGCAGCAGCAACAGAGGAAGTGGGTGGAGGTGGGAGGGTGGTATGAATAATGAAAAGTGCAGGACAAGCCAAAGTTGGCCCGACCAACAGGGTCAGTTGTCAGTCTACTCTGACATCCTGAACACACACTTCCTCCTGAGCATCAACCACAAATGTGCTACTGACACACCAAACCTCTGCTCCATCTGAAGTTGGTGTGCCACTAAAATTGGATTCATTTTAAAGCTACTAAGATTGCACTTAGAGAAGGCAATGGCAACCCACTCCAGTACTCTCGCCTGGAAAATCCCATGGACAAAGGAGCCTGGTAGGCTGTAGTCCATGGGGTCGCTAAGAGTAGACATGACTGAGCGACTTCACTTTCACTTTTCCTTTCATGCACTGGAGAAGGAAATGGCAACCCACTCCAGTGTTCTTCCCTGGAGAATCCCAGGGACGGGGGAGCCTGGTGGCTGTCATCTATGGGGTCGCACAGAGTCAGACACGACTGAAGCGACTTAGCAGCAGCAGCAGCAGCAAGATTGCACTCATTTCACTTGCTAGTAAAGTAATGCTCAAAATTCTCCAAGCCAGGCTTCAGCAATACGTGAACCATTAACATCCAGATGTTCAAGCTGGTTTTAGAAAAGGCAGAGGAACCAGAGATCAAATTGCCAACATCCACTGGATCATTGAAAAGCCAAGAGAGCTCCAGAAAAACATCTATTTCTGCTTTATTGACTATGCCAAAGCCTTTGACTGTGTGGATCACAATAAACTGTGGAAAATTCTTCAAGAGATGGGAATACCAGACCACCTGACTTGCCTCTTGAGAAACCTATATGCAGGTCAGGAAGCAACAGTTAGAACTGGACATGGAACAACAGACTGGTCCCAAATAGGAAAAGGAGTACGTCAAGGCTGTATACTGTCACCCTGCTTATTTAACTTTTATGCAGAGTACATCATGAGAAATACTGGACTGGAAGAAGCACGAGCTGGAATCAAGATTGCCGGGAGAAATAGCAATAACCTCAGATATGCAGATGACACCACCCTTATGGCAGAAAGTGAAGAGGAACTCAAAAGCCTCTTGATGAAAGTGAAAGAGAAGCGTGAAAAAGTTGGCTTAAAGCTCAGCATTCAGAAAACTAAGATCATGGCATCTGGTGCCATCACTTCATGTGAAATAGATGGGGAAACAGTGGAAACGGTGTCAGACTTTATTTCTTTGGGCTCCAAAATCACTGCAGATGGTGACTGCAGCCATGAAATTAAAAGACGCTTACTCCTTGGAAGGAAAGTTATGACAAACCTAGATAGCACATTCAAAAGCAGAGACATTACTTTGCCAACAAAGGTCTGTCTAGTCAAGGCTATGGTTTTTCCAATGGTCACGCATGGATGCGAGAGAGCTGGACTGTGAAGAAAGCTGAGCACCAAAGAATTGATGCTTTTGAACTGTGGTGTTGGAGACTCTTGAGAGTCCTTTGAACTGCAAGGAGATCCAACCAGTCCATTCTAAAGGAGATCAGTCCTGGGTGTTCTTTGGAAGGAAAGATGCTAAAGCTGAAACTCCAGTACTTTGGCCACCTCATGCAAAGAGTTGACTCATTGGAAAAGATTCTGATGCTGGGAGGGATTGGGGGCAGGAGGAAAAGGGGACGACAGAGGATGAGATGGCTGGATGGCATCACTGACTCGATGGACGTGAGTTTGAGTGAACTCCGGGAGTTGGTGATGGACAGGGAGGCCTGGCGTGCTGCAATTCATGGGGTCACAAAGAGTCGGACACGACTGAGCAACTGAACTGAACTGAATTGAAGAGGTAGTTAGGAAAAGTAGCAAGACAAAAGAAACAGCCAGGTTTGGGGTTTTTTTGTTTTTTTTAAATCAGATCAGATCAGATTGCTTGCTCCACAAATGGAGCAAGGGGCACAATGGTTGAAATCAATCAGGAGGCATCCTTTACCAGATTGGAAAACACATACTAAGCTCGGAGATGGAATTTTTAACACCATAAATTTGTTAAACTTTTAATTCCATTGCCACTAACCTTTGTTAGAATATCACATCAGATGATATAATTAAGCACAATTCTATGTTTAAGTAAGTTTGGTTTATCAATATTTGATGGTCTCATAACAGGGCCATCCTGATTTCTGAGTACTCTAGTAGTCTATGGGGTGCTAGGATTTCGCAACCATGTGGATATATTTAACTACTGGACACTTTAAAATGGTTAAGATGATAGATCTCATGTGTATTTCACCAGTTTTTTTATTTTTTTAAGTAGTAGTAGTATTAGTACTAGTACCAGGATATAAAGGATCATTCTAAAGAAACTGTCATCTTACTATTTTCCACAAGGCTTCCATGTACTTTCAAAGAACTTAACAAATGCCTTTTGGGTGCCATTTCTATTAGATTGGAACCAGAAATGGACAAGCCATCGGCCTTCCTCATAAGCTCACAAACCAGGAGGGATAATGTCCCTCCAACAGACATGAAGAGAGTATCTTCCACACGTACAGAATTTGGCCAGGCCATGAGAACAACTAAGATGCTATGCTGTCTTACGTGCAAACACCCACATCTACATCAGCTAACTAACGCTGGCCTGGAGAATTCGGAGACTCAGCTGGAAGAAGTGCTGTGGTTGTGTGGAGTGTCTCCAGTTAGCAGGTGGAAGGGCAACAGTGGCTGTGTATTTGCTATCGCTATACCAGGCCACTACGGGAGAAGAACATTTCAAACTGTCAGATACTGTTCTGTTAAGAGCAAGATCAGCCAGTACAGATTTAGTTCCAGGAATTGGCTACCAAGATGTTCACATGTATGGCATAGCACTGAGTGGACTGGGCATGGAGCAGGTAGGTTTCAGGACTCACACTGCCACTACCCAGCTGTCACTCAACTTTCCTGGGGATCAGTTGCACCTCTGTAGATAAAGGGTTGAGCCAGTCAGCCCGTCAATCATTTTCACGGAAGTCCTGAATGAGGGAGGAGATGACCGAGTTTGGGAGCACAGCCCAAGGTGACCACCAAAAGCTTGAACTGTCATTAAAAGTCTTATGCTTTATATTTAAAAACTTACTCATATTTCAACCTGCACTACACTGAGACAACTTTTTTATTTTAAGTAACTCACCACCACACCACCTCCAGAAGATGTTCCCTAATGAATCTGTGGCACACACCAGGACAAGGGTTCGAAGGTCCTGTGAGTCACACTCTTGCGTAACTGCAGAGATACTGTCTTTCCTTTCAGATTCAGAATTACCTCGTCACCTTTTTAGCCAATACCACTAATCTTGAAAGAAGACTGAAAATTGCCAGTACTTTAGAATCCCTGGTGCCATTCAGTTTTCTCCATCCCTTACAACTCAACAAGGCCACACATCATCCTTGTTCAACGCACACGGTGAACGCTGTGCTTGTTGAGGATGATCAGGAAGACCATTGATCGGGCAGGGAGTAGGGAACCGGAAGCCGCGCCCTGGCGCCCTGCGTGTCCACCTGGCACGCAGGACACACGGATGCCATGCTGTCTGAGATGGAACTAGGTGTGGGAGCTGCAGATACTCCCATATGAGAGACCTCCATCCAACACATAAAGTGAGTTTTGTAAGAGGCTAACAAAATATCCAGTTGGCCAGAAAGTTTGCTCAGGTTTTCCTATAACATCTGACAAAAAACCCAAATGAACTTTTTGGCCAACCCAATAAGCAGCTGTGGCTCTCTGGAGCTCAAATATGGCCTAAGAAACTGGAAATCCTTACAGAGTTTACCTTTGTTGTCATGTCCTCTTACTTCTTCCAAGCGCCCCTCTTTAAGGCAATGTGATAGTCCCCATCCATCTGTGAACTTCCCCCACCTCTGGGGGCAACTTAACCTTTGATCTGACCCCTAAAGGGTAAATTCCGATGTCTGCCAGACTGTAAAAACAGCTACAGAACTCCCCCATGTGAGGGGATCCTGACTACTACTTTACTTTAAGGCACTTGCGACAGTAAAGGCTGGTGTTTATTGGAAGTAATGAGCATGATGCTCAGGGCTTCCTACTAACTACGTTTCATCTTGACAATTCTATGAGGCAGTTTTCATTACTGCCTCAATTTCACTGATGAGGACAAGCAACTCGCCCAAGATCAAATCAACAGAGTGTGAAGCAGCTGAGATTCAAACCCTACATTCCTTTGCCTGTAGAACAAAGTTCTTACTCCTATAAGGCAAATGTCTCTACAGATGCTGAGTAACTTATGTTTGTTGTTGAGTCACTAAGTCATCTCCGACTCTTCTGCAACCCCATGGACTGTAGCCTGCCAGACTCCTCTGTCCATGGGATTTTCTAGGCAAGAATACTAGAGTAGGTTGCCATGCCCTCCTCCAGGGGATCTTCCCAACCCAGGGATCGAATTCCAGTCTCCCACATTGCAGGTGGATTCTTAATCATTGAGCCACTGTAATGATATATTATTATTTACTGAGAAATTAAAAGCAACCAAAAAAACACTCACAGTCTCCCACCATGATAACTACCCACCGACCTGCACGTGCGCCCCTTTACTCTGCGGTTGATGAGTTTCCGGTTCTCCAGTAACCAGGTAACCTTCCCCACAATGTGTCCCTCTCACCCACGCACAGACATCACACCATCAAGTCTCCCGACTCCTGTGTTCACCTCTCCCTTTCTGTTGAACTCTCCTTATCAACAAACCCCCTCACTGTCACTTCCTCCAATTATAAAATAAAATTCCCTCTTGATTCCTCCAGCTCTTGCTCTGCTCCCCTCTCCAGGACCTCCAATTCATCTTCTAGTCTCTCACCTGGTGTTGGAGAAGACTCTTGAGAGTCCCTTGGACTGCAAGGAGATCCAACCAGTCCATCCTAAAGGAAATTAGTCCTGAATATTCACTGGAAGGACTGATGCTGAAGCTGAAACTCAAATACTTTGGCAACCTGATGTGAAGAACTGACTCATCGGAAAAGACTTTGATGCTGGGAAAGATTGGGGGCAGGAGGAGAAGGGGATGACAGAGGATGAGATGGTTGGATGGTAACACCAACGTGATGGACATGAGTTTGAGTAAACTCTGGGAGTTGGTGATGGACAGGGAGGCCTGGCATGCTGCAGTCCATGGCATCGCAAAGAATCGGACACGACTGAGCAACTGAACTGAACTGAGTCTCTCACCAGCCCACACCAGGCACGGCTCCTGCTCCACTCCACAAGAGCTCTGATCAGGTCACCCATGGCCTCCATATTGCTGTGCCAGGGATCAAATCTCAGTGCTATTTGACACAACTGATTGATCACTCCCTCTCTAAACCACCTTCATCATGTGGCTTCCAGGACAGCACGTTGCCTAGTTCCCTACTTTGCTGGCCATTCCTCTTCATGCCTGGTGCTGGGTCCCACATCTCCACTCTCTATGACAGAATACCCTGCAGGTCTGTCCTTAGTCTCTAGCCTCTCCTCCTTGGTGATCTCATTCATTTGGTCCACAGCTCCGAATACAACCTAGAACTATGGCTCCACCGTCTGTATCTCCAATCCAAACCTTTCCATCCAAACTTCACACTCATTCAACTGCCTACTCAACAACTCCACTTGATATCTGGACATCTCAAAACTATGATCTCCAAAATTAAACTCCTGCTCTCCTCCTCAACTCTATTTTTATAGTCCACTCTAAACCACTGTATGATAACTTTATCCTTCTAGCTTTTCTCTCTTTAACTGGTCCATAGGAAATCCTATTCACTCTACTTTCAAAACATATCCAGAATGCATCCACTTCTCACTATCTTCCTACTACCTTGGGCCAAACCACTATCATCTCTTACCTATTATTTAAAAGGACTTTCATCATTAAGATCACTACATCTGTACTTGAGTGTTCCCAATAATGTAGTAGCTAGAGAAGGGCAGGACAACCCACTCCAGTATTCTTGCCTGGAAAATGCCATGGACAGACGAGCCTGGCGGGGCATAGTCCATGGGGTCACAAAGAGTCAGACAGGACTGAAGTGACTTAGCAACAGTAGCTAGTGAATCCATGCACAATCTAAGTCAGAACATGTCACACTCTTCTCAGCATCCTCCAATGGCTTCCCATCTCATTCAAGAGTAAAAACTAGCCTTCCAATGACCTATAAGGCTCTCCATAATCTGGCTCCAAGGAGACTACAGGCTTCTTTGCTGCTCCTGAACATGCTTCTGCCCAGGGCCTTTGCACCTGCTGTTCTCACTGCCAGAAATACTTTTCCCCCAGTACTGACATGGCTTGTGCCTGCTCCATGAAGTCTTCCTGGCTACCTGACAGCCAACCATTTCCTACTCCAGCTAAGCTGAGGGGATCCTCGTGTCTCAGGGCTCATCTCATAGGGTTATCCTGTGAGCAAGGGTCCCACGGATGCCCCTCCACACTCCCCAAACCCTTTCTCAGCCTTGGGCCCTATTACAGCCGTGGGCCCTTTCTGATACAAGGCTTAGAAAGTACTTTTCTTTCTAAACTGGCTGATCTGATATGGAATCTGAAAAGACTTTACTATGTGCTGGGCAGTCAAACACTTCTCCAGCTGGCCCCCGAAGTCCTCCCTTGAGGTTTGGACCATCTAATTCAGGGGCTTCTCCTTCAGTTCTCCCCAGGACTCTATCCTTGAGCATCTAGAAGATCCAACAGAGTCCATATCCACCTCCCTTTGCACTTGTGGGTTTCCATAAGACTCTTTATCACCAGTGAAAGCCAGCTCTCAACTTTCCTGAGTACTGTTCTAAGTTGGCCTGTGGGCCTACTCTCACTAGGCACCCCAAGGCCTCTGGATTCCTGAAGCCCAAACAACAGGTTTTCAACACTGCACATCTCCTCCAAGTATTTTAAATATCTTCTCCTCTCTATCTCCAATCTCTCTGGGCCTTGTAGAATTCTAAACATTTCCATTTCCCTTTGTACTCAAGGGACAGATGGAACTACATTGTCAGGAAGTGGGATGGAAGGGAGGGGTCATATCAGTGGGAAGGGAACCCAAGAAAAAAAAATTTTTTTTCACTTTCCTCAGGAGAGAGGGAATACAAAACTTCAAATTCCCTGTGCTACCCAGTGGGCCATTCACACTAAGGAACTATCATTCCACACATATACCACAGCTCCCATGGATGGGATCCTCCAGTTAACTTTACATCATGTTGCTTTATCAAGACCACAGAAGACTGACCCCTTGATCAATGGCAGTATACCCTGAAGACAAGGACTCTGATTCTGCAAACAGAAGAGGTTATTTGGTTCAGGAGACGACGTACAGTTCAGTGACATTCTACTCTCTGGGTCTGAAACATTTATTATCATGTGTATATCTCTCTCTCTTTTAGACACACACACATGATTAAAATAACCTCGGTACAAATGAATGTCCTTTTCAAAATGTAGAAACTGGAGCATCACTGATATCCCCAAGCAGAGCAAGCGCAGACCAAGGGTGAAGAGGCATCACCCTTGGTCTGTTTATTCTATGTATCACCAGTATGCCCCTTGCAAATTATACCAAGGTTTATTTTTATTTCTATACTCCCAAGCTTATAAAGCCTGTTTCTCTAAAAGGTTTTTCTCATATCTGAAAGGCTTTTCAAAAACAGTAATCTTCGGATTGTATGACATGCAAAACATATCCAGCTGGTTGGCAAATAAACATGCGAGCAGACAACCATGGCTTCATGTCCCTTGTTTTTGCCTTCTGCACTTTCTTTCATGGTACTTTCCCCATTCCAGCTAATTCAGAACAGTTGTCCTTACCACTTAATTGGTTTTCTAGACTTAAAAGTTTCCTACAGTTTTTTCGCCAATTTGGGATTAGATGAAGTGACAGCAGTACCCAACAGTAGAATCCAGCACGTGTAGACGTGGGTGTGTGGTGTGGGGAAGGGCAGCGGCTACAGTGTGGCCTAAGGAAGGCATCATTCTGCCAACACACCAACCATGCAACAGGTGAGCTGATTCAGAGTTGTCTCGCCCTGTTGAGTGAAATAGATAAGCCAGACAGCATCCATTTAGATGGTGATCATTCCACCCTGTTACTAGACTAACAGGGACCAGCACTGGTGAAGTTCGCAACTAGTTAACAATTAGCCTCTTAATTTAGTTCCAAGAAATCTGTGTGCAATTCTAAATACCAGCTTAATAAACAAAAATTTGCTAAAACATGACTTCCACACGTTGTCCATGCATCTCTCAACTTTAGGCAGCTTCATTATTGACAAATCAGATCCAGCTTTGCACAGGCTCCTTCCTATCATACATTAATGCCAAAAAAAGGACTAAGAAAAATAAATCATCACCAGCCCAGCCCTGGGCGGAGTGTACACTACCCGGCCTGCCAGGAATGGGAGTAGAGGGGTGTGACTTTCCAAGTCAAGAGGTCTGAGAAGATCTGGAAACCAGACATTTGGTATTCCTTATGAATAACTCCAGCCTGAATGTGCACAAGCCACCCTCTGTAGGTTCTCTACGCCCAAAGTCCCTGCCCGTCATTCCTGCACCAGTCTGCCCATTCGCCTCCACTGCTTGTGGAAACTCTGCTGGTGTTCATCTAACGCCATGGCTACCAAAAGACCACAAGCGATGGTTCTCCTGAGATGTACTTTCCCAACATGGTCACTGTAGAATGGAGGCAGAGGATGGACACTTGAATATCATCACAATCGATGCCCCAAAGAGACAGTACACCCACACAAACCAGGCAGCGTGGAGGCTGTGGACTGAGAACCAACTCGCCCAACATGTCATGGGCACTTCACCTCTGACTGTCTTGCTTTCCACATTTATTTAACATGCACAAAGTGCTTACTCTGAGTCAGGACTAGTCTAAGGTACAATTATCCTCATTTTACAGCTGAGGAAAGAGACCTAGGGGGATGAGGTATTGTGATTTATAATAATACACGTTTGGTTTTCATCTACTGTTCCCGGCACAGAGCTCCTAAAACCCTTGGAATTTGCCAAGCAAGGAGAGCGACAAAGGTGTCTTTGTTATGTTAATGAGGTGGCTCCGCCTGCACCTAAGGAGCGGGGGCACTTTATTAGGGGGTTGGAACTTTCAGCCACCCCCTCCTGACCTCCAGGGAGGAGGAAGGGCTGGAGGTTGAGTTCACTCCGCAATGGCTAATGTTTTAATCAATTGTGCCTAATTGATTTATCAAAGCCTCCATAAAAACTCAAAAGGATGGAGTTTGGAGAACTTTGGGGTTGGAAACCACAAGGAGATTTGGGGGGGCGGGGCATGCTGGAACAGAGCATGCAAACTCTAAACCCTTCCTCCATTCCTTGCCCTACGCATCTCTTCCACCTGGCTGTTCCTGAGTTATATCGTTGTATAATACACTGGTAATCTAGTAAAAAAAAAAAAAAAAGCTTCTCCAAGTTCTGTGAGCCACTACAGCAAATTAATCAAACCCAAGGTAGGAGAAGGCAATGGCAACCCACTCCAGTACTCTTGCCTGGAAAATCCCATGGACGGAGGAGCCTGGTAGGCTTCGGTCCATGGGGTCGCTGAGTCGGACACGACTGAGCGACTTCACTTTGACTTTTCACTTTCAAGCATTGGAGAAGGAAATGGCAACACACTCCAGTGTTCTTGCCTGGAGAATCCCAGGGACAGGGGAGCCTGGTGGGCTGCCGTCTATGGGGTCGCACAGAGTCAGACACGACTGAAGCGACTTGGCAGTAGCAGTAAGGCAGGGATCGTGGGAAATTCCAATGTATAGCCAGTCTGTCAGAAGCCCAGGGGACAACTTGGACTTGGCGTGGGCATCTGAAGTGGGGGAGGCAGTCATGTAGCACTGAGCCCTTAATCTGTGGGATCTGTTGCTATCTCCAGGGAGACTGACAGAACTGAGCTGACTGGTATCTGAGGATGGTTCGATGGTGTGTGGGGAAAACCCCTACACACTGGCATGGGGAGCAGAATGTTAAGTATTCTGCATAATGTACAGCAGGAAATGGTAGAGAAGGACTTGATCTCATCCACTGGGATCCAGACTCCAGCTCTAGAATCTGTTCTGATGCATTATATTATGTTCCTTCTGGGTAAAAATGGAAAGCTCATCTAGCTCAAACTTAGAGAATGTTATGAACAGATTCTCAGATCACACCTATAGAAACTGGTATAATAGATCTGGCCTGAGCTCAAACTTGGAGAAGGAAAATGGCAACCCACTCCAGTATTCTTTTTTTTTTTTTTTCCCACTCCAGTATTCTTGCCTGGAGAATCCCATGGACAGAGGAGCCTGAAAGGCTCAGTCCATGGGGTCACAAGAGTTGGACACGACTTAGTTAAGCCTCAAATTATATTTTTACAAAGAGATTCTCCAAGTTACCTTGATGACCAGCCAGGTTTGAGAACCCAGAAAGTTCCTTGTAGACAAAATCATTTGATTCTAAACTTGTACCCAAACACAGGAGGGGGCTGGCCCTGCTCCCAGGGCCCATTACTGTGGGGGCTCAACCTTGACCACTCTCTCAAAAGGCCGTTAGAACTCTGATTCTGACCCGTGGGCCACCTGGATCACCATTCTACATAAAGCTCTCACTGGAGGAGGTTGGCAGCTACCCCACCACTGCACTTAAAGAGCTACATGTATCCAAGACTCCCTTACTGACCATGAGTAACCAATACTTAGCCATCAATTCACACGTGCCCTCACATGCTTACTTCCATTTGACCCCCACACCCTTGTCAAGTAGCTTCAGGACCTTAGTCTACAGCCACCCTTCTCTATGTAGTCTTGATTTAACAACTAGCAGATCTCCGTACCCAGTGCAGTATAGGTCAGCCTGTATTTCTGGGGTTAAGTTATAAAGTGTGCCTTTAAGGCAAAAGTCAAGTGTAATTAAAAATCACTCATAAAAAGCCCTTAGCAGGGCCTTGGGCCCTTGAGAACTCAAAAAACCAAGAGTTAACCTCTTTGAGCAAAGGGTCAGATACGACTGAGCGACTAAACTGAACTGAACCTCTTTGATGTCTCTTTGCATTACCACTATAGCTCCCCTTTCCCTGGAGGCAGCAGAGAGCAATGTATACGCTAAGTTCCAGAAGCGCAGACCATTAAATAAAGGGATTTCTCCCTCTCTACCCTGAGCCAGAGAAGTTGATTGCACAAGTTAAACAGAGCAGATAGCTCTAACTCCATTTTATTTGCAAGGCATATTCAAGGTGCTATCAGGCAAAGAAATGAACATAAGACCCCTGCCCTCACATAACCTATTATCCACCTAGGCGGGATTAGACCATACTCTGAAAATGGCAGACAACAGTTAAATATTACATAATTAAATAATACAAAACCATCAGAGCTGTCAGGCACACGACAGTAAGGACTACAGACACTCAAAGGAAGAGGACGTGATGTAGTATGGATTGGGCTCAAAAGGCTTTCATGGAGAAAGGCAAACTGGTTCTTACAACATGATGATGTTCTTCAGGATGGACTGACTTGGAATTAACCAGCGTTCCAGGGAAAACTGACCCTGTCATCTAAGCACAGGATAGTATGTTCTATTATGCCTCCAGTATCTATCTTGAAAGTGCCAGGGCATTGCATTCACCTGTCACTCTGTCCTTAGGCTGAGTCAAGGTCTAAGGGAATCCATGCATCACAGTTCCAGTACTACTTGGTGACAAAGCTTAAATCCTGATATTACTGATAGCACCACCAACTCAATGGACATGAATTTGAGCAAATTCCAATAGTTTAGAACAGAGGAGCCTGGCGTGCTGTAGTGCATAGAGTCACAGAGTTGATAAGACTTAGAGCCATTGAACAACAACAACAATATTGTTATGCTAAAATAGGGAATTATACAACTAAGAACATAGTAACTGATTCTTTAAAATAATGTAAAGCTTTTTTACATGAGCATTTCACCTGACTTTCCTGATATTATTATTCATATCACAAAAATACTGACTTTTTTTTGTAAACCCTAAGTCATGACTTGGATGGACTCATGAGACCAGCCTGTGTTAAAATTAAACTTGTCTATTTCTGCTTTCTTGCAGAGTCCTAAGATCTCCTCTAAGTCTCCCAGCCCATTTTGGCTCTTTCTCCACTCTCAGGACTCAAGGTGACCGAGACAGTCCCTGGATGATGGCCCTGGGCCACAGGGCACTCTGAATGAATGCAAGGAAGTGAGTGCTTAGGTACACATCCTGGACGTAGTTCTGATCCCCAGCTGGCTCCTCACTGGGCTTTTTCAGAAGGGGAAGGAATGACAGGCAAAGAAGGAAGGACCCAGAAGCTGATCCAAGGCCAGGTGGAATAAGTGTCCATAGGAGGAGAGTCCAGGCACAGATATTTAAATAGACAGCCCTGACCCACGTGGGGAGTGGTTTAATAAATCAACCTAACACAGTACATTTCCAAAACTCATTTTCTCCAGGTCTGAAGGACACGTTTGACTTTTCCTTTTAGAGGTGAAATGAGCATGAGTCAGAAATGCCAAGTTCAAATCCAGATTCTGTTAAGATTCTGCTTAAGCACTCATGAGACTATAGACATTTCTTTAACTTTCAGATTTAGTTTCTTCATCTATAAAGTTTCTTCATCTAGCTGGACTAGACGATCTCTAGTTCAGTAAAATTGATTTTAAGAGCAAGAGCATCACAAGTGTGAGAAAAACCAAGAGTAAACATTATAGAGTCAAAACAGAAGCGCCAGTGGGGCTGGTCGGCCTTAGGAAGACAGTGGAGATCAGGAAGTTCCCAAAAAGAAAGTGTCAATTGGGATAAGCCCAGCATCACTCCCAGCATCGCAGATATAACTTAAAGATCTGTTCCTTCTGGATTCTGTCCTGCAATCACACAGACTCAGCTCCTCCCAGAAGAGTAAAAAGGGCTGACTCACAGGATGGACATACCCACAGATACCATCCCATACTTTCTACCTCATTGGGGGTGACTCAACCTTAGATCCTGACCTCAGTAACTCAGCCAAACTTCTTTAATATCTAGCCTAAAAAGCCCAGTGAAGTTTTATGATCACTATTTCAGTTTTACAGTCCCCAAAGTTTTAGGAATAGCCAGTGGCTCAGACATAAAGAATCTGCCTGCCAAGCAGGAGACATGGGTTTGATCCCTGGGTGAGGAAGATCCCCTGGAGAAGGAAATGGCAACCCACTCCAGTATTCTTGCCTAGAAAATCTTAAGGAAAGAGAAAGAGTCAGACACAACTTAGTAACTAAACAACAAACTGTTTTAAGGCTCTCAGATACAATATTATTCTGTTATAAAATCTTAGAGTTTAAGATATGAAATATTTAAACAGCATTGTAGAAAGTTTAACCCACAAAATTCTATGGTTTGTTCCCACAACACTGCATTCATCTGATATGCTCACACATCTTTGATATTTTACTTCTTCTGCCTCAATGAAATCTCTTGAGACATTTACTTTTGCTGTAAATCTAAGATTGATTAAAGTTAAAATGCTTTGAAAATGGGGTTCATAAAAGTGATTAAGTTTAACTTACCCAATGCCAATAAACCTTCGACTCTACTCTCTGGCAGAGTGAGACTCACAGGATGTTTAACACCTGCAGAGTCACAGGCACACGGGAGGAGTTCAGTTACTGCTTCTAAATGCATCACCATTAACAACTACCATTTAGTCAGCAAATACCCATGCCAGTCAGGAATTAGGCACTTTGCATGTTATCTCTTAATCCTCACAAGCCTACTGAGCAGTAATAGCTCCATTTTACAGATAAAAACACCAAGGCTCAAAGTAACAGCTGCAAAATACCAAGAAAGAATTTTGAGCTTAGGTCTCTCTCACCAGTGCCCTGAAAAACTCCCAATAAGTGCAGAGTTTAGGAAGCTGGCCCATAAACTGTGGGGTCTCATCCTCACTGGCTGTTGCTTTACACCCACATCCTTTACTGACAAAGGTGATAACGACTATGGGTATGGCCTGTGTGTACGGGTTCTCCTGGGTGAGGCCAGTGCTGCCAGATTACTTTACCAAAAGAAGGTGGGGGCGTGGCACCTGACATAAATCACAGCCCCCTAGAGTGGGCTATTGCCACACTCCCAGGTCCAGAGAAAGATACAGTTCCCTTAAAGTGGGCCACTCCTCTCTATCAGTCCCTAAGAAGAGCATTTCTAGAAGGTATCAGCCCCCAAACACAGGCTCCTTCTTACATACCTGCAGCAGGTCTAACAGCAGAGAAGCCCACCAGCAAGAACAAGTTTGAGCAAGCACACCGCTAACCTTGGTGACAACAGAGATCCTGGCTGAAACTACCTTTTGCAAGTCTCCACCCCCACAGATAACTTTCCGCCCTACTACTTCCCCTTCACAATGTTTGCTTGAACAAGTATTTCAAGGAAACCACCAGCTTCAGTAGAGGACTGGTGCAGAGAATGCCAAGGAGAATATATTCCCTCTGCTGGCCCGTGGTCATTTCTGCACTAACAAGTTCATTCTCCATATGGGTGAATGCTCATCTACACATTCAAGTACTCAGAGACACCATACATCATCCATTAACTGAGTTAACAGAAACCACCTTTCATTTCAAATTTATAGCATCACAATTATTTCTGCTGAGAAAAAATAGAGTATAAGCAGCTGCTCAGGCCTGCAGACCACCCCCCGGCCTTCCCGCCCCGTACTAATTTCTTTGCTTCACTGGTAGGTGTTATTAGAAAAATCTGACTTTAAGATTCAGGCACCTACAACCTTCACCAATTCCGAAGTTCTTAATTACTGAAATCAAGATTTTCCCTGTGGCCCTAAAACCCCATTCCCCTCTCATAAAGTCCTCTCCTCTGTAGCTGTACTTTGCATTCTTCGGTCTGTTGGTCCTGGAAGGACCTCAGCTCAACCAAAGGGCTGGGGGTGGGGGGTGCAGGACCTTTTGTGAGTTTATTTTTCGGTAGCCCAGATCAAGAATGCGGCCCCACAGCGATTAAAGCCACTAAGCTCCCAAATACCCTCTCCTGCCTAAACAGTTTGATCATGTGGGAACCAAACACTGTCTAAGAAAGAAAAGAAGCTACCAGTGCCGGTCTCCACTTTCTCCCTGGAGGAGCACCGCTGAGCCATGGTGTTAGGGGGGTCGGGGGTTGACACTTCCAGACTTCATTTGCAAAGCCCCCAACTTAGATCGGACATTTTGCTTTAACCCCTCGGCAGGGCCTCCCAGGGCTGGGGCCCACCGGGTCTCGGGTGGCGCCGGACGCTTTGTGGCTTGTGCGGGGTGGGGGTGGGGGGTCGGCCACACCACTAACAGGGTCTTGTTTTCTCAGCTGATCTAGTTCTGCGGAACAGGTGCTTGGTTGGTTCTATCTTTTTAAAAGCGGGGGAGGCGTGTAAAAGTCTCGCCTACCGGGGAACCCGCCCTTCGAGGAAAGCCCCCAGGACATGATGAAAGGTGGCTTTCCAACTTCTGCGAGGCGCGCGAGTCTGCTGGGGAGCCGGGTGTTCTCTGTGAGTTTGGGAAAGGCCTGGATCTCCCTAACGACCCTCTTAGTCATCTCACCGCAGCGAAAACAGCGACCCTCCTCCACCCCAAGTCACCCCTACCCGGCCAGCTCAATACACACGTGAAGCTCAGCAAAGCGTGCCACCTGCCGGGTTCCCAGCAAACATGCCCGGAGGGAAGGATCGCCGGAAAGCACTTTGTTTAAAAAAAAAAAAAAAGTAAACTCTCCCGGGTCCGAGGACAGCCCCGCCTGGCACCGGGGCCGCGGTGTGCAGAGTCGGCCCCCGGGTTCTCTTTCCGGGCTGAACTGGGGAAGGCGCCGCGCCAGGCGGGGCCGGAGGGGAGCGCGCGGAGCGCCGGGCCCCGCTCCCCCCGGAGCCTGCGGAGTGCCGGACCGGGCAGGGCCGGCCGGCGGGAACGCGGAGAGCCTTCGACCTGGTTCGCGCGTGGGCCGGGGCCCGGGTGGGGTGGACAGAGTCGGGAACTCACAGCCGCTTGTCCTCAGGCTGCAGCTGCCAGTGCATCGCCAGCGAGAAGCCGAAAAGGCTCCCGGAGTCCCCAGTTTTCTCGATCACATTGTCCTCGCGGGTGTCCAAGTTGAAGGCGGTGCCGAGCCGCGGCAGGAGCCCCACTGACAGGTAAAGCAGCCACAGCCGCCCCGCGGCCGCCATGGGCCGGCGCACCGGGAGGGGAGCGGGAAACTGCGCGGCCGCCCCGCGCTTCGGGCCGGATTCGGGGCTACAGCGCCGCTGCCGCCGCGGCCACCTCGGTCTCCTCTAGCCGCCGCGCCCGGCCCCACCCCCGGGACGAGTCGCTCTCTCCGCCCGGCCGCTCCCCCTCGCGGGCAGCTCCCGACCACTGAATGAGCCCGTTGTTCTCTGGAGACTCGCAGGCGTTTTATCAAGTGACGAGGACGCCGGCCCCGCCCCGGCCCTCCCCACCCCTTGGCCCCTCCTCGCGCGCCCGCCGCCGGCACCTTTGCGGCCCGCCCGGCTGCGGTGCGACCCAGAGCTGCCCCTCTGCGCCTCCCCCGCCACCCCCACACCTGGTGGGGAAGCCGCTGGGGAGACCCGCAGGCGAGTTGCGGGCCGGGCAGTCCCAGCCTGCGAGTCCTCCTGGAGCAAAGCGCTTGAGTTGTGGTTGCCGTTCCGCACAGAGCCGGAAAAGCGTTTACTACCTGTTCTAAAAACAAGTGGTGGTGATGCGCCTAATGGCCGGGAGCCCCCGGTGCTCGCCGACCCACGTGCAAAGGCTGCGTTCATTCATTCCACAAGTGTTTAGGGAGCGCTTAACGCGGGCCCGGTACTTGGGGACTGGAGTTGTATAGATTGTCCTCGGTCCTCAAGACCTAACGTCAAAAACGATAACAGCACAGATTTTAAGAGGGCTGTGCAATTGCAAACGCACAGCTATTATCTCATTTCATGCTCCTAACAATCCTATGAGGTGGGTATTTTCTTTTTGCAGATGAGAAAACTGAAGCTCAGCCTTGCCCCAGTGTCTCCAGGGAACTGTGTCCAGGTGGAAAGGAGAGTTTGTGGGAAAAGTCACACTAGTGTAGGCAACTTAAAACTTGATTTCCAGGTATTCCCAGGCTGAGAAGGTCCTCATTAGTGAAGGAAGAGTTATTTAAAGTGACACCCAGGCGCTCAGGAGACCTTCCTTCCTGCCCCAAATTCCCAGAATTAGTTGGGAGGAGAATTTCCCTGCCTAGAGACTACTACGAGATCAGCGTGGGTGGCCTAAAGGCTCCAGCCTCCAGCACAAGGGGTGGGGCCTCTAGTGAGGTGTTGACCCCTGGGGTGACTTTATCCTGCAGGGGTTCTTAACCTAGGAAGAGAGAGAATTCAGGTTACTCTGAATTTGGATGACAACAAAATTTACATTTTTATTTTCCCTAATCCTTTAACTAATATTTAGTATTTCCTTCCTAATATTTAGCATTGGTTTCCTTTATATTCCTGTTTTATTTAAAAGCCTTGATCTGTAAAGGGGTCCATGGCCTTCAGCAGTCTGCGGAAAGTGTTAGCTCAAAGATTCCTTGGAATGCCTGCCTTGATCTTACATCCCTATTTTGGAAATAGAAGCTGAGTGAGTACCAGGGAAAAGCTGGAGCTCTGAATATGCATGTGGGGAGAAGGAGGCAGAGTCATGTGCCATGTGGCCTCAAGGGGTATTTGTACCAAGGGAGCAGCCTGTACCACACAGAGAAGGCACCTGAACATGACAAGGGTTCACAGGTGGTAACAGCTGCTAGAAGTGGGGTATGTCCCACTTCTCTCCCCATCACTTGTTGTTGTTTGGTTGGTAAGTTGTGTCCAACTCTTTGGGACCCCATGGACAAGAGCACACCAGGCTCCTCTGTCCTCCACTATTTCCCAGAGTTTGCTCAGATTCATGTTCATTGAGTCAGTGATGCTATCTAACCATCCCATCCTGTTCTGCCCACTTCTTCTCCTGCCCTCAATCTTTCCCAGCATTAGGGTCTTTTCCAATGAGTCAGCTCTTTGCATCAGATGGCCAAAGCATTGGAGCTTCAGCTACAATCCTTCTAATGAATATTTATGGTTGATTTCCTTTAGGATCGACCAGTTTGATCTCCTTGCAGTCCAAGGGACTCTCAAGAGTCTTCTCCAGCACCACGATTCAAAAGCATCAATTCTTCCAATCAATACCTTCAGTCAAATATAGTCAAGTTCAGTAGACAGTCTTGAAGGTCATACTGTTTTAACTTGTATGTGGTAATCGTGATAAGATTGAGAAACTATTGTAGATTATAATTTAGCAAGCTAAGAAACACCTGCAATGTGATTTTTCATTCAAATTAACCTTTCTTTTTCATGTTAAACACATACCATTCCAGAGGGACAGGGCCCAGCTATTATAGCTAGAGCACAACCTCAGTGTAGGCTGGTACTCAGCAGGAGCACTGATGGGGCTGTAATGGTTACTGAAATACTCCTAAAATGGTAGATAAAAGCTATGCCCTGAGCTCCCCAAATTCAATCGGCCCCACCCTGGCCACTTTGCTGTGACCTGCCAACTTTCCCACAATTCAGCAACTAATAGGTTTGAGCCCTTAAGCCCTGCCTGGCACTACAAGGGCATCTTCTAATTGGGTGTGCCCATGTCATAACAGCTGTTAACTATACCGAATATCACACCCTGCTTCCAAGAGTAATCTTGCTTCCTCCCCAAGATACATTTAGTGGATGATGTTTGAATAGCCAGAGTTAGCTAGTTGATTGCAAATATCAACTGAGCACCAACTGAAATTTTATATAATGTTAAATTTAAATATAGTGCTGTGTGCTCGGTTGCTCAGTCATGTCTGATTCTGTGATCCATGGATTGCAGCCCTCCAGGCTCCTCTGTCCATGGAGTGTTCCAGGCAAGAATACTGGAGTGGGTTGCCCTTCCCTTCTCCAGAGGATCTTCCTGACCTAGAGATCAAACCCACATCTCCTGCATCTCCTGCACTGCAGGCGATTCTTTACCACTGAGCCACCTGGGAAGCCAAAAATATAGTGCTACTAATGAATAACACTTGTGTAGGAGAAGTGAGGGATAAAGGAAAACACGGATGAGAGTCTTGTTCTGGAGTGTGCCACATGCCCATCACATGTGACTTTTGCTCCTGCCTTCCACCTACCTCGGGCTGTGATGCCAAACATACTTGAAGTTGAGTCAAACTTGGGCTCTAAATAATAATCCCTTTGAAGATTGTCCCCTCTTCTTGATTAACAATCGTGTTTTGTGAATTAGTTGTCAATTCTGTGGTAAACAGAGGTAAGAGTGAAATAAGTGTCTTAGAAAAGGGAGACTTAGAAGTCCTTCAGGATCTGCTGAGGACACTGTCAGCCTATAGGGCCAAAAAAATGAAAGAATCAAGAAATCTAGAAACTATGAAGGGAAGATCTGAGGAGGGAGGTACATAGTTATAAGGAAAAAGAATCTGGAAAAAGAGGAAACTTGTCTGGGACCAAAGGGAGAAAGATAGCTTGATAATAAAGGTATGCTGACCATCAGATGGCATGTGTATATGTGTGTGTGTACGCGTGCACACACACACACACACACACACACACTTATGGATAAGAAATCTAAAGGGCACAAATCCAGTTATGACAAAATTGTGTTATAGGCCTTTTGTGATGATACCATGGAAGAAATTTTACAAACTGAAAACTTTAAATAAAAAAACAGTGAAAGCAATGAACAGAGGCATTTGCTCAGCTGACAGCTTTTGAATTCTTGTATTTTACCAATACACTTTACAAAATAAATTTTGTTGTTCTATATCCCACTTTTGGTAGAGGAGCTTGCAATAATTTTAAACTATGGGTTACCTTGTAGATTCTGAGGAACTCGCATCATGCCTGATATATTTTCCATTTCCTGGGATCTACTTTAATCAGTTTTGCTCTCAGGTTCCCTGGTCTATTGACTTCATCATCACCAACAGCAAGGATATCATATTTGCTGCATTTAGGCAACATGGAAACTATTAAAATATCTCTTTTTTCTTCTGTGGTTATGTTCTATATCAACAGCTTCACATATTCCCTGCAGCCCTTTATTGAAGGCCATTTGTCAGAGTGATTAGCACGTGGCCTGTAGAACCCAAGTCCTTCAAATCCCATCTCTGTTCCACACCAGTCAGGTGACCTTAAACAAATCACTGAATCTCTCTCCACTTCAGCTTCCCCAGCTACAAAGTAGAGATGATAGCATCCCTCCCCCGACACAGTCACCTCGCCTTCAATTCAGATTAGTTGCTCAGTTGTGTCCGACTCTTTGTGACCCCATGAATCGCAGCACGCCAGGCCTCCCTGTCCATCACCAACTCCCAGAGTTCACTCAAACTCATGTCCATCACGTTGGTGATGCCATCCAACCATCTCATCCTCTGCCGTCCCCTTCTCCTCCTGCCCTCAATCTTTCCCAGCATCAGGATCTTTTCTAATGAGTCAGTTCTTCGTATCAGGTGGTCAAAGTATTGGAGTTTCAGCTTCAGCATCAGTCCTTCCAATGAATATTTATTCAGGGACTGATCTCCTTTAGGATGGACTGGTTGGATCTCCTTGCAGTCCAAGGAACTCTCAAGAGTCTCCTCCAACACCACAGTTCAAAAGCATCAATTCTTCAGCGTTCAGCTTTCTTTATAGTCCAACTCTCACATCTGTACCTGACTACTGGAAAAACCATAGCTTTGACTAGACAGACTTTTGTTGGTAAAGTACTGCCTTGCCTTGGGGATGAATAAAGTTAGCATGCCACAAGATCCAGTGCAGCCAAATAAATAAATAAAAATAAATATTAGAAAAAGAGTGTTGTGTCCAAACCAGAACTTGCACCTGTGTACGAGCTTTAAAAATTTGGCTTTTACAAGTTAGGCGCTGACCTGTGATATACCTTTACTTTTGAAAACTAGTTTATATTTAATATATAACTTATATTTATTTATATATAAATATAATAAATATGCATTTATTATATAGTTATAAACATAGTAATATATTTTGTATATTATATATGAAAATAAATGTGTTTATATATTATTCATTTATATAAATATATACTTTATATTTATTTAAAATATAAATTATATTTATAAATATAAATATATATATATATTGTGAACTGTTCCAAACTTGGATTTAAACTGTTCAGTGGTAGATTATTTTTTGTTTCAGAAAAAAAAAAAAGTTTTTCCTCGGTTGCTTTGTCTCTATATTTGTGTTTAGGGGTTTTCCTTCTACACTGAACCTTAATGCTTTTCATTTTGGCTTCTTTTTGTTGCTGTTGTTCTAAGTCACAGCACATTTTATAGGAACCAATCTGCCTTTGGTTGGGATAAAGAGAATCCAAATTGCCAGCTCTACTTTATTTTAACACCCAGATACATTTTATTCATTTTTCCAGTTTTCAGTTCAGTTCAGTCGCTGAGTCGTGTCTGACTCTTTGCGTCTCCATGAATCGCAGCACGCCAGGCCTCCCTGTCCATCACCAACTCCTGGAGTTCACTCAGACTCACGTCCATCAAGTCGGTGATGCCATCCAGCCATCTCATCCTCTGTCGTCCCCTTCTCCTCCTGCCCCCAATCCCTCTCAGCATCAGAGTCTTTTCCAATGAGTCAACTCTTCACATAAGGTGGCCAAAGTACTGGAGTTTCAGCTTTAACATCAGTCCTTCCAATGAACACCCAGCACTGATCTACTTTAGAATGGACTGGTTGGATCTCCTTACAGCCCAAGGGACTCTCAAGAGTCTTCTCCAACACCACAGTTCAAAAGCATCCATTCTTCGGTGGTCAGCTTTCTTCACAGTCCAACTCACACATCCATACATGACCACAGGAAAAACCATAGCCTTGACTAGACAAACCTTTGTTGGCAAAGTAATATCTCTGCTTTTCAATATGCTATCTAGTTTGGTCATAACTTTCCTTCCAAGGAGTAAGCGTCTTTCAATTTCATGGCTGCAGTCACCATCTGCAGTGATTTTGGAGCCCAGAAAAATAAAGTCTGACACTGTTTCCACTGTTTCCCCATCTATTTCCCATGAAGTGATGGGACCAGATGCCATGATCTTAGTTTTCTGAATGTTGAGCTTTAAGCCAACTTTTTCACTTTCCTCTTTCACTTTCATCAAGAGGCTTTTTAGTTCCTCTTCACTTTCTGCCATAAGGGTGGTGTCATCTGCATATCTGAGGTTATTGATATTTCTCCTGGCAATCTTGATTCCAGCTTGTGCTTCTTCCAGCCCAGCGTTTCTCATGATGTACTCTGCATAGAAGTTAAATAAACAGGGTGACGGTATACAGCCTTGACGTACTCCTTTTCCTATTTGGGACCAGTCTGTTGTTCCATTTCCAGTTCTAATGGTTGCTTCCTGACCTGCATATAGGTTTCTCAAGAGGCAGGTCAGGTGGTCTGGTATTCCCATCTCTTTCAGAATTTTCCACAGTTTCTTGTGATCCACACAGTCAAAGGCTTTGGCATAGTCAATAAAGCAGAAATAGATATTTTTCTGAACTCTTGCCTTTTTGATGATCCAGTGGATGTTGGCAATTTGATCTCTGGTTCCTCTGCCTTTTCTAAAACCAGCTTGAACATCAGGAAGTTCACGGTTCACATATTGCTGAGCCTGGCTTGGAGAATTTTGAGCATTACTTTGCTAGCATGTGAGATGAGTGCAATTGTGCAGTAGTTTGAGCATTCTTTAGCATTGCCTTTCTTTGGGATTGGAATGAAAAAACTGACCTTTTCCAGTCCTCCTGAGTTTTCCAAATTTTCTGGCATATTGAGTGCAGCACTTTCACAGCATCATCTTTCAGGATTTAAAATAGCTCAACTGGAATTCCATCACCCCACTAGCTTTGTTCGTAGTGATGCTTTCTAAAGCCCACTTGACTTCACACTCCAGGATGTCTGGCTCTAGGTGAGTGATCACATCATCGTGATTATCTGGGTCATGAAGATCTTTACTGTACAGTTCTTCTGTGTATTCTTGCCATCTCTTAATATCTTCTGCTTCTGTTAGGTCCATACCATTTCTGTCCTTTATTGTGCCCATCTTTGCATGAAATGTTCTCTTGTTATCTCTAATTTTCTAGAAGAGATCTCTAGTCTTTCCCATTCTGTTGTTTTCCTCTATTTCTTTGCATCAATTGGCATAGAACATTGTATACATTTAAGGTATACAATATAATGACTTAGTATATGTATGTATTATGAAATGATCACAATAGGTTTAGTTAACATGCATCACCTTACAGAGTTACAGTTTTTTTCCTTGTGAGGAGAGCTTAAAGATTTATTATCTTAGCAACTTTCAGATATCCAGTACAGTATAGTTAACTATTGTCACCAGGCTGTGCATTACAACCTCACAACATATTTATCTTATGAACTGAAAGTTTGTTTCTTTTGACCGCTTTCACCTGTTTCCCTCATCACCCACCTCTGGTAATCTTCAATCTGTTCTTGGTTTCTCTGAGGTTTTTTGTGTTTTTTTTTTTTTTTTCAGGTTCCATGTATAAGTGACATCCTACAATATTTGTCTTTGATTTATTTCACTTAGCACAATGCCCTCAAAGTCCATCCATGTTGTCTCAAACAGCAGCATTTCTTTCTTTTTTATAACTGGTTAATATTCCATTGTGATATCTATATATATATAGATAGATAGATAGAATATATATCACATTTTCTTTACCCATTCGTCCATCAATAGACCCTTAAGTTCACCAGATCTATTTTAAAGTAAATTTAAGTTGAATGCTTCTCATTCCCTTATTATTAACTCATTAAATGTTATACAGTATTTCACATTGCCACTTTAGGTGGGATTCTTTTTTCAAATTTGTTTTGAGGGAATTTTTCTAAGCCAAGAAGCCACATTTTGCTAGCCAGCCAGAAATAAACTCAGACTTTAAATGAATCAAGTTAAATTTAAAATTGAGCTCCCAAAGCTGAGGTGAAACCCCCACTGGAAAATTTGGCTTTCCATCCCTACCATCTTCAGAAACAAGCATGAAGCTGTGTGTATCTCATGCCACACAAATGCAGTCTTGACAGGCTGAACTTAGAGGAGACATTTTTAAAATTTTTTTCTTGCTTTCTATAAAAATATCTTCACAGGGGCGGGGGGACGGAAAAAAAAAAGACAAGCTGATTCTGAATTAGAACTTAACCCAGTGTTCTCTGGAGTGTATTAATTCAGGTCAAAGCAAGCACTCAAGAGAAGCAGCTTAGCCTCACCCACTTCCCAGGAGAGGGCCTGGAGCAGGTCCCTCTACTTCACTAGGACTCAATTTTCTAATCTGTAAAATGGCCAGAAATATTATTTCACTAGATTGTGGTAAGAATTAAATGAGATTACTTGTGTGAGACATTGTGAGAACACAATGTCTGCTATTAAATATGGGCTGAACAAAATAGTAGCTGTGAAAATGAAGAAGAAAATATACTAGAATATAAAAAAAGAGAGGGCTCCAGGTCAGAGATAAATAGGAAGAGGAGGCATGTGAATGAGGTCACCTGCACCCCACATTCACTTGATGTAAATGGTCAGGATAAGCCATTCCTTCTTATAGTTTGGCAAATAATCTCTATCATATCATAGTTTCTCAGTGCCTGAGGTTTGGATGGAAGCAAATTTGTGCTTAACCCTGGCTCTGGACCACTTCCATTTCCTACCAGTCTTCGCAGGAGCAACAGTGGGTTCTAAACTTAATATCATAAGTTTGAAAGAGAAAAAGTTCAGAGGACTTTTTCTCTAGCCAGCCAGGAATCCCGGTAGTACAAAGAGATGAAAGCTGGACATTTCCAAACATATCCTTATCTTCTTATTTCTACAATCTGATTGACCAGGGGAAGTTAGTACTAAGGATTATCAAAAGTCATAGCCAACATAAAAATCATTGTTATTTTGTTTTAGCTTTATCTTATCAAACATATCTTGCTGCTTATATTAAAGCAGCTTCTACCACTTAAAATGAATCATCAGACACTTCATAGGGAAATCAGATCCTGAACTTCAAAATTTCTTCAAAATGTTTAAATCTGGAAAGCAAGCCATTTGCACACAAATAATTTAGTACTTACTACATTCAACAACACATATGAAGGCAATGTAATACATTCTGCCCTAAGAATAAAGAACAAATACAAAAAAATAATTACTATAAAGAGCACATAACAAGGAAATGAGAAAAAAGCATGCAGAAATTCGGACCACCTAATAGCCAAGAATGTTTCTATAACAATAACTTTGCTGTCCCAGATCACATGATCCAAACTAAGAGGCTAACCAGTCCTGCATTATACGAGCTATTTCCAGATACTCCCTGGTGAAAGACAGAAAAGTGGACTCACTGATATTTACACCACATTTCACTTTCAAAACCTGTAGAAGATCAATGCATCTCCACAAAACAAAAGGCATTGTTCTATTTCACGTCTGGAGGCATCTAAGCAGGAACTTTTCGTAAGAGAGAATGTCAGGATCTCCACCAAATTCAGGATATCCCGACTTCTGACTTCATAACTGAGACCACACCTTCATACCTTTTTTCAGCCTTGGCTGACGAATAGTCCACTGAGACCAAATTTCCTGCCTCCCAAACAAGGAATTGTAGCAGCTCATGAAACATAATCTCAATCTAAGCTGTTCTCTGGCAGGAAAAGACTAGCAGTCACACTTTATCAGATAGGTTGGGGTGTCCATACATGAACACATGCTTCTATTCCTGTTGCTCATAGGAGGACGGAAGTATAGAAAGGCTAACCAGGGGGATTCGTGCTCTACCAAGTGCAATGAGCCACAGTGAATTTTTCAGCCTTGGATCCTAGTAGGAAATAGTCTCCACCCCGTTGCTCCAGAAAGAGTTTACTTTCCCCAAGTAGCCAACCCAACCCTAGTTGCTGTTGGTTACAGAAACCTTCAGGTAAATGCCACATTGGTTGAGAAGGAGCTAAGAGAGTATGGGAGACAGTCAGCTCTTTGATTTTGAAGGCCTATTAGAATTTCCTAATTTACACTCTGTAAATAACCAAAATTCGTACATCTATTTCTCTGAGACTTTCTTTATGTGTTGACCGTAGTCATCTAGCAATGTCTTTAGGGGTTATAAACAGTTTTCAATCTGTATTTTTTTAATGATTCAAATGCAGGAAAAATAGTTTCAGGGTTATGTGTATTTTTAAAATATATTCCAAAATTGAAATATTTTCAAATGTTAATTGAAAATTACGTGTGTGTATATATATATATATATATATATATATACACTCCAGTCATCAGCCACTTAGGATAAATATTCAAAGAGAATAGTTGCATTAAGTGGACAACCTATCCATCGGCCCAGGCACTCCCTTTTCAGACTCTATCGACACTCAGCATATACCTCTCTTCTACTTCATATTGAGTAATATTATGATTTATCTGCTTATACAACTATCTGTTAAACTGTTAGTTCCTTCACAGTAGGTTCCATGCTTTATTCATCTTTGTATCCTCAGTACCAATAACTAAGCCTGGAACATGGAAGCTACTAAAAAATGACTGACTTATAACTCAGTGGTAAAGAATCTGCCTACAATGCAGGAGACCTGGGTTCAATTCAAGATCCCCTGGAGAAGAAAATGGCAACCCAGTCCAGTATTCTTGCCTGGAGAATCCCATGGACAATGGAGCCAGGCAGGCTACAGTCCATGGGGTTGCAAAAATCAGAAATGACTTAGCGACTAAACCACCACCAGGGTACCTAAGGGTTTTTACCAATCATAACCTTTATGCCAGAAGACTTCTTTAAAGTTGGAGAGGTTTTAAAGAAAGTATGTCATACTTGTATTAGGAACTTAGAAAGGAGCATAGCCAATAATGCACATTATTCAAAGGGCATATCCTTTCCACCCAGATTCCTCTAAAGATCAGTAATTCTCATGGAAATAGAAAACCCCTGCATCAAGTCAGCCACTTAACAAGGTGCCATTTTAGACTCAAGCTCTTTAATACTATAATCCTGCCAACAATTTGAAGATAGCTAGAAAAAGTGAAAGTGGATTGCCTAATCTGGAGTGGACATTCTGAGCAAAAGATTTGGGGGAGGCTGGAGGGAGTGGGGAGAGGAGGAGGGTGGATTAGAGAGGAGAGCATGATGGCTGCAAATCCAGAACTCCTTTGAACAAAGAAAGCAGCCAGGTTCTAAAAAGGCTAGGTTCCCCAAACTGGAAACTCCGTTTGTTTCACTCCTTGGTTTACTGTCCCCAAACGCTACCAATGTTATCGCCTTCAGTCTACCTTGTCCTTTAGTCACCAAACAAAGGAAGGACATGGTGGCACGAAGTAGGAAAGATTCAGGTGGCAGCTTTCTGTAACCTCCCTCTCCACCACCTGACCCCCCAATAGTATACAACAGTACATAACTGGGCCAGCTCTGCCCCCTGCCCTCTGCCCATGACACCTGGACATGCCTACATGGGAGGATGCTTAATCCCAGCTAGGCCTTCTCAGGGAAAGGTTTCTGAGACAAGCGTGCATGGAGTATCCTAGCAGACAGAGCTGAGGTTTCTGAACTTGAAGCAATGCTACAGATGTGATACTTTTTACTGTGATGAAAATTAAAACACTGAAGGAAATGGATTTCTGTTTGCATCTGTAGAGGTGATATGATATGGTTTCAAGGCACAATTATAGCTTACGTAGAATTCTGGAGACATGGGCAGTGCCTTGGTGAATACGGTTATAGCAGTAAGATAAAAGACTACAAGGCAAACAAGAGGAAAAGGCATCCAGTGTGTAAGTCCCAGTTTAATACATACAGACTATACTGTTTTATCAGTTCTCTGTGATTTATTCAAGGTTGATAGTAAAATTGTCAGCCAGGTGCTACCTGCTTGAAATCCGTGCAGTTGCTCTCAGTCATATATTTCACTGTACAGATCTCTCCATTGTTACTGAATATTATTAAGCACTCAGTGAATACGAGGGTTGACTAAATAGTAAGCACTCAGTGCACACTCAGTATGTGTGTAAGAGTTTCTTAAGAATTTTCCTTTACTTTTTCCCCCTTATTGAGTAAAGGTTTTGAGAAATGACTTATAATACTGAATTCTTTCTACACCATCACAAGAAAGTGTTTGAGGCAAATTTGAGATGACCATAGAAATTTTTGACATTCCTCTCATTGACAGGTGGGGTCTACTTCACTTACATTTGAATCTGAATTGGCCTCGGTTACTTTTTTGACCAATAAAAATTGGTCAAGAAAGCAGATATGACATTCTGGGACTTTCCAGGCTAAAGCATAATGAACCATATAGCTCATTCATTCCTGGGATTCTTGAAACACTCATTCTTGGACCCTGAACTACCATGTAAGAAGTCCACCTTCTATGATGGGACAGCCACAAGAGAACATGGAGCAGGGCAGAGGAGGGGTGGCTGACTGAGCTCAGCTTTTTACCCATCTGTGCCAAAGTGCCAGGTGTGGGAGTGGGCCCTACAACTATCTTTGGCCCTACAAACCTATCCAGCCACCAGCTAGAAACCAAGTAATCCCTACTGTGACCATATGAAACAGAAGAATCACCCATCTAAGCCCTACCTGAGTTCCAGACCCATAGATATTAATAAAGTGATGGTTGTTTCAGACCACTATGTTTCAGGGTGGTTTGTGACAAAGCAATAGATAATCTAAAGAGATGTAGTATAAAGTTCCTCTGTGGGATTCCTCTGAGGGTGGGAGTTAACTTCCACTCAGCTGACCCGTCCTCTGCCATCTTTCTCAGTGGAAGCAAGTCCACAGTGCCAGGATGTGGTTGACTAACCTATTGAGTCATGTGCTTAAAGAAATGAGATCAGTAATACTTGCTGAAAAGGTGATTAGAAAGAATTTGGGAGTGATGATTTCATGGCTCCATGACTAATTCCCAATCACTCAATAATAGGTCCAAAGCATTTGCAAATACAGTGGGCTTTCTATGGTTCTCACAGCCTCTAGTATGGGGAGAAGCGAAGAACAAAAAGCAGCTCTGTCTGCCATTGTGTGGTTGGAGATGGCTTCCACTGATCCACATGACGCTCCCTGACCCACTTCATCTTAAAGAGTCTTTTACAGTTCCCATAAGCATTATACATATCCATCATCGCAATGAATTTGCAAATGGCAGCAGAGACTATCTGTTAAGCAGGAGGGCAAATTGCAGAGTGTCATTCCAACACCAAGTAGAACAGTCTCAGCACAGAGGCCTCCTAGAAACTTAGAAGTTCTCCCACCAAAGTCTCTCAGCCTCCCTCTTCATTAAAGGCTTTGTTTTTTCTCTCTCTCCAGCTCTAGTTTCATTTTGTGAAAAGGTTCACTGCCTTATGTGCCATGAGCAGACAAGCTTATCGAATGGACTGTAAATCTAATCAGTTTGGCATCGGGGGTTTCATGGGAGCATGTAAACAATAGCTGGAGTTGTGTTAAGCTTCAGTGACTCCAACTGATTCCCAGTTTGGTTCATTTGTGCAGAACAGTTGGAGATACAAAGCCAAGCCCATTAATTTCCAGAGAGCAGTTCTAACAGAGGAACGAGCTGTCAGTCCCCAGGAGGTTTTCAATCCAAGGTCTAACTACAGGATTTTATTTATGGCATAAGGTATGTCTTTGACTGACTGAATTTCTTTCCATTTCCTCAATATTCTATATTTCTAAGAAGATCCTGGCAATTCTTATAGAAACTGGAATCCTGTGGAGAAATGAGCAGAGAAGGTTTCCAAGTTCCTCTGGCCCCTCAGAATAGTGATCAAAGTGGAGTCCTGAATCCCCATCCATGAGTGTTCTTAATGTGGTGGTTACCTCTGAAAAATGGACTTAATTAGTGTCAGCAACCAATTCAGTTCTATTTCTCGTCTGTATACTTTTACAGCAACACATTCGTTTTGTAATGTGCATTACATTCTCACGATTATAAAGTTTATGTAGTTACAGGGCCGAAGTCACACCAGTTTTCAATCTGCTAAATGGCATGTGCTTCGTTTCCAGATGGAAAAATGAATATTCACCACAGTTCCATCAGGAATGCCAATTTCCCATCACTCCCCAGTGCTGGGCAATGCAGTTGAAGCACTGTGTTAATTTAAGACATTTTCTGCTCCTCCAAGCCTTGTATTTACATACTAGCTGAAACTGCAATGGAAATGAATGGGGGAAATTGCCTTATCCCCATTTTTCTGTGAGAAGGAGAAAAACACTTATGCTTGAAACAAGCAGATGTGAAAACACTTCTCACTAATCAAAATGTTTACCATGAGGTTAGAAGAGGCTCCCTGTTTAGAGGCAGGGAACCTGGGATGTGTATTTAACAAGATGAGTGTATTCACTGTGACAGAACCTTGGAGCAGAACTTGTGCAGCTTAGCTCAAGATTAACACGCGCAATACAGCATTTCTTTGCTTATTAGGCTTCTCACAGTTCATGAACTTGGATTCAAGAGTGACTCTTGTGTCTGTTTCAGTGTAGACTTTCACACCAATATACTCTCAGCTTCAAGTTACTATACCCAGAGGTAATACGAGGCGGGGCGGGGCGGCGGGGGTTGCGGGGTGGGGGGAGGTGAAGCAAAGAGCAGTGTCTCTATAGGATTCAAAGAATTAGTTTTGTAAAACACACTTCATATTAAAATAAGGAAATTGAAATTGGAATCAATTACATACCTACTATTCTGGAAGGCAACAAAAAATCATGCCGTTGCTCTCAATTTGATCCCAGGCATTTGAAAAGATTCATAACAGAAAATTCATGAAATAATATGTATGAAGATGACAGATGATTCCGTAAAAAGCTTTGCATAACCGATCAGTCTAATTTCTTTCTATAATAAAATTACAGGCTCATAAACTAGTAGAAAGTGACAAGAAGTCTATGTACATTTTCTTAAGACCATCAGAGTTGTAAAATTCACAAACTCCCACCTGAAACTAGCTTAAGCTACACAATTAGTATTCAACAAAGTTTATGGAACTAGTTGTGACAATAATAACTAACCTTCGTGGGATGTTTGCCCTGTAGTAGGTACCATTTCCAGCAAACATTTTCATTGATTCATTCATTTAATCTTTGCAAAAACCTGTATCATTAATATCCTCAGTAATCCCGTTTAATACATGAGAAAAGTCATGAGCAGCAGGGTCACATAAGTCCCCCAGGTTACATAAATCAGAAGAGTTGGAGCCAGATTTTGATCCCAGGTGGGCTGGCTCCAAAGCCAGCATGCATGACCTACATGCTCGACCAGTAACATGACTATTTATCAATCAAGAAAAAGTGCTATCTTCTGATTTTATTTTGGTCTGAGTTAGAGTAGGGGCTTACAGATTGAACTCAGAAGGTAGTAGTGTTCAGTGGAACAGTGTCCACCTGTGGTGGTGTGGAGAAAGTCTCACAGGGTTCATTCTTAGAATCTATTTCATTGGATATCGGTATTTGGTAGAAAAAAGTTAGAATATGTGCCCTCAACTTTTATATGATAATGACTTTAGTGAAATTAATATCAGGGAAAACAAAAGAAATTCAAACTAACTCTCAGAAAATGGGGGAAGTAGTTCTATAAGAATCATTCAGTTTAGATGTGCCAGATGTTTATCAATCACATTGCCAAATCATCTACTCCCCACTGTGCTCCTTGAATTACCAGCTCCCACACCCAGCACAGATGACTAGACATGGGTGGGTACCTGATCCAGGGTGTCAGGTCACCCTTGGGTCACAGTGAGTCCACAGGCTGGAGTGAAAAGATGAGCTGGGCTTATCAGATTCCCACTCCTGGGAATTTGCTTTGGAATACAGAATGACCCAGTGGCAACAGTAAGTCAAGGTGAAAGGTTGTGATGTAGGGAAAGAAAGGACCACTGTGGCCATGTCATGGGCAAGTCACAGCTACTTGCACATGGAAGCAGACTCTGAGTGAGCACGGCAAGGCAGTCAGTTTAGAGGGGAGAATGAGGCAGAAATAAAAGGGAGAGCGGATGTGTACATGAGTGAACATGAGAAGCAAACAAGACAGTGGCTGTGCTGGCTGGTGGCTCTCAGGCTCCACTGTGGTCTGCAGGGACTTGGACACACACCACGGACTTACATAACTCAGATCAGATCAGATCAGTCGCTCAGTCATGTTCGACTCTTTGCAACCCCATGAATTGCAGCACGCCAGGCCTCCCTGTCCATCACCAACTCAGGTCACTGAGACTCACGTCCATCGAGTCAGTGATGCCATCCAGCCATCTCATCCTCTGTCGTCCCCTTCTCCTTCTTCCCCCAATCCTTCCCAGCATCAGAATCTTTTGCAATAAGTCAACTCTTCGCATGAGGTGGCCAAAGTACTGGAGTTTCAGCTTCAGCATCATTCCTTCCAAAGAAATCCCAGGGCTGATCTCCTTCAGAATGGACTGGTTGGATCTCCTTGCAGTCCAAGGGACTCTCAAGAGTCTTCTCCAACACCACAGTTCAAAAGCATCAATTCTTCAGCACTCAGCCTTCTTCACAGTCCAACTCTTACATGCATACATGACCACAGGAAAACCATAGCCTTGACTAGACGAACCTTTGTTGGCAAAGTAATGTCTCTGCTTTTGAATATGCTATCTAGGTTGGTCATAACTTTCCTTCCAAGGAGTAAGCGTCTTTTAATTTCATGGCTGCAGTCACCATCTGTAGTGATTTTGGAGCCCAGAAAAATAAAGTCTGACACTGTTTCCACTGTTTCCCCATCTATTTCCCATGAAGTGGTGGGACCAGATGCCATGATCTTCGTTTTCTGAATGTTGAGCTTTAAGCCAACTTTTTCACTCTCCACTTTCACTTTCATCAAGAGGCTTTTGAGTTCCTCTTCACTTTCTGCCATAAGGGTGGTGTCATCTGCATATCTGAGGTGATTGATATTTCTCCCAGAAATCTTGATTCCAGTTTGTGTTTCATCCAGTCCAGCGTTTTTCATGATGTACTCTGCATATAAGTTAAATAAACAGGATGACAATATACAGCCTTGACGTACTCCTTTTCCTATTTGGAACCAGTCTGTTGTTCCATGTCCAGTTCTAACTGTTGCTTCCTGACCTGCATACAAATTTCTCAAGAGGCAGGTCAGGTGGTCTGGTATTCCCATCTCTTGAAGAATTTTCCACAGTTTCTTGTGATCCACACAGTCAAAGGCTTTGGCATAGTCAATAAAGCAGAAATAGATATTTTTCTGGAACTCTCTTGGTTTTTCCATGATCCAGCGGATGTTGGCAATTTGATCTCTGGTTCTTCCGCCTTTTCTGAAACCAGCTTGAACATCAGGAAGTTCACAGTTCATGTATTGCTGAAGCCTGGCTTGGAGAATTTTGAGCATTACTTTACTAGTGTGTGAGCTGAGTGCAATTGTGCAGTAGTTTAAGCATTCTTTGGCATTGCCTTTCTTTGGGATTGGAATGAAAACTGACCTTTTCCAGTCCTGTGGCCACTGCTGAGTTTTCCAAATTTGCTGCCATATTGAGTGCAGCACTTTCACAGCATCATCTTTCAGGATTTGGAATAGCTCAACTGGAATTCTCATCACCTCCACTAGCTTTGTTCGTAGTAATGCTTTCTAAGGCCCACTTGACTTCACATTCCAGGATGTCTGGCTCTAGGTCAGTGATCACACCATTGTGATTATCTGGGTCGTGAAGATCTTTTTTGTACAGTTCTTCAAGACAGTCTTTGTTCCTTGCAAACAGAAGGAACCTAATCTGAAAAGCATACAGGTGAAAAGTAGTTTGCTTTTAGACAAAATCCTTCTACTTTAAACTAGATTATGGAAATATTGATAAGAAAAATTATGCATAATTAAGTATAATTTACCTCTGTGGAACCATTGTTTAAAAATCCAATGATTAGGTCTAAATGAAAAGGAATGTATTATATAAATTGTGATTTTTAAAGAGGTAGGTTTTAAAAAAAAACTTTTTGCTTTATTTTAATCAAATTTTTCTTCATATACATGGTCATTTTAGCACCCTTTAAGAAAAGAGATACAGAGATCCTAGCATGGGTTCCAAAAATAATTAAAATTATTAAAGTAAGACTTACAAGAGAAGTAGCAATAAATTGGGGATATTTGGCTTAGAGAAAAGTGAGCTAAGAGTGACTTTTTATTGTTGTAAGGAATATGGAAGGTTTTCAGTCAGTTATGTCTTGTACTCATAGAAACAGAAATGACCTTCAGTCAAAGCTTTTGTAATGAACACAAGGGAAGAGTCTGTTGGCCAGTTACAGAAGAAGGCCAAGGACTGTCTAGTCCTAGAGATGTTCAATAAGAAATTTAGAAAATACCTGGAAGTCATGGATGGTTGACAAATAGAGCTCAGTAGCATCTTTGAATCTGAGCTGCCAACAGAAACACACAATGCCTATCCATGAGTACCATGGGAAGCCATGAGTCAGATAAGAAGGAAGAAATATAAAGACTATAGAAGAAAAACAGAGGAAGAAGAAGAAATAAATATGAATGTACATCTGAGGAAGTGGTCAAGTTAGCATTCACCTATCAGATACTTCTGAAGGTCACTCTGACCTCTGTTATTTTGTACAATATAGAGTGTAATAGAGTTGTCATCATCAAATGCCATGCTTGTTTAGAAGTGACCCAAGTTGAGCATGACAAACAGAATAGCCAAGAGTTTCAGGCACTCACTCTGAATGCAGTATCGCTCCCCTACTCTCCACAAGAGCTCCTTGGGGACAGCTCAAACACCACAAGGGACCGGCCAAGACTGATTCACCAACTCACTTCAGGAACCCATCTGAGAGTGGCCCCCACCAGGGTGGGAATGCCTTGGCCAGAAGAATATCAATTATGGCGCCACCTTGCCCTGACTGTGCTACATACATCCCTATTCTTGGAGCTTGAAGGAAAATGGGAGATGTGGTCCCTATTTCTAAGAAACTGTGCTGTTGAAGACAAACTTGAAGGCAGCCTTGTCTTCAGGCTGGAGTATGAAGGGCTACATCCTAATCTCAAATCCGTGTGTATTGCATGAGAAACCTTGAGCACACTACTGCTCTCAGTTCTCCCACTGCCATTCCTACAAAGCAGATTAGACTGACTTTCCTCTGACTGACATGACATCCTACACAGGACACATAACAGACATATCTGACTGAGTTTCTGTGTTTTGTTAAAGTTGGGTTTAGGGACTTTCCTGGTGGTCCAGTGGTTAGGAATGCGCCTGCCGATGCAGGAGACACGGGTTCAACTCCTAATCCCAGACGATCACACATGCTGTGGAGCAACTAAGCCAATGCAGTACAACTGCTGAGCCCTCATGCCCTAGAGCCCACGAGCCACAACTACTGAGCCCATGTGCCTAAAACCTGTACTCTGCAACAACAGAAGCCACCATAATGAGAATCCACACAACAATGAAGAGAAGCCCCCGCTTGCCACAACTAGAGAAAAGCCTGCACGGCAACCAAGACCCAACACAGCAAAGGAAAAAAAAAAGATGGGCTTAAAATAAAAAAGGAAGACAGAGGAACTATGTGGTACTCACTACTCAGAATTCTTGGTTTATGGGCCACTATGGAGGCCATAAAGTTTTTATGCAAAAATAGACCTTGGGCAGCATGTAAAATTCAATCTTCTCATGTGTGTGGAGCTGAGAAAACTGAGGCCTGTAAAAGGATTAGGGGCAGCAGAGGATGGGATCAGGAGCCCCCCAAATCTCACCAAGTATTTTTCCCAGCAGACCAGATCAGTGACACGTTCGTTTTCTCAAAAACAACCCAACATACTAGAATTCAGAGGCCTGTGTAGTAGAACACAACCATGGAGGTTCTATTTGCCCAGAAATCCTAAAGTGGTAGAGGCTGAGGAGATTCTGTGACTATGTCCTGACATCATGTTCCACTGGGGCTGGGTCCTGTCTATTTTCAACCGAACATGGTGCCCACCAGTCACTGCCACCAGGATCCACACACGGGCTTGCAGTCTTCCTGGTTTCATATACTTCTAATCCAGAGGTTTAGATGAGAAAAACACTGAGTGACAGCAACCCTCCTGTTCACAGCAGAGACTCTACCCTGGGATACATCAGTTCCTCCTAAAGTCAGTCGATTCAGATCAACTTACTCCAATACGCCTCGAATCATACTTGTTCCTGGCATGAGTGTGAAGCCAGTTTAATTTTTCACAACTGAATGAAGAAGTTATGCTAAATAAAAACAATGTTTTTAAAAAGTTAAAATATGAGTCATTATTAAACAAAGACATTTGGACAATAGAAATGTAAGAAACAGAAAGTGACATTTTCCACCCTGTCCAATACCACTCCCCTGAGACATTCATTGTTAGCAGTTTGGTTTACATCCTCCCTTTTAAACATGTAGGAACATGTTTATAAATATTTGTCTTTCAAGCTTTGACTAACTTAAGAAGCTCCCTATTAAAGACCATAGGTCAAATCCCTCTAATTAATGTATTAAGCCTACTGTGGGGATACTAAAGACAAACAAAATAACATAATATGGAAGAGGGTAACCTTCTTGCCTTGCTGTGACAAGCTTCAGAAGGATACCCCAAACATAAAAATAAGTCAAACCTGGTAATTGAAAAATAGGACTCCAGCTCTTACTAGAATTAAGAATAAGAACTGTGGAACTGAAATTATTTTCTAATACTATTCTGCTGAATTACAGATAGGTTTCTACAGAAGAAAGCTCTATTTTATACTAAATGGTATCTTCTTTAACACTCATTGGGAATCTACTTGGCACAGTCTCTCTGATGTTCTATGTTCTCTGCTGATTTCTTTTGGTTAAAAGAGTATCTATGGCTAGGGTGACTTCCCAAGTGGCGAGAATGGTCAAGAAGAACCCACCTGCCAATGCAGGAGATGTAAGAGACATGGGCTCAATCCCTGGGTCGGGAAAATCCCCTGGAGGAGGGCAACCCCCTCCAGGATTCTTGCCTGGAGAATCCCATGGACAGAGGAACCTGGCAGGCTACAGTTCATGGGGTTGCAAAGAGTCGGACATGACTGAGTGATCAAGGACACACAATAAACATTATGGGAATCATCACCAACTTACCCTCAAATGATTCAGAAAAAATATATATATATATATACAAAGATGGAGAGAGAGATTTCGAGAGAGAGAAGCAATGCTAAAGCAAATGGGCAAAATTTTAGCACGAATGGCTAGGGTGATGTTACCCTGATATCTGGAGAGGTGGTTATAACTTGGTCTGATTTGAAGAAACATTCTCTCCAGTCTGACTGTAAGGCAAGTCCAAGCCCAAATACCTGAGGGTTGTGCCCATACACGCTGTGATTGACGCAACATAACCTCAGGTGCTATTTATCTGAAGGGCTCCCAAGCCGCTGAGCTCCTGGCAGCTGCTCAAGAAGGAACGTCTGTACTTGGGAAGGACTAGTAGCTCCTGTTAAACTCGGGACCTGTAACTAGGTCTCAGAAAGCAATTAGCTTTCATTCAGTCCCTTGTAACTGAATAGGACACAAGGGCACGAGACCCAGGGAGTGTGTATTTAGCACAAGCACTAGATGAGGCTCTGTGCACTGTGGTTTAAGATACCAATGAGTCCTTTCTAGGCAGAAGGAGATGGGTACAGCTTAAGTGACTGTCAGCGCCTACCAAGGTTGAGCAATTTGTGTGATTACCCTTCATTTTTCCTCTCAGTTGGACACAACTCTGACCTCTAATCTAAATTTCCCCACGATGGTCTCTGTGGCCTTGCAGTGCTGTTCGCTGCCTGACTTTCTTCATCTGCAGAAGAGGGTTCTCAGTGCCCATTTCCAAAGGAGGAACAGCTGGTTCAAGCCCAAGATGGGTGTCGAAAATATGGATCAATGGTCACAGAATCTCATTTCGGCAATCACAAAAGATTGCCCAATGCCTTCTGTTATCCTGAATTTAAAAAAAAAAAAGATCAGTTACAACTTGAAATACGTTTGGGCAATATTTCTCAAACTGAGATTCATAAGTTCTGAAAGAATTTTTTGATTTGGGGTTTTTCTTAAGATTATGATCTAAGAAAAATAATATAAGAATGTTCTGCACTATTGGGATGACCACCTTGTAACCAAATACTGTCTAGAGTTCAACACCTGCATTTGTGCCTCCAAGAGACCCAGCACTGAACAGAGCTATATACAACACTGTGCACACATTGTATACAAGGCAATGTGCCACACTGATTGGACAGCCAATATAAGGACCAATGGATGGGATCCCAATCGTAAAAACTAAAAAGAACATTTTTTGTCAAGTTCTCCCTAAAATTTCATTGGCATTTTTCATTAGGAATGTGTTAGTAATCAAAGCTTACAGAGAAGGCAATGGCACCCCACTCCAGTACTCTTGCCTGGAAAATCCCATGGATGGAGGAGCCTGGTGGGCTGCAGTCCATGGGGTCGCTAAGAGTTGGGCACGACTGAGCGACTTCACTTTCACTTTTCACTTTCATGCATTGGAGAAGGAAATGGCAACCCACTCCAGTGTTCTTGCCTGGAGAATCCCAGGGACGGGGGAGCCTGGTGGGCTGCCGTCTATGGGGTCACAGAGTCGGACACAACTGAAGCGACTTAGCAGGAGCAGCAGCAGCAGTAATCAAAGCTTAACTGAGGAGACTGACTTATTAATAATATTGTGTCTTTAGTGGTAGAAATCTAGAACATGTTTCTCCATGTATTCAAATCCTCCTTCCTGTATATCAAAAGGAAATAGGTTTTTTTCCTAAATATAGGTCTAGAATATTTCTATTCTCATGTATTATATATTTTGTGTATGTCTGTCTTATTGTGAATGGGATCTGTTTTTTTATTACATTTTCCATTAATTGCCTGCGTACAGAACAGTATTGATCTGCATAATTATTTATAGCTGATCCCCCTAAATGCTTATTAGTTCTGATAATTGAGTAATCCTAAATCATTTCACCCAAATGCCCTGAATGGCAGATACCATTTTAACTGATGTTATTAACTGAAATTTTTTTTAAATTTCTTATTCTATCATCACTTTCATTTGATTCCTTGATATTGTATTTGTTGTAATATACAATTTGGAGACACAATTTTATTATAAGATTTATCTTCTAGGATGACATGTCCTTCATATTTCCCAGTATGTTCATTCCAATTTGACAAACATAGGTTTTCAGTTGCTTCCCTTGCTTTTTAGACAGTCTTCTGAATTATTTATTTTGGCCATGCCATGCAGCTTACAGGATCTTAGTTCCCTGACCAGGGACTGAACCTGAGCCATAGAAGTGAAGTGCTGAGTCCTAACCACTGGCCCACCAGGGAACTTCTAAGATAATCTTCTAATTTTTAATTAGAATTATTTCATCTCCTTTTAAATATGTAAGTCTCGTAAGATATTTTATTGTAAACCAGCAATGTAACAGGTTCTAAATATTTATGCTACACTTTCTTTAGTCAGATGCCTTATATTAAATTTACCGATAACATTGAATAATAACACATTGTTTCAGATTTCCAAACAGTGACAGGTCAGAAGCAAAAATCTGGTTGCTATTGGCTGCCCCTGTGCGATGTCAAACTCTGGTTTCAAGCAGCAAAATTTGGCATTTTCGTTCTGTTCACTCACTGCCTTGGCCCAAGGAAATGACTTGGATGAGTGCCCTTCTTTTTTATTCAGAGATGCCATAGATTAATTGTAAAGACTTCCTTTCATCTACATAACAGAATGGGTTCAGATAGCCTTTTAAGCTATTATCTGCAGTTTGGAACTTTGTGCTGCAAAGTCAGCAGTTATACAAAAGGGGTCTGTTAGAAACACTGAACAATGAGAGTTTGACATTTTTCTCCTTCTGCCTCCAGAAAAGAACCAAAGCAACTATTTGATTACACTTATGTATTTCATAAAAGAATGTGGGGATATATTCATATGCCAGCAAACCTCATGGAAATGACAAAACTGTGCAGCTTGTTTAAGGGGACACTCATTAATACCTCACTGCCATTGAGCTGGTGGAAGGAGAGCGGCAGCAAATGATTCCATGTGCTAAGCACCCACACTGTGTGCTTTCTTAAATGTAAGAAAAACAAGAAGCCATGCAGAATCCAGGATGAACTCAGCCTTACATTGTAAGGAGAACAGTGAGGGAGGGGGAGAATAGTAAACAGTGTGCAACACACTTGGGATTTTGGCTGAAATAAAGCAATGTGTACAAATACTTTAAACAGAAATTAAACCAAAAAAAATTTCTTTTGCCCTTCTTTGTAAGTACTTCTTGGTTACATCAGTTGTTTTTCCTCTCTTGACTTCATTGATTTTGTGTGAGCTTGCATGCGTGCACATTCTTTGAATATAAATTGCTTTAATTAAAAACCACCTGAGCCAGAGAACTCAGCTTAACAGGGTGAAGATTTAGCAGCAGGGCTTTCACATCCCAGTTGCCCTTCCAAAAAAGCTGAGATTTTCCAGGACAATCTCTTCTTTGAACCTAACATGAAAACACGTTAGAGCTCTTTTTGGAACAAAGAAATATACATAGGAAATAAAGACATTGTTTTTATCAAATTCTCTTCTTTTACTCTGACGTAAGCTGGCTAAGAAATAAAGTGTCTCCTTCCCGAGAGGAAAGTGGATCGAGTCTTCTCCATATCTAATCCTGCTCCCCATGATGGGTATTATAAAAATGCGGAATCAAGGTTTCCCATCTTCACTTCCCTGGAGTTTCATCCCAGTCTCCCTTCATTTATCCAGCACAGGCTGTGAGCCCACAGCTACTGAGCCAGTGTGAATCACAGGCTGGGTAACCAGTGCTGGGTCTGAGCTCCTTTATCTGGACCCTTCTGACACATTATTTATCATATTTATGTAAGCTAGTTCAGCCTCATTCTGGGACAAGGAAGAGTTTTTGGCTGTCAGAGACTGGGCTGCTCAGAACACCGAAGAGAACAACAAACCCATCTTTCCTCTACTGCATTGCGCCCCAAAGGCCCCCAGGCTAAGACCAATTCAGGGAAACTCATCATTCCGTCTGTACCATGTCCTTTGACATACATGGTATGTTTGTGGTGGCCCTCAAGCGTGCTGCTGCATAAAGCCAAGAGGTCAACTTCTTCTGGCTCTTTCAGAGCTCACCCATGGCCCCCAAACAATCCCTCTCCACCCAGAGACCCAACTGTAGGTTTGCAGAGAGAAGGTCCTTGCTGCATTTCATTGCCTCTGAAGTCTTTCCAGTACTTCCTTTCGGGGTCTCTCTAGCTTCGGCTCCCTTTGGATCTTCTACTTGCAAACCAGTTCTTGTTCTCCTTCTACCCACGTGTACTTGATCCCACCCCACCTTCAGCTTTGGATACAAATTCTAGTCCGTTTACATCCAGTACCAGCCTGAGGTCTTGGAATCCAGTTCAAAGACTGAAGTCCCATCTGCAAGATGCCTGATAAAGACACATTTCAGGACATGGGATGCACAGAATGTCCAGTCTGTGCTCACTGTCTCTCAGAGTTTGTTGTCATCATAATATCAAGAGGAACCGAAGTCTAGTCATGCTACTCCACAGTCTGGCATCTGAGAGCATCTAAGGAACATCCAAACCAAGTGCTGACAAAAAGCACATGGTTCACCTCATGTGAAACTAGCCAAGCACTTCAGTAGATATAAAAAGGAAAGGATATGTAATAAACTGCCACTTGGAAACTTTTTAGAGTTTAAAATATTTTTGCTACACTTTTTCAGCACCTACTATATACATGGCAGGTGGCTGACTCAGTGGCAGATAACAAATTTGAATGAAGACATAGTTGGTTAGCCCAGGAACTTTACAATGTCTCAGCGGAAATGAGATGCGTAAACAAATAGCAGTAATGCTATAACAAGTGTGAGCCCTGAGGACAGTGGGGACCTAAGGCAGAGCTTAGGTGGAGGGGTTAGGTCATTCTCCAGAAATTTATCCAAGGGCCTAGTTTGTTCCCAACACTAGGAATAGAGTTAAAAGATAGTCCTGGTTTTCAAGTTGTACACTGTCTACCAGGAGAGCAAGATAAACAGATGAATACAGAACAGCATAATACACAACATAATAGGGGGATTCAAGATATATAACTGACCAATCCAAACTGACTCCAATCATAAACTATTGGCTCCGTCAATGACTATACCAGCTGATGAGGAGAGAACTTTGTCTCTAGCCCAGTCTGGATGGACAGGGGGCTCCCTGAAGGAAGTGATGCCTGCTTAGACACTTGAAGGACAAGTAGAAATTAGCCAGGCAAGGTCATTTCAGACAGAGATGACAGCACCAATGCTTGGTAGAGTGAGTGCACGCTGCACATCCAGGCGAAGGGGCGTAACTTCACCACACAGGCTCGGGGAGCATCCCGGGGGGCTTATCAGAAGCAGGCTCTGTGAAATGAGACAGAAGCCATCTAGAAGACATCAGAAGTGACATCTGAAGACAATCAGGACTGGAAACAAAATACACACACACGGTACTGCTGTTTACAACCAGAAGCCCAAGATACACCCTGGATAACGAAGACCAACCCTGAGCTGAGGACTAAAATGAGGGAGATATTGGTAAATAAAGGGAAGCAGACCAAGGATGGAGAGTGGGAAATAAGAAAGCAGGCTACCTCAGGAAAGGCCTGAAAACGTTTACCAAAGGGGGGAAAAAAAGGTAAAAACCGAACCATAAAAAGGATCCAATTATAATTGAATTCACAACTTAAAGATAAGATAATAAGACTGAATGCAAACATGGAAAATGAGTATACCCAGTGTAACAAGTGTAGCAAGTATCTGTTGCTTCTGCCAGCTCAAACCCATCCCCATTGCCTCCCAGGCCATGCAGTTCAAGTGGACCCGATTGCCTGGCCCGCCCTTAGCCACAGGTGTGGGAATATGACCCTAGTCTGTCCAAGGTAGCCCATCCCTCGGGCTCCAGGGATCGGTTCTCTGGTGAGCACGTGATCGTGAGCATGTGATCTCAGCATGGCAGAGACTGCCTGGCTGAGTCTCTGCCAGCACTTTCCTGGTGGAGCTCAAGGGAAGGAGCTCTTCCTCATTGGAAGTTGAAAGCAGGTTGCATGTGAACCTTGAGATGCTGAAAACCATCTTCATCAATGAGAGATGGGGTTTTAATTACATCATTTCAGACTCTGCACTGCTGTTATTTGTACTAATTCCCATTTTAGCTAATTTCAACTGGAGTCTGTTGCTTGCAACTGAAAAGTTCCCGATTAACTCAAAAAAATTTTTAGCCGCTAAAATAATGATCCTCACCGACAGGCATTGTGGACAGTTCCTAATAACATCCCTAAATGGCTAGATCCTACATATACTGAACTCTCCCAAATGGCAATACTGAAAGTGAGAGCCAGAGAGAACATTCACAGAAAGCACTAAGTTCTGATTTATTATAGAATTTCTGGAACCAAAAATTTATACAAAATTTACTCAAAAACTTCTGAGTCAGAAACATGGCCTAAAATTTTTTTTTCCAGTTCAGGGTGGCAGAGTAGAAGGATGTGCACTCATCTCCTCCTGCAAGAGCACCAAAATTGCAACTAGCTGTTGAACGACCATTAACAGGAGAACACTGCTGCTGCTGCTGCTAAGTCGCTTCAGTCAGGTCCGACTCTGTGCGACCCCATAGACGGCAGCCCACCAGGCTCCCCCGTCCCTGGGATTCTCCAGGCAAGAACACTGGAGTGGGGTGCCATGAACACTGGAACCCACCAAAAAAAGGTATCACACGTCCAAAGGCAAAGAAGCTGCAGAGAGACAGTAGGAGGGACACAATCATGATAAAATAAAATCCTATACCTGTCGGGTAGGTGACCTGCAAACTGGAGAACAATAATACAAATACAGAAACACGGCCAACTGATGCCTTCAGTCCACAAACACTTACTGAGCAGGTCCAGGGCCAGCACTGTGCTGGGTCCTGGGAGGAAACAGCATCCACACACAGAGAGAGGCACAGTCTAGAGAGACAGACATGTGAACACGAGCAGTCAGAGCTGTCATTTAGGGAAAACAAAGTGCTGTGGGAGCTCAAAGGAAGAAGCAAACAGCTTCCTTCCCTCCGAAGTAAGGACAGCCCTTCCGTTTCAGTGGAGAATAGATCCCAGACATGCTCAACCACCACATTCACTTGAAGCGTGTTAGTTATGGCTCAGGCTTTGAGACGCTTCTGCACTCAAGTGGAAGAAGGGGAAGCTGTACCTGTCAAGTTCCCACCCTGCGCCGGGCATGGTTACGCCTCTGTGTTAACTCAGGTGACAAGGTGCTCTGTGACATGATGGAAGTACCAGGGCCTTGACATGCTCTGAGATCTTCAAGAAAAAACAGCTAACCAGTCTGACAGTCCTGGTGATTTAAATACTACTGACTCAGTCAAAATGTAAGGAGGGTGGGGGGCAAAGAAGCCAGTAATCAAGGCAATTTTAATGCAAAAAAAATCCAGAATAAACAAAATATCCACATTTTAAATAAAGATGAGATCAGACCCTGCACTTGAATGACTCACCCTCACTCACCTCCCTCTTAACTCCAGCCTTGCTCCGGAGATGGGGGTTCTGTGGATCTTGTAAGCTTCGTCATCTCCTGTCTGTCTTCCTGTCCCAAATAGCAAAATTGTCCTTAAAATGGGTGTGACTCATGTGCCCATATTTGGGGACAACAGGATCGTGTGAAGTCAGAAACTGCCTCCTGTGCCTCCTATGGAGAGAGGGAGGAAAGAAGGGAGATCCCCCCTGCATCCATGGGGGCTGGCACAGGGGTGGAGCCCAGTCTCACTACTGAGATTTGGAGAAGGCTTGGGTGGAGGGTGAGGAGACTGTGTGTCCTGTGAGAAGACCTCGCTCACCAGGATTATTAAAAACAACACCAGGGACTTCCCTGGTGGTCCAGTGGTTGGGAATCTGCCTTGCAATGCAGGGGACATGGGTTCCATACCTGGTCAGGAACCTGGGATCCCACGTGTGTGTGTGTGTGTGTGTGTGTGTGTGTCTCTCAGTCAGGTCCAACTCTTTGCGACCCTGTGGACTGTAGCCTGCCAGGCTCCCCTGTCCATGGAATTCTCCAGGCAAGAATACTGGACTGGTTTGCTATTTCCTTCTCCAAGGGATTTTTCTGACCCAGGAATTGAACCCAGGTCTCCTGCATTGCAGGCAGAGTCTTTACCATCTGAGCCACCACGGACTCTCACATGCCTTGGGATAAGTAAGCCCTGGTGCCACAATGAAAGATTCCTGCATGACCCAATAAAGACAAGGTATGCTGCAACTAAGGCCTGATGCAGCCAAATAAATAAATAAATAAATTTTTTTAAAATAAGTAAAAAACAACACTAGACCCTCTTGAGCGGTGATGACCCTCTCTAGTTCCCTGATGGGATTAGCCAAAACCTCTCAGGAGTTTTGAAGACACCAGTAAGTAATGAAATTCCCCAATTCCCTCCATTTCTCCTCTCTCCTCAGTCCTTTACTCCAGCCCCATTCTCTAGGAGCCTTTGGGGCCAAGAACGCCATGAACAGAATTGTCCTCACCTGGTTCCATGCAAAGCAAAGGGAATGACGCAGAACAGAGGATGAGATGGTTGGATGGCATCACTGACTCAATGAACATGAATTTGAGCAAACTTTGTGATATAGTGAAGCCTGGTGTGCTACAGTTCATGGGATCACAAAGAGTCAGATGTGACTTAGCGGCTGAATAACAACAATAAGCTACCAATTCAGAGGTCCCTGGAGAGAGACAGGGACCTGAGATCTAGCCAAATTCTTCTCCTAAACTATCCATTTTTTTTTTATCTACAAATTGAAGGTAATATTTGTTGCCTTGCTATATCAAAGTGTTTCTAAAGAAAAAAGGGCTACAAAACAGAAAGTGCTTCAGATATAAGAAATTATTCTGTATATTTAGCTACAGAATTTTCCAAAAGTTATTTTTAACTTGCTTTTAATAAAACATAAGGGTGGGGAAGTTCTTGGCATTAGCTGTGATTTGTACTGAATGGGGAAGAATGACACTTCATTATCCACAATAAAATAACCAAAATAGATAACATTTATGTGCCACACATCATAGTAGGTTTGTGTATATTACCTCATTTAAAGGTATGGTTTTTTTTTAATAATGGAGTTCAAAGAAAATTAAAGGGAATTTATGTATCTTCTGTTTATTAAGAGATTCATTCATTTGACAAAAACTTATGAATGGGTAAATGAAGATAGTCTCTTTACATCTACATGTTTAAGGCCTCATGGGATTTCATGTTATCTTAAAAGATTTTTGGAGTCATTTATGAAAAAAACAATTTAACCAATAGTTGGATTATACTGACATCAAAAGTTATCTCAGGTTCTGAATTGGAGTCAAATGTTCTTTCCCCTACTGATACCTTAAAACCCCATGCAGTTTTTTTACATTTTGACTTTTGACTTTTGATTTGTCTCCACTCTTCCTGGAAATCATCATAACGCCCTCTTGTAGCTCGTGCAAAGCAGCCATTCAAAAACATTTGGTTAACACCTACTGTTAACACCAACTGTTGCTAGGTGCTGAATCAACGAGAATAAATATAGCCCAGCTTTTGTCTATGAAGCTACTGCTGCTGCTGCTAAGTTGCTTCAGTCGTGTCCGACTCTCTGCAACCCCATAGACGGCAGCCCACCAGGCTCCCCCGTCCCTGGGATTCTCCAGGCAAGAACACTGGAGTGGGTTGCCATTTCCTTCTCCAATGCATGAAGGTGAAAAGTGAAAGTGAAGTCGCTCAGTCGTGTCCGACTCTAGAGACCCCATGGACTGCAGCCTACCAGGCTCCTCCGTCCATGGGATTTTCTAGGCAAGAGTACTGGAGTGGGGCGCCATTGCCTTCTCCGTCGTCTATGAAGAGATCATTGTTGAAGACACACACAACAACCGGGCTTCCCAGGTGGCTCAGTGGTAAACAATCCGTCTGCCAATGCAGGAGACGCAGGTTGGATCCCTGAGTCAGGAAGATCCCCTGGAGAAGGAAATGGCAACCTGCTCCAGTATTCTTGCCTGGGAAATCCCATGAACAGAGGAGCCTGGCAGGTGGCAAAAGAGTCGGACACATCTTAGCGACTAAACACCACCACCACAATTACAACTCCTTCTGATATGTGGCAACAGAGAGGAATGGGCATGAAAACCACAGATTTTGAATTCTTCACATTCTAGGGGAGAAGAGTACAAAACTCACTTTGTAACACCGAATGATGTTTTCAGATGATCAAGAGAAAGATCTACAACCAAATGAGAAAAAAACTGAAGTTGGTGTTTGGAAACCTCCTCAGGAAGTGTGGATTAACACACTCTTGAGAGATGTCCCTCTCACCCCAGCATGCAGGGCTTTTGGAGTCAGATGGTGAGATCAATCACTGAAGCATCGGATTTCGGAGCCAGCTGGAAAGAACTGGCTGGACTCCAGCTCTATGGAATGGCCTGGGAGGGGCAGCCCCCTGGATAGGCATCCTGCCCTGTTTGCTTAAAGCCCTTACTGCATGTGCTGTGGGCAGCAGCTGACCCATCTAGGACATCCCCGCCCCCGTGCCTTTCCCAGGTGTTCTGGTAAAAACTGGGGAAAGGAGAAGGGAGAGAGAAACAGAGCCCAGAGGAAACTCTCAGATGAGTTAGAAAAATGAACTCTCTAGCTCACTAAGCCACAGAGCATCCATTTAAAACACTAAGGCAACAACCAGGGAGCTACAAGTCCTCCCCATTTAGCCCTTTATTTTGGCCTTGGCTCCTCGAAATAAATAACTGACACCCAAACAATTCAAGTCACTTGGAAATAGCCCCTTCCGTGAGAGTTGGACTGTGAAGAAAGCTGAGCACCGAAGTGATGTTTTTGAACTGTGGTGCTGGAGAAGACTCTTGAGAGTCCCTTGGACTGCAAGGAGATCCAACCAGTCCATTCTAAAGGAGATCAGTCCTGGGTGTTCATTGGAAGGACTGATGCTAAAGCTGAAACTCCAACCCTTTGGCCACTTCATGTGAAGAGTTGACTCATTGGAAAAGACTCTGATGCTGGGAGGGATTTGGGGGCAGGAGGAGAAGGGGACGACAGAGGATGAGATGGCTGGATGGCATCACTGACTCGATGGATGTGAGTTTGAGTGAACTCCGGGAGTTGGTGATGGACAGGGAGGTCTGGTGTGCTGCGATTCATGGGGTCGCAAAGAGTCAGACACGACTGAACGACTGAACGGAACTGATTCTTGCCAATAATTGTAATTATTTTCCCACACATGATTTGAGGACTGTTGACCGTCCATGCCTTCTCCAGTGAACACTCTGCCTAATTGTGAAACTCTTGTTGCTAGAACAGGTGGGTATCCAGATGTAAGAAATCGGAGGCCTGGGCCAACCAGCTGAATTGTCACACAGGAAGTTGGTGGTAGAAGGCCTAGAAGACCACAGCCTAGAGCTGGACTCCTCACCGAGGGCTTCGGTCAAAAGGTACAAAATACTGAAGGAGAAAGAATGATAGAGTTTAATTTGTGAAAGGTTTTCTATATATTGACAGGTTTCATGTACCTTTTTTTTTTTTTTCTTGGCAAGGCTGGGGTCATCTGCTCAGTCTCTGACTGTGCCTCAGGTTCTTTGACTCTGGGAGAACAGCCTTAAGGCGCAGCCTGAGAATCTTGCATGCACTCCCTGGTCTCCTCACCTCCATTACAGAAGGTTTGCCTGGAAGCCGCCCAGGCCAAATCCTCCCCAGGGAAGGGAGAGGATCCCTCCTGAAGAGCTCAGGGATCTCCCGCCACCTCCAGTGCGCATGTGCACCCCGGTTCTGGCAGAGACCATTGCTGGAATTTAGCAAGAAGCCTGCAGAATAATTTCTATTGCTGTGGGGCTAACAGCTGTTAAGGGCTCATTAGGGAGTGTCAGTTTTCCACAGGCAACTGCATTTCTGAGAAAAGTATATGGACTTAGGGGGGAAAAAAACAACAACCCACAAACCGAGCAGCTCTTTCTATTTCAAGAGAACAAGTTGTTGAATCTGAAGTGGCAAGAGAGTTCGCCAACCCCTTGATCTCCCACTTCTGGCACGTTCCAGCCACTCTGGGCTAAGATGTGGGTCTGGACTATAAAATAAGCACTTCCCCTGCCCGCCTCCAAAATACATGCTGAGAACATGGTGAACTGCCTTAGGAATTCTTCACAATCAAGGAGGAAGTCAGTGAGACTTGGGTTTGAAAGATGTGGCCAGCCATTTATGGCACGTGCTTGGATATCCGTTTATCACCTTGTATTTGGGAATGTTAGCAAGTACATGTACAGTGACTGGTGTTTTGAAAGAAATGAAGGAGGCATAAGATGCAACCCTTGCCCTAGAGGAGCATACAATCTGGAATGAGGGCTAACCCCTTGGATTTAAAGACCAAAATAAGACTCAGTAGTACACATAATTCAGAGATGGTATCCCATGGCACTCAGAGAGCTTAGGAAGCAGAGAAATCACCGGAGGATGGAAAGCGGTCCTAAGTCTCCCTTTCTTCAGGCCCTCTGTAGATGCTGTTCTCCCAGGAGTCTATCCCAACCCTCTTGCTCAGTCTGACTCTTCGGCTTCAGTGATTCCTCAGAACCCAGTTTAGGACTCTCTCAGCTGCTACTGACACGTACACAACTTGAAAGAGTATTAAGAGAGTGGGTTTCATAGAGAACATATTTGTGGCTGTCAAGGGAGATGTGGGGAAAGCAGAAGGAAGGAGTGGGAGTTTGGGGCTAACAGATGCAAACTATTATATACAGAGTGGATAACAATGAGGTCCTATTGTACAACACAGAGAACTATACTCAATATGTGATAAACCATAATGGAAAAGAATATATACATATATGTGTGTGTGTGTGTGTACAGAGGATGAGATGGTTGGATGGCATCACCGACTCAATGGACATGAGTTTGGGTAAACTCCGGGAGTTGCTGATGGACAGGGAGGCCTGGCGTGCTGCGGTTCATGGGGTCGCAAAGAGTCGGACACGACTGAGCGACTAAACTGATGTGTGTACAAACATACATGAAGAATGTATACGTATCACTGAATCACTTTGTTTTACAGCATAAATTAACACAATAATATAAATCAACTACACTTTAACTTTAAAAAATTAAAAAAAAAACACTGGGTCTCCATCCTGGCTGCACATCAGAATCACTTGGGGACCTTTGCTAAGTCGCTTCAGTCGTGTCCGACTCTGTGTGACCCCATAGACGGCCACCCACCAGGCTCCGCCGTCCCTGGGATTCTCCAGGCAAGAACACTGGAGCGGGTTGCCATTTCCTTCTCCAATGCATGAAAGTAAAAAGTGAAAGTGAAGTCGCTCAGTCATGTCCGACTCTTAGCAACCCCATGGACTGCAGCCCACCAGGCTCCTCTGTCCATGGATTTTCCAGGCAAGAACACTGGAGTGGGTTGCCATTGCCTTCTCCGTGGGGACCTTTAGAAACGACCTTTGCCCAAGTTCCATCCCAGGTGAGGGGCCCAACATCAGATTCCAACGTGCAGCCAGCTGGAGAACCGCTGGTTTAAGAGACAGAGGGTAATTTGCAGGCTCACCGAGGAAACCGCAGGAAAGGCCCGGAGGAGCTGCCCATAGGCACAATTGGAACCAGGACACTGAACACAGATTTCTGCTCCCTGCTCACTTTCCCACCTGTCTGCTGCATCTTCTCAGGGCACTGCCTCTGCGAGGTGGGACTCATCGCCAGTAGCAGCTCCAGCTCATGCTTTAGCAAATAGGATAGGGCTTCCTTTCCTTGGGTCTATATTGAATCCCCAAACTTCAATTTTTTTAAAAAAGGCAAAACTCTGGCTCATGTGCTACCCCTTGACCTGTGTTGAGATATTATCATTGGTCTAGCTTGGTTCATGTTCATGTAGCTTCCTCTGAGGAGGAGTACTGGGGAGACTAAAATAAAGCCTTGCTGCTCAAAGTGTAGTCCATGGACCAGCCACGTAGCCATCACCCATGAGCTTGTTACTCATGCAAATTCTCAGGCCCCATCTCAGACCTGCTGACTTGGAACCTGCCTTCTAGCAAGATCCCCAGGTGACTTGTATGCACGTTAAAGCTTGAGAAGGACTTCTCTATGCTCTGCTATCAGTTTCTCAGATTAGTGAGAGTATAGGTATTCCTTTCTCTTGGTTTTATGTCAAAGCCTCAGAAAAAAGATGTCACCATTTCCCCTCTGCGGCTCCTGCCAGCAGCAGTCCCAACACCTGGTCCCACCCAGTTGGTAAGAAAATCAATCAAGCTCCTGGCACTATGCCTCTTTCTCCTTCTTAAAAGCCAGCTCTGATCAGCAGACTGGGATCTCTGGTTTTGTTGCCATAGCTGATATGGAAGAGGATGTGGCACTCTGGGCCAAATAGGATCCAGCAGCTGGCGCTTATCAGTCCCACCCCATGACACACACAGATGTGTCCATGCTGACCTTCCTGGCCGAGGACACGTGGGAACTCAGAGCTTCCCATGGGAATGGATGACAGAGCAAGGAAGCGAGAAGGTTGATGTAGGTGTGATGGCATCCTGCCCATTGCTTCTGAGTGCAAAGCCCCAGCATCGTCTCGGCCAGTCAGCAAGGGGGATTTGCCTCTGAAACCCGGAAGCCCGTAGGAAGCACAAACATACAGTTCAGGCACTTGGTCACTCTGTTTGCTCAGTGATGCTTTAAGCCCCCCTGGAGGACACCATTCTCATGTTCAGGGCACTCCAGAGGCCTCAAGCCCACCTTCTGTGACTTGAAGCTCAGCCAGATTTTCCCCCTATCCATTTCCTTTCCCACTACCAAGAGGAAAGGGTAAAAATTAGTGGGCATTCAATAAATATTAGTTGAAGAAATAAATAGATGAATAAATAAACAAAAGAACGTTTTCATATTTTTTGAGCAAAGAAAGCTGACCTCGGCTTTCATCTGCTTTGACGGATAAATAGCTTTACTTCTGGGAAACTACATAGAATGACCATATAAAAATATCTTCACTTCACTTTTGTTAATACCTTTCCTACATCTCCACCCTCCAAAAACAAGAAATCCTCTATATATTTGTATTCTGGAGCCTCAAATGTTTATTCTCCTTACAGGAAAAGCCTACCTTTGGTCTCAATGGTTTCTTACAAGCAATGCCCCTAAAGGATGAAGATAATTTCCCCACAATTATTTGAGTACTTTCATCCCAAGCAGAAATACATTTCTATCCACTTATTCCAGAGCACACTTAGCGCTGAGAGCTGAGAGCTGGCCTAACTACTTCATCTTATAGAGGAGGCAACTGAACTTCAGGGAGGGACTGGATGTGTCCAAGATCCCACAGCTATTCACAGTAAAAGGCAAACTGGGAGTCTCCTGAGTTCTGATCTAGTTTTTTCTTTAATTCCACAGTGCAGCCTATTGACTGCCCTAGTATTTGCCCTTAACTCAGGGGCAATGGTGTGGCCACTTTCCTCTGACAAGAAGCAGCCTATGAACGGGCCCCCCAAGTGTTCAGTCCAGCAGCTTCACCTCTAATGGGGGGCTGGGGGAGGATGGACCATGCAGAATTCCAGTGGCTAGTTCCACACCAGCCCCAAAGTTACTGATCTGATGTTGCAAAAGCTCTTTTTTTTTTCTCTCTCTCTCTCCCTTACCCAGCCTAAGCAGCAATGGAGAGAACTTTGCTCAAACTTTCCAAGATAACTTCCCTTTGGGCTGACACCAAGCATGTGCAGCTTCAGGCCAAAGGAATATTGGGAAGTTTATGAGCCACTAAAAATAGACAGTTACAACAGAAACTCCCTCTGACTTCTGCCATCTTCCCTGTTGGCTACACAAATACGGAGGCAGACTCTAGCCATGAGAGGTAGAAAAAAGTATCACTATAGCTCTAAGCTATGGTATAATCTGAGCGAAAATAAGTTTTAGAAAGAACAGTGCCATTTCAGGAATGACAAATAACATACCTGGAGAACAGAGGACCCACTGGGTCATCATCTGGTGCTGAACCCTTCCTCCCATAGCCAAGGAAGGAATGGCAAGACAAACCCACAGCCGGAGGACAAACCTAACACAGGCCACAGCTCGTTTGCAGGCTCTCATTTCTTTGGGGGATGAAAGCCAAGTTTGGGTTCAAGAACATTTCAGAAGATCTCCAATAGGACAGTTGGCTTCTCTGAAGTACATTGGGGCTGGTTATACGGACTGTCTTTTGCTTTCTGCCTGGTCTAGGTCTGTACCTGGCTGTTTTAAAGGTTCTGTTTCATTTTAGTCACTTTATAGAGCCTGGAAAATAGCCAAGTTAAGTAGGGTCTTTAGGTCCCAGTGTACCTGGTTTCCTGCCAGCCACATACCAGGAGTCCCTGAAATACACTCCAGTAAGGTGAGAGCTATAATTTGGTGACTTAGCTTAACCCAGTGTCCGCTAGGCCTGTGCAGCACTCCACGCAGCATTAGGATGAAAATAGAGAATCCCACCAAAAAGTGAGGATCCACTCAAGTGCTTCAGAGAAACCAGCTGTGTGTTTGGTTGGTCCTAAAGCAAATCTTTCATGGCCCTCAGGCTGTATAGGTGTGAAACATCTGAAATTACACCAAGTAAGGAAAAAAGAATAATAGAAACAGGTCTGCAGAAGAGAAAGTGTCTCTTTTCCATCCACTTCGTCCAGAAGGTAACTGGGCCCTGATGCACTTCTCCACGTTCTGGTTCTCCTCCAGAGGAATACTATAAAGCTGCACATGTTCCAAGCATCACCTGGACATTCCTTGTACCTGAACTCTGCTTGGATCCTCTGCACTGACTACTGACCCAATGTAAGATGGCTCTCTTCTTTCTATTTCTAAAAACTCCCAGAGGAGAAGCAGCAGAACCTTCTTTCACTGGCCACTTTAGTATTTTAACAGCTCTTTAGAGAAAATCAAATCATCCTTATTCCTAACCTAAACCCCTCACGCTGCAGTTTAAATCCATTTCTTCTTGTTTGGCCTTAGTAAATATAGGAAACACCTGGAGCCCCTCCTGTGTTTACTGCACAACTGTCTCAAGTTTCCCATTTTATTCTCTTTTTACCTTCCTTTCCACCTCTTCTGAGTCCTCTTCAAATTCTTTATCCCCCTTTTTTATTATGGAAGAGAAGTGGTTATAATAATATGTAGTCCCCATGTAGGAAAGATATGTGTGTGTATATATATGTGTGTGTGTTCAGTTCAGTTCAGTCGCTCAGTCATGTCCGACTCTGCGACCCCATGAATCGCAGCACACCAGGCCTCCCTGTCCATCACCAACTCCCGGAGTCCACCCAAACCCACGTTCATTGAGTTGGTGATGCCATCCAATCATCTCATCCTCTGTTGTCCCCTTCTCCTCCTGCCCTCAATTTTTCCCAGCATCAGGGTCTTTTCAAATGAGTCAGCTCTTCGCATCAGGTGGCCAAAGTATTGGAGGTTCAGCTTCAACATCAGTCCTTCCAACGTACACCCAGGACTGATCTCCTTTAGGATGGACTGGTTGGATCTCCTTGCAGTCCAAGGGACTCTCAAGAGTCTTCTCCAACACCACAGTTCAAAAGCATCAATTCTTTGGCCCTCGGTAAGTATATATAATTATGCAATGTAAATAATATTATATATGTATATATAATGCAAATAATATTATATAATACAATTATATGCATTAGCTCATTTGAGCCTTTAAACCACCATTCTGTGTGATGAGTGAAGCACTATTATTGTTTCTGTTTTGCAGGTTAGAAAACTCTGGGAGTTGAAATGAATTGCTCAGGGTCACAAATCTAGTTAAGTAGCTGGACATGGAGCCAGCAGACCTAAGTTTCCTAATGCCCAGGGCAGGACTCTTTCATGATACCCTCTCGTCTGCATTTCGTGGTAAATCCTGCATCTAGTAGGACTATGTAGACCAGGCCCCTGTCAAGACCCAAGACCCACTGTTCCTCTGCACTCTGTTCACACTTGAGTCAGAGCAGGTCAAACACTCTGGTTCCAGTTGTTTTTTATTCCTGGAGAGTGAAGACGCAGGCCTCCTCACTTTGTGTCCTTGCACCTACTGAGTAGCTTGGCAGCTCTAGGTGCTCAACAGGTGTTAAGTAGAATGAATGAATAATGAATGACTTAAATAGAGTGAATAAATGAATGACAAAAGCACCACAGGAAGGCACAGAGGAGGGTGTTTGTGCAATCAACTCTACTACCACCAGCAGGCTTGATAAAATAAAAGGGACAGTTACACAACTACTTTAGGGCATTAAATGAAGCTTCCCACTTGATACTTTTCATGAAATAGGCTTTACTAGGCACAGCACATTATCCAGTATTTAACCATTCAAATCACAAGCAGGTATTCTCATGGCTATAAAATATTAAAATATATACAATACATTGTATATACAGTACAATGTTAAATATTAAGTCAATTGTTTCAAGTAACTTCAAATCCTGGAAATTCTTTTCACTTGTTAATGGATAGTCATATTCTCCATGGTCAAATGACTTCTACTTTCTTTTCAAGAATGTTTCCAAATAGTAAATGCCTAATCTATCACTAAGTACATGGCAAATATTTATTGTCCACATTGACAGGTCATATTTTTATTCCTGACTTCCCCTAGAAAGCTATATAGGATAATTCAGCTTAACATGTATGGAGCCTTGCCAATACTTTTCTTCCCATTAAAGATTACAGTATATTAGAAAGCCCAACCTCTGTTTAGAGAGTGACCTGGCTTTTAACTTCTTCATGGCTTGGGAGAAGTTAAAGTTTAGATAATTAACACTAAATATCAGAGCTAGGGTTTAGATCAAAAAGCATCATTTTGATCTAAGCACTTCATATATTTGGAAATTTATGTTCCCAATGGCATACTGTAAAAATGGTCTTATTCTCTGCTTAGGGAAAATTTGCATTCAGTTGTGCAGTCATGCAGGGTTAGCATGTCAGGAGTCAGCAATGCATCCGTAACAGTGTCTTCTCACAACTAATGAAGTCTTAAAGACCAAGGACTTACAATATTTGAATTCTCTTCCTATTTTTATCCACTGTGAAAACTGAAGAGGAAGAGTGGTATTTGATGTTTTTGCTAAAGTACCATTATAGGATTAAAAGAAAAAAGGCAAAGGCTGAGTAATTGTTTATCTAATTATTTATGGCTTCTTATCTAAGATCAATTTTTTTTAGGTTCTCCTAAGGGAGAAGGGAAGCGGTTGTTTCCTGTACACAAAACTTGCTTTGTCACAATCAACAATTTGGAGACCATAATAAGCAGTGTAGGACCTGATGGTTTCTTCATTAGAAAGTGCTCCTGAAAGACTCTGAACTGAGCTCTTTGATCTTGACAAGCCCAAAGTTCCCTTCCTGGCACCCACCATGATGCTCAACACCGCACAAAGGGAAGACATTGCTGGCATTTGCGAATTCTCATAACCTGGAGATCCCCTTTGACTATGTTCGATGTGAAGAAAAAAGGATAGAACATTTCCTACAAATGAAAGACTAGACTTTAACCTAAAATGTCATAGGCTGGACTACAATTTTACCAAAGACATCTTAGCAAACTGGAGAGAGAGCACCATAACTGGTTTTTTTTTTTTTAATTTACTTATTTATTTTAATTGGAGGCTAATTACTTTATGATATTGTGGTGGTTTTTGCCATACATTGACATAAATCAGCCATGGGTGTACATGTGTTCATGTGTTCCCCATCCTGAACCCCCCTCCCACCTCCCTCCCCATCCCATCCCTCAGGGTCATCCCAGTGCACCAGCCCTGAACACCCTGTCTCATGCATCGAACCTGGACTGGCGATCTATTTCACATATGATAATATACATGTTTCAATGCTATTCTCTCAAATCATCTCACCCTAGCCTTCTCCCACAGAGTCCAAAAAACTGTTCTTTACATCTGTGTCTCTTTTGCTGTCTTGCATATAGGATCATCTTTACCATCTTTCTAAATTCCATATATATGCGTTAATATACTGTATTGGTGTTTTTCTTTCTGACTTACTTCACTCTGTGTAATAGGCTCCAGTTTCATCCACCTCATTAGAACGGATTCAAATGCACTCTTTTTAATAGCTGAGTAATATTGCATTGTGTATCTGTACCACAGCTTTCTTATCCATTCATCCGCCGATGTACATCTAGGTTGCTTCCATGTCCTGGCTATTACAAACAGTGCTGCGATGAACATTGGGGTACACATGTCTCTTTCAATTCTGGTTTCCTTGATGTGTATGCACAGCAGTGGGATTGTTGGGTTGCATGGCAGTTGTATTTCCAGTTTTTTTAAGGAATCTCCACACTGTTCTCCATAGTGGCTGTACTAGTTTGCATTCCCACCAACAGTGTAAGAGGGTTCCCTTTTCTCCGCAGCCTCTCCAGCATTTATTGTTTGTAGATTTTTTGATAGCAGCCATTCTGACCAGCATGACATGGTACCTCATTGTGGTTTTGATTTGCATTTCTCTTATCATGAGTGATATTGAGCATCTTTTCATGTGTTTGTTAGCCATCTGTATGTCTTCTTTGGAGAAATATCTGTCTAGTTCTTTGGCCCATTTTTTGATTGGGTTGTTTATTTTTCTGGAATTAAGCTGCATGAGCTGCTTGTATATTTTTGAGATTAATTCTTTGTCAGTTGCTTAGTTTTCTATTTTTCTCCCATTCTGAAGGCTGTCTTTTCACCTTGCTTATAGTTTCCTTTGTTGTGCAAAAGCTTTTAAGTTTAATTAGGTCCCATTTGTTTATTTTTGCTTTCATTTCCATTACTCTGGGAGGTGGGTCACAGAGGATCCTGCCGTGATTTATGTCAGAGAGTGTTTTGCCTATGTTTTCCTCTAGGAGTTTTATAGTTTCTGGTCTTATATTTAGATCTTTAATCCATTTTGAGTTTATTTTTGTGTGTGGTGTTAGAAAGTGTTCTAGTTTCATTCTTTTACAAGTGGTTGACCAGTTTTCCCAGCACCACTTGTCGAAGAGATTGTCTTTTCTCCACTGTATATTATTACCTCCTTTGTAAAAGATAAGGTGTCCATAGGTGTGTGGATTTATCTCTGGGCTTTCTATTTTGTTCCATTGATCTATATTTCTGTCTTTGTGCCCGTACCATACTGTCTGAATGACTGTAGCTTTGTAGTTTAGTCTGAAGTCAGGCAGGTTGATTCCTCCAGTTTCATTCTTCTTAAGATTGCTTTGGCTATTCGAGGTTTTTTGTATTTCCAAACAAATTGTGAAATTATTTGTTCTAGTTCTCTGAAAAATACCATTGGTAGCTTGATAGGGATTGCATTGAATCTATAGATTGCTTTGAGTAGTATACTCATTTTCACTGTATTGATTCTTCTGATCCATGAACGTGGTATATTTCTCCCTATTTGTGTCATCTTTGATTTCTTTCATCAGTGTTTTATAGTTTTCTATATATAGGTCTTTTGTTTCTTTAGATAGATTTACTCCTAAGTATTTTATTCTTTTCACTGCAATGGTGAATAGAATTGTTTCTTTAATTTCTCTTTCTGTTTTCTCATTGTTCAGATCAGATCAGTTGCTCAGTCATGTCCAACTCTTTGCAACCCCATGAATCACAGCACACCAGGCCTCCCTGTCCATCACCAACTCCTGGAGTTCACTGAGACTCACGTCCATCGAGTCAGTGATGCCATCCAGCCATCTCATCCTCTGTTGTCCCCTTCTCCTCCTGCCCCCAATCCCTCCCAGCATCAGAGTCTTTTCCAATGAGCCAACTCTTCTCATGAGGTGGCCAAAGTACTGGAGTTTCAGCTTTAGCATCATTCCTTCCAAAGAAATCTCAGGGCTGATCTCCTTCAGAATGGACTGGTTGGATCTCCTTGCAGTCCAAGGGACTCTCAAGAGTCTTCTCCAACACCACAGTTCAAAAGCATTAATTCTTTGGCGCTCAACCTTCTTCACAGTCCAACTCTCACATGCATACATGACCACAGGAAAAACCATAGCCTTGACTAGACAAACCTTTGTTGGCAAGGTAATGTCTGTGCTTTTCAATATGCTATCTAGGTTGGTCATAACTTTCCTTCCAAGGAGTAAGCGTCTTTTAATTTCATGGCTGCAGTCACCATCTGTAGTGATTTTGGAGCCCAGAAAAATAAAGTCTGACACTGTTCCCATGAAGTGATGGGACTGGATGGCATGATCTTCGTTTTCTGAATGTTGAGCTTTAAGTCAACTTTTGCACTCTCCACTTTCACTTTCATCAAGAGGCTTTTTAGTTCCTCTTCACTTTCTGCCATAAGGGTGGTGTCATCTGCATATCTGAGGTGATTGATATTTCTCCCGGCAATCTTGATTCCAGCTTGTGTTTCTTCCAGTCCAGCGTTTCTTATGATGTACTCTGCGTATAAGTTAAATAAACAGGGTGACAATATACAGCCTTGATGTATTCCTTTTCCTATTTGGAACCAGTCTGTTGTTCCATTTCCAGTTTTAACGGTTGCTTCCTGACCTGCATACAAATTTCTCAAGAGGCAGATCAGGTGGTCTGGTATTCCCATCTCTTTCAGAATTTCCCACAGTTTATTGTGATCCACACAAAGGCTTTGGCATAGTCAATAAAGCAGAAATAGATGCTTTTCTGGAACTCTCTTGCTTTTTCCATGATCCAGTGGATGTTGGCAATTTGATCTCTGGTTCCTCTGCCTTTTCTAAAACCAGCTTGAACATCAGGAAGTTCATGGTTCACATATTGCTGAAGCCTGGCTTGGAGAATTTTGAGCATTACTTTACTAGCGTGTGAGATGAGTGCAATTGTGCGGTAGTTTGAGCATTCTTTGGCATTGCCTTTCTTTGGGATTGGAATGAAAACTGACCTTTTCCAGTCCTGTGGCCACTGCTGAGTTTTCCAAATTTGCTGCCATATTGAGTGCAGCACTTTCACAGCATCATCTTTCAGGATTTGGAATAGCTCAACTGGAATTCCATCACCTCTTCTAGCTTTGTTCGTAGTGATGCTTTCTAAGGCCCACTTGACTTCACATTCCAGGATGTCTGGCTCTAGGTCAGTGATCACACCGTTGTGATTATCTGGGTCGTGAAGATCTTTTTTGTACAGTTCTTCTGTGTGTTCTTGCCACCTCTTCTTGATACCTTCTGCTTCTGTTAGGTCCATACCATTTCTGTCCTTTATCGAGCCCATCTTTGCATGAAAGTTTCCTTTGGTATCTCTGATTTTCTTGAAGAGGTCTCTAGTCTTTCCCATTCTGTTGTTTTCCTCTGTTTCTTTGCATTGATTGCTGAGGAAGGCTTTCTTATCTCTTCTTGCTATTCTTTGGAACTCTGCATTCAGATGTTTATATCTTTCCTTTTCTGCTTTGCTTTTCACTTTTCTTCTTTTCACAGCTATTTGTAAGGCCTCCCCAGACAGCCATTTTGCTTTTTTGCATTTCTTTTCCATGGGGATGGTCTTGATCCCTGTCTCCTGTACAATGGCACGAACCTCATTCCATAGTTCATCAGGCACTCTATCAATCAGATCTAGGCCCTTAAATCTATTTTTCACTTCCAGTGTATAATCATAAGGGATTTGATTTAGGTCATACCTGAATGGTCTAGTGGTTTTCCCTACTTCCTTCAGTTTAAGTCTGGATTGTTAGTGTATAGGAATTCAAGGAATTTCTGTGTGTTGATTTTATATCCTGCAACTTTACTATAGTCATTGACTAGCTCTAGTAATTTTCTGGTGGAGTCTTTAGGGTTTTCTATGTAGAGGATCACGTCATCTGCAAACAGTGAGAGTTTTACTTCCTCTTTTCCAATCTGGATTCCTTTTATTTCTTTTTCTTCTCTGATTGCTGTGGCTAAAACTTCCAAAACTATGTTGAATAGTAGTGGTGAGAGTGGGCACCCTTGTCTTGTTCCTGACTTTAGGGGAAATGCTTTCAAATTTTCACCATTGAGGATAATGTTTGCTGTGGGTTTATCATATATGGCTTTTATTATGTTGAGGTATGTTCCTTCTGTGCCTGCTTTCTGGAGGGTTTTTATCATAAATGGATGTTGAATTTTGTCAAAGGCTTACTCTGCATCTATTGAGATAAGCATATGGTTTTTATCTTTCAATTTGTTAATGTGGTGTATCACATTGATTGATTTGCGAATATTGAAGAATCCTTGCATCCCTAGGATAAAGCCCATTTGGTCATTATATATGATCTTTTTAATATGTTGTTGGATTCTGTTTGCTAGAATTTTGTTAAGGATTTTTGCATCTATGTTCATCAGTGATATTGGCCTGTAGTTTTCTTTTTTTATGGCATCTTTGTCTGTTTTTGGTATTAGGGTGATGGTGGCCTCATAGAATGAGTTTGGAAGTTTACCTTCCTCTGCAATTTTCTGGAAGAGTTTGAGTAGGATAGGTGTTAGCTCTTCTCTAAATTTTTGGTAGAATTCAGCTGTGAAGCCATCTGGTCCTGGGCTTTTGTTTGCTAGAAGATTTCTGATTACAGTTTTGATTTCCATCTTGTGAGGGGTGTGTTAAGATTTTTTATTTCTTCCTGGTACAGTTTTGGAAAGTTATACTTTTCTAAGAATTTGTCCATTTTTTCCAAGTTGTCCATTTTATTGGCATATAATTGCTGATAGTAGTCTCTTATGATCCTTTGTATTTCTGTGTTGTCTGTTGTGATTTCTCCATTTTCATTTCTAATTTTGTTGATTTGATTCTTCTCCCTTTTTTTCTTGATGAGTCTGGCTAATGGTTTATCTATTTTGTTTATCTTCTCAAAGAACCAGCTTTTAGCTTTGTTGATTTTTGCTATGGTCTCCTTTGTTTCTTTTTCACTTATTTCTGCCCTAATTTTTATGATTTCTTTCCTTCTAACCTTTTCCTTCTAACCCTGGGGTTCTTCTTCTTTTTCTAGTTGCTTTAAGTGTAAGGTTAGTTTATTTATTTGATTTTTCTCTTGTTTCTTGAGGTAAGCTTGAATTGCTATGAACCTCCCCCTTAGCACTGCTTTTACTGAATCCCATAGGTTTTGGGTTGTTGTGTTTTCATTTTCATTCATTTCTATGCATATTTTTATTTCTTTTTTTATTTCTTATTTGAATTGTGGGTTATTCAAAAGTAAGCACCATAATTGTTAAGGGTTGGCTAGACTTCTCTTGTGGCTCAGCCAGTAAGGAGTCTGCCTGCAATGCGGGAGACCCAGGTTTGATCCCTGGGTTGGGAAGATCCCCTGGAGAAGGAAATGGCAACCCACTTCAGTATTCTTGCCTGGAAAATCCCATGGACAGAGGAGCCTGACAGGCTACAGTTCATGGGGTTGCAAAGAGTCGGGCATGACTGAGCAACTTCACTTCACTTCACTTCACTTCACTTCAGACTGAAACTGAAAGCTATCTTCCTAAGCAGGCTGCCCCTTCTTGCTGTAAGGTGCTGAGCATTTAAAAGATTGCTGCATTAGTCCATTGCAACATTCTTGTCCAAAGACTCAACTAAGAAACCAAATGAGAGTCAGAAAATTAGGTCATGGCCAGTGGATGTTCAGCACTCAATTTAAACAAATCAAGTGCCAGGGCTGAGGAATCTGCAAAGTTGATGAGTGTACACAGACTTCCAAAAAAAGCAAATGCACAGGTGAGCTAACTGGATTCAATGTCTGGTCTTTCAGACTGAGTCAGGTCGGATGCAGGTTCTGTGGTTGGGTCAAAGTTCAGCAGTGCTGAGAAGACAGGTGGGGATAGTTGGTGCTCTCACAGGCTTGAAGTTCAGAGTTTGGGAGGCACTGCCCATGGCCAGAGCAGTGGTTGAGGATGTGAAACTGTCAAGGAGGAGTAGGCAGGAGGCAGCCCTTCACTCTCATCTTAAACCAAATGCTCCAGCCACACTGAACACCTTGCAACTTTTCTGAAGAACCTGAACTTTCTTTGCCTCACTCTGGGACTTCACATGTGTTGCTACCTCTGCCCAGAAGATACATAATCACCTGATCACACCCTACACACACTCAGGAATCACTTTTCATGGAAAGCCTTCCCTGATCCATGTCATACCCTAAGACTGGATTAGGATTCCTTCCCCATGCACTCCTATGGCCTTCTTAGAAATACCACCAGAGGATGGGGATTGTATGTCTCAAAGGGTTTCAAACTTATTTCTAATTTCTTCAAAAGAAATCTTAACTCAGAACCGAAGGCAAAACCTCAGAGCAGATGTCTGAGGAAGTGGAGGCAGGAGAAGGAGGGAGACCCAAGGCCTGCCTGCCTGGCCCCACTGCTTATTCAAGGAGGTCACCCTGAGAAATTTCCAAGGGAAAGCTAAAGGGATTCAGAAAATGCTTTTCAAATCCCAGAACTAATTTATACCATTGATTATACATAAAATACATGCATTATTCATTTAAAACTATCCAGTGAAGTACTTATTTATATTAACACTATTAATCACTGAAATGGTTCCAATTTGTATGGCATGGACACCAGCTAATCAGAAATATACCAGCTATTAGCCAATATATAGCTGTCCCACTGCATACTAGATGAATGTAAGCACTGAACACTTATAAAATCCTTCCACTAGAAATCCTCCATTAGTGTGTCTGCTCTCCAGACTATGAATCACGAGCACTCAGCTATACTCCCCTGAGCTAAACAATCACTTTTTAACCTAATTGTGTGACCTTCCTTCCTGCCCATCATTTTGCATGATGGTGAACACCCCTCATGGATAACGAAGTATGAAACGAAGGAGTTGGGCCTCCCAAGAGGCAACGGGAATGATGCACATAGGATCTGAAATGCAAGTTTCAGGGCGCCTCATGTCACCTCCAAAGAAGTGGTTGTGGAAACAAGGAAGTATCCAGATGAGCAGATAGTTAGGGACTGGCGAACATCACACACAATATAGTAGCCTGGGAGGAATAACCCACAGCTGTAAGAATGAGAGTTGAAAGAATGAGTGTGTTTGCCAGTGTGCCAGGAGTGGGATGGAGCCCCGTGGGCCCTGCTAATGTGACTGTACACTAACTGCTTCAGCCAGAGGCCCCAAGTCCAGAAGGCATCCACCATATGCCCGCCTCACCATGACACCTGGGTGTGCCCAGTATCCCTGGAAACATGTTAACAAATTGGTTGAAGTTAGTGGGGAAGGGAACTGAGGCTCTGCAGTGCAGGAGTGGGCATGAAATGTTTCACTGTAAATCCTTCATATAATGTGACTTTTGTATGTCCACATATAAAAGTGATGTGAAGTGAAGTTGCTCAGTCGTGTCCAACTCTTTGTGACCCTGTGGACTGTAGCCCACCAGGCTCATCCATCCATGGGATTCTCCAGGCAAGAGTACTGGAGTGGGTTGCCATTTCCTTCTCCAGGGGATCTTCCGGACCCAGGGATCAAACCCAGGTCTCCTGCATTGCAGGCAGACGCTTTAATCTCTGAGCCACCAGGGCAGACCTCCACATATAAAATCACTGGCCTTTTCATTTGTCTGCCTGGTCCATGAAATGATGAGTCCCTTGAAGGCAGAAACTATGTCCTATTCACCTCCGTATCTGTGGCACCAAATATAGCATGTGGTGTGTAGTAGGAAGGCAATAAATGGACAGATGGATGGGTAGGTGACTGTGTAGATGAGCAGATGGATAAACTCAGTTTTCATCAGACCAGCAGTTTTAGCCCCAAAGAAGTCTGACCCAGGGACCGAGGGCAAAGAGCCAGGAAAGGAAAATCTCACAGAATCAAAAAAGTGAGGCTTAAAATCTAACTGCAGAGTGCTGGGCAGCAGCTGCAGAAGGGTATGATGGTAAGACTGACCCCTGCTAAATGCTGTCTCCCTGCCCAGCCCCAGAGCTGGGTGCCATCCAGGGCACAGGCTGGGAGTAAACTGGACTCCCATGTGCACAGTAAGATTTTCAGCAAAGTCACCAGAGGGACATTCGAAGCCTGATGTTCAGGGCTTGTAAGATACTTATCTATCTTGACTTGAGTGGCTTTCCAGCCCCTAGAAAGAAAATGAGCATTATAAAAGGCTCTTAATTGGCCTGGATAGTGCCAACAGTAACATAAGTTACCATGGTAGCAAATACATACACTTCCTTCTCAATAAACAATACCTCCTTATCTGCTTTCTAACTGAAGAATGAATGAAAGAAGAAGAAAAGAAAGCAAAGCCACATTTTCTGCAAAATATGCCTATTTCCTTCTACTTTTCCTTTTCAGAATTCTAGCTGTTGCCTGAGATGCTGCCCTGTGATCATTTGGATCTCAAAGAGCAAACCACCATTATTTCATAACAGATGAAGTAAAGCCGTGCAAGGCACATTTTGCTCCATTTGGCGGCTGTAAGCTGGAGGGCCTGTTGAGGCACCAGAGGGAATCTGAAGCATTATTCAGAGTCCACTCACCATGATATTTGAAGTAATTATGGAAGGAGCAATGGAAACACGAACAGCTTTTGGAAATGAATTCTCTCTTCAAAGTGGAAAGGATGATCTTACAATATTTTAGGATGACATGATGTGTGGATGCTTTTAAAACTTCTTTGGTGAAGACAATCTGGAATCAGAACCCAACTGAAGATTAAAGGGCTTGGGGGCGGGATGGGGTATGAACTTACTTCTTTGTTTCATTGGTTCAGCTCCACTCTTTCTCCTTCATAGAAACCAGACACAGGAAAAAAAGAAAAAGAAAAACCCTCTGAGGTCATCTTATGGATGCCCTGCAGGGTTAGTGCCAGTCTATTCTCCTTATGTCTGAGTGAAGTGCTTTATTCAGGCAATTTTGAAAGGATTTAAGTAATGCAGTTGCCACCACTTCCTTTGGCAAATTTTAGTATTCATAGCCTTGAGCAAAGGTTTGGGAGGGCGTTTTTGTTTGGTTTTTGGGTTTTTTTTCTTTTGCTTTTAGAAAACGGAGAGCTGCTTTCAGGCCAGCAATCTACAGGCTCTGCTGTTGGCAGAAATGCCAGAGATGTTCTGGGAACCTCTCTGCTAAGAGCAGGCTCCCACAATGCCTCAGTATCAGGGGGACTTTCGAGTTGTTTTGGAATCAGAGAAAATCTCATTTTCAGCCTTTTCACATTTTGTCCTACATTCTGGAGGGAACTGTCAAGTACTGCAAGCCAGTCTTTCACTGGGAATCCCTCACTGACATCCCCTCCTCACCCCCACCCCTCCTTGCTAAGGAACAGGCAAGTCACAGAAGGTTCATTGCATGGCCCAGCATGAAAGCTTCTGCCCAAAGGATTGTTGGTGACACACCCGGGGCCAGTTAGAGTCTGTCTCTTGGAGCATCTTGACAATGAGACGTAAGAGCGCTGATTGGCAGTGGGCAGTGAGAGTCCACAAGCTAAGCAAAGTTAGGGGTTAACTGAAGTCACGAGTACCCCTGAATTGGGACTAGCAGAAGTCCCTAAGAGGTGACTCATTGGAAAAGACTCACGCTGGGAGGGATTGGGAGCAGGAGGAGAAGGGAACGACAGAGGATGAGATGGCTGGATGGCATCACCAACTCGATGGACGTGAGTCTGAGTAAACTCCGGGAGTTGGTGATGGACAGGGAGGCCTGGCGTGCTGCGATTCATGGGGTCGCAAAGAGTCAGACATGACTGAGCAACTGAACTGAACTGAAGTCCCTAAGGTAGAAAAAAGATGTAGAGGATGGAAGATGATACAGGAGGTAGGTAGACGCTGGGAAAATCCAAGGAAAGACGGGAAGAGCGCCACCACTGCGATTCCTTGTGGATTCGAAATGTCATCCTGAGGGAGCAACAAGACAGACCCCAGAGAAATCTTAGCTGTTTCCAGTTCCCGAACTCTACTCCCTCTTCCATGAGGACCCTCTGTCCTCTAGCCTGGGCTCCTGCAGGACCCCCATCTCTGCATCGCTGGTGTGTCCTTACAAAATCCCCCATTACTTGGGGCAGCCTGAGAGCATCTCCAAACCAGAAAGAGACTCTCGCCCACATGGGGCATTCAGAGATGGACTCTGGCACAATCTGCCACACAACTCTGAATGGAAGCACACTGGAACAGCAGGTGGAGTCGGGGCAGAGTCATAGATCTGCCCAGTCCTCAGCACCTCTTCCCCTCAGGCAGCAAGGCTGGGAAGACACAGACCCAGGAGCCAGGGTGAATGGGGCCCCCAGAATTGTACAGGTCAGCCCCGCCTGGTAGCACTTTAGGGGCCAGAAGTAGGAAAGCTGGTTCCCTCGGCATCTGCAGACCCTGAGCCCACCCCTCCCCATCCCTGACCCTCCAACATGTGCTATCTCATTGTGCCTCCAACTTTCAAACCCCAAAGTCACCTGGCTCAGTCCCCCTTTCCCTGCTCCCACATTGTGGTTGTTTTTCAGCCACTAAGTCATGTTGACTCTTCGAGACCCCATGGATTGCAGCACACCAAGTTTTCCTGTCCTTCACTCTCTCGTGGAGTTTGCTTGAACTCATGTCCATTGAGTTGGTGATGCCATCCAACCATCTCATTCTCTGTCGCCCCCTTCTCCTCCTGCCCTCTATCTTAACCAGCATCAGGGTCTTTTCCAGTGAGTCTGCTCCCATGACAACCCCTGTTACTGTGATGTGAGGGACCCAGACCAATAGCATGAGTTGACCATGACTTTTGACCGCTAAGAAATGGCAACTCTTCCTCCCTCTGAGTAAGGAGCCTGTGATCTCAGGAGGGGGCAGGGGCAGCTACTCAGGTGCTCCTCTCCTATGTAGGCACCTGTTTTGCTCTCTGATCAGAAGAAACTGGGGTGCTAAAGGAGGAAGATCAGTGCAGAGCAAGCACATCTATCACTAAATTTCTCTGCAGCAACTCATTACCAAAATAAATTGTAAAGAGAAGGAAACTCTTGTGACTGCACTTTGTGAAGCAAAAATGCACCTTATTAGTGTGTTTGATTTTGTGTAGTTGCAAAGGAGGAAGAGGCAATTGGTTTATTGGGTTTTATGTTCCAAATCTAGTACTTGTAAGTAGTTGGGAAAGGGAAATGTGTTTTTAAATTTTTTTCTGATTAAGATTTTTAGAATAAGCAATTCCAGAAGTTTTCTGGAATTTGTGGCCCAAAAAAGTAGGTGGGGCAAAAATCAGCTTTCCCCTCATAGCACTGTTGGTCTTTTATCTTAATACTGAATTCCTTAAATCTCTATATAATATAGTTTTTGTTCCCAACACGTAATTTTAAGTTCAGGACGGTCCATTGTCCAGATCCCACATGCTCAGACCTTTCTGTTTGCTGTGGACTCCCGTAGAGTCCTGGCTCTGGCCAGCAACACCTCACAGGCCATTGTGCAAGCTGGTGGGGGTGCCGGCCTGGAGGGCCACTCACAGGCTGGACACATCCATGGAAAAAACTGGGATAGAGGCAGGCACATGCAGGCCTGTTTCCTCAAGAAATGCATCCCCTGAGACTTTGTATTTAACTAACACACCCTGCTTCCCACCCTCAAATCCAGGGTGGGTCCATCAAAAACTAGGGAAATGTCTACAAGATGCAAGAGGATCCTCTGGCTCCGAAAGTTAGATCTAAAGAAAAGCTTTGAGTCCTAAGAGAATAAGTAATGGGTGCCACAGACAGGGAGAAAAAGATTTCTTGCCTTCGTTCAAAATTTTTATTTTTTATTTATTTTTTAAATATTTACTTTTATTTATTTATTTGGATGCCCCAGGTCTTAGTTGTGGCATGTGGGATCTAGTTCCCTGACTGGGGATCGAACCCCAGCACCTTGCATTGGGAGCACAGTCTTAGCCACTGGACCACCAGGGAAGTCCCATTCAAAATCTTCAAATGCTTTCACCAGCTGGAATGGAGCTGGAATGACTGACAGCTGTGTGCTATTTTTTTCAGTTAAGACCTCTCCCCAGAGCGGAGCTTATTCTAGTAGGGCTTTGCAACGCATGCCTTGCTGTCCAGATGGTTCCCTTCCGTGCTTCTGACTTTCTGAAATTCTTTTGCAAAACAGTATCTCAAATCTCTTGCTCATGGGTCTATCAAGGTTCTATGTGAGACGATCATACTAAGTGGAATAAGTCAGACAGAGAAAGACCAATATGATATCACTTACATGTGGAATCTTAAAAAATAATACAAATGAACTTATTTACAAAACAGAAACGGACTCACAAACATAGAAAACAAACCTATGGTCCCAAAGGGGAAAGGAGGGGGAGAGGAATAAATTAGGAATTTGAGAGTAACATATATACATTATCATAAACAAAATAGATAATCGACAAGGACCTATAGTATAGCATAGGCAACTATTCTCAATATGTTATAATAACCTATATGGGAAAAGAATCTGAAGAAGTATATGCATTTTACTTACATATACTTCACTGTACACCGGAAACGAACACAACATGTAAATCAACTATATTTCAAAATAAGTAAATAAATAAATTGCAATGGTAAAAACAGACAAACAAAAAAAGATTCTCTGTGAGGATTTGGAACAAGGCTCAGCATTCACCAGGACGACTCAGCCTTCTTTTCTTTCCTGCGATTGCTATGTTAATGAATCTGTTGGATGGTCAACCTCAGGATTCTAGCAGAGGGATCTGTGGCACTCGGAAAGGAAGAGAGGCCCTGGCCAGGCAGAGGGGGTCGGGGAGTTTAGGAAGGCTTCCAAGACTCAGACCATTGTGTGGAGATGTAAAAGATCACAGCTCTCTGGGCTGTTACCAGTGATAAATGGCTGGGCGGGCAGTTGTGCACAGGAATTGCTGAAATTGAGGAAGCCTCCTGGAATGAACAGCAATTGAGGAGGAAGCTAGAGGCCTATGGCAGAGTGACCTCAGTGTCCGAAAAGCCGTGTGTCACATTGCTGTAATAATTTACGACAAACATTTCTCTGTCTGGGATTTGCCTTTAAATAGAAATCACAGATGATGCAAGCTCAGGGGCATCACCTCTAGGCACAAAACCCGCCAGTGGAGAAAACTGCACGGAAGGCTTTCACGGGTTTTGGGGGCTGTGGCATGAAAGAGCCCAGCTGTTCGTGTTCCATCTGCTATTTTTTCAAGGTCAGTGGATATGGGAAAGTTGTAGCTGGGAATGAGTAGCTTTTACCTCACAGGCTCTTAACAGACTCAGGGTCTGTGCTCATTGTGGTGTCTGTATTCTCCTAAGCAGCTCAGCCCCCAGATCTGTCTCTTACAGGCCCACCCATTTGGAGTTCATGAGCATCTCAGGACTCAGGAAAGGTGCAGTGATGTCCACTGGTCTAGACAAAGGAGCTCATAGCCAAGGAGACCCTCCGGGCCCGTGTCAGCCACACAGATTTCCACTGGCTCCCACCCAAGGAGCCCGTGGTCTCAGGCCCAGCTCCTTCAAACTGCAGTTCTGCCTGGCCTTCCCTAGCATTTATGGTTCACGGACTTGCCTCCTCTTCCTCTTGGTCTCAGGGAAAATTTCTTTGCTTGCATTTTCTCACAGAGGACTGTCTCTTAGTTTGAGCCAAGGAAAGGGCTTGACTTGGTCATCACAGCTTAAGTACTGGAATCTTCCTGTGTCTACTCCCCATCCTCCTAGTCAAACAGGGCAACTCTGATGCTTATCAGGGAGCTTCTGAGAGCAAGACATTCCACTTTCCAGGCCTCAAAGTGAGTCAACAAAGAGACAGAATCCATTCTTAAGCAAACGCTGTCTTTATGGATATTGGACCCAAACAAGTTCTGTTACATGGAACATACTGATGGAATTTAACATGTAGAATATCTAAAACTTAATGCCAAGAATTAATGCTTCAAAATAGACATGGAGGTGAAAGATCACAAAACATAGGTCACAACTGAAACACACAATACAATGTTCTGAAAGCAGAGATCCAGAAAAATGTCTGTTAAAAGCAAAACATGGTTAGAAACACGCTGATATCAGGACTTACACATATAGACATACAAGTGTAGGTTTGTGTGTACATGTGTATTTGTATACATGCATGTGTGTTTATAGGTACACACATACATGTGAACACACACACATACATTTATATGTATAAAGAGAGAGTGGTGGACATGAGGAAAGATCTCTTGACCACCATTCTTACTTCCATTTCCTATTTCTAAGCAGCAAACAAATTTGCCCTTAGGACTAAAGTTTTAGGTTAGAGGAAATCTCTGGGACATTGGAATCAGGGCATCAGAGCAGCTAATGGGAATTGCTTTTCATATCTCATGACACCATGTGATTCACCTTACACAGGGCTCTGGTTACCAGCCCCTTTCCGCTCCCGTGCCTTCACTCACTCCCTTCCTTTCGGTTTCATGTCCCTGATCTCAGACGTAGTACGGACTATCTTAGGGAATTATCTGCATGGAATCCTGTCAGTCTGGTTTATTGTACTGGATAGCAGGTAGATGAATTATTTTCTGGTCAACAGGCAGAAGAGAACAGCAGTGAGCCCGGATGCAAAGGTATGTTTGCCCAGGCAGCTGTTCCCACCTGTCTTTCCAGGTAAAGAGCAAAAGGGGATGTAAGCCATCACCAACACTGAAAATCCATGTTGAACTGGAACCAGGACATCGGAGTAGAGGCTCTGGATAGGATTTAAGGCAGCAGAACTCTTTCACTGACCACGGGGACCCCTGTCATCTGGAGCTGAGCACTTTCTTCTTCTGGGAGCAAATAATCTTTGTTCTCAGTGCTGCTTTTAGTTTATCAGATGTAGGAAAATCTTCAGTGTGTCAAAGTTAGAGTGCTTGACCCTTGCTGTTCTAAGATACGTACTGCTTCAGGGCTCCCATCATTCTTCCAGAAAGCTCACAGGACAATATGGAAATTTTGCAAAAAAGGAAAATCCTGGGGCTCACAGAAGACTGAGATGAGGGAATTCATCTTTCCATTTACTCTTTGTGACTGCTGTTACTAAGAATACGCTAAAATTGTTATGTATTTTTCAGGCATTTGGCCAAAGCACCAAGCCATTTTGAGTTTGACTGGAAGGAGAGCTATTCCCTCAAAATCACTACTTTGATAAATATTTTTATTTTATCCCCTTGATGGATTTAATTCAGTCATTTGCTTATTGCATTGAGAGATTCAATGGCAAAGATATTTAATTATGCCTAACCTTTATCCCATTAAGTAGATTAAAAGTCTAAAGCATTGGCTAGCCTCCTGTATAGAGCTGGCTTGTTAGATATGTACGTTCAACTGCAGCTTGCAAAAAAAGCAAGAAATTACGTCAGCCTTAAAACAGTACTTATTCAGGATTTGGGTCTATTTTGAGCTGATGCTTGGCTTAATTTTACAAAGCAAGGAAATAATAGGACAGTGAAGGTACTGAATTCATAAATACATTTCTGTTAGCAAGAAAGGCCAAAAAAGTCATCCAATGTAAATTTACCCTCAGCTACTGAGTGATTGCTCTTTCAAGGACTTGGGAAATTGGCAAGACTTCTGGTTCTGTGCCAGCAATGTTCTTAAATGTGGTTTTATAACAGGAAAAAAAAAATGCTACACTTAAGAGAGTAGATGCAGGAATCTTATTTGGGTGAGGTCACTCTCAATGGAGGGCTTCCCTAGTGGCTCAGATGGTAAAGAATCCACCTGCAATGTGGAAGACCTGGGTTCGATCACTGGGTTAGGAAGATCCCCTGGAGGAGAGTATGGCAACCCACTTCAGTATTCTTGCCTGGAGGATTCCATGGACAGAGAAGCCTGGCGGGCTACAGTCCATGGGGTCACAAAGAGTCAGAAATGGCTGAGCTACTAAACCTCTCAATGGAATCCCTAAAAGGGAGTTGAGGGAGAAATCTACACACTGATGTCTAGTATTTTCTCTACTTGCCTCAGTAAGCTGGTAAGTATCTTGATAAGAAACTTCAATTGTGAATGATGCATATGCCACAATATCTTGATGCATGACAAAGTTTTTCTTGACACTTGATGCTGAGACACAGGAGATGTTATCTGTGCTAAAAAGCATACGAAAAGTCCACACTGGGGAGGGTGTGTGTGTATGTATGTGTGTGCACGCATGTGCACACTAGTATGCTGGTAAATGTTTAACAACCAACCCTCTGAAATAAAAATAAAAAGCCCTAGTGTGTAGCATTTGCCAATTTCTATGATGTAAATACTCCCACCACAGCTGATTTCAAGGTCCCAGTAAGACTTCACTGAACACGGTAGGGAAGAGCACAGTAGCACACTATTATATAATATTCCCAGCACTCAGATACCATGTGTGTGTGTGTGTGTGTGTGTGCGTGTGTGTGCTCAGTCATGTCTGACTCTTTGTGGCCCTAAGGACTGTACCCTGCCAAGCTCCTCTGTCCATGGGATTTTCCTGGCAAGAATGGGGGTCTGGAGATGAGAGTTCGATCCCTGGATCAGGAAGATTCTCTGGAAGAGGAAATGGCAACCCACTCTAGTGTTCTTGTCTGGATAATTCCATGTGGAGATGGCTCACTCTGTAGGTCGCCAGAACTTCACTGTCACTTGACACAGATATAATATATAATCAGGAAGTAACAGACTTTTGAGTATTTATTAGCCAGAGTGTGAACTGTAGACTCCCCAAGAGTTTGGGTGACATTAATGGCAAGCCAAAAATGAAAATATGGGTTCACTTCGGCTGATGTCACCTCACAGCACAGGATTTTAGTACAAACTTTTCAACTAATTACTCATAGAACACTGTTTATCTTTACAGTATCTGGATTTTTAGCAAAGAAAATGTATTTCTGTAAATATCCTTTTGTGTATCAAAGAGCACAGAACAAGGGCTGCTGTCACTCTCATTGGCTGGTTCTTTCATGTCGTGGACTACAGTCACATATTTTTGTTGTTGTTGTAAAACCTTCACATACACCCTTGCTTTGGCAACTGATCCAGTTCTCCTGACCACAGACATGGGTTTATGACCCCAGTCTGCCATGTTAGAGTATTCCATCACTTTGGGAACAATAGTTGGTCCATGGCATCTGTGTTTGACTTCCTGAATCTAGCTGAGACTAGCTTAGTCCCTGGTCTTCTCAGTCCCAGCTACACAAGCTAGTCAATTTCTTTCCTGCCTCTTCCTCATCCTTCTTACTTATGCTGGTTGGTTTCTGTCACTTGCAACCAGGAAGTTGCAACTAATAAAGAGACTGGAACAGGCCAAGAAACCCTCTATTTAAAATTACTGAGATTGAGGATGGATAGAAGGAAGGAAGAAAAGGAGAAAGGAAGGAAAGGAAAGAGGAAAGAAGGGGGAAAACAACAAAAAGATAAATAAGGGAGAATCAAATTTAAATAAAATATTCATGTGTGGGAGGTAGTTGGAAGATCTGCCTAACAGATTCTCAGTAGTATGTGCTGCTTGCATTCTAAGTTTTTCAGTCGTGTTCAACTCTTTTCGACCCTGGACTGTGGTCCACCAGGCTCCTCTGTCCATGGGATTCTCCAAGCAAGAATACTGGAGTGGGTTGCCATGCGCTCCTCCAGGGGAATCTTCCCAATTCAGGGATCAAACCTGCAGTTCCTGTGGCTCCTGCATTGCAGGCGGATTCTTTACTGCTGAGTCACCGAGGAAGCCCTCTTGGCAATATATTTGCGACTAAATCTTTATGAATCCTTACCCCTCCAAAAATCATTAGAAATATTCTTCTGAAACACTCAACCTTTCCAGATATTTTTTCATAAATCCTTTCTTAACGCAAGTTTTGCATGTAAGGAAGCAGGAGCAGAAGAAGTGACTTGTTCATAGTGATTTTATGCAGAGACTAGATAAGAGTACCCATCTAAATATCTCTTAATTCTGCCTTCATCTCCTTCCCATCATTTGCCATGACCTTGAGTTGACTCCTCTTTATTTCCTGCCCAGACTGTAGTCATAGTCTTCTCTCTGTTCTTCTGGGTTCTGATGTCTTCTTTATTCATTCCCTTTTGTATTACTATAGGAACTATCATCCTAAATGGAAATTTAACCATGCAACATATAAATCTAAATGTCTTGATATGGCCCATGACATCCTTGCCTCATTACCTATCATGCCGACCCCACACTCTAGCCAAATTTTCTGTTGTTTTCCAAACACACCAGGCTTTTTCTCATTGATGTTCTCCTGTTCATAATGTTCAAAAGTTTCCGGGATAACTTTTCCTCTTTTCTCTTCTTGAAAAAAAAATACTCAGTTTAGGTGTCATCATGAAACTTTCCTAAAATTTTCCATGGAAAGAGCTTCCTTTCTGCACATTAATAATACTTGAGTTCACATGTTTATGATTGCAATTATTACAACAAAGAGGAATAATTTATACATTTCCCTACTAAGTTGTGTGCTCCTTCAGGAAGGGAACAGTTTCCTGTATCATCATTACATTGCACTTTATTTGGTACATTTTGGATGTTTGGCATATTATTTGAATGAATTATTGCATAAATGATCAAATTAATGATCAAATCAGACATTCTCTAAGCACCAATCCCATGAAGTAGATGCTACTATTACAATTTAACCCTGAGGAAATGAAAACTTAGAGGATTGAGTCACCCAAGAAAGTTTACCCAAGAAAGGATGGTGAAACCAGGATTTGACCCAGGCCATCAGACTCCTGCTCTTACTAAACTGCTCACCTAGATGGAAAATCTCCTTTCTGCTCCAGATATTTGGCCATTCCCTTTTTTGTTATCTGGTATCAGAGATCTACACAGCCAGCTTTTATTCTGAAAGCCAATGGACATTCCACGAAAATTCAGTCCACCATCCCTGTTATGCTCTTGCTTGAGCTTGACAGGAAGATCGGCCTAAGTCCGTCTCTGAGACATCTGGGTGTAGGGCAGAAAAGTGCTTTCCCAGAGGGCTCTGCCCTGAGGGATGAGTAATCTTTTTCTGCCCTTTCAGGGTGGGGCTTTAAGATTTAGAGAGCTAGTCTTAATTAGAGCATTTCCTGGCTGAGTAAATATTAAACTTAAATTCAGCTACGCCTTTGGTTAGCAGGTCAGGGCTTGAGACTTTGCCTCCCATGATTCCCCTCAGGTTCTTCGTTTGAGAGTGGGGGTGGGGAGGAAAGCAGAGAATGCAGCCTAGGAGACAGGGAGACTCCAGGGACGCTGACGAGGCGGAGACCTAGTCAAGCCGCTCAGCAGATCTGTTACTAAACCTCGTACACACAGTTACCATTCCAACTGGTTAAATATTAACCTGTGGTGCTGTTCCTGCCGTTGGGCATTAATTAGACATTGTTTAAATGAATAATTCTGAGAGTCACCTGCCAGGAAGGCCACCTTGGGTAAAGCAAGGGTTTCTCTATATTCTAAGAAGCCAGACACTTGACAGTCACAAATGAAGAACACAAAAAGGTTTTAAGGGGCAGCGGGGATGTCACTGGACTTAGTCCCAGTTTTCTTATTTTAACTGGAACACTGGCCAGAGGACCTAAGTGAAGAGCGCCGCACCTGCCAACCGCATGGGCCCATCACCCTGTGCTCCCAGGACCGCGGCAGACTTTGATGACCTGAACATGCTGAGAACTGAGGACACTGGGCAGGGCTGGCTGACCGGGCCCTTTAATGAGCTGCTATTACTGCAGGAGCTGTTGTGTGAACTGATTTAGATCTCTTAGGAAGCATGGGGTCTAACACAGAAGGGGTAGAGGCTGTGAAAAGTAGAGAGTAAGGGACTGAGCCCAAGGGCACACCCCGGCCTGGCTGCTCAAGGAGGCTGGTATTCGGAGTACAGGGAGTGAGACTCCTGGCCAGTGTCCATGCATCCTTCTGGAAACAGTACCCTGTTTTTACCCTAGTGAACTACCGTCTGTCCTCGGTCAATCAAGGTGCCTTGCTCACCCCCAGCCACGGACAGGTCTCTCACTCAAGCTGGGTTATTTATATGTTTTCTCTCCAGAATCTGACTTTTGAACAAAGTGACAAAATGACGCTAGAGTTGCTTTCTCCTACTAAGATAGCAGCCATCGATTCTGCTGCTTGGGGCACGCTTCTGCTCTAACTTCATAATTTCTGCATGTTCCAAGTCTACTTTTTTAACTTTCCTTTCTGTTCTGGGAGTTACTCCACAGTCATCACATAAATGCCTTTTCTGTTTCTTAGTCCAAATTTGTTTCTCTTGCTTGACAAATAAAAAACAGAGTTGATACACTATGGAAATATGTATACCTTTAGATTCAGAGAAGAAAATGGCAACCCACTCCAGTATTCCTGCCTGGAGAATCTCATGGACAGAGGAGCCTGGCGGGCTCCATGGGGTTGCAAAAGAGTCAGACATGACTAAGCGACTGAGTACACACACGTATATATCCCCAGTATGAATGGATTACCCATGCCCCGGCCAAACTTGATTTTGGATCAAGTTGGATAAATCTCAAATCATTCTAGTTAACAGACATTTTAATATCCAAAAAATACACTTTAATTACCTCACAATGATCTCCAGTAGATAAAAGAAGTTATAAGATCAGTTGTCATAAGTGAGCAAAAATACATAAAATTTGGCCACAGGGAGATTTCTGGATCCTTTGACATTCAAATGAACATAGACTCATGTTTATGCATCACTGGAGTCTATAGCTACAGCTTTATTTCAGTCCTGGAATATTGATAATAGTCATAGGTCAATTTATGAGGTTTTATAATAAATTTTTTCCCAGACCAAGCAATACCTCAGTCACAGTCCTTACTCATCAGTCATCCCTATAAAAAAGAAAGCAATGAAGTCGGGACCAGGCCTGCCCAGTTAATTAAGTCCTGAATTGCCTCACAGGGTAACCTTCCCAGCAGAGCTCTAGGCAATATAACCTGGGGGTAAGGAGAACAGAAATTCCATTTCCCACTGAGTCACTTAGCACAGCATCTTGAGTAACTTACTCAACCACCCTGGGTTCCACTTACCTGAGATACAGAATGAGGATGAGGAAATGAGAATACCAAGTACATACATAATTTGAAAGAATGAAGGAGAGACTAGTGACACTATGACAAAAGATTAAAAGAAGCCACAGTAACCTCTTCCGTCAGGGTTATACACAATCAGAAATGTAAATATGCCTCATATGAGTATTCACCTTTTCTACAAACCTTTTTCTCCACAGAGACAATTAAGATTTTCATTACTCAAAAGACAGAAGGCTGAGATTTTAACAACTTCATTTCATTGGTTCAGACACTTATTCATCCACATTTTAACATTTCTGAAATCTGGATGTGTCTTAAAATTCTTATTTTCACATCACTGAAGTAGGTATGCATCTTATAATTCATGGCATCTTAAATTTACTGACACAGCATTTCTTTTTTTGCTTATACAGATAGATCTACATAGACTTAACTCCTTCCAGTAAATGGCTTGCTGAAGGGATTGTGGTGGCCCTGCTGGCTTTGGAACCTTGAACTTCTGTAAGAGGTTGACATTCAGAGATAACCAGAAGCACCCCTTATCCACTAGCACAGATTCATTTAGGACAGAGTTTGACTGGTGGGTGCTTTAATAAGAAGACACACAGAACTCTGTGAGACCATCTAGCTGAATGGGGGTTGGAGGAAAGCTGTCAGGAAGACTTTGTGGGAGAAGTGATATCTTTGCTGAGAATGAAAGAGAGGGTCAGAGTCATCTAGAACAAAGCTACTCAAAGTATCTGCTAAGTCTATATGTTAACAGTCTTCCCTGAGTAGTTACAGAAATTGAGAAGTAAACATTTAGAAACTTTTATAACATTTGGGGAAAGTCATTTTATGTCTGTTGAATCTAATTATTAAAAATTGGGGAGTGTACTTTGTTCTAAAAATTTTAGTTTTCCTGGTAATTAATTTTATTGTATTTTATTTAAAATATCAGTCAGGACAGATTGGAAATTTAAAGAAACAAAGCTAAAAACCACCTGGCTTTTCCTTATGGATCTTGGAGGAACACTGTGTTCAAGGAAGCGATGAGGAAAGACTTCAGAGACATAAGCAGCATTTGTGAAATTCTGGATAAGAGAGAGGTTGAGATTAAGAGAGTGAGGTGGGCGCAAGGGATGACCATTTGTGTAAAATTTCACATGAGGGTTAAGAAATTGTAAAAATACAGACCAACAAAAATGTTACAAGCTGGTAGTATCTACATGGTAGTATTTCAAAGAATTTTCATAGCCTTAATTTTAAACTTCTTCACTACTACAGAGCATCCTGTGGCGGACATGCTTTGATTTTGCCTATGCAGCATCTGTTCTCCTTCCAGGGGGTGTAGGACTTAGACTAGACCAGTGGGCCTCCCTCCCTGGGACTTGGAAGAACAGAAGTACAGCAACATCAGCCCCCAAGAAGCCCGCCCGCTTTGTTCTGTTCCCTCAGGAGCTGCAGAACTGTCAGAGGGGAACCAGCTGGTAGTACTATCTGAAAGCCGGGTTCTGAGAATTTCTTCCAAATGCTTAAAGGATGCATTGAGAGCGAGCATGTTTTTCTACCTATCTTCCTGGCTTAGCTGCCAAGCATTTTATATCACGGGGAAGCTTTACAGAAAATTCACATGAAGAGTGAACTTTTATGTAGAAAACAATGTGCTTATGTGAAGTGTGAGTGTGAAGGTCGCTCAGTCATGTCCGACTCTGTGACCCCATGGACTGTAGCCCGCCAGGTTCCTCTGTCCATGGAATTCTCCAGACAAGTATACTTGAGTGGGTTGCCGTTTCCTTCTCCAGGGGATCTTCCCAACTCAGGGATAGAACCCAGGTCTCCCACATTGCAGGCAGATTCTTTACTGTCTGAGCCACCAGGGAAGCCCAAACATACTGGAGTGGGTCACCTATCCCTTCTCCAGGGGATCCTCCTGACCCAGGAATCAAACCGGGGTCTCCTGCACTGCAGGTGGATTCTTTACCAGCGGAGCTACCAGGGAAGCCCAAAGCACTTATAAGGAGCTTTGATTTTCCCTGTTTACTTACTTTGGCTGGCTTGGTATACTGAAGGTTGGGTAGTTTTATAAGATTTCGAGAAGATGAGTTCAGGAATCCCAAGTGAAGATCGCATCTGGACTTCTTGCTGATGGTTTCAGATGTGAGACATCTGATTTACCAGACACTAAGTGAAGCAGACACATCACAACACCTGCCTGATCCAATTCTTTCAGTGTAGGGTCATCTGGGACTGGATTCTGTTGATGCCACATAGATTTCATCTCCCTATAAAACTCTCTCCCCTGGAGAACACTTAAAAGGAATAAAGATCAGGAAGCCACCTAAAATAGGGACTCCAGCTTCCACTAGCCAGGCCTGGGAGAGGGAGCAAGCAGAGAGAGTCCAAAACAGAGAAAGCCCATACTATTGGACTTACCAGGAGACGGGACTGTTTACCTGGGCAATGGAATAGAGCGTCAGTCCATCCAGCTATTTGGGACATGATTCCCATACAACGAGTCCCTTTTCAACAGGGTGTAATATGTTTCTACTGCCCAAGAATTAAGGTGTTGAAAATTATAACCCCCATTTCTTAGTTTAGGGATATTCTTTCAGTATCATTTAGTTTCTGCATCACAACAGGAGCTACAGAGCTGGGGAGAAATATCTACATGCTTCCCAGAGTGGAAGCACATATCCACTTCCAGGTTCCTAGGGGGAACATCAGAATGGAGAAAGTGCCCACCATTAACTCTTATGACTTGTAAAACTGAAGCCTCAGTTCTAATTTTCTGTTAGAATCATAAAGAGGGCTTCCCTGATGGCTCAGTGCTAAAGAATCTGCCTGCAATGTAGGAGACCCTGGTTTGACCCCTGGGTTGGGAAGATCCCCTGAAGAAGGGAATGGCAACCCACTCCAGTATCATTGCCAGAAAAATTCCATGGACAGAGAAACGTGGTGGGCTACAGTCTGTGGGGTCACAAAGAGTCAGACATGATTAAGCATGATGATAGAGAATCATAAAGATCTGTCAGGATAGAAAACAAAATCAAGTAATTGTTCAGTGAAAGAGTGCTAAATGATCAAGTGAGTCGCCCATAGTCCTGTTAGTTTCATCCAGAAAATAAATATGTCTTAAAAACATTGCCTGAGATCATTATAAGAAATAACAAAAGTAACTTACAGGCCCTAGATGATAAACTCCTTAAAACATGCTGATGAAATGAAGATATGTCCTTCCTCCCAAGGAAAGAGCTTTAGGAGGACATTCCTTCATTCAGTCATTGTACAAATGATTATTTAGTATATACTCTGTTTCAGGGACCAATTAAGTGAGGAGAATACAGCAGTGAACAAAAAAGACAAAAACCTCTGCCCTCAGGGAGCCTATATTCTAGGGGAGAAAGAGATAATAAACAAATAAGTAAAAGTGCAGAGAAAATGAAGGTGCCGACAAATAACAAATGTTGGTGACAATGTGGAGAAAAGGGAACCCTCATACACTGGGAGGGGGATAATCGGTGCATCCACTGTGGAAAACAGCACAGAGGTTTCTCAGAAAACTAAAGACAGAACTGCCATGAAAGTGAAGCGAAAGTGTTAGTCGCTCAGTCATGTCCGACTTTTTGTAGCCCCATGGACTATAGTCTGCCAGGCTCTCTGTCCATGGAATTCCCCAGGCAAGAATTCTGGAGTGGGTAGCCAATCCCTTCTCTAGGGGCTCTTCCTGACCCAGGGATTGAACCTGGGTCTCTAGAACTACCACATGACCCAATAAATCCACTCCTGGGTATACACCCCAAAAGCCCCTACTAACTCAAAAAGGTACGTGCACCCCAATGTTCATAGTGGCATTATTTACAATAGCCAAGACACAGAAGAAATGTAAGTGTCCATCAACAGATGAATGGATAAAGAAGATGAGGTACATATAAACAACAGAATACTATATTTAGCCATTGAAAATGCAATTTTGCCATTTGTGGCATCATAGATGGACTTGGAAGAGATTATGCTAAGTGAAACAAGTCAGAGAAAGACAAATAAGATATGATGTCTCTGATATGTAGAATCTAAAAAATACAGCAAACTAGTGAATATAACAACAACAAAAAAACAGATTCACAGATATAGAGAACAGATCAGAGCTTACCAGTGGGGAGAGGGGTGGTTGGGGCAATATAGGAGTAGAGGGAAAACAGGTTATTATGGAGTTAAATGAAATCATGTTGTATGAAACTGTTGAAAATTATAAAGTCCTATAGAATTTTAAGAATCATTTTTTTTTAAATGCCACCATCTAGGTGGTGCTGTTAAAGTCTCTGCAACTAGAGAATATTGTGCTTAGTGAAATAAGTCGGATAAAGACAAATTCTGAATAGTGTCAGTTATTTGTGGAATCTAAAAAACAATACAAATGAATGTATATGCAAAACACACAGACTCAGATATCTGGTTATCAAAGGAAGAGGGAATGGAGGAGAAGCAAAACTACAAGTATGGGATTAAGAGATACAGTCTACTATGTGTAAAATACAAGCAACAAGGAAATACTGTAGAGCACAAGGAATTATAGCCATTATCTTATAGGAACTTTCAATGGAGTATAATGTAAAAATACTAAATCACAATGCTGTACACCTGAAACTAATATGTAAATCAACTACAATTTTTTTTTGAAATGGAGGTGCCAGGGAGTTAGGAAGTATGGAACTCTCTGTGGCAATGACATTTGAACAAAGACCTAAGAACATGATGGAACAAACATATAGCAGCTGGGAGAGAACGTCTCAAAGAACGAGTCTGGAAAATCAACATCAATATTTAATCAAGTCCAAGATGACCCTTTAGGTGTGAATCTCACAAACTTCCCTGGTGGTTCAGCAGTAAAGAATCCACATGCAATGCAGGAGATGCGGGCTCGGTCCCTGGGTCAGAAAGATCCCCTGGAGAAGGAAATGACAACCCACCCCAGTATTCTTGTCTGGGAAATCCCACGGACAGAGGAGCTTGGCAGGCTACAGTTGACGGGGTCACAAGAGTTGGACACGACTTAGCGACTAAACCACCACAGCACCCTCACAAACTCTGTGACAGACATTCACGTCTCTTCTCCATGCTCAGAGGCAGATAGCCCTGGAAGGCAGAGACTGGACTGTGTGGGGTAGATCTCACTCTGCTGTCTCTAGGTTCATACTGGCCACATGTGTCTTCACCAAGTTCCAACCCCGTGTGCCCCTCTCTGCCCCACTCTTGCTTCCATCTCATTCCTCTTTTTTTGTTTTAAGCAGCAAGGACAGATTTTAATTACTAATATACTATCACAACAGGAAAAAGAGTCCCATGTGAACTGAGCCGAACAACTGCAGAAGTGACTGGGCTTTTTTTTCTTTTCTGTTGAGATATAATCCCTCTTTCTTTTTAAAGAAAAGCCACAGCCAACCTTTAATTGTTGCTTTTGGGTGGAAAAGTGATACTTTGGATCAGGGAAGGGAAAAGTTTTAAACAGAATGCACAAAGTTGAGAGCTTCTGAACATACTGTCTTCAAGTAATCTCTTGAGATCTATTAACTGAATAGACAGAAAGGAAATTAGGGTTGGGAAGGTGGAGTTGGATGCAGTGTCCCATGTCTTTTTATATATTCTAGATGGACTAGCTTGGCTAGTAAAAGTCAAATGCTGTAAGGTTATTGCCTTTCAAGTCAGTCCTAAGAAAACACACTGTCAGAAGTGGTGTGTTCCAGATGTGGTAGACAAGAGGGAGAAGCTAGGGATGGGCGGCTCTATTTTCTGGATTCTGACCTGTTTGTAATCTGTTGTTACGGGTTCTTCAGATTTGAATAAGTCTCTGGGCTCAGCACTGTGAATCACAGGTTTCTAGGTTCCCCTAGGGAAATAGCCTTATTTCTTGTGATGCTATTTGCCTAGTAATTTATAATTTTATTTGTTCTAGTAAGCAGCTGAAGTTCAGCACGTTCTTATTCATTTTGTACAATAGGCACTAAATGACTCTGAATGCCAAGCACCTAATCAGCTTAAGAAAACCTTCATGCTGGCCAAAAGTTTGTGCTTTTCTGATATGCTGAATTTACCCATGATCGAATCTAAATGAGAAAGTCAGTTCTTTCTTGTCTAACTTATCTCAGGGAATGAGGTGAAGCAGCCCAAGGCTTTCAGGAAGGTCCTTCCTCATATGAGGTCTTATCAGATGTCTTTTATACTGGGGCTGAGAGTAGGGAGAAAAGGGGAAATTACAGAGGCTTCAAATGAAAATCCACTTTAGAGATCAGCTGACTCATGGTCAAATTTTGTTGTTGTTGCTGTTTAGCAGCAAAATTATATTTTGTTAAGCCAAAGCTGAGCTCAGTTCTCAAGCAGGCTGGATGCAGACTGCAGCAGAATCACCATCTATACTGACTCTGCTGCTGCTAAGTTGCTTCAGTTGTGTCCGACTCTGTGCAACCCCATAGACGGCAGCCCACCAGGCTCTGCCGTCCTTGGGATTCTCCAGGCAAGAACACTGGAGTGGATTACCATTTCCTTCTCCAATGCATGAAAGTGAAAAGTGAAAGTGAAGTCACTCAGTCGTGTCCGACTCTTAGCGACCCCATGGACTGCAGCCTACCAGGCTCCTCCGTCCATGGGATTTTCCAGGCAAGAGTACTGGAGTGGGGTGCCATTGACTCTACTGAGATGCTAAACCTTTAGTCACCTTCCAGAGGAAAGTCAGATTCTAACTCCAAACTGTTGAATTCAGGTAACCAGATCACCTGGGACTGGCTTAAGTAGCTTCAACTCTTGTCCTGATCATACCTTGAGGTTGCACTCAGCAATTTGTCATGTCAGAAAAAATAGATCCAAGGCCACAAACATTAGTGACATCAATATTTCAGTGAAGATTTCACAAGAAGACAAAAAAAGATTTCCATCTTATACCACACACTGAAACCTTCATGAAATTCTTTTTTAAACAATTATAATTTTTCTCAAAAATTCTCTCAATAAGTCACCAGTTCACTTTCCTTTCACTTTCTTTTTCCCAATATAGCTTCTCCAGAGGAAATCAGTTCTGATACTCTGTTTGCATATTCCACTTAGCAAAATAAACTCACAGTGATATAGTCATATGATGAAATATTACTCAGTCATTAAAAAAAGAATGAAATACTGATACATACTACAACATGGATAAATCTTGAAAACATTATGCTGAGTGGAAAAAAAAAACCAAACAAACAGACATGAAAGTCCACCAATGGTATGGTTCCACTTATATAGAATATACAGAATAGGTAGATCCATAGAGACAGAAAGCGGATTGGTGGTTGCCAGCAGCTGAGGGAAGAGGGGAATGATCACTTAATAAATAGGAGTCTTCCTTTTAAGGTGAAAGTGTGTTGGAACTAGATAGAGGTGGTGGCTGTACAACACTGTGAATGCACTAAGTACTCTTGAATTGTTCAATTTAATATGGTTAATTTTATGTTATATGAACTGCATCTCAATAAAAATAACTAAATAAAATCATGGCAGTCAGTTCCCCCAATACTTGTTCACCAAACAGCTCTAGTACTCAACCCTGTCTCTTGTCTCCCCACTCAAGATTTTAATTTATGAAACCATAGTCTCAACAAAACTGGTGAGCTGAAACTTCCCAGTGACTAAGAAAATAAGATTTTGTTTCTCCCATTCACCCAAGAAAGTATCCTAGACAGAGGATGTCTACACAGAGTAGGCTCTATTGAAACCCCCTTGGGCTGGACCATGAGGCTCTAAGGGATTTGCCCAGATCTAGGAAAGGAAGTGAGGAATGAGCCAGTCCACACTAGGATAAGTCCCTTCTGTGAAGAAGCCATGAATCGAGCCTCAGGATTGGAGAACTGGGCTTATCTTGAGCCATCAGCTCAGCCAAGGGCTCCCACCATGATGGTCGAGGTAGTGAGAGAAAGGTCTGGAATGGGCCACTAAGCCACACCTCAGCCAAACCAGTTTAGGGGCAGCCTTCCTATATTAAAATCACAATAGGTATTCTACACACTCATCTGTTTCTATGATTTTGTGTTTTGCTTTATCTTATTTTGCTCCTTAAAAAGTTTCTTCTGAAAATTTTTAATGTTTGTCTCAGATTTATGTCATACTGCCTACCTTTGGCTATTTTACTGCTGGTGACAGATTCCACAGAGCAGCTGGCACTGTTCCATTCCTTGATCAGAATGTATGAAGGGCACAGGTGGTAGTGAAAAGTGCTAATAACACCAGCTCAGATTGTATAGCACGTTCCCATATGTTATCACATTTAACCCTACAACACTTTAAAACAAATATTATTGTTTTCTTATCCAACATATATAAACAGCTCATACAACTCAACATCAAAAAGTCAAACAATCCAATTTAAAAATGGGAAGAAGAGCTGAACAGATATTTTTCCAAGGAGGCAGATGGTCAACAGGTGCATGAAAAGATGCTCAACATCACTAATTATCAGGAAAATTGAAATCAAAACCACATGAGACATCACCTCACACCTTCAGAATGGCTATTATCAGAAAGAACACAAATAACAAATGTTGCCAAGGATGTGGAGAAAAGGGAACCCTTGCACACTGTTGGTGGGAATGTACATTGGTACAGCCACTAAGGAAAACAGAATAGAGGTTTCTCAGAAAACTAAAAATAGAACTACCATGTGAAGTGAAGTCACTCAGTCGTGTCCGACTCTTTGCGACCCTGTGGACTGTAGCCTACCATGCTCCTCCATCCATGGGATTTTCCAGGCAAGAGTACTGGATCGGGGTGCCACATGACCCAGTAATTCTACTCTACGTTATATACCAAAAAAAACCATAAACACTAATTCAAAAAGATATATGCACCCCAACATTCATAGCAGCATTATTTACAATTGCCAAGGTATGGAAGCAACCAACCTAAGTGTCCATCAACAGATGAATGGATAAAGAAGATATATTAAATACACACACATATGCAATGGAATACTACTCAGTCATAGAAAAGAACAAAATTTTGCCATCTGCAGCAACATGAATGGATTTGAAGGCTATTCTGAAGGAGAGCAGCCCTGGGATTTCTTTAAAAGGAATGATGCTAAAGCTGAAACTCCAGTACTTTGGCCACCTCATGTGAAGAGTTGACTCATTGGAAAAGACTCTGATGCTGGGAGGGATTGGGGGCAGGAGGAGAAGGGGACGACAGAGGATGAGATGGTTGGATGGTATCACTGACTCGATGGACATGAGTCTGAGTGAACTCCAGGAGTTGGTGATGGACAGGGAGTCCTGGCGTGCTACGATTCATGGGGTGGCAAAGAGTCGGACACGACTGAGCGATTGAACTGAACTAAACTGAATGCTAAGTGAAATAAGTCAGACAAAGACAAATACTCTCTGATATCCTGGATATGTAGAATCCTAAAAAATGCAACAAACTGGTGAATATAACAAAAAGAAACAGATTCATAGATACAGAGAATAAACTAGTAATTACCAGTGGCAGGATGGAAGCAATATAAAGGTGGGGGAGTGGAATGTTCAAACTATTAAGTTTGACTATAAGGATGTATTATACAACACAAGGAATATTGCCAACATTTTGTAATAACTGAAATGGAATGTAACCTTTAAAAACTGTATAAAGATATACATGGAAGAAAAACAAGTAACTTAAAAAATAGGAAACAAGAAGAAGAAGACATTAATAGTATGCTCTGTGCTTTGGGCAAGCAGGCCTCTCAGATAGTTAGATGTATACTTCAGGAAGAATTTTAGTGAACCTAGATTCTTGCCTCTTCCCATACATAGAAAGAAACTAAAATCATTAACTTGAGATATCCTTGTGACTAGCAGTAATCTTTAACCATGAGCTATGCTTGACTGCACATACTCCCTAGCCAAAAAAAAAAAAATCCACATATAAACTGGCTTCTCACCTCCCTCTTTTGAATAGTTCTCAGAGCTATGCAGAGGCTGTTTCCCAGATTGTAGTTTCCAATACAACCCCGACTAAAACTCACAGCAAAAAATAAACCAATTACCAATTTATACATAAAAATTATTCTCATTTTAGAAATGAGGAAAATAAATTTAGATTTATAGAAATAAAACAACCCATACATGTTAGGTAAAATCAAGGGACACTGGGTTTGATAATGAGGTGAAACATCAAAGGAGGTGTTATGAACTGATTCGTGTCCCCACCAAAAAGAGATACGTGGAAGTCTTAACCTCAAGTACCTTATTTCGGAGATAGGGTCTTTACAAAGGTAATCAAGTTAAAGCGAGATCATTAAGGTAGCCCTAACCCAATATGACTGGTGTCCTTATGAAAAGGAAAAAACTGGTCAGAGACAAATACTCATAGAGAGTAGACATATAAAATGACAACCATCTAAAAGCCAAAGAGAGAAACCTGGAACTAATCCTTCTTTCACAGCCCATGGGAGAAACTGACCCTGTGAACACCATGATTTCAGATTTGAGACAATAAAATTTCTGTTGTTTAAGCCACTCAGTCTGTGGTACTTTGTTATGGAAACAAGCCAACACATGAGGGAAGGAATTATGGGGAAGTGTGGATGTGGGCTCCTGGCTAATGAGAACATCACTAAAGAAACTTCACAGTATACCAGTCACTCCATCCAGCTTTGAGCATTAGCTCATTGAGAGTTTGGAGTTTCCAGGTAAATGAAAGAGTCACTGCCCTGGAAGCAGACTCCAGTATAAGCGGCCCTGGAAGTCAGCTTCTACCTGGAAAATGCTGAACATTATGGGCACTAGAATACAGATACCAGATACAGAAAGAAGGGTACTGGTAGGGGTGGCCAGCATGAGAATGCGTCTTGCCCCCTTCCTTGTGCTTCCCCCCATCCCTCACTCTATCTGGAGTCACTTTCCAAATAAGCTAGCATGAACTTAGCTGCTCTTAGTTGAGCTGTGTTATACATATAAAAACAGCACCACATTTCAAAGTTTGAAAAAAGAACATAAAGTACCTTCTCATATTTGTTTCCTAGTACCACTGTAACAAATTACCACAGATTTGGTGGATTAAAACAACATAAACTTACTCTCTCACAGCTCTGGAGCCAGAAATCTGAAATCTAGGTATTCACAGAGCCACACTCCCTTAGAAGGCTCAAGCATTCCTTGGCTTGTGGCTCCACCCCTGATCTCTGCTTCTGGAGTCCACAGCTTTCTCCTCTGTGGCTGTGTTTTCTCCTCCTCTGTAGGACATTTGTCATTAGATTAAGGGCCCACCCAGACATTTTAAATGATGCTATTTCAAGATCCTTGATTTAATTACATCTGCAAAGATCCTTTTTCCAGATAAGGTCACATCCGCGGGTCCCAAGGATTAGGATGTGAACCGAACTTTTGGGTAACCACCTTACCACCCACTACACTCCTTCATTTTCACATTAGTAACATGGTGCATTAATTTGCTAGGGCTGCCACAAGAAAATATCACAGACTATGTTGCTTAACAGAGAAGGCAATGGCAACCCACTCCAGTACTCTTGCCTGGAAAATCCCATGGACAGAGGAGCCTGGTAGGCTGCAGTCCATGGGGTCGCTAAGAGTCACGACTGAGCAACTTCACTTTCACTTTTCACTTTCATGCATTGGAGAAGGAAATGGCAGGCAACCCACTCCAGTGTTCTTGCCTGGAGAATCCCAGGGATGGGGGAGCCTGGTGGGCTGCCATCTCTGGGGTAGTACAGAGTCAGACACGACTGAGGCGACTTAGCAGCAGCAGCAGCAGGTGGCTTAAACAACAGAGATTTATTTTCTTATAGTTCTGGAGGCTAGAGGTTGAGGATCAAAGTTCCAACAGAGAGTTTGTTTCCTCTGAGGCTTCTCGCTTTGGTTCACAGATGGCTGCCCTCTTGCCAACTCTACACATGATCTTTTCTCTGTGCACATACAACTCCTGACATCTCTGTTGGGTGTGCAAATCCCTTCTTTTCATAAGGACAACAGTCAGGTGTCCTTGATCACCCACCTTGATAATTAGGCCCACTTTGATGACCTCATTTTACCTTGATTACCTCTATAAAGACCCTATCTCCAAATACAGTCAATTCTGAGGTTAGGGTTTCAACATGAATTTGGGGGAACACAATTCAGCCCATAATATATGATGAAATAATATTTTGGTTGCTTTGGGTTAAATAAAATATAGTCCAAAAATTTAATTTAAGAGGAAGTGTGGGGAACAACTTGGACAAACTCCGACTCCTCACAGATTTGCCCAGGGTCTGCCTTTGTCTCCGCATGCCGTACTGTCCTCCATCAACCCTGGGCAGAACAAGGGCTGTTAATGAAATTCTAGACTCTTGATTCTCTCAGTAGTTTGAGAAGCACATGGTGAAAGGAGACCAGGAAGAAGGTCCTAGTGGTAGTGTTGCCAAGGGACTCTCAAGAACAGAAAGAAGAGCTCTATTAAATCTGTTTGACTACCTGTTCCATACATGGACCACCCCCTACACACATGTGCGTGCACACACACACACCATCGCTGCAAGTCTTGAGCAGAATCCACCACACCTCTAAATATCTTGTTTCTTTAAAGAAATCACAGAAAGGACCTGGTCCGTATGAACCCGAGAGGACAGAGCAGCCACAGGGGTGGGATGTGGGTGAACCCGAGGTCAGCAGGAGGAGGAAAGTGGAACCGCAAATGGCCATCAAAGTGCTGGGAGTCTGCAGAGATCTTTGGGAGGGTGTCCGACTTCCCACAGGATGTGTGATGAGGGCTTGAGCTAATTTTATTTCTATCTCAGAGGACGTGGTGACGTCAACTGACATCTGGGTTACACTTGTTATCAAGGAGTTGAAATGAAGACACGGGAGTCATGCTTATCAAATTTGTAGAGGACAGGAAAGCTGAAAGGAACAGCAAATACATAATTAGAACCCACAAGTCTCAACAAGCTGGAATACCACCCTGAATTTAATAAGAGGAAACTTAATAAGAATGAAGGGAATGTCCTACACTTGAGATGATAGATAGAAGATGAAAACCTATTGGTACAAAGCACTTGGAAAAGAGTCAGGGGTTTGACTTAGATGAGGGTACCCCAAAAGCAGGCAGAAAAGAAGAAACCTCAAGGAGAAAAGAAGTACACAGAGGAGGGCGCAGGCTATCAGTTCCTGTCTGGTTGGACCCCTGGAATGTCAATTTCAGGTCTGCCTGCCGTACATTAAGAAGGAAGCAAACTGAAGAATGCACAAAAAATGAAAACCAGGGTGATCAGAGAACCCCAAACCCCATAAGGCAGGAACAGAGCTGTGTAGCTGGAGAAGCTATTGAGCCCAGGTGCAGCAACCCCTGAAGACTGCATGCCCTAGAACCCACGCTCTACGACAGGAGAGGCCACTGCAGTGAGAAGCCAGCGCACCACAACTCAAGTGGCCTCCACTCTCTGCACCTGGGGAGAGCCCACAAGCAGCAGTGAAGACTCAGCACCGCCGAAAATAAATAACAATTTTATTCATTTTTAAAATAAATAAAAAAGGCCTAGAAGTAGACCGTGGTTAAAGCCTCAAGATTTTTCTAATCTTTTCTGCCACCAACTTCAGAGTTCTGGTTTCATCCTCCAACTGTTGCCTCAAGGTCCCAGGATGGCTGCTGAAGCTCCAACAACACAAATCAGCATTCAAAGCAATGGAGGGGTTCGATAATAAGGGGGCAACCAATGTAGCACAGAGGATCTTTTCTTTAATGGTGCTGTCCTTTTTCAGAAAGGGAAACAATTTCTCATATATGTATCTCATTGGCCATACTGGGTTATACAGTCAACTCTATCCACAAGGAAAATTGGAAAAGGAATACCTAGCTTTTCCAGGGGAGAAGGCAGTGGCAACCCACTCCAATACTTTTGCCTGGAAAATCCCGTGGACAGAGGAGCCTGGTAGGCTGCAATCCATGGGGTCTCGAAGAGTCGGACACGACTGAGCGACTCCACTTTGACTTTTCACTTTCATGCATTGGAGAAGGAAATGGCAACCCACTCCAGTGTTCTTGCCTGGAGAATCCCAGGGATGGGGGATCCTGGTGGGCTGCCATCTATGGGGTCGCACAGAGTCTGACACGACTGAAGCAACTTAGCAGCAGCAGCAGCAGCTTTTCCCTCCTATATAGTGGGAGGCTGGCAAGGGGGAAGGGAATGACGTTTAGTAGCCCTCAGTAGTATCTACCACGATAAACCTCAAGTGTAAATCAACTACCTGTAGATTATCTTAGTGTTTTTAATGCAAATATGTCTAAATAAACACATATACTCACATAGAAAATGAAAGTGAAAGGTGAAAGTGTTAGTTGCTCAGTCATGTCCGACTCTTTGTGATCCCATGGACTGTAGCCTCTGTCCATAGAATTCTCCAGACAAGAATACCCAGGGATCGAACCTGGGTCTGCTGCATTGCAGGCAGATTCTTTACCGTCTAAGTCACCAAGAAAACCCCTATACTCACATAGGTGTACTGCAAACAGTTTTGTTTCCAGTTTATTACTTAATATTTTGAGAACTTTTCTATAATATTTTGAAATTCTCTGAAAATGTAATTTTCAGCAGTTGTATAATATCCTTATGCTAGTCCACATTCAACCATTTCTCTACTCTTGGACATGGGGGTTATCTCCTTTAATATTAATAGAAAATTTTAGCCGTCATCTCCAGAAACAGAAGGATGAGGCTTGGAAAGCAATGACGTACCCATTTCTTGAAATATTCCATCACAGGGATGAAAGAGATAAGACACAGCATGGGGGTGGGTGGTTGCTAGACTTTTTGACATTTCAGACTCTTTCTCAACTCCTCGAGATGCACATAATAGAGTATAAAAGAGAAGCAGATGTGGCCAGGGAGAACTGCTGTGCCCGCCTCTGTTCCACCTTCCCATTCTGCTGCCCAAGACCACAGGCTGTGCAACATTCCTACTCTGGATATCCCCAAGGTCAGTACCCCACACAACACCCCACCCAAGGCCATATCATCTCTCTCACTATCTCCTGTCAAGAAGAATAGCCTGAATCACTCTTTACAGGCTTTAAAATTACCAGAAGACAGCAACACCTCTGGCTCTTATCAATGGGGCCAAATATGATAATTGGTGTGAGCGACCTAAGCCTGGACCAGTGGAGCAAGGATGGAGAGAGCCCAAGTCACCAAGAGCTGATGACAGCCTTACAGTGATGCTCCTCTGCTGTCTCTTGCTGCTTTGAAGCCCATCTGTGGCTTCCTGGCCTGCCACAGGGACAGGCAGGGGCAGGTATCTTCATGGTGACTGCTCAGCAAACACCACCAGGGTCATGTAGGTGATCTGGGTAATGCAAGGAGTGAGAAGTGTCAGTTCCCAAGGGTTTTGTGCAAGGGGTCACAGACATGGGAGTGGTGTTGGGGGACAGGACAGACACCTGCCTTATCAGCAAAGGGTTTGATGTCAGCCTTTGCTATATATAGTTATGCTTCAGGAGATGTGATTTGACCTAAGACTGCTGCTGCTGCTAAGTCGCTTCAGTCGTGTCCAACTCTGTGCGACCCCATAGACGGCAGCCCACCAGGCACCCCCGTCCCTGGGATTCTCCAGGCAACAACACTGGAGTGGGTTGCCATTTCCTTCTCCAATGCAGGAAAGTGAAAAGTGAAAGTGAAGTCGCTCAGTCGTGTCCAACCCTCAGCGACCCCACAGACTGCAGCCTACCAGGCTCCTCTGCCCATGGGATTTTCCAGGCAAGAGTACTGGAATGGGGTGCCATCGCCTTCTCCGTGACCTAAGACTAAATGAGTCTAAATTTACTTCCCATGGAATCATGGAAGTATTCATACTCTTCAACAGGGTCAATATGCCAAGCCTATGATTCAAAACCAAGTTTTTTAAGATGCAACCAACTTACAAGAAGACCACTCAATCACACACACACACACACACACACACACACACACACACACACAAATAGCCTTTAGCAACATCACCAGTTTATTCTCAATTACAGAGACCTTATTAGCTCATCCCTTCAGGATCTTGCTCTTTTAAGTGGGTTTAGGGAACACATATTGAAAGGTCAAATAATTTCTGTAAATCTTAGTGATATAATATTGCTATCACCAAGCACAAAACAGCCCAGTAAGAAAAGCTGCAAGAATTTGCATTGTCTCATTTTTTAAAAAATGGAGTTCTACTTACTTGCTGGCTGTATGGAATTGGAAAGGTCACAAAATGTGCAAGGGTCAGCAGCCCTAAAGGTCATTTTCTTACCTATGAGGGCACTGTGTCTACCAGGAACACACTCACATGTCCACCATCAGCTCACTAGGGGCAGACCAAAGGCTGAAGCCAGGGATCTGAGCAGAGGAGTCTTTTTTATCTCAGCTCTGCCAAGGACTGCCCCCAAAGCATGTCTCTTAACTACTCCAGGACTTAATTTCTTCATGTATAAGTTCTTATTTGGGTCCATGAATCTGGCCACCAGAAGGAATCTTGAGAAGTCCTTTCTAGTAATAGCTGCCCTTCCCACCCCCAGTTAATATCAAAGGAATACTCTTTAGTTTATTAAATTAATAAAATAACCTTCTTAATATTATTTTACCTTTGGATTAGGGACAAGTCTCATTCTGTTCATCACAAGCCTCTTAAAATCTTATTTATTCTAAGCCCTCAAACAGAACAAAGTGTACCCAAACTTGGCAAAGGAAAAGTTTGAGAAAATGTTAAATATCCCATTTACATTCTCGATTGCAACCCTCATAAGATGCAGGACATTGTATAAGGCAACCTGCTGATTTATAGAACTGGGAAGACTATTTCCCTAGTCTCCAAGGCTCCAAGAACTTACAACATAGAGGAGAAACAATAACTACAATAGATATTAAGAGAGAAAGGAAAAGGATGCATAGCTTACACACAAAATATAAGTAGCCACAGTGGACACATCGGGACATCCTTCCAGTACACAGTGACCCAGCGTTTCCTGAGAAGGGCCTCCTCCCCCAGAAACCTCGTCCACAGCTGTGTTCATACACCATCACTCACCACTGTCTCAGCCATGGCTGATTGGACCAGCTGTCCATGGCTGGCGGACACCTGACCAAGCTGAACCAAATTCTCTGACCTGGGGAGTTGAAATCGTGATTCGGAGCACCTGTAAACCCAGACATTTTAGGGTAGCTATACCTCAGAAGAGGAAGGAAGACAAAAGAGAGCAGAGAGGAGCAGCCCGAGCCCCTGTGTGCTCCCAGCCGCAGAGATTGAGAAGACAGCTGGCTGCCTTGGTCGCTAATAGCTTTGTCTTTTCTGGTACCCGGCCCCCATAGGGCCCCAATGACATGCCTATCTTCCTGAAACATGCTTATTTCCTATCAAACTTTCCCCTTTCTCCTTGAGCTGGCTGCTGTTGCTTATATTCAAAGCTACCTTGACTAGACCTTGATCACTAACATACCCCTCCCCATATAAAAGAGACACAGATAATCCATAACAGCCAAAAGTCCAAAAGCCATTTCGGCCCTGTAGGACATTATGGAATGAGTATGTTTAACCTGCTGAAATTCATAACACCTTGAATCAAAATACAAGCCCACAGCAATGCAAACCTGCTTGGCAGAGTCCAGCAAAGCCTGTGCATTTCCTTTGTCCTGCTCTGGGCTCTGCTCTCCTCTGCTTTCTGGCCCTCACAGGATGAGGAAGCATCACCCCTTCCCCGCCCCTCCTACCCATTTGACCCACAGACCCACAGCTGCCACCATTATGACCAGCCGAGGACCTCACATGTTGGGAGGTACCTCGAAAGGCCCTTTCTGAAAGTATCAAGCAGAACAGATGGCTGCCTGAAAAAAATGATGGAGGAGGCAAGGAAAACCACTGGATTCGTTTTAGAAAAAGTTTACCATCACATCTCAGATAATTTATAAAACAAATAATGCCTAAAAGACATGCAAAAGAAGACCCTTGTGGCTGACTTCCTGGCCAGTGAGGGTTTCCGGTGTGGCTCAGAAACTGATGGAAGAGCCAAGTACAAAGGAACCTGAAGAAGGATCCATAGGAACAAAAACCATCGCAGGAAGGAAGACTATTTCAGACAGCCTGAATGTTCATTTGGCCCAGGAGAACAGGTGCAGCAGCATGTAGGGGTGGCAGGAACACTGGCCTTGTGGTTACAAAGCCTGCTAGGCCCCCTATCCCAAGAAAGAGAGTCCACCAATTGCATTAAGAGAGATTTCTTTGTTTAACCCAAGCTTTCCTCATGGCAAAATAGTCCTTTCCTCTTCATCTTGGCAGCTCCCTGACGAGTAATATTAGGTTATAAACACTCACGTACACACTCTTTTTCACATACACACACACAGCATCGCATATTCTACCACATGTTCCCAGAGTTCCCTTCATCACTACTCAACATGTACATCTTAAGTAGTTTATGGACCCATTAAATACCACAGAGACCAAGGATCATGTCTGAGACCTTAGAGACATGTCCATGAGGAACAGCTTCCAGTTTACATGGATTTGGTCATGGAGATGACTTCATTCAATCACAAAACGAGGTGACCTGAATGGACCTCAGGGAGCCCCCTTCCAATACAGCTCCTTCAATTTCCAGATGATACAAAGGCTGGGTGTGGTTATCACAAAAATGGCCTTAGTCCAAAGACCCCCTAGGCTTCGCCAGGCTATTCTTTGCTTCCCAATCTCCTAGGACAGGCCAACTTGGCCCCACTCCCAGGCCTCGAACGTGAGTTTTTGCCAACAGGCCTCATAAATGTCCAGCAGAGAGGTTGCCAAGCTCAGGCCCCACTCTGGCTCATTATCTGCCTGCAGGGTTCTCCCATGACTTTCTGGCTGGCCCCGCTGCCACCTCTCTTTGTGGGCCAACTGTACCAGCTTGGCTGCTGGTGTGTTCAGTCACAGGTCCTGCCTTTGTTTGGTTGATAAGCACGGTCAAGTTCCAGATCCCACAGGTGCCACACAGGCATCCCTGCCCCGACTGTGAAACCTGCACTGCCTTGACACGTAGTCACCCAGGGCCTAGGGTGGCCCAGGCCTGAGGCTTGGGCACAAGGTAGAGGGAGAGGCTGGGTCCAGAGTCACAGCGCCAGGCTCCTCTTTCCACAATCACCCTCTGCATTTCCCTGCCAGTTGGCTCTTTTAAATTATTCTCTTGTGCCACCATTATTACAGTTCTCCCATATCCTGAAAAGCTTCTGTCCTGGGAAACACTTGAAGCAGCCAGTAAAATTACTGACTAGCTTAAGAAATCTAGGCCAATGTTTCTAAGTGAGGTTTGAGGTAGAAACGCTGCTGCTGCTGCTGCTAAGTTGCTTCAGTCGTGTCCAACTCTGTGTGACCCCATAGACGGCAGCCCACCAGGCTCCCCCATCCCTGGGATTCTCCAGGCAAGAACACTGCAGTGGGTTACCATTTCCTTCTCCAATGCATGAAAGTGAAAAGTGAAAGTCAAGTCGCTCAGTCGTGTCCGACTCTTAGCAACCCCATGGACTGCAGCCTACCAGGCTCCTCCAGCCATGGGATTTTCCAGGTAAGAGTACTGGAGTGGGGTGCCATTGCTTGTTAAAAATGAAGGCCTCGAGCCCCATCCTAGGCTTTCTGACTTAGAATCTCTCAGGGCAGGAGCTGGAAATCAGGTTGCTTAACCATCTCCCCAGTGAATGTGATGTGCACTAAAGTGGTAAGATCTGCTTGACCCACTGGGTCTGACTCGTTACCTCTAGCAGTATTGGGTCGCTTCCTTCCCTAAGTTCTCCAAGTCTTTTCTTTCCACAGATCTTTTCTGTGGGGGAAAAAAAAAAGTATAAAGAGCTTTGAAAATGTCAACTAATGACTAAGATTATCAAGCCCCTATGGTCGGATAATCGCCCACGGAGGATACCTTAACCACCTTCCATCCCTCGCTCCACATAGAACATTTAGTCCCCACCCCCAATCCCCGAGATCCATTTCAAAGTTTGATGGCCATTTGGGGGCACAAATCTACGGTATTTCTTTTTTGTGTAGCAAAGTTGCCTGGAGCCACTGACTTCTATTCTACCTGTTTAGAAAACAATATAACATGACGATTCTGAGAACTCATTTCAGCTTTATTTTTTAAAAAGCCCGCAGGAATACAGAAGGCACCACTCCCTACTGCTGGCTAAAATACCAAGATAACTAAATGAGATCTTATTCTTGTGCCCAAGATGGCTGTTTGTCTGTTGTCGGAGAGGTGACAACAGTAGGTCTGCGGCCTTCTTACAACCAGGAGCAAAAAGCTGACAGCGCATCTACACGTATTTTGTGTTTGCGTCTTGCTTCTAGAGAAGCAAACCACTTCTGTGTGTGCTTTGTCACGGAGGAAGGCAGTTATCCACCCTGCTTCATAAATAATCCTTCTGTGGCCAAAGGAATGTGTGATTTGTCCAAGGTAGAGCACTTAAGTAAAAGCAGAATTCTAGTAATTAATTAAGGTGACTGATCCTTGGGTCAGATAACTGAGCTACACTCTTCACATGAAATTATCTTTTGGAGTATTCATGACATCTTAATCTTGCTGGCATTCAGTCTGCAAATTAAGCTGAACCACAGGAAACTCCATTTCTGTACCCTTTCCCTCACCTTTCATGCCATATTTTCTGACATTAGGGATCTCATCTCTTTATATTATTCATCAGAGGAAAAAATAGCATTAATTAATATCAGAATGTTAAGGAGTTAAGATATTATTTTTCTCCTAGATATGTGGATTGTGAAAGAGAAGCTTAGAAGAGAATTGCTTTACCCAAAGAAATGGCTGGCTAATGGTGAAATTTTAGGAATCAGTGGGTCAGAAACTTCCTATTATTCCTTCAGAAGTATACTTATTCTGCCCAAGCAGAATGGTAAAACCTGTCTATAAGATGCAGTATATTAGAATGAAGAAACTGTCAAACATAATACGAATTTAAGCAGGGCTTCCCTGGTAGTTCAGTGGCTAAGACTCTGTGCTCCCAAAGCAGGGGGCCTGGGTTCCATCCCTGGTCAGGGAACTAGAGCCCGCATATAACGAAGAGTTCATATCCCTCAACTAAAGATCCCAAGTGCTGCAACTAATATCTAGTGCAGCCAAGTACATTTTTTTAAAAATATGAATTTAAGCAGTCAAACTCTGTTCCAAAGCACACCTTAAGAAGGTGATGTTGGAGATCTAGAATTACATTAAATAAATCTGTAAACCTGGCGACTTCGACCATGGCCCTAGATGGAAAACAAAAACTGGATTTATTTTCCCACCCAAAACAACTAAAAAGCCAGACAAAATATGAAGATAGTTCTCAACACAATGGACATCAGACAATGAAAGGCAGTGATCCCTGAGAGACAAGACATGAATGAGCTGAGCCCTAAGACTGCCCCGGCTTTTGGCATTGAGAGAATTTCCAGCACACAACACAAGAAGGGGGAACCCAGATGGAGTCTGGTTGTCTCCCTGAAAAGAGGAAACAGGGAAGGGCTTGGTGGCTCGAATCCACAGAGTGGAAAAGGAAGGGATGCACAGAGAGAGGACTCCGAGACAGGCGGAGGATCCTCCTGACTACTCACTCAGCTGTGGATCGTTCAGTGCCTGCCTGAGAGTAAACTGGCTGGGGGCGGAGAAAAGACTACCTGAAGGGGTTAGAGAGGACAGGAGCAGAGAGCTCACAGCCGGCTGGGGATAGTGCCCGTTCCCACCAGCCAGAGTGAAAAGCCTGACAGCTCACAGGGCGTGAGGCAGATGACTCAGACAGGTCTTAACTTGGTAGTAGGAAAAATTAACCCTAGACTAAACACTGCCTCAGTTTAACAAAGCTTACTCAGAAAGAGACAGATAACCTGAATAGCCAATTAAAGAAATTGGATTTGTAGCTTAAAACCTTCCCACAAAGTCAACACCAGGTTCAAATGCCTTCATATGAGAATTTTACCAAATATTTAAAGAAGAAATAATACCAGTGGTATACAAACTCTTGCAGAAAATTAAAGGGAAAATACTTTCCAAGATTCTATACAGCCAGTATTAGTCTGATAACAAAACTCAGACAAAGATATTATATATATATAAAAAAACAACTGTGGACCTATAGTCTTTATACAAAGATGCAAGAATTCTCAACAAAATTTTAGCAAATTGATCCAACAATGTATAAGATGGATAATACATTCTGACTGAATAGGTTTTGTCCTAGGGAAGCAAACCTGGTTCCAGCATTCAAAAATCAGTCTGTGTAACTCACCGTATTAATAGACTAAGAAAGGAAAACCATGTGACCATCTCAACAGATACAGAAAAAACACTGATAAAATCCAGTTTCCGTTCCTGATAAATACTCTCAAAAACTAGGAAGTGGTGTGAAAGGGCATCTCAAAAAACCCAAAACTAACAAATAAAACCTACCACTATCATCACAGTTAACAGCAAAGACCAAGTGCTTTTCCTCTAAGATCAAGAAAACAGCAAGGATGCCTGCTCTGACCATTTCAATTGAACATCGTATCAGAGGTTCTAGCTAGTGCAATAAGGCAAGACAAAGAATTTAAACTTATCCATATTGGAAAGGAAGAAGTAAACTTTATCCCCAGATGACATGGTCATCTATGTAGAAAATCCTGTGGACTCTACAAAAGAGCTATTAGAACTAAAAGTGATCATTTGTACTTCCACATCCTAGCAAGAAAAACTGGAAACTGAAATTTTAAAAGCATTCTAGTGCTTTTAAATTATATTATAAAATGTCATTTATAATAGCACTAAAATTAATACTTAGAGATAAGTATGACAAAATTAGTGTAAGGTATTTATTTTTAAAAGTTACAAAATGTTGCTGACAGTAATTATGAAAGACCAAAATAAATGGAAAGATAACATGTTCATGGATCAGAAGTCTCAAAATTATTAATATGCCAGTTTCCCCCAAACTGATCTACAGATTCAATGCTAACATCCCCATCAGGATGGGCTGAAGGGAGGGATTGCCAAGGGGCATGAAGAAATATGGGGGGGATGCATATTTGTCTTAATGTTGTGATGATTTCATACGTATATACTCTTAATGGCTAATTTTATGTGTCAACTTGACTGGGTCACAGGGTTCCTAGATTAAACATTATTTCTGGGTATCTCTGAGGGCATTTCTAGGTAAGATTAGCATTTGAATCAGGGGACTCAGTACCATCGGTTTCCCTTGTTTTCAAGTCTTCAGATTGAATTACACCACTGGGTTTCCTCGGTCTCCAGCTTGCAGATGACAGATCGTGGGACTTCTCAGCCTCCACATCAATTTCTAAAAAGAAAGGAAGGAAGAAAGAAAAAGAAAAGATAATGACAAAATATATAATTGGTTCTGTTGCTGGAGAATATGACTAATACAATACATAAGGAAAACATCAAATTATACTTTAATTTTTAGTTTAGTGCATATCATTTATACTTCAATAAAGCTTTTTTTTTTTAATCAAGAGAACCAATAAAATACACACATATTATCTAGCCTGAAAAAAGATACATGGTAGAGTTACCACCATCCTCTCAGCCACGGCAGACATGGCCAATCGATTTCACGGTGATTCAGACAGCCGCCAACAGAGTCAGGCCTTAAGATAATCTCTATCTTGCATGTCTGACCCAAGTTAGCCACCTTATTTTATAAAACTGAGGCCCAAGTGCAGAACAATTAGTAACTAAACTGAAACTAGTATTGATGTCTCTGTGGTGCTAGTGCAATGTGCTTTTCACAACATAAGTTTCAGAAAACTGGAGTAGGGAGAAACTGAAACCACAGTCTAATAAAGAGAGACTTGCAGAAGACTGTGAGGTAAAAAAAAATCAAACATTTTAATGGGATGCGACCTTTTGAAGAATGTCAGTGAAGTGTTGTAGTGCTGATTCAAAATAGATCTATTTTTCATAACACTAATAATATTTTCATGCAAAGGAAAGATGTGCCCACAAGAAAATTAATGTAATTCTTATTTTTATATTTTTAATAATGAAATGTTACAATGACTCAAACTCTTTTTGACTTACCATGAAAGTGATTCTTAAGACCTGATAACTATCCTCTTTGCAAATAAGGCCAAGAAGCAAAATGATGTAAGAGTACAGAAAATGTAAGCCAATAAAATTATATGTAAATACACAGAAATGATACTAGTCCTGATGAGAAAATACATCATTAATTTGGGGCACAAGTATTCCTCTTTAAAAGCAATGATTATTTAAAAGCTATCTGTAAGCCATGTGTTCATTTAATAATAATCACATGTGCCTACAAAGATAAAGACAGATTACTCGCTGATGGCAAACACTGAACAAGTCCACAGCCTTTGGGTCTGCCTTTTCAGTGTTACTCCTACTGTGAGTTCCCCACGGGCAGCAGCTAAGCTTTCTCATCTTCGTATTGTCAGAGCTAGCAGAGTCACTGACATATTATCAGTCTTTTCTTCTTGCTTCCTGGCTCTCAGCATGTGAGATAATAAATGTCCCTGTTGTTCCAGCCAGTTAAGTAGAAGTTTCCTTACTTGAAGTCAAGGGCATCAGTATGGACACAACCACTGAGCTGAGTCTCAGTTTCCTCAGCTCCAGAAGAAGAAGAGTACAATCTGCCTTCTAGGGTTTTGAGGGCAGTAAATGAGATAATGCATTTACCACTTCTTGCACAGGATCTGTCTCAGGAAGTGCTAAATAACTGTGAGTTCCCTTCCTCTTCTCGTTTCCCTTTCTCTCTTGTGGAATTTTCAATGTAAATATTAGAGACACAAGGTTCAACACACTGGAAGCTTACAGACGTGTCATTCTGTTATGTCACCTGCTAAACTCGATGCCACCTATTTTGAGAGAACTCGTTTTTACATTAACTTTCACTGATTTTCTCTCTAATTTGTGTTACTGTTAAACTCACCAAAGGATTTAGTCCAGGAAACAGAAGAAGGGGTATGAATGAAAACCTAAATTTGCACTAGGCAAGCAACAAAGAAAACAGCTGAAAAGAGTGTTCCTCCCAGGGAAGTGATGAGGGGTAATATAATGGAGGGAATGAGGAGTTACAAACTGCTAGTGTACAATAAGCTTAAAGGATATATTGTACAACATGGGAAACGTAGGCAACATTTTACAGCAACTGTAAGTAGAGTAAACCTTGATTGTACCCCTGTGATTTATATAATATTATACATCAACTATACTTCAATTAGGAGGAGGAGGAGAGGAGGGGGACTCTTCCTCTCAAATACTAAGCCATTTTGCTGGTAGTCCAGTCGCTGCAACCCATGTTCACTCCATCATAATTTTCAAAAATTTTGCACTTAGAAAATGTTAAATTTATAGGAAAGTTGTAAGCACAAAGAATAATAATACTAAGAACACTCATATACTCTTTACCCAGACTCACCTATTGTCAACATTTTGCCCATTTGCTTTATCATTGTTTCTCTCTCTCGAAATCTCTCTCCATCTTCATATACATTTTTTTTTTTTTTTCTGAATCATTTGAGGGTAAGTTGGTGATGATTCCTACAATGTTTTCTGTTATGTGCTCAGTTGCTCAGTTGGGTCCAACTCTTTGGACTCTATGGACTATAGCCTGCCAGGCTCCTCTGTCCATGGATTCTTCCAGGCAAGAATGCCAGAGTGGGTTGCCATTTACTTCTCCAGGGGATCTTCCCAACCCAGAGATTGAACCTATGGCTCTTGTGTCTCCTGCACTGGCAGGCGGATCCTTTACTGCTGAGCCACCTGGGAAGCCCCTTTCCCATTATAATACGTTTTAATTTTAAATTTTGTTTTAGAATTTAAACACTATAAAAATAGATACTTGTATATGGTTCAAAATCCAAAGTGTACAAAAGAGGATAGAGCTAAAAATAGGTCTTTCTCCCATCACTATGCCCTAGACACCCTAAGTCTCAGAATGAGAACTTAAAGTTCAAAAAGGAATGTATCTTGAGATTCTCCGAATTCATTTTCTTTCGCAGTTACAGGAAAACTTTCATATATCCAAAACAATTGTGAAAATTATATCTTCCCAAAAGAAAAAATCCAAGAAACCTAATACCTATCAGAACCCCTCAGAAGCCACTGCTCTTTCTGGTGCTGCAAAGGTTTGAGACTTTTGGCTTTACTTAGCCATTTACTTATTCATACATTCATTCATTCATCTACCAATCCTTTACTGAGTCCCAGGCCCTGTGCTAGGGTGACATATTGTATTTCCAACCTTGTCCATCCTACAGCTCTTTTCACGGTATGATTCTGACAACCCTTCCATAGAGAGGTGCATCTATGTTCCCTGCCTGACTTGTGACCATAGCAGAAGTGACATCATTTATGTGACTTCCCAAGGGTCAGGTCATAAAAGGTAATACAACTTCTTCCATCAGGCTCTCTTGGGATGCTCATTTTTGGAATCTAGATATCATTATGTGAGGAAGCCCCAGCTGCCCTGTGAAGAAGCCCATAGGGAAAGGAACTGACAGTTTTCACCAACTTGTCAGCCACGTGAGTGAGCTGCACTGGAAGAGGACACTCCAGTGGAAGTCATCACTTCAGTGGAGACCCAGTGGAGCCACCCTAGCTGAACTGCATGAGCAAGGACAAGCTGTCTCCTGAATCATGTCCATGCTGTGAATGTGTGAGCAAATGAAATCTTTTGTGTTGTTTTAGCCTTCTAAGTTTTGGAGTATTTTTCCCATAGTTAACCAGAATAGCTGGGTACAGAGGATGCAAAGGAAGAGATCTATCACGTAGGGTACTTGCTTTCAAGAACCTCATACACTAGTGGAGAAGGTAAGCAAGTCAACAAAAACTAGTTAAATACCATATAATGAGGACTTTCTATATAAATACCATTCCTATATAAAATTTTAAGAGTTGGGAAACATTATCTGAATATAATGGAGACTCAGAAGGACTTGAAGAAAACAAAAGCTGGCTTAGGTCTTAAAGGATGAGTAGGAGTTCATCAGATAGAGCAAGAGGTCTCGTGGATCACTGCAGTGTTACAGGACTTGGCTGCTGCTGCTGCTGCTAAGTCGCTTCAGTCGTGTCCGACTCTGTGTGACCCCATAGACGGCAGCCCACCAGGCTCCCATCCCTGGGATTCTCCAGGCAAGAACACCAGAGTGGATTGCCATCTCCTTCTCCAATGCATGAAAGTGAAAAGTGAAAGTGAAGCAGCTCAGTCGTGTCCAACTCTTAGTGACCCCATGGACTGCAGCCTACCAGGCTCCTCCGTCCATGGGATTTTCCAGGCAAGAGTACTGGAGTGGGGTGCCATTGCCTTCTCTGACAGAACTTGGCAGTAGACTGTAAATCAGGGTGGTGAGGAAGGCAGGGGTAGGATAAAATCAGAGAGAAGGAAGGACTTAAAGATGTTGGTTAGAATGAGGACTGGGAGGAAGCAGGAAATGGGGAGGCTCAGAGAGGGAGAGAGCAGGAAATATATGAGGCCACAGGATCACTGAAGTTACTGCGTAGGATGGGGTCGTCAGAGAGTGCAGAACCAAGATCCATGCCTGATTCTGCCTCTGACATGGGAGCATTATGAGCTTTAGGAGCCTGGGAGAATGTCTCTGTCAATGGAAGGGTTGAAATTTAGGAGCTTTAAGGCCCTGTCCAATTTTGTGGGGCTAGTGGTAAGCAATCTGCCTGCCGATCCAGGAGACAAGGGTTTGATTCCTGCGTCGGGAAGATCTCCCCAAGGAGGAAACGGCAACCTCCCTGAGCCTCCCCATTCTCTGCTTCCTCCCAGTCCTCATTCTAACCAATACCCTTAAGTCCTTCCTTCTCTCTGATTTTATCCTACCCCTGCCTTCCTCACCACCCTATACAGTCCACTGCCAAGTCCTGTGACACTGCAGTGATCCACCAGACCTCTTCTCTATCTGATGAACTCCTACTCATCCTTTAAGTCTAAAGGTCAGGGCTTCTCAAAATGAAGTCCCATAGAGTCAGGATGCCTGGGTACCTGCTAATCTGTATTATATCTGTTCCCCAGGTTATCCCAATGCCAATTATGTTTCAGAAACATTATCATACGAACAGAATGAAATTAAACTTCTCATACTTTTGGTTTCATTGCATAAAATAAAGAACAAAGGAATGTTTGCATTCTGTGGAAAATACTGTAGAAATATAAAACTGTGTAAGATTTCTTTTAAATACCACACCAGTTTATAGTTTTACACGAACTGTAAACTGATTCTTTTCCCTTTAGATAAGAAAGTAGGGCCTCCCTTTCCCTTTTCTCTTAAGGAAGCAAACTTATTCCACCGGAAGGGCCAGTAAAGTGCTATCCTTGACATGGGGAACTGAGACTACTCCTGGAAGACTTGCAAGCCCCAGGGAGGGAGGGTGGTGAGTAATTCAGGATGGAAATGTTGCAACCTACTGCCTAACCCTCTCTAGCTGGAGACCCACTGAAAGCATCTGCCTTTTGTTTCTGGTATACATGGCAAAAAATACCAACAACTTCTAGAATCGTCTAAACAATTGGTCTTATAGAGATGAGGGTGACTGATTTCATCGGCTGGTACAGAAGCTGAATCATGGGAGGAATCTTCTGGAGGAGAAAATCAGAGCCTGGACAAGCTTCTAGAAATCAGGCAAGAAGAAACAGAGCAGAGGCAAGACCTGCTTTTCAAATGTTAATGAGTGCTCTTAATCAGATAACGTGGCTCTCATCAAGCCTTCCACTCCCATACACCCTAGTTTGGGGCTGAGCTAGACTGGCATGTGCTGGATTAAACTCAGCCCGGATCTCATCCAAGGGCAGGCCTGGTGTTTCATCTTTTAAATCACCAGGAGAATTGTAAATAACCGAATTTAGGAAATATAAATTCCCCCACCTCCCTTAATCTCAACAAACTCAGAGTAGCATGCATGTGTCTACTTGGCCCCAAAGATTCAGCAGTTAGCTGAAAAATTATCAGATCCTTTAAGAAAAAGGAAATCAGAGAAAGATGGAAAGAGAATGGAAAAAGGAGAACAGTGAGTGGAGATGGACCATTTCCAGACAGTGCCTTCCTGGGGTTCACCTGTGTGGGCTCCTTTGAGCAGTAACGGGAAAATGAACCGGAAGACCCTGAAGGGCAAAGGAGACCCTGCGGGGCAGGAAGCACTGTGTGCTGGCCCAGGCCCCGCCCCCTGCTCTGCCACTAGGAGGTCTGTGCCTCACTGCGTATTCCTGAGGATCACTGAGCTCTGGCAGCATCCTTCTTTCCTCCCCCAAGTGGTGCCTGCTACTGCTGGTCCAACCTTCCCCCCCTCCAACAAAAGGTCCAGGGACGTGGCCCCTTTTGTAAGGCGCTTACAAAATTTGTAAGGAATTTGTGGTTTATAGGAAGAAGACACCCCTAGGTGTAAAAACACAAACCCCAAAGAGATAAGGACCTACAGCATATATTTTAGCTCCTTTCCCCCCCTGATCTGTAGTACTTCTAAAAGATTTATTAAAATCCAAAAGGACAGAACGGTGAGGGGTGTTGCCTAATCTCAATCTCTTCCTTACCCCAACTTTTTTCAAGGTTTTATGACATATTTGACATACTTGTTCTGTGATAATTTTGGTAAACCCAAATTTATATTAATGCCAGGAAAAAAAAAAACTCTTCCAACCTGTAGGATACCTAAAACCAGGGCTGACTTTATCCCATTAGTCAACAGACAGGCTCAGGAAGCCACTGAGGGTGGGGTCGCCAGGAGGAACAAGGGGACTCAGCCTTTCTTCACCACCTGAGTCCATTCCGGGCCTGACAAGCTCCCTAAACACCAAAAGGGAAAACAACTTCACAAAATATTGCCAGGAAGATGAAGAACAATGTTCATGTATTTTATGTCCATGGCATAAAGCCATATTGGAAGTTTCTTTTTTCCTACATTATTTAGGACTGGTCCTTGAGATAAGCCTCTGTACCTCAAAAAAAGGAGACCCAGATCTCCTAACACTGAAGGGCTTACAAGATGGCCAGGGTTGAGTACCACCTCAGAGAAAGCAAAGCAACCATATCAGGGCATGAAAAAGAGGAAAGGATCTTTTTTTTCAAGGTCCTCCCATGGATTTTAGCATCTCGTGCATACAAGTAGTTTACAAAGTTTAATAACACAAGTCTTAACAATGAAAAAGACAGTCTCCTTCTCCCTTCCCCCACCTGTCCTTTTCAGCTATTTCTTATATTTTCCCCTGGATATAAGCTTATACTGCTATTGATTATCCATTTGGGACATGACATATTGGCTTCCTGCTGTGTTAGAAGAATTACATCAGTCTCCCTATTTTGCCTTCCCCTATTCTTCCAATATAGATAAATTCTGATTTTTATCAACAGTTCACATGTACATTATTAGAGATTGTTGCCACTGAGGAGAGAAATGAACTGAAGTTTGATTTCCTTGGTTTTCTGGCATTGAGAAGCCCTGGGCCATTGCAATTCCTGTTCTTCTGAACAGAACCTGTTTTTATACTCTAGGGTGTTTACCCACAGTTTCTGAGATTTCAAAGTGGTGTAACACGGCACGGATCTTTTCAAATTCACAGGGAAATTTTCTGGTATCGTTTCTTTGCCAATTCTTTCACCTTGTTCTTTTCCTCCTCTCTTTCTGGAATTCCTATTGGATTACAGTTGGCTTTCTGAGACCAATTCCTTTATTTATTCTTATCATTTTTTCCTTCCTGGGCATTTTTGTCTTTTGATTCATCTTTCTGGGAGATCATTCCACTGTATCTGCTAAGTGTTCCTTTTTTTTAGCTCTTCTATTTTTAATTTCTGAGAGATTCTCTTCCTTGTGCTTTGCTCATTCCTGGATTAAAGATCCTGCTTCTGATTAGTGGGTGCCACACTACTTCTTATCTCCCCCAAAATAGTAAATATATGTTGTGCGTGTTGGCGAAGTTTTATCCTTCTCCCCTGCATTGTTTGGGTTTCCTCCTAAATCTTTTCCCTGCTGGAATCATTCTGGACTCTTTCATCTTGGAGGCTTTCCTCCAGAATCAGGTGAATTCTCCATGTCCATCTACATTGAAGATCCAAAAATCTGATTCATGGGTTTACTCTGAGGTGTGTGAGCAGGGCTTGTCGGATGGCAGATTTCACTGATGGGGACCAGGTGGTGGGATTCCTGAGCCCTTTTCAGGGTGGGATCCCAAATGGCATTCTTTGCAGGTCTTTTCTCTGCAGCCACTCGGTTCTCTGGGGTCTCTTTTATAAGGATACTAATTCCATTTATGAGGGCTCCACTCTTACAACCCAAGCACCTTCCCAAGGCCCCACCTCCAAATACCATTATATTGGGGGTTAGAATTTAACATATGATTCTGGGGGACACAACCATTCAGTCCATGGCAGGAAGGGACATTCTAGTTCCCTTTGTGTCCTTACCCTACCTTTACTTTAGATGGTCATTCTTAGATGATCAACTTCTCACTTTCCAACTTAAAATAGACTTATGCTTCCTGATGCATTCTAAAGTCAATAAACACTCCCCACAAAAAAAGTGCAATGTTTTCCTATAATATTTTGCCCCTTTGTAAACTAAGATTTGATGCATATTTCACCTGCTGAACATTGACCCCCACCATAAGGGCTTAGGATCGTCTCCACTGTTCTAAGGGCCACAGAAGATAACACAATGCCCAGCACATTCCATATCACAACCCTTAGGAGCTGCAAAAGATCTTAAGTTTATTTGGTCTAATCTTCTTTTACAGATGATCTAAGTAAGCCCAAACAAGATGAAATTATTTACCCAAGATTCTGAGGAAGAGGTTAAGCAAAAACTTGACCTGTACCTTTCAACTCAGAACTGGCACCCTCCATTCTTCCATGCAGCCCAGAACAGGTGTTCAGAAGTATCTCATGTCTACATCATGACCTATTCATCCGTGTCCTCCCCATCATAGCCCAACTTTCTCTTTTCTTTTTAAATGCAATTGTTTTAACAACAATAATACTTAACATAAACTGAACAGTTAATTACATCTAAAGGAAAGAAAGCTAGGACATAAGATATTGGATGAATAACTACCTACCCACATATAACACACAATCAACAAGACTCTCCATCAATATTTCTATCATTGGAAAAGACCCTGATGCTGGGAGGGATTGGGGCAGGAGAAAAAGGGGACGACAGAGGATGAGATGGCTGGATGGCATCACCGACTCGATGGACGTGAGTTTGAGTGAACTCCGGGAGTTGGTGATGGACAGGGAGGCCTGGCGTGCTGCGATTCATGGGGTCACAAAGAGTTGGACACGACTGAGTGACTGAACTGAACTGACTGACTGATGCTGTCATAAAGGGTGTCACAGGTCTGCACATTTTATGCCCCTGGAGGCAGACAGCTTTGTGCACCTAACAGAGTCTTTTTTTAACTTGACAAAACTAGCCCCAACTAACCTCTATGCTCGTTGAGTGCTGCCTTCGCTAGGGTCACCTGAGTGAGTTTAGATTCGAACACCTGACTTCAGGAGATTCTGATCGTTTGCTTTTGAGTCTCACCCAAATGGACTTGCCCCGTATGACTGTTACTGGCTGGAGCGAGAACCAAACTCAGGTTCAACTGCTCATCTCTGAAAAATCAATGTTCGAGAGCCAAGGGTTGGTGGAAAAAGTAAAATGTTTTATTCAGGAAGTCACCAACCTGGGAAGATGGCAGACTAGCATTCCAAAACCATCTCCCAGGTGTCAGTTAGAGGACAAAAGGCTTTAAAGGGGAGTTTCAGGTGGAGGGCTACATGAGGAGCAGCACAGTCAGCTCCAACAGTCATCTTGAAATGGGTCATGCGGTGGTCTGCTCAGCATCACCTTGGATGGATTACTTTAAGCAGCTAATCTTCAGTTCCAGGGTAGGTGTGTTCCCATTTCACTGAAGCCAGTTCTTGTGACTGCAAGATGGAGCAGCTTATGTCATAGCTACAGTTTGGTCATCATGCAGTTAGCTTTTTCTTTCTGGAAGTGATTTGAGTATCTACAAAACAACTCACAAAAGTGCCTCAGACACTGTTATCTATGTCCCCCAGGGAGGGAACTAAAGATTCTGTGGCTGCCACATGGCTGATTCACTGTTCAAACTGTCACCAGCTCTCCAGGCCTGACTGCCATCCTTGTCACATGTTCATTTCCTCTTAATCATCAATTCTGGAGTCAGGCTTTTGTGACTCAAGGCAGGCTTTTCTACAAACAAGAGGAGGGCAGTGGACACTCCAGCCCTCAGCAGAGGTTCACTGCAGGCCTACCAAATGCCAGGCCCTTGGGACACAACACGGGCAAAACAAAGCCCTTGCATCTGAGGTGCTTACAGTCTAACAACGATAAGCATTAAAAACAAAAAAAGTAAATTATACAGTATGGTGGATTGTGACAAGTGACATGTTGGATTGTGGGAAGTGATGTGGGGTAAAGGGGGATGGGAGTCCTGAGGCAGGTGGTCGGGCAAGGTGACGCTGGCACAAAGACTTGATGGTGGTGAGGGAATGTGCCCAGGAGATGTCTGGGGTGGGGGTGGTGGCGGGGAGAGAGAGGGGTGGCGGGAGGGGAGGGGGGTGATTCCCAGCAGAGGGAACAGTCAGTATGAAGGTCCCCAGGAGACAGTTCGTCCAATCCATTTGAGAATGGGTGACATATTTGGTGAAAGACTCCTAAGGAAAAGAGAGTTGTCATTCCCTGATTCCAGAGAGAAACAAGAAAAGGAAGCTTCTAGAAAGAAAGGCTGAGAACCTGAGGTACAGAATCTATAACGGTGGCGTGAGACTGGGAAAACTGGGTAGCCAGAAAAGATAACTGAGGCGAGAAGGCAGCACTTCAGAGTTGGGAAATTGCTGCCAGGATGATTCCCCTCGGGGCTGAACCTCACACTCCTTTGCATTCGCGTCATCCGGGGCAGCGCAGGAAAGGCAACCCGCCTGCAGAGCGCAGGGACGACTGGCACACGGCCCTTCTTGCGCTATGTGTGGGGAAGGACTGGAGTCAACCCGAGAGCTGTGCTGTGCGGTCTGCGGCAAATTTGTCCTTGAATTTATTTCTAAGGAGGGGGATGCACCTCAAAGAAAAGTTTAGCGATATTTTTTTCTATTCATCGGTTTATTCGGTCTGCTTAAAACCCAGTCAAATGAATTATGGAGTCTGAAAAATGCATGTGTGGCTAAGACATCGAGGCATGAGGGGAAGCTGTAACCTGGCGGTTGAACTAAACGGGAGTATAGTGCATATGTGTGTGTCTTTTATCAAGATGATGTTAATGGGGTGGGAGGAATGGGTATTAATAGAGCCTACAGATATACAAACCTTTTAAGAAGGTATTTATATACATTCCAGTGTGATATTGAATTGCATCAGGCTTTTTTGGTTGAAGTAACAGAAAGCACTTCAAACACTTAAGCAGAGTAATTTATTACAAAGCTACAGAGGTAGCTCCTGGAACCTCAGGGCAAGAAATCTGTCAGACATCCTCAAGGAGCCAAAATCTAGAACTAGCAGGTCAGTGGGAACCCAGGAGGCTCCCCGGGGTCCTGCCGTCTCCCACGCTCACGCCACACTGCCACGTGGTCTTCCAGCCCTGTCTCTGTGTGTGTACCCCTCCTCTTCTCTTAGCAGACCTCCTTCCCCATCCTCCACACGGCCTCCCCAGCGTGCCTGGATTTACATTACCTCAGTTTCAGCAATAAATAGAGCCGGGGACCAATCTCAATTCCAACGTTGCAGGAAAGATCGGCACTGCTCTGGCCAGTGTCTCCGTCGACTCTAAGCAACCACAACCAGTGAGACAACCACTTGTTCAAACAGCTGCCCGGGCGTTTACTGTGACCTCAGGCGGTTTGTCCTAAATCACATTCATGGGGTTCTTTTCAGTAGCCAGTGGTAACCCCGACCCCGCTGGTTAGAGGTGTGTGAGTGCTGTAGTTCTCCTCCCCAACCACCTGCCTGTGCAGAGGGTGTCAGAATGAAGGCAGGTCTCAGGCAGAATACCACCACACTATTTGTGTACATGCCCGGAAGCAAGCACAGAACAGCAGACCAGTGGTTCCTGGACACTCAGAGAAGTACTGAGAGCAACAGACAACAGCTCACATGGGGACTCACTCAAGTCAGGGAGAGGTGACAGCACTCCAACGGCAGCACCAGCTCAGCTCCCAGCTGCATCAGTGGCTGAAGCCTCGGGGACACAGCAGTGCGCAGAACTCCACGAATCCCCCTTCCCAGCGCTTCTCCGAGCTGGGGGAGGGGCATCGTCAGGCGGACTCACTCTAACACCACGCTAATGCCAGGGCACAGGGGCCTTTATACTCTTTCTGGCCAACCCACTGTTCACCCATGCGAATCCTCTGCTCATTAACAGACCCTCAAGTTCCAGGAGGTTGTCTTCTGCCACCTTTGGAGAATAGACTTCTGACCAGGACCCTCCAAATGTGCCTAGCATGCTCTGGAGTGTGGATTCCTGACTAGGGACATCAAATGTGAACCAGCCAACCCTGGATTTAGATGAAAATCAATGAATACACACACTGCAGTGTTTGCAGTAAGGGCCCCTGCCAGATGAACTGGCCTCCTCTAAACGGTTGTCTTGGAAGCTCCCCTATGCCCCACTGCTTCTTACATGTCACTGGCCAGTCCTGTTAGCCAAAGAGTCTGGAAATGCTCTTTATTAACTGGACATATCGCTATCCATAGGGCTTCCCATGTGGCACTGGCAGTAAAGAACCTGCCTGCCAGTGCAAGAGACATAAGAGGTAGACACACGTTCGATCCCTGGGTCAGGAAGATCTCCCGGAGGAGGGCATGGCAACCCACTCCATACCTGGAGAATCCCATGGACAGAGGAGCCTAGGGGGTGATAGTTGGTAGTGTCGCAAAGAGTTAGACACGACTGAAGCGACTTAGCACATCCCTATCTGAACAATACAGGGGTCTCATTACCAAGGAAAAGGAGGGAAGACAAATTGGCTGGGCAGGCAGCCCCCTCTGCTGCACTCACTGATCTAAAGCAAACTGGAGGAGGAAATGGCAACCCACTCCTGTATTCTTGCCTAGAGAATCGCATGGACAGAGGAGCCTGGTAGGCTACAGTCCACAGGGTCGCAGAGAGTCGGACACAACTTCACTTTCACTGTCTCAGTTTCCTTATCTATAAAATAGGATTATCAATATCTACCCTTCCCGTTTCCTTGGGTTTGTGTGAAAATCAAATGAAAACACTTTGAAAACTTAGAAGCCTTGTTCAAACAGAAGACATTATGCTGACAGTTTATATAAGAACCACAGTGTTGTATAACCATCAAAAGGGTCATTCTTTCAAATCAAAATGTAACCACACATAAGCACTGATGCCTGATTCCCCAAAGCTTATTTGTACTTTCCAGACCAGAAACTGTCATTATTTATTGTCAAGGATCCTTTCTGATGCTTGCTAGTTTATGGGAGGCTGACTGGACATACATGGAGGCTACACAAAGTTTTGTAGATTTATTGGGGCTTTCTCTGTGCCGGGCGCTGTGTAGCACATGAATTATCCCACTTAATCCTCACACAGGCTCCAGGGGTGGGCAGTGCTGTTCTCCTCCCAGCCTGCAGATAAGGAAATGAAGACTGAACACCCTCAGCACCTAACACGGGTCAGTGGAGAGCCAGGATTTCAGTCTCAGCCACATCGGCAATGCCTGAGCATCATCCTCCAATTCTAAAATGTCGTAGCTTCCAGGCACCACGTGTAGGGGTAGAGCTGTGTTCCCCTCTCCCCTTCATCCCCTGAAAAATACATGCTGGAGTCTTAACCTCAGTACTGGTGTGTGTGACCTCATCTGGAAACAAGGTCTTGGCAGATGAAACCAAGTTAAGGTGAGGTCACACCAGATTAGAGTAGGTCCTAATCCAATGACTGCCGTCCTTATAAGAAGAGGGAAATTTGGATGAACACACAGGTTAAAGGCCATGTGAAGGCAGAGGCAGAGACTGGAGCAATACATCTACAAGCCAAGGAAGCCAAGGACTGCCAGCAACACCAGAGGCCATGAGAGATGCCCAGGGAGGTTTTTCCCTCACAACTCCCGGAAGGAACCAGCCCTGCCAACACCTGGATTTCAGACTTGTGGCCTCCAGAATGGTGAGAGGATCAATATCTGTCATTTTTGAGGCACCAAGAGTGTGGTGATTTGTTACAGCAGCTCTGGGGGCCTAATGCCTCATGTGAATACGTGAGGCCCTACAGGGAGCCCGGTGTGAGCTGGTGCTCTCTGCATCCCTGCACAAGTGAGGTCGGGGGCACAGCCTCAGCTTCCCATGGAGGTACCGTCTTTACAGACGGAGCAAGATCCTCCCCAGGCATGCTCCTGGGTCTGCAGAGGCCACCCTGGGGCCGAGGGGCATCTCTGAAGGCACCTGTGAGATGCGGGGCTCAGCCTGAGCGGCTCAGCCGCAACCATGAGGACTGGGCCACATGTTCAGGTCACAAGATCCATTAGGGCTGGGCGAGGGGAGAAGCCTCTGACTTTTCTTTCTATTCTCCTTCTAGTCTGTGGGGAACTAGATCTATTTGCTGGGTGAGGAATCTTGCATTTCCAAGAACCAGCATTTCCTATACTTTCGGCTCATTCCACCTTCAAAAATGTTTGCCAAATCTACATATCACTTGTTTTTTGAAAAGCAGTTTTATAACACTCCCTAAAATGAAAAGCCAGAATCACCTGCCAAGAAAAAAAAGTAAAAGTACTAAAATGTAAATATTTACCTGTTTACTGTCTACATTTCAGGGAGAAGGTGATTGGTAAATTGAAGCAGAATCAACACTATTCTGATAGATACTCAGATACTCAGATCAACTCTACTCAGATAACTTTTGTGAATAGAACTGCTTTGAAAGCACCTGGAAAATATTAAATAACAATACGAAAGAAGTTTATTATTATAAACTTTATTACTGCACTGCTGTGAGGATTCGCAGACCACCACAGAACCACCTGTTTGGCACAACATTCTGTGGACAGAAAATCCCAGAATGGGATAAATCGAATTAGCTTTTAAATACTTAAGTGCCACTCACGTTTAAAAGAACAGATGCTGGCATTTCAAGTCTGAGAAAATTAACAGTGCGGACATCTGCCATCTGTATGACCTTGCTTAAGTGTCACTTTATCACCCCTGATAATAACTGGTGATGTATCTTGTCTTGACTGGAGAAAATAAATAAGACGACTGGGCCAAGAAGAGATCTTTTCATTGTGCTGGTAAGAGGAGAAATCTGGACACCCAGCCAAAGAACACAGGCTAACCTTTGTTCAGAGACTCGCATGAAGAAGAGGGGAAAGGGCTGCTGGGATAAAGAGACACTTGTGTTTGCAGCATGCGGGGGCAGGCGGGGAGCCGCACTCCCCAGCACAGAGCGAGCCTCTACGGCGCTGAGGCTTGACGCAAACAAGTGTGTCTATTCGGGTCTAATATTGCCTTTCCTGGAGTTGAAGGTGAAGACCCCTCCATGGATGCGATCCCAATATGGAAATGGAGGTATGAGGGCCTAGACTGCCAAGCCAGTCACCCAGCTTGGCATGAACTTTTAAGAGTTCGGCCGTCGTGAGAAAAACCATGAGAGCTGTGCGTGTCTCCTGCCACCAGCTTTTCCTCTGCATGCTGCCCTTTGCAGGGATAGCGGGCCAAGCAAATGCAGGCTGCTCTCCACAGTAATAACCTCAGGTTAACTGCAAACCATGACTCCAGTGCATAGCAACTCAGAAGAGTACAAAAGACAGGGAATATAACATTTCTTATAAGGGAAAGACGAGTAACACTGTCACATAATAGTGAATCTATAGTGACAGTGATGTGGTGGCCAGAAATAGACGGTTCACTCAACCAGGAACTCCTGAAGAGACTTTTTAACCAAGGGATATTGTTGCTGTTTAGTCGCTTAGTCGTGTCCGACTCTTTGCGACCCCATGGACTGTAGCCCACCAGGCTTCTCTGTCCATGGGATTCTCCAGGCAAGAGTACTGGCTGCTGCTGCTGCTAAGTCACTTCAGTCGTGTCTGACTCGGTGTGACCCCATAGATGACAGCCCACCAGGCTCCCCTGTCCCTGGGATTCTCCAGGCAAGAACACTGGAGTGGGTTGCCATTTCCTTCTCCAATGCATGAAAGGGAAAAGTGAAAGTGAAGTTGCTCAGTCGTGTCCGATTCTTAGTGACCTCATGGACTGCAGCCTATCAGGCTCCTCCATCCATGGGATTTTCCAGGCAAGAGTACTGGAGTGGGTCACCATTTCCTTCTTCAGGGGATCCTCTGGACCCAGGGATAGAGTCAGTTTCTTTTGCATTAGCAGCGGATTCTTTACCACTGAGCCACCAGGGAAGCCCAATGAAGAGTGGGGATAAGGAACAAGCCACAGAAGAAAACTGTCACCACACTGTACTCACTTGCTAGAGCTGCTAGCACAGGTTACCTCAAACTGGGTGGTTTAAACAACTGCAATTTATCATCTCACAGCTCTGGAGTCCAGATGACTAACATCAAGGTGTTAACAGAGTTGCTCCCTTTGAAGATTCTAGCAAAAAATCTGTTCCAGCTCCTCACCTAGATTGGGTTGTTCCTTGGTGTGTGGCAGCAGAGGTTCAGTCTTCACATGGCATTCTCCACGTGTGCATGTGTGCATCCAAATTTCTCCTTTTTATAAGGACACTGGCCATATTGGATTAGGATGACTTCATCTTAACTAATTACATTTGCCAATAATCCCCACTCCGAGTAAGGTCACTTTCTGAGCTTCTGGGGGTTAGGATGTCAACAGAAATTTTGGAGGGACACAAGTCCACCCCTAACACTGTCCTAGGCCCAGAGAGGCAGAGAAGGAGAGATGTGGGAGACCCTGGTCGAAAGGTGAAGCTCAGGAATGCTGCTGTCAATAGGGACACAACAGGGCCTGAAACTGCCACAGCGGGAAGGGGGCCTGAGAAGGAAATGTTCTGCCTCCTCTCTCATCCCACCCTCCAGGCACCAAAGCCAATCAGAAGGCAGAGGACGGGGGCCCAGGTGATACAGTTTGGGGAAATCAGCCATTCCTCAGGACAGGGCCGAGAAAGTGGGAGAAAGAAGAAGGGGTAGGCCAACAGTTACCAGGCGAACAGAGGGAAACCAGCAAAATGAACACCCATGTACCTGACAGAATCAAGGGATCCAAATGGGTTACAGAAAGAAGTTGATTTATAAGAATTCTCCAAACTATAACTTAGGAATCTGTGCATTTAGAAAATCCAGAGAAAATTAAGGTGTGCATTCTCTCCCAAGAAAGATACCCATTTGAAAGTGTCTTCTCTTTAACTGAAAAGGCAGATCAGAGTCGAAGGTTCACATTTCAACAGGAAAAATAAAGGCCCCCAGAGAAAACATCTCCCTGGGTGCACATGCAGAAGACTTCCCTCAAAGCCTCCTCTGATTATCTTGTCGCGTCCCTCTGTCCTGACACCTGAGTCACAGGATGTCCCTTCGTCCTGTACTCTGTCAATCCTGTATCTCCATATCTCCTCATCACCTTGTTTCAGGACCTCCTTGCTTCTCCCTGCAGCCACCCCATCAGGTTCAGTCTTCCAGGCTTGGTCTCCTACAGTCCATCCTGCACCCTGCAGGCTGAGCAGTAAAATTCAGACTTCCTTGCATGATGGTCTAGGCTCTTTGCAATCTGGTCCCTGTCTGCACTTCAGGCCTCATCTCCCCCTTATCCATGCCCCACCCTCCCCTATGGCTCTCCAATAAAACTAACCCACTCTGCCAGGAAAAATGTGAAAAATTTTGAAACAGGTCAAAAATAGATTACTGGATGTTCTGTCTGGTGCAGCCTACTGGGTTATCGTTATCTTTTCTTGTTTTGAGCTATTTTATTTCTGTTGAGTTGTAGACTATTTTATGTTTTATTTCTGTAAGTTGTACGCTAGTGAAAGTGATGTAAATGATTCTTGGCCATGGAAGTGCAAATTGTATCCCTGGAGATGCAATAGATTATCACCCCATGGTATTGAACCGTTTTGCATCTGTTCTTAACATCTTTTCATCATTCCTGATCATTTATAGATGAATGTTGCTTGAATTCTCCTTTGAACCATTTATAACATCATATTGATTTTCTCATTAATTAATGAGTTCAATTAAACCTTTGACAGGTGCTCAATTTATAAATCTATGAGTCAAATTTTATCCTTTTAAATTTTTTATCTTTTAAGAATTCCTAGGGTTCTCTGATTGGGCCACACTCTTTCCTGCCTCCCTTTGTACAAACTGCTGACACTGTTCAGAATACTTTTCCCCAGCTTTGTCTACCTGGTGAACTCCTAGTCATCCTTCAATACTCAGCTAAAGGTTGCCTCTTCTGTGAAGTCTTTCCTGGTTACCCAGTGGATACTCCTGAGTTCAGTGGTACTTTGTACCTGCCTGTATTTCCAAGTTTGGTATATGTGCCAATATCTGCTTTCCATACTAGTTCTGAAATTCCTATGGATAAGGACCATATTCCACTCATCTAGAATATGAGTATTTATGCTCCACTCTCCTGGGACAGAGTAGGCACTTAACAATATTTTATTGTTGTTCAGTCACTCAGTCATGTCCGACTCTTTGCGACCCCATGGACTGCAGCATGCCAGGCTTCCCCATCCTTCATCATCTCCCAGAGCTTGCTCAAACTCATGTCCATCAAGTCAGTAATGCCATCCAACTATCTCATCTTCTGTCATCCCCTTCTCCTCTTGCCTTCAATCTTTCCCAGCATCAGGGTCTTTTCTAATGAGTCAGCTTTTCATATCAGGTGGCCCAAGTATTGGAGCTTGAGCTTCAGCTTCAGCACCAGTTCCTCCAATGAAAGACTGATTTCCTTTAGGATTGACTAGTTTGATCTCCCTGCAATCCAAGCGATTCTCAAGAGTCTTCTCCAACACCACAGATCAAAAGCATCAATTCTTTGGTGCTCAGCCTTCTTTATGGTCCAATGCTCACATCCATACATGACTACTGGAAAAACCATAGCCTTGACTAGATGGGCCTTTGTTGGCAAAGTAATCTCTGCTTTTTAATATTCTGTCTAGGTTGGTCATAACTTTTCTTCCAAGGAGTAAGCGTCTTTTAATTTCATGGTTGCAGTCACCATCTGCAGTGATTTTGGAGCCCAAGAAAATAAAGTCTTCACTGTTTCCATTGTTTCCCCATCTATTTGTCAAGAAGTGATGGGACCAGATGCCATGATCTTGGTATTTTGAATGTTGAGTTTTAAGCCAGCTTTTTCACTCTCCTCTTTCACCTTCATCAAGAGGCTCTTTAGTTCCTCTTTACTTTCTGCCATAAGGGTGGTATCATCTGCATTTCTGAGATTATTTATATTTCTCCCAGCAATCTTGATTCCAATTTACTGAATACTTATTCAGTACCTTTACCTGGGTGTCCTTTTAATCTTCACAATGACCTTATGAAGTAGGTAATATTTGTCTCCCTTTTATGCGTGAAGAAATTGAACTTAGACAGGGTAACTGTAATTGCCTGGGATTACACAGCTTTGCGGAGAAGGCAATGGCAACCCACTCCAGTACTCTTGCCTGGAAAATCCCATGGACGGAGGAGCCTGATAGGCTGAAGTCCATGAGGTCGCTAAGAGTCGGACACGACTGAGCAACTTCACTTTCACTTTTCACTTTCATGCATTGGAGAAGGAAATGGCAACCCACTCCAGTGTTCTTGCCTGGACAATCCCAGGGATGGGGGAGCCTGGTGGGCTGCCGTCTATGGGGTCGCACAGAGTCTGACACGACTGAAGCGACTTAGCAGCAGTAGCAGCAACAGCACACAGCTTTGGGAGAATCTGACCAAGTAGCTGTGCCTCACAATGTTGTACTGTTTGTTAATTCAGCAAGTCTATGGCCCTCAGGCCCTCCTGAAGTTATACTTAAACAGAAGAGCCATGACTTAGAAAATGAAGTGTTGACTTCTGAGTTTTGTTTTTTATCAAGAGAGATTTTAACCAGCTTGGGACAATGAAGAGCAAAATGATTTCCAATGCCTTAACTTCTCTCTCCTAATAAATTAACCAAAACATATTAACCAAGGAGAATTGGCTATCCAGATGAATTCCTGGTTATTATTACACACTGCAGCTTAAATGAAAATTGCCCTTTTGGGCTCACATGAACAGCACAGCACTTGGCACACACAGGCGCCCAGCAGGGAAAATCCACCTATGGGTGTGTTGCACAGGGATGTTCACAATGCAGGGGCCAGCTGTCCGGGGAGCAGCCCAGGGAGCCCCACCCCTATTTCTCCTGGCACATCTCTGCTGGCCAGCGTGCTCCTGCCAAGGGCACTTCTACTATCAGGGCTGCCTCTGGGATTTGGAGTTGACAGAAGCCTCTGGAGCATTTTTTAAAATTTAAAATTGCTCAACTTTGCTGAGCGGGTGAAGAGTGAAATAAAGACTGCTTCACCACCTGGGTAAGTGCCAACTCCTTCCTTAAGGTAACCCGGGCAATCTGACCTCCACTCTCAGGGGTGAGGCAAGCAGAGTGCATTGCCATAACAAGGGAAATGACAGGAAAGGCTGTGCTGGGCTTTGATTACCTGCAGTGGTGTGATTACGGTACCTTTGATGTTGATAATCCGCCCACGGCCCTTCATCTCAGCGCCTGTCCTTGGAAGTTTGGACTCAGGCAAACCAGGGTAATCACCTTCAGCTCCAGATTGTGCCGGGGGGCCAGACTGCATCGAGTCTTGGGGAGCAGCGAGTCCAGGCGGCTGCAGCTGCATTTCCCCCCAGTGCCAGGAAAGGTTCTAATTCAAAAACAAATGTATTTATCACTCCCAACCGCTCCACAGGGCAGGGCATCCTGCCTCTGGGTGGAGTGTCAGTATGCAGTGGGAACAGTGGCAGGCGGCCAGCGGAAATTTCACATTTCACCAAGGTTCCTGCCACTCTGCAGTGGTCCTGCAGACCCAGCATCACCCAGTGGAGAGAGTCCAGCCTCCCAGCCAGCCCTGGAGACACAGGCACCAGGCCAGAGCCAGGCCCTCAAACTGCCAGCCAGCCAACCCCTGCCACTGGAGGCTGAGCCCTGAGACTCAGCCATCCCCACCTGGTGACTAAGGTTCTTTCTAAGCCAGGAGTGTGGGCCAAGGGGGAAATCCACCAGGAGCAGGCAAGGGGCGGTCTGTCTGGATCCCCACGACATACGTGTGTGAGCACCCCGTGTAAGAAGCCCGAGGCTTCTTCTGCTTTAAGACAAGGTTGCCTTTAGCTGGGGGGCCGTCAGGCCACCTGGACATCGTCCAGAGAGAAAGAAAGGAACTGCAGACAGCTGCAGTTCTCCAGTGTGCCGGCCTCCAGGCTGCTGCCCGGTCCAGACTCCGCCAATCCAGGTTTTACCACTGCTGGTGATCTTTCCACCACAGACTAGAGTTTCTCTCTCTCCAACTGGACACTCCCCTGGAAGAAGTGCACACCCTCTGTGCCATACCTGGTTCTTCCTGGACCCACCTGTCCCTTCTCAACATTCTCTCCTTCAGATGCCTCACTCACCAGCCCCCACTCCGTGAGCAGGCCATGCACTTTCATAGCCCCCCAAATAGCCTTTAACTTGCTGCTCATGTTCAGGCCAGCTCCAATGTCATCTCCTAGGTGGGGGCTCTCCTACATTTTCTACCCACATCCACACAGAACTCGACTGCCTGCCTCCCTTCATAGTCCTTCATAGCTGTATGTACCTACCCCTAGTGTAACAGTGAACCACATTGGAGCTGATTCACTGATTACAAGTCCACCCCTCTGATTATGAGCTCAATCCAAGTAAGGGCTCCTTTTGCATTCATCTTTTCTCTGTGAGTGATTAGTACAGCTCCTGGCACATAGTAGGTGCCAGTAAGTGGAAAGAATGAATGAGCAGATGTCCAAAATCATCCTTTTTCCTTGGAGAATCTTTTTACTTAGGAGGATATAATCCAATTCTGAACCATCTAGGGGCCAAGGGACATTTATGTGTGGAAAACTGGACAAATTCTGCCTTTCCTCCAAGCCTAGAGAAAGCCCAAGGCAAAGAAAGCAACGTGCAAACTAACCACTTCATGATAAGTGTACTCTCGGATGCTAACAATTTTACTGCCTGTTAAAAGCAAAGCAGAGGATGAGGTGGTTGGATGGTATCACCAACTTGAGGAACATGAGTTTGAGCAAGCTCCTGGAGTTGGTGATGGACAGGGAAGCCTGGCGTGCTGCAGTCCATGGGGTTGCAAAGGGTCGGACAGGACTGAGCGACTGAACTGAACTGAAGAGCAAAGCCAAGCCACACACAGAAGTGAAACTTCCTGAACATCCCCCACCAAGCATTAGTTGACTGCCCTGCTGGAATTTTGATGACAATACTAGGCATCTGGGTAAAGGCGCACTGTGCAAGAACAGGGGATTCTGACGATGCTTTTAGGTATAAATCTTCTGCCTTTCACTTCTGCAGGCATGGCATCCTGACAGAAGGGGAAATGGTACAGTGTCCTTGGTTTATGAGCTGAGCTGTTTCATTCTTACAAAATTCTGAACTCTCTGTGTCAGAACTGTCAGTCTCTTAAGATTCTTTTGCTTTAAAAAGGATTATCATTATTATTATTCTTATTAAGATAGTTGTTGAGACTCACCTCCTCTAAAAACAAAACAGTCTAAAATCTGAAGCAAATATTCCAACTTTACCAAAGATAAAATTTATAATTTCAATATTCTGATCAAGGTCTAATTAAACAGAACAAATAAGCTAATGTATGTACTGGGCATTACACAGACAAAGCCTTTTCATATATGTAATCTCATTGATAAGAGTTATTTTAACTCATCAGTCCCACGCTTGGCAAATGGGCAAAAATTTAAGTACTTTCTCCTAACCACCAATATTGCTGAGGGTCTCCCCTCACTCCAGTGCTCACCACAGCTGGAAAGGAAATCAAATACCTTTTCATCTCTAACACCTCCAGTCCCATTTCCAGGACAAGGAAGTCATAGCTCTACAGTACAGAAAGAAGCAGAGTGCCCCCTCCCCACATCCTGATCCACCCTCTCTCTTCAGCCTGTCTCTCTCCATTCCCCACCCGCACTCAGCCTTGCTGAACCACTCACAGTTCCAGGAATGCACCACACCCATCACCTCCCACAGCCCTCACCATCTCCACACCTCACTCCTACTCAGCTTCTGAGTCTTAATTAGATAGCACCTCCTCCTGGAAGCCTTCTGCTAGCTCCCAAGGCTGAATAAGGGCTCTTTCAGTCTGTTCCTAGCTCACCCTGTCCCTCTCCTTATCCCAACACTAATCACATTACCTTATGATCATCAATTACTTGTTTTTCTCGTCCTCTAGAGAACATTGTCCAATAGTCATAATGCCAGCTATACACGTAATGAAAATTTTCTAGCAGCCTCATTAAAAAAACAAAAATAGGTGAAAATAATTTAATAACACATTTTATTTAACCTAATATATCAAAAATAATATGATTTTCACATGTAGCAAGTATAAAACAATAGTTGAGATATTTTATAGGCACTTCTTTTCTTACAAAGCTTTGCCGACTGGTGTGTATTTTACAGCACATCTCCATTTGGGCATTTCAAGTGCTCGATAGCCACCTGAGGCTGGTGGCTACCACACAGGACAGTGGGGGTCTAACTTAAACTCCTGGGAGGCAGGCCAGAGTCTCAACCCCTCACACTCTTAATGTCTTGCACCGTGCTCAGCACACGGTCAGCAATGTGATGTCCTCATCCATTCGGGCTGCTCCAATAGAAATTCCACAGACTGGTGGTTTAAACAACAAATATTTATTTCTCAGACTTCTGGAAGCTGAGAAGTCTAAGATCAAGACACCGGCAGATTCAGTGTCTGGTGACAACCTGATTCCTGGTTCATAGCTGGCCATTCCTGATTCAAAGTTGGCCATCTTTTTACTGTATCCTCACACGGCAGAAGGGATAAAGAAGTTCTCTGGGGTATCTTTTATCCAATTCAGGAGGGCTCTACCCTCATGACCTAATTACCTCCCCAAAAGTCCCACCTCCTGATACCATCACATTGGGGGATAGGGTTTAACATATGAATTCTCAGGGACCCAAACATTCCATTGATCACAGTGAACAGTGTCTGTGAATGACTTTATCCCCCAAGAAGGGAGGCTGGTTGTATGAGTGCCTCCCTGTGGCCCAGAGCAACAGGTGTCTATAATATAAGGTGCAAGTTAGCACGTGGTTGGTTTAGTTGCTAAGTCGTGTCTGACTCTTGCGACCCCATGGACTGGGAACCTACCAGGCTTCTCTGTCAGTGGGATTCTCCAGGCTAGAATACTGGAGTGGGTTGCCAGTTCCTTCTCCGGGGATCTTCCCAACCCAGGAATCAAACCCAGGTCTCCTGCATTGCAGGAAGATTCTTTACCAGCTCAGCCACAAGGGAAGCCCTAGCACATGGGGGCTTAGTCAAAATTCTGTTCTGGTGAAACTCCCCTAATAAAAGAAAAGCGGCCAGATTATGGGCTGATCACATCAAGTTTCAAGCCTTACTCAAATGACAGAAATACAGGTTCAACAAAGCAAACTAATCAGCCCCTTGGAATTTAGGGCAATATAATTTAACCTTCCTGTAGGATTGAAACCAAAATGGAAACACAGCATCTCCAGGAGACTTCCTTGAAATGGCTCAGCCAGAAACATTGTCTGCCATGGGAGCAGGAGACAGGAAAGAAGCCCGAGGCTGAGGAGGACGGACAAGTGTGAAATCATCTGGGTCCTACCCACTCTTTGTTTCCAGATTCCTAGAGTTTTTATCCTAAAAGCTGATACTTTTAAAAGTGCTTTTTAGAAACAGCAAAGCACTGGTGCCAGGAAAAACAATGACATCAGCCCCAAACCCTAGAGAAGCAGCCTTTAGGAAGACCTCAAGGACGCGTGAGGAGGTGACACTGCCCAGCTGAGGATGTGTGGTCTGTCTCTGCTTTGCCCACACAGATAGTTCTAGATTCCTGAATACACGCATGCCAGGGGCTTCCCAGGTGGCGCTACTGGTAAAGAACCCGCCTGCCAATGCGGGAGAACTAAGAGACTCTGGTTCAGTCCCTGGGTTGGGAAGATCCCCCCTGGAGGAGGAAATGGCAACCCACTCCAGCATTCTTGCCTGGAAAATCCCATGGACAGAGAAGCCTGGCGGACTACAGTCCATGGGGTCACAAGGAGTCAGACATGACTAGACTTAGCTCAGGACTCCTGACACAACAGCTGCTAAACCCGCAGTTCTTAAATTGGGCGGGCAAGATTAGAATCCTTTCAGTTCAGTTTGGTTCAGTTCAGTCGCTCAGTCGTGTCTGACTCTGCGACCCCATGAATCGCAGCACGCCAGGCCTCCCTGTCCATCACCAACTCCTGGAGCTCACTCAGACACATCCATCGAGTCAGTGATGCCATCCAGCCATCTCATCCTCTGTCGTCCCCTTCTCCTGCCCCCAATCCCTCCCAGCATCAGGGTCTTTTCCAGTGAGTCAGCTCTTCTCATGAGGTGGCCGAAGTATTGGAGTTTCAGCTTTAGCATCAGTCCTTCCAATGAACACCCAGAACTGATCTCCTTTAGGATGGACTGGTTGGATCTCCTTCCAGTCCAAGGGACTCTCAAGAGTCTTCTCCAACACCACAGTTCAAAAGCATCAATTCTTCAGCGCTCGGCCTTCTTCACAGTCCAACTCGCACATCCATACATGACCACTGGAAAAACCATAGCCTTGACTAGACGGACCTTTGTTGGCAAAGCAACGTCTCTGCTTTTCAGTATGCTATCTAGGTTGGTCATAACTTTCCTTCCAAGGAGTAAGCGTCTTTTAATTTCATGGCTGCAGTCACCATCTGCAGTGATTTTGGAGCCCAAAAAAATAAAGTCTGACACTGTTTCCACTGTTTCCCCATCTATTTCCCATGAAGTGATGGGACCGGGTGCCATGATCTTTGTTTTCTGAATGTTGAGCTTTAAGCCAACTTTTTCACTCTCCACTTTCACTTTCATCAAGAGGCTTTTGAGTTCCTCTTCACTTTCTGCCATAAGGGTGGTGTCATCTGCATATCCGGCATTATTGATATTTCTCCCGGCAATCTTGATTCCAGCTTGTGCTTCTTTCAGCCCAGCGTTTCTCATGATGTACTCTGCATAGAAGTTAAATAAGCAGGGTGACAATATACAGCCTTGACATACTCCTTTTCCTATTTGGAACCAGTCTGTTGTTCCATGTCCAGTTCTAACTGTTGCTTCCTGACCTGCATACAAATTTCTCAAGAGGCAGGTCAGGTGGTCTGGGATTCCCATCTCTTTCAGAATTTTCCACAGTTTATTGTGATCCACACAGTCAAAGGCTTTGGCATAGTCAATAAAGCAGAAATAGATGTTTTTCTGGAACTCTCTTGTTTTTCCATGATCCAGCGGATGTTGGTAATTTGATCTCTGGTTCCTCTGCCTTTTCTAAAACCAGCTTGAACAACTGGAATTTCACGGTTCACGTATTGCTGAAGCCTGGCTTGGAGAATTTTGAGCATTACTTTACTAGCGTGTGAGATGAGTGCAATTGTGCGGTAGTTTGAGCATTCTTTGGCATTGCCTTTCTTTGGGATTGGAATGAAAACTGACCTTTTCCAGTCCTGTGGCCACTGCTGAGTTTTCCAAATTTGCTGCCATATTGAGTGCAGCACTTTCACAGCATCATCTTTCAGGATTTGGAATAGCTCAACTGGAATTCCATCACCTCCACTAGCTGTGTTCATAGTGATGCTTTCTAAGGCCCACTTGACTTCACATTCCAGGATGTCTGGCTCTAGGTCAGTGATCACACCATCGTGATTATCTGGGTCATGAAGATCTTTTTTGTACAGTTCTTCTGTGTATTCTTGCCATCTCTTCTTAATATCTTCTGCTTCTGTTAGGTCCATACCATTTCTGTTAGGTCCATCAAGCCCAAAGAAAGAGTGAAAGATATCTTTGCATGAAATGTTCCCTTGTTATCTCTAATTTTCTTGAAGAGATCTCTAGTCTTTCCCATTCTGTTGTTTTCCTCTATTTATTTGCATTGATCGCTGAGGAAGGCTTTCTTATCTCTTCTTGTTATTCTTTGGAATCCTTTAGGGGACTGGTTAAATAACCAGATTGCTGGCTGTCACCCTTCAGAGAGTTTCATTCAGTTGTTCTGTATTGGGTCCCAGGAAATACGCATTCTTACCAAGTACCTTAGGAAATTCTGATTGGGAGTTCCACACTTTGAGAAAAACAACCCTGAATAATCAATTCACTTTTCTCTCACCTCTCTTTTCTAAACACCCTGAAAGTTGTACCTTCTAGGAGACAAGAATAGCCATGTGGTTCCCACACTACCTAACAGCTCCCAGCTGAGAAGGCAAGAGGGCATTGAGATCCAGGTGCCTGGCATGGGGCTGTGCCCACCCAAAGGAACAAGCACTCTTTCTTTGGATAGCGTGCATGCCAAGTTACTTCAGTCGCATCTGATTCTTTGCGACCCCAAGAACTGTAGCCCGCCAGGCTCCTCTGTATGTGGGATTCTCCAAGCAAGAATACTGGAGTGGAGTATTTCCTTCTTCAGGGAATCTTCCTGACCCAGGGATCAAAACCACTTCTCATATCTCCTGCACTGGCAGGCAGGTTCTTTACCACTAGTGCCACCTGAGAAGCCCTTCTTTGGACAGAGTGAAGTGAAGTGAAGTCGCTCAGTCGTGCCTGACTCTTTGCAACCCCATGAATAGTAGCCTGCACCAAGCTCCTTCATCCATGGGGTTTTCAAGGCAAGAGTACTGGAGTGGGTTGCCATTTCCTTCTCCAGGAAATCTTCCCAACCCAGGGATCGAACCCAGGTCTCTCACATTGTAGACAGATGTTTTACTGTCTGAGCCACCAGGGAAGTCCTCTTTGGATAGAGGCATCTCCAAATGCAAGCCCTCTGCCCTAGAGTGCAGCTGGGTCAGCCCAGAGTGGGTATATTTTCTCCTGATTTGTGGCAAAAATACAATATAGGCTAGTGGCAGCTCCAAATCTGTTGTCCAATGTCTTGGACACTGCATCTTCCTCAGACCCCAACAGCTAACAACCTCAACCTGTCATTGCTCTTGAAGGTGGAAACCAGAAGTGGGATTGACAGCTCATCACTTTCCTTGTGCATCACTAGCCAGCCAACAGCAGCGAGGTCCTTCCTGGGCCCTGAGGATGCTGCGGCAGTGTCAGGCCGGGCAGTGGGTCAGCACCTCCCTGAGCGATCCCCACCAGCGTCTCTGCATGAATGAGGACTGCACTATCGCCTCACTGTGTCTCTCTCCTGGAAGGGCTCTGCCTCACTGATTTCGTCTGCAGATGACAGATTTCTCCTGGGCTTGGTGGTTACTAAATAGGAATGACGGCTCCGTGGGAATGGCTCCTGTACACATATCCAGGTTACCTGGCTTTCCAAGGGAGCGGGCTGCTGAATGGGATGGACGCCCAAGTGACCGACTATATTTCTACAAATTCTCTTTTCACTCTTCAATTCTCCCCCAACTTTTAAAATTTTCTGAACTGGATGAATACTTTATGACACCCTATGCCTGTCAAGGCAGACAAAGAGCAGGTCACTGGACGTGCTGTGAATCTCAGATGCAACCTTGGGTGAAGTGAAAGAGGACTCCCTCCAGCTGCTAACAGTGAAGAAATGCAATCTGGGCTGGGCTGGGAACTCTAGCTCTGCTACAACCTGGCTAATCGCTACTGGGCAAAGGACAGGTAAGCATTTGCAGCCTAGAGAGAAAAGACATCTGAAAATGACTGAAGAGTTTAGTAAAAAGACAGCTGGAATCTGAACCTACCTCTTTTTGTTCAGGGGACAGTTATGCGTTGCCTCTTCCCATCATGTCACAAGCATTGATTGTCCAAGGTCCAGGGAGACCCAGGTCCCTCAAAGAGCTCACTCACAGAAGAGAGGGTGGTGTAGGTATAAACACATACTTACAAGAAAATGTGGTGGATAGCAAGAAAGAGAGAGGCACCACCAAGCACTGTGGGCGCCCAAGAAAGAAGGCGCCAGAGGGTGTCAACAGTGCCCTGAGTGGAGCATGGGGAAGAGCCAAGAGAGGAGCACGTGCAAAGGCCAAGGTGCACTGAGCTCACATCGCCAGGTAAGACAACGCATGGCCATGCCTACCCGCTGAAGTGCAGGGTGAAGGAAGGGAGTGGCTGGGGACAAGACAAGCAGGCCACTGAGGCTGGTCGTGCCTCTGCATTATGTGCTAAAGGATCTGGAATTTCTCCGGGAGGATTCCTTGAAGGTTTTCATTTTTGCTTTTTAAGCAAGGAAGTAACTAAGATCAAACCAATGTTCTTTGCTTTCTTACTTGCTCATTTAAATGAACTAGTTTTAAAAAGTAATTTGTGCACATGTCAGCAAAATTCAAACTCTTCCAAGAGCCGTACAGAAGGCAAACCTCCTTTCTACCCACTACCACCAAACTCTGAGTCTTCATAACCCATGAGCAACCTCTCTCTCTAGTTCTGTGTATATCTTATATAGAAATATCATACACAAGTATATTCATAAAGGATTAGAGGGTATTGTTGGCACAAATCCACTCAGCCCAGGGGACGAGTCCACTACACACTTGCCTGCCAAGTTGCTGCCTTGCATGGGCTGGATATACCAGAGGGGGCATCTATTCCTAACTTGTTAAAGGTTGCATGGGCTGACCAAGACTGTTTATACATGTGATAAACACACACACACACATAGGCACTCACTCATTCTTACATCTTTTATTTATGTAGAAGGAACCGTATTCTATATTCATTGTGTAATATCTTCCTTTTGGTATTTTGGCCACCTGATGCTAACAGCTGACTCACTGGAAAAGTCCCTGATGCCGGGAAAGATTGAGGGCAGAAGGAGAAGAGGGTGTCAGAGGATGAGATGGCTGGATGGCATCACCAGTGCAACGGACATGAACTTGGGCAAACTCCGGGAGATGGTGAGGGACAGAGAGGCCTGGTGTGCTGCAGTCCATGTGGTCGCAAAGAGTCGGACATGACTGGGCCACTGAACAACAACACCCTCATTTACAGAGCACCACAGAGAGAAATCCACCTGGACAAAAGTAGGCTCTGAGCATTCTTTAGTGCCTAGCATCCTTATGGTAGCAAATGAATGCTTACCTCAAAGCAGCTGAAATAAGAACCAGAAGGCAAAGGGCACTCACCCAGCTTCAGCACATCACCAGCTGGACTTCAGTAGGCTCCATTCTCCAGCCACACTTCCTTGGCTTAGCTCCTGCCTCAGGGTCTGGCTTCAGGTCTTGTGGGAGCTCCAGGCTTTCCCTCAACTGCAGCTGCTCCAAGCCTCATATTCATCCTGATTGGATAAGATTTTGTTTTCCATGAAACAGTTCTGAGGCCAGGGAAACATGATGGACTGACTGGCTTCCACCAACTGGGTCTACCCCTAGAGATGGGACAGGGATCAACATCAAGCAATCATTAGAAGGGACAAAAGGGAATGGATTTTAGAATAAACCAGCAAATGGTCCTCACAAAGTCCATCATCCAGTTACCATCATTCATTTCGATAGCTCTTACCAATGGTTCTTCAACTTGTTTCTAGTATCTTGCCATTGTAAGCAATGCCACAATTGACATCCTCACACATATATCTTTGCATGTACAAGGGTATCTATAGAATAAATTCCTGGAAGAATTGAATCGAAGGGTGTCTGTTCTTATAACTCTGATAGACATGACCATATTGCCCCTCAAAGGGGCACCCATTCACACCCACAGCATCTCTGAGATGGCTCATTTCCACATATACTGGCCTGTGTGTTGTCAGCTTTCTTAGATCTGTACTTAACAAAGTTCAGTTTGACAACCGTGTGGTTAATGGATAGGAAGGGGAATAAGAGTGAGATAAGAAAAGCAGTTACATAATTACAGTAATAAAAAGAAGAGATGATAAGGACTTGAGCCATGAGAACTGCCAAGGGTGTTTGAAAATAGGAGCAGGATTAAGGTATGTGTCTTCCAGGACAATGTGGCAGTGGAAAATGTAACATTGTGCTGAAAATTTCACACGGAGAAGACTTTGTTTTGACAAAAAGAATATAGAAAAGAAGGAAAAAAGAAGTAAGGGAGGGAAAGAGGGAGGAAGGAGTAAGGGAAAGAATGGGAAGGGAAGGAAAGGAAAAGATTCTATTATTAAAACTTTTCCAGTTGGAAATAATAAATAAGCTAAGTACCAAAGACCTTATGTGCTTCCCTGGCGACTCACTGGTAAAGGACTTTCCTGTTAATGCCGGAGACGTGGGTTTGATCCCTGGGTTGGGAAGATCCCCTGGAGGAGGGCATGGGAACCCATTCCAGTATTCTTGCATAGAAAATCCATGAACAGAGGATCCTGGCAGGCTACAGTTCATGGGCTCACAAAGAGTTTGACATGACTTAGTGACTAGCCAACAACAACCAAACACCTTAACACAGACTCTACATTGAGAATTTGGGTCAAACACACTCAGATCTCAAAAACAAACAAACCTAGAGACGGAATAATGTGTCATCAGAGCACACGTTAAATAACGCTCGAAAAGCACATTCTGTAAATGTTTAACAGTCTGCAGTGTGAGACAATATGACAATACTGGTCTCATTCAAGCAGAATAAAGCGCTGAATCCTAAGGACTGCTGTTCCACTCTAGAAAAACCTCTCCTCTCCGGGTCCGCCCCTTGGAGGTGGTAGACAGGAGAGCACTCAGCTGACACCCAGATCCTTTGTACACCGTAGGCCCTGCAGCAAACGCTGGCAGTGGTCTCAGGTCAACCCCTGACATCTTTCCCCGGCTTCAGAATGACTGTTAAAAAATTCTTGATTATGTTTAAAATCTTCTCATGAATATAACTGCATATGAATGCACTTTGCAACCAAGGCCCATAAAACCCTCTGTGTTGCTCACATGTCTCAGAATGGCTAAAATTATCTCTCCACTGGGTGCAGTGACAAGGGAAAAGAAGTATTTCTTAGTCCAAATCCCCTGACACTGTAGCTACCCACCCAGTCCTGCTTTTCTCACTGTCTGAACCAACCGTCCTGCGATCTTTCTTCCCTACAAAATTCCTGAAGGAGAAAACAAAAAGGAGAACATTTTTGAAATAGTTGCAAAGGTGGGGGAGAAGAAAGCAAACATATTTTTTGGAGGTTGAACGTGCCCATGGGAAAGAGGGTCAGATAGACAAGGTAGGGTGTGGTGAGGGGTTAGTCCTGGGTAGAACAGTCCAGGTCATATAGTGCTGTATCTGGTGAAAGTCCCTGGAGGAGGAACCAGGAAGTTTGCGGACCTGAACATCACAGCTAAAGCGGTTCACCAGGTGCTTCGAAGCCACATGAGCACCCACTGCACCCCTCGGAGCAGGGCCACGTGCTTGAACCCTGCCCAGCACTTGTATGCTCTACAGCCACCTGCTCTCCGCTCAGTGGGAACTCTCTCCAGCAAAAAAGTCTGAGTCTACCTTGGTTTCTCTTATTTCCCAGTGTAGGCATATAATTGGTGCATCTTTGCCAGGATGCCAAAGAGCCCAGAGTCCAGAGAATTCCCTGAGCCCTCAAACCCACACTGGCCAGGCCCTTCAGTGTAGCCTGGAGCCCTGGGTACTGACTAAGCAGGAGCCAGTAGGCCCCTGGTAGGAAGGAAGATCTCTAGGCAGGGGAAGGTTTTTCCCTCAAAGCCCTTACTGCAGCCAGGTTGAAAAGCCAGGTCTGGAATGCCATGTCCCTGGCCCCACTCCCAGTCCCATCCCCTATTCCTGTCCGGCACTCTCTCAAGGATGCAAGGATGGGAAGCCCTGCCTCCTCCGTGATGCTCCCACTTGACCCCCACCCACAAGAGGATCTCACTCAATCTCCAGTCAATCCCTGCTGTCCATAATCGTCACTGCAGGAACTGTCTACTCAGCAAGAGTCCCCACTGGACACCCACAGGTCTCCCCGCAGCAGGCAGTGTGGTGCAGGGATGCACAGGAGACACTCGGCCATGGAATCAGGCCATGCTATTTCATCTCCCCACCATCCAATTCTGGAAAGAATCAGGTTTCTTGCAGCTGAGAGTCTAAAGGGTGATAAAATCCTCTATTTACTGTCAATCAAGTCATCTTGCAGGCCCCAAAGAGTCCTACTCTGACTGTGACTAAGTTTCACCTCGCAGGCCCACGGAGTTGCGCTCTGATGGTGAGTAAGTTCCTGCTTCCTCAGGGTCCCTCCCTCCTTCCTTCCACCCCTGCCTCTGCCCGCCCGCCCCTCTGCCCCCACCACTAGCCTCCCGAGAGCCTGGAGCTATGAAGCCTCTGGACCCTGCCCTTCATTCTGAAAAAAAAAAAAAAAAAGCATGAATTCTTTTTCCAAATGGAGCCTTCCTTAGGTACACTTCCCTCTTGCTACTATTAAAAACCTTGCATAGTATAAATCTGATGTATTTTTTGCTTTAAAAACCCCTTCCACCAAGGATAGGGGTGAGGTGCAATAAAGTGAGTGAAGAAACAGACGGTTTTGCCGTAAAAAAGCAAATTTCTTCCTCTGAGAAATTACTTTCGATGCCTGAAAGAGTTAATGGCATTCCCTAATGGCACCAGGTGTACCAGGAGGCGGCCCTCCGAGAGGTGGAGCCCACAGCTGGCCCCGAGTCCAGGCAGGGCAGGAACGTGGGTATAGCCTGTGCCCTCCTTGGCACTGCAGTGGGAGCCAATTTGTAGACAGCCACTTGAACTCCATCAGGGCCAATGAGCCCCTTGCCGAAATCATGTTTTCCCTTTCCTTACAAAGCTGTTTCCTCAGCGGGTTCAGGGAGGAAACCCCTGAGTAAACAGAGAGCACGCCGCTGGCCCCAAGGTTTCTCCAGGGACGCAGCCCCAGGCGAAGCCCACTTTCAATCTTCCTGCCGGCCCTCAGCCCATCACAACTGTTGTCCCATAAAGTTGTTGCTTTCAACTCCATTTGCTTCGGAGTCTGAAGGGAAAGCTTACAGCAAGGCGGGGGGAAATATCGAGGCAGACGTCTGCTGAAGGCCCTGAAGCCCTAGGCCCCTCCCTGCCAGAGGGCCCACCCTCACCCCACCCACGGCAGCAGAACAATGGCTCCAGTTAAGCCAGGGAACTCCACAGGCTTCCAAGTTGGCTGGTTTTCAGCATCTGTGTGGTTTGGGGGCCTCATCTTGTGTCTAGGGGTGGAGATGAGTCAGAAGTAGCCAATGTGAGACCACAGAGGCATGGATACAGTAGTTCTCCCCATTTTAGAGGTGGAAGCCTGAGGCTCAGAGGTCAATAGCTGAGGACTAACAAGATCAGAGGTCTAGTCCAAGGCTGTCCAGTTGGAAATCCCACATCTTAACCAGAACTCTTTATCCATCATGGGCTGGTACTGACTGGGGCCATGGCCACAAAGCAGGCTCACCATCTGGACAGGAAAGCCCTCGATGTACTGCCAAGCTCAAAGGCTGGCTCAAGAAATACGTGGGCTGACCTCAGGAGGGGGGCCAAGGAAAGCGGGTTTTGGCAGTAGCAGAAGACTGTCCTTGGCCAGTATTATCGTTGCTATTTGGTCCAGAACTCAAGAAACAGCAGATAATCTCCACCACTTACTTACTGGTACAATCTTGAGCAACTTATCCAATCTCTGTGTGCCTCAATTTTCTCATCTGTAAAATGGGAATAATAAGAGCCCCGACCTCATATGGTGGTTGTGAGGATTAAGAGACTTAACGTGTGCAAAGCGCCTAGAACAATGCCTGGCACATGGCAAACACTGGATATTACTGATAGTATCATTGTCATCATACTCCTCTTCATCACCATCAGCATCACCATCATCTTGGTCTGATACCTCCCCCAACTTCTCTCCAGGCAGAATCAAGCACTCCTGCCCATTACTCCCACAGTCTTTAGTGACACCTTGATGACAGTCCTCATCATTTTGTATCAATGCCTCTAATCTGAGCAGGAATTTTGACTTTCCATCTCTGTATCTTCAGAGCCTTCTACAGTGTCTGGAACATAATAGATATACAGTAAACATGTGTCAGATGAACGAAAAATGGTGCTTGATTCTAAAAATAACTTTCAGATAAATCACAAAGGGTATCTGATTTTCATAAGATTTTAACATATGCCTTAGATCATGCCTTAGAAATCAGAACATCATAATAAGGTAAGAAAATTGAAAGGGCTTTCCAGGGTGGCATGCCAGACACACATAAGACATTTTTACTGTTACAATCATTCTATCAAATCAAAGAAACAAATCCCATTTAAAGCACTGTGCCCCTGATGCCCTAAAGACCTCTCCCTATTCAGCATTTGAGGATTCAGAAATAGGCAATCCAAGGAGTAATCCCATGAGTCTTGCCACAAATAAAAAAAATTTCCAAGGAATCAGCATTTTGTGGAATATTTTTAAATGAATTTTCAAAGAGATTCCAAAAATAGATCCGTGAAATACTGACTGAGCACCTCCCTTTTGCCAGATACTGGAACGACACGTACAAGAAGACATGGTGTCTAGAAGGGGGAACAAACACGTGAATAGAGAATTTATGTATAGGAGTGCTATGCGGAGGCAAGCCTAGCATGCTCAGAAAAGTACAGAGGAGGGGACCAATTGGAGGCGCTGGGGATTTTTTAAATGACTGTAGAGACTGACCTTGGAAAATGGATGCATTTTTAGGTTCTTTCCAGGGCAGCTGTGGTTCAGAAATACCAAAGACTGCTAAGCACATTGCTGCACATTCTAAGAAGGTGACACTACCACGCTTATAACCCACATTTAAGGTGCCAGCAAGAAACGGCCCTCCCCCCGGACAGGGGCCTGGGCTCCACGGCCAGCATGGAGCCCCAGGGTGGGGCGCTCCCTCCCACCACCAGCATACAGTCATCTTTGCTCAAACAAAGCCCACGCTGTCCTACTGCTGACGGATTCTCTGCAGCCCACAAGCCCTCCCCGCCTGGAGTCTGCAAATTATAACTGAACGTCATCCAAGTCACCTTAAAAATGCACACCACCTCCAGGGTCCTGGGGAGAAGCTCCGTCCTGTCATGCTCTGATGACTCCCTTCCTCAAGCCCAGGCCCGTGAGCCCACTAGTCATCCTGGGTGTGCGCCCGGTTTTCGAGGGGTGGCCACACCTTGCACTTGGATAATTATTTTTAAGTAAGTGAGGAGCAGTGAGAAGTGAGACAATAGTGCCTGCTCATGGTAGGTGAGAGCTTCTCATTCACCTAGATTATGCAGCTAGATTCTCCAGGCCAGAAAGATGCAGCAGAGTACAGATCAAGAGAGCTCTCAGGTTTGGGACTGAGTCGCCCTCCTTCTAAGGAAAGAATCTTACAGCGCAGGCTGCAGCTAGTCAGCATGGCTGCTGGGCACGGCCTTCTCAGAGGGGACTGCCCACCCCTACAGGCGGGACTCTGAAGGCAGATGCTGGCTGGAGGTCTCTTAAGAGGATCACAAGTCAATCATCCCAGTCAGGCTCCTCAGTTTTCAGTAATTACCTTCAAGTGACCTTCCTCTCCCCTTGGAGGCTAGGGGCCTGTGAAAGGCCTCTCTCCCAGGCCTCCAAGCACCTGGCAAAGCCGGTCCCAGGAAGGAACTCAAGGAAGAGGCTGGGCTGGGAGGAGGAGGAAAAGAAGGAGGCAGAAGAAGAGAAGGAGGAGGAGGAAGTCTTGGCACCTCCTGAGCTGGCTCTGGGCTGAGGACAGTGGCTGTAGAGAGTAGTCATCCCTTTCGCTTACTGAGAAGTGCCCTCAAAGAAATTCCGCACCATGGAGTGCTTGTTGAAGTAGGAAAGGCAGAGTAAGGCCCTACCAGGAGGTAGGGCATCCTGTCAACCTACAGCTGACAGGAGAGAGCCTTGTGGCAGAGCCACCACATGTATAAAATGGAAAAAGTGAGAAAATCTATAAAACAGAATCATTTACACTTTGAAATATTTGGTCAGTTCAGGTATTGGGTGATTTTTGCAAATCACAGGAATTTAAAATAATAATACATTGGCTTCTCTCTTATTATGATATATGCTTATGGCAAAAGCTGCAAAAACACAGAAAAGCATAAAGAAATTATCAAAACCATCAGAAAGCTGGCCACCCAAGAATAACCATGGCTAACATTTGATGTACCACCTCCTTATCCTTTTGAACTATATCTGCCTATCACCTAAGATTTTTGTATAAAAGTCATAAAATATCATTGGTATACATATTTTTTTCTCTCACAAATACTTATTGATGGTTTATTGTGTGCTAAGGGATTCAATGATGAGCAAATAGACAAGTTCCTGATCCTCATTGTGCTGACACTTCTCATGGAAAAACAGACAATAAATAAATATGAAAATACTCCAGGTACCAGGAAGCAGTAAGTGCCACAGAGAAACATAAGTCAGGAGAGGGGATAGAAAGGATGGGGTGGCAACGGGTGGGCTGAAAAGTGGGTACTATTTTATATGGAGTAGCCAGGGATGATGTGGCTGACAAGGTGAGCGTCAACCAGAGGCTGAAGAAAGTGAAGAAGCAGCTGTGCCAGCGTTTCAGGCAGAGCGAAGAGCAAGTGCAAAGTCCTAGGGCCACAAACACTGGACACGCTGGGAGAACAGGCATGAGCCGGGGTAGTGGGGCAGAGTCGGGGCAGGTGGAGCGGACAGGGTCAGAACAGGAGTTGAGTTGGGGGGAGTCAGCGTATGGAAAGCCTACAGGTCACTGTATATCCCATTTTGTCTCACTTATTGTGATAGTGGGCTTCCCTAGTGGCTCATACAGTAAAGAATCCGCCTGCAATGCAGAAGACCTGGGTTCAATCCCTGGGTTGATGATCCCCTGGAGGAGGGCTTGGCAACCCTCTCCAGTGTTCTCGCCTGGGGAATTCCACGGACAGAGGAGCCTGGCAGGCCACAGTCCATGTTGTCGCAAAGAGTCAGACACAGCGGAGTGACAAAGCACACATGAATTATGATAGTAGGTGAATTCCCCAACTTCAGATTTCCTTCAAAAACATAACTCTGTAATGACAATAAAATCACACCATGTGGACAACCATAATGTATTCAAATGACATATTTTGTGGTTATTTTGATTATTTTTATCTCTTACTAATAGTATGACGATTAACACGTAAACCTGGGAGACCTTTGATCAAGTTCATACGATAAATTCCTGGAAGTGTAATTAGTTAAAGAATACAAATATGTAAAAGATTTTGTGTACGCATTTCCAAATTTTCCCAGAAAGGGTCTGATAAGCTATAATTCTATGTGTAAGAATTTCCATTTCACTGCTGCATATGATACCTTTTTTAAATCTTTGGCAATTTGATAAATGAAGACCTGTATGACATTGTTACTTTAATGATCATTTACTTGATCATTACTGAAGTTGAAGTTTTCACATGTTTATCTCAAGTTGTCTGATCAGGTCTTTAATGTATTTTTTACTGTTTTTTCTTATTGATTTGAAAAGTTCTTGTATATAAAGGTTCTTATTTGTTGGAGTGTCTTTCTCAGTTCTTAATTATCTTTTATATTTGCTTATGGTCTTTCGGGGCTTCCCAGGTGGCACTGGTGGTAAAGAACCTGCTACCAATGCAGGAGACAAACCTAAGAGATGCAGGTTCAATTCCTGGGTCTGTAAGGTCCCCTGGAGGAGGGCACAGTAACCTATTCCAGTATTCTTGCCTGAAGAATCCCATGGACAGAGAAACCTGGCAGGTTATAGTTCATAGGGTCACAAAGAGTTGGACACGACTGTAGAGACTTAACACACACACATGAATCGTCTTTTTACTTAAATTTAAAAATTCTTAGGGAATCTAATCTATCAGTGCTTCTTTCATAATTTCATCTTTTGCTTTCTCACTGCAAGACTGCTAAGTGTTTACCTATATTTTCGTTATCTTCAAAATAATTTCCTTTAAAAAATTCAATCCTATCAATCCTATTGTTTATGTGATAAATACATAACTTTTTTCTACTTCAGTTCAGTTCAGTCGCTCAGTCGTGTCCGACTCTTGCGACCCCATGAATCGCAGCACGCCAGGCCTCCCTGTCCATCACCAACTCCTGGAGTTCACTCAGACTCAAGTCCATTGAGTCTGTGATGCCATCCAGCCATCTCATCCTCTGTCGTCCCCTTCTCCTCCTGCCCCCAATCCCTCTCAGCATCAGAGTCTTTTCCAATGAGTCAACTCTTCACATGAGGTGGCCAAAGTACTGGAGTTTCAGCTTCAGCATCAGTCCTTCCAATGAACACTCAGAACTGATCTCCTTTAGAATGGACTGGTTGGATCTCCTTGCAGTCCAAAGGACTCTCAAGAGTCTTCTCCAACACCACAGTTCAAAAGCATCAATTCTTCGGCGCTCAGCTTTCTTCACAGTCCAACTCGCACATCCATACATGACCACTGGAAAAACTATAGCCTTGACTAGATGGACCTTTCTTGGCAAAGCAACGTCTCTGCTTTTCAGTATGCTATCTAGGTTGGTCATAACTTTCCTTCCAAGGAGTAAGCGTCTTTTAATTTCATGGCTGCAGTCACCATCTGCAGTGATTTTAGAGCCCCAAAAAATAAAGTCTGACACTGTTTCCACTGTTTCCCCATCTATTTCCCATGAAGTGATGGGACCAGATGCCATGATCTTTGTTTTCTGAATGTTGAGCTTTAAGCCAACTTTTTCACTCTCCACTTTCACTTTCATCAAGAGGCTTTTGAGTTCCTCTTCACTTTCTGCCATAAGGGTGGTGTCATCTGCGTATCTGAGGTTATTGATATTTCTCCCGGCAATCTTGATTCCAGCTTGTGCTTCTTCCAGCCCAGCATTTCTCATGATGTACTCTGCATAGAAGTTAAATAAGCAGGGTGATAATATACAGCCTTGACGTCCTCCTTTTCCTATTTGGAACCAGTCTGTTGTTCCGTGTCCAGTTCTAACTGTTGCCTCCTGACCTGCATATAGGTTTCTCAAGAGGCAGGTCAGGTGGTCTGGTATTTCCATCTCTTTTAGAATTTTCCAGTTTATTGTGATCCACACAGTCAAAGGCTTTGGCATAATCAATAAAGCAGAAATAGATGTTTTTCTGGAACTCTCTCACGTTTTTGATGATCCAGTGGATGTTAGCAATTTGATCTTAGCCAACCAATTATCATCCTATGACTATGAATTGAGCAGTGTAACCCTTTCCTCATAAATATAAAGCATACATTTATAATGTACAAAATTCATATATATGTGTGTGAAAGCTTACACAAATATCAGATTTTCTATCTTATATCCATTAATGTGTAAGTCTTCTCTTGAAATAATATCAGATTGATTTATATATTGTAGCATTTTGGTAATTTTGATGTTTGGTAGGAAAAGCATGGGACTTCCCTGGTAGCTCAGCGGCTAAAGAATCCACCTGCAATACAGGAGACCCTGGTTTGATTCTTGGGTCAGGAAGATCCCCTGGAGAAGGAATAGGCTACCAACTCCAGTATTCTTGGCTTCTGTGGTGGCTCAGATGGTAAAGAAGCTGCTTGCAATGCAGAAGACCTGAGTTCAATCCCTGGGTTGGGAAGATCCCCTGGAGAAGGAAATGGCTACCCACTCCAGTATTCTGGCCTGGAGAATTCCATGGACAGAAGAGCCTGACGTGCTACAGTCCATGGGGTTGCAAAGAGTTGGACACGACTGAGAAACTTTCACTTCACTTCACATACCCAGGAAGAAGGGGAAGACAGATATGGTGGACAGATACCAATACCAGCCATGATGTGCCCCCTCAAGAAGAAGTTGTGACAAAAGAGGCTGATTAATTAAAAGGGATGTGTCCAACTGCACAATGACCAGGTCTGGTGCACTTTTTCCCCAGCCTCCATCCCATCCGACACATCACTGTCACTTTTACAATTGCAATGCAGTGGCATATTTGACTACTTCCTCTCCACTCAGAGGCAGATGGAAGATTTATAATGACCAAACCAAACTCATGAGAACATGCCACTGTTCTCTGCATTTGAAGACATGGCCACCTTTGGTCCTGTACTCACATAATTGCAGGCTATAGCTTTTAACATCAACACTGACACGTTTATTCAAGATAAATCTTTCTCTTGGTGGACAACCACGTTCGTCTGTCTGCCACTGTGCCTCCCATCTACGCCACCCAATGGGAAAATGGCTTGTGGCAGGAATGGCCTGTTGTTCACCAATATCTAGTCTCCCTTCCTAATTATCAGATGATAATTAACCTGGTACTGGCCATCAGAACAAGACTGCACACTTCCCATCTTCCTTTGCAGCTACGTATTCTAAAGGAGATCAGCCCTGGGATTTCTTTGGAAGGAATGATGCTGAAGCTGAAACTCCAGTACTTTGGCCACCTCATGCGAAGAGTTGACTCATTGGAAAAGACTGATGCTGGGAGGGATTGGGGGCAGGAGGAGAAGGGGACGACAGAGGATGAGATGGCTGGATGGCATCACTGACTCGATGGACGTGAGTCTCAGTGAACTCCAGGAGTTGGTGATGGACAGGGAGGCCTGGCGTGCTGCAATTCATGGGGTCGCAAAGAGTCGGACATGACTGAGTGACTGATCTGATCTGATCTGATCTGATGACCAAGGTACTAGGTTCTGGCTAAAGGGATGTGAGCAGAGGGGAACGTGCAGCTTCCCAATCATGCACTTAAACAGAAGGAGCATGCCTTCTTTTCCTCCTCTCCCCTTCCTCCTGCTTAGAATGTGGATGTGTGGGTAAGGCAGCACTCTGGGGATGGGAGAGCAAAGAGCAGAAAAACCCTGGGTCTCTGACTGGGTCTCTATAGCACTAAGCACATGCTGCCTACGGCTTTTACATGGAAAAGAAATACTCCTCTATTGTGTCTAAGCTGGCTCCCTGTGACAGCAACTGGAATTGTATCTTAATTACTATAGAATTTCAGGAACACTTTCTGGCCACCTGTGAAGTCGCGTGTCGTGGCTGTCCGGGGCACAGTGATGCTGCAACAGCCCCTGTGCACAGGTTTGGGGAATTCATTCTCTCATTCCCTCCCAGCATTTGCTTACTTAGCTCCCAAATGTGTGTAGAGCACCTGCCCTGAGCCCAGCATGGGGCCAGGCTTTAGAGACATAACAATGAACAAGGCAGGGGTTCCATCCCTGAAGTTTGTTTGGAGAAGACTGGTCACATTAAGTAGTATATAAGCGTGAGCTGGTGAAGAAACTCAGAGAGAGTGAAGAAATTCTGCTCTGAGTAGTTGATATCAAGTCAGAGACCCATACCCAGCCCTCTCAGGGTCTGTAAACAGGTGCACCCTATGCCAACTCCACAAGCGTAGAGGTGGCTCTGGAAAAGAAATCCTAGGACAATAACTTGTTTCTATACCCTCCTTTCTTGCCTTTCATATGAGGGTCTACAAAGTTTAGAGACCTACCAGAATGCAGTGATACAGACTCTGCTCTAACAGTTTAAAGCTGGCTGCCCAGGTGGTGCGATGGTAAAGAATCCACCGGCTAAGCAGGAGATGCCAGAGATGCGGGTTTGATCCCTGGGTCAGGAAGATCCCCTAGAGCAGGATACTCCAGTATTCTTGCCTGGGAAATCCCTTGGACCGAGGAACCTGGTGAGCTACAGTCCACGAGGTCACAAAGAGTCAGACGCGACTGAGTGACTGAACACACACACACCAAACAAGAATGATTTTAACTGACCTCCAAGAGTACCCCCCTCCCCTCCCCCAGCAGTCCCTCCCCCCACACATCTGGTGGCCGCTGCTGTTCTTTCATTCAAACAGCTGGGCTGTGGATCAGCCTCATCTCCCACAGCCTCTCACCTGACCCTGCTCCAATCAAACTCAACTTCTGGTTGTGTCCTAAACACACCTTTTGATTTTCAGACTGTGGGCTTTTGTTCAAATTGTCCCTGCCCCTAGAAAGCCCTTCCCCAGGTTGTCTGATGGAATTTCAAATATAATGAGGATTTTTTGATCCCCTGAGCAGAAAGTATTCACGTACATACACCTGGACGCTTAAGAGAGTCTCTTTGTTCCCAACCAGACTGTAAGCTCCTCAGACCAGAGGCTGTGTCTCTGTGTCTAATTCATCCTAGTGCTCTTAGTGCAAAGCTTAGCATGTGGGAGGGGCTTAATACACATCCGTTGGATTTTATTAGGCTGAATTATCTCTCTCGGGGCATGAAAACAGAGCAAAAGGGCACAAAAGGAGGACCCGGGGCATGGAGACAATGGGCTCACCTTGGCAGTGTAACACTGGTTTCCTCGTAGGTAAAAATGGGATAATAACAATACTCCAGTCTGCTGCAGAGGGGAAGAGTGGACATCTGGAGACAAAGATTTCTTTGAAGTGAGTGAAGTCAATGTTGCATATATCCCTTCTAGACACACTCCACAGCACAGCCATCCACAGCTCTCTTGCTAGAAAAGAAAGATGCAGATGCTAGTGGACAGCTAGCAGTCTCTGCCACATAAACAAACTATAAAGGAAATGAATGATAACATTTAACTACATTAACTTAAAAATTCTATTCAACAAAGACAACAAAAAGGTTAAAAAGGTAAGCATCAGACAGGAGGAAAATGTTAGCAACATATATAGTTGACAAAAATTAGTATCTAGAATCTATGAATTCTTTCAAATCAATAAGAAAAAGAGAAAAAACAACAGAAAAGTAGGCAAAAGATGTAAACAAGCAGTCCTCAGAGGAAACCCAAGTGACCAATACACATGTGAGAAAAATAATCAGCCTCGTGAATAATTATCGTTGTTGTTTATTCACTAAGTCCTATCCAACTCTTTGTGACTCCATCAACGGCAGCACACCAGGCTTCCCTGTCCTTCACTGTCTCTTGGAGTTTGTTCAAACTCATGTCCATTGAATTGATGATGCCATCCAACCATCTTATCCTTTGTCACACCCTTGGGACTTCCCTGGTGGCTCAGATGGTAAAGCGTCTGCCTGCAATACAGGAGACCCAGGTTCGATCCCTGGGTTGGGAAGATCTCCTGGAGAAGGAAATGGCAACCCACTCCAGTAGTCCTGCCTGGAGAATCCCAGGGACGGAGGAGCATGGTAGGCTACAGTCCATGGGATCGCAGAATCAGACACGACTGAGCGGCTTCACTTCACTTCACTTCACTTCACTTCTCCTCCTGCCTTCATCTTTCCCAGCATTAGGGTCTTTTCCAGTGAGTCAGCTATTCACAATAGGTGGCCAAAATATTGGAGCTTCAGCTTCAGCATCAGTTCCTCCAATGAATATTTAGGGTTGACTTCCTTTAGGACCGACTGATTTGATCTCCTTGCTGTCCAAGGGACTCTCAAGAGTCTTCTCCAGCACAATTCGAGAGCATCAGTAATTAGGGAAAGGCAAATTAAAACCATAGACACCATTTCACATCCATCAGCTTTGCATGAAATTTTTAATCTGCAACACTAGAATACAGAGCAAGGGAACTCAATCACCGTTGGAAGTTGTATAAATCAGTGCAGCTGTTTTAGAGAATTTGATGCTCTTGAGAAAAGTCAAAGTGTACATATCATATGACCTAACCATTCCACCTTTAGACTGGTTTCCTGGAAAAACTCTTGCATCTGGGCACAAGGACGCTGTGCAAGGACATTCTAACAACACTGTGTGCAGTAGCAAACAAAAATATTACAAGCAACCTGAATGTTCATAAACTGGAAAAAGAATAAACAAACTGTGATGTGTTAACACAGTGGAACGCTTTATAGTCACTAAAAATAATTAGAGCCATGCAGATTAATATAGATGGATCTCACAAATATAACTCTGAACAAAAAGAGAAGGTTGCAAAAGAATCACACAGGACGATGCTACACATAAAGCTTGAGAATACGTCCAACAACTCCATATTTTGTTTGCTGCTGCTGCTAAGTCACTTCAGTCGTGTCCGACTCTGTGCGACCCCATAGACGGCAGCCCACCAGGCTCCCCCGTCCCTGGGATTCTCCAGGCAAGAACACTGGAGTGGGTTGCCATTTCCTTCTCCAATGCATGAAAGTGAAAAGTGAAAGGGAAGTCGCTCATTCATGTCCGACTCTTTGTGACCCCATGGACTGCAGCCTACCAGGCTCCTCCGCCCATGGGATTTTCCAGGCAAGAGTACTGGAGTGGGTTGCCATTGCCTTCTCCTGATATTTTGTTTAGGGATACATAAATTTGTGGTGGAAACAGAAAAGAATGCCCGGAAGGATGAACACAAAATTCAGAATGCTAGTTTCCTAAGGGCAGTGGGAAAGGGCTTTCTTTTCTTGGTGGCTCATTGGCAAAGAATCCGCCTGCTAATGCAGGAGATGTGGGTTGGATCCCTGGCTTGGGAAGATCCCCTGGAGGAGGAAATGGCAACCCACTCCAGTATTCTTGCCTGGAAAATCCATGGACAGAGGAGCCTGGTGGGCTACAGTCCATGAAGTTGCAAAAACTGAGCGAGGAAACAACAGCAAAAGACAGTGGGGCAGGGAAGGAGGAAGAGGCAGGCAAGGAAAGTGCTTGGGGGGTATCAGTTGAATTGATTGTAGTTTATTTCTTGAAAAGGGAGGTAGGTAGGTACACAAGTATATTTTAATCCTTTTTTTACGTTTAATCCTTTTTTACGTTTAATCCTTTTTTTAATCCTTTTTGTATGTCTAAAAATATTTCACAATAAATTTTTACATCGTGTTTTAAGAGAAGGGATTAGTAGCATCAGGACACAAGACAGTCCCATGGCCCTGGCCTCCTGGTGTTCACATCTGGTGCAGCGACCTCCTTTAAGTGATGATGTGTGTCTTCTGATACTAGGTTGTAACAGACGTTGGAGCTCCTGCCTTGTTCTCTTGCATCACCTACTCTAGGTAAGCCATCTGCCACGTTAGAAGATACCCATGTAGCTCTGTGAAGAGGCACACAGGGAGAAGAACTTCCCACCAGCGACTTGCACCAACTTGCCAGCCACATGTTTGAGCCACCTGGGAGTCCGATCTTCCGGCCTCAGTCAAGGACTGCAGCCCAGGTGACATCTGACTGCAGCTGTATGAGAAACCTGGAGCCAGGAGCACCCAGCCAGGCTGCTCTGCACTCCATACTCACAGAAACTACGGGAAGAAATAAATGATTCTTGTATTCAAGCACTATGGTTTGGGGTGATCTGTTATGCAGTCATAGATAACTACTGCGGGGTTGTATTGAGTGAGCACCAGGTTCCTTCAGATCTAGGCTTCTTGGATTCCTCCCACCCCTAACTCCATTCATCCAATCACTCAATCACTCAACTACTGTGTAGAAGAAACTTCAAAAGCCTTAGGATCACTTCTAACTCCCGTGGGGATCCAGTCCTGGGCTAGAAACATTCCAAAGAGTTAATAATTCAGATTTAGTAATTTTTAGTTTTACCTAGAAGAGATTCAGTGCATGAAAGAGATCCCCAACCCTTACTTTAATGCCATTGTAGAAAGCACAAGAAGAGTCTCCAGAGGGAGAGGGTCTTGTGCTTTAACATGGGGTTATATGTTTCCAAGGGGCATCCCAGGAGGCTCAGTGGTAAAGAATCTGCCTGCCAGTGCAGGAGACTTAAGAGATGCAGGTTCAATCCCTGGGTCAGGAAGATCTCCTAAAGAAGGAAATGGCTACCCACTCCAGTATCCTTGCCTGGAGAATCCCATGGACATAGGAGCCTGGCAGGCTATAGTCCATAGGGTCGAAAAGAGTTAGACACTACTGAAGCGACTTGGCACAGCATAGCACATATGTTTCCATAAGTATAGATTCTGGGATTGTAGTTGCTATGAAGTAGTAAAATGCTGGATTATATGTTTTAGCATACATATTCCCCTGAAAAGATTTCTTCCACTTGCCACAAATTTACTAGCTACTACATTTTTACTTCTCTGTCTGAACCACATCAGCCACTTCTGATCATTAGGCAGATCAGTAGGGTTTAGAAAACACACAAAGACTGACCCATCGCCAAATACACTTAAGAATCAGCCTACCAGCAAAGACACATCCCACAAAAACAGAACAAGAACAAAATTTGAAAGAGGCTGGTTGTGGGCGAAAGCAGGTATGTGCCAGCTCCGTGACCGCAGTTAAATGTGAAGTGCATCCCCATGGATGGATCCTGATGAGACACTATGGGGAAAGAAGCACAGCCTGCTGGGCTTAGAGAAACGCTTACCTGCCAGCAATGCTCCTTCTCAGTTCACTGTCTCTCCTTAAAGGTGCTTTGCAATTTTGCATTTACTTGGTATGATGAAAAGTCGCTGACCTGGAGTGAGAAGACCTGAGCAGGGGGAGGCTATAATTTAGGCTTCTTTCGTAGACTCCAGCTAACATAAAGACAACTTTACTGAAAGGAACCCAAAATAGCTCACAGGATGGAAAGAAGAGCTGAACAGCCAAGCTTTGAGCCATCCTGGGGATCAGGTAACAAGAAGCCACCGCCCTTCTCTTTACATGGTTTCAATATCTTCCTCCCCCAGGGAGTCTCCCCAAGAGATTCAACCGTCCAGCATAAAGAGTCCAGAGGCTAGCTAGAGGCTATATGCCCAACCCCTGGCGGTGAGGGATGAAAGGGATTGGAAAGATGGGGCAGTGTTGTGACTGACAGCCCCACCAGAATGCAATGATTAAGGAAAAGTCAGTTTCCTAGAGAAAGGGATGCTGGGCTGGCCAGCAAGAGCTATCCACTCACTGTCTAGCCTTATATGCTCACAGGTCATGCACCTATCAGAGTTGCCTTTAAATCTCTGCAAATCTTAAGTTCTTGCTCATCGCCTCTTCTTGGATGTAGAAGCAAGAGCCTTTCCTTCTGACACCCATGCCCCTCAGAGGCCTGAAAGGAGCTACAGCAACCTCGGGGGCACTAGATCCTGCAGGTCCAGAGCTATGAGCCCCAGTCACAGCTGTCATCAGGCAGGGAAACCAGTCAATGGCTTCCAGAAGAGTTGTCGGAACCAATAATCTGAGGTTTAGAAGAAATGCAACTGCTCGGCCTTTATGGGCAGGGTGTCTCTAAAGTGACCACTTGTGTCTCCCTCATCATCTCTGAGACCCTCCCCTGTAGGGAGCACCTGCAGTGTTGGGCAGGATGATACAGTTTCAAGCCCTGCCTGCAGCTCAGGCTGTGCCGCCAAGGCAAGTAAAAAAACTGCCAAAGGAGTTACAAAGAAATGGTAGCAAACCTTTCATCAGGTCACGTGGTGCAGACTGCTTTTCCCTTTTACTCCAAATGCTGTTTCCAGAGCCCTGGCAAACTGATGGACCTCTCTCTCCCACTCCCCTAGCTCCCCTGTCCCCTTTGAGGTCCTCGATTTGTAAATTTTTTTTTTCTGGTTCTCTCCTCACTGGCCCCATTTCTTCTCAATCACAAACAGAATGTTGGCAAATAGAGGTGAGGAGGAACCAGCGTTTTGGAGACAGGATGGGGAGAAGTGGGAGGTTGCTTAGAAAGCCAAACGCAGCCTTGAACAGCCTCGTGGAAACTTCTCTCATCCCTCATCTCAGACATGATCCCTGGGGAACTGAGAACAATAAAGAACCGTGAAGAGCGGTGACCAGATGGGGTCATAGCCCCACCTAGGAGTTCCCTTTCGGACCCCCCAGGAACACAGGTGTCCTCCAATGCTTACCCTGCTACCACAGACCTGTTCAGTGACCCTCCCTCCTCCTCTGGGTACTGGCGGGGGAATTTTCTTTGTTCCCAGTCCTTAAAACGGTAATGATTTTCCTTTTCATCCCTGAAACTTGCAATGTCACCATGGGAGACAAATGCATCAGTGTTAGTAATCCTCAGATGAAAGGTACTTTACACGTGTGAAAGAATGAGCTTTAATTTTGTCTCTCGGGTATATGGTGAGGATTAATTAGTTAATCTTAGCAAAGTGCTATAATTGGCAGGAGGAATTACCAAAACCCTGGGGAAGGAGTAGCTGCAACTGCAGTCACTTCAAACTGTTCTGCTGCGAACAGCAGCTGAGGCAGGGGCTCTGGTCTCTCAGATGTCACAGACTGTCTCACTTTCCAGCAACACTCTAGACTATATGTGCCTGGTCAGGGGTGAAAAGGTGAAAATAACTTTGGGAGCAGGAGTGAGGGGAGACACTAATGTACAGAGAAAAGTCAGGACCTGAATCACTCTCTGATTCTCTTCTCACCATTGACCCCTACCTGAGCCCTGGAGCGTATCTGTGTGAAATGGAGCATGTGGGGCCTGACCCAGCACAGAGCTGCCCCCAGGAGGACAAGGAAGGCTCCCTAGCTCAGGACATGCAGCAGACAGATCCTGAACCTCTCTAGGGCCCCATGTTCTCATTTGTAAGATTAAGAAGGTGAGCCCGATGTCTAGGTACTGCAGACAGCGCCACATGTGCACAGCAATCGCCTGTGCCCATCCAGCACTTAGGGCATGCCAGCCATTCTTCTACGCCTTCACTCCTATTAACTCCACGATCATGGCAGCCCATAAAGGTAAGAGGTTATTTTCCCCACCTTTCAGAGGTGGTAATGGTTATGTTTGAAGCCGGGTGGTCAGGTCCTACAGCCCACACTTTTTTAAGAAACTTTTTTTGTATATTGGAGTAAAGCTGACGAACGATGTTGTGTTAATTTCAACTGTAGACGGAGTGATTCAGTTATACGTATACGTGTATCTATTCCTAAAGGAAATCAGTCCTGAACATTCATTGGAAGGACTGATGCTGAAACTGAAGCGCCAATACTTTGGCCACCTGATGCGGAGAACTGATTCACTGGAAAAGACCCTAATGCTGGGAAAGATTGACGGCAGGAGGAGAAGGGGATGGCAGAAGTGAGATAGTTGGATGGCTTCACCAACTTGATGGACATGAGTTTGAGCAAGCTCCGGGAGTTGGTAATGGACAGGGAAGCCTGCCATGCTGCAGTCCATGGCATTGTAAAGAGTCGGACATGACTGAGCAACTGAACTGAACTGATTCATTTTTAAATTCTTTTCCCAACTATGTTGTTACAGAATATAGGGCAGAGTTCCCTGTGCTGTACAGTAGGTCCTTGTTGATTATCTATTTTAAATACAACAGTGTATACATGTCAATCCCAAACTCCTAACCTTTCCCCCAACCCTTCCCCTCTGGTAACCATAAGTTCTTTCTTTAAGACTGCGAATTTGTTTCTATTTTGTAAATAAGTTCATTTGTATTTTTTTTTTAGATTCCACATTTGATATTTCTCTTTCTTTATCTGACACTTCGCTCAATAATAGCATGTTGCTGCAAATGGCATTATCTCATTCTTTTTAATGACTACTATTCCATTGTACATAGACATCACATCTTCTTTATCCATTCTTCTGTCAGAGGACATCGAGGTTATTTCTGTGTCTTGACTCTTGTAAACAGTGCTACAATGAACACTGGGATGCTTTCATCCTTTCAGACCATGTTTTTCTCCAGGTATATGCCCAGGAGCTACAACCCACATTTTAAACTATTACATCATGCTGCCTCCTTTCTTACAAATATTCATGTATTTATTTGGTTGTGCTGGGTCTTAGCTGTGGCATATGGGATCTAGTTCCCGGACCAGGGATTGAACCCAGGCTCCCTGCGTTGGGAATGCAGAGTCTTAGCCACTGGACCACCAGGGAAATCCCCATGCTGCCTCCTTAAGGAAAAATCTCTTCATGAATCTCTCTGTTCACAAAGAACCCAGAGTGAGGGGAAAACATTCTAAAAGTACCAAACGTGAAACTCTTGGAGGCTCTCCACAATTTAAGCCTAAACTCACAGAAAGAAACAGCGCTGTTATTCTTCCAGGTGTCTGAACTACTGTAGCATTTAAAAAGGAGATTGGGAGTACAGCAGCTCTCTCCTCTGAGCTTTTAACGGTATTAAAGTGAGTTACATGTTGGCTTTTAAACCTAGATTGTATCCTTAAACTAAAATAACAGTTGTTTAGACGACATCGATGTTTTTGGCAGTCTCTTAGCAAAGCTGGCCAATTATGTGAACCCAAAACACTAAGCTTATCTGGTTTGCAAAAGCCATTTGGAGACTTAAGTGCACTGATATGAGTAGCTTTTCAAGGGAATCTGAAGAAGAAATCTAAGCACGAGACTTTTTATCTGCTCTTGTCTGGCTCCCTATTCTAATACATCAATTAGTCAATGAACAGTTGATATTCGCATGGTGCACTGGGTAGATATGAGGTCTATGGTTGTGCCCCAAAACAGCAATTATTTATGTCAGTACCTGACTTTTATTTGCTCTCTTTTTCTCAGTCCAGTTTCTTCTAAAACTAGCAGTACATTTAATAAGCAAACTCTTAGGTGAATTTCTTGCATTTATAGTCACTCATTAGAAAGCCTAGGTTTTAGCTGTCCTGGGTCAGTGAGTCAGAAGCCTGTGGGGTATACAGGGATTCTCTGTGCTGTGCTGTGCTTAGTCTCTCAGTCATGTCCGACTCTTTGCGACTGCATAGACTATAGCCCGCCAGGCTCCTCTGTCCATGGGGATTCTCCAAGCAAGAATACTGGAAGGAGTCTCTGGGCTTTGTTAAATCTGATTCTGACTCTGTAGGTCTGGGGTGGGGCTGAGGTCCTACACCTCTAATAATTCCTACTGCTGGTCCCCTGCTCAGATTGAGAATCTACCTCTTATACCTCAGTGAATGGACAAGAGCAGCGGCTCTGGTGACAAACCAATCTGACTAGGAGTCATCAGAGGTGGTGCCTTTGTAGCATATTTCAAGGGCTCTGCTTGGTAATGACCTTCCATCTCCAGAAGAGGGGGAAAAAGCCACCCCAAGTAAGTTCTTCCTTCATCTTCTTAATATAGATGAAGAGAGATATCAATTTATTCCAGGTTTTGGTGAGGACAGGCACTAAGGGTACTATGGGGTGCTGGGGACACCATGAGGGGAGCTAAGGGATGCAGAAATGGGGAGGGACCGGGAATGATGGAAGGAAGGCTGGACCTGGGGACCCGAGGAGATGCCACAGGTGTACCGTGCCTTCCACCAGTGACGGAGGATCCTGATGAAAGGCAGGTTGGCCTTGGGCTTACAGTCCTGCCCAACTTTCCTGCACATGTAGCTTCAATAAGGGGTTTTCCTGATACAGAAAGAGAACCAAAGCTTAGAGCTGGAGCCTGCATGAAGCTTCTAAGAAGGAGAAAGAAGCAGCAGGGGACTTCAGGGGGAGGAGGGATCTGTGCACTTAAGAACACAGGCCCTGGATCCAGGTGGGCTGGGTTCAAATCCTGCCCCAGTCACCCACCAACTATCTGTCTTAGGGCTTTGCTTCCTTGCTGGTCAAACAAGATGGGAAGAAATTAAGAATTTACTCCAATATCCACTCCCATCTTCTTCCTTCGGAGAAGGAAATGGCACCCCACTCCAGTACTCTTGCCTGGAAAATCCCATGGATGGAGGAGCCTGGTGGGCTGCAGTCCATGGGGTCGCTAAGAGTCAGACATGACTGAGTGACTTCACTTTCACTTTTCACTTTCATGCACTGGAGAAGGAAATGGCAACCCACTCCAGTGTTCTTGTCTGGAGAATCCCAGGGACGGGGAAGCCTGGTGGGCTGCCATTTCTTCCTTAGAACTCAAGTATTTACATTGCTGACTGTGAAACATTAAGATTAGATTTCTCAGCCTCCTTTGCAGCTAGATATAAACATGTAACTAAATTCTAACCAATGAAATGTAAGCAAAAGTATTGTTTGGATTTCTAAGAATAAGAAAAGGTGGCCCCTTCACCCTCCTCTCCTGCTTCTTGCTGCCTGAAACAGAGATGTGATGATTGGAGCTACTGAGGAAAACATGTAACTATAAGCTCCATATGGTGGAACAGAAAGATCGAGCTCTCTCATGAGACCATGGAGCCACCATATCAGTAGCAGCCCGGCCTACTTCTAAGTATTTTATTATTTTTTTTAAATGGGAGAAAAATTAACTTCCATCTTATTTAAGCCATTACTGTTTAGGATATTTCTGCATAAGCAGCTGAACTTAATATTAACTGATACAAGGATAAGATTAGCAACTACCTCACCCCGTGTGTGTGAGAACTAAATGAGAGAATGTGCATAAAATTCTTAGCACAATTACAAGCATGTATAAGTCTCAATAATTGTTTGTTATTATTATTTACTGATTGAGAGAGACAGAGCTTAGAATGATAGCTCAGAGCTAACTTGACAAGGAACTCAGTCACCAACCAGGCCCCAAAGTTTAAAAATGGGATGAAAATAAATAAATAAATAAAAATGGGATGACTGAGACCCAGAGAGGCAGAGGCTATTGAACAGAACACCCAGCCTGAAAGAGGCAGCCCAAGCCTCCTCACGTCCATGTGCTGCAAAGCCTTTCTCAAAGCTGAGGAGTGGCTGAGACAGGATGAATCAAGTCACAAGGTGATCCCTAAATAATAGGAAACATGAATGTCCTGAGGGGAGCTAAACATTTAATTCTGAGGCTTTCATTCAAACAAAATCACTCTACATTTGATTATTTACTTAACTACCAGGAAACAGGGGGTTGCGGGAGGAGGGATGAATAAGGAGATCAGGGTTGGCTTCATAATGGACTGTGCGGTGTTTGTGTCTGGAAGCCTGCCAGGTCCATCAACTGCTGCTGTGGACGGAGGCCTGAGATACAGGTCATGAAGGAAGTGGGCTTTTTTGATATCTCTTCCTCGGCTGGCCCCTGCCCTGGACCCAGAAAGAAATACTCCCCAGGTGCTCTAAAGAGTCCCCTCCTGGGCTGTCTGATGCCAGAGGCCTATGAATGCTCACTCACTCATCTTCCCAACTCTGACCCACAGAATCCCTTGCCTGCCTTAAACTCAACAAGGCAATCTTGGTCTGTTTGATGCTCCTCAGAGACAGGACTCAGTCTGGTTTCCTTGGGTCTGTAGCAAGACCACAGAGGATGGCGTGACCTTGATGACTTGAGAGCCCCCTGCCCCTAATCTGCTCAGAATAGCAATCTCCATCCAAACAGTCACACATGCCACCAAAACGCTGGCTCCAGTCGTTCAAGGAAGCTCCACAATAAGTTACCCAGAAAGCTTCCTGGGCAGGAATGACAAACGGTTGTTCTTCATGTGCCACCTGCTTACTTAGTACCAGTTTCCTGGAGAGCTGTGTCGAGAAGGATTCTGAAGCTCAGCAGTAAGAAATTCTGCAGTGTACTAGCATTGCCATGGGCCTGGCAAGAGAAAAATCATGGGTTCCTACGTTTGCCATCCTCAGCCTAGATTTCAGATGAGCAAGAGGTGTGTTAGACCATCAACCTCAAACTAGTTCATCACAGATCTGTGTCTTAGAGGAACTGTGGAGCACCAGCCTGCAGCTCGTAAACACATCCTGACTCCCTTCTCACACACAGCTTACATAAAGAATCATTCCAAGTTGCCCTCATTTTTGCCATTTTTGCCTTTGAAAGCACTTAATCAGCAGAATTCACTGAACGGTATATGGTTGGGTGTTTACTCTGAACAACTAAAGCATAAGTAAAATACAGAATATCACTCTGGGCGCACGTTCTCTTCTCTGGAAATCCCCAATCTCCATTTTGGGGGATGGGCCCCTGGCAGGTGCTCAGCCACATCATCTTGTCCACAGCAAGAGTCACGGAGCAGGGAAACCACAAGGGGCTGCAGTTCCCTGGGGATGGTCAAAATAGAGTTGTTACCACAGCGGAGTCCGAAGAGATGAAAGGCAAGAGGGGCTGCTAGAACTTGGAAGCAGAGAGTCATGCTGAGAAGGTAAACTTAAGATAACCTGTGATTGCTGGCCAAGAGACTGGCCAACCCAAGGCATTTCCCAAGTTAGGAGCCCGGGGAAGAAGCATACTGATCTCATTCTCCTTTCTTCCTCTGATTTCCTGGTAGGATACACCATGGACCAAACCCAACCGGAAATCAAGAGAACAGGAACCCATTTATACAGTCGCTAAAGCCCATCATAGTTCACAGAAGCAGAGGACAGAGTGGGAAGGGTAGAAAGCCAACTGGAGAGGCAAATGGGAATGACCTAGCACAGGTCTAGAGAACTCCTGCCCTGGTCTCCCTTCCCCTTGAGATCTGGGAAATCGGTGATTTCTGGGACTTGCTGAATTTTTCCAGTTTCCTCCCAGTAGAGCATTTTTTCTGCTTAAGCTAGCTAGACTTGGTTTCTGACATTTGTCACCCAAAGAATCTTATTATCATGCCCAGCCTGTGTGAGAACGACCATATGTAGACAGTAAAACCCCAGTGAATTCCACTCGTGCTCAGCCACACCAGAGCAGCCCCAGCTCACACTCAGAGCTGTCTCTTCATGCCAGCCACCAGCATTTTGGGATTGACTGATCTGGTATTTCCTAAATAATAATCTGTTGAAAAAAGTGATTGTTCATAGTTAGTTATCAATAAGAAAATGATAAAGCTGAGTGCATCCCCCAAAACTCAAGTGTGTTATAATGAACTACATATACAATAATGTATATTCTATCCTAAGTTTAGATACTGAGTTATTACTTGATTTACAATTCCAAGGATTTTTCCCTTGGGAGAGGGGATGATGGAATCCATCCTGTTTAGCACTCACAGAACTTTGACCAAGATACTTAATGTGAATTTTTTTAAATAGTCTGAAAGTAGGAAATGAGAAAGGAAGAAAATTTGCACTAATTACTCAAAAAACAAAAAAAAAAAAAAAGAAAAGAAAAAACAGTCAACTTTGTATAAATAAAATTTACTCTGCAAGTGATTTTCAACAAGAACTTTGTTTAGGCACTCTTGTGGGCTTGTGCATTTCAAAAAAAAAATCATATGGTAAAATGAAAATTAGTATGTTGAATTACAAATCCCTCAGAATATGACCTTATTTGAAAATAGAGTATTTAAGGAAGCAAGTTAAAATAATGTCATTACGGTGGGCCCAAATCCAGTATGGCTGAAGTTCTTATAAGAAAAGGAAATCTGGATACAGACACACACAGAAGGAAGACTGTCTGCAAACACAGAGAAGATGGCCATCTACAAGCCAAGGAGAGAAGCCGGGAACAGATCCTGCCCTCAAGGCCCTTAGAAGATATCCAAATTTGATCTTGGCCTTCTAGCCTCCAGAACTGTGAGAAAATAGATTTCTATTGTTTGAGCCAACCAGCCTGTGGTATCTTGTTATGGCACCCTGACAAACAAATACAAGCACCATAACAGCAATACCAGCAAACACTTGCACAGGGGTTGTTAAATGCCAGGCACTGCTTTCAACGTGACGCACGTTGACTCATTCAATCTTCACAGCTTCTGGAGGTAAGATCATGTTTATCATTTCTATGTGATAGATGAGGAAACTGAGGCATGGAGAGGTTCAGTCACTTGTCTAATGTCACACATGAAACAAATAGAAGAATTTGGATAATAAAAGTCACTCTAAATTCAGACTCTATACCCTACCGCCTCTTGGGTGCAGAACTTCAAGATTCCCTCTCCTACCCCTACTCCTAAGCTGCTACTAGCTAGACCGCATGAAAAGTCAGATCATACAGGTGCATCCATACTCAAGTACTCAAGCCCCTTTGATGGGGACTTCCCTGCTGTCCAGTGGCCAGGACTCCACACTCCCAATGCAGGGGGCCCTGGTTTGAACCTGGTCCCTGGGAAACCTTGCTCCCTGGTCAGGGAACAAGATCTCACACGCTGCAACTAAGGGTTTGCATGCCACAACTAAGGGTTTGCATGCCACAGCTAAGAGTTCAAATGCTGCAACTAAAAAGAGGCCATGTTCTGCAACTAAAGATCCTGCATGCTGCAATTAAGACCCAGTGCAACCAAGTAAAAAAATAAACATATATTTTAAATTTTAAGCCCCTATGATGAATCTGATACCCTCAGAGACATTGAAACCACACTGTCATGAATTGAATTTTGAGTTCCCCCAAATTCATATGTTGAAATTCTAACCCCCATGTGAGGGTATTATGAGGCGGGGCCTTGAGAGATGAAGCCCTCCTGAATGGGCTTATACCATTATAAGAAAACACGAGAGATGATTTTTCTCTTGGCCATGTGAGGGTATAATAAGAAGATGCTCCTCTGCAAACCAAGAAGAGTGTCCTCATGGATACTGGATTTGCTACCACCTTATTCTCGGACTTCCCAGCCTACAGAACCAGGAGAAATAAATGTCTGTGGCTTAAGCCACCAGTTTATGATACTCTGTTATAGCAGCCCAAACTGAGACACAGTCTTAAAAATTACTGGGGATAAGACATGGGAGACTGAACCAACCTTATTCCACAATCGAGGCATGCAGTTCAGTTCAACATAATCTGATGGGGTGATATAGTATGCTTCCCCAAGTGCTTATGGATCATGCTGGAACTTTGCCAATTAAAGTCCTGTCGGATCTATTTACTTATCCAGGGATGCTCCCAGGACAATTAAAGGCATGCAGCTTAGGCACTGCCTTTGAAACCCCTTTCCTGCTGCTTGCCAGTGTCAACAGCCACCACCACCACCAGCACCACTTGGCATCACCTCCAAAGGGGGTGGATGAAGCCAAAACAGTATCTGCTTCATCAGGTTGTTGTGAGAATTGAATTTAATTTTAGTAGATAGTGAGCTCTCAGTAAATGTTAGTCCTTTTTCCCATTGCAACCACTTGCTATAGCCTTGTAAAGGCTAAAGATGAAACTGTTGGCTATAAACTTGTGCCGTGTTTACATTTTAACTCATTTTATTAAACTGAACCTCCTCTCCTGACTTTTGCAGGGCTAGTGACTTGTGTGCAGGCAGATGTGAAAGATACGGGCTGTGCCCAGCCTGTACGGTCAGCATGTGCTTGTGAGTACTACGCTTGCTGCAGGAACTCTTTCATCTCAGTAGCTGCCTGGAAGGGAAGGCGGCTCATGACATATGAAAACAGGGAAGAGGCATTCTCTGCCCAGAATCAGCATTCTGAAAGGATGACCCTGTTCATCCCAGTCATGTTTTGGCCAGACTCTCCTGTCCATCAAAAGTGCTAATATCCAGCTGCTGTGAAATACAGGAGCTGTGATTTATTCTGCAGTGCACCGTGCCAGTCCAGACCATGCTTCAAAATCCTGGTTTTCCCCTTTGCACAAAAGAGTTTGGACAAAACAAAGCTGGGATGAGCAAGGTCATGAGCTCCTATACCCTACTGGCCAAAGAATGGGAGACAAAGGCAAAACAAAGACTGGCTATCCAAAGCTTTGCAGATTGTGGGAAGTGGTGTTGCCAAGGTGATGATTTAGCGCTAGACAGGAGGAGCTGGTGTTAACAAGGACAGGAGACCCAAGCCACATTTCCTGAAAGGGAAGAGAGCAACTCAGAGGGAATTTACCACCAATTGGTAGGATTTCCATGTTTTGTCTAAAATATGTATTTCGAGCCTGCCTTATGTTGGAAAATTTTGTTCAGAACTCTGAACTCTGAACACAGCAGACTTATCACATCCTGACTGTCAGAGATAATTTAAAATCAGATGCGAGGGAAGGAAGGGACATTAAAAGTCATGGTTGTTGTCCAATCCAAGCCTGATAAAAAAGCATTTGATAACGGTCTATTTATAGAGACATATGGGATGGTCATCAGCAGCACAGAGCCCAGGCACTGGGCCCCAGGTCCAATGCCGGATTTTGCAAGAGACACTCACTAGTTAGGGAAATCATTTAACCTCCTGGTACTCAGATTAGATCACCAATGAAAACGAGTAAGACCCATACAATTTCAGATTGGAGAGAAAAAGGCAGGAAAAGCCTGACTCCTCACATTTAGTTTGGAATATTAACTATTCCTTTTCTTTTTTAAAACCAGAACACATTGTCAGGGGACAACAGATCAACATGTTTGTTTATTTATGCTTAACTCATCGACTTGCCTACCAAGGACTATTAGGTGTTCTAATTTCTAAGCCAATTCTGTATTTGAATAAAAATGTGGTTTTTTTCTAAGAGAAAGTCAACTCCAGGCAGATCTATATTCAACTCAAAACTCACCTCTGCACCCTTCAAGTCATTTACTCAGTTCTCTTATTTTATAAACAGTGGAAGTTATTTATTAGCAAGTGAGAAAAGTCACGCAATAAAACCAGGGGACTGTGCCCACTATTAAGCCATGAACAGTTTCTTTAGAAACTAGGAAGGGAATAAAGGCAGAGCCTGAGGGCACAGCCAAGGAGCATGGTTACTTCTCTGATATAAAACTGGGATCTAAGTGTTTTCTGAGTGTTTGTTACAGACACAGCACAGAATCTCACAAGCTAAATGAACAGACATCACCAAGACAGCAACATCTTCTGCATGACACATTACTGGTTGGCCAAGTGCTTTGCTTTTATCTATATTCCTTCATTTGATTCTCACACCCCTTTGAAAAGTCAACAGATAAGGTATGGACTGTTATCTCTATTTTATGGAAGGGGCAACAGATGCCCGTAGAGTATCTAAGGCAGCTTTGTAAACAGGGAATGATGTAACCTATGAGGTTTTTACAGCCACCAAACAACAGAGCCAGGATCTAAATCTAGAGCCTCAGATTGCTAACCCTGTCCTATAAAAACCTCAAGACATCATGACCACCATCTCCAACTTCCAAAATGAAACTTTCTGTTCAAACATAAAGGCCCCACAAGTAGTCATGACATCCACGTAAAAGCAGACTCCTTTCTCTGTGGAATTTCACTCAGCATTATTCTCAGATCAGATCAGATCAGTCGCTCAGTCGTGTCCGACTCTTTGAGACCCCATGAATCGCAGCACGCCAGGCCTCCCTGTCCATCACCAACTCCCGGAGTTCACTCAGACTCACGTCCATCGAGTCAGTGATGCCATCCAGCCATCTCATCCTCTGTCGTCCCCTTCTCCTCCTGCCCCCAATCCCTCCCAGCATCAGAGTCTTTTCCAATGAGTCAACTCTTCGCATGAGGTGGCCAAAGTACTGGAGTTTCAGCTTTAGCATCATTCCTTCCAAAGAAATCCCAGGGCTGATCTCCTTCAGAATGGACTGGTTGGATCTCCTTGCAGTCCAAGGGACTCTCAGAGTCTTTTCCAACAGCACAGTTCAAAAGCATCAATTCTTTGGCGCTCAGCCTTCTTCACAGTCCAACTCTCACATCCATACATGACCACAGGAAAAACCATAGCCTTCACTAGACGGACCTTTGTTGGCAAAGTAATGTCTCTGCTTTTGAATATGCTATCTAGGTTGGTCATAACTTTTCTTCCAAGGAGTAAGCGTCTTTTAATTTCATGGTTGTAGTCACCATCTGCAGTGATTTTGGAGCCCAGAAAAATAAAGTCTGACACTGTCTCCACTGTTTACGCATCTATTTCCCATGAAGTGGTGGGACCGGATGCCATGATCTTCGTTTTCTGAATGTTGAGCTTTAAGCCAACTTTTTCACTCTCCACTTTCACTTTCATCAAGAGGCTTTTGAGTTCCTCTTCACTTTCTGCCATAAGGGTGGTGTCATCTGCATATCTGAGGTTATTGATATTTATCCCGGCAATCTTGATTCCAGTTTGTGTTTCTTCCAGCCAAGCGTTTCTTATGATGTACTCTGCATAGAAGTTAAATAAGCAGGGTGACAATATACAGCCTTGACGTACTCCTTTTCCTATTTGGAACCAGTCTGTTGCTCCATGTCCAGTTCTAACGGTTGCTTCCTGACCTGCATACAGATTTCTCAAGAGGCAGGTCAGGTGGTCTGGTATTCCCATCTCTTTCAGAATTTTCCACAGTTTATTGTGATCCACACAGTCAAAGGCTTTGGCATAGTCAATAAAGCAGAAATAGATGTTTTTCTGGAACTCTCTTGCTTTTTCCATGATCCAGCGGATGTTGGCAATTTGATCTCTGGTTTCTCTGCCTTTTCTAAACCCAGCTTGAACATCAGGAAGTTCACGGTTCACATACTGCTGAAGCCTGGCTTGGAGAATTTTGAGCATTACTTTACTAGCGTGTGAGATGAGTGCAATTGTGCGGTAGTTTGAGCATTCTTTGGCATTGCCTTTCTTTGGGATTGGAATGAAAACTGAGCTTTTCCAGTCCTGTGGCCACTGCTGAGTTTTCCAAATTTGCTGACATATTGAGTGCAGCACTTTCACAGCATCATTTTTCAGGATTTGGAATAGATGAACTGGAATTCCATCACCTCCACTAGCTTTGTTTGTAGTGATGCTTTCTAAGGCCCATTTGACTTCACATTCCAGGATGTCTGGCTCTAGGTCCATGATCACACCATCGTGATTATCTGGGTCGTGAAGATCTTTTTTGTACAGTTCTTCTGTGTATTCTTGCCATCTCTTCTTAATATCTTCTGCTTCTGTTAGGTCCATACCATTTCTGTCCTTTATCGAGCTCATCTTTGCATGAAATGTTCCTTTGGTATCTCTGATTTTCTTGAAGAGATCCCTAGTCTTTCCCATTCTGTTGTTTTCCTCTATTTCTTTGCATTGATCGCTGAAGAAGGCTTTCTTATCTCTTCTTGCTATTCTTTGGAACTCTGCATTCAGATGTTTATATCTTTCCTTTTCTCCTTTGCTTTTTGCTTCTCTTCTTTTCACAGCTATTTGTAAGGCCTCCCCAGACAGCCATTTTGCTTTTTTGCATTTCTTTTCTATGGGAATGGTCTTGATCCCTGTCTCCTGTACAATGTCACGAACCTCATTCCATAGTTCATCAGGCACTCTATCTATCAGATCTAGGCCCTTAAATCTATTACTCACTTAGCATTATTCTAGAGCATCACAAAATCTTAGATATGAAAATACTCCCTAGTCCAGTGTTCTTTTTTTATAAACAGATGAAGAAATTAGGTAATTTGCCCCAAATAACACAGCTGAATGATTTGTACTAGTTAAAATTTTAAAATCAATTCACTCATTCCACAGGTTATAATTAGAAAGTGTCCATTTACATAATGTGACCTTAATTAAACACCATATTTAAGTGGGCAATTAGGTGGCCTTAATCTGATTCTACTTGTTCTCAAGTGATTCAAAGTTAAAAATTCATAGCACATGCTCCAGATGCCAAAGACAGGTAGCTGGGAAAAACTGGATAGTTACATGTAAAAGAATAAAATTAGAGCATTTTCTAACACCATATACAAAAATAAAATTTTAAATGGCAGACCTAAATATAAGACTCAGTTCAGTTCAGTCACTCAGTCATATCTGACTCTTTGTGACTCCATGGCCTGTAGCACGCCCAACTCCCTGTCCAAAAACAAAATATAAGACTGGAAACCATAAAACTCCTAGAAGAAAACATAGGTGGAAAATTCTTTGACATAAATCATGGAAGTATTTTTTTGGACCTGTCTCCTAAGACAATGCAAACAAAAGCAAAAATAAACAAATGAGACCTGCTGCTAAGTCACTTCAGTCGTGTCTGACTCTGTGCGACCCCATAGATGGCAGCCCACCAGGCTCCCCTGTCCCTGGGATTCTCCAGGCAAGAACACTGGAGTGGGTTGCCATTTCCTTCTCCAATGCATGAAAGTGAAAAGTGAAAGTGAAGTCGCTCAGTTGTGTCCGACCCTCAGCGACCCCATGGACTGCAGCCTACCAGGCTCCTCTGTCCATGGGATTTTCCAGGGGAATACTGGAGTGGGGTGCCATTGCCTGCTTTTGCTTAGTAAATGAAACCATCAACAATTTACTGAGTGAGAGAAACTATCTGCAAATGATATGACTGATAAGGGGTTAATATCCAAAATATATAAACAGCTCACACAACTCAATATCAAAAAACAAACAATCCAATTAAAAAATGACAGGAAGACCCAAACAGATTTCTTTTTCAAAGAAGACACACAGATGGCCAACAGGTACGTGAAAAGATGCTTGACGTCATTAATCATCAGAAAAATGCAAATCCAAACCACAATGAGATATCACCTCACACCTGTCAGAATGGTTATCATCAAAAAGACCACACATAAACAAGTGTTGTCAAGGACGTAGAGAAAAGGGACCCCTCCTACAGTCTTGGTGGGAATGCGAATTGGTGTGGCCACTGTGGAAAACAGTATGGAAATTCCTCAAGAAACAGGAAAACAACTACCATATGATCCAGCAATTTTACCCCTGGGTATACATCTGAATAAAATAAAAACACTAACTGGAAAAGATACATAGGTATAGAAGTAACCTAAGTGTCCATCAATAGATGAACGGATAAAGAAGATGTGGAGTATACTTGCAATGGAATACTACTCAGTCATGAAAAAGAGTGAAATTTTGCCATTTGCAACAACGTGGATGGACTTAGAGGGTATTATGCTTAGTGAAATAAATCATACAAATACTGCATGATGTAGAATCTAAAACGTAAGACTAACTATTGAATATAATTCTAAAAAGAAACAGACTCACAGCTATAAAGAACAAACGAGTGGCTACCAGCGGGGAGAGAGAAGGGGGAAGGGCAAGACAGGGATAGGAGAGTAAGAGATATAAACTATGATGTAGAAAATAAATAAGCTACAAGGACATATTGCACAGCACAGAGACTACAGCCAATATTTTATAATAATTATAAATGGAGTATAAACTTTAAAGATTGTGAATTACTATGTTGTACACCTGAAACTTATATAATATTGTAAAGCAACTATACCTCAATTAAAAAAAAAGAGAGGTAAACCAGTCAATTATTTGGGATATAAATAATAGCTGCTGTTTGCTATTTAGTCGCTAAGTAATGTCTGACTCTTTGCACTCCCATGGACTGTAACTCCCCAGGTTCCGCTGTCCATGGGATTTTCCAGGCAAGAACACTGAAGTGGGTTCCCATGTCCTTCTCTGGGGGATCTTTCTGAATCAGGGATTGAACCTACATCTGTTGTCTGGCAGGTGAATTCTTCACCACTGAGCCCACCTGGAAGCCCACAAATAACAGAGAAGCCCCAACTAAAGCAGGCTTTCTAGGTAGTTTAAACAATAAAGAATCTGCCTGCAATGAGGGAGACTTGGGTTCGATCCCTGAGTCGGGAAGATCCCCTGGAGAAGGGCATGGCAATGCAGTCCAGTATTCTTGCCTGGAGAATTCCACGGACAGAGGAGCCTGGTAGGTTATAGTCCATGGGGTCGCAAAGAGTTGGACACAAGTAAGTGACTAACACAACTCTCCAACTAAAAGAAGCTTAAACAATAAGAAACATGTATTATCTCACATAACTAGTCCAGAAGTAGGGCAATTCCAAAGTTGATTAATTCAGTGGCTCCAAAATGTTACCAGGAACCCAGGCTCTTCCTTTCCATCATACTCTGTAATGACCAGGTTTGGGGCTCGTGTATTATAACACTGTTGTTTAACTACGGTCCTGCCCCAGGCCCAGGCAGCACAGGCAGACACTGTGTCCAGGGCAGGAAAAGAAACGCCCCTTCCCCTGGCCCCTTTCTTAGAACAGAGAGAACCAGTCCCAGGAGCCCCACTGAAGACGTCCTCCCTTGTCTCATTGTCTCCCTTGTCACACTGTGACAAGAATTGCGTCAAGTGTCTATCTCTAAACTAGTAACCCAAGGTAAAGGGGACAGAATTCAGGACTGGCTTAGAATAATCAAGACCCAGACCCATTCCTGCCCCATGTGAGCCTACCTCCCTAGGCTCCCACACAGTTTTCACAAAGGCTCGTGTCAGCCTTGGTCATGCTGAAGGTCAGAGTTAGTATTTTTCAAAGTAAAGGTTGTGATCCATTAGCAAGGTAAAATCAATTTAGTGAGTCACCATCAGCATTTTTAAAATGAAATAAAATAGAGTGCCTTGCATGCAAAGGCAAGTATTATTTCAAGAAACTTTCGTTCCAGTTTTTGTTTGTATAAACACTGTGTTGTGAGTGTGTGCTGCATGGTAATTACTTCCTACCATGGGTCATAGTCAAAAGGCTTGAAACCCACTACACCAGAAGGTACTTTTTCTAAGGGCAGAGCTCTGCTCTGTTCATTTCTGGGTCCTCAGTGCCCGGTATATAAGACACTTTAAGTATATGTTTAGTTCAGTTCAGTTCAGTTCAGTCGCTGAGTCGTGTCTGACTCTTTGCGACCCCATGAATCGCAGCACGCCAGGCCTCCCTGTCCATCACCAACTCCTGGAGTTCACTCAGACTCACGTCCATTGAGTCGGTGATGCCATCCAGCCATCTCATCCTCTGTCATCACCTTTTCCTCCTGCCCCCAATCCCTCCCAGCATCAGAGTCTTTTCCAATGAGTCAACTCTTCGCATGAGGTGGTGAAAGTACAGGAGTTTCAGCTTTAGCATCATTCCTTCCAATGAACACCCAGGACTGATCTCCTTTAGGATGGACTGGTTGGATCTCCTTGCAGTCCAAGGGACTCTCAAGAGTCTTCTCCAACACCACAGTTCAAAAGCATCAATTCTTCGGCGCTCAGCTTTCTTCACAGTCCAACTCTCGCATCCATAAATGACTACTGGAAAAACCATAGCCTTGACTAGATGAACCTTTGTTGGCAAACTAATGTCTCTGCTTTGATGAACTGAATTGATGAAAAATTTGAAATTGACACTCTGCGCCCTAATTTTCTCTCACAAAGGTTAATATACCAGGTATTTTCTGGCAAACTTCAGCTAGCTGAGCTAGTAGTATTTCCCCATGGCCAAAATGGCCAAGTGCCTACCTTTGGCCATGTAGGAGATGGGAACGTGGTATACCTATTTCATTTCATCTTCCCATCCATTCTACAAGGTTTGTTATTATTACTGCCATTTTCTAGCTGAAGAAATGATAGTTCAAAAACAGTTAATTTGCTGAGGTCACAGAATAAGGGGCAGAGGTGGTGGCAGGATTTGAAAATGGGTAGATCCGACTCCAAACTCCGTGGCCTTACCCTCCACTATCAGCGCATTGTGTCAACGACCCTTCGTGCCTGCCAGGAAAAGCAAGAGAGGGACGCAGCATGAGTTCTGCTCATCAGGAGTGCCAACTTCTCCCCCACACATGGACACCTCGGACTTGACTGTGTCCAGAGACCGTTCAGGCACACCTAACCCCAAACTGTTCAAATTCCAAAGGACTCGGCCTGCTTCCCCAGCAGCCCTGGCACAGGGCAACACCACTGCACAATTCATGGCAAGCCACCCACAGTCCAGGTAGACGGGATTCAGCAGAGCACAGCCTCAGACATAACACCTGTGACTCAGGGGGGCCCCACTGACCTTCTCAAAGGCCTCCACACTCTCAAGCCTAACAGCACGACTGGGGGATCATTTTTAAAGGCCTGCTTTGACCTGTAATTACCGCAGCCTGTGGGCTCACAGCCCCCTGTCCACCACATCCTTAGTAACTATGGCGGTTCCGGGCTTTCTGGCCCAGAGTCATTAGCCACTGAAATCCAAGAGTTATTTCATTAAACCAGTCTCAAGTTACATGCTCTTATAAACCTGAGGGGAAATGAAGCCTGTCAGCCCCTTGTCTGTTTCTCCCAGGTCTTGTGCTCCTGAGTGACGGTAGAGGAGTGGCTGAAGCACTGGTTTTACCAAATGAGGTTTGGAGGTCTCTGCTTTCTGAGTGTCTCCTTCTCAGTCGCTCCGGTAGGTTGAATGTTTTTGCAAGAACCCCACTGAGCCTTTCTTCTGTGTATTTTTTCAGAGTATTAAGAGGACAGGACAGCACAGAATACCATCAACTGTCTTCAATTTCTGTCTTTGCCTTTAGCTCTTCAGTGGGAACCTGCCAAATGTGCCATGAAATGTGACTTCACAGGGGAAAAGGAGAAACCCACGCATACACAAACACCTTCGTTTGGCCCAAGGTAAGTCTGCCCTCTTTTTCTGGATAATAGCTAAATGCCTTAAATCCTAGCTAGTCCTGTGCAGCTGGATGATGCTTCTGGACGTTTGAGCAGGTCAATGCAGATGCTATAAAAATCCCTCTTACGTAGAATTCCTTGGTCCTCTGACAGCCAGTAAATGTACAGGGAGAAGGCACATAACCCCATAAGGACAGTCTTGGAGTATGTTGTTCCCCTGGCAGGTTTACAGAGTGCAGAGGGTATCCAGAGGGGACTGAAGACCCCTGTCAGCTTCCAGTGAACCCCTGCCACCACTGGGCATGGGGAAGACATCGCTAGGGGAGCAGTGGGAACAGGCAACTGGGGTTCAGGTCCCATCCCTGCTGCTTACTCTAAGCAACATTGAATACATGCCTGGACCTCTCTGCACCTCGGTTTAAACACCTGTCAAGTGGGGGCAATGGTATCTGCCATGTGATATGGAAAGGTCTTTGTAAATGACAAAGAATTATTATTCATAAAAGCAGTAACATTAAGAAGACTGTAAGGACTTTTCTCTGATTTGTCCTAAGCTGCTACCTCTACAACATTTAAAGGGAAATTTTTTGAAGGTAAATTTCATTATTGCTGTCATCACTGTCACCTTCCTTAGTCAAACACTGAAAGTAGCCTTGGTACCAGATGAAACAGTCACCAACATCATCCCTAAAATAACAGCTGGTCAGACATTTCAGATATCAAAACAGCCCCAGCCCCACCCATCAGCTGTGTTCATTCCTCCACTTAGGCTCCCTTCAGACCTCACAGTACCTTCGGGTAATTTTAAATTTCTACCCACTGCCTCGCACTATCTGGGCTGCACACTCAAGCAGCCTGGTTCCTGTCTGGTGAACCACACTGAAACCAAGGGAATAAGAACTAATGTAATTGGTTGAAGTCATTTCCAGAAATACACTGTGGGGGATGTATCAAGAAGGTATCTGGGTTCTAAACAGGAAATCATAATAATTAGAACTAATGTAGCATCCAAAGGGAAACAATTGTTACAAAATCAGATTACAGACACACCAAGCTCCTTGTTAGAAATGGAAAGAGTCTTGCTTTTTTATTACATCCCTTTATTCCGGTAAATTCCTTGCTCATTCTAGAAGGAATCTTGATTATGCACAGTCGTTACAGTTCATGAAATAACACCATCATAATTATACCAACTCTGAAACATCGCTTGGCCCATGCTGTGGGGCAAGCTGGGTGTATTAACACACAGTCGCACGTGAAACGTGTAGGCAGCCTCAGAATTATGGCAAATTTAAATTGGCGCCAGAGAAAGAAAATACATACGCCTTTTAACTGACTCAGAAATGAGCTTCCCAGACCCCTGTGTCAGTCCACGCCTCCATCCTCTGTGTACAAATACCACTGACGGGAGAACTAGGATGCCCAAGAGCACGAACACACAATGAAGAGTGGAATCCTTTTTCTTTTTGCAGAAAGTGGCGAAAAGAAAGCAATTTAGAAAATGTGGGCAAAATGGAGGAAAGGAAAGAGTGAAAGAGAAGATGAAGAAGGACGTAGAAAGGAAAATAGAACACAGAGGCTTTCATTGTGTCCTGACTCTAGGCTTGAGCTCAGATTTTCTTCCATATGCCCTTCAAAAAGACAGAGAGGCAGCATCAGAGCTGATACCAGGGAAGATTCTGCTTTACTCCACTCAAGTCAGGTGTCTTTAACACACTGTAGCCATTTTTTTTCCTGTTTCTTAGCAATGGGCTTTCCTCGTAAGTGATTGGCTGGAGGTGAGTACACTATTATCGACCATTGACAACGCAACAGGACATCTTCTGTCCCAGGGCACGCACTGGTTACCCATCAATCACTTTTTATTGACTCTGTACTAAGATCCATGAATTTAAAAACTGCAATTTAAAATTTTATAGGCAAATGGTATATCAACGTATCCAAAGCTGATTCTTCAATAACGCACTTGAAGGGCATAGTCCCCTCCATTGATGGAGCCCTGTTTGGGGGGCTTTCGCTAAGAGGAGGAAGAAAGGAATACTTACTGAGCCCCTGGTATGTGCTAGGCACTGTGTGAAATGCTTTACATGTATCATGGAATCTAAATTGCCACCAACTGTAACATATCCCTTATTTTATGCACCACCAGAAAAGCAAAACCACTATCAATGAATTGAAGGATGACACCCAAGGGGTATTCATTGTGAAGCTAGGTAAACAATAAGCCTCAAGGCCCTGCACTTCCACAGATCCTCCCAAGGTTCCCAGAGGGGCCCCAGCAGTGTGTTCACATGCCCATATTTTCTGTAAAATTTGCAAAAGATATTTTAGTTGCAATCAGACCACTGTCTCTTTGCACTCTGACTTCCAGTCTGTCCCACTTCCCCCTATGTTGGGTGGCACTGGAGTGGTCATGGGCAATTTGGGGATCTTCTTAAAGGGGAAGCTGAATTGGGGCTACATTTAGTCTGGGTTCAGTGGGTCACAGTCACATTCGTGCAGTCAAGTGATGGTTAGTCATTTTGGCACAGTGATGGCATCCACCTCTTCCACCCTCCACTCCTCCAGCTCTCCTGAGTGAGACCCTCTGGTGCAGGGCTTCGGATTATATCGAATATCTACATGTCCCACTATGCTGACCAGAGGTATACAGTGTGAGTAGTGGGAAAAAAAACAAGGTCTGAAGTATACGAAGCCAAAAATTATCCCATGGAAAATTCTTCCAAATCTTATGACTCCCATATGAAAGAAACTTCTTAAAGGTTTCCCCAGATTTGACAATCCTAAAAATTTACTTGACATTACCTAAAATAAGTAGTGAAACTGGAAAATACCTCTCTAAATTATCTGAAGTAAAAAACAATTCTCCATCAACCACAGAGAAGGAATACTGAATTGCCTGCCTATTCTCTCTATAGAAAATGACATGACAAAAAATTAGGACAAAGAGGTATTACAGAGGTGTGCCAGACAGTTAATTAATAAATGTTATGGTGTTTTACAGATTTTATGGTGTTTCTGATTTATGACAGCTTTTAAAAACTTATAATTTGTTGTGATTCCTTTCTCATCTAAACCAAATATTCACATTTTTAGCTAATTTTGCAGTCATCATTTTACATTCTCTTTTAAATTATTTATTGATTTATTTATGTGGCTGTTCTGAGTCTTAGTTGTGGCATGCAAGATCTTCGATCTCTGTTGCCTCATGTGGGATCTTTAGCTGCAGTATATGGGATCTAGTTCCCTGACCAGGGATCAAACCTAGGCCCTTTGCAATGGCAGCTTGGAGTCTTAGCCACTGGACCATGAGGGAAGTCCCTACATTCTCCTTTTTCTAAGTTCCCCAAATAAGTTTCAGCCCAATAAAACCTGGTTCTACTCCTAGATACTATCCCAATTTCAGAGAAGCTTTTAATTTGAGAAGGGGAGAAATATGTCTTATAACTGATGAAATAAATGTGTATTATTTCATTTAACTCCACATAACAAAACTGTGAGGTAGGTATTACCACATTCACTTCACAAATGTGGAAACTGGGCTCACAAAGTTGAGAAATTTGCGTAAAACTAAGCAGGGTTATGGAGAAGGCAATGGCACCCCACTCCAGGACTCTTGCCTGGAAAATCCCATGGACGGAGGAGCCTGGTAGGCTGCAGTCCATGGGGTCGCAAAGAGTCAGACATGACTGAGCGACTTCACTTTCACTTTTCACTTTCATGCTTTGGAGAAGGAAATGGCAACCCACTCCAGTGTTCTTGCCTGGAGAATCCTAGGGATGGCGGAGCCTGGTGGGCTGCTGTCTATGGGGTCACACAGAGTCGGACGTGACTAAAGCGACTTGGCAGCAGCAGCAGCAAGCAGGGTTAATTCTGTTGTCATAGTTTCACCAGCGATGTTCAAACCTTGAAGCCACAAAGTGAGGCCTATGTCACTTTTTGAGGAGCCTCAAAGCTCACCTATCCCCACGGAGTCAGTAAGAGGCAGAGGCAGGATTAGAAGAAGATTTTTCACTCTAAATCCCAAAGTCTTGACACCACACTGCACCACAGCCTCTTTGGAAAAGAACTGCTATCAGTCACTTCCTCATAGAAATTTGTATTTCCTGCTACCCATCCAAAGACATATTTCATTTCACCCTTATGTGTAATCATGCAATTAAAAGTCTTTATCTTCTGTTCAGAAGTTTTAGAAAATCAACAGAGGACTTGTCCCAAATTCCACTCCTAACCTCTGTTCCCATAACCTGACCTTCCAGAGAAGACACCACCTTTGGGCTAAAACATTAAAATCCCCTTCCTTTCAAAATGCACATGTCTACCCAGAAGTAGAAACTCAACCAGCAAGCTATTCTCTTTAACAAGAACATATGATTCAAAACACTAATACCTCAGGATTCCTGAGAGGAAGACAGAGTGTTGATCCTGGCAGACTTTGTTTATGAAGGTGAAGTCCTGAATAGCCAGGGGCATCAGTGCTGTGGGCATTTTCATTTCCATTCTACCTAGCCTGTTGCAGTTAATAAAACCGATTGATTAGTTTCTGGTGCAAAGCGCCTCTTGGTCATTAAGCCGCAGCACCAAGCCCAGGACTTCAGAGGACAACATACAAGAAGCCCTACTGACACTGTCACATTTGGGACTGTCCACCGTCAAGAACCACCAGCCTGAGCTTCCTGTCTCCCTTCCCCATGATGTATGGGAAGAAAGCCAAGGTTTAAAGCAGGAATTTAATGTGGGGTCCTTGAGCCTCCTTGGGAGAAGGCAATGGCACCCCACTCCAGTACTCTTGCCTGGAAAATCCCATGGATGGAGGAACCTGGTAGGCTGCAGTCCCTGGGGTCGCTAAGAGCCAGACACGACTGAGTGACTTCACTTTCACTTTTCACTTTCATGCATTGGAGAAGGAAATGGCAACCCACTCCAGTGTTCTTGCCTGGAGAATCCCAGGGATGGAGCCTGGTGGGCTGCCATCTCTGGGGTCACACAGAGTCAGACGTGACTGAAGCGACTTAGCAGCAGCAGCAGTGAGCCTTCTTGAAATCACACAGCAAGCTGCTGCAGGAGTAAGGCGAGACTACATTTCTTCAGGGAAATAGCCCATAGCTTTCATCAGAGACTAAAGGGATCTAGGATCCCACCTGCCAAAAAATTAGGAACTGCTGTTTTAGGAGAAAAGGCACAAAACAACAGATAGTACAGGTCTCAGGGAGATTCTCCACCAAAAACTTAGTCAAACTGTTTTTTAAACCACAACACTCTTTTTTAAAAAAAAGAAGAAGTATGTGTATGCTATGTGATGAAGAAAAGGTTTATTATGTTACACTGGTTTGCAAATTTTTTAAACTTTTAAATAATCAGTTAAGAACTTGTCATATTATTTAAGCATTAGAATGAAAACTTAAGATTTACTTCTCTAAAAGGGTTTGCATTATAATACTAGAGGAGCTATAAACTTTCCACTTTTAAAGTACAACACAAATACAAATGTTGTGAAAGTGAAAGTCGATCAGACTGTCCGACTCTTTGCGACCACAGTCCATGGAATTCTCCAGGCCAGAACATTGGAGTGGGTAGCCTTTCCCTTCTGCAGGGGATCTTCCCAACCCAGGGATCGAACCCAGGTCTCCTGCATTGCAGGCAGATTCTTTACCAGCTGAGCCACCAGGGAAGCCCTTTAAAGTACTGGACCATTTTATTTTGAATAATACAACTTAGCAAGGATTCTATTTTGGGCCATAAGTCAGACTACTAAACAGAAAATATCAGGCTGCATAGAAATCACCCTACCACAGTTTCATTTTGACCTTATTCTCTGCAGCTATCTTTTAAATATATTTGTTCCATGTTTAGAAATGCATCATTTATTACTTGAACTAAAGCAGTAATTTGTTTCTGTTAATACAAAAAAGCTCTGCCAACTCAATCAGCTTTCTGAATCAACAAAAATCATGGTATCATTAAGGTTACTTTGAAAAAAGAAAGCTGCTTTTCTTAAGAAAGTAGCTTTTCTTGTTCAACCTTTGAATAAGACAACCATCTTTCTCTGACATACAAAATGCTGTCATCTCATATTTCTGTCCCTGCAGGCCCTTCCAATCCTTGTCCCATCACATCACAGGAAAACCTAATTTTGGATTCTGAATCAGGACTTTCTAGTTTGTTACTTTGAGAGAAAAGATCTACAACTGGTTTGAGAAAAACTGTAATCTGGAATGACATACCCTTCAAACATGGATGCTTGTTCAGCGTTGGTTGCCCATACATCCAAACTCACACATTATCTCCTTTACCACCACCCCCTGAAAACGGTTTGCTAAACTTACTGCAAATAAAGGGACAACATTTTCAGGGGCTAGCACTTTTTTCATTTCTTAAATGTTGGTTTTGGAGTTTGGTTGTTTGGGGCTTGTTTTTTCTCTTCCATTTCTGCAAAGAAGAACACTGAATCTCTCTGTTCCTCTCCAATCCTACTAACCACAGCAAAGAAAACATCTGGTGTTGTGAGAGTGTGCATACATGCTTAGTCCCTAAGTCATGTCTGACTTTTTGTGACCTCATGGACTGAAGCCCACCAGGCTCCTCTCACCACAGGATTTCCCAGGCAAGAATACTGGAGTGGGTCGCCATTTCCTCCTCCAGGGGATCTTCCTGACCTAAAGATCTAGGTCATCTAGACGCATCTCCTGCATCTCCTGCATTGGCAGGCAGATTCTTTACCACTGAGCCACCTGGGAAGCCCATCGTGAGAGCGGGTAAACCCCAAATCCTTGACATTGTTCTTATACCTGGGGAATGTTCCACCTTAGCAGTGCTCACCTCCTCTCAGCAGATACCGAAAAACTCACTTTGCATGCTTCTCTTGCAGCTAAGGCCTCATCCACATGATTTAAACTCCACCAGTCAAATGTTCTTACACAAAGCTCCATTCAGAAGTAGCCACAGGAGGAAGTCAACTGTGCCAAATCCATTTCCTAGAAAAAGGTGGTGGTGGGTGTCCAGCACTCACAGGCAACAGTGGCGTGAGCTGTGCTGTGGAGTCTAGACCTGGAGACAGCAGCAGAGGCCCTCTGCTGATTCAACCAAAGGTGTGGCTGTTCTAAGCACTGTTTTGACTTCCTGACCTCCAAGCCTGACTCTCTGACTCAGCTGTAGGGATTTTCAGTGTCTTAATATCTTTCAATAAAGACCTTTTCTGCTTCAACTATGGTGAGTGGGTTCTGTTGTTAGTAACGAAGATCTTGAGAGATACAATGCCCATGGAGCTCTACATGCTCTCCAGGTAGCCTGCTTCTCCCATGGCATCTGGCAGAGCTCCCCTCCTCACAGGGCCTCCGTCCCTTCCTCCAGTGGGCCACGTTCTTTCCTGCCTCAGGCCTCCAGGCCAGCCGTCCCCTCAGCCAAGAATGCTTCACTCTGCTCTGACCCTGATTCCCCCGAAACGCAAAACACAGCTCGTAAGTGACAAGTTTACATCCCCCTCACAAACGGCCTCCCAACATCCTGTACTTGCCCTTCATGGTACCTATCACAATTGAAATTAAGTACTTAGTTGGTTAATTAGTGTTTTTCTTCCGAAACAGACTGTATAAACTACAATAACAAACATTTATTGAGCGCTCTCCACATATTGGGAAGTCTTTTAAGCACTTCACATGGATTATCTCATTTAATCTTACTGCAACTCTGGGGAAGGTATTATTATAACACCCAATTTAGAAATGGAGAATCTGAGGCCGCAAAGTCTGACTCCAGATAACACTCTTAATCCCATCTGTGGGCTCCACATGTGGGTGTCTGCCTCCCCAGAAGTTGTACAAGGTAAGCCATTGGAGGGTGGGAAAAAAATATTAGAATGTATCTCTCTATATATATATGTATATATTTATTTATTTCATCCTAATTATTTTATTTTGTATGTTGATTTTATAATGCATATATTTTATGATGTACATAATAAGTAATACATTACATAATCTATAACTAAATAAAAACAGCATAGATAGGCTCAATTATTTTCCTTGCGTGCATGTCGTGACTTGTCGTGACTTGTCGTGACTGAATGTGCAGACCCCTTGGACTGCAGCCCACCAGGATCCTCTGTCCATGGGGATTCTCCAGGCAAGAATACTGGAGTGGGTTACCATGCCCTCCTCCAGGGAATCTTCCTAACCCAGGGATCAAACCTGTGTCTCTTATGTCTCCTGTATTGGCAGGCAGGTTCTTTACCCCTTTTTTCCTACAGGGACTTGCAATGACTAAAATTTGGAGACCGCTCCTCTCAGCTCTGTGAAAGTAGGACTCTTGCTCACCACTGTATCCCCAGCAGCCAGCATCATGCCCGACACATAGAAGATGCCAATTAATACGTGTTGACTGAACACTTGTCCCTACAAAGTGAAAACTCCCAGCACTAACTAGGAAGAAAGCCCCGATATCCCAACCATACGTTCAGGTTCCCAATGTTTTGTATCTGTGAAGATTTCCTTGCTTGTTGCTCCTCAAATTCCGAATCTCAGACCAGCTGTGTTCACCCACGCTTAGGGATGGTCCATTCCCAGCAGAGACACACTTCTGTTGCGCCAGAGGTGTCAACAGCCCCTGGGGCAGCCCGTGGTTTCTTGGATTGTTTGCCTGACCTGCCCTCGTGGACAGTGAGGCCTGGGCGGGGTGGGGCTGGGGGGCTGGCGTGCGAGGTGCAGCTCAGATCTTGCAGCGTCTCCTGTGGAAAGCCTGTGCACTCCAGTTCCTCTGTCTTCTGCCTGTGCCGCCCTCGCACTCAAACTAATTTGAGTTCTTCCTTTCTGCACTGTTACAAAGGCTCCTAGGGGATTGGGGAGTCAGAGGTGGGGATCACACCTGGGCTGGGAAGAAGGAGCAGGACAACAGGAATTTTATCAAAGAGTGAAAGGGCCTGACAATGTGAGGACAGAACCCATCCTCCTCCTCTGACAAAGGGCTGGTGAAAGCGGAATGTCACTGGACAAATTCTTGTTAAATTAAAACCAAACTAAAATCACCATCTAATGTGGGTGAAAAGATGAAACTAGCCAAGCCATGTGGGCGTGGATTTCCCACAGGGCCCTTGGAAGTCCTGCTTTGGATACAGGCTCAGACCCCGTAAATGTTATTGTTCAGTCATTTTTAGAATTCCGCACCGGTTGAGTTGTTTCTAGATAGGTTTGTGGGTTGCTTCTTCTCTAAGAGATGGAAGGCTGGGTGGGGTGCAGGGGTAGCACAGAGAGGCCTGTGGAAACATCAGACCTAACCACCAAGGAACATCTGGGCTTGGAGGTCCTCAGGGCAGGGGAGGTAAGCCGGGGAGGAGGCCAACAGCTGTATTTGCAGCCACAGGTGCGGCCCTACCCAGGGCAGCCCCGGTGGGATCAGCTGACCTGTAAGCATCATTCCTGGAGCTAACAGCACATACCAGGCTGCCACTGGCCAACTGGTCCCTGGCTTTCCTTTCTTAAATCTCCACCACCTTCAACGCTGCCCATGGGGGTGCAAACAGCAGACAATCTTCCTCCATTGAGAGAGGAAGCAGTAACTGCCGCAGAGCAGAGCTGGGCGTCGACAAAGGCCACTCCTGCGGCTGCACCCCTCCTGCATGTTCAGAAACAAACAAGCTACTCCTTCCACTTCTGTGCGGAGATAGCCCTGAAGCCGGCCTTCCCCAAATGGCCACCTGCCAGACTCTTCCAAAGGACATTTCTCATTTATTTAAAAACATGAAATTCGATAGGAACCTTCAAGACTTTTTAAAAGATATTTTAAAGGTATCTCAAAAAGTTTCATGAAATGCATTTTAATGGTACTTTCACTACAAATATGTATAGTCATCAATTATGTATATACGTACATCAAATATGTACAGTCAATATACATAGTCATCAATTCAGTAATCATTTAGTCAGAGCTTGCTATGTGCCAGACAGTTATGCTGAGAATGTTCAGTGCAAAAGGCAAACCCACGCACTCACACATGTGTCTGTCTATAAACAGATAGCTATGAAATTTGAACTAAAACATTAACCATCTAACCTTGATATCAAATAAATTAGTTGCTTAACAACCAAACTGATAGTAGGAAAATGTTTTAAATGATTACTGTCTGGCTATTAGGTCTCAATTAAGTGTATTCAACTGAATCGCTTTGGGAACTTTGTAGAAGCACGAATGTCAAGGTCACACCTCAAACCCACTAAATCAGGATTTCTGAGAATGGGCCCCAAAAATGTGTCCTTTGAAAATGCTCTCAAGAAATCTTGATGTTTCCTCCTTGTTCAGAGCCACTGATCCGGATGATCTTAACAGTAGCTGACCAACTTGAGATCCACATTATCTGTTACTAGTAGCTAGCTCAAAACCAAATTTCCTTATCATTTGTAAGTAATCATCATTAACTGTAACCACACTAATTGAGTAGGGACCATATGGCGGGGTGGGGCCACTTTCAGCTAATGACACTATGACCAAAGCAAAAAAGGACATGGAGTCCAGGCAGGTCACGAGGGAAGGAAGGCAGGAAAACAACATTGAGTACTTAAGTAAATGCCCCAGAAATAAAATCCACCCCAGACACCAAGAGAGTGGCTTAGGGAACCACAGACCACGTCAAAACTTAGGAACTAGAAAGACAGTCTGCAGTCCACCACTGGTTCAAGCTCCATTTGGACAGGCCCAATTAATGGCATCCCATAATAACTGGTACATGGGCAAACAGGGGCCACGATTCCCCACACTAAAAACTGGGAGGAAAACAGAGGAATGTTATTAGTGTCAGGGAAACCCATTCATTTAAAGAGGTTCATTTTCACTCAAGAAAAGGGTGAGTAATAACAAATGTTTTCAAGCATTTTCTATGGAAACTATTCTAAGTGCCTTAAGCAAATGAACCAAACACTACTATTAGATACCTATGATTATCAGAAGCCCTCAGGTCAGGTCCCAATTAAAGCAGCTTCAGAAGGGCAAGTTTAAAAACCTCCTTTCATCGACAAGACTCTCTGTGTTCCTGCCCTGGTGGCATGCCCCTGACCTTCGGTACACTGACTTTTGGACATTCCAGCCATGCCACAGGCCAGTGTGAACAAAGAAGGAGCATCCCTATTAAGCTTGATCACAGCCATGATTACTAGCAAAGCCCTCAAAAGCAACACTCCCCAACAAAAACAGAATGTGAGCCACAGGTATAAGCCACATACATAATGTTTACATTTTCTAGTAGCCATGTTAAAAATAAATAAGAGGTGAAGTTAATGTTAATATATTTCATTTAGCCCAATACACCTAAAACATTATCACCTTAAAGTATCCATATGAAAAAATTATTGATGAGTTATTTTAAATTCTTTTTTCATGCTGTCTTTGAATTCCAGCATATATTTTACATACATCTTAATCTGAACTACCTGCATCTTTTTGTTAAACTCCCTTGAGGAATAATTGATAAATATAAATTTCAAGTGCTCAGTAGCCACATGTGGCCAGTGGCTTCCATACTGGATGTCTCTAGAGGAATATAAAGGTTAGCTGCAGGGAGTGTCAATACTCAAAATCACCTCTCACTGCTAACTTCAGAGGATGCAAGCTTTCTTTTGATTTTTAAATAACAGCCACTTTTCCTTACATTCTCATCTTCAGAGGATGGAAATCCATCCTCCATGGTTTGGATGTCTTCCATTTTCAACCTGAAAATTGTGGGGGATAATTCCTTTACATTTTAGGAGTCTCTTATGCAGAAACTATTTTTCAATCGTCCCTGGCTGAAGCTAGTCCCATGAGGGCTTCCTTGTTGGAGTCTTTGGAATTTGGTAAATAAGAGCCTGTCAGCCCTTCCTGGGCCACTGGGTTATCTCTGACTCTCTCCACAGCCCTCTGATGGGGCCTTTCGGCTATTCCGTGAAGAGCCCACTCTTCCGAGAACCACAGGTGGCAACAGGCAGCTGCTTGTGCATCCTGAAGCCCCTCGGTCTCGGGGTCTGCCTCCCTCTGCAGCTGTCCTCAGCCTCTCTCCTGCTGGGCAGGGCCCAGGGCGGCCCTGAAGTACCACTGCACATGGCACATGTGTAAGTGCACAGACCACCTTGGGGGTTGGCACCTGTTTCAATCATGCCTACCTTTTTTGTGTCCCTCTTCCTTCTTTATTTTTTTAACTGTTAATACACCTTGTAAGGAAATTATATTCCAGAAGTACCCAGAATCCTTCTCCATTGGCTTTTTTTTTCACTTTTGAAAAACACATTCTTCAAGAAGGCAGATGAGAATTCCAAAACCTCAAGCTTCAAGAAGGAGGGGCCAGTCTGACAGTTACTACCATGTACGAACTTGTCTAACATTTTTAAAGTCCTAAAACATAATTTGGGTGACTAATATCCCCTGGGATAGGCCAGACACTTGGTTTCTTCCAGCCCCACCCAAATTCCCAAGTGGATCTCAAAAACATGCTGTCGGAAAGCCTGTTCTGTTTGTTTTGAAGTTCCAAGCCGAAGTTACATGATCAAAAAAATAAACCCCTCCTGCTGCACTAGCTGACCACGCACAGAGGCCCTGGAAGGATGTCAGTTGTGGGACGTGGTATTTCGGTGGGCCGTGGGCAGCCATGGTCCACGGAGAAAGCAAGCCTGCCCTTCTGATGCAACACCTTGGCCAGGGAGGGTGTGACTGGCAGCATTCTGAGAGGGACTCAAAGAGAAAATAAGGGAGGATTGATGGAAAAGAGAAACTGGAGTACCTGAGGAGGCCTCAGCTGGCTCGGGGGCAGAGAAACAACCTCTGTGGAGTGGCAGGACCTACGCCACAGGAAATACGGAAGGCAGACCTTGGAGCCTACCCTCAGGATGTGCGTGTGCTCCTTGCAGGATGCCCTTTGTCGCTGAAGCCTTTAAAATGTTAAGTATGAAAAAGACTAAGAGAAGTTGGAGGGGGACAGGGGAAATCGGCTATTCCTCAGCAGATCTCACCTCTTAAAACAATGCTCAGTGCCACCAAGGGGTCAGCAGCTGAATGTTTTCTTCCTGCTTTCAAGGCCTGTGCTTCCTTCTCTCCCTGCCCTCTGTGAGTCTCAAGATTGTAATTATAGGGAAGGTAGAACTTTTACAACTGTCTGGAAAGCACATCAGGCTTTTTTTTTTTTCTGGACTTTTAAAATTCTGGGATTTTCCATATTAGCCATCAAATGAATTCCGACGGAGTTTCTTGCTAATCCCTGCCTAGGTGATACTAGACAAACACACACAGACAAAATCAGTATAGATTCTGGTTGGAGCAACCAGCAGGCTGTATTGACAGTAGAAATTATTGACAGTAGAAATTCTAAAATCTTTTGTTCAAAGGCAAGGATGTTTCCTGAGATTTTTCTTGTGTTGAGCGGACAAGAAGCAAGGGAAGCAGTTGCTGATGGTGACTAGGGAGCTGGCATCAACTGGTACTGTGGCCGCCGCATCCTTAAACCACCCTGTGAGGAACGACTGTTCTGTTCCATCTGACTCATGAACGGGGCAATTATTTGAGTAGTTTGGAGGGCCTGTGGCCTGTCATCTAGGAGGAGCTGCAAGAAAAGTGTTGGTAGGGAAAAAAGCAAGTACTGTGTCACAAACCTTAGAGGCTCTATTTCCAGTCAAGAAATCCTTCTAGCTTTTACCTTTCAGAGATTATCAGCCGTTAGTTGGCTGGGACCTGATCATTTTAAAACAATTTATTTGGCATATTAAACTCAATTTGTTTGGCATATTAAACCATACAAAAAATTGTATGGTTTTTACAATTTTTAAAAGTCCCATGCAAGAAGGGCCTCTTCAATCCAACTTTTGCAGTGACATTTAAAAATTGGCCATCAATATATCTGGATAAAACTGTAATTGAAAAAGATACATGCACCCCTACATTCACAGCAGCAGTATTTACAATAACCAAGATATGGAAGCAACCTAAATGTCCACTGACAGAGGAATGGATAAAGAAGATTACTTTAGCCAAAGAAGATGGATAAAGTAATGTGGAATATTATTCAGTCATAAAAAAGAATGACATAATACCATTTGCAATAACATGAATGGACCTAGAGATTATCACACTAAGTGAAGCAAATCAGACAAAGACACATATCATATGATATCATTTATATGTGGAATCTAAAATATGGCATAAATGAATTTCCATGAAACAAAAACAGACTCAGAGAACAGACTTGTGATGGGGGGGGCTGGGGGGTGCTGAGATTGAGTAGGGAGGGATGGACTGGGAGTTTGGGATTAGCAGATGCAAACTGTTATATATAGAGAATGGATAAACAACAAGATCCTACTGTATAGCAGAGGGAACTACATTCAATATCCTATAATAAACCATACTGGAAAAAAAATGAAAAAATGTATAGAACCATCATCTTTAGTGGAGGCCTTCATACCCTTGAGTTCAGACTTGTTAAAAGTTTTCCTGGGTTAATCAACCACCAGTTTTTCCCAATCAGCCCCATAAGGAAACGAGTTGATTAGGAAAGCCAAGGCCACACAGCTTCGGTGCACACTGACCTTGGTCTGTCCTAGTCATCAGACTGCTGCTGTCTCGGTGTAAGCCCTCCCGCCCCCTGCCCTCCCGACTCTCACACAGGTGAGATGGAGAGCAGCACATGGAGCTTTCCTTCAAACCAGGGAAAGGCCCAGAGATTCGTTTCACCCCGGCAATTTTCCTTCTCTGCAACACGAAGGTAGTTCAAGGATCTGAGTCTTTGCTTAAGTGATACCTTCTGGGTAAACAAAATGGCATCTGTAAGCATGGACATGTATCTAGCAGTGGACACATAAATGTCTTTTCAGGATAGAAACAGAAACTTGTCAACAGAATCAGGTTAGGGAAAGGGCCTGGGCCAGGAAAACTTCATTTGTTATTGTGTATTTTCTAAAGCCATTTAAATTCTCCAATCGTGTCATTACGTAACTTCTGTAACAGAAATGCATCTATATTTATATCTGCATATAAATATAGGTAACATATAAATATAATATTAAAAATACCAGCTGAGTCACTTGACTCTATAAACTGGGTCTTATAAATTTAACCATTAGAAAATAGTTGAATCCAAACTGAGAGATATTCCGCAAAACAACTTTTGCATTTTTTGAGCATTTCAAAAATGTCAGTGACATAAAGAAGCCGGGGCCAGGGTAGGGGGATGTTGAGGAACTGTTCCAGATGAAAGGAAGCTAAAGAGACCTTACAACAAATGCAGTGCACATGCTATTCACATGCTGTGTTCTTTTGACCAGTTACTTAACCTTTCCAAGCCTCGATTTTTCCATCTCTAAAATGGGATGATAATAATCACTATCACTCTATGGGGCTATTTTGCAGAGCTAATTAGATTGTGCATGCATGTGCCCAGCACATAGAAAATACTCCTTAAATGAGAGTGTAATTGCTTCTTAAAAAATCTGTTGTTTTGAAGGGTCTGACTCTAAGGTATGAAAATCAAAGATCATTTTTTAAGCAGTCACCTAAATTGTAGAAAGAGAGTTACTTAGTGAGGGGTTTAATTTTTCCTGAACAATTTACTATGAGCAAAATCATTGAAAAATGATACTTGTAAAGGGCAAACTTATTACACAATGACACTTCCAAGGTTTATTATTCCTAGTATTTAACTACTTATCTCTTCAATTTTAACACAAAGCTAATCATTAATATTATCATATTCTAGAAGTAATTATTTTAAAAGCTTTTGCTGTAATAGCTGAAGCCAACCTGGCTATTCCCGGTACTGAAGAAAGTAAAAGTGTTTATTTTTTTTAGGACTGACATGAAAGATTGATTTCTGATGCCAAGAAATCACTTAGCATTCATGTGACTTCGACTTCACAGCATCTTGGAATATGTTTATCCTTGATCAAAATTCTTCCTGGGGCAAAATGCCAATACCTTCTGCCTCGTACCTTCCCTAACAAAATCTAAAGAGAAGTTAAAGGCAAGGTCATGACCCACTGCTCCTCAGCCATGCTGGTGAACACTTTGGAATGTCGTGAGCTAACATGAGCTATAACCACTTTGAGTCCATTTCTTCTGGGCACCCCTTGTCTTGTGGATAATACTGTACCTCGCTTTTCAGTACAGAAATTGAGATACAAAACTGGAAAGAAAAGGCTGACATCAGGATATCCATTAGGATAAAATCATCGAAGTCCCCAAGCTTGGGCCCCAGTGCCCATCACTCCCTGTGTGAAGCGTGAACAGTTGGTAAGGGATATACATGCTTTCAAAACAGCCTCTTAACTTGCAGGGCGATGGGTATCTTTTACAACTAGCCCTAAGTTTAGCACAAATGAAGATAATTTTTTTTTAGACTGTTATATAATAAACATTTAGAGAAATCTCTATTTCTATAAGATTGTGAGCTTAACCATAGAAAAGTGCTAGACACTATTTTCAGCACTCCACAAATATGAACTAATTCAAACCTTATAATGACCTTATTATTGTCCCCATTTACAAAGAAGGAAACTAAGGCATTAAGAGTTAGATAACTTATCAGAAGTAGGGAATGATCCCTAAAACACATTGTTAATTAAGCACATTGCACTATAGAGTCGAAAAAAATTTAATATGTGCCTTCGTGGGTATGTGTGATGTAAATGTACAGAAAGACGCCTAACTGGACAAATACACTTGAATCACTGTCGGCTATTACTTCTGGACAGGGAGGGAGTAGTAGAGTGGGCAAGATAAGTAAAACTTTCAGATTTTGCTCTTTTTACTTCTGTATCATTTGCATATTTTACAAGGCAATTATTTCAGGAATTAACGTTCATAATTTGTTATCTTAAAATCAGAGAACCAGTTCTAACAAAGCAACCACAGAAACGAGCTTATCCTTCTTGTAAGGCACATAAAACTCCATGTGTGATGTAGTGTTGCACTAATCTCCACCAAAATTTCTAAACGAGCGTTTATTGCACACCTGCCAGGCATCACACTGGGTGCTGTTGTGTATTTTATCTCACTCGATCTTCACAAAATCCTCTTAAAACATAGATTCAATTTTTTATTTCAAGATTGTAAAACAGTATCGGGGGCACTTGGGGTTATTAGAAGGGAATAATTTATGTAACACTTGATGTTGTACTTTTCTCATTTGTCTTTTACCATAACATCATCCTAAAATATGGTGACATAGGAAGCTCAAGAGATTATTACTCCCAGTTTATACGTGTGGAATCTAAAGCTCAAAAAGAATAAGTAATTCAGTCAAGATCACAGTGAATGATGAGTGAACACTATAAACAAGAATCCGATCTCCTGGATCTCAACCTTATATTCTTGCCACCAGAGTGTGGCCTAACTGGCCTAGTTACATTGCCATCTTAATGCCAACATTTGTACATAGAGGCTTGGATATGAGCTCTCAGTGACCATCGAACCAGTGCCCCTCAATCCTGGCTACACAACAGAGGGAGCTTTAAAATACATTAACGCCTGGGGATTGTCCCAGACCAATTAAATCAGAACCCATACAGGTAGGGTTCAGACATCTGTATTTTGTAAATGCCCTTCAGTGATTCTAAGTCAGAATCGAGAGCCAACCTCATGAAGCAAAAAGGTGTCATCTGAAATGCTAACTCCAATTCACTGAAAGAGGTACAAGAGGGCTGTGTGGGAAGGACCATGAGAGGGCATCTAGGCTCGGGGAGAGTGTGTGAGCAGTGAGTGGGGTCTGCTGTGGATGCAGGAGGATAGGTGGCTTGGGAGATGTGTGCCAGGCAGTCCTGATCTAGGAGGAAACCGAGGCTGGAACACTTAAGTGGTTTACCATGGTAACTAGAGGAGCTAGGAAGAGTCTAGTCTAAGCCCAGGTCTGCTAATGTCCCGCTCACTCCTCCACTTCTGTATAAAGCTGAGTAGCTCCCAAACCCATTCAGGAGCACCAGGAAGATGTCGGACCAGCCCTGTGATTACCCTGACCATGGCACCCATGCCACACCTGCCATCTTGTGAGTCTCCACCCAACGTCACTCACTGCAATGTGCAGAGGCCCACAAAACAGGCGCGGCCCATGGCAGCCAGCAGCGCCAGGCGCTTCCAGTCCCAGCTGCTTTCACTGCTGCCACCATTCAGGCTGACCTTAGCTGCGGCCACAGCCTCCGTTTACTACTAAGGCACAGGAGAGGTTGCTCAGGAATGCACCTGGCAACAGGCAGCCGGCCACCTCCTGCCTGCCCCAGGCAATCTCTCCGGCAGCGTCCAAATCCCTGCGTGTCTTTGAAGCCTCTGGGAGAGGTGACTTGTGCGTGTGTTTGTGTGTGTGAGAGAGAGTGTGAGTGTGTGTGTGTATGTGTGTGACTCAGAGATCTGTCATAAACACCCCATGAGTCACCCACTTCCTGACCAACACACGGTGGAGACAGCTTCAGGATGCACAAAAGCACAGGAAAAGAGCCTTGGGGCCAGGAGCAGGTTATATGTTTTCAGGAAACTGGTTACTTTTAATATAAATACACACACAGCCCCAAGCTAAAACTCGACAAGTTTCAGGTCTCTTACTGAGGCAATTCTGTTCACAGTGGCTGTTTTCTATTGTGGCAAAATATACATTACATAAAACTTACCATTCTAACCATTTTTAAGTGTATCGTTCAGTGGCATGAAGAGCATCCACACCCATCCCCAGAACTTGTCATCTCCCCAAAGTGGACCTCTGTACTCAAAAACAAAGCTCTCCATTCTCCGTTCCCACCCAGCACTAGTAACCACCGATTTCCCTTCTGTCTCTATGAATTTGAAGACACTATCTGCCCATTGTGCTTTATTTCATGCATCATTTATCACTTCATCATTATCATTTTTAATGGAAAAAATGGGTAATGCTTTGAATTCTTGGTATTTATTTCTTTAAGAACTCCCTAAATATAAACAGAAATGATTCTCCTGAGTTTCCATTTCTACTGGGTAGCTATAGATGGAGAAGTAGAGAAGGCCAGAGGGGGCTCCAAATGAACACGGAAGTGAGCTTCAGAGCACCAAGCCCAACACACTCTAGCTGCTCATACAGAGACCCCCAAAGGCCACAATCCAGTGCTTTCCCTGGGTGGGCAACCGTGGCTTTGAAGGCAGCCAGCTGCTGTGTGAGCCACATCAGCACATGAGCCACACAGGGCTCCCCACCTTAGCAATTTCTCTGGGAAACCCATAAAAGAAACGCAGAGCAAGCAACGAGCATCGGTGTCTTTGGTTCACACAGTTGAATGGTTGTTAACACTCTGTCGTGTAACGCATCTGCAGACCAGCTCTGGCTCTGCACGCCTCTGCAGGAAGGGGAGGTGGTGCCCACAAGGACTGCAGCTTCTTCCAGGGGAACCTCACCAAGCATATCTCCTGCACCCCGCCATTGGTCTTGGGCCAGTGTGGACAACCCCTCAGTGTACAGGCTCGAGAGAACCAGCAAGCGGTTCACTACCGAGATGTTCTGCGGAAGGTTTCCTCTAAGCAAAGGTTTCCAACTTGGGTTCATGAGCATCCTGTCCCATGGCCCCATGACCCAAAGAAGGTCAAGAATCTCAGGATCTGTGAATACTTTCAGCTCAGACCATAAACCAACCACAACCAACATTGTAGGGAATACAAACACTTGTGAAAGGTATAATCTCTTCCTTCAAGAAGCTCGAACCTGGTGAGGAGACTCAGTCTCCATGGAGGTGAGTCTGCCAAACCCTCCTTGGAGGAAGGTGCTAACAGAGCTGAGTTCCATTGGGAAGGAAGAGTTCTGGGGGAAGTTGAGTCCTGGAACTCTCAGGGGCCAATTCTGTTAAAACATGTGGCCTTTTTGGTGTACAATCAGTCTGTTTTTTAAATTTCTGATCTTTAATCTCTTTGAAACAGGCCCTGACCATTAGCTACCAAGCCCATGAGTGGCTGGTCAGTGAGAGGAGACCCACCCTCCACCAAGCTCTCCCTGAGGGAAGCCGAGGCGGCCCAGCACTGCCCATTTCTACAGGATCAGAGGCACCGTCAGAGACCTCGCCTGCTGATTCATTTCCACACCTTGTCGAGCTCCACCTACAGAACAATATGTAGAAACGTGTCAACAGCACACACCGAGTCCTGCCCCCACTCCCAACATCCTAAAGCAGCTACAAAGGAAATTAATGGTTTCTCCCAGAGGCTTTTATTTACACAAATGTAAAACCCCTATAAATACCATCCCAGATTTGTAGACCTCTTCTTGTTTTTCTCCTGTTGCTTGGAATGAAAGAATGAGGATGGTACGAAAATAAACCCCTTTAGTACTAAGTAAGAGTGATAGTTTGGCGGCAAATTAAGTGAATCTGGGTGTGGTATTAGGACACTCATTGCAGTCAGTCACCTTTTCAAAATTAAACACAATCAGGTCCCACACACCCTTCCAACATCTCCCTCCCGCTGCTCTCAGGACAAAGGCAAATTTCTCAATGGGGCGTAGTACGGGTCTTGCCTGCCTGTCCCTGGTGCTTCTCCAGCCTCATTCTGCGTCCTTCTCCCTGCCCCACAGGTATGTGCTTTCAATTCTGCACTTGTCTCACACTCCCTCTAGTCTCAGAACACAAGCCTGCTATTCCTGCCCGGAATGCAGTTCCTGCTCAACCCTTCATCTAGTTGATACATTCTAGCCCTTGCATTCTCTAGAGCTCAACACAAACTTCATTTGCTCAACACAAACCTCACTTCAACAGTTCCTGACCCTTGCATCTCCCTGTTTTTCTCCTTCTAGCCTCACCACCACACCCTCTTTCTTTATGTGCTAAATAAATGAGACTATCACTTCTTCTGTCACGTTCAGATTTCCCGTGAATACTGAGAAGTAGTATGGGATGGCAGATACAGAGTCGACGCATCAATCCAGTTTTCTAGTGTGCCTTTCTCTATCACAGAGGCTGGAAAGATAAAAACCTAGTTTCCAGACTCCATTTTCAAACGACTTGGATTTAGAAACTTAAGAAGGCATGAGGTACACATTCTGCTAGCACAGAGCAAAACTGGAACTAGAGCCAAGAGTTCTGATCTCCAACTTACAATGAATTATGTTCTTAGAGCCAAAATTTCTTGGACTGGCTTCCTGATGGTGGCAGAAGTAGACGCTCCCTGGGTAGAGCCATTTCTGGGATCCAGCTCTGGTATTCATTCATGGAAGACCAGCCTGAAGACTGTTTCTTCTAAGCCCCCGGATTCTCTATACTAAATCTCTTTCTGCCTAAACTTCTAAAGTGGTTGTTGTTACCTGCCCTGGACCCTGTTTGATATATATTGGAAAGAGCTTCTGGAACTATAAACTGCTATGGAAATGTGAGTTATGGTTACTCATCACAAAGCAGAGCTGCCTTCTGGAAAGGGGCCATGGGAATAGCCATCAGTCACAAAATGTGCTGTTTCAGGAAGACTCACACTCTTGACATAGTATCCCCTGTGTCAATAGCCATTTTAAACCAGAATCCTCACCAGAAACACGGAAGTGTCCCTAAGTTTCACTTTGGAATCCAGCTTCCCTTCTACAGCCTTATTTCTGCCTATCTGGAAAACAGGAACAGTGTGGAGTTGGCAGCGTGTGGCTCCTGGGGAGGTTTTACTAGAATTGAACATCTCCTAGAGCGTAACCAGGAAGGGCCAACATTCCAGAATCAGGTGGAAAGCCCATGAGTCATTCTCAGTGGCTCATACATACCTCTCTCACTCTGGCAAGTCTACCCTGCATCCTTGATGCCTGCTCATCCTGCAGTCACTCCCAGCTCAGGCGGGGAGGGAGAGGGCTTCGGGCTGCTGCTCACTCCCCTCACATTTTTCACCACCCAGGGCAGACCATCGCAGCACCTGGTCATACAAGGCCTGGCTGAGGCTCCTGGGGTGTCATCCAACAGGATGACAGCACAGGGGTCTTGCTGCTTCAGCACATAGTTTCTCCAGCCATCTACAAACCCTGGCTCAGCTTCAGACAGCTCAGCTGGAATGCCCCAGGCGTGGCATTCATGAGCCTGAATGGAAAGCCTGAAGCTCAGCAGAAGAGCCGGTGAAATTGAACGAACGTCACCTAAAGCAGCCTTAGGGCCTCCAATGACTTGTCCATCTCATTTTACCACTCCTTAAGGCTTGTGGTGACCACCTGCCAGGATAAAAGCATCTCAGCTCAAGGAGCTAGCAGGGCAGAAGGGATAACTGAGAGATTAAACACAGGGCGCTGGAGATGTGACTCAGGAGAAGTAGAGGTGGGGGGTGGGGAGGGGCAGGGAAGAGAAAGAATAAATCAGCACCAGATAAAACTGTGTTCCTGACTGGCCTGTATGAAAATGACTGTGCGTCCCTTCAGGGTGGGAAATGTCCTTTTTTGATGGAATAGACAGCTTGTCAGTGTTCTTGGTAATACTGGGTACCCTGGCAGCAGTGTTTTGGGAATACTTCCTCAGACAAAGCTTGGGGCCAAGCTGCCCTTGAGGAAGGGGCAGCTGAGCTGTAGAAAGCCCCACATTCATCCTGTTTTCATCTAGGGAAGGTCCAGCCATATTTGTTTCACATGTTGCACTTCTTGAACAATTTCATTTGAAAAAAAGAGATATTTGGGGTTTAAAAAGAGAGAGAGAGCTGGAAGGCCATCTGAGAAAGAAGCACTAGGCTAAGAATCAGGGAGCCTGGTTCTACCACTACTTTTCTGGGCAACCTTAGCAAGTTATTTCATCCCCCCTGGGCTTTAACTTCACCCAGACACAGGAAAGTATTGACTTCCAAAGGTTATTGTCACAGAAAACTAACTGTATTCAATATCCACAGATAAACCATAATGGAGAATAATATAAAAAAGAATGTATATATGTGTATGACTGAGTCACTTTCTGTACAGCAGAAATTAACGCAATATTATAAATCAACACAATATTGTAAATCAACTATATTTTAATTAAAAAGTAATTTTTTAGAAAAAGGGAGAAAAGGTCATTGCAAGGGTTCTATGAAGGAATGAGGCAAAGACTGTATCCAGTAGCTGTCTATGGTCTCCTGGAAAACCCTCCCCAGGAGAAAGACAGAAGCAAATATACTTTAGACCAGGGGTGGGACCCTAGAATCAGAAAGCACAGTCCCCAAGGACTCCCAGATGAATTCTAGGAAAAAGGGACAGCAAATAAAACAGGAAACAGCTATTGAGCTTAAAATTCATAAGCCATTGGGAGCAAAGCCCCACTGCTCTAGATCCACGTAGCGAAGAACAACTCGGAGGTGAGATAAAGGATACCTTGGAACTCATCTGGGAGGCCAGTTCAGGTCGGTCACTGAGAGGCCCCCACGTGTGAACAGAGATGCAGAGCAGCATCCATTCAGGGCAGCCTGGGGCAATGGGGCTTTAGCGGGCAGCAGCAGCAAGTTCTTGGAGCTCTGTGAGATCAGGGCCACAGCAGGAGCCCTCACCACTGGCCAGAGTCAGTGCAGGAGGGAGGGGATTCAGACCACACATGGCCACCCTGGGGACCCTCGGAAACAAAGGTGACCTCAAGGAAGGCTGAAGGACCTGCCTCAGCAGGTGAGGACAGAGCCTGGGACACACAATACTGATGGCTACCAATGGCTGTGGCCTGGCAAATGCAGACAACAAACACACCATGCAGGTAATGGTTTAAGATGAGCCAATATGAGATACCACCCACGCAGTCCATGGCTAATGCTTTGCTGACTTCCATAGACTTAAGCTTGGTTCATACAGAATAAGAGAAGAGCCCCTTTTAGCAAGCTGGCCAGGGAAGCTGCTTTGAGCAGGTGAGCTCTGGCTGGGCCATGCAGGGTGGGAAGAACCGAAAGTTTCCAGGCAAAGCCAGCAGCATGAGAGGAAAGCACCAAGGCAGAAAGATGGGAGGCACTTCCAGGAAAGTTAGGGGCCTGGCCAGCAGATAGTCACACAACCAAGGAGCTGCAAGAGAGAGATAAGGGACGTAGCAAAGGACTTCCTCCAAAGCAGCTTCGGAGCCTGCCCGGGCATCAGGACTCCTGGGGCTGAGTCAGCTTAACCTTGGCACTTCCGTTCCCTGCCAAGCAAAATGAGGACAATGACACCTTCCATTTACCTCTAACTGTAAACTGTTCAGGAAAATTCATGGGCTGATGTCTGAGAAAATGTCTTCAGAGGGCAGATGATAGGTTCATAACTGGTTTTCTTAAGCAGAACTAAATGTTTCTAGGGGTGAAGTCATAGACAGACCCTTTTGAGAGTCTGCAGGAAACTTAGGACTCTGATCATGAAAAAATAACTCTGCATATTCACATATCTCGAAAATGTTCATACAACTTGCAGTGATTCTTGGAACCCTGAAGCTCATCACAGAACCTTCAAGATGCATGATGCCCAAGTGGAAAAACTGCTGTCTCAGGGAAACTATCAATATTTTACAATACTTTTTCACCATTTTATATGGAAATACCCTGAAATGAATAATTAGAAGTATCCTGGGTCATTTCTATTAACAGGTGGTGAGATGAGACGGCTAAGGACACACACTTGAGAGTCAAGCAGGCTGAACTTTCAATTCTGCCACATGCTGTGTGGCTTCAAGAAAGTGATGTAAAATGATCCACAACAATCGGGCCATTCAACCCAACATCACCCTGGGTACCAGTGGTTCCACTCCTACAGGTGGGTGGGAGCTTTATGTTTCCTCCCACAATAACCTGCTACTCAGGTTATGCTTCAATGAAAGCAACTCTCAGACAGACACACAGACATTCCCAGCAACCTGGACAGACACAGTCACAGAGTGTTTCTGAAGTGTTTCTACAGGGGTCCCTTGGTGCCCCTGTAGGATTTTTGCATCAAGGCAAACTCAACCATGTTCTGAAGTCAGGATCAGCCAGTCTTCTTATGGATCCAGGGACAGAACCTTCCGTTAATGTGAGGGTCCCAGAAGTAAGTGTTGGGCCACTGGCTTTGCCAAGTCAGCTCAGTACTTTGTTCCTACAAGGGCAGAAATGACTAAGCAGTCTTCCTAGCCTACATATCTCTTGATGCCACTCATTTCATCAATGAAAACCTATTTCTAATATCTCTTACACTAATCAACAGATGCTCTGATGAGAATATAGATAATGATATTTAAAGTCCATTTTCAGAGAGTGGGTTTCTGAGGGAGAGCTTTAGATGTTAACGAACCACCACTGGGGGTAATTAAGTGTATCTCACATGCACAGATGCATCACACTGTCTATAATGAAGTTATAAAAATAAATTATAAACAATATAACAGCAAGTTACTTAACTTTATGAGTTTGTTTACTCATCTCCATAATAAGGACAAAAATACGTATCTCACTGTATTCTTTTGAGAAATAAATGAGATACTAACAATAACAGCTAACACGTATGAAGCATCACATGCTGTGAGGCACATTGCTAAGTACTATGCATGGATTACCTCATTTCATCCTAACAGCCACCTTGTGTAGGAGGTAGGCACTCTTTCTGTCTTCTGCTTACAGATGAAGCAACCAAAGACAAAAGTTTAAGTGATAATTAGATCAAGAAAAAGTGTATTTAAGGACCTGGTGTTGTTTGACAGAGCAGGCACGTGAAAAGTAGTAGCTCTAATGCTTATTGTCAAAGTGATGAGCAGTTATAGCTGCTCCTAGAAATTTGGCTTTGGAGTTTGATGAACAATACTACATATTTTAAACACTGATATTTGAAATTCAGATCTGTAAACAACCTCTTGGGAGAGGTTTCATTACTTAATTTTAGAATGGCTCCATGGTAATATCGATACTTTAACCATCTTCCCATAGTAAAATCACCCTTTATTTTCCCCAAATAAATGTCAGGTTATAGTGAAAAATGATGTCAACAGGATACCTGGAGACCCAGGTGTGTTGTATTGTGGTGTGGTGTGGTGTGTTATGGTGTGGTGTGGTGTGTTATGGTGTGGTGTGGTGTGTTATGGTGTGGTGTGTTATGGTGTGTTATGGTGTGGTGTGGTGTGTTATGGTGTGGTGTGGTGTGTTATGGTGTGGTGTGTTATGGTGTGTTATGGTGTGGTGTGGTGTGTTATGGTGTGGTGTGGTGTGGTGTTATGGTGTGGTGTGGTGTGTTGTGGTATGGTGTGCTGTGTTATGGTGTGGTGTGGTCTGGTATGGTGTGCTGTGGCGTGGTCCACCCCGCTCTGTTCACCCTGTCTGAGCAGTTTCCTCATATGCCTAACAAGGAGATTAAAGCCAGAGGCGTTTTACAGGTCTCTCCATTTTAACATTATATAATCTAAAATAATCTCTTTTTCCCTTATGCCCTGGTTTTGGGGTTTTTTTTTTTAACTAAATAGGGCTTCAGCATACACACACACACACACACACACACATATATATATATGTATCAAAGGGCTTCCCCGGTGGTTCAGTGGTAAAGAATTTGCATGTCAATGCAGGAGACACATGAGCCGCGGGCTCGATCACTGGGTCAGGAAGATCCCCTGAAGGAGGGCATGGCAGCCCACTCCAGTATTCTTGCCTGGAGAATCCCATGGACAGAGGAGCTCTAGCTACTAGCCCGCCAGGCTCCTCTGTCCATGGAGTCGCAAACAGTCAGACACGACTGAAGCAACTGGGCACGCACACACCTGTTTAAAAACCCTCTCTCTACATGCAATCACATTTCATATGTCTGGGGGTCAGGACTGCAACTTATGGATCTTGAGGGAACACAGTTCAGTCAATACCGCTAACAAGAGAAAGCCTGTTAAACAAGTGATGGCACATTTATACAGTAGAATAAATGCCATAGAGCCATTAAAAAATAAGGCAGCACCTAAATCCTAAAATTCTATGTCCTGGAATCGTCCCCAAGATATATACAGTGGTTGTTGTTGTCTAGTCGCTAAGTCATGTCTGACTCTTTTGTGACCCCATAAACTGTAGCCTGCCAGGCTCCTCCGTCCATGGAATTCTCCAGGCAAGAATACTAGAGTGGGTTGCCATTCCCTTCTCCAGGGGATCTTCCTGACCCAGGGATAGAGCCTGAATCTACTGTATTGGCAGGTGAATTCTTTATCACTGACCCACCAGGGAAGCCCTAAGATACATACTAAGTAATAAAAAATTTAAGTATAAAACAGTATGCATAGTTTGCTGTCATTTGCATTTAAAAGGAGAAGAAAATGATATATATCCTGTGCTGGTTGATGCATGGACTGTCTTGAAAGTCATATTTTAAAAAAAAAAAAAAAAAAGTGTCTCCAAACAAAGATCCTGTTAGACTGGGGCATAGGAAAGGGAAGAGATTTGATTTTCAATATAAATTTTCATGCAAATATTAAATATTCTACATGAATGTACTGCCTAGTTTCTAAGACCAATTAAATATTAAACATTAAAGTGCTAGAAAATTTTAGGTTTAGAAGTGTGCATAAACCACATTTAGGTTTGTGCACAAAGCTCCAGCATGGTAAAGGGTTTTGCTTTATCTTGAAAGATTTCCTCAACCCTTGGACTGTTTCTGCACAGATACCTCTTCACAGATGTCTGTCTCCACGGCAGCTGGCCAGTGCTGCGTCTTCTTTTTTTGTAGTTCTCTCTCTCTCTCTCTCTCTCTCTCACACACACACACACACACACATATTAACATATTGAAAGAAGAACTTTTCTGAATTTTGGAGCACTTGAGAGAGTTCCTGAAAGCACCTTGTCAGGTTATCTCCCACTGCCAGGATGAAGGAAAGGGGGGAGGCATGGGAAAAGAGAAACCATCACTCCAAAAGGAATGGAGATGGAAGCACTGCAAAGCAAATAGCTGCAAATTTCACAAGTGTCATTCACCATCCACAAAGACTGTCTTTAGACAACATAATAATCCACTACGACATTTATTCTGTCTACGGGATTATTACAGCACAATTTTACCTTTCCATCTTCCACGGCATAGTATGATTTCTTTAATAGTCATTCTTTGTCTTTCCCAAGTTTTTGGGGTCAGACTAATTCAAATGATGACTTGGAGAAATTGAAGGGAGGGCTGTTGGCAGCCTGAAAAACCATGTGAGGACTCTCCCGCCTTCAGCATCCCCACACAACTACAAGTCACTGCTTTCTAACCAGCCTTTTCCTTGGCACGACCTGGGATTATGCACTGTGCTCTGTCTCAGGCCTGGAATATCACTCCCTCTACCCTTCTCCAACCAAAGCCCTAGTTCTTCCAGGAAGCCTTGCTTGACCACAGCAACTTACATGCTCTTTCTCTTTTTTAAATTCACCTGGTATAATTCAACAAGTGTTAATCAGGTCCCTGCTGTTGAGGTGGAGAGAACAGAGAACTATTCAACCTAATTCTCTGGGCTGGGGGGAAGGGGGACACGAAGAAGAAATGAGAGATAAGGGAAGAGACAAGGATGTCACAGGATCTGATCCTGAGCCATGGTACAGCCAGTTTATGTGTGACCTTTAAGTTCTAGAGATGGTTATTTCTGGTAGCAGTTGTAGGCTAGGGTCTACATGAGTCCTCTTCATTCCAAAACCAACAGTGGGCATAACCTAGAAGCCCCATTTCTAGCAAGTAGATGGGAGAAGACTTGTGCCATTACCATTTGGGTATGACACACATTTCATGAATTTCAGGAATAGGCACAGGCTGATGAGGCCTGCAACTTACAGGCATGGGTTACACATAGATGACCAAGACTTCACTCTTGATGTCATGGAGCCTATTAGTCAGGGTTCTCCAGGGACACAGAACCAATAGGATATATATAGATACAAATGTATATAAGAGAAGATTTAGGGGAATTGGTTCACAGGATTATGGAGGCCAAGAAGTCCCATGAACTGGCATCTCCAAGCTGGAGAACCAGGATAGCTTGTGATGTAACTCAGTCCTACTACAAAAGCCTGAGAACTAGGGGAGCCAAGGGAGTAAGGCCTAATCTGAATCTAAAGACCCAAGAAGCAGAAGTGCCAATGTCCAAGGGCAGGAGAAGAGCGATGCCCCAGTTCAAACAGAGTAGATTTGCCCTTTCTCTGCTTTTTTGTTCCATCCAGGCCTTCAGTGGACTGGACAATATCCACCCACACTGGTGACAGTGATTGTCATTACCAGTTTGCTGATCCAAATGCTAATGCTAATCTCTTCAGAAAATACCTTCCAAGAATGATACCTATTCAAAAAATGATATTTTATAAGATAAGTGGACATCCCTTAGCCCAGTCAAGGTGACATAAAATTAGCCATCATAGAGACTGCAGCCATGAAATGAAAAGACGCTTGCTCCTTGGAAGAGAAACTGTGACAAACCTGCTGCCGCTGCTGCTAAGTCGCTTCAGTCGTGTGTGACTCTGTGCGACCCCAGAGTCGGCAGCCCACCAGGCTCCCCAGTCCCTGGGATTCTCCAGGCAAGAACACTGGAGTGGGTTGCCATTTCCTTCTCCAGTGCATGAAAGTGAAAAGTTGAAAGTGAAGTCGCTCAGTCATGTCTGACTCTTAGCGACCCCATGGACTGCAGCCTACCAGGCTCCTCCGTCCATGGGATTTTCCACGCAAGAGTACTAGAGTGGGGTGCCATTGCCTTCTCTGGTGACAAACCTAGGCAGCATAATAAAAAGCAGAGACACCACTTTGCCAACAAAAGTCCATATAGTCAAAGCTATTGTTTTTCCAGTAGTCATGTATGGATGTGAGAGTTGGAACATAAAGAAGGCTGAGAGTAGAAGAATTGATGTTTTTGAATTGTGATGCTGGAGAAGACTCTTGAGAGTCCCCTAGACAGCAAGAAGATCAAAGCAGTGAATCCCAAAGGAAATCAACCCTGAATATTCATTGGCAGGATTGATGATAAAGCTGACGCTCCAGTACTTTGGCCACCTGATGCAAAGAGCTGATTCATTGAAAAAGACCCTGATGCTGGGAAGACTGAGGGCAGGAGGAGAAGGGGGTGACAGAGAATGAGACAGTTGAATGGCACTGTCAACTCAATGGACATGAATCTGAGAAAATACCGGGAGATAGTAAAGGACACGGAAACCTGGCCTGTTGCAGTCCATGAAGTTGCAGGGTCAGACATGACTTAGTGACTGAACAACAAGAGCCCCATCTCGCAGGAAAGACTGACATTTAAAAAAAATGTGTTCTAAAACAGTACAAGACATTGGGTAGCACAGAAGAAAGAATGGGTAATTCTCTAAGAGAAAGCTTCCTGGTAGAAGGAAAGTTGTGAATAACATGTTTAACTGGTAGACAAGGAAGGCAAGACACCACAGGCAGAGGGATCCTCAAGAAGAAAGGCATGAAGAGGTGAAGTGTAGGATGCTCCAGGTCAGAGCTGTTGTAAAGACAGCAGAAGTAGAAATTAAGAATGGAGAGAGGTATACAGAGATCAGATCATGGAGATCTTATATCTCAAAAAAGAACCAGTAGAGTTTCAAGGAAGAGAGAGGTAAAAAAGAATTTTCTTTTAAGAAAATTACTTTGGCAAAATGTGGAGGACATAGTGGGCTTCCCTGGTGGCTCAGACAATAAAGAATCTGCTTGCATAGTAAACTGAGGAGAGGTTAGAGGCAGGCAGATCAGTTATGATGCTATTAGACTTGAACTGAGGCATTGGCAGTGGAAATAAAGAGAAGAGCGTGGATTTGCAAGGTCAAGAATGTAGAACAAGTTTACGGTAGGGGGAGATAATGAATACAGTTTGGTACATATTAAGTGTAAGATGCAGCAGGGCTACCCAGGTAGATATTTCCAATATAAGTTTTTGGAACTGGTGATGGTTTAGTCACTCAGTCATGCCTGACTGTTCGTGACCCTATGGACAGTACCCTGCCAAGCTCCTCTGTCCATGGGATTCTCCAGGCAAGAATACTGGAGTGGGTTTCCATGCCCTCCTCTAAGGGATCTTTCCAACCCAGGGATGGAACCCCTGTCTTCTGCATTGCAAGCGGATTCTTTACCACTGAGCCACCAGGGAAGTTTTTGGACAGATGGTCCTAAAGTTAAAGAGAGAAGTCAGAGCCAGAGATAGGAATTTGGGAGTCTTATGCATCTACATGGATGGTAACACCATGGGCCTGGAGAAAATCAATGAGGATAGAAGGCAGGGAGCAGAGTAGAAGAAACAGGAAAATGGAATCCTGGCAGGAATGGCACAATAGATTATATGGGATCTTGTAATATTTTCTGAAGATTTCTCTTCCCAACTCAATTAAATTCTCCATGTTATCTTCTTCCTCTACTGTTAACCGCTCCCTGAAGGCAATAGCACCCCACTCCAGTACTGTTGCCTGGAAAATCCCATGGATGGAGGAGTCTGGTGGGCTGCAGTCCATGGGGTCGCTAAGAGTTGGGCACGACTGAGCGACTTCACTTTCACTTTCCACTTTCATGCATTGGAGAAGGAAATGGCAACCCACTCCAGTGTTCTTGCCTGGAGAATACCATGGACAGAGAAGCCTGGTAGGCTGCAGTCCATGGGGTCACACAGAGTTGGACACGACTGAAGCGACTTAGCAGCTCCTTTTATGGGGGAGGGGGGGAGCGGGGAGCATGCCTGTCGCATGTGGAATCTTAGTTCCCCAAGTGCCCCTGGTTTGTGGAAGTGTGGAGTCTTAACCACTGGACCCCAGGGAAGTCCCACCCTCTCTCTTTTCAGCCTCCCTTACATCCTTTCCCGGGCCACTATGAACCTAGTCAGTGTCTTTGTGCAAGTTAGAAAAGTGCACACCCTCTGAGCACTTGGCTTGGCAAGCAGCTTTGGGTAAGTTAGAAAAAAGCACCCTTCCTTTGGGTTAAGACAGCTTTGTACCAGTCAGAGCTCGATAAGTAGAGTCAATATCGATTCATCACCTTAACCTGGGTCTTTGTGCAGTACTCCAACATTGCTCAAGCTTATGGGGGGCAGCCCCGGCCCCCATTCAGCAAGATCTTCATAATAAGATTCCTAACAAGGCCCAAAAGAGATACTTACAGATGACTCTTCAACTTGTGATTTAAAGTATTTTAAAGCAGTATTTTATTTCTTCCCTTTGTACCAGATTGTAGTCTGACAAATTTTGCTAATAATGGCCCTTCAAAACTGGACCCCAGCTCTTAACAGCTGAGAAATAAAAACACCATGCTCATACACATGCAGTTCTTGATCCTTGTCCCTGATTCTAGTGAAAAAAGGCCACAGAATCTTGCCTTTCAAAGGATGGCAGCTCTGAGATACCAGTAACTTCACATTCTGTGGCTGTAACCTGGCCAGCTCCCAGCCACACGCCATGCCCAACCCATGTCTCTTTCAAGACTTTCTTCAAAGCAGCTTCCTTCCTGCCTTTGTTCTCTGTTCTTTGGGAATAGTCTCCTTAGGAACAATTGATTTATATTATTATTGAACCAAATTGAGAATTCTCTATCCTTGAGATCCAATAGTCATCTTATCTAAACAGATTTATTCATGCCACATATCGACATGCAGTGTGCACAGTAGAACCTTTCAGGCAAGGTCCATGCCTCTGCAAGTGCTCCTCCATATTTAAAATTATGGTATAAATAATTACAGGATTCATTTCACTGATATTATTAATAATAAATTTCTGTAAATTTTATTTATTACACTCTGAAATGCCTAGGGTTGTTTTGAATGAAAAAGAGATTAGAGAGAACTTCAAAGAAGAGAGAACACTGGAATTAGTAAGCTTTGAAATAAGAAAAAAAGAGAGGAAAAATAAGACTGTTTTCAGCTGCATTGAAAGGAACATTGAAGTTATCTAGACCAGTTAATTTTATTAAATTGTCATCCTCACATCTTGCACAAATAGAAGAAACTCACCCATAATCCTACAAATTAAATTATTCTTATTTTTATGAGTTCCCCTCTAATCTTTGTCACATGTATATAAAATGGGTTCATAGTTTTAGTCACAGATCCTGCCTAGTTTCATCAGATTTCAAATATGAAATGAAATTCAAGTAGATAAGTATGAATTGAGCATTTATCATTACTTAAATCTCAGCCATGGGAAGGCTACCAGGCTACTGTTGCCCTATGGAGTTTAGAATCTCTGACATAGGTGTACCAGAGACAAAAGCAAGACAGGCTAAGGAGACAGCTAGCTACTAGGAAAGAATGCCAGCATGAGGAGTCAGGAGCTGTGGGTTCTGATTATTCAATCAGCTATGATCTTAGGCAAGTCTACCTCTCTGGTTGCTTCACTTTCCTCACCTGCAAAATGAAGGGATTGTACTGGATCAATAGTTTTAAGCTCTATTCCTCAAAAGTCTGCAAGAATATGCTGGGACAGGAGGTGTGATGTCTACCCACCTTCCTGCAATCAGAGCAGCTCCATCTTTGTCTACTTTTTATGCCGATGTGTCAGACAACAAGACAGATCATGTGCATTCAGGGTTCTCTCAGAAAAGCAAGGACATAGGGTCACTCTGATTATCAACAGTATAAGCAGCCAGGGTTCAGAAAAGGGGGAGTTCAAGGAGGGCAGGAGAAGAATGGGAAAGGGTCATGGAGGAGCCAGGGTTTGGATGGTCCTTGAAGGAAGATGGTACAGAGGGTTTCCAACCTACAACAGTTCAGCTTACAATATTTTGACTTTACAGTGGTGCAAAAGTGCTATGCATTCAGTAGAACTCGTACTTCAAATGTGGAATTTTTATCTTTTCCTGGGTAGCAATTTGTGGCAGCAAGCTACAGCTCCCAGTCAGCCATGCAGTCACAAGAGTAAACAACCAATATATCTGTGGTCACTCTGTACCCAGACAACCATTCTATTTTTCACCGTTAATACAGTACTCAATAAGTTACATGAGATATTTAACACTTCATTATAAAATAGGCTTTGTGTTAGGTGATTTTGCCATTGTAGGCTAATGTGTGTGTTCTGAGCACATTTAACATAGGCTACGCTAAGCTATGATGCTTGGTAGGTTAAGTATTTGTATTCTTAGTGCATTTTCAACTAACAATATTTTCAACATCCTATGGGCTTATCAGGATGTGATCCCATCAAAAGTCAAGGAAGACCTATACTTGGAAAGACAGAGGACAGAGGTGAACAAAGAGCGCGTTTCAGGGAAGGCATAGTGGTATGTTCAAGTCCCCCAAAGACAGGCGCACTTGGGCTGGAGCTTGGCCTGGGGAGCAGAGGAAAAGGCTATGGAGTGGGACAGAAAGAAGTGCATGCGTGCTTGAAGGGAAGCAGTAAATACAAGGCTGACAAAGTCAACTTTGGATTACTTTGTAAGATCTCCCGAAGATTTCTGAGCAAGGGAATGACATGCTGAAATTGGTAGAAGAAAGATTAGTCTGTCAAGGTTTCAAGGGGCAAACATTTCTTGATGCTTATGAGGCGTCTGCGGACACTGAGAATACAAAGCTGGAGAAGACAGCGGCTGCCCTTGAGGAGCCTGGCAGAGGGGAATGCAGAATGGGTTGAACAGCAGAGAGCAAGAGTTGGAGCTGGGTTAAGGAAGAAAAACTACGGCAGTGAAAGGGGGAAAGAGGAAGAGATGAGAGACACTGCAAAGTAAACATAAACAGGACTTGGTGGCTGGCTGAATAATGTGACTTGAAGAAAGTGAAAGTGTTAGTCGCTCAGTTGTGTCCAACTCTGTGATCCCATGGACTGCAGCCTTTCAGGCTCCTCTGTCCATGGAATTCTTCAGGCCAGAATACTGGAGTGGGTTATACCATTTCCTTCTCCAGGAAACCTTCCCAACCCAGGGATCAAACCCAGGCCTCCTGCAATGCAGGCAGGTCCTTTACCATCAGAGCCACTTCAATTCAGTTCAGTTCAGTCGCTCAGTCGTGTCCGACTCTTTGCGACCCCATGAATCGCAGCACGCCAGGCTTCCCTGTCCATCACCAACTCCCAGAGTTCACTCAAACTCACATCCATCGAGTCGGTGATGCCATCCAGCCATCTCATCCTCTGTCGTCCCCTTCTCCTCCTGCCCCCAATCCCTCCCAGCATCAGAGTCTTTTCCAATGAGTCAACTCTTCGCATGAGGTGGCCAAAGTACTGGCATTTCAGCTTTAGCATCAGTCCTTCCAATGAACACCCAGGACTGATCTCCTTTAGAATGGACTGGTTGGATCTCCTTGCAGTCCAAGGGACTCTCAAGAGTCTTCTCCAACACCACAGTTCAAAAGCGTCAGAGTCACTAGGGAAGGCCTAATGTAACTCAAAGAGAAGAATAAATACTAACCACACTTTTTAATCCTGAACCTTGAGAGTAGCTGCTTCTTTTGGAGCCACCAGTAGCCCTCTTTCCCAGCCTCCCTTGCAGCTGAGTATACCACAGAGGAAAGACTGTGAACAGATGTAATGTGTCCCCCGGCCAGGTCTGGTCCATAAAAATCTCCCACCTGTGTTTCTCCACTCTCCTTCCCATCCTCCTGATAAATGGAGAGGGCTCTAAGGCTAAAGGGGAGGTCAGATCCACAAGACTGAAGGAGGCCTACTTGAAAGTCTGCCTGCCAAACAGAAGCACCACCTGGGTTTCACATGGCTCATTGTGGTAAGCCACTGACATGCTGGCATCATTTGTTACCTCTATTAACTTATCCTGAGACGAAAACAACAGTCATGCCATTTTAACAACAAATACAGCAAGTCAAGATGGGCTTAGAGGGTGAGATAATAAATTCAATGTTTCATTTAGGGTTCTTTTGCTTTGAGATACTATTAAACCTGAGCTAAACTAACTTTTAAAGGGAGATAAAGGAGTTACTGATAACACTTTCAACTTTCAGTATAGCTTAGAAGGAAGTCTTTTCCACAAGTTATGAGCCTCACTTTGATTGGTCCAACTTAAGTCACGTGCCCCACCTGAGAACCAATAATAAAAGCCCTCCTTGTCTTGAGCAGAGTGGCTCTGTACTTGGAAAAGGATCAACTCTACCCAGAGCAAGGGTGAGGGAGATTCCCCAGAGGGAAAGCAGGATACCACTACTACAGAAGGGGAAATGGATGTCTGATGTTAAAAAGCAGTAGAAGTGTTTTATTTTCTGTTACAGACACGCCTAAGTATTTGGAATGTCCAAAAAGAAAGGATATGAAGTATGAAATTAAAACCTAGATAGAACTGATACAAAGTTTAGTCCAGGCTGTGTGAATAAGAGATTTCCTTCCTTTTTTCTGACTCCCTAAATCAGAGAACATTAAAGGTAGAAAAAACCAAAAATTCCTTTTGGTATCATTTGATAACAGTGGCTTCACTGTGTCCCTTGCCTGTCTTTGCTACTGAGTCTTTATCTGAGAAGTTAGGAAAGTAAAATTTTTTAGGCACACAGGTGAGGAATACAAAAGGGGGTAATATATAATATTGAAAAGTATTTTGCAAACCTCACACTCCCAGGGCCTTTTTTAAAATGCTGACTTTTAGACTCAGTTGATGAGGGCTGCTGAGTTGGCTTGCACAACCCCAGAACCAACTTTCATTGAGAATTCAGATAACATGAAAACAGTGCCCCCTGGAGTTGTACATTAAATCAGCACTGGATTCAGGAATTTTCTTTACATATGAAAAGTCTTTACCTGGACACAGAGAATATGACTGACTATGATCTGAACCCGGCTTCTACAGCTCGGGAACATTCTAAAGCCTTCCCCATACTTTTATAAAAATGCTTGATCTTACTTCAGACATTTACAGAGTGTATCCTACTTACTTCTGGATCATACTACATCCCCTGGATATTTCATGCCCCTCAACTCCTCTTCTGCATCTGAGTCTGCCATCTTGCTTCCACCCTCTGTGGATCACTACAAAAATTTGCCTTAAACCAAGCATCTTAGGAGCTTAAGAACTTTACTTAAGATTTAAGGTTGTCACGGAGGAAGAATTATATCATATGTCAGACAGTAAAAATAAAATCCCCATTTGATTTTTCTGTTCTCTGCACAAACTCCTCTTTATAAGCCTCTCCTTATGAACTCAAAACTGCAAATTTATTTTGACCCCGTCCCATAAAGCTTTTCCTAAATCTTTCCCTGCTCCAGTCAGTATTTCAGGATCTTCTATCCAGACTCCCTTTATAACAGAACCATGCCATCCTAATTATTTTAACTTTAAAATAAGTCCTGAAATTAAGTCATGTAAAGCTTCCAACTTTGTTTTTCTTTTCAGTATTGCTTTGACTATTCTAGACACTTTAGATTTCCATTTTACGTTTGTCAGTTCCTACCAAAATAAATCTGGGGAGAAACGACTTCTTAACAAAATCATGTTTCTAATCCATGCACAAAGGATATTTCTCTCCATTTACTTAGGTCTTTTAAAATTTCAGCAGTATTTTGTTATTTTCAATGCTCAGGCCATATGCTAAATTTAACCCTAAGAATTTCATACTTTATGCTGTTATTTACAGTTTAAAGTTTCAGTCTAATTGTATATAGCTATCATATAGAAATACAGGTGTTTTTTATATGTTGAGCTTGTACCCTGCAACCTTGCTAAATAGGATGCAAAATGATATAGTCATGTTGGAAACAGTTTGGCAGTTTCTTATAGAGTTAAACATACACTTACCATATGACCTAGAAGTTTCACTTTAAAGAAATGGAAACATGTCTTCACAAAAATGGGTATGCAAATGTTCATAACAAACAAAACTAGAAACAACCCAAATATCCATCAACAGGTGCGTAGATAAACAAATTGTGATATTTCCCTACGAAAGAACACTGCTGCTGCTGCAGCTGCTAAGTCGCTTCAGTCGTGTCCGACTCTGTGTGACCCCATAGACAGCAGCCCATCAGGCTCCCCCGTCCCTGGGATTCTCCAGGCAAGAACACTGGAGTGGGTTGCTATTGCCTTCTCCAATGCATGAAAGTGAAAAGTGAAAGTGAAGTCACTCAGTCATGTCCGACTCTTAGCGACCCCATGGACTGCAGCCTACCAGGCTCCTCCGTCCGTGGGATTTTCCAGGCAAGAGCATTGGAGTGGGTCGCCATTGCCTTCTCCTCGAAAGAACACTGCTGCTGCAGTGATAAAAAGGAATCAACTAGCAATACACGCAGCAACATGGATGAATCTCATGGATGAATTTGAAAATTGTCCACAAAAGGAGGCAGACAAAAGAATATTATATGATTCCATTTATATAAAACTCTGGGAACTACAAATATATAATGACAGGAAGTAGATAAGTGTTTGCCTAGACCAAGGGTTAACAGTAAGAATAACTGGGAAGGGGCATAAGGGAACATTTTGGAAAGATTCAAAAGTTCTGTGTCTCAATGGTGATGACTACAATGCTACTTCCCCTTCGTGGATCACAGCTTTGTCATGGCAAAGGGGCTTGTGTAACTCAACAAAGCTATGAGCCATGCCATGCAGGGCCACCCAAGACGGAGAGATCATAGTGGAGAGTTCTGACAAATTGCGGCCCACTGGAGGAGGGAATGTGAGACCACTCCAGTGTTCTTGCTGCAAGAACCCCATGAACAGTATGAAAAGGTAAAAAGATATGACTCCAAAAGATGAGCCCCCCAGGTTGGAAGGTGTCCAATATGCTACTGGGGAAGACAACAGGGCATTTACTAATAGCTCCAGAACTGCTGGGCCAAAGCAAAAATGACACTCAGTTGTGGCTGGTGGTGAAAGTAAAGTCCGATGCTGTAAAGAACAGTACTGCATAGGAACCTGGAATGTTAGGTCCAAGAAGAAGTGACAGATTTTATTCTCTTGGGCTCGAAAATCACTGTGGACGGTGACTGCATCCACGAAATTAAAAGACATTTGCTCCATGGAAGGAAAGCTATGACAAACCTAGATAGCATATTAAAAAGCAGAGACATCCCTTTGCTGACAAAGATCCGTATAGTCAAAGCTATGGTTTTTCCAGTAGTCATGTATTGATGTGAGAGTCAGACCATAAAGAAGGCTGAGCAAGATGCTCAGAGTTGATGCTTTTGAGAAGACTCTTACTAGAGAAGACTCTTGAGAGTCCCTTGGACAGCAAGGAGATCAAACCAGTCAATCCTAAAGGAAATCAACCCTGAATATTCATTGGAAGGACTGAAGCTGAAGTTGATGCTCCAGTACTTTAGCCACCTGATATGTAGAACCAACTCACTGGAAAAGACCCTGATGCTGAGAAAGATTAAAGGCAAAAGAAGAAGAGGGCAGCAGAAGATGAGATGGCTAGATAGCATCACCAACTCAATGGACAAGGATTTGCGCAAGCTCCGGGAGATAGTAAAGGACAGGGAAGCCTAAAGTAATGCAATCCATGGGGTCACAAAGAGTGGGAGACGACTTAGAGATGGAACAACAACACAATGCTATTTACATTAGTCAAAACTCACTAAATTGAGCATCAAAATGAATGCATCTCTTGTATGTACATTATACCTCTTTATTGAGAAACTGAAACTGCTCAGGCTTTCAGAAAGCAAGAAGCATGTATGAACCAAGAAACAAATGAACTTCAAGGACATAGCAAATAGGACAGAAAAGAGGAATTCTTTCCCAAACTGATTGTTACCTCTGCACACAGTGCGGACCAGTAGAACTTTCTGCTCTGTCTGATACAGTAGCCATTAGGTGTATATGGCTATTAAGCTCTTTAAATGGGGTGGTACAAATGAGGAACTGAATTTTACATTTTATTTAATTTTAATTAATTAGGATATACATTTTAACAGCCACCTGTGGTTAGTGGCACGTATTGGACATCCAGGGTAAGGAGTGAATTTCCTATGTCTCTGTGTGCCTGTTAACTCATCTCAGACCTGGTAGTAGCTCTTCAATAAAGATAGAAAAAGGAAAAAAGGAAATTAAACAGGATCCAAATAACCAAATGTTCACTGTAGCTGTGCCAAATAGCAGAGTGGACAGAACACCAGACGTGGTCCTCAGGGTTTCTCTTCTGTTAAAATTTGGCTTTTACTCACTGTAGACCTCGCACTGTCCTTGAGGCTAAAATGAGAAATACAAGTAGGAAGACTAACCTTAAGCTGCAGAGCTGTGTGCAAACGGAAGGTGCTGGGTGCGTTAACAATATGGTGGCCGCATCTGGGGCCACCAAGGGATGTTCAACTGCAGGATCAAGAGGGTAAGCTCAGGCCTTACTGGAGCCACAGGAAGAGACTGCGTGTATACCTTGATTCTGGCCTAGCTTTGACATGCTAATACTGCAATTTCCGAGGAATGCAAGCCACCTGCGCCGCAATAAACTTTCGATTTACATACACACGCGTGACCTTCCCTCTCCTAGGGCCACTCTACCAGTATTGATCGCTGGTTTGCAGGGGAGCGCGCTCTGCATAGGAAATGACGGTGGCGCGGCGGCGGCGGCGGCCTGGGGGGATAAACGCTCTGGCGCTCACTACGGGCAAAGGAAAGCGAGCCCCACCGTGAATAACAAGCCCCGCCGGACGCGGGAACAGAACATGGAGTCCTCGTTTGCACTCTCCGCGGTTCAAAAGTTGTCCCGCTACCTCCAGGAACTGTTCGCTCCTCCCTCCACGGCTGTCTTTTTGTCTTTGAAAGCCCCGAGACCGACAGTTGGATTATTATCTGTGCGTGCAGGTGTTGTTGAAGAGACCAATTTGTGAACAATGGCCCTTCCCACGTTGTCCAAACAGAAAGACTGCGCCGCAGCTGTTATTTGCGGAACCTGTCACTGTTCGCCGCGCTGCCGCGGAGCCTCCAGCTGTCCCGGAGCGCGCTGCGCCCCGCGCCGCCCACCGCTGACAGCACCCCCCGGCCCTCCCCGCGCCGCCGCCGGCCGCCCACCGCCGCCGCCGGTGCGAGGTGCCCGGAGGCCCGGGGCGCGGAGCCGCTCCACCCGCCCGGCAATGCGCGCCCGGCAGCCTGGCCGTGGTCTCGGCCTTCCTCCGGGCTGGCCCAGTTTCCAAAGCTCCCTCCTGGGGACCTCCCTTTCCCATTCTGTACTCATCATGGGGGCACGAAAACCGAATCCATGGGTGGAGTTGTTCAGCCAGCCTGATAGAACACGAGTTTAAAGAACAAATCTTTATTTGGGCATTGATTTTAAAGATGTGACCCAAAGTTAGGGCAGGTCCCTTTGCCCTGTAACATCTGGGCGAAATTGTCTTGAACCCACCAATTCTACAGTCCAGGACAGTCCAAAGACCTCTCCCCTAGAGTCCTGCTAATTCCTCTGGGGTCTGAGGTCCTCCTGCTGCCGGAATCTGCGGCCATGCTTTAGTTCCTCCACCTACCCTAAAGCCAAGTGCCCTTCCACTGGTTCCCAAAATAAATCTGCTGGCGTGAAGCAGTTCCTGAGAGGTTTCACTGAAAACAAGGAGGGGGCTTTCCACAAGAAGAAGGGTCACTTCTCCAAGGACACTCTCAACCATTCTCCCCACCCTCTTCCCATGGCGACATCCCTTATGTTTCCACTCTGAGAGTGCCAAACTCCTCTCTCCCTACTGTATACAGTCACTCTCCATCCCCAGGCCCTTCCCCCAGACTTCACTACCCAGTTTCTACCAAGGGCCCTCCAGTGTCAGGGCTCCCTCTCCTTCAGGGAAGAAGCACTGTTTTCTTCCTGGTACAAAGACCTTCAGTTCCCGCTGCTGTCCTGCTGGCGTCAGCGTGTCTGCTGGGCTGCCAGTTTCTCAAGAAAGTTCACTGGCCTCCAGCACTCCGCTTTCTCATGACAGGACAATTCACATGGACTGCATGGCTGGCTCCACAAGGAGCAGGATTTCGTAAATAGCTTTCAGTCCTGAAATTCCAACAACAGTCTTAAAAACATCAATTGCTGATTCTTGCAGGATGCAGCTGCCATGCTTGCTGGACAATATATACTTAGATTGACATATTTTACAAGCTAAGCTAAATTCAAACTGACTAGCCTTTTCCAAGTCCCTGACAGGTGACTCCAGTGTTCCGAAAGCCTGTCCATACATCTGTGTACCCATTTCAAGATTTCAGCCATAAGCGTATAGCATTTCTTAGGTTATGGTACTATAGATATCTTATAGTAAAGAATATTTTGAGTCTGAGCTGAAAATATTTCCTAAATTTCTTCAGATACCAATTTCTAAGAGCTCTGTAATTCTCAAGAATAGAGCTATAAAATAAGTTGAATAGTCCTGGACCTCTTCTTAACCACATTTTATGCTAATGGAAATGCACTCTAAAATGACCAGTCATGTCCTTTACAGAGTAACCTTAAGCCTAGTTACCTAATTTGCAGTTAAATTTTTTAAATGTATGTTAGACGCATAAAATATAATTCCTTCTTCCTTCACTTTTACCCAAGAGACAAAGACCAATCAAAAAGAAATTTTTTAATCCTGATCTTAGATAACATATCCTGGTTTGTTCTGGATTTTTAAGGGTCTGAAGGAAAAGGAAAATTTTTGAAAGAAAGTTGAAATCAGCTTCCCAGAGAGAACATTAAAATTCGAGAGGTTTCCATTTGAAAAGGCTCTAGAATTTTGTCTACTGCCCTTGAATTCCATAACAGAGGCAACAAAGTAGATTCACACAGGGTAGGGAGTGGGACCTGCTGAACAAAGGTGAAATTCAAGTGATTCAAAGTGGTCCAGTCCTCGATGAGCAGTGGTTGCTTCAAACAGCAGCAAGCCTGTGCCTGCACCAATGTTCTAGGCTGGATAAGTGGCTGGCACCCAGACACTGTCTCCAGGGCAGGCTTAAGATGTCACAGCCGCCCGGGGAGGAGAGCAGTTCTGTGCATGTTAACAAGCTCTGTGGAAGAAGGCAATCCACTTGGCTCAGCACCACATTAAGACTGGGGAAATACAAACTGGGCAAATATTTATCTTTGGGGACCTCCAAGAGACCTCTGGGGGGAGGAAAATAAATCTCTACACATGTTTACTCATAATGATTTCCAACAGGCCCATCTACATACAAGTCCAACATTTCATTAAACAGACTTCTTCAATGGCTGCTGCACTGGGTAAATACATTATAAATAAAGGCACGGACCCTCTTTTCAGGGTGCATGGAGGCATAATGTTTGAGTACATGATACCCATCTCCCAAACCAATCCCTTCGCTGGGGGCCCAGGAAGCAAAGAGTTTGCTGAAGGATTTAATTTCCTTTTTTTGATAGAGTTGTTTATGGAGCGACTTCCATTTGAAGGAGCATATGCTCATTTTCACAGTTTTGGAAAAACAGAAATTTGAAAGAAGGGGAGATAAAAAAAAAAAAACAATGTAAGGGTTGCTCACCCTTGATCTATCCAAGGAAATTCAAGAACATTCATTGAACATGATTTTAAAAATGAGTTCCCCAGGGCCTATTTCCTCATCTGGCGGGAACAACAAAGCTAATGTTGGACTGCAAGTTTGAGTGCAAGAAGAAAAGGAGCATGACGTCAGACCACCTTCCCACAGCAAGGCCCCAGGTGATGCTGAGAAGGCACTTGGTTTTGGACAAGGCTCTGGCATGACCACACACACACGCATGCACACACACACACATGCACACACTCCTTTCACACAATGGCTTGATGTAAAGAAAGCAGGGAAATCACTCTCCAGGCTACAGATTCTCCTCTGTTATTAGTCACCCTTCCCTCCTCCTGCTAACTCTCACTGGCAGCTGGGCTGGGCAATGACTCAGGAAGCCAGGCAGTGGGGAGAAGCTAGCTCACCACCATGGCCTAAGAAAAATACTGAGGCCTTTTCAAGTATGTGTTTTAGTGGCACTCAGTCATGTCAGATTCTTTGTGACCCCATGGACAATAGTCCACCAGGCTCCTCTGTCCATAGGATTCTCCAGGCAAGAATACTAGAGTGGGTTACCATTTCCTTCTCCAGGGGATCTTCCTGACCCAGGGATTAAACCTGGGTCTCCTGAATTGCAGGCAGATTCTTTACCATCTGAGCCTCCAGGGAAGCCCTTTTCAAGTATAATTTACTCATAAACTTACTAGTGATCACAAGAGGGAAGAAGGGGGCCAATGAAGGGTACAGGTGTGTTTTGGGCCAAGGTGGGAGATGAAAGGCATGTGGACAATAGTTAGTGGAAAAGTGATAGCCCCTATTTTCATGAACGTGACTCATGTAAACTAGCAAATAACATTCTGATAACTTGTGCACACTTCTTCATGAACATTCTGCCATGGGGAGATCTGAGTTCAGCAAAGCACCAACCTCCCCCACAACCCCGAACTCACTGATGAAACCAAGTCCCAGTAGCACTGCATACTACTAACTGGGAGCAGCTTTGCGGAGTATAACAGGATCTCTGGAAGGGATGGTTGAGAGCAACAGCATGAAACTCAGACCTGAGCCAAAGTGAGAGCTGAGTAGCAAGACACACCACAGCCAGATGGAGAAAAAACAGTGCCAAAGCACAGTGTCTTCAGCCCTAAAAGCATTTCCATTGAACATGGTGGCTCCTTTCTCTGTGTATGGTATCTAATTTGGCCATCATGAGTGATAACACCAAAGGAAACACAACCTAAACACATCTGATTGTGTTTGGGGGTAGCACCTGGGTCTGCTCTTTTTTCTTTGGACATAAAGCAAAATGTCTCTACCCTCCGTCTTCACTACTCAGGAAGCAGGGCAACAGCTTGCTCTCATCTAACCCCATAGTGATCACATTATAGACGTCTGCCACCCTGACCCTTGCCTGTCCCTCCCTGTCACAGCTGGCTGCTCACACCAGCCACGACGACGTGATTGCAGCTCCAAAAGTGGAACGTTAGGGAGGATAACACCCTCAGATTCTCAACACTCAATCACACGTTCCCCATCCTGATGTTCCAGACTATAGCACTCCCATCTACATGACTTGCATCTGATTTATGGAACAAACCCTACTGCTTCTGGCTCTTATTCAGCCCCACATACAAAGGAATGAGTAAAAGCTGTTTTCTCCACAGCAGTATCTCGCCTCCTTGGCAGGTGGAGAGGATGATGTACGGAATAACTGGCATCTCCTCCTCCTCCTTGGAAAAGGATTCCGCACACACCAGCCCCGTCAGCCAACCCACCAGCCAGCTGACTCTCCGGGGGCCTCGGAGGGCCGAGCAGCAAGGCTGGCCCCAGCTGCCAGTTCCAGGAGAATAAGCCACTGCATTGGTTCTGCCGTCTCCTGGAGCCCAAATCCCCAGGCAGCCTCAGCCTCCAAGCCCACAATCTATGCTCCAGATCCCCATAAAAGCCTCTCCCATTGTTATGTGTAATCAACTAAAACACCACAGGAACTTTCTCTTAAGGCCCTTTCTAAAAGCCTGTCCGTCCCACTAAAGCCTCCCTTTAATCTACCCATGTTTCCTCTATGCATGTATGCTAAGTCACTTCAGTCATGTCTGACTCTTTGTGACCCTATTATGCTGGGAAAGATTGAGGGCAAGAGGAGAAGGGGGTGACAGAGGACAAGATGGCTGAATGGCATCATTGACTCAATGGACATGAGTTTGAGCAAACTCCAGAAGATAGTGAAGGACAGGGAAGCCTGGCGTGTTGCAGTCCATGGGGTTGCAAAGAGTCAGTCATGACCTAGTGACTGAACAACAATGGAGACGTTTAGAGTTAGAGCTCATGAAATCATGAGGAGCCCTAAAACCCCATCCCCACCTTGAAGCTGCAGCTTGACAGCCCAAGTACAGCCATTGATTATGATGCCAAGATACCCCAGAGTCCTTCTAGAAGTAGCTTCAGAGGCCAGTCGACCAGCTTTTTGCTATCACAAAGACAGCCCATTTCCCTGGCGCATGGCAAGATTTAAGTAAGAAGATCATTCTGACAAACATGGTGGCCCAGGGCAGACTAAACCATTGTGTGGCTGTGGCAATAAGCCCTGCCATTAACTTAGCATCTACCAAATCGTACACACTATCTAGATAGCCTCGACTATACTGTCTCATGGGAGAAGGCAATGGCACCCCACTCCAGTACTGTTGCCCGGAAAATCCCACAGATGGAGGAGCCTGGTAGGCTGCAGTCCATGGGGTCGAGAAGAGTCGGACACGACTGAAGTGACTTAGCAGCAGCAGCAGCAGCATACTGTCTCATTGAACCCACACCCCAACCTTGTGAAGTTAAGTATGACTCCCCACTCCATTTTAGAGGTGAGGAAACTGAGCCCCAGTCCCAAGATCCAACAGTGAGCAAGCAGTGGTCCCAGGCTCTGAACCCGGTTCTACCTGACTGTAAATTTCCCCTGTTGCTGCCGCCTTCTGAATCTCCCAAGTACGTTATCTTCATGCTAATTTCTGATTTCACTCCCCGCTTGTTACAACGACAACAAGATGTTTCGGTGCCATCCCTCCGCAGGAAGCGCGAGCATCATTTCCCAGCTTAGGAATGAGAATAACAGCTCACTGCACCAACAGATGATGCAGTGCCAGGCCATCAGAGAGCTGGCCGCAGCCAGTGGAGGCTGTCCTCTGAGAAGGAGAGGCCAGTTTGAGAAGGGAAGATTTTCACTGCCCACTGAGGAGAGGGTGCAGAAGCACCCTTAATCAGGGGTCTGCGCCTTTCTGGTTCCGTACAGCTTCCTGTTACTTAGCAGACTTGTTGGGGAGGGAACTCTTTGGTGTCACTTTCTCATCACAAGCCACCACGGAAAAATCTCCAGGAAATGAACCCCACTATCTTCCTGGTATTTGCTACCTCACTCCAGCTCAGGTATTTTTTAGTGTATGTCCCATGCCATATTTGTGCATACTTTTTTCTTAAAAAATTATTTGTTGCTTATCTGAAATTCAAATGTAACCAAGGTCTTGTATTTTACCTTGTATTTCACACAGCACTACTCTCTTCAAAAAAATAAGGGTGCTAATAAAGGTCAAAAACTATCACACAGATGGTGACTGGAACATAACCAAGGCAGGTAGGCCCTGAATTAAGTCCCAGAGCATCCTGACCGTACCCACACACAGAGCCCTCCCTTGGGGCCTGATGAGCGTATCTTCCGACCAGGAAAGGCCTAAGCTAAGCAGTTGGAACCCCTAAGCACCCGAAAAGAAGCAGATGAGTCAGTACTACGTTGAGCTCTTTGGATGTAAATACACAGTTCCTTTCTCCTTTCCTGTTGAGGGTAAGTGTCCATGTACATTCTCCTTTGCTAGAGTCAGGAAAACCCCTTCCATCTCCCACACTAGCACATTTTTAACAAAGCAGCTAAGATCTCACCAGCTGAAACTCCTCTTTCACAAAGATCTGCTTGGAGGAACAGATGGGAAGAATGGCAGTTACACAGCCAAAAAAAATTACCCTGGATGCCAGAGCAAGTTCACACTCGTAACCACCAGTTCTGTCCAATGTTTTCATTTTTCAAGTGCAAGCATGTTGTTGAAATCTAGATGCCATTTCAAAATGAGATTCTGAAAGAGCAGTAAGGGGGTTTCAGTAGCCCGGAATTCTTTCCTTCTTTGCTGCTCTACAGCAAAACAAACTTCAGTGTCTCCATCACCTTCTATGGAAAGCCTGTTCTATTCTCCCTGAGAAATCCAACGCCCAACCAACCAGGAGAGCAACTTCCCCAAGTTCCTGTCATGGTTTTGAAATTCTGTTTTCTGCATGGCCTCTCCAACCTGGCTCTTACCACTAAGTTATCTGGACCACACACCCACAAAAGGCAACACCTGGCTTTGCAAGAACTTAGGACCAACAACCTAAACCTGTCTTCCTCTGGACAAGCCCAAGCCCCCTCGCCCCAGGCTACCCACATCTGTGCCAGGCAGTCCCTTCCAGCTTCCTAATAGCCTGGTTCAGTGCATCTGAGCTCCAGGCCTGGGGCAAGACCAGGGTGACCTGTGACCTTCACCAACCCTAAAGCAGTTTCAGTTATTTTTCTCTGGGTCTAGGGCTGGTGGTTCCTGAGGGGGCAGCGAGCCTGCCCCTAAGGAGGAGCCTATCCAGGAAGATAGGAACAAGAATCTCCAGGAGGATATTTTATTCAAAAAAGCAAAATTAGTAGCATGCCATTTTATACTGGAAAACTTGATTATTTTTGCAACACAAACTATAGAAAAGAAAGGGCAAACATTTACAGGGATCAATGTTTCACATTTTGTAGTAACAATAATAGCTAATATTTGAGAGCTGCCTAACACCAGGCACCATGCTGAGCATTTTACAGGCATTATTTGGTTTACTCCCCAGCCATCCCATAAGGCAGTACCATCATCATCCCCCCAGGCCCCTCGGCTCCTCAGCCAAGTAGAGACAAAGGCCTGTCCCAGTGAGGGACTGAATCCCCACGCCTTGTCAAAGTAAACCCTCACCATCACTCCATACCATATTCAAGGACCAGCTCATGTTTAGCCATTGCCTCAGACACCACTGGCTCTCTCTCCTGCTGCAGGGACCTGAGACTACACTGAGAATCAGGAAAAACAACTATAAAATCAGTTATATGTGTCATTTCCAACAGCCTACCATACACATGCTGCAGAGTGTCTGTAGGATAAAACTAATAAAATCATATGTAGACCTGGCTCCTGCTTTTTAAATTCTTGCCAAGGAAGAAAATCTTTAGGGAAGTCCAGGCAAAAATCAAGTTTGGCTGAATATCTTCAGCCACTGAAAGAAATCAGTATGTCACAGCACTTGATTGGTGCCTTGACACAGCAAGTTCTAAAGCGATGTTGTTCTGAAAGTGGGACAACTTTATAAGCAATGATTGCTTCTTTCTCCCTATCCCCCTCCTTAGGATGACTCTTAAGGGGTCATTCATTCACTAGACAGGCATTAATTGAGCTCTGCGATGATGAGGCATCACTGGCATGGTGATAAACCCAAGATGTATCGGGTGCCAATCCTGTAATTGAGAGCATTAGAATTCATTGGGGAAAGCTATATACTTTTTAAAGACAAATACATGTGTATTGTTTTTCTATTGCTATGTTAGCAAATTACCACAAGCTGATTCTCTCACAGTCTTGTAGGTTAGAGGTCTAGGCACAGAGTGGCTGGGTTCTCTGTTCAGATCTCACAGGGTCGAAATCAAGATGGTCAGAGCTTCTCAGCTGGGGCTCGGTATCCTCTTCCAAACTCATTCGAGTTGTAGGCAGAATTCTCTTCCTTGCAGTTATAAGACTGAGATCCCCATCTCCTCCATGACTGTCAGCCAGGCTGCTATCAGCTCCTAGACACCACCTCCCTCTCTTGCCACATGGCCTCCACCTTCAAGCCAGCAATGGCACCTATCAATAGAATCATTTTGCTTTGAATCTCTGACTTTCTCCTGGGAACCAGTCAGAGAAAACACTGTGCTTTTAAAGGGCCCACTGGATTAGGTCAAGTCCATGGCACCTCATCCTAGTCACAGGTTCTCTTTGATTCACATTCAAGGAGAGGAGACTAGATAATTGTGCGGGTCACTGGGGGTCATCTTAGAATTCTACCTGCCACAGTATGCATGCATTTATGTAAAAATACTGTGTTTTCAACCATTGTTGACAGTGGTTCCCCGCCCCACCTCGGGGAGATTAGAACATGGGAGGAAGCAAGGATGCTTGCTTCATATACACCATATAGTAGTCAAAGAATAAATGTCCTGGATGAAATATGCAAAGGACCCTTGCTGAGAAATACTAAACTAAATGAAACAGAAAGAGCATTAAAATTTGATGGAATGCTAGCGCCCTTCTTTGCATAACAAAAGATCCATTAAAAACTGACATGGCTCCTCTTTTACAGTGATAGATTCCCACCCATCAAGCAAAGAAACTAAATGGATAGAAAGTAATGCTAAGTCACATAATAACAGAAGCCCAGTAACTTCCCAAGGACATCCCTGGTGGCTCAGATGGTAAAGAATCTGCCTGCAACGTGGGAGACCTGGGTTCGATCCCTGGGTTGGGAAGATCCCCTGCAGAAGGAAATGGCAACCCACTCCAGTATTCTTGCCTGGAGAATTCCATGGACAGAGAAGCCTGGCGGGCTACAGTCCATAGGGTTTCAAAGAGTTGGACATGACTGAGCAACTAACATATAGCAGGTAGCAACCTCCCAAAACAGGACTAGGCCTCTTGCTAAAGGAGGAAATATTTCTTTTCTTAAAGAGATTTCTACTTAATTATTCACCACCTTCTTCCCCATTGATTGTCTGCTTGGAGGATACTTAAGTTTAACAGGTCAACTAATGCAGGGATCAAGCTAAATACTGCTCCAAATGGTGGTTTATACTAAGGGAAAACTTGGTCTTGAATCTCAGCCCTGTGGTTTAGCACACTGCGGTGGAAGCCAGAGGACAGAGGAAGGCTATCCTGAGAATGAGGGTATTGCCTGTGGAAGGAGGCAACTCTGGGGAGCAGAGGGCAGGGGCATAAGGTCCTTGCTTGGAGGACCTTGGAGGTTATCAAGTGTTTGAGCAGGGTCCTGAATGAAGAGAAGTTTTGTATTTTTGAGATAAGGCAGGGAGAAGCTCAGCAGTGAAGAGGAAGGGAGTAGGGCAGTGAAACTAGAGCAGGTTACTTTTTTTAGGAGGAAGCTAGAACATGTTTGGAGGCTGAGAAGGGTTCAGTGGAAAGATCAGAATGAAAACCAGACAAATGACACAAAAGAAAAGGAGAAGAAAAGGCAGGAGGGGATGGGATACAAGATGCAGCAGGAAAGTATTAACTATGGGCACTTCTGCTTTTGCAATATGAGGAAGGAAGAAAGGATGGGTGAAAACACAGAGATGTTGAAATGGCTAGGAAGAGGGAGTTAGGTCAGATTGCCTCGGTCTCAGTAACTGGTCCTCCACCAGTGAGGGTTTTAAAAGTGCAATCTATCTTATATATTTAGAAAGAGCCCACTGTTTCCTCTAAATATATCCATCCCTGCCATGGGGGGTTAGGGGAAGACAATGTTCAAAATTAAAAGGAATAAAAGCACCCATAACTTAGGAAGGAAACTGGCATCTGCTGAATTATTAGTATTAAAACATGACGTTTCACTAAAAAGAGATGGAGACAGAAGAGAAGTGTTTCTTAAGGACACAGAAGAAAAATGTGCAAAGTAGCCAAAGTCCAAAGGTTCCTAAAAGAGAGCCACCAATACCAGCTCCTCTACCCACAAACCTTCGGGAAAATGTGTCTTCACAGTAGAAGGACCCCTGTCATGACCAGATGGATGGGGAAAGTCCTGTTTACTCAGCTTTCTTCCTATTTGTCTATAACCAGCCAGGTGTTTACAGAAACAGAGAAAAGTCATTCCCCTATACGTACCAATATGCTAGCCCAATAAACGGCAGGGTTATCTTCCATTAACATTTTGAAGGAAATGTTATAATTGTTAGAGAAGAATTGGTTATTTTGTCTCTTGTAGAAAGAGTAATTTTGTAATGTACCAAAGGTATCTTGGAGAAGGCAATGGCACCCCACTCCAGTACTCTTGTCTGGAAAATCCCATGGACAGAGGAGCCTGGTGGGCTTCAGTCCATGGGGTCGTGAAGAGTCGGACCCAACTGAGCGACTTCACTTTCACTTTTCACTTTCATGCATTGGAGAAGGAAATGGCAACCCACTCCAGTGTTCTTGCCTTGAGAATCCCAGGGACGGGGGAGCCTGGTGGGCTGCCGTCTATGGGGTTGCACAGAGTCGGACACGACTGAAGCGACTTAGCAGCAGCAGCAAAGGTATCTAAATTAAGTAAAGAGTCTGGGGGAAATTTTGCCCAATGAAATCAGCTTTTCCTAAGTGAGCAACTACAGCAAAAGGAGGGGTAAATGCTTTACCCACTTCTGGCCAATAACCAGTTCGGTCTCCATGTTTGTAAATAGATCACACAACCTTACCACCCCTAATACAACCTTGTCCTCAAATCTAGTTCTGTCTGACAAGTTAGACCTTACTGCAGCTTGGGAATAGAGCTTTGGTTCTTATAACTTTTCAATAAATCAGAAACACTTCAATTTAACTGCTTTGGGTCAGTTATGAGCCATTACTTCAGTGGGAATTGATGGGTAAAAATGATATAGTGCAAATATATGCGGAAATTTTTGATGCACCAAGAAAAAGAATGATATATATGCAGTGCCGTTATACTGCAAATATTGTAAGTAATCAAAAAGGTTTGACATACTGTGTGAATTTCAGGGAAGGTTTGTTATGTCAGTCAAACCATGTAAAGAGTGATGTGCATTTTGAAACAGATGCTAAGATTTAGCAGAAAATGACAAGCTCAAACAGCAATATAGGAAGAGAAAGAGGGAGAAATAGATTGTTTTGATTGCATTTCTACAGTCATCTAAGCAAAATCCAGGCCAGCTTTTTACAAAAACCTACCTAAGGCAAGTCACAATGAAGGGCTGGCTGGCAAGCCTCTAACATACCCTAGAGAAATGTATTATGATTCAGGAATATTTTTAAAATGTACTATTCAGCAAGAATACCGTAGCTCTCCTATAGATTAGAAATTTGAGCATGTTCAAGGCCATTAAGGACAGCCCAGAGCAAAATAAAAGAGAGCAAATCTTGGTACTGTTAGGCTTAGATATATCTTCCTTAAAAAAAAAATGAGAAAAGGAAAATACATTTTTTTATTTGTACTGTAGCCCTGGAGCCAGTGCCAATGTAGCTTGCTTCATCCCTGCCTTCATATGTTGCATCAGGTGGTTACGAACAGCTGCCACCTGTAGGGGTGTCAGTGCTGAGGCTCAAAGAGAGATTGGGAGTAAATGAGGACAGTGCCCAGCGGAGCAGGGACAGGGTGACCAACTGTCCTGTTTGCCCAAGACTGAGGTTCTTCTCAATACTCGAGACCCTCAGTGCTAAAGGCAGAAGAGTTGCAGGGAAACTAGGAAGACAGGTCACCCTAGCAGGCACAGAGGAAACTGCAGGAGTGGGTCCTGGTGGAGACTGAGCAGGTTACGGCTGCACCACCCCAGGCTGTCAGAGAACTGGGACTGTTGTTCCTGGCTTGGTCCCCCAAGCATGTATGCCATGGCGAGGCTCCCTGAAGCTGTACACTCTACCCAGTACCCCTTCCTTCCCTGGCAGGTACCATGGAGAACTCAAGATGCACAGACACACACACACATATACACACTATATATCTCTGCTGTAAGCATTTTATATTTACATGCTAGAAAATAAAAGAGTAAGTTACAATGTTTATAAAAGTAAGGGAAAACGAAAGGAATAAAGCATTTCATTCCCTAGGCTCTGAATCATACTTATTTTGATTAAAATTTTTTCTAATTATAAGTAATATCCTCATTATAAAAAAGTATACAGAAAAGAAAAAAAAAATAAAAGAGCCGACTCCCATTCTATTCAAGTATGTGGTGTGTGCTAAGTCGCTTCAGTCATGTCCAACTCTTTGCAACCCTATGGACTGTAGCCTGCCAGGCTGTCTGTGGGATTCTCCCAGCATGGATACTGGAGTGGGTTGCCATGCCCTCCTCCACCCAGGAATCGAACTCATGCCTTTTGTATCTCCTACATCGGTAGGCAGGTTCTTTACCATTAGCGCCACCTGGGAAGCCCTATTCAAGTATAACCACTCTTATACACTTAGATGGACTTCCTGCTCTATACATGGTCCTTAACCTTGACAACATATTAAAGTAACCTGGGAAGCTTTTGTTAAATAGTGAAGCATGGACATAGCCCCCAGAGATTCTGATTTCATTGGTCTGGTCTGATTTTATGGGTCTGGCATCGGTTTGTTTTTTTTTTGCAGTGCCAGGTCTTAGTTGCCATATGTGTTAGGATATGCGGGATCTTCAGTTGGGACATGCAGGCTCTGGTTCCCTGACGAGGGATCAAACCCTGGCCCCCTGCATTGGGAGCGTGGCGTCTTAACTGCTGGACCACCAGTGAAGTCCCCAGCATCACTATTTTTCAAAGTTACCTCCAGAGATTCTGAGCCTCCAGAAAATCTGGGAACCACTGCCCTAGGCCCTTTTCAAAGTGTCAATCGCCTCACACACACAGAATCATACACACAAACACACACATTTACATCATACCTAGCATGCTTTTTTTCACTCAGCAATATTTAGTGAATAGATACCCATGTCAATAAACCAATTTTATAATACTTTAAGTGATAGCAAGATATTACAATGTATGGTTTAATTCATTTAATATATTCCTATTGTTGAATACTTTTATTATTGTTTCCAGATTTTGCTCTCACGGCTGGCCTGGGAATAATAATTAAAAGTCTGGGCTTTAGAGTAAGCTTGCTTTGGTTTGAGTCCCAGACACGGCCTGCATTAGCTGAGAGTGACCGTGGGCAAGTCATGTAAACTCTCTAGGCCCCAGATTCCCCATCTGTTAAGTGAGGGTAATAGTGGTGCCTGTCTTTTAAATGAGATAATACATATAAAGCACTGACCATGAGTTTAAAATGCATTTGATATTACATAACTATTCATCTTTGCCCATTTCCTAAATTATTTTCTTAGAAAAAAAGCCAGACGTTCAATTTTGAGTCTAACAGTGTACATAATTTTGAGACTTGTGATATGATTACCACACTACCCTCCCACAAAAGTGTAAGTTGAGAGTATCATGTAATTACCAAAGCATCTATTCTTAAAGTAAGAGAGGCCTCCACCCACTTCTTCACCCCTTACTCATGTTGCACCAATTTTATCTCTTAAGTTCATGATGTAGTTATGATGCATGAACATGATAGAATGATCTGTAAAATTTGAAAATAAGTTATAACATTGCTGTAAGAATTGCATTTGAAAAAGATGATAATATCTTCATTTATTTATAATTTATCTCCTAATTGCCTGGCCAAAATATGTAGTTTAGGGGAAAAAACATGCTATAAGACAGCTAATAAAATAGACATTTAGGAAAAAAGTTTACTATTTGAAAAAGAAAGGGAAAGATATGAGACGGTCATGAATTTCAGCTCTGAGCTTCCTAGCAAAACAAGTGAAAACAGAAACATATTTTCTACTCCAAAATAAAAAGGAAGCACATAACTTTATCTAGAAATAAATGTCTTCCTGTTACTAAATTCTAAAGAAAAGAATTACCATGCATTTCTTTATGTAAAGGCCACCAAGTAACATAACAAACAATACAGTTTGGCCCAAATTTGCGGTAGATGTTAAAACTTTTTCAAGTGACCATTTTTCATTTGGATCCTTGGAAAAATCATCAGCTTTGATCACCAAAGAGGCTGAAAAGTCAGCCTTCAGTAGTGAGAACCATGAGAGTTAATTTATGTGCAATTTAACTGGGCCACAGGATGCCCACATATTACAGGGTCCAGCATTATTCTGGGTGTGTCTTTGAGGGTGTTTTTGGATGATATTAATTAACATTCAAATCAGTAAACTGATTAAAACAGATTGCTCTTCCTAACGTGGGTGGGCCTCATCCAATCAGTTGAAGGCCTGAAGAGAACAAACAGGCTCACCTTCCCACGAGTTAAAAAGAACTGCCTGACTGCCTTCTGCTGGGACATCCTTTTTCTTCCTGCCTTTGGAAGAAAGGCAGAAACATCCAGTCTTTCTGGGCCTCAAGCCTGCCAGCATTCAGACTGGAACCACATCTCTCTCCTGGGTCTCCAGCTTGCTGACATGTCAGCCTCCCTCATCATACGAGCCAATTCCTTAAAATAAACTTCTTTCTCTATCTGTATACATCCTATTGGGCCTGTTTCTCTGGAGAACCCTAACACAAAAATTAATGAGCCTTTCATGGATTTTCACACAAACAGAGGCCAGAGGTAGAAGGAGGAAATTCTCATTAATAAACCTCCATGATCCATCCACCTCCAGTCAAAGGTTTCCATAGCAACCTGAGTTCCAAAGCAAGGCTCAGGTCACATTTCCACAAATTGAAATGGAATAGATGAGTGGAAATAAGCAACCCCTTATGATCAACCAAGAAAACGAAGAATAATGAAAGAGGAGCACCAGTGCCTGAGTAGAATTAATTCACCAAGATTTAGGACTATGAAACACTGGGCACACACACTCTACCGCAGAGATTACCGAATTTCTTAAGGTCAAAGCAATGTTTTCACACCATTACCATTTCATACATGAAGAGATTTTTCTTCCTTTTTCTTAATTCCTTCAAGCTCATTCTGAGAGGCCACATGTTACTGTATCAAGAGTGTGAGTGCTGCAGTCTTATATTGTGAATACCAATCTCATCATTGGCTAGTTGTGATGACCTTGGACACGTTATTTATCATATGTACGCCTCCGTTTGCTCTTTTGTTCACTAGGAATAAGAATCTAACCTGTCTCAGGATCTAACCAATAAAATAGAAACTACTTTTAAGCATTTGCAATAGAAAGAGCTCAATGCAGGGAATTATTTCCACCGATGAAGGGGAAGCTGAGACAAGGCAGGAAGCTGCTGCTGACCCTGGAGTGGAAGACAAAGAGAGGAGATGAAGTTATGGAAGTCCCGGGTCAGCTGAGGAAGCTAGGTCTCTGAGTGCTCGTCTGCAGCTGCAGCCGGAGCAGCCTCCCAAGGCAGAGGTGGGGTAGGAGAGGGGACCTCCCTGGCTTCTCCCATCCCCCCACCTTTCAGTCCTACCAACGCCTTCCACTGGACACACCATCCAGATGCCACCTGGCAAACACACCCTAGAGTTGGCTGTCCTGAGGCGCAGAGCAGGGGCTCCATCTGAGGGCCCAGGGCCGCAGAGCCAGCACAGGGCTGCAAGACTTAAGTGACACCACTCATAAAGTCCCCTGGTCTGCTCTATGCGGCAGAGTCCTTTAAGTTGTATATTTTAGATTGGGGCTGTTGTGTCTCACCCGCCTCTTCTTCACTCCCTTCAACAGATTTTCCACTCCTTATGGTTTCTCTTTGTCCTCCTACTCTCTCATCACCCAGTTCTTTCCTCCCACTTCCTCACCCACACGCAACAGCAGACAGCAAGTTGGCTAGCCTCCCAATGAAACTACAGACTCTATGAAATCCGAGGGATGGTGGTGTCAAGTTTGGCTGCCAAAGCCAATGACGTCCTCCTCTTCCCAGAGCTGGAGTCCCCTGCCTCCACACACCAGCTCACAGAGGCATGGCCACACATCAAGCGTGGTGCCAACACAAGCAAGACAAGAGAATGTGCTGGCCTTTGATCCTGAAGATCTCCCTTGGCAGACCCATCACCAGGGGCCATGCAAGCTTGTGCACTTTGCCACAGAGTTATCTCCTTCAAACACCCTGGAGAGGTCTGCTGACCAGGAGAGTGAAAGAGATGACCTCGAAGTCCCCTTCTACCCCATCCTACAACATTCCTAATAAAGTCAATTCCTATTTTTTTAAAAAAAGGCCCTCATTGCAGGTAGATTCTTTACCATCTGAGGGCTTCCCTAGTGGCTCAAACAGTAACGAAAATGAGGGAAACTCAGGTTCACTCCCTGGTTTGGGAATCCCCTGGAGGAGGAAATGGCAACCCACTCCAGTTTTCTTGCCTGGAGAATCCCATGGACAGAGGAGCCTGGTGGGCTACAGTCCACAGGGTTGCAAAAGTCAAACTCGACTGAGCAACTAACACAACTCCTATAAGGGGACCCACAAAATGGAGGTCACCCCCACAGCCCAGCACACACGACAAGTATAAACCTAAGTCAGCATGCACTTAGGGGAAACCTCTGTCAAGGAACCTTGTCTAACCCCAATAACAATCCTCAACTCAGCTTTAGTGAGCTCACCTTACCTAGAAAATAGGACCTGCTGGCGGGACATGACTGAGCAACTGAAATGAACTGAACTGAGCCTTATAGGAAAGTTCCCAGCCTCCCAGCCAATCATGTGCTGTTTCCATGTTGCCTCTTCTAATACACTCTAAGACTTGCTCTTGCACAGGAGTCCTCCAGAAGAGTGCTCCACTGCCCATGAGGCACTGCTGCTGCTAAGTCACTTCAGTCGTGCCTGACTCTGTGCGACCCCATAGACAGCAGCCCACCAGGCTCCCCCGTCTCTAGGATTCTCCAGGCAAGAACACTGGAGTGGGTTGCCATTTCCCTCTCCAGTGCATGAAAGTGAAAAGTGAAAGTGAAGTCGCTCAGTCTTGTCCGACTCTTCACGACCCCATAGACAGCAGCCCACCAGGCTCCCCCGTCCCTGGGATTCTCCAGGCAAGAGTACTGGAGTGGGGTGCCACTGCCTTCTCCGCCATGAGGCACTGGACTCCCCCAGTCCATTGACTGATTCCCCTTGTATGAAGGACAGAAAACTCACTACTAAATTGTTTTAGTTTTATCATTTGACACTACAGTGATTTCCATTTTGTAAGGCTGGGTTGTGGCACCTTCCCAACCTGCCTGTATTACATTTCACCAGAAGTAAAAGTCCCCAAAGTCTTGGGTCCTGGTGCCAAGAAAGGTTTCCTGTTATAGGACAGGCATTGAAGAACAAAAGACCCCAAGGCTTATCCCAGGAGCAGCACAGAGCATAATATTCTCAAATCCAACCTTCCTTATAAATAAATTTTAGATCTATATATTAAAATAATTCAGAATTAAGAAAGGAAATTTAGGGCAATAAAAATGATTCTACGGCACAAGGCCTATACTGAGACTTTTCTGCAAATTCATATCTTCACCATCCTCAAAACCCTTGTACATTTTTCCTTCATATTCCTTCTCCAGGGTGTATAAAAAAAATTATTCCCCTGATACTGCCTTTAACAGTTAAAACCCAGATGTGAACTGAGTCCATCAGCTTGTCCAGCCCATACCAGACTACTTGTTAAGTCCAACTAGAAAGCAATTGGTTAAAAACTCAACTATTTGCTTTGTACCAGACTGATACAAGTCAGGTCACAATTTTAGCCATTTAACAATTAACAATTAATGGGTTAACAATTAACCCATTCTACCTGTGGGCTTCCCTGGTGGCTCAGATGGTAAGGAATTCACCTGCAATGCAGGAGACCTGGGTTCGATCCCTGGGTTTGGAAGATCCCCTGGAGGAGGGCAATCCACTCCAGTGTTCTTGCCTGGAGAATCCCCATGGACAGAGGAGCCTGGTGGGTGATAGTCCATAGGGTTGCACAGAGTCGAACACAACTGAATGACCAAGCACAGCACAGCTCTACCTGTGGTTCTCAAACTATGCTTCCCAAACCAGCAGCATCAGCGTCAGCATCACCTATGAACTTGGAAATACAAATATTCAAGTCTCACCCAGCCTACTAAAAGACGGAAATCAAGGAGGGTGGGGCTCAGCAATGTGTGCTTAACAAGCCCTCCAGATGATTCTGATGTAGGTAACGTCTGAAAACCACTGTGCTAGAAAAACACACACACACGCAAAAACCAACTGATTCCAGTGAAACATAGCACATATTATTGGTCATTTTTCTAATAACATGAATTTGAATTTAAATCCCAGGATGCCCCACAGTCTGAAATCTACAGTCTTTCTAACACCTATTTTATTCAGCACTCACTGTACTAGGAAGGCTTTTACTATTAAGGGAGGGTAATTTCAAGCAAGAAGACAATGGAAATTAGAACACCGCTGCTATTGTCCTGTCAAAATGAACAAAATCCCCCTCTATCAAACAGTCATTTTATGTTTGGTGGGGAAAGAAAGGCTATAAGCCTTTGCCAAGCATGCCACACTTTTGCTCATAAATGCTCCTTTGCTATAATTGAGTGAACTTGCACAAGCGCCCTTCTGTACCCACCAAGAAATAGCAGGTCCCAATATGGGAACGGAGCCATGTTTCCTTGCTTTGTTCCCAACCTTGTAAAAGCTCTTCATCCTCTCCAAGTAGAGGGGAATTTTGGCAAAGAATTCTCCAGGGTGACAAAAAGCACTTTCTCTCCACTCTTTTGTTGTGCTGTTAGTTTTGAAACCCTTTTGCCCTGAGAACAATACCCTGCAGAGTTACTTTCCGTCGCTGCCTTCCTCGGTGCTTTCTTCAGCCCTGAAGATAATAGTCTGCCATTTTAACATCAGAGGCCACACTGTGGCTGCTGAGAATCTAAGTGTAATGTAAGTCAGGCATGTGAGCACTATTAGCCCAACTCTTAGCTGAACTGCTCTAAGGGGTTTAATTTTTAAAAAGCAACGTGGCACTCCAGTTAGAAGGCCAGTGAGCAGGAAATGGACTCCCACATCAATAGCACGCTAACCACCCTGGTGGCTCACAACCCAGAAGGTAATTTGGGGAGCTTAGGAAGTTGGAGAAGATGAATAAATAAGAGAAGAACCAACCAATTTCCTTTTTCCATTTTATGAAGTCTGTGCTTGTAGGCTGTAATCTTCTTCTCTTCATTAATGAAATAAGGGGAAGGGGGAGTTTAAAATATGTGGTAGTGTTAAATAACCCATAACTAAATGCATGGGCAACATCGAAAATATACGTCAGATGGAAACACGATGAGGGACTGGAAATCTGATGTAAGGTTTTGTTCTAAATACAACTCCCTAAGCAAAACTCTTCAAAAAATCTCTACCAGCACTAAACTAGAAATAATATTTCTAAGCATTGCTCCCAATGACATAAAACTAGCTATAACTCACTAAAGCCTCAAGTAAAATGAAGATTTGCTGGTGAGCTCGATAATTAAATCATTCTAGACAGTCAATCTGGGCAAATCATGTCCCAAAGCTAATGTTTCTCCTTGTAATTATCTGATGTCTGTCTACAACGATCAAATTAACCAAATAATTGCCAAGTCTCCAACATGATGTGCAGACAAGCTGCAAAGCGTCCACTGGGGCTTCTCCATTGCTCCGTCTCTTTCTTCCATATCTCACCATTTACCCTTCCATCCTTTTCCCTCCCAAACATACCTGGGCTAATAGAAGAAGTGAGGCCACCTAGGCCTATGATTTACAGGATTTATTTACAATGTTCCAACCCTGGCTTTTGCTGTAAGCAGTATTCACTTCTGATAGTTTCAAGCATTCCGTCGGAAATACGCTTACCTGTGAGAGAATACAGAGAACAAAGAGGGCTAGATGCACAGACAAGGGCTTCACAGTTTTCAAAGTGCTGTTTCATAGCCTTGTTAGTCTCATCTCCTAGCCCTGAGGTGGCAACTATTTTACATGCATACAAACTGTGTCTTCTAATGACTTTCCCAAGACAAAGGTCTAATAAATTCAAAGACATCCTAGAACTCAAGTCTCCTGCTCCTGAATGCTCTGAGACTGGGCTGGAATGTATTACCAGGAGTCAAATGCCAAAGGTGTAATTCTGACTCCCTTAACGTGAGGGTAGAATACAGAAGAACTCCTGCAGGATGGGAATGAATGTGTATGCCTGAGGCGGACATCCTCACATGTGAGGTTTATGTCTCTAAACTAGAACTTCCTAACCATGTCATTGACATCCCTACCCTTCACAGAGCCAGTGACTATGAGAAACTCAAGGCTTCTATCCCTCCAGGTAGAGCTAAAAAGGATGACAATTGCAATACTTCTCAGAACCCTAAGACAATATCTATTCTAGGTTAGTAATTCCAACTTGTTTGGACCTGATATTTATTTTATTTCAGGAGACCCAGACCGCTACACAATTTGAGTTATGATTGAGAACAGAAGGATGTGCAGTCATGCTCAGTCGCTCAGTTGTGTCCAACTCTTTGCAACCCCATGGACTGTAGCCCATCAGACGCCTCTGTCCATGGGACTCTCCAGGCAAGAATATTGGAGCAAGTTGCCATTTCTTCCTTCAGGGGATTTTCCCAATCAACCAGGGAAGATCCCCTGGAGGAGATCTTCCTGCATCTCCTGCACTGGCAGGCGGATTCTTTACCACTGAGCCACCTGGGAAGCCCCCTTCAAAATCCCTGGAGACAGGAAGCCCCATAAGTTAAGGAGGAAGTTTAGCCTGAATAAGACTAAGGTCTCTTTTACCATCTTGGCTGGATTTCACAGATTGGGGGATTGTTCCAGAGCTGGAAGTTGGCTTAGCCATAGGTAGTTAGACCCAAGGAGAGCTATTCATTTTATCCAAACTCTGTCAACACTGGTTTTTAATTAAGAGATAATTTACTGAATTAAACTGAGTAAAACCTTCCTTAGGATTTGACACTTGCATGCTCCAATCAGGACACCCCTCCTCTATACAGAGGTTCTTTAGTGAGAGTGATATTATTGAAAAAAAAGGTAGACATTTGAAAATGTTATAACAAGTGTTACATATCAAATTAAGGGTAGAGTAGCTTTAATTCATGGAGAAGGCAACGGCAACCCATTCCATTCTCTTGCGAAAATTCCATGGGCAGAGGAGCCTGGTAGGCTGCAGTCCATGGGGTCGATAAGAGTTGGACACGACTGAGCGACTTCACTTTCACTTTTCACTTTCCTGCATTGGAGAAGGAAATGGCAACCCACTCCAGTGTTCTTGCCTGGAGAATCCCAGGGACAGGGGAGCCTGGTGGGCTGCTGTCTATGGGGTTGCACAGAGTCGGACACGACTGAAGTGACTTAGCAGCAGTAGCAGCAGCTTTAATGCATGGAGCAAACAAAAAGTAAATGGTTCTAAAATGTAAAAGTAATTGATGGCAGAGAAATTTTTCAGTGTGCATAGAACAAGGTCCAGGAGAGAGCTATGCTTTTACTTGAAGCAAAAGTGTGGGATACTTTAGGAAGATCAGCCCCATAAAGCATCCCTTAAAGGTGCAGAAATAAGGAAGCAGGTCAAGAGACACTCGTGCTGGATCACAGAGTTAAGAGGAGAGAACGGTAGCTAGTATGTATCCAATACTCCTCTATATCATTTAGAATCCATTTCATGGTAAAAATAAAATAAACTCAAACTGATTAAAAACAATAAAATTGATTTATTGGTTCCTATACTGGAAGTCAGTTGGACTTGAGTCAGTGACTTGACTATATCATCACGAATCCAAGTTCCATCCTTCTTTCTGCTCTGATACTGTGGAGGAGCTCGGCTTGGGCTCTCAGTCAGAGCCCAGACACGTGACCTCTCTATGTGTCTTGGTCTTCTCACATGGTGGCTGGGTTCCAAGAGGGGGCATCCCAAGGTTTTTGTTTTTTTGTTTTTTAAATTGAAGTATAGCTGTGGTGGCTTAGATGGTAAAGAATTTGCCTGCAATGTGGGATACAAAGTTCAGTCCCTGGGTTAGGAAGATCCCCTGGAGAAGGGAATGGCTATCCACTCTAGTATTGTTAACTGGAGAATTCCATGGACAGAGGAGCCTGGCAAGCTACAATCCATAGGGGCTGCAAAGAGTCAGACATGACTAAGTACTTAATACTTTCTCCTTTTCTATAGTTGATTTACAATGATGTGTTAGTTTCTGGAGTACAGCAAAGTGATTCAGTTATATATATACATATATTATTTTTCATTTTCGTTTTCATTATGGTTTATCACACAATATTGAAAACAGTTCACTGTATTACACAGTAGGACTTTATCATTTATCTGTTTTATATATAATAGTTTGTATGCTAACCCCAAACTCCTAATTTGTTCCTCCCTCCTTTCCCCATCAACAACCTCAGATATGTGGATGGTACCACTCTAATGGCAGAAACCAAAGAGGAACTAAAGAGCCTCTTGATGAGGGTGAAGGAGGAGAGAGAAAGAGCCAGCTTAAGACTAAATATTTAAAAAACTAAGATCATGGCATCTGGCCCCCTTACTTCATGGCAAATAGAAGGGGAAAATGTGGAAGCAGTGACAGATCTCCTCTTGGTCTCTAAAATCACTGCAGATGGTGACTGCAGCCATGAAATCAGAAGATGATTGCTTCTTGGCAGGAAAGCTACGACAAACCTAGACAATGCGTTGAAAAGCAGAGACATTACTCTGCTGACAAAGGTCCATATAGTCAAGGCTACAGTCTTCCCAGGGGTCACATATGGCTGTGAGAGCTGGACCATAGATAAATTTTGCAGAACACAAAAGAATTGATGTCTTGGAACTGTGGCGCTAGAGAAGACTCCTGAAGGTCCCTTGGACAGCAAGGAGATCAAACCAGTCAATCTTAAGGGAAATCAACCCTGAATACTTGTTGGAAGGACTGATGCTAAAGCTGAAGCTCCAGTATTTTGGTCATCTGATTAGAACAGCTGACTCACTGGAAAATCCCTGATGCTGGAAAAGATTGAGGGCAGAAGGAGAAGAGGGCATCAGAGGATGAGATGACTGGATGGCATCACCGATGCAGTGGACATGAACTTATGCAAACTCTGGGAGATGGTGAGGGACAGGAAGGCCTGGCTTACTGCAGTCCATGGGGTCGCAAAGAGTCGAACACAACTGGGTGACTGAACAATGACCTTTCCCCTTTGGTAACCATCATAAGTTTGTTTTCTATGTCCGTGAGCCTGTTTCTGTTTTGTAAATAAGTTCATTTGAATCATATTTTAGATTCCACATAAAAGTGCTATCGTATGATATTTGTCTTTCTCTGTCTGACTTATTTCACTTAGTATGATAATATCTAGGTCTGGGATGTCCCTAGTTGTCCAGTGGTTAACAATGCACCTTGCAATGAAGGGTTCAGTCTCTGGTGGGGAACTAAGATCCTACATGCTGCAGGGTGACTAAGCCCACATGCAACAACTACTGAGCCCCTGAGCTCTGGAGGCTGTGCCCCTCAAGGAAAGATTCCGTGTGCTGCAACTAAGACCCAATGCAGCCAAATATAGAAATAATAAAGAAAGAAATATTTTTTAAAAATCTCTAGGTCCATCCATGTTGCTGTAAATGGCATTGTTTCATTCTTTTTTATGGCTGAGTAGTGTTCTATTGTATATACGTACCTCATCTTCTTTATCTATTCATCTGTCAATGGTCATTTGGGTTGCTTATGACTTAGCTATTGTGAATAGCACTGCTATGACCAATGGGGTGCATGTATCTTTTCAAATCAGTTTTCTCCAGTTATAGAGAGCATCCCAAGATTGAATATTCCAAGGGGCCCAGGAGGAAGCTGCAAGGCTTCTTGTGACCTATTCTTCGAAGTCTCAGAATGTCATTTCTACAATATTCCATTGGTTAAACAAGTCACTAAGGCCAACCCAGATTTAAGGGGAAGAGGGGTAGGCTCTGTCTCGTCAGGGAAAGAATAACATATGTGTACAGACAGGGAAGGCTGTCTACCACAACATGAATGACTGTACATCATAGAGGCAAGTTCCCTACTCAGAAACCCCTGCCACTGCCAGGGTGCTGAATTCCTGGCATTTGAGACCCTCGGCCTGAGCCAATTTACTTTTCCAGGCTCATCTTCCACTATCGTCAGTCACTCATCACTGCCTCAGTCAACCCTGTGCTTTTCCCTCTGTGCTTCTGCCTATGACATGTCCTTTTCTGCAAAAGCCTTCCCCATTCACTTCTTCCCAACCAAATCTTGCCCCATTGAGGCCCAGCTCAAATTCCTCCTGCCCCTGTACCACCCCTGGCTCAGACTTCAAACTCAGATTTCAGACTTCTCTGAACTCATCCTACACCACTGATTAGGCTCTTCCTGAGGGGCAGTTCACTGGGAGTTGGTGATGGCACAGCCCCAGGAGAGAGCATGGATGAGGATGTACAGGCTTTTGCCCCTTATTCTCCTGGTTTAATATTTCATGGCAAACATTTAGTGTTACAAAAACAAATTGAAGCAAGAGTGAATAGAAAGTCATTAGAAAATTTGATAAGGGCTAGAATAAACTCTAAAGTTTCATAAAGAAAAATAGTTTACTCTGGGAATACTTAAAAAACTTCTCTAAATGATATTAGTTCATGACTCAGTCCCCTATTAATAATGTTTCACTGCTCAGCAGCGTGACTTTCTCTGGTCTATCATCTTTATACTCCAGTGTTTCGCTAAGACTATTTAGCAAGAGTGAGGAATGGAATTGGGAGGGTCAGGAAACTTTGAGAGCTGTACCAGGCACGCCCTGTAACCTGCACAAAATATTTGACAATTGAGCTCTCGAGTCAAAAGTCACCCTTAGCCCTGACCCTGGACTCACTATCTTTTATGAACATGGAAAGAGGGGTCAGATATGAATCAGATCAAGGCCACTTCCCTCTTTAGGCTATTTCACAACATATAGCCTTGAAAATTGCCACCCCAGGAGAGAATATCTGCTCTTTTCCTGACTCTGATTTTCACAATATAAGTTCTATAAATAGACTCTTCTGCTACCTCAGCCTTTGTTCAACATTGGTTCCCTCAAGTTAAAAAAAGAAGGAGACACAGAGGAGCAGCCTCCATGAGGAGGTCCTCCAAGCCCTCTTCTGGCTTTCAGATAGGAATACACATTTCTAACTAAGAAGAAGATATTTTATCTGTCAAGGCCTAGAGAAAAAGCAGCCCATGGCTGCCTCAGAATTATCAACCCTGATTGAGAGGGCGTGTCTCTCCTGACCACAAACCCTCTCCGTAGTCTAGGATCGCTCTGCCAATCCCTTCATGAGATCCACACAAGGGACAGTGCCATAAAAACCCATGTTACTTCCTAGATGTATCTGCTGGAGAAAACAGATGGCATCTCTGTAAGGCAGTGTGTGTGTGTGTGTGTGTGTGTGAGTCAGTCGTGTCCAATTCTTTGCGACCCCATAGCCCACCAGGCTCCTCTGTCCATGGGATTCTCCAGGCAAGAATACTAGAGTGGGTTGCCATTCCCTTCTCTGGGGTATTTTCTTGACCCAGAGATCAAACCCAGGTCTCCTGAATTGCAGGCAATTCTTTTCCATCTGAGCCACCAGGGAAACCCATAAGGTAGTGTAGGAGATACCTATAAACAGAGATACCCTTGATATCTATAAATAAGCCAGGCAGGTGTTGCCCCTGGAAGAGAAACAGGCAAAGAAATAAGGATGAAAGGAGGTCCCTGAGTATTTCCATGTGGCTGTTCTTGGAGATACCCCTCGTCCAAGGTAAGGAGCAATGGCTGAGCTTTGCTGGAGCAGCCGTGAAGAGATACCCCACGCCCAAGGTAAGAGAAACCCAAGTAAGACGGTAGGTGTTGCAAGAGGGCATCAGAGGGCAAACACACTGAAACTTACAGAAAACTAGTCAATCTAATCACACTAGGACCACAGCCTTGTCTAACTCAATGAAACTAAGCCATGCCCATGGGGCAACCCAAGACGGGCGGGTCATGGTGGAGAGATTTGAAAGAATGTGGTCCACTGGAAAAGGGAATGGCAAACCACTTCAGTATTCTTGCCTTGAGAACCCCATGAACAGTATGAAAAGGCAAAATGATAGGATGCTGAAAGAGAAACTCCCCAGGTCAGTAGGTGCCCCATGTGCTACTGGAGATCAGTGGAGAAATAACTCCAGAAAGAATGAAGGGATGGAGCCAAAGCAAAAACAATACCCAGCTGTGGATGTGACTGGTGATAGAAGCAAGGTCCGATGCTGTAAAGAGCAATATTGCATAGGAACCTGGAATGTCAGGTCCATGAATCAAGGCAAATTGGAAGTGGTCAAACAAGAGATGGCAAGAGTGAATGTCGACATTCTAGGAATCAGCGAACTGAAATGGACTGGAATGGGTGAATTTAACTCAGATGACCATTATATCTACTACTGCAGGCAGGAATCCTCAGAAGAAATGGAGTGGCCATCACGGTCAACAAAAGAGTCCAAAATGCAGTACTTGGATGCAGTCTCAAAAACGACAGAATGATCTCTGTTCGTTTCCAAGGCAAACCATTCAATATCACAGTAATCCAAGTCTATGCCCCAACCAGTAATGCTGAAGAAGCTGAAGTTGAACGGTTCTATGAAGACCTACAAGACCTTTTAGAACTAACACCCAAAGAAGATGTCCTTTTCATTATAGGGGACTGGAATGCAAAAGTAGGAAGTCAAGAAACACCTGGAGTAACAGGCAAATTTGGCCTTGGAATACAGAATGAAGCAGGGCAAAGACTAATAGAGTTTCACCAAGAAAATGCACTGGTCATAACAAACACCCTCTTCCAACAACACAAGAGAAGACTCTATACGTGGACATCACCAGATGGTCGACACCAAAATCAGATTGATTATATTCTTTGCAGCCAAACATGGAGAAGCTCTATACAGTCAGCAAAAACAAGACCAGGAGCTGACTGTGGCTCAGACCATGAACTCCTTATTGCCAAATTCAGACTTAAATTGAAGAAAGTAGAGAAAACCACTAGACCATTCAGGTATGACCTAAATCAAATCCCTTATGATTATACAGTGGAAGTGAGAAATAGATTTAAGGGCCTAGATCTGATAGATAGAGTGCCTGATGAACTACGGAATGAGGTTCGTGACATTGTACAGGAGACAGGGATCAAGACCATTCCCATAGAAAAGAAATGCAAAAAAGCAAAATGGCTGTCTGGGGAGGCCTTACAAATAGCTGTGAAAAGAAGAGAAATGAAAAGCAAAGGAGAAAAGGAAAGATATAAACATCTGAATGCAGAGTTCCAAAGAATAGCAAGAAGAGATAAGAAAGCCTTCTTCAGCGATCAATGCAAAGAAATAGAGGAAAACAACAGAATGGGAAAGACTAGGGATCTCTTCAAGAAAATCAGAGATACCAAAGGAATATTTCATGCAAAGATGAGCTCGATAAAGGACAGAAATGGTATGGACCTAACAGAAGCAGAAGATATTAAGAAGAGATGGCAAGAATACACAGAAGAACTGTACAAAAAAGATCTTCACGACCCAGATAATCATGATGGTGTGATCACTGACCTAGAGCCAGACATCCTGGAATGTGAAGTCAAGTGGGCCTTAGAAAGCATCACTACAAACAAAGCTAGTGGAGGTGATGGAATTCCAGTTCAGCTATTCCAAATCCTGAAAGATGATGCTGTGAAAGTGCTGCACTCAATATGCCAGCAAATTTGGAAAACTCAGTAGTGGCCACAGGACTGGAAAAGGTCAGTTTTCATTCCAATCCCAAAGAAAGGCAATGCCAAAGAATGCTCAAACTACCACACAATTGCACTCATCTCACACGCTAGTAAAGCATCTCACATGCTCAAAATTCTCCAAGCCAGGCTTCAGCAATATGTGAACCATGAACTTCCTGATGTTCAAGCTGGTTTTAGAAAAGGCAGAGGAACCAGAGATCCGCTGGATCATAGAAAAAGCAAGAGAGTTCCAGAAAAACATTTATATCTGCTTTATTGACTATGCCAAAGCCTTTGACTGTGTGGATCACAATAAACTGTGGAAAATTCTGAAAGAGATGGGAATACCAGACCACCTGACCTGCCTCTTGAGAAATTTGTATGCAGGTCAGGAAGCAACAGTTAGAACTGGACATGGAACAACAGACTGGTTCCAAATAGGAAAAGGAGTACGTCAAGGCTGATTATTGTCACCCTGTTTATTTAACTTCTATGCAGAGTACATCATGAGAAACGCTGGACTGGAAGAAACACAAGCTGGAATCAAGATTGCCGGGAGAAATATCAATAACCTCAGATATGCAGATGACACCACCCTTATGGCAGAAAGTGAAGAGGAACTCAAAAGCCTCTTGATGAAAGTGAAAGAGGAGAGTGAAAAATTTGGCTTAAAGCTCAACATTCAGAAAACGAAGATCATGGCATCTGGTCCCACCACTTCATGGGAAATAGATGGGGAAACAGTGGAGACAGTGTCAGACTTTATTTTCTGGGCTCCAAAATCACTACAGATGGTGACTGCAGCCATGAAATTAAAAGACGCTTACTCCTTGGAAGGAAAGTTATGACCAACCTAGATAGCATATTCAAAAGCAGAGACGTTACTTTGCCAACAAAGGTTCGTCTAGTCAAGGCTATTGTTTTTCCTGTGGTCATGTATGGATGTGAGAGTTGGACTGTGAAGAAGGCTGAGCACCGAAGAATTGATGCTTTTGAAGTGTGGTGTTGGAGAAGACTCTTGAGAGTCCCTTGGACTGCAAGGAGATCCAAGCAGTCCATTCTGAAGGAGATCAGCCCTGGGATTTCTTTGGAGGGAATGATGCTGAAGCTGAAACTCCAGTACTTTGGCCACCTCATGCGAAGAGGTGACTCGTTGGAAAAGACTCTGATGCTGGGAGGGATTGGGGGCAGGAGGAGAAGGGGATGACAGAGGATGAGATGGCTGGATGGCATCACTGACTCGATGGACGTGAGTCTGAGTGAACTCTGGGAGTTGGTGATGGACAGGGAGGCCTGGCGTGCTGCGATTCATGGGGTCGCAAAGAGTCGGACACGACTGAGCAACTGATCTGATCTGATCTGTACCTTAGAAAGGCATTCATACAATGAATACTGTGAAAGATGGATACAATTTCTCCTCTTTACTAATCCAGCCCCATACAAGACCATTACAAAGACAAACTCCCATGAAGGCCCCAATTAGGGAACAAGGAGAGGGTCAAGAGTGGACAAGCACAGCTGGCTATAAGTCAGAATTCCAACCTGTCTTCAACAATCTAAATCCTTCTTGCTGGTGTGGAAAGGGAGATAGCAGACAACCATATTCTATTCTGGAGTAGGAATACTTCACTGCAAAAATGGACCAGAGCTTATCTGCAGGGCAGGGTTACAAGGCCACTCTGCCCTCATCCATTAACCTCCATGCCCCAACTTCCCAGCACATGTTTACCAAAGTGGGTAAGTCAAGGAGGGGGTGTTATGATGACCCAACCAGTTGCATGCCTGGCTATTACATGGTTGTCTAATCTTTTACCCCTTGAGTTATGATGAAACAGATGGATAGAACTCACAGAATTCCTTCACCAACAAGTCCTCTCAGACAACTCTATTTGCAAAAACACTTTGTGTACCAAAAAAAGTACATTAATTGGGGCCAGAAGAGCCAAGTGATTTGCAAGCTACCATATAAATGAAGTCACTATAGCTCCTGACAACCGCATGGCTTTCTAACCCCATTTAACCTCAGCCTCACTGAAAACTTCACTTTTGAGCAAAAGCTTGAATTGAGGAAGCAAGCAAAAGGGGTGTCTGGGTAAGCAGTTTTCCAGACAAAGGGAATGGCCAAGCTAAGGAACTGCCACTGGATTTCCCTTCCCCACATTCTGGAACGTCACCCCATGAGCACGTCAAAGGCCAGGAGGAACCAGAGGCAGGGAGGCCAGAGCAGGCCAACCTTAGGGTGATGGCAAGAGAGAAACCTAATAGACCCAGAGGTTTTGCTTCTTTCCCTTTTCACGCCCACTTCCTCCCAGAGTGAGTCCCTCCACTCCTTCAGTTCAGAACTAGAGGCAGGGAGGCCAGAGCAGGCCAACCTTAGCAAGGGAGACCCCAGAGTCCCCTTTAAGCCCTTAGGGTGATGGCGAGAGAGGAACTTAATAGATGAGAGGTTTTTGCCTCCTTCCATTTTCACACCCACTTCCTTCCGGAGTGAGTCCCTCCACTCCTGTAGTTCAGAATTCCGCATGGTCCCTACACAAAGGTCCCACTTCCTGCTGGACACCTCCAGATACGTTCCCACAAGTATCTCATATCCACATGTCCCACATGGACCGCAGCATCTTTCCCCAAAAACCTTTCCTTCTCCTCTTAAATTCAGAAGTTCACCCAAGCTGGAAACTTGCCTTTCTTCTCCCTCCCTCATGGCCTATATCCAACAAGATGAACTGTCTGATTAATTCTATCTGCCTCATGTCTCCAGAATCCCTCCTCTTCTCTGCCTCCTCTGCTATTATCTTACTTCAGACATTAATCACATCCTAACCAGTCTCTAGCCTGTCCACAATGATTGTTCTAAAACCAAATCTGACCATGTCTCTCCTTTGCCTGAACTCCTTCAATGGCCTCCCATAGCATAAAGTCTGGGCTCCTCACAATGCCATAGAAGTCCCCCAGGAAAGATCTCAGCCTGATCACTGATCATTCTCTACTCAAACCCTGTGCCAGCCATCTGCACCGTACCACTGTGGTCCCTGGAAACTGCCATGCTCTCCATTAACTCCTGCCTTTACATGTACCTTTGCATCTGGAATACCTTTCCCATCCATCTATGTCTGGTTTATTCTCATTTCTTCTCCAAGACTCAGCTGAGATATTACCTCCTATGGGAGACTCTCCTCATCTCCTCGGGGTCTGTTAGTACTCCCCTTGTGCTCCATCACACACTGTGAGCATCCCCACCGTACGATCATAACCTGAATTATAAGGGTTCCTCTCTCTCTCTCTCTCTCTCTCGCTCTCTCTCTCACTAATATTTGAACCTATTTAAGGCAAAAGCTGTTCTATCCCTCTAGGTCAAATAAATGGGAACCATCCCAGAGCCACATTAAAAAACAACAACAACAATGAAAGCATTCTCAGTTCACAGGAGAAACCGTGACTTTGTTTGGTATGGGGGCCAGAAGCAACTGCTTCAAGTTTGAGAACTTATACTAGAAATACAGATAGGAGTCCCAAGGCATATCAGTTCTGAAGAGTGGGATTTTGGCAGGAGACCAGACTTTCAGCTTCCAGTAACAGACCTGGGCCCTCTGTATTAAGATGTATATAAATGAGTGTGAGCAAGTTTTTGTTAAAAGGTACAGATCATCAAAGAAAAGAGGGGCAGCAGAGATATTACAAGTCCTAGGTAAACAGAAGGAGAAAATAACACCTAAAATGTTGACTGTTTAAAAACATCTTCATTTATTGGAAGTGTTAATTTTCTCCAGTGGAACACAAAATCATTTTTTTTATCATTGAACACGTATCAGATTAACTGGGCTATAAATCAATTCAGTTAAAGCAGCAAATTCTATGTAGTTGGCTTTTTACTGTTTATTGCACATGCCAAGAAGTTTTATACTCAAATTTCTCAAAAATCAGAGGTAAGATGTAATGTTCAAGAGTAGAGGGAATCTGGGAGTTCCCCAGTGGTCTAGTGGATAGGGATTCTGGGCTTTCACTGCTGTGGCCCAGGTTCAATACCTGATCAGGGAACTGATGAAGAAGGAGGAGAAAGAGGAAAAAGAGAAGAAGAGAAAAGATGACCCCTTGGTTACACAGAGGGAGGATCCACGACCATCTTCACAAAATGCAAGTGTCTTAGTCATAAACCAACCCTGGCTGATTTGTGTACCTTTTCTGAAATCTTACCTCCTGTCCTCACATACCCACATGACCCAGGCCACCTCCAGTCCCATCTCCCGTTACGGCTGATAAGGTAAAGCAAATCGAAACGTGACCTGAATCATGGTTCTGCGCGGTTTTAGCTATGCAAAGCAGAGAGCCAGATAGAAAGGCTATAAAACTCAAAGTTACATTTCTACTTCAAAAGAAACAATTTTAAGACAAACCTTTTCCCTTTATGATATAAGTTTCTAAAACTAGAACAGTATGGCAGCAAGGCAAACACACTTCCAAACACCAATTTAACCAAGATTTCTTTTGGAAATGTATTCTAAGAAGTCACCTCTACAAGAAAAAAAAAAAAAAAAAAACTGTTTCTTTTAGTGGCTCGTGAGGGGTGGATGGAAGTACTTATTACACAGAATAGAAATGTAATCTTAATCTAATTAATAAACTCTCATCGGCCTTCCTTGCATAGCTACTGGTAGGTTTGCTGTCTTCAAAAATAAAGAACACCTTCCAGACGGATGCCCAGCTAGCAGCAAACCTGCCGGGTGTGGAGACACATGTGCCGTCCTGTGACACTCATTTGTCACAGGACACAGCTTTCCTCACTTTTCCCAGTGATGAAGGTGGATCTGTAGTGAGCCCTTGTCATGCTTCCTGGGCTCAAATGGGCTGTGAGTTTTGATTTATGACCTTGAAACAGACTTTTTCTACATGTGAACTAACCAGCTAATGGGGGGATTAAATGCATGAATTCAACTTATGGGCTCTAGAAAACCAAGCCTATATTTAGCAGCATGCTACGGATCACACCAGCCTATATAGTACAAGCATTCCTAAACCAATTAACTAATTCATTACTACTTATGATTGAGAATCTACTGGGTTCCAAGCACTGTGTTAAATTTTTCACCTGATAGTGGTGTTTAGCATATCCCAGCATATAATTTCTGGATTTCTGGACACTCTAAATACTTTTAAGATTCAATTTAGACTTCTACCCTCCAGGAGAAAAGTGAAAGTGTTAGTCGCTCAGTCATGTCCAACTCTGTGCAACCCCATGTAGCCCACCAGGCTCCTCTGTCCATGGGATTCTCCAGGCAAGAATACTGGAGTGGGTTGCCATTTCCTTCTCCAGGGGATCTTCCCGACCCAGGGATCAAACCAGGGTCTCCACACTGTGGGCAGACTCTTTATTGTCTGAGCCACCAGGGAAGTCCATAGAGGAAGATGGTCTCCCCCAGGAGACTATCCCTGACTCTCCCAGGCTAGGGGAGGTATCCTCCTTCTGAACCGCCTGTATCCATATCTCTACCACTGGGCTGACCCCACGTTTTCTAGTTCTCTTTGTGTGTCTGTCTCCAAACTCAAACATAAAATCCACGAAGGCAGGAGACTCTGCTGGCAAATTCTCATAGCCACCCCCGGCACAGTGCTACTGTGTAGTAAGTAGTGTATTTTGGTTAAAGATATGAAAAAATAGCAAGTGAATGGAGAAAACCACATCCATAAGCTAGGACTTAAGTTAAACTTCAAGATGGACTTCTCCGATCACGGCAATGATTCTCAACAGGTCCAGGTGGTACTGGTCATTCTGTGATGCTCATTCCTTCCTCTATTTATTTGAGGACTACCTGTGTCAAGAACTATGCTAAGTATGCATTCATAAACAAAAGATGGAGTGCTTGGCCCTGGGAGCCTATGGACTAGCAGTGCCCTTGTGTGTGCTCTCAGTTATGTCCAACTCTTTGCAGCCCCATGGACTGTAGCCTGCCAGGCTCCTCTGTTGATGGGATTTTCTGCTCTTGGAACAACACCAATCCATGCCTGGCCTTTTGGAAATGCCATGTTTCTTTTTAATTCTATCACATTCTAGGAAAATACTTCCTGCAGGAAATAATGGCATTTTACATAGAGGCAACATAATATTACGATCCTAAAAGCACATCATGAAAAAAAAAAAAAGCAAACCAAACCTAATAAGCTGGTTTTGTGTTTTCCTATTAAATTTATTAGATGTTCGTAATAATTATTAGATAAATAGCAACAAGTACCAAGAATTAACATAAATTTATGGACAACGAGTTTTCATTTCAGAGAACTGAATCCATTTTCTGTGACCTGATATACTACCACAATGGTTTGACTTCAGCGGGAAAACGCCACTGTTCTATATGTTCACTTCCGCAGGTTACTTTTGAATGGCTGAAGTTAGAGGTTGAGGTATATACATGCATGTGTGCGCGCTCCGTCAGTTCAGTCATGTCTGACTCTTTGCAACCCTATGGACTGTAGCCCACCAGGTTCCTCAGTCCATGGGATTCTCCAGGCAAGAGCACTGGAGTGGGTTATGATGCCCTTCTCCAGGGGGTCTTCCCAACCCAGGGATCAGACCTGCATCTCCTGTGTCCCCTGCATTGCAGGCCGATTCTTTACCACTGAGCCACGGGTGAGGCTGTGAGGTATATACATACTCAAATGTTAAAGGGTGACACCTACAGGCAGATAACACACTGCAGCTCAGATCTATTAGGTATCAAAGAAGACACCAAAGGAACCACATCAGAAACAAAAACTGTTAGTTTGGGAATTCTTTGTTCCCCAGTATCCAAATCCTCCTCCTATTTGGGTGAAATCCTCCAATGTAAGCAGCCCCAACTTCTATTGCAGAAGCTAAACTAGATAGACCCTCCTCTCAATCTATTAAACAAGATCACCTGTAATTTTGAATCTTAAGAAAAAGACTTCAGGAAGAAGGGATGGGTAGATTAGGGTTGCAACAATGGCAGAGTTCAACAGTGGTACTTGGGCCCAGAAATGGGATCAGAATGTCCTGATTAGATGAATTCTGCTGCCTGGCCTCCCTTAGTTCCTATCTATTGTCAGCATCTGCTTTTCCAAACTTCATGTCAATTCTGTGAACTATCCAACATCTTTCCAATAAATTATTTTTCCATTTAAGGTAGCCAGAGTAAGTTTCTCTGCTTAGAATCAAGGACGGTAGCTGATATACTAAATAATGTTTATTGCATGACTTCTACATGTCAGGCATTGTGCCAAGTCCTACACATGCATTATCTCATCTAGTCCTGCCCCAGTAAAACCCTATAAAATAAGAATAGAGAGGGAAATAGAGGCCAAAAGACTAATTTTCCCAAGTCATACAACTAGCTTGGCAGAACCAGAATACAAAATCATTCAGTTGAACATTAGAACTCATTCTCTTAATCGTTTCACTATCAGACAAAGGAAAATACTCTGGGGCTTTTGAAAGTATGAAATTGGAAGACAAGACGTGAGACATAGTCATATAGTCTATAGGCATTGTGAGCTAATAAATCACAGAGATAAGTCTTGCAAACGTATAAGGAAAATGAAATATTAAACTGAGACTGAAGACAATTTTTCCATGCAGTTGATGAAGCTCCAGTGCTCTTGTTGCAAGAGGCTCTTTCCGAAGCTCTAAATTTAAATTTTTCTTTACACATTTTTATTCTTTTTCTTTAAAAAGGTCCTTCAAAATAGTAAAGCTTCAGACTCCACAAAACCTGGACCTACCCCTGGATGAGACCATGAATTTCTTAAATTAGAGACTCATTTTCTGGCTTCAGATTAGGAGATCAAGCAGAGAATCAGAGACCCACAGAATATGGATAACAGCACAGACAACCCTCAAGGCCACTTTCACTCTGCTGTGCCCAAGGGGAGAAAGCAGGAGAGTTAAGAGTTGCTCCTCATCACTCCAGATCGGGTTCAGTATGTACTTGGGGACCCATGGGTCCCCAGAAAACTGGCTTCCTTCTCATACTCATCTGTGCTGCCAGCAGGGCCACCAGCAGCAGCCAGAACTGCATGTGGGTCCCCCTGTCTCAGGCACAGAGAGTCACCAGGGCCCCTTTCTTATGGAACCAGCTTGATGGGGGCCTGACCGTCAAGAGGAAGGGGCAGAGAGCCAAGTCTTATCAGACACCAGGAGAATCCTACCTTTCTTTAAAAGTTTGATATTTTGTCCACATGGATTTTTTCACATTAATTTTTATTTTAAAATTGCATGAAAATAGTATTTGCCTTGATTACTGAGGGTTTTATGGTGCTCCCTTAAATTTCTCACCCAAGATAAGGGATTTACTCGCCTTACCCTCATCCGGGCGCTGACCAGGCACATGGAGAATCACCAGGCATGCAAAGTCTGGGGTTTCCCTCAAAACAGCAATAACTCATCCAGTCATTCTCCTGTATTTCTAACATAGCCCTGTCACCTAAATTAAAACCATTTTACTATAATCCACATGCATCATCCGTCTTTATATCTGAATCTCATGAGCCTTTCTTACTTTAAGGGATAGACAAAAAAGCCAAACCTCATTACTAAGCCATATTGTCTGGAAGGTTCTTGGCCCTAGGGCAGAACTGCCCTACCAAGACAAACAATGGTTAGGCCAGTGGTTCTTTGCCCTGGCTGGACATTCAAATCAGCTGGGGAGCTTTTTAAAAATGCCAGTGCCAGAATCCTGCTTCCAGAGATTTTTATTGTATTGGCATAAAGTGATACCCAGGCAGGCTTTTTTAAAGAGGTGCACCTTTATAGAGGTGCAATTTACATACCATAAAATTCGTCCATTGTAAGTTTAGTGACTCTTTTTTTGGTAAACATATACAGTTGTACACCCAGCACTACAGTCTGGAATGGACCCTTCTCTTCACCCCAAAAACTCCCCAGGGCCAGTTTCAGGCAGTCCCTGCACTCACCCCAGCCCTAGGCACCACGGCTCTGTTCCAGTCTCTAGACTTCAAGCATGAGTACTTTTTAAAAGCTTTTAAGTGATTTTTGTGCAGACACGGTGAAGAATTACCATTCCAGACACCAAAGAGATAAACTCTCTCCTTAGTCCTGCCTCACAAAATTTAGACAGCTTCTGGTAGAATTTTTCCATATTTAAAATTCTCTAATTACAAATCAAAAAATTTTGGTGGAATAGAATACTTTTGGGGACAAATAGTCTGTAATCAACTTTACTAAAATACACTAAGTAAAAAAAAAAAGGCTGTATGTGTATTTACACTCCTAATAAGTATGAAATGCCACATTTCTACACAGCCCTAGGATACAGAGTCCTTTGGCTCTGTAGTAAAAAATAAAAGCCCACTGTGCTATCTTCAAAGTCATAGTCATTGCCTTAAAAATTAACAAAGGAACATGTATCTCAGACTGAAAAATTATGAGGCTTACAAACAACTTGCCCTTAGACATTCAAAAAGTCTTCAGGGGAAAGGATTTAGAGAATAAAGAAGTACCTTTAATGGTATGTTGTACAAACGTAAATATGATATCACACTGGCCCAGGAAAATTCTAGAAAAAAGTCACTGGAAAGTTATCCTGCAGAGCTGATGTCCTTCCGTCATTCCAGGCATGCAGGGCAAGCAAGCACTTGTGAAGGGGTGAGCCTGAGGAACAGGAATGAACTTGACAGAATTCACAGAAATGCCAGCCCCAGAGGGCTATGAAGGCTTGTGAGTAAACCACAGCCCCAGGCTGCTGGGTGCGTCAACACTTTCTCAGCGCAAGCAGTCCTTCCACCTTCGTGGGCCCGGACAGCAAACCGCAGACAGCACCAGCTGTCAACACAGCCAGGACGTGGGAAATGCTACGGGGTGCAGCTGGAGCGTGACCCCACCCATACCACTCCCTAAGGTGGCAACGCTTCAGAACAGTGCCCTCAGCCCAGAGGCGCTGTCTCCGATTAGGCCGCTGAAGTTCTCCAGCAACAAGCTTGCCCGGAGTCAGAAGAGCAGCTTCTGAGAAAGTGGCCCTTAATTGCCGATAAAGAAAGTTTGGATTTTGTCAAGTGGATGGCCTCCAACTATGCTTTCTCTGTATTTAGATTTTTAATTCCTACTAAGGTACTAGGAGGCAAATATTAAGCTATTTCCTACTCTGATGATCAATACTGAATTCTTAGGCCACAAGAAAACCTCAAATGACTTTGAAAAAAAAAAATCACCTGAGAAGATTGGATGAAGAAGGCTGATGTGTTCCATCCTACCCTTCCCTTTCCAAATCATCAAAAATGACAGGGAAAAAAAGTTTTAAATAAATAAATTAGAAAACTGAAGGCAAGCAAAGAAAGGCAGCCTCTGGGACCAGTAATAATGCTGCTGCTGCTGCTAAGTCGCTTCAGTCGTGTCCGACTCTGTGCGACCCCATAGACAGCAGCCAACTAGGCTCCCCCGTCCTTGGGATTCTCCAGGCAAGAACACTGGAGTGGGTTGCCATTTCCTTCTCCGAGGCATGAAAGTGAAAAGGGAAAGTGAAGTCGCTCAGTCGTGTCCGACTCCTAGCGACCCCATGGACTGCAGCCCACCAGCCTCCTCCATCCATTGGGTTTTCCAGGCAAGAGTACTGGAGTGGGTTGCCATTGCCTTCTCCCAGTAATAATGAGCCCTCCCTAAAAGACAAAGTTCAGAAGGAATCAGATCATGAACCTAAAACATACGCAGGAGGGGACACTGTGGGGATGGCTTCAAAGGGTCTTAACGAGAGGGAGAAGATACTGGGAGCCTGTGTGGATAACAAGGTTCTGGCCACCATCAGAACTGGAGGAGCAACCAGGCCAAGTGGTTACACACACATACACACCAAGCTCGTAGGAGCAGTAAGCCCAAGGGGCATATTTTGGGCCAGAGAATCAAGGTGGTACTTCTAGTAGCTGGCCTCACCCAGGAGGAGTGGAAGTGTCTCGGCTAGAAGACTCCACTGACTCACCCTGCCTGGCCTCACACCCTGCTCCTGCCCTGCCAAGAGAGGACAGCACGTTCTCAGACACATCATCCGGACCTCTCAATGGCCCAGATACACAACACAATATCACAGAATAGTTGAAGAAAACCTTTACTGTAACACAGAGACACCAATTACATCTAAGGGAACTTACCACCCAGCACCCCCTCTCCCATCCCTCAAAAAAAAACCCGGTCTTTAAAAATCCAATAGATGAGCTGTATAGCAGAATGGACGCAGCAGAACACAGACTAAGAAAGCGGACAGGTGGAACAGACGAATCCTCCCAGAAACGAACAGGATGACAGACACATGAAGGATACATCCAGAAGAGAGATGAACCCCTCAAAAAATGATGAAAGAACATTTCCCAGAGCTGCAAGATTATCTTGCAGACAAAATAAGGACTACTTATATTTTCTTTATGCATTTTTGTGTTTTTCTGATCTTCAATGAACATTGTAGAGTCGGGCCATTCAAGATGGGTGTTCTCTAGCTCTCTTTACATCCCCTGCTTGGCCAGTCCCTGCTTCACCTATACCCAACACACGTGACTAGCCAATCCTCTTAATTATAGGGCTTAGTCAGTAATTGCCTACGTACCCTGGTAACTGATGAGCCAACCTGACGTCAATTCCCTCTGTAAGAAGTAGCCTCCTTCCCCCGCAGTAGTAAAGGCTGCTGCTATGCTCTGCCCACTGTCTGCTGCACAGAGTGGGCTGACTCTCCACAACTCAGCTTCAGACATGTAAGATTCAAAAAACCACTGACGTCTCTGTCGCAGTCTCTGGGCTCTTTCTTCAGTCTCGTGGCTGGGCGATTACAAAATTGGCAGGCCTGTAGGGTGCAGCCCAACAAGCACACTATCACGAGGGGAAAATCTAATTACATACAAGGTCTGAAAAAAATAAACAAAAGAAAATTCCCTAAACTACATGACAGGCTTCCTAAGGGAAATGGAGAAGGTTAAAGTCAATCAAAATTTCCCCCAGAAAGATTGATCACATGTGAAAATTGATCATCAAATAGAAGTCACAGAAATTTTGCTAGAGGTCTTTGAAAACAGGAGAAATGCTGATCTTTTCCACTTAAAAATTGGAGAAGGATCCTCCCATAGTTTCTAGACTTATCATCCTAACTACATGTCAGAACTAGAGGTGGTCTTGTGGGGCCTTGAAAATGCACAGTGAGAGACTGAGGTGTCTTTGTAAGGCAATAACAAGCCAAAGATGGCTTTTGTGGCATATTTGAGGCAGAACCACCATCGTCCAGGGAGAAGAAGGAGGTGGTGTCCCAGGACAGAAAACCCAAGGAGTAAATGTCCGCTTAGCAAAGGCCTCAAGGGTTGCCATTTACAGCTCTGTCAAGAAACAAACAGAACCTCTCTCAGAGCACATTCCCATGCCCCAAACCAACACCCACGTGAGCCTCTGAGCTCTTTGTGCCACAGCCACCCTAGGGAGGTAAAATAGTACCATTGTACTTGTAATTGCAGGTTCCTCCTTGTGTTGGAGAGACACTCAGGAGGGTTTCCAGGGTCCAAAAATATATCATGGCATGATGCAAAGTGAGCCCAACCCCTCGGACGGCAAGATGCTACTTCCTGGGGTCTTTTTACATTTATTGCTTCTCTTTTTCCTCTGACCTTAGAATTTAGAAAACAATTTAGACTTACGTACAACCTGTCCCTGTGCAGTTACTTCGCCTAGGATCTGATAGTTTTAAGCTCTGCTTGGGGACTAAAGTGGGGAAGTGGGGAGTTTCCATTTAAAACTATAAATGTATATTTTTAAAATAGTAAAGCGTCACCAGTACTCAAACACCAACAAAGGGAATACATAGAGGGATCCAGAAAGGATGCCTGTGATTTAATTGTAAAACCAAGTCCAAGTCTTTGCAGCAGATCTTGAATTAGACAGATTCATATTTTCAATAGATGTACTTAGTACCTACTATGTGCTAGGCATCATGCTCTTGCTAAGAATACAGTGCCTTCTGAGCCCTGAGAGGGGCAGTAGGACAGTCTGGTAAGGAAGGGACAAAGCTTACCTACTCCAGCCCTCCCAAGACAAGGCCTCCAGGAACGTCAGGGGTCCAGTGAGGGAGACAATGAGCAGTTGGCACAGGCAGCAGGATGCCCACTGGGATGATCAGAGAGACCCCCATGGTGGCATCAGAGCTGAGTCTAGAATGATGAGAATTCCAACAGGCAAAGCCATGTGGGAGGGCAATGAAAGGCAGAAAGAAAAGTTTGAGAGAAAAATAGAGGAAAGAGACACCTTCTGGTCTTAAATTACAGCTCCCAGGTCACTGCAACTCTGTACTCTTTTTCTGGCCAGGAGACTCCAGCAGAGGGGCATTTTGAATGAAAGGAAGCCTTGTCTTTGATATGGATGCTGATGGGAATGTGCAGGAAGGGGCACAGGGAAGAATATTGGGAGGCAGAGGTTGGAGACAAGGAGGACCAAAGGCCTTTTCTTCATCAGAAAACTGAGTTGAAGTGGCATCTTTTCTCATCTGCCTCAGAGCTGCCCTCTCAACCTATCCTGGTTACAGTCCCTCCAACCCAGCCTGGCTTTTAGGACAGTCTTGGTAACTCAGTGGTGAGAAACAGACTGACCAACCATGGGGAATTACATCTGATATGAGCATTTGCAAACCAGATATAAATTAATTACCTATGATCAACCATAACCCAGGAATGTGTGCTGACATCTGCAGATAGATAAAGGACACCAAGGAGCCCACTCAAGAGGCTGGAGAAGACAAGTACCCAGTAATCCTGTGAAATTAGTATGGTCCCCTTCCATGTAGCCACAAGTCATTACACTCTTGCAAATTTCTCAGGCATGCCAATCCACTCAATAATGGGCCTCCTTCCTGGTTAACTGCTGGGAGGGCAATACGTAGGGAAGAAATAGGATTAGATTCTGGCTATAACTCAACTCTGGAGGAAGCTTGCTCCGTCTGAGAAATAGCTGATGGCATCTCAGCTACTGCTGCATCTATCATCCATAGGCAAGGCCTGGCCCAACTCTGAGCCACAGGCCCTCTAGCCCCACCAGGCTTCCCGCAGACAGGAGAGGCCAAGGAGTACTGCTTTGTAAAGCACCTTAAAACCTGATGATGAAGGGATGAGTTACACATCCATACCACAAAAAACTGTGCAATTGTTGAAATGAAGCTTTGTCTATGCCAACAAAGGAAGATGTCCAAGATAGGGCACTAAGTGCAGAATGCAAGCTGCAGTGCATCTATACAGAATTATTCCATTTGTTTATATAAAATATTAAAAAATACATGTACTCTTGAAGTACATGGTAAGTTTCTGGAATGATACAAAAGAAATTATTCTATTTCTGGAAGTATGAGAGGTAGAGGGAACTTCTCTTTTATTTTATATCCTTTTTGCTGCTTGACCTGTGAACTTCCAGATGTTCAAGCTGGATTTAGAAAAGGCAGAGGAACCAGAGATCAAATTGCCAACATTTGGTGGATCATCTAAAAAGCAAGAGAGTTCCAGAAAAACATCTACTTCTGCTTTATTGACTATGCCAAAGCCTTTGACTGTGTGGATCACAACAAACTGTGGAAAATTCTTAAAGAGATGGGAATACAAGACCACCTTACCTGCCTCCTAAGAAATCTGTATGTATGTCAAAAAGCAACAGTCAGAACTGGACATGGAACAACTGGTTCCAAATCGGGAAAGGAGGACGTCAAGGCTGTATATTATCACCCTGCTTATTTAACTTATATGCAGAATACATCATACGAAATTCTGGGCTGAATGAAGCACAAGCTGGAAGCAAGATTGCCAGGAGAAATATCAATAACCTCAGGTAGGCAGATGACACCACCCTTATGGCAGAAAGTGAAGAAGAACTAAACAGCCTCTTGATGAAAGTGAAAGAAGAGAGTGAAAAAGTTGGCTTAAAACTCAACATTCAGAAAACTAAAATCATGGCATCCAGTCCCACTACTTCATGGCAAACAGATGGGGAAACAATGGAAACAGTAAGAAACTTTATTTTCTTGGGCTCCAAAATCACTGCAGATGGTAACTGCAGCCATGAAATTAAAAGATGCTTGCTCCTTGGAAGAAAACCTATGACAAACCTAGACAGCATATCAAAAAGCAGAGACATTACTTTGCCAACCAAGTTCCATCTAGTCAAAGCTATGGTTTTTCTAGTAGTTATGTATGGATGTGAAAGTTGGACTATAAAGAAAACTAAGCGCTGAAGAACTGATGCTTTTGAACTGTGGTATTGGAGAGGACTCTTGAGAGTCCCCTGGACTGCAAGGAGATCCAACCAGCCCATCCCAAAGGAAATCAGCCCTGAATATTCATTGGGAGGACTGATGCTGAAGCTGAAACTCCAATACTTTGGCCACCTAATGCAAAGAACTGACTCACTGGAAAAGACCCTGACGCTGGGCAAGGTTGAAGGCAGGAGGAGAAGGGGACGACAGAGGATGAGATGGTTGGATGGCATCACCGACGTGATGGACATGAGTTTGAGCAAGCTCTGAGAGTTGGTGGTGGGCAGGGAAGCGTGGCATGCTGCAGTCCATGGAGTCACAAAGAGTTGGACATGACTGAGCAATTGAACTGAACTGAACTGAATAATTTAAGAAATAGTTTGAAAATCTTTTCTAAATGATATGATAAAAGAGGCCAAGAAAAACTATTATAAATATGATGTCTCTAGGATACTGAAGCTTAAAAAAATCATCTTCTTACTTTTATTTCTCTAGTCTGATATACATTTCTGTATTAATACCACAGCTTTGCTAGGCTTACTATGGTGCAGCTTCCGTTCAATGGAGCTTAAGATTTATAGTGAAATCAAATGAAATGTGAGTGTATGCACAAGTTGTATTTTTGGAGAGAGATATAAACATGTCTAAACAGTGAACAAATCAATACCTAACACACTCACACTTCATGCAAAGGCTTCTGTAGTGCTGGTTTGGCCTGCTGAACATCCCTTTGCATTTGGAACTTAACTATCCTCATCTGACTCCATGGGATCCTGGTAGAGTTGTCTATCATGGTGCCACAATCCCCATCCCGCCTCAAAGAGATAGGCTCACGGCTCTGGCTGGCCCATCATGGTACCCCATTCTCCTAACTACAATTACTTGTCCAGCGATAGGCAAGTGTCCTAACCTGGAACAGTTAGAATCTTCCCTAAGATTTGACACGTGGGCACTAGAAGAGAAACGTTGTCTCTCTTACTGCAGGATCTTAAGCCTAAGATCACGAAGGCTTGAATAAACTCAGGCAGAGATAAACAGAGTTGAAAAAAGGAGAGTGAAGGACAGAGCTGATGGCATCACCTTAAGTTCCAGATTCAGTCACATTTGAAATCACAATTACTTCCCTTGGCCTTCCCACTCATAAGAATCAATAAATTCCTCCTTGTGCCTTAAGCTGGATTCTGTTGGTTTTCTCCCTTGCAACTTAAAGGGTGCTAACTAATTAATATCTCGATTTCCTCACTGGAGTTTTAACAAAGCATTGCAAGACTGTGACTATCAGCCAAACTCAAGATTCAAAGTCAGAGTCTATATTCTAATATTCTGAATGTCATTGTTAGGGAGGATATCCTATTTTTTCTTCAGGAAAAGGAGGTACAAGGAACTTTCTATATGGAATTTCCCCAAGGTCATATAATTTATCAGAATCCAAGTCCAGAGCAAAAATAATTTCCCTAACCTTTTCTTTAAAAAAAAAAAAAAAAACCTTTATTCAAAAGCAAAGGAGAGAACTGTCTTCACAATCTACAAAGGGTAGGGAAAGACAGATTCAGTCTTGATGATGTCTTAGTTCAGGAACAGTAAGGACCAAAACTAACCAACCTCAATTCTCCGAGACTTTCAGAATGCTCATCTAAAGCATTATTTTACCGTACAAATGAAAGCCCTACTGATGAGGGTTTGTAGTAAGTTCTGTTTTCTCAATGAGATGCAAAATAAATGCCTGATAAGTAACTGAAGCAAAAACGCAGCATAAAATTGGCTAAACTGTCTAAACCAATGGAAAATGGTTGACAAGAAAGGAAATTCACAAAGGAACTTTTTCAGTGCAAATGGTAGAGCAGAAGGAGAAGGTGAGAAGACTATACGTGGAGCTGAGCTTTCGAGGGAAATCAGGCATCTGGCTCAGTCAGGATTCTACAGAAATACGCTGTATTCAGAAATTCTGTAATCAAAGCCAGTAAAAGCCAGTTTATCCACACACAAAAATTGCACTGAAGAAAGAATGTACAATTCAGATAATAAACAATAGAAACTCCAATGTGAATCCTGCACCACCTCATGCAGCTAAGGAATACGGGACTCACATAACATCTCTGAACCCAGCTTCCTCACCTGTAAATGAAGGGACTGGGCCAGATGGTCTCTGACATGTTTTCTAGATGCACAAGTAATAACACTTATAGTTTCTCACTCTGAGCTTCAGAGAAGATATACAGTTTAAAAAGGAAATTTCAATTTTTAGTCTGTCAGGCAAGCACTGAAATGTGAAAACCATAAGGAAATAGTTGACTTGCTTCTTTCTTTATGTGCAAAAAGTATGCATACTTCCCAAAAAGATATTAAAGGAAAGCACAGAATCTATAGGCGTCCTGGCACATTATAGCCAGAGATTAGCTGATCACATGCAAAAAGCTAGTTAGGCACAGGAAGGCTCCATCCCAAAATTAAATCCATATTCTCCATTCTTTGCAGTACATTTTACACTTATAGAATTGGCTAAATGAGAAGAAAAGAGAGAGGCATATTATTACAACTTGCTCAAAAGACTGAAAAATTAGAAACTCTCTAATATCCTTTCCTGGTAGTCCAGCTGGTCAAGAATCCGCCTGCAATGCAGGAGACCCTGGTTCGATTCCTGAGTCAGGAAAAGTCCAGTATTCTTGGCTCCCCTGATGGCTCAGACAGTAAAAAAATCTGCCTGTAATGAGGCAGACCTGGGTTCTATCCCTGGGGTAAGAAGATCCCCTGGAGCAGGGCATAGAAATCCACTCCAGTATTCTTGTCTGGAGAATTCCATGGACAGAGGAGACTGGCAGGCTACAATTCATGGGGTTGCAAAGAGTCAGACACAACTAGGCAACTCAGCACAGCACAGCACAGGACTGGTTAAACACATTATCTTTAAGTTACAGTCACTCGGACCTTTTTTAAAAAATAACATTTTCTACTTGTTTTCAAAGATTAGGTTCATTGTAGGGAATATGGAAATGTACAATGATATAAGGAAGAAACTAAAGTCATTGATAATTCTACCACTTAGAGAAAAACAATGATAAGTGTGTGTGTGTATATATATACACACACATATATATATAATTCATACCTCCTATATTTTGTAACCTATTTTTTAAAATATAGCAGTATTCCATGGGAATTTTCTCAGGGTATTAAGTATTCTTCTAAACATGATTATAAATTATTGAATTACTGTTTATTGTGTAAGTAAGATAATGTGTTTAGGGCTTCCCTGGCAGGTGGTAGCTCAGACAGTAAAGAATCCACCTGCAATGCAGAAGACCCAGGTTCAATTCCTGGTTCAGACTTATTTGACTTCAAATTATATATTTACCTTATGGAAAAAATAACATTCTTTCTCTTCTGTTCTAGCACCCAGGAAGCTCTTCATGTATCTGGGTCTCTTTGGAGAGGCTGCCAGACTAAAACTGTAGACTGGGAATATGTAGATGCAATATTTGGGTCAGGAAGGTCTTTTTAAACAAAACAGAAAACCCAGAAGCTAAGTAAGAGACTAATAAATTTGACTCTGTATGAAAATTTATGAAACATAAATACTGTAAATGAAGTCAAAAGGATGAATAGATATGAGCCAAAGTCTAATTTCTTTAGTATATAAAAAGAATTTTCAATCCATAAGAAAAAGTACAACAATCCAACAGAAAGCAGGCAAAGGAAAAAAAGATCTGCTCACAGAACTCAAATTGCTTTATTCATGTGAAAAAGAATAGACCTCACTCAAAATTTAAAGAATGCAAATTAAAACAATGACACGCTATTTTTTAATCTTTCACACTGGCAAATAGTATGTTAAAGGTCAATAAACCTATTGTTAACAAAGCGGGGGATGGGGAGTAGCCACTGAGGACTTTATGACTTGGTGCTACCTTTAATTGCAAAGAAAGAAAGTGAAGGTCACTCAGTAGTGTCCAACTCTTTTTGACCCTCTGGACTGTTGCAAGCCAGGCTCCTCCGTCCATGGAATTCTCCAGGCAAGATCAATGGAGTGGGTTGTCATTCCCTTCTCCAAGGGATCTTCCCAACCCAGGGATCGAACCCAGGTCTCCTGCCTTGCAGGCAGATTCTTTACCATCTGAGCCACCAGGGAAGGCCGGAAAGATATAGAAAATTAAAAATAAAAATATTCTTCATCAACACTGCTCCTCTTCTAGGAATTTATCCTATAGACACAGTTACACACGTGGTTCAAGCACATACACACAGATGTTCACTGAATTGTTCGTAACAGCAAAAGACTGGAAACAACCTCGATATCCTTCAGTCAAAGACTGATTTAATAATTACAATTTGCTGCCTATCAGAACACCACCAGGCAGCCATTCTAAAAGAATGTCCCAGATCCACCTGCGCTGAAGTGAGGCCATCGCCAAGATGTATTATAAAGGGAGAAGAGAAGCCGTGTACAGGTTTTGTATACAGAAGAAGCTTAACAGGAGATATCCGTATACTTTTGTTCTGGAATAAATCAAAAGAAAGTACTAAAAACGGCTGCCTCTGAGAAGGGGGCTTGGGGCCATATAAAGAGGGGGGGAGGTTTCTGTACTGCTTGCATTTTCTACTATATGTATTTATGATTTTTCCTTTTAAAAACTAGCTAATCGGGGATTCCCTGGCGGTCCAGTGGTTAGGATGCCATACTTTCAGTGCCAAAGGCGGGGTTCAATCCCTGATGGGGCATTTAAGATTCCGCAAGCTGCATGGCATGGCCAAAAGTGGAGGTGGGGAACGAAAAGAGTAAGTATCAAAGAGAGGAAGGGAGAAAAAGATACTAAAAAAAAATTTTTATTAGCTAATTGCTTTCAATAAACATTAATATTTAAGCAGAGTGGGAGATTCCATGGTGTTTTGAGCTCTTGGGTCAGGAGAACGGAGACTTCATATCCCAGTCCAGCAACGAGCACTCATGGAAAGTCAAACACAGACAATTTTTAAAATAAAATTTAAAAGACGTGCAGATATAAAGAAAATTAAAGCGACGCAACGAAGAAACGGGAGTAGCTCTTTCCACCAGCGAACAGCAGTGCGAACCAGGGCGGCGGAGCCCGAGGACCACGCGCTGCCCTAACCGCGATCGAAGCCTCTCCCCCATCCCCCAGCCCTCTCTCCCACGAAAGGGACCAGTCTTTCGTGCCATCCTAGGGGGCGACAACATATCGAGGCGCCAACTCCGGGAAGACGGTGGACAGCAGGGACGGCCGGAACTCACGGCCTACCAGATGGTGGCGCAGGGCAGCTCCGCGGGAGGGCAAGGTGCAGCCCCTGGGATATACTGTCAAATACAAACTTTGCCGGAATTTGGAAACCTCTGCGTCCGCCGCCGCCCCCGGAGGCCTGGCAGCAGCTGCACCCGCGACCCGGCGTCTCCACCGGCGCTCAAGGCTGAAGCCGGCCGCTCCCGAGCGCCCCTGCCTGGCCCGGGTGCGCATCCGTAGGGCCACAGTGCGACCCAGCGGGCCTCCGGGGAAACTGCGCCCGACGGTCGCCCGGACAACCGGTGGGGCAAGGACCCGAGAGTCACCGCCTCCCGCCAGTAACAGTCTCAAGAAAAGGTGATGTGGAAGAGTAGTCTCTTTCCTACTTTGTAAACGAAGAGAGGCGATCTGTTTGCCAAGACACTTGCTAAACTCACAGGTCGTTCTTACTGCATTCAGCCTCTGGGTGAAAAACGACTTGCCGGAAAGTTCTGGTTTGAGACGCCTGCAGTACTTTATTCAGAATTCTAGACAACTGGTCATTTATGAAGTCCAAGGAAGGAACTATTAATTTTTATCTGAAGGATGACCCTTATGGTCTAGTAAAATCTATGGATAGTAGAACTGACTATATGCAGGCTCGACCACAGTGCCACCTCCTTCTTGAAATCTGCCCCTAGGCAAGCAGACGAGTCCCCTTGTTCACTGTCATGGCCTGTGTGAGGGGCTCTCCTCTGAGAATCACATCTGCACATCATCCTGATTACTGGAGCTACACGCTCCCTGAGGCTGAGACCATGTCTTACTCACTGTTAGGAGTAGGGGGAAAGACAAGCCGTGCAGATCTTGGGAACAGTGAAGAGAAAAGAAGAAAGAAGCTATGTCGCAACAGCAATTTTGTGTCATTTGAATAGTTTATCAAACACCAAATTGCTCCCCTTGGTTCAGTAGGCCAGCATTCCTCAAAGGTTGCCCCCTGCGTGTTAGTTTCAGGCCATATTAATGTCATAAAATTTGAGTATCAGGTAATTCTGAATATAGAGTAATCTCACATTTTGCAAGGGAAAAACCTCTCAGAAAACATGGTTGAGGTTTTGGGGGCCTTTTGGCCAACTTGAAAATATAAATATTTCAGCAATAGGTAAGAGAGTTAAATGTCTGTCTATAGGATTGACTTCATCCCTTTAGTTACATTTTAAAGTTTAATTAACACGTGAAATAGCAGGTTGATATTGCAATATTGCTTTTTTCCTCTTGCTTTTTATGACTCAATTCTATTTAAACTCTCACCTGAGTCTTTCAATACCTCAGTCATCCCAAGAGGCCCTTCTTAAAGCGTCTAACAGTTGCTTTTGTTTGCATGCAGAATTTTTTAAATCCATGTGTAGTGCTGTTACTGGACATTTTAATCCTAAACCATAATTATACAAATTCAGGGTTTTTTTTTTCAAATTTATGCTATAGGTTTAGATTTATCTCTTTGACATAATCCCTAACTATACTGCTTTTTAATCATTGCTTTTTAAACGCATACCAAATATTTGCATAGGGAGGTCATACCCTGTATCAGTAAGGGTCTAGCCTCAGAGAACAGAATCTGTTCTGGCTAGTTTAAGCAAGAGGAGATTTGTAACAGGGTATCATATAATTTCCAGAATCACTGGAGTGGGGAGTTTGGCAAGAAACAGACTTTAGGCTGAGCTTCCAAAAATAATTCCAAAGCCACACCAGAGGACCAGCCAGAGAACAAGAAGCCACAAGCCAAATCGGCTCTGCTGCTGTAGGACACACCGATATTAGGCCATTTCTGCTACAGTCAGAATGCTGCTGGCGGAGCTGAGTCTGCTGCTGCATATCACCTCTGCTGACCACCAACCAAACTGAATGCGTTGTTCTGAAGTCAAGTTTCATGCAAGTAAATCTCTTTTTTTGGAACCTAAAGTACATCCAAAATGCTCACTGCAGTGTCTAAGAAAACTTCTTCTAAGAAGTTTCCAGTTTCTTCAATATAAGAAGACAGATTAGAATAAAATTAGAAAACAACAATGAGCAAGCTAGTCTATAGCATCTGCTTCATACTCTCAAGAACAGTTACCAATTTTGCGTTATATTTATTTACTCCCTTCTTTTTTTAAAAAACTAATTCCATCAGACAACCTTTACCAGCAATTAAAACTAACACAGATTAAAGTTGTCTTAGGATCAAGTTTTTCCTCACACAGTATTTTAGCTCTTCAAAAGTAAATGATTGAGAAACTTGCTTGAAATACGAGCTCTTGAAAGCCCTTGAATATAAGGAAACTCCATCTTATGTATCTTAAATATCCATCTCCATCTTATATATCCATGAAGGATAATTTGGGAGAAGAAAACCTCACTTCATATTTGGGCATAGACAGTAGTTCTTCCATGAAAAATTTTGTGTTTTTTTTTAAAGAGTTTTATGGGCAAATGGATTACAGGCATACCTCAGAGACATTGTGGGTTTGGTTCCAGACCACCTCAATAAAGCAAATACTGCAATAAATCGAGTCATGTGACTTTTTTGGTTTCCCATTGCATATAAAAGTTTTACTTACACTGTGTGCATACTAAGTCACTTCAGTTGTGTCTGACTCCTTGGGACCCTATGGACTCTACCCCACCAGGCTGCTCTGTCCATGGAATTTCCCAGGCTAGAATACTGGAGTGGGTTGCCATTTTCTACTCCAGGAGATCTTCCCAACCCAGGGATTGAACCCGCGTCTCTTAAGTCTCCTGCTTGGCAGGCAGGCAGGTTCTTTACCACTAGCACCACCTGGGAAACCCTGTAGTCTATTAAGTGTGCAATAGCATTGTCTTTAAAAATGTACACACCTTCATTTTTTTAAACTTTATTGCTAAAAAATGTTAACCATCATTTGACAACCGAGGGTTACCACAAACTTTCAATTTGTTGTTGTTGTTTTTTTTAAGGCAATATCTGCAAAGCACAATAAAATGAGGTGTGCCTATGGTTTCTGAGGACTGCCGTAACAAATTGCCACCAACTGGGCAGGCTAAAATGACAGAAATATATTCCCACGGCGTTCTGGAGGCCAGGAGTCTGCAATCAAGCTGTCAGCAGGCTGCTCTTCCTCTAGAGGTTCTGGGGGCAAATCCTCCTGGCCCCCAGTTTCCGGTAGCCGTGGGCATCCTCAGCTCTCCTGGTTCGAGGCCACGTCCCTCCAAACTGCCTCAGTTTTCACATCATCTCTCTTCTCTACCTGTCTTCTCTTCTGTATGTAGCAAATTCCCCTCTATTTTTCTCTTATATGGATATATCATTGGATTTAGGACCCATTCCTATAATTCAGAGTGATCTGTTCTTGAGATCCTTAATTTAGTTACAAATGTAAAGACTCTTTTTCCAAATAAAGTAACATTCACCATTTCCAGGGATTAATGTTGATGTATCTTTTAAGGGGGCATCATTTGACCCACTACAGTAGATAGGTTTAGGAAAGGCTGAACTAAACAAACTAAGCCAATTTTTTTTTGCTGCAGGATTCTGCAAAGCCTTTAACTCTTTTACATGCACTATGAACCTTCTAGAGAGAGAGCCACCACACAATGATTCTCAAGTGTTTTTGAGCATGGAATCCTATTGGCAGAAGTGATGTTCCACAGCATACACTCTAGTGTAGGCTTATAATTTGCCTGCTGGGCAAGTTCTCAGAAGGAGTATCAATAAATATCAGAGAAGCCAAAAATAAGTGACTAAACAGAGGAAGGCTCTTCAGGACTTGGCAAGAGTAACGATTCTAAACTATGGCCACACATCACTACTAAAGATCATCCCCGATTTATAGCCATAAAATGAAATCAAGATTTATCCCCAGTTATTAGACTTCTCCCCACCAGATTCTATTTTGGTCCAGGATAAAGTGCACACTCTCAAGCCTTTGCAACCAAATCCTCCATCAATCTTCTTGCCCTATATTAATCCTTGCTCTAGCCAAACTTATCTACACACTGAATTTCCTACTGCCACATTTTTGCCATGAAAAATACCTTCCCCAGTGCCTCACCTGGACACCTCTTTGAGCAAACTCCAAGAGATAATGGAGGGACAGAGGAGCCTGGTGTGCCGCAGTCCATGGGGTCGCCAAGAGTCGCACACAAACCTAGAGACTGAACAACAATGCCTCACCTATTATTAGCCTACATTCATCTGTAGTGATGCCTCCTAGATAAAGCCGCCCTTGTCACCCCAGAAAGCAGGGCTCCCTCCCTCTGTCCCGTATCTGGCACAGGACACTTGTCGAGTGCCTGGTTTTAGAGTTCCTTGCATGCAAGCGTCATCTCTCGCTGGCCAGCACTGGTGAGCAAGGATCATAATTCAGATCTCTTCCTATCCTCCAAGTGTCCCGACACGGTGCGTTTCATAGTACAGACACTCAAAAGAAATGTGTTGATTGACTAAAATAATCAAATTAATTTTCTCAGAAACTATGTATGGAGATGTAAAAGTGCTGCCCAAATTCCCCAGGCCCACCCCATCTCCAAGATGAGAGTAGACTGGGGAGCAGAAGCTTGCCCAGGAAAAAGGCTCTTTCGAGTTGAGAGAGTCACCCAGTTATCAGCAATGGATGGCAGAACCACATGCTGCTGGCATTGAGGACCTAAGTCAGGCAGAGTCCTGGGTTCTCTAAATGATTTAAAGCAGAACAATGTATCCACAAGAACTGAAAGCAGGACTTTCCTGGCGGTCCAGTGGTTAAGAGTCCACCTTGCAGTGCAGAAGACACTGGTCGAAGAAGTAAGATCCCACATGCCACGGAACAACTAAGCCTGTGCACCACAACCATTGAAGCCTGCGTGCTCTGGAGCCCAAGTGCCACAGCTGAGACCCAAAACAGCCAAACAGAGATTGGCCAGGACCTGGCAAAAGGTCACAGGAGGTTACAGGAGGCAGCAGGAAAGAGTTTTTGCTACCCAAACTTGGGACAACCTGAGCAGCAAGTGGAAAAATAGAGTAATGATAATAAGGGGCTATAACACAATGAACTCTTTGTGAACAATACTAATAATCATCCATGCTCCATGCTGCTGCTGCTGCTAAGTTGCTTCAGTCGTGTCTGACTCTTTGTGACCCCATGGACTATAAAGTCCTGGGATTCTCCAGGCCACAATACTGGAGTAGGGAGCCTTTCCCTTCTCTAGGGGATCTTCCCAACCCAGAGATTGGACCCAGGTCTCCCGCATTGCAGGCGGATTCTTTACCCATTGAGCTATCAGGGAAACCCCTTTGCCCCCCACCTCGAGAAGTCTGCAGCAAATGTGCTGGCCTGAGCTATATTCCCAAACCAACCCTAATCCCAACTTTTCTAATGCTTGTCCCCAATGCAATATTTCATTCATTCATTCATTCATTCATATTTAGCTTCATTCCAGTCCCCAGCCCTGACCAGTGCCCACCCCTAGTGCCCAGTCCATCAATCCAAGCCCTGGTATTATATTAATAATTCATCATTGCAGCTAACACTTGTAAGAAATACATGTACACACACACACACAAACACACACGTGTATATAATCTTTACAGCAAACCACTGAAGTAGGTACTATTATTATTCCCATTTTACAGATGACAAAACTGAGACTCAAGGGGATTAGGTGATTTGCCCAAGGTCACACAGCTTGTCAATAGCAGAGCTGAGATTCGAACCCAAGGTCTTTAGTCCTAACTTCTGGGCTCACGCCGACACTGGAAACGCTATCCCCATCTCCAGTCCAGCCACAGCCCCACCCTCAGACTCTCCGCATCTGACGGCAGTCTGTGCTCCTTGATGATGCAGCCGAGCCCACACCTGACGTCAGGAGGCAGTCTGCCCACCTACCCCGTCAGGTGTTCACCTGACACAATCCTCCCCCTCCCACAAACCACAACAGAACCCAAGTCAGTGAGAGGTCAGTGCTGAGCCAGGCCAAGGGGGTCCCAGGAAGCACACTGAAGTCCTAGGGAGCTTCACCGCTGCTGACTAAAATGAGCGCCAGACACCCAGGATGCAGCCATGGCACTGCAGGCCTACCTTCCAGCGCTGTGGAGAACGCTGCCGCATCAAAAGCATTTCTGTGTCTGAAACCGGCTGTGAGATCCAAGCAGTGGGCAGCGGAAGAAGGCAGCTGTGGGAAGAACAGAAGGCCTGAGGGTGACGGAGTCCACAGAAAAGAGGCCTGGACAGAGACCTTCACCTCCCCTGCAAGAAACAGCAGCGGAAACCGCCTGTTGCCATCCTAGCGGAACCCCGGGTGTTGACTTCTCTGAGCTGTGCGCCAGCAACTCCAGGCTGCTGTTATGCAGCTTTCTGGACCAAACTGCACTCTCCCACTTTACGTAACTTTCCCAGCAAACACGCCTGGGTTTACTCTCAAATTGATTTAGCATCTCTCAGCTCCATCTGTCCCAATTCCCCCATCCCCCTGCTTCTAGCACTTCTTAAGGCATCCATCACTGTGGATTATTATTTACAGTCAGATGTACAATTTGTTCAGAATTTACAGGCAAACTCATTTAGGTCTTATATTCATGAGTCACATAGGGCTTTGAGATAGGCATCCTGCCTGATTTACTGTTGGGGAAATGAAACCCTAAACTCAGTTGCCCCAGGTCAGGCAATTGACGTAACACTTTACGAGGGTCAGTATAAGGCAAATAATTACATATTGCTTTTACTGAGATCAAGATAGCATCTTTTACTGAGAACAAGATAACTTTGTTTTAGGAAATGCTGGGCAGGAGAAACAAAAATGACCCACTGGTTTCTCTGGCCTTTGAGTGACCAGTTTAAGATTCCGAGTTGACTAACTCAAATCAGCCTGCCTATGGGAACCCTTGCTCTTAACACCTAGGCTATCCTAGCTCTGTTATTCCCTTTGTTCTACTCATTCCACCAGTGCTAAACAGAGTTGTGTAAGAAAGGAAGAAAAGAACCAGTACTGAAGAATTCCCAGTGCAACACAGAGGGAAGTTCCCACCAATCTGCACCACAAAACCAATAACTCAGATATAAGACAGAACCTGTGATACTAAATTTATGCACGGTGTAGGGAAAGAGCTCTACCGAACTCTTTAAATCCCAATATAGAACATTTCCAAAGAGAAGTAAAATTTGTTGCAAAACCAAGAGGAAAAAAAAGATGCCGTAAGAGTCATTTTGCGTCTATTTCATTATCTCCTTAAGACAATGCTTTCCAGTCACAATGAGTGAACAGGTCAAGGGGGTGGGGGGAATACAACACCAAAGAGTGTATAAAACACGATCTAAAGAACTTGGTTCTAAGCTGGGGGGATCATGGTATCTTTTGGTACATCTTGGAAGCTCCTTCAAAAATCTGTCTATGTGTGTTTTTTTGGAAAGAAGGTTCATAGCTATCATCAAGAGGCCCAGATTATTGGGGGAAAAAACCACTAAGAACTACTAACTTGGGCTTCCTAGGTAGCGGTAGTGATAAAGAACCCACCTGCAGGAGACCTAAGAGACGCAGGTTCAATCCCTGGGTGGGAAGATCCCCTGTAGGGAGACGTGGCAACCCACTCCAGTATTCTTGCCTGGAGAATCCCAGGGACAGAGGAGACTGGCGAGCTACAGTCCATAGAGACACAAAGAGTCGGACATGACTGAGGTGACTTAGCACGCACACACACTGCTAACTTTTAGTAAAAATAATATTTTCTATAATCCAGCAGTATTTTCTAAAACCCAATTTCCCCTCCCTCCTGAAACAGTGACCTCTCCCTCAGTGGCAACTCAGAGGAGCTGGGGGCACCAGGAACTCAGTGACACCAGGTTTGGCAGCCACCTCACCAGCCCTTCCTATCATTCCTGTGCCCCAGCTTAGTCTCCTCGGCAATGGAAACCCATAGCACCCTAAGTAAGCCAAACTGGGGACATTCAAAAGTGCTAAACAGGATATAGCATGGAGAGGAAACACCCAGTCCCCAAGAGAACACAGCTCAAGTCGCCTGCAGAATGGCTCAGGGAACTTGGATGACTGGAATCAGTCAAGGAAGCAGAAGAGGTTTCCAAAGGTTAGGGAGGAAGAGCATATTACATGGGCTGGGCTTGCAGGTGTAACAAGCACAGATCAGAGGCAGGAGCAGATTAAAGCAACAGAGAGGCTAGGAAGGAACAGATGGTCTGGTCCAGGGCCAGGGAGGAAATGAAAGGCAAGATGAAGCCCTTATCATTAAGCATCACTGAGAGATGAAGCTTGAACTTTTGTATGGAAGCTGTCAGAGACTGGGCAGATTTCAATGGGGAAATAGACTACGTGACTATGTTCTACAGAGGAAAAGATTGAGAAGCGGGGTCTAAATGAATAGAAGACAGAAGAAAGATATGACTGCAGAGAAGAGAAATAGGCCAGCACATGGGGTGTCAGGTATTAATTTTGAAGGCACATGGTAGATGAATGGACAAGTCAACAAGAGGCATACAGGACCAGATGCAGGTGTGGATAAATGGGGTGCCTTAGGCCAAAGGAAATGGAGGGGTCCTCCCTTTCCTTTCCCTACGACAGACTTCTGCGGGTGACAAGCCTCCCACCACATGCCTGTACCCTGACTGCAAGGAGGTCTGCCCTCAGCTCTAGGAACTGGCTATTAATGTAGAATTATTGTAAATACTTGTGATGGTCTCAACGTCCATCTCTGCCTATACCTCATTGGAGCAACCTTTTTCCCAACTGAGTAGCAAAGACTAAAGAAAAATATAAATAACAGCACAAGAAAGTCAGAAAATAACCAATAGTCTCCAAGTCATTCTAGAAAAAGTCTTATAACCTGAATCTGGTGTGCATTCTTTTCCTTGATTTGTTGTTATTGTAGGAAATGGTGAAATTCTCAACATCCTAATGACTATTAGAAAATGACTGGTTAAATAAATTAGAATTTATTTATACTCCAGAATACTATGTACTACTTTAAAGAATAAACTGCATCCAGATCCAGATGTACTCACATGGAAAAACAGCCAAGATTCCTTTATGGATTGAAAAAAAAAAAAAGTTGGAGATCACATGTATAATGTGATCCCACTCAATAAAGAAAATTATACAAATAAATATATATCATATAAATGTGCTTGATATTTATTCAGTCAGGAAATATTTATTGAGCATCTTCTGTGTACCAGGCAGTACACAAAAATCTCTGCATATACAGAACTTACATTCCAGTGGGGAAGATGGATAATAAATTAGAGAAAAAGCAAAAGGTATATGTACAAAGGGCTAAGGAATTTTTTAAAAAATCAGGGAAAGGGGATAGAAGTATCTAGTCTAGACCACTAGGAAGTATGCTGCTAAGTCGCTTCAGTCGTGTCTGACTCTGTGCAACCCCATAGACAGCAGCCCACCAGGCTCCCCCGTCCCTGGGACTCTCCAGACAAGAACACTGGAGTGGGTTGCCATTTCCTTCTCCAATGCATGAAAGTGAAAAGTGAAAGTGAAGTCGCTCAGTCGTGTCCGACTCTTAGCGACCCCATGGACCGCAGCCTACCAGGCTCCTCCATCCGTGGGATTTTCCAGGCAAGAGTACTGGAGTCGGGTGCCATTGCCTTCTCCAGACTAGGAAGTATATTTGAGTAAAAAATGGAAGGAAGTGAGGGAGATTGTCAGGCTGCTGTCCCGAGGAGGAGCCTGGGAATTAACTAGAAGCAGAAGCTCTGAGGCAGGAGCATGCCTCGAGGGTTCCAGCTTGGGGGGAAGGAGGGAATGAGCAAGCAGGAGCACAGGCAGGGCTAACAGGGCCTTGTAGACTTGTGAGGACACTGCTTTCACCCTTAGTGAGATGGGGTGTGTATGTTAGTCACTAAGTCATGTTCGACTCTTTGCAACCCCATGGTCTGTAGCTCACAAGTCTCTCTGCCCATGGATTTCTCCAGGCAAGAATACTGGAGTGGGTTGCCATTTTCTTCTCCAGAGGATCTTCCTGACCCAGGGATTGAAACTGGGTCTCCTGCATTGCAGGCGGATTCTTCACCATTGAAAAGCATATTAGGGAAAAAAACATTAATAATAGTTAAGTGAGAAATGGCATTAGTAAGAGGTGTGGAAAAAATCTTTTTAATTTTCACATTATACATTTTTATATAGGCTTTAAATTTTTTTGTTTCTATGCCTCTTGTTATTAATTTTTAAACCAGTTCAAACTCAACATTTCTATTTTTAATGGTAAAAATCATCATTCCAATAAATATATAAATTCAATTAATTTGCTACTTTTTTAATGGTCTGTGTTTTCTTAAATTATGTATTTGTCTACCTGGCATCCATTCATCATAGAGCCAATTATGTTAACAATATTCTCTTCTTTTTTGTATTCTTTGATACTCTGGGGCCCTTGCAGACCCAGAAATAGACTGCCCCTTCCAGGCTTGACTAATTCCTAAAGGTAATAACAACTTGCCAAGGAACACACCTTTCATATGCAAACCAATCAGTCTCCCATCTATACCCCCAATGATCTCTTTATCTAACTCTCACACAACCTAGCCAATATTTCCCCCACCCTAAATCAAACTGAGGGCCAGTTACCAAGCAACGAGGCACAGCCCCTCTGTCCCAAGGCCTAATGCAGTTATTCAAGCTAGCCAGTCCTAAACCATTCACTCTCTCCTACTTTGCCTTTCACCAAGAAAGGCTCTTGATGATTCCTCCCCTCCCCCTGCCTGCCCATCCTTTCCCTGGGGGCCTTATGTGATGCAATGTAAACTCTTCATTCAACAGCACTGACATCTTCATGCCAAACCTCAAACCTCTATAAATTAAATCCTAGGAATCATTTTAGAACAGATAGCTATGCTTCTTAAAAAATTCCAAGGATTTCCAAGAGAGGAAGAAGGACCATTGTGTTTTGTTTTTCATTTTAATTGCTGAATTAACTTTATCCAGCTCATTCAAACTTCAGCTTACGTCCTTGAAAAGCAGAAAAGATCACTGAAAACCATGAAGTGACAAAACTACAATGGGATTTAGCTGAGCAGACTGTACCCTAGTCAAAAACAAAAATAAAATCACCTCTCCTCCCGCCACTCTCAATAATTGCTATAAGAAAGGGGGCCTTGGAAATAGACAGCTGAACGGTGCAGGTGGTGTTGAATTTGAGGAATTCTGTAGGTGAAGCCAGGATAGGGGGCTTCAGTTAGATCTGAAGAGGCGTGGATCACAGAAAAGCATCTGTTTCAGCCCTCAGACTTCCCTAGAACAGGCATTGAGATGTCTAATTAAAGGTGTCAGAGCAGAGTTTTGATATAAAAGAAAGATTTGACACAGAAGCCATTAGAGACCTAAGAGAATCTTAAAGTCAAACCAAATGTATGTCAGAGAAGTTGCCTGAATGGGTGTTCAGAAGTCTAAGTCAGAGAAGGTGTGTGAATGAGTGTTTAGAAGTGTTCGTTGACTCTTATCAGCCTTTGAAAGGACAGCTATAAAATGCAAATTATAGGTTTGCACTAGGGCAGGGGTCTGTAAATTCTTGGAAATGGTCAGATAGTAAATATCTGCAAGCCCCACTGTATTCGTCCTATCACCCCAACTCTGCCATGAAGCACAAAAGCAGCCACAGACTATATAAATGAATGAGTGACTGGGTCCAAAAAAAACTGATGGGCACAGAAATCTGGATTTTACACCATTTTCTCGTGTCAAAAAATAGTATTCATCTTTTGATTTTTTTCAACCATTTGAAAGTGTAAAAGCCAGTCTTAATTTCCAGGCTATAGTTTAATGACACTTTCCTTAGGGAATGAAGTTTAGAAGGCTAAAAAGATCTCAGGAGGAAAAAAAAAAATGCTGGGCTTTGGTTCTTTCTCTGAGGATATTTGTTGGTGTGGGAAATCTTGCAAAACTCCTCAGCAAGGAACTCCTATTTCCATTGTGAATCTGTCTTGGTGTATTCAATCCTTGCTCACCCTCTGACTCACCAGACAGGCTCCTAATCCCCTCTTCTCCGGTTGCTGCGGGCTCCTCTGTGTGCTAGGCCAATGTTAAATTCCTGAGCTAAAGGAAACATCAGGATGGACTTATTTATGAGCCATAAGAGCATTTCTTGGATTTGGGACCCAGAAAAGGCATCAAAATAACCTGATCCAGCTCATATTTTATAGCTAAAGAAACAGAAGCTTGGAGAGAGTAAATGGCTTGCCCAAGGTCACCCAGCTCTCTAGAAACAGGCCTGGGACTAGAATTCACACTTCCAAATTATGAAAAAATTGGGAAGCTCTCTCAGGAAAAAATTATGAAGCTTGTTAAGGAATTGAGGCTGGGGTGGTGGGGGGGAGCGGAGAATGAGTAATGTGTGGAGAGATTATAAGCACTTTTTGAAAGACATACAGATCATTAAAATGCCATCACCACATCTACAGAATATTTTTGTATTGCCAGTCCCAAACTTGGGGCAAGGAGGAAGAAATCGTGGAGCTCCAGGAAAGGGAAGCTGAGAAATACTTTTGCAAGGGCTGCTCAAATACATACCTTTACTAAGCATTCTCAACTTATTACTACTACTAATAATAACATCTTCCATTCATCAGTATTATCCAACAGTTCTCAGAGTGTGGTCCAGAAACCTACGGGGGTCCCTAGACACTTTCAGAGGCTCCATGAGGTCAAAATTGTTTTCACAATAAAGCAAAAGCTTTATTTGCCTTTTTCACTGTCAGTCTCTCAAAAATGTACCACAGGGACTTCTCTGGCAGTCCAGTGGTTAAGACCATGCTTCCAACTGCAGAGGGCAACAGTTTAACCCCTGGTCAGGGAACTAAGATCCTGTATGCCAAGTGACCTGGCCACATAGACACACAAAAAAATGTACAGCAAAATTTTCAGAGGCAACTCAGTTTGTAAAAATTGTAACAGATTGAATGCCAAACTAAATATAAAAATCTAACTGGTTTCTATCTAGCAAAATGTTAAAGAGATCTACAAAGAAAGCAATATTATACTTGCTAAATTTTTTTGTTTTATTTATTTATTTTAATTTTTTTGTTTTAGAAAACATTGTCACTTTTCTCACAAGTGTATTATTTGTTAAAATCTAATGAATTCACTATTATTTTTAAAGTGAATCAACAAACAAGTATTTTAATTGCTGTTTTGATTTCTAATACAATAGATATCAATGAACAAATAAGTAACTTTTATTTGATTATAGCTCCTCAATAGTAAATGAGTCCTGACCACAAAATTTGCAAACTCACTGACTTACAATTTTTCAGCTATTTTTCTCTCTCACACACACACACACACACATACAAAAAGTAATTTGAAAGTGTTACTGGATTTTTGGCTTCCCAGGTGGCGCAGTGGTAAAGAATCCACCTGCTAGTACAAGAGATGCAAGAGACTCGGGTTGGATCCCTGGGGTCAGGAAGACCCCCTGGAGTAGGAAATGGCAACCCACTCCAATTTTCTTGCCTGGGAGATCTCATGGACAGGGGAGCCTGGCAGGCTACGGTCCATGGGGTTGCAAAGAGTTGGACACAACTGAGCACACATTCACTACTACTGAATTTTTGGTAGCCTTTTATCATTATGCATTTTCTTAAAAGATGCTAAAATTATAACTACTATTATATGGTTTAAAATGGTGCTTATCACCACAGAAATAAAATTCACATCACCACAGGAATAAAATTATAAATATCTAAGACAGAAAAACTCTACTGGACAAATGATACAGTTTAATCAATAAACCAATGGGAAGAAAAGAAAGAGGGTGAGGAAAACAGGTAATAAGAAGATCTAGAAACCAAATGCAATATGCCTACCTCATAAGACCCTGATTCTAACAAACCGATCATAACAAAGCACTCATGAGACAATGGAGAAAACTTGGATCCTCAGAAGATATTCAATGATATTAAAGAATTGTTAGTTTTATTTGTGTAATAATGTATTTTGGTTGTGTTTTTTTAAACAGTCCTTACCTTTTAGGGATACATGCTGAATATTTATGGATAAAATCATCTGACATGTTGGATTTCCTTCCAAACAATCCAGTGGGAAGGGAATCGAGAGATTTATAAACAAGATTGGCCATAAATTGATAATTATCAAATCTCGGAGGTGGATAGATGAGATACCATTCCTTATACATTTGTGTGTGTTTAGAAAAGTCTACAATAAAAAAATTAATAGGTTCTCATGCTAAAAAAAAAAAAAAAGTGAGAAACTACTTCCCTAACTCATTCTTGATTTCAATCAGTTCAGTTCAGTCGCTCAGTCGTGTCCAGCTCTTTTCGACCCCCTGGACTGCAGCACGCCAGGCTTCCCTGTCCATCACCAATTCTCAGAGCTTGCTCAAACTCATGTCCATTGAGTTGGTGATGCCATCCAACCATCTCATCCTCTGTTCTTAATTTAGCCATTTGCAAATCACCAAGCCATATAATTTGGGGCAGGGAATTTAAACCTGGCCCTGCCTTGTAACCGGAACATCAGATGGTTAAGAAAACACACTTAGAGCAAGGAGCATACTGCAGGAGGGACTGCAACTCTACAGAAAGTCACTGTTTAAAAAAAAAGCTGCCTTCAAAGGGACTCTTGCTTTGGGTGGAACACAGGGAACACAGGACCTGGGAAAAGAACACTTAGATCTTGTCCTACCTACTCCAAGATCCTCACCTGGGTATCTACCAGTGTCCTAATCTGCAAGTATACTAGTCTCCCCTGAAGAGTCACCATGTTATCAGGGGTATCCAGAAATGCCTGGAACAGGAACTATCGTGAAAGTGGACCACTTTCCTCAAGCCTGAGCTCACTTACACTCATCTCTTAGAGCAGACATTTTTAATGACAAAGTTTAACAGATGCATACTAAAGAACAACTTATTTTATCTTTTATTTTTCTATATTGACAACAATATATTTGTATATTGATATACAAATATATTGTCAATATATTTCTATATTGACAACAAAAATTCTATATTTTTCTATATTTTAAAAGTATATTGCACAAATGCTTATCACAACAACTTTGAAAAACAGTTTAAAATTATTTACTAAAGTATAAGATATACATATTCTATGATCCCTCTATTTCATTCCATGGTACATATCCAACAGAAATGCATATATATTTGCACCAGGAGACAAACACAAGAAGTTCTTAACAGTAATAAAGTCAATCCAATGCCATCAATAATAGAATGGATAAACTGTTATATATTAAACACGTTGGAATATTATACAGCAGTGAACATGAGCTAACAACAGCTACACCTACAACATGGATGAATCTGATAAAGTTGAGCAAAAAAGAAACATACAAAAGAAAACTTTCCATAGTGTTGAATAAAAACCAGCAATTTAATCTCTTGGTAAAGACTAAGTATAGAACAGAAAAAAAGCCAAACTGCGGAACTTAACACAGCACAGAGTCTAGACTCTGGAAGATGAAACTGGGGGGACAAGAAGTTGGGTGGGTCACTTAAACCCAAAAAGACCAAGACTTTTCTTGGATGAATACTAGGAAAACAAAGCCTCACAAGCCACACAGAGAGGCTAATTAGCTGTGGCTTTGTGTTACCTAGCCAGGTTCACATCTGATATGGGCAGGCTAGGTAGCCAAGTCAGTGTTTCTTTTTTATTTTATTTATTTATTTGGCCATGCCATACAGCATGTGGGCTCTCAGCTCCTGACTAGGGATCAAACCCATGCCGCCTGCATTGGAAATGCAGTCTTAACCACTGGACTTCCACAGAAGTCCAAGTCAGTGTTTCTTAGTATTAGTCCATCTGGGTATAAAGTTCAAAAACAGGCAAAATTTTAAAAAGCAAGGAAGCGGTTACCATAAAAGTCAGAGAGGTGATCTGGATGGGAAACGTAGGAAGTAGTTCAGGCAGCAACAGCAACGTTCTATTTTTTTTTAATCTGGGTGGTGTTTTGTGTTTTTTCCTAATTATATCTACTTTATAATTTTCTATCATATTTTGTGTTTTATGCACCTCTATGTGTGTTATCTTTCACAATTAATAAAGGTTTAGAATAAATAAATCAACCTCACTTATATAACTAGAGAAGTCCCTTTGGAATTACTAGATTTTAACAAGTGTATTAATACACCTTGATTTTTGGATGAAGGTATGCAAAGTGGAAGCCAACTATTTCTGACTTGATAAATTTCCATATGTTAAGTTCTCATGCCTATTGATTTAAATATAGATGAGTTGTAGAATAAAAGCTGTAAACATAAAATTATGTTTAACATGGATTCCCAGGTGGCTCAGGGGTAAAGAACCAGCCTGCCAATGCAGAAGAGAAGAGTTCAGTCCTTAGGTCGGGAGGATCCCCTGGAGGAGGAAATGGCAACTCACTCCAGTATTCTTGCCAGGAGAATCCCCTGGACAGAAGAGCCCCGCAAGCTACAATCCACGGGATCACAAAGAGCAGGACACAACCAAGTGACTAAGCATGCACACACACACGTTTAACGCACTATTCCAAAGCATGACATTTGACTTCTAAGCAATCCCAAGAACATTCTAAGAACAACTTGGAAAAGTATTATAACTAATACAACAATTTAATTTGAACCTTCTCCATTTTACTAACCCTTATACCAACTGAGCTAAGATTTCCAGGCCATGAAAAGTAATTTGAAAGAACTGCAACAGGAAAACCCGTGCTTTGGAGATCACACTCTACAAGTCGGTTCAAGCAAATTTCAATATGCAAATGCATGCTTTTAAATTAAGCTTCATTAAAATGCACTTACTAGTTTAAGTGGAGGCTGATTTTGTAACCACATTTGGAATTTAGATTCTTACTACTTTAAAACAAATGCTATGTAAACATGAAAATTAGATAAATGATTCTTTGCCCTCCTTCTACAACACTTTTCACTTGAAATGTTTGATGTATTTTAAGATACAAATCCTCAGAATATCCCAGTGAGGAAATGGAGTCCCTAGGCTTTGAAAATAAACCAACTCACAAGCAGACTGAGGTCATGGAGACCATTGGTGCAGGGTTTGCTCGAAGCTACTGAGTTTGGGGGCAGGTTATGACACAGCAATAGGTAACTGATGGAGATACCTCAAACTTATTTTGTTTAAAACTAAACTCAGAGTTGATAATTATGCAATGTGACAGGAATGGTAATGATCACTACAATGTCAATCAAGTATTTTTTCCCCTGTAATTTAGTTGCTAAACTACAGAGAGAAAATGTTAGAAATGAGTGAATTCCAGAAATATTTAAGAAGTAGAATTAATGGAATTTGGTGAGGTCAAAGATGAGAAACTAAATTCATACAGTGCTAGTGAGAATATGAAATGGTACAGCCACTCTGTTCGACAATTCAGCAGTGTATTAATTTGTAGTTCCACCATAACCAAGAACCAGATATTGCTTACGTATTCCAGTCTTTGTTGGATACGTTATTTGCAGATATTTTTTCCCACCCTGTAGCTTGTCTTATCATCCTCTTAATAGGCTCTGTTGCAGAGGTTTTCTTGTCTTCTCTTTTTTAAAGAACACTTTAAACAACAGGCATTTGTTTTCTTATAATTCCAGAGGCTAGGAATCACAGATCAAAGTGTCAGTAGTGTCAGCTGCTTCTTTTTTTCATTCCAGGTTTATTGAGATATATTTCACATATAACATTGTATAAGTTTAAGATATACAATTTCATTTGATACACGTGCATATTGCAAAATGATTATCACTCTGCTTTTGCTAACATCTCCAACAGAGGGTTGATTTCTTCTGAGGCCTCTCCCCTTGGCTTACAGAGGGCTGTCTTCTCCCTGTGTCTTCACATGGCCTTCCCTCTGTGTGTGTGTCTGTGTCCTAATCTCTTCTTTTTACGAAGACACAGTCATATTGGATTAGTACCTCTGACCATATATATCAGAGAAACAAAGACCTTGTTAACACAAAAACATATACACACATATTCACAGCAGCTTCATTCATAATAACCAAATCTGAAAACAATCAGGTGTCTTAAAGGGGGTGAACGGTTAAACTAGTAATACACCACTTTACTAAACAAGTTTTTAAAATTATAAAGTATTGATACATACAATCTGGATTAATCCTCTTCAGAGAATTATGCTGATGAAAAAAGCCAAACCCAAAGGTTTCATATGATTCCATTTATACAACATTATTGAAATGACAAAAATTATAGGAATGGAGAACAGATTTAGTCATTGTGAGGGCTCAAGAAGCAGGTGGGAGTGGTTGTGATTTATACTATAACTTTGTAAGACCTTGCCATTGGAAGAAAACTGAGTAAAGAGTACAAAAGATGTCTGTTATTTCTTACAACTGCATGGGAATCTATAATTAAATCAAAATAAGTTTAATTTTTTAAGTACTTTGAACCTTTAGCTTTCCCATTGTTCCTAGGTCAAAAATCTCTTAGGTCCTACATGATGGAGCTCCTTCCTACCTTGCCAGCTTCATCTTGCACGCTCTTCTCAGGCACCATGGTCCAACCCAACTGATCTTCTTCCATGTCTGCAAATATCCCTTTCAGACTCTGAAATTTGCACATGTTATTCTTTCTTCCTATAATATTCTTCTCAACTTTTTACCTTGCTAAGTCTAATTTCGGAGAAGGCAATGGCATCCCACTCCAGTACTCTTGCCTGGAAAATCCCACGGACGGAGGAGCCTGGTGGGCTGCAGTCCATGGGGTCGCTAAGAGTCGGACACGACTGAGCGACTTCACTTTCACTTTTCACTTCCGTGCATTGGAGAAAGAAATGGCAACCCACTCCAGTGTTCTTGCCTGGAGAATCCCAGGGACGGGGGAGCCTGGTGGGCTGCCATCTATGGGGTCGCACAGAGTCGGACATGACTGAAGTGACTTAGCAGCAGCAGTAAGTCTAATTTACCCTTCAAGTCTCTGGTGTGTCACTTTTCTCATTCAGTCACTCACAAGGTGATGGGATCCTGCATATAAGATACAGATGGTCCAAACCAACAAAGAGTTTACAGCATTTGGCCATCTGGGTCCAGGATACTTTTGGTGTTTATTTTCCCCTATTATCCCAAGACTTAAGTAAAACCTTGTTTAAACATCTCAGGATTCCCCCAGCTACGCTTTGGATTAGGATAAGAAGACCAGACGGTCAGAGTATCAAAAGTGTAATGGAAAAAGAGTGTTATGGAATCCTCCATATAGTGAGACATGCCCAGGGAGAAACTATTAGGGTACAAGAGTCAGGGCATGGGTCTTCCCTGGTGATCCAGTGGTTAGCACTTTGCAGGGGCCACGGGTTTCACCCCTGGTCAGAGAAATAAGATCCTACATGCCCCACAATTGGGGCTGCAAAGTTCAGCTGCCACTTCCTTTACAAGATGTGAAGAGTCTGGGGGGTTACTGATGTTATGAGTAAATGATTACATTTTGTTTTGTTTAAAAAAAAAAAAAAGCACTTTCCTTATAGTAAAACATACAATTTGTTGGTTCTATTACTAATTGGGCTGATGTAGATGAAGACACTATGTTAAATGATCTCTGGGTGTCATCAAAGTCTCAGGTGTGGCAGCAGTCCATGTGACTCCTTGGTGGTCAAACTTTTCTGGAGGAAATACATTTTGCTCAGTTCTGGATGGAATCAAAGCATATTATCCATATAAAACTTGACTATGTAGTTTGACATAAGCAAGGAGAACACTGCTGAGAACCAGGCAATAAGCAAAACTACTATCTTGAAATGGTCTAAAACGACATCTCAAAGTCCTTTCACTTAGGTTTGTATATACTCTCCTTAAAAGAAAGCCTTTAGGGCCCTTTTAGTGGGATGTTTCCTGCCATGCTTCCTTTCTTTTTTTAAATTAATTTATATATATTTTAATTGGAGGATAATTACTTTACAATATGTGGTGGGTTTTGCCATGCATCCACATGAATGTGTTTCCTATTTGAAGTTATTTCATTATCAGTACCTCTTGCCTTTGTACTGCCTGTATTTTGGCCCATCCCATTAGCTTACACCCTCTTCACAGATCACTGCCTAATTGTGGTGAAGGGACTTGCATAATTCGACGAAGCCATGAGCCATGTAGCTATGTAGCCGTGTCGTGTTGTCATGTATGACCCAAGACAGATGGGTCAAAGCGGAGAGTTCTTAAAAAATGGGATCCACTGGAGGAGGAAATGGCAAACCACCTCAGTATACTTGTTGTGAGACCTCAGGAACTGTATAAAAGGACAAAAAGATATGATACTGAAAGATGAGTCCCCAGGTCTGAAGGTGTCCAGTATGCTACTAGGGAAGAGCAGAGGAGAACTACTAACAGCCTCAGAAAGAATGAAGCGGCTGGGCCAAAGTGGAAACGATGCTCAGTTGTGGATGTGTCTGGTGATGAAAGTAAAATCTGATGCTGCAAAGAACAGTATTGCCCAAGAACCTGGAATATTAGGTCCATGAATCAAAGTAAATTGGATGTGGTCAAGCAGGAGATGGTAAGAATAAACATTGACATCTTAGGAATCAGTGAACTAAATGGACCAGAATGGGCAAATTTAATTCAGATGACCATTATATCTACTACTGTGGGCAAGAATCCCATAGATGAAATGGAACAGCCCTCATAATCAACAAAAGAGTCTGACAGGCAGTACTCTGCACAACCTCAAAAATGACAGAATGATCTCAGTTTATTTCCAAGGCAAGCCATTCAACATCACAGTAATCCAGGTCTATATCCCTACCATCTATGCCAAAGACGCTGAAGTTGATCAGTTCTAGACCTCCTAGAACTAACACCAAAAAAAAAAAAAAAGATGTTCTATTTATCACTGGGTGTTGGAACGCAAAGTAGGAAGACAAGAGCTACCTGGAGTAAGAGGCAAATTTGGCCTTGGAGACAAAATGAAGCAGGGCAAAGGCTAACTGAATTCTGCCAAGCGAATGCAATACTGTGGATCCAAAATAGACTGAAGTAGGAAGTGGGGTTATTGCCTTATGACAACTCCTAAGAGTAATAAGCATGTGCCGAAAGCAAGACTGACAATGACATGAAGAGGAGGGCCACACGTAGCAGGGTGACAAAACTTCTGCAGCCTGTTACCTTTAAAAAGAAACACATATGATTTAGACTTAGACTTGCCAGGACCTCAACAATGATCATCTTAAGACTTAAGTTCCTAATGAGAACAATGAGCTGCGCTGACCTATTTCTATTCATGGACTGAATACACCGAGGAATCAGATGGTTTGAGTTCTACACTTAGCTTCTAATTCCATCTCTAGCTTTCACAGATAAAATACGTTCTGGGTTTTTTTTTTTCTTTTGTGTAACTTGATGACAAAGTCATCATATACTGACTCTAAGGTCATATTAATTACAGTAGTTCAGTTCAGTTCAGTCGCTTAGTCCTGTCCGACTCTTTGCGACCCCATGAATCGCAGCACGCCAGGCCTCCTTGTCCATCACCAACTCCCGGAGTTCACTCAGACTCACGTCCATCGAGTCAGTGATGCCATCCAGCCATCTCATCCTCTGTCGTCCCCTTCTCCTCCTGCCCCCAATCCTCCCAGCATCAGAGTTAGGCTGCTGCTATAAGTATATTTTTTAAATCCCAAAAGTCAGTAGCTTAAAATATGAGAAGTTTATTTCTTGGCCAGGTAACCCTTCAAGGCAAGTACTGAAGATTCCTTAGGAGAGATTGCTCTGAGTGATTACCCTAAGGCCATGTCATCTGCATAGTTGACTCTGGTTCCATCCAGTGGAACTGGAGCAGGGCAGAGTCTCAACTCTGTCTTCAATGTCGCATCCTAGGAGGGGCACGAGTGACTCTGGTCCATCGATTGCCTAGAATTGAATTACATCTTTAATCTAACTGCAAGGGTCATGTGGAAATGGTGGTCTAGCTGTGTTCCCCAAAAAAATCAGATTTGGGCAGACAGCACTTGGTCTATTCCACAATTTTCCATCACTATCCCAAATGATGAGGTTTTATTCTGATTAAACACTAAATTGAGGCACAGCGTAGTTAAGTAATTTTCCCAAGGTCACACAACTAGCAAATGGCCAAGTTAGAAACTGAGCCCAGGGGACTTCCCTAGTGGTCCAATGGCTGAGATTCTGAGGTCCCAATGCAGGGGACCTGAATGCTATCCCTGGTCAGGAAACTAGATCCCATATGCCACAACTAAGACCCAGAGCAGTCAAATAAAGAAAAAAATTTTTAAAGAGAAATAAAGATAGGCAGGGGATATAGTCTTTAAAAAAAAGAAAGAGAGAAATGGAGCCCAGACTCTATACTTTAAACCACTCCAATATATTTCTAATACTGTTTGCTTCTCTTACAAATTACTTTGTAATTTTTAAAACAGCAGTGTTTCCTCTTATTTCAAAAGGATGCAAGGAGCTGGACATAGCTATAGAGGGCTTCCTATGAACAAACTGCAGGGCTCTTCTTCATCCCCCTCTTCAGTTTCAAAGAGATATAGAAGTAGCCTGGGTATGCCACACATGGAAAGTACTTAAGGCTCTGCACAGTTGGGCTCTGCCCAGGGGACTGAATAAGGGTAGTGCAATGCCACATGGGTCAGGAACAGCCTTCAGAGCCTTTCCTAAATTCCGTGCTGCAGGCAGCCCTGCGCTCCCAGCTCCTGACCTCTCCTTAAGACACATGGGCCATGCACTGCAGATACAGGCAGATGCCTATATCCCCGGCCTGCTCTTGTCCACTGGAGTCAGCAGGCCTCCTCTGCTCTCAGCCCTCTGCTTGGAGAAGAAGTCCTTATGCACTGGAGAAGAAAACCCGGCAACACCCTTGCCTTGGCCTCTTAGAGCCTGCAGTGCCTAGACCAGAGAATGCCCAGTTCTTCAGATACATGGGCAGCAGACAAGAAAGTGAAAGTGAAGTCGCTCAGTCGTGTCCAACTCTTTGTGACCCCATGGACAGAGAAGCCTGGTAGGCTACTGTCCATGGGATTCTCCAGGCAAGAATATTGGAATGGGTTACCATTTCCTTCTTCAGGGGTTCTTCCCCACCCAGGGATCGAACCCGGGTCTCCTGCATTGGAGGCAGACGCTTTAACCTCTGAGCCACCAGGGAAGCCCGTTATTCCCTGGCAATAATCCTAGGAGGAAGGTATTGGTTTTTTGTTTGCTTGCTTGTTTTTGTTTTTTATTTAAGTATAGTTGACTTACAATATTATGTCAGTTTCAGGTTTACAACAAATGACTCAGCATTTTTATAGATTATATTCCCTATATACTTATTATAAAATACTGGCTATATTCCCTGTAACTTATTTTATACCTCTTAACCCTCTTCACCTGTTTTGCCCCTCGCCCTCGAAAGGTATTATTACTCGCATTCTACAGATGCAAACAGTGAAGCACAGAAAAATGAAGACCTTGCCCCAAGGTCACACAGTACCAGCAGCGGTTCAGCCCAACAAAGTCTGGCTCCAGAGACAAGGAGTCTGCAAGCACATCCTCTTTGCATCCGCAGGAGGTGGCACAACTCTTTAGTGTGTGATGAGCAGTGGGCGTGGGCGAGGGTGGAGAAAAAGGAATCCGAGCACCCAAAAAGATACTTTAAGTTTCAAAGTTTCCTTCCAAGTTGTTTTCCTGTTTGGTGCTGGTCGGGGAAGAAGGGGACGCTTTAACCACTGAATAGACAATAAAGTGAATCGGACCTGAATTAAAGTCTAAGATCAGTAAAGCAGAAGGCGAAATTGGCTCTGAAAGTTTCGGAAGCAAGCTATGACAACCCCCGCATGAGCTTCGGGGGGTGACCGTCGAGTTTGGGCGCGTACATAGGGAGAGGTTCACTTCCGCCCCTCTTATGGGAAGAGTTGCCCTTTCAACCAGACAGGCAGCAGCCAGCCGTGGCTGGGCACCTCATAGGGCAGAAAGTTCTAGAATGAAAGTAGCTTTCCCCGGCCAGCCCCGCATGCAGCCCGCGAGCGCCCGCACCTGAGCTCGCCCGGCTCTAACATTCCCTGCGGCGTCCGCTGTACCGAGCCCCGGGCAGAGGGCAGGGCATGTCAGAGACTGTTTTCCTTTCAGCTTCAAGAATAAACCTTGTTGAAGGCCATCTGTTTGCACAGCTTTTATCATGCCACGTGGCTGCAGCTGAAAGTGAAGGTCCCAGCGTACTGAACTGGGGATCGGAGTTGGGGAAGGGGGTGGGGATGAGGGGGTAACTTACTCCATCAGCGCGCATGGCCCGCCTGCCGGGCCTGAGATCTGAAGCTTGTAGCCGCGGAAGGAGGAGGCGTCCCTCTCGCCCACTGACATTTGCCCGCCTTGCCGAGTGTCCGGCCCTGGCAGCGCCTCCGAGCCCGGGGAACCCTTCGCCCATTGTGGGCGCCCTGGTCGGGTCAGGAAACGCCGCTTTGTCTCTCTTTGCTTTAACCGCGGAATAGGCGATAAAGCAACAGGGACTTGGATCTGGTTCAGGAAGACCTAGAAGGTAGTCCGGGAAATTGGCCTGAAAGTTCTAAAAGAAGCACGCTGAACTGAGCACCCAGCGCCAGGACGCAGCGGGTCGCGGCCGTGAACGCCGAGCGTCCGCTCGCTCTCGCCAGGCCCTTCGGGTTTACCCACTAGAGCAGGGGGCTCAGGTGCGCAAACTCTGCGGGGACAGAACACGGGGCTAGGAGCTGGGGTTCGCGGGCGAGGCGGGAGGGGGCGCCTGCCTTGCCCTCGCGCCCCCTACAGGGCCCCTCGAGTGTGTTCCGGGGGTCTCCCTAGTCCGCTGGGGCCCCTCCGGGCAGGGCCGGCGCAGGCTACTCTCCGGGAGAAGCTCCGTCCAGTCCACCCCTGGCACCGCTGCCTCGGAGCCTTCCCGGGACCCCCAGGCCTGAAACTCGGCCTCGGGTGACAGCGGCCTTGCCTCTGTGGCCCGGACCTGCAGTTCCCGACGCCGCTACGTTTCCTGAAGCAAAAAAAAAAAAAAAAGTCTCTCTAAGCCTTGGTTTCCGCGATGTGGATAAATTTGTTTCGACCACATAAGACGGTTCCCTGGGCTCAGTCCTTGGCAGAACTGGCGATCCTGAAACGCTCAAGAAACAAATGCTGGCCATCACTATTAGTCATGGCAATACGTATTTTTTCCACGAGACTGTAAGGTACTGGGAGACAGGCACTCCCAATAGCTGGCAAGGTACCCGGCATGGTAAGCGGTCAGCGGGACTGGCTGGCTGAGACACTCAAGCTCATGGGGAAGGCCAGGGAAGGAGAGGTAAGGCGAGGGGCCGCCAAAGGTGCGGAAACGCCAGAGTCCGTGAGTGAAGACTGGAGAGGTGAGATGAGGATGTGGCTGGGGGCTGCCAGGGCAGCACAGGGCAGACGATCCGAAGGCCATCTACTCTCTGCACTCTCTACTCACTGCGCCCAGGCGCAGTCCCCGAAAAATTTTTCAGAGGGTTTTTTCCTTCCAGTCAGAGTGTGTCTACTATGTCCGCTCCTCTAGTCTTTGCAAGAGAGACGAAAAATGTGTGGGATTCAAGAACATTGATCCCTGTTGCCTACAGACCAGAGGGGCTGGGAGGGGCTGGCCACACCAGGAGTCCCTCGAGGCCTCGTTAAGGGCTGGGGGCGGGGGTGGGGGATGGAACCAGGTCGAGGACACGAGTGAAGCGAAAAGATTGAGCGAGAGTTGGGCCCCAGAAGATGCAACGGCCAGGCTGCTCCTGCAAAGATGGAGATGAGCAGTTCCCAGAAACCAAACCCTCTCCCGAGGTCTGTGACGAATTCCCCAAAGACCTGAAATTGCAGGACCCTAGAGGTAATACTTTGGAAACAAAAACACGAAAGAACGCCTCTCGGACCAATGGCCCGGAAATCCGTGTCCCTGGGACCCTCGACGGCAGAGTGGGAACAGAGGGCAGTCTAGCAGCAGCGTGTGTGACCCCGAGCGAAGTAGGTGAATGAGAATGTGACTGTCCTGGCTGCGCACGAACAGCCCTCGGGCGCCCACCCTCTGCCGGCAGGGGGCATCCTCTCCCCCAGGGCACCCCTCGGAGTTGGCTTTCTGTGTAATGGAGGACGCCCAGTGGTCCCGCAGACACGATGCGCCGAGCCAGGCGACGCCCTGGACTCCTGACCCAGGCCAGCGGTGGGGCAGGAACTGAAAGCTAGGCGCAGCAGACCTGTTCAAAGAGCCGCTCGCTGTCTTCCGGAGATCGGCAGCTGTTCAACCGAGGCTTACAGTAAATACCCTGCGGTTTACACTATGGCAACAGAGAAAGGAGGTGTACTTAACTCAAAGGAAGTCGTTTCCACCCTGGAGCCTCAGTGTTCCTGTGTACAATGGGAACGATGATTACGTCCTTGTCTGCAAGGGCTGTCACAAGGCTCCCAAGGAAGGAGATGGTGAGACTCTGTGACCAGATGAAGTGCCATGGGGACACCCTGGTGGGCCTAGAATCCAAAGCAGGAAGGTCTCAGCGATGATGTGGAACATACAAGACCAGAGCAGAGACACTGAGCCCCCTCCTTCCCCCATCCGTCTCTAGAAAACTGAAAGCAGAAAACGGGAAGGAGGGTGCCTTGAGGTGGAGGAGGAATTTTGGCGGCAAGAAGACATGTCTAATTACCCCAAAACTCGGTCTGAGCCCTGCTAAACTCCTCTCCAATCATTATGGAGAGAGGCATGCCCCTAACTCTGAACTGCTGAAGAGAGTATCAATTCTCGACAGTACTGCCTCTCTGACTTTAGACCAAAGGGAGAAAATTATTTGGATATTGTGATGCAGCGATCAGATAATTTAGGTAAACCCAGATTTGTGCCTGGATTATCAGAATTAACATCTCAGGTCTTTACTTGATTCTCCAAATGCAGTTTTAAATTCTGCGTCACTCTCCCTCTCTCTCTTTGCTTATTGCCTCTGGTCTTTTCTCCCACACGCACAAGTCCCTTGTTTTCCAGTTAAAGGGGAACTGGGGTCATATTTCCTTCCAGGAAGATGCCATTTTCCAGATCTCAGCTGACCTAGACTTCATGCCATTAATGCAGGTTCTCACGGTTAATAAAATTCAACACACTTGCCACCATGAAAAAGTCTGGTGGGACCGAAGGAACAGAGAGAGTCAAGACTATGGAAATTGGATCTTTTATGTTTCATTTTCAATAGGAAAACAAGTTTCTGCCTTAGGTCAAAACAGCTATCACTGTGATGACAGAAAGATTCGTCATGTGGTGTGAAGACACCAAAAAGCAGGCTTCATTACCTATCAAGAGGTTAAGTTTGTGACTGGAGCCCCCAAAGCAGCAAGCTGCGCCCCAGTGGTGAGCCCCACCTCCCAAGGCTTTCTAAACCTGCTTACCCTTCTCCATCTAGGGGTCTTTTGTAACCAAAAGGACGGCTGGGAATTAAATCCAGGCAGATTTGAAGGCCGATTACCTTCCTCACTATTCCGCGGAGAGTGAGCTCTGTGGATGCTGGAGTTTTAATTACACACTTGCTTTTTCTGAGGAAGAAAACCAAAGATATTTTTCAAAGTATCAACTTGTTTTCCATTAGGCAGTTGTTGTAACAAGTTCTTTCAGCGACCTGTTATGTCTTTAGGACGGGGTGCTTCAGATGGCACGCACTAGCACAATTTTGTGGCTTTTAATTACTATTTTGTTCTTTTGGGGGGTTTCAGAGGCTGGCGCCTCGGCGTCATTAGACTGTCTACTGGGTCCACCGCAATCACGAACACCTCCACCAGGTGGCGCCACAAGGCAGGAACTGCGGAGTCCAGTACCGGCGAGTGTCCCTCAACACCGGGCCATGGTTTCCAACCACGAGGAAACAGATACAGAAGAAGTCGCTACCAGATTTAAAAGAAAAATTGCAGCGATAGGGTCAAATAGGATCCTGAGATGAAAATAACTTTAAAAAGTCTTAAGTACATGAGATAAAACTTTTCTATTTGCTTCTGTAAGTTTACCAAGATTTGTAATATCAAGACAACACTCTCACCAAAGTATTATCCCATTTCTTTTTTCATAAAAATATGGAATTTAGAGTTAGAATGAACTTGAAAGGCCATGTGATCAGTCTGGTCTAGCTTTCCAACCTAGAGAGGAAATCACCGGGATCATGTTTTGGTCGTCAATTAGCCATCAAATACACGTAATTACTCAAGAGTCTCCCTGTGTCAGAAAAGTATAAAGGGAAATGGTTTCAAATATATCATTAGCAATAATATCTTTGAATTTATATAGCTCTTCTCTCAAGGAACAAAGAAAATAGTTTAAATATTACCGTATTAATTGTTTTAATATCCCTCTGGGTTGGTTAGGAAGCAGGTATTATGGTTAATTTAAATCAGTTGGCTATGTCAAGTGTCTAGGGGCTGACAACCGTAAATGTCAGACCCTTCGAGGAAAAGCGGAGCTGGAACTGGCCGCGGTCTCGGGATCGCTTTATTTCGATTAATATCTGAATGCTGACCTCGGACATGAAAGTAGGAATCACTGGCATTGATCGACACTTGTACATTACATTACATTCTGTAATGGGATGGAAGACCCCATTTCTTCTTCCTCAGAGGCGAAATGATCGTCTCCGTCTTCACGCCTTCTGTTCTCCTGCCATCGGCCACCTTGACTCCCCACCGTCCCCCGCCTTCCAGCCTCTTGGCTCACATTAGGCAGCAGCCTGTCTGCACCCACGACCGCAGCAGCCGCAGCGCCCGCCCTGTGACACCGCCCCCCCAACCCCCCACCCCGGTCCGGCGTTCCAGGGCGCCAGAAGCCGTGTGGCCGGGAGCCTCGGATTGGCCGTTGCTAGGTGACGTCGCCTGAGCTCACGTGATGAGTGTTAAATGCCCACCCTGCAGGAGCCCGCCCCACAGACAATCGTAAAGCCGCTCGGGGCTGCTCACCTGCTCCCACCTCCTCCCGGAGCCCAGGCCAGGCCCCGCCACCCCTGCCCCCTCCGCTTTCCGCCCCCCGCCCGAGCCCGCGCTGGGCAAGGAGCCGAGGAGCCCGAGAGACGGAGAGAGGATGCGGCCGGCGGCAGCTGTCCCGAGCAGTGCACGGTGATCGCCTCCCCCAGAGGAGGAGTTGCCTAGACCGTTGCTACATTTCTTGTTTTCCTCCCCCCTCCCCCTCTGTAATTACATTGGCTGCTGGAGGGGACAGAGAGAGACGGAGGAGGCGCCTCGCTACCCCCCTCGCGCCCGCCACCCCTGCTCTTTCCCGTCCCGGGCCAGGATGACTGGAGTCTTTGACAGTCTGGTGGCTGATATGCACTCGACCCAGATCACGGCCTCCAGCACGTACCACCAGCACCAGCAGCCCCCGAGCGGCGGCGGCGCTGGCCCCGGCGGCAGCAACGGCAGCAGCCTCCACAAGCCTCAGGAGTCGCCCACTCTCCCGGTGTCCACAGCTACCGACAGCAGCTACTACACCAACCAACAACACCCGGCGGGTGGTGGCGGCGGCGGCGGCGGCGGCTCGCCCTACGCGCACATGGGTTCCTACCAGTACCACGCCAGCGGCCTCAACAACGTCCCGTTTTCAGCCAAGAGCGGCTACGATCTGGGCTACACCGCCGCCTACACCTCTTACGCTCCCTACGGGACCAGTTCGTCCCCGGCCAACAACGAACCTGGTATGCTTAAAGTTGGCATCACGGGTGCCAAATCGGTCTAGTTACTGGGGGGTGGGGGCGGATAAAAATGTTTGGGGCGGGATCTATCTGGAGCCCTGGCCTTTCACATTGCTTGCTCCCTGCTCGCCTCGCGCCCTTTACCCTCCTAAATCTTCAATCGGCCGAGGGTCACAGGATACGTCCCTCAGGAGGTGGGACCTCAGGTGGTGGCACCAGGCGGCCTCGTCAGCCGAGGTGCATGCCTCACGGTAGCCTCATTTCCCTACCACCTGCTGCTCCTCTATCCAAGGTTTGCGCCGGTCTTCCCCTTCCCAGGAGGGGCCAGCTCCCGGGTTCGTTGGCGGCATGGGTCGGAGCGTTGCAAAGTTGCGCCAGAGCTCAAAGCAGCGTCTCCAATAGCCCGCCTCCCGGCTTAGGCAAAGTTCCACTTTACCCTCCCTGCGGGCGGGCACTCCTGGGCTCCCACGGTTGCATGTTTCTCACGATTCCATTTCATTGCAGAGAAGGAAGACCTCGAGCCTGAAATCCGGATAGTAAACGGGAAGCCAAAGAAAGTCCGGAAACCTCGAACCATCTACTCCAGTTTCCAGCTGGCGGCTCTTCAGCGGCGTTTCCAAAAGACTCAATACCTGGCACTTCCCGAGCGAGCTGAGCTGGCGGCGTCTCTGGGCCTCACCCAGACTCAGGTGAGGGTTCACGGCCTGGGAGGCATGAGGAGGGCACTGGCCTGGGATGGCCGGGAAGCAGGCAGGTTGAGGACTATGTTTTTCTTAAGTAATTTTAAGGATTTCGAGGCCGCGCCTTGGACCTTTTACGCCCGAAGCTGACATCCCCCAGGTGATGTGATGGAAGGGAAGTGCCAGTGTGGGCAGAAATCGCGTGCCAAGTTGTCCTTCTGCGCACTGCTGATTAAGCGGGTACAACAGTTGGCCCTCTTGACCCCCTCCGCGGTCACTATCAGTCTCCGTGCACACACATCGGCTGTCTCGGTTTGTTGTTATTGTTGTTTTGAGAATACCGCTCCTAGGAACAGACACAGCCTCCAAGGCCGCGGCACGTGATCCGGTTACCTGCCCAGGCTGACAATCCACCCCACTCCCACCCCGCGCCCCTTAGCGGCGGTCTTCCTAAGATTCCTCCCTTCCCCTATCCCAGGCCGAGTTTCCTCCACTAATGCTCAGGTCCCTTTTCCACAAAGGTCAAAATCTGGTTCCAGAACCGCCGATCCAAGTTCAAGAAGATGTGGAAAAGCGGTGAGATCCCTTCGGAGCAGCACCCGGGGACCAGCGCTTCGCCACCTTGTGCTTCGCCGCCGGCCTCGGCGCCGGCCTCCTGGGACTTCGGCGCGCCGCAGCGGATGGGGGGCGGCGGCGGCGGCCCGGGCAGCGGCGGCAGCGGGGCGGGGAGCTCCGGGTCCAGCCCAAGCAGCGCGGCCTCGGCGTTCCTGGGCAACTACCCGTGGTACCACCAGGCCTCCGGCTCCGCTTCGCACCTGCAGGCCGCCGCGCCGCTGCTGCACCCGACGCAAACCCCGCAGCCACACCACCACCATCATCACCACCACGGTGGCGGCGGGGGCGCCCCGGTGAGCGCTGGAACGATCTTCTAACCCCCGGAGACCGCGCCAGAGACTGAGAGTGCAGAGACCAGTTATCCTCACTGCTCGTCCCCAGAGCCAGAGGGTCCTTCCGTCCGGCCCGAGGATGCCACCCACCACTCGCGGAGGTGGCGGCCCGAGATGGCCTGCCCCCAGGCCCTGCTACCCTCGGGGACTGGAAGGCGTGTTCTCGCGCGCCTGGCTCCTCTCGGAGAAACCCGGCATCCGCGGGAGAAACCCTGCCACGGCGGCCTTGCCGACCCGAGCCCCGCCTCAGACTAGCTTCCCCTCCCCTCCCCGCCCGGCGAGGCAGCCCGGCGCCGTTTTCGCCGCGGGCCGCGAGCTGAGTCCCGGAGAGGGATGCCTCCCCCGCCCGAGAGGCTGCCCGGGCCCTCTGAGGCTCCTTTCTCCTCGCCCGCCCCCAGGCTCAGCTCCTATCCTCTGGGGTTATTGACCTCCTGGGTCCTGCCTGCCTGCCCAACCCCCCCCCCCCCACGCCCCCTTGACCCCGACGGCCCGCCGCTTTTTTTTCTGCCCGGCTGTTGCCAACACTTGGAGCCCGCGTCCCTCCCCCGACTTAGCTCTACTCCCAGGAACGCTCCCCTCGCTCCCTTAGCTCTCTCCTCATCCTTCACCAGTGGAGTTTTTTTATTTTTATTTTTTTAAAAGTTTAGGTGCCTTTGCGGATGACCTCATTTTGATGTTGGGGAAAAACGATTTTTTAATATGTGGACACTGCAAAAAAAAAAATGTGTTTAAATTATCTTTTTTAAAACCTATTCAGGAGTATTAGCCTGGACTTGGACATAGCGTTTGTAAATAAACGTGTCTGTGCAGATTTTCCCACTGATTTATTTGTATAAACATACTCATCTTTTCAGACATTTTTTTGTAAACCCCCACTTGTGAAAACTGCGGTTTAGCAGTGACCTCAGCACCCCTCCGTTTTCTTTTTCCCTTGAAAGATTTTCTCAGTTTAAGCTACTGATTTGGATTTATCTTATCCTAAAGTCTTTGTTCTTGAAATGAAAGGTATTTTGGGGTTATTTATTATGAAAACAACATGCTCTTAATGTTGATTTTACAATATGAAGAGATTATTTAAATAAATTATTGTTTTCATTGGACGTGTGCACTTTTTCCCTGGTGTCACAACCTGGAAGCTCGAGCTGCTGCCCAGGGGGGAACTGGGTCGGTCAAGAGTGACAGGCTGCGAGTTGCGGTGAGGTGCGGCGAGGCGAGGACAGGCGCACTCAGCGCAGGGCCGCCGCGAGGGTTCCCGCTCTGCCCGCATGCGAGTCCCGGCTCGAGGTTCGCCAGCTCTCGGCGCGGTGAGTCACTCAGCGCCGGGTGGCTCCAGCCTCCACCCGCCCGGCCCCTCCGGCGCCGGCGCCAGCGCCACAGCCCCGCGTCTGGGCGGTCTCAGCCGCCCCCGCGCCCGCGGTGCTGGCCGGGCAGTACACTCAGGCCGCCGCCCCGGGGAACCTGCCGAAGCCGGGTCAGACCCCTGCTTCGGACCCTCCCCTCCGTTTGCCCTGCAGCTCTTCTGGGGCTGACTGAGTGGAGAACTCAGTGAGTCACCCAGGCTCTCAGGAGACTGGGAATGCGGGGCCACCACGGGCACACAGGGCTGCGCTAGCACACACGCAGCACACGCACACACTGTGACTCTCACAAGCACATCCATACAGTCACATACGAATCACACTGACACAAATTCATGCACTTTCCCACGGAGACCGGTGCAAATTGCTGTGGCATCGGCACCATTCACAGATGCTCCACCTCACCATCTCCGAGGGGAAAGGTCCAAACGTGATTCAGCTCTGCTTTCCACCTTGGGTCCCACACAGCTAGTGTCCAGCTTTGGAAGTGACCCTAATTTCTGGCATTTCCTTCAAAGGCCCGGGGTAGGTGTGTAATGCAGACCTAAAAGTCTGCAGAACTAAAAGTTTGTTTTGTTTTTCCTTGAAAGCACTAAGGCCTACACTTGGAAACTTCTTGACTTCAATCACTGGGTGACTTTAGGCTACCCACTTAAACTTTTTGTGCTTTTTGCAGACCGATAAGATGGAACAGATAATAATAGCTATGTCAGAGTTGTGAGCATTTAACCAGGCAATGATGTAACATGGTGTATAATGCGCAATAAAATTTTGCCTAGCAGTATAGTAATATATGGGCTTCCCAGGTGGCGTCAGTGGTAAAGAATCCACCTGCCAGTGCAGGAGACTTAAGAGAGGTGAGTTCAATCCCTGGGTCGGGAAGATCTCCTGGAGGAGGGCATGGTAACCCACTCCAGTATTCTTGCCTGGAGAATCCCATGGACAGAGGAGCCTGCCAGGCTATAGTCCATAGAGTTGCACAGAGTCAGACATGGCTGAAACGACTTAGCACAGCACAGCATAGTTTTATCCCAGTGCCTCCAAATAGTGAGGTTTTACTTTTGCCTGCAATTATGAGGTCCAGAGTTTTACCCAGAGTCCTTTCCAACTTCACCTTGTGTGGGAGAACAGCATTCTAGGGCTGTGAGAGCTCTGGCCCCTTCCTGTATGAGAACCTGAACCTTAGCCATCCCCTCTGAAGCGGTCAGTGTCCACTGGTGAGGAGGCTGGGGGCAAGTCAGACAGCCCTCCTTGCCAGATGCAGGACTCCTCTCTGCCAGGCCATCCTTGTTGTGTGTCCTCAACTAATCTCTGCCAAAAAACAGACGTGGGACAAGGGTGACCTTCGAGGCATCCCTGAGAAGAATCTTGACTTTTCTGACCAGATTGATTTGAGGCCTGCATCGAATCTGATTTACAACAGAGCATGGTCCACGGAGCTGGGGCTCTGGGGAAGGCAGGGAGGCTGCTCAGTCAAGTGTCCGTTTGCATTCCTGCATTGTTTTTCAGGGCTGGGAAAGCCCGGGATGACGCTCATTGACCCCACGATTCTGACTTCCCTAAGCAGTCGGCGCCTAGCAGACCCCCATTCCTGCTACCCTTCCTCCCCCCGCCTCCCACCGCCACATTCTGTGGTTTTCTTTGAGTGCCAGTAGCCGGTGCCAGCCTTCTTTCTGCGGTTGACTATGCCCTCCCCTCCTTTGCGCGCACTCCCCTCCCCCTCCTGAAACTAGCGAGGAGAGACGGGGCAGTAAATTGGCTGGTGTCGAGGATCTGCAGCAGACAAGATGATTAAGAGGCCTACGCCGGAGCGCCCGGGGCAGGGAATGTCAGCCCAAGTTGGAATCACGCAACAGGCCTTGGCATGAGCGAGCCTGGGAGCCGGGAGGGCGGGCGGCCCCAGCTCCGGGGTGGGCCGCGGCTCCGCAGACTCGCCGGAGTCACCGAACCTGGCACCCGCCGGCGGCGGGGTCGGGCCGGGCCACGGCGTGCCTTTCCCCGGGAAGCCCTTGAAGCGGAGAGCAGAAGGGTGCAGGGGCCAGAGGAAGGGGGCGTTTCCGCAGACCAGGAGAAGGGCAAAGAGAAGGGAAAGCAAAGGATGCACCGGGGTCCCAGAAGTAAGGGGGCGGGGAGGAGGAGGGGTGAGCGGAGGGAGAAACAAAGCCGGGTTGGGGGGAGGCGGGGGCCGGCTCCAGCCCCGCCGGGGGCGACTCGCTGGCGAGGCCTTCTCCCAGTCTCGCGGCCCGCCGGGAGACGCGGAGCCCTGTGATCAGCCCGCCGCCGCGCAGACAGGCTCCCCGCTCCCCGCCCCACGCCGGCCTGCGCTCCCCAAAGCGCGAATGAAAAATGGAAATGGGAAGCGGCGATCCCAGCTCCCTACACTGGGAAACCAGCCCCGCTCGAAACACACATAAATCTTCATTGTAATCCCCTTCCATTTGCTCTCGTGAAATATCAGGCCAGAGACAGGATATGACAAGCGCTGGGAAGCAGGGGGAGGGCAGCCGAAGAGTGAGGGGTGCCCGACGCCTTCCGCTACACACACACACCCGGCAGGGTCGCTCGAACTCCGGCAGAGCACTGAGTCCCAACTCCCACTGCAGGCACTCCGGGCGCTCCTGAGTCCCCTGCTCCTCGCATCGCCCCGCCACCTCCGCCAACACCCTCCCCCAACCCGTGCCTTGCACGCGCCCCGCCGCGGGCCACCCTGCCCTGGGTGCTTCTCGGGTGTAGAGACACACCCCACCCGCTGCCCCAAATTCCCGCCGCTCCCAGGCTGGTGTTGGGGGGTGGGAGGGGGAGGAGAGAAAGGGAACGGATCCCAGGCCTAATCAGCGCGGCTGCAATGTGGGATCGTTTAGGAGGCTTCCCCTCCGCCTTCTTTCAGGATTACTTGTGAAAATTGTGAATATCCGTCCTGTGTAAGGATTTCCGAGACTTGTGGGGCGAGTTTGGGGGAAGTATCAGGTTTGGCGGGGGCGGAGAGAGTGCTGGAAGACCGGAGTTTTGTTTACAAACAGTTCTTTGGTAGAAAGGGGGCCGGCAGAAAAAAAAGGGGTAAAGAAAGGAGTTAGGAAGTGGTCCGATGGTTTCCCCACTGTTAAAAGGTCCCGGAAAGGAGAATGATGTCCAGGAGCAGAAAGCCCCCTCAAAGAGACGTCCTCACTGACGTCCTTCTATAAAACCCAGAAGCAACTCAGCCCTCCCCAAAACACCCCCTTCCCTGTCCCGTCCCATGCACTCCCTGAAAAGTTTCACACGCCGGGTCTTTTCCCGTTAGGGGACAGCGACCACCAGTGCCTTGAGGCTGTTTGGGGTCAGAGACCTCTTCAAGCATGAAACCACAGATTCTCTCTTCCTCCTTAAATAGTGGTCCTTTTGCATTTGACTTTGGTGTCCCCGTAAGCCGGTGGGTAGGATGCGAGCCTGCAGTCTTTTTTTTTTTTTTTAATCAACTCTTCATTGCAGTCCCTGACCAGGGGTCGAACCCGGCCCTCTGCATTCGGAGCCGGGAGTCTTAGCCACTGAACCACCAAGGAAGCCCGATGCTGCGGTCTTGATTACTCGGGTCCCTGGCCGGGTCTGACCAGGATCGCCCGAGACTGTGGCTCTCACAGGGTCGAGATACCCAAAACCACCCCAGGAAAGCCTCCTTCCCCTTCTGGGATCTGCCCCCGTCGCCCCCACACAAGCCTAACCCGCTGCCCAGCCTCCCATCCGCCCCCCGCAAACTCAACTGCGCGGGCGGATGCAGAGGCCCCACAACTCTCCAAGGCCCCCCTACCGGGAGTTCCCCTGGAGGGGACCGGTTTGGCAGTGATTGCCACATTACAAGATATTACATTCCACCCCGGGGCCTGGGCCCTAGCGGGGCGGGGGAGAAGCTGTGTTTCTCGAAAAGAAAGGAGCAGGCAGGCAGGTCTCGGAGGAGCAGCCACTCCGCCTGCACTTGAGAACGCAGGCAGAATCTCTCAATAGACCTTTCTTTCCCCGGCCGCCTCGACTCCTCTCCGTCCTCCGGGTCGGGCCAGACCGCCAACACTGCAGCATCTTAGCCGTGGGCGGGCTGCGCAGAGCTCCCTGGAGTCTCCGGAGGCCTTTTTTTTGGAGGGGGGGTGGGGGGTGGGGAATCCTCAGGAGTCCTGGTGCCACTGTCTGCGTCCCGGGTCGGGTTCCGCCAGCGCTGAGAGCTTGAGGGCGGAAGCAGGGGGATTGAAGGCTGGGCGCGGAGCCCGAGAAGGTGGAGAAAGGCTTCCTGTGGCGGGCCAGGGCTGCGGGCCAAAGGGTTAGAACTCCCGGGAAGGAGAAAAGGCGAAGGAGAGGGCGGGATTGAAGTCGGAGCGCGCCAGGGTGATCGCAGCGGGCCGACTGGGGCCCGCACTGAACAAACATGGCGGGCTTTGCCTACCCGCGCTCCTATCCTCCTTTTGTCGTCCAGGAGGCTCAGATACCCTAGATATGAAATCGTCGCTCACGGAACAATGGCGATTTCTGGCCCCGGAACCCGACGGAGTCCGGGCTACTCCGAGCGGCGTCCGGGTTCCCGGGTGGCCTCTCTCCCGCAGGGAGCCGCCGCAACCCCCGCCCCAGCCCCGCCCCGTCTCCTGGCAGCACTGCCCTTGGCTTCTTAAAGTCGCAGGCTGTCTCAGTGCCCCAGAGGAGCGCCGCCCGAACGGGAATGAGTGTTGGGGTGGGGTGGGGGGTCTATCTCTCCGCGGTGGAGATCAAAGGAACGCCGAGGAGGTCGCTGGGCGGGCCCCGAGGATCCTCAGATCCTTCCCTTGCCCCGTCCCAGAGCTTCCAAACCAGGCTCGTGCCCGTCGGCACCGAGCGGCACTCTGTCCTGGTGTGGTGATCGCCTCACAGTTCCTCAGCCAGCTACCCCCGCACCCCACCTCCCGCCCCCTGGACTCGGCCTGCAGATTTCCAGGGCCCTACCTGGCTGCGCTCTGGAGGGGATTTGTAAGAATCTGGGAAAAGGGCCTAAGGAAAGAAGAGAGAATTGGAAAGAAAAAAAAAAAAAGAATAGATGTTGGGAGGAGGTGGGCATCCGGTTCAGGCACTTTCTTGCCCAGTTACCACATTTAGGGTCGGGGGCCCCGGCCTCACGGGTATCTCAGCTAGGGCCAGCAGGCACGCGGGAAAAGGGATTCTCTTCCCGACAGGTTCAGGGGAGAACAGTGAAAATTTGCCTTGGGTGGCCAATTTTCTCATTTGCCCCCATTAAAAGAAAAAGCCCAAGAAACTCAATTAAAGCCACCCTGGCCAAGGCGCTATTTGAGGCATGAATGTTTCCCCTAAAGCTGCAGCAATCATGTGGCATTAGACACTTCCGGAATCCTATAGCCAACCTGAAAAATCCCAGACCCCCTTTTTCCCTAATTTTTGCTCTGATCTGTAATTTTATCCACATTTGCACTAGTTTGAGCATTCTGGCTCTCCCATCTGAAAGCCTGCAATTACTATATAATTCTTCGCAATTTCAGATGTCCTAATATGGACTGTAATTTTTGCGCAAGACAATTTCCTGCTATTTCAAGCATCAACATTGTCAAAGTTGTATGTACATAATAAATGGGAATATCAATGCATAGTTTTTAGCATAACATCTTGACTCCTCGATAATTATATCCGTTCGGAGCCTACGCAGAATTAGCCTGAATTGCATGGTAACTGCTGCTGCTTTAAAATTTTTAAAAATTACTCATAATTTTCCCAAAGATTACCAAGATCTCGAGTGCACAATGTCATCAGCGTAATGAAGAGTAAACATTTATGCTAATAATCTGCAATTTTTTTCATCAGCTATAAAGACAGAGGCTATATAGCCGAAATTTTCAGTCCTATTCTGCAAGCGCAGCGCTGCAAAAAGCCTCCGGCGCTCGCAGGCTCCTGGTCCTGGGGACCTCTTTCCACTCTTTACCTCAGGATAGGAGGACGGGGCTGGGGGATTCTTTTTGGTTTTCTGGTTTTGTTTTGCTCGCTTTGGTCGGTTTTGTATTTCCTATTTTTCTTTTTTGTTGTGTTTTTTTTTTTTTCTTTTTTGCCTTTTCTTTCCTGTCATTCTCCCAGCCAAAAGCCGCCTTCGACCCTTTTGATTTGATGTAGCAAAGATTGTGTCCAGATTGTCTGAAATTGACACTGAAGAAGGTAAGGGTGGAAACCGGTTTCATTTTTCAGAGGGTTGGAAGGCTGAGCTGCACCCGCCGCAGCGGCTCCCACTCCGGGAGTAGGAGGGTGGGGGAGTGATTATGTATGCACCAGCTAATTCTTCCATCAAAACTTCTTGTCAGCTATGTCAGGATTATTTTTTTTCCTTTTTATAAAAACACTTGATGTTTCAGGAAGTGTTAATCCCTGAAGGTTGGGGAATGAGGGCGGGGGTAAGGAAAGGAGTGGGTGGGGGTGACAGTTTCTTGAGCCTGGGTAAAATACCCTTTAGAACCGTTTGCCAGCCAACACGGAATTGGGGTTTGTTGTGGAGCTGGGATGGAAGGAGGGTTTCTTCGAGCCATGGGAGGGAGAGACCCTTACTCTCTGCATTTGATAGAGATTTCTATGGCCATGAGGGATGAGGAGCAGCAAAGTTCGCTTTAGCCTCTGATTTAAGGATGTTTAACCCAGGCAGTGAGATGACAAAAGCTGGAGAATTTTGAAATCATTTTTTTTTTTTTAAGATACAGAATGCAAGTCATGGGTAGCAAGATAAAAATATATAACTAGGGGCCGGGATTGCTTCTTTCCTCCCACTTTTTCTTGGGATCGCGTATCTCGGGTTTTACATCCAGCTCCCAGTTCTACCTTTCCTTAGGTGACAGAAATGGATGATTTTTTCAAGGGGAGAGATTTGATTATTTCTACATCAAATGACTCTAAGAATAAACTCATACTTCTGTGCATGCAGGTGGGGGAAATTCTAAAACTTTTTTGTGGCTCTTAAAACTACTGCAGGATAGGGAAAGCTGGAGCACCACCATCTGACCCAGCCTGCTGCAGAGCTCAAAAAGAAACAAAGAAAGAAAAATAAAACATAATAACAATGAAGGAAAGTTGTGAATTATAAACATATTTCCAATTTTGTATTATATTGCCTAGATTTAGGAGAATGTTTCTTCCACAATTAGACCACAGCTTGCGGGACCACAAAGTCCCAGGCTTATGAAACCCAAAACCAGTGAGGAGGGGGCTGGGGATTGCTGCTTCTGCCCCTCTACCCCTACCCTTACCCATTTTAGAGAGAGTGTGTGAGAGAAGATATTAAAGAGGTATCTGTTGTTTGGCAATTTTGCTAAGTCTGTCTTCATTACTTCGATGCTGTGCATTTGCTAATTTGGAGGCCCGGCCATTGACAAGCTTGTTCCATACACCTGCAAGCAATTTGCCGGCTCCGGTACCGGAGAATTGCAGAGATGGCAGCTCGCACCTATTTGATTTTTTTTTTTTTTCCCTTTTCTCAATGCACAGCAAATTTGGCTTTCAGTGCGTTATCTCTTTTGTTAATGCAAAAAGATTCCCTGGGCGAAAAAATTGCTCATAATTACCAGAGAGATGGGGAAACTGCATTAGAATAAATAAACCTGAAATTACTGTAATTATGTTGTGTTTGATGGGCCCGGCTTGTAATCAAGAAGAGAATACAGTGAAATGATGCTGACCCTCTTGGGTTTGCAGCTGTATGCGCACTTTGGGGTCTTTTTTTGCAGAAAAGAGTCATTTTGATAATCATTAAGCTGTGTGTAACCTATTTCAGAAGTGTTTTAAAATGAGGTTCACATTTTTTTAACAAGGGGAAAAAAAATCCCAAAATTGCATTTTGCCATTACAGACTCATACATAAGGAAAGGTTGTGTTTTCTAAGTGACAATTGTTAAGACATAATATTCAAAATCAGTATTTAATCATTATAATGAGGTATTGTTTAAATATAACCACCTTTAGATTATTCATAGTTTAATTAATGTACTCATTATGAAAATCTTTGAATCAGATATTTGATGAACTACTTGTCAGTAACAAGGCAGCATTAATTAGGCCTATATTGAGATTAACATTTTTTAAAAGTACAACCGCTTATAATTATAATAGAGCCTAACTAAAGACCGCCTTCGTTGAGCTAAAACTAATAATTTCTCTATTTGAACTGTTAGCAAGAGATTATTAAATTAGTATAAGCTAATATCTCAAAGTATTAAAATCCGCTTGACCAAACAGATTTTGTTTGTGGCTTCAGGCGTTGGGCCCTGTCCATCGTCTGAGGTACCAGAGTTGGATGCATGGAGGAAATCTGCCAAAACCTCCCCTCTAGCAAAGTCACATCTTGCAAGGGAAACCAAATCTAGGAAGGTCCCTGCCTCCCCACGGGATCCCACCCAGGGAAACCAGTTCTCTCTCCTTAGCTTCTGCCATCGACTGCCCAACCAGCATCCAGGTCTCTGAGGTCCCATCACCGCCATTAGTGCTCCAGGTTCTGGGGGCCTGTAGAAGAGGAAAAGCTCCAATCTCAGGCCCTGAAGGAGCCTCGAGGTAACGGGCTCCATCCCCTACTACCTCCCTGCTCCCTCTATCACTAAGCAACCCCCCCCAACTTCCCCTCCCTCTCCTAAAGGGCGTCAGAAAACCCTGGTGCATCTGATCTTTCACTAGCACCAATTGAAAAATGGGTGCTTGTCACAACACAGATCACTGCCTTCCTCTCTCTGCTCCCCACCTCACGCTGCAAAAGGCCCCCCAAAGGCAGAGGGCCAGCCCCCGCGGGAAGCAATGTCGAAAGGCGAGTTTGAGGGAAGCGGGAATTGTTCAAAGCATCCCGTCGGGGCCCGCAGCTTTCTCGAGCTCTTTCAGGTTGCTGTGGGGTCTGGGGCTGAGGTTGGTCTGAGGCCCAGGAGGAGGGTGCCAGACTGATATTAGCGGCTCAGAGCCCACCTTCTTCAGGAGTGAACTGATCAAAATGGTCCATTGGAGGTGCCCCTTAACCACCTGGCCTTGGGACTTTGGGGATGGTGGTGGGATAGGGGTTTGACTTGACAAGCTCTCAGGTTCTAACGAGTCAGCGGAGCCCACCTGCCCCTCCCACGGCACCTCAGCATCTCCTAGTCAAAGAGAAAAGCCCGGGGTCATTAGGCAGGCAGGGGCCTCTGGTTATGGATGGGCCTGGGTGGATGGGAGTGGCTCTGGAGGGGCCCAGTGGCGCCTTGGGACTGTCCCCCGGAGCTCGCTGATTGATTGGGGGGTAGCATGACAGACGTGTCCTTCCGGCCCCTTTCCGGCGTCTGGCCTCCTCTTTTCCGCGTCGAGATCCAGCGCCCTGCGGGCCTGAAAAAGCCGGGAGGTCAGATCCCGGCAGAGGCAAGGGGCAAAGTCGGGTGTCTCCACTTTCAGGCTTCCAGGCCTCATGGCTGGCTGGGCACAGGGAACCCACACGTCTCCCAGGGTGGCTACTTGTGAGCTCTGCTTCCATCTCACCTCAGATGGCCTTCACAGTCCCTTTGGTTCCCGAGCCCTGGCTCTGCCAGGCAGCACCTCTTCCTGAGTCCCCTTCCCAAGGACCCTTGCCACTACCCTCTCACTCAGGCAGGGATCAGACCCTTGATGGGCAGGAGCTCAGCTTGAGGAATGGTCCTAGCAGGGGCTTCACAGGCCTCCACTCTTATCCTGCTATGTCTGGAGCCAGGAGGGGCTGCCCCTGTCTTCTCTGTCCCCAGAGGTGGGAGCCTGCTGGTGCGGCCCCAGCACCCCCTCACGCAGCACACCAGACAGCCAACTCTTTCTTGAAACCATAATTTTACTGTCTCAAAGAAACTTTATAACTTATTTACAAAGTTCTTTCCCCCCCCAGATACAAAGCAATAAGTTAACATTCTCAATATAAAACTAAACTTTGACATAGAGAACACAAAACACGGTTGATTTCAATTGATCACATTTTCCCAAATTTCACAAGTAAAATGTCAAGATTCTCATTTCACAAAGCGTTGGGTTTTACAGCCACACACAACAGAACGGAAAAAAGCTAAGTTTGTGCAACATGTTTACAGAACAATAATAATAACAATAATAATATGTACAGCAAATAGATCCTGCACCGGAGACTGTGCATTCAAGGTGGTGCTCTGTGGTCGAGCCTCTGGGGATTGTTGTAAAGCTGCTTTCGTCTTACTTTACCCCTGGCATTAGGACACTGGCGCACCCTGCCTGTTTTTTTTTTTTTTTTTTTCTCTCCCTGCCCCTCAGTTCGCTCTCTCTGTCTCCCTACAAGGAAAGAATTAGGATCTTTCTTCTTAACCAGGAAAAGTGATCACGCGTTCTTCCCGAGATGAGGAAATTTTGTTGGCTTCATTTCTCTATTTTCTTCTTTTTTTAAAATAATACGGGACATGTAAAAAATGCAAATCATTCGGCTCCAACCTCTCCATACCAGCGAAGTACAAAAGTTACTGTATAAGTTAAAAATCACCAGGTCCTCCTCATTCGTTTTTCCGAGTGCGTTTAAAGGAATGGGTACATTTGGACCCTGCTCTCCTCGCGCCCCGCAAAATCGCGAATGGGCCGAACCTTCCTTCAGCCTCAGGAGAAGTCCATTTCTCAATAAATAAAAAACCCCTCCCTCGTTTCCCCCAATCCCCGAACGAGCCATGTCGATGGTTAGGCAGGCCCAGGAAAAGGTCCGAAAAGACAAAACGATCCAGTATCCAGAACTGGATGGCCCGGTGGACCAAGCCTCCTCCGACCTGATGACTTTTTTCAGAGGCCGAAGAACTAGGACAGCGGACGGACGAGAACCTCGACTTCGTCAGCGCACAGATACAGAGCGAAAGAAGACAAGAGACGGACAGGACAGAAAAGAGCTTTTGCTTTTTCTACATGGTTTTGTTTTCCTGATAGTCCCATACAGCTGAGGGTCGGCGGTCGGGTCCGGCGGGCTCTGGCTGCCTTGCCCGCTGGCTCGGACCGCTGTACCTGCACTTCCAGGCCGCTTTCTGCTGTCACTGCGCGGCCGAGGTCGGGCGTGGGCACCGGGGAAGTCGCCGGGCCAGAGCGCACGAGACTCGGAGAAGGCGGCGGGCGTCCTGCCTTCACTGTTCCTTCTTCTTCCCCACTGGGCCCTTCTTCTCCAGACCCAGGGCACGCGGACAGGGTGGATGGGCCGGGAGGCGGGAGGGGCCCGGGCCGTGGGAGACGGGAAGGCGGCGGGCGGGTGTGGGCATGCAACCTCACATGAGTTGGGGTTGCTGCAGAGCTTCTTGGTGCGCCGAGGGGTACCACGACGTGTAACTGGGGATGTAGGAGCCCGCGCTGCCGCCCGAGCCCTTCCCGGAAGAGGAGTTGGGGTTCCAGCCGGGCGGCACCGGCGGGGAGCCGGCAGACAGCGCCCGGCCGTTGGCCAGCGCACTACCCTCCAGAGCCGCCCCGCCCTGCTTCATCAGCTTCTTGAACTTGGAGCGCTTGTTCTGGAACCAGATCTTGACCTGCAAGAGCGGACAACAACGTGACTCGGTCTAGGTCCACTGCGCCTACCTTGGTCCTGGGGAGATAAGGGAGCCGTGGGACAGCGTGAGAGGATACGCGGATACCACCCCTCACACTCACACACCGGCTCCCTGCTCTGCGCAACCCGGCGGCTCCCTGCTCTGCGCAACCCGGCGGCTCCCTGCTGGAGAAGCATACACGTCGTCCTTCCCGCCTAAGAACCAAAGGCTGGGAGGCTTCATCGCCCGCCCCAGAGGCCGGCTGGAGCCGCTCTCTGAGAGCCAGGGGGCGTGGTGGTGAGCGTCGCCGGGATCCAGGCCTTCAGCCCGAGGCCGGCAATCGTCTGGGTAAGACACAGAGCCCACAAAACCCCGAGCCTTCAATTCCAGTGTGAACATCAATAAAAGAGTGGAGAGAGGAAGTGGAGGAAATTTATTTGCAATGTTACCCGCCTTCTCTTTTCTCCATCATCTCTGCCTTTGAGTGAGCTGCGGGCTGACTGAGGAGGCCACCGGGTTTTGTTAAACTTTTCGTTTGGACTCAAATCAACCTTTCCTTAGTTAGCATCTCCCAATTCTGCTCCTAATCCCGGCCTCGACGTTGGAAACCCGCGGCAGTCGTGATCAGAACGTCCAAGGGGTCCCCAGAATCTTAGAGAAAACAGGGAAGGAAGGGTCCGTTTCTCCTCCAGGCTCTGGGACTTGGGAGGTGAGAGGACGGAGGAAAGGATCTTCCCCCACCCCCAACCAAACTCGGTGAGAAGGAGGAGGAGGGAGATAGAGGCTTGGGCCCAGGCCCCGAGTGATTAGTCATACACTTTAAAGGCAAAGAAGGGATTAACCCCCGAGTCTATTGTTCCAGTTGTTCGGGCACGTGTGACCTCTGAGTCCCCAAACAAAACGCCTAGGGAAATCCTTCTTGCGCCCCTAATCAGATTGTCCAGGGACGGAGGGCCGCGCGGCTGGCAGCCCGGAGTACAGAGTGCAGCGACAGAGCCAGGGCAGAGAAAACTACGGAGGAAGGAGAGATGTGAGAGCGAGGGATAGGACACACAAACACACACGCATACCGACCCCCGAGGCCCAGAGAGCAAGAAATGAAGCTCCTGGGGGCAGGTGGGCCGCGGGAAGCCTGCACGGCGCCACGGTGGGGCAGCGGCGAGGTACCTGCGTCTGCGTGAGTCCCAAAGAGGCCGCGAGCTCCGCCCTCTCGGGCAGAGCTAGGTACTGAGTTTGCTGGAACCTCCGGTTCAAAGCCTGCAACTGCAAACTGGAATAAATCGTCCTGGGTTTGCGAATCTTTTTCCCCTTGCCATTGAAGCGCACTTCACCGCCTTCCACCACGGTGCTCTTCTCCGAGTCAGCCCCTGGAGGGACAGCAGAAGTGCGGGCCGTTGTTAAGGCGAGGGACTGCCTTGAGTGTGGGGAGCCGAGAGCAAGTAACCACAGAGGGGTGGCAGAGGAAGGAGCAGGAGGGAGATCGCTCAAGAAACTCCAAAAGCCAGGGAAGGGTCCGGCCAAGTCCAAAGGGCCCGACCCCGGGAGCTGCAGGCGGACTGGGGCAGTTTGCAGGCGCGCGCTCCTGCCTTTGCAGGGAAAGTTTGCTATTTTTGCAGGCGGTAGTTGAGGTTTAATTACCCTTAATTGCATACATTGTTTATAGCGCTACGCAATAAATAATTACCGAGACTAATACGTGCACATGTGGGTTTCTGTTTCCCAGCAGGGCATTGTGTGCTTGGCGCACGGAGCCGCCCAGAGGCCCAGCCAATGCCAGGGGACGCTCTTGGATTTATCCTTTGCTGGATAGTTGCAAATTGGGTGGATATATATATTTTTAATTTCTTTCCTATGACAGGGATGCAGAGATTGATACCCGAAACCTTTCACTGCTCCGGCGCCCTCCCCACCCCCATCCCACCTCTCTCTCCTCCTCTCGTCTCCCTCCTTTCTCTCTCTCCCCCTCCCTCTCTCCCTCCCTCCGTACCTCTTCCTTTCCCTGGCAGGCGCACGTACCTGGGTCCTCCAGGCGGCTCTGGGTGAGGCTGGCGCTGCCCGGGTAGGACTGCACCGAACTGATGTAGGGGCTGGACGCGTGGCTGCTGACCGAGTTGACGTAGGGGTAGCCCAGCGGTCGGGAGAAGGACGAGGCCGAGCTGTAAGCGCCGTCGGGCTGCGAATGGCCCGCCGAGTGTAAACAGTGCATGGAGTAGTGCCCGTGGGACATGGGAGAAGGAGACATTTGCTGGTTGGGCGGCCCAAACTCCATAAACACCGCCTTGCCCGACACGGGGCTGTTGAGACTTTCTGGCATGGTGGTCATGGTCATCTCTTCTCGCGGGGTCTGGGTGTGGGTCTCTCTCTCTCCTCTGCTTCCCTTTTGGGGGTCTCTGTGTTTCTCAGGACAAGAAGGAACCCAATTTAAGCGGAACAGGGGTTTTCACTTTCCATTCATAAGAAAATGGAGTTTGTCTCTTTGAAAAGTCTAAGCATGATGCTGCCGAGCTCCCCAAACTCGCTTCAAAGCTTTGACTCAGCCAAGGTCATAAATATTCATGAGCTGGCGGAGCTGATTGGTCCGCTGTCTTGCATAATCACCGGGGATTGGTCCGAGGAGCTCCGGCTCCGCTGGACTAGAGCGGGCGAGGCTGCCCGGCCTCCGGAGAGACGCATCCACACTTCCAGGCCGGGGCTCCTCTGCAACAGAGCGCGCAGCGTGAGGCGCACAATGGGCTGCGGCGCCCGCGCCGGGCCCTCCGCGGCCCGCGGCTCTTCAGCCTCCCGTCTCTCCGGCGCGCTTTGCTTCCCAGAAACTAACTAGCGGGTTGGCACCGCCGCCCACCACCTCCTACAGTTCCCACCCTCCGCCCTCCCCCAACACCGGGGCCCAGGGCACTTCTTCTAACCATCGCTACTCGTCCGGTGCAGAACTAGGGCGGCTCTGGAGCCCGGCCACGGCCTCCCGTACGCTGAGTCGCGCAATCCGAGCGCTGGAGGAGGGTAACCGAGCGCTATCCTCCAGAGGGTCTTGTGCCTAACGCAGCGGTCTCCTGGCCGCGCCTCCCTGGCCTGGGTCCCCTCTGCCACATCCCTGGGGGCGGGTTTGGGGCTCTCCGGGCGAACTCACTCACTCGGCCGCCGCGCCGCCGCCGCTCTCTGGGGCCCTCTCTCATTGCTCCAGGCCAAGCTGGCCACTCCAGCTCGAGGCTGCACCGGTCTGATTAAAACAGTGCGATCAGAGAGCCAGGAACCCGCGCTTCTCCTCCCAGGAAAGGCTGCTGCACCGCCCCCCTCCCCCCAACACCCACCTCCTCTTTCCCTCCCAACCTTCCTCTGCCTCCCCCTCCCCTCTCCATTCCCTCTGCGCGGAGCGCCCCGGCTCACTCGCCCCAAGGGCGCGGCACAGAGTGAAGCCTAGGAGCTGACGGGCTCCGTTCGGCTTGAGCCGCGGGTGCTAGTTGGTCATTTTCCGGCCTCCTGGGGTCTGGCGATAGTACCCGGGGTGCAGGAGTCCTGAGGGACATCAAAACCCGCGGCAAAATCAGGCCAGTCGCAGACTCGCGTGTCTCTCTGTGGACACGTCTCTCATGGTCGCCCAGGACTCTCATCTCCAGGGTCAAAGCGGGCGCCACCGAGCCCAGGGCAGGGCTAGTTGGGCCAAAAGCTGCCAAGGCGCCTTCTATCTTCTGGAGCTCTAGGTACAGAAAAGCGCACAAAAGCTCCCCCCCACCCACCTCGCAGCCACCACCACACAGCCACCACCCCCCGTGAGGCGTGGCGCGCACCACGCTGGCTGCGAAGGGGCTGTTGGTTTCCTATCCCGCCAACCCCACGGTGAATCCCAAATTACTTTGTTAGGTAATTAGAAAGTGTTGATAATTATTTCTTTCATAATTTAGCGGTGTGACGGGAACGGGGAAATGATCTTGTGAAAGTTCACACGTGCAGATGTATTAGTTACTGATTCATTTGATTAAATGGTAGTCTCAAGTGCTCGGATCCGCAGCTGAAGGCGCCCCATTAGCATAACACTGATGTTTAATTTTCATACGCATAATTAGCCATATATTTAACACTAATAGCAACATGCAGCCTTTCAGCGTTAAACAGCCCGGGATTTGATCTGGCCTGAGCTGAACCTTCGCCGATGCACCTTCCCCTGTCTAGAGTGCGCAATGATCACAGGACAAACCTCTGTAATCAAGCACATTTTGGCAGAGGGAACACCAATAAAAATGAACATTCAAAACAAATTACATCGGTGCTGTCGTTACAGATATTAGCGGAAGGGGCTTCTCTTTTTTAACTTCTGTAGCAGCAGCTGCTGCCCGCGGAATTCCTCTCCTTTGGTTTAAGGGTGCGATGTTGGGGGTAGAGATATTTCAGGCAGCGTGGTTGGAGCAAAAAGAAAAACAAAACCCAAGCAAAACAAAACAACCAATCCTCCAAACCAATAACGGGTTTGCCAGCGTTTAAAAAGATTTTTCTTTCATTTTTTTCTTTTTCTTTCTTACTTTCTCCACCCCCCCCCTTTTTTTTTCTCCCTTAATCATCGAAGCATACGGCGAGGCTTTGTAGCAACAACCAGCTAATGACTCCGCCACCAGACAACTCCCGGAGCCGTTACACTCTTCTTAATTTCCGTGTTGCACTTGTGATTTTAATTGCTCTTTCCTAGTGCCTGTTTTGGGGTGTGGAGTCAGGTACGCCCTGCACAGCAGCGGATGCCGCCCTGGCCCCTTGTCTCCCGCGCGCCTCGCGGGCCCTGCCCACGTAAGTGATCTCCGCGGCTGGCGCGAGGTCGGGATTGGGACCGAGGGAAGCAGGGCTGGCGATCCCGGGTACTCTGGGCAACGGGCGAGGAAACCCGACGGCTGGTCTGCCCCGGGCCAGCTTCTTCCAGAGAACTGAAGGGTGGGGGAAGGGGAGAGAGGGGAGAGAGCCGGCCGCAGGTTGCGACGGTCTCTAGGGCTCTCTGGTTCACATCTAGAAGAGGGATCCAAGTGTCGCAGCGCAGGGGACCGGGTTGAATCCGGGGAACAAAGGACCCGCACGGGAAACGGCTTCAGAGCCTGGCTTATTTTTAAAAATCGATTATATCTGGGCGAAGGAGTGTCTACACTCCGGAATTATTTCTTAGCCCCAGAGAAGCAGGTTCGGGGAAGGGTGGCTGAACCCGGGCCCTCGGGCTCCGAGACGCCCGGCCTTGACTAGCTTCTCAGTGTGTGATCTTACGCCTAAGAGCCCAGGGTGCCTCCCTTCGAACCCCCACCTCTAAGGCGACACCTGTTCCAAAACGCCGCTTTGCTTATATCTTCGCCTGTCCCATCTCAGAGAGGAAACAAAACTCTCCCATTTATCCTGAGCACCCCGGATTCCGAGTAGAACCTAATTGGAGACTCCAGGGACCGGGCGCCTGGTGGTGTTAGCAGTAGTCACGTATGGCTGGAAACCCTGCAACCCGGGGTGAGGTTTGGGGCCAGTTCAGTTGTCCGAGTTGAGGGTGGGGGCTTGGACAAGATATTCTAAAATCTGCTTCTTAACTTCAACTTCAAAGCGTGTTTAATGGAATTTGATCTAATTCAAGTTTGTTTCCTACAGAGCTGCTGACTGTTGGCTGGTGCTAGTATATATGCATATATATGTATAATATTCAAACTTTACTCACTTTAATAAGTAGGATTATAAATCTGTCTCACAAATACCTCCACCTCGGAAAAATTACTGCATAAGCAGCGAGTTATCCCAGTGGCTGGTAAAATTCTGTATTCCTAATGAAATTATTCTTGGGGAATCTTGGGGTAAATGGATCTGTGGATAAGATATTGGCTACTCATTGCAATCTGCCTAATCTAGGAAAGAAATGAAATCAATCTCTGGCAAAACTCTCCTAAGGTGATCTGGGCCTTGTTCCTCTCTAGAAAATTCTGGTGGTTCTGGGGACAGCAGCCTCAGTCTCTAGGCCTTTTCTTGGCCAAATCTTCAGCACTCCTAAAGTTTGTCCGTGGATCTTGTAAATCTGCAACCCCTCCCTCATCTTTTCCAGCTCTCAGATCTGCTAGAATTGGAATTACCTCAGTCCAAGTTCTGCCTGGATGAGAGGAAGAAAGCCCAAGAGAATCCCAAATTCAGGGAAAAGCTCAAACTAGTCACTTTTCCAAGCTCACTCTTTGGCCTCAGTTTCCTATGACTTTCCCCACACTCTGAGTGTCACAAAGATGAACTGGCTCTCCAGTCCTATCACAGAGCTCACCTGTCATGGCAGTGACAGGTGTCCACATTTCCTTGGTGCTCTGGAGTTGAGCCCAATCTATATTTAGTGGATGGCAGCTTTGTATAACCCGTTTCAGTAGAAACAAGAGTTGGCACAACCACTGACTGGTGGAATACCCCAAAATCATGGCCAGGGGGACACTAATTTGTATGTGGCTTGCTGGAAATCCAACCCTCTCCACCTCTGAGCCCAGGTGTGGAGAGGTCCCCAGGAGCTCAGGTGAGCAAAGACAGAGTAGCCAGGGCAGGGATGAGCCTTGGGAGACTCAGTGTGTGGACCCTTGGATTTCCCACTTCTAAAGCAGGAGGAGCTGCTGGCAGGCTGAATTAAACTCGTCAGCTCCAATCCTAACTAGGCCCCTGCCCTAAAAAATACCCGTGTCTTCTCTGGCAGGGATGTGCTGGGTCTCCAGTGCATTAGTGCGGGTCTGAAGAACGCCAGTGTTGGGAGAGATCAATTTAGGGAGGATACCCGCCTGACACTGCTCACATCTGGTCCGGTGGGACTGATGTGAACTCCCAGAGCAGAAAAATCCTTAGCTTGCCTCTGTATGTTGGTGAGAGGGTCTCTCAAAAGTAGCCTTTGGGACGGCCCCGCGGAGCGGTTTGAGGGCGGGGAGAAGGAACCACGGGGGACCAGAAAAGGCAAGTTTGGGGACTGATAACCCCAGGCCAGGGTCTAGAGGCAAGGAAATGTTTGTAACTAACTCCTCCATTCGCCGGCTAATCTTTTCATCGCAAAGCAGCTACGAAGGGGAAAGAACCGGAAGGGCTGAGGGGCAGCTGGCCCGGCCAGCGCCCTCGGGGCCGGCCAATGTGGAACCCACAAAGGGGGCGGGAAAAGAGACAACAACAACAGCAAAATCATAACAGCTAGGCTCGGGTTTTCTTCCTGCGCGCGCGCGAGTGAAAAGTTCAGAGACTCAAAAATTAACCGCAAGACAGTGGTTTTAAGGGGTGAAAGCTTTCTATTCGGGCAGAGTCAAGGCTAGGGAAAGAAAAAAGTATGCATGTCTAAGACTTATTAGTCTTCCAAATGAGGGCGTCCCCATTCCTTTCCAGATGCGTTTCCCGCGTTGGGAAACAGACGCGCCAGGATCCGTCTCTCCGAATGCACAGGGCCACTTCGGGGCTTCAGATTTGTGTTCAGAACGGCTCCCAAGTCCTACCGCATTTTCCCTAGCCGGCGCTGCTAGGTGCTAGGTAGGTTACTCTGGGACCTGTCGTTAGCCAATTTCTTCTAAAAGTTCTCCAGGTGGATTTCAGCAATTTAAGAAAAAGGGCCCCGGGTCTCTTGCGACCTTCGTATTGCTCCTCAGGCCTCGTAGGGCAGTTTGGTCAGGATCTGCGCGCCCCTCGACGTGATGAGAACAGTGTGCTCGAATTGGGCAGACCTAAAACAACACAAGACCGAGATCAGCGAGCTCAAGCGCCGGCGGGGCAGGGATCAGCAGCTCGCCCGCGTCGTGGGACGAACCTGCCCTTCCAGGACAATTTAAAAGCAACCCGGCAGAAAGCAAACACCTTTGATTGTCCAAGGAGACCACAGTCCACGAGTCCTCCAGCACTTTAAATTCAGGGGATCCCTCGGTTACAATTGGCTCTGTAAGAAGGAAAATATTTACTGCAGTGATCTAATCAAATTCTTGTCAAACATTGTTTCAACTGATTATTAAAAAAAAAAAAAAGAATAAGAAGGTTCTCCCCCCTCCCTCCCAGTGCTTCCCCCCACGAGTTCATGTTGTCATCTCGCAAGCGCTAATTGATGTTGCTTACATAGTATGCTACAAACGAAACAGTAGGAAGAGGAAACGCTATGGCATTCAAAAATGTATGAAATTGCCTACTTCGTAATTTTTTTTAGAGAAAAAAGGGCATTTTAATCAAGACTTAATTAGGACCCTGTGGATAATAACCACCCAAACACCAGTCCCTCTTATAAATATCAGTCGGTTTTTTAAAATATTTGAATTTTTAAAACATGCTCAAAATGTTCATTAATCAGCAAATAACAATTTTCTTATTTCACTGTAATTGCTTCTCCATTAAGCCCCACAGTCAGAAATATGATGCCTTCGGGGCTTTAGGTGATTGGAATTTGGTGGTGACACCAATCACATGATCAGCCAGGAATGGGTCGACAGAGAGTATATGCCACTTGCTGACAGGGAGCAAGGGACTTAATCGCCTCTAGTTACTGGGTGTTAATGAAAGAAGAAGAAAACACCCCCCACAAAAAGGCAACACAAAAAACCAAACACTACATTATGTTGGTAACAGAATTAAAGGTTGGACGGCTGCCGTCTCCTAAATGTGTTGGTAAGTATCTGATTTAGGAAGATGGGGCTAGAGGATATTATTTAATTAGGTTTACTATGCATCTGAATTATTTCATTACACTGATTGGCTTTATTAGTCCTTCACCGGACTGCCTGGCCTAGGCCAGCGCTGCTGCTCCGTGCCAGGGAGCCCCTGCTCTCTGAAGAGGAACTTAGCACTAACCTATGGTGAACGCCATGCCTTCCTCCATGAGTAGATTGCTGTCATTCGCTGTAAGACAAAAATACAAGTGTGGGGCGTGGGGATGGGATATGGTGAAAACAGAGAGAAATGGATTAGAAGGGTTAGGCTGCACAAAAAAGTGGTCATTTTATTTTTCTTTTAGGAAGAGGTTGCTAGAATCTTGAGTGGTGGCTACCCAGGGGTTAAGCACAGGGCTCCTGGGCCCTCAGCCTCTGCATTTTCTGAGCTTGGGGTCAGGGCCCCTAGGATGGGTGCACCAAGGCTGAGCAGCCCAGGTGCTTGAGACACTTTTTGGGCTCCCCAATCTACTGTCCCCTTGCTCTGGCCACTTGCTCTGAGGTTTGCTGGCTTCCACCTCCCAAGGGAAAGAGGAAGACATCTTGGGAACTGAGACAAAGGGAGGGCAGGTTGGTAAGAGGGAAGAACAAGGGTGACCTGAAATATTTCCAGGGCTTGGCACTGGGTGGGCACTCACCTGAGAGGCCCTTTCTGCACTCTAGCCTGGGCCTCTTAACAGCTGGCTCAGGTGAAGTTCTTTGGCCTAAAGGAAGTTCTGACCTGCTGAGTGTCTAGGGATCTTTCAGGGGGTGGATTCCAGCTAGTAGTTCCTCTATGGGGCTGTTCCCACCCCCAAGCACACAGGTCAAAGCCCCAGGTTCAACTTTCCTTTGGTGCTTGTCCAGGTATGCATGCCTCTTGGGGACACTCCACAGAACTGCTTCCTAGTCTAACCCAAATCCCCCACCCCTTCTGGCCCACCCTTGCCTTCTCACTGTAGGGAGAACATCCAGGCAGTGAAAAACGGGAGACTCTGGGTATAATCTAGGAATCACTAAAGAGTACACGCTGCTAAATACATCAGCTGTCAACGCTGTGTAGGATGTAATGAAGTTTAACCACAACAGTCAGCAGTTAGAGAAGGGAGTAGAAAAAGAAAAACAGAAAACAGTCCTATGGCATGCTGCTGGGACATTGATGCAGTGGTGTTTTGTTTTCAGTAACTTTTTCTAGACAAATATCCCTTGTGCCTTCCAGCCATCACCCTTCAGGAGAAGACAAAAAGCAAAACAAAGCTTATTTGGGGATTGAAATGGCAGGCTCTAATTCAGTAACATAGTAACATGCTGGTTAGGATTAAATAGGACCCCCCCCCACACACACACACACACCCTCATAGGGAATGATGACAATGTGAATTCCATGTTGCAGCAAGAGATTCAGGAGCAAAACTGCTTTATCTTGATTCCTTTCAATAAGCAGCTCCCAAACTAACTTTCTTACCATGATGCCAAATTTCTGGATGTCCATGAAAGTAAGATCCTATCCCATGTCCCACAAAATGTGGACAGACTTGCAAACCATTCTGATGAGTTATCTGGCTTTAAAAGTGACCAAACAAAATACTGAATTAAATTGGATCATTTTAAGTGCATATATAGATAAGACAAAGTCCCTTCAAAGTATTCTCTGAAAAAGAAAAAAAAAATCAGTTCTATTTCGAGTCATATGGTAACAATTTGTTTTCATTATTCTGGAAAAATTTTATATTTTGTCACAGCTTGCAACAACTCCCTTTGGATACGTGAAGAAAAAAGATATGTAGCTAACACAATAGTTTGCTTCAATTACTTGAGTACAGCATTCAAACGAGGTCACTTTTAGACAATGAGTCTTCATGCACATATATACAGTGTAATATAACCAAGATACATGTGCAGGTAATGCAGGTCATACAAACCTGCCTGATTCGTATGGAGTTTCACCAGAAGACTGTACAAATTATTACTGACTTGGGAACCAACCAGACAAAAAATTACAATCTGAAATGTGACTTCTATAATTGCTTATTCTGGTCTATTTCAGAACCTCAAACATTTTATAGACACATTTATACAAAAGGTCACATCTGCTTTGTCAATATTCTTGAAGCACTTCAAAACTTTGTGATTATTTGAGATTTCTACTCAAGACCTATACGATTAACAGAATTCATAAAATATGCTTTTTAATTGCTATGATGCTTAAGAGAAGCTAGTATTGTGATTCCTAATTCTTAATGCTACATTAGTTACTTTTACATGCAAATCTTTTGGATTCCATTTATTCCATATAAGTGAAATCTTAGAATCCAACCCTAAAACCTTCACCTACAAGATTAAGGAGTTGTTTTTGAATTCAGGTGGACATGTTCATTTCTGGGAGCACCAGAAAGACAAGAATGTACATACCATGAACAATTTATATTTTCATGCAGATGAAGAGCAAAGTGCCTTAACCCTAAACATAATAATGGATTGGGATTTATAGGACTACTATTTAAATTCTTAACCAAACCAAAGTTCTTGGATCCCAAGCTAGTTTTCAGCAGCCCTTTGGTTTGGTTTACCACAAACTTAAAGGCATTTAGCAGCATCTTTATGAGCATTCCTGTCAAAATACTTTTCTCTAGACATTTTTAACCTTCATCTCCAGACCTGTAAAATGTCTTCACTTAGGCCAGGATGTCACCATAAATATCAGATGGGCAGTCTCTCATTCAGATTTAATTTCCATGTAACAGAAATAGGTGAGCTATACATGTGTTGAGGAGAGGAACGGTAAGTGAATGCTTTTCTCTCTTAATTTGTTCTTTATGGTTATACTTATTTCTGTGTGTCTTTTCACTCTGGACAGGAGGTATAACAACTTTTCCAAGTGGCTTCTATTTGACCCACACAAGTCCTGAATAAAAACTCAGGATGGATAGTAGATAGAGACTGGAAGAGAGATTATTCAGTAAGATATGCTGATCTAGATTTTTTTTTTAAGTAAGAATAGGTCTTATCTACCCATCTACCCATTATGTTATCTATGTCCCAACAAACCTTAATAATTCTAAGAGGATTCACTATAAACTGTTCTTCTATTTTCTTTTCTTAAAAAAAAAAAATAGGCTCTAACTGATTGGCAAGCATCACAGCTACACTGTGAACGTGTGTTACAGTGGCAATCTTCATTTTAATTTCTGATGAGAGGATAGGAAGAAAGCCCACTATGAAAAAACACTTGGGGTCCCTCCCCCCTCATATCTCTCACTCCTCTTCATAAAAGAAGCTGTGCAATTACTAGGTGGCTAAAGATATCTGAGTGCTTTCTACAACAATTTACTGCCTGGATCCTGCTGAAACTTTTGGTTATAGGAGGATCATAGAATGTATGTGTCATGGATGCAAAGGTCAGAGGATTTCACAGCCATGAGGAAAGAGGAAAAGATCAGGACAAATTTCCCTCAGTTCCTTGGCTGAGTACCTGTCTCAGTGGTTGATTCTCAGGAACTAAATAAAAACTCCTGTCTGCTTTTTAGGGTCTTTTCTTTGGGGATTGGTAGTTAGCTGTTTTAACACATACTTCCTGGGACTGAATGGAATAAAATCTCATTAATGTTTCTAATTACTGATGAAAAGCATGCCCTTTCTACTATTGTACTGTGTACTGCTCTTCTATTTTGGAATATAAGGGAAGCCCAAGATTAATTTACATGATTCTAAGATTTAAATCTAACTTCGGGGAGACAATCCAAGCAATCTGTAGGAGCAAATGTCTGCTCTAAAGTGAAATCAAGTACTAGAAATCCTAGTTGTGGCACAGGAAAGTGGAGCATGCAGGCTTCTCCTGACTAGTGTGTTGGGGGAAGTGGAAGTGTTGGGTGGGCAGGGGTGCCCACAAAGCATACGGTTACTCCTTAACACCAGCCATCATGGGTTGTGACCTATTTCTGAGCATGAAGGTCTTCTTGCCTTGGATATTACACAGATGAAATCTGCCTTCTTTTTGTTGAAATCTGCTAAAGAGAACTCTCCGAGTATTAGCTCTTCTGTTCTGATTTTTTCTAACTAAAAACTCTCTAAGACAGCAGCTCACTTATTTAAGTCTGAGCACATTTGGGATTTGAAGCCCTTCATATGGAATATTTGGGGAGGAGGAGAGAGACATATAAAGGAGTTTATGAACTTGAAAATTATTCTGTGTTACAGTTCATGTTTCAGGTGTGGTTTAGAGTTAAGAGAGAGATCTCTCTCAAGGAATTTCATCCTGTGACTGTTCTCTTAATTGAATTCCCTTTCATGAGAGATAGTTTTCCTCCACAAAAGTTTTGTCTAGATAAATTAAAATTCTTGATACATTTAAACTATATTTCATGACTAAGAATACATTCCCCAAGAGGGCAGAGGAGTACTATTTTTAAGTACACACTCTTCTAAAGGAATAAAAATGCACATGGAAATAGTTTTATTACTATTTCTATATGAATTCTATCAACAGAACTGATTTCCAAATGGTCACATCTCTAATTAAAGGATCTCAAATGGCACCTGATTTTCTAAGTCATGGAATTTTACTTAATTTTTTTCAGATTTTTATTTTAAGCAGTAGTCTTTGGATGCTACTGCTGCTGCTGCTAAGTCGCTTCAGTCGTGTCTGACTCTGTGCGACCCCATAGACGGCAGCCCACCAGGCTCCCCCGTCCCTGGGATTCTCCAGGCAAGAACACTGGAGTGGGTTGCTATTTCCTTCTCCGAGTCTTTGGATGCAGGAATGCACAAATTCAAGGATTCCCTCTAATTGAAAAGGAATGTTTAAGTACAATTAGTAATATTTTTGAAAGCCAACAACTGTTTTCCAAAAGAGGAGTACATTTTTTTTTGTTTCAAACTGGATTACAAATTACTGTATTTTTCTTACAATAGTGCTGAACTTTTATTTGAGGTTTTCTGTTTCTGAAAAGCAGGCATGATGGATTGAAATAAAAGATAATTTATTGCAATGCTTACTTTCATGTGCAGAGAGAAGCAGTGTAATTGTAATTTACAGTAGCTGTCAAGAAAAAATCCATCACAGATGACATTAAAATGACTTATTTTGCCTGAGCCACTTATTGTTTAAATGTGCATAATCTAATAGAAAGAGATTATTTTAAAAAATCTGCTTTATATTCTTCTAAATTAATATCAAAACATATACTTATGAATTAAACATTAAAAACCATTCATTGATACTTTCACCATGACATTTACAAGGATAAGTTTAAATTATTTTTGATTGAACTGTCACATATTTGTGATGCATGAATGTACACATTCAGAGTATCCTCATATGTACAGCTCATATCATCGAAGGATAATTACAAAAATACAGATTTAGAAATATTTTAACGCAAATGGAGGTACAGTGAGCATAATAACGCTGTAACCTAAAGATCACTAGACATCCCTCATAAAAAAGAAGGGCACAGGGAGAATTCTTTTAGCCAACACTTCTTCGGAGACATCATCCTATTCTTTAGGTTTCAGAGAATTTCAAAATTTCCTATAAAGATCTCCAGGTTTTGACATGATCCTACTAAAAGATGCTTGAATGTTCTTTCAGTGGTGTATCAGTAGAGAGAGGCTATGCAAACGATGGTGAATATCTTAATCGAGGCTGAGTTGAAAGATGTTTGTAAACCTTTGGTCTATAATGATTCCGAGTACTTCTGGCTTAAAGGTGGAGACTGTTTATTTACTCCCTTGAGGGTTTGCCTGAATAAGAAAAGGCGAAATAACAGATGTCCAGAAACACTGCCTTAACACATCAGAACAAATATTTGTTAGACTCGGGGCCAGTTTCCTCCTCAGAGGCAGACACAAACCGTCTAAATAATGAAATGCATTAGAGTAATGGGAAAAGTTCATTGTCTATGCTATTTTTCACATAGTTTTGTGAGTGCAGTTGTTGGGACTGATCTGGTTTTCAAAGCAGCCTGTACATGCAGATTCATTCTCTACGAAAACTGACCTTTGCATCCAGATAGCTAAAATTCAATGTCACTTTCAATTTTACTCTTCTTCTTTTTTTTTTATGTAGCTAGAATTAATGTAGTGAATATGTAATGAAATGCATTATCCTGCATGGAGATTTATCAGATTTTCCAACTGAATGCTATGCTTTGCTAGTACTAGCTGGAGTTCACCTGCATGTTGGTGTGGCGTGTGGCTCTTTTTTGTAAAGAGTTAAGTCGTACACAAAAAAAGGGAACAAAGGTCAGCACCCAGCCGCCACTTGAATGTGAGATTTTTCTTTTTATTCCCCTTGATGTATACTAGGCTCTGTGTTATTAGTCTTAATGATGGAAAATTGTAGTGTTGATACAAATCTTTTTTTCAAAGTAGTAGGCGGGAGCTCCATTTGTTAGTAAGTTTTTTTGTGACTAAAAGCCACGGACAGTACATTTATGTAGCAGTAAAAGGCCTAGATGCTCTTTCCATAGCAGAGCTAATTATTCCTACTGTGACCTTACTGATCTAGCCTGTTCCTAGTACGTCTCATCTGCACGCCTGTTCCTCTGTGTAGATGGTGTCAGAGAATATGAAAAACCCTATAATGAAACCATTTTCATGATGGAGAAAGGCTACTGGAGTTGCACTTGCTACAAAGAGGCTCAATTATATGAGTAATTGTGATAATTTTCTACATTCATAGCCTTCAATGGGGAAAAAAGAATGAGAGCCACAAAGGAAAATTACTTTAACAAGAAAGTACAGAGAGTAAAAATGGAAGAAGAGACAAAAAAAGGGGGAAAAAAAACAGAAAAAAAAAAGTTTAAAAAATAGATCTGAAGGGAGGAATAGCGAGACAGGGAGAACAACAGAAATGCTCAAAAGCCCATGTGCAGCTGTGTTGCACAATTAAATTGAATTTTTTTTCCTGCAGTTGATGAATGTGACTACTGCAAATGTGCCTCTGTAGTTAGCTATCATTTGTTGTTCCGTGACAGGAAAAGGATAATTACCTCTCAGAGAGAATCAAAGGCTGACATGCCCTTTAGACACAGCCATGAATGCAGAGCTCGATAGAATGCTTGAATAAGAATCTAGTGTTCTCTGCCCCCTTCTACTGAAGAATAAATTTTGTTAAAATGCAAGAGCACCACCAGTAAATTTGTTGAACCCTAGGTGTTCAAAAATATGAGGTACATCTATCGACTCATCCCATTTGCAAAAATAAAACTGCATTTTGAATTCATTTCTATTATATTCATGGACAGTAAGATAGTGAGATATGCATTAAATTTCTTTTCCCAGTAGGGGTCTGATTCAACATTTCCTATGAAAGAACAGAGAGACACTATCCTTTTTTCCCAGGCTAGTTAGCCTATAATTTAAAACTGTCAAAAACACAATTTTGTTCAAAGTCTTCAATAAAAGCTTCTCCGATATAACCCAAAGAGATTTTACTAAAGTTTGATTCAGACACTGTTACAATATTTTTAAAGCCATAAATACATTTAACTGATATTTTACTGCCTTTTTTCTTAGAGTATTCGAAGGCTTACGAAGAAAAAAGGCAGCATCTTTTCAAGGTGACTAAGCCTTCCATCCTTCAGACAATTGGGAAGTATTCAATGGTTCATATTAATGAGAGCAGTACTTTAAAAGGTACTAATGTAACCATCTTTAAGAAAATATGTTACTTTTAAATGAAAACACATATTCTGCACATCTACTTCAAAACAGGGGGAAAAAAGAGATCTAAAATAGGTAACAGATTACAAAGAAAAGTCTTGAATTCAGAAAATACACATACTCTCAAAAAGCAAGCAGAGAAGGCTGTGTGGAAAGTAAACAGTGGTTTACAGGAAAAATGAACCAGACCAAAAAAAAAAAAAAAAAGATCACCCTTTCAGGCTGTCTGCTAATCCACTAATTTGAAAGGTAAGCCTTGCTTGAGCTAATGCTTTTTATCTTTCTGTCACAGGAATAATTTCACTTCATGCCTTTATAAAATCTAGCTTTTCTCCTGTCTCCTATTCAAGATTTGAGATACTTACCTTTTCTTAGCTACTCTTCCATGTTTGGTATGAGTTTGAATATAGGAACACTACAGACCAATACGTCGAGCTAAAACTAAAGCAGTCATATGAATATTGCTTGCTGCTTCTATCAGTTTCTTTGTTGACCTGATATAATTCACTTTTTTGAAATCGTTTTCTTTTTTTTAAAACTCAGGGAACAGCACTGCAGCCTGGCAGTTCACATACTGATATCAGACTGAAATGACGGTTCTGAATCATAAAACATGTCATCAACTTTACACCAAGCCACCAATAACCTTTGTACCATCTGCCAACCCTCCCTTTATTTGTCACTGTAAGGCTTACCTGATTGTGTTTCCAATGACAGAGAAGGGAGCCCCCGCTCTGCAAGCCGCAATTGCTTCATCTCTACACCTCCTGGCAACCTCCACTAACTTTTTACCACATTCATCCACATTGCCCACCAAAAATGTTTCTGAGGTGTCTCCATGGTAGCCATTGTAGTAAACCTAAACACAGGCAGAAATGTACAAATATGTCCTTGTTTAAAAATCTATTCTCCTACAGTCTACCTTGCATTCCTTTATATATTTAGTAAATTCATGTGTTTCACCCTTCCAGAATTATTAAGTTTACAGAAACATGAAACAGACACACAATGATATTACAAAAGTTTAAATAAATACATGACTAGCATGGCTCTTTCAGCACTATGATTATCAATATTCTTTAACAGTTTGAGTCCTCATTTTATTTCTGAGGCAAAATTATATATGCAAAAATAGTGACCAAAGACATTGACCCATAATTACTGCAATAGGTTTAGAGAATTCAGAAGTATTTCACACAGTGGAAGGTTTCTTAAAGTATCATAAAGATACTTATCTTTTATTTACCAGTCCCACACTTGGAAGTGATAGATAATGACAAGAAGAAATAAGATAGATGTGTCAGTGTTATAACAGACAGAAGAAGAATTCAGTTCCAAGAACTGAAGTGGCTCAATATCGGAATGAAATAAGTTATAGAAAAATCCTGTCTGGAAGTGAAATCTTAATCAAATATTCCAGATAGCAGAATGTTAACAGAAAACACTATACATGGATTTTTAAAGAATCAGAATATAACAAAACAGGTTTAAGAATAAAATGACAGAAAATAGCATTTTATCTGTCTTCAATGACTCAGAAGGCCCTGCAGGATCTTGAAAGACACCATATTCATTATGAAAATCAATAATCACCAAACACTGTAATAAATACAGAAGGTAGAGGAGACTGGTTGAATATTGATCCTTTGATATAGCATGGAATTTGCTATTTTGCATAAATTTGTCCTATGTAATTATTTTTCACATTTCTCTTTCTCATGAAGTAGAATGCAGGAACTGTAATAAAAAAGATGTTTATCTAAGCTTTCTGTTTTAATATGCAATTAATCTGTATACTCGTCTTCAATAAAAATACTCTTGTATGCTCTGTAAGGGAGGCAGGAGAAGTCTTTATCTTCACTTTTCAAGTCAGGAAACAGAGGCACAGACAAGTGACTTGTCTAAGGTTAGTGGCAGAAAACAAGAGGCAGATCCAGGTCAATATGATGGATTCTTGGCTTCTAATCCAGTGTTTTTTCTACTATATCAAGTCACCTTGCAATACAACAGTGTTTTATATATTTATTCCCATTTGTAACCCAAGAGAGTACAAATTTTTACTTTATACACAAGAATATAACATTTATTAATAAAGAGCAATTATTAAGACAAAATTGTAACGCTGTTTCTGTAGTTGCTATTTAAGTAAAAATGTATTTAAAAAATCATTATTTGCCTTTTCATATTACTTTTCGCTAGTCTGAAAATGACTACTTGAAAGATTCAGTATATATGGAAATAATACTTTTGAAAGTCTGTGGCAGTTATCTATAATTATTGGTTTTATCCACAAACTATTCTTGTTTTATTCTTCATTTATTTAATTCTTCATTTATTAATAATTTAATAACATTTAAAATGTTTATTGAGCAACTATTATGGGATATCACATCATCTTTTTTTTTTAAACATTCAACTTTCAAGGGGAAGTCTATTTTCTTGTGATATATACTAGACGTAAACAATTATAAAATGTAATGAGTATTTTCTGATAAGTAATGAAGCCTTTCATTTAATAAAATATTTCATAAGAAATATAATTTCAGTTACTGACCTGCATGTTTCCTTGGTCCCTTCACATTGCTCTGTGCACGTGTTTAGATGTGTCCAACTCTTTGCAACCCCATGGACTGTAGCCCGCCAGGCTCCTCTGTCCATGGAATTTCCCAGGCAAGAATACTGGAGTGGGCTGTCATTCCCTTCTCCAGGGGATCTTCCTGACCCAGGGATCGAACCCACATCTCTTGTGTCTCCTGCATTGGCAGGCAGATTCTTTACCACTGTGCCATGTGAAAAGTCCTCACATTTTGAGACACTCGAAAACATTTCACTTTGATCATTTGAATGTTAAATGTGAAATTGTTTACTGAAAGTCTTCAGGAAACTTAGGAAAGGCAGAGACTATTCTCTTTGGGCACATTGGAAACAGGTGGGAAGGGCATGCTGATTTCATTGAAAGCAGCAATATTTTATTAGGGATGATTAGGTAAGATAATAAATGGATAGCCTCTAAGTCAGGTTTAATCTAAAAGAAAAGTGCATAATGAAAAATACTTTATTTCATGTATACTTTATAAAATACCTCCTTCTACATATTCTGAGCTGGAGAGAGAGCAGCAATATGTGTGGAGCAAATGTTCAAGTATTCGAAGTAACTAGGACAAAATGATATAGAGAGTATCCACCATAAACGAATTTTTGGCTATATACTAAGACAAATTGCTATGAAGAGAAAAGACTGAATTAATTTAAACAACTAAAAAGCAGACTGAACTAAACCACTGGATGCCAACTTCTACCACATTCCCACTCCCATCCACGTTTCATGACCTGGATATGAAATCATATTACTAAGAATATTTTCTCACTAATAGAGAAAATACTCCTTGAATGCTGTCTGTCTCAACTAGTTCTCAGCAGATGTTTACTTTATATTTATTTATTTATTTGAAATATACTTATTAATCATCAGATGTATAGAATTTATGTACAATCTCCATTATCCTAAGGTACCGTTACATAATTTTTTAGTAAAACGAACTGTCAAAGCACAAATAACCTAAGTCTGAGAACTGTGAAAGGCTAAGGAAATTAGAAAAGGTTAGAGCTTGTACAGTTTGAAGTTCCTGTGTTAAATTACCTGGGGCTGTTATTTGAAAGAAAGGCTGTTAACCATTTGGTGAAAACTTAAGTTCAAGAAAGAAAAGCACTCTGCGTGTACGCTTGGAGTTCAAGGCTGTCTATACCAGAAATGGAACACAACGTTACCTTCAGGGATTTTAATAAATCTAAGGAACACTGCTAGCAAAAGAGTTTCTGTCCAAATAGACTGACACACACAGGCCAATGTAGCCCCTAATGACAGAGTAAGATAATGACAGGCCCCACTCAAAATCAGCAGGAAGAGGAAGATCAATCTTGGCAGAGTGAAGGAAAAATGCTGGCTTTCTTCGCCTTAGCTCATCTCATATATATCTAGCTTCAGCAGCTGCCCAGTGCTGTAGGGCTCTGCATTAACCACACAGTGGATCAATAACAATTACACCTTCTCAAAAACATGACACATAGCAGGATTGGGTTGACATTTCACTTAGGCCAACATTGATCTCAGTGCATCTGATTCCAGCCCTAAATTCAAGTCAGGCCTGGGTTTACTTGGAATAAACACAGCGTTAAAGACAAAAAAGGAAACCAGCTGCTTGCGTCTGGGTCTAGAAGTAAACAGCACTTCCATCGGCGCAGTTCACGTTTTCAATCCACTCTTCTTCCTGTTGCTACCAGCAATTCTGAAGTTGATCAAAGACTGTTTTTTATATGATTTACTCACCGTGACATCAATGTTGATAATATCTCCATCCTGAAGAGGTCGACTGAAACATAAACAGAAAAAAAAAATGGTGATAGATCCCAATAAAAGGAATATACAAATAAATACCTAATGACTACAATCAGAAGCCCAATGAATAGTGACGATAATTCAGAGTGGAGAAGGATTGAGTGGAATAACTGTATCTAATCTTTAATTATTAGTCATATCATTTTTACTAGAAATACATAATATGAACATGCAGCATCACTGTTTAAAAATCTACTTATTCTCAACAAAATATACTTATTATTACCTTAATTTCGCAAAGAGCCAAAACAATAGTGGATGGTAAAAGAAATATTCAATGTACAACCACTTTTTCAGATTACATATTGCTTTAACAAACATTAAATGGTGGTATTATGTCCATTTAGAAACAAAATACTTCAAAATTGTTGCTTTACCATAATCGGTTTCAAAAGTTTGCAGGCAGGTTTCAATTAAACTATAGTGTCTTTCAACATACATTACAGATCTTAGTTTCACGTTTCAGTTTCCAAAGGAACAATATGTTATTAAGCAATGAATACCTGTCAGGAATACCATGACAAAGCACGTTGTTTACAGAGGTACAAACAGATTTTGGAAACCCTCCATAGCCTAGAGGTGAGGGGTAGGCATCATGACTGATTATTTCCTGATGAACAAGAGCATCTATCTCTTCAGTTGTCATGTCAACCTGAAATATTAAATAAAGAAACTGTGAAGCGACAGTTGGAGAGATCTCCTGTATTTATTGACTGTGCCTATAGCTACAGCCCTTCCAGATGAGGTTGTACAAATTTACTGTGATAAGCTTGTGATACAACATTTTAATTAATTATGATTAACACCAAAATCCTAAACTGTGCCTTTCTGACAATTGTTTGGGTATATGGTGGTGTTATGGGCTATTAGGAAATGGCCATTTTAAACTCTAAGATCCTTTCAATCATTTATGAATCATTAAATGACAGGATTCCTTTTTAGCCTGGAGATTTCAAAAACACGTTCTGAGGCAACTCCTTCCTCTTCCTCAATAGGTTAGTGGCCTCGGCTGATCAAGGCATATAAATTGTCAAAAGGATCGTCAGTTGAGGTGACAAACCTTGAAAAGTAGGTTGACCCATGCCTTTTTATCCCAGCAAAACATTACGTGGGTTTTGCAGTGATGGCATGGAGGTTATGGATCATCATCTGAAAAAATTAGTTTGATACATTTTGTAGAGATTCTGGTTCACTGATCTTGTTTCTTTCATACCAAAACAAATCAGTGTGTTTTTAAAAATATTTTTCCCTTACTAGAAGATACCCAAATTGCTCCCAAACTAAAAGAAAACTAAAATCAAGTTTTGTGGGCACATAAACACTGTCTCCATAAACTCATATATTATAAGTAAAAGTCTAAAACAAGATCTTTTATTGAAAATTAACATTCCTTCAACTGTTTTCTTTATGTTATTTTATATTCACATTATGGTTCATTGATAACAAGTCTATCACACAGATGTTACACCAAGTGTTTCATATTTGAGTCTCATTTCCTAAATGCAGCCCACCTTTTGGAAACTATAGGCTGGTATTTTCTTTTATGATCCTTACATAGCAGGATTCAGATTCAGTTTCAGATTATTCTGAAAGACCTAAATCTTATAGTAAGATAGTTGCATACAATTACATTGCTGAATTACCTACAGCTTGGTGTGTCTGGTCTGATCTTTCTTTGCAGAACCAATGCAAGAAAATAGGAGCCAAAGTATGAGGCAAAGCAACTCTTCAGGCACAAGAAATAATGTGGGGAATAAAAGCAGAAATTACAGGCAGGAATAAGAGGGCAGAAGTCAAAGCTGTCTGTCATGGAGCAACTTGGATAGGCTGACTGAGCTCAAGCTATCTTCAGAATTCTGCTACTTAACATTGACTTTGGATTTTAAATTACCTTTTGAATAAACAGAAAATACACAATTCCTGTCCCCTATCCCAAGGTTTGACTTAATTTTTAACAAATTAGATGTGTACAAAAGAAGAGATAAAGGAAATAAGGAAAAGTGGGGAAGGTCTGCTGCCCTTTATGCAAGTCTTGCGAGGCTTCGTGAGACGCCACCTTTAAACTCTTCCCGGCCAAGAGGAGGACATGTCGGGCCAGCTGACAAGCCTGGAGAAGCCCTTGAATCTGATCTTCATTCTTAACTTCTATGCTGTCTCCCCAGTCGGGTACAATTCCTGTCGTCACATAGTCTGGCTTCTTTATGTGCTTGAGGAAAAAGGATTGAAAACGAAGATCAGAACCCAGCGCACGACAATGGGATCATTTTTTCGCACACAGCCTCCTGCTTCATGGAGCTCTGCCCTTCCTGCCGGAGCACCGACCTCCGAAGCCAGCACAACAGACCCTCCAGGCTGCCCCCGGTTCCTTCCCCTGCCCTTTTGAACTTAACGTGGCCTGTTAGTGCTGCCTCTGGATGGTCTGTTAACCTTACTGGTGCTTTGAGTCACACTGGACTGAAGGAGACTTCTGGTCAAAACAAACAGGAGTTTTCTTTTCTTCCTCCTCCAACCCTCTTAGAATTGCTATTGATGACAAATAGCACCCAGTTCCCCAACCGCCAAATGGTTAATTAAGAGTGCTTTCATCTCCTCGACACAAAGATAAAATTTATGCAAAGGGTAGCCCACAACACCCTCTCCCAATGAATGTATGTAAAAGGCAGACTGTCAAGTTCATGGATGCCTATCAAATACACACTTCCCCTACATGTTGCAACTGTACCCAAACTAAGAAGGAACTAGAGGACAAAACAAAACAGCTCTTTTGCCTTTTCCTTTCTTTTCCCCCAAGTACATAAAAAATACTTTGCACACTTTCATAATTTGTCAAAAACAAACTCCTTCCTCCTCTGAAACTCAAAATGTTCAACTCTGACCACCCTTGGAGAACCTTCTCCCCCACTAACTTAAATCCATGGGCGGTATTCAGCAAATAAATACTGTCTCACACACAGAGCTCCTTTCAGACCCAGGTTTTGCACAGCTCTTTACCAACTATTTATGGCAACAGCTACATAAGTTTTGTTGAACAGCACCCAGTAAGGCTACACAGACTTTGGGGACAGGAAGCTGAGGGAGATAACACTATTCAATGAACATCACAGCAACTCTGGAAGGGCTAAGGTTAGGGCTCTGTGCTTTGTGAACTGCATCACACAGGATTTAAGGACCTTCACTTATCCCTGTGTTCAGATGGGCCTTTCTGACACAGGTAACATCACCACTTGGGCTGCCACAGCCAAGCGTGGAGTGAGCATCTTCCCTCTGGCTTCGGTACCAGTGCCCACAAAGCACTCCCATCTCCACAGCCCCGCCTCCTCCTGGCTTTGCAATCTGGCCAGGTTACAACCACAGGCAGAAGGGCTGTTGGCTTGTCACTGAAATTCTAAAACAATACATTCACCTCTCTGGAGACTTCTTTTTTGTTTTCTACTAAGGAAATACCAGAAACATACTCTGGGCTCTGGTGGCCTGTCTTGTCAGCCCTTGTCACAAAAATGAGCCACTCACCTTCAGGGAGTATGATATACTTAATGTTGATTTACTACCCTGCAAAAAAAGTCATAGAAAGAGGGAAAGCAGGTGATTTTCGTGGCAAATCTTTATTTCTTTCAGCTATTCTCACTCTTCCTAATTGATCCCCACACCTCCTTTACATTGCATCTGGAAAAATGGATAGATTGTCTTTCACAGAACTATACTCTCTGAAAAAAATCAAGAATGCTTTGAGACAAGATGTTTTATTTAATTTACTCTAAAGGGCAATTGAAAGACAGCATTAATAGTAACACAGAAAATGTAACAGCAAGCTTTAGGAAAAAAACGCCTAGTGTATTGGTTTCAAGGAATCTTTCTTAAATGATTCCAACTGTTGTCAAAAAAATTTTTTTTAAAGTTAAAGACACTATATACATAGAATCTTATCTTCATGGTAGAAATTTAATATGGAAAATTTCATGATAGAAATTTAAATTCTAAAGAACTAAGCAGTTAGAAGCTCAGTGCCTTATTTTAAAAAGTGAATATTATAGAACTGCAGGATGTTAACACTTCCCAAACCACAGTTTTATATCACAGACTAAGTTTAAAAATTATAATTCAGATGCCTCAGAAATCAAAGGCGCGAAAACACTCCATGGCTTCTGCAGTTAACCTTTATCTTGGCTGGAAAAAGCAACAGATAATAGGCAATGCAGTACCTTCGGGACTGGATGAGCTGAAGAAACTGCAGCCGGCAAAACTATACTGTGGGAAATCTCTCTTTGTCTCCGGAAAAAGAAATTTCTTCTTTGTTGACTGGTTGACTGTGTGTGTAAGTAGATATGATTGAGTGGTGACGAGAAAATCCTATGACAACCTGGGAGCAGAAATAGACGTATGTTAAGCAAAAAAAAAAAAAGTACTTATTGCTACATTTTCAGTTGTTTCGTCGCTGTCCATTAAATCATGATAATAATCCTTTATTGGTTCAAAAACGAAAAAGCTCCAAACAGAAAGGAAAGCAGTGATATTCTGAGTTCTACTACAATAGTAGTACAGCATATTTATTAGCTAATGCTCTGTTTACTTAAATGTTTGACAATGGGAAACTCTATCCTAGTGGGAAACAAACATATAGAAACGTCTGCTGAACACCAGGTCTATCAAAAGAGCAATTTGTGCTGTGCTACCTTAAACGCAGCCGTGTCCAGGATGACCCTAGATTCAGGGCACTGTTTGGGTGGCTTTATATTCTTTAAGGTCGTTTTCCTTTCACGAATCCTGGACAAATTGCCAGCTGCACGTTTTTGCCCTCGATAGGATTACTACTCTGTGTTAAGTTCATGTGCAGCGAGGCATTATACTGAAATTCACTGTAATGAATGCTCAAGTCAGATAAAGACTAAATAGTAAAAATGTAGGGTGCAACCCTGAAAACACATGAATGTAGGCTCCAAAAGTACCCACAATAGGAATTTAGAAATATCTATCAAAATTTTCAATGCACATATCCTTTGACTCGTCGGCTCATCTCCTAGGACTCTACCATATGTAGTGATGGAAGTGTGACGATGAACCGCAGCACTGTTTGTGGTAGATAAAAATGAGTGATAATCCAAATGTCCATCCGTAGGGGACTGGTTAAATATACTACGGTAAATCTACACAACAGAAGGCAGAGAAGTAGAGAGATATTAAAGAGAAAAAGCTAAATCATCTCTGCATATTGATATGGGAAGAGGTCACAATATATTGCTAGGAAATGCTGAGCAGTATGTATGAAAAACTCATTAAGGTAAAAAGAGCTTATGCATTTATATAAGTTTGTATATGCCTGTAAAATTTCTGAAGATTGATATTCATCAGATTCTGGGGCATCTGATTGGGGCTGGGGTGGGAAGGAAGACTTCCTGATCCATTCTATTTTCTCTAAACCAATAGACTTTTAGGATCATTCACTTGCATTATTTTTATAATTAAAACAGTAGTTTAAATCTCCCTTACATGCCATAATTGCATGTCAGGGGCTGGCAAACTACAATCCAAAGGGCAAATCCAGCCTGCTTCCTGTTTTCATAGAGCCAACAACTTGAAAATGATTTTTATGTTTATGAATGGTTGAAAAAAAATCATAAGAAAAATCCCATTTTATAACATGAAATTATGCAAAATTCAAACTTCAGTGCCCATAAATCCATAAATAAAGATTTACTGGAACATAGTTGTACTCATTCACTTATAATTAGTCATGACTGCTTTTGCACAACAGTAGCAGAGTTGAATAGCTGTGACAGAGAACATGTGGTTCACAAAGCCTAACATATTTACTACCTGCCCCTTAGAAAAGAAGTTTGTCAAACTCCTGATCTAGAGAACTGGTTCTCAAAATGTGATACCCAGACCAGCATCTGAGTATCACATGGGGAAAAGATACAAATTCTTGGGCCCCTCCTCAATTTACTGACCTAAATTGTGGGATGAATTCAGCAATCTGTGTTTAACAAACCCTCACCCAGGGTGATTCTCATGCATACTAAAGTTTCAGAATTACTGGCCTAGACTAATGGAAACACAAATTACAGGTAAGTATTGGCCCCAAAACTCAAGATCTCTAAGTGAACTGGAAAAAAGGCACAGATGCAAACAGACTCCAGTGGTCACTGATTCAGTTTCATAGTAGAAAGTTAGTCACTCAGTGATGTCTCACTCTTTTGTGACCCCTTGAACTGCAGCCCACCAGGCTGCTCTGTCCTTGGAGTTCTCTAGGGAAGATTACTGGAATGGGTAGCCATTTCCTTCTCTAGGGGATCTTCCCCACCCAGGGATTGAACCCAGGTCTCCAGTATTGCAGGAAGATTCTTTACCGTCTGAGCCACCAGGGAAGCCTGTCCGTGTCCTAAGTTTCACTCAATTATGTTCTTCCAGAAAGCTGAATATAATATTGTTGAATAAAACTTCCAGAGCTGTTTCAGGTATTGTATTTTAAACAATATTTTGAACAATTCCAAATACCAGCCAAAATACTGCCAGGAATATCACCTTTGTTTGACAGAGGCAGATACATATTCCCTAAAGTTTGTAAAGTACAGTATTTCCCTAAAGACACCACCACCATCCCCAGGGGTGTGAACTGGTCTAAGAGGGGGCAGGGCAGTTTCCTAGTAAAAGCAGATAGCTAGAAATCAGAAGCCTGGACTTTTGTCTCAGCTCTACTACTTCTCAACTGTGTGGGCCTGAGCAAGAATCTTGTTTTCAGTCTCAAGTGAGAATTAATTGGAATAAAGTATGTGAAAGTGCCTTACATTTAGTAGATGCTCAAAAAACAGTAGTTCCTTCAAGAGTACTGAAAAAGCAAAATGAGAAAGAAACTATGGGCTTCACTATAGCTTCCAGTACTGAGAACTTAATGGTGGTTCTTCAGCTGCTAAGTGGTGTCTGAGATGACTGTTTGCGACCCCATGAACCAAGCATGCCAGGCTTCCCTGTCCTTCCCTATTCCCAGAATTTGCTCAAATTCATATCCATCGAGTCAGTGATGCCATTCAACCATCTCACCCTCTGCCACCCTCATATCCTTCTGCCCTCAATCATTCCCAGCATTGGGGTCCCCTCCAATGCTCTTCACATCAGGTGGCCAAAGTATTGGAGCTTCAGCTTCACTATAAGTCCTTCCAAAGAATATTCAGGGTTGATTTCCTTTTAGGATGGACTGGTTTGATCTCTTTGCTGTTCAAGGGACTCTCAAGAGTCTTCTCCAACACCACAGTTCAAAAGCATCAATTCTTCAGTGCTCAGCTTTCTTTATGGTCCAACTCTTATATCCATTCATGACTACTGGAAAAACCATAGCTTTGACTAGACAGACCTTTGAGAGCAAAGTGATGTCTGCTTTTTAATACGCCGTCTAGGTTTGTCATAGCTTTTTCACTGAGAACTTATTATGTATCAATTACTGCACTAGGCCCTTTACATATGTTAGCTCATTGACCTTCATGAGAACCATGCAAGTTGTGACCTGTTATCACTGCGCTCCACAGTCGAAGATGTGGAGGTACACAAAGGTAAATAACTCCCCCCAGAGTGCAAAGCTGAGGGGACACAGGTCAGTTTGCCTTCATAAAGTATAATCCTCTTCCACGCATAAGAAACATGAGCTAACAACACACAAGGAAACACTCTGAAAATGTAAAAGTCATCCGAAAACTATTAAAAGTTACTACTTTTTTTTTTTTTTCAAAAAGTGGTGATGGGTTGGCCTAATCCATCGTCTTTCTCAAGCCAAACTCCCTTTGCTGACCAGATACTTGCTGCAGGGAGGTGACTGACAGAGGTCTGGCTGGACAGTCTGTGAACTGTTGTTGTCGTTCAATTGCTCAGTCATGTCCGAATTTTGCGACCCCATGGACTGCAGTATGCCAGGCTTCCCTGTCCTTCACCATCTCCCAGAACTTACTCAAACTCATGTGCATTGAGTCAGTGATGCCATCCAACCATCTCATCCTCTGTCATCCCCTTCTCCTGCTGCCTTCAGTCTTTCCCAGCATCAGGGTCTTTTCCAGTGAGTCAGCTCTTCCCATCAGGTGGCCAAAGTATTGCAGCTTCAGCTTCAGCATCAGTCCTTCTAATGAATATTCAGGGCTGATTTCCTTTAGGATTGACTGGTTGGATTTCCTTACAGTCCAAGGGACTCTCAAGAGTCTTTGCCAACACCACAGTTCAAATGCATTAGTTCTTCAGCACTTAGCCTTCTTTATGGTCCAACTCTCACATCCATACATGACTACTGAAAAAACCATAGTTTGACTATACTGATCTTTGCCAGCAAAGTAATGTCTCTGCTTTTTAATATGCTGTCTAGGTTGGTCATAGCTTTTCTTCCAAGGAGCAAGCATCTTAATTTCATGGCTGCAGTCGCCATCTGCAGTGATTCTGGAGCCCAAGAAAACAAAGTCTGTCACTGTCTCCACTGTTTCCCCATCTATTTGCCATGAAGTGATGGGACCAGATGCCATGATCTTTGTTTTTTGAATGCTGAGCTTTAAGCCATTTTTTTCACTCTCTTCTTTCACTTTCATCACGAGGCTCTTTAGTCTGTGGATACAGAATGGAAAATCTGGATCCCAGCTATCACCAAGGAAAGTCTCAGGTGTAATCAATCCATGATTCTGGGTTCCCTAACTGCATCCCTAGGTAGGACCAAAGTTAAGCTCCCAAATGTTTCCCTTATGAGAAAAGCATGTATTATGATGACTATTAATGATGGTAAGACTAATAAAAATAGTAACAGTGGTAGTGGTGAACACTTCATAGCCAGTTTCTGTAATTAAGCAGAGTGCTGGGTGCTCCACACACATTGAGTCTTGCCAATGCTGTTGGGGAGGGGACAGCTGTTGATGTCACTACTTCATGGTTGAGGAACCAAGACACACCTCTGGCAGCCCCAGCTAGAGTCCTGGAAGTCCCAATCCAGGGCTGGCTCTGCTGCTCCAAGCTGCCTTTCAACAGTGTGTACAGGTTCTAGTAGCTGGCATGCTTGGCTAGAAAGTATGTTTTTTCAGGGACTCAATTTCAAAGAAATTTTTTTTAATCATGAAAAAAATAAACATCATGAGACCAGCCAACATTCAGAAAGAATGTATTTTTCATGAAAAGTCTTGGAATTGATCTAACCGGGAGGCATTGCAGTAGTGAGAATAATACAAGCTTTGAAGTCAGACAGATCTTGAGTCACCAAAACTTCTGAGCCCCACTTTCTTTACCACTAAATGGGAACAGTAGTGCTTTCCTCACCACAAGGCTATTGTGAGAATTGGCAGAAATAACATTATCCTCAAACCATCTTTAAAAAGTAGGCGCTCTATGGGGGAATTCCCTAGTGATCTAGTAGTTAGGATTCTAGGCTTTCACTGCTGTGGCCTGGGTTCAACCCCTGGTGGGGGAACTGAAATCCCACAAGCCATACAGTGTGGCCAAAAAAACAAGGAGGTGCTCCATAAATGTTTATGTCTCTTCCTTTCCCCTCTCAACACTCAACATGTTTACCTTAGGCCTCAAAATGTGTTTATTATTTTATTTGACAATTACTTATTGAGCTCCTCCTGGGCTTCCCTGGTGGTTCAGCTGGTAAAGAATCTGCCTATAGTGTGGGAGACCTGGCTTCCATCCCTGGGCTGGCTTCCCTGGAGAAGGGAACGGCTTCCCACTCCAGTATTCTGGCCTGGAGAATACCATGGACTGTATAGTCCATGGGGGTCGCAAAGGGTCAGACACTACTAAGTGACTTTCACTACCGAACTCCTCCTATATGTCCTGCTTTAGACATGAGGTAAACGAAGTGACAAAGTCCCTCTCTGGGTGCTCACATTCCGTGGTGAGACACAGGCAAGACGCAAGCCAACAAATACATTCAATTATATCAGACGGTGATATTCTTGATGAAAAATCGGCCCAAGTGACACAGCACTGGAGCTAGAGATCCTGTTCCTGGACCTGCCAGGAACTAAGTGTGTGACCCTGAGCAGTAACTACAGTGGACACTGGCTGACAGCTTACTTGTGCCAAGCTCCGTGCTGAGCACTTCACAGACACTACCCACCGCTACAGAAGACTCGAGCTTTCCGGATAGCTCATCGGTTAAGAATCGCCTGCCAATGCAGGAGACGTCAGGGATGCAGTTTGATCTCTAGGTGGACAAGATCCCCTGGAGAAAGAAATGGCAACCCACTCCAGTACTCTCGCTTGGGAAATCCCATGGATAGAGGAGCCTGGTGGGTTACAGTCCATGCGGTCGCAAAAAGGTGAACATGACTGAGCACTGAGCACGCATGCGCAGAAGACATTAAAGGGAGGGAGCTGAGCTTCATAATCCTTGCGGTCTCTTTCAGCTCTGACAGTCGTGCCTTCATTTGGTGGCTTCTGACTTCTGTCATGCTACAATCCCGGCCATGGGATGATATGGAATCTGATCAATTGTATGATTCATGAAGGTTTTTTTCAATGCAGATGATAACATTAAAGAGAAAGCACCTTCATCAGTATTATCAAGTAGACAGTCATTACAGGGGGAATCTTTCCTATGTCCTTAAACTCAAGGCATGAAGTCATCAGGCCTCTACTAGGATATCTGAATGAGGCTTTTGAGATATTCATTTCTAAAATGAACAGCGTTGCCAACATACCTGTTCTGCTAAATAATGAGCTCGCTGCCAAAAAAGAGGCAGGCACCCCCCACACACATACACAAAGGACTTAAACACTGGGAACATAGCCTGAACATATCCAGTCTGTTGACAATTATGGTTTTGCAAAGTACTCAGCAACTCTACTTTCATAAGATATTTTTTATTGGAAGCAAAACCTTTTCTTTCAATCTGATAAAAGATACCCTATAAATGTTGTCACAAAGTAACAGGATAATAAGGTACCATACTGTGTTTATTCCACTAACTATTCATTACAAACCAGAAAAAATACCAATTTAGTGTTTTTACAGGTGAAATGAAGAAATGGTCTTACATCAATATGTGCCTTTAGAAGATAATGGCTCTCCAATTAATGTGGCATAAAAATGGGGGTGGGAGATCCCTAACTTTGCTTATCATAGTGTAATTAATAAATAGCAACTGGGCTTCCCTGGTGACTCAGCGGTAAAGAATCCACCTGCCAATGCAGGAGACACAGGTTCAATCCCTGATCCGGGAAGATCCCACATGCCGGGGAGCAACAAAGCCCATGGGGCATGACTACTGAAGCCTGCTTGCCCTAGTGCCTGTGCTCTGCAGCAGGGGAAGCCACCATGATGAAAAGCCCTGGCGCCACCACTAGAGAGTAACCCCCACTCGCCACATCTAGAGAAAAGCCCGCACAGCAACAAAGATACAGCACAGCCATAAATAAATAATTTTAAAAAAGAAACAGCAATTAGCAAATTTTCTAAATGCACAGTGAGCAAAATTAAAATGCTCCTATCCCAATTACATTCAGGGTCACAAACTACATTATCTATTAGAGATTATTCTAGAAAAGGTTTGTTCAATTTCCTATATATTTCCTTTCTTTGTAAAAGCACTGCTTGTACATCCAAAATGAATACATATGAGACACATCAGCTATATGTCAATTTTAAAAGATAATTAAATAGAAGAACGGCTAATACAGTTATAAGAAGAACAATACAAGAATAATACAATATTGTAAGAACAATACAATACAAGAAGAACAGATACAGTTATAAGAAGAACTTTTTATAACTATATCTAATTTCCAACTTGCTACTGTCAGTGTTACAGTCAATTTGATGCATGGAGATCCATCATCAGAGGTAGGGTCACCAGGTAGGTTTCCATCAGCCTCAGGACTGGCCCCTTGGGAACCATCATTCACCCAAGACACACAGCAAATCCTCTTTTGTTAAGAGTTATTTTCAGGAAAGAAGGGGCACATTGACTAATCTAAAGTTTAGGACACGTTAGTAGGAAATCATCAGAAACCTCAGGAGAAGAGAGCCCTGATCAGCAAGGAGCTGCTTTGGACTAATTTGATCTTAAAACACATGATCATAGTGAGTGTTGTCACTATAAATTACAGAACAGAAACTCTATATAGTTTCCTTAGGCAATAAATCTATACGTTATTTGTTATGAATACTAGAATATTTAGTTATCACAGGTAATAATAAGAATTTATTTTCAGTGTCATAAAACTCTATCAGCTCCTAGTTTAAGCTGAACGTTGAAAACAACAGGCAATTGCTTCTTTCCCTCTGCAGAGGAGCATACGGTGTGGCCTGAATGTCTCTTGAAATTGCTGTATGTCCTTTGGATCCTGAGGTACATTTTTCATATCCTAAATTTGCATTTGCAATGTAAAGCTACATTACGGTTTTAAATATTTTCATGTTCAGTAATAACATCAATTTCTAAAAGCTGCATTTTATTTCCCTTTACCAATTAAGTCTGAAAGGTGAGACCGCTGAATTCAAGTATGATGGGGGAGGAATGCATTCAAAATAACGAATATTGCTGCGCACTACATGCCCTATATTCATTGGCCTCTTACTCAGGGTCCGTTTTAATTGTTATCTGCGCATGCATTCTATACCACATAATGAAATGCTTCCATTTCACCCACTGAGCCCTGGGTTTTTATGTGCACCTCTACTAATGACCCTTAATTAAACCGATTTTACCCTTGGAAATGCAAGTTTTCTTTTGGTCAACAAGTATTTTTAAGGGAGGGTTCTGAATGAACTTTCAAAGAGACATTTAAAATGCTTAGTATCGTAAGCGGTTGTAAAACTGAACAAAGTACGTTTGTTCTCAAGTGTGGGCTACCAATACCTCTGTTTCATTGTACGTTTCCAGGGCAGCACTTTTACCCTGCACAGTGCCATCAATTCGAAGTTATGGGATGTTTCAGAGGCTTCAAGTATCTGGGAAGAAAACAACACAATAAAGTGGCCTGTGTAACTTTACATTAGCCAACAATGTCAACCAGAGATAATATGCAATTTAAAAGACACCCTGTAAAATGTCTTGCTGAATGTATTTGTTCATAATGATGAGCAAATGCCAAAGTCTAGTAACAAAACTATTATTTATAGCGTATCAACATCTAATTGATTTTACAAATGGAGGCAATTATTTTGGATGGAGGGAGGAATGCCTGCCAGATTTAAATGATTTATGATTACTAAGAGAGAAAACAACAATGTTTCACTAATTCATTTTCAAATATGGCTCTTACACTCATTGAGGATTTTAATTTTAAATCAAATTATTTCCTAAAATAATATATTAATGTTAAAAAAAAAGCAACTTTGTGACAGCAATCTATTTTGAACTGTTTAGAAATATTGGTTACTACAGTAGGCTCAGGAGAAAATGTCCCACAGAAATACATTTTCAAGGTGCTAATTTAGAACCACAGAAAGATCGCACTTCATGAACGCCAACCAATTACCCAGGGAAGAAGCGCAGGCTCTCATAGCACGGGGAACGCAGCCATGCATATTTCCTGACCTAAAACACTGTCTGCTTGATAGGTTTGATAACTTGCACAAAAGTCGTGAAAGGAAAATTAAATAGTGTGTCTCACTCGCTGTAGCTCCCATTGATTTTTATAATCCAGTACTAAGAGGTACATGTTTCAAAAGTAAATGAGAAAGATTGAAAGTTTCTTCCCATTTCAAGGAGACTACGGAGGAGAGAAGCTCACATTTCACAAGAAATAACCTGTGCATCTGTTGAAGAAGAAGAAGCTGGTGGTGGGGTGGAGGGGGGAGCGGGAATCCAAACAGCTAGGGGAATGCCCCAGGCTGAAGCAGATACTGATTGGGCAAAGCTAAAGGACAAGGGCCCTTGGAACTAAACAAAAGCAAATTCATTCTGTTGACAGATGTTGATTACATCAAAGCAACAAGGAACTCCCCCCAACTCATAATTTTTTTTTAAACAATTAATACCTCTCTACAATCTACACAATAAGGATAAAGTACGGTTTTAACCCAATCATAGCGAACATTATTAAACTTGTTTTTTAAAAGTTTCAGTTGAGTTCTGGTGTGTTTTTAGCCATGGGCTTCTCCAAACAGTGCTTTATTCATTCCCATGGACATGTCTGGAGAGCTAAGCTGGCCATACCATCAGCCCCTTCCTTCCAGGGGTTAACTGCTCTGGCTGCCAAATAAAATACAGAGCAAGCCATGTAATTATGGAGACAGTCAAAGGGCAGGCTCTATTTTGAAATCTATTTGCACAGACAAGGTCTTCCAATTGAGCTTACAGGAAACAAGCTGGTAAAGAGCCTCCTTTTCCCCAGATGCGTTCCACACTTTTTCTTCAACTCAGGAAATCATGGATATGGACACCATACACCATTACTTCCTGGATTTCAACCCAAGATGCCATTACAAGGAGAAGAGTGGATCTGTTTCACAAACCTGTAAAAAAAAACCTTTTTTTTTTTTGCTTAATTAACAGCATTTGGCAACAGCCTCTGGATGATAAAGCTCCAGTGTTTATTAAACAACATTTCTCAAGAGGATGCAGGCCAACTGTTATGCAGGTACTGGAAAACAGATCACTTTTTTTAATGCTCAAAATAAAGCACACAGTCTAGAGTACACTGGCATAAATACTTGTCTGAAATAAAGGTTCTACTTGACATCCGACAGTGTTGTCCTTGAAGTTACTTATAGCTAAGACTGCTAAAACAGCAACAAAGATTCCACAGAAATAAAAGAAATATGCAAAGTATTTTAAGTGATGGAAAAAAAAGTCACAAGTCACTTTTATGCTAAAACATAAAAATTTGTCCTAGTTGCTTAAAGGTCTAAGTTTGCAAATTTTATGAGACTTTATCATTCTCATATTAAAATAGAATTGAGCCACTACAACAAATAAAACTAACTAGCCAGGGCTTCCCTGGTGGCTCAGTGATAAAGAACCTTCCTGTCTATGCAGGAGACATAGGTTCGATCCCTGATCCAGGAAGATCCCACATGCCGGGGAGCAACTAAGCCCATGTACCACAACTACTGAGTCTGTGCTCTAGAGCCCGGGAGCCACAACTCCTGAGCCCACGTGCTGCAACCACTGAAGCCCTCACGCCCTAGAGCCCAAACTGCACAAAGAGGGCTGACTGCAATCAGAAGCCCACACACTGCAATGAAGAGTAGCCCCCGCTGGCCACAACTAGAGAAAAGCCTGCGCAGCCATGAAGACTCAGAGCAGCTATAAATAAATAAATATAACAGTAATAAAAAAACAACTAAATAGTCAAATGAAGGTGAGATAGTAGTCCTCATCGCACATACGAGGCTATGGATGTCAGAACTCATCATCAAGCCCCCAAACCAAAGCCTGGGAATCCTGGTTCTAGAGAAGATGAGCTGGAAAGTCAGCCACAGAACACTTCTGGGAAGAGGAATGGGCAGCGCCTGGGGGCACCCTCCACCAATAATAAAAACATTCAGGAAAGATGCCGGGGTCAAGGCAAAACATGACCTTCCCGGCGGCTCCATCAGGAAGTTGGCTTTGTGCTACATCCCTTTTCCTTTTAAAAAATGTATCAGTACTAACTGATAGAGTATATCGTCAATGACAAGTTCAGAAATGGGTTGAGGAAAAATGTTTCATTTTGTTTCTCGACAAGAGTGAACTGGATAATATGTGATTATTCATTAGTTTACACCACCAGCAACTAAGGATCTGTTATTTAAACAAAAAGCATTCCTCTCTTTTTGGGCCACAAAAACAACCCAACCTATTCTGGAAACACAGATCAATAAGTATACCTATTTAATTAAGTAGAGTCATATTTGTGAAACTAGAAAAAAGTTCCTTTAGGCTGGCCCAACTCCAGCCTGGGGAAGAATGTCAAAGATTATAGTAAAACACAAAATCTAAAACTAAAAGCAGCTCATTTAAGTGGATAAGTGGAAGTTACATAGAAATGATTAATCTGTAAAAGGAACCAAGGCTATTATATGAAATTTCTCCATTTAAGGTGAAAAATGTTCAGTTCAAAATTTGAATTTAAATTCATTTTTATAATCATAAAATATTGAGTCACACTGAAATAGTATATGCTTAGAAAATCCCATTGTGTCTCAGCTAAAGTTTAGAGAAAAGCAGCTTTTTAACACTTCAACAATACATATACTCAGGCAACTTCTTGGACAAAGAAATATTGTATCCTTTCACGGGAAATAAAGGAGCTGTTTATTAGGGCTGTGGTTAAAATGTAATAATTCATTCTAGTTGAGCCCTGTGAAAAATGTCATCAAAATATCATTTTCTTTGCCAGATTTTCTGCATGCCGTGATATCATTTAAATACAGAATAAAAGACAAGCTCTGATCAGAGTAGAAGTACGACACCAAAATGACCCAAAAGCAAACATTCATTCTGTCAAAGTAACAGGAAAGAATTTCACACAGTCCTGATACCCAGAAAATGCACACTTCTAGGTTAGCACAGAACATCTGGCAAACTTCAACTTTCCAACATCTCTCAAAAAAAAAAAAAATTTCTGTTACCTCACATACTTGGGTTAAAGCAGAGGAAAAAATAGAAAAAAATTATATTAGAGAACACAAGAAAGCATTAGAAACAGCAATTTCACAGAAATGACAAATGGAATTCAATTTTAGAGAAAGTCTATATAAAAATATAATCAGCTTAAGAATTCACATACTAAGAAAGTTCTTTAATTCTTTAAAAAAGACTGTTCTTAAATACTACTGTCATGTAAAATACTGCTCAAAATACTAGCTATTTGGTTAAAAATATCAAGTAACAGAAGACATTGGAACTTATAATTTATGATCAAAGGTACAGCTTTAGTATGAGTATTTTCAATTGTATTAAAGCATTGAAAAGTGCAATTTTACTCTCCCACAACAAGGTCAACTGAATTCTGCATGCAACATGATATATTGTTGGATGTATTTCTTTTCCTCTTTTCCTTTCTTTCTTTCTATGAGCCCTTTAGAGTTATTTATGCAAGCAACTGATATAAAATAGTTCAGAGCTTTCACCCAAACTTCAGTATCATTAGCTTCCCTGGTGGTGCAGACAGTAAAGAATCTGCCTGCAATGCAGGAGACCTGGGTTTGAACCCTGGGTTGGAAAGATCCCCTGGAGGAGGGCATGGCAATCCACTTCAGTATTCTTGCCTGGAGAGTCCCCATGGACAGAAGAACCCGGCAGGCTACAGTCCATGGGGTCACAGAGTTGGACACGACTGAGTGACTGAGCACATAGCACTCCCCCGCCCAAAACTCCATAAAACTACATCTTAATATTTTCCTGAGAATGTTTTAAATGTACAACTACAAGTGAAAGGCATGAAATAAAAAGAAACCATTTGAATATAAATACTGCAGTGGTATTTTGACAATTATGGGAGCTTTGTCTCTGCCCTCTAACCAGGCAATAGAAGCGGTAGGTAGGTAGGTAGGTCAATAATCACAACTGAAAATGAGAAAGCTAAACTCTAGGAAAACAATGTATTTCCAGCCTTCTGAAGTTGAGACTGCACAGATTCAAGACAATAGAAGCCAAGATCACTCATCAAGAAGTCCTTTTCACACACACACAAAAAAAAAGAGAGAGAGAAAATACACAGTCACCTTTTTAGCAAAGGAAAAGGTTCCAAATTATCTGAAGGCAGCTTTTTGAAGTTACATAGTTATGTTGCCACAAATAACTTTATATACAATTCAACTGGGTAGCTTTAGTTGACCATATGACTAAATAACCACTCCATTGCTTTCAGAATTAATGCAAAAAGTACAATGTATTAAAATACAACAGGTTTAAAAGACTGCTTACAAACTGTCTCATTTTTTTTCTTTTTCAGATATAGATGCTCAGCTATAAAATCATTATTTTCTGTACAAAAGGATTAAAAATGAAAACCATCACCACTACCCAAATGTGTTCTCTTTATCTGTATAAAGCAGACTGCCTCTCATATTTGAAAATATAATATTACTTAAAAACCTTAGCTGACAGAGGTCATTCACACTTGATAGAACGACAAACTTGTTATCTCATTTTTAGATTAAAGTCTTCAATAGAGCCACAGTTCTGAAATATTTGATGGATACAATATTTGAAGCATGCTATTGTCTAATGTGAACATTTTTTGAACTATACTTCTATTAGAGTGTTACAAAAGAAAAAAATACCAACCCCAAAATGCCTCAATAAAATATAGTCCAATTGGAGGTAAAAAGAAAGGAAGAGTGGAATTTCAAACACTTTACATTTTGTTTGTAGTGCGACATGGATTTCCCTCCCAAAGGTGTGCCTTTCTAACTATACTTCCTTGAGTTCTCGTTTAAGTTGGTTTCTCTTCTCCAAGCATTGGCTGGTGTACTTCGGCAAGTTCTCCTAAGCCTTAGTTTGCTCAGATGTTAACAGGAATAGTAACACCTTCCTCACAGGGTTGCTTTGACAACTGCATGACACAAGGTGTGGAGTGGCACAGGATACGCACAGAAAAGGTCATTATGATCACTGGTTCCCCGGCTGTGGAGAAGGCCACTCTATAATGAACTAATCAGACTGAATGCTGAAATGTGTTTTGGATAACCATAAAGTGAGCGACTCACAAAACAGTCATGAGATCCTAGGTTGGGTTCCAGAACTGCCACTTAAAACCACTCTACTCGAAGCACTGGCCCTCCCTGCCTTTATCACAGGAATAATCTGACCATCAAATGAGACTGCAGGTGTATAAATACAAACCTGACAGCATCTGATTGCAGCATATTGAGAGAACGCTTAAACTCAGGAGGATGAATTATGCACAGCCTAGTTTTCCTAATTTTGATGTTTTTCTGAGAGTTCTTGGTGGGGCCTTGCTAGAAAGCTGATAGTAAAGTCTGAGGAAAATATTTTCTTCCATTTAGAAGCATAAAAGATTCTAGCTTTTTCAAGAATCATATCCTTCCAAACATGTTAGTATATTGAATAGGCTTTATATTTGTGCAAGGGGTGGATTGAAAGAAATTGTGTTCTAGAAATATTCTACTCAGTTATGAAGACATTTTCTGTAAAGTTGCCTATCACAAATAATTTTGAGATATCAGAATGTTGCTATTTTTATTCTGTTACTAAATGATGTTTAGTCAATGTTTTGCTTATCCATAAACTGTTACGTTGTCCTTGGTAACCCTAGTACCTCGAAGTCTGTAAGAGTTTAAACATATTTTTTTTGGTGTGAGACTATTTAATAGAAATATTCTAGAGCTCACCAAACCTTACTGTTTAAATGTACTAAAAAGTCTTCTTTGCATAAAAATTCCTGTTTATTAAACAGTAATACAAGAAGAACTTATTTACATTTCAAGCACTACCAACATACATCATTTATGACAAAAAAGGCAAGCACTCCATAAGAAATGCTCAATCACTGTCAATCACAAACACTAAAATATACATAAACCAAAGCAAGCTGTGTGAACTGTATTAAATTCAGCTAAACACAGAATTACCAACAGAACAAACAAAAAAACAAATAATTATCAGTGACTCACAGATCTATTTACACGAGATACACAAAATAACATGGAAAGGTGTAACTATGGTAACCTGATAGCCTAAATTGAGTGCCTTTAAAATTTGCATTTATTTAAATACTATGCCAACTGATGTCCTTATAAAATTTAAATATTTCAAAAGTAGTCAAAGCTTATCCTTGTTAACTGATCACAGATCAAAATAGTTTCAACTATAAATCAGCTGTCTTTAAAGGTATTCAGGGACCAATTTAATGGAACCATGATAAAAATGTCTAACAATTTTTTTCTAATTTTTCAGTGAACTGTTATTTTCACAACCACTGATTAACAAGTGAAAAAAACTCAACTATATACAATAAATCCCATAGTAGTCAAGTAATATTAAAACATGCTTTGACATAAAGATTTATCTAAAACTCACCCTGTTGCATGTAACCACCCCACTTCTTCTAATTAGCTACTAGAGCAGAAATGGCATTAGCTGTTTCAGTTTACAGGTGATTTTCACTGACAATTACCATTTGAATGGTTTAATGTTTAATGCTACAGTTAGTCCTAATGTCTTTTATTTTATTTCATAAGCTACAGGAGTAAAACATTATTTTGTAGTTCACTGGTTCCCACACTTAAGATGTAATGTTCAGTGTGTATTTCATTATGTAGATGAGCAATAGATGTTGTTTGACATGATTTAAATGGGTCAACAGTATTTTCCTAGTCACATTAATCATCCAGACAGCTAGAATAAAAAAAGAAGGGCTTGAAAACTAAAACTAGAGAATCTATTCACACAAATGACACTTACCATGGCAGGTTATCTAGGATGTGGTTAAGGAGAAGGAAGAGTTACAGACTTTGAACACATGTTTCATTATTTGTTCAGAAACCATTTCAAGACCCTAGCTCTATTTTCAGAATACAAGTGAACACCCACAGGGACAGATTTTTGAGATACCAAACTGTAGTTTTTTTTTTAAAAAAAAAAGCATCAGATGGAAATCTATGAAAACTTTTCCATTAGAGAATAAAGAAAAAAATGTGCGGAACCCAGCTGCAAAGGGGCCGAGGCCCCAAGGACACAATGAGACCCATATTATCTATGCAAATATACAGCAGTGTAGATGAGGACACAGGCTCCCAGGTGGTGCTAGTGGTAAAAGAAAAGAGACGCGGGTTTGATCCTGGGGTTGGGAAGATTCCCTAGAGGAGGGCATGGCAATCCACTCTAGTATTCTCACTTGGAGATTCCAAGGACAGAGGAACCTGGTGGGCTACAGTCCACAAGGCTGCCAAGAGTTAGGCATGACTATAACGACAGCACCCACAGACGAGGATACAGCATTATGTCCTCACACAGTGAAGGCTCCTAAGAAGTGAAGGGAAGAAAAGGAAAAGCAGAACTAGCCTTTAGAAATAGCTACGAATCACTTTGCTCCAGCTCTGCATAACAAGAATCTGGTAAGGAACACGGAAATTGACAGATGTGAAGCTCTGAACAGCAACTCTACTTTCCTCCTCCCTTCATCGTCATGACTGATCTCTGCACTGAGTCTGACCGAGGAATGCAGCTCTGGTCTACATGACTAGGCAACATGCTGGAAGACGATTCTGCAGAACCATCCCACCACTTTGTTCCACATGAATTAGGCCCTTTCTAATAAATGGATGGATGCCACACGCATCACTTTCCACCCATCGGAAACTCCTGAGCAGGTCATTAGCAGCTGTGAAGAAGCCAGTGTCTGATATTAACTTTTTCTTTCTGAATCCACTTCTCAAGGGTCATTTTCCTGAGTAGATGCACTCTGTCCTTGCCTGAAACCACACAGAATGAGCCAGAGTTCATAGGAAACTTACTTTCTTCCCCCCTGATTATGAAATGGTATATGGATGATATTAAACACTTTAATGACAATACTGGGGGCTTCCCAATGGCTCACCAGGTAAATAATCTGCCTGCAATGCAGGAGATGCAGGAGATGAGAGTTTGATCCCTGGATCGGGAAGATCCCCTGGAGGAGGAAATGGCAACCCACTCCAGTATTCTTGCAGGGAAAATCCCATGGACAGAGGTGCCTATTGGGCTACAGTCCATGGGGTCACAGAGTCAGACACAACTGAAGTGATTTAGCACGCACACACACATAACAACATTGAGAAAGCATAAACAGTATAAAGAAAAAAGGGTAAAGAGCTTCCTCAAATGACCACTGTTAACATTCAGCAAACATACTTTAGACCATTTCTCTACGTGTGTGTGTATTAAGTTGCTTCAGTCTACATGAAACTTTTTATCCTATTGGGTTACTGGTTTCACAGTATTCCTTTATATGGATGAGTAAAATAGCCCTTTATTGAACCAGTGATGAGCATTTCGGTGAGCTCTTTTGTTTTTTGCCCTGCAAAATACACTTTATACAAATATATGTATTTGTAATTATTCTCTTTAGCTTAAATTCCCAGAAGTAGAATTCTTGAGTTAAAAAATATACAAAATTCTGACATATCTGCACAACTGCTCTCCACAAAAGAGAAATTTACATTCCCAAAGGTGTCAACTTCCCTACACCCTCACCAATATTATTAGTGATGAAACCTTTGTCAGTCTGATTAATGAAAAATGGCATCTCGCTTTTACTTATTTTTTCAGACACTCCTGAGATTGAAGATTTCTTTATGTACTGATATACTTTTATGAATTCCCCATTTAGGCCTCTTATAGGCTGATTTTTATTGGATTTACTTTTAAGTGTGCTCTGTGAATTAGAAACATTAAATGTTCATGTAGTATATTGTTTCAATTTTTTTTTTCAGTTTTCCATTTGCATTCCAACCTTGTTTTAAAGTGTGTTCAACCATACGATGGGGTTTATATTGAATTTATAGATTAATCTAGGGAGACTATGACTTTTTAAAATATTCAGTTGTTTTATTTAAGAGATGTCCTTGTATTTACTGCATGCATGCGTACTAAGTCGCTTCAGTCATGTCTGACTCTCTGATACCCTATGGACTGTAGCCCACCAGGCTCCTCTGTCCATGGGATTCTCCAGGCAAAAATACTGGAGTAGGTTGCCATGTCCCTCTCCAGGGGATCTTCCCAACCCAGGGACTGAACCCACGTCTCTTATATCTCCTACACTGGCAGGTGGGTTCTTTACTGCAGTCTTCTTTAATTTATCTCAGTAGACATTTAGATGTCTATCTCGGTAGACATCTAATAAAGACCTGTGAATTCTTTATTATTTGTTTACTCCAGGATATCTTATACTTTGGGTTGCTATTATACATGGAATTTTACCATTATGTCTTCTGCCTAAATAGTCGGACATGACTGAGTGACTAAGCACAGCACAGCACATAGGACAATACTTAAAAAAGAAAAACATACAAAAACCTTAAGTTTAAAAGTTGATTTAACACTCCAGTGTCATACATTTATGTGCCTTAATATCAGACTCACATACTTTTTCCAATGGAAAGAAGTGTGTTGGGGCTGAGTGGGGTTAATTGGACTTTGCTTTCCATCACTGCCAACTTACCCCCTTACCTCGTCTTTCCCCAGTGTTACCTCCCTCTTCTCATATATGATGTGTTGAACCCAATAGGTTTAACAGGTGCTAAAAGTGCCAGTAAATTAAAAGCACCAAAAAAGGAAAGATTTTTTGGAAAAGTTTGATATTTAAAATATTTTCCCATGGGACTTTGCTGGTGAGCCAGTGGCTAAGACTCTGCGGTCCCAATGCAGGGGGCCTGGGTTTGATCCCTGGTCAGAGAACTAGATCACGCATCACAACGGAGAGTTTGCCTGCCACAACCAGAAACTGATGCAGACCAATAAACAAATTAGAATATTTTTTAAAAATAAAATACTTTAAAAGATTATTTGCCCTCAAAAGCAATGACCTAATTATGAGGGGTTAGGGGAGAACATTAAAACTTTTTAAGACTTATTATTATTCTACGCTTACCTAATTTTACACCTTAGCCTTGCTTTTGTGTTATGTGTCTGGGGTAGGTTGGGACAACTCTAATCTTTTCAGTAGTAGGGTTCCTGTCTCCATTCAGCCTTTGTGCATTCTGCAGCTGTAACTGTGGCTCACGGGACCTTTAGCTGTGGAATGCAAACTCTTAGCTGTGGTATGTGGGATCTAGTTCCCTGACCAGGGACCTAGGCATTGGGAGCATGGAGTGTTAGCCACTAGAACACCAGAGAAGTTGCAGATCCAAAACTTTAATTAAAAATAAATTTAAAAGTAATCTGCCAGATTTCTGAACAAGGTCGCTGCATAGCTTTAGTGTCCAGGGACCTTTTGTATTCAGTTTGACTTTCCCCCAGGAAGACAAATATGTTTTGAAGTTGTAAAAAAGGGAGCCAAGGTGTGTGGGGCCAAATCCTCTCTTTTGAGGATTTGCTCTCCTCAGATCAAATGCTCTCCTGATGTATTCTCTTCCATGCGTTTTAGAATTCTAATTCCAACTCCATCTGCAAGTATGTGAAATCCCTATGACATACTCTTGGCAGGAAAAAAAAAAAAGACTAATTTTTTGCATTATAAATATCTTATCCACAGGTAACAGCATGGGGGATTACACCCTTTTCTCTACTTTTACCTATATTTGAAATTTCCAATAATAAAACATTCAAAGAGCATTTGATTTAGCACTGAAAAACATAAATTTTTTTTTATGAATTCAAAGAAGTATAGGCAATCGAAAGATTACTTTAAATCTAGGATGCTGTTTACGCATGAGAAAACAAAGCATTTAAAATGAGCATCAACTTGCAGTTGCTCCTGTTAGGAACAGCCCCAGGGCTGATTGCTTCTTGATGGCAGAAACATTTGGAATCTTCAGTTCACAACAACATGTGCTTCTTGGGCGTCATCCTGGGGTTGAGTTTTAGCTGCTTACTTACATATACTATGTAAGTAACAGGTTTGGACACCAAACTGTTTCTGAGCACAGGGTGATATAAGGTGCTGGCTGGGGCTTGACCACTCTGATGATGTACAGAGAGGCAGAAAGTCTTCACAGAAGTTCAACACTGGAAGTGCTGCAGAAATAATACTGCAGCGAGGAAGGTTCCACTTCCATCTTTGTGTCATAAAACCTTAGGCAGCAAGCAGCTTTTTTGCACAATCGTATGGGGCCCCTCAGGAAAATATCTTGGGGATAATATTTAAAATTAGAAGGCTATAAATCCTGTAAAGGAGGTAGCAGTGGGCTGACATAGACAGAATTTATACTTAGAAGTAATGTTTCATCAGTACCAAATCTACTCAGCTCTGAACTACATTGCCATGACTAGATGATGCTGACCTCACTGACCAATCTGAAAGCTGGCAGTATTTGGGTTTGGTGATTGCTAACTTCAGAACTCATAAATATTATGTAACTCTAGTCTTTTTGCCTCTAGCCAACCAGCCTGACTCCAATTTTCAACCACAAGTGGCAAACTGACACTGAAATTTTATGAGCTCTGCCATATTAGTAATGCACATTTCCTTTTGAATTATTCTAGCCTGAAGCAGATTATAATTATTGTTCCTTTTCCCACACAGATCTGAAGATCTATAAGTGGTTCAGGTGGCAACATCAATGTTTCAATGTTCCACGTAGGCTGGTAAATAAAAGCCCGTATATGACAAATGAAAAGCAGATGGATTTTTGTATTGCTAAAATTTTAAATATCTTAGCTAATTAAAGCTTGGTCCCTGTCAGAGTGTGTCCATGGAAAATGATTCCCTATCTTATTAGAGATGTTTTTCATCTTACTATCAAATAAATGTATGCTGTACAGTTTGCTTAGAGCAGAATACTCAGGTAGTCAGTGATCCATACTAGGGATAAAGTTAGTTCTACACCAAGATAAATATGTGGTCTTAGCTGTTGGAAAACATTTTCTGACATAAACAAGATGGCTAAGTTCTAGGCTAACCCATTTGCCCAAGATGTAACTAAAATACTACACGTTTGCCATGAAAACAAAAAGCTAGGAAACAATTCAGCTGCAAATACCTAATATTTTAGCTACATTATGGGTTTTCTGGGCTAGCCTGGGAATGTTGCTCCCATTCACAGTGCGGTTTCTAGAGGAAAAGATGTTCTATCTGGACAGTGAGGGAAAGTGAAATGTCCACTCTATGGCCTCTTCCTCTCCAGGTCCTACTTGAAAGGGGATGCAGGCTGAGTGGCCCTGAAAATACTACAGAGGAGAGAAAGCCAAGTCTCATTCCTTCTCATAAGAGCTGTACCAGCCCCAGAGGCAGGATCCTCATGTTGCTTCAGCTTATTCCAACTCACAGAGCAAGTGAAAGGAAGCAACTCCGCTTTGAAGTTCAAGCAATACCCCCTCCCCGACCCTTAGCACTGGAATGAACATTTCAAGCCCCAGTACAGCCACCCGGACAGGAAACATGGTGGTTCTCCCCGACTACTGTCACTCTGCCCAGAGTTCACCAATACGGGCCGGAGGCCCATTCATAACTTAGGTGGAGCCAGTGGGGCTGGACTGTCTAACTTCAGTTCTGGCTCTAAGATTTACTAGCTACCAACCTTCAGCAATTTACATAAACATTCTGTGCCTCAGTTTCTTCATCCATTAAAAAAGGGGAAATAAAAAAATTATGAGGATTAAAATAAGTTCATATGTATTAAGTACTTATCAGTATGGCACCTGGCACTCAGAGATCAAGAAGCTGAGCATGGCAGCTGGCACTCAGATACTGCTGGAGAGAGTGTTGATTGGTTCAACTACATTGCAAAATTGTCAGAATGAAGTCACTAGTTCACCCCTAGAAATACACATAACAAAAATGCATAGAGGTTACAGAGAAGCACCAAAAGCCATCTATAAGAATGTCTGTAATAGAGAACAGTGGAACTAACTCAAATGCCCATCAAAAATAGCATGGGTAAATTATGATAAATTCATAAAATGGAAGACTATGGTTTTTCCAGTGGTCATGTATGGATGTGAGAGTTGGACTGTGAAGAAAGCTGAGTGCCGAAGAATGGATGCTTTTGAACTGTGGTGTTGGAGAAGACTCTTGAGAGTCCCTTGGACTGCAAGGAGATCCAACCAGTCCATTCTAAAGGAGATCAGTCCTGGGTGTTCATTGGAAGGACTGATGCTAAAGCTGAAACTCCAATACTTGGGCCACTGCATACGAAGAGTTGACTCACTGGAAAAGACCTGATGTTGGGAGGGATTGCGGACAGGAGGAGCAGGGGACGACAGAGGATGAGATGGCTGGATGGCATCACCGACTTGATGCACATGAGTTTGAGTGAACTCCGGGAGCTGGTGATGGACAGGGAGGCCTGGCACCCTGTGATTCATGGGGTTGCAAAGAGTCGGACACGACTGAGTGACTGAACTGAACTGAACTGAACTGACTGATACAGGAATCAAAACAAATGTAGCTACAGACAATAATATGGATGGATCTTCAAAATATAAAATCATCAGTCAGAAACAAAAAAAGAGAATCTGTGATTTTATTTATATAAAGAAAAAAAACAAGCAAAATTGCATCATACTCTTTAGGAATCTATACATGGGAGTAAAACTATAGACAAAAGCAAGAAAGTGAATACTATTAAAGTCAAGACTGTGATTAGCTGGAAGATGATAAAGAGATGTAGACTGGGAAAGACAATGAGTGCTCTTCTGAGGTACAGGCCGTGTTCTGAATTTTTTTTAAACTGGCACAGTAGTAATATATGTGTTTTATAATCACTCATTAAATTACTCATTTGTTTTGCATACGGTTCTCTTTGTATATTATACATCACAATAAAGCGCTAGAGGGGACAGAGAAAGAAGGCAGGAAAAGAAGAAAGGAAAGAAGGAGGGAGGGAGGGATAAAGCTAGAATCAGAAAACAAAATAAGCCAAAACAATATGAGAAAGATTCTAACAACTTGGTTTCTGTGTGTTATAATGCAAGTAATTCAAAATATTTCTTAATATGTTAAATTCAAGCAATTTTTAAAAATCAAGGAAAATAGGAAATCAAATAATTCACAATTCTTACTATACAGTGAAAATATTACTATCATAGTTATCTATATTATGCATCCCTGATGGTTCAGATGGTAAAGGATCTTCCTGCAATGAGGGATTCCTGGGTTCCATCCCTGGGTTGGGAAGACCCCTGGAGAAGGGAACAGCTACCCACTCCAGTATTCTGGCCTGCAGAATTCCAAGGACGGAGGAGCCTGGCGGGCTACAGTCCATGGGGATGCAAAGAGTTGGACATGCCTGAGGGACATACAGTCTATGTTATAATTAATCGACTAAGCTATGAGAAATTTGTATTAGAAAAAAATTAAAATGAATTCTCATAATTACTCTATTACTATAAACTAGTTAATAAATATACTTGATGGCCATGTAACTATTCTTATTCTAGGACTTTTTGGCTACTATAATATACATGGAACAACAATATTGCTTGCGGAAGCAGAAAAAGCTACCAAACTTTCTTAGGGGGAAAACCGTATCCTTTCAGAAACTTTATAATAACTACGGTAAAACAACTGACATGTTTGTAGAAATTTTAAAAACAATTTAATACAGATTATTTAATTTGGCCCAACAACCTGTGTAAAGTAAACTGAGAAGATATTCCTGCATGTGCTTTTCAAGCAAAAAAACCCCTGAGACTCAAGGAGGTTCAGGGATTTCCACAAGATCACAAAAGTTACAAGTGGCAGATCTGAGTTTCAAACCTAAACCTATTTTTTTTTAAACTTTTTAAAAATAGAAAATTAGAAACATATGCAAGGATAGACAGATTACTATAACAAACTCCCATGTACCCGTCATCTAGCTTTAACAATTATCCACTCACGCTGATCTTGTTTAACCTACAGCTATCTTCCCTTCCCACTGAACTATTTGGAAACCAATCCTAGACACCATATCTGTAAATATTTCAGTATGTATATCTAAAAGATAAGGACACTTTATAAAGAATAAACAATCTAAACTTATTATATCTAAAAAATTAATAGTAATTCCTTAATATATCAAATAGCTGTAGTCTTTAGGTACTCTCCTTTTGTTAAATACATATATATCAATTATACATATAATTATATAAACTTTTTATTAAACAAATGGTTTTTTAAAACAGGATCCAAAGAAGAGGCTACACATTGCATTTGTTTGACATGTCTCTTATGCCTGTTTAATCAATGCTTCTCCTTTTTTCTTCCATGTAATTTATTTGTTAAAGAAATGCATTGCTTTGTCCTTAGCATCTCCCTTATACTGGAATTCACTAGTTATACCTAATGGTATCTCCTTTCCATATATTTCCTACGGACTAATATTAAACCCAGCGATCATTTTGATTCAAGTTCTTTTTCTTTTGTTTTATTGGCAAGAATATTTAAGGGCTGGTGGTGCTCTGACAGTTGTCTCTCTTATTGAGATACTAGCAGCCCCTGACAGTGCCTAGATCCATTGATTGCTTAGGGATTTACCAAGTGGTAATATTTCATTAGTTCTTCTGAATTTGTTGGCAGGAATATCTCTATAAAGAAATTCTTTCTTTTCCCAGATTACTGTCTGGTCGGCCTGAGTTCATACAGAGAATCAAGCTAAAGGCTTGATCCTTTCTCCCTATTTCACCAGTTTTCAGGATAGCTAGTTAAAAACGCAGAGCTCTGAACAATAAATTTAGTGTTCTTAATCAGAGATTAGATAAAATTTGTATCTAAAAGATGCTAATCTAAAATATCATTTATTTCTATGTACATGATTTCTATATGAAAGACTGAGTCAGTGAAATTTAATTGCACTTGGGAAGTAAAAACACTGGTCAGACTCAGCAACATTTTGTTAATTTTTATCATAAAGTAAAAACATTAGTCACTCGGGCTTAATATATCATATATCTTCTGCATCCTTTTCTTCTCACACTTTCACTTGTGGGGGAGGTGGGTGGGGCTAGAAGATTAGAGGTAAAAAGACAGGACTGCAATTGAAAGGAGGGGGGAACCCAACTCCAAATGGATTTTTCTTTAAGAAAGAAATCCAAAACCAAAAGAAAACAGGTAAAATTAGCTATTGGAAATTATGGCCATGTGAATCAACCCTTTCTCCCCACATCTGGCAGCACTTAGCTCCCCGAGGGTACACTTGGTGCCCCAGGGCACCGTTACATATGTTTGACCAGCCGGGCAACAACAAAGGACGCGGACGCTATAAAAAGAGGCAGCAGGTAACCATCAGGCTGGCCAAATGGCTGAGGCACTTTGCAAACACACAATGAAGCAACTGGTTATTCCCATGGCTGAAAAGTCAACGAGGGAGGGCTGTATTTTAGGATTCAAATTCCACAGCGCGCCTCTCTAAGTCACTGGGTTACTTCCTTGTTTTAATCAGGTCCACAAATCCTCCCTTTTCTTTCAGACACTCGGGGAAAAACATCGGAGACAGGCTGTATAAAGCAACCCTGTGTGCTTGCCAAAAGCCCATCTAAGAATTCAACTGGACGGTTTTCTGGACTCTCCCCCAGACTCTCCCCCAACCAGTGAAGGTGCCAAGTTATTCTGCACACCCTGTGGCATTCTGCTCACAAATGAGACAGAAACGTTTGTGAGTGACATGGTCCATCTGCTTATACCCATTCTACAACTCAGATGAGTACAGTACAGTCAGTTTTAAACACGGCTCCCACATGAGCAGTCATTTCATAATTAGCAAGTAGAGTCTCTGCCTTTCCCACAGCCTGAAGGCCTCTTTTGGAGCCCTTGGTACTGGAGTATCTCCCTTCTCTCCCACCAAGAATGTCCATCCTCCTCTCTACCTCTTCACTAAGACTATTAAAAACACACCACCTCATTTCTTCTAATCCAGTCTTAGCCAAATACAGGAATGATAACAGCCATTAAACAAAGGCTTTGTGTGGATATTCCCTTAACCCAAAGGAATGATTCTAACTGTTGGAAATTTTTGGTTTTACAGTGGAGATATTTGGAAGCCAGCGGACCCTTCCAATGTTTTCAGCTATACCATTGTTAATAAGCTGTTTCATAAACATGAAGCTGTGAGGGGAAAAAAAACTATAAATGTCTTTAGCCTCCCTTTCCAGTGACATATTTCTGAATTACGAGTTTTTGAAAATGAGAAGCACTTACAATGAAATATTTCTAAATTATATTTAGTTTTTACTACATAAATTCTTAAAACTAAGCAACAGAAATATTTCTTGATGTATCATTCATACATACATATATACATACGTGAAAGTGAAAGTGAAGTCACTCAGTCGTGTCTGACTCTGCGACATACGTAGGAGTGTTATATATGTCGTGTCTGACTCTTTGTGTGTCCGACTCTTTGCGACATACGTAGGAATGTTATATACATACGTAGGAGTATTAAATTATAGAATTAAGACATCTTTTAGCAAATGTATCACATTCAATTAAATATTTGGAGAAGTTAAATATATTTCAATTTTTAAGTAGAGAAGAAAATTACATGAAAGATTTTATTAAGAAACTCATTGATGTTGTTCCAGGGTCTCCAACTTGACATAAAAGGCAGAAAGGTAACAGATGACTGCATTACTATTGTTTGTGACTTTATTAAAAAACCAGAAGCATACCAAGACTTTGAATTTTAAAAGATACTTTCAAATACTGAAGGCTGGGGCCAGGGTTCATGGGTTAAGAATGCAGACAGAGGTTTGTCCAGGATATCTCTCCTGTAATGTGATAGCAATGTTGCATCACACATCCTCAGCCCCCTTATTTCTTGCCTGCTTCAGTTCATTTCCACCTCTGCAATATGGTTTGCTGTTTTTTGTTTTGTAATGTAGGCTTAAAAATGAGAAGGCATTTTTAAGAGAAGGCAATGGCACCCCACTACAGTACTCTTGCCTGGAAAGTCCCATGGACGCAGGAACCTGTTAGGCTGCCAAGAGTCGGACACGACTGAGTGACTTCACTTTCACTTTTCACTTTCACGCATTGGAGAAGGAAATGGCAACCCACTCCAGTGTTCTTGCCTTGAGAATCCCAGGGATGGGGGAGCCTGGTGGGCTGCCGTCTATGGGGTCGCACAGAGTCGGACATGACTGAAGCAACTTAGCAGCAGCAGGCTTAAAAATGAGCTAAGTCAGGTTGCATGAGTTTGAGGCAGTTACTTTTGTAGACTATAATTGTTCATCCACCTGCTATTTTGGAAAATGTTTTCCATAAAGCTCATACTACCATGGACTCGAAGACCAGGAAACATAGTCCGTGTCTTTGCTTCACTTGTAATATAGACAGTTTCTTCTATTCAAGCTTTTGCTTAGATTTTACAAATGGGCAAGAACTAAACAATGCTGGAGTTTCTACAGTTCAAGGAGTTTTAGGTCTATTTTTCACAAAAATGAGATATTCTAAAAGTGAATAAATAAGTACATTTATAATTATTGACAAAAGTAAACTGTACTTTGAAAGGTGACACATTCTCTGCAGAGTTTATTGATCATTTCTTCATTTGTTATGGTTTGACCACATACTCCTTGCTGAATTCTGATTCTTCTGTTTTCCTTCTTTATTCAAATTGTGTTGTATCTAGAAGACTAAAAATGGCCTATAAGCCTATAACGTCCATATGGACTATAATGGCCTATAAGGTTGGGCTTCCCTTGTGGCTCAGCTGGTAAAGAATCCGCCTGCAATGTGAGAGACCTGGGTTCGATCCCTGGGTTGGAAAGATTCCCTGGAGAAGGGAAAGGCTACCCGCTCCAGTATTCTGGCCTGGAGAATTCCATGAATTGTATAGTCCATGAGGTTGCAAAGAGTTGAACACGACTGAGTGACTTTCACTAGTATAAGGCTGCTTTAACAATAAATACATGGTTAAAGTAGCATACTAATCATGATAAGCTGATGAGAAAAGCAAGGACCAAGTTAGAACATGTTTCTAATGTTCTTAAATTATTTAAGCGAATTTATATCTATAATGGACACTAAAAACAAGCACTGTCCTTCATTTATTACCCCTAAGAAACTGATTTTTAGTCATAGCTTCAAGTTCTTACATATCTATATATATTTGTCATGTTGATCATAGCAAATTAAACTTATTTTTCCTTGTAAATCTTCCTTTCATAATGCCCATGATGTTACTGGTAGATGAAAAACTAAGTTGAAGATCACATACACATGCTACCATTAGAAACACATATGCATAGAGGTTTGCACATGCATAGAAAAACAAAGCCTAGGTGAAGATAATTACTAAGTTTTCCTGCTTAAAATTCTTCAATGTTCATCAACTGCTTTTAGAACAGAATTCGTTTCTCAGAGTTGATGAAGGTCCTGCGTGCTTTGGCCCTGCCTTCTCTCCCTGTCACTCACAGCCAGCCAGCCACCAGGCCCCCTTTCCTCTTCTCAGACACAGTACGTCCTTTCTCGTCTCTGCATCTGCTCTTTCACCAGCTCCTCACGTCACTGGCTCATTCACATCCCTCAGGCCTCAGCTCAAATGTCGCTTCATCAGAGAGGCCTTCTGGGACCACTCTCTCTAAAGTGGTCTCCCCGGTTACTCACTCCCTCTTAACTTTGTTTATTCCCTTCCAAGCACTTTCCCATTGCAGAGTTATCGTGTCTAATTGTGTCTTCTCGTCTCCCCTAGCAGGATACCAGCTCCACCAGGCCTAACCCACAGCACCTACCCTCTCCTGCTGTGGGAAATCTTTAGTACTCTGCATTGGAATTTTCTTCTCAGAGTCTAATTTTCACAATTTGGATTTCACTTTCTTATCAAAAGAACTAGTCACATGAGCAAACTCTACAGTGGGTATAAAGTAACTTGCTACCTGAAAAGCTAGAGATGAGAAAACTTCATGAAAATGTCAGTGCAAATAACATTTGTAGATAAAAGTGAGGAAAATTATTTTTTTTTTTTTGCCACTTCAAGTGAGTTGGTTTAATTCCAGGTAGTACACAATTCAGGACAGAACAAAGACTTAAGAACACACTTTAGAAAGATTCTTGGCTGGATTATGTGGATCTCATAGCTCAAGCAGAAATGGCTGAGAACTAAAGACTAGTTGAGCTACCATATAATTTAAGAAAATGATTTTTGAAATCACAATGTAAGTCAGGGGAAAATCAAATAACACATCTATATGTGCTTATATGTGTATAAAATTATATATACATATATAAAAGCAAATACACATATATATGCCTATATATATATAATTATACACATATATATAAAATCAAATACACACACATAAATATATAAATATATATATTTGATTACCTATAAGATGACACAATGGCTAATTCTAGACAGAGAGGTCTACGGTTTGATGTGTTAGGTTGGGAGTACTCTAGTATTTATCATCCTCCCCAGGGTGGACTCACTGTCTGCATACATGTAACCATCAGTATGTGGCTGTTGAATGAAGAAATGAACCCATTCATTCCCGGTAACTAGAGCGATCTTGGCATATCCAACATCATTCTTCTAGACCCCTTCACACACTCTGAAGGAGAAAACTGGGGTCTAGAGAACCAATGCAGTTATTGCTTTAAGTAAGAATTGTCTGCCCCTGATTCAGAAACCTCATGTTTGCTTTTAGGAGAAAATAAATAAATACAGGTATTAAAAACTCATTGTCTTCCCCTCAGGATGGGATGCTCTGACTCACTAGTACTTCTGCCAGGTCACTTTGCCTGCAACTGTGGTTTCATTATAGGGCCCTCAATTTCTGCTCAATTGTGTGGTCATCCATTCATCTTAAGATGTTTCAGAAATTGAAAAAAATGTTGAAGGCACTAGGAAAAATTTTACAGATTACTATATTGTGAAAATGAGACTAAGTGTGAAAGCAAGAAAGCTTTTCTGCTTTCTGCAGCAAACACAATGTCTAAGTAGGCAGCTATGGATTCACTGTGAAAGCTTTAAAAGCCTAACCTAGAAAAGGAAAAATCCATGAGGGAGAAGGAGAAAGTTCTTCCATGAACTACTTACTAAGTCAAATTACAGGGCTCTCCCTAGGTAAGAATAGCTCTCAGCTGCTAACACGACATAAAGAGAGATAAACAGACATGTGCCTTCTGATGGAAGGATATGACATTACCAATGGTGCATTTTAGTCCCCAAATTGAACTTTAATCTGATCAAACTTCAGGATGGAAGTGGTGGAATTTATAGGATATACAGGGGAAAGAAAAATGATAAATGACATCATGGGGATAAAATCAGAAAATCTAGACTGAGAAAACCTACGGAATAAATGACCTAGTTTCTTCAACAAATAAATCACAAGGGGAAAAAAAAAAGAAAGGGAAGGGAAACCTCTAGATTAAAAGATTAAAGGGATACATCAATCAAATGCAATGTGGAAACTGTGTTTGGTTCCTGATTCCAACAAATCAGCCTTGGAAAAAAAAGAGAGAGAGAGAATCAAAGAAATCTAGACACAAGATATATTTGATAGGGAATTATGCTCAAATTTTGTAATGTTTAATATGGTATTTTGTTTACAGTACTTTCAACATTTAAAGTTGCATACTAAATATGTCCAAGTTTTGTTTTGCAAATAATCTGTGGAGGAAGGGTATAGGGAGTAGACAGGGGTAGAAGTGAATGAACCACGATTAGTGAAGCTGGGTGATAGGTCCGTGGAATGCCCATTGTGCCATTCTCTCTACTTTAGTATATGTTTAAAATTTTCCCTAAGAAAAGCTAAAATAATCTATCAGTTAACATAGTACCATCAAAACACACCTATACCAGTTCTCATGTGGTCCAGTAATTACATCAGTATCACACCAGCCATTGATTAAAAGGCAGATTTCTGAGCTCTGCCCTAGACCTACTAATTCAGAAAACCCAAGTGTTAGAAGCTGGGATCTCTACTTTAACAAACTAAATGATTTTTATACACACTGAAGTTTCTTACAGAAATGATTCTTATAAACAATAAAGTCAGAGAACCCCTGACTGGTCATTTTGTGTCAGGCTTCACTTCTCATTTTCCAAGTGAGAAAATCAAAGAAGAAAGATAAATTAACTGGCCAGAGTTCACTTTGAGACCCTGAAGGAGTTGAGATCTTTGAGGCTCTCAAATCTTAACTTTACAGTTTATTGTTTAAGCTCCGAGCAACATGGCCTCATTTAAAATACATTATCATTTGCTTTTAAAAGTTTGGTTCAAATTCCACCACAAGCCATTCTCCCTTTTAACCCTTTGAGATTAAAACACATACAACAGAAGTACCACAGGGGTCCCATGTATCTTTAAAAAGAGACCTCTATCAGGATACAAGGGATAGCTTGGCATTCTGATAACAGTAGAGGTGTTTATGGCCAAACCCTGAGATAGGGCTGAAAACCAAAAGCCCCTTTCCATGTGATAGGGCCTTAGTGTAAGGTATACAGCAGGCAGTTTACCTGCCTACCATTAGTGAAGATTGTGTGTCAGGAGGTCACGTCCTTTTCCATGGGTAGGGGTGTGGAGGCAACTTCTATCTGCCCAGAGAGGTCATTGGTTGAGGGCATGACGTGGGTTTCTTGGAGCTCTTCTTGTTTGTAAAGACACTCTTGGCTTCCATGCTTGGTAACGGCCTTTCAAAAGATACTAGAGTATGAGGTGGGTACATTTTTCTATTTACCTAAAGGGCTGACATTCACATCCCTCCCCCATTCTGATATTAATCCAAGTGGCTTAATTTCAAATTAACAGGGGATTTACCAGCTGAGCCACAAGGGAAGCCCAGAATTAAAAATGGAGGTACACAAATCCTCTAATGAGCATAATCAGTACCTTCACCTTTTCTCCAACATTTTATGAACATTTTCAAACATACAAAAAATGTTCAAAGAATTTTACAGTAAACACATTACCTAGATTCTACCATGAACACTCTATTTGCTCTTTGTCATATTTCTAAATATTCCACTATCCACCTTTTTTTTTTTGGAAGCATTTCAAAGTAAAGTTTCAAAGATAGTAAACTTCTCCCCCATATTTCAACATGTATAAAATCAAACTGGAGTATGTGTTTAGAGTTCCTTTTTTTCTGTATTTTGAGGTAAAGTATACATATGCACAAAACTTCAAATCTTAAGTATATCATTTGATGAGTTCTGACAAATGTATACACCTGTGTAACCAAATACCTATTAAGATACAGACTGTCTCCAACATTGCAGAAGCTCTTTCTCTCCTCTTTCCAGCAAACCCCATGCTTACCCAGTACCTATGGAAATCCACACCATCAGGGACTGAAATTATTATCAACACCTCTCAAATAGAATAACAGCCCAGGGCTAATCTTTTCTCAGATCACATGAACATGATATGAGAACCAAAACCGCAAACCCTGAAGAGTTTTAGGCTTTTCGTACTTGATTATATCTCCGAATTTCACTTTAAAAGTTCTAAATTGAATTCAAATCTAATTTGTGACTTCTGACTGTTTCCAAGAAAACAGACAATTTGTCTATAATGTTTTATCAGGGCAAACCTCCAGGAATAGTTAGTATAGAGGAAAAGAATCATAAATGCATTTTAAAAAGAGACTAAAAATAATTCACATAGGAAATGCAATTAAGTTTAATTACCTTGAATGTTAATACTCCCCCTTCAATCATAAAAACAAACGTTTGAAATATACTCTAATGAAAGGAAAAGCCCCTCATATATTACACAGGGAAAAATAATACATTTCCTTAATATTTGAATTTTTATTATTATTCTAAATCTCATACAACCCAGATTGCAAAAATTAACGATTCTGTTCATACTACTATTTTCTACTCATGTAAGCAAAAGCAGTAATGTTCTAAGGATATTCTTAGGGTATCTGCAAACGACCCATAAACAGCAGCTTTTTTCTTATTTGTTTAATAACTGCTGTCATTCTTTTTGTAAGCAGCAATCACAAGATGTCAAACAAATTCTGCCTTGACTGTGGGTACTGATAGATGTCTCTGCTTGTTTTTAATAAAAACAAAAAAATTTTCCCTGCATTAATTACCAACACTGGAGAAGCAGGGGCATGGCTGGGATGTTCACCAGCCTCTGGGCAAGCAGAGATGCAGCACAGAAAACCACAGAGCAAGCTCACTGCCCGAACAGAATGCCGGAACACATTTTTCTTTAACTCCCTTGGGGACCCTGGGACGCAGTCTTAGATTCCCTTAAAGGGAAAAGCAAGAGCCTGCAGGGGGCAGGGCGAATCCCCGCTCATCAGTCACAGACAGCTCCTTCGGGCCTGGATCCAGGCAGTCTGTACTTCTCAATACAATGAAATGTAGGCGCCACCAGGTAACAGTAGTGGTCAGAGAGCTTGCCAGAAACCTGTAACTCAAAACTGAAAAATGAAATTAAAAGGCTACTTTGGCCAGGCAATTTCTTTCTGCAGGATGCAATAACTGCAAACTACAAAGCCAAAGAAACAGACAATTCTTTGTATGTTTTAAAATTTCTTTCTTCCTAATGTGACACAATGTCTGCCAGAAAAAACAGAAACGAGTGTTTTCAAATTTGTATCTCACGACTGACCTGTACTCTTTCGGCAAAACTTCGCCCACTCTTCCTCCTTTCTTCTTTCCTTCCCGCATTGTACGGGGCTGCGGGGTGGGGGTGGGGTGGCTTATGGCAGGGAGCCCAGGCCGGCTGGCTGGCCGAGGTCTTGGGTGTATCCGGAGGGCAGGTACCAGGGGCAGGGACAGCGGAGCAGACGCCTGACCCTGTCCTGTCAATAAACCTTAACCCCGACCTGCCAGGCCTCGAGCTGGGCTAGTCTCTGTCTAGCCTCTGTCTCTAATTGCTCTAAAAATGACTCTTCATTTAAAAGTATCTTTGTGTAAATACCCCACAGGAACTGACAGTCATCAGAATTGCCACAGAGTTATAGTTTTTTAAAGGGGTGCGAGAAAAGTCATTTTCTACCTCATGTGGAAGGACTTGGAAAACAATTTCAACTGCTGTGCAAGACAATACTCATCACTCTTTTAGCTGACTCTGCAGGCAACATCAGTTTGACTTTTAAGACTGTTTACAGTGAAATATTTGATCTTTTGATGAAGTTATTTGAAAGTAAAGATGGATACGTGATTTTCTCCACAAAACCAGCTTACTCCTGAGCACCCAAAGAGGTAAAGCTAAAGCCCAGTGCTTCTCATCCATACGATGAGGCTTCCTTATAAATTCTAAAAGGACCCAAACTTTCTATCTAAACATGAAAATCCAAACTAAAAATTAAAAAGGGGAAGTGGAGAGATAAGGAAAGAGGCTTTGGAATGAACTGTTTTTTGTTTTTTTTTTAAATTAATAAAATTAAATCAGCCTTTGCAGATCAGTGTAAAACACAAACTTCTTTTTACTGCTTTGTGGCTTAATTCTGTTTCCTTTTTCTTTATAGTGGTAAAAAATTTGTATCATATAATTTACTAGGACTCCTTGAGAGCAATTCCTTAAATTATTTCTCTACTAACATGTAATAACATAATGGGAAAGACAGTTATTGTCAATTCTATAAAAGGAAACAAGACTTGAATTTTGCAAATCCCAGATTCTCTTCCAATTGGGTGCAGGTTAAATTCTGCCTTTTAAAGTATGGCTTATTTAAACAACTCAAATTAAATAAACTATTCTTTCCAGTAATTTATTACTAAGTCTTGACAAAATAAAAGAAAGTTATCCCTCTCTGTTCCATTATCCCCTCAATTTTTATCACCTTCTAAAATACTCCGAAGAATTGATGCTTTTGAACTGTGGTGTTGGAGAAGACTCTTGAGAGTCCCTTGGACTGCAAGGAGATCCAACCAGTTCATTCTAAAAGAGATCAGCCCTTTGGGTGTTCTTTGGAAGGAATGATGCTAAAGCTGAAACTCCAGTACTTTGGCCACCTCATGCGAAGAGTTGACTCATTGGAAAAGACTCTGATGCTGGGAGGGATTGGGGGCAGGAGGAGAAGGGGACGACAGAGGATGAGATGGCTGGATGGCATCACTGATTCGATGGACGTGAGTCTGAGTGAACTTTGGGAGCTGGTGATGGACAGGGAGGCCCGGCGTGCTGCGATTCATGGGGTCGCAGAGTCGGACACGACTGAGCGACTGAACTGAACTGAACTGAAAATACTCTGCAATTTATTTAATATATTTATTGCCTATCAGAGCAAGCTCCTTGAGGGTAGAGATTTTTGTTTGTTTTGTTCATTGATGTGTTTCAAATAACTAGAAAAGCAGTTCATAGCAAGTCCTCAATAAACAGTCTCAGAATTAATAAAAAATTGAACAGATTAAGCAAAGGAAAGGTGGGCATGGAAGAAGACTGCCTATGCTTTTCTTTGTCTTTAATCAACTACCCAAACGCCTTTCCCCCCTCTGCAATGCCAGTTAAAATGCAAGGAGGAAAAATCTGGACATTTGAATTGAAAGATCTTAGAAACCAACTAAAACTGAGGTCTGAGTCTTCAGAATTCTCCAAGAAGCTTATTGAACATACAAAGTTCCAGACCCTGCTCTATATCTACTACAGAATCCCAATGTTCAGGCCATTTATTGCCCAGAAGGGAAAAAAAGATAAATCAATTAACCCACAGTGGTTGTTGTTTAGTTGCTCAGTGTCAGATTCTTTGAGACCCTAAAGACTGTAGCCCACCAGGCTCCTCTGTCCATGGGATTTTCTGGGCAAAAACACTGAAGTGGGTTGCCAGTTCCTCCTCCAGGGGATCTTCCTGTCCAGACCCAGGGATGGAACCCACATCTCCAAACCCGAGTCTCCTGCATTGCAGACAGATCCTTTACCACTGAGCCACCACGGTCACAGAGAGTCCAGCATGACTGAGCAACTGAGCGCACACACATGCATGCAACCCACAGATACAAAACAGCACTAGAGGCACCAAAAGGACGCTGCTGGAACTATGTGTACTGAATTTTAAAAAATGAGCATAAACAGAATACCTGATGAAAACTAGTGGTGATATACGCATTTCACACAGAGAACAGTCTTTGTAAAACCTCTAGGTGTCATGGTTTGAGGGAAGAGTGCCCATCACAAGAACAGAGATGCAGGCTGAGGGTCAAAATGTGGAGAGCTTTGTGTTCTAAAATAAGGAGTGTAAAAAACTGTGGGAAGACATTAAAGACTTGTGATTCTAAATGCATAATATAGTTTAGGACTGGGATAGCCTATACCAGAGAAGGCAATGGCACCCCACTCCAGTACTCTTGCCTGGAAAATCCTATGGATAGAGAAGTCTAGTGGGCTGCAGTCCATGGGGTCACTAAGAGTCAGACACGACTGAGCGACTTCACTTTCACTTTTCACTTTCATGCATTGGAGAAGGAAATGGCAACCCACTCCAGTGTTCTTGCCTGGAGAATCCCAGGGACGGTGGAGCCTGGTGGGCTGCTGTCTGTGGGGTCGCACAGAGTCGGACATGACTGAAGCGACTTAGCAGCAGCAGCAGCAGCCTATATCTAACTAGAGGACAGTTAGCTCTGGAGAATGAATAGATAGATGGGTCAGCAAAGGACTGGCAGCTGAAGCCATAGGCTGCCAACTAAGGGACCTGCCTAAGGTCACATGGCAAGTTATACCCAGAGCTGAAGTTACCACTCCTCATTCAGTCTTGTGTTCCAACTTCTGTACTACTTATAGAAATATCTCTTAAGTAAGCCTTTTATCACAGATAAAGAAAACATTTCTAATTATGTTTTATCTTATTTGTTATATCCAACAGAATAAGTTATCCTTCAAATCTTGACTGCAATTTATTAGAGTCCTTACTTTCTCATTAATTTGTCAATGGCCATGAAGACAAGTTGATCACCTTAGTGATCCATGGCATGAAAGTCCTCTTTATTTTCCAGATGCATCTATTTTCTAGTAACTTTTTTTTTTTACTTTTCTGCTTTTTTATTTTAATCATTACAGTAAGTTATCTATCTCTGTTCTTAATAAGCAGACACAAGTTTACAGGACTCAATTCCATCAACTACCCTGAGTTTCATTTCAAACATCAATGGCAGTTGCACCTCTCTGATAGGGCTCTTCTTACTCAATGACGTTAGCATCATTTAGATGCTCCTTTCAACATTAGAAAAAATAAGTTATTTGTAGCTACAGTCTCAATTAAACTTCCATTTTTCACATAAACAAAGTGAATTTTCCTTGGAGTTTTAAAGACTTTCTTTTAATTACTACCTTGTCTCATTTTGGGTTAAAAGGTTTTCCCTTATATCCAAATAATGGTGCTACTCTTGGCAAGATGACTACATTTCACTCATATAGTTATTTAGTTCTTAGCCTCTACAGAATCTTGTGTATTTTCTGTGGCAGGGTATAGGAATTACTCATACTCCTGCCTTAGAAGACTTGGTAATCCACTGATGTGACAAGGTTAGTGTGAAAACTATTACCAGTATAACAGCCATGGCTCACAGTAAGTGATCGTGGAAAAAATGATCGTCTCAGCATCCATTCCAACCTCCTCCTCACTCATGTTCTGTACAGCAGAGACTCAAGAACTAAGAACTCTGTTTCCCAGACTCCCCTACATGGAGGTTCTACACCTGAATTTCACCCTACCAATTAGAAACATTCATGGGAGATTTGAAGCAGGGAATGTGATAGAGGCATCATTTCAGCTGAGTCCGTCATTCTTTCTTTGGCTAGTGAGCACAATGTGGAAATGTTAGGGTTTTCTGAGCAGTGTCCTCCATTGGCTTCCTGCATTGGCTTTGTGAGTATCCAGAAGCAGTTGGAGGTGGTGGCAGCTTAACTCCCCTGGGGGCCAGTACAGAGAACTGTCCTGGATGTTGTCCCTGCATGCTCAGGGGTAGTAGAGAGGGTCAGTAAATCCCTTTGATGAAGCTAAGGCCTCAAGTACAAGCAGGACTTAGCCAGATAAGAACTGGGAAGGAGCAGTTCCTGTGCAAAGGTCCTGAGGAAGAAAGGGCTTAGGGAATGAGAAACCCTGAAAGACAGGCCAGTAGACAGGAGTGGAAGGACTGGAGAGTTGGGGTACTAAGCCTTGGAGGTTAGGATTTTCATGGTTAGTGCAATGGAAAGCCAAGGAAAGGTTTTAAGGGGGAGTGAACTGATTCAATGTGCTATTTAAAATGCCACCTGAGTATAGCATGGAGATAAATTGGAAGAAGTAATTTAGTGACTTTATAATAGTCTCTCTCATCTTATGGATGTATCATAGTTTAATCATCTATTTTATTAGACATTTAAGGAATTTCTAGTACTTTGCTAATATAGGTTAACACCATAATAGATATCCTTGAAACAAAATCTTTGGCAACATCTCTAGTTATTTTCTGAATACAGACTTCTCAAAGTGGAATTAAATAATTGAGTTCAAAGGTATGAAATTTGGGGGGCTTCCCTGGTGGACCAGTGGTTAAGACCGTGTGGTTCCACTGCATGGGATTCTGGTTCAATCCCTGGTCAGGGAACTAAGATTCCACATGCTACATGGCATGGTCAAAAATTTTTTTAATCTTTTTTTAATTTTTAAAAATAGGAAATTTTCTATTTTTAAAAAGTTTTTTTAAGGGATAAAAATTTTGACCATTAAATATGAAAACTTACTTCACAAATGGAGAAGGCAGTGGCACCCCACTCCAGGACTCTTGCCTGGAAAATCCCATGGATGGAGGAGCCTGGTGGGCTGCAGTCCATGGGGTCGCTAAGAGTCGGACACGACTGAGCGACTTCACTTTCACTTTTCACTTTCATGCATTGGAGAAGGAAATGGCAACCCACTCCAGTGTTCTTGCCTGGAGAATCCCAGGGATGGCGGAGCCTGGTGGGCTGCCATCTACGGGGTCGCACAGAGTCGGACATGACTGAAGCGACTTAGCAGCAGCAGCAGCACTTCACAAAAAGGATATCTTGCTACTTATCCAGTTAAATGATATCAACAGAAGATTATTTAAAAAGATGAAAAACTTCCATTTGTATGTAAAAAGTACTCCAATTATTTGTTTTTAAAAAATGGTAAGCACGTCATCAAAATCGGTACTGTTCAACTTCTCCATTGGGATGAGCCACATTTAAAACAATCATCACAGCCGGAATTTGGGACATCCTAAAAGAACCTCAATGTAATCTAAGCTTCTAAGGGTCCACCTATTTGTGATTTAACTTTTTTATAACAGTATTTTTGTTATAAATATATTCACAAAGCTGAAAAAAAAATGCTTTGTCAGACTGTGTTTCCCAGTGATGTGGCTGGTCAGGTTCAACGAAGCAGAGCTGTTTTGCTCTCTCCATTTTCGCTTCCAACCTCTCACAGGTGGCCTCTTTCACACGCAAATTTACCTCTTTTGTTCCTCATCTCAGCGACTGGCATGGAGAAGCACAAGCTTTCACCTCCTTACCTACTCCTTCCTACTCATTGTCTCATATACAGACCCGCCTCACACTCAAGGTCATATTTATTTTCTCTTCAGTTGACGTGATCCTTTCTCCCTCTCTCCCACACCCCTCTGCTCACTTGCATCTTTCCTCAGAATCCTCAGGCCTCCCCTCTCTCACAAGCTCCTGTCCTGGGTCCTTGTTCAGGGAAGGACTGTTGGTCAGAAAATCTGCCAAGGTGGCTGGGGGGATAATTGGGGCGAGGGTGGGGGTGCAGACGCACGGATGCTGGGCGTGAGGAGACCAGGTGGCCAGCCAGGGTTTCCCAGGCCCCCGTGGCAGGAGGGGGTGGGCCTGAACTAAAGGCTGGGGCCGCCAGAACAGGGGACAAAGGCCGAGTCCTGCTGCTCGCCAGCCGGAGCACATACACTTCAGACACCCAGAAACGCTCTGTGGCCTGGATGAGGTCTGAGAGTTGCCAGTTGGACATCCTGACCTAGACAACCAATTAAGGCATGTTCAAGGTCTGCTGAACAGAACAGTCTTCTAAACTAGGCTAAATCCCCTGTTCAGAGTTGCTGATTTTTATGCCCCTAAATTTTCCAGATCTATCATCATATTAATAGTAAGAATTAGAAGACAAAGCAGACAAGGGTTCTGAAAAAATCTGATGTACACTGAACATCAGAGTTAACGTACTTTTGGAAACAAACCAGGTGTCTGGTGAACACTGTGGGATCCACTAGGTATGCTTGATGAGAATCTGTGCTGGGAAGGAATTGAAGATCAAGGTCAGGAATGATTAATATGGATGCAGGAAGTCATCAACATTTAAGGACAAGCAATATGAATCTCATTAAATCTTCAATCGCTTCCTATTGCCTGAAGGAATTGGTGGTAGTCTAATGATTAAAGCAATAACATTAAAGTAGAAGACAATGTTAGAAAGTTAATCTGACCCTTATAAAAGAAGCTAGCACAAGGTACCAATCCACCTAAGAGACTTTACAAGACTCTCCTCAGCAGCTGTGATTTTTCTCTACTGGTGAATGAGACTTCCTTTTTTTTTAATCGAGATAACTGATCACCCTTCACATGCTTCCCCATGGGCCATCGTACTGCTCTCTGTCTGTCGTGTCTCCCACTTAACTCGCTGTATCAGCAGATCACACCTCCCTCCGCCCTAGCCTTCTCCTGCTGTGTCCCTCACTCGCATTTCTGATTGCAGCACCCCTGCGCTCGCCTGGCAATGCCCTGAACAGCTGCTATTCACAGAGCATAAAGTCGGGGAGAAATGACAGAAGACAACAGAGAGGAGCTGCCTTTTGTAACATCAATTCTTAGAGGGGCTGGTTTTCAGCTGCATGCACCAGCCAGTTGGCGGGGAGTGCGGCGAGGGTGTTCTTTTCATCCATGACCTATTTCTACTTGGTCTTATAGGAAAATCATAATCTTACTGATGACAGAGACAGAGTATGTGATGCCCCAAATTCAGAATCATCACAAGGCTGAGCAGAAGGATAAACAAGTGTAATAAATAGAATCCAAATGTGAAAGACAAATGGACCTCAAAAGTTAATTCTCCTAAATAAATATTTCAGTAATTAATAAGCTTTCTCTTGGATGTAGAAGGAATTTTTAGAAATCATGGTTCTATTACTAGCAGCCCTCCTTAGGGGGGGAAAACACTTTAGAAATGCCAATTCTAACTAAACGGTGGACTGGATTGACTTTTTACTTTCTTCTTTATACTTTTTTGGTTTTTGGCCATGCCACACAGCTTGTGGGATCTTAGTTCCCCAACCAGGGATTGATTCCAGGCCACTCAGGTGAAAACACTGAGTCCTCACCACTGAACTGCCAGGGAATTCCCTCTTCTTTATATATTTTTATAGTAGCTTAATACTTCCACTATGAATACAGTTAACCATTGGACAACCTGGTTTCAAGGGTGCTGATCCTCCTCGCAGGAGAACATCTGTGAATAAATATTATCTGCGGACTGTGTAGCTCTGTGGTACCTACTATAAAAAAAAAATTCATGTATAAGTGGACTTGTGCAGTTCAAATCTGTGTGGTTCAAGAGCCAACTGTAGTTATGAAGGGCTTATTATTAAGAACTGTGTGGCAGCCAAGATGGTTGCTAACTAGTAAGTAGCAGCATCAGGATTCAAACCTAAGGAGCCTGATTTGACACCCCACGTTCTTAGCCTCTGTTTATACAGCCTTCTTTGTATTACTTTTATAATCAGAAAGTACATTTTCAAAGTCTTTTTATTCCTAGGAAAAGCACTCCCCACGTGTTCCTCACTCCTCTGGTAGAAACAGAGACACTCTCGCCACTTCCAAGGGGACATGTCCCCCTTCTCTGCTTTCCATTGCTTTCCACCTCTTTCAGGTCCTCTCTCTCTCTAGGAAGCCCCCTGCTCTCCAGGATTTCCAGCGGTCCTTATCCCTTACCATTTGCCACCCTTCCCTCTGCTTCTAAACATAGCCAGGGCCTCTATGTCAAAAACAAAATGTATGTCCACACAAAACTTGCACACCAATGTCCACAGCAGCATTATTTGCAAGAGTCAAAAACTGGATGTAACCCAGATGTCCAACAAGTAAAGGAAATGTGATACTCTACTCAATGGGATATTATTTGGCAATAAAAAAAGGGATGAAGTACTGATACATACTTTAACAGGGATAAACCTTGAAAACATTGTCCTAAGAGGCCAGTCATAGAAGAACACACATTGTGTGGCTCCACTTATTTGAAATGTCCAAAATAGAACATCTACAGAGCCAGAAAGCAGATGAGTCGTTACCTAGGGCTGGTGAGGATAGGGGGCCAGGGGAGTAACTGTTAATGGGTAAGAAGTTTGTTTCATGGCTAGGTGGTGCTAGTGGAAAAGAACTCGCCTACCAATGCAGGAGATGTAAGAGACATCCTCGATCCCTTAGGTTAGGAAGATCCCCTGGAGGAGGGCAAGGCAACCCACTCTGGTATTCTTGCCTGGAGAATCCCATGGATAGAGGAGCCTGGTGGGCTACAGTCTGCAGGGTCCCAAAGAGTTGGACACAACTGAAGCGACTTAGTTTCATTGAGTTAGACAAGGCTATGGTCCTAGTGTGATTAGATTGACTAGTTTTCTGTGAGTATGGTTTCAGTATGTCTGCCCTCTGATGTCAAAGCCTTTGACTGTGTGGATCACAATAAACTGTGGGAAATTCTGAAAGAGATGGGAATACCAGACCACCTGACCTGCCTCTTGAGAAATGTGTATGCAGGTCAGGAAGCAACAGTTAGAACTGGACATGGAACAACAGACTGGTTCCAAATAGGAAAAGGAGTACGTCAAGGCTGTATATTATCACCCTGCTTATTTAACTTCTATGCAGAGTACACCATGAGAAACGCTGGGCTGGAAGAAGCCCAAGCTGGAATCAAGATTGCTGGGAGAAATATCAATAACCTCAGATATGCAGATGACACCACCCTTATGACAGAAAGTGAAGAGGAACTAAAAAGCCTCTTGATGGAAGTGAAAGAGAAGAGTGAAAAAGTTGGCTTAAAGCTCAACATTCAGAAAACTAAGATCATGGCATCCGGTCCCGTCACTTCATGGGAAATAGATGGGGAAACAGTGGAAACAGTGTCAGACTTTATTTTTTTGGGCTCCAAAATCACTGCAGATGGTGACTGCAGCCATGAAATTAAAAGACGCTTACTCCTTGGAAGGAAAGTTATGACCAATCTAGATAGCATAATTCAAAAGCCAACAAAGGTCCATCTAGTCAAGGCTATGGGTTTTCCTGTGGTCATGTATGGATGTGAGAGTTGGACTGTGAAGAAGGCTGAGCACCGAAGAATTGATGCTTTTTGAACTGTGGTGTTGGAGAAGACTCTTGAGAGTCCCTTGGACTGCAAGGAGATCCAACCAGTCCATTCTAAAGGAGATCAGCCCTGGGATTTCTTTGGAAGGAACGATGCTAAAGCTGAAACTCCAGTACTTTGGCCACCTCATGCGAAGAGTTGACTCATTGGAAAAGACTGTGATGCTGGGAGGGATTGGGGGCAGGAGGAAAAGGGGACGACAGAGGATGAGATGGCTGGATGGCATCACTCACTCAATGGACGTGACTCTGAGTGAAGTCTGGGAGTTGGTGATGGACAGGGAGGCCTGGCGTGCTGTGATTCATGGGGTCGCAAAGAGTCGGACACGACTGAGCAGCTGAACTGAAATGAACTGAACTGAAGCGACTTAGCATGCACGCAAAAGGTTTGTTTCAGGGGTGATGAAAATGTAAAATTGATGGTGGTAGTGGCTGCACAACTCTTTGAGTACACTAAATACCACTGAATTGTACACTTTAAGTAGGTGTGAATTGTATAATCTGTGAATTCAATTCAGTTCAGTCGCTCAGTCGTGTCTGACTGCCATGCCATGGACTGCAGCATGCGAGGCCTCCCTGTCCATCACCAACTCTCAGAGTTTACTCAAACTCATGTCCATCGAGTTGGTGATGTCATCCAACCATCTCATCCTCTGTCGTCCCCTTCTCCTCCTGCCTTCAATCTTTCCCAGCATCAGGGTCTTTTCCAACGAGTCAGCTCTTCACATCTGGTGGCCAAAGTATTGGAGTTTCAGCTTCAGCATCAGTCCTTCCAATGAATACTCAGGACTGATTTCCTTTAGGATAGACTGGTTAGATCTCCTTGCAGTCCAAGGGACTCTCAAGAGTCTTCTCCAACACCACAGCCAGTCCAGGTTCAATGCACGATACTGGATGCTTGGGGCTAGTGCACTGGGACGACCCAGAGGGATGGTATGGGGAGGGAGGAGGGAGGAGGGTTCAGGATGGGGAACACATGTATACCTGTGGTGGATTCATTTTGATATTTGGCAAAACTAATACAATTATGTAAAGTTTAAAAATAAAATAAAATTAATTAAAAAAAAAAAGAGAGAGAAAAACAAAAGCATCAATTCTTCAGCGCTCAGCTTTCCTTATAGCCCAACTCTCACATCTATACATGGCTACTGGAAGAATCATAGCTTTGACTAGACGGACCTTTGTTGGCAAAGTAATGTCTCTGCTTTTTAATATGCTGTCTAGGTTGGTCATAGCTTTTCTTCCAAGGAGCAAGCGTCTTTTAATTTCAAAATCTGTGAATTATACCTTGACAAAGATGTTATTTTAAAAAAGAACCCAAGAATCCCCACCCTTCTCTGCAGCCACTTCCATCACTTTTCATCTCTTCTTCCACTGCTAAAATTTTGGTCTAAGTCACTATGACTTCCAAGTGGTCAATTTTACTGACCCTTACTGAGTCATCCTGAAATTTCCTCCTGAGCCTCTTTTCCTCACTAGGTTCTCGGTTTGCGACAACTCCTTCTTTAATGCTTTGACAGCTCCTGTCCTTTTTCAGGTCCCCTTTCCAACACCCAGGTCCTGATTCCTCCTTCTCTGTACCATTTCTCTTGCATCCGTCTCTTCCTTTCCATCCTGCAGTCAACACACTAATTTAGGCCCCATCGCTTTGTTTCTGCCAGTATCTCCCAAATGATGTGAGAGTTTTCACTCATCAGTGCATTCAGGGAACCACCTGAATTAAACAGGTCAGTTTAAATTAAACAGTGTTAAACAGAATTAAACAGTGTCAGGTTAAAACAGAGACACCATTTCACTTATTTGTCAAAAACTTTCATCAGTCTCTGCTACCTGTAAGATAAACCCTAAGCTGGCCTTCAGGGTCTCCATCATTTGGCCCTAACTTCCAATATTAATCTGACTGTCCTATAACTCTCTTCTGCAAATTCTCAGCACCAGCCAAACCCTCCATTCCAGAACCCTCTGAACAGGTCTTGACTTTCCTGTATTCACACACTTTCTCCATCACTGCTCTGCCTTACCCCCTTAGGAATGACCCTCCCCCACCACTCCACCTTTCTGCCAACCATCTTACTCATCCTTTAAGGCCCAGTTCTGTGAAGAGATCACTCCAGCCCTTAATTATCTTTCTTCTCTCTTATTCCCAGAGCACTATCATACTGGTTTGTATGTTTTTTTTGTGTTTTTTTTTCCCCAAGAACTTCATTGAACAACAAATTCACTGTTTTGTTCCACTATCTTCTGCCATTTCATAGACAACTTCATAATTCTATCTTCCCCAAATTTTTTATCTTTTTGAGCAATCTTTTCCAGGTGCCCTTTACAATATTCCAGGGAGCTGAAATTTTTTCCATTAAGAGAATTTTTTTAAAGACTGAAAAAATAAAACTATCATACTGTTTTGGTTGTCATATGTATTAGGCTTCCTTCTCTAATTAAATTAAAAACCATCTGACCCAAGTTCAGAAGACCACTGCCACCGAACTTTCTCGTTCCCTCACTTCTCATCCTTGTATATCTGTTCCTTGCTCTTGCAGGAAATTCTCATCTTAGGACCACTCCTCCCCCCCCACCCCGGCCCCATATTATCAGCCTCTTTCCTTTTTACTTTCTACAGATTATTTACTGTATAATAATGAGCCCCAAAACAAAAAAAATAGACAAGGTCCTTGCCCTTGGGAAATATCCAGCTTAGACTAGACTCTAGGATTCATTAATTCAATCCCCCTCTTGCTAATCCCCCATTCCCCTTTTCTCTTACTCCCTAGTCCTTCCAGTGCATCCATCTGGAAAATTCCATCAATCCAACTATCTACTTTCACTCTTTTATACACACAGGATGATGCCCATTTGGAGAAAATCACACAGTGACAATGAATGGGGCCACTGCAGATGCACGGTCTCTAATTTCACTTGGATCTCAACATTGCTGGGCAATTCTTCTATTATCTGTCATTTTTTCCCTCCTATTTCCCAATCCCCTACCTCATTTCATCTCTAACCTTGGCAAAAATGTACAGAAAGAAACTGAAGTAACTGAGGGACAAGGAGCTTCTTCAATTTTCTGTCCCCTCTTCCACATGAAAACCTATCTACATGTTCATCCATCATCCCTCCAACACTAAGGGAGCAGGAGTCTGATTTCTCTCTCTCTTTTCACACACATGCCTCGGCTGTCCTGTTCAGATGGCTCCCCAATCCTGTACACGCTACTGTCAAAAGGAGCACCTCCAACTGGCTGCTCCCTAGTTCTCACCCTGCCTGCCCGCTGTATTAGAGCAGCAGAGCTCGCAGAAAGCTAAAGAGGCTCTCGCTCCACCTCTGCCTTGGGACCAGGGGCCTCCCTGTTTCTTGACTCCTTCCTCTGACCAGGGCCTCCTGGCACAGCAGGACTCAGCCTCGTCTTTACCTCCTCTGTGAAGGCGAAGGTCCCTTAGTCACTACTGGATGATCGCATTGCACCATTTGCTCACCTCTGTCTGTGTATCCTTCTTACTCTATTGCAAAATTCATTTACATGTCTGATTCCACCAAGGACTGTGAACTCATGGAAGACAAGAACTGTGTATTCCGAGGCCAGTACACTGCAAATGACATATCCCCCGCTATCTGGGTTCCTTCTCTGTCTCCACAACACCTGAGGCAAATCTCTTCTTTCTTCGTTAATCTGTGCGTTACTGCTTCATGATCAGAGAATGCAGAATGTACAATTTTTCTTCCTAGCACTTGCTAAGGTTTTTAGTGGCGTAACTTACTATCCTTTGCCCTATTTCATGTATATTTGTAAAAAGAACCCTAATCAAAGTATCAAATTTAATATTAAATCAAATTTACTAATAATAACATTCTGAAATCCAACCTTATTATGTCTACTTAAATTGTCAAATTAGAGGCATGTTAAAGTTTCCTATTATGATTGTGGTTTTTATCCATTTTTCCTTTTATTTTTAACAGCTCTTGCTTTATGTATTTTAACATGTTATTTGACTCAAAGATTCATTATTAATAATTTTATTGTATCATTATTAACCAGCCACTTTTCTCTGATTCGTTCAATAAATCTTTACTGAAAGCTTATTATGTGCCAGGCATTGTTCTAGGTACTTGGGCTACACCAAGAACAAAACAAAAACTCTTTCCTGAACTTCTGTTCTAGTTGAGGAGGTAGGCAAAAAATAACATGACAAATAAGTAAGTCATATAGTGTGTTAGAAAGTGTTAAGTAGCAGGAGTAGGGCCTTACAGGACATTATAAGGACTGTGGCTTTTACTCTGAGTGAAATAGTCTGGTTTCAGCTGCACAGCAAGGCATGCGGGATCTTAGTTCCCTGACCAGGAGTCAAACCAATGCCCTCTGCATGGCGAGTATGGAGTCTTAACCACTGGACCACCAGGGAAGTCCTTAGAGGAACATTTTAAATGACCCCACTGGATATATCCATACAATCAGCAAAATACAGACTGTGGAAAGCCCCATTAGGGCAGACACATGAACCAGTTGCTTCAACAAATAAATTTCCTGAAAAAAAAAAAGGGGAAAATAAACTTACTGAATAAAACAAATTGACATCCTCTTCAAGCCATGTGGCATAACTGGTACTAGAATTCATTCCTGCCTTAAACAACTAGACAAAATGTGAAGGAGCTATTTTTTTGGCACCAGCTGCTGAACAATGTAAGATAGAGAACCTTGAGGGTAAACAAACACACACAGGGAGTCCAGCTGGGTTGCAGTGTCCTGCCTGGGGAAACCATCCCAAATTTTTCATTGGGAGATGGAGCCCAAGCCAAGCACAGCACTTTGCTGTTTCATTAGAGAGCAGAGGGTTGGTTGTGAAGCAGCTGGGATTTGCGAGGCAGGGTACTGAGGGTTCTGGAAAACAGAGAGACACAGGGTCGACCGGACATTAAGGCTGCTGCAAGGCTGAGAGCGAATAGAGGTTCCAGAGGTGGCAGGGCTGGAAGAAGTTGAAGTCTTAGCCCAACCAGAGTAGAAAGACCTCACTAAGGCCCACAGGCATACAACTGGAACCAGAAAGATCAGCTGAGACCTCGGGAGTAAGAACCACGCAGAAGCAGAGCACAGGTGTGCGAATTAAGACCTGTGAACCAACCCAACTCACTGTCTTTTTTTGTAAATAAATGTTAATGGAACATAAGCCATGCTCATTTGTTTACCCACTGTCTAGGCTGCCTTTGTACTATATTAGCAGACTTGATGGGACTCTTGCCTGGAAAATCCCATGGGCGGAGGGGCCTGGTGGGCTGCAGTCCATGGGGTCGCTGAGGGTCGGACATGACTGAGCAACTTCAGTTTTACTTTTCACTTTCATGCACTGGAGAAGGAAATGGCAACCCACTCCAGTGTTCTTGCCTGGAGAATCCCAGGGACGGGGGAGCCTGGTGGGCTGCCGTCTATGGGGTCGCACAGAGTCGGACACAACTGAAGCGACTTAGCAGTAGCAGCAGCAGACTTGAGTTGTTGCAATAAGAAACCACAGGGTCCACAAAAGTCTAAGATATTTACCACCTGGCCCTTTACAGAAAAACTCTGTGGAACTCTGCAAAGTCCTAGAGTAAGGGCCACACTCTAAAACTTAGAGGAAAACAAAACAGATCCACTCAACCAAAGAAGAAAACCAAGCCTGGAAGAGCAACATAATCTCCACAAGGTTATTATTCATTATGTCATATATATAATTATATATTAGATAACATATGAAGAATAGAAAAATGTGACCATGGCCAAGGAGAAAAAGCAGTCAATAAAACAGAACAGATCCTGATTTTGTCCAGATGACAGATTGACAGATAAGGACTTTAAAACAGCCATTATAAATATGTATGTACAAGTACTTAAAGGAAAAGATAGACATGAGTTGCACTGGAGAAGGAAATGGCAACGCACTCCAGTTTTCTTGCCTGGAGAATCCCAGGGACAGGGGAGCCTGGTGGGCTGCCGTCTATGGGGTCGCACAGAGTCAGACACGACTGAAGCGACTTAGCAGTAATAGCAGCAGCATCAAGGAATGTTGTTACCACATGGAGTAGTGGTCCTCTAAAGTTACTTAGCTCCCTGGGACTAAATATATGAACACAACTTTGTACATTTTATATACCATTCAGCACACAGAAATAACTTTGAAATAAGCATTTAGACAGATGGAGAGATTTGTTAGAATACACACTAGGAAACATGATGTTTGGAAACTAAATTTGTATCTCTGCATTGTTTTTAGAGCCAAAGAAACTGAACTTTGATTTCTCTTGAGGTGATATAAATAATCTATTATAGAATTCGTATTTTTTTAAAAACTTCATTCTGCTTGTAAGCATTTAAGAATATAATTTCTAAAGTTAACTAGACCTGATTTTTTTTAAAGTATTGATTAGTTTGGGGTTTGAAAAAATTAAAAAAAAAAAAAAGATAGACATGAGTAAACAGCTAGGAAACCTCAACAGAGAAATGTATATGCAAAGAACCAAATGCAAATTCTAGAACTGTTAAGTACAATAGACGAAGAAACTTTTAAAGGCGCCTGGCTTTTAGAGTTACATAATGGAGAATCTACAGATGGAATTTTATATCTGAAATGTGCTTCAAAATAACCCAGCTTGGGGAAGCGAAGTGGTTGGGGAAAAAGATGAAACAAGCCTCCATAAGCTGATGACTGTTGTAACTAGGTGATGGGTATGTATGGCTTTCTCTACTTTTCTGTATGTTTAAAATTCTGCACATTCAAAAGCTAAAAAAGAAAACCAATCTTTACAAGAAAAAACTGTTTTAACTGCAAAAAAGATGATGTTCAAATGAAACTCTGCATATATATTACTCTTCTCCCATCTTTGCCAAATTCCTGGAGGCATATAGTTTCCACTCTGCATTTTCAAAGACTCCCAATGCTTGGGGAAAGTGAGCATTTCATAAAACTGTGAATATTTATTTAGATGAATTCCATTTCCCTCACCCCACCTCTCTCTCTCTCTGTGTTATACACTTTGACACACATGGGAATATCAGTATTTGATTTCACAAAATGAGACTGCATTAAAATACTCTATAACTTGTATTTTCCAAATAACATATGTTATGAATACCATTATTGTCCACAAAACAGGCCAACATCTTTTTCTGGTTAACGACTTCACTGTAAGTATCATCGAGAGTCTACATGTTCTGTACTGTGCATTATGATTCATAATTTCAACAGGAGACAGGAACTTTGTGAAAGAAAGCAATCTCAGGCAGAGGGAAGACATAGGAGCATATATGACTTGAGGGACAAGTCTGACTTTAGGGACTTTGGGGCCATGATTTGATTGTTACTTAAGCATGCTTTAATTTATGTAGTAACAAGCCATAACAGAGTTGAAAGCCATTTGTTAAAAAATATCGTATAGCAAAAATCCATCTCCGTTCTCTGGTTATCCACATAGAGTTTAAGTCACAGGAAGCTCCTTATTGATAGTATGTTCCAAATCACCCATGGGCTGCATCCAGTTCAGTTCAGTCGCTCAGTCATGTCAGACTCTTTGCGACCCCATGGACTGCAGCATGCCAGGCCTCCCTGTCCATCACCAACTCCCGGAGTTTACCCAAACCTATGTCCATCGAGTCGATGATGCCATCTAGCCATCTCATCCTCTGTCGTCCCCTTCTTCTCCTGCCCTCAATCTTTCCCAGCATCAGGGTCTTTTCAAATGAGTCAGCTCTTCACATCAGGTGGCCAAAGTATTGGAGTTTCAGCTTCAACATCAGTCCTTTCAATGAACACCCAGGACTGATCTCCTTTAGGATGGACTGGTTGGATCTCCTTGCAGTCCAAGGGACTCTCAAGAGTCTTCTCCAACACCACAGTTCAAAAGCATCAACTCTTCGGCACTCAGCTTTCTTTACAGTCCAACTCTCACATCCATACATGACCGCTGGAAAAACCATAGCCTTGACTAGACGGACCTTTTTTGGCAAAGTAATGTCTCTGCTTTTAAATACGCTTTCCAGGTTGGTTGTAACTTTCCTTCCAAGGAGTAAGCGTCTTTTAATTTCATTGCTGCAATCACCATCTGCAGTGATTCTGGAGCCCAGAAAAATAAAGTCAGCCACTGTTTCCACTGTTTCCCAAGGATCTCAGGTCATTGACAAAAGTTTAAAGTACCTAATTTCTGAGGTACAATAGCCCTCTGCTATCTGGAGGCTAAATTTTTGAAAAAGCACTATCATAAGAAAATTCTTAATGAAAGAAATCTATGGCCTTAGATTTCTTAAATAAACAAAAGCACTTGTAACTATTTTGCATATATGCTTAAAAAAGAATGATAAAATATTAATAGCTTTAAATGTATCTTAAACTACAGTATATGTAAGTAATTTCCAGTTACCATTTTTTCATCCTGGAAATTGTAAAGGTGTTCCTTTTCTATATTATAATTTACATAGACATTTTGCTTTGTTGCAGAGATTATGCACAGTAAAAGACATTTTCCCCTTGGATCTGGTCCCATTCAAACATTTGCTATCTTCTGTATTTGTTTGTTTGCTTTTTTCTTTTATACAGTTTAAACAAAAGCTTTGGAAAATAAAAATGTTATCTTTTCAATGTATAAAATTCAAACACATCAAGCATAAAGTAAAAATCAGTCCAATCTCACCATTTGGAAATAACTGCTATGAACACTTGGGTGAACATCATCCTAGATATCTCTTTGGGCATGTATACATAAAAGGAAGCAAAACTTGATGTAAGTAGGATTTACTGTTCTATACCCAGGTTTTTCTCCTCCATATATACCCATGAATACTTCAGTCCACAGTACATCTACATCATCTTTTTTAATGACTGCATAGCACCCCATTGCATGGGGGAACCATAATTTATTTGGTCATTCTCTTACCAAGCCATTTCAGATTCAGATTCTGGTGAATATTTCCCAATCACTATTATTATAAAGTTACCTTCTTATTCATCCATCTTGGTACACTCATCCTATCGTTCTCTCAAGATAAATTCCTAAAAGCAGAATTGTTAGCTAAAAAGTATGAGAGTTGAACTGTGAAGAAGGCTGAGCGCCGAAGAATTGATGCTTTGGAATTGTGGTGTTGGAGAAGACTCTTGAGAGTCCCTTGGACTGCAAGGAGATCCAACCAGTCCATTCTGAAGGAGATCAGCCCTGGGATTTCTTTGGAGGGAATGATGCTAAAGCTGAAACTCCAGTACTTTGGCCACCTCATGCGAAGAGCTGACTCATTGGAAAAGACTCTGATGCTGGGAGGGATTGGGGGCAGGAGGAGAAGGGGATGACAGAGGATGAGATGGCTGGATGGCATCACTGACTCGATGGACTGAGCCTGGGTGAACTCTGGGAGTTGGTGATGGACAGGGAGGCCTGGCATGCTGCGATTCATGGGGTCGCAAAGAGTCGGACACGACTGAGCGACTGATCTGATCTGATCTGATGTATACCTTACACCTTGATACACGTGGCCACACAGCCCTCTGGCAAGGCCAAACTACTTCACATACCCACCAACTGTGCCTTTCTTAGGCTTTCTGCTGGACTTACTCACAGTCTGTCCCCTCTCCTCTCGCTGGTTTCAGTTCGCTCCACAGGTTTACTTCCATAAGCTTTCTTCATGCTTACACTTCCATAAGCCTTCTATACTGCTTACACCTCAAGCGCTTCTCTTTCAGATCTCTTCCCTTCCCTTTTCCCAACCTCTTTTTCCTAATTATCTCTAATAAGTCTGACTCACAACTCAAATTCCATGGAACAAAATTCTCACAGTTGCCGAAAAAGGTGTCCAGAAGTAAAATTGCCTAAAAATAATCTTGGAGGGAGATGGAACATAAAAGGGGTGGGCAGGGAATGAAGTCACTATCTATGCCAGTCATATGACAAAAACTGACATTTTGAGATAAATTATTCTTTAGGCCTACAATATAAATTTTGTGCACAAATATTTCTACAGGAGGTTGCATTCTGAAAGGTCTTTCATTCAGTTATGAAAGTGAGTACTTACTATGCACATATATTGTACGCCACATTTGGGGAAGACAGAGATGAAGAAGATAAGATTCTTGTCTCTAAGAAGCTCCCATTCTAGCAGGAGAGATGGAGGTGTAAAATACTTTTCATATAAGTGTACATACTCTGATTCAGGGTAATAAGCGTTGTGATAAAGGCATGACCTCAGTGCTACTGAAGCAGATTGGGTTAGTTCAGCCTGGGTAGAAGCAAAGACAGCTTCAAAGGAGAGATGGCATTTAAGTGTGGCCTTGAAGGATGAATGATTTGCTGGGTGAATAAAGGACACAGCAGACAAAGCAATTAAGGAGGTACTCAATGGCAAACCTTAGCAGATATGAGTTTAGGAAAGTGGCAGGAGATGAGGCTGAAGAGGTAAACTGAGGCCAGGCTGAGATGGAGTTATCCTTTGATCCTAAGAGATTCAGACTTTAGACCAGCAATGAAGAGTTCTCGGGGTTTGTTTGTTTTTTGTTTTTTTAAGTAGGGAAGCATCATAATCAGACCTGAATTCTAGAAAGACAGTTGTAGGGAAGAAGACAGACTAAAGTGGACACTAATTACAAGGGACGGTAAAGACTCGTACCCAGACCATGCAAAAAGCTGGAGGCATCCAAGAAATGGGATTTACTGACTCACTGAACATAGACGCTGAAGGCGGTGGGAAGGACCAAAAGAACTTACATGCTTATACTGAGGTAGTGCCTGGAGGGTGATGCCAGTGATGGAGATAGAGTATATAATGGAGAAGCAGAAGACATGGGGGAAAATACTCACTTCCATGTTGAACTTGTTGAACTTAAGGGACTGTGAGACATCAGGAAAAGATGCTTAACAGAGAGAGGGAGTTAAGGCCCAGTGTTCGGTTCTAGGGGGTATTCTGCTGATTTTTTTTTAAATTGTATAGATTTGGCAGTCATTTGAGGTGGGTAAACATGATTGCTGACAATCAGGAAAGGAAACAGGGATGAGGGCTTAGAACAGAATCTTAGGGAACACTAATATTTATAAACCTAGAAGTAGAAGAAAAGCCTAGTGAAAGTCCAGGAAAATCAGAGAAAAGGGGCAAGCCAGGAGAGACTGGCTCATAAAAGGCACATGAGTGTAAAAGAGAAAACATGCCTCCGTCTTTGCCTGCCCCACACTTTTCCTTCCCATACTCACTGTGCAACCTAAGAATCTCACATGGAAGCTTTGGGAGCTGGAACAAAGATTCTAATAAAGTGGGAGGTGGGAGTGAGATTAAACAAAGTTCCTGGGACCCCGTTAGGGATTCTGCACCATGATCTGGGATTTACTGCCAGTGTTAATACTAGGAACAGTTCCATCCCTAAAGGGCTTGTTACCTTCTCTCTATGTTCCAAGAGACTAATATGTCCTTTCCCCTTGCCAACGTCACTACTCATAGTTTTAATCCATCCCTTAGCTCACGACAGAAGAGAACAAGTATGGCCGTGCCTCAGGGCTCAAGGCCCTTATGCCCTTCTTAAGCAGTTAAAAAGTCTCTTCTTCCCATTTTCCAGGAGGGAAATGTGCACACAGCTGCTGATGATAAATACTGGCCCAAAGACTTAGAGTGGATTAATTTACATCAATCTAAAGGGGTTAAGGTCTGGGGAGGCCTTACAAATAGCTGTGAAAAGAAGAGAAGTGGAAAGCAAAGGAGAAAAGGAAAGATATAAGCATCTGAATGCAGAGTTCCAAAGAATAGCAAGGAGAAATAAGAAAGCCTTCCTCAGCGATCAATGCAAAGAAATAGAGGAAAACAACAGAATGGGAAAGACTAGGGATCTCGTCAAGAAAATTAGAGATACCAAGGGAACATTTCATGCAAAGATGGGCTCGATAAAGAACAGAAATGGTATGGACCTAACAGAAGCAGAAGATATTAAGAAGAGGTGGCAAGAATACACAGAAGAATTGTACAAAAAAGAGCTTCACGACCAAGATAATCACGATGGTGTGATCACTGACCTAGAGCCAGACATCCTGGAATGTGAAGTCAAGTGGGCCTTAGAAAGCATCACTACGAACAAAGCGAGTGGAGGTGATGGAATTCCAGTGGAGCTATTTCAACTCCTAAAAGATGATGCTGTGAAAGTGCTGCACTCAATATGCCAGCAAATTTGGAAAACTCAGCAGTGGCCACAGGACTGGAAAAGGTCAGTTTTCATTCCAATCCCAAAGAAAGGCAAGGCCAAAGAATGCTCAAACTACCGCACAATTGCACTCATCTCACACGCTAGTAAGGTAATGCTCAAAATTCTCCAAGCCAGGCTTCAGCAATACGTGAACTGTGAACTTCCTGATGTTGAAGCTGGTTTTAGAAAAGGCAGAGGAACCAGAGATCAAATTGCCAACATCCACTGGATCATGGAAAAAGCAAGAGAGTTCCAGAAAAACATCTATTTCTGCTTTATTGACTATGCCAAAGCCTTTGACAGTGTGGATCACAATAAACTGTGGAAAATTCTGAAAGAGATGGGAATACCAGACCACCTGACCTGCCTCTTGAGAAACCTATAAGCAGGTCAGGGAGCAATAGTTAGAACTGGACATAAAACAACAGACTGGTTCCAAATAGGAAAAGGAGTACGTCAAGGCAGTATATTGTCACCCTGATTATTTAACTTATATGCAGAGTACATCATGAGAAACGCTGGGCTGGAAGAAGCACAAGCTGGAATTAAGATTGCTGGGAGAAATATCAATAACCTCAGATATGCAGATGACACCACCCTTATGGCAGAAAGTGAAGAGGAACTAAAAAGCCTCTTGATGAAAGTGAAAGAGGAGAGTGAAAAAGTTGGCTTAAAGCTCAACATTCAGAAAACTAAGATCATGGCATCTTAGACCATGGCATGGTCCCATCACTTCATGGGAAATAGATGGGGAAACACTGGAAACAGTGTCAGACTTTATTTTTTTGGGCTCCAAAATCACTGCAGATGGTGACTGCAGACATGAAATTAAAAGACGCTTACTCCTTGGAAGGAAAGTTATGACCAACCTAGATAGCATATTCAAAAGCAGAGACATTACTTTGCCAACAAAGGTCCATCTAGTCAAGGCTATGGTTTTTCCAGTGGTCATGTATGGATGTGAGAGTTGGACTGTAAAGAAAGCTGAGTGCCAAAGAATTGATGCTTTTGAACTGTGGTGTTGGAGAAGACTCTTGCGAATCCCTTGGACTGCAAGGAGGTCCAATCAGTCCATTCTAAAGGAGATCAGTCCTGGGATTTCTTTGGAAGAAATGATGATAAAGCTAAAACTCCAATATTTTGGCCACCTCATGTGAAGAATTGACTCATTGGAAAAGACTCTGATGCTGGGAGGGATTGGAGGCAGGAGGAGAAGGGGACAACAGAGGATGAGATGGCTGGATGGCATCACTGACTCAATAGACATGAGTTTGGGTGAACTCCGGGAGTTGGTGATGGACAGGGAGGCCTGGTGTGCTGCGATTCATGGGGTCTCAAAGAGTCGGACATGACTGAGCGACTGAACTGAATTGAAAGGTGAAAAGGAGAAAGAAAGAGGAGAGAGGACTCAATAAATTTACCCTTCATTTTCAACCCTGAAGGGTGGAGAGTAGGTAGTACAAGACAACCTGTCTGCAACATAAAACTAGTTATGAATAGTCCATAAAGGGGGCTTTCCCCATCACCAGACTTCTTCCTGATGACGTATTTTCCCTCCCTCTTCTAATCAGAAGATCCTCCACTTCGAGTCAGAAGATAACCCTCGTGGAGTGTAATGGGAAGCATTACTACAGCTTTTTCTGTAAGAGCTTTTTCCAAGATTGTCTGAACCATCATTTGTCAAAATCATAAGCGAGAAAAATGATGAATATCTTGTTTCTATAATCCACAAAGATTCTATACACATGCATACATATATGTGTATGCATTTAATACATGTGTGTGCATGTGTGTGTTCTGGCTCTTCCTCTACCTTGACTATCTGCCCAGATCCTCTTCACCATTACCTGCAGTTCCTAAAAAAGGTCTAAACACCATTAGTTCTTGTCAAAAGAGGAAACAAAAAGTAACTTGATGAATAAATAGTTTGGATTGGAGCCCAGATCTTAAGAGGTGTAAATTGGTGCACTTTTCACAAGGCTGTTCTTTCACATAGGTTTCCACTCTCCCATCCAACCCGTCCAAATTACTTCCTACATCACCGTCCCTTTACACATCTCTCACCTCAAATCTCCCCGAGGTTCCTCACTCCACTAACACACAAAAAAACAGGTCTATCCTCCTACCAACCTCCTTCTTCTCTAAAAACATCTTTCTCTTTACTTTTCACACACACTCATCATATTTGTCCTGTCTCTGATTTTCTACTTTGCACACTGATTTCTGTGAAGAGACCATGCCATGCAGGACAGAGGAATGAACCCTTAAAAAAAATCAGAGTTATATTCAAATGCCCATTTTGCCTCTTACAATCTGTGCAATCATGGTCTTATTACTTAACCTCTTTGTCTCGCTTTTCTCATCAGCAAACATAATAATGCCGAACTCATTGAGTTTTAAAAGGCAATTAGCACGACTTCCTTGGTGGTTCTGTAGTTAAGACTCCCAGTGCCAGGGACTGGAGTTCCCCTCCTCTCCGCCCCCGGTCCAGAAACTAATATCCCACGTGTGGCACCCCGCCCCCGCTCAAAAAAAGTAGTTAGCACATGTAAGATGCTTAACACGGTATTACGTATTAATACATAAAAGGCACTTAAAAATGGTAGCTATTTGCCGTGAAAGTAGTATTTGCCTCACAAGACTGTTGTTCCTACATACCTGACACCTAAAGTGTTCTTAAAAATATTTTAATTCCCTTCCTCCCCCAGTTTTGAAAAAACTTTCCAATTCTTTCCAACAAAGATTCAGAAACCAGTTCAAATCCAACACAGATTCATCTGCAAAACTATTTGCACATTTACTAAAATTTCACCACTTACACAAGGGCTTCCCTTGTGGCTCACTCAGTAAAGTATCCGCCCGCAGTGCAGGAGACCCAGGTTCGATCCCTGGATCGGAAAGGTCCCCTGGAGAAGGACATGGCAACGCAGTCCAGTATTCTTGCCTGGAGAATCCCTCAAACAGAGGAGCCTGGCGCGCTAAAGTCAATGGGGTCGCCCAGAGTCGGACATGACTGAGCGACTAAACCACCACCCAAGAATAATAGAATGACACCTATTTAAAGCTAAACAGACATAATTTCTCCTCTTCTTAAGACAGTGGAAGAGAATAATCACATTTTGCAAGCTGCCCCAAAGACGTGTTGGATAATGCCAATAGATACAAGTTGCATTCTCTGCGGCAACTGAGTGTCGAGGAGCATTTCCGTTACTGTAGGTTCATCGCTCTGCAGCCGGAATAAATAAGTTTGCTGCACCAATCACACAGCTGACGTGGGCGAAGAAAACTTCAGATAATGTCCCATAAATCTCAATGAGGGACTGCAAATAGATGCCACGCCGTGACGTGATCTAAGCAAGTGACGAACACACGCGGATCTGTTTCTGTGACAAGTGGTAACGTGTGCCTGCATATGTCCGCAGGACTGAAAGCACAATCTGGTACGCCGAGATGTCTGATCGCGGACGTGTATCCCTTTGAACCCGACTGCGTAGCAAGTGAGCGACGATGAGAACCCTCGCGCACCTCTAGGAACTTACCTCTTCGGACGAACAGGTGCAAGCCGCTGGGCGCCGCCATGTTGGCGTCGGTCACGTGGCCACAAACTCTCTCGCACCTCGCCCCGCCCCGCCCCGCCCGTCGGAGCCTTCCACTCGCCGCGCTGCCAAAAACCAGAGGCGCCGAGGCCGCCGGAGGGGAGCGCGCGTGCGCGCCGGGGGCTGACTGCGGGAGCTCTGGCGGCGGAGCGGCTCGGGCACCCGGGCCAGTAGGGGATCCCGCGGCCGGCCGAGCCCGCTCCAGCCACGAGAGGCGGGCTGCAGCAGCGGTTCGCGCACTCTCTCTGAGCCCCCGCGCCCAGGTGGGATGGAAGAAGCCTGTCAGGTAAGCGTGGTATCCAATATTTGTAGCATCAACATTTTGGTGCATGGAAACGTGAAGTTGGGAGGAAAAAAATAAAGCACAATCTAGCGTTCAACATAGCACTTTGCATCATCGTCTGCCACTTTGTTGCCTATTTTCCCCTGGATTCAGCTGAAAGGTAAAATTTGGTTCAAAGTCACCAGCTGCCTGCCCCCTTGGCTGTCCCAGAATCTACATTACTCAGCAGAGACAACAGACAAGACAGGATCTGTGTACAGCTGCAAAATCTATTCTGGGTTCCACAGTGGGTATATTCAGGGACTTCTCTTTCCCCGAGGACACCTCCAGTTCAGTGGTGTTAACTGGAGTCTTAATCCTAAATGTGACTTTTAAGAATGAGAGGATGATGTCTGCTAATTGTGCTGCCAAAAGATGAAGGCTTCCGAAGGCCAATTATGAACCAAGTGAGGGAGCTGATGGATCCCTAGTGATGACGGTGCCCATTTTTACCAAATTCACTATTCCTCTTATCTGCATTCTGGGGCACATTTCCATCCTGTCACAGAGCAGGTAGTATTCATTTTGGTACCCATCGAAGAACCTGATATGCAAGGAATGAAGGAATGTCTGGTGAAGAAATTGAACTCTGCATTAACACAGTCAAACCAACAATATAACAGTTTCCAAATGCAGTGAAGACTGATAAGGATTCTTGGTGAATGTGTGTGATGTCACCTAATTAACATTTAAGAATGTAACTTAACTACACAGTGAAAAACCCAGACAGTTCAGAAGTGATTTTTTTAAAAAGCGTAAATCCCCTTCCTCACCTTGTCTACACACCACAATCCCACTCTCCAGTCAGCCCCTGTGTGCAGTCATCCTATGTCTTTTACAGGCAAATATATGTAAATATTTTAAATAGAATCACATACTTTCTGTTACAAAATTGCTTTTCCACTCATCAGAAACATCAAATCTTAGAATACTTAGTTAGAGCTCAATCCTTTTAATGCCTCCATGGTCCTGATAATTTTACTTTTAAGGAGAGTGAATTTGGGTAGTTCATAAGAGGACACACCTATACTTCTTGGAGACCCAGTTTTGTATGCTTTCGGGTCACCTTGAAAGATAAAGGGGAAAAAAATGTTTTCCACTGAGGTAGATAAGATGCACAAGGATGAGAATGAAGAATACTTTCAGGTGACTTCAAGCCCCACCTTTTTCAAATGCAGATCAGTTCCAAGGAGAGAGTTTTTTAATGTCGTAATCTGTGCTCGCTGTAACTGAAGCCAACGACATGAGTGTAGGAAAGGAACCTGAAAGTTAGCAGAGCGCCGCGTCTCAAGAAGTGTGCAGAAAAAAGAAACCTAGAAGTCCCAAGAGAAATGTCAGAGGGCATTAAGCCCAATTTCAAAACAGCTGAAATGGAGCACATGTTTATGTGATTCAGCTCAGCCAATCCTTGGGCTTCCCTGGTGGTTCAGTCAGTAAAGAATCTGCCTGCAGTGCAGGAGACCCAGGTTAGATCCCCGGGTCAGGAAGATCCCCTGGGGAAGGCCATGGCAACCCACTCCAGTATTCTTGCCTGGAGAATCCCATGGTTAGAAGAGCCTGGCAATCTACAGTCCTTGGGGTCATACAGAGTTGGACATGACTGAGTGACTAAACTACCACCAATCCTTGAAAAACAAATGCACGATTTATCCCCCTTCAACTAGAAGGAAAAGAAAACTGTGAGAATCAGGTGGCACCACTATACTGTAATCCAGTGAGGAAGTCACCAGTAAATTCAGCGTAGCATGTGGACATCCAGGATGAGCTAGAAATGAAGCAGATATGAACTTGCACAGGTAATAACTTGCCCACTGATTCTTGATTTAGCTTCTTTCATAACATGCTTCTGACATTGGAAAGATCGAGAACTGCCAGAGTGTGTCCTCCAAAATCATCGATTTATATAAGATATATGCATACTGATCGACCATATAAAGGGCTAGACTCCTGGCATCTACGTAAAAGTGTTAGTCGTACAGTCATGTTTGACTCTGCGACCACTCCTCTGTCCATGGAATTCTCTAGGAGAGAATACTGGAGTGGGTAGCCAGTAACTTCTCCAGAGGAATCTTCCCAGCTCAGGGATTTGAACCCAAGTCTCCTGCATGATAGGTGGATTCTTTACTCTCTGAGCCATCAGGGAAGCCCTTTAAAAGATCCCTAGTAATTCTAACATCTGTGATCCTGGGTATAAGGGCATTAGATGGCTTTCATTTAGGTGAGTAACTACTATTGACTCACTTCTCTTCTCTGTTTCTGCCCATCTTTCCTATGAAATGAAGGTTATGTTGTGGCACTGCATTGATTTGAACTTCCACCATTTTTCAGATTTTGTATTTTTTGAAAAAAAATGTTGAATAATTTTTCAAAACCAGAGTTCAAGAAATAAAGGGTAACTTTTTAATATCTTCAGTTTCTATATTGAGAAGTTCATTCTGCGATGTTAAATATTTTTATTGTGAAAGTATTGTTTTATAGGGTTTTTACCTTGTTATTTTTAATCACTTTATTTATTTGGCTGCATCCAGTCTTAGTTGCCGCAGGCCAGACCCTCATCCCATCATGCAGGACTTTTCGATGTGTCACATGGACTCGCTAGCTGTCTCAGAGGCTTAGTTGCTCCATGGCATGTGGGATCTTAGTTCCTTTCCCTACTAGGGATTGAACCCACATCCTTTGCACTGCAAGGCAGATGGATTTTTAACCCCTGGACCACCAGGGAAGTCCCATTCCTCGGTTTTTAAAAGGTTGTCTTATTAGCATCTTTTTTTTTTTAATTTACTTATTTTAATTGGAGGCTAATTACTTTACAATATTGTATTGGCTTTGCCATACATCAACATGAATCCACCACGGGTGTACACGTGTTCCCAATCCTGAACCCCCCTCCCACCACCCTCCCCATTATTAGCATCCTTTTATATCTTTTAATCTTCTTTTATTAAAGAGATAAATCAGAAATAAATTCTGATATTCTCATTTTCTAAAAGTCATTTTTTCCTTCCTCCTTCTACTTAATGATATTTTATTATAGACATACTACATAACTTTTTCAAATACTGTATATAGTTTGTAGTAAAATTGAAATTATTTTGGTTTCCATAATGAAGATCCTGAATTTGTGATTCCAATTCGCAATTTAAAGCTCTAGAGATTTTGCTACCTGAAGTAAATCCCTTTGAAAATAACTTTTGCTTTGTAAAGACATCATCCTGTAACCTGAGAAGGCAATGGCACCCCACTCCAGTACTCTTGCCTGGAAAATCCCATGGATGGAGGAGCCTGGTAGGCTGCAGTCCATGGGGTCGCACAGAGTCGGACACGACTGAAGCGACTTAGCAGCAGCAGCAGCAGCATCCTGTAACTTGTCTCACTAGGTTTTTAAATACTTATGAAGATTACCTATAATGCAACATAAAGACTAAGGTGTAGAAGCCCTTAGCCCTTACACTAAGGTATGTATCTGTAGAAGAAACTTGTTACATACAAACATAAGACTAACTGAGACTGTGGTGTTTCCTACCGGGCACTACAGTGGCCTGCTGGGGGAAACTGGTGTCCTGGGACCTGCATAGCTTCAGTGGGGCTGTCAACCCCAGGTGCCTTCATTCTCCCTGAACTTACTTCTCAGTTTGCCATCTGAACCAGAAAAATTAACGTTTTGGTTTTATATCAGGATCGTATCTTAGCATTTTACTCTATGGCTTGGGAAGAATATTTCCCATCCTGCCCTCCAATGTGTTCAGTTTTAGTGTGAGGAAATGCTTTTATTTATTTACACTTATTAAAAAGTCAAATGAACATCCTTTTCAAGAACTGGGAGTCCTGCATAAGCACAAGTTGCATATTTAACAGGGACCTGTCTGCGTAGCTGACTGGACCCCCTAAAGTTAAGGTCCAGCTTCACACGATTATATATGTTCAGGCAGAAAGTTGCTAGGGCACTCTCTTAGCCAACTTGTTTGGCAGAATATTGTTTCCTGGACCACTTGAGACAATGGTAGACATGTTACTGGCTAATCTCTGGGGCTTCCCAGGTGGTGCTAGTGGTAAAGAACCCGCCTATCAGTGTAGGAGACCTAAGAGATGTGGGTTCGAGCCCTGGGTTGGGAAGATCCCCTGGAGGAGGACATGGCAACCCACTCCAGTATTCTTGCTTGGAGAATCCCATGGACAGGGGAGCCTGATGGGCTGTGGTCCACAGGCTCACAAAGAATTGGACACAACCGAAGCAACTTAGCACCCAATCTAGGGGGACCCTTAGAGAAAATGTATAAATGCTCCATGTTTTTTTGAGGACAGGTGATGTCATATGCAAGACAGTTATAGGAAATCAAGGGGGTTTCTCCTTGCTGCTGTGCCCTGCTTCCCTCGTCTCTGGCAATGCCTAGAGGAAATCAGGGGGCAGGGAGGGGCTCTAATCGTATGTGGCCCTCCTGCCCCTCCCATTTTTAATTTGTATAATGACATTTTCTGGATCATATAATTCCTGGGCCAATGAAACTTTATGTTCCACCCCCTTCCACCAAGATTGCCTGTGACCCTCCTACATAGAAATTCTGAAGATTTTGTGAATCTATAGCCATTTATAGGCATCATCCAAGTGGGCTCAGAGAAGAGCATGTTGCACCCTCCTGAGCAGCCTGTCAGTGTGATTAAGCAGAGAAGAATGGGACCAGAGAGGGCTAACTTAGCTGTAGGGTAAGACCAAACTTTGTCCCCAGGGAGTTGCTCTCAGGCACAGTCTGGCCTGCATTCATTTCAAGCTGCTCTGGCCTCTTGGCTTGAAAGATATTATGGGAGATTTGTAAGCAGAAATAGTGCTTCAGCGTAACAGCCTATCCATTGTTGGGGCAGCAGCCTACCTGGAATGGTGGCAGGGGCCAAGAGAGGGAAGGGGTGGGAAGACTGTAAGGACGAGGATGAGGGTTGGTCCCAGACCTCACTCACTGATGCCTTTGAGTGTTATCTTTTTTTCTTCAAATGAGTTATAGTTGATTTACAATATTACATTAATTGCAAAATGATTCAAACATTTTATAGATTATATTCCATTTACGGGCTTCCCAGGTGGTGCTCGTGCTAAAGGATACACCTGCCAATACAGCAGATGCGGGAAACTTGGTTTCGATCCCTGGGTCAGGAAGATCCCCTGGAGGAGGGCATGGCAACCCACTCCAGTATTCTTGCCTGGAGAATCCCATGGACAGAGGACCCTGGGGGGGCTACAGTCTATAGCGTCACAGAGAGTCGGACACGAATGAAGCGACTTAGCACGCATGCGAGCACACGTGTTCCCTTTATAGCTATTATAAAATGCTGGCTGTATTCCCTGCATTGTACAGTATACCCCTGGCGCTTATTTACTTTATGCATACTACTGTGTCCTTCATCCCCCACCCCTTTCGTGCCCTCCTCCCCTTGCTGCTCCCCACCAATAACTACTAGTTTGTTCTCTGTTATCTGTGAGTTTGTTTGTGTTATACTCACTAGTTTATCTTATAGAATCCATATATAAGTGATAACGTATGTGTCTTTCTTTCTCTGACTTATTTCAATAACCCTCCAGGTCAACCCATGTTGTTGCAACATTTCATTATTTTCAGATATTGAAAATTTCATTATATTTTATGACTGAGTAGTATTCCACTGTACATATGTGCTTAGTCGCTCAGTTGTGTCTTACTCTTGGCGACCCCATGGACTGTAGCCCACCAGGCTCCTCTGTCCATGGGGATTCTCGAGGCAAGAATACTGGGGTGGGCTGCGATGCCCTCCTCCAAGGCATCTTCCCAACCCAGGGATCGAACCCAGGTCTCCCACATTGCAGATTCTATACCATCTGAGCCACCAGAGAAGCCCAAGAATATTGGAGTGAGTGAGTAGCCTGTCCCTTCTTCAGGGGATCTTCCTGACCCAGGAATCAAACTGGGGTCTCCTGCTTTGCAGGTGGCTTCTTTACCAGCTGAGCTACCATGGAAGCCCCAATGTACATATACTGCATCTTTTTTATTCATTCACCTGTTCATGGACACTTAGTTATTTCTTGGCCATTGTAAATAATGCTGGTATTAACACTGAGGCACATGTACCTTTCCAAGTTAGAGTTTTCTTTGGATATATACCCAGGAAGTGGAATTTCTGGGTCATATGGTAGTCCTCGGAGAAGGCGATGGCAACGCACTCCAGTACTCTTGCCTGGAAAATCCCATGGATGGAGAAGCCTGGTAGGCTGCAGTCCATGGGGTCGCTAGGAGTCGGACACAACTGAGCAACTTCACTTTCACTTTTCACTTTCATGCATTGGAGAAGGAAATGGCAACCCACTCCAGTGTTCTTGCCTGGAGAATCCCAGGGACAGGGGAGCCTGGTGGGCTGCCATCTATGAGGCTGCACAGAGTCGGACACAACTGAATCGACTTAGCAGCAGCAGCAGCATGGTAGTCCTATTTTTAGTTTTTTGAGGAGCCTCCAAAATGTATTTCATAGTGGCTGCTGAGTTTTATCTTAAGTGACCGGGCTTCCCTGACCTCATTTCTTGGCACTGGCTCTAAGGAAAGTTGGTTTATCTAAGTAGAAACATGTACCATTATCAACTATTATCTATTCTCAATTAGTAAGCTCTGAAAAGTAGCACCTGCTTACAGGCTTCTGGAGAATGAAGAATCCATGCAAATTAAGGCAGAAAGGCAAAAAGTTTCCAAGAGAATTTAGTGATCAATCAGCCAATCAATAAATACTTAAGTGCATACTTGGCTCCAAGGAGATTATGATGTTATTTTGGTTCTTAGGAAATTAATTGGAAAGCTGAGACTAACATGCTCACAAAATTGTCCATAAAGAAAGAGCAAGTAACCTTGAGACTATAAGCCTTACAAGAGCAACACCAGGTGTGAGGAATCAGATTTTCGCTATCCCTGGCTGCCAAGAACTGAGAAAAATGCTGAACGCTAATAAATTCTCAGGAAACTTGCACCTGTTTAAAATCCTTCCTGCAGAGATGACGTAAAAGCGAAGTACTGCTTCCTTTGGCATCTCGAATCCACATTTATAAAAGAAGAGAAAGGAAAATGCTCTCGATCTCATTTAGAATTTTTTAAAGTCTGTTTTTTTGTTTGTTTACACATGTATGTAACATGTGCTCTTTAAAAACATTTTAAAAACACAGAAATGGAAAATACAGAAAGTAGAAGTCCCCCAGAAAAGCTCTCTCTGGGTAATCATTGTTACTGAGTTGATGTATATTCATCCAGAGGGCTTCCCAGGTGGCATTATTGGTAAGAACTTGTCTGCCAGTGCAGGAGACATAAGAGATGCGGGTTCAATCCCTGGGTTGGGAAGATCCCCTGGAAAGGCATGGCAACCCACTCCAATATTCTTGCCTAGAGAATCCCATGGACAGAAAAGCCTGGTGGGCTATAGCCCATCAGGTCACAAAAAATTGGACACGACTAAAAGCAACTTAGCACAACACCTATTTGTCCAGATTTCCTTCTGTGCATGTACTATTTGCTGAACTTTCTAAGGGAAGAAATCTATTTTTACTGTGACTAGTCACACATCTATATACAATAAAAAGCAGCAGACTAGGCAAACCATATTCAAGAGGACAGGAATACACAGTATTTATTACCTTTGTCGCTGTCTACTGTACATTTTTTTTTTCTTTTGGCCTTCACTCTGCCTTTGTTTCTCTCCTCCCAGTATTCACCCCCTTCTATAGGATTACTCCTTTTACTGTGTTTTCCTTCCTGAAATAATGGTACATTCCTGGTTACCTTCTCATATTTTTTTATCTTATTCTTCTGCGGGTTTTATGGTTCTGTTTGCTGTAGTGTGTTTCGGTAAAATATGGTCCTGTAGGATTTTGTGAGACCAGTTCTTACAGAAAGCAGTTGGACCACTAAGATCAGGGGTTGAAAATATTTACAGTTTTGGTATTCCCTGTCTAGAAGCATGAAACAGTACTCCTTGGTTAGTCAACAATCACCCTGAATACACTGCAGTAAGAATCTTCGAAGTGGAGATTATGAAATAACAAGGAATTTAATAATAGAAACAACTAGCTGTGTGTCCCTTTCTTGTCTCCCACCCCCCACCTCTGTCCCCCACACTGTCTGACAAACTAAGCAGAAACGTACCACCGCTTGAACTGCATTTCTCAACTTCTGCTTGCCTCTCACTCAACAAATTCTATATTCAAGACGGAAGCTGTTGAAACAAACAAGGGGGCAGATGCTGCCTTGACCTCTCTTCCCATTGAGCTGCGCTCCCCCATCCACTTTAAGCCAGAGAATAACCTGTCTGGAGAGCATTCTCCTCATCTGAAGCACACACAAACATCACCGCGTTTTCCTTTGCCGGAGAAAGGATAAAGGAAGAAAGGCGGCAGCTGCTCTGGTTGCAGACAGCAAACAGGCCTCACTGTGGTGGCCCCACAGCCTTCACAAAGGGGGATTCAGGGAGCCAGGCAGGCACACTGCACAGCCCAAGACTTCCGTGCAGATTCACCTGCCAATGTGATTCATGAAAAATCTATAAAGAACTGTCCAGGTGAACAGAGACTCCAACCAAAGCTCATTTTTCCAACTGGTCTTTTATGAAGCGGGAAGAGGAAGAATACAGTTGAAGAACTGGAAAGGGCTTCACAGATCACCTAATCCAACTCTGCGTCTTCTAGTTTTAAGGTGAAGCTAGTGGGGCCCTTTCAGTTGAAGAAGATTAGTCCCTTCTCCAGCCTGGGAACATTTTAACAATGGAGGTCTTAAAAAAATTTTTTTTTAAATAAGAAATTTATAAGGTATTTCTTGTAGCATTTTACATACAACAGCTCTTCAGATACTCATGTGATACACTTTTATGGCATTAAATCTCTCCACAGGGTAATGAAAAGCCTCCCAAATTATGACATGAAAAATTTCAAAGCTTTGCTTTTACATTTAGTGTGTTGATTCACAGGGCCGGTGTGTCAGAAGTGGGGACGGTTTGCTTTTGAAATAGCCAAATAAAGTACGTGGTAAACTATGCTTCCTTTTAGCATCAGTTTCCAAAAAAAGAAGTATAGTTGTGTTGTTATTAGGTTCTTTTTTTTAAAAAGAAACATCTTCACTGTCTTTTGGCAATTTCTGCTATGTCAAAATCCTGAGCACAGTCTATTTAAAGGTGCTACTTATCTTCTTCAGATAAACTTATTTTTAAAATTTCTTTAGTTTACAGTTCTATTTGAACAATATAGTAATATTAAACAAAATGTTGTATCACATGGTTTTTAAAAACATGCAATTATAATAAAGTTTACAACAAAAAGCAATAGTCTCCCATCCTGCTGTCTCCCAATCTGACCCGACTCAACCAATTTGAACTGTTTTTGTTTCTAGTTACTGCTCAGACCCAAGCCAATTATACTTTATTATATTTAGACTCTCACTTTCTTTACACTTCTTTTTTCTGGAGTTCATAATTTCCTTTTCTAATTTGGACCAATTACTTTTGTAGGCATGCGATTGAGTTGCCATCCTCAGATTTCATTTTATTGGGATCAGATTTGTTTTACTGTTTCTTGTCCTCCACATCTTGCATGCTCTTTGATTTCGCCTTCATGGCGCTGAAATAGATCAACTGGTAACTCCATTATTAAGTTTATTAAGTAAGTTTTCTGGTTTCATAGATTTCTAAAACCACCTTTCTTTTGCTTTCACACTTGGGTATAGGATTCTAGATGGAAAATAACTTTCCGTCAGAACTTTGAATTCATCGTTCCATTGTCTTTCAGCCTGAAGTATAACTGATAGGCTGGTGCTATTTAAATTCTGACTTCTCTCCCAAGTTTCCTGTGTTTTCCCCTCTGAAAGAATCTAGAACTCTTATGCTCAATGTTTTGAAATTTAATAATTTAGTGTACATGTATATCCTTTTAGGAAGTGGTATAGTGGTTAAAAACGAAAGTGAATTATACTGCCTGAACCCAAATCCTGTCTGCCACCTCCCAGCTGTGTGACTTTGGGCGAAATAATCTCCCTAGTCCTCACTCAAGGATACATACCATGTGTACCTCTGAGGATTGTGAGAACTGAGATTCTCACTGTTGCAGGTGGTTGGCAAATAGTCAACTTTCCATAAACTTTAGTGATATTCTGCTCAACCTTCAGTAAAGTCTTCTAATTTGAAGATTCATGTCTGCAACTCTGAGGAACTATCTCCCCTTTCTTTGATAATGTCCTTCTGTTTGCTTTTCCTCTCTGAAAATAAAGCCAGCCATCAGATTTCCTACACTGATTTCTCTTTTCTCTCCTATTTTCTCTTTTTGATGTTCTGTGAAATTTCTTCAACTTTATATCCCAAGTTTCCATTGCCTTAATTATGTGACACACTCATTTTAAATTTCTGAGAACTCTTCCTTATTCACTGATTGTTCCTACTTTATAGTATTATTTTTACTTCATATATGCAATCTTTCCCAAGTCTTATTTTGAAAACTTGAAAACATACAGGTTGAAAGAATCACAGTGATGAACACCTGTATATCCCTCTCACCTAGATTCAATAATTTGACTTTTGTCATATTTATTTATGTACAAATATCTGTGTGTGTGTATGCCATTTACACATACTTTTTTTCTGGACCATTTGAATGTCAGTTACAGATGTCCTAAATAGTTTTGCATGTGACTTGCCTACCTCATCATAATACCATGATCACAATAAAATTAACAAAATCTTGTATCATCTAATATAGAGTCCAGATTTCTCTATTGTCTCAAATGTATGCAAAATCTACCAAATATAAAATGTCCACGCCTTTCCATTCTCAGCGATTCCATCACTGTGTTGCATATATACCCCCACCACGTGTACAAAATGAAGTACACACAAGAACATTCACTGCAACACTGCCTGAGAGCAGAAGATAAGAAACGGCCTAAATGTCCATTAATATGGGATTGGGTTAAACAAACTGAAACCAAACTATGGAATAAATATCAAAAACTGACTCTGAAACCAAACTATGGAGTAAGTATCAAACAGCTGTTTAGAATCAGCATATTTAGAACTGAAGTATTCTGATATGTACTAATAAAGATAAGTTCAATTTAACTGGAAGAGATTCTAAGTACTGCATGTAGTATATCACCATTTGTATTGAAACAAAGTGATGGATGTTTGCAAACTGATAATTTAACTCTGAGGGGCAAAAGAGAAACTGGGAAAAGTAATTGCCTCTGGAGAAGTGACTTAGGTGACTGGGTGGAAGGGAGGGCAATTTACTTATCAAATACTCTTACTTATTTTGAATTTCATGTTGTTACATAATTAAAAAGTCATTGCTAAAATGTCAATGAATATTTAATCCCATATAGCAGTGGTTCTCAACCAAGGGTGATTTTGCCCCTCTGGGGTAGATGTGGCAGTATCTGGAGACATGTTTGGTTGTTACAGCTGGAGGTGGGGATAGTACTACTGGCATCTTGGGGGTAGAAGCCACAGATGCTCTTAACCAGCTGGTACACAGGTCAGCGGGCTTCCCTGGTGGCTCAGCAGTAAAGAATTTGCCTGCAGTGCAGGAGATGCAGGTTCGATTACTGGTAGGGAAGATTCCCCTAGACAAGGAAATACAACCCACTTCAGTATTCTTGCCTGGGAAAGCCCAGGGACAGAGGATCCTGGAGGGCTACAGTCCATGGGGTCACAACTTAGACTGAACACGAGGCAGCACAACAGTGATCTGGCCCAAAATGCCAACAGTCCTGAGGATGAGAAACCCTGCTGTAGAGCAGTTCTTCTGGATGAGAAGGTTTGAGAAGAGCTAAGCAAGACTAAGGAGAAGGCAATGGCACTCCACTCCAGTACTCTTGCCTGGAAAATCCCATGGACGGAGGAGCCTGGTGGGCTGTAGTCCATGAGGTCACTGAGAGTCGGACACGACTGAGCGACTTCAGTTTCACGCATTGGAGAAGGAAATGGCAACCCACTCCAGTGTTCCTGCCTGGAGAATCCCAGGGACTGGGGAGCCTGATGGTCTGCTGTCTATGGGTTCACACAGAGTCAGTCACGACTGAAGTGACTTAGCAGCAGCAGCAGCATCGAGCAAGACTAAAGGAAGAGACAAAAAGAAAGTCATGGGCCTATGCAAGTGTTCAAATCACTGTGCCCTTTAAGACAATTCATTATTTCTAGCTGTGGAGGAGGATGGTTGGAGAGGTCCAAAATGCTCTTGTTTACACAGCTAATTCTAGACTGGTACAGGATTAAGCATCTGTAACCTTAGTTGGTGTTAATAATTTTAACTGCTGTAAACAGTAGTACAGTCACTGTAAGAATGAGTTCAGACTAAAGGTCATGATTTCTAGGACTTTAATCTCTACATACAGCATATGTACAAGAACGTGCATGCATTGCAGCATTGTTTGTAATGAAAATACTGGAAACAAATAATAGGGAACTGGTAGAGTAACTTATGGTATATCTGTACAATGGCTACCATGCAGCCATAGCTCGAATGATTTCCGGGATACCATTAACTTTGGGGACTTCCTGGGAGTCCAGTGGTTAGGACTTTGTGCTTCCATTGTAGGGGCCACGGGTTCAATCCCTGGTCAGGGAACTAAAATCTCCTAGGCTGCACTGCACAGCCAAAAAAAAAAAAAACCCAAACCCAAAACAGCAGTTGTTTCTGAAGGTTTGGGGGAAGGAACTTCTCACAGTATGCCCTTTTACATTTTTGTACTGTGTGCATACTACTTTTTATATAGACAGCTCTGCCTAAGTCAAGGAGTAAATTCAGTGTGCTGTGTAACGCTACTGCAATGCGTAATACAAGGAGAATGAAATGCGTATTACAATGAAGGTGTAAAGGCATATGGAAACATGAAAGTTGTAGATGTTGAGTAACTGAAAATGTTGAGAGGAAATGAGGAACTTCAAGCCATGCTTCAAATGAGGCACCAATAATCTCGGTCATTATAAATAAACATCCTTTTTCCTGATACTTAAGGTTTTCAATAGAGGGCAGTTGGGGTATTTGTCCTGTGACTACGTCAAACATGCAAGTGAGGTATTTCCCAGATGGCGATAAAAGAAAGCCCCACTTTATGAAGAGCCTAGTGGGTTGGCATGCTTATGACTTGGTCAGCCTACTTGAGAGAAGATGAAATGGAGGAGTGGAAGCCAGGTATTATAGTCCTGGCTTTGCCACTAATTCATTGTGACCTTAGGCAAGTGAACTTCTGGATCTACTGTCTGTCTATAAAAATGTATAGCCCCTAAAAGTCAAATTTGAAAAATGAAATGGATAATTCCTATTCCTAAGGGAAAAAATTTCACAAGAAGATGGAAAAGTATTCAGCTTTCCCATTAAGCAAAAGAATACAAATTTGAGATTTTATACCTGTGGAGACAACAACAAAACCAACATACCATAGCACTGAAATTCTATTAAAATCAGTACAAACATTAATATCTGTAATTTACAAAGCATTCTGGAAAATATGGCATGTTTACATAACTGAACCATGGAGATAGTCCTACCCTTTGACTCAATAACTGTACTTCCCAGGAATTGGGATACTTCATGGATACAAATATATATATATGTGTGTGTGTGTATATATATATACATTATTTATTTGAATTTGAAGATATTAATTCATTTGAATGTTGTACTAATAAAAGAAAAAATCTAGGCAAATTGTTTAATATGGGAACCTCAACTTGAAATATTGTACATCTTTGAGAACCATTTTTAATACTAGAAATGTTAAAAAGAAAATGCTACTCTGTTCAATGTATACAGAGATCATATACAAATATAAAATAATTTCACTTGGAAGAAGTATGGGTATCTTAATCAGCATTTAATATTTTTAAACTGGCTTGTAAATTCTAATAAAAAGAACTTAAGAATGAATTTGAGGAATTCAATCATTTGACCTCTGAGGTCTGTGATTATTTCTTTGATACAGCATTGAAGGCTTTGCTGTGAGGAAACTCGAGTGGACAAGATAATGGTGGATGAGATAAATCTTCAGAGTAGATAAGACTGTGGTACAGCAAGCTGAGGCCCCTGCAATTTGGAGACAGGGACATATAGTGGGTTTTTCTCTTCCTCTTATATATTAACTCAGGTATGAACTGAATTTCGTGTTATTTTTTAAAAAATTTTAGATATATACTACATCTATATCCACATCTGAGTAGAAAAGCTCAAGGATGATGAGAAAAGATGTAAAAAGGATAAACACAGATATTAGAACAGGGTGGAAGCCTGGAGACAAGTCTAATACAACCTCATTTTACATCAGTGTTTTTCACTGTCTTCATGTTTCCATGAAAGGAAACATGGTATTACATGTAGAGAAAATGCAACTTGGAGAAGATATGGAAAAAAGTAGTAGTGGAGGGGAGGAAGGGAAAAAGGTAAAGGCAGCAAATAAAACACTGTACATCTATGTGTATGTGGATGGTAAAGGGGATGAAGGCTGCTACCACAGGGTGGAAGTGACCACTAAGCCCAAAAGGTAGCTGCGATGGGTTTCACACACAGTTCTATGTATCTCTATCCTGGTGTTTAACTATCCTGTTCTAAGTACAGATCTTACTATCAGACTTATTCTAACTCAAAATGAAAGTACAGCCTTTCAAGTCTGAAAGATTAATGCTAATAAACTAGACCTTTAACCATAGAACATTGTTTTCTTAAAAAAACTGCAGAAACTGGTATCACATTGGCTTTTTCTGGTTTCTACATAAAGAAGGATGTTGAAAGATAATTTATTTAGATTGTACTAATTTTTTCTCCTCAGAGCTCATTTTCAGGCATCAATTGTTAATTTCCAAATTAAAAAATTTAAAATCTTATAATAAATCCAGATGGAAAACACATTTTTTCCATATAGCTTCAGAAGGACTTTGCATTGGTTCATTCTATCTGTACGACTTAGGTACATGTATGTACTCTCAGAAATCAAGTTTTATGTATATAAACTTCTGAGATGAGACTGTCTGAAATGTTCGCAGAACTCTTATTTTAAAGGTCTGGCTTTAGTGCCATTGGTATGCTGGTGGCCACAACTATTTTGTGTCCAGAGGGTACTACTCACTTTGCTTCCATGTTTGACAGAATTTACTGATGAAAAAAAGCTGATGAAGGACAAGTTAGCGCTTGTCCAAGATGGGATTTTGCCTTGAGCACTGAACAAATCAGATTTTAAAAGTAAAGTTCAACTTAAAAAAAAAAAAAGTAAAGTTCAACTTACATCCCATTTTTGATGTTATACAATACTTGGCTTACTGGCACATGTTAAAAAAATCAAGCTTTACTTTTAATGACTATCAAGCAACTTATTTAGTTCTACTTCAATAAAATAAGGACTATATTAAGCAATTTATCTTTTTTTTCCCCTTCTTAGACTTCAACATCTTGATAACCTTATATTAAATCACAACCTCATTTTACATATTTCAACAATAGTGTGTAAACTAGACTTTTGTTACCTGATTTGTATCTTACTATTTAGAAAATGTTTATGGCAACTTCTGAATTATCTTCAATTAATATTTGGTGCCAAACATCTAGGTTTCAGGCTGTATTTAGTTTCCCTTCTCTCTCTTACCCACCCTACTCCTAATAAGTGGTTAATAGTTTATTTAAAACAATTCTACTTTAAGAACATTTTCTACTTAGAAAAATCACATAGTAAGACCAAGATTACTAGGAAGACCTTAAAGAAATGTGTTAAAAGCTTAGAAGCAAAGTGTGGGAGGAATAATAAAAGCTTAAAACCTAAAGGTTTTTAATAAGATGGAAAAAGTTAATCATAAGTATTCAAGAATCATATCAGCACACATTAACATATCACAACTAAGCATTTATTACACTATTTAAGAAGGGAAGTAATTGCAGTGGTATTTCAGAAGCTATATCTTTTTTAATGTAATATATGCTCATAAACTCTAAACAGTATTTTAAAATATACAATCTCTCCAAAAGAAAATATTCAACTAAAGATAGATAACTTTTAATGTAAGCAAAATGTTACAAGATTTTTTAAAATTAAAGTCATCATCTGATTTTCACAACACATGTACAGAAATTTCCAAACTTTCTGTACAGAGAAGTATAACCTCTACTCTTGAGCGAGGCGTTCAATGACACGTCGATAATCTTCCACGAGTTCCTGAAAGCTTTCTTCCAGCTGTTCATGTTGCATGCTTATTTCTATCTGGTTCATCTGGTTTGTCAGTTCTTCCGGTCTGAGACATTTTCTCATTTTAGCAAGATCTCTCTGTTTTTTCTAAGTAACAAACACGAGTATTGGTTAGACCAAGAAAGCTGATATAAAAAAATATGTCTCCAGTGTTAAAAATAGTAGTAGTAGGAATATGCCCAAATCTATCCCATACATTTTTAAGGAAGCCTAAACATAATGTTACATGAATTACAAGCCCTCTAAAAAGAGGGTTCCAAAAGACATGGAATTTGTATCAATTAATGGTAAATATAGGTATGTGAGTGACAGCCCCCTCTCCAAAGCATACTAAAGAACTGGCCAGTACAGACACTCAAATATTTCTTTAATAAATAAGGTACTGTAACTGAAGAAAGACAACTGAAATTAAGTGCTATTATTTCATCAATTTTTAATAGTAATTAATCATTAATTATGTTAATCTTAATTCCAAACTGGCTTCTTCTGCCACTATTATTTCTGAGTTCCCTTACCCAGCGATGTATTTATGGACCACGTATTAATTTTACCATAAACTGTTGGGAGAGTTTCAGGAAGATAAGCCAAAAACTGTCACACTTTAAAAAACAGTATTAACTAGCATTTATTGAGTCTCTACTGTCTAGACATACATTATCTTATTAAACCCTCTCCATTTCACTGAGAAGGAAACTACCATTTCTCAGGAAACTGAGATTTACATCACCCTAAGAATCTGGTAACAACTTTTAGACAGGTCACTATCAGAACAATACAGTTAGTATACTGAGGATGGGACTGGAAGGGACCAAGTTAGCAGTTAGTTTAAGAATTCAAGAGATGATGAAAGCCTAGGCCAAGTCTGCTTAGTTACAGACCAAGCAGAGGTGGAAGGTACAGAACAGATTTAGGGAGGAAAACACTGGATGATGTGGGGAAAGAATGCAGAATGACTCCAAGATTCCTAGGTGGGTGGCAATACTGCATTATATAAAACACTGTAATATATGAAACTTTCATACATTTTCTTTTTTTTTTTCTTTTTTTATTGCATATGTGTATTTTTTCTGTTAGTTTTCTTTTTCTTTTTTTTAAATTTTATTTTTAAACTTTACAATATTGTATTAGTTTTGCCAAATATCGAAATGAATCCGCCACAGGTATACCCGCGTTTTCAACTTCCCTGGTAGCTCAGCTGGTAAAGAATCCACCTGAAATGCAGGAGACTCTGTTTCGATTTCTGGGTCGTGAAGATCTGCTGGAGAAGGGATAGGCTCCCCACTCCAGTATTCTTGGGCTTCCCTGGTGGCTCAGACAATAAAGAATCTGCCTGCAATATGGGAAACCTGGGTCCAATCCCTGGCCTGGGAAGATCCCCTAGAGAAGAAACAACTACCCACTCCAGTATTCTGACCTGGAGAATTCCATGGACAGAGGAACCTGCAGGCTACAGTCCACAGTCGCAAAGAGCTGGACACAACAGAGCGATTTTCGCTTTCATACATTTTGGATAAACTGCTGTAGATTATATCCTCTTTCACTTAAGCATTTAATAAAGAGCTAACTTTATATAGAGATCAGAAATCAAGTATATTAACTTATGTAATCCTAAAAACTATGAGACAGGTACTATAACTTTCTTCAATTGAAAAAGAAAAAAAAAAGGTGCAGGTGTTAAATAATTTGTCATAGAGGCAGTAAGCAGAGAAGCCAGGATCCAACCCCTAATGATTAATTAGAAGTCCGTATTCTGAATTCCTATATACTGCTACTGCTACTGCTAAGTCGCTTCAGTCGTGTCCGACTCTGTGCGACCCCATAGACGGCAGCCCACCAGGCTCCCCCGTCCCTGGGATTCTCCAGGCAAGAACACTGGAGTGGGTGGCCATTTCCTTCTCCAGGGCATGAAAGTGAAAAGTGAAAGTGAAGTCACTCAGTCGTGTCTGACTCTTAGCGACCCCATGGACTGCAGCCCACCAGGCTCCTCCATCAATGGGATTTTCCAGGCAAGAGTACTGGAGTGGGGCACCATTGCCTTCTCCCGAATTTCTATGTAACTGCCTACCAAATACAATTAACAACAACAACAAAAAACCCTGAAAACAGTCTTAACTCCATCCTAAAAACTAATAAATGTCTCTCAAAGGAAACCTTAATAGTTTTGGAATATAAGACATGCAGTGCTTCTCAAACTTAAATGTGCACAAACATCAACTGGGAACCTTGTTAAAATTAAAATGCAGGTTCTCATTCAGTAGGTCTGGGGTGGAGTGAGAGTCTGCGGTTCTAAAAAGTGCTCCTGGATGATGTTCATATTGCTGACTTAGTGTGTGTTTGTGTGCGTGGCTGCACTGCTTGGGGGATTCTTAGTTTGCCAACCAGGGATTGAACCCATGGCCCCTACAGTGGAAGCACAATTTTAATCACTGGATCACCAGAGAATTCCCAATGTTGCTGATCTTCTAATCACACTGTGAATAGTAGTTCTAGAGAAGTGATGAAAATTCAGGTTTATTACTCCCAAGCCCTGGAAGGACAGTATATTCCTCACTCTTCAATCATGTGGATAATAAATCCTTTGTTTCTGCTGTGAAAGTTACTTTTTTTTTTGCCAAGAAGCACAACTGCCTCTTGGCGGCACCCAAGTTAAGGAAACGGGTCAGGAACTAAAAGGTAATGCATCCAAAAATTATCATGGTATGTTATAAGAAAAAAAATTATTCTTCTAAACTGCTAACCAGTTATAACATTTATAAAATAATCTAACCCCATTGCTTGAATATGCCTCCAATCATATTAAATTCTCGTATACAACACAACCATCATTTTAGTTCTTAAATATTAACTATCAATTCTGCTACAAATAACCTACAGAATGAATCATGTGCCAGTGACATACTGTTTTAAATTATTAACTTGTTTTAAAACTCAACATAGAAAACTAAGATCATGGTATCTGGTCCCATCCTGGCAAAGAGAAGAGGAAGAAGTGGAAACAGTGACAGATTTTATTTTCTTGGGCTCCAAAATCACTGCAGACGATGACTGCAGCCCTGAAAGTAAAAGATGCTTGCTCCTTGGAAGGAAAGCTATGACAAAACTAGACACCTTACTAAAAAGCAGAGACATCACTTTGCTGACAAATGTACAATGTAAGAACTGGACGATAAAGAAGGCTGAGCACTGAAGAACTGATGCTTTTGAACTGTGGTGCTAAAGAAGACTCTTGAGAGTCTCTTGGACTGCAAGATCAAACCAATCAATCCTAAAGGAAATCAACCCTGAATATTCATTGGAAAGACTGATGCCAAAGCTGAAGGTCCAATACTTTGGCCACCTGATGTGAAGAGCTGACTCATTGGGAAAGACCCTGATGCTGGGAAAGACTGAAGGCAAAAGGAGAGGGAGGCAGCAGAGGATGAGATGGTTAGACAGCATCACTGACTCAATGGACATTGATCTGAGCAAACTCCAGGAGACAGCGAACAACAGGGAACCCTGGTGTACTGTGGTCCATGGGATCACAAAGAGTCAGGCACAACTTAGTGACTGAACAAAAACAACAGATCTCTTACGAGTGTTTACTTCCCCAGTTTATCTCCCCCTTCATTGCCACCTTCAATTTCACTGTCAGTTTTTCTCAGATGGATGTCAGAATTAATTTCTATTATAATTTTTATTGACATAGCAGAACATCTCTGAATTAAATTTAAGAGCTCTGAGTACCTAGGAATAAAAAAATACATGTACTAGCTTTATGGAAAACTATGAAACTATTAGAGAAGTTCCTCATGAGCATGTAAACTATGGTTCTTTTAAAATAAGTTATTTGAGCTATTTGTTTTATTGATTTTAATATTCCTAAAACTGCATATGTATACTGCTTTGTATATGTAGGAATTATAAATTCATCTTTTAAACTGTGTTTAAAAAAAAAAAACTTAAACTGATTGGGGATCACCTCTATCCAGCAAGTGATTTACATTGGGAGTACAAATAAAATACTGAAAGACAGAACTCCAGAAGACTGGAATAGACCTCCTCTAGGCTCAGAAGAAATTTCTCCCTCCAAAAACAAACAAAAAGCTAATTCCTTCATAGACTAAGGCTGTGGATAACCTTAATTAATGCAGAAAAATTAATTAAAGATCATATTAGTGTCAGTTTATTTAAGGTCCAAAAAACAACTTTCTTCTTGCCTAGTTTTCAGAGGTTCCAAGAAGGTTTACAAATATCTCAAAAATTCTACCACCTCTAAGAGCGCCTTAATTTCCATCTGCTCAACCAGTCTCTTTTGTGAACTACAGAAATAAGGTTCTTTTGCAATAATTTAAAAATAATAATGGTGTGGAGACATATAAAAAGTCCTAAGACTTATCGAAAGGTTACCTTTAAAAACATGCACACTGTATTGTATTTCTTTCTCATCAGTTCCTCACTATGGAAGTATTTCCATTTTAGAGAAGAGAAGCCTAATACCCAGATTTTAATAACTGTCAACACACACAATTTGTAAAAGTTAAAGCTAGACCTCAAAATTGAGTTTTCTGATTCCAAATCCAATGCTATTATAACAATGATTCTAAATTTTGTACTTGCAAACCAATTATGAATTAAAATATGCCTATGAAACAATATAAAAATTTAAATGCTAAAACCAAGCAGCTGCACCAACTTTTCTTTTTTTTTAGTCAAATTGTTCAAATTTATCTTTTTTTGAACACCTGAAAATTACTTCTGTACTAAAGAATTTCTTTTTGTGCTTTTAAAATGATTCTAGTTAATACAAATTATTTTTATCCCTTCTGGGCACTGATACAAATAAATTATCAGTACTTAAAGAACTTTTAAAGTAAGGTACAACTACTTCTAATATCTACCCAAATAAATTTCTTAGTGGAACTAAACTGATATGGAAATTTAAGCCCTTAAAAAAAGGCAGCACAGAATTGGACTTTGCTATCAATAAACAATTCCATTCCTCTGTAATAACTTAGCAAAGTTACATTTTTTTATAATAAAATGTATTAAAGTGAAACATAAATTCTAGATTCCAAACTTTCCCCATTTGGCATATATTTTAAAGATTTTTTAAAAATTCAAAATCACACTCAGTATTAAGCAATTTTACTTTATTCTTAAATATAATTTTGCATTTGAGAATGCTGTGATAGCACACCACAGTATACAAGTATCAGCTTGGAATGACAAATTGGAGAAAACCATCTGCATACATTCAACAAAGAAATCTTCTAACTCTTCCCTTGCATATAGGGCATTCAACTACTTCTAGGCTTTTACCAAGTTTGTGGTAGGTTTTCTATCACACTGTGGCTATCAACCCAGATCAAGATTTCTTGGTTTTCTCAATGAGACAGAATACTGGATAACTAAACTCGTTAAACTTGGCATACTATAAATAGGGTTTGAGCAAGTATCTAAAGAATTTAATATTTTGTATGAGTGCAAGGATGGTGATACCGATTTTGACTGTTAAGAATTTAAATAGTTTAATAACCAGTTTTTGGTGGTCTTTTAGAAAAGGTGAACTTGCTAGACAGGTCAGGATACTTAATAATATAAAAAAAAATTATTATTCTTAAGAGTAGACAATACTTGCTTTTATGAACTACAGATATTCCCATTATTTGGCGTAACTTCCTGACTGCTATTTATACTTAGAAATCATCTTTTATTTGCTGCATCTGCCTATATAAAATGTCACAAGTATCTGAGATACATAATTTAATAAATTACTAAAAGTTTTAATACTCTTAAATGTTGTCATGCTAACATCTAATTATATTGTTCTATATGCCCAATTTCATCATAAAGAAATTTTCCAGCTACCAAGTTAATATTAAAGATCAAAATCTTTGGAAAGTACCATTTCTACCAATTTTCTGAAGTTTCTGAGCTGACAAACATAAAGACTGATAAAGAATAAAATGTTATTTCTGACAAATTTGGGGGAATAGTCGTTATAATTTATTACAACCTGTTATATGCAGATGGTAGTTCCTAAGTTAGAAAATCAATTAAATTGATTTTATTAATTGATTAAATTTAAGTATTCCATTAAATTGCTTAATGAAATGGCACTATGAAGAAAAAACATATTAATTCCAGACACAAGATTTGTATGTCAGGCAAATAATTATTTTTATATTCAAAATGTGCTATATTTAGAATTATAACAAATTAAGAAATACGGTTGTACTGCAAACAAGATGTGATAAAGGAAAAAAGCTGAGATTCAACGAGTAGTGTGACCCTATATACCATTAACACTCAAAAGACTGGCTCTATAAAGCAGAATCTATGATAAATAAAACTTGGATTAACTTAGAAAAATCGTAACTATGCACTTGATATAAATTACTCATTATTAACTGACACTCTCCTTAAACCTTAAGACAGATTCAGATTTGTCATTCATGTTCCCAACTATGGTGCTGTATAAGCCTCTAGGTCTAATAGTATATACAAATGCAGTACCCAGTAATTAGTTGTTGAATAAATAAATGAATATTCTCTCCAATCAGATTACTGCCCAACTACAAGAATCACAAATCTTCCTCCACACAAGTTGGCATGGACAATATCTACCTTAATAATTAATGGCCAAAAGATGAGGAGGCCAGACCTGATCTAGGAGTGGAATATTTTTGAGTTAAAGGAAAATAAAGGAAATGAAAAAAAGCAGGGGGTAAAGGAGCAAGAAAGATGACAAAAGAGATAAACAACACTAAGTTGTGATTTCAGCTCTGGTCAAGTACAGGGGTTACAAAAGGCAACCAAGGCCATATTTAGGAAGAAAGAAGCACGTGTAAGCAGAATATAGGGACAAATAAAACAAAACTGGAAATAGAACTGCCTTATGATCCAGCAATCCCACTGCTGGGCATACACACTGAGGAAACCAGAAGGGAAAGAGACACGTGTACCCCAATGTTCATCGCAGCACTGTTTATAATAGCCAAGACATGGAAGCAACCTAGATGTCCATCAGCAGATGAATGGATAAGCAAGCTGTGGTACATATACACAATGGAGTATTACTCAGCCATTAAAAAGAATACATTTGAATCAGTTCTAATGAGGTGGATGAAACTGAAGCCTATTATACAGAGTGAAGTAAGCCAGAAGGAAAAACATAAATACAGTATTCTAACGCATATATATGGAATTTAGAAAGATGGTAACAATAATCCTGTGTACGAGACAGCAAAAGAGACACTGATGTATAGAACAGTCTTATGGACTCTGTGGGAGAGGGAGAGGGTGGGAAGATTTGGGAGAATGACATTGTAACATGTAAAATATCATGTAAGAAACGAGTTGCCAGTCCAGGTTCGATCCACGATACTGGATGCTTGGGGCTGGTGCACTGGGACGACCCAGAGGGATGGTATGGGGAGGGAGGAGGGAGGAGGGTTCAGGATGGGGAACACATGTATACCTGTGGTGGATTCATTTTGATATTTGTCAAAACTAATACAATTATGTAAAGTTTAAAAATAAAATAAAATTAAAAAAAAATTAAAAATAAAAAAAAAAAAAAAAAAACAAGGTAATTTGTTAGGGAAGATTCTGGGCATTCAGTTTTTTAAAAGATGCATACAATGAAAAAAATAACCACGAGCAAACTATCCTTGGGATTAGTTTTTAAGTGAATGGAAACATTTATAGTTTACACTGGAGAATTCTTATAACTAACTGGAAGAATATTTTCACTTTTGTAAAGTTTAGCAGAATGATAATGATTTGGACTCTCCCACACATTGGCATTTGCTAGATATTCTTCAGTTTCAACAGTGACAAGAATAAATGTTTAAGACTTCAAAGTCCTACCTTATATGGGCTAATTAGTCTTCTTTTAATATCCAGTCTATAGCTTCTGTATTGTTCAGCATCACTCATGTCAGTTACCAGTAGTCGAAGAATTTCATAAACCCGTCTAGCATGTTGCTAATAAACCAAAGAAGAACATGAACATTTCAAATCACAAATAGTAACACTTTCCCAAAAGAACATATCATATACTGAATACCTGCCATAGGCCAGAAATTATGCTTGGTGCCAGACAAAAAGCAATAAAAGATAAGTCTCTGCGCTCAAGAAGGCAAGCAGTCTACTGTGTAACACAAATGAATGAGGTACGGTTAACTTCATGATAGAAATGTGCACAGGACACTACGGCAGCACAGACTGAGAATGGGGGAACAATGTTAGAAGAGGCGTCCTGGGGGAATAAAACCTGAGTGAGTCTTAAAGGAAAGGGAGCATGCTGCTCTTAAAACAGGGAGGCACTATATGTGCGTGCACATCTCACGTACACACGTGCAGAAGTAGTTTAACACTGCTGGGACACAAAATGAAAAAAACTGCGAGTAAATCAGCTACATGAAAATGGTAGCAAAAGAAGGGGAAGGAGACCAATCAGAAAGCTCAGTTTTTAAATCAGGCAAAAAATGATGATGGTATTAACTGAGACAGCACAAACAGTAACACTAAGGGGACAAGGATTCTAGAAATAAAGAGGAGGAAGACTGTGGAGGAGGGTATGGAATGACAGTGAGATTTTCACAGAGTAGGAGAGATTTAGGAGGCAAGAGAACATATAAATCTGAATAAAATTCCAGACGAAGGACAAGGATTTAAGCAATATCAATATACATGGCAAGAGTTTAAACCTTAGGACTGGTTAATGGTTAAGACAGTCCAAGGAAAACATACAGTGAAGACGGGGGTGTGTGTGTGGGGAGGGGAGGTCAGAACCCTGTAGTATCGTGCCAGTTAATGAGCAGACAAAAACAGTCAAAAAAAATATGAGAAAAATCAGGAAGTTGTGGTAACATTGAAGCCAAAGGAGTAGGCCTATAGTTTTCCTATTTCTGTCATTCCACTTATTTATTGGGAGTGAGGAAGAGGTCAGGTATACATAGGTTAAGATAATACTGAAATTTCTGGAAGAAACACCTGAACTGAGCCTGAAAAATGTACTACCTGGCCAGGCAAAGATGAAGAAACAGGAGAAGGGGTTATCAGGGCAAAGGGAATAGTTGATATACAGGTACATAAAAGGAGTAAAGTTGTAGCACAGTTGGGAAATGGCAAGAGGTTCAGGAGAGCCAAAGCATACAGGAAAGTGGGAGGAAGCTGAGGCGAGCAAGGCAGGCACGGGCCAGATGACGATGGTGTCTGTATGCCATACTGAGGAGCTTTAATCTCAATAATAATGTCTTCATATTCTCTTTCTCTTGAAAGCTGAGCTATTAAATAAATTCTAGTTAATTAAAGGTTTAATACAGTCTGAGATATAAATTATTTCTAAAATTGTATTTTATCTTAAAACCATGAGCCCATTAAAGTGTTTTTATGCGGGAGAAGATGGAAAGTTTCAATTCAAATTGTTTTTTGAAGGTCAGTCACCAGTGAACGTTTGGCATAGTTTTGGACCTCAGGAGGAAAATCTGGATTGCAGATATAACAGATGAGCTCTCGGAATTAAGTAGAATGAGAAGAAATGAGGATTGGATAAAAAAACTCTGGGAAGAATTATATTTAGGGAGCATACAAAAATGTAGAAGCCAGTGACAATCTCTCAAAAAAGATGAGCACAGTGGTTAATTGAAAAGCTAGGAACTGCAGTGCCTTAGAAGCCAGGGGAGGGGAGGCCGTCGGCACCAAGTACTAGTCCTCACTACTGGATACTCTTCATCCCTCATATTTTTATATTCCAAAACCTACCCATTGTTCAAGGCTTAGATCAAATGTATCCCCACTATGAAATATTTTGACTTCTTGCTAACATAAATATAATAATTTCCTCTGAATTCCTATATTATTTGTCTGTACTTACCTTAAGATATTTATTACTTTAAAATCCAAACAAATACATCTAGAAGTATAAAAAGTGAAAATTATATGTTTTATTCCAATCCTCCTCCTATCAATATAGTAGTATCCAGGGGCACTAACTACTTTACCAGTTTAAATAAACATTTTCTTGTTATACTTAATGCAGCCATGAAATCAATTATCTTTCCATTCTATTAATGAGAAAACTGAGGCAGAAGGAAGTAAACTAAATTGCTCTAAGCAATTGCTCTAATTGCTCAAGTGGTAAAGCCAGATTTGATCCTGGGCAATCTGGCTTCAGGGCCTGTATGTTTTTTTTTTTTTCTTTTTTGGCATGTGGGATCTTAGTCTTAGTTCCCTGACCAGAGATCAAACCCATGCCTGCTGCAGTGGACATGCGGTCTTAACCACTGAACCACCAGGCAAGTCCCAGGGCCTGTATTCTTAACCACTGCTACTTCCTACACATGTATTCTTAATGTATTTGCAACGTTTAAATTATGTACTTAAATTATTTTTTTCAAAATTTAAATGTTTTCCTTCCAGAATAAAAATACCTTATTTATTTTGAACTTCTGTTGAGCCTCTATTGCCATATCTTCACTGAATCCTTGCATTAACTTTTCCCGGGAAAAACAGGGCAAATCTTGACAAAACTTCACAAGCACAAAGTCTCTCAATTTCACATAGCTTTTGGATGGATCTTCCGCTAAAGAAAGAAAGCAGAATAACATTTCCCTTACCCAGCATAACTTATTCATCATCTGCAACCTCAGTATACACACTAACCTTAGAAAGGCAAATATTCTTCAATGAATTATATAATACAAAAGTTACAATATGAAAGATTATAAATAAAATAGCACTACCATCTTTGTCAAATAAAGTTATAGGTACAATCCTTTTGCAAATAATACATATATATTATTTGTGAAATTTCAACTACTTTTCAAATATAAATTTTTTAAATTAATTAATTAGTTTTATTTTACAATATTGTATTGGTTTTCCCATACATTGACATGAATCTGCCGCGAGTGTACATGAGTTCCCCATCCTGAACCCCCCTCCCACCTCCCTCCCCATCCCATCCCTCTGGGTCATCCCAGTGCATCAGCCCCAAGCACCCTGTATCAAACCTGGACTGACGATTTGTTTCACATATATTTTACATGTTTCAATGCCATTCTCCCATCAAATATAAATTTTTGACTAGTTTGTTATCATATGTACCTTAGTTTTATTTTCAGTTAAAGCAGCTGTATACACAAGAGATCCAAGTTTGGATAATCAATTCCAAAAGCCATTTTCTGATAGCTAAGGGTTCCAAAGCTAAGTTTATAACTCCCTTACTTTAATCTAATAAACTTCAAAGTCTTCTATGCTTCTTTAACTTAATTTAAAAAAAGTTCTTCCTTTTACAAAACACTCTTTTTCATTTAGAGAATATGATTTTGATTCTTTCTTCATTGCATCTGAGTAGCATAGACTTCCTTTATGTTTGTCTATGTTATCTACATTAGACTGAGTAGTGGACAAGAAGATACCAAAACATATAGGTAGAAAAAACACTGCATAGTCAGAGAGCATGAGTTTGAGTCCCAGTTCTGTCATTTATAGATGAAGGACTTGAGGCAAATTATCTTATTTCTCTGAGCCCTCATTTTCTAATTAGTAGATGGTATAAACAAAGAATGTTGAAGTCTGAGCTAGTTCATGGGTCATAAAACAGTTTTGTTACAATTATCAACTCTCTACCAACTGTTCAATGCAATCCCTATCAAAATCCCAGCTGGCTTTTTTTATTGCAGAAATTAACGAATTCATCCTAAAATTGATATGTAAGGAAATCAGAATAGCCAAAACAACCTTGAAAAAAGAACAAAAGTCAGAGGACTCACATTTCCTGATTTCAAAATTTACTCCAAAGCTACAGTAATCAAGACTGTGATACTAGTATAAAGATGGACATGTAGGTCAATGGGACTGAGTTGAGAGTTTAAAATAAACCCATACATTTTTGGTCCATTAATTTCTGAGAAGGGTGCCTTGACAATTCAGTGAGGGAAAGAATAGTCTTTAACAAATGGTACTTGGACAACTGGGTCTCCATAAGCAAAATGAAGTTGGTTGGCCCCCCCTTTCCTCACACAGTACACAAAAATTAACTCAAAATAGATCATAGACCTAAATGAAAATAGAGGAGTAAATCTTCAAGATCTTTGGTTAGGCAATGGTTTCTTAGATAACAGAACCAGAAGCACAAGCAACTAAGGAAAAAGTAGATAAACAGGGCTATATAAAAATTTATAACTTTTATGCTTCAAGTGATAACCTTTAAGGAAATGACAAGATAACTTATAGAATGGGGTAAAATATTCCCAAGTCATATATATGATATGTAACTGTAACCAGACTTTCTATATAAAAAACTTTGTAATTCAATAAGTAAAGGTCAAATACCCACCACCCAATTAGAAAATGGGCAAAGACTCTAAATAGGAATCTCTCAAGAAGATATAAATACACACAATAAGCACATGAAAGGATGTTTAACATTATTAGCCAAAGGGAAATGCAAATCAAAACCACAATGAAATACCATTTCTTATCCACTAGGATGACTAGAATAAAAAAGACAACAAGAATCAGCAAGGATGTGGATAAACCGAAATCCTCATGTACTTGCTGGTGGAAATATAAAATGGCACAGCCACTGTGGAAAACAGTCTGGTGTTTCTTTAAAAGGGGAAACATAGTTATCAGATTTTCCACCATTTCCACTCTTAGGTATGTACCGAAAAGATATGAAAACACAAGTCCACACAAAAATTGTACACGAATATTTATAATAGCATTATTTAGAAGAGCCAAAAAGTAGAAACAACCCAAATGTCCATCAACTGATGAATGGATAAATAAAATATAGTATATCCATACAATGGAATAGTATTTGGCAATAAAAATAAAGTACTAAACTAAATAAAAAGTAAAGTACTACAAGGAAGAACCTTGAAAACATTATGCCAAGTGAAAGAAGTCAGTCATTTTATTGTACGATTCCAATGTCCAAAAGAGGCAAATCTACAGAGACAAAAAGTAGATTAATGGCTGTGTAGCACTGGTGGGGGGTTGAAAGGGTAGGGGAATAAGAGGAAAGAAGTGACTGCTAATGAGTACTGGGTTTCTTTTTGGGAGAATGAAATACTCCAAAATTAGGTTAAGGTGATGGCTGCACTGTAAACATGTTTTTGAAAAACTGAACACTTTAAATAAGAGGACTGTATGACATGTTAACTATATCGCAATAAAATGTTTATTAAAAAAAGAATCTGAGCTAAAGGTAATGTTTTATGATTGAGTCATTCATTCATTCAATCTATATGTACTAAATACTGTCTTTATATTTCTATGCAGCACTTCATATACATGTAATTATTAAGTAACATTATATGACTATGGATTTAAGGTAGTAAAGTGAAATTCTGTCATGGCATCGGTTTGGTATGAAATTGTGATTAGGAATACACAGAAAATGAAATCAACAGTAAACCAAATAACAAATGCAGACCTACAGAAAATCACCAAATAAACATAACACTGTAATTAGTTACTTTGTCTAATTCTTCAGTCTTTTCCTTATTAATCTGGTCACATAGCAGTTATACAAGTCACCCAGAAACATGAAGGACATTCTGATTCCTCTATGTGCTGCCACCAGTGTTTTTTTTTTTAACTACTACAATAACCTGGTTTTCCTCACTTGTACTCTGCAGCTTTATAAAATGTAAAATGGACTGACACAAACCTAGATTGAAACCATTCAAGTATACCAGTGTAACTAATGTGTGTCTCAAAGAAAGGGAAGAGGGAGAACAGCTAAGGAAACACTGGCCAAAAACTTTCCAAATTTGATGAAAAAAATTTTATCCATACATCCAGGAAGCTCAACAAGCTTCAACTAGGAAAAACATAATGTTACATATCTAAATACATCATAATCAAACTTGAACGTGAACTGAATGAAATGAAAGCACAATTTATGAAAATTTATATGATCAGTAAAACCAGTACTTGTATTTATATAATAATATTTAAGTATTATTTAGATAGCTATACTATTAGAAAAAAAGGACATCAAATCAATAACCTAAGTTTCAATCTTAACTAGAAAGAGTAAATTAATCTCAAAGCAATAAGAAGAAAATAATAAACGTTAAACTGGAAATCAATGAAGTAGAAAATAAAACAACAATTGTAATGAAAACACACCAAAACAATTCTGAAAAAGAACACAACAGACTTTCATTTCCTGATTCCAAAACTCAACATAAAGGTCGAAGCTCTGCTACCACTGGAGCCATGACACCCAAAGAGAGCAAAAGCAAGGCCACATAGGCTGGGTGAGGCAGTATTTGAGTCCCAAGGAGATCAACAAAGCCACGGTCCACTGATGATGAGTTTGCAGCGACCAGCCCTAGTCTGCGTTGTCTAGATGCTCACTGAGAGCAGGACTGTCTTCTGGGAGTGTGTGCCTCTGGGTCCCTGAGGCCCCTCTTCTCTGCTCCATTCCCACCCACCTGGCCAAGGCCAGTACCCATTTCTAACTCTACTCATCAATCATTTGAAGAACTGTCTGTTTAGTTTACAGCCTCCAGGCAAAACAGGCTCCACAAATTCAACTTACATTGAATCTGTGGAGCTAAACTTGACATTACTGTTAAGGCAAAACACACACACACAAAAAAATGCTCAGTAAGAAAACTATAATAAATGTATCAAGACAGTATGGTTCCAGCAGCACTACAGACACAGATGATTAGAGTCCAGAAACAAATCTTTACATTTATGGTCAACCTATTTTGAACAAAGGTACCAAGGCAATTCAGTAGAGGAAAGGATAGTCTTTTTAGCAAACTGCTGGAAAAACTATGATCACATGTAAAGAAGATTAATTTAGAAACTTTCCGCACATAATGCACAAACTTTACCTCAAAATGGATCACAGATCTCAATACAAGAGACTGGGGATGGGGACTGACTGGGGATAGAAACGAGGGAATCTTTTTATGGTGACAGAAATATTCTAAAACAGGCCACAAAACTAGGCAAGTATACTAAAAATACTGAACTATATATACACTTAAAATGGATGAATTTAATGGTATGGAAATCAGACCTCAATAGAGCTGCTTTAATTAAATCTCTACTAAGTGACAAACTCTTAAGCAAGCATTTCTTGAAAAAATGTTCTGAAGTTCTAACAGCGACACACATGCTTATCCAGTCTACCTCTTTCTGGTTTGGAAAGAAAGAACTGTGTTGCTAATATCAGTATAAAATAAAATTTAGTATGGGAGAAAGCCTAAGTAACTTAAGTAACTAATACCCCCCAGAATTTTAGGGGAAAACACATCAAAGGTAAGAGAATTACAGTTGATAAAAATCTAAAAAAACTCACACCACATTCTTATCTGTAATTTTCACATAAATTAAAAATTTGTGTAAAAAAAATTTCCACTCAGGTTTAAATAATCCATTATACACTAACAATATTTTGTTTGTAGCTTCATATAAGTGGCCAAGTCACCACTCTTAACTTTAAGTGCTTTAACTAAAGGTGTCAGCCTGAAAATGAACCTAAAATGATAACACCCATTAATTTGTGACATCCTTCAATTGCTTTGTTTCTATGCTACATAAGTGATGCATTTAAAAGATGAAATTTGCTTGGATATAAATTTATAGTTATACATGGGCTCAAAGTTTGAGTTTTTTCCCCAAGTTAAATACATCATCTACCAACATTAATACTCTGCTATCATTTAAAAAAACACTCTTTTAACTCTTCATATTACAAAACATTTACAGATAAAATTCTAAAAAGCCATGTAACATATTCCAGTACTACAAGGAATATTTAAAGAACAGATTTAATTAACTCTTAATATACACTGATAGGTTAATAACACTGACATATAGCCCAGGATCAATTTTTACTGTCAAACACAACTGTCTCTGCAATTCTGGAAGAAATAAATCATTGATTCTATATGTAAGGTCATATAACCAAGATGTGTTAAAACGCTGTATATCTTATGATACTGACATCCTCAAAAGGAAAATGGCACATGATATAAAGAACTGTTTCCCAGTATTTTACTTTTAAATGCTAAAAATAGGGAATTCTCTGGAGGTTCAATTGTTAGGACTCGACACTCTCACTGCCAGGGCCAAAGTTTGATACCTAGTCTGGGAAATAAGATCCTGCAAGTCACGAGGCATAATATGCTAAAAAAAAAGTGCTAAAAAAAGAAAATGGGTGGCAATTATACCACAAAAACTTATCCTGTAACATAGGCCATCAATGGTTAGGTTTTAATTTTTACTATATCTGGCTATATGTCAATTAAGCAAAAGGCCATCTCAATATAAGGAATATTCTGGGTTGCAAAGGGAAATCCAGACCCTGCAAAAGATCCAAAAGTTTTAAAAATATGCAAAATAATAGATCTAAACACAACTAAAACAACCAAAGAGAGAAAACTATCCTTTATTTTAAAAGACTGAGAATGGAAATCTAGGAGAAATATCTTAATGAGAAGAAATGTATCAGTCATTTTTAGTAATTTGCTAAGAAATGTTAACACTGAAAATAAAGGCCAATACCCAGTTTTCTAATTCAGAAGTCCTTTAACATGTTCAGCATTTTCTCTTTAGAGACTTCAGTTTGCAATGAATAAAGGCTACCATTATTGATGACTCTTCACTGAGATTTAAGAAATAAAATTCTTTATCTGCTAATTGGCGCTAAGTATCAAGGACTTTATAGGCTGGAGTAGACAGAAGAAAGTGGTTAAGAGGCTTCACAGAAACAACCCCTGCTGGCACATTACCCACTAGAGAAGACAAAGACTACTTATGGAAACCCTAATCTCCAGACTAAAATCACCAAAAAGTCTCTTCATGTAGTACCAAGTCCAAGCTCTATAAGTAAACAGAAGCTAAACAACTTTCAGCTTAGCTAAAAAGAAGTGTTATGGATTGTGTAAAGGTTCCATAATTTTACAAGTCACTAAGCTAGTGAAAGTGTCAATTTATAACTTTTGATATAAAGTAACTTTAGTAATTACTTCTTTATCTCCCAAGTTTCCAAATCATTTAACAGCAGCAATAAAGTTAGATGAAAAGATAAATCAACTTTATAAAATGCTTGAGAAATAGACTGAACAAATAGTCATACCATACTTGCAATATATATATATTTCTGACCAAGATTTCCCATTTTATATTCAGTTCATTATCCTCAATTTGTTCAACTAATTAAGCACTTCATACTCAGAGATGCAATCCAATTTCACAAAGGGTTTATGATTTAAAATGAAACTTAAGTCATCTCTAAACAGTTCCAAAAAGACCTCAGGAGACTGCTATTTAAAACAAAAGTTATTTCTGACAAAACCAAAATTAGTAAAGAAGAGATTTAGAAAAGCTCTTTCAGTAACAAAATTTACATACCTGTAATATCAAGAACAGAAGGAGATGCAATGTAGTATCTATGAACTGTTTCAAGAAGTTGAGCACCATGGCCTTGACCTTGAAATGGAGTCAATATCAGCATTTGACTATAGTAAAGAAATTATATTAAAATATTACAATCTGACCAGTTTACAGATTGAAAATCACTACAGTAATACAAACATTTTAAAGTTTGTGTAGTTTTTTTTCAATCCATCTTTAAGAATTCCAAAAACCACCGAGACACTCAAAATTGTAAACATTTAATCTTCCAAACGGTTTCAAAAGGAACAATGAAATAAATCAGTACACAGCCAATGAATAATGGTATTTTTTAAAACAAATCAACACTATTATAATAAGTATTAGAAACTTCAGCAGTTCCTTCTTCTGAAATAAAAGACAAGGCACGTGTTATACTGCCAATTACCTTACACGTGGCCGGGTTTTGTCTGGGTACACATAGTAATTATAGACTGTCATGTAGCCTACGGTCGCAAAGAGTGTAGCTCCATCCTTATTATACTTCTCAAATCTGCAGATAAAACAGAAAGCCAAGCAGGTCAATTACAGTCGCGCTCCCATGCAGTGTCCATTTTCTTTTCCATTCTCTGACTGAATTTTCAGTGTCAGCAAGCTACTCTGTGAGGGCCCAATGGGTACACCTGCTATGTTCTGAATATACAATTCACTTAATTGGTGTGCAGCAACTTGGATAAATCAGACCTCTTTACATCACTTCAGTGCACTTGCCTATTATAAAGATGAATAGGTGGCAAGTAAAAGAAAACACAGGCAAAGCTCATTTTACTGTTTAAGCCTACATTCAGAGCCCTAACGGACAACAGCATTTAATTCGGCTCTATTCTCAAGGTCTCCCAAAGCATAATGAAGGAAAACTCAAGCCTCATAAACAATAGTTTTTCTTTCCTGGGAAAAATATCATTATACTGTCCCAATAATTGGGCTGCCACAATTAAAATGCTGGCTTTGTGGAGGTAATAAGGTCTACTGTTGCTTTAGAACTGTACTTACACTAGAAAGTAGTGCCATCTTTCATCATCCACGTCAATAAAGCTAGCAGTTTCAATAAACCACATCAAAAAGGTCTGAAGCCTTTCATGATATTCTCGAAAGCCTCTACATGTCATGTCAGCCTAGGGAAAAAGCCAGGAAAAGTCAGGTGAAACTCATCACAGAGGTAAGTGAAAGTCTGCAGAACGCAAAACTATTCTGTGGGAAAATGTTTAGAAGTCTCAGATTAAGATGTGTACACAGACACACATACAAAACAGATCTTTGTTTTTAGTGCTGACAAAGACTTGTTTCCTGAAGTTAAAATAAATCAGTGAAATAACACATCAAACAGAACACAGGTTTCAGGCAAATTAAGTAAGGGAACATTTAGATCTATCTTTACCTTATAAATCTGAAAGGTAAAGTTTTCTCCTCCTGTTGGACTGAGAACAGAGTATGTGTGAAGTAAGGTTCCAAATGGCTTGAAATCAGCTTCTTTTTCCAGCAACGAAAGAAAATCATTTGTGTTTGTGCAAAATCCAGGTGGAATGATTTGTCTAATTTTCCCCTCAACATCATCTGCCTAAAGAATGGAGATTAAAGGACACACACAGAAATTAATAACTCTGACCTAGTCGAATATGCTTAGTTTTTTTGAAAGGGACAAAATTCACAAAACTTCAATTCACTGTTAAACTAAACAAGTGAACACATAGCAAATTGGGAAAGGATGAGTTTCATGTGTACAAGATTCTGCCACAAAAATGTGAGATGAACACAAGTATAACGCAGAAATAAAAAAGAGGAGGTGAGGCGGGGAGTCTGAAATCAACTACAAGAATGAATACAACCCTACAGAAATCTCTAACATCATGTAGAGAAGGCTGACCACACCCCTTCAGGACAACTTGAACTGGCCAAAACGAAAGACTGCTTATTATTTTTATTAAGTTACATGTGTCAAGAAGAGTATATTATTCAAGACATGAAAGGATCTCCAGCAGTAGTGAGGTGAGGCTAGAGTCTGACCAAACAAACGGTAAGCATGAGCAAGCAGGTCATTAACTCCCTCACACCAAAACTCAAAATTAAGACTATTTAAAATATGCCCACTTAGGAAATACATAAATTATATGACTGGATATATTATCCACTCATCCTATAACGTGACACAATTTTTACAGAGTTGAATTTGTGACAGTAAAAAGAGACAAGCCTGGACAACAAAATTAAACTCAGAGATTAAAATTACCCTTGTTAAACAACCTCGATGAATGTTAAACTATCAGCTGAGCAGACTTCATAATCCTTTTCAAAACCCCAAAAGACCACTTGATTGAATACATTTACTACTTCTCTTTAACCATGAATATTTGATGAAGTCTTACAATAAAGTATTACTGCTTCTCACCAGGCAATAAAACTTAATGAATTGGTCTCAACTTAACAAAACCTTATCCCTCAATACAGTCCCTAAAAGCCTGACATTACATTCAACAAAATGAGCTTGCATTCTATTCAAACTTTTTCCTGAACAATGAGGCCAGGTTTTTACTTAATGGAGTTTGCCGTGAGTTCAGCTGTAATGTTTGTATTGTATCTATTTCCACAAGGACTGACACAAGAACACTTTGTGTTAACTTACTAAGCAGCTCTTTCATACCGTTTACATGCATGATGGGTATTAGTTCTAAACCAAGACCCTTGCTACTTAGCATTCAAAACAGGGAAATTAAGATGCTTAGGACAAAATGCACTACAAAAGGCTAATACAACATGCTACTAATTCCTGTCCTTTCAACCATCTTTTAACTAAGCAGAAGCAATGCACCTGCAGATGAATAGCACTTTATTATCACTCAGTTACATTTCAGGATAGAGAACCAGGGATGGAGTTTATTACAAACAAGTTTTATTTTCAATGCTCTGGTACACCAACATTTATATATAACTTGTTTATAGCTATAAAAAAGAGCTATTATTTTAAAATATAGCTCTTCAACATTTTACCCAACAGCTTATTTCTAACATGTACACCAGTCTGTACAATCCATTCATGCTCAAGGTTAAATGCACCACATTTGACAGAACTACTTTTGCTTATTTTTAAAGTACTATCTGATAAATATTTTCTCTTGAAACTGCTAACTAATATGAAGAGATGATCTTAAGCATATTTTCTAGAATTTGTACAATTTCAATAATTGTAAGAAGAAAGTGTAAGAATAAGGGATAGGTCTAATATGTCTGTTGTATGGCAACTAAAATCCAAAGTAGCAATGGGTAAAGGTAGTATTAATTCAAATTTTAAAAAGTCAAGAAACACTACTTTTAAATATTATAATCTATCAGTTTAAAAGAAAACACTTCAAGACACATACAGTATATATAATTTTAACTTTTAAAAATTTCCCCCAATGTCATGTCTTCTCAACAAGGCACTGCAAAGCATGATCAAATAACATCACATATTCGGCACCAAATGTATTTCAAAGATTTCTTTGAAACTCTAAGTTTCAAGTAGCAGTTCTGGTGGACTATAGAGCAGCCCAAAGATTTGAGCTCAACAAAGTTGAAAGATAGTTAATGTTTAACTTTCAGCCTTCAAAGGATACCTATTTATTGTAATATCTTCAAATAAATATTTTGCTCTGGACAAGTTTATACATTATTTTAAGAACTTTTACAGAGGAATAAAAGGCCACGTTTAAAAATAAGTAATCTGTTAACATGTAATACACTACAGAAAATGTGTATCTATTATATAAAATACGAAACATAAAACTAACAGCTCTTCAAACTTGGAATTCAGAACTTTGTATCACTAAAGGAGAAATGTCTGCATTTCTCTATTAAATGGATTTTGCTTTAAGGAAAAAAAAAACAAATCCTGTAACTATGATATTTTACAGATCTACACTCTTTTCTAAAAGAATAAATTTATTTTAGTTCAGTTAAATATTCATCTATCATTCTGGATTACTGGCCAGGTAATGGTTTATCACTGGAGAAAATCCCCATATAATCTTTTTAAATTGAATGTAGAATTAAACATTAACTGAAACTTACACAAGTTCCAACGCTTGTGGTTAAAGGTTTAATTCTATTTCTGAAGATCACTGAAAAATTCCCTATCTTCAAGAGTATTCTGGAGAAGGCAATGGCAACCCACTCCAGTACTCTTGCCTGGAAAATCCCATTGTCGGAGGAGCCTGGTAGGCTGAAGTCCATGGGGTCGCTAAGAGCACCACTGAGCAACTTCACTTTCACTTTTCACTTTCATGAATTGGAGAAGGAAATGGCAACCCACTCCAGTGTTCTTGCCTGGAGAATCCCAGGGACAGGGGAGCCTGGTGGGCTCCTGTCTATGGGGTCACACAGAGTCAGACACGACTGAAGCGACTTAGCAGTAGCAGCAGCAAGAGTATTCTAAACTTTAATTTAAACTATATAGAAATACAGTTATGTGTGGTAAGTCACTCAATCACGTACAACTCTGTGCGACCCTGTGGACTGTGTAGCCCACCAGGCTTCTCTGTCATGGGATTCTCCAGGCAAGAACACTGGAATGAGTTGCCATGCCCTCCTCCAGGGGATCTTCCTGACCCAGGGATTGAACCCACATCTCTCATATCTCCTGCATTGGCTGGCAGGTTTTGTATCACTAGCGTCACCTGGGAAGCCCACAGTTATAGAAAGGATAAGAAATAAAGCTGATCAAGAATCTAGAGTACGGCATGATATGTTTAATTAATAAGGACATGCCTTACAAATTTTTTCCTAACAATTGGCAATGTCTTTTTAGTAAGGAAAGCATTAAAGGTAACCCTTCTATTTAGGTCTTCTCTTAGGTGACTTAAGACGAAATATTTTAGATTGTATATTCTCTGACTATGGTCATTTCAACTTCCAGTGTTCTATACACTGTTACATATCTGATGTTTCCATGAAGCAATTTTTACATTTCCTCATCACTGCATAAAGCAATGTGCCTGAGACTTAACTGGCAGTCGGACAGAATTCGTACACATGTACTTAATACAGATTTAAAAAACAAATTACCTCTTTAGCCTCTTAACCTAAATAGCAGCATTTGTCTAAATTTGCCTGTGGTGCGTAATTTTTGAAATACCAATTTTGAAGGCATGTTAAGGCTTGGCTAAAGTTGCAGAGAGTTAACATTAGCTGTAATTCTAAGAATACCCAAGATATGCTGCAAAAACAAGCCAAAAAACTCCGTATCTATATAAACTTGCTCAATCTTACATTCACTGACAATATGCAAGCTGCAGAAATTTCAGTATTGTTGGAGAAATTAAGTAGAGAAAAACTGTGAGCACTTCCACTTTTTGAAAAACAAAGGTCACATTATGTTAATTTTACTGCATTAGTGCTTTGCAACCTAACTAAACTTACAATAGCTCAGTTGGTAAACAATCTGCCTGCAATGCAGGAGACCTGGGTAGGGAAGATGCCCTGGATAAGGAAATGGCAACCCACTCCAGCATTCTTGCCTGGAGAATCCCACAGGCAGAGGAGCCTGGCAGGCTACAGTCCATGGAGTTGCAAGAGTCGGACATGACTTAGCAACTCAACCACCACCACCAAACTCACAACGATGTTCCAAGATAAAGATCTAAACACATAATTTTAAAGCTTTTTATGATATTTCATGAAAGAATTTCTCATTAAGAATATTGTCACCATTATCAAAAAAGGAATGCAGTGGAATACATTAGGAAATATTATTAGTCTACAAAAGTATTTTTTTCACTTTCTCAAGATTAAATTTTTATACATACACAGGATTTTTCTATTAAAAAAGCCCTAAGGAATCCAGAAGATTAAAGAAATTTGCTCTCATCTACTCTCAAATTGAATCCAAATTAAAGAAAGACAAGGATAAAACAGATGACTGAAACTCACAGATAATACAAACTTTATCTATGTATTTCAACTTTCTCCAACAAACCCTTCCCTAAAATGTCAGCAATCAGCAAGACTGAACAATCTTTATTATACATTCTTCTACTAAAAAGCAATGAAATTACCTTAAGAGAGGGCTGGAGGTACTGATAAAAGCAAAACCATAAGATGAACAAACCATCAGTGTCTGAATAATCAAGTTTATTATATTGCAAAATTAAAAATAATTACATTATCTTTAAAGATGATAGCTATGGAGATGTTCTATAGACATCTTAATTGTTACTAAAAAAATTTAGGTGTCGCCAGAGAGTTTGCAAAAGAAAAAGAATGGATGATGAAAGATTAATATGGCAAAATTTTAATATGCAAATAACTTCTAAGCAGATGTGCTCTGGTTTCTGACCATCTAAAAGGGTATATTTTTCACATGCAAAAATAATACTACAAAGCACCGTATCCATAAACTCAATTATGACATATTATAGTCTCAAACCTTATACATCTAATAACAGAAATCTTGGGTTTTTTCCACTTAAATCTACTTCTCCAATCGTCCCTATCTCAGGAATAGTACCACCACCACTGAAGCAATGGCATCCTCCTCATTGCTCTTTCCCTGAACAATCACATTTAACTCAGTAACAGGTGCTGCTGACCCTACCTCTGAGGAGGTGACTCACTGGAAAGAACACTGATGCTGGGAAAGACTGAAGGCAAAAGAGGAAGGGGGCAGCAGAGGATGAGATGGTTAGATAGCATCACCGACTCAATGGACATGAATCTGAGCAAACTCCTGGAGACAGTGAAGGACAGAGGAGCCTGGTGTGCTGCATTCCATGGGGGTCACAAAGAGTCAGACACAGCGACTGAACAACCACCAAAGAAATATCCTCAAGCAGGTAAATGCAGTGTTGCCCATAACACTGTAATGTTCTGGTCTCTCTTCTCTCACTCTTGCCCTCTACAGTGGGTTCTCTGCATAGCAGGCAGAATCATCTTTCAATATAAACACTATCAGATAACCCCCACCTACTTAAAACTTCCAAGGGCTTCAACTACTCTTATTCCATCGACCGAGTTTTGCCAACCCTCTTCAACTATCTCCTACCCTCCTTCTCTCATTACCACAATTTAACAACAGTGATCTTTCTGGACAACAAAAATGCCAAGAATGTTCTCATTTTCAGGGCCTCTGCATAGGCTGATCCCTTCAGATAACCACATGACTGGCTATTCTTCATTCAGAAACCAGCAAAACGTTTCTTCATACATATTAATTTGTTTATTTAATATCTATTTGTTGACTGCTCCCCTTGGCAAGAATGTGTCATAAGAACAGTGACTTTGCTTTGTTTGCCATTATACCCCTGTGAAATGAACATTCTCACTGCGAATGGGAAAGAGCCACGCCTGTTCCCCCCACATCTGCTACCCATTCCTTTTTTACAAGGGGAAAAAGAGGTCTCTGCTTGAATATGTAATTTAAATAAATGATCTCTGACAATGAAGCAAATAAATAATCCTACAAAAAGACATTATAAAAGACTGATTCCTTACTCCTAACACAGTACTTCTAAATGGAGAAACCTCGTTTTCAAGAATGGAACAATTAGAAGTCAATGCAAATACACAGCTATTTTCACTGCACAAAATATTTGAAAGATTTATCAATAACTAATTAATATTTCCTTCAGAAGAAATCAATTCAGCACTACCAGCTAGAACTTAAAAAGAAAAGAAACACAAAACACCAGTAAACTCCTCAAACAACACTGAATTATGTACAACACAAAGGAAAAAAATACAATTTTTAATGTATTTTTAAGAGTATCTGGGCTTGAAAATTTAACAAATATTTGATTATAAAAAGCTCCATTTTAGTAAACTCTGTGTTAAATGCTAGTTTATCTAAGATTAAATCTTTTCAAGTATCAAATCACCACAACTACAGTATTAGTCAATGAGTCATTCTTATAGCTGCAAATTTTCAATAATATCTAAGGGACACAAACCACTAAAAAAAAATATTAAGTGAAAGTTATATATATTTATCTAACAAGCTGATTCATCTCAAATAGGGGTGGCAAATGAGAACCAAAAAAAGTTAGTGCTCAAAATATTTCTGACACTGAAGTTGAATAATGGACATAAGAGACTATTTCAGATTTCTTTTATGCTATATATCATTCACGTTTCCATTCCTTTAAGCTTACTAATACGGAATTTTTACCGATAAGGGGACTGTTTGCAAGAGGGAAGACTCTCACACTAGCAATAAACTGAGAGCTAACAGCATAAAAGTATGGGAGCAGGCAAATAAATAAAATATACACTGTGAAAAACAGAAATAAAACCTAACAAGCACAAAAGCCCAGGCCCATTTAGAACAGGTCATAAACAGTTCTAACATCTTTGAGGAGAATATTACTATATATTATGCATACTATGATAAGTGATTCTTTCCCATGTGCAATACAGATTATTTACTAGTTGTGTGACTTTGGACAAGTCCCTTACAATAAAATAAAACAAAAAAACAAACAAATAATAAAAAGGGGGCAAATCAACCAATCCCTGTAATGAGAGACGGTTTTAACAATAAAAGAGTGGAGCATGAGGCTGGGAAAAGACTTACATCAGGAATTAAAACTTAGTTAAAATTTTGAAAACGTTTGCTTCAATATCTTTAAATAGGAATGTCTAAGAACAGAACAACTCTAAAATATACAATTTTTTGAAGGTTCCTTAAAGATTCACGTCTATCCAAACATGCCAAAGACACCCCCTTCCCAACATCTCCCAAAGTTTCAACCATTCCAAGATCAACTCAAGTCTAAAATCTCATCATCTATGTTATTCAATAAGGTACACGTGAGACTATGGGTATGACGTATCATGGGGCACAATTCCTTCCCACCCGTCAAACTAGAAAATAAGTTATTACTTCCAAAGAACAAAGGCAGGACAAGCATTGGATAAAAGTTATAGACTTTGTCATTCCAAAAGGGAGAAAATGGTAGGAAGAAATAAGTCACCAAATGATTTCAAAATCCAGTAGGTCAAATTCCATTGTTGTTGTACAGTCTCTAAGTTATGTCCGATTCTTTGCGACCCCATTGACTGTAGTCTGCCAGGCTCTTCTGTCCATGGCATTTCCCAGGCAAGAATACTGGAGTGGGTTGCCATTCCCTTCTCCAGAGGATATTCCTAACCCAGGGATCAAACCCACATCTCCTGCATTGGCAGGCGGACTCTTTACTGCTTAGCCACCCGGGAAGGCTCAAATTTCATCAGACTTAGGAATACTGTGGTCTATGACACTACCCTCTGAGCCCGAAGCTCCTCCTTCAAAATCATTCATCCTTTTTCTTGAAAGGTAGCACATGTTTGCAGATGAATAGTGTTATCAACCTGTTTCTTGCCTATTGGATTTTAGAAGTCCATTAGCCTTCCCGTATTCTGTCAGTCCAAACTGGCTATATTTCTGCTGATATGACACTCTGGAAAACTTTCTGGGTCATGTACGTATGCCATGAAAGTTCATGCCAATGGACAAGATGGTCCTCCACAGGTGCTCCCTGAATTTATATCACAGAATTCAATCCCTATTTCTGGCTTTGTTGAGATTACTGAGGAGATCAATGAGTCACACCTGTCTATTCAGCAAAACAAGATTATTTAGCCAAGATTACTATTGGCTTTCTCCCCAGAGCACACTTCCCCACCAAGGAATTTTCTAAATTTAGTGTCTTCACAACAGGCTGAGAATTTCCCAAATCAAGTCCTAGATCTTTTTTACTTAACAGTTCTCTCAATTTCTCTCTTTCTTCTTATACTTTAAGTGGCAAGAAAGCAGGCTACAGCTTCAATACTTTGTTCATAAAGCTCCTTAGCTCAATAACCAAGTTCATTTCTTACAAGTTTTCCTTTTCACATGAATATATGCTTAAAACAACAGAAACTAATTTAAAAAACCTAAAGTTGGTAAATGAAATAAAACTCTGATCAAAAAAGTGAGATTTTTACAGAAAAGGCTAAGGATCACAATCACAGGTTTAACTGGAATGACAAGCAGATAATCATCTCCATAATTAAATGTTAAACATGTGGTTTTAGAGCTGTAATATAACAGATTCTCTCCTCCCTCAAATCTTTAACATTTTATAATCTGTTTTAAACTCAATTAGGAAACAGTTAAAAATAAATTTATTTCTGTTCTTACCTCTACACAGTCAAAGTTCTCATCAACTTTAGATGCATATTCAACACGGAACATTGTTGATAGGCTACCAGCAATATAATATAACAAGATCTTCAGACCCTTGTAACCAAAAGCAGTTTCACTGAAAGGGGAAAAAAAGCAGTAATCTAAGACCCGAAAATGAACAAAGTCATTACAAAGTATTAACTCTACACAGAAACAGGTTTAACTTCATGCGTGGTTTCAAAATTTTAAACTATACTTACTAAAAACAACAACAAACCATACTGTAATGAAACTGTGCCTCAGCTGTCTGTCCTAGTTTATAAAGTAACAGAATAATAACACCTACCTTAGGGATGTTATATGGGTTATATAAATAAGTCAATACATATAAATTGCTCATAACATTCACTGGTACACTGTACAAGTGTACTACAGCTACTGTTGCTGCTTTTACTCTTGCTACTATTATGAGGTATTTCATATCAGAGACAAGTAATGTTAAACTGATTCCTGGTTAGGCAAGCAGTTAAGATGGAGCTATAGAGCCCAACTTGTAGTTCTCCCAACTTATAGCCCAGATCTCCCAACTTATCACTTGCATGTCCAACACAAACATCCAGAGCTGCTGAAAGTGCTAAGTGGTAGCACCTGACTACACCCCACTTAGGAACTCAGAAAGCACACGGGGAGCTGCTGCTATTTTCCCAACCTTGCTCCCTGCTATCCATCTATGCCTTTCTATTTCCTTAAAAAAAAAAAAAAAAAGTCTTCTAAAAAGATAATTCTAAAGTAGCCAGGCAAGTTCCCTGGTAGTCCAGTGGTTAAGACTCGGTACCTTCACTGCCATGACCCAGGTTCAATCCCTGTGTTGGGAACAACTATTACACCAAGTACATGGTGTAGCCCCCACAAAAAAGTCCAGAATAGGTAAATCAATGAAGACAGAAAGTAGATTAGTGACTATCCTGGGCTAGGGAGGGTATGGGAAAGAGGGAGCCACTGCTAACTGGTCACAATGGGAATTTTGGTGGAAATGACGAAAAGGTTCCAAAATTGGTTGTGGTGATGATTATTCAATTTTCAATATGCTAAAACCCACAGAATTATACACTTTAAAAAGATTATTGTATGATAAAGGTTTTTTTTTTTTTTTTTTTAAGATGAATTCTGAAAGAATACTAGAAAGAAGCAGTGTCATTTCCAGATTTCTGTCTAGGTTACCAAAACAAAATATAAGAAGTGTCCATTCCAGGACTCTGAAAATTATGTGTAATAGGAAAGAGTGGCAATGATACTAGGATTAAGATCAATGTAATGGTTCCCAAGATACAGTTACCATGATTATGTGACTCTCTTCCATCTACCTTAGAGGGGTGTGCACACCACTTTTAATGATGTGCAAAGTGAGTGTGCAAAATGCCACAAAGAAGCAGTACTACAAAACACTCTTTAAAGACAGAGATCCAAAAGAAAGCATTCTTATTTTTATGCTGTAATAAAACCTGTTTAAAATATAAGAGGCTCAAATTTTGGCATGAATCAATTATAAAATTCAGTTATTAATACTTAAAAGCACATAAAATACCTAATCTGATATATTCACAAGAAATTCTTCAAAATTTCTTCCAGGAAGAGACATTTGTCAATTTAAAAATATATTAAAAAAATTATGTCAAAAATGCTGAAATAATGCATAGGGAAAAGGGCAATACAGAAGAATATTTTAAATGTCAACTATGTCTAAACACCCTTTCCTACTAAGAAAAAAATCCATGGTTCCTTGAGGATACGGCCAATTCATTCTGCAGAACTAGTAAAGTACAGGGTGAATGTGCAACACTTGATTATCACAAAGTAAAGTGTCCTCAAAATGATGATGATATATCAAAAGGACTCAAAAGCCAGTTTGAAAGAGCCACTTGTTGAATCTGGGATAATCTGAGCATCAATATTAAAAACAGTAACAGACAATAACTCATTAAGTTAAAAAATCCTGAGTCTATTCTGATATAAACAAAAATATGTAAGGGGAAGAAGACACACTCTCTTTTACAGCGGAATGCAAACTAATAACTGCTGAAATGTGGTAGGGTTAGAAAATCGCCCTTTTACAACCATAGTAAAATACTAACAATCATTAACAGATTTAAAACTATTGAATGAAAGTTTGATGGGAAACAGGGTATTTTCACTCTCAAGAGTATCTCCTCACAGGTTACATATAAATAACAAAGAAAAAACCCTACAGTGGTGAAACCTTGCAGATACCTCCAAACTTAATGACCCAAGGTAACCAACAATGGGACAAACTGACATCATGGACATTCTGACATGACACATTGAGAAGGGCAGATACAACTTCTGCTGTGGTACTATAAATATATGCATTATCTGAATTTAATCATGAAGAAACAATCAAACTAGTCCAAAATGAAGGTTTACAAAACTAGCCCTATTCTCTACAAAAATAATGACATGGAAAATAAAGTCTGTGGAACTGTTCCAGTCGAAAGGGACTAAAGAAAGGTAACAACTAAAAGCAATACATGATTCTAGACTGGATCAAGGATGAGGAATTACTGACTTTATTGAATATACACAAAAGAATTACTGGGAATCAATTGGCAAAGTTTGAAATGTGGATTATATTTTAGAAAATATATCAATGTTAGATTTCCTGAGTTTGGATAATTTTACCACAATACTGTCCTTGTTTTTAGAAAATACATACTAAAGAGTTTAGGAGTAAGAGAAGATATATCTGCAACCAACTCTCAAATGGCTCAACAACAATCTATCAACATATGTATATGAGAATGATTAAAGCTAATATAGCTAAATGTTAATAACTGATGTATGTAAAGGATGTACAGAATATTATTCTTGAAACTTACTGCAAAGTTGATATTTTCTTCAAAATCAAAAGGTAATGGACTACTCTAATAATGTAATGAAGGCATTAGAAATTTAAAAAATTGTGCTGAACATCCCAGGACATATCTTCAAACTTGGTTCTGAAAATAAATTTCTCTTAATTGTTTATTTATTTCTCATAGAAAAAAACTTGAGCTTTCTAGTGTTGGGGGAGTGTTTTCTAGAAGCAGTATAGCAAAATCGTGCAAAATAAGTAGTTATGAATATGGGCTCTACAGTTTGACTGAATCTGAATTTCAGTCATTCATATGTTCCTAGGCAACTATCCAACCCCACCAATGTTAATGTTACACATGATGATACCACTGCTAAGATTATGCAAATTAAATATCATACTGTACCTACAGTATAGCACTAAATGATAGGTATTATACAGTAGATTGGTGTCTCAATATAAAACATGCCATTCTAATATATTTTAAAAGAAACATGAAAAATAATAGGAAAGAAAATAAATTGATTTCTAAATTAAAAAAAAAAAAAAAAAAAACGTGTTTTCCCTACTAATTTGACAAATATCTTACTAAGTTACTTACTCATCCCCAAAGAGTTGATGGGTATACTCAGGAAAGAAAGTTCTAATGTCATTCTCAAGATCTTCAGGAAAACGAACTGTTTAAAAGAATAAAAAATATAGAGATATTAAAGGTGATAGGTATTTCCACTTTGAGAATCTCATTATAACCAGGATACAGCCAACAAATTTTTTTTTACTTAAAAATGTCACTTTTCCATTATATGATTTACACTGGATTCTCATGTGACAACAATAAAAATCAGAATGTTACTTTTGAGTGCTTCAGCATCAAAACCCTACTGAGTCTAAGAATTAGAAACCTAGGTATGACACAGGCATCTAATTTAGTTTTTATTTTTCTGTTATGTTTGTACACAGTGCAAAGAGTAAAAGAGAATAAAACCAAAGAGAGGCACACTGAGATGAGCAAAGCTAGTACAAAGGAAACAAAAACAAAGTGCTATAGGAAACATTCTGAGAACAAGAATAATCTGAGTTTGATGAAGCTCATATCATCACATCATTCTTTATGACTGCAAGATGATGATGATGTTTATGTTGTTGCTAGCTTTTTTTCCTTTTGCTTGTCACTGCAGGACTTCTCTGGTGGTCCAGTGGTTAAGAATCTGCCTGCAAATGCAGGGGACATAGGTTCAATCCCTGGTCCATGAAGATTCCACATGCCAAGGGGCAACTAAGCAGGTGTGCTGCAACTACTGAATCCTCGTCCTGCAAATACTGAAACCTGCCCTAGGGTCTGTCTGTGCTCTGCAACAAGAGAAGCCACCTCAAAGAGAAGCCCACGCACTGCAGCTAGGGAGTAGCCCTCACTTGCCACAACTAAAGAAAGCCCACATGCAGCAATGAAGAGCCAGAGCAACCTAAATAAATAAATTTTTTAAATGTATCATAAAGCACAAAACCTGAAAATGCAATCTAAGTTGTATTCAGGCAAAGAAAGCATTAAATGGCATAAAAGAACAATCTCTTCATAGTCATTAAGGTGAATTCTTTTAAGGAACAACTATATCTATCTAATACTTTAAAAACTATTCAGAGTGGGAATGGTAAAGTGGGAAGGCCATGAGAAATGTGCACAAAGACTACAAAAATTGACTTTCACCTCTCCTAAAAAGAAAGCAAAAAAAAAAAAAAGCAAAGAGGAGAAAAACAGACCAAGCTCACCTACAAACAATAATGTAAGAATATTTAAAGATAACATAAAATAGTCTTCATAGAAACAAAATACACTGTGGTACTGAAATAAAAGGATGATTCAATATCTAAAAATAAAAAAAAATTTAATATTTATGTATTACATTGTATATAAGACATTATCAAAATTATTTCCATGTAAACTGAAATGGCCCTCAATATACTCTAATGTGTATATCTGAATAAAAAATTTTGAAAATTGAAAAACACTTTTCAATGTAACAAGCCAGGATTTGAGATTTATTGGAGAATTACTATAATCATCTTCATTAATTTAAGTGAAAGGAATGACCACTATCATTTTTTAACAGTGTTCTGAAAGTGCTAGAAAATGCAAACTGGAAAGAGAACAAAATAAGAGGCATATTTATAAAAAAAGGAAGTGAATAAAAAACTAAGAAAATCAGCTGAAACCACTCTCCAAAAACAGTAGAAGAATCCAGTAAGATTATCTGTTTTAAAATACATTAAAAAAATAACAAATATATTAAAAACACTTCAATTAAAAATTAGGCAAAAGATTTGAACAGATAGTTCTACAAAAAAGATACACAGTGACAATAAGCACATGAAAAGATCCTCAATATCAGTCATTAGGGAAATGCAAATAAAAACTGCAATTAGATATCATTTCACATATTCTAGGATTGGCTATATATAAAATTAATTAAGTGCTGACAAGAATGTAGTAAAAGTGGAACTCTTATACATTGCTGGTGGGAATGTAAAATGGTGTATCCACTGTGGAAAATAATTTGGCAGTTACTCAAAAAGATAAACAAAGATTTATTATATGACCCAGCATTCTCTTCCTAGCTATACAGTCAAAAGAACTGAAAACAAGGATAACACAATTCTATCTTGATGCTCACAGCAGCATTATTCACAATTACCAAAAGGTGGAAACAACCTAAGTGTTCATCAGCAGATGACTAAATAAAACAAAGTGTGGCATCGAGTGGAATATTACTCAGCCATTAACAGGAGTGGAGCTCTGATACATGGTACAACATGAAACATCTGATGAGTAAATAAGGTGAAAATATGCTAAGTGAAATAAGCCAGACAGAAAAGGATAAATATTCCACTTAAACAAAATATCTAAAATGGGTAATTCATACAGACAGAAAGTAGATTAGAGGTTACCAGGAGCTGGAGAGAAAGGTGAATGCAGATTTACCGCTTAACAGGTATAGAGTTTGTCTGGTATAATAAAAAAAGATTCACTTTTTTCTATAGTAACCCACCCCCAGAGCACTGGATCCCTGTGGGAAAAGTACGCCTGTCAATCTCTCACACACAGAGTGAAAATAGCTTATTAATGGAGAAGAATCTTGGGATAAACTTAGTGGAATTATTGGTATGCAGTCAAGAGTTAAAGTTATCCCACGTGTCTATCAGTATGTTCTGATAAACGTTTCTCCAAAGAACGGGGGAAGGGAAAAGAGGGAGACAGAAAGAAAGGCTGGTTTGAGGGAAGCAAATTATTGCTACTGATGGTAGGAATTAGATTGCCCAAATAACCCAGTCAACTTTAGTTATGTCAAATATGTGTAGAATATATGTAAACGGGATCTTGATGTGGTAAAATATATATATATTAAAAATTACTTTCCATCATTCTCCTACACACAATAAAGATAAATACAACAGAAGAGAAGATGCCACTTCATAATAGCAGTAAAATAGATGAAATCCCTAGGAATAAACAATAAGAAATGTTTATCATCTATACATAAACTTTAAAACTCTACAGTTAGACAAAAAAACAGGCCTTAATAAATAGAAAGATATGCTTGCTATTAGTAAGGAAGACTCAATAATGTAAGGACACTACTTTTCCCCATATTAAACTTAAATTTTAGTAGGATCTCAATTTAAAAAAATTAACAAAACATCTCTTTGGAACTTAGTAAAATGTTCATTAGAAGAAAAAACATTACAGAAACTGAAAGAGTAAATGAGTGGGATCTAGTCACACCGTATACTAATCATATTTATTGTAACAGTACACTAATGGCTCAAGGGGAACAAAAGGCCTCAAAGTACACCCAAGAATATATATGATACTTTAGTGTGATTAAAAAAAGAAATTGTAATTGTTTAAGAGACAACAAACTGGCAGGCAGATAATTGCCTAAACCATCTGGAAAAGTATAAAACTGGATTCCTACTCTATGCCTTATCAAGGTAAAGATTCAAAGGTTCAATTAAAAAAGAAAAAAATTTAAAAACTATTAAAATAAACAATATATAAACATTTTCATAATCTTAGAGAAGGAAGGCCCTTTTTATAAGACACAATGAAAACTCATAAAAGAAAAAGAAATTTCCCTAGATAAAAAGTTTTAACTTCTACATAACAAAAGTCAAAACAGGTGTCAAAGTATTTGCAAAATATGACAAAAGGAGGGTTGGTTCTTTTAAATATAAAGGATATACTTCTCTTAGAATTAAAAATCAATTTTAATTATCAAATCAAAACAGTCAAAAACACAGTGAAAAAGAAAAATCTCACTAAACAGTAAGTTGGTAAGGATGTGGAGAAACTGCAACTTTTGTGCACTGTTGGTGGGTATGTAAAATGGAGTCGTAATAACCATTATGGAAATTATGGAGGTTCCCCAAAGAATTAAAAATATAATTACTATATGATCCAGCAATCCCACTTCTGGATACATATCCAAAAGAACTTGAAACTGATCTCAAAGAGACAGTTGCGCATCCCTATTCACAGCAGCATTATTCAAATAGCCAAGAGAAGGAAGCAACTTAAGTATCTATCAACAGATGAATGGATAAATAAAATGTGGTATGTATATATATGTCTATAAATATATAATGTAATGTATATATTATATATAATGTAAACATAAATACTATAATTTTATAATCATTACATGTAATATATAATATTAAATAACAATATTATAATGTTTATATTATCTATAATATATATACATATATATGTAATGTAATATTATCCTGTCTTAAAAGGAAGGAATTTCTGCCAAGTGCTACAACATGGATGAATCTTGAGGATACTATGCTAAAAGAGATAAGCCAGTCACAAGACAACAAATACTGTATGCCTGCATTTATATGAGGTATCTAAAGCAGTCAAATTTTAAAACAGTAGAAAGGTATTAGCAAAGGGCCAGTGAGAGGGGGGAAAATAAGGAGTTCTTTCTTTAATGAATATAGTTTCAATTTTACAAAATGAGAAAGTTCTGGAGACTAGTTGCACAACAATGAGAGTATACTAAATACCACAGAACTGTATACTTCAAAAACCAGTAAATTTTAAGTTATGCATTTCTCACAACAATTGCAAGCAGAAATAAGAAGCTACCTTTCACACATCACAGAGGCAAGGTGTTTTTGGTTTTTTCAAAAATGATAATACGCAACACTGATCAGGGTAGAGGTAAAAGGACTATCTCAAATGTGAGACTGTAGCAGTATAAGCACACATACTCTTTCTAGAAGGCAATTTAACAACAGCTACTAAAGTAGAATATGTTTGTAACCCTTTGATCTAGCACAGTAGTTCTTAAACAGAGACAATTTTACACACCATCCTTAGGAGGTATGGCAGTGTTGGAAGACATTTCTGGTTGTCACAACTGGAGAATGTTACTGGCATCTAGTTATCAGACCAAGAGTGCTGCTAAACATACTACAAAGTACAAAATAACAAAGAATCCTTTTGTTGTTTAGTTGCTAAGTTGTTCCGACTCTTTTGTGACTTCATGGACTGTAGCCCCGTCCATGGGATTTCCCAAGCAAAAATATTGGCTGCTGTTACGTCGCTTCAGTCATGTCCAACTCTTTGGACTGCAGCCCACAAGGCTCCTCTGTCCATGGGATTCTCCAGGCAAGAATACTGGAGTGGGCTGCCACTTCCTCCTCTAGGGGATCTTCCAGACCCAGGGATAGAACCCGTGTCTCTAATGTCTCCTGCACTGGCAAATGGGTTCTTTACCACTAGTGTCACCTGGGATGGGCTGCCATTTCCTAACAATTACCTACCTAACCCAAAATGTTAACAGTGTTGAAAATGAAAAACTCTGATCCAGCATTTTAACTTCTAGCCACACATTCTACAGATCACTCACACAAGTGGGTACAAATGTACACAAGGGTATTTACCAGAGAATCACTTTTAATAGTAAAAAAGGAGAAGCAAATCTCACAATAGAGAGTAAGTTTTAAAAAGTTATGATACAGTCATACTGAATTACATAATTTAAAAGAATGAAGTACATCTATATACAGTTATAAACAATGATATTCAAGTTATTGTTAAGCTAAATAACAAAACAGCCTTACAAAAGGATCCTGGTTTTAAAGAAATAATGTATGTACAAGAAAAAATAAAAACTTTGATCAGTATTATCCTTTTAATGAGGTGTCAGGACACAAGTATCTTCTTTATCACCTTCTCTGTATTTATTATGTTTGTACTGTTTAATTATAGCTAACATTTACTGTGACTAAATCAAGTTTTTCAAGCACTTTACTTGTATTTAACCTCATAATTGATTCACTACAAATAATATTGATTCCATTTTAAAGATGAAAAATCTAAGGAATGGAAAGTGATGAGACCAGAACTCATTAGCACATAATTATTTTTTAAACAGCCTTATTGAGTTATAAATTTACATTCCATAAACTCAATTGTTTTAAGAGTATAATTCTAAGATTTTTAGTACATTTAGACTTGTGTACTGCTACCACAATCTAATTTTAAAATACTGCCATTACCCAAAAGAAATCTAATTTGCAGTCATTCTCTGTTGCCACCCTCAGACCCAGGTGACCACTAACTTTCTGTTTCTGTGCATATGCTTTTTCTGAACACTCATACAAATGGAATCATACAGGATGTCTGGTTTCTTTCACTTTAGAATGTTTTTGAGGTTCACCTATGTTGTAGCATGTATCGACCCTTCACTCCTTCTTAATGTCAAATAGTACCCCATCACATGGATATACCACACTTTGTTTAACCATTTACCAGCTGACTGGTATCTAGGTTATATCCTTTGGCTATTGTGAATAATATTCCTGTGAACATTCACGTACAAGTTTTTGGATGGACAAACATTTTAAATTCTCTTGGGTAGACGTCTAGGAGTTGAACTGTTAAGTCATATAGCAAATATATGTTTACTCTTTAAGATCCTGCCAAACTGCTTCCCAAAGTAATTGCAAAACTGTTTCCCAAAGTAATTGCATCATTTTATGCTCCCACCAGGAATATATGAGTGTGTTTCCACATTCTCACCAACACTTATTTTCTATTATTTTTATAAGCAAAAAGGTAAAGGTAAATGTTTTTAAGAGGTTAAAACCATTTCTACTTGTCATTATTTTGCGACACTGAACTTTTGACATGTAAACTCTGCCATGTGTCAAACACCTACCCACTCCATGACATAAATCAAGACTTCATAAAATCTAGATGTGCTCAATTAGTATAGAAAACTAAACATAAATTGCAATAAACAATAAAATAAGCCATACAAATGTCATAAACAACTGCTCTTACACAAAATTCCCCTTCATGTGTCTAATGCTACTTAGGAAAGGCATACATACCTAATTTCAGTTCAATTGCTGTGTTGGTGTTACATTTGTACTCAGCCAGTTTCTTCTCAACTGCACTCTTGTATTCAACCAAAAACTTCTCCATAGCACCAAATCCTAAGAAACAGGATTTTAAAAAGACTAGTTGGAAGTGATTTAATTAATCAAACCTAAAAAAAAAAAAAAAAAAGGGTTCTTACTAGAAGTGGAATAAAGGTAAGTCTTTAACTATGCTAACAGACCATAGATTTCCAAATACTCCTACATAAATGTAGAGTATATGACTGTCTCATTATAAAACAGAATAAACATCACTTTTGAGATAGAGGCTTGTGAACCAAGCTTTACATAATGAGTAAACTTGATAACATAACAGACTACTGACATTTCTAAATAGTTAATATAAACTGGCTTTACATAAATGAGTAAACTTGATAACATAACAGACTACTGACATTTCTAAATAGTTAATATAAACTACCTGCTAGGATTTATACCTAAGTAGCCTTTTAAAAAGAAATATAAAAAGGATGCTACTGCTCCACTAAGAATCGAGGTGAGAATGTCCTTCAATAATTACAAGATAGCATTTTATTCATAATACTGGAAAAATTCTACCCAAAGTACTTTCAGATCAACTATTTCAAAACCAACAACTAATAATGCATAGAAAGATTATCTCAGGAAGGATACACAAGAAACCAGTAAACACTGCTATTTCTAGTATAAAAGACAAGGAACGAGGACATGATTAGGAAAGAAAATTTTCTTTTTTAACCAAGTGCACAAAGACATAGGCTATTGGAATAATCAAGTGGTTTTACTACAAGGTGGCTATCCATCAATGTATATGATAATTAACAGTGGAAGAAACCATTATCATGAGAAACTTTCAAGCAAAGATGGCAATAAATCTCCTGACAAAATAATCATAAAAATTAGGGAAAACTCAGGTAAAAAAGTCATGAGCAGAAATGAAAAACAGGGTACAATGACATGCCATAAACTTCAGTAAGTGGTTACAACACAGGTACACAGCAAATGTGGAACACTTGAAGCAGTACAGATTAACGGTTTGGAGTCAGAATTGCTGGATTCAAATCCAGGCTTCATCATTTGCTTACTGCATCTATGACCTAGAGCACATTACTTGGCTTCTCTGAACAAATGGATAAAAAGAGTATAATAGAACCTACCTCAAACTTCATCTATAAAAATGAGATAACAGAACACATCTCAAGGCATTTATGTATAATCTAAGCAACAAATCATACATTAGTTTAATCCTCACAATTCTACAAGACAAGCAGGTACTTTATCAGCCCCCTTTCATATTCAAAAGCTTAGGCTTAGAAAGACGTTTGGTTGCTTAAAGGTCACCTGACTACTAAATGGTGGGACTGAGATTCGAATTTAGGTGGAATTCTTACAGTTCACCCCGTGCAATACATGCGTCCCCCCTCTTAAGACAGTACCAATGGACCCCAAAATCCTACAATCTCTATCTGGTAGAAGAGGTCTTCGTTAAACATCTGTAGAGCTCATGCTATACCCTGTCTATCCAGCACATCTATAAAAGTCTACTGAGACTACTAGGAAGGCACTGGGAAAAATCAGAAGAAACTGTCCATCACTTCAAAAGATATGTAACCGGGGAAAAAAAAAAAAAACATATACCACACCAAAACAATCTTAATACACGTACAAAATAATGGCAATTATTAGTTATTAAACGCTGTAAATTTAAGAGATTCAATAAAGAAAGCTGAATGGAATAAACACAGAATTATATTAGACATCCCTTAAAAGAGAAGTTTAGATGAAGGAAGAATGCTTCATCCTCTTTCTCAAAGGAAATCTACATAAATCCTAGGACTACTGAAGTGTGAAAGATTAAGGAGACTACTATCAAGTCAAACAAGACTCAAATGAGAGCCTTGGCGCAAGGTAAGGCAGCATTGCGCTAGCTCAGAAGTTGAAGTGCAGGGTGGCGGAAGACCTGGAAGAGGAGGGTCTGAGCATTAAAATCAGCTGGCGGGAATAGGCTCAGACTAGAGGCTGAGGCAGCAGTGGGCGAAGGGAACGAGAAGAGAAACAGGCGTCCAGACACCTGGCACCTTACAAGACCAAATCACCACGCTTTTTCCTGGGCTCTTGGTCCCTCTCAGGGGCCGAGTTCCCCTCAGAAGGTGCAGAACCTCGAGCAGTTGGGGGCGGGGGCACGAATCTCGGCGGAAAAGGAGCTGGGCTGACAGTTCCGCGCTCCCAGGTTCAAACAGGCCTTCTAAAACCCAGGCAAGAGCTCGAAAGTTCCCGGCGGGTACTGTCACCTCCGTCTCGGTGTTCTTTCCCAAACCTGCCCGCCCTCTCCCCTTGGTAAACTTTTCCCGGGAACTTACCCGCCATTTCCGAGCTGCGAGCACCCGCGGCTGAGGGAGGACGAATCAACCGCGCGCGCTCCCAGGCCGGAAGTGAGCCCACTTTCTGACGCATTTCCCCCGCCCACCCCTGGCCTGTAGCTGGCCAATGAGAGGAGGAGGTTCGAGGCGCGGGGTGGTGGAAGCGTCTTGAGAGGCGGGGCTAAGACGGCGGGGCGGGCTCGGATGGTTGCCTAGCCACAGCGAGCGCAGTCAGTCCCTTTGCAGGCTTGAATTGCTGGAGGAGGCCGCGAAGGGATATTCTCTGTTAAGACGTTCGCTGGCTCGAGGAGAGTTTCTATCGGCTTGATTTGAATGTATACATACCTTATGGCAATTTTCTGTACCCCCTTAGCGATGTTTGGGAGTGGAAGAGAAACTTTCCACTTGACTTGGACGGTAGATTCAAACACCGGAACCCTGTCGGTAAAATACAGGGACTGAGTTGTGGTTTCCGGAGAAATTTTAACTTATTTTGTTTATATTTTTGCGGTAAATACTTGTTTAACATCGTTTTTCTTTCATACTTTTTAACAATATGTTTGCGGTCTGAGACTTAGGTACTGTTTTCACTTTAAGTTTATTACGCAAGAGTCTGCACTGCGCTTAGTCGCTCAGTCGTGTCTGACTCTTGCGACCCCATAGACTGCAGCCTGCCAGGCTCCTGTCTATGGGATTCTTCAGGCAAGAATACCGGAGTGGGTTGCCGTTTCCTTCTCCAGGGGATCTTCCCAACCCAGGAATGGAACCCAGGTCTCCTGCGTTGCAGTCAGACTCTTTACTACAAGGGAAGCCCGCGCAAGAGTTTAGTGTACCGAAATTGCTACCCAATAATACCTCAGGTGACCTGTTCTGCTCCTACATGTCTGAAGTCCTAGTGGTCCAAACCACAGCACAGGATACTATCCGATTTGGGCCATAGGGCTTGTTAGTGTTTAGTAGCTGCTGAAACTGTCCCAGAGTATAAACCACTGTTTGCGTGTCTGCGTCCTTGGTTCTTCAGTCCTGTCAGACTCTTTGCTACCCTGCAGTCCGCCAGGCTCCTTTGTCCATGGGATTTCCCAGGCAAAAATACTGCAGTGGGTTGCTATTTCCTTCTCCAGGGATCTTCCTGACCCAGGAATCCAACCAGAGCCTTCTGCGGTGCCAGGCGGATTCTTTACCACTGAGCCACCTGGGAAGCCCCTGTTGCAGTTCAGTTCAGTTCAGTCGCTCAGTCGTGTCCGACTCTTCGCGACCCCATGAATCACAGCACGCCAGGCCTCCCTGTCCATCACCAACTCCCGGAGTTCACTCAGACTCACGTCCATCGAGTCAGTGATGCCATCCGTATCCACAATTATTCCCACATGTCTATATACTAGAATGCCTTGTCTCAACAAATGTTGGTTAATAGGTTTTACAGTGATGATACTAGAGCTAAAATGGACCATTGGGATGACAATCTAGAACTAACACACTTCCTTCTTTTAAAGATGTGGAAACTAAACCCAGAAAAGAGAATTACCCAAATTCACACTCAGTATACAGCTTATACAAGAGCCCAGGTTTCCAGATTCTCAGCTCAGTATTTCACTACATGGATATGGCCCCCGTGAAGGTAAAGATCAGAAAAGGTACTGAGAATGCTCAGATCCCTTTCCTTTAAGCCTTAATGAAACACAAGAAATTATGATCATAATATTAAGAAGGAAACTGAAATCATTGTCACTAATGACATTATTGATCAAAAATGGAAAACAATCTTTTTTATATAATCATTTTTTCAAAATGGCAAGATTCATCATTTCTTTCCAAAACTAACTTACCTGTAGATTGCTCAATAGCTGACTGGCAATTATGATTCTTAAAACAAGAAATCAAAAGGGAGTTGTCTTAACTGCAGCAAATCTGAAACAGAGTTTATGACTTTATATGATTTCATAGTTAGTTGTGGGCTTCCCAAGTGGCACTAGTGGTAAAGAACCCACCTGCCAATGCCAGAAACATACAAGATGCAAGTTCGATCCCTGGGTGGGGAACATCCTCTAGAGGAGGGCATGGCAACCCACTCTGGTATCTTGCCTGGAGAATCTCATGGACAGAGGAGCCTGGCGGGCTACAGTCCATGGGGTTGCAAAGAATCGGATATGACTGAGCAACTAAACACGGCACAGGATGCATATGATGATTAAAAAATAAGCTGAATATGAAAAAAATATGACACCTATATATTTTGTGACAAACATTTAGTATTATGATTTGCTTGCAGAATTGAGGTTACAGTTTTAAATTGCCCTTGTTTTAGAACTGTTCATGCATATTTATTAAAATGTCATGGGGCTTCTCTGGTGATCCAATGGTTAAGAATCTGTGCTCCCAGTGCAAGGGGCATGGGTTGGATCCCTGGTCTGGGAACTAGGATCCTGCATGCCTGCACAGGGTGGCCAAAAATAAAGAAATAAAAATAAAATGGAAAAAAAAGTCACAGAATACGTGTTTCACTAGTTTAGCTAAAAGCTAAATGAATGACTTCTTTCAGAAAGGTAATAGTAAAATTACCAAAAAGGAAAAATATTTTTTAGGGTGTTCCCCTTCTTTTTAAATTTATATTTTACTTTATTCTAAAGGGGATTTAGGAAGTGAATATTACTGCCACAGAGTAAAATTTCTGCAAAAGGAATCTGCTGTTCTGAGGTATATGGAGGAGGGTGCATTGTGGTATGAAAAGTTCAGTTCTACTCCTTGGTAGACCTTGTTTCCTCTATTAAGTGGAGATAATAATACCTTCCCATTCATTGCATTGGGTTGTTGTGAAAAGCAAATGGAACGATATTTAGGAAAGAGGTTTGTAAACTATAAAAATTCGATATTGATATGAGATGGTATTAGTATACCATTCATTCTAGAATAGAATATTTGGAAAAGGCATTTTTCTCCATAGCAAGTAGTCATATTACATTGCTAGGAATGAACTAGCAACCATATGTTTTGTACATGTTCAAGTGCATATGGGCTAGTAAATTTTGTCATCCTGTCCTGAAACCTCCACAGGGGATTTAAAAAAACAATACAAAACAAAACATGGTATTAAAAAGATGGTTATCAGAAAGTGGATGGAGGAAATTTGAGATCCAAAAGAAAAATGCAGGTACTTGATGCATCTTTATTTCAAAATATATGCCTCTCTACAAACAAATACCAATAACCAGTTAATTCATTTGTTTAACACATAGTGGAAATGGTGGGGGTGTGGGGTATGAGTGTCAGTTCCCAGAACAATTATCCAGAATCCCCTACCCAGATAGATGACTTTCATATGAGATGAAAGAAAATAAAAATTGAAAAGTAATGTTAGAGGAATAGCTTAAGAGGGACAGTACCAACAGTTTACGCATTCCATTTTTCAGTTCTCATATACTACCTATACGTGTGTCAACTAGTACTTTTTGAGAGGCAATTTAGCAATTTTAACGAATATAACATATTTCAATTCGTATATCTTTGAAGTAGTTCCACTTAAAAGTATTTCTCCTACAAAACTATTTGCACAAGAATGCAAAGATAAATAATCAAAGATGTTCAAGGCAGCATTAATTTTACTGGCACATTGGAATTAGTCTAAACATTCATCAAAAGGAGCTAGCTAAAATGTACTGACTCGGGGAAATAAACTATTGTTGTTCATTCGCTCAGTCTTTGCAACCCTGTGGACTGCAGCACGCCAGGCCTCCCTGACCTTCACCATCTCCTGGAGCTTGCTCAAACTCACGTCCATTGAGTCAGTGATGCCATTCCAACCATCTCGTCTTCTGTCATCCCCTTCTCCTCCTGCCTTCAATCTTTCCCAGCATCAGGGTCTTTTCTAATGAGTTGGTTCTTTGCATCAGGTGGCCAAAGTATTGGAGTTTCAGCTTCAGCATCAGTCCTTCCAATGAATATTCAGGATTGATTTTCTTTAGGATCGAATGATTTGATCTCCTTGCTGTCCAAGGGACTCTCAAGAGTCTTCAACACCACAGTTCAAAAGCATCCGTTCTTCGGGTTCAGCCTTCTTTATGGCGGAAACATTAATCAAAAGGAGCTAGCTAATAAGTACTGACTTGAGGAAATGCCTACTATATAATAGGTTAAAAAGTAAGTTATATAACATTATAATGCTATTTTACTTGTATAGTGCATAATGTTGGTTGCTCAGTCATGTCCGACTCTTTGCGACCCCAGGAAATGTAGGCCAGGCTCCTCTGTCTATGGAATTCTCCAGGCAAGAAATAACTGGAGTGGGTTGCCATTTCCTTCTCCAGGGGCACTTCCCAACCCAGAGATCAAACTCAGGTTTCCTGCATTGCAAGCAGATTCTTTACCATCTGAGCCACCAGGGAAGCCCAATTTTACTTGTATAAAGAAGTGTATTCTGATATAAACAAAGAAAACATCTGGAAGCATAACAAACTAGTTTAACTGTGGCTACTAGTAAGAGAATTTGGAGATGAGGATTAATCAGGGATTTTTAAAAAAGTTTTCTTCTTTTAATGAGGATATATTGGTTTCTTTTATAATTAAAAACATCAATCTTTTGGAAGTTTTTCGACATGGTGGCTAACTCTACACTCTTCTTTACGTCTGGTAAATTATGATACACAGAATAAAGAGAAGCAGCTTAATTGGCACAAAGAACATTAGTTGAAAATTAATATTTCTGGTTTTGCATTCTGTCATTATTTATAAGCAAAAAATAGTCAGAAAGAGAAAAGAGGACTATAATTGCTTATTCTTGTTTACAAAGTGACCAGTCAGGGATGCCCAGTTTACTTTTTGAAACTGTAGTTTGTAAAAAATGCTTTAATTATATACATCTACTGGAAAAGGTCAGTTTTCATTCCAATCCCAAAGAAAGGCAATGCCAAAGAATGCTCAAACTACAGCACAATTGCACTCATCTCACACGCTAGTAAAGTAATGCTCAAAATTCTCCAAGCCAGGCTTCAGCAATATGTGAACCGTGAACTTCCTGATGTTCAAGCTGGTTTTAGAAAAGGCAGAGGAACCAGAGATCAAATTGCCAACATCCGCTGGATCATGGGAAAAGCAAGAGAGTTCCAGAAAAACATCTATTTCTGCTTTATTGACTATGCCAAAGCCTTTGACTGTGTGGATCACAATAAACTGTGGAAAATTATGAAAGAGATGGAAATACAAGACCACCTGATCTGCCTCTTGAGAAATTTGTATGCAGGTCAGGAAGCAACAGTTAGAACTGGACATGGAACAACAGACTGGTTCCAAGTAGGAAAAGGAGTACGTCAAGGCTGTATATTGTCACCCTGTTTATTTAACTTCTATGCAGAGTACATCATGAGAAACGCTGGGCTGGAAGAAGCACAAGCTGGAATCAAGATTGCCAGGAGAAATATCAATAACCTCAGATATGCAGATGACACCACCCTTATGGCAGAAAGTGAAGAGGAACTCAAAAGCCTCTTGATGAAAGTGAAAGTGGAGAGTGAAAAAGTTGGCTTAAAGCTCAACATTCAGAAAATGAAGATCATGGCATCTGGTCCCATCACTTCATGGGAAATAGATAGGGAAACAGTGGAAACAGTGTCAGACTTTATTTTTCTGGGCTCCAAAATCACTACAGATGGTAACTGCAGCCATGAAATTAAAAGACGCTTACTCCTTGGAAGGAAAGTTATGACCAACCTAGATAGCATATTCAAAAGCAGAGACATTACTTTGCCAACAAAGGTCCGTCTAGTCAAGGCTATGGTTTTTCCAGTGGTCATGTATGGATGTGAGAGTTGGACTGTGAAGAAGGCTGAGCACCGAAGAATTGATGCTTTTGAACTGTGGTGTTGGAGAAGACTCTTGAGAGTCCCTTGGACTGCAAGGAGATCCAAGCAGTCCATTCTGAAGGAGATCAGCCCTGGGATTTCTTTGGAAGGAATGATGCTAAAGCTGAAACTCCAGTACTTTGGCCACCTCATGCAAAGAGTTGACTCATTGGAAAAGACTCTGATGCTGGGAGGGACTGGGGGCAAGAGGAGAAGGGGATGACAGAGGATGAGATGGCTGGATGGCATCACTGACTCGATGGACGTGAGTTTGAGTGAACTCCGGGAGTTGGTGATGGACAGGGAGGCCTGGCGTGCTGCGATTCATGGGGTCGCAAAGAGTCGGACACAACTGAGGGACTGATCTGATCTGATCTGATGATAGTTCACATTTTTAATTATTACTTCAAATATTAATTCTTTTTTCAGGTTTAGCCAATTGAAAAATGACCATTATTCCTCTGTTTTAAACTTTTTTGCTGTTGTTTGTGTTGTACCTTAAGGTGGAAAAGTTTCAGTATAGGAGAGGGGGTGAAGAAAACTATCAAAGCCACTTTGTTATTAAATGTGCTATGCTTAGTTGCTCAGTCATGTCTGACTCTTTGCATCCCCATGGACTGTAGCCCGCCAGGCTCCTCTGTCCATGGAGATTCTTCAAGGAAGAATACTGGAGTGGTTGCCATGCCCTCTCCAGGGGATCTTCCCAACCCAGGGATCGAACCCAGGTCTCCCGCATTGCAGGCGGATTCTTTACCATGTGAGCCACCAGGGAATATTACATAATTAAGAATAAAAAGTGGTGAAAATTATGACTAGTAATATTCATTCTAAACTGATATATTGTTTCAATCATTCTGTCTTTTTTTATTGTGGCAAAAAATACACAACATAAAATTGACAGTCTTAATCATTGGTAAGCATACAGTTCAGTAGCACTAAGTATATTCACATTGTTGTGAACATGTCATTCTAGTGGACTGGTTTTCAGCCACTTCTTTTGTAACCTGTTTACCCATATCACTATGCAAAACAAGACTGTTAACTTCCTACGATCTGGATACACAAAGTGAAGAGTTTTTATACCAGCTATATAATACTGTTAAGTGTTTAGTTCCTAAAACTGTTCCTTAAAAGGATGATAAAATAAGACAGCTTTATAGTAATGTTTCCTCAAATTAGAATTTTGAGGGAATATATCAACATATAGTTGTTAACAAGCTAGAGCTACCAATCACTGTGCATATTAGTAACATTAATTCTTTCTGAAAATGTTGCTAGAGGGAATCCAGAATTTAATGCACAAAGAGGAAGAAACTGTCATGCTAACTGGCACCATATAATACAAAAAGAACCTGTTTCATCAGATAAAAAGGGTATGTTGGTAGGGTTGCTGCTGCTGCTAAGTCGCTTCAGTCGTGTCCGACTCTGTGCAATCCCATAGACGGCAGCCCACCAGGCTCCTCCGTCCCTGGGATTCTCCAGGCAAGAACACGAGTTGGTTGCCATTTCCTTCTCCAATGTTGTTGGTAGGGTTAGGATACATTTAAACAATAAATGGCTTTCTCTCACATATCTTTGTAAAGTTAAATTTTGTTGTATATGAAGCAGTTTATGTTATTATAGATATGGTATTATTTTTTAATATAGTTTAAGAGCAATTAAGGTGCTTTAAAATAGAATCAGGAATTTTAGAACAAAGTGATTTTAGAAATCAGGTAATCTAGTCATTGTCATTTTTTTTTTAATTTGGTATGCATGTGCATAAAAACTTTTGCTCATATCTCCTTTTAATTCCTGCATTAAATATTGCTATTATTAAGTTTTAATTTTTTAGACAAAAGAGAATATGAATGCTCATTTTTTAATATTTTCTATCTCAGTTGTTCACCTGTGCACCCCTGAAGATCCCTGACTCAAAACACCCTTTGCTTGAGGTTCTTTGTGAATAACTAGCAAAGCTGATACTGTGACCTAAGTCTCTCAGTTTGGGATGTATTCCCATTTTTTTCTTTCCTTTCTTTCTATACAAAGGGCTATTTCCTTCATGAGATACTTTAATTTCCAAAGAAAGTTACTGGATCTAGCATGTGATTGATATCTAATAAATATTTGTTAAATGACTTTGCAGTAACACCATCGAGAACACAGTTACTCCCCAAAACATCTAAGCTTCCACTTTTGTTCAAGCATTCCATGGTTCCTGGTATTGGAAACTGCTGTTTCCTTGTTTTAAAACATCCATGAGCATGTGATTAGAATCAAAGAGACTAAAAATTAACTTATCCATGTTTGGGTTTTTCTTCTAATATGTATTTTTATTTATTTATTTGGCTGTGCTGGGTCTTAGCTGCAGCATGTCAGATTTTTGATCTTCGGTTCAGCATGCATGATCTTTCGGTGGGTCACGCAAACTCTCTAGCTGCGGTCCCTGACCAGAGATGGAACCCAGAACCCTTACACTAGGAGTGCAGAGTCTCAGCCCCTGGACCACCAGGAAAGTCCCTACGTTACCCATGTTAACCCATTACTACCAACATGTGTATAACACAGGTATTCTTCTTCTATTAAATTGTTCTCTGGATGTCATCAGGGATTAGGGAGTGATCAATACAAGGAGGAGAGGAGGAGGAGATGATCTTTTGCCAGAGTAAATTAATCCCCAGTACAATGGCTGAAAAGACAAGATTCCATGGGACACAGGTATTCTTATAGACAAACCCAAATCATCAGTATCCTTTGCTTTCCCCAGAAAATTTTAACTCAGATTAAGTTCTGGCTTTCTTACACAGCTCTAAGCCTATCTAACCAGCTTCCTAATTGGGAGTTTACCCTCCTTCTCTATACCTCTTTCTCTCTCTCAATCAGTTTAGCACCCAAATGTTTAGGCACTAAGTGTAAACTGCCATCTCCCCAAACCCAGGCCCGATTTGGAATCTACTTACACAGTCCAAGAGAAGTGAATGTTGAATAAGTGGTATAGTGGATATAACAGTCTCCTTTCTTTTCTCCCTGGATTTCCCACAACAAACAGGGATGTGGTCATGCTGTAACCGGCAGCAGCCCCACGCTTCACCCTAACTGAGGCTTTTATTCTCTTCCCTCACTTCTCTCCACTTGTCTTCACTGAGGCCTGTCGTATCTGGGGTCTGCTGTGTTCACTCACCAAAGTGAGCCTGCTTATCACAGAAGGATTGCCTCACTTTCTGATCTGTCCTAGGGAATAATTGTGGATGATCACCTACTCCACTCTTAAACCTATTTACTTCTTATTGATAACTCCTCCAGAGCTGAAACTGTTTTGCCTTCAGCTTTGAGTTCTTCCTTGAAGTGAGAACAATTTTTTTAAAGTAACATTTACTAAAGATTTTTTATTCAAATTAACTGTTGTATTGAATACATTAACATTTAAATTTGCCTATATCCTTTCTTCTTAGGCCCACTCATGTTTGTCTCCTTCCCCTTCTCTGTCTGGTCCTTAAGGTCTATTCTTATATAAGTGAAATTATCTATTTACTGCAGTACTATCTTATATTCTCCATTTTTGAGATCTTATCTAAAAGTCTGAATATTAACTTTAAAAAATATGTAATATTCTCAATTAAGAATGAATACTTGGAGAAGTGAAAACTTCCCTTTTAAAAAAGTCATAGGAATAATGTCAAGGGATTCCTAAAATATTTTAAAATATTAACAAATAATTATAACGTCTTATGTTATATAAGTTTTGTTAGACCAAGATCACAGGAAAAAGCAGGACAAAAATTTCCTTTTTCAAAAAAGTATGACTGCGTATCTACATTGCCCTTAGATGTGTAGAAGCCCTGTTAAGCTAAATTGTCTGTTTCTTTCATTTGGTAAAGATTCTTGCTTTTTTTCCCTTGTCAAGCAGACTTTCAAGTTATTTTATTCTCAGACCTTGAACTACATGTTGTTCTTTTGAGTAAAATGCACAGAAGGACTGCATCAGGGAGATGACAAATGTCCAAGTCATTTAAATAATATTAGTATGATTTAATTATCTTAGGTTTTGCTTTGCTTTCTGTTAAGTAAAATAAATTATATAATATGTTTAAATGCTGAATGACAATTTTATTTATTATTAGGAGACTTAATTGTATATGAGCCCTTCAGTTCAGTTCAGTCGCTCAGTCATGTCTGACTCTTTGCAACCCCATGAATCACAACACGCCAGGCCTCCCTGTCCATCACCAACTCCCAGAGTTCACTCAAACTCACGTCCATCGAGTCAGTGATGCCATCCAGCCATCTCATCCTCTGTCGTCCCCTTCTCCTCCTGCCCCCAATCCCTCCCAGCATCAGAGTCTTTTCCAATGAGTCAACTCTTTGCATGAGGTGGCCAAAGTACTGGAGTTTCAGCTTTAGCATCATTCCTTCCAAAGAACACCCAGGGCTGATCTCCTTTAGAATGGACTGGTTGGATTTCCTTGCAGTCCAAGGGACTCTCAGGATGAGCCCCTATCTAACCGCAAATGAAAGCTGCACAGTTAGGAACTTCTCTGGTAGTTCAGTGGCTAAGAATCCGTGCTCCCAATGCAGAGGGCCCAGGTTTGATCCTGCTCAGGGGACTAGAACCTGCATGCCACAACTAAGACCTGGAGTAGCCAAATAAATAAAAATAAATATTAAAAACTCAAAACATGGATAACATGTTATCCATTTATTAAAGGTAGATAAATACTTACCTAAATTGTCCCTGTAACAGAATAATAGCTGTAATTTGAAAGGTCATTCTTCAGTGACCCTTACTTTATTTTTATGCTATCTAGTTCATACATATTTCTCATTGGAGTCATAAGCGTTGAATTTTAAAAAAGATAGCCATAAACTTTTTATCTCTTACTAGGCAATGGCACCCCACTCCAGTACTCTTGCCTGGAAAATCCCATGGACAGAGGAGCCTGGTAGGCTGCAGTCCATGGGATCGCTAAGAGTCGGACACGACTGAGTGACTTCACTTTCACTCTTCACTTTCATGCATTGGAGAAGGAAATGGCAACCCACTCCAGTATTCTTGCCTGGAGAATCCCAGGGACTGAGGAGCCTGGTGGGCTGCCGTCTATGGGGTCCCACAGAGTCGGCCACGACTGAAGTGACTTAGCAGCAGCAGCAGGCTTGGCTTAAGAAGGGGTTAAATGGCTTTAGTATGCATGGTATCAATATGCCACAGGAAATTCTTACCCTGCCCCAGTGTCCTAAAATATTCCAATGTGGGAGAAAGACTTCATCTATTAGAGTACTTATATAAATATTACCAATGATGCCATAGAAATTGGAATGAGAGATAGAATAAGTTATGGTAGATGATTTCACATCAGGTGGGCCTAAAGGAATCTTCACTAGAGGGCTCAAAGACATGTTTTGTGCGATATCTGCACAATATTAACAGTTATATGTATGGACTCCCTGCAAACTGGAATGATTGCAGATAATGGAAAAAGTCAAGCATAATACTCAATTTTTAATGGAAAAGGGAGGAACTGGAAGATCGCACTGTTTAGTCTTCTTTGAAATACCATGGTGCTAATCTTTGAAAAACAAAACCAAAAGCAAAAAAAAAAAAAAAAACAAAAACAAACAAAAAGCCCTGTAATTTATAAGTCCACAGAGGGTGGCCAAGTATCTATTGTCTAATATGAGTTTGTGAAAAACAATCTTACTAAATAAACTCATTTTACTTCTTAAATAAATGGCAAAAAGAAGTGTGTATAATAGTATGGCACAGTGGTAAAGAATCCGCCTGAAATGCAGGAGATGCAGGTTCAATCCCTCAGTTGGAAAGATCCCTTGGAGTAGGAAAGAGCAACCCACTCCACTATTCTTGTCTGGGAAATCCCATGGACAGAGGAGCCTGGTGAGCTACAGCCCATGGGATTGCAAAGAGTTGGACATGACTGAGAGACTGAACATACATTCATGCATGTTCAATTAGATAAATGATCATTGCTGATCCTATGAAAAATTGTGATATAAAGAAAATTCAGTTATCTGCTCCTGGCCTTGTTTAATATATTCAGATTACTCATACAATTGTACGTGCTATATATGCACAGTTTCAAGTTCTGATTAATTCATTTAACATTATATCATAAACTGCATTCTACTCTTATGTGACAAAGTTACTAAGAAATCTGATCTTGGTGGGGATATAAACATAAAATATTGTATTTTTCCTCTAGTCACTGCTCCCACTGTACTCTGTTGAATAAACACCCTTTCTCCACAGGCAGATTCCATAGTTTTCTGCTCTTTTAAGTTACTCAAAGTCCAGCCTCGCCTACTTTCTAAAATTTTGGTGTCCTAAAACCCCCTCCAATGCAGGCCAGACTTGTAGCCAAAAGGATGTGAAATGAGGAAGGGAGTATAACCAACTTTTTACTCCTTCTCCCTCATTGGGCCCCTAAAGACTGGGCTAGGTGTCTGGTTCAAGGGTTTTTTTCCTTTTTCTTTTGCAAGGCTAATTCCTCTGGTATTGAGGGCTAGAAGTAGGAATAGAGGAGAAATGAGTCTTGCTCTTTTTCTTGGTCATCTATGCTTCTCCAGCTGACACTGACTGCCCTCAGTGTTCCAAACTGCCTTTCCCGTAGTACACATCAATTCCTTCAGTGAGCAGAAGGGACCTCGGTATTGTACCAGCACCCTCACAAGGAAGCTCTGGCACCTTTCTGTGTTGTTTATTGGATTTATTTACTTGTGTTTTCCATGACATCCCATGGAAAAACCTGAATGAACTTTTTGGCCACTCCAACTCAATACTTTGTTAAGTAGTCTTCCCTTTTGGTGGAACACTGCAAAAACAATTCAAGCCCCAATATCTTCCTGGTGTCTCTTGACCTACAGGAAATCCACACATTATTTCTTGTATGCAATCAATGTCCCCAATGCATTGGACACACACAGTCCTATCAGCTATCATATCATCACAAGATAATTAAATTTAAACTGTTAGCCAATGCCAATGCTCTTCATATAAGGTGGGGGTAGGGTGGGGAGTGAGAATAATGTAAAGTATAGCTACTACTGAACCCTGCCTTCTGTAGGTGGCCATGAGGCCTAAGTTGATACTCATAACTTCATTTTTCACCCCTTCATTTCACATCCCTTTATCCCTCTAAGCATCTTGACCTTGCATTCTTTATTTAGTTCAGTGCCTAAATCTTAATTCCCAAATGACTTTGGTCCACTATGGACTTATTTTTGCACTTATATTGGCTATCTTCACTGAGTTGCCTCAGTTGGATTTCAAACATCATCTATGTTCCATGTATGGAGAAGGCAATGGCACCCCACTCCAGTACTCTTGCCTGGAAAATCCCTTGGGTAGAGGAGCCTGGTAGGCTGGAGTCACTAAGGGTTGGACACGATTGAGAGACCTCACTTTCACTTTTCACTTTCATGCATTGGAGAAGGAAATGGCAACCCACTCCAGTACTCTTGCCTGGAGAATCCCAGGGACTGGGGAGCCTGGTGGGCTGCCATCTATGGGGTCGCTCAGAGTTGGACACGACTGAAGCGACTTAGCAGCAGCAGCAGCATGTTCCATGTATAGCAGCAACTGAATTTCCCTTTGATGACTGGGATTAATCACCACATGGCTATGATAACCCTTTTCTGCCTTTAATTCTATAGCTCCAGAAGCCAAAGATAGCCAGGGGAACTTTCAACTCATCTGAATCCTCATGGAAGCGTTCCTCCCTTAGATATAAGACCTCAAAAAGCATGAGCCCAATGTTGTTGGGAAGAAAAGCAAAAATTTCTTTAGTGGATTATTTGTTGTGATAGTGAGAGGTCCATTTTTACTTCCTCTTTTATTTAGTACGTGGGTTAGTACTATAGGAGATCCTTTTTTAATCTCCAGTGTTCTGGTATTTTCTAATCTGCCTTGGTATTGAATCTTTTTCTTTCATTGTTCTGGGTACACAGAGGACACTTTGAAACTCAAAACTCATCTTTTGAATTTGAGAAATTCTCATTTTTTTTTCTTTGCTAATTTCTTCCCCATAATTTAAAATCTCTATTTTCTCTGGATATCCTTGTAGCCAATAAATAGTTCCCCTGGTTTAACTCTCTGTGTTTAAATATTTTTTTTCCTTTGATTCTTTGTGTATTGTCCTACTTTCTGAGATTTTTACAACAGTTTAATTACAATGCTTTGACTAACCTTTTTACCACTCACTAGCTGTATAATATTGGGAAAGCTGTTTAATATCTGTCTGCTTCCTCATCTTTGAAATGGAGATATTAGCAGGAGATAACCATTTTTCACAGTGTTTTTTTGAGGATAGCGTCAGAAAAAGTGCTTAGAATATTTTGACACACACTAAGTACTCAATAATAAATATTAATTAATATTAGCTATTCATCAGTATCTTGTGAACCTAGTTAGTGTAAGTGATCTTTGGGCCATTTAGAAGATAATTTCTCACCAGATCCTGATCTTGGCCTGTTTTGAGAAGATCAAACAGTTGGCCTTTGGCAGTCATGCCTCTCTATCTCATTATGTTCTTCAAGTGCAGCAATTTTCAAAATCCTTCTCCAGTTTTGCCTAAATCTGTACCTGTGGTTTATTGTTGTTGTTTAGTTGCTAAGTCATGTCCAACTCTTTTGCGGCCCCATGGACTGTCACCCCCCACGCTCCTCTATCCATGGGGTTTCCCAGGAGTGGGTTGCCATTTCCTTCTCTAGGGGATCTTCCCAACCCAGGGACTGAACCCAGGTCTCCTGCATTGCAGGTGGATTCTTTACTGCTGAGCCACCAGGGAAGCCCTGTACCTGTGCTTACATGTGTATATTTTGTAATGTAAAATTACATGTAATGTGTTGTAGCAAACTCTTATTCTTAAAAAGGGAAATGATGGAGGGAAAATGATGATTCATGAGAATGGTCAGCTACAGGAGTGTGCATTTATCCTTTTATCAGGCATCTTTATTTAACCCTGCCATGTGTTTGCTGCTGCTGCTGCTGCTAAGTCGCTTCAGTCATGGCCGACTCTGTGCGACCCCAGGGACAGCAGCCCACCAGGCTCCCTCGTCCCTGGGATTCTCCAGGCAAGAACACTGGAGTGGGTTGCCATTTCCTTCTCCAGTGCATGAAAGTGAAAAGTGAAAGTGAAGTCGCTCAGTCGTGTCCGACTCTTGCAACCCCATGGACTGTAGCCCACCAGGCTCCTCCGTCCATGGGATTTTCCAGGCAAGAGTACTGGAGTGGGTTGCCATTGTCTTCTCCAGGGGATCTTCCCAACCCAGGAATCGAACCCAGGTCTCCCGCATTGTAGGCAGACTCTTTACCGTCTGAGCCACCAGGGAAGCCCTCTGCTAATTGCTAAGGACAGAGATTTTGTTTGTATCATCTTCTTAATTATTTTCAGCATCTACTATGCTTCAGAATGTATGTAAGTTCACAATCTATGACAGTATTTTTAAAGTATGGGTCATGAAATTAATCCAGTATGTTGAAACTTGAATTAAAAAAAAAGAAATAGAATAGTATAGAATAGTAAATACCATAGTACATTGCATGTAATAAAGTTCAATATTGCTTTATGGAATTTTTATTTCAGTGTGTCCTGGGGTTGTGATTTAAAAACATATTTTTTACTACTCAAGTCTGGGACAATGAAGTTGGAAAGCCCCCAATGGAAAAGCCAATAAACAAAGAGGTATTTACAACACAATGTGATAAATATTATGGTGAAAAGGGGAGTTAAGGATTGTATTCTGGAGGAGGGATTCTTGATCTGTATTTTAAAGGCTAGACAAATTGTAATAAGTGTGGAGTAATATATTTCCAGTAAATGAAATAGCATAAAAGCTCAAAAATCCTTGTAACTAAAGGAACAAGTATAACAGTAACATATAAGTAAGAGGAAGGGCCAGATCAGGGAGCTTCTACTCTTCATCATCTGAGGAGCCTGGATTTTATATTGACATCTCTAGAGAGCTACTAGAGGATGGGGAAATGACAAAATTTAGTATCTGTTTTGTATTGAACGCTTGCTAGCACTGTGAAGAATGGATTTGAGGATAGTAACAGGAGGCAGAAAGTGGAGAACTGGAGGCACGGAGAGCAAATAGGAGGCACAATAAAGGCCCTTTTAATCAAGAGAAGAGATTTTAAAAAGACTGAGGGAGATGGAAAACACAGGACTGGGCAGCTGTTTGGATGTGTGGTATAAGGAAGAGTCTGATACCCAGCTTTCTGGCTTGAGCCACTAAAGCAATGGTAATGGTCTTTTTCTGGAAGGTTGCCTATCTCCACTTCATTTCGTTGTTTTTCTGGGGTTTTATCTTGTCCCTTCATCTAGGACATAACCTTCTGCTTTTTTATCCTGATAAACTTTCTGTAATGTGGCTTTTGTTTAGGCTGCTGTGGGATTGTGGTTCTTCTTGCTTCTGTGTGCCCTCTGATGGAGGAGGCTAAGAGGCTTGTGTAAGCTTCCTGATGGGAGGGACTGGCAATGGGAAAAACTGGGTCTTGCTCTGGTGGGCAGGGCCTTGTTCAGTAAAGCTTTAATTCAATTATCTGCTGATGTTACAGTGTTTTAGTCACTAAGTTGTGTCTGACTCTTGCGACCCCATGGACTGTAGCCTGCCAGGCTTCTCTGTCCACAGGATTTTCCAGGCAAGAATATTGGAGTGGGTTGCCATTTCCTTCTCCAGGGGATCTTCCCAACCCAGAGATCTAATACAGGTCTCCTGCACTGCAAGCAGATTCTTTACCAACTGAGCTACAAGGCAAGCTATCTGCTGATGGGTAGGGTATACTCCCTCCCTGGTAATTGTTTGACCTGAGGCCACCTAGGGTCTGCAAGCCCTATGGTGGTGTTAATGGAGACCTCCAAAAGGGTTGCCACCAAGAGGGACCTTTCCACTGCTGCTGCCAGTGCCCCTGTCCCTGTGGTGAGCCCCTGTGGATCCACCACCCCCCACCTCCCACAGGAGACCCTCCAACATGAGCAGGTAGTTTGGATTGTCTCCTGTGGGGTCACTGCTCCTTTCCTCTGGGGCTTGGTGTGTGCAAACTTTTGTTTGTGCCCTCCAAGACTGGAGTCTCTGTTTCCCCAAGTCCTATGGAAGTCCTATAATCAAATCCCACTGGCCTTTAAGATCAGATTCCCTGGGGATTCCCAGTCCCTTTGTCATATGGCCTGACATGGGGTTCAGAATCTTCATAACAGAAGGGGAACTTCTTTGGTATTATTGTTCTCCAGGTTTTGGGTCACCCACACAGTGGGTATGGGGTTTTATTTTATCGTGATTCGCCCCTCTGTCTTGCTGTGGCTTCTTCTTTGTCTTTGAATGTGAGGTATTTTTTTGGTGGGTTCCAGTGTTCTCCTGTCAATGGTTGTTCAACCGCTAGTTGCAATTTTGGTGCTCTCGCAGGAGGAGATGAGTGCACATCCTTCTACTCTGCCATCTTGAACCAGAAGCAGTGGGAATGGTCTTTACTTAGGAAATATTGACAACAGGACTAATAGCTTGTGGTCTTGACCAGGTAAGAATAATCAATAAACACTTAAGTGGTACCTATGTAGTTAATGTCAAGCATTGAGATAAGTGTTAGGGCCAAGAAGGAAGGATAGGATAATAAGACATGTCCTTGAAGAAACAGGAATCATGAATTCAAAAAGTAGCAAATCATGATTTCCATGAAACCTGAATATCACTCAGCTTGAACTGATTTTTTTCTCTTTCTGAAATATATTGCATATTTACCACAGTTAAGTATATACATTATTTTTTAATATTTATTTTATTATTTGGCTGCACATCTTCTCTGGTGGCTCAGTCAGTAAAGAGCCTGTTTACAATGAGGGAGACCTGGGTTCAATCTCTGGGTTGGGAAGATCCCTTGGAGAAGGAAATGGCAACCCACTCCAGTATTCTTGCATGGAGAATTCTATAGATAGAGGAGCCTGGTGGACTACAGTCCATGGGGTCACAAAGAGTCGGACATGACTGAGTGACTAACACTTTCACACTCTGGCTGTACCAGGTCTTGGTTGTGACATGTGGAATCTTTAGTTGCAACATTCAAACTCTTAGTTGCAGCATGTTCCCTGACCAGGGGTTGAACCAGGCCCCCTACATTGGGAGCACAGAGTCTTAGCCATTGGACCACCAGGGGAGTCCCCTCATTGTTAGTTAATAGTATTACCTGTGTTTTTTCTTCTTAATACATTATGAGGTCTTTATCAATTCAGTTCAGTCGCTCAGTTGTGTCCGACTCTTTGAGACCCCATGGACTGCAGCACACCAGGCCTCCCTGTCTGTCACCAACTCCCAGAGTTTACCCAAACTCACATCCATTGAGTCGGTGATGCCGTCCAACCATTTTATCCTCTGTCGTCCCCTTCTCCTCTCGCCTTCAATCTTTCCCAGCATCAGGGTCTTTTCAAATGAGTCAGCTCTTTGCATCAGGTGGCTAAAGTATTGGAGTTTCAGCTTCAACATCAGTCCTTCCAATGAATATTCAGGACTGATTTCCTTTAGGATGGACTGGTTGGATCTCCTTACAGTCCAAGGGACTCTCAAGAGTCTTCTCCAACACCACAGTTCAAAAGCATCAATTCTTCGGTGCTCAGCCTTCTTCACAGTCCAACTCGCACATCCATACATGACCACTGGAAAAACCATAGCCTTGACTAGACGCACCTTTGTTGGCAAAGTAATGTCTTTGCTTTTTAATATACTGTCTAGGTTGGTCATAACTTTCCTTCCAAGGAGTAAGTGTCTTTTAATTTCATGGCTGCAATCACCATCTGCAGTGATTTTGGAGCCCCCCAAAATAAAGTGTGACACTGTTTCCACTGTTTCTCCATCTGTTTGCCTTGAAGTTGAGAGAGTCAGTTCCTAGGCAGGTTGATAGGGAGTCTAGGGGTCCCCAAGGAGAGAGGGGTCTGGAATTCTCAAGGAGGAAGAAAGGACAAACTTTTTTTCTTTCTGCACATTCCTTAGGATTATATAACAATAATGTATCCTGCCTGAGGACAGTCTCTGGATTAAGGACAGTCTTTGGATTAAACCTTCTGGCTAATTCTGTTATCTTAAAATGTAAATTATGGGAGTAGGTCTGATGAGGTCTTTACAACCTCCAGACATTCTTTGGATTCACTGGAGAGTATATAACTTCATTGTTAACACTAGCAAGCGGGTACTCTTTCTACCCCCTTCTGATGCCTATGTCAGAAGCTTTCTCTATCTCCTTTATACTTTAATAAAACTTTATTACACAAAAGCTCTGAGTGATCAAGCCTCGTCTCTGGCCCCGGATTGAATTCTTCTCCTCCGGGGGCCAAGAATCCCGGTGTATTTGTGTGATTCAACAACAACCTTTCAAAGTGATGGGACCAGATGCCATGATCTTTGTTTTCTGAATGTTCAGCTTTAAGCCAACTTTTTTCACTCTCCTCTTTCACTTTCATCAAGAGGCTCTTTAGTTCTTCTTCACTTTCTGCCATAAGGGTGAGATCTTTATGGAGAGGAATTGTTATATTCCCTTTATATTTCCTGGCTTATTATGGATACTGTGTCTAAGAGATGGAGTAGAACTTCATGGCCATTTAGAATTCCGTATGATGAAATGCTCTATCATCTTTCTATAGTTCTCTAGTATGTTTGAACAAAGTTGGGTTTGTCTCAGCTACTACTGAGCAGTTTCTTCTCTGTGATCCATGTCCCCTCTTTACCATGCCTTGGGTTTCACTCACTTGGCTGCTCTTCCCTACCTAGAACTCTGAACCTATTGTCTTTGATGAAATGATGTTGCTGCTGCCACATGGATCTCAGTGAAGGAGTGATATGAGGAAGGCTACATTTAGCATTACTGAACTTTAATTTTTCTTCCATACCATCAACACAAAACTAGTTCACATAAAACGTTTTACTGAAAGTTTGGGGATGATTAAGGGAAGTATAACTGCTGACTGTCTTATTCCCCATCCTCATCCTGTACTGTGAGGGTAAGCCCATCCATTCATCCATCCAGGCTGAGGGAAGAGCAGGATGAGCAAACAATGACTATTTTCTGGGGCTTCTTACCAAACTGTAAAAATAAGAGATAATACAGGCAAGACCATGTAACTCTGATTTTTTCCCATGCTGACCAGAGTCAATGAAGAAGCTGCAGGTTAGGGTTACCCAGAAGCTTCCTCAAAAGTGCAGAATATAGTTAACTCTCTCTCTCTCTCTTTTTTTTTTTTTTTGGTATTTTTGCTGCATTACAAAACCTGCAGGATAATTCCTTGACCAGGGATCAAACCCATCCCTCCTGAAGTGCCAGATCCTAACCACTAGGCCATCAGGGAATTCCCCAGTTAATCCTTTTTATACATAAATTTATTCGTATCCATTATGACATCTTTTAAAGTACAGAGACCTTATACCACAGTGAAGACTTCTTATAACTATTTCACTGTCACGTTTTTATTATATTGTCATTACCTTGAAGTAAACTGAAATGTTAGTCACTCAGTCGTGTCTGACCCTTTGAGACCCCATGGACTGTAGCCCGTCAGGCTCCTCTGTCCATGGAATTCTCCAGGCAAGAATATTAGAGTGGGTTGCCATTCCCTTATTCAGGGGATCTTCCCAATCCAGTGATTGGACATGGGCCTGTTTGCATTGCAGGCAGATTATTTACCATCTGAGCCACCAGGGAAGTCACTGTCTTAAGGTGGTATATATCCTGTTGTCAGGGCCACTGGGAATGGAAAATGCAGAATACTACTTTGAGACCTTTTAACAGTTCTTGGTCAAATTCCTTGTGTGTTCTCAGCTTCTGACCTCTTCCAGTCAAAAAAAAGGCAGTCATTTCACAATTCTGCCCACTTTTCCTCCTTGATTTGTGTCTTTCCACAAGGTCTAACTCTCCTCTAGGTCTAGCTCATTCATGACATTTCTCCATAACTTTCTATCTTAAACTTTCAGATTGTGTTTCTGGTCACTAGAATTAGACCAGAATTTTATGCTGATCAATATTACATTATTCCTTTATAGTGATTCTTCAGAAGGAGTTTCTTCCTGGGCGTACCCTGGTTCCTGGCTTCCTTCTCTTGAGATTTGTGGCCCTCTCTTCCTTTAATGAGTCCTTTCTTTAGGTCTCTAGCTACAAATCTACCCTTGGCTTTTCTGGAAACTCTCTACTTCCTGGGGTTGGTTTCAAACTAGGATGAGTTCTCCTTTCCCGAAACAGCAATCCAAGGACACAATGACCCATTGCAGGATATCTCCCATCAAAGTCTTGAGTTTCTTAGCCTAGATTTACACTCTAGGGGCATTTCAGAAAGGGAGTCCTAGGGCAGACTTCAGTTTCCAAGTCTGGTACTTTCCAACATCTCTGTCAATATGGTATGCAAATATACCTTGACATTCTTCCTCTAGCTTTCCTGTGGGTAACTATTAGATCAAACAGACACATGGACACAAACACACAACTCCCAAGGACATATGATTACTGTCTAAATCCATGATAAGGAAAATATTTTTTTTCTCAGTGCAATATATCTTTCACAGATTTTGCTGCCCATACTAGAGATATACTATTTGTCAATCATCAGTTTCAGTTTCTTTTCCCTACTCTCCAACAATGCACAGAGGCATGTCAGTATTTAACAAGTTCCGTTACAATTTCTAGCCAAATAACAGAATTACATAACTGGGTAACATTTTAAGCTTCAAAAGACCCGGCACAATTTCCCCCAGCATTTGATTATGAATAATTTTAAAAGTATACAAAAGTTGAGAGAAGTTTAGCAGTGAATTCCCAAATACCACCCCCTACCCCAGTGTGCCTCAGTTTCCTCAATAACAACTGAATTTTTATAGTATCTGAAAACTGAGGTGGCGTGGGAGGTCTACCCACGCCACTACTCTTGCCTGAAGAATTCCATGGACAGAGGAGCCTGGTGGGCTGCACACAGTCCATGGAGTTGCAAAGAGACTACACTAACACATGCCCCAGTTGGGTATCACATTATCTATGTATCTACCCATTCATTCTCTTATTTCTTTTATGGATTTCAAAGTAAATTTAATATACCAGTACTCTTCTCCTTAAATACTTCATGTCATCACTTACAGTTCAATATTTATTAACAGATTTTTTTTTTTTTTTTTTTGACCTGGACTGCCAGGGAAGTCCCCAGGTTTGTTTTTTTTTTCCTTTTGAGGAAAAATTTACACACAATGAAATTTATAAACTTTATGTGTACATTCCTTAAATTTTGGAAAATACATACACGTGTGACCTAAACCCCTAGCAAGATGTAGACTATTACTATCGCTCCAGATCCCCTCATACCTCTTTTCAGTCATTCCTCTCCCTAAACAACCATGGTTCTGATTTTTTCTTCCATAGGTTAGGTTTGTTTGTCCTAGGACATTCAGTTCAGTTCAGTTGCTCAGTTGTGTCCAACTCTTTGTGACCCCATGAATCTATATGTAATCATATAGTATATGCTCTTTTGTACTATGTAAAGCTTCTTTCATTTAGTGTGATACTTTTTTTAAGTTGTAAGATAATTGCTTTACAATGTTGTGTTGGTTTCTGCTGTACAACAATGTGAATCAGTCATAAGTGTACATATATCCCCTCCCTCATGAGCCTCCCACCCACTCCATACCCCATCCCACTCCTTTAGGTTGTCACAGAGTCCCAGGCCGAGCTCCCTGTATTATACAGCCACTTCCCACCAGCTATCTATTTTATGCATATTACTTTGCCAACAAAGGTCCGTCTAGTCAAGGCTAGGGTTTTTCCAGTGGTCATGTATGGATGTGAGAGTTGGACTGTGAGAAGGCTGAGCACCGAAGAACTGATGCTTTTGAACTGTGGTGTTGGAGAAGACTCTTGACAGTCCCTTGGACTGCAAGGAGATCCAACCAGTCCATTCTAAAGGAGATCAGCCCTGGGATTTCTTTGGAAGGAATGATGCTAAAGCTGAAACTCCAATACTTTGGCCACCTCATGTGAAGAGTTGACTCATTGGAAAAGACCCTGATGCTGGGAGGGATTGGGAGCAGGAGGAGAAGGGGACGACAGAGGATGAGATGGCTGGATGGCATCACTGACTCGATGGACGTGAGTCTGAGTGAACTCTTGGAGTTGGTGATGGACAGGGAGGCCTGGTGTGTTGCGATTCATGGGGTCGCAAAGAGTCGGACATGACTGAGCGACTGAACTGAACTGCAGTGAACTGATGATACTTTTAAGACTCATCCATGTTGTTGTGTTTATCAGTAGTTTGCTCTCTTTTATTCATGGATAGTATTTCATTCTGTGAATATCAGTTGAGTTCAGTTCAGTTGCTCAGTCACGTCTGACTCTTTGCAACCCCATGAACCACAAAATGCCAGGCCTCCCTGTCCATCACAAACACCCTGAGTCCACCCAAACCCATGTCCATGAGTCAGTGATGCCATCCAGCCATCTTATCTTCTGTCCTCCCCTTCTCCTCCTGCCCTCAATCTTTCCCAGCATGAGGGTCTTTTCAAATGAGTCAGCTCTTTGTATCAGGTGGCCAAAGTATTGGCATTTCAGCTTCAACATCAGTCCTTCCAATGAACACCCAGGAATGATCTCCTTTAGGATGGACTGTTTGGATCTCCTTTCAGTCCAAGGGACTCTCAAGAGTCTTCACCAACACCACAGTTCAAAAGCATCAATTCTTCAGCATTCAGCTTTCTTTGTAGTCCAACTCTCACATCCATACGTGACCACTGGAAAAACATTAGCCTTGACTAGATGGACCTTTGGAGATGGCAATGGTAACCCACTCCAGTACTCTTGCCTGGAAAATCCCATGGACGGAGGAGCCTGGTGGGCTGCCGTCTATGGGGTTGCACAGAGTCGGACACAACTGAAGTGACTTAGCAGCAGCAGCAGCAGACGGACTTTTGTTGACAAAATGATGTCTCTGCTTTTTAATATGCTGTCTAGGTTGGTCATAACTTTCCTTCCAAGGAGTAAGTGTCTTTTAATTTCATGGCGGCAATCACCATCTGCAGTGATTTTGGAGTCCAGAAAAATAAAGTCTGCCACTGTTTCCCCATCTATTTGCCATGAAGTGATGGGACCAGATGCCATGATCTTTGTTTTCTGAATGTTGAGCTTTAAGCCAACTTTTTCACTCTCTTTCACTTTCATCAAGAGGCCCTTTAGTTCCTCTTTGCTTTCTGCCATAAGGGTGGTGTCATCTGCATATCTGAGGTTATTGATATCTCTCCCAGCAATCTTGATTCCAGCTTGTGCTTCTTCCAGCCCAGCATTTCTCATGATGTACTCTGCATATAAGTTAAATAAGCAGGGTGACAATATACAGCCTTGATGTACTCCTTTTCCTATTTGGAACCAGTCTGTTGTTCCATGTCCAGTTGTAACTGTTGCTTCCTGACCTGCATACAGGTTTCTCAAGAGGCAGGTCAGATGGTCTGGTATTACAATCTCTTGAAGAATTTTCCACAGTTTATTGTGATCCACACAGTCAAAGGCTTTGGCATAGTCAATAAAGCAGAAATAGATGTTTTTCTGGAGCTCTCTTGCTTTTTCCATGATCCAGCAGATGTTGGCAATTTGATCTCTGGTTCCTCTGCCTTTTCTAAAACCAGGTGCCCAATATGCTACTGGAGATCAGTGGAGAAATAACTCCAGAAAGAATGAAGGGATGGAGCCAAAGCAAAAACAACACCTAGTTCTGGATGAGACTGGTGATAGAAGCAAGTTCCGATGCTATAAAGAGCAATATTGCATAGGAACCTGGAATGTTAGGTCCATGAATCAAGGTAAATTGGAAGTGTCAAACAGGAGATGGCAAGAGTGGACATCGACATTCTAGGAATCAGCGAACTCAGATAGACTGGAATGGGTGAATTTAACCCAGATGACTATTATATCTACTACTGTGGGCAGGAATCTCTTAGAAGAAATGGAGTAGCCATCATAGTCAACAAAAGAGTCCAAAATGCAGTACTTGGATGCAATCTCAAAAATGACAGAATGATCTCTGTTCGTTTCCAAGGAAAACCATTCAATATCACGGTTATCCAAGTCTATGCCCCGACCAGTAACACTGAAGAAGCTGAAGTTGAACAATTCTATGAAGACCTACAAGACCTTCTAGGACTAACACCCAAAAATGATGTTTTTCATTATAGGAGACTGGAATGCAAAAGTAGGAAGTCAAGAAACACCTGGAGTAACAGGCAAATTTGGCCTTGGAGTACGGAAGGAAGCAGAGCAAAGGCTAATAGAGTTATGCCAAGAGAACACACTGGTCATAGCAAACACCCTCTTCCAACAACACAAGAGAAGACTACACATGGACATCACCAGATGGTCAACACCAAAATCAGATTGATTATGTTCTTTGCAGCCAAAGATGGAGAAGCTCTATACAGTCAGCAAAAACAAGACCTGGAGCTGACTGTGGCTCAGACCATGAACTCCTTATTGCCAAATTCAGACTGAAATTGAAGAAAGTAGGGAAAACCACTAGACCATTCAGGTATGACCTAAATCAAATCCCTATGACTGTACAGTGGGAGTGAGAAATAGATCTAAGGGACCAGATCTGATAGACAGAGTGCCTGATCAACTATGGACGGAGGTTCATGACATTGTACAGGAGACAGTGATCAAGACCATCCCCAAGAAAAAGAAATGCAAAAAAGCAAAATGGCTGTCTGAAGAGGCCTTACAAATAGCTGTGAAAAGAAGAGAAATGAAAAGCAAAGGAGAAAAGGAAAGATATACCCATGTGAATGCAGAGTTCCAAAGAATAGCAAGGAGAGATAAGAAACCCTTCATCACAGATCAATGCAAAGAAATAGAGGAAAACAATGAATTTGAAAGTCTAGAGATCTCTTCAAGAAAATTAGAGATACCAAGGGAACATTTCATGCAAAGATGGGCTCAATAAAGGACAGAAATGGTATGGACCTAACAGAAGCAGAAGATACTAAGAAGAAGTGGCAAGAATACACAGAAGAACTGTACAAAAAAGATTTTCATGACCCAGATAATCACGATGGTGTGATCACTCACCTAGAGCCAGACATCATGGAATGTGAAGTCAAGTGGGCCTTAGGAAGTATCACTACGAACAAAGCTAGTGGAGGTGATGGAATTCCAGTTGAGCTATTTCAACTCCTAAAAGATGATGCTGTGAAAGTGCTACCCTCAATATGCCAGCAAATTTGGAAAACTCAGCAGTGGCCACAGTACTGGAAAAGGTCAGTTTTCATTCCAGTCCCAAAGAAAGGCAATGCCAAAGAAGGCTCAAACTACCACACAATTGCACTCATCTCACATGCTAGTAAAGAAATGCTCAAAATTCTCCAAGCCAGGCTTCAGCAATACGTGAACTGTGAGTTTCCAGATGTTCTGTGAATATAGCATAGTTTGTTTATCCATTCTCCTATTGATGAATCACTGGGCTGCTTCCAGTTTTGGCTTTTATAAATAAAGTATTTGTGAACACTCTTGACCAAGTCTTAAGAAGACTGGTTGACCATATTAAATGTTGACCATATTTTCATTTCTCTTGGTTAAATCCTGATAAGTAGAATTGCTGAGTCATTGTGTACTGTCTGTTTAGTTTTATAAGAACCTGCTTGATCTTTTCCCAAAGTAATTATACCATTTACACTTCCACTACAGTGCATGAGAGCTCTGGTTGCTCCATTTCCTTGCCAGAATCTGGCGTGTTTAGTCTTTTTAATTTTAGCTACCCTAGTGGGTGTATAGTGCTATCTTTTTACTGTGACTTAATTTGCATTCCCTGATGACTAATGATGTACAGTTTTTCATATGCATATTGGCTACTAGTATATCCTCTTTTGTGAAATGTTCACCTCTTTTGCCCATTTTCAAACTAGGCTGTTTATTTATCACTGAGTTCTAGGAGTTCTTTACATCCTGGATATCAGTCCTTTGCTGTATATATATTTGCTAATTTTCTCCCAGATGTGACTTGCCTATTTCTTTCCATTTTTGGGTATTTTTCCCTATTTCCTTTTTTCCCCCTACCCTACTTTATTTTATTTAGAAAAAAAATGTTTTTACAGGTATACACAGCTATATGTATTTATTTATTTTTGGCTGCGCTGGGTCTTTGTTGCTGCGCTTGGAATTTCTCTAGTTGTGGAAAATGGGGCTACTCTCTAGTTGCGGTGCACAGGCTTCTCATTATGGTGGCTTCTCCTGTTGCAGAGCATAGGCCCTAGGCTTCAGTAGCTGCAACTTGCTGGCTCTTGGGTGAGTGGACTTCAGTAGTTGCAGCATAGGGGCTCATTAGTTGTGGCTCATGGGCTCTAGAGCTCAGACTCAAAAGTTGTAGAACGTGGTCGTAGTTGCTTCACGACATGTGGAATCTTCCCAGACCTGGGATTGAACCCACGTCCCTTGCATTGGCAGGCACATTCTTATCCACTGTGCCACCAGAGAAGTAATCCTATTAATTCTCTTAATGCTGTCTTTTGACCAGTAGACATTTTTGAATTTAGTGAAATCTAATTTAGCAGTTTATTAATTTATGGTTATTGATTTTTCTGTTCTGACTAAAAAACTTTACCTACCTCTGAGTCATGAAGATATTCCTTAATGTTTTCTACTAAAAGCTTTATGGTTTTAGCTTTTGCATTTAGGTCTATGATTCATCTCAAATTGATTTTAGTATATATTTAGAGGTTGAAGTTTCTTTATTTTCCTACATAGATATGTATCTAGTCAAGTGTCATTTGTTGAAAAGTTTCCTTGCCCCCACTGCATTGCATTAGTATAATACTTTTGTTAGAAATCAAATGACTTTATGATTTTGTAACTATTTCTGGGCTCTCTATTCAGTTCCATTGATCTATTTATCAATTCTTTTGCCAGCCAATATCATACTGAATTGATTTCTTTAGCTTTGTACTAGATATTGAAGCCAGAAAGTGTAAGTCCTTCAACTTTACTCTTTTTCAAGTTTGCTTTGGATATTCTGAGGCCTTTGTTTTTCTCTCAGCAGTTTTTAAAGTGCATTTTTTTTTCTTTACTTTGGATCAGATCCAAAGCTTCCTTCCTTACTGACCTCTAAGTAGGAGGGAGGCAAAAACCAGATCCAAGTAAATCTCCAGGGGTAGGGTTAGGGGTGGGTGGTTGAGGGACCAGGCAGGATGTTTGTTCTCCCAGTTATATACTTTTGATTGGAATGGGAATATGTGACAAACCACAGAGTTTTTACGGCATTATTACCTAAAGCTGCTTTGACCTTTGGTGTATGCAAAAGTTTTGGTCTCATTCTTTCAGCTATATTCATTGAAAAAATTAATGATAGTAGTTGCTGCAGTAAAACATTCTCCACACTTTCAGAATCATGCTATCTATTCTTTTCATATTTCCTGTAGCTGCAAGAGCTAGTTTAGTACCAACACAAGGCACTTAATAAATTTTGTTAACTAAAACTTGTGTTATTAGAAGTCATAATATCAGAGTGTTAAAAGAAACATTAAAGCTCACCTAGTTCAATCCTCCATCTGATCATAAGGTTTCCCACTAAATACCAGCCTGTTCTGACTTATATAGTAATAGGGTACTCACAGCCTTAACCATCTACAACAGTTCATTCCATGAATTCCTTTCAAAATCCATTGGGAAAAAAAACAACAACACGAAAACCTGACTGTTACTGCTTCCATAAGGGAATAAAGAAGACTGTGGTCCCAAACTAAGATCACTATTATTTCCACTGCATAATTTATAAGACTTAGAGTCAGACTGTGAGGAAGAGCAGCTTAGGCAGATGCAATTGTAAGAGTACAGCTATTTCATCTGATTCTGATATGCCACTCTTCCTCTCCACCAAAATGAGAATTTATTTCAATTAGAGCAAATGTTTCTACAGGGAATATAATACTTGTACAGTATACAGAAGTCCTTAAATGTGTCATTTATCTAGTATCTAACTATAAGTGGCATATAGACCTTAGCAAGAGTCTAGTTGCTGTGAGTGGGGGATACTCTGTTGCGATGCATGGGGTTCTCATTGCAGTGGGCTTCTCCCTTGTGGAGCACAAGCTATAGGTGAACGGGCTTCAGTAGCTGCAGCTCATGGGCTCAGTACTTGCGGTTTACGGGCTCTAGAGCATGTGCTCAGCAGTTGTGACATACATGCTCAGTTGCTCTGCAGCATGTGGGAATATCTCAGACCAGGGGTTGAACTATGTCCTTTGTGGGAGTCTTAATCACTGGACCACCAGGAAAGCCCCTATTCTAAATATTCTAAGTGAGCATCTTGATGTGGGGGAGGGATACAATTCAGCTTCTTCCTCATCATAGTGTCATAGTGATGACATATGTACCTTTAGTCTAGGAGGAGCCCCACTCCTGGCTTAATTAGTCACTGACATCCTAATGCTCTACTAGTGTTTGTAGATTTATTTCTTGAAAGATGACATCCATCATATCTGTGTGGGATATGGAAACAGGAACAAAATGTATTCCTGTCAGTAGGGCTTCCCAGGTGGCGCTAGTGGTAAAGAATCCGCCTGCCAATGTAGGAAATGTGGGTTGGATCCCTGGATCTGGAAGATCCTCTGAAGTAGGAAGTGGCAACCCACTCCAGTATTCTTGCCTGAAGAATCCTATGGACAGAAGAGCCTGGCAGGCTACAGTCCATGGGGTCACAAAGAGTCAGACACAGCTGAGCACACACACACTGATGGCCTATGCAGGATTTCTCACCTCTCAAAATAATGAGAGGAAGCTAGAAAATAAACTGAAAGAATATGTTATTAAAGATAAGAGGAGGGCCAAGAGTTGTGGTAGAACAGGCTCATTGGCAATTGCCTCTTGTTTTAATAATTACATTTTGGTTTATTAGGGCACTAGGCATTAGCATAATTCTAACTTTCACCTACAAAGTTAATACAGTGTAAGCTGCCTGGGAGTTGGAGACGTATTTCTGCGGATTGGTCTAGTAAGCTCATACTTTGCTTTTGCATCTGGGGGTAATATTTTTAGGGCAAGGACTTCACAGGCAGATTTAAATTCCCAGCTCAGTCAAACTACACATTAAATATTTTATGAAACCAACACTAAAAAGTGACTATTGATGACAATACTTTTGCAGCTAGTCTCTTAGCCTTTAACTTCCAATTTTGCTTTCTGCAATGTTATTCTTTTCAACTCAACCTTCAAATTTTCAACTTATAGTTGTTGTGCCACAGTTTTAAAATTACTTCTTGTTTATAAATATCACTTTGCAATCTAAAGAAAGAGTTATAAATTACTATATTGGGATTTTTATTTTTAAAAATTGTAAAAAGTTTTGAATTATTTCTACCTCCTTTTCCCAAATATCTTATTTGACAGGTTTGTCTTTTGCCATCCCATTAACTCATAAGTTTTCCCTCAACCCTGATCAACTACAATTGAGGAAAAATAAGTTTTAATATCTAATAATACTGTTAGCCAATCATCATAATAGAATGACAGATTGCAAAATTTTTAAGGGCAGAAGCTCCAATTCACTTGCTTTTGTATTCCTTTTAATACTTAGTTCATCCCATGGTACCTACTTTTAATAACTTTATTCACTTTATTGTTTGTTATATTTGGATAGGTGAAAAATCCAGCAAAATTCACCTTTATTTAGGGTAGCTGAGTTTTTCTAACTTCTTATTATTTAGGGTAGCTGGCAGCCTTAGTTTTAAGTTGTTAATATCATCTCCATTGCGACTAGATTGGCACCAGTGAGACTCTTAAACTTGCTTAAAAATCATCTATTTTTTATACAGGAAAATTGTTACCATGGCCTGGTGTTTATTCCTGTGAATTATTGTGTTGAGTTCTGTCTAAATGTAGTGTTGTCTTCCTCTCTCCAAGTGGCCAGTCTGACCCTAAATTTCACTCCAACAGTATGGATTTGGCAGACAACAATATGTTCCATTAGCAAATAATCCCTTCATTTAAATAAATCCCTTCCTTTCCCTTAAGTACTTTTATTCGAACTGAGGGACTTTGGGCTACAAACATCCTTCCCTTGAAAAGTAACATACAATAAACATCTTGAAATTCCTACTTAGAGAAACTTCATAAAATAAGAGAGCAGAGTGTCAGGGACATAAGGTGCTAGTAGAACAAATTATGAATTTGTAAATCTTGGTCCATAGGGTCACAAAGAGTAGGACATGACTGAAGTGACTTAGTACGTATATCCAATTACATTGTTAAAAGAAGTTTGAACAGACTGAAGAAAGAGATGTGATGGTGGCAGACAGTTAAATCTACTTCAGAAGAAAAGCTCACTTTAGGAGTACTTATAATATATTGTGCCTTATCCACAATTTCCATCTGCCGCTGCACTTTCCTCATTTCTTTGGATGTGTGTTGGGGGTGCTCAGTCACGTCTTACTGTTTGCAGCCTGAGGGACTGTACCCTTCCAGGCTTCTCTGTCTATGGAATTTTCCAGGCAAGGAAACTTCCTGGAGAGGGTTGCCATTTCCTCCTTCAGAGGGATCTTCCTGACCCAGAAATCAAGCCTACTGTGTCTCCAGCTTTGGCAGGCAGATTCTCCACCACTAGTGCCCCCTGGAAAGCCCATTAACTTGGATACTTAACAGAAATAAAACCATTAGTGAGACTTTAGAAAAGGGAAACCTCTTGTGAGATTCAACACTGGAAACAAGAAAGAGGGTGGAGGAGGGATTATTGCACTAAATGAGATAAGATAAAGCTTGGAGTGTTAGACTTTTTTTTTTTTTCAAATAGGGAGTATGCTTTATTTGGGCTTCTCTGGTGGCTCAGATGGTAAAGAATCTGCCTGCAGTGAAGTAGATCGGGGTTTGATCCCTGGGTTGGGAGATTCCCTAACGAACGGGAATGACTACCTACTCCCATATTCTTGTCTGGAGAACTCTATGAACAGAGGAGCCTGGTGGGCCACAGTCCATGGTGTTGCAAAGAGTTGGACAAGACTGAGCAACAAACACTTCACTTTCATGCTTCCTTTAAAGACACAAACAAAATACACAGAGCTGGGATTGTGGGATGCACTGCCCACCTGTAAACTAGAAGTAGGGACTATATGTTATTAATCTTTGTATTCTTTATAAGCAGGACTGTATCTGGCATATAATAGATGCCCAGCAAACAATTGTTGAGTGACTCAATATTCAGCTCAATATAGTGGTAATGGCAAGACTCAGTTTGAGAGACATTATTTTGGTTCAAAGTAGAGCTACTTATTTTTGGATGGGGCTGGAAATGTTTTTGGAGAAGGAAGTTGGGCCAGGATTCAGTGCCAGCCCTGGCAGATGGATTTTTTTCCCCTAAACATTTGTGTCCCACCTCAACCAGAAAGGGATCTGGGTGATTAGGAAGGTGGAGTCTACTAATAAAGCTTTACAACAGTTCAGGAGGCACTCTATTAAGTGTATTCATCCCATGCCAATTTTAGGGCATATTTCTCAAGTTATGTTTACCTAGGTTTGCCCCAGAAATGAGCCCCTGTCTGTTTTATTGTCAGTATTTCCCTCTCGTCAACGATTCAATTATTATTGTTGTTATTATTGAGACACGTTCTTTGATCCTTCGAAATCCTGCTCAATCTAGGCCTCAAGTGTTTCTGTAAGTCTCAAGGGAAAACGACTTTGGCTGAAGTCGGCGCCCAAAGCCACACCCTCCAAGAGGCCTTAAGAGACCTGGGGCTTTCCTGGCAGCTACTCAGCTGCTGGCAACCACGCGGCGCGTCGGAGTCCCACGGCTTGGCACCGAGGTCGTCCCTGTGGGAGGTCGGTCCCCCTCCGCGCTGCTGACCAGCCGCTTCTGGCCCGGACACGGCCCTTCAAGCCGCCCCGCCCGCCCCGGGCTCATTTGCATAGGGACGCGCGCGGCGCCGGCGAGCGGGAGGGCGGGCGCGGCCGGGGAGGCGGCGCGCGCGCGCCCTGACAGCTCGGCCCTGCTCGCTCACTCGCTCGTCCCCGGCTTCCGAGCACAGCATGGCGGTCAAGGTGACTCTAACTCTCTGCTGCTGCCTTTATTTCATAAGAGACATTCCAGGGACCCTACCTGCAGCCCCTCACCTCTTCCCATTGACTTTTTGGCCTGATTGTTAGATGGCGTGTCCTGGGGCTCCAGGGAGAACTGTGCGGGGCTTGGACCGGAGGGAGAGGATGCCCGGCGGGGGGAGGGGAGGGAGGAGGGATTGTGAGTTGGAGGGGCTTGTAAGGACCACTGGTCCGTGAAGGAGGAGGAGTATCCTGCCCTAGGTACATGGGATTGTGAGCCAGCAGTTGGAGGGCATCAGAAAGGGAGTGGGAGGAAGTGGCATGGAAAGCCGGGGATACCCAAGGCATCCGTGTATTGTGGTGGGGGAGGGGGTGAGTAATTGAGTATTTGGGGGCCTCTGGAGCCAGGGGCAGCAGTTGGCATTTGAGCTGCAGGTGGCAGGATGTCTAAAGTATTTAGAAACGTTGTAGCTGCTTTCACTATTTTAGGTTGGGTGGAGAAAGAAAGAGGCGTGGAGATAATTATATTCTGCATTGCTTTCCACGGGAAGAAAGGCCAGTAGGCCATGCGATTAATTTGGGTGTTCCAACTTTGCTGTTGTTTCTACTCTTGCTGGACTCTTGGTTTGAAGGTGGGTGGATGCTCACTGTGTCGCTAGTGGATGTGGAGTAAAGTAAGGGCTTGATCCTCATGGCCCTTCCTTTCCAGCCCAGGGGAAATCTATCTGATAGATTTGCTGTTTCTTAGGCTTTTCACACCTGTCTTTCCACCGTGTGATCGCACAACTCCAATTTGACAGTTGTTATCAGTATTAGTGCTTTTAATTTGTTTTCAACTAGATGCACTTGTGAAAGATAAGAGCATTGATTGTTAGCATCTGTGAACTCTAATCTGCAGAGATTATGTGATCTCTAGTGAAGCATTAACTGGCTTTTTTTTTTTTTTCCCCTTACAGACAACCAAGCGAGGTGATCCTCAGGAGTTAAGAAACATATTCCTACAGGTAATGGCTTCTGTCCTGTGCTGCTTCTTGGTAGGGGTGGGGTGGGGGGAACGTGTAAGTCTAGTACTTTTCAGGCCTTCGCTTTCAGGAATGTTTTATCAGTATTTTCATGTTTCCTTCAGAACATGAGAATAAATAATATAGATTATAACTCTTATTTTATTAAGATTTGATTAAATAGATTTCCCTCAAATTATTGTTTTTTTAATGACTTAAGACATTAAAAAAAAATCACTAAGGAGAAAAATTGCAGCTTCCCTTTAAGCATTGTGACCAAAATAAAATTTCAAAACATATTGGCACACTTGTGCAGTTGATAGGTATGATTAAAATTCTTTGTTCTTTGAAAATTATGTTTGTAAAGTTTTCCTGCTTCTAAGCAACTCTGTGCAATTTGTTACAGAGATAAGAATAATATAGTTATTCTTAATTTGTGTGTGTCTTTTCTTCCTCCATTTATTTTTATTATATCCATGGGCTTTGGGGGTTGTGTTACAAAATGTTACTTTATGTGATTCTTGCAAGAATCCACCTTCAGTTCTGCTAAATTTTTATGATCAGTGACTTACTTGGCTGTAGACTTTTAAAAAATTGACTTAGTTTTTTGTTTTCATTTCTTAATTTCAGAAGTTCTGCATGCAGGAAATTGTGTTTAAGTACATATAAAGGGAGACAAGCTTAGGTGACCTACCAAATACTGTATTTTTTCTGAATTCTTTTGAGAATTTTTGAGAACGGGTCTATTCTGGACCTGTGCTTGTATAGCAACTTTGACCTTGGGCAGGTCCTTGCTGGGTGTTGGTTTCCTCTGTAAAATGAGAGGTGATCTTCCAAGGTTCCTTCCAACTCCAAAAGTCTATGATTCTATATTAGGAACAGATTCTAACATGTGCATCAGCCTGGTGCAGATGACATTTTTATCTGAGAAATATGGATTGCTTAAGCTATTGTTGGGGAGGAGGCTGTATAGATGACCAGTTAGTGAAAATGAGAATCTTAAATTTTATAAACTCTGGTAAAGGGAAGCATCATTTCCAGAACAAAAGTAATTGTAATAGAAATGTTCTGTTTGTGGTTTGAAACCTTGATTTCTCACAAGTATTCTTGAAAATAACCAAAAATATGTCAGTGTTAACCACGCCATGTGCTCAATTGTTTCATGAGGAATTCATGTGATGTAGTTAATTTTGTTTTCTAAATTAAGTAGGCAAAGGAAAAATCAGTGGAAATGCTTCATGAACTATTATTGAACAGAGTACTGACCAGGTGTTGGCAACACTGGGTTCAATTGCCAGTCCTGCCCCTATCTTGTGGTTTTACCTGTGGGTTTCATCTTCTCATGTAGTACTCAATGGGCTATAAGGAAATGGCAGTTGAAGTCCTTTCAGCTTTAAAAATCTTGTGGGAAAAAAATCTGTGATTCTATATGGATTTGATTTTGGAAAGGAGAGGGCTGGGACTATGCCTAGCTTTTTGCAAACTTTCAAATTTTATCTTTTTACACATTATTTTGATGATACCCTTTTTATACTGAAAATTTGTGGAATTCATTAACTACATGTTTAGCAGTAATGGTAAAGCATTGACCCAAGAGTTATTGATAAGGGTCAGAACATAGATACTACCTTCTGGTAACTGAAACAGCTTGATATAGAATATAGTTAGTTGAATCAGTTTGAGGGCTATTAGCAAGTAACATAGATTTTGAATTTATATCTTAAATACTTCAAACTATAGTTACTTGAAGCTATAGGGCGTTATTTAGAAACAGTTTTGTTTTAGATGCATGTTTTTTTAATATTTTAGAAACAATAGCAGGCAAAAATACATACTAACTATGCATTTCTTTAGCAACTTAACATATTTATCGGAATAGTCACTGGGAATTATTTACTGTGTGTCATGTATGTACTTGTATTTAGTTTAGTAGTAGACACTAACATGATGAATAATTAAAGGGGAGAATTGAGCCCAGACTTGAATGGACAGGTAAACGTGACTAGTCTCTCTTTGAGACCTGTCCCATGTCCCACAACTTGTGGTTGAGGGAGTCCAGAACAATGAAGGCAAATTATAGCCTCTGGTATGATAGTCAAATTGATTTCTCTAGATCCTTGTGGTCATGTAATAATAATGACAATGGCTATCATTTACTGATCATTCTGAAGTATGCTGAGCATTGGCTTAGTCTTTTCGGGTATTAATTTTTTTTCTTTTTAAACTGACGTATAGTTAATTTACAATATTTCAGGTAAGGATATCTTATTAATTTTCATAACAACCTTTCTGCATGCTTAGTCACTCAGTCGTGTCTGACTCTTTGTGACCCCATGGACTGTAGCCCACCAGATTCCTTTGTCCATTGGATTCTCCAGGCAAGAATACTGCAGTGGGTTGCCATTTCCTTCTCCAGGAGATCTTCCTAATCCAGAGGTTGAACCTGGGTCTCCAGCATTGCAGGCGGATTCTTTAACAACCTTAGGAGATAGCATTATTTTCCCTGTTAAATCATGCTCAGTCGCTAAGTTGTGTCTGACTCTCTGACCCCATAGACTGCAGCCCACCAGGCTCCCCCGTCCCTGGGATTCTCCAGGCAAGAACACTGGAGTGGGTTGCCATTTCCTTCTCCAATGCATGAAAACGAAAAGAGAAAGGGAAGTCGCTCAGTCGTGTCCGACTCTTTGCGACCCCATGGACTGCAGGCTACCAGGCTCCTCCATCCATGGGATTTTCCAGGCAAGAGTACTGGAGTGGGATGCCATTGCCTTCTCCGTGCTAAAAGCTAGAGGCATGTAAAAGTCTAACTGCAACTGTGTTTGTTAAGAAATTAAAGGAAAAAAAAATTGGTTTCTTAGGTGCTGAAATATAATACCTTTCCACTGTGACTATCTAGAACATTTGGCCAAGGACTTTGGATTTGAAACAGTAGGAAGGCACTCTGGGTTTCTCAGTGGGCAAATTGAAGTGGGTAAATTCTGGCAGCTCTTTGTGTATGTTGGATAAAGTGTGGAGAGGTTGAAAGTAGGTAGAGAGATCTGTTAAGAGGCCATTGAAATAATTCATGTGGGAGATAATGATCTGGAGTGGCTGATGGCTGGGGAAATGGAATGGAAGGATGATACTAGGGACTTTGGAAGGGATGAAATCAATTGAATGTGGTATTAAATATGAAAGTAAAGGAAAGAGTAGTGAATCTAGCATTTTTATGACAGATGTTAATTTATAAGGCGTCTATTTGAGGAGTTGGGTGAGGGGATTGTTAAAGTTTAGTTGCTAAATACATGTGTCCCAATAAGTTGAAGTCAGATACAAGTTTTGTATAGGTGGTAGATGAAACCTTGGATTAGGAGAATTAATTATAAAATAAACAAGACAGGGAATAAAGGACTGATTTTTAAGTGATATTATCAATTGAAATGGAAGGAGGAGGAGTGGAAGTGAAGGAGAATGGCCTCATGGGAGTTTAGAGTGTCACAGAAAAGGGTCAAGTCAAAGAGTAAAATCTAGATTTTTCTGTGATTAATATAATTTTGTTTTGGTAGGATTTGAGGGGTCACTTGAATTCAGGGTCATTTGAGCTAATTAAAGACTACAAGAAGATATAATTTTGAATTTTAGAATGCAATTGAAAAATTCTGGAAAATTTAGAACTATGGCATTGACTGTCTAAATTCACAACTAGCTGGTGTGGCTAACAGTCATTTGTTTTGTAAAAGGCAAAATACTCCTGTTTGAAAGTGATATTATACCTATGTTTAATGACGCTCCATTTTATGTGCAAGTCCATTTATGTGCGAGTTGATAAGAGTAAGTAAGCATTTTGATTCTGAGTATAGAGAAATAGGTTTTTTTTTTATGTTCATCATTTCTCAAATTTTGATAAGCTGCGTTTTCTATTAATTAAAAGAAAAGAACAATAGTATTCACTAGGATTCTTTTTCCTGCCCCCCCCCAAGTACTTAAAATTAGAGCACAGCAAATGAATTCTTATGTGTTAGACTGCTGTAATTTTACAACCAGCTATCAAGCTAATATTTTACTGTTAGTACCCTTGAAACCGTCAATTCTGGATTTATGTCTTCTTTTACCTCTGTCAGCCACACACTATTATTGACCCAAATCTGCTACATCAGAGGTATATAGTAGCAAAAGGAGACAAGGGAAACAGTGAAGAGGAAGGTGAGGTAAGGACAACAGGGATGTCATAGGCTGTTTGTTATAAACCTGGCAAATTTAAAAATGAAGAGTTAATCTGGTATGGTCTGTGTTTTGTGGCAAAGGAGTTGTGATGGACAGGGAGGCCTGGCGTGCTGTGATTCATGGAGTTGCAGAGTCGGACACGACTGAGCGACTGAACTGAACTGAGGTTTATCAAAAAGCAGTTTTAGGGGACTTCACTGGTGGTCCAGTGGTTATTAGGACTTGGCTCTTTCACTGCTGTGGCCCTGTGTTCATTCCCTGGTTGGGGGAATGAAGATCCTGCAGGCCGTACAGTGCTGCCCAAAAGCAAAAAACTGTTTTAAGTGAATGATTTTTGAAGATCTCTTTTTTTTCTTTTTAAGTTGATAGATTTTTCTGTTGTTCATTTACCAGTGTATCCTATGATAAAAGCAATACATGTTGAGACTGTAGCATAATATATGCTAGACCCAAAATGTGTGGCAATGTAGAAATCAAATACTATTTTTATCCCTTTTTCTCATCACCAGTATAACTAGAAGATCGTATCCCATATCAAATTATGAAAATCCATTTTTTTCTGTCTTGTTTATTTTACATTAGAAAATAAGTAGAAGATTCTGCTGCTAATGTAAAGCAAACAGTGATTCTTCTTTAGGGTTTTTATGATAACATAAATTTTTAATTGAAAGAAATGTCCTTTATTCAATAAATATTTTTTTACATATTATGTATTTATTTACTTTTGGCAATAACCTGCAGCTGAAAAGGGAATTAGCTTTTAGCAGGAGACTTTTCTATTTTGTTGAAATATGAGTTAGGGCTATGTTTTCCAAAGTGTAGGAAGTGTATCACAATATTACAGTTAAAATAAGAGAATCAGGTATTGAAAGATGATAATATCTACTGAGGCCAAATGTGGAGAAAAAAGGTGCTCTCACAGTGCATTTGTGGAAACAAAGACTCTTTGCAAAGCAATTGGCAATGGTTTAAAATAAAAAGATAACCAGTTAAAGAAACAATCCTATTTTGGGGATATTTATCCCAGAGAAGTAAAAATACTCATAAGAATATATATGTATTAGATTGTTAGTGTCAGCACTCAGTTGTTCCTCAAAAACAAAAAAAAGCTGGGGGACACAAAATAAATGCTATCAAAGGGCAGTGGTAGGAAAATTATGAAATAACAACTGTGGAAAATTAAGCAGATACTAAAAAGAATGAGTTAGACTTACTCCAGCTGATTTAGAGGGATTTCAAATGTACTATAAATGAGTCTGCCTGCACTGTGGGAGACACAGGTTTGACCCCCGGATCAGGAAGATCTCCTGGAGAAAGGAATGGCTACCCATTCCAGTATTCTTGGGGCTTTCCTGGTGGCTCAGATGGTAAAGAATCTGCCTGCAGTCAGAAGACCCAGGTTCAATCAGGAAGATCCCCTGGAGAAGAGAATGGTTACCCACTCCAGTATTCTTGCCTGGAGAATTCCACGGACAGCGGAACCTGTCATGCTGTACTCCATGGGGTCACAAAGAGTGGGACACAACTGAGCGACTAGCACTTTTTTTTTCTTTATAAATGAGGAAAGACAGGTGTATATACAGAAGGATAGATAATGTTAACGGGGTTGAGGTAAGAATTCAGGGGAAATAAAAACAAAATCTCAATGTATATGTGTTAAATTTTGAGCAAGTACATAATTTAAAAGTAAGAACTTAGTAATTCAGCTGCTGCTGCTGCTGCTAAGTCGCTCAGTCGTGTCTGACTCTGTGTGACCCCATAGATGGCAGCCCACCAGGTTCCCCTGTCCCTGGGATTCTCCAGGCAAGAACACTGGAGTGGGTTGCCATTTCCTTCTCCAATGCGTGAAAGTGAAAAGTGAAAGTGAAGTCGCTCAGTCGTGTCCGACTCTTAGTGACCCCATAGAATGCAGCCTACCAGGCTCCTCCATCCATGGGATTTTCCAGGCAAGAGTGCTGGAGTGAGTTGCCATTGCCTTCTCTGTAGTAATTCAGAACATGAAGTTAAAAGAGACTCCCCAGCATGAACTGGGTTGAAGAAACCAGTAAGAGACACACAGAAAGGGATCTATAGTTTTCTTAGCCACCCTGATTAAGGTTTTCACCAGTTTTTCAGGCTATAGGAATTGAAGATAATAGCCTTTATCTTTAGTTTATAAAATATTTGCCATAAACTATATAGAGTTCTTATTTTTAAAAAAGTATTAGGCATTAAGGGCGTGCTAGCAACATAGTGAAGACTTTATCCTTGAATTAACTAGACAGATGAAAAAATAATTAAGATTAAAACATTAGAGTTATTAAATGCTATATATGTCCTGCTGCTACTGCTGCTGAGTCGCTTCAGTCGTGTCCAACTCTGTGCGACCCCATAGACGGCAGCCCACCAGGCTCCCCCATCCCTGGGATTCTCCAGGCAAGAATACTGGAGTGGGTTGCCATTTCCTTCTCCAATGCATGAAAGTGAAAAGTGAAAGTGAAGTCGCTCAGTCGTGTCCGACTTTTGGCGACCTCATGGACTGCAGCCCACGAGGCTCCTCCATCCATGGGATTTTCCAGGCAAGAGTACTGGAGTGGGGTGCCATTGTCTTCTCCGATCTATGTCCTACTACCAGTCAATAAATAGGCTAGGTACTGTGCGAGGTTTGTAGGTACGACAGAGCTGTTTAATGAAGGTATGACCTCACATTCTGGGTAGGGGTGAGACAGACAATAACAAAGACCACACATTAAAAAAAAAAGAAATATTAATCACAGGATTGTGACAATTCCAATAAGTAGAATGATGGAAAAGGTGATCGTTTTTCAAGATGGTGGCCAGTGAAGGCCCGTAAGGAAGTGATATCAGGGCTGAGAACTGAAAAGTAAGTAGAGAGAATTCCACATGTGCAAGGGCCTGGATGTGGATAGGATTTGGTATGTTCAACAAACAAAAATGAGGCCAGTGCTCCTGAGGCCTCAGTGAGTGAGGGGGTGAATGGGCAGTAAGAGATGAGGCTGAAGGAACCACACCAAGCAGGACCTTGTTTATAGACCATGAAGAAGAGTTTGGATTCTTTTCTAAAAAAATGTTGTGGAACCTGTCGGAGGTCTTTCACCTTGAAAGTTGAATGATTCAGTTTATATGTTAAATTGATTGTATTTAAAGATAGATCATATTGAAATGTAAGCTTTCTCATATATTTCTGTGCTTTCTCATGGATTTTCTACTCTACCTTGAGTAGACTGTGATTGTTCCAATTTAATTTCCTCCTGTCCGTAGCATTCTTACGATATCTTGATCTGGGCCTTGGTTGACTCCTTTTTATCCAGGAGGCAACAGAAAGTAGCCAGAACCTTACATGGGCTTTGTAGTCTAACCAGAATCTGAATCCTCTTTGATCCCTTTTGCTGAGTGACCTTAGGTGTTTAGATTTCTGTGGGAGTCTGTCTTCTCATCTGTTTAAGAAAGGATAACTGCATCTAGCATATAGGGATATTACAAGGATAAGATAATGTGTAAATAGTGCCTGGCACTCAGAGAACCTGATAAAACTTAGTTCTTTGTCCTTTTCCTTTTCTTCTGAGCTGAGGACTTTTCTTGCCTGAAAAGGATCTCAGTCCCTTGTGTTCCCCAGGTAACTGTGCTAGACCTAGAAAGTGACTAAGGATGCTAATAAGTACTTGTGATTATGTACATGTAATCAGTTAATTATTAATTACATTCTTAAAATATACATCTGAAGATCTTCACAAATCCCCATAATCAGAAATATCTCCACAAAAGGTAATTTCTCTCTCAAATCTATAGATCCTGAGAAGGGGTAGAGCCATGATTAAAAACTGGGAGACTGGAAGTATGTGCAGAGTTTTCATTTAAACCTTCTGTTGCTCTGTCTTAACCAGAGAAGGAATAGTAGTCCAACCAAGGAATACCAAGATGCAGACCTGAAAGAGAGACTTACAATTCGTTCTTTATGTTTGTAATTTGTGAAAAATCATCTCCCTGTTCTGTTCAGCTCTCTTTTAGCAGTGCTGAAATTTCTGAAACATGGCTCACTGAAACCAGTGCCATGGCTTCTAGAACTGTACTATTGTTTGTTAACTGTTATGTTGTAGGGACTATTTTAAGCTTTTTATACAAATCACTGTATGTAATTCTCAGGACAACTCTATAAGGTAGGTGCCATTAATATTCCCATTTTATAGATGAGAAAACTGAGCCCCAGAACGGTTAAGCAACCTGCTCAAGGTTATATAGTAAATGGAGGAGACTTGCTTTATGTATGTTAATACAACTTGGCTTATTTACTTAATATTGTATGGCAATGCAGGTATGGTAGTACATACAGAATCATCTCATTTTTGGGGTAGCCTTTTTTATTATGAAAAATTTCAAACATATGAATTTAAAGAAAATAGCATAATGAATTGCCATCTACCGTCACGAATCTTCAACTATCATGGATAATTTTGCTTCATTTATATTGCAGCTGCAGGGGATTATTTTGAAGCAATTCTCAGACATCTTATCACTGCATCCATAAATACTTCAGTGTCTATCTCTAAAAGATGATGACTCTGAAAAACAAACCAAACAAACCACAATACTTCCTGCACCTAAAATTTTTCCTTAATAAATGAATTTCAATTCAGAGTTGTAGTTTCCATGCTTGTTTCTTTTTTTCTTTTAAGTTGTTTTATTAAAATCAGGATCCAGGCCCGGTTCCTACGTTGCATTTTGTTGATCTGTCACTGCTCCCTGCCAGGATAAAAGGCCTTTTTTCCTTATGGCAAAAATCTTGCTATGTAATCAAGGCTTACCAACAGTAAAGCATTCGATACACCTGGGAGCTACACCTTGATTATCAAACACGTGATTTGTCTGGGCTTGTAAATATATATGCCCCTTGAATGTTCCCATGGTTACTTAGACCAAGAAACTGAAGTATTTTTAAGAACAATGCAAATTATTCAACTTAATCTGCTATGAAACATTCTAGTTCCAGTTACTGAATTCTCTGGGGTCATTATTTCCAAGGTTTTTGGCCATTTTTAGGGGTTAAATTGTTTTGAAAGACTTAGCTTATTATGGTAACTTCTGTTAATTTCAGTGAGTAACTGGAGTCTTCCACCTCCGCACTTTGTTAGACATTGCATGGTAGCTGATAGTAGGCCTTGATGTAACAGATAGTAAAAATACACATATTAACGCAAAAAGATAGTATTTCATGAAACAATCTGAGAAAGGCAGATTTCTGGAGAAATTTTTTTTGCAATATTAAATAGGTTTTGTTTCCAGTGTAAGTGAAATATGCAACTGAAAACGCTAATTAGATGTATAAAACTGCCTTTTCCTAAAAAATGCGTGTGTAGATTTTAGTAAATACCAGAAAAATCTTGTGTCACTCATTAAAATCTGTTTTAAAAAATTAACGTGGCTTCATAGAGTTGTTAAAATCGATGTGGCTATATGTATTAATTATTTTTTCTCATTAAAATATTATTTCTGCTATTGAATTCCACATTGCACTATTGTAACAAAAGTTGTGTTGTTGGATCTGTTGTGGTCTTTGCTTGTTACATAGAGTGCTTGAGTAGTGAAAGGGCATGCATTCCGGACTAAATTTGGCTTGCAGTAGGAGTAAGAGCAGTAATAGTGAAGGACAACAAGATTAGCTTCATGTGCTCAACTCTTGCCGTGGTAGAAGTCTTTCTCTTCCTTTGCTCATGTAATTCTTTTTTCTGTGGAGGAAATGCTCTGTGTGGTATTTGTAGTTACCAAATTTTATGACATTGTCCTTTGAGAGTTAGAAATCGCAAGGATGTTGCAATCTGAAAATGTCAGTTTATCTCAATTGGAACAAAGTCAGGGAGGAACAGTTTGTTTTGACTCATGTTACAGCCACATGTTGGATAAGCAGAGATGAAGCTGCCTAGACCAGTCAGGACTGATTTTCTGATAAACCCAAGAATAGTAGAAGCCAACCCTAAGGAAACCTTGGTTAGAATAAGGGTGAAGAGTTAGTAACTCCTTCATGTTTGAGCAGAAGCAGAAAAATTTAGAATGCAAGGAGGAAAACTGGGATCTGCTGCTTTTCTGTGTTTCTAAGCATTTTAGATTAACTATGTCAATCTGCATTAGCTTTATAATTTTCAAATACTTTGATGTTCAAGATCTCACTTTTTTCCCTTAAAAAAGATCTGCTGCTGCTGCTGCTGCTAAGTCGCTTCAGTTGTGTCCAACTCTGTGTGACCCCATAGACAGCAGCCCACCAGGCTCCCCCGTCCCTGGGATTTTCCAGGCAAGAACACTGGAGTGGGTTGCCATTTCCTTCTCCAATGCATGAAAGTGAAAAATGAAAGTGAAGTCGCTCAGTCGTGTACGACTCCAATGCATGAAAGTGAAAAATGAAAGTGAAGTCGCTCAGTCGTGTACGACTCCTAACGACCCCATGGACTGCAGCCCACCAGGCTCCTTCATCCATGGGATTTTTCAGGCACAAGAGTGCTGGAGTGGGATGCCACTGCCTTCTGCTGCTAAGTCACTTCAGTCGTGTCCGACTCTGTGCGACCCCAGAGACAGCAGCCCACCAGGCTCCCCCGTCCCTGGGCCTTCTACCTTTCTGTAATTTCTCATTAAAGAGACTCTGAGAAGTGTGTGTTTGCTCCAGAAATCTCTACTATTTAACAACACAGGAGATTAGAACCTCTTTTCTGACCTTAGTTTCAGTGTCCATCATGCCATGGTCTCTGAGTGATTTGAGGGCAGGAACTATGTTTTCTTGATTCTGCATCCCTAATGCTAGGCCTGGTGCCCAGCACAAAGTTGGTACTTGATAAATGTTTTAAAATGAATGCAAAATAACCTGAAAGATTAAAGCAGATTTTCGGCTTAATAAGAAGTGCTTCTAGACATATTACCTTGGTTTTGGTGGGCATACTGAAAAAGAAAATCCTTGATCTTGACACACTGTATAATGTTTAAAAAGTAACCAACTTTCTAGTCACAGCCTATCAGAACTTTCCTTTATAATTTCTGGAAAATCTTTTAGAAATATAAAAATAAAAAATCTCTGTGTTTAAACTTACACCATTTAAACAGCTAATTTATATCATTAAAACTATTTGGGCCTATTTACTCATTCATGTTCTTGTTAAAACTGTTTGGGCCTATTTACTCATACGTGTTCTTGAATTTTAAGTTAACCTTTTTTTTTTCTTCCCTTAGTGGAAATGTAGTATGTAAACTCTTTGTAAAGTCTGCTTTATAATTAACCTGTGATGTTGGTTGCATACATTCTAAAGGTTACTTAAGGTTCTATTTGGTAAAATTGCAAAGGAGTTATTAGTATCCAGTTAACTACAGTCACGTGAGGTCTTGATGTGTTGATCTGTTGGCTTGATAGAACATTTCTGGAAAACATGATTGTCTCTTTTGAAGCTAGAGGTAGTTCAGTGAAAGTATAACATAAATCTGTGTATGAAACCATACTGTCTTTAATCAGCAATGATTTTGATTAAATATATAAAGATTCTAATCTTTCATTAAGATCCATTTTCTTTCTCATGCTTCAGAATGTCAAGGCTTTTTCAAACACATATGAACTATACTCAAAATATTTCTGGAAATGCCAAAGCTATGGGCACTTTTACATTAAAGCACTTCAGTTAGGTTTTAAAAAAGTTTAATTGAGAAAATAAACCACATGTTTTTTTTTCTGATACTGTCAGCTACTTCTTATCTATGTCTTTTATGTGTTCTCGACTTCTTGCCCAAGAAGGATTTATGACTGACTGCTTAAGAAACATCTTTGAAATGGCAGATGATTAACCCTAAAGTTATTTGGAGTATGGATATAATATTTGGCTAATTTCATTTCAAGTCATTTTAGTTCAGTCTTTGAAATGATAGGAACAAAATAGAAACAATATTGTGCAACTAAATTAATATATTAATTTTTTAGCATAAGTGTTAGCCTAGGAGATCCAAAAGTTTGTCTTAAATTGCTTTTTTTCATTTTTAGTGTAAACATGCAAGTCATTTTGGTTAGCAGAAAAAGTCTAGTAAGCCCACTTAACCTTTTCTTGTTTCTAGCTGTGTTACTTTAGGCCATGTTTCCTTTTTTTGTTTGTTTAAGTGTCAGACATGACTGAAGCAGCAGCAGCAAGCATTATTATCCAGTCAATTAAAATCAGCATTAAAAGTAATGAAGTTATTTAAAATAGATAGGTCATTCTTATTTTAAAAAATATTTTTAGTTTAAATATATCACCCATTTTTGAGGTACCTGCTTTTCTTTGTTAAGGAAATGTTCTAGCCTTTTGGCTGACTGTGGGTAGATTCTAGTTTCAGTTCTAAATTCCCTCTTCTGTTTTGTCTGTTCAGGCAGCAGGCTCAGTGACATTGCCAAGTAATTGTCTCTAATTTAATGAGTTAATTAGTTAACTGTCTCCTGCAGAAGTCAAGTACTGACTCCTTGTGGCTGAGAAGACTTGTGTTTTTTCCCTCTGAGCTATGCACTTTATCTTTCAGTTAAAATAGACTAGGAGAGTTGGGAAAAACACTAGCAAAATACCTCAGGGTAAGTGATTCTCTGGCATCATTTATAACCCCAGATATTGGCAAAGCCTGTTCCAAGTACATGTCCACGAAAGCAATTGTTTTCCTTGTTGGCTACTGTGTCATTGGTGGTTCGTGCTAAGGCTGCTCCATTTCCTGATAGTTTTAAAGTTAAGAGTGTTGGTATTTCTGTCTGTATGTAATCTGTGTATATAGTGGTGATAGTTGGCAAAAAGATTCAGGTATTAGATATCAGACACCTTTGCGACAAAAAGAAATGGACACTTCAGTCAGTTCAGTTCAGTCAGTTGTATCCGACTCTTTGTGACCCCATGGACTGCAGCACGAAGGTCTCCCTGACTATCACCATCTCCTGGAGTTTACTCAAACTCATGTCCATTGAGTCAATTATGCCATCCAACCATCTCATCCTCTGTCGTCCCCTTCTCCTCCCTCCTCCAATCTTTCCCACATCAGGGTCTTTTCAAATGAGTCAGCTCTTCACATCAGGTGGCCAAAGTACTGGAGTTTCAGCTTCAGCATCAGTCCTTCCAATGAATATTCAGGACTGATTTCCTTGAGGATGGATTGATTGGATCTCCTAGAAGTCCAAGAGACTCTCAAGAATCTTCTCCAACACCATAGTTTAAAAACATCAAATGGACACTTAGTTGCTTTATTTTGTTAATACTAACTGAAATGTTTTTGTATTGTTCCTTTTGAAAATTAATATCTGCTAATTAAAGAAATCAACTCAATTGTGAAGTGAGAGAACACAGATCACCATAACCCATCTCTTATATTTTCTTGTTTTATATTTAGTTCTTAATTATTTTAAATTTCTTATAGAAATTGGCCCTTTTCATTCCATTGATAAAGGAGTCTTTATCAATGAATATGAGCATTTTTATGGTTCTTTATGGGCTTCCCTTGTGGCTCAGCTGGTAAAGAATCCGCCTGCAATGCAGGAGACCTGGGTTCAGTCTCTGGGTTGGGAAGATCCCCTGGAGAAGGGAAAGGCTACCCACTCCAGTATTCTGGCCTGGAGAATTCCATGGAGTGTATAATCCGTGGGGATTGATGCTTTTGAACTGTGTTGTTGGATAAGACTCTTGAGAGTCCCTTGGACTGCAAGGAGATCCAACCAGTAAATCCTAAAGGAAATCAGTCCTGAATGTTCATTGGAAGGACTGATGCTAAAGCCGAAACTCCCAATACTTTGGCCACCTGATGAGAAGAACTGACTCATTGGAAAAGACCCTGATCCTGGGAAAGATTGCAGGCAGGAGGAAAAGGAAATGACAGAGGATGAGATGGATGGCATCACTGATTCAATGGACATGAGTTTGAGTAAGCTCCTGGAGTTGGTGATGGACAGGGAATCCTGGTGTGCTGCAGTCCATGGGGTTGCAGAGTCAGACACGACTGAGCAACTGAGCTGACTGACTGATAGTTCTTTATATATATATATATATATATATATATATATATTTGTGGGTATGTATTTATATATTGCTAAATTACTTTTTTTGTTTAATTTTTTTAAATTGGAGGATAATTACAGTATTGTGTTGGTATTTGCTGTATAGCTGAATCACCTTTTTAAAGGACTGAATGTGAAAAAGCAAAATGTAAAGAACAATGTGAATAATATGTTATTATTTGTGTTAAAAAGACATGGATAAGAATAATCATACATATTTGTATGTATATATTGGCATATATCGGAGAAGGCAATGGCACCCCACTCCAGTCCTCTTGCCTGGAAAATCCCATGGACGGAGGAGCCTGATGGGCTGCAGTCCATGGGGTTGCTAAGAGTAGAACACGTCTGAGCAACTTCACTTTCACTTTTCACTTTCATGCATTGGAGAAGGAAATGGCAACCCGCTCCAGTGTTCTTGCCTGGAGAATACCAGGGATGGGGGAGCCTGGTGGGCTGCCATCTGTGGGGTCGCACAGAGTTGGACACGACTGAGCGACTTAGCAGCAGCAGCAGCAACATTGGCATATATGGGGCTTCTCAGGTGGTGCTGGTGGAGATAGATGTAAAAAATATGGGTTCATTCCATGGGTTGGGAAGATCTCCTGGAGAAGGGCATGACAACCCATTCCAGTATTCTTGCTGGCAGAGAAGCCTGATGGGCTACAGTCCATAGATCTCGAAGAGTCAGACCAACTGAAGCAACTTAGCATGCATGCGTGCATATTGGCGTCTCTCTATATATCTCTCTTATATATAAAATTTACTTGTTTATGCACATAAAAAGTCTCTGGAAGCATGTGTGAGAAATTAATTGCCTCTGGAGTGAGGAATTGAATGACTGGGAAGAGGTGAGAGGAAGACTTTTTTCATTGTATATTCTTATTTTGAATGGTGTGAATTGACAGTATTAAAACCATAAATAAAACAAAAAGCCTCTAGCAATGGGTGAAAATCCCCATTGTGTTTTCATTTTCACTCCCACTGTTTGGTGCAGGCCTCGATCTCTTTCCTCTGGATCTTTGCAGTAGCCACTACTTGGTCTCCCTGCCCCCAGTCAGCTTATCTTTTCTCCAGTCCATCTTTCACATTGCTGCTGGGGAAAGCACATGTCAGATCATGTCTCTCACTTCCTAAAATTTTCAATGGTATCCCATGGCCCATAGGATAAAGTTCCAGCTCTTTGTTTTAGCATTCCAAGTCTTCCACTATCTGGTCTCAAATTGCCTTTCTATATCACTTCTACATATCTTTATATACCCTCTCTTTGTTATCTTTCTCCAGACAACAACCGCCTCCACCCAAAAAGAAAGAAATTCATTTTTAAAATTTCTGTTTTTTGGGTTTTTTTTTTTTTTACAGCCTGAAATACCCTTTCTCTCAATTTGCAGTTAAAACTGAATTTTGCTTTCAAGGCCTGTTCTGAACATTATTTTCTTTTTCCTCTCACCAACTCCCTGCCATCTATCCTCAAAATGAATCATTTATTTTTGGTTCCCATTGTATGTTTCTCATACCTTTGGCACTCATTCTAGTTAATTGCTCACTTATCAGTTGCTTAAATTCTATTTTTAGACTTCCTTGTATTGATCCCTCTTTCCAGCTGCAGTAGTCTTGCCAACATTGTGCCTTTCTCCACTCCTGCCTGTCTTTTACCCTCGTGGTTTTCGTATCTTGGTAAATGTGTCAGATTATGTTATACATTGAAGAATTTTGAGAAGAAGAAGCAATTGATTAGAATTAGTACAATCCACTCAATATCATACAGTTTATTTTTTGTTTATCCTGTTTGCATGCCTATTTTGAAATGTCAAAGATTATGTAGTTTTCATTTTATAGATATGTGATATATATCTAGAGGCCTGGGAGGAGAATGGCATTGTTGAAGGACTCACAGTGAATAAGTTTAGAGCCAGGGTGTAAACACAGGAACCTTTCAGGTATGACTTTTATAGCATGTAGAGAGAACATGACTTTATTTTGGGGTTATACTGGTTAGGTGCTTTTGGTAGTACCAGCTAGTAAGAATGTGTCCACCTTTGGGCTACTTCTTATGTTGGCTGATAGAGCATTTGCTGTGATAACCTCAATGATATTTTTCAGAATACAACAAAGGAAACAATTTAAAATTTAATTCTATCCTTATTGAAAGAGCTAATGGCTTGGTTTAGTCAGATTCACAAATGAGGACATTTGAAATGCTTAACCAAAAGCAAACCAACAGTCCTTTGCTGTAAGCTAGTGGCTTGGTTGGAGAAGGCGATGGCACCCCACTCCAGTACTCTTGCCTGGAAAATCTCACGGTCGGAGGAGCCTGGTAGGTTGCAGTCCATGGGGTTGCTAAGAGTTGGACACGACTGAGTGACTTCACTTTCACTTTTCACTTTCATGCATTGGAGAAGGAAATGGCAACCCACTCCATTGTTCTTGCCTGGAGAATCCCAGGGACGGGGAAGCCTGGTGGGCTGCCATCTATGGGATCGCACAGAGTCGGACACGACTGAAGCGACTTAGCAGCAGCAGCAGCAGTGGCTTGGTTTAGTCAGATTCCCAAATGAGGACATTTGAAATGCTTAACCAAAAGCAAACCAACAGTCCTTTGATCTTTTGATCCTTGTCTTTCCTAGAAGCAACCTCTTGTAACTTTTCTAGCTATTCATTTTTCATGAATAGAAGTATTTCTATACTTTATGAAAAGTAAAGTATAGAAATACTTCATATCTTTACTTTTCATAAAGTATAGAAATACTTCATATCTTTGTACTGCTGCTTCTAGACACTATTGACTTTCTCTTATAGCAGCTGAAGTATTTTACTTCCTCTCCCATTCTTCTCCCTCCATGCTTATCATATTATAATTGTCATTATATTTATAATGTATATTTATAATTGTCATTAAATTAATATTCGGTATCTACATTATTATAACTTTAAATTGCTTATTTTCTGCCAAATCATGTAATGTTTTCTATTTTTATATGACAAAAACACTTGTTCATAATTTACTTTTTTATAGAGTTAAAAATTGCTTAACTTTTTGTTTATTTAGTGATTTGTGTACCTGTTACTGATCCCTTAACAAATATTTACTGAGTGCCTGCCGTTGTGTCAGCTATTATTCTTGGTGCTTGGATACATCAGTGAACATACTAGGCAAAAATTCCTTCTTTTGTGATATTACATGCCCCTTGCGAGATAGACAACAAACATAATAAGTAAAATACATAGTGTGGTAGTTGATAGGTGCCAAGGGGGAAAGCAGAACACCATCGGGGAATTGGGAATATAAATACAAGTCTGGGTGGCAATGCTAAATAGGGTGATAAAGGGTAAGTCTCATTGAGAAGATGACATTTGTGTAAAGATTTAGGCTCCTCCCAGGGTTATTTTCCACAAAGCCAAATGCCTCGAATAATCTGACATTGCAGTTTCCCTAGCGGCTTGCTCTCTTGGAGCCCTCCCTCTGCCAGCCAGGACTGGCACTCCAGAGACCTGCAGCACAAATGTTGTCCTGGGGTTTCCCTTGGCCACTTCACTGGGTTGGATCATCCTCCATCTTTCTATTACTTGGTTCATGCTGTCTTTTTGATGGGGCAAATTATCCCATAGCTTCCTGAGAAAGGGTACATAAAAGGGAGGAAAAGCATATTGAAAATATGGATATTCCAAAGTACTTTTAACCTACCCTTACTGTTGATTGAAAGTTTGGCTCAGTTTAGAATTCTTGGTTAGAAATCATTTCTCTTTGAATTTTCAGTGCCTTATTGCATTGTCTTCAAGCTTTCAAAGGTTCTGTTGGGAAACATTGAGGCCCATGATTCATAATTGTTTACACATGACCTATTTTTTCCCTCTGAAAACATTTAAGATTTTCTCTTTATTCTGATGTTCTATAATTTTATGATGATGAGTCAAACCCTGCTATGGGTTTTTGTTTTGTTTTAATTGACTGTGCTTGGCACTTAGTGGCCCCTTGTATTTCTCAATTCTGGGAAATGTTCTAATGTTATTACTCTGATAGTTGAGTGAAGTAGGTAAGTTAATCGACTGCAACCCATAGAGGAACGCTTTGGTTGTTCATGTTTGGTCACCAGTTCAGTCAGTTTAGTTCAGTCATGTCTGACTCTTGGCGACCCCATGGACTGCAGCACGCCAGACTTCCCTGTCCATCGCCAACTCCCAGAGCTTAATCAAACTCATGTCTGTCAACTTGGTGATGCCATCCAACCATCTCATCCTCTGTCATCCCCTTCTCCTGCCTTCAGTCTTTCCCAGCATCAGGGTCTTTTCCAATGAGTCAGCTCTTCACATCAAGTGGCCAAAGTATTGGAGTTTCAGCTTCAACATCAGTCCTTCCAATGAACACTCAGGACTGATCTCCTTTAGGATGGACTGGTTGGATCTCCTTGCAGTCCAAGGGACTCTCAAGAGTCTTCTCCAACACCACAGTTGAAAAGCATCAATTCTTTGGTGCTGAGCCTTCTTTACCATAGTACATAAAACCCTTACTATACATTGAGGTGTTTATTTAATAAGCAGGTATTATTATTATTTTATTCTCTAAAATTATTGACATAAAAGGCAGAATTTTTTTGTTTCTTTTTTCCAGCTTCTGGTACTTAGAAGGAATACCTGTGTTGGAAGGTCTTGTTTGTTATGCTGTTGTTCATTTCCCTTTTAAGGTTTGGCTGTTGTGTCTCCACACCCGTCTCTTGCCATCAGGAAGCCTCCAGAGGCTTTGAGGCTTTCTCACCTTGGTTGCCCTTTCACCTTTCTTTATATTTCTCATATTTCTTTATGTGTATATATACATACACACACACACACACCGTAAAATTCACCATTTTAAAGTGTCCAAGTCGGTGTTGTTTTTTTTTTTTTTCAGTTTATTTACAAAGTTGTGTGACTGTCACCACTGTCTAATTCCAGAGCATTTCTATCACCCCCAAAGAAACTCCCCCTATGTAAAGTGGTTAACTCCATTCCCCACTCCTTCCAGTTCCTGGCAACTACTCCTGTACTTTTCTGATGCTATGAATTTGCCTCTTATGGACAGTTCATATAAATGAGGTCATGTGGTATGTGGTCTTTTGTGTGGTTTCTTTAAGTTAAAGTGTTTTCAAGGTTCATCCATATTGTAGCATGTATCAATACTCTGCTAATGTTCTGAACTCAGGCTCTGGGTGTCTGTTTTTGGACTATCCAGAGAAAACTTCTGCATTTATTGCTACCTTGATTATGATACTGGCATTTAATTTACTTTTTCAGAAAACTTTTGCTGGGTACAAAAAGATACTGAACAATTTTAATTTTAAGTATGCATTATTTACTTTTTAGTATGCCAGTACTGAGGTTGATGGAGAACATTACATGACCCCGGAAGACTTTGTCCAGCGCTATCTTGGACTGTATAATGATCCAAATAGCAATCCGAAGATTGTGCAGCTCTTGGCAGGAGTAGCCGATCAAACCAAGGATGGGTAAGAACTTGTATGCTGTTCTTAAAAGCTAATGTTATTCAATATCATACTGAAAAAATGGGAAAACCATAAACTTACCCATGACCATTTAGAATTTTAATATTAATAAACCATATCTTTTCTTAGAAGTTTAAAAAAATTGTTATTTACTGCCATTATCAAGTATACTTGCATTTCTTTCTTTTTTTTGGAAAAAAAAATACATGCAAAGCTGTATTTTATGTTGAATAATCTGAGCAAAATGGTTTTCAGATGGCTAAGTTATCTTTTATTCACTCATTCAGTAAATATCGAGTACTTACTATGTTTTAGGCACGTTCTATGTACTAGAATTCCATCAGTGAATAAACCACAGAAAAACAATAAACAAAATTTAAAAGTAAACTATAACATTAGGTGGTTATAACTGCTATAAGGAATAATAAGGAAGCATTTAGAGTGATACTTATTCATTTATCTGTCAGGTATTTATGAGACAGCCATCATTTGCCAGGTACTGTTGAACATTAGAAATATAAACAAAATGAGGTTCATGACCTTGAGAAGAAACTCATGGCTTAGTGAGAAAGGATGAGTAAACAAAGAGAAAAAGTAATACTTTGGGAATAAGGTGCTATGATAGAACCATATGAAATATACAAGGGACACCTAAGACAGCATAATTAACTCTGTTTTGGGTGTTCAGGAGAGCATCCTAGAAGAAGTAATGCTTGAGTGAATCTGGCAAGACAGAAAGAGTTTGCTGGACAAAGAGGGAGCATTCCAGGAAAGGGAACAATTGGCATGAAACATCAAGGGGCAGGGAAACGCAGTTTTGAGGGCATTAGCCTACTGTGTCCCCTAGCAAAGCAATAAAGCTATTCTTTTCTACTTCCCCCCCACAAAACCCATCAAGGGGCACCTGCATGTCTGTGTTGCCTCCACAGTGGGCAGGTTGTCAGAGTAATGGGGGCACAGCTGGGGACCTTGTGTGCTAAGCTTTGACTAGTATCCTATAGGCTTGTGACTCTCAGACTTGGAGGTATTTTTAGCCTGGCATTGTAGGCATGTGTGCAGTCACAGTAATTACAAAGTGCATCTTACTTGAGTGTCAGTTTACTCAAATCAAGGGGGAAGGGCATTTTTATATTAAAATCTAGTAGGACTGTATTAGGGAGGGAATGGAATATTTGTATTCTTTGCTTTGTGAGTTCTGAGCTAGAGCCCCAGGACTCCAAGGGCCCAGTTTCTTTTTCTTGCCTGTAGAGGGGCTTGTGTGAAAAACTAGGCAAAATTAGTTTTAACTCTTTAAAATGTTTAGAAGGCTGTCGAAATACAGTGGAAGTGTTGGTTTCTAAGGTCTTTGAATCCAGGGTTATTGTATTCATTTCTATTTTCTCACAGAATTTAGCACAGTGCATGAAATTTACTATGAGTATTTTATATCTTGGAAAGGTTTTCTATAATTCATCACTGACAGATATTGAGGAACTTGTATACATTTTGTGCCCAGTCTCCAGAAAAAGTCAAATTGGCTGCCAGGTAACCGTGGCCCATTCAGTCCTTGGGTCTTTCAATAGTGATTAGACAGTGAGGCATATAAAAATTAATGGTATTTACTCAGAATTCCTTCTTCAAATTTAGAAATTTTAATTATTGTCATTAACTTGGTCTGAGACTTGCCAGACGTTTCTTTTCAGAAGCTTCCTCCATATCTTTTCAGATGCTTCCTTTTGTGACCATATGTTCTGATCCATTCCACTGGTGTATCTGATTTGAAGCCTCATGTGGTTCTGTCGGAAGCAGTTGTGCTGTTAAAGTGTGATCAAGTGGAATCGAGTGTTTAAGTTGCCAGGGTAGAATCGATCAAAAATGGGTTTTGGCTAGTAAAGAATCTAATAATGTTGAATACTGTTTACTTTAAAAAAGCAAGCTGTTTCTTTTTTGAAAAGATGTATTTGTTCTATTTAAAATTTTAAAAACTACTTACACTTCCTTTTTTCCCCTCCCTCCCTAGAATAAGTCAGATTCAGATTGGGTAGGAAATTTGATTCATAAAGTTAGGTCATAAAAATTATAAACATATAGATTATTTCTAAAAGCAGAGAAAGGTACAATTTTCTAGAAACCTCCCACCCATGGATGGTCTTCATAGTTTCCTGAACTTACTGAAATATAATGCAAAAATGAATGATTTTGTATTTTCATTTTTCTGGGCAGAAATCACAGGTTTTTCAAAGGGTCTATGATTTCAGAAGGGTTAAATATCATTGTTAAATTTTTTTAAAATACTTTTAATTTAAGAAAATCAAAGGCATTGATGATGTTTAAACTTATTCCAAGTAGCCAGCCCTTCCTCATTTCACATTTAAGGAAAATGAACTCCAGAGAGATTGATTGGCTTGTCCAATAACACACGATTAATTCTCTTACTTTTTAGCTCATCTTCTTGTAATCATTTTAAAAAGCTATCTTTTCTCTATTGTTCCATTTCCTACTCCTTTAAGCAGGGCAGTGATGAAAGTTAGGATAGTTTAGTTGGTTTATCTTTTTTCCAACTCCAAGAGGTATTCCTTGATTCTGTTATAGTTTTTTGAGGGCCAGTCCTGTAGGCATATAGGCTTCCTAGGCGGCACAGTGGTAAAGAATCTGCCTGCCAATGCAGGAGACGCAAGAGACATGGATTAGATCCCTGGGTTAGAAAGATCCCCTGGAGTAGGAAATGGCAACCCACTCCAGATTCTTGCCTGGAAAATTCTGTGGACAGTGGACTACAGTCCATGGCGTTGCAGAGTCAGACGTGAACAAGCACAGCATGGCCTATATTGGTATGTAACTTGACAAGAATCACATAATACTGTTTATAGTTACTCCAGACCAAATCTGAATAGAACTAGTATAAACAAGTTTGAATGATTTACTTAAGTATATGAGAAAAGCAGGTTTCAGTTCAGTTCAGTCGCTCAGTAATGTCTGAACCTGCGACCTCATGAATCGCAGCACACCAGGCCTCCCTGTCCATCACCAACTCTCAGAGTTCACTCAAACTTACGTCCATTGAGTCGGTGATGCCATCCAGCCATCTCATCCTCTGTTGTCCCCTTCTCCTCCGCCCCCAATCCCTCCAATGAGTCAACTCTTCGCATGAGGTGGCCAAAATATTGGAGTTTCAGCTTTAGCATCAGTCCTTCCAAAGAACACCCAGGACTGATCTCCTTTAGAATGGACTGGTTGGATTTCCTTGCAGTCCACGGGACTCTCAAGAATCTTCTCCAACACCACAGTTCAAAAGCATCAAAGCAGGTTTAGGGGTGGTTAATACTGTGTTCCTTTTGTGTTCTATCCTTGCCTGCCCTCCCTTGTTTTCTTAGCATGTTAACTGCTCCCTTTCTCTTCTCCTGGCTCCCTTTCCTCTAATAAATAGTAAAGTAAGCAAGAGTGTTTTGATACAGGTGCTTGCTATGGACAGCCATGTATTTTTTTTATTGCTTTTTGTTTCTAAGTATTTCATTTGGCTGTGCCACAGGGCATATGAGATCTTAGTTCTCTGAACAGGGATCAAAGCCGGGCCCCTCACATTGGAAGCTCGGAGTCTTAACCCCTGAACTGCCAGGGAAGTCCCTGGAGAGCCATGGAGAAACAACATTGTATAAATAGCATGATAGGTTGTCTAAAAGTAAAAGCCATTCAGTTCAATTCAGTCTCTCAGTCGTGTCCGACACTTCCTGACCCCATGGACCACAGCACGCCAGGTCTCCCTGTCCATCACCAACTTCCAGAGTTTACTCAAACTCATCTCCACTGAGTCAGTGATGCCACCAAACCATCTCATCCTCTCTCATCCCCTTCTCCTGCCCCAATCCCTCCCAGCATCAGGGTCTTTTCCAATGAGTCAACACTTCGCATGAGGTGGCCAAAGTACTGGAGTTTCAGCTTCAGCATCAGTCCTTCCAGTGAACATCCAGGACTGATCTCCTTTAGGATGGACTGGTTGGATCTCCTTGCAGTCCTAGGGACTCTCAAGAGTCTTCTCCAACACCACAGTTCAAAAGCATCAATTCTTCAGCATTCAGCATTCTTTGTAGTCCAACTCTCACATCCATACATGACTACTGGAAAAACCATAGCTTGACTAGATGGACCTTTGTAGGCAAAGTAATGTCTCTGCTTTTTAATATGCTGTCTAGGTTGGTCATAACTTTCTTTCCGAGGAGTAAGCATCTTTTACTTTCATGGCTGCAGTCACCATTTGCAGTGATTTTGGAGCTCCCAAAAATAAACTTTGTCACTGTTTCCCCATCTATTTGCCTTGAAGTGATGGGACCAGATGCCATGATCTTTGTTTTCTGAATGTTGAGCTTTAAGCCAACTTTTTTCACTTTCCTCTTGCACTTTCATCAAGAGGCTCTTTAGTTCTTCAGTTTCTGCCATAAGGGTGGTGTCATCTGTATATCTGAGGTTATGCATATTTCTCCTGGCAATCTTGATTCCAGCTTGTGCTTCATAGAGCCCAGCGTTTCTCATGATGTACTCTGCATATAAGTTAAATAAGCAGGGTGACTATATACAGCCTTGATGTACTCCTTTTCCTATTTGGAACCAGTCTGTTGTTCCATGTCCATTTCTAACTGTTGCTTCCTGACCTGCATACAGATTTCTGAAGAGGCAGGTCAAATGGTCTGGTATTCCCATCCCTTGAACAATTTCCCACAGTTTATTGTGATCCACACAGTCAAAGGCTTTGGCATAGTCAATAAAGCAGAAATAGATGTTTTTCTGGAACTGTCTTGCTTTTCAATGATCCAACAGATATTGACAATTTGATCTCTGGTTCCTCTGCCTTTTTTAAATCCAGCTTGAACAACTGGAAGTTCACAGTTCACATGTTGTTGAAGCCTGGCTTGGGGAGTTTTGAGCATTACTTTACTAGCGTGTGAGATGAGTGCAATTGTGCGGTAGTTTGAGCATTCTTTGGCATTGCCTTTCTTTGGGACTGGAATGAAAACTGACCTTTTCCAGTCCTGTGGGCACTGCTGAGTTTTCCAAAATTTCCATCAACAGAGGAATGGATAAAAAAAATGTGGTACATACATGCAGTAGAATATTACTCAGCCATTAAAGAGAATGAATGCTATTGCAGCACCATGGCTGAACCTAGAGATTGTCATGCTGAGTCAAATAAGTCAGACAGAGGAGGAGAAATATTGTATGACATCATTTATATGTGGAATCTAAAAAGAAATGATACTAACGAACTTACAAAACAGAAAGAATGGATACATGTATATGCATTTGAAGTGTGCAACCTGTGAGAACTCCAAAATTAAAACTCGCTGGTGAACAACTGTTGACAGGAGAATGTGGGATCCCACCAAAAAAATGTACCCCACATCCAAGGGCAAAGGAGAAGCCCCAGCAAGTTGGTAGGAGGGGCAAAATCATTTTTAGAATCAAACCCCACACCTGCCAGAGACGCTCGGAGGGCTCAAACAAAACTTGTGCACACCAGGAGACTCCACAGAGAGTGAGCCAGACCTGCGTTTGAGTGTTTGACTGTCTCCTGTGGAGGGACAGGTCAGCAGTGGCCTGAGGTCACCATTAACCCCACCATAGAGCCACCAGAACTTACACAGGACTGGGGAAATAGACTCTTGGAGGGCACAAACAAAAACTTGTGCACACCAGGACCCAGGAGAAAGGAGCAGTGACCCCACAAGAGACTGACCCAGACTTGCCATGAGTGTCCAGGAGTCTCCGTGGGTTGACGGTGGCCTGGTGCAGGGTTGGGGGCACTGAGTGCAACCATGCGTGCATGGGCCCTTTTGAAGGAGATTGCCATTATCTTCATTAAGATTCAGTTACAGTTCAGTCGCTCAGTTGGGTCTGACTTTGTGACCCCATGGAGTGCAGCACACCAGGCCTCCCTGTCCATTGAGGGAGCTTACTCAAACTCACATCCATCGAGTTGGTGATGGATCATCTCATCCTCTGTCATCTCCTTCTCCTCCCACCTTCAATCTTTCCCAGAATCAAGGTCTTTTCCAGTGAGTCGGTTCTTCTCATCAGGTGGCCGAAGTATTAGAGCTTCAGCATCAGTCCTTCCAATGAATATTTAAGACTGATTTCCTTTAGGATTGACTGGTTGGATCTCCTTGCTGTCCAAGGGACTCTCAAGAGTCTTCTCCAACACCACAGTTCAAAAGCATCAATTCTTCAGCGCTCAGCTTTCTTTATAGTCCAACTCTCATATCCGTACATGACTACTGGAAAAACCATAGCTTTTACTAGACGGAGCTTTGCTGGCAAAGTAGTGTCTCTGCTTTTTAATATGCTGTCTAGGTTGGTCACATGGACTACAGCCTTGTCTAATTCAATGAAACCATGAGCTGTGTGGTGTAGGGCCCCCCAAGGTCATGGTGGAGAGTTCTGACAAAACATGGTCCACTGGAAAGGGAATGGCAAAACACTTCAGTATTCTTGCCTTGAGAACCCCATGAACAGTATGAAAAGGCAAAAAGATAGGGCACTGAAAGATGAACTCCCTAGGTCGGTAGGTGCCCAGTATGCTACTGGAGATCAGTGGAGAAATAACTCCAGAAAGAATGAAGAGATGGAGTCAAAGCAAAAACAACTCATTGTTGTGGACTTGACTGGTGATGGAAGTAAAGTCTGATACTGTAAAGAGCAATATTGCATAGGAACCTGGAATGTTAGGTCCATGAATCAAGGTAAATTGGAAGTGTCAAACAGGAGATGGCAAGAGTGAACATCGACATTTTAGGAATCAGTGAACTAAAATGGACTGGAATGGGTGAATTTAACTCAGATGACTATTATATCTACTACTGTGGGCAACAATCCCTTAGAAGAAATGGAGTAGCTCTCACAGTCAACAAAAGAGTCCAAAATGAAATACTTGGATGCAATCTCAAAAACAACAGAATTATATCTGTTCGTTTCTAAGGCAAACTATTCAGTATCACAGTAATCCAAGTCTATGCCCCAACCAGTAACGCTGAAGAAGCTGAAGTTGACCAGTTCTATGAAGACCTACAAGACCTTCTAGAACTAACACCCAAAAAAGATGTCCTTTTCATTATAGGGGACTGGAATGCAAAAGTAGGAAGTCAAGAGATACCTGGAGTAACGGGCAGATTTGGCCTTGGAGTACAGAACAAAGCAGGGCAAAGGCTAATAGAGTTTTGTCAAGAGAATGCACTGGTCACAGCAAACACCCTTTTCCAACAACACAAAAGAAGACTCTACACATGGACATCACCAGATGGTTAATACTGAAATCAGACTGATACATTCTTTGCAGCCAAAGATGGAGAAGCTCTATACAGTCAGCAAAAACAAGACCAGGAGCTGACTGTGGCTCAGATCATGAACTCCTTATTGCCAAATTGAGACTGAAATTGAAGAAAGTAGGGAAAACCACTAGACCATTCAGGTATGACCTAAATCAAATCCCTTATGATTATACAGTAGAAATGAAAAATAGATTCAAGGGATTAAATCTGATAGAGTGCCTGAAGAACTACTGATGTAGGTTCATGACATTGTATAGGAGGCAGTGATCAAGACCATCCCCAAGAAAAAGAAATGCAAAAAGGCAAAATGGTTGTCTGAGGAGCCCTTACAAATAGCTGAGAAAAGAAAAAAGGCAAAACGAAAAAGGAAAGATATACCCATGTGAATGCAGAGTTCCAAAGAATAGCAAGGAGAGATAAGGAGGCCTTCCTCAGTGATCAATGCAAAGAAATAGAGGAAAACAGTTGAATGGGAAAGTCTAGAGATCTCTTCAAGAAAATTAGAGATACCAAGGGAACATTTCATGCAAAGATGGGCTCAATAAAGGACAGAAATGGTATGGACCTAACAGAAGCAGAAGATATTAAGAAGAGGTGGCAAGAATACACACAAGAACTGTACAAAAAAGATCTTCACGACCCAGATAATCACGATGATGTGATCACTCATCTAGAGCCAGACATCCTGGAATGTGAAGTCAAGTGGGCCTTAGGAAGCACCACTATGAACAAAGCTAGTGGAGGTGATGGAATTCCAGTTGAGCTATTTCAACTCCTAAAGGATGATGCTGTGAAAGTGCTGCCCTCAATATGCCAGCAAATTCGGAAGACTCATCAGTGGCCACAGTACTGGAAAAGGTCAGTTTTCATTCCAGTCCCAAAAAGAGGCAATGCCAAAGAATGTTCAAACTACTGCACAGTTGCACTCGTCTCACACGCTAGTAAAGTAATGCTCAAAATTCTCCAAGCCAGGCTTCAACAGTACATGAACCATGAACTTCCAGATGTTCAAGCTGGGTTTACAAAAGGCAGAGGAACCAGAGATCAAATTGCAAACATCTGTTGGATCATAGAAAAAGCAAGAGAGTTCCAGAAAAACATCTACTTCTGCTTACTATGCCAAAGCCTTTGACTGTGTGGATCATGAACATCTTGGAAAATTCTTCAAGGGATGGAAATACCAGACCACCTGACCTGCCTCTTGAGAAATCTGTATGCAGGTCAGGAAGCAACAGTTAGAACTGGACATGGGACAACAGATTGGTTCCAAATCGGGAAAGGAGTACGTCAAGGCTGTATATTGTCACCCTGCTTATTTAACTTATATGTAGAGTACATCATGAGAAACGCCAGGCTGGATGAAGCACAAGCAGGAATCAAGATTTCTGAGAGAAATATCCATAACCTCAGATATGCAGATGACACCACCCTATGGCAGAAAGTAAAGAAGAACTAAAGAGCCTCTTGATGAAAGTGAAAGAGGAGAGTGAAAAAGTTGGCTTAAAGCTCAACATTCAGAAAACAAAGATCATGGCATCTGCTCCCATCACTTCATGGCAAATAGATGAGGAAACGATGGAAACAGTGAGAGACTGTATTTTTTTTTTGCAGTTCCAAAATCACTGCAAATGGTGATTGCAGCCATGAAATTAAAAGAAACTTGCTCCTTGGAAGAAAAGCTATGACCAACCTAGACAACATATTAAAAAGCAGAAACGTTACTTTGTCAATAAACGTCCATCTAGTAAAGCTATCGTTTTTCCAGTAGTCATGTATGAATGTGAGAGTTGGACTACAAAGAAAGCTGAGCGCCAAAGAATTGATGCTTTTGAACTGTGGTGTTGAAGACTGGTAGAGTCCCTTGGATTGCAAGGAGATCCAACCAGTCCATCCTAAAGGAAATGAGTCCTGAATATTCATTGGAGGGACTGATGTTGAAGCAGAAACTCCAGTACTTTGGCCACCTGATGTGAAGAGCTGACTCATTTGAGAAGACCCTGATGCTGGGAAAGGTTGAAGGTGGGAGGTAAAGGGCACGACAGAGGATGAGACGATCCATCAACGTCTCAATGGACATAAATCTGAGTAAGCTCCGGGAGTTGGGGATGGACAGGGAAGCCTGGCATGCTGCAGTCCATGTAGTCACAAAAGTCAGACATGACTGAGTGACTAAACTGGACTGAAGCACATTCACATTCATTTCTTCACCAGTATTCAGCTTCACAACTTTTTCATTTTCCCATACTGAAAGTCCACAGTCATTAAACAAGTCCCCATTCTCTCCCAGTACCCAGTTCCAGGTAACCACTATTCTATTTTCTGTCTTTATGAATTTGTTCTAAGTACTTCATATCAGTGAAATAATATTTTTCCGCTTCCATTTGGCTTATTTCACTTTGCATGGTGTTTTAAAGATTCATTCATGTTGTAGCATGTATCAGAATTTCATTCCTTTTTAAGGCTGCACAGTACGAAGTGACTTATTTTGAGTTTGCTGATGCTTTTGTGTTTCTTTATTGACTTTCTTCAAATAAATCACCCTGTATAACAAAGGTAACTGAGTATTAAGGTTTGGCTCAGTATCCCCCAAATGCCTTCTTATAATAATATTCTACTTGCTAGAGATAGCAGATACCTTTTGTATTTTTCAGCTATAACTTTAAATTTGGGGTTGGGGGACAGGATGGTGTACACTGGATTGATTGAAGGTAGGAGCTGAGTCTTCACCGTGGCTCACTGAGTTGCTGAATGTATTTGTACAAATCAGTTCTTTGAATTTTCTAAGGGTCCTTCTGACTCTAAATTGCATAAATATATGATTTGCCTTTCTGAATATACTAGTAGATAAAAATGTAGATATTTAATAAAGTTCATAGAATGTGTGTATATTTTTTTTCCCTGTGCTTTTTTGTTTTATTAATTTAACTTTTATTTTTTAACTTGTATTTTACATTGAAGTATATAATTGATCAACAGTGTTGTGTCAGTTTCAAGTGTATAGCAAAGTGATTCACTTATGCATATATATGCATCTATTCTTTTTCAAATTCTTTTTCCATTTAGGTTAATATAGAACTTTTTTTTATAAAATTGAAATGTGGTTGGTTTCCAATGTTGTGCCAATCTCTGCCATACAGCAGAATGACTCACTTATGTACATGTATGCATTCTTTTTTTCAGTTTTCTTTTCCTTTATGGTTTATCACAGAATATAGTTCCTGTGCTATACATGAGGTCCTTGTCATTTGTCCATTCTAAATGTAATAGTTTGCCTCTACCAACCCCAGACTTACACTTCATCCCTTTCCCGCCCCACCTCTCCTTTGGCAACCCCAAGTCTGTTCTCTGTGTCTGTGAGTCTTTCTGTTTTGTTGATGTGTTCATTTGTGACATACTTTAGATTCCACGTGTAAGTGATACCAGCGTGACTCCTAAAAAGCAAATGATTGGTTTGCCAGCCAACCATTTATGACCTTTGCTAGTTAAGGAAAAAACCTTTGACCTCTTCTCATAAATACAGAAAGTTTTACTACTGAACATGAAATATGTTTAAAATCTAATATTCTATATTTCAGGGTAATTGTATTTTTATGTCTATTTGCTGAGACTTGGTGTGTTTTGAAAAAATCAAGATGCTATGCGTTGTTCTTCCCCCTATAATCAGCCTAGCGACTTTTCATTTTTATTTTAAAAGTTAATGTTATGAGCAGAAGAAATAGTGCTAATTCTTCATTATAAATATAAAAATTTCAAATGTTTCTAAATTTCATAATATAGAAAGTGACAACCTATTCTAACTGGTTCCCTAGATCACTATTGTATTTGTGTTATACATTCTCATTGATCTTGAGTTTTGTTCAGAACTTAGAACCACAAATTGCTCATTGCTTTGTAGGAGTGTGTGGATATAGTCAGGATGATACCACTGTTTTTACTACCTGAAAATTTGTGTACTGATAATCATACTTTATAGAGTTTTACTATATTTTTTAGTAATGCATATGCTGTGTTATATGACATGTGGCTTGATAAACAGTTTTTGATTGGCTTGTTCCTCCCAGGATTCTTTAGCATGAGCACAGTGAGGGCATAGTCTCCAGTGCCCTGAATACTACCGCGACAGAGCCATTCTTTTCCCTCAATAAAGGGCAAAGGCATAGAGTATATTGGGCTTCCCAGGTGGTTCAGGGGTCAGGAATCTGCCTGTCAAGCAGGAGACTGAGATTCGATCCCTGTGTTGGGAAGATCCCCTGGAGGAGAAAGTGGCAACCCGCTCCTGTATTCTTGCCTAGAGTGTCCCATGGACAGGGGAGCCTGGCAGGCTACAGTCCACGTGGTCGCAAAAGAGTTGGACATAACTTAGCAAGTAAATAGCAGCAGCATTGCTTTTGGATATAATGTAATTTGTGTAATTTAAACATACTTCAAAATGTTTTAAGTAATAAAAATGTAACTTTGAATGTGTAATGTGACTTAGATGAGTGGGCATAAAATGAAATGTGAAATGTAGTCATTTTCTTAAAAATGTGTTGGAAAACATGTCTCTAAAAAGTCATATATCCTAAATTGAGTTTCTTCAAGAATATTTGAGTTCCTGCCCTGAATCAAGCCTGTGCTCTGGCAAGCCTACTTTCTGACAGGGAATTAGATTTGAAATAATGAGTTACATAATTACTTTAACAGGAATTTTGTGAGGGGCACAGAACAAATGCTGTAAGGATGTGAAGTCATCTGGGGACTTTTAAGATGATTCTCTTGAGGAAATGATATTTGAAATGAGTCATGTAAAGATTGTGCGTGTGGGTGTGTGTGCTTAGTTGACTTTTTGCAATCCCAAGGACTGTAGCCCACCAGGGTCCTCTATCCATGGGATTTCCCAGGCAGAATTACTTCAGTGGCTTGCCATTTCCTTCTCCAGGGGTCTTCCTGACCGAGGAATTGAACCTACATTAGCAGGCGGATTTTTTTTTTTTTTTTTTTTTCTGCTGAGCCGCAAGGGAAGCCCAAATGCTCCATAAAATCATTGAAGGCTCTTTCCCACTTTTTGATTCGGTTGTTTGTTTTTCTGGCATTGAGTTGTATGAACTGCTTATATATTTTGGAAATTAATCCTTTGTTAGTTGTTTCATTGCTATTATTTTCTCCCATGCTGAGGATTGTTTTTTCACCTTGCTTATAGTTTCCTTTGCTGTGCAAAAGCTTTTAGGTTTAATCAGGTCCCACTTGTTTACTTTTATTTCCATTACTCTAGGAGGTGGGTCATAGAGGCTCTTGCTTAGATTTATGTCAAGTGTTCTGCCTATATTTTCCTCTAAGAATTTTATAGTTTCTGGTCTTACATTTAGGTCTTTAATCCATTTTGAGTATATCTTTGTGTATGGTGTTAGGAAGTGTTCTAATTTCATTCTTTTACATGTAATTGTCCAGTTTTCCCAGCACCATTTATTAAAGAGGCTGTCTTTGCCCCATAGTATATTGTTGCCTCCTTTGTCAAAAATAAGGTACCCATTTTCTATCTTGTTCCATTGGTCTATATTTCTGTTTTTGTGCCAGTACCATACTGTCTTGATGACTGTAACTTTGTAGTATAATCTGAAGTCAGGAAGGTTGATTCCTCCAGCTCCATTCTTCTTTCTCAGGACTGCTGTGGCTATTCAGGGTCTTTTGTGTTTCCATATGAATTGTGAACTTTCTTGTTCTAGGTCTGTGAAAAATGCCATTGGTAGTTTGATAGGGATTGAGTTGAATCTGTAGATTGCATTTGGTAGTATAGTCATTTTCCCAGTCAAAAAGTGGGGGAAAGACTTAAACAGACATTTCTCCAAAGAAGATGTACAGATGGGTAACAAACACATGAAAAGATGTTCAAGCATTGCTCATTATTAGAGAAATGCAAATCAAAACTACAATGAGATATCACCTCAGGCTGGTCAGAACGGCCATCATCAAAAAGTCTACAAACAATAAATGCTGGAGAAGGTGTGGAGAAAAGAGAATGCTCTTGCACTGTTGGTGGGAATGTAAATTGAGACAGCCACTATGAAAGACAGTATGGAGATTCCTTAAAAAAACTAGGAATAAAACCACCGTATGACCCAGCAATCCCACTCCTAGGCATTATACCCTCAGGAAAACAAAATTGAAAAAGACACGTGTTTCCCATTGTTTATTGCAGCACTATTTACAAAGCTAGAACATGGAAGCAACCTAGATGTCCATTGACGGATGAATGGATAAAGAAGTTGTATATATACACAATGGAATATTATTGAGCCATAAAAAAGAATGCATTTGAGTCAGTTCTGATGAGGTAGATGAACCTAGAACCTATTATACAGAGTGAAAAGAGTCAGAAAGAGAAAGGTAAATATCGTATTCTAACATATATATACACAATCTAGAAAAATGGTACTGAAGAATATATTTACAGGGCAGCAATGGAGAAACAGACATAGAGAATAGACTTAAGGACATGGGAGAGGGGAGGAGAGGGTGAGATGTATGGAAAGAGTTTCATGGAAACTTACATGACCATATGTAAAACAGATAGCCAATGGGAATTTGCTGTATGGCTCAGGAAACTCAAACAGGGGCTCTGTATCAATCTAGAGGGATAGGATGGGGCAGGAGATGGGAGGGAGGTTCAACAGGGAGGGGATATATGTATACCTATGGCTGATTCATGTTGAGGTTTGAATGAAAACAGCAAACTTCTGTAAAGCAGGTCCTTCAATAAAAAAATAAATTAGAAAAAAAATCACTGAAGGCTAGTTCAGTGTAGTTTTGGCCACTGGCTAGTTTCACAGCCGTTAGTATTATAGGATGAATAAGCTTTGGTTTTCCTTTTTGTTTTGAACTTTCCTTTAAAGTTTTTATTAGTGACATTTCAAATATATAAAACAAAAAGTAGTGTAATAAATTCAATATACTCATCACCCACTTTTTTTTTTAGGTTAATTTGTGCTTTTATTTGCCAAATACAGTGGTCTACAAACTACAGTGGTCTACAAACTCTTTTGATCTAAAAAGTAGATTTCACAACGCAATGCACAAGCGCACATACATGTATAATATATATATGTAAAAGTGAAGCAAAACTCTGTCAAAATTATCCACCTAGAGTATTAATTCTTTTTTAAGACTTGTTTTTTTAACTAAGGATGAACTACGCTGATGCATGTAATCACCCCAGTTCATGTTAGAGTTCACTTTAATTAAGTGTGACTACACCTTTTTTTTAAATACACCTACTTTTAATAATTGTGAAGATAATTACTAAGTTTGTTTTACTTATATCTCCACCTATTCCTCTATCCCCTAGATTATTTTGAAGCAAATTCCAGGTGACAAATTTCATCTGTAAATATCTCAATGTGTATTTCTAAGAGATAAGAAAAATTACCAAAAACAAACCTCAAAAATGTTGATGTCTCAGTATTATCAAGCATTTGTGTTATATCAGTATTTTCATTTCCTGATTTTCTTATAAACTAAAAAAAAAATTTTTTTTACTTTGTTTTAATCAGAATCCAAATAAGATCTGTATCTTTGTAATTAATTGCTGTATCTTTTAGGTCTTTAATTAGGTTCTCTTCCATATCTTCTTTAAAATGTTTTTTTTTCCAACTCCAAAATGTTTACTTCTAATTTCCCACAATCTACATTTTTGCTGGTGTGTTTCTGTCGTAATGTTTAATTTAACATTTTTCTTTGTCCTTTATATTTTTTCTGCAAATTGTTGATTACATTTAAAACATTCGTTCTCAATGTGCTAGGTATTGTTGGCGTCTAGTGGGTAGAGGTCAGTGACGTTGCTCAACATGATACAATGCATAGGAGGCCCCCACAGCAGAGTTATTCAGCTTCAAATGTCACTGTTGAGTGCAGAGGTTTAGAAACTCTGATCTATTAGAGACTTGGTCAGATTCAGTTTCAATTAGTTTTCATCCAGTCTCTTTCTTTCTGTGATATTTAGGGACTGTTGATTATTATTTAGATCCATTAATGTGTTAAGAGTTTACAAAAGGGTAATATTCTATCATGGGCTTCCCTGGTGGTTCAGTGGTAAAGAATCCAGCTGCCAGTGCAGGAGACGCAGGTTCAGTCCCTGAGTCAGCAAGATTCCCTGGAGAGGGAAATGGCAACCCACTCCAGTATGCTTACCTGAAAAAGTCTATGGACAGAGGAGCCTGGTGGGCTGCAGTCCATGGAGTCACAAGAGCTGGACACGGCTTAGCGACTACACCACCACCAACCAATATTCTATCATTCCTTCTTTCTTTATTATCTGGAATACCACTACAGAGAAACTTCCCTTCATCAGTTATTTGGTTGCCCTGAGCTATAGTTCATACTGCAAAGGCAGGTTACCAGCTGATGATATTTTATATTTTATTCTAGGTTGATCTCCTATCAAGAGTTTTTGGCATTTGAATCTGTATTATGTGCTCCAGATTCCATGTTCATAGTGGCTTTCCAATTGTTTGACAAGAGTGGAAATGGAGAGGTGACATTTGGTAAGAAAAAAAAAAGATTATATAGTTAAGTGAAGTTAGTGAGGCTGGTTCAATCTTTAATTGCTAAATTTAGTAACTGCATACAGATTGCTGCTTATTTAAGAGCTAGTCAGAAAATGAAGTTTTAATTTCCTAAAAGAATTTATGTAGATAAAATTAAAATGGTTTTATTTTCTTTAAAGCATTGAACTATTGCCAAAAAAAATTGAGGAAGGTAGGAATGTTGTTGCTTCAACTCATTGCCTCTCTGACACTTTCACATTCCTAAAGTTGGTGGTATAAAATTACCTTGTTCTGGGCCAGCCTGGGATAGATTTTTTATGAAACAGACTGAACAACATGGAGTAATCATCTCGTTCTTTAAGGGGTTTCAGGGTAGAGAATTCAGAGCTTCTCTGGAGCCTCTTTGGAAAATTGCTTTGGTGTCATTTTAACGCCCAAGAATGGAACTGAAGGAAGGAGTTAAGGCAGGAATAGTTAGCATTCTCTGAAGCCCCATTTAAAATTTTTGATTTTAGAAAAGAAGGCTAGAATATTAAAGTTGCCTTCTGAATGGGGTGTAGAAATCCATTTAAATCATTTGGTAGGCACATCACTGAGCACACTGTGGATGTCTCAAAAGTGTACAAACTAGGATTTCTATATATAGCTATATATTCATTTTTTAAAAGAGGCTTACTTCCAGGAATTAGTATGTGCTTAGTCAAAGTATCAGCTAATTTTTCCTGCAATAGGCTTTTCAATTAAAAAGTAGTGTTTTGAAGGACCTAGAGCACTCCTCCCTTTTTTTTTTTTAATATTTGAATTTTTTTTCATTGTGGTAAACAGTACCTAACACTAACCTTAGCATCTTAACCATTTGTGAGCGTACAGTTCGGTAGTGTTGAGTATATTCACATTGTCATGAAACACATCTCCAGAACTTTTTCATCTTGTAAAACTGAACTTGAGCCCGTTTAGCGGTGTACAGTGTGAATTGGCATCAGTTTGTGGTAGAGAGACTCCTGAAAATCTGGCTTCCCCTGAGCCACGGTGCTAAATACTTATTCACTGTAGTGTTTGTTAGAAGACAAACATCCTCTTGTTAAACCCAAAGGGAAAAGTATCACTGCTGTGGTGAGAACGGTGAGAAAGTACAGGCATTGGAAAGGGCTGGTCTAGCTTTTGCTGTCACCTTCGTGGGCATATGTTCTAGCATGGCATTAATTGATTTCTTCTGCCCACTGACCCAGTCGTCTTCTGTGTAAGAACATTTTCCCAAATAAATACCTACGCAGAGCTGTTTAGGTTTTTGCGTTTATCTTGGCATTCTCTCTTTGGAGCAAGCCCTGGCCTTTTCTGCCTCCTAAAGAATGTTGACTTTCCTCAGAAAAGCCTGAATTTTATAGTTTAAAACATAAAGGCTTTATCATTTCATCATTCAGCATTAACTTTGTACTTCTAAGAATGCTGCATTTTTTATTTTCAATAGTTATCACACATGTTCGTATGCCTTACTTCTAAATATGGTGCACAGATGCTTGGGAAATCACTTGATACAAATAGCTGTATTAGTAACAGTATGCCCATACTTCTATCCTGTGTTCTTGCTTAAAAATTAGATTTCCCAAAGCCACATTCTAACTTACTTTGTCCCTTTTACCTTGGTATTATGATTCTTTGATTGCCTTTTCCAATTTCTATTTTAAAAAAATAAGTCAGTCAAGTCAGTTTATTCAACAGACTAACAATAGAGACTCATGCCATTGTTGATTAGTGGATTAAAATGTGTAGGAAGTAGCTGAATGGTTTATACACACCATATTATTTCATGCAAATGAAAGCTTATAGTTATTAGACTCCAGCTTTAGCATTTTATAGATCTTTTGTTTTTCCCCTCATACTGATTTATGAGTTAAGACTTCAAGAAAATGCAAATAGAATTAAAAGCAAAATGTATCAGTCTTAGTTTTTATAGCACCTGGTGTAAACGGAACATGTAATTCCTCCAGATCCTTCAGTCTACTGCTCCATATTAGAGTTGGGAAAATTCTTACAGAATAAGATGAATTTGAACTCCCTTTTGATGTTGTTCCTGTGATCCCTGGCCAACTGGATGGTTCTCTTGATGGTGTTCACCTAAATCCTGGGGACCTGGACCATTCTCTTCCCTAATGTTGAGGATTCATTTTTAGACAAACCTTCTTAACCATAATGAAAATAATCATAAGGAAGGAGAGAAGAAAGCACTGAAACCATTACAAATGCCATTTAACAAGATTTCTAAGGCCCACTCATTTCAGGCTGTATTCGACTACAGAATTTCAGCATAAGGAAATAATTAACCTGGAGTTAATTTTAATAGAATTTTGGATCTGTGATAAAGGTCAGTTTTCATGTTTACACTCACTTAATAAAAGAATTATGCTTATATCTTTACAAATGTATGTTTAGGTAGAAAGAAAATTTAGATCCATTCTAACTCAGTCCTTTTCACCTGATGGACTTATGTTTTCTAGTTTGGAGCTTATTTAAAGTATAGTTTTTTCTTGTGCACATCAGGAGAGAAAGCCAGGAGAGAATATTGGATGCAAAATATAATGGAATAGGGAAAAACTACTATGCCATCAGTATTATCTCTATCTCATGGACTCTGATGACTTATGTGTACATCTATATATATTGTTCTCATCTATGCTTTTGTTTTTTTAGATATGGCTTTTATACACATCAAATTGTGTACTTAAATTGTATACATCTTTGCAAGTATTTATATATATAGCAGTACTGAAAAACATTTACTTGAATGCTGGACAAGTGTTTTTTTTAAAGATGCCTTTGCTGTAGGGGAGAGGACTTAGATCAAGATGTTGATAATCCATTTCAGGATGCACAAGCTCAGGAGAGGGTTCTGAAGTTTTTAAAAGAATGAATAACATCATTAGTTGTTTCTTTGGTGTTCTTTCAGTGAAACCTCTAATGCATGCTGTGGATGATTACTTAATGGCTTGTATATCTGTTTCTGCCTGGTGGCATGAGCCTTCTACGGGCCATTGCATGACTGGTGTGTGCTAGATACAGTGTAAACTTGCCTTGCTGTCACTGTCATCCACTAGCGTACTGGGTGTTTGCTCGATAGCATTGGATTGAGGTAACCAAGATAACCAGCGCTTCTACACTGTGTTGTCAATAGTTGCCATACCTTTGTCCTAAGTTAAAAAAAAAAAAAAAAAGAAACCTATTGCTTTAACAAGGATTCTAAAAAACCCAACAATACTCTTACCTATTAACTAATAAATGAATATAAAACATGTTATGTATTCTAAATTTCCTATTAAAAATCTCATCAATATTGTGTTCTAAAAGTGTTTGCCTAGGAATGGGAACTGTTACAAGGAAACTTTTCCAGGGGCATATCTTCATCCCCTGACTGTAGAACTCTCAAGAAGTAGGGTTTCCTTTTAATTTTATGCTGTTTGACCACCAATATGTATAGCAAATAAATACGTGTTCCATTTGTGCCTCTAAAATACTCTTTTTCCATAAAGGGCATAATAATCAGATTGGAGTGTTTCAGGCATGACTGCTGCTATGGTTAAAAGGTTTAGGAGATGGAAGTCTAGATATGAAAAATGTCGTATCCTCTGTCAGTGGGAACAAAGCTATAGACATGGTATAATATGAAATCCTAATGGTAATAAATACCTAGTTTAACTTGGTAAGAATGAGAGCTTCACTTGGGTGTTCAAATTAAATCAGTAAGAATTTTTGAGACTCAGATATTACAGAGAAGGTCACATAAATACTCCAGACTGCTAGAGTAGCTTAGAGTTTGAGGTAAAAAAAGGACATGGTATCACTTGTTTTTATGCCATTTGGTGATAGATTGTTGAAGCATCTACCTTCTATAGTAATAGATGCTCTTTAAATGTAAACTCATTTTTCCTGAGAAATGGACCTTTACATATATTTGGCAGCAGGACTACTGTGTGGACTGATTGTACAGTAGTCCCTTTTGGAGGTAGGTAAAAGGGTTAATAGAAATACTTCTCCCTCAGTAAAACAGAGAAGGTCACCCCAGAAATTAACAAGCCACCTGAAGTAGGACTTAGAAGTCTGGCTTGACATGCTGTGTTGGCTGGGACTTCTACAAGCTCCTGTTGTTGATCTTTTTATTGTTGTTGTTTGTTTTCCTTTGTTTTCTTTTTCAGTCTCTTAGTTGTTCCTCTTCTTTCCCCTCAAGTTTTCCTTCTCTGAGAAACTCTTCCACAAGTCTTGCCATTGTTTTTGTTCAGTTATACACAAGGATATTCATTGTTCATGGTGGGAGTCCTTTTAAAAGCCTCTCTGACTTCACTTTAAGAACTGTGCAGGTGAAACTCAGCTGTTGAGGACTCTCTTTTTTCCCCTCTGACAATAAAAATGTTTGCTCTCAAGCCTATAAGCTGGAAGCAGTGGTTCCTGCTGGGCTGGAATCCTTGGAATCAGGATGTCGTTGGGCTGATGGTAGGTGGGCTGTGTCACAGGGCTGATGGCTTGTATACCTACAGGAGGAGTTCTCTGGCCACACCGTTGGTACAGCAGCTCCTTCCAGGCTCATTCATGGAACAGGCATGGTGGCAGTCTTGGAGAAGAGTGCCAGCCCCGGTCAGAGGTAATTTTGTACTGCAGAAAGGTGAACAAGACCAGTAGGAAGCTCCCATAAGGACCAGGGGAGGGATGAGGGTGGATAAGATGGGGAGACGCAGTGTGGGCTGCTGGGGAAATTAAAACCTCTGTTAAGACATATTTACCTAATATATATGCTTCAGTGTATTTCATTTAGTCCAATCATCATAAGTGACTGATACAGCTAAATTGACTAATGTTATAGGTCTGTGAACATTTTTACTTAATCACAGTTGTCACCATTTACCTGCCCTCCTGACAAATCATTGTGCTCCTCTCCTTTAAGCAAAGAGAACATGATAGGCTACTTTTATATCTGACCCTGTTTCCCATTTCAAAGGAATTATAAACCATCTCTTTTATAAGCCCATGCTCCGCAGGAAGTGAAAAAGTGGTCTTTTGTTTTCTGTATGTCAGAAAACAAATGGATTCCTATTTCCCTTAGCAATGCCAACCTGATATAAAACACTCGATCATGATCCTGTTGCCAATAAGTTGTGACTCTCTTACCGCTTTCATCCAAGCCAGAACTGTGGCCACTGAAATAGCACTGCTTAGAGAGCTAAAGACCTTTGTTTGCCACTGGAAAGACGGGATTCTCTTTGGGGAGAAACTTACTATGTAGTTTCAGTTGGATACATTGGGTGTTTTTGAGATTATTGGTGCCCCCTTTCATGTCATACAGAGCCTGATAAAACTGCATAAGAGGAGGTCATTAGTGCTTTGGGCTATTGCCTCAGTATTAAGCTCTCCAGTTCTGGAGCTTTTGTATAACTTTTTTTTTTTTTTTTTTGATAAGCATATCCTGGTAAAAGTAAAGTGGTAATTATGAATTTGACTTTAAAACAGTAGTTGTACTAATTATTTCTCTAAGCTTCCTGATTTAGCCTTAGGGAGTTGGTAGTGGAAACAGTGGAGAAGGAAATGGCACCCCACTCCAGTACTCTTGCCTGGAGAATCCCATGGACGGAGAAGCCTGGTAGGCTGTAGTCCATGGGGTCGCACAGAGTCAGACACGACTGAAGCGACTTAGCAGCAGCAGCAGCAGTGGAAATAATAACAGAAAGGAAGTGGCATACATCAAGAGATGCCAGAGTAGGTTTGAAAGTTTGCAACCTGTGACATGGCTAAAATAAAAGTGTCTGGGCATAGTTAATAAACCATAGCACATAATAATGGTCATAATAAAACCATGTACAAAACTGTCAACTGACCACTTTGGGAAAAGTGGGAAATGTTTAAACAAATATTCATGGAAAATGACACTTCTATATTTGGAGAAATTAATATGAGTAATTTAAGCCATCAGCTTAATTGTTTCAAAGGTACTGTAAGATCTTATTTAAAGGTTGCTAAGAAGTTTACTAAATAGGATTTTAGTTAAAAGTTTTTATTATAGTGCTATTTTTTTCTGAATGTAAATTACACATTGTAATTTTGGTTTATAAATGTCCTTTTTGTGATAGAAAAAGAAATTTTTATGGTTCATTAAATTTTCATAAGTTTGAAAGATTTTGAGTCTGGTTTTATTTGATACAGTTTCACATGAGATTCTGGTATTTTCCAGTCATACAAAGGGAATTCAGTTTTATTCTGCTATTGTATAAAACTTACTTAGGTAGCAGTAAGTATATTTCTTATCAAGCACTTGAGTTTTGAGAGTTGTGACCTTTAAATAAAGGTTATAAAATAACTTATTCCTTTTAATAATTTCTCTTAATGTAATTAAGTTATCCTAATATGTTTTCCATCAATTTCTTCCTATTCCCTTAGTTTAATACTTAACATAAGAAAACCAATTAATTTGGAAAGAGAAGCAGGTAGGAGAATCCTAAAAAAAAAAATCTTTGCTAAACTGCCTTAATATTTTTAGCTCAAAAGAGTTTTCTGCCATCCTTGTTATTTTAATAATTTTGTAAACTTTAATATATTTGACAACTTGTTGAAGTCTCACATAGAGTTGAGGGTAATCCTCTGTGTTGCTTAGAATCCCATAACTTGCTAGTGCATTAATTCTTTGCTTTCAGAAACTGAAGCTCACATCTTTGATTTGTGTTTATGGAAGATGAAAATAATTGACATGATTTGAAAACTCTGAAATACTGTTGCTATTTAGGCCAGAAATAGATGCTACATTCCATTTGAAAGAAAAGATGAGAATCCCATCTCCCCAGTGACATCCAATGCCGCCTTCCAACTGACCGATCGCTGTGACCTATTCAGAGCTGTCGTGTTGAGTCCAAACTGGTAGGATTTCCAGTTCAGGATTCTTACACTTCCCCTACTTCCCCACCATAGCAATGCTTTTATCAAGAAAAAGTATGTTAAAGCTAAAGGGAATCCATTAAACCATTTACAATGTGAGATTTATATCTGTTTAGAGAATTTTCAGAAATTAGATAAAATAGCGTAGTTGGAGATTATAAAACATTAAGCTTATATTTACTAATTCTTAATATAATTGATAGCTATAGATAGTAAAACCCTTTCACTAATATAATTGGCTTAAATTTGAAAATAATTTTGTTCTTAAGACATCAGTAAAAGAGGCTTCCTGCTTTCTTAACTTTGTTAATGATTTTTTTTTTTTTTTGGCATGAGCTTCTAAATTAGTCTATCCAGTCTATGCTTGTTAAAGTACCAGTCATTTGTGAATTGACTTTTCTAGTAAGTGTAGAACTCTGTAAGAAAGTGAATGCCATTGTCAGTGCATGAAGACAAGCTGTCAGAGGGTTTTGGTTGTATATTACATGGTGTGACTGGTTCCTATCTAAAAGTTAGTATACTGTGTTTAGTCCTTCTTTATTTAAAAGTGAATCACTAATTTCACTTATCTTAAAATATTTTAATAGCTGAGACTAATAATCATGGTTTTTACGGGGATTTTGAAGCTTTGTGTCAAGACCATATTTTTGACAATATCAGAAGCTTTTAATAAGGTGCTTGCTGCTGAGCTAATGATATGCTTTGGGTAGTATTTCTTATACCTATCTTCAATAGATATATTCAGGCTAGTGTGAATGTAATAATCAAGCCTCAATCAAGCCATACTTAGTATGACAAATATTGCATTATACCGTAATTTAGGTATTCATGCTTCTGATAAAGGGCTTAATTCGACTCCTTGAGGAACCGGGAAAACACTATTGATTTTATACTGGAATGCAAAGTAGCAGCCATTTATAGTGCAAGATATAAATCACTAACTAATTAAAATTAAATCAAGAGAAATTAAGAATCTCATGGCCTTATATGTAATGGTACACAATCTTAACTGTAAAATTATATTTTGTATCAATTGTGTTCCTGTGCATGGGTTTCTGGGCACAAAAAATTTTGCAGCTAATCTTAATAGAAGCAGATAATATTGACTTTTAAAATTTCTCTTAATTTCTTTCTGTAGGAACATTGCAGTGGACTAAACTACTTATTCCAGATATAATTTATTTATTTTTATTTTCCTTTTCAAGAAAATGTCAAAGAAATTTTTGGACAGACTACTATTCACCATCATATCCCTTTTAATTGGGACTGTGAATTTATCCGGCTACATTTTGGGCATAATCGGAAGAAGCACCTTAACTACACAGAATTCACACAGTTTCTTCAGGTAAGCTTAGTTTTTCATAACCAGTGTAAATATATAACATTCCGTCTCCTTCCTTTTACTTTTATTAGGTTTATTACCAAGAAATGGCAATTCTCTGTGGAATTTTAACCTCATTTTTCATTTCCCACTCCCAGAGGCAACTTATTTAAATTCTTATAATTGTTTCTTTCCTTCAGTGTTTACTTTCATAGCTCTAAATAACAAACATTATTTAAATGTTTTGAAGTGCTGATACTGCAATTTTTAATTTTTCACTCTTAGATATTTTTAAAATTTAATTTGAACACCTGAAGATTGGCAACTAGCTCTTTCACCTTTCCCTCTCGGACACTTTCTGTCCCCGCCCTCCATATCATTATGTCATGATTCTGCTTAGATTATCACATTTGAATCACCACAATTTTGTCAACACCGTGCATGACTAAAATGATCACTTTTCTTAGAGACTCTAATTTTTATTGGTTCATTTTCTGTGTGTTAATGCTAATTCATTCTCAGACTCTGCCTCAGTTATTAAACCCTCATTTTTAATATGTTTAAAACAGAGCAAGTGTTTGATCAGTTTTGTTCTCTTGGAGCAATCCAGGAGCTTTCTTTTTAAAAAAAAATTTGAGGTAAAATTCACTTAACATTAAATTAGCCATGTGAAAGTGCACAGTTTAGTGGCATTTAGTACATTCACCAGCTCTAATTCCAAAACCTTTTCATTACGCCAGAAGAAAACCCTGTACCGAAGAAGCAGTCACACTCCATTCTTGCCTCTCCTTAGCTCGTGAAGCCACCAGTTTACTTTCTGTCTCTATGGAGTTACTTATTCTGGATATTTCATATAAATGGAATTATACAACGTGAATTCTTGTGTCTGGCTTTATCTTAGCATAGTGTTTTCAAGGATTACCAATGTGTAGCGGATATTAATACTTCATTCTTTTTGTGGCTGAATAATATTCCATTGTGTGGGTATATCGTATCTTGCCTATCTGTTCATTAGTCGATGGGCACTTACTTGGGCTCTCGCCTTTCAGCTGTTACGAACAGTGCTGCTGTGAACATTGGTGTACATGCATTTGTTTGAATACCTGTTTTCAAATCTTTTGAGTATATCTTTAAGGTGTGGGATTATTGGATCATATGATAATTTTAACTTTTTGAGGAACTACCAGACAGTTTTCCACACCCCCTGCACCACTTTTCTGGAACTTTCTGATACCTGACTTTGTACTTATTACATAGCTATCAGCTTGTGATCTCCCTTCACCTTCATGCTGGGGAGTCCATTTGCCTTTCTGTTATGTTGAACCTTCCATTTGCTGGATTTCATCTCTTCATTTGCTATGATTTTTTTTCCCTTCTTTTTACTTACTTACTGCAAGGGCTTCCTAAGGAAAGTAAAATAATTCTTTTGTGAGACTTTTTGTATCTGAAAACCTCTGCTCTATCATTACATTTAGTTTGGCCGGGTATAGAATTTTAGTAGGAATTTATTTTCCACCTAATTTGAAGATAAATCTCTTTTTTTTTTCTTCTAACATCCAGTGTTGCCACTGAGCAGTTAATTCCCATTCTAATTTTTGGTTCTCTTTTGACATTTTGTTTCCCCCCACTCTAGAGGGTTTTAAGATTTTTTTATTTTCAGTGTTTTGAAATTTCATGATGATGTACCTTGATGTGAGTTTATTTTTATTCATTGTGTTGGACATTCAGGGGCTCTTTTAATTTGAAAGCTTGTGTACTTCAATTCTTGAAAAATAGTCTTCTATTTTTTTTCTTGTCTTGAACTACTAAATATAATAACTGTATGATCCTTTAGTTCTCTTTTCTCTCCTGAATCTTCTATTAAGTTGTTTTTATTATATTTCTAACTTTCAGGAGTTCTTTTTGGTTTCCTAATATTCCTTTTAAAATACTATACTGTTCTTCTTTCATGAATGTACTATTTTCTCTCACTTCTCCAAAAATATTATAGACAGGTGTTTTGTTTTTAAATTTTCTTCTTCTTGCAATCTGCCTTTTTCCTTCAAGTTACTTTATTTCTTTTTGTTTGGATCTGTTTTTCATGTTAGTAGCTCTTCTTCCAAGTCTGATGATTCTGGGTCCTCTGCTCATACTAAAATTGGGATTGACGCTTATTGGGAGCTTTGGGTTCAGGTACCTTACTGTAAAGTTCTCTGGGTGGGTGGTCTTATTGGGGTCCCTCTAGTTCAGGTCTTTTATTTTGGACAGGGGAATCAGAATAATCGTTTGGCTTCCCATTGAAGTCTTAGACCTGGGTTTTGACATTCTGGTTGCTGAGTAAGACAGGAGGGTTACAGGTCTCAGTATTCAGTGTGGAGATAGTATGTGTGCTCAGTCGTGTCCGACTTTTTGCAGCCTTATGGACTGTAGCCTGCCAAACTCCTCTGTTCATGATCCAGATAAGAATACTGGAGTGGGTTGCCCTTTCCTCCTCCAGTGGAAGTGGGCTTTCGTTTATTTTCCTCCTTTCATTTGTGCCTTGTCTCTCTTAGTCCAGAGATCCTCTGTTAAAACTCACCTCGTTGTCTGCCAGGGTTGGGAAAGGGCCAGAGCCCTGGCTCTGGTGGAGTATGGCAGGCAACTAACTGCTTTATAAATGAACTTCCATCCAAGCTTCCTATTCTCAGTGCCACTTCACCATCACTCTAGGGGTACTGGTGCAGCCAATGCATGAGTCTTTGGCAGATTCTGTTATGTACATTGGATTGCTTTCTTTGCTTTTCTAGTTTTCTTGGGCCTTCTAAGCCAGTTATCATTTGCCTCTTTGCACTCTAAACTTAAAAATGTAGTTGCTGTCTTCTTTTTTTGTTCTCTTTGTCTTTGAGCTTCTGTTTTGTTTTTCATTCTTTACTGTGATTTTTGGTGAAGAATAGAGTTTTAAAAGAGCTAAATGTATGAATTCAGTCTCATTCAAAGCCACAGTATTTCTGAAGCTCTGCTATTTTTATCTCATAGATAGGTGAGATGAGATGCATTTCTAAGAACACAAGATCTTTAGCTTTAGTATAACTTCCTTTATTTACCCTTTCCCTCAGTTTCTTTTCCTGCCCTTTCAATCTAGAAGCAGATTTATTTTCTTTTATTTATTAGAATATTTTTATCTCTTTAGAGTATCTTTATTTTATCTTTTATAAATCTGGAGTAGTTTTTGTTTTTTTTTTTCATTAGGGTGATCACATTATCTATTCTACCCAGATGTTTTGATTATCCTACATAAATGAAGAGCTTATGTGCAGAACTTTTTTCCTTGAGTTGCTTCTTTTTGAAGGCCTTAATTTTAATTTTTTTAACTTTTTATTTTGAAAGATGTCTATATTAAAAAACAAACCATGTACCCATCAACCAGCTTCAACAATTATATGTTGACCAGTTATTTATTTATTTATTTTTACCTATACTTTCTACTCTGTTCCCTCCTTGAGAATTTGGAAGCCAATTCCATTTAATCTATAGCTACATATGTGATACTTCAAATACATATATCTTTAAAAGATACAAAAGAGGCCTTCAACTGTTGACCTGATAGAAAATAGAAAATCTATTCTTCTGACATTAGTCTTGCAATGAGGATTCTGCTTTGTCTTTAACGTAAAGGTGCACATTTTCTTCAGTACTGTCATTAATAAGGCTTAATCATGCCCATAGTTGCCACTGGATATTTCTGAGAGGTTAAGATGCATGCATGGAGAAGACAAAGATATAACAAAGGCATAAATCGGGGGGAAAATAAGCAGGAGTGAGGAAGAGAAAGCCTGTATAAGATGGAGTAGATGTGTGTTTGCTCCTGATGCTGCTCAGGAATATACTTTCCTTGGGGAATGCTTTCAACCATAATTTAAGGCTGAAATAGAGGTTTAAAATGCCTGCTTCATTTGAAGGATGATGTGGTTGGAACTGAGGTGATAAAAATATGAAGTGGGTTAGGGAGAAGGACTAAAGTAGAAGAGGAAAATATTTACAAATTGGAGATTGAACAACATGCTCCTAAATAATGGTTCATAGATGAAATCAAAAGGAAAGTAAAAAAATATCTTGAGACAAATGAAAATGGAAACACAGCAAAGCAAAACATTCATCCTTTGGTGCTTAATAAAAGCAGTTCTAAGAGGGAAGGTTATAATGATAAACACCTACGTTACCAAAAAAAAAAAATCTCAGTCTACCTTTGTACTTCAAGGAACTAGAAAGAGAATAAGCTCAAAGTCAGAAGGAATTAACAAAGATCAAAGCAGAAATAAATGAAATAGAGACTAGAAAGACAATAGGAAAGATCAATGAAACCAAGAATGGGTTTTTTAAAAAAGCAAAATTCACAAACATTTAGCTACACTAAGAAAAAAAGAAGACTCAAATAAAATCAGAAAGAGGAGACTGATTACAACTGATAAAGATCATAAGAAACTACTGTAAACAGTTATACACCAACAAATGAGATAATCTAGAAGAAATGGATAAATTCCTAGAAACATACAACCTACCTCCATTTCATGAAGAAATGGAAAATCTAAACAGACCAGTTACTAACAAGGAGATTGAATTAGTAAATAAAAACCTCTCAATAGAGAAAAGTCCAGGACCAGATGGCTTCACTGTTGTTCAGTTGCTCAGTTGTGTTCGACTCTTTGTGACCCCATGGACTGCAACACACCAGGCTTCTCTGTCCTTCACCATCTCCCGGAGTTTGCTCAGATTCATGTCTATTGAGCTGATGATGCAATCCAACCATCTCATCCTCTGTTGCTACCCTCTCCCCCTGCCCTCAATCTTTCCCAGAATCATGGTCTTTTCCAGGGAGTTGGGCCTTCACATCAGGTGGCCAAAATATTGGAGCTTCAGCTTTAGCATCAGTCCTTCCAGTGAATGTTCAGGGTTGATTTCCTTTAGGGTTGACTGGTTTGATCACCTTGCTGTCCAAAGGACCCTGAAGAGTCTCCCCTGACACCACTAGAGGAAATAATTCATTCTTTGGCACTTAGCCTTCCTTATGGCCCAACTCTCATATTGGTACATGCCTACAGGAAAAACCATAGCTTTGACTAGACGTACCTTTGTTGGCAAAGTGTTGTCTGTGCTTTTTAATATACTGTCTAGGTTTGTCATAGCTCTTCTTCCAAGGAGCAATCATCTTAATTCCATGGCTGCAGTCACTGTCTGCAGTGATTTTGGCTTCACTGATGAATACTGCCAAACATTTTAAGAAGAATTAATACCAATCCTTCTCAAACTCCTCCAAAAAACAGAGGAGAGTGCACTTCTTCCAAATTCATTGTACAAGATCAGTATTACCCTGATACCAAAGCCAGACAAGGGCACTATAAGAAAAGAAAAGAACAGGTCAGTATCCCTGATAAAGATAGATGGACATATTCTCAACAAAATATTAGCAAACTGAATTCAGTAGTAGACCAAAAGGATCATAATCAAGTGGAACTTACTCCTGAGATGTAAGGATGGTTCAACATATGCTACTCATTAAATATGATAGACCATATTAACAAAATGAAGGATTAAAAATCATGATCATTTCAATATAGATGCAGAAAAAGCATTTGACAAAATTCAAGATCCTTTCATGATAAAAACTCAGATGTAGATGGAATATACTGACATAGTAAAGGCTGTAGATGACAAGTCTACAGCTAACGTCACAATAGTTAAAAGCTGAAAGCTTTTCCTCTAAGATCAGGAACAAGTCAAGGATGTCCACTATTATCACTGTTATTCAAAAGGAAGGACTTCGCTGGTGATCCAGTGGTAAAGAATCTGCCTACCAATGCAGGGGACATGGGTTTGATTCTTGGTCCAGGATGATTCCGCATGCCACCAGGCAACTAGGCCCACAACTACTGAAACCGACGTGCTCTAGAGCTGTGCTCCATGACAAGAGAAGGCACCACAATGAGAAGCCCAGAGACGCAACTCGAGGGTGGCCCCCACTCCCTGCAACTAGAGAAAGCCCGTGCATGGCAATGAAGACCAGTGTAGCCAAGAATAAATTTAAAAAATGTAAATTAAAAACAAGGGAATGGAAGTCCTAACCAGAGCAATTAGACAAGGAAAAGAAATAAAAGGCATCCAAGTTGGAAAGGAAAAATTAAAGTTGTCCTTGCTTGCAGAGGACATAATGTATGTAGACTACCCTAAAGATTTTATGCTTACACAAAATACTGTGCTGCGATTCATGGGGTCGCAAAGAGTCGGACACGACTGAGCAACTGAACTGAAAATACTGTTAGAACTAAAAATAATTTCAGGAAAATTATCAGATATAAAATTAGTGTGCAAAACAGAGTAGCATTTCTGTACACCAGCAACAAACTATTGAAAAGGTAAATTAAGAAGATTGTTTCATAATAATATGAAAAAGAAGGAAACCAGAGTAAATTTAACTAAATGAAAGATCTGGAAACTATAAGATGTTGATGAAAGACGTTGAAGACATAAATGAAAAGATTTTGTGTCCATGGATTGAGAAATTAATATTGTTAAAATATCCACAATACTCAAAACGATTTATGGATTCAGTGCAATCCCTGTCAAAATTCCAGCAGCGTTTTTCACAGAAATGGAAAAAAACAATCCTCAAATTTGTCTGGAACCACACACACACAAAAAACAAAACCCAAATCGCCAAATCTATCTTGAGAAAGAACAAAGCTGCAGGGATGACACTTCCTGAATTCAAACTATGTTGTGAAGGTATAGCATTCAAAACAGTATGCTGTTGTCATAAAACAGACCCATAGATCAATGGAGCAGAATAAAGAGCCCAGAAATAAAGCTGTGTATATATGGAGAAAGAGTTTAGTTCAGTTCAGTCGCTCAGTCGTGTCCGACTCTTGTGACCCCACGAACAACAGCACCCCCGGCCTCCCTGTTCATCACCAACTCCCGGAGTCCACCCAAACCCGTGTCCATTGTGTCAGTGATGCCATCCAACCATCTCATCCTCTGTTGTCCCCTTCTCCTGCCCTCAATCTTTCTTAGCATCAGGGTCTTTTCAAATGAGTCAGCTCTTCGCATCAGGTGGCCAAAGTATTGGAGTTTCAACTTCAACATCAGTCTCTTTAATAAATGGTGTTGGGGAAACGGGACTCCTATCTTAAACCATACACAAAAGCCAACTCAAAATGGATTAAAAACTTGAATGTAAAACCTGAAACTTTAAACCCCTGGAAGAAAACATGGAGAGTAAACTCCTTGACATCCATCTTGGCAATGATTTTTTTGGATTTGACACCATAAGCAAAGGCAACAAAAGGAAAAATAAACATGTAGGACTACATGAAACTGAAAAGCTGCACAGCAAAGAAAACCAACAACAAAATGAAAAGCTATGGAATGGGAGTAAATATTTTCAAACTATATATCTGATAAAGAATTCATATCCAAAAAATACAAGGAACTCATTCAGCTCAGTAGCAGAGCAAAGCAAACACCCTCAAATGCAATTACAAAATGGACAAGGGACCAGAATAAACATTTTGTCAAAGAAGACATACAGATTGCCAACAGATAGATGAAAACTTGCTCAGCATTGCTAATCAGGGAATTGTGAATCAAAACCACAATGAAATATCACCTCACACTTACTGCGTTGTCTGTTAGTAAAAAGACCAGACACGACAAATATCATCAAGGATGTGGAGGAAAGGGAACCTGTGTACACTCTTGGTGGGAAAGTAAACTGGTACAGCCACCATAGAAAACAATACGGGAATTTCTCAAGGAGTTAAAAGAGCTACTGTAATCCAGCAATCCTACTTCTGAGTATGTATCCAAAGGAAATAAAATCATCATCTCAAAGAGATTATCTATATTCTTGTTTATTGCAGCATTATCATAGTAGCCAAGGTATAGAAACAAGTGTCCATTGACAAAAGAATGGTTAAAGAAAATGCGTTGTGTGTGTACACACACACACACATACATACATCTCATTCCACATTTATGCAATGGAATACTATTTGACAACAACAGAAAAGGAGATCCTGTCATTTGCAACTGCATGGCTGAACTTGGAGGGCATTCTACTAAGTGACATAAGCCAGACACAGAAAGACAAATACTTCTGCTGCTGCTCCTGCTAAGTCGCTTCAGTCGTGTCCGACTCTGTGTGACCTCATAGACGGCAGCCCACCAGGCTCCCCCGTCCCTGGGATTCTCCAGGCAAAAACACTGGAGTGGGTTGCCATTTCCTTCTCCAATGCATGAAAGTGAAGTCTCTCAGTCGTGTCCGACTCCTAGCGACCCCATGGACTGCAGCCTACCAGGCTCCTCCTTCTATAGGGTTTTCCAGGCAAGAGTACTGGAGTGGGGTGCCATTGCCTTCTCCGAAATACTTCCTGGTATCACTTAAAAAATAAAACATTGTACATGTAGAAACAGAGTAGAATGATGATTATGATTGGAGGGGGTAGGTGAAATAGGAAGAGGCTGGAAAAAGGGCATAAATTTTAAGATGAATAAAATCTGAAGATCTAATGTATAACATGGTGATGAAAATACTGTATTGTATAATTGAAATTTTCCAAGAGTAGAACTTAAGTATTCTCGTCAAAAAAAAAAAGTATGTGAAGTGATGGGTGTGTTAGTTAACTCAATGGTGGGAGTCCTTGCACAATGTATACGTATATCAAATCATAACTTTGTACGCATTTTAAATATACTACACTTTTATTTGTCAATTATACTTTAATAAGTTGGAATTTAAAAAGTAGAGGGGTGGGAAAGAAAACTACTTTGTCAAATCATGTGTGTGCTTAGTCGCTCAGTTGTGCCTGACTGTGGCCCCATGGACTATAACCCTCCTGGCTCCTCTGTCCATGGAATTTTCCAGGCAAGAATACTGTAGTGGGTTGCCATTTCCTGCTTCAGGGGATTGTCCTGACCCAGGGGTCGAATCCGCATCTCTAAGTCTTCAGGATTGGCTGGTGGGTTTTTTTTACCACTAGTGCCACCTGGAAGTCCTTGTTAAACCATGCTGGTTGTTTATTTTGTACTCTATCTTTCATATATTTTTACCAGTTGATTTTTAGTTTCCCTGCTTCTGTTGGTATTTTCAAGAAAATCCAAATATGTGTGATGATATTATTAAATTTTTTAAAAGTTAAGATTATTGAAAGACTTAGTAGATTTGATAAACTTGTTTCTAGCTTATCAACCTGCTAAGAAAATACTTAAAAACTTGTTTTATTGTTAAATATCATACAACTATGGACATATTTATATGTATGTTTTATAAAACAAATGTATAGTTTAATGAATTACGAGTCAAACCAATTTTAATGTCTTTCAACCACTGTTGAGATACAGAAAAATATAATTAGTAAAAGGGTGAAACTTCTATCAAAAGCTATTTTAAATGTCAGAAAAGGGTAAAGCAACATTGATTTGTAGGTTTTATAAATAAATAATAATGCTAATTGCAATGTTTAATATATCTTCTGTGAATAATATTTATATATTTAGATAGGAATATTGTTTCCAAGGGGTTCCCTGCTGGCTCAGACTGAAATCCAAAGGGAAGATACCCTGGAAAAGGAACTGGCAACCCACTCTAGTATTCTTGCCTGGAGAATTCCATGGACAGAGGACTTGGAGCACTACAGTCCATGGGGTCACAGAGTTGGACACAGCTGAACAACTCACTTTCATTATTTCCAGAGTTGCAAATAGTGTGAAAATGGCATCTAATAGCACTATTATGATGTTGTGATAACAAATTTATTTGGATTGTGTCATATGTCCTAGGAAAGAAATGCTCTAATTTTGACTTTTAAGTAGTCCTTAGGGTATTACTTGCATTTAAAAAAATTTAATTACTTAATTAATTTTTGGCTGTGCAGGGGCTTTCTCTAGTTGCAACGAGCGGGGGCTTCTCGTGTTGGAGAGCATGGTATCTAGGGGGCGTGGGCTCAGCAGTTATGGCACACGGGCTTAGTTGCCCCACAGCATGTGGGATCTTCCTGGATCAGGTATCAAACCTGCATACCCTGATTTTGGCAGGTGGATTGTTAACCACTGGACCACCAGGGAAGCCCACTTTTTAAATTTTTTTAAAAATTTTAATTGATATCACCTACTACAAAGTTTGGCTGCCCAATAGTTGAAAAGTTCCACGATCTTCTGGATTGTTCTACAGTTTGTGGGTATCACTCAAAGACACATAGAGTGATAGATGAACTGTGCTTATGCAATTTGTTATTCATAACTTTCATATTAGAATTTGAGCTGTGGTTGATTGAATCTAAGGACATGAAACCCTCCGATAGGGAGAGCCACCTGTAATCTAGAAAGTGCTCTGGGATGACAAGAACTTCTTCAAGCAGGAGAGTTACTATATATTTTAAAAGCAAAAACTTAAAGCACTGAAAAGATAACTCTGTTTTCAGTAATGAAAACTTTTCAGGTAAACAAAGGTTTTCCCCTCCCCACCTCCCTTTTTATTGACATTCTGTGACTCACTTTTCTTCCTGAGGAATAACATGTAGTAAGTATATTTTCAGGAAAATGTGCTTTTTGAAAAGACATGAAGAGTTTTGCTGTACATTCAAAGATGTGTATTACTCATTTTTAAAGTAAATGCATGTACAGGAAGGATGTCCCTGCTTTTCTAAAACACACATTGGGGTATGCTTCCATCAGCCTGAGGCCCTGTTTCTGACTTCTCCCTCCAGGAACTACAGTTGGAACATGCAAGGCAAGCCTTTGCTCTCAAAGACAAAAGCAAAAGTGGCCTGATTTCTGGTCTGGATTTCAGTGACATTATGGTTACCATCCGGTCTCACATGCTCACTCCCTTCGTGGAGGAGAACTTAGTTTCAGTAAGTAAAAAGCAATGACTTCAACTTTGTATTTCCTCAGACCTTTGAAACCATTGTCCTGGATTGCATCCCTCGGCATGTCTCCCTCTCATCTGTTGTAACTTTACTCTTAGTTGGTAGGAGGTAATCAGATGTGTGTAAGGGAGATGTGTGTGGGGGCGGGGTGATAGTGAATAGTTTTCCCCCAGATCGGCACCACAATCTTGCTCTCATATATTTCCAAATTGTTTATTTCCATTTACAGAGTCCACCTAAAGAAAACAGGGGAGTTTGTAGACAAGGGTGTGCAATTACTTTTTCCCAAGGGCAGTACTTCTCACAGACACTACTGCCTTCACCTTTGGCCTCTTTCCATCCCACCAGGCTCCCAAAGCCTTGCTATAAGGATGGCTCCTTCCTTTGTTGCCTGCAGGGTGCTGTTTGCTAGAGGGATCATCACTGGCCTCCACACTGTTTTAATAACCATGGCTGTGGCAGAAGGTACGGAGGAAATATGTGGGCGTCAGCCTCTGTGGCTCACTCCTCTCTCTGCCCCTTCACCTGTGCACTCAGTCTGCATGGACCAGACAGTTTTTTGTTCTTTAAACTGCTAAACTCTGTAAAGTAAGCATCTGGGCCGATAGCAAACTGATGTCATCCACTTCCTCACAAAGAATGGTGAAACTGTCCTCACCGGTTTTCTTGTTCCTGTATTGTACTTATGTGTAAGTTTTTGATTGCTGCTTGTTTTAAATGGAGGGAAGCCAATGAGCGCTTTTGTTGTCTCAGCTGAAGATCATTATCCCTGATTTGGACCAGGGTAGAAAGATCAACTTCTGTTCTTTTTCTTCAGTGAATTTGAACATGGAGCATGTCACTTTCTCCTGTACATTTCACCTCCTTGACACCCATCTCCCACTCCCCTACCCTCACCTCGTACCCTAGCCAAAAAAATGAAAGAAGGAAGAAAAGAAAGTAAGGGAGAGAGGGAGGAGAGAAGAAAAGAAAATCCTAGAGAGAAGAGCTCAGTACCTTGGGGTGAGGGAGCCTGTTTAATCTTTTCCAGTTGGGTTAGATAGACCTTTATAGCCTGTTTACCAAATGCCATCTCAGTTTCTGGAGGCATGTGTTAAATAATTTGAATCTGGCTTTTTGGATCACTGGTATCCAAATTCAGGCTAATACAAATATCACATATATTTGGGCTAAGGCTCGTGTGTGAGGGATGAGGGTGGGAACATATGCCCATCATTACCTATACTGTCCTTAATATAGATCTTTATGATTAAGGTTGTCACACTGTCATTTCCCTAAGTATTTGAGTTTTTAATAGAGAATGTTTTTAATCATCTGGATTCCTCTGACTCTTGGCTTAGAAATTAAATGTTTGCAAGCTACGAAAAATATTCTCTTTTGAGTTTATGTCTAACTGTTGGATAGAGGGAGAAGTTACCCCTACCCTGCAGAGTAGGGTAGGCTGTACTGTCCCCCTTCTTCCCCAGGCATGAGAGAGCCTCTTTAGCACTGTTCCACTAAAGACATATTTATAGCAAGTAAATCCTCCCTAGATTTTCTCTACATCTTTTTGGAGTTTTTTGGTAGTTTTACATTTTGTCACAGAGATTCAGCGCTCAGCACAGAGCATTCTATATGTTAATTATAACAAGAAGCTTAAAAAAGAAAAGATTAGTAAAGTTGATAAAGTGAAATAGTCTTAAAATTTAAAGTTACCACTGGTTTTTGTATATAGGTGTGGAAAAAAAAAACAAGTTTAAAAAATGTTTCTTATTATTGTCTGTTGAGGTTTGGATTATCCAGAAATAGCAGGAGTTTCATAGTTGAAGGTCTTGAAAATCCTGTTTAAATAATCATTGGTTTTGATCTGTGATAATTATATTTGTTGTTTTTGACCTTATAGGTAGATGAACCATGAAGTCCAACTTCCAGATGTTGCTTTCTTCCTTAACACCTAAATTACATAGACTTTCCTGAGGGCTTGAAATGCACTGAGCGTTTCAGCATGATACCGTCCTTGTGTTTATGGACTGGTTGTTTATCATTTTAGTAATGAAGATTCCTTTGGTTCTTCTTTGAGAAAGTTCAGTGTCCATAAATGTGCTTTTGTTTTTGTTTGTTTAACTTTCTGTGTTGTCATTTCCTAGGCAGCCGGAGGAAGTATCTCACACCAGGTTAGCTTCTCATACTTCAATGCATTTAACTCCTTACTGAATAACATGGAGCTTGTTCGTAAGATATATAGCACTCTAGCTGGCACAAGGAAAGATGTTGAAGTCACAAAGGGTAAGATTTTTAAAATACATATTGATGCAAATCTCAGCATTTTCACTTTTCTTTATCTAGGGTGTGAGGTTGATCTAGGTTTACTACTGTGAAGCCACATCTAGAAAGTGTGTATATTTCACTTGGACCATCATGGTCTCCAAAAATCCAGTTGGATTTAATGGGATGCCAAGGTCAGGAGTGGAAAAGTGGCTTTGACAGTTTTAAAAAGAACTGTGGCCCAGTCTGTCAAACAGGTCAGTGGCAACGGCTTCTTTGTATGAGGAAGGAGTGGCCACAGAAAGATGGGCAGGGCTACTCCTTTTGCTGAATTGTAGTGGGATGTTTTAAGTGACTGGAGAAGAGCCAGTTCTTTCATCTTGTAGCTCTGGAGACCAAAGCAAATAAACAAGATGAGGTTAGAGGAACCTAAAGCGATTGTTTTACCTCTGAAATTACTTTACCTGCTTTTACTGTTTTATCATCTTAACATTTTATCTTTTGCCGGTTTTCATATTTTTGTAGTTATTTCTATGTAGCTGAACTTAGATATTGAAATTCAGTTTTAGACTTTTAAAATAATACTAAAATGCTTTTAGCTTTCAGATAATAGTTAAGGTAGAAGTTTGTTATACGTTGAGAGTCTTTGAAGATTTTAAAGCATTTTTTTTCTTCCAGAGGAATTTGCCCAGAGTGCCATACGCTATGGACAAGTCACCCCACTAGAAATTGACATCCTGTACCAGCTTTCAGACTTATATAATGCTACAGGGTAACTATTCCAGTAATTCCTCATGATACTTTTTAGGACAGTTACTTTAATGTGAAGCAGTGGTGTTCTTTTAGTTCATTTAATCAATAGTTTGCTCAGTATATAAGTTTCAAGAAAAAGACACGGGCAGATATGAGAAACGGGAAGAGGACGAGATAGGTGAAGACAGACTAAAGGCAGGGGGAAATGGACAAAGGGAAAGGGAAAGCAAGAAGGGGAGGGAAGAGAAAGGAAGGGAAGAAACAGAGAGGTAACGAAGGGAGTAAAGGCTGTTGAAGAGTGTGAGAGGGAAAGGGGGAAGGAAGAATGATAGAGGAGGGGGAGAGGGAAACGAGAAGTAAGTGAGGGACAGAAAAATTGATTTAATCTGGACTCTGTAGAGGTGGTTAGAAATTTTTAGAGATTTGTGGATATTTGCCTAAATTTATAAAATAAATTGAAGTACATATTCAGGAATCTTATAACCTTTTTTTGACTCATTGTGAGTGGGCATTTTCCTAAACAGTATATACCATTTTGTGTTGGAGGGTATCATTTTCTTGAAATATGCCTGTGACATTATTGTCATGGTTATCAGCATAATTAAGCTTAGATGTTTTATGTCTCTTTTATAGATTGAAAAAACCCAGTATTTAATTTGTAAAGTCTTACACAAATCCAGATGAAAAAGCTTTGTCCGTGGGCATCCAGTAGGACCTCGGGAGAGGGGACTCAGGATCTACTAAGTGATCAGATTTTCTTAGTCAGCTTTAGCAGTTATGTAAGTGTAGGCATATCTGAAAAATAGGTTTTAACCCTAGAACTGAAGACTAGTAGAAGTTGAGTGTACCATAGATAATTTATTGCCTTCATGTTACATAATAAATTGTCAAGCTGGAGTTGATACTGGATAAACCAGCCAGTCTTTGATGATTGACATGAAATGAAATGACATGAATGACATGAAATATCAGGCCCGTACCTCATCCATCTAGAATTTACATTTGTAATAAAGGTATTGAACATCCTTTATGATAATAAAAGCTTGCAAAGAGTGCTTCTCAAAACTGGATCTGAAGTGACCTACTACCTGGATCATGGAATACACTTATTTTAAAACAGTAGTTCATTCACTCAGTTCAAAACTCAGAGTTTTAAAGAGCCCGCTGTAAAAATATCTCCCACCCCTTCTCCCTTCTACCCTTAAAGGCAACCAGTATCTATCACTTTTGTGTTTATCCTTCTCAAGATACTTTGCACTTAAGCATTAAAGATGTATGCTAAAGAAATATATTCAATGTGTACGAACTGAACAGTCAGTGTTTATACTTTGCTTCTGAGAAGAATTATTTCTTTAGTTTTTTTAATCTATTTTTAGAGTAATTAATTTGTGTACTCTCTATTATTTCTTTAGAGTCTTTTGCTTTTTGTGTGGCAAGTAAGGTCTGAAGTTTTTTTTTTTTCCCCCTCTTACTAAAATTATCTGTGTGAATAGGGAAATACTACTTTTAAACCATAGTTCTTTTTTACCCTTTTCTTTCTGAAGAAAGGTGATCTTAGTATGAGGTATCGTCTGTTGGTGTCTAACAGTTCTTTCTTTCCCATATTTTTGCCTGAAGGCGCTTGACTTTGGCAGATATTGAGAGAATAGCCCCACTGGCTGAAGGAGCCTTACCTTACAACCTGGCAGAACTTCAGAGACAGGTAGGAGGCATCTCATAAACAGAATCATCTTCAAAAATGCTAAAGTAGTATGGACATGACAGCCTGAACTTTCTGAACCTATGGAAATGAAAACATGATTTACAGAAAGACTTTACTTAGCACAAAGATTATGTTTATAAAACTGTTACCCCCACCCTTATAGAGTATTCTTATGGGGCAGGTAGATTTATGTTTGTGTTTTTTGTTTGTTTGTTTTTTTCCTTCTTTTAGCTTTTTAAGATAAGGAAAATGAGAGTGTAGACACATATGGGCTTAGCTTCCCTCCCCTAGAGTAGCAGTCTTTTCCGTTCATTTGTCTAGTGATATTTAAAGATTAGTGTGAAGTTCAGTTTGTATTATCAAACTGGTATTTATAGGGTTTTTAAAATACAAGACATTCCTCTACTGAAATCAGTCTTTGAGAATCTTTCACTATAGTGTCTTATAGATTACAACAATAACACTCTTTGTGTGTCCAACTCTTTGTGACCCCATGGTCTGTAGCCTACCAGGCTCCTCTGTTCATGGGATTTTCCAGGCAATAGTACTGGAGTGGATTGCCATTTCCTTCTCCAGGGGATCTTCCCAACCCAGGGATCGAACCTGGGTCTCCCGCATTGTAGACAGATGCTTTACCGTCTGAGCCACCAGGGAAGACTCTAAAATACAAGACATTCCTCTACTGAAATGAATCTTTGACTGAGAATCTTTCACTATAGTGTCTTATAGATTACAACAATAACACAGGAAAACTATGTAAATAATGAACCAGAAAGAAAACCTTGATTATTATTACATTTTTGATAATATTAGTTTTTTGTTTATGTTAAGAGTGATAAAAACAGTAAGTTCTGAGTCCTATAAAGTTATTGCAGCCTTATTTCTGGTTTGAAAAATACTCTGTTAGGAAACTAAACTCCATGATATTACCTTGAAGAGTGGAATTGAGCAGATTTTTAAAAATCTTGTTTTAAACTGAAACCCTATTTCTGAGGCATTTGGAAGAAGCCTCAGTTGCAGTGGTGGTCATATAGTTTTGGGGCTGGGGATGAAGGTTATAGGAGGGCTAGTCCTTGTCTAACAGACATGAGACCTGTTCCCTTATGATTCTTTAGAAGACTGTGATGCACTATGAGGCTAGGAGACGTGGGGAGGGTGAAGGGAGACGGGGGCTGGAGGGGAAGAAGACAGGAGATGAGAGAGGAGGGGAGAGAGAGAGAGAGAGAAGCTACATTGGCATACCATGGAAAAGGCTGCGTCTATTTTGCTGCTACCACATTGATGAGTAGCTAGATGTGCTAGCAAAACATCAAGGTATCTGAGTGTGGTTCACTGTGGGAAGTTTCAGTAGCAAAACTTTCTTCTGTTTGAGCTCCATGGAATGATGATTCTGCCTCGGAAACAAATTAGAATGTTCAGTTTTACTCTGTGTAATAATCAGGAACTTCATAGGTATTATAAGATCTAATTTAAAGGTTGCTAAGAAATTTACAAAATAGGATTTTAGTTAAAAGTTTTTATAATAGTGCTATAGTCAGGTAAGTAAATTGAAAATGGAAACTAATTGCTTTTATATCTACATTTTATGTTAATACTTTGCCTGGGGTATAGTAAAGCTTCCTGTAAATTAAAATATATCAGTAACCCACTGAGATTTAGCCTCTTTAGTAGTAAAAAGCTCTTATTTGCTGCCTTCAAAGTTTATTTTTGTTATAAGTTCTCAGATCCTTTAAAAAAAAAATAGGTGGATTTATTCCAATTCATTGATTTATAGTAAAATTTAATAAAATTATTTAAAATTTGGAGATGTGTTAAAATATTTAAAGAGCTCTTATTGAATATAATTTTATATTTTATAGTACACATTAACGTTCGAAAAATTTCATTTCAAAAGGAGTTTTTTTTTTACTGTTATATGTCTATGAATAAAGCTTTCCTTGGGGGGTGTCCTTAATAATTGTTAACTGGGGAATATCTCATTTAGCTTATTAAAAACAGTGTAATGAATTAAAAAACCCAACCCATTTCCTCCTTTTTCAACCTTTCTGGTGCTCTTCTTCTTTTACTGGCCTTTCTTGCCCCTAGCTATTTTGCTGGAGGCCATCAATGAAGGTGGCTTTTGTAATCTTTGGCGCCCTAAGTCTGCGTTGCTCATAGTTCTGATTCCTTAGGAAGGTGTTGTAATTCTGCTACTGTTGGAAATTTTCTTGAAGACAGATTAGATTTGCCTGCCTGCAGTGGCAGCGCTGATGCTCAAAGCTCTTGTCAGTTACTTAGAAAATGGGCAGTGATAGAAACCACCATTCTCTCTTGCTGTGTTTCTGATTGGCATCCAGTGTGGTGGTGGTGTGCCTTCTCTTCCTTTTCCCTCACTGGTGAAGGGCATGGGGACCTGCAGTCTCCAGAGAACAGGTAGACATCCTGGGTGTACTTACATTGGTCCCAAAGGAGGACGCTCAGAGCCTGTGTTGTTGATTTTTCTGTCACATATCAGATAGGGTGGTCTTACTGCTGAGGGGTTGGGCTTCCCAGGTGGCACAGGTGAAGACTCCACCTGCCGATGCAGGAGACGTTAAGAGATGCGGGTTTGGTCCTTGAGTCGGAAAGATCCCCTGGAGGAAGAAATGGTACCCCATTCCAGTATTCTCGCCTGGAAAATTCCATGGACAAAGGAACTAGAAGGCTACAGTCTGTGGGCTTGCACAGAGTTGGACATGAGTGAACGATTGAACACACACACACATTGCTGAGAGTTTGGAATAAAGAAATAAAAATGAAGATTTAAAATCTGTTTTTTTCTTGTAAATCATTGTAAAAACAACACATGGAAAAAACTCAAGTCATAAATAATTTTAGAATTTCATGGAAACACATACATGAATATTATTTAAGAGGGATTCAAATTAATATCCCTGGTTACAGCCATTGTAAAATCTGATCTTTACTGTCTTTGCTATCTGGTGTAAGTTTCTATGGTCCTTGGTTTCTCCTTTAGTAAAATGAGTACCTGCAGATCTAAGAATCCTTCAAGTTCCTGCGTCCTGTAAAAATTATGTGAAGCAATGGATTTTTTTCTTTTTCAAAAATTTTAATGTATCTCTGTTTTTCCTTGTAACATTAAAAGCTTTATGAGGAATATAGGCTAGGACCTCAGTAGAATAATATAAAAATATCCCTAAGTTCTTACAGCAAACAAAGTAATAAACTTCCTGCAGTTTTCAATCTAGAAAAAGCTTTTCTTAGTAAAATTATTTTAAACTTATTACTATGAAGCATTCTAAGGTAGCCATATAGACTGAAATTTTAGTGATTTGTTTTTAAAACTTCTCTAGACCGCGAAATCACAGTAGTGCTAACCATAACTATGTCCATGTTACTTCGAGAAGACACTTTTGATTCTCTTTTCCTATGTTATCAAACTAGAAGTACATAATTATTTAGATTTTGTATGTAGAGTATTTCCATATAGGAGTTTTCTTGAAACCTAGACAAAAAACAGGAAGAATGGCATGTTGTGTGATCTCAGCCTGTGAAAGTTATGAAAACACATGTGCGTGATGGAGGATCTCCAAGCTCAGAAATAAAAGTTATGAGAGAGACAGAGTTTAAGAACTTGGGCGCTGATTAGGTAACATCTTTCCTGTCTCAGTTTCATCATTTATTAAGTAGAGAGCATAGTATCCATCTCACAGGATTATTGTGAGAATTACATGAGGTCATGTGCTTATACCTACTAAGTATGCAGTACATGTTAACTGCCATTATTGTTGTGGTGGTAGTTGTTAAATATGAGAAGGCTATCTGAGCCAACTCCAAGTTGAACTCAAATACAGATATGACACAACTCCTTCGTTCACCCTCATCTACTTTCCTTAGAAGAATGGCAAGTGAGGAAGAATTATATCTTGTGTCTTCTCCTTTATTGCCTGAAATGTTTCACTTTTTAAAGTTTTGTGCTGGCTGAAATTCTGTATTGTATTTTTTTTAATAATTTTGATTGATGGATATAATATACAAAAAAAATTCCCACCCCACACCATACCCCAAAATCTATTCCACCTGGGGTGTTCTAAACTTGAAAGATAAAAGCTTAGAGAAGATAACATAGGAGATTATATTCATAATCAAAAGATAAACAGATTTTTACAAACAGGGCATAAAATACTTATCATTAAAAAAAAATTGAACTTCATTAAATTTAAGAACCTTTGTTCATAAAACATATCACCAAAAGGATGAGAAGACAGGCTACACAGAAGAGAAAGAAGATATCCAAATGGGGGAAGGAAGGCAGGGAAGAAAGAAAGGGGGGAAAGAAAATTCTGTATCATTAGTAAACAGAAAAAAATACATAGTAAAACTACAATTAAATGCCATTTTATACTGTCCAGATTGGCCAGAATTACATCTGACCATGGCAAGTGTTGTTTAGGAGGTGGAGGAATAGAGATAACCAATGAGAAAAATGGAAATTTTCATTTGATTAAAATGAGTTAAATAAAAGAAGGTGGGTTGCAGAGAGAAGAGAATGTGACGTTTTTGGACCATGAAGCGCTTTAGAGATTAAAGACCAATATGAGAATACGTAGACAACTTCTTTATTTTTTCTTTACTGTATATCACATAATTTCTTTTTCAACTATATGGGGTAAATTTTATCTATGATGGACCTGCTTGGGAATATACATACTTTTTAAAAGTTTTGTTTCTATGGGAAGTTATATTTAAGCTGCAGCCCACTCGCACAAGAAACTTTTGGAATACAAGATGGCTTGGGTTCTGTCAGAACATTATTAGAATGATTTCTCCCTCTGTTTCATGTATAGCATTTCTTAGACATAGGAGTTTGTGTATTTTTCATTCTAATAGACCTTCTTTAAAACTTTGGATAGCTGCTGTGTAAATAGAAACATTATAATCCAGTTATTGATTCCTCTTTTTTTTTAAATTTATCACCTATCAACTGTGATAATTTTACCATAAATTGAAGTCTGTTCTCAGAAAAGGAGATTGATTTTCTATACTAGATTTGTCTATTTATTAACTATTTACCTCATTTAAAGTGTTAGAATTAAAGACTTATTACAGTTTTTAACACAATTTAACCTCACTTCTTAGTCAGAAAGAAGTATATATTGTTTAGCATTAGGGAGAAATATATATGCAAATATGGTCTTCCCTGCTGGCTCAGTGGTGAAAAATCTGCCTACAACGCAAGAGACGTGGGTTGGAGCTGCTGCTGCTGCTGCTGCTGCCCCTAAGTCGCTTCAGTCGTGTCCGACTCTGTGCGACCCCAGAGACGGCAGCCCACCAGGCTCTGCCGTCCCTGGGATTCTCCAGGCAAGAACACTGGAGTGGGTTGCCATCTCCTTCTCCAGTGCATGAAAATGAAGAGTGAAAGGGAAGTCGCTCAGTTGTGTCCGACTCTTAGCGACCCCATGGACTGCAGCCCACCAGACTTCTCCATCAATGGGATTTTCCAGGCAAGAGTACTGGAGTGGGGTGCCATTGCCCTCTCCGGTGGGTTGGAGACAGCGGTTCAATCCCTGAGTGGGAAAGATCCCCGAGAGAAGGAAATGGCAACCCATTCTAGTATTCTTGACTGGGAAATCCCATGGAGAGAGGAGTCTGGCAGGTTACAGTCCATGGGATTGCAAGAGTCAGACACAACTTGGTGATTATACCACCACGTGTATATAGATGTGGGTGTGTATATGTATGTATATAATTTTTTTTCTTCCATCTCATAGGCTGTCACAACTTTGGATTATAGTCTTGTTTTGTGAGCTCAAATTCATGTGTGTTAAATTTGTAGATGTGATTTGCAGACAAAAGAATTTTGTTTTATCTCCCCTAACCTTTTAGGGGGCTTCCCAGGTTGCCCTAGTGGGAAAGAACCCTCCTGTCAATGCAAGAGACATAAGAAATGTGGGTTTGATCCCTGGGTTGGAGAGATCCCCTGGAGGAGGGCATGGCAACACACACCGGTATTCTTGCCTGGAGGATCCCATGGACAGAGGAGCCTGGCAGGCATAATATAGTCCATAGGATCGCAAAGAGAAAGGACTGAAGTGATTTCGCACAGCACATTTTGCCATTACAGTCATGCATTTTAGTTGGTATAAAGTCTAGTCTTCCCCTCCCGCCCCAACCCATGCTCAGTATAAAAAACTTTAGCCTTTCCTTTTTTTTTTTTTTCTGTTCATCAATAGTGTACCATTTGGAAGAGGCACTTCTTTTTATTGGGTTGGCATACTATGTGAAGTAGCTTGGTTTGGGCAGGGTGCTTGACTTGTTAACTGACATGATCTTGCCTTATCTAATTCTCATTTATAGGATGAGTTATGGTTAACAACAAAGTAAAAGAACTGTCTCTTCTGCAAATGAGATCTTGAACCATTTCCTCATTTCCTATCATCCACATAGCTTAGAGAGCAGGTTAAAAACCGTTTAAGGTTCTCAGCTCTTATTGTGCTTTGAAAAACACTTAATTAATCTTGTTAAATATCACCTTCATGATCATAATCATAACCTTAAGGAAAAGAGTGCCTCTTTCCTTTGGCCCATTTGTTCACGGTGGGTGATCTTCTTAGTGCTGAGATTTTCTTTCAGCCTAAATGCTAAAAAATTCAGTATACAGTCATTAATAGAGATGACAGCTACAGTAGCATTGTACTTATGAATATTCATGAAGTGAAATCCATAGCATTAATTACATTAATTTACATACCTGAATATAAGTGAACCATAAGTGATAGCTAAGTCTAAAAAAAAGAAACAAAAAAACCCTTAGTAGCCGTATATTGTATGCTTTTAAAAAAATAAATGCTATTTAATAAGGGTGGAGATGACATTTCTTTCAAAAGGCATTTGGGTATTTAGAGTTAAAGATGTTTTTAGTTAAGGATTAAATCACAGTATAATCCCTACAGTATTCATAGGATTTTGTAGGGCTTAAAAACGTTCTTTAAAGGATGAGTATATAAAGAAAATATATGATTGAGCACAGGAGAAATCTTTTATATGAATAAGGGAATTAGTGGTTACTTGATTCTTTGTTTAATTGAGGTATAGTTGACTTACAACATTACGTTAATTTCAGGTATGTAACAGTGGTTCAGTATTTTTATAGATTATACTCCATTTAAAGTTATTACAAAATAATGACTGTATCCTTTTTACTTCTTTGTTTTATACATAGTAGTTTGTCTCTTAATCACATACTCCCCCTTTAGTTTTAGTTTTTTAAAAAATTTTATTGTATAGTTGATTTATAATGTTCTGTTTAATTTCTACTGTACAGCAAAGCGACTCAATTATACACGTATACACTCACTGTTTTTCATAGTCTTTTCTGTTATGGTTCAAGATATTGAATATAATTCCCTCTGCTATACAGGAAGACCTTCTTGTTTATCCATCCTATATGTGATAGTTTGCATCTGCTAATCCAAAACTCCCAATTCTTCCCTCCCCCGCCCACCTGGCAACCACAGTTCTGTTCTCTATATCTGTGTGTCTGTTGCACAGATAGTTCCTTTTTGTCATATTTTAGGTTCCACTTATCAGGATACCAAATTTGGCCCACACCCCTATCTTGCCCCTCCCCAGTACTTGATTCTTATTTGGGGTCATAGCTGTTTCAGTCAGTGAGTTTTAAATTCAACATATTCTTTTGAAAGGAGTCATGATTGGAAATAATTCATATTCTATGAGAATGAGATTTATTTTCACCCAGTTTTGTGATTGAGAAACTCTAATTTCAGAAAAGTTTCATGTGTGTGTGATTAGAGATTAAAAGCATATGTGCTATAGAGATAGTATAACAGCTATCGTGGTTATGAAAGATTTTAAAATCTAAGCCAAAACGCCATAACTTTAATTTCTTTAAAATAGTTGATGTTCTTCAAAAAAAAAAATAAAAGATTTGATGTTGAACATCATTTTTGCCTCAAAGATACACAGATTATGTTTGTTTTCAAATGAATTGTCCTTGAAACAGCATATCAGAATTAACTAGTTAGCCTCATTGTATTCAATCAATATTTGAAAAACTGACTGAAGTATTTTCAGTTAATATAATACTTTACAGTGACACCAAGAAGGATTTTGCATTAATAAGTGCAAAATAAAATTTAAATTATTTTGGTTCAGTTCAGTTCAGTCGCTCAGTCATGTCTGACTCTTTGCGACTCCATGAACCACAGCACGCCAGCCTCCCTGTCTATAACCAACTCCTGGAGTCTACCCAAACTCATGTCCATTGAGTCGGTGATGCCATCCAACCATCTCATCCTCTGTCATCCCCTTCTCCTCCTGCCCTCAATCTTTCCCAGCATCAGGGTCTTTTCAAATGAGTCAGCTCTTTGTATCAGGTGGCCAAAGTATTGGAGTTTCAGCTTCAACATCAGTCCTTTCAATGAACACCCAGGACTGATCTCATTTAGGATGGACTGGTTGGATCTCCTTGCAGTCTAAGGGATTCTCAAGAGTCTTCTCCAGCACCACAGTTCAAAAGCATCGATTCTTCTACGCTCAGCTTTCTTCACAGTCCAACTCTCACATCCATACATGACCACTGGAAAAACCATAGCCTTGACTAGATGGGCCTTTGTTGGCACAGTAATGTCTCTGCTTTTCAATATGCTGTCTAGGTTGGTCATAACTTTCCTACCAAGAAGTAAGTGTCTTTTAAAAAATTTCATGGCTGCAATCACCATCTGCAGTGATTTTGGAGCCGAAAAAAATAAAGTCAGCCACTGATTCCACTGCTTAACCATCTATTTGCCATGAAATGATGGGACCAGATGCCATGATTTTAGTTTTCTGAATGTTGAGCTCTAAGCCAACTTTTTCACTCTCATTCTTGTATTATTTCTATTTTGTATGTTTAGAATATATATTGTATGTAATTTAATAATGTATTATTTAGATTTTTATGCATATAATCAGTACAGTGAAACATACATATAACTTATAAATGAAATCATATAGTACCTGGCAGGAGTGTTCAGTCAGAAACAGTTGTTGAAGACTGTTGACTTAAAGGGTGATGGAGAAGACAGTGGGGTGACACAGGCCATCACTCTGCTTACTCCCCATTTCACAGTAAGACCTTTGGCAAGTCACCTGTCCTGTCCACAGTGTGGCCATCTTACCTGTGTATGTATAGTGGACTGACTGACAAATTAGTACAGTGTGGTGTCAACTGTGGGTAGAAATTGCTGAGAGCAAGCACCCTTCTGATGGTCTCACAGGGGAATTTATTTCCAGAAGATTGAAAAACACTGGAAACTACCACAACATTGTAAAGCAATTTTATTCCCATAAAAAAAAAGAAAGAAAGAAAAACACTGGACCCCTTGAGAGCTATATTTGGTCACCAATCCTGAGTGCTTGGTAAAGTGCTTTCATCTTTTGGAGGACAGCAAATTTCTAAATAAAATTAATAGCATTATTATAGTAATAGATGGAACAAAAAGTAATTATCTTTTTGGATGGCATATTTTTTTTAACTGTTCTCTGAATGAATAAAAATTAGACTGTACACAAGGTTTTGTTAAAATGTTCTCTTTCCCTTTTAAAATTTCTAATAAAATATCAGTATTAAATGATTAATTGCTCACTCTTATTACAGCATATAAATCAAGCATAATGGATGGCTATGTAGTTGCTTGGGCTAACTTAATAGGAAAAGATGTATCCCCCACAAAATCATAATTATGTCCTGTGTGCAATTTTTCATCTTTTTATTTTATTTAAGATTTATTTATTGATTATTTTTGGCTGTGCTGGGGCTTTCTCCAGTTGTAGAGAGCAGGGAACTACTCTTTGTTGGGCTTTCCCTAGTTGCAGAGCACAGAATCTTGGCGTGTGTGAGGGCTCAGTAGTTGTGGCTCAAGAACTTAGCTGGCCTGTGGGATCCTCCCCATCAGGTATCGAACCATGTTCCCTGCATTAGCAGGCAGATTCTTAACCCCTAGAGCACCAGAGAAGCCCTCACCTTTTAAATAATGGTTTCTTCCATATATCAAATTCCGTTTTAGGTGTAATGGATGTATACTTTCAGCTAATTGTATGGGTTTCCCTGGTGGCTCAGATAAAGAATCGACCTGCAATGCGGGAGACCTGGGTTCAATTCCTGGGTTGGGAAGAGCCCCTGGAGGAGGGCATGGCAACCCACTCCAGTGTTCTTGTCTGGAGAATCCCCATGGGCAGAGGAGCCTGGTGAGCTACAGTCCATGGGGTCACAAAGAGTCAGATACGACTGAGCGACTAAGCACACAACTTTGGTATATTGGGACAGTTGACATTTATACAATAGTGATTTTATTTGAAGTGATGATATTTGACTAATTGCCAGATTTTCCAAGGGTTTCATATTGACTTTTCATCAAACATTACTGATTTTCCTTCTTACTATGGAATTTATTGATCCACAACACTGTGGCAAGCATAATGAGGTTTTAAAGATCTCTGCCTGCAGAGATCACATTCAAGTAGTAAATATTAGTATTTAGATATCAGATGCTTTTGTTAAAAGAAATGCTTCCTGTGGTGCAAAATTTACAAAACAAGAACACAAAACCTTTCTATAGGTTACTTTCCAAATTGTTAATAAATATCTGGTTTTGTCATTTTTAGCTTGCTTCATTGAACTTTGAAGAGATTGTACAAATGAAAGCAAATCAAAGTAGATTAGCTTACTTTTTTCTTTCCTTTAGATTTTAGGCATGGAGTCCCTTTCCATTAAATTACTCTAGTGAGAGTATCTAAACTTTTTTATTATGCTCGTGTTTTAAAAGCTCGTTCAAGTTGATATTTTTCAAGTTTTCTTATGATAAAACAGTATTTCATTCAGACTGTTATCATTTGTAGCTGCTATTTTTCATAATCAAAATATTAAAGAAGACTGACAATTACTATAGACAGATTATTTCAGGTCGTTAGTGCTGTGGGATACCAATGAAATATCATTCTGAATCATAATAGAATTTCCCCATTTGCTTTATTTTCAACACAGATTTTGTATTAGAACTACAAATATGGCTAGGACAGTGGCTCTGAACCTAACTGTACAGCAGGATGATTTGAAACCTTTTAAAATTTTACAAGCCCCAGGCCTCAAGGATATCTTCAAGTCTTTCAGGTGTTCTCTTTGCATAGGCAGAATTGAGGAATACATAGGTGTAGGAGAGCAGATGGTCAGTAGCATAGGTGAGAAGTACTGTAATTATCTAGTGATAACCTCACTGGTTAAGCTTCAGAGCCAGAAGTAAGGGGGCAAAGGCTCTGAACTCTTGAAATATAGTGGCTATTAAAGTTTTTCACATTAGCCCAAAAAGACGTCTTTGACCTTGCTTATGTCTAATCCTGATAGTTCTAGTTATGTGATTTCTCCAGCCTTGATAGATGGGAGGGAAGCATCAAAATCAAACTAGGACGCTGTTGGTAAAAGAAGTTATAGCTGTCAAGCATGGGAAGATAGCACAAACAGCTGCCTTAGATCCTGGTTGCATGAATGGTCGTATGATAGTCGTATGAATATGTTGACCTTCTGTCTAATGTTGACCTTCATCTAATCTACCAGAGATGGTAGATTATGATCGGTATTCTCTGATTGAGGAAACAAGATAGTTTTTGTACATTTTAGAAAGATTTTTCAATTTTAAGTTGATTAAAGCAAAGAAGGTGTAAAGATTTTATACCTAAAATATTTATTTACCTGAAAGATTCACTTCTGTAGAATGATAGTGTGTTCCCCAATAGTAGCAGATAAATGAAGCATTAATAGGCTTGTGAAAACGAGGGGGGAAAGCTACTGTATCTATTTGGCCAGATACGGTTTTTAAATGTCGATAGTAAAAGTATCTATTTCAGAATCTTAAATTAACATAGCCAAATTATAGCTTTTTTCATTTGCTGTATGCTTTTCCATTTTTTTTTTTTAATATTTTCTTCTCCCCCACAGCAATCTCATGGTTTAGGCAGGCCTATCTGGCTCCAGATTGCCGAGTCTGCTTACAGATTCACTCTGGGCTCAGTTGCTGGAGGTGAGTGACATGTCTGTGTGCCGTTTCAAGCTTGTGTTCATGTAATATTATCTCACTAGACTGGGACAGATCAGCAAAGGTGCAGTTCATTGTTCGCAAGGGTCACGAGTTCAGGGCTTTCTGAAGTGTTCTTTATTTTAACCTATGATCAGAGGACTTGTCATAGCACAGCCACAGCCCCTGTGGCTCCAGTCTGTCTTCAGGACGAAAGCCTCTGGAGTCACGTGGACATCTTGGCTGCGTGTGCATTCCGCTGGTTATCATGGGTAAAGCCAGTATGAAGACGTGGAGACTAAGACTGTTTTTTGGTGTTAGGAGTGAGGGAAGGTGGGAAATCAAGATTTGGGGTACAAATCCCAGACGCTTAAGAAATAAAAGAACCTCTTAAAGTGATTGACTTTTGCTTTTCTGCTTGTGTTTGGCGTCTTGCTTTTTCTTCCCCCTTTCATCTTTTGTTGGTTGAAGAATATCTAGACTTGTTAGTGATTTGCTAAAATGAACCTCCCTTCTCTGCTCTTGGGCAAAATTTAACAGGCCTTTTTTTTTTTCTGGCTTAATTCTCTCCATAGAATATGTGTAAAACCTGAAGTTGCTTTGTTGAGAAGAACCTAGTAGATGTGATTAAAATACTTAGGATTTTTCAAAACAAGCCTGAACTAATGAAACTATTATTTTTTCTTTTCAGTCTCAGTTTTAGAAGTTGCAAAGCATGTTTTTGTTTTCAACAGTTGAGAAATTTAATACTCTAATTCATGTTATGAATTTTTTAGTGCCTGAGATAGTCTGAAGCATGGCCTTTAAAAAAAAAACAAAAACTGGGTTCTTAATAGCTGTAACTAAGGTCAATTTACCAAAGTGCTGTAGTAAACTAAATTGTAAATTTATAGCCACTTCTGTGTACATATGTAGTTATTTTAAGGGGTAACTGGTATAATATATGGACACTTATTGGAACATATAAAGAAATATGTTATATATAATAGTTTAATGTTAAAGAAAATTGAGTGTTGACTAATGTTGGTGACAACTTGAAAATTCGCTACCGTTGTTCTCTGTAGCAGCTGTATTTATGGGTCCCAGTAGTTGCTAGCCTCTGATCCTTCAGCTGTGTATGAAAGAAAGAAAAACTATAGAAAGTCTCTTTTGTGAGAATAGATACTGTGTTCTATTTCCTAGTCCTCTGAGATGAGATTTGTTGTCCTTACAGATTCTCCATTTAATTGTGCTCTCTTTTAAGCCTAAAAATTGTTTGTTTTATTTGTAGCTGTGGGGGCCACCGCAGTATATCCTATAGATCTGGTGAAGACCCGCATGCAAAACCAGCGTGGCACCGGCTCTGTTGTGGGAGAGCTGATGTACAAAAACAGCTTTGACTGTTTTAAGAAAGTCTTGCGTTATGAGGGCTTCTTTGGACTCTACCGGGGTGAGTAAGTGAATCTCAGCTGCTGAAGTGAGTGAGTTTGTCTCACCACAGCAGACTTGGCCTCACTCATTATGAAAATCAGTGCATAGCCTGTTCAGTCAGACCGGGGCTGTTTTTCTTTTTATTGTCTCCTTGTTCATTTCCCCTTTTTACATTCTTGCTGGTAACTAGCTGTATTAGTCTGCAGACAAGGTCTTTATTTCTTATTTCTGCCATCCAAAGCCTGCATTTGTCCCAACATCAGTTTGTAGTCACTGTGCTCTTACCAGCTGAAGCACATACAAGGATGACAGGTAAGAAATAGAGAGCTGCTTTTCTCGGTGAATTATAAAGGAGAAATAACACCTCTTCTCTGTGAAAGAGAAGCCAAGCTGCCCCTTGAAGGTGAGTTTACTCTCTATGCACTTGTTTCAGCTGAAGTAGCGAATTTTGTTGTCTCTTCCAAGGAGACCATTCATAAGTCTTTGCCAGTGAGTCATCTGAAGTTTAAAAAAAAAACAGCAAAGGAAGGCTTTTTGCTCCAAGTCTCATTCTTGCTCCATTCCTCCTCTTAGCTTAGAGGTGCTGAGTGGAAGCAGACTGTCTTTTGCAGGGAATTTGATCACCAGCTGTAAGCTGAGCACAGTGCTGTCGGCGTCAGAGGCAGCAGCCCATGCAGGATTCTCCCCACCACCGTCGGCTTTGTAGGAACTTGTTCTCTTGGGAGAGGGAGACTTTCATGTACGTGTTTTCACATTAGAATTTAGAGTTTCCTTTGGGAGGGAGATTAATTTTTTAATCCCTTTGGGCGCCACTTGGAATTCTTTGAAAAACTCTCTACATGCTCAGGTCCAGGGCATTTATGTAGTTTACTGTACTTATTTGTTTGCACACACAGTCTCGTTAACCCTGAGCTCATCCTGAGCCTGAACAAAGCTTTATGCTCGTGGACAGGATATGTGCAGATACTCAAGTGGAAACGTAGTTCTGATATACTTGAAGGAGCGGGTCACAGGGATGTTTGTTTTTGGCATTTTATTTAGAACAAGAGAAGAGAGTGGTTCTGGAATCAAATTAGGCTCAAATACCCTGCCCTTGAGAAGGAATGTGATGAATTTTCTTAAGATATTCAGAACTCTAGCCTGTCTTAAATTCTAGCCATACAATGTGCGCAGAGGTGTACATTATCTAGAATGCAGATCTGTGCATGTCCGTCTTGTTTGAGACTTTATTAATCACTGCATATCTGAATTCTGTTTATGTGAAACCTGAGGGTTAAGTGGTGCTAAGTGGTTTTTTCCTTTGACATCTCCAGTTGAATAAGACTCTTTCTCCCTGTTGGGTATACTTTAAACGAGAAGGAAGCTACACATACACACTGCACAGCTTACCTTCTCAATAGATGGATGCTTACACAAGATTTTATTTGAGAGCGATGTCATATTATTTGGGTCCAGTATAGCAAGTTGAGGGTAGGGGGTGAAGAAATTATTCGCTTCATTTAAGATGTGAGCTGATAAAATCAGTCCTTTAAATGAGAAACTCGTATATTGGGGGGAAGACTGTAGGAGTCCTGTGTATGAACACTGTGTTGAGATTGTCATATATTGTTTAGAGCTGGTCCATTATTTTGTCAGATGATTGACAAAACTGTTGACAGATTAGCCTAAATTTCTTTATAGGCAGCAATGATAAAATGACATAAACTATCAGTACTGTATTAAAATTCCATGAGCCTTACTGAGGCAAGTTGTAAAACAAATACTCATGCTGACATGCTTGTATGGGGATCAGATTAAAAGTAATAAGGCCTGATAATCATAAGAGAAAGTTAAGACTGCCATCTGCTGATTTATTCTTTTAAATCAGCTGCTACCCATTAAAGGTGTGTGCCGATTTGTGTTTGTCATTGATAATTCAGTTTGACTGACAGTAGCCTGTATATACGATTACTTGCTGGCTCTCAACTCGTAGAAAATCACTCAGCAATATCCTCAAAGTAGGCTTAAGATCAACAGTGAGCATGCAAACACATACATAATTTTCCCTTGCCTGGATAATTTAAAGGCTATAATATGTTTATTGTTAGCATCTTTAAAAACTGTATGCAAAAATGTATTTTAACGATTTGGATAATCTGTGTGCTTTAGAAAGTTGAGCCTTGTGAATAGCTACAGATGTTGAATTGTTTATATATTTTTTTCTTTTGCAGCCAGCCTGGAAATTTTAACTTTCTAAGAATAATGGTTTCCTTTATTTTAGGAGAATTCTTTTGAAATGACTTATGTTTGACATATATTAGTACATAGGCTAACAGTGGGCTGTGTTTTGCTTGTAGAGCATACCCATTAATTGATACTTTAAGCTGCATTTTTCTTTATAGTTTTGGCTTTCTTTTAAATGAGCACTAAATTCTGCATTTCTCTAAAGAGAAAATTATGGAAGTTGATTTTCTGTAACAGCCAAGCCACTGCGTGCTATTACACAGGTAGCATCATTTGTGGCAGAACCTGGTCTGCTTAACAGGATGCTTTCCAGAGCTTTTCCAGGCATACATCATTGGCTTCTCTAAAATGTCTATGTACGTTAGTATGTTGTTGGTTGTAAAGAGGGGGAATGTGGTTCTATTGTTGTTGGTAGTGTTCTGAAAGTAGAGAAGATCCATGGGCTCCATTGCTTCCTCATACTTTTTGAGAGGTGTTAGATCACTAGGCTTTAAAGGAAGCATGTTTAAGAAAAGGATTTATAGCAACAGACAGTATGACATTGTATTTGACATAAATAATTATTATATACATATGCATAGTTTTTAGGCTAATCCATTTTTTCCCATTTTCATGAAAATCCTAAGATGTTTGATGGGGAAATAATGTGGGGGGAAATGCCTTATTGGGCTTGTATGTTCATGTCTAGTACACCTATGTTGCTAACGATTCTCTCTGTTTACCTAGGTCTGATACCGCAACTTATAGGGGTTGCTCCAGAGAAGGCCATTAAACTGACTGTAAGTGACTGACTCATTGAATTTATGTCATTTGTTTAGATTATCACTAAGCCAAAAATTAAAACTGCTGCTGGGACTTCCCTGGTGGTCCAGTGGTTAAGCCCCACACTTTCATTGCAGGGCCCCCAGGCTCATTCCCTGATTGGGGAACTAAGATCCCTCATGCTGTGCGGCATGGCAAAAAATTTAAAAAACCAAACAAACCAAAACCGATGCTGCTAAGACTAGCACACTGTCGAGGCATTTGTAAAATTTTGAATTTATATGTAGACATCTGCTAATTTTAAATTTTATATGAGACAAGTATTTTGCTGACTTGGAAAACTAATAATGTACCACTAAAGGCAGTGATTGGGAGTTCTGGTTAATTAATGTTGTCTTTCTAATTAGGTTAATGATTTTGTCCGGGACAAATTTACCAGGAGAGATGGCTCCATTCCACTTTTAGCAGAAATCCTCGCTGGAGGTTGTGTAAGTATTAATAGTGTGATTTCTCACAACAAGTATGTTCCTTTAGCCTTTTTGCACACCAGATATAATACCTGAGTGACATCTCCTCGAGCTCAAGGAATTCTAAGCAGTTTTCTCGGATTGTATGATTGTTTTAAATATTTTATTGCCTAATCTAACTGGTTTTGAGGCAGAAAAGGGTATTTTTGTTAGCTCAGTCTGTTAGAAGCTCCTGAAACATTACTTTTCACACTTTTTGAAGTTCTAATTCTGTTTCTTTTTAAATACCACAGACAACAGTGGATAGAGTTACCATTTATTTTTATTTTTATTGACTGGAGTAAGTGTGAGATGACTGATTAATTGGACCCTTTTATTTTAGGTGTAGGATTGAGTAAATCATTGTAGTATCAGTACAACGTCCCTTCTTTTAGGGACCAGAGCAAGCAACCATAAATATGTTGAAGCTGTTGACAGTTCTGAACACAGAGACTTTATCTTTAAAATGTGAGCATGACATTGGATTTTGTCCAATTCTCAAATCTAAGTTTGCAGCTCAGCTAATTTGTGGTGTCCCTTTCACATTTAGTAGTACCTAAGTTGTTTAATCCATTTTGTCCCTGAAACCTTTAACGACTTCCATTTGACTTGGCTGACAGTCTTGGCTCAATCCTCTTCAGTTGTTTGTGGAACTGAGGTGATGAGGTCAGTGACCTTTGCGGCTTTTAATTCAGAGAAGATGCCCTGAGGGTCAGAGAGAGAGGTCGCTCTGGATTCTCCTTCATGCTGTTTGTCGGCCTGGTGCATACTTAGGTCCTTACCTTTCTGCAACCACGGCTCTTACAGAGGAGGTAGCTTGGTGCACTCCCTGTGTGCTTATGTGTGTTTGCTTCTACCCCGTCACGTATGCCCAAGTGCATTCTCAGAAAGAAGACTCATGTCTCTGGGTATCTCTCTTTTTTTCATGAAGGACAAATAATAGGCATAGACTAAGACCTTTGCTAGCTCTTACTATAGTTTCTCTTCGTCTTTACTCCAATTAGATGCTACAGTTGTTTCTCTTCAAATTAAAGACCCATTGCAAATCATATTATTTTTCTCAGTGGTTTTAGTTTTAATTTGGTTAAGAAATTTCCTAACTCAGTTTTGCCACAACACATGTTATACATTTGTCAGAAATCTCTCAAGTCATGTTCTCTTGTTCCATATAGATAATTATTTGTTTCCATTTGTAATATCCAGAGGTTTTTGCCCATGAAACTGACGTGTTCCCCCATGTCTGACCTGTGACCTAAGTAGTTACATTACGATCAGGTATTTGGTTCCTTCGTTCTTCCCAGGTAAAGACCCTGTTTCTAGGTTTGAACTTTGGGAATTTCTGTTGAAGTCTGGGGGTACCTCGAGGGTTGTATTGACACTCTACATTTCTTCCTTGATCATGACTCATTTCTGGAGGCTTTGATGGATTGTCTAGCTGGAAATTGACCGCATGAAAAATAGTTAGGTTGGGCTCTAGGCAGAATGATTTCATTGTCTGCAATTCTTCACCACAAACACTTCTGCTTCCCTCTTCCCTCTAAATCTCTTCATTCAAGGATAAAAGGAAATGTACAATTATTAAGTTTCCACTGATAAATTCGATCACACTACAGTGTAAGTGATTGGTGAAGCACAATATGCTACTTCTCCCAAAAGTCTACTTATTTCACTGGAGAATAAAGCCCTAAACAAAGAAGACGTCTCTGTTGATACACTGTCAGGCATTGTGGAATATAGGAGTAGTCTTTCTGCTGAATGATATCTGGTAAGCAATCACCAGGTAAACACTAGGAAGAGTGGCTACCTGAGGGGTAGGTAGGTAGTAGGGTGCGTGTGTGTGTGTGTGTGTTGCTCAGTCATGTCTGATTCTTTGCAACTCCATGGACTGTAGCCTGCCAAGCTCCCTGTCCCTGTGTGTGTGTTGCTTAGTCATGTCCAACTCTTGGCAACTTTGTGGACTGTGGCCCACCAACCTCCTCTGTCCATGGAATTCTCCAGGCAAGAATACTGAAGTGAGTAGCCAGTCCCTTCTCCAGGCGATCTTCCCAGCCCAGGGATTGAACCTGGGTCTCCTCCGTTGCAGGCAGGTTCGTTACAGTCTGAGCCACCAGGGAACCCTGATCATAAAAACGTTAGGATCCTGGGTATGGGTAGTGGTAGAATGTGGAGTGCCCTATGGGTGTTTGGCTAAATGCTGTCAGTGCCACCAGGCAACAGGAGTGTGGTCACTCAGTTTTAAAGATGTACTTAATGTGTTAGCCTAACGCATGTATTGACTAACGCATGTATAGGTTTTTTTCTTAGCAGAAGGGTCAGCTAGGACCAGGGCCTCAGGTTCCCTACATGTGCAAGGGAAAGTCTACTGCTCTGAAAATGACTGTGCTGTCCTTTAGGCAAAATGATGTGCACTGCCTGGATCATGCAGTAACCAAGAAATGAAACTATCTGGTCCTTAAGCATTATGTGTTTTCTTGTTTTTTGTTTTGTGATCTGTTTTTTAAAGTATATGATATTAGATACATGCAAAAGAGAACACATTATATAGATTAAAAGTTATAATAAAATGAGCATCCATAAACCTACTACTCCAACCAAATATTGCTATTATCATTGATGCTGGTTTTTGTTTTTATTCTAGTACTGATCAGCTAGAACGCTAATGAGCAGTAGGGACTTTTCTTATTGGGTTGAACATTTTATAGGCATGGTCTCATTATCCTTTCTAATTGGAGTTGAAGAAAATAAAACCTGAGAGAAGATATAGCACTTAGTGAATGACAAAATTGACAGTCAAACCACTTTTGTCTCCAAATCTCTGTTAGTACATATTTGGTATGCTTTCATTCTCTCTTTCTTTCATTTATTCATTCTCATTCAACAAGCTGTCAAGGCTGAGAAAGATTTAGAGTTTCCTCCTGTGCAAGGAACCAGACTTAAGATATGTTTATATCTCATAGAAAAAGGGTAGTTCTGACCATTCTCACCAGATAATCTTAAGTCTAATCATATTCCACTTTGGTAATTTGAAAGTAGAATTTATTATCATGATTTACTTCATTTTTACATGTCACCAAAGAAAATACATGCTTATGATTATAATTCATCATAATAGCTACCATTTCTTGAGCATCTTGTACTAGACTGAACACTTTATAGGCATTATCTCTTTGTTATTCCCAGCTATTAATACAGTTGAAGAAATTAAAAGCTCAGTGAAATCAAGCACTTAGTTAATGGAAAAATTGAGATACAAACCACTTCTGTCTCTGAATCTGTATTCTTTCATATTTGGTATATGTTTCTATTCATTCAGTCTTTCATTCATTCTCTGATTCGTTGAATGATTGATATGTTTAAGGAGAAGTTTTGAAATAACAGCTTTATTGAGATACAATTCATATGTCATGTAATTCCCCACACATGAAGTAAACAATTCAGTAGCTTTTAGAATATTCATAGAGCTGTGCAGTTATCAGTATAGTCAATTTAGAACATTCTTATCCCCCAAAGAAACCTATGACCCTGTCTCTAATGATTCACCATTTCTGGACATCTCTTATAAATGGAATCAAACAACATGTGGCCTTTTTTTCTGGCTCCTTTGACTCAGAGTAGTGTTTTCAAGGTTCATTCATGTTGTGGTATGTATCAGTATTTCAAGCCTTTTTATTGCTGAGTAATATTTCAGCATAATTATATACAGGTAATACCTATATATAATATATATAAGTAATACCTATAAATAATATATAAGTAATACCATATTTTGTTTATTCATTCATCAGTTGTTAAACATTTGGGTTTTTTCCACCTTTTAGCTTTATGATTAAGATTTGCTGTGAACATTGATGTAAAGAGTTTTGTGGACATATGTTTTCATTTCTCTTGTGTATATACTTAGGAGTAGAATTGGTAGGTCATATGGTAACTCTAATTAGTATTTTGAGGACCTGTGAGACCATTTTGCAAAGTATCTGCACCATTTTGCAGTCCTCCCAGCAATGTATGAGGGTTCTTATTTTTCCACATTTTGGCCAATACTTACTATCTGTCCTTTATAGACATCCTAGTGGGTATGTGGTGGTATCTTACTGTGACCTAATGACTGACACTGTTGAGCATTTTTTCATGAATGTACTGGCATTTATATGCCTTTGGAGAGCAATCTATTCAGAATATTTGGCCATTTTTAGTTGGGTTGTTTGTCTTATTATTGAATTATAGGAGTTCTTTATATATTTAGTGTACCTTATCAGATATATGATTTCCAGATATTTTTCACTTTCTTGACTGTCCTTTTGCAGAATTGAACTTTGATTTTAATGAAGTTCAACTTACCTTTATTTTTTGTTGTTGTTTGTGCTTTTCATGTCATAGCTAAAGAAGTCATTGCCTAATCCAAGATCATAGAGATTTATACCTCTGTTTTCTCCTAGGGGTTTTATAGTTTTAGATTTTACATTTAGCTCTTTGATCTTTCACAGAAATTTTTAACCTTATTTTGCAGTATTTTGCTTTGAGCAGAGGTATTACCAAATGAAGGTTTCCTTTTTTATCGTCAACATCTTGTTATATTTCCTCTTAATGTTTTTAATTACATGATCGTGTGCATGTACATGGACACATGCACACATGCATGCACAATATTTTTTAAACCAGGTCCAGTTTTGTTAACTCTGACTTCCTAATTGGAAATGCAAGCAGCTCTCACTGCTTTTAAGGGCAGCAGAAAATCACAGTGGAGCGTCTCACTTTGGAAATAGATATGACCTTTGGGAAAAAAATTATAAACAGAGTGTGCATTTTCATAATTTAAATCTTCATCATGAACATTAGCCAAACTTACTTTATATCTATATTAAAGTCTTCTCAAGAAACACTTACTAGTTCAGAATTTATGATTTAGGTGTGATTGCTTGTTTTTTGTTGTTGTTGTTTCTATAACTTGAATTTTAGAGTTAATAATTTCTCCACTCTTTTTTAGGTGGAGATGGGATAAGAGTGTATACATGTGTGTACAGTTACTCAGTAAATATCTGTTATGGGTGCATATGAGTAATGTATATGTAATAACAGGCTTCAAATAATTTTTCTCATTGTTCTCATAGGTAAGCCATTCTTATCAGGATGTATGTTTTTATTTTTCTATAAGAAAGTCTCTCTTTATTTATGTATAAGTATATACATATTTGTATATACACACATGTCCATATCAGACATAAATATAATTGTTTAATTATGATATCTGTTGTGGAGAATAATACTATGTCAACTCAGAATTTTTCAAAGTACTTTCACCTACACTATTACCATCTCTTATAAGATGGGTAGATGAGGAACAGAAGCTCGAAAAGTCTACCTCTCACCTCAGTCACACAGCTAATATATGTTGCAGTTTTCATGTATTCCCAAGTATTTTGATTTTAAGATCATCTCCTTTTGTTCTGTGATACTATCTTAGGAAATCAAATCAAGGCCTTGTCCATTTTTCAAAATAAATCTAGATGAGTCCATTCAACTTTGTAGTGGCTTTTCTTTTTTAAAAAATACTATATGGATGTATATTACAATAATTTAACATATATCTGAATATATATGTTATTTAGATATAACAATGTATAAAAACATCTTATATGTCAGCTTAATGAGTTTTAACAATTGTATACACCCATGAAATCAGCACTCAAGAGTGAGATGAAGAACATTTCACCCCAGGAAATTAATTCATGCCTCTTTCCAGTCAGTCATGCTTCCCCTCCCCCAAGGAGCCACTGTTCTGATTTCTGTCAACAGTTTTGTTTCTTCTTGGATTTCATATCAACAGACTCATACAAAATGCTTTCTTTTATGGTTAACCTCTTTTGCTTAATAAAGTGTTTTCAAGAGTCATCCTTGTGTGGGTATCAATATCGGTTTTTTTGTTTGTTTTAATTTTACTAAAGATTATTCCATGGTATGAATTAACTACAATTTGCTCTCCATTCTTCTATTGAAGGACATTTTGGGTTGTTTTCAGTTTTTATCTATTATAAATAAGATTGTTATAAACATTATTTAGTACCTAAGAGTAGACTAGGGTAGATGTATATTCAGTTTATTATAAAAGAAACTGCCAGTTGGTTCTTTGACGTGGATGTATCATTTTACAGTCTCATCAGCAGTGTACAAATATTCCAGTTATTCCCCATTCTCAAAATGTTTGATATTTTTAGTCTGTTTTAGTTGTTCTGGTTGGTCTGAAATGATATCTTGTTGTGGTTTTAATTTGCATTTCTCTGATGCCTAGAGATATTGAGCATGCTTTCGTGTGTTTATTGGCTGTTTATCTTTTTTGGTGAATTGTCTGTTCTAGTCTTCTGGTTTTATTAGGTTACTCATTGTTACTGTTGATTTGTAGGAGTTCTGTATACATCATGGATACAGTCTGTTGTCAGATATATGTGTTATGAATATTCTTCCCAGTGTGTGACTTATTTAATGGTAATGGTTTTATGAAAGAAAAGGATTATGTGAATTTCTTAGACATGTCCGTAAACCTAAGTGGGAAAAAATTTAATGTCTCTCTGAGTCAACAGAGAAGTCCCTTGAAAAGTCTAAAGGGACTGACCTATATGTATTTTCTAATGATCTCTCTGGTTAAGTATCTGTTTGTATGTTGTTAAACTCTAGCCAGAGCACTTAGGAGCTGCCCTGGTAGCTCAGCTGATAAAGAATCTGCCTGCAGTGCAGGAGACCCTGGATCGATTCCTGGATCAGGAAGATCCCCTGGAGAAGGGATAGGCTACCCCCTCCAGTACTCTTGGGCTTCCCTGGTGGCTCAGACAGTAAAGAATCTGCCTGCAATGCGAGAGACCTGGGTTCAATCCCAGGTTTGGGAAGATCTCCTGGAGGAGGGCATGGTAACCCACTTCAGTATTCTTTTTTTATTTTATTTTATTTTTAAACTTTACATAATTGTATTAGTTTTGCCAAATATCAAAATGAATCCGCCACAGGTATATATTCTTGCCTGGAGCATCCCCATGGACAGAGGAGCCTGGGAGGCTGCAGTCAATGGAGTCGCAAAGAGTCAGACACAACTGAGCCACTAAGCACAGCACAGAGCACTTAACTAACTGATCACATTTACCTCTTCCAGGTAAACGATCACATTTACCTCTTCCAGGTAAATGATCACATTTACCTGCTTCTAAAAGGATAAAAGTCATAAAATTCAGAATGTATATATTGCTCAACAAAGGACTGATGGCCCCAGTATGCTGCAGGTGTTTTCATAGCCCTGTATGAGCACACGTCCTGGAGAACACATCCCTTCCCTTGTGTCTTGCTCTCAGTCGGTGTGGTGCTGTCACCTTGGTTATTGCACAGGAGCTATGTGAGGTAGATAAGGTAGCTGATGGAATCTCTATTGTCATATTAGGAAGCCAAGGAATGAAAAGGTTATGACCTATCTACGGTTACAGAGCTAACAACCATATAGGTTGACAGCTTTCCAAACCCGGAATCTTTGTGTTCTTTTTTCTCCCTTTGGCCTATGTGTGCGCTTGGGCTCACACACCACCATATCCATGCCCATATAGGTGTAGCAAGAGGCCCACTTGTTAGTTGGAGCATTTACTAATCCTGGGAGCCCGAAGTGGTAGCTCACTAGCTCCCCAAGCCATGTCTTTCTCAACAAGCTGAGCTTGCAGATCTCTATAAAGAGCTGTTTGGAAATGGTCCCTTCAGCTCCCATCCCCAGGAACCAGTGTGGTCTCAACTTTATGCTTGCATCCTTACATGAACACGCATACATATGCACACATATTAAAAGTCCACATATATTATGTCAGTATGTGTAATTTAATCTGTTTTTATCTCTGAACACCCTGGCATTTATCATCACTCCTTTTAAACTATGACTGTCTTGGACTATTTTAGAGCGAACCGTAGTGTTTCCCGTTGCTTTATAAAATAAGAATGCTTTGTTGATGGCATTGTGAGCCAGAGCCACTGTCTCTCTTCATCCTGCTTGAGTCAAAGTGACAACTAATTCTATGACTCTTACTTGTTTTTCTGGCAGTTTTAAATGCATATATTTTGTACATCTGTTCAAGGAGCTGATATGGCCTTAAATTGAAGTTAGATTTTCATTTGTCTCTGTAAGGGAAGACTTTATAAAATGAATTGTTTGGATTGGACATTTGGCAGTTGGAGGGAAATAGTTTCAAACTATAAGAGACAACAGATCAAAGAGGGAAGTAAACAGGGGACTTGGTGCACGGGGGTGGAGGGGTGGGGGTGGGGGTCATGCAGCCAGTGGCTGGATCCCCAGCGTCTTTGTGGTCTTTGCCCCTGGGTAGGATTATGCAGGCAGGTCTAACAGGCCCAGTCCTGTGTGCAGCCCCTTGGTCTCAGGAACATCAAAGGTGAGTGGTGACATCTCAGCATTACATCCTTTTCTCCTAACTTTGCTGTCAGCTTTGTCTGTTATTCGCTCAGTCATGTCCAACTCTTTGCGACCCCGTGGACTGTAGCCTGCCAGGCTCCTCTGTCCATGGAATTCTCCAGGCCAGAATACTGAAGTGGCTTGCCATTCCTTTCTCCAGGGGATCTTCCTTACCCAGGGATCGAACCTGGGTCTCCTGCATTACAGACAGATTCTTTACTGTCACCAGGGAAGTCACTAAAGCTTTAATAACTAAAGTTGTCAGCTTTAGTTGGTTTATTTTCCCATTAAAAAATTCTGCAACACAAGATGATACGGCGGCTTTTCCATTCTCTCTTTTCTGTTGGATGTGGGTAAGCCTCATTCAAAATGAGATTTGTTCTGTCTTGTTGTGTCATTTGTAATTCAGTTCTGAACAAAGAAATGACAACTTAATACTGAAAAATGGAAGCATCTAAGTCAGTTTTAGCATTAATGCTTGCATTTCTTTAAAACAATAATAAGTTTGAAAGGGAAGTTTAGCAGTTAGAGGTTAGAAATTAATTTTGGTGATTTGATGAGTGAAAAAGTTCACCAAAGGTATTACTGTATGAAATGCTATGCTAGTTAACACAAGTACAAGGTAGGAAGGTAGGAAGACATCAAATTACACAGTGTTCATTTAAGCCTACGTAGCTATGTATCATCATGTTTTAACCTGAAGTTTTATTTATCTCAATGTCTATTATTTCAGATCACTAGCTTTACTTAGTTTGATTTTTTTTGATGTCCGTATATGCATAGGTAGATAAGCCTATTAAAAATTTTGGATCCACAGATAACTAGGGCTAACTAGTTTTTTCAAATGCATTTAAAGTATATGAATTCCCAAGTTTACTGTGGGGAAGCATGTATGAGAGAGGACCTGGTCTGTAAAAAGAGCCATTGTTTCTAAGACCAGTTCTGTTTCTTATTTCTGGTGGCGGGGGTGGGGGTTGTTTTTTGTTTTTGAGTAGTTAGTACACTCATTTGATTCAGAATTTAAAAGATATAATGGCATATGCTTTGCAGATTCTTTCTCCTAGCTATTTACTTCTCCTCCCGGGGATGCAACCAATGTTTTCATCTCTAAGCTATTCTGCTTTTGATAAACTTAACTAAATTTTGACATATTTATGATAAATGGGTGCCTAGTGTTTTATGTTCTGTTTATGTCACTTAGCATGATTTTATTACCTAATATTATAGACTGAATAAGAGCATAGAATTATTTGTGCTTAAATATTTACTTATTGGTCATTTTAATTTTTTTGTTTAATTTTGTTGCTTTTAAAAATAGCAAATGTCAGCCTACTTGTAAAAATACAGATACTTTTTTAATTGAAAAGTTACTATATTTTTATTTCACACTTTAACACATCTGAAATTCTGTATATTCAGTGATGATACTTACTGTAAGTAGTGTTTTTTCCCCTGTGAATATGTTATTAAATTCATGATATCAGAATCAGTAGAGTCTTAAAATAGAGGAGAAATGATGTTTTCCTCATGTGTTTGTTTCTCAGAGGGCAAACAGTTAAGGATGTGATAACATCATAATCTTGTTCTTTGTCACTAGATTTGTTATCAGAGTAATTGAATTAGTTGCAGATTTTATTCCCCCTTCTCCCTGTTCCCAGTTTAATATGTATGAGAGTGGTTAACCTCAGAGCTTAAAAAAGGACAGTGTATATTTGCCTTGTGTGTTTTCCTTTAAGTGTTATAACGTATCCAAAGTTTTAGACAAATTAGATAGCAATCTTTATTATTCAGTGTTTCTATGTTATTGAACTCAGGCTTGGCTGCTTGCAGCGTGAAAGCCAGTACTTAAGAAGTGAGTGTTGGTTAGAAAAGGAAAGGTTGCTTAATTCAGGAGGCCAGCAATCTGGGCAGAAGGCAGACTCGTGTCCAAAAACCAACTTCAAAGATTCTGCTCAACTGTGAATGTTTTTAAAGGGAGAATCATTTGGGGAGGGGGATCAGTCTTCATTGTCTTCCACCGTGTACAGAGTCAGTGGTGAGGGAACAGGGCAGGGCTCCTGCAGTCTTGTACTAAGCCTGAAGTCCACCTGCGTGGGGGCCTCCGTTCCTATAGAAGTCAAAGGTACTTTGTTATGTATATTTCTTGGGGAGGAACCAGAACCCTGCCTCCTGGCTGCATTGATGTTACTTGTGTCTCTGGGCTTCTGCTCCCTCCCTTTCCTGAAAAGCAACTCTTTGAATCTGTCCTTTGGAACTCAGGGAAGGTCAGGGAGGCTGAAGGAGACCTATTTCCTACAAACTAGAAATGGGAGACAGAAAGGATCCCACAGGGTCTCGTTCCGTTTCATCTGGATATTGTCTATATATTCCTAGGTCTGTTATAAAGTTCTTAAAAATGATTATTTTTAAAGAATATATAGATCATGAAGTTGGTAGAAGTTTTCTCCTTCAGCCATAGTGGAGTACATACACAGGTGTGAAACACACACACAGGTGTGTGCCTTGCCTGTAGTGTCATTTCATTGTTTACACATTCACTTGTTATGTTTCGTGTATCTTACATATATATGAACATAAGTATATATATGTTTAGTTTTGTGATTGTGTCCAGTGTGTTGATGGGACTTAGTATATGTTGGTATTGTTGTTCAGTTGCTCAGTCGTGTCTAACTTTGCGACGCCACGGAGTGCAGTATGCCAGGCTTCCCCGTCCTTCACTATCTCCCTGAGTTTGTTCAAACTCATGTTCTTTGAGTCGGTGATGCCATCCGACCAGCTCATCCTCTGTCGCCCCCTTCTCCTCCTGCCTTCAGTTTTTTCCAGCATCAGGGTCTTTTCCGGTGAGTCATGTCTTCGCATCAGGTGGCCAAAGAATTAGAGCTTCAGGTTCAGCATCAGTCCTTCCAATGAATATTCAGGGTTGGTTTCCTTTAGGATTGACTGGTTTGATCTCCTTGCTGTCCAAAGAACTCTCAAATCTTCTCCAGCACCACACTTCGAAATTATCAATTCTTTCTAACTGATGAAAGAAAGCTGAAAGAAAAGCCTCTTTTATGGTCCGCCTCTCACATCTGTACAGGACTACTGGAAGAAGCCTAGCTTTGACTGTATGCCCTTTTTGTATATGCAGTGCGAGTGCTGGGTAACAGATCTTAAAGGGTGTAATGGTTAACGTGTTTGTGTTTTCCTTCTTTTAGTTGTACTGTTTTAATTGAAAGCCTATTACATGTACATGTAGGAAGAAATTTGGAGAGTTGTTAACTACAAACTTCACTAAACTGACAGTTATTTCCAGAAGGGTCTGTGAGAGACAGAAGAGGAGGAAGCTGTGTCTGTGTGGTTGGGGGCACAGTGCTATTTGGAGTATTCCTACTCTGCAGGATGTGATAATTTACTAGTGATTAAAAACATGAAAGAACTTTGTATTTATTTAAACATAATGTCCACATTTAATGAGTAGAACCCAGGGGTTGACATCATCTGGTAGTGGTGAATTTGGGGGATTATAATAACATTTTATGCTTTTTTTTTTTTAATCTGCTTTAGTTTAGAACATAAAGCGCATTTTCCCAGAGATAGTCTTTGCAACCATTATTTAAACAAGAGGTTTCAAGGAAGTAGTAAACTTTTATAATTGGTTTGGCCCTTAATACTAGCTACAGGAGCAATTACTTGGATTATCATTTTAACATAATTTTTCACCCAGCAATCCTTTTCAAAGTATTGTCTCCTTAGATTGAAACATTGAAATACTTTCTCTTGCCTGCAGTGCAACAGATTAAGAGGCAGAAGCAGGGAGAAATCAACATATAAAATTGGATCAGGCGTCACTCAGGAACCTTTGTGCCAGTGGTCCGGGTTGTGTAGATTTGGGAGTTGCAGGAAATCCAGAGAGAGACAGCAGATTGCTGCACCCTCAGTGCTCAGTGGACGAAAAGAGGATGAGGGCCCTGAGGACTCCAGGGCAGTCAGCTTCCCACCAGGAGGAAAGGGATCTTGAGTCGGTGTTGGCAGTTGTGGATATTGATAGGAATGAGGGATCCGGGTGAGAACAGGAGTGTGTTGTCGGTTTATAGCCCCTGGTCAGTTAGGAGAATGGTCTGGGACTTTTTGCTGCCCCTTGGAAAGGGGGTCTGGAGGGCTGTGGGTTTCAGACAAATGAACAGGGATATGGGTGAAGGTAGAGTATTGAAGTGGCGTTGCATGTGGCTTGTGGGTTTTATGGGTGTTGTTTGCAGTCCTTCTGTACCTGTGGAATTCCAGTGCCCCGTGAGGCACCTGTTTCCTGTTTCACATATGACGTGTTATTACAGAGAAGTTAGGATTATGTGATGTAATTATGATTATATGAGTGTGGTTCTGATTATATAATTAAACAGCTACACTTAAGATGACAATGTGCTAATGAGATTTTTTTCACTTCAGGAATGGAAATGTATATATATTTATGTTTTTAAATTTTTATTTATTTTTATGTATCCATATGTGTACACATACACACTTTTTTTTTTTTCTTATGGAAACCAAAAAAAGAGTTGGTAGCAGTTTTGTTAAACATTCTCTCCCCACCGCCCCAACAGATTTCCAGTGCAGATACACTTTCATTATCTAAATTTAAATATCCCTATGGTCGCTCACCATGGATGAGTGTGGAGTGTGGCTTTGGTTTGCCCTCTCTTGTACTTGTGATAGCTAGATGCTCCATTTCCCATCTCTGTCTTGAACAGTGTTTCTAGTTTGGTCTTAAAATGATACTGCAATTGTCCTTCCAAATTATGTTCTTTTGTGTGGATGTAGTTGCAGAGTTTTGTTCAGGATAATACATTTTAGAATTTGAACCAGAGGAGACTTTCCACTTTTGACTAGCTTGGGGCAAAAACACCTCTGTGTTAATTGTTCTACACTCCAAGAAAGTGGCAGCAAGTGGTTGAGCTAAGGAGACTGCTTGCTTTTAAGAAGAGCAAAGAAGCTATGTAGATCCGAATTTTAGCTCCAGCTTGGTAGAAGCTACCAGTCAATCTCCTACCATCTCTTTCCCTTTCATTGGAGCACCAGCTGCCACATCTGGCTTCACTTTTGTTTTCCAAATGAGTTTATTAGTTTTGCCATTTTGGATATGGCTGGGTTGACCCAGGAAAGACTGGTCTGGGAAACACTCCTGACATTTCAAATAGAAGCAAAACTAGACATAAGTTGATTTGAGACAGAGTTTGGGGCCATCCCTGTGAGCCCTTCCAGCATCAGCCAAAGCATCGGACTCTCATTCCCCTCCCCGCAAAGGGGGAGGAGTAAAGGGGTACAGTGTGAAGGTCCCCAGATTTTTTTTGGCTGTACTCTGGGTCAGTCGGGCTCTGATATGGAAATCTGCTCTGTCTCTCCTTTCTTGCCTGCAGGCTGGCGGCTCTCAGGTCATCTTTACTAATCCTCTGGAGATAGTAAAGATTCGCCTACAGGTAGCTGGAGAGATCACCACAGGACCCAGGGTCAGTGCCCTGAATGTGCTCCGGGACCTGGGACTCTTTGGTCTGTATAAGGTGGGTAGATTCCCTTGGGTTATCTCAATAGAGAGGTTGTAGTGTACTCCATAAAAATGTGAAAAAATGTCAAAACCAGACTTCTTCCCCATAAATGGAAAAACAATCTTGTCCAGCAGGGTAGTTCCTAGAGTAGAAAATCAAAACAAAAAGAAAAAATCAGGACACTTCTGTTAGAGGCAGTGGGATGCACAACCACACCATCTTCAGGCTTTTATGAAGCTGCCAGCAGGGAGGCCAGCGCCACAGACCCGCTGGCTTCAGGCTCACAGCCTTTCATTTACCGGTGGATATGGGAAAAGTTTCTTTGGTGTTCTTTTGGGGCTGGTTTAAGGACTGACTTCAAAATAGTCTTATGTTTATTTTGAGTCTGAGCTATCTCTATTGTTATCTTCCCAGTAGGAGCTTGTCTTTGTCTTAATAATTTGACCACAGTGAAACAGTAGTAGAGTTTGGTAGGATTCAAGTCTTTAAGAAGTTAAGTGGTGGGATTTGTCAATAATGAATTGCATTTTAAAAAAGCAAAACAAAAGCAAACCAGAGTGTACTGTACTTGAGCAAAATGCCAGTCAACAGATTCCTTCCCTGCAGGTATGCTTACTCCCATCATTACAGATAGATGTAATGGAGCAGAAGCTATTATTTTTCTTAAACAAGGAAGAGTATTTCTTTCTCTTCTTTTGCCTGGTGTAAGGGGAGGGATACAAAAATTTAGCTTTTATAGACAACTGTGTTTCCACAGCGTCTGATTTATTTATAGATCCATCACTGTAGAAATGTATAAATTGGCTTCTGTAGCTGCAAATTGGAAATTAGAAATTCTCTCGATTAGAATCCCAGCTACACAGCTCTTAGGAGTCCAGTAAACCAATGATGCCTGTCCTGAGAATTTTGTACATACTTTCCCTTCTACCCCCAACTGCCGTCCTTTTTAGAATTCCCTTTGAAAACTGACTTAGCATCTCTCAGAGAGTCCCAGGAATTTTTTTTTTTTTCTTTAATGTTTGAGTTTGTCTTTTAAAAACAGAGCCATCCGGAAAACAAGTACCAAAGATGGAGTATTTCCCTGGCCGGCTAAAGCCTGAGCAGTAGGCTAGCGTGGGCTGAGGAAGGGGCAGTGTCAGTCACCAAGACAAGCTGTCTGACTGGATTTCTACTCTCAGGGAAACTTCCTGTTAAAATATTTTGTCTGGGTTTCCCTGTCCTCTGCCATTTAGGACATGGCAAGTGAGGAGGGAAGTTTGGTGCTTTCTTTTTCCCCTTCCCTAAAAGGTTTTAGTTGTTCAGTTGTGTCTGACTCCTTGAGACCTCATGGACTTCTGTCCATGGGATTCTTCAGGCAAGAATACTAGAGTGGGTAGCCATTCCCTTCTCCAGGGCATCTTCCCGGCCCAGGGATCAAACCCAAGTCTCCTGCATTGGGGGCAGATTCTTTACCATCTGAGCCACCAAGGAAGCTTCCCTTCCTTATCCATGGCTCCTACCCATAGCTTCTTACCTGGTACTTCAGGGGCTCTAAGCTGGGTGGATTGAGTTGGTAATTTGTTAGTTTGAGGAGCTGCCTTTGTTGGTTGCTTTGAAATCAAGCTATCAAACAAGTCTGTTCCCAGCCACACCCCATCCCCTGGCACTCACCAAGGCGACCCAGAAGGTCTGAACATTGAATTTTTATTAACCTTAAAATATGAATCCATACTGGAAATGCCAGAAAATTCTTAGTTGTCAGAATACCATCGTTAACTGACTCTAGGACTCCCAGATTCACCAGACTTTCTCAAACTTTGAGCCCCGTCTCGAGTTCCCGGTGCCTGACTTGTTATCCTGTCTCTCTTCCATGTCAGTCTCAATGCTGTCTGAGGGACATTTCAGGCTTGTCAGCCTGGATCCCTCGTGGTCATTCACACCTTGTTTATACAACTGTTTTGCACTATTTCCTCACTCTGTGACAGGGTGCCAAAGCGTGTTTCCTCCGAGACATTCCCTTCTCTGCAATTTATTTTCCTGTTTATGCTCACTGCAAACTACTTCTGGCTGATGAAAACGGACACGTGGGAGGCATAAATCTCCTTGCAGCTGGAGCCATGGCAGGTAACTATTTTTTTTTTTTAAGCCCAAAGAGTCCCTACCCAGCCCACCCCCATTCTCTAAGTACAGAATCTCTGTGCTCCTCTTCTTTATTTCTGGAAAGGTTATTGTTTGTATCTGACTTAGTTTAAATATGATTGCCTTTTCTCCTTTGTGGGGTGCGCTATAATTCTGATGAGCGTTAATTACATTTGCATAATGTGGATAAACAGCTTAATGCAGCTTAGGAACTCGCAGCCAAATTAGCTCTGCCCATCGCAATTGGGCTTTCATCAGTTACTGTGTTTCTTAGCCTCCTCTGCCCCTGAAACCTTGGGTGCAGTCAAGCTGAGCATTAATGTAGAAAAGTTCTTCATCACATCAGTTGCTTTGTTGCACCTCATCCTGATGCACAGGTCTAGTATCCCCTCACTTTCTTATTCTGTATAATAGAATCAACATGATTTGGCTCCAACTTGAGTTTGAAACTGTCCATGTTCCTTCTACCATCATCCTCATCAGACCAAACAAAGTCATACTTCCTCAGCAGCACCACCCTGCGGTGGCATCTCTTCTTGGCTCTTAACATGCTTTGTCTTTTATTAATGGTTGTTTACATAAGTTCTGCCCTCTCTCCTGTGCCCGGAGCCCCTTGGAAGCAGGGGTTTCAAATGCAAGACGGTGCTAAGAAGCTTCCTCTCAATCCCATGCTCCAGCCTTTCTCTTGTGTTGAGAGGAAGCTGATTCCAGATAGAAGGGCAGGACCAGGTTGTCCTTCACTGCAGCAATCCTCAGACTTGGCAGAAGAAGGAAAGGGCATGTGTTTACTTGCCATCACCACTGCTTAGGGAGAGAGACAGGCGAGGTGAATGAACGCAAGCCCAGTGCTGTCCCTGGCTGCTCAGGTGGCTCTGACCACCCAGGCTCCTGCATTACGTGCCTTCTCCTCTGGTCTGTGGGCTCAGCAAAGCAGGGCAGCCTGGGTACCCCTGGGGGTGTGGTATGGAGCAGGAACCCTGGGTTCCAGGGGCGCTGGGTGGACTTGTCATTCTTCTCATCCATGATGACAGGGAATGACTCGTGATGAGGAAGAAACTCTCCCAGGGAGCCTTGAGCCCTTATTTGGGGCAGTCACTTGCGGTTATAATTCAAAAGCCAATAATGCTACCCGCTCAGCCTTGGCACTGAGTGTTCATCCAGCTCCTTTCAGGTATGCACCAGAGCCTCCCCAGTTGGAGTGAGGGCCAGCACATCTTTCCTCATCTTTGCTCTCTGCTATCCAGACAGCAGCAAAGAACACTCTAATCACAGACAGGCATTTCGCCAGTGGCTGATGGGACCAAGTAAACATTTTCATGGAGCTGTCAGCACCAGCTTCTTGCCCACAGACACTTGATGTCAGTTTTCAGAATTAGAAATGAATTTTTCTAATTTTTACCTGTAAAGCTTTGCTGGCAGGCACTGAGAACATTCAGGATTCAGAACATTCCAAAGGCAGCAATTTACCTAGTTTCATGTGAATAAGGTATAGGGCTTGGCGGGAGGATATTTGCATCGTCTCGAACAGAGCCCTCCCCGCCGCCCGCCCCAACTACCTACCCTGAGTGGCCGGCTCCATCTGCCTAGTGATGATTCAGTGAAATTCAGGCCAAATTGAATTTCTTCCCCCTGAGGAAGATTATCTTGCTTCTTTGTTCCCTGTTTTGTTTTATAAGTGAAAGGTGTGGTTGTGAAATCCTTCTTGAGTGTCCTGCCGCTGATGAATCTCAGCGTGGCCCCAGGGAGCTGGGGCACAGGAAACGGCTGACAAGGCCTTTTGATGATCAGTTCCCCTACTGTTCCCTAACTGGTTGCCTGGCCTCCTCTGCTTCAGTTGTAATGACTTCTGTCATGTAAGCATGTCTGAAAGGAGTCACAGTCAACTCTCAAGTTAGCCCCTCAAAGGGTGAGTGGATATGAGTATTGATATTCACCTCATACAGTAAGGTGACAGGAATCAGCAAAAAAAACAACACTACAGTTTGCTATCAGATATATTTAGCAGCTCGTTAAATTGACATTATCCTCATTCTTTATTATACATGAAAATACTGTCTTATTTAAGAAAAGGAAAGAGGTAATAAAATAATTGAAACCCAAAGGGGAACACTGGGAGTTGTCCTAGTAATATTGCTTCATTTATTCCTCTCACTGTTCTTTGGGATCATGCAACATAGAGTGATCTTCCTAATTCAGAACGAATAAGAGTTTTGCCCCGACTCCACTGAAGCAGCTAGTGGGATTATATCTCCTTTTTCCATTAATGCCCAAGGTATCTATCTAAGAAGCATTGAGTTAAAGCAGTTACAGTTGCTAATTGTACTGTTGGTTGTTAGCAGTCTGTCTATCCTCTGTAAGGTATTTGGGATGAATTAAATGTGCCTTTCTCCTGGAAGGTGTGCCCGCTGCTTCTCTGGTGACCCCTGCTGATGTCATCAAGACAAGACTGCAGGTGGCTGCCCGCGCTGGCCAGACGACATACAGTGGTGTCATCGACTGTTTCAGGAAGATACTCCGGGAAGAAGGGCCCTCAGCATTTTGGAAAGGAACTGCAGGTAGGGCTGGAGCCATGCAGAAAGGCTGGTTGGCACTGGGGTCCTGCTCCCATTACTCACCTGTGGGCTTTGCTGTAGCCATCCTGCTGTTAACTGCCCCCCTCCCCCTTTCTCTCTCTTTTAGCTCGAGTGTTTCGATCCTCTCCCCAGTTTGGTGTTACTTTGGTCACCTATGAACTTCTCCAGCGGTGGTTTTACATTGATTTTGGAGGCCTGTAAGTGCAACTTTGCAAACTCCCTTATAAAGAAAGCACCAAAACCCCAGACAGGTGTTTGTTCAGCTTATAAAGGCATTTTTGGGATAGCAACCGACAGGACAGAGGACCCTACAGGAGCAATACGTTTAAAACAAACCATGGGCCTAAGATTCTTCACTGTTAGAGGAGTAAGACTTGGACAGGGTGACCCCATACATAGCATTAAGCAACTGCTTGGGGAAAGTTTAGAGAGGAAGCAAATTAAAATGTAATATGAATAGTTGCCTTTTTAGTGTAAGCAGATACTGAGCTTCATGGATTTAGGTCCTTATTTGGCCTTTTTACCAGAAGTAATATAAATTTGTGTTAGTTACACTTTTGTAAACTTTTGAAAACTCATTCAAGCCCTTTCACACCCTCATGATTTCATTATTCACCATAATTTATTATTAGATAGATTTAGAAGTTCTTAGAACTAATTCTCTGCAAAAAAAAAAAAAAAGGTTCAAAGACAGGTTATGCCCATGGACATAATCACTGGTGAGATTTAGGCCACAAATTGCGCCTTTTGACAGTTAGTACTTGAAGCTTTCACCATGGACAAGAGGAATCACTTGAATTTGCTGGGAGGGGAAGGTTGTACCCAAAGCAAGCAATTACCAGCTTTTCAGCAGAAGATCAAATTCTGTATCTGAGTCTTTACTGCATAAACCTATGAATTCTTTTCCTGCTCATAAGCCAGGTAGGGAGTTAGCTGTTGAACCAAGAAGTTGAGGGACTTATACAAAGAAAGTAAGGACAATCTCAGAGTTTCAGGCTTTTCAATACTTTTGCATTCTGGAAAAAGTAAGAATTATATTTACTTCTCTTTAAATAATTTTAGTAATAACCTTCGCGAGCTTATTACTTTAAAAGTTAGCTTTTAAAATTATGTCAAAATAAAAGAAAATGTAAATTTTCTGCAGTTAATTTATGCTTAGTGTAAAAAATTGGGAAAATAGAAAAATCATTCATAATCCTACTTCCCAGAGTGGTAATATATGAGTGTATTTCTTTCCAGTCTCTCTTTCTGTGGATCTACTTACGTGTATGAAATGGAGGCCATTTCTCTTCTAAATCAAATACGTGAATGTGTTGCTTTCAATGCAGCTATAAATCATGACTAGTGCAGCGTAACTGACAAGGAAATAATTGGACACTCTTCTTGGTGACACATGGGTCAGACTGAAAGTGTTCAGTGGTGTGTCGTCTTCATTTTTTTGGTTTGTTTTTTTGGAGTATAGTTGCTCCTCAGTGCCGTGTGTCTGCTGTTCATCAATCTTGAATACACTGACCATTGACTTTTCCTATCAACAGCAAACCCTCTGGCTCAGAACCAACACCTAAGTCACGCATCGCAGACCTTCCTCCTGCCAATCCTGATCACATCGGTGGATACAGACTCGCCACCGCCACTTTTGCTGGCATTGAGAACAAGTTTGGCCTTTATCTCCCCAAATTTAAACCTCCTAGTGTTGCTGTGGTTCAGCCAAAGGTGGCGGCGGCAGCTCAGTGATAAGACAACCATTCAGTGTGGCAAAATGGCGCCCTAGAAAGAGAAGCCTAGGAGAGCAGCCTTGTAATGTATCCAGTCAGCTGCATGGTGCTGACTGAGCTGAAGAATCAAATTATTCTTTCTATATGACATATACATATATTTGTTTATAAACTAATCATTTGCCCAGGAAAAAAAAAATTACAATGCAGTTTGAAGCTTTAGTTTTATGTGTTGAAATGTTTTCTAAGCCTTGGCATGAATTAGTGTTCTAGACTGCTTTGCACAGCTTGCACTTACAGCGACTGTACATATTGTACATCTTTGTACAGAGACATCTTGGCACCTCATCCCAACAAATCTCATTTATAGAATGTAATGCAGTTCTGAGTGGCTTGAAATGTACAGAATGTTTTGAAAGTGTTTTATTAAGAATCACACGAAAATAAATGTATTAAAATTAAATTCATTCTTTTATTGGTGACTTATGGAAATAATGCATCAAATTGGATGTAATTAATTCCTAGCTTGTTTTCCGTTCTGGAGTAGAAAGGTATTTGCTGATAAGAGGCATAATGAGACCAAGTGCTGACACCATTGAATAAGAGACCCTTTGCAACAGATGCATGCCAGTGGATGCCGGAGGACCAGGCTAACGAACTGCGTGCGCTGGTGTTTCCATTTGTATTTCACGTGTGTATAGATTCTCCTCTGTTCATCAACCAAAAGGCATTTCCTAGGCGGCGCCTCTCCTGTCAGTGCGCATATAGCAGGGATGTCTCCAGCATTACTGGCTTAGTTTTTGCCTTCCTCGGACACAGCAAGGCAAGGGCCTAGCTTTCAAAAGAGTAAAGAATACTTTGGCAATTTTCATTCGTATGGATATGATTCCAATCAAAAATAAAATGCACACCAAAATGTATGCATGGAGTTGGATTTTCCTTCATAAATGTACTGATAGTGCTTTTGATTTTGATTCACTACCAGTTGCCAATGACTAGTGATCAGGCTTCCCTCTTTCCTGCTTTTATAGGAAATCATTTGACTTGGAAAGGGCTATGGTGGAGTAAGTGGAGAAGAAGATTTAGTGGGCTCTAGCTTCTTCCTTATGAATCTAAATACAAACTGCTTATTCCAAAAGTCACTCACCAAGGGTGTGATTGCTAATTTAGACCTAAACATACATCTTGACAGCCACATCTACACTTTGCTCTTTGTGATTTGATGTGTAGCATCAGAATTTATTTACTTTAGCAAAGTGCTTTGGGAAAACATTACTGTCGTTGCCAATGAGCTGGGATAGGAGAATGTATGCAAATATTTTCAAGGGGTGAGCCTGGAGATGAACCAAGTCACTTAATATCCTACACATGGTTCACCAGTTGATGGCTGACAGCCCTGTAACACACGATAGGCTCTCTTGAGGCCTTCCAGAACAAAAGAATTAGCTTTGAAAGCAAGTTATTTCCAAATGTATTCAGTTGTTCTCATTGGAATGGAATAAATAGCAACACAGTTGTTTTGCTATTACCACCTCTTAAAAATGAACAAGTAGTCTGTGGATGTGTTCTTACAAAAATTCAGAAATATAGCATAAGATGTAAAAGTGCCCTCTTTACCCTAATTCTCCCTTCCTCTCCCTGCCCCAAAGGTAATCACTGCTCACAAGTTAGAGTATAAAATTTTAGTCTGTTTTCATACATATACATATATATATATATATATATATTCATATACATTTTTATATTTTTAAAATAGAATTATGCTGTGTATGTGTTCTGTGACTTGCTTTTGTTCATTTGTTCACTTTTGAGATCTTTGCATGTCAGTTCATAAAGATTTATCTTAATTTTTAATAGCTGTATAGTATTCTAGTGTATGGGTTATGATACTTTTCATAAATATTCCCTTATTGACACTCATTTTTTTTAACTATTGCAAGCAAAGCTGTAGTGAGCAGTAAACACCTTTCTATACATATTTTGTACATGTGCTAATATTTCCTTAGGATGGATATTTAAAATTGGAATTGGTACTTCATGAGATAAATGGGTTTTACATTTTTATATATGTTGTCACATTGCTTTAAAAAGGCTTTGCAAATTTACTTTCCTTCTGACAGCATACGGAGAACTCTTATTTCTTTGCAGCTTCAGCAAAAATGGATATTGTCAATCTATTTTAGGCAAATCGTGATAGGTAATCAATGCTGTTTTAGTTTTCATTTTACTAATTACTAGTGAGGTCAAATGTCTTTTTGCATTTACTGACCATTTGTGGATCTTTTTATGATTGTAGAGTATGCAGAAAGTCTATGAAAACATCTTTATGTGTATGTATACACAGATACATACACATAGATATTTTTTTAAGGAGATGGTCATAAACACCTATGTAACTACCCGGGTCAAGAAAGAAAATTTCTGACACCTCAGAAGTTCCCTCCGAGGATCCTTCCAGCACAACTCCTGTGGTCCTCTTTAGCACCATCCTGGCTCTTCATTTCTTCGCATTTCTTTATAGTTTTACCACCCATATATACATTCTTAAACACACTTTTTAGTTCCTATTTTTGAAATTTTTGTGAATCAAATTATACTTTACACTTTCAAGACTTGTTCCCTTTTCTAAACATTATAAAATTCATCCCTGTAATTTGCTGTATAAGCTGTAGTTTGCTTATTCCATTGTTTGAATATAATAATTTATTTTGCTGTTTTACTCTGAACATCGGCATCTGGGTTGTTTCTAATTTGGGGATATTACAAATGGTGCTGCTCTGGATATTTTGTATGTGTGTTTTAGAGGTTTTTTTTTTTTTTTTTTTTCAGATTTGGAGTATGCATTTTGAAAGGTTTCCCAGCTGGCTCAGTGGTAAAGAATCAGCCTGCCAGGCGGGAGATCTGGGTTGGATCTCTGGGTCGGGAAGATCCCCTGGAGAAGGAAATGGCAACCCACTACAGTATTCTTGCCTGGGAAATCCCATGGACAGAGAAGCTTGGTGGGATATAGTCCGTGGGGTTGCACAAAATCAGATATGACTTAGTGACTAAAAAGCAACTTCGGCATGCGTTTTTAAAAGGAAGTATACCTAAGAGCAGAGACCCAGGGGTACAGGGTTTATTACAGTCAACTTAGCTAGATCATGCCAAACTATTTCCCAGAGACGTTTGTACTGATTTTCATTCCATCAAGAATGTACCGACACTTTAATTTTTACTAATCTGTTGAGTGTATAATGTTATCTTGTGGTTTTAATTAGCATTTTCCTTACATCAGATGAGGCTGAACACCTTTCATCTGTTCATATATATATTACCACATTGTTCTTCAGAAAAGACTTTACTAATTTACTTTCTGACTAATAGCATGGGAAAATGCCTCTAAGGTTATTGACTATTTGGATTTCATCTTTGGTGAGTGAATTATGTGTTCAAGTTTTTTGTCCATTTTTCTTAAGCATTTACAGGGAGTTCTTTATATATTCTGGATACTACTCTTTTATGATTGGTATTGCAGAATCTTTTCTCAATTTGTGGCTTGTCTTTTTATACTATTTTGATTAACATTTTTATATGTTCAAATATATTAATTTTTGCTTATGGGTAGCATGTTTTATATTTCACTTAAAAACTTATTCTCTCTCCAGGTTATGAATACGCCTGATATTTTCTTCTTAAATGGTTTATAGTTCTGCCTCTCTCATTGAGGTTTCATCCTACTTGGAACTGTCTTTGACATGTGGTAATTTTTTTTTTTTGTATCTTTATGGGGCTAATCTGTTGTCCTAGTACCATTTGTTAAAAACATTTTCCTTTTTCCTACTGCTTTAAAGTGCCTTTTCAGTTATATATTAAGGGTTGATGTATGCAAAGATTTATTTCCGGACTTTTAATTTTGTTTTATTGATTTCTCCTGTGTTGTACACACTCTCTTCAGTACTCTATCTTTTTAAAAAGTTTTAGCATATGGTATAGCACGTCCTTTCACCTTGCTGTTCTTCAAGAGCTTGTGGCTCTTCTTATTGTTCTTCCATGTCCATTTTAGAAAGAGCTTGTCAATTTCCTCCCCAAAACTAAAAAAAAGGCAAACAGGGTGGGCCTGATTTGATCATGATTCTGTGGCCATTTGGAGAGAATTAGTGTCATTATATTGGGTCTTCTAATCCATGAACATGTTATATGTCTTATTCTAAGTCCTTTTAATGTCTTAATAAAATTTTATAATCACCAAAGAGATCCTGAACATTGTATGTGTAAATATATATATTCATTCCTATGTAAGTCATATATTTAGATGCTATATATATATATACACACACACACACGTATACAGGCATATACACACATATATATATTTCTTAATGTCATTCCAAGTATGCCTGAATGAGGTTTCTCCACTTCTAAAAAAATTTTTAAACCTACAGAAAAGTTTGAAGAGGTAAAATGAACTTTTTTAATACCTTTCAACCAGGTTAACTTCCCTATTTGCTTTATCTTTACAAATACACATTTATTTTTGCTGAACCATTTTAAAGTATGTTGCAGACATGGTACTTCATCCCTAAATATCATCCCTAAATATTTCAGCATCTGTATACTAAGAAAGAAGACATACTGCAACTGAACAATACCATTATCTTGCATAAAAATTGACCAATAATTTCATAATGTCATCTTATATTCAGTCAAAATTCAGACTTCCCCAACAACTCCAGATAGGAGAAGGCAATGGCACCCCACTCCAGTACTCTTGCCTGGAAAAATCCCATGGACGGAGGAGCCTGGTGGGCTGCAGTTCATGGGGTCACTAAGAGTCAGACACAACTGAGCGACTTCACTTTCACTTTTCACTTTCATGCACTGGAGAAGGAAATGGCAACCCACTCCAGTGTTCTTGCCTGGAGAATCCCAGGGACGGGGAAGCCTGGTGGGCTGCCGTCTCTGGGGTCGCACAGACTCGGACTCGACTGAAGCAACTTAGCAGCAGCAACAACTCCAGAAATATCTTTTGTTTTTCTAGTGCAGAATCTGATTGAGATTTATGCATTAATATAGGTTGCTATGTACCTTTAGTCTTTAATTCTGCAATTGTCTCTGCTTATTTGTCCTCAACATTGTAAACTGTTTCTTACAGAATGTCCCACATTTTATACCTGATTCTTTACTCATGGTGTTCTCTAACTTGTTCCAGTGTGTAAACAGGAAGTTTGTTTAGTGGTGAAATTTTCTTTTAATAGCTCTACTAAGGTATTCTTTACAGAGCTGTGTAACTATCACCACAATCCAGTTTTAATGTGTTTCCATCACCTCCCCCAGGGAAAATAACATATCTACTTTACACATTCTCACCAACAATTTATTACTGTCTATCTATCTGGGGAGGCCTTACAAATAGCTATGAAAAGAAGAGAAGCAAAAAGCAAAGGAGAAAAGGAAAGATATAAACATCTGAATTCAGAGTTCCAAAGAATAGCAAGAAGAGATAAGAAAGCCTTCTTCAGCGATCAATGCAAAGAAATAGAGGAAAACAACAGAATGGGAAAGACTAGGGATCTCTTCAAGAAAATCAGAGATAGCAAAGGAACATTTCATGCGAAGATGAGCTCGATAAAGGACAGAAATGGTATGGACCTAACAGAAGCAGAAGATATTAAGAAGAGATGGAAAGAATACACAGAAGAACTGTACAAAAAAGATCTTCACGACCCGGATAATCACGATGGTGTGATCACTGACCTAGAGCCAGACATCCTGGAATGTGAAGTCAAGTGGGCCTTAGAAAGCATCACTACAAACAAAGCTAGTGGAGGTGATGGAATTCCAGTTGAGCTATTCCAAATCCTGAAAGATGATGCTGTGAAAGTGCTGCACTCAATATGCCAGCAAATTTGGAAAACTCAGCAGTGGCCACAGGACTGGAAAAGGTCAGTTTTCATTCCAATCCCAAAGAAAGGCAATGCCAAAGAATGCTCAAACTACGGCACAATTGCACTCATCTCACATGCTAGCAAAGTAACGCTCAAAATTCTCCAAGCCAGGCTTCAGCAATATGTGAACCGTGAACTTCCTGATGTTCAAGCTGGTTTTAGAAAAGGCAGAGAAACCAGAGATCAAATTGCCAACATCCACTGGATCATAGAAAAAGCAAGAGAGTTCCAGAAAAGCATCTATTTCTGCTTTATTGACTATGCCAAAGTCAATGGATCACAAGAAACTGTGGAAAATTCTGAAAGAGATGGGAATACCAGACCACCTGATCTGCCTCTTGAGAAATTTGTATGCAGGTCAGGAAGCAACAGTTAGAACTGGACATGGAACAACAGACTGGTTCCAAATAGGAAAAGGAGTTCATCAAGGCTGTATATTGTCACCCTGTTTATTTAACTTATATGCAGAGTACATCATGAGAAACGCTGGACTGGAAGAAACATAAACTGGAATCCAGATTGCCGGGAGAAATATCAATAACCTCAGATATGCAGATGACACCACCCTTATGGCAGAAAGTGAAGAGGAACTCAAAAGCCTCTTGATGAAAGTGAAAGTGGAGAGTGAAAAAGTTGGCTTAAAGCTCAACATTCAGAAAACGAAGATCATGGCATCCTGTCCCACCACTTCATGGGAAATAGATGGGGAAACAGTGGAAACAGTGTCAGACTTTATTTTTTTGGGCTCCAAAATCACTGCAGATGGTGACTGCAGCCATGAAATTAAAAGACGCTTACTCCTTGGAAGGAAAGTTATGACCAACCTAGATAGCATGTTCAAAAGCAGAGACATTACTTTGCCAACAAAGGTTCGTCTAGTCGAGGCTATGGTTTTTTCTGTGGTCATGTATGGATGTGAGAGTTGGACTGTGAAGAAGGCTGAGCGCCAAAGAATTGATGCTTTTGAACTGTGGTGTTGGGGAAGACTCTTGAGAGTCCCTTGGACTGCAAGGAGATCCAAGCAGTCCATTCGGAAGGAGATCAGCCCTGGGATTTCTTTGGAAGGAATGATGCTAAAGCTGAAACTCCAGTACTTTGGCCACCTCATGCGAAGAGTTGACTCATTGGAAAAGACCCTGATGCTGGGAGGGATTGGGGGCAGGAGGAGAAGGGGATGACAGAGGATGAGATGGCTGGATGACATCACTGACTCGATGGACGTGAGTCTGAGTGAACTCCAGGAGTTGGTGATGGACAGGGAGGCCTGGCATGTTGCGATTCATGGGGTCGCAAAGAGTCGGACATGACTGAGTGACTGATCTGATCTGATCTGATCTTATAATTATTCAATGGGTGTGAAGTGATACTACATTTTGGTTTTCATTTGCATTTCCCCTAGGACTGAAGATGTTGGGCATCTTTTCATGTGCTTGTAGATATTTGTGTTTAAGTCTTTAATCTATTTTTAAGATGGGATTTGCCCTTCTATTATTGAGTTGTAAGAGTTCTTTATACATATTTATAGGATATGAGTCCTATATAAGATTTGCAATTATTTTCTCCCAGTCTGTTTTCTTAATGGTCTTTTGAAACACACGGGTTTTACATTTTAGGTCCAATTTATTAATTTAAAAATTTTATGGATCATGATTTTGGTATCATCTAAAAACTCTGCCTAAATCGAGACCATCAAGATTTTCTTGATTTTTTTTTTTTTACTTTTGTTGTTCAGTCGCCAAGTCACGTCCAACTCTGCAACCCCACGGACTGCAGCATTCCAGGTCTCCTTGTCTTTCCCTATCTCCTGGAGTCTGTCCAGGTTCATGTCCACTGAATCAGTAATGCCATCCAACCATCTCATCCTCTCGTCACCTTCTTCTTATGCCTTCAGTCCCTCCCAGCATCAGCGTCTTTACCAGCGAGTTGGCTGTTTGCATCAGGTGGCCAAAGTATTGGAGCTTCAGCTTCAGCATCAGTCCTTCCAATGAGTAGTTCTTACGTTTAGACCTGTGATATATTTTGAGCTAATTTTTATGTATGGTGTGAAGAGTCTAAATGTATCTTTTTGCATTTGGCTATCTAATTTTCTCAGCATCATTTGTTGGAGAGACTGTCCTTTCCCCAGTGAATTGCTTTGGGTGCTTTTGTCAGAAATGAATTGACTGTGCATATAAGGGTTCATTTTTAGGTTCTCTGGTATCTTTGCCTTCTTCCACCTAGTGGAGAGCTGTTCCTCTTCCATCTTAATGAGGAAGCTTCATGTTTCTCACCATTTAGTATGATGGTAGTGTACGTTTATGTAGATTTTTTTTCTATCACATTGAGGAAATCCCCTTCTCTTCCTAGTTTACTGAGAGTTTTTATCATGAATGTTTGATTGTTTTAATGCTTTTTCTTTATCAATGTGATCATGTGATTTTTCTTTTTTAGCTTATGGATGTGGATTACATTGATTTTCAAATGTAATGTTGAACCAGTATTGCCTTGGATAAATCCCAGTCTGTTGTGTTATATAATTCTTTTTATACATAATTAAATTTGATTTGCTAACATTTTTTTGAGGATTTTTGCATCTGTACTCAAGAGAGATACTGGTCTATAGTTTTCTTGGAGTGCTTTGTCTGGCCTCGTAGTAGGTTATGCTGTCCTCATAGAATGAGTTAGGAAATATTCCTTCTTCTTGTGTCCTCTGAAAGAGATTGTAGAGAATTAGTGAAATTTCTCCCTTAAATGTTTGGTGGAATTCGCCAGTGAACCCTTCTGGGTGTGCTGCTTTCTTTTTTTGAGGGTTAATTATTATTGATTCAGTTTCTTTGATATAATCCTATTCAGATGGTCTGTTTCTTCTTTTGTGAGTTTTGGCAAATTGTGTCTTTTGGAAATTAGTCTATTTCATCTAGGTGTTATCATTAAGTATGTGGGCAGAATTTTTCACAGTTTTTGCTTATTCTTCTTTTAGTGTCCTTGAAATCTGTACTTATATTCCTTCTTTCTTCTCTGTTATTAGTAATTAATAATTAGTCTCTAAAGCTACCAATGGTATTCTTCACAGAGCTAGAACAAATAATTTCACAATTTGTATGGAAATACAAAAAACCTCAAATAGCCAAAGCAGTCTTGAGAAAGAATGGAACTGGAGCAATCAACTTGCCTGACTTCAGACTCTACTACAAAGCCACAGTCATCAAGACAGTATGATACTGGCACAAAGACAGAAGTATAGATCAGTGGAACAAAATAGAAAGCCCAGAGATAAACCCACATACCTATGGACACCTTATCTTTGACAAAGGAGGCAAGAATATACAATGGATTAAAGACAATCTCTTTAACAAGTGGTGCTGGGAAAACTGGTCAACCACTTGTAAAAGAATGAAACTAGAACACTTTCTAACACCATACACAAAAATAAACTCAAAATAGATTAAAGATCTAAACATAAGACCAGAAACTATAAAACTCCTAGAGGAGAACATAGGCAAAACACCCTCCGACATACATCACAGCAGGATCCGCTATGACCCACCTCCCAGAATATTGGGAATAAAAGCAAAAATAAACAAATGAGACCTAATTAAACTTAAAAGCTTCTGCACAACAAAGGAAACTATAAGTAAGGTGAAAAGACAGCCTTCAGAATGGGAGAAGATTATAGCAAATGAAGCAACCGACAAACAACTAACCTCAAAAATATACAAGCAACTCCTGCAGCTCAATTCCAGAAAAATAAATGACCCAATCAAAAAATGGGCCAAAGAACTAAATAGACATTTCTCCAAAGAAGACATACAGATGGCCAACAAACACATGAAAAGACGATCAATATCACTCATTATCAGAGAAATGCAAATCAAAACCACTATGAGGTACCATTTCACACCAGTCAGAATGGCTGCGATCCAAAAGTCTACAAGTAATAAATGCTGGAGAGGGTGTGGAGAAAAGGGAACCCTCTTACACTGTTGGTGGGAATGCAAACTAATACAGCCACTATGGAGGACAGTATGGAGACTCCTTAAAAAACTGGAACTAGAACTGCCTTATGACCCAGCAATCCCACTGCTGGGCATACACACTGAGGAAACCAGAATTGAAAGAGACACGGGTACCCCAATGTTCATCACAGCACTGTTTATAATAGCCAGGACATGAAAGCAACCTAGATGTCCATCAGCAGATGAATGGATAAGAAAGCTGTGGTACATATACACAATGGAGTATTACTCAGCCATTAAAAAGAATACATTTGAATCAGTTCTAATGAGGTGGATGAAACTGGAGCCTATTATACAGAGTGAAGTAAGTTGGAAAGAAAAACACCAATACAGTATACTAACGCATATATATGGAATTTAGAAAGATGGTAACGATGACCCTGTATACGAGACAGCAAAAGAGACACAGATGTATAGAACACTCTTTTGGACTCTGTGGGAGAGGGAGAGGGTGGGATGATTTGGGAGAATGACATTGAAACATGTATAATATCATATATGAAACGAGTCGCGAGTCCAGGTTCGATGCATGATACTGGATACTTGGGGCTGGTGCACTGGGACAACCCAGAGGGATGGTATGGGGAGGGAGGAGGGAGGAGGGAGGAGGGTTCAGGATGGGGAACATGTGTATACCTGTGGCAGATTCAGATTCATGTTGATATATGGCAAAACCAATACAATATTGTAAAGTTAAAAAATAAATAATAATTAGTCTCTATCTTTCATAGCCTGACTAGAAACTTGTCAATTTTATTGACATTTTTAAAGAAACAGTTAAAAGTTTTTTGAAAAAATTTTTCTATTAATGTCCTACTTTTAATTTAATTAATTCTGCTCTAGCTTTTATAATTTCTTTTCTGATGCTTCAGTTCAGTTCAGTCATTCAGTCGTGTCTGACTCTTTGTGACCCCATGAACTGCAGCACGCCAGGCCTCCCTGTCCGTCACCAACTCCCAGAGTCCACCCAAACCCATGTCCATTGAGTTGGTGATGCCATCCAACCATCTCATCCTCTGTCGTCCCCTTCTCCTGCCCTCAACCTTTCCCAGCATCAGGGTCTTTTCAAATGAGTCAACTCTTCGCATCAGGTGGCCAAAGTACTGGAGTTTCAGCTTCAACATCAGTCCCTCCAATGAACACCCGGGACTTATCTCCTTTAGGATGGACTTGTTGATCTCCTTGCAGTCCAAGGGACTCTCAAGAGTCTTCTCCAACACCACAGTTCAAAAGCATCAATTCTTTGGCGCTCAGCTTTCTTTATAGTCCAACTCTCGCATCCATACATGACCACTGGAAAAACCATAGCCTTGACTAGACGGACCTTTGTTGACAAACTAATGTGTCTGCTTTTCAATATGCTGTCTAGGTTGGTCATAACTTTGCTTCCAAAGAGTGTCTTTTAATTTCATGGCTGCAGTCACCATCCGCAGTGATTTTGGAGCCCAATAAAATAAAGTCAGCCACTGTTTCCACTGTTTCCCCATCTATTTGCCATGAAGTGATGGGACCGGATGCCATGATCTTAGTTTTCTGAATGTTGAACTTTAAGCCAACTTTTTCACTCTCCTCTTTCACTTTCATCAAGAGGCTCTTTAGTTCTTCTTCACTTTCTGCCATAAGGGTGATGGTATCTGCATATCTGAGGTTATTGAGATTTCTCCTGGCAATCTTGATTCCAGCTTGTGCTTCCTCCAGCCCGGTGTTTCTCATGATGTGCTCTGCATATAAGTTAAATAAGCAGGGTGACAATATACAGCCTTCACGTACTCCTTTTCCTATTTGGAACCAGTCTGTTGTTCCATGTCCAGTTCTAACTGTTGCTTCCTGACCTGCATACAGGTTTCTTGAGGCAGGTCAGGTGGTCTGGTATTCCCATCTCCTTCAGAATTTTCCACAGTTTCTTGTGATCCACACAGTCAAAGGCTGATGCTTGCTTCAGATTGAATTTGCTTTTTCTGGTTTTCTAAGATAGAGACTTAAATGATTATTTTTAGATCTTTTTCCTTTCTGATATGTTCACTCAATGCTATAAATTGCCCTCTGAACACTGCTTTGTTGCATCCCACAAATTTTGATAAGTTAATTCAAAATATTTAAAAAATTTCTCTTGATACTTCCTCTTTGGTCCTTATGTTACTTCAACTATGTTAATTTCCACATATGGGTTTTTCCAGTTGCCTTTCTGTAACTGATCTCTAGTTTAATTACATCATGGTCTTAGAGGAGGCATTGTTGTTCAGTCGCCCAGACGTGGTCCCACTCTTCGCAGCCCTATGGTTGCAGCACACCTGGCTCCTCTGCCCTCCACTGTTTGCTCAAATTCATGTCCATTGAGTCAGTGTTGCTATCTAACCATCTGCCGCCCCCTTCTCCTTTTGCCTTCAGTCTTTCCCAGCATCAGGGTGTTTTCCAGTGAGTCGGCTTTCATATCAGGTGGCCAGAGTATTGGAGCTTCAGCTTTAGTCCTTCCAATGAATATTTAGGGTTTATTTCCTTTAGGATTGACTGGTTTGATCTCCTTGCTGTCCAAGGGACCCTCAAGAGTCTTCTCCAGCACCACTACATGATTTCTATTGGTTAAAATTTATTTATATATCATAGCCCAGAATGTGGTCTATCTTGGTGAACGCTCAGTGTGAGCTTGAGAACAATGTGTATTCTGTTGCTGTTGGATGAAGGAGTCTATGGGCTTCCCTGCTAATGCAGGAGACACAGGAGATATGGATGGGTTCGATCCCTGGATCAGGAAGATCTCCTGGAGTAGGAAATGGCAACCTGCTCTAGTATTCTTGCTTGGAAAATTCCATGGACAGACGAACCTGGTGCACTACCGTCCATAGGGTCACAAAGTGTCGGACACAACTGAGTGATCACGCGTGTTGAATTTTGTCAAAAGCTTTTTATATACATCTGTTGAGATGATCATATCTATTTATGCATCTGTTAGAGATGATCTTATCTACTTATGCATCTGTTGAGATGATTGTTCTTCTTGTGATGTATCATATTGATTGATTTGCAGATTCTGAACCGTCCCTGCATCTCTGGGATAAATCCCACTTGATCATGGGGTCGGATCCTTTTAACGTATTGTTGGATTCAGTTTGCTATTTTGTTGCAGATTTTTGCATCTATGTACATAAGTGATATTGGCCTATAATTTTCCTTTTTCTTTTTTTGTGGTATTTTTGTCTGGTTTTGGTATTAGGGGGATGCTGGACTCAGAATGAGTTCATAAGTGTTCTTCCTCTGTAGTTTTTTGAGCACAGTTTGAGAAGGATAGGTGTTAACTCTTCTCTAAATGTTTGGTAGTATTCACCTGCGGATGTTTGGTATTATTTACCTGTGAAGCAAATCTGGTCCTTGACTTTTTAAAAATATTAGTTATTGGCTGCACCAAGTCTTGGTTGCCACATGAGGGATCTTTAGCTGTGGCGTGTGGGATACAGTTCCCTGACCAGAAATCAAACCAGGGTCCCCCGCACTGTGAGTGCAGTCTCAGCCACTAGACCACCAGGGAAGCCCCTGGTCCTCAACTTCTATTTATTGGGGTTTTTTTTTCTTGTTGTTTAATTACTGATTCAAATTCATTACTATTAATTGGTCTCTTCATATTTTCTTCTTGCTTCAGTCTTGGGAAATTGTACATTTTTAGGTTGTCCATTTTATTGGCTTTTAACTGTTCACAGTAATTTCTTATTTTTTGTATTATATGGTGTTGGTTGTAACATCTCCTTTTTTATATCTTATTTTTTTTTGTTTTGCCCCTGTCTCTTTTTTTCTTGAGGGGTCTGGCTAAAGGTTTATCAGTTTTATCTTTCCAAAGAAACCAGCTCTACTTTCATTAATCTTTATTTTTTAAATCTCTTATTTCTTTAATATCTGCCCTGATCTTTGTGATTTCCTTCCATTAATTTTGGGTTTTGTTCTTCTTTTTTTAGTTCCTGTAAGTGTAAGGTTAGGTTATTTATTTAAGGTAAGCTTATATTGCTATAAACTTTCCTCTTAGAACTGTATTTGTTGTGTCCCTTAAGTTTTGGATCATTGTGTTTTCTTCTTCATTTGTCTTCAAGTGTTTTTTAATTTCTTGTTTGATTTCCTTAGTGATCCATTGGTTGGTTAGTTACATATTGTTTAGCTTCCAGATGTTTGTTTTGTTCTCATAATTTTCTAGTCTCATAGCATAGTGGTTGGAAAAGATGCTTAATATGATTTCAATTTTTTTAAGTTTACTGAGGCTTGTTTTATGGCCTGGCATGGAATCAGTCTATCCTGGAGAACGTTCCGTGAGCACTTTAACATGTAGTTTGTTGCTTTGGGATGGAATGTTCCCTCTCCCTACATATATATAATCTATTAAGTCCATCTAGTCTAATATGTCATTTAAGGCCAGTGCTTCTATTATTGATTTTCTGTCTGAATTACCTGTCCATTGATGTAAGTGGAGTGTTAAATTCCCTATTATTATTCTGTTACTATCAGTTTCTCCCTTTATGTCTGGTAAAGTGTAAAGTGAAGTCGCTCAGTCGTCTCCGACTCTGCGACCCCATGGACTGTAGCCTATCAGGCTCCTCTGTCCATGGGATTCTCTAGGCAAGAGTACTGGAGTGGGTTGCCACTTCCTTCTCCAGGAGATCTTCCTGACCCAGGGATCAAACCTGGGTCTCCTGCCTTGCAGGCAGACGCTTTACCCTCTGAGCCACCAGAGAGTGTTTCCTTTATGTATTTAGGTGATCCTATTTTGGTTGCATATATATTTACAATTGTTATGTATTCTTGGATTGATCCCTTGATATGTGTCCCCAGGGTAAGCTCCAGTTGCCACCATCCTCTTCAAGACTCTCTAAGATCAACAGGTAGGTCTGAACCAGGCTCCTTTCTTATGACTGCTTCTACCCTGTATTCTGATGTGTGTGAGATTATGTGCATGCCCTTTAAGAATGGAGTCTGTGTTTCCACAGCCTTATGGTTCTGAAAGTAAAGCACCTCTAGCCTTCAAAACCAAATGTTCTGGGCTTTTGTCCCCCTGTGCTGGGGGATTTCATGTGGGGCTCAGATCCTTGCTGAGGAAGAATTCTGTAATTGTAATTATTCTCCTGTTTCTGGGTCACCCACCTGGGAGTATGTGTCCTGAGTATACCACAACTCTACCCTTCCTGACTTGTAGTTCCTTCTTTTTTGTTGTAGATCTTTTCTTGTAGGTTCTGGCCTTTTTCATTGATAGTTGTTCTATAAATAGTTGTAATTTTGGTGTGAACCATGAAAGGAGGTGAGCTCAGAGTCTTTCTATCTCAACCTTTTGAAACTCCTTCTCCCTTCACTTTTGAAGGATAATTTCACAGGCAATAGAATTCTAGGTTGGTGGCTTCTTTTTTCTGTCAACACTTTAAATATTTCATTCATCTCCCCTCTTGCTTTCATGGTTTCTGAGGATAAATTGAATTTTATTTCCTCGGGCTTCTTTCAGGATTCTTTTATCTTTGATCTGTACTTTCAATACTGTGTACCTCAGTGTAGGTTTTTGTTTTTGTTTAGCATTTATCTCTAAGCTTACTAGGTTTGTGGTTTTGGTGTCTGACATAAATTCGGGGAACATTCTCATTGTTTCAAATATTTGTTTTGTCCCTTTCTTCTCCTTCCGGTATTCCTGTTACACATATGTTACACCTTCTGCAGTTGTCCTACAGTTCTTAGATATTCTGGGGGTTTTGTTTGCTTACAGTATTTTTTCTCTGCTTTTCAGTTTTAGAGATTTCTAATGAGATGCCCTCAAGGTCAGAGATTCTTTTCTCAGCCATGTCCAGCCTACTCATAAGTCCATCAGAGGCATTATTCGTTTGTTGCAGTGTTTTTATCTCTAGCATTTCTTTTGATTCTGTCTTAGAATTCCTGTCTCTGCTAAGTCGCCCACTTATTCTTCCACGCTGCCTCAGTAGAGTCCTTAACATTTCATAGTTTTATCTCAGCCTGATACTTCCAGCATCCCTCCACATCTGCCATATGACACATGTGCCATATTACATAATTTTGATATTTGCTGTCTCTTCCAATGGTGTGTCTTAAATTTCAGTATGCCTGTAATTTTTTTCTGACAAATGAGCATGACGAACCAAGTAAAAGGAATTAATGTAAATAGGCCTTTGGTGATGTGGTGAGGGGTGGGGGGAGACGTGTATATGCCTGTGATCAGAGCTCAGCCTTTCGGTGAGCCTATGCCTCTGAATGGGCTTCCCTGGTAACTCAGATGGTAAAGAATCTGCCTGCAATGCAGGAGAACTGGGTCGAATCCCTGTGTTGGGAAGATCCCCTAGTGTTGAAGACTCATGAGAGTCCCTTGGACAGCAAGGAGATCAAACCAGTCAATCCTAAAGGAAATCAGTCCTGAATATTCATTGGAAGTACTGATGCTGAAGCTGAAGCTCCAATACTTTGGCCACCTGATGTGAAGAACTGACTCATTGGAAAAGACCCTGATGCTGGGAGAGATGGATGGCAGGAGGAGAAGGGGACGACAGAGAATGAGATGGTTGGATGGCATCACTGACTCGATGGACATGAGTTGGAGCCAAGCTCCAGGAGTTGGTGATGGACTGGGAAGCCTGGCATGCTGCAGTCCATGGGGTCGCAAACAGTCTGATGCCTCTGGACTGTGAATTAGATATGTTTCTCAGTCCCCCAGTCCAGCACACTTAGGTGGGACAGGATGGCTAGAGTGGGAGTTGGGTAATTCTGTCCTCCCGGGTCAGTTTGGCTTTGTTTAAATAGTTTCTCCGAGGGTAGACTTTACTAAATAAAGAAAAATACTCTCATGTATTTCAGAATAGTTCCTTTCCTCTTCCCGGAAACACACTGGAATTATTCTCATACATTCACTGTGAGAAACTGGTAGACACTGAAGAGGTAAAACTCACAAGTGTCCCCATCCTACCTGCTGCATGATTGGGTTCCCCTGGCTTTTTAACTTAAGAGTTGTCCACACTGAACCTCCAATGATTTGTCTATTATGGTTCAGGTTTCCTTACTCTGGCATTCATTTCTAAAGAGTTTACTACTACAATATGTTGTGATCTTCTGTATGTGCCTGTCAAGTCTAATTCTGGAGACAGTGCTTTGCCCTGTGACCTTACTTCCCTTATAGATCTGCTAAGTCACTTCAGTCGTGTCTCTGTGTTCACAGTTCAGACTCTGTGCGACCCCATAGACAACAGCCCACCAGGCTCCCCCGTCCCTGGGATTCTCCAGGCAAGAACACTGGAGTGGGTTGCCATTTCCTTCTGCAATGCCTGAAAGTGAAGTCGTTTCTGACTCCTAGTGACCCCATGGACTGCAGCCTGCCAGGCTCCTCTGTCCATGGGGATTTGCCAGGCAAGAGTACTGAAGTGGGTTGCCGTTGCCTTCTCCTATTATAGATCTAGGAGGAGTTATTTTCAGTTAGCTTTTTACCTCCTTTTATGATGAACTAGCAGTGTATAAGCTGCTTACAGGCAGGACTGGCAACTGGAAGTCTAGGATTCTTGGTTCAAAGTAAGTTCCTTTCTCATACATTATTGTCAAAGAGAAGCCCGATGACAGTAGTAGTAACTTGTATATAACCTGTTTTTTGGGAGCTAGCAGCTTTTAGGACTTGTTAATCATGGTTATTTTGAAATTTTGCCTTTAAAAAATTCATCTGGTTCTGTGCTGGGTAGGGATGAACCCTTTTATCCTAAGACTTTTCAGACCACCCCCCCAATGCCTAAATCTACTGTCTCTCTACATACTTTTATCTCCTGTCTAGTTATGTATTGGAATATTTGAACCTGTATCTTTCAGCTTTCCTTGATACTTTCTCCATCTATACTTCTAGGTTGAGTAATGAGAGTCTTGCTTTATGTTCATCCTGCTCACAGCTTTGCTCTTAAGCTGTACCCCTCTGGCATTTAGTCTTTATTTAATGCCTATGATATCTTCTCTGCCCCTGGGATATGGAATCACTTATCTTCTTTCTTCTGTGGATTTTTTTTCAAGTTTTTCTTTAGGCCTTTCTTGAAGTATTCTGGTGATTCATAGTTGTAATTTGCTTAGTTGCTCATTTAGTTGCTGATTCGAGACTCTTTATGGATGTTGTTCTGTTTATCAGAGCCAGTGATGGGATACGTAGGTTGTGCTTCCAGGCAAGGATATATCAGTAGTTGAATTCTGGATATAGGCTTTTTTTTTCCTCTTGAGGGTAAGCAAGTACCTATGAGGCACTGCCCTGCTTCTCCAGTTCCAATGGCTTCACCCACTGTTAGGGTATAGGCTGGGTGTAAACACCCCATCAGTACCCAACTTGGCCCATGGTTGGGGGGTGGGACTGGTCTAGCTATTCTCAGTCAGCTCCCTAATGAACCACCCTGCCAAGTATCCATGGGCACTCTCCTACTTTTTTGTATCTGTTGATTCTGGGCTCCAGCCCATTCCTCTGTTTAGTGTTGTGTGATTTTCTCTCGTTTTATTTGCCTATAGCCTTAAGCCCATCTGCGCTCTATCTTTTTGGCATTCCTCACAACTTCAGTTCCATCGCTAGCCCTCTCATTTTCAGTACTATAGCATATTTCTTATTCTTCTTCTGCTCTAGCACCTTATGGAATTTAGGGTTGAGAGAGTAGATGCTTCTGTTCCACCTGCCACCTTCATCCAGGCTCACTACTACCGTGTTAATTTATGTAACAACTAACTTTTGTACTGTTCCTTTTGCTCCAGTTAATTTTCTTGAACTAGTACTGCAGTGGCTCCTGAGCTGGTCCTATAGTTACAAAATGTGCTGTACTATTAGCCATTCACAGGAAGTATTATTTACAAGGAATTATTCAAATACCAGCTCTCTTCTCTGCTTCCTAGTATGCACAACTTTGTGATGAATCTACAGATACTCAAAAGCAAATCCTACTAGTGAATACTCTTAGGGGTCACAAAATAGTATTCAGTAATAACCTATTTTATTTGCACTGAAAGATTAGAGACAATAGATCTTAAAAAAAACTACTCAGTCGGTCAGCAGCATGGTGGGGTAAGACATTCCTTTTTGTCCCTCCCTTTTTAGCAATGAATGCTAAACTCCTGTCTCCCTTACTCTGTGGCCAGGTCCTTATGCACTTTTGGGGTGCAGCTGCGAGAATAATGCAAGTGAACCCTGTCAGAAAAATACACCAGGATTGGTGGGCAAGAGAGCAACCACAAACTGGAGCCATAGCGCCATCTTCTGGAAAACAAGAGATTTCCTGCAGCCAGTCAGCCGAGTGGTAAGAACCAGAGAAGACATAAAAGCTTAAAGAATTCTGCCACAAGAGGGAGCAAAAAGAGTACAGTGGGTATTCCTGCTGCTGCTGCTAAGTCGCTTCAGTCGTGTCCCGTCTCTATGCGACCCCAGAGACAGCAGCCCACCAGGCTCCCCCGTCCCTGGGATTCTCCAGGCAAGAACACTGGAGTGGGTTGCCATTTCCTTCTCCAATTCATGAAAGTGAAAAGTGAAAGTGAAGTTGCTCCGTCGTGTCTGACTCTTTGCGACCCCATGGACTGCAGCCTACCAGGCTCCTCCGCCAATGGGATTTTCCAGGCAAGAGTACTGGAGTGGACTGCTCCTACACAAAGGCAAAGAAATCTCCATACGTAACTGCCCCAAAGAGCAGTATACCCCATCTGAAGCCAACCAATAAAGATTTAATTAAGATGTCAGGTACTTCAGATGTCAAAGCAGCAATGCCAGACTACAAAGAACATGGAAAATCAAGTAAGCAAGTCATCGCCAAAAGAATAATTTTTCCAATAACTGAGCTATAGGTATCGTGTTCTTTGATCTAGCTGATTCTTCAAAACAACTATTTTGAAGAAATTCAATGAATTACACAAAAAACTTAATTCAATTTTATCAGGGAAAAATGTACATGAATAAGATGAGATGTTTACCCAAGGAATAGCATCCATAGCACTGTGAAGCAAATGGAAGACAGGAATTTTGAAATAAGAGCAGAAAAAAGAAAAATGAGTGAAAAAGAGTAAAGAAAGTCAATGTTATCCATGAGATTCCATCTAAAGAACAAATGTATGAATAATCAGTGTTCCAGAAAGAGTAGAGAGGGAGAAGGGGGCAGAAAATTTATTCAAAGGAATAACAGCTGAACAGAGACCTGAGGAGAGATTTGGATATCCAAATTCATGAAGATAACAGGTCAACCTACGATCTCAATGCAAAAAGACGTCCTTTAAGACACATTATAATGAAACTGTCAAAAAATCAGAGAATTCGGAAAGCAGTCAGGAAAAAAAAGATTATGTAACTTACAAAGGCACCACCATTAGGCTATAAGCAAATTTCTCAGCAGAAACCCTACAGGTCAGAAGAGAGTGGAATAACATATTCAAAGTGTTCATTGAAAGAAAAAAAACTGCCCGCCAGGAATACTTTATCTGACTAACTTACCCCTGAGATATGAAGGAGAAATACTTTCCCAGAAAAACGAAAGCTGAGGGAGTCCACTAGACTTGCTTTGCAAGAAACACTGAAAGGAGTTCTTTGAAGCTGGAATGAAAAGATGCTAGTCAGTGACATGGAGATGGGAAAGTACACAACACACTGCTAAAAGGTGTGAATACAAAATCAATATATATATAATAATAATAAAAATCTGTATATATATAATATACAGAATCAGCTGCATTTATATTTGCATGCATGCATGCTCAGTCATGTCTGACTCTTCTGACCCCATGGATTGTAGCCTGCAGGCTCCTCTGTCCATAGACTTTTCAGGCAAGAATACTGGAGTGGGTTGCCATTTCCTTCTCCAGGGGATCTTCTCAACCCAGGAATCAAACCTGCATGTCCTGAACTGGCAGGCAGATTCTTTACCACTGAGCCGCCTGGGAAGCCCCACACTTACATAATACCAATAACAAAATACCTGAAAAGAAAAAAAAATAACCCCATTTACAGTGGCATCAAAACAATAAAACATTTAGGAATAAATTTAACCAAGGAAGTGAAAGATCTGTACAATGAAAACTATGAGACTTTGATGAAAGAAACTGAAGAAGTCGCAAACAAATGGAAAGATACCCTGTGTTCACAGACTGGAAGAATTAATATTTCTAAAATATCCATATTACCTAAAGTCATCTATAGAGTCAATGTAATCCCTATCAAAATTCCCATGGCATTTTTCACAGGAATAGAAAAAATAATCCTAACATTCATATGAGATTTAAAACAAAAGACCCCAAATATCAAAAACAATCCTGAGAAAGAAAAAAGCCACAGGGATTACACTTTGTTTCAAACTATACTACAAACCTATAGTAATTAAAATAGTATGTTACTAGCATAACACACCAGAGAAGGCAATGGCACCCCACTCCAGTACTCTTGCCTGGAAAATCCCATGGACGGAGGAGCCTGGTGGGCTACAGTCCATGGGGTCACAAAGAGTTGGACACGACCAAGCAACTTCAATTTCACTTTTCACTTTCATGCATTGGAGAAGGAAATGGCAACCCACTCCAGTATTCTTGCCTGGAGAATCCCAGGGACTGGGGAGCCTGGTGGGCTGCCGTCTATGGGGTCGCACAGAGTCGGACATGACTGAAGCAACTTAGCAGCAGCAGCAGTAGCATAACACACACACATAGATCAATAGAACAGAATAGAGAGCCCAGAAATAACCCGTTGCATAAACAATCAACTAATATTTGATAAGGGAGCCAACACTCAACGGGGAAAGGACAGTCTCGTAAATAAATGGTGCTGGGAAAACTGGATAACCACATGCAGAAAAATGACACCTCTATCTTACATCACTCACAAAAATTAACTTGAATGGATTAAAGACTTAAACATAAGACTTGATCCCATAAAGCTCCTAGAAGAAAACAAAAAAGCTCCTTGATACTGATTGGTGTAGTGATATTTTAGATATGACACCAAGAGCACAAGCAACAAAAGAAAAATCAACAAGCAGGGCTACAAAATAAAAAGCTGCACAGCAAAAAAAAAAAAAAAAAAAGCAACATATGGAATGGGAGACAGTATTTGCAAAGCATATATCAAGCAATTAATAGCCAAAATATATAAACCAAACAATAAAAAGCAAACAATCTGATTAAAAGATGGGTATAGAACCAAACATTTTTCCAAAGACAACTTCCAGATATATGACGAGGTGCTTAACATCACTAATCATCAGTTCAGTTCAGTCACTCAGTCACGTCCGACTCTTTGCGACCCCATGAATCGCAGCACGCCAGGCCTCCCTGTCCATCACCAACTCCCAGAGTTCACTCAGACTCACGTCCATCGAGTCAATGATGCCATCCAGCCATCTCATCCTCTGTCGTCCCCTTCTCCTCCTGCCCCCAAGCCCTCCCAGCATCAGAGTCTTTTCCAATGAGTCAACTCTTTGCATGAGGTGGCCAAAGTACTGGAGTTTCAGCTTCAGCATCATTCCTTCCAAAGAAATCCCAGGGCTGATCTCCTTCAGAATGGACTGGTTGGATCTCCTTGCAGTCCAAGGGACTCTCAAGAGTCTTCTCCAACACCACAGTTCAAAAGCAACGATTCTTTGGCGCTCAGCTTTCTTCACAGTCCAACTCTCACATCCATACATGACCACTGGAAAAACCATAGCCTTGACTAGACGGACCTTAGTTGGCAAAGTAATGTCTCTGCTTTTCAATATGCTATCTAGGTTGGTCATAACTTTTTTCCAAGGAGTAAGCGTCTTTTAATTTCATGGCTGCAGTCACCATCTGCAGTGACTAATCATCAGAGAAATGTAAATCAAAACCTTGTATGTTAGAACGGGTGTCATCAAGAAGACAAAAGTTGTGAGCATGAAAGGATAAGGGAACCCTTCCTTGTACCCTGTTGCTGGGAGTGTAAATTGGTACAGCCACTATGGAAAACAGTACAATTCCTCAAGAAATAAAAAACAAAACTACCTTAGGACCCAGCGATTCCACATCTGGGTATATATGCAGAGAAATGAAAATAAGATATTAAAGAAAAATATACACTATGTTAACTGCAGCATTATTCACAATAGCCAATATACGGAAACGACCTAAGTGTCCATCAACAGATGAATGGATAGCACAGTTATACAGACATACATACAATGGAGTATTAGCCATAAGAAATGAGGAGTTCCTGCCATTTGTGACAACATGTAGTTAATGCTAAACCTCTATCACGCTATACCTACTTATATAAAGCAATATATAAACATATCAAATCAATACATTGAACCCTGGCCTCCTGCACTGCATATGGATTCTTTACTGTCTGAGCTACCAGGGAAGCCATTGTACACCTTAAACTTACACAATGTTACATAGTTCGCTATATACGTCAGTAAAAATTTTAAAAATTGTACTCTGTTGACTTTAGGAAAAAGCCTAGCACTACCCTTAGCTGCCTCATTTGAGAGGGCCTCAAATCATTTCTGTGCCTAGGCCCCCATGTAGCTGTATCCCCATCTGCAGGGCCAATAGGATACGACCACCTGGAGCCCATTTCATTTCAATCTAGGTCATGTTTAAGGTACCTGGGACTCAAACTTCCCGCCTAAACAGCTCAGCTTCCAGGCTCATTTTCCCAAAAATGTAGCCTTATATTTAAGGGTGGTCAAGAGGTGGCTCCTTGCAGGGGGGGACAAAACTTAGGCATGTAGGCTGAAGAACCCACAAATGTTCCTTAGTGGCTATTAAGAGATTGAATGGTGGAAGAGGAGGAGAGGAATGGGCTGTGTGCTGGCTCTCCCCTGGCTACCACCTCTGGAGTTCTGAGAAATCAGAAAATTCTAAAATCCAAGCTGCATGCGCGTGTTGTGTGAACATAATAGCTGTTAGCTTGATTTTATAACCTCAAAATATTTTGACCTGTTTCCTCAGGCCCTGCAGATATTAGGGGGAGGATTTAGGAAAGAGAAAGGCAGTGCTTGCTAAATAGATTTTCAGACCTTCTTACCAGAGATGTCACAAGGGAGTCCTGATCAGTTGTAGGTAAGTCGACTACTTAAGAGCCACCACCATCTTCAGCCAGTGAGCATTTTCATTTCCATATCTAATCCGTTTCTTCCTGAAGTTTGAGTGAACCAGAAGGACAATAGAAAGTTATAAAATATCTTTATAGGTTCCTCAAAGCCAGAACACTAATCCTAATTCCTCTGTCACGAGGTTATTTCATGGTACTTTTATGCCTGTGCCACTGTACGCAAGCTTATCTGAATAAAAAACTGATGTGTTGGTAGACTAAGATCATAAACGCAGTGTGGTATAGTGGTTAAGTACACACCTCTATAATAATGTTTAGTTCCTAGATTGTGAGTCAGTTAATGTCCCCAAGCACAGTGACAACATGCTGGACGCGGCTTGCACCAGTGCAGGGAGAGCCCATTACGTGTTTATTTTCCCAACTCCATGTTCAGTGACGTCATTGGTAGTTTGCTGTTGGCCACGGTGGAAATGTTTACTCCACAAATTGTTCAAATTAGTTTCTGTTTTTTTAAGTTAGTAATAACAGTAGTTCCCACATTATAGGGGAGCTTAGATAAATGAGAATGTGTGTGTGTGAGAGAATCGTGTTACAAATGCTCAATAAATGCTACCAGTTATTAATACACGGTCAGAACATACTAAAGCCAGAGTTTACAAAGCAAACAAACTTTGGAAACAGACATATACTTCCACTAAGTATAAAGTGTTAGTACAAGATCTTTGTACTACTGATCTTCCCAGTTCTATTTCTTTGAAACTTATTTCATACAGGTTTTGTGGTCTTTCTCAGTAGAGAAAGCAGGGGGAAGGGAGCTAAGATAAGATTAGACAGTAATCCTAACTGGTCAAGCCAGAAAGCCCTTTGTGGTAAAGCAGAGGTGGTGGTAGAGATCTCTGATTTCTAAAAGCTTGTTTTTAACCTCTAACAGCCAAGAGATAGAACCTACAAACCTGTGGGAGCTATTGAAGAGCAGGTAGTAAAACTGTTGGAAGTTATCATCACCTCCCATTATAACATGCCTCTTATTTGTACAGTGCTTCATTTTTACACAGCCCTGTGAAGTGGGAGATGGGGAAATAAACTTAGATGAAGATATTTGCTCGAATGTATGGTTAACTGAGTTTCAACACAAGTTGACACTAAGACACTGAACTAGAAATACAAATCTCAGGACCCTCATTTTTGAAGGGATTTACCAACCAAACATTAGGATTTAGTTAGTTTCTTCTCAGTTGATATAATTCAAACTAAAGCATAGTATCTTTCATAATTAGCCTTTTAGGGCTTCTGATCTATGTGGATGTATTATTCTAGTTATTCTAACACTGATATTACAGCAGCATCCATTTTGCAACAGAGGATGATGGTCTAGAGAAATGAAAGACTTGCCTAAAATAAGGAGCAGGAAAACCCAGGGATAGTCTTCCATGAAGAATCACACTGTACTCCTTTACCTGATTTTTCAGCACAAAATATACAAGTCCTTTTACTCGGTCAACACAAATTCTACTTAAACTCCTGAGTTTCAGAAGGGCTAAGGCCATTTTTTCTGCCTTTGGAAGATGAAGCATCCTCCAAATCCATCTAATGACCCTCAGTGTACTGACAAACTCATTGATTGTATCAAACATTATTGGAAGTGGGGACAATCAAGAAGGGCATAGTTATTTTACCAAGTATTTGTTATCAAGTCAGATTTTGACTTATTTCTGGAAATCATAACTTGGATATAATGTGACAGCACATATCTGCTAATGAATTAGACAAAAGCTATTCCTGCAAGACTAATTTTAGGGCTTCCTCTAAGCCTGGCAACTACACACAGGTTCTTTAAGACTGAAGCTCCTCTTTCCAGTGACCATCTTCCTACAGTAAGCCCATGTTACTTCCAAGGGGACAGACCCTAGGGAGGAATGGGTACTTCATAAGTTGTAACAGTTGAGTAACTGCTGTTCCCCAGATTTTTGTGGGTGTGACTGACTCCAGGAGGTAGCTGGATCACCTTTGTTTTCTCATTGATTTGAAAAAGGCATTCCACCTCTTCTAAGACTCCAGATATTGCAATCCACATCTGAAACTAACATAAGTGCAAGAGCTACATATTGACTAGAAATTGATTGGGTCTTTTTTTCCTACTGGCATAATTTGTAATTTTACCATAGAATGCAGTAAGAGAAAGTACTCCTAGGAAAAGTATCATTAAGGACAATAAGTATTTCTCCCTCAGTTCACTGATACTCTTAAACATCTGAGGATTCAAATTGTGATGTGATTTCTTAGAATTAAAAATTTTTTTCTTCAATACCAAGCCACCTAATCCTTAGATTAGCTGGGTTACATTACCCAGATGGCTACATAAAGTGCTCTCTCTCCATTCTTATATTCTTTAAAAAAACAATCCATTATTTGTATGGCACTTCATAATTTACAAGTCTTCACATACATAATATCTCACGTAACCTTCACACAAAGCAAAAATTTTCATCACGTAACAGATAAGAATACTGATCCTTTACCCAGGTGATATTACTGGTAATGGGGAGTATCAGAACTAGAACTTGGGACTTTGAGACCAGTATTCTTTTCTTATATCAAGCCACCCTTAAGTATAAAAGATTCTGTTCCAAAGCATTTCTATTTGCTCATAAAAAGTTTTTTAAAAATCTAGTACAAAAATCCAGAAAGATAAAGTGACTTGCCATCAAAGCCTTACTGGTGGCACACTGATTTCCAGAGTCACACAGTCACATCTCGGCGTGTTCAGCACCACGTAGGTGTGTTCTACACCCTACACAATCACTGCCCTACAGCTTTCCGATCAAATCAAGTACATTACGAGAGAGGCAGGATAATACATTACCACGGACCTGAATACATGACCTCACAAAGTCAAACAGACCTTTCTGAAAGCTTACCTGAGTGCAAGCTGTTCCATCCTCTGACTGGGAACTGGTAATGGAATATTAAGAAGCTGAAACTGAGATTCCTGCTATGAAACTAACAACACAAAATACTGTAATTTTAGAAAAGTTTGTAAAAGATTGCTGATTGGCTACATTCAAACTATCAGTGGCCGGAAGCTACATTCTGAAAATTTAAATACCAGAAATCCATTTTAAGTTCAGGGATTGTGAACATGGAGGGCAGAAGAGAATCTGTACATCTAAATTCCAACAAAAGGTCTGAGAGCACTGGCCTATTGAAAAAGGGTTACAATATGATGACTATTCAAAGCCTTCTAGTTGGCATTCTGGCTAGGATATAGGATCTTTTTCTAAAACATGTTTCTTGTATGTGAAAAGGATTCAAAAATTATACTACTATATATTAAGTGCAAGCAAATTATTACCTTCTTAGGGCATTAAAATTGATTAGTTAAAATGATGTTAATTGTAATCCTCTTCTTCAAAAGAAATCATAAACATGCTGCTCCCTTCTTGCCTTTGGGGCAAATTTCCTCTTCTTTGGTAGCACTAGAGACCCCCAGTCTGTAAACCAGATCTCTAAGTAAAGAATTTCCTGCTGCTCCTAAGTTTCTTCAGTCGTGTCTAAACTCTTTGCGACCCCATGGACTGTAGCCCACCAGGCTCCTCTGTCCATGGGATTCTCCAGGCAAGAATACCAGAGTGGATTGTCATGCCCTCCTCCACGGGATCTTTCTGACCCAGGGATGGAAACTGCATCTCTCATGTCTCCTGCATTTGTAGGCAGGTTCTTTACCACTGGTGCCACCTGGGAAGCACTAAGTAATTTCTTCAGCACATTTTTTAAATGAATAAAAAATAAGATTCCCAGGTATTTTTCCCAAACCTGTAAGGTCCCTAGTTGCCTAGCAATTAGCAAGATAATAGCAGGAAAGCAAGAACTCCTTTCTTGCCTCTGGCTTGGCAGAGGGGCTGGACCTCAGTGGGAATTACCATCCCTTAACTAAATGATCAAACAAGGCAAAGCTATAGCTTTTTAGCTATAAGCCCAAGATTCAGGCATAATACTGTCACATTGGGTACTATGTTACATTTGAAATAACTTGGTTCTCACAGCCACTGGAGCAGCTGGATTTGTAACTGAAGCTCTGTTCTCTGCAATGTACTTAATTGTACAGTTTTTCTAATTATGAAATATCACAATGCCAATGCTGAAATACCAGGATTGTGGGAAAGACATTTAAAAAGCATTGCCTGAGGACTTCCCTGGTGGGTCTGTGGTTAGGAATCTGCCTGCCAATGCAGCGGACATAGGTTTGATCCCTGCTCTGGGCAGACTCCACACGCTGTGGGGCAGCTAAGCCTGTGCACCACAACTACTAAGCCCACACGTGTTAGAGCCCATGCTCTGCAACGAGGAGCGACTGCACGAGAAGCCCACACGCTACACTAGAGTAGCCCCTGTTACCACAACTAGAGACAGCTCGTGATAAAGACCTAGTGCAGCCAAAAATAAATGTTTTTAAAACTCTAAAAAAATGAAAGCGAATGCCTGACAGAACGGAAAGATGAAAAATTATATTCTTCACTCCAAATTTTTATTCACTCATTCAAACACCTTTTCCACGTGGTTCAAGTGGTAGAGGTTACAATTTATTACTACTAGTACAAAACAGAATGAATCAACATTCTTACAATATTGAAAGACTAGGATCATTCCTAAAACTACTTAGCTTTACTTCTTACTCCTAAATTTTAGGTCATCCATTCTTTCAATATGCAATATCTCAGCATTATGGAAACAATGTTTTATATCTAGATATTTTCTAAACTTTGTAGGGAACTAGATCTATCAACTGGAAGATTTTTTTTTTTTGGTTATTAATACGAAAAAAACCACACGATTATTTCTGAGGTTTATAAGCTGTCTTCTGCAAAACTGAGTATTCTTCCTCTATTCAAAGGTAACCAACTTCTCATTAGAAAAGAAAATAGCCAAACAACAAACACAAAATAAGAAATTAGCCAGAAAGCTATGGCTTGTTTCCCACTCAGGAAAAAAGTATAACTGGTAACAAATAAGGTACAATTTCTGTAAGTGGATATTTTTTAAACTTGTAAGGTTTCCATTTCTAAAACAGAAGAGTTGAGACACTTTTCTAAGCAGCTTAATCTGTCAGAAGATTTCATATCAATATTTACACCCTCAGTACTTTGTATTTTGCTTTTATACAGTTATTTATTTATTTTATTTATTTATTTTCACAGTTAACTTTAAAAGGCAATTCCTCCCATTAAATTCGTGTGTTACTAAAAATGTAGGCTAAAGTTAAATGGGTAAAGATAAAGGCCTACACTGTATTTTGGGGGGAGAAAGAAAGTTATTTCCCAAAAGCAAGAACTCTTTGGTGAGAAGTATTTTTTACTAACACTTACCAATTTTATTCTTTCACAGTTGGATGCATCAACTTGAGTCCAGTGAGCATCTGGGTTTGCCTCATCTTGTGATTTCCAACCTTAATCATAATTGTGTCTTCTTTTTTTGTACTCATTTATACAAATGGAGGGCAAGAATACAGTAACTAGGTGATTACATGAGTTCTATACTAAGACAGTGTGACCCCACTAAGATTGAATTTTTGGCTCACAGACATTACTACCATGAGGTAACTTATTTGCTGCTGATATATAACAGGCAATTATGGGGTGTAAACCTATGAAAACTGAATATATAAAAATAGAGAATTGCCTGAAGTAATTAGAATCAATAATTTTAGAGCTGGAAGGAAATTTAGAAATCATCTAATCTTAACTCCTAGATAAAAAGTCAGATATAAAGACTTAGTTGGCAAAAACCATACTTCTCATGAGTGCCAGAGCTAGAATTTGGGGTTGATATTCCAGGTCAATTATTCCTCACAGTATACAATACTCATAGTTAGGAATAAATTACTTGGAAATGTATTTCCAAACAGACCTTTGTTAGATTAAGAAAATCCAAACAAAAATGTTCAAAATCTGCTATCTATTCTTCATGTTGCTGAATAAATGACAGTTAAACTTTAGAAGGACAAAAGGTCAAGGAACTAGACAACTTAAAGTGAATAAATTCAACATCTGAGCATAATCTTTTTCTCTAGTCCTGAAACAGGTTGATTTCAACACAAATTCTTAGAATATTTGCCACTTAACTTTCAGGCTTATAGACAAAGTTGTAATAGATCTCAAGATGTGGAGTTGATCCAATGACAAAAACTTAATTTGAGCACTTTCTTTCATAGCTACTACAACCACAAAATCAATTTCTCTCAAAGGAGGTTTCAGTCTCAGAGGGTTCACATATAATCTCAATTAGCAAAAACAACAGGCAGCTTTCCGTTTATTCTTTACACCATATCTTAGATGGGAAGAAAAAGGGAGTAAAACAAAAATTAATCTAGAAGAAATTTTTTCACTTAGATTACCTAGACATCAGCTCATAATGAACTGGGAGATCTACAGTATACTGTATGGTAATTTAAGGAACAAAGCTTTCCAGGACTTGAGGTAGCTGCTTACAGCAGGAGCTTAAAGCAAGATGAAGACAGGATACCTTATGAGAGAGACAGAATTTAATAACATTTTAATTGCAAGGAGTAAATCAAAATGAAAATTTGAAAAGTTAAAGCATATTTGTTTTTATTTATAGACAGTTATCACAAGAATTGTAAAGAAAAAGAGAGTATCAGAATGGAACTGGATAGTTTTCATGCTATAGCTAAGAATAAACAATGTTCCTACATATTATGGTTAGTGAGCACATTATCAGTATAACAGTGAATCATGGTTATTTAAAAATATGTGGACCATAATCTGTGCTTTAGAAAGAACTGTATATAGTGTTATAAGCTGAAAAGACGTCAAAAGAATACCAAATATACACCTGTGTATAAGAATTCAGAAAAGGTTGCATTCTGTAAAGTCAATCAACTGTATTAAAAATGACACAAATTCAAAACAAAATGCATGTTATATAAAAAAGGACTTTGTAAGACTTGCTTGCTGCATTAAATCCATAGTTTAATCCACGAAATTTCCTTTTAATTATCATTTAGACAGAAGCATGCAAAATAGTTCTAGGATCTACTTCGAGTCTTCCCCAAATCCACTAAGGCTACATATTCTCTCTTCAGGAGCTAAGCAGGTATTCGGGTAGCTGCTTCCTCCTCTGCATCCGCTCGGTTTGCGTTAATTTCTGCAAGTGTTCGGCCAAACCGTGCCCATTCATCATTTCGGGGGACAGCAATCTGCTGTTAAAAGAAATACAATGCTTTATGTACACTGAAATAAAAGATCATCTTACCCACTATTTTTCAGTGTTTTCAAATAATTTTTCCATTAAAAAGTAATAATTGACTTGAATGTCCCTTCCATAATTACAGCTACTATACCAATAATTTATAACATTTCAAAACAAAAGATAGTGTTTGAGAAGTGTGTTGTGACAGCCTCAGAAATGATTTTGCTATTATCAGCATCTGTGCAAGAGAGAATGACATGATGCTCTTTAAATATAACTCCTATGCACTATCTCATGGATTTTCTGGTGAGCAGGAAGGAATTTCTGAAGAATTTTTACTTCTTGCACATGAGTATGAAATAATTTTTGAAACATGGTTCATAAGAGGCTGATTTCTTGTTTAAGTATTTTTGTTTGGAGTATAAGATAACCTTTCTTGATGTATCTTAAACCTTTCGTCAAAAGGTATGCTGCTACTTACCAATTCAGTGACACATCAATAGTAAAAGGGGAAAGGACACTTGGGATATATTTCCCTCACTGAAGCAGTTCAATAACCAAAAATTTTTGACAGCTGTCATTATAATATTGGAGGAATCTAGCATGCCATATTCGGAGAAGGCAATGGCACCCCACTCCAGTACTCTTGCCTGGAAAATCCCATGGATGGAGAAGCCTGGTAGGCTGCAGTCCATGGGATCACGAAGAGTCGGACATGACTGAGTGACTTCACTTTCACTTTTCACTTTCATGCATTGGAGAAAGAAATGGCAACCCACTCCAGTGTTCTTGCCTGGAGAATCCCAGGGACGGGGGAGCCTGGTGGGCTGCCGTTTATGGGGTCGCAGAGAGTCGGACACGACTGAAGAGACTTAGCAGCAGCAGCAGCAGTATGCCATATTAGGGCACAGAGCATTCAGTGTGGCAAATGGATGTGCCTGCTTCTAAATCTACTGTACGACTTTAGACTAGATGGGACAGTGATACCCAGTATTGTAGCTCCCAGACAAATGTGGCTATTTACATTTAAATTACTTAAAATGAAATAAAACTGAAAATTCAGTTATTCAGCTGTTCTGGCCACATTTTAAGTGTTCAGTAGCCAAATCTGGCTAATGGCTACCATGTTGGATGGTGCAGATACAGAGTAATTCCATCTATGCAGAGAATTCAACTGGCTGCTCTACATGATCCAATTTACCTCTCTCCAGATGCAGTTGCTAGAGGCTGTGGGATTTCCAGACAGGATGGAGAATCATAAGGCACAGCAAAAGAAAAGAGTGACTAAGGCACTAGCCAGGGCTAAAACATGAGGATACCACTCCCGAGCACTGTGCACAGTCAACCCAAACAGTAAAGATGAGAGGGCTGCAACTCATCCTGTTGGGTTCATTCATAATGGCTTTGCAATAAGGCTCAAGGAGTCAAGAATGACATTTCACATAGTCATTAGGTAGCTCTTAAAAGATACTACTTTTAATTTGAGCTACCTGGTCCAAACAAATCTACGAATATAGAAAATAAAATCTTATCTCAATGTCAATTCTGTAAAGCCCCCAAGTCCAACTATAACTAAATTTCTTCTGCTTGAAGAATTTCTAATTTCCAGCAATGCATGCTGGAAAGTACTTTCGACATATGATACTACCCTCAAAATTTGTTGCATAGGGACACAGGACATTCAGTTTAGAAAGGAAACTAATCTCAAGAGTTGCTTCTGTAATGAAAAGTAAGTTTTATCTTTACAAACACATGGGTTATTCAATTCATGAACCTCAAAGACTAGATTTAACCACAAAGATACTGTCACTATAGTTCCATGAAAGCTAAATAGATGTGTCAAAATTATAGGCAGTGAGCCCCATACCTCTCCCACATCATATATAACAATCTGTCCTTCAGAATCACCCACGGCAATCTCTCTTCCAGAATGGGTCCATCTTACACGATTAAGAGCAGGATTACCTTCCACAGAAATGCTTGCAGTTGGCACCTAAAGTCATTTAAAATACAGTTCAGTGTTAAAAGTTTCATCAGGATTTCTATAAACATGTAAAATAGTAATTCCTTTTCCTCCAATCTGGCTAGGTTTTTGAAAACAAAGATGAAAATAGATAAAGAATTTTCCCAACTTTCTTCCTGTTCAGTGATATATTTTGAATGACATTACAGTCAATCCTTGAAAATGGTTTGGGAAAATAACTTAAGTCCTTTCATAAGAAATCTTCACATGACTGGACACATCATTTTGAGAAATCTTCTCTTTAATAAAGGATTCTTTGTTGTTTTGACTTTTTTAAGAAGTCAAGCCGTTTGAAAACAGATGGCCAAAACCTCTTTTAAAGAAACATCTCAGAAGCCCGCATAAACAGATTATGGTTCAATTTTAGAGGACAGGAGTTACTTTTGTAGCTTGTGTCTCTGTTAGCTAAAACCTGTGATTTGATCCACAGATTCTACAGTTCATACCAAAGATGCAGTATGGGTCATTCCAAAGCCCTTGTTCCCATGAACTATCTGGAGCAAGGCAAGATGACAGCACCAACACAACGGCACCATCCCTCGGATTATGACCGTACCCTCTGCTATGCTGAGGGAAAAGAAATTATCTGCCACTCACAGAGCAAACCTTCAATGTTTGACTCAGAACAGAATCACAATATTTTTAAATTTCTGAAACCTGATTAAAAATAATCCTTCTATTTGACATAAGTCATCCCCAAATGAGTAATTTAACCTTGTAGAATGCCAAAATAGTTGTAAGAGAAAAATTATAACTTAGCTTTATTGTGAGTTAAATTATAGAACAGATCAAAATTGAATTGTAACCACAAATGCCTAACATGAAAATCCAAATTAAGAAAATTGGTACCACTCTAGATAACCAGAAATGTATAATTAAGTCCAGTCATGTATCCAGGACTCAATATCTTTCCCTAGCAGTATCTGAATGTTGCTCTTCAAACTACTAGAGCAGAAGTTAGCATGATGTTAAAATACTTGTATTTCCAATATATAAATTCCTTGTCCTGTATAATCAACTAATTTACTTAAAGGATTATGATAACATATATTTAGCCACTAGAAATAAGAAGAGATGTGAGAAACAGTGGCTGTGGGAGAAGGCACCAAGAGACTTTCTCAATAACTTTTATTGATAGAACTGCTAATGTACTTCTTAACCACCACGTTGCAATACAGAACTCTAAGAACACTCTAAGCCTCTGCCTACATTGTTAAAAACAAACATAGTTAAGAATAAATAATAGCTGCAGTTAAATTTCATTCCAAATAAGTCATTTTAGTATAATAATTATGAAATTTGATTATTTCTATATTAATGTTATAGTAACAGTAACACTGTTTTTAATCTTTCACAGAGCAAGTCATGAAAATACATTTTGTGTCACTCAAGTCAGCCTAAGACTAGTATTTATGGATAATATACAATTCTACCAAGGCTAAGAGATGATTCAGAAATTCAAAATTAAGGTTAACGTATGTCAACAGCCTGAAACTATCTGCTTTCTAGCCTATGAATGAAAAGTATCCCAGTTGCCTTATGAATGAGACTTTGCCAGGACATGAAGAGATGTGACAATGCTTTTTAGAAGTAAAAGGAATGCCCCAGTGGTCCTGGCAATAATATTTCTCCCTTCAGTTCTGCACAGCAGGCTGTTTATTATTTAGGGTACAAAGCTTATTTGCTTTCTTTGTGATGAAGCTACAATCACAGAGTCCTTTCACATTCCTTGGGATAAAAGGAATTTCACAAATTATTCAATAAATCTCCAATTTTCCATTTTTCAGTGCAATTTTTGTTATTTTCCTGCTCACCTCTGTATCATTATTGAGATTCCACAAATCCAGCCTACCCATGCCATCCACACAGGCAAACAGGGCTGGGTGAGTGGGTGACCACATAACATCATAAACATAGTCTGAATTATCTTCAAATGAGTACAAAGGCTTGTTATTCTGAAAGGGAAAAGTTGATTTTTAGCACAGCAAAATATGACATACATTCAATAAGTATGATAACATTTTATGATACTTAACTCAGCCTAGAAAAAGTTCCTATAATCTGTTTCACTACAGAATTACCTGAAGTTATGAAGTACGAATCAACAACTGGACTGCATTCTCTATTTACCTTGTAGACACCATACTGTTTTTAAAAAGGAATAGGATGTGCTGAAGATTCTGGAAAGATGAGAGCAATGGCACTATACTTTTTGAATCTCCTCTAAATCTCCCCATAAACCCAGACAAAGCACCAAGGATAGCAAAAACCAAAGATTCATAAACAACATCTACAACAAAATCAGGAGACAAAACTTCAAATGTAAACAGGTGGAAACCTTGGCCAACTATGAGATCTGCATGGCACATCTGTGTGAGAAGAAGTATAGGAAGGCACGAGGGCTGCTCACAGCTGGAGAATAGAACAGAAAAGCCTTTCAGTACACAGAGGGTTATCACTGGACAGCATGGGGGTCAGTCTGAGAACAGCAGTAGAGACTGGGAGGGAGTCAACACAATTCCATTTACACACCGAAGGCAGACTCCGTTGTGATAGAAGTAAGGTCTAATGATGCAGTCTGAGCCCCGAAAAACTCACAAAATTAACAAATCAAAGCTCCCTTTCCAAGACAAAGTCTCACCAAAAAGAAACTGAAGGGAATGGAATCCAAGTTGCGGAACACAGCACAATAGGGACAAGGGAAAGAGAAGGTTCAGATAAAGGTGGTGGAGAGGAACGGAAAAGATACATTTCAGAAGTACAAGACACAGAGAGATATATATCCACTTTGCAAAAAACCTAGGAGAGCTTTAACCTAGACTACAAAACTAGAAAGGACTTCCCAGGTAGCTCAGTGGTAAAGAATCCACCTGCCAAAGCAGGAGACACAGGTTCTATCCCTGATTCAGGAAGATCCCCTGGAGAAGGAAATGGCAACCCACTCCAGTATTCTTGCCTGGAAAATCCCATGGGCAGAAGAGTCTGGCGGGTTATAGTCCATGGGATCGCAAAGAGTAGGACACAACTGAGCCACTAAACAACAACAACATGAAACTAGAAAAGTTATCTATGCCCGTTCCCTCCTTAAACACATAGAAAAACTCATTTCACTACTAGATAATAAGGAACAAAAAAAAGGATCTCAGTCAAATCTCACACAAAGTTATTGTGACAGATCTTTAACAAGTGTAAGGATGTCATGACAATTATATGTGAAAAGAACAGTCTTTTCAACAAGTGATGCTGGGACAACTGTATATACACATGCAGAAGAATGAAGTTGGACCCCTCCTTCCCCACATCAAACCCAGAAATTAACTCAAAAATATCTTAGATCCGAATATAAGAGGTAAAATAATACAACTTCTAAATACAAGAGGTAAAAACAGTAAAACTTAGGAGAAAGCACAGGAGTAAGTCATTGTGACTTTGGACTTGTCAATGATTTCTTAGATGAGATAAAAGCACAAATGACAAAAAAAAAAGTATATATATTGGGGTAAATCAAAATTTAAAACCCTTGTGCTTCAAATAATGCCCTCAAGAAAGTGAAGAGAGCCTATACAATGGGCGAAAATATTTGGAAATAATATATCTGTAAGTAACTCGTATCTACAAATCTTAACAATACTTGAATAAAAAGGCAAACAACCCAATTAAAACTTGGGCAAAGTTTTAATAGGCATTTCTCCAGAGAAGATCTACAAATACAAATAAGCACTTGAAAAGATGTCCAATATCATTATCCATCATGGGAATGCAAATCAAAACCACAATGGAATATCATTTCATACCACCAGGATGGCTTAAATAAAATCCCCAAACCACTGAATTGTACACTATTAAATGATGAATCTTATGGTATATGAATTATATCTCAATAACACCATTATTTTTAAAAAAAAGAGATAAACTGAATTTTTTTGAAAGTGATAGACAAATGAGATTAACAAAGATATACCTGTAATGGTAGGCCCTAAAAAAGAAAATCAAAGCAATACTATAGAATACAAAAATAATAATTTTAGAGAACTCTCCTAAAATAAAAGACAGCCTGAAATTCATATTAGAGTATCTTGTGTATCTACACAATCAACCCTTAAAAAAAAAGAAAAAAAAATTTGATCATCCAGATTTTTAAAGACCAAGTTATGAGGTAATGAAAAAAAATAGGATTGTCATCAGACTTTTTGACAATGCTTTTGCCAGAAAACAACAGTAATATATTTAAGGTAATCAAAAAATGTAAACTGTAGATTTTATATACAGCCAAACTGGTTTCCCCGGTGGCTCAGTGGTAAAGAATCACCTGCAATCCAGGAGAAACAGGATACATGGGTTTGATCCCTGGGTCCGGAAGATCCCCTGGAGGAGGCCATGGCAACCCACTACAATATTTTTGCCTGAAGAATCCCATGGACAGAGGAGCCTGGCGGGCTACAGTGCATGGAGTCACAAGAATTGGACATGACTGAAGCGACTTAGCAGATAGCACAAACTGACCTTCATAGACAGACTCTTGTGAATACAGGAATAACGCACCCATGAGCACCTCCTGAGGAATCTACTGCAGAAGCAGCTCCAGATGACCAAAAAGAATGAAGAGATGTCAACATAAGGACTGGGGGACACTAAGCTTCTCCTTACAGAATTATAAACAATCTGCAACTATACACAACAGTATGAACGATACCACAGAATGCAAAATCCAGACTGTGAGAAACTAACAGGACCACCAAACTGGTTTCTTCAACAGCAGTAGCAGCAAGACAGAGAAGGAAACCCTACTTTTAAGAGAAGGACTCAAAGGATGGGTTAATCACAAATAAATGAACCTCATCTGGATTCGGCTTCAAACAAATAAAAGGTAAAAAACAAAAAAATTTTTTTTAATTGAGTACCAATCGCCTATTTTATGAAATTAAGGAATCACTATTATTCATTTAGGGGGAGAGTGCAACAATGATATGGTAGTATTACAGGTTTTTTTTGTTTTGTAGATATAATACTGCATACTATGTCTTTGTTTAAAATAATCCAGTGGTAGGGAGGGAATGTACGTAGGAATAGATCAAACAAGGTTGGTCACGTGTTGATAATTTTAGGAGCTAGGTAATGAGCACTACAGTTTAATTATACTCCTCTTTCTGCTTTTGTATCTATTTGGAATTTTCTATAACAAAAAGTTTAAAATTATAAATCTAAAATTTTCCAGGTTATCAAAGTAAATGTCAACTGCATGATTATCTTAAAAGCCAAAAAAAATCTGTTTGTAATTAAGAAAATAAAAATTTTAAACAAACTTAAAAGTAAGCTAAAAACAGAAAGTAAGAGTTTTTTTCCTTAAGATCATTATTTTCCTATAACTCCCCTTGGCAACAATGCCAAGGCAACAATGAGTATCACGATCATTTGCAGAGCTTTTAAGAAATTCAGACGCAGGGCCCCACCTTCCCTGTGCATCCTGAGTCTCTCTGGTGTTGCTCCACTAAAGGTTCTGATGCACATCAGTGATTAACAAACACCCTGCTCAGAAATAGCAAGGAAAGATAAAAAAGCTTTCTTAAGTGAACAATGCAAAGAAATAGAGCACAACAATAGAATGGTAAAGACTAGAGATCTCTTCAACAAAACTGGAGATACCAAGGGAACATTACAAGAAAAGATGGGCACAATAAAGGACAGAAGTGGCAAGAACCTAACAGAAGCAGAAGAGATTAAGAAGAGTGGCAAGAATACAGAGAAGAACTACACAATAATGTCTTAATGACCCGGAGAACCACAATGGTGTGGTCATTCACCTGGAGCCAGACATCCTGGAGTGTGAAATCAAGTGGGTCTTAAAAAGCATTACTATGAACAAAGCTAGTGGAGGTGATGGAATTCCAGTTGAGCTATTTAAAATCCTAAAAGATGATGCTGTTAAAATGCTGCACTCAGTATGCCAGCAGATTTGGAAAACTCAGCAGTGGCCATAGGACTGGAAAAGGTCAGTTTTCATTCCAATCCCAAAGCAAGACAATGCCAAAGAATGCTCAAACTACAACTGTGCTCATTTCACATGCTAGCAAGGTAATGCTCAAAATCTTTCAAGCTAGGCTTCAATAGTACTTGCACTGAGAACTTCCAGATGTATAAGTTGGATGTAGGAAAGGCAGAAGAACCAGAGATGAAATTGCCAACATCTGACGGATCATAGAAAAAGCAAGGGAATTCTAGAAAAAAACATCTACTTTTGCTTCATTTTCTACACTAAAGCCACTGACTATGTGGATGACAACAAACTGAAAATTCTTAAGAGATGGAAATACCAGACCACCTTACTGCCTCCTGAGAAACCTGTATACAGGTCAGGAGGCACCAGTTAGAACTGGACATGGAACAGTGGACTGGTTCAAAATTGGGAAAGGAGTATGTCAAAGCTTATTTAACTTATATGCAGAATACATCATGTGAAATGCCGGGCTGGATGAATCACAAGCTGGAATCAGACATGCAGATGATGGCAGAAAGTGAAGAGGAATTAAAGAGCCTCTTAATGAGGGTGAAAAAGGAGAGTGAAAAAGCTGGCTTAAAACTCAACATTCAAAAACTAAGAGTGGGGAAAACATGGAAAACAGTGAATATTTTCCTGGGCTCCAAAATCACTGCAGTGACTGCAGCAACGAAATTAAAAGACGCTTGCTCCTTGGAAGAAAAGCTACAACAAACCTAGACAGTGTTTTGCGAAGCAGAGACATCACTTTGCCAACAAAGGTCCATATACTCAAAGCTATGGTTTTTCCAATAGTCATGTACGGACGTGAGAGTTGGAACATGCAGAAGGCTGAGTACCAAACAATTTGATGCTTTCGAATTGTGATGCTGGAGAAGACTCTTGAGAGTCCCTTGGACAGCAAGGAGATCAAACCAGTCCATCCGAAAGGAAATCAACTCTGAATATTCACTGGAAAGACTGATGAAGCTGAAGCTCCAATACTTGGGCCACCTGATGTGAACTCATTGGAAAAGACCCTGATGCTGGGAAAGATTGAAGGCAAGAGAAGGGGGCGACAGAGGATGAGAAGATTGGATGGCATCACCAACTTAATTGACATGAGTTTCAGCAAACTCCGGGAGACAGTAAAGGACAGGGAAGCCTGGCATGCGGCAGTCCATGGGGTTGTAAAGAGCTGGACACGACTGAGCGACTGAACAACAAGGTCTATAAATCCTGAGGTGATTGTATACTTCAAGAAAATCCCATTTTTAGGCAATTTTATGGTCTCTCATCAAAGACTTAACACAGTTGTTCACAGTCATGTGCACATACATGTTCAACTCTGTAAGAATATATATTGGTCTACAAGATTTTTTTAAATTTAAAATACTGGTAAAACTATTTTGGAAAATTGCTCAGCAGTATCAACTGAAAGTGTGCATATCTTATGGCCAAGTATTTCCCTAAGTATATGCCCAACAGAAACAAGTGTTTATGTTCACCAAAAGACACCTACAACTATGCTCATAGCAACATTATCCATAACCCAACCCCAAACTACAATTAACCCACATACCATCAGCAGCAGAATGGATAAATTATAGTATATTTACATAAGGGAATACTATATATGTGAGACAATGAACATCTAATAATCTACAACTACATTCAACAAAATGGAATGACCCTTACAAATATAATGAACAAAAAAGCCAAACACAAATAAGTACATATCATGATTCCATTTTTTATAAAATATGAAAAATTTAATATACTAATTTGAATAAAACACATAAAATTATATATAAAGTGAAAAAGAATATTGTGGAATGTCTCAGGAAATTATTAATAAAATTCTTCATCTAATTAAGTGGACTATGATGCAGCCAGAGAAAAAGAGCAGGATGCATTAAAACTGGGTAAAAGATATTAAAAATAAAAATACAATAAAGGCAACATTTCCAAATTTATAAAATGTAATTAGAAACCTTTGGTAATTTTTTCAAGTTTAACAGTCATCCAAGGATTAACAATTTTGCCCCTCAAAGAGAAAGAAAGAACACACACAATACCAAAATTGTTCATTAATATATAATCTTATATATGACACTGCAAATTAAAATCCCAAATGGATCACTTGAAATACTTTTTAATAGTAATATCTTTTCTTAATTTGATGAGAACTTCTGCCTAAATGGAAGAGAGGCAGCAGGAAAGAGCTGAAGAGGGACACAGGACCTAGACTCTTATTTCAGGGCTTTAAGGCTTTGGAGAAGTCATCTCATCACTGCAGGCCCCTGCTTCCTTATTTGCAGAACAAAAGTTCTGTATCAGTGGTTCTGAACTTTGACTATACATTGTAATCCCCCTAATCCTGGAGAGATTTTCAAAATTATGCTGTTGCCAAGTCTCCTTAGATACTATGATTTAATCAGTCTCAGGTGCCAGGTGAGCACTAAAAGTTTTAAAAATTGCCAAGGTGATTCTAATATGACCAAAACTGAGAGCTACTGAACTAGATGATGTCTAAAGGTCACTGCCGCTCTAAAATTCTTACAAACAAAAGGTTTGCAAATACATTTGCCAAAAAGAATTAATCAAAAGAATGTATTGTTTCTTGAACAACAGATAGCATTTGAATAATCAAAGGCAACTCGCTGTAGTACATGGTGAAAATAAACACTGAATGGTCAAGAGACAAACCATATATATATATTTTTTAGTTCTTTACAGTTATGTATTGGGTTAAATAGTGTCCTGCCCACCCCAGCCCCACAACTCCCTGCCAAATTCAAGTCTGTTTGGAACTTGTAAATGTGACATTATTGGAAAAAGGGTCTTTTGCAGACTTAACTGGGGTTATACTGCTTAGAGTAGGCCCTGAATCTAGCATGACTGTTGTCTTAAAAGAAGAGAAAAATCTGGACAGACATGTAGGGAGAGTGCCATGTGACAACAGAGGCAGAAACTGGAGTGATGCACCTGGAAGCCAAAAGGCACAAGATTGTTAGCAACCCTGAAAACTAGAAAAGAGACAGGGGAAGAGGGATAGATTCTCCCTCAGAGCCTCCAAAAGTAACCAACCTTGCCAACACCTTGATTTCAGACTTCTAGCCTCCTGTGAGAGAATAAATTTCTGTTGTTTTAAGTTACCCAGTTTGTGACAATCTGATATGGCAGCCCTAGGAAATGTATACAGTAATTCTATATTTTTCTGGGGGCATCTGGGGAGTTCTAGATTAATAACCAAAGAGTCCCTATAGTAAATCCATGAACATAACGGTAAGGTACTCTCCAGAGAAATGGGAAATAAGTACGTCCTCACTTGAATCAAGATAGAAATAAACAGATTCTCATGAAAAAGAAACAATTCCAAGGGCAGAAATACCTTTCTATATAACCTGAAAGAAGATACTAACTTTTTGAGAAGGAATGTATGTATCCTAAAAAGAAATGGAAATATAAAGAAGCAATCTTATAAGAAAACTGAAGAAACGCCTAATTCAAGCACTGTCCTGGAGACAGTGTCTCTGTCAACGGATTCTGAGGATTACCATCTATGGCAGGGTTATCTCTATGTGAAGATGAACGAATCAGGCTATCTTTGCTTGATGCCATTAAACATTCAAATTAGAAAACGTCTTTTGCTCCAATTCCTTGCTTACCAAGCAACCTTCTGATTATAATTTGGCTTCCCATGTGGGTTGTCCAATACAGGGAAACAATGAACTGGTCAGGCAAGTATGAGTATCTGGGCCTTCTGGCAGTTGTTTCTCAGTGTAAATTAATAAATTGACCTTCTCCCACGTATCAGTGTCGTAGACACCTGTGAGTTCTAATTAGCACTCCCTAGCTAATCAACTCTAGTAGACTGATAAAACTGAGTTTCTGAATATGCAAAGAACAGGCTGGACACTGGCCAACAACAAGTTATTACAGTAAATGTTGCCCTGGAGGACTGGGTCCTGATGGTCAGGCAGCATTTTCCAAGAAACATCCCAACTTCAGAGCATTTCTTCATTTTAATTTGTCTAATAGGTGCATAGTTGCTATTAGAAGCATTAGTAAAATCTCTTTAACCCTGTTTTAAAGCAGATATTTTCCAAGAGTTAAATAGGTTTAAGCTTTTCAAATAAGGAGGGAATTTAAGACATCAGAAACTGTGAAATAATTTTAAGGTGTATATGGACTATAAAAGTTCAAGAACTACCTATTCTGAGAAATACATTAATGATGTTAACTTTGTCACTTTATGGTAAATATGCTCCTGAAAGGCATCAGTTCTGAGATTAGAATATATTGTGCATATATTAATATTTTGTCCTCCAAATAAATAATTCTTATATTTTAAGAGTATGTAGTAAGTACAGTTAAATGTGGTTGGAATATTAAGCTCATTTATTAGGTCTACCCCTAATCAAGTACTCATGGAATCCTCAAGTTATCTTCAAGATAACCATTCTATTCCTCCTACCATTCTTCAGGACTGCCAAAGTACTTCTGTTGTGAATCTTCAAATTTGGTATTTTAAAAAGTTAACAGTGTCCTTAATTTAGAAGCAATATCTTGGTTGGTTTAAACTTCACCAAAATGTGGAGAACTATCTATCTTTATCTTCTTTATTAAAAATAACTGAGTTCAAAAAAGTAAAGAAAACAATTTGATGATCCAGAACCCTGTCACTGCATTAAAATCCCTGACTCTGCAAAAACTAGAAGATGACAGAAGATAGATTACTTAAATGAAATTTGAGGCAATACCAATTGAGATTTCAAGTGATAGAGGATTTATAGAAAGGGAGAAAAAGAAAGAATCTTGTTTTGCTACTGGGGCAGAGTCACCTCTTAAAGGATACAAAGATACAGCAATATTTAATGATTCATTCCTCCAGTTTATGGGGACCCAATTCCTAGAGTCAGAAAACACTTAAAAAGTAGAGGCAAAGAAAAAAACATTTAAAGTCTGTTAAATTTATGAATTTGAAGATACCGGTTTAAAAAGCTTAAAGCTTTTTAAGCTGGAACAATGTTTTTAAGAAGAGATTATCTTAAAATTTTGCCTATTATTCATTATCATTGTATTGGAGAGCAGACAGGCTCTACCAAGTTTTTAGAGAAGAAATGAAGACCAGTAACACAATTAACCATGAAGTATAAATCCAAGATCAAAGCAATAATGACTTTGGGAGTCATAATATGGCCAAACAAAAAAATACTTAGCAGATTGTTGCTCTTTCTTCCTTCATAGACTAGAACTATTTGTGTGATGAAAAGTCAGATTAAAAAGGTAATTCTTCTGATACAGTGTTGAGGGTGGGAGAAGGCAATGGCACCTCACTCCAGTACTCTTACCTGGCAAATCCCATGGACAGAGGAGCCTGGTGGGCTGCAGTCCATGGGGTCACTAGGAGTCGGACACAACTGAGCGACTTCACTTTCACTTTTCACTTTCATGCACTGGAGAAGGAAATGGCAACCCACTCCAGTGTTCTTTCCTGGAGAATCCCAGGGATGGGGGAGCCTGGTGGGCTGCCGTCTCTGGGGTCACACAGAGTTGGACATGACTGAAGTGACTTAGCAGTAGCAGTCAGCAGTATTGAGGGTATGTGATTTATCTTCTATAAAATCTTCACTAACATTGGAGTGACCAAAGAATAGGGTGGTGGGGGGAAGGGAGCCATGTATTACAGTTGAATGAATAAATGAGTCTTCTATATGAAGCATAAGAAGGAAGCAATGCCTAGCTCAATTAGCAAAGAAAGAGATATGGCTGGCTGTCATTCTTATTCAGTAGGCAGTTTTATGTTGAAATACAGGAAAATACAAAAACAAAAAATATCAACCACCATGCAACCAGCTGTGTAGTACAAAAAAGCAAGCACCAGTCAGTCCACTATCACAGATGTAGGTACTGTTCTTATTTAGGCAAGATGAAGTCTTCATTTTCTAGTCCTATTTAGTGGTATATTTAAGAATGGAAACCTCAGATTTAAAGATAAAAGGATGGCAAACTGAAGCCCTGAGATATTAAAAATAACAAATCTACAAATAGATAAAAGATTCTTTTCAAATACTGAAAAAGGGTACTGACCAACAATCTAAGATGTAAGGTATCCAGATATCCAGAAATCTAGCCACTTAGCTGGCCACCTACAGCTAGAGAGAAACAATTGGCTTCATCTCTCCAATTTTGCATCTTGCTTTGGTTTTGCTAGCTGGATTATGCATTTCTTTGCTTACAGACATGAGAATCTTCTACCTCTACCTTTCTCCACTGTATAAATCTCATTCAAAAGCAAAAATTCAAGAGCAATCCAGGAAGGAAAACAGATGATAAACAAAATGTATTAACACTCTGCCTGATCTCCATGGAGGAGAAGAGGAGGAACTGAATGAACACTGTGAAGTCTCTATCATGCTAGATAGACACTGTGTTAAACAGTTTTTAATCCATTTTCCTTCATTAGACTTAAATGCTGTTTTTAATGCCTGCTAATTAATCCCAGAGACATTACTTTGCCAACAAAGATCCGTCTAGACAAGGCTATGGTTTTTCCAGTGGTCATGTATGGATGTGAGAGTTGGACTGTGAAGAAAGCTGAGTGCCAAAGAATTGATGCTTTTGAACTGTGGTGTTGGAGAAGACTCTTGAGAACTCTTTGGATTGCAAGATCCAACCAGTCCATTCTAAAGGAGATCAGTCCTGAGTGTTCTTTGGAAGGACTGATGCTGAAGCTGAAACTCCAATATTTTGGCCACCTCATGCAAAGAGTTGACTCATTGGAAAAGACTCTGATGCTGGGAGGGATTGGGGGCAGGAGGAGAGGGGGACAACAGAGGATGAGATGGCTGGATGGCATCACAGACTCGATGGACGTGAGTCTGCGTAAACTCCAGGAGTTGGTGATGGACAGGGAGGCCTGGCATGCTGCAATTCATGGGGTCACAAAGAGTCAGACACGACTGAGCGACTGAACTGAACTGAATTAATCCCAAACGTGCTTAGTTGCTCAGTCATGTCCGACTCCTTGCGACCCCATGGACTGTAGCCTGTCAGGCTCCTCTGTCTAGAGGGATTCTTCAGGCAAGAATACTGGAGTGTTGCCATGCCCTCCTCCAGGGGATCTTCCCAAACTAGGGATAGAACCCAGGTCTCCCGCATTGCAGGCAGATTCTTTACCATCTGAGCCACCACAGAAGTCCAAGAAAACTGGAGGTGGGGAGCCCATCCCTTTCTCCAGGGGAACTTTCCCACCCAGGAATCAAACCAAGGTCTCCTACATTGCAGGCAGATTCTTTACCAGGAAAGCAATCCCAAACATGAAAATGTTGAATTTTAAGAGACAATTTGCTACCTCACTTCCTACTACACTGAAAGAAAGCATCGACAAGAGTGAATAGTGAGTTCATCCCTGATTTACAAGATCAACACTTGATAAATAAATGATTCCACTGTAATAGTGAAGAAAATCTCTTAAAAGCACCAGGTTTTCTCAAAGAAATTGAAGAATGAAAGTTAAGGCAGATGAAAACATGAAAAAACACAGCTTAAAATTTAACTTAATTTAAACAGAATATGATATTCTAAGAAAGGGACTTTGTCAGCAACAATGTAATACTACAGAAAAGATAGACAGCAAAGTAAAGGCACTTTGGATTTGCCTTGAGACTTTTAATAATTCAGGGCAAGTCACATGTTTCTGGAATTGCTGGAGGATCAGGAAGCACTTCATAACATAAAAGGTTTTCCAAGGGTTATTTAAACACAAACAACTTGTATTATGTATTGTGGTCAACAAAAATAAATATGCATCCATAAGTATAAGGATTTACTTATGTATAAGTATTTATAATAAATTTACTTATTTAATATAAAATAATTTAAATATGAAATATAAATAAATTTACTTATACTATAATAATTTACAAGTATTTACACAATACTTTCCTAATGACTCAAGTTTATGACACAGTCTTGTTGTATAACAGTTTTTATCTATCTTTTCTCCAGTTTCCATCAGTTCTGTGAATCACTGCAGTTCTGAACATCTTCTAAAAGCTCTTCAAAGAGCAAATGCACAGCTTTTGTGCCAGGCTATAGGGGAGCTATATGAGAGTCATGTGAGATCTTCAGAGGCTTTTCTCCCAGCTCAGTTCAGAATAACAATTTCTATGCTTGAAATGCCAGAAGTGGTGGGACAACCGGTCTTGGTTATGAGTGGAGTTATCATACCTGTAAGCATATTTTTTAAAAACTTCAACATCTAGTTTACACTCATGTTCTGTGACTAGCTTTATCAGTACATCATTCCAAGCTATTAGGAGGCTTTTCGTCTTTTCCATGTAGTATTAGAGCACCACCTTGTGTCAGAAACCTGAGCACCTGACACAGACATCTGTTTTTAGATACCTTAGTTGTCCAAAGTTTTACTGTCCAGTCAAATGATGAAGTGACAAAAAGATGTGAGAAGTCCACTGCTCCAACAGCTGAATGACAATGAATGCCAGTAATTGGTCCTTGATGTCCCTCGAACATCTCACTGATTCCAGCCTTGCTGTTTCATAAGAGAGAAAACAGGGAAATCTCTTGTAAGTAGACCACTTACAAATATATGTTATCATAGATTTATCTATTATTCTACTTTGACACAATTTCAATAAACTTAACTCTGTGCTCATAACACATCAAAATAATTATGTTGAGTGTTACTCTATCCATATTTGATAACACCACTAAAGCAGTAGTAAGTACATTTTGGAACCATAATCATGATGCTATTGATGACAGAACTCAAAAGTCCAATATCCAAGGTTCTGAGGTGGTGGAATAGAGACAAAGGGATGCTACATGTAAGAGAGAGAACCTAGGTTACTTTTAAAACAAAAGCTTTCAAGTGAAGGTGATCTGTATTTGCAATGAAATCTGAACACTCAATTTTTTTTTTTAGAGGAAGCAATTGATAAGGTACAGCTAGACAATTTCAAAACAGATTGAACAGCAGGAGAAATACTAGTCAATTTAAAATGTGTACGTGACATTACTGTACAATTATCAGGAGAAGTGAACTTTGAGCCAAGAAGGCTCAATGTCCAAATAAATCGAAACAGAAAAACAGTTGAAAATCTTATTTACAACTTTAAAGGTCAGTATGTAGTATATGAATTTTTGTATTTGTAACTGCAGAATGTTACTTCCTACCACTAACTTTTGTGAGCACGTCCACATATACGAAAATCACAACACACCACACCCCTCAAAATCTATTACTAGAACACATTATGATCTAAAATGACCTTTTATTTTTAAAAAGTATTTAACTTTACATACCTGAACTTAAATAACTTGTCACAAATAAGTGGCTCTAGGAGAGATTCCTACTTGAATTAAGAGGCAAATTGTTTTCATGAGATTATTCAAGGGAGAGTTTTAAATAATTGCAAATTCCAGTTTAGATTTACCTGCCATGGCGACATGCTGTGTACACAGAACCTTCCTCACTTCCAACAACGAAGTTGTTGACATCTCCAACAGGGAAGGACATAGATGTCACAGCGACTGCCTTTGACTGTTTATGAACCAATTCCATGCTATCCTACACAGAAAAAATTGAGATTATTTTGTAAACTTACAATTTAAAAATTTTTAAGAACATTTTCTAGTCTTAGTTTGTAAACCTTCTTTTACTATACTGCTTACATAAATTTAATTGATTAAAAGCAGGTTTGAAAATGAAGTATATATATCACAGATTATATTTAATACATGCTTAGATTTATAAACTGTTACTATAATACTATTATAAAACATTTATGAAAAATATACGGGTTTATATAGACTTAAAAAAATACCAATATTTGCCTCAAAACTTCAGAGTTTTCCTAGTTTAACCTACCTGTGGATGGGAAAGCATGTCCAGACTCCACGAACAAATTTTTCCATCAGTAGAGATACTAATCAGATTGTGAGCATTCTGTGTTCCAACAACATTTACACAATATACAGGATGCTAAAGAAAGAAATATTAAAGAAAGTTTTCTGGAATTATTTTCACCAAAAAGATGAAATAATTTTTACTGTATCATCACAGGTATTCTGTTTCATATCCAAAACAGTCTCACATCATAAGGGCATTTTTAATGTGAAGTTTGATCTTATTCTGTGGATTAACAATAGATTATCTTAGAAGAGAGATAAGTTTCTAATAAAATAGATTTCCAAAAATAAAAAAAAAGTCCTCATTCTTAGTTGCTAAATGATGAGGAATTCATACATCAAAGGAAACATATTTTGAGACTATTTTGACAGACACAACTAAGTATTTAATGATGAAGGAAATCTAATGGAAATAACCTCTTTACTTACTGTGTGTGCTGCAGCTGACAGTGGAGTTCTTTGCACTGGAGTTCTTTTATTGCTACGGTTATCCCACAGCACAATTTGGCCTGAATATGTACCACCCACAACCAGATTTGGATGAAATTTTGCAAATGTCGCAGACATAACGGCTGACTGTAAATAAGTAAGATTTTTATATTCAAGGGTCAAACGAAAGAAATGTGACAAGTTATAAGAATAAATCCATAATCAAAAACATTTTCCCTTTTATTGTAAGCTATCAGAGATTAAAACCACCAGTAAATACACACACTTAAAAATGTCATTTTGTTTAAGAACATAAAGATACATCTCTAGAATAGTTTTGCTTAAAAGTCGAATGTAATGACTGTTTACAGAAATATTTAAGCAATTTATCCAACAAAGCAAAAACTATTTGAATACAGCATTAAATCAAAAGATAAGTGGCTCTACTTTAGCCTTTGACAGAAATCTGACTGTTAACAGAGTATAATACTAGTTTTGATTCAGTTAAGTGTTTTGCAAAATTATTATATTATTAAAAGATTATAACTTATGCAACCAGAAAGGCTTGCAAATTCTAACCTCCCACTAAATCCACTTTAAAAATCTGCATCTGTTTCCTACTTCAAACATATGTTTCTACTTAAAACTATCTAGTTCCAACTCCTCAGGCCATGTATAAGTAATTCAGTGGGCCAACCATCTAATTGTATATTCAGCAAGTAAGTTCCTGAGAAACTCCCTGCAGAAAAGACATTTTATAAAAGATTCCTTTTATACAATCAATCACAATAACAGAAAATCACAACAGCAAAGGACTTTAGGTGTGATTAAACATAAGAGACATCAGAAAAGCTAGAAAACACAGATCATGTTGAATAGAGAAGTCTTCAGTTTTTTGTTAACATCTGTTTGCAAATATGGGGTGGTTTAGTAAATGCCAATCCAATGAAATCATTATGTTGACAAGAAAAGAAAAAAGGCACTGTCTAAATTCATTAGTGAATTCTTACACTGGGAGAAGACTGCTAAAAGACTATCTTACCTGGCAGTGAAACACATACTCTGGAGTAGTTTTTTTGTATTTCATATTCCATACAAGGGCCACACCGTCAGGCTCATGAGGAGCATCTTCATTGTTGTTATAGGAAGCCACCAGTAATTCTGGATACTGCTCGCAAGAATCAAGTGGGGAAAAAATGCTATGCATAATAACTGTTTTACATTCCTAGTTACTCAACTTTTTTAATTAAATTATTCTGAAAATGCAAATTCCTAACACTTCATCAAGAAATACATCTCTAGAGTTATGCTCTTTGCAACATCAGTAAAACTTTGAATTAGTAAGGTTATTTTAAAGGTTTTAATGTTAAAATATTTTATTAAAATGTGTTGCAATTCTATCCAAAGGATAGAATTAAAATAGGTAAGCAATTAAAATAAGTAAAACTAAGTTGTGGCATAAATAAAACCTTGAGTTTTAAATAGTGTTCCCAATCCTTTCTTCCTAAGTACATAAGGCAACCATAACATTAGAGCCATCATCCATTGTTATAATATACATTGATTTAATTATACAAAGTTTCCATAATTAAAATACAACTACCTGCTTATTGTAATTCAAAAATGGGTAAACAGAAACCAATTTTGTTATTGTAATTTACCTGAGATGACCAATCCAAACAACTAACGACTCGATGCTTTGACCAACGTTCGTCAAAAAACTGTCGATTTAATGACAGTTTAGCACCTGCTTGAATCTCTCTACAGAAAAAAAACAAAAACAAAAAACCAACAACTGTGTTATAACTTCCCACTCTTAAAGTAATTAAACATTGCGGACACCATAATTTTAGCAACTATACTTACCCTTCTTTGTCTTCCAAATCTCTTCCACTGTAGTCAAAGAAGATGTTAATCTGCTCTGAAAGAGCTCTTTCTACAATTCTTGTGGAATGGTCAAAGAAACTTAAAAATTCCTCAGAGTGCAAGATTTGCTGCTTTTCTTCTTCAGTCAGCTCATGAGGAGGAGCTGTAAAACAAATGTTTTTCTAAAGTCTGATATATGCCACTCAAATCATGTCACTTCACTATCACAATTTGGATCAATGAAAGCGACTCATTTTTTAAGCAGATTCACCTCTTTGATTTAGAGCATTTTATTCTACTTTAGTGCATAAATAATAAAAAAACAATCTTAACAGGAATCAATAAAATTGTTTAAATTCTTTTAAGTTAAATTCTTTAAGGTACCTTTACTATCACTTTCTTCATCTTTCTTTAAAGTTTTCTCTTCCTCAGGTTCAATAGGTGGCTTAGGAGTCACCACGTCATCTTCTTCTTCTTCATCTGAATAAAAACAAAGCAGTAACACAAAAATTATTTTTATGACAATAACTGAAAGCTCTTGAGGTAATTATTTCAGAAAGTATCACAACTTTTTAGGTAGAAGCACAAGTGAACCACTCATAAGATAGAATGAGGAGAAATAATGAAAATTTTATCAATACAGTTTTTAAAAAAGAATTAAGTGGACCTTCTTTATCCATACCTAACATGGTAAGTCAGCAACAGCCATATCAAATTCTGTAGCTACATAAACTGAAATAAGATATATAAGCAACTAGGATGAGTTCCTCATGTAAATCTCTAAAAGCTTGCAAGCATTTATCATTCCAGACAGAACAACATGCAACTCCTACATAGTTTTATGTAGCATGCTGACATATTAATGCTGTAAAATGAAAAAAATCAAATGTCTAAAATAGCCTACAGAGTTGGCTGCTTACTTGTGATCTGAAACCATCAGTGTCTAATGGATCTTCATATGGCATAAAGACGGCTTACATTAACTCTCAGGTTGCTATTTGAGAGGCAGATTTTAAAGATAATAGCTACGAGACCACATTTTCTATTCTGTCATTTTAAATGCAAGTCTCATTATCTACTGTTATATGATGTGGCAATAAGCACTTAAAATAATGTTTTCTTAACTTGAATAAAAATACACATTGAGACAATAGACAATGTTTATAAGACTTGTAAAAATGACTAACTCTCCTCTTACACAACCAAACCAGGAAAATAACTTTACTTATTTTAAAATGTTACAGAACATACAACTCTGCCTACCTTCTCTTTCGCTACATACGGAGATGGATTTTTATGAAGAAAATGCTTATTTTTATTGCCTAAACAGATGCGTCATTTGTCTATGAGGGAATGGCAGCAGGCATCTGTAGCAGAGTCCATCTCAAGTAATGAGAGCCTATTCAATAAGGGGACTTTACTTGTTATAGTCATTTCCCCGACCCATGTTCAAAATTATCTAAAACACACTAACATACGACATACACAAAAGAATGGTCAAGTATGGGAACCAGCTGCCAAGTCATGGTCCCAGCAGCCAGGCCAGCTGACTAGATAGCAACAACCAGATGGCACTGCTGGGATTGTGTCTTTCTGCTACAAGGTGGCAATGGGATGGCATAACATTCTTCCGCTTGACTGCTTCCAATCCTGTCTCTCCCCAATGGCGAGCCTGTGCAATTACCCACACTCCAGGAGGCCTACAGATAAGCCTTTACCCTGCAAACAAAATGCAGCTTGTAGGCCACACCAGCTGCCAAACCACACACATAGTGTTAGGTTTGGAAAGCTATGAAAATCTTTCTAACTCTATAGTATAAGCAATAAAAATATAACTGTACCTTTAGGAAAGAAAGCTTTAAATGACACTGTATAATGCACACAATGATACAACCTCCAACTTAATCAAAATGATAATGACGTATGCCAATCCTACATTACTTGAAATTGAGCGATTTTTACGTTCTGACAAGTTTACAGAACTAGGATAAATGGCACGAATGATTTCAATATATGCTCATACTTTTGAACCAAATGGTGAAGGTTAAAATTTTTCCTTTCAAGGGCCTCAATCAGCCACAAAGGAAAACAGTAATCACTGTCTTTTCAGCCAGCCCAACCGCATTTGTCAGCCCTTTCTCCGTCAATGCAGCCAGAGCAATCAACCTGCCAAACATTCAGAATGGAAAAACAATCTGAAAATACAGGGTATAATGCACCTGCCAGTGAAAATGGCCATTTCAAGAAAAGCTAGTGATCTCAGTGACCCCGCTGAGGAGGCGGTGGTGCAAAGGGGAAAGAACACGCAAAAGAATTCTTAGTGATCGCCACTCTCTTGCACATTGACACTTCCTTACAAAGCATGCCAATTACAGCTTTTGTGCTACTTAAAAAAATGAAAGCTTTTTTGGGGGCAAAATAATCACACAGAGAAACAGAAAGACAGTACTCCCTTTTAGATGAATTCTCATATACAATGGATTATTAATCTGAGAACAGTGTATCTGGTAACAATTCTATACTGTACTGCTCAAACATTATGATGAAATTCTACCATCAAGTCACCTATCAGTATAACGTAATGAAAATAATTTAATTACACTTAAGCTGACTTTTAGAATAACAAGATATTTACTTCAATTAAAAACTAAGTCTGAAAATATGTATTTTTCCATTTTCTTCTAATACTATCAGTTATCAATTTTGTTGACTAGTAAGTTCACTGTATGTAAATCCTAAAACCAAAGACAGGGAATCTGAGTCACCCTGGACAGGTCATCCTGAAGCGTTGTGAATTATAAATTACAGCCTCCTATCCACATCATATCTTCCTCCCTCAACTTTGTTGCATTATACGGCTTCTAAGTACCATTTCCAATGACAGGTGTCAAATTCCTGTCATAATGCATATGGTCAGTACTTTAGTGCTAAGTGACCTCATAATCTACACATTTAACAGAAAAGATCATGCTTACAGACACTCTTTTCCTTTTAAAATTTAAAATGTAGATTAAGTATGGTAGACAGTGATCTAACTCTGCCTACTTCATGGCATTTGTCATGCTTATTTGCCCATATAGTTTAGTTGTAGCTGAATGATGACTACAATATTTAAATACTTGTTTTCAGGATTTTATTTTAGAATGAATGTACTAACTTTTTCTATTAAAAACTGATTCAAAAACTCAGATACTTAAGAATCAAGCTTCATTAAATGGCTAACACTAAGAAAAATTCCAAGAACATTACAAAAATGATCTGCTTTTAAAATATTTTTATTATTAGGCTGATTATCTACACATACCAAATATTTGGCCAAAAAATGCCTAATATGGAAAGGAAAAACAATCTGACCATTAGAGAGTACCATTAAAGACTGTTCCTCTGAAACAAATACTCTTATTAAAAATGAATACAACTAGCTACCAAAAAAGTTATTAACATGACCAAAAACATAATATTACAATTCTAAAGATTCTCTAAGCTAGTCCCTATTATATGATAAGCCATAATATATTTAAAACTGAAAAACACTACAACAGAGCAGGAAGACTGAAAAATGTGACTGCCATGTCACATCAATTTATTGATGAATATTCATTGCAGTATGCTAAGTAGTTAACTCCATGCTTTCTCTGACAGGGAATCTAAGATTATAAACTGAGCAATAAAGAATGCATAAAAGTAGCAGTTACTTTTAAAATGACAAACCTCTTGTCAATGAATGCTAAGATTAGGTTTAATGAACCATTGAATTTTTACTGAGTTAACATCAAAATTGTGATGTATTTTGGTGAGATGGAAAGAAAAGCGGTCTATAAATTAAGCTGCACCTAGAAATAACATGAAAGAATGAAATTCCAGTTGTTGGAATAATCTGTTACAATGGAGTAGGTTAATCAAAGTTAAATCATCTGTGAAATGGGTGGCTTTTGTTAAGCTGAAGGAAGGAGTCTTCAGAACAAGTTTTCTCATCTGTATGTCACACTGCGTTAAAGAGATATCTAAGAATAAGCCACAAAGCACACTTTGAATTATTTAAAAATATTGTAACACGTAACAAGGAATATGCAAGATCCTAGAAAATACTCACTAAAAACTGATACTCTAACCTATCACTTATCACAATTAACTCTTAGCATGAGGTCAAAATCTATATCATTTGTGCATTAATGCTATTTAGGAAACAGTTGTCTATAAGTTTATTAACTAGTTTCATCAAACTGATGTATTCTATTTTAAGATAGTTTAATATCCTAATGAAGAATTCCTAATTTACAAAGTAGCATAATTACTCACTACAAAGGAAACTGCCAATGAATTCCAAAAATCAGGAAAAATATGTTGCACATAAAGTCATAATTTAATTTATAAAAATTCTACTTGTAAGTAACTTCACAAACAAAATGAGACTATTAGAGGGAAATACTTTAATCATAAGTTTAAAATTACATGTTAGATACAAATGATTTTCCTTTAATATTTTCAAAATAAACCTTTTTCTGGTTCAATATCCTTTTGAATCACTTCATTTTGATCCATTTGTCCAAAATTTCATATTCTTTACTCTTTAAAAATCAATATTAAGAAAATATTAGGACAAAATTTTAGGAATGTATCAGTGGAATTCATTCCTTTTATTTTTTTAAACACCTAGAATCAAACGCAAGGTCACTTGTTTCTTCACAATTTAGATATTTAACAAGGGAAAATTTTAATCAGGAAATATTTTGAATATAGGTCTAATGCTAATTTGGGAGATAAATAAAAAGAGGGTAATACTTTAATTATACCATTTATTTTAACACAGAATTTTCTCTCTATATTGTCTCATTTTATGTAAAATTCAAATTTTTATTTAGGCAGTACTGGCATCATTAACACAGATCCTGTTATCTGTGATCTCATAAATATTACATTTTTCTGAGGCCACAATTTTAAATATGCTGATTAAAGTCTTTCAATCATGGTTAAGAACAAATGATTCAATTTTCAATTATTTTTATATTCTCACAGATTCTTTGAGAGTTAAAACTAACTTATTACATATGTTATTTATTCCAAAAAGTTTTTTTAAAATCCATTTTAGACAAGAATAATATTAACCAGAAGGCCTTAACAATTTAGTCTACTTGGGAAGTGTGGATTCCAGATGTTAAGATCATGTAATAAAAAATTAAGAGCTATTTACATATAACATTTTTCTACACATTATATATTCTAATCAACATGTACCTGAGGAAAAATATGATTACTAAATCAATACCAAAAACCATTACAAAACTCCACACAGATAAGAAAGTAGAATGATATGAGAAACACAGCACTCCAATGGAAATCAAGGTTCTGACTGTAGCCAGATATTCTTTTATATTGTGACCATAGGGTCATCAATGAACATTCTTGGGTCTCAAGTTTCCTCAGGTGTAAACAAGCTGATTAAACTGTGGAATTTCCTCTTTAAAAATCTGTGTCTAAAAATTGCAACAACAACGAAAAATCCATGCTGATGATTTCTGGTGAATAAAAAAAGACAATGCCATTTTCAAGAGAGTTAAAAACTTCTAAAAGATAAGAGAAGAAAGTAACTTTTCCAGGCCTGTATCTGTGGGTATTACACTCCTGCCATGAGTTTTTTTTACCTGCCGGGAGCGAAATTGACTAAGGTCACATGTTCCTAGTCAATTTCATTCACAGTAGGTGCTTTAAGACAGCAAAGCACCTCAGTTCAGAAATGGTACTATCAACTTACAGAGTAAACTTGAAAGCAAGAACATGTGCTTTTCAAAAGAACAGATTCAGCCATTTTCTAAAAAATGAAAAAGAGAGCTAAGTCTAAGACCAATTTTTATCTTCAATTTGATAACTAACATTACTTCTGTACTAATTACACTGCCTACCCAAGTTCAATTTACTGTCTTTTACACTCAAACTGTAAATTTCGCAATTTTTTATCATGGTGAGTTTGGGAATTTATTACATATTCTTAAATGTGAGACAAGGAGGCTAAGTTTGAGAAGCTCTGTATTAAACCAATGGAAAAGCAGAGGTAGAGTTAAGCACAAAGTGTCCTCATTATAAAACTTTAAGTGTAGGGGTTTTTTACCCCTCTTTCTTAAACTCCCATAAATTGGGAAATGAAACAATGTAAGAGCCCTGGACATGAAAATAATGGTAATGATACAGACAGGAAATCTCATTTTTATAAACAGTTTTAAAGGCTAAGGACAGCCCCATGGTCTTACAGTATGTCTCTCAGTCTCCTTCACTTATATGCCTCAGTAGTCGTGCAGTGTTAGTCGCTTAATGACGTCCAACCCTTTGCGACCCCACCGACAGTAGCCTGCCTGGCTCTTCTGCCTATGGGATTCTCCAGGCAAGAATACCAGAGTGGGTTGCCATTTTCTTTTCCAGAGAATCTTCCCAACCCAGGGACCAAATCTGGGTCTCCTGCTTGGCAGGCAGATTCTTTTTCATCTGAGCTACAGGAGGCCTACATACCTCAACCTTAAACTAAAAAAATAATCAAGTAGACAGCATACACTCAATACACTAGTAGAATCACTGAATTCTTGTTAGGTTGCAAATGAATAAACATGGATCTTTATAAAACTAATATCTGAGTCTAGTCTACAGAGGAAAATTTTAAAGAGAGTGGTACATAGGTGTACCCATTAGAAAATGGGCTCAGTTTATGTATCTTGCCACTTTCACCCTCTATTAGTGAAGATAAGAAAAATTCTATTTAACAACATGAAAGATCAAAGCTGTTTATTCATTACTCTGAGCCAATCACTATAAGATATTATCTGATGGAAATTTACCAATAAATAAGTGCAAATTTATGAATAAATAAGCCATGCTATTTTTTAATAAAATGTTCTTCAAACTACAGGTCAAAGCCAACAATTTAGTCATGGCCAACAATGAAAAAAATGAAATACAGTAAGAGCAGAGAAGGTATTATTTCAAAAAACTTTTGTATCAGTTACAAGACTCCGCCCTCCCCGCCCCCCCCACCCCCGCCCTGCCCCCGCTATCCAAAAGTAGAGCAGTCCTTGAAAACTTTCTTAAGCTGAAATGGTGTAAACTGAAGAAGCGATTACTTTAGGACACATCTTGTTACCATGTGCACAGAGTAAATACTGCAGATGCTCAGAGACAGTTTAAAGCTACGGCAGCTTTCTGCTGAGATGCTGAGTGTAGTTTCCAGGGAAGGAGCTTGGGTTTGTCACACTCCCTAAGTGGCATAAGTGAACTTTTGAAATTCGAAGGATATCTGTACACATCTGTATCTACATTTGTACTAGACTGTAATTAATATGAATTGAATTTCTTACCACAGGTAACTATCATAAAAGAATGAAACTGCTGCTTCAGTGACAGCGTAAGAAGGAAAGCATACGTTGGAATCAGCCAAACTTGGTTTAGAATCTTACCCTTCATAAGCTCTCTTTCAGCTTCAGCTTCCTCATATGTAAACAGAATTGGTATTTAACTCTCAAGGTTTTGATAAGAGGATTAGAGATAACGTAAAGTGCCTTACACTATACCTGATATGTAGTAAGCACTCTGCTGTTACAATTTTCAGTCACCAATTTAAACATGAGGTTTGAAGAACTGTAACAAACAAGTAGCTAAGATAATATATGTGAGAGATGCTAATAGGTCCAATTTGCTCACAGCATTCACAGGGATACACAGAACACAGAGTAACAGCATATGTTTGTATCTAGGTCATCATGGAATTAGAGAAGGCTATAAGGGAGGATGTATGTTTCATTTATGGATCTAAGAGCAAATAATGATTACAACATGATATAGTCATATTAAAATCAAGAACCGAGACTATACTTTCTCACCCAATTTCATCAATATTGTTACTGTAGTATTAACACTGGAAAATAATACTTTCCCAGCAGTTACTTCCCAAGAAAAGGCATTATTTACTGAGTTTGTACTCACTACACATCATGCATTCTCTAGACCAGGCATTATAGCAATGAAGAAGAAACAGTCCCTATTGTGTTCTGGAAAATTTGGCAAAAAAGCTGAAGTACGATGGATGGTAAAAGCCTTGCCCTAAATAGAAGAACCTGCCTGCAATGCAGGAGGCATAAGAAACACAGGTTCAATCCCTGGGTCAGGAAGATCCCCTGGAGGAAGGCATGGCAACCCACTCTAGTATGCTTGCCTGGAGAATTCCACAGACAGAAGAGCCTGGTGGGCTACAGTCCATGGAGTTGCAAAGAGTTGGACACAACCAAAGCGACTTAGCACTCATGTAACTAATTTTCAAGTGAAAAAATACAGTTTATCTTGAACTTCTGGGTTATTGGCCTACTTTACAAATCACAATCTTTTAAATTTTCCCATTAATTTCAAAATAAAAATGGAAAAAAAGCATTTTTTACAAAACTGCCAGTCATATACTAGTAGCTATACATTCAAATTAGCTCAAAGACGTTATTACATGTTCACTTTAAAATTTATATGCATGTCAAGAATAAGGAACTATAAACAAAAAATTTCAGGTGGGATATACAACCATATGTGTGCTTGTATATGTATACGTATATAATTTTTGAAAAAAATGTATCGTAGAAAACAGACTGGAAACAAAATATTAACAATGGGTACTACACAGTGGTATCATAGGCATATTTCCTGTCCTTTCTGTCTTCTCTAAATTCTCTATGATATATTACAGTAATTAGAAAAAATTATTTTAAAAACTGGAAGTTTTCTTTTAAACAATACATATAATTATAGGTGTGTTACAATAGGCATTACCTAAAATTGCTTCAGAATTGCTTTATATTCTAAAACAATCTAAAATGCATTTCATAAATAAAACTAAATCTTCATATTATTATTATAAGGAAAAAAGCCTAATTTATGTTTTAAATGAGATACTGTACCCTCATTTTGGCTATTTTGCTTACTTTCTATCTAACAGATCTAACATTTCTCATTTAACATATCTAATTATATAGCTCCCAAAAGACAGACATTTCAGTACTTTGAACACATTAGTAAAATAATATTTTCTGGAAATTATAGAATCCTATAGTATTAGCTTTCTCCATACTGGTAGTTCAGCACTTTATCTTTCCTCTTTTCTTTTTTTAAAGTGGCTTATGTCTCAAACAAATCTATCATCAAGGACTTTTTTTCTGGTAAGATAAGGGATTTTGCACATGTGAAAGCTATTTTACCAATCGATAGAGCAGCAGGAATGAAAAAAAATGTATCCATAGAAATGAATAGTCACATGGTCAAGTTCTAAAAAAAACTATTGGACAAAAACTTATTCCTATTTCCTCAAAATTTTTGAGTTTAATTGTACACACGATAATGTCAAGTCCTTTTGGGACCAAGAAGAAAATCAAAGGAAAAGTTAATGATATTTATTTTATGTCCATCCTTAGGGGGATGGACAGGAAAGGAGAGTTGTTAAAAATACATGTGATGATCTACTATTAAGTTTAAAAAGTCTATAAAGAGTTATAATGGCTCATTTTCTTTTGAAGTATATATAAGTATGAAAATTTAAAGATTTTCATTGGTAATAAGCTAGGAATTTCAAGGATTCCCCCCACCCCCCACTCTTGCTTACTTGTATCTCAGGGTTTTCTGCAATGAATATTACTTTTGCTTCTCCTTAATGGAGAAATGTGGTAATTTAATTGAAATTTTAGAGATAAATTAACTTAAACATTTGATAAAGTGCTTATGCTTAATATTCTATAATTAAACAATAATAAATTTTTCTGGCTGAGGAGAAAAAAAAGTGTTCTTTATGTACAGACTGCTAAAAGGATTACAATAGGCCCACAATTCCAAAATATCACCAACTCTAAAATCCGTAATTCTTTTGGTGGTAAACTCTAACATGACCAGAAGTAAAGGTATCTATAATCATTATTTATCTCACTCAGTTTGAATATTCATATCTTTTGCTGTTGAATATTTATGCCCAAGATGCTGCTGGAGTGTTTACATATAGTACTTACATATAGTACTTAACTTCTTTGAAATGTAAAAAATTCTGAATCCCTATATATATATACACCTCCATAGGTTTCAGATAAGAAATTGTGAATTGTATTAGGGATCTTAAGTAAACTTTTATATCAAACATAATTAGCTTCCCTTGGAAAAACAAGAACTATCATATTAAGTTTATGCTTAAATCATTAGCTATTCAATGAGATATTTAAAATTAGTCCCCACTGTAAAAATGGTCAGCTCCTTTTGATTTAAGACACAAAGGACTCCACATTCAATATAATGTCTATGTATACTCCTTCTGTTTCACAGAGATTACAGGCTGCTATATAATCAACATAGTAGAGCCCTTAGATCATAAAATAGGAAGTTTATGAATTAGGTCTAGATTTGTTCATTAATACAGATAACTGGCACTATATCAGAATATAGTATGCACCAAAGACCATAATTTACGTTATTTCATTTCCTATTGGATATACTCCCTTTTTGGGAAGAATTACGTTCATGACACAGAAATACAACATTCTTAAGTTTATTTTTTGCTTCTAAAGCAGCACATAGTAACAACAAAATGAGAATGGAAGTATTTGTATTTATGCCAACAAAATTAAAAACATACATATAGCTTATACTTCTATTAAATTCTACAAGAAAAAGTTTTCAAACTCTAAAGAGCAAATACATAAATACAGAAACCCAAAGTATTATTTTTATAATGTTCCTCTAAGAAAATATGCCAAACAACCAAGGAAAAAAAAAAAAAAGAATCCCCTTATTTAACATGGGGATTAATGACAATCATATTTAAAGGCAGATACTCACCTTCTTTGGGTTGAGCCATAACTGGAGTCTGAGTTTCCTTTGTGTATGTGACAATTTCACGAGGAGGAAAGTCAACTTGTGTAATTTTAGCCATTCCAAGTTTAATAGGTCCTCGTCTAAATAAAGTGAACACAAATACTTTCAAACACTACAAATGATACACTTTAACTACATCAAACCATGTTTTTTGGGAAAAGTAAGAATTAAATATCGTATATCCAACAGTGTAATTTAAACCCCTGTTTTATTCAAGAAAATTTAAATGAACAATTAATTGGCTTTATTTTAACAAAAGAATTAGAAGGTAGCAAGAACAAAATAGATTTCTGAATCATTCAAGGTGTTTATTTTTCACTTTAAAAAAGCAAATAATTTAGTTTCTTAGAACAAATGTGTGGGTAATAACAGAGGAAGAGGATGGGAATTTCAAAGTAGACTGCTGAATATGGTTGGTTATGAGAACTGTTTTTAGCAGGGATAGGATTCTGGAATTTTTTGTTAAGAGTTAAATATATGGATCTCATTCATACCACATTTAGTCTCCCTTCAACATTAGAAGACATCAGCTTTAAGAGTGAGAAATAACTTTCTGTTGAAAACAACTTTTTCTACTTATATTTTGCAGAAATTGAGAAGCATACAGTCAATTTAGATTATAAAATAAAATATTTAAACTTTAAGTCTCTAATCTCTGTGTGATCAATACTGTCCTTGATTCACACATGGACAAACTATTGTGCAGATTATTTTAGATCTAAACTAAAGCTATATATCTTCTGAATATCATGAAATTACTCAAGTCACTCCTATCTTAAATAAGTGAAATACACTATTTTTTGACAAACAGAAGAGTGTTGTAGATAATGAAAATGTACCAAAAGAAAACTATATTTTATTCTATATCTCGGGGAATTTTTTCCTATTATAGAAGATGTCTAAATTCTAAACCAAATATAGCATGCTTTCAAACTCTCAAAATTCTCAATAATGAATCTGTCTTACAAGAATATAAAGCTGGATATTTGAAATATATATATATATTTGGTAATATTTTTTTCTTATATAAACATCCTTTTCAAAATCCTGTACAAAAAAGTTTAATAAAATTAGTACATTTAAAGAGTTAATCTTCTCTAAGGTCCCAAATGTGGGCCACAAGAAATTTTTCATGTGTTTTCTACCTTGGAAATATCTTAGAGAAAAAAAAGCATAGTCAAAGAATTAATTAGAAAAATTTAGTAAGATTTGAAGTGACTTAGCATTCTAAGAACAAAATCTGAAATAAATTTTATATTCTAATTTTCAAGATGTAAACCATATGAAAAATAAATTACTCATATCTGAAATATAATTTCAGATATTTATCATATCTGGAAAAAAGTGCCTGAGTCAACATTAAGAACAAGTTACTAAGCTGAGTACATATAGGGTTTAACAGATTAAAAACCACAATACACAAACAAACAGAATAAGATTTAGGGATAGATTTGGGGAGATAATACCTTACTTATCCAAAGCCACTTTTACTGAGAACAAGCAAGCAGTTGAGGGTGGAGGAGCCTCAGGGTCAGCCAACAGAGAGGACTTCCAGCTAATGTACAAGAAGCCCATATACTTTTCTTACATGGCCTAATTCAAGGTTTATTTAAGTGCTTCCCAGGTAGCACTAGTGGTAAAGAACCCAACTGCCAATGCAAGATACATAAGAGATGTGAGTTTGAGCCCTCAGAAATAAGAGATGTGGGTTCAATCCCTGGGGTCAGGAAGATCCCCTTGGAGGAGGGCATGGCAACCCATTCCAGTACTGCCTAGAGAATCCCATAGATAGGGGATCCTTGCAGGCTACGCACAAAAAGTCCCAAAGAATTGGACACGACTGAAGCAATTTAGCATGCACATAAGGCTTATTTACTCTTACTTTAGACATAATTTCTAAAGGTATAGGGACACATGCTTCAGAAGCTGCAAACTATCAAGGGAAAAGAGCTATGTGAGTCAGGCACAGTGGCAGAAGTAAACATTTACAGTTTGCATCGGAGACTAGAATAAATTAGTAAATGAATAAGCCAACAGCAATCTGGAGCCACAGTGTAGAAACCGACAGCTCTGTTCCTCTCAAAACCTTAAATATCATCAGGAAATTTTAATACAGGAAAATAAATTTTCATGTTGAGTAACCTAGAAAAGATTGCATGTAGAGTATGTATTTTTAAAAGTTTAAAAAAAAAATTAAAAAAATAAAAGTTTAGGAAGTTTGTAATACACTGTATAAAAACTTACATAAAAAATATAGCAATAATAAAAGTAATTTAGACATTTAAATTCATAGATTTAGGGTACCTATAAAATCAGATACATAAAATATTTCTTTCACTAATGATAGAGGATAAATGAGGTGTCACAGTGAAATATCACTCTTTGTATTATCTGCACATTAGAAATTTAAGAAAAATAAAATTAGGACAATTTCACAAAGAATCAAATTAATTACAAAAGAGGGAAGGTAAAAAATCTATTCAATACCCCAAATCGGAATCTGAGTGAAGCTGAAGAACTGATGGATCTGTATCCCAATGCAGCGTCCTAAATGGTTGTAGGACAACCATGAAGCATTAGCAAAAAAGGCCATAAGTTAGTCAAGCAAATACATTCTATGAATAGCTAAAGCACTGTTCACAATTAAAAACCACATGTTCCGGTTAGTACAAAAAAACATGAGATATCACTCAAATGCTCTAGTTCATGCAATGCAAACATACAACCTAGAATAGTTAAAAAGACAGTATTTTCAGATTTTAAGAAACTAATCTTGCAAAATAATGGATAAGAACAGACAAAACATCCAACATCCCAAATAACACATTATTTTTGGATGGTAACAAGCTAGGCTATACATATAGTTGAAATTTGAAATTTCCTAATGAAAAAAGCTTTAGTAAAAACATCTTAGTTAACATATCATAATCTTGCCCAAAGCATTAAATGTGTGCAGGAAATTGTCATATTGGTAAAGGAAATGAGTCAACACATAAGCCTTTTGGTAAGAAAACCAAAGACTATTCCACTGGGATACAAAATAGCTTAAGTTTCCAAAATGTGACCCTTATGTAATTTATGGGTTAAGCACTGCCTTGGGCTTACATGTCATCTGCTTTAGAAAGCAACTAAAGATTTCTGTCTCTAGGAAAAAGCAGACTTTTTTTTTGCCAGGAAAAATATTTTATGTTCCAAGAATTTATCTAAACTAACTAAGCTTTTGGAGAATATCAATCCTAAATAAATATTTGGTTGTGTTTAGCCTTGCCTTTTGGGTAAACAACTTCCACGGGATCTTTTCCAAAAGATTTAAGGAAAATTTAGTCATTACTAGAATAAAAGATCCTTCCCACACTCGTACTCCTGTAGATTAGCAATATGTAAGATAATTATGTACAGTACCATATAATGCTAGAAACCCTATTAAAAAGTTAAGCACAATACATTCAGTGCTACCATCTTTGTCAAATATATTTGTTTCTCGTTTATGCAACAAATTATAATGTACAACTAAAACTACTATAATATTTAAATATAAGAAATGAAATCTTTACTTGCCTATACAACTTAACAGTAAAAGCAATCAAATGAAATAGAGAAATGCTTCATTTTAAAAATATAAAGAAAGATTTTGGGATTTAAATGGTAAGTGTATACACAAAGAAAGAAGGGGCCACAGTGAAGATTTACTTTATACTAAGCAATGAATAGCAACAAACTCAGGCTTTGTTAAACCAGAAGAGGTTCTATGAGATGCTCTCCAAGGAATGTTCTGTACATACCCTTTACATTCTCTAAGAGTTCGAGCTGTTACCAATGACATAGAGCTCCTTGTTAAGGATGTCATTTTGGTCTAAAATAGAGTAAAACTCTACCTCAGAACAGAGCCAGTACTGAAAACATATTGCACAAAGTATGGGATTATATTAAAGGCATCTCCAGACATATAAATTAAAATTTTAATATAATCCTGACACATATAATCAAAAGCCCAAAAGATAAACTGATCAAGAATGTAAAAAAGGAATAAGGAGCATGGATTACTCATTGACTAACTGTTATCTAAATCTCAGAGTTAACAGAAGTGATTAAGAAAGTGAACTAGAATCTTAATGATATGCAACTTGCCAATCAGCAAAGTTACAGAAATATCATTTTTCATGGCCTCCTTTGTCTTTATTCATAAATTACCACCAGGCCAAATAGAAACTTTTGGCATTGAGAAATTGTGATTCAGATGTTTTGATATCATACTTGGTAATGTCTAATATGTTTTTTTCCTACTCCCCAAGTGCAGTAATCGTCGACCGTCTTGGCCAGCTGAAGGAGTTGAGTGTATAGGTTTATACGTCTCACATGTCTTCATGCATTTCGTTGTTTATTTTTTCATTATCATCATGGCAGCTCAATTTATATCCATTCTTTTTCTTTCTCAGACTCTAGCATTCTTTTAAAAAGTCACATATTTTAAAATGCAACTTTACTGCCAATATCATCAATTAATCAACAATATTAATTATTTTTCTATTATGGAATCTGGAGATGATTTAAAGGAATTCATAGTTTTCTCGCTGTGTGTACATATATATTAAAAAGTGAACATATTTAGTCCTCTTGAAAATTAACAATTAAAAATCAGTTTGGATTCTCAAAGGAGATGACATATATATTAAGACTAAAAAGATATCAAGTCATCTCATTTAAAAAGAATTTATTTTCTCTCCCATTAATCTTGTACTCATTCTCTAATAAAAAAACAAATACCCTTTTTAAAAAGTATCTTTGATATTAATTTCTCATTTTGATATTACTTTCTCAAATGTTTTCTCTGCAACCACCCTGTGTGATTTTTCAGTCTTTTAACTTTACTGAGGCTTTCAATAACTAAGTCAAAGATCTCTCTTGGTAATTGTCACATTGCATTTGAAAATATGTGCATTGTTATAAAATATCTTTGATCATGATTTCTAACATAATTTCACAGTGATAACAGACTTGAGAGCACAGGTATGATTTCAATATCTTTAGACCATGAAATTTTTGCATCTTGTTTTATGTCCCTGGATATGTTCCAGTGTCTCTAGGTCTATAGTCTATAGGAACTGAATAGAATTTGTATCCTGCTGTTGTGTGAAAATTGTATAAATTTTAATTATGTTGAATCGGTTCATAGTGCTTTTCAGGTCTACTATATCCTTCTACTTTTCTGTCTGTTCATTCTACTAATTTTTGAGAGTTTGACATTGAAACTCCAACTAAAAATACTTATTTTAAAAAACTGCAATATAGTGGAACTATATGTAACTTTGTTCTGCATTTTCCAAGTCTCCTGTAAATGTTATCGTATTTTCATAACTTAAAAAATAAAAACACATATTCCTAAAGATACTTAACTACTCGTTTTCTTGTTTTACATCTACAAATCTACACTTTAAACACAAGTTAGTACATTATTCTTAGGATTTTTCAATACAGTGAATACTATATTTAAGTTATATAAATTAATGAGCATTAGAATCCAAGTTCCATGAAGGCAAAGACCAGGAACATTATTTTCTTTGCTAGCCTATAGCACTTAACATTAAATTGGCAATTCAATTAATATGTATTCTAACAAAATAAACATATTTCTTAAGTTATTTATTTCCTATACCAATTTACAATATTCCAATTGGGTCTCTCTAATAGTCTTTAGGTTTTTCAATGAAACTCAGGTGATCATATTTTAATTTGCATATGCTACACAGTATTTTTGAAAGCAAACTAGCTGATGCTGCATTATAATCTTTCTATTCTTATTCAAAATCAAGAACAATGAATTAACACAATACAGTATATGCATTAAAATAATATATAATATCAAGTAAGGAAATTTAATAAATTTTTTGTGTTTTTTACCTTGGGAAATATTTTTACTTTGATAATGTATTATAAGGGGAAAATAAAACCCTTCTGAAAATGCCACTTGTTTTACTAGGAAAGGAATACTAACATATTTGTATAAAAATACAGAAGTACAAAAGCATGAAACAAATTTAGCCTTTAAAAATGCATTTAGACTAAATAAATTCAGCCTTTAATCTACAATATATTCTTTTATCATGTCACTTAACGTCCAAAAAGAGTATTGTTTAAATCTGCAGTTTCAGTTCTGTAAACAGAACAGGTTTGGAAAGCACATCTCAAATTCAGATTGGTGAGCCTTTTGTGTCTTCTAATTGTTAATGACAACTTGATTATTCAGAACTGATTAAAGGACTGAGTTTATGGATTAGTTAGCCCCTTTTCTTCTTTTTTTGTCTTGTCCTTTAGATACTCATTACTTGTTTTCAACTTCAATCGAGGTGCCTGGGCACAAAGAAGATAAAACTTCTTAGCTTACTTCTCATTAAAAGGTGTTTAAGTTTTCCTGAGGAAGACATTTAACTTCCTAGCCCAAAATAAGGATTCTGAACAAAGATTTTTAACTGGCTGTGTTTAGTTTCATTTCAGTTGCAATAAGAAATAAAAATGTAAGATTTGTTAAATAAAGATTTGGTATTATTGGCAGTGTGACGAAGAGAAGTAATACTTTTCTCAGTATGGTATTTGGAAAGAGGTTGAAATCTTACTGAATGTTTGAAAATCAAGTCCCAACATGTATGCAGGATGATAAAACAAATGTGAGATACTGTTTTACAAGGAAGATGCAAGTTCAGGAAAACTTGGCAACGAACTTTTTTTTTTTAAATTGAGGTATAACTGGCATATAATATCAGTTTCAAGTATGTAACATAATGATTTAATATTTGTATATATGGTGAAATGATCACAATAAGTATAGTTAACATCCATTTTACATAGTTACAAAATTTTTTCTTATGATTTTCTCTTTCTCTTTAAGACCCAATCTCTCAGCAACTTTCAAATATACAACATACTATTGTTAACTACTGGAGAAGGAAATGGCTACCCAACTCAGTATTCTTGCCTGGAAAATCCTATAGACAGAGAAGCCTGGCAGCCTACAGCCCATGGGGTCACAAGAGTCAGACATGATTTAGCAACTAAAGCACCATAAGGTGTGTTTATATATACATAAACTGCTGACTACAGTCTCCATGCTGTACATTGATACCGCCATGACTTATTTTATAACTGCAACTTTGTACCCTTTGACCCCCTTCACCGCCTACCCCTTACCTCCCCCACCTCTAGCAAACATCAAAAATTTTTTAAATGAAAATAAAAATGAATCAATCTCTTCTCTGTATCTATGAGCTAGTTTCGTTTTTTAAATTTCACTTATAAGTGAGATCATACAGTATTTGTTTTCCCTTTGATTTCTTTCACTTAGCATAATGCCCTCAAGCCAGTAAATACTTTTTAAAATTTTTATTGAAGCACCAGTAAACACTCAATGTTTCCTTAGCAATTATTCCTTATTCTTGATATTTTATGCATTATTATTTTCTACCTAATTAGAATAACTTAATAGAATAGAATTAGGCTGTTTATTTGAAATAAACAATTCAGTTAAACAGCCTAATTCTATTCTATTATTTCAATTACCAAATGGAAATTAAGCATAAGAGAGATTTTACACTATTTATACCCAAAACGCTCACATAATAACTAATACAATGCTGCTTAAATAGAAAAAATAATTTAATGAATTAACACTTCTATCTTTAGTATAAGAAAATCAGCATAAATCAGTTAACTAGTCAGTAGCTAAATTAATCAAGTGTAACAGTAAAATAATGTTTTTAAAAAATTTCCCCCCAATTTACAACAAACAATTTCTGTGTCATTTAGATTTCAAAATGTTACAACTACCTCAACATAACTATTTAGAGCTGCTCTATACCACTGACAGTAACTGCGTAGTAAATGCATTCTATCATTAAAATATTAAAAGAAAATTACTGTACCTAGATCCCACGGCGCCATCTCCAGAGTCCTGGCTCCCAGCTTCGCTTGGTGTGCTCACAGATTTGGAGGATGGAGACATAGGAGGAGGGACTAAATAGTGAAATAGACAGGTATCCGCTGTTACTACACGCAGAGGTTGCTCAGCTTATGACGTTTCAAAAGTAATTTAATATGAAGTAATTAACAAAAAAGAAAAAATAATGGCAAACCAAAAAACGAAAGTACATGAATGAAAATGAACAGTAAAAGAAGAGGAGAAAGACAAAGTTAACAATGCATGCTGACGATTCATGCAATTTCTCTGGCAAAATGCATTTGGGCTTTATATTAAAAAAAAAAAGGCAAGATTATGAAAGGATGCATTTTCATCTCGGCCAACACCAAATGTGGGTACTAATTTTCAAAGGAAAGCATTCCTTCTCCCCTTTCTAACTTTTTGCTTTTAAGATCACCAGATCATTTATTTTTTGTCAATCTTTTCTTTCAAAAAAAAATTAATGTCTTAAATGATATAATTTTCCCCTCCAAAAAAATAAATAAAAAGAGCCAATTTAGAAAAATGACTACCAGTAAAGGAATGACTCCTTTAAAAGTTCATTAGTTTCCAGCAATTTGGGTGAAAAATGCAAACAGGCCATAAAACAACATGCCTTCTAGACATGATGCATAACATAAAGTGATGCATGCAACTTAAACAAGGCAAGGCTTAATGGTAACTTCCTTACCCCAGTATTCAGAAAAAACTGAAGTGTACAGACAAAGATACAGACACCCAAAATATTCTTAATCCCTTCTTATAGAAAAATACACATTTTTCACAGTATATAAAACAAACAGCAAATGCTCTCCCCTAACTTGTTACTTTTAACATTAGATACCAAAAGTTGAACATGAGTATTTCATGCTATTACACTTGTAAACTTTTTGATTACCATTTCAGGGAGTATAAGAGGATCATCACTGCCATCTTCTGGTTGAATTTTACCATAAATGCCCCCAACCCCAAGTATCTTTTTAAAATAATTTTTCAATGTACAATATCAAGTGACTCATACATTTTATGTTGAACTACAAGCCCTTCTTTTAAAAGTTTACTGAAAAGAAGGTTAAGTTTCTAGTTATATAGGAACCAATCTAAAGAAATATGTACTTAATTAAAAGTCTGTGTTTTTGGAATAGTCACATTCACTGAATCCTTAAAATTATGTTTAAATGTTTACAGATGCTTCAGTAAAAACAGTGGGTCTGCAAATCTAACAAAATGCACAACTATAGTATGATGACTTATATCTTAAACATAGGTACAGAACAGATCAACCTTATTTTTCAATGCCAAATTCTACTGGAAACCAATAGGAAGATTAGAAGGAAAAAAACATAGCTAGTATGTTGATTTCCTGAGATTCTTGCTCAAATTTCAAAAGACCATAAAAACATAATAAAAGGTTTGTAATTTTGCAATTAAAATCTCTCAGAAACAATGCTGAAACCAGACTGCCTGTATATAATTCACATGTGGATAGTACTGCACCAGGGACTGCACGTATAACTCAGAGTAGCCAAACATGACTTGTATCTGAAGTCAAGAACTTCAATGTCCCCTAACTTCTCTTACTTTGCCAACAAAGGTCCATCTAGTCAAACCTATGATTTTTCCAGTAGTCATGTATGGATGTGCGTGTTGGACCGTAAAGCTGAGCGTCGAAGAACTGCTGCTTTTGAACTGTGGTGTTGGAGAAGACTCTTGAGAGTCCCCTGGACTACAAGAAGATCAAACCAGTCCATCCTAAAGGAAATCAATCCTGAATATTCATTGGAAGGACTGACGCTGAAGCTGAAGCTCCAATACTTTGGCCACCTGACATGAAGAACTGACTCATTGGAAAAGACCCTGATGCTGGGCAAGATTGAAGGCAGGAAGAGAAGGGTCAACAAAGGATGAGATGGTTGGATGGCATCAACTCAATGGACATGAGTTTGAGCAAACTCAGGGAGTTTGTGATGGACAGGAAAGCCTGGTGTGCTGCAGTCCATGGGGTCGCAAAGAGTCGGACACAACTGAGAGACTGAACTGAACTTCTCTTAGGTTAAGTTTTTCCTCATCTTTTTGTCCAACTGTCAGTGTGAGGCTTCCCCTTAAGTCCCAACTGATATAGTAATAAAAGTAATATCTAAGAATGGTTTGTCTACTGTGCTGTAAGCGTAAGCACAAATATGTGTATTGAGTTATAGTGAGGTACTACAATGTTTTCATATTAAAGATTTCCAAAGAAGAAATTTTTAGCTTTTTAAATTACATACTTAACTTTAGGCTTAGGAAAATAATTTTTCTAAGTATACATAAATGAAAGACTTGAGGAAAATAGTGATATTACTATCAATCTAATTTTGATAATAAAATTCTTTTCCAGTTAATGTTTTTTTCCCCTTTCTGGTGACTTTAATCAATAAGTTCCTCGCCAGTATTTTAACTAGTTAAGACTGTGTTGAAATAAAAAATAAACACAGGGGTGATGCAATCAAATTATCACAGATCTTCAGCCAAAAGCAAAATAAATCACAACTTCAAGTTTGTAACTAGACAAAAATCTCTTTCTCAGAACTATTCCTTCAACCAGTAGACAGTTTTCACACCAGCTGATAAAGACACTCATTAAGGACTCAAAGTTTTATCTGGCCCACCAAACTCTTCTTACATCAGTCTATACCACAGAAGGGACAAATCTAGAAAAAGAAGATGACTATCTTTGAAAAAGGAAGAATGTAAACAGGAAAAAAGGGAAAGGAAGCATTATTTGGTGACTACCTTATTTTAACCTAATTAGTCTAGAAAAGTCAAAGAATATAGTAACTGCACAATAAGGCAATGTCACTATACTCCCAGCCTCCAATAAACAACACCCAAAAATGAATAAATGCGTGCACTCAGGAAGGCTTAAAAAAAAAAACACAACTAAATAGCTCATAGCCACTCAAATTTCAGCAAAGACTTGAATCTAGAATTCATTTTTAAAAATGGTTTAAGAGTACAATCAGCTTTAGAAATAACATAAGCTTTATTAATTAGCCTTTGCCAAATACCTGAAATATGATTTGTATGATTAGAACAGTGATTCAATCAGATTACCTTCACCATAGAGTTCTGTATATAGTCTAAAATAAGGCTTTAAAAATAGCACCAAATAAAAGATTTAATATTAACATATGAGTGAATCATGTGAATGAATTTAAGTTTCTTAGAAGTTTAGAGCAGAAATATCTAATCCTTTCTTCAAAAACCAAGGAAGAAATGTGAAGTAAACTGAAAGACAAATCTACCCCCATTAACTGCACCAATCATGCAAGTAATACTGAAAGGCTGTGACACTGATTCTTTACGACAAAAAGCTAACCAAGAACTAAGAAGGCCTTTCCTACTAGCCTAGAGCTTGGCCTTCCTTCCTAGGATATAAAATTAACACTGCTGCCAACTGGTCTATGAAGAAAACAACTAGAAATTTTAAAACTACAAAGGACCTGGGTATGCACCTAGATTTAGAAACGAGAGTCAACTTTGAGTCAACCACTGAGAACTACACAGACATGAACAAGGATGGTGCACAGCCCAATTATCTTCAAAGGAAGTCTCTAGCAAGAAGGGGCTCTTGCCAGGAAGAAGAACCCAGAAAAGGTGGAAAGCCAAAGAAAGTAAATGTCGGGAGTGTTGGCAGAGCACAAATGGGAGGAATGAGATTCTGTGATAACCAAACATAGCTCATCTATGACACTTGGCACTCAAAGGCTGAGTTACATAGTAATGCCCTCTTGTGGCTATAAGTGTTTCTAGACTGGAATATTAACATTTAAGTAACTGTTTAAGTTTTCATACTTTATCTTTTTTGTCTTGAAAGATGATGCTTTAAACTTTAATTTTCTGAAATATCAATTTCTTCCTTTCCTATGACCCCTTCTTCTGATAGCATTAAATCCCTCCTCTGCTGCTAAGTCGCTTCAGTCGTGTCTGACTCTGTGCGACCCCATAGACGGCAGCCCACTAGGCTCCCCCATCCCTGGGACTCTCCAGGCAAGAACACTGGAGTGGGTTGCCATTTCCTTCTCCAATGCATGAAAGTGAAAAGTGAAAGTGAAGTCACTCAGCCGTGTGCGACTCTTAGCGACCCCATGGACTGCAGCCCACCAGGCTCCCCCGTCCATGCGATTTTCCAGGCAAGAGTACTGGAGTGGGGTGCCATTGCCTTCTCCGAATCCCTCCTCTAACCTCCCCTAAATGTTTCCTTTATTCTCTTTAATGTTTCAGAGCACATGTAAATTTTCTAAAAGAAATTAATAAAATTTTATAGTTAAAATACTATAAGGAATCATTAAAATTAAGCTAAACCTGAAAAAAATGACTTGATAACATAGATATTATTCTATCTAAAAATCAGAATTACTAGTTATTAGATAAATAAGTGCTAGGGAATGTTGTACATGATGATTAGAGTTAACACATACATAACACTGCTGTATGATACATAGGAAACTTTAAGAAAGTAAATCCTAAAACTCATCATTAGGAGAAATTTTTTTCTTTTTATCTATATGAGATGATAGATGTTAACCAAACCTACTGTAGTAATCCTTTCACTATGTGTGTGTCTGTGTGTGTATATATATATACACATACACACACATGCATATTACATATACACATAAATCAAACCATCATGATGTACACCTTAAACTTATACAGTGAATCTGTCAATTATTTCTCAATAAAACTGGAAAAATCCGATTTAAAATATTGGAAGTTACAAGAGAGGGAGATAAATGAAGCTATACTTATTTTGACTACCAAACTTCATTTATTCTGAATAAAAAACTGATTATCACAGTATACAAAATCAATATACTATGCCCTACTGATACCGATTCAGGCTACAGAACAATTGACAAAATCTGTTTTCATCTCTTTGTAAGATGGTTAAAACAGCAGTCACACATTCAGAAAGATTCACTTTTTGGGGAAGTGCGGGAGATCAGTGTTTATTAACTCCACATTTGATAAAATATGTCTTGAAAGTTGTGCCTAAAATTAACTTTCTTAAGACTGGCCACTTAAATGTCATTAAAAAAATAATCAAGCCATATTTCTTTTGTGAAATATTCAAATTTCAATTTCCACTATGCACTTTGCTTAAATTTAAACAAGATTTTGTTGTTATTGTTTTTAAAGCAGATGGCTTTTATTGGTCTTACTAGGTGGAAAGACATATGACCTAATAATAATTGAACAATCATTTAAGCGTCCAGTCTGCAATGGACACCAGGGATAAAAAATGTAACATGCTATCACTGCTCCCAAGGACCTCTGACAAAAAAACAATCAAATGATCAAATAAATAAGAATCTATCAGCAAAGAGAAGCTAAGAGCAGTCTTATTAGCTGTATCTCTTTAAAAAAACTAGTACTTTTCACTAGAATTTTTTCAAAAAAGGGAAAAAGTCCATTTTAGCTAAAACCAGACTGATGTTTTTAATAAATCCTTTTGAATATTCTTGTGGTGTTTTCATACTTCTACGATTTAAAAATATTTAATAAATACATTTCTAGTGAAAATAAAAACAAGTATCCATCCATGTTATGATACAGAAACTATTTTTATTGTTACTAGCAAGAAAGTTTGATAGCCAATGCTTTTGCCTGTATCCTTTATTCTCCAGGCCTAATTTCAAATAAATACTAGAAAGATCTTTAGATACTTGTGAGAGAACAGAAGGTGGAAAACTACACAACTCACTTAATGAGATTACTATAATCATTATAATAAAACCAGACAAAATATAGTAAAAGGAAAAAAACTATAGGCCTGACTCTGAGTTATAGATGAATCCCTAAATATTAGTGTTATGTAAGAAAAATATTCTCTCATAACTAAGATGGATTTATTCCAAAATGTAAGCATGCTTATACATTTGAAAATCTAACAATATAAACTATATTAACATTTTAAAAGACAATAAAAAGCATATAATCATCTCAAAATATGAGGAGATCCATGAGTTTGTCATACATAGTTTGGTGATTTTAAAGAATGTCAAAATTCTTTGTGAATGTGGGCTGGGACTTAGTGACTCTTCCAACAGACAGACAATGGCAGAAGCCATGTTCTCTGACTTCCAAGGGTAAGTCATAAAACGGACAGCTTCTTCCCAGCTCTCTTTCTCTCTGGACTGCTGACACATGCAGCCAGGTGACATGCTGCAAGGATACTCAAGCAGGTAGTTTTATGGAATGGCCCACAGAGATACGAACGCAAGCCACCCACTAACAACAGAAGCCAACCTGCTGGCCAGATGACTGAGCAAATCATATGGCTGGTAAAGCAAATCCTCAGGCCCCAATCAAGGCTTCAGATGACTGCAGCTCAGACTGATCTTGACTTCAACCTCATGAGAGACCCTGAGCCAGAACCACCAAGCTAAGCCACTACCAAATTCTTGACTGGCAGAAACTATGAGTGATAATAAACCTTTATTATTATTTTTTTTACATCAAACTGATACAAGAACAAAAAACTTGAATAGACTATAACCATTAGAAAAACTGAAATGATAAGTAACTCCTGCTCTCCACTATCCTCTGGGGACAAAAAGCATAATCTGAGATAGTTTTACAGTTGAGTTCTACCAAGTGTTTAATGAAGAGACAATATCTATCTTTTACAACTGCTCCACAAAACAGCAAAAGAGAAAGCTATCCAATTTATTTTAAAACCATAACCACGGTGGCCACAGAACATGAACAGCATAAGAAAATTACAGGCAAATTTCATTTATAAGCCTACATAGAAAAACCCTAAATAACATAACTAAACGGAGAAAAATTAGGTTGGATCTCTACCTTCTACTGTATTAAAAAAATGTAACATAAATATCTAAAGGTTTGAAGGCTAAAATAATAAAGAAAATGTAGAATATATTTGTATTCTCAAAATAGGAAAGGATATCTTTTAAAAGACGACCAAAAAAGGGGGGGGGGTTGTCTATAATAGATCTGACCACTATTAAAATAAAAGATTTAAACATATCAAAATGTTCGATCCTTGTTCAGGGATCTAAGATCCCACATGTTCCAGAACAACTAGCCCCGTGCTGCAACTACTGAGCCCATATGTTCTGGAGCCCGTGTGCCACAACTAGAGAGGCTGTGTGCCACAACCACCGAGCCCAAGCACCAAACTAGAGAGTCCATGCGCTGCAAGGAAGACCCCTCATAATGCAAAGAAGATCCCAGGTGCCGCAACTAAGACCCAGTGCAATCAAATGAATAATTCTTTTAAATGAAGGATTCTGTTTCAATAAAAGATACTATGATGGAAGCAATCTAAATGTCCACTGACAGAGGAATGGATAAAGAAGATGCGTTACATATATACAATGGAATATTACTCAGCCACAAAAAACAAAATAATGACATCTGCAGCAAAATGTATGGACCTAAAGCTGTCATACTGAATGAAGTCAGACAGAGAAAAACATATCATATGATATCACTTATATATGGAATCTAAAAAAAAATGGTACAAATGAACTTATTTACAAAACAGAAATAGAGTCACAGATGTAAGAAACAAACTTATGGTTACCAGGGGGAAGAAAGAAGAAGGGATAAATTGGGAGATTTGGACTGACATATACATAATAGTACTGTATAGCACAGGGAACTCTTCCCAATACTCGAACTATATGTGAAAAGAATCTAAGAGAGTGACATATGTACAGGCATAACTGATTCACTTTGCTGTACATCTGATACTAACACAACATTTTAAGTCAACTATAATTCAATAAAAATTTTTGTTTAAATACTGTAGATAATAAACTAGGAAAAGGTATTTTTTAAAGGACTAAAACAAAGAAGTCCTCTCTTAAGTATACAAGGAACTCTTACAGCAAGATAAAAAACCCTAGTAGTAAATGGACGAAGAACATGAATATGCAATTTGTAGAAAGGAAAATGTGAAAAGTAGATAAAAGAAAAAATGGTCATTCTCACTGTAAACAGATAAATGTATATTAAAACATTTTGACATACTATTTTATACCCATCAAGTAGATAAAAATTAGAAAGTCAGATAATATCAAGTGATGTGGATACAATGAAACAGTTACTTTCTCACACACTGGTAGCAGAAGGATAAACTTAGTTATTCTTCAGAGTGGTAGGTAGGACCTGAAAAATGTAAGTCTACAATAACATACCAAGCCAATTCTTCAGCATACATTCCAGAGAAACTCTTCCACAGTCCTTTCAAGGGAAAAGAATATATTCTTTGCAGTGTTGCTTGTGAAAGCAAAGCAAAGAGAGAAGAAATCACTAGGGAACAGATAAGTAAAATAGAGTATATGATAGAATATTATGTATCAGTCAGAAATAAATAACTAGATGTATATATTAACAACATGGGTAAATCTCAAATACAAACCTGCTTTGAAAAAAAGGGAAAAAAAAAAAAACAAAGTGAAACACAGAGCACAATACCACTAATGCACATAAAACATATCCACACGTAGATATATAAAAACTTGAAAAATGTCAACACGCGCCAGACTGATCAAAAGGATGTATATTAAAAACCCAAGAATCAGTACTTAATGCAAGACTGTGAAGGAGAATGGAATTGGAGATGGGTAATGAAGGAGAAACACACACACAACTAAAGAACATTCAAGAATAGATGATGGAGGTGGGCCATAAACTGAGAAATATGAGCAAGTGAATTTAGTGAAACTGAAGTCCTAAAGAGAATAGAAAAGAAAAAAAAAATCCTACGGGAGAAAACCAAAGCCAAAGGCTCAGAAAAAAATGATCACTTAAAGCTTATACAGCAAACAAGCAACTTGGTTTAGGTTCTAAGGTATTTTTTTCTTAAATAAGATAAAAGTGTTTCGATTCATTTACTTTTAAAATTGCAATATGCAACATAAGTTTATTAAATAAAAGACATAAAAATTAAAGTATTTCTACCTTCAAATTTTATCAATAAGAAAAAGACAAATAAGCTGAAAGGGCTTCCCTGGTAGCTCAGCTGGTAAAGAAACCGCCTGCAATACAGGAGACTCCAGTTTGATTCCTAGGTCAGGAAGATCCCTTGGAGAAGGGATAGGCTACCCACTCCAATATTCATGGGCTTCCCTGGTGGCTCAGATGACAAAGAATCGGCCTGCAATGTGAGAGCCCTGGGTTTGATCCCTGGGTTAGGAAGATTTCCCTGGAGGAAGGCACGGCAACCCACTCCAGGATTCTTGCCTGGAGAATCTCCATGGACAGAGGAGCCTGATGGGTTACAGTCTATGAGGTCGCAAAGAGTTGGATATAACTGAGTAACTAAGCACAGCACAATAAGCTGAAAGAAATAACAATGAACCCAAACCATGAAAGTAACCAGCTTTTTTCACTTTAAAACTTTTTAGAAATAGTGACTCTAATAAGACAGGTATAATACTTAAAGACTGTTATGCTACCGTTCACAACAATAGGCATACAGCAGGTACTACTTCTGTTATTTGTCCTCTGGACTAGATGGAATTAGCCCACAAACTAACCCTGAAATTTTAGGTCCCTGAATGACAAAAGCCACATCAAACTAAAATACTATGTAACAGCACCCAGTTCAGAATTATTTTAAGTAAGCATTTAATGTCTATATGTAACAAGACTGTCCTCAGTACTTTTACTATTTCAGCTTTTTGGTCTAGTACTGTTATAAAAATGAAGAGTCCAGAAAAAGAACAAGATTAAGTCAAACTGCTGCCAAAATCAGCTACCAATAGGATTTCCCTTATTGGCACCGACAGCAGAAGGTTATAGGCTTCTCCTTCCACTCCTATACCTTTGAACATCAGTACACTTTTAGAACTTTGATTCACCATACCTCTCTTTAACTTATAGAAAGGATTATAGAGTTAAGAAGATCAGAATCACAATCATCTTTGAGCTTAACACAGTATGGCACAGAAAACTAGTTCAAATGTCTGTTGAAATAAGTTACTGATTTAACAAGAAAAGTCAATTGGCTTATGTTAATAAATATAGTCTCACAGCTCTTCTGAACAAACAAAATAACTATGTATTAACACATCTGAAAAAAGTCAATTCCAAACATTTTAAGATTAATGCTTTTTTTGAGGCACAAATAAGAAAGATATACAAAATACACTAAATCAACTCACTCATCTCATGTATATCTGAGCTGAGTAAGATCTATGCCTCCCTTTTATTAACAGATATAATCTTATCCTTACCAATGGGGGATTCTGCAGTTAGACCCATGCTTTGAAGCAATGCTTCAGCTTCTCTTCTTTTTTTTTCAAGATCTGATTCTTCTTGCACAGGAGCAACTGCTTCCTTCTTCTGATCAGTCTAAATTTTTTAAGTTAAAACTTAAATTTACATATGGTATGCAACATTTCCATTTGCAAAAATACATAGGTTTTAAATAATGTGCTAACACTGTATACATTTGGAGGTGGGCTTAGTTTTGAATACACATTATAGTCACTAAATGAAAATCATTCTCAGAGTTTTAGTAAAAATCTCCAAATGATATGTATTAAATTGATTCATTTTTATATGTAAAAGAAGTTCTCACAAAAACATTCTGAACAGATATGTTCAAAAGTACAGTCAATTTCTATTTAATTTATAATATGAAATTGCTATCCATGGTCAAGAATTGTGGAAATCTCACAAATACATAAATATCACAATGCTATGAAAAAAAATAGACTATCATTTAAGACATAACAAATTTTAAGTAAATGAACAATTTGATTTGTTGAAAAAGTACAAGTGCCTCAAACTTCTATATGCAGTCTTCATTGTCTTTATGCAACTTTATGTAGAGGATGTTTGTCAAAAATTCATCTAGAGAAAGGTTTTATTTTTATCAACTATTGGTCTTATTTTCACGGTTTGGTAAAATTAAAATTTACTCTTGCATAGCACAAAACATTTTTCGTTATTGAAATTTTTACCAACTTTTATTTTAGCCATTTATAGTTTTAGCAAAATCTTCCAGTTATAACCCTCAATACTCTCAGATCAATACTCTCAACATCTTAAGGGAAATTTAAGCCTTAAAGGGAAAAGTCTTATGTATACACCTCAAAAGTCTATTTCAGCTAAGACAACCATTACTCATACAACTATCGGCAGTGAACTTTTTTTAGTCCTAATATTCTATCATACCATTTTAACTTAAAAGAGTCATCAGAAAATTTCATTAAAATAGCCAAATAAACTATATATTATCAAGTAAACACTGTATCGATATATAACAATTAGACTTACTGTTTAATAGCACTGATTTAATGTCTCTTGTAATGTTTGATAAACTTTAAATTAGATATAAGTCATGTAATAGATATTCTGTACGGCCACTTATGGCCATGTTTAGAAAACAAATACCAAATTTGCTCAGTTCTGAAGGGTTCAAGACTACAGGTACTGGTTTGGAATGGTTCTGCCAGTCTTACTCATGCTTCTGTCAGTTAGTTTTTAATCAAATAGCTAACCGAAAGGTCCAACACTCTTACAGTAATGGATCACAAAAAGGTTCAGAATAAACTAGAAAATTCTTCAACTGTAGGCCTTTACAGCATCATAGCAATGCTGCACATAAATTGTACCTTTGGTTTTTCTTTTTCCCTAAGAGATTCCAAGAAGTCTTGGCTATTATTTAGGCCAGTGGTCCCCAACCTTTTTGGCACCAGGGACAAGTTTCATGGAAGACAATTTTTCCATGGACAGGGGGTGGAGAATGGTTTCAGGATGATTCAAGCGCATTGCATTCATTTATTTCTATTATTATTACATCAGCTCCACCTCAGATCACCAGACATTAGATCCTGGAGGTTGGGGGCCCCTGGTTCAGGCTATCACATAGAAAAACTTCATACTAATGTCACATTAGGAACAAACTATCTTAACACTGGCCATTTAAAACACTGAAGATAAAAATATACAAATCTGTCTACACAGGTTTCATAGGGACAAATGTGCATTTCAAGACAGGAGCAAGTAAAATATTTCTAGCTCAGGGTCAATGGATATTTGCCATACATAATAAAATCGTGATGCCAAAAGTCAGATCTAAGTATCTAGCCCATCTTCATGATAGTATCAAACCCACTTACCTGGTAAAAATATTTCAATGACCAACTCATGACAAAGGAGAGACAATCAATTAAGTAACCCCTTAATCAATTAATAATCTAGTCTGTATTTCTCTTTGCCATTATTTATTCTGACTACTAGCAGTTCTGACTGGTAAAATATTCAGATAAGCTCAAAGTCCAAAGTAAGCTATGATGCATATCATATTTTCACAGTAATTACAAGGCAGATGCCCCTTAGTAAACATATTCCTAGAAGACTAAATATGTATATTGAGCTTTTCACCTAGAGTGCTATATGTGCAGTCACAACTGCTGGAATTTTAACTATTCTGAAAGTATTAAAGGTATAAGCACTTAAAATCCAATTATTTTATATTATCTTAAAAAAAAAAAAAACATACTTCCTTTTTCTTTCTTTCTTCTTCTTTCCTCTTCTTTTCCTCTCTGATTTGAGCCAACCGCTGCTTCTTACGTTCCAATTCTGCCTTTAATTCACTTTTGTCAGACATGTTTGCAACCTTAAGAAGCATACAATCATTTACAATCATCATTAAATTGGTAAAAGGAGCACACTTTTAAAACTCTGTCTTTCAAGAAGAGAACTGTCTTGAAAGGCCATGTAATTCAAGGTCATCAAACGAGAACATGTACACTCTACTTTTAAAATAAAAGAAGCATATATACTGCTGAGACCTGAAAATCATTATAAACAGATGTATATAGGAAATATTCACAGTTGAGCATAGTAATTAGCACTCAGTAAACTCTTTAATGTTCACACGCTCAAATTTAACACAAAGTCTCTGGCTCTTAAAACAGAGGACGTGGATTGCCATTAAAAGCCAAGACACAGCAAATCTGCTACCGGTTTTGCATTCACTCCTAGAAATCTGATAAAACAGGCAGCCAGACAGAAAATTCCTATAAATTCTAAGACTACCATGCAATAGTAATACTATGGAGAAGCAAAACACAAATATACCTAACTATCAATTGTACTTAAAGGTAGAGCTTCCCTGGTGGCTCAGGCGGTAACAAATCTGCCTGCAATGCATGAGACCAGGATTCTATCCCTTTGGAAAAGGAAATGGCAACCCACTCCAGTATTTTTGCCTGGAGAATCCCATGGGCAGAGAAGCCTGGCGGGCTCTACAACACACAACATACAACACACACACACACACACGCTTTAAGTATGCTGGGGTCGCAAAGAGTCGGACATGACTGAGCGACTCTAACACACTTTGAGTCAAAGCCCAACAACAAAGTCTGATTGAATAATTGCATACAGGTGACAGAATCGCTCATCCTGCGAGAGGCCGGAGCCTCCAAGCCTGACACATTCACTTTCTTAAAACTCCAAGAAAGATAAAGTCTCAGGAATTTTGTGCTACAATCTCCGCGTCTGGGTACTTTCTAACACACACCGGTTGAGCAAGGCGAAAAGGAGTCACTTCTCCCCTGGGTATGGACCAAGAGGGCGCGGTTCACCTAGGGCGTCTTAGGGAGGTGGCCTCGAACGAGCATCAAGGCTTCTCGGGGCCCCTCCGAAGGGTCCAGAGAGAAGTGAGTGGGTTCGTCGAGGCCCCGGCCTTCCTGACTCACCCCGCCTCTCCTTCCCAGGGCCGGGCTGGGCTGGGCGGCACTGTCAGCAGGCCAAGCCGCCCTTAGGGCCGAGACACAGCAGACAGAAGGAGACGGAAGGGCCGTCCACCCACCTGTTCGGTGGCGGGATGGGGAAGAGTCCGCCTGCCAGCAACTTCCCGGTAACGTCCCTCTCCTTCGCCCGCAACAGCAACAGCCGCCACCACTAGTTCCGCGGCTTCCCCCAGCACACAAAGAGGGATGGGCGGCGGCTGCTACGGCGAGAGCTTAGAGACAAACGGCTTCGCCCCAGCCAAGGCGCTCCCAGAAAGCAAGGCAAGGCCCCAGCTGCGGGGAGGAGTAGCCCCTCTACCACTTACCTGGGTAAAGCAGTAGCCAAGAGATGAGACAAAGACTCCACGCAGGGACCCGAAGCGTCTCCCCTTTGCAGAGACTGGAAGACTAAGCCTAACAGCCTGGGGCTGGCTAAGAAAACGCCACCCTCGCCGGATTGGCTCCAAAGAGAACTACAAGCCCCAGCTGTGAGGGAAATCGGCATTCGGCGAGCAATGCACTCTGGGGGTAGTAGTCAACGGTAGTCGCAAAGCATGCTGGGACGTGTAGTGTTTCCTAGTCTTTAGCGTTCCCTCTTTGAGGCCTGCCTTCAAGATTCCAGAGACAAGCTTCCAGCTGTTCTGTTTAATGTAGTCTCCTTGGTTGGTCAGTTCTCACAATGTTGTATGTGTTCTATCTTAAGATATTTGATTCCACATTGGCCTAATTTTAAAAAGTGGTGAACTTAGGTATTACACTGCACATTTGGTGAACATTTCTAAAATATTTATACCGGTGTTAAAAAATACCTTATAGAGGTTTAAGCAAAATCTGTAATACAAAATCTAAATTTTGAAAATGTAGTGTAACCTCACTGTCAAAAAATGTGAGAAATTGTCTTTAATTATATAAAGATTTGTAAATCTTTACTCAGTTTTCACCAGCGATCATGGTTGTAAACTTGATTAGCTGGATTATTGCAGTTATGAAAATTAACAGTAAAACCTCTGATTGCTATATTTCCTCTTAAATTTCTTCCTGTACACATGGAATGTCTATTTGAGCCTGCAAATAAAATGATTACTGTTGCAATCAATGGATCAATAAGAATATGATGTACTCTTTTCCAGCCAGGGACCTAGAAATATTAGGAACGGGTCAAAAAGAGAAAATTTGTGTACTAGAAGGTACACAAATAGTTCCTGAAGGAACTATTCAGGATGCAATATGGAGAGACAAAAAAATAATAAGAAAGATTTAGAAACGTGGAGGATAGGAGGAGTAGGTCTAACAAACATCTCATGAAATTTTAGATGAGAAGGGGAGAGAGAGTAGAGTAGAGGCAATTTCAGATGAAAATACAGTTTTCCATAACTAGTGAAAATCACCAATTCACAGATTCAAGAATTCTGGTTAGTTGCAAATAGGATAAATGAAAAGAAATCCACAATTTGATACAGCTGAATGTAACTGTAAAAAAGAAAAAAAAATCGATCCTGGAAATAACAAAAATTTCCATTAACTGATGAATGGATAAAATTGTAATATATTCATACTGTAGAATACTATTCATCAACCAAGAGGAATGAACTACTCATATACGTAATGGCATGAATGAAACTTGAAAACATCATGCTGAGTGAAAGAAGCCAGACGTAAATGGCTATGTACTGAGCTCATATTTGTGAAACCCTAGACAAGGCAGACTTGTCAAATAAGTCAAATAGTCATAGACTTATTGACTATGCCAAAGCCTTTGACTGTGTGGATCACAATAAACTGTGGAAAATTCTGAAAGAGATGGGAATACCAGTCTACCTGACCTGCCTCTTGAGAAACCTATATGCAGGTCAGGAAGCAACAGTTAGAACTGGACATGGAACAACAGACTGGTTCCAAATAGGAAAAGGAGTATGTCAAGGCTTATTTAACTTATATGCAGAGTACATCATGAAAAATGCTGGACTGGAAGAAACACAAGCTGGAATCAATACTGTCGGGAGAAATATCAATAACCTCAGATATGCAGATGACACCACCCTTATGGCAGAAAGTGAAGAGGAACTCAAAAGCCTCTTGATGAAAGTGAAAGTGGAGAGTGAAAAAGTTGGCTTAAAGCTCAACATTCAGAAAACGAAGATCATGGCATCCGGTCCCATCACTTCATGGGAAATAGATGGGGAAACAGTGGAAACAGTGTCAGACTTTATTTTTTTGGGCTCCAAAATCACTGCAGGTGGTGACTGCAGCCATGAAATGAAAAGACGCTTACTCCTTGGAAGGAAAGTTATGACCAACCTAGATAGCATATTCCAAAGCAGAGACATTACTTTGCCAACAAAGGTTCGTCTAGTCAAGGCTATGGTTTTTCCTGTGGTCATATATGGATGCAAGAGTTGGACTGTGAAGAAGGCTGAGCGCTGAAGAATTGATGCTTTTGAACTGTGGTGCTGGAGAAGACTCTTGAGAATCCCTTGGACTGCAAGGAGATCCAACCAGTCCATTCTGAAGGAGATCAGCCTGGGATTTCTTTGGAAGGAATGATGCTAAAGCTGAAACTTCAGTACTTTGGCCACCTCGTGTGAAGAGTTGACTCATTGGAAAAGACTCTGATGCTGGGAGGGATTGGGGGCAGGAGGAGAAGGGGACGACAGAGGATGAGATGGCTGGATGGCATCACTGACTCGATGGATGTGAATCTGAGTGAACTCCAGGAGTTGGTGATCGACAGGGAGGCCTGGCGTGCTGCGATTCATGGAGTCGCAAAGAGTCGGACATGACTAGCGACTGAACTGACTGAGACAAGGCAGATGGAGAAGGAAATAGCAACCCATTCCAGTACTCTTGCCTGGAAAATCCCATGGATGGAGGAGCCTGGTAGGCTGCACTCCATGGGGTCACGAAGAGTCAGACATGACTGAGCGACTTCACTTTCACTTTTCACTTTCATGCATTGGAGAAGGAAATGGCAACCCATTCCAGTGTTCTTGCCTGCAGAATCCCAGGGACAGGGGAGCCTAGTGGGCTGCTGTCTATGGGATTGCACAGAGTCCGTCACGACTGAAGTGACTTAGCAGCAGCAGCAGCAGACAAGGCAGAATCCTAAACAATGACAAAAAGCAACCCACGGTTTGGTTGCCTGAGTTGGGCTGGAGAGAGTAACTGTCAAGGAGTCAAAAGGAAACTTCTGGAGTCATGGAACTATTCTGTTACTGTGGCTTGGTAGTATATTTTGCAATCAGAAAGTGTGAGACCTCCAATGCTGTTCTTTTTTGAGATTGTTTTTAGCTATTTGGAGTCCCTTGAAGTTCCATATGAATTTTAGGATGGTTCTCTTTATTCCTGAAAAAAAAAAAGGCTGAACGGATTTTGGGGACCGATTGTATTGAATCTGTATGTTGCTTTAGGGAGTACTACTGCCATTCTTTCTTTTTAAAACCTTTAACCAGACTCATTAAGAAAAAGAGGGAGGGGGCTCAAAACAATACAACTAGAAACAAAAAAGGAGAAGTTAACTGGATACCACAGAAATTCAACGGATGGCAAGAGACTGTTACAAGCAACTGTATGCCAAAAAAATGGACAACCTAGAAGAAATGGACAGATTACTAGAAAGGTCCATTCTTCCAAGAATGAATCAGGAAGAAATAGAAAATATGAACAGACCAATCACAAATACTGAAATTGAAACTATAATTTTAAAACTTCCAACAAACAAAAATCGAAGACCAGATGGCTTCATAGGTTAATTCTCTCAAACATTTAGTGGAGAGTTAACGCCTAACCTTCTGAAACTTTTCCAAAAAAATCCAGAGGAACGAACACTCCCAAACTCACTCTATGAAGCCACTATCACCCTGATACCAAAACCATACAAAGATATCACACACACACAAAAAGGAAGAAATTTACAGGCCGATATCACTGACAAACATGGACGTAAACATTCTCAACAAAATACTAGCAAGTAGAATCCAACAATATACTAAAAGGGTCATACACCACAATCAAGCAGAATTTATCCCAAGGATGAAAAGATTTTTCAATATCCGTGAATCAATGTACACCACATCAACAAACTGAAGAATGAAAACCATATGATCATCACAGTAGATGCAGAAAAAACTTCTAACAAAATTCAACACTCATTTATAATAAGAACTCTCCAGAGAGTACTGCTGTCTTAGTATCTTCCAATCTGTGACCTTTCAAAGTCTTCTGTGACCATGGAATATCTTAGTCCTTCTTTAATTTCTTTCAATAAATTTTTCTTTTTTTTGCTTTCATTAGTTCTGATTTTTAATATACAAGTTTTGGCCTGCTTGGTTAAATTTTATTTAAGTATTGAATTATTTTTCATGCTCTTGTAAATATATTGAATTTGTAATTTCCTTTTTGGGTTGTTCATTGCTAGAGTATAAAATACAGCTGAGCTTTGTGTGTTTATCTTGCATCCTAAAACTTTGCTGGATTCATTTATTTGCTCTAACAACTTTTTTTTGTAGATTCTTTAGGATTTTCTGTTCACTATGAGGTTATGTCACCTGTGAATAGAGATAGTTTTACTTCTTTCCAATTTACACATAGTTTATTTATTTTTCTTGCCTAATTTCATTGGCTAGAATTTCTGGTACAATGTTGAGTAAAGTGATAAGAGAGAGCACACTTGCCTTATTCCCTAAGGGGAAAAACTTACAGCCTTGAAATTACTTCTTTTTTTTAAAGGTCAGAATATCTCCTCCTTTCATTGAAAGAGTAACCAAGATTATTTCATGGAGTCTGGTCTCTCTTAAGACCATGGGAAACCCCTCAGCTGTTATTTGGCCCTACTCACCCAGGGAACTATGTCAGCTGGAGGAACTGATGACTCCAGCTTTCAGGCACTGAGCTGAAAGAGGTGTGGGAAATACCTAGATATAGTTTGTAATTTCCATCCACTTAATAGGGAAGAGAGACTGTGTGAAACCCTTTAATTAGTTTCTATCTCCTAGTGTCCTGAAATTTCTATCTCAATGTGATTAAAGAATCACTGGCCAAACAGGGATGCATATCTGTTTTTCAAATTCTAAAATCTGATTAAGTAAGTAAAGGTATATATAGCCTTAGAATGCAGTACCATAAAACTTTTGAGATTAGTGTGGTAGTTCTCTATATGCTAATGACAAATGACCTTCATTATAATTTACAATTGAAAAAAGTAAGTTATAACCCATGGCTGATTCATGTCAATGTATGGCAAAAGCCACCACAATATTGTAAAGTAATTAGCCTTCAATTAAAATTACTAAATTAATTTAAAAATAAAAAAATAAAATCTAAAAATAAAGTAAGGTACAGACTATCTAGAATGAAAACCACAATCACAGAAAGCTAACCAAAATGATCACATGGATCACAGACTTGTGTAACTCAATGAAGTTATGAGCCATGCTGTGCAGGGCCACCCAAGATGTGCAGGTCATGGTGGAGAGTTCTGACAAAACGTGGTCTATTGGTGAAGGAAAAGGCAAACCACTTCAGTATTCTTGCCTTGAGAACCCCATGAACTGTATGAAAAGGTAAAAAGATATGATACCAGAAGATGAGTCCCTTAGGTTGGTAGGTATCCAATATGTTACTAGGGAAGAGTAGAGAAATAGCTCTAAAAAGAATGAAGAGGTTGAACCAAAACAGAAATCACACCCAGTTGTGGATATGTTTGGTGGTGATAGTAAAGTCCAATACTGTAAGAACAATATCGCATAGAAACCTGAAATGTTAAGTCCATGAATCAAGGTAAATTGAACATGGCCAAGCAAGAGAGGGCAAGAGTGAACACTGACATTTTAGGAATCAGTGAACTAAAATGGACAGAAAGGGTGAATTTAATTCAGATGACAATTATATCTACTACTGTGGGCAAGAATCCCTTAGAAGAAATGGAGTAGCCCTCATAGTCAACAAAAGAGTCTGAAATGCAGTGCTTGGGTACAATCTCAAAAATAACAAAATGATCTTGGTTCGTTTCCAAGGCAAATCATTCAACATCAGAGTAATCCAAGTCTATGCCCCAAACACTAATGCCCAAAAAGCTTAAGTTGAATGGTTCCATGAAGATGTACAAGAACTTCTAGAACTAACACCAAAAAAGAGATGTCCTTTTCATCATAGGGGATTGGAATACAAAAATAGGATGTCAAGAGGTCCCTGGAATAACAGTCAAGTTTGGCCTTAGAGTACAAAATGAAGCAAGGCAAAGGTTAACAGAGTTTTGCCAAGAGAATGCACTAGCAACAACCTCTTCCAACAACACAAGAGATGTCTCTACACAAGGACATCACCAGTTGGTCAATACCAAAATCAGATTGATTATATTCTTTGCAGCCGAAGATGGAGCAGCTCTATACGTCAGCAAAAGCAAGACTTGGAGCTGACTGTGGCTCAGATCATGAGCTCCTTATTGCAAAATTTGGACTTACATTGAAGAAAGTGGGGAAAAGCACTAGGCCGTTCAGGTATGACCTAAATCAAATCTCTGATGATTATACAGTGGAGGTGATGAATGGATTCAAGGGATTAGATCTGGTAGACAGAGTGCCTAAAGAACTATGGACAGGGGTGTGTGACATTGTTCAGGAGGTGGTGACCAAAACCATCCCAAAGAAAAAGAGATGCAGAAAGGCAAAATGGTTGTCTGAGGAGCCCCTACAAATAGCTGAGAAAAGAAGAGAGGTTAAAGGCAAAGGCAAAGGAAAGATATACCCATTTGAATGCCGAGTTCCAAAGAACAGCAAGGAGAGATAAGAAAGCCTTCCTCAGTGGTCATTGCAAAGAAATAAAGGAAAACAATAGAATGGGAAAGACTAGAGATCTCTTCAAGAAAATTAAAGATACCAAGGGAACATTTCATCCAAAGAGGGGCACAATAAAGGACAGAAATAACAAGGACTAACAAAAGCAGAAGATATTAAGAAGAGGTGGTAAGAATACACAGAAGAACTATACAAAAAATGTCTTAATAACCTGGATAACCATGATGATGTGCTCACTCACCTAGAGCCAGAAATCCTGGAGTGTGAAGTCAAGTGGGCCTTAGGAAGCATTACTATGAACAAAACTAGTGGAGATGATAGAATTCCAGCTGAGCTATTTAAAATCCTAAAAGATGATGCCGTTAAAATGCTGCATTCAATATGTCAGCAAATTTGGAAAACTCAGCAATAGCCACAGCCTGGAAAAGGTCAGTTTTCATTCCAATCCCAAAGAAAGGCAATGCCAAAGAATGCTCAAACTACTGCACAATTGCACTCATTTCACATGCTATCAAGATAATGCTCAAAATCTTTCAAGCTAGGCTTCAACAATACGTGAACTGAGAATTTCACGTTCTTGAGCTGAGTACAAGCTGGATTTAGACAACGTAGAGGAATGAGAGACCAAATTCTCAGCATCTGTTGGATCATAGAAAAAGCAAGGGAATTCCAGAAAAACATCTACTTCTGCTTCATTGACTATACTAAACTCTTTGTGTGGATCACAACAAACTGTGGAAAATTCTTAAGGAGATAGGAATATCAGACCACCTTAGCTGTCTCTAGAGAAACATATCTACACATTAGAAAGCAACAGTTAGAACTGGACATAGAACAACGAACCGGTTCAAAATTGGGAAAAGAATATGTCAAGGCTATATATTGTCATCCTGCTTATTCTTATTCAACTTATATGCAGAGTACATAATGCAAGCTGGAATTCAGATTGCCAGGAGAAATATCAACAACCTCAGATATGCAGATGATACCACTCTAAGATGGCAGAAAGCGGGAGGAGGGAGGAGGGTTCAGGATGGGGAACGCGGGTATACCTGTGGCGGATTCATTTCGATATTTGGCAAAATTAATACAATATTGTAAAGTTTAAAAATAAAATAAAATTTAAAAAAAAAGAAAGTAAAAAAAAAAATAAGGTGGCAGAAAGCAAAGAGGAACTAAAAAGCCTCTTGATGAAGGTGAAAGAGGAGAGTAAAAAAGCTGACTTGAAACTCAAAATTCAAAAAACTTAAGATCACAGTATCTGGTCTCATCACTTCACCACAAATAGATGGGGAAAAAGTAGAAACAGTGGCAGATTTTTTTATATTCTTGGGCTCCAAAAAACTGGAGACTGTGACTGTAGCCACAAAATTAAAAGATGCTTGTTCCTTGGAAGAAAAGCTACGACCAACCTAGACAGCATATTAAAAAACAGAGAGATCACTTTGCCAGCAAAGGTTTGTAGAGTCAAAGCTATGGTTTTTCCAGTGGTCGTGTATGAATGTGAGAGTTGGATCATAAAGAAGGCTGAATGCTGAAGAATTGATGCTTTTGAATTGCAGTGTTGGAGAAGACTCTTGAGAGTCCTTTGGACCTCAAGGAGATCAAACCAGTCAATCCTAAAGGAAATCAATCCTGAATATTCATTGGAAGGACTGATGCTGAAGCTGAAGCTCCAATATTTTGGCCACCTGATGCGAAAAGCTGTCTCACTGGAAAAGACCCTGATGCTGGGAAAGATTGAGGGTAGGAGGAGAAGGGGATAACAGAGGATGAGATGGTTGGAAAGTATCACTAATTCAATGGACATGAGTTTGAGCAAACTCCGGGAAATGGTGAGGACAGGGAAGCCTGGCTTGCTGCAGTCCATGGGTCTGCAAAGAGTCAGACATGACTTAGGAACTGAACAACAACAAAATACAGAATAATTTGTGTAGAATTAATCCATTTTTATAAAAAAGAAACATCCATGTGTGTGCTATTTTTGCAAGGACACATAAGAAGTGAGTAATAATGAATGTCTATAGCAGAGGGTTAGATATCTAGGGTAAAATGAAGACTTTGTTCTGTGGCCCATTTGAATTAAAAAAAAAAAAAAAGGTAACATGTGACAACAACTCCCAAAAAACCCCCACACAAGTTTTTATTTCATTTCATTTTTAACACTTAAAAAAAAAACCAAAACATTATCAGTGTTGATTAAAAAGATTGTAATGGCTGAGAAAAAGATCAGTACTCCAGATATTATTTAGTTCAAACCACCATGCCATTCCTGATTCTTAAATTGGCATGACTGAGGAGGAATCAGGCAAGCATTAGTACTGAAGGAGTTTTTTTATTTTAGGGGGAGAGCTGAGAAGCTTGCATTTTAAAACCTTATAAGAAAATGTAAAATAGATAAAAATTGCATTTGTTGAACACATTCATATCTAGAGTTACACTTGAACTCAGTATGCCAACATATAGAAAATTTTAGAAAAGTAACATATTGAACATACTTTCAGGATTTCATTTATATGAAAGTTTAAAGCAAGAAAAACTAATCTTATGATATAAATCAGAATACCAGCTATGAGTATGGGGATATTGCCTTGAAGAGGAAATGGTGAGGTCTGTGGGGTGCTGGTAATGTTCCATATTGTGGTATGGGAGGATTACACAAATTTATATATGAAAAATTCATTGTATAATTATACATTGTAAAATTGTATGAATTTTATGGATTTATTTAATGTGAAAAGAAATTCTACCTTAAGTAGGGTCCTATTTACTGTAGCCAGATTATATTCAATAGAGAAGCAAAATAGAGAGTAGCATATTAAACGTTTGCACTTAAACTTACAAACCATCAGAAAGATGTAACACCCAAATCAGAAGAGGAAGGAATTTGGAAGTGTTAAAAATGTGTGACCCAGTGATCCAGGTATCACTAAATATTCAGGGGACTCCAGTCTTCCCCAGGTAGTCGACCATAGTGTTTATCACCTTGTGGTATGCACCCTCATCATACAAAGTTTATGAAATGATGTAAAAAAGAAAGAGCCACATTAGTGATATACAAAACTTTCTGATAATCATACTTTTATTATTTTTCTGTAAAGGTCACTTGCTTGATTATAACTCTGCTAAAATGAAATATACTGAAATTTAATATGTACATTCCTGTGAGCTTTTTAGCAGGCTAAGAACGTATTTCCTGGGATCTTCTCATAAATGTTGCATCTCTCTTCTTTTTTCCTCATGTTATTCAGAGATCCTATAAGATTTCACTTTGGTTGTGTTTCTGATGTTTCCACCATCCTGCCTTTGTGCTTTGAGACCGCTCATCTTTTTTTTTTTTTTTGAGACTGCTCAATTTTTTCATGTTAACGATTCCTTCCAATTCACTTGAGTTTTTAATATTTCTAAATATTTCCACTTCACCTTCAGGAAATGTATCTGACCTTGTCTTTTAGAAACATTGCACGACTAACTGTTTTCTTCCAACTTTGAGATCTATCTTAACTTTCCCATTTCCTCTCTTGCCTAAGGGAAGCTCTTTAAGAAACTAACTGCCCGTCAGGGAAGTGTTTATGAGCTGACCAGCAAATCCCTCCTCATAATTTAACAGCATTACTTTTCTATTATCCTTATTATTGTTCTAGTGTGTATTTTTCCCTTTGGCATGTTTGCTGCATTGTTAACTTAATATAGGTTTTTTTTCCATTATTTTCTCTACTTGTCTTGATGCACATATTTTCTCTCTTAGTGTCAAAATAAGGTGATGGTGAATTATGAGTCCCTTCTGAGCTGAGGACACTTTTGTAATCTGGTAACCTTTGGCAGGAAGTACATATCCCAGTGAATGATGGAGCTCTTAAGACTGATTCACCGTAGAGCATTAGAGAAAATAGGCTGAGGGTTCAAAAATTCCAGGCAAGTTTGTTCTCCTCAGCGTGGTGTATATACTGTGCTCTCACTTTTATACCCCCTATTATGTGGTTAAGAGAGAGGCGATAATGACGGCTTCTTAAAGTTACCTATAATGCACTCAAAACTCTGTTAGGTGTAATGGTTTTAAAAGGTAGAATGAAAACACAGCTAGGAGATCAACACAAAAGGAATCATTTTCTGATAGCGACAGCAAGGCTTGTCTGCCTCTTGATACACACCTGCAACTTCCATTAACTGCAACGGGATTATGAATGCCCCCTTAAAGGAGTGTACACCCCCATCCCAAACGTGGTAAGGAGAAACCTTTCTCCCCCAGAACTTCTATTGATCCAGTTTCTTGTGGTAGAACCAAATCTTGTATCACTACATATTCAATATGTTGTCTTTCTAATGTAAGGGTGGAAAACAACAATCACTAATTGTCCATTGACTCAGTGGATATGAGTTTGAGCAAACTCAGGGAGATGGTGAAGGACAGGGAAGCCTGGCGTGCTGCAGTCCATGGGGTTGCAAAGAGTCAGATATGGCTTAGTGACTGAATGACAACAACAACAATAATATAGTTAAACAACCGTCAACCCTATGTAAAGCCCAAACCAGACCCAGATTGATTAATTTTCAGGTTAGAAGCATTGACCTGTAATATCCCTCTTTGACATTTGACCTTACTGACTTTAGGCAAATTTTGGGGTGGTTAACACAGAAATGAGCTTCTAATTATACAGAACTGTTGGTTAACAACATGTACAGATTTGTATAATGGGAAAAGAACTTTGGGTTCCTCAGTGATCTTTCTAGCTATACATGAATATAGAAATCTTGGTCATTGATAGGTGCTGAGCTTCATATGTATATATCTCTCACTATCCCCCAAGCTCCCAAAGCATGCATCCAACTCCCCACTGGATGTATTCTGGAGATCTACAGGTACATCAAATTGAGCACGTCTGAAACTGACCAGTCATCTTTCCCAGCAAGACTGCTCCTTTTCGTTCACCATCTCACTGAATGGAAACCACAAGTCCTTCGGTCATTCCAGCCACAGTCCTGCAAAACCATCCTTTCACCTCCCACATCTATCACTGTTGATTCCATTACCTAAATATTTTCTGGAGGCAGCAGAAAGACATCTGTGGTGCTGAGCAGGCAGGCTGCAGCAAGCGTGACTCTAGCTAGCATCAGATTCAGGCAGATGCTCCTCACACTGCCCAGGAAATGTGGCAGCAGGAAATAGGAATCCAGGCACAGTGACCAACAGGGCTAAGGTTCAACCTCAACATCCCTGGGCTCAGAGAACTAATAGATTGGTGAGAGAGGCCAGGGGTGGAGACACAAAATAGGGGTTCCCAGGGTTGGGATGATAGGCAGGGACTAGGTCACACATGGTCTGAAAAAAGAGTCAGTTGCTAGAAGACACAAAGTGAGAACTGAATCAGCATTAAGGGTAACCTCAGGCAGAGCCACAGAGCAGTGGATCCCATGGTCCTTTTGTTTCCCTGGTCTTGAAGCCAGTTCATCTCAGAGAAGTTGGAATGGGAATAAAGGAGCAGGTGGAGTTAGATCAGCTTTTGGCTTCTAGGACTTTGGGGCCAGTGGTCATCACATCAGCTGTCACTGGGTGTTTTTTATAACTGTCTCACTAACATCTCCCTCATTGTTTTAACTTACTGCCTAAGAAGCTTTTCTCTGAACAATTGCACAATATCAAAGGAACAGTATTTGTGCCATTGATTTCACTGTTCCCAAGTGTATTCCAGACTATCAAGTTACCAAAGTAAAGACAGTAAATTGCAGGAGATCAGGCCTCCGTCTTGCTTGGCGTCAGTACTTCCCTGGTGCTGAGAACTGTGCCTAGCCCATGGCGAATGCTCAAGAAATAGTCATTGAATTTTGAATGAATTACAATGATATTATAGTGGTATTTATCACTTTGGGCCTTACAGATTTACAATTCTAATAGTTCAAGACTCACAAAATCCTTTGTTATAAAGGCAAGTGAAAAAATAAAAATATAAGTTTGTAAATAGAGTATGGTATCGATCACTTATAAACAATTATGCAGGGAAAAAACTAGAGGGAAACTCACCAAGATGTTAAGAGTGAATGCCTCTGTGTGGCGAGACAACAGGGCCCAGAAGAGGAGTCGGTAAAGGAGAGTTGGATGGTCCTAGAGGGAAAAGTTTTCATTGACTGGGTGGGGATATAAATAAAACCACTCAGGGAGAACCAAACTTTCTCAGAAAACATGACATCCTATATGCAAAGGACAAAGGGAGTGTGACATCAGAGAACATCACATCGTTAGCAGTTTTTAGACAGTTAAGGCTGAGAAACTCCAGCCCTGCAGAAAGAACTTGATGCTGAAACAGTGTTTGTCAAATTGTGTCCCACAGAACCCAGAATTCAATATGTAATAATATTTAGGAAAACTGTAAGTCTCTGATTCAAATTTCTTCAATGTTTACATCACTAAGATAGCAACTATCAGCCATTCACCCTAGTTTCAAGTATATGTTTTTATCCAAAGTGTGCTCTTTGATTAACTTTATTAGTAAATGTTGAGTGTTATAAGGCTGACTGCATAAAATAAATCTGTGCTGATAAAGTGTTAGTCACTCAGTTGTGTCCAACTCTGCGACCCCGTGGACTATAGCCCACCAGGCTCCTCTGTCCAAGCAGGCAAAAATTTTGGAGACAAGAATACTGGAGTGAGTTGCCATTTCCTTCTCCAATGCTGATAAAACATTGGTCTTATCTTTTTCCGTATTGGGCTTTGAGTTTTATTAGAAAATTTCATTGGAGGAAGAAAAGGTTCTACTGCTTAAAAACAAAAGTGGAAACTACTGCCTTCAGGTTCCACAGTGGCCATCTGGAAGCTGCCCACTGTCAGGGCCCACATTACAAATGCTAGGGAGTTTTATCTTGATGGTAACAGAATCACTGATGCATTTGTAAGCAGAGGGGTTACATGTTCTAATTTTAAGGCGTATCTTTGGTAGCTGTTTGAAGATGGACAGGTGGGCAAACCAAGAACAGAGGCAGGGAGATCAGTTAGTAATTTAAGTGAGAAATGATGAGATGAAAGAGGACAATGGGATAGCTGGGAATAGAGTTGAGAAATATTTATAAGCTAGAAACAAGATTCCAGGGCATAGTACACAAGAGAACTTTGAGCAGTATTATAATCTGGTTCATTTAATGAGTTTAGGAGCAAAGTGATATTCTATGAACACAATTTGAATACAAAAGCAATCAAATGTAGAAATTTGTGTACTAATTTACTTTTATTGAACAAAAAGCATAGTCAGTAGACTAAGAGATGACACATGCAAATTAGAATAACTCAAGGAGAATGCATTTACCAAAGGGACCATAACTTCCCCAGATATGAGGGGTTAGGGAAGAACCTAACCAGTCCTGAATAATCATTGAAATCAGTCCTGAATATTCATTGGAAGGACTGATGCTGAAGCCGAAACTCCAATACTTTGGCCATCTGATGCAAAGAACTGACTCATTAGAAAGGATCCTGATGCTGGGAAAGATTGAAGGCAGGAGAAGGAAATGACAGAGGATGAGATGGTTGGATGGCATCACCGACTCAACGGACATGAGTTTGAGCAAGCTCCGGGTGTTGGCGATGGACAGAAAATCCTGGCGTGCTTCAGTCCATGGGGTAGCAAAGAGTCGGACACGATTGAGCAACTGAACTGAACTGAGGGAAGAACGATGAGTGATACTCAGGAACCAGCATGGAACTCAAAGCTGCAGAGCTGTCACTAGTCCTGAAGCTTGAAAGATGAGAGAAAGGAGAACAACGGAATTCCGAGAGGAGAGAAGGTTCCAGGGTGTGAATTGACTTGAGAGGAGCAGTGACCTTCTAGCCAGGAACCCAGGCAGCTAAGTGTATCTTACAGAGAAGCCACTAGGGGACTATGTGTCTGGATGTCACTCTCACTCTAATCTTCCTGGGGCTGTCTGTTAGCCAAACCCACTCAGAAGCCGAAGAGCACAAGAGGTGATCCAGGCAGCTCAGCCTCCTGAAGCAGAAAGAGGGGTGGAGAAGGATAAAGCAGGGTGGAGGGGTAAAGTATCATAGGAAGTGTATCAGATGACCTGTTAAAGCTGTTTTAATTCAAATAATAGAATAAACACTTGTTTCTGGTAGACATCTTTGCATGCTAAGTTTTGGATTTCAGCTATTTGTAACTACTGACTTCATCTCAGGGTAGGTACATGTCATAAAACACTCAACAAAGATTAGAACAGTGCCTACAAGGAGTGCATGCGTGTGTTTTCACTAGTCAAGGACAATGTTTTCCAGGAATGAGAACAATGTGTATTTTGTCACTTATATAAGAAACTGCAATGTGGAAATGAGTTAACTGGTACCATATTTGTAATTAATTATAATAATAGAATCTTGCTGGGCAATGTCTCAACCTTTATTTTGAACTTATTGGATATAGAGGAGGAAAGGAAATGGAGGACTCTAGAAGTCTTTAAAGGCATTGTATTTTATGGAGATAGATCCATAACTTCCTTTTTTCTCCACCTAAATGCAGAATCATTTAAGAGAGAGAGGGTGAGAGATGAATTCAGGCAGACGGAGATCACAACATCACCCTATTATTGGTAAAGCTACAGGACACTGTAACATGCTAATGTTCACCTTTGAACTAGGCAGCCTTACCTAGTCAGTCACTGACAGCCCTGAACAGCACCTGGTCTCCTTGGGGAAGTGGGCACAGCATCTATAAAGCTCACATCAGAGAACTGAGAGTATGCTTTCTTTAAGTACACAGATGCCAAAGGAAACAAGAAAGAATAGAGGAAGAAGGAAACTGATTATACCCAATGTTGTTTCTCCCAAACTCACCAATTAGATAATTCTCTCTTCCTCTTACAGGGAGGAATAAGGGAAGGGATGGGAAGAGGGCAGGAGTGGTACTTTGGAAGAGATCTCAGGACAAGGAAACGTAAGGTGAGGAGAAAGCAATCTCTTTGCTGATAGATGGTAGTATCTTGGCTAACTGGATGCTATTAGGGAATATAGGAGGAGAAGGTAATGGCACCCCACTCCAGTACTCTTGCCTGGAAAATCCCATGGACGGAGGAGCCTGGTAGGCTATAGTCCATGGGGTCGCTAAGAGTGAGACACAACTGAGCGACTTCACTTTCACTTTTCACTTTCATGCTTTGGAGAAGGAAATGGCAACCCACTCCAGTGTTCTTGCCTGGAGAGTCCCAGGGATGGGGGAGCCCAGTGGGCTGCCATCTATGGGGTCACACAGGGTCAGACATGACTGAAGCAACTTAGCAGCAGCAGCAGGGAATATAGGAGAAGAGGAAAAATTGTGACTTAGTTTGTGAAACGTTTGCCTTGACAAGCCACTGTACATCCCCATCTTGCCCTTGAGAAGAAGATGGAGATGTACAGCAGGCAGTTGTATACGTGGATCTGGAGTTCAAGAGAGGAATTGGGCTGGAAATGTAGACTTGAAAGTCACATATGTATAGAAAAATGAAAATGGATATGGAAGATGGATATGGATAACAATGCCTTGAATTCAATGTACATAAAAATAGAAGAGAGCTCTATATGGAAGCCTGGAGAACACCAGCATTCAAGGAAACAGGTGGAACAAAGTGATTATAAAAAGTACTGAAGAAAGACAAGAGTCAAGAGTGGGTGGGATTATGTAATCTACAGATTCCATAAGCAGGAAGCCACTACCTGTTGCACTAGGCTGCTCAAAGCTGTGAAACCATCTTTGACTATGCTCTTCATATCTAACTTGGTCAAAGTCACCTTAGTGAACTAGTTATAAGAGGAACCCAGTGACTCAACTGTGGTGAGATAGAACACAGGTGAAGGTATTTAGGAAGAGTTTCTGAACCCAACTCAAATCAGTGGGTTTTCATTATGCACATTTATAAGGTGTAGTGATTAACAGTCTAGCGGGGGAGGGAACACAGAAATTAGGAAAACATGGGGATTTGCCCCACGTTGGGAAAATACCTTGATTTAATTTTTCTAGTCTACCCTCAGTTCTGGAACCTCTGACAGTATCTGAGTTGGGGTAGAGGTAGTAAGGAGTCATTCAAGAGGGTGGTCTGGACAACTTTATTAACAATGAAATAGGGCCCCACACTTAGGAAAAATCCAGAAGTCAGTGTCTCTTCTATACCTTATTCATAGAGGTTTTTTGATTCAGGTGGTTTAAGGCATTAGTTGGCAAACCATCAGTTAATTGAAAAAGTAAATTATCTATTACATCCAATTTCTCAACCAGACTAGATTATTAAGATGTGTCAAATCATTGATTTTGACGCTGTTTTGGATTCTACTTAAAGAAAAATCAAAGGAAATACATATATATACAGAGTAAATAGATTATCACACTTGAAACTAACTCAAAGAATAGTAAGGTCCATGCCAAAATGCATCTCTGCGTGTGTGTGTGCTCATTTCTTAAAATCATTCTTTGGCTGACATTTCTTTTATAGGGCTTCAGGATGAAATAAGAAAAAAGAAAAATACATGAAACTTATTTAGAAAAGTGACTATCACATAGTGTCCAATGAACATTTTTAATTATTATTATCATTGTTACCACTATTACTCCCCACTTTTAGGAATATAGAAATAGAGGAAATGTACATGTAGATAGACTCTTTCTCCACTATACTTTCAACAAACAATTTGAGATTTAGAAGCTTCTGGAACAGTAATTTTTGAACTTTTCTAATTCAGAGAGGCTGGTGAAAAACACAACCTCTCCTTGAGTAAATTCACCTATACATAAAATATTGCACAAATTTTGAAGGAATAAGCCCTTTCAGCATAAACTCTCGACTTTCCAGGGTGGTGAGACAGGGAGCCAGTTGCAGTTACTGTGTGTGTGTGTGTGTGTGTGTGTGTGTGTGTGTGTGTGAAGTCGCTCAGTCGTGTCCAACTCTTTACGACCCCATGGACTGTAGCCTATCAGGCTCCTCCGTCCAGACAGTGTCTAAAAGCACTATGTTAAGTGTGGAGATAGAACACAGACACATTTAAAAAAGATTTTAAAATAGCCACTAACCTCATGCAGCCAACATTCAGTGGAATAATAGTGTGTGTCCAGGCCTCTGTTGAACATTCTGGAAAATGCAAATATCTGTAAGGCTCTAGATGTCAGGGTCTCAGATTCTTGTGGTGGAGAAGTACTAGACCAGAGTCATGTTCAAAGTTCAGAGGCACAGGGCCAGGAGTCAGCTTGCTGGAAGTGGCAACTGAGTGATTACACTTGTTCCCGTAAAGCTGATGATGAATTTAAAATATATTTACTGAGCTGCTACAGTCAATAAAAGCCCCAATTAAGGCACCATTAAGGGACTTAACAGTGTAATGGTGAGGAAGACATTCCTGAAAAGTTTAATGATCTCAGATCTTGACACAGCCAGAAAGTCACTAGTCATTAATGCCATGTCTGGATCTCAATTACAAAGTTCTCTATAAGAAAAACCCCTGGCCTTTAATAGCACACAAGATTATACCTGATTTGTTACAGAGAGAAAGATATACCTTTTCAAATGTATTGTTAAATCTCTATGTTTTCAGTTAAGAGAAGTGGCCAATTATGAGCAGAAACTGCTGAGTGAAAATCCATAGCATGATCACATGCCAATTAGATAAGTATTACCACTGAGTTGAAAAATAATGGAAATGCAAAATTGAACCCAGTATTGTGCTGATTAATAAGACTGACTGTGCCTATATTGTTTAGTTGCTAAGTCATGTCCATCTCTTTTGCAAGCCTGTGGACTATAGCCTGCCAGGCTCCTATGTCCATGGGATTTTTGAGGCAAGAATACTGGAGTGGGTGGCCATTTCCTTCTGCTCGAACCTGTGTCTCCTGCATTGGCGGGTGGATTCTTTACCACTGAGCCACCGGGGAAGGCCCATCAGGTAATTCAGTTAATTCCCAGTGCAATGTGTAGGAACTCCTTCTGTGTAAAGCTGCATTGAATCTATAGAAAATTAAGCATATAGAGTCTCTCTGCCTTCTTAAATATTCATGCATTTATTCATTCATTCAACAGCTATTTACTGTGAACATCTGTATAAGGCTTAGTGATGGGCCCTGGGAAACCATGTGAGCCATACAGTCAAGGTACTCATGAACTGTACAGTCCAAACGAATGATGATCAACTGTGATAAGTACTGGGAAAGAGTCAACCCGGTGCAGGTAACAACAGACTGAAGATCTTTTAAGATAAGGTGGTCCAGGGAAGCCCTCTGAGGAGTTAGTTCAACAAAGATCTGAATCATAAAGAAGTCAGTCTTAAAAAGGCAAGCAGGGGAAGAAGGGAAGGGTGGAACTTTTGGGCTACTTTAGCATCTGAATTCCTTTCCTGAATGCCTTCTCATGAAGCAAGTCACAGTAAGGGGCAGGCTTCTCCAAAGCCCACCTACTCTCTTTTCTAGCCTTCCTTGCAGTTAGGGTTTTGGAATGTGACACAGGCTCGGTCAGAGTTATTTGCCCACAGCAGTAAAACTAGTGAGACCAAGAAGCAGAGTTGAGAATTTCTTTTGATGGCAATGAGTGTAGTAGCAACATTCAGTTCCTAGAGCAGCGATTCCAGGATTCCCTTGCAAAGGCAACAGAGCCCTCTTCAGGCTGGTTCTGGGTATGATTTTGCCTGAAGTTCTGTTTGTCCAGCTCTGCTTTATCTCTCCCTAATCTTCAAAGCTCCTATTGCAGTCTTCCTGGAAATTCTGGGAGCCACCCAATACATTCCATTTCTCTTAGGCCTCAATCAGCCAGAGTCAGTTTCTGATGATTCCAACTAAAAGTCCTGATAGGTTGGAGCACATTGTAGGCAGAGGCATGTGCAACAGTCGTCATAGGAGAGTTAGAGAAAGAGCTTGGAGGAACAAAGAAAAACCCTGTGTGGCAGCATTAGCGAGAAACGGTGGCTCATGGATGAGATGGGTGGAGACAGCAAGTCTGGCAAGAGTCAGACCAAGCAGGCCTCTGGAGCAGAAGTTGGAAACGTGCTGAGCCTACCTTTTCTCAGGGAGACTCATCTAACTCCTGATGCAACACGTCTCTACTGATGTCTGAGGACTCTGAGGCAGGACTAAAGTGTTCTGGTTGGGTGGTTGCCACTCTGCTGTGCCAAGAAATTCCAGAAGACTAAGCCTGAACTTGCCATTTCTAATTCTGTGAGATCTCTCTCTCTTCTTGAAGTACTAAGATGTGTGTTTCTAAAGGCATTTATAGCATTAATTTGGTTATATGTTTTTCAGTGTCCACCAATAGACACTAGCCAACTCCCTGGGATCACAGTGGAGAGGTGGGATGATTTCATGCTTTGGATTAAGACAGATCTGGATTTAGGGGGAGGTTCTGTCAATAATAAATTATATGATCTCAGACAAGTTGCTTCACCTCTCAGAAGCACCATTTTCTCTTTTGAAAAATGAGGTGTATCAGTGCCTCAGTGAGGATTACATCACTGTAAATTACTATGCAGTACCCACCACATAGTAGGCACTGTTAATGTCAATCCTTTTGTTCCTCGGTATTTCATTGAATTGAAGTATTCTGCAGCTACGAAAACAATATATTAATAAATTCGTTGCTTTTGTGCTTACTTTATTGTAAAGTGCTAATTTAGAATCAAGTAACATACATTGCTTTCATACAGTTAAGAATTGATCATGAAAATTTCCTTTTTTTCAAAAATTCCCTGAAAGGTTATTGCCATTTACTCAGTTCACTCCAGCAAAATTACTTAAAAAAAAAAAAAGTTTGCTTTTTTTTTTTTTTCACTTATAACATCCCTTCATTAATAATGTAGAATAGAAGTAAAACACTGTGTCCAAAACCACAAGGTAGATGTTGTTCATCTTGAGAAGCTGCTGTTCTAAGTCACTTCAGTCGTGTCCGGCTCTTTGCAACCCCATGGACTGTTGCCCACCAGGCTCCTCTATCCATGGGGATTCTCCAGGCAAGAATACTGGAGTGGGTTGCCATTTCCTCCTCCAGGGGATCTTCCCAACCCAGGGATCAAACCCATGTCTCCTGTGGCTCCTGCATTGCAGGCAGATTCTTTATTGCTGAGCCACCGGGGAACCCCGGAGGAATATATTATTCAAATTCTGATTGTCCTAGCCAAAATATTTCCTTATATAATATTTCCCTGGGCTTGTCTTTTTTCATTCTAAGAACTTGAAATCATAGATGGTCTATAGATTTGTCACTGACCAAATATGTAACTCAGCTCTGAAGACATGAAAAACTTTGAAATATTCATTACAAAACAAAAATCCTAGAACCTCCCAAGCCCCTTGCTTACTGACTTGCTTAAATAATTTAGTCTAATGAATTGAGAGTCTTTTAGAATCCTTTTCTTTCCTCCTTGCCTCCTGGTCTTTTAACATACATTTTCTGATCTCCATTTTCCTCTGATTTCTTTCTTCTGTTTCCTTGATTTTGGCATAGTTTCTCTTCTCATGGCTGGTGCTGTGTTGAGGGAAAAAAAAAGGTTATATATGCAAATGTACAATGTTTCCCTTCAAATGGCAAATGAGACAAAGCAGCTAGGATACAGGATTCATTTGTCTTTCTTCCTCTAACTACTTTCTGTAAACTACAAGCACTTACAACCACCAAGAGACCAGTCAAGGTAGATCTTGATTTACATAAGGGGTTTGATAAGGCTGTTTTTGAAAACCTGCACTCCTCTCTTTGAAAATTCCTATCTTCTTGGCATTGAAGTAGCACTCTCAACACCGAAAATTCCTACTTAGCCCTGGTGATTGGAGCCTCAAATGAAAACATTGTCACAACTTCCCACAGAGGGAAGGAAAGAAGCTTTTATTGCTGCTAAGTACAAATGTGAAAAATAATGAACAATGGAAGAATATTCTTATGGGATAATCAGGCGCTTGTAGTCATTTCTTGGCATGTTTGCTTTGGAATTCTAATCACTAACAACAGTTCAGATTTTCAGAGAAAAGAGTATCTACCCGTGAAAACCCTTAGGCAAGACAACTGGAAATGCTTATTGTGAAGAAAAGCAAAAATACAGCAAGATATATCTGCGGCACATGAGAGGAATGCATAAGAGAGCATTGGAACATTCTTTTGGTACTGGTCTTGAGGTGCAATTGTTTTAGGATTTAACCAAATCAACTTTGAAAGCATCTTGCCTTCATGTAAAGGGCTAATCATACTTAGTAGGAGGAATCAATGCTCAGTTCTGCTCTATGTTATAAGTTTTACACACAAGTGTAATTGATTTCCAGACCTCTGAAACCAAACTAGTTAATGAGAGTAAATGAAACCCCTGAGTCAACAAACAAACTAATTTAGGGGACTAGCACTATTATTCTATTTTTAACAGGAGGTTTCCGGTGGCCTACAGTTAGGTGAGTGCATTCACCTAACTTTCTGCCTCCCTCATCCACATTTAAGGAGTCATGTGAATTCATTGGGCCCACTCAAATCACATCATCATAATCTTCTTTTAAGATCAGCTGATTAGCAACCTTAATTTCATCTGCAACCTTCATTCCCTTTTGCCACATAACATAACGTATTCACATGTTTTGAAGAGTTAGGACCTGATTTGGTGGGTCCTTATTCTGCCTATCACACTTCTCAATCAGACTGTAAACTCCTTATGTGTCATGTTTTTCTCTGCATTTCTCATAACAAGAATAGGTCTAACTATATTTGCATTTTGATTGTTTCTTGAACTAATAAAGCTTCTCAAAGGGTGGTCTAAGGACCGTTGGTGGTCTTTGACTTTCAGGTATATTGCAAGTTCTATTAAAATTCAAGTCTGAAAAATATGTAGCTAAAGAACCCTCAAGTTGTCTTCATTGCTGATACAAATTTATATTATTTAAAAAGCTTATATTATTTTAAAAAAAAGAAAGAAAAGGAATTAATGACATTTTTCTACAAAAACAAAGGAGGAAGCCAAGAAAGAAGACATAGGGCGTGGGAAACAGGGGAGGCAATACAAGGCAGGGGAGAAGGGTGTTCTCAACATCTAACAGTACTGGATGCAACCGAGCCACGTGGGAGCTGGAGAAGGTGCGACTCCAGTGAGATGTCTATAAGATGATTAAAATGGAAGAGCTAGATTACTTGGTGTGTCTGATGTGCTAGAAGGATACTTACACTTCTTTCAGAGTTTGGGGATGAATCAGAAAATTAAACAAATAAAAATATGAGGCAATTATTGTACCATAAAGAAAACGTATTTCCAGAATACTATGTAGCTTTGCTGTGAATAATAATCATTAACAAAATGAATATTGAATTAAATGAAATATTGATTAAAAGGAAAATATAAGTACATAGGAGAATGAAGAGAAGATGGTGAGGAGAATATGTGGATAAGAATGAAATTCTCATCTTCCGTAGTAGGAGGTCAAATAAAATCTGAAACTGAAAAAAAAAAAAAAACCAAGAAATAGTAGCCTGAGAATATTATTTAGAAACAAGAACAAGCAGCTAAAAGAGCAGATATTATTGGAGGGGAAGTTTGGGGCAGAGTCCTGGTATTATCGTTTGACTATTTAAACTACATATGTGCATTAATTAATTAAAAATTAAAATTAAGACAAAATATGTCTTAACATTTTGAAAAACATTTTTTGTAATGGAAGGGTTATTTATAAAGGCAACATTCTTTTACAAGTTGCCCTCTCTTTCTTCTTTATCTCTTTCTCTTTGTCTCTTTTGCATATGGCAAGTAGTCCACAGGAACTTTTATTCTAACCAGAGTGATGTTTATTTTATTCCTTGATTCTAAAACTGGAAGGACTACAGTATAATTTAGCCTATTAACAAATCAACATGCAGGCCAGGTCAAGGTGATCAGATGGTGCCTGTACAAAGTGATCAGGAAGAGCTGTACCAGGGATGGCAGGGCATTTCAGGAAGAGTATCTAATGGGGATGAAAAAGAGTACTGATAAGGAAATAAGCTGGCTTATATTTCTGTCAGACTGAACGATCGGCTGTTACCTAAGTGTGCCATGTATTCTTTCCAGTTGGTTCTTCACATAATTTATAAACCAAACATAACTAGATTCATCATTACTGATATTACCTTGGATATCAGAAGATGCTGAGCTACCTATGCTTGCATTATTAACTCTTTTACTTTATTTCTGGGGGGCTGTCCATGCTTGCTTTGTAGGATTTTAAATAACTCCTAAAATGACATATCCAGAGGAGACAATTTAATTCAATTAAGCTTTGGCAAAACCTCTTCCCTCCTTCCTGTTCTCTCTCTGCCTTCTAGTTTAATAATTATGAGCACACAGTTAGGCAATGATTTGTGGGGCAGTGAGACAAGATTTAAAAATTAGAACTGTCTCAGTAGTTCCGTGGAGAAGACAATGGCACCCCACTCCAGTACTCTTGCCTGGAAAATCCCATGGACGGAGGAGCCTGGTAGGCTGCAGTCCATGGGGTCGCTGAGGGTCGGACACGACTGAGCAACTTCACTTTAACTTTTCACTTTCCTGCATTGGAGAAGGAAATGGCAACCCACTCCAGTGTTCTTGCCTGGAGAATCCCAGGGATGGGGGAGCCGTCTATGGGGTCGCACAGAGTTGGACACGACTCAAGTGACTTAGCAGCAGCAGCAGTAGTTCCAGCAAATGTGGTTATCCCAGGTTCTCAATTGTGGGTTTTTTTTTTTTTTTTTTTTTAAGTACCAAGGTAGTTGGGCAAGATTATGGATTTATAGATTAGTTTTCTTCTACCTGTGTTTTGAGTTAAGAGTCCCTAATCTTCATTATGTGTGTATGTGTGCTCAGTCTTGTCTGACCCTTTGGGAGTCCTGTAGTCCACCAGGCTCCTCTGTACATGGAATTTTCAGGCAAGAACACTGGTGTGGGTTGCCATTTCCTTCTCCAGGGGATCTTCCCAGTCCCAGGGCTCGAACCCGCATCTCTTGTGTCTCCTGCATCACAGGTGAATTCTTTACCACTGAGCCAAGTGGGAAGCCCCAATCTTCATTATACGTTTTCCCATTAAGTTGGGCAGTTTGATTAGTCAACCCCGGGAAGAGGTGTTTGGAAGCAGAAGGAACTGGAGCTACCAGCCCAAAGAAGCTAGTCAAAGAATGGCAGGCAGTAGATATAATCAAGCAAGAGGGCAACGTCTCTCCCTGATACTGACAATATCCCATGACAATGGCTCTGTTCTGTTACAGTTCATTCAATTCGTACTGAGCATCTCAGTGCCTGCCACTGTTCTAGATGCTGGGGACACAGTTGTGAACACAGTGTCATAATTCTGTCCAGTCTTATCTTTTTCAGATGCAGCCACGCAAATTAAGAATACAATTGAGCTCTCTCGCCTCGGCGCTTCCAAGATGACCAAGAAAAGAAGGAACAACCGTTGTGCCAAAAAGGGCCGCGGCCATGTGCAGCCTATTCACGGCACCAACTGTGCCCGATGTGTGCCCAAGGATAAGGCCATTAAGAAGTTCGTTATTCGGAACATCGTAGAGGCCGCAGCCATCAGGGACATTTCTGAAGCGAGTGTTTTCGATGCCTATGTACTTCCCAAGCTGTATGTGAAACTACATTACTGCATGAGTTGTGCCATTCACAGCAAGGTAGTCAGGAATCGCTCTCTGGAAGCCCGTAAGGACCGAACACCTCCACCCTGATTTAGACCTGCGGGTGCTGCCCCACGTCCTCCACCAAAGCCCATGTAAGGATCCAAGTCCTTAAAGACTGAAGAAATATTGGTTTCTCTGAAAAGACAATAAAATGGAAATTATTAAAAAAAAAAAGAATACAATTGAATTTCCTAACCCCTATTCAAAACTCAGTCCAGCATTCTTACTGGCTTCATTTGACCAAAAACTTCAGAGGAAAGAGACTTTCCCATGAAATTTGCAGTGTCTCCAGCTTCTGATCCCTCAGGGGGAAGAAGCTTTATTTCTTAGGTAGTTTGTCTGTTCCAAAGTGTTCTCCCACCCCACCATCTCTCAGATAAAGGACTAAATTCCATGAAAAGCCACAGCTACCCCAAAGGAGAAATCAGTCCCTAATGATATTACACTTGCACAAATTGAAATGGGGTTAAAAGCTCAGATTGTGGATTCTTAGATTTTTTGCTAAGCTGGAAGCTTTTATAGGCTCACTTTAAATTGAGAGGCAGAGTTTAGATCCTTTTGTTACTTAAGAGACTGAGCAAATTAGCAAGTCCGAGGCAAATCTTTTTTGATTACTGAACTATTACAAATGCCTCCTGGCCAAAGAATAACCTCTCTCCAGAGGGAAATGTTCAGCAGGACCTTTTGCTTAAATTCATAAAATCTGTTAAAGCAAATCTCTCACATTTCCATTAAGTCGGTAAATTACTTCTAGGGGAAAAGGATAAAATGCCGGCAATAAAATGGCTGGACTATATTAATGATGGGAGGTGGGGCTGCAAAGGTGGAAGAATTGATGCTACATTTACGGCGCAGAGAATTTCAGGGTTTTTCACGTGTTGAGCTAAATGTAAATTATGTCACCTTCTCCTCCCCTAGTGAGAGACAAAGTTATCTGTCCGCAGAGGCTTCACCAAATGCGTTGTGTGGCTGACATTAAAATGACTACAAGGTTATTTCTTTCCATATCTATCCCCTTGGAAAATTTTTCAAGATTTTATTGTAGATGGGAAAAATGCATAATACCATAGGAAACAAAGCCCTCGCTACATTCTTGCTACTGGATTATTGCCATTCTATCTCAATGCTGATTGAAATCCAAGATTTGGTATCTGAGCCTTAATGAGATGCTGGCAAATATCTTTCTGCCCCGCTGGAAATGTAATCTTTCTATTGAACATTTTGTCCCAGTGAATCTCATCTGCAATAGCATTTTGCATTTGAATCAGGGAGGTCAGTGCTTGGTAGCAGACCATGTGGTGCTGGCTCTGTTCACTTTTGGGTGAAATTGATCTCTGAAGGTGTTGAAAGTACAGCAGTGAGTCATTAACCATAATTATCTCATTGCTTCATCCAGATGATTAAAGTCATCATACCACTGCCCAATTTGTTGTGTGTCTAAAAATCGGACTTTCCTATAAAAATAACTTGCCAATTCCCGTGTCCACAATGCCTCCCAAATATATAGAATTAGCATATTGCCTCAATGCATCTAGTATACAGGCATTATATTTACTTAGAGAAACTCATGTATGTCATAATAGTTGTCCCTAAAAGGGTCATATTTTTATACCTTTCATACATTTTTCAGTTTTGCGTGAGTGAAGAAGTGGTTCATGCTGTGAACTTAACCTAAAATTTAAAGTTAAAATACTCTGTCTCTTGTCTAACCATCAGCATTTTCTGTGCCTTTGAACAGAGTTAATCATCAAGCATAATGCTAAATTATACTTTTGTTTCCTAAGGCTGAGATAGCAGAAAAGGGAGTGTCTAACTAGTGGTTTTTTATACAGAGTAGAAGCAGCAGCAAAACACATTTATAAATATTTGGCTTGGTAGTTAAATAATTTATTCCATATCTGCAAGCAATAAAGCATCCCTCTAGAATGCATGTATACATATATATGCATATTTTTAAAGTAAATGTGTGCTACCAAAATATAAAAACTTGCTTTTCATGCTGTGCTAATATCAAAAGACTGAGCATTTAACTGCTATGTGGACATGGCTTTGCACATGTAAATTGAAAATTTACATGTAAATTTGCACATCAAAAAGGCCTAGCATATTCTAATTTAAATTCACTTAACTTAAATAGTGACAGATTATGGTTGTTTGCAATATGATCAATTTAATCAAAAACTGAATAGAACTACCAGAGAGATTTGCCTATATTAGTAGACCAAAAGATTGGGTTGCAAACCCAGTCATTGAAATTTTAAGTATTGAAGAAATTCTAGAAAATAAACAGCTGATAAATGAATGAATTTTAAGTTTGAGTAAATATAAGACCTAGTACAATTTCAGAGTACTAAACTTATTGTCATCATAATGTAACCTTAAGTAGAGAAAAAGGAAGGGACAATTTTGGTATGATGATTTAATAATAGACCAATACAATTTTCTCTAAGTAGAGAAATAAAAATATTTAAATGCACCTCAAGTTTTTGTAATATGCATTTTAAATCTTAACATTGTACAAGCACTTTGAGCCAGCAATTCCATTTTTCAGAAATTATACTAATGAAACTAAGAGTGTAATAAGGATGCTTGGAGGAGTTTAGTTACAATTATCATAGTGCTGTTCATTACAGCAAAAATAACATTAGAAAAGTCTAACAATTTTATACTAATGATTTGGTAGTGCATGTTATTTCCAATACATAATATGGATTCTATACAATGGAATACTATGTAGCTATCAAAATTATATTGCAGAAATATAATTATAGAAATGTATTTGGTGATATAGAAACACATTTTCAATGTTATGCTGTGTAAAAGAAAAAAAGTTCAGTTTATGTAACAGATGGCATGGTGCTAAAGAATCTGGCTGCCAATGCAAGAGACATAGGTTCAATCCCTGGGTCGGGAAGATTCCCTGGAGTAGGAAATGGCAACCCACTTCTGGCCTTGAAAATTCTATGGACAGAGGGGCCTGGTGGGCTATAGTCCATGGGGATACAAAGAGTTGGTCACAACTGAGCAGCTGGGCATTCATACAAGTATGATCCCATATATATGAATATGTATATAACTGTGTGTGTTTGTTTTCAGGAAAAGTTGTCACTAAAACATTTGAGTGGTGATCTCAGAGCGGCCAGGTATGTGATTTTTATTTTCATTTTCTTAGCCTATTTTTGTTATTTGCATAATTTTAAAAATTAAAAATATAACAGGAATGGATTGCTCCACAGTGCCATAAGTGTTATATATTATTCTAGCTAGGATTCAATCTGGCTTTGCCATTATTCTCTTAAAATTGACGGAGTCCAATCTCAGCAATTTTCCAATCCCCTCTTGTCTCTTGAGATTCTAAAAGAAACTCCAGGAAATTGGAGAAGAGCCTCTGCTCTTCAATTCATTGTGGTTGGCACTTCTGATAACTCCTCATTCAAGTGAGTGGCTTTACTGGTGGCCATGTGCTTCCCGCTTAGTGTGGCCACAGGGACCTTCAATGGGGTTCAGGGCTCAGTCCCAGGCATCTGTTCAGCCTTTTAACTTCATGGCAGTGCTGGTGGGGCTTCAAAGGAGCTGGTATTTGTACCCCCACTTCCAAACTAACAGTATTTAACAAACAGGATTTTTTTTAAAGGAAGTTTCAAAAAAGTAAACTACTTTGTTATTCCCTTTATTTTAAAAAATGTACAAGGGATTACTCTCTTAAATATACAAACAGCTCATGCTGCTCAATAACAAAAAAGCAAACAACCCAATTGAAAAGTAGATGAAACATTTAAATAGACATTTCTCCAGAGAAGACAAATAGGTGGACAAAAAGCACATGAAATGATGCTCAACATCACTAATTAGAAAAATGCAAATCAAAACTTCAATGAGGTATCACCTCACACAGGTCAAAATGAAAGTGAAAGTTGTTCAGTTGTTTCCGACTCTTTGCGACCCCATGGACTATACAGTCAATGGAATTCTCTAGGCCGGAATACTGGAGTGGGTAGCCTTCCAGGATCTCCAGGGGATCTTCCCAAGCCAGGGATCAAACCAGGTCTCCTGCATTGCAGGCTGATTCTTTACCAGCTGAGCCACAAGGGAAGCCCAAGAATACTAGAGTGGGTATCCTATCCCTTTTCCAGTGGATCTTCCCAACCCAGGAATTGAACTGGGGTCTCCTGCATTGCAGGTGGATTCTTTTCTTTACCAACTTAGCTATGAGGGAAGCCCCAGGTCAAAATGGCCATCATCAAAATAATGTGCAAGCAATAAATGCTGGAGAGGATGTGGAGAAAAGGGACTGCTTCTATACTGTTGGTGAGAATGTAAACTGGTACACCCGCTATGGAGACCAGTATGGAGGTTCCTTAAAAAATGAAAAATAGAACTACTATATGATCCAGTAATCCCACTCCTGGGATATATCTGGAGAAAACCATAATCTGAAAAGATACTTGGACCTCAGTGTTCATTGCAGCACTATTTACAATAGCCAGGACATAGAATCAAGCTAAGTGTCTATCAACAGAGGAATGGATAAAGAAGATGTGGTATATATATACAATGGGACATTACTCAGCCAAAACAAAGAACAAAATAATGTCATTTGCACCAACATAGATGGACCTAGAGATTGTCATACTGAGTGAAGTCAGTCAAACAGAAAAGGACAAATAGTATATGGTATTGCTTAAATGCAGACTCTAAAAAAATGATTCAAATGAACTTATCTGCAAAACAGAAATAGTTACAGACGTAGAAAACAATCTTACGGTTATGGGGCAGGGAGGGATAAACTGGGAGATTGGGAATGACATATACACACTACTATAGATAAAATAGAAAACTAATAAGGACCTACTGTATAGCCCAGAAAACTCAACTCAATACTATGTAAAGATCTAATGGGAAAAGAGTCTATTAAAAAGAGTGGATATACGTGTAACTGATTAACTGTGCTGTACAGAAGAAAGTAACACACAACATTGTAAATCAACTCTGTTCCAATAATAATAATAATAATAAAGAAGGTAATTGCATTTAAGCCTTATTTTTAAATGCATAAGGACAACAGCTAACTATTCCTAATACTTTCAGGCAATGAACGACACCAATGAAGACACAATCCTTGTTCCAAAGAAACATAATTAAATTAGCCATTTTTCACTGCTTCCTGGAGAAAAATTAAAAGCAGGTCTACGGACAAGAAAGACTTGTTCAGGTCAGGCAGCTGCATTTCCCTCTCAGCTCCCACCTCTTCCCAAATCCACCATTCCCAACCCTTGCTACTGTTGCGATGTTCGGTGTTCTGATAGTCAGCTGGATAGTAGAGCATTAGCCTGAGATCCCCTTCCGGATGAATGAATAGGATTTAATGCTGGGAGACCACCGGACTGGCTGGAGATGGTATAGTGTCTGACCATATACAGGCCTTTGGGGAAAAAACAGAATGATCTGTCATTGTCTATCAGGGGCTGGCTCTAAATGATTTGGTTTCTGCAAGGTTGGAAGAGGGAAGGAAGCTTTACACAAAAAGGTGCTGGCATCGATAACACCCACCAGACTTGAAAAGAGCCCATCTGCAGAGAGAAGGAGACTGAAGCCCAGAGAGCCAACACAGGACACACCACCCTGGTGTCTGTGTGTTGGACATGTGGATGGTGACATTTGAGCCCTACCCTTGTCTCATGACTGTGTTCCTTTAGTAAGAGCACCATTTAGTTGGACATAATTGACAGTGAACATTGTTAAGCCTAGGATTGGTGAGATTACTGGATTTCCTCTAAAGGTCTTTGCATATAAAAATTAAAAATAACTATCCATGTGATTGAAGCAGTTTTGCTGGATGAAGAGGACTTAATCAGTCAATTGTTTATTCAAAACCCATCTCTTATTTTTCTAGACACTGAGCAAGATGGAAAAGTGTGAGATTCAGATTTTTCCCCAAAGGAGTTTACCAACTAGATGGCAAGGCAATTCCTCCTACACAAAAGAATCGGATAAAAGTTATGGACACTGCATGGTTCAGGTAATTCTGGGTTAAACTCTGTTTTCCTATCTGTAGTGAGAGAAGGTTGGGCTGCCCACAAAACCTCTTGATTCTGACAGTGCTTTAAACTTCTGTAATCCTGTGGTGCTTCTAATGCTATGAATCTGTCTCTATTTCCTCATCTCCATATTGAGACTTAATAAAGTTAAAAGATGGGCCTAAAACAACAATAAGGCTAGAATCAAGGCAAACCCTGATACAGCAGGACACTCAGTTAATGGGTTTTGTGGGCTCCTTTATTAGGGCGAAACAAAATCACAGCAAAAGAATCTTATGTCAGGTGGGGGTTTATACAAAACAGAAGAGAACTTCCAAGATAAACTGTGAGGTCTTCTCCTAAGTCCTTAGTATCTACAACTAATAAATGAGGCCCCAGGATGGTCACTGAGATATCACAATTTACCAAAGAAAGATTTAAGTATATTCATTGTGCCATTCTTATGAAAGAAAGCACTTATTACATAGCTGCTGCTGCTAAGTCGCTTCAGTCGTGTCCGACTCTGTGGGACCCCATAGACGGCAGCCCACCAGGCTTCCCGTCCCTGGGATTCTCCAGGCAAGAACACTGGACTGGGTTGCCATTTCCTTCTCCAATGCATGAAAGTGAAAAGTGAAAGTGAAGTCGCTCAGTCATGTCCGACTCTGTGCGACCCCATGGACTGCAGCCTACCAGGCTCCTCTGCCCATGGGATTTTCCAGGCAAGAGTACTGGAGTGGGGTGCCATTGCCTTCTTCGTATTACATAGCAGTGATTAATAAATATTTGTTGATATAATTAAATAAATCAAGTTGTTGAATAAATGAATACATTTTATCAAATGTTTCAGAATGATAAAAATGTGATACATATATACAATGGAATATTACTCAGCCATAAAAAGAACAACATAATGTCATTTGAAGGAAATAGATAGACCTGGAGACTATCATACTGAGTGAAGTAAGACAGAGAAAGACAAATGTCATCTGATATCACTTATATGTGGAATCTAAAATATAGTACAAATGAGCTTATTTAGAAAACGTAAATAGTCTCATGCACATAGAAAACCAACTTATGGTTACCAAAGGGGAAAGGGGTGGCAAAGGGATAAATTAGGAGCTTGGGATTAATAGATACAAACTACTGTATATAAAATAGATAAACGATAGGAATCTACTTATAGCACATGCAATGATATTCAATATTTTATAATAACCTATAATGGAAAAGAATCTGAAAAAAGAACACATATGTGTATACAACTGAATTACTTTGCTTGTACACCAGAAACTAACACAACATTGTATCAATAAATCAACGATAGTTCAATTTTTTTGTGTTTATTTATTTGGCTGTGTGGAGTCTTAGTTGTGGCATATGAACCCTTAGTTGGGGCAAGTAGGATCTAGTTCTGACCAGGGATTGAGTCCAGGGCCCCTGCATTGGGAGCACAGAGTCTTAGCCATAGGACCACCAGGGAAGTCCCTATAGTTCAATGTTTTTAAAAAGTGTTTCAGGCTGGGTTTCCTGTTAAGCAGAATCAAGAGACAGAGAGGAAGGCAGGGAAGAGGACGAGAATGACCAGGCAGAGAAATGAGCTCTGATGCAGTCTGAATGAAGGCCTCCACCACCCATAGTAAGGCTCTGGAACTGACGTGGTCTTCCAGAGTCATTCCAAATTGGGTCAAGAAGGCCTAAGCTTTATACCCACTCTGATCAGCTTTGGATGTGGGCTGTCCATAGAAGGAAGCCCTGGACAAGGAAGTTCCTCAAAGAGACAACTCCCAAACAGCTGACAGTGGAGAACTGTCTTCTGAGAGTCCTACCAATAAGGAGAATAAGAATTCCCACAGAGGCAGGCTACACCGGTATTCTTTCAGAGATACCTACTTTACTTACTTTACATTCTTACCCAGAAAGGACATTTTTGCTATAATATATCTTATTTCCAAAAAAGAATTATAATATTTCTTATTCTAATGTGGTAACTGTACATTTATAGACTTTCTACAAAAATTCTAAATTATATACATTATGTGACTATAATTGCTTATAAATTGTGTGTGCTATAATTTAATTGTAGTTTGAATAAAAGATTTGCATTTTGTAAGAGCATTAGGTATTTAGCTACCAAGTCGATAAAAGAAAAGAAATCAAATTAACATGGAAAGTTTAAAAATATTTACATTTTAACTAAAATAAAGGGGGGGGACCCAGATTTTTCTTACAGAGAATTAAAGTGAACTTTACAATTCAGAAATAATGTTCCATCAAGAAAATTGCATTTGTGCTATTTGAAAGGGAGGAGAGGGTATATATCTATGAAATACAAAGCATAGAACTGAAGGTTTATATAAAAACCTGGAAAATCATCATAGCTTATTTTTGAAAAGGCTCTTGCCCCCATGAAATTTTGATGTGTTCTTTACATAGCTGAATTGTTTCCCTTCATTGTTGAGTGTCACAAGGCAGAGAGGTCTAGAATTACCATGTTATGAATGTGACTGAATTGGTTTCAAAAATATTTCAAAATAGGTAGTTATCAACAGGGGATTGAAATTCTCATTTAACAATCAGTATTATTTTAAATGACTGCAAGATTTTTTTTTTTTTTTTTCACATCTAGGCAGTACTAATTGGTCACACTGAACACAAAGAAATGTTATGTTTGGTAATATTTAACATCAGTTAAAATATCCTGATACTTGGGTTTCAGCCCAATTTCTTTGCTTCTTTTAAGTCAAAGAAACCCTTTAAGGAAGGAAAAAGTATAGCAGGAGGGAGCAAGTAAAGAGAGAAGGAAGACTGAGGAGACGAGATGAGAGGAATCAAGAAGCTCAGAGACAAATGGGACAAGCATTCAAGGAAGAGATTTACAGTCTGAAGCTCTTCTAGCGAATAGAAAAATGGAGAACACAACCTCATTTTATAAAGCTAGTATAGCCTTTGTACCAAAACCACACAAGTACAAAAAGAGAATTTATAGGGCATTTTTCTCATGAACATAGATACACAAACAGGTAAAATATTGCCAGCCTAAATCCAGCAATGTATGAAGAAATAATAAACCATGATGAGGTTAGGTTTATTTCAGAAAATAAGAGGTAGTTTAACGTAGTTTTATTATCATTACAATATCAACAAAACAAAGAAGAAAAAGCACATAAACATTTCAATCAATGTAGAAAAAGGATTTGATATACAGTGAGAAGAATTCGTGATTTTAAACAATGCTTAGCAAATCAGGAGCAGGAAGAAATTTTTACTCTCATGAAAGGTGAACATATTACATAGAGTGAACATTACATATTCACTTTTCCAATTACATAGTGAACATTAAATGTGCAATGTGAAAGTCGTTCTGTTTAAAGTCAAGAATAAGACAAGGATGCCCACTATTATTATTACTGCCAGTTCAATATTGTACTGGAGGTACTTGAGGGGAAGGAGGGAGACAAAGATACTAAATTGTCCATATTTTCAGGGGGACAGCCAAATAAAATGAGACCCTGCTATTATAGAAGTATTGCTTTGCTGCCAGTGCTCTAAAGACAATGTCCACAAGTATTTGCTGTTGAATCCCTGGGGTATCCCTGCTTCCTACATCTTCTTACACTGTGGAGTGTGCTTCTGTCTAAATAAATCCACTTCTTACCTATGGCTTCATCTCCATGTTCTTTTGCAATGAAGCAAGAACCTTAAATTCACCAGCAACAAGGGCAACAGTATGATCTGTCATCCCAGAGCTCAAACATTACAGTCTAGAATCTACATGAGGATAACACGAAGGCCCTATAGATCCTGGCACAAAAGGCCACTCCAGGCAAGCACCATTCAACAAACTGACAAAGAGACCCAAGAAACCACTCAGGCCAGTGCACTATTTTCCATTTCTGCCCTCGGCGGTTTCTCCAGCATCAACTCAGAGATTTCACTGAACTGCCATCTTGTATGAGAGCAGAGGTTTCTTCTTGGGCTTCCCGGTACCATTTTGGTACATTCTGGTACACTCAATTTTGGTTCCAGGTCAACATTTTCTAACGTGACCTATGCATCCAGTCAGGGATTTATCCTAAGTTGCTGACCATTCACAATCATTCTGTTATCTGCTTTGTATTGTAAATCATCACTATGTCTTTTCTTTTGCAAAGAATGTGGCTACATCATTAGATCAATAAATGTTTTTAAATAACATTAAATTAGCATTTTTAAAGAAGCAAATGCATGTTTTGGCTGCAGTTAGAAGTTAGACTTTATCAATGTCATTGATAAAGTTTCCACTTTTGCACACACTCTGTTCTGTCCATCTCTCCCCACTACCCTCCTAAAGGTTGTTATTAAAACACCTCTCAGATGGCAACCCACTCCAGTGTTCTTGCCTTGAGAATCCCAGGGACGGGGAAGCCTGGTGGGCTGCCATTTATGGGGTCGCACAGAGTCGGACACGACTGAAGCGACTTAGCAGCAGTAGCAGATTGCCAGGAGGTGGCCAGTAGGGGTTGGTTATAGTGCCCTCATGTGTCTCTGCTTTGCAATGGCATTTTAAAACTTTCAAAGGACATATTATTTTCATTCATGTAAAATATAGCTGGGCTGCCCTGGTGGCTCAGATGGTAAAGAATCCTCCTGCAATGCTGGAGACCTGGGTTCAATCCCTGTTGGGAAGATCCCCTGAAGGGGGGCATGGCAACCCACTCCAGTATTCTTGCCTGGAGAACTCCATGGACAGAGGAGTCTGGCAGGCTACAGTCCATGGGGTCGCAAAGAGTTGGACATGACTAAGCAACTAAGCACAGCACACAAAATATAATAAGTAATGGCATTTTAAAACAGTAGCAGCAATTCTAAAATTCTCAAGTTGTACATACAAGGTTAGACAGCTTTGAAGAGCCATAAATGACTCAGATTGGTCACCTTGGTCTCATGGTGAATTTTAAATTTAACAACAGAAAATCAACAAAGATTTGATACCAAGGATAAAACATATCTAAGGGGTGGATGATGAAATTATTACATCACCCTTAAAAATATACCTAAAGCCACCATAAACCTTGAATTTCTATAGTTTTGAAACCAAGTTGCCTTTATCATCTGTGTTCACATTTTGAAGAATTTTAGTTGTACATTTTGTGAGAAAATGCACATTTGACAGTCACTTACTCTTGTACTCCCCAGCATAAAGTCAGAACTATTTATTTCAGAAAGGTTAATTTCAAGTCAAGCTTCACTTTTTGTTTTAAAATAGGTCTTAAGAGAAACTATTTAAGCATAGCCTTAATTTAATTGGTTTAGCACCCAGGAAACTCATTTAAAAATAAGGACATTTATAACAAAGAGAAACTGCCATGGCAAAGAAATTATTACCTACTCTACTCCCTTCAGATTTTTAATTCATTGTTTTACAAGACCACCTCAACTTAATTGCCTTTATTTTTTTTTTTCTTTTCTACCCCATAAACTTATAAAACTGTCTCAGCCTAGGAAAACTGCTGCCATTTGCTGGAACTGGCAAATAGGTCATCCTAGTCAGTAATAGCAACCAAGAGCAGGTTTCAAAAGATGCAATTTCAAAAACATAGCTTTTAAAAGAACATACATAGTGTTTTTCTCCTTGCTGAGAGAGCCAGTAAGTGTTAGAAGCAACATTTAAATTGAGATTTTCTGTGGACATCATCCCTATTCTTCATCCCACAAAATTTTGGAAGAGAGAGTTAAGTCCCAGGTCATTCAGTTCAGTTCAGTTGCTCAGTCGTGTCCAACTCTTTGCGACCCCATGAATCGCAGCACGCCAGGCCTCCCTGTCCATCACCAACTCCCAGAGTTCACTCAAACTCACGTCCATCGAGTCAGTGATGCCATTCAACCATCTCATCCTCTGTCGTCCCCTTCTCCTCCTGCCCCCAATCCCTCCCAGCATCAGAGTCTTTTCCAATGAGTCAGCTCTTCACATCAAGTGGCCAAAGTATTGGAGTTTCTGTTTCAGCATCAGTTCTTCCAATGAACATTCAGGACTGATTTCCTTTAGGACAGACTGCTTGGATCTCCTTGAAGTCCAGGGGGCTCTCAAGTATCTTGTCCAGCACCACAGTTCAAAAGCATCAATTCTTTGGCGATCAGATTTCTTTATAGTCCAACTCTCACACTCTTACATGACTACTGGAAAAACCACAGCCTCGACTAGATGGACCTTTGTTGGCAAAGTAATGTCTATGCTTTTTAATATGCTGTCTAGGTTGGTCATAACTTTTCTTCCAAGGAATGTCTTTTAATTTCATGGCTGCAGTCACCATCTGCAGTCATTTTGGAGCCCCGAAAAAATAAAGTCTGACACTGTTTCCACTGTTTCCCCATCTATTTCCCATGAAGTGATGGGACCGGATGCCATGATCTTCGTTTTCTGAATGTTGAGCTTTAAGCCAACTTTTTCACTCTCCTCTTTCACTTTCATCAAGAGGCTTTTTAGTTCTTCTTCACTTTCTGCCATAAGGGTGCTGTCATCTGCATATCTGAGGTTATTGATAGTTCTCCTGGCAATCTTGACTCCAGCTTGTGCTTCTTCCAGCCCAGCGTTTCTCATGATGTACTCTGCATATAAGTTAAATAAGCAGGGTGACAATATACAGCCTTGACGACCTCCTTTTCCTATTTGGAACCAGTCTGTTGTTCCATGTCCAGTTCTAACTGTTGTTTCCTGACCTGCATATAGGTTTCTCAAGAGGCAGGTCAGGTGGCCTGGTATTCCCATCTCTTTCAGAATTTTCCACAGTTTATTGTGATCCACACAGTCAAAGGCTTTGGCTAAAGTCAATAAAGCAGAAATAGATGTTTTTCTGGAACTCTTGCTTTTTCGATGATCCAGCGGATGTTGGCAATTTGATCTCTGGTTCCTCTGCCTTTTCTAAAACCAGCTTGAACATCTGGAAGTTTACGGTTCACGTATTGCTGAAACCTGGCTTGGAGAATTTTGAGCGTTACTTTGCTAGCGTGTGAGATGAGTGCAATTGTGCGGTAGTTTGAGCATTCTTTGGCATGGCCTTTCTTTGGGATTGGAATGAAAGCTGACCTTTTCCTGTCCTGTGGCCCCTGCTGAGTTTTCCAAATTTGCTGGCATATTGAGTGAAGCTCTTTCACAGCATCATCTTTTAGGAGTTGAAATAGCTCAAGTGGAATTCCATCACCTCTACTAGCTTTGTTCGTAGTGATGTTTCCTAAGACCCACTTGACTTCACATTCCAGGATGTCTGGCTCTAGGTGAGTAATCACACCATTGTGATTATCTGGGTCATGAAGTTTTGTACAGTTCTTCTGTGTATTCTTGCCATCTCTTCTTAATATCTTCTGCTTCTGTTAGGTCCATACATTTCTGTCCTTTATCGAGCCCACCTTTGCGTGAAATGTTCCCTTGGTATCTCTAATTTTCTTGAAGAGATCTCTAGTCTTTCCCATTCTATTGTTTCCCTCTATTTCTTTGCATTGATCACTGAGGAAGGCTTTCTTATCTCTCCTTCCTATTGTTTCGAACTCTACATTTAAATGGATATATCTTTCCTTTTTTTCCCTTTGCTTTTGGCTTCTCTTCTTTTCACAGCTATTTGTAAGGCCTCCTCAGACAGCCATTTTGCTTTTTTGCATTTCTTTTTCTTGGGGATGGTCTTGATCCCTGTCTCCTGTACAATGTCACAAACCTCCGTCCATAGGCACCAACCTCCATGATAGGCACTCTGTCCATCAGATCTAGTCCTTTAAATCTATTTCTCACTTCCACTGTATAATTGTTAGGGATTTGATTTAGGTCATACCTGAATGGTCTAGTGGTTTTCCCTACTTTCTTCAACTTAAGTCTGAATTTGGCAATAAGGAGTTCATGATCTGAGCCACAGTCAGCTCCTGGTCTTGTTTTTGCTGACTGTATAGAGCTTCTCCATCTTTGGCTGCAAAGAATATAATCAGTCTGATTTCAGTGTTGACCAGCTGGTAATGTCCATGTGTAGAGTCTTCTCTTGTGTTGTTGGAAGAGGGTGTTTGCTATGACCAGTGCATTCTCTTGGCAAAACTCTATTAGCCTTTGCCCTGCTTCATTCCGTATTCCAAGGCCAAATTTGCCTGTTACTCCAAGTATTTCTTGACTTCCTACTTTTGCATTCCAGTCCCCTATAATGAAAGGACATCTTTTGGGGTGTTAATTCTAGAAGGTCTTGTAGGTCTTCATAGAACTGTTCAACTTCAGTTTCTTCAGCATGACTGATTGGGGCATAGACTTGGATTTCTGTGATACTGAATGGTTTGCCTTGGAAACGAACCGAGATCATTCTGTCATTTTTGAGATTGCATCCAAGTACTGCATTTTGGACTCTTTTGTTGACTATGAGGGCTACTCCATTTCTTCTAAGGGATTGTTGCCAACAGTAGTAGATATAATGGTCATCTGAGTTAAATTCACTCATTCCAGTCCATTTTAGTTTGCTGATTCCTAAGATGTCGACATTCACTCTTGCTATCTCCTGTTTGACCACTTCCAATTTGCCTTGATTCATGGACCTAACATTCCAGGTTCCTATGCAATATTGCTCTTTATAGCATCGGACCTTGCTTCCATCACCAGTCACATCCACAGCTGGGTATTGTTTTTGCTTTGGCTCCATCCCTTCATTCTTTCTGGAGTTATTTCTCCACTGATCTCCAGTAGCATATTGGGCACCTACTGACCTAGGGAGTTCATCTTTCAGTGTCCTATCATTTTGCCTTTTCATACTGTTCATGGGGTTCTCAAGGCAGGAATACTGTAGTGGTTTGCCATTCCCTTCTCTTCTTTACTGGCTGCTGTTACTGAAATTTCAAGCACTGCTTCAGGCACTGTTAGAGCCTCAGTGTCTTCCCTGGGTCAGGAAGATTCCCTGGAGAAGGAAATGGCAACCTACTCCAGTACTCTTGCCTAGAAAATCCCATGGACAGAGGAGCCTGGTGTCCATAGGGTTGCAAAGAGTTGGACACAACTGAATGACTTCACTTTCTACTTATACTGAAAAGTTTTCATTGTTTATTTGAATTCAAATTTAACCGGGCTTCCTGCCTTTTACCTGGCCACTCTAATCCTGGACTTTAATTTCCATCCATCCACCCTTTCATTCATTCCCTTATGTATCCACTCACCCTTCGATCCATCCATCCACACACCCACTCATCCATCCACAGATTTATTCAAACAGATAGTAGATGAGTACCTGCTATATGGCCAGATAGGTGCTAGAAATACGGTGAAGAACAAAAAACAGACATGATTTCTACTCTCATGGAACTTTCAACCCCTTTAGCTGGGAAGAGTGACAATAATCATATAATTGACATACATGACATATACATGATAATATATGACAATAATATATAATTGCTAGCCAACTTAAGTGTGCTGAAGGAGAAAGGAGAGCATATTACAAAGGACCAGAGGTCAGAGAAAGCTTCCCTAAGGAAGCAGTGATGGAAATGACAGCTGAAGGCTGGGAGAAGAGCTTTCAAGGTGAGAAACTAGCCTCTGTTTCTTGTCTATATTGAGATTAGTGGCTGCAGAGTTGGACTGAAAGATTGCTTGGCTGTTCTTGGGCAGAGTTGGAGGAAAACATGAGTAGGGGCACCCTCTTACCTCCTCAGTCATTCCGGTTCTTGTTACACCCCCAGCCTTGCTTTCCATGAATGGTAAGTACCACTGTTACCCGAGGTAACTCTTCTTCGAATGTCATGATAAGGAAACATGGGCTTTAGAAGATACAACTTGTGGTGCCAGTCCTGAAAACACATTACTGGTCCTATCTGGCTTCTGTTTGTGAATGATGAGTAACGGCACATGGAATTATTTTCTGAGTCAGGAGACCTGGATTCTGGCATTTGGTTTGCTGCTAGCCAGGTGGTGAGGGTGGGCATGCCACTGAATCTCCCTTGCCTCCATTTCCTCAGCTATCACATGGGACTCACATTATGAATGCAGCCTCACTGCATTGTTGTAAAGGTTAAAATAACATGAAAATTTACATTTGAAAAGTGAGTTTTATTGTTATTATATTACTAGTCATACTGAATCAATTACTACCGTTGTATTTGGTGTGGAATAACTTCTATACAATTTTCAACAAAATATGTCTTCTGATGTCTTACTGGGTATAGTGAAACTTGGACAGATATAAATGTGAATAAGCACCTTTACAGCTTTTTCATCAGTTTAATGAGAATACTAGTAAAGTATTCGCTAGGCTTCCACCAACGTGGGGTTGAGAGGGTTAATGTGCTTAGAGCTTTTTGAAAGTAGGTTGCTTCCTGAACACAAATATAAATCTCACTTGTTATTATTACTATCATTATAGCTGATGTTTCTTTTTTAACGCATTAACTTTCCTCCACTGAGCAAACTGCTCAATTGTTGGGAAGACTCATGTCGTCATTCGTCTCTTCTTGATGTGTCTCGCTGCCGTTGAGCTAAACAATTCTTTAGCTCCCAGGGTGCTTATTTAATAAATGATGCTGTGAATTCCCAAAGAAAGACTTTCAATTTTCCTCTTGTGTGATGGCTGTGATCAAGTTCCAACACCCTGTGGTCTCGTTCGATGAGAATGTACACTTGGAACTCATTCACTAACTTGCTTGTTGTATTTAATCTGGTAAGTTCTATAAACTGTAGAAGTACCTAATGCTTTTCTTCTTCTCTTGACAATTTTCTCCTTTACTTTCCCTCAAACTTGGGGGAAAAAAGTTAATTGCTATATATTTTTGAGCTAATTTTCTCTGACTTCTACAAGATACTATGAAGAAGGTTATCTGTATTTTTATGTGTCTCTTAAAATGCACAAACACACACACACTACATCCTGGCTAGAAGTTGAGTGGAAATAATAGCTGATGCACTGAAGTTGTAGAATCATGGAGTTATCAGAGATTTTGAGATCAAGTTTAACTTATTCATTTCCCAGGTGGAGAAACTGAGGCCAGAGTTCATACGTGGAGCCAAGATCACAGGACAAAGGCTGTCCTAAAATGTGACCTGACAACCAAATCCAGCCACACATTCGTTGTATTGTCTATGGCTGCATTTGCACTACAATGAGATCAGTAGTTTCCTTTTCCTTGTTTTGTTTCTAATTTTACTTAATAATCAATTATTTTTTAATGAGGTATAATTGACATATGACATTATATTTGCTTCAGATGTACAACATAATGATTCAATATTTGTGTATATTCCAGAGTTCAGCACTTTTAACAAAGACTGTATGACTCTCAAAACAAGATATTTATTGCCTGGCTGGCCCTCACATAAAAGATCACCCATCTCTCTCTAGACTTTTGGAGTCTTCTGCTTCCAGCTGGTAGGAGAGCAGACATGAAGTGGGGGCTGGGGAGGTGTGGGGGTGGCCAGGCCTGGAGGGTATACATCGTTTCTGCCCACATTCCATTGGTGAGCATTCATCATATGGTCCCACTTAGATGCAAGAAGTGTTGGGAAATGTAGTGCTGAGCAGCTGATCCTCAGTGCAAATGTTACTCTACGAAAGTGGGACCATGATTTTTAATGGGTAGCTTGTTGTCTGTGCCACACTTGGGCAGAAACTGTTGGTTTCCTACAGCGTAGTAGACAGTTTGTGGGTATTTGCTGAATACATGGCCCCCATCCCTGCGAACTATAGCTTCCGAAGAGTGGGCCTCTTTAGCCTTGTCTTTACTATCTGACTCCATTGCTTGTTATACATAATTACTGAAGTAGAGGATGACATTTGGTCCAAAATATAATTCTAGAAATTTTCACCAGATACTAAGAGATGATCATCAGTCTCTGGGTTTTTTGTTTGTTTGTTTGTTTTAATATTCTTCACTTACTAAACATTTTAACTGGAATGATAAATACAGACTCTCAGTAGAGGCCATGTTTTGCTTTAGATCTATTCCAAATCCAAACGTTACATATTCTTGAACCTTTAAAAATAATATACATAGCTTATTTGGCTAAGATAGTTGTAGTTGTTTAGTCACTAAGTTGTGTCTGACTCTTTTGCAACCCCATGGACTGTATCCCGCCAGGCCCCTCTGTCCATGGGATGTCCCAGGCAAGAATACTGGAGTGGGTTGCCCTTTCTTTCTCCAGGGAATCTTCCTGACCCAGGGATCAAACCCACGTCTTCTGCATTGGCTGGGAGATTCTTTACAAGGGAAGCCACCAGGGAAGCCCAAGATACGAGTAAAGCATCATAATTATAATTAGTAATATAAAATTTACAAGGAAAGGCAAAAGATCACTGTCTTTCAGTATTCTTCAACACAATAAAGTGTTTCAATTGGATACAGAAGCTGTGGGACAGCCACCTGTAGTCCCCACAGAAAAGCAGAGAAAGCAACACTGCAGAATGAGCAACGGATGAAACAGAGACACACAAAGCAGAGACAAGAGGCCATGGGCCTCCGTGAAGAACATAGCTTGTTTAGTTCCCGATTCTTTTTGGATTCCTGGTTCTTCTTTTGCATGAGGCCCATCTGTCCTTCCTAACTTTGAGACTTTTCAGATACCCATGGTAGTGGACATATATGGTTTTATCTACTCTGAATCCTTTCCTTTATATAGGGGAACAACTCTTCCTCCATGCCATACTGTGACCCAACATGTGATCACATGACCTTGCTTTTTTATCCTCAGTGATGAATACACATACATACATATATACACATATATAGCTGACTGTTGAGCAACACAGGTTTGAAATGTGGGAGTCTACCTATATGTGGAGTTTTTTCAGTCAATATACAATTAGTCTCCTGTATCCATGGATTTCATGTCCATGGATTCAATCAACTTCTGATCGTATACTAAAGGGATTGAACATCCATAGAGGGTGGGAAGCTGTCCTTGAACCAATGCCCCATGGAAACAGAGGGACAACTGTTTGTGTGTTTGTGTATACATACATCAGTCAGTTCAGTCGCTCAGTCATGTCTGACTCTTTGCAACCCCATGAATTGCAGAACGCCAGGCCTCCCTGTCCATCACCAACTCCCAGAGTTCACTCAGACTCAAGTCCATTGAGTCAGTGATGCCATCCAGCCATCTCATCCTCTGTCGTCCCCTTCTCCTCCTGCCCCCAATCCCTCCCAGCATCAGAGTCTTTTCCAATGAGTCAACTCTTCGTATGAGGTGGCCAAAGTATTGGAATTTCAGCTTCAGTATCAGTCCTTCCAATGAACACCCAGGACTGATTTCTTTTAGGATGGACTGGTTGGATCTCCTTGCAATCCAAGGGACTCTCAAGAGTCTTCTCCAACACCACAGTTCAAAAGCATCAATTCTTCGGTGCTCAGCTTTCTTCACAGTCCAACTCTCACATCCATACACGACCACTGGAAAAACCATAACCTTGACTAGACGGACCTTTGTTGGCAAAGTAATGTCTCTGCTTTTGAATATGCTATCTAGGTTGGTCATAACTTTCCTTCCAGGGAGTAAGCATCTTTTAATTTCATGGCTGCAGTCACCATCTGCAGTGATTTTGGAGCCCCCAGAAATAAAGTCTGACATTGTTTCCACATACATAGAGTGGAATAATTATTATTCACCCTTAAAAAGAAGGAGATTCTGTCATATGCTACAGATGAGGAACCTGGAGGACATCCTGGTAAATGAAATAAGCCAGTCACGAAAAGACAAATGATGTATGATTATAGTATATGAGGCACCTAGAGTAGTCAAAATCACAGAGACAGAAAGTAGAACAGTGGTTCCAGGGGCTGGGGTCTTGTTAAGACCAGGCAAATCCACGGAGACAAAGAGTATGTTAGTGCTTGCCATAGCAGGAGGGAGTGAAGAATGAAGAGTGACTGCTGATAGGGACAGGTCTTCCTTTTGGAGTAATTAAAATGTTATGGGATCAGATAATGGTGATGGTTATACATCTTTATGCACATAATAAAAAACTGCTGGGTTTTAAATTACTTGTATTATTTTAAAGAATTGTGTACTTTAAAAGCATGAGTTTCATGGTATGTAAATTCCATCTCAGTGAAGATGTTATTCTTTTGAAAACACTGCAATGGATTTCAGAGCGTATCAGTTGCTGCCTGTCCCTGCCCCCCGTCAGTTACACTCCCTGCAGTTACAGTCCTACGAGGTGCATTTTCATGGCCCCCACACACAAAGCTCTATCACAGGTGTATTTTTGGTGTTGATCATGATAATAGTTACCTAAAATGCATTAATTGCAGGCCCAGAGTAATGGACTCAATTGTTTCCCCCAATGCTCTCTTTTTCCAGGATTTAGCAAATGCATGGTCCGTCCTCACTGAAGGGATATGAGTCTTGATGCTCCTGTTTCACTACTGCAACCATCTTGAGTCTCAAAGAACAAACGATGTATCAGCAGAGAGTATGAAACGATTTCAGATCTGCCTTGTGACTGTAACATACATAAAAAGAAGCTTGAAACCTCTTGGCGTTTTCGACGCTGACCAGAACCATACTCATGCAAACTGTCACTGGGCTGTTACTGCCACCATCCCCACTTTGGGCAAATCAAATGCAAAAAAGAATGGGACAGGTCCTGCCGAAATAAAATGGGAATGCTTGTGACTCAAGGTACATGGTAATTTTTTTTAAGTTTCAGATTTATCAGTTTAAGTGGAAGATAAACCAAAATCTAATTTTTTTTTTTTTTGAGGCTGGAATTAAAAGGTTTTATTAGGGGTATACACGGCACCGCTACTGTTGATAAGACACTTGTACACTGTGATGCTCTTTATTATGGAAGCTATATAGTTCTGTACTGTAATCAGGCCATTTATAGATAATGACACTTTGGGGATTTGTCTAACCCCTTAAGCTAGATATCAATGAAGACTGGTATACAGGTCATCATTAACAAGCATGTTTACACTTAATCCAATGTTATGGTCTTCATTTATTCCAATTGTGCTTCCTTTGGCAGATGGCTATTATGTTTTACTTTAGTACCATATTGTGGATGCCAGAGAACTTGCATTTGCCAAGGAATAATCTCCTGAGATGCAATGTCATGAAGGAGAATAGTGTAGTCTAACTCGATGAAGTCATCATTTCTTTGCACTTGCTTGACAGTTTGAATTTTTGCCATTTTATACCATGTATTTTCAGTAGAATTTTGCCATATTATATAACCACTGGCAACCCAGGCTAAATGTCGAACTGGCTTCATTTCTGGAGGTACATTTCCAAAACTGTCTGGAATATTTTGTGCGTCTAGTGGTTCCTACATGGATTTGAGTCTTTGATAAAATGTGTTATCTTCTTCATCTGGGTTTTTTCCAATTTCTCCTTCAAATGTTAAGTTGACTTCTGGTGCAGTATCTTGTCCCGTTGGACGGTACAGTACTTCAGCTGTGCAGTTCACTGTAACTTCTTTTTGGATAATTTCTTCCACAGAAAATTTAAGGCAGTACTTATGTCCTCTTCCTGGAATATCCTCCAGGCTGGCTTGTTCGACTGTCTGCACCAGAAACACCTTGTGGGGAGTCCCCTGCTGGTAGTTGATGCAGCTCTCTACCACTGAGGCCGCCCTGGTGGCCGGGTAGTGGGTCGGAGGGATTTCCATTCTTGCTGAGTGTTGGCTGGGCTTGCGAGCGTCTGCGTCCCCGTCCCCGTCCTGCCTCCCAAAATCTAATTTTAAAAAATGTCCCAGAGAGATGGAAGGGATGAAAGGAGGGAATCGTAATAGAAGCCAGACATTTCCAAAGTTACTTAGATATTTGACTTTGGAATCAGGTAAATGTTTTACATGATTAAAATAACATGAAAATAAATGAAATTAATAAACCCAATTGTGGATTGAGTGGGTGGCTTAACTACACAGAGAACTATTTTAAAGTATTTTAAAAATAATAATTTAACTGAAATGTACCCTAATACAAAAGAACTGTAAAAATAAACAAACTTGAATTTTTCCAGCAGTTATATTGCTAATGATAATATTGATACAGATATTCTAAGCTATTATGTATGTAATAAGATAAATAAGTCATTGTGTTCTTTAGAAGCCAAGATTTTCAACATAAAAGAATTATAAAATATGAGAAGTAAAAAATATGCAACCCTAAATTTGAATTAGAAGTATAAATGCAAGACGCATTTTCTATTAAAAATTATTTCCTAGTTCCATCTACTGGAAAGGCCTAGGAATAATGATGAACCCAGTCTCACTGGTCTAGTCTGGCACCCAGCCTGCAGTCTCTAAATACAACTTCCAACCAAAAGCAACTAAGGTCTCTCGGGGAAACAGCTAATTAATTGGGGCAGGAAATGATTGTGACAAGCTTGGGATACCTTGTTAGGAAATCAGGACACTATGAAAAACTACTGGTGTCATGACAAAAGGATTCAAAAGCCAATATGAAGAGACTCTGTAGGTTACAATAGAGACAATTCAAGCATCAAGATGAATATCTGCAATGAAACGAAGCACACTAAAACCAATAAGTTTCATCTTTGGAGAATGCTGGGAACCTAATCATTTTTCTGGAAAAAAAAAAATCAAGCTTTTATTCTGACTTCCCTGTATTAATTACACCTCAGACAATCAAATTGTTGATGAGAGAAACCTTTACTTGATAGATTTAGGCTAGTAAATGAAGAAGGAATGATAGAATATGATCATTTTACCACCCTCTAATGAATTTGTGGATGTAGGTTACCTTCTCAGTGGGCTGCTGACATTACAGAAACAACCAGACATTTTTCGCCCCCTAGTGGAAGCTCACCATTATGAAGTATTCTTGATAAACAGCTAAGTCGCTTCAGTCGTGTCCGACTCTGTGCGACCCGGTAGACGGCAGCCCACCAGGCTCCTGAGTCCATGGGATTCTCCAGGCAAGAGTACTGGAGTGGGTTGCCATTGCCTTCTCCTCTTGATAAACAAGCAAACCCAAATCCAATACAATGGCAATTAACAATGTATCTATATTTCAATTTCAATTAACCTAACTTAAATTTCAATTAACCTCTATGTGCTGTCCAATATGGTAGACACTAGCCATTTGTGTCTATGTAAATTTAAATTAATTAAAACAAAATAAAATTATTCAGTCCTTCAGTCACATCACTGCAGATACAGATGCAGATACAGAATGCAGATATAGAACATTTCTATCATCATAGAAAATTTTGTTGGACAGGGCTGAAAATGTAACTACTAGTTTACAAGAAGTACAGGAAATAGAAGAACACGATTCACACAATGTGAGGATTCAACCACCAAATCCAGAAAGTTGGAAACTCTATTGAGACAGATGATCTAGGTGTTTCAATTAATAAATTACAAAGGGGAACGGGGGGTGGGGAGGGAGAGCCTATAGTTTAAAAGAGACAAAAAAAACATCAACCAAATGTAAAGTATGGATCTCATTTGAACACTGACTGGATATTTGATGATACTATGAAAGTAGTATTATCTTTTAGTGTTAGTGACATTATGGTTATATCTAACACATAATTATGTTTGAGAGATATATCTGGTAATGTTCATGGAAGTAATGATTTAATGTCTAGATTTAGCCCTAAAATCCAGTAGAGACAGAAAGTAGACCAGGGCATAAATGGTATAAGATTTGCCATACATTGAAAATTCTTGAAGTTAGAGATTCTGCTAGACTATCCTGGGTTTTTATATAGGTCTGAAGTCTGCCAGAAGAAAAGTTTAAAAAATGAGTGGTTTATCTTTTAGATTCATAAAGTAGGTCTGAAACCATTTGGTACTTTCTGCTGATGTATCTTTTTTTATTCTCCATGTCAGAATGCTTGCAGCATAGAAAGGGTGGCGTCACATTGGGACCCTTGATTCTCTGATGAGCTCTCTTACCTTTGACAAGTTACATAAATGTGCTTTCCCATTACATTAGCTGTAAGACCACTTGGTGGGTGTCCAGTAGCCATTTGACATTCAATGTACACTAAGAAGTGATCACAGCATCCAAAGAATCATGGAAGATGTTGGAAGTTCAAAGATTAATAAAATATAGTTCTTGAATTCATGGAGTTTACACTCTGATGAAGAGGTAGTCATATAATTAATAAAAAATAAACTACTAAGTAGTCACAAAGTTTAGAGAAGCCAGAAGAAGGGATTGGTCCATTACATCTTAAGGTGGTATTGAAAAAATACTTCATAAAGAAGGTGGACTTCGCACAACACTTTGAGAGAATGAAAACATGTTTTCCAGGTTAATAGCATGGCACCCCACTTTAGTACAGTTGCCCGGAAAATCCCATGGATGGCGGAGCCTGGTAGGCTGCAGTCCATGGGGTCGCTAAGAGTTAGACACAACTGAGTGACTTCACTTTCATTTTCCACTTTCATGCACTGGAGAAGAAAATGGCAACCCACTCCAGTGTTCTTGCCTGGAGAATCCCATGGATGGAGAAGCCTGGTAGGCTGCAGTCCATAGGGTCGCACAGAGTCGGACACGACTGAAGTGACTTAGCAGCAGCAGCATGAGCAAAGACAGGCAGGCATGAAAGAGGCTGGCATGTCTGAGAGACTACAAACAGTGAATCTCAGTGCTCTGGAGGTGTTCATTAGTAAAATTCAAGTGATTACTGTCTTATTAACAGGAAATCTCAATTCAATTCAATAAATCCAATTCAATAAACTTTCAGTTTGATTTAATTAATACCTAGCAAAGTAAATGAATAACTGAAAATATTCTACCACTGAAGCAGTTTCTATGTACTTAACACTCCCCTAGAGTCTGTGGAGGGTCCAAAAGAAAAAATAGGAAAAAATCCTAAAGGACTTTTTGTCTTGGTAGAGAAGTAGGATTTACATGTGTGGAATAATTGCAGAGAATGATTAGCAAATTCCCGAGGAAGAAAAAAAAACCAGAATTTCAAAGAGACTTAAAAACCAAGGTTTTGTTCTGAGCTAATTTTGTTGATAATGACAGTCAACATTGAAGGCTCCAAGACATGTATGAAGCACTCACACATACTTGCTCATATAAGTTCAAGTTCACGAACAGGAAAAATCTAGGTTCCAGTGACTTGTATAATGAATATTTTTCTTCCATGTTTTACCTATAGATACTGGGAATATCATTCATCAAGTTTGCCTTGCTCAACTTTAGCTGGTCTTCACATATACATGAGTACCTGCATGGGGGTTGGGGAGTGTGGGGAGGTTGGGTGTATGTGTCGTGTGATGAGACTGATACAGGGCAGACTTCGGGCTGCCTGACTATGGTGAGACTTGGTGTGAACAGATGAGCTGGGCCAATGCAATTCATTCTCTAGGCAAACTGGTCTGCAAATATAGAAAGAATCAGCTAGAAGAGGAGAGAAGGGACAAGGGAGCAAACACATGAAGATCAAGAAGCTGAATCACATTAATGGCCAAATACCAGTATGAAGCTCCCATGGTCAACCCAACTGCCCATTCTGGTCTTTCTAAGGTCTAATTATTTGGATTTTTCCAAGGTCTCTTTGCACATTCATCCTTGTATAGATAGTATGAACTTGAGAGTCTTAGGACTCTGATTTGCAAAGATGTTTTTCTAACTCACCTGTCATCTTTGGTTTCAACTCAGTTTCTCTTGGATAAATACACATCAGATATGGAATTCTTCCTCCCCTGTTCTCCTTCCTTTCTCCCAGAGGGATATATATTCCCTCATGGAGAGGAATGGGGATCAAGAAGGAGCTCTGGCCTGTGAAATGTTCACCCTCCCTGAGGCCCACATGGTCCTGGGTGATCTCCTTTATTTTTATTGCCTCCCTGGCTGATGACCTAACCCCAATAATTCTGAGGCTGGTCTACACTGTGCCTCTTCCTCCTTCAGGGGCCCAGGTAGTCACTCCCACTTCCTCTTTGAGGGTCAGAGACTCTTGATCGTGTTTCCTGAACCATGCAGGAGTACACTGGATCTGATAGTATGCCCTAACCTATGACACTGGTGTGTTGCCTACCGTGCTAAAGAGGCAGGTTCAAATACAGTACAATAATGTGTGCTCAGCCGTGTATGGATCTTTGCGACCCTATGGACTGTAGCCCTTTAGGCTCCTCTATCCATGAGATTTTTGCAGGCAAGAATTCTAGAGTGGGTTACCATTCCCTTCTCCAGGGGATCTTCCCGAGCCAGGGATTGAAACTGCATCTCTTGCATCTCCTGCATTGGCAGGGAGATTCTTTACCACTAGTGCCAGTTGGGAAGCCCCAGGAGGCAGGCTGGGGATGCCCTAATCTAGTCTAAGACAAGATCTACCTGAAGCCCCACGCCCCAGCTGCAGTATCTCAGTCTGCTCAGGAACAGTGCTGGATGCAGCACTTCTCTGTGAGGTTTGCCCTCTCCTCAGCCACACCCCTCGGCCCGTGCACAGCCCCTTCTGTCCATGCACAAGTGCTCAGTCGTGGCCGAGTGTTTGAAACCCCACGGACTGTAGCCTGCCAGGCTCCTCTGTCCAGGAGCCCGCCAAATGCTAGCTTTCATTCAACAATCTGCACTCTGTCACACATGGTTTAGCCAGGCTGAATGAAACCCAAGTCCTGGATAAGTTCTTCTAGAATCTTCTTTCCCATCACCTGCACAAAATTCACTTTTGAAAGATAGGTAAGCTGCCCTTATGTGTTCATGTAAGCTTCTCCTCTCTGGGTGTTGTGGCTTCATGTTCTTCATATTGAGCCCTTTTAGACAACACAAACAGACTTGCCTCTGTCAACCAGTCTGGCTCCTGCACTGGACAATTTACTTCCGAAATTAGTTTCATTTCTCTTCTTAGTTTTAAGAATCTAAAATGGAACTCAAAGGTAAACAATGGTTTCTTTGTTCTTGCCTTTATACACTCTCTTGCTAAAGACAGTGAGCATGCAGAGTTGCCTGCTGTCTGAAAGGAAGAGGGAGTGAAATAGTTACAAGAAACCTTGGGGAGTCAGCCTTACTGGATATTGCAAAGTATTCTCTGCTATATAACAATACTTAAGTATCTTAGTTAAGTTTCTTACAACCTGTGCAGCACAGCACCAGAATCCTCTTTAAAATGCTGATATTTGAGCTCCAGGATGATTTATGATACAGATTTCCTGAGTTACATTGCAAGATTTTTATGACCTCTGTCCACAGGAAACAGTCCAACCCAAAATACAAGCAATCTTTGAAATAGCTTCATTATTAGATTGTTCTACATAACTGATTCTTTCCACTTTACATGTAAGATACATGAAACCCATAATCTACTCACTTCATTTTCACAATTATCTCCAACATCAATCTAAATATACTCTTTTTATAAGTATGGGCAACTACCTTTAATCAAATAATTAAAATATTAGTTTGAAATTTTTCCTTTTCCAGTCCTTGAGTAGGATGTTAATGAAGAGGATATGGCGTGGGGGGTGGGGGGGGCAGTGGAAATGGCAGATAAACAAAATAGTAGAGATTTTAAAAGCTAATATTATTAACATGGCCATACTATCCAAAGCAATCTAAAGATTTAATGCAATCCCTATCAAAATACCCAGGACATTTTCCAAACAATTAGAACAAATAATCATAAAATTTATATGGAACCACAGAAGACCTCAAATTGCCAAAATAATCCTGAGAAAAACTAACAAAGAGAGAGGTATAAACCTCATAGACTTCAGACTATTCTACAAGGCTATAGTAATCAAAGCAGCATGGTATTGGCTCAAAACCAGACACATAGATCAATGGAACAGACTAGAGAGTCCAGAAATAAATCAATGCACTTACAGACAACTCGGACACGACTGAGTGACTGAACTGAACTGAATCTATGACAAATGAGGCAAGAATATACAATGGAAAAAAGACGTCTCTTCAACAAGTAGTGCTAGGCAAACTGTATAGCTACATGTGAAAGTGAAGTCCCTCAGTCGTGTCCGACCCTCAGCGACCCCATGGACTGTAGCCTACCAGGCTCCTCCGTCCATGGGATTTTCCATGCAGGAGTACTGGAGCTACATGTAAATCAATGAAATTAGAACACTTCCTCACACCGTATACAAAAACAAACTCAAATGGTTTCAAGACCTAAACTTAACATCTGAAACCATAAAGCTCCTAAAAGAGAACATAGCTGGAATACTCTTTGACATAAATCATAGCACTGTTTTCTTGGATCAGTCTCCTAAGGCAAAAGAAATAAGAGCAAAAAACAAATTGGACCTAACTAAACCTAAAAGCTTTTGTACAGCAAAGGAAACCATCAACAAAATGAAAAGACAACCTATGAAATGGGAGAGAATAAGTGCAAATCATGTGACTGACCAAGGGTTAATATCCAAAATATACAAACAGCTCATATAACTCAATTTCAAAAAGAAACAATCCAATCAAAACATGGGCATAAGACTAGAATAGATATTTTTTCAGAGAAAACATAGAGATGGCTAACAAGCACATGGAAAGATATTTAACCACTAATTTTAAGAGAAATGCAAATCAAAACCACAGCAAAGTATCATCTCACATCAGTCAGAATGGTTATCATCAAAAAGTCTATAAGTAACAAATGTTGGAGAGGCGTGGAGAAAATGGAATTCCTCTACGCTGTTGTTGAGAGTGTAAATTGGGGCAGCCACTATGAAAAAAATTATGTTTCCTTTAAAAACTAAAAATAGGACTACCATATGACTCAGCTAGTCCTTTTCTGGGTATATATCCAAAAGAAACCAAAACCACTAATTTGAAAGGATGCACGCACCCCAATGTTCATGTAGCATTATTTACAATTGCCAATGTATGGAAGCAACCAAAGTGTCCATCAACAGATGAATGGATAAAGAAGATGTGGTGTGTGTGTATGTATATATACATACACATACATTCACATACATACATACATACAATGAGATACTGCTGCTGCTGCTGCTAAGTCGCTTCAGTCATGTCTGACTCTGTGCGACCCCATAGACAGCAGCCCACCAGGCTTCCCGTCCCTGGGATTCTCCAGGCAAGAACACTGGAGTGGGTTGCCATTTCCTTCTCCAATGCATGAAAGTGAAAAGTGAAAAGTGAAAGCGAAGTCGCTCAGTCGTGTCCAACCCTCAGCGACACCATGGACCGCAGCCTACCAGGCTCCTCCATCCATGGGATTTTCCAGGCAAGAGTACTGGAGTGGGGTGCCATTGCCTTCTCCGAATGAGATACTACTCAGCCACAAAAAAAAAAAAAAAAAAAGAAATTCTGCTATTTGCAACAACATGGATGGACTCGGAGGTTATTATGCTAAGTGAAGTAAGTCAGACAGAGAAAGACAAATCTGTATGATATCATTTGTATGTGGAATATAAAATATAATATAAATGAATGGATATGCAAAACAGAAACAGATTCACAGATATAGAAAACAGACTTCTGGTAAACAAAGGGGAGAGGGATGGGGAGGGACAAACTAGGAGTATGCGATTAATACACACAAACTATGATATATAAAATAGATAAGCAACAAGGATATACTGTATAGCACAGGGAATTATACCCCGTATCTTATAATAAAATACAATGGAATATAATCTGCAAATACTCTGAATCACTATGCTGTATACCTGACACTAACACAATATTGTAAGTCAACTATACTTCAATAAGAGAAATAAAAAACCCAAACCATGCTAGGATTATGATTATGTAAAATGAATGCATGCAAATTCAGGGCATAAATGAAGCCTGGAAAATGGAACCCAGCGGACTTTTAGTGAGGTGGAATTGTGATGTCTTAACTCTTTAAAATTTTTAGCTAACATTGTGTTAGAGGAAACATTCTAAAGCACAAAATAATTTAGATTTACAACAGAAAGATCATTGTTAAAGATTGAGAGGAAATGGGAGAGAGAGTAGAAATAAAGTCTAAATCATCTTTAAGTCCTGGTGAATTCTACCTAATCAATTTTTCTTGCCTGGGAAAAAATGACAAGAAATCTATGATATTTAGAAATTATGTTAAAACAAAGTTCAACCATCTCTCACAAGTATGGGTTGTGTAATTAATTTCATTAAATGGGTATGCAGAAGGGAGACAGTTTCCTTTCAACCTAACAATTTAGATGTCTAATTTGAGGTCTGATCCCTTTTTGCAGAAGACTTTTTTTTTTGTCTGGTGAGTACAGCAAAAGCTGAGCCTCTCCTACTCGTCCTCTGTCTGGATTATTTGCTTACTCTGGGAAATGAAAGGATAGCATGGTTTCTGAATCAGGAGTTGTTATTCTTTGCCTGCATATCATGTTGGCTTTTTTCTGGTAAGAAAAATCACAGGAATATATAAAAGTTTTTGATGAATAGAACCCTTTATTTTTAGGAGAAAATGGATGGAACAGTTTGGGGCTTTGGGGCCGCCTGTTGCTTTAGTGTGAGCACCTCCCACTGCCTTGACTTTTTATTTCCCCATGTACTTGGTGCCAAGTTTTACATGGCCTCGGTGGGGAACAACTGGATTTAGCATAAGTAAGAATAACTGCTTTTCCCCTGGGGAGAGACAAAAAGGATAAGTGCGCAAGGTGCAGAGACAATATTATCAGGAGTTATATTCTTGTTCGGCTCTTTTATTCCTTCTGAATCCTGGATTCTGTTGCAAATAATAAAAGCAAGAAGCCAGTTGGCTTGGAGCCAAGGTCTGGGATTAGCAGAAGAGACTATTTTATTTGGGGCTAAAAATATGTTTGCCAGTGATGGCTCTATACATTACAAACATGGCCATTTGGATTAAAATTTGTTTCTTTCTTTCTGCAAATTGAGATATTGCCAGGAAAGCACAAATTAGTAGCGATTTGAATTAGGCAGGGAAAGACGGATGGCTGTGAGTGCCTGGGAAGCCGCCCACAATCCAGGCACACCTGTTACTGCTTGCCACACTCTCTCAGTTTGCACTGGGTTCTCTGAATTTGGGTTGGGTTGTTATTATTCCCTTAATAACCTGCTTCTTGCTCTCTCCGTTAATTCAAATTGTGAGATACTTTTTATTCTAACACTCTAAACCAAACGATGTCATTTTTCCCTTTTCCCCCTCATTTCAAATGTTGCCCCCCCTTTCCCCTATAAAATACATCAAATTAGTTACAAGAACTTCATTTTGAATGCAGGTAGACCTGGGTTGGAATCCTTATTTCCCTGAAGGCTACCTATCTTTGTGATCCTAGGGAGATCAATTTTTCATTTCAGTTTCTTCATTGATAAAATGAGGAATACTGATAGTACACATCTCATTAAGTTTTGTGAAATTATATACAAAGAGCATTCTGTGTTGCACTATGCAATAGTAATGTTGGATAGTGATGGAAAACACTCAAAATTTTAACCTGAAGAATGAGATAAGCATTCAACTTTAAAAGTTAGGAAAAGACAAACAGAATGCTACAAATATGATGACTTCCATTTCTGGTTATATGGAAGACTAGATGTCCAGAGAAGTCTTCCCCTATGGAACTACAAATTCTGCACAAAATAAACTTTAGTGAAAAGTGACAGTCGCTCAGTCACGTCCTACTCTTTGCGACACCATGAACTATACATTCCTTGGACTTATCCAGGTCAGAATACTGGAGTGGGTAGCCTTTCCCTTCTCCAGGGGATCGTCCCAACCCAGGGATCAAACCCAGGTCTCCCTCATTACAGGCGGATTCTTTACCAGCTGAGCCAAAGGGAAGCCCAAAGGGAAAAAGTTGGGAAAAATCCTTAAAAGCACTTGGCTGGCCTATTGGGAAAAGGAGGAATATCCTTCCAATAAATAACAAGAAAGTAAAAATTCAGAGAAGTAAGCCTATGTGATGATGGTATTTGCCAGGAGGTGTCTGGCCATATGCCGAGGAGGACAGACAAAAGCATGAAGCCTGTAAAAAGCTGAGATGATAGACAGGAAAACATCCATATGAAGCCAGAATTCCAGAAAGGTTGTTCTAGGTACATTCAAGAGTGTTGACCAGGGATGTGGTGGTGAGGGTGGGGTGCCGTAGAAAGGGAGATAGTGGAGGGAATTTACCTTTGTCCTTAGATCTAAATAAAATGTAAAAACGGGGAAAAATACTTGGAGAATATCTGACCACAAGTTTGTCATCACATGTGTTTGAGGCCAGAATTTATACCATCACTGTTATCCACCACCTCCCCCAATCAATCTGAGCCAAATATTTGGTTAAAAGTACCCCCAAATATTTGGTTAACAGGAACAGAATATCAGAATAATTCTTAAGAAGGCAGAAGGATGGAAATAATAAGAGAAAAAAATTAATAAATAGAAAGTAAAGGAACAGTTAAGTATAGTCTTTTGAAAAGACTAATAGTAGTGATAACGGAGAAGGCAATGGCACCCCACTCCAGTACTCCTGTTTGGAAAATCCCATGGATGGAGGAACCTGGTGGGCTGCAGTCCATGGGGTCGCTGAGGGTCGGACACGACTGAGAGACTTCCCTTTCACTTTTCACTTTCCTGCATTGGAGAAGGAAATGGCAACCCACTCCAGTGTTCTTGCCTGGAGAATCCCAGGGATGGGGGAGCCTGGTGGGCTGCTGTCTATGGGGTCGCACAGAGTCAAACACGACCGAAGTGACTTAGCAGTAGCAGTAGCAGTGATAAAGCTTCAGAGTTGCCCAAGAGGAGAAAACACTAACAACATTAGCAATTGGAAAGAGGACATAATTTGCCAATAAATTTGAAACCAGGTGAAAGGCACAAACTCCTGCAACAGTGTTTCTCAGACTTCAGCTTGTATCACAATCACCTGGAAGCTTTTTAAGAAAACCGATTGACAGGACTCCTTCCTAGAGTGCCTGATTTAGGTCTGAGATGGAGTCTGAAAATTTGCAGTTTTAGTGAGTTCCCAGGTGATGAAACATTGAGAACACTGTCATGGGAAATATAAATTACCAAGCACATTCTGGAAGAAATGGAAGTTGTTTTCTAATCCAGTGCTTTCCTACCTTTTGCACATCGTGGCATGTACGCACAAAACCCAAGGACATCGTATGACACATGGGTAGGCAAATGAAACTGCCCTCGGCTGGCGACAATATGCTCTTGAATTCTGCTTATCCTGGGTGTGCCTTGACCTACCTGTTCTTTGCATCCCTGTGGATAGAAGGAGCAGTTTCTGGGCTCACTTGTAATCCACACTCCACATAGCAGTGTGCCTTGCTGCACTTGCTGGAGAGTGCTCTGCTAAGATTTATACTCAGATGTAATATTTATCTACTGCAGCATTAAAAACTACACCCCCCCTCAATTTAAACAGCTTAAAACAGCATTCATTTATTATCTCACAGTTTCTATGGGTCAGGAATCCAGATGTGGCTTAGTTGGGTCCTCTGGCTTGGGAATCTAACAAGGCTGCTGTCAAGGGGTGGGCCAGGAACCGCAATCGTCTTCTGGGGAAGAATTCACTTCCAACCTTACTCCACGTGGTTGTTGGAGGGAATTAGTTCCCCCACAGGCTCTTGGGCTGAAGTCTGCTTGGTTTCTCTGTTCTCTACAGGCCTTGGTTCCTTGGCATGTGGGCAGAGAAACTTTTCAAGGATTGTATATCAAGATGGATTGCCCAAACTTTCTCTGTTGGTCCTGAAAAGAATCATGAAAGAACAATAACTGTCATTCAAATTGAAGCTGAAAAGGCTGAATTATGGTTAAAGGAGCTGAAAGTATGAAGATTAATGCATACAAGAGGCAAGGGTCCCTGGTATCAGTATCCGGCCATTGATAAGGCATTTATTGGTCATTCTCCACAAGCAACTCCTGAAAACTAATATTTTATTTCTCTAAATACAAAATGTACTCTCTTTAGGCAAAAAGAAATTAATAAATATTAAAACAAAACAAAACAAAACAAAACAAAACAACTTGCTTCTCGCAAGAAAACAAGAAGAGACAGAATAAGAGCTATGCAGAAGTCCCGTTTCTGAAACCTAATCTCAGGATGGCATCCCATCCCTCTTGCTGTATTCTATTAGAAGCAAAGCAATAGGTGCGAGGGAATTGCACACGGCTTTGGAAACCAGGAGGTGGAGACCATTGGGAGCCGTCTTAGAAGTCTGCTTACTGCACGGGAAGAGATATCACTGGGTGGTAGCTTTAATGCACAGGCTCAGTTTTACTATTAATAGATAGTTCCAGATTACTACCTATCGCTGCAGGATGGCTGCCATTATTACAAATTCTCACCAACATTTGCCATTGTCAGACTAAAATTTTTGCCAATCTGGTGGGTATAAAACAAGAATTTGTATTTCTCTAGTAACTAATGATGGAGAAGGCAATGGCACCCCACTCCAGTACTCTTGCCTGGGAAATCCCATGGATGGAAGAGCCTGGTAGGCTGCAGTCCATGGGGTCGCGAAGAGTTGGACACGACTGAACGACTTCACTTTCACTTTTCACTCATGCATTGGAGAAGGAAATGGCAACCCATTCCAGTGTTCTTGCCTGGAGAATCCCAGGGACAGAGGAGCCTGGTGGGCTGCCGTCTCTGGGGTCGCACAGAGTCGGACATGACTGAAGCGACTTAGCAGCAGCAGCAGCAGTAACTAATGAAGTTTATTTACCATACAGATGTGTTCTTCTGTGCAAGAATGTTAATATTTGTCCATTTTTATATTAGAGTTTTATCTTTTTCTTATTGATTCAAAGGAGGTCATATGTCTGGTTACTAACCATGAGTCCACTACATGTGTAATGAGTATCTTCCTCCAGTTTTTGACCTCTATTTTCACTCTCTTGATATTGATATTCTTTGAGGAATAGCAGTTTTATTATTTTAATGTAGTTGAATTTATGCTTCCAGTTTTATGTTAAGAAATCCTTTGTTGCTTCAAAGCAAGAAAGGTAACGCTCTACGTAGTCTTCTGAAGTTTTAAAGTTCTATCTTTAAGTCCTGTTTCTCTGGAGAAGTGATTTCTGTGTACAGTTGTTAGATAGTTCACTTAACTTTTTCCCTTGTATGGCTAATCATTAACATTGAATAGTCCATCTCCTCATCCTAGTCCACAATGTCATGCATAAATTTTCCTTATATAAACAGATTCATAGGTCTTATTCTGTATGTGGTTTTGTTCCACTGAGCTATCTCTGAACTGATAACATGTTCATAATTATTAATTACTTTATAACAAATCTTCATATCTGGTAGTAGGACCATTGATTCTCTTGATTCTTCTCCAGGATTGTTTTGGCCATTCTTGGCTCTTGGCTCTCCTGTATCTTAGAAGCAGCTTGTCATGTTCTATGCATAGAATATCATTAACTCTATAGGTAATTTTAGCAAAATATTGTTTACTTCCTCACTAATGTCCTTTACTGATGTTTCATGATTTTTTTCCATAAAGGATTTGCCCATCACTTGTTAGATCTATTCCAAGTGCCTTAAGTTTTTTGTTTCTACTGTAACTAGTATCTTTCTTTTAATTGTGTCTTTTATATATTTATTGCTAAAGGGTAGATTTACAATTATGTTTTGTGTTTCGATCTAACAGTGGCCTGAAAACTTGTTTTCCCAGGTCTTTTCTGGTTTTAGTACCAAGGTTGTGCTAGCCTTAGGTAATGAGTTGGGTAATAGTCCCTTTATTTTTCTATTCTGCAAGATTTCATGTATGATTGGAACTGTCTTCAGTGTTCGACTGTGCTTGCCTTTAGAAATAGTGAGACCTTATGTTTACTTTGTTGGAAAATTTGTTACTACTAATTAAATTACTTTAATGATAATAGAAGAATGTTCTGTCTGGTGTGCCATGTAAGCAAACTCATGTGTTCTGAATGGGCATCAGTTTTTAAACTCTCACACCTGAGGAGGCCAAGGAAGCTAGGTAAGGAGTGAACATGGGCTGTAGGAGCCTCTGGCCTGGTTGTCTCTGGCCATAAGCATCCTCATCTCCTTACTTCACTGTGCCTTTGATGTATATTACTAAAGCTTTTTGATCTCTCTGTAAAGATCTTGAACAATTTTGTTAGATTTATTCCAGGGTACCATAGAACTTGTTGCCATTATAATTGGCATCTTTTTTCCAAGGCTGAGCCCCTTAGCTGTGTGACTCTGAGAAGGTTACTTAACCTCTCTGTGCCTCAGTTTATTCATCTGTAAAATGGGGTTAATGTACTCTTGCTTGACATGGGATAACTGGATATAATTATAGTGGTGTATTCATTTTTTAATTGCTCATGCTGCTGCTACTAAGTTGATTCAGTCGTGTCCGATTCTGTGCGACCCCATAGATGGCAGCCCACCAGGCTTCCCCATCCCTGGGATTGTCGAGGCAAGAATACTGGAGTGGGTTGCCATTTCCTTCTCCGATGCATGAAAGTGAAAAATCAAAGTGAAGTCGCTCAGTCATGTCCGACTCTTAGTGACCTCATGGACTGCAGCCTACCAGGCTCCTCCATCCATGGGATTTTCCAGGCAAGAGTACTGGAGTGGGGTGCCATTGCCTTCTCCATTAATTGCTCATAGACCATACTTTTTAAAAAGATTGGTACTTTAAAAATTTTTTTTTCTAATTATTTGTTGCTGAAACACAGATGTGCAATTTTACTTTATCAACTGATCTTATTTATGGCAAATTTACCAAACTCTCCTATTCTAATTATTTTTCTATGTAATAGCTTTTGTATGTGTATGCCGTGATAGGAGGAAGGTTAGGAATCATTGCCTTGGAGAAAGTTTAGTCTTGGTTTCTTCATCTATAAAATGCGATTGAAAAAGTATCTGCTTCATAAGATTGTTATGAGGATTAAATGAGTTAATCCAAGTCAGGCAACAAAACAGTACCTGGTAAATAGTAAGTGTTTAATTTCTGCTAGCTGTTACCCTGGGCTTCCCTGGTAACTCAGATAGTAAAGAATCCGCCTGCAATGGGGAGACCCAAGTTTGATCTTGGGTCTGGAAGATCCCCTGGAGAAGGGAATGGCAACCCACTCCAGTATTCTTGCCTGGAGAATCCCATGGACAGAGGAAGCTGAAGGGCCACAATCCATATGGTCCCAAAGGGTCAGTCCCCACTGAAGCGACTAAGCATGCACCTTATCCTGCCTCTTACCCTCCTGCAGGCTTATCCTGATACACTAGGCTTTCAGCAGTGGTTTTGACGTTTAGGTCTGATACCCGCTTTTAGAACCTGATAGAAGTTTTGGATCCTTACCCCAGAAAAATGCAAAGATAGATAACTTTGCATGTAATTTGAGGAATCTCAAGATCCCCTTATCTTCCCCAACCTCTGAAAGGTTTATAGATTAAGGTTGGAAATCCTGCTCTAGAACATTTCTCCTGGCTTCCTGGAGGAGTTCAAACTATTCTAGTGGAATACCCTGTGCTGCTGATCCTGCTGCTAAGTTGCTTCAGTAGTGTCCGACTCTGTGCGATCCCATAGACAGCAGCCCACCAGGCTCCCCCGTCCCTGGGATTCTCCAGGCAAGAACACTGGAGTGGGTTGCCATTTCCTTCTCCAATGCATGAAAGAGAAAAGTGAAAGTGAAGTCGCTCAGTCGTGTCCGACTCTTATCGACCCCATGGACTACAGCTTATCAGGCTCCTCCGTCCATGGGATTTTCCAGGCAAGAGTACTGGAGTGGGGTGCCATTGCCTTCTCTGGGGATTAACCTGTAGATTGGGCTTAATGTACTCTGCTTCTAGTCTGACTATGACATTGTGCCCTGTCTGATTAGATGGGATGCCATCCTGCTCCTCTGACACGCGGCCCAGCTTGTGTAATCAGGGCCAGATCTTAGCTTCCTTTTCAAGCCTGTATCTTGGCAGACAGCTCAGCACCCCTGACATTGCTGAGATACGGCCCAGTGCTATAAAGGTTTATCTCCAGGGCAGGGTTTCTCTGTGTTGGCACTGTTGGTGTTTACGCTGGGCAATTTTCCGTTATGTGTCTGTGTGTAGGGGCTACTCTGTGCCTTCTAGAACATTTAGCAGCATCCTTGACCTCTACTCATTAGATACCATTAGCATCTCCCAATTATAATAATCTAAAATCTCTCCAGACATTGCCACATGTCCCTTGGTGAGCCAAAATTGCCTCTGGGTGAGTCACTATTCTAGGGTGCTTAAGCTTATGCCTGCTGCCTGGAGTCCTGCTGTCTGCTGAGAGACCTCCGCAATACCAACTGCAAGCCAAGTTCTGCAAAGACAGCTTGCTCCTAAGTTTCACAAAGCCATGTTCTGCCTTCCAGTACAGAGGCCACTGTAACTCTTGCAGCATCTTGCTGGTGCCAGTGGTTTGCCTGGACTACTAATTGTTCTGTCTCAAGATACAATTTTCTCTGGCTTGAGTGAATAGCTCTTCACAACCTACACACATCCCACCCTCCAGCCCACCTCCCCAACACCTGCTAGCTTTTCCACAGGGACGGGGTGGGGTTTATTTCAGTCTTTGAATCCAGTTGAGATCCGGTTAGTTCTTCTAAGAGTAGCTATGTTGTGAGATATGGCAGTGAGAAGTTTGTTTTCTTAGAAAAGTAATCTTCACAGTGGTTTTATGTGAGAGAGCCTGTCCTTTTCCCCTGTAAGTGGAGGCAGGGTTTTCTGAAGGCGATAAATTGCCCCATTCTATCGTGCCACAAGTCAGCTGGGAATGAAAAGCAGAACAACAGAATTGCAGCCTTAATAGATGCCAGCAACACAAAGGTGGTGAGCTTAATAACAGAGCCTTAGAGAGAGGGAGGAAGATTGATTGATTGACTGAAAGCTTAGAGCAGAGAACAGAACGAGAGAAAGAACACTGTGTAATGCTTTTCAAAGAGAACTTATCTAAGAACCCCAGGAGGGAGAGAGAAGAGAAAGAAAGTATAGAACAAATCGTACCTTGCAGTACCCCAAACCTGCCCTGGCTCATTACAGTGGGGCAGGGAGCACTGAAAGGTGTCCTCCACAGGCTGACACAGACTTTGACATGGGGAGAAAATCCATTCAAGCAGGCAGGAAGTGGTATCCAATGGCTTTGAGAAGTTAGAAGATCCTCTCTCTCTCCTGTGGAGTATAGTGACTTTCCTTGGCAAAGCTTTTCCCCTCTTGTTGCTCTGTCATCTTTTGGATGTTTCCCTCATCTTTGTGACCAGGATGGTTCGTTCTCCCACCCGTGTCCCTGCTAGTAGAAAGAGGGAAAGGGTAGACACACCCCTTACTCTTAAAGGCTTAACCCAGAAGCTGCACACAATATTTTGGCTCATGTCCCATTGGCAGAACCTAGTCATGTGGCTACACCACGTGGCCACACCTAACTGCGAAGGAAGCTGGACATTCTGGAAGGTCACCTGCCCAGATAAAATCAGATGTTCTCTCTGAGAGGTTTCTTCACCACCTCTAGCCTGAGGTCTTCTTGGCCGCAGACTTTCCTCCACATTTAATTTTCAAAATGCCCCCAAGAACCTGTCTGGGAGATCTATCCTCGGAAGACAGAAGATGGAGAGGCAAACAGTGGGCAAAGATGGAGTCCTCTTGAACAAAAATGGGGTGCTAAGCACATAGATTTTGTTTAAAAACTCCTAAAAGGGAGGTGTCTATAACGCCATCAGGCAGGCAAAGCCACCTCATCTTGTTAGGGCCCTGCTTCTATCAATACCCGAAAAGTTGCTAAAAACTGCTGTGAAACTCAAGAGAAGATAGAGGCAACGCTGTGGGCTGATAGCGAAGGGCACCTGCTTGTTGAACTAGGATCTGAAATGCACCCACTGTTCCAAGGCAGTCATCCCTGGTAATGTTCATCTTCCAAAGGAGTGAAATTTAATTTGTGGATGCTAGCACATTTCTGCTGCTGCTGCTGCTAAGTCGCCTCAGTCGTGTCCGACTCTGTGCAAACCCATAGATGGCAGCCCACCAGGCTTCCCCGTCCTTGGGATTCTCCAGGCAAGAACACTGGAGTGAGTTGCCATTTCCTTCTCCAGTGCATGAAAGTGAAAAGTGAAAGTGAAGTTGCTCGGTCGTGTCCAACTCTTAGTGCATTCTGAGACTAAAAGAATTCGAGACCTAGAGGGGGAATGTCTAGGCCATACTGGAAAAGATGCTTCATTATACTGAGAACCTCTGGATTATGCAGAATGTGGTCTCTTGGCTGGAAAATCACAGCAGTCTAGACTTCAGTGTCAAAAGATCCAGAGGTCTGTGGTTACAGGACGTCATAGGATTTGTAAAGCAGTGAAGACAGAAATGGAAATTAGGAAAGAACTATTTATATGAAAGATATTAAGGTCCGTCTAGTCAAGGCTATGGGTTTTCCAGTGGTCATGTATGGATGTGAGAGTTGGACTGTGAAGAAAGCTGAGAGCCGAAGAATTGATGCTTTTGAACTGTGGTGTTGGAGAAGACTCTTGAGAGTCCCTTGGACTGCAAGGAAATCCAACCAGTCCATTCTGAAGGAGATCAGTCCTAGGTGTTCATTGGAAGGACTGATGCTAAAGCTGAAACTCCAGTACTTTAGCCACCTCATGTGAAGAGTTGACTCATTGGAAAAGACTCTGATGTTGGGAGGGATTGGGGGCAGGAGGAGAAGGGGACAACAGAGGATGAGATGGCTGGATGGCATCACTGACTCGATGGACATGAGTCTGAGTGAAGTCCGGGAGTTGGTGATGGACAGGGAGGCCTGGCGTGCTGCGATTCATGGGGTTGCAAAGAGTTGGACACAACTGAGTGACTGAACTGAAGTGAACTGAACTGATATATAATTTTATGAGTTTTTTTTACATTTAAATCAACTTTTTAGAACAGTTTTAGATTTACAGAAAAACTGAAAAGATAGTGCAGTTTCCATACATATCTTATATATTAATTTTATTTTCAGAGATAAATGAATTTATTACAGCACAGCAGGAAGCATGGACATCTGCATATTTGTATCTTATATTTTTACCCGAAGACTTTCTTATTCTGAAATATTTTAATAAGGAAATAAAGAACAAAAGTTGGTCTGTAGTAGAAAATCAGAAAACGTACCATTTTCACTGTTTTGCCACTCCCTAAACGTGAGATTTTTTTAGCAAATCACTTAAACAACTTTGAATCCAAGTTTTGTCACTTATCAAACAGAAATAAAACTAGTGTTTCATACAGTTGCTATGGTGACAACATAATAAAGTACACCTGTGAAATGTCTGTATATGGACCTATTGTAAACTCTGGAACACTGGTCAAATTGTAGTTCTAGTAATTATTCTGCAGGGCCCTGTGATATTTTGAGTGATTGAATACAGTACGTGAGCTGACATTCAAGAGTTACTGTCATTAGCTTGTCGTAGTGTGGGCAGCTGACTCAAGTGAGGGTTGCTAAATTGATGTTGGAAAAATATTAAAATCATTAAACAATTGAATTTCTACTTGTAAAAACAAGTGAAGATTTTCCACTATGAAAATAAATATCATAAAATTTTAGGTGATCTAATAAAAATTTTCCCCAAATAAAACATTTAATATGAATGATGAAGAGTGTGAAAAAGAAATAGTCCTTAAGTGTCTCAAGTTTACTGTCCCTACCTCCTAGGATAAGGAGTGGAAACAATGTATCTGGAGGGGTTTTATGAACCAGAGGGGAAACAAGGATTTTCCTAACTTGCTGAGGGACTTGGGGAGGTTTGTAATAGATGGTTATCAATGGTTATCTCTGGGTGATGGGATTTGGAGGTAATTTTTTTTCTACTTTTTAACCTGCCTAAATTTCCTACAATGAACATGCATTGTTCTTTTGTAATAAAAGTTGTTTAAATGCTAAGTGTTGTCAATGTTCCAAGTAGATAGATGGTGGGTTACCTTACCCTGTTAAAACAAAAACTATGAATCCTTTACTTACTTTTTGCTGGCTAAAAAAAAAAGAGCTATGGATCTTGAAAAGCCCTAACAGCTACTAAGCATGTTCTTCACACTTCACGTTTCCAAGATAAGTCACCAAGAAGGTGGAAAGAGTCATAAAATCAGTGGACAAAGTGTACACTACTTCAGTCGCTTTTGAGATCCACAGTATCTCATCAGTCTCAGGTATACAAGCTTGAATTTTCTCTTTAATATAACAACTAGTCTTGAAAGAAAAGCTGCTTAACAGTCACCTGAAAATTCAAGAGAGCACTAAAAATAAAGAACAAATTTTTTTTTTTTTTTCAAAAGCACGGTCCACACAAACTGGCTTGAATAAACACATTATTGAAAGTAGATACCATACGTTAACCCTGCCCTTTATTTGTGGAGGTCATTGTTTTACATGATTTGCTGTTGTTTAGTTGCAAAGTCATGTCTGACTCTTGTGTGATCCTGTGGACTGTAGCCCACCAGGCCCCTCTGTTCATGGGATTTCCCAGGCAAGAATACTGCAGTGAGTAGACATTCCATTCTTCAGGGGATCTTCCTGACCCAGGGATTGAACTGGTGTCTTCTTCATTGGCAGGCAGATTCTTTACCACTGAGCCACCAGAGAAGCCCATTTTATGTAATTGAAAGTGAAAATGAAAGTGTTAGTCACTCACTTTGACCCCATGTCTGACTCTCTGTGACCCCAGTGACTAGCCCACCAGGTTCCTCTGTCCATGGGATTTCCCAGGCAAGGATACTGGAGTACGTAGCCATTTCCTTCTCCAGGGGATCTTCCCAACCCAGTGATGGAACTCAGGTCTCCTGCATTCCAGGCAGATTCTTTCCATCTGAGCCAACAATTGGGAAGGCCCCAAATAAGACGCAGGTGTTGGGGATGTAATATTGGTCTTTGCTACTCAAGTGTTGTCCCCTGACCTTACCTGGGAGGCTGTTTGACAATCAAAATCTCAACCGCTACACCCTAGATCTGCATTTTGACAGGCTCTGCATGTGATAGGTGATTTGTAGGCACATTTAACTTTAAGAACCATTGATCTATTGTATGTTCAGCTCTTTCTGAGCTGCCCTATCTGATGGTATTGGCTAAGAGATCCAGCTGTTTTAGAAGCACTTATGGAATGTGGAGGTCAGTCATTGGTATCAGCACTTCCAAGAAGCTCATCTTTGTTGATTCATCTAAAAAAGCCTGTCCAAACCAGTCAGGAGTAAAGATGAAAGGTGGGGTAATCGTTTAAAGAAATTATCAGAGCTTTGTGCAACGCCCCCATATTTCAGAAATTCATTGTAATATTTTTAATAATAATTGAAAAGAATATAATGTTAATCAACAAGAAATTAAAGAAGTTATGGTGCATCTAATAGCTGCAAAGTAGCTATTAAAAATCATGTCACAGGAGAAAGTTTATTGGCTTGGGAAAATACCCACATCATATTCCTAAATGAACAAAGCTGACTACAAAATATGGCCTGATTCCATTTTCATGTTTTAAACAGTGGCTCAGATGGTAAAGCGTCTGCCTACAATACGGCAGACCCAGGTTCGAGCCCTGGGTTGGGAAGATCCCCTGGAGAAGGAAATGGCAATCCACTCCAGTACTATTGCCTGGAAAATACCATGGACAGAGGAGCCTGGTAGGCTACAGTCTATGGGGTCGCATAAGAGTCGGACAGGACTGAACAACTTCACTTTCATATGCGCAACAAGAAAAACTGAAAGAACATACTCCAATGTGTTAGCAATGGTTACAGATTTAAAGTGATTTTTTTTTCACTGCACTTTTCACATTTTCTGCATCAAAGCAATGTTCATTTTGTACAAAGAGAAAAAGTAAGTGTTATAACCAAAGGACAGAATCCTGTATTTCTGGCTATAAATGATAGAATTTTTTTTTTTTTCAAGTGGACACTCATTTCTGCTTTGAATCAACTAGAGCCAATATTCAATATTGACACTGACTTACTTTTGCACTAGAGCCATGGGTTTTCATCTTGGCTACATATTGTTGTCACCTGGGGAGCTTCAAAACAAACAACAACAAAAAAGAGCTGGTTTCTGCCCCAATACCCCTTGGCACTTGGAATTTTAAAAGTCTCCTCAGAGTTGAGAACCACTCAACTGGATGGAAGGATATTCATGGTTAGTTCATTTATGAAAACAACTTACTACATTATGTGTTTCAGTTATGAAACCCTAGGGTTATATATTTTAGGTTGTTTATTAAAGTATGGTTTTTAAAATCCTCCCACTACCATTTTATTTAGCAATATGCAACAAACATTTGGTGAACATCTAGACTATTTTGTCCCCTGTGAGTCCCACAGTAACCCAGAAGGTCAGTCGGAGAGGTATCAAGTCCATCGCATGGAGGGGATGGCTCAGATCTCACGGTTCTTTATGGAGAGGGCTCAAATCTGGATTCCCAGAAGCTGAAGCCACTGTTCTTCCTTCCATCACCACGTGGTTCCTAGTGTTCCAAATTTATGTTCAGCTTTGAGAAGGCGTTTTTCTAGTTCACGGTTCTTTTTCTTTAAACACAGCTCAAGCATACTTAGTTTATATCTGAGGGATGTGCAAGAGTCTTACTTTACATTGAACATTAGGTTCTGTCAGCTCAGAGATTTCTGAGGACCTCTGTCATGATCATCATTTTGTTGCCAGAGCTGTCACCAGATCCTTGCTCAAAACTCAGCAACCCCCATCTTTAACAGGAGCCAATATAAATCTGTAAGTCAGAGAGTCTGAAAATAAGAAAGGAAGCTATAGGAAGAGAAAAACAAAAACCAGATGGAACCAACTGGAACCAAGATGGCAATGAATCTGACCCTCAACAGATCCTGAGTCTCATTACATGCTGATTTCACTACATTAGCATGTTAAATGACACACTTCCGGGTGTGGCACCAAAACTGGAAGTAAAGGACCAAAAAAGGATAAAAAGAGGGTGGCACCCCTCTTCCTCAGACAGCCCTGCCCCTTCCCTGGAAAACTACCTCGTGTACCTCCCCGTCATCAGCTTCACTCCTCCCTGTTTTCACTCTAAAATCAAATCCTTCTTGCCAGGAGTGCGAGAAGTTCATTTGTGAACAAAGTTCCCACTTCTCCATTCTCTGGCCATTGAATAAAGCTTGCACTGCTTCAGTCTCAGCTTTGGTTTTATTTTCAGCTGCACCAACCCTAACAGGAAAAGAAATTTCCCCACACAGGCAGAGGGCCATGGCCAGACTAGGGTCTGAGCAGGGTCCACAAGACTTAAATTGGTAACACTTTGGGGGGCTTAGGTGCTAAGGGGTTCAGAGCTGCTGAGTTAAGACAACCGGAGACTTGGTGTGACATATCCCAGCTGAATTTGGATTTTAGCAATAGTGTTCTACAAGAAGAGTCCACTGGAACCAGCTGTAATTTACCTACTGTCAAACAATTCTGGTAGCTTAGCTGCTAAGTCGTGTCTGACTCTTGCGACCCTATGGACTGTAGCCTGCAGGGCTCCTCTGTCCATGGGATTCTCCAGGCAAGAATACTGGAGTGGGTTGCCATTTCCTTTTCCAGGGAATCTTCCCAATCCAGGTATTGAACCCAGGTCTCCTGCATTGCAGGCAGATTCTCTATCCACTGAGCTACTAAAATGCAAATTGTATAGAAGACTATTTCTCTGAATATTTTAGTAATTTTTAATGGAAAATGGTTACGGTGTTTTTCTAAATCCCAGCACTAAAAGAAACAACCAAATCTGACTGAAACCACAAGTCCTCCCTGTTGGTGGTGAGTAGTCAAGGGCGGCCTTGGTTGCCCTTGGAGCCCGCAGGTTGACAGTCGTGCAGTTGCTGCCACCTCGTGGGCAGTTCAGATAGTGCAGCCAGAGAGGCAGCCTTGGCCACCCAAGGGAGCAAGAGCTCCACAACCCAGCTAGTCACTGACACTTTTATAATGCTTCAGCTGAGCTCACTTACTACGTTGGAAGCCGAAAAGCCTGTGTGGTTTATTATGGGTTTGTGGTGTTTATTAATCCACGATATTGTTTTTGATAGACAACCTAAGATTAAGACTAACAAAAGTCTCTGGGAATGTGGACTCAATAATTTTGTTGGCTTGGGAACAAAGAAGAAAGTCAGTAAATAGTACCTAGATCCTCCAGTAATTACTCCATCTTATAAATTACTGTTTTCTCTTATTCCAGCTCATAGTCTGTCATTCTAGAAAGTATGATATATTAATTTTTAGCTAAGAAATATCCACAGGGAGTAATCAGAGTCGGCACTGTACAGGTGTTTTTCCAATTATAAATGACATCAGAACACCGAATATTAACAAAGTGATTTTCACCTGCTTATTAAACATCCAGAGATACATACACACTGAATCATGTTGTTCTAGCTGACATATGAAAGGTTATATGTTATTCAAGAAAGAAACATCCACCTTCAAGGTGCCATCATGGAAATTCCTTCCTATTCTTTTTCTTTTTTTCCTTTTAAATTTTATTTAAATATTAATTATTATTAATAGTTAAGTCCTACACAATAAAAATATGAAATTGATCATGGCTGACCCCACCACTCAGCTTAAGAAGGGAAGTGAAGTCGTTCAGTCGTGTCCAACTCTTTGAGACCCCATGGACTATAGCCCACTAGGCTCCTCTGTCCGTGGGAATTCTCCAGGCAAGAAGACTGGAGTGGATTGCCATTTCCTTTTCCAGGGGATCTTCCCAACCCAGGGATCAAACCTGGGTCTCCCACATTGCAGGCAGACTCTTTACCCTCTGAGCCACCTGGGCTACAGCTTAAGAAACACAATGTAATCAACATGGGGGAACCTCTATGAACCACCACTGCGTGCTCTTCCTTCCCACCACTTCACACTCTCCACTCCCATGAACCCCTGAATTTGGTGTCTGTCCTTCCCATTTGTCTCTTTATGCTTTGTATACAGAGATATATAGTGTTTTCTATACATGTATATGTACATATATAGTGTGTTTTCACGTTTTAAAAACTGTGTTTAAATGGCTTTTTTTTCTGTAACTTGAATCTTTTTTCCTTCAATGTTATGATTTGTGAGATTCAGCCATTGCATTGCCTTCCTAGGGCTACTGTAACAAGTTGGCATAAATTGGTGTCTTAAAACAATAGAAATTCATTCTCTCACAGTTCTGGGAGCTAGAAGCTGTAATCAAGATATCCTCAGGGCTTTCCCTCCCTCGGGACACGAAGGAAGCATCTGTTCGTTCCCTGCCTCCTCCAGCTTCTAACAGCTTCAGACGCTCCTCGGTTCGTGGCTCCACCACTGCAGTCTGTCTCCACCTTCACATGGCCTTCTGTCCTATGTCTGTGTCATTGGATTTAGGACCAATCCTATAATCCCGGATGATCTTCTCCCAAGATCATTACCTACATGTGCAAAGCCTCCAGATATTATGTGGTGGAGGCAGGTTTCCAACCCACACATTTTGACTAACTCCTGATAGTTGGATTACATGTCTCTAAACTCAGGTGACTGGGACTTCTGGTTATTTAAATAAAAGGCATTTTGTGTGGCATTGGTTCTAAAGCTCAGCCCGAATAGGTGAAAACTGGTCCTGCGAGGTTACAGGTGGAAGCAATGGCACACTAGCTGGGGAGGCAAGAAATCTGGGTTCTGGAGTCAGTCCCCTGCATGCGCGCATGCTAGGTCACTTCAGTCGCATTCGACTCTTTGCGACCCTATGGACTGCAGCCCACCAGACTCCTCTGTCCATGGGATTCTCCAGGCAAGAATACTGCAGTGGGTTGCCATGCTCTCCTCCAGGGGATTTTCCTGACCCAGGGATTGAACCACGTCTCATATCTCCTGCACTGACAGGCAGATTCTTTACCACTTGCGCCACCTGGGAACTCCCAGTCAATCCTCTCTTGACCCCAAAACTCAAAGGGACAGGAAGGCATTTTGTTCCTGTTCCTCTTCCAAACCATTTACCTGACTTAACTGGCAGGGAGGTTGAGAAGAAATAGCTACTGGCTCACTCCCTCAGTTTGGACTTGAAGTGCAGAGTGGGATTTTTAAAAATACTTACTTTTTCCTTTTTTATTACTAAAGTAAATAATCTTATGGAAATTTGAAAATGTACGGGAAAATTACTTTTAAGCCCACTACTCTAATCTATTTCTCATATGCACAGTTTTACAGTTGTAATCATTTCAATCTAATTTTATAACTTATAATAATATATCATTTTCTTTGTTGCTATATAATCTTCATAAATAATTTTTTTAAGACAAGTATTTTCATCTCCATTTTAAAGTTGCAGAAACGGAAGCTCAGGAGACCGACTTACTAAAGATCCCACAGTTAGTAAGTGATAAAGCTGAGGACCATAAAGAAATTGTAATTTATAGTGCCTAAAACCCTGTAATTGGTTCAAGGTTATATTCACATATGCGGATATTTCTAGTAACCATCCAGTAACATTTTTACAACAACTTCCAGTTGTCTATGGCCACATAACAAAGTACCTCAAAACTTGGTGCCTTAAAACAATGGTTGCTTTTATTTTCCTTGTGGATTTGTAATTTGGGTAGGGCTTGGCAAGGACAGTCTGTCTTCACTTCCCGCGGCATATCTGGGGGTGGCTAGACTGGTGGTGGGACCACCTGCAGACTTGCTTAGTCATAGGTTGCGGGTGATGCTGGCTGGGAGCCGGGACTGCAGCTGAGCTGTGACCAGCGCACCTCCACACAGCCCTTCCCTGTGGCTGCCCGGCCGCCTCCCACAAGGGGAGCTGGGTTCCAAAGGCAAACATGAAAAGAAACAAGGCAAAACTGCCTCCCCTTTTGTGGTCTTGAGAAGTTATACAGGATCACTTCTGCCATGTTGTGTTAATATTTGTTAGAAGAAAGCCATAGAGTTGAGTCATTTTCAAGAGAAGGGGAATTAGGCTCTATCTTTGGTTGGGAAGGATATCAAAGAATTTGCAAACATGTTTTGAGACCTCACAATCTGCCCATTGGACATGAATTATTTACATTTCCCACTACATGTACGATATACTCCCTCCCCCCTTTCTAGATCCTTCAAACATTGTCCCTATGGTAGCATCAGGTTTTAGGTCCGTGATCAGGTCCCGGGATGGTTGAGGCTCTTTGGGTTCTGTCCCCCGAGTGTAACTCCTCCCAGTCTGAAGATCTGTGAACCAAGAGAAAAGCTGTCTGCCCACCACACCCAATACACAGAGGTGGGTCAAGCAACGGACACTGATGTTCAAAACGGGAAGCACACAGCAGTCCCTGGCCCACAGCCATTCTGAAATCGCATGAGCCTGTGCTGCCAGTTCCCTCAGTCTTACTTTCTAGAAGTCGTTCGCGATAGCTGGACTCAATTGCACCCTCTGAGTCATTATTTTAGCTCATCTTTGCAGCTGAGTAGTTCTCTTAGACAGCTGATTCATTTTTTTTTAAAGTCTATTTATTTATTTTTTTTTGGTCTTCCTTTCTGCGAGCAGAGGCTACTCTTTGTTGCGGTGCACAGGCTTCTCATTGCTGGAGCTTCTCTTGCTGTGGAGAACCGGCTCTAGAAAGTGGGCCCAGAAGTTGTGGTGCACAGGCTTAGCTGTCTGGTGGCATGTGGGATCTTCCCAGACCAGGGATCCGACCTGTGTCCCCTGCCTTGGCAGGCAGATTTTTTACTAGGGAAGTCTCCTCGTAGACTGCTTCTTGCCCTTTGAGGATTCGAAGGCCTGAATGTCTCTTTTGGCCTAAGCTGATTATAATTTTTTTTTTAAATGTAGGCTTCTTACCAATCAATTTATAACCAACTCCATTTAGCAAAAGTCATACCCACAAATCTCATTTCACCTGTCTCTACCTTAGTGTATCCCAAACTGCTGTCTGAGAACATCCTTATGGTCTGCAGGTCTTTCGTACACTTGAAAGTATGTAGGAAGCAACACCTTAAAACTACCTGAGGTCTTTACCTGACCGCCTTTTTGGAGCAGTCTCTCAGAGCTATCTGAGGTGCTGCCTTCCAGGCTGCAGTCCTCATTTTGCCCCAAATAAAACTTAACTCACAAATCTCAAAAAAACAAAACAAAACTGCCTGAAGTCTTAACAAAGAGCTCCATAGTCACACCCCTGGCTTATCTCCGGGCCGTGTTTCATGACCATGCTCCAGATTTGATCTTCACAGGAAGCCACTTTTGCTAAAAGGAGAGGTGAGGAAGAAGAAACTGTTAACCTAGCAATTCCTGTTTGCTAGATATTTAACAGTTCTTTCTTTAGTTTCTCTCTCCTCTTGCATTTTATTGTAGTAAGAACAACCAGGCAGCAATTCTTCAATTCTTCAATTCTCTTCCTGAAAATCTCCTTAGGTCATTCAGGTAATTTGGTGTATTTTCTATCTTCCATGTTACCGTAAGTGTCGCCAAACTTTCAGTCACTATACATTTCCCCCAAGTAACATTTCCTCACTTTCCTGTCAGCCCTAACCAATAACATCTTCAAGAACCATGAGGTTCCCTCGAATGGTCTCTTGAAGACCCTCCCAAATTCCTGCCCAATCTCGAAGTCGTTGCCATATATTTTCACTTTTTTTTTGTCATGATACCAAAACCTGTTCTAGTTATCTGTTGCTACAATACAAACCACCCAAAACTTTCATGACTTGAAACAGCAATGATATTAATCTACAATTTCGGAAGAACTTAGAGGATAGTTTCTCTCTGCTGAACTCAGTGTCAGCTGGGCCACCTCAAGAATTAGTGGCTAGATCACCCGAAAACTCACTCACTGATCTGTCTAGTGGCTAACACTGGCTGTCTGCTGGGAGCTCATTGTTAACCGTTGCTGGAATACCTACACTTGACAACGTGTGACCTGCGTGTGAACTTTCCCTGCAACAGCTTGGCTTTGTCACTAAATGGTGAAGATATCCAAGAACAAGCATTCCAAGAGAGGGAGGCAGAGGAAAACTCCGAAGTCACTTAGTATTATTTCTGCCACATTCCATTCTTTAGACATGAGTCACTGAGTCTGGGCCATGTATAAGTGGAGGGGAATTGGACTTCACCTATTCCTGGAAAAGTAGTGTTAGTTGCTCAGTCATGTCTGACTGTTTGCAACCCATGGACTGTAGCCCATCAGGCTCCTCTGTCCACGGGATTTTCTAGGCAAGAATACTGGAGTGATTAACTATTCTCTTCTCCAAGAGATCTTCCCGACCCAGGGATCGAACCTGAGTCTTCCACATTGCAGGCAGATTCTTCACTGTCTGAGCCAGCAGGGAAGCCCACCTATTGCTGGGAGGAGTGTCAATTTGAGGGCTTGCTTTAAAACCACCTATAAAATGGCATCCTTAACACCATTTTGCAGATGCAAAAGAGACTTCAGAGACGGATTTGCTGAAGCTCTTACAATTAGTAAGTGATAATATTTAGAACCATAGAGTGTACTCTCCATAGTTAATTGCAAAATACCTCATGTACAATCTGTAAAGTGCTATAATGCTACGCTTCACCTAGGAAAGCAGAGGTGTAGATGTGTGAAGGAGAGGGAGGCCATGGCAAAAACTTTCTAGTAGGCCTTTGCACACATAAAATACTCCAATAATGTTAGAATATACACAGAGCACTAGTTCATGCATGTAATATCTGCGAAAATTCTCAAATGGCACATTTCTGGTTTCATATGATTTCAATTGTTAATTGAGTGAACATTAAGATGATTTCAGTTGAACTTTTCTAGCTTCTTAACACAAAGATAATAACCCACCAGCCATATGGGTTATGAATCAAGGAACTTGATTATTTTTTGTGTGTAATGAAACAAGAATTTATTCTGCTGTTAGTGTTCTTTTTTAATATAATTTTTCTTTATTTAGATGGTTATTTTTGGCGGTGCTGGGCCTTCATTGCTGCATGGACTTTTCTCTAGTTGTGGCAAGTGGAGGCTACTCTCTGTTTGCGATGCTTGGGCTTCTCATTGTGGTGACTTCTCTTGTTGTGGGGCATGGGTTCTGGGCGCTGGGATTTCAGTTGTTCCGGCTCCCAGGCTCCAGAGCACAGGCTCAACAGTTGTGCCGAACAGTCTTAGCTGCTCCAAGGCATGTGGAATCTCCCTGGACCAGGGATCAAACCCATGTCTCCTGCACTGGCAGGCGAATTCTTTACCCCTGGTCAGCTTCTTTTAATGACGTGTTAAAATTGTTCTTTTAGAGAATCAAACTGTCATAATGGCCAAAAACATCTTCGGTCCTGACTTCAGAGCACCTAACCAAGTTCTACACTTCTATCAACCACTCTCTAGTTTGACGTGCAATGCACCGGCTCCATCCATATTTGCTAAGTAACTGAACACAGGGGAGCCCTTTAATATAACATGATATTGGGCTTTTTGGATATAAAGAGCGAATATGGTCACCAACTTTTGCCCATTGGCATTCTTGGTCTCAAAGTTAAATTTTGATGAGTGATCAGTTTTCCTTGACAAATACCTCGTGTTTCTTTATCTTAAACGGCATTTACCTTTGTCTGTGTGTTTGCGTTTGAACACAAGCGCACGTCCTTATGTGAGTGTGTTCCAGCTAGTTTCCCAGTTGTTTATTGCTGATAGGCCTTTGAATTTTCCTGGCAAGCCTGTTGTTTTGCAATGAGGAAAAACAATCAAATGATGATATATTAAATAAAGTGTTGTGTCCAGCAATGTAACTAAATATCTTCTGAGAAATAAAAATAACTTTCCCTGACACTATTATGTCCTTAATGATCATGTTTTGTCTGTGTAGTTTTTCTGGAACAAAACACCAGTGCTTATTGATTTTGGCTCATATTCCCTAAATTGGTCAAAATCTACAATCTTAACCATTAGGTACAGTATTAAATCTCCAAGGACAAAGATATTTAGCTTAATCTCTCCCTCTCCCACAGCAATAGCAAACACAATCAGCATTGTTTGGTTCAGATTGTGGTTGCCTTAAAAGAATAACGTATTGTACTTCAAGGAAAGTAAGGCATTTAGACAATCTTGCTTAGGAATTTATCACCAGGATCTACTATTTTCCCCATTGCTTTGGCTCAGAGTTTCTCCCTTTTGCTCCCTTCCTCCAAGCTGTTGTGAGCCACATGGATTTGATTCTGGTCCATCTCTAACTCTTTCCCCCATTTATTCCTTACCCTAGTTTTATCTTTTCTGTCACCTTTACAAGCACCACTCACTTTGTCTCATTTCTAGAGTCCTCAATACCTAGATTACAAAGTTTTACTCCACCCTTGCTGCTGCTGCTGCTGCTAAGTCGCTTCAGTCGTGTCGGACTCTGTGCGACCCCGTAGACGGCAGCCCACCAGGCTCCCCCGTCCCTGGGACTCTCCAGGCAAGAACACTGGAGTGGGTTGCCATTTCCTTCTCCAATACATGAAAGTGAAAAGTGAAAGTGAAGTCGCTCAGTTGTGTCTGACTCTTAGCGACCCCATGGACTGCAGCCTACCAGGCTCCTCCGTCCATGGGATTTTCCAGGCAAGAGTACTGGAGTAGGTTGCCATTGCCACCCTTAAGCCTTGAGAATTCTAGATGATTCTGCTACAGAAAGATGGAAATGATGGTGTAAACTGAGTACAGTTTGTAAAATAACAGAGACTCACAGCATTCTAGCTTGAGCCTAGGGCGGTGCCTGTGCACAGAGGAGGTCTTCAATAAGCAATTGGTGAGTGAATAAGAAGGACCTGTTTTGGGAGAGAATGGAGAGATCAAGTGACTTGTTTGAGGCTCCACTCATGGACAATGTTAGAGTTCTTACCAGAATCCAGATCATCCTGTTTTATCCAGTTCTCACGCTTCTGCACTACCCAGCTTCTTGTAATTTGCATTACCTTTGCAAACTTATGAATGTTTATGCCCTGGGGATCTGGGGTCAAGAGTGCTGCAAAGTAAGAGGACCCACGGGCCAGTCTCCTGTCTGACCAAGTTGGGCTCTTAGCGGATGCTTCGGTTCCTCTTTCCTGGGGTTAAGAAAGCATTTATTTTACTTTTTAAAATATTGTCTCCGATTTCTTGTTAAATAGATTAAACCAAGATTTGGATAATGTCAACCAGGCCGATGGATTTCTGACAATACATAATTTTAAGTACTTGTAAATGTTAATCTTAGTACAAAAGCAGCGCATGTTAATTATAGGAAATACAGGTAAAATAAAAATAGGTAAATTTTAAATGCCCACGTGTGCCTGCATTCAGTCATGTTTGACGTTTTGCTACCCTTTGGACTGTAGCCCACCAAGCTCCTCTGTTCATGGGATTCTCCAGGTAAGAATATTCGAGTGGGTTGCCATGCTCTGCTCCAGGGGATCTTCCTGACCCAGAGATCAAACCCGAGTGTCTTATGTCTCCTGCTTTGACAGGCGGGTTCTTTGCCACTAGCGCCAGCTGGGAAACCCACCCATTATCCTACTCTGCCCCAAAGAGAACCATCATCAACTAATTAACTATTTGGTATATTATGCTTTTGGTTATATACTAATATATATGCATTTATATATATACACACACACATATGTGTATATATATATGCACATTCACATTTATAATTGTTTTATATATTGTTTATTTTACTTCACAATATTTTTCCATATTAAGTACTCACCTACAGCATAATTTTTGATGACATAATTTTTTATAGCATAACATTGTATTGGTCAAGCCTATTGGACATTGTTTCCAAAGACAAGAAAACTTTAAAGATGATTTGCATACAGACAGGGAAATAATGATTCTCAGTTCCCACTTGCTTGCAAGCCAGTGCTCTGGAAATAAGAGTGCAGGGCGGCATGCACTGGGTTGCCTAAGGAAGGGTCTAGCAGATCGTCCGAGGAAAACAGCTCTTGACCATCACATCCTCTGGGCCCCTCTTTTCTTCCTCCCTGAAGGAAGATCAAAGATTTTCACAACCTGCAGATCCTGTGGGTTTTCTTCTTGAAATCAGTCAAGTGTTTGCACTTGGGAAGGTCAGGGACCCAGGAGTTGTATGGGGAATGAGAAGAATAACTTCATACACTTACTATAATTATGGAGGGTGGAAATAGAATTTTTAAAGTCTTTTTAATGAAGCTAAGGAATATGTAGGCAGTTCTCCATGCTGATTTAAAATGACAAACTGCAGGTTAGGAAAGACATGTGTATGTGTATGTGTGTGTGTGTGAGAGAGAGAGAGAGAGACAGACAGACAGACAGACAGACAGAAAATGGGAGCAGAAGGCTAGGTAAAAAAGGAATGATTTTCTACACCATGAGAACTGAATCATAATCACTACTCCACACTCATGCACACATTTGAGTTATTTGTTCTTTTGCTCCCTTGGGATAAAGTCACACTTGAAAGTTGTTACTACCAGGACTTCCCTGGCAGTCTAGTGGTTAAGACTTTACACTCCCAATGCAAGGGGCATGGACTCAGTTCCTGGTTGGGGAACCAAGATCCCACATGCTGCGTGGTGCAGCCAAGACAAACAAACAAACAAACAGAGTTGGCCAATGCAGGTGCAGAAAGAAAATGAAACGGAGAAAAAAATAAGTTGTCACCACTCCCTTTATCTCAGCTGTCTTTTACTTTCCTTCTTCCATTTGAATGTTCTAGATAAGTTCACCGGGCCCAGAATCTTCCAGTCTGTCTGTTCAAAGGTCCCTTAGCTAGAGATTTGAGAGGAAGTCTGAGCTCTGATAGAAGAGGGTTGGGCTGAGAAGGGCAAGGCTGCTTCCAGCTCTCCGCCTGCACCCCGGCTGGGCCCTGGTAGAGGACGGAAAACCATTCAGTGGCCCCCGGACATCAGCTCGCCTGTGTTGCCAGGGCTAACCTGGGGGCTGGCCCCCTGGAGTCGATTCAGTCCAGTTTCAAAGTCCTTCCAGTCCCTGAGCCACAGAACGGGGACATCACCTCAGAATCTTAACATTAGGGGAATCTCAGACCTAATCCAGCACAATGTTCATCCAACGCTTATGTTTCTTTCTTTCACTTTTATTCTACATGAAGGATATTGGTGACAAGTCTCAGTTTAGCCTCAATGTGATAGGTTCATATAAATAGCTATAAGCACACATTAGACACTGATTTGGACTAGGCTTCAGGCTAAATTTCAATCTTGTCATTTTGTCATTGTGTTCAGTTGCTCAGTCATGTTTGACTCTTTGTGACCCCATGGACTGTAGCCCCCAGGCTCCTCTGACCATTGGATTCTCCAGGCAAGAATACTGGAGTGGGTTGCCGTGCCCTTCTCCAGGGGATCTTCCCGACCTAGGGATTGAACCCAGGTCTCCCACATAGAAGGCAGGGTCTTTACCATCTGAGCCACCAGGGAAGCCTAAGAATACTGGATTGGGTAGCCTATCCCTTCTCTAGGAGTTCTTCCCAACCAGGAATTAAATCAGGGTCTTCTGTATTGCAGGTTAATTATTTACCAGCTGAGCTACCAGAGAAGCCCAAATTTCAATCTTAATATTTACCAAATGGAGGAAATTGTTATTCAAGAGTCTGATCCTGAAGCTGAGGACCATATACCTTTCTAGTTGAAATAGGAAAACCTATGACCCCGCTCAAACTGGAAAGCTCCCAGTTATGTACCAGTGAATGAATCACTATCTACTTGAAAGTCAACCAGAAAGCCTCTCCCATTTCCAAAAATCCACCCCAATGACACACTCACCGATCAAATCCGTCATAAGATGTCCTTCTTTCACTCTATATACCTCACTCCCTTTTCACACATCTTTGAGTCCTGACTAGGAGGAAATGATGGTAGCTGACTCCCCTCCTATAGTAAGATCTGAATAAACAGACTTGAAAGGAAAGCTATGACAAACCTAGACAGCATATTAAAAAGCAAAGACATCACTTTGCTGACAAAGATCCGTATAGTCAAAGCTAGAGTTTTTCTAGTGGTCAAGTACAGATGTGAGAGTTGAACCATAAAGAAAGCTGAGCACCGAAGAATTGATGCTTTTGACCGGTGGTGCTGGAGAAGACTCTTGAGAGTCCCTTGGACTGCAAGGAGATAAAACAAAAGGACATCAGTCCTGAATATTCATTGTAAGGACTGATGCTGAAGCTCCAATGCTTTGGCCACCTGATGTGAAGAACTGACTCCTTAGAAAAAACCCTGATGCTGGGAAAGATTGAAGGCAAAAGGAGAAGAGGGTGGCAGAGATGAAATTTTTGGATGGCATCACTGGTTCTATGGACATGAATTTTAGCAAACTCCAGGAGCTGGTGAAGCCTGGCGTGCTGTAGTCCATGAGGTTGCAGCGTTGAACATGATTTAATAACTGAACAACAAGGTAATTTTATAGGTGTTCTTTGTCTTTCTGAAAAAACACAAGTACACTCTTATCCAGATTTGCAATATAAATTAGCATGCTGGGCTCCCTCTAACATGAATAGACGTGGGCAGATTGTGGGGTCCAAGACTGTTCACTTATCCAGCATTCTCTCCACCCAAATTTGCCTGTCCCTCAAGAGGGTGGTCTTATGGGTCATACCTCTGTGGTAAGTGAAGGGAGCCCTTTTCCAGCATGCTCTCTCTCTCCTCTTCTTTCCTAGCTGCCTAAAGTCTAATGTTCTGTAATTAAAGATTTATTCCCTGGGCTCCAGGATTGCTCTTTATGACATTAATAATCATGGAAGAAAGTCCACATCTCAGTAAGAAGAGATGTGGACCCAAGGAGGCACATAGAGAGAATCATCTTGGGTCTTATCTGGGAGGGCTACCAAAAAAGGTGTAAACACTGTAGACACCAACAGATTTCTAGGTGCTGGCTAAGGACAGAGGAAGTGCCTGGCTGACTGGAGATTTTTTTTTTTTTTTTTTTTTGCCCAACAGCTTCTGGAGCAGCAGGCCTCCTAGCCCAGCCTCTCCTTTACTTCCACCATTTGAGCAGCTGGTTAATTCATCTCTCCACTCTACATTTGCAAAGACAAGACTCCTTTGTGCTCCCCAAGGTCCAGGGGCACATGTCAAGGTCTCTAAGTGGTCCGAGAAATTTCTTTCAGATTGAAGTGCCCTCTTCTCTGTCCCCATCTTGCCACAAGTTAGTGAGAATGGCTTTTGATAAGAGAAAAATGAAATGAGAGGTCACTAAGAAACAAGAAAGGCAAGACATGGGGGAAAAAAAGCAAGTAAAACAGGAAGGGAGGTTTAATGCAGCCCCACAACCCCCACTGTCCAGGCACAGAGGGGAGCAACTCTCAGCAGTCCTGCTCCCACGCCAGCTTCTCTTCCCCACCAACAGCTGTCTCTCTCACTATCTGCTATCTTTGTGATTAACCTTTCATAAACATTCAACATCTGTCTATCTATTTGGCCCTACCATAAGCCTGGGGGATGCAAATTCCAACTCTCTAGCACTTAAAGAGATCAGGAAAAGTGAAAGTCGCTCAGATCAGATCAGATCAGTCGCTCAGTCGTGTCCGACTCTTTGTGACCCCATGAATTGCAGCACGCCAGGCCTCCCTGTCCATCACCAACTCCCGGAGTTCACTGAGACTCATGTCCATCCAGTCAGTGATGCCATCCAGCCATCTCATCCTCTGTCGTCCCCTTCTCCTCCTGCCCCCAATCCCTCCCAGCATCAGAGTCTTTTCCAATGAGTCAACTCTTCACATGAGGTAGCCAAAGTACTGGAGTTTCAGCTTTAGCATCATTCCTTCCAAAGAAATCCCAGGGCTGATCTCCTTCAGAATGGACTGGTTGGATCTCCTTGCAGTCCAAGGGACTCTCAAGAGTCTTCTCCAACACCACAGTTCAAAAGCGTCAATTCTTCGGCGCTCAGCCTTATTCACAGTCCAACTCTCACATGTATACATGACCACAGGAAAAACCATAGCCTTGACTAGACGAACCTTTGTTGGCAAAGTAATGTCTCTGCTTTTGAATATGCTATCTAGGTTGGTCATAACTTTCCTTCCAAGGAGTAAGCGTCTTTTAATTTCATGGCTGCAGTCACCATCTGTAGTGATTTTGGAGCCCAGAAAAATAAAGTCTGACACTGTTTCCACTGTTTCCCCATTTATTTCCCATGAAGTGGTGGGACCGGATGCCATGATCTTCGTTTTCTGAATGTTGAGCTTTAAGCCAACTTTTCACTCTCCACTTTCACTTTCATCAAGAGGCTTTTGAGTTCCTTTTCACTTTCTGCCATAAGGGTGGTGTCATCTGCATATCTGAGGTTATTGATATTTCTCCCGGCAATCTTGATTCCAGCTTGTGTTTCTTCCAGTCCAGCGTTTCTCATGATGTACTCTGCATATAAGTTAAATAAACAGGGTGACAATATACAGCCTTGACGAACTCCTTTTCCTATTTGGAACCAGTCTGTTGTTCCATGTCCAGTTCTAACTGTTGCTTCCTGACCTGCATACAAATCTCTCAAGAGGCAGATCAGGTGGTCTGGTATTCCCATCTCCTTAAGAATTTTTCACAGTTTATTGTGATCCACACAGTCAAAGGCTTTGGCATAGTCAATAAAGCAGAAATAGAAAGTCACTCAGTCATGTCTAACTCTTTGTGACCCCGGGGACTTAGCTTGCCAGGCTCCTTTGTCCATGGAATTGTCCAGGCAAGAATACTGGAGTGGGTTGCCATTTCCTCCTCCAGGATCTCTTCCCAACCCAGAGATTGAACTGGGGTCTTCCGCATTGCAGGGGGGTTCTTTAGAGAGCTAAAAGCAACAGGTATGATTTGATAAGCTGGGCTTGTGGCAAGAGCAGGGTTCTGTGAACCCTCTGAGGGGAAATGCTCCACCCAGACCAAGGGGCGGTGGGAGCAGGGGCATAGGAGGAGCAGGAGCCAGAGTGGGGCTGCCCTGGGTGATACCTGACTCAGGTTTTATAGGAGATGCTGAATTTAGCAAGGCACAGAAGGTGGGGTGATGTTTGGTCTCTTTTACCAGATGTTGACCATCTTGTAAGCTATTTCAGGGAGGTGGTTGGTGCTAAGCTTAGAAAGGAACCACTACTTAAAGCAGTTAATCTGCCATATCAGTGTAGTATTGTAAACCAGAATAGAGTTGCAGAGACTATTATGCTATACAATAGGACTTTAGGTACTGTGTGTACTTGATAAATTAGTAACCAGTATTATCTTCACAAGATTTTCCCATCTGTTTTTCCCTCTTCCTCTTCACAATCTTCTTATTCTAAAAAGAGATATTATTTCTGTACTAAAGGGGGAAATTAACTCATGCCAAAGATATCACCTGGGAAAAGATCAATTTAAAATTACAAAATAAAAAGTTGGGTTGCTCACTTGGAATAAAGTACTGAATTGGTCAGTAGTAGACTCCTTTCTCGGAGAAGGCAATGGCACCCCACTCCAGTACTCTTGCCTGGAGAATCCCATGGATGGAGGAGCCTGGTGGGCTGCAGTCCATGGGGTCGAGAAGAGTCAGACACGACTGAGCGACTTCACTTTCACTTTTCATTTTCATGCATTGGAGAAGGAAATGGCAACCCACTCCAGTGTTCTTGCCTGGAGAATCCCAGGGACGGGGGAGCCTGATGGGCTGCCGTCTCTGGGGTTGCACAGAGTCGGACACAACTGAAGCGACATAGCAGCAGCAGCAGACTCCTTTCTGTAGTCCATGGGGTTTCGAAGAGTCAGACACGATTGAAGCGACTTAGCAGCAGCAGCAGACTCCTTCCAGAATCCAAGTAAAAAACGCCTTTGCTTTCACATGGTGCGTATCCCCTCAAGTAACCTGTCCTTGCATGTATTTGTTTTGTCTGTATTCCCATCTCAAAGTGTCAAGCTGTTGGAATAAGATCTCAGATTCAGAATATTTATTTTGTCCAGTGACACAAACCTAGATGCTCAGACATTTTTAAGTGGAGATCACAATCCCTTAATATTCCCTTACAGTTCTTACCTTACAACAAAGGTCAAACTCTCACCTTAATTGCAGGCTATTTAAAACAGGTATGTTTTCTGCAGCATTTAGTTAAGTGAGAATTAAATCTAAGTGGATAATAAGCAAGGTCTGGTTTTGGCAAGAAGTTGTAAGGACACCTTGAATAAGGCTGTCCTCTGATCAGCTTTTCCCAACGCAAAGCAGTCATTCTGCAGCTATTCCATGAAAACAAACAGAAAAGATCTTTCTGGTCAAAATCAGTAAAATACTGCATATTATATACTCTGCCTTGTAGATTCACATCATATAAGCATGTTATAATGATATGCTAATTCATATCACTAGCAATGAAAGGGCTTCCCTGGTAGCTCAGCTGGTAAAGAATCTGCCTGCAATGCAGGAGACCCTGGTTTGATTCCTGGATCGGGAAGATTCCATGGAGAAGGAATAGGCCACCCATTCCAGTATTCTTGGGCTTCCCTGGTGGCTCAGATGGTAAAGAATCTGCCTGCGATGTGGGAGACCTGGGTTCAATCCCTGGGTCAGGAAGATCCCATGGAGGAGGACATGGCAACCCACTCCAGTATTCTTGCCTGGAGAATCCCATGGGCAGAGGAGCCTGGCAGGCTACAGTCCATGGGGTCGCAAAGAGTCGGACACAACTGAGCGACTAGGCACAGCACACAGCACAGCAATGAAAAGTGTTGCAAAGTTCTGGTTTCTAGTAATGGAGGAGTAACTTCTATTAGACAAGCCCTTCCACAGATAACAGCTAAAAATTCTGGGAAAAAAAATTTTTTTAAACTACCTGAAGACACTAGAAAGCAATGAAAAGCAGGCAGAAATCTGAGTACAGCCTACATTTGGAAGAAGGGATTGGCACTAGGTAAGTTTCCATTTTTAGTTTTTCTGCTGAAGAGAGGCTCTGATCTCTATAGCACGGAGGCTGAAATTCAATAGAAAACTCTAGGCTTTATCTGCTTGAAGAACCAAAGGACAAAGTTCAGAGTGACCAGAGCAGCTTGTAAGAATGGAGAGAATCCTAGGCAGAAGAGAGGCTCTAAGGAAGAGTTTTAATTCCACACAGAAACTCTAATCACATCTTTGGCTGCCCTTGAATTATATATGCATGAGCAGATGCTAAAAGAACTGAGCAGAAACTTCAGCTGCTGCTTGCTTGTCAGTCTGACCAAGTTTACTGCCTACTAAAGCAAAAGGTCAGTACTCTTAGAGTAGCAGTCCCCAACCTCTCTGGTACCAGAGACCAATTTCATGGAAGACAATTTTTCCATGAAGTGAGGAGTGGGAGGGGGTGGCTGCAGGATGACTGAGGCATGTTTCTTTTGTTGTGCACTTTATTTCTGTTATTATTACATCAGCTCCACCTCAGATCATTAGGCATTAGATCCCGAGTTTGGGGACCCCTGCTTTAGAGGAATATGATCCAGAGTCTCTTCAACCATTAACAGTGTCTAGGATACAATAAAAATTGGTAGACATACTAAGAAATACAAATGCAATCCACATTCAAGAGAAAAGGCAATCAATGGGAACTCATCTCAAAATGATCAAGACATTGGTATCAGTAGACAAAAGTTATAAAGCAGCTATGCTCAGGGATAGAAATGGAAACATGCTTGAAATGAATGGACACAGAAATCCATGCCCATACAAATCACAACCAAATTCCCAAAAAACAAAAAACAAAGGAAAGGTCTTGAAAACAGCAAGAAAGAAAGTTACCTTACATATTTAAGGGAAAAACTATTCAAATGACCACAGATTTCACATCAGAAACCACAGAGGCCAGAAAGGAATGGGTAACATTCTCCAAGTCCTGAAAGAAAAAACAGTGAACCCAGAATTCAATATTCACTGAGAATATCCTTCAAGAATGCAGAGGAAATAAAGTCATTCTGAGATAAAAACTAAGAAAATGTGTTGTGAGAAGACCTACTCTAAAAGAATGGATATGGAGTGTTTCTTAAAAAGAAAGAAATCTTGGAACATTGGAAAGTAAGGAATAACAAAGGAGAGAGCAAATATTAATATATATGGAAAATGCAATGAATTTCTTCCTAATCTTGAGTCTTCTAAACTTTGGTTGGATGGTTGAATCAAAAATTGTATACTATCTGATGTGATTCTCAATAGGTAGAGGAAATACTTAAGACAACCATAATAAAATTTGGTGGGTGGGGGAAGAGAATATAAATGGTGTAGGGGAGAGGAAGTAAATTTGAATATAAGAGTTTTGTGAGAGAACTTTGTGGTAATGCACAAAGTTGGATCTTGATTGTGGTGGTGGTATCATGAATCTATACATGATAAAGTGGCAGAGAACTATAAGCTTGCATTGCACCATTGCCAGTTTTATATTATACTATACTTATGCAAGGGCTTCCCTGCTGGCTCAGTGGTAAAGAATCTGCCTGCAATGCAGGAGCCACAGGAGACCTGGGTGTGATCCCTGGGTTGGGAAGATCCCCTGGAGGGGGGCATGGCAACCCATTCAGGTATTCTTGCCTGGAGAATCTCATGGGCAGAGGAACCTGGTGGGCTGCAGTCCATAGGGTTGCAAAGAGTTGGGCATGACTGAAGTGACTTAGCATGCATGCACACACACACATATTTATGCATGATATCATCATTGGGGCATACTGGGTCAAAAGTACATGATACCTCTGTACCATCTTTGCAACTTCCTATGAGCCTGTATTATTTCAAAACTACACTTTTTTTTTTTTAAGTAGAAGAAGAGGGAATATAAAATACAGAAATATTCACTGACTTGAATTCTTACTTACTAAAAATATATATAATTTTAAAAAATGAACAGAGCCTCAGTGACCTGGGAGCAGTATCAAAAGCTCAAACACATTGTAAATGGAGTTCTAGAAAGAGAAGAGAGAATGAGGCAGAAAAATATTTGGAGACACAATGGCTAAAAATGCTCCAAGTTTGGTAGAAGACATACATTTATAGATTCAAGAGGTTCAGTAAGCCTAAAGTACAACTTTTTAAAAAAACATACACTTGAGTATATCATAAGTAAACTGCCAAAACCAAAGATAAAGAGAAAATCTTGAAAATGGCCAGAAACAAAAAAACACATTACATACAAGGAAACAATAACACGACTACTGCTGACTACTATCTTTTTTTTTTTTTTTTCCTCTATTATGCAATGTGCAGGATCTTAGTTCCCAGGGTTGAAACCCAACTCCAGCAGCAAGAGGGCCGAGTCCTAACCACTGGACCACCAGGGAACTCCCCTAACTACTGTCTAAACATCATAAGTTACTGAGGCAAAAACACAGTAGAATAACATCTTTAGAGTGTCAAAATGAAAAATCTATCAACCCAGAATTCTACACCCAGGGAATATATCTTTCAAAAATGAAAATTATATAGACTATTTTTAGAAAAATGAAAACAAGAATTTATCATCAGCAGACCCACACTAAAGAATTACTAAAGGAAGTTCTTCAGGATGAGGTAGAGGATGCCTGGTGGAAACTTAGACTTCAGGAGAGGATGACGAACACTGGAAAACTACTTGTGATTTCTTTCTTTCTTTCATAAGATTTTTAATTTGAAATATGGTCTAAGAAACACGAATGTAGTACATCTTCATTTCTTTAAAATACTTATGATTATATAAAACCAAACTGTAAACATTATATTGTGGACTTATAGTAATATGTATAATTAATTGTGACAGAGGAAATGCAGGTTGTGTGTGGTCAGTAAAATGGAGCTGCCTGGAGGGGCCAGGGCATGGTGGGCACTGTGACATGTCTAGACCACTTGGAAATTAAACTGAATGAGCTAATATATATAAAATTACATGACCATGTGCTTGAGTCATATATTTTAAAAAATGTCAAAAGTACTTGCCAATTAAGATCAATCTGAAATGAAATATGATATGCCTGAAATTGATAATATAAATCAGTGACAAAATATATAACTTATACAGATTCAATTTACCCAATATCATGGCTCTATCGCATAATAGGACATTCACAATTAGTGTTATTACACCTACGCAACATAAAATACCATTAACATTTCCCAGGAGACAAAAAGTAGGTGAAAAAGACTAAATGAACAATTAAATTAAGATTCAATGAATATTGACACTGCTCAGATGCTAATTATCTTTTTCTGTGTGGAAAAAATAAAAATCCAACCATTCATCCATAATGAATTATGTTTTCTCAAAGATTGTGTGTGTGTGCTCAGCTGGTCAGTCACGTGCAAACTCTTTGTGACCCCATGGATTATAGCCCACCTGGCTCCTCTGTTCATGGGATCCTCTGGGCAAGAATACTGGAGTAGATTGCCATTTCCTCCTCCAGGGAATCTTCCCAACCCAGGGATCAAACCTGTGTCTCTTGTGTCTCCTGTATTGGGAGGCAGGTTCTCTATCACTAGCGCCACCTGGGAAGGCTTTCTTGAGAATGAGTGAGTGAGTGAAGTCGCTCAGTCGTGTCCAATTCTTTGCGACCCCATGGACTGTAGCCCACCAGGCTCCTCCGTAGCCCACCAGGCTCCTCCTTCCATGGGATTCTTCAGGCAAGTGTACTAGAGTGGGTTGCCATTTCCTTCTTCAGGGGATCTTCTCAACCCAGGGATCGAACCCAGGTCTCCTGCATTGCAGTCAGACGCTTTAACCTCTGAGCCACCAGGGAAGCCCCCTTCTTGAGAATAATTTACTATAAATACAGAGTTCTGTAATAACTAGCAGTTTTATTATTTTTTAATATTTATTTGACTGAGCCAGGGGTCTTAGGAGGGGTAAGCGGGATCTGTAGTTGTGAAATGTGAGATCTAGTTCCCTGATCAAGGATTAAACCCAGGCACCTCTCTCCACGTTGCGAGCGTGGAGTCTTAGCCACTGGACCACCAAAGGAAGTCTTTTTCTAACTTACACTGCATCTGCTTTGATTGCTTAATTTTGGTTCCCTTCTATACTATAGAGTATGGTGCCAGCTTAGATCCTATATGGAGGAAAAACCATGACAGTTTTGAAACAGTCTCTGATCCTTCTGGCAATATAAAGGTACGGTACTCAGAGTACACACTTTAGAGAAATCTGACAGCATTTTCAATAATAAACAAACTGTCGACTAAAAAATTAGTTTACAACCTGAAAGCAGAGAGTGTTTTATTCGGTGGGAGAATCTTAGGACTTCAAGTCTAGGAGACAGGATCTCAGGTAGACCTGAGCGACTGCTCCAAGGAGGAGGGAGTCAGGCTACACCCAAGTTTGTAACAAAGGGGGCAGGCGCTTGAACATCAAAGATTATTGTTAAGTAAGGAAAACCAGATAGCAAGGTAAGGATTTATCATTCTTCTATGTATGGGAAGAAGCAAGAGTCTGGGATTTTTGAAGTCATTCCTTTCATATGCATCTCAGCTATCTGGGCCAGCGTCTGTATCTGTTTTTTGACTTTTCACTGCCCTCCTCCCCTCACTCCCACCCAGCTCCTTGGCAATCACCGTAGGGGGCATGGTGGCATGTGCTGGATTGCAGGTATTGTTTTCCCCCTTGGGAGACTTCATTCACACTTGGAGGCCTGAAATCGCTAATAGCTGTTACATCCTTATTTACTGATATTCCATTCCACAAAACTTAAAAAAATTCTTCCCCACTGAAAAACTAACAAAAAAAAACCTGGGAAAGAGACTTTCAGAACAATGTCTACAACACAAATAATATACACAAATAGCTTCCAAAATAACTTTTATTACTATATAAAAACAAGAAAAAAATAGATGCATATTTTTTCTACAAAATTACAAAATATTCAAGCTATTTAACATTTTTGCATAAATGTATTGAGATTAAAAAGGTAGATTTTAAACAGAGGAATCTTTCCCACTTAAAGTTTTCAGGTACTTTGTAGAGGATAAAGAAGTTTTCATTCTTCTATACTTTCCTATGTGTAGCTCGAAGACATAGCAGTAACAGTTTTCTGTCAGAGTTATCTAAAAAAGGACATACAAAGATAAAAATTCCATCTTGCTGCAATAAAATTAGCAAAAAGCTTTACTTCAGGCTTTCAAATTTGGCAGTTGCGGTCTATCAGTTTTGCACTGGAATTTCCAACTCAGCAGGGAAAGAGCCTAATTAAAAGCAAGACATCCTCTTTATTTTGTCCTTTAGAAACAAAAATCACTTGTCAGTATTCCTGAAAAAGTGCGATTATCTCCTTTGTCATTTGATCATAAGGTCTGAGATACTGTTTCTAACCCGCACAGCTTAAATGAAACCAGGAGAAGAAAGGGAGGAAGGTACTTTGGAGGGTGGATTCAGTTTGACACAATGAGCACAGGAATTTGTACAGTTTTGATAACATTAATTTAAAAAGTATAATCATCTGAGTTTCTCAATAAACCCTTCGAGACAAAAGGCTTTAGTGTTGATTTAGATGCGTGTTAAAATATAGCTTTTTTTCCTGAAATTATATTATGGGGTAAGGCAAGCCAGACTATCTCTGTAGATGATATAAGCTATAATTATTTGGGAAGATTTCAATCACTGTTTTGGAATTGACACCTAAGGCTTTCTTCTCCCGTGTTCTTTTTGTGGACTTTTTAATGAGATATTTTGGGGGGAGATGCTTTAGGTAGGAAATACCAGCTTTTGAAAGATAAAGGTATAATTATCATTAGAATAAAAGGTCCATTAAGAGAATCTCAAACAGAAAGGTTTCTAGATATATTTTACTATGCATTGTTTTCACAAAGGTTGAGAAAGAAAGAAAAGAAGTTCTTATAATATCTGTAAGATGAACCTCACATTAACCCACAAGAGGGATAAAATAAAGGGCTAAGATGAGGAGTGCTCCAATACTTCTCAATGGGGCAGCACAGCCTAGTGCCAAACCCATAATTAACTTTTCATTGATAATCTCTTTCCTGAACTGTAGGAAATGGAATGGCAGCTTCAATTCTTGGGGTGGTCATTAACCCCTTGCCCCCCAAAATACCTGGAATTTTGTGCACCTCTATGTAATGAAACATCCATTTACCAAAATATGTTTCTGTGTGACAATTCAATTCCTCCTTCCACTTAGGACCCAAATTGCAGCAGGCTCTACTTCTACTGAATTTATGTGCATATTGCATACATATATGCCAGGCACTAGGCTGGGCACTGGGGATCCCTATGACTATTGCCAAAATTTTGGAAACAGAATGAAGAAGACAACAGTGTTTTGGCGAGTGACTCAAATGATTATCATCAAATTTCAGGGATGTGATGAAGAGTAGCTTGTACTCAGTCTATGGGCATAATAACCAGTTACCCTAAAAGGAAATTCGCTAAACACCAAAAACGTTAAGTTTATTTGGTAGAAACAGTTTAAAATTGCAGGGAAACCAAAAATTAACCCTCAGATAAAAATACATTGTTTCAGCATAGGCACCACTCTAGGTTTTACCAGGCCAGAGTCTATACAGAGATCTCATGCATGAAAACTATCATCTCTGAGTCTTAATTCACTACTGAGAACCCAAAACACAAGATAGCCCCGAGAATTCCATCCAAATCAGGAAGGACCCTAGCTCTTGCTCCCTGGGAAGGGCAGACCATGAAGTTCATCTCTCCTACCTCCAAACCCAAAGCTGTTTAGCAGCTAAGATTCTGAAGAACCGAATTGATAATTGATGAACTTTGAAAGCTATAGATGTTCTTGCCTAAACCTCTCTTTATTACCAAGACACAATTTTAAGATCAAAGGAGCATCAAGGTAAGCCATGGCTTGTTGGCAGTGGCAGGGTGCCCATGGTGAATCTCCAGGTAAGGGTAGGCCCTTTTCCTTGTTTATTTGAGGAATCTGCCTTGTAAATGGAGCCAGAAGGTAAATTTTAAAAACTCTACTGTATCCCACCAAATGAGGTTTATCCAAGGGTGGGTCAAAGCAGGTGTAAATTAGCAAGGGCTTCCCTAGTGGCTCAGAGAGTAAAGAATCCACCTGTAATGCAGAAGATCTGGGTTTGCTCCCTGGGTTGGGAAGATCCCCTGGAGAAAGAAATGGCAACCCACTCCAGGATTCTTGTCTGGAGAACCCCATGGACAGAGAAGCCAGGCAGGGACTTGGGGTCGCAGAGACACGACTGAGCAACTTAGGATGCATGCATGAAGACAACAATATGGTGAATCATGGACTGACCTGAGGTGCCAAAATGCCAGTTTTGGAGTCTCAGTTTCACTACTCATTAGCTGTGTGACCTTCAGGCAGGCTACTAACCTCTCTCAGATATCTCATCTGTAAAATGAAGATTTTAATGGTGCCTACTGCAAAAGTTATATCTGGGGATTGAATGAGCTAAGATTTATAAAGTGCTTAGGATAGTACTGGCACTTAGTAAGTTCCATGTTTAAAAACACCAGAAACTTGGGAGAAAGTGTTCTTTAAGGTTTGTAGAGCAGTTTATACTGCTTATGTATTCAGGTATATTCTCATCATAATTAGGTTTGGAATCTGGATCATAAAGTACATCAAACCCAAGGAAGCCTTGGGATTAAGTCAACTTGGAAAAACTTCTGGTCTGACCAGAGGAGACCTTCAGCTACCTACAGTCTTGTCACTGCTCCAAAGTGCCCTAAAATAAATCCTGCTCTCCAAGGCCAATCTAAGGACAAACCAGCCGGGGAGGGAGCAAAGGGCAGGTACAGGGAAAAGGGAGCCAGTTCCTTTCCTACATTTTTTTCTGGGCTCTAGTCATGATACCTGTGGAGCATTAACTCTGTCCCAGATAGTCATGATCTGATTCCAAAACTTTATAACTGGATTCCCAGAATACACAGAAAATGACTACATGATAAGAGGCCAGGGAAACTGCCAGTTTATCAGATTTACCAACTGTAGACACATTTTGATCATTTGTTCTATGCAAGGCACTCTGCTAAATGCTTTGGTCCTCAACGAGAAAAAGGTAATATAAGCACAATTTATATCTACTGTTATTAATATTTACACTGATCATCTCCCTCTCAACTTGGGTAAGTTTATAAGCCTCAATCAATATAAACACTTTCAAGACATCCTATTTTTTGATTAGAATAAATATTGACTCTGTGGACCTCAATCATCTCACGGGTAAGTAGGAGAAGCTAAACTGGAGAGCTAGTTTTTTACACTGGAGTTATATGGCTACATTGCTACCCCATTTTACATGGTGGATCTCTGTCCAGCCTCATCAAGGGTGATGTTTCTTTTCCTTGCTGCTGCTTCACTGTTTAACTCTGAATCTGATTTGTCCACGTTGCCAAAGTTCATTGCCATGGAACTTTCCACTCCCTCTGGAGCACCTCCGTTTGGCTGAAGAAGGACAGAATTTGGTTCTTTAGGACGTTTCCATTGTGGTCTGGTGACTATCCAAAAAATGAGAGCCCCAAACACCAGAATCAGAAGGCCAAGGGTGTTTGTGAAAATACCTTCTGGTGGCAATGAACTGTATGAAGGATTTTTCCTATAGAAAAAGAGAGAGTATGTCCAGTTACAAACAGGGTGATACAGCAACATGCTAAACAGTCTTGAATTATTTGCTCAAAGGGCACACTGGTACAGTGTGTGTAAATTCAACATAAATTCCCTTAAAGCTTGATATTAAGAAATTCATATAATTCACTCAGTGGATTAGTACAAAACTGTTAAAAATTTCACAAAGTATGAAAATAATATAGCATCTAAAACATCTGTACCACTTAAAATCAAAAAAAGGATGATACAAAAATATGTATATCATAATTAGTTAACATAAAAACATGTATATCAAATTGTATATCATGTATATCATAAAACATGTATATCAATTGAAAGGGCATGTATAACTTCAAAGGTTGCTTTGTAAGAGTGGTACAATTTGTTGGACTGCTTGGTTTTTCTTTCAAGCATTATTAATGCTATATTACATGTATAACACATTTTTTAAAATAAATATTTAAATTTTTTATTTTCACCATTTAAAAAATTTTGTCACATTTATATTTGTCCAATGAGCAAGTATGTAATATTTTGTAGCTGAAGAATTGCATTTAGGAAAACTATGAAACTTACAGGGCAAAAATCAGTTTCTCAGTCAATCCCATAAGTACAGTTGCAATCACTGTTCCAAAGATGAAAAGTCCGGAATAGACGTGTATGGGCATGAGAAGTGCTCGGAGAGAAAGTGGAGCCCAAGGAAGCAGAAAGACAAAAAAACCTAGGAGAAGCTAAACATAAAAAATTCAGAGGTTATCAATTAATTGTAAGTTTTAACTGTTTTAAAATTATTGTTAGAGAAGCAATATGTGCACGAGAAAACATTTCATTTAGAACCAAGTTTCCCCATTCTAGTTCCACTCAAAACTGACACCTACTATGACTTTCTCAAGCATCTTTCCATAAAATTTCTATGACCAAACAAGCATATGTGTGTGTGTGTTTAAAGAGAAAGTGAGTTAGACATAGAAAATGAACTTATGGTTACTAAAGGTTAAAGGGTGGGGAGGAATAAATTAAGAGGATGGGATTAAAACATACTCCCTACTATACATAAGATAGATAACCAAAAAGGCCTATTGTATAGCACAGGGAATTATAGTCAATATCCTGTAATAACCTAAAATGGAAAGAATCTAAAAAAGAGTGTGTGTGTGTGTGTGTGTGGCGCGCGCACACGGTCTCCCCAGGTGGCGCTAGTGGTAAAAAACCCGCTTGCCAATACAGGAGATGTAAGGGATGTGGGTTCGATCCCTGAGTCAGGAAGATCCCCTGGAGAAGGGCATGGCAACCCACTCCAAGTATTCTTGCCTGGAGAATCCCATGGACAAAGGAGCCTGGCAGGCTATAGTCCATAGGGTCGCGGAGAGTTGGAGACAACTGAAGTGACTTAGCACAGCACAGTACGTGTGTGTGTGTGTGTGTGTGTGTGTGTGTGTGTGTGTGTGTGTACACACACATATATATTTACATATAACTGAATCATCTTGCTGTATACCTGAAACTAACACAACATGTAAATCAACTATATTTCAATAAAAATTTTTTTAGAGAGAGAAAGAGGGAGTTTTTAAAAATGTAAGTGGGGTTTTATTGTACATATTTGTTCTGCATATTGCTTTTTTCTCTTAACAGTATATCTTGGAGATCTTTTCATATCAACTCATGTTAATCTAGTTTATTCTTTCTAATGGCTAATATTTTAAGACTAACAAATTATTCAGTTCCCTATTACTGGACATTTCTATTTCCAGGTTTTTGCAGCCATTAATAAGGCTACAATGGACATTCTGATACTTAATTGTTCTTATCAGTTTCCGTAAGATTGCCAAGTAGGAAGGGAAGTAAAAGACTTTTAAGTCACTAAATCTAAGTACAATAGTACACATTTTGTCAGTACAACCTAAAGAAAGCTATGTGGAAAAAACATGACAATTTTTGTTTTTTTTTTTATGAGGAAGAAATGAATTCTGCAGAAAATTCTCTCCATCTCCTCAATAATTAAATCCTTACTGGGATACTTCTCTGCAGTGAAGACAGTAAGATTCTTACAGAAACCAAAGTCTGTTAATGCTTTCACATTTGTTTTGTTGTCCCACACTCCTGCCCATTAAGGAATCACTTCGCCTCCAGAAAATAAAGATGACTTAATGACCACTGAGTTTAGAGGGGTATTTTTTTTTCAGCTATCTCTTTGGGATCTACCACCCTAACAAAACAACTATGAGAAGACACGAGAATGAGAAGAAACACTAGCATCACTGTTCATTTTTCCTGATTGAGATCAAAGGGGGATAGAGAAGAATGAAAACAGAAGGGGTTTGAAGCCCTAAAACACATTTAGAAATCAGCATAAAGGCAATAGTAATGAATGCAAAGTAACTGAAAATGCATTTTATAGGCTGGTTTGCATACTTTATTTTTCATTAACGTCACAAATGCCTGAATATATTAGAAAGGGTTCAGAGAGTCCTCCTTGGTGGTTCAGAGTGTTCCTAATCCTCCTTCAGTGCTCTTTAGTGATTGATTCTTTTAGTATTAATATCAAAGGGCAAGCATCCTAATGTACAGGTTGCACTTTCTATACAAAAATGGGGCTTAGGTGAGTGACTGCCAAGGATTTAGGACAAATATATTTCTATGAGTAAGTCACACTATCTTTTCTGTGACTAATCCATGGAAATATTTTTTTTTCCATATTCCTATTCTCCTGCCTCTTCTGAAATTTCTAAGATTCTTATTGTTTTAAATAATTCTTAATGTTTTCTCTTATTTCTTTCAGGATTTATCTTGTGTGTCTCTTATAATCCCATAAAGCTCAATGATCGAAGTAGATGGGACATCGGACTTACAGGACTCCAGGGTGATTGCGCTCTAAGTCTTACTTTTGCTATGAAAACATTTTTTTCAACATCAAGTTATTTTTAAAAGGAAAAGAAAAAAAATTACAGGATGCTTATCTTTGATTAAAAGTGTTCCAAATTATGCAAATTTATAACATAAAGATGTATAGTTTATATTAATCATTCTTTATTTCCTTTTTCTAAGCATTTCTCTTTGGGCCCATGCTTGTCTTATGGAACAATGTATCCCCCACAAGCTAGATAGGTATCCAATGCATAATTGGTATTTAATTCTGTTGAAAAATGGATAAGTATTTTTCAACAGAGTTAAATGGGGTCCTGTAAGCAAATTTCTGATGTCCCATCTACTTATATCATTGAGCTTTACGGGATTATAAGAGACACACAAGATAAATTCTGAAAGAAATAAGAGAAAACAGTAAGAATCATTCAAAACAATAAGAATCTTAGGAATCTCAGAAGAGGCAGGAGAATAGGAATATGGAAAAAATATATTTCCATGGATAAATCATGAATAAAATTTCAATGACATAAAATGATATTCTCAACCATGAAGGTGTTAATGATCTATAGCTGAAATGAAAAGGTCATCTTCAGGTTGTAAAGGAGCCTACCACAAGGCTTCCAGTTTTAATAACAACAGTTGACTTGTGTCATTCTAGTACGCTAAGCCCTAGTCTGAGCCTTTCGATGCATTATTTGTCCGTGGTTCCTATGATGTTGTGAAGGATGTATGAAAGTCTTACTAAGTGAGCAAACTAAGCCCAGAAAAGTTCAATAACAAGTCCAAAGGTCACAAATTACAAATGAATGAAACTGATTCAAACTGAGGTCTTCCGGATTCCAAGTCCTGTGTTCATAAATACTACCAGATATTTGGATGTAAGCAAGGAAAAAGTCAGGGACCACATTTTCTCCTGTTAAACAAAAGTTATAAAGTTGTGACGTGGCATTTCTGAGAAGCCTAGTTAGTACACAGATAAAACAATAAGAGATAAGAATCTGAATATTTCAGAGAGCAAAAGAGAATCTTGAAACAATTAAAAATGTTTTCAATTTACCCAAGTTTAATATTAGAATATCCATTGATGTAACTGACTACGTTAACAGATTAAAGAGGAAAAACCGAAGTCACATCTCAACATACACAAAAAACATCCAATAAAATTCTACATTCATTCATGATTTCAGGTCTTCCCTGGTGGCTCAGATGGTAAAGAATCTGCCTGCAATGTGGGAGACCTGGGTTCAATCCCTGGGTTGGGAAGATCCCCTGGAGAAGGGAAGCACTACCCACTCCAGCATTCTGGCCTGGAGAATTCCATAGACTGTATAGTCCATGGGGTCACTAAGACTCAGACGTGACTGAGCGATTTTCACTTTCATGATTTCAAAAGAAAAACAAAACCAATTCACAAACTGGAATAAGAGAAAATGTGAAGCATCTGTACTGAATAGTGAAATATTAGAAGTATCCTCTTCAAAAAAAGAACAGTACAAAGATTCTTATCTCTACCTCTATTTTATACCCTGTAAATACTTCTATATACTTCTGTGTACTTCAACAGCTTCCCTGGTGGCTCAGTTGTAAAGAATCTGCCTGCCAGGGCAGGAGATGTGAGTTTGATGCCTGGGTCAGGAAGATCCCTGGAGAAAGAAATGGAAATCCATGCCAGTATTCTTACCTGGAAAATCCCATAGACTACAGTCCATAGGGTTGCAAAAGAGTTGGACACAACTGAATGACTAAACGACAACAAATATATACTTTAATACTTCTATACTCTTCAATTCCACTGGCTTGGATGCAGAGAAAAAGAGACAAAACTGGCAGTGCAGATAAATGGCAAAGACAGGGACAATTCAATAAATGGTGCTGGGGAAAGAGCTTATCAATCTGCAGAAAAAATGAAGTTAGATAACAGTATCTCATCATGAACTAACAATTCTAGATGAATTAAGTATACTTCATATCAAAGACAAAACTTTAATACTCTTAATAGAAAACATAAAAGAAATTAATATTTCCAATAATATTATTGTAATGTAACCTCTTGGCTATTCATAGGTTTTTCTCTTCGACCAACTGTTCTCAAATATTAGTGTGTATCTGAGTCACTTTCAGGGACCATGAAAGCACATATTGCGGGGCCCACCCACCTCCCCCCTCCCCCACCCTCCATCGTTGAGTTTTTGATCTAGGAGGTCTGGAGTAGAACCTGAGAACTGGTTTGTTTTGACCTCACGGTACAGAAGGATTTCATAAACAAGTCATCAAAACAAAACAAAAAATGATAACCTAAAGGAAAAGATGATTAATTTGTTTCACTAAAATTAAGAATTTCTATTCGTCAAAAAATGCTAAGAAAAGAGAAAATACAAGCCTCAATGCTTGAAGATATATATAATACATATAAATGAACAGGAATCTGACACAGAATACCTACAAACCTTTAAGAAAAAGGAAAACAAACTCATTGTTTAAATGCACAAAAGACACAAACAGGTATCTTTTTTTAGAGGTGAACCCTGAGTAACCAGTGAAATAAACAAGAAAATCACAAGACATCATTTTATACCCACCACTTTGGCAATACTTAAAAAGTGAGAAGAGGATGCATGTTGGCAACAATGTGCCATATGTGAACTCTTATTTGCTGCTGACAGCAACATAATTGGAAACACTTTGGAAAACAAGTTGACACTATTTTAGACTGAGCATACAACTGTTATTGTAAGAATACCGCCAGAGAAACCTTTGCATATGAGGGCCAAGAGATGTGTATGTGAATGATCAATTCAGCATTGTCAGAAACAGAATACAACTCAAAATCATCTAAAAGTGTAATAGCAGGAGAATAGATAAGTAAATGTGTGGCCTATTTATGCAGCAGAATACAAAAGTAGAAATGATTAAACTACAGCTAGAGGAGTCAGTATAGTTGAATCGATAGAATGAAAAAAATTGTAATCAAATACTTAATGATACTGTTTCTTAAAAAAATAAAAAATACAAAGTAAACAACATATTGTTCGGGAATTTACAGCATGTAGTAAAATTACAAAGAAAAACAGGAATGAGAAAAAGGTTCTGGAAAATGGTTACCTGCAGGAGTTAGGATAGGTAGAAAAATGTGGGATCAAGTTGAGGGGGAGAGGGGTTCTATGTTTTCTAAATTAAGGTGGATAGTGGAATTATGAGAGTTAATTTTATTACGATTCATAACTTCTACATACACACACACACACTGGCTTTTTTTTTTTTTAAATCCCCCATAGGCTAGATGTCACAAGTAGAAAAAAAGAGCCTAAAATTTGAAATGCTTTGCAATTCATAGACAAACACAGGAAGCGTGAAGACTTTCAGCTTGTTTTGGTTGTATTGCTTTGTTGCTAGTCCCCTTTCTTGCTTCTTTTCATTTATTGAAACAGCCTGGACCCTGGCTTCATTTGGCCGGTAAATCTTGACTTTATAAAGTGGTTAAACCAAAGTTCAAGATCGCTAAGGTAATCTCTTGACAATCTCTTCCATGCTCTTCATACTCTGTGGTAGGTTTGTTTACTGAGTTGGTCTTGGGAAGAATGCAAACAGACCTCACAAACGTGGATGAATGGCCTGCACACAATTATACTTTGCAATTGAAGTGCACAACAGTTGGCGGCTGTGCAAGTGAGCAGCAAGCAGGCTGCTGTAGCTGCTCCAAGAGGGGGGGACTTCCTGTTCTCCACCTACAAGCGGCAGCTCTGAGAACCTCCACTTACGGAGAATTCGTCCTGATTCACGGAGAAAATGGTTCCCCTTTTTTACTTCTAACTTAATCTGACAGAGGCACATCTCTGTCAAAGCATGTTTTTGTGGTTCATGAATTTTTACAACTAAGAATAGGGAGGGATCTTTGTAAATCTTAATAAGAAAGAGGCTTGAAAGTGAAAGTGAAGTCGTGTCAGGCTCTTTGCAACCCCATGGACTGTAGCCTACCAGACTCCTCCGTCCATGGGATTTTCTAGGCAAGAGTACTGGAGTGGGCTGCCATTTCCTTCTCCAGGAGGTCTTCCCAACCCCAGGAATCGAACCCAGGTCTCCTACATTGCAGGCAGACGCTTTACCGTCTGAGCCACCAGGGAAGCCTAAGAAAGAGGCTTAGCTCCTATCAAAAGCGAAGAAAGCAAGCTTAGAATTGGTTTCTTTCCATGGGGATAGGAAATATTCTTTCGTTTAATTTCTTCCTGAGAACATCTGGGTGATCTCTTCTGTCACTTCTTCAGGGAAGCAATGCAAGTAACTTAAAAACAGCTTGGATGCAATAACCGAATAAAGTTGGAATGTAGTCATCTTTCCCAGAAAAGGAATAGGAAGGAAATGGTTCATCTGGTCTCCAAACAACCAACCAGAAGTTACCACACGTGACATGAATATTCACAACCTGATTTGAGGGAACACTGTTTGCTTATTTAGTTTTAAAAATTGTGTATATATGATCTTTTGTGACATGTGATTTACTTATATTTTAAGACAAAAGAGCCACAAGTTCAAGCAAGAAAAACAAGATGCATTTAAAAATTTAATACCCTCCCCCAGAACAAATAATTCCCCAACAACCCCACAATAGTATTCTGGTATATTCTCCCATAACTTTCTTTACCCATCTACACATAAATGCTTTTTTCCCTTTCTTTCCTCCCCCCTTCTCAAATGACACTTTACTATACACATTATTCTTCAGTATTTTTTTACATTGAAGAACATATAGGAGATGCAAGAGATGCCGGGTTCAATCCCAGGGTCAGGAAGATCCCCCGGAGAAGGAAATGGCAACCCACTCCAGTATTCTTGCCTGGAGAATCCCATGGACAGAGGAGCCTGGCAGGCTATAGTCCATGGGGTTCACAAAGAGATACAACTGAGCATGCATACATATCACACACTAGACAGAACTACATTCTTTGTAATAGCTGTGTCATATTCAACAGATTTACCACAGGTTCTTATTGATGGTCATTTAGTTTGCTTCCCATTTCCTGCAAGCACTGCTGCACTAAAAATCCTTTTTTAGAGTTCCTTTTGTGACAGCATTTTATTTCTGATCTCCCCAAATGTGGGACTGCTAGGTTAAAGAGTAAGTATATATGTTACAATGTTGTGTAAAAGTATATACATATTTTTTTTAAAAAATAATAGATATTAACAAACTACTTCCCTAATTTGGTGGCAATTCACTTTTCCATAAGCAGTGTAGGAGCGTACCCTTACCTCTCACCTCTATGCCAGCAATGGATATCATTATTGTTCTGTCTATTTCATGGGAGGAAAATTACATTTTATTGTTATTTTAACTTACATTTCTCTAATTTCTTAGTGAGGTTGGACATTTTCTCATATGCTCATTGGTGATTTAATTCTTTCTTATCTGAACTGTCCAAATCTTTTGTTCATAATTCTATTAGGTTGACTTTTTAATTATTGATTTTTAGGAGTTGTTTTGTATATTAAACACATTAAGCCTTAACACATAACAAGATTACTCCCCATATCTCCTTGAGCAGTTCCTGGTGATGGTCACATATACAAACAGTCCTCTATAGCCCCAGGTTCAGAATCCATAAATTCCACCAACCAGAGATAAAAAAAAAATGTTCAGAAAAATAACTGCAGAAAGTTCCGAAAAGCAAAACATGAATTTGCCATAGACCAGGAAATATTTATATAGGATTTACATTGTATTCACATAGCATTTAAATTGTATTAGGTATTGTAAGTAATCTACAGATGATTTAAAGTATATGGGAGAATGCATATAGGTTATATGCAAATATGTGCTTAGTCACTCAGTCGAGTCCCACTCTTTGCAACTCCATGGACTGTAGCCCACCAGGCTCTTCTGTCCATGGGGATTCTCCAGGCAAGAATACTGGAGTGGGTTGCCATGCCCTCCTGCAAGGGATCTTCCCAGCCTAGGGATCAAACCCAGGTCTTCCTCATTGCAGGCTGATTCTTTACCATCTGAGCCACCAGGCAAGTCCTGTATGCAAATACCACACCAATTTTTACAAGAAGCTTGAGTATCTTTGGAATTTGGTATCTGAGAGGGTCCTGGAACCAATCCCCCAAAGATACTAAGAGATGAAAATAATTTAAAAAAAATTTATGTATCCATATATGTCTTTCTTTTCCTTCTAGATTTCTTGTCAACCTTATAGCCTGCCCTACCTCAGTATTATACAGATTACATGCTTTTTAATTTTCTTTTTCTCTTTTGATTTTGGATTTTTTTATATCCATATCTTTAATCTACTGTATCTGGTATCTTTTTTTTCTTTTGTGTGATATACATAGTCTTTTTGTTTGGTTTCCTTCAAATGGGCAGTCAGTTATGATGATAACATTGATTAAATAAGCATTCTTTCCCTGGTAAATTAAAATACTATAATGTCATAGAAAAAGTTATTATATATACTGTCTGTCTTCTGTGTTCTGACCATGAATATATTTTGTTTATTCCTGTGGGAATACCTTGTTTTGAATAAAGCAGGTCTCCCTGCACTTCAAAATTTTCTTGGTTATCCTTGGGCACTTATTCTTTTGCATAAAGTTTAAAATTCTCATTGGGTTTAAAATTATAATAAAAATACAGTTGAAGAAGGAAGAATGTTTCTATATTAATTTTTCTCTCTCAGTAGCATGGTATTCCTCTCTTCATACCATATTTTCTGTTTTTTTGGTAGAATTTTATAGTACTGCACTGTAAAATTTACAGGATTCTACTTCCTATTCTAAGTGGTTATTTGTAGTATAGGGAAAAGTCATTGGATTCTGTTGGCTATCTTTTATCCAGATACTTTTCCAAATTCTTTCATAATTTAGTCATCTCTTGGATTTCTAGATATCATATGATCTGAAAACAGGAAAAAGGGTCACAAATTTTCTATTATTTATATGTATTTTTTTCATTAGCTGTACATTAGCTAAAACCTCTAAAATGAAATTGAATACAAAGGTTGCAAACATCAGTGTTTTATTTTTTAATGGAAATGTCTTCAGTATTTCAGAGTTTAAGCTTATGTTTGCTGTTAGATGTTGGTAAAGGTGTTTATTATTAAAGCTGCCTCCTTAGATATGAAGTATGCAGTACACAAGGGGCCAAGTTGAAGAAGAGCTTGTTTCCTCCCAGTGTACTGGATTGGTTTAAAGTATTAGTTCCTTGTAGGTCAAAGTATAAAACAATCTGGAACTGCTAAGCTGCTAAGTCACTTCAGTCGTGTCCGACTCTGTGCGACCCCATAGACAGCAGCCCACCAGGCTCCCCTGTCCCTCAGATTCTCCAGGCAAGAACACTGGAGTGGGTTGCCATTTCCTTCTCCAATGCATGAAAGTGCAAAGTGAAAGTGAAGTCGCTCAGTTGTGTCTGACTCTTAGCGACCCTATGGACTGCAGCTTACCAGGCTCCTCTGCCCATGGGATTTTCCAGGCAACAGTACTGGAGTGGGTTACCATTGCCTTCTCCTAACGTCTTTTTTAACTGATAGATTTCAAATGACCTGACGAATTGCTTATCATGTTATTGGTCTGCTTAGGTTTTCTAATTCCTCTTGGGTCAACTTGTTAGTTTATACTTGGCAAGAAAATAATCATTTTTTCTTTAAGATTTTAAAGAATATTACCATATTATTAAAATTTAATAAACGGTCCTAATTTTAAAATATTTTTTGTATCTGTGATTATATTTTTAAAATTCTGAATGATGTGTATATTATGCTTTTTCTCAATCAGATTTGCAGTGGTTTATCTATTTTTATCCTGGGCTTCCTAGGTGGTGCTAGTGGTAAAGAACACACCTACCAATGCAGTAGACGCAGGAGATGTGGGTTGGAAAGATCCCCTGGAGGAGGACATGGCAACCCACTCCAGTATTCTTGCCTGGAGAACACGATGGACAGAGAAGCCTGGTGGGCTACAGTCTATAGTCGCGAAGACTTGGACACAACTGAAGCAATTTGCTCACGTGCACTTTTATTTTATTCTACTTGTTTTAAAGAACCAGCTTTTCATTTTATCTATAATTTCTTCTATTTTTTTTTTTTTTTAAATTTATGGTTCTGATAGGCTAAATCATGCCTTTTCCCAAAGATGTCTACAGCTTAATCCCTGCAAGCTGTGAATACATTATAGTAGCAAAAGACACTTTCCTGATGTAATTAAGGTTATGGATGCTTCTGATTGGGGAAAAACCCTGGATTATATGGGCAGCCCAATCTAATCACATAAACCCTTTCAAAAGCAGAGAATTTTGGCTGGAGGAAGAAGAGATGAAGAGGAGAAAGAGGGAGAAGTCAGAGAGATTCCAAGCCAGTTTGATGGAGGGGGGCCATGTGCAAGGAACAGAGTGAGAAGCTAGGAACAGCCCTGAGCTAATAGCCAGTGAAAGACTAGCACCTCAGTCTTACAAGCACAAGGAATTAGATTCTGCCAACAACCTGACCTATTTTGCAAGTTGATTCTACCCTAGAGTCTTTCTATAAAAAGCCCAGGCCAGCTAACACCTTGACTTTGGCCTTGTGAGACCCTGAGCAGAGAAACCAGCCAAGCCAACATGGATTTCTGATGTGCAGAAACTGTGAGGTAATATATTTGTATTGTTTTAAGCCCCCATGTTTGTGGTAAATTGTTACGGCAACAACAGAAAATAATACAATTGTTCACAGATTTTTTTTGGATGGGAGGGAGGGGGTCTTTACTATTCCTTGTATATTTTGCTGTTCTTTTTTATTTCCTTTTTTTCCCTTCTTGTTTTACTGAGATATAATCAATCTTTTATTTTCTTAAGTGAATACTTCATTTATATATTTTAAGTTTTTCTTTCCAATAAATAAACACATTTAAGCCTATATTCCTCTGAGAACCATTTTATCTAAGACCCAAAAATTTTAGAATAAATATTCTGTTTTTTGCTAATTCTGATATATTTCTTGCTGCTGCTGCTAAGTCACTTCAGTCGTGTCCGACTCTGTGCGACCCCATAGACGGCAGCCCACCAGGCTCCCCCATCCCTGGGATTCTCCAGGCAAGAGTACTGGAGTGGGTTGCCATTGCCTTCTCCAATATATATTTCCTAATCTTACACATTAAGATATAGAGCACAGCATAAAATTGGTTTTCAGAAATTCCAGCTTATAGATCTAGTGTAAGAAACTTTGTTTTCATTTTAAAAGCTTTTTATTGTTATACAGGAAATGCATGTATATTTAGAAGACACAGAAAGTGAAAAGAAAAATAATCAACTAGAATAGAGCCCCCTAGAGATCATCAGCATTAACATTCTGATACATCTTTGCAAGTGTTCAGAGAATGCTTTGGTGTATAACTAACTTAGTAAAGGCATTTCATCTAATCCATTTTAACTTTGTACTCAGAACCACAGAACCCTCTCACAGGGAAGCTACACAGAGTTGGGGTGGGTGGTTTCCATTCGGCTTCTCAGAGACACGGCTCTCCACCGAGGATGCTCAAACACAGGTGAGTGATGATGGGGATGTTGTGGAGGCAGCAGAAGCAAGCGGGGAGGGCTCAGGATTGGCAAGACCAGGACCTGAGTCCTAGCTCTGCCACCTGTTCTTCCTCAGTGACCGTAAAGGTTATCTCACTTAAGGGGTTACAGGAGGTAAGCAGAATGTTGTCTGCTTAATGTGCAGAGTGGTATCTGCAGAATGCGCTCTGGCTCTCCTTTACTGCGTCCTGGTGTGGCCCACAGGAGGTGAGGCAAAGTGAGGGGAACAGACAGCTGAAAGCAGAACAGCGAGCTGAGAAAGTCCCGAAAAGATGCTAGTAGGCCAAGGGGACCCCCAAAGCAACTGAGGGATGTCCCCTGCTCGTACCATCCTACTCTGAAGGGAAACGGCCCACTGACTGCAGCAGAGGAGGACACTGTGTTCCAGATGAGAACACTGAGGGAAAATCAACTTTGAGGGCAGGAGATCTGGGCTTGGCCCGGCCATCCAGTATGGCATCTTTTCCTTGTTCCTTCTTGATCAGGAAGATCATGTTTGATATAGGATTTTCCCCATGCTCCCCTCTTGTCTGGCACCTTTCAATCCCCTGATCCTTATCTCCTGGCATGCTAATCCAAATTAAATAATTAATAGTGTCCGTATAGCTAGCAACTTCTATTTAGTTAAAATTAAAGAAGACTTAAGGCTTTAAAATCCTTACTTAAGAAGAAGAAAAATGACAAATAAATGTCTTCTAAGAGATCCCTATTTAAAAAGGTCATACATTCATATATTCTAAGATATGCCTTGAGGCTTTACAAACTCACTCCCATTTCTTCTCCTATATCCACAGGAAAGTAAGTTCACAATGATGTCCCAATCAGGAGTTGGATATATGTACTAAGGAAGGGAAATGAATTGACATAGTTTACAAAGATTTTTCAACAAAATGGTTAACACCAAAAACTTAAAAAATTAACCTTTACTTTTGTGACCTTGAACAGCCAAATTCCTATCTCACTCCCTTAACATGTTTAAAAATAGTGCCCTCAAGAGTATGTGTGTTTAATAAATAAAGACATTTAATGAGTGAAATGAAAATAAAACAATCATTGAGCCTTCAAAATCTAACAAAGATGCAAAAATTCATCTCTTTACTCATAAACTTAGAAAACAGAAATGACAGGGAATGTGGGGAAGAAATATCGAGCTCTTGCCTGTGCTAGTTCATCCAGCACATGGAATTTAAAGAGCGAACGATGGCAGCCTAGAAATGGTGAGATGGCACTTTCTCAACATACATATGCCCATATTTGAAACCTCACAATCATGCTCATAACTGAATTCTGGTGCCCTCTCAAGGGAAAATACTTATAATGGAAACAAACTGAATGATGACTAGTGGAAATGAAATGATTTCCAAGAAACTATGAAAAACAGAAAACATCGACAGTATCTGAATTGTTTTACTTTTTGTATCTTGTTTAGAAATACACTGAGATACTGACCTGTAAGATGTAAAGAATGACAGCTGTCAGTCCAACCCAGCTGTGCAGACTGTACATATTGGGGATCTTCTTGGCATTGTGGAAATCAAAAACAGCCACCAGAGAAATAATTGCAAGAATGGCAGCAACAGTGTTTAGCCCTGCATGGATGGATTTCATCAGGAGCTTGCTGCATTTCCAGGTCCATGGCAGTCTGTATACAATGATGGCTGAAGAGAGAAAAAAGGGCACAGAATGTAGTGTTGCTGTTCTTTTAACCAACACGAGATGAACATTTTGACACAGTGAACACTCCCTTCTATGAAACCCTTTTCTGTTAACTTTGGCTTCTCCTCTCTTCCCTGCCTCTCAGTGGTTTCTTCTTAAGCTCTTTGCTGGCATCTTCTTTACTCCCAACTTACGAATGAACCTTGATGCCTCTCAGGCTCAGTCTTAGGATTTTTTCCTCTCTCTGTGGGTGATCTCATTCAGTCTCTCACTAAAATGCTACCTCCATGGTTGGGACTCCAAAATTCTCATCTCCAGCCCAGAACTTATGAACTCCAGACCTACATATTCCAATGGCTTCTTGACATCTCTACATAGATGCCTCTCAAATATCTCAAACTCAACATGTCCCAAACTAAATTCCTAATCTTATGGTCTGGTTTCTTCATATAAGTGCCTTAATTTGACAAGAAAAAGACAGGCTAAAGAATAGAAAAAATAAGCGCAAAGATTTAAATAGACGAAAGAGTATTTCTAAGTATTTCATAAAAGAGTATATCCAAGTGACTAGTAAGCATAATAAAGATATCAACTTCATTGGTCAACAGAGAAATGAGAATACCTCTATCACACGTCTGAATGGCTGAACACGGAAAATACTGAGTACTGGAGAGGCTATGAAACAACAAAACTCTCATGCTCTGCTGCTGAGAGTTTAAAGGAGAACAAACACTTGGGAAAACTAGCAGTATCTACTTAAGCTAAACTTATGCATACCTTTTGTTGTTATTTAGTTGCTCAAGGCTGTATATTGTCTCCCTGCTTATTTAACTTCTATGCAGAGTACATCATGAGAAATGCTGGACTGGAAGAAACACAAGCTAGAATCAAGATTGCCAGGAGAAATATCAATAACCTCAGATATGCAGATGACACCACCCTTATGGCAGAAAGTGAAGAGGAACTCAAAAGCCTGCTGATGAAAGTGAAAGTGGAGAGTGAAAAAGTTGACTTAAAGCTCAACATTCAGAAAACGAAGATCATGGCATCTGGTCCCATCACTTCATGGGAAATAGATGGAGAAACAGTGGAAACAGTGTCAGACTTTATTTTTGGGAGCTCCAAAATCACTGCAGATGGTGACTGCAGCCAGGAAATTAAAAGACGCTTACTCCTTGGAAGGAAAGTTATGACCAACCTAGATAGCATATTCAAAAGCAGAGACATTACTTTGCCAACAAAGGTCCGTCAAGTCAAGGCTATGGTTTTTCCTGTGGTCATGTATGGATGCGAGAGTTGGACTGTGAATAAGGCTGAGCGCTGAAGAATTGATGCTTTTGAACTTTGGTGTTGGAGAAGACTCTTGAGAGTCCCTTGGACTGCAAGGAGATCCAACCAGTCCATTCTGAAGGAGATCAGCCCTGGGATTTCTTTGGAAGGAATGATGCTAAAGCTGAAACTCTAGTACTTTGGCCACCTCATGTGAAGAGTTGACTCATTGGAAAAGACTCTGATGCTGGGAGGGATTTGGGGCAGGAGGAGAAGGGGACGACAGAGGATGAGATGGCTGGATGGCATCATTGACTCAATGGACATGAGTCTGAGTGAAGTCCAGGAGTTGATGATAGACAGGGAGGCCTGGCGTGCTGTGATTCATGGGGTCGCAAAGAGTTGGACACGACTGAGCGACTGAACTGAACTGAACTGGAGTCATGTCTAACTCTTTTGCAACCCCATGGATGGTAGTCCACCAGGCTCCCCTGTCCATGGGATTTCCCAGGCAACAATACTGGAGTAGGTTGCCATTTCTTTCTCCAGGGAATCTTCCAACCCAGGCATCAAACCCATGTCTCCTGCATTGACAGGTGGGTTCTTTACCACTGAGCCATTATTATATATTAATTCTACTCCTGGGCACATGCCCCAAAGAAATATATACATACATTCACCAAAAGACATGTATTAAGAGTAGTATTATAGCACTATTTGTTGTGGCCAAAACCTGGGAAATTCCCAAATGTTCATCATGAAGAGACTGAATAAATAAATTGTGATATATTCATACCATGGCATGAATGATCTAAAACTAGAACTTAAAAAAATAAAATAAAATAAAAATAAAAAAATAAAACTAGAACTTCACTCAATGATATGGATCAATCTATAATGTCAATGCCAAGAAACTAGACATAAACAAATACACACTGTATGATTCAATTGATATGAAATATAAAAATAGGCAACACTCATCTTTGAAATAAGAAAAATCAAGACAGGAACTTCTCTGGCAATTTAGTGGTTAAGACTCTCCATGCTTCCAATGCAAGGGACATGGGTTTGATTCCTGGTCAGGGAACTAAGACCCCAGGTGGCCAAAACCTAATTAATTAATTGCCATATACTTTTAAAAAATAAATAAAAGATTTAAAAAATTGAAGAGTCAAGATAGTGGCTGCCCTTGTGAAGAAGGGGTATAGCAACCAGAAAGGAATGCACGAGGGATTTCTGGGCTCCTGCTAATAATCTGATTTTCAACCTGGCTTAATCAATAGATTATATGGCCACCCTATCCAGCATGCAATTAATTTTGTTTGGAAGGTAATATCCTGCCCCAACCTACCCTCATCCCACTCCTTATGTTCATTTCAGGGAAAATTTAAATATCTGGAAACGTATGGCAGGTTGAAAAGTTTAAAGAATACTCTCTTGGAAATAGGTCCCATTATATTAGCAATGGGTCACAGAAATTTCTTAATTCCAGAAAAGCAGCAGCAGCACAAGCTGCTGCCTTTTCCCTTCAAAGACATTTATATTTTGAGTATAAGAAACTTAATTGGATCATAAAATGTAAAAGATTATCTTGTCCATTTTCAGGCAGAAACACAAAAAACCTACAAAGATATTAATAGATGTGAATTCAGGCACTTTAAAGCTTTCAGCACAAGATGTCAATCTTCCTATTCTTTGGTTCCTTTCTAACATTTGAGAGGCAGGCACCACAGTTAGGACAGATTTCTTTTATCTAATCCAAATTCTGAAGGTTGACTACCTACTCATTTTAGTGCATATATGGCTATCTTATAAATGTTGATTGATTATATCAATATTTCCTTGAGGACATAGAAACTTTACAGGTAATCATTTCTATAGTCAATAAATCTTTTCAAGCCATTTAATACAACACCTTGAAAGGTATATGTTTAGGGGGTGCTTTGCCCTGTAGCTTCCAGGATCCTAGTTCCCCAACCAGGGATTGAACCCAGGCCTGATGGTGAAAGCACCAAGTCCTGGCCACTGGTCCCCCAGGGAATTCCCAAAAGGTATGCTTTTAAAAGCTAGTTCAGGAAGTTCCCTGGTGGTGTAGTGGTTAGGATTCCAGGCTTTTACTGTTGTGGCCCAGGTTCAATCCTTGGTCAGGGAACTGAGATCCCACAAACTGTATGGCATGGCCAAAAAAAAAAAATGAAATTAAAAAAATAAAAGTTAGTTCAACATCCTTTGTCATCCTACTTCAATGTCTTTGAGGGCAGAAATATGAGGGCACACACACACACACACACACACGAAACCGAGCTCTTGTAAGGTAGTAGGCACCATACTAAGTGCTCTACTTGTTTTCATTATAATGATCAACTCAACTCTGTGAGGAAGGCATAGTTATTATTACCGCTACACAGAGGAGGAAGTGGAGGCACAGAGAGGTGAAGTAGTTTGCTCAATATCATTGTGTTTTTAAATTAATATCATTGCTATCACCAGCATCATCATCATCATCAGCATCATATCCTCCAGGCACCACCCAGGGGAAGGACTCTTAGATTGCAGGGCTTGAATGGATGAATCCACATGCATAAGGGAAATACTCAGGCTGTTTCCCTGAAAAGCAAATTATGAGCCATGAATCACGACAGCTTTTCCTCCCTAATCTGGGTCATATTATACCCAAAATTTCCAAAATCAAAACTAAGCTCAGATGTTAGAAATCAGGAATAGTTATCAAGGATGAGGAGAGTTCAAGGGTTACCAGGGGGATTCTGGGGTGCCTGGAATGTTGTCTCATGATGCGAGCATGAGTGTGCTCATGCGATGAAAACACATCCCTTATGATTTAGGTACTTTTCTGCATGTATGTGGTTCTTGAACAAAAAGTACCTGAAAAATGTCCAAAATTCAAAGACAACTATGTTCCCAGTAAAGAACTTTCACTCTTCTCCATACTGCAAGAACCCCGAAAAATGTGTCAAATTTTTCACAAAACTGAAAGTCTACCCTCTTTGAGTGTCAAAACTTGATTTTTAAACTTTTCACATTTACCCAAATGATTTTCAAGTCAGTTGCCCACTAGCTTTCCTTCTCTAGCAATAGCAGGAGTGGGACACAATCCAATCTTTTATTGATGGTTTGGGGTTATCAGTAAAACATACTGTCCTATTGCTATGAAGCAGGAGAGGTACTTACCTCTGATCCAAGTGGGCCCAGATAATTACGTTTTTGTTTTCTCTAGTCCTTGAGTCTAGTTTTAGAATTTTCTATCTCCTCTTTTAGTTTCTTGCCCAGGTTAGGGTGCCTGCCTCCAACCTCTCCTCTCATCAGCCTGCACTATCTATTATTCCTACCAGCTTTAAGTTCTAGTTGATAAATTTTTAGCATGGCAAAACTCTTTTAACATCTTTAAATATGGATGGTGACTACATGGGGATCTATTAGTTTCTGTATGGTTGAAAGAGTTCATGAATAAAATTTCTGTAAGCCTGCAAACCTAATAGGCAATTAGTCTCACCTTCTAAGTAGGAAGCTTGTGGAAACCTCAGTGGCTCTCTCATAGGAGGCAGGCACGGAGTTTTCAGCACCTGTCCTGGTGATAGAGAAGTTCTGCAAGGTAGCTAAGTTTCAAATGCTCTCTGGATAAATGGAGGATAACTCCAAAGTGATGCATTTGCATAATGTGTTTATGTGCCTTTTAAAATGCATAAATAACCCAAATATGGTGAACGTCAGGAGAAAGGGCAACCTTAACAAATCAACCACATTTCTTCAACAAGAAGCTTTTTTCAACAGCAGTAAAAACTGCCTGTAGAGTGGAATTTAAATATTTCTTGCTTCTCTGGCTTGGCACTTACCTAGACACCATTCCTGAGGTTCAGTGAGAAGGAAGAAAAAGTTCTCAGAAGCCCATGAGGAGGGGAAATGCTATCAGACAGCTACTTGTGACTGAAACAAGGGTTTTCTGTTACAGGTCCGAGATGGCAAAACCATTTGGGGCAAGAAAAGAAGGGGAAACATGAACACATGTATGTGAAAAATACGTTAAAAATTTTTTTTAACTTTAAACTTTTTATTTTGTATTGGTGTATAGCTGATTAACAACGTTGTGGTGATTTCAGGTGAACAGTGAAGGGACTCAGTCATACATATACATGTATCCATTCTCCCCCAAACACCCCTCCCACCCAGGCTGGCTGATGGTGGAACATGCTGTTGTGATAAACTTGAAAAGGAAGGAGGGAAGGCAGGCAGGCAAGAAGGGAGGGAGGGAGGAAGACCTGTCTACAATTATTCTTTCAATAATGAAGAGGGAAACGCAGTAACTTGAGTTGTATTTACTTATTAGAAATCTTCTCAGTTCCTAAGCAGCATAATCAACTCAGGGACATGTGAAATACATATTCTCCAAGATGTAATCTCTGGTTTGACACCAGCTTTCCATCCATATACCATTACAAAACTATCCACATACACAAATTTGTCTTGTAGCAAACAATGCAAATGTAGAATTTGTCAAAGTGAATGTGGGGACAAGGGCACTTAGAGGGAGAGAAATGTGCCCATACATAGAAAACAATTTGACTCTAGTTCTTCTTTCTTTAAATCTTGTGATTTATGAAGATAGGAGCACATCTGTCTAGGTCACGGTCAGATCCCAGCATTTAGCAAAGAGCTCACAGAGCCTAGCACATAGCAGAAATTCAATAAGTATGTGTTGAATATATAAATCTTAATAAAGTACAGTAATTTATTATTTCCCAGAAAATGAGCAGATTCTCTTTTAAAATGCACAAATTAAAACTTCAACTGCCGACCCAAGTGTTGTGTGTATATGCTCAATCGTGTCTGACTCTTTGAGAACCCATGGACTGGAGCCTGCCAGGCTCCTTTGTCCATGGGATTGTCCAGGCAAGAATACTGGAGTGGGTTGCCATTTCCTTCTCCAGGAAAGGCAGTCAGATCTAACTGCTGACCCAAGTGTTAGCTCATATAAAACCAAATGGTCCTTTCAAATCAGTAAAAAGTATTCTGCCCTTGGACCCACTTAATAGCTTTAGATAAGCTTTAAGTGAACCACAAAATAAGTTATTAAAAGTGAAGTACACTGGAAATTGAAGACCTTTATAAACTCTGCTTAAATATGGTGTGCCCATCACACTTTTCTCAACTTTTTGAATAAAGTATTATTTTGACCTCCTTGGTAGAATGTTCCAAACAGGACTATTAAAATTTATAATTTATTTCCTTGTGTACCCCAGAATGTAGCAGACTCAACCCAAAGGACCTCAAGTTTAAATGTACAAGCAGAGAACTCCCTTTAAGTACGCTTCCTGAAAAGATTCCTACAGCAACTATCAGGGCGAACCTGAGCTCTGAAACATGCCTGTGTACTCAGACTGTCTCACAGCATGAATGTCATGAAACTGAAAACCTCTGGAGAATCAGAATGAAGGAAGTGATCTGAGCGATTTGGAAGATTTGTTTTAGCATCTTGGTACTAGAAGCATCTCTTTGAAGTGACTAAAATCCTCACAAAGGTATCTTCTGGGTACCAAATAGTGTATGAAAAGAGAAAAATTCAATTAATTGGCTAGACATTTACAAATATTCAGAAAACTTGCATTGTTAACAACACCAGCCATATTTTCGCTATATTTTCTTGTGCCTCAATCAATATTATAACAGATTAGAAATAGTATTGGCTCTGATATCACTGTGGAGAGGGCGATGGCACCCCACTCCAGTACTTTGCCTGGAAAATCCCATGGATGGAGGAGCCTGGTAGGCTGCAGTCCATGGGGTCGCTAAGAGTTGGACACGACTGAGCGACTTCACTTTCACTTGCATGCATTGGAGAAGGAAATGGCAACCCACTCCAGTGTTCTTGCCTGGAGAATCCCAGGGACGGGGGAGCCTGGTGGCTGCCGTCTATGGGGCCATACAGAGTCGGACACGACTGAAGCGACTTGGCAGTAGCAGTTAGCTGATATCACTGGTGGTAAATTTAACCCTGGTCAGGCATTTGACCTCTAAAATTAGGAGCTGAACTTCAAGTCCTAGACAGCTCTAAATATTTAGGGCTCAGGTGGAGATAGGACTACATCTTACTCATTTGTTTTACACAGTGTCTGGCATACAGTAGTGGAGGTGATGGCATTCCAGTGGAGCTATTTCAAATCCTGAAAGATGATGCTGTGAAAGTGCTGCACTCAATATGCCAGCAGATTTGGAAAACTCAGCAGTGGCACAGGACTGGAAAAGGTCAGTTTTCATTCCAATCCCAAAGAAACGCAATGCCAAAGAATTCTCAAACTACCGCACAATTGCACTCATCTCACACACTAGCAAAGAAATGCTCAAAATTCTCCAAGCCAGGCTTCAGTAATATGTGAACCGCAAACTTCCTGATGTTCAAGCTGGTTTTAGAAAAGGCAGAAGAACCAGAGATCAAATTGCCAACATCCTCTGGATCATGGAAAAAGCAAGAGAGTTCCAGAAAAACATCTATTTCGGCTTTATTGACTATGCCAAAGCCTTTGTGTGGATCACAATAAACTGTGGAAAATTCTGAAAGAGATGGGAATACCAGAACACCTGATCTGCCTCTTGAGAAATCTGTATGCAGGTCAGGAAACAACAGTTAGAACTGGACATGGAACAACAGACTGGTTCCAAATAGGAAAAGGAGTTCGTCAAGGCTGTATATTGTCACCCTGTTTATTTAACTTATATGCAGAGTACATCATGAGAAACGCTGGGCTGCAAGAAGCACAAGCTTGAATCAAGATTGCCGGGATAAATATCAATAACCTCAGACATGCAGATGACACCACCCTTATGGCAGAAAGTGAAGAGGAACTCAAAAGCCTCTTGATGAAAGTGAAAGTGGAGAGTGAAAAAGTTGGCTTAAAGCTCAACATTCAGAAAACGAAGATCATGGCATCCTGTCCCACCACTTCATGGGAAATAGATGGGGAAACAGTGGAAACAGTGTCAGACTTTATTTTTCTGGGCTCCAAAATCACTGCAGATGGTGACTGCAGCCATGAAATTAAAAGATGCTTACTCCTTGGAAGGAAAGTTATGACCAACCTAGATAGCATATTCAAAAGCAGAGACATTACTTTGCCAACAAAGGTTCGTCTAGTCAAGGCTATGGTTTTTCCTGTGGTCATGTATGGATGTGAGAGTTGGACTGTGAAGAAGGCTGAGCGCTGAAGAATTGATGCTTTTGAACTGTGGTTTTGGAGAAGACTCTTGAGAGTCCCTTGGACTGCAAGGAGATCCAACCAGTCCATTCTGAAGGAGATCAGCCCTGGGATTTCTTTGGAAGGAATGATGATAAAGCTGAAACTCCAGTACTTTGGCCACCTTGTGCGAAGAGTTGACTCATTGGAAAAGACCCTGATGCTGGGAGGGATTGGGGGGCAGGAGGAGAAGGGGACGACAGAGGATGAGATGGCTGGATGGCATCACTGACTCAATGGACGTGAGTGTCAGTGAACTCGGGAGTTGGTGATGGACAGGGAGGCCTGGCGTGCTGTGATTCATGGGGTCGAAAAGAGTTGGACACGACTGAGCGACTGAACTGAACTGAAGTGCTTAAATATTGTATGCTAGTTAAATAAATAGGATAATATGTGAAGAAATTGAATGAATGAATAAACAGACTTAGAAAGGTACAGCTGAAGTCTGCAACCATTTTGAAGCCTGTTCTGACTTTTTAAGAAAGTTTCTATAGGAAAAAAAGTTATAACAAAGATATCTGGTCTATATTTCTTAAAAGGGAAGATTGTTCTACTTTTTAAGGGAAATGTTGAAAAGCCCACTAAGGCAAGACAGAAAACTCTAGAGGTCACTGGAAGATAGAGACTGGATTTGGTCCACAGAAGTGTTTTGTTTGATTAGCATGATGATGTGGAGGTTTTGGTTTTGTGGCTGGTTTACTTTTAGACTGAACCAGTTTGTTTTTTTTTTTTAAATCTGGATTCTCTTGGATAATGAGAAGCTCTGACCTCTGACAGGATCCCCACATTGCCCCAACCTGCTGGAGCTAAGAGCTTTCTATTTCTCCAGAAGGAGGCCATCTCTAGTTCCCTGCAGTTCCTACCCCTCACACAAAGCCCGTACCTATACCCTGTGGCCAAGCATCTGAACTTTGGTTAACTGTGCTCGTAAACACAGTGGCTTCTCCCGAGTGTTATTAGGCAACACTGCTCATAATAAAATGGACCCCTGATTGGTAAACTGTGTCTGGACTGAGAAGAACAATGAAAAGTCTACACATACCTGAAGAAAATGCCATGCTTTGGGCTTCCCGGAGTGCAGTGTAACTGCCATATCCTGTATTGGTTTCCTAGGGCTGCCGTAACAAAGGACCAAAAACAGAGACTTCAAACAGAAATGTATTCCCTCACAATTCTGGAGGCCAGAAGTCTAAGATCAAGTTGCTGGCAAGACTGGTTCCTTCAGGAGGCTCTGAGAATCCATTCCATTCCTCCTTCTTAGCTTCTGGTATCTGCTGGCAATTCTTGGTGCTCCCCTGACTTGTCCACAGATGACTCCAATCTCTGCCTCCATTTTTACAAGACCCACCCCTCTGTGTGTCTGTGCCTCAAATTTCCTTCTCTTTTCTCTTAAAAGGACACCAGTTATTGGGTTTAGGGCCCATCCTAAACCCGGGCTGACCTAATCTTAAGATCCTTAATTACGTCTACAAAGGGCTTCCCTGGTGGCTCAGTGGTAAAGAATCCCCTGCTAATGCTTTGATCCCTGATCCGAGAAGATCCCACTTGCCATGGAGCAACTAAGCCCATGTGCCACGGTTACTGAGCCTGTGCCCTGCAGCCCGTGCTCCGCAAGGAGAAGCCACCGCAGTGAGAAACCCATGCACTGCCGCTGGAGCATAGACCCCCACTCACCACAGCTAGAGAAAAGCCTACACAGTAACGAAGACTCAGCACAGCCAAAGATGAGTAAAAAACAAAATTATATAAAAATATTACATCTGCAAAGATGCTAAGCCCCTTCAGAGGTCACTGAGATTAGGACTTGAACATGTTTTTTGGAAGTCACTGTTCAACTCACCATGTATTGTTTTCAGGGGCACTAGAAACCAGGTCCATAGAGCATTTACAAGAGATTTCGGTTCAGTAAATCTTAAGGTCCCATGCGGGCCATGGGACCTTAAGCCCCAATCCCATCAATGGAGATCTCATCTCCTGATGTCTGGACAGTCACCTGGGGACAGGAGAGCTGATGGAGGGATTTACGCTGCAAGGATGCCCACTAAGGAGCACCTGTCACTGCCCTGATAGCAAACTCCGGTTCTTGTCCTACATTCCTCCTGCATAGACTGGTGTCCAGTGTGGACCAGGAATTTGTGTGTTTGAATATTTAAAGCCAGGAAGACATTCTGGTGGGTGCTACACACCCAACCCACTTCACATATTCACTTTATATGCCATCCTTGTATCTATGACCCCCAGTTTAAAGGACTGGCCAAATTTTCATTAATTTAGTGAATATTTATTGAATGCCAATTACATGTTAGGTAATTTTCTGCCCACCATGGATACAGCAGTGAAGAAGACAGACAAAGGAGCTTACATTCAAATGGAAGATAAGAAAGAAGGGAGGAAGAGAAGTAGGGAGGGAGGGAGAAAATAGTCAGTGGTCAGAATTTGGTTAATATTATATTTTGAATTTAATATTATATTTTGAATTTGGAATTTATATGATTTCATATGGGCTGGATGAGAAGTATGGAAGAAGCAGAGGCATCAAGGATGACTATATAGTTCTGACATGAACATACATCTGGAAGGATGAAGTTGCCATTTAATGAGATGGGGAAGCCTATAGGAGGAGAAGTTTGGGGGGGTATGAGGAAGACGGAGAGTTGAGATTTGGACATGTCTATTTGACATACAAGTTGAGAGTTTGAGTAGATGGATATTTGAGTCTGGAGTTCAGGGGAGAGGTCCAGGTGAACATAAACATAGGAGGATTCAGGAGGATACATGGTGTTTAAAGCCACAAGACTAAATGAGATGACCAAGATTCTGAGTGGATCAGGAGAGGAGAATTGGTCAGAAAACTGAAGCTCAGGCTCTCTAACCTTAATGGATCAGGGAGATGAGGAGGAGCCAGCAAAGGACACGAAAAGGAGTAGGCAGTGAGGAGAGAAGAGCCAAGAGAGTCAGGGATCCTGGAAGCCCAAGTGAAGAAGTGTCCCAAGGAGGAATAGTGGGTCAGTTGCGCCAAATGTTGCTTTTTGGTCAAGCAAGATGAGGACTGAGAATTGATGACGGCTGGAATTAGCAATGTGGAGGCAATTGGTTATGTTAAGAGCAATTTTGGTGCAGCAGTAGAGAGGAAGCCTGATTGGAGTGGGGTCAAGAGACAATAGGAGGAGAGGAACTGGAGACTGCAGGTATTGACAAGTATTTCTAAAAGTTCTGTGATAAGGCAAGCAGGGATTTTAGGCAGTAGCTGAAAGGGGAGTAAGGGGTCAAGAGTATGGTTGTTTTTTAAGATAAAAGACATTATAACACATTGGAAATGATCCAATGGGGTGGGAACTTGATGCACAAGGAAAAAGGGAGACCTGCTGGAGTGAAGAGGTGCAGGCAGTAACACTCTAATAAGCTCAAGGCCTTTACAGTAGAGATGCAATTCCAATACACCATCATGCCCATTCTCCCCCAAGGCTGACTTAATCGGTGCTTCCAAACCAGCTATAAACAGCAGGATCACTGAGAAGAAAGGTGGGCACTTCTCCTTTAGATGCTACTATTACTATCCCTGAATTCCCAGGTGGTGCAGTGGTGAAGAACCTGCCTGCCAATGCAGGGGACACAAGAGACTGTGTTGAGGGTTCGATCCCAGGCTTGGGAAGATCCCCTGGAGTAGTAAATGGCAACCTGCTCCAGTATTCTTGCCTGGAAAATCCCACAGACAGAGGAGCCTGGCAGGCTACAGTCCATGGGGTCTCAAAGAGTCGAACATGACTGCACACACACACCCAACAATGCATTACTATCTCCACAAATGAGTGGCTGTAAAAGTGCATTGTTACAATTAACAATGGTACTGAGAACCATCATTCAACAGCTATTTATTGGCCTACTTTGTGCCAGTTCTAGGTGTTATTCTAGACACTGGGGACACAACAGTGAAATACTCATGTCTGAAACATTTTTATTAGTTACATCACAAAGAGATCTGTATGCACTTATTTTTAACAAAAAAGAAAAATGTGTTTGGGGTTGTCTTGAATATTTATGCTTTGTAAAAAGCCCCGTTTCTTTATGAGTGATAGGCTTTATTATCTATGGTGTTCCAAAGGCTGGTTTTGGAATAGGTATCTGAGGCACTTTCTCTGCCAGGTTTTACCCCAAGAGCCTTTCCAAATATATTTAAGTGGTCTTGGAATTTGGTCACTTTTAGGTATGTTAATAGATATCGCACTTGCCTTTTAAGAACCACTCAATTTCGTCTTGTTAGTCTTTTAAATGTGACTTAAATGAAGTTATAGTCTCTCACAAAACCAACCTGAGATCATTACACTATTGAATTTCTCTTCCCTCAGTTTATATAGTCAAAAGAGTTCTACACATGACAAACTAGGGAGTATAGGGTTGCTGAGACTTTTCACTACGTTTATATACCTGAATTTTCTACCTGTTTCTAAAAAACACTTTCCACCTTGCTGAACCTTTTAGAAGGTCAACAGCTACTTTGAGAGCATTTATTTGTTTCAGTCTTTTCTGTGGCCTTTTCAAGTTTTGTTCCTCTGATTTCCTGGCAGTATACTTATTTCATGGGAAACATTCCTTTCAGAGAAGCACAAAGCTCTTCTAAAGGTCTCTTTGAAACTTCCTCATTCATGTTTGCTAGATTTCCTACAAGTTTAAAATTTTATTTCAGCTTTAAATATCCTATAGTCTGTTATACTTTATTTTAGAACACGTATATTTTCCAAAAGACATACACAGACATTTATTTTGTAACTTTTGTATTACCCTTGCTTTCTTCAGAGCTTACTTCTTACAAGTATTTCAAAGGACATATACCAGTTCTCATACAGTTTTAAATATTGTTTGCTCTCTGCATTTGTGAAGCATTTCTCTAATCTCTTGGGCTTCCCTTGTGACTCAGCTGGTAAAGAATCCGCCTGCAATGTGGGAGACCTGGGTTAGCTCCCTGGGTTGGGAAGATCCCCTGGAGAAGGGAAAGGCTACCCACTCCAGTATTCTGGCCTGGAGAATTCCATGGACTGTATAGGGGTCGCAAAGAGTCGGACATGACTGAGTGACTTTCCCTTTTCTCATCTCTAAACATGTGTGCATCACAGAACTCAATTACATCATGTTCACTATTAGAGATCTGAAACAACATAGCCTAAAAATTTGCTCCTTGAAGCAATTACACACAGTACAAAAGGCTTTTATAACACGGATGGTCTATAACACGTGTGTCCCCTGTCCCCGCCCACCCCCCGTCTATAAGGTCAACTCTTTACTCCTACTCATTCTACGGGAGGCTTTCTACTGCGGGATGTGAGGAAGTGCAGGTGGGCCAAAACTTGCAAGAATTCATGAGGTCTATGTATGTGCCTATACGAATGAGAAAGTTTACATTCATGTCAATTAAATGTGTCATCTACATAGAGAACGGACTTGTGGCTGCCAAGGGGCAGAGGGTGGGGAGGGATGGATTGGGAGTTTGGGATTAGCAAATGCAAACTATTACATATAGAATGGATAGACAATAAGGTCCTACTGTATAGCACAGGATATATTCAACATCCTGTGATAAACCATGGAAAAGAATGTGAAAAATAATGTATATATGTATTACTGAATCATTTTGCTGTAGAGTAGAAATTAACACAACATTTTAAGTCAACTATACTTCAATAGAATACATTTTAAAAATAAAAAATAAATGTGTCATTTGATTAAAGTGTTTTGCATGCCTGGAATCCAAATAGTAAACAGGATGGGTAATGTTGATAGGACAAACATTCCAAAACTAATACAAATACAGCAGTTATGCTTAAATGAAGGCAGCAGATGAAAATTTCCAAAATATCCATGTTCATATTTTTGCTGCAAAGTGAATGTAAACAGACTTTTAAAAGCCCAAAGTTTAGACAAACTATAAATTCTTTTAGGAAAACTGTGATGGACTCCATCATGAAGAGTTTCAAAGTGTTTTTTAGATGAAGCTTTTTGCTTCTCTAAAAAGGGTATTTTACAGAGAATAAGCATATTGCCTTAAGAGTAGAGAAATGAAACTTGAAAATAAAACCACTGAAAACATGTATAGTACTTCTACAGGCAACTTACTTAGCTGCTCCATGCCTCAGTTTACGCTTCTATATATCTGTGAATTAATGCCCTGAGTGGGTGCACAGAGGCACTCAATAAACGATAGGCCATCTCCTTTTTAGAAGTCAAGAAACAAGTATTATCACCTGTTTCCATTACCTTAAATTATGAGAAGATCTTGTAGCCCCTCGGTAAAGTTTCTTAGTATTAGGTGCTGCTCAGAGGACTAGGTTGGAAGAGATGAAGAGTGTTTCTACTGCTTTGAGCAAACAGAAGATTTTGACAGCTCCAGCCAAACTTGAGGGCTCCACCAGGAAGGAAATAGTGCTTCTGCCAACAGTGACTTTGGAACTCGAGTATGTTTTTCTCATTTTAGTTTAGTGGCAAAATAACTTGAGACTTACGCAACGAACGACTCAGCCGTCCAGTGGTATTCACACCGGGGTGGATGCCAATCTCACACCAGGGAAGTCTCCATAGCTGGACACTGGCAGCAGCTTCCTCTACCTCCCAGAGTGGGAACATGCCACTATCCAGCCACACTGGCCAAGGCTGCTGCCCAAGTTTTAATCGGAAACAAAAATCTTTTCTTTAGGAATGAGGTCGGTGCTTTTTTGATCTCTTGTTTGTTTGGGGAAAGTTAAATACTGGTGGAGAAAAGGCAGCCTGCTCAGAGGCAAGGCTAGTGGTTTCAGCTGGTGGGCATCTGTTTCCCAGTCCTTTCCTCTCCTCTCCTTTCTTCTCTATGATATAACCCCAGTCCACTACTCCTGCCTTTTTCTAAATGCTTTCTCTGCCAAGGCCTTGACTTCACTTTTTGGAAAGTGGTTACAAATAAATGGCGCTTGCAGCACTAGCTAGAGGTTCCTCCAGCTCAACAACAGCTGAAAGAAAAGAAAGCTGTCAGCACATGCACAAAGATAAGAAGATCTGCCACTGACGAGAGAGGAGGTAGGCAGGGAAACAGTGAAGGTGGTCAAAAGGTACAGCCCTCCAGTTCTAAAGGGATGTAATGTAGCAGAACAGTGGTGACAAGTAATAATAATATGTTGTAGATCTGAACAATGCTACAGAGACTATATTCTTTAGCAATGTTCTAAATGCTAAGTGAGATGAGATCTAGTTCTCATCCCATCTCAAAGGGGAAAAAATTGTAACTATGTGAGGTGATGGATGTTAATTAGTAATAGGTATTTCCATCTATAATCATGTTACACACCTGAAACGAATCTGTCAATTATAGCTCAAAACAAAAACAACCATCCACTGAGTCCCCCCTCCGTGCCAGGCTCATCCGAGAGAACGCAGGCCGGGCAGCAAACCCCAAAGAAGTCCCAAACATAAGCATTTCTCTCACTCAGCCAGGCGGCCACGGAACCCCTGCGGGCATCTCTGGCCCCATGATCCGGGCCAGTGCCCAACAGGAAGCCCTGCAGGGGAACTTTCGCCAGTCTGCAGCCGCAAAAACAAGTCGGGCTCAAGACTGTCCAGTAACCTGGAGATGCAGCGAAACACCGTTTTGAATCCTGGCAGCTTCTTGGGCTCGACTGAGTTTAACGCTCTAGGAGTGAAACCAGAGTTGATGCTTCCTTCACTCACTCGTGAGGCCACCCGCTGACGGGCCTCCCCTTCGCTCAGGGCTTTAGAGAAAATTAGAGAAGATGAGACAAGAGGCCGATTCTCCCCACTCCATTCGCCCCCGCCCCACCACCGTTGCCTTCCTCTCCTAACCCGCAGTCTCAAAGCAAGTTCAACGACAGGCCTAGACTAAAGAGATCTCCGCGCCCCTGATTGCGCAGGGTTGGTGCCACAGGGGGTGCTTTTCGGGGGGCTCGCGGGCTGCCTGGCTGCACCGCGCTCCTGCATCTCCCCCCTGCTCCCAAGCTTGGTGGAGTCTGGTGTAGCGTCCCAGCCACTCGCAGTACAGTTAACCTAGCCGGGTCGGTTGACCCAGCTACGCGTCTTCCAGCGAACCCGAGTCTCGCGCGCCCCGCCCCACCGCCGCGACTCCCGCGCTCGCCCAAGTCCGCTCGGCCCGCGGCCCCCGGGCGCCGGACCAGCCACCTCCCTCTGCGCTGCCGACTCGGCTCCCTGGCCCCCGCTACTCCTTCACCCCTTCCCTCGCCCAGCCTCACTCGGTTGGAACTGGGTCGGGAACCTCGGCCCCTCCTCCCCCGCCGCCTCCCAGGAGGTGCCAGTACCGATGCCCAGGATGAAGACGAAGCCGGTGACCACGAGCACCGGGTGCCAGTTAAACTCGAGCGCGGTCCCGTCCCAGCCGAGCCCCTCTCGGTGGTGGAGGACCCAGATGAGGGTGAAGATCACAGACAGGAAGCCGACCAGCAGCGCCGACACCAGCAGCGCCAAGAAGCCCCTGTAGCCCTCCATGGCCATCAACGCCCCATACTCCGCGCGGTGGCGGCGAAGGAACTCGGCGAGGCGGCGGCCCCTGGGTACTGGCCTGCGGCGGGACGCGGCGTCGACTTTTAGGAGCTGTCTCCGCCCCGGGGAGGGGCTTTGTCGCGGGCCTGCCTGGGATGCGGGGCCTCGGGGCGGGGGCAGCTGGCCCTTAGCTCAGAAACTAGCCCCACCCTGGGGATCTCGTGGTCGGTGTCTGCGCTTGCCGAGAGCTCGAGTAACCGATCTGGTTAGTTGTTGAGAGCAAGAGTCCAGAAGTTTCCACACCCACCACTTTAACTTTTCCCGTGTCTCTTCCTTCTCTGAGAGGAGGCTGAGTAAGGCAGTGGTGTGCACAATCGGTTAACAGAAGAGAGGGGTCCGTCGGGTGGCTTTGTGTGTGTGATTTTGACTTACGAAGCCTCCTAAGCTGCAGACCTAGAGGACTGGCTGTCTTTGATGCCAAGGAGGAACCTGTGAGACAGTGTGTACCTGGTCTCATCTAGCAAGAAAACTACTGGCAGTGAGCACCTAACAGAGAAAGCAGACACCTCTTGGACTCTCGACTTCCCCATATGTGATAAAAATGCATCTTAAAAGTGCCACCTGTTCAAACGTATTTGGACGAAAGCCTCATCTTGGTGGCCTGAGCTTACTCACTCCCTGCCCTCTTTCCAACACTCAGTTCACCCTTCTCCACTGGACAAGAAAAGCGACAGAATTATCATTCCTGTTGAAGAAGGCAGGGCTGTGGCTGCAAGGTCTCCCAGAATGCATTTGGGAACCTTAACTTCTAGCTCCTCCTGTGGCTCATCTCCAAAGAATTAATTGTTTACCATATTGTCTTGTTGCCATTGTGAAAGCCCTTAGAATGTGTAGGAGGTATATGGGCGTGATTTTCGATGGAAAAGACAGGTTTTAGGCAAGGAAGTAGGAGTGTCACGTACTGGTAGTGGTCCAAGATTAAGGTCTAAGAGTTAGAGGCTACAGACTTCACTGCTGTCACTAGTTTTCCATTGATGGTAAAAAGAAAGGAAGAAAAAGAGAGTAAACAAATGGGAAAAAAAGGACCCCTAACCACAGTATGGGGCTTCACCCGTGGCTCAGTGGTAAGAATCTGCCAGCCAATGCAGGAGACGCAGGTTTGATCCCTGGGTGTGGAACATCCCCTGGAGAAGGACGTGGCAACCCATTCCAATATTCTTGCCTGGAAAACCCCATGGACAGAGGAGCCTGGTGGGCTGTAGTCCATGGAGTCATGAAAGAGTCAGATGTGACTTAACAACACCCACAGTGTAAGGCTCTCTATGGTCTGGCCCTGTTGTCCATGGCTTCTCTCCCAGTTCCTGACCACTTCCTACGCATGTCCCTGCCTCTAAAATTGCCCAACACCATTTCCACCGAGAAACCTTACCTGTGTCTGCTTACACCCCTATCTTATACATGGACAGAGGAGTCTGGAGGGCTACATTCCATAGCATCGCAAAGAGTTGGACTAAAGTGACTTAGCATGCATGCACACAACCACCTCCCCATCCAGTGCTTCTCTGCATCACTCACCAAGGTGTGATATACCGATCTATTCCTGTGGCTGTCTCCACTCCCCAGACAGCCCCCTTGAGAGTACTCACTGTCTACTTTATCATTTTATCCTTCATTGACATAAAGTGGGAGAAGGAAATGGCAACCCATTCCAGTATTCTTGCCTGGAGAATCCCATGGACAGAGGAGCCTGGCGGGCTATAGTCCTTGGGGTCACAAAGAGTTAGACACGACTGAGCGACGAACACACTCTTGACATATAGTAGCTACACAGTAAATGTTGGGAGAAGAATGGGACTGACTGTGTCAGTCAGGGTGCTGGCAGGAAGAAAACGGCTCATTCCAGTTGGGCAATTTAATAATGAACAGGGCTATTTACAAAGTTGTGGGCAGGGTGTGGGAAACCACAAGGGGTTTGCAGTGCCCAGACCTGAATGGGAGAGGTCTGAAATCCAGAGAGAGAAAGAGAGAGACAAAGACAGAAAAGACACACACACACACACACACACACACACACACACATGAGAATAGTGTAAAAAGGGCAGCCATACTGGGGCCATGGTCTTGAGTTGAGGGATGCAGCCAGCCTGCAGGGACCCCACAGGGAGGAAGAATGAGAAGGGGGCATGAATATTCCAGCCTTATTTTCTTCCCCTCCAGTCTCCTGCCTGGTCCCAAAGGACAGAAGCTAATCTGAAACCCAGAAGAAAGATGATGTAGCATATATAGGTCAGTATTCAGGACACAGCAGAGTGGAGAAAGGTGAGAGTAGATGCATAGGAATAAACAAATCATTGCCGCATCTTCTGGTTTTATTTTTTCGGACATTTGGGTTCCTGAGTGCTACAAAGATTCCCTGTTTAATTTTATACTGTTTCTCTTCCTCTTCGACCTTTAACTAGTACTTCTTTAACAACAATATCACTGTGTCCCTATTCTTCTCCCTCAAAGTATCTAGTTCTTGTCCCCAGGTAACTTCTTCACACCCTTAGCCCAGCACCTTCACTCCACTCTTGATTTGATTTTACTCTGCAGCAGCAGCAAAGAAGAATTCCAGATTCCATTTAACAAAACACCTTAGGAGAATGAAAACATGGCCAAATAAGATGGATGATGTTGAATCACGTTGAAGTTACCAGCTAAACTGAGAAAACTTTCAACTTTTAAGTTGTCCTTTAAAGACCTAACTTTGATAAAACTTGTCACTTTGATTGCTGTGGCTTGGTATGAATAACTTTTAAAAACAGAATTGTTGTCTAAGTTTCCCCCGGGGGTGAGTAACAGTTTGTCACCAAAGTACTTACTCAAATACTTTGTGAAGTACTTTATAAAGTTATTTTGTGTGCACAGACACGTGGTGTCCAACTCTTTGCAACCCCGTGGACTGTAGCCCGCCAGGCTCCTCTGTCCATTAGATTTTCCTTGCAAGAATACTGGAGTGAGGTGCCATTTCCTCCTCCAGGGGATCTTCCCAGGCATCAAACCCACACCTCTTACATCTCCTGCAGACAGATTCTTCTTTTTTCTATCTTTAAAAAAAAAATTATTTATTTATTTCAATTGGAGGATAATTACTTTACAATATTGTGATGGTTTTTGCCATACCTTGACATGAATCAGCCATGGGTACACATGTGTCCCCCCTATCCTGAACACCCCACCTCCTTCCCTACCCCATCCCTCTGGGTTGTCTCAGGGCACCGGCTTTGAGTGCCCTGCTTCATGCATTGAACTTGCACTGGTCATCTGTCTTACATATGGTAATATACATGTTTCAATGCTATTCTCTCAAGTCATCCCACCCTCACCTTCTCCCACAGAGTCCAAAATCTGTTCTTTACATCTGTGTCTCTTTTGCTGCCTTGCATATAGGATCATTGTTACCATCTTTCTAAATTCCATATATATGAATTAATATATGTTGTGTATATATTATTATACACATATTAATATACAGAATGGGAAAGACTAGAGATCTCTTCAAGAAAATTAGAGATACCAAGGGAACATTTCATGCAAAGATGGGCTCAATAAAGGACAGAAATGGTATGGACCTAACAGAAGCAGAAGATATTAAGAAGAGATGGCAAGAATACACAGAAGAACTGTACAAAAAAGATCTTCACGACCCAGATAATCACGATGGTGTGATCACTGACCTAGAGCCAGACATCCTGGAATGTGAAGCCAAGTGGGCCTTAGAAAGCATCACTACGAACAAAGCTAGTGGAGGTGATGGAATTCCAGTTGAGTTACTTCAAATCCTAAAAGATGATGCTGTGAAAATGCTGCACTCAGTATGCCAGCAAATTTGGAAAACTCAGCAGTGGCCACAGGACTGGAAAAGGTCAGTTTTCATTCCAATCCCAAAGAAAGGCAATGCCAAAGAATGCTCAAACTACCGCACAATTGCACTCATCTCACACGCTAGTAAAGCATCTCACATGCTCAAAATTCTCCAAGCCAGGCTTCAGCAATATGTGAACCGTGAACTTCCTGATGTTCAAGCTGGTTTTAGAAAAGGCAGAAGAACCAGAGATCAAATTGCCAACATCCGTTGGATCATGGAAAAAGCAAGAGAGTTCCAGAAAAGCATCTATTTCTGCCTTATTGACTATGCCAAAGCCTTTGACTGTGTGGATCACAATAAACTGTGGAAAATTCTGAAAGAGATGGGAATACCAGAACACCTGATCTGCCTCTTGAGAAATCTGTATGCAGGTCAGGAAGCAACAGTTAGAACTGGACATGGAACAACAAACTGGTTCTAAATAGGAAAAGGAGTACGTCAAGGCTGCATATTGTCACCCTGCTTATTTAACTTCTATGCAGAGTACATCATGAGAAACGCTGGACTGAAAGAAGCACAAGCTGGAATCAAGATTGCCGGGAGAAATATCAATAACCTCAGACATGCAGATGACACCACCCTTATGGCAGAAAGTGAAGAGGAACTCAAAAGCCTCTTGATGAAAGTGAAAGTGGAGAGTGAAAAAGTTGGCTTAAAGCTCAACATTCAGAAAACGAAGATCATGGCATCTGGTCCCATCACTTCATGGGAAATAGATGGAGAAACAGTGGAAACAGTGTCAGACTTTATTTTTGGGAGCTCCAAAATCACTGCAGATGGTGACTGCAGCCAGGAAATTAAAAGATGCTTACTCCTCGGAAGGAAGGTTATGACCAACCTAGATAGCATATTCAAAAGCAGAGACATTACTTTGCCAACAAAGGTCTGTCTAGTCAAGGCTATGGTTTTTCCACTGGTCATGTATGGATGTGAGAGTTGGACTGTGAAGAAGGCTGAGCGCTGAAGAATTGATGCTTTTGAACTGTGGTGTTGGAGAGGACTCTAGAGAGTCCCTTGGACTGCAAGGAGATCCAACCAGTCCATTCTGAAGGAGATCAGCCCTGGGATTTCTTTGGAAGGAATGATGCTAAAGCTGACACTCCAGTACTTTGGCCACCTCATGTGAAGAGTTGACTCATTGGAAAAGACTCTGATGCTGAGAGGGATTGGGGGCAAGAGGAGAAGGGGACGACAGAGGATGAGATGGCTGGATGGCATTACTGATTCGATGGACGTGAGTCTGGGTGAACTCAGGGAGTTGGTGATGGACAGGGAGGCCTGGCGTGCTGTGATTCATGGGGTCGCAAAGAGTTGGACACGACTGAGCAACTGAACTGAACTGAATATATATTAATAATATGTATTGGTGTTTCTCTTTCTGACTTACTTCACTTTGTTTAATAGGCTCCAATTTCATCTATCTCATTAGAACTGACTCAAATGCCTTCCATTTTATAGCTGAGCAATATTCCATTGTGTATATGTACCGCAATTTCCTTACCCATTCATCTGGGAGATGGATTCTTTACCACTAGTGCCACGAAAAATACTTTACTCAAGTGCTTTTACATCAGTGCTATGAAAGGGCTTCCTGATGTGTGGGAGATGAGGTGGGGCATGAACAAGATAGCCTTCCAAAAAGCCTGAGGTTCTAGAAACAGGTACATATTGGCACAGATTTGTATTGTCCCTGACAGAGTGAGGAGAGGTATGGAGGGCCGGGGAGAGAAAACCTAAACCCCAGTCAACAAAGAGATCAGGAACTAGCGCCCTGTTTGCAGTGTTGCAGTTCTGTGGTGTGTACAGAAGTCTGGTATTCTAATGTAAAGTATAATAAGCTGTTTGCTTATTACAAGCAGTAGCTTGCTTTGTGGAATAAGTGGACCATTTTTTTAAACTTCCAGATGTTGACCATGTGTTGGTTACTCTCTGTTTACCCCTCTCCGCCCCACCTTTCTTGGCCTTGCCCTGTGCCCCAAGAGGCTCTTGGCCCTTGGCTTCCAGCTGCCTTTGGTGGTGCTGGAAGATCAGAGGGCACGAAGAAAGAGGGGTCATTGACCCATTTATCCCACCATGCCCCCTTGCTGGACCGTGGTTTTTACAGTGGCTGTGTTCCTTTTTGCTGCCTTCCCCAACTACAGCTCTCCCAGGACCATTAACGCCAGGTCCCCTTGCTTCTACAGGCCGCGTGTGCTTGTATGTGTTCCTGGTCTTCACCATTCCTTGTGGGGTCCTTAACCTAAATGGACTGAAGAGTCTGCTTGCTATTTACCCTCTGTATTAATTCAAGTCCCTCTCTCGAATGAAAGACTGCAAACCAGCTGTTTCCTGCAGGACCATGACAGAGACAAGTGGAAAAACACTCTTGCCCAATACTCCTGTTTCCCCAGCCTTCCTGCCTGTGCCTTCTTAGGAAATGTTAAGAAAGGAGGACTATGCGAAGCAAGAAGAAAAATCACAAGCAGAAGTGAACTCCCACATCTTCGTCTCTCCTCTCCTTCTAGGCAAGAGATTTGGGAATCAAAAAGCTGTCTCAGATGACTAAAATAGAGTGACTCACAGCTGACACAGTGACTCATGGTATAACCCAAGCCCAGGCAATGGTCAAAGGCTCCTTAGCAAAAGAAAACTAGGGTTGCAGTTTTGAAAGGAACACAGTCAAATCCCTGTTATTGGGAGGAATATACTTTCCTCCTGTGTTGTCTTCAGGGCAAAAACCAAAGGTCTGTTTTTCTGAGGCGTTTCTGAAGGAACTGCTGAGGAGATTGGCCCTGACTCTGGCAGTGGAGCCGGCCCCTATCACCTCCCTGAGCCGAAGCTCCCAGAGTCCATCTGCACTCAGAGGGAAGCAAAGAAGGACTTCATCTGTATCTGGCACAGCCGAAGGAGCCCCAGTGTGGGAGGAGGCAGAAAGGAACTCTTTCCGAGGAAGCAGACCCAGGAGAAGAGGAAGATGTGTGGGGAGAGCAGAGGGAGTAAGGACAGCACCTGGAGAGGTGCCCAAGGAAAGGCTCAGCTCCCAAGAGCTTCTTCCCTGTGTCAGGGGAGGGAATGGAGGTTAGACCAAGGCATTGCTTCCACTCTCCATTGCTTTGTAAGATCTACCTTACAAAGTGTGTGTGTTCAGTTGCTCAGTCGGGTCTGACCCTTTGCAACTCCATGTACTGTAGCCTGCCAAGCTCCTCTGTCCATGGGATTTCTCAGGCAAGAATATTAGAGTGCATTGCTATTTCCTTCTCCAGGGGATCTTCCTGACTCAGGGATCAAAACTGCATCTCTTACTCTCCTGCATTGACAGGCAAATTCTTTACCACTAGTGAAAAATCTACTTAGGAAGCCCCAGATCTGCCTGACCCTTCACTTAATTTTTGAATTTGATAAAAGGAGCTGGGGGCTGGGGGATGGACTTCAAAGTAATCAGTCTGGACAAAAGGGCATGCTGGCAGGCAAATTATCTCTAGGAATTAGTTAACCCTGGGAGGCGTGGTTTCCAGTCTGCAAGGATCCAAATGCCAGTGAATTAAGAATACAGAAAAGAAAAGATGCTCAAAATGGCTAATTGTTAGAGAAATACACATCAAAACTATAGTGAGGTACTACCTCACACTGATCAGAATGGCCATCATTAAAAAGTCAACAAAGAGTGAATGCCGGAGAGAGTGTGGCGAAAGGGAACCCTCCAACACTGTTGGTAGAAATGTAAGTTGGTGCAGCCACTATGGAAAACAGTGTGGAGGTTCCTCAGAAAACTAAAAACAGTAAGAGAGAGATCAGTCGCTCAGTCGAGTCCGACTCTTTTCGACCCCATGAATTGCAGCACGCCAGGCCTCCCTGTCCATCACCAACTCCCAGAGTTCACTCAGACTCATGTCCATCGAATCAGTAATGCCATCCAGCCATCTCATCCTCTGTCGTCCCCTTCTCCTCCTGCCCCCAATCCCTCCCAGCATCAGAGTCTTTTCCAATGAGTCAACTCTTCACATGAGGTGGCCAAAGTACTGGAATTTCAGCTTTAGCATCATTCCTTCCAAAGAAATCCCAGGGCTGATCTCCTTCAGAAAGGACTGGTTGGATCTCCTTGCAGTCCAAGGGACTCTCAAGAGTCTTCTCCAACACCACAGTTCAAAAGCATCAATTCTTCGGCGCTCAGCCTTCTTCACAGTCCAATTCTCACATCCATACATGACCACAGGAAAAACCATAGTCTTGACTAGACGGACCTTTGTTGGCAAAGTAATGTCTCTGCTTTTGAATATGCTATCTAGGTTGGTCATAACTTTCCTTCCAAGGAGTAAGCGTCTTTTAATTTCATGGCTGCAGTCACCATCTGCAGTGACTTTGGAGCCCAGAAAAATAAAGTCTGACACTGTTTCCACTGTTTCCCCATCTATTTCCCATGAAGTGATAGGACCGGATGCCATGATCTTCGTTTTCTGAATGTTGAGCTTTAAGCCAACTTTTTCACTCTCCACTTTCACTTTCATCAAGAGGCTTTTGAGTTCCTCTTCACTTTCTGCCATAAGGGTGGTGTCATCTGCATGTCTGAGGTTATTGATATTTCTCCCTGCAATCTTGATTCCAGCTTGTGTTTCTTTCAGTCCAGCGTTTCTCATAATGTACTCTGCATATAAGTTAAATAAACAGTAAGACAAAACTATAATTCCAAAAGATACATGCACCCCTATGTTCATAGTAGCAGTATTCACAATAGCCAAGACTTGGAGGCAACCTAACTGTTCATCAACAGATGAATGGATAAAGAGGATGTGGTGTCTATAGATACAATGGAATACTGCTGCTGCTGCTACTGCTGCTAAGTCACTTCAGTCGTGTACGACTCTGCTCGACCCCATAGACGGCAGCCCACCAGGCTTCCCCGTCCCCGGGATTCTTCAGGCAAGAACACTGGAGTGGGTTGCCATTTCCTTCTCCAATGCATTAAAGTAAAAACTGAAAGTGAAGTCGCTCAGTCGTGTCCAACTCTTAGCGACCCCATGGACTACAGCCTACCAGGCTCCTCTGTCCATGGATTTTCCAGGCAAGAGTACTGGAGTGGGGTGCCATTGCCTTCTCTGACAATCGAATGCTACTCAGCCATAAAAAGAAGGAAATAATGCCATTTGCAGCAACATGGATGCATCTAGAAATTATCATACTAAATGAAGTAAGTCAGAAAGAGAAAGACAAATACCATATTATCAGTTATATGTGGAATCTAAAATATGACACGAACCTGTCTATGAAACAGACTCATAGACATAGAGAACAAACTTGTGGTTGCCAAGGGGGAGGGGGAGAGCAGAGGAATGGACTGGATGTTTAGGGTTAATAGATGCTAACTATTACCTATAGAATGGATAAACAACAAAGTCTTAAATATATAGCACAGGGAACTAAATTTAATATCCTGGGATAAACCATAATGGAGCAAAAGAATGTAGATAGGTGTGAAACTGAGTTACTTGGCTGTACAGTAGAAATTAACACAACATCATAAATGAACTATACTTCAATAAAATAAAGACTGTAAACTTCCAGTTGTTAGAAGAATAAGTACTAGGGCTGTAATGTACAACATGATAAATATAATTAACACTGCTGTATATTATATATGAAAGTTTTAAGAGAACAAATCCTGAGTTCTCATCACAAGAAAAAAAATTTTCTGTTTATTTAATTTTAGATCTATACAAGATGATGGATGTTCACTAGACATAATCATTTCATGATGTATGGAAGTCAAATCATTATGCTGTACACCTTGAACTCATACAGTGCTATATATCAATTATATCTCAATAAAACTGGAAGAAAAAAAGAATATGGAAAAGAAGAAAATATAGTTAATACAGAGAAAAGGTTTTTAAAGACACACTCCTGGACAGACTGACAAGGTTAGAATAGAGAGCCTAGAATCAAGTCAGAGAATTAGCAAAGGAAAGAATGCTCTGGAACGCTTATGACCAAGCTTTCTTCTACATAAATCGAATTTTATAAGCATATTGGACTATTTGGATGGGACTTTACAGTATGTGAAGAACCAGGTTATATTACTATTAACGAGGAGCTAAAAACATTGTTTACTTTTGGAAAACTTTATGGGATGCTTCATTGTTTGCTTTGTAATAACAGGAATAAGTGCTCTAATTATAGTCTTCTCTCTCACTGATGCATTTTTTAAAGGGTGTTCACAGATGGAGTGTCTCAGAAACATATTTCCAGAATTTTGGCTCACAGATGTCAAGATTTTATTAAAGTATGAAGGGATCATACTTGTCCAAAACAGAACTCAGAAAGTAGACCAGACAGGATTTTTTTAATTGGCCAAATATTTGACTAAATAAATTTTATCTACAAATAGCTTAGACAGACCTCACTGAATCATGGAAAGCCTTGATTACAATTTCTGGAAGCAGGTAAAGCTCTATTTTAGAGAGAAAAACCAAATGGTGTAAATCCAAACTTTACTTTTGTTCAAGAATAATTTAGTATGGCTTCAGTTATTTATATATTGCTCCAAGTCTCAATCCTTGAAATTCCAGTCAACATGAAGCATTTTGGAATAAGGGAACATACACTGTTCCAGGACTTCAATCTCCTGTGTAATCAGACAATTTACATGGGTCAAAAGCTGGGAGACAGTTTGCTCATCTGTGACAGGATGGTTTCAGGCTAGATCAGGATTCTTAACTTGATGTCTATGGATAAAATCTGAATGGGAGAAAATTTGTACCTTTATTTCCATTCATTTCTAAGTGAAATTCAGCAATTTATTTCATTATGAATGCAGAGAGCAAGCTCAGTGGAGCATTCACAATGACTGTGATTTTGTCACCAACAGAAACCACTGTTAGCCTCCCATCCCATAGAGTGCTGTTGCAGGTATCTCAGCTCATCATTTGTGCTCAGCACTCTTAGAATAACAACAGTTATTAAATCCGTGGCTAGATCTTATAATGCATTAATAATGAAGCACCTATAGTGTTGTATCACAAACGCTTTCCTTTTTAATTTTGATACCCCCACTTCAATGTGACTGGTTTCCTTTGTAATCCCATGTTTAAAAATATTTATGCATTTTAAAACAATATTTGGAGGAGAGGTCCACAGACCTTATTAGGCCTTTTAAAGGAGTCCATGGCACACAGAGGTTAGAATCCCTTAGGTAAATGACATCTGAGGCTTATGTCTGCCCTTAAATCTATATTTTGAATAGTTGGATTCAGAAAGCCAGGGGAAGGCTATCAATTAAATCAACCTCACATCATACAAAGTGCAGTCACAATCTTTCCGTGATAGGAATACAAAAAACAACCCTTGAAGAACTTGATGTATCTTTTGGAAAACAAACCTAGAAAAATCTTATATCTTCTTAATCCAGAGCTATTGTTAAATGCCAAGTTGTCCTGAATGCCATACTTCCTCAAGAATAAAAGTCTGTCTCTTGATTACTTTACATATTGATGGTCTGGTAAGTATGTTCTATAAGCATAGCCAATTCAGGCAAGAGCATCAGGCAGGCCCTGTTTGTTATGAGTATCCTGTTGTCGTTGTGTAGTCGATAAGTCATGTCCAACTCTTTTGCGACCCACCAGGCAGCAGGCTCCTCTGTCCGTGGGATTTTCCAGGCAAGAATACTGGAGTGGCTTGCCATTTCCTTCTCCAGGGGATCTTCCCAACCCAGGAATCAAACCTACGTCTCCTGCATTGGCAGGTGGATTCTTTACCACTGAGCCACTTGGGAAGCCCATGCCTCTCTAGTCTCCCCTACTTAGGCTGTTCTCCTTCCTAGTAGCTACATTTTGTACAAGAACGCCTAGTACTCAGACCTGCCTACTACTGTTAAGGTGCCAGATGAAGACTTGACCTTTTTTTTTTTTTAACCCCCTTTCAGTATAGGGGCTTCCCTTGTGGCTCAGCTGATAAAGAATCTGCCTGCAATGTGGGAGACCTAGGTTTGACACCTGGGTTGGAATGATCCCCTGGAGAAGGGAAAAACGTTTTTGTCAAAAACGACAGAATGATCTCTGTTCGTTTCCAAGGCAAACCATTCAATATCACAGTAATTCAAGTCTATGCCCCAACCAGTAACGCTGAAGAAGCTGAAGTGGAACGGTTCTATGAAGACCTACAAGACCTTCTAGAACTAACACCCCCAAAAGATGTCCTTTTCTTTACAGGGGACTGGAATGCAAAAGTAGGAAGTCAAGAAACACTTGGAATAACAGGCAAATTTGGCCTTGGAGTACAGAATGAAGCAGGGCAAATGCTAACAGAGTTATGCCAAGAGAACGCACTGGTCATAGCAAACACCCTCTTCCAACAACACAAGAGAAGACTCTACACATGGACATCACCAGGTGGTCAACACCGAAATCAGGTTGATTACATTCTTTGCAGCCAAAGAGGGAGAAGCTCTATACAGTCAGCAAAAGAAGACCAGGAGCAGACTGTGGCTCAGATCATGAGCTCCTTATTGCCAATTCAGACTTAAATTGAAGAAAGTGGGGAAACCCACTAGACCATTCAGGTATGACATAAATCAAATCCCTTATGACTATACAGTGAAAGTGAGAAATAGATTTAAGGGACTAGATCTGATAGACAGAGTGCCTGATGAACTATGGACGGAGGTTTGTGACATTGTACAGGAGACTGGGATCAAGACCATCCCCAAGAAAAAGAAATGCAAAAAACCAAAATGGCTGTCTGAGGAGGCCTTACAAATAGTTGTGAGAAGAAGAGAGGCAAAAGGCAAAGGAGAAAAGGAAAGATATACCCATTCAATGCAGAGTTCCAAAGAATGGCAAGGAGAGATAAGAAAGCCTTCCTCAGCGATCGGTGCAAAGAAATAGAGGAAAACAGTAGAAAGGGAAAGACTAGAGATCTCTTCAAGAAAATTAGAGATACCAAGGGAACATTTCATGCAAAGATAGGCTCAATAAAGGACTGAAATTGTATGGACCTAACAGAAGCAGAAGATATTAAGAACAGGTGGCAAGAATACACAGAAGAACTATACAAAAAAGATTTTCACGACCCAGATAATCATGAAGGTGTGATCACATACACTCACCTAGAGCCGGACACCCTGGAATGTGAAGTCAGGTGGGCTTTAGGAAGCATCACTATGAACAAAGCTAGTGGAAGTGATGGAATTCCAGTTTAGCTGTTTCAAATCCTAAAAGATGCTGCTATGAAAGTGCTGCGCTCAATATGCCAGCAAATTTGGAAAACTCAGCAGTGGCCACAGGACTGGAAAAGGTCAGTTTTCACTCCAATCCCAAAGAAAGGCAATGCCAAAGAATGCTCAAACTACCGCACAATTGCACTCATCTCACACGCTAGTAAAGTAACACTCAAAATTCTCCAAGCCAGGTTTCAGCAATATGTGAACCGTGAAATTCCAGATGTTCAAGCTGGTTTTAGAAAAGGCAGAGGAACCAGAGATCAAATTGCCAACATCCGCTGGATCATGGAAAAAGCAAGAGAGTTCCAGAAAAGCATCTATTTCTGCTTTATTGACTATGCCAAAGCCTTTGACTGTGTGGATCACAATAAACTGGGGAAAATTCTGAAAGAGATGGTAATACCAGGCCACCTGACCTGCCTCTTGAGGAACTTGTATGCAGATCAGGAAACAACAGTTAGAACTGGACATGGAACGACAGACTGGTTCCAAACAGGAAAAGGAGTATGTCAAGGCTGTATATTGTCACCCTGCTTATTTAACTTATATGCAGAGTACATCATGAGAAACACTGGGCTGCAGGAAGCACAAGCTTGAATCAAGATTGCCAGGAGAAATATCAATAACCTCAGATATGCAGATGATACCACCCTTATGGCAGAAAGTGAAGAAGAACTAAAGAGCCTCTTGATGAAATTGAAAGAGGAGAGTGAAAAAGTTGGCTTAAAGCTCAACATTCAGAAAACTAAGATCGTGGAATCTGGTCTCATCACTTCATGGGAAATAGATGGGGAAACAGTGGAAACAGTGTCAGACTTTATTTTTCTGGGCTCCAAAATCACTGCAGATGGTGATTGCAGCCATGAAATTAAAAGACGCTTACTCCTTGGAAGGAAAGTTATGACCAACCTAGATAGCATACTCAAAAGCAGAGACATTACTTTGCCAACAAAGGTCCGTCTAGTCAAGGCTATGGTTTTTCCTGTGGTCATGTATGGATGTGAGAGTTGGACTGTGAAGAAAGCTGAGTGCCTAAGAATTGATGCTTTTGAACTGTAGTGTTGGAGAAGACCCTTGAGAGTCCCTTGGACTGCAAGGAGATCCTACCAGTCCATCCTAAAGGAGTTGAGTCCTGGGTGTTCATTGGAAGGACTGATGTTGAAGCTGAAACTCCAATACTTCTGCCACCTGATGGGAAAAGCTGACTCATTGGAAAAGACCCTGATGCTGGGAAAGATTGAGGGCAGGAGAAGGGGATGACAGAGGATAAGATGGTTGGATGGCATCACCAACACAATGGACGTGGGTTTGGATGGACTCTGGGAGTTGGTGATAGACAGGGAGGCCTGGCGTGCTGCCATTCATGGGGTCGCAAAGAGTCAGACACGACTGAGCGACTGAACTGAACTGAACTTCAATATGGAGTGAGTACAAGTCTCTTTCATGCTAAATATTGATGGCTCTTGATCATACTAACCATGAAAATTATTAAGTCTATGATCAGTTAGTATGTGCCAGGCACAGTTCTGTGAACTCTCCAGACACTTATAATTTTTACAACAACCCTATTTTATATATGGGAAAACTGAGCAACACAGAATGTAAGCTACCTGCACAAGTGTCCATGGCATGGAAGTGAGAGGCTTGGGTTTCAAATCAAGCAATCTGATGCTACAGCCCTCACTCAGAGACACTGTGCTAAACTGCCACAATTTATTTAACAAATTCCCCATTTGTTGATATTAACATTTATGTTGCTTATAGTTTTTCACTACTAGAAAATGAATGATGTCTTTCTAAACAAATAATTTTATACATTTCTGGTTGTTTCTTTAGGGCAAATTTCTAAAAGTTAAACTGCTAGGTTAATTAAAAAAAAACAAATTGCTAGCTTACTTCATAAAAGATTATAGCTAATTTGATCAGAACTATTACTTCACTTTCACTTTTCACTTCATGAATTGGAGAAGGAAATGGCAACCCATTCCAGTGTTCTTGCCTGGAGAATCCCAGGGATGGCGGAGCCTGGTGGGCTGCCGTCTATGGGGTCGCACAGAGTTGGACACGACTGAAGTGACTTAGCAGCAGCAGCAGCAACATATGATCATCCATTTGCCTATGAGGCTTCCCATGTGGCTCAGCAGTAAAGAATCCACCTGCAATGTAGGACATGCAGGAGACTTGGGTTCTATCCCTGAGTTGGAAAGATGCTCTGGAGAAGGAAATGGTAACCCAGGTCAGTATTCTTGCCTGGGAAATCCCATGGATAGAGGAAACTGGCAGACTACAGTCCATGGGGTCTCAAAGAGTTGGATGTGACTGATTGACTAAAACACTTTGCCTTGACTTTGGTCTGTAAAAATACTGAATCACTATGGTGTATACCTGAAATTAATATGACATTGAACACTTGAAACTAATGATATTGTAAATCAACTATACTTCAATTTAAATATACATGTACAGAATACATACATACATGAATGGGGGAGAAAAAGAATGTTAGTTCTTCACTGAGCATGAGAAGACTGAGATTCTGCAACATCTGACAATGTTTTAGTGTGGTGAGACCTAAGGGATTATCTGGGTTACTTTAAGTCATCAACAGCATTCTCAGCTCTTTCTGAGTACCTCCTTGTTTGAGCAGGGAAACTCCGTTCCTCTGTCTTGTCCTTGAGATTCTCAAGTTCCTTTCTTCTGATTGCAATCCTGGATTGAAGAAAACAGGAAAAATAATTTCCTGCTATGCACATTTCTGTTCTCAATTTCCTTATATGTTGTAACTTTTTAGTACACATATGATTTTGAGAATCAAATGTGTCTCTTGAGAATCTCTTGAACTGCAAGGAGATCAAACCAGTCAATCCTAAAGGAAATCAACCCTGAATATTCACTGAAAGGACTGATGCTGAAACTGAAGCTCCAATATTTTGGCCACCTGATGCGAAGACATGACTCAATGGAAAAGACCCTGATGCTGGGAAAGATCGAGGGCAGGAGAAGGGGGCGACAGAGGACGAGATGGTTGAATGACATCCCTGACTCAATGGACATGAGTTAGAGCAAATTCCGGGATATGGTTAAGGACAGGGAAGCCTGGTGTGCTTCAGTCCATGGGGTTGCAAAGAGCCCGACACAACTGAGTGAACAACAAAAAATGATTACTATTACCCATGCTACCTAAAATTACACTTTGCCACAGAGCCTCAAATTTGCACACCATAAAGATCTATTTTCCATATGCTTCAGAAATCACCATGGTGAGGGTTACTTACCTGTTTTTTGAGATTCTCTCCCCTTATTAGACCCTACATCCGATTAATGGATCTATTCTACCCCCTTAGAAATCCATTCATTTCTCTCCATTTCACTGTTACTCTAGTTCCAGTCACCTTCATATCAAGCCTAGATCAGCAAACAACCATCCAATTGGTTTTCTTGTTTCTATCTCTTCCACGCAGTGCATTTCTCACATTTCATCAAAAGATAATCCAAAAATGTCCGCCTCAACACATTCCCCTGATTAAGTCTTCCAGTGGCTCCAGGTCTGGCAGTTTGGCATGACATGCAAGGCCTTTCTGACCCAGCCCCTGCTTATCCATCCCCCCAGTCTCACCTCTCATCACTCTCCTCCAGGAATCTCTGCTGCCATCATCCTAAATTATTTGGCGCCCCACAAATGCCATTTTCTCCCTTACTTTCTGATCTTGCCTTTGCACACACTGCTGCTGCAGACTAGGATTTGGTGGCCACATGACCCCTTCTTCTGCATGATGACTCAGTCCAGCCTAGGAAGTTGCAAATCAGAAAAGCCATTAATATTGACTCAGGAATCTTTTGCAAATATAATCATGTTTGTTGCCACTGTAAAATTACACAGTTCTCAGGCCTATAGTAAAATAATCAAGGAAAAGACTGAGATGAATTTTCAGATATTTTTTGGTCAAAAAAATCAATTTGACATATAAAAAAAGATTTTAAGAATGATGAAATAATATTTAAAAGAAAAGAGAAATGAGAAGCATGATAAAAATCGTGCTGAGAGAAAAGTGTCCTTTAATCTCAGATCAGATTCCTTGCTTAATATGCATGGTGCTCACCCCAAACTCAGAAACAAAGAAATAACATTCCAGTTTCTCACAGGTTTGGGTTTATATTATGTTTATGATGGAAACTTGGGATAATTAACTACATTAAGATTTCAAAACCAGGTATCTGCAGAAGACGGGATATATATATATATATATATATACATATATATATTTTAAATCACTCTGCTCCTGGGTGGTTGCATAATATATATTGAGCTGACATTTCTGAGTTTGGTTTGTTGGTCACATTTTGGTCAGTTACTGCATCCTATGCATTTTTTTAATATGCAAAATAAATTTATTCGTATTATAATTAGTAAGTTGTCTTATATTAGCATAAATTTGCAAAATATCAGTTATTCATATCTTTATGTGAACTTGAAGGACCTAAAGGTATATTTCAATGGGATATGTATACAGCCCAGGGCTTCTGAGACAAATTGGTGGGGAGGGTGTTATTTATTTATTTATTTTGAGAATTTTTTATTTTATTTTATTTTATTTTATTTTTAAACTTTACATATTGTATTAGTTTTGCCAAATATCGAAATGAATCCGCCACAGGTATACCTGTGTTCCCCATCCTGAACCCTCCTCCCTCCTCCCTCCCCGTACCCTCCCTCTGGGTCGTCCCAGTGCACCAGCCCCAAGCATCCAGTATTGTGCATTGAACCTGGACTGGCGACTCATTTCATACATGATATTATGCATGTTTCAATGCCATTCTCCCAAATCTCCCCACCCTCTCCCTCTTCCACAGAGTCCATAAGACTGATCTATACATCAGTGTCTCTTTTGCTGTCTCGTACACAGGGTTATTGTTACCATCTTTCTAAATTCCATATATATGCATTAGTATACTGTATTGGTGTTTTTCTTTCTGGCTTACTTCACTCTGTATAATACGTTCCAGTTTCATCCATCTCATTAGAATTGATTCAAATGTATTCTTTTTAATGGCTGAGTAATACTCCACTGTGTATATGTACCACAGCTTTCTTATCCATTCATCTGCTGATGGGCATCTAGGTTGCTTCCATGTCCTGGCTATTATAAACAGTGCTGAGATGAACATTGGGGTACACATGTCTCTTTCCCTTCTGGTTTCCTCAGTGTGTATGCCCAGCAGTGGGATTGCTGGATCATAAAGCTTCTGCACAACAAAGGAAACTATTAGCAAGGTGAAAAGGCAGCCTTCAGAATGGGAGAAAATAATAGCAAATGAAGCAACTGACAAACAACTAATCTCAAAAATATACAAGCAACTCCTACAGCTCAACTCCAGAAAAATAAATGATCCAATCAAAAAAATGGGCCAAAGAACATCCTATGCATTTTCAGATTCATAGAGGGGAAATATAAATCTAGAAAAAGTCACTTCTTCACAATATGGTGATTAATTATAAATCTTTCTGCACACATGGCTGTGGAGCCTGGTGGTAGAGGACAAAGCCTTAGCTGTCAGGAGGGATCCTGGGTAGCAAAATCTCTCTGTATAGATTAGTTCCAGGCCCCAGAAGACTTCTGTCTGAGCTCTGTGGAGAGCATGGAGTGTGGAGATACAAAGTGAGCAAGACCTGTCTTTCCAGGGCACTTAGCAGCCACCTGAACAACTCAGTTCTGAGGGCAGGTTTGGTGCAATCCGGACTCCAGGCATCAGTATAAGCCTAGTGGAAGACTGCAGTACCCCCACAAGGCTGCTGCTAAAGTATTTGGTGAGAGATAAACTGCCTGGGAACTCCTAGAATTTGGGAGTAGGTAATTTAAAGGGGCTTCCCAGGTGGCACTAGTGGTAAAGAATCCGGCTGCCAATGCAGGAGATGCAAAAGATGCAGGTTCAATGCCTGGGTCAGGAAGATCTCCTGGAGGAGGGCATGGCAACACACTCCAGTATTCTTGCCTAGAAAATTCCATAGACAGAGGTACCTGGTGGGCTATAGCCCATGGGGCCGCAAAGACTAGGACATGACTGAGCGACTGAGCATGCAGGCATACACACAACCTTTGCATGAAATGAGCTCTAGGCAACAAAATTGAGCTGTTACTCAAAAGTAGATTGAGAAGGCCAGTAGTAGCTATAAATACTATAAGGAAGACTCTTCAAGTCATTTGGTATAAACCTAATGCTTTATTTTTCAGTTTTCCCCCTTTATTTTGAACACATAGAATTAGAACTCCTAATAAAGATAAAATTATATGAAAATGACTTTAAAAATTGAAGTATAGTTGATTTACAATATTGTGTTATTTTCTGCTGTACAGTGGTGGTTCAGTTATACACACACACACACATATACATTCTTATTCATAATCTTCCATTATGGTTTATCACAGAATATTGAATTTAGTTTCCTGTGATATATAATAGGATCTTGTTGTTTATCCATTCTGTATGTAATAGTTTGCTTCTGCTTGCATGCTCAGTTGCTTCAGTCATGTCCAACTCTTTGCAACACTAATAACTGTAGCCCACCAGGCTCCTCTGTCCATGGATTCTCCAGACAAGAATACTGGAGTGGGTTGCCATGCCCTCCTCCAGGGTATCTTCCCCCACCCAGGGATCACGTCTCATGTCTCCTGCATTGGCAGGCAGGTTCTTTTCCCCTAGGACCACCTGGGAAGCCCTTTTCTCCACTATCATGGGGCAAAAGCACCTCCTGCACATGTAAAGAAGAGATGGCCAGTGTCCTAGGTCCTTGCGACTCAAAATGTGGTCCTTGGATCAGCTTGTGAGAAGTATAGAACTTCAGGCTCCAATGCAATCTTCCTGAATCATAATCTTCATTTTAATAAGCTTCTCAGGTGATTCGCAAGCAATTTAAGTTTGAGAAGCGCTACCTTAGGAGAAAAGCACCACTTCAAGGAGTTTAACACCTAATAATCACAACCTAATGACCACAGTCTGGTCAGCTGTGACCTTCCCAGATGGTCATCTAGTGCCAGGTACAGGGATCTGTGTTTCTCCAAGGATCTGTATCTCAAATCAGTGAGATTTTTGGAAGGCTAGCAGTTATCTCGATAGGCATCGTCTAAGAAGCCTCTGTATAATTCTTGTATAAGTACTATCAGTTCAGTTCAGTTCAGTTTCTCAGTCATGTCCAACTCTTTGCGACCCCATGGACAGCAGCATGCCAGGCCTCCCTATCCATCACCAGCTACCAGAGTTTACTCAAAATCATGGCCATTGATTTGGTGATGCCATACAACCATCTCATCCTCTGTTGTCCCCTTCTCCTCCCACCTTCAATCTTTCCCAGCATCAGGGTCTTTTCCAATGAGTCAGTTCTTCACATCATGATGGCCAAAGTATTGGCGTTTCAGCTTCAACATCAGCCCTTCCAATGAATATTCAGGACTGATTTCTTTTAGGATGGACTGGTTGGCTCTCCTTGCAGTCCAAGGGACTCTCAAGAGTCTTCTCCAACACCACAGTTCAAAAGCATCAATTCTTTGGCGCTCAGCTTTCTTTATAGTCCAACTCTCACATCCATACATGACTACTGAAAAACCATAGCTTTGACTAGACAGATCTTTGTTGGCAAAGTAATGTCTCTGCTTTTTAATATGCCATCTAGGTTGGTCATAACTTTCCTTCCAAGGAGTAAGCGTCTTTTAATTTCATAGCTTAATTTCATGGTTAATTAATTTCATAAATACTATGGCTTTAAAAACAAACTGACTTACGTTGGAAAACAGGGTGAGATTTGGGGTTCCTAGTTTATCACCAGAGAATCACCAGAGAAATGTTAATGTTCTTGATGAAAATATATGCACGGGACAATGACCAACACACGGAAGCTACAGTGGCATTTTGCAACGGGCTGATTATAACCTGACAATTCAAAGCAGAAATCTGGTATGCTGAGCTAGATGATGTGAAAGGTTCTTTTTTCCTAAATTAGCCAAAGTATGCTTTGAGTGCTATGTTTCCACATTCATTCAATCAAAACAACCTTTCAATAGAAATATTTAGAGATTCTCTCTCTGTATGTCTCTATCTGTATCTACCTATCTCTATTTATCTCCCTATCTATCTATCTGTAATAGAGATGCCAAACACTATGTTAGGTGCTGAGAATATAATTAGGCAAAAACTGACAAGATCTCTGCCCTCATCGAACTCACAGTCCTCTCCAAGTACTAAACTTGAATCCTGGACCTGAAATCAGTTCAGATCTGAGGAAAGGTAGATCCAGTGCCTGCTTATAGCAGCAGGGGGATGGAGCCACAGGGTGAAAATGTAAAAGGAAGATACTTGAGGAAGGATCATTTCCTCAAAAACTGATATTTTACTGAGATTTTAACATCTGAAGCCTCTATTCCTAGAAATCTCAGCCTAGTCATTGTCCGGGTATCTGTCTAACCAGTCAGCAACTTCTCCTAGGGGAAGAGATAAAGAGGAAGGTTGAGAGAGGAATCACAGATGTCCTTGTCTAGAATTTAAAAATAAGAGATTTCTGTGTTGCCTATAAAAGACTAAGACATTTGCTATACAGGAAAAGAAAGATTGTTCAATGTTCTAAGAGTATATTATTGTGCCAAGACCTTAGGACTACATCAGTGAACCGAAAAGGAAAAAAAAAAAAAAGACCAATGCTTTATTAAAGCTTTATTAAAGCTTTATTAAAGCTTTATTAAAGCTTCTAGTTCATGATGGAGATTGGGGAAATACAGGTTTCTTCTAAAGAGTGAAATATGTTAATCTCCATGTTCCTGCCAAATACCTCAGGATCGAAGCCCTGAGTTAGAGCTGCAAGGCTGTCCCAAGCAGACAATGTCATAATTAAAGAGACTGTGTTGGCGTCCATCTGCCCTCTGGCAGGGCACAGGACAGCACCCTCCATGTGGGCACAGAGCAGAAGCTAGAGAATGAGGAGTCTGGGTCATGCCCCTGCTGCTAAGTCGCTTCAGTCATGTCCGACTCTGTGCAACCGCATAGACGGCAGCCCACCAGGCTCCCCCATCCCTGGGATTCTCCAGGCAAGAACACTGGAGTGGGTTGCCATTTCCTTCTCCAATGCAGGGTCATGCCCCTAGTAAGCTACATAATGGGATTGGAACAAGGCTTGTGAACCCAAGTCGTAAGACAGGTAGGATCATTATTATATAAACCTGGGTGACTTTTTTTTTTCTTGCGTCCTTTCCACAGTTTTAATGTTTAAATTGCACAAGTAATATTTGTTTATTTTGGAGGAAAAAGTCTGGGACGACAGACCGGTTCCATTGCAACAGCAGTTCTTCATCCTCTGAAACCAAAGCCGGTCACTGACTCATCTCTCTTGCTGTTTAAGTTTCCTGAGCCACAGTTAGACTTAGTCCTTTGTGGCCCTAAACTCAAGAAGACATACATCAAGCTCTTTAAGCCCTTCTAACTAGCCTTGAAGTGAAAGGACAGTTTCCTTCTGCCTCTCCTTGGAAAAGGAGAGAGCAAGTTTTGCCCAGCTTTGTCCAAAGAAAGCTTCCTCATAAAATGGTCTCTCTTCACTTCCACAATCTTTGGACAGCTTCCTTGTGGGTTTTTGAGCTATATAACATGTCCTGGGTCACATACTTTGATATCTCTGGTACCACACTTCGGATTTTTCACATTTACTATTTTATGGAGCTGGTATTCATTTCCCACAGCTGCTGCAAAGAATCACCACACTCTTAGCAGCTTAACCAACACAAATTTATTATATTGCTATTCTGTGGGATAGAAGGCTGATATTGGTCTTGCTGGCCTAAAATTAAAGGGTCACATTTCTTTCTGGAGATTTTAGGGGAGGATTCCCTCTGTCTTGTTGTTTGCGGAACCCAGGGTAGGCAAGGTGCAAGCTAGAAAACTGGAAGAAGATGCGAGGAGCCATAGGAACTACCAACATGTTTATCCTCTCCCGGCTGGCACAGCAGCAAGGCAGTGGCAGCAGACATGCTGTCTTCTCTAGTGTTGACCCAGTGGACACAGCTGTGACTCCACACCACTCAATGCGACTGGACTCGACTACAAGAGCTTTTCAGGTGATGCTTACATAGGTCATTGCACATGGATGGTGCTATACATGATTTCAGCTGATGCATAACCATGTATCTACAAAACATGGGGCGAGAGCAAGAGGCCGTGGGGGCAAGAGAGCCGTCTTGGCTACTTTGCTCTTTCCCTACACCCTTCCTGCCATTTCTAGCTTCTACCCGCTCCTCAGATTCCTTGGTTATGGCGCCCTCCTCCATCTTCAAAGCAAGCAAAGTCGTACGTCTCTCTGTGCTTTTCTCCCACCACCACATGTCTTTCTCTGACCCTCTTCTTCTGCTTCCCTCTTCTGCTTTTAAGTACCCTTAAATCTCCTATCTGGATAATTGAGCATAAGCTCCCAGTTTTAAGGTAGCTTTGTTATCAACCTTAACTCTATTCAGTTCAGTTCAGTTCAATTCAGTTGCTCAGTCATGTCCGACTCTTTGTGACCCCATGGACTGCAGCATGCCAGGTCTCCCTGTCTATTGGCAACCTCAATTCTCCTTTGCATGTAAGGTAAGGTAACATATTCATAGGTTCTGAGTGTTGGGATGTGAACATTTGTGGGAGGTTGTTAGTCAGCCTACCATAGAGTTTCAGTCAAAACTTTGTATTTATAAAACCAGATATGATAATAATTGTGTGGTGAACATAGGTTTATGGACATAAATATTCCTTTACATTTTTTGTAATAATTGTGTTCTAAGGGGTAAGGAGTTGGGCTTTCCTGGTGGCTCAGTGGTTAAGAATACACCTGCTAATGCAGGGGATACCAGTTCAATCCCTGGTTGGGAAAATCCCCTGGACAGGGGAATGGCAACCCTATCCAGTATTCCTGCCTGGAAAATCCCATGGACAAAGGAACCGGGTGGGCTACAGTCTATAGGCTCACAAAAAAGTCAGATATGACTTAGCAACTAAACAACAACATATTGGTATACCATAATGTTTAACAATTTCTGTATTGTTGGACAGTTAGGTCATATTCTATTGTTTATCGTAAATAACACTGCAGTGAACATCTCTGTTTAATTTTGGCACACATTCCCTGGTGACTTTTGTATTGTGTCAAGTAACCCACTCCAGTACTCTTGCCTGGAAAATCCCATGGATGGAGGAGCCCAGCAGGCTGCAGTCCATGGGGTCGCTAAGAGTCCGATATGACTGAAGGACTTCACTTTCACTTTTCACTTTCATGCACTGGAGAAGGAAATGGCAACCGACTCCAGTGTTCTTGCCTGGAGAATCCCAGGGACGGTGGAGCCTAGTGGGTTGCCGTCTATGGGGCCACACAGAGTCGGACATGAATGAAGCGACTTAGCAGCAGCAGCAAGCTGCTCTTACATTTCCCAGGACCCCTTTCCCTGCATGGTTTTGAGTTAATCAGAGCCATAAAACAAATTTTTTTTTTTTTTTTTTGCATGAGATTTAGATGGTAGAAAGGAAGCAGCAAGTCATACGTATACCTGGAAGACTGGTGTAGGGTCAGACACTGTCACAGCTCAAGCATATCGTCCTGGCTCTGATAGTTCATCTTGTTAGAAGGGCCCAGCAGCCTGTGGCAACTCCAGTCAGTTCTTCATGGGACAGTACCTGGGCCTAACCGATCCAGCTCCCACCAGATCTCCTCTTTCAACTTCTCCGTGTATCGACCCAGGTACACATGCGCCCTGTGGAAACATGCTCTAGATCTTCTAGACGTCTTCCTCATCACTGAGGTAGGATGTTTGGAAGTTGTGAGAGGCAAACGCAAGTTCTGCTTCTGCTCTTTCAGTGTTGGCTCATCCTGCATGTTCCTCACTGTCTCCCATTTCATGTGCGTCTTCTCTTTCTAGCTGCTGCCCTGCTGACTGCAGGCCTGGCACCGGATGAAGAGCCACAGTCTTACACAAACTGCACAACCAGCTCCCACAACTGTGGAAGGCCTAATCTCTACACAGATCTCTCTCTCTATCACTCATAAGTGGTTCTGCTTCTCTGATCAAACCCTAATTGATGCTCATTCATAACTATTTTTTTTGGATAAATTCCTAGAAATCTGGGAGGAGATAGTACATTCCCTAAATATTTCTTTTTTGTTCATGTGTTTTATTTAGTGAAATCTTTTTTGGAAAAGTTCTGGCTTGTTTCTACTCTACTAGGAAGACTCAAAGAAAGGTATTTTTGTCCACACTTGCTTGCACCAGAACTTTATGGCAAAGCGTTGGACCCCTGGGCCACAGTGTGTATGGCAGTAGCAAGAATCTAGAGGAGATGAAATTCAAAAGGAGGTGGTCAGACTCACTTGCTGGATCACCCTTTGATAGCACTCCAAGGTGACAAAACCTTTACGACTCTCTTTTCTGTTAGAGACATGAATATTTCCTTTATGGTCTGTCTTCTTAGACTGGAGTCCTGTCTCTGAATTCTTAACTATTGGTAGACTTTGCTTGCTCCCACTTACTCCATATACCTATTTGGACAACCATTTACCTATTATTCCTGCATTCCCACCATCTGTGTTTGATTCACCTGCTGGGACATACCATTGACATAAATGGCATCATCTAGGTTTGTGCAGCACATGATCTGTACAACTATATTCATGAATTTTAAGTTACCCCAGGTTGTATCTTCCTGTTGCTGACTTGATCTTTCTATTGTTTGTGGCCATAGCTTTTGGATACCATGATCTGTCTGCTGGCTGGACATTAATCCATGGCCATAATAAGTTAGGTCCATTCCCTCAGTGTCTTCCCCAGCTAGGAAGGCAGATTAACTCTAGGAACCAGTAACTATAAAATCAGCACATCCCAGACCACTGCAGGTTAGGCCACTCCAGGTCCAACTGTATTCCAAGCTATGACAAACTTAGCTTCTAGAAACTCCTCCAAATCCATCTGTTAGGTGATAAATTTCTATTTGAGCTGGGTCAAGATGATTGTGTAAGTCTAAAGTGCTAAAACAAGATTCTAGTAACCTGCCTCCCCTTCAGTGACATTATAAAGGCTTTCCTTGCTTATGTAGAGAGTCATAAGAACCATTGGTTTGAGGACTTTGATTTGGCTGGCTATCTTCACTATAATAACAATTTCTGGCAAAGATATTTCAATTGTACCTACCAACTATGAAATGAGTTATAGTATTTATTTTTCATGTTTCTCATGTTTGCATTGACTCACATCTCCCCATATCTATCTTTGTGGGAATAGTCTTTATTTGGGGACAATTAGGTACAGGGGATTTTTTTAATTTGCATGATTCACCCAGGCTAAACTCATGGGAAAGTGTTTTATGGAAATATATAATGATCTGGAAGTCCAGTCTTAGCTCTCTAGTTTGACATGGACATTAAAACTGAGAAGAGGGTTTACCTGGTGGCTCAGTGGTAAAGAATCTGTCAATTCAGGAGACGTGGGTTCAGTCCCTGATTTGGTAAGATAACCACATGGCGGGGAGCAGCTAAGTCCATGCACCACAACTATTGAGGTTGTGCTTTAGAGCCTGGAAGCTACAACTACTGAGCCCAGGTGCTGCAACGACTGAAGCTGTGTGCCCACTTGTGCCCTGCAACAAGAGAAGCCACTTCAGTGAGAAGCCCGTGCACTGCAGCTAGAGAGTAGTCCTACTCACCACAGCTAGACAAAGAGCCTGTGCAGCAAAGAGGACCCAGTACAACCAAAACATAAATAAATTATAAAAATAAAAAGCTGAGAAGAATAACTCCATATACTTGGTCCTTAAATAGTTTTCCAAGATTAAACTTAGAACACTATACATTGATTCTAGAGTGGTATGATTTGGGGGGCAAGGATATTTGCCATCAAACTTAAAGTTGAGGAGGAAGTCTTTTAAGTGATGCTTTTCTATAAGTGCTAGAATGACTATTTTTAGTTGTTCAGAATGTTCTTCTTATCACTAAAATCCAGCTCCAAATAGATGGGGAAACAGTGGAAACAGTGTCAGACTTTATTTTTCTGGGCTCCAAAATCACTGCAGATGGTGACTGCAGCCAGGAAATTAAAAGACGCTTACTCCTTGGAAGGAAAGTTATGACCAACCTAGATAGCATATTCAAAAGCAGAGACATTACTTTGCCAACAAAGATCCGTCTAGTCAAGGCTATGGTTTTTCCTGTGGTCATGTATGGATGTCAGAGTTGGACTGTGAAGAAGAAGAATTGATGCTTTTGAACTGTGGTGTTGGAGAAGACTCTTGAGAGTCCCTTGGACTGCAAGGAGATCCAACCAGTCCATTCTGAAGGAGATCAGCCCTGGGATTTCTTTGGAAGGAATGATGCTAAAGCTGAAATTCCAGTACTTTGGCCACTTGATGTGAAGAGTTGACTCATTGGAAAAGACTCTGATGCTGGGAGGGATTGGGGGCAGGAGGAGAAGGGGATGACAGAGGATGAGATGGCTGGATGGCATCACTGACTCAATGGACGTGAGTCTCAGTGAACTCCGGGAGTTGGTGATGGACAGGGAGGCCTGGAGTGCTTCGATTCATGGGGTCACAAAGAGTCGGACACGACTGAGTGACTGATCTGATCTGATCTGATCTGAAAGACTGAGGGGATATTTTCTTTGGATGGTTTCCATCACTGGCATCCTTATAACATCAAAAGTGAAACTTAGAACAGAATGATAATTCTATTGATGTGTTGGAAGCAGATTTAATCAGAATATTTTGTGCGTTTGAGCTGCTTTTATCCATGGGAGCAAGGCACAATTTTCCTGTCTAACTTTTTATTTAGGATAAAGTAGGGGTTTAAAACAGGACTGAGCGACTTCACTTTCACTTTTCACCTTCATGCATTGGAGAAGGAAATGGCAACCCCCTCCAGTGTTCTTGCCTGGAGAATCCCAGGGACAGGGGAGCCTGGTGGGCTGCCGTCTATGGGGTTGCACAGAGTCAGACATGAATGAAGCAACTTAGCAGCAGCAGCAGTGGCAGCAGGGGTTTAAACCAGATATTCTTTGTAATTCCTCCAATCCTAAAATAGCTTAATCTTTAAAAATGGTATTCATCTGTGGCCCAAATATTTAAAATGTCTGGTTAGTGTTTTCAAGGGCAAGTGCTAAAAGAGTACATACGTTGCAAAGTCAATAACTTTAACTATCAGATTTTCTAACATAGTGTTAAGGCTATAGGTTTAGTTTGGATATATTCTATAGGATAAAAGTCAAATACTTGTCCAGTTTAATTAAACATAATTTAGTCAATGGCTCAAACATAAAAAATATAAGAATATATTCGGCTGGTCAAATATACATAAATTATCTAATCCCCAAAGACATTAAAAGTCTTTGAAGTAATGTGAGAGCGTGATTTGTTTTACTTTGAAAATATTCTGCATTTGATATGCTAGTGTCCTGAATTAGAAACCCTGATGATGTGAAAAATCATTTTCCCTTGTTTGCTTCCAAAGGAATTTACTACTGTAATTTTCAAACAAGAACAGAGTTCAGTTTCAATTAACAGTGTACTAAGTTAATGATTAGCCTTCCCAGGTGCCACAGTGGTAAAGAATCTGCCTGCAAATACAGGAGACAGAAGAGAGATGGGTTTGATCCCTGGGTTTGGGAAGATCCTATGGAGTAGGAAATGGCAACCCATTCCAGTATTCTTGCCTGGAAAATCCCAGAGACAGAGGAGCCTGGCGGGCTACAGTCCATGGGGTCGCAAAGAACTGGATGTGACTGAGCATATGTACACATGCACGTTAATGATTAGTGTTTATGTTCTTAAGTTTCAGCTGTTTTAAAGTTTATGAATCCTAAAGAAGCTGGGCTAATTTTCTATCAGAAAAATATCATTGGAAAGCGCTATTCGTTTAAAGTGCAGAGGAAATAAGATAATATAACCTGTTGCTCATTTTAGCCGTGTACCATGACATCTAGTCTATTAATATTAAAGAACTTCAGGCTTGCATACTTACTTAAATTAATTTGCAATAAATGATTCACAAATTAATTGAGTAGATTAAAATTTTGGCAGCAATAAATCTTAATAAAGTTTGGTTCTTGATAGAGAAAGAAAAACAAGACAGTCTTTCATATGTAAAGAATAACACATGGGACAGTTGAAAACCAGTTTAGCTTAATATTCCATGTGTACTTACAAAGTTCTAGTTTTTCTCCAAACCCCATAAAATCTTCTTTTTAATGAGTCTGGTAAAATATCTAAATTGCAACACTGCATCTATATTTTGTCCAAAAATTTGTAGTATATTTCCTTTAAGTTTATAAAGCAAATATTCTGTGAACATTTAATTACTTATAAACAGTATTCTTTTGAATAGAAACATGGCAGTAAAGCATGAAGACCTTGCAAACTTCGGGATTCTTAAAAACCACCTGGAAAACAAGGCAAAGACCAAGATCAGAATATGGCTTCTCTGGTGGCTCAGAGGAGAAGGCAATGGCACCCCACTCCAGTACTCTTGCCTGGAAAATCCCACGGATGGAGAAGCCTGGTAGGCTGCAGTCCATGGGGTCGTGACGAGTTGGACACAACTGAGCATGGCTCAGATGGTAAAGAATCCACTTGCAATGAGGAAGACCTGGATTCAATCCCTGAGTCGGGAAGATTCCCTGAAGGAGGGCATGGCAACCCACTCCAGTATGTTTGCCTGGAGAATCCCCATGGACAGAGGATCCTGGTGGGTTATAGTCCATGGGGTCACAAAGAGTCAGACATAACTGAGCAACTAAGACAGCACAGCACAGCACAAGATCATAATAGTTCCAAGAAAAGGAAATACAAATTTCTCTTAGATGTATAAAAAGCATTGTCTTACCCTTAGTAAAAGATACAAATTGAAATTATGAGATATTATTTTCAACTATCAGATAGATAAGTATAAATGCATTTGGTGAGAATGTGAAAATATAGGCATGCTCCTATAGTTCTGGAGTTTAAATGGATACAAACTCTATGCTAGGAGTTGGGGGAGGGCATATGATCTAGTAATTCAATCTCTAGGAGGTTATAATACAGATATACTCAGGTGTGAAATGACACTGCACTATTGTAATGACAAATAATTGGATAGAATTTAAAGACCCATCTTTGGGGACCAGTTAAATAAATTTCATATAATAGATCCTTATGCAGCCTTTTAAAAGAATGAAAATGCTTTATATGTATGGATCTGGAACAATATGTAAACATATTATTAAGGACTTCCGAATGGTGTTATGACTGATTAGGTGCACAGAGGCCCCCTTTCTGCTAAGGAACAACTAGACCTTGGATAGGACCCAACTCTTTGAGGCATTGTTGGTCTCTCAAGAGATCGGGGAGGTTTCTGAAGACCCTCTCGTTCCAAAAATCAAAATAAAACTAGAGTTGTTCTGAGGTAAATGATGATAGTAGTAACACTGTTATCAGGATACTGGGGCTTTGGCCAGTAGAGGATTGAAAAGAACGAACTGAACCAAGACCCTGAAGTGACCCCAGAATGATGGGTCCTTTGGCCACCCAAAAATAAGTTCCAGGTGGATTAAAACCTAAATAAGACAGAACTATAATGCTCTTAAAAGAATGGAGGAGAGTATATCACAGCCCCCAGACAGTAAAGAATTTATAAAAGATGATGCAAACAATTGCAAGTACAAAATAAAGATTGATAAATTTAACCACATTAAGATTAAGAACTTTTGTTCCTCAAAAGACTGTATTTTCAGTTATTGTTAGATATTATTAGAATAAAAAAAGAAAGGTCATGAGAAGGTATTTGCAGTACGTATAATCAGCAAAGCCTAGTGAGCATTACTATTACAAACTGATAGCAGAAACAGTCAAATAGAAAAATGGGTAAGACTTTAACAGGTACAAAAGGTGATATCCAAATGATCAATAAACATGATCCTTAGTAATTAGGGAAGTACACATTAAAACTACAATGGGCTACACACCTATCAGATTGGAAAAATAAAAGTCTGACAATATTAAGTGTTGGGGAGAAAACTTGGACAATAGGAACATCCAAACAATGTTGGTGAGATGTAAATTAGTATCATCTTCCTGAAAATATCATGTGGCGTCCAATAAAGTTGAACATATTTGTAACCCCGGCCCAACAATTTAAATTCAAGATCTATACCTTAGAGAAATACATGCAGATGTGCATCTGAATATATGTATAAGAATGTTCACAGGAGTATTGTTATTAATTGGCCCAAACTGGAAGTAACCCAAAAGCCACCAACAGCAGAATGGATAAATAAAATTTTGGTACAACTGAATATTATACAGTAATACATATCAACTAAAATGCAGGCAAAAGGAATAAGTTGGAGATACATAAACAAATCTTACATACCTAATGTTGAGTTAAAAAAAAAAGCAGGATACAAAACAGTACATTCAATGTGATTATATACTTTAAGTTTAAAAAGAGGCAAAAGTAAGTCCTTATGTTTAAAAATGCACACAGAGGTAGTAAGGTAGTACATTTATAAAGAAAAGCAAGGAAATTACTAGAAGTCATTGGATGATGGTTATATCCTGGGGGATAGATAGAACTGTGATCAGAAAGGCACACACATGTGGGCTCCTCGAGTGCTGATAATATTCTATTTCTTGACCTGGAGGATGGGTTATGTGGTTGTTTTGTGGTTATTTTTTGAATTATGCTTTTTTTCCACAATGCATGTTATACTTCACAGTTTAATATTTCAAAAAAGAAACTAAAGGAAATCACCCACTAAGATAAACAAGCCACAAGAATGAACCAGGAATGAATAGGCAAATTCCAGGGGAAAATAGAACTTTTCAAGTCTACATGGAAAATTAAGGCAGAACTGACCAAATGCTGGACCACAACGCAAGTCTCAACAAATTTCAAAGTGAAATAATACTGAGCATATTCTCTGACCACAGTGGAAGTAAGCTAGAAATAAAATTATCAGTAGAAAATTCACACACTTGTAAATTAAGAAACACATCTCTAAATCGTCCATTGTTCAAGCAAAAAATCATAAGGGTGCTAGAAAATATTTTAAACAGAGTAACACTGAAAATACCACCTGTCACAAGTTGTGAGGTGCACCAAAAGCCATGTTGAGAGGGATATTTACAGCATATAAAATGCACATATTAGGAAAGAAGGAAGATGGAGAAACTTATGGTCTAAAAATTTCTCATGAGATTAGAAAAACAGCAGAGGCAGGTGCAGAGCGCCGTGTAGCAGGCACGTGGTTGCTCGTGGGCGGAGGAGGCCAGGAAAGGCCCAGACATCCTCAGGGTGGCCTTCATGTCTGGTTGCACCACAACAGTCCCTCCTATCGGTTCCTTGAGGACACTCTAACTTGTCTGAGACTTGATGGCCTAGAGAGAGGAAGAAAATTTCTTCACTCTTAAAAATGCTAAAAGACTGAGACAAGAGTTGGGGGATTTACATAAAGTGAGGAAGATGAATGTACAGTTTCTCTCACTAATGACACTTCTACTCTGCAGCAGAAATTAGGATAATTGAGAGTATTCAGCTAAGAAACTTCAAGTGTCGTTTGATACTTAGACCTTTTAAATTTGGTTCTAATATCAACTTTATTGTTGGCAACAATGGAACTCAGCAGCTATCTCAATAACATTAAGAAACAGTGGAGGTGATGCCAAATGTGTTTGGCGACTCTAGCTGTGCGACATCCTGGCAGCATGGACAGAAAAGAAAGTCAGTCTTACAAACTAAAAAGTGAAACACGAACCATGGCTTCTACTAGGAAAGAACTGATTGTAGTTCTTGATCATTTCAACATACAGGTGGATAATCTCGTTTCAGTTTAACACAAGAGATAAGCAACCAGTTATAGCTGCCTAAATTGAGGGAAACAAATATAAATTCTCCATGAGAGCAACCCAACTTGAGCAGATGAAGGAAGGTTATTCATACATTATGGAAACAAAAGAAAGAACAAGGAGTAGATAGATCAAGGAAGAGTAATTTTTTGAGCTAAACCACCAGTATTTAAAGAAGAATATTTTCAAAGTACTGCTAGTTTAAGTACATTGAAGGCTAATTTAAAACTCTTGAAACATGAAATGGTTTGGGCAGTGGTCAATTAAACAGAAAAACAATGGACTGCTATGAGAGATAATATAAAAATTAGAGAAGATCCTGCTGCTAGACTTGACAGCAAAATGAAGAACAGCAGGTCAAACTTAATGAAGCAGAGAAAAAAAATACAAGGATATTCAAGATAAAACAGAAAATATTAGTGAAGAGACAAATGCATGAACACCAGAATGTATGGTCTTGAAAGCAGATAGATGTTACTCCTAAGAAAAGAGCCTATAATGAAACTGAAGTTTTATACAATCATTCCCTAAAAAAAATCCAAATCCATATAGAACATTAAAGAAAGATGATGAGCAGCTTTTCAAAAGAATTGAAGAACTGAAAAAAAAGGTACAATCAATCTTTGGAACTTAAGCTGAAAGGCAAAAAAAATTACCTTGGTTAAAAAAAGAGTGTAACCTAGTCATACTGAGTCAAGTAAATCAGACAAAGACAAATATCGTATGACATTGCTTAGATGAGGAATCTAGAAAAATGGTACAAGTGAACTCATTTACCAAACAGAAATAGAGTCATAGATGTAGAAAACATATTTATGGTTACTGGGGGTAAACAGAGGAAGGATAAACTGGGAGATCAAGATCGACATATATACACTGCTATATATAAAATAGATAACTAACAAGGACCTACTGAACAACACAGGGAATTCTTCTCAAAACCCCAACATGACTTATATGGGAAAAGAATCTTAAAAAAAAGTGGATATAGAAGCTCATACAGCATTTTAAATCAACTATATTTGAATAAAAATTATATATATATAAGAAAAGAGTGTAAAGGCCTTATAGGTTCAAAGAAGTTCAGTCAACCAAGAGATTGAACAGTTTCAGCAAGCCAAAGGAAACATACCAGAATTTAGGGAGAAGAATGAGATGTGAAGTATATACTGAACTATATAATCAGAGGCAACTGAAAGAAAGTAATAACGGTTGACTAAAAGGATTTGGCCCTCATGTTCTGACCCTTCTTGAAGCCAGAGATGATGCTTATTGATGTGAACATTTTACCTATAAACCTGTAGGCTCTTCAGGCTCTTTCATTCATCCTTGGGACACTGAGCTTGCTCTAGCTATTGAATCTTGCTTAAAGGACTTCTGCAAGCCTATTGTTGCCATAATCATGCTGAGGAAAGAATGCTTCAGGCACGGATGAAAAGGTTTTATTCACTAGGGACCTCACAGCCACAGACAATAGTTTCTGAGTTTGGGAATAAGATGTATGGTGTTAGATAGAGCTGCTTATCATCCAGTTTCCAACAGTTCTGACAGCTATAGAAATAGAAAATGCAGTTGTTACAAATAGTCTAACTGACATGAGAGATATAGAGACAGTGCTACTAATCAAAAATAATTGTGTAGCTTGTGCAGTAATGCACTCCCAAAGCTACCCGAAAATTGTAGCTTTTATTGCTGATGGTGATCAAGTCTTTGTGGGATGTTATTATTTACCTGAAAATAAGACTTGAGTTTCTAAGCAGAAATGTGGATTTATTTAAACTGACTTAGAGAAGAAGGTTGAAAATACATAAGCCCCGATAACAAATTTTCAGCAACACTTGTCTATTCCTGAAGAGTATATTAAACACAATGAAAGTTTTCTTAGAAGTTGCCAACTAGATTGTAAAGCGTTAGGATGAAATTAAGAAAAACTCTTTCTAAAATGTAGGAACTTGAGAATATAAAAGAATCCTAGTCTGTAGATGTTGAAACCTTGGAAGATGAAGTTCAAGAAAATAAAATGAAAGTGAAAATTGTTGAGAAAAATATGGAACAACAAAAGAAAGCATGGAGTCTCTTAAAAGTCTGAAATAAGAAGCAGAAAACAAGTATGTTGTAATTAAACTGAAAATTAAACAGTAGCAGATCCACTTAAAGATGAATTAAACCTTGCTGATTCTGAAGTGGCTAACCAAAAACAAGAGAAATGGCATTGTGAAGCAAAACAAAAAGAATGTTTGGATACTTTAAATATTTTTAAAGTTTTTTTTTTTCTATTCTTTGCAGCCAAAGATGGAGAAGCTCTATACAGTCAGCAAAAACAAGACCAGGAGCTGACTGTGGCTCAGATCATGAACTCCTTATTACCAAATTCAGACTTAAATTGAAGAAAGTAGGGCAAACCACTAGACCATTCAGGTATGACCTAAATCAAACCCCTTATGATTATACAGTGGAAGTGAGAAATAGATTTAAGGGCCTAGATCTGATAGATAGAGTGGCTGATGAACTATGGATGGAGGTTCGTGACATTGTACAGGAGACAGGGATCAAGACCATCCCCATGGAAAAGAAATGCAAAAAAGCAAAATGGCTGTCTGGGGAGGCCTTACAAATAGCTGTGAAAAGAAGAGGAGCGAAAAGGAAAGATATAAGCATCTGAATGCAGAGTTCCAAAGAATAGCAAGAAGAGATAAGAAAGCCTTCCTCAGCAATCAATGCAAAGAAATAGAGGAAAACAACAGGATGGGAAAGACTAGAGATCTCTTCAAGAAAATTAGAAATACCAAGGGAACATTTCATGCAAAGATGGGCTTGATAAAGGACAGAAACGGTATGGACCTAACAGAAGCAGAAGATATTAAGAAGAGGTGGCAAGAATACACAGAACTGTACAAAAAAGATCTTCACGACCCAGATAATCATGATAGTGTGATCACTCATCTAGAGTCAGACATTCTGGAATGTGAAGTCAAGTGGGCCTCAGAAAGCATCACTACGAACAAAGCTAGTGGAGGTGATGGAATTCCAGTTGAGTTACTTCAAATCCTGAAAGATGATGCTGTGAAAGTGCTGCACTCAATATGCCAGCAAATTTGGAAAACTCAGCAGTGGCCACAGGACTGGAAAAGGTCAGCTTTCATTCCAATCCCAAAGAAAGGCAATGCCAAAGAATGCTCAAACTACCGCACAATTGCAGTCATCTCACATGCTAGTAAAGTAAAGCTCAAAATTCTCCAAGCCAGGCTTCAGCAATATGTTAACAGTGAACTTCCTGATGTTCAAGCTGGTTTTAGAAAAGGCAGAGGAACCAGAGATCAAATTGCCAACATCTGCTGGATCATGGAAAAAGCAAGAGAGTTCCGGAAAAACACCTATTTCAGCTTTATTGACTATGCCAAAGCCTTTGACTGTGTGGATCACAATAAACTGTGGGAAATTCTGAAAGAGATGGGAATACCAGAACACCTGACCTGCCTCTTGAGAAATCTGTATGCAGGTCAGGAAGCAACAGTTAGAACTGGACATGGAACAACAGACTAGTTCCAAATAGGAAAAGGAGTACGTCAAGGCTGTACATTGTCACCCTGCTTATTTAACTTATATGCAGAGTACATCATAAGAAATGCTGGACTGGAAGAAACACAAGCTGGAATCAAGATTGCCGGGAGAAATGTCAATAACTTCAGATATGCAGATACCACCACCCTTGTGGCAGAAAGTGAAGAGGAACTCAAAAGCCTCTTGGTGAAAGTGAAAGTGGAGAGTGAAAAAGTTGGCTTAAAGCTCAACATTCAGAAAACGAAGATCATGGCATCTGGTCCCATCACTTCATGGGAAATAGATGGAGAAACAGTGGAAACAGTGTCAGACTTTATTTTTCTGGGCTCCAAAGTCACTGCAGATGGTGACTGCAGCCAGGAAATGAAAAGACGCTTACTCCTTGGAAGGAAAGTTATGACCAACCTAGATAGCATATTCAAAAGCAGAGACATTACTTTGCCAACAAAGATCCGTCTAGTCAAGGGTATGGTTTTTCCTGTGGTCATGTATGGATGTGAGAGTTGGACTGTGAAGAAGGCTGAGCACCGAAGAATTGATGCTTTTGAACTCTGGTGTTGGAGAAGACTCTAGAGAGTCCCTTGGACTGCAAGGAGATCCAGCCAGTCCATTCTGAAGGAGATCAGCCCTGGGATTTCTTTGGAAGGAATGATGCTAAAGCTGAAACTCCAGTACTTTGGCCACCTCATGTGAAGAGCTGACTCATTGGAAAAGACTCTGATGTTGGGAGGGATTGGGGGCAGGAGGAGAAGGGGACAACAGAGGATGAGATGGCTGGATGGCATCACTGACTCAATGGATGTGAGTCTGAGTGAACTCCGGGAATTGGTGATGGACAGGGAGGCCTGGCATGCTGCGATTCATGGGGTCGAAAAGAGTCGGACACGACTGAGTGACTGAACTGAACTGAACTGAAAGGATTTTTTCAATGTGGGTTATTTTGAAAGTCCTTATTGAATTTGTTACAATATTGCTTCTGTTTTACATTTTGGTTTTTTGGCCTCTGGGTATCTGAGATTTTTAGCTCCTGGCCAGGGATTGACCCCACATCCCCTGCACTGGAAAACAAAGTCAACCACTGGACCACCAGGGAAGTCCTCTGGATACTTTTAATAAAAATAAATGAAAACTAGATAGGAAAGAAAAAGAACTAGAGGAGAAAAAGAAGATAAATCTGCCCAGAGAAAATAGAAGAAAAAAAGTTTAGCTGTCATCGTGGTTAGCCAGCGGAATGTCCACAGTGCGCGGGCCTTCGCCATGAGCATTCCTGCGTTGCGACGTCAGTGAGGAAGATCAGGTTGCTGAGCTTCATGCTTATTTGAAATCTAAAGGAGCTGAAATTTCATAAGAGAACTCTGAAGGTGGACTTCATGTAGATTTAGCTCAAATTATTGAAGCCAGTGATGTATGTCTGAAGGAAGATGATAAAGTCCTTGAAATTGTGATGAACAGCGCAGTATCCCCCTGTTGATCCTGGAACCAGATAAGCAGGAAGCTCTGATTCAAAGCCTGTGTGAGAAACTGGTCAGATTTCAGGAAGGTGAACGTCCATCTCTGAGACTACAGTTGCTAAGCAATCTTTTCCATGGGATGGATAAGAATACTCCTGTAAGATATACAGCCTCACTATAGTTGCAGGCTCTTGCGGGGCCATCCAGTATATTCCAACTGAGCTGGATCAAGTTAGAAAATGGATTTCTGACTGGAACCTCACCACTTAAAAGAAAAAAACAAAACACACTCTTTTAAGACTACATCATGAGGCACTTGTGGCTTGTAAGAAAAGTGATGCCGCATCAAAAGTTATGGTGGAATTGTTAGGCAGTTACATGGAGGACAATGCTTCCCAGGCTCGAGTTGATGCCCACAGGTATATTGTGCAAGCATTTAAGATCCAAATGCATTCCTTTCTGATCATCTTCTTACTTTAAAACCAGTCAAATTTTTGAAAGGCGAGCTTATGCATGATCTTTTAACCATTTTTTGTGAGTGCTAAATTAGCATCATATGTCATTTCATCAGAATGATACAGACTTCATTGATTCAGTTGGCCTACTACATGAACAGAATATGGCAAAAATGAGACTGCTTATTTTATGGGAATGGCAGTGGAAAATAAAGAAATTTCTTTTGACACAATGCAACAAGATCTTCAAATTGGAGCTGATGATGTTGAAGCATTTGTTACTGATGTGGTAAGAACTAAAATGGTCTTCTACAAAAGTGATCAAACCCAGAGAAAAGTAGTTGTCAGCATAGCACACATCGGACATTTGGAAAACAACAATGCCAACAACTCTATGACACAATGCCTGGAAACAAGACTTGAACAAAATGAAAAACAGCCTTTTGAGTCTTTCTGACACCTGAATTTTTATTCTGTATAATTTTGTTCTTTTTGGAAAATCTAAATCATAGTAAAACATAGGCTGAAATCTGAAAAAAAAAAGTTTAGACAAAGAAATGAATAGATTAAGACAAAAGATACAGGCTGAACATGCTAGTTTTGGAGATCACGAGGAAATAATGAAGCAGTACTGAGAAGCATGAGAAACATATCTTGATCTAGGTAATAATGTAAAGACTTTTGAAAGGTTTATTAAATTACTAGAAGAAACAAGAACTCATAGATACAAAGCAAATCAATAATTTAGAAGGTCTTTGTAATACAAATTGTACTTTGACAATTTATCTCAGCCAGCCTATTTACAGAAAAATTAATTTTGTCCACAAGAATGACACTGTTACTGTATCAGTTCCGCCTGGGGAGAGAAACAAAGTTCCTTTCTATAACAGCAAGGCCTTATCCAGAGGTGAATGTTTTTGTTTTTGTTTTTTCCCATGGCTTGTTTCATTCTTTCCCTGTGGTCCATTGCTGAATCTCCTTTCAGATGGCTGGACAAGTCTGATGTTCTACATGATACAGTTAACTAAAGGACATAATGAGTATGATACTCAAGACAGCAGATTCCCAGTGTTTCAATTTATCTTGCTCACCCCTCAAAGCACAAGCTCACGTCTGTCAAGTTAACTGACAGACTGAGAATTCTTTGAATGTCTGATCCTGAAAGAGGGTAAATCCCATTGCCTTTGTCACCTGTAACTCAATAGGAACAAGACAAAAGTTGATTTGTAACTTAGATGCTGTGTCCTCATGTTGAAAGATTTGCAAAGGGAAAAAAATTCAGGACTATTTGATGAAATAAAATGAAACCAAAGATATTCTAAAATAAAAAACTCTTTTATGCATCTTACCAGAATAAAATATATAAATAAGCCTAGAAAACCAGCTACAATCAGTAAATTAAAATTACTTTACAAAAATCAATTTCATAGTACTGGTTTTAAATCTTTTTTTTTTTAACTGCCTATTTTAAGTTTTCTTTTCAGAAGTAAAATTTTGTACATACATTCATGTACATATCTGTTTGGTTTGGGTTCATTTCTATGATATTTTGTAAGAATTAAAAGTTTTAGCACCTGGAAACAAAAAAAAAAAGAAAGAAAAATAGCAGAAATAAAACCCAAAGAAAATGAAAGAAGGATAAAATAAAGATAAAAGCAGAAATTCATGCAATAAAAACATACATTTGATGGAAAGAATCAACACAGCTAAAAGATGTGTGCTGTGTGATAAGTCCCTTCAGCTGTGTCCGACTCTTTGCAACCCTATGGACTGTGACCCACCAGGATCCTCTGTCCTTGGGATTCTCCAGGCAACAATACTGGAGTGGGTTGCCATGACCTCCTCCAGGGAATCTTCCTGACCCAATGATAGAACCTGCCTCTCTTATGTCTCCTGCATTGGCAGGCTGGTTCTTTACCACTAATGCCACCTGGGAAGCCCCAGCTAAAAGATAGTTCTTTGAAAAATGAGGAGAGTGAAAAAGTTGGCTTAAAGCTCAACATTCAGAAAAGGAAGATCATGGCATCTGGTCCCATCACTTCATGGCAGATAGATGGGGAAACAATGGAAACAGTGTCTTTATTTTTGGGGGCTTGAAAATCACTGCAGATGGTGATTGCAGCCATGAAATTAAAAAACGCTTACTCCTTGGAAGGAAAGTTATGACCAACCTAGATAGCATATTGAAAAGCAGAGATATTACTTTGCCAACAAAGGTCCGTCTAGTCAAAGCTATGGTTTTTCCAGTGGTCATGTATGGATGTGAGAGTTGGACTGTGAAGAAAGCTGAGCGCCGAAGAATTGATGCTTTTGAACTGTGGTGTTGGAGAAGACTCTTGAGAGTCCCTTGGACTGCAAGGAGATCCAACCAGTCCATCCTAAAGGAGATCAGTCCTGGGTGTTCATTGGAGGGACTGATGCTGAAGCTGAAACTCCAATACTTTGGCTATCTCATGTGAAGAGTTGACTCATTGGAAAAGACCCTGATGCTGGGAGGGATTGGGGGCAGGAGAAGATGGGGACGACAGAGGATGAGATGGCTGGATGGCATCACCAACTGGATGGACATGAGTTTGAGTGAACTCCGGGAGATAGTAATTGACAGGGAGGCCTGGTGTGCTGCGATTCATGGGGTCGCAAAGAGTTGGACACAACTGAGTGACTGAACTGAACTGAACTGAACTGAATGACCATAATAAACTTGTTATGAGAGTGAACAGGAAAAAAAAGAAAACATCTCATCTTACCACAGCTTGGATCAGCTGCGAACTGAACTTTTTGGTGCTTTACCTGTGGTTACAATTATTATAAATCTTTTAGATATTAAAAGATCTCAAAAGGATATTATGAGACTTTATAACTTTGAAAAATTAGATGAAAGGAATAAATTTCTAACAAGGCCCAGTTCTCCAAAATTGATACAAGAAGAAACCAGGTAATTCAATAACTCAAATTGCATCTGCAATTTAAAACCTTCTCAATGAAAGGAAGGGTTTGCTTCTATTATTAGTATTTTGTCTTTGTCATCGGTCACCTTTTCCTCCTTTACATGTCTAATAGTGTTTTATTATATGACAGACTTTGTATATAAAAGAAGGCTCCAGCTGATACCTTCCTTAGGCAGATAGATTGTAGAACAGATCATCTCAATCCAATCAGTGATTGAATTGATTCAGAGCTTCTAACTGAGAGTTTCTTTAATCTCTGTTTCCTCAGCCCTGTAACTCTGTTCTTCATGTTTGAATTTAGCTCTTTAGTGTCCAACCCCATTATTAGAGACTAAATCGTGTCTCCCCCTGCCCTGCCTGACCACCCCCCACAAATTCTTATGCTGAAGTCCTAACTCTCAGTCATCAGCATGTGCCCGTATTTGGAGAGAGGGTCTTCAAAGAGGTTAAAATGAGTTCATCAGTGTGAGCCCTAAGGCAACGTGATGGGTGTTCTTATAAGAAGAGATTAGGACACAGACTCACACACAGAAAGAAGGTTGTGTGAAGACAGGGAGACCACCATCCATAAGCCAAGGAAACAGACAGTATAGAAACCTAACCCTGCTGACACTTGGATCTTGGACATCTAGCTTCCAGAATGGCGAGAAAATAAACTTTTCTAGACTACCCAGTCTGTGGTAGTCTGTTATGGCAGCACTTAGCAAACTTGCTGAGCTTCCCCAATGGTTCAACAGGAGACACAGGAGACAGGGGTTCTTTCCTGGGTTGGGAAGATTCCCTGGAGAAAGAAATGGCACCCCACTTCAGTATTCTTGCCTGGGAAATCCCATGGAGAGCAGAGCCTTGTGGGCTACAGTCGAAAGGGTTGCAAAGAGTCAGACACGACTGATGACTAAGCACAGCAAGCTACACACCCATGGACAGAAACCTGAGGGAGAGCCTCGTTGTGAATCTGTGAAAGCCTCTGGTAGGATTTTATCCCCTGTAGGCTTTTTCCCCTAAGCACCACAAGACAATGGAGATGAAAACCTGCCTTTCTGACCAGCACCCAGCCTCACATCACCCTCAGGAAATGTCTCAGGGGCAAAATTAGCCTTGCACTTGGGCTTTTCCAGTTTCTAATTGGTCACACCAGCTCTGTGTGACTGTCAAAAATTCTGCTGGCTTCTTTTTCTTCTAGTACAGTCTCCCTGCCTAAATCAAGCCCACCAGAGGAAAAAAAAAAGACAATCACTAGTTCACCTTGGATGGGTTGTTACTGTTGCAGAATTTTAGTTTACCCATTCCTCTTTGCTCCTCAACTCTCTGATAGCTTTACAAACATAAATTTGCAATTTACCCATTTTATTTTCTACTTGTTGCAACAAAAACATTGGGATACTGCAAATTAATATATCCTACTTAGAAGTTAAGGTTTTTATTAAACAAACCAACTGAATCCAGCAAAATATAAAAGGATATATCACAACCAAGTTGACTCTATTTCAGGAATATGACTGTTTCAACATAAAAAATTAATCAATGCCATTCACCATGTTAGCAGGAGAAATGAGGAAAACATGATTATTTTAATACTGTAAGCATTGATAAAATTCTATATGTAGGTATAAAAAAAAAACTCTTAGCAAACTATAGATAGAAGGAAACATCTTTAAATTGTTAAAGGGTATTTATGAGAAAGGGACTTCCCTGGTGGCTCAGTGATAAAGAATCCACCTACAATGCAGGAGTCGCAGGAGATGCGGGTTCTATCCCTGGATTGGGAAGATCCCCTGGGGGAGGGCATGACAACCCACTCCAGTATTCTTGACTGGAGAATCCCATGGACAGAGGAGCCTGGTGGGCTACAGTCCATAGGATCATATAGAGTTGGACACAACTAAAGCAACTTAGCATGTAAGTACACATTTACGGAAAAATGAAACTACAGGAAACAGTACCTAACAGTGAAATATTTCACTCTGAAACAAGGAATATACTGAAAGTCCTATCTAATACAATAAGGCAAGAAAAATAGATAACAGGGTTAAAGGTAGAGGAAATAAAATTGAATCTTTTGCATTCTTAGAAAATTAAATCCACAGATTGATACTAGAATTATTAGGTGAGGGCTTCCCTGGTGGTCTAGTGGTTAAGAATCTATTTGCCAGTGCAGGAGGCATAGGTTCAATCCATGGTCCGGGAAGATCCCATATGCTGCCAAACAACTAAGCCTGAGTGCCACAACTATTGAGCCAGCACTCTAAAGTTTGGGATCCAAAACTACCGAAACCCATGCACTGCAATAAAGAGTAACCCCCACTCTCCAAAACTAGAGAAAAGCCAGCATACAGCAGTGAAGACCCAGCACAGCCAAAAATAAAAATAGATAAATAAAAAGAATTATTAGGTAAGTTAACAAATTTACAGGATACAGATTGCCATGCAAAAGTCAATGAAATTGTCCTTGTTGAGCATCAAACCATTAAAAAATGAAATCTAAAAAGATACCATTTACAATAGGATTAAAACATACCAATCACCTACAATAAATCTAAAGAAAGATGTGGAATACCTCTATACATAAAACCTAAAAACATTTTTAGAGAAATTGAAAATGATCTAAATAAATGGAGAGATATACTCTTTTGATGTATTAGAAGATTCAAATTAGTACAGATGTCATTCCTCCCTGGGTTTACCTGTAGAGTCAATGTGGTCCCAATCAAAATTGCAATGAGTTAATTTTTGTGGAATTGACAGGTAGATTCTGAAGTGGAATGGGCTTCCCTGATATCTCAGTTGGTAAAGAATCTGCCTGCAATGCAGGAGACCCCAGTTTGATTCCTCGGTCAAGAAGATCTACTGGAGAAGGGATAGGCTACCCACTCCAGTGTTCTTGGGCTTCCCTGGTGGCTCAGCTGGTAAGGAACCTGCCTGCAATGCCAGAGACCTGAGTTCAATCCCTGGGTTGGGAAGATCCCCTGGATAAGGGAAAGGCTGCCCACTCCAGTATTCTGGCCTGGAGAGTTCCATGGACTGTATAGTCCATGGGGTTACAAAGAGTCGGACATGACTGAGCGACTTTCACTTTTCTGAAGTGGAAGGATAAAGAATATGTCAACGGTCAAAACTAACCATGCACTCCTGTGAAAAATGTGTGAGGACAAACTCTACTGAATATTAAGATGTAAATCTAATTAATGCAGTATGATATTGGTGAAAACATTGACAAATAGATCACAGAATGGAGCAGAGGCCATATATAGACACCTGATTTATGACAAAGGTGTCACTGCAAAAGTGGTGATGGATTAGATTTTCCTATGAAAAGGGAAAGAAAAGAGACACCCTGCCATCTCACACCAGAAGCAAAAATCAATTCCATGTTGATTGTAGCTTCAAACATAAAAGATAAGGATTAGAAAGAGATAGCCCAGAAACAGACTCAGAAAGCGGATGAGAGATTTGCTTCTTACTTTTGAACGTTTTTCAACTTTTGTGCTGGCAGTGGGATGGTGAGGTAGTTACCCTCTTACAACACATCTAAGTGATGCTGAGATTTAGACTCCTTTCTTGAAATACAGACCCAAACTTGGGAGAGACACCTTCAGAGACCACTTCAAAATAAGCTCCTTCCTTTGTGATGAAGACTTTGAGGCCCAGGAGCTTCAGTGAACTATGACACCCAGGTTTCTTCTCCTGAGTCATATACAAACACAGTCCTATCCCAAATGGAGCATTTCCAGCCACTTCCAACATCTTGGATCCTACTCCATTAAGGACATTCCCTACTGCTCTTTCATGAGTCTGTACTATTTTGCTGCTAAAAAAAAAAAAAAAAAAAAAGAATTTGGCAAATTCTCCTCCTTTCTAATATTTAATCTGTTGATTCTCCTTGGAGCACCAATATATTTTTGAAAACTTCAAAGGTGAGTAAATGTCCTAGGTATTAACTGTAGTACTATATCCCAACTGATACTGTTTATTAGAATGACTGTCAGTGAATATTCACTCTTGAATTCACCTAAATATAGGTGAATTCACCTAAATATTTCCCCTCATCAGAATTTTAGATTAATATCAGCAGATACACAAAGTCTTATTTCATTAATCTGTATGTAATTTTACTATTCATTGACATGGACATTTTATTACTAACTGCACTGTCTGGTCTAACATACGTTTCTTCTAGCAGGTAAAAGCACAATTAACAATGCTGTTCTTTGAAGACAGAGCACCTAATGGGTTCAACGATCAAACTTAGGAGATAGCCACAAAAGTTGCTGTATCTTAATGTTTCAGTCTTTATTTAGCAGGCACGTCCCTGCAATGACTCAAAAGCATTTTTAGACATGTCTGTGTAGTCTACTAAGTTTAAAATGGGTAACAGTTATTTATCATAACACATTATCAAAATTCGAAGATAGATTCTGAGACAGAAAAAGTTAATAATTGCTCAGAAAGCCACACAAGCCTCTATCACAGGCACTATTTGGCTGTTACCTATTAGAGTCCAGAACAGGCAACTCCATGGAGACAGAAAGTAGAGCAATAATCACCAGGGACTGGGTAAAAGGGAGAACGGGAATTACTGCAAATGTAGACAGAGCTTCTCTTTGGGGTAATGTAAATGTTCTTGAATTACATAGTGATGATGGTTGCACAATTTTGTAAATATACTAAAAATCACTGACTTGTATACTTTCAAACAGTGATTTTTTTAAATGATTATTTGGCTGCACTAGGTTTTAGTTGCATGACATGCAGGATCTAGTTTCCTGACCACGGATTGAGCCTGGGCCCTCTGCATTGGGAGCGTGGAGTCTTAGCCACTGGACCACAGGGGAAGTCCCTCAAAGAGTGTATTTCATAGTATGTGAATTATAGCATAATAAAACTGTTATTAAAAGATCAATATCCTTTGTGCTACACAGGGAACTATATTGAGTATCTTATAATAACCTGTAATGGAAAAGAATCTGAAAAAGAATATATATGTGTAACTAAATCAATTTGCTGTACACCTGAAACTAACACAACAATGTCAATGATACTTCAATTTAAAAAAAATCAGTATCTCTCAACTGTAAAAATCAAAGAACTATCCAAAACTCAATCCTAATTAAATTAATTAATTAAAAATTGATCAAGGCTTAATCTTTTAGAAAGAATAAGTTCTGTTATCTGACATTATTGAGGAAGACTGGTCTATTAATTAAAAAGGAAGTCATTGTATAAAGATATATACACACTTTGTAAACATTTTATTCCAACTTAAAACATAAAAGGGTACACAACTATCTTTTATAGAAGGCCAGGAAGTTTCCTTTAGGTTTGATTTTGCTAATTGGTGTTCTGCTATCTTTCTGACATAGACCACACTCACAGATATAATTTCCAGAATTGGTATTTTTATTTATTTATTTTTATTTTTTATTTGAGGATGATTGCTTTACAATATTGTGGTGGTCTCTGCCATACATCAACACGAATCAGTCATAACTATACATATATCCCCTCTTGCCGCCCTCCTTCCCCATTCCATGCCTCTCTGTCATCGGTGGGCTCCCCGTGTTGTGCAGCAGCCTCCTGCTGGTTATTTATCTTACACAAATAGTGTATGCATGTCAGTGCACCCCAGTCCAGTACTCTTGCCTGGAAAATCCCATGGACGGAGGAGCCTGGTAGGCTGCAGTCCATGGGGTCGAGAAGAGTCAGACACAACTGAGCGACTTCACTTTCACTTTTCACTTTCCTGCATTGGAGAAGGAAATGGCAACCCACTCCAGTGTTCTTGCCTGGAGAATCCCAGGGACGGGGGAGCCTGGTGGGCTGCCGTCTATGGGGTCGCACAGAGTTGGACATGACTGAAGCGACTTAGCAGTCTGTTCTCCATGTCTGTGTCTCTATTTCTTCTCTGTAAATAGGTTAATCAGTACTATTTTTCTAGATTCCAAATATGTGTGCTAATATATATTTTTCTCTTTATGAGTTACTTCACTCTGTGTAATGGGCTTTAGGTTCAGACACCTCACTACAACTGACTCAAATTCCAGAAATGGTATTTTTAAAGCAGACCAGAACTCAGAGACACAGGTGGAGAAATCTGAGTTCAGAATCCTTCCGTTTTTTTTCAATTCCCCCTTTAGAAAGACACTCCGTGCAAAATCAGATTCTCTTGGCCTCACTCCTCTCTTGTTCCAGCCACTGCTCCCATCACCATTCTGTGTGGATGGACTCTTGCAGACTTTGTGCCGGCACAACCTGCCTAACAACCTCACTCATATCGTGTTGCTCTGAGTTCCCTTGCTTTCTGCCCATTGATGTCAAGGTGAACTCAGCCTTGTGCAGTCTGCAAACTCATGGGAATGATGTGCTGAGTGTGAGCTTTGAAGAATAGCAGATGATAAGAATTGGGAGGATAAATTATTATCCATTTCCCCCCATCTTGTCCCTCACTTACTGCCTCAGGGGTTTCTGTGACTTCTCAGAAGTTGATTCATGAAATTAAGCATTTAGTCACTCTTAGCCAGCTTGATATTAGGTTTCTTTCTGTGTCTCCTTCATTCCTCCTACCCCTCATTCCTGCAGGGATGTCACTCCTTATCACAGAAGCAGCACATAAGCTTTGTTTCAAGTTCTGTTTTTTAAAGCATTTATTTAGTTATTTTTGGCTGAGCTGGGTCTTCGTCACTGTGTCTTTTCTCCAGTTGCGGTGATAGGCTTCTCACTGCAGTGCTTTCCCTGTTGTGGAACATGGGCTCCAGAGCATGGGCTTCAGTAGTTGTGATGCACAGACTTAGTTGTTCTGTGGCATGTGGGAACTTCCCTGATCAGGGATTGAACCTGTCTCCTGCACTGGCAGGCAAATTTTTATCACTGAGCCACCTGGGAAGCCCCAGGCTCTATTTTTGAGGGAACCCAAGGCTAAGACATCTCTCAATCTTTCACAGCTATGTTACCCACTCCTTATTTGACAGTAATTTTTAGTGACCTGATTATAGCAAGTCTTTTGAAAGTATATAACCTTTTTAATAGTAAAATCGAACTTTCCTTTTTAATTCTGTTTCATGGATTAATTTAATAAATAAATTATGTAATGACAGTAACACACATAGCTGACAAAATGAGGTTTAGAAAGAGCTGGCCCTTGGTAGGTATACCCATGAATATGCTGGAAAGCAGTCATGAGTCTGCAGATTAATTTTTTTCATTTTTGTCTACAGAAATTACATTTTTAAAAACTATAGTTGATTTATAATATTGTGTTAGTTTCAGGTGGTGGTGTTCAGTCACTAAGTTGTGTCTGACTCTTTGTGACCCCCATGGATTGCACATACCAGCCTCCTCTGTCCTTCACTATCTCCCAGATTGCTCAAATTCATGTCCATTGAGCCAGTAATGCTATATAACTATCTCATCCTCTGCCACCCCTTTCTCCTTTTGCCTTCAATCTTTTCCAGCATGAGGGCTTTTCCAATGAGTCAGCTCTTCACATCGGGTGGCCAAAATATTGGAGCTTCAGCATCAGCATCAGTCCCTCCAATGAATATTCAGGGTTGATTTCCTTTAGGATTGACTGGTTGGATTTCCTTGCAGTCCAAAGGACTCTCAAGAATCTTCTCCAGCACCACAGTTCAAAAGCATCAATTCTTCAGCACTCAGTCTTTCTTATGGTCCAACTCTCACATCCGTGCATGACTACTGGGAAAAAACCACAGCTTTGACTACACAGATCTTTGTCAGCAAAATGATGTCTCTATTTTCTAATACACTGTCTAGTTTTGTCATAACTTTCCTTCTAAGGAGCAACTGTCTTTTAATGGTTTCAATCAGTGTCAAGCAGTGATTTTGGAACCCAAGAAAATAAAATCTGTCACTGCTTCCACTTTTTCCCTTCTATTTGCCATGAAGTGATGGGACAAGATGCCATGATCTTAGTTTTTTGAATGTTGAGTTTCAAGCCAACATTTTCACTCTCCTCTTTCACTTTCATCAAGAGGCTCTTCAGTTCCTCTTTGCTTTCTTCAATTAGAGTGGTATCATCTGCATATTTGATTTTGTTGATATTTCTTCCAGCAATCTTTATTCTAGCCTGTGATTCATCCAGTCTAGCATTTCACATGATGTGTTCTGCGTATAGGGCTTCCCTAGTGGCTCAGACAGTAAAGAATCTGCCTGCAGTGCAGGAGATCTGAGTTCAATCCCTGGGTCAGGAAGATCCCCTGGAGAAGAGGATGGCAATTCACTCCAGTATTCTTGCCTGGAGAATCCCATGGACAGAGGAGCCTGGCAGGCTACATTCCAGAGGGTCACACCAAGCCAGACGCGACTGAAGCGACTTAGCATGCACATGCATTCTGCATATAAGTTAAATAAGCAAGGTGACAATATATAGCCTTGTCATACTCCTTGCCCAATTTTAAACCAGTCAGTTGTTCCATGTCCGGTTCAGGTGTCTGGTTTCAGGTGTACAACAATGTGATTCAGTTATAGACCTATTTTTTTTCAGATTATTTTCCATCATATATTATTCCAAGATTTTGAATATAGTTCCCTGTGTTGTACAATAAATCCTTGTTGTTTATTGATTTTATGTGTAGTAGTTTGTATGTTGGAGAAGGCAACAGCAACCACTCCAGTACTCTTGCCTAGAAAATCCCATGGACAGAGGAGCCTGGTGGGCTGCAGTCCATGGGGTTGCTAAGAGTCGGACACGACTAAGCGACTTCACTTTCACTTTCATGCATTGGAGAAGGAAATGGCAACCCACTCCAGTGTTCTTGCTTGGAGAATCCCAGGGACGGGGGAGCCTGGTGGGCTGCCGTCTATGGGGTTGCACAGAGTCGTACAAGACTGAAGTGACTTAGCAGCAGCAGCAGCAGCAGTTTGTATGTATTAATCCCATACTCCTAATCCTCCTCTTCCCTTTGGTAACCATAAGCTTGTTTGTAAGTCTATGTGTTTTGTTTATAGATTCATTTGTATTTTTTTTAGATTCCACATATAAGGGATATTACATATTTGTCTTTCTCTGTTGGAGCTGTACTTAGTATGATATCCTCTAGGTCTATCCACATTGCTGCAAAAGGCAGTATTCCATTCTTTTTTATGGCTGAGTACTATCCCATTGTATGTTTCTTATATCTTCTTAAACCAACTGTCTGTTGATGTCTTGTTATTGTAAATAGTGCTGCTATGAACACTGGGATACTCTTCACAAATTAAGAGTTTTCATCTTTTCCAGGTATATGCCCAGGAGCGAGACTGCTGAATTATATGGTAACTCTATTTTAGTTTTTTAAGGAACCTCTATATTGCTTTCCATAGTGGCTACACCAGTCTACATTCTCACCAACAGTATAGGAGAGCTAACTTTTCTTCACTCTCTCCAGCACTTATTTGTAGGCTTTTTAATAATAGCCATTATGACAAGTGTGAGTAGATACCTCATTGTGGTTTTGATTTGCATTTATCAAATAACTAGGGATGTTAAGCATCTATTCATGTGCCTATTGGCCATCTGGATGTCTTCTTTGGAGAAATGTCTATTTAGGTCTTCTGCCAATGTTTTGATTGGATTTTCTGATACAGACTTGTATGAGCTGTGTGTATTTTGAATATTAACCCATCAGTTGCATCATTGCAAATATTTTCTCCATTCCATAGGTTGCCTTTTCATTTTTTTTGATGGTTTCCTTCACTGTGCAAAAGCTTTTAAATTGATTAGGTCCCACTTGTTTATTTTTGCATTTATTTCTATTGTCTTGGGACAATATTGCTACGAATTATGTCTGAGAATGTTTTGTCTATGTTTTTCTGAGTTCTATGGTGTCACATCTTATATTTAGGTCTTTAAACCAGGTTGAATTTATTTTTGTAGATGGTGTGAGGAAGTTTTCTAATTTCATTGATTTATGTGTAGCTGTCCAGCTCTGCCAACACCACTTGCTGGAGACTTTTTTCTACCTTGCATTTTCTTGCCTCCTTTGTTGTAGATTAACTGGCCATAGGTGTGTGGGTTTATTTCTGGGTTGTTTATTCTGTTCCATTACTCCCTATATCTAGAATGCTGTTTTGATAACCGTAGCTTTGTAGTATAATGTGAAGTCTGAGAGTTAGTTATGCCTCTAGCTTTCTTCTTTGGGATTACTCTGGCAATTCTGGGTCTTTTGTGGTTCCATATTATTTTAGGATTATTTTCTCTGTGTGAAATATGTCCCAGATATTTTGATAGGGATCCATAAAATCTGTAGAGTGCTTTGGGTAGTATGGTCATTTTACTATATTAATTCTCCCAATCTGAGAGCATGGGATACCTTTCCATTCCTTTGAATCATCTTACATTTCTCTGATCAATGTTTTATAGTTTTCAGTGTACAGGTCTTTCATCGCCTTGGTTTAGTCGCTATGTTCAACTCCTGTGACCCCATGGACTGTAGCCCACCAGGCTCCTGTCTATGGGATTCTCCAGGCAAGAATACTGGAGTGGGTTGCCATTTCCTTCTCCAAGGGATCTTCCCAACCCAGGAATCAAACCCGGGTCTCCTGCATTGCAGATTCTTTACCGACTAAGCTACAAGGGAAGCCCGTCATTTCCTTGGATATTCTTTTTTTTTCTTGGTGCAATTTTAAACAGAATTTTTTTGAAACTTCCTCTTTCTGATATTTCATTGTTAGTATAAAGAAATATAACAGATTTCTGTATATTATCCTTGTATCCTGCTACTTTTCTGAATTCATTTATTATTTGTAATAGTGTTGTGTGCTGGAGTTTTTAGGGTTCTCTAGATGGCAACGGTACCCCACTCCAGTACTCTTGCCTGGAGAATCCCACGGACGGAGGAGCCTGGTAGGGTACAGTCACGGGGTCGTGAAGAGTCGTGAAACGACTGAGTGACTTCACTTTCACTTTTCACTTTCACGCATTGGATTAGGAAATGGCAACCCATTCCAGTGTTCTTGCCTGGAGAATCCCAGGGACGGAGGAGCCTGGTGGGCTGCCGTCTATGGCGTCGCACAGTTGGACACGACTGAAGCGACTTAGCAGCAGCAGCAGATAGAGTATTTATCATATCATGCAGAATAATTTTGTCTGGCCATTTAGGAAAAAGTCTGGAAGCTTCTTAAAAAGTTAAGCATATACCTAATATATGACTCAGCCATTCCTTCCTTAGTATTTAGCAAACAGAAATAACACATATGTCCATACAAATTTGTCTGCAAATGCTCATAGTAGCTTTATTTGTAGTAGCCAAAAAAAGGTAACAACTCAAATGTACATTAGCAGGTAAATATATTAACAAGTTTTGATTATGTAAGTATAATGAAGTGCTACTTAGCAACAAAAAAAAATCAACTATTGCTACATGCAACACAAATGGATATCAAAATAATACTGAGTGAAAGCAGCAGGAAAAAAAAAGTACTTACAATGTAACTTCTAAATAAAATTCTAAAAATTCAAACTAATCTCAAGTGACAGAAATAGATTAGTGGTTGCCTTGGAAGGGAGAGGGGGCCCAGAGAAGCAGGAGGGAAGGATTACAAAGAAGCAAGAGGAGACTTTTTGAGGTGATAGATGTATTCATTATCTTGATTGTGGTGATGGTTTCATATACATTATACCTCAATAAACTTGTTTAGAAAATAAAAAATTTACACATGGGCAAACACATGAAAATGTGCTTACTGCCATTAGTTAATAAGGAAATATGAATTAAACCACACCAAATATAGCTGTTGGGGAAAGCATACAGCTTGTTTAATATGCTTTCATGTTAGCGTCAAAAATTCACCTGACTTAGAAATAACATGAACTGGTAACTGTTACAGGAAAAGCTCATATTCTGTTTTATTACAGTGTTTTGGTGCCATCCTGACCAGTACCAGCAGTCATGTGGAAGTCTAAAACATCTCTTCAACAACTCAGGTTTTTTCTCAGACGTTGGTCTTCATTATAGGAAAAAGAGTTCCTTGGTGAGTGATGTATTCCATGTTTGAGAAAGAATAACTCAAGCTGAGTTTTGGGTTTCTTAACTATTATCACAGAGAAAAAATGTTTTCAGCAGTTCCTAGCAGGAGGTGGTATTAAAAAGGATAAAGGGGTAGATCCGACAAGAGGGCTACTAGGCACAAGTAGAAATAGTCAAAGTATCGACTGGAAATAATACACCCACCACAAATACTAAGATGAAAAAGACTGACAAGCACAAAGGTTGGAGAACATGTGGAGCGATTGGAAATCCCCATGGTTGCAGGTATGTAAATGGTACAATCCTTTGGAAAAAAGGTCTGGCAGTTTTTTATGAAACTATACACCTAATCAAGGACCCAATGATTTCATACTTAGATGTTTACTCAAGATGAATAAAGACATGTATTTACACACACACGTACAATTTGAATAAGAATGTTCATGGTAGCTTTATTCATAATATCAAAAAAAAAAAAATTGTAAACAGCCCAGGTATCCATCAACAGGAAAGTGGAAAAAAAGACAATACTCAGCAATGAAAAGAAATGAACCACTGATACAGGCAACATGAATTAATCTTAAAAACATGCTAAGTGAAAGAAGCATTATACTTTGTATGATTTCATTTATATGAAGTTTTAGAACAGGCAAATTTAATCTGTGAGGCAAAATAATCAGAACAGTAGTTTTATCTGAGAGGTAGGTGGGGACTGCCTCGGTAGGGGCATGAGGAAACTCTCTGGCATGATTGTACTGTTCTAAATTTTGAATAGGGTTTGGGTTACACGAGGTATATGGATTTGTGAAAAAAATCATCAAATTTATATACATTTGTGCGTTATGTTGCATGTAAATATACACTGAAAAAATTAAAAGCTAAACTATAATAAACTATATAATAAATATAAATGAAGTATTAGGGGGATGTATACTGATGTCTGCAATTTATTTTAAAGAAAGTGAAAGTGAAGCCCAGTCATGTCCGACTCTCTGCGACCCCATGGATTGCAGCCTAAGAGGCTCCTCTGTTCATGGGATTTTCCAGGCAAGAATACTGGAGTGGGTTGCCATTTCCTTCTCCAGGAGATCTTCCTGACCCGGAGATCAAACCCGGGTCTCCCGCATTGCAGACAGATGCTTTACCGTCTGAGCCACCAGAGAAGTCACAATTTATTTTAAATGCACCATAAAAATAACATGGATGGATAAATAATAAAACATGTAGAATAAAACGAATAATCCATGTGGTTGGTTATTTGGGTATTTACTATAAAATTTTGTCAATTTTGTTATATGTTTGAACATTTTTATAATAAAATGATGGGGGAAGATTCCCAGGTCTTATCTTCCTATTATATACCCTTGGCCTGGAATAAATTATTCTTTCCATAGGATAGAAACTCTATAGAAACTTAGGGACCAGAAATTAGCCCCTGCATACTTTCTGGGACTCTAAAAGGTAAGTCATACATGTAAACATTTTAAGAAAGGTAAGAAAATATAATAATTATTGAAAAGGAAGGCAAGTTACATTAAGAGTAATTACCAATACTGGTGTTTATTATTACCACAAAATCAGATGAGAGGATTACTTTTTGTACTTTTTAAAAAACTGACTTTTTCAACCATTGCAGAAAGAGCTATCTTTTATGTCAAGTTATATATATGAATTTCCTAAAGGAAATCAACCCTGAATATTCATTGGAAGGACTGATGCTGAAGCTTGGCCACCTGATGCAAAGAGCTGACTCATCAGAAAAGACCCTGATGCTGGGAAAGATTGAAGGCGGGAAGAGAAGGGGAAGACAGAGGACGAGATAGGTGGATGGCATCACTGACTCAATGGACATGAGTTTGAGCAAGCTCTGGAAGATGGTGCAGGACAGGGAAACCTGGCGTGCTGCAATCCATGGGGTCGCAAAGAATAAGACATGACTGAGCATCTGAACAACAATATATGAATAGGCCAATGTGACCAACTTTGCCCAAAATTTGGATATCTAATCATCATTTTCCTGTGGCGGATTCATTTTGATATTTGGCAAAACTAATACAATTATGTAAAGTTTAAAAATAAAATAAAATTAGAAAAAAAAAATAAATAAAAAAATAAAAAAGACTTTTGAGCGTTTTTCTATATACCTAATATTATCATTGTTAACATGCTATATATGGGATAATATTACATCCTTTGCCTTTGGAGAGCTTTAGAGGAAATTTGGCGTAAGGTTGCACCAAACAAATCTGAATGCATTTCCCATCTCTACAGGACCTTGGGCAAATTAACTTCTGTGAGCCTCAGTTTCCTCATTTGTAACATGAGGAAGGATAATACAGGTCATACCTCATATGGTTAATCTGAATCTTAAGCGAGACACTTCATTTTACATGTATCACAGTGACTGACAGAAAGTGAAAGTCCCTCAGTCGTGTCTGACTCTTTGGGACCCCACGGACTGTACAGGTCATGGAACTCTCCAGGCCAGAATATTGGAGTGGGTAGCCTTTCCCTTCTCCAGGGATCTTCCCAACCCAGGGAGAGAATCCAGGTCTCCCGCATTGCAGGTGGATTCTTTACGAGCTGACCCACAAGGGAAGCCCAACTGACAGAAAACACCCAGTAAATATGTCATCATTAAGAATAACGTATCACAAGAAATAAAACATTCAGCTGATGGAAAATGTAGAATACTTTAATTTGTTTAAACACAGCGGTATCATCTTAAGATAGTTCTCAGATGCCTTTGCGAACAGACGAGTTTCTATCACTTCCTCAAAAGAAGGCACTGACTTAAGCAAAGGGGAAACTCAACAAACCTCTTTTTAAAAAAATCTGATAGGACTGAAGTCTTAAGACATCCTTTTCTGAAATACTTCTGGAAATGGAGAGCAGGCTTTCTGCTTTTACATAGCACCGCGCCTGCTTTAAAACCCACACATACTGGTTTTTCTTTTCTCTGATTTTTTTAATCTATTTCCTCTTATCGGACTTGTTTTTGAAGATATACATTCACTGGACAGGACTGTTTAGATATAGCTCATGTTTTAGTTGGAAGGTTGGGGCAATGTTCTAGCACATTATAACTATCCAACTTCTTTGTAATCACAACTGTATCTCCAAAAGACTCTGAAAGCCTCAAATATTAAATAGTACTACTATGTATGCTATTGAGAATGGATTTTTCAACTAGTAGATATAAAATGATCAGAATTTAATAGATGAAGATAGTTTTATTATCTTGCTCATGAGGTAATCACTTCTACTTTCCCAAATGATTATACACAGGAGCAGATTCAGCAAGATTTATTTTTAGCCAACATATAAATACTTACCCCTATTCTAAAATGTTGGCAATCTTCTCTTCTATTGCACAAATGACACTTTTAAGTTTGCTCCCTTTATTTCTTTTAAATTTATGGACTCTTTTACTAATATCTTGACTTTTTGAATAGCTAACACCTTTCTCTCAGCAGCCCTGTTGAGCACAATAAGCTTAAAATTTATCCGCAAACTTCAAGGGCAGGGCAGAATTCATATTATTCTTAACATACCAAGCCAAAACTGAAGGAAGAACTGGATAATTTTAATATAAATCATCCAAGCTAAAATCCCATATTTTAACTTTACATTTGAATCAGCAATGATTTTTACTGCTGTTTTCTCCCCTTCTATTTTTACTTTTTTTTTTTTTTTTGAGTCTGAATCAGAGAATGTGCTAAACATGTGGCTTGCAGGCAGCTGGATTTCTCAAGTAGGAAGCACAAAGAAACATTTTCTCCCTTTACTTACTTGGGTTGCTTTTATTTACCATTCTTAAGAATGATTATCTGAGTTCAAGAATCATATTTCCATTGGTTCTAACAAAGAAGAAAAAAAATACTCATTTCACAATTAAGAGAGAACCAAAAGCTTTTTCTAGCTGTCAGTCAGTTTCCAAACTAATAAAAACTCCTGGGACTTTATCCATTCTTCCTACAGGGAGCAGAGCTGGTATAACCTGGGATACCTTTATCTTACTGCTTAGGTATAAAAATATTGCCTAAGCAGAACTGGCAGATTCACCAAATAAATAGAACGGTGAAATGAGTACAATATTCTTAGATGTATTAACAGCTAAACAGGCTATGTATGAGAAAAAAAAATCACTTAAAGCTTGCTTGAAATCTTTTAGATTAGTCTAACAGAAACACAAAAAACCAATGGGAACATCAAAGAGAAAAAAAACATGGAAAAGTCAACTTCTGCTACTACATATAATATCAAACACGTATACATATATCTATATTTTAAAAACCATGATGAAACAGTTTTGTTTCCAAGTATGCTTTCATATTATAGATCTCATCTTCCATCCTTCAAGTCTGGTTGACAGGATACAGGATCTCCTTCTGTACGTTTTGTATCCTTCTGTCTATTCCTCCTAGTTTCACCAGTCAAAATTCCATGCCATCCTTTAATAACCATGCAAAACACCCCCTAATCAATGACCTCCAAATAATTAGAATTAACTTTCCTTCTCTGACCTTTAGTATTTTATATTTGCATCACCACCCACCTAAAAAACTGCAAAATGCTAGGCTTCTTGGGATGTTATTGTAAAAACCTTTATATAAAGTGAAGTCCTCACCACCTTGTATGGCCAGAGTTTAAAAAAGAAGTCACAAATGTCTGAAGTCAACACAAGACCTTTTCTGGAAAACACTGGAGAATATACTATGCAGATGATAAAAAAGAGGACTGGCCATGGCTCCTGGGGTGTTTGGCTAGAAGTCTCATAAGTTACATCTCAAAATGTAAAATTATTGTGATCTGTTTTATTCCTTTTGTCTGTGGTTTCTTCTTCTTCCCCAGGGTCACATACCATTTGGTAAACATAGCAGCTGAAGACCCTGCTGGGCTTCTGCTCTATGTGGAGCACCAAGTCTCTGTCAAAGTAGACTTCATGGCTATATGTCTGCAATGAAAACACAGGCAAATGGGATTTCCTCTTCACATAACCATGTTCAATACTGTTTCATTAAGACGTCACAGCATCTTTAGAGATGCTCAAATATATACTTGAAGGCAAAATAGTTGCCAGAAATAGTTTATTTTTCATTATTTATGGATATGCAGATGATTTATGAGAGAAGCATTACACAAAATATTAAGAATGAAGAGTTCTGGACTTAAGTGTCTGAACACTCAGATTTTACTGTCAACATTGCTACTGTGACTATGGGCAAGTTCATAATCTTTCACATTCTCCACTGACAAAACAATGACTGGATAAAGTAACATCTACTGTTCCTTACAACTTTTATATTCCATATTACTCAAAAGAGACAAATTTTCAAGAGTGCTTGAAAACTCTACATGATCAGAAGTCTCTATTAAGTAACTGTGGGGATTCAATACAGAAAACAGAATTTTTATTTTTCAAAACATTACCAAACTTATAAAATGGGAGAAAATCAGACTGTGGTCAGATAGCATGTCTCAGGAGAAAACATGAAGCTTCATCTTTAAGACCATTGGTAAGCAGGCATCCTCTACTTTCTAGGGGAGAAAGGCTAAAGAACTCATTTTGTCATGCGTGTAGGAAAATCTCTTTCACATGGTCATTGGTATAAGTGAACCTGGACTGATATGAACACAGTGGCATCTGTTCCAATAAAAGTCAGCTATAAAGAAAACTCTTACAACTTTGTATTCTGTGGACTCTACTCACCACATCCCATGACTCCATGAGTGGAATACTTTTAAGTAAAGTTCCATATTCATTACAGTGGAAATCCAGGTGAGCTTTTCCTTCAGCATCTATTTGAGTAACAGCTACCACAGAAAGCAAATCCAACTCATCTTCATAGTCGACAATTTTGAAAGTCTTAGGGAACAGAAGACAAAGTAAAATAAAAGAGGGGCAAAATCCAGTTTTGATTATTTCTACAGTTGTGGCTTAACTATTCTAACATTATAAAACTATGTAGAAAGAAAAAGAATGGGTGGGAGCATAGGCAGAAATGTATCTCCAAAGGCTGAGCTGATTTACCACACCCTCGCACCTTCTTCTTCTGGGCCATGAACACTGACAAACACATCTAAGTCTAGCAAGTGAAACATAAGGCAAAAGTCACAATCATCAGAATATAACTCAATAATTTTCTTAGAAGAGATTTCCCTAGGAAGCGTACACATCAACACAACAAAAAAATAAACTAATAATTGTTTTTTCAAATTATTTTGGTCCTATGAACACTTCTACAAGCAAAATCTCATGAATAATTTCAGTATGAAAGGAGAGGATGATGGGGGTGCCCTGGTTCAAACAGCTTGTACAATTCTACTGACTAAGGTTGCATGGAGCTTCCTGACCTCTATCCCAGGGCAAGTTCATGCTAGTTTGGTTTATTATTTCTGGTTAAAGTCATACCGACTCGATGGACATGGGTTTGGGTGAACTCCGGGAGTTGGTGATGGACAAGGAGGCCCGGTGTGCTGCAATTCAGGGGGTCGCAAAGAGTCAGACATGACTGAGCGACTAAACTGAACTGAACTGAACTGCAAGTCATACCTCTTGTTCTGGGTCATCATCCAGAATGGTAAAACTTCTTTTTACCACCCGTCCAGAAGCTGTAACAGTGGGTAGGTTTTCATTCTATCACATGGAGAGAAATAAAAAGCTATGACAAGTACCGTTATATGTAGTTGATGGCAAGACTAAACAAATTTGTTAAAGCTAACCAATCCTTCTCCAACACCCGTAAGTCTTTCCTCAGTTGAGAAAATTCTGAATCAGGTTCCACATCCTCCAATTAGTAAAAATACTTTATTACAATAAAATCTCTAAAGAATAAAATACCAAAATAGGCAAAAATAAACGCAGAGGTTACAGATTTAGTATGTGACTTGCCCTTCTGATTTCTGCCTTAGTATAGTATACCAAATAAAAGAGTGGATCTGCTTTTTTCTCTGCATGATTTTCTTCATGCTCTTAATTTGTATGCTAAAGAAAAAGAATCATTTGGAATTAAAGAATGGTGTGTGATTTTTTAACCCAATTTACCCTAGGTTTGCATAATTAATTGAACCTAGAGGTCAATAACTTATCCAAAAAATTTAAAGAGAAACCCAGAAAGGAAACAGAAATAAGCAAAAGATAAAGTCAATATAATTGACTCTTTTCAAATCTCATAGGTATGTGGGGCTAAGACTGGCTACTCATATAGACAAAATGAACAGACTTTTACAGGACTGTGTTGTTCTTTTCAGCCACACTAAAAGGCAAACACATTTGCACATTATATTCTCCTATAGACAGTGATATACAAAGGATTTTAAAGTACTGCTGACTTACTTTGTTCCTCTCTCTGTTGGCCAAAATGACAAAATCTTCAGAGATCTGATGCTGGGCACTATTATTTTCTACTTCACTTAGCTTTAAAACTCTGAAAAGGTAAAAAGGATTCTAAGAACCTAAGACATCAACACAGCATCAAAGTGTCAAAGCTGATCTACTGAAAAGAAACTGAACAAATGAAACTTATACTAACAATCCTGAGTCAGTTCTCTTCTCATTACTCCAAAATATTAATATCTGATAACTTAAGTGTCCACAACTTTCTTCAAATTTAGAGATTTTATTAAACCAAAAAAACCACTGGACTTGTGGCGACAGGTGCCACTGAAGCAGCTTGCTGAGGCTTACACTAGCTTCCATGCTGAAAGTCATTCTAAAGAACCTCCTCTCTGCATCCTGCAGTAGGTCTTTAATGTTTCAGCTTTAACAGTGGCATTATAGTAGATACTTCATTTTTATTTCTGAAGATAGAATTAGTTATCAATGAACAACACTAAACGTTAAATATAATATAGACTGCATTAGCAACTTAGTCTAAGTTTTCATGATAGAGTAATATTTTAAAACTGCAAATGACTTAATACTTTTTTTGTCTTAGCATTATATTTAAAGACTTGGGTTTTCTGAGTGTAAATGGCCTCACAGATCAAGCTTGTTAAGCAAGTGAAAATAAAATAATTTTCTCACCACCCACACAAATCTTTTCACAGCATTAACAAGCATCAAAAGCACAATGTCCTCAAATCTTAGTCTCAAGTGCAAGTGAAGAGAGAACAGGGAGGAGCAGCCCCTGTGGCCAAGGAGAGCTGAAGGCCTTTGAGTTTTGCCGGAGACAAAGAAATCAGATTACATTTAAACTTCTTAATTAGTTATCTTAATTAGTGCCGATATTTAAGAGTGCCTATTTTTTAAAACCTGGCAAAAGGACAACACTCTTTGTGAAACTTATTTTCTTAAACTCAAACTAATATCAAAGATGGGTGGTAACAAACAGGAAGAGTAAGATTTACTAAAGCTGAACTATACTTTTTATGACATTCTGTTAAAAGTCAGTAATTTTTTTTCATTAAGTTCCTTCATCCTCCTATAAACTGACCCAGAGTAGACTAATTATCATGAGGCATACGAAATAAAGAATACAGACATTGCCCTTCTTATTCAATGGATACTCAGTGAGCACCTACTCTGCACTAAGACCTGTGCTCCATGCCAGAGTTACAGGTGTCAGCAAGACAGACCCTTTCCCTGTTACGGAGTTCATGATTCCAAAGTAAGATGTTTAAACAGAAAGCCAAACAAATAATTAGTTTAAATTTCTGTAAGTACTACAGAAGACTACATAGTGGACACAGTGAAAATATGATGGGGGAGCTAATCTAATGAAGGGCACCAGGGAAGGCCTCTTTGAAAAAGGGACATTTAAAGGGCCATAAAAGATGAACAGAAATTAGGCAGATAAGGGAAGCAGACTCCAAGCAGAGTGTACAGGTCCTCAGCTTTCTGAAAAGACTGCACAACTGAAGTAAACTGAGTGGGAGGAATCTTTCAGATTGGCTCACTATGTTGGTCTTTTATCTTAAGTGCAACAGGAAGCCATAAAAAGGTTAAACCAGAATTCACACGGTTAGGTTTCTGTGTTTGTTAATGTTTCTAAAAATCATTCTAGCTGCTAAGAAGAAAACAGACTTAAAGAGTAAAAAGTAGATTCTTGGAGTCTGGTAAAGAAGGCTATTACTAGTCTAGGCTAGGGATAACAGTGGTCTAGCCAAGATGGTGACAGTGGCCAAGGGTAGAAAGAGGCAGATTTAAGAAATGTTAGCATAATAAATGTTAGTAGCAAAATAAACTGGATTGATGGGATACACGGGGTGTGTGTGGTATGTGTGTGTGAGAGAGAAGAGTATACAGGCAAATGCAACTGAGTGTTTAAGTACATGTAAACTGATGAAAAACAATAAGGTAAGAAAGTGTTAAGAATGAGTCCGGACTTATGACATAAGCTCAGATGAGAGGTTTAGGCAAACATAAAAATTTTTTGGAGTTTTGGTGTATACATGATCTTTGAAGCCAAGGGAATAAACAGAAGAATCAAGCAGAAAGGGAACAAAAAAGAGGGGAAAGAGGGTCTAATCTTGAGGACATCTAGCAACTAAAGTCTGGGTTAGAAGAGGAAGAACATGAAAGGATATTAAGAGAGATCAAAGAGGGAGGGAAATATTCAGGAGCACCGTGGTGTCAGGGAAGCTAAACGAAGAGTGTTTTGATTATATGAAAGATGTGCGTAAACTAAATAAAATAAGGTTTACTTCAAACAACCTGCTACTTCTCCAGCAGTAAGACTGTCTTTTAGAACAAAGATAAATCATCTCTCATTAATCTTGGAGAAATGAATTAAGACCTGATGTGAAGGAACCAATCTGTGATCTCCTTTCCTTCATATGTCATCCCTTATCCATCAAAGAACTTACTCAAACGTAGTATTTATAGACAGTAAGGACAAGGTTGAAAGTATAAAGTAACATTTTCTAAATTGCATTCTCTGAGGAAGCACCCTACAAGCAGCTAATAATTCCCACAGTTGGTTCAGTAGTTAGCTGGCAAAAATAAAGTTGCCAATAAATACTACCAAAAGCTACTTTTAACTTTAAAGTAACTAAGGAAAATACTCACTTGACCTGATTTGGGCCAACATGTATTATTCTGCCAGAAGCATCAGGGTGGAAGTAGATCCAATCAGATTCTAAAGAACAACATTCCATTTCTTGGATCCCATTTTTTGCCTGAAGTTGGGACAAAATATTGAAAATAAAAATTAAAGGAAAATAAAATAATTTTCAAAACCAGTATCAGTGATAGTGCAGTAAGTTAAAGGTAAGGGAAGAGAAAATATTAACCAGCTGAACTGGGATGTATATTAGGGATAAATTAGAGGATACTCAAGCTTGAGAAATCCACAACATTTAAATACAGAAATTTCACAGGTGTACCATGCACCATGCCTCACAAATAATAACTTAAGTTACCATATTTCAAGCATCTAATTTGTGTCTGGCACTGGATTACATGTTTTCTACTCGTTATTTCTTTTGATCTCAGCAATTCTTGAAGCATATATTGCTATCCTCATCGTATGCATGAGGAAACCGATGCACAAAGAAGAAAAATCATTTGCATAATGTTCTGCACCTACTATTAATAAACAGCAGATTAGCCTTCAAGGTACATGCATTTTCCCTTGTTTAACTGTCATAATTATGTACTTGCAGTCTCCCTCAACTTTCTCCCTTTCCTATCCTCAACAGATTGTCAATCAGAAGAGTAGACAGCACAAAAATAAACATGCAATGAAACAGGTCGGACAGCCTCCCTGCGAAAGTCAGATATTAAACTAATGCTAAGGAAATGGTCTACTACTACCTAGCACTTAAGGTAAGTAGAGAGACTTATTTCATACTAGTATATTTAAACATTAAAATAAAGAAAACGATACTGCCATATGGATCACATATGTAACAAAAGTTTTACGTTACACGCAGGAGCACTAGGGACTAATACCATCATGGATACATTAACTTTACTGGCTTTATCCAAGTCATTCAATTTCTCCAATGTAAAATGAAACGACACCTTCTTTTTTATTAGATACTCAAAGCTTTCGACATATAAAAGTATTAATTCCACAGCATATACTGACAGGACACCATGTTCAAGGTACAACACTGGCTGTTCATACCTGACACGCACTGAACATAATCTCTATTATCCAGAAGCTCATATTCAAGAATGGAGACTGAAACAGAGTAAGGCCGTGGAGAAAACACAGTAGTCAAGCCATACACAGGTTATTATCAAGCATCCAAACCAGGTAAACAGAATTTCAGGAGCTGAACTCTGCCTTAAAATGAGAAAGTGGCTTGAAAGAAGAGATAGCACAATCAAAAGCACGGATATGTTCGTCCATATAGCATGCATGTGCAAAAACATGAGTAGCAGACAAAATTAAACTGAGAAGCAGAGTGTCCAGTCATGAGACTGGAGAGGCAGGCGAAGGCTACATCGCAAGCGCTTTGTATGCTGTGTTTTTTTAATAATCGGAATTTAGCACATTTTATGTATCAAATTAGCACAGGTATTTTAATTTTTCAAGAACCTAATGATTTCTAAGAGAAATGGTTGTATTATTGCATTTTACATATAAGAACGTCAATGAAATTAAACATCTTGGTCACTTTCACTGCAGGGGGTGTGAGTTTGACCCCTGGTTGTGGAACTAAGATCTTGCCTGTGTTATGCAATGTAGCCAAAAAAAAAAAGTTAATGTGTCCATTTTGGCATTATCTCCAAATGCTCCTTCATGTAACATAAAACTTTTTAATGTTTTTTAAAAATAAAACACACACATAAACATGCACACATAACCCATATCTTTCTTTAGGAGACCATTCTCTTTATTATAATATCTAAACACAACATGTGAAAGAAACATTATCTCTCTTTGTGTTAAATACTAGGCAGCATTATTATCAACTTCTGGAGTTATTATTTGCTCGAATGCTAGTTTAAGGCTCAGTTTAATAGAAAGTTACAGGTCATTTTCTGAATTCTTCAGTTACCCTGCACATATGTTTTTGGGTTGCCAACTTTTCTGCCTGACAGGTGCGGAAGTAACGCACATACACATCATTAAGGTAACGTCACTGCAATGAAGTTGTCCAGCAAAGTACTGAAAACTCCCCTGGATTCAGCAATTATTTATGAACATGCTAAAATACAGATCTGACTAAATGTTACAATTAGTAATTATACAAAGAGAGTACCAGATAGGCATGCCTGATGTAGATATTGAAGGCCATTTTATACACACACATAAGAGAATATATTACCAGTTCTTATTTGGGAAGAATATGAACTATGCAGGGTTTGACTGGATAGAAATTTCAACGAAAAAGCAATGTGACAGAGTCCTTGGTGGCTAAAGCAGTCCACTGCTGGGAGGTGAATAACCAAACCACAAACTCGTGGTAAACAGTCCCCAGAATCCACTGGAAAAGTGGATGTCACTGGGCTGAGCCAAACAGGAGGTGTCACACGTGACAGGCTGATGAGAAAACCAAAGGGAAGAATGCTTCTGCAAAAAAAATCCAAAGATACTACACACGATGTTTCCCGGTGGCCATGATCTATAGGGAAGTAGGTAAACAGACCCAAGACTGTGCCAATCTTTAGGGTGGTGAAAGGTGACCGACTGGTCACTCTCAAAGCCACTGGGTCCAACAGAGACTGACTGAGGAAGATTCTGGAAGAGAAGGGTGTGGAATAAGCTGAGTCTGTCTCACAAAAAGTTAATTTGATGTATCAAGAGGTTCCAGAACTAAAGTAAATCAACAATATAAAACAAGGATATATAAACAATATAAACCCCCCTCCTCTGTGCACTCCTTCTTCTGCACTCATCTCAACCACTGTACTGAATGGACTGCATTTTATTTAATCTACGTATCGGCTTTGTTTTGAACTTGTGAGAAGGGACTGTCTCCAGCCAAGTCTGGCATATAGTAGGTCCTCAATAATGTTTACTAAATGATAAATCAATGCCTAAATCATTTCTAAAAAGAAAATAAAGAAATTAATTCAAAGGGTAAAAATTTCTATTGTCTTGCTATACATCCTTTCTTCCCATTCTGCCATATATAACTTTAAAATATCCTTGAAAACTTGGTGTTTCAATGCTTATACTGTGACCAACAAAATACTACCTAATTCTGCTTGGAAAAACCAAGAGCAACAAACTGTGAAGAAGCAGAACCAACAACACATTCCACCAGCAATTTCAGGGGCAGCCTGAACACAATCCACCAATGATTCCCACTATGGAGCTTCTGAGATGCTTTACATGAGGTCAAGGAGATGGTAAGAAGAAAAACTAATACATCTTTGGTGCCCTGAAAATTTTCGAATGTTAATAATGTTTTAAATTCTGGGTAGTACACACAAGTGTTTGCTATATTCTTTGTGTTCTCCCGTACTTTACACTGTCTACAAATTACTGATACAAATTGAAAAGTAATTCCTGGGAATGTGGACCAATTAGAGAAAGTGAAAAGTGAAGTCACTCAGTCATGTCTGACTCTTTGCAACCCCATAGACTGTAGCCTACAGGCTTCTCCATCCATGGGATTTTCCAGGTAAGAGTACTGGAGTGGGGTGCCATTTCCTTCTCCAGGGGATCTTCCTGGCCCAGGGATCGAACCGGGGTCTTCCGCATTGCAGGCTGATGCTTTACCCTCTGAGCCACAAGAATAAAGAATTTCTGATATTAATTTACTACTAAAGCCTGACCACCATGATTTACCAAGGAATTGTCCTTTAAGGCACAAATATGGAAAACTCCTTTCTGTTTCTTCTTATTAGGTGTAATGATGTAGTGCCAAGGATGGCCTCCAATCTGAAAAGCATTCTCCAGCGAGGACACCTCAAAGAGCAGTGGCGGTGTATCTGCAGAGATGGGCGAGAGGAATTTGTTAGCTTCTTTGTTCTGGTAGCTTTGGAACATTCATTAACTGAATTCAACCTTTCTTTGCATGTATCATCTATTAATTTCTACCAATGAAAAATGACTATGTTCAAGGAAATAAAATACAATCTGGAAAGAGGCTTACTGATAAGAAAAGGCAAGTGGCAAACAGCTGTTACGTTATCAGTCAACTTTCTAGACACCCATTTTCAGGATATGTGTGACATGCAGCTGGAGGGCAATAAAGTGGGCTGAAGGTGCCTATGATGGCAAAAAAATGACAAGGTACACGTAATAAAAGCAGTTGCCATTTAATGAGTACCTTGGTTAGATACTATTTACAACTCTCATAAAAATCCAACCAGGTATTAGGTCTAGTAATTTCTTCAAATGTGAGGAAGAGATCTTTCATATTCTAGACTAACAGGTTATATTTAGCAAACTTTACAAGAGAAGTATTGCTTAAGTTTATGCAGTAGAAGTGATATGAGTCATAATGAAAGTAACCACTTAGGATGGGTCTTGTGCAGTGGAAGTTTCATCAAAGGAGAGCCACTACTACTAGTATTAGACAAGTTAATTTTAAGGTTAAAGTACCTTATATATCTTGTCAGCAACTGTCTTTTGGAGGTTGACACCACAAAAGGACTATCTGTTAGTGCTTCCTAGTCCTCTTCTTTGATGATACTTAATTTTATACGGAGTGTAACAGACTTACTTTTGGAGACAAGCATAAACAGAAGGTGCTGCTGCTTCTGAAGACCAGAATTCTTTGGGGAGAGCCCTTATGAGGATACCGCTTAGCCTGTTTGGGAAGGTGGCTATTCTGAGTCCTTTGTTTCTAACTTAAGAGTCTAATCTTTGGTTTATGAGGCCACCACCATCTGTAAAGGGACTTGTCTTAGGAAGAGCATTCACTACAGAGTCACATGTTACATATAGAAGTGTGTGCCTGGTTAGTCCTCTGCATAAGGGCCACTTACTACTTAAAGCTACATAAAGGAGAAAAACAAATAATGAAATTTGAGTTCACAAACTGCAGTCTTCAGGAGAAAGAACAGACAGATACAAACAAATCAGGTGCATTTAAAATACCCTTGAAGAAACCTTTCAAGAAAAGGGTGATATTCTTAATATATAAAAAGGATTTTTTTAAGCAATAAGAAAACTATTGACACCCCAATAAGATGAATGGGCAAAGTACATCAGCCAGTAAATTATGAAAGACATATAAACATCATATGTGATAACATGGTGGCTACCAAATGGTGGTGGATGAGGAAAAGAATTATGAAGAGAAAAAAGTATAATTAGTTTGAATTGGGGGTTAAAAATTTAAATAGGGAAGTTGTAGAGAATATAAAATAGGAACTCATAATGGAAAAAAATTAATGCAAAAAGATGTATTTAGGAAGAAATACTTTTCCCAGAAGTTGCTAAAAATGGCCCCAAAGTAGCATTAAGACTTGGCTTACTACAACTCTGGTGTGTCACCGTTAGCCCCAAGATCCCAAATTTTGATCTCTAATTCTATTCTCAATTGAAAGGGCTAGGAGTTTGCAAAGAATGGCTGATTTCACACCCTGTGATGAGGAAATCTCAGTATTATTAGTAATTACAGGAATATTCTTGTACTTTTTTATAAGCACAGAAAATTTTAAAAACCTAAATGTCCATGCTGCTGCTAAGTCACTTCAGTCATGTCCGACTCTGTGCGACCCAACCAGGGGTCCCAGCGGCAGCCCACCAGGTCCCCCGTCCCTGGGATTCTCCAGGTAAGAACACTGGAGTGGGTTGCCACTTCCTTCTCCAATGCATGAAAGTGAATGTCCATAGTAAACTGGTTAAATAAATCTACAGTTTATGCATATGAAAGTGAAAGTCACTCAGTCGTGTCTGACTCTTTGTGATCCCATGGACTATTCATTCTATAGAATTCTCTAGGCCAGAATACTGGAGTGGGTAGCTTTTCCCTTCTCCAGGGGATCTTCCCAATCCAGGGATCGAACCCAGGTCTCCAGCACTGCAGGCAGATTCTTTACCAGGTGAGCCACAGGGGAAAGTTACACATATAATGGTTCATAAATTAAGTTCTTAAAACCTTGAGGGGCTTAATTAGCATGTGCACACATATACAGACGACTACTCTTTGGCAAAGATAATATGAGCACTGCATTCAAAAAGTATCAGAAAAAAATATAATGAAAACTAAGTTTTCCTTCCATGTGATTCCCTCAGAAGTAACTATCATTTATCATTTTTTCTGTGTGTCCTTCCAGATACTTCAAGCAATCCTCAAAGCATGTGCTCACATCTATATTTTTAACATATGCATATGAATACAACACAGATGAGGCTTTTTACACACATAGTTTTGCACTCCTTTTTTCACTTATTAATATATATTGGAAACTTCTCTATAAAGGAGCAAAAATAATTCCTATTTCTTTTTAATAATTAAGTTTATGACACAGCCAAACAATGAAAGAATACCAATGTCACCTATCAATATATACAGTGTTTCCAATCTTTTGTTGTTAGAAAAATGTTATAGTTATATGTTTGTCATTTTGTACACATGTGAATATATCTGGGATAAATTTTAAAAAAGGAATTGCTCAAGGAATACATGTATTTAAATTTTTGAAATATATTAACAAATTGTCCTCCACACGGGACTCCAACAATAAACAACCGTGTCTCTTCTATACTTTCACCAATCCTGTTACCTAACTTTTTGATATTTGAGAATCTAAATAGAAGTATCTCATGGTAGTGCTAACTTGCACTTCTCTTATCAGTGACATTGGGCTTTGTGCTCTCCTAATTAAAAGTCACTTATATTCCTCTTCTTCTGCACAATATCCTTTGCTCATTTTGTTGTTGTTGCTACGTTGTCATTTTTTCTTATTGGCCTGCAGAACTCATATACAGTGAGGCAATTACTCCTTTATAGTGTATGTTGCAATATGTCCCCTATTTGTTGTTTGAATTTTGGTTGGTTTGTGTGTGTGCTTTTATTTACTTTTGTTTTTAAACAAAAACATGAAGCACTTTATCTTTATGTAGCCAAATTTAGCAATCTCTTCTTTAATGGCTCTGTGCTTGGGTCAGAAAGGTCTTCTCAACTCTGCGATAAAAGGATTCTCTAAGTTTTCTCACAGAACTTTAAAATCTTTGATCCACCTATTGTTTCTTTAGATGTAAAGAGACAGGAGCCTAATTTTATTGTTTTCATAAGACCATCTATTAAATAATCCCAATGGAAATTAATATTTGTAATATATTAACATTTAAAAGTGGGTTAGGCTACAGATAACTATATGCAATGAATCTAAAAAATTATATGGTGAGTGAAAGATGCCAGACAAAAATTACATATCATATACTTCCACTTATACAAACTCTAGAAATCTAGAGTGAAAGAAAGTACATTCACTGGTTGCTGAAGGCTGGGGATGGAAGGAAATTGACTGGAAAGGGCGCTGGGGAACATTTTGGAGTGATTAAAGTATTCTAAATCTTGATTGTAGGAGTGGTTTCATGGATATAAATATTTGGCAAAACTCAAATTGTACAGTTTAAATGGCTGCATTTAAGTGCATGTAAATTACACTTCAGAAGAGTTGATTTTTGAAAAAGCAAGTTATGAAACAGTGTTCACAGTATGATTCTTTTTGGGTTTTAGGCATATATACATTTTAAGATTATCCAAAAAACACAGAGGTGATAGCAACTAATGCCATGCAGGATGCCTGTGAGTGTTTTAAACTTTCTCTATTTTTTTCATTAATTCCTAATTCTTCTATAATGAAAATGAACTGCTTTGCCTTAAAAAAGTTACTTAAAGTTAAAATAAGTATTTTGTATAGGTTTTACTGATCCTGAAAAACAAATCTAGAGAAATAAACTGGATTTCAGTCAACAGAGTCTGAAAAAATACACAAAGTTTCCAATATAATATGTTACTCCTCTAAGCTAAATGTCTAACAATTACTGTATTGTTTTACAATGGCACATGATTTCACAGATCATATTTTCAAATGTTATTATTTTAAAGCTGATAAAAGTGAGGCCCATAGAGGTTCAGTAATTGCTCACTACCATACCACCAATTAGTAGTGGAATTTCATTCTCATAGGAGCAGACCAAGACTATGATCCCAAGTCCAGTCTTCTCTCTGTAAACAGGGACCAAAATCACAGCACAATCAGAGGCTCCATGAGCTTTCTTTATCACCCTGTTCTTTGTTTTACTTGCTTATTATCTGCATTCCAAAGAGAACAATGCTACCATTTAGGGAAACTCTCTTCAAAATAATACATATTAGTTATCACTGGAGTCTGTAGTTTTCAGATTCCTGCCTTCTGTATTTGTATCAAATATAGTAGGAAACGGCAATCCACTCTAGTATTCTTGCCTGGGAAATCCCATGGACAAAGGAACCTGGTGGGCTGCAGTCCATGGGGTCACATGAGAGTCAGACATCACTGAGTGACTGAGCACACACACAGGAGGCATTGCGAAGGCTGAGTTTTTACAAAACTGCCTAATTCAGCTCGCCCAAGATGCCTCAAAATTTGAGTAATTTTTAAAATTTTATTTTGAGCTTCTTGGATAATTGGCTATACTCAACTCTCTCAGTCCTCATACTTTGTTATTTACTAATAAAAAGAACATTTCCTTTCCCACAATTAAGTCTTTCATTTGTTTCTTGATCTGTTGATGATGTAATATTGTATAACAATAGAAGAAAGTTGTATTTTGACCCATATTAGAAAAACCTTTGGAGTTTTACCTAAATATGTTTATTGGTTAGAAGTAAATGTCTGCAATATGATAAAAAATAATTTTTAATGAACTAAGAATAAAGATAAACAAATATTAGGATAACAAAATATATTTTCTTTTTAAATTTACTCATGATTTTTATATCTATCTGCATTAAGTAATCCTTGTATTGATGAGATGAACTCTGGTCAGTTATGGTTTATCTGACATACATTGCTCAATTTTATAGCAGTATTCTTTTCAACAAACTGCTGAATTTGATAAGCTAATTAAATACAGAACACATTTTTATATTTATAAAATTGTATATAATTTTCTTTACTGTGCCTTAATGATCTTTAAGTTGGATAAATGTCACTGAATTGTAAAACTTCAAGTTCTAAAGGAGCTAAGGTATTAACATTTGCTGCAACTTATTATTCTGTAGATAAGGAAATCAAGACCAGAAAGGTAAAGTCACTTGCCAAAGGTTACAGATCTCTGGCCAAGCAAGGCCCAGCATCCCCAGGCCTTTATTTCAGTGAATAACAGATTTCTGTGAACACTTAGACAAAAGCAAGGAATACTCTGCATAGGAGCAAAATGAACTGAATTTAGGAAAAAAACATTTGGATGATTACAATTAATCACTATCAATACGACCACTTAATTTTTAAGGTGAAAAAAGTACTATATTGTAGCCATACCTGTGATTTTAATATTACAAGGAATGCCAAAGGGAGCCTCTCCTACAGTTCCAGTAGTCCCACCCCATCTGCATGCACACCCTAAGTCAAGTTTCTGTTGCATGAACTAAAAACAAAACAAAACAAAAACGGTGGCTTTAGCACCTACTTATTTGCTGTCTGGAGAGAGAAAAAAAAAAATCAAATTTACATGTATATGACAGAGAAAATGTCTTTATTTATTTAAGGGCTTTTCTATTTATCTTCCCACCCCTCTTTTAAAGGTTACTTTGTCTTTCTGCATTTGTACAGTTTTGTAGAGCTGAAATCTATACTAGAGCCTTATGTTAAAAATATCTCATTAAAAAAAAATCATACCTCCATCCAAATCTCAAGTTAATCTGAATATGGCAAATTTGAATTTTCTCTACCTGCTTGGTGATGGCTTGGAAGCTATAAAGTCTGACCAGTCCCGAGCTGTACATCACAATCAGTATTCCATGAGACAAGGTGGCATCCGTGACGTTCCCAAAAATCTGAGGGGAAAGGTAGACATCACCTGAGAAAAGACCAGAAGGCCAATCCTCTGAGTTTTCACCGTGGTATGTGTATCTGTTTAATATTCAGTTTACCATTACAATACTGCTGCCTAACATTCCAACTTCATTATAATTTAGGAACTTGCAGCTAATGTATTATTAGGGTGAGTGGTAACCTCCAGGGTCTCAAACTGAAGTACTAATGGGAATTTAATATATATCCTTCAAAATGATGCAGCAGCTTTCATTTACTTCCGTTTTGTAAAATCTTTTAATAACAAATCCCTTTCCTAATGGACATAGGTGTAAACTGAGCCCATTTAATTCTACCATGCAATATTTGCATGGCTGAATAAGTACCGGGACCTTTTCTTTATAAAATATCGTTTATAAAGGGACCTTTTTCAGCTAGTGGTGAAAAGATTTGATCTAAGAAAGTAATTCTAATAAAAAACAGCCAACTCGAGAATTTTATCATTACCTTGTTCTTTAAACATCTACTACTATTTGATTTTTTAGTAAAAACCAAACATGTTAGAGACCAGATACACACAGAGACATTTAACCTAGCTGATCTTGATAAGGCTTTGGCTCCTTGTTCCCTGTCTCTGTTCTGTGTACTGGATCCTGTTGTGATGCTCCACAGAGCTCTGATAAAGAACTTGATTCTGTGCCTCTTTTAATATTTAACAAAAGCCAACCAACACAGACAAATACTCATAGCAAGGAAAGAACAAGTAGAAATTAAGTGAAAATCTGTTTCTGTTTCCACTCAAGATAAATCACTTAGTAAAGGTTTACTACCCCGGCAAAGAAAGAGCTTCAAGTACATTCTGAACCTGGCCCCTGGGTAGTCTTATTATGCATGGTAATTGAAAGATGTACTTTAGTTTCAAATAACTACAATCAAAATCAAATCCCTCAGATGATTATCTTGAACATATAAGAATAAATAGAAACACTTTATGACTACATTCCTGTTGTAGACTGTAATAAGTATATACAATTACTTAATCCACAAGCACAAAGAGAACAATTAAATTCATGAGTTGTGTTTTTTTGTCATCTTTTAAAAGGATAATTATGGTTTGCTTTGTTTTTGACTAGCCCATGACTTTCTATTCCCTGATCCTTGTTCCCCACTTTGAAAAGAAGGATTTGTGTAATTCAAATGTGTTTTCAAATAATGAATGCTAAAATAAAGTAGTCACTTTATTTTAAAATTTGGTTTAATCTCTGGAGTCAAATATAAGTTCAAATTCCAGTTTCTCCATTTACTGCCTTTAGATTTGGGCAGCTGCTTTTAACTTCTTAATTAAAAACTTTACCAAATACCTAATAAACAATTAAATAATAATATCACATCTTAATGTCAAAAAAATTAATATTATAATTAAATCAGAAATGAGTTCTTACCTTTTTGTTGATCTCCAGAATCCCTATGAGTGAAAAAGGTAGCACATGGAACACTGCAAGATACAGCAAAACAGGCTGTTGAATGCCTGCCTAAAAGGAAAGACTAAAATCACAGACCGCTCTCAAGAATATATTAACACCACTATTTTCCCAGTGGTTACCAGTGGGTAAAGAGAACAGGCAAGGGATAATACAAGAATTAGGGCATTAAGAAGCACAAACTACTATGTATAAAACAAGCTATAAGGATATACTGTACAACACAGGGAATAACCCAGTATTTTATAATAACTATAGTTGGAGTATGGGCTTCCCAGGTGGCGCTAGGGTAAAGAATCTGCCTGCCTATGCAGGAGACATAAGAGACGCGGATTCAATCCCTGGCGGGGGAAGATCCCCTGCAGGAGGAAATGGCAACCCATTCCAGTATTCTTGCCAGGAGAATCCCATAGACAGAGGCCCCTGCAGGGCTAAACAATCTATGGGATCACAAACAATCGGACACAACTGAGTGTCTGAGCACATAAATGGAGTATAACCTTGAAAAATCATGCATCATTACATTGTACACCTGTAATGTACACAATGCAGTACAACAACTATACTTCTATGAAAAATTTTTATAAAAAACTTTTAATTAAAAAAATAAAAACACTCTATTTTCATGAATTGAAAACCACCCTCTATCAAACTGAAAAGTTACTTAAACAGGAAAGCCTACATGTTCAAAATATGTCCACTAAACCTTTAGCCTTTCAGACACTACAAAATACACACACACACACACAAATCTATTAAAACAAGCATAACAGTAAGCATTTCTTAACAACACATTTTGTAAAAAACATACTTTATAACAAAATGTATGTATGTACTATGTAATAGATCATGTTATAATATAAATTAATACATTGGATTATAAATATATTATAACACAATTTAATTTATATTATAAATTGGAATTCTAATCATCAAGAGCCTAATCAAAAGACACAGCATTATCATGGTCATATCATTTAGCATTACACTAACATGGCTAAATGAAATAGAAAAAATATCAACAGTTATAACTTGAGTGATTTCTCTGCTTGAAGAAGGTAGCTTCTTTACTTTGAAGAATAAGGTTTAGTAACTATTTTTCTGCTATGGAATGGAAAGTAATCTGTTGTACTTCCCCAGAGTGGCTTGAAGAGAATATTTTAAGTTCGTGGTAAACAATTTTGATAGCATGCTCCAGAAACCAAAGATCATTAGTTCTCTCATAACTAATTTTCAGACAAGTTCCTCTGGAAACAAATTCTTTATTTTACTGAATTTTTAAAGATGTCTACCTGTCGGGCCAATGTTGAACTTTTGTTCTGAGCTGACTTGACAGCAATGACTTCTTGAGGAGTGTCCCAGCTCAAATACCTTTTAAAAGAATAAAGAGAAGTTTACTCGTTTAGGTCAGGTCCTTATACTTCAAATCAAAATATAATAGATATTTTATAAGTGAACAGTTTTCCAGTTACTTAAATTATAAAAGTAACTTATTTTAAAAAATAAACAATTAAAAGAATTCCCTGAAGATCCTCATATGCATTTATTTGTTTATATATATATATAATTTTAATCCTTCTGGAGTCTCAGTGAATGAAAATTGTATTTGATCTGTCAATATTCAAAACTTAGAAAACGAAAAACCATTCCTGATGTAAAAAAGAAGTTACAAAAAACATTAAAAATATTACATTCACATTTTGCATGCTTATATTCATTCCAAAAATTTACATCTAATTTATAAAACTCTGAGTTTATAAGTAACAGTTCTTAGATTATACTAGGCAGGTAACTTAACTGCAACAGACTAGCTTTCAGAAAAATCTACCAAAAAAATACATCCCACATAAAAAATACTATTTGTAAAAAGTAAATTTTTTTAAAAAGGGTATCTGACAACTACTAGAGGTTAGTTACTTATGAGGAATACAAAGATAAATGACAAAGGGTCTCCATCCTTAGATCTTCAAAAGCAGTCATGAGGAGAGATAAATAGATTTATAACTGAGATCCACATATACAATGGAAAACTTAAAAAAAAAATCTTGAAATATCCTAGGCCATAAGTCTCAATTTTTCATAATCAAATTTTAAACAACAGAGTCACAGTTAATACCTGAATTTGCAATATGAAGCAAGATATATTTTCTCAAGGACTTTTCCTGTAGTTGCTGATATACGAAGCAGCCAATTATGAGCAGTCAGTGCTATGAGTGAAGATTTATAATCTGATGGACTGGGAAGCATTTCTCCCTTAAAAGAGATAAAACTGAAACTGCTTGATCATGAACAATCTACAGTAATCCATATCCAAAGAAAACAGCTAAACAGTCAAACAAGTAAATTTTAAAAAGAAATATTAGTGAGAAAATAAATAAGATGAGGAAAGATTAAAATTGTGAGAAATGATTTTCATTATTAATTTATTAAGTCAGCTTATTCACACAGAATGCTTAAGCAGTACCTGAAATAATTATTTTTTCATTTAGTCGCCAAAATTGTGCCTCTTTTGTGACCCCATGGACCGTAGCCTGCCAGGCTCCTCTTTCCATGGGATTTTCCTGGCAAGAATACTGGATGGGTCGCCATTTCCTTCTCCAGAAATAATTATTACTTATTAATTATTAATCATTAAGTATTCAACAAATGTTAGCCAATCATCATCATAATAACAACAGTAATACAAGTAATACTAATGATGCTGCTATGATAACAATAACAGTTCTTAAAACCAAGTATAACATTAGATAGCATAAGCAATTAAGAGTCATTTCCTAGAACAGATGTTTCTTTATTCCAAGACTTGTTTTCCTATTGATAGAAGTTAAAATGGGAAAAAAGCAATTTATCCCACTAGTCACTGTGGCTCTACTCTAACTCCAAATGGAAAGCTAACATCCAGAATCAAAGCAGCCAAAGAACAGAGATGGACCTACTTTTAAAGATAATCCTTGACTCCAATGAACTACCCTCCAAAAGGGCACATCTGCCACTTCCACCTCTAGGGCAGGAAGAGAAAGAGAAGCTAAGGGTTCTACTTTGATTTGCAGAATAAAAAGGAAGTTCAAAGATGAAAGTTAAGAATAGAGAAGTTAAAATTAATCTAATATTGCTTCGGCTGAAAAGGGAATAGAAAAGAATGCAGGCACATTTATTTTACTTACGTGCCTTAAGATTTGTCTCCTGTTTCAAATGTTAGGGAAAGAAACTAGGTTTTTGTGTGTGTTTGTTTCTTGGTTGTATGTGTGTGTTTTAACTTATTAGCTACTTAAGTCCTACACTAAAATCACAGGCAATGATGTAATTTTTTTTATTCTTTGATGTCTTACATAAGTATTACCTCAAGGAATTTTTAAAGTTTTAAAAAATGTATCACTTATATCTTGCCTATTAAAAAAAATTAGGTAGCAAACGTAATAGGTTTGAGCTATTTTCCTAAACTAAAAGTTGTATTTCACACACTGTCTCAGAAGAGAAGTTTAAAGAAGAGAAGAGAAGTTTAAATTTAGTTTCACAATGAGTATATTAACAACAATACTATATGCTTTGTTGTTTTTCTCAATGGAAAATCTTGGTTCACTTCAAATAAGACGAGCAAAATGTTCAAAGAGAAGTGAGATTAGGAATTAGGTTACTAGAAACTTTATTTTTATAAAGATTGCTCTAAATTTTTGTTGCTTTGCATTGACATCTTTCAAAATTTTTCTCAATTAAGGAATCTGTCATCCTCTTCCCCTCATCAATGAAAGTGGATTAGAAGGCTTTAGATGTTGGGGGCAAAATAGTTATTTTTAACTTTCAATAAGGAGTTGGGGAAGAAAATGTAGATTTAAAGCTTCTTATTTTTAAAAAGGAAACTTCAATGAAAAGAGAGTAACTGTCCAGGAAAAATTACAATTTTATGTACAAACAAGTCTTTTTTATTCCTTTTAAAGAATTATAATAATAAATGCAAAGCATAGGCTATTAACTTTAAACATTATTTTTGGTGATATATCCTATTTTTCCTAAAAAACAAAACAGCCAGATTAAAAGACTGGATTAACTTGCTGCAGTACTCCTTAAATGTTTCTTACAACACTGATCCCATGGAAAATTAATATTTAGAAATATAACTCAAAATAGGAAGTTCTATGATCAAAAGAGTTGGGAAAATGGTTTGACAATAACCATCCACATTAGTATTATTATAAGTATTAATAGTATTAAAGGCTCTGTGAAGTAATTCTACAAATAAATTTGTTTCCCAACTCCTCTAACAAGGATAAGATGTTAATATCTTATGAAAAAAGTGTTCTGAAAAATACACACAGGGGCAATATGGATCTGATGGAATGAGCTTATCTGTTATTTTATTTTTCATTTTTATCTTATTATTTCCTAAGAAGATTAATAGAGGAAACCCATAAGAATCCACTCTCAGAGTCATGAAACATAACTCCTGCCCTAAATACTTATTGTCTCAATATATTAAGTAGAATAATCTCTTAAACATTGAGAATAACTGCAAACTAGCTTATATTGCTTATGAAACCTTTAATCAGTTCATAACATTTTCTAGTTTTCAAGATTAAAAAATGGTATTAAAAGTATATTCACAGTATTAACATATAATTTTTTAAGACAGAAGTTACTTCATGAGGAAAAATAAAAATAAAAAATATGCTCTCTTTTTGCTTCCTTTCAAGGTTTAAGAATCACTATGATACTTAAACGTTTTATTTCTTTATACAATATATTAACAATAAGCAGTTCTTCTAGACTACAAATGCTTTAGAAACATGCTACGAAAGCAAATCTTACCACTGGGCATTCCCATAATAAAGCATCTTCTATTTTTTCTGATTTGGAACATCTTGGCATTTCATAAAGTTTTCGTGGCTCTGATGCAACACTGGGGGGAAAAAAGATTATTCTTCTTCATAAATAAGATAGTGTTTGCTTGGATTTCAGCGATTTTTTTAATTCAGAGATTTGGAACACCAAAAATACAACCTGCTGCTTTGCTTTCCTCTTCTTAACTAAATGTCAACATTACTTTTTAATCACAAAATTCATAATACACAATCATAGAAAAAATATCAAATATGTAATAAATTATAATAGCACAAAACTATCCAATATTAATATTTTGGTTCAGTTATTAATATTTTGGCTCATTTCACTCTACTTTTTCTTTATACACTTATACCCACCTGCAGATCATTTTCCAAAATTAGAGCATATTGAATTGTTTCTTTTCCTTTTAACATTTACTACCAATATCTCTGTTGAATTTCACCTTCATAATCTGTTATTCCAACATTGTGAAATGAAAATTAAAGAGTTCCTTTCTTTCAACTAGTAGTAGAAAACCAGTAGATGAAAAAGATAAAAAAGGAAACTTCCCAAACCAGAAAGAAAAAAGAATTAAAAAAAAAAAGAACAGAACATCTAAGGACTGTGGGATAATTAGAAAACGTGTAATGTACACATAATGAGAATACCAAAAGAAGAAGAAAGAGAACAAAACAAATGTGGGAGGTATCAAACCAATTATATCAATGATCACTTTAAATGTGAATGGTCTAAAATACACCTGTCAGAAGACAAACTGATAGAGTGAATAAAAAACAAGACTTGAATATGTTATATACAAGTAACCCACTTTAAGTATAAAGACACAGATATAAAAGCAAAGGGATGGAGAAAGATATACCATGCAAATACTAACTTAAAAAAAAAAAGCAAGCAAGCTGGAGTAACCATATTAATATCAGACAAAGTAGACTTCCATACTGAAAATTATCAGGGATAAAGAGTAGAATTATATAATGTGAATGCATCTAACAACACAATGTCAAAATACTGAGACAAAAATGGTGGAATACAAGGAGAAACAGACAAATCCACCATTATACTTAGAGACTTCAAAACAATCCATCAGTACCTGACAGATCCAACAAATAGAGTAGGTAAGAATATAGTTGAACTGACCAGTACCGACAATCAGCTGGCTCAAACTGACATCTTTAGACTACTTCAGCAACAATACATTCTCCTCAAGCCCATGTGAAGAGTTCACCATGACAGACTACACTCTGGGTCATAAAATACTAGAATTTAAAAGACTAGAAAAAAATATAAAATATGGTCTCAGACCATAATGGATTTAGGTTAGATACCAATAACAGATAGCTGTAAAATCTCCAAATACTTGGAGCTTAAATGACACATTTCTAATTAACACAGGGGTCTGGCTTAGTGGTAAAGAATCCACCTGCCAGTGAAGGAGACTCAGGTTTGATCCCTGGGTAGGGAAGATCCCCTGGAGTAGGAAATGGCAACCCACTCCAGTATTCTTGCATAGTCGGACATGGCTGAGCAGACTGAGCACAACTGAGGGAATGAGCTCGCACAAAGAAAAAAGTAGAAAAAAGTCCAGAGAACTTTTAAATCGAATATACAATGTTTCAACATTTGTGAGATACAGGAAAAAACCGTGCTTAGAGGAAAATGTATGGCATTTAATATATACTTTAGAAAAGGAGAAATGCTTCTGGGCTGGTGAACACATGAAGATTCAGGAAGAGTGATATGCTCAGAGGGCATAGAATTTCTGTGCTCCTTCCCACATACCTTGCCCTATGCATCTCTTCCATCTGGCTGTTCTTGTGTTATAAAGTTTTATAATAAACTGGTAATCTACTAAGAAGCCAGTCACCAAAAACAAGTCACACACACACAAAAGTCAAGTATTACATGATTCAATTTTTTTGAAATGCCCACAATGGGTGAACCTACGGAAACAAAGTAGTCTAGCAGGTGCATAGGGCTGAGGGTGGAGAAGGTACGCTGGTGACAGCCAAAGGGTAGGGTTTGGGGGTTTTGTGAGGTAAAGAAGTTGTTTTAAAATTAATTGTAGTGATGGTTGCCTATATGAACCATCAATGGTTCATCAAATCATTTTCACTGAATATGAATTTCAAGGATGCAAAAATTGAATTGTATGCTTTAAATGGGTGAATTATTAAGCTGTTAAATAATAACCCTATTTTTTAGAGGAGCAAACTTAAGTGTGGCATGTTTGGAATATGTTTTAAAATATTTAGCAAAGGTATAAAGGAAAAGGATATGGGGACAGATAAGCAAATGTGGCAAAAATCTTGATCCTTTCTGAGTCTAGGTAATGAATGTATGGGGGCTCACTATACTATTTATATATATACACTATATAGACTACATTAGCAAGTCTGAAATTTTTCTTTTAAAACAAAGGCAAGTACTTTCAAACCAAAATACAGAAATTCTTCCCTAAAACAGCATCTAATTAGTAGGTACTTGGATCTCCTGACATCTGGTATCCCTTAGGCAGAATAAAATACTACACTGTACTCAGCAATCTGTCATTTTGCCTACATTATAAATTCTCTTTAAATTGGTATTTACACAGATGAAACCTCAGCCTTTAGGTTTAACAAGATGTTAAATTACATGCATTTTATACCCTACCCTTATTTTGAACCCATTTTTCCATTGTTACACTAAGCACTAATGTAGACATGTGTTTCTATAAAAATTAAAGGTCAACAGTCAAATGAATTACATCAAAAATTTTCACCAAGATACCTGCTGATACAGCACCGATAATTGTTAAAGTATATTCTTCCTCTCTCATAGGCTATAGGTGATTTGGAATGAGTTGTCCAAACATTCTTAAATTTAGTACTTTCCTGAAAAACACAAGGAATTTCGGTTTAGGAAATAACTCATACGTTTCTACTGTGCACCAATCTTAAATTGGATATTTAAATTTACAGTTTTCAAAATAACTTCAAGTACGTTCTTAAAAAATAGTATGTTCAATTATTCTTCACTCTGCCCTCACATTTCGGCTTAAGTGGGGTAATTAATTTTTAGAAAAATTGTTTGCAAGATATAAGAAAGTTAAAACTAAAAGCATGTGCTGCTGCTAAGTCGCTTCAGTCGTGTCCGACTCTGTACGACCCCACAGACGGCAGCCCACCAGGTTCCTCCGTCCCTGGGATTCTCCAGGCAAGAATACTGGAGTGGGTTGCCGCTTCCTTCTCCAACGCATGCATGCATGCTAAGTCGCTTCAGTCGGGTCCGACTCTATGCGACCCGTTAGACAGCAGCCCACCAGGCTCCTCTGTCCACAAGGCTCTCCAGGCAAGAACACTGGAGTGGGTTGCCATTTCCTTCTCCATAAAGCATGTGACGGTTCTGCTAATGGCTATTTACTAACCCCCAATTTCAAGGCCGTGATCACCCTGCCCATCACTTGCGATCTTCTTAAAAGGGAATTATACTGCGTAAAAACTGCAGCCCAGCAGCAAGTCTGCCTCTCCCCTACGCCCGCGACCCCCGTCGCCCCGCTGCTCTTCGTTCCCCTCCCGGCCGGCAGGCGGTCACCTGGCACACCAGCGCCCGCAGGATGCCCAGGTTCGTCCTCTGCACCATGCCCGCGTCGCGCGAGAAAAAGCCCAGCGCCCGGCGACTGAGCCGACCGCACACGTTGGGCTTCTGGCTTGGGCCCATGGAGGCGCGGGCCCGGCAGAGCGGAAGAGGGGCGCGCCCCTTACTCCCGCGCCGGGAAGCGGCCACTATCTCCGAACCTCCTGGCCCCAACTCCTCGAGGAGCCCAGAAAAACTGACACCGGGAGCTGGGCCCGGAAGGGCACAGCTGTGGGGCGAGGGACGACAGAGCCGGCGCCGCCTGAGAGCCGAGATTGGGCAAGGGAAAAAACCCCCTTCCGGGCTGGCCCGGCAAACGCTATACAGCTCCGGACCCAGCGGCAGACACTGCAACGTGCTTAACGCGCAGTCAGCCGAAGCCGTTCACTTGCCGGAAAACGTAGTTCCCAGTGTCCGCAGAGGGATCCTGGCTTGTACCCAGAACTACAATCCCCATCAGGCAGCGGGCAATGAGCCCTTGCCCAGGCCCCGCCTCCAACCCGCCTCGGCCCCGCCTCCAACCCACCGCGGCCCCACCTTACCCCCCCTCTTCTGGCCGGCCGGAGGCTGCGCCGTAGGGTTGGCGTGGCTTTCCGGCTCTGTTCGCGACGCCTGGGGAGGATTGTGGGGGCGCTGTGCTGCCGCCTCTTGGTCTGTGTTCCGTGTTCGCTCCGTGCACTCAGGGGTCCGTCCCTTGCCGCCCCTGTGCCCCCACGCTTGTCAGTCCCCGACTTTCGCTCTGGGAGCCCTGGCTGGGTGTCGAGAGGGGGTCTGTGTCGTGTGCGACCGCCCCTCCCCTCCCCACAAGGCAGCGTCTTGTGAAAAAGAAAGGTACGCCCTCGGCTTTCCCCTCAGTCTTAACGTTGGATGTTGTGGATGGTTAAATATTTTGGGTCCTCGAACACTGTGCTTTGTAATTATGAGTTAGTGGTGAAAATACTGACATTACTACCGAAGTAGAGTTGAATTACTCTTCTAGAGGCCCGCCCCTCCGTGGCCCGTGGAGACTCAGGCTGGTTTTGCGATAATTGCTGCATTTTCCTTCCTCTCGCCTTTTTCCCCTCCTCTTTATTGAGGAATGAAATATGAAATATTTACATTGTTTTTAGACTGCCTAAGATGTTCCACGTTGATTCCTCTGAGATAACTGTGAGTGGCCCTCCCGGTCGGGTCAATTTTCCTGTCATATCTTCAGGGGCTGTGTCACTGAGGATATGCCATTCCTACCACACTAAGTTTTCAGTAAGCATGTCCCAGACGAGACCCATTGCTTTGCCTGTAAGTCCCTTGAGCATGGTGCCTTTGCGTCTCCCACGTGGCCTCTTGTTCACACATGGGCTAGGGTGTGATTGCATCGGACTGACAAGGCAAAAAGTACAGTAACTCTGTGAGTGTGCTGTTTTTAAGCGTTTAGGATGAAACTTTTTAACCCTGCTAAATTTCCATCCTGCTAAATTTCCTTTGGGGCCTGGGCTTTTGCTGATTTTTCATGACTTATTTACAGCATACTGTGGAGTGCTTTGTATATTTTTAGAGAGCGCTATAATAGTTAATTTGGTAATTCATGAATGCAGCTGTCACTGAGAAAACAGACCCAGAAAAGATAACTGGATTTTCTTTGGCTGAAATGAAATTCAAATCACTGCTGAATTGAATTCATCTTTTTTTTTTCTCCTTTCCCTTCACCCCCATTTGCTTGTCTTTCAGTGGTCTCACAAACAAGTCACCCAAAGGACAGTCGTGCTAGCTGCCCTCTTTTCCATCACCTTCAACCAAGTACTTTTGATTCTGTTATCCATCTCCTCTTCATATCCCCCCTACCCCAAGTAATTTAGGGCCTCACCATTTTTTCACATTATTATGTTATGTAGCCTCCTCTCTGCCTTACTTAAATACTTCCAATTCCAACCCTCCACGCTGCTGCCAGAGTGATTTTTCTAAAGCACAAATCTGTCATTTCCCTATTAAGTCTTTCAGTGGCTTCCAGTCACCCGGAGCAGAATTTCTCAAACCTACGTAGATACCTAGGATTTTCTATGGTGAACTTAAAATATGTTCAGTACATTAGATATATGCAAATATAAAACTGTATATAAACTCCTTATTGTTGTATCTTTTGAACAACTATAACGCTCAAACAGTTGTACATTAAATGAACTATGAAACAAACTCTGATGAATGCTTATTCACTGATACCAGTGAGACTGTTTGCCAGACCTGTCATGCTTCACTGTTCTTGGGGGCGTGAATTCCTTACAGAAAGACCTGTCCTTACTGCCCTTGCTGCTGCTACTGCTAAGTCGCTTCAGTTGTGTCTGACTCTGTGCGACCCCATAGATGCAGCCCACCAGGCTCCCCCATCCTTGGGATTCTCTAGACAAGAATACTGGAATGGGTTGCCATTTCCTTCTCCAATGCATGGAAGTGAAAAGTCAAAGTGAAGTCGCTCAGTCGTGTCCGACTCTTAGTGACCCCATGGACTGCAGCCTACCAGGCTCCTCCGTCCATGGGATTTTTCAGGCAAGAGTACTGGAGTGGGGTGCCGTTGCTTTACCCAGTGACTTCACCTCTTTTCTTTATTTAAACCACTGTAAAAACCTTCCTTTGTTCCTTGTGTAAAGATTTCATTTGACCTTCACTTGACAAACACCATTTACATAAAATAGTCTCCATGTCTCTCATTAACCTGTGCCAATGACAAATAGTCCCACTTGTTAGCCAGTGCAGTTCTAAACGCAAACGTGATTTGAAATCAATCAAATTTGATTGTGACAATGATTAATCAAAGGGATGATCCAGAGTATCCTTTTGTTCAAAAAAATTTTGTTTAGATTTTTATCAAATTGAAAATAAAAAGTATCCCTAGGGAAGTCTCATCATCTTGAGACTACATGTACCAATCCCTCATGGTCTGTATAGGTGCTTTATAGGACAAAGTCTGTAAGTCTCAGTGTAGTATACAGGGCACTTGTTATCTGCATCTTGCCCACATTTTCAGCCTCATCTTTGCCCATCCTTCACATTCGCTCCTGTGGTTCTGACACGTTTCCTCCTTGCTCAAGCCAGGGTCCCTTTACATTAAAATTTTTCTTTATCTGGATCTCCCTTCCTCTCCTCTTATCCATTTATCTCAAGACTCATGTCAGGTATCTCAGCTCCTCTCACTTGTCCTGACCCTTTGGTCTTAGTGATAACCTTGCCTCTTCTCTTGTGTTACTCTGCATTCACTGGCTGTAGCACTATATTAGAATTGTTTGTCTTTCCAACGTTTGTTTAGAGAGGTCCATTCATTCATTCAACATCCATATGCATTAGCCACATTTTAGGCACTGTGCTCTGGATGCATATGTATGTTGGATGAATGTTAGTCACTCAGTCATGTCCAACTCTTTGTGACCCCATGGACTGTAGTCCATCAGGCTCTGTCCATGGGATTCTCTAGGCAAGAATACTGGAGTGGGTTGCCATTTCCTTCACCAGGGGACTTTCCCAACCCAGGGATCGAACCCAGATCTTCTACACTGCAGGCAGTTTCTTTACCGTCTGAGCTACCAGGGAAGCCATGTTGAATGAATGGGCTCTTCTAAAAACAATGTATGTATAGATGCTATTATCATTAACTAAATACTTTTAACATAGAACTATATTTAGTCTTTATTCTTTAAATGTAGGAAACCACAGAATTAATAAGAAGAAATGTTGTTTTATTTGCTGAATTGTGTCTGACTTTTGCAACCCCATGGACTGGCCTACCAGGCTCCTTTGTCTATGGGATTTCCCAGGCAAGAATACTGGAGTGGATTGCCATTTCCTTCTCCAAGGGATCTTCCTGACCCAGGGATCGAACCTGTGTCTCCTGCGTTGCAGACAGATTCTTTACACTGAGCCAACAGAGAAACCCAGCCAATAAGAAGAAATAACTTAAAAAAAACTTTTATCCCTAACAGTTCTCCCTATAAAGTAGATATTTTCTTGTTGAAGGTAAAATGGCATAAACCCCTAGCTTAAGATTTGGAAATGACTTCTCTGGGAGGCCTGGCGTGCTGCAATTCATGGGGTCGCAAAGAGTCAGACACGACTGAGCGACTGATCTGATCTGATCTGATCTCTTAATTTGGGGCATAGAACAAACATTAATTCTTTTTTTTCATTCTGTGTCTATATGATGCTTTGAGAATACTTAACCATCCTTGCCACGATACTTTCAAGATGAAGAAGAGATAAGAGTTCAGAAGTTAATAAAATGCTTTTTGTTCATATATTTTGTTTAAAGAGGGCTAACGAATAAATATATAAAGCACTCTGATTATTAAACCTAAACATTTACTCAGAGACAAAAAAAAATTTGAACCAAGGCCACAAGAGGTCATTCATTCAACATGTAATTATTTTCATCTACAATGTGCTGGGAACTATTTTGGCATAGGGTTTAACTGATCAGGGAACAAGATCCTCACATGTCCAGGGAGATAGACAGTAAATAGATTTTTAAAATATTTTCAGGTAGTGATAAAGTACTGTGAAGAAGATAAAACAGGGGGATGTGCTTGATAGTGAGTGGTTGGGAGCCCTGCTGTACCCAGAATGGTCAAGAAAGGCCTTTCTGAAGAGTGGAGTTTTGAACTGAGCCTTGAATGAGGATGAGCCAATCTACACAGAACTAAAGTTAGAGTAGTTCAGGCAGAGGGATGTTCCAATACAGGGTCCCCAGGGCAATAACAACGTTGGATTATTCTAAAACTATCAGAAGGCTAGTACGCCTTGTCAGGAGTAAGGAATTTTGGATTTTATTCTGTGGTGAAGGGAAGCCATGGGACACTCTGGAGAAGGAAAGTAACATGATCTGATTTGTTTTGATGAGATCATTGTGGCTATAGTGTAGAGAATAAACTGCAGGGGCACGAGAATGGAAACAAGGACATGGTGGCTGTGGCACTGGCCCAGATAAGCGATGGTAAATGAGCTAGAGTGGCAGGGGGAGAGGGAAAGAAGGTAACCGATTCAGGATATATTTATATTAAAAGCAGAATTGACAGGACTTCTGATGATTTGAATATTAAAGGTATTAAAAAATATTAAAGATACTAAATAAAAAGTGTCAGTTCAGTTCAGTCACTCATTCGTGTCCGAGTCTTTGCAACCCCATGGACTGCAGCACACCAGGCTTCCCTGTCCATCACCAACTCCCAGAGCTTGCTCAAACTCATGTCCATTGAGTTGGTGATGCCATCCAACCATCTCATTCTCTGTTGTCCCCTTCTCCTCCTGCCCTCAGTATTTCCCAGCATCAGGGTCTTTTCCAGTGAGTCAGTTCTTCACATCAAGTGGCCAGAGTATTGGAGTTTCAGCTTCAGCAAGCAGAACCACAAATAAACATCCCAAACTCGGCCCCCCCCGCAAAAAAAAAAAAAAAATGGAAAGCAGGGAAATAGTAGATGTGCTGTCAATGAAGGAAACAAAGATTTTATTAAATTAACACATTAACATTGTAGACATTAATGCTGGAGAATGTTAGGATCTGTTCTATGGCTGGGGCATGTGGGAAGAGAGGAGTAAAATCAGGCCAGAAATAGGCAGGGGTCAGAGCTTGTTGGTCCATGGCAGTGTGATGGAAAAAAATTTCTATAGAGTGATGTGACATTCCCTTTAAGAGATAGTTGCATACAGCATCAGGGCAAGAGTGAAGCAGACCAGTTAGCAGGTTAATTGTGTAGTTTGGGTGAGAGTTTTTTTTTGGAAATTTCTTTTGAAATTAATTGAGGCTTTTTTAACTGTAAATTTGGTTCTTTTATTTTTCTCTGTATATTTTAATGATATGTAGTATCATTAAATGTACATTTAATGATGTACTACATTGTAGTACAAATATGTAGTATATTCATTCATATGCAAAATCCAGAAAGATTTAGGTTTAAAGGATTGGTAGTAAAGTTTGCAAGCTATTTATTTTAAAAATTTTACTTATTAAAAAGAATATGTATAGCTAACATGGCATAACATATAAATAATAAATAAAATGAATACCTAGATAGCTATCATTAACCTTAATAAAACAGAACGTTACCTAAAATTTTGACATGTATGTGCCAATCCTGGTTGTTGGATCCCTCTTTTCTCTTAATATAAATAAAACATTAAGGTTTGAATGTTTTTGAGCATCATGTAAATTGAATCATAGTGCATATATGTACTCTTATACAGGTTGTCTTTTTTTTTCTTCAACATTATACTTGACAAAGTACCTGTGGGTTAATTTCATTTATTTTTACTACTATATAGTAGTTAATTGTGTGAATTTTCTACAGTTTATTTATCCATTTTCTACTGACTGGGCTTTTGTTTCTTTTGGGCTTTTTGTTCCTAGAAAAGTGCTGCTATAGACCTTAAACCTGTCTTTTGGTCCACTCATTAAAGGTGTTCATTTTCTATTGCTACGTAGCAAATTACCCCAAACTAAGCACCTTAACTAACACCCATTTATTGTCTGTTTTTTTTTTAAATAACACTGATAACTACTTGTCAGTATCATTTATCGAAGGGGGTCCTCATTTCTTTACAAATCTGTAGTGCTAACTCTGTTTATCAGGTTTACATTCATAGTCAATTTCTAGGCTCTATTTTCTGGTCTGTTTTTCTAACCCCAGGTTAATGAATACCTGACCACTTTTATAATAAGGCTTTCAAGCTAGTAGAGCAAGACCTCTATTGCTTTTCTTTAGGAGGGTGTTACTTTTCTTTCTTTTTTTTTTTTTTTAACCATTTGCACTTGCCCTTTCATATACATTTTTAAATCCATTTAAGTTCTACGGAAACCTTATTGAAATTTTGGTTGGGATGATATTAAATCCACCTGTCAATTTGAGGAGAACTGACATCTTTACCATATATCAAATTATCCTATCTCTAAAAACAGTATATCTCTCCATTTATTTGGATCTTTTTTAGTGTCTTAGCTCACTTCGTAAAGAATCCACCTGCAGTGCAGGATACCCCTGTTTGATTCCTGGGTCGGGAGGATCCCCTGGATGAAGGGGTGGGCTACCCACTCCAACATTTTTGGGCTTCCCTTGTGGCTTAGCTGGTAAAGAATCTGCCCACGATGTGGGAGACCTGGGTTTGATCCCTGGGTTGGGAAGATCCCCTGGAGAAGGGAAAGGCTACCTACTCCAGTATTCTGGCCTGGAGAATTGCTTGGACTGTATAGTCCATGGGGTCACAAAGAGTTGGACACCACTGAGTGACTTTCACTAATGAAATTTTATAATATTTTTTTACTAAATTGCATAATTTGCAACTTTCTAAGTACAGTGTATTTTTGGTCAGTGTTATAAATGGTATATTTTTAAGTTTAGATTTTCTAACTAAATTTTTGATAGTATATAAACATGCAGTTGTCTGTATATTGATCTTATATTTAGCAACATTGTTCTTCTATATTGATCTTTTGCTTGCCAATATTTATCTTTAATAGCAATAATTGTCATTTGTAAGGTTTGGGGGATTTTTCTACATAGCCAATCATGTCTTCTGGAAACTGTGACAGTTTTGTTACTTCCTTCTCAAGTCTTTTACCTTCTTTCCTCTTTTTTTTCTTTTTTTTGCTGTGTTGGCCAGGACCTATAGTGCAGTGTTGAGTAGAACCAGTGATAGTGGACCTCCTTGTCTTATTCATGTTTATAAATGGAATACTTCTAATATTTCACCATTAAGGATGACATCATACGGTTTTGATAGGTGCCTTTTGTTAGGTTAATGAAATCTCATCCATTCCATATTTGCTAAAAGTCTTGTTCATTTTTTTAAAAATATGAATGCGTATTGAATTTTGTCAAAAACTTTCTCTGTAACTGCTGAGGTGATATAGTTTTTTCCTTTAGTCTGATAATGTGATAATTACATGAATATATTTTCTAATGTCAAACCAAACTTGGGTTTAGATAAGTGTTTGTGATGTATTTTGTTTTTTAAAAACTGTGGGAGTTGGGCAACTACTGGCTTCATTACTCGCTCGGCTCCTTGGACCTTTGCTGGCTCTGAGGGTTTCTCTTTCTATCTAGCTGGTTTACTGGTGTATTTAAAGTACTTGTCCAGCCTTTTAGGAATATTTTATAGCAGAAAGATTTTGGAGGTATCAGGTTCACCAAATTACCAGAACTAGAATTCCACTTCCTCATATTTTTAGTGTAAAAAGCTTCCATTAATGTGAAATGTGATCACCTACCACCGTTTCAGTCTTCTCTTCTTGTCTCTGTGCATAATCATGCCCTCCTTGCTGAAAACAAGGACGTAGAGTTGTACGGTAGAAAGCCTCACAGAAGGGTCAGAAGGCACGAGTTGCAGCACCAGCAGCATCAGTTGCTGAAAGCTTGACCAAGCCACTTACTCTCTCTGAATTTCCTTCAATCATCTGCTAAGTGGAAACAGGATTGGAATGAGAATCGCATAAATTTATAAATATGAACACATTGTTATGGAGAGTTTAGGGAGGAGAAAGTTTTGATTAAGTAGCACAGAGGATTTTTTTAGGGTGGAGATTTCGTATGGTACTGTAATGGTGGATACATAACACTATGTATTTCTTTTTTTCCAGTTGTGCTGCACATGGCTGGCAGGATCTTAGTTCCTCGACTAGGAATTGAACCTGTGCCCCCTGCAGTGGGAGTGTGGAGTCTCAACTAGTGGACTGCCGGGAAGTCCCACACTATGCATTTAGTAAAACTCATATAGCTTAACAGTGGGCTTCCCTGGTAGCTCAGCATTACTGAATACACCTGCCACTGCAGGAGATGCAGGTTCGATCCCTGGGTTGGAAAGATCTCTTAGAGAGGGAAATGGCTACCCACTCCAGTGTTCTTGCCTGGAGAATTCCACGGACAGAGGAGCCTGGCAGGCTACAGTCCACAGAATCACAAAAGAGTCAGACATGACTTAGCAATTAAACAGCAACAACAACATAGTTTTACAGCACAAAGAGTAAAGTTTAATGTATGCAAAATTTTAAAAACAAGAGGAAGAGGGGGTTCCAGGATATAATGCAGATTGAGACAAAATAATCTAACTGTATTACAAAAGTATGCAGTGGCCTACTGAAAGGGGTCCGGGAAAGGTGCTGACCTAAGTAACTTTGATACTGTGAGACTAAAAGCAGTAGGAACTGTCCTCTAGTAGTACTGTCCTCTAGTCGATAAAAGTTTCCCACCGATATGGGTTAATAATTCTGTTCATATGTGTACTGGAATTGAACAATTAATAATTGGTGGATGATGGCTGCCAGATTTCTTACTGTTGGTGTGGGCGATTAGAGACAACCAAGAGTGGAAGGCTAGTATGATCAGGTGGTAATGGATTAGAGTCGGAGACATAAGTATAAGCTCTAGTTTAGCTTAACTGTAGATACAGATGGATATCTATGGAAACATTTGTAGATAAAGATATTTGCATATGCATGGTGTGGTATACACACATATATTTCCTTGCTTTGTCAGTTGAGAGGGCCCAGAAGTGAGGACAGCTTAAGAGCAAAGGGCACACCCAGCGCCCAGACCATTCTCCAATAAAAGGAACAAACACTCTGTAGAGAAAGGGCTGATTCTAGGCCTGGGTCAAGGAGTATGCAGGAGTCTGCAGCATCTTGTAGTGCCAGAAAGTAAGGAGATGCTCAAAAACACATTGATGAGAATGTGTCAAAAGGATATAGGAGGCGATTGAAAGAGGTTTTTAATGGCCACAGCAGGAAAGTTTGAACAACAAAATTAAATAGTATTGGGTTATAACCCAAAGTTTAAAAGTAAATATCTGTGAGTCCATACTGATATAAACAAGTGGTTGAATTAAATAAATGGGGAAGAAGAAACAAATCTGTGCAAAACATTTCCAAATAACTTATGTAGACACTCCACCCTTAAGAAGGTGGAGCATAACTCTCTCCTCCTTAAAGGTTGGCTGTGCATAGTAACTTCCTGCCTAAGAGTATGGTATGGAAAGTGGGGGAAGTAACTTTACAGTAGAAACCTGCCAGTCACTAACTCACCACTTTATCAAGGTTAACATCAGCAGTGGTAAGTCATGTTCATATCATGCACCCTTGATATGATGTGATAAGAATGACACTTTTTCCTCCCTAAAGCCTGTGCTGCTGCTGCTGTCACTTCAGTCATGTCCGACTCTGTGCGACCCTGTAGACGGCAGCCTACCCGGCTTCTCTGTCCCTGGGATTCTCCAGGCAAGAACAGAGGAGTGGGTTGCCATTTCCTTCTCCAATGCATGAAAGTGAAAGTGAAGTTGCTCAGTAAGTGTCCCGCTCTTCGTGCCCATAACCTCAGTCTAATCATGAGGAAAAATATCTGATGATGTTTTTCTAAAGATAACTGGGAGGCATTCTAAAGATAAATTGATCAATACTTCTCAAAACTGTCAAGGTTTTCAAAAACAAAGAAAGTGTGAGAAACTTTTAGAGCCAAAGAGGGGACTAAGGAGACCAGCTGACAAAGTGTCACGTGGTGTCGTGGATGGTAACCTGGAAGGGAAAAAGGGCTTTAGGGTGAAATGAAGGAAATCTGAATACGTTATGAACTTAAGTTCATAATTATGTATTAATATTGACTTGTTAATGGTAACAAATATACTGTACTAATTTAAGATTTTAATAATAGGGGAAACTATGTCAGCTATATGGGAATTCTTTGTACTATCTGAAACTTTTCTATAAATCGAAAACCGTTCTAAAATTGAAAGTTTACTTTAAAAATGCAACAGGACTATGGTAGATACCACTGAATAGAGGCAGCATTGCTTTAGTGATTAAGAAGATGAGCTCAGGTACCAGTCTGCCTGGGTTCACATCTGAACCTGGTTACCCTAATTAACTAGAATTACTTAATCTCTATGTGCCTCAGTTTACTCATCTGTTAGATTCTTCAGAGGACTAAATGAGTTAATGTATGTAAAGCACTTAGAATAATACCATACACATTCAGCACTATATAATTGTTTGAGTACATTTATTAATATCATTACTTCTTTACTTTCCAGTTTGGGGGATTTCTGATTATAGCTGAATTTCACTGAGTATCCATCAGCATACTGAGTTTTAGCTTGGCATTCTGACAAAACAGTATTCATAGTTTTGTTTGTAAGGGGGAAATCATCAAGATGGTAAGATTCCTTATTAAAATATCCATTTCCCTTGTTAAACTGGTGTTCTTTACAAAGCACTGCCCACAGCACAAACCCCTTAGATTTAGGCTTTGGCACCTAAAATTTTGGTAATATTTGAAACAAAATGGAATGAATGTATTATAGAAACATGTTTTTAGGCCTTTTACTTCTCTGCGTAGAATACATACCAACTCTTTAGAAAACCCCTTGTAGATCAGCAGTTCAGGTAGAATAGAATTTTGAGTAGAACATAGAATTTGGAATCAGGAGACCAACTTGGAGTGTGGGTTCTTGTAGCTGTGTAATCAAGGCAGCTCATTAATCCCTTTGAGCCTCTCGTCCCATCTGTAAAACAGTGATAACAGGAATGCGTCCTGCCTTCCTCCGTAGCTTATAGAATTGTTGTAAGGATTAGGTGTGAAAATGAATGTGAGAGCTTCTGTAAGTTGTAAAACCTGTACAAGTATTATTTGTTATAATAATCTCAGGTTTTCAACCAGAGTTCAACTCTAATGGAGTTTGATAGTCATATTAAGTGTTGGCGGTCATCTATATACCTTTACTTATTATGTAATAAACTGAAATCATTTGATTTTAAAATGCTTTAGATGGTATATTTTCTCACAGGACTTTAGTTTTTATGATGTTTTTCTTTGGTCTAACAAAGGAAGGCATTATTTTAATCTGGAGTTGTCTCTTTAAGGTGGCAGTTTGAGGATATGATTTCCAAACTCTTCGCTGAAATTGGCTATGTAGAGAACACAAAAGTGTGTCCCTGTGATTTAGGAAGTCTTCTCCTACAGACACCTTCTTGTCCTGATGTGGAGCTGACCAGCAGAGGGTGCACAAGCTTTCCCAGAAGCTAGGCTGGGCAGACCTGACTGGAGCCATCTGTGTGATGATTAACAAGCACTACAAATGAAGAGGTTCTAGCACATCAGAAACACAGTTACCGAATGGAAAGAGACAGCCGCCATAATGTCACACAGCAATGTAGGAAGTACCTGCCCTAGTTGGTGAATAGGAAGTTTCTGGATAATTGGAATTTGACATTCTAAGTGGGTTATTTGTTTGATTGGCACCTCCTCCTGCTACTGTTTGTCATTTCAAAACTTCTCTTTCCAGGTTCTTTGCCTCACCTTCTCAGCATCTGTAATTATCTGCCTCACCCTGTCTAACAAGTTGGAGTTTTTAAAAAGTAACCTTTCCCTGGACTCCTTTGACCCTAAGGTATTTGGGTCCTGAATCCAGTCAGCTACAGCATCCTGTCAGGGTCCCTCTAACCAAACTCTTACAGAGTCCGTGGCATCTTTTTTTCCTCCATGGAAATGGGTGACCATCAGAAAATTTGTTAACTTTTTAGTGTTACCTCACTGCCCATATCATCTTTTCTCCTCTTCCTTCCCAAGAGTGGATAGTACATAGAATGTATATACTTGAAAGTGAAAGTGAAAGTTGCTCAGTTGTGTACGACTTTTTGCAACCCCATGGACTGTATAGTCCATGGAATTCTCCAGGCCAGAATAATGGAGTGGGTAGCCTTTCCCTTCTCCTAGGGATCTTCCCAGCCCAGGGATCGAACCCAGGTCTCCCGCATTGCAGGCGATTCTTTACCAGCTGAGCCCAAGAATACTGGAGTGGGTAGCCTATCCCTTCTCCAGGGGATCGTCCCGACCCAGGAAACTTACTGGGGTCTCCTGCATTGCAGGCGGATTCTTTACCAACTGAACTATGAGAGAAACCCATATATATACTTAATGGTTTTAAAAATATTTTTTTATTCTGATTATAAAAGTACTTTGAGTTTTCTTGAAAAGAATATTTAGAGACATTAGGAAAATGTAAGGATATCCTTGAGCCTTTCAATCAGAGGGAACTCCTGTTAACCCTTCCAGACTTTTTCTGTGCATACATATGTGTATGTATTGGGGGGTGTGTGTGTGTATACATATATATACACAAACACATTGATTAACATATATATATTAATTTTTAAAGAGATATACCATAGGTACTCTTTTGTACCTTTTTAGCCCTACCTAATAAGTCATGTACTTCTTTCTATATCAACAAATTTAGGTTTTTACCAACATTTTAAGTACATAGGTCAGCCCTCTAAAGATGAGTATTTGGATTGTTTGCAACTTTGCACTATAATGCTGTGATAAATCCTTAATATATTCTTCTGATTATATTCTTAAGAATTATATTAAAAAATATATTTCTAGAAGTAGAGTGTCTATTAGATTTCTTATTTAAAAATGTTCACGTGTTGCCACAGTTCCCTCAGGAAAGGTCTCTTGGTGCAGTCTCCCTGACAGTGTTTGAGGATGCTTTTTACTGCACACTACTTATCACAACATTTCACCTTTTCCAGAATGATAGTGAATAACCCATTGCACCATTTTTAAAAAATTGGTGGACTTAAATTAATCTAAGGCAGTAGTTCTCAAGTTTTTTGGTCACAGGACCCCTTGACACTCTGAAAAATTACAGAGGACCTCCAAGAGCTTTTGTTTATGTGGATCATGGTTATCATTATTTACTGTATTAGAAATTAAACCTAAGAAAAATGTGAACATTTAAGTCATTTTAAAATAGCAATAATAAGCCTGTTACACATTAGCATGAATACCCTTTTTATTAAAAGTACCTATATTTTTCAAAAGAAAAAAATTAGAAGAGTAGCATGGTTTTATATTTTTGCAAATCTTAACGTATGGCTTAAAAGAAGATGATTAGATTCTTATATTTGCTTTTGCATTAAGTCTGTTATGATATGTTGTTCTGGTTGATATATATGAAGAAAATCTGATCTCACACAGATCTATAATTTTCTAGTTAAGAAAGGAGTGCTTGAATAGTCTATTCAGATAAGTGTGAAGAATCTCCCTTGATCCTATACTGATCCCAGTAAGTGGTAGTTTCTTAAATGTTAATTTCAATATAATATTTGAAATCATACCCATGCATTTTTTTAATACTCTGTTACATTAAAATCCATGGTCTACCTTGCACTTTGGATCTGCATGTTTTTGTGACATCATATGTTGGCCATCTGGAAAATACTGGTTCACTGTGTTGTGCAGGTCTTCCAAATGTTGACATGTTTCATTATACAATATCAAAAATACTTTATTCTCATAAGAACAGTGTTTTAAGTGTCAGTAAGCTCTTAAGCTCACAGTGGTGGACATAGGGTTTACAAAATTCTAATTTTTGCTTGGAAGTTTGAATTTTATCAGTGGCAACAAATGCTGTCCATTGTTTTCTTGACAGGTTACTTTGTTTCTGAGAAAATGCCAAAGTGAAAATGGTGTTCCATGAAAACAGTCTTTATTGCTTCATCAAGGATACGCTTAAGTAAAATTGGCCTTTTGGGTTTTTTTCTTCAAATGTATGGTTGGTGAAGAAGGCATGAAAGTGAAAGTGAAGTCGCTCAGTCGTGTCCGACTCTTTTCGACCCCATGAATTGTAGCCCACCAGGCTCCTCCATCCATGGGATTTTCCAGGCAAGAGTACTGGAGTGGGTTGCCATTTCTGTCTCCAGGGGATCTTCCCAACCCAGGGATGCCCTCCCCTAAAGTTTGGTGCTATTCCCTTGACTCTGACCAAGGTACTAGAAGTTTTATCTCATTGCCTATACACCATTAGTGCAAATGTCACCACAGTAAAAAGTGCAAATAACATGTTGATGGTATTATGAAAATATTTCCGACTTTTTGCAGACCCCCTTAAAGTGTCTTGGGAGTCCCTAGGGATCTGAGGACCACATTCTGAGAACCTCTCGTCTAAGATACCAGTCATAGTATCTTACCTGAGACTGGTTTAGAGATAGTCTGTGACCCAGTTCTGGCCAGTGAAATCTGAGAGCAAGTCTGTCTAAGAGCTTGTGAAAAAGTTTCTTCATTGCTAAAAAGAGACATAAGAAAGAGATGGTCCTTTTCTTCCTGTGGATATTGCCATGCCAGTGTGATGCCTGGAACCACTGCAACTATTTTGTAATTGACAAAGCCAACCAGCCTTAGAATGAAGGTGATGCTGTTTAGAGCAAGATGGAGAAATGAGATGAGCCTGGGTCCTTGATGATATTATAGAACTGAAGCCATACCTAGAACTTGCCGAACCTCTGGACTTACAGTTAAGAGAGAGAATATTCTCTTATTATCTGAGCCAGTTTGAATAGTGTCTTCTGTTACTTGTAGTCAAAAGCATCCCCAGAAGGTATTAATATTTATTAGTGATGAACATTTTTAAGTGTCAAAAATTAACATTTTTAGTGGCCATTTGCATTTCTTTTGTGAATACTTATTGATGGTATTAGCACATTTTCTACAGAGGTCATTTTTAATTATTTTCTAAACATTCCTTACATATTAATCATATTAACACATTGTAACATTTTATATTTATATCCACAAATGTCTTGCATAGTATGTTATTCTTATAAGCAATCAATTAGTCTTTTTTCTTTTACACTTTATGTTGGCTTTGGTGTCATGTTTAAAAGAGTCTTTTCTACCCTACTTTTTAGTAAGTATTCACATATATTTTTTCTAGGTCTATTAAAAAGTATTTTTACATTGAACACTCTAATTCATCTGGAATTGATTTTGGTATTGATGGAGTAAGGATATAACTTTATTTTTTCTAAATGTGTGGGTGTGTGTGTTAGTCACTCAGTTGTGTCTGACTTTTTGTGATCCCATGGACTGTAGCCCACCAGTCTCCTCTGTCCATGGGGTTTCCTAGGCAAGGATACTGAAGTAGGTAGCCATTTGCTTCTCCAAAGGATCTTCCTGCTTCAGTCCCTTAGTCTCCTGAATTGCAAGCAGATTCTTTACCATCTGAGTCACCAGGGAAGCCCAGGTAGCCCCTTTTCTTAATGTACTTTTTTGAATAGTCCAACCTTAACCTACTGATTTGAAATACTAGCTTTATTAGAAATGGAATTCTTGTATATAGGGAGAGGGAAGCCTGGCGTTCTGCAGTCCGTGGGGTCTCAAAGAGTCAGATGTGACTTGGCAACTGAACAACAAATTCTGACTAATTTTTGGACTTTCTGTTCTCTTCCAGTGCTTTGACTGTGTATCCTGGCACTATAGACATGGCCAGGACATTTTGCTTTGTAGAGTTTTGTAATGTCTGAAAGGACAAGGACTCCTCCCATCCTCCCTAACCCTACCCCACTACAATCAACAACACTCATTTTCCCTCCAGTATTTTCCTGATTCTTCCTATGTGTCTGTTCTTCGAGATGAAGTTTAAATTGTTTGTTCAGGTTCCCCAAACATTTTTGGAACGTTGATTGGAATTACTTTAATTTTGACCAGAATTTACATTTTTCACAATATTGAGTATTCAGTTCCAAAACCCACTGTCTTCCTTTTAATTATCTTCCATGCCCCTCTGTAGAGTTGTATAACTTTCTTCTTATCAGTCCTGTACATTTCTGGATAAATTTATTCCTAGATATTTCATATTTTTTTGTTACAATCGGAAGAAGGATCTTTTCCCCTGTATATTTTGTTTTGATTATCAATTTTAAAAAACCCTAAATCTAGCTCAACATTTCCAGATAGTTTTGGCTTCTCAAAACAGAATAAACAGAAAGGATACTATCATTTGTGGTAGTATAGTGTGGACTATGTGATTTATGAGGTATGACTGTTGAAGACTGTTTAAGGGAACAGAACTTCCCAGAAACTATATGCTAATGAATATGATCCTTCCAAGCTGGTTATGGTGGAAATCTATACATTTATGACAACAAGAACAATTTACTCTAAAGACAACAAAGGATATATATTCTTTAAAAAAAAATTACCACCACTGAAAAGATGAAAAAGAATTAATTAGCTTGCTATGAGGACGTTATCTGAAAATAATGTTTCAAAGATATTTTACTGTTATTGGAATAAATAGTAATCTCTTAACATGATTTATTTGAAAGGACAACCTTTATTTTGATGTAGAGGTGTAATTTTTAGTTAAGCAACATAACTTTGTAGATATGCCTTATGTTATCAGGTGTCAAAGAGATGGTTGACAGGTTTTATGTGTTTGCTGTTGTCGTTGTTGTAAAAGAATCATTTAATCAGTTTTTCTGTATTAAATAAGATTCCGTTGCCCCAGGCATTATGGATTGGCAATGTTTCAGCTGTTTGGGAAAATGGAATTTGGAATTTGCCAGTTTCCTAAGATCATTTAAAATAAACAAATTTCTTTTCATCTACATTATGGATTTCAAAAGCATGTGTAGTCTAACCTAGTATCTTAATCATCAATTAAAATGCTTCTGTAGAAAATGTGATTCTGAGCTCATAACATCTGACTTGTAGATGGTCTAAGAAATAAGACCTTTTGTATATTGAAGATTACTGAGGTTTCTCTACATGTTGTGGTCCTTGAAAGTTAAGACCATAATTAACATTCTCAATTATTCTTAAGCAACTTGCTGTGGCATTATTATTCATGGGCTATTTGTTTTAATAATTCTTAAGTGTATTGTTTTTTTTGTTTTTTGGCTGCACCCTGCTGGCATGTGGGATCTTACTTCCCTGACCAGGGATCAAACCCACACCCCCTGCGTTGACAGCATGGAATCTTAATCATTGACCTGCCAGAGAAGTCCCTGTATTGATGTTTTTGTTTATATGTAATTTCTTGGAATAAGTTTATTATATGTTAAGTAAAGAATGCCTGTATTCTTTTTTTTTGCCTTTGGGTGGGTGAGGAGTCTGGCTCTAGGTTGGAATTGGATGTGTGATCTTTCAGACCTGACTGTAAGCAATTATAAGTCTTTTCCTGTAAGGCCTCATTGAAAGAAATTGGTACATACCAGTGTGCACACCAGAATCAGTACACAACCAGTGCATTGCCATTTTCTGGAGGGATTTCAGTCAAGACCTCCTTCCCTCTGTCCCGGGACTCACCTCCTGTGTGTGGCCATTGTCTTACGTACATCTGCATTCTGATAAAGTTGATTCATATATGGGGACTCACGAAATGGATGTTGCTTCAGTGGCCTAGTTAAGGTCACGTTTCTAAACCTTAGTCAGCCAACACTTATAGGAAACACCTGTTGAGGAAACTTAACATACTCCAATCACAATCCTCCAACCTAATTTTAGCTTGCCGACAAAGGTCCCTCGAGTCAAAGCTATGGTTTTTCCAGTAGTCATGTATGGATGTGAGAGCTGGACTATAAAGAAAGCTGAAAGCCAAAGAATTGATGCTTTTGAACTGTAGTGTTGGAGAAGACTCTTGAGAGTCCCTTGGACAGCACGGAGATCAAACCAGTCAATCCTAAAAGAAATCAGTCCTGAATATTGTTTGGAAGGACTAATGCTGAAGCTGAATACTTTGGCCACCTGATTCAAAGAACGGATTCATTGGAAAAGACCCTGATGCTGGGCAAGGTTGAAGGCAGGAGGAGAAGGGGACGACAGAGGATGAGATGGTTGGATGGCATCACCAACTCGATGGACATGAGTTTGAGCAAGCTCCAGGAGTTGGTGATGGACAGGGAAGCCTGATGTGCTGCAGTCCATGGGGTCGCAAAGAGTCAGACACGGCTGAGTGAACTGAACTGAATTGAATTTTAGCTAGCTTGCTGTACACTAGAAAACAGGCCCTGCTAGCCTTATAACAAAATCCCTGACCTCCTGGGCAATCATGCCCTGTTTCCATATTGCCTCTTCTAATGTACTATAAAACCAGCCCTTCCCCAGAACAACTTGGGAAGAGTGCTCCACTGCTTGTGAGACACCGTACCCCCCAATCCATGTATGATTTTCGCTTGAAAAAAGACATCAATCTCATTACTGAATTGTTTTAGTTTTTTTCATTTGACAATTCCTAGACCAGATGCCTGCATTCAGAGGACTCCTTAGTGGGAGCCTCAGAGGAGACACTTTGGCTCTTTCCCTCTTCCTAACCCACCCCCTCACTGTCCATGGGCCCATAAAAAGGCATTAGTCTGTTTTTCAGGGGTCCTGGGCGGTGAGACAGTTTTTCCCATCGTGTTACATCCACTTGATCCTTCCCTAATGCCATTCCACTAGGAGAATGGAACACTGGGAAGGAAGCTAGGGCCTCTTTTTCCTCTTGCTTGCATTGTTATGGTAAGTAAAAGGCTTGATTGCTACTTTCCGTTGGTCTTTTTGTCCTAATGGATCACCTCAATACCTTGACTGCTTCACAGTGGGAAGTGGGAATGGTGTTCGTAATTCGTTAATTTGTTATTTTTTCTTTCCTTTTCAGGCTTTAAGGGTTGCCCATTAGAAATGTTTCTGGAATTCACTGAATAGTAATTTGACTTTACATTTGTGAAACACATTGTAGTTTTTACTGTTCTTTGTATAAACTTTGTGACTTAGGAATTGTCTCCATCTTACAAATGAGCCTTAGGCAAAGTATGTGACTTTCCCCAAAATCATAATTAATGGATTCACTGGACCATAGTTTAAATTTGAGGCTTATTCTTTTCTCAGTTCAGCACTTTCTGCTCTACTACCCCACTTCCCTATGGCTAGCTTCCCTCATAGCTCAGTTGGTAAAGAATCTGCCTGGAATGCAGGAGACCTGGGGGTTCGATTCCTGGGTCGGGAAGCCCCTGGAGAAGGAACTGGCAACCCACTCCAGTATTCTTGCTTAGAGAATCCCAATAGACAGAGGAGGCTGGCAGGCTACAGTCCACGGGGTCGCAAGAGTCGGACACGACTTAGCGACTAAACCACCACCACCACCACCCCACTTCACTGGTAAATTAGTCTTTCACTTTCTTGGGAAGTTGGGGATACTTTAGGGCTGTATAGTAAGCATAGTGGAAGACTTGACCCTCTAGTATTCATAAAGCTGTATGGAGATTGTAAGAAGAGCCAGACTAATGGTAGCAACAGCAATATCAACTATTGAGCACTTACCATGCACCCAGCAGTGTGCTACATAAATGCTAGATACATCACCTCCTATGTTGTTATTTAGTTGCTAAGTCGTGTGCAACTCTTTCCCGACCCCGTGGACTGTAGCCTGCCAGGCTCCTCTGTCCATGGGATTTCCCAGGCAAGAATACTGGAATGGGTTGCCATTTACTTTTCCAATTGATTAACCTTCTCATATTTTGCAGTAAACTTATTAGTCACATGTTACTGAGGAAATTGAGGTTAACAAAATTAAGTATCCTGTCAGAGGTTATGTGGTAGTAAGTGTCAGAGCCTGGATTCAACTTAATCCAAACCCTTTTTCTCATCATCTGAAATTGTTTTCAAAGGAGAATTGAGGTGATTCTGCCCGACTTGGAGCATTTCTGTTGTTAAGGAGAAGTGGGAGAAGAATTTTCTGGAACAGAATCTTCTAATACTATATTACTCAGTGTTGAAAATACATAAACCTCCATTTAAAGGAAAAATATTCTCCCTGAGTTGAGGTCTTGCATAAATCTGGATATAAGTTCCTTGTGCAGAGCTCGTATTCAACTATAAAGTCAAAATAAGCACAGATACAACCACAAAGCCAATAAAATTCAAATTAGCAACATTTTAATGTGACTGCTGATGTTTTACAGAACTAAATTGCAGCTCTCATTATAAACAAGGTACTGACCACCACCACATAGGCTCTCTTGACTTCAGCCTGTCTGTACGGTGTGCGCTCTGTATCTTCTTAATTCCCGTACCACTTGTCTCAATTCTGAATACTGTAGAATCTTTTTACAGTGTGCCGTGTACTCAGATGCATCATTTCCATCTGTGTTGCTTGTTGCAACAAGATCATAAATGCACATATAGGCCCTGAAATCAAGTAGCTTTTACACATTTGCTTGTATTGATTTTATTTTTGGGTTATCATAATACACAATTAAAAAAATTGTCATAGCATCTTAGATGTGTCTAGTGGGGATTGATCTTGAGGAGCAAAGGATGGAGATTTGTTATAATGACCTGCTAAATATTAAAATGAGGTAGTGGATGGGAGTCTGTATTTCAGCTTTTTGTCCATGCTAAAAAGTTTTTTTTTCCCCTAGGTGTTCATGACCTTGTGGTTCTCCCACACTATAAGAATCTCTCATTCAAAGCAATATTTCCATCTCCTCATTACAGTGTTACTGTTTTTGTTACTAGGTGATATCGGTTAACAGACTCAGAAGGCCTAATTACTAACCAGGACCTTCTGTCTGTCTTTGCTTCCCCTTGTTTCCCGTTCAACCCAGACTTCAGCCACATCTAGTCCTTCTTCCTGTCTCCTCTTTATTTTTAAATTTCCAGTCATTTTGGACTTACTTTATGGTCCTCAGTTATAATCTCCCTCAATTCCACATCCTAAATCACCACTGCTTTCTGTACTACCAGCTTAGACAGGCCATAATATAGGTAAAACTGAATATTTTCCCTCAGACCACCTGGTGGTAGAGGAAATCACAACTGCTCTATTATTTCGGTTACTTTTGGTTGGAGATAACAGAAAATTCAGACTGCCCTAAACAATTAAGGGAATATATTAGCTCAATAACTGAAAAAGCCAGATGTGGGACTGGCTTCAAATGAAACTTACTCTAACTAACAGTGGGACCTAACTTTTTTCAATTTTCCCAGTTTTCCTTCTTCAGAGTTGGCTTCATCCTAAATTTGTACCATGCCATCATCGTTAGGCCACATAGCTTCAAGATAGCTTTTGTTATCTACTGAATTGTGTCCCCTCGCCCCAAAATCAGATGTTGAAGATCCACACCCGCCATGTGACTCTATTTGGAGAAAGGGCCTTTACAGAGGAAATAAAAGTTGAGGTCATAAGGGTAGAGCCCTAATCCAATAGAACCCTGTCCTTGTAAGAAGACTCGAGATATCTGAAATCTCTCCACAAGTGTGCAAAATGGAAGGCCATGTAAGGACACAGCAAAAAAACAGCAAGACACAGGATCGCACCAGAAATCAACCCTGATGCCACCTTGATCTTGGACTTCTAGCTTCTAGAACTGTGAGAAAGTGAATTTCTGTTGTTTAAACCAATCAGTCTGGTATTTTTTTAAGGCAGCCTGAGCTGACTAATACAGCTTTCAAGAGCTCCAGGGCTTCATGCTTCCTCTTTTATGTGTAATAGGTATGAGAAATCATCTTTGTCCCAAAAGCTCTAGAACTAGACCTAAAAGATGCACTCTGTTGGCCAGACTTAGTCTACATCTGAACCAGCCTCAATGCCCCCAAATTTGGAATGTACTGATTGGCTTAGTGTAGGTTGTGCAGTGCATCTCTGGCTTTGATAGGTCCACTGTGGCTTCTCTGCAAACTCATAGATCCAGGTCCGTGAGCTCTTGCCAAGTCCATGAGCTCTTGGAATTGGGGAGTGAGTACTCAGGAGGCAGACAGTAAATCATCATAATTTGAGTGGAGACTTCATATGGCCCAGTTATGTTGCTGACATCCTTTACTCGAGTGTTGTTAGTTTCCTTTCTCTCTCTTTTTTTTTTTTTCCTGTTCCTTCTTTTCTCAAGTCCCATACCTTGTAGCCTCTTACTTCACAGAGAAGAGAGCTTTGGGAAAGGGCACTCTTAACAATCTGCCTTTCCACTACAAACACCTGTTCTCACTCATCAGAAGATGAGAATGTGCTTGACACCTTACATGGGTAGCTTGTTTTCTGTGTACTTCCCCTCCCTGCCTCCCGCTTCTTGAAACTTGTTTGTTAGCAATTCATCTCTTTCCAGTATCTTCCAGTCTGTTTTATTTCAAACATTGGATAATTTTTCTCTCATCCTACTAAGATACTTGGGATTCTTTGTGTCTTAACAGATATTCTTCTATCTGCTTCCATTGTTTATTCAGGTTTTTAAAAACTTTTTACCTAATATCCTTCTTTGTCATAGGATCCCATTGAAGATACATTACATTTAGTCATCATGTCTCTTCAGACACCTTGTGGCTCTGGCAGTTTCTCAGATTCAACTTGTTTTCGATGACCGTGACAGCTTGGGGGAATATGGTCAGGTATTTGGTACAGTGTTCCTCAATTGAGCTTTGTCTGATGTTTTTCTCAGATTAGATTGGAGGCAAAGTGCTGTTCTCATCATATAATGTGAAGAATGTGTGTGTGCTAAGTCACTTCAATCACGTCTGACTCTTTGAGACGCTATGGCCTGTAGCCTGCCAGGCTCCTTCCTCTGCCCATGGCATTCTCCAGGCAAGAATACTGAAGTGGGTTGCCATGCCCTTTCCCAGGGGATCTTCCCAACCCAGAGATCAAACTTCTGCATTGGCAGGAGGGTTCTTGCCCACTAGCGCCACCGGGGAAGCCCCATATGAAGAATATGTGTGTATATATATATATATATATATACACACACACACTGTCAACCTGACTTATTGTTGATGTTAACTTTGATCACCTGACTGAGGTCGTGGTTGTCAAGTTTCTCCACTGCAGAGTTATTCCCCCACATCCCACACTGTGCTTTTTAGAGGAGGTAACTATGCATAGCCCACATTTAAGGAATGAGGAGTTAAGTTCCACCTCCTTGAGAGTGGAATGTCTACATCAATTATTTTGAAAGTCTTGGAAGGTTTTTCTCTTCTTCCCCATTTACTTATTTATTCAACCATTTCTATCAATATGAACACATGGGTATTTATTTTAAACCTTGGGTTATAAGCCAAAATTATTTCATTGCTCAAAAATATTTCAGCTTTGGCCGTTGGGAGCACCTTCAGGTGGCTTGTGTGTCCCTTTGACACATCCTTTTTGTTGTGGGTTGTTTTTTTGTTTGTGTTTGAGCACTTCATTACTTTCTGGCACCATGCTACAGGCTCATTTTATATATTCCCTGCCCCAATCCCAGCATCAGCTATTTTCTCCAAGGAGCTCTGATTCCTTTTATTAGAGAATGGTATTAGAAACCAAGATCTGGGTCCCTGGTGTGTTTGTTGCTTCAGAACTAGCAGAATAAGGAAATATATGTGCTAACCCATGTTTATACACAAATCTCCAAATAGTTCTGTATGTAACATCTGTATTTAGATTAACCTAAATATGAATTCATACTGATGACTCCCAATTCTAATTCATCTCCATGTGAATTATTCTAGTTTTTTCCCCTCACTTATCTGTAACCTTTCACTCCTGGTGAGAAACCTGGTTCCTACCATCTATTTCTTAATAGTTCAGTTCCAGTATATTTGTATTGTAGCTTCTTCATACTGCCCTTAGTGTAACAGGTTCAACTCATTTCCAGACTGACTTAGCATCTTTTTTCAAATTATTTTGATTCCCTAAATATGTAATACTGTTGCAGGAAGGGGGACCCCTTCCAGGGCCCGAAACTGGGCTCTTGTCTAACACTCGGAAGTGAATTGTCTGAGGAGACACATGTGCTGACAAAGCAAGAGATTTTACCGGGAAAGGGCACCCGGGTGGAGAACAGTAGAGTCAGGGAACCCAGGAGAACTGCTCTGCCGCGTGGCTCGCAGTCTCGGGTTTTTTGGTGATGGGATTAGTTTCTGGGTGGTCTTTGGTCAATCATTCTAATTCAGAGTCTTTCCTGGTGGTGCATGCATCACTCAGCCAAGAGGATGCTAGCGAGAGGGATTCTGGGAAGTGGACAGACACACGGTGTCTCCTTTTGACCTTTCCCGAACTCTTCCGGTTGGTGGTGGCTTATTAGTTCCGTATTCCTGATCAGGCTCTCCTGTCATAAAACAACTCATGCAAATGGATACTATGGTGCCTGGCCAGGGTGGGCGGTTTCAGTCAGTGTGCTTCCCCTAACAACTCCCCCCTGAGAGGCTTTATATTTAAGATATTTTTTGGGAATTGGGGCGGAAGTCTCTTTTTCCTGTAACTTTTTTCTGCTGTGTATGGGCGTAGGCCTGTCTAGCAGAGCAGAAGTCTTTCTCTACCTGATCTAAGTTGGGGTGTTCTACATTTGAAACCAGCTTTTACCCTTGTAGTAAGAGCAATTTAGTTTGAAGCTGTTGGCTCTTCTCAGAGATGAAATAGAAAGGGGCCAAACAGGAAACCTAACAGGATGCTCATCACTGGTCCCCAGAAAGAGGAGGCAACATTTGGGGTGAGGGCTGCAGGGTTTGTGATTTTTTTTTTTTTTTTTTGATTGGTTGGTGGTGAAGCAACAGAGCTATGTTCTAGGAATCTTGTGTTCAGTCTGAGGTTACCATCTTTCACGTGGGTGGGGGCTCTAGTTTTGTAGAACTCAAAGACATTGTTATGTATATTTTTTTGTGTAGGAACCAGGACCCTGTCTCAAGGCTGTACCACCATTTGATTGTTTTTCTTCTGTTTTTGTATCCCCTCTCTTCTCTGATTAGCAATTGTTTGAATCCACCCTTTGGAACTCAGGGAAGGTGAAGGAGGCTGAATGTAGTCTATATCTTATAGATAAGAAATGGAGAACACAGAACAGATCTCTACTCCAGAGCCCCACAGAGTCTTGTTCAGTTTTAATTTAGGGAACTAGGCAACTATGACTGTGATAACTTCCTGTCAAAATGGGGCATAGGACTGCCTCAGCTTGGAGAATAGACACTGAATTGGAAGTGTTTTTGAGTTCCAAGTCGTAGATCTGAGCCTTGTATGATTAAAATCTCAATCTCTTGGTCTGCCATTTTGTTGTAACAGACCCAATTAGAAGTAGCTGGAGGAGGGATAACTGGAATTTTAATAGACAAAATAAATTTAATTTTTTTTTTAGAAGAATAGGCCTGAAACCCAGTCTGGACCTGGCACTTCGGGGAGACTTGTAGCCAGGTAGCCAGTTACCTAGTTTTATAAAAAGGTTGTTCAAAAAAAAAAAAAGGTTGTTCAGTTCAGTTCAGTCGCTCAGTTGTGTCTGACTCTTTGCAACCCCATGAATCGCAGCATGCCAGGCCTCCCTGTCCATCACCAACTCCCGGAGTTCACTCAGACTCACGTCCATCGAGTCAGTGATGCCATCCAGCCATCTCATCCTCTGTCGTCCCCTTCTCCTCCTGCCCCCAATCCCTCCCAGCATCAGAGTCTTTTCCAGTGAGTCAACTCTTCGCATGAGGTGGCCAAAGTACTGGAGTTTCAGCTTTAGAATCACTGCTTCCAAAGAACACCCAGGACTGATCTCCTTTAGAATAGGAAAAGGTTGTAGTTACTAGCTTTTAGCAGACATTGTTTTGAGAATGGTGGCATCTAAGCCTGACAAAACTCAGAAAACTCAAGTGTTTAGCAATATAACGTCTAATCTGAAATTACACCCATAGTGTCACCTAGTTATTTCTCAGGATGTCTGAACCATAGCTATTTTATTTTGACTTTTAATTAAAAAAATTTTTTAATAGCCAAAGCAGATGTCACCATTAATGACGTCAGTGTTTTTTTAGGTATGAGAAGATATAAGAATTGGAACTCGTAAAATCTTTTCCTGAAAAGATCTAACTATCTGAAGGCCTATTGTGCCAGTTTTTTCCAGAGCACAGAGTGCCTCATTTTTTATTTTTACCCTGAACTCTTTTTAGGGGCATTGAAAGTCACCAGTTGTAGTGGCCATGATTTAATCTTTGTAGATGTAGATGGAAAGTGTCAGTCTTTAGTTGGCAGAGCCCCCTTTTGTTCATAAACTTGACCATGATTTTGAGGGGGGCATTTTATGACCATTTTATCTCATGGTGTTGAGAATGTCCATCCTCAGGTTTGGCAGAGATTTTGTTGACAGGCCACTCAATGTGTTACTAGACTAGGCCATACAACAGTATCCAAAATTTTATGGACTACCTGTCTTATTAGCCTCTTGGTCCAGGAAAATATTCCTGCTTGTTGTTTTTTTTTCATATCTAGAGTTACACTGTTACCATTATCGATCTCATATGGGACTATATATTATTTTATTAGAGGCCTCAGACACACATTTGGCAGTGTAAGAAACAGCAATTTTGTAAAACAGGTGAAATATAAATAACATAGCCAGCAGTATTAGTAAAGTCACAAGTAAGACTTAAGAACTTTTATTAGATGTAGCCCAGTATATCTCAGCTCATCTGACTTAGTCTACTCTGTAGCATCTTTATCTTTCAGGGAAATTATATATTGGCACCACCATCTATAAGGCACATAGACCAGTTTTTTAGTGTTACTAGCTGGTAGGCTGCAGTCCATGGGGTCGCTGTGGGTTGGACACGTCTGAGCGACTTCACTTTCACTTTTCACTTTCCTGCATTGGAGAAGGAAATGGCAACCCACTCCAGTATTCTTTCCTGGAGAATCCCAGGGACGGGGGAGCCTGGTAGGCTGCCGTCTATGGGGTCGCACAGAGTTGGACACGACTGAAGTGACTTAGCAGCAGCAGCAGCAGCAGACTGATTATCTTTAGTATGATTTAATTGTTTTTAACACAGAGGAGATTTTAAACCTAAATTACCATAGCTTGGTGTTATCTATATACATCCATCTCATAATTGTGGGAGATTTTTTTTCTTTTGTTGAAACTTTTTTTTGTTGTTTTCGTTGAGTTTGAGTAATAGATAAAAGCTCAAATTTATGGCCAGAGTCAGAGCAGGCATTATTAATTGGCCTGGTGAGGGGATCTCATCTAGTAATATCACAGTGACCTGAATATGACTATAATTGTTTTTTAAGTAAATTTTTTCAGGGCTAACCAGTTAGAGTCTTGTAGTAGAGAAATTTACCAAGGTAACCCAGAACTAGACACAGGTAATTGGCCACAAACCCAACAATTGGATTGATTTTTAAAACTAGCACAGGATCAGGCCTATGATAGAAAAGTATTTGATTTATACGTAAAGGTCTAAGCAGTCAAGAAAACATTATAAATGATCATATGAATCAGGTCCAGCATCTTGGGCAAGTTGTCTACCTCTGATGTTGTCGTCCTCTCATCCTGGTGTAGTGTAGTTTTTTCTGATAAAAAAGTCTTTCTATCCAGGTTGGAGATAGTCCCTTAAATTATGTCTTTTTTTAGTCCTGGTTGCAGGTCATGAGGCATCTGATCTTTATCCAAAGATAGATTACTGAGATAAGCTTTAGAAATAAACTTAGGGTGTTCTTTAAGAATTTAATTAAATTTTACATTAATATTACATAACAGCAAAGAACTATCTAAGAAATGAGTCTTATTACATGCAGACCTCTATTAACAAACTGGGATTTAACATTCATTGAAACTTTTTTTTCTCTAAAATTATTTTTATTTTTATTAAATATAACCAAATTAAGGCTAGTTTGTTTGCAAAATAGGTCTGTTCTAATTTTGATCTGATGGTTTATATAACCATAACTGATCATAGACTTTTTATTTTGTTGAAACATTTATAGAGTCTCAGACTGGACTTTTAAAATAAAACAGGGCTGGGAAACTCACACCAAAGGCTTATCAAAGATTTTGCCTAACAAATCTAAGTGAATTTTTTTTTTTTTTAAGGTCTTAAAAATTTCTTGAGATTTTTGTATCTGTTAGTGAGATAACCTTTTTAATTTATTTGATAAACTTACTGGAAACCTAAGAGTTTTTAATTTCTGGAGGAGTAAGAGAGAAAATATAATTGTTTTGTTTGTAATGTATAATTTTACCAAAGTATTGTCATAATTAGTTTGAGAGGAAGGTTTTTCCCACTCCTGGAAAACAGAAGATTTAAACCCGTAATTTTTTTAGACAGAAACCATAAAAGTTATAAATATATTTGCTGGTTCATTCAGTCCTTTTGTTAACTTTTGTGAAGTCATCAGGTTTTTCGTTAGAATATCAGGACATATCAGAATGTTAAGAACTCCATATAATTTTTAGGATATCTGTATTAGTAATTTTACTATATATTATGAGAGGATTTATTACTCATTTGATAATCTTTTTTATGTAATTTAACCAACCAAATAAACACAGTTTAATATCTCTCTTTGGGATGTTTTAGGGGCCCTCTGAAGCACCCCAAAGTTAGCTAGAGGTCAAAGGAACTTCAAAAGAATTCGATTCGAAGTTTTATCGAAAAGATCAATTAAAAGCATTTAGAACATTTGGTCAGATTTAGTCAGTGTTGATGGGTATATCATTTAGCTTGTTGATATGTCACAATGGGCGTAAATACTAGGCTCAAGGTCTAGTGAAAGTCAGCTCCGCCATCTTGGACCTAGTTGGCTCTAACCAGTTTTTTTATGGCTGTGTCATTTCTAATAAAAATTAGATCTGATCTGATCTAATTACTCTAAGACATGTCTATATTAGATAGACATGTCTATCTAATATTCAGTATCAGGTATTTAATACTGAATATTTTTTAGTTTACATGAACCTGGAATTTATTGTTTAACTGTTTAATTTAGAATTATTTGATTTGTAAGCGCTTACCTTTTTTTTAAGCCAATTAAATAGAGCTCCTTTACAAATTAACCTCAAAAATATTAACCAGAGATGAAGACATGCCAAGACATACTTAGACAGACACAGTGCAAGATCTAGCTTCATTTTTTTAAGTTTCAGATCAGATCAGATCAGTTGCTCAGTTGTGTCCGACTCTTTGCGACCCCATGAATCCCAGCACGCCAGGCCTCCCTGTCTATCACCAACTCCCAGAGTTCACTGAGACCCACGTCCATCCAGTCAGTGATGCCATCCAGCCATCTCATCCTCTGTCGTCCCCTTCTCCTCCTGCCCCCAATCCCTCCCAGCATCAGAGTCTTTTCCAATGAGTCAACACTTCGCATGAGGTGGCCAAAGTACTGGAGTTTCAGCTTTATTAGCATCATTCCTTCCAAAGAAATCCCAGGGCTGATCTCCTTCAGAATGGACTGCTTGGATCTCCTTGCAGTCCAAGGGACTCTCAAGAGTCTTCTCCAACACCACAGTTCAAAAGCATCAATTCTTCAGTGCTCAGCTTTCTTCACAGTCCAACTCTCACATCCATACATGACCACAGGAAAAACCATACCCTTGACTAGATGGACCTCTGTTGGCAAAGTAATGTCTCTGCTTTTGAATATGCTATCTAGGTTGGTCATAACTTTCCTCCCAAGGAGTAAGTGTCTTAATTTCATGGCTGCAGTCACCATCTGCAGTGATTTTGGAGCCCCCCAAAATAAAGTCTGACACTGTTTCCACTGTTTCCCAATCTATTTCCCATGAAGTGGTGGGACCGGATGCCATGATCTTAGTTTTCTGAATGTTGAGCTTTAAGCCAACTTTTTCACTCTCCTCTTTCACTTTCATCAAGAGGCTTTTGAGTTCCTCTTCACTTTCTGCCATAAGGGTGGTGTCATCTGCATATCTGAGGTTATTCGTATTTCTTCCGGCAGTCTTAATTCCAGCTTGTGTTTCTTCCAGTCCAGCGTTTCTCATGATGTACTCTGCATTGAAGTTAAATACACAGGGTGACAATATACAGCCTTGACGAACTCCTTTTCCTATTTGGAACCAGTCTGTTGTTCCACGTCCAGTTCTAATTGTTGCTTCCTAACCTGCATACAAATTTCTCAAGAGGCAGATCAGGTGTTCTGGTATTCCCATCTCTTTCAGAATTTCCCACAGTTGATTGTGATCCACACAGTCAAAGGCTTTGGCATAGTCAATAAAGCAGAAATAGATGTTTTTCTGGAACTCTCTTGCTTTTTCGATGACCCAGTGGATGTTGGCAATTTGATCTCTGGTTCCTCTGCCTTTTCTAAAACCAGCTTCAACATCAGGAAGTTCCCGGTTTACATATTGCTGAAGCCTGACTTGGAGAATTTTGAACATGACTTTACTAGCGTGTGAGATGAGTGCAATTGTGCGGTAGTTTGAGCATTCTTTGGCATTGCCTTTCTTTGGGATTGGAATGAAAACTGACCTTTTCCAGTCCTGTGGCCACTGCTGAGTTTTCCAAATTTGCTGGCATATTGAGTGCAGCACTTTCACAGCATCATCTTTCAGGATTTGGAATAGCTCAACTGGAATTCCATCACTTCCACTAGCTTTGTAGTGATGCTTTCTAAGGCCCACTTGACTTCACATTCCAGTATGTCTGGCTCTCGGTCAGTGATCACACCATCGTGATTATCTGGGTCGTGAATATCTTTTTTGTACAGTTCTTCTGTGTATTCTTGCCATCTCTTCTTAATATCTTCTGCTTCTGTTAGGTCCATACCATTTCTGTCCTTTATCAAGCTCATCTTTGCATGAAATGTTCCTTTGGTATCTCTGATTTTTTTGAAGAGATCCCTAGTCTTTCCCATTCTGTTGTTTTCCTCTATTTCTTTGCATTGATCGCTGAAGAAGCCGTTCTTATCTCTTCTAGCTATTCTTTGGAACTCTGCATTCAGATGTTTATATCTTTCCTTTTCTCCTTTGCTTTTCGCTTCGCTTCTTTTCACAGCTATTTGTAAGGCCTCCCCAGACAGCCGTTTTGCTTATTTGCATTTCTTTTCCATGGGGATGGTCTTGATCCCTGTCTCCTGTACAATGTCACGAACCTCATTCCATAGTTCATCAGGCACTCTATCTATCAGATCTAGGCCCTTAAATCTATTTCTCACTTCCACTGTATAATCATAAGGGATTTGATTTAGGTCATACCTGAATGGTCTAGTGGTTTTCCCTACTTTCTTCAATTTAAGTCTGAATTTGGCAATAAGGAGTCATGGTCTGAGCCACAGTCAGCTCCCAGTCTTGTTTTTGCTGACTGTATAGAGCTTCTCCATCTTTGGCTGCAAAGAATATAATCAATCTGATTTTGGTGTTGACCATCTGGTGATGTCCATGTGTAGAGTCTTCTCTTGTGTTGTTGGAAGAGGGTGTTTGCTATGACCAGTGGATTTTCTTGGCAAACTCTATTAGTCTTTGCCCTGCTTCATTCTGTATTCCAAGGCCAAATTTGCCTGTTACTCCAGGTGTTTCTTGACTTCCTACTTTTGCATTCCAGTCCCCTATAATGAAAAGGACATCTTCTTTGGGTGTTAGTTCTAAAAGGTCTTGTAGGTCTTCATAGAACCGTTCAACTTCAGCTTCTTCAGCATTACTGGTTGGGGCATAGACTTGGATTACTGTGATATTGAATGGTTTGCCTTGGAAACGAACAGAGATCATTCTGTCGTTTTTGAGACTGCATCCAAGTACTGCATTTTGGACTCTTTTGTTGACCGTGATGGCCACTCCATTTCTTCTGAGGATTCCTGACCGCAGTAGTAGATATAATGGTCATCTGAGTTAAATTCACCCATTCCAATCCATTTCAGTTCGCTGATTTCTAGAATGTCAACATTCACTCTTGCCATCTCTTGTTTGACCACTTCCAATTTGCCTTGATTCATGGACCTGACATTCCAGGTTCCTATGCAATATTGCTCTTTACAGCATCGGACCTTGCTTCTATCACCAGTGACATCCACAGCTGGGTATTGTTTTTGCTTTGGCTCCATCCCTTCATTCTTTCTGGAGTTATTTCTCCACTGATCTCCAGTAGCATATTGGGCACCTGCTGACCTGGGGAGTTTCTCTTTCAGTATCCTATCATTTTGCCTTTTCATACTGTTCATGGGGTTCTCAACGCAAGAGTACTGAAGTGGTTTGCCATTCCCTTCTCCAGTGGACCACATTCTGTCAGATCTCTCCACCATGACCCGCCCGTCTTGGGTTGCCCCACGGGCATGGCTTAGTTTCATTGAGTTAGACAAGGCTGTGGTCCTAGTGTGATTAGATTGACTAGTTTTCTGTGAGTATGGTTTCAGTGTGTTTGCCCTCTGATGCCCTCTTGCCACACCTGCCCTCTTGCCACACCTACCCTCTTACTTGGGTTTCTCTTACCTTGGGTGTGGGGTATCTCTTCACGGCTGCTCCAGCAAAGCTCAGCCATTGATCCTTACCTTGGATGAGGGGGTATCTCCTCACCGCCGCCCTTCCTGACCTTCAACGTGGGATAGCTCCTCTAGGCCCTCCTGCGCCCGCGCAGCCACGGCTCCTTGGATGTGGAGTTGGTCCTCCCGGCCACCACCCCTGGCCTCGGTCGTGGGGTTGCTCCTCCCCACTGCCGCCCTTGGCCTTGGGCTTAGGGGCGTGGGGTAGCTCCTCCCGCCTGCTGCCTCTGGCCTCAGGCTTAGGGGCGTGGGGTAGCTCCTCCCAGCCACGGCTCCTGACCTCCGACGCGGGGTAACTCCTCTCGTCGCCACCCCTGACCTCGGACGCAGGTAACTCCTCTTGTTGCCGCCCCTGACCTCGGACGCTGGGTATCTCCTCTCAGACGCACCCCCCGACCTCGGACGCGGGGTAGTTCCTCTCGGCCGTTTCTGCGCCGTCACAGTCTGGTAGTCTCGGCCGCTGCCCCTGACCTTGGACGTGGGGTAACTCCTCTTGGCCGCTGCCCTTCGGGCATGGGGTCCTCCTGGCCCTTTTAAGTTTAGTCATGAATTAGTTATTACAATATAAAATTTACTAGTTTATTAAAAAAACAGTTGAAATAAATTTTTTAAAGTCTTTTTTTCCTTTTTCCTCAGTCTCAGGAGTTAAGAGATGGTCTAGATAAATGTTTCTGAGAGCCCTGGTCTCAAGGCACAGGGAAAGAAAATCAAGTTTTAACAAAATGGCGGCAGGTCTAAACCAAATGGTGACCAGACAAAGCAAAATGGCCATCAAAAATCACAACACAGAACACAGAGATAAAACACACACATACAAACCTGGCAGTCCTCATCAGACACTCCCTTAAATACAAGAATACAGTCTCTCAGAAAACCTCCTATAGAGACACAGAACTTCAGATCCAAGTACTAACAGAGTAAAGGAAAATATCTCGGGTCTTCAAAGATTTCAAAGGGAGGAAAGGAAGCCAGGTTGAAAGAAGAAGGGGGAGGAGGTGGGAGAGGGGGCCAAAGGGGTGGCCTTACAGACATCTCCTGCCACCTGCAGATACCCAGGCATTATGGGACTTTACCCTGGGCCTCCAGAGAAGGGAGGACTGGAACTCGGCCCTACCAGAAATCAGACCAGACCAGAACCAGAATTTGAGTTATCTGCCAAGAGGAGGTGATCAGTCTCCAATCCTCAGCTCAGGTTGAGGCCCTTTGACCAGATTCCTGCATCTAGGACCGAGGGACTAGAAAAACAGGGAAGGATAGGAAGGGTTAAGGAGAGGAAAGAGAGAGGTCAATAAAGTCTCTTGTTCCTTACTGGTCGGGGTACTCTGGCCAGTTGTCCACGTCAGGAGGAGACCACGGACAAAAGGGTCCCAGTTGCGGCCGCTGAGTCTGGTCCATTGGCAGGCAAGCTGGCCCCTGAGTACCCTGAGTGGTCAGGATGTCAGTCTCAGTGAAGACGAGTCCCCACCAGAGTCGCCATTTGTTGCAGGAAGGGGGACCCCTTCCAGGGCCCGAAACTGGGCTCTTGTCTAACACTCAGAAATGAATTGTCCAAGGAGACACATGTGCTGACAAAGCAAGAGATTTTATTAGGAAAGGGCACCCAGGTGGAGAGCAGTAGGGTCAGGGAACCCAGGAGAACTGCTGTGCCGCGTGGCTCACAGTCTCGGGTTATATGGTGATGGGATTAGTTTCCTGGTGGTCTTTGGCCAGTCATTCTAATTCATAGTCTTTTCCTGGTGGTGCACGCGTCGCTCAGCCAAGATGGATGCTAGCGAGAGGGATTCTGGGAAGTGGACAGACACGCGGTGTCTCCTTTTGACCTTTCCCAAACTCTTCCGGTTGGTGGTGGGTTATTAGTTCCGTATTCCTGATCAGGATCTCCTGTCGTAAAACAACTCAGGCACATGGATACCAGGGTGGGCGGTTTCAATCAGTGTGCTTCCCCTAACAATACCACACATTTTCACACTTCTTTGTCTTTATTTCTGCTAGTTTCTCTGTCTGAGGTGCCCTGGCTTTTATCCTTATCTCCTTGGAATGTTGCCACTCACTCTCCTAGACCCAGTACAGATGTTGACTCCACCAAGAAGCGTTCCCTAACCGCAAGCAAGAGACTTAATCACTCATTCCTCTGTACTCTAATAGCACTTTATGCTCACCTCTGTTACACATGTAACAGGACTCCGTTTGCATCTTTCTTCTTCACGTGTTAGTAGGATTCTTGAAGGCAGGAACCTAGTAGACTTGTCCCTGGATTTCTAATGGATCCAGTAATGGAGATTATGTTTAGCTCCTCTTGGGTGATAATTACAGAAAACCTAATAGTGGCTAAAATATGTAAGGATTTATTTTTCTCATCTAGTAGGAAATCCAGAGGAAAGTCATAACTATCATTGGTTTCCCTGTTCAGTGATACCATCAAGAACCAGGCCCTTTCTCTCTCCTATACACAGCATCACTTTCTTTTCAGGAAAAAGGCAGAGTTGAGGGTGCCAGCAAGCTGTCCTTCAACTCCTTTCTCTTCTGTATGGAAGCAAAGACTTTTGCCATTTAACAGATTTCTGTCATCTAGAACAAAACTGCAAGAGAAGATGAGACAGTGAATTTTTAGGAAGGCTAATCTTTTCAGTAAGAAGAAGATGTAGGAATTAAGCTCCAGGTAATCACACGGATTTCCCTGGTGGCTTAGACGGTAAAGCGTCTGTCTACGATGTGGGAGACCCGGGTTCGATCCCTGGGTTGGGAAGATCCTTTGGAGAAGGAAATGGCACTCCAGTACTATTGCCTGGAAAATCCCATGGACAGAGGAGCCTGGTAGGCTACAGTCCATGGGGTCGCAAAGAGTCGGACACGACTGAGCGACTTCACGTACGTACGTAATCACAAGGCTACAAGGAAATCAGAGATCTGTTTCCTGTTGGATAAAAGGCCTGAGGGTGGAAGAAGACCAGGCTGAGAAAACTCTTGAAAACAAAAGGAGAAAAGGGGGTGATGCCAGTGGGAGCAACATCTAACTTTAATTGGTGGCAAGTGCAAGCATGCCTAATAAGGAATCTAACGTACTTTGTCCACCCACTCTATATCTATAGCATTCTGTATTGCTCCCTGGAAACTTGCAGCTTTTCTGTTTTCATGTAGAAGTTGTATCATTCTTGTGAATTTTACTTTCCATTCTCTGGCACCTTTTCTGACTGTGTCATGCCTCCTATGATGTGACAGTCAAAATTTTACCTGATAGATCATGGTGTATTTTGCCTTGATTTTCTGCAAGTTATAACTAATTATAGTTCTTTAAAGTAGAATTTACATAATGCTATAATCTCTGCCTACCTAAACCCCACATTCCTTTGAAATTATGGAAATACATTCATTTGGGTGCTTTTTATTCACTATTACGTTTCAGATTTTTTTTATGGATAACATTCACTTACAACTTGAATTCTTTATAATACTCCATTTTGTGCCAGGACAGCCTTATTGATACATTAGTCCAAACATGACTGGATAAATCTTGCCTACAGGTATAAGCATCTCCTGCTATCTAGTGTACTTAGGGTTAGAGACATTTGCAATGAATCAGAAAGGAGAAGCTTCATTAAGAGTAGAATTCCATTAACTTCATCCATGTGAGTTTTTTACTAGAAATTATAAGGACTCGTAACACATAAAGTATGCATGTAACTTAACACCTTTTCTCAGTCCACCAAGTCTGATTACTACTTCCAGAAGTTACTGTAGTGCACAGAAATGTGAAATGCCAGGCGGGTAAGTTAAAACAGATTTCATTCTGGTCTCCAATTTTGGGAGACAAATTCCAGAGCAATTAGAACAGTATATCCTTCAGATATTGAGTATAAGGGCAGCTTTGAGATGGGTTTACGTGAAGTTCCTCATATAATGTGCGAGTCCCATAACCTCTTTGGGTGTGAGTGCGTGCATAGTGACACCTTCAAGGGTGGTCGTGCAGAGCAAACACAGCATGAGATTCCCATTTTGAAGCTGCAGCGTGACTGACGTCATAGTGTGATCAAAGTGCTCTGCAAATACTTACTGTAATTATTCTGTTCTTGCTAATACCCTTATTTATACTTTGAAATTATAATCATCCAAAGAAAGATTAAAACAAGATGTATGTGTTGCCTGAGCTCCTTGCCTTACAGATGGTCACACTCAGAGTTCCCTGAAATTGCTGGGGTTAATTGAAGCTTCAGTTTTCACTCAGGTGTAGTTGATACTTAAATGTTTCTTACCTGTCAGCTTTCACTATTTAAAACAGTACAACAATAGCGCTTTAATTTGCTTTCATTAATGGTAGCCTCTCAGGTAATGTTAGTGCAGGTTTGTCTGGATGATGTTTGTTCCTCTGAATGAAACCTTTGGACCAGCTTCCCAGCTGAGAAGAAAAGCTAAATAGTTACAGAGGTAAAAGCATGAATGTCTCACTAATTTATTCATTTAAAGGATGCTCAGAACCCAGGACACATCCAGGGGAAGTTAACTTTTAAACAAAGGGCAAGCATTTAGTGTATGATTAACGGCAGTTTCTTTCCTTGAGATTTCAGTGAGCTGAGACCTCAGGGAATCATTCTTAGGGAGGCAGCTCAGAGTCAGCCAAGTGCTCCAGGGATAATCATTACAGAGTCACACAAACAGCAGTATTTTTTGCTCTAGTTCTTTGGTGCTCTTCCAGTAGTATTGAGATGTGAGAAAGCCGTATTAGGCTCAAGCCTAATAGCAAGGGAAATAAGCCCTTCTTTGCTTCTACTCCTCAGCTGTGTAAAAGTAGAGGGCCAGTGAAAAGAGCTGGGTGTTACAATCTTACGTTATTTAGGTGATATAAGCGTTCTTTGCCTGTGTATTGAGATTTGAGTACTGAAAAGACAATGACTTTGCTTTCCTACATCAGAGGACTGGTGTTTGCCAGTGGCATTGCTTGCTATTTGATTAAGGCCCAAGAGAAAAAGCACCCCACTCCAGTACTCTTGCCTGGAAAATCCCATGGATGGAGGAGCCTGGTAGGCTGCAGTCCATGGGGTTGCGAAGAGTTGGACACGACTGAGTGACTTCACTTTCACTTTTCACTTTCATGCATTGGAGAAGGAAATGGCAACCCACTGCAGTGTTCTTGCCTGGAGAATCCCAGGGACGGCGGAGCCTGGTGGGCTGCTGTCTATGGGGTCGCACAGAGTCAGACATGACTGAAGCGACTTAGCAGTAGTAGTAGCAAGAGAAAAAACAGAAGTGAGAAAGATGGAGGGAAGATAGTCTGGGCTTCCTTATGTCAAGTATAAGTTAGCAACCCCAATAAAGACTGGGGAATAAGTACTGTGATGCTTCTTGCATGTGTAGTACATAAAACTAGGACGCATATTGTATGTATATGCATAATAAAGATTAAAAATAAATAAAAGGTAAGTGTAGGTTCTCTCATTCATCTACTTGGGTTCAAGTTGAAGCCTTGTTAGTTTTTGATGGGGTAACTTTAAGCATTTTGATGGGGTAACTTTAAGCATGTTGCTTTATTTCATTCTGTGTGAGGTTTTCCTTTGCAATACAAATATAAAAATAGAACTCCTTTGATAGGGAAATAGAGATTAAGTAAGATAATACTAAATGCTTAGAACAGGGCCTCAAGCATGGTGAATGCTTAACTTTTTTATATTTATATTTAAATAAAAGATAAATGGGGATTGCTGGTTTACTCCTCAAATATTTGTTCAAATTGCAAAGTATGCTATGGAGTATTTCCCTTTACTAAAATAATCTTTTTTATTTAAAAGTACTTAAAACAATTACTCTACAAAAATAATATTTTCAAGTACTTAGACACTTTTTCATGTTTGTAACATGAAATATCCTGTGTACCTCTTACCTAACTGGAAGAATACGATATAGTTTGTTGGTACGGTAAGAGCTGTCAGTCTTTGTGAAAAGGACTCCATTTTAGTGGCAAGCAAAAGCATTTAGCCAAAATTTGGAGGTAGGGCAGAGATCTCTTCTCAGCTGCAAGTGTAATATGGTATTAATGGTGAACTCAGAAAACGTATATTAAAACCACCTTCTCCTTGGCATGTCATACGATATATATGTGGAATTCAAGTCATTTTATATGTTTGGTCATTTCCTTGCATTCTAAAATGGATGCACCCTTACCTACATCTAATAGCTGGCAGGAAGTCTGTCAACTCTTCATGGCATTCCAGTGTAGTTATAGCATAATAGCTGCTGTTGATAATGAAATTCTGCCACTCTGACACCCATATGAGCTTCAGTTCCTTTCTGGATCTGTTCCTTAGTAATCGCTTTAGCCACTTGACTATTCATGCTCAAGTCGTGGTCTTGAGATCTCAGAGGACCGTGGCCCTAAAGCCGTATTCTTTCTTCGTTGTGTTTCGTTGTGACCTTGGCAGGACTTGAGAGGAAGAACTGTCACAGGATGGTAAGCTGCACGTGAGCACCCACAGGCAGGGGGGTCAAAACACGCCACGATTATATGTGGCCAAGAATTTAACATGGCAGAATTAGTTTGAGCAAAGTGAAGTGAAAGGTCAGGACCCCAAACCTTTTCAAGGGCTTCCAAGAATAAAGAAAAACACTCTCAAATACCTGACAAGGATTTGTGGAGATTCTTGTTGCCTTTGTATTTCTCTGCTCTGGACTTTTGTATCTCAAACTAAATATAAGCCTTAGCAATTAAAATTGCATACCAAGACATGCCTAGAAAACTCGTACCAGGCTTCCCCGTTTTGAATATCTGCAAGTTTTATTCCTGACAAACACTAGATCAGTTCAGTCACTCAGTCGTGTCTGACTCTTTGCGACCCCATGAATTGCAGCACGCCAGGCCTCCCTGTCGATCACCAACTCCCAGAGTTCACCCAAACCCATGTCCATCGAGTCAGTGATGCCATCCAACTGTCTCATCCTCTGTCGTCCCCTTCTCCTCCTGCCCTCAATCTTTCCCAGCATCAGGGTCTTTTCAAATGAGTCAGCTCTTTGCATCAGGTGGCCAAAATATTGGAGTTTCAGCTTAAACATCAGTCCTTCCAATGAACACCCAGGACTGATCTCCTTTAGGGTGGACTGGTTGGATCTCCTTGCAGTCCAAGGGACTCTCAAGAGTCTTCTCCAACACCACAGTTCAAAAGCATCAATTCTTTGGCGCTCAGCCTTCTTCACAGTCCAACTCTGACATCCATACATGACCACAGGAAAAACCATAGCCTTAACTAGACGAACCTTTGTTGGCAAAATAATGTCTCTGCTTTTGAATATGCTATCTAGGTTGGTCATAACTTTCCTTCCAAGGAGTAAGCGTCTTTTAATTTCATGGCTGCAGTCACCATCTGCAGTGATTTTGGAGCCCCAAAAAACAAAGTCTGCCACTGTTTCCACTGTTTCCCCATCTATTTCCCATGAAGTGATGGGACCAGATGCCATGATCTTCGTTTTCTGAATGTTGAGTTTTAAGCCAACTTTTTCACTCTCCACTTTCACTTCATCAAGAGGCTCTTTAGTTCCTCTTCACTTTCTGCCATAAGGGTGGTGTCATCTGCATATCTGAGGTTATTGATATTTCTCCTGACAATCTTGATTCCAAACTGTAAGGAGAAGTCCTAAGTCTGTGGGGAAACAGACTTAGGAAACATTGCAACAATGTTGCTAGTATTCAAAACCTTATTTCATACAAGTATACTGCTTTTCCACCGCACTATGCTGGTCTCATAAACAAATTGCGAAGTGTTTTCTCTAGTTTTTGAAAGAGTCTGTGTAAGATTGGTGTTATTTCTTCCTTAAACACTTGGTATTCATTAGTGAAGCCATCAGAGCTTCCAGTTTTCTTTGTAGGAAGGTTTTTTGGTTTGTTTATATTGTGGTAAAATATATATGTAATTTACCATTTTAGCTATTTTTAGGTGTACAGCTCAGTGGCATTCAGCTTAGTCACACTGTTGTACAAACACCACAACCAGTCATCTCCAGAACTTTTTCATCTTCCCCAAACTAAAGCTTTATATCCATTAAATACTGAACTCCTCTTCCCAGTGCCTGACAATACCATTCTACTTTATGTCTCTATGAACTTTTGATCATTCTAGGAACTTCATATGAGGAATGATAAAACATTTGTCTTTTTGCAGTTGGCTTACTTCACTTGTCATAATGCCTTCAAGACTTATCCATGTTGCAGCATGTTCCAAATTCCCTTCTTTTTAAAGCCTGAGTAATGTTCTATTTTATGTGTATATCATAAAAGGATGTCCATTCATCTTTGGTGGACATTTGGATCGTTTCCACCTTTTGTCTATTGTCAATAATGTTGCTATAAACATGATGTACAGTTATCTCTTTGAGTCCCCACTTTCACTTTGTTTAGGTATATATCCAGAAGTAAAATTGGTAGATTGTATGGTAAGTCCATGTTTAATATTTTGAGGAATTGTTGTACTGTTTTTCACAGCAATTGTACCATTTTACATTCCCACCAGCAACTCACAGGGACTCCAGTTTCTCCTTGTCCTTACCAACACTTGTTAATTTCTGAGCTTTTTAAAATGTGTTTTTGTTTAGTCACTAAGTCGGGTCCTACTCCTTTGGAACCCCATGGATTGCAGCCCATGGGGCCTGATGTTTGTTTGCTTTTAATTATAAATTTAATTTACTTAATAAATTTAGGGCTATTTCTATTTTTTCTTGTACTATGTAAGTTATTGGTAAACTGTATTTTTCAAGGCATTAATCCCATTTAATAAAGAAAATAAAATTGTTCACCATATCTCCCTGTTACCTTTTTCCAGGCCTATAAGGTCTATGGTGATGTCTCCTCTTTCCTTCCTGTTATTAGAAATTTGTATTTTCTGAAACACAAATGTTTAGTATCAGTCTTTCCAGAGGTTTATCAGTTTTATTCATATTTTCAAAGAATCAAATTTTGGCCTTGATCTTCCCTGTTTTGTCCATTTTCTATTTCATTGATTTCTGCTTTTATTTTTGATTATTTCCTTCATTCTACTTACTTTTCATCAGATTTACTGTTTTTCTAGTTTCTTGAAATTGAAGGCAAGATCACTGATTTGAGATCTTTCTTCCTTTCTAATAAAAGCATATAAAACTATAAAATTTTCTCTAAACATTGCTTTAGATACATCTCACAAAATTTGATATTTTAAGATTTGATAATTATTCAGTTCAAAATACTTTCTGATTTGCCTTAAGATTTACTAACTCATGTAAATCTTAGACTCATAGGTTGTATAGAAGTACGTTGCTTAACTTCAAAACATTTGAGAATTTTTCTAGATATCTTGTGTTTGGATAAAAAAAGCAAGAATCAATAATCTGCTCCTTCTTTTAAATGTAAACACAGAATATTTTTTAAAAGACATACCCTACACAACACTACACAAGATAGCTGGTGGGGTTATATTAATATCAGACAAAATAGACTTCAATAAAATGACCGTTAATCAAAATAAGGAGGGATATTTATTAATGAGTATTAATGAGTCAGTTCATCAAAAATATTAATATTTTATATTGCTATTGTGGTCAGAAAGCATAGTTTGTATCATTTTAATACATTGGGATTTATTAGGACTTTTTTTTATACACCAGCATATGTGGTCTGCCTTTGCAAATGTTCCATGTTCACTTGAAAGAATGTGTTTTCTGCTGTTATTAGTTATATTGCTCTTTCTGTAAATGTCATTCAGGTCAAGTTGATAATGTTCAAATTTTCTGTGTCCTTACTGATTTTTTGATAATTTGTTTCTGAGTGCTGTTCTGTTTATTACCGAGAGAGCGCTATTAACCTAACCTAGAGTCTGTCATACAGATTGAAGTATGTCAGAAAGAGAAAAACAAATGTTGTATTTTAACACATACATGTGGAATCTCAAAAAATGTACTTATGAGCCTATTTGCAGGGCAGGAATAGAGACACAGATGTAAAGAACGAACTTGTGAACACAGTGGAGGAAGAAGCAGAGTGGGGATGAGAGAGTAGTGTTGGCGTATATGCACTAGCATGTGTAAAGTAGATAGCTAGTGGGAAGCCACTGTGTAGCACAGGGAGCTCAGCTCCCTACTCTGTGATGACCGAGAAGGGTGGGACGGAGGTGGGTGTGGGAAGGAGGCTCCAGAGCAGGGGCTATATGTATACTTAACAGCTGATTCACATTGTTGTAGAGCAGAAGTTAACACAATATTGTAAAGCAATTATACTCAAATTTTTAAAAGTCTCAAGTATTGCTGTGAAATTAATTTTTTTTTAAATTTCTATTTTTGCTTCATGTATTCTGAAGCTCTGTTATCAGGTACATGCACATTTAGGATTGTTATATCTTGGTGAATTGGCTCATCATTATTAAGTGTACTAGTCTTTTTTTAAGTCTACTTTGTCTGTTATTATACCTCCACTGGTATTTTTCATGCAGTGTTTGGATGGTATCTCTTTTTTAATTGTAATATATTTGTATCTTTAAAGTGCTTCTCTTATAGACAGTACAGGTATGCCCTGCTTTTTGAAAGTTTGCTTTACCTACTTCACTTTGATGAAAGACCTATATTGGTACCTGTTTTCACTAAATGAAAGAAATCTGAAGAGGATTTTCACTTTTACAAAAAGAAGTGAAAAGTGGAAATAGCTTTCAGTGTTTGTTTTGCAGTGAGCTGTTATAGAGAGGCAGTGCAAACTCTAACCATCGAGAGTGGCATCTCTGAGCTCCTTCCCTGGGAACTACACTCAGCATCAAGCCACCATAACTTTGAGCACCTGTCTTTACCTTGATTTATTTTGTGCATCTGTTAGCAAGGTGTGTGCTACTTGCTTTTTTGCTTTACACCATTTTGGCTTACAAAAGGTTTCACAGGAATGCTCCACTTTCAGATAGTGGAGGAAACCTGTATATGGTTGCTGCTACTGCTAAGTCGCTTCAGTCGTGTCCGACTCTGTGTGACCCCATAGACGGCAGCCCACCAGGCTTCCCTGTCCCTGGGATTCTCCAGGCAAGAACACTGGAGTGGGTTGCCATTTCCTTCTCCATGTATATGGTTGAGTCTTGCTTTTTTATACAAGTGAACAACCTTTGTCTTTTAACTGGAGTCCATTTACACTTAATATAATTACAGATATGGTTGGATTTAAATATGGCATCTTGCTATTTGTTTTTTCAATTGTTCCATCTTTAGTTTAGATCTCTAGTTTCTCCTTCCTTTCCTGACTTCTTTTGCGTGATTAGAATATTTTTAGCTGTGCTTCTTTGTGCTACTTCAAATAAAACACCACTTATCCATATAATTTCATTATGCATATAATATCTTAGTTAAACTTGTATTCAGTTTAGGGTATGCCAAAAGAGAGTTAATAGAGGGTACACAATGAGAGGGGACTCTCTGGTGGCAGAAACCAACATTCTCTACCATAATTCTTTTGGAAACTGACCCTGCCCTTCTTTTCCATCACAAAATGGAACCATGATCCAGTAAATGTTAAGCTAACACAATAGTCAAGACATTAAGTACATATTTATTTATCATTGCAGTGACTCTAACTGGAGTGTAGCCCGTGTACTGTGCACACAGTGTGCACTTAAAGTACACACTGTCACTTCCTTCTTCCTCTCTATTAGGATATAAGGAGCCCCCTTGAGAAATATGAAGTAACTTTCTTCCAATTAAATTTGTGTCAGACAAGCATCAATTTTGTGTAATCAAACAAGTAATTTGTGAGCAGCTTGATACCACCCTTAGATGTTTACAATTTAGTTGAGAAAGCATTTATGTAATTTTATTACATTTTTATGTTTATTATATAAATTTACTATATATTTAGGGCTTCCTAGGTGGCTCTAGTGGTAAAGAACCTGGCTCCCAGTGCAGGAGAAGTAAGAGACACAGGTTTGATCACTGGGTTGAAAAGATCCCCTGGAGGAGGGTATGACAATACACTCCAGTATCCCAAGGAGATACGAGAATCCCCTGGACAGAGGAACTTGGTGGGCTGTGGCCCATCAGGTCACAAGGAGTCAGACACGAGTGAAGTGACAGCATTCACATGCATGCACTGTATATTTATATAATAAAGATAAAGAGCAATGCAAGCTTGTTGCAGATGATACATAAATGAAATAGATGTTTATGTGGTTAATTAGAGAAGCAGCTGCCTAAGCAGGACAAATTGCCACATGTTTAGGCGCTGGCCACATCATGTTTTTTCTATGGACTAGCCGTCTGCAAGGCACATGCTTCTCTGACATTTTCCTGAATTGCCTAATACCCAATCTGGTTATGGCTTTTTGTCTCCAGCTGTCTATAGAGGTTCCTGGTAATTTATAGTGAGAGAAACTCATATCTTTTTTCCCCCCTCTCTCCCTTTTCTATATATAGTAGATACAGATAAGTATCACATGATTATTTGAAGGATTGAAATTTCATTTTGATTTTTGCTTTCCTGGGCAGAAAACATTTATATCATTTTATACTTTTGAACATGAATTGCCTCTTTTTCTAGGTGTAATCCATTTCTACTCTTCAGCATATGGAAGATTTTATGAATAATATTCAGTGCAGAAAGAGAGCTCTAAAAATAATTGTGCTGGTAGGGTTTTGTTAGTCTTCTGTAGAGCAGTGGCAGGAGAAAAGAACAAAGGCACAGCAGAGGAAAGGTAGTGGTGGGCGGGGCATTGATTTCATTTGCCTCCACCAACGAGCTTGTATTTAGAGAAGGAAAAACAAATAAATAGAAAATCTGCACTAGCTATTGAATGTTTCATTTCTCATCACTGTTAGTCACATTTAAATGGAATCATTGCAGTCTTTTTGGTGTGTATAACTAAGCCTTTTTTCTCTGGAAAGAATATCTTGAATTTTATGTTTAAAAGCACTCTGAGATGTTTTTGACATTCTGCAGTTTGTTTTGAAATTCACAGTCTTAAAACCTTTTGACTTTCACAAGGTGGTAAAGGGTGTACAATACATGTCATTTTTATGCCTAATAGCACTTTGGATAGTGTCTAATGCATATTATATATACATACTTTTTAGCATCTGTTTCTACCTGACCGCTTACAGCATTAGGCTGAATATTGTAATGAACAACTGAATGAGGGTGAAATGCCAAGCAGTATTACAGTGGATTCGTACTAGACAAAATAAGCTCTCTAGAGTCGGACACAACTGAAGCGACTTAGCAGCAGCAGCAGCAGCAGAGCTTATTTTAATACTTTTCCATAAAGATTTTAAGCTGACATATATGCTGGTACATAATTAAAATAACATACTTTTTAAATGTTTAAGTTATTCTCCAGAAATGGAGATAGATTTGGCTAATCAAATGATTATTCTCCTTTTGACCTGGGATTTAAGCATGCTTTTTGTACAGGGAAATCTGTTTTGCAGATGGATTGGTTATTCTTTAAAAATGTATGTATGTGTTATGACTGTTAGAATTAACTGATGGGATCTTAATATGGTATTCACTTGTTTATTTTACCAGTATTTATATTATTCAGCTCAACCCAGAGAATGAGATTAATAAGTTTGTTTTCTTATTTTGCTCCTCTACTTGGGTTTTTGGTCTAGTGGTCATCAAATATTTCCCAGAAATACATTTGCATAGAATTCCCAAAGCAAAATAATAACTTTAAAAAACTTTTTAATATACAAAATCCAGATTCTGGGCTTTCATGCTTTGGCCATGTGCTAAGAATTATATAAGCAAATACCAAGCAAAGCGAAGTTCGTCAAGGCTGTGACTTGTAAAGAATGCCAGACAGTGTTGCACACTCCAGATACTCTTTCCCTTTCTCTTAAGTCTAAATACTTCAGGAGAGAAGCTACCATGCCCATCTTTCATTTAAAAGTGGTTAGTTTTCATGTCCTTTCTCAGTTTGTCATTCTTTTATACCAGTTTTTGGCTTTAGGTAAATAATACATTGTTTAATCCATATTGACTAATTAATTGTTTGAAACTTTCCAGGTACCTATTAGGATGAATGTGATTTGGAGAAATTATATTTCCTGTCCAAGGATGAGAAAAGTACCTCACAGATACCAAAGTGGTTGTCACCCAGTGGCCCCTCTGGGATCAAGGATTTTAACTGATCCAACAAAAGTTTTTGAACATAACATGTGGTGAGTTATCTTTTTAGGTGTGATATAATGTATGTACATTAAGTGTCAGCAGTGTTATTATTTTCATTTAGTGCCAGAAAAAGATTTTTAAAACTCAGCCCTATGTTGTTGAAGTCTAAAAGCCAGGGTAATTCATCCTTACTTGTATGCATGCCAAGTCACTTCAGTTGTATCAGACTCTTTGTGACGCTATGGATAGTAGCCTGCCAGGCTCCTCTGTCTGTGGGATTTTCCAGGCAAGAATACTGGAGTGGGTTGCCAGGTCCTCCTCCAGGGGTTCTTCCCTACACAGGGATTGAACCTGCATCTCCTGCATTGTCAGTTGGGTTCTTTTACCACCAGTGCAAGTAAGGATCTGGAGTGGCTCCTAACCCTACCTCTATCCCTCAGAAGCAATACTACGGAAAGATCAGCTGACAAATCACTACTAAACTCACTAGGCAACTCACTAGGCAAAAGTTGAGAACAAATCCTTGAAAATACATATTCTTATCTATTAGAGAAGAATTTTAGGTCTTAGCAGAGCAGGGGAAATCGTGGGGCTCACCATTTTCCAGAGTTCCATGCTGAATTGAGGGAACTGTCCAAAGCCCAGGGGAATCCCCCACTTAGGAATAGGGCACATCCTAACTAGGTAAAGTGAAACCTAGCATAGGACTTAATCTCAAAAAAGAAAAACGCAGACCCAGACCCTCATAAAGTCTGCCCACTACTCAGTAGAGTTTTCCCTTCTCCCCTACCTCTGACACCCTCAGATTACCAGAAAAGTGCAGAAAATACATAATACCCAGCCTTCAAACAGAAGCTTACTGAGAAAGATAAAAGAGAATTTATCTGCCAACAAAACATAAAGGAAAGAAGGAATGAAGGAGAAAGAACATAGCATGCATTATGGATTAGTTTGCATTTTCCAGTATTTTATGTAGAGGGAATCACAATATATGCTCTGTTTTTTGTCTGGCCTCTTTTACTAGGGATAATGTTTGTAGATTTATACATGTTGTTGCATATATCAATAGTTTGTTCATTTTATGACTAATAGAATATATAAAAAGCCCTCAAAATTCAGTAAACAAACAACCTTATAAAAATGGGCAAAATATTGAACAGACACTATACCTAAGAACATACACAGGTAACAAGCATATGAAAAGATACTCAAACACCATTAGTCATTGCTACTGCTGCTACGTCACTTCAGTCGTGTCCGACTTTGTGTGACCCCATAGACGGCAGCCCACCAGGCTCCCCCGTCCCTGGGATTCTCCAGGCAAGAACACTGGAGTGGGTTGCCATTTCCTTCTCCAATGCATGAAAGTGAAAAGTGAAAGTGAAGTCGCTCAGTCGTGTCTGACTCTAGCGACCCCATGGACTGCAGCCCACCAGGCTCCTCCATCCATGGGATTTTCCAGGCAAGAGTACTGGAGTGGGGTGCCATTGCCTTCTCCGCCATTAGTCATTAGGGAAGTGCAAATTAAAATCACAGTGAAATACCACTACATTTTCATTAGAATAACTAAAATTCAAAATACTGTACCAATACTGTTGGTGAAGATGTGGAGGAACTGGAATTTTCATACACTGCTGTGGGAACATAATACAATCACTTTGGAAAACAGCTTCGCGGCTTCTTTAAAAATTAAACAGGTACCCTGTATATGATTTAGCCATTCCATTCCTAGATATTTATCCAAGAGAAAAGAAAGCATATATCCATACAGATACTTTTACATGATTGTTCATAGCAGCTTTATTTGTAATAATCAAATTTGGAAACAATGCAAATAAATATCCATCAATAGGTAAATGGATAAACAAATTGTAATAGACAGTAAAGAATCGCCTGCATTGTGGGAGACCTGGGTTCGATCTCTGGGTTGGGCAGATCCCCTGGAGGAGGGCATTGAATGGAAGAAGCTAGAAATAAAGAATGTGTACTTTACTTTTACTAGACTAGAAAATGCAAACTAATCTGTAGAGGCAGACGACAGATCAGTGGTTGATGGTGAAGCAGTAGATGGGTGTAACGAGAAGGAGAAGGGTGGAAGGGAGGAGATACAAAAGGGCACAAGGAAACTTTTGAGGGTGATGGATAATAGTCATTATCTAGGTTGTGGTGATGGTTTCATGAAGATTACATTTGTCAAACTTATCAAATCGTACACTTTAAATATATGCTGTATGTCAATTGTATCTCAAAAAGGCCTTTAAAAATATGGTTTATATCCATACATTGGAAAATAATGTAGCAGTTAATAAAAATAAGAAAGATCCATGTGTATTGATATCAAGAGTTGGCTATGATACGTCATTAAACAGGAACAAATTGCAGAAAGGTATCTCTAGTATGGCCTCATTTTTATTAAGAAATTTCTATATGTCTACTATATGTATATTCATATCTTTGTTTTTAAATACTCAGAGAAATGTCTGAAAAGGTCCCCATCATACTGATAATGGTGTTTATCTCAGGGATGGGCATGGGGATAAGAGATAAGGTAGAGATAAAACTTTATAAGCATTAGTATTATTTGCATTTTGATTTTTTAAAAAGAATGCCCCCATATACCTATTCCCATCTTACTGTCTATCTTATAATCTTTGTTTTTTAATAATCTGTTACAGCTCCTCATCGTTAACAATTCTGAGTTACACCAAATCTTCATCTTCAAATCCCCAGTTCACAGGCTAATAGATATAGGTTGTTAGTAAATGTTTAATGAGAGGAGTGAATTTTTTTTTCCAGCAACTGTGGACTCTATTACATTTTATGCAGAAGTGAGAAGGCATTGGTTCTTTTGTGTATCTTTTGTAAATCATACCTTCCTAAGTGAGAAACTGAACTGTTAATAAAAACAATCAATTTAAATGTTTATTACAGCCAAAAAGATAAGTGGAAATCCAGGAGTCAGAATTATAAATTAGTGTCAATAGTAGAAAAGATTTAATTGAAGTTAATTCAGTTATTGTCTGATATATCTATAACAGCTATCTTTTATCCACCCAAGATATTTTTTCACCAATTATCTCTAAAATCAGGATATTTCTTAAAATTGATAGCATCTTACTGTTGTAATTGGAAGTGTTTTTTCTTTCGTACTGGTACAGAAAATAATGGTATCTTAGATTTGATGAAATAGGATAATTATAATTTCAAAGTACATAATCTTAGTTGTATGCTGTTTTGAGAACTATTACACTTATTTTACTAATACTAAAACTGAGAGACACAGAAAATCTAAATTACTTTCCACTGCCATATATCAAGATTAACATTTGAGTATTTGTTATATTGTTAGAAAAGCATGAAAACCTTTTGTTATGTGGATAAATTGGCAACAGAAATAGAAAGTTGACCCAGAAAGAAGTACATGTGAACACATGGGAAAATATACAACAGTAAAAGAAATACAAATCAAAACAATTTGGTACCTTTTTAGATCTACTAAACTAACGCCAAGAAAAAAAAAAGAGCGAGAAATTTAAGGTAACACCCAATCCTGGTAGCTTTGTAAGTTAATACAATCTGGTTATATTTCTGTTTATTTTTTGACTCATCTGTTCTTTTATTTTCCTCTACTAACTTTTTGACTATACATCTTAAAGTTATTTTTTAGATGTTATTTTAGAGCAACAGTTTCAAACATTGTGGTCTTAGGACCCCTGTACACTGTAAATCATTGAGGACACCAAAACTTTTTTTTATGTGGACTGTATATATTGATATGTTCCATATTAGAGATTGAAACTGAACATTTAAAGTATTAATTCATTTTAAAACAATAATAAATTCATTATATGTTCATATAAATTACATATTTTAATGAAAATATTTGTGTGTTCCCAAAAAATGTAGTTCAAGGAATGGCATTGTTTTAAATATTTGAGAGTCTCTTTAATATCTGACAATGGAAAAAGCTGGATTCTTATATCTGCTTCTTCATTCAATCTGTTATATCATGCTGTTTAGGTTGAATTATATAAAGAAAATTTGGCCTCACACAAATATGTACTTGTAAAGGAGAAGAGTTTTATAATAGACTTTTATGATGAGTTTATAAGCACGATAAGTTTATAAGTTTAGTAGCAGTTTCTTAGTTGCAAATATGGAATATGAAACCATATCAGTGAACTTCTGATATTCTGCTATATTATAAACCATTGTTGCACCATATACTTTGAATGAATCTTTTTTTAAACCTAGGTATCATTTTATAATATCACACATGGATAATTTGGAAAGTTTGGTTCCCTGTTTTATGTAGATCCATATGACACATTTCACTAATAATCAGAAATCACATTTATTAATACACTATTATTCCCATCAGGAAATATCTTTTTAAGTATTGAAAGCTATCAAACTCATGGCGGTGGACACAGTTTATCCAAGATTCAAATTTTTGTTTGAAAGCACAAAATTTATCTTTGACAGCAAATACTGTCCTTAAAGCTCATTTCATTTACTTTTAAGATGCCAAATACTCAAGTCTGAATAGCTGTAGTTTGTCTACGGTTGCTTTTTCAAGTAAAAATAGCATTCCATGAAAAAAGCACCTAATTCACTTCACAATGCAAACAATCGTACAAGTGCTTTTCTACAAGTCAGTCATCTGTCTTCAGTGTGCAGCTTTTTGCATGCTTCCCAACACATTCTCCAGTGAATTGAATTTTTTAAAACAAAAACTAGTACATTCTTTATCATCCCCTGACTGGTGGTATAGAATTGATGACTGCTAGTACAGATCTTCCTTGACTTACAACGGGGTTATGTACAAATAAGTTGAAAATATTGTAAGTCAAAAATCCAATTAATATATCTAACCTACCAAACAGAATTTAGCCTGTCCTACCTTAAACATGCTCAGCACATTTACATTAGCCTACAATTGGGCAATATCATCTAATACCACACATATTTTTTAATAAATTGTTGAGTATATTGTGTAATATATTGAAGGCTGTACTGAAAGTGAAAAACAGAAGGTTGTATTTGTACAGAATGGTTCTAAGTGTATTGATTGTTCATCTTTGTGATCACATGGCTGACTGGGAGCTGCAGGTCACTGCCAGTGCCTAGCATCATGAGACAGTATTATACCACCATGATTAGCCCAGAAAAAGACCACGATTCCAAGTACGATGTCTACTAAATGCATATCACTTTTGCACCATCATAAAGTCGAAAAATCACAAACTGAACCATCATAAATCAGAGATCATCTATACACTTTGGTGCTACTGCCTCGTTTCATACTTGGGCAATTGCAGTTTTACCCATCGTTGCTTTTATACCATCAGTGCAAATGTTGCACAGTGAAAAATGCAAGTGACAGTATTATTATGAAAATAGTTTTGACTTAATGAACTACCTGAAAATGGGTCACACTTGGAGAACCACAATTCTAGACATTGCAGTGTGCTTCCTCAACTTCATACAAGTCCACTTAGAATTAATGTTTTACAACATTGTATGTCAGTAAAATGTAAAAACCTTACAACAGTGTGTTTCTACTTATTCATTCAGAGTTTGCTTTATTGTGGTTATATAGTTTACTGCTATAGCCCTCTAGTGGCTCAGACAGTAAAGAATCTGCCTGCCATGCAAGAGATGTGGGTTCAATCCCAGGGTCAGGAAGATCCCCTAGAGAAGGGAATGGAAACCCACTCCAGAATTCTTGCCTGGGGAAGGAATCTCATGGACAGAGGAGCCTGGGAGGCTACAGTGCATGGGGTTGCAAAGAATCAGACACAGCTGAGCAACTAACACATACTTTTACTTCTATACATGTCATAAACTTTGTAATTCCTTATTTTTGCTGTATATAGTTAGTAATTTTTAAGAGGAATTAAGAAAGAATTTTTAAAAATATTGTCTTTTATACTTCGTCACATATTCATCGCTTGTGGTCTCTTGAGTCTACCTCAGTGTCTATGTGGTACCATTCTCCTTTAGTCTGAAAAAATTTCTTGTCATGTAGATTCTGCTGGTAACAAATTCTCTCAAGTTTTATATACCTGAAGATATCTCTGTTTTTAAATTTTGAAAGATATCCTCACTGCATATATAAATCAAGGTTGACAGATGTTTTTCTTTTTTAAATTTTTATTGGAGTATAATTGATTTACAGTTTTGTGCTAGTTTCAGGTATACAGCCAAGTGAATCAGTTATACATATGCATATATCCACTCTCTTTTAGGTTCTTTTCCCATGTAGGTCGTTACAGAGTATTGAATAGAGTTCTCTGTAATGTATAGTCGGTCCTTATTAGGTATCTATTTTATATACAGTGGCATGTACGTGTCAGTGTCCCAGTTTATCCCTTCTCCGATCCCCCCACCCCCTCCCCCGGTAACCATAAAAGTTTGTTTTCTAAATCTGTTCTGAATCTAATGTGGTTCTTATTTCTATAGCGTGGCATTTTGGGGGTCTTAACTGAATACCCAAGGTGTTCAGAATGGTCTCTGGCTTAGCCAGAGCTCTAGCATCTCCAAGCACCGCACTGCACAATCTATGCAGACTTCAGTGGCCCTCCTCTTTGTCCAGCCCTCTCTTCTTCAGTATTCCGCCACACAAAGCCTCACCATCTCAGTGGCTCTGAACCCTGATTTCTGCCTTCTTAACTCACAAAGCTGTCACTCAGTGAGACAGCCAGGCTCTTCTTGGAGTCCCCTCTGTACCACAGTCTAGAACATGTCCTAGACAGAAAGCCAGAGTAAATTGGGGAATGACCTTTTGTCTTTCTCTTCTTTTAAGGATCACAGTCCTGTGCTGTCTGAAGTGTAGTCCAGTGCCTAAAAAGAGTTGCTTCATATACTATTTTATCCAGATGTATTATAGTTTATGCAGAAAGATAAGCCTATTTCTAGGTACTCTGTCATGGTCCAAATCACAGATCCTATACAACAGTTTTAAGTCCTGTTAATAATTATGAAGATTTTATAGCTCTATAGAAAAGTGTTTGTGTGTATCCAAACATATAGGAAGGGAACTTGAAAAATTAAGAATTGTTAATTGATTAGGATATTTAAACAAAAGGTCAGACTTCAGATTTTTCTGTTACTATAATTGTGACTACGTAATAAAAATGACTTTGTTATGAAATTAAAGATTATTGAAATAGTTTTAGGCTGAAACTATTTAACTTTATTTCTTCCTTTTACTTTAGAATATTTTATTTTTAATTTCACTAGGCACCTAATACATTCCTTAAATTTATCTTTAAATTATATTCTGTAATAACACTTTTACATACACAGTAAATGACAAAGACAAAACATTTTATATGCATAGCTTACACTGGGTACTTTGTTTTATATCTAACTGATTGTTAAAAATTATAGTAGGAAGTGGCACCACGTTCAGCAGAGTTTTCTATAAGTAGGATCCTCAGAAACATTAGTACCCAAGCTAAGTGACTGTGGAGAGCATGTGTGTGTGTTTTAACTTTTTGAAACCAAACCAAATGCACGATTATTTAGATTGTTATTGTCATCAACTTAAAGCTAAGCAAGGAACCATCACTTGTACTATGTATCAGTTCAGTTCAGCCGCTCAGTCGTGTCCAGCTCTTTGCGACCCGATGGATTGCAGCACACCAGTCTTCCCTGTCCATCACCAACTTAGGGAGCCTACTCAGACTCATGGCCATTGAGTCAGTCCAACCATCCAACCATCTCATTCTCTGTCATCCCCTTCTCTTCCCACCTTCAATCTTTTCCAGCATCAGGGTCTTTTCCAGTGAGTCGGTTCTTCACATCAGGTGGCCAGAGTATTGGAGTTTCTGCTTCAGCATCAGTCCTTCCAATGAATATTCGAGGTTGATTTCCTTTAGGATTGACTGGTTTAATCTCCTTGCAGGCCAAAGGACTCTCAAGAGTCTTCTCCAACACCACAGTTCAAAAGCATCAATTCTTCAGCGCTCAGCTTTCTTTATAGTCCAACTCTCACATCCATACATGACTACTGGAAAAACCATAGCTTTGAAGAGATGGACTTTTGTTGGCAAAGTAATGTCTCCGCTTTTTAATATGCTCTCTAGGTTAGTTATTGCTTTTCTTCCAAGGAGCAAGCATCTTTTAATTTCATGGCTGCAGTTACCATCTGCAGTGATTTTAGAGCCCAAGAAAGTAAAGTCTGTCACTGTTTCCATTGTTTCTCCATCTATCTGCCATGAAGTGATGGGACCAGATGCCATGATCTTAATTTTCTGAATGTTGAGTTTTAAGCCAACTTTTTCACTCTCCTTTTTCACTTTCATCAAGAGGCTCTTTAGTTCTTCTTCACTTTCTGCCATAAGGGTGGTGTCATCTGTGTATCTGAGATTATTGATATTTCTCCCAGCAATCTTGTTTCCAGCTTGTGCTTCATCCAGCCCATCATTTCACGTGATTCATTCTGCATATAAGTTAAATAAGCAGGGTGACAATATACAGGCTTGACATACTCCTTTCCCGATTTGGAACCAATCCATTGTTCCATGTCCAGTTCTAACTGTTTCTTCTTGACCTGCATATAGATTTCCCAGGAGGCAGGTCAGGTGGTCTGGTATTCCCATCTCTTTAAGAATTTTCCGCAGTTTGTTGTGATCCACATAGTCAAAGCCTTTGTACTATGTACTATGTATATAGAAGGAATATAAAATTGCACACACACGGACACATATGAACTGAACTCATAGGACTTATGACTACTCCAAAATTATGATTTTATTCTACTAGCCATGTTGTGAAAATTTTCTTTTTAAAAATCCTGTCTTTTTAAGATTTTTTTTTCTCAAATTCAAGTTTTCAGGAGAAATACTCAATATATTTTATATTTTCTTCTCAATTCTCTTATTTAGGAAAACATATTCTTTTTTATTATAAAGATTGCTGGGTTTTCTCCCAAAGGATAATGTAAAGTTTTAATGGCCATTGTTATATATCTTAAACATACAGTATAGTTTTTTATAAATATTTTTTAAATTATCTCTAATTGAAGCAGTTTTAAAATATTAAGGAAATTTTAAGGCAGTTACTCTTTTTTTTAACTTTTTATTTTGTATTGGGATGTAACCAATTAACAATGTTGTGATAGTTTCAGGTGAACAGTGAAGAAACTCAGCCATACGTGTACATATATCCATTCTCCCCCAAACTCTCCTCCCATCTAGGCTATAAGGCAGTTATTCTTAATTCCATAATTCTACTATAATTGTTTTTATTTTACCCAGTGTGTGTGTGTGTGTGTGTGTGTGTGTGTGTGTGTGTAGTTGTGATTATAATACATTTACAGTTTGGGGACCTGCATTTTAACCTCATGCTATTTCATATACACTTTTCCATATTTTTAAATAATCTTCATATGTATCATTTTAAATGTCTACATAATATTCCTTTGAGTTACAATAATTTTTCCATTATCCTATCACTGAGGTTGTTTACAATTTTTTGCTATTATATTTGGTATTCCAGTGAATACTGTTGTACAGGTACTTTCCTGTTTTATTGGCTTCATTACAATAAATTCCCAGAAGTATAATTTGCAAGTCAAACAGTATAAACCATTTTATTCCTTTAGTTGTGGTGGTGGTGGTTGTTAAATACCTGATTATTTTCAGTTTGTTTGTTAGTTAGCTGTCTCTATGCTTAAATTGTATTATAGTTGTATTTATTATAAACCTGAATGATTCTTATTGCTGTCTGTTGGGCTTGGGTATACATGAATCAGAGTCTTCTAATATAAGAACAGCCATAAAGCAGCAGGTCTGGAGGAAGTCCCCATAAATACAGTAGAAACATTTTATAGGTTTCTGAGGGGATTCTGTAACTATATAGTGGAAAATCTGTTCTGTTGGGGCTTAGGGTATAATATTCTCCTCACTTAGCAGTTAAGAAAATGAAGCAACATAAAAAACAGTGTAAGGAAGTTAGAGAAGTTTAAGAAATAACTGAATCTATTAAATACTCAGGAAGAAGCAAGTTTTACAATTTAAAACAAATGTGTAAAGCTAAAAACCACATATACTCTCTTTGTCTCAGAGCTTGATTTTTTTAACAGGAAAATGGACTGTTCTATTTGCCTTCTTATATATTTTTAGAAATTTACAGATGAGAAACTTATCCCCAGCTTTAATAATACTATTTTTTTCAACAAATGATTTCTTGCCTTTAATGTCATAACTGTCATCTAATAATATTCTCTGTAATTTTTATGTACAGAATATAAAATGTATTTATCAAGTCCAAGTTATATATGTGATTGCTCACACATATTAAAATAAGTCAAAGGAAAAATTTGTTTCAATCTCATTCATTAAAGCAAGTGATAAAGCTGTTTAGTGATTATTTGGTTTGTAAGTAATTGGGTTTTTTAAATAACATCTGTGAAACTCTGATTTTTACATTATCATATACTTTTCCTAGGAACTTCAGTATATTGGTTCTGATTCGTCTAATAAGTAATTTCTCACCTTTCACTGGTGTATTTATAACCAGGTCACTAGAATATACCCTGTCATATCTGATTGCATAAGCATGACTTAAAATAGTACCAAGCTTGTCATCATTCCACCCAAAGCAACCCCTTATTCTGTCATTGGTGCCCCCACTTTCCTCAGTACTCAGTTTTAATACCTTAGAATCATTCCTGACTCTCAGTCTTCTCTCCCCTCAATATCTAGTTAATCTCCAGATCAACTCCCTCTACTCTTCCTTTCTGTTTTCCATTGCCACCACCTTAGTCCTGAGACTCATTACTCCTATACCACTGCAACAGACTTGAATTTTGCATATGTAATTTTATTGTTTAGAAAAGTGGTTTATTCCAGGAAATTGTATCACTTACTACTTATAGTCTTACCTATTGCAAAAAAAAAGAAATGCAGATTTTGAAAAACAAAACAAAAAATCACCTTTTTTGTATAAAGTTACTTATATTTCAAGAAAAGTATTTTGGTAGCAGAAAATAATATTCTCTCATATAGAGTAAATTATGAACCTGAAAATACTTATTTCTAGAAAGTGCCAGATCTTAGAAGGATGACCTTTTAATATGCTGTGTCAAGTAGTCTATCATTTAAACATAAGTAAATCCATACACAGAAATTAAGGCAGCTAATAAGAAAAGTGTAAAAGGACTATTAAAAAACTTTTAAAGAATGCTAATACATAGATTAACAAAAAGATTAAGCTTTAGAATAAAACACAGGAAACCATCATAGTGCTCCTGGGACATTACTTCAGCAATCAGTTCCAAAAGGTGGCTGGGGCTTGCAACACAACCAAATTTAAACAGAAGAACTGTAGGAGTTACAGGATTATACCAGCACTGTCAGAAGGAACATCTGACACAAAATACATTCATTTGGTATGGGATTTGTTTGTATCCTCTGTCTTTGACTAATCTAGAACGAAAGATGTATCCCTTGGCACTCTTTTTCTGCCTTCTTCAATTATAAAACACGTTTTATAATCTTTATTTTTTTGAAAGGGATCACATGCAATGGTCAAAAGAAGAAGAAGCAGCAGCCAGAAAAAAAGTAGAGGAAAACTCAGCTGTGCGAGTCCTTTTGGAAGAGCAAGGTAAGCAGCTATATGTAGCTCCTGGAGCCTGGCTTTTCTGTTTGACCTCCCACTGATTCAGTTCACACCTTAGTCTCTCTTCCTCCTGATTGCGTCACCATTTGTTCTTAGCTTCTGCCTATGCTAATTTACTTGTTCCTTTAGGATAATTCCCAGTCATTCCAGTGTGGTGAAACCAAAGTTAATGAAATAAATTACGTACTCACCCTATATGTACTTGCTCTTTTGGTAGTCATATTATTGCTTTCTCTGGGAGATAGGTAAAGGTGGCATTTCAAGCAAGATAGGAAAACACAATTTTAAAAATTTCCTTGTTGTTATGTATCTTTTAGTATGCTATTGTGCATTCAACTGCTGGGAATATTCAATGAATTCAAAAACTTTGAGCAAAGAAGGTAAAGTCATATCAAAATGTTGCTGGTCTTTTAAGATGAACACAAAGTTTCAATAATGATTTAAGTTATTTTTCTTGGAGGCCTTTGATATTTAGAGTTTAATTTAGGTAGGCCTTTCCAACCTTCAAAAATGGTCTCTAAAATATTGCCCTATTGTGTAATCACCAAGCCAGAAAATAATAAGTATGGGTGAAGATGTGGAGAAAGGAAACCCTTGTGCACTATTGGTGTAATTATAAAATGGTACAACCTCTACTGAAAACAATATTTAAGTTCCTCCAAAAATTAAAAATGGAACTACCATATGATCTGGCAGCCCCACCTCTGGATATATAGTCAAAAGAATTGAAAGAGATACCCAAAAGGTCTTGAAGGAATATTTGCATACCTTTGTTCATAGCAACACTATTCACAGTAGGCAAAAGGTAGAAATAGCCCAAAATTCCAGCAGATAAATTGATAAACAAAATGTGGTCTATTCATATGGAATATTATTCAGCCATAAAAAGAAATGGAATCCCACATGCCATATAATCTGGATGAACTTTGAGGACACTATGTTAGGTGAAATAAGCCAGTCACAAAAAAGGCAAATACTATATGAGTCCACTAATATGAGGTATATCAATAACCTCAGATATGCAGATGACACCACCCTTATGGCAGAAACTGAAGAACTAAAAAGCCTCTTGATGAAAGTGAAAGTGGAGAGTGAAAAAGCTGGCTTAAAGCTCAACATTCAGAAAACAAAGATCTTGGCATCCGGTCCCATCACTTCATGGCAAATAGATGGGGAAACAGTGTCAGACTTTATTTTTCTGGGCTCCAAAATCACTGCAGATGGTGACTGCAGCCATGAAATTAAAAGACGCTTACTCCTTGGAAGGAAAGTTATGACCAATCTAGATAGCATATTCAAAAGCAGAGACATTACTTTGCCAACAAAGGTCTGTCTAGTCAAGGCTATGCTTTTTCCTGTGGTCATGTATGGATGTCAGAGTTGGACTGTGAAGAAGGCTGAGCACCGAAGAATTGATGCTTTTGAACTGTGGTGTTGAAGAAGACTCTTGAGAGTCCCTTGGAGAGTCCCCGCAAGGAGGTCCAGCCAGTCCATTTTGAAGGAGATCAGCCCTGGGATTTCTTTGGAAGGAATGATGCTAAAGCTGAAACTCGAGTACTTTGGCCACCTCATGTGAAGAGTTGGCTCATTGGAAAAGACTCTGATGCTGGGAAGGATTGGGGGCAGGAGAAGAAGGGGACGACAGAGGATGAGATGGCTGGATGGCATCATTGACTCGATGGACGTGAGTCTGAGTGAACTCCGGGAGTTGGTGATGGACAGGGAGGCGTGGCGTGCTGCAATTCATGGGGTCGCAAAGAGTTGGACACGACTGAGCGACTGATCTGATCTGATCTGATCTGATAAATGAGTTTTCACAAAAATCAGTGAATTTTCCCAATACCCTTATTAAGAAACAGAAAATTATCAGTAATCCAGAAACTTCCTCATGCTGTGTCCCAAATTACTTTCCTAAACCCCTAAGACTCCACATAGAGCACCCACTATTCTGGCTACTAATACCATAAATTATTTTTTCCAGAACAACTTGGTTCTGGTCACCATCATTTCTCAATCACTTATGTAGCAATATCAGTGTACCTGTTAGCTAGAACAAGAGGCAGCAAACTGTGGCCATGGGCCAAATTCAGCCCACTGTCTGTTTTTATAAATAAAGTTTTATTGGAGCACATACTCATTTGTTAACATTGCCCATGGCTGCTTTAGAGGTATATCTAAACAGCTGAATAGTTGAAAAGACTCTATATAGCCCACACAGACTACTTATTATCTGGCCCTTTACAGAAAAAGTTTGCCAACCCCTGAGATAGAATTTTGTTTCCACATTCATCAGCGGTCTTGAAATTCCCCAGGGAGAAATGTTTGCATTCCTCCTCTGTTCAAGCCAAGTATAGTAAAAATCACTAACCCCACTGGTAGTTAACTATTGTTCTGGTGACTTTAGTCTACACTTGAGGCTAAAGTTTGAAGCAAAGGGTGCTGTTGAAACTGAGCTAGTGAAACAGCCCTCATTAACTGTCCTTTACCAGTGAAGGGGGCAGTGTGGCCCTATCTTATCCTCTGCTATCATTTGCTGTCCCTCAGAGCTAGTTTTCCTTCCTTACCGTAAGCATGAACGTGTCCTGAAGGATGAACAGGAAAGGAGAGCACCTGATCCACAGTGGAACCATTCTATTTTTATGAGCTCCAGCCATGCAGTCCCAGAATGGGATGTGGCCAGGGAGTGTTGGGGTTGGATTTGAGAGTGCATACCAGTGGCAATTCTGCTTACAAATCAGCCAACATTGCATTCCTTTGCAGGAACTCTGTCACACTGTTTCTGAGGAAGTATAATTTTGCTTCTTTGCCAGCAGCTGCACAGACATATTTTCCACATTACTCAAGCTTCTGCTAGTGGCCACCTGGATATGACAGAGAGAATCAAGCCTAAACAGAATTAAAAGATATCAGTCATCTTAATTCTTTTCCAGGAAGTTAAAAATTATCCATAGTTTATTTCCTGAGAATATGAAAAACCAAGGATTTTTTTTCATGCTCTTTTGAATATTTCTGTTTAGAACATAAATAGATGAGCAGTGCTGATAATGTTCCCTTAAAGTGCTCTATATGTGGCTGCCTATTTTGGCCCATTTATGTTAACAATGAACTTGAGTGAAGCTAATGAGGAGGTTATTTTCAGGCCTTGGAAACCGCAGTAAAGGAAAATGACAGTTCCCACAGAACCATAATGTGACTGAAATAGAAAGGTGGTGACTGGCCCTTCTCTATAGAAGCAGGAAAAGCAAGCTGGAGAGGACTGATGATACTCCTTTGAAGCGTTTGGTTTGCGTATTAGCATGTCCAGTCTCTTTCTGAGCAAGTTTTCTGGCTGCTGTGGAGACACAGAACAAAAGAATTCATTTAAAAATGCCTCCCAGTGATCGAGGCTTCTGTTGGGTCCCTACCCCCATAACACTCCTCAGTGCAGTGGACTTTATACATGTCAGAGAACCGCTACAAGGAGAGGAACCCACAATGAGGGTGACCATTACATCACACTTAAGCAAGGTTGCACAGAGCAGCAACCAAGGCAACTGCTGCGCGTGGCGAAGAAAGAAAGAAAACTTCTGTCCTGAGGAACCATGTTGAGTGACAGGACGTTACAGTGAGACCAGATACATACCAGCCCCCCACTCCAGTCTCCACCAGGGATCATCAACCTGCAGGTCTGCAGAAGCCCTTGGTGAGGCTCCTAATTGGATATTTAATGTCTCTGATGTATATAGGTCAAGGTGAAGAGATCCATTTAAAAGCTCTATTCCCAAATGTTGTGAAAACCCAAAGGAAGCTATGACCCGGTTCTTCTCCCACTGCCCCTGTTAACCACTGTCTCTCTCTTTTTTGTATATATTTATTTTTATTTGTTTGGCTGCACGGGTTCGTAGTTGTGGCATGTGGGATCTTATTCCCCAACCAGAGATCAAACCCAGGCCCCCTGCATTGGGAGCACAAAGTCTTAGCCACTGGACCACCAGGGAAGTCCCTACCATCTCTTCTTATCCAGGAGGGTCCTAAATCTTTGAAAAAGCCAATTTTATCTCATCGCAAAGTATTCCACTTACAGAATAGTATATAGCATGAGCCTTGTGTATTGATTTTGTCTTACTTATTTTAATGCCACTAGGAGGAGGTGCTGATTGTTCTCCCATGCTGACCAGCTCTCTGGCACCTTCCTTTTGGTCTCTGTGTGTCAGTCTCTCCTGTCACTCCCATTTCCCATTTCTCGTCTATTGTCTCAGCTGTTGGTGAGAACTGAAGTCCGGAAACACCCTCACAATTCTGAAAGTAAGAACTTATCTGTCACGAGTGAGACAGTATTTTGCTGTACAGTGGCGGACATTTTCATTCCTGTGATTAAAACGTAAAGCATCTAGGCTATCATTAGCAATATTTCTTTCAATTAGATGCTCAGATTAATGATTTGTGATTCCACATTTCCTTTTGGTAATTTATTTTAAATTTTATAATAGTTCAGATTTCTTTTTAAAGCAGATTAATTCAGAGAAATGAGAAAGATACATTTGGCAGTTTTTGAGTTAATATGATTATGTTTTTAATTTCCTAAAAACATTTCCAGTGTGTTATATCTCAGCTGGTAATTTAGCAAGTGTAATGGGTTTTTTAAACTTAATAACAAATGCAGCTGCCATTTTTACTTTAAAATACCCTTGTAAATAACTACGTACCTAGGGTGAGTTACCTATGTCAAGAAAATTAGTAAAAGAATCCCACTATACCTTCCTTTGTGAATACCTTGCCACTTGAGAGTGTCCTGTGTGAGAAAAAATAAAGTAGCTTAAAGTTTTGTGTGCTGATAAATTTAGAGTACTTGTTTTTAGGTCAGCTTTGGTTGTTAATTTCATACTGTGCTCAGACTTTAAATTTCATAACTTAAGAGTTTTATTTTATTAGACAATTAACTTTATCAATGACATGTGGAAATTTCCAACTTTGACAGCTTAGGTGTTTGTGTAATTGCTGTACAAAAACAGCTTTAAAATGACTTTTGTTACATTGCAACTTAGAATAAATTTTCATAATTTGTACTAATATGTCAGATACATAGGTGGTTTAATTCACTTTTTTTAGTTGTGATATTCAGTGTGATTCAGAGTGAATTCTGAATATTTAAGTATGGTTAGTGTGTCATAGGCTTTCTTCCCCTCAGCAGTATTGAATTGAATAAATGAATAATTGAGAAGTTGTTTCATCTGACTGTAGTTAAACAGATCACTACACCTCTTTTATCGCCGTTGGCATAGAGCAATTAACTCTGAGTTGGTAACCTAAGAAAGTGAAGGGAAATTTTTATCCTCCAGGAAAAATTGATATCCCTGTTTAAAAAGTCAGCTGGACAAGATATAGACAAGGCTGATTTCTCCACATTATATTCTTTTATCATTATTGGATTTACCATGAGTGAAACAGAGGTTTAAACTAAACTTTTCTCTCATGGTCAGAAAAGTCACTCATCCAGTTCCCCTGATACCACAGATACTCTTGCAGTTCACAAAATTAAATTAAACATTGGATGTGTTTACCTTGTCTCACAGCCATAATTATGAGTTTGATTGAGCTTCCTTGGGGTCTCAGAAGCTGTTATACATTGCTGGGAACTGTGGAATTGTCAGCATTGATTGAAGGTACTGCTGAAAGCACAACTTGAAAACACACACAAAAAAAGAAACCCCCAAAACCCAGTTCCAGTCCAGTAGCCTTTATCCAAGCCCATTCTGTTTTGTTTCTGTTTTGTTGCTGTCCCACAAACCCATCTATTCTCATAGAACATTTTATGTTCCCATTGCTCATCATAATTTCATTATGCAGCCTTGCATAGTTTATTGTTTATATAATTCAAATGGAGTTTAATTAATTCTGTATTTCTGATCTGCCTTTATGTAGGTTCACTCCAATCAGCATTATTTTTACTGTTCTGTTATACTGATTATAAGTCATACTGAGGTTTTAATTTCAACTTGATGCTTCATAATATGAGGAAGTACAAAATCAGGAAAACATTATTTTCAGAGGTATTTTGGAGGAGGTTAATCTTGATTTTGTGTTAGAAGGCAATATAATGGTTAACAGCATAAAGTCTGATAGACTTAGTTCAGGTCCTAGCTCTGGTGGATGACCTTGGGCAAATTTTTTATCCCCTCTAACCTTGAACTTCTTTGTCTATAATAATACGTATGTCTGAGAGGTATTGTTAGGATTAAATGGGGAAAAAAATCCAAGTAAGGCATTTGACATAGTGCCTGGCACAAAATAAACACTCAGTATATACTATTGTTGCTATTTTTAATGCTGCTGTTATTGGTACAATGATTTATGTGATTGTTTGTTTGTTTTCTCCTAATTCCTGAGTGGGAAATACTTGAAAAAGCTTGAAAGTATATATATTAGCAGACTGTGACCACCATCTTTTAGTAGTAATCAGATCCTTTTTAAAGATTGGATAAGCTCGGGTTGAATTTAGGTGCTTGATATATTTAGTATCTGAACCAGATTCTAGTCACCTCACTGCAGGTTTATTTTCATGATAAACTGTAGAAATTAAACAGTAGGACAAGCTCATATTTATGACAGCAGTCTGATCCAAGATTTTGCAGTTTGTAGAACTATAATGTTTGTTGTTTAGTCGCTAAGTCATGTCCAACTCTGTGTGACCCCACGGCCTGTAGCCCCCTCAGGCTCCTCTGTCCATGGGATTCTCCAGGCAAGAATACTGGAGTGGGATGCCATTTGTTAATATTCTCCATAAATTCATGGGATTTAATAGGAAAGTACATAGACTTTTTAGAACTTGAACATAGAGATATCTTTTAGGAAAGTAGAATGAAGACTTCAACCAAGATTCTTTATCTTTGTATAAGATGCAGATAAAACTTTGCAGATATTACTCAGCCATAAAAAGGAATGAAATTGTGTCATATGTAGAGACATGGATATACCTAGAGACTGACATACACAGTGAAGTAAGTCAGAAAGAGAAAAATATCATATATTAATGCATATATGTGAAATCTAGAAAATGGTATACATAATTTTACTTGCAAAGCAGAAATGGAGACACAGACATAGGGAACAGACATATGGGTACCATGCAGGAAAGGGCGGGGGCATGGGATGAACTGAGAGGTTGGGATTGACATATATATACCATTATGCATAAAATAGATAACGAATGAGAACCTACTGTATAGCACAGGGAACTCTACTCGGGGTTCTGTAGTGACCTAAATGGAAAGGAAATCCAAAAGAGAGGGCATATATGTGTACATATGGCTGATTGACTTTGCTGTACAACAGAAACTGACACAGCAGTAAAGCAACTGTACTCCAATTTAAAAAGCAAAAAAAAAAAACCAAAAAACCTTTGCCAAAGAAGAGCTACCTAATAATTGTTAAATTATTTTAACAATTTAGCACTCCAGATTTCCATCTGATGGTTATAAATGAATATAAATTTTAAAATTGTAGTCAGTGCAATTTTAAAGATGCAGACCATTCTGTGTGAAGTTTTTCTCTTAATATTATTATCCTTTAAATTTCAGTTGCTGCATAAGATTACTCTGTTTTGCCATGCATGGTTTGCTTGATCATTCCAAAGTTGAGGCTGTTTGAGTTATTTCCCATTTTTTCTTATAATAAGTAATACTGCTAGGAACATCTTTTCTTTCAAGTTACTCCCCTGCTGTCTATCTCTTCCTCTGCCAGTTAATTCTAAGGGGGATAGTGCCACAAATTAATCACTTGTAGTGTTAACATTCTAGTTACTAATAGGTTCAAACTCACTTCAAAAGTAGCTCGGTATTGGAAACTCAGATACTAGAGATTTGACTAAATATAGATCTTCTTAAGTGGGTTGCTTTTTATTAAACAGAAGAATCTTTTACCAGCACAGAGTGAGTTACAAAGAGAGTTTTTAAGATAAAAGGAAGAAGAGAAGGTATGAGAAGACTGGGGAAATTTGACAGTTTCCTAATTCCTCCTGAGTCTGATTTTCAGAATGTTGTTTTGTTTTCTTACACAGTATATCAGGCACACTCCCAATTTTTTTGAGTTGAGATAGAACTATTTTTAAAATATACAACAATTTTAGATTAACCATAAATAGCCTTCCTCCCATTATTTGGACACGGCTTAGCAACTAAACCACCACCACCACCCATTAGTACAAATGTGAGCGAGCATGTTTTGGACTTCAACATCACATAATTCTTTTGTTACAGAGATCTACTTTCATTTCTCAGACCTTAAATAAAGATAGGAGTTTCTGTCTTTCAAGCAGTCCTGCTGCCAGATACAATTCAGCCTTGATGGGAAGGAAGTCTTGTGGCTAAATGGGTGGAGATCCATGGTACAAGGCCATAAAGATAAAAGTGGAAAGAAAAGGAAAACTATAAGGGTTTCAGGACAGGGTTCTGTAACAAAGACAAAACTGACTGTAGGCAACTGCTTGTTCTCAGCATAGGAGCTTCTTTAAAATTATGAAAGAAAAGAGTCTGTTGTTTTTAGTTTTAGTTTAATTTTTTTGGGGGTGTTGAGAATAGATAATCAAAATTTACATGGATCAAAATTCAAATGAAAATTCTCTCTGAAACCCTGGTCCCCAACCACTCAGTTCTACTCTTGAGAGGCAACCAGTATGACTAATTATGTGATTATCCTGCCCAAAGACTTCTGTTCATGTAACACATGTGTTTTTCCTCCTTTTTTTCCCTAAAAAATAGTTTTTTTTCCCCTAAAAAATAGCATCATATACATACTGTTCTACATTTTGCTTTCTCGCATAACATTAAGTCTTGGAAATTATTCTACAACAACGGAACATTTTTAAAAATTTTTGAAAGCACTTTAAAAATGTCATGTGTCTCAGTTCAGTTCAGTTGCTCAGTCGTGTCCAACTCTGCAACCCCGTGGACTGCAGCATGCCAGGCTTCCCTGACCATCACCAACTCCCGGAGCTTGCTCAAACTCATGTCCATTGAGTCGGTGATGCCATCCAACCATCTCATCCTCTGTCATCCCCTTCTCCTCCTGCCTTCAATCTTTCCCAGCGTCAGGGTCTTTTCCAATGAGTCAGTTCTTTGTATCAAGTGGCCAAAGGATTGGAGTTTCCGCTTTAGCATCAGTCCTTCCAGTGAATATTCAGGACTGATTCCCTTTAGAATTGACTGGTTTGATCTCCTTGCAGTCCAGGGGACTCTCAAGAGTCTTCTCCAATACCACAGATCAAAAGCATCAATTCTTCAGTGCTCACCTTTTTTTATGGTCCAACTCTCACATCCATACGTGACTACTAGAAAAACCATAGCTTGACTAGACAGACCTTTGTTGGCAAAGTAATGTCTCTGCTTTTTAATATACTGTCTAGGTTGGTCATAGCTTTTCTTCCAAGGAGCAAGCGTCTTTTAATTTCACGGCTGCTGCACTGATTGAAAGTAATTCTTAAGCCAGGGTTTATGTCTGGTACATCATAGTATCCAAGAACTGTTTCTTGAATGAGTGTGTGAGAAAGTAAGCAAATTAGTGATTATGTTAATTTAACATACAGATAGAAAGAGGCAGAAAGCTAAGAATTTCTGGAAGGTCTGAGAATGTTGACCTGACCCTGATGCTGGGACCCAGGGTTAACATCTAAAGAATGACATCACAAAATGCATATCTGCTTTTAAATTGCATCAGAAATACTCTTTAAGGCTTCATATTAGGAGATATCAATATGAAGAGATGCTCTGGAGGTGGCTGAAGAATGGAGTTGTGGGGTGGACGTGTGGTCCTGGTTCTACTATGACAGGGCTCCAGCACCCAGACAAGTGGGTTCATCTCTCTGTGTGTCCTTACTTCAAATGCAAAACAAGGAGGTTGGAGTAGATTATTTCAGTGCACCATTCTAGCTTAAGATTACATCATTTATTATTCCACAGTTTCCTGTTTGATTACCAGTTTGCACAGACATTTGTTACGTTGAAACTACATTTATAGCGACATAAAAAGTAAGGTTATCATTTCTCCAAGAAAATAAAGATACTTACAGGGTTATTGGTAAAAATGTGATTTTTTTTAATGTGATTATTAAGATTTCAAGATTACTCTAGAAAGTAGTTTGCAATTATTATATTCCTCACAAAAATTTATCAGCTGAACAATTGAGACAGAAGCAAATTTACCAGGAAAAGCCCAAGTACCCCACACATTGACACATTTTGAGAGGATTAATACTCTGTAGTTTTAACCTTTAAGAGGTTTTAAAAAAAATCAGATAAGTAAAAATTACTGTAATATTATTCAATAGTAAATATAATTGTTATAAATGAATAGTATATGTAATATATTCAATAGTATTTAATTATTAAATGCTTCCCAGGTGGCGCTAGTGGTAAAGAATCCACCTGCCAGTGCAGGAGATGCAAGAGACACAGGTTCGATCCCTGGGTCAGGAAGATCCCTTGGGGAAATGGCAACCCACTTCACTGTTCTTGCCTGGAAAATTCCATAGACAAAGGAGCCTGGTGGGTCACAGTCCATGGGGCCACCAAGAGTCAGTCACGACTGAGCGACTTTAATATATTTAGTTATTAAAATAATAACTAATGTTACATATAATTCATAATAAAATAAATCTTTTTTTTCCTCTTTATTTTAGTTAAGTATGAGAGTGAAGCCAGTAAATATTGGGACACGTTTTACAAGATTCATAAGAATAAGTTTTTCAAAGATCGTAATTGGCTATTGAGGGAATTTCCTGAAATTCTTCCAGTTGGTCAGAAAACTGAAGAGAAGGTGAAAGAATTATCATGGAATCATGTAAAAATTAATGCTGAAAGTTTTTTCTCAAAAATGCACTGCCCTACTATGCCTGAAGAAAAAAATCATTATAAAGAAAGTTCTGGCTCATCAGATGGTCAAAGCAAAGCAGGATCTGACTTTTCTAAACTGGATTCTGAAGAATACAGAGAAAGACCTCTGAAGACTGAATTGTTTCCTGGTAGCAATGCTGCTTTCAGAATCCTTGAGGTATGGTACTACAGGGGAAAAATTTTTTAATGTACATCACATATTACTTTATTAATGATCCAGATTCTTTAGAGGGAAAATGATCAAAGAACTGTGTACTTTTGTGCATAAAAATTACGTAAGGGATTCATATCTTTAATCAGTCAGGTTTTAAGTTTGTGATTTATTCTTAAGTTTTTCTGCTTTAATTTCTAACTTGAAGGCAGTTTCTGTTATTACCCACTTGTAGATGAAATAGAAATAAGTGAAGTATGTAATTTGCTATAATCTGGTGTAGACCTTGATTTTCCATTTTAGAAAAAGAAAACTTTTCCTTCTGATTATAAACATAATAGATGCTGATTACAGAGAATTTGGTACAGAGAAAGAATAAACAATCCCATAAAGAAAGGATTTAACCACTGTTAACATTTAACTTTTTTCTCCCTTTGTTTATACTGTTTTATATAGTTGAGCTATACTATATCTGCATTTTAGGGTTTTTATTTGTATTTAACATAACATAAGCAGTTTTCCCTATCTTTAAAAATTCTCTATAAGCATTTTCATGGCTGAAAAATACTAAGTGAAATACTATGATTCTACTTATCTGTTTTCACTTGACTGGGCATTTAAATTGTTTTCAGGTTTTGTACAGCAAGTATCTTCAGGTGTAGACTTTTCTGTATTTTCTTTTATTATTTGGGTTCAATTGACTTGTTCATAACTTATTAAAATTTTTAATATTGTTAAAATATATTGCCATATTGCTTTCTAAGAAATTGTACTAATACCAATTTACAGCAGTGTAGGTCTGTCTCGTCACACCCTCATTGATTAGAACAATCTTATTTTTAAGATTATTGTTAGACAAAAGCTATATTTTAATTTGCATTCCTTTGATTGTTAAATAGGTCATATAGTTCTTCAGATGTTTAGAAACCATTTGTTCTTCTGTCATCTACTTATTTCCTTTATTTATTAGGTTGTGTGTTTTTAATGAGCTCTGCCCTTTATCATATTTAATTCAAATATTTTTTTCACAGTGTGTTTGTCACCTTTTAGTTTGGTTCATTTGGGGGTTTGGTATGTAAAAATTTTAAATAGTCACATTTCTCAGTACATATTATTTTTGTGATTTATTCCATTTTGAGCTTAGACAACTCTCCTATAGACAAAGATTCAGAACATTTCTTTTAGTTTTTTTAAGTAAAAATCTGACATTGGTGAGGAAAATTTAACTTTATTTTCATGATACTTGTTTATTCTTTGATTTTAGGTTGGCTGTGGTGCTGGGAATAGTGTTTTTCCAATTCTGAACACTTTGCAGTGAGTTTTAGAATTTTCTCCTACAAAATTCTGCATATGTATGGGATATTGAGAAATTCTTGGAAAATGTTGTCATATATATACCAATAGTGTCCTTGTTCCCATATAAACAATGACTAAACCAAATTTCAAAAGAAGTGGCTTGGTCTTAGTATCTAATTTCATGTGAACTGAGAATTACTCTGGAAATAATATTTCACAGACATAGGTTGTCCACCATGAGTTGAAGTAATTTTTTAAGCTTGTGCTTATGTAGATGAGAGAGTAAGAAATGAGCAAGAGATTTGATCCTTCTGCTAAGCTGGGAGTTGCTGAACTTAGAGATTTATTTACTCCTCCAGGTTACTTAGGTGTCATTTTACACATAGAGAATTGAGTTTAAAGCTTACACTTTATTTTATGTAAGGTTCAGACTCATTTTATTTTGTCATCACTTCTGGAGTCACACCAAGGATAAAACCTTCCTATAGAGTTGAAATGACTCTCTAGAGCTGAAATTTTTGGAGTTATAACACCTAACCCCAAGATTCATAAAGGGAGAAGTCCGTGATAGGAGCAGAGATGTTCTCTTGACCTGACCTTCCTGTTCACCACCTCACCAATGTGTTTTAGTAGGTGATGAAGAAGACACATCTTACAAAACTTTTACTCCTTTTACCTATGGCTGGTCTGTCAAGTGCCTATTTTTTTTAAGTTTACACACTAGCTTTCTGATTATCATTTTTCCATTATAAAATTAACATAAGCACATTGTAGAACTTTCCCATTAGAGGAAAAGTAGGTGGGAAGGAATCACCCATTATTCCCACCATCAAAACATCAAAACATAGCTGCTGATAGAATTTACTATGCATATTTTAAAATTTATTAAAGTCTTTTTTTAACTTTCCATTGTGAACATGTATTTCAGAAAAATTGAGTAATACAGTATATTCTCCTATAGCTACCACCTTGTTTCAGCAGTTACTTACGTAAGGCCAACATCATGACACATTATTTTTATGAACTTATGATGGATCTCCAAAAAACAAGACATTCCTAATTGTTATTATAAACCTAACATAATAAAAAATAATTCCATAATATCATCAAATTACCAGTTAAAGTGTCTGGCCAGAAGTGATACTGGCCAATTTGCAGTTCTGAATGGCCTTTTGCTTTCAAGATTTATTTTCTTTGTTTTCCTTTTCCCATTTCTAGGCCAAAATTTCCTGTTCTTATACCACATAGCCAGATTCCTTCACCCTAGTGTTCTCTGAACTTGTAATACACGTAGATCTACTACATTGGTAGTTGATTATGTGTTACTCTGTGAAAAGCAAAGCAAAGTCGCTCAGTCGTGTCCAACTCTTTGTGACCCCATGGACTGTAGCCTTCCACGCTCCTCTGTCCATGGGATTTTCCAGGCAAGAGTAATGGAGTGGGTTGCTATTTCCTTCTCCAGAGGATCTTCCCAACCCAGGGATCAAACCTGGGTCTCCTGCATTGTAGGCAGACGCTTTACCATTTGAGCCACCAGGGAAGATATTACTCTATGACTCATCTCAAATTATTATTTAGCATATCATTTCCTTATATCTTCTTTATTCAGCTACTATTTATATATTTCTTGAGGTAAAGAGCATAACGTATTCTAATTTGGTTTTCCAGGTAGCCTAACAATGTAATATAGATAGATAGACAGAGCTCGGTACATACTGACTGGTTGATATCTCTGATTCCCCACTTGTTAGTTGTATTTTTTCCCCCTTCTGCTTCTCCATCTGACTAATAATTGCAGGCTCTTGCCTCCTCACCCCCTGACTCTTTCTTTTTGGCTGGGTCTTTTTTTGGCCTCATATTCGTATTTTAGAAATCACTGTAACTCAATAACCTGAGATAATTGATTCATCTTTAAAAGGCAACTAGTGATTAGCCTTCCAAAGGGAGGATTAAACTTTTTTCCCCCACCGAAGAAATTATGTTTTATTACTTTTGGAGATCATAGAATTAATATTTTACATTTTCAGAATATTTTACCATAATTAGATCTCCGGAATTGAGAGGTCATATCATTCTCCAAGGATCATTTAATTCTTAAACCTCCTGCCAAGAGAGTGCTTGATGGTGTGGTAGTAGTAGTGATATTTACACCTGTTTCCTGGGAGAAGGGCCAAGACAGTCAGCTGATTTTAAAGAAAAGCCCTGGAAAATCATTGAGTGGTCACAAGACCAACTTGGGCTGCTGATGCAGTGGGAATTCAGTCTCAGAGGTCATGTTGCTGTCTGGTAGGACACATGGCAAATGGCACAAGCTTTCCTTTAGCTACTAAACTGTTCTGTATCTTGTGGTTGTTTAATAATTTCTGCACAAGGGTAGATTGCATGCCTTTCATAATGAGCTAGATGTGCCAATGTCCAGAGAAGCATTTTGAGCTTTATGGAAGTTTTTACAAAAGCATATAAGTTCTTACATTTTTAAGTTCCTGGAAGGCAGAGGCAGATATTCCTTTGATAATAATGATTGTGATGATGATAGCAAGAATAATAAAAATGACATTTTTTTAACGTTTATTAGGTGCTTACTCTGAGTCAGGCATTTTTCTATAAACTTTACCTATCTGAGTCCATTCTATCCTCACAACCAACTTAGATGCCATATTTTATCTCTATTAGGAGTTTGGGACTGACATATGTACTACTACTATATTTAAAATAGCTAACAAGGACTTACTGTTTAGCACAAGGAACTCTGCTCAATATTCTGTAACAACCTAAAAGGGGAAATAATTTGAAAAAGAATATATACGTGTATGTGTATAGCTGAATCACCTTGCTGTACACCTGAAACTAACACAACATTGTTAATCAACTATACTCAAATATAAAATAATTTAAAAAATAAAGATGAGGACACAAATTACAGAGAGCTTACGTAACTCATCCATGGTTACCCAACTAAGTGGTAGAGCTGGGATTCAACCCTAGGCAGTCTGGTTTCAGAGCCCTTGCCCTTAGCCAGCATATCATGTAGTACTAATAATATATGTATCTAAGTATTTACTGAGACATTTCAAACATGTGTGACCACCCAAGAAATTACGAGTCACAAATATATGGATTTCCTAGGAAACAATAAGGATGCATGCTGCAATAAAGCACTATTTTTATATGTGAAGTCACTCAGTCATGTTTGACTCTTTATAACCCCATAGACTGTAGCCTGCCAGGCTCCTTCGTCCATGGAATTTTCCAGGCAAGGATACTGGAGGGGGTTGCCATTTCCTTCTCCAGGGGATCTTCCTGACCCAGGAATCAAACTCTGGTCTCCTGCACTGCTGGCAGAGTCTACTGTCTGAGCCACCAGGGAGGCATTTTTAAATGGGTTGAATGAAAAAGAAAAGCAGCACAAGTTTTAACTTTGATTCAGTATTGGTTAACTTTTCATAACCAAATCCTATTCATCATATGTTCATTTATTTGGACAGATCTTAATTTGAATTAAAATTCCTAGTGCCACAGAGTGGCACTGTATGTGAATACTATACTGTATATGAGAATTCTATATGTTAATGTAGTATTCATCATTGAGTAGCCTTTAAGAGAGTAATGTCAGTCTGGGTGAGCTTTTGCTAAATGCATGTTTGGGCTTGTATTCCATATTTATTTAGAAATCCTCCTTGCCTAATATGCCTCCTGAATCAGATTAGAAGTTCTAATTATGTCCTTCAAAGCCCATATATCCTTCCTCATATTCTAAATCACCTCTGCTTCTCATCCCTGGTATGTGATTCCCACCTGTAAACCCTTCCCCTCTTCCCACTTAGCAATTCCATCCTCCCCCTTCAAAATTCTTAAACTTTGGCCTGACAGTGCCTGCCTTATCCACACTTCTATGGAAATTATGTCCCCAGCTAGGCTATAAAATCCACAAAAACCAATACCATACCTGTAATTACTGTTTAAGGACATACTAATCACTTGTCATTCAGACACAGTGTGAAGCAAGATGATTCAAGAATTCTTTTGATAATAGCGTGTAAGATATGATCAGGAAGAGTACTGACGCACAAAATTCAAAGTCCAGTTGACTATTGAACACTGCAGGTGATTAATCCACAAAAATTTATACTCAACCCTTTGTATTTGTGGTTCCTCCATATCTGCAGATTCAGCCAACCACAGATCATATAGTACTTAGTATTTACTGTTATCCACGTGTAATTGACCTAGAAGTTCAAACTTGCATTGTTTAAGGGCCAGCTAAATGTGCCGCCAGTTAGTAACCATGGCTCAGCCATCGTTAGTGAATTTCAGGCAAAACACTTACCTAAGTTCAGTGGAGGCCATTTAAAATTAGTCAAGATTTTTATATGGATAAATATCCCCCCTCAAAAAAAAAAAAACCCCTTAATTTACTTCATTTGCATATTCTAAATAAAGCACTGAGTCTTGGAGACGTTAAGTCTAATTCCGTGTTAATAAGTGGCAAATCCGGGATTTAAAAAGATGTACAATTGGCTGCCAAATCCCACACTCTTACTATTTTATTAGACAGTTTCATTTACTACTTTGTATTTTAATGCTTGGTCCATATATGGGGCTCAGTAAAAGTTTGAAAATCATTTGAAAAGATAACAAAAATTAATATACAAATGTTTTATTATTTTTAGAAGTTGTATGTACATGGTATTAATATAAACATATTTAGTAGCATGTAACTACAACTGCTAAAATATATATATATATTTTTTCATATGTATATACATCATCTTCAGAGCATCAGAGCCTCTGTGAGAGACCCAGGAACAAATAAGTGTACACACAGGAAAAGGAATGAGGCGCCAACAGACATGGGGTGGAGGGTCCTTGGAGAGAAAAGAACTTGGCTAAGCTGAGAGGCGGAGAAGGCAATGGCACCCCACTCCAGTACTTTTGCCTAGAAAATCCCATGGACAGAGGAGCCTGGTAGGCTGCAGTCCATGGGGTTGCTAGAGTCGGACACGACTAAGTGACTTCACTTTCACTTTTCACTTTCATGCATTGGAGAAGGAAATGGCAACCCACTCCAGTGTTCTTGCCTGGAGAATCCCAGGGACAGGGAAGCCTGGTGGGCTGCCGTCTATGGGGTTGCACAGAGTTGGACACGACTGAAGTGACTTAGGAGTAACAAGCTGAGAGGAATTACAGGCCATGCCAGCTGGAGGCAGACAAGAAAGGGTGCCTGGAAGGGGTAGGAGCAAGATTGAGCACTGCTGATGGATGGCTTTAGAGGTTTCTCATGTGAGAGTATGCTGGAATATAGGGCAAGTAGGCCCAAGAAAGGGAGGGCTTTACAACCAGATCAGGAACTTGAAAGTTACCCTGTAATTGGTAAGTGTTTTGAGACAGTGTTGGTTCAGAAACAACATGAAGGCACCCACATGCCACTCTAGAGAACAGTACCTTAACAAAAGAAACAGCAAGCCAAGGTCATCCAAAATTCTGGTAAAGAGGTACTTATTAACAAGTTTCAACTACAGTTTCTTTCTTGTGTTGCTTCAGCTTATCTGAACTCTAGATTTAAATATTTCTTCCTTTTTCATAGGAATGTGCCGGAGTTCTTTCTTTATTGTTGTGATTTTGCTTCTGGAGCTGTGGAGCTAGTAAAGGTATGCCTTGTATTTTCTTTAAAGAGAGCTGTATTTTAAAAGAATCTTAATTTATTTACTGTTGAAGTGATTTTTTTTAATGTAACTGCATCAAATGTTATCTGTGACCATTTTTTTTTTATTTTTGAGATGTGTCATTTTATTTTTTTATATTTTTTTGTTTATTTTTTGGCTGCACGGGGCCTTTGTTACTGTGCACATGGGCTTTCTCTAGTTGTGGAGAGCGGGGGATACTCTCTAGCTGCAGCACGTGGGCTTCTTATTGTGGTAGTTTCTCTTGTTACAGAGCACAGGCTCTAGGCCACTCAGGCTTCAGTAGTTGCGGCTCCCAGGCTGTAGAGCACAGGTTCAGTAATTGTGGTGCACGAGCTTAGTTGCCCCATGGCATGTGGGATCTTCCACGACCAGGGATTGAACCCATATTGTAAGGCAGACTCTTAACCACTGGACCACCAGGGAAGCACATCTGTGACCGTTTTTAACTGAGCTTTTACTATTTTGCAAATCATATCATCAAAACAATTGGAGTTGTTTGGGACTTAGAATTCAGGGGAGTGGCTCCTACAGGGTGATATTTATATTTATACCGGAGAAGGCAATGGCAACCCACTCCAGTACTCGTGCTTGGAAAATCCCATGGACGGAGGAGCCTGGAAGGCTGCAGTCCATGCGGTCGCTAAGAGTCGGACACGACTGAGCAACTTCACTTTCACTTTTCACTTTCATGCATTGGAGAAGGAAATGGCAACCCACTCCAGTGTTCTTGCCTAGAGAATCCCAGGGATGGCGGAGCCTGGTGGGCTGCCATCTATGGGGTCACACAGAGTCGGACACGACTGAAGTGACTTAGCATAGCATAGCATAGCATAGAGCTTTATACATAGCCTGGCACATGCTAGGCACTCATTAAATTAAAAATTCTGCAAAAACAAAAAAAAAGGTCTGAAAAGGCATTATCACAAATCTAAAATGTCCTTGACTATAAGGAAAACAGTTGGCACTTGGTCTTATTTGACCAATTCCCAAATTCTAGTAAGCATTATCATAGCAAAAAGAGGTAATTTTAGAAAATTGAAAAGGAATGGAAATTCTGCTAACAAAAATGTTTGGTAAACACGGAACATAATTTCTGGTAATAAGGGTTACTAGTTTTTCATTGTAGACATTTTCTAAAATACTGAAAAGCCTAAAGGGAAAGATAAAATTTACCTATAGTCATGCTTTCTGGAGTCCTAGAGTGACTCAGAATTTTGGTATATATTCTTTTAGTATTGTTTTTATAGGCAAATAGTATGTGTGTACTCTAATGCATTTTTAAAATAGCATCTTTAGTGAGATATAGTTCGTATATCATAATATTCACCATTTATAAGTATACAATCCAGTGATTTTTTTTCAGTATATTTACAGAGTTGTACAGTCATCACCATTGCCTAATGTTGATTACATACTATAGGATATTTACTGATTAAGCCAAAGGAGGCATGGAACAAGCAGTGAGAGAGAGTGCAGAGGACCATCTCAGTGCCTGCGAAGTAACATAGGGTGAGCTTCCAGCACTACTGCCTGCTGACCCAGAAAGACTGCCCTACTCCACTTTTAAAGCTAAAGAAGGGTTGCAAAAGAATATTTTTTACCAAGTCCAAGTGCTAGACTTAATTTTTTATGACAGTTTGATATAAGCTAACAGAACACCTAATCAGAAAATCAAATTCATAGAAGAAAAGCCTTTGGGAGAAGTTAAATTAACCTTTTTGATTTGAAAAAAAAAAAATACTAGAAGTCTGCTAAAAACTTTGTCTTTTCATTCCTTTATCATGACAGTCTCATGCATCGTACAGAGCAGCCCAGTGCTGTGCCTTTGTTCATGACGTTTGTGACCATGGCTTACCCTACCCTTTTCCGGATGGGACCCTGGATGTCATTCTCCTAGTCTTTGTTCTGTCTTCTATTCATCCTGACAGGTAAATGATGACGAAAGGGCAGAGCAAATATGTACAGCCCCTTTATCAGGAGTGGCTTTCAGATCTATCAAAGCAAAAATGACAATTCTTGAATTTATTATTTAGTGAACTACATTACGTGTAATATGCAGCCTTTTAAATGCAGTTTTTCCTTTCTTCAGACTTTTAGAAAGAAACTGGCCAAACTGTTTCATTAGTGAGCTTTCTGTCACTGTCAGAAAGAAGTGAGCATCTTCTGGCAAGACACATACCTATTAAAAGTGACAGTGCTTCAAGAAAATTACAAATTCAGAACAGCCTAATAGACTCCCAAGAGGGAAACTGTACTTGGTGATCAGAAACAAACATCTTTGATTTAGCTTCTTGCTGAATGTTCGTAATGAGGTGGGCTGTGAATCTGGCTTCACATAGGTCTTTAAAATATTTGTTTTAAGGAAGCCCACTAGGGAATTAGGATTTATCAAGATTTTCCAGATTAACCTTGGACCTTTATAATCTAAGGTTGGTCTAGTGCCATCATTTAAGTATTTATGACTTAAATATTTTTGTTCACATAGTGTTCTGAAATAGTAAATATAGCTTTTCTCCAAAGAGGAAGCACAAAGAGATATTACAGCAATTAAAATGATCACTTTTCTTAAAATTTTTCCACTTTGTATGTATTAAGACACAAGTGTGCTAAACGTCTGGGGTTGTCCCTTCAGAATGTGTCTTAAAATTGGGTTTTTGTGATCTTCTGGTTAGTAGGTGCAGACTTGGCATCGACCACTTTGGTGAGTGTTACTCTTTCCCAAAGAAATCAAGCACTGTGTACTTCTTTCTTTGCTATAAGATCACTAGGATCCTTTACAGGCCTTTTACTTCTCATTCAGAGATGTTCACTTTGATGACTTGTAGGAAAAAAAATTAGGTTTCCAAATAATGAATGAAATATGTAATTGCACCTAATGAGATCTATCAAGTTCCATGAAGTTACTTCCTCCCAGTTTCTGTAACCTATTTCTGCTAACCTGTTTAGGCTATTGGCATTATTTAGGTACTAGCATAAAGATGTCATCTATATTTTGTTTCACAGCTAAAAGGATAGAGGAGGTGGATAATGAACAAGATTTTCTATCTAACACATATAACAGGAAATGTTTCAATTCAAAATAAACCTTCAAAAAAGCTATTTATATTAGTTTAGATTATATGTTTTTTCATGATTTGAATTGAATGGAAAGGAGAAGGGGAAGCAGATATCTTGAAAAGATTGTTTTTATAGTACATATATTCATTCTGTTTATTATAAAATAGATTCAGATGTATCATGTCAGTACATTACATAGCTACTTTCTTACCTACATGGAAATGATCTAAAAATGAGGTAAGTGAGTAAGTTGGATAATAGTAAGTGAAAAGTGAGGCAGTATGTTTCAGGTCATCTAGCACTGTGATAGTAGATTTAGCCCCAGGAAAATTCTAGAAAAGTGGCTTCTTGCCGGCTTGGAAAAGCAATTCAGCAAGCCGTTGAGTCTAGGGGGTCCCAGCTTAAATGGGAGTAAACCATAGAAGGCTACAAAACAAGAAGTAACTGTCCTTCTTATCATTGAAATAAAAATATAATATATTTTCTAAAGATCTACACAGAGATTGTATAGATAAACAACTTTTTAAAAAATCTCTTCTTTCTCATCTTAAGAGAAAAGGGGCTTTCCCCATTCTTGTCTTGTCCCTGTCATCCCCAACCCACTCCCACCTGCATTTCTTAGGAACTGGCTCTGGAATTGCACTATGAGCCAAGATGTACTGATAAGAGAAGCAGTTCCCCACCCCTTGCCTTGACCCACATTGCAGACTTTAAAGGACAGTTGGGAGCAAAGGGTTTGCAAAAGGAGGCTACATTTTGAAGTATTTGACTCTTTGCTTTTCTGTGTTTTCATTTCATGCTTGTCTTGCTAATAATTGCAGAAAGAGATTTTTCTCTGTACATAAACCATTTATCCTAAAAGTGAATATTTTAAGCTTTAGATATGGTTTTAATTGCCAGATCCTAAGGATATAAGCACAGTGTGAAAATAACCTGTAATAAAATAAACAAGGAAAAATAGTTTTATTTTTCATGCACTTATGTTCGTTTGTTTAAATGAGATCTTCTCCTAGTCATGCCACTTTTTTTTTGTCTCTTATTTTCATGGTTACTTTCAGTTTCTCATTACCTACTTCATTACCTGACATACTCTTTCACCCCATTATTCCACTGAACAATGTTTTAATTGGAAGGAACTTAAAGATTATGTGATCCAAACCTTTCATTTTTAAAATAAGAAATGCTCAGAAGCTTTAAGTAGTTTGTATAAAGCAGAGACAGAAAGGACTTACTACACAGGCTGCCATTTACCATTCTCTGCCCAGGGCCGACATTGATAACTGATTTTGTAGATTGTCATTCCCAGCAAGTCTTGAGTCCTTAATAGAGCTCTGTTGGCAGCCAGTGTCAGTCACTTGGCTTGTTATGAGATCTGAAATCTTTGCCATCTCTGTACCATAATCACACGTAAGGCTTTGAACACTTAACCAAAAAACATTAAATCAAGAGCAGTCACAAGAGGTCATGTCTGATTGGGAGCCAGATGGGTAGAATAAACAGTAAAAGAAAGAAAGGCTTCCCAGTATTGAGCTGGGGCTTAGAGTGTGAATAGAATTTAAATAGGCAGAGAGTAAGGAGGAGAGAATTTTTTCAGGGGAAGCCACGTGAGCACAGTCATGGGCGGCTCAGAATGAAGCATGTAACAGTTTGGCTAGCGATGCTTCAGATTAAGAAGCAGTGGGAAAGATGTTGGAAAGATTAATTGAGGCCAGTTGTAGGTGATCTTAAGGATTCAACTAAGAAACTAAGAGAACTAAGATTTTTATCCTACGGATTAATATCATGAAAATTTGCACAAAGGGATGATTTGAGAAAACCATCTTTTTAAGCAGAATAACTCATCAATAATGTACAGGAAGGATTGGCAGGGAAAATAATACAGCTAGTTAGGAAGAAATTTTCTTTCCAGCCAGAGAACGATGGAGTTTGTACTAAGGGAGTACTAATGGAAACAAAAGAGAGAAAATACCAAATATGTAATAACGATAATAAAAAGACATACAATTTGATGATTGAATAGTTGTGAAGAGTATAATGGAAAAAGAGAAAAGTAAAAGAGGTCAAAGATTTTTCTGAGGTGTTACACTTCAGTGAATGATGGTACCTTTGAACTAAATAAAGAAGTCAGGAGGGAAAGCAGCTAGTTTTGGAGAAAAAGATGTCCCTGCTTAGGTATATCTGATTTGGGACAGCTCTGGCATATTTTTTGTCATGCAAGGAAAATGAAACGACTTCGGTTTTTTCTGCCTTGTAACTACCTGAATTTGCTGTAAATATCAGGAATGTCTGTGTGGTTTTGCTGTTCAGTTTTGACATCATACATCAAGCTACGTGAAGTTACCACTCTAGTCATCTGGGTGATTTCTTGATATTCTAGACTCTTTGAATCTGATTATTGAGCAAATTGCCGTCCTTTTTTCTTTCTATACAAAATACTTTTGTTTTGGTGCCCTTATGTTTGTGGCTTAGATTTCTTTGGCCTTCTCAAGCTATGCTTATTTTATCATGAAGAATGTTAAATGTGGCGTAGAAAACAAGACTTCCACAGTCTCCTGCTTTGTCTTCAAAGGATGCAAGGTGTTATAAACCGACTGTCCAAGTTACTGAAACCTGGGGGAATGCTGTTATTTCGGGACTATGGAAGATATGATAAGACTCAGCTTCGTTTTAAAAGAGGTAATGATATATTCAGTTTGGAATTATTTTCATGTGTTTTAAATAATGCTGTGTTTACATTTCATGTCAGTTTTGTTGTAGGTGGTGGTTTTTTTTTAAGGAATACTAAGTTTCTCTTGTCACAATTTTTTTTAGGACATTGTTTATCTGAAAATTTTTATGTTCGAGGAGATGGCACCAGAGCATATTTCTTTACAAAAGGTATGCATATCTATAAGAGGAAATAATTAGCTGTAGAAACTTTTCTTGGGTATAATTTGCAGGGAGAAACTCAAAAGCTCTAAAATGAGGCTTCAGGAGCTGATTAAACATTAGATGTCTTTACACTTTAGTGATTATAACTGTTGTGTGTAAAAGCTTGAAAATGGCCTTTTGCCTTTTAATCTCTTTCCAATTGAAACTGCTTTAAAGAATCACTTGTTTCATTCTCATGCCCAAATGAAGTTTCCGTTTTGGAGGTACCATTAGCCCAGACATAAAAAAATTGATGACATGCCACAGTCAAAAGAGGAAGTTTGATTTTAAGAGTCCATAGAAAATTACTTATTGCTTGTTAATTTCTCATTTTAAAAAAAGCATTTAAAATGAATTCTGCATTCAAGTACTTTTCCCAAACTTACATGAGTACTTTTATAATGTGCCATTTGGGATCTCTGCAGACCAGCAAGAATTCAGACCTAGGGCATGTCTCAAAATATTGAAAGCTGCAACCAGTACTGTTGTGTATCTATTAATACCTGCTGTGTTCAGCTGTTTATACTTGGTGTGTTTGTGTGAAGTAGAGGAAGCCTACTTGGTGTCATAGGTTTCCTTCATCAATTTGTACTAGAAAATGTTTCTTGGTATAAACGAAATTCATATGGTCAGTCATTCCATTAATGTTCCATTGTTCTTGACTGCCCCTCCCCCCGCCCCCAAGTCACATGTCATATATTTGATTGCCATTTTTGTCTCACAGGGGAAGTGCACAATATGTTCTGTAAGGCTGGGTTAGATGAGAAGCAAAATCTGGTTGATCGTCGCTTACAAGTTAATAGGAAAAAAAAAGTGAAAATGCACCGAGTGTGGGTTCAAGGCAAATTCCAGAAGCCATTACACTTGACTCAAAAAAGCTCCAACTTGGTATTTTCAGTCCTTTCTCATGAATGAACTATGTATCATGTTAAGGTAAAACCAGAGGATTACACTATTCAGAGTCTTCAGTAAATCTTTCATTTTTGAAAAGACAGTCAGAAGAAGAGAATTTATGTATCCTGCTGTTTATCGTGGATGGACTGTTTTATGCATTTTAAGCACACAGAAGTGACTTGGAAGAGAGCACAACATTCTGTGTTTTCAAAACTTAATATGCTCAAGCTTGTTTGGATTTATTATGTCTTAACCATTTTGTTTGTTCTCTGAGTTTTAAAAGCATTTAGGTAAATTACTGATATAAGTCAGATGATTCTGAGAAACCAAAGCCTGCCATTTTTTAGAAGTGAAAAAAACCATCTCCTTTATTTATACATTAGTTGAACACAGCTGAACTCTCCTCCATTGTTAACTGATAGCAGAGTCAGCTTGCCTTGTTTCCAAGGAAAGTCACAAGACCAAGGCAAAGGCCTATTTTTTTGTTTTGTTATTGTCTGTTGTCCATCCCCAAACCTTTTTTTTTTAATTTAGAGACTAATGTCTGAAACAGAATTTTAATTTATCTTTCCTTTCCTAAAATAGGGGAAGTATGACTAATGCTAACATTATTTTCAGGCTATTCTTTGGTGTACAAGTTGAAAGCCTTCTTTAAGAAGACTATTTACCCAGGAAAATTCTTAAATTGTAGCAATTAAAAATTTTTTACTATTTGCTGGTGGTCCAGTAGTTAAGAATCTGCCTGCCAATGCAGGGGACGTGAGTTCAATCCCTGATCCAGGACTTAAGATCCCACATGACATGGGGCAACTAGACCTGCCCACCCTCGTGCTCCACAAGAAGCAGCAGCCACCGCAATGAGAAGCTTGGGCACCACAACTAGAGAGCAGCCCCAGCTCAGTGCAACTAGAGAAGGCCTTCGCACAGCAATGAAGTGCCCGTGTGCTGCATCAAAGACCCAGTGCGTCCAAAAAAATAAAAATGGTATTTACCACTTTGCCTCAAAAAAGATATAAATTGGCTTGCAAATTGCATTTAGTAAAAATGGAGTTTCTAAGACTGGTCTTTCATTTGTTACACAATGTATACTGAGTACTTACTTTGTGCTGAATTATATGGAATAATACAATAAATAAATAAAGTCCCAGCCCTGTGTTTTGAGAGCGTAAGTAGGTTCTAGCTGGCAAAGCAAAATGTGTGCATCCCAAGCCTCTAAATCATGACCAAGATAATATATGAGCAAGTACTCCTGGTAGCTCAGTGGTTAAAGCGTCTGCCTGCAGTGCTGGAGACCTGGGGGGTTCAATCCCTGGGTTGGGAAGATCCCCTGGAGAAGGAAATGGCAACCCACTCCAGTATTCTTGCCTGGAGAATCCCGTGGACGGAGCAGCCTGGTGGGCTACAGTCCACGAGGTTGCAAAGAGTCGGACATGACTGAGCGACTTCACTTTCTTTCTTTTCTACTCAAATAGGGAGCTTTTCAGCTAACAGACTTTGATTATGAGCCACAGAAATCTGAAAGACATGGACAATCTCTTGAAAGGACCTAGAATGATCATTCCAACTAGTTTTCCTTTTTGAACTCACTTAAAATTCAGCTTCCTGGCAGGATGTGATTAATCCAAGCTGGGTCATGGATTCTTTTATTGACAGACTGAATCAGGGCAGGTTATTTGATGGTTCTACCAGACCATAGTGAATGGAGGAAAGTTCCTCAAAGGAAAATGAGGACACTGATCAAAAAAAGAGGGGAGGGATGCTGCCCAGTCAGACATTGCGTGGTATAGTAATAATGTTCTGAAGAGAGAGAAAGATTAGCTGTGGGATGGAAGGAAAGAATTAGGGCTGTGGGATGAGGTAGGTCTCAGACTAGTTCTAGAACGTACGCTCTCAGAAGATGGTGAGAAGACGAGTATGTTTGATAGGGCTGTTCATGGTTCAGAATAGTGGAGAAAAGATGGGGAGGGCATCAGCTTGTAGACAGCCTTAAATAAGAGGGTGCGTTGGGTTCTCACCTCTGGACTGGAGCCATTCAAGATTGGTTTGTTTCTGTTTTATCCTAGCCACAGTGTGCTTTAAATATATTTATAGAGAGATTGATCAAGGAGTCGTCAATAGAATGGAATGCAGTGAGGTCAGAGATGGGGGCAAGGAAAATCCCGAAAGGTATCTGCATACATTTGCCTTGGTAGCAAATCCTCAGAAGTACAATATCAAGGTTTCCATTTAAACATGCAGTAAATGTAAAAGTCAAAATTTGCCTGAGACTCTTAACTCAGTTGTTTTTCCTAATTAAAGTGTGTATTTTAAAGCCAAACTAGTATTGAAAGTATTACATACAAGGGCACTTAGATAAGTTAATGTTGCTATGGGAACCCTCCCCCCCCCACCCCCCACCCCCCGCCCCCCGCAAATCTTCTTGTGTCTCAATTTAAAAATCATGGCCCAAGGTGGTTTTAAAAACAACAGAAGGTAAAATTATTCCCACATTCTCACACATGTAAATTGTACTGTCTCTCTCAGTCCTAAATAGCAGATTCAAGCCAGCTTCTTGACTGGCACAGTAAAATTCTGCTTCGTGTCTTTCTATAATGTATTACAGCATGTAGTTAACCTTTAGAAACTTCAAAAATACATCAAACCAAATTTGGACTGTGAGACACAAACTGGGCTCTTTCGGGCTCTGTCTAGCATAGACCTCCTATTCCACATGGCTGCTCATCGGGCCATTTCTATCAGTGTCTTCTGCTTTCTCTCCTTTAGCCTACCTGAATCAACCCCCTATCTAGAATTTGCTACCAGACAAAATATAGATTTTTGGCAGAGGAAAAAAAAAAAAGAGAAAGACCTGATTTGGGATATTGCCTATAGATATTAAGAAATCATGAAATGTTACAAATGTATCTGCTTGGGTATTAGTTTAAAAATAATTGATAGCTGCATGAAATTCTCATTTTTCCTCATCTATAGCGGTAGGACTAGTTAGGCAGAGTTTGATATTTAAAAATTCATCTGCTGAGGGAGCTGAATTTCAAAAGGACCATTTTCTTTCTAACAAAAAGATGTATTCATTCATTTTATAATACAGAAATAATGAAATATGCTATATTAAAAATGCACCCTCCATTTTCCTCCATTTCTAAAAATTCACTTTTGAGCATTTTCCAAATGTAAAAATTCTCACGCACATGAAGTACTGTTTCAGAAGGTTGTGAGAAAGCCAAGGTAACAGTTTCTATTATTAAAAGTTTTGCATTTCAGTATGACACATTTGTAGTATTGAAACACCCATTTAACGCTGACTTCTGAGAACTTATTTGTTTTGCTTGTCTCAGTTCCATATGCTTTGTCTCTAAATTATGAACACATCGAGGTTTCTACCATCGTGCAGTCTATATCATTGCTATACTCATTTGTACGTGAAAATTATTCACCCATGTGTGAAGAGCTGCCCTCCTGGACATCCGAAGGATTTAGACCATTAAATTTCAGGTAACTTAAATTCTTGCCCCCAAACTCCTATGCTGTGTTCTTCTGGTTTTCTAACTCATCAAAGCCAAGTTCTGAAGCCAGAATATATCATGCACTGTTACTTCCAGTTGGTGTTAATGCTTATTATGCTTCTCACAAGTGCAGATAACTTCACATTTGCATCATTAATAGACTTCTTTCAGAGCCTCTGTTCCTTCTGCTTCCTGCCTCTATTAGTCATCAATAGACATGTTGGCGTGGTTATTCACCTCCCCGCTTGTGAAAGTGCACTGTAAAATGTAAAGTACTGAATATGTGTGAGATGTTGTTACTAATAACAGCATCTACAGTCTACAAGGCAGCATACAGAGTACTCCAGCAACAGAAACGTTTTCATTGGGTTTATGAGACCTTGTGAGAAAGACGGTAAAATATGTGGAAAAGTATTGCCTGTCAGACAGGAAACATGGGTCATGGTTCCTATTGAACCATTTAGCTGCTCTTAATTTAGTTCTGAGTGCTAAGTCTTTTATATACTACACTTTTATATACCACATTATTCCTTCATTTAAACCTCAAACTCCTACAAATTAGTTTTTATTGTAACCATTTAACAGATGAGACTAGAACTCTGAGGTATTGGGTAGTTTGCCTAGGATATCACCACGAGTCAGTGGCAGAAACACAGTGTGGACACAGAACTGTCTTGATTCTAAAAACTCTGCCTCTCACCAGTCCACTTTTAATTGATAGGCTACAATGCTGCTCGGGAAAGCTGCTGGAGAAGAAAAAGAGCTCCTGAATCAAGCGAAGAATTACTGCAGTGGGTGGGAGTGTGGATCAGACGATCTTCAAGGAGACAGCTCCTTCTAGATCCAGTGTCTATGAAATAAGTAGGCAGCACTTATCCACATTACACACTGGGAAGGAAGGGGAGGAAAGGAAGGGAGAGGAATGACAAAGCAGAAGCTTGCAGTCAGCTCTTTTCAGCATTCTGCATATGTTTACTTCTGCTCTGGCCCCACCCCCTTGGGGCTTCAGACTTCTATTTGGCTCCCCTCCAAACAAGCAGAGCACCCATCACTTGCATACTCCTCACTTTAAAAAAAAAAATCAGTCTGTACTGCAAGTGGAAAGAAAAACTCTTAAAGTGTCCTCAAGGGCTCAGCTCCAGCATAATCTAAAATATGTGATCAGAGAGTGTCAATAATAAAATATGAGTGAAAACATCTTTATTTAAAACATTGTATGTACATGAATGCCACATTAATGCCAATTCAAGCATGAAATGTTGAGCATTTCTTGGAATATGGTTTGAGATTTGAGAGGCACAAAGGTACCTGCAAGATGGCTTTGGTGTAGTTATAAATATAAATAGAAATAAAATAACAGTTGCATCTTCATTTATAATGAATATATACTGTGGCCTCAAAGCTGCAGAGGAGAGTGGATGCCAAAATCTGTCTTTCATTAACATATGCCTTAAATGACAGGGAAGAGGTGTTAAGACAAAATTACATTTTCCTCTGCGTATGAATCAGCAACATGCAGTAACAAGCAAGTAATAATAGTTCTGCTTGTGAGTGCCTGCAGAGGGTAAGAAAAACAGCATCAAATTGAAAGTGCAAGTTCATTTGCGAGAGGGCCCAGGTGGCGGCAGAGCATGGCTCCCTTGAGCACCATTCTGAAGTGTCTCAGGGCACAGTGACCCTGACTCTGGCAAGCCAGGTTGGCATGAGCTGCATGGGGCACATTAAAACCTCCAGATGGCTCAAAGCAGCCCACCCTCAGCTGCTCCCAGAGCTCGTCAAAAGCACACTACAAGGCACCACCACTAGCCAAGGGTTTAAAACAGGTGCTTTGGATTCTACAGTGCATGTGGTTTCACAACCACTTAACCTTCAGTCAGGAAGAGCTAGAGGCAGGTGAAGAGATAAATAATGTTAACATTACATAGGGAGCAAAAAAGGATATTTAAGAGCACATAGATGTCAAATCGAAGAAGGCAATGGCAACCCACTCCAATACTCTTGCCTGGAAAATCCCATGGACTGAGGAGCCTAGTAGGCTGCAGTCCATGGGGTCACTAAGAGTCGGACACGACTGAGCGACTTCACTTTCGCTTTTCACTTTCATGCATTGGAGGAGGAAATGGCAACCCACTCCAGTGTTCTTGCCTGGAGAATCCCAGGGACAGGGGGGCCTGGTGGGCTGCCATCTATGGGGTCACACAGAGTCGGACATGACTGAAGCGACTTAACAGCAGCAGCAGCAGATGTCAAATAGTCACACATAGTGTTTGGTTAGCAGTGTCCTTGGCGTCCCTGTAATTTATGTCCTTATCTTTGATTTTCTTTCAGCAGATAGGCACTAAGTAGAGCCTGGACTCCAGAAAATACATGCTTTTCTATCAGGTGTTACCTGCCAAATTAGGTGAGCTATTGATTGCCTCCTACAAAAGGCCCAAACATCTCTCCTACTTGGGCCTACTCAAGAAAACTATTATCCTTAACACAGATTCTTTGGCAGTGTTTTCAACCCATTGCTCCTTTACATGAGACTTCTAGTTCTTTGCAGGAAAAGCAGAAGTTAATTTTTTTTTTCTTACGTAATCTTTAGATATCAATTGTTGGTTGGTTCAGAACATTTTGGGGAAGGACAATCACCCCTTTCAAGTCTTTTAAGACTTTATCATTGGTAAAAAGCTCTAAAACTGTGTAACTTCCTGACATTAATGAGATGTTGTTGAGTCTCTTGCATTAGTTTGTTGCTCAGTCGCTCAGCCGTGTTTTGTTTTGTTTTGTTTTGTTTTAATGCTGTGTACTTAACAAAAGCAGCTATGGTTGCTGCCCCATTTCTCTCACCTCCAGCCTCTTGAGAGAAACTTGTCTTTCTCCTGAGTCTGTCCTGCTGAACAGAATGTAATAGCTCTCCATACATCTTTAGTTATGCCCCTCTCCTTTAGGTGAGCTGAAACAGCGTCCCAGTAAGCAGCTTTGGAACTTGCACTGAAAATTGCCTGAAAGAGAATGGCTGAAATTGCCAGCGTCACATGCCGCATTGAAGCAAGGAAATTTCTGCCTCCGAGGATAATAGCTTTTCTCCTTGCTCATACATCTTCCTTCACAGCCCTCGTTTATTTTAATGTATATATTCCACTTTGACTCTCTGGAAGATATTTTTTAAAGGTTTTTAAAAAATCCAAATGAAAGATGAAATTCAGGATCCAGAAAGGCATCTATTCTATTTATCCTGTCTTGAATGTATTCTTAATCAACCAGTCTTTCTGAGCGTCTCTTCATTTGCTGCTTTGTTTCGTAATAGAACACTCGGGCTCTGGAGATTAGTGAGACAAAGCTTCATTATAACCATCCTTGTTTTACTCCCATGTCTTACAGGCTTTCTCTTCCTCACTCACTCTCCAGGTGCTTCTTTCTCTTGCCAAATAGTGCAAGGAAATACTTATGCAGATCTTTTGTTTACTTTAGAAAAAAAACACTGATCCAGGCTTTCCCATTTGGGGGAGTGCTGCTCATTTCCTGACTGGCCTTTAAAGTTTGGCTCAGTAGCAACCTGGGGATTTGTTTTCTACCCAGAGTGAAAGGAGCTTGGTGCCCAATGGCCCCATGCTGGAATGAGAATTAAAATTCTACTCATTCCCTGGATAAGCAAGCTGATGCTTTCCTCATAGATTTTTTTTCCCCCCATTCCTCAAAGTTTTGATGTTTAGTCATTTAGCTTTGGCTTTTGAGAGACATTTTAATAGGATTGTTTCTCCTCCAAGTGCGTTCAGAAGCTGATCATGGGTACAAAGAAACTCTCAAGAAGAATTCCCTGTTTGCTGTTTTTTACCTACAATGAAAATGATACACAACACGTGCAGTGTTCACCCCTACTGCATGCAGCTCCATACCCAACTGCCTGGCCTGGGAAAGAAGAAGCTGTGACACCCAAAGAATCGCTTGAGCCACCTCCCTTTCTAAGTCCGCAAGACTGCCGAGTCAACAAAGCTTTGGTTATCACCCAGTTGCATTTTCTTATTTCATGTAAGCTTTGTAAATCTTGTGCTTTCTTCTCCTGGCACATTTACATTAAGTTTGATTCTAGTTGTCCATCTTTATCTATACTAGAGTTACGGTTATATATAAGTTACTCTTCATTCATTCTACCATGGGGAATTTATCCATAGTTTGTTATGAGGTGTCAGTAACTTTCTAAACCTGGAGACTATACTTTAAATATACTGATGGATTTTTAAATTAAAAGATGTTTAAACTAGAATAGTTGAATGATAAAAATAGAAAACCTTGACTGATAAAGGTCTTCACTACATTGGGGGGGTGTTGTCTTTAAGGACTTAATCTATAATAGAAAATAATATGGCAAATAAAATACCATATGGGGAGGGAGTTACAGACAAAGTTATTGGCATAGACAAGGTCCAGTTAAGGAAGCATACCATGTCAGTATGGTGACAAGGAATCCAGGGTCAGGCACATAGAGACAGTCACCACCATGGAAGGCTACCAGTGGAAGCAGCTGGCACTCTGGCCTAGAGAAAGTAGGCAGTGTTCACAGGCAGAGTGGCCAAATACTGTTCCAGTGACCCAAAGAAAAATGCAAGGTCAGGGAAGATTGTGGCAAGAGTGACTTGTAATTGAAATTCAGAGAACTAGACTGCAAGCTTAAATGCCTCCTAACCTGGCCCAGGAAGAACCAAAGGCTTCAGAGGCCATGAGCTGTTTTTTTGTTTACCTGAATCATATCACAGAAATGGCCATTAAGATATTTTGTTCTTAATACGTTTTAGAAGAGCAAAGACCTGCTTTTATCTAATTCTTACTTTTGATTTCAGAGCCTTGTGTTTGTTTTCACAAAGTATGAGTTTATTGATATCCATAAATCTGGAAAGATGGGGTGCAGCTTTAGGATAAACACACCCAGAAAGGTGCAGGCAGAAGGGGACGTTGGCCAAGCCAGCAGATTGTCCTCATTTACCAGTGTGACAGAGGAAAGTCTAGCTCCTACTTGGCAGAAGGGAACATATTAGGTATCAGTATAATAGAGTCACCAAATGATTAAGATGTGCTGGCCTTCTACAAGGAAATGAGGGCAAGTAAATACAGGCCAGAAGAGCCTGTGATACAATACCACAATATGTAGTCACCCCCATCTGGTGAAGTTCAAGAGGCCCCCAGAGTATCCCTGTGTTGCTTGCCCACATTTTAAACCAACTGAGAAAGACCAAGGTGCCAAAAGATGAAAATTAAAACGTGAAGCTGATATTGGAGAGAATGGCTCAGGGTGCGTGGAAACAGTTGTCCCCTTAGTACTGAACCCCAGAATCAAAACCTGCAGCTGGACAGCTGGGCCAGGAGAATCTACCCATGAGTGAATGCCCCCAACCTTTTACAGAGTACCTGGCTTCCAAGAGACAGTGAAAAAGGACTAGGTTAAACATGCCTAATTCACTTCCCAGATTCACTTTTCATCTAAGTCACTTCACCTCTCCCAGGAATGAGGAAGACAGGACTCAAGAGACCATTTGCTGTCCCTCCACATGGCAAGAAACAACAGGAGTGGAAATTACCCCAACGTCTTATAAGTACTGGGTTAAAACATACCCCACATCTGCTGAGACTAGAACAGTGTGGAATGGACTCTACTTTGCCATTTTGTCACTTGCTGAATCATCTGCTCAGCATTTACCTGTAAGCCTGCGGCAGCTTACCTGGTCTGTAAGCATCTGCCTTAGTGATGGGTAGAATCTGCACAGTATGCTTTGAACTGCAAACAAAATGAATTTCCAAAGTTAAAACCAGTGACTTATTCTGGGAACCCCACTACACTTAAATCTTTACTAGACATCACTAAATAAATGGCCAGGAGGTCTTGCAACTCTGCCAAGCAGCACTTCTACACTGACTCACTGTCCACCAGCACTTCTCAAACTATTCGAAGTGAAGAACCGCTGGTTGCTTTTTTTTTTTTTTATCAATTTCCACATGTCCCAGATCAATAGTTTCATAAAACACAATAATGGTAAATTAATAGGAAAAAAAAAAAATTACTCCAGTTCCTGGCATTGTTTCCCGGTTCCTGCCCTCTCCCCACAATCTCCTTGTTACTGCCCATTCAGTCAGTGTGTGGGGCTTCCCTGCTTAGTGGTGAAGAATCCACCTGCCAATGTAGGAAAGGCAAGTTCAATCTCTGGGTCAGGAAGATCCCCTGGAGAAGGAAGTAGCCGCCCACTCCAGTATTTTTGCCTGGGAAGTCCCATGGACAGAGGAGCCTGGCGGGCTGCACTCCATAGGCTCTCAAAGAGTTGGACATGACTCAGCGACTGAACAGCCAAGAACAACTACAGCCGATGTGTACCAGTTACATGTCAGGCATTCCCCTTGGTATGGGGAACGAAGGGGTGAATGGGAAAAGGTAAAGTTAGGAAAGCCCAAGATTTTCATTAGACACCATATACAAATTTACTCAGTCTCTCTGCCGACCCCATCAGGAACCGGGAATGAAACACCAGCACCCGGACACGACCTTCCCCGCCCTTGACCTGCCCTGCTGTAAACCATAGGAAGAGGACTTCCCTGGAGGCCCAGCAGTTAAGACTCCACGCTTCCTCTGCAGGGGGCGCAGGTTCAGTCCCTAGTCAGGGAACTAAGATCCCACAAGCCGTGTGGCACGGCCAAAAAAATAAATAATAAGCCACAGGGGGACTAAAAACCTATGTCTGACTTTGCCTCCTGAGCCCTGTAGTCTCTCTTTACCTCAGAGTGTGCTGTGCCAGGACCTAGGCTCCTACCCCTAGAAATGTTTGGTCCAATGCTCAGTGATTTTTGCTGCTATCCTCATCAAGTTGTCTGTGTGAAGTAAACAAAACCACCCCTCACCACCCTGCTGTCACCAGGGTTTTTTTGTTTTGTTTTTTTTAATTTATTTATTCTTTATTGAAGGATAATTGCTTTACAGAATTTTGCTGTTTTCTGTCAAACCTCAACATGAAACAGCCTTAGCTATACATATATCTCCTCCCTTTTGAACCTCCCTCCCATCTCCCTCCTCATCCCACCCCTCTAGGTTGATACAGAGCCCCTGTTTGAGTTTCCTGAGCCATACAGCAAATTCCTATTGACTATCTATTTTACATATGGTTTTTATTGGTTCACTTTTTAAATTTTTGACTTTTTTGTGAATATGTGAATCGGTGCAAAGTAGTCTGTATGCTGATGTAAAATGGAAAGAGAGATGATTCAGTTCTTTTGTTGAAATCAAAACCTGTGATATATCCCCCCCACTCAATAGTATTTAAATGCTGGGTTGATGCCAAACTCAAAGAACATGGAGAACTTGGGGGAAGGCCAGTGACAGATAAAATATTATTAATAGTTTTTTAATAGGAGCCATGATTAGAGAGGCTGAAGAAAATGTGTTTATTAACCCTGGAAGAATATCACATTAGAAGATGAGAATGCTAGCTCCCAGGTAGAAACAGAAAGAGAGTCCTCAGAGAAGAAATATGGGACCTGTTTAGATATAAATCCTAGCTGTGCTCCTGCTGGTTGTGTAACCTTAAACAAGATACTTAACAACTCTGAGCCTCAGTAATTGGAGATCATATTGCATACCCTAAGATTGTTGCAAGGACTAAATATAATGCACATCAAGTCAAAGGTATGAGGCCTGGAGATAATTGGTCCTTCAGTTCAGTCGCTCAGTCATGTCTGACTCTGCGACCCCATGAATTGTAGCACGCCAGGCCTCCCTGTCCATCACCAACTCCCGGAGTTCACTCAAACTCATGTCCATTGAGTCAGTGATGCCATCCAGCCATCTCATCCTCTGTCGTCCCCTTGTCCTCCTGCCCCCAATCCCTCCCAGCATCAGAGTCTTTTCCAATGAGTCAGCTCTTCGTATGAGGTGGCCAAAGTATTGGAGTTTCAGCTTCAACATCAGTCCTTCCAGTGAACACCCAGGACTGATCTCCTTTAGGATGGACTGGTTGGATCTCCTTGCAGTCCAAGGGACTCTCAAGAGTCTTCTCCAACACCACAGTTCAAAAGCATCAATTCTTCAGCACTCAACTTTCTTCTCAGTCCAACTCTCACATCCATACGTGACCACTGGAAAAACCATAGCCTTGACTAGACAAACCTTTGTTGGCAAAGTAATATCTCTGCTTTTGAATATGCTATCTAGGTTGGACATAACTTTCCTTCCAAGGAGTAAGCGTCTTTTAATTTCATGGCTGCAATCACCATCTGCAGTGATTTTGGAGCCCAAAAATATAAAGTCTGACACTGTTTCCCCATCTATTTCCCATGAAGTGATGGAACTAGATGCCATGATCTTCATTTTCTGAATGTTGAGCTTTAAGCCAACTTTTTCACTCTCCTCTTTCACTTTCATCAAGAGGCTTTTTAGTTCCTCTTCACTTTCTGCCATAAGGATGGTGTCATCTGCATATCTGAGGTTATTGATATTTCTCCCGGCAGTCTTGATTCCAGCTTGTGCTTCTTCCAGCCCAGTGTTTCTCATGATGTACTCTGCAAGTTAAATAAGCAGGGTGACCATATACAGCCTTGACATACTCCTTTTCCTATTTGGAACCAGTCTATTGTTCCATGTCCAATTCTAACTGTTGCTTCCTGACCTGCATATAGGTTATCAAGAGGCAGTTCAGGTTGGTTCTTAATAAGTGGTATTAATAGATTTTTTAAAAACAAAGGATGGTGATCAAATCTTTATCTTTTTGAAAGGAGGAGAAATGTACTCTTCCTGTAATATAAGTATTGTAAATTAGGCATAAGAAACTTTTCCTAACTATAAAGAGTTGAGTTTTCTTACTTCAAATTATTGCTGTCTCCTTGGCTTACATTCAGTTCATTTCAAGCTTGTATTAAGCATCTGTCCACCATGTGCCAGAAACTGCTGGACACAGCATACTGGAATGAATAAGACTTGGCCCTTGCTCTTTAGATGCCCACAAATTAGGATGGGTGCCCATCTGTTTGAGATGTGGTATCTCCTACTTAAAGTCTCTTGGCTTTAGCTGGCCACTACCATTTGACCACCATAGTCTACCCAACCCAAAAAAGATCAATTAGCATCCTAATTTTTCAGATGCTTTTCAAAGCCCTCCATGAATAAATCTAGTCATGTGCTACCCAGCAAAAACCAAACAGCATGTAAACCAAGTCCTCAAGATGTAGCCCCTGTGTCACATACCCTCTGGTGTCCAAGTCCTTTAAAACAAACATTTTTAAAATATTTATTTATTTATTTGGCTGAGTCAGGTCTCCCATTGCAGCTCGTGGGATTTTTGATCTTCATTGCAGCATACAGGATCTTTTAACTGCAGCATGTGGGATCTAGTTCCCTGACCATGGATTGAACCCAGGCCCCCTGCATTGGGAGAGTGGAGTCTTAGCAACTGGATCTCTAGAGAAGTTCCAAGCCACTTTTAATAATGCTACCTATGAAAGCCTTCCTCAGCGATCAATGCAAAGAAATAGAGGAAAACAACAGAATGGGGAAGACTAGAGATCTCGTCAAGAAAATTAGAGATACCAAGGGAACATTTCATGCAAAGATGGGCTCGATAAAGGACAGAAATGGTATGGACCTAACAGAAGCAGAGATATCAAGAAGAGGTGGCAAGAATACACAGAAGAACTGTACAAAAAAATTCTTCACATCCCAGATAATCACGATGGTGTAATCACTGACCTAGAGCCAGACATCCTGGAATGTGAAGTCAAGTGAGCCTTAGAAAGCATCACTATGAACAAAGCTAGTGGAGGTGATGGAATTCCAGTTGAGCTATTTCAAATCCTGAAAGATGATGCTCTGAAAGTGCTGCACTCAATATGCCAGCAAATTTGGAAAACTCAGCAGTGGCCACAGGACTGGAAAAGGTCAGTTTTCATTCCAATCCCAAAGAAAGGCAATGCCAAAGAATGCTCAAACTACGGCACAATTGCACTCATCTCACATGCTAGTAAAGTAATGCTCAAAATTCTCCAAGCCAGGCTTCAGCAATATGTGAACCATGAACTTCCTGAAAAGGCAAGTTTTAGAAAAGGCAGAGGAACCAGAGATCAAATTGCCAACATCCACTAGATCATGGAAAAAGCAAGAGAGTTTCAGAAAAACATCTATTTCTGCTTTATTGACTATGCCAAAGCTTTTGACTGTGTGGATCACAATCAACTGTGGGAAATTCTGAAAGAGATGGGAATACCAGACCACCTGACCTGCCTCTTGAGAAATCTGTATGCAGGTCAGGAAGCAACAGTTAGAACTGGACATGGAACAACAGACTGGTTCCAAATAGGAAAAGGAGTACGTCAAGGCTGTATATGGTCCCCATGCTTATTTAACTTATATGCAGAGGACATCATGAGAAATGCTGGACTGGAAGAAACACAAGCTGGAATCAAGATTGCCAAGAAAAATATCAATAACCTCAGATATGCAGATGACACCACCCTTATGGCAGAAAGTGAAGAGGAACTCAAAAGCCTCTTGATGAAATTGAAAGAGGAGAGTGAAAAAGTTGGCTTAAAGCTCAACATTCAGAAAACGAAGATCATGGCATCCGGTCCCATCACTTCATGGGAAATAGATGGGGAAACAGTGGAAACAGTGTCAGACTTTATATTTTTGGGCTCCAAAATCACTGCAGATGGTGACTGCAGCCATGAAATTAAAAGACGCTTACTCCTTGGAAGGAAAGTTATGTCCATCCTAGATAGCATATTCAAAAGCAGAGATATTACTTTGCCAACAAAGGTCCGTCTAGTCAAGGCTATGGTTTTTCCTGTGGTCATGTATGGATGTGAGAGTTGGACTGTGAAGAAAGCTGAGCACTGAAGAATTGATGCTTTTGAACTTTGGTGTTGGAGAAGACTCTTGAGAGTCCCTTGGACTGCAAGGAGATCCAACCAGTCCATTCTGAAGGAGATCAGCCCTGGGATTTCTTTGGAAGGAATGATGCTAAAGCTGAAACTCCAGTACTTTGGCCACCTCATGCAAAGAGTTGACTCATTGTAAAAGACTCTGGTGCTAGGAGGGATTGGGGGCAGGAGGAGAAGGGGACAACAGAGGATGAGATGGCTGGATGGCATCACTGACTCCATGGATGTGAGTCTGAGTGAACTCCGGGAGTTGGTGATGGACAGGGAGGCCTGGTGTGCTGTGATTCATGGGGTCGCGAAGAGTCGGACATGACTGAGTGACTGAACTGAACTGAACTGATAACCTCTACACAGATCTCCTCATGCCACAGCATTTAGGGCTTCCACTTAAATACCTCTCAGTACCATTCCTTCATTACCTGAGTCCATCCAACCTGTCACTATTGGATGAGGTCTAGGCTGCCTTCAAGAGAACTGTATTCCTCTATTAGTGCTACAAAACACCACTGTATAAAAAATGATTCATCTGAGCTGGTCATCCAACCAAAGAACCTGATTTGGCTCATCTCTTGCTATAATCATCACCTTATCACATTAAAAAAAAAAAAAAAAAAACTAGTCTCTGTGGAGGCCAGAAATAAACCCTTGCATACATGGTTGTGATTTTTCCAAAGGGTGCCATGACCCTTCAGTGGGGAAAGGACAGTCTTTCCAATAAATTATGTTGGAAAACTGGATTTCCACACTCGAAAGAATTAAGTTAGACCCTAACTTTAGATCACATAGAAAAATTAATTCAAGATGAATTTTTTAAAAAACCCTAATGTAAAACCTAAAACTATAAAACTCTTAGAAGAAAACATATGGGAAAAGCTTCAAGATGTTGGATATAGTAATAATTTCTTGGAATATGACACCAAAAGCATAGGCAACAATAATAGAAAAATGCTCACCTGGAACACATCAAAATTTAAGACTTTTGTACATCAAAAGACACAACAGAGTGAAAAGGCAACCCACAGAACAGGAGAAAGTATCTGCAAACCTCATATTTGACAAGGGGTTAATATCCAGAATATAGAAAGAACTCCTACAACTCAACAACAACAAATCAATTTAAAAAATGAACAAAGGAATTAAATAGACATTTCTCCAAAGAAGCTAGGAAAAATGGCCAGTTAGCATATGAAAAGATGTTCAGCATCACTAATCAAAACCACAGTGGCACAGTACCTGACACCCATTAGGATGGCACTATTAAAAACAGAAGATGACAAGTGTTGGCAAGAATGTGGAGAAATTGGAACACTTGTGCCCTGTTAGTAGGAATGAAAAACAGTGCAGCCACCTATGGAAAACAGTATGGTGGTTCCTCAAAAAGTTAAAGGTAGAATTACCATGTAAGCCAGCAGCCCCACTTCTGGATATATATCCAAAGGAATTAGAAGTGGGGACCCGAAGTGGTATATATTCATAGAAGCAATATTCATAATAACCAAAAGGTGGAAGCTACCCAAGCATTTATCAGCAATGAGTGGGTAAACAAAACATGGTATATACATACAAAGGGATGTTATTCAGTCTTCAAAAGGAAGAAAATTCTGACACATGCTACAACATAGATAAACCTTGAGGACATTATGCTAGCTGAAATAAGCCAGTCATGAAAGGACGAGGTATGATTCCACTTACAGATACATGTAATTCATAGAGACAGAAAAGCTTCATGACTGGATACAGCAATGATTTCTTAGAGTATGATACCATATTCAAATTTACAGAGACAGTAGGTAGGCTAGAGTTGCCAAGGTTTTAGTTTTGCAAGATGCAAAGTGTTGTGTAGATGGATGGTGGTGATGGTAATACAGTGTGAGTGTACGTAATGCTACTGAGCTGTACAGTAAAAATGGTTGATGGTAAATTTTATGTGTATTTTTAGCACAGTTAAAAACAAAAACCAGCCTTTGTGTTGAGCCTGGTCTTCCCAAATCATGAATTTGCGGTCTTCTGTCACTAGCTCTGTTCTTCCCGCCCACTTTCCATACAGATTACCCTACCACTGTTGTTCACTATTCCCAGCCCACTTGGATTCAGCCTGGCACTTTGCACACACTCTCATCATCCACTCCATAGAGAGAAGAGTTAAGTACAAGAGATCCTGGGCTCCCACCACCACAGTACCTTCTCATAATGCCCACCACTAAGAATACTCTAGAATTATCAAACCCACCAAGCAGACCTGGGAAAATCTCAGACCTTCCACCAACCCTTGTGGCTGGAAGTGATGGGTAAACAGAGAGTGTTTAGAGCAAAGGTGTTACATTGACTTTCCCCACACAGTGTGCTGGCACAACAGGAAGAAGCCGCCCTGGCATTTAGGGTCTTAATGAGAATTCCAGGCACTGCCTCTACTCCCGCTCTCCATCGCCTGCCTTCAGACAAAAATGTTCATTTCCCTTTTCCTGATCTTACATCTCCCTTCAGAGTTCATGTTCATCTTCTTACCTGCTACCTTGGCTTCCCTGCTATTTCGGTCCAAAGATCCCTTTCAACCGTGCTCCCTAAGGCTTGGTCCTAATGAGTGTCTGGCACACCTGGGAGGTAGGAAGCAATATTGGATGTACATGCTATCAAATTCAGTATCTTCTTGACTTTAAAGAATATTTAGGTGACCAAGTTAAAAGTTTTGGTCATATAAAATGAAGCCATATACACTTTCTGTTTTGCCCTTTTTTATTGAAAATGTGTATTATTTTGTTACTATCTCTGCCCACCAGAGGAGTCTGTTGGAAATACAGAATCTGTCCCCACCCCAGATGCTTTGAATCAGGATCTGTATTTTAATAAGATCTCTAGGTAATTCATATGGATATTAGAACAAAAACTGTTCTAGAAAGCCTCTAGCTGCTCCTATTAGAGCAATGGATCTCCACATTGGCTGTGCCTTAGAAACACCTGGGAAGCTCTTAAAACATATTGATCGTTGGGTCCTACAATGTTATTATGATTTTATCTATACATGGGGACCATGAGCGTTGGTGTTTATTTTCGATTCTCAGAGATTTTGATACCTAGGCAGTGTGGAGAACCATTAAGAGTATGATTTAAAATATCACAGAGAATTCCATGACTTTTGAACTGATTTGGAGCTGCAAAACAGTAGATTCAGACTGTAAAGTGTAAATAGGTTTTGAATCTAAATATATGAATATTAACCTGAAACTAGAGATTGTATTTATAAATGACTTTTAAAGTCTTCCTCTCTTATTCTTGAGCTTCGCAAGTGGCACTAGTGGTAAAGAATCCACTTGCCAATGCAGGAGACACAAGAGACATGGGCTCGATTCCTGGGTCGGGAAGATCCCCTGGAGTAGGAAATGGCTCCTACTCCAGTATGCTCCTATTCCTACTCCTACTCCAATGGCTCCTACTGGCTCACTCCAGTATTCTTGCCTGGAAAATTCCAGGGACAGAGGAGACTGGCGGGTCACAGGCCACTGGGCTGTGGAGAGTTGAGCATGACTGAACAATTAAGCACACACACACTCTTATTCCTTATTTGTGTCTCATTGTCTTCTCATAGAGTGTCTCAAGGGCTTTCTTCCATTAAATGGCATCCAGGGCTTTTCACCAAGCCCATGCTCCTGTCCCAGGGACCGAAGCTGGTGCTGCTGTCAAGGGCTCAGGTACAAAGTACTGGTGGGAGCAGCCAGCACTAGCAGTTTGGCTGCTGGTACTATTTATTTGAATACTCCAGAAACTCACTGTACTGATGCACACTGCTCAGGCATGCTAGAATCCCAGCAGTGAAGACCTTGTGGCCTCAAATGTCCTCATATACACTTCTTGCACATCAGCTGTGGGGGCTCAACATAACCATTCAACACAAACACACAAACAACTTTAGTATCACCACACCAACCTACAGCTTCCAAAGTTTCTTTAGCCTCTTCCCATGTGTTTTGATTTTTATTTGTCCTTTCAGAGACCCCAGTCCAAATTGATAATCATCTAAATGGGTTTAAGAGCAGAGAACTTCACCTGCCAAGTGGGTCTACTTTTCCTCAAGATATGCTTTTCTTTTGTGGTCATGGGTAAGAAATGGGGGCCTCTTTGCAAGGCCTGAGTAAATATATATTCACTTACACTCTTCATTCCTATCCCAGGAATTAGTTTTAAGATATTTAAATAGATTTTTTAAAATCAGTGTTAGAAAACATATTTTAAATGCTTTAAAGTGAAATTCAATTTAATTGATTTATCAAATCTTAATTGAATCCCTGCTGTTACCATCAGGGGAAAATGACTAGCAGCTTCTCCATTGTTACTGAAATACTCATCTTCTTGATAAATATTTTGACATGCTTTGAAATGCCAAAAATATGCATGATGTGTACCATACAGTTGAGAATTAGAGCTCTTGCTTTGGCATAAAGCTTATTTCAGGTGGGGAAAGAGGGCAGTTGATAATGCAGATAAGAAAGTAGAATTACTAAAATAGTAATTTTTTATGGATATGATATATTTCAAGATATGGTCCTAACAACTTAATTTCTCTGCAACAAATGTACCCTAAATGACAGTGAGTCATTATGAGGTTGTAATTTCTAACTCCTAATTAAATATGAGCAATTGAGCAAGTCAATCTTTTTCTGCCTCAGAGTATTTATTTGTAAAATCAGGAAGTTGAACCAAGAATCCAATAAGGTCCCTTTCAGCTCTTCATGTCAGTGATTCTATAAATTCTCAGTTAAAGTATATATTATCAAAAGGCAAAGACAACATCTTCTATCTTTCCCAGCTCCTGGTTTTGCCATCATGTAGAAAATAACAGACAGTACTCTTGCCTGGAAAATCCCATGGGTGGAGGAGCCTGGTAGGCTGCAGTCCATGGGGTCACTAAGAGTCGGACGTGACTGAGCGACTTCACTTTCACTTTTCACTTTCATGCATTGGAGAAGGAAATGGCAACCCACCCCAGTGTTCTTGCCTGGAGAATCCCAGGGACGGGGGAGCCTGATGGGCTGCCGTCTATGGGGTCGCACAGAGTTGGACACGACTGAAGCGACTTAGCAGCAGCAGCAGCAGAAAATAACAGAAATAAAAACAATTAAAAATCTGAGAAAAAATTCTGTTATCCCAACATTTGAAAGTATTTTCATTTTATGTTCCATTCTTGTCCTTGAATATATGGATACATAATTTTATATAATTGCAAATAGGTAAAATTTTATATTTGACTTACCTTACTCAACATTATCTAACATTATTATATTATCATTATCACTCACAATTATAGTTTAAGTGGCCACGTAATATTCCATTTCATTAATGTACCATAGTGTAAGTATTTCTATATTTGTAAATTTAGATTGCTTTTAATGTTTGATAAATGCTGCAGAAAACTTTGTATTCATATGAGTCTTCTTTTGAATAATTTTCTAAGAATAAATTCTAGAGATGTGATTACTGAGTTCAAGAGAGTCTCTTTACAATTGCTTATAAGCAATGACAAGTGGCTTTCCTAAAAGCTTAATGTTTACATTATTTCCACCATATCTGAGAGTGACAGTTTAACCAAAGTCTCACCAAAGGTGTGGTATGAAATGACACTTAATGTCAATGTACATTTCTTTGACTACAGGCAATCTTGAACATTTTTCCATTTGTGATTGCATTTTAGCTTCTGTGAAGTGTCTCAGTTTACTTCAGTTCAATCTCTCAGTCATGTCCGACTCTTTGTGACCCCATGAACCACATCACACGAGGCCTCCCTGTCTATCACCAACTCCTGGAGTCCACCCAAACCCATGTCCATTGAGTCGGTGATACCATCCAACCATCTCATCCTCTGTCGTCCCCTTCTCCTCCTGCCCTCAATCTTTCCCAGCATCAGGGTTTTTTCAAATGAGTCAGCTTTTCGCATCAGGTGGCCTAAGGATTGGAGTTTCAGCTTCAACATCAGTCCTTCCAATGAACACCCAGGACTGATCTCCTTTAGGATGGATTGGTTGGATCTCCTTGCAGTCCAAAGGACTCTCAAGAGTTTTCTCCAACACCACAATTCAAAAGCATCAATTCTTTGGTGCTCAGCTTTCTTTATAGTCCAACTCTCACATCCATACATGACCATTGGAAAAACCAGAGCCTTGACTAGACGGACTTTTGTTGGCAAAGTAATGTGTCTGCTTTTTAATATGCTGTCTAGGTTGGTCATAACTTTCCTTCCAAGGAGTAAGTGTCTTAATTTCATGGCTGCAGTCACCATCTGCAGTGATTTTGGAGCCCCAAAAATAAAGTCAGCCACTGTTCCCACTGTTTCCCCATCTATTTCCCATGAACTGATGGGACCAGATGCCATGATCTTAGTTTTCTAAATGTTGAGTTTTAAGCCAACTTTTTCACTCTCCTCTTTCAATTTCATCAAGAGGCTCTTTAGTTCTTCACTTTCCACCATAAGGGTGGTATCATCTGCATATCTGAGGTTATTGATATTTCTCCTGGCAATCTTGATTCCAGCTTGTGCTTCTGCCAGCCCAGTGTTTCTCATGATGTACTCTGCATATAAGTTAATTAAGCAGGGTGACAATATACAGCCTTGATATACTCCTTTTCCTATTTGGAACCAGTCTGTTGTTCCATGTCCAGTTCTAACTGTTGCTTCCTGACCTGCATACAGATTTCTCAAGAGGCAGGTCAGGTGGTCTGGTATTCCCATCTCTTTCAGAATTTCCCACAGTTTATTGTGATCCATACAGTCAAAGGCTTTGGCATAGTCAATAAAGCAGAAATAGATATTTTTCCAGAACTCTTGCTTTTTTGATGATCCAGTGGATGTTGGCAATTTGATCTCTGGTTCCTCTGCCTTTTCTAAAACCAGCTTGAACATCAGGAAGTTCACGGTTCACATATTGCTGAAGCCTGGCTTGGAGAATTTTGACCATTACTTTACTAGTGTATGAGGTGAGTGCAACTGTGCAGTAGTTTGAGCATTCTTTGGCATTGCCTTTCTTTGGGATTAGAATGAAAACTGACCTTTTCCAGTCCTGTGGCCATTGCTAAGTTTTCCAAATTTGCTGACATATTGAGTGCAGCACTTTCACAGCATCATCATTCAGGGTTTGAAATAGCTCAACTGGAATTCCATCACCTCCACTAGCTTTGTTCGTTGTGATGCTTCCTAAGGCCCACTTGACTTCACATTCCAGGATGTCTGACTCTAGGTGAGTGTGAGTGATCACACCATCGTGATTATCTGGGTCATGAAGATCTTTTTTTGTACAGTTCTTCTGTGTATTCTTGCCACCTCTTCTTAACATCTTCTGCTTCTGTTAGGTCCATACCATTTGTGTCCTTTATTGTGCTCATCTTTGCATTAAATGTTCCCTTGGTATCTCTAATTTTCTTGAAGAGATCGCTAGTCTTTCCGATTCTATTGTTTTCCTCTATTTATCTGCATTGACCCCTGAGGAAGGCTTTCTTATCTCTCCTTTGGAACTCAGCATTCAAATGGGTATATCTTTCCTTTTCCTTTGCTTTTCGCTTCTCTTCTCTTCACAGCTATTTGTAAGGCCTCTTCAGACAGCCATTTTGCTTTTTTGAATTTCTTTTCCATGGGGATGGTCTTGATTTGTGTCTCCTGAACAATGTCATAAACCTCTGTCCATAGTTCATCAGGCACTCTGTCTATCAGATCTAGTCCCTTAAATCTATTTCTCACTTCCACTGTATAATCATAAGGGATTTTATTTAGACCATACATGAATGGTCTAGTGGTTTTCCCTACTTTCTTCAATTTAAGTCTGAATTTGGCAATAAGGAGTTCATGATCTGAGCCACAGTCAGCTTCTGGTCTTGTTTTTGCTGACCGTATAGAGCTTCTCCATCTTTGGCTGCAAAGAATATAATCAATCTGATTTCGGTGTTGACCATCTGGTGATGTCCATGTGTAGAGTCTTCTCTTGTGTTGTTGGAAGAGAATGTTTGCTATGACCAGTGTGTTCTCTTGGTAGAACTCTATTAGCCTTTGTCCTGCTTCATTCTGTACTCCAATTTGCCTGTTACTCCAGGTGTTTCTTGACTTCCTACTTTTGCATTCCAGTCCCCTATAATGAAAAGGACATCTTTTTGGGTTGTTAGTTCTAGAAAGTCTTGTAGGTCTTCATAGGACTGTTCAACTTCAACTTCTTCAGTGTTACTGGTCTATTGTGAAGTGTCTAATTGTACCTTTTTCCATTTCTCTGGCTGTGCAACTGTGGATAAGTCACTTAACCTCTCTGTTGCTCTGTTTTTTTATTTGTAAACAGACTAATAATTAATAGTACCTTTCTATAGAGTTGATGTTGGATTAAATGGGTTTCTAATTGTAAAGCATATAGAATAGTACCTGATATGGAGGACCTTCAAAAAAATGTTAGAATTAGAGCTAGTAGTAGCATTGGTATTAGTTATCTCATAGATACTAGTGATTTTCTTTATAATTCATATCAAAAATTAAAATATTTTTCTAGTCCTTGTATAAATGCATACTTTGATAAATTAATGGGCAACCTATTTATCTAATATAGATGTACCTTTTTTTGGCCTACTGGGTTTGGTAGTTTCCTGTTTCTTGTTTTAATTTCTATTTTAGTTTTACATGTGTATGTGTACACATACAGGTGTATGAGTATGTACTTTTTCACAAATCCAGACACAGTGTCTGTGTAAAAGGGACAGCTCATAAAAATGTTGATTGCAGACAGTGCTTAGAATGGCACACCCAGCTCAGTTGAAGAACTGTTCAACCAAGTCATTTAGAAAAATAACAGATAAACAAAACCAGAAGTGAAATCAAACTGCATACATACACTCACTTATAAAACCGAAATCAAAAACAAGCCATGTAAATACATGCACATTACAAATAAAACTGTGAAGGTTTTACGCCAGAGAAAATAGCCAGATGTAAGCCATGGAAATTTCACTTTAAGAGTAATTGATTCTCCGTGTGCAATCATTGCCTGATTCCTGGCACACTGAGATCTGAAATAGACCACTCAGAGGAAGAACAAAAAGGCAGCATCAATAAATCGCCTTTGGGAGTATGAGAACTCAGTCTACAACAGCATGGATGGAAGAAATCCTTAGGGTAGGAATTCAGAAGGGATACAGGGAGCTCAGAAGAGCAAAGTTAGCCATGTTCAAGACCCAAGTTAATCATCTACACAGTGAATGAATTGAAAGAAAAGGATAGAGAGAAATTTAAAAACCGTAATATGAGTAGTGGGAGGAACTGAAGAAGCCCACTGCACAAATGAGGATTGGAAACTATTTAAACTGGATAATACAGTATGTGTTTTGGCTCTGAGAAGACAGAAGTTGAACTTTTGAGTAGTAATCAAGGACTTGGTCTCAAAGTATTTGCAAATAGCGCCAGTATGGAGAACAGATGCTGACATTATTGCCAATGGAAATCGCAACATGATAGTTGGAGTGTGAGACGGAAAGAAACCACAGGGAATTTTTGTGGAAAGCTTGGTATTGAAAATGATTTATGGTTGACTTAAGGAGGAGACGAGGAAAATAAGGCTACAGTATATATACCTTCTGACTGCTGCAGACAAAGGATGTATAAACAGCCATAGCTCTCCAACCTCTTGGACATCAGAGCTCTGCTCACACAGAAAGGCGCCAGAATGTTTGTCTGAGTTAAGTGGATACTTCTTTTTCAGTATCTAAGAATAGTTATCGTCCTTTCCTCTCTCATTACTGTTTGGGTATCCTTAAGAATCCTCACCAGCTATTAGGCATTGTGGAATCACCCAGAGATCTGTGGGATGCTTATTACCAAACAGGATCAGCATTGCACGAGGCCCTAGGCTTGAAAGGTGAGCAGCTCTATTTTGTTATTGTTACATGTGTAAGATACTTTTTTATTTATTTGGTTGCACTAGGTCTTACTTGTGGCATGTGGGATCTAGTTCCCTGACCAGGACTCAAACCCAGGCCCCCGGTATTGGGAGCATGGAGCCTTAGCCATTGGACCACCAAGGAAGTCCCTGAGGTATTTTTATGCTAGAAAACAAGTTGGTGAATTCAGGAGAGTCAGGTGACTCTTCCAAAAATATCTGATGATCACACTTTGATTTCTCTTCAGGTCATGTAATTCTTTCTCCTTTTACAAAAATATCTGATGAAGTATGCTGAGGCAGGAAAGATGTGGCCATTCCTTACTGTCCCTTAAGTTATATCCTTTATTCAAAGGGCAAAGAACCAGCAGTGTCTCTCAGATAGGGAATACAAACTTTCTGAGCTTTCCTAGAGGGTGTCTGGGCTTCCTTGGTGACTCAGAAGTTCGATCCCCGGGTGGGGAAGATCCCTTGGAGAAGGGAATGGCTACCCATTCTAGTATTCTTGCTTGGGAACTCCCATGGATGGAGGAGACTGGCAAACTACAGTCCATGGGGTTGCAAAGAATCAGTCAGGACTGAGCGACTTTCAGTTTCACTTCAGAGAGAGTTTGCATATTGAAATGGAAAAAGAAAGATATGTTTAGCAAAAGGCAGTAGGATTTTCATATGAGACACAGACTTAAGCCATGTTGATTTGGGGCCTTAAGTCCTGAGAACCACTGAAGAAGAAGTGAGGTTCATCATGAACAACAATAACAGCAAAAAAAGCATCTCCAAAAGACAGAAACAATGAGTTTTAATATCTGTCTTGTGACAACTCTTACAGCAAAGGAAACAGATAAGGAAAATAAATCTGGGTTCTGTGCCCAGGAACCTGAACCAACTAAGCTAATCAGTGGCCAGATTTGTTACCCCTGAGAATGGATCCAGGTTCTCTCAATGTCTGTGTATGGACATTCTCCCCACACACATTATCTCACCAGCACCCTCCCCATTATTGCCTAGTTGAGTTTCCTCTGAAAACTTCATCCCAGAGCCTAAGAATAAGGGATCTACCCAAATCTGTACCAGAATAACTATGGAGATTCAAGTGTGCCCTGAGTGGTCAGCATGTCCATTTCAGGTCCATTTATTTGGGACTGTCTATGCCAGTCCAAAAAGACCAGACACAGCCAGGGCAGATGAAAAGGTGAGGACTATCTGCTTGCATTGCTCTTTCCACCCTCCTTTCCTTGGTGGAATCCTAATCAGTGTTCAGGATTCCCTCACATGTCTCCTATTATCTTCTCTCTCTAAACCCCGCTGGTGGAGAGAGCTCTGTTTCCATAGCATCTTGTGCATAACACAGATTATGGATTTACTACATTGTTTTGTAACAGTTTGCTTGTCTACCTTTTTTGCTGGGCCATCCACTCCATGATTGGAAGGCTAAAATTTTTTCATATCTGTATCTCCAGTCCTAACCCAACATCTAGAATTGTATTATCCAGTACAGGGGCCACTAGCCACATGTGGCTGTTGAGCATGGGAAATGTGGCTAACTAAAATAGAGACATGTAAAATACACTTCAGGCTTTGACATAGGAATAAAAGAATGTAAAATAGCTCATAAGTTTTTGTATTGGTTACCCATTAAAATGATAATATTTTGGATATGAGTTAAATATATTATTAAAATTTTATGTTTCTTTTTACTTTTAAAAAGTTTAAAATTATATTTCAGTTGGACAGGAACATAGCAGCGGTTTGTTCAAGTCAGAGTTTTAGCAAGAAAAAGAAGATATAGTCAGTTTGGATTTTGAAGAGATGTTAGTGAAGGGACAATTTACAAAAGTGTGGGCAGGTTAAAGAAATCCACAAAAAGAGGCCTGGCAACAGAGGGGAGCAGTTAAAACTCAGCCTACAAAAAGAGGGGAGGAAATGATGTTACTGGAGTTGGTGATCACCAGAAGTGCTCTTAGGCTCACTTAGCATCCATGGTGGCTCAGATGGTAAAGAATCCACCTGCAATGCTGGAGACCCGGGTTCTATCCCTGGGTCGGGAAGATCCCCTGGAGAAAGGAATGGTTATCCACTCCTGTATTCTTGGCTGGAGAATTCCAAGGACAGAGGTGCCTGGCAGGCTACAGTTCATGGGGTCACACTGAGTTGGACACAACTCAGTGACTTAACACCACCGCTAGTTACAGAGGGACCCAGTTGCCACCGGAACCAGGAGCCAAGCAGAGAACTCACCTTTGATCTCCAGCTCTGCTCCCACCAACTGCAAGGAACCTGAAGCCTAAGGGCAAGGGATGCTGAGTGATGCACCTTCCAGAGCCCTGAGTAGCACAGAGAAAAGTGGAGGCTAAACAGGTTAGAGCAGGAAGGGGGCAGAGGTTGAAGAATAACCAGCAGAGCTTAATAAATATGTGAATGAATGAATGAATAAAAGTAGACAATGGAGAACAGTGATAAATTAATTTTTTCCCACCTGGAATATTTTTGCAATAGTACTGTTGAAACTGTTCTGTGACACTAGGGGTTTAGTGAATTTAGGGGTTCCACAGACATTTCTTCATTTAAATATGTATATATTTCCTAATATTTAAAAGACTTTGCTAAAATACAACATGCACACAGGCACACATGTTGCCTATCAAAATTGTGAACACACTGGAAACAAATCATCATCAGCTTGTGCTGCCAGGTAAATCTGCTTTTGTGCAAACCTAGGAATAAGAATTGGAGAAGGCAATGGCACCCCACTCCAGTACTCTTGCCTGGAAAATCCCATGGACAGAGGAGCCTGGTAGGCTGCAGTCCATGGGGTCACTGAGGGTCGGACACGACTGAGCGACTTCACTTTCACTTTTCCCTTTCATGCATTGGAGAAGGAAATGGCAACCCACTCCAGTGTTCTTGCCTGGAGAATCCCAGGGATGGGGGAGCCGATGGGCTGCCATCTATGGGATTGCACAGAGTCGGACACGACTGAAGCGACTTAGCAGCAGCAGCAGCAGCAGGAATAAGAATCCTCCTGCCTCTTCTGTACTTTAATTGAATGTCTTAAATGATTATTAATTAGGCAGGCTTAGGTCTGCATTAATATTTTATAAAAATTCGGATCTACACATGTTCTCCTATATAAAATGGTGCACTTTAGTAGGCCACTTCACACTTAAGTACACACTGTAGCACACATAACTCAAGGAAGTGCCCAGCAAGGTTCAGTCGTGTGTATATGGCACATGTTCTCACATCTCATCATACATAATTTTACATCATGTTTCTGTAAACATAACATATTTATGTTAAGGAATGTTATGATTGTGGACATCATTAGGAATTCAATTTGAAATGCTCTTCTGGCCATTGTGTCTTCTGTTCCCTATGCCTAAGAGGCTTTTCCTTCAGGTCTTGGTAAGGTTAAGACTGGGATATTCCTCCTTTAACTGTCAGTTCAGACGTTTATTCCTCAGCAAAGTCTTCCCTGACTATCTGATACCTTAATTAGGTGTCCCTTCCCATTCTCTAGTTCAGCCTTATTTTATTGCCTTCATAGCACTTATCACAATTTGTAATTTTGTTTAATTGTCTCTTTGTTGCTTTTGTCTGTTTCGTTAACAAAAATTTAAGTCTTATCATTGCAGGGACTGGCTACTTAGTATGGGAAGGGCACTATTATAAGAGCTTTGCTTACATTAATTCATCTACTCACAATAACCTTGTGAGGGTCTTTCTGATCCCGATTTTAGAAATGAGGAGACTGAGACACAGAGAGTTTAAGTAGTCTGATAAAAGTCACAGAGCTATTATGTGGGAGAGCAGGGATTCAAACCCAGGAAACCTTGCTCCAGTTCTTTCATTCAGTGGGAGCCCAGGAGTACTGGAGCATGCAGACTGCTAAGTTGCTTCAGTCGTGTCCAACTTTTTGCAACTCTATGGACTGTAGCCCACCAGGCTCCTCTGTCCATGAGATTTTCCAAGCAATAATACTGGAGTGGGTTGCCATTTCCTCCTCCAGGGGATCTTCCCTACCCAGAGATCAAAATCATGTCTCTTATGTCTCCTGCATTGGCAGGCAGATTCTTTACCACTAGTGCCACCTGGGAAACCTGTACAGCAGCATATTTGATATTAAAAGCCTCAGACTCCAGGCCCCTGAGTGCTAACTGTAACACTGGTAACATTTATTGAAAGCTTCCTGTGGTGCTGTGTTTTATGTGATTATTATCATTATTGCAATAATCTTATGGTACTATAATCATTCCCATTTTAGGAAGGAGGAAATTGAAACCTAAGGAAGTTAGCACCTTTCCTAAGATCATGCATCCAAAAACATGGCAGAATAAGGATTTGAACCTAAGCTCTTAACCATGATGATATATGGCCGTCCCAGAATCCTGATTCGGCTATGTGCCACGTCTTTCTGTGTCTGGGATCATGTGTGATTGAACATGTAGTTGATCTATATTTTGGAAGAATATGCCCCTGCTGAACACATCTGGGTTCTCTGGGTGGAGAGCTGGAGTGCAGTTTTATATAGATGTGCTCATTTTGAGCAGAGATTACCAGGAACCTCATGCTTATTCTAATCTGTACACTTACATCCTCTCCACCTCCCAGATTAAAGCAGTTTACATTATCATTTTCCTATGGAAAATCTGGGAAAGTCACACATATGTGGAAATTAAACAATGCACCTACATAACCAAGGTGGGTCAAACCTTGGGTCAAACAAGAAGTCAGAAACTGCTTTGAGATGTATGGAAATGAAGATACAGCTCACTGTGTACAGAATACATAGGCTTGTAGAACTTATTTCTGACCTCTCCTTCACTTGATTCATTTTCTTACTTAACCAGCACTTACTGGCCAATCCATGGGCCAGGCACTGTGCTAAGGTTGGAGATACAGAGGACCAGAAAGTGGTCACAGCCCCCAGCTGAAGGGATCAGTTAGGCCGATGAAGCACATAAACTGGTTACACCAGCTGGTTAAATGCTTACACCAGGATTCTAGTCAGCAAGGCTGGAAGAAGGGTGACATTCTTTCGGTCTATTACTATCTGACTTTGTCTTTTCTTTTGCTCTCCTCCAGCTTGCCTTTTCTCTTGAGAACTTCCTTTTCTGCCTACCTCACATCCGCTTTCTTTACCTACTTTTAACTGTTTGTACTAGAGTTGATTACAGATGATCTCTTTTGTGGGTTTTTTACAATTGATATTTGAAACTTGATTACTGGAATCTGGATTCATCTTTGCCACCATCCCCCTCCCCCACCCCCAGCTGATGACTGCTCAGGGAACAGGGATTAGTTGTAACATTAGCCTAAGGAAAGTTGAAGTAGATGAACATTAATCCTTCACCACTCCCTATTCCCCTGTTCTCCACAAAATTTAGGATCTCTTCCAAAGTCACATAGCAATGAATTTTTTTTTAATTTTCTGAATTCTCTGCTCCACCTCCATTGGTACAATATTCCAAATAGATGTCTTCTGACTTCTTTTCTACTGTCCCTAGAATTGTGGGATGTTGTTTTAAAATTCTTCTTTGGATTTTTTTTAAATTGAAAAAGTAGGTTTATAATCAAGATTTTTGTTATTGTTGTTTCTGCCATACATCAACATGAATCAGCCATAGTTGATTGGATTTATAGTTCTTTGGATTTTTGGATCCAAATTTATATTCCCAGTTCCTAGCATACTTCCTGCCACATAATAGACCTCCAATAAATACATGTGAAAATAAGTCCAAAGTGAAAACAGAGAAAAAGTCAGATCATTTTTGCATGAACAGTGTTGCTATATTTAGGAGGATAAGTGTCCATTTCATCCCTGAATTATGTGGTCTTAAGGCCAGGGACTTGTCTTCCATCTTTGTATCCTTCCCTGTGTGTGTGCGTGCTCAGTCGCTTCAGTTGTGTTCACTCTTTGCAACCCTGTGGACTGCATTCTGCCAGGCTCCTCTGTCCATGAGATCTCCAGGCAAGAATACTGGAGTGGGTTTCCATGCCCTCCTCCAGGGGATCTTCCTGACCCAGGGCTCAAACCCGGGTCTCCTGCATTGCAGGCAGATTCTTTACCTCTGAGCCACCAGGGAAACCCCAATCCTTCCCTACCCCGTGCCCAACACAATACCTGGTGCAGAACAGAATGTTAATCCGTGTTTGTTGAACAAAGAATGAATAAATATCATTAAATATCTAGTTGATGTGGATGAGGATTTATATAAATAATATTTCCTTAAATATTTTCTGGAACAAGGCATAAATAACTTAGGTAAATAAAGTATAAATAGTATTAGAAGAATATCTGTGGAGAAGAAGAGACTACACTGATGTTAAGTCCTACTCTGGGAACCTATCCCTTAAAATGGGTGTGTCTACTTCTGTCTTATTTCCCTTGAGAAGAACTGGAGCCAAACTTTGGAAATGGCTTTGCACATGAAATGGGAGTATAAGAGTGTGAACATGTGGCTGTGGGATTTTTGTTAATGTAGTCATTTCTTTCCAAACACTTGAAAAATATTTTTCTTTTATATTTTTCATTCTTTTGCCATTGCCTCTGTGCTTTCTCCTCATTTCACATTTAAATGCTAGAAATCGTCCAGTTAATGTGGACATGCATAATAAGTGGGTCCAGATCTTATTCTAAATGGAAGCCAGAGCCAGTGTCCAGGCACTAGGAAAGCATAATTACCCCGAGAACAGAGTTGTGTTTTCTGCAAGGGCTTTTATCAGTGCCTGTGAAGGCCCAGATATATGTTTCAGCATCAGACAAGAAAAAAGATTTGTGAAACACATATCTCCTCTTTCCTGGGGAAAAAAATCTTTTCTTTTGCAAAAAGACTTTGTGTGTGAGTACATTCCAGTCCTTTAAGGGAAAGAAAGAAAATTATATCAGAAATCTATGCATGCTAAAATAATATTCACTCAAAATGGGGAATGAGGGATTCTTTCCATATGTTCTTATCCTATTTCAATTTAAATTAATTTTGCAGGAGTCATTAACCAGCTCCACAAAATTTGCTGGGTTTGCTCCTAACACAAGCTTCGGCACACCTGCATCCAGTGCATGTCTTTTTGGTTAATCTATAGGAACCAAAATTAATTTCAGTGAAACGGCCAAATGGCCCTCAGGATCCTTTACTCATATGTCTGGCTAGCATTCCCCAGGGGCACAAAACACAGCCTGACAAGGGTGATAGAAATGTTTCAAAGGAACTTTCCTAAGCTCTCTCAGTACCATCTTTTTTTTTTTTTTTTTTAATTTGCAGGTGCAAAAATTCCATTTGTAATTCTTTAATTCCAAGGGCAATGCGTGTCTTGGGGTCTCAGAATTCAGGACATGTGGCCAGCTGGGACATGATATTATGCTTGCAAGTCATGGCAGGTGCAGAAGGGGGGTGAGCAGTTGAAGTTTGGCCCACTCCCTTTTTCTCTCTTTTTGTGCTTCCTTTTGCTCTTCCAGACGAGTGTACAATTACACGAGCTGAATTGGTTATCTCCCAAAGCTGTGCTGTTGTACATCCAGGAAAAGGACTTGATTACTCAACCAGTGTTTCCAGGAGCCTTATTTGGGTTCTTTGTGCAGCAGAAGCAAAAGTGCTGAGTGCACCCTCTTTTTGTTTTGCGATTTGCCTGCTGGGTGCATTACTTGCTATCGCTCTGGTTTCAATAGATGATCTTTCCACTGTGGTTTTAGCAAGTCTATATTTAGAAAACAGTAAACGATGTATAAGATGGAAAAATTAGGGGAGAGCAAAAGTGCACTCAGGAGAAGAGAGAAGGGCAAGAGACAGTCACAGATCCCTTCCAGTGACTTCCGGGCTTGATTTCTTTCTTACCTTGCCAAGGATTTCACTGTACAACGTGGAGTTATTAAATGTGGAGATGAGGGAAAGGACAATAGCCAAGGAAAACATGGCTGCCGTGCTCCACAGTGTCCTCGGAGTGAGCTCTGCCAGGGCATACAGCAGGCACAGTGTGAGAATCCAGGGACTGATGTGTCAGCTACAAACTGCATATCCATGTGGCTATTATGCCCACGTATAATCTCCTTTGTGGGGGCTTTGTCAGCACATGCGCTGCTAGCAGGTCGATGCCTTCCCTCCCCACCAGGAGTACTTTGTATGGCTGTTCTGCAAGCTGTTGCCAGATGGGTTTGGGGATTCCTGAGGTGGATGTAACCAGAATAGGCATTGCTTTATCTCCACTGATACTGATGATTTGAAAAGTATGATTTTTTAATGGAAAAGAAAGAGGGAGGATAGCCTGAAAGCAAACAAGGAATGACAGGTGAGATGGGCTAGTTCCTTGACCTTTAGAGCTATAAATATTTCATTGTCTATTATACCAGATAATAAAAGGTTTATTTTATTGTCTGTGGGTTTGGTATAAGTTTGTCTCCTTTTTCATGACCTTTTTATTGCTATATAGAATATTGTAAACTTTTATTTTCTTATGTATATATATTTACTTACTTGTTTTACACTATACCTAGCATAGGGACATACCCAGCTGGGTACTTAACAAATCAATATAGGAGTTGGCATAGCTACTAACTTATAATAACATTGGGATATACATAGACACTTTCTTTGGCATTCAAAATAAAAAAAGAGTAGAAAAATGTATTTGGCAAAATGTTTTTATGATGTTTAAATAACCTTGAGATGTTTAATTGAACACATATCTCTTCTTTGAAAAAATTTAAGGTCTGTAGACCATTTGAAGCCTTAAATAATATGATTAAGAGAGAAAAAAAAAAAACCAACAATTGTGTGATAAAGTAGCTACTGTATTTTATGTCTAACTAGGCAGGTCTAACCAGGCTAGACATTACCATGAGACTAGCCCTGTCTCAAAACATCAAATTCTGATATAATAAGAAAGTAACTCTCAAATATCCACTTATCTATTGGGGGACAAAATTTTCTTCTAGCATCAGGCTGTCTTTTGGTTCCTAGACAGAAAGTCTTGGATGTCACTTTTTTTTTTTTAATTGAAGTACAGTTGATTTACAAGATTGTGTTAGTTTGGGCTATACAGAAAAATGATTCTATACACACACACATATATTCCTTTTTCTAATTATTTTCCATTATAGATTATTACAAGACATTAAATATAGTTCCCTGTGCTACACAGTAAATCCTTGTTTATATATTTTATATATGTTAGTGTGTATCTGTTAATTCCATATTCCTAATTTATCCTTTCCCTGCCCTAACTCTTTCTTAACTGTTTCTCTTCAGGCCAGGCTCCTTGGATTTTCCTGGGGGGAGAAAGCGAGCTATAGGTTGTGTCTGTCCCATGGCCTCCAGGCAGACTAGCCAGCAGAAAATACTGCCAGGACTCTGGAACCTTGAGCCCCAGTCCTGGCACAGCTATCCTTGTTCAGTTCAGTTCAGTCGCTCAGTCGTGTCCGACTCTTTGCAACCCCATGAATCGCAGCACGCCGGGCCTCCCTGTCCATCACCAACTCCCGGAGTTCACCCAAACTCATGTGCATTGAGTCGGTGATGCCATCCAGCCATCTCATCCTCTGTCGTCCCCTTCTCCTCCTGCCCCCAGTCCCTCCCAGCATCAGGGTCTTTTCCAGTGATTCAACTCTTCGCATGAGGTGGCCAAAGTATTGGAGTTTCAGCTTTAGCATCAGTTCTTCCAATAAACACCCAGGACTGATCTCATTTAAAATGGATTGGTTGGATCTCCTTGCAGTCCAAGGGACTCTCAAGTCTTCTCCAACACCACAGTTCAAAAGCATCAATTCTTTGGTGCTCAGCTTTCTTCACAGTCCAACTCTCACATCCATACATGACCACTGGAAAAACCATAGCCTTGACTAGATGGACTTTTGTTGGCAGAGTAATATCTCGGCTTTTCAATATGCTATCTAGGTTGGTCATAACTTTCCATGTTAGCTGTAGGCAAATTAACTTTATCTCCCAGAACCTCAGTTCCTCATGGGTGTAAAGAGGGTGCTACCTCTGGATTCTTAAAAAAATTTTTTTTTTTTTACCAAGTAACAGGTGACATTACAGAGAGATCTAAGGCTTTGGAGTCAGTCAACCAGGTTAATTCTTCACCAGATATTTGTTTAGCATCTACTATGTACCAGGTACTGTTCTAGGAGCTATAGATGCTGCCCTCATGAAGCCCATATGTTAATGGGGGGAACGGTAATCAGTATTGGTCTGTGGCCCTGGGCAAATCATTTAGTCTGTCCAAGCTTATTTTTTCCAACTATAAGATGAGCACTGCCATAACATTTCAAGATTTGTTGTCAGGATCAAACACAATGGTATTTAACTCACCTATTGTACAGTAAGGGTTCAATTAATGCTATGCAATTAATACTAAATAACATATGGGGAAAATGTTTTTGCAATTGTGTAATGCTATCCAGATATGTGAATTCTTAGTTTTTCCATCTTTCCTATGGACTATTTGCCTTTAAAGCCACAGACCATCACAAAATCACACTGCAGAAATCATCACTTTCCTTCTCTTTATCTCCTTAAAAGGAACTTTATTAAAGAAAGACTTTTTGAGTACCTATGAAGCTGGCATGGGGACATGGAAATAAATGAGATTTTCAAAACTTTAGGATCATAACAGTCAACACTTGGATTTCATCAGGGTTCTCACTTTTGGAGGGCTTATCCTTCTGTAGTTTATACTGGTTGTTAACTGTTTAGAAAGAAAGAAAGGAAAACAGCCCTCTCTTTGGCAAGTGGGTTGAGTTTTACTAGCAAGATTTAAAGTTTTTGTCTATAAGACCCCTGGCAATCTCACTTATTCAAGATGAAACTGACGATAGAAAATATTTTTCCTGCAGCGGCCCCAGAGGTAATTGTTCAATCTATCAATATCCTTTACAAGAAGAGAAAGCCAGTCATGTTATATACTTTGCCCAATCAAGTGATCATTATTGTTACAAATGTTTCAGAGGACACAAATATAGGGAAGCAGATATTCCAGGAGATATAGGTCAGTATAAGATGTGATGCCTGCTCTGGAGCAAGAGGTGGAATGCACTTGTTAATTTACTCATTCATTTATTCAAGAAAAATATGCTTAGAAACCATGACCTTGAAGGAATTGCTCTGAGTACTGCATCAAGTGAGACAACAAGGTGAGAGAACATTTATTGAACACCTGTTATGCACCAGACACTATCACTTTACTTACATCATCTCAATTTATTCTCCCATCAACCTTAAAAAAGAATATTGTAGTCTTTGACCTCAGAGGGTTAACTGGGATTGTGACAGGACAAAGAACAATACACAGTGTGAGAAGCAATGATGCGAAGGAACAGGCCCAGAACTAGTGAGCTCAGTAGGGAGGACATGACTAGCTGTCCTCAGAGAGTAGGGGTGGGCTTCACAGAGGTGGTGATATTCTACTTTTTAAGGAGTAATGAGACATGTGAAAGAGATCACCACTCAGTAGGCAGAGATACAAACAACAGACAGGGATTGATCACACAGACTGTAAGCCCTGCAGGAGCCAGGGAAACTCCAGGCTGTCAGATCACCAAGCCACCCCTCCCTTCCTAAGATGTCACCTGAGTTGTAGTCTTAACTGAGATAATGACACTGGGACACAGGTTTCTAGCCCAATTCATGGTATGCATGGGGCCTCTTTTATAACCTCTTCTCTGTTTTATGAATAAAGTAGGTCCCTTCTCCCCTATGTTCTATTTTAGAGTCAGGAGCTGATTTTTGTACAAATGCCGTGCTAAATCTTGATTTGTTTTATGCTGATGACATTTAGGAATGAGAAGTGGGAAACAAACTGATCCTCTCTATGTCTCACTGTTGGGTCTTGGATAAAGTGGCCTTCTTGAAATGTCTCATGTTTCAGTTGGTAGCCAGTATAATATATAAATTAAATACTGACATGTGGAGTCAGATAGACATAAGTTCAAATCCCAGATCTGTCTCTTATTAGCTGGGTAATAGAGCAGGGAATCTCTTCAACCAAATTTGGATTGTGAGATTGAACTGAATTCTTAGAGGTAGAGACACAGCTCTAAATTTAGAGCTTACCAAAGAAAATTCAGACAGAGCTCCTTTAGCCTTCTACTCTGAATAAACAGGTTTAACTCAGTGATCCCACCTGGAGCATTAAAGTCACAGAAAAAGAGGAAAAGCACCTGTAGCTGCTCTCTAGCCACAGTTTGCTCTCTGTTGCCTAATTGAATACCTAAATACCCAATCCTCAAGGAAATTGTTATAATTCTTTGCAGTTATATTGTATGCAGTCCCCTTGGTCTTGGAGGTCTGTGATTATATTCAGAAAATAGCCTTGATTGAAAGAGCTAAACTCATAAATAGGTAAGAGGATGAAACTTTCAATCTACAATAATAATAGTAGTTGTTGTTGTTTAGTCACCCAGTCATGTCCAACTCTTTATGACCCCATGGACTGCAGCATGCCAGGCTTCCCTGTCCTTCACTATCTCTGAGAGTTTCCTCAAACTCATGTCCATTGAGTTAATGATGACATCCAACCATTTCATCCTGTGCTGCCCCCTTCTACTCTTGCCTTCAATCTTGCCCAGCATCAGGGTCTTTTCCAATGAGTCAACTCTTCACATCAGGTGGCCAAAGTATTGAAGCTTCAGCATCAGTCCTTCCAATGAGTATTCAGGGTTGACTTCCTTTAGGACTGACTGCTTTGATTTCCTTGCAATCCAAGGGACTCTCAAGAGTCTTCTCCAGCACCACAGTTTGAAAGCATTAATTCTTCGGCACTCAGCATTCTTTACGGTCCAACTCTCACATCCATACATGACTACTGGAAAAACCATAGCTTTGACTGGATGGACTTTTGTCGGCAAAGTAATGTCTCTACTTTTTAACATGCTGTCTAGGTTGATCATAGCATTTCTTCCAAGGAGCAAACCTCTTTTAATTTCATGGCTGCAGACACCTTCTGCAGTGATTTTGGAGCCCAAGAAAAGAACCTCAGTCACTGTTCCCATTGTTTCCCCATCTATTTTCCATGAAGTGATGAGATCGGATGCCATGATTTTCGTTTTTTTGAATGTTGAGTTTTAAGCCAACTTTTTCACTCTTCCTCTTTCACTTTCATCAAGAGGTTCTTTGGTTCCTTTCCACTTTCTGCCATTAGGATGGTGTTATCTGCATATCTGAGGTTATTGATATTTCTGCCACCAATCTTGATTCCAGCTTGCACTTCATCCAGCCCAGCATTTCACATGATGTACTCTGCATAGACGTTAAATAAGCAGGACAATATACAGCCTTGACCTACTCCTTTCACCATTTTGAACCATTCCATTGTTTCATGTATAATAGTAGTAATGATAGATTAATTGGTAGGTGCTTACTACCAGGCATTATGTTAAGTACCTTATTATGAACTAACTCATTTAATCTTATAGTCACCCTATTAGATGCTATCATTTGTACTTCCCTGGTGGCTCAGACGGTAAAAGCGTCTGCCTGCAATGCCGGACACCCGGGTTTGATCCCTGGGTTGGGAAAATCCCCTGGAGAAGGAAATGGCAACCCACTCCAGTATTCTTGCCTGGGAAGTCCCATGGACAGAGGAACCTGGTGGGCTACAGTCCATGGGGTCGCAAAGAGTCGGACAGGACTGAGCGACTTCACTTTCACTTTCATGTCTGCTTTAAGATAAGGAAATTGAGACCCAAAAAGGGACAGGGGCTTGCCAGCCTGGCTGAACCAGAATTTACATCCAAGTTGTCTGCTTCAGTGCCACAAACCACTCTCCAGTTCTGTAAGACAACTTCCTTAAAAATAATTATAATAATAATATTGTGTGTGTTCTAATTATAAAAGTAAGTCATGGTAGAATTTTTGAAAATAGCAAAAGGGTAAAGAAGCCAAAATTATTCATATTTTTATCACCCAGGGATAATGTTTATTAATATTTGGGTCTATTTCCTTTTGAAAATTAAATTACATGTATAATTCTCTTTTGAAATAGCATAACACTGCATGTAACTTTTTAGATTTAATGTTAAATTTGAGCATTTCCCATGTTATTAACTATTCTTATAAACAACAGATTTTAATGGCTGCAAATATTCTAATTATCTGGAGGTACCATGATTTACTTTTAAAATCCCATAATGTTGGGCCATTAGGTTGTTTCCAGTATCCCAGAGGCTTCTAAGTTGGTTTCTTGAGCCCTGTTCATTTAAGACCTTCCTGAGTTGTCTGAAGAGTGGCAGCTTATCCTCCACTGAAAGGAATGTACCCACATCCCGCTCCCCAGGTAAGAACACCTCTGAGCTGTTAAACATGGGTGAGAATTTTGAAGTCTTCTGAGTGTCCAAATTCTTAATGAGAATGCAGAATTTCATTCAATTTAAAAAATACTTTTGTAAATACAAAAAAATGCCTCTTGTAAAGGAAGTAGAACATACAAATGAGCAAATAGGAAAAAAAAAAAGTAAGTCACACCACTCACCTTGATATTTTTCTTGCCACACACCATACACTATCTTATTACCTACTTGTTTTACTCAATATTCTTTCACAATGCATACATATGTCAAGTCGTTACAATGTACATTTTAAATATCTTACCATTTTATTTGTCAATTATACTTCAACAAAGCTGAAAAAAAAACAGGTACCAAGTGGTAACATATTTCTTCCCAGCCCCTCTCTATCCTCCTGGCTTGATCCCTACAATAATTTTTTAGTTTTTGGCCGCATTGCATAACCTGCAGGATCTTAGTTCCTCAATTAGGGATGTAACCCGGGTCCTAGCAGTGAAAGCACCAAGTTCTAACCACCAGACTTCCAGGGAATTCCCTACAATCACTTTTTAACTCATTTGTGTTTACAAAATATAAAGCATTTTTCCTCCTCATTAATTTTGCCACACCTACTGTGAACCAGTTGCTGTACTTCCAGAGAGGTCAAAGTGGGATCCCTACCATCAAGGAGTCTGCTGTCTATGTAGGGAAGCAAAACCCATATTCTTGGAAAAAACACAAATAACATAAGGCTGTAAAAAATGACCCAAGGAAGAGAACAAGATGGCAGAGGAGTAGGCGGACGTGGGGTACATGTCTCTCCATAGATACATCAGGAATACACTTTCAGATACAGAAGTGCATGCAGAACACCAGCTGAGAGCAGACAGGAGTCCCTGACTGGAAAAAAAGAACATATAGACTCACGCAAAACTCGGTAGGACAAAGGAACTAGGGGGAAAAACAGGGGCATTAGTAGGACTGCACCTGCTCTCCGTGGGTCCGAGCCCCACAGCAGGGCAATTGTCTGAGTCAGAGGAGAAACATTTAAGGCTAAGAGTGAAACAGCTAGTCTGTGACAGCCTAAATGGAATGAGAATCAGACAGTCCTTGCCACAGCCTGGACAAGGACGTAGATCCTCTGGAAGGTGCAGTAGCTGAGAGCTGGAGTTTAGGGATTGTGGAGCAAGAGCTGCTGTTGACTACAGAGAGACAAATCGAGGAGATGGGAGGGAGGAGATTGTGGTGGGAAATGCTGGTGGAGGAAAGTCGGGCAGCCATGGAAGCAAGGTGATAGTACTGAGCCACGCATAGGTGCTGGAGCCATCACCATAGCCTCTCTCTCCCCACATGCCAGTATCGGCAGCTGAAGGACAGGCTGGCCCATCAAACTCCTGATGCACTGAACTACAGAGTAAGATCCCACCCAGGGTGCACCTTTAAGTGCCTGACGCACCAATCTACAAAATAGGACCCCAGCCAGGGTGGGGCCCTCTATGTGCCTGATGTGCAGAACAACAGAGAAGGACCCCAGGCAAGGGAGCCCTCTAAGTGCCTGAACCAGCAGAGCTACGGAGAAAGACTGGCCAAAGAGGCCTTCTGATCGCCAGCTACAAGAGCCTCAAAAAAAGACTCTAATAGGGCCATAACTCCTGTGGCTGAGGCAGTCTGTGTCCTTGCACACTTAGCACTGCCAGGGTACCCACAAGTCAAGCAGCTGCGCCACCTTCATGCTCAACTCTCACTGGGGCAGAGCTGCCACAGGTAAAAAAAAGTCTTGCATCTATCCACGCAGGTTCACTTTGGTAGTGTCCAACTCTTTGTGACCCTGTAGACTGTGGCCTGCCTGGCTTCTCTTCAGGGAGCGGGGTTCTCTAGGCAAGAACACTGGAGCGTATTGGCCAATACTGGTTGGCATAACCTTCTAGAGCACTATATTTCCTGCTGCCCTAGCCGCCAACCCCCCTGAGTACCTGGTGCTGCCAGAACCCCTGCAACCCAAGCAGCTGCACCACCTCCACACCTGGGCCTCACAGGGCAAACCCAAGTCCTCCAGGGCAGCCCCAGGAGCAAACCCCAGTGGACAACCCACATGCAGAGGTGGAAACAAAACCGCAATTGAAACCCAGGGGTGGTGTGACTAAGGAAGAAGAACCAAAACCTTCCCACCAGCTGTACAAGCTGCAGATTAAATCCACATGCTCAACTAGGCAGACTCTGTGTTTATGGAATATATAAAAGGACATTGATAGCGCCCACAAAATAAAACACACTAGTTCTGATAGCTACGGACATTGGAGGCAAGAATGCAGAGGAGTAGGACCAGATTAGAATCTGAACTGCCCCCACAACAGGTCCAGAGATCAGGACAGTGTTGGAGGGCATCCTAGGGAGGTGAGGTGGACTGTGACTCCCAGCGAGGGAAACAACTCTGACAGCAGTGACTGAAGAAAAACATTTATTATTCTTATGTTTTGACTTATTCTCTAGATTCTTCTGGATTTTTTTCTTTTTTCTTTCCCCCCCTCTATAGTAGTTGTCAATTTTATTGGCACTATGAAATCTAATTAAGCTTTTGAGCTTTTTTTTTCTTTTTTTTCTCAGTCACATTTTTTATTGTTGTTATAAACCTCTGCTGTATCTTGTGCTTTTGTAGTTCTGGGGAGTTTTCCTTTTTTTTTCTCTCTCTTTTTTTTAATTTTAATTTTTTAAACCTATTATATTTTTCTACATTTATTCCTTTTTTTTTTTTTTTGCCTTTCCTACTGTTCTTTTTCCCTTGTAGTTAATCTTTAATGTATATAAATCTTCTTCATCTACTTCTATTTAACTTTGCATATCTATTCTTTCTTTCCTTTCTTCTCAACATATTTGTTAGTTTTGTTTTCATTGTTTTATTCCCCACATGGCACCTTGCTTTAGTTTTGTTTTCCACTTGGTGCTTTAATTAGTTTTGTTCTTAACTGATAAACATAATTTTTTATTTCCTTGGTTCACTGGATCAATCTATTGTACTTTATTATTGTTGTACTGTTTTGACTTTCCTCATGGGTGTATATGTATATGTGTATATTCCGTTATTTTAATTATTACTTGCCTGATTTTGTAACTGCCATTTGTCTGGAGTTCATCTTTGGTTTCTCGTTTTGGGATATTTGTTTTAATATCACTTAATGCCATAAGAAACCACTTGTGGAATCTTCATTTCTGACCAGAGATTAAGCCCTGAGCCTTTGGAGTGGGAGTACTGACTCCAAGACCCTAGACTACCAGAGAACTAACCCTAGGGAGTAGCAAATAGTGAGAACTCACACAGAGGAAACCACTTTAATACAAGACCCAGCATCACCCAACCACCAGTGGCATCCTGTGCAGGACGCATCATCTAAACAACAAACAAAACAAAAACACAAGTCCAATCATCAGCAGACAGGATTACCACCTCACTCAGCCTTCCTCATCAGAGGAAAACAAACAAGCAAACAAACAAAAACTTGCACAAATCTCACCCTATACAAAGCTTACACAAACCACTGGACCAACCTTCAGTTCAGTTCAGTTCAGTTCAGTCACTCAGTTGTGTCCAACTCTTTGCAACCCCATGAATAACAGCACGCCAGGCCTCCCTGTCCATCACCAACTCCCAGGGTTCACTGAGACTCACGTCCATCGAGTCAGTGATGCCATCCAGCGATCTCATCCTCTGTTGTCCCCTTCTCCTCCTGCCCCCAATCCCTCCCAGCATCAGAGTCTTTTCCAATGAGTCAACTCTTCGCATGAGGTGGCCAAAGTACTGGAGTTTCAGCTTTAGCATCATTCCTTCCAAAGAAATCCCAAGGCTGATCTCCTTCAGAATGGACTAGTTGGATCTCCTTGCAGTCCAAGGGACTCTCAAGAGTCTTCTTCAACACCACAGTTCAACCAACCTTAGGAGGGCAGAAACCAAAAGGAAGAAAGAATTCAACTCTGAAGCCTGGCAAAAGGAGATCTCAAACACAGTAAGTTAAAAAAACATAATGAAAAGGCAGAGAAATACTACACAAATGAAGGAACAAGCTAGAAACACAGAAGCCCAAATAAATGAAGAGGAAATAGGCAAACTCCCTGAAAGAGAATTCAGAATAATGATAGTAAAGTTGATCAAAAACCTTGAAAACAAAGTGGAGAAAACACAAGCATCAATTAACAAAGACCTAGAAGAATTAATGAATAAACGTACAGAGACAAACAACCCAGTTACTGAAATTAAAAATATTCTAGAAGGAATCAATAACAGAATATCTGAAGCAGAAGAACAAATCAGTGAGCTGGAAGATAAAATGGTGGAAATAACTTCTGAAGAGCAGAATAAAGTTAAAAGTAGGAAAAGAACTGAGGATAGTCTCAGAGACCTCTGGGACAATATCAGATACACCAACACTCAAATTATAGGGGTCCCAGAAGAAGAAGAGAAGAAGAAAGTGTATGAGAAAAAATTTTTAAGAGATTATAGTTGAAAATTTCTCCAACATGGAAAAGGAAATAGTCATTCAAGTCCAAGAGGCACAAAAAGTCCCATACAGGATAAACTCAAGGAGAAACATGCCAAGACACATACTAATCAAACTAACAAAGACTAAACACAAAGAAAGAATATTAAAAGCAGCAAGGGAAAAGCAACAAGTAACATACAAGGGAAACCCCATACACTTAACAGCTGATCTTTCAGCAGAAACTTTGCAGTCCAGAAGGGAATGGCAGGATATATTTAAAATACTGAAAGGGAAAAATCTACAACCAAGATTACTGTGAAATCCTCAAGGATTTCATTCAAAATTGATGGAGAAATAAAAAGCTTTTCAGACAAGCAAAAGTTAAGAGAATTCAGTACCGCCAAACCAGCTTTACAACAAATGTTAAAGGGACTTATATAGTCAAGAAATACGAGAGAAGAACAAAGATCTACAAAGTCTACCCCAAACAATTAAGAAAATGGCAATAGGAACATATATATCAATAATTACTTTAAATGTAAATGAATTAAATGCTCCAACCAAAAGTCACAGACTGACTGAATGGATACAAAAACAAGACCCATATATATGCTGTCTACAAGAAACCCACTTCAGACCTAAAGACACATAAAGACTGAAAGTGAGAGGAAGGAAAAATATATTCCATGCAAATGGGAAGGAAAAGAAAGCTGGAGTAGCAATCCTCATATCAGACAAAACAGACCTTAAAATAAAATTACAAGAGATAAGGAAGGACACTACATAATGATCTAAGGATCAATCCAAGAGGAAGATATAACAATTGTAAATATCTATGCATCCAACATAGGAGCACCTCAATACATAAGACAAACACTAACAGACATAAAAGGAGAAATTGACAGTAACACAGTAATAGTAGGAGACTTTAACACCCCACTCGCACCAATGGACAGATCATCAAAATAGAAAATTAATAAGGAAATGCAAGTCTTAAATGATACATTAGATGAGATGGATCTCATTGATATCTTCAGGACATTCCATCCAAATGCAGAAGAATACACCTTCTTCTCAAGTGCACATGGAACATTCTCCAGGATAGACCGCATCTTGGGTCACAAATCAAGCCTCAGTAAATTTAAAAAAGTTGAAATCATATCAAGCATCTTCTCCAACCACAATGCTATGAGACTAGATATCAATTACAAGAAAAAAAAAAAAACTGTAAGAAACACAAACATATGGAGATTAAGTAACACATTTCTAAATAACCAACAGGTTACTGAAGAAATTCAAAGGGAAATCAAAAAATTTCTAGAAACAAATGACAATGAAAACATGACAACTCAAAACCTATGGGATGCAGCAAAAGCAGTTCTAAGAGGGAAGTTTATAGCAATACAATCCTACCTCAAGAAACAAGAAAAAACATTGAATAGACAACCTAACTTTACACCTAAAACAACTGGAAAAAGAACAAAAGCTCCCAAAATTAGTAGAAGGAAAGAAATCATAAAGATCTGAGCAGAAATAAGTGAAAAAGAAATGAAAGAAACAATAACACAGATTAATAAAACTAAAAGCTGGTTCTTTGAGAAGATAAACAAAACTGACAAACCCTTAGCCAGACTCATCAAGAAAAAAAGAGAAGAATCAAATTAACAAAATTAGAAATGAAAAAGGAGAGGTTACAACAGACAGTGTAGAAATACAAAGAATTATAAGAGACTATTATGAACAGCTATATGGCGATAAAATGGATAACCTGGAAGAAATGGACAGATACTTAGAAAAGTTCAATCTTCCAAGACTGAACCAGGAAGAAATAGAAATTATGAACAATCCAGTTACAAGCACTGAAATTGAAGCTGTGATCAAAAGTCTCTCAAAAAACAAAAGCCCAGGACCAGGTGGCTTCACAGGAGAATTCTATCAAACATTTATAGAAGAGCTAATGCCTATCCTTCTAAAACTTTCAAAAAATTGCACAGGAAGGACACTTCCAAACTCATTCTACAAGGCCACCATCACCCTGATACCAAAACCAGACAAAGATAACACACACACACACAAACAAACTACAGGCCAATATCACTGATAAACATAGATGCAAAAATTCTCAACAAAATTTTAGCAAACAGAATTCAGCAACACTTCAAAAAGCTCATACACCATGATCAAGTTGGGTTTATTCTAGGAATGCAAGGATTCTTCAATATACACCAATCAATGTGATACACCATATTAACAAATTGAAAGATAAAAACCATATGATCATTGTAATAGATGCAGAAAAAGCCTTTGACAAAATTCAGCACCTATTTATGATTAAAACTCTTCAAAAAATGGGCATAAAAGGAACCTACCTCAACATGCTGCTGCTGCTGCTGCTGTCGCTTCAGTCGTGTCCGACTGTGCAACCCCATGGACAGCAGCCCACCAGGCTCCTCCATCCCTGGGATTCTCCAGGCAAGAATACTGGAGTGGGTTGCCATTTCCTTCTCAAACATAGTAAAGGCCATATATGATAAGCCTACAGCAAACATAATTCTCAATGGTGAAAAACTGAAAGCAGTCCCCCTAAGATCAGGGAACAGGGCAAGGGTGTCCACTTTCACCACTATTATTCAACATAGTTCTGGAAGTCCTAGCTTCAGCAATAAAAGAAGAAAAATAAATAAAAGGAATCCAGATGGGAAAAGAAGTAAAGCTCTCACTGTTTGGAGATGACAAGATACTGTACATAGAAAACACAAAAAATAGTACCAGAAAATTACTAGAGCTAATCAGTGAATTAGCAAAGTTGCAGGATACAAAATCAATACACAGAAATCACTTGCATTTCTATATGCTAACAATGAAAAATCAGAAAGAGAAATTAAGGAATCAATCCAATTCACCATTGCAACAAAAATAATTAAATATCTAGGAATAAACTTACCTAAGGAGACAAAAGAACCAAACACAGAAAATCATAAGACACTGATGAAAGAAATCAAAGATGACATAAAGAGATGGAGAGATATTCCATGTTCCTGGGTAGGAAGAATCAATATTGTGAAAATGACTATACAGCAAATGCAATCTACAGATTCAATGTGATCCCTATCAAATTACCAATGGCATTTTTCACAGAACTAGGACAAAAAATTTCACAATTCATATGTAAACACAAAAGACCCCGAATAGCCAAAGCAGTCTCAAGAAAGAAGAATGGAGCTGGAGGAATCAACCTTCCTGACTTCAGATTATACTACAAAGCTACAGTCATTAAGACAGTATGGTACTGGCACAAAAACAGAAATGTACACCAATGGAACAAGATAGAAAGCCCAAAAATAAACCCAGGAATCTATGGGTACCTTATTTTTGACAAAGGAGGCAAGAACATTCAACGGGCAAAGACAGTTCAGTTCAGTTCAGTCGCTCAGTCATGTCTGACTCTTTGAAACCCCATGGACTGCAGCATGCCAAGCCTCCCTGTCCATCACTCCCGGAGTCTACCCAAACCCATGTCCATTGAGTCGGTGATGCCAAACAGATGGGGAAACAACAGAAAAAGTGACAGACTTTATTTTCTTGAGCTCTAGAATCACTGCAGACAGTGACTGCAGCCATGAAATTAAAAGATGCTTACTCCTTGGAAGAAAAGCTATGAGAAACCTAGACAGCATATTAAAAAGCAGAGACATTACTTTGCTGATAAAGGTCCATCTAGTCAAAGCTATGGTTTTTCCAGTAGTCATGTATGGATGTGGGAGTTGGACCATAAAGAAAGTTGAAAGCTGAAGGATTGATGCTTTTGAACTGTGGTGTTGGAGAAGACTCTTGAGAGTCCCTTAGACTGCAAGGAGATCCAACTGGTCAATCCTAAAGGAAATTAGTCCTGAATATTCATTGTAAAGACTGACCCTGAAGGTGAAGTTCAATACTTTGCCCATCTTATGTGAAAAGCTGACTCATTAGAAAAGACCCTGATGCTGGGAAAGATTGAAGACAGAAGGGCAGGGGGATGACAGAGGATGAGATGGTTGGTGGCATCACCAACTTGATGGACATGAGTTTGAGCAAGCTCCAGAAGATGGTAAAGGACAGGGAAGCTTGGTGTGATGCAGCCCATGGGGTCGCAAAGAGTCAGACATGACTGAGCGACTGAACAACAACAACCATCCTAAAGACCCTATCTCAAAATACAGTCATTTAGAGGGTTAGAGCTTCAACATATGAATTTTGTGGGAGGAGGGAGACACAATTCAGTCTGTTACAGAGAAGAAAGTGAGGGGAGGACCATAAAAATTTTTTTGTAGAATAATGGCTTAAAAATTTCCAATCTTGATGAAAATTCTAAACTGACAGATCCAAGAAGCTCAAGAAACCCAACCAAACACAAGAAACTAGAAGAGAAGTATACCAAAACACATCATCATAATCAAATTGTTCAAAATTAGTGAAAAGAAAAAAAAACTTAGAAGTCTGAAAAGAAAAAAAAGATACAGAGTAAACAAAAATAAGAATGACAGTAAACCAGCAAACTCTTGTCAGAAAAAAGGCAAGTCAGATGCCAGTGAAGCAACGTCTTTAATGTTCTGACACAAAACCAAAAACTCTCTTATCCTAGAATTTTATACCATGCAAAAGCATCTTTCAGAATTAAAGGCCAAATAAAAACTTCTTCAGGTGTAGAAACATCAAAAAGCTTTTCACCAAGAAATCTTCACTATGAGAAATGTTTAAAAAAATCCTTCAGGCACAAGGAAAATAACAGCAGATGGAAACCTGGATTATACAAAGGAAAGAGGAACACCAGAAATGGTAACTGTGAGGGTAGATGTAAAAGACCTTTTCTTTTCTTTTTTTTTTTTGGTTTCTATTTTTAAACATCTCTTTAAAAAATGATTGAATGTGGGGATTAAGAGATACAAACTACTATGCTAAAAATACATAAGCAACAAGTATACATTGTACAGGACAGGGAAATACAGTGATTGTTTTACAATAACTTTAAATGGAGTATAACCTATAAAAATATCAAATCACTATGTTGTACACATAATATTGTAAATCAACTATACTTTGATAAAAAATAAAATGTAACTGATTTTTTAAAGAAAAATATATTGTGGGGTTATAGTAAACACTTATAATAAGAGTGAGTTCAGAGATAGATATTTTCCTGAGATTCTCTTGCTTTTTCTATGATCCAACAGATGTTGGTGATTTGATGGTAATTTTGGCATGGTAATTAAGGTTAAATGAGGTTATATGAGTGGGGGTCTAATCTAACCTCATGGTGTCCTTATACCAAGAACAAGAGACACCAGAGATCAGTTTCTTTTCACCCATGTGCACAGAGGAAAGACCACGTGAGGACACAGTGAGAAGGAAGCTGTGTACAAGCCACGAAGAGAGATCTCACGAGAAACCAGGCCAAAGAGCACTTTGATCTTGGATGTCTTACCTCCAGAACTGTGAGAAAATTAATTTCTGTGGTTTAAGCCACCAAAGCTGTGGTATTTTGTTAGGACAGTTTTAGAAGAACAATATAGTCGTGCAGAAACTTCCCTTATTACCCACCGCATTCAACCCCTACTCCACATCCAGTTTCCCTATTATAAACATCTTACTTTAGTATGGTATATTTATTACAATAATGAACCAATATTGATATGTTACTATTAGCTATAGTTTATCATTTATTCAGATTTCGTTAGTTTTTCCCTAGTATCATTTTTCTGTTTCATGATCCCATCCAGTACACTAAATTACATTTAGTTGTCATGTCTCCCTCTTCTTGGCCATGACAGTCTCTCAGATTTTCCTTGTTTTTGCTGATCTTGATAGTTTTCAGAAGTATTGATTAGGTATATTGTAGAAGGCCCTCTATGGATTTTATCTGACTTTTTTTTTCATGATTAGACTATGGTTATCAGTTTGGCCATACCAGAACAATACCTCTCTGAGCATCCCATCTGAATTATTTCCATATCCTATAACCTGATTTTTAGAAATAGATAAAATATTTGAAGGGACGTCTTACCAAAGAAGAATACAGAAAATAAGTGCATGAACAAATGTTCAATACCTTTAGTCATTCAGTTCAGTTCAGTTCAGTTCAGTCGCTCAGTCGTATCCAACTCTTTGCGCCCCCATGAACTGCAGCATGCCAGGCCTCCCTGTCCATAGGGAAGTGCAAGTTAAAATAGCAATGAAATACCACTACATCAGCACAAAAATGGCTAAAATAAAAAGGACCAACAATAACAAATGTTGATAAGGATATGGAGCAACCACAGAGTTTGTACACTGCTGGTGGGAAGCCAAAATGATACATTTACTCTGGAAAACTGGCCATCCTATAAAATTAAGCAAACACTTACCATCAGACCCAGCAATCCACTCCTAGATATTCGTGCAAGAGAAATGAATATATATTTCACTGAAAGATTTGTACTTGAATATTCCTAACAACTTTAGGAATAATCAAAAACTGGAGACATCCAATTTCTTTTTTTTTTTTTTCCTGGTTGTGCTGGGTCTTCCTTGCTGCATGCAGGCTTTCTCTAGTTGTGGCACTCAGGCTTAGTTGCCCCAAGCCATGCAGGGTCTTAGTTCCCTGACTAGGGACTGAGCCCACATCCCCTGCATTGGAAGACAGATTCTTAATCACTGGACCACAAAGGAAGTCCCTGGAAATACACAGATGTTCATCAGCTTGTGAATGGGTAGACTGTGTGCTATATCCACATGATGGGATACTGCTCAGCAATAAAAACCAACATACTACTGAATCACGCAACAACATGAATGAGTCCCAAAATCATTATGCTAAGCAAAAGAAGGCAGACATGAAAGACCATACACTGTGTGATTCCATTTATGTAATAGTCTAGAAAATTCAAAAGTAGAGTTACTGAAAGGCAATGATGAGTGGTTGCCAAAGATAAGGAAAAAAATCACAAAGGAGCAAAGGGAAACTTTTGGGTTGATGGAAATTCTCTATGCCATAATTGTGAGGGCAGTTAAACAATTATATGCACTTAAAAGAATTCATTAATCATATACTTAGATTTTGTGACATTTATTGATATCAATTATACCTCAATAATATCATTTTTTAAAAACTTTAAAATTAAGTCATTTTTTGATTGCCCCAGTATTTTTCTCCTAGTGGGTACTTGATATTAGAACCATAGTAACTGCTACTGGAAATTAATAGTAAATAGCATCAATTCATAAACGTTTAACATGGGGCATTTTGAATGACCTAAGTTGCCAACTTCACTTTTTTCAGGATAAATTAAAAATAAGAAAGAGGGGGCGGTTGACATAATGAATTTTGCTTCAACAGAAGGCTGCTTTGGTGTTTTATTTGATCTGAAATGGAAAGGTGACAAATACGGGGATCAGTTTAGTTCAGATATATCAAATCTCCTTTTTTATTCTAGAGCAAATATTAGTGGGTTGAATGAATCTCAAGCTAGACATTTCCCAGGTCTATTTTTAAACTCAAACTGGCTCTTTCCCAGAAAGAAGAGAAACAAAAATTTACTGGCAGTAAAGCCTTTACCTTTTTTCATTGAATTTTCTGAGGAGATTTTTATAAAAAAGAAAAAAAAAAAGCCTCTGAAAAATCAGAACAGATGGAACATTATGAGAGCATTGCAGAACAGAATACTTTTCTGACTACTTAGAAGAAAATAAAGTGCTCAAAGAGACCTTGTCTTTTTAAAACATCAGTTGACTAGAGACAAAGTATCAGATGTAGTAAATATTTGCCTTTCTTTGAAAGCACTGAAAACAATAAAAGCCCAATCACATTAAACTGTTCTCAAGGTTGGTCTGTAAGGCACCAGTCCAAAGGATTTCCATCTGAAAAGAGTTTGTAGAATCCTTCTTAGCAATAAGATAGTTGAGTGATGTGGTAAAGCTTGAGAGAGTTGATTAAAATATTGCTCATTAACATTCATGCTTTCTTTGGCCTAACCAGAAAAGTAGCCTTTAGATATCAGAAAACTTAAATTTTAAACAGTGCAAACTCCACATGGGGAAAGGGGTAGCTGAGAAAATCCTCGATATGGCAGCCATGTTTTGTATTCACTAAGGTTTCATAGTCTTTGACTAAGGTTTCTACAATCTCATCTTGTAGACAGATGAATAGGTATTAGAGTAAGTTGCATAGTTCTTTGCAGCAGAAAACGGATATGAGGTGGCCTATACATGGTTGAGGGAGAGTGTGGAGGACTCCAAGTGTTAACTCTGATTTCCAGTTCACCAAAACACATTCATCACACAGACTTGCTACCAAACCACTGGGGATGAGACAGTGTAATGGAACACAACACAGCAGCCAGTGAAACAGACCAAAAAACTGTCAAGTCCTGGGGAAAAGTAATGGAGGGAAGCATCACAAATACAGCAGTGACTCTCTGCCAAACAGATAAATTGGTTTTTGTTTTTTTTTTAAAACGTCACACTTGACAAATCCTTCCTGAGTTTCAAAGGGAAGAGACAAATAAGCTACCATTTTGTTATCAATAAAGGTAGCAGGTATCAGAGAGTTAAATAACATCATAAGAACAAAATTGAGAGGGAATATGGCAAGCTATCATAAGAAAAAAAGAAAGAAAAATAAGTGCAGTAAAAACAATAAAAGCAAAATCTTCCTCGAAGGGAAGCTGGGAGTACATTTTCTTGGCTGCAGATCTAGTGTGAATAAAAGGGAAAAAAATAACATCTTGAAAAGGCCAAATGAAATGGTAAACCAACCTTCAGTACTAATGAGATTGTCAAGAGGCCTTTAGATGGGTGATAAGGAGTGCTGGTCTTTTGACACCTGAGGCTGTTGACAAAGCTTAAAGAAATTGGCAAAATTCTCAAAAATGCTTTCAAAATCACTTCATTGTGATTCTTTTTAGTTCAGGAAAATCAAATATATGCCTATAGCTCTTAGGTGAGTGGGGAGTGAAAAGGATAAATGTAGTGTTGTAACAAATCCAAAATGTTTAGAAACCATTGTGTCTGTATCTTTGAATGTTTGGAATTGCACAATGTTTGCAGAGATGATCTAAAAGTGGATAGTTAGACTGGGCTGCAGATGGCTGCCTGTATAAAAATGGGGATCCTAAGAAACCCAACACAAACTTCTCTGCACATCAGAAACAAGTGTGGTTTAATGAGGTCACCTCCTCTAAGACATACAATTGATATATAGCTTTGATCATTTGACAAGCATGACTTCTCCAGGGACAGAGTGTGATCAAGAAGCCAGGTCTGTTTCGGGAACTGGATCTAGATGCTGGGAAGTTCTGGGAACTGGACTGGGAACTGGACTTTGGCTGTCATGGGAGAAGACTTCTTAAGAATTACTTTTTCTTCCTGGCTAAAGAGGCACTGAGGATGAAATAGCTTTTTTTCTGCTGCCATTGGATGCATGTATCTATCTATTTACCTACTGAAACATCATAAGAACATATTAAGGTGAATAATGTCAGATTCGTGATCTCCAAAGATTTAGCTTTGGAATCAGGGACCAGGCTTGATCACTCAAGAGTTTTTGTGTCAGTTCAGTTCAGTTCAGTCGCTCAGTCATGTCTGACTCTCTGTGACCCCATGGACTGCAGCATGCCAGCTTTCCCTGTCAATCACCAACTCCCGGAGCTTACTCAAACTCATGCCCATAGAGTCAGTAATGCCATCCAACCATCTCATCCTCTGTCATCCTCTTCTTTTCCTACTTTCAATCTTTCCCAGCATCAGGGTCTTTTCAAATGAGTCATTTCTTCTCATCAGGTGGCCAAAGTATTGGAGTTTCAGCTTCACCATCAGTCCTTCCAATGAATATTCAGGACTGATTTCCTTTAGGATGGACTGGTTTGATTTCCTTGCAGTCCAAGGGACTCTCAAGAGTCTTCTCCAACACCACAGTTCAAAAGCATCAATTATTTGGTGCTCAGCTTTCTTTATAGTCCAACTCTCACATCCATACATGACTACTGGAAAAACCATAGCTTTGGCTAGATAGACCTTTGTTGGCAAAGTAATGTCTCTGTTTTTTAATGTGCTGCCTAGGTTGGTCATAACTTTTCTACCAAGGAGCAAGCATCTTTTAATTTCATGGCTGCAGTCACCATCAGCAGTGATTTTGGAGCCCAAGAAAGTAAAGCTATCACTAATTCCATTGTTTCCCCATCTATTTGCCATGATCTTTGTTTTCTGAAGTTGAGTTTTAAGCCAACTTTTTCAGTCTCCTCTTTCAATTTCATCAAGAGGCTCTTTAGTTCCTCTTTGCTTTCTGACATAAGGGTGGTGTCATCTGCATATCTGAGGTTATTGGTATTTCTCCTGGCAATCTTGATTCCAGCTTCTGTTTCTTCCAGGCCAGCATTTCTCATGATGTACTCTGCATATAAGATAAATAAACAGGGTGACAATATACAGCTTTGATGTACTCCTTTCCCGATTTGGAACATATCTGTTGTTTCATGTCCAGTTCTAACTGTTGCTTCTTGACCTGAGTACAGGTTTCTCAGGAGGCAGGTCAGGTGGTCTGGTATTCCCATCTCTTGAAGAATTTTCCACAGTTCATTGTGATTGCACAGTCAAAGGCTTTGGTGTAGTCAATAAAGCAGAAGTAGATGTTTTTCTGGAACTCTTTTGCTTTTTTGATGATCCAACAGATGTTGACAATTTGATCTCTGGTTCATCTGCCTTTTCTAAATCTAGCTTGAACATCTGGAAGTTCACATTCTGTGGAAACCTGGCCTGCAGAATTTGAGCATTACTTTGCTAGCGTGAGATGAGTGCAACTGTGTGGTAGTTTGAGCATTCTTTGGCATTGTCTTTCTTTGAGATTGGAATGAAAACTGACCTTTTCCAATCCTGTGGCCACTGCTGAGTTTTCCAAATTTCCTGGCACACTGAGTGCAGCACTTTCACAGCATCATCTTTTAAGGTTTGAAATAGCTCAAATGGAATTCCATCACTTCCACTAGCTTTGTTTGTAGTGATGCTTCCTAAGGTCCACTTGACTTCACATCCCAGGATGTCTGGCTCTAGATGAGTGATCACATCATTGTGGTTATCTGGGTCATGAAGACCTTTTTTGTACAGTTCTTCTGTGTATTCTTGCCATCTCTTCTTAATATCTTCTGCTTCTGTTAGGTTCATACTATTTCTTTCCTTTATTGTGCCCATCTTTGCATGAAGTGTTTCCTTGGCATCTCTAAGTTTCTTGAAAAGATCTCTAGTCTTTCCTATTCTATTTTTTCCTCTATTTCTTTGCATTGATCACTGAGGAAGGCTTTCTTATCTATCCTTGTTATTCTTTGGAACTCTGCATTCAAATGGCTATATCTTTCCTTTTCTCCTTTGCCTTTTGCATCTTTTCTTTTTTCAGCTATTTGTAAGGCCTCCTCAGACAACCATTTTGCCTTTTTGCATTTCCTTTTCTTGGGGATGGTCTTGATCCCTGCCTTCTGTACAATGTCACGAACCTCTGTCCATAGTTCTACAGACACTCTGTCTATTAGATCTAATCCCTTGAATCTATTTGTCACTTCTACTGTATAATCATTAAGGATTTTATTTACATCATACTTGAATAGTCTAGTGGTTTTCCCTACTTACTTCAATTTATCTGAATTTGGCAATGAGTTCATGATCTGAGCCACAGTCAGCTCCTGGTCTTGTTTTTGCTAACTGTATAGAGATTCTCCATCTTTGGCTGCAAAGAATATAATCAGTCTGATTTCAGCATTGACCATCTGGTGATCCATGTGTAGTCTTCTCTTGTGTTGTTGGAAGCAGGTGTTTGCTATGACCAATGCATTCTCTTGGCAAAACTCTATTAGCCTTTGACCTGCTTTGTTTTGTACTCCAATACCAAATTTGCCTGTTATTCTAGGTATCTCTTGACTTCCTACTTTTGCATTCCAGTCCCCTATAATGAAAAGGACATCTTTTTGGGGTGTTCATTCTAGAAGGTCTTGTAGGTCTTCATAGAACCGTTCAACTTCAGCTTCTTCAGCATTAGTGGTCAGGGCATAGACTTGATTACTGTGATATTGAATGGTTTGCCTTGGAAATGAACAGAGATCATTCTGTCGTTTTTGAGATTGCATCTAAGTACTGCATTTTGGACTCTTGTTGACTATGAGGGCTACGCCATTTCTTCTAAGGGATTCTCACCCCTGTAGTAGATATAATGGTCATCTGAGTTAGATTCTCCCATTCAAGTCCATTTTAGTTCACAGATTCCTAAAATATTGATGTTCACTCTTGCCATCTCCTGTTTGACCACTTCCAATTTGCCTTGATTCATGGACCTAACATTCCAGGTTCCTATGCAATATTATTCTTTACAGCATCAGAATTTACTTCCATCACCTGTCACATCCACAACTTGGTGTTGTTTTTGCTTTGGCTCCATCTCTTCATTCTTTCTGGAGTCATTTCTCCACTGATCTCCAGTAGCATATTGGGCACCTACCAACCTAGGGAGTTCATCCTTCAGTGTCCCATCTTTTTGCCTTTCCATACTGTTCATGGGGTTCTCAAGGCAGGAATACTGAAGTGGTTTGCCATTCCCTTCTCCAGTGGACCACGTTTGGTCAGAACTCTCCACCATGACCTGTCTGTCTTGGATGGCCCTATATGGCATAGCTCATAGTTTCATTGAGTTAGACAAGGCTGTGGTCCATATGATCAGATGGGTTAGTTTTCCGTGATTGTGGTTCTCATTCTGTCTGCCCTCTGATGGAAGAGGATAAGAGGCTTATGGAAGCTTCCTGATGGGAGAGACTGACTGAGGAGGAAACTGGGTCTTGTTCTAATGGGCGGGGCCATGCCCAGTAAATCTTTAATGCAATTTTCTGTTGATGCTTGGGGCTGTGTTCCCTCCCTGTTGTTTGACCTGAGGCCAAACTATGGTGGAGGTAATGAAGATATTGGTGACTTCCTTCAAAAGATCCCATGCACACACTGCTGCACGCAGTGCCCCCAACCCTGGAGCAGGCCACTGCTGACCCACTGGCTTCTGCTGGAGACTCCTGGACACTCATGGGCAAGTCTGGGTCAGTCTCTTTGGGGTCACTGTTCCTTTCTCCTGGGTCCTGGTGCACACAAGCTTTTGTTTGTACCCTCCAAGAGTCTGTTTCCCCAGTCCTTTGTAAGTTCTGGTGGCTCTATGGTGGGGTTAATACAGTAGACATGGGTATGGCATAAGCCCTCTTGGAGGAGGTCGCCATTAACCCCACCATAGAGCCACCAGAACTTACGCAGGACTGGAGAAACAGACTTTTGGAGAGCTTTAGTGTAGCAGAGTTTTATTAAAGTGAAAAAGGGACAGAGAAAGCTTCTGACATAGACATCAGAAGGGGGACGGAGAGTGCCCCCCTCACTAATCTAAACAAGGGCATTATATACTTTTTAAATTGGTTATGTGAACTGTGAACTTCCAGATGTTCAAGCTGATTTTAGGAAAGGCAGGGGAACAAGAGATAAAATTGCCAACATCCACTGGATCATCGAAAAATCAAGAGAATTCCAGAAAAACATCTATTTCTGCTTTATTGACTATGCCAAAGCCTTTGACTGTGTGGATCACAATAAACTGTGGAAAATTCTTCAAGAGATGGGAATACCAGACCACCTGACCTGCCTCCTGAGAAACCTGTATGTAGGTCAGGAAGCAACAGTTAGAACTGGACATGGAACAACAGACTTGTTCCAAATAGGAAAAGGAATATGTCAAGGCTGTATATTGTCACCATGTTTATTTAACTTATATGCAGAGTACATCATGAGAAACACTGGGCTGGATGAAGCACAAGCTGGAATCAAGATTGCCGGGAGAAATATCAATAACCTCAGATATGCAGATGATACCACCTGTGTGGCAGAAAGCAAAGAGGAGCTAAAGAGCCTCTTGATGAAAGTGAAAGAGGAGATGAAAAAGCTGGCTTAAAGCTCAACATTCAGAAAACTAAGATCATGGCATCTGGTCCCATCACTTCATGGGAAATAGATGGGGAAACAGTGGAAACAGTGTCAGACTTTATTTTGGGGGGATCCAAAATCACTGCAGATGGTGATTGCAGCCATGGAATTAAAAGAGGCTTACTCCTTGGAAGGAAAGTTATGACCAGCCTAGATAGCATATTAAAAAGCAGAGACATTACTTTGCCAACAAAGGTCTGTCTAGCCAAAGCTATGGTTTTTCCAGATGTGAGAGTTGGACCATAAAGAAAGCTGAGCACTGGGAAATTGATGCTTTTGAACTGTGGTGTTGGAGAAGACTCTTGAGAGGCCCTTGGACACCAAGAAGATCAAACCAGTCAATCCTAAAGGAAATCAGTCCTGAATATTCATTGGAAGGACTGATGCTGAAGCTGAAACTCCAATACTTTGGCCACCTTATGTGAAGAACTGACTCATTGAAAAAGACCCTGATGGTGGGTAAGATTGAAGGCAGGAGGAGAAGGGGATGACAGAGACGAGATGGTTGGATGGCATCACTGACTCAGTGGACATAAGTTTGAGCAACCAGGGTTGGTGATGGACAGGGAAGCCTGACATCTGCAGTCCATGGGGTTAGCAGAGTTGGACATGATTGAGCAACTGAACTTAACTGAACTGATAGGATTAGCAAATACACATTACTATATGTGAAATAAACAACAAACACCTGCTGTATAAACAGGGAACTATATTCAGTATCTTGTAATAACCTAATATGGAAAAGAAACTGAAATATATATATGGGTCACTTTACTGTACACCTGAAACTAACACAACATTGTAAATCAACTATACATTAATTTTAAAAAATTGAGGTGGTTTGTTGCAAAGCTATAATAACTGGGGCACTGGGAGAGGGGAGAAATTAAGAGATACCAAAGAAAATTGAGGGCATTCCAGTGAAACAATCAAGTAGTGATATCAAGTAGTTAGTTGGATGTATGAATGTAAGCAGACAATTGGGCTGGAGAGATGCCCTTGAGCAACAGCGTGTGGATCCTATTTAATTTCATGGGACCGGGTGAGTTCACCTAGGGTAGAGAAGAGCAGCTAGTTCAAGTCTTTACTCTGAGCAAGTCCAATATTCAGAGGTAGGGAAGAGAAGGAAGAGCCAGAAAGGTGAGACAGACAGGCAAAGAAGCTGAGAGAATGGTTTGTCACAAAAGCTGAGAGAGAAAATTATTCCCAGAACAAAGGCAGTGGTCAACTTTGTAGAAAGCTATTCAGAGTCAAAAAAGATAAGAGAAAAATTGTTGTTAGATTCAGCAGCAGAGAGATCACTTGTGACATTTAAAAAGAGCAGTTTCAGCAGGAGTGGATGGGGCAGAAATATAATGGGGATTTTCATCTCTGAGAGAATGAAAAACAGTATATTATTTCAGAGAAAGTTGGATCAGCCATGCCGTATGCAGCAAGCTTATGTACTATCAAAACAGCCCAATTTACCTGCTTCGAAGAACAGACAGGCAGGCAAAGGGTTACGTGTCTCGGTCGTGTCTGACTCTTTACAATTCTATGGACTGTAGCCCGCAAGGCTCCTCTGTCCATGGGATTCTCCAGACAAGAATACTAGTGTAGCTAGCCATTCCCTTCTCCAGGGGATCCTCCTGACCCAGGGATAGAACCCAGTTCTCCCATGTTACAGGGAGATTCTTTACCGTCTGAGCTACCAGGTCTTTAAGAAACAGGATAATGTATTTAGTAAATAGCATAAATATTTGGCATCAAAACTGAGTTGAAAGAGCTCTGGGCAAATTAAACTCACTGAATTTCAGTTCTTCATCTATAAAATAAGGATGAGAATACTTCTTCATGGGGTTATTATAAGCACAAAATGAGACAACATTTTAGTACAGTGCTAGGCCTAGAGAAGTCTATTCAAAGCTCATTCATTGAAAACACATGTATTGAATTCCTACTGTGTGCCAGGCCCTTTGCAGATGCCTATGATCCAAGGATGGGAAGGCTCAGTCTGTGATCTCCAGAAAGTTACAGGCTAGTGAGGAAATAAGGACTTCTCAGGTGGGCTAGTATAAAGAACCCACCTACCAATGAAGGAGACATGGATTCAATTCCTGGGTCGGGAAGATCCCCTGGAGGAGGAAATGGCAACCCACTCCAGTATTCTTGCCTGGAGAATTCCATGGACAGAGGAACCTGGCAGCCTAGGGTCCATAGGGTCACAGAGTAGGACTTGACTGAAGCAACTTAGCACACACTCACAGTGAGGAGATAAGCAAACAATTGCATTAGTGTAAGATTATTGTGTCAGTAAGTAACAACGGAGTGCTTAAGAAAACCTGAAGTGTGTCTAAGGGAGTGAAAGAAAGCTTTGTAGGAGGGCTAGCATTTCATCTGTGACTTGAAGGCACAGGGCAGGTTTGCTGGACAAACTGGGGAGAGTATTCCAAGCAGAGAACATCATGTGGAAAGGCTCAGGAATGGGGCTGAACTAGGATGTTCTGGAATTGTAAGTGGCTGAGTGTTCGTGAGGACTTCCCTGGTAGCTTAACTAGTAAAGAATCCACCTGCAGTGCAGGAGACCCCAGTTCAGTTGAGTGTTCCTGGAGTATAAACTATATGAAACAGGCGGAGGTAGTTGAAGGAAGGTTCTACTATGAGCTCAGGCCAGTGAGAAGGAATAGGAGGATGAAGAGACTCATTTGTCATGTGCAGAAGTTGAGACTTTGTCTTGAAGGGTTAAGGAGCCATAGAAGTGCTGGGCATAGGCAGTGACAAAAGCATTCTTAAGCATAGAAGATGTACTGAGAGTTTCCTTAGCTTTGTAAAATGCTCGGGCCTTTACTCTTAAAAATGGTACCTCTGACCCGTGCTCAACAGGGCAAGTGCTACCATTTGTTCTTCTAACTGTGATACTGGACTATTCTCATTCTCTTGTAGGGAGGAACTCATGGGTCAATTGAACAGAATAGGGAACCCAGAAGAGACTATGCTTGGGGGAAGTCTGAATTAGCTTCTGTTCTTTCTCTGGAGGATGAAGTCAATGTCATGTGGAGATCAAAGACCATGTAACGAAAAACAAAAAAACTAGGGAAAAGTATTAAAGAAATATAATAAATTTAATAGTAATATGGTGATGATATTTGTGATTTTGTAGTATTTGTGGTATTTATAGCTTTATCTGTTTGTGATTTGATGCTTTCTTTCTCATTCTAAATTCATTTATATACCTTCTTTTATATCAAACATTTGACCTTCTTTTCCTTAATGCTATGCTAAGTCACTTCAGTCATGTCCGACTCTGTGTGACCCCATAGACGGCAACCCACCAGGCTCCAGGCAAGAACACTGGAGTGGGTTGCCATTTCCTTCTCCAATGCAGGCAAGTGAAAAGTGAAAGTGAAGTCGCTCAGTCGTGTCCGACTCTTCGTGACCCCATGGACTGCAGCCCACCAGGCTCCTCCGTCCATGGGATTTTCCAGGCAAGAGTACTGGAGTGGGTGCCATTGCCTTCTCCGTCTTTTCCTTAAAGAAGGTTTTAAAAACCCGAATAGAACTTTAGAACGCCACAAAACCTGGATAAACCATCGAGTACTCCATTACCCTTATTGGTTCCTCAAAACCTGCTTGCAACTTTGAAAGTAGTTATTTTATTCAGCTTGTCTTGATTTCCCAGTTTAAGCATGCCATCTGTTTCTAGGACCAAGACTGATACAATAGTGTTCATGTTAGTCATAATCTTTATCCATCATTTATACATTATAATCTTTTGTATATATATGAAGAAATTTACAATCTAAAAAAGAATACATGAGATATCTATATTTATATACTTATCAATCCATCTGTTCTCTCTGTATGTGTCTGAATATATATAATATACACATAAATGTCAATACCATGTATAGATTAAGTAATTGTTAACAACACTTTCTGGAGGAGAACAAGGGGCAGAGATTAGATGAGGAATTACTATTCCCCTTTTTTATTGTTGAATGTTTTTCATGTTTTATATATTTATTTTTCAAATTACATTTTGGTTTCATTTTTTTCAAACTAATTCACTAGGTACTTTTTAGCGGCGGGGCAGAGCATAGAGTTGGGTTTCATTCAAGTTTAGTCAGTATGATTTATTTTAATGTCCACACAAAATTTTCCTATACTGAGAAGATTTCTGGGACTAGTGACCAGTCCCTAAAGAACAGAGTAGCCTAACATTGCCCATCAAGTAATGGGGATAAAAGTAACACTTTTCATTTTATTCAGATCCTAGCTCTGTTAGAAAATATTCTCTGAGGTCCTATGAGGAGAAACTACATTATCAGAGGATAATTTTTACTTTTATGCTCTTTTGAAGCTCTCCCTAGAGTTCTATAGTAATTTTCAGGCATAACATGAAATGCTCACACTATTTTTCACACACCTCCCAAGCTATATAGCTGATCTTCAGTTTCATACTCTCATGAAGCAGGAACGAATATCCTGGGAACCTGGATATACAAAATACATTCCAGCCCCATCCAGCTGATTGAGGCCAAAGCCCCATTCCTTGGCAGGGAAACTTACCAGGAGTAGGGAAGTGTTGATCTTAAAACTAAAGTAACCAGTTATTTTACCACAAAATGGTTTATTCAGGAATAGCAGAAAATTGCAGATCAGGTAAGCATGCTGCAGCAAAAACTATGGACAAGTCTTGTGAAACAAAGGAGTGGAACATTTTTCTAATAGAGAAAAAGAGGAAGCTAGACTGTTATAAATGAAGAGTCCATTGCAAGGAACTGGAAGCTCAAAGTGTAGTAGCTTTTCATTGGTTGAGTTATGTCCGTCTCTCATTGGCTAGGTTGTTGCCAGGCCAGGAGAAAATCTTTCCTACTGCTAGGGTAGTAAAGTACTAACGTTCTTCCTGTTGGAGATGCAGGGTTCAGTTCAGTTCAGTCGCTCAGTCGTGTCCGACTCTTTGCAAGCCCATGAATTGCAGCACGCCAGGCCTCCCTGTCCGTCACCAACTCCTGGAGTTCACCCAAACTCGTGTCCATCGAGTCGGTGATGCCATCCAACCATCTCATCCTCTGTCGTCCCCTTCTCCTCCTGCCCCCAATCCCTCCCAGCATCAGAGTCTTTTCCAATGAGTCAACTCTTCTCATGAGGTGGCCAAAGTACTGGAGTTTCAGCTTCAGTATCAGTCCTTCCAATGAACACCCAGAACTGATCTCCTTTAGGATGGACTGGTTGGATCTCCTTGCAGTCCAAGGGACTCTCAAGAGTCTTCTCCAACACCACAGTTCAAAAGCATCAATTCTTCAGCACTCAGCTTCTTTCACAGTCCAGCTCTCACATCCATACATGACCACTGGAAAAACCATAGCCTTGACTAGATGGACCTTTGTTGGCAAAGTAACGTCTCTGCTTTTGAATATGCTATCTAGGTTGGTCATAACTTTCCTTCCAAGGAGTAAGCAGGGTAGTCTGTTCCTATTAATATTTGGGGTCTGCAGCTATCAGTGCATGGTAGGGTATGAGAGTTCTCCCTTCTGGCCTTCTTGACTCCAATTTAAATGAGGTTCCCTTTTTTATGTTCACATGAGTAACTCCGCTGTGAGGATTCCCCTCACACACTTCCAGTATGCAGAAAACTAAAAAGATGGCTGACCCTCCTCCCCTGTGACAACCACAAGTCTGTTCTCTGTGTGAGTCAGTTTCTGTTTTGTAGGTAAATTCATTTGTGTTATATTTCAGACTCTACATATAAGCGCTATCATATGGTATTTGTCTTTCTCTTTCTGACTTACTTCACTTAGTATAAGAATCTCTAGGTTCAACCAAGTTGCTGCAAATTCATTAAAATGAATTTCATTCACTTTAATGGCTGAATAATATTCCATTGTATATATATACCACATCTTCTTTATCACTCATTTGTTGGTGGACATTTAGATTGTTTCCAGGATGTCTTGGCTACTGTAGCCAACACGTATGCTATTGTTTTCTTGTGTTTTACTTATGCATATATTATAATCCCCACAATACGTTGTTACTATTTTTTTAAACCATAAATCATCTTTTAAAAGATATTCAACTTATAAGAAAAATAAATTTTACATATTGGTCATGCAGTTACCATCTTTGTTGCTCTCTGTTCTTGTGTATATCCATAAATTTATATTCTCCTTTATTGTGCTTTACAGATATTTCTTGTTTCCTTACAAACTTAAGGTTTGTGACTACACTGCACCTCTGAAGCCTGCTGCTCTTGCTGCTGCTAAGTCGCTTCAGTCATGTCCGACTCTGTGCGACCCCATAGACAGCAGCCCACCAGGCTCCCCCGTCCCTGGGATTCTCCAGGCAAGAACACTGGAGTGGGTTGCCATTTCCTTCTCCAATGCATGAAAGTGAAAATTAAGTCGCTCAGTCACGTCCAACTCCTAGCGACCCCATGGACTGCAGCCCGCCAGGCCCCTCCATCCATGGGATTTTCCAAGCAAGAGTACTGGAGTGGGGTGCCATTGCCTTCTCCGACCTCTCAAGCCTATTGGCATCATTTTTCCAAATGCATTTTCTCACGTCATGTCTCTATGTCACATTTCAGTAAATCTCACAATATTTCACACATTTTTCTATTATTATATTTATTACAGTGATCTGTGATCAGTGATCTTTGATATTACTACTGTAACTCACTGAAGGCTCAGATGTCAGTTGTTAATTTTTAGCAAAAAGTATTTTTTAAATAAGGTGTCCACAATGGCTTTTTTTAGACATACTATCACACACTTAATAGACTACATTATAGTGTAAACATAACTTTAATGTGCACTAGGAATTCAAAAAATGTGTGTGACTCACTTTATTGTGATATTCACTTTAGTGCAGTGTTCTGGAACTGGGCCCACGATATGTCTAAGATGTTAAGCATTTTCGTCTGGTGATATTTACCTTCTGCCTGAAAGATTTCCTTTAACATTTCTTATACTGCAGGTCCATTAGTGACGAGTTCTTTCAGTTTTTGTATGTCTGAAATAGCCTTCGTTCTAACTTCTTATTTGAAAGATATTTCGCTGGATATAAATTTCTATGTGATACTTTGTTTTCTCTCAAGTATTTAAAAATGTTGCTCCACTGTCTTATCTTTGCATTGTTTTCTATGAGGAATTTTCTGTTGTCCTTATCTTAGATTTTCTGTATATATTGCATCTTTTTTCTGTTGCTGCTTTTAGAATTTTTATTCATCATTGATTTTGAGGAATTTTGTTCTGATGTGCTTTAGTGTAGTTCTCTTCATTTTTCTTGTGCTTGGAATTCATTGAGCTTCTTGGATCTGTGAGTTTATAGTTTTCATCAAAAATGGAATATTTTCAGCTATCATTTCTTCAAATAGTTTTTCTGTCCCTCCTCCAGCTTGAGTACACAATTACATGTATTTTAGGATGCTTGAAGTTGTCCTAAGTCTCATTGATGGTCTTTCCCTTCTTTAAGTCCTTTTTTCTCTCCCTGTTTAATTTTCGGATCATTTCTGTTGCTATGTATTCAAATTCATTAATCTTTTCTTCTGCCATTGGTCTCATCAATGTAATTTTCCTCTCAGATACTACAGTATTTATCTTTAGAAGTTTGATTTTCCCCCCATATTTCTGCTAATTGTTTTGAACATTTAGGATACAATAATAATAACTGTTTTAATGTCCTTGCCACTAATTCTTATATCTGTGTTCATTTCCTATCAGTTTCAAGTGGTTAGTTTTTCTCCTCATTTCCTGTGTCCTTGCATGCTGGTAAGCTTTTGCTGTATGCAAATATTGTGAATTTTACTCTACTGGGTGATGGATATTTTTGTTTTCTTATAAATATTCTTGGATTTTGTTCTGGGGTGCAATAAAATTATTTGCAATATTTGAAAACAGATTGAATATTTTGCACCTTGCTTTTAAGATTTGTTATGTGAGACCAATTCCCCACTAAGATCTTATTAATACTTAGTACTTTCCTAAATGCCCTGTGAAATTTGAGGTTTACCAATCTAGCTGGTGGGAACAGTCAGTATTCAAGATCTTGTGTTACCAGTGAACACAAACACATACTTTCTGGGTTCCTCCTCCACGTGCTATTATCTAGAACTTCTCTCAAGGTCAGTCATAGGGCTCATCTCGTATCTTTCTTTTATTAGTAGTCTTTATTTGGCTGTGCCAGGTCTTAGTTGTGATATGAGTGACCTAGAGTTGGGACATGTGGGATCTAGTTCCCTGACCAGGGTCAAACCCAGGCCCCCTGTATTGGGAGCACTGAGTCTTAGCCACTGGACCACCAGGCAAGTCCCACATCTTTTATCTTTCAGTGCTTGATGTCCAGTGCTTTTAGAAACCCATCTTAAAATATGTTTGGGGTTGATTTTTTGTAGGTTTGGGGTGGGGGTGGAGGTGGTGGAAAGGGGGAAATCTGGTTGTTCTCAAATAGAAGGCAAATGTGGTCTCTGTTACCCTATCTTGGCTAAAAGTAGAGGTTCTCCTGACATGGTACTTTAAAGAGAATAAGGGGAACGTGAGACTGAGTTTTTTCGTTCTAGTTCTCCCAAACTTCTCATGGTGCTGTAATCAGAAAGAATTAAATTTTGACCCAGATAGAGAAGACACATCCTAATTCCAAAGTAGGGAGCAGTGATAGCAACTCATCTCTGATACAGAGAATGTAACAAGGTAAGGAGGAAAAGACACAAGCACATCATGTCACTGCAGAGTAGCTTCTCATCTCTGAGACCCACTTTTCCCCAAAATGGGAATTTTGTTAAAAACAAACGCTGGATCCAAGAAACCGGGTCAAATAAGTTGTCAAATATTGGGATGCAACATGGGGATATTTCCCAAGGAGAAGAGGGGTTTATTCAAGAGGTAACAATCCTCAGAGGAAACGGTAGAGGACAAGCAATGTTGGAAGAGGCATTTTAACATTGTGATTTGCTATTGGATAGTCTTTTATGAGGGCTTCTCTGGTGGCTCAGTGGTAAAGAATCCTGCAATGCAGAAAACACAAGAGACGTGGGTTTGATCTCTGGGTCAGGAAGATCCCCTGGAGAAGGGCATGGCAACCCACTCCAGTATTCTTGCCTGGAGAACCCCATGGACAGAGGAGCCTGGCAGGCTACAGTCCATGCAGTTGCAAAGAGTCAGACATGACTGAAGCGACTGAGCACACACACACAGTCCCTTTTGAAGGCAAGAAGAGAAGTGGGCAGCAGAGGATGAGATGATTAGATACCATCACCAAATCAATAGACATGAATGTGAGCAAACTCCGGGAGATAGTAAAGAACAGAGGAGTCTGGCGTGCTGCAGTCCGTGGGATCACAAAGAGTCAGACATCACTTAACAACTGAACAACAACAGTCCTTTTAGGGAATTTGCCATTTTATGGGTTTCCCATCCCTATTCCTGCAGTAGTCATTGTCTCAGCATCTCTTGCAGCTGTAGGTAACACAGATATGCGTTCTTGGATCGACCAATCAGATTCACCCACAGCAAACTTTGAATCAGAAGCTTATATGCAGACTTCCCTGGGTGCCAGTGTTTAAGAATCCACCTGCCAATGCAGGGGACACAGGTTCCATCCTTGGTCCAGGAAGACCCACATGATGTGGGGCAGCTAAGCCCTTGCACCACTACTGAGCTGGTGCACCCTGGAGCCTGTGCTCCCCAACAAGAGAAGCCACGGCAATAAGATGCCCGTGCACCGCAACTGGAAAGTAGCCCCTGTTCTCTGCAAAGAGAGAAAGTCTGTATGCAGCAAGAAAGACCCCGCCCACCCAAAAATAAATGAATTTAAAAAAGAGCCTTATATAGAAGTAGCAGTCAGTGGCTGAATGCATTCTGGTGAGATACAAAGAGCAACACTCCAGTTTACAGAGGCAGCGGTGGCCAAGGCTCCTAGCAGTCCTGTCCAGTGCTGGGTGCTGGGAGTATTGGCAGCACCTTGGTGGTAGAGGTGGAATCTCCCTGATTTGCAAGGTGTTTATGAATTTCCTGGCTGGGTTGCCTCCAACACACCATATAGCCTGGTTCTCTGGCATTCTTGGGAGAGTCTGCATGTGTCCTAATACCCTTTAGTGCTGAGATTAGCAAACATTTTCTGTAAAAGAATTATTAGTTACTATAGATGGAATTGTGTTCTTCCGAAACCCGTATGTTGACGTCCTAACCCACAATGTGATGCTATTTGAAGATAGGGCTTTGGGAAGTAATTAGGCTCAGAAGAGGTTATGAGAATAGGGCCCTCATGATGGGCGTAGTGTCCTATAGAAAGAGACACCAGAGAGCTTGCTATCTCTTTCCTCCATGCGAGGACACAGCAGGAAGGCAGCCGTCTGCAGCCCAAGGGGAGAGCTCTTGCCAGAAGTCAACCACCACTAGCACCTTGGTCTAGATCTTCTAGTCTCCAGGACTCCGAGAAAATGAATTTCTGTTGTTTAAGATACTCAGTCTATGGTGTTTTATTGCCTGAACTAAAAGATATTAGTAAATATTTTAGGCTTTGTGGGCCACATAGTCTTTGTCACAACTGCCGAATTCTTCTACTGTAGAAATGAAAGCAGCTATAAGACCGTATGTAAACAAAGGAGCACGGTTGGCTTCCAATGGCATTTGATTTATGGACACTGAAAAATTTTGAATTTCATATGTTTGTGTGTCAGGAAATACTCTTTAAAAAATTTTTTTATCCAGCTATTTTAAAGTATACAATTATCCTTGGCTTTCAGGCCATGTAAAAGTAAGTGGCTGGTCACAATCACTGACCTCCACAAAAACATTCCTTTTGTGTTCAAAGGACCAACTGGAGGTGTCTGATGTTCAACCAGGAACCCTGACTACATTTAGCCAACGCCTGTTTCAAGGAAAGTTTATTCTTAAGCCACCAAGATAGACAAACATCCATTCTGCTTTTCTTCAACTGCCAGCGAAGAATTTTCTACGTAAACGTCCGTGGGTCACCTGCTGCCATTTTAGCAACCCATAGTCTCCTTGCACTGACAATATATTCCCAGAGTCTCCTCACAAGGAAGGATTTTAAACAGGTTTCGATTTCCCCTCTCCTACCGATCACCCTGCTCTGGAGAGCCCTCTCTCATCTGAGTGAGCCATTTGTTTTGTCGTCACCTGAGCCGCATGACTGTGGAGACACAGCCCAGCAGCCGCAGTCGTAGCCTCTCGGTAGCTGACAGGAAAGATCTATGAAATAAGACACGCGGAGATGGCAATAAAATCAGGGAGGCTGCAAGATGAAAACAGGTCATTCCCCGGACTCATCTGTGAGGTGGATTTAGGAAAAAGTACCACACTCGTCTGGAAGCTCAAACTGACCCAAGTCACTGACATTTAGAGTCTGTCCCTTTTTTTTCCAGGCGCTTTGCTACAAGACTCAGACTGTTTGGATTTTCAAACAGAGTACCTCGCCTAATAAAAATATGATGCTTAGCAACAGAAATGAATTACAACTATATTTAGCCGAATGAAATCTGTATAAAAATATACTGGACAGTGTGATTGACACAATTGGCAATTCCTCTTGTCCTTTACTGACAGTATCACCTGGTTTGTACGCTGATGTGGAAGAACCTCCTCAGTCTGAGGTGATTTGATTTGTCAGGGGAACAATGAAAAGGCAGAGGCTTAGACAAGAAGGCTTCTCTCTTGCTGCCTTCTCTGCTGTTACAGGTTTGGAATTTATAGAATTCCTGCCTACCTTAGGGACTCTCTCTCCCTTTGAATATTAGATCTTCAATTTTATTTTTGAAATTACAATAATTCAGTAATTGGAAAGGAAAGCAAGACAGTGTTATTTGGGGGCCTGGAAAAAGGTACCTAAGCGTGAGAGAATAAATGGACTCTTCGAACTTCAGCAGTGACGGGTCATGTTGATCGTATGATGCAATGAGAATGAGACTTTACCTCTGTGGTTTTCCTCCCCCAAACCCATTCTTGCGTGCGTGCTAAGTCTCTTCAGTCATGTCCGACTCTTTATGACCCTATGGATGGTAACCCACCAGACTCCTCTGTCCATGGGATTCTCCAGGTAAGAATACTGGAATGGGTTGCCATACCCTCCTCCAGGGGAACTTCCCAACCCAGGGATCAAACCAGTGTCTCTTACATCTCCTGTATTGGCAGGTGTGAACTTTACCACTAGCACCACCAGGGAAGCCCCCGCCAAAACCCGTAACCCCAGTCTAATCATGAGAAAAATAGTGGGCAAATCTCATTTAGGAACATTCTATAAAATGCCTGACAGTCCTCCTCAGAAACCCTTAAAAATGAGGAAAATCTGAGAAACTGTCAGAGCCAAGAAGAGCCTAAGGAGACATAAGAACTGAATATAATGTGGTATCCTGGATGGGATCCTGGAACAGAAGAAAGACATGAGAAAAACTGAGGAAAGCAGAATAAACTGTGGCCTTTGGTTTATAATAATATATGAATATTGATTTATTAATTATAACAAATGTAAGATGCTAACAATAGGGGAAATTGAGTGTTGGGTATATGGGAACTCTGTACTATTGAAGTAGGACCATATAGTCCTTGCACCCACCCCATGTCAGACCACCGATGACCAATTTCAAGATACAAAGCTAACTGTGCTATTTCTGCATGTAGCCCTCTCCTTCTGTATATAAAGCTCTTGCCCCACTGGTTGTCAGTAAATGGGGAGTCAACCTTTGCACAGACGTCAGCCCTCCCCCACTTAGTTGCCACATCTGAAATAAAGCAAGCTTTCCTTTCCACCAACCAGACCTATTTATTGGCTTTTGGGTGGCGAGCAGCTGGACCCCAACACCTTTTGGTAACACTATCTTCACAATAATTCTATGAATCCAAAACTTTTAAAATAAAAGCTTTATTAAAAAGAAAAAAAAAAAAGATTTTCCCTTTTCCTAGACTTATTCCCTAGCCTTCCACAGACAACCAGAGGCAGCGGTTGCTTTCTGCATTGCACTCATTCTGCAGTTTATTATCTGCGGTGGGGTGATGGAGGATATAAAGTATCAGCCACACATCTGTAAACTAATTTAGAGAAAAAATGGAATTAAATAGAGAAAAACTGGAATTAAAGCAGTACATACACAAAAAAACAACTTCCCAAAGCATTTTGTTATTTGTCTGTGTGAATAGAACATAATCTGTGAGAAACTCCAAGATGGAATCCGACCTTTTGTTTTTAACACAACAGCTGAATTCTCAGTGGTTGCCTGCAATAACTACAGTCATTGCCTATAGACAGTACCTCTTCCAAATTAAGGAACATTCCTTGAAGTTCTCATTAAATGCATATGACTGTTTGGGGGTTGATATCCTGGGAGCCATGATTGCTCAAGTTACTTTTTACAGAGTTGAGTTTTATAAAAGCAGAAGCATTAAAAGGAAACTGCAATGTATTCTGCAAAGTAGGTTTGCTTTAAGGATGTTATTCAGTACAAATATCTCCTTTGGGAATTGTATTAGAGAAAGCCTTTCTGATTACTACTCCATGAGTGTGTTTTTAGCAGTAATTGCTCCCCTTAAGATAATCTGACAGAGGTTATTCTTAAACACAGAGAATTGATGATTTTCTATTTCGTCACTGCCCTTCACAATTGGTCACAGTCTAAGTTGGCCATAGAAAAAGGCGGAATCTCTTGATTTGTCTTTTTTGCAGCAGAACAAGTGAGGAAACTGAAAACCCTCTGTGCTGCATTCAGGTCCCATTTTGAGTTGAGGGGCTGCCTTGACAAAAGCAGCTGCCTCAAGTCATTTTGATGCCAGTTTTACCTTTCTGCTCTCTATATGAATCGACTTCTGATCCTGGACCTTTCTCTCTGCTTTTCTTTGGCTTTCACAATAAAGATTTAGCAAAGAAAGAAGAGGAAGATCTGGGGCTGGGTTTCAACATTCTCAGCTTTGCCATCAAGTGGACCTGCTACTTGGGCAGAGCACTGCGGTTCACTGTGCCTCTGATTTCTAAGATGTAAAATTGGATTTATAATACATGCACCAATTATTTAAGTGTTACAATGAGGATCAATGATCAAAATAGATGTCAGCATCCTTTCTAAGGTTTAAATGCAGGATAGAGTCGTATTTAATGCTTAAGAAAACTACTCAAAATTTCAAAGTGCCCTTCAGGCCCCCTAAAATAGCAGTTTACATGTGACTGGGATGTCACAGCTACAATTTGATCACAAGTTTCACACAACAAATCTAATTCTGGCTGATTTCAGAGAAAAAAAAATTTAAGGGAGTGTGTGAGAAAGAAATTTTTTGAAACAATATTTGGTAATTCCCACAAATGTAAAACAGATAAGAATGGGGAGGGCAGGAAGCAGCTGGGACCATGGCCAAAACCATGTCACCTAAAGCTGCTCCCCACTTGATGTTGCTGCTGATGCCACTATCAAGGGGGACTCTCTGCAATATATATCTCTTTGGGCCCCCGAGGCAGGTATTTCTCATTGGCTTTACCCATATTGCGGCATAACGTTCCAATAAGGAAGCTGGGGAATAAGCATCTGGCATTTTCTGCCTCTAAAGTGAGAAGTAGGAACTGTTTCCTATTGAGACTCATAACATAACATTTGTTCCCCAAAGTAGGAGAGAGTTTCAGATGCTGAGTATAAACATCAATGACAATAAACATCACCCATGTGAGATTTTTAAGGAGGGGTGACTGACCACCTGATATTGGAGAAACTACAAATACCCATCCAGCAGAACTGGCCTCTAACCTGGGTGTATGTTCCCACGGCGCCTGTTTATGACTTCTTATTTTTTAAATAGCCTATTCTATTTTTTGTCATTGAAGTATGGACACGCTCAGTCGTGTCCAACTCTTTGCAAGCCCGTGGACTGTAGCCCAGCAGGCTCCTCCATCCATGGGATTCTCCAGGCAAGAATACTGGAGTGGGTTGCTATTCCTTCTCCAGGGGATCTTCCCAACCCAGGGACTGAACCCAAGTCTCCCGCATTGCAGGCAGATGCATTTTTTTTTCATTGAAGTATAGTTAATTTACAATGTTGTGTTAGTTTCTAGTGTACAGCAAGCTAACAGACTCAGTTATACATATATTCTTTTTCATATTTATTATAGCTTATTATAAGATACTGGATATAGTTTCTGTGCTATACAGTAGGACCTTGTTGTCTGTTTTATACATGGTAGCTCGCATCTGCCAATCCTCAAATCCTATTTTATCCCTACCCCCAACATTCTCTTGTGGTAACCATATGTTTGTTTTCTTTATCTGTGAGTCGGTTCCTGTTTGTAAATAAGTTGACTTGTATCATATTTAGATTCCACATATGAGTGATATCATATCACGTAGTATGATAATCTCTAGATCCATCCATGTTGCTGCAAATGGCATTATTTCATCCTTTTTTATGGCCAAGTAATATTCCAGTGTGTGAGAGGATGGATAAAAATAGCTATACATCTTCTTTATCCATTCATCTGTCAGTGGACATTTAGGTTGAATATTTAGGTTGCTTCATGTCTTGGCTATTGTAAATAGTGCTGCTATGAATACTGGGGTGCATGTCTATTTTTGATTTAGAGTTTTCTCTGGATATATGCCCAGAAGTGTGATTGTTGGATTATATAACAACTCTAGATTTTGAGGAACCTCCATACTGTTTCCACAGTGGCTACACCAATTTACATTCTCACCAACAGTGTAGGATTCTCTTTTCTCCACACCCTCTCCAGCATTTATTATTTGTGGACATTTTAATGATGGCCATTCTAACTGGTGTAAGGTGATACCTCATTGTAGTTTTGTTTTGCTTTTCTCTAATAATTAGTGAAGTTGAGCATATTTTCATGTGCTTATTGGCCATGTAAATAGCCTGCTTTTATTAGCTTTAATTTTCTCCAATTTTGGACCTGTTCTTGCTAGTCAACTCCAAAACCCACTTCTGACTTCCAACGAGGTAACAACCACTTACCCCCCAAGTCACAACTTGGGGCGTAACCCAGAACTGAGCCTGTAAGAGGAAAAGGAAACCACACAACCACACAGTATGGTGTGTATATATACCATACTGCATAACATATATGTGTGTATATATAACTTTATATATATGTATAAATACTCTATAACATTAACAAATAGCTCATTTTTCAGCTAGGATGTAGTGGCTTAAATTATTAGGATGGGGTATGCTTTTATATGAACTCTTAAACTTATTCTTTCAGGCCTTGGAAATGTTGGTTATTTTCATGATCAGAAATGTTCCTTAGTCAATTTGTGAAGGCATTTTCTTGACGGTGCCTAGGATTGCCAATTAAATTTTTGAAAAGCTTCTTTTCACATTTGAATTTGATGAACATAAAACTTAAACCTTGACCTCAAGATGAGAAAGACCTTATCATATCTAAATTTTTAAAGAATGCCCCAAATTATAGAAATACTCACCAGGGTGATAAGGCTAAGTGACTAGTGGGATATTCAGAATCAGCTCAGGAAGGAATTGGAAGGCCTCCTTATCTCTCAGTGGATTTGCCAGTCCACTCTGCTTTTACGCAACAAGAAGAAACTATGAGGTATGTGCTGTAAAAGTTATTTTCAGAGCTGTTAGGATTTAATCACTTCACTGTTTTTAACTGGAGGAACCTTTCATTTCTCTTACTACATTGGAATAAATGTTTAAAAGGAAAGATAAGACAATCCCTGACTTAGAATAATTAACTCAAAGCACTTAAGTGAAGCACTCCTTCCCTTCCTGTGTTATCATTATTGCCCTTCCACAGGCTGCACAGAGATGAGCTCTCTCATTCACTCCTGCACTCTTAAGGTACTTGTTAGGCATCTGCTTTGTGCCTGGCACCATGTTAGGGAATAGATAATTTGATATGAAGGGAAAAAAGCTTGATCTTCAGGGGCTTGAAATTTCAAGGACCTCTTCCAGGCTACATCTAGCAATATATTCATTGATCATAAATTTTTACAAAATTTGCAGAAGTCAAATATTTTAGCCACAATTAGTTAAGACTATTATCTCTTTCCAATCTGACATCCCTATTGTCATAAGTTTTTCTTGTGTCTGATGACTCTGGAGAGTCTGTGGTCATTACAGAAATTCAACTAAGGGAAGATAGGAACATATTTTGTTTTAATTTAGTGGGATAAGTATGTGTAGTTGGTAGTCATTTCAGTGAACTGTTAAGTTATAGCCGGCCATCTCCTCTTAGGAATGGCTGGTAGGAGTACCTTTTCTTTCTTTGTGCCAGCTCACCTTCTGTTGTGTCCTAAAGGTGCAGAGGCATTGATAATACACTGGTTAATACAAGTATGGTCAATTTGAAGAATATTTAAGATTATTCACTGCACAGCATAACTTGAAATGCCCTGAGACACTACAAGCCACATATGAAAGAAAGTTTGTAGAGGTTTTCCCAAATTCAACCATATTCCTATAAAAGCACATATGCACATATATATAACTTATCAATAATGAGTTGAGAAACTGAAAGAAGCTTTTTTTTTTTTTTAGAGTATTTATTTATTTGGCTGCACCGGGTCTTACTTGTGGCACATGGGATCTTTAGTTGTGTATTCAGGATCTTTGAAGCTTCCCTGGTGGCTCAGATGGTAAAGAGTGTGCCTGCAATGGAGGAGACTCGTGTTCAGTCCCTGGGTTGGGAAGATTCCCTGGAGAAGGAGATGGCAACCCACTCCAGTGCTCTTGCCTGGAGAATTCCACGGACAGAGGAGCCTACAGTCGTGTAGTTGTAGTCTCACATGGAGTCACAAAGAGTTAGACGTGACTGAGCAACTATCATTCACTCATCATCATTCAGGATCTTTAGTTGCAGCATGTAAGCTCTTAGTTATAGCACGTGGGATCTGGTTCCCTGACCAGGGGTCGAACCTGGGCCCCCTACATTGGGAGCACGGAGTCTTAGCCACTAGAGCACCAGGGAAGTCACAAAAGAAGCCTTTTGAAATGATCAAGAATAGAAAATATGTTGATCAACTGCACTAGGGAAAAGCGTAAACTATACTTCTAATCACTGTAGAACATGCACTTATAAACCATTGTCACAGGAGGTGATCAAAGAATAAGAGTCAAAAAAGTAGGGAAAAATGTATTAAAGAGATGTGTCGAGCAGTTAATAAATAAAAATATTTCATTTTTATAAATTTGATGGTATTTATCAGCTTTTTATATTTGTAATGTGTTGTGATTTCTTCTCACCGAATTTTATATTCCTTTGAAAAATCCTTTCTTCCTCAAATTATATATGCTGTAGGCCCACCGAACTTAGAATTGTCTATGATATGTGGCTTTGGGAATGCAGATGCATTAAAGCCCAATTTGGCCTTCCAAGTACTCAGAGTGGGTCAGATGGACAGGAAAACACAGTTCATTATTGTGAGACAAGTGCTACAAGGTGGCATCATCTGATTAATTGGGAGACAATGGATCCTGTCTTACTTCTGTAACAGAGTACTGTAAACTGGGTAGTTTATAAAGAACAGAGATTTATTGCTCACAGTTCAGGTGGCTGGAAGTCTAATATTAGGGTGCCAGCACCGTCAAGTTCTAGTAAGAATGCTTTCCTGGGTTGCAGAGTGGCAGCTTCCCATTGTAGTCTCACATGGTGGAAAGAGAAAGCTCTGGTCCTTTCATCTTCTTATAAGGTTACTATAATCTCATTCATGAGAACAACACCCTCATCAGCTGATGAATTCCCAAAGGCCTCGTCTCCAAATGCCATTGCATTGGGGCATTAGAATTTCAACATTTGAACTCTGAGGGGACAAAATTTGCATATATCCATGTGTCTTTTTTTCTGACAACAAATGTATGGTTTCTTTCCAACAACAAATTGTTGTCATTCCAATACCATTCTCTAATTCTCCCACGTGAGCCCAGTGTCCTGCAATTCCACTCAATTCTGACACTAACTATCCAGAGTTAGTGCAGACCCAAGTAAAGGGCTCAGTTCCAAAAGACCACCCCCACTTCAGATGCCAGTTACAAGTCCTTGGCCCCAGACTACCTGCACTTGGCTACAAACTCAACGGTTCCCATTACCCTCTCTGTGCTGTGCTTAGTTGCTCAGTCGTGTCCGACTCTTTGTGACCACACGGACTGCAGCCCACCAGGCTCCTCTGTCCACAGGGATTCTCCAGGCAAGAACACTGGAGTGGGTTGCCATGCCTCCTCCAAGGGACGTTCCCAAGCCGGGAATCAAACCCAGGTCTCCCGCATTGCAGACCGATTCTTTGCTATCTGAGCCACCAGGGAAGCCCATTACCCTGTCTCAGGTATGATAATTTGCTAGAGCAATTCATAGAACTTAGGAAAAGGCTTTACTTTTGTTCACTGCTTTATTGTAAAGGATACAAGTCAGGAACAGCCAAATGTAAGTGATCCAAAGGGGAAGGTATTGGAGGAGAGGGTGCAGAGTTTTCATACTTTCCTCCCTAACACATCAAAGGCACCAACCCAGAACTTCTGAATTTCAGTGTTTAAGAGTTTTTATTGAAGTTTCATTAAATAGGCTAGATTAATTAAATCATTGGCCACTGGTGATTGAACTCAATCTCCAGCCCTCACCCTCTCCCTGGAGGGGAGTGTTTGCTGAAAGTTCCAACAACCCTCTAATACCCAACCCTGAATCATCTCATTAGTATAAACTCTGATATTTGTGAAAAGGGCACCTTATGAATAACAACACTCCTATCATTCAGGAAATTTCCCAGCATTTTAGGAGCTCTGTGCCAGAAACTGGGGACAAAGTTCAAACATACATTTTTATTATACCACAATCCAGCACCATTAATTTGATTCATAAAGGTAGGAAGTTGGACAATGAAACAAATTTCCTGAGCCAGGTACCCAAACTCTCCCCAAGATATTCCTTAAAGTCGCTTTCCCAAGAAGCTTTCTCAAAATCTCTTTTAGAAATTATTTGGCTCCAGGTGTAACAATCCTTATTTTTGGTTTGCTACAGTAAAAATAGGGAACAAATTATGAGATACATTAAAAAAGACTTTTTATAGTGTGTTTATATGTTGTTATCATGAAAATTGAAGTTGGATATCATGAATTACTGTTGATATTTGGATTATATATATTTTTGAAAACTATACACTTAAGCATTAAATATATAATTTACTGATTGTGAAGTGTGAGCTTGCTATTCCATATTTGTAAGATGGAAGAAATGGAGTCTCTAATTGATTTTTAAGCTTTCTTTTAGTTTCACACCTATTTCTTTTTAATGAATTCCTAATGAAACAGGAGGGAAGGGAGCAGGGCACAACCTTTATAAGAATGACACAGCAATTGAGGTTAAGACATAACTGGTTAGAACCCTTTAGGCCCAAGATGGCAGAAGATTTCACTTCCAGTGGACCTTGAGCCTCATTGTACGTTCATTATAATGCATTAGCGTGCTAAATGACACACCCACAGGCGCCATGAGAGTTCCAAAGCTTACCATAAAAGATAAAAAAGTGGACGGTGGGTCAATTCCTGGGAGTCTCTGCCCCTGCCTTGAAATAGTTGGAATATTCTTCCCACTTGTTAGCCTGTGAAATTACCAAGCCCATAAAAATTCCAGGCCAGAATACTGGAGTGAGTAGCCTTTCCCTTCTCCAGGGGTTCTTCCCAATCCAGGGAATGAACCCAGGTCTCCCACATTGCAGGCAGATTCTTTACCAGCTGAGCCAAAGGGAAGCCCAACAATACTGGAGTGGGTAGCCTATCCCTTCTCCAGTAGATCTTCCTGACCCAAGATTCAAACCGGGGTCCCCTGCATTGCAGGTGGATTCTTTACCAACTGAGCTATCAGGGAAGCCCCCCTAAAAACTAACCACCTCATATTCTGGGGTCTCTCATCTTCTGACATAGCCCCCACTCTCTCTGTAGAGTGTGTTTCTCCCAAGGCTGTACTCACCTTTGGAAACAGACTGCATTCTGTCTATGGAATATGTATCTCTCTAAATAAATCCGCTTTGACCTATTACTTTGTATCTCACTGAATTCTTCCTGTGACAAGACATAAAGGGCCTGAGCTTCATTAAGTTCTGAGACCAGGTGTGTGATTTCAATGAAAAGACAGTGGGTCCAAGTCTCAATCTGAGTTGTGCAGTTTCACTGTGCGTGTGCAGGAGTGCATTTTAAGTTGCTTCAGTCGTGTCTGATTCTATGTGACCCTGTGGGCCATAGCCTGCCAGGCTCCTCTGTCCATGAAATTCTCCAGGCAAGAATACTGGAGTAGGTTGCCATGCCCTCCTCCAGGGGATCTTCCTGACCCAGAGATCAAACCCACATCTGTTACATCTCCTACATTTGCAAGCAGGTCCTTTACCACTAGCGCCACCTGAGAAGCCCGGTAGCATTCATTAAATCATGGGCTTCAGTCCTTAGATGCTTCATCTCCTTCCTACAACTTTCAAGGGGAAAATCAGAGTCAACTTACAATTCTATAAATAGCACCATTTTTGAGAATATGAATCAAGTGAGGTATGTGGACTAAGTATGCCTATGTCACTCAGTTATGTCCGACTCTTTGTGACCCCATGGATGGTAGCCTGCCAGATTCCTCTGTCCCTGGGATTCTCCAAACAAGAATACTGTGTTGCCATTTTCTACTCCAGGGGATCTTCCCAACCCTGGGATCAAAGACTCATCTCTTGCATCTCTAGCATTGGCAGGCGATTCCTCTACCACTGTGCTACCTGGAAAGCCCATACCTTCATCATAGATAATTTTAAATGGTTCTCTTCTGTTAAGAAGTATAATATTTAAAGTGTGTCTGATTAAGCTAAAAAGTATTTTTGAAGATGCAGTTTAGCCAGAACAGGTTGTAAAACTATAGGATTTAGCAATGAAGTCACTTAAACCAATTAAGTCACTTAAACCAAAATGATGGAGGAGGAAGTTAATTGAGTGAATTAGTTACTTGGTTACTAGGGTAAATGTTTCCTGGTTGAAAAGAAACAAAGTGGTTAGACACAGACTTTGGACAGTCCAGGAGAGTGAAGGTGTTGAAACATGTAACCTCAAAGTATGCCACTTTGACTTGCAGATTGTTTTTAGCTGAAGGCCCAGAAATCTCAGGAAAAAAAAAAAAAAAGCTATTCAACAGTCTCCTCCCTGAAAACTACCTAAAGAAAGTGAAAGTGTTAGTCACTCAGTTGTGTCCAACTCTTTGCGACCCCGTGGACTGTAGCCCTCCAGGCTGCTCTGTCCATGGGATTCTCCGAGCAAGAATACTGGAGTGGGTTGCCATTTCCTTCTCCAGGGGATCTTCCTGACCCAGGGATCCAACCTCGGTCTCCTAGAAGTAAATATAAATTTTCCCATTTGTGGGGGGGGTGGAAATCTACATTTGTAAAGGAAATTTTCACTAGAAAGGGTAACTGGACCAGGAAGAGAATCACTAACAGAAATAACTTTTTTTCACCTGAGAGGCTTAACTGTGTAACAAGGCATTCATTATTTACCATGTATTTCCTCCTTTCACCTTTCCAGAAATTACCTCCTCACCACCACCACCTAGAAACTCCAAACCCCTGTCTCTCTTCACCTCAGGATAGTAGGTGTCTTAGTTGTCTGGCTGCTGTTTTATGATTGACATATGTTGATTTACATTGTTCTGTTAGTTCTGGGTGTACAGCAAAGTGATTCAGTTATATATAGTCTTCAGATATATATATATATAAGATTCATTTCTATATATATTCAGATATATAATATATTCTAGTTTGGGGTATATAGCAAAGTGATTCAGTTATATATATATGTATATATATTCTTCAGAAATATATATGATTCAGTTTTATATATATATAAAAAGAATCTGATGAATATATATATTCTCCAGATTCTTTTGAAGGAAGTTGCCTTTTGAGCCTCATACTTTTGTGAGGCTCCTGTGCCCATAATTTAAAAAAAAAAAAATGTTTTCCACCTGTTAATCTGTCTTATGTCAATCAAATTCTTAGACCAACCACAGAACCTACAAGGGTGGAAAGGAAAAGTTTTCCTCCCCTGTAAGAACATGACATATTTTTCTGAGCAGAAAGAAGAAAGAGCAAGGAAAGAAGATAGTGGAGAAAAATTGACGTAATAAAGATATGGAATTCATACTACTCACAATTCTGAATTAGCAAATACAAAAGAAGAAAGAAACACTGTGATGTCCACTATGATTTTTAAAGAACAATTTATTCATAGCCTGCCATGGGCCTGAAAGTTTTAAAGCTGAGGGAGGAAAAAGGGTTTTTTCCTCTTTTCCTGAAAAGCAAATGAGAAAAGTCAAGATTTTGTTGTTTATGACATAGTAACAAACTTTTGTATCTGAACTTATTTGACTACCTTTAAAGTTCACTTAATTTTGTATAGCATCTTTTCAGCAGTATTTCAGTTTCAGTTCAGTTCAGTTCAGTTCAGTTGCTCAGTCGTGTCCGACTCTTTGCAACCCCATGAATCTCAGCACTCCAGGCCTCCCTATCACCAACTCCCAGAGTTCACCCAAACTCATGTGCATTGAGTTGGTGATGCCATCCAGCCATCTCATCCTCTGTCGTCCCCTTCTCCTCCTGCCTTCAATCTTTCCCAACATCAGGGTCTTTTCAAATGAGTCAGCTCCTAGCATCAGGTAGCCAAAGTATTGGAGTTTTAGCTTCAGCATCAGTCTTTCCAATGAACACTCAGGACTGATCTCCTTCAGAATGGACTGGTTGGATCTCCTTGCAGTCCAAGGGACTCTCAAGAGTCTTCTCCAACACCACAGTTCAAAAGCATCAATTCTTCGGCGCTCAGCTTTCTTCACAGTCCAATTCTCACATCCATACATGACCACTGGAAAAACCATAGCCTTGACTAGACGGAACATGCTATCTAGGTTGGTCATAACTTTCCTTCCAAGTGTCAAAGACATTCTTTGACATCAAAGACAGATGAGACTGAATTTTAATTAAGACTGGCAACCTAAATTCTCTGAGCCTCAGTTTCTTCCTTTGTAAAAGTGAAGTAATAACTGATACTGGTGGTCAACAAGTGATCCTGCTGGTGATCCAGTGGCTAAGACTGTGCTCCCAGTGCAGGGGGCCAGATTCGATCCCTGGTCAGGAAACTCATAGATCCTGTGAGCCGCAACTAAGAGTTTGCATGCCACAACTAAAACAAACAAAACATCCCACATGCCGCAACTAAGACCCAGCGCAGCCAAATAAATAAAAAAAAATTTTTTTTAAATAACTGGCTTACTGAGAGGATTAAGTAGTGAAAGCCTTGACAATGTCTGATGAGTCAGGATATCCAAATGAGAATTGGTTTATGCCCGAGACTTTTAACAAGTCACCATGATCCAGGAGCTCTCTTTAGGATTGATTGTCAAAGCACAGCTGTTCCTTTGCTCATCAAGTGTCATGGAATCATAGAAAGTCTAGAGGTCACCTCATCCATTCTCCCCAGCAAGACAGGAATCTGCTCTGCAGTATGCATTACTTGCACCTGAACTATTTCAGAAAAGTCTCTACTTAGTACAGTGGCCCTTCTTGTTTTAGTCACTCTATCAGGAAATGTTACCTACAGTCAGCCAAAATCTGCCCTGCGCTTCTGCTCTTGGGGCTTTGTTCTGTCCCCTGAAATTCACATAGCCACTTCCTTATTTCAAGTCAGCAAATGACCCTGCTCCCTGTTGCAGTAGGCCTTCCCTTTCCCAGACTCTACCCTCCACCACTAGTCACACTGTTGCATTTTGGGGTCTGTGAATAGAAGGAAAATCTTCATGGGGGAGTACTTTTGAGCATAGGATTTGAACAGAGGATTTTTAGCAAATTTTTGTTTAGGAACAGGACAGAGGGCATAATTTAAACTGACACAAGGGTTGTTCACCTTATCAATCGTCTGCTACATAATAAAACCAGAACAGAGCTGCTCTTTTCTCAGACAAAGTGTCAACTGAAGAGATCAGAGACTCCCCTTGACACTGACCTAGACTTCACTACAGAAATCAAAGAATGTTGGCTTCTTTAGCCAAATAGAGCCTAATCAGGAGCATGGGAAAACAGAGCAGAAACAGGTCTCTTGGTTACTAAGGGATGAGAAAACAGTGGATGAAGGACCGTGGTGTGTGTGTCTGTGTGTGTGTCTCTCCTCACTTTTCTCTCCTCTCTTCTCTCTTTGTTTTACCCACTCAGACGAGGTCTTTTGGTAGACAAAAACATCAAGAATTAGAGTTCAAGAGAGTTTGGGTTTGCAAATAATTTAACCTTGTCTTCTTTTATAGCTCTCTGGTGGTTTTATTTTCCAGGGTCTGATTTTAATACTAATAGCTACAATTTATCAACCCCATTCCAGTACTCTTGCCTGGAAAATCCCATGGACAGAGGAACCTGGTAGGCTGCAGTCCATGGGGTCGCTAAGAGTCAGACACGACTGAACGACTTCACTTTCACTTTCACGCATTGGAGAAGGAAATGGCAACCCACTCCAGTGTTCTTGCCTGGAGAATCCCAGGGATGGGGGAGCCTGGTGGGCTGCCATCTATGGGGTCGCACAGAGTCAGACACGACTGAAGCGACTTAGCAGCACCAACCACTTACCAGGAGGCACAGAATTGTTCTAAACAACTGAGCGTATTAACTCACTCAATCCTCAAAGCAACCATTGGGGGAGAGACTATCATTATAATCAATTTATAGATGAAATAAATCTGAACGGGAATGGTTAAGTATCCTTAAGGATCCAAGATCGCATGCATAGGAAAGGGCCAACGAAGCTTCAAACTTTGGCCGTCCAGCTCCAGAACCTGTGTCGTGTCTCTTACACAGCAGCCTCTTCTCTGTAAGGGGGAATGTTTTTTTCTAAGCCCTAGACTAACAAAATGACCAAATGATTGTGAGAAACTGTACTGTACTTCATGGAAGAGGATAGGCTATCCAACAAAATCTTTGCTGTGACAATCTTCTGTTGGAGTTGTTTTGTTTATGAAACAACCTAAAGTGAGCTGAATGGCCTTGAGTTTCATTTTTTGACTACTGAAAGGAATTGAATAAGGAACAGTTATCCTGAACCACCGTTAAAGATGCATATTTCTTCAGGTTCAAGTAAGGCAATCTTTATGCTTGGACCCCAGACTCAGTACATTATGAGGTTCTCAAGGAATTCCAGTAAGATACCTTTGAAAGTGAAGAGAAAGTGTTAGTCACTCAGTTCTGTCCAACTCTTTGCGACCCAATGGACTGTAGTCCACCAGGCTCCTCCATGCATGGAATTTCTGCCATTCAGTAAGTCATACACCCTGCCCACTCCAACATGTTGGCTATCAGTATAGAGGGACTGGCAGACTCTTCCATGATTACTCTAACTCAGCCCTTGGGTAGTGGCTGCTCCATTACCTCTGCTATTCCTGTATCATTTAGAATTCTCCTCATCTTTTACTACCCGTTCCCTCATTACACTGACTCTCTATTATGGTCAATAATTCTTTATATTAAACTTCCTCTGTTGAAATTACTTTCTGTTGTCCCTATTGTACAATTTGAATGTTGATCCCCCTCAACTATATAGTTTAGATAACTAAAGGACTCTGTTTAGTCAGGACTCTTCTGGTTGCAGTAGAGAGTAATCTAATTCAAATTAACTTAAATAAGAAAGAATGTATTGGTTCAAAACACCAAACCGCAAAAAAGACAAAAAGGAAAGGTTCGGGAAACAAACACTACCATGCCTTTGTCTTTTCTTTCTTTCTTTTTAATTGAAGTATAGTTAATTTGTAATGTTGTGTTAGTTTTAAGTATATAGCCAAGTGATTCAGTTATATAGACATACACATACACACACACACACACACACATATATATATTCTTTTTCAGATTCTTTTCCATTATAGGTTATTACAAGCTATTGAGTACAGTTCCCTGTGCTATAGAGTCAGTCCTTTTGTTTGTCCATTTTACACAGAGTAGTGAAGAAAGCTGAGCACCAAAGAATTGATGCTTTTGAACTGTGGTGTTGGAGAAGACTCTTGAGAGTCCCTTGGACTGCAAGGAGATCCAACCAGTCCATTCTGAAGGAGATCAGTCCTGGGTGTTCTTTGGAAGGAATGATGCTAAAGCTGAAACTCCAGTACTTTGGCCACCTCATGTGAAGAGCTGACTCATTGGAAAAGACTCTGATGCTGGGAGGGATTGGGGCAGGAGGAAAAGGGGACAACAGAGGATGAGATGGCTGGATGGCATCACCGACTCTATGGACGTGAGTTTGAGTGAACTCCGGGAGTTGGTGATAGACAGGGAGGCCTGGCGTGCTGCAATTCATATGGTCGCAAAGAGTCGGACACGACTGAGTGACTGAACTGAACTGAGTGTGTATATGTTAATCCCAAACTCCTAATTTACCTCTCCCAATCCCCAGCTATTCCCTTTGGTAACCATTAATTTGTTTTCTATAAGTTGGCTTCTCTTCTGTACAGAAGTCCATTTGTATCACTTTTTAGATTCCTCATATGTGATATCATACGATACTTGTCTTTCTCTGCCTGACGTACTTTACTTGATATGGTAATCTCTAGGTCCATCAGTGTTGCTGCAAATGGTATTTTATTCTTTTTATGGCTGAGTAGTATTCTATTGTATATATGTACTACATCTTCTTTATCCATTCATCTGTCAGTGGACATTAAAGTTGCTTCCGTGTCTTGGCTATTGCCCATGAACACTGGGGGGCATGTATCTATTCAAGTTAGTTTCCTCAAGATATATGCCCAGGAGTAGGATTGCAGGATCATATGGTAACTCTATTTTTAGTTTTCTAAGGAACCTCCATACTGTTCTCCATAGAGGCTGCTCCAATTTACATTCTCACAAACAATGTAGGAATGTTCCTTTTTCTGTCCTCCTTTCTACCCCATACCTTGCTTCTGATTTTTTTTCCCTGCATGTGTTCTCATTATTTCAGGACACCTATAACTATCATCCAGAACCATGGCTACATTTGTCTCCAGCCTTTATAATGCTGTATGTGACTCCCACCCTAACCCACAAAAAAAATTTTTTTCTATCATCTCCTGTTAGAAAAATCTTGAGAAAGACACTTGACCTAGCCCGAGCCACATGCCCATCACAGACCAATCACTATAGCCATCCTGTGTCATATGCCCAGCTCTATGGCCAGCTCTATGGCCAGAGAAGTAGGTAGAGTGTTTTTTTGTTTTTTTTTTTTAAAGAAAGAAGATGGTGTTTTGAGCTGACGAAACTATAGTTTTTTTTTTGTTTGTTTTTAGTATTATAGATTCAAGCTTCATGAACTAAAAAAGAGAAAGTATTTCTGGTTAAAAACAAAATATTATTCACAGCTCTTTGGTGGATAAATAATGACAATCACCTTCATCAACCAACTGACCGAGAGGTAAAAACTGTTAGCACATTTTCCCAGCCCAACAAGACATACATGTAGCAAGTGTTCTTGGTTACCTGTTGAAAGCTGGTCGCTCCCATGTTGCTTACCAGTAGAACCCTGATTAGCTTCATCCTTATCATGGCCAAATAAGCCCTCTCTAGCCTGCAAAAATGAGCCTCTGTTAGCAAAACCCATTGTATAATTCCATTTTTCTTGCCATTGATTATTTAGGAATGGGTATATGAGGCACTTCTAGCAAATGATTTGTGAAAAAAACTTCTGGAATGAGTGGTAGCTTCTGGGAGTTTCTTCTCTACCTGTGAGGAAAAATTTCCCTTTTTGATGCCTCTACTTTGCTCTATGAAGGAAAGATTCCTGCAGATGAGGCAGCCATCTTAGAACCATAATGAGAAGAGCAAGGTAACAGAAATCAGCACATTGGGGATGGAGCAAGAACACATGGAAAGAGCTAGTCTTTGACGACATATTTGAGCTCTTAAATTGACGAGGCCGAAATCACTCTACTTTCAAAATTCCTGTTTGGAAAAATTAATTCCTTACTGTTTAGCCACTTTCACTTAGGTTTTTCTATTATATACAACTTAAAGCTTTAGAATTAAAACCTGAGACATCACTTAACATCAGCTTTACACCAGGAAATAGCATGTTTGCTTGGGAAATCAGATCCTTTTATCTTATGAAGAAATAAGGCAAATATTAGGGGTAAAAAAAATCAATTGGAGTGGACTTCCCTGGTGATCCAGTGGTTAAGAACTACTTGCAAATGCAGGAGACAAAGGTTCAATCCCTGGTCCAGGAAGATTCCACGTGCCATGGGGCAATTAAGCTCATGGGTCTTAACTACTGAAGCCCATGCACCTAGAGCCCTTGTTCTGCAACAAGAGAAGCCACCCCAATGAGAAGCCCGTGCACTGCAATTAAGAGTGGCCTACACTCACCACAACTAAAGAAAGCCCATGCACAGCACCAAAGACCCAGCACAGCCAAAAATAATTTAAAAGCCACATTAATTAATTTACTAATTTTAAAAAATCAGCTAGAGTACCTCTAACCTCAGAATCACCCAATATAATTGGGTCAACTCACACACACAATCTGATGTGTCCACACAGATTTAGATCCAATCCATATAAAGCAAATGTGCCTCTCTTTACAAGTAGATACGGCCTTCAAACGACAAAGAAAAAAATCCACCTTTTCAAGGCAATGTCATTTGCCAGAGAGACAGACATAGATGAAATCCATTATAGCCTTTACAGCCCATGTGGGCATCTCTCATTTGGAATGCCATCTGCTGAGCTCTTCCAAAACTGTTCTCGACAGGTAATCCTATCTGTGAGAAATGCATTCAACTGACATGCAGCTGTTTGATTTCTCTCAACAGGAGTGAAGTGATATATATCTATATATAATATATACCCCACATTGATATCTTCCTTTTATAATTTTTTCTATGCTACACAGCTTAGCCCTTAAATGTATCCTGATTCTTTAATTTTTACCTTTTTAAAATGTCTTCTTGTTATGCAGATTACAATTTCCTAGGAGGCAACATAATAGGGGAAATGTGGGCTTTGTTCTCAGAATCATAGCTTAAAATCTTAATTTTTTCACTTACTACCTTTCTAACTTTGATCAAGTTACTTAGCTTCTGAGCCCCAGTTCCTCCCCTATAAAATGTAAATAATAACATATTCTTTCACAGTGGCATCACTTAATTTTATATAACATTTTACTCTGTACGTCATCACATTTTTAAGGTCACTGACCTTAAGTCAGACAGGGATTTTGAATGGAAGAGAATATTATCCCCTGATTCTCAGTGCTGGGCTCTCAGTGGAAAGCAGTCAACTCCATATTTTTTCTCCTGATCTCATAGAAGAGTAAAGGGGGTTTCAGAGCCTTCTGATTCATCAGTAGTGATGACAGAGCTGACATAGAAACTCTTCCCACTATAATCACATAAAAATTCTGGATAAAATATTACTAAATCATTTTAATGTGAAAAAATGAATAAAGAAAAAAGAGAAATAAAATGATGAATTCTGGAAATAAAGCAAAAACTCAAAGCCAGAGTAATAAGAGCCAGAAGTCACCAACAGCTCAGTAACAGTGACAGTCACTCAGTTGTGTCCGACTCTTTGTGACCCCATGGACTGTAACCCACCAGGCTTGTCTGTCCATGGGATTCTCCAGGCAAGAATACTGGAAGGGGTTGCCATTCCCTTCTCCAGGGGATCCCAACCCAGGGATCAAATCTGGGTCTCCTGCATTGCAGGCAGATTCTTTACCATATGAGCCACCAGGGAAGCCCACAGCTCAGGGTCAGGACAAGCCAGGATATTGGCCTAGGGAATGGGTGCTGAGTGGCAGCAGCCATAGTCTGAGGACTCTGTAAGATTTCCATGTAGGGTAATCTACCTAGAAACTTCATAATGAAATGGTAGAACATTAAAGACAAAGGGAAAAATCAACAATAAAGAGAGACAGATTGCCTACGTTGAATCAACAATTGGATAGACAATAAAATAGAGGTCAGAGGCAAATGGAGTTAATGTCTTAAAAGTGCTAAGAGAGGGACTTCCCTGGCAGTCCAGTGGTTAAGACTTAATGCTTCCAATGCAGGGAGTGTGGATTCAGTCTCTGGTTGGGGAACTAAGATTCCACGTGTTACAGGGTGCAAAGAGAAAGTAACTGTCATCTTTGTATATGCCTGATAGCCAAGTTTCAAAATATGAAATGCAAAAATGAACAGGGTCAGTTTACAAATCCAGAATCATAGTAGATTTTAATACATGTATCTAGAATTGATAGATCGAAGAGTCAAAAAAAATCAATAAGCTTCTAGAAGGCTTGAACTACACAATTATCAGCTTCATATAAATACAGTACTTAACCATGAAAATCATAATATACCCATTCTTTTCATGCACACATAAACTTCTTCAAAAACAAATCATACATTAGGCCATAAAGAGAAATACTATAAAACTAATGTATTTTCTCTAAATAAAATTTTAAATGAATTATTTAAAAGATGGTAAATAAACAGAACCCTCCTGTATTATAGATACTAAAACACATACTTTTAAATAATTTACTTTTCAAAGAAACATTTAAGATAGAAATAAAAAATATGTAGAACCAAATGACAATGAAAATACCTTTTATTAAAATTTGGATACATCTAGGAGAGACTAAACTTAAATGTACTTATATCAGATAATAGAATGTTAAAAAGCCATGAGATCAATGTTCAAGAATCTAGAAAAAGAGCAAAAGGGTAAATTCAAAGGTCACATGATGGCAGCAAAAAGGAAAAATAAAAACAAGACTCAGTTCAATTCAGTTCAGTCGCTCAGTCGTGTCCGACTCTTTGCGACCCCATGAATCGCAGCACGCCAGGCCTGCCTGTCCATCACCAACTCCCGGAGTTTACCCAAACTCATGTCCATCGAGTCAGTGATGCCATCCAGCCATCTCATCCTCTGTCGTCCCCTTCTCCTCCTGCCTCCAATCCTCCCAGCATCAGGGTCTAGAAATTCATGAAATAAAAAATGAAGAAACAGCTGAGATAATTCTTACATTTTGAAAGACTAATAAAATACAGAGGTATTTGGTAACAAACCAAAAATACAAATAATGATATTAGTAATGAAAGAGACTCATAATTATAAATGAAGAAAGAACATTTAAAGCCACAAGAAATTTTTATGTCATCACATGAAATTGCCAATATTCAAATTTTTGCCCTTATAAAACCCCAATTCCATGTTATTATGAACAGCAATAAACTAAAACATTTGAAAACATAAAGTGAATAATTTTCCAGACAAATATAAAAGACCAAAATTTTAAAAAGAAATTTTAAAGATATAATATACTTTGTCATTACAGAAATTAAATTATAGTTTAAAAAAAAACCCATCCCCCAAACAGAGTAAGATCCAGATAGTTTATACCCTAGTATTTGCAAACTTTCAAGAAACAACAATTGATGTCTACATATTCCCTTCAAGGAAATAGAAAAATGGAGGGAAAAAAAAAATGGAATCTATCCATTCCACTTTAAGGTATCAACCCTAGAGAAATTCTCACATATGTGTGTATACAAGGATAGGAGATACATCCTGGAATGATCATGACCACTAAGTTTATAATATCCAAATCATAATAATATCCAAATGTCTTTCAACAGAGGAATGGAGAAATAAACTGTGGACATTCATGCCATAGTCAAAATAAGTAAATCATAGCTATGTGTATCTGCACAGGTAAATCTTAAAATATTGATATTCAGTAAAAAAAAGAAAGTTGCAAAAAATGTACACAGTGTTGCCATTTATAGAAATCTTTTAGTCTTATAAAAGTCGTGTCTATATATAAACAACTGCAAATTCTTTGCAGATATAAAGGTAGTTAAAGTATTGAAACATACATAGCAGCAACACTTAGGATTATTGTTAAAATGAGGATGAAATGAAACAGAAGAAGGTTGAGGAAGGAATTTCAACTATATCTGTGCCATTTTATTTGTAAGGGTTAAGGTAAATAGTTGTAGTGGGTTGAACAGTGCCCCCACCCCCCGAAAGATGTGTTCCACCAAAAGCCTGAGAATATGCCCTATTTGGAAAAAGGATCTTTGCAGATGAAATTAATATAAGGATCTTGAGATCCTGATTTCGGGTAGGCCCTAAATCCAAGGACAGGTGTAGTCACCCTTCAGTGTCCACAGATGTTTGGTTCCAGGACCTTGTGGTATCTACCTAAATTCAGGGATGCTCAAGTCCCTCACATAAAATGGTGTAGTATTTGCATATAACCTATATACATCCTTTGCCAGTATAATTTTAATCATCTCTAGATTACTTATAATATCTGCTGCTGCTGCTGCTAAGTCGCTTCAGTCATGTCCGACTCTGTGCGACCCCATAGACGGCAGCCCACCAGGCTCCCCCGTCCCTGGGATTCTCCAGGCAAGAACACTGGAGTGGGTTGCCATTTCCTTCTCCAATGCATGAAAGTGAAATGTGAAAGTGAAGTCACTTAGTCGTGTCCGACTCTTAGTGACCCCATGGACTGCAGCCCACCAGGCTCCTCCATCCATGGGATTTTCCAGGCAAGAGTACTGGAGTGGGGTGTCATATCTAACACTATGTAAATAGTTGTAAATACAATGTAAATGTTATGTATATAGTTGCAGGCTGTTTGGCAAATTAAAGTTTTGATTTCTGAAACTTTCTAGAAATTTTTTTTTTCTGAATATTTTTCTATCTGCAGTTAGTTGACTCTGTGGATGCAGGACCCATGGATACCAAGGACTGACTGTATCCTTAGAAGAAGAGAGAAGGCAGAAGACACCGAATCCTGGCAGCTGCCACAATGGGATGGCAAAGATTCTCCCTCTGAGCCTCTCCGGAAGGAATCAACTTTGCTGACATATTGATTTTGGACTTCTGGAATAACTGTAAGAGAATATATTTTTGTTGTTCTAAGCCATGAAGTTTGTGATAACTTGTTATAGCAGCCCTAGGAAACTAATACAATGGAGCAAAAAGTGAAAATATGTTAAATCTGGGAGGCTTAGGAGTACTATTATCTGTATTTTCTATGTATTTCAAATAACCTATATATGCTTTAAAATCATGAGTTATTTGAAATACATAAAAATACAGATAAATATCATAAATATATAATATATCATCAAGCCTACGAAAAAATTCTTCTTCTTGTCTCCCAATTGCTTTTGGCTCTCAAAATACACACAGACTGTACAGTGGGGGATACTGACCGACTTCTGCCCCATTTCTCCTTTACATAACTGGCCATTTCACCAAATAGTGTTTATAGTTCTGGCTTTTCGTGTTCTCCATAGAATATTCAGTAATTCTTGCATCAAGTCCAGCATTAACATTTTCAGGAATGGTTACACAAAGTTTTCTTTATTCTGTTATTGTTTATTCAAGACAATGGAGTGTTATTTAACGTGTTTGTGGCAGTTAATTGGTGAAAGGAGGGTGAGCTTCTGGAAATGTATGTTAATTTTTCATAGTAATCATTATGGAAATAATTACCTTTTATTAGCCCTTTATACTATGAAGTTGCCTTCCCCTGGAATATAAACTTGACCTGCAGTATGAACTCCTGAACAGAGGTGGCCCCTTACTAACAAGGGTGGAACTTAAGGAAGGGCCAGAAGAATAACAAGGTCTTAGGCATCAGAACTGGTACTTTAGGCAAAGTCAGAAAGTCAGTCTCTTTCTCTGTCAGTCAGCCTGCTTTACTAATTAACTTGTCGAGCCTCTGACTCAAGATGGCATAGGGCGCCTGGTGAGGTACCATTTTAGAAAATCTTTTAGCGATGTCTGTGTTCTTGGGTGGGGACAATAACTAATCCAGGAGTTTCATTATTAATGAGGGAATCCTTTGAATGCACCCTCCTTAATCATGCAAATGTAAAGGTCATTAGCACCTTTCTCTTAATGGAAAGACTTCTTGAGACAGAAGAGCAGAGACCTTCTGTTTTTCGAATTAAAGTTCAATAGCCTATCAAAGTCAACCAACATGGGCCTGTCCTCAGGAAGAACCGGACACTACAGCTTCCAAAAAATGTGGCACCAAGAAGGAAGGGCAAGTATAAACTGGTGACCTGGATTAAACACAAACTTCCGACAGCTGGATTCTCTGTGAGACCCAGCTCTCCCGCATTGTGTTGAATAAGTAAATGCAAGTCAACCAAGGTTTGATCTTGGATGCCAAGAATGAGAATCCAGGCTAACTGAGATGGGCAGGCATCCACCAGCCAGCACGAGATCAGCGCTGAAACATAATGCAGTGTAACAGGGACAAGACTGATACTGCTAGAGAACCAATCACATTTCCAGTTCTTTCTTTTTGAGGTTTGACTAAGTGGATCATTTTGTACCAAGAAAGACCCTGAGAGTCTCGGACAATTCAAGGGGAAATCCTCACAGGGGAGATCCTAGAAAAGTTATACGTGAGAACATGAGAAAATTACTGAAAAATTTAAAGGTGTAGGACGATATTGTTCCTTACATTAAAAAAGTACATCTTACCAGTAGCATATATGCCTTTTCAGGTCAAGAATCTAGCACTGAGTGAATATCCTTCTGGGTCCTGCACTTAAATATCCAAATGAACAGATCTAATTACCTTGCCCAGGTAAGGTGTCCGATTCACACAATGCAACTAGGACTTTAGGAGGCAGAAGGCCAGTTGTCAGTGGTGAGTGGGCAAGTATGGATAGAAAGGCTAATATTGACATAATATTAGCATAAATAAAGAGATGAGCAATGTTGCATAAAAGAGCACAGACCGAGCCAGAAAGACATAAGTTTAAATGCTGGAGAGGTCATTTCTGAGCTGAATCACTTCAGGAAAATAAATCTTTCTGTGCCTCAACATCCCTATCTATAAAGCGGGCAAAATAACACCAACCTAATAAAATAGTGAATGTTAAATAAGGTAAAGCTATAAAATACCTTGTACAGTTCTTGGTACATAGCCTGTTCTCAGGAAAAGATCGATGTTATTTTCAACTCGATGAACAAGAGTTAGGTCTTCTTTTCAAAGTGTCTCTTCCGTTCCAGGGTATTGTTTTCTGAGGTTGTAAATGCTTTGAGATTCTTTGGGAAAATGTACTATATTGGGAAGAAATTTTATTTGTATTGTGTTTCTGGCTCAATGACTTGTCATTGAGATAAGTAAGACCAGAGAGGACTATATTTTTCTGGTTGTTTGTCCTGTAACTGTGAGTGCGTTAGTCAGAATTCTTATGGTTGCAAATGAAAGAAAGTCAACTGATTTAAATGTAAAAAGGATATTTACTGACTCATCTAAATGAAAAAAGCTCCAGGTTGTAGTTTTGAGATTATTTGGATCTTGGGCAATGGCACCCCACTCCAGTACTCTTGCCTGGAAAATCCCATGGACAGAGGAACCTGGTAGGCTGCAGTCCATGGGGTCACTAAGAGTCAGACACGACTGAGTGACTTCACTTTCACTTTTCACTTTCATGCATTGGAGAAGGAAATGGCAACCCATTCCAGTGTTCTTGCCTGGAGAATCCCAGGGATAGGGGAGCCTGGTGGGCTGCCGTCTATGGGGTCGCACAGAGTCGGACACGACTGAAGCGACTTAGCAGCAGCAGCACACAAAAGAGAGTCAGGAATCTCTTAGTTGTGCGTTCCTCTACAGCTGCATTGTCTGACAGGCTCTGCTGAAGTGGTAGCAAAGATTCCAAAAACAACTCCAGGCTTGCATTCTATCCACTGGAAAGAAAGTATCTTTGTAAAGACTTCAGCACAAAACCTGAGGGGAGCCTCTCATTGGCCCAAGTTGGTCACGTACACATTTCTGAACCAGTTATGACGACAGGATATATTGACATTCTAATTGGTCAACTTTGGGTCCTGTATTCATCACTAGAGCCTGAGGATAAGGGTGGGGGTCAGCTCTTCGTGTTGAAGGGCATAGGGAGCCTCAACGTATTACTGGGACATTTTTACTTAAAGAAAGAGGATGCGGATGGTACTCCACATGGGGTACCATGCGGATGGGGAGGGAAACAAACAGTTCCCTGCAGAAGGAACTGAGGCTGTGGGAGGAAAGTTAAAACAAAGTGACTACACTCTGGTTTTTTGTTTCAACAAAATAAATATATATCTGTCTCATGGTGGCTACTGAAATATATTTTCTAATCCTATTTGAAAGAAATTCTGTAAGTCAGACCAATACTGTATTCTTAGATGACAAACATGAGGCCAGGGACATGAAAACTGACTTACCAAAAGCTGTGAATACATTTCATAAGAGTAGTTTCACTCTTATCTGGTTGATTTTTGTGTGTGTGCATGACCACTACCCTAACCAGCTCATCCTGTAACAAAGGAAATTGCCTTCTGTCACTTTGCTTGTATGAAATATTTCTGGAGGTGGCTTGCCAACTTCAGCCAGAATTATAGAACTAATGAGTTTTTAGCTACCATATGCACAGAATGTAATAATAGCAGGTTCTAGGCAAATGTTGTCTACTTGCTTCTGGGAGTGCTTTCCCTCCATGATATGAGCAGATGCCCGAGGCTCTATTAAGAATTCTGTTTTCTTCATAAATCTGTACAGTGACATGAAGTCCTCATATTCTAGTGAAGAGATTTTTATACGGAAAACATAGCCTTTGTTACCCTGTTTCTCCTAGAGATTTAACCTCTGTTATATAGAAACTGGCCCTTCTTATTTCAGAATTGAGTACCAGATGCTTTTTACAAAATTTGGCCAGTTTGAAATTTCTGATGGGACTTCTACTCTGCTGATGCCTTACTGATTTATGTGAAAGCAAACAAGATTTTAACTTCCTAATATTTCTTCTTTTTTTTTTTTCTAATACTTCTTGATACTTATATTAAAATGGCTATTTGGATCTAGCGCAGTGCTTTGTGCATAATTACAGTAACAGTCAGATTAGGCTAGATTAGGCTGATTGTAACAAATGATCCCAAATTTCAAAGGCTTACAATAACAAAAGCTTATTTCTCATTCTTACTACATGTTCCACCATTTTCCATGTATTACCATGCAGTCTGCTTCCTGGGGGCTCTGGTATATAGGACTCCATCAAAGGAAATCCCTAAATACTCACAGAAGACTGTAAGGGGTGGGTAGATATCATATAAATTTATAAATTAGGATGCATTACTTTTAGAACTAAAACGGGAAAATTCAGCTCTATCCATTGATAGTACCTAGAAGCAACTAGCCCAGTAGCAATGAGTATACTTAGTGATGAGCCTTGGGTTCTAAATTCACTAATGAAAAACACCAGAACTTGGAGAAATGGCTGACTCTAAGTTTGGGTCAGGTAAAGATTATTCCAGAAATTAAGGAGGCCTTAAGAACACATGTGTAGGGGCCTTCCTGGTGGTCCAGGGGTTGAGAGTCTGCCTTGCAATACAGGGGACATCAGTTCAATCCCTGGTCCTGGAAGATCCCACATGCAACTAAGCCCATGTGCCCAACTGTTGAGCCCATTCTCTAGAGCCTGGAAGCCACAACTCCTGAAACCTGTGCACCCTAAAGCCTGTACAACAAAAGAAGCCACTGCAATGAGAAGAGCCTGTGCAATGCAACAAAGAGTAGCCCCCATTCGCCACAACTGGATGAATCCCAGGTACAGCAATGAAGATACACCCAGCCAAAAATAAAATAAATAAACAACAAATCTTAAAAAAAAAAAAAAAAGAACACATGTGTATCCACTCAACAACTGATGGACATTTGGATTGTTTCCACTTTGGGGCTTTTATAAATAATAAGGTATGAACATCCATGTACGGGTTTTTTTATTGATATATGTTTTCAATTTTCTTGGGTATAAACTAAAGAGTGGAAAGTTGGGTCATGGTAACTCTATGTTTAACTATTTAAGGAAATGCCAAACCATTTCCCAAAGTAGCTGCACCATTTTACATTCCCACTAGTAAGGTACAAAGCTTATAATTTCTCTACATCCTCTCCAGAATTTTTTTTCCTTTTTTTCTTGCAGCCATCCTAGTGGGTGTGAAGTGGTTATCTCACCATGGTTTTGATTTGCATTCCCTGATGACTAATGATGTTAAGCATCTTTAATGTGCTAACTGGCCATTTTAATTTTTTCTTTGGAGAAATGTCTGTTCAGATCCTTTGCCCACTTTTTTAAATTGATTTTTTTTCTTTCCATTGTTGAGTTGTAAAAGTTTTTTATATATGCTGCATATAAGACCCTTATTACATATATGATTTGTAAATATTTTCTCCCAGTCTGTGAGTTGCTTCTCACTTTCTTCTTTTTTTAATTTTTGGCTACAATGAAACTTTGTTGCTAAATGCGGGCTTTCTCTAGTGAGTGGGGGCTACTTTTTGTTGCAATGCTTCTCATTGCAGTGGCTTCTCTTGTTGCAGAGCATAGGCTCTAGGGTGCATGGGCTTCAGTAGTTGTAGCACATGGGTTTAGTTGCTCTGCAGCACATGGAATCTTCCCAGACTAGGGATCAAATCCATGTCCCCTGCATTAGCAGGCACATTCTTAACTACTGGCCCACCAGGGAAGTCCTGGATTCTCAATCCTATTCCATATACATATATATCTAGTCTTATGTCAGTATCATACTGTCTTGATTACTGTAGCTTTGTAGTAAGTTTTAAAATTGAGAAATGTGAATCCTCCAATTTTGCTCTTTTTTTCAATATTGTTTTCAATATTTTCAATATTCTGAAGTCCCTTGTATTTCCATATGAATTTTAGGATTAGCTTGTCAAATGTGTTTTTAAAAAGTGAGATTTTAAATAGGAATTGTGTTGAATATATAGATTTGGGGAATATTGCCATTTTAACAATAATAAAGACTTCAGATCCATGAAAATGAAACATCTTTCCATTTATTTAGTAATTCCAAGGATAAGGATTAAGAATTAGGAAACACAAGGTTTTGCTTAACTACAAATTCACCCTGATATCACAAAAGCTTAACATCACAAAGACTTATTTCTCATTCAAGATATATGTCCTGTGCAAGCTGATGGGGGGTGGGGGCATGGTGGGGGAGAGTTGCTGCAGCATAGTCATTTCAAGACCTGTGCTAATGGAGGCCATGTCATCTTGTACCTCACCAACTGGAATATATGGCTTCTGAGTCATTAAGAGGAAAATAGAACTAAAGGTTGTGCACCAAGCTTTTAAAATCTTTAATCAGAAGTATCTTTTGCTGCAGCTGATTGGCTACCACTAGTCACATGACCCTGACTGACCATAAGGAGCCTGGGAAATGGTAGGAAACACATGGATATTTAGTGAGCAGTGAATATCTGTCATGGACTAAATTATGTCCCCCTCTCAATATTCATATGTTGAAGCCCTAACCTCAAGGTGACTATATTTGGAGACAGAGCTTTTAATGAGGAAATTAAGGTTAAATGAGGTCCTAAGATTGAGGCCCCAACCCAATAGGACTGAGATCCTTATAAGAAGAGGAAGAGACACCAGAGATCTCTCTCTTTCTCTCTCTACTACATTCGTACAGAGAAGAGACTATATGAGGACACAGTGAGGCCATCACACAGGTGATTGTCTACAAGCCAGGAAGAGAGGTCTTACCAGACTACCAACTCTGCTGGCACCCAGATCTTGCATTTCCATCTTCCAGACTGTCTGTTATAAATAAATGTCTATTATTTCAGCCACCCAGTCTATGGCACCTTGCGATAGCAGCCCTGAGCTGACAAATACCATGTTTTAACCACAGAGAGGGAGGGAATACTAGATAATGGATTTAATCATATTGTAGAATGCTTTAAACTAATCTATACTTAATTGTGAAGCAGTGGAAAGCTTTGGGTTTTTTAACAGCTTGTACGTCTTCTTTTTTTATCCAGGGAGTTTATGAGGGTTAGAAGAGGAGTGCGCTGGCATCATACACACACAGCTAAGCTCTCCTTTAAATGTGTGACTCACACAGATGATTGAAGTTATAAGTCCAGCATCCAGAGGCTTCCTTTGTTTATTTATTTGTCAATCAATTCTGCCTTCAAATAGGCTTTTTTTTCATTCCCTTGCTCCTTTATGTTCTCCCAGAGTAGCTCCCTAGAGGAAAAGTGGAGCACTATTACTGGAAGGAAAGAGGATGTATACTGATAAGCAGTAACAACCAGTACTAATTATACTCCTCAGTATGAGAAGAGGCAGAGTAACTGCAACAAAACTATGGGCTCTTTCCTCTCTGCTCCTGAGAATGTAGAATGTTCTGTGTCGCTCAAATCTGTCTCTTTTCTCAGAGATTAATACCACATGAGCCCAAACTATTCTCTGTGAAATTTTTAAAAAATATAATGCTAGGGGTAGAAAGAGGAATTTGGGGGGGGGGATAGTTTTGTTTGTTTGGCTTGGTTTCTCCTTCTCCCGTATCACTATCTATGCTGCAAATTATCCCACAATTTAATCATCAAAACAATAAACATTATTATGTCTCATATGTTTTTGTGGCTCAGGAAATCTTGGCTGGGTAATTGGGCAGTTCTGAGAATGCTCTCATTATTTGAGACTTGTCTGGGGCTCCAGGATCTACTTCCAAGGTGGCACACTCACATGGTTGGCAGCACAGTACCTGTTGTCAATGGGAGACCTCAGTTCCTCTGCAGATGGGCCTTATCACAGCACTGCCTGCGTGTCCTCACATGATGGTTGGTCTCCCTCAGAGCAATCTGTCCAAAAGAGCATAGCAGAAACTACACAACACCTTTAGTGACTCAGCCTGGAAGTCACACACTGTCACTGCTCCACCACATGTTGAACACAGAGACCACCCTCATTCATTGCGGGAAGAGATTACAGAAAGGCTCACATATCAAGAGGATAGGATCATATCAAGAGGAAAGGATCACCGGGGCTCATCTTGGAGGCTGGAGACCATGCTGCTCCTTCCCCTGTATCTGTGGTGGGCTGGAGAATGGCACCCCCAACGATAGCAGATTCTTATTCTGAAACCAGTGTCATCTTACATGGAAAAAGGACCTTTGCAGATGCGATGAAGTTAAGAATATTGAAGTAGAAGATTATCCTGGATTATCCAGGAGTGCCCTAAATGCAATCACAATGATTTTGTAAGAGAGAAGCAGAGGGGGATTTGGCACATACAGAAGAGGAGAAGGCAGTATGACCACAGAAGCAGAGATTGGAGCAATGTAGCCACAAGTTGGGGAACACCAGCAACCACCAGGATCTGGAAGAGGCAAGGAATGGATTCTCCCCTAGAGATTCCAGAGGCACTGCAGTCCTCCTAGTACATTAATTCTGGCTCAGAACAGCTGATGGCAGACTTCTAGCCTTCAGAACAAAAGAGAATCACTTTGTGGGTGCTGTTTTTTCTAGGGATTGTCTTTTACTTTTTGTCTTTTTTTTTTCAATAATTAGAGACTATTTTATCTTTTATATATCATAGTGATTACGAGGAAGATCTTGAGAGTCGATTGTCCTGGATTTGAATCCCAGCTTTGCCATTTACTGGGTTTTCCTGGTGGCTCAGAGAGTAAAGAATCCGCCTGCAATGCAGGAGACCTGGGTTCGATGCCAGGGTCAGGAAGATCCCCTGGAGAAGGGAATGGCTATCCGTTCCAGTATTCTTGCCTGGAAAATTCCGTGAACAGAGAAGCCTGGCAGGCTACAGTCCATGTGGTCTCAAACAGTCAGACACAACTAAGTGACTAACCCTTTCACTTCACTTTCACTTTGCCACTGACTATGATTGTAATCTTGGGCAAGTTTCAGTGCCTCGTTTCCTCCAAAATAGGGTTAAAAATAATACGTATCTGAAATGTGTCAAGCTTTTTTAAAAATTGTGGTAAGACATACAGAACATAAAATTTATCATCTTAACTATTTTAAAGTGTACATTTAGTTCTTAAGTACATTCATATTATTGTGCAGCTAATCCCCAGAACTGTTTTCATCCTGCAAAACTGAAGGTCTATACCCATTCAGTGACAACCCCCACTTTCTCTCCGACTGGAAACCACCATTCAACTTTCCATTTGTGTGAATTTAACTACTTTCTGTTGTTTTCCGACACCAAGTTTGTGTCAGTTTGTAATAGCAACCACAGGAGACTAAAAGAGCATACTTTTACCTTTTTCTCTACGCTCACACAATCTCAAATATACATAAATGTACATAAACAGTTCCTGCACACACATACATACACAGGAATTTTTTGTCATTGTTTTATAAAAATGAGACTGTATGACATACTTTTCTTTGCTCTTTTCACTCCATATGTTCAACAAATTTACTCTCAGAATACTCGTTTCATTCTTTGTCTTTGGGCAAACCTTTTTCAAGTACCTTGATAAGCCTTCGTTGGATACTAACGTCTGCAGCATGCTCAGAGTGCTTGTTCTACAGTTTGACGGTGGTGCACGGTCTCTCGTGATCAGCTTTGGGGTGTGCTTCTCCCTCCTGCCATCTGCTTTTCATACCTTCCTCCATTCTTTAGCACCTCCACCAGAGGGGGGCAAGGAATTGGAAAAGAGGTGGAGCATTACTTGAAGATAGATGAGTGGAATAGGAAAGCCCAGAAAGCAAATCAACACGGTCATGTTTACATGTGTGATGGGGATTCTGAAAGACATTTTGATGACTAATATTTATCAAGCTGTCTGTCACTTTGAAAAGTGGAATGTTATTCACTGTCTACTCTTGATTTTTAAGACTTATTGTCACATTTTTAGATAATCCTGGCAAAGAGTAGTCCCTTAGTAAATGCTGGAAAAGTTCACTCAATCCACAAAGATTTATTCATCACCTACAATGTGCCAGGAATCCAGCCAAGTTCTGAATGAATGAACAACTCAGGTTCTCCTCCTTGTCCTGCCAGTGCTGTTCTGTGACACTGCTGTCATTGGTAGTCAGGAGGGAGAAGGGAGAGAAAGGCAGAATGAAGGCCTCAGTCCGATGTCAGTTTCCTTGGGCTGCCACAGCAAAATGCCACAAAGCGGGAGCTTAAAATAACAAAAGTGCATCGTCTCCACAGTTCTGGAGGTTAGATGTCTGAAATCAAGGTGTTGGTTGGCAGAACCACATTCTTTCTGAAACCTGGGGGGACTCCTTTCTTCCTAGCTTCTGACTTTTCGTTGGCAATCTTTGGTGTTTCCTGGCTTGTAGCTGCCTAACTCCAACACCTACTTTTGTAGTCACATGGTGTTATCTCTGTGTGTATCTGTCTTCAAAGAGTCATCTTTTTCTTTGTTTTTTAAATTGAAGTATAGTTGATTTACAATGTTGTGCCACTCTCTGCTGTACACCAAAGTGACTCATTATACACATATAAACATTGTTTTTTAATATTCTTTTCCATTATGGTTTATCACAGAATACTGAATGTAGTTCTCTGTGCTATACAGTAGGCCCTTATTGCTTACCCATTCTAAATGGAATAGCTTGCTTTACCGACCCCGAACTGCCAAGCTTTCATTCCCTCCACCTTGGCAACCACAAGCCTGTTCTCTGTGTCTGAGTCTGTTTCTGATTTGTAGAGAAATTCATTTGTGCCATATTTTAGCTTCCATATGTAAGCAATGCCATGTGGTATTTGTCTTTCTCTTTATGACTTACTCTACTTCGTGTGATAATCTCTAGTTGCATCAATGTTGCTGCAGATGGAATTATCTTGTTCTTTTATATGACTGAGTAGTATTCCATTATGTGCATGTACCACATCTTCTTTATCCATTCATCTGTCAGTGGATTTTTAGGTCATTTCCATGATTTGGCTATCGTGAACAATGCTGCTATGAACATAGGGATGTGTGTATCTTTGAATTACAGGTTAGTCTGGGTATACCAACAGGAGTGGATTGCTGGATCATGTGGTAATTCTATTTTTAGTTTTCTGAGGATCCTCCATACCGTTTTCCATAGTGGCTGTACCAATTTACAATCCTACCAGCAGTATCAGAGGGTTCCCCTTTTCTCCACACTGTCTCCAACATTTGTTATTTGTTGACTTTTTGAAGATGGCCATTCTGACTAGTGTGAGGTGGTTCCTCATTGTAGCTTTGATTTGCATTTCTCTAATAATTAGCAATGTTGAGCATCTTTTCATGTGCCTACTAGCCATCTGCATGTCTTCTTCGGAGAAATGTCTATTAAGGTCTGCAAATGGCCATCTTCTATAAGAACACCAGTCATATTGGGTTAGGGGCCCTCCCTATTGCAATATTACCTCATCTTAACTAATTGCACCTTCAACAACACTATTTATTTTGATTTACTTATCTATTTGGCTGTGCTAGGTCTTTAGTTGCAGCATGTGAACTCTCAGTTGCAGCCTGTGGGATCTAGTTCCCTAATTAGGGATTGAATCTGGACCCCCTGCATTGAGAGCTTGGAGTCTAAACCTCTGAACTGCCAGGGAAGTCCCTGAAATGACTCTCTTTCTAAAGGTCACATTCTGGAGTACTGCGGATTTAAGACTTAGAGATATTGGCAGTGGAGAGCGGGAAGGTTGGGCACAATTCAGCCCAGGACAGTTTCTGATTGTTAAGTGGTTCAATAAAATATTGAATCATGGATTTAATTAATCTGGAAGATTGTTGTCCTCTGTTTAAAAAAAAAAAAAAAGCAGCACAAAATTCCACCCAAGGGCCAGAGTTAGTTTGAATCCCACCTTTACCTTGTACTGAGTGGCGTGATCTTGTCCAAACTAATTAATTCTTGGTACCTCAGTTTTCTTGTCTATAGCATGATGATAATAGTATGTATGGGACTGTTGTAAAATGAAATAATACCAGGAAAGTCCTTATAATAATTTCTGGCACACAAAGAACCCTCATACATGTTAGGTTTTGTGGGTTTTTTTCCTCAATTAAAAATGACTTACCATGAGTTGACTGTGTGAATGCACCTACAAGAGCCTCCTTCTAAGAGAAACTGGACCTAGAGTGAAGGAACAGCTGCTCAGTATACTTCTCACTGCCTATTCTGCTAAGCTGTCTTTCCTGGCTTCTGGCAGACTATAAAGCCAGTAGACTTCCAAAGTTCCCAGAGAAATGTTTCTTCTTTCTTTTAGACCATCACCCTCTAAAGAAAAATTGATTAAATATGTCACAGGCAATATGTTACTGTTAGGTGTTCGTGTGTGTGTGTGTTTGTATATACAATTGAAATTTTCTTCAGTTCCTTTTGGATGGCAACTTAAGATGCCCTGTAGGCTTTATCAGAGAAAGAGCAATATATCACCACGGTGCCCATCTTCCCTGCATGCTAAGTCATTTCAGTCATGTCCAACTTTTTGCAACCCTGTGGAATGTAGCCCACCAGGCTCCTCTGTCCATGGGATTCTCCAGGCAAGAATCCTGGAGTGGGTTGCCATTTCCTCCTCTAGGGGATCTTTCTGAGCCGAGATTGAACCCACATTGGCTCCTGCAATGCAGGCAGATTCTTTACCACTAGTATCACCTTGGAAAACTGGTGCCTGTGTTGGACATTGTTGAAAGCAAATTGCAGCATTTGCTCAGCCTGGAATGACCTCCCTCCAGCCTCAGGAGCGCCAGAATGTAGATGTGATCCTCTTGGAAAGATCCCCGAGGAAAACAGAAGACCCCTCTTACAGCTGACAAGACACTCCATGTTTATGCAGGAAACCAAGCCACCGTGCACCATCCTTGGTCCCTATGACACTGAGTGTTAGTCTTTAGATAGGTGGGGTCGACGGGGTAATGGGAAGAATTGAAAGATTGCAGAGGGAGTCAGGCTTCAACAAAATTAAGACCCACTGTCTTGTCTCACCTCACTTAAACATCAAAGAATTGTTTAGCTAGAAGGCCCTTGAGGGTTCACTAATTCAGCAGATAAGCCAAAGTATAGTAAATAATTTGTTACAAATACTAAGAGCACAGTTTGTGAGTGATTGACTGTTGGATTGATCACTACATTCTACTTTGATTACTAAATTCAAAGTTCTTAGCTTACAATGGTTTTCACAGTGAGATTCCAGGACTACCAGCATGAGCAGCAGCATCTCATGGGACTTTAATAGAAATGCAAATTTTCAAGTCCTTCCTCAGACCTACTGAATCAGAAACTCTAGTGTGGGTCCTGGCAGCACTAGAGGTTACTCTGGACTTCCCCGTAGCTCAGATGGTGAAGAATCTGCCTGTAATGCAGGAGACCCAGGTTCAATCCCTTGGTCAGGAAGATTTCCTGGAGAAGGAAATAGCAACCCACTCAAGTATTCTTGCCTGGAGAATTTCACGGACAGGGGAGCCTGGTGGGCTGTAGTCCATGAGGTCACAAAGATTACTCTGATGCCCACTCCTGTCTGAGAACCACTATTAAAATGGAATTAATTTAACTCAGTTGCCATCCAGGTGTGCTTTATCAAGGGAGAGTGAAAGGGATGAAGCTGTGTACAGCTAGTGCCCAGGGAATGGAGCCCCAAGAGCTATACAAATATACATGCCATTTTCAGGAATCCCATGTTAAAGAAAAAGTTATTCATGATACTTGTTAAAAGAAAGACTGTTCAAGGGACTACCACAATAGGGTGTGTTGGAAGGGAGGTCTGGCTCACTTCCTAACACAGCAAGGACAAGTGGAGATTTATAGCCAAAGAGCAAGATGGGGATCAGTGTCTGGAAAATTACTAAGATGGAATTCCAGTTGAGCTATTTCAAATCCTAAAAGATGATGCTGTGAAAGTGCTGCAGTCAATATGCCAGCAAATTTAGAAAACTCAGTGGTGGCCACAGGGTTGGAAAAGGTCAGTTTTCATTCCAATCCCAAAGAAAGGCAATGCCAAAGAATGTTCAAACTACTGCACAATTGCACTTATCTCACACGCCTGCAAAGTGATGCTCAAAATTCTCCAAGCCAGGCTTCAACAATATGTGAACTATGAACTGCCAGATGTTCAAGCTGGATTTACAAAAGGCAGAGGAACCAGAGATCAAATTGCCAACATCCACTGGATCATTGAAAAAGCAAGAGAGTTCCAGAAAAACATCTACTTCTGCTTTATTGACTATGACAAAGCCTTTGACTGTGTGGATCACAACAAACTGTGGAAAATCCTTCAAGAGATGGGAATACCAGACCATCTTACCTGCCTCCTGAGAAATCTGTATGCAGTTCAAGAAGCAACAGTTAGAACCGGACATGAAACAACAGACAGGTTCCAAATCGGGAAAGGAGTACATCAAGGCTGTCTATTGTCACTCTGCTTATTTAACATATATGGAGAGTATGTTATGTGAAATGCCAGGCTAGATGAAGCACATGCTGGAATCAAGATTGCTGGAAGAAATATCAATAACCTCAGATATGTAGATGACACCACTCTTATGGCAGAAAGCGAAGAAGAACTGAAGAGCCTCTTGATGAAAGTGAAAGAGGAGAGTTTAAAAGCTGGCTTAAAACTCATCATTCAGAAAACTAAGATCCTGGCATCTGGTCCCATCACTTCACAGAAAATAGATGGGGACAATGGAAACAGTGACAGATATTATTTGGGGGGCTCAAAAATCAGTGCAGATGGTGACTGCAGCCATGAAATTAAAAGATGCTTGCTCCTTGGAAGAAAAGCTATGACAAACCTAGACAGCATATTAAGAAGCAGAGACATTACTTTGCCAACAAAGTTCTGTCTAGTCAAACCTTTGGTTTTCCCAGTAGTCATGTATGGATGTGAGAGTTGGACCATAAAGAAAGCTGAGCATCAAAGAATTAATGCTTTTGAACTGTGGTGTTGGAGAAGACTTGTAAGAGTCCCTTGGACTGCAAGGAGATCAAACCAGTCAATCCTAAAGGAAATCAGTCCTGAATATTCATTGGAAGGACTGATGCTGAAGCTGAAACTCCAATACTTTGGCCACCTGATTCGAAGAGCTGACTCACTGGAAAAGACCCTGATGCTGGGAAAGATTGAAGGCAGGAGGAGCAGGGGATGACAGAGGATGAGATGGTTGGATGGCATCACTGACTCCATGGACATGATTTTGAGCCAGCTCCAGGAGTTGGTGATGGACTGGGAAGCGTGCATGCTGCAGTCCATAGGGTTGCAAAGAGCTGGACATGACTGAGTGACTGAACTGAACTGGACTGAATGCGATTGTTGCTAGACTGACTCAACAGGATTCTTGCTGAAGGCAAGCCAGGGTAATAAGATATTGAGGGTGGGGGATGAGGAATTTGATCAGATATCAAAGGTGCCAGATTTTCCACTAAACTGACCCAGCAGGATTCTTGCTTAAACTGGACCAGTGTCTCAAGGACAGAGCCTGGGGTCAGGGCCTTGAGAGTTTAGAGGAGCCAGACTAGAGTTAGGTTAAGAAGAGAATCTTTGTTACCCATTCAGATAAAAGCTGACCTCTCTCAAGCCCATTTTATAGATGAGGAACCTGAGGGGAAGAGGAGCTAAAGGACTTACCCACACTGAACAGACGCTAAAAGGTGGCACAGACACTAAGTCCTCACTTGCTCAGAGACTGCCAACTCAGAATGTGGTGAAACTACACACCACAGAGCCTTGAAGTGGAAGATGACTTCTCGGGGGGATGAAAACACTTTCTCAAGGGAGATATGGCCCAACCAGACCTCGGACTTGAAATTCCCCCATTATGAAAATCTATCAGAGATAAATTTTTTTTTAAGTAAAATTTTATTTTGGTGAGGGCAGTTTTAGAAAGTAACATTTAGTATGACCATAATTTCATAGAAGAAATGACATTTTTCATAATAAGATGACATTTTTTACACCAAAAATATATTAGATTTAATCTTTAAAGGACAGATTTTTTAAAATATTAAATACATTTAGCTTAAAAAATTTTTTTTTTACTATGTGTTTTCCTCTTATTTCCCCAAAGAGCAGTAAAATTTGTGCTCAAATGCTCATCTGAGGCTCAAACTCGCTGCTTTAGACCCCTAACTAACAGGGGCTCTGACTGCCTGCCGCACCCTGCAAGGTGCCGTCACCAAGTAGGCATTTGATAAATGTTCTTTGATGATAAAAATGATGAGGACAGAATGGATTTATAATATTTATTACAGTTGGGAAACTACATGCTAGAAGTACAGAGGACTTAAATTGCTTTTCCAAGGTCACATAACCAGTTATAAAAAGAGTTGGTGCTGGAATTGAAGTCTTCTATCTCCTGGTTCAGAATCCTTTTTCCCTTAGACCACACTGACGTTGATAAAGGAAGTGTAATAGGATGTCTCTTATTTGCTTGAGGGAACGTATTAACTTACCCAGGCAAGAAAGAGATGATGGAATCAAACGTCAGGACTTATTATAAGATATAAAGATAAAATCAACCCCAGAGATCTCAGGAAATGTGGAGATGTTAGGTTCAAGCGGCATGAAGTCAGCATAAGGAGGAGTGGGGACTGGGGGGAGGGAATGAGGAATGTTTTCCTATGATAAAACACAACCGTTGGAGTGGCCAGGCTGCACTTAGGCAGATGCTTATCAATTTCTGGAGTTCCAAACTGACAAGGCTTGTTATACAGGCTTTAGACTGAGAAGAAAGGGGGAAGGAGCCTCCATTTAACTTAGGTATCACCAAACATATTTATGCTGTAGAATATTAGGCTGAGAGTGTCCGTAGAAAATAGCATTGAAAAATTAAGCTCAGTGAAGTATTATAGTTATATTTCTGGTATATTAGAATGTGGGGTAACCACACTGTAGTACCTTAGATGAGTTTATGCAAGAAAAGGAAGAGGAAGTGAATTTACCATGACAAACGGTTTGAAGTAACTCATGGTGAAAACCAAAAGACTTCCTACCACCAAAATCTGTTATACAAAGTGAACCAGGTAAGTAACACAATGATATTTTTTAAATTTTATTGTATGAAAGTTTCTGCAGCAATATGTACTGTGTTACGGGCACTGACAATTGTGTAAGATTTGAGTTCTCTGAGCTGTTGAGCATTTGTCTTCAGAGCACTTTTCAGTTTCTAAGAATGTAACATGGGGCAGGAAGTAGAGAAAGAAACCAGAAGTAAGGTTTTCATGTGTCCAAGGAGGTCGCCGCAGAGATCTTATGAGATAAGTAGATGCATCTTTAGAACTACCTTCTGGGCTGCCTGCTCATAACTGCCCTCCTTGGTCTGTCCAGCTGTACATACCTTCTGGGTGAAGTTACTCTCAGCCTCTGGGATATATTCAGGTTCAAATACACTTCCATTCTCCTGCTGCTAGCAGTCAGAGAAGCCTATTTCCTGTTGGTTCCTAGCTTCCTTCTTCACACTTCATGGCATTCTCCATGAATTAACCTTGTCCTAATTTAATCAGCCAGCAGGTTCTCCCTTGTAAAGCATCCTAGTTTAGCCTCAAGGTGCTTCAGATGTAAGAATGTTGCTGCTGCTGCTACTGCTGCTAAGTTGCTTCAGTCGTGTCCGACTCTGTGCAACCCCATAGACGGCAGCCCACCAGGCTCCCCCGTCCCTGGAATTCTCCAGGCAAGAACACTGGAGTGGGTTGCCACTTCCTTTTCCAATGCATGAAAGTGAAAAGTGAGAGTGAAGTCGCTTAGTCATGTCCGACTCTTTGCGACCCCATGGACTGCAGCCTACCAGGCTCCTCTGTCCCTGGGATTCTCCAGGCAAGAACACGGGAGTGGGTTGCCACTTCCTTCTCCAATGCATGAAAGTGAAAAGTGAGAGTGAAGTCTCTCAGTCATGTCCAACTTTTTGGGACCCCATGGACTGCAGCCTACCAGGCTCCTCTGTCCATCGGATTTACCAGGCAAGAGTACTGGAGTGGGGTGCCATTGCCTTCTCCAAAGAATGTTGCAATACAACACAAATCACTTCTGAGTCCAAAGTATCTCTGAGTTTTAAGACTGGGTTTTGGGTTTTTCGTTTGTTTGTTTGTGGTGCTCAGCCCATTAGATGTGCTCATTATGGAGATTTTTCTGAGTATTTCTGGGATTGAAATACTTGCCTCTTCCACATACTTTCTTAGGTGTGGTTTCTGGAAGCGTGTGTGTAAGCGTGGTCAGTCATAACCCACTCTTTGTGACCCCATGGACTATAGCCCACCAGGTCCCTCTGTCCATGGGATTTTCTAGGCAAGAATACTGGACTGGGTTGCCATTTCCTCCTCCAGGGAATCTTCCTGACCCAGGGATTGAACCCACAGCCCTTGTGTCTCCTACACTGAGCAGGCAGATTCTTTACCAACTGCGCCACTTAGAGAAGCACCGGTTTCTGGGAGAATTGGTGTTAAAAGTGGGAAAACAGTAGTCACAGTGAGGCTTGGGGGTGGAAAGATGAGAAATGGTGGGGAGTAGCCCTAGCTAGGACTGTCACACATGGGGGTGCGATTGTGACCGTGAAGGTGTGGGTGGCATGATAACTGATTCCTTCTTCAGCGAGGCACAATACACCTTGTTCACCAGCTCAGCCTTATTCATTTACGAGTAATCAGTTGGTTCACTGATCATGGCAGTGTAATGACATCCAAATTCAGAAGAGTCCTACAATGTTTTAACATGAGGAAAACACTAATTAGAATGGGATACTATATTTTGGCTGACTAATTACTAGTAGAAGGTATGAAACAGGCATTCTCATACCGCACTGGTGGTACAAGCTCCTGAAAATTTTGACAAGGTGGATCCATCATGTATTCATTTGCTAGGGCTCTCATAACAAGCTACCACAGACTGGATAGCTTAAACAACAGAAATTTATTTTCTCACAGTGCTGGAGGCTGTAGCAGTCCAAGTTCAAGGTGTAGGCAGGAGTGGTTTCTTTTGAGGCCTCTCTTCTTGGCTTGTAGATGACCTTTTTTTTTTTTTTCTGTGTCTTCATGTCTTCCTTTTGTACATGTCTGTGTCTAGATTTCCTCTTCTTATAAGGACACAGGTCATATTGGGTTAGGGACTATTTTAAGGACCTTGTTTAAACTTAAATTTACATCTTTAAAACCCTTCAAGTACAGTAATACTGGGGATTTCTGAGTTAAACTGCATTTGTAATTTTGACAGACACTACCAAGTTGCCCTGCATAGGTGCCGCACCATTTTGTAGCCCCAACAACAGTGGGCAGTGACTAATTCTACATAGCCTCCCGTAGGATGAGTTGCAAACTTTCGAATGTTTATCAATATCAAATGCCTCATTTTTGACCATTTAAGTTGTTTCCACTTTTGCTACACTTGACAATGCTAAAATTAATATTCTTATAGCTATCAGGCACATAATGCTCAGTTGTGTCCAACTCTAAGATTATTGGGGCTTAGGACTTAAACAAGTAAACTTTTAAAAAGGACACTTACTGAGTTCAAAAAGGACACTTTACTGAGTTTTAAGAAGTTATACTAAAGAAGTAAATATACTTCTTCAAATTATAGGGTAATACATTACCTTTTTACAACCTGCTTTTCTTACCCATTATATATTTTGAACGTATAAATACACGTACATCACTTTTAATCACTATATAATATTCTGTCATATAGACACATCATAATTTATTTTACAGTTCTCCTATTTTTAACGTAATTTTTGAAGAAATATATTCATATCATTGAAAAATCAAAACAATACTAAAAGTAAACACCGAGAAGTATTATTCTCATCCTACCCACCTTTCTTCACAGCTAACTCTTTTTATTAGTTCCTTGTGTAGCCTTCCAGTATTTTCTTATGCAAATAAAAAAATGCAAATATACATTCTTATTTCCCCTGCTTTTTTATACGAAAGGAAACACACTATTTACCCTGCTCTGCATCTTAGCTCTGTATCTTACTTTTTTTTTTTTACTTAATATATTTCTAGAGCTTCTCCGTTATCAGTACCACAAAAACATCCTCATTTTCTCCTACAGCCACAAAATATACAATTGTGTGGATGAACCATAGTTTGTTTAACCAGTGTCCTCTATAGAAGGCTGCTTCTCACCTTTTATAAATACAAAGAGAAGGGCAAAGAAGAAGCTTAAACATATGTTACTTCCAACAAGTACAGGTATATTGCTAAGAAAAGTCCTAGGAGTGGGATTTCTGAGTTAAACTGCATTTGTAATTTTGACAGACACTACCGTGTTGCCCTGCACAGGTGCTGCACCATTTTGCAGTCCCATCAACAGTGGGCAGTGACTGATTCTACATAGCCTCCCATGGGATGAGTTGCAAACTTTCGAAAGTTTATCAATATCAAATGCCTCATTTTTGACCATTTAAGTTGTTTCCACTTTTGCTACACTTGACAATACTAAAATTAATATTCTTATAGCTATCGGGCACATAATGCTCAGTTGTGTCCAACTCTTTGTGATCACATGGACTGTAGCCCACCAGACTCCTCTGTCCATGGGATTCTCCAGCCAAAAATACTGGAGTGGATTGCCATTTCCTTCTCCAGAGGATCTTCCCAACCCAGAGACAGAACTTGGGTCTTCTGCATTGCAGGCAGATGTTTTACCCTTTGAGCTAAAGGGAAGTCCTTCTTATACCTATAACTTTGTCCATATTTTAATTATTTCCTTAAAATAAGTTTCTCAAAGTTGATTATTTTTTTCCAGGAGTATCTGCATTTTTAGGGTTTTTGATGTGTACAAACTATTTTGGGGATTCTTAAAGTCTCATGAATGTTTAAGCATGGAAAGGAACATTCTCCACTCCTGTAACATAATTAATGCTCTAAGCTTATATACCTAATAAATAAAACTTAGAAAATCAGTTTTTTTAGGCATTTAAAATTGATTCTAAACAACTGAAATGTCTTCAATAATTTAAATTTTAATCACAAATGTAATATAATATGAAGGATTACTTAGAGTATTTCACATGTCTTAAACAGCAGTGATAATATTTAAAAGTTATACTTAATATTTTTAAATAGCATCATTAATTTAATTCATTGAAAAAAATCAACCTCTATTTGTTTCTGTACCTTCCTAAGTTTGCAATAATACAAATTTCTATACTTTCCCAGGATTTTATACTTTTCTGGTAATTTTATGAGAGCCAAAAGTAAAGGAAAAAAGAAAATAAAGGAAAAAAAGACTGCTTCAGACCAGGCCTGAGTTGTCAATTTGATTAACTTGTATCTTCCGAGATGATTCAAACCTAAATCATGTCATCAGAATACCTTCCCACCCTTTTTAAAATAGATTGCCTTTTATTTATTTATTTAAAATATTTACTTTTGGCTATTTATTTGGCTGCACCAGGTCTTTGTTGTGGCACTTGGGACCTTTGTCTTCATTGCAGCATTAGGGTCTTTAGTTGCAGCGTGCAGACTCGTAGTTACAGCTTGTGGAATCTAATCCCTTGAGGGATCAAATCCAAGCCTCCTGTATTGAGAGCACAGTCTTAACCACTGGACCATCAGGGAAGTCTCATTAGAATTTCTTTTTTTACAGCAGTTTTAAGTGCACAGCAAAACTGAGTGGAAAGTACAAATAATTTCCATATATTCCCTGTCCCCCCACAACACACCCTCCTGCACTATCAATATCCCCACCCCCAGAGAGGTAAATTTGTTACAACTGTTGAATCTACATTGATACATCTTTATCATCCTAAAGTCCATGGTTTACTTTAGGGTTTACTCTTGGTGTTAGACATTCTGTGGGTTTGGACAAATTTATAATGACACATGTCCACTGTTATAATGTACAGAGTAGTTTTGCTTCCCCTCAAATCCTCTATGATCTGCTTATTCATTTCTCCCTCTCCCTCTCACCTAACCTCTGGCAACTACTGATTCTTTTTTTGTCTCCATAGTTTTACCTTTTCCAGAAAGTCATGTAGTAGAAATCAAAAAGATAGAGCATTTTCAGACTGGCTTCTTTCACTTACTGCTACTGCTGCTGCTAAGTCACTTCAGTCGTGTCCGACTCTGTGCAACCCCATGGACAGGAGCCTACCAGGCTCCCCCATCCCTTGGATTCTCCAGGCAAGAACACTGGAGTGGATTGCCATTTCCTTCTCCAATAATATGCATTTAAGGTTCCTTCCTTTATAGCTTGATAGCTCATTTCTTTTTAACACTTATTAATATTCCACTGTCTAGATGTACCACAGTTTATTTATCTTTTCACCTACTGAAGGACATTTTTGTTGCTTCCAAGTTTTGGCAATTATAAATAAAGCTCCTATAACACCTGTTCAGACTTTTGTATGGACACACATTTTCAATTCATTTGGATAAATACCAAGGAACAAAATTGCTCGATCATATGATAGGAGCATGTTTAATTTGTAAGAAACCTACAATTTTCTTCCAAACTGACTGTACCACTTGCATTCCCACTACCAATGAATGAGAATTCCTGTTCTGCATCTTTGCCAGAATTTGGAGTTCCCAGTGTTTTGGATTTTTAGCCATTCTAACAGTTATATCGGAGAAGGCAATGGCACCCCACTCCAGTCCTCTTGCCTGGAGAATCCCGTGGAAGGAGGAGCCTGGAGGGCTGCAGTCCATGGGGTCGTGAAGAGTCAGACAGGACTGAGCGACTTCACTTTCACTTTTCACTTTCCTGCATTGGAGAAGGAAATGGCAACCCACTCCAGTGTTCTTGCCTGGAGAATCCCAGGGGCGGGGAGCCTGGTGGGCTGCCGTCTATGGGGTCGCGCAGAGTCGGACATGACTGAAGTGACTCAGCAGCAGCAGCAACAGTTATATGGCATATCTCATTGATGTTTTAATATGCATTTCCCTAATGACATGGATCTTGAGCATCTTTTCATATGATTACTTGTCATCCGTATGTCTTCTTGGGCAAGGTAAGTACCTTTGTGTAGTTAGGTTTTATTCATATCAAGGGGAATTTTCATGTCTACACTTTCACATGGATTTTAGCTTCCTGCAAGATGATCTCTTTTCCTGAAATGGTGTACAACTGACCCTTGAATAATGTGGGGTTAGGGGTGCTGACCCTCTGTGTATTTGAAAATCTGTGTGTAACTTACAGATGGCCCTCGGTATCCGAGGTTTCTTTATATCTTTGATTCCACATCCTTAGATTCCATTAATTGTGGATGGTGTGGTCCTGTAGTATTTACTATTGAAAAAACATCTGTATATAAGTGGACCCATGAGCTCAAACTCATGTCATTCAAGTGTCGACTATGTTTTTTGGTTAGCTTGATCAGCATCATATAAACAAGTATCATGTCCCCTATTAAAAGTCCTGGTCTTTAGCACTGTTGGGGAACTAGATAAGCCTTATTAGGTATTTGAAGTAATAAGTCCTTTAAAGGTTCATTTCTATGGAGACAGAAATGGAGATTGTATTGCCCCTTGCCTCTTTGGAATATGTGGCTAATCCACCATCTTTCAACCCTCTCTTGGACTGTCTTTTCTCATTCTTCCTATCCTTGTAGAGTTGCTCCTTTTTCCCCATTACTATGTGGCTATCTCATAGTTCTATGACATTTTCTTTCCCTTCTTAATCAAATAGAGAAAAAATGCATACCATGCTTTATTAAGCATAAGATGCTACAGTCAGCTGCTCCATTATTTTATACACCTTTGTATACTTTCCCTTATATAAGAAGGAAAAAACTAATTAAGCTATGACACATGCCTTTAAAAATCCTAAATCCTTGCATGACTTAGGAATCAGTTCAACTATCCTCTTATTGCTCCAAAACTATTACAAGTGATTTGGCGAGTTTTCCTGCCCTCGGTTTCATTTCTTGTTGAGTAATAAGAATCTAAGAATCTCTTTTTATGTATCTTGGGCTTCCCAGGTGGCGCTAGTGATAAAGAACCCATCTGCCAATGCAGGAGACATACAGGTTTGATCCCTCAGTCAGTATAATATAACATGATCTGCTTGTGGGTATCTCTCTTTCTCAGTTTCCATAAAGTATTTGGTTGTTGCATTGAAAGAAAATATGAAAAATATGTTGACATTCCTCCAAATATGAAGCCTTCACTAATGTCAAAGGCACATTCCACTGCTCTGTTTCACTGTCTCTCTGTGTACACAATACCTCATTTCAGTGCCAAAATTACAGTAGAAACTTTTAAAAAGGCATTTCAAATGGTGGTTAATTTCAACCTGTAAAATACCAGCAATGCACATTACTCAACTGAAGTGAAATGTTATAAACAGCTCTGACCAAGTATGAACGAACATACAGCTCTTCACCAACAGCAACTGAAAAGGCCATCCACTGTAGAAGCACAATTTCAGATGCATTAAAATCCAAAAAGAAACAAGGTATCTTAGAATCACAAATATGTATTATAATTTATTAATTGTGATGTTTAATATAAAAAAGGACATCCACAGATGTCATTTTCCTACTTATTAAACTATATTTAGATATGTTTATATACATTCAACTAAATATATTTAAATATGTTTTTAAAATTAAGCATATTCCATTTAATTTGCAATGTTTAGGTCACAGTTTCCTTTTATACAATATATATAGATTTTTATTTTTTGAGTACCATTACAGACTCATGGATTTTCATAGATGCAACTCTTTTCAGTTAGCCATAATTATCTTTTTTTCATTTTTAAAGTTCAAATTGAAATAAGTTAACCAAGACTAACTTTAAGGTGGCTCCATTGTACTTCCAACATTGCAGTGATGATTAAAAACATCCTTCCTTTCTGAAAACGTTAAGATATATTAAGCCTATGTTAGTTTTCCTCCCTGTTGTAGGACATAGAATTAGCTACTTGTAATGGGTGCTAGTTAGACTATAAAGAAAGCTGAGTGCCAAAGAATTGATGCTTTTCAACTGTGGTGTTGGAGATGACTCTTGAGAGTCCCTTGGACTGCAAGGAGATCCAACCAGTCCATCCTAAAGGAGATCAGTCCTGGGTGTTCATTGGAAGGACTGATGTTGAAGCTAAAACTCCAATACTTTGGCAACCTGATGCTAAGAGTTGACTCATTGGAAAAGACCCTGATGCTGGGAAAGATTGAGGGCAGGAGGAGAGGGGATGACAGAGGATAAAATGGTTGGATGGCATCACCAACTCAACGGACATGGGTTTAGGTAAACTCCAGGAGCAGGTGATGGACAGGGAGGCCTGGCATGCTGCGGTTCATGGGGTTGCAAAGAGTCGGACATGACTGAGCAACTGAACTGAACTGAACTGAATGGGTGCTAGAATTAAACACTAAAACCTGGGCGCACACTCAAGTTACAAATTGCATCATTTCATGTCCTGGTGTAGCCAAGATGATAACACTGCTAGGCCACCTTAGTGCAGAGCTGGAAAAGATGTTTCTCTAGAAAATCTTGAGTTTATATGGATTTACCCACCTTAACAGTATTATTCCAGTCTAACTCTAAATTCTTCAAAATTCTGCCCGAATATACAAATTTTTAATTTGTTTTCAATACAACAAACTTAAAAGTTTAACCCCTCACTTCACCATAATTTTATCATCCTCTCTTTTATAATCCTTATTTAGCTCATCAGTTGCGAGTTTGTAGTAATTCTATTGACATGACTAAATTTCCTCTAAGAAATTTTGTATGAACTTTCACTCTCCACACTCATGCTCATAGCAGCATCATTCACAATAGGCAAAAGGAGGAAGCAATCCCAGTATCCATTGACAGATGAATGGATAAACAAAATGCAGTATATACATAAAATGGTATATTATTCAGCCTCTAAAATAAGGAAATACTGATACGTCACAACAGTGAATCTTAAGGACATTATGCTAAGTGAAATAAGCTAGTCTCAAAAGGACAAGTACTGTATGAATCCACTTATATGAGTTACTTAAATTAGTCAAATTCATAGAGCTAGACAATAGAATAAACTCTCTGAGACTCCATGGCCAGTCTCCTCTGTCCACAGTTTTCCATGCAAGAATACTGGAACAGGTTGCCATTTCCTACTCCAGAGGATCTTCCCAATCCAGGGATTGAACCTGTGTGTCTTGTTTCTCCGGCGTTGGCAGGCAGATTCTTTACAACTGTCGCCACCTGGGAAGTCCTATGTGAGTTACCTAAATTAATCGAATCCATGGAGCCAGACAGTAGAATGGTGGATGCCAGGGGCTGGGGCAGGGGGGAATGAAGAGTTGTTGTTTGGTGGGTATGAGTGTGTTTTAGTTGCTCAGTCGTGTCCAACTCTTTGTGACCCCATGAACTGTAGCCCACCAGGCTTCTCTGTCCATGGGATTCTCCAGGCAAGAATACTGGAGTGGGTTGCCATGCCCTTCTCCAGGGGATCTTCCTAACCCAGGGATTGAACCCAGGTCTCCTGCATTGCAGGCAGATTCTTTACCATTTGAGCTACCCAGAAAGCCCCTTGATAGGTATAGAGTTTTATTTTTGCAAGATAAAGTGTTCTTGAGGTTGGTTATACAACAGTGTAAATGTACTTAACATTATTAAAACCTACACTTAAAAATAGTTAAGATAGTATATTTTATGTTAAGTATATCTTACCACAGTTAAGATGTTTTTAAAATTTACACTTTCAACAGTAGCATATGAGAGTAACCATGTCTCCTAAAATTACTTTTATAATGGAAAAAGCACTAGCTTTATTTCTCTAAGTTTTAGTGGAGTTAATTGAAAGGTTAACAATATTAACAATATATCAAATAGCTCTTTTAGTAAATTTTACACAAACCATTGTGTAAAATGGTCCCAGCTTCCCCCCAACCCCACCCTCCATCTTAGACTTGCTTTGTTTGAAATACCAACAAAACCTCAGGTTTTTTGTTCACAGATATTCTGTATGATGAAGACATGAAAACACCAACACTCATATTCTATTCGGAGAAGGCAATGGCACCCCACTCCAGTGTTCTTGCCTGGAGAATCCCATGGATGGAGGTGCCTGGTGGGCTGCTGTCTATGGGATCGCATAGAGTCAGACACGACTGAAGTGACTTAGCAGCAGCAGCAGCAGCATATTCCATTATTTCTACCCTGCAGAACCTTTTCAAGAGATTAGGCTCTGAAACTTCCCGATTCTGAATTTGCAAGATAACTTTTCCCCAGATCAAAAACTTTTCCCACAACAAAGAGTACCTCTGGATCTACTGCTCTGGTAGATTGGGTGCACCACCCCCAACACATATCTACAGGAAGACCCACTGTCCGAGGGATCCTTCCAGCTTCAGAGTGACTTTGGGTTTTACGTCTCAAGGCTCAGAAAGACCCCCTACCCCTGGGGACTTTTGAGTTCCGAGTGACCCTGGCATGATTTTGTGGGCTACCCTAGAAAACTAATCTAAAAGGTACAGGTGCACATGGCTAACATAACACTACTTTTAAGAGAAATAGTCCCAAGTGGCAAACATCTTAGTTATAGACACCCTTAAAAAAAAGAAAGAAAATTTATATTGTTTTAAAATTAATTTCAGTATATGACTCTTTCATTAGAAACTTATTGAATGGGCAGGACTTGATTCTTATTTTTAAATAATTTGTAATATATAATTACAAAAAAAGGTAGATGCTGGCACTATCAGTGCATGCTTTGTACATTTTAATCTGTCACTTCAATTCCTTAACCTAAGAAATATACTGTAAATTTACTTTAAAATTGATTAATAGGTAAATGAATGGTAAAGACTTTAAGTTGTTATCAGAAAAGAACTAAAATAGACAAACATTTTCTTTTGGAGATTGGAAGATAAATTTACTAGGGTCAGATTTTTCTGATCATGCAGGATTTTAGGGACCATGTGCAATCATTTCTCATTTCCATCCTTCAGTCAATCAGACCTACTTCTGGTACATCTTTGGATACTGGTCTAACTTTCCATTCTCATCACCGCCAACCCAACCACCAACTCTATCCAGCCCAGCTGTCTCACAACCTGCTAATTGAATAGTCTTAATGGCCCTTTTATATATCCTATCCAAACCCACTCCAATCCTCTACTTTGGCACATTCATTTTAGGACCTTTCCATTGCTGTCTTAAATGTGCTGATTTTTATCTTGAAAATTATCCTACTCATCATAAGATGCAAATATTTTATGTATTTTTTTGCAATTGAAATGCTGGGACTATATTGATCCATTGCTATTTCTTAAATGGTGCCTCTGAGCAGAAAAGTTTCATGCTTTAATTAATTGAGCTGACACCTTTATAGCACATTAATTGAGCTTATACATTTATATCACACATTAAATATGCACATCAAATACATTTATAATCTTCCAGTTGGCCAGCCCATGTCCTTTGCATTTCACTGTTTTCTTCTCTACTTGTAATTGTAGGACATAGATGAATATTTTTGTTGGGTAAATGCCTGGATTTGAGCTACAATTAGGGCTTCATAAGTGGGGCTTGTGGTAAAGAACCCATCTGCCAATGCAAGAGACACAAGAGCCACAGGTTCAGTCCCTGGATCAGGAAGATTCCCCTGGAGGAGGCGATGGCAACCTACTCCAGTATTCTTGCCTGGAGAATCCCATGGACAGAGGAGCCTGGTGGGCTATAGTCCATAGCGTCAAAAGAGTCAGACACAACTGAAATGACTTAGCATGCAGGCATGTAAGCTATGATTAAGAAGAGAAAGACCATCTTCTCTTTACAAGTTGCTTAAGTAAACATTTATTGAACATCTGCCCTAGGCCAGACAGAATGCTAGGTACTGAGGACACAAAAAATGGATATATTGTGTCTATTCTATTCAGAAGATACTTTGGTGCTGTGGCTCTCATAGCTTAGTGTTCTTAGAAGACCTGTCTGAGAGTATTAGTTGAAGTGTGGATTCTGGAGTTCTCACCTCCCCAGGTTTTAAGTTTGGTTTGGCCCCAGGAATTTGCATTTTAGTAAATCCTCCCAGTGATTCTGATGCAGGTAGTACATTGACAAAACTTTTAAATACCACATTAAACCCTATTGAATGTTGCATATTTGTGCCTGTAGTTCTGGATTGTTATCACAAAGTTTTTTGTTTTTTTACATATGCTATTTAAGGGAAAATGTTTAACCAGTTTCCTTTCCATTAATGCTTTTTCTCTGTCACTTTTAACTAAGAAATCTTCTCATATTCCGAGATTACCAGTCAAGTATGAGAAGATTTAAAGTATGAGTACTTTGCTAAAAATCTAGATATTTAACATATATCTTCTCTTTTCCTTCCTCCCATTAAACCATAAAATTAAAAACTGTATAACACTATTATGGTATCACTTTGTAAAAGTGCAGATTTCAGGTTTGCTAATCTGACTCAGTTCTTTTTCTACAGATACTTTTCCTGCAAGTAGTATCTCCTGCTTCCAGGAAGAAAGGAACAGTTAGTTTTTTTCTAGTCCAACTAAAGACCCAAATTAGGATTTACTTGAGATGCAGATTCTAGCCATATGCCCACTGCTTTGAAAGAGACTATGAAACTAAGTCTTAACAAAGCAAAATATTAAATAGTCTCACCAAGTGAAATTTTAGAGCCATATTCACATACACATAATTTGGGTTTTTTCCACTAATGCTTAAGTTCGATCAGGCAGAGTCCACCCCCCGCCCCGGTACCGTAATTCCAGTCTTAAACTTTTTTTTTCCAATTCTTTGTGAAATCTTTCTTAAAACCAAACTGATGACCTCCATCCTTGCACACCTTTTCTGTATTTCAGTTGCTAGCTGCTTAGTCTTTTAAAACTGATTAAAGCGCTGACCTAGCTCCCTATACAGAGAAGAAATCCATTCCCTCCACCTTACTTCTCTACAAACTCTGTCCGTGCATCTGAGGAGATAATATATACATATTCATATACATGTACGTATACATGGAAGTCCTCTGTACATATATACACATATATAAATTGACAGTTACTTAGCTGTCATATATTATATATATGGTTATATGTATAATACTGGCATATATATGTCAATTTTTGACACCATCAAAAAAATCTTCCTGGATTTGATGTTTTCCAATGAGGAGGATACAGCTGTCCACATTACATTTAAACAAAGCAGAACAGTCCCACCACATCTCACTTAGAGCAGCTACAATGCCTTTGAGCCAACTTAGTTCTCACCAGAGAATCTTATAAGATCAATCACTGTTTGTTGTTTCTCTATATGCTCAACCAAAAAGAGATCTAAGAAGATAGATCACAAAGAAAAGTGTATTATTCAGGGACTATACATGTAATTTTGGGAGCAAAACATGAAGGCATATCTAATTACTGTCCTCTGGAAAATGATATATATATTTAACTATAGAGCTAGCTCAGGTACTGTTCTCTTCTTAATGTCTGAGATTATCTTGCTGGGAAAAGGGTTTTTGGGGTTGTGAAGGGTATTTCATGTCTGGAATGGCTGGAAGAATCTCACTAGTTTCATGTCTACTGACAGCAAATATATAAAAATGCATCTCAGAAATTTTGCTGCTGACTCCACTTGCCAGCCACAGACGTTCTGCATTTCGAACCGATTGAGGAAAAGGGTGTGTTAGAAAAGGAGCAAGGATGAGTAGGATGATGATTCAGATAGTGATTGCCAAGAGCCTTGTACTTCAATCCTCCCTGATTTTTTCCCTCTTAATAGAAAAATGAATACATTGACTTTCACTTCAAAATTTTATTCAAATTTTATTTCACTGTACTTTTTTTTCTCAACCCCCTAAATGTTGTTTACTCCATAATAAAGACTGGAACCTAAAATTACATAATGAATGATAAACTTTGCCTCATGTGTGGGGGAAGAAAAGCACAGGATTTCATAAGATTCCTTTACATCCCACTCTTTCAGTCAGCTTATTTTTGCACGGATGAAAGACTGGAGCACGGGGCCCTATTGACGATTGCAGCACAGAGTTGCTGTGTACAGTTGTGTAAGTTGTACAGTCCACAACTTGCACAATCGTATATGGCAGCCCTAATAGAAGGAGCTCATTTTCCTACATTTCCTGAGCATTGTGTTTGCAGATTAGAATGAACAGAAACTAAAGAAATAGTTTCATTAATGGAGATCCCCAACTACATCCACCACAAACTGGCATGTAAACCATTTGCTTTTAGCACAAGAGAGAAAAAAGATCCAGACATGCCACAACCAGGGAAACTGCATTATTAAAACAATAAATAAATAATAAAGTCAAACAAAAATTTTAAAGTCACCATGGAGTTGTATTGTATGTTATTGAAGACATAAGGGTTTTGGTTAGGATTATGAAGTCCTAGTGGTAGTGAGTCCATTCCACCTAAATTAGGCCTTTTGTTACTGCCTGTATTAATTTCTAAGCATGGTTACTAGCTCCATGTACTTGATTTATCTTAGCATATGGTTGAGCTCACAGATTTCCTTCTTTTGTCAAATGTGTGGTTACCAATACTGTACAAGTTTATACCTGAGCAGAATGTGTTAAAGAGCAACTTTAAACAAAATTTCTCATAACGATTTAAATTGGCTTTATTATTAAGCAAGGAAAATTAGCAGGCTTTACATCTTAATCATCCTATAGATTTTGTAACTAAAAACTAATAAGTTTATGTGTTAAAGTCTTATTGATCCATTAGGCAACTAATTTCAAATCTGAGTATAATAGCATGGAAACATAATCAAGAAACAAATAACATCCTGCATCATAAATTCTTTGTTTTGTGAACAGGTTCAAAACCAGCCTTATGAATGGCTAGGACAACAGCCATAAAGATGTCAGAATTTAAAACATGTTTCCTGATATTGTCTTAAACTTCTCTAGCATTGTGGCCATAACCCCTTAAAGTTCAATGTTACAGATTGGTTTCTTTTGTTACCAAAAGCTGTTCAAAATCCAAATGTCTTTTTGGAGGCTTGCCACTTGTGTTATGAAGCTAATTAATAATAATAATAGTAATACTGTTTGTATGTGTATTTAGAGCAAAATTCTAAAGATGTATTCTGGATTGTAAAGGATTCTATGGACAAATGAGATTAGAAAAATGTGGAACTGAAGTCAACTGACTTCTGTTCTGGAATTTTGAAGATGCCAGTGTGCATTGGGAATGTTTGGGGAAGATTCTAGCATGCAGGATTCCCCCGGTTTTTTTTTTTTTTTAATTGAAGTATAGCTGATTTTCAGTGTTGTGTTAGTTTCAGGTGAACAGCAAAATGATTCAATTATATAATTGCACCATTGCATGCGTGCTCAGTCATGTCTTATTCTCTGTGACCCCATGGACTGTAGCCAGCCAGGCGCCTCTGTCCATGGAATTTTCCAGGTAAGAATACTGGAGTGGGTTGCCATTTCCTACTCCAGGAGATCCTGGCCCAGGGATCAAACCCTCATCTCTCACGTCTCCTGCATCGATAGGTGGATTCTTTACCGCTATGCCACCCAGGAAGCCCTTCAGTTATATATATTTTCCTTTTCAGTTTCTTTTCCCTTGTAGGTTACTACAAACTAGTAAACAGAGTTCCTTGCGCTATACAGTAGATCCTTGTTGATTATTTTATACATAGTAGTGTGTATGTTAATCCCAAGCTCCTAATTTATTCTTCCTATTGCCTTCCCCCTTTGGTTACCATATTTGTTTTCTATGTACCTGGGTATATTTCTGGGGTTTAGTTTTCAGTGAAAGGAGTAAGAGAATTTAAGACTTACTTCCCTTTTGCTTCTTCTTGTGACCCTCTCTTGGCTGCTGTGAGATGGCTGACGATGACCTTCATCTAAGCAGGCTAAGTGAACTCAGGATGTAGCTCAGGATAAAGGACACTTCAAGTAGGCATCTCTGGCCAGCTTCAGTTCTGACTCAGGAGAACGGCACTGTCCTTACAATTTCTTCCTGCGATGGACATGGAGGTAAATTTGGAAGGCCTTAGGGAGTGCTTCTTGTTAGAGGATTCATGAGGGTCCCAAGGGCAGAACTAGGTTTGATGGAGCTTGAAAATTACCCAGTTTGGAGATTGGGGAACTTGATAAGAGAAAGAATACAAAATTAGAAGCAAAAGTGACTATTTAAAATGAGGAAAAGAATTATAACAAATTAAAATTTTAAAACTGTCAAGTACTGTGAATGTTACAAGACCCAGAAAAACAATGCAAATTTTATTAACTGCCTGACACATGTCTCTTTTTAAAAAATATTTTTTGCTGTATTCTTGTTGTTTGCCTCTTCATATGAAGATTTCAGATTCTGAAATAATGTTTTGTGTAGAATAAAAAGCTAATCCAGAGGAATTCCCTGGTTGTCCAGTGGTTAAGATTCTGTGCTTTCTATGCAGGGGGCATGAGTCTGATCCCTGGTCAGGGAACTAAGATACCGCACGCTGCAGGCAGCCAAAGAAATAAATAACAGTCCTTACCTCACTGAACCTTAATAAAAACAAAAAGCTAATCCAAGCTTTCCTCTAGCAAGTTTGAAATTTTTTTCATTACTGGTCAATTAGAAAAGTTTCTTTCAGCATTATAACTTATTGGAAATAGCGTGTAGCATTTTAGGAATTATTTGCAAAGTTTGGACTTTAGAGCATTTCAAGTTTTCTGTTACTGACTAATCTAAGTAATCTTTGAGTCGAAGACGCTTGTTGAACAGTTTGGCACCAGCATCCTATTGTAGTAAACTAATAATGACCTTTATGTTGAGCCAGATGAGTTAACACAGTGGGCAGTAGGCATATTCCTGAAAATGATTCTTACATTTTGATGGCTGGTGGTAACTCCACTATACACAGATTCACCCGCAAACCCCCTTAAAATAGCTCACTAAATCCAAACTGATTGTACCCTCAATTTAGCCTCCTCTTAGCTTGATCCTCCAAATATTCATGGCCACTCCAACAAAGCCACCTTGTGTCCTAAGAGTGGGAAAGTCAGAACAGAAAACAACAGTAGTATTAATTAATTGCAAACTTCATTGTGCAATTCTACAAAAATGTATGACCTCATGAACATTATTTCCAAAAGTTCTTCCAGGGTCTTAGCAGGGTCCATATAAGTGCAGGAAGCTGAAGTTGAAGCTCCATTAGCATCAGGGTAAATTTGCCTCTGAGTTTCACACTCTTTCTTACCCAGTTAGATAGTCAATACTTTAACTTGGAACAGTTTACTATGCATAAATCTAAATCCAATAGAAATGAAGAGTGGCAATATGCCAGCTAAACAGTACATCTCACAGCTTTCCTTGCAGCTTGGGGTGGCAATCTAAGACAAGTTCTAGTCAATGAGAACTTAGTGAAAAGTCACTGAATTGAGGCTTCTGATAAATCTCTTTCCAAGTCTTTGCTGGCATATGCCTTTTGCCCTGTCATTTCTTCCTGCTTGGAACTCAGGTGCAATGCTGGATGTCGAGCAGCCTTCTTGTGACCACAAAATAAAAACATGAGGGCAAAAACTGTATGCTAAGATGGAGGTCCAGAAAGATAGAAGGTGCCGAGCTTCAAGTCACTCTCTACCTTCAAACTCACTGGTACATAAAAAAAAAAAATTGATCATGTTTTCTGTTATTTGCTGTAGAGTGCAATCTTGAATTAAAATGGTTCCCTTTATGTTGATTTGAATTAAGGATCCAGGAGACAGAATTTCTTTTGCAAATCTCTGTGGGACTTTGAACATTTTAAAAGTTGGTTGCCTATGCAATGAAAAATGCATTTTTTCACAAGTCTTTCTCATGCTTCTTATTGACATTTCATTTATTTATTTTTTCATTGACATTTAAAGTCAGGAAACATTTGAAGTTTTAAAATTATATTATCAATGTTTGAGTTGATTTTTCAACTTTATTGAAATTCCCTCAATGTTATCTGGTTACATGGAAATTTCACTTAGTATGTGGTATTGATTTAAGATGATTTTCATGATTGACTTGTATTTCATTTACCTTTATTTTGTCTTTCTGTAAAATGGAAATAATTGCTGGTTCCCACTAAACATAAGTGAAGTAAATGCATTTGTTGTAATTTCTTTGTATATTCTCAGTAAAGTATTAAACATTACTTCTATGAGGTATTTTGCTTTGGCTTTCATGTGCATATTAGGATCTTGAAAAATAATATTTTAAGTATGTCTAGAAGGAAATGGCAACCCACTCCAGTGTTTTTGCCAGGAGAATCCCAGGGACAGGGAAGCCTGGTGGGCTGCCGTCTATGGGGTCGCACAGAGTCGGACATGACTGAAGCGACTTAGCAGCAGCAGCAGAATTATTGCTTAAGTTAACAGACTTAAGACTTGTCAGAATAATACATTAAAATTAATTGTAGTTTTGCTGCAAACCTACCAGATATTCTTCACCTAAATCAGACACAGGGATAAATGAGTTTCACTTGACCTTTGTACCATGCTTAAGTGCTCCTTATAATTCAGTGATATCCATTTTTACATTTCATGTTATGCATATTGATGGTTCCTGCTTCTCGCCCCGTGACTTTGCAATTCAGTACAGAGTTCACAATATGTTATATGATCTCCTCTTAGTGGAAGTTTCCTTTTGTTGTAGAATATCCATTGTAGAATACTGGTAAATTATTAAATCTCTACTTATAGTAAATTACTTTTTCATTCAACAAATATTTAATGAGTATCTCTATAGAGTAGATATGGTTTTAGGTGCTGGGGATGCAGTATAGATAAAGTTGACAAGGTTCTTGCTGCCATGAAGTTGACATTTTAGCAGAAGCCAGCAATAAACAATGTTGTTTTAAAACTAGGAATGAACCTAGGGAATGGTGGTTAGCTGGTTACCTAAAAATCATAATTAGAGGAACCCCAAATCTGGCAGTTCAACAAATATGTCCCATTTGGCTGAAATGGCCTTGTGCCCCCTTCTCCTTACACTTCAACTCATGGCACTGGCACAGTTCTTATAAAAACTGTTAATGCTGATAACTCTTGTCATGAGTAACTTTGAAAAGGACTTGTGAAAATACGGTATACTCTGAACTGTACTGAATCACAGAATGTTAAAATTGAAATGGAGTTTACATATAATGTAGAAACTCTATTATCTGCTATCTGAATTATCAGCTCAAACAATAGAGGACCTTGAACCCTGAAGGAATGGCATTATCAGGAATACACAATCAGAAATACATTATCCAGGCCAAGATATCTATTTCCTAGAATGGTGCCAAATTGGGGAGGTTCTTTGAGGTGGATGCCAAAATATGACGGAGACTCCAAGAGATGAGCAGATTGTTGGAAGAAAGTATCGAAGATGAACTTTAATTTTTTTTTCTGCTGTTTTGATTAGAATTAACCTTAACTGAACCAACCAAAAACAGAAAAAGAAATAATTGAATTTAAGGACTTTATTCTTTAATCATTTACTTTTCATCAGTTATATGAGAGAAATATAGAAGTAACTATGAAAGGTGAGTACAGAGTAATGGACTGATTATTTAAGGCCACATAACCTACAAACTATAACTAAGTATTCCTGCCCCTATCCCTTCGCGGTTTCAGTTCAGAGTGACGTTTATTGCTAGGCTTTCCAAACCAATGGAAAGTCAAAAAGTAAAAAAAAGAAAAGTCAGCTTCTTAATGGAGTCTCTGTGGGCAGTTTTGGTAGGATATTTTTTTCTTCCAGTGTTATTGAGATTTAATTGACAAACAGCACTGTATAAGTTTTAGGTGTTTCTGCCTTGGCTCCATCCCTTCATTCTTTCTGGAGTTATTTCTCCACTAATCTCCAGTAGCATATTGGGCACCTACTGACCTGGGGAGTTCCTCTTTCAGTATCTTATCATTTTGCCTTTTCATACTGTTCATGGGGTTCTCAAGGCACGAATACTGAAGTGGTTTGCCATTCCCTTCTCCAGTGGGCCACATTCTGTCAAAACAATACCCAGCTGTGGATGTGACTGGTGATGGAAGCAAGGTCCGATGCTGTAAAGAGCAATATTGCATAGGAACCTGAAATGTCAGGTCCATGAATCAAGGCAAATTGGAAGTGGTCAAACAAGAGATGGCAAGAGTGAATGTCGACATTCTAGGAATCAGCAAACTAAAATGGACCGGAATGGGTGAATTTAACTCAGATGACAATTATATCTACTACTGCGGGCAGGAATCCCTCAGAAGAAATGGAGTAGCCATCATGATCAACAAAAGAGTCCTAAATGCAGTACTTGGATGCAATCTCAAAAACGACAGAATGGTCTCTGTTCGTTTCCAAGGCAAACCATTCAATATCACAGTAATCCAAGTCCTATGAACGGTCCTATGAAGACCTACAAGACCTTTTAGAACTAACACCCAAAAAAGATGTCCTTTTCATTATAGGGGACTGGAATGCAAAAGTAGGAAGTCAAGAAACACCTGGAGTAACAGGCAAGTTTGGCCTTGGAATACAGAATGAAGCAGGGCAAAGACTAATAGAGTTTTGCCAAGAAAATGCACTGGTCATAGCAAACACCCTCGTCCAACAACACAAGAGAAGACTCTACACATGGACATCACCAGATGGTCAACACTGAAATCAGATTGATTATATTCTTTGCAGCCAAAGATGGAGAAGCTCTATACAGTTAGCAAAAACAAGACCAGGAGCTGACTGTGGCTCAGATCATGAACTCTTTATTACCAAATTCAGACTTAAATTGAAGAAAGTAGGGAAAACCACTAGACCATTCAGGTATGACCTAAATCAAATCCTTATGATTATACAGTGGAAGTGAGAAATAGATTTAAGGGCCTAGATCTGATAGATAGAGTGCCTGATGAACTATGGAATGAGGTTTGTGACATTGTACAGGAGACAGGGATCAAGACCATCCCCATGGAAAAGAAATGCAAATAAGCAAAATGGCTGTCTGGGGAGGCCTTACAAATAGCTCTGAAAAGAAGAGAAGCGAAAAGCAAAGGAGAAAAGCACAGATATAAGCACCTGAATGCAGAGTTCCAAAGACAGCAAGAAGAGATAAGAAAGCCTTCCTCAGCAATCAATGCAAAGAAATAGAGGAAAACAACAGAATGGGAAAGACTAGAGATCTCTTCAAGAAAATTAGAGATACCAAGGGAACGTTTCATGCAAAGATGGGCACAATAAAGGACAGAATGGTATGGACCTAACAGAAGCAGAAGATATTAAGAAGAGATGGCAAGAATACACAGAAGAACTGTACAAAAAAGATCTTCATGACTGAGATAATCATAATGGTATGATCACTGACCTAGAGCCAGACATCCTGAAATGTGAAGTCAAGTGGGCCTTAGAAAGCATCACTACGAACAAAGCTAGTGGAGGTGATGGAATTCCATTTGAGCTCTTTCAAATCCTGAAAGATGATGCTGTGAAAGTGCTGTACTCAATATGCCAGCAAATTGGGAAAACTCAGCAGTGGCCACAGGACTGGAAAAGGTCAGTTTTCATTCCGATCCCAAAGAAAGGCAATGCCAAAGAATGCTCAAACTACGGCACAATTGCACTCATCTCACATGTTAGTAAAGTAATGCTCAAAATTCTCCAAGCCAGGCTTCAGCAATATGTGAACCGTGAACTTCCTGATGTTCAAGCTGGTTTTAGAAAAGGCAGAGGAACCAGAGATCAAATTGCCAACATCCACTGGATCATCAAAAAAGCAAGAGAGTTCCAGAAAAACATCTATTTCTGCTTTATTGACTATGCCAAAGCCTTTGACTGTGTGGATCACAATAAACTGTGGAAAATTCTGAAGGAGATGGGAATACCAGACCACGTGACCTGCCTCTTGAGAAATCTGTATGCCGATCAGGAAGCAACAGTTAGAACTGGACACGGAACAACAGACTGGTTCCAAATAGGAAAAGGAGTACGTCAAGGCTGTATATTGTCACCCTGTTTATTTAACTTATATGCAGAGTACATCATGAGAAATGCTGGACTGGAAGAAGCACAAGCTGGAATCAAGATTGCCGGGAGAAGTATCAATAACCTCAGATATGCAGATGACACCACCCTTATGGCAGAAAGTGAAGAGGAACTAAAGAGCCTCTTGATGAAAGTGGAGAGTGAAAAATTTGGCTTAAAGCTCAACATTCAGAAAAAGAAGATCACAGCATCCGGTCCCATCACTTCATGGGAAATATATGGGGAAACAGTGGAAACAATGTCAGACTTTATTTTTCTGGACTCCAAAATCACTGCAGATGATGACTGCAGCCATGAAATTAAAAGACGCTTACTCCTTGGAAGGAAAGTTATGACCAACCTAGATAGCATATTGAAAAGCAGAGACATTTCTTTGCCAACAAAGGTTCATCTAATCAAGGCTATGGTTTTTCCTGTGGTCATGTATGGATGTGAGAGTTGGACTGTGAAGAAGGCTGAGCGCCAAAGAATTGATGCTTTTGAACTGTGGTGTTGGAGAAGACTCTTGAGAGTCCCTTGGACTGCAAGGAGATCCAACCAGTCCATTCTGAAGGAGATCAGCCCTGGGATTTCTTTGGAAGGAATGATGCTGAAGCTGAAACTCCAGTACTTTGGCCACCTCATGCGAAGAGTTGACTCATTGGAAAAGACTCTGATGCTGGGAGGGATTGGGGGCAGGAGGAGAAGGGGACAACAGAGGATGAGATGGCTGGATGGCATCACTGACTCGATGGATGTGAGTCTGAGTGAACTATGGGAGTTGGTGATGGACAGGGAGGCCTGGGGTGATGCGATTCATGGGGTCGCAAAGAGTCGGACACGACTGAGCGACTGAACTGAACTGAACTGAAGTTTTAGGTGTAGAGCATAATGATTTGACTCACATACACCATGAAAGGACTTCCACAGTAAGTTAGTGAACACGGGCAGGATAATTCTTTGCTGTGCAGGACTGTCCTGCCCAGTGTAGGATGTTTAGCATCTCTGGTTCCTGGCCATGAAATGACAGGGGCACCGCCGCCACCCCACCAACCCGGATCACTAGGATAATCAAAAATTTCCCCAAACACGCCTACAAGAAGGGGAGCTGTATTATTTTCCTGATTGAAAAACACTGGCAGTTGGGGAAAAGATTCAGGGTGAAATCCCTGGATGTGGAACCAGGGTCACCAAGGGTCAACTGTGCCATACAATTGAGCACTGCAGATTTTGGTAACCACAGGTCTCTTGCAACCAATACCAAGGGATACGAAAGGAGATGGCACATCACTTCCATATGCTATGTGCTAGGATCACAGTTTGTGTTCATATCTATGGGAGCACAGAGGAGGGGCACCTAAATGAATCTGGTGGTTCTCATAGGCATCTAAGGGTTAGTCCTATCAAAACAATCCAATAATGCCATTCTTACTCAAAATATTTTAGAAATTCTCTTCTGAATTACTTTTAGAGCCTGAGTCACGTTCTTTTGAATTTATTCAACATAGGAAACTTTCTTTCTTTGGAAACATCCCAAAGTCACTTGTAACCAAGCCATGTGAATAAGATGAGTGAACAAGCTGGACAATATTATTTTTAGTTAAAAGCAGTTTCACAAAACACAAAATTATGAGCTGACACTTCATAGTTATTGAATTAGGAAAAGAACTTAGTCCAAGTTATAATAGCAGGTACCACTTATTTCATTGTTTTTCATATTCTTCTTATTATTACAAGGTTGTTAGCAATCTATTTTAAGTACTGTGGATACAGAAGTGAAAAGAAATTCTTGCTCTTAAGGAATTCACTATCTAGTGAGGGAGGGATGCAAGTGAAGCAATGATTGCAATACGAACATAGAAGTGCATGCTAGAAAGGATATAAATATGCAGCTATAGGAATGCAAAGGAAGGGCACTACTCAGTCTCATGCTGAGGAATGTGAAAAGTTAGCTGAGGGAAGCTGATGTTTTATCTGAGTTTTGAATGTACAGTGTTCATGGCTTGGAGGAGGAATGAAAGGTACTGTAGGCAGAAGCAGTAACACAGACAAGCTATGAAGGATTGAAAGTTTGCAGTCTACAAGCCTCCAGTTCTCTGGCGTCTGTTAGGAAGGAGCAGGAGATGACACTGGTGAGATAGGCAATATCATTTGTCCTAACACTTTTATGTACCATGCTTAGGAACTTGGACTTTGAATTAAGAAAGAACGATGGCCATGAAGGACTTAAAGGAAAAAAGTCTGATGATATTTGGATTTCAAATCATTCTAGCAATAGATTGGAAAATGATCTGGAGGAAAAAGAAATCCAAGATAGAGAGTGGTTAAGATACCAGAAAAGAGGAGAGAAATGAAGAGATCCTAAATAGAGAGGTAGGAGTGAGGATTTAAAGGAGAGGAAGGATTTCAGATTTTTTAAAAAATTATAAAGTAACAGAAATTAAACAATAAGGTTACAGATCAGGAAAAGAGATCCATTGTCAACGGATCATAATAGAGTTCAGAAACCAGCATTAGTAGGAACAGGATGAAATATTTTAAAAAGTGTTGGTTAGAGGCATATATTGGTTTTACAATTAACAAATTACCAAAAACCTGGTGGCTTAAACACTACAAACTCATTATTTTATAGTTCTGTAGCTCAGAAGTCTGACGTGGGGCTCACTAGGCTAAAATCAAGGTGTTGGCAAGACTGTATTCTGTTCTGGAGACTGTAGGTGAGAATTTATTTCCTTGCCTTTTCCATTTCTAGAAACCACCCTCATTCCTGGGTTCTGGGCCTCCCTTCCATCTCCAAAGCCAGCAACAATGCGTTTCTCTAATCATTCCTCTCTATACAGTCAAATTTCTCTCTGACCACAGCCAGGAAAGGTTTTCCAATTTTAAGGACTCATACAATGAATCCAGGATAATCTCCTCATTTCAATCCATAACCTTAATCACATCTGCAAAATCTCTTTTGCTGTGTCAGGTGACATTTACAGGTTCTAGAGTTTAGGGTATAGACATCTTATGGGCCATTATTCTGCCTATCACAGGTGAAAAATGTCAATTGAGATCTCTACTTTACACCATAAAGAAAAAATAAGTTACTTATGGATTAAAGATCTAAATACAAAAATAAACAAAACTACCAAAGTAATAGGAGAAACCACAGGAGGATATCTTTAAATAAGGAAGACTTTCCTGGACAGGATAAGAAATCCAGAGGTTGTTATAAATAAAGCTATCAACATACTTGGCACAATAAATACTCAAAAAGGCTATAAAATGAAAAGCAACACACAAAAAAATGACAGTTAAAAGAAAAGCATCAAATTAGGAAAAAATTTGGCCAGGTGTATAACAGACAAAGAAAATATCCATAGTATATGAAGAGTATTTACAAACCAATAAGGAAGAAACTCAATCAGATAGAAAAATGGGCAAAGGATAAAAAAGATGATTTAAAGAAGAAATCAAAGTAACCAATAAACAAAGGAGGTGGGAAGCTAAATGTCTTTAGTTATTAGAAAATATTATTTAGGAATTTCTATATATCTGGTAAATCCTCAAAGAAAAGCAAGGGAATGATAAAATATATTCAGGATAATATTTTTGGGGTGGGGGGTGGGGTTAAGGTGGAGGGGAGCACACTGGAAACTTTAACATTATTGATTAATATCTAATTTCTCAAATTGAGTGTTAAATTCATAGGCGTTCATTTTTATTTTTAAATGTCATAACTTACTTGTAAATTATACTTATTTTTTGTGTGTATGTATCATGGGATCAGATACGACTGAGAGACTGAGCACGCAATACACATCCAATGATTCATGATTTAAAAAATGGGAAAGCAGATTTGTTTTTTACTTTTTATTTTGAAACAACTTATTTGAAATAATTTCAGACTTACAGTTAATTGCAAGAATGTGCAAAGAACTGCCATATATCCTTTGTCCAGAAGCCCCATATAAGTTTGGCAATTGCCCCAATAATATTTTTTATAGCAAAAGGGTTTAGTCTAGTTTCATGTGTTTGTGATACTGTAATTTATAATAAGAAAGATATATTTGATCTTCATCCCATTGTTTGGCACAAAGGTCCTAAAACCCTTGGAATTTTCTAAGCCATAAAGGTATCTTGATATTTATAAGAATCACCTTTCGATTGTATTCAAGATTATGTTCATGAAGTGAGTTGGAAAGCCTAGAAGGAAGGGGGATGTTAGTAGGGGAATGAACCATGTGAAAGAAGGTTGGAAATTTCAGACCTACCCCCTGACTTCCATGAGGGAGAGACTGGAGATTGAATCAATTACCGATGATTTAATTAATCATTTCCACTGCTAGAAAACTCCAAAGGACAGAGTTCAGCTGGTGTACACATGGAGATGTGGGAAGAATGGCATACCTAGAGAGCATGAAGAACTCTTCACTCCTTACCATGTCCCTTATCCTAGACATCTTCTCCACCTTGCTGCTACTGCATTATATCCTTTGATAATAAACTGGTGTACATAAGCAAATGTTTCTCTGAGTTCTGCGAACTAGTCTAGCAAATTAGTTGAACCCAAGGAGAAGGTTGTGAAAACTTCTGACTGATAGCCAGTTGGTCAGCAGTACAAATAACAACCTGGATTTGTGATTGGTAACTGAAGTAGGGGAGGCAGTCTTGTTGGACTGAGCCCTTAATCTGAGGGATCTGATGCTGTCTCCAGGTAGATGATATCAGAATTAACTGCTTGGTGATGCTGCAAAAGCACATATTTTTTATGTGCTGTAGGCAGTTGTCATATTTCTCTAGTCTCTTTCACCCTGAAACAGTTCTTCAGTCTTTCCTTGACTTCCATGACCTTGACGTTTTTGAAGACTGTAGGCCAGTAATTTTGTAGAATACCTCTCAGTGTCTGTTTACTTGAAGTTTCCTTATGATTAGACCAAGATCATCCAGGAACACCATAGAACTGAAACTGGATTCTTCTTATTCAATCCCAGTGTGTAGCCTATGATGTCAGTCTGTCCCATTTCCGGTGGCATTAGTTTGATTAGTTGCTTAAGATGGTTTCTGACAGGTTTCTCAACTGAAAAATTACTCCTTTACCTTTTTGCTATTAATGGGTATTTGAAGGAAATACTTTGCGACTGTATAAAACTCTGTTCCTTATTCCTCTTTCACACTTTAGCATTAGCATCCATTGGTGTCCCCTTTACCTGAATTGTTACTATGTGGATTGCCAAGAAGTGATTTTCTAATTCCATCATTCCTTCTACATGTATTAGCACAGAGAGTGAAATTTCCCTATATTCTCAGAGATAGCCATTACTAACATCTTTTTTTGTAGTAATTGAAGTATAAATAACCTACAACACCAGCTTACTTCCAGGTATGCTGCTCCTGCTACTGCTAAGTCGCTTCAGTCGTGTCCGACTCTGTGCGACCCCATAGACGGCGGCCCACCAGGCTCCCCCGTCCCTGGGATTCTCCAGGCAAGAACACTGGAGTGGGTTGCCATTTCCTTCTCCAATGCATGAAAGGGAAAAGTGAAAATGAAGTCACTCAGTCGTGTCCGACTCTTCGTGACCCCATGGTCTGCAGCCTACCAGGCTCCTCCGTCCATGGGATTTTCCAGGCAAGAGTCCTGGAGTGGGGTGCCATTGCCTTCTCCAGCTTCCAGGTATATAACATAGCAATTTGATATTATATAGAATATATTACAAAATGATCTCCAGTATTAATTTTTGATAGTTCGATGATTCTTATTTTTCTAGACATTCAGGTATAAGAGGGAGAAGCCAGAGGTTGGATTGATGCAGAGTGAGTTCAATGAATGAAGTTTAAAAGAGTAAGGAAATTGATGGTCTTGGCAAGAATGGGGTTGAAGAGGACTGTGGGGTCTGACTGGGTAAGGCAGAAAGTGAAGCCAGAGGGAACTGACAGATTAGGAAGAGATAGAGCACAGAACCTTGGTGATGTTAACATGTTGAAGGGCAGCTCTGGAGACAAGATAAAACATTCGAGCACTTGGGTTTAAGTGTTGGCATGGCTTTTTATTTTGGATTTCTCAGATGTTCAGTAATGCTTTAGAGTCTTTCCATCTCACTGCTCAAGCACATGGAATGATCCATACTTATGGGAGTAAAAAAAAAATCAACATTGCCTTCACTTGTGAGTATGACAGTTTGGAGGTCTTGGTGATGTTAGAGTTTTACACTTTGATATTTTCTTTCCATTTCTTAAAAGAAGCACCATATTTTGTTTCAGCTACTATTTGCCTTAATGAGACATTAATTTTTCCAGATTCTGTTGAAAGATGAGAACAAATGGCAGACCTTAATTGTTCTTGTTCGTAATCCAAAGAGAAACTTTCTTGTGTTCAAGGTTTCTTACAGAATTAATATGTTCCTTCATCTAAATACAACTCCTCAATCATCAATACCAGAGTTAATCATCTCTGAACTTTAAAACATTTTAATTAGGCCTAGTTTCATATCTTATGAGTGGCATCTTCTCTCACTTTGAACTTTATGTTATAGTAAAAAATACTTCCTCCTGTTGTTTTCATGCCTTGTACTCCTTCTAACGTGTACAGTGACTCATTTGCAGAATTTACGTGTCTGAAAATTTGGTTTCTAATCTTTGTCTCAATAATAATCATTCATTTTTAAGCCAGTGTAGAAAAGCCTTGTGTACTGCTGAAGCAACAAGTTAAAACATGTTGCAGTCTTCTCTGCTCAGACAGTTCCTCCTCTGTTTCCAGGAATGGTAGGCGAAAACAATTGGTCTTCTTAGTTTGCAGCACTGCTATGTTGCTAACCTGTGATTTCAATTATCCGCACTCCGGGAGAAAGAATACAATATGGATAAAACAACTAGAAGTATGCGAAGGCTTGCTTTCTCATCAGCTCAGCTAGATTTCATATGACAAACACCACCTACTAACACGCTAGGACCTGGAGGGCAGATGTGTTCCTCTGCCTTCTCAGATGACTCATCTTTCTTTTTCTTCCTTTCTTCCAATTTTTATTTTATATTGGTTAACAATGTGTTAGTTTCAGGTGTACAACAGGTGATTCAGTTATACGTCTATCTGTTCCTTTTTCAAATTATCTTTCCATTTAGGTTATTACAGAGTGTTAAGCAGAGCTACCTGTGCTATGTAGTAGGTCCTTATTGGTTATCTGTTTTAAATATAGTAGCGTGTATGTGTCAGTCCCAAACTCTCAATCTATCCCTCCCTCACCTCCCTCCCTCCCCACACCCATAAAATCTTTCTCTGTCTGTGAGCCTGTTTCTGTTTTGTAAATAAGTTTATTTGTATCATTCCTTTAACTTTCTACATATAAGGGATATCATATGATATTTGTCTTGGTCTGACTTCACTTAGTATGATAATCTCTAGGTCCATCCATATTGCTGCGAATGGCATTTTTAAATTTTTTTAATGGCTGAGTAATATTCTATTGTATATATGTACCATGTCTTTGTGGTTTCCCCAGTGGCTCAGTGGATAAAGAACCTGCCTGCAATGCAGGACACGCAGGTGATGTGGGTTCGATCCCTGGGTTGGGAAGAACCCCTGGAGGAGGGCATGGCGACCCACTCCAGTATTCTTGCCTGGAAAATTCCATGGACAGAGGAGCCTGGTGGGCTACAGTCCATGGGGTCGTAAAAAGTCAGATACGACTGAGCACGCACGTACACACCACATCTTTTTCCATTCATCTGTCATCGATGGACAGTTAGGTTGTTTCCGTGTCCTGAGTATCGTAAACAGTGCTGCAATGAACATTGCGGAGCATATATCTTTCAAGCCATGTTATTCTTTGGATATGTGCCCAGGAGTGGGATTGCTGGATCACATATTAGTTCTATTTTTAGTTTCTTAAGGAACTTCTATACTGTTCTCCATAGTGGCTGTACCAATTTACATTCTCACCAACAGTGTAGGAGGATTCCATTTTCTGTATGCCCTCAGATGACTTTTCTTTAATGGCTCCTTTAAAAATTCCTTATTAGTAAATAATGACATTGATATATAGAGCAAATACTGTCTGCTTGATTGTCAAACCAAAAATGATTTCCTTCTCTCATCTTTCTTCCTTCTTCCTTTTTCATAAAAGGAATGGAATGGACTACCTGCTTAAATGTCAGTCTCACAGCAACAAAGAGCCTGACCACATTTCAAAGCCTCTGAAAGACGTCTAGAGGACAAGTTGGGGGCAGCAGAGAAACCCTTGCCTTCTCTAACCTTTTATTCCTCCTAGCCAGGATTCCAAGTCACGTCTGTCCGATGCTCTTAACGGCAGATTATGAAAAATTAGGTCTTTCAAATGAGAACAAGAAAGAAAAAAATGTCATCATGTATATTCATTTGATTTGGGAATAAACGGGTGCCCTATAATTTAGAAGAGACAGGGATGACTCATTACATCTATGAAGGTTATTAAGGAAATGAATAAATCGGTCATACCACTACAACTGTGCTTGTCATCACAGTAACATTGCCAATTTCCCTTTACAGTTGGTAATTGCTATTCTATACCTTCTTATATGGAATATAAGACCTATTCTGGTGTAACAATAAATATTAGAATAGTCTTCAAATCCATTATTAGTTGAGACTATAAAAAGCTGTAGCTAGAGCAGGTGCAAGCTACCTCAGAACCATGGAAAGAGTCATTCAAAATTATAGCACTGAAAATACTCTGAACTGTCCAATGCAATAAAAGTATATATAAAATTTAATAGTCATCAATGTAAAAAGCTATAATACTTGAAAATTAAGACTATTTTGATAATGTTAAATTGATACCCCAAACTAGAAAAGTGGTACAAAGCCTAACTCACACTTATATTTCTTCAGTTTAATAAGCATATAAATGTTTAACAAAGAGAATAAGAGTGATATACATTATAGCAGCTTTATTTGAATCTATTTAGGAAGTAAGATCTTAAGCTTCTCTGTAGTTTTCCTTATTAGCTGATTGATTTTCAATCAATTTCAGCTAACACTTTGCTTAACTATGTCTGGTTGCTTTGATCCTTAAGCTTGGAGTTTTCTTTCTACTGTGGTTTTAACTATTCTATAGATTTTATTACCTCTATTGTCAAAAAGTATGCCTACATTCAAGCCTGTTTATCTTATATTTCTTCTTCAAGCAAGAAGGTCAGGAAGAAGGAAAGGGTAAAAAGCTAAAAAGTACACTTCCTTTCAGCTCCAGTCTGTAATTGAAAGGCTCCATGACATTCAGAAATTTAAAAGCATAGTCTTTGGGGATGGAAATATATAAAAGGCACTATCCAGAGCGGTCTAGAGAATAGACTTTGGCCTCAAGCCGCCCTGGGTTTCAAGTCTGGTTTCTTCCCTTAATACCTGCATTACTTTGGACAAGCTCCCTAATCTCTCTAAGCCTCAGCTTTCTCATTTGCAAAATAAGGATAACAGTAATACCTGTCTCATAGAGTGTATTGTTAGAATCAAATTAGATAATGCATATAAACACTCCAAGTGGTATTTGGCATATGATAAGCATTTAAAAATGCTAGCTAATAAAACATTGATGCTATTAATATAAAAACATATTTGTTTAAAAAAATTCACTAAACCCTTGAGGATGCTTCCATATCCTTTGGGGGCCTTATTCAGCAATGACTTTGAACCAAAAAAAATTTATACTTGCATCACTTTGGTATTTGAGAAGAGACAGTTTCTGAACAAACTTCTGTCCAATATCTCTGATGGTTCTTTTTCTTTGAGCTGTTCTGTTTCAAGTTTGATTTCTCTTTCCAGTGACTCTCCCTCTGCCCTCGAGACACTGACAGTTCTGCATGCCAAGGACTCCTACAGCAGTGTTTGAGGTGCAACCCAGGGTTTTCTGTCCCTCTGAGAATGATGAAAATTTCCTATTTCTTTGGTTCATTTCCACCTTATATGCATTATTGTTTTCATTGTTCAGTTGCTAAGTTGTGTCCAAAACTTTGCAACTGCACGGACTGCAGCATGCCAGGCTCCCCTGTCCTTCACTATCTCCTGGAGTCAGATTCATGTTCATTGAGTTGGTGATGCTATCTAACCATCTCATTCTCTGCCACCCGCTTCTCCTTTTGCCTTCAATCTTTCCCAGCATCAGAGTCTTTTCCAGTGAGTCAGCTCTTCGCCTCAGGTGGCCAAAGTATTGGAGCTTTGGCTTCAGCATAAGTCCTTCCCATGACTATTCAGGGTTGATTACCTTTAGGATTGACTGGTTTGATCTCCTTGCAGTCCAAGGGACTTTCAAGAGTCTTTTCCAATACCACAGTTCAAAAGCATCAACTCTTTGGCACTCAGCCTTTTTTATGGTCCAACTCTCACATTCATACCTGACTCCTGGAAAAACCATAGCTTTGACTTTATGGACCTTTGTTGGCAAAGTGGTGTTTCTGGTTTTTCAGCCTGCTGTTGTCTAGGTTTGTCATAGCTTTCCTTCCGTGGAGCAAGTGTCTTTTAATTTCATGGCTGCAGTCACCTTCCATGATGATATGTGTTAACCAGGATATAATTCTTTTGACCCAGATCTATAACATTTATTCTAATTACTTATATGTTTATTCAGTTCCCCCAACTCATTATTTTTATTTATAGAGTGCATGCATGCTAAGCCATTTCAGTCATGTCTGCCTCTTTGTGATCCCATGGACTGTAGCCCGCCAGGCTCCTCTGTCCATGGGATTCTCCAGGCAAGAATACTGGAGTGGGTTGCCATGCTCTCCTCCAGCAGATCTTCCTGACCTACTGCTTCTCCTGCATTGATAGGCAGCTTCTTTACCACTAGTGCCCCCTGGGAAGCTCTATTTACTGACTACTTACTACCATATTTCATTCAGTCTGAAATACATCGACTATTGGTGGGGGGTGGAGGAATTGGAATAAGGGGGTCAAAAGGTACAAACTTCAAATTATAAGATAAATAAGTATTGATGATATAATTTACAACATGATGACTTTAGTTAACACTGCTGTCTGGCATATATATACCTGGAAAAGGGAATGGAAACCCACTCCAGTATTCTTGCCTGGAGAATTCCATGGACAGAGGAGCCTGCAGGCTACAATCCATGGAGTCGCATAGAGTCAGACATGACTGAGTGACTAACACATGCCATGGATATATATAAAAGTTACTAATAGTAGATCCTTAAAGTTCCCATCACAAGGAGAAAAAAAATGGAGGATAGGAATGCAGGAGTGGAAGCAGGAAGCCTACCTAATTATAGGTATTGCTTTAGCTCTATGAGAGATGATGCTGGCCTAGGTTAGGGCAATAGCTTTGGAGGAGAGGGGAAATGGTAAAATTTGGAAAATATATTTAGTGCACAGTAGATCAGGACTGAATTATGTGAAAGTGAGAAGTGAGAGGGATGTGGATTAAAAGGTGATTCTCAGGATTTTGGTGGCAGCAACTACTAAATGATGGGACCATTTGCAGAGATGGGAAGACTAGGAAAAGAGCAGGTTTGAGGGCAAAAATCAAACACTTAGTTTTGGACACAGTAGTTATTAGACAGCACAAGAGAAGCTGTTGAAGACTAACTGGATATTTGAGGTCGGGTCTCAAAGAGAGGTCAGAGCTGGAGACACATATTTTGAACTAATCTATGTACATGTTATTTAAATCCATTCAATGTGATCCTCAACACTGGTCCCACATTAGAATCACTTGGGGTGCTTTAAAACCTATAAAATCATAGCTCTGCCCCCAGAAGTTATGGTAGAAAAGGGATTTGGTGTTTCTTTTTAGAAGCGTCTCCGATGATTCTAATGTGTAGCCAAGCTTGAGAACCAGGGAGAAAGGGACTCAGGTAGCTGGTTATAAGAGAGAAAAGAGGGGACTCATAGATTGAAGCCTTGGTGGGCTCCAGCATTTAGTGGATCAGAAGAGAAAGCAGAGGGTCCAGCAACAGGACTGATCAAAAGAAGGTGTTAAGTTAGGAGGGAAACCAGGAGAATGTCCCAGAGGTCAAAGAAATACAGGAGTTCAAGGAGGATGGAGTAATCAGATGAGTCAAATACTACTAGAAGGATTAATAAGATAAGGACTGAGTATTAACTATTAATTAGGTACAAAGAAGTGTGTTGCAAATAAAGCAAGTGATAACAACTGCTCCTCTAGTCTTTCTTCATTGTGTGTGTGTGTGTGTGTGTTAGTCGCTCAGTCGCACATTCCCTTGTACTAAACATTATTTAGCATGCATTCAGTTTTATTTAGTGAATTCCTACTCTGCAGCAGACTCTATGCTGGGGATGTAGAAATCAGCACCACAAAAATCTCTGCCCTTAAGTAATTCAGGGCCTCTTTGGGGAGGTGAACACATGAAAAATGGCTACAAAACAAAGTGATAAGTGATGTAATAAAAGTTATATAGAGCAGATGGTGGGAGCAAAGAAGACAGAGAACTTATTGCATGTTGAATGATGATTATGAACAGCACCTTGACAAACTAGAAAATTGCTCATGCTTTAATGTTAGTGATAGAAACAAGATGGAAAATTGAGTGTACCCCATGATTACAATCATATAAAAATATGATCCCTGAAACTTTCCCAGTCAAGAAAAATCTTGAACTGAGACTTGAATGGTGGGCCAGGTAAATAAGGTCAGGAAAAGGTGGAAGAAAGAAGAGAATTCTGAGCTGGAAGAAAGCAAGTGAGACAGAGCGTACAACCTGTTTGGCCACTGTAATAACTTTCGTGTTGTTGGAGTGTGGGTTGCCAGTGAGGGAGTAACCAGACTTAAAACTGGAAAGACAGGCAGGTGATAACAAGATAAAAAAGAATCACACAGGCTGTGTAGAGACTTTGAACTTTATTCAGTCACTTATGAGTAGCCACGGAAGAATTTTAAAGTAGAAAACACACTCAGATTTGATATTACAACTATGACCACAGCAGCTCAACTGAAAGAGGCTGAAAGCAGGAAGACTAGTTAGAGAGGTCTTTCAGTAATCTAGGTGGGAAATATTAATTAATAAAGACAAGAGCAGAAGGATGGATGGACAGATAGGGATGAATGGAAAGGACTCTTTAGGAGACTGAGTAGACTTAGGGAATGGTAAGGGATGGGAGCATTAGGAATGTGGAGTGAAGGAAAAGAAGAAAGATTCTCAGATCTCTGATTTAGATAATTATCCCTGTTCTTATTCTCAGCTGAGTTTCAACCAAGACAAAAAAATATAGGAGTAAAATTGAGGGACCTGTGGAACATCCAAGGGAAGACTGATGAGTTTGAATATCCTGGAGCTCAAAAGAGATATGTGGGCTAGAGATACTGATTTAAGAGGCCTCATTACCTATGTGATTTGTGGAGTGATTGAGACTGAGCAAGGATGTTGTATACATGCCTTTGTGTGCTTTCCTTTCTAGTCATTTTATTCTAAATTATATCCTCATTTAATTTTAATAATTCAGTCAGTTCAGTTCAGTTCAGTCGCTCAGTCGTGTCTGACTCTTTGCGACCCCATGAATTGCATCACCCCAGGCCTCCCTGTCCATCACCAACTCCCGGAGTTCACCCAGACTCACGTCCATCGAGTCAGTGATGCCATCCAGCCATCTCATCCTCTGTCGTCCCCTTCTCCTCCTGCCCCCAATCCCTCCCAGCATCAGAATCTTTTCCAATGAGTCAACTCTTCGCATGAGGTGGCCAAAGTACTGGAGTTTCAGCTTTAGCATCATTCCTTCCAAAGAAATCCCAGGGCTGATCTCCTTCAGAATGGACTGGTTGGATCTCCTTGCAGTCCAAGGGATTCTCAAGAGTCTTCTCCAACACCACAGTTCAAAAGCATCAATTCTTTGGCGCTCAGCCTTCTTCACAGTCCAACTCTCACATCCATACATGACCACTGGAAAAACCATAGCCTTGACTAGACGGACTTTTGTTGGCAAAGTAATGTCTCTGCTTTTCAATATGCTATCTAGGTTGGTCATAACTTTTCTTCCAAGGAGTAAGCGTCTTTTAATTTCATGGCTGCAGTCACCATCTGCAGTGATTTTGGAGCCCCCAAAAATAAAGTCTGACACTGTTTCCACTGTTTCCCCATCTATTTCCCATGAAGTGATGGGACTGGATGCCATGATCTTCGTTTTCTGAATGTTGAGCTTTAAGCCAACTTTTTTACTCTCCTCTTTCACTTTCATCAAGAGGCTCTTTAGTTCTTCATTTTCTGCCATAAGGGTGGTGTCATCTGCATATTTGAGGTTATTGATACTTCTCCCGGCAATCTTGATTCCAGCTTGTGCTTCTTCCAGCCCAGCGTTTCTCATGATGTACTCTGCATAGAAGTTAAATAAGCAGAGTGACAATATACAGCCTTGACGTACTCCTTTTCCTATTTGGAACCAGTCTGTTGTTCCATGTCCAGTTCTAACTGTTGCTTCCTGACCTGCATATAGGTTTGTCAAGAGGCAGGTCAGGTGGTCTGGTATTCCCATCTCTTCCAGAATTTTCCACAGTTTATTGTGATCCACACAGTCAAAGGCTTTGGCATAGTCAATAAAGCAGAAATAGATGTTTTTCTGGAACTCTCTTGCTTTTTCCATGATCCAGCGGATGTAATTAGATTATGCAATTTCCTTTTTCAACTCACATTATAACAAAAGTTTTTCTTATGTTGCACTAGAGTTTTCAAAACAGTCAAAACTGTGGCTGAATAAAAATATACCAAGAGGATATGCTATAGTTATAGTTGAGCTTATCTCTGTGATAAAAATTTCTGCTCATAGTTTTTCTCCCATGTTTTGGATTTTTTCCTTAGGCAAGATTCTCAGAAATGAGAATATATGTATGTTGTTCTATATTTAATGTTTGTTGCACGTATACATCCAAATTATTTTCCGAAATGGTTGTACAGTTTCTCCTTAATACCAACAATGTATGAAGATACAAATTTAATTAGGTACTTGCTATAATTTGGTATTATGTATTTATCGAATGGGGCTTCCCAGGTGGCACAGTGCTAAAGACTCACTCATCAATGCAAGAGACACAGGAGACTTGGGTTCATCTGTGGGAAATGGCAACCGACTCCAGTATTCTTGCCTGGAAAACTCCATGGAAAACGGAGCCTGGCAGCTTACAGTCCATGGGCTGCAGAGTAGGACACAACTGAGCACACGCGCAGGATATAGGATTTGTGGAATGTGTATAGACGTCCTGGATTCTGAAGTCAAGTGGGCCTTAGGAAGCACACTATGACAAAGCTAGTGGAGGCAATGGCATTCCAGTTGAGCTATTTCAAATCCTAAAAGATGATGCTGTGAAAGTGCTGCACTCAATATGCCAGCAAATTTGGAAAACTCAGCAGTGGTCATCTCACACGCTAGCAAAGTAGTGCTCAAAGTTCTTCAAGACAGGCTTCAACGGTACGTGAACCATGAACTTCCAGATGTTCAAGTTGGATTTAGAAAAGGCAAGGAACCAAAGATCAAATTGCCAACATCCACTGGATCATCAAAAAAGCAAGGGAGTTCCAGAAAAACATCTACTTCTGGTTTATTGACTATGCCAAAGCCTTTGACTGTGTGGATCACAATAAACTGTGGAAAATTCTGAAAGAGATGGGAATACCACACCATCTCACCTGCCTCCTGAGAAATCTGTATGCAGGTCAAGAAGCAACCGTTAGAACTGGACATAGAACAATAGACTGGCTCCAAGTTGGGAAAGGAGTACGTCAAGGCTGTATATTGTCACTCTGCTTATTTAACTTATCTGCAGAGTACATCATGTGAAATGCTGGCTGGAAGAAGCACAAGCTGGAATCAAGATTGCTGGGAGAAATATCAATATGCAGATACCACCACCCTTATGGCAGAAAGTGAAGAGGAACTAAAAAGCCTCTTGATGAAATTGAAAGAGGAAAGTTTAAAAGCTGGCTTAAAACTCAACATTCAAAAAACTAAGATCATGAAATCCGGTCGCATCACTTCATGGAAAATAGATGGGGAAACAATGGAAGTAAAGTTCAGACTTTACTTTCTTGGGCTCCAGACGCTTCCTCCTTGGAAGAAAAGCTATGACCAACCTAGGCAGCACATTAAAAAGCAGAGACATTACTTTGTCAACAAAGGTTCGTATCTTCAAAGCTACGGTTTTTCTAGTAGTCATGTATGGATGTGTGAGTTGGACTATAAAGAAAGTTGAGCGCCGAAGAATTGATGCTTTTGAACTGTGGTGTTGGAGAAGACTCTTGAGAGTCCCTTGGACTGCAAGGAGATACAACCAGTCCATCCTAAAGGAGATCAGTCCTGTGTGTTCATTGGAAGGACTGATGCCAAAGCTGAAACTCCAATACTTTGGCCACCTCATGCGAAGAGTTGACTCATTGGAAAAGACCCTGAAGCTGGGAAAGATTGAAGCAGGAGGAGAAGGGACGACGGAGGATGAGATGGTTGGATGGTGTCACTGACTCTATGGACATGAGTTTGAGCAAGCTCCGAGAGTTGGTGATGGACACGGAAGCCTGGCTTGCTGCAATCCATGGGGTCGCAAAGAATTTGACATGACTGAGCAACTGAACTGAACTGATATTTTTATTATATACATTGCAGTAAGATAAACATACAACAAAGTATACATATCTAATCGTATAGCCTGATGAATTTTCAGAGTGAACATACTATATAATCTGAACCTAAATCAAGAAACAGAGCATTATCAGCATCTCAGAATTCCCTCTCATATATCTATCCCTCAAAGGTACAACCACTGTCTTGATTTTTGACGTTATAGGACAGTTTGAGCTGTTTTTGAACTTTCGATAAATAGAATCACATAGCGTGTAATCTTTTGTGTCTGTCTTCTTTTGTTTAGCATTATGTTTGTGCAGTGCATCATGTCACTGGGTTATCTGTGGTTCGTTCTCATTTCTGTATGGTATTCTACCGTGTGAATGTTCTACAATGTACTTGTTCTGGTAAGCATTAGGGTAGTTTCTGGTTTGGGGCTATTATAAACAGCACTGGTTTATGAACATTTTTGTTATATCCCTTGATGAATACATGTATGCATTTCTATGGGGAATGACTTAGGAATGAAATGATGGATCATAACGTGTTTGTTTTCAGCTTTGGTAGTTACTGCCCTGTTTTCCCAGGGTACCACTTTGCACTTCCTCCAGTATATGAGAGTTCCTGGTGCTCTACATGCCGTCTAACATTTTGTCTTTTTCATTTTAGTCTTCTCATAAATGGTGTCTTATTTGGCTTCAATTTGGATATCCTTGTTAACCAAAAGTGTTAACCATCTTTTCATAAATTTTTTAGCCATTTGGATATGTTGTTTTGTGAAGTTGCTGTTCAAGCTGTCTACTTTTCTGCTGTATTCTCTTTTCCTTATTGATTTGTAAGAGGTTATTATTGTTGTTATGTTGCTATTTTACATGTTCTGAATATGAGTCCTTTATCAGGTATATGTCTTGCAAGTGTTTTCCCACTCCATGTTTGCTTTCACTGAAGAACATCTTCCCATGATTAGAAGTTTTTAATCTTAATGTAGTTCAACCTGTCTATTCTTCCATTTTATGTTCTGTTTAAGAAATCTTTGCCCACCTGTAAGTCATGAAGATATTTCTCTATGTTTTCTTTTAAATGCTTTATCTTTTATTTTCATATTTAGATCTGCAACCCATTTGAAATGTATTTTTGTATTTTGTGTAAGGTAGGGGTCAAAATGCATATTTTTCTATATGGATATCTATTTGACACAGTCTAATTTATTGCAAAGATTATCCTTTCCCCCACTGCACTGAATATTATTCAGGTCAGATCAGATCAGTCACTCAGTCGTGTCCGACTCTTTGTGACCCCATGAATCACAGCACGCCAGGCCTTCCTGTCCATAACCAACTCCCGGAGTTCACCCAGACTCACATCCATCGAGTCAGTGATGCCATCCAGCCATCTCATCCTCTGTCGTCCCCTTCTCCTCCTGCCCCCAATCCCTCCCAGCATCAGAATCTTTTCCAATGAGTCAACTCTTCGCATGAGGTGGCCAAAGTACTGGAGTTTCAGCTTTAGCATCATTCCTTCCAAAGAAATCCCAGGGCTGATCTCCTTCAGAATGGACTGGTTGGATCTCCTTGCAGTCCAACGGACTCTCAAGAGTCTTCTCCGACACCACAGTTCAAAAGCATCAATTTTTTGGTGCTCAGCCTTCTTCACAGTCCAACTCTCACATCCATACATGACCACTGGAAAAACCATAGCCTTGACTAGACGAACCTTTGTTGGCAAAGTAATGTCTCTGCTTTTCAATATGCTATCTAGGTTGGTCATAACTTTCCTTCCAAGGAGTAAGTGTCTTTTAATTTCATGGCTGCAGTCACCATCTGTAGTGATTTTGGAGCCCAGAAAAATAAAGTCTGACACTGTTTCCACTGTTTCCCCATCTATTTCCCATGAAGTGGTGGGACCGGATGCCATGATCTTCGTTTTCTGAATGTTGAGCTTTAAGCTAACTTTTTCACTCTCCTCTTTCACTTTCATCAAGAGGCTCTTTAGTTCCTCTTCACTTTCTGCCATAAGGGTGGTGTCATCTGCATATCTGAGGTTATTGATATTTCTCCCGGCAATCTTGATTCCAATTTGTGTTTCTTCCAGTCCAGCGTTTCTCATGATGTACTCTGCATAGAAGTTAAATAAACAGGGTGACAATATACACCCTTGACGAACTCCTTTTCCTATATGGAACCAGTCTGTTGTTCCATGTCCAGTTCTAACTGTTGCTTCCTGACCTGCATATAGGTTTGTCAAGAGGCAGATCAGGTGGTCTGGTATTCCCATCTCTTTCAGAATTTTCCACAGTTTATTGTGATCCACACAGTCAAAGGCTTTGGCATAGTCAATAAAGCAGAAATAGATGTTTATTTAAGGGTTTTTTTTTTTCTCTTCAGTTTAACACATGGAGAGTGAGGCCTCATTGTTTAACTCATTTATTGATTATTTGGGCAATTTGCCATTTCTCTATTGTATTAAGACAGGACAGATTCTGCTGCAGTAGCAAATGAAGCACCAAATTTTAGAGGCTTAAAATAACATGGCTTTAGTTTTCCAAAGTCCAGTTGCCAGTTGGCCAGTTTATAAGGCAGCCGGTCTCCCTGCAATGACTGAGAGATCTAGGTCTCTTCCATCTTGGGACTTCACAGTAGTAGGTGGTCTCTACAATCTGCTAGAAGAGAAGAGAGCATGATGGTGGCACTTTGACTCTTGAATTCTTGGCCTGGTTGGGAGACACCCAATTTCAGCTTACGTTCTGTTGTCTGCATCTGTTAACGTGGCCTCACCTCCCTGAAGGGAGCCTGGGAAGTATAGTTTTCCCATGTGCCCAGGGTGGAGAGGAAAGACAGATACCAGAGAGACGGTGATCCCACCACATTCCCTTGACTAACTAGTCATATTTTCCACTGTGCAAATGGATTGTGTCTATTAACACTTTTGTGTCTATTAACACTGTTTATCAGAGAAGGCAATGGCACCCCACTCCAGTACTCTTGCCTGGAAAATCCTATGGATGGAGGAGCCTGGTAGGCTGCAGTCCATGGGGTCGCTGAGGGTCAGACACGACTGAGCAACTTCACTTTGACTTTTCACTTTCATGCATTGGAGAAGGAAATGGCAACCCACTCCATTGTTCTTGCCTGGAGAATCCCAGGGACGGGGGGGCCTGGTGGGCTGCCGTCTATGGGGTTGCACAGAGTCGGACACAACTGAAGTGACTTAGCAGCAGCAACACTATTTATTTGGGGTATCTAACGTGTATATTAGATTGAAATAACTTTTAAGATTTCTTGCTTTAATGCTTCTCTAATTTATTACAAGCTTGCTTACCACATTTCACTCAACCTTTTCTCTAGACTTTTTATGTTATTTTATTTAGATGTACTTTTTATAAGCAGCAAAGATTCTGATTTTCAACACAATGTGCGAGGCTTTTTCTATTAATAGGGGATCTAAATTTAATAAGTGAACTGATCACGCTTAGTCTCAGGATTGCCATGTTTTTGTGCCTTTGTTTTCATCATATGTGTGTTCTGTTTCTTTTCAGTTTTGTCATTTGCGCTGAAGATTTGGTGTTGTTTGCTCTTATTCTTTACTGTGATGTTTTGAAAGTAGACATTCCTCTGATTTTGCTAGTGGGTTCCTGAGAGCTTTCCACAAATACTTTAAAAAAATCTTTGTTTGTTTAATTGTAAAAGTAATAAGTCAAATAATAACCTTTAGGAACTATGGAAAAGGAGGCATCAAACATTTTTTATTTCCCTATCCCCTGTTAATCTTATCTTTTGTTTGTGTTAACTATCTAATCTGGGGTAGTAAACTAAGTCATTTGAAAAAATAGTTTTTTTCCCTCATAAACTAATTGCTCTTCCTATAAAACATTAGGACAATACCCTAAAGTACAAAGGGCAGCAACAAAATCTGCCATCATTTTACCACACAAAGACAACGGCTGTTAATATTTTAGCATATTTCCCTTCAAACTTTTTACTATATACATTTTATATGATTGAGATTATATTGTATATATGATTTTATATGCTGCTTTTTTCACTGAAATGTTTTTATTAGCAACTAGTTGTTTTTGGTTATATAAAAACTTCACAATCATTTTGAAGACCTTATCATATTAGATGAGCCATAAGTTATTACCATATCATTATTGTACATTTAGATTATTTTTAACTTCTAATTATCATAAATAATGTAGAATAGAATTATCTTTGTGCAAAAGGGGAAAAAGCACACTTTTTGTCTAATTTAGGATTATTTCATTAGGACAGATTTCCAGAATAAAATTAGTAGGTCAAAGGACTACCTTTTTTTTTTTTTCGATCATGCTGTACAGCATGCAGAATCTTAGCTCCCCTACCAGGGGTTGTACCCATGTCCTGGGTCTTGGGAGCAGGGAGTCTTAACCATTGGACCATCAGGGAAGTCCCAAAATGAATATATTTTTTTAAGGATTTTTGGTTCATATTGCTAAATTGCTTCCACAAAGAAATTGCATCATTATAAATGAAATCTCAATATAGCTATATTGTTGCTATAGTTCTTTTAGCATTTCAGACTTAGCATCAATTCATTTCTCATTATTGGTGTTTATATTAACTTATACTATAACTAAAGTCTGTTTTGGGCATTTCCACCAATTCTTTCCAACCCCTATCTTCCAAATCATGAGTTCTTTTTATGATTCAGTGACTCATTTTATGATTCATCAAATTGCATCAAATACATGGAAGAATGTGTGTTTTTTTTTGTTGTTGATTACCAATTAAGTCAATGCTTTATGTAACTTAATTTGGTTTCGTTTCTGCATATTGCATAGCAGGTGACTTATTTCCACTTAGGAAAATTATTATTATTTTTAAGTTAAAAAAAATTATGTATTTTTGGCTGTTCTGGGTCTTCATTGCTGCACACGGGCTTTCTCTAGCTGCAGTCAGCAGGGGCTACTCTCTCGCTGTGGTGTATGGTTTCTCATTGCAGTGGCTTCTCTTGTTTTGGAGCACGGGCTCTAAGTGCTTGAGCTCACTGGTTGTGGCACACAAGCCAAGCTGCCCCACAGCAGGTGGGATCTTCCCAGACCAGGGACTGATCCGTGTCCCCTGTATTAGCAGGCAGATTCCCAACCCCTGGACCACCAGGAAATTCCCAAAATTACTTTATGACACTAGCTGTGTCCTTTCCAACCCATCCCAATCCATAGAGCAAGGGGAAAATGAAGGAAGTGAAAGTGAAAGTCGCTCAGTCGTATCTGACTCTTTGTGACCCCATGAACTATACAGTCCATGGAATTCTCCAGGCCAGAATACTGGAGAGGGTGGGTGTTCCCTTCTCCAGGAGTTCGTCCCAACGCAGGGATCAAACCCAGGTCTCCTGCACTGCAGGCTGATTCTTTACCACCTGAGCCACCAGAGAAGCCCAAGCCTATGGTAAGTTGAAAGATGCAATTCTAGGAGGGGTTGGAAAAATGTGTCGAGGCCTCTAAACAGGGAAAAAGGGGCAAATAAGCAAAGATTTAACTAGGTGCTCAAGACTATCCTAAATTGAAGACACAATAAAAAATAGAATAGAGTCTTAAGTTGGTGTATGGAATAGATCCCGACTCTGATGGATAAGTTTTGAATCTTGAAAAGGAAATAATTTAGATCACTTTGATGCACTACAAGGCCCAGCTAAAATTGCTCCTCATTTAGACACCTCAAATGTGATCTCTCCTGCCTCCAAATTCTCCCATTTTTCTAGAAAATGCATCATTTTCTGCTTTGGATAGTAATTTGCCAGACTACTCTTTGATCATTACCTCCACGTTACATGTGTGACTCACCTCTGTGCTTTCACAGCACCTGGCAAATTGCTTTATCCTAGATAGGTGTTCAACAAATAATTCCTGAAACCAATGCTTATCAGTTGGTAACTGTTTTCAGAACCAATGGATATACAGATTATAAACCATTCCCAAATAACTTTATTAAGTGCTCAAAGTGAGCAACAGTTAAGTAGATAAATATTTACCTGAGGACTTTTTCACAGTGGCAGTTTTGGAAATTTCATTGTGTATTTATTGATTTTAAGATACTGTTTTCTTCATCTCCCCTCACATTAGCAATGTTACATTAAAAAAAATACTCCCTTTTATTTTCTCATTAAACAACAAATCCCATTAGAATGTGTTCGTGTGTATGTGTGTGTGTGTAAATACTTAGAATCACAAATGCTAGGTTATTTTTGCTAAAATTTTTTTCTAATTTTTTATCATAAGTGTGCAGTGTAATTTTCACAAACGAGACACTTGCTTCTAACCAGTGCCTGGATTAAGGAACAGAATATTACTTTCATCTCTGAAACCCCTCTTCTTGCTTCATGATGACTTTTTTTCATGGTGATTTTTTGACTTTGGGAGGGAAGGGGGAGAAATTTTCATCAATATTTGATGTTTTTGTATTGTTTCAAAGTTTCTAAAATGTATGAGGTTATATACATCTCACATTATTTTTGTCATGTATCTAAGGAAGATTTGTATTTTTTATTTGTTAGGAAAGCATTTAGTGATTTTTGCTTGGATTAAGTGATTTTGAAAGTCTTGAAACCATACAGTTGGAAAGATATTGTCAAAAATCAAGGATATTTGATGTTTATGAAAAGGAACATCAATTTCTTTGCCTACAAAATAATTTGCAGGACTTCTCTGGTGGTCCAGTGATTTAGATTCCCTGCTTCCAATGCAGGGGATGCAAGTTCGATCCCTGGTGGGGGAACTAGGATCCCATATGCCATGTGGTGCAACCAAAAAACAAATTCCTACTGCAGAAACCAAGTCCAGGGTAAATAAGGTTTTGGAAGTCTTTGTTCTTCCCTCTATAGCGATGAATTTATATTTCAGTTCAATTAGTAAGACTTAGGATCTAAGTGAAGTGGAACACTAGATTACAATTGATTTGACATGTTTTCTCAATCATTTCTCAGTGGACTGCTTTATTAAGAGGTACACCGTTGATTTAAAATCTGCTATGAGCACTGTTTGCTTGTTGTACTTTGTTTTTGTAAACATTTCATAATACTCATGCCCTTGGAAGATTGCCTCTAGTGCACTTTGGGGGAGGTAATATTGTTTGAAGCTGATTGTAATTTTTTAACCTCAGGCTAAATGAATCAGTTTTGAGAATCTAGTAATTCCAGTTTCGGTGATGTATGGATCAAGACGAGCCTCCCCCAATGAATTGACAAACCTGAAGGAAACCACTTTCACAGCTAAAGAGATCAGAGGAAGAGTAACCTAGCCTATTACCCACAAAACCCTGAAGCTATCACTACAGGGATTTGGAAATCATCATCTTCAAGCAGCCGCTCTGTGAATTGTGCAGGACAGGTAGAACAAACTCAGTGAAAATAGAATTCCTCATAATCCAATGCAATGGAGTCATTTGTCTAAGCCTCTACCAGAAAGGATACTACTAAGGTGGCAAGTCACGAAGGTAGGGCAGGTATCTTGAGAACTCGTGTCTGTGTGCATATGTTCAGACAAAGAAGGAAATCAAATCTGGCGGTGAGTCCAGGCAAGAGGAGACAGGCTGGGTGTTTCAGTTCATTCTAATGAAAAGGCCCAGCACGCTCCATTTCCTAAACATTTGTAATGGAATATTTCATACATATGAGAGCAGATTCTGATATATATAAATAGCTTAAAGAAAAAGAGTAAGAAAATCATACGTCTACACTCCCACCCAACTTAACAGCAGTGCGTTTACTGATGCTTTTGAAGTCCCTGTGAGTCCTCCACGGTCACATCCTGCCTTTTCCTGGATGGAACTAGCGACTCTGATTTTGGCTTCTCATTCCTTTTTCTTTTTTCTTTCTAGTTTTGCCACACATACTTATATATTCCTGAACATTATGTTATTTAGGTTTGAATGTTTTATAAATGAATCAAACTGACTTCATCTTTCTTTAATTTGGTCAGGTAAATCAGCATCATGCCTGTGAGAATTTTAATTGTATGTATAGTATCCTATTGTGTGAATATACACAACTCTATTTATTAATCTATTTTCTTGTTAGCAAAATTTGGGTGGTTTCCAGTGTTTGGCTGCTGTTAACAGTAATGTTATGGACATGCTTGTTCTTTCTTCTGGTGCACATAAACAAGAACTACTTCAAGATACAGTTTTTGGAATGCAATTGCTGGGTCGTAGCATCTTCAATTTTACTAGGTAATACTTCATCAACTTTTTTTTGGCTTAGTTAAAAAGGGCTAGGGTTGCCAGCTGTAGCAAATGAAAATACAGGATTCTCAGTTACATTTGCGGAGAAGGCAATGGCACCCCACTCCAGTACTCTTGCCTGGAAAATCCCATGGACGGAGGAGCCCGGTAGGCTGCAGTCCATGGGGTCGCTCAGAGTTGGACAGGACTGAGCGACTTCACTTTCACTTTTCACTTTCATGCATTGGAGAAGGAAATGGCAACCCACTCCGGTATTCTTGCCTGGAGAATCCCAGGGACAGGGGAGCCTGGTGGGCTGCCGTCTATGGGGTTGCACAGAGTCGGACACGACTGAAGCGACTTAGCAGCAGTTACAGTTGAATTTTGTACAGACAACGAAAACCTTTTTAGTGTAAGTATGGCCCATGCAAAATTTGTATTTCATCCGGCAACCCTAACAAGGTCAGTGAACTTTACCAAATCACAGTCATTGGCCAATGAAGTGTAAGTGTGAGGGGGTGGGGGAATATTTGGCCTTTTCTTCCTCACCTAGCGTGGCCAACACAGTTGTTTACCAGCAGATTAGCCCAGGGGGCTCAGGTGCTTGCTAATCAGCTATGTGGGTAATTGATCAGCTCAACAAATACGTATCAGCACCAGCTGTATGCCAAGCAGGTGCTAGATGTTGGGAGTATAACTGTAAACATGACAGACAAGGTCCTTGCCCTCACTAGGATTTTAGCCAGGGTGGGGAAATGGAAGATAATAAGGCAATGATCTATGTACTGTGGGAGCAGTGGTGTGTTGGCAAAGAAGCCTTGATATGCAGATTTTGCTGACTTTGGAGTTGTAAATACTCTTACCATGGCCAGTTTCAAGCTACCAGTGTGGGGGGCATTGAACTCTGAGTTGAGGGAGAGACTTTTACAATCTGCTCTCTGGGCTGTATGAACTGGCTCCAGCAGGCCACTGTCTGGAACAGTACTTAGAAAGGACCTTTCATCCAATTTCTGGGCTCTTTTCTGATTGGTTTGGGGGAACGGGATTTAGAGATTAATTATCTCCTCAAATTTAGAGGGAATCAAATGCTAAGAGGTATTAGCATTTATTATATATATATAATATTGGATGCTTTGGAAAAATTTTTTTTACTGTTATATAAATAGAAGAGTCTCATAAACGTAGTTGTAAATTATGACTAGCCTATAGATCAGGGCTAAGATCTCCCTTTTTGTATATGATCTTATATCAGAAGACCCTTGAAGACTTCTGAACTGCTCCATTCCTCATCATCCATTCCGCAAACATTGACAGAGCCCTTGGTTCTGTGTCAGGCATTGTATAATGGGCTTTAGTCTCTGTCTTCATGGCGCTCTCAATTCACAGAAAGAACACTCTGCCTGATTCTTTGTAGGCAGTCTTACTGCATTCTCCTTTTACTTGCTTAGTTCATTCCTGTGCTTCCATCTTGCTGTAACCCCCTTCCAATGATCTTTCCTTGCTTTTCTTGATATTTCTCCTCTCCCAGAGTGGCCGAACCTAGACTCTCCTGACTTTCCTATATCTTGTTCTATTGGGCAAGCTATCACTCTAACCATTCCATCTGTCTCTATCAAACATTATTCAAATGCCCGTGTCCTTGCCGGTGTACAAGGTATGCGGGAGCCTCTACTCACTATTTAAAAGTTTTTACAATAATTCAATAAAATTATGTTTTTGCACAACTTGTGTCCATATCCTTTTTATGCTTAAATTACTTAATACGAGATTCATTGTATAACATTTGGAAGAGCAGAAAGGAATAATTATGCAATCTTACAACCCAAGGCTAGCTATACACTTTTGGGGGTGCATCCTTGCAGTCCTTTGCTTTTCATACTTACAAACGGATTGGGATCATACCCGTGCTTTCACTTACAATATACAAGGGAATTTTTTATCATCTTTTTAAGTATTTTTCAAAGACATGATTTTAAGTGATAGCATAACATTCTATTTTCAGGCTAAGCCACGGTTTATTTAAGTAGTTCCTTGTTGCTGGCAGTAGCCTCTCTGCAAGTCAGTCATGTTGACTATCTTTATCATAAGCTGCAAGAAAGTAGGAATCAGTCATTTAATTGTCTTTCCAAGGCAGCACTCATAACAAAAACAAATCGAAAGAAATTGTATTATGTATTTGGATTTGTTGTGATCCTCTAGTTACCATTTAAAATACAAGGAGTCAGTCTGCATAAAATGTAACTGGTGTTGGTGTACAGGTATCCTGAGGCTCTTGGGAGGATTGGGAGGCAGATAACCTATCAAATCTCTGGTTGGGTTTTGTTTACTACTCTCCAGAGGAGCTGAGCTCTGGGTAAAATCTTGAAACTGGTAGGAGCTTTAGAGATCACTGAGTGACTCTAACCTCTTTTTCACAGATGAGGAAATTAAATCAAGAAGGATTGCTACCTGCTGAGACTAATATCCAGGTCTCTTGACTTCTTTTCTGTCCTTTTCACCACAATCAGCTGACTAAGCTTTCTCTTTTAAAATACTGAGAGCATACAGCTACCTATTACCTATCTTACAGGAACTCTTGTTTTGCCTTAGGGTGTATGCACTTTGGTATAAAAATCTAATGTAAGGTTCTAGATATGTATCCAAGAGAAAGGAAAGCATATGTCCACACAAAGACTTGTACACAAATGTTCATACTAGCATTATTCACATTAGTAAAACAGTGGAAACAATCCAAATTCCATCAACAGGTGAATGAATAAACAAAGTGTGGTATATTCACACAATGGAATACTCAGAAAGAAAAAGAAATGAACTATTGATAAATCCAACAATGTAGATCAATCTCAAAATAATTACATTGAGTAAAAGAAGTCAGACAAAAGAGTTCAAATTGTACAATTCCTTTTATCTAAAGTTCTGGGAAATGTAAACTAAGTGACAGAAAGCAGTTCTGTGGTTACCTGGGGATGGGGGTGTAGGGAAAGAGGAATCAGAAAGGGGTAGAGGAAATTTTGGAGGCAGATGGATATATTCACTATCTTGATTGTAGAAATGGTTTCAGGGTTGTATACACATGAAAACATCAAATTGCACACTTTAAATATGTGCAGTTTATTGCATGTTAATTATACCTCACTGAAGTTGTTTAATTTGAGATTACCCCAAGTATGAAAAGCAGAACATAACTAAAAACTCACTGAAGAATCTGAAGCACAAGAAAACTAAAATTACTTCTGGAGATAACTGACAACCAAGGTTCTATTTTAATATGATAGTTTATCTGAACAAAACATTACTATGAGAAGCGCAGAGTCATACAAATAAAAAATAGAAGTGACATTTTTGTTCCCCTGGCAATGCCATTTCCTCATGCCTGTACAGTTACTCTATATCATAATCTTTTTAGTGTTCTATTCAATTTGTTTTTTTTTTTTTTTGTACATAAAAATTCTAGTCACTTTATTTGGAACAAAAAAGAGAGCAATAACTTCGTTGTATTTTTCCTGAACTATTAGAAGGCTCTTTTATGTACAAGATGCCCAATCCCTGATGTGTCTGTCCCTGTGTGGGTGTGTAGAAAGTTACATTGTAACCATAAATTTTAACAGATGCTGTAGTTCGCTTCAATATTTTGTAGTCACGACTCAGCAGTGGCAGTCACTGGAACTTTCTAGAAACCATACCCTCTTCATACCCTAAAAATGTGAACTCGGTGATCAAATTTTTCTATTCAGACTTTCCACCTACTGTTTTAAAACAAAGAACTGCCAGACCACACATACAGTGCATACACCAGTAAAGATTGTCTTTCTTGTTGGAAAACATTTGTAAAGTTTTATTTCCACCCAACTTATTTTGTTAGCTCTTTTATTCGATAACCACTCCCGAACGGGGAGGCGCACACCGGTTTTTTTTTTTTTTTTTTTTTACACAGTAGAGAGAGGAAAAAAAAGCAACTCTCAACTTTGCAGTTCCATTTTGAGAAATGATCACATCGAACTCCTGAGAAACGACAGCCCAGAGAGAGCAGAAGCATTTCTCCCCAGGCTGGGTGTGGGTCGGAAGGCAGGCGCGCTTCCGCGGGAGAAAGGGGGAGTCAGGTGGCAGCGGAGCGGGAGCCGGTGCAGCGCGGCGGGGGCGCGTGCGGGGCGCGCCTCCCTCCGGCCGGCTCCGGGAGGCCGCCCCCGGCGCACGCCAGTCCGCCGGCCCCGGGCTCCCGCGCCGAGCAGCGATCCGCGGGTGCGCCCGGAGCGCCCAGCGCCCGCGTCTCCTCCCTCGCGCGCTCGTTCCCTCCCCAATCCCCCCCGCCCCCAACCCCTGGCAGGTCCCTCCCCCAAGCCTGGTCCCGCGGCCGCCGCCGCCGCCGCCGCTACCGGAGGCGCAGGAGCCTCGCGATAGTGTTTGCACAGGCGGCGCGTGACGCCGCCGCCGCCCGTAACTGATGCAGAGGTTACCCCGCCGCCTCAGCCGCCACCCACCGCCCGCCGCCGCCGCCACCCGGGCGACGCCGGGGGCCGACGCACTGCAGAGGTGCCGGCAGGTTCCGCCCGCGGAAGTCTTCTCGGCTGGCGCAGCCCGCGCTCCGCCCGCGCTCCGACCCCGGCCCCAGCGGGCGCCCCCTCGACGCCTCCGCCGCGGCGCTCCTTCCCTCCGCCTCTTCCCCGGCGCGCCCGCCGGCTCCCTTACTTCTCCCGCTTTTCCTCCTCCCCGTCCCCTCTCCTCCCCTCACCTCTACCCTCCCCACCTCCCCCCTTCTTGGTTTCCTCCCCCATCCCCTTGACTCTCCCCTCCCTGCCCTCGCTCTCCTGCTCGCCCTCAGCGCGGCCCCCGCCATGACGGAGGCGGGTGCCGGTGCCGTTGCCGCCGCTGCCGTCGCAGGGGGGGAGTCGGGTTCCCAGAAAGTAGCTTGATGAGTGTCCAAAGTAGCAGTGGAAGTTTGGAGGGGCCGCCATCTTGGTCCCAGCTCTCCACGTCTCCAACCCCGGGCTCGGCGGCGGCGGCCAGGTCCCTGCTGAATCACACGCCGCCATCCGGGAGGCCCAGGGAAGGTAAGTGCCGTCGCGCCCGCGCCCGCTCGCTGGCCTCCCTTCCCCGCGCCGCGGCCCGCGCGCCCCCGGGTCTCCTTCCCGCGACCCCGGGGTGGGGGAGGGGGACGAGGTGGACGCGAGGCCGCCCGGCCCAGGGGAGGTAGTGCTCCGGTTGTGGGTGGTGGTTCGCGGGTGGCGAAGACGGACGAAGGGGTGCGCGCTGGAGGGGACGGGGCGAGGCGCGGCGCACAGACTCGCTTGGGGTTCCTAAGAGGCAGTCCTGGCTAGGGTGGGAAGCCTGACCCCGGACGCGAGCCCCTTTCTGCTCCATTTGCTAGTACTCTCAGTACTCTTAACCTCCCGGCCTCCGGTCTCTGGTGGGTTTTCCCTCTCGGTGAAGCATTCATCCTCGAGCCCCCTCCCCTTCCCTCGCGCACTCCTCCCCTAGAGGCGGTCCCCGCTCTGCGAGCTTTGCTGCCCGGGACCTGAAGGATGCCCCTCACTGGCAAGATCTCTGCCTTTTGGGGAGAGCCGCTGAAATTATCAAAGCCGACTTTGATCCCTGGCCTGCCCCGCCACCCCCACCCGGAGCAGTTTAAACTAGAGACCGATTCGTGGGCAGGCTTTTAAAACCACCCAGATGGTTGCAACTTTGCTTCGCCATCACCTCCTGCATATTTGTGTGTTACCTCTCTGTTACAAGTAGGCTACTATTCTTCTCCGACAGGGTCGTGGGTTTTGTGGGAAATCGCTGCGTAAAGGTTACTGCAAACATTCACCAGATCGGTTACAATTGTTTTCTAAGTTTTCTGGCTTCCTGCATGCAAGTGTGCTGCCACCAGATGTAGCAGTTACACAGCTAGTAAGACACCGGAGTGCTTTTGACTAAAATTTTAACTTGCTGTATTTAACTTTAAGTATACGACGTAAAATTAAATTTAGGAGAACACATATTTATGGGGGAAGAATAAATGTGTGTAGAATCGCGTTTAACGTTCTTTTGTCTGGAAAACGTTCAGCGGTATTCATGAGCAATTGGTAAATGGGGTGTTCACGGCCAGTTGTGTCACACAGGAAGATTGTAGCCACATTTTCGAAAAAACGTCGGGAAGTCCAGTAGTCTAGTGAATCCTTTAAAGATACCAAGAGCTTTGATTTATGTAGGAGTCGGTGGGATTAATTTATTTTGAAAATAGCTATCAGTATTTATGACTCAGAGTCTTGACATTTGTTAGTCAAGTGGTTTGTGCCCTGAATCCAGTGGTTCAGGCATAGCGTTCTTTGTCATTTTGTTCCTGTGAGCATGTGTGAAAGTGACAATAGGCTCAAAGATTGGCATGAATTTGCTCTGGAAAATTCACGGGAAGATTTGATTTATGGCATCCATTAAGCGTTCTGAATACTTTGACAGACATTTCCTCTTTCCATCTCACCCCCAACCCTGAGTTCTGATTATTAGAAGATAAAAGTTTATTTATTGACTAACTCGAATTTAGTACACCTGGTGATTTTTCTTTCTTCACTTGAAAATTTGTAAATGAGTGTCTTAAAATCTATTTTGAGAACGGCAGTTGGTGCTTTTAGCATGCTTTTACTTTTGTCTATACTTTCATTAAGATGCTAAATGGCAGTGTTAGGAATGATAGTATAATGAGTGATATTCAGTGATGTCTTGGGAAAGACTTTTTTTAAGGCTATACCTTTTTTTAAATTATTCATTTCTTAAATATTTATTGAGACATTTTGTGTGAGCCAAGCACGTACTTGTTAATGAGGACTTAGTGTTGAATTGTTCATCTGTTAACATCTGTAATCAGTGTTAGTAATTTTGGGTCTGTAGAATCTAGATTTTGTGAACTTCAGAGGTTACTTCAACTCATTAAAAAACTTGTGTACTATTCTGCACTTTTCCTGATGTTTTAAAATTTTGAAAGATTGGAATAATTTAGCTTGAACTTCCAAATAAGGCAAATTTTTTCCAGCAGTTTGGATTTTTATGTAACCTAGTCTCAATTTATGAAATAACAAGACATGCTGTTGTGTAAGTTATACTTCACACCCAAATACCTGTATGGTGACAGTGGTATATTGCTTTTTTTTGACCAACCAGGATATAAATTAAAACTTTTAATGCTCTGTAGGGTTATGTATTCATCTTGAAGCTATTGTTTCAGATTTCACTAATGCGAACACTAATTGCATATATGAAGCCCTAGGAATCAAGGTGTTACCATTGTCTATTGAGTGGGATCCCAGTTTTTATTTTAACAAGTGCTTGGCATCTTTTCCAGGTAACATATTAGTCTGTTGTATAAATTGATGTAAATTAACAGCTTTTTTTAAAAAAATTATTTTTGGCTATGTGGGGTCTTTATTGCTGTGCGGGCTTTTTTCTGGTTTCCATGAGCTGGTGCTACTCTTGGTTGGGGTCCACAGGCTTCTCATTGCTGTGGCTTCTCTTGTTACAGAGCATGGGGTTAGTGCTTGGGTTTAGCTGCTTTGCAGGATGTGGGATCTTCCTGGACCAGGGATTGAACCATGTCCCCTGCATTGGCAGGAGGATACTGAGCCACCAGGGAAATCCAAATTTGATAGCTTTAATTGCTGGTGACTGATAGCTAGTGAAAAGCATTACTATTAATGGAACTTGAGTGTACATATCGAGGAGAGAACAAACTTTGTTTCTTGAAAAATTGAGCCAACTTAATGTAATAGAGAATATAAAATTTTAAACTTAAAAGAGATACACACGTATATGTACATATATAAAGTTATATATGTGATGAACTCCTTTTAAGCAAACTTAACTTTGAAAATGGGCTATTTTTAAAGATAAGCCATAAGTATCTTATCCATAAGCCTAAATCATAAGATTTAGGAATTTATTGGAATTCAGGAATTTGTATGGTAGAGTGTAGACTATTAATTGGAGAAGGAAATGGCAAGCCACTCCAGTATTCTTGCCTGGAGAATTCTATGGACCAAAGAGCCTGGTGGGCTACAGTCCATGGGGTCGTGAAGAGTCGGACACGACTGAGTGACTAACACACACAGACTATTAATAATTTCTTTCCTTGGAGTTCCAAAGCTTTTCCTTTATCAGTCTTAAAATTCTCTGAGAGGTGCTCAGCAGTGTAGCTCTAGGTTTCACAGTAGATCTTTTAAACCTGTGGCTAAATTCTCTATCCCACTTTATCTTCTAATAATTCTGTGAATAAGGATGTGAGAAGTTAAGAAATTTTCAGATAAGGTCAGTTTTGTTTGCTGAGGCCTAGGAATGTGTTGGCTAGATGAATAGATTTTTTTTTTTCTTCATATCAGTACATAAGTACTTTTGAATGGGTTACTGCTGTGAGTCAAATAAATGGTTATACAAAAGACTTGTCTTTTTTATTCCATTTTTCCAGATATAAATAATTTGCTTTTTACTTTTATATAAATAGCAAAAATAGTTTGGCCAAAAAGATAATATCATAGTCATAAACTTGCTCTGTTTCTGTATTTACAGACTGCATCTTTAGACGGAAGAGTTAAAAGTATTTGATTCCAGATGATTGCATAATACCTGTAGGAAGATGTTAAAAGTTATGCATCAGATGGCACTTTAATTTTTTGAAGTCACCTGCTGCAGCAAGACCGAGTTGTATGTTTAAGGATTCTAGCTCGTGAATGCATAGATATGTGGTAGGCGCCTCCCTTACAGAGGCATTTTTATGTATTAGAGGAGAAAGGGAAATTCAAGATAGAAGCCTGGGAATCTGCCCTTGAGAAATAGGTTATGTTTTAGCCTTTTTGGTCTCTGGACCCCCTTTTACTCCTTAATTATTCAGGTCTCTAAAGAGATTTTGTTTATGTGGGTTATGTCTTGGTATTTACTATATTTGTAATGAAATAACTTCAGAAACATTTATTTATCTAAAAACAATTTGATTACATGTTAACGAATTTTAAAATGATAAATAAATATGCTAAAATAAAAACTTCAGTGAGACTAGTGGAATTGTTTTATATTTTTACAGACCACTTTAATTTCTGGCATACTAGAAGGTAGCTGGATTTTCTTCTTTCCGTCTGTTGAGATATATTTTGAGGCATGTGTTGAGAACCCAATTTCACATAGATATGTACTTAGAACTATTTTACTAGCCTTTTGGGAAGTTATTCTTTGATATTACACCAAAATTCAACAGTTGGCTGTTGTTTTCAAAGGTTACTTGCAATGTGGAAGTACATTTTATCCCAGAAGTGTCTTCAGGACACACAAGAAATCTGTGGACCATACATTTAGATTCAGCAAGAGACTAGTTGAAGGGTGGGGAAGAGTATAGCTGTTTTCAGATATTTCAAAAACAAATAGAAGAGAATGTATTTATTATGCTGTTACAGAAGATAAACTAACAGGTGAAAGTTGCAAAGGCATAGAATGAATTCTGTATTTTTTTTTTTTTTTTTTTGACAAGGCTGTAAGAACCATGTAACAACTAGACTTGACCAGCAATGGAAAGACCAGTCTCTTGAAATATTTAACTATGAGAATTTAAAGCAAACTACACTGCTGGTGCAGAAGACATAAGAGACATGGGTTCGATCCCTGAAGATCCCCTGGAGAAGGAAATGGCAACCTACTCCAGTATTCTTGCCTGGAGAATCCCATGGACAGAGGATCCTGGCGAGCTACATACAGTGTATAGGGTTACAAAGAGCTGGGCATGACTGAGCACGTGCATGTACATGGACTTTTGGGGTGGGGTGGAGATAAATTCAATAAATTCTTATTTTGTGTGGTATTGGATTAAGTGACTTAAGGTCCCATCCAATTAAAAAATGCAAACATTCTGTGATTCTTTGAAAATTTGTAAATGTAGTTAAACTACTTATATATCCATGAATGTTTTTGAAAATCCTCAAATTTCAGTAGTATGAAACTGCTGTTGACTTTATTGCTGTTTTGCGTTTTTATTGTGCTTCTGCAGTTTTTCCTGTATTTTCTGGAATCAACACTGTCAGTCTTCCTGAAATCTTGATAAATTCCCTGCAAAATATAATAAGCTTTGAAGACATTTTAGGGAATCAGATGCTGCTTATGATATAGTTTAGTAGAGTTGCACTTCTGGGGGCTGATTTTCAGTTTTAAAAGAGAAACTATCAGCATTCTGTATAGTCTTTTATTTTTAATTGTTTATGTGATTTCAGAGGTAATGTGCTTAATCTAATGGTTTAAAAGCTAGAGAGTCTGAAAAAAGGATAGCTAAAGGAAAAGTAAGTGTTTAAATTGATCTGTCTTGAATAAAAAAGTGCATATTATAACCAGAACATAAAAAGAATTTTAATTCTCATCTTATTCAGAGAAGTATGTATGTAATAGTTATGATTATCTATAACAATTCATATTTTAATTTACTATGGAACATAGTCTCTTCTGTGAAATGTATTGAAAGGTTAGATTTTAGGTACTTGGAAGTTTAAGGATAAACTCCTTTAACTTTCCTGAGGTCAGTTTTAGTGAAGTAAGTGACACAGAGCTTGAGAGTTCATGTATTTGTTTCATTTAGATTTAAAGCTCATTTTCTATAGAAGAACTATAGGAATAAGTAATTTAGTTTTGTAAACTCCTTCGTTCTCTTTAATAATTTCCACATATCTTAGAATAATTTAGAGGAACGGTGTTATGAAGTGGGAGAAGCAGTATGCTGCAAAAGAGAAAGTGCATTGATAATTGGAAAACAAGTGTCCCTACTTTGCCCTTAACTAGATGGGTGATGTTTGGGCAAGTTGCTTATCTGCTTCAGTTTCATAACATGAGAATTATAGAGCTGAAAGGGACCCTGGAAGCTATTGAATTCAAACTTCTTATTTTACCGATGAGGAAACTTTGCCCAGACTTTCACTCTAGGAGAGTTGGGACCAAGATGCGGTTTTCTGATTTTCAACTTACTGCTTTCCCATTATACTTTGTGGCTCCTCTAAATCTGTAAAGTGGCGGGGTTGAATTCAAATCCTTCAGAGGTCTTTAACAGCTGAAAAATATTCTTTGACATCAGTTTCATTATAATTTACTGGAGGAAAGTTTGTAGCTTTTATTTATTGGTAAAATAAATGTTTTTTTGAGGAAGCAGTGTGACTCTTTCAAGGTTATGTTATAATTTGTTAAGATAGTCATCTTCATTATTACCAAAAGATTTTTAAGTTTGTTTATGAGCATAGTTAAGTAGTAGTGTACTAGGTGATCTTGTCTTTTTATTGATCTGCATTCTAAAACGCTATTACGAATATGTTAAAAGCTGTGTAAATTATGTAAATAGCAATGTGGTGTCCTGAAGTGGAGGAAACTAGGTGATTGTTTCTCAGAAATTCTTTCTAGGGTGTCTCCCCTGCTCCCCCTGGTTAGATGCCTCTGTTCCTTAGTGTTCTGTTTGTGCATGTGTGCTAAGTCGCTTCAGTCTTGTATGACTCTCTGCAAGCCTGTGGCCCCTAGCTGACAAGACTTCTCTGTCCATGGGATTCTCCAGGCAGGAATATTGGAGTGGGTTACTGTTCCCGCCAAGGGATCTTGCCCACCTAGGGATCGAACTTGCGTCTCTCATGTCTTCTGTGTTGGCATGCGGGTTCTTTACCGCTAGCGCCACCTGGGAAGCATAGTGTTCCGTAGTGTCCTGCAGACAATTCTTGTCTGTTTCATAGCACCTCTGTTGTCATACCTTTTATTATAGACTTTTTTTTTTTTTTTTTTACCTACTCTACAGAAAGGTCTTGAATTCAGAGACTTTCTTTTGTTCATTTCCATATTCTCATTGCATAGTAGGATGTCCTCTATAGAGTTGGCATCTAACAGAATGTTTTGTCAAAGGACTGTTTTTTTTTTTTTAAACTGAATGATTTTATACTTAATATATACATATTTGAGACCCAGGAAGACACTCATTTTAGTATTTTATAGGCAAGTTGTATTTTCAGTTCAGTTCAGTCACTCAGTCGTGTCCGACTCTTTGCGACCCCATGAATCGCAGCACACCAGGCCTCCCTGTCCATCACCAACTCCTGGAGTTCACTCAGACTCACGTCCATCTAGTCAGTGATGCCATCCAGCCATCATCCTCTGCGTCCCCTTCTCCTCTTGCCCCCAATCCCTCCCAGCATCAGAGTCTTTTTCCAGTGAGTCAACTCTTCGCATGAGGTGGCCAAAGTTATATTTTAGAGAGTCATAATAGTAACAGTAATAGCTGAAGTTTAGTGTTTGTACATGTTAATTCATTTAATTCTCATTAACTCTTTGAGGTATATACAGTTATTCTCATTTTGCCTATGAGGAGCCAAAGCCCAGAGAAGTGAAGAAACTTGCCCAGTATGACACACAGTAGTAAATGTTAGAGCTGAGATTTTAATCGTCTGCATTTTAACCACTCGGATATATTGCCCAAGATAAAGAAATTTCATTTTGAGTAATTTCTTAGTTTTTCCTTAACAAATTTTAATTTACTAATCAGTCATTTTGGCTCATTCAGTTTACTGATAAACTTTTTTTTCTTTTTTTGGCATGAATTTTGTATGTGTATGGAGATAGGATTAAAAAAACGAAAAATTCAAAATCAGTTTGTGCAAATCTTAAATTTTATGAAAAATGTTAGAAGTATACTAATGAAAAATCTTATTTTCATGTTTAATAATTAAAGTAGAATGCTGTTTATCTTAATATTTTGGCCTCATAAACTCACTACAGTTGTAACAAATAAACATTAGAATTTGAATGGAGAATTTTCGAAGTCCACTTATTGTGAAGGATTTTAACCTGGTGCATGAGGTGCTCAACAAAATTGAGATGCTTTAGTGGCAGATGATTTAGTGTTCATTATGGAAGGGAAAGGAGGCTTGACTCTCAACCTGGTTCATCTTACAAGAAGTGTTTTTTTAAAACACTTAAAGCTTTAATTACTTTATTTCATACAAAACAGATCTCTTCATAACATGTATTAGTGTATCTAACGAGCGACAGAATTTGAATGGTTTGATAGGAATTTAAAGCATAATGTAGAAAGATGCAGAGCTGAAACAAGTGTGGGTTGTGAAACAAATCTTCTCAATGTGGCTTCATTATTAGATTTGAAATTTGTGAATTTAAAGACGACAGGTTATATACCTCTATTTAAGTTAAAAGGCTTGTATTCTACAAGATGCAGTATAAAGCCAAATATGAGCAGTTTTAGGGGATGACATGGGGCTTCCCAGATGGCTCAGACAGTAAAGAGTCTGCCTGCAGTGTAGGAGACGTGGGTTTGATCCCTAGGTTAGAAAGATCCCTCGAGGAGGGCACAGCAACTCACCTCAGTATTCTTGCCAGGAGAATCCCATGGACAGAGGAGCCCAGGGGGCTACAGTCCATTGGGTCCCAAAGGATTGGACACAGCTGAGCACACACACACACACACGCGTTAAGTGTTTGTTGTGCTCATAAGTTTGTATCTTTCCTGGGAAACTAGTTTAGTTGGTGAAATGACATTCTTCTAGGTTTAAATTAAGCTTTAACCTGGTACTTGCTGTTATTGTTAAATGGCATACATTGTGTTAGCTCTGCCCTCGCCACTATGTATGTGCTTCCTGTCTGATGGTAAATACAGCTATGGTGCCTCTGGAGAATGTCAGGGGATTTGTATGAAGCCAATCAGAGTCATCCTGTCTTTCATAAGACCTGAGGCATGTTTCTTGTTTTTTCTTCTTTTTTGACAAATAGGGTATTTCTGCCTTTTTAAAAAAAAAAACATAGTTTTTCCTATTTCTGTGCACAGATTTTAAAAAAAATCAGTGAATTACTTTGTATATATATTATTTTATATCATATATATATATGAAAGTGAAAGTGTTACTTAGTCGTGTCTGACTCTTTGTGATCACATGGCTCCTCTTGTCTGTGAAATTCTCCAGGCAAGAATACTGGACTGTGTAGCCATTCCCTTCTCCAGGGGATCTTCCCATCTCAGGGACCAAACCCAGGTCTCCTGCATTGCATACGGATTCTTTACCATCTGAGCCACCAGGGAAGCCCATGTATATGTATGTATGTATATAAACTCATTTATTTAAAAGATACATATACTTAATGGTAGGACTTGTTTTAGGAACTTTGTAAATTGTAACTCATTTACTTCTAATGATCATGCAGTAGGTATTATTGAGTCCCTGTTTTACAGATGAGGAAATGGAAGCACAGAGGTTAACTAGTTTAACCAGGGACACATGAGAATCTGTAGTAGAGTCAAGATTCAGACTAGGCTCCTGAATGCATCTCTTTAACAGTTTATGCTATTCTGTCAGCATTATTCCATTGAATTTTATCCACAAAGATACCGAATAGGTGTACTCAGTGTATTTTATTTAACCATTCTTCTTTTGGTAGTGTGTTAATCATGATTCTTTTGCTTACCTGTGATAAAAACTTATCACAAGCTTTGGTAAAGGTAAATAATTTACTGGTTCACATAATTGAGAATAGTAAATATGGAGAAGGATGGAATAGCTTTGGAAGCAGCTTAGCTCCAAAGTCTCAAATGATGTCACTGAGCCTCTTTGACTCCATATCTGGGTTTTTCTAGCCTCTTGCTTCTGGAGCCTCAGTCACATACTCTTTGGCTTAGCAACTATACTTGAAAGACTAACTTTTTCCTGATGTCCACATGCCATCTGGGTTGATGCCGATGTATTGTGATCATCAATTCCTTAACCAGTCATTGGTAGCTGGGAGATGAAGTACAGCAAAGTGGCCACCATGGCTGTAGATAGGATGAGTTGGGGAATCCACAGAAAGCCATGATTAACAGATGCCTGAAGATCACAGATTAGGTGAGTGATAGTTTTCCTGAATAGTGGATCATGGTGAACAAAAACATCTTAACTACTGTATTAGTTGTTTAGGTTATTTCTTTTCTTTTTCTTTAACTTTTCTTTTTGGCTATGCTGCTACTGCTAAGTCTCTTCAGTCGTGTCTGACTCTGTGCGACCCCATAGATGGCAGCCCATCAGGCCCCGCTGTCCCTGGGATTCTCCAGGCAAGAACACTGGAGTGGGTTGCCATTTCCTCCTCCAGTGCATGAAAGTGAAAAGTGAAAGTGAAGTCGCTCAGTCGTGTCTGACTCTTAGCAACCCCATGGACTGCAGCCCACCAGGCTCCTCCGTCCATGGGATTTTCCAGGCAAGAGTACTGGAGTGGGGTGCCATTGCCTTCTCCCTTTTGGCTATAATAGATATTAATATAGTGAATATCTCTGAGTAAAAGTTTCCCCCAACCCCTAACATGATTCTCAGTCATGGAATATCAGGGCAAAAAGTGTAAAACAGTTAAGGGCTTTTGATAACTATTACCAAATTATTATTTAAAGAATTGTATTCAGCTCGTATAGTACTGACATATGAGTTAGGCATGTCTTTTTGAACCAGGGAAGGTTCAACTCATCCTGGGGATTGCTAGGCTTAAATATTGTTAACACAATGCCTTTCAGTTAACAAAAGTTTCCCTGATGGCTAAGAGAGTAAAGAGTCTGCCTCCAATACAGGAGACCCAGGTTTGATCGCTGGGTCAGGAAGATCCCCTGGAGAAGGAAATGGCAACCCACTCCAGTATTCTTGCCTGGAGAATCCCATGGACAGAGGAGCCTGGTGAGCCACAGTCCATGGGGTCACAAAGAGTCAGACACAACTGAGCGACTGACTAACACATGCTTTTTAGTTAACAAAAGGATTGAGATCCTCACACTGAACATATGTCTAATCCAATTTATCAAATGCTTTATTATTTTTCATTCTCACTATTTAAAAATCTTCAAAATTGAAAGATGGTTGCTCCTTGAAAGGAAAGCTATGACCACCCTAGACAGCATATTAAAGAGCAGAGACGTCACTTTGCCAGTAAAGGTCCATATAGTCAAGGCTATGGTTTTTCCAGTAGTCATGTCCAGATGTGAGAATTGGACCATAAAGAAGGCTGAGCACTGAAGAACATGCTTTAGAATTGTGGTGTTGGAGAAAACTCTTGAGAGTCCCTTGGACTGCAAGGAGATCAAACCAGTCAATCCTAAAGGAAATCAACCCTGAATATTCATTGGAAGGACTGATGGTGAATCTCCAATACTTTGGCCACCTGATATGAAGAGCTGATTCATTGGAAAAGACCCTGATGCTGGGAAAGATTGAAGGCAAAAGGAGAAGGAGATGGTAGAGGATGAGATGGTAAAATAGCATCACTGACTCAATGGACATAAATTTGAACAAGGTCCAGGAGACAGTAAAGGACAGGGGAGCCTGGCATGCTGCAGTCCATGAGGTTGCTGAGGCTTTCAGGATCCTGGTTCCTCCATCCAGGATCCACGCCATGCCCCGTGCAGTGGAAGTGAGTCCTAAACACTGGACTGCCAGGGAATTCCTAGATTTTCTTGATTGTAGGGTGGAATAAGAAATAGTAACTGTTTCATAAGGTTGTGAGAATTAAATGTGAAATTTGTGGCATGGAAGGAATGTTATGACCAACCTAGATAGCATATTCAAAAGCAGAGACATTACTTTGCCAACAAAGGTCCATCTAGTCAAGGCTATGGTTTTTCCAGTGGTCATGTATGGATGTGAAAGTTGAACTGTGAAGAAAGCTGAGTGCCAAAGAATTGATGCTTTTGAACTGTGGTGTTGGAGAAGACTTGAGAGTCCCTTGGACTGCAAGGAGATCCAACCAGTCCATTCTAAGGGAGATCAGTCCTGGGTGTTCTTTGGAAGGACTGATGCTAAAGCTGAAACTCCAGTACTTTGGCTACCTCGTGCGAAGAGTTGACTCATTGGAAAAGACTCTGATGCTGGGAGGGATTGGGGGCAGGAGGAGAAGGGGACGACAGAGGATGAGATGGCTGGATGGCATCACCGACTCGATGGACGTGACTCTGAGCGAACTCCAGGAGTTGGTGATGGACAGGGAGGCCTGGTGTGCTGCGATTCATGGGGTCGCAAAGAGTCAGACACGACTGAGTGACTGAACTGAACTGAACAAGTCAGTATATGTTAACTGCTGCTGCTGCTAAGTTGCTTCAGTCGTGTCCGACTCTGCGATCCCATAGATGGCAGCCCACCAGGCTCCTCCATCCCTGGGACTCTCCAGGCAAGAACACTGGAGTGGGTTGCCATTTCCTTCTCCAGTGCATGAAAGTGAAAAGTGAAAGTGAAGTCGCTCAGTTGTGTCTGACTCTACGTGACCCCATGGACTGTAGCCTACCAGGCTCCTCCGTCCTTGGGATTTTCCAGGCAAGAGTACTGGAGTGGGGTGCCATTGCCTTCTCCAATATGTTAACTATTACTATTATATTTAGATACAAGGATACTTTAGAATTAAAAATTTTTCTCCTTTTTAAAATATCAAGAATAGGGAACAGGACCTATCTACATTGAGATCTTTTGGCCAGAGCACACTTGACATAGATTGTCTCCATGGATTGTTGAAGAATTTTAGCAGGGTTGTGTATGACAGAGGCAGATTTTAAGTGATAATTATAGTTGTTAATCTCATTTCTTTTCACTATATAATATTATGGCATTTATTTTACATAAAATTTTTCTTCCTTTGATTTCTTTATTTTACATTTTAAAGATTTGTTTTACTGTACAAAAGCACATGATTTTTTAAAATATCATTTAATGTGTATTGTCATTATTGTTTTCCCTATTGAATAACTAGGATTTTAAAGTTTGTTCTTTAGTTTCTCAGAAATTAATCAGTTGTCAGAGTTCTAGAATTTTATAGAAACCTATTGGCATAGTTTGTTTAATCATTCTGCATGTATTTTTGGACCTAGAGCCTAGCACTGGGAAAAACAAAGATATGTAAAATAATAGTCCTTGCCTCCTAGGAGCGTGGCCAAAGTCTAGTGAGGAAGACTGTAATTCATAACATGTAATTTATACTTAAAAACCACTTTGTGGATCAGATGAAACAGTTCATGAGTTGCCAATTTTTAACTTCTGATATAAACAGAACTCTTGTATAATGGGGCTTCCCTGGTAGCTCAGATGGTTAAGAATCTGCCTGCAATGTGGGAGACCCAGGTTCGATCCCTGGGTCGGGAAGATCTCCTGGAGAAGGGAATGGCAACCCAGTACTTGCCTCCTAGGAGTTTGGCCAAAGTCTAGTGAGGAAGACTGTAATTCATAACATGTAATTTATACTTAAAAAAAATACTTTGTGGATCAGATAAAACAGTCTGTAAGTTGCCAATTTTCAACTTCTGATGTAAATAGAACTATTATATAACATGGTTGTAACATATCCTATATCACGGTGTTATATCCATTGGTCATTTGATTTCTAGGAACAAACTTTAGCAATACAGATTTATTATTAGAAGGATATAGGGCTGAGTATCTCTTAGAACCTAGTTAGACTTCAGGGGACTGAACTGGAAATTCAGGGACCATGGTCGCACTGTTCTCCTGTGGATCGTAGAGCAACCCTTTCTAGGACTGTAAAGGAAGGTTTCTTGAAAATGAAAAGTGAGAAGGAAGGTAATTGTATTTCTATCAGTAGGTGTGAACAGAGTATTCCCTAGAGAAGGGAATTAGCTAGGTTTCCTCCACTTTAACTATTTTCAAATGGTATCATCTTGTTTCAGTTGATAAGTCTTGATTGCTTGTGAGATTGAACTTAATATTTATATCAAAAGCTCAGTCTTCAAAAAATTATTACCGTCTAAGGTTCAAGCACTCTAATTTTACTATGATTCAATTGATTTTATTTTTTAATGTTATGTGGTGCTTTAGTTTTCATTATTGAAGAATAATATTAATGCAGAAAACACACACAGACAAATTGATGCTCAGCGAGCTACTGTAAACCATGGTGTGTGTAACTACCACTCACTCAGTCAAGAAGAGGAACACTAGCAGCATTTGAGAGCTCTCTTCCGCTCTCATCAGTCCTTTACTACCTTCTGCCTCCCTCCAGAGCTGTCGCTGTGCTGTGCTGTGCTTAGTCATTTAGTCGTGTCTGACTCTTAGCGACCCCATGGGCTGTAGCCCACCAAACACTATTCTGACTTAATATGCTTGTTTTTGAACTTAATATAAATGGACTCATGCAATATGTATTTTGTTTGTAGCTGCTTTTGCTTCACATGTTTTTGAGTTTTATCCATGTTAATTCCTTAACCGTAGTTCACTTTCATTGCTCTGTAATATTACTTGTATTCATTTACCACATTTTGTTTATACAGTCTGTTGATAGATGTGGATCGTTTCTACTTCTTGATTATCACTAATAATGCTGTGTGAACATATTTGTACCTGTCTGTTCATATAGTATTAATTTCTATTGAGTTTAGACCTAATAGCAGATTTGCTGGATTATAGGCCTAATATAGTATTAATATATACTGCCAGTTTCCCAAAGTGGTTATAACAATTCACATTCCCATGAACAGTGTATGAGAGTTCCCATTGCTCTGTATCCTCACTGACAATTGGATTGTTATTTATTTCTGGTGTTCTGATGTGAGGTGGTATTTTTGGTTTTCATTTTCCCGGTGAGTTAAAAGGTTTACCATTTTTTCATAAGTTTATTGACTTTTGGATATCTCTTGTGAAGTGCTTATTCACATCTTTTGATCAGTTTTCCTTTGTGTTCTCTTCACAAAAACTAAAATTAATTGAAGGAATTCTTTTTGTATTTTGGATAGGTACTCTTTTTTTTTATTACCTCCCCCAGAGGTTTCTTTGGCCTCCTGCCCCCCTTTATTGTGTTTAAGAAGTATCTCAAATTCATACAAAATGTTTTCCCTTTCTTATCTTAATATGGACATTTACAAGTGTAAATTTCCCTGCAAGCACGCAGTTGATTGATCCCGTTAAGTTTTGATATGTTGTGTTTTTGATTTTACTCATCTCAAGTGTTTTCTGATTTTCCTTTTGATTTGTTCTTTTGGTCTATTATTGATTTAGGAGTATGTTAATTTCCTATATTTGTGAATTTCCTAAATTTCCTTCTGTAACTGATTTCTAATTTTGTTTCATTTTGGTCAGAGGACATATGTGTGTGCTTGCAGTCCTTTTAAATTTGCTGATGCTTGTTTTGTGGCCTAGCATATGGTCTGTCTTAGAGAGTGTTTCATGTGTACTTTAGAAGAACGTGTATTCTACTGTTGAATGGAATATTCTCTAGATGTCTGTTAGGTATAGTTGGTATATTGTGTTTATGTTTCTTTGTTATGTTCTGCTTAGTTCTGTTTGTTATTAAAGGTGAAGCGTTGAAATATTCCAACTAGTGTTGAATAGTGTTTTTCTCCCTTTGTTTCTGTCAGTTTTGTTTCATGTATTTTGAAGCCCTGTTATAAGGTACATATGTATGTTTACAATTCTTTTAAAATGTCTGTGGACATGCCATTTATTTATTGATTGATTGATTTTTACAAAAGTCTGTTGATTTGTTTTGGTTGCACTGGGTCTGCGTTGCTGTGCGTGGGCTCTCCAGCTGCAGAGACCGGGCCCACTCTCCAGTTGCAGTGTGCGAGCTGCTTCTGCAGTGGCCTCCTGTGTTGCAGAGCACAGGCTCCGGGTGTGTGCCCCTCAGTAGTCGTGGCATATCAGCCTCAGTAGTTGGGGCTCTTGGGTTCCTGAGCACAGGCTCAGCGACTGGTGCATGGGCTGGCTTAGCTGCCCTGTGGCATGTGGAATTGTCCTGGACCAGGGGTCGAACCCATGTCCCCTGCATTGCAAGGTGGATTCTTAACCACTGAACCACCAGGGAAACCTCTGTGTCTATAATTTTTTTATCTTACTGATGAACTGACCCTTTTATTGTTATAAGACATCCCTCTTCATTTCTAAAACCATTTTAGAAGTTGTCTGATATTAGTGTATCTGCTTCAGTTTTTCTGTGGTAGTTCTTTGCACAGTGTCTTTTTCTATCCACTTATTTTTATCCTATTTGTGTTTTTGGATCTAAAGTGTGTCTTCTGTAGACAGCATTTAATTTGATCTTGTTCTTTTTTGATTGACTCCTACAGTCCCTGCCTCTTGATTATATTGCTTAATGCATTCACAGTAAATGTTTTTTGGGTATGGTTGGATTTATGTCTGCCATTTTGCATTTTGTTTTCTCTCTGTCTCATGTCTCTGTCCTTCTGTACCTGCATTTCTATTTTCTTTCCATTATTTCCTAGGGTAATGTTTTAATTCCTTTCATGATTTTTATCTTCTTTTGTTATTCTCTTAAGGTTTACATTATAGTCTTATCAGAATTGACTTCAGATTTACATTAACTTAATTCCAACATTATATAGAAACTTTGCTCCTATATAGCTCTACTCCATTCTTCTCTGTTTTGGTTATACATGTTGCTGGGTGCAGTTCAGTTCGGTTGCTTAGTTGTGTCTGAATCTTTGTAACCCCGTGGACTGTACCACGCCAGGCCTCCCTGTCCAGCACCAACTCCGAGAATTTACTCAAACTCATGCCCACTGAGTTGGTGATGCCATCAACCATCTCATCCTCTGTCGTCCCCTTCTCCTCCTGCCTTCAATCATTCCCAGCATCAGGGTCTTTTCCAATGAATCAGCTCTTTGCATCAGGCAACCAAAGTATTGGAGTTTCAACTTCAGCATCAGTCCTTCCAATGAATATTCAGGACTGATTTCCTTTAGGATGGACTGGTTGGATCTCCTTGCAGTCCAAGGGACTCTCAAGAGTCTTCTCCAACACCACAGTTCAAAAGCATTAATTCTTCGGTGCTCAGCTTTCTTCACAGTCCAACTCTCACAGTCATACACGACTACTTGAAAAACCGTAGCCTTGACTAGACGGACCTACCTTTGTTGGCAAAGAAATGTCTCTGATTTTTATTTTATTTTTATGTATTTATTTATTTATTTTTCAATAAATTTATTTATTTTAATTGGAGGTTAGTTACTTTACAATATTGTATTGGTTTTGCCATATATCAACATGAATCCGCCACGGGTGTACACGTGTTCCCCATCCGGAACCCGTCTCCCTCCTCCCTCCCCCTTTCCTCCCTGTACCATCCCTCTTGGTCATCCCAGTGCACCAGCCCCGAGCATCCTGTATCATGCATTGAACCTGGACTGGCAATTCATTTCATATATGATATTATACATGTTTCAATGCCATTCTCCCAAATCATCCCACCCTCTCCCTCTCCCACAGAGTCCAAAAGACTGTTCTATACATCTGTGTCTCTTTTGCTGTCTCAGGGTTACCGTTACCATCTTTCTAAATTCCATATATATGCGTTAGTATACTGTATTGGTGTTTTTCTTTCTGGCTTACTTCACTCTGTATAATAGGCTCAAGTTTCATCCACCTCATTAGAACTGATTCAGATGCATTCTTTTTAATGGCTGAGTAACACTCCATTGTGTATATGTACCACAGCTTTCTTACCCATTCATCTGCTGATGGACATCTAGGTTGCTTCCATGTCCTAGCTATTATAAACAGTGCTGTGATGAACATTGGGGTACATGTGTCTCTTTCAATTCTGGTTTCCTTGGTGTGTATGCCCAGCATGGGATTGCTGGGTCATAAGGCAGTTCTATTTCCAGTTTTTTAAGGAATCGCCACACTGTTCTCCATAGTGGCTGTACTAGTTTGCATTCCCACCAACAGTGTAAGAGGGTTCCCTTTTCTCCACACCCTCTCCAGCATTTATTGCTTGTAGACTTTTGGATCGCAGCCATTCTGACTGGCGTGAAATGGTACCTCTCTGATTTTTAATATGCTGTCTAGGTTCATCTGAACTTCTCTTCCAAGAATCAAGTGTCTTTTAATTTCATAGCTGCAGTCACCATCTGCAGTGATTTTTGGAACCCCCAAAAATAAAGTCTGCCACTGTTTCCCGATCTATCTGTGATGAAGTGATGGGACCAGATGCCATGATCTTTGTTTTCTGAATGTTGAGTTTTAACCCAGCTTTTTCACTCTCCTCTTTCACTTTCATCAAGAGGCTCTTTATTTCTTCTTCACTTTCTGCCATAAAATTGGTGTCATCTGCATATCTGAGGTTATTGATATTTCTTCCGGCAATCTTTGATTTCAGCTTGTGCTTCTTCCAGCCCCGTGTTTCTCATGATGTACTCTGCATATTAGTTAAATAAGCAGAGTGACAATATACAGCCTTGACGTATTTGTCCTTTTCCTATTTGGAACCAGTCTGTTGTTCCATGTCCAGTTCTAACTGTTGCTTCTTGACCTGCATACAGATTTCTTAAGAGTAAGGTCAGGTGGTCTGGTATTCCCATCTCTTTCAGAATTTCCACAGTTTATTGTGATCCACATAGTCAGTGGTTTTGGCATAGTCAATAAAGCAGAAATAGATGTTTTTCTGGAACTCTCTTGCTTTTTCCATGATCCAGCGGATGTTGACAATTTGATCTCTGGTTCCTCTGCCTTTTCTAAAACCAGCTTGAACATCAGGAAGTTCACGGTTCACGTATTGCTGAAGCCTGGCTTGGAGAATTTTGAGCATTACTTTCCTAGCATGTGAGATGAGTGCAAGTGTGTTGTAGTTTGAGCATTCTTTGGCATTGCCTTTCTTTGGGGTTGGAATGAAAACTGACCTTTTCCAGTCCTGTGGCCACCGCTGAGTTTTCCAAATTTGCTGCCATATTGAGTGCAGCACTTAACAGCATCATCTTTCAGGATTGAAATAGCTCAACTGGAGTTCCATCACCTCCACTAGCTTTGTTTGTAGTGATGCTTCCTAAGGCCCACCTGACTTCACATTCCAGGATGTCTGGCTCTAGGTGAGTGTTCACACCATCATGATTATCTAGGTGGTGAAGATCTTTTTTGTACAGTTCTTCTGTGTATTCTTTCCACCTCTTCTTAATCTGTTCTGCTTCTGTTAGGTCCATACCCTTTCTGTCCTTTATTGAGCCCATCTTTGCATGAAATGTTCCAAGGGAACTTTCTTGAAGAGATCTCTAGTCTTCTCATTGTATTGTTTTCCTCTATTTCTTTGCACTGATCACTGAGGAAGGCTTTCTAATCTCTTCTTGCTATCCTTTGGAACTTGGCATTCAAATGGGTATATCTTTCCTTTTCTCCTTTGTTTTTTGCATCTCTTTCTTTTCACAGCTATTTGTAAGGCCTCCTCAGAGAGCCATTTCACTTTTTTGCATTTCTTTTTCTTTGGGATGGTCTTGCTCCCTGTCTCCTGTACAATGTCACGAACCTCCGTCCATTGTTCATCAAGCACTCTATCAGATCTAGTCCCTTAAATCTATTTGTCACTTCCACTGTATAATTGTTAGGGATTTGATTTAGGTCATACCTGAATGGTCTAGTCGTTTTCCCCATTTTCTTCAATTTGTCTGAATGTGGCAATAAGGAGTTCATGATCTGAGCCACAGTCAGCTCCGGTCTTGTTTTTGCTGACTGTATAGAGCTTCTCCATCTTTGGCTGCAAAGAATATATAATCAGTCTGATTTCAATGTTGACTATCTGGTGATGTCCACATGTAGAGTTTTCTCTTGTGTTGTTGGAAGAGGGTGTTTGCTATGACCAGTGTGTTCTCTTGGCAAAACTCTATTAGCCTTTGCCCTGCTTCATTCCGTCTGCAGAGCCAAATTTCCTGTTACTCCAGGTGTTTCTTGACTTCCTACTTTTGCAATCCAGTCCCCTATATTGAAAAGGACATCCTTTTTGAGTGTTAGTTCTAGAAGATCTTGTAGGTCGTCATAGAACCGTTCAACTTCAGCTTCTTCAGCATTACTGGTTGGGGCATAGACTTGGATTACTATGATATTGAATGGTTTGCCTTGGAAATGAACAGAGATCATTCTCTCATTTTTGAGATTGCATCCAGGTACTGCATTTTGGACTCAATTTTATTAACTATGATGGCTACTCCATTTCTTCTAAGGGATTCTTGCCCACAGTAGTAGATATAAACTCCAGAATAAATTGTTACAATTACTTTATGTAATTTAAAGTCTTTTTTAAAGAAACTGAGATAAGAAAACATATTTATAGTTTTTGTACTAACCTTATTATATCTGGTTCTCTGTTTCCTCATGTAGATTTGATTTATAACATATGATGTTATTTCCTTACTTCAGTAATTTTTTTCCAACTGTCCTTGTGCTGTTATTGTCAGATATATTGCATATTCTGTATGTTATATCTCACCATGCATTTGCATTTATGTTGTATGTGTAGTTGCTTTTATTTTATTTATTATTGTGCAGTTGCTTTTAAAATTAGGTGAGAAGAAATATGCAGTTATGTTCTCTTTATTAGCATACATGTTTTCTCATTTGCTTATTTTTTATAATTCCTTATTTTTCATTGATATTCTGTATTTGACAAGTCCTTATAGTAATACCTTCCTTTAATTATTTAAACTTCAGCTTCTTCAGTGTTACTGGTTAGGGCAAAGGCTTGGATTACCATGATATTGAATGGTTTGCCTTGGAAGCGAACAGAGATCATTCTGTTGTTTTTGAGATTGCATCCAAGTACTGCATTTTGGACTCTCTTGTTGACCATGATGGCCACTCCATTTCTTCTAAGGGATTCCTGCCCACAGTAGTAGATATAATGGTCATCTGAGTTAAATTCACCCATTCCAGTCCATTTGAGTTTGCTGATTCCTAGAATGTCGATGTTCAATCTTGCCATTTCCTGTTTGTCTACTTCCAATTTGCCTTGATTCATGGATCTAACATTCCAGCTTCCTATGCAATATTGGTCTTTACAGCATTAGACCTTGCTTCTGTCACCAGTCACATCCACAACTGGGTATTGTTTTTGCTTTGGCTCCGTCCCTTCATTCTTTCTGGAGTTATTTCTCTACTGATCTCCAGTAGCATATTGGGTACCTACCGACCTGGGGAGTTCCTCTTTCAGTATCATATCATTTTGCCTTTTCATACTGTTCATGGGGTTCTCAAGGCAAGAGTACTGAAGTGGTTTGCCATTCCCTTCTCCAGTGGACCACGTCTAGTCAGGACTATGGTTTTTCCAGTGGTCGTGTATGGATGTGAGAGTTGGACTGTGAAGAAAGCTGAGTGCCGAAGAATTGATCCTTTTGAACTCTGGTGTTGGAGAAGACTCTTGAGAGTCCTTTGGACTGCAAGGAGATCCAACCAGTCCATTCTAAAGGAGATCAGTCCTGGATGTTCATTGGAAGGACTGATGGTAAAGCTGAAACTCCAATACTTTGGTCACCTCATGCTAAGAGTTGACTCATTGGAAAAGACTCTGATGCTGGGAGGGATTGGGGGCAGGAGGAAAAGGGGACGACAGAGGATGAGATGGCTGGATGGCATCACCGACTCAATGGACATAAGTTTTAGTGAACTCTGGGAGCTGGTGATGGACAGGGAGGCCTGGCGTGCTGCAATTCATGGAGTCGCAGAGAGTCGGACACGACTGAGCGACTGAACTGAACTGAATTATTTAAACATGATTTTCTTTAGTTCTTTGAATATATTTATAATAGCTGCTTTGAACTCTTTGTCTGATGAATCCAACATCTGGACCCTCTCAAAGTCATGTGCAGTCTACCAGCGATGACTGGTTTTCACCTTGTTCTCTTTGCCTCTTTCCCTGATCTCCACATAAACTTTTGGCTGGTCTGCCTCTATAGCTGTCATACCTAGCTGTCAGCCTCCACTAACTGCTAACTGATTGCTCTATTGTTTTCACCAATATCCCAGGGCATGATCACAGTAAGTCAGATCTCTATAGACGCTAACAAGTTTGCTAAATTGCCAGCCTTTGAGACTTGGGCTTATTACCCTGAGGAATCTTCCTGCCTTTTTCTTTGTCTAGTTCCCTCCGTTAAACTTTTAGCTGGTTTGCAGTTTTGCATGTTACTACTGTCATGGAACTACCAGCTTTCTTTTAGTTATTCACTCCCAAGATCTCCATAGTTTTGGACGTTGCCCTTTATTTATTTTTTTTGCCGTCTCTACAGTGTTTTATTAGCCTCACGCCCATCATTTCAGTCAGTCCCACAGACCAAGCAGTCAGATCCAATGGTGTTGCTTGAAAACTTCCGTGTAGGGAGAAAAAAATTTTCTTTCCACTTTAAAAAAAAAATCTTTTTGCTTTCTGCACACTGACATAGAGGTAAAAGAAAATGACTGCAACTTAAATATGAAAGAACTCTTTACAATTAAATCCACAAGTTTACACATGTATCTCAATCACGTGTCAGTGAAAAATCACCAACTATTTCAAAACAGGAAAAATTATATGACAGAAGAAACAAAAAACTTGATAAAAAATATATCTCGGTATGAAAAGTACTGTGTCTTGGTGTCTTCACATCCTCCTCTTCTGCGTACTTATATACAACACATTGTTTCCTTGGATAAATGCATCCCCGTATGTATTCTTCAGCTGTCCATTTACATACTCCTCTGTCTGCTCCAAGACTATATTCATGTAGCCATCCAGGCAAGCCAGGACCCCTCGATAATCCACTCCCGAATTTAGCTTCACCACAACTGGTCGCCCAGTGATCTGCTTCAGGAAGTCACTGGGCGTTTGCTTCCACAGACTCATTGTAGCAATCCTGATCAGAAACCTCGCGGCCGGGATCCGAACCCTTACTCCGGTCACCCCACAAGCCCAGCCTCCGCCCGGACGTTGCCCTTTAAAATGAATTTTCCCACAGTCTGTTCCAAGTAAAGTAATTCCATTAGGTGGAGGACAGAGCTTTCTGTTCTTAACTGTCTACCTTTTCCCCTGGGAGGACCCTCTACCTTGCCTTAGTGAAATTAGGGTCAGAGGCAAAGAGATCACTTCACTTTGAAGGGACACTGCTCTCAGAGTAGAGCACGTACTTTTAACTTGCCCCTTCTGGTAAAGAACCTCTGTTTTAGGAGTGCGATTGGGACTTAATACTTTTGGCTTACTACACTGGAAAAAGAGCTTTTCTGCCTTATACGTGGGCGCTGGTTGGGTGAAGGGACTCTTTTACTCTTCTTACGTGGGCCTGCCTGGCATAGCGTTTCTGCAGCATGGAGGTGGGGGAGTGGGGCAGGTGGGAGATGCCAGCAGCGTTCCCCTCCAAGGGTGAAATTCATTCCTAGGCTGGAATGTGGGAGCTCCTGCAGCACCTGTTTGGTGTAGAACATTGGAGTTATCCTGAGTTGTGGGGTGTAATTGAAAGTGGTTTATGGCTCATATGTCATGGATACTTGCTGTTCTCACCTCTGTTTAATGTTTTCTTGAATAAATGTTCTTTTTTTTATTTGCTATGTGTCCTTGAGACAATTTTCAGAGACATTAAATGGTTGACTTTAAAAATTTTCTTTCTACCAGTTTAGTTCAGTCAATTCAGTCACTCAGTCATGTCCGACTCTTAGCGACCCCATGGACCGCAGCACACCAGGCTTGCCTGTCCATCAACAACTCCCAGAACTTGTTCAAACTCATGTCCATCGAGTTGGTGATGCCTTCTAACCATCTTATCCTCTGTTGTTTCCTTCTCTCACCTTCAGTCTTTCCTAGCATCAAGGTCTTTTCCAGTGAGTCAGTTCTTCACATCAGGTGGCCAAAGTATTGGAGTTTCAGCTTCAGCATCAGTCCGTCCTTCCAATGAATATTCGGGACTGATTTCCTTTAGGATGGACTGGTTGGATTTCCTTGCAGTCCAAGGGCCTCTCAAGAGTCTTCTCCAACACCACAGTTCAAAAGCATCAATTCTTTGGCCCTCAGCTTTCTTTATGGTCCAACTCTCACATCTTATACATGACTACTGGAAAAACCATAGCTTTGACTAGACGGACTTTTGTTGCCAAAGTAATGTTTTACTAGAGAAATGGTCCACCTAGCTCATCATGCCACTATTCTTGAAGTCTCACTCTCCCATGTTATCTTTCAGCTTTTTTGTTATGCTTTTCATATTTAGGTCTGTAATCATTAGGAAGTTGATTTTTTTCTGTGTGGTGTTGGATTGAAATAGTTTTCATTTTCCTATGACTGTCCTGATATCAGAGCACAATTTACTGAAAAGAATTGTTCTTTCACACTGTTTTCCTTTTTTTTGTAAGTCAAATGTCTATGCCCAGCAACAGGTCTGTGTCTAGGCTTTATATTCTATATTATGTTTGTCTTTTTTGTGTGTGTGCTGGTATCATGTTTTATTATTACTATAGTTTTATAATTAGGTTGATAGTCAATAAAATACTTTTGCTGCTTTTTGATAGGTGGAATTTTAAAGATATTTTTCCAACATTTCCATCTCAATTATTCAGTGAACTGCTAATCTAGAAAGTGATGTGAAGGGATTTTGCAGGTGTAATTAAAGTTACTAATCAACAGACCTTAAAATAGATTATTTTGGATTATTTGGTTGGGTCCTGTATAATCAGACAAGCCCTTAAAAATAGAAGAGTCAGAAGCAAAGAAGACAGAAGAGGGAAGCAAAAGAGAAGGGGCAGAAGGAGAGATCAGAGGGATTTACTCAGAAGCATTGAATAGGACTTAACCTGCTGTTACTGCCTTTGAAAGGCGGTGATCATGGGTCAGGGAGTGTAGGCAGTCTCTAGAAACTGAGGCCAAACCCCACTTGAGGGGTAGCAGGGGAATGGGGCCTCTGTCCTGCATCTGCTTGGCACTGATTGTTGTCAACCTGGACCATCCTAAACAAACCTGGAAATATATTCTCTCCTAGAGTGTCTGGACAGGGACACAGCTTGGCTGATACCTTGATTCATTCTTGTGAAACTCGAAGGAGAGAACCAGCTGAGCTGTGATGTGCCAAGATATCTGACCCATAGAACTTGGAGATAATAAATGGGTGCTTTAAGCTGATAAGTGTATAGTTAACTTGTTAGGACAGCAGTGGACACTTTATTTTAGATTTTCTTCAAAATTGCTTTGGCTGTTTTTGGCTAAGTTAAAAAATCAAACACCCATCTGTTGGGACTTTCATTGAGATAACACTGAATATATTGATTATATCTTTACAATAATGAGTGTTACAAAAGGCAATGCCAGAGAATGTTCAGAGAATGCCAGAGAATGTTCAGAAGTTATGTATGCATAACTTCTGTGCCAAGTACATCATGCGAAATGCCAGGCTGGATGAATAACAAGCTGGAATCAAGATTGTTGTGAGAAATATCAGCAATCTCAGATATGCAGATGATACCACTCTAATGGCAGAAAGTGAAGAGGAATTAAAGAGCCTCTTGATTGAAGGTGAAAGAGGAGAGTGAAAAAGCTAGTTTAAAACTCTGTTCAAAAAACTAAGATCATGGCATCCAGTCCCATCATTCATGGCAAATAGATGGGGGAAAATGTGGAAACAGTGTCAAGTTTTATTTTCTTGGGTGCCAAAATCACTGCAGATGTGACTGCAGCCATGAAATTAAAACAACACTTACTCCTTGGTGAAAAGCAATGACAAACCTAGATAGTGTATTAAAAAGCAGAGACCTCAATTTGACAGCCAAAGTTCGTATAGTCAAAGCTAGGGTTTTTCTAGTAGTCATGTACAGATATGAGCATTGGACCATAAAGAAGACTGAGCACTAAAGAATCGATGCTTTAGAATTGTGCTGGAGAAGACTCTTGAGAGTCACTTGGACAGCATGGAGATCAAACCAGTCAATCCTAAAGGAAATCAGTCCTGAGTATTGATTGGAAGGACTGATGCTAAAGCTCCTGTACTTTGGCCACCTCGTGTGAAAAGCTGACTCATTCCACTTTGATGCTGGAAAAAGTGCAGGCAAGAGAAGTGGGTGGCAGAGGTTGAGATGGTTAGATAAGCATCACTGATTCAATGGACATGAGTTTGAGCAAACTCCAGGAGATAGTGAAGGACAGGGAAGCCTAGTGTGCTGCAGTCCATGGGGTTTCAAACAGTGGGACACAGGTTAGTGACTGAACAAAATAATTTATGCCTGTAGTGTATTCCTGCCATCTTAATAATGTTTTATAGTTTTCTCTGTAATAAACTTGCATAATTATTGTTGCATTTCTAGGTATTTTTACTTTTTGATGTTATTGTAAATAAGATACCTATTTTAGTTTTATTATTCTTTGTTTATTGATGATATGTGGAAATTCAGTTAATTTTTGCATTTGACTTGATAACGACCAACTTTGGTTATAATTCTGATAATTTATCTTAGCTAGATTTGTTTTCTATAAACATATGGCCTATGAATGATAATTTCATTTCATCTTTTCCAATCCTTATATGTATTTGTTTTTTACAGCCTTGTGGTGACTACGACTTCTAGTACGGTGTTGAATAGATTGGTTATTATGGGAATACTTGTATTGTTACTAATTTTAGAAGTAGGGGGGAGAATTTTTCAGTATTTCACAATTTATTATATGGGTATTTTGGATCTGCCCTTTTTCAGATCAAGGAAATTCCTTTCTATTACTAGTTACTAGTTTTTTGTTGTTGTTGTTTGTTTAAATCACAAATGGATATTAAATTTTATCAGATGCTTTTTCTGCATCTTTTTGGACAATCTAATTTTTTTCCAGGTTTTTTTTTTTTTTTAATGTGATGGATATTATTTTATTGCTCTTGAAGTGTTAAACCAACCTTGTTTTCCTGGACTAAACCCAATGTAGTTTTGAGCTCTTATTTTTCTACAAATTAATTTACTGATCTTTGTTTAGTATTTTTCACCTATGTTCATGAATGAGATAGGTCTATTACTTCTTACAGATTTGTTCTCTAGATTTTGGAACAGCTCATGGGAGCTGTATTTCCCAATTTGGGGCATTTTGATAACAGGTTGTGTCTTTCATGTGCTAAAAATAAATTTTACTGACTATAAGACACCTTATACTTTCCTACCTTGATTATCTGGAATATGTTACTCTGTTTTCTTGTGGCATAAACTATTGCCTTTGAAAATTAGATGTTGGCCTTCTGGGCTGAATTCTTAAGTGTACATGGTGCTCTTTCAGTAAGCAGTTTTATTTTTTTTAACTTTTAAGAAAGCTTTCTTGAATTGTGGTTTTTACTATTTATTCTGGTATGGTAGTGCTCTTTAAAGACTTGTTTTCTGAATGTTGGATCCCTGTTACCTCATTAAGTAGTTGCTTTGTCTTATCTTTTTAATCTCTTCATTTCTTTTGATTTCAGAAATGTTGCTCCTTTTTCTTATTTCCTTAAAGCATTATCTTTTTTCTTGGATTCATTCAGGCTTAATTTTCATTTCTGAAAATGTTAGGTTTTATATCAAGGTAACATTGGCTTTATAAAAATGAGTTGGGAAGTACCTTTTCTTTTACCATTTTCTCAAGTAATTTATATAAGAAGGGTGTTAGAGCATCATTAAAATACTTGGTAGAATTCACTGAAGCATCCTAGACTTGGAATTTTCTCTGTGAAATTTTAAGTAGATGGCTTCAGTTTCTATAATGTCATAATGCTCTTTAGAATTTTAATTTTCACATCAGTTTTGGTAAATTGTGTCTTCTAGGAATCCCTTCATTTTATGTAAAATTTCAAATGTGTCTGCATAAAATTGTAAATAATACTCTCGTGATCTTTCTTTGTCTAGAGTCTATTGTGATGTCTTTTTCATTCCAGATGGTCACTGTCTGTGTCTTGTCTGTCTTCTTGATCCATCTTACCAGTTTATGCCTTTACGTGGAACCGTCTTTTAGTTTGTTCACTGGGCTATGGTTTATTCAGAAGTATCTTGCTTAATCTTTAAACATGAGGTATTTCTAAATGTTTTTTTCTTACTAATTTCTATCAACTCCATCATAGTAAGAAGTAAATCTATAAGATTTCAATTTTTAAAAATTTGAGACTTAACTTTATGGCAGAGATATAGTCTGTCTTGGTAAATATTCCTTATATAGGGCTAAGATTTTTTTTTTTATTGGCTGTGGTTACTAGATGCCATGTAATATGTGTATCAGTTATATCCAGTTTGTTGCTTTTTAAAATGGTTATCATTACTTTTTGAATTTGCTCTTATTCAGAGAAAAGTTTGTTAAAATGTCCAGAAAACAATTGTAGCTTTGTCTGTTTCTCTGTATAGTTTCTGTCATTTGCTTTATATATTTCAAATATGTTACATAGGTGCTTAGAAATTAAGCATTTTTGTTTCTACCTGCTAAAACAAACCTTTTATTAACAGGAAATGTCTGATAACAATAATAATGCATATTTCCTAATAGAGTACTTTATTAAGGGGTTTCCCTGGTGGGTCAGTGGTAACAAATCCGCCTGCCAGTGCAGGAGACATGGGTTCGATCCCTGGGTTGGTAAGATCCACTGGAGAAGGAAATGGGAACCCAGTCCAGTATTCTTGCCTAGGAAATCCTATGGCTAGAGGAACCTGCTGTGCTACAGTCCATGGAGTCACAAAAAAGTCGTATATGACTTGGCGACTAAACAACAGTCTAGTGTTGTGACAGATAATGTTAGCTTCAGGTCTTAAATGTTTGCATGGTATATCTTTTTCTATCCTATTATTTGCGACTTTTGGTTATAGAAATTGTAAGTCTCTTGTAAGTAGCATAAGTTCTTTTTAAAAAATGGGCTTGACCATGTTTATGTTTTAATTGGAACATTTAGTAAGTTTACATTCATTATACTTACTGATATACTTGAGTTTAAATAGATATTTCTAATAAGTGATTTCTAGTTATACTGTTTCTTTGAACTTTCTTTCATTCTCCTTTTCTGCCTTTGGATGATGATGATGATGATGATGATGATGAATATTTTGTCACTGTGAGATATTACTTCCTTGACCAAGGATCAGAGTCAAGCTCCATGCATTGGGAGGGCAAAGTTATCTCCCACAATTGGCTTAATAATATCCTAATCTGTTTTTCTTTGTTTGTTTATTGGTTGGCTGATTCTTGGTGGTTTTATGTATTTAAGTGGTTGTCCTAGAAATTGAAAATGCTTTCTTGATTTGTTAAAGTATTATATGTCTCAGTACATTTTCTTCTTCATCAGCATAGCAACTTCAGAAGATATTAACTGTGCCCTTCCCTCTCGTGGACTATATGCTGTTTACCGCTCTGTAGTTTAGTTCCATGTACGCTTTTGAGCACCCAAAAGATATTAGTGTTTTATATAGTTACGTTGAGTTTTTATTTTCTTTGTGTTTACTTTTTTTTTTTTTTAGCTGAATTGATTTTCTGTTTTCCTAAAGAATACTCTTATAATTTTGGAGTCTGTCTGGTGAGGAATTGTTTGGGATTGCTTCTCTGATAATGTCTTTTTTCCATGTTGATTCTTGAAAGTGTTTTTGTTTGTTGTTTTTTTGGCTGGACATGGGGAATCTAGGTAGGGAGTTAGTTGGTTTGGCCAAAAAGTTTGTTTGGTGTTTGCTGTACGATGGTTCTAGTAGCAATTTTGTTAGATTGTGTTGTAACAGCTGTCCTATCAGTGCTCATTTTTTAAAAAAGCCTTATCAGAATTGGTGAATTTTTGTATAGCCTTTTTAGTATTGAAGATGGAAGAAAGACAACATTTTTGGCATGTTGTGCTTTATATTTAAAGAAAACTGAAAATGCAACACTGAAAAAAAGATTTATGTAGTGTGTGGAGAAGGTGCTATGACTGATGGAGCACATCAAAAGTGGTTTGCAAACTTTTGTGCTAGAGATTTCTTGCTTGATGATGCGCCTCCATTGAGTAGACCAGTTGAAGTTGATAGTGATCAAATTGGGACATTAATTGAGAACAGTCAACGTTATACCATGCTGGAATAGCCAACAGACTCAAAACATTCAAATCAACCAACCATTGAAAATCATTTGCACCAGCTTGGTTATGTTAATCCCTTTGATGTTTGGGTTCCACATAAGTTAAGGGGGTGCAGGAACGGGAACCTCCTTGACCATATTTGTGCTTATGATTCTCAACTTAAACATAACGAAAATGTTCTGGTTTTAAAACAAATTGTGACAGATGCTGAAAGTGTAAGCTGTACAAAAATGTGGAATGGAAGAGATCGTGGGGCAAGCAAAATGAATCTCCACCAACCACAGTGAAGACTGGTCTTGAACGTGGTGTTGTGTATGTGGTAGGATTGGAAGGGAGGACTCTGTTATGAGCTCCTTCAGGAAAACCAAATGTTTAATTCCAACAAGTACTGCTCCCAATTAGGCAAACTGAAAGCAGCACTCAACAGAAAGTGTCTGGAATTAGTCAACAGAAAATGCATAACCTTCTATCAGAGTAACACAAGATGAGGAGCAGACAAAATCTGTTACAGGCTGACTGAGAAGTTCTGATTCATCCACCATATTTACCAGATATTGCACCTTTGGATGTTCATTTATTTTGGTCTGTATAGAATTTTCTTAATGGAAGATTGTAAAAGGCACATGAAACAGTTCTTTGCTCAAAAGATAAAAAGTTTTGGGAAGATGAATTATTAAGTTGCCTCAAAAATGGCAGAAGGTAGCAGAACAAAACAGTGAATGTTGTTAAATATGTTGTTCAATAAAGTTCTTGGTGAAAGTGAAAAATATGTCTTTTATTTTTACTTAAAAACCTAAAGGAGCTTTTTGGCTACCCCAATATTTTCATTTAGCACGTTGAGTGTTACACCATTGAGACCTGGTTTCCATTGTTTGTGTTCAGAGATCAACTGTCAGTCCTGTTGTTGCTGCTTTGATGGAATCCTGCTTGTAGTGTCTTTGCCCCTCAGGTTTTGGGGGGTTTATCACTGCAGATGGTGACTGCAGCCATGAAAGTAAAAGATGCTTACTCCTTGGAAGGAAAGTTATGACCAACCTAGATAGCATATTCAAAAGCAGAGACATTACTTTGCCAACAAAGGTCCGTCTAGTCAAGGCTATGGTTTTTCCAGTGGTCATGTATGGATGTGAGAGTTGGACTGTGAAGAAGGCTGAGTGCCGAAGAATTGATGCTTTTGAACTGTGGTGTTGGAGAAGACTCTTGAGAGTCCCTTGGACTGCAAGGAGATCCAACCAGTCCATTCTGAAGGAGATCAGTCCTGGATGTTCATTGGAAGGACTGATGGTAAAACTGAAACTCCAATATTTTGATCACCTCATGCTAAGAGTTGACTCATTGGAAAAGACTCTGATTGGGGGCAGGAGGAGAAGGGGACGACAGAGGATGAGATGGCTGGATGGCATCACTGACTCAATGGACGTGAGTCTGAGTGAACTCCAGGAGTTGGTGATGGACAGGGAGGCCTGGTGTGCTGCGATTCATGGGGTTGCAAAGAGTCGAACACGACTGAGTGACTGATCTGATCTGATCTGATTTTTGGTTTTCAAGCAGTTTTACTGGGATATATCTAGGTACACTCTCCCTTGTTCTCCTTGGTGTTTGTATGACTTCTTAGGTCTGTGACTTGGGACTGCACTATCAGTGCCACTAGCCATGTGTGGCTGTTTATTTAATTATCATTAGTTGAACTGATTATCAGTAGTTAAACGTTAACAATTAGTTAAAAATCCATTTATTCACATTTCAGGTTCTCAGTAGCCACATGCGGTTATTGGCTGCCTTATTGGCAGGTGGATGACATATCCATCGTTGCTGAAAGTTTTCTTGAACAGCACTGTTGAGGGGCTTTCTAAAGTTTTGTAAAATTCTCATCCCATATCACTTCCCATAGTGTTCCTGTCCTGTTGTCTTCTCTTCTTTTGGGACTCCAGTTTACATGTGTTAGACCTTCTTATCTTGCATCCTCTGTTTCTTATGCCCTTTCCTGTATTTTCATCATCATATTCTTGTGTGTGTTTTTAAAATTGTATTTCTGAGCTATTTCCTAGTTCATTAATTCTCTAAAGCTATATCTAATATGCATCAAGCTTGTCAACTGAGTTGGTTTAGGTTCTTTTGCTTGTTAGTTCTAGGAGCCAGTTTGGTTTTCTTTCTAGTTTCAGGCTCTCTGCCAGAGTTCTCAGTCTTACTCTTCAGCACAGTTATTTAAAACTCTGTGTCTGATAACTTAATTATCTAGATCCCTTTGGGTCATGCTTCATTTGCTTTTCAGTTATGTTATTTTTTTGGGTTTCTCTCTCTTTTTTTTAAATTGGCAACTATAGAACTATTTTGGGGCCTTTTAATAGAATGATAGCAATCTTCTGTGACAGAGAATTTATAAGTCATTTAATTTTGGCAAAAATATAGGGGCATTATAAATCTCAGGTTTCTTGATCTACTTTTAAGGATTAAGATTAGAAGCTGAACTTCATTTAATCCCAGTCATTCTTGCTCCAAGATTGGGATACCAGTTCAAAGTTTGGAGGTGCTCTGCATTTCATTTTTTCTCTGGCTAGCTCAGTGATAGGACTTTCCTGATGGCTCAGTGGTAAAGAATCTGCCTGACTGTGCAGAAGATGTGAGTTTGATCCCGGGGTCAGAAAAATCTCCTGGAGAAGAAACAGCAACCCACTCCACTGTTCTTGCCTGGGAAACCCCATGGACAGAGGAGCCTGGTAAGGCTGCAGTCCATGGAGTCAGAAAGAGTTGGACATGACTTAGTGACTAAACAACAACAAGCTCAATGATGCTGGCAGAGTTTTGTTTAGATTCTCAGCATCTAAGTCACTAATTTTGGAATCAACAGATGCCTCCAGAGGCAGGAAAGCCTATATACCAAATCCCTCTGGAATGTCGTTTCCTGAATTTTGGACTGATGTTCTTTATTGCCTTATGTCTATAAGCAGACTTTTCTTTTTAAAATTTAGTCCAGTTTTTCAGGTTTCCTCAGTCAGAAGATTGGTGTGATGTACCTAATCATGACTAGAAACAGAAAGTTCTCTTTTTCTATAATTTTTTAAGTTTAATGTTTATTACAGTGTACTTGATTTACAGTGTTGTGTTAGTTTCTGCTGTAAAATGAAGTGAATTAGTTATATCCACTCTTCTAGATTTTAGTCCTGTGTTGGTCATTACAGAGTTTTGAGTAGAGACTTCCTGTGCTATATGGTAGGTTCTTATTAGTTATCTGTTTTATTGTGGTTTAGAAGGTAAAGAGTTTGCCTGCAGTGTGGGTACCCAGCTTCAATCCCTGTGTTGGGAAGATCCCCTGGAGAAGGAAATGGCAGCCCACTCCAGTATTCTTGCCTGGAGAATCCCATGGACGAAGGAGCCTAGCAGGCTATAGTCCATGGGGTTGCAAAAAGTCAGATGTGACTGAGCGACTTCACTTTGACTTTTCTTTTTTTGTGTATAGTGGTGTGTATATGTCAGTCCAATCTCCCAGTGTATCCTTCTTACCGCTCTTTTCACCCTTGAACGGTTCTATGAAGACCTACAAGACCTTTTAGAACTAACACCCAAAAAAGATGTCCTTTTCATTATAGGGGACTGGAATGCAAAAGTAGGAAGTCAAGAAACACCTGGAGTAACAGGCAAATTTGGCCTTGGAATACAGAATGAAGCAGAGCAAAGACTAATAGAGTTTTGCCAAGAAAATGCACTGGTCATAGCAAACACCCTCTTCCAACAACACAAGAGAAGACTCTACACATGGACATCACCAGATGGTCAACACTGAAATCAGATTGATTATATTCTTTGCAGCCAAAATGGAGAAGCTCTATACAGTCAGCAAAAACAAGACCAGGAGCTGACTGTGGCTCAGACCGTGAACTGCTTATTGCCAAATTCAGACTTAAACTGAAGAAAGTAGGGAAAACCACTAGACCATTCAGGTATGACCTAAATCAAATCCCTTATGATTATACAGTGGAAGTGAGAAATAGATTTAAGGGCCTAGATCTGATAGGCAGAGTGCCTGATGAACTATGGACTGAGGTTCGTGACACTGTACAGGAGACAGGGATCAAGACCATCCCCATGGAAAAGAAATGCAAAAAAGCAAAATGGCTGTCTGGGGAAGCCTTACAAATAGCTCTGAAAAGAAGAGAAGCGAAAAGCAAAGGAGAAAAGGAAAGATATAAGCATCTGAATGCAGAATTCCAAAGAATAGCAAGAAGAGATAAGAAAGCTTTCCTCAGCAATCAATGCAAGGAAATAGAGGAAAACAACAGAATGGGAAAGACTAGAGATCTCTTCAAGAAAATTATGATACCAAGGGAACATTTCATGCAAAGATGGGCTCGATAAAGGACAGAAATGGTATGGATCCAGCAGAAGCAGAAGAGATTAAGAAGAGGTGGCAAGAATACACAGAAGAACTGCACAAAAAGATCTTCATGACCCAGATAATCACGATGGTGTGATTACTGACCTAGAGCCAGACATCCTGGAATGTGAAGTCAGGTGGGCCTTAGGAAGCATCACTACGAACAAAGCTAGTGGAGGTGATGGAATTCCAGTTGAGCTATTTCAAATCCTATAAGATGATGCTATTAAGTGCTGCATTTAATATGCCAGCAAATCTGGAAAACTCAGCAGTGGCCACAGGACTGGAAAAGGTCAGTTTTCATTCCGATCCCAAAGAAAGGCAATGCCAAAGAATGCTCAAACTACCACACAGTTGCATTCATCTCACATGCTAGGAAAGTAATGCTCAAAATTCTCCATGCCAGGCTTCAGCAATATGTGAACCGTGAACTTCCTGATGTTCAAGCTGGTTTTAGAAAAGGCAGAGGAACCAGAGATCAAGTTGCCAACATCCGCTGGATCATGGAAAAAGCAGGGGAGTTCCAGAAAAACATCTATTTCTGCTTTATTGACTATGCCAAAGCCTTTGACTGTGTGGATCACAATAAACTGTGGAAAATTCTGAAAGAGATGGGAATACCAGGCCACCTGACCTGCCTCTTGAGAAATCTGTATGCAGGTCAAGAAGCAACAGTTAGAACTGGACACGGAACAACAGACTGGTTCCAAATAGGGAAAGGAGTACGTCAAGGCTGTATATTGTCACCCTGCTTATTTAACTTCTGTGCAGAGTACATCATGAGAAATGCTGGACTGGAAGAAACACAAGCTGGAATCAAGATTGCCGGGGAAAATATCAATAACCTCAGATATGCAGATGACACCACCCTTATGGCAGAAAGTGAAGCGGAAATAAAAAGCTTCTTGATGAAAGTGAAAGAGGAGAGTGAAAAAGTTAGCTTAAAGCTCAACATTTAGAAAACGAAGATCACGGCATCTGGTCCCATCACTTCATGGGAAATAGATGGGGAGACAGTGGAAACAGTGTCAGACTTTATTTTTTTAGGCTCCAAAATCACTACAGATGGTGACTGCAGCCATGAAATTAAAAGACGCTTACTCCTTGGAAGGAAAGTTATGACCAACCTAGATAGCATATTCAAAAGCAGAGACGTTACTTTGCCAACAGAGGTCCATCTAGTCAAGGCTATGGTTTTTCCTGTGGTCATGTATGGATGTGAGAGTTGGACTGTGAAGAAGGCTGAGCGCTGAAGAATTGATGCTTTTGAACTGTGGTGTTGGAGAAGACTTTTGAGAGTCCCTTGGACTGCAAGGAGATCCAACCAGTCCATTCTGAAGATCAGCCCTGGGATTTCTTTAGAAGGAATGATGCTAAAGCTGAAACTGCAGTACTTTGGTCACCTCATGCAAAGAGTTGACTCATTGGAAAAAACTCGGATGCTGGGAGGGATTGGGGGCAGGAGGAGAAGGGGACGACAGAGGATGATGGCCGGATGGCATCACTGACTCGATGGACGTGAGTCTGAGTGAACTCTGGGAGTTGGTGATGGACAAGGAGGCCTGGCGTGCTGTGATTCATGGGGTCGCAAAGAGTCGGACACGACTGAGCGACTGAACTGAATTGAACTGAGGGTAATTTAATGCCCAATGCTGTTTAATCCCAGAAACAGCCTGAGCCTTTGATAGCTTATGGTGAACGATGTCTTATTCATGATCTCCAAGAAAGAAGATTTAGCTTTGCAACCAGGCTTAATCACTCAGAACTTTTGTGTGTCAGAGTTCTATTAAAGTGAAGAAGGGACAGAGAAAGCTTCTGACATAGACATCCGAAGGGTGGAGAGTGCCCCGCTTGCTATCTTATCAAGGCCTTACTTTTACCAGACCCACTCCCACAACATATATCTTAAGATAACAAGATTAGTCAGAAAGTTATTGTTAAGAAGGAGAGACATGTCCTGCAATGCAAGATACATTGTTGTTATATAATCATTAGTACAGAGCTTACAGTAAAATATACCGTTGCGCAAGATGAGTTGTTTTGTTGTGTAATTATTAGCTCTGGGCTTAAAGTTAGTCCTAAAGATTGTTGTCATAACAACTCAATTTAACAAAATACTTTTTTTGTAACTAACAGAAAGCAGTGTAGAAAAAAATATTTGTCCCTTTCTCCTTCTTGAAGGCCCTGGACTCCTTATCAACCTAAGAATTAACTCTTTCACCTTCTTGGCCTTTGGAAAATTTTCAGACATTATAGTTACTGACTTAATTTGTTAATCATCAAAGAGTGATAATGAATGTACAGTTGAGTAAATGATATCTGGTACTACTATTTTCTTATTATTAGCAAGGAACAATATATTGATAAAATTCAAAAATAACATGTGGTGTATAATCCTATTACTCAAATACAGCTTTTTGATCCTGGAAAAGACTGTTTTCTAATGAATTATGTTTGATGAAATGGAGTCGTGTCTGGTTTAGGAATCTGGTTTAAAGAAGCCGTAGTTAATGATTGTACCTTTCATAATTCAGTAACTAGGGTCATTTTTGTTTTCTTTAATTTTCATTTGTTTATTTTTAGCACCCAAGACATTTGTATTGGTGTATAGCTGATTAACAATGCTGTAATAGTTTCAGGTGAACAGTGAAGGGACTCAGACATACATATGTATCCATTCTCCCCCAAACACCCCTCCCATCCAGGTTGGCACATAACATTGAGCAGAGTTCTCTGTGCTGTACAGTAGGTTTTTGTTGGTTATCCATTTTAAATATAGCAGTGGGTATATGACCTTCCCAAAGTCCTTAACTATCCCTTCCCCCTGGCAATAATGAGTTCATTTTCTAAGCCTGTGAGTCTCTGTTTTGTAAGTTCATTCATTAGTATCATTTCTTTTTTAGATTCCACATATAAGGGATGTCATATGATATTTCTCCATCTCTGTCTGGTTTATTTTCACTCGGTATAACACTGCCTAGGTCCATCCATGTTGATGCAGGTAGCCTTATTTCATTCTTTTTAATGGCTGGGTAATATTCCATTATATATCATATATATGTATACACATACATACATAACACATACATGCCACATCTTCCTTTTCCACTCTTAAGTGGATGGACATTTAGTTTGTTTCCATATTTTGGCTATTATAAACAGTGTTGCAGTGAACATTGAGGTGCATGTGTCTTTTCAGGCCATGTTTTTCTCTGGATATATGCCCAAGACTGGGACTACTGGTAGCTCTACTTTTAGTTTTTTAAGGAGCCTCCGTACTGTTCTCCATAGTGGCCGTACCAGTTTCATTCCCACCGACAGTGCAGCAATGTTTCCTTGTCTCCACACCTCTCCATCATTTGTTTGTGGATTTTTTTGATGTTAGCCATTCTGACCAGTGTGAGATGATAGCTAATTGTAGTTTTGATTTGCATTTCTCTAATAACTAGTGATGTTGAACACCTTGTGCTTATTGGCCATCTGTATGTCCTCTTTAGAGAAATATTTATTCAGGTCTTCTGCCCATTTTTTGAGTGAGTTATTTGTTTTGATGCTGTTAAGTGTCATAAGCTGTTTGTAAATTTTGGAGACTAATCCCTTATCAGTCACATCATTTCCAAATATTTTCTCCAAATCTGTGGGTTTTTTCCCTTTTGCTTATTATTTGAGGTCAAGTAGGTCCCGTTTGTTTTTGCTTTTATTTCCATTATTCTGGGAGATTTATGAAAAAAGATGTTGCTGTGAAATATGTCGGAGAGTGTTTTGCCTATGTTTTCTTCTAAGAGTTTTACAGTGTCTGGTGTAACATTTAGGTCTTTAATCCAGTTTCAGCTTATTTTTGTGTCTGTAGTTAAGGAATGATCTAACTTCTTTTTTTTACATGTGGCTGTCCAGTTTTCCCAGCACCATTTGTTGAAGAGACTGTCTTTCAGTCATTATGTAATCTTGTCTCCTTTGTCATAGATTAATTGACTGTTGGTACATGGGCTTATTTCTGAGTTTTCTGTCTTGCTCTGTTGATCTATGTTTTTTTATTTTTGTGCCAGTACCATACTGTTTTGATGACTGTAGCATTGTAGTATAGTCTGAAGTTGGGGAGCCTGATTCCTCCAGCTCCGTTTTTCTTTTTCATGACTGCTTTGGCTATTTGGGGTCTTTTGTGTCCCCGTGCACATTTTGAGTTTTTTGGCAATTTAAATTGCCGAACGCCATTGGCAATTTAATAGAGACTGCATAGAATCTGTCGGAGAAGGCAATGGCACCCCACTCCAGTACTCTTGCCTGGAAAATCCCATGGACGGAGGGGCCTGGTGGGCTGCAGTCCATGGGGTTGCTAGGAGTCGGACACGACTGAGCGACTTCACTTTATTTTTTCACTTTCATGCACTGGAGAAGGAAATGGCAACCCACTCCAGTGTTCTTGCCTGGAAAATCCCAGGGATGGGGGAGCCTGGTGGGCTGCCGTCTATGGGGTTGCACAGGGTCGGACATGACTGAAGCAACTTAGCAGCAGCAGCAGCAGCAGCAGCAGCAGACTCTGTAGATTTCCTTGGGTAGTATAGTCATTTTGACACCATGAATGTGGTATATCTTTCCATCTGTTTATGTCTTCTTTGATTACTTTCATCAGCATATTACAGTTTTCGGAGTATAGGTCTTTTGTCTCCTTAGGTTTATTCCTAGGTATTTTATTCTTTTTGATGCAGTGGTAAATGGAATTGCTTCTTGAATTTCTCTTTCTGATCTTTAGTTGTTAGTGTATAGGAATGCAACAGACTAATGTGTATTAATTTTGTAACTTGCAACTTTACCAAATTCATTGTTGAGTTCTAGCAGTTTCCTGATAGTGGTTTGAGGCTCTTCCATGTATAGTAGTGTGTCATCTGCAAACAATGACAGTTTAACAACTTCTTTCCAATTTGGATTCCATTTACTTCTTTTTCATGTCTGATTGCTGTAACTAGGACTTCCAAAACTATGTTGAATAAAAGTGGAGAGAGTAGATACCCTTGTCTTGTTGCTGATCTTAAAGGACTTGCTTTCAGCTTTTCTCCATTGAGTATGATGCTAGCTGTAGGTTTGTCATATATGACCTTTCTTATGTTGAGGTATGTACGCTCTTTGCCCACTTTCTGGAGAGTTTTTATCATAAATGGGTGCTGAATTTTGTCAAAAGTCTTTTCTGCATCTATTGAGATGATCATATCGTTTCCATTCTTCACTTGGTTGATATGATGTATCACATTTGTGGATGTTGAAAAATCCTTGCTTCCCTGGGATGAATCCCACTTAATCACAGTGTACGATCTTTTTAACATTGTTAGATATGGATTGCTAGTATTTTGTTGAGGATTTTTGCATCTATGTTCATCAGTGATATGGACTGTAATTTTTTTGTGGTATCTTTGTCTGATTTTGGTATCAGCATAATGGTGGCCTCATAAAATAAGTTGGGAAGTTTTCCTTCCTCTGTGACTTTTTGGAACAGTTTCAGAAGGATAAGAGTTAACTCTTTTCTAAATGTTTAATAAAATTTGCCTGTGAAGCCATCAGGTCCTGGACTTGTATTTGTTGGGAGGTTTTTAATCATGGTTTCAATTTCATGCTTGTGATTGGTCTGTTCACATTTTCTCTTTTCTTCCTGGTTCAGTCTAGTGAGACTGTATCTTTCTAAGAATTTGTCTGTTTCTTCCAGGTTGTCCATTTTATTGGCATACAGTTGTTCATAGTGGTCTTGTATGGTTTTTGGTATTTCTGTGGAGTTGGTTGTAACTTCTCCTTTTCATTTCTAATTTTACTGATTTTAGTCCCCTTTTTTTCTTGATAAGTCTGGCTACAGGTTTATCCATCTTGTTTATCTTTTCAAAGAACCTTTTAGTTTCATCGATCTTGGTGATTATTTTCTTTGTCTTTGTTTCATTTATGTCTGCTCTGATCTTATGATTTCCTTTTTTGTATTAACTTCAGGTTTTGTTTGTTCTTCTTTCTCTAATTGTTTTAGGTGTAAGGTTAGGTTGTTTATTTGAGATTTTTGTTATATCTTGAGTTAAGATTGTATTGATATAAACTTCCATCTGAGAAGTGCCTTTGCTACATCCCTTAAGTTTTGGACTGTTGTGCTTTCATTTGTCTCTAGGTTATTTTTTTTTCCTTCGGTGATCCAATGATTAGTAACATGTTGTTTAGCCACCACATGTTTGTGTTTTAGAGTTTTTTAATTCTAGTTTAACTCTAAACCCATACCGTTGTAATCAGAAAAAAATGCTTGATATGATATCTGTGTTCTTAAATTTACCAGGCTTGCTTTTGTCGCCCAGCTTGTGGTGAGTCCTGGAGAATGTTCCATGTGCGCTTGAGGAAAATGTGTAGTCAACTGCTTTTGGATGGAATGCTCTATAAGTAATAATTATGTCTAAAATGTTATTTAAGGCCTACGTTTCCTTATTGGTTTTCTGTCTGGATGATATGTCCATTGATGACAGTGGGTATTACAGTGTTTTAATTATTGTGTGACTGTCTATTATTGTGTGACTGTCAACTTCTCCCTTTATGTTTGTTAGTATTTGCTTACATATTGAGGTGCTCCTATGTTGGGTGCATATATATTTATAATTGTTATATCTTCTTGGATTGAACCATTGATGGTTATGTAGTGTACTTTGAATCTTAATAACAGTCTTTGTTTTAAAGTCTATTTTTTTCTGATATGAGTATTGCTACTCTAGTTTTCTTATGATTTCCATTTGTGAGAAATACTTGCTCCCATCCCCTAACTTTCAGTCTGTAAGTGTCCATAGGTTTGAAGTGTGTATCCTGTAGACAACATGTATGTGTGTGCTGTGCTACGTCGCTCAGTCATATCTGACTCTTTGTGACCCCATGGACGTAGCCTGCCAGGCTCCTCTGTCCATGGGATTCTCCAGGCAGAATACTGGAGTTGGTTGCCATTTGTTATTTCCGGGGATCTTCCCAACCCACGGATTGAACCCAGATCTCTTGTGTTGAGGCCAATTCTTTACTGGCTGAGCCAGCAGAAAAGCCCAAGACAACATATATATGATCTTGTTTTTGTTATCTACCCACCCAGTCTGTCTTTTGGTTGGTGCATTTAATCCATTTACTTTTAAGGTAATTATTAATATGTGTGATCCTATTACCATTTTGTTAATTTGTGTCCAACTCTTTGTGACCCCATGTAATGCAGCACGCCAGGCTTCCCTGTCCATCACCAACTCCTGGAGCCTACTCAAACTCAGGTCCATCGCGTCAGTGATGCCATCCAACCGTCTCATCCTCTGTCATCCCCTTTTCCTCCTGCCCTCAATCTTTCCCAGCATCAGGGTCTTTGCCAATGAGTCGGTTCTTCACATCAGGTGGCCAGAGTATTGGTGTTTCAGCTTCAGCATCAGTCCTTCCAATGAATATTCAGGACTGATTTTCTTTAGGATTGACTGGTTGGATCTCCTTGCGGGCCAAGGGACTCACGAGTCTTCTCCAGCACCACAGTTGAAAAGCATCAACTCTTTGGCGCTCAGCTTTCTTTGTGGTTCAATTCTCACATCCATTAATGACTACTGGAAAAACCATAGTTTTGACTAGACAGACCTTTGTTGGCAAATTAATGTCTCTGCTTTTTAACATGCTGTCTAGGTTGGTGATAGCTTTTCTTCCAAGGAGCAAGCATCCTTTAATTTCATGGCTGCAGTCACCCTCCACAGTGAATTGTTTTGGGTTTATTTTTTATAGATCTTATTGTTCTTTTGTATTTCCTGCCTAGAGAAGTTCCTTTAGCATTTGTTGTATAACTGGTTTAGTGGTGCTGAATTCTCTTAACTTTTGCTTGTCTCAAAGGTTTTGATAGCTGCATCAAATCTGGATGAGAGTCTTGCTGGGTAGAGAATTCTTGGTTGTGGGTTCTTCCCTTTAATGACTTGGAATATATCATGCCATTCCTTTCTGGCTTGTTAGAGTTTCTGTTCAGAAATCTGCCAATAATCTTACGGGTTTTTTCCTTATATGTTGTTTGTCTTTTTTTTCCTCGCTGCTTTTAATAATTTATCTTTGTTTTTAATTTTTGTCAGTTTGATTACCAAGTGTCTCAGTGTGTTCCTCCTTGGATTTATCCTGCTGGGGATGCTCTGTGCTTCTGGGACTTGGTTGACTGTTTACTTTCCAATGTTGGGGAAGTTTTTAGCTATTTTCTCTTCAAATATTTTCTGAGATCCTTTCTCCCTCCTCCTTTGGATTCCTCTATAATGTGAATATTGGTACATTTAATGTTGTCCCAGAGGTCTGTTAGGCTGTCTTAATTTCTTCTCATTGTTTTTATCTCTGTTCTGTTTTGCAGCATTGATTTTTTGCATTCTATCTTCCAAGTCACTTATCAGCTCTTTTTGCTCAGTTATTGTGCTGTTGATTCTAGTGTATTGTTCATCTCTGTTTGTTTGTTTAGTTCTTTGCAGTTCAGGTCAGTTCAGTCGCTCAGTCGTGTCTGACTCTGTGACCCCATGGACTACAGCACGCCAGGCCTCCCTGTCCATTACCAACTCCTGGAGTTTACTCAGACTCATGTGCATTGAGTTGGTGATGCCATCCAGCCATCTCATCCTCTGTTGTCCCCTTGTCCTGCCTTCAGTCTTTCCCAGCATCAGGGTCTTTTCCAATGCGTCCGTTCTTTGCATCAGGTGGCCAAAGTATTGGAGTTTCACCTTCAGCATCAGTCCTTCCAATGAACACCCAGGACTGATTTTCTTTAGGATTGACTGGTTGGATCTCCTTGCAGTCCAGGGGACTCTCAAGAGTGTTCTCCAACACCATGGTTCAAAAGCATCAATTCTTCGGCTCTTAGCTTTCTTTACAATCCAACTCTCACATCCATACACGACTACTGGAAAAACCATAGCCTTGACTAGATGGACCTTTGTTGGCAAAGTGATGTCTCTGCTTTTTAATATTCTGTCTAGGTTAGTCATAACTTTTATTCCAAGGAGCAAGCGTCTTTTACTTTTATGGCCTCAGTCACCATCTGCAGTGCTTTTGGAGCCCCCAAAAATAAAGTCGGTCACTGTTTCCATTGTTTCCCCATCTATTTGCCATGAAGTGATGGGACCAGATGCCATGATCTTAGTTTTCTGAATGTTGAGTTTTAAGCCAACTTTTTCACTCTCCTCTTTTACTTTCATCAAGAGGCTCTTTAGTTCCTCTTCACTTTCTGCCATAAGGGTGGTGTCATCTGCATATCTGAGGTTATTGATATTTCTCCCGGCAGTCTTGATTCCAGCTTGTGTTTCTTCCAGTCCAGCATTTCTCATGATGTACTCTGCATAGAAGTTAAATAAACAGGTGACAATATACAGCCTTGGTGTACTCCTTTTCCTATTTGGAACCAATCTGTTGTTCCATGTCCAGTTCTAACTGTTGCTTCCTGACCTGCATACAGATTTCTTAAGAGACAGGTCAGGTGGTCTGGTATTCCCATCTCTTTCAGAATTTTCCAGTTTGTTGTGATCCACACAGTCTAATAATAAGTCTTTGTAATAGTCAATAAAATAGAAAAACATTTCTTGCATCTTCTAAATGTTTTTCTCCATTCTTTTTCCAAGGTCATGACTCATGTTCACTGTCATTGTTCTGAATTCTTTTTGGGGGAGGTTGCCTGTCTCCACTTGATTTAGTTGTTTTTCTGGAAATTTATCTTGTCCCTTCATTTGGGACATAATCCTTTCTTTTCATTTTGAGTAGCCCTCTGTGATTGTGGTATTAGTTCTGGAGGCTGATGGGATTTTAGTTCTTATTTCTTCTGTCTGCTGCTCTGGTAGATGAGGATAAGAGGCTTGTGCAAGCTTCTAATGAAAGGGATTAGCTGTGGGGAAAATTGTGTCTTGTTCTGGTGCACAGAGTGAAGTGAAGTGAAGCGGCTCAGTCGTGTCCGACTCTTTGCGACCCCATGGACTGTAGCCTACCAGGCTCCTCTGTCCTTGGGATTTTCCAGGCAAGAGTACTGGTGTGGGTTGCCATTTCCTTCTCCAGGAGATCTTCCCGATCCAGGAATCGAACCCAGGTCTCCTTCATGGTAGGTAGAGGCTTTACCATCTGAGCCACCAGGGAAGTCCCACAGGGTAGAGCTCTCTACAACTTTAATCCAATTTTCTGCTGATGGGTGGGGCTGTGCTCCCTCCCTGTTAGTTTGCCTTGAGACCCAGTCCTGGAGTTTATAGGCTGCTAAAGTAGGGCTATTGGTGATCTCCAAAAGGACTTATGCCAAGACACATCTCCCAGGATTGTTGCTTCCTGTACCCGTGTCCTCTTGGTAGGCCAGTGCTGACCCTTGTCACTGCAGGAGACCCTCACACATTTACAGGTAGGTCAGGCACAGTCTCTGTAGGGGTCATTGCTCCTTTTCCCTGGGTCCTGGTGCACGCAAGATTTTATTTGTGCCCTCCGAGAGTCTCTGTTTCCTCCAGTCCAATGGAAGCTGTGTAGTCAAATCTGTTGGCCTTCAAAGTCAGAATCCTTGGGGATTCTCAGTCCCTTCACCAGATCTCCAGGCTGGGGAGCCTGATGTGGAGCCTACAAGCTTCACAACAGTGTGAGAACTTCTTTGGTATTGTTCTCCACTTTGTGAGTTGCACACCCAGTGGGCATAGGATTTAATTTTATCATAATTGTGCCCCTCTTACTGTTTCATTGTGGCTTCTTCATTTTCCTTGGATGTGGGGTATCTTCTTTTGGTGGGTTTCAGTGTCTTCATGTTGATGGTTGTTCGCCAGCCAGTTGCGATTTTGGTGCTCTGGCAGCGGAAGATATGTGCATGTCCTTTTACTACTCTGCCATCTCAAATAAGTCTTGGCTCATTTTGTTGATGGATGTACTTGCTGTTCCTTTAAGGTTGGCTGTTTTCTCAGTTCTCTGTTTTTAGTTCTTTCCACTATAGGTAAAAAATGTGACACATGCCTTTGTTTTGTTACTTTACTTTTAGATTATCATATTAAGCTATAAACAACAGCTTATTATAAAGAACTGTTATGGCCTCAGAAATAGACTTCTAGAGTTGTTAAATACAATACTTAAGATGCTTTTATCAGGCCTGATACATTGTACTTATTTCAGTTCAAGCTATTTTGTAAAAAAAAAAAAAAAAAAATGTGAATTTCTTTCTGGATGTTACTGTATTATAAGAGTTGTACCTGTTTACAGTACCATCAGCAACACATATGAACCAGTTTACTGGACCATCACTGCTCTAGTTTTATTATATTTTACAAGTATCAGATTTTTTAAGTGGAATTCCAGGTTGTTTTACTTGTATATGTTTAATTACCAAGAATATAAGCAGTTTGTCAATGTTTTTATCACATTTTCTCTTTGTAATGTGTTTTAAGGATTGTTCAAGTTTCTTAAAATTTACTGTGAGGAATGACATTTTGAATTGTTTGGTCATAAAATTTAGGTCAGTGTGTCTTTTTAGGAGAGAGCAAAGTTAATTAGCTGAGGTCATATCTTTGATATTATGGACCCTTTATTTTAGCTTATTACTGCAAAAGTTTGCTTTTACTATGGTATTTATTGACTACAAGGATTGTGTAGTTCATAAGTAAAAATTACTTGCATTTATGTGCATTGTCTCATTTAGTTTTTTACATTAGGCAACAGCAGAGGGAAAAAATGATCAGGAGTTTTAAGTGGGTGTAAAATATTTCAGCTTGTTCCCAAAACACTGACGTCTGAAATTTGAAGATTTGAAATAGAGATTTTTTTAGATCAGTATGCCATAGTATGATGGTCTCCTTGCTGGAATCAATTTTTAGTAGTTACTTACTCTTTACTTTCTGAATCCAAAATAAATATATTAAGTATGTTGTTTTAAGTCCATTCGGTCATGTCCCACTCTTTGTAGCCCTGTGGGGTGTAGCCCACCAGCCTCTTCTGTCCATGGAATTCTCCAGGCAAGAATACTAGAAAGGGTAGTTATTCCTTTCTTGAGGGGATCTTCCCAACACAGGAATTGAACCCAGGTCTCCTGTATTGCAGGCAGATTCTTTACCATCTGAGCCACTAGGGAAGCCTCTGAAGTATTTTAAGTTTTAACAACTTTTTTTGACTATGTCCTGTGGCTTGTGATATCTTAGTTCCTTTACCAGGGATTGAACTTGGGCATTTAGTCCTCACCACCACACCACTAGGGAATTCCCAGATGTTGTTGTTTTAAATTTTCTATAAATGAGTTATCAACTAAAACATAGATACTTGGATGTATAGAAGACTGTCAAAAATTTGATGTTTGAAGCATTTTAGTTATCATTATAGTTAACATGATTAATGACAACCTCCACCCATACCCCATTGAACTTGTTTTTAGCAAGAAAGTGATATAGTTGATGCAAACTTTTCATTTATTAAGTTCTGAGCAGTTTTATTACATATTTTAACTATTATTTAAGGATACCTTTCTAAATTTGTACAAGATATAAATAACTTTGATTCCAAGATGGCAGAGTAGAAGGATGTGCACTCATCTTCTGCAAAAACTCCAAAATTACAACTCACTGCTGAACAACCATCAACAGGAGAATGTTGGATCCCACCAAAAAAAGATACCCCACATCCAAGGACAAAGAAGAAACCCCAGCAAGACCATAGCAAGGGTGAAATTGCATTTAGAATCAAACACCATACTGGCCTGAAACACTCAGGGGGCTGAAACAAGCCTTATGTACACCAGGACCCAGAGATCCCATAGAGACTGAGCCAGAACTGTGTTTGAGTGTCTCCTGCAGAGGTACAGGTCAGCAGTGGACTGTTGCAAGGGCAGGGGCTCTGGGTATGGCATAAGCCCTCTTGGAGGAGGTGCGCCATTAACCCCACTATAGAGCTACCAGAACTTACATGACTGGGGAAACAGACTCTTGGAGAGCACAAACAAAACCTTGTGTGCACCAGGATCCAGGAGAAAGGAGCAGTGACCCCACAAGAGATTGACCCAGACTTGCCCATGAGTGTCCAGGAGTCTCTGGTGGAGGTGTGAGTCGGCAGTGGCTGGTGCAGGTTTGGGGGGCACTGAGTGTAGCAGTGCCTGCATGGGACCTTATGAAGGAGGTCACCATTATCTTCATTACCACCACCATAGTTTGGCCTTAAGTCAAACAACAGGGGAGGCAACACAGCTCTGACCGTCAACAGAAAAGTGGATTAAAGATTTATACAGCATAGCCCCACCCATCAGAAGACGACCCAGTTTCACCCCAGTCAGTCTCTCCCATCAGGAAGCTTCCATAAGCCTCTTATCCTTCTCCATCATAGGGCAGACAGAATGAAAAACCCAATCACAGACAACTAGCCAATCTCATCACATGGACCACAGCCATGTCTAACTCAGTGAAACTACAAGCCATGCCGTGTAGGGCCACGAAGACTGACGGGTCATGGTGGAGAGTTCTGACAAAATGTGGTCCACTGGAGAAGGGAATTGCAAACCACTTCAGTATTCTAGCCTTGAGAACCCCATGAACAGTATGAAAAGACAAAAAGATAGGATACTGAAAGATGAATTCCACAGGTCGGCAGGTGCCCAGTATGCTACTTGAGATCAGTGGAGAAATAACTCCAGAAAGAAGGAAGGGATGGAGCCAAGGCAAGAAACAATACCCAGCTGTGGATGTGACTGGTGATAGAAGCAAGGTCCTATCCTGTAAAGAGCAATATTGCATAGGCACCTGGAATGTTAGGTCCGTGAATCAAGGCAAATTGGAAGTGGCCAAACAGGAGACGGCAAGAGTGAACATCAACATTTTAGGAATCATTGAACTAAAATGGCCTGGAATGGGGTGAACTTAACTCAGATGACCATTATAGCTACTACTGTGGGCAAGAATCCTTTAGAAGAAATGGCGTAGCCATCATAGTTAACAAGAGAGTCTGAAATGCAGTACTTGGATGCCATCTCATAAACAACAGAATGATCTTTATTTGTTACCAAGGCAAACCATTCAGTATCATAGTAATCCAATCTGTGCCCTGACCAAAAATGCTGGAGAAGCTGAAGTTGAACAGTTCTGTGAAGACCTACAAGACCTTCTGGAACTAACACCGAAAAAAGATGTCCTTTTCATTATAGGGGACTGGAATGCAAAAGTAGGAAGTCAAGAAACACCTGGAGTAACAGGCAAATTTGGCCTTGGTGTACAGAATGAAGCAGGGCAAAGGCTAACAGAGTTTTGCCAAGAGAACACACTGGTCATAGCAAACACCCTCTCCAACAACACAGGAGAAGACTCTACATGTGGATATCACCAGATGATCAACACTGAAATCAGACTGATTATATATTCTTTGCAGCCAAAGATGGAGAAGCTCTATACAGTCAGCAAAAACAAGACCGGGAGCTGACTGTGGCTCAGATCATGAACTCCTTATTGCCAGATTCAGACCTAAATTGAAGAAAGCAGGGAAAATGACTAGATCATTCAGGTATGACCTAAATCAAATCCCTAACGATTATACAGTGGAAGTGAGAAATAGATTTAAGGGACTAGATCTGATAGAGTGCCTGATGAACTATGGATGGAGGTTCATAACATTGTACAGGAGACAAGGAGCGAGACCATTCCCAAGAAAAAGAAAGGGAAAAAAGCGAAATGGCTCTCTGAGGAGGCCTTACAAATAGCTGTGGAAAGAAGAGATGCAAAAAGCTAAGGAGAAAAGGAAAGATATACCCATTTGAATGCCAAGTTCCAAAGGATAGCAAGGAGAGATTAGAAAGCCTTCCTCAGTGATCAGTGCAAAGAAATAGAGGAAAACAATAGAATGGGAAAGACTAGAAATCTCTTCAAGAAAGTTAGAGACACCAAGGGAACATTTCATGCAACCGCTACTGCTTCTGCTAAGTCCCTTTCATGCAAAGATTGGCTCAATAAAGGACAGAAATGGTATGGACCTAACAGAAGCAGAAGATATTAAGAAGTGGTGGCGAGAATACACAGAAGAACTGTACAAAAAAGATCTTCATAACCCAGATAATCATAATGGTGTGATCACTCATCTAGAGCCAGACATCCTGGAATGCGAAGTTAAATGGGCCTTAGGAAGCATCACTACGAACAAAGCTAGTGGAGGTGATGGAATTCCAGTTGAGCTATTTCAAATCCTATAAGATGATACTGTGATGATGCTGCAGTCAATATGCCAGCAAATTTGGAATACTCAGCAGTGGCCACAGGACTGGAAAAGGTCAGTTTTCATTCCATTCCCAAAGAATGATCCAACTACTGCACACTTGCACTCATCTCACACACTAGTAAAGTAATGCTAAAATTCTTCAAGCCAGGCTTCAACAATACTTGAACCATGAACTTCCATATGTTCAAGCTGGATTTAGAAAAGGCAGAGGAATCAGAGATCAAATTGCCAAGATCTGCTGGATCATTGAAAATGCAAGAGGGTTCCAGAAAAACATCTATTTCTGCTTTATTGACTATACCAAAGCCTTTGACTGTGTTGATCACAATAAACTGTGGAAAATCCTTCAAGAGATGGGAATACCAGACCACCTGACCTTACTCTTAAGAAATCTGTATGCAGGTCAAGAAGCAACAGTTAGAACTGGACATGGAACAACAGGTTGGTTCCAAATAGAAAAAGGAGTACCCCACTCCAGTACTCTTGCCTGGAAAATCCCATGGACGGAGGAGCCTGGTGGGCTGCAGTCCATGGGGTCGCTAAGAGTCAGACATGACTGAGCGACTTCACTTTCACTTTTCACTTTCATGCATTGGAGAAGGAAATGGCAACCCACTCCAGTGTTCTTGTCTGGAGAATCCCAGGGACGGGGGAGCCTGGTGGGCTGCCGTCTATGGGGTTGCACAGAGTCGGACACGACTGCAGTGACTTAGCAGCAAGACTGTATATTATCACCGTGCTTGCTTAACTTACATGCAGAGTACATCATGTAAAATGCTGGGCTGGATGAAACACAAGCTGGAATCAAGATTTCTGGGAGAAATATCAATAACCTCAGATAGGCAGATGACACCACCCTCATGGCAGAAATTGAAGAGGAACTAAAGAGCTTTGTGATGAAGATGAAAGAAGAGAGTGGGAAAGCTGGCTTAAAACTCAAAATTCATACACTCTTATCACTTTATGCCAGACAGATGTGAAACAATGGAAACAGTGATAGACTATTTTGTTATGGTCCAAAAATCACTGCATTTGATGACTGAAGCCATGAAATTAAAAGACGCTTGCTCCTGGAAGAAAAGTTAGACCAACCTAGACAGCATATTAAAAAGCAGAGACATTACTTTATAGACAAAGGTCTATCTAGTCAAAGCTATCTCTGTCGATATAGGAACTGGATCTTAAAGAAGGCTGAATGCCTAAGAATTGATGCTTTTGAACTGTTGTGTTGGAGAAGACTTTTAAAAGTCCCTTGGACAGCACGGAAATCAAACCAGTCAATCCTAAAGGAAATCAGTCCTGAATATTCATTTGAAGGAATGATGCTGAAGCTGAAGCTCAATATTTTGGCTCCTTGATGCAAAGAGCTGACTCATTAGAAACAACCCTGAAGCTGGGAAAGATTGAAGGCAGGAGGGGAGGACAGAGGAAGAGATGGTTGGTGGCATCGCTGACTCAATGGAGATGAGTTTGAGCAATCTGGGAATTGTTGAAGGACAGGAAAGCCTGGCGTGCTGCAGTCCATGGGGTTGCAAAGAGTAGACACTGCTGAACAACAGTAACAACCCACTTATCTCTAGGAAATTATAGTTCCTTGCTTTTCTAAATATAATCTGTCACGTCGTTTGTCTGTTCCTATGCTATATGGAGCTTATCCATACGTAGTATTACATTCATCTTCAAAGTGCAAGTTAGATGGCTATTTCATTTTATGAATGAGAGAACAAGTTGAGAATTACTAGGTGGTGGAACTGAGATACGAATTTAGTTGTTGACTAGGTTTCTTGAATTTGAGGATTTTGTAATAGCATAACTGAGAATATTCATTTATTCATTCAACAAATACTTACTGAGAGTCTTCTACATGTTGGTCATTCTTTAATAGATCTGGATATTTCAGAGAACAGATCTAGATCTGTTCAGCTGCCCCCTTCCCACTGCTCTTCCTCTGGAGCTGTATTCTTGGGAGAGGAGGATGATAACCCACTCTTTGATGCAGCTGCAGACTCAGAATGACTTGTCTGCCAAGGAGCTTCAGAACTAAGAAGCATTAAATGTGTCTTGGCATGGGAGGAGATACGTAAGGTTACCTTACTTCCAGGGTTCTCCGTAACCTCAAAAAGTAGGATAATTGCCAGTTTTTGCCTAGAGCTATGAACCTGGGGCCTCACTAGTGACCAGGTGTCCTTTCAGCCTGTCTTGGAGTTGTCTTTGGGCTTCAGATACTGTGTCAGTTTTGATAGACTAGTGGGCTTACACTATAGTTGTATTCATAGTTGAGATATATTATGGTGACATAGTAAAGATGAACAATTGGATCATAAGGGGAAAAAGAGTAGGTAGAGCCTGTTGGGATCCATATTTAGGCTTCCCTGTGTTCTCTCCCCTATAAGAGAGGGTGCAGAGAGTGAACACACTTCCCCCAGCAGTGAAGTTTGAGCAACCTGTGTGCAGTGTGTCTGTCGAGGGAAGTCCACTGGAGACTACCCTGCACTTGAAGGTTTTTACTGGAGCATCTGCTTCCTAGCTATGGTACATTGTATAATTTCAGCACTGTGAGCCACCCTTATTAGTTACAGAAAGGTGAGAATTTCTTTGCTGGGATAGCATCCTCAGGTCCACTGTGTTAATCTTTTTCTGCATAGTTACTTAGTGTGGATGGAGATAGCTGGGGTGAGTCTGGAAAGAGATAATAAATATTTACAATTGTCTTTCCTGTCATGCTTTAAGAGTCATTGTTTTAAGGAAATAATCCTAGGTTCAGACAAACATTTTAGGTAGGATGGTGTTTGTTGTAGCACTATTTTTAATAACAAAATATTAGAAACCATTTGAGTCATCAATAATAGGATAATTAAACATTAATGTACATCCTTTTAATGGAATGTTAGGTAGCCATGAAAATTATGTTCATGAAAACATAATAATGTGGCAGATTGTTTTTGTATGACTGGAAGAACACAGGGTAGAGAGCAGTAAGCAGTGTAGTGTCTTGGGCTTCCCAGGTGGTACAGTGGTGAAAGAATCTGCCCGAGGTGCAGGAGGCACAAGAGACATGGGTTTGATCCCTGGGTCAGGAAGATCCCCTGGAGCAGGAAATGGCAACCTACTCCAGTCCTCATGCCTGGAGAATACCACAGGCACAGGAGCCTGGCAGGCTGCAGTGCATGGGGGTCACAAAGAACCGAACGCGACTGAACGCAAGCTGAAAGTGCCGTGCTCCCTGATGTGTAATGTCCTAGACCCCCAGGTTTTGCTTGAACTTAGAGCATCATCTATTTAAGAAGGAAACAATGAAAAAAGGGAAGAAGGGAGAGAGAGAGTAAGAAAGAACAAGAAAATATAAAAGAACAGGAAGTAGTGTATGGTCTTGATGGTAGTAGTGGGTGCCAAGTAACTTTGTTTCTTTTTTGTTTTAACTATTTATTTATTTTTGGCCATGCTCGGTCTTTGTTGCTGTTTGTAGGCTTTCTCTCGTTGCAGAAAGCGGGGGATACTCCGTAGTTTTGGTGCTTGGGCCTCTTGTTGCAGTGGCTTCTCCCATGGAGTATAGGCTCTAGGGCTCAAGGGCTTCAGTAGTTGTGGCACACAGGCTTAGTTGTCCTGGGGGCATGTGGAATCTTCCCAGACCAGGATTCGAACCTGCATCCCTTGCATTGGCAGGCGGATTCCTAACCACTGTACCCCCAGGGAAGCCCCAGATAACTTTCTGATTCTTAAATTTGCAAATGCCCTTAAAACACAAATTTCTTCACAAACCTGTGGAAAAATATAAAAGTTACTTTTTTATTATGAGAAAAATCTAATTTATTGAAGTAGAGTGAATATTGCAGTGAACCTTAATGTACCCGTTAGGCAGCTTCAGTACTCATCAATTTTAGCATAAAAGTTGAAGTTAAGTTTGTTAAGAAATTTAAATTTTATTAAAATACATACATGTATTATATTATTATGGTAGATTGATGTAATTTTAGAGAGTATTCCTTCTTACATGTGCAATCACGTGCTGTCTCTGCATGCACTCTTTCTCACTCATACCCTTACCCCCTCCTTTTGGATTGTTCTTTTTGGAACACGGATGCTTAGTTGAGTGGGTGTAAGTTCTAACAAAAGGCATTAACCTCTTATTGTCTCAGTCTCCTTATTTTTTAAAGAAAGTGAAAGTAAAGTTGCTCAGTCGTGTCCGACTCTTTGCGACCCCCTGGTCTGTAGCCCACCAGGCTCCTCTGTCCATTGGATTCTCCCGGCAAGAATACTTGAGTGGGTTGCCATTTCCTTCTCCAGGGAATCTTCCCGACCCAGGGATCGAACCCAGGTCTCCTGTATTGCAGGCAGACACTTTAACCTCTGAGCCACCAGGGAAGCTCATAGTATATGGTAAAATAGAAAAATAGACTAGTATTAAGATTATATATGTGTGTGTGTGTATAAATGGAAGCAGAGATTGATTTTTATTTTTTTTTAGCATGTATTTTTTTAAATTTATTTTAATTGGAGGCTAATTACTTTACAATACATATAGTGGTGGTTTTTACCATACATTCACATGAATCAGCCATGGGTGTACATGTGTTCCCCATCCTGACCCTCCCTCCTACCTCCCTCCCCATCCCATCCCTCAGGGTCATCCCAGTGCACCAGCCCTGAGCACCCTGTCTCATGCATCGAACCTGGACTGGCGATCTATTTCACGTGTGATAATATACATGTTTCAATGCTATTCAGAGATTGATTTTTAAAGTATATTATTTTAAGCTAGAGGGAAAGGAGTTAGTTATGTTATTAATACATGAAGGAAATTAGGCATTGAAGTATTATGCCATTCTACCTACCAGGAACTTCTGACTTAAGGGGGAAAGCTAGAAGAGAGCTTATATACATTATACATGGCAGTGTTTACTTAGCACTTGTATTTTAGCATACATAGATGTTTACATTATTGACTGCTTAGTGTCAGGTATAGTTCAAAACTCTTCATATTAACTTGTTTTACTTTAGCAACTATAAGGTATATACTTATATTATCGCCATTTTATACATAAAGAAGCTGAAACATGGAGAGGGAAAGGAACTTGGCCTCCTGTGTGTGTGTACAACTTGTCTGTCTGTGTGTGTGTTTTTATTTTTGATGAAAGAAAAATTAGCTCAGACTTTTTTTATTTATAAGAATAAAATTGAAATTAAATTATTAAATTAAAATTGAAGCTTAAATGAAAACTCTTGTGCCTTACTTCTGATGCACAGTACATATATTAAAATTTGGTCTAGGGTTGTGTGAATCCTTTGCTGGAAGTGTTATAAATTAAAGTGTTTAATATCTCACCCCTTATCTTTAAGCATTTTAATCTGATTTGGAGTGATTCTAGATCAGATCTGTTTTCTCTTTATCACAGGCTTATCTTACTGAATGTATATCAATAGAATAGATTCAGGAATCTGGCTTTGTATGCTTACTTTTTTTCAGTCATTGTAGGTGAAATATTTACGTGTATATAAACAATACACAAATATTTGTGTGGAGAGATAGGATGGAGATATATATGGTTCAGAAATAGTTCAGGGAAACAGAATTGAATTAAGTACAGAAATACATCCATGTTTATATTGGAATGTGATACTTGACTAAAGAGGTATTTCAAATCAGTGAGGAAATGTTGAATTTGTGAGAAATTATTAACTGTTGAAAAAAATTCTAGATATATATAGTTAAATTTTAAATGGATTAAATGTCCAAATGTTAATATTTTAAATCATTATAAAAATGTAGGTGGTATTTTCATTGGATTCCTGGGAGAGAAAGTTTATTAGGAAATAAATTGGGCTACTCTTGTGATAGCTCATTTAACATGTTTATTTAACTGCCAAAAAATTAGAATATTTGATTTTAAATAGAGGATCAGACAGTGGAATAAATGATAGAATGCAGTGTATTCAACAAAAATAATAAGTATATCCATTGAATACATGATACAAAATACTGTATATGAAAATAGGTATGTTCTGTTTATTAGCAGTGCTAGAGTAGATGTTTAAAGATGAGTCAAAAGTAATTCTAGAGTGTTCAACAGTGTAAACTTGTTGAATTCTTTTTGTTTCCTGTACTTTCAAATGCATTTTAAAAACTAATGAAAAGGAATTATTTAATTGGAATATTTTATCTTGTTGAAAAATTTTCTAACTTTATTATATTTCTAATCTACAGTTCTCTGCCTTGTAAGGCATAATGTGAAAAGTATTAATTGAAGAAAGACTTTACTGTTCTGTATAAATCAGTTTATCATATGTAATGTGAAAAGTAACAAAATCTAGAATGAATTAAAATATTTTTAGAGTAAAGGAAGTTTTGAATTAAAAAAAATGTGAAGTAATAGCTGAGTAGCAGTTGACTCTAATATTAAAAGTGTCTTACTGAACAAACTCATTTCTTTACTTTTTGTTAACTAGTGTTCTGGTTTTAACCTTTTGAAAACATGCTTTCTAGATTTTTTTTTTTTTGACCATCTGCTAAGGAAGATGAAGAGTTCAGGTAATTTAAAAATGGCATAATGAAAAATTGATTCACCGTCTAAAAATAGGTGCTAAGTAAAGTAATATTGACCAACCAGAGCTGCTAATATGTTCAAATAATGGTATCTTGTTTCAGAATGACCACCTTGGGAGACCATATTTTTATAGTTAACATTTATTGAGTGAGTTTGGGAACGTATGTATGAAAGAGAGGGGGAGAGAGAGAAAACCTACTAGAAGGGACCATGACAGACTCTAGTGGGTCAAATTGTGGTTTTATTTTTGTTGTTTTCTTAAAGTTGTTCTTCATAAAATAGGATGTGATTGAGCTCTAATTTGAGTAGTGACGTCTCTTGTTTTATGTTTTATGTGAAGTTTATGGGTTTATGGGTTTATGGTAGATTGTGGGGGGCAGTTTAGTAAGAATAGTAGCATAGCTAGGAGATAGGTGGTTGTATTTTGGGATGGGGTTTTCTTGTAAGGATGATGTGGTCTTTATAGTGTCTTCTGTAATTTTTTCTTTTTCAAAAATATAAACCATTATTGTATATTGAAGAATTTAATGGATCATGGTAAAATTACCTATTCTTAAGAAAAATCTCACTTCTTATAATTAAGGATCCAAATTTTGGATGTATCAGAAGTGTGTTAGCTATAACAGGAGTCAGCAAATGACCTGACTCCTGATTTAAAAAATAATCAAAAGACAACATTTTGTGACATGTGAAATTCAGATTTTAGTACCTATGAATAAAGTTTTATTGGGACAACAGCTGCTTTTGCTTTATAATGGCAAAGCTGAGTAGTTGTGACAGAGCTCCTGTATGGCATTCTCTTCACTTCCTACTGCTTTGGTTCACTACGAATTTCAGTGCTGCAGTTACACCTTGACAGTATTTTGAATGTCATGTGTATTTCCAGTCTGTAATATTTAGTTTTTTTAAATAAAATTTTCAATATTTATATATGCATATACATCATGTCAGAACAAGAAAAATAGAGAACAATGAACTCTGAGTGGTGTGCTTTTTAAGGCACAGTTGGAGCATGTATTATTTTATTATTGAGTTAGATAGCAAAAAATTGTTCTTATCTTTTGCAGTGACACTGTAGCTGTGGTAGAAGAATAAAGTATATATTGACATTACTAGACTAAGCATACATCACAGTATTCTTAACTCTCAAATTTTTAAAGTAACAGTCCATTTAAAATGGAACATTTCATTACAGTGTAACTTCATAAAAAGTTGAAAATGAGGCTGCCACCAAAATAAGTTTCTGAGCAACTCATTCATTAGCCAAGCAAAGAAAGCTGTTTACTGATGGTGAGTTAATTAAATTGTGTTTGATTGCAGCAGTCAAAGAAATGTGTCCAGAGAAAATAAATCTGTTTTAGACTATTAACTTTTTGGCAAGAACAGTTGATTTAAGAGTTGAGGACATTTGAAGCAATATCAATAGTCAGTTTAAAAACAAGGCGAAAGATTTAGAATGGTTTTCCTTGTCTTGATGAATCCACAGATTTTATTGATGTTACTCAGTTGTTGATTTAAGGCATCAATACCAAGTTTGAAGTGGCAGAAAAATTAGCTTCTGTGAATAATCTGTGTGGAACAACTTCAGGTAAAAATATTTTCACAGTTGAGAAAACACTAAGTACAATCTGAAGTGGAATCTGGTAAGATGTGCTACAACTGATAATGGTAAAAATACGTGTGAAAGAGAAAGAGGCTTAGTTAGACACATCTACAAAGCTTGTAAAAATGTGAGGTGTTCAGAGCCTACTGTTATACGTTGTACAATTCATCAGCAGGTACTTTGCTGAAAATATGTGAATTTATTACGTGTTACAGAATCAGTATGGTCAACAGTGAACTCGATTTGTTCTCATGGACTTAACTAGCACCAGCTGTACACATTTTTGTTCGAAGCTGAATATCCTGACTGGCTTAGCAGTGGTAACATTTTATTGCAGTTTTTTGATTTTAGGACTGAGTTTGAGATTTTTCTGAACAAAGAGGCAGCCCTCAATCACTATTATCAAATACTGATTGGTTTTGGAAACTAACTTTTTATATGGAGTTGAAAATATTTTTAAATGAATTTAATGTAAAATTACAAGGCATAAGAGCATTCATTTATGAAATTTAGCTGCAGTAAAGTCTTTGAGTGGTAACTGATGTTTGAATTACAAGTAACATCAAGCTGCTTTATACAGTTCTCATCCTGTCAAAATGAGAACTTCATTCCCACATGAATTGGCTTGAATATATTTTCCAACCCCAAACTACAGTTCCAGCAGCATTTTTTCAGACACTGATGCAAGCACAAAGAATGTTTCCATAATTCAGAATCAATTTAATTGTGCACTTGAGGAACTCTATCTAACCTTCAATTGGAAGTGATTAATCTGCACTGTAATGACAGAGCGAAAGGCAAATATCACAAGAATAATCTAATAGACTTCTCTAACTGCCTTTGAAATAATGAATATGCTAATTAAAATCATGTGCTTCCGGGTTAATATCAGCATATGGCAGTACTTATTTTTCAGAAAAGATTTTTTTCAAAGATAAATCCTTAAAATCTGATCATCATTATCAGAGGAGTACTTATATTTTGATGATAGGAAACTTGAATTAGGCGGAATGTTCCTTTGCTGCTCCCCTCCCCCCCACCAAGTCCATTCCATTAGCAGACTGATCTGTTATAAAATACCATATACAGATATCATTATACCTTACATTTTATCATTAGAAAATATGTAGGAGGCTTTTCTCTCCTGTTACATAAGTCTCTTCATAAATTTTGCCCAGTGGCCTGCAAGGACCAAAATACCTTGTGATCAAGCTCTTTATAACAGTTGTGGTATCCCCTGTTGTATAGCAGTGCTTCTCAAACTTGGATGTACATAATTTTTTGAGGATCTTCTTAAAATATGGATTCTGATTTGGTAGGTCTGGGGTGGAACCCAAGGTTTGCCTTTCTTATGCATCTGAGGTGATAACAGGTGTTGGTATCAATGGACTGCATTTTGAGAAGGAAAGCTCTAGTAGTCAAGTTTGTTAGATTTTTATACAGGTATTCTAATATTTGTTAAGCATATGTTATGTGCCAGGAGTTATACCAGGGGCTTTTGGACATACTGACTCTTTAAAATGTCACAGAAACTTGTTAGAAGGTATTAAAGACTGCAGTGAGGTTGGGAACTCTAGCAAGGGTTTTCTGTGTGTTTATTCACTCAGTTGTGTCCAACTCTTTGCAACCCCATGGACTGTAGCCCGCCAGGCTCCTTTGTCCATGGGGATTCTCCAGGCAAGAACACCGGAGTGGGTTGTCATGCCCTCCTTCAGGGGATCTTCCCAACCCAGGGATCGAGCCCAGGTCTCCCACATGGCAGGTGGATTTTTTAATCAGGGAAGCCCAGTAAGGGTTTTGAATTAGAAACTAATTGTTTTGTTTTCCCTTGATTGATTAGCTTCCTCAAGCACCTCATGATGGAGAAGGTGATGGCACACCACTCCAGTACTCTTGCTTGGAAAATCCCATGGATGGAGGAGCCTGGTGGGCTGTAGTCCATGGGGTCACTAAGAGTTGGACACAACAGAGCGACTTCACTTTCACTTTTCACTTTCGTGCATTGGAGAAGGAAATGGCAACCCACTCCAGTGTTCTTGCCTGGAGAATCCCAGGGACATGGGAGCCTGGTGGACTGCCATCTATGGGGTCGCACAGAGTTTGACGCGATTTGGCAACAGCAGCAGCAGCACCTCGTGAAGGGGAGAGGAAGCTATACATCTTAAGAAACAGAAACAGTGGGAAGCAAAATACTGCATTGGTGGCTGGTACGATAGTAGGGACTGATGTCCTCTTCCCTGCTAAATTCCACGGGGCCAGCAACCAGTTTCCAAGCCAAAGAGTAGACATAGTATGAGTAAAGTGAAAATGTTAGTTGCTCAGTCATGTCCGACTCTTTGCCAGTCTATGGACTGTGGTCCGCCAGGCACCTCTGTCCATGGGATTCTCCAGACAAGACTACTGGAGTGGGTAGCCATTCTCTTCTGCAGGGGATCTTCCCAACCCAGGGATCAAACCCAGGTCTCCTGTATTGCAGGGTGATTCTTTACCATTTGAGCCACAGGGAACTCCATAGTATGTATAGCACATACATATTTTGTAAACATTTTCCCTCAATCTCTTGCTTGCCTTTTTTATAATTTTTTTAAGCTAGCCAATTCAAATTTTTGACAAGTCCAATTTATTTTTTCTGTTTTATTTTTAAGAGTTGTAAAATATACATAAATAAGATTGACCGTTTTAACCATTTTAAGATATATAGATCAGTGACTACCATCTCCAGAGCTTTCTTTGTCTTCCCCAAGCAAACCTTTGTACCCATTAAACACTACTTCCATATTCCCCCATGCCCCTCATCCCTTGGCATCCACCATTCTACTTTCTGTCTCTATGAATTTGACTACTCTAGGAATCTTGTGTAAACAAAATCATACAGTATTTGTCTTTTTATGTCTCACATATTTCACTTAGCATAATGTCTTCGGAGCTTATTTATGTTCTAGCCTAAATTTCCTTTAACTATAGAAAGTAAATTTCCTTCATTTTTCACACCAAATAATATTTAATTTCACTTTATGTATATACAACGTTTTATTCATTCATTCATTCTTTGATGGACACTATGAGTGCTCTTACCTTTTGGCTGTTAATAATAATTCTATCAATATGGATGTACAAATATCTATTTGAGTCTTTGCTTTTACTTCCTTTGGGAGTGAAGCTCACTCACACCTACCTCCACACACTTAGAGGAGAAACTTTCTGGATCATGTAATAATTATGTTTTTAATTTTCTGAGGAACTGCTATACCATTTTCCATAGTGACTGCCCCAGTTTGCATTCCCACCAGCAACACGCAAGAGTTCAAACTTATCCACATCCTTGCTAACAGTTGTTATTTTGTTTTTTTTTTTTTTTTTTTTTGACTATAGCTATCCTAATGCATATGAAATTGTATCTCATTGTGATTTTGATGTCCATTTCTTTAATCTGTTGGGCAGCTGTATGTCTTCTTTGGAGAAGTGTCTGTTCAAGTTCTTTGTCCATTTTTTTAATTGGATTGTTTTTGTTGTTGAATTGTAGGATGTCTTTATATATTCTAGATGAAAAGTGAAACAAAGTTTTTCAGTCATGTCCGACTCTTTGCGACCCCATGAACTGCAGCACGCCAGGCCTCCCTGTCCATCACCAACTTCCGGAGATCACTGAAACCCATGTCCGTTGAGTCAGTGATTCCATCCATTTCATCCTCTGTCATCCCCTTCTCCTCCTGACCTCAATCTTTCCCAGCATCAGGGTCTTTTCAATGAGTCAGCTCTTCATATCAGGTAGCCTACGTATTGGAGTTGTAGCTTCTACATCAGTCCTTCCAGTGAACACCCAGGACTGATCTCCTTTAGGATGGACTGGTTGGATCTCCTTGCAGTCCAAGGGACTCTCAAGAGTCTTCTCCAGCACCACAGTTCAAAAGCATCGATTCTTCTGTGCTCAGCTTTCTTCACAGTCCAACTCTCACATCCATACATGACCACTGGGAAAAACATAGCCTTGACTAGGCGGACCTTTGTTGAAAAAGTAATGTCTCTGCTTTTGAATATGCTGTCTAGGTTGGTCATAACTGTCCTTCCAAGGAGTAAGCGTCTTTTAATTTCATGGCTGCAGTCACCATCTACAGTGATTTTGGAGCCCCCAAAAATAAAGTCAGCCACTGTTACCCCATCTATTTGCCATGAAGTGATGGGACCGGATGCCGTGATCTTAGTTTTCTGAATGTTGAGCTTTAAGCCAACTTTTTCACTCTCCTCTTTCAATTTCATCAAGAAGCTCTTTAGTACTTCTTCACTTTCTGCCGTAAGGGTGGTGTCATCTGCATATCTGAGGTTATTGATATTTCTTCTGGCAATCTTGATTCCAGCTTGTGCTTCCTCCAGCCCAGCGTTTCTCATGATGTACTCTGCATATAAGTTAAATAAGCAGGGTGACAATATGCAGCCTTGATGTACTCCTTTTCCTATTTGGAACCAGTCTGTTGTTCCATGTCCAATTCTAACTGTTGCTTCCTGACCTGCATACAGATTTCTCAAGAGGCAGGTCAGGTGGTCTGGTATTCCCATCTCTTGCAGAATTTTCCACAGTTTATTGTGATCCACACCGTCAAAGGCTTTGGCATGGTCAATAAAGCAGAAATAGATGTTTTTCCGGAACTCTCTTGCTTTTTCGATGATCCAGCGGATGTTGGCAATTTGATCTGTGGTTCCTCTGCCTTTTCTAAAACCAGCTTGAATGTCTGGAATTTCACGGTTCACGTATTGCTGAAGCCTGGCTTGGAGAGTTTTAAGCATTATTTCACTAGTGTGTGAGATGAGTGCAAGTGTGCGGTAGTTTGTGCATTCTTTGGCATTGCCTTTCTTTGGGATTGGAATGAAAACTGACCTTTTCTAGTCCTGTGGCCACTGCTGAGTATTCCAAATTTGCTGGCATATTGAGTGCAGCATCATCACAGCATCATCCTTTAGGATTTGAAATAGCTCAACTGGAATTGCATCACTTCCAATAACTTTGTTCATAGTGATGCTTCCTAAAGCCCACTTGACTTCACATTCCAGGATGTCTGGCTCTAGGTGAGTGATCACACTATTGTGATTATTATGGAGTAGCCATCATAGTCAACAAAAGAGTCCGAAATGCAGTACTTGGATGCAATCTCCAAAACGACAGAATGATCTCTGTTCGTTTCCAAGGCAAACCATTCAATATCACAGTAATCCAAGTCTCTGCCCCAACGAGTAATGCTGAAGAAGCTGAAGTTGAACAGTTCTATGAAGACCTACAAGAACTTCTAGAACTAACACTGAAAAAAAGATGTCCTTTTCATTATAGAGGACTGGAAGGCAAAAGTAGGAAGTCAAGAAACACCTGGAGTAACGGGCAAATTTGGCCTTGGGATACGGAATGAAGCAGGGCAAAGGTTAATAGAGTTTTGCCAAGAGAACGCACTGGTCATAGCAAACACCCTCTTCCAACAACACAAGGGAAAACTCTACAGATGGACATGACCAGATGTTCAGCACCAAAATCAGATTGATTATATTCTTTGCAGCCAAAGATGGAGAAGCTCTATACAGTCAGCAAAAACAAGACCAGGAGCTGACTGTGACTCAGATTATGAGCTCCTTATTGCCAAATTCAGACTGAAATTGAAGAAAGTGGAGAAAACCACTAGATCATTCAGGTATGACCTGAATCAAATCCCTTATGACTATACAGTGGAAGTGAGAAATAGATTTAAGGGACTAGATCTGATAGACAGAGTGCCTGATGAACTATGGACGGAGGTTTGTGACATTGTACAGGAGACCGGAATCAAGACCATCCCCAGGAAAAAGAATTTTGCAAAAAAGCAAAATGGCTGTCTAAGGAGGCCTTACAAATAGCTGTGAAAAGCAAAGGAGAAAAAGAAAGATATACCCATTTCAATGCAGAGTTCCAAAGAATAACAAGGAGAGATAGAAAGCCTTCCTCAGTGATCAATGCAAAGAAATAGAGGAAAACAATAGAATGGGAAAGACTAGAGATCTCTTCAAGAAAATTAGAGATACCAAGGGAACATTTCATGGGAAGATGGGCTCAATAAAGGACAGAAATGGTAGGGACCTAACGGAAGCAGAAGATGTTAAGAAGAGGTGGAAGGAATACACAGAAGAACTGTACAAAAAAGATCTTCACGATCCATGGACTAGAGTCTATGGAATTCTCCAGGCCAGGATACTGGAGTGGGTAACCTTTCCCTTCTCCAGTGGATCTTCCCAACCTAGGGATTCAACCCAGGTCTCTCGTATTGCAATCTCTAGATAGCAATCCGTTATGAGACGTAGGACTTGCAGATGTTTTCTCCCATTTACAGCCCACTCCAGTATTTTTGTCTGGAAAATCCCATGGATTGCGGAGCCTGGTAGGCTACCGTCCATGGGGTCACAAAGAGTCGGACACAACTGATCGACTTCACTTTCACTTTTAAGAGGGTTAACAGGTAGGAAGACCAGAAGTTCCCAGGTGGCAGGAGGAAATACACTACAAGTGGTAGGCTTTTCCCCTTCTCTGTTGAGGTTACCTGGTTCTGCCTCAACTTAACTTTTCTCAAACCTTGAGCTAACCAATGGGTTTTTCTTATGTAAATGTTTTCCTTAAGCTGTATTACTGAAACTATGTATTTGCTTTGCAGTCTGCCTTTCTTCAAATTGGTTCAGCCTAAGACTAACTTTTTTTTTTTTTCTTTTCTTTTCTTTTCTCAAACCTGGGCTGATAATGGCTAAACAAGCCAGTATTCAGGTCATTTTTTGGGGGGGAGGGGTGGAGAATGACACACCTTTGGTATTCTATCTTAAAAATGCATGTTGTGGGACAGGGGCCTGGTGAAATTCCCTCAACCTTGACGTTTCTCTCTTATCTGATTAGCAGCTTGCTAACAGACATATGCCTTGCTAAAAACTACAGTGGGGCATTCTTTCTGCCCCCTTCTAATGTCTGTCAGAAGCTTTCTGTGTCTATTTTACCTTTAATAAAATTGTTACATAAAAAGCTCTGAGTGTCAAGCCTCGTCTCTGGCCCCGGATTGAAATCCTCTCCTCCAAAGGTCTTGAAGCCTTTGTAGCACAGGCTTCAAGTTTGGATGTGGGATCTAGTTCCCTGACCAAGGATTTAACCCTGGTCTCCTGCATTGGGAGCTTAGAACATTAGCCACTGGACCACCAGGGAAGTTAATTTTGATAAAGTCCAGTTACATATATTTTCTTGTGTTGCTGAGCTTTTGTTTTTATATCCAAGAAATCATTGCCAGATCCAGTGTCTGAAGATTTTCCCTTGTTTTTCTTCTATGAGTTTTACAGTTTCAGGTCTTTATATTTAAGCATTTGATCCATTTTGAGTTAATTTTTGTATTTGATGTTAGGGAAGTGTTCAACTTAACATTTTTGCGTGTGGATATCCAGTCTTTCCAGTGCTGTTTGTTGAAAAGACTGTTTCCCCCCCCCCATGGAATGGTCTCAGCATTCTTATTTCTGGGCTCTCTATTTTATTCCATTGGTTTACATGTTTGTCTTTATATTAGTACTGTATATAATATATATATATATATTTTTGCTCCTGAGAAACCCACCAAAACTATTGGTGAATGCAGAATTTTGCTGCTTCTGTTTTTTGATAAGTGGTGATTAATAAAACAGGAAAAGCATATGGGAAAAAATTCTGACCCCCTACCATACACAAATATTAATTTAGGATAAATCATAGACCTAAGTGGAAAAACATAAAACTTAAAAAGATTGTTTTTTCACTTTGGGACATGCAAAGTTTTCTTGGTAATAGAAAGATAATAACCATAAATAGAAAAATTAGATATTTTCACTTCAGAATTAAACATTTCCTCTTCTCAAATCATTATGAAGAAAATGGATAAAAATCAAAGACTTACAGAAAATGTTTTTCCTGTCTGTCAACCAACTGACAGTTTTTTTTTTTTTAAGATGTATTTTATGTTTTGGTTGCAGCGTGTCCTCATTGCTGTACACAGGCCTTCTCTAGTTGGGGCGGTAGGGGCTGCTCTTGGTTCAGGGGGCAGGCTTCTGTCACAGTGCTTGCTGCTGTTGTGGAGCTCAGGCTCTAGGCATGCGGACTTCAGAGTTGCTGCATGTTGGCCCAGTAGTTGCAGCTCGTAGGCTGTAGAACGCTGACTGGCTGGTTGTGGCACACGGGCTTAGTTGCTCCGTGGCATCTGGGATCTTCCTGGACCAGGGATTGAACTGGTGTATCACAATGCAAGGTGGATTCTTAACCACTGGATGACCATGGAAATAGGAAGTACTAGTGATACTTGACGGAGAAGGCAGTGGCACCCCACTCCAGTACTCTTGCCTGGAAAATCCCATGGACAGAGGAGCCTAGTAGGCTGCAGTCCATGAGGTCACTAAGAGTTGGACACAACTGAGCGACTTCACTTTGACTTTTCACTTTCATGCATTGGAGAAGGAAATGGCAGCCCACTCCAGTGTTCTTGCCTGGAGAATCCCAGGGACAGGGGAGCCTGGTGGGCCGCCGTCTATGGGGTCAAACAGAGTCGGACACGACTGAAGCGACTTAGCAGCAGTGATACTTGAAAGTACATTGTCAGGAGTATACTTATGATAGAAACTAGATTCTAGGGACCTAAAACTAGTTAGGGTTATAAATCACCAGTGTAAGGAAATAATTAAATTTTCTGATATTAATTGCACAAAATTCAAGCTTCAGTTTTATTTTTTTTAAAGGCATATGTGAGACAGAAGGAGGGAGGGAGGGGAGAGATGCACAAGAGAGCAGGGACACATGCAGATGCAAGATTTCTTGAATATTAAGAAGGAATAGGATCAAAAACAAGAAATGAAGGCTTTAGGTTTTTGGACTTAGCTACCTTTTTGTCTAAGATGGAAGAATGAAGAATGGACAGGGCAGATACATACAGGCAGAGAAACGCTAATAAACATGAAAGGGTGGCCATTATCTCTCTAGCCCTCCATCCAGATGAAGGTGGAAGATAATGAGGAAACTTTAAAGGGTTAAGGACTATAGGAATAGCTCTTAAGTTTTAGAAGAAAAACATTACGGTGTGTGAAAGGGGTCTAGTGTAGTTTGAATATGTTTCACATGTGGTTTTGGATTCTGATAATATCCTCCAGCTCCCTTTGACTCACTTAGGTCACTCCTAAAATTTTATCAGTAGAGAATTAGCAGACATGGAGGAGAGGATTTTTAAGAGTTTAGTTGAGCTTTAACTAGAATTTGTGGTGCTTTAGTCTGCTTCGTTGAAATTACACGAGGGAGTTCATTTTCCCCTTCTTTAATTCTTAGGGTTGTTGTTTAATAATAGATGATATCTCAGTGATCTGCTTGATATTTGTGTGTGTTTGTGTCTGCCTGCTAGAAACTGAAAACACTGTACAAAAAAATCTTTGGACATGACAGTAATAAGAGTCTTCCCAGTTTCAAATACACTTAGTCATAAATTGAGTGCTTCCCAGGTGGCTTAATGATAAAGAATCCGCCTGCCAAGCAGGAGACATGGATTTGATCCCTGGATTGGAAAGATCTCCTGGAGAAGGAAATGGCAACCTACTTCAATATTCTTGCTTGGGAAATACCATGGACAGAGAGCCTGGCGGGCTGCAAAAGAGTTGGGGTTGCAAAAGAGTCAAACCGTGACCTAGCAACTAAATAACAACAAAACAACCAAGTCATGAATTATATATAAGCAAAATATTTAAGTAGTAATACCACTTAGTGCAAAATTCCGTAAAGCTCAGAGTAGGGTGATTATATTATGAGAAGTGGACTTGGGTCCACTAATGGCTCATCAAATTAATTTAATAGCTCACAAACAGCATTTTTTCCTTTTTAATGGATTAGAATAAACTAGAAAATATTGGAGCTTGCAGCATATAGTAATAAACAGTTGTGGAACTTTTAATATAAAATGTATGTATGTATGTGTTGATTTGGGTGAAAATATATTTGTTACTGTGGATTGCAGTCAAAAAGTGTTGGAAATCCATCATAGGTTATTTTGATAAATAATTGTGGACATTATAAAAACCTTTAAAGTCCTTACATTCATCTGCTTTTAGATTCGTTAAGTTTATGTTTACATTTCAACTAATTGTTGTTGTTCAGTCGTGTCTTGACTCTTTGCGACCAGATGGGCTGCAGCACACCAGGCTTCCCTATCCTTCACTATCCCTCGGAGTTTTCTCAAATTCATGTCCATTGAGTTCATGATGCCATCCAACCATCTCATCCTCTGTTGCCACTTCTCTTCCTGCCCAGCATAAGGGTCTTTTCCAAGAGTCGGCTCTTCACATCAGGTGGCCAAAGTATTGGGGCTTCAGCCCAGTATCAGTCCTTCCAGTGAATATGCAGGGATGATTTCTGATTTGATCTCCTTGCAGTCCAAGAGACTCTCAAGAATCTTCTCAAAAGCTTCAGTTCTTCAGCACTCAGCCTTTTTTATGATCCAAATCTCACATCCATACATGACTACTGGAAAAACTATAGCTTTGACTATATGGATCTTTGTCGGAAAAGTGATGTCTCTGCTTTTTAATACGCTGTTTAGGTTTGTCATAGCTAATTACATAAATATATTTTAGATGTAAGTATATAAATACATATGTAAGTGTGCTTTTTTTTTTTTTTGGTCTTAATAGGTGCAATGGATGAGCTTCATAGTCTGGATCCAAGAAGGCAAGAATTATTGGAAGCTAGATTTACAGGAGTTGCAAGTGGGAGCACGGGGAGCACGGGCAGTTGCAGTGTTGGAGCTAAAGTGAGTAAAATTGTAATCTTTATTTGACATTTTTTCTTTGTATTAAAGTATGCGTATTTTGTAAAGGATTTATATTTAACAACAAGTTAGTACTTACTATTATTTTTATAATGTATAGGAAAAAGTCCAATGTTTTTATACCTGATTTCTAGTATAGCATACTATATTTTGCATACCATTTTACAAAAAGGCAAAATGGTTCTCTGAGGAGGCCTTACAAATAGCTGAAAAAAAGAAAAGAAAGTGAAAGTGAAAAGCAAAGATATACCCATCTGAATGCAGAGTTCCAAAGAATAGCAAGGAGAGATAAGAAAGCCTTCCTCAGTGATCAATGCAAAGAAATAGAGGGAAACGATAGAATGGGAAAGACTAGAGATCTCTTCAAGAAAGTTAGAGACACCAAGGGAACATTGCATGCAAAGATGGGCTCAATAAAGGACAGAAATGGTGTGGACCTAACAGAAGCAGAAGATATTAAGAAGAGGTGGCAAGAATACACAGAACTATACAAAAGAGATCTTCATGACCCCAGATAACCATGATGGTGCAATCACTCACCTAGAGCCAGAAGTCATAGAATGCGAAGTCAAGTGGGCCTTAGGAAGCATCACTACAAACAAAGCTAGCGGAGCTGACAGAATTCCAGTTGAGCTATTTCAGATCCTAAAAGATGATGCTGTGGAAGTGTTGCACTCGATACGCCAGCAAATTTGGAAAACTCAGCAGGAGCCACAGGACTGGAAAAGGTCAGTTTTCATTCCAATCCCAAAGAAAGGCAATGCCAAAGAATGCTCAAACTACTGCACAGTTGCACTCATTTCACACGCTAGCAAAGAAATGCTCAAAATTCTGCAAGTCAGGCTTCGACAGTATGTGAACCGTGAACTTCCTGATGTTCAAGCTGGATTTAGAAAAGGCAGAGGAACCAGAGATCAAATTGCCAACATCTGTTAGATCATAGAAAAAGCAAGAGAGTTCCAGAAAAATACCTAATTCTGTTTTATTGACTATGTCAAAGCCTTTGACTGTGTGGATCACAACAAACTGTGTAAAATTCTTAAAGAGATGGGACTATCAGACCACCTTACCTGCCTTCTGTGAAATCTGTATGCAGGTCAAGAAGCAACAGTTAGAACTGGACATGGAACAATGGACTGGTTCCAAATGGGGAAAGGAGTACATCAATGCTGTATATTGTCACCCTGCTTATTTACCTTATATACAGAGTACATCATGAGAAATGCCAGGCTGGATGAAGCACAAGCTGGAGTCAAGATTTTTGGGGAAAATATCAATAACCTCAGATATACAAATGACATTACATGTATGGCAGAAAGCAAAGAACCAAAGAGCCTCTTGATGAAAGAGGAGAGTGAAAAAGTTGACTTAAAACTCAACATTCAGAAAACTAAGATCATGGCATCTGGTCCCATCACTTCATCACAAATACTTAGGGAAACAATGGAAACAGTGACAGACTTTATTTTTTGGGGCTCCAGAATCACTGCAGATGGTGACAGTAGCCATGAAATTAAAAGACACTTATTCCTTAGAAGAAAAGCTATGACCAACCTAGATAGCATATTAAAAAGCAGAGACATTACTTTGCCAACAAAGGTCCATCTAGTCAAAGCTATGGTTTTTCCAGTAGTCAGGTATGGATGTGAGAGTTGGACCATAAAGAAAGGTGAACGCTGAAGAATGTGGTGTTCGAAAAGACCCTTGAGAGTCCTTTGGACTGAAAGGAGATCAAACCAGTCAATCCTAAAGGAAATCAGTCCTGGGTGTTCATTGGAAGGACTGATGCTGAAATTAAAACTCCAATACTTTGGCCAGCTGATGCAAAGAAGTGACTCATTGGAAAAGACCCTGATGCTGGGAAAGATTGAAGACAGGAGAAGAGGATGACAGAGGATAAGATGTTTGGATGCCATCACTGATTGGATGGGCATGAGTTTGAGCAAGCTGAGGGATTTGTTGATGGACAGGGGAGCCTGGCGTGCTGCAGTCTGTGGGGTCGCAAAGAGTCAGATACGACTGAGTGACTGAACTGATACTATATTTTGAGTATTTATGTTGTAATATAGCATAATAGGTTTCAAGAGTAGAAATGAATTTGTTAGATGTACTGTCTTTTTCCCATTACATAATTTTCACCTTTCCTTATCCTTTTTGTTTCTTCTTTGCCCCTGTAACTCATGTTGCTGTTATATATGTTCCTATCTGTACAGTAGTCCACTGCTGCTACCTCCTGCATAAAATGAATAGTGTATCTGTTATGGCTTCCAGTGATCAATCTCAGGGTGTCTCCAACTCCCCGCTACCTCACATTGTGGTGAATTTCTTGTAACTGTTCTCTTTTGTGACTTAGTAAACATTTTTAAAAAATATATTCCTGACAGCAGAATTGATAGAGCATAGGACATGTATAGATTTAAATTGAATAAATAGTGTGTGCTGTTTATAACGGTTGTATAAAACTTATTTGCATTCAGCAGAGTGCATGAGTATTTCTGTATCTCTGTATCCAAGAAACCCTTGGCATCATCCAGATTCCTCATGTTTGATAGCCCAGAAGGTATATTTTGCTGTGCTGTGTGTCTTGCTGGGCTGCTGTGCTGCGCTAAGTCGCTTTATCATGTCTGACTCTTTCCTACCCCATGTAACCCACAAGACTTCTCTGTCCATGGAGTTTTCTGGGCAAGGATACTGGAGTAGGTTGCCAGGGGATTTTCTCCACCCAGGGATTGAGCCCATGTCTCTTTTGTCTCCTGTATTGTTTACCATCAGAGCCACTGTTTTTCATATGTCCCTTGTATATTCTATATATTCCATGTTGATTACATACAGTGCAGATAACTTCTTTCATTTTGTCATGTCTGTTAGCTTTTTTTATAGTATCCATCATATCCACCATAAATATGGTACAGAACTCTTTAATGTTGTTATATTCAAACTCACTAGTTTTTTTTGCTTTATGGTCTATACCTTAGTATACCAACTTTTGGTTTTACTAAGAAAAACAGTTGTCACCAGTAACCATCTAGGTCAAATGATCTAGATCTATATCTTTTTTGCTATGTCTATATTTTGTTATTTTACTAATTTTCAGCAATAAAAAATATAATAGCAACTTTATTAGAAATTTTAATATGAATTTAAACATACTTAAAAATCTCTTTGTATCAAGTAAATCTTGGTGCACAAGCATCATAAAAGATGAAGGATATTGTTGTGCATCCTTTGAGCTTAAAAATGGCCCAGGTTCTTGTTGCAGAACATTGTATGATCAAGTCCTTCAGTTGAATGAATTAGTGGATGAGAATACAGTGTTTCCCTTTTTCCTCCTCTTAGAAATGTATTGTCCAGTTCATTGATTCTTGAATTTGAGAAAATTCATCTAAGATACTGTCATTTGAAGACTCAGATTTTATTTATATGTTTATTGTCACCATCATCAGTTTTAGGTGCTGTTACCTCTTTATATTTATTTTCTGATTTGTTTAATAGATGTAAATTATCATCTGTCATTTTCTTCTCCTGATCGTCTTAAGTAGAAAATGAAAATTTTTTATTAGCTGGAGTTGATAAAAGCTAAAATCAGACTCCAAAGATAGTTTCTTAGTCATTTATATGTTTTTGAAAGATGATGCAGTACTTTGAGGTAAAGAAAATAACTTTATAATTTATTTATAAATTTATAATTTATTCACTATTACATCATCCTTTTAGTCATTAAATCTGTACTGTTTTTCTATTTCTACTATAAATTATCACGAAGTTGCTCAAGACAGTACGCATTTATCATCTTATAATTCTGTAGCATCTGAAGTCTGACCCAAGTCTCACTGGGCTAAAATCAAGCTGTCTGCATTGCTGCATGTCTTTCTGGGGTCTTGAAGGAGAATTGATTTGCCATGCCTTTTCCAGCTGTGAGAGGCTGCCTGCATTTCTTGGCTGATGGTGTCCTTCCTGCATGTTCAGAGCCAGCAGTGTTGCATCTCTCTTAATCTTTGACAATCACATGTAATGGACCATAGCCTAGAAGGGCTCTTCACTTATAATTGCTAATATGATTAGATTGGGCCCACCTCAATCTGGATAATCTGGTATAATTTCCCCATTTTAAAATTCTCATCCTTAATCACATCTGCAGAGTCCCTTTTGCCGTATACAATAACATTCTGGTGTTTAGGGCATAGACATCAATGGGGAGCCAATATTCTGCCTATCATATAATCATTCTTCCGTTTTATTTTAGAGGCTTCTCTTTGTTTCAGCATACTTGAATAATTGATGAACAATGATAAGTAATGACTTCCTTTTATGATATAATAACAAAATATAGGAAAGATAAGATCAGTAAGATCCCATAATGTATTTTGGATTTATGAAAGCCAGTGGACATCTGGTAATTAATTGCAAGGTAGAATGTGTTATATTCTATTAAAAATAAATTCCTATTTTTATTCTGTGGATGGTCTCAAAGAATAAAAGTCCTGAAATATTAATTATTACAAACTGACTTGAAAAAGAAGCCAGAAAGCTAAAGTTGGGTCCAGTGGACTCTGATGGTATTCTAAAAGTGAAATTCTTCTTTCCCACCCGTGAGGCACAAATACAACTGCTTCTGTTTTATAGTTTTACTTTTATATTTATTCTTTAGCCCATTGAGGCCTCATCTTTTATATAATATTGGTAAAGATCAGGTTTTATTTTTCTCCACATAGTAAACCAGTTTTCTCCACTTCTTAAAGCATCCATGTTTTCCCACTGATGTGTGATGCACCTGTATTATGTGTTGATTTGCCACGTGTATATTCTGAGCTGTCTGAAATTTACCTTATGTTCCGGTGGTCTTTCTGTGTTCTTCTGTCAGTATCACGTAAAGAATATGGTTGTGTTTTGGTTTGTCTTGTTTCTGTGGTAAAGCAAGTCTCTCCTTTAATCTTCTTTTGTAAGATTGACTCAATTATTTATGGATCTTTATTCCCTCATGTAAAATTTGAGCATGTCTTTAGTTGTTAGCACTTGGGGATGATTCTTCTTTAATAACTCATTTGTATCTTTTTCCTTTAAAGATCAAATGGAATTTTTGTCCTAAATGCAGATTGATTTTTGGAGTATTGAAATGTTTGTAAGATTAGGTTGTCCCATCTAAGTACCTGAAATGTCTCTCCATTTGTTCAGTTCTCTCTGTAGAGTTATACAGAATTTTTGGCTATTTTTATGAATTTTTTGGGCTTATTTCTGGATACTTGAAAGTTTTTGTGGGTGAAGTATTTTTTATATTTTCTAGTTAGCTCTTGGTGACCTAGGAGGTTTTTTATTTTTATGGACTGGTGTTGTATTTAGTAGTCTTACTTAGGTCTCTTTTATTGGTTATACTACTTTGTTGATTATTTAGATTTGTCCAAGAGAAATAGTTATTTTCCCCAAATTACAGTTTTATTTCTTATACTTCATGTTTGTGTGTGTGTGTATGTGTGTGTGTGTGTTGGTGATGAGCTTCAGTACTATGTCTTGTCCTGTTCAAGAGGAATCATCCAAAGTTTGTCTATTAAGTATAATGTTTGCTGTAGGTTATGTGTATATAACCATGACCACATAGCAGAAGAACTTTTCCATTCCTGGTTAGTTAAGAATTTTTTTGTTCATTTGTCTTAAAAATAGTAAGTGTAACAAATTTTAAAAAACATTGAACTTTGCATTTCCGGGATAAACCCAACTTCGTCATGATATACTATTTTAAAAATTTATTAGATTTAATACATGACTAGCTATTTTAGTTAGGATTTGTACTTGTATGGTTGTAAAAGAAATAGATGCACTGACCTGAAGAGTAATATTTTAGTGAGTTTTGACAAATGTATACACTTGTAGGAATCCACATCTTTTTAAGATATAGAACATTTTCATCACACCACCTTGTCTGTTTTATAAAACAGTATCACACTAGCCCCATAAAGTGAACTATTTTCTTGCTGTTTTTAATTTTTTCAACATCGTATATATGGTAGAAAATGTTCATGGGAAGATGAGTAGACGTTTACCTGTAAAACTGTCTTGTCCTGGGGTTTGTTGTGAAGAAAGGTCTTTCATTATCATTTAAATTTCATTAATATTAGTTAGTTTAATTAATCTATTTCAGTTAAGCTTTTCAGACTTATTAGTGGATAGTTATAACACATGAAAAAAAATCTCAATTCTTATTCATTTCTGTTTATTCTTTCAGATTCTGCTTTTCTGTTCATTCCTGCCAGAGCTCTAATTAAGTAACTGTTTCAAAGAATTTGGTTTTAATCTGTTTCAGTTTATTTTCCTCATTGATTTCTGTCATCATAATTTACTTGTTGGATTTGCTCTGTGGCTCTTCTTCCAGCTGTTGAGTTGAATGAGTTAGATTATTTATATGGCAACATAATTAATATACAGTAAAATGTATGGATTTTAAGTGACTTGTGCTGTAAGTTTTGTGAATGCATAAAATTGTGTAACCTCCACCACAATTAGGATGTAATATAGTTCTCAGAATATTCCCCCATGCCCTTTTGTACTCTGTCCTTTAGGTTGCCTCTGGTAACCACTGATTTATTTACTGTTTTTATAGTTTTGTCTTTGCAAGCCTGTCATACAAATGGAGTCAGTATTATAAATATGTAACCTTAGATTCTGACTTCTTTTATCTTAGAAAAATGCATTCCTTTGAGATTCATCCATTGTTGTAATATTATCAATAGTTAATTTTTATTGTTAAATAGTGTTCTATTGTATAAAATATTGATACATTTGTTTTTTAAATTTTTATTAAAATATAGTTGATTTACAGTGTTGTGTGTCAGGTGTACAGCAAAGTGAATTCAGTTATACATGCATACATATATATATATTTTCTTTAGATTCATTTCCATACAAGATACTGAGTATAGTTCCCTCTGCTATAGAGTAGGTCCTTGTTGGTTATCTGTTTTTTATACTGTAGTGTGTAAAAATAAACCACAATTTTTTTTAAAATCCATTTCTACTAGATAAAGAGCATCTAGGTTATTTTAAGTATTTTAAGGATTACAAATACACTTACTATAAACATTTGTATGTTCACTCCTCTTAAGTTTAGTTATTTTGAGCTCTTCTTTTGTTATAGAATTAAATTTTTTGCATTGTTTTTTGAAAATACAGTTTGTGTGACATCAGTGCTGAAATGTGCCCTGTTTTATAAACATTTCATATCTAATAGCTTCTAGTTGTATTAGTTCAGATCTTGGAGATCTCCTTGTATTGTCGTATTTTTAAATCTTTAATTGTGATTATTGAGGTATGCATTTCAGCTTGTTGTTTATCAGTTTTGGCTTGATGTATTTTGATGCTACCTTTTTACATGCATATATCTTTTTTGGTTCTTTTCATGGCTACATAATTATTTTTTAGAAAATACTTGTTTTTTTAGATCTTAAGTACTGTCCTTGGCTTTGTTTTGGTTCATATTTGTCTTAGGTATGTTTTTCTGTTCCTTTATTTTTATTATTTTTAATTGTGTTTCTTATAGACAGTATGTCTCCTCTTTTGGACGGAAAATGAGCATTTTTCTCAAATGGTGGATTCAGTCTGTTATACCTATTATAATTATTTTTATTTTCTGACTTGGTTCTGCCATCTATTGGTTGATACCTTCTAATTGATATCTTCTTGACTTTCATTCCCTTCCACTCCTTGCTTTCCATTGGACAGATGCAGTTTTTCCTGATGTTTTAAAGGTTATATGTTTAAAAAAAAAGTTACATGTTCTGTTTTTAGTTTTATGATGAAACTCTTTAGTCATTTATTTCTGTTCTCTCTCTAACTGGTATTTATGCATTCCTGTATGGTCGCCTCTGCCCACCCCCCTCCCCCACCTTTTTGAAACAACTTTTTACTTTGAAAAGTAATACTATACTTATAGAAAAATTGGAAATATTTTACAAGAATACTTCTATACTCTTTATCTAGATTTAAGAAATATAAGCATTTTTGTCAATTTTGTGTTCATGCGTGTATACACATCTCCATCATCTCTTTCAAGTATTGTCTCTGTGATAAATGTGAACAGACCTATGGCTGATTCATGTTGCTGTTTAGTAGAAACTTAACACTGTAAAGCAGTTTTTCTTCGATTAAAAAAAACCCCCCAAACTGTAAACAGACCTTTTCAAGGAACCTTATTCACTTTAGTGGGGACTAGGACTTAGGAACCAAGCTGCTGCTGCTGCTGCTGCTAAGTCGCTTCAGTCGTGTCCGACTCTGTGCGACCCCAGAGACGGCAGCCCACCAGGCTCCCCCGTCCCTGGGATTCTCCAGGCGAGAACACTGGAGTGGGTTGCTATTTCCTTCTCCAATGCACGAAAGTGAAAAGTGAAGGTGAAGTTGCTCAGTCGTGTCCGACTCTGTGCGACCCCATGGACTGCAGCCCACCAGGCTCCTCCGTCCATGGGATTTGCCAGTCAAGAGTACTGGAGTGGGGTGCCATTGCCTACTCCGAGGAACCAAGCTAGGTATGCTTAATGTTATGTGGCAATCTCTTAGAAGAGTGTCAGCTAATGTAGGAAGAATATAGACTCAGGAAATCAACATAGTGTTTCCCAGTACTGATTAAGTTAAGGATCATCAATGGATGCTAAAACCATTTAGTAAAACGTTTTGGAGAACAGTGTTTTACAGGGTTTCAAAGTTTCACCCTATTGTTAGTTGCCAAGTCCTGTCAGAACTCTCTGTGATCTCATGAACTGTAGCAACCTGGCTTCCCGGTCCTTCACTATTTCCCAGAGTTTGCTCAAACTCACATTCATTGAATTACTTATGCCATCCAGTCCAACCATCCTACTGTCTGTTGCCCCTTTCTCCTGCCCTCAGTCTTTCACAGACAGGGACTTTGCCAGTGAATCATCTATTCGCATCAGGTAGTCAAAGTATTGGAGCTTCAGCATCAGTCCTTCCATTGAATATGCAGGACTGATTTCCTTTATGATTGACTGGTTTGATCTTGCAGTCCAAAGGACTCTCGAGTCTTCTCTAGCACCAGTTCAAAAACATTAGTTCTTCAGCGCTCAGCCTTCTTTATGGTCCAGCTCTCACATTGTTATATGACTGTTGGAGGAACCATAGCTTTGACTATACGGACCTTTGCCTCTGCCTTTTAATATGCTGTCTAGGTTTGTCATTGCTTCTCTTCCCAGGAGCAAGCGTCTTTTAATTTCATGATCACAGTCATCATGTGCAGTGATTTTAGAGCTCAAGAGAATAAAATCTGTCACTGTTTCCATTTTCCCCCATCTATTTGCCATGAAGTGATGGGACCTGATGCCATTATCTTCGTTTTTTGAATGTTGAATTTTAAGCCAGCTTTTTCACTCTCCTGTTTCGCCTTCATCAAGGGGCTCTTCTGTTCCTCTTCACTTTCTGCCATTAGAGTGGTATCATCTGCGTATCTGAGATCGTTGTTATTTCTTTTGGCAATCTTGATTCCAGCTTGATTCATCCAGCCTGGCATTTCACATGACATACTCTGCATAGACGTGAAATAAGCCGGATAACAATATACAGCCTTGACATGCTGTTTTCCTCAATTTTGAACCAGCCCTTTGTTCCATGTCCAGTACTAACTGTTGGTTCTTGTCCTGCATGCAGGTTTCTCAGGAGGCAAGTAAGATGGTCAGCTGTTGCCAACTCTTGAAGAATTTTCCAGTTTGTTGTGATCCACACAGTCAAATGCTTTAGTATAGTCAGTGAAGCAGAAGTAGATGTTTTTCTGAAACTCCCTTGTTTTTTCTGTAATCCTTCAGAGGTTGGCAGTTTGATCTCTGGTTCCTCTGCCTTTTCTAAACCCAGCTTGTACATCTGAAAGTTCTTGATTGACATACTGCTGAAGCCTAGCTTGAAGGATTTTGAGCATAATCTTGCTAGCATGTTAAATGAATGCAATTGTATGGTAATTTGAACATTCTTTGGTGTTATCTTTCTTTGGGACTGGAATGAAAACTGACCTTTTCCAATCCTGTGGTCACTGCTGAGTTTTCCAAATTTGCTAGTGTATTGAGTACGGCACTTTAATAGAATCATCTTTTAGGATTTGAAGTAGCTCAACTGGCATTCCATCACCTCCACTAGCTTTGTTTGTAATAATGCTTCCTAAGGCCCACTTGACTTTACACTGTAGGATGTCTGGCTGTAGGTGAGTGACCACCATTGTGGTTATCTGGGTCATTAACACCTTTTTTTGTGTAGTTCTTCTGTGTATTCTTGCCAACTCTTCTTAATCTCTTCTGCTTCTGTTAGGTCCTTGCTGTTTCTGTCCTTTATTGTGCCCATCTTTAAATGAAATGTTCCTTTCGTATCTCTTTTTCTTGAAGAAATCTCTAGTCTTTCCCATTCTGCTGTTTTTCTCTCTTTCTTTGAATTGTTTACTTAAGGCTGCTTTCTCATCTCTCCTTGCTATTCTTTGGAACTCAGCATTCAGTTGGGTTTATCTTTCTCTTTCTCCTTTGCCTATTTTTTTTTCTTCTTTTCTCATCTATTTGTAAGGCCTCCTCAGGCAACCACTTTGTCTTCTTGCATTTCTTTTTCTTGGGGATGGTTTTGATCACTGCCTCCTGTGCAGTGTTACAAACCTGTCCATAGTTCTTCAGGGATTCTGTCTACCAGATCTAATCCCTTGAATCTATTCATCATCTCCACTGTAATCATACAGGATTTGATTTAGATCATACCTGAGTAGCCTAGTGGTTTTTCCTACTTTCTTCAATGTGAGCCTGAATTTTGTAATAAGGAGCTGATGATCTGAGCCACAGTCTGCTCCAAGTCTTGTCTTTGCTGACTGTATAGAGCTTCTCCACCTTTGGCTGCAAAGAATATAATCAATCTGGTTTCAGTATTGACCATCTGGTGATGTCGATGTGTAGAGTCATCTCTTGTGTTGTTGGAAGAGGGTGTTTGCTATGACCAGTGTGTTTTCTTGGCAAAACTCTGTTAGCCTTTGCCCTGCTTCATTTTGTACTCCAAGGCCAAACTTGCCTGGTCCTCCAGGTATCTCTTGACTTCCTAGTTTTGCATTCCAGTCCCTTATCATGAAAAGAACATTCTGGGCATTGGTTCTAGAAGGTCTCATAGGTCTTTATAGAATCGTTCAACTTCAGCTTCTTTGGCATTAGTTTTTGGGGCATAGACTTGGATTACTGTGATGCTGAATGGTTTGCCTTTGAAACGAACTGAGATCATTCTGTCATTTTTGAGATTGCACTAAGTACTGCATTTTGGACTCTTTTGTTGTCTGTGAGGCTACTCCATTCCTTCTAAGCGATTCTTGCCCACAGTAGTAGATATAATGGTCATCTAAATAAAATTTACCCGTTTCCATCCTTTTTAGTTCACTGATTCCTAAAATGTTGATGCTCACTCTTGCCATCTCCTGTTTGACCACTTCCAATTTACCTTGATTCATGGACCTAACATTCCAGGTACCTATGCGATATTGTTCTTTATAGCATCAGACTTTACTTTTACCCCCAGTCACATCCACAGCTGGGCATCCTTTCTGCTTTGGCCCAGCCTCTTCATTCTTTGGAACTATTTCTGTAGTCTTTCCCGGTAGCATATTGGACATCTGTCATCCTGGGGGGCTCATCTTTCTGTGTAATATCTTTCTGCCTTTTTATACTGTTCATGGGGTTCTCAGTGCAAGAATACTGAAGTGGTTTTTCATTCCCTTCTCCACCCTATAGATTAGTTATTAATTATAAAAGAGCAAATGTGCCTTTAAAGTAGAGAGATGTGTTGATTACCACCATAGTAAATAAGGTTAAGCTTTGCACTAGTCATGTCACAGAGAGCTTGATATGCGCATCTCGAGGGTGATGTAATAAGAATAACACTGATCACTTCTAGTTTTCATTGCTTTGAATTTAATCATGAGGAAATACCCCTGGGGCATCCTGGTGGCTGGTGCCATGAAGAGCAAACAGAAGTAGAGGGACCATTCTAAGTCGGATGAGACAAAAAAGACTTATTAGCCAAATGCAGTGTGTGACTCTAGATCCTGATTTCTTCCTGGATTGGGAGAAAAACAATTTTAAAGGACATTTTTGAGACAACAGGGAAAATTTGAGTGTGGAGTGTATGTTGGATGATGATACTGTACTAATGTTGGTTTTGTTGTTCTTTGAGGGATAAGCTTGTATTATAAAAATACTTACTTAAATTTAGTAGTACAGATAAAGATTAGAGAGGGCTTCTCTGGTGGCTCAGTGGTGAAGAACCCGCCTGCCATTGCAGGAGATGTGGATTCGATGCCTGGGTTAGGAAGATCCCCTGGAGGAGAAAATGGCAACCCACTCCAGTATTCTTACCTGGGATTTTGCATGGACAGAGGAGCCTGGCAGGCTACAGTCCATGGGGTATCAAAAGAGTCGGACACGGCTTAGCAAATAGACAATAACAAACAACAGAACCTTACAGGATGTCAGATAGTGGTGAGCAATGACTCTTACAGTGTTTTTTATTTGAATTGATAGTGATAACGTGCCTGTGAAATGCATTGTTAATATGAGTCAGATTTTAATAATAGCAACACCAGGAGTTTGTAATGTGGAAATAAACCCATTTGAAGAATCAAATTTCTGATAATGATCATGCTCTGAGAGAAGAGGAATGAGGGAGAAAGATAAGAAAATCATCTAGGAATATAGAATAGTTCATTAAGATTTGATTTTTAGGGTTATATGTTTGCTGAAAGTAAGAAAGTAGTAAGCAGAAGAGCAGAGATACTATACATAGAACTTTTACTATGATGGGGTATAGGAGGAAGAACAAAAAGAAACTTAGTCTAATAAATATGAGGAAGAAAGAGGAAACATTTTTACCTGCTTTTATACAATATAGTAGAAGTAAAGCCAAGTGTATATTATGATAAAAAAATGAGAATCTTATCTTTAGGCAGTTGACAGGAAACATACCCCCAAAATGACAAAGACTGGAATTAACCGGAAAGAAAATATTTCAGATAATCATAAAGTAAAAGACAGTAAAATCAAATACAAATTTGAGATTAGTATCTCCTCAACTTCAGACCCTTCCGAAGACTTACCATCACAGTTAAAATGAAATGGTCATAGTAGATCTTCTGATCTAGCTCTAGACTACCCTATTTGACTGTCCCGATACTGCACTCAAACTGGTTTATTTGCCAGTTGTCTCAAATACACTTACCTAACTTCAGGTTTCTGCTCAAATGTCACCTCTTTATATAGGCATTCTATGATGCTCTGTGTATGATATTCCTATACCATTCTTCCTTCCTCCACTTAGTTTTTAAGAAGTACTTACTGGTTTCTTCAGTTCAGTTTAGTCGCTCAGTCATGTCTGACTCTTTGCTATCCCGTGGACTGCAGCACGCCAGGCCTTCCTGTCCATCCACCAGCTCCCAGAGTTTACTCAAACTCATGTCCATCAAGTCAGTGATGCCATCCAACCATCTCATCCTCTGTCATTCCCTTCTCCTCCTGCTCTCAATCTTTCCCAGGATCAGGGTCTTTTCTAATGGGTCAGCTCTTCACATCAGGTGGCCAGAGTACTGGAGTTTCAGCTTCAGCATCAGTCCTTCCAGTGAATATTCAGGACTGATTTCCTTTAGAATGGACTGGTTGGATCTCCTTGCAGTCCAAGAGACTCTGAAGGGTCTTCAGTACCACAGTTCAGAAGCATCAGTTCTTCAGTGCTCTCATATCCATACCTGACTACTGGAAAAACCATAGCCTTGACTATATGGACCTTTGTTGGCAAAGTAATATCTCTGCTTTTTAATATGCTATCTAGGTTGGTCATAGCTTTTCTTCCAAGGAGTAAGCATCTTTTAATTTCATGGCTGCAGTCACCATCTGCAGTCATTTTGGAGCCCCCAAAAATAAAGTCTGTTGCTGTTTCCACTGTTTCCCCATCTATTTGCCATGAAGTGATGGGACCGGCTGCCATGATCTTAGTTTTCTGAATGTTGAGTTTTAAGCCAACTTTTTTACTCTCCTCTTCACTTTTCATTGAGAGGCTCTTCAGTTCTTCTTCGCTTTCTGCTGTAAGGGTGGTGTCATCTGCATATCTGAGGTTATTGATATTTCTCCTGGCAATCTTGATACTGGCTTGTGCTTCATCCAGCCCGGTGTTTCTCATGATGTACTCTGCATAGAAGGTAAATAAGCAGGGTGACAATATACAGCATTGATGTACTCCTTTCCCCATTTGGAACCAGTCCATTGTTCCATGTCCAGTTCTAACTGTTGTTTCTTGACCTGCATACAGATTTCTCAGGAGGCAGGTCAGTTGGTCTGGTATTCCCATCTCTTTCAGAATTTTCCACAGTTTATTGTGATCCACACAGTCAAAGGCTTTGGCATAGTCAATAAAGCAGAAATAGATGTTTTTCTGGAACTCCCTTGCTTTTTTGATGATCCAGTGGATACTGGCAATTTGATCTCTGGTTCCTCTGCCTTTTCTAAATCCAGCTTGAGCATCTGGAAGTTCATGGTTTATGTACTGTTGAAGCCTGGCTTGGAGAATGTTGAGCATTACTTTACTAGCATGTGAGATGAGTGCAATTGTATGGTAGTCTGAACATTCTTTGGCATTGCCTTTCTTTGGGATTGGAATGAAAACTGACCTTTTCCAGTCCTGTGACCACTGCTGAGTTTTTCAAATTTTCTGGCATATTGTATTGAACGCAGCACTTAATAGCATCATCTTATAGGATTTGAAATAGCTCAACTGGAATTCCATCACCTCCACTAGCTTTGTTCGTAGTGATGCTTCCTAAGGCCCATTTAACTTTGCATTCCAGGATGTCTGACACTAGGTGAGTAATCACAGCATTGTGATTTTCTGGGTCATAAAGATCTTTTTTGTATAGTTCTGTATATTCTTGCCACCTTTTCTTAATATCTTTTGTTTCCATTAGGTCCATACCATTTCTGTCCTTTATTGAGCCCATCTTTGCATGAAAATTTCCCTTGGTATCTCTAATTTTCCTGAAGAGATCTCTAGTCTTTCCCATTTTATTGTTTACTTCTATTTCTTTGCACTGATCACTTAGGAAAGCTTTCTAATCTTTCCTTGCTGTTCTTTGGAACTCTACATTCAAATGGGTATATTTTTCCTGTCAGTATAGTAGGACTGATCAGGGAGGGGAAAATTTACATTTCTATAATGAAATTTTTTCTGTGTGCTTGTGTTACTTGTATGTTTTAAAAACCATCTTGTGAATATTTGCAAAAATTTTTTTCTGCTTTGAAGACTTCAAAAGTCTGTGAGTTTGTGCTTACATGTGTGCTTACTGTATATCTGAATGTATAATAATTACATAATCATTTATAGATTCTGTTAAGCTTTCACCCCCACACTCTTTTCCTTAACAACTTGAAACTTTTTGTATTGCAATATAATTCATAGACTGTAAAATTGACTCTATGAAAGTGTATTTTTCAGTGATATCTAGTATATCACAAGGTTGTTCAGCCGTCACCACTAATTCCAGAATATTTTTATCACCCTCAAAGGAAACCCTATAAAAATTTACAGCAATTCCTCATTTTCCTGCTTTCTTCCCCTGCTCTTTGTCCCCTGGAAACCACTGGTCTACTTTCTATCTCTATGGATTTGCCCCTTCTGAATGTTTCACATAAATCGAATCAGTCATACAGAACATTGCGTTTAACGTCTGTGGCAGGTTTTTTCACCTAGTTGAGTATTTTCAAGGTTCATGAATATTGTAGTATGTGTTAGTACTCATTTCTTTTTATTACTGGGTGTTTCATTATATTGATGTGTTTCACATTTTGTATATTCATTCGCAGTTGGTGGACATTTAGGTTGTTTTTATTTTTTTTTTACAGGAATAATGCTGCTGTGAATATTCTGATACAAGTTTTCGTGTAGACATATGTTTTCAGTTCTCTTAGGTATATACCAAGGAATGTAATTACAGCATTGTGATAGTGACATAGGAAAGAAAATAGACGAGTGGAAGAGAATAGGCTCCAGTAGCAGAGCCATTCATATATACTAACTTAATATATGACAAAGGTAATACTGCAGTGCAGTGGGGAAAGTGTGGTCTTTTAGAATAGGTAATGCTGGATCAGTTGAATATCCACATGGGAAAGAAAATGACTCAGATCATCACTCCTTGCCATCATAGAAAAATCAATTCCAAGTGATTTGTAGATCTGAATATGAAAAATAAAACAGTAAAGCTTTAATAAGAATAATGACAGATTCATAAATGGGTCACAAAAGGCTGTAGTCATAAAGGAAATCATTTGATAAATGCAGCTATGTTCAAATGATACCAGTATATGAGTGGAAGGGAAAATCATAGAGGATTCATACCCAGAATATGTAAAGAATTCCTACAGCTCAGGAAGGAAAAAGACACACAAGGGTCAGAGCTTTAAAAGCCGTAGGGAAAATTAGATGAAGCATGCCCCATTCTTTTAACCCTACATTCATTCTTCATAGAGGCAGTACTTCTCACCTGTAGTTTTTTATTATACCACATATGTTTTACCTTTTTATGTTTATATTTCTAAATAAGATTATTACAGTTCTTTGTGGGTTTTTTTCAGTTTTTTTGGTATTTATTGACTTCCTTTTATAAAAGATGCAGTGTAACACTTAACATTATCCAACCCTCAAGCTTCTACAACCCTATCCTAATTTAGATATATTTTAGTTTTTGGTTAGATCATTATTTCATTGTTTATATTATGACTAAATTTTATTCACAGCTTTGAGATTCCATAATTATGTTTCTGTTAATACTTTTGTACAACTTTTTGTTTTTCCTAGAGTTGACTTATTTCTTTAGTTTATTAGTATTCATGTAAGCATCCATATAATCTCTAGCAGATATTATCAGTCTTTTTTTCAAATATGTTTATTTACCTGTTTTCATCTTATTTTTCTGTTGGCATAGCCTTTGACCCATAGCTTAGTAGGTAAAGAATCTGCCCATGATGCAGGAGACCCAGGTTCGATCATTGGGTCAGGAATATCCCTTGGAGAAGGAAATGGCAACCCACTCCAGTATCCTTGCCTGGAAAATCTCATGGACACAGGAACCTGGTGGGCTGCAGTCCGTGGGGTCGCAAAGAGTTGGGCACGACTGAGCAACTTATTACCTACTTACTTACAGCCTCTGAAATCTAGACTAGTTACTCTCTGTGTCTTCTGGGTGCCTGTCGTCCTGGAATCACTCTTATTTTTCATCATGGGGATTCATTCTGTGTCTGTCCCATGTTTGAGCTCGTTTCTTAAATGCCCTATTTTCATCATTCTTGGTTTATTCTTTTGTTTGTTGGTGCAGATTTTCTAGTCATTTCCTAAGAAAAGGTAAATGGGTAGTCAGATATGTGAGACCTTGGGTATTGTCATCTTCTCACTTAGCTGTTAGTTTGGGTGTAGGATTCTAGGTTGGAAATCATTTTAACAGAGTTTTGAAGGCATTATTCCATTGCCTTCTAGCTTCCAGTGTTACTCCTGAGCACTCCAGTGCTGCTCTTATTCCTGATCAATGTAGATTTTCCTGTTTATTCTTCTCTAGAAGCTTCACATCCTTGGTATTTAAATTTATTATAATGTGTGTTGGTATAGATTTTCCTTGAACCAGTGTGATTCAGAAGTGTATCCTTCCAATCCAGAAACTAATGTTTACTTGTTCTTTAAAAGTTTCTTCAATTATTTCTTTGATAATTTTACCTCATTAGATTTCTTTCTTTTTTCTGGAACTCTTTTTTTGGAACAGTACCTCTTGGACAGATTCTCTAGTTTTCTTTTTTTCTTTTTATTTTTTTCTCTTCCTGGGAAGGTTTCTTCAGCTTTATCTTTGAATTCATCCAGTTTATTTTCTGTGTGTTTCTGCTATCATATTTTTAATTTCCAGGAGTGGTATTTTGGGTTTTTTTAGGGGGAAGGGAGGAGTGGGGGTGGGTGGGTGTTCACTCTCTCCTTTTTTTTAACTTAAAAGTTATTTATTTATTTATTTGATTTTGACCACACTGTGCAGCATGCAGGATCTTAGACTCCAACCAGGGATGAAACTGGCTTCCCATGCAGTGGAAGTGTGGCGTATTAACTGCTGGACAGCCAGGGAAAGTCCTTTAGGATTGTTCTTAAAATGTTTCATTTTCATAGTTTGCTGTTACTAGGGTATTCAGTTCAGCTCAGTCGCTCAGTCGTGTCCGACTCTTCGACCCCATAAATTGCAGCATGCCAGGCCTCCCTGTCCATCACCAACTCCCGGAGTTCACCCAAACTCATGTCCATCGAGTCGGTGATGCCATCCAGCCATCTCATCCTCTGTCATCCCCTTCTCCTGCCCCTAATCCCTCCCAGCATCAGAGTCTTTTCCAATGAGTCACTCTTTGCATGAGGTGGTCAAAGTATTGGAGTTTCAGCCTCAGTATCAGTCCTTCCAATGAACACCCAGGACTGATCTCCTTTAGGATGGACTGGTTGGATCTCCGTGCAGTCCAAGGGACTCTGAAGAGTCTTCTCTAGCACCACAGTTCAAAAGCATCAATTCTTCGGCCCTCAGCTTTCTTCACAGTCCAACTCTCACATCCATACATGACCACAGGAAAAACCATAGCCTTGACTAGACGGACCTTTGTTGGCAAAATAATGTCTCTGCTTTTTAATATGCTATCTGGGTTGGTTATAACATTCCTTCCAAGGAGTAAGCGTCTTTTAATTTCATGGCTGCAGTCACCATCTGCAGTGATTTTGGAGTCCCAAAAAATAAAGTCAGCCACTGTTTCCACTGTTTCCCAGTCTATTTCCCATGAACTGATGGGACCAGATGCCATGATCTTAGTTTTCTGAATGTTGAGCTTTAAGCCAACTTTTTCACTCTCCTCTTTCACTTTCATCAAGAGGCTCTTTAGTTCCTCTTCACTTTCTGCCATAAGGGTGGTGTCATCTGCGTATCTGAGGTTATTGATATTTCTCCCGGCAATCTTGATTCCAGCTTGTGCTTCTTCCAGTCCAGCATTTCTCATGATGTACTCTGCATATAAGTTAAATAAGCAGGGTGACAATATACAGCCTTGATGTACTCCTTTTCCTATTTGGAACCAGTCTGTTGTTCCATGTCCAGTTGTAACTGTTGCTTCCTGACCTGCATATAGGTTTCTCAAGAGGCAGGTCAGGTGGTCTGGCATTCCCATCTCTTTCAAAATTTTCCACAGTTTATTGTGATCCACACAGTCAAAGGCTTTGGCATAGTCAGTAAAGCAGAAATAGATGTTTTTCTGGAACCCTCTTGCTTTTTCCATGATCCAGCGGATGTTGGCAATTTGATGTCTGGTTCCTCTGCCTGTTCTAAAATCAGCTTGAACATCTGGAAGTTTATGGTTCATGTATTGCTGAAGCCTGGCTTGGAGAATTTTGAGCATTACTTTACTAGCGTGTGAGATGAGTGATAGTTTTATTTTGTATGAAGTTTTTTTTTCTGCTTCCTGGGTTGTCTTTTGCCTGTGGGCTTAAAAAAATTTTTTTTGTTTATATTCTTCCGATATCTGGTGATATGGGGCCTTCTTCATATCTGTACGTTAGGCACTGGAACACTTACTGGAAGTGTTGTTTGAGTAGGCAGGATTTACTTCAGTAGGATGAGTTGACTGGGTCCTTCTTCTGAGAGATTTTTGATTCTTGGTGTCTGTAAGTCTTGTCTCTTAAACCATGTTTTGTTTTCCTAGAGAGAAATTCTGTAATCTTCAGCCTGAAGAGTTTAAGTTTGGCTGCCGCCTTTCTAGTTTAGCACAGAAAGGTGCCGAGTGTCTTCATGTAGTGTGTAGCTGTGCACCCAAGGCCTCTCTTTCCTCATCTGCGCCTTACGTGTCTCAGTACAGAGTTCCCCTGGCTTCCATTTCCAGAGATGAAGTCTGACCTCCAGTACCAATTGTGACAAGCTAGCTGTCAGTCATATCCTTTTTTGTTCTCATGAATGTAATATGTGTTCTTTCCCTGGCTGCTTTCAAGATTTTATTTTTTTTTAATTGTAAGGTTTTTTTTTTTGAAGTATAAGTGATGTTTAAGATTACATTTAGATTAGATCACATGTATACAATATAATGATTCCATATTTGTGTATGTTGCAAAGTGATCGTCACAGTCTAGTTAACATCACCATACATGGTTACAATTGTTTTCCTTGTGATGAGGATTTTTAAGATGTACTTTCTCAGCAACTTTCAAATATGCAAATATAATATTATTAACTATTGTTGCCATGCTGTACATTATATCCCCAAGACTTATTTATTTTATAACTGGAAGTTTGTACTTTTTGACCCCATTTATCCATTTCTCCCCCATCCCCCACTTGTCTCTGGAAACCACCAATCTCTTCTCTATATCTTTGAGCTTGGGCTTTTAAATTTTTATTGTTTTTTTAAGATTCCACACAAAAGTGCAATCAGAAGGTATTTGTCTTTCTCTGACATATTTCCCTTAGCATAGTGTCTTCAGGTTCTATGTTGCCACAAATGGAAAGATTTCCCTTTTTCTTAATGGCTGAATAGTGTTCTTATATACATATATATACATACACACACCACATTTTCCTTACCCACTCATCAATTGATAGACACTTAGGTTGCTTCCATGTCTTGTCTGTTGTAAACAATGCTACAGTGAACATTGAGGTGCAGATATAATTTTGAGTTACTGTTTTTATTTTCTTCAGATAAACATGCAGAAATGGAATTCCTAAAACATATGGTAGTTCTTGGCAAGGATATGGAGGCTTTCCAGGTGGATCAGTGGTAAAAAAAAATCTGCATGCTAATACAGGAGATGTGGGTTCTATCTCTGGTTCAGGAAGATCCCCTAGAGGAGGAAATGGCAACCCACTTGAATATTTCTCCCTGGAGAATCTCATGGACAGAGAAGCCTGGTAGGCTACTCTGGGGTCACAAAGAGTCAGACATGACTGAGTGTGCACACATGCGCGTGGTAGTTCTGTGCTTTTTTGAGGATACCCCACAGTGTTTTCCCTAGTGGCTGCACCAGTTTACATTCCAACCAGCAGTGTAGGAGAGTTCTCGTCTCCACATCCTCACCAGCACTTGTTATTTCTTGTCTTTTTGATGATGGCCACCCTAATAAATATGAGGTAATACCTCATTGTGGTAAGATTTTTTTACTTTGTTTTTCAGCAGTTTGACTGTGATATAGCTATATATGATTTTCTTTGTACTTATCTTGCTTGGGATCATCAGTGTGTAAATTTATGTCTCACCAATGTTTAGAAGTTTCTGCCTATTTCTTAAAAAAATTTTTTTTTGTCCTTTTCTCTCCTTCTGTGACTCCAAATTCATGTGTTAGACTACTTAATAGTGTCTAGCAGATAACTGCTTTTCAGTATTTTTCTCTGTTTCTTAGTTGGACTAATTTTTGATCTGTCTTCAATACTTTATCCATTCTCTGTTAAACCCATACTGTGAATTTTTATTTTAGAAAGTGAATTTTTCAGTTTGGTATTTCCATTTGGCTCTTTTTGATATTTTTATTTCTCTGCTGAAATTTCCAACTTGTTCATTTAGTTACAAGTTTATTTTCCCTTCTTGCCTTGAGCGTATTTACAGGTGGCTGCTTTAAGATCTTTGCTAATTTTAATATCTGGGTTGCCTTGTGGTTGTTCTCTATTGATTGTCTTTTCTCTTGAGTATGGGTCTCATTTTCTTGTTTCTTCATATGCCAAGAAATTTTGTATTATATCCTGCATACTGTAATGATACATTGTAGTAACTCTGGGATTTAGTGTGTTTTTATGGAGAGTGTTAGTATTTTGGTTATTATTTGTATTTGCAAGCAGTTAATTTGGCTGAACTGAAATCTAAACTGTGCCTCCCTGAAGAGGATGGCAGATCTTACTGGATGCTTAGAATCTGTTCCACTCTTGCATAGGTCAGTGACCAGCCAGAAATATGGGTACAGTTCTTTGTGGTTCTCTCTCTCTTTGTGGTTCTTTATTTTCCAGTATGTATCTTCTCACTTTCCATTACTGTGGCAGCTTCAAACTCCCAATTTTCAAGCCAGTAAGACTGTATCTTTTGATTCAAATTTCAGCTGCTCTGTGCAGCTCAATCTAGGGGCCTTCTCTCAGGCAAAAGCTGTAGAAATAGGAAACCCATCCAATTCTGTTTTTTCCTTCCAAATATTGTCTTCTAACCAGATTCTGCCTGTTTTTGATTGCTCAAGTGCCTTTAGGTAGTTGTTTTATATACTTTTTTTCTGGAATTTATTGTTATCTGTGTGAATGTTGTTCTGATAAGAGATATTGGGTATCATGGCAGGTCTGTGGGGTGTGTGTTTTTTTTGAAAGGTAAAAATCTCATGTTTTTAAAATAATTTAATTAATTTATGTATTTATTTCCTCCTTTCTGTATCTCACACACAGCAGTCTCAACAATGTGTGTACTATCACAATGACCACAGAGATTATTGAAAATAGTGTAAAAATTTGCTTGTGCTTTCCATGAATTTCCATACCATAGTTTTCAAAACATTTTGTATACATTTAGCCATTAAATTTTATACTCTATTCCATGTACTTCTTATCTAATCTGTGTCAGCAAGAGTGTTACTGCTTGCCATCATGGAGCAGTGTTTCCCAATTTTTGGCATTTTGATAAGTTTATCTGTGTCTTCCATGTGATGAGAAATCAATTTTACCAAACATAATATACTTTATTCATAGTTTTTTCCTTGAATAGCTGAAATATGTTGCTCGGTTTTCTTCAGACAAAAGTAAAGTGTTGCCTTTGGAAAATCAGATGTTGGCCTTCTGGCTGAATTCTTAAGTGTTCGTGGTGCTCCTTCAGTCAGTAGTTTCAGATTTTGGTTTCTGTTTTCAAAAAAGTTTTTTCAAATTGCAATCTTTACTAATTTGTTCTCTTGTAGTGGTGTTTTTTAAAGACTTCTGTTACTGGAATGTTGGATCCTTATTACTTTATTAAGTGATTGCTTTCTCTCACCCTTTTAATCTCTTCAGTTCATTTGATTCCAAAACTGTTCCTCCTTTTTACCTTCTTGTTCTTTTAAAGCATTATCTGTTGTATGTATTTTCTCTTGGGTTCATTCAGGTTTAATCTTTATTTTTGAAAAAAAAAAAAAAAAAATTTTTTTTTTTTTTCAATTTCTGATACTTTCCTGAATTCCATTACCTTCTTAGTTTTTTGACATCTGATTTGTGTTATTATTTCATGTCTTGAGTCATTTTCCTAGCTCATTTTGAAATGGTTGGTTATAAATTCATCTATTTAGTGGGTGTATTTTCCTGGTGTGCTTTTATTATCAGGATGTAATTCTGTGTCTTTTGCTTTTTTCCCCCTTATAATTTCATGTGATTGATCTACATCATTTTCTTGCTTTGGTTTAGGGTGGCATTTCTTACAGAGCTCCCTCTGCTGTTGTTTTTGGGAACTCTTCAGAAGTGTGGCATTTGCTTTCTAAGATTTCTAAGGCTTTGCTCTCTTCCCCACTGTTCTTATTTCTTTATAGTCATTATACTTAATGTGCTCAATTCCGATTGCATGCTCAGTAGTTTATGCTCATTGGGACGCTGTTAGTGAGAGATCAGTTTACCATAGAGGCTAACTGCTCCAGCTTTAGACTTCAAGTAGATGCAGAAATCCTTCCAGTTATAGCTATTTGGGGAGTCTCTCTTCTCAGATGTGTCAGACACTCTGTTTCCTTCTGCTTCTTCTCATACAGTGCAGGTTCTGTTGGTGATTTGTTCCCACGTACTATTTTAGGGAGATTTATGGAGATTCCTTGTCACCTGGTTTTGTTGTAAACATAGGTTTGGGGGTTTAGGGATGCTCAGAAACATTGTCACTGCTTCCATTGCCCTGAATCTTTCTAATTTATCACTCTTTAATTTCTGTTTATGGTGTTGCCTGTTTCTAATTTGATAATCTTGTCTTAATTAGATTATAAATTCCTCTTAAATAGTGCTTGAATCTTAGTTCAAGTACTGTTTTGTGTTAAAAATAGCCTTTACAGCATAGCCCTGGACATATATGCAATATGTCCTATCAGTCATCAATTGGAAATTTGTCAGTCTAGCGTAATTATAGGCTAATTTGCAACCTCGTAATGGTAGGATTAATAGTTACTCTTACAGATTGAAGGGAAACATAGAGCTATCAGCTGGCCGACCTGTCCAGGAAGTTCATTCATATGTCCTCTTTGGCATATATGCTCTAGTCTGGTCTAAACATTCCTGCAAGATATCGATCTAATGTACTAATATTTCCAAAAAGTCCACAAAATAATAAGCATCATAGAAACATATAGTAACATAGAAAATGTTATTTGACAGAGATAGCTCATTACTGTCACAGTCCAAAATATTGTAAAAGAAATTTAGAAACTCTTCAGTGAAGCAGTTAACATGGTCAAATTAATAAAAGATTCTTTTGAAAGACTAATCCCAAACAAAGAGAAACTGAAGATTGACCAATTTGTTTATATGAAGAGGCAAAGGGGTGAGGATGAGATATGATAGAATTTGCTAAGATTGTGGTGGGAATTAAGGAACACAAATAATACTTTTAGTTAAAGGAAGCATTAGATTAGTTTTTATTGGGAAGTAATTTTAAGGCTCTTTTTATCCTAATAACGTCTCACTTCTTTTGCTCCTGAATCTGATAATCTAAAAAATCAGCTAAGAAGTCAGTTCCTGAAACACGATAGAACTTTATTGATTTAATAAAACATTCTAAGCTATATTGTTATGACGTTGGTGTTTTTTTTTTTAATGTTTCTTATTTTTACTTCATTTGTCTTCCTTATTTAAAGGAATTAGGTTTTTAATTCTAAAGATAGATTGTTTACTTTGTAATATGTTCCATTTAAAATTACTCCTAATTTTTACCTTTAAAAAATCTTTCACAGGCCTCAACAAATAATGAAAGCTCTAATCACAGTTTTGGAAGCTTGGGATCTTTGAGTGACAAAGAATCAGAGGTGAGTAACTTCATTTTAAATATGTTGCTATTGAAGGAAAAGTTGGAATCACCTTTTTTAAAATTAATTTTTTTCCTCCTTTAATACTTGTGCTAAATGTTAATCTTTGTTTTTTATAGGAGCATTTTATTCTGTTTTAGAAGCATAACATTAGACTGAAGACTATTTGACATTAGAAAGAAAATGTAATTTCTTTGGTTATGTAGATGAACTTTTATATTAATGGTATAGATGTTCTTCAGTTGCTAGCCATTCATGATTCTAAGAGATGAACGTGATTTTTGTAATATGTTGTTTTTCACCGTTTTCTACTATTTCTTGTTATACTTCCCTCTTAGTTTGGTCCTGAGTAAAGGTTTGTTTACTTTTTGAGATACAGATACACGTTTTTTGTTTTCTTTTTGAAATTTCTTGTGGGATTTCATGCTATTGGTTTTCACTTTACATGGTTAAAAATATCTGAAAAATTCCTTCCTTTCCCACCCACTTACTCTTCCCACTAAGAAAATACATGGAATTTTATAAGTAGGTATTTGGATCCATGGTATAGTTCACATTGAGCATGATGTTCTTGATGGCATTTTAAAAAATATTTAGACAGGAGGTTCTTTGAGTATTAGCATTCATTTGTTGATGCTACAACTTCACTTTTTGCAAATAAAAGTCTGTAATACTTCTTCTCAGATTACAGAGTTCTGTCACTTACTTTTCAACATTTGTGTGTGTGTGTGTGTATGTATATTTCCCCTGTCAGTGTTAACTTATTTCTGTTTGACCCATTTTAGTCTTTTTTCTGCTTGGTTTAGTGTAGATTTATCACATGATAATAATACCAATAGGTCATTAGCACACTCTTAGCCATTTAGTGTGGTGTTCAGTGGAAGGAGAATATTAGCAGCGGCATCTTTTTAAGCCCTGTTGTATTGAAAGCATCTAGGAATCTCTAGGTAGACAGTTTTGTGGAGTTCTGTGCAGGCACCCTGACACTCCAAAGGAGTGTGGCATAGGGCTCTCACTCATCAGGCTTTCCCTTCCACAGAGACAACTGGCAGGCAGCTGAAAGGACTGTGCAAGTGACGGGACTTTATCTGCAGTAGGTTCCCTTGAGGTAAGCGTTAGTAGCCCCTGTAGCACCAGATTATCACAGTTTAGCTTTTTTTTTTTTCCAAATTAATACACACTGAGTCCTGAAGAATTGTAGGTTTAGATCTTGTCAAAGTACATTTTTTCAAAAACCATATCAAGAATGTTTCTTGGATTTTGGAACATTTCTTGATATTTCCACAGGTTTGGGTCTATGTAGTAATTTCACATGCCTCCTCTTTCATAGGGTTTTATGTTATGAAGGATAATAAAATAATTTTAGATATTTCTCTTTTATGTTCACTAAACCTGGTGTTTTTGATAGATTTTTCTTTTTTTTTTTTAATAGAAAAACAGGAAAAGTTAGATCACCTGTAATGGTTATATATTTATGTCTTCCTTTTAGTTACCCATATTCCCAAATAAGTTGTAGATGCAATATTTGAATTCTTCCAAAAGAATCAGTTTGAAAGAAAATAACCAAAGAATTCTAAGGCTCACTTTTGGCTATATTTTTATGTTAAAAAAAAGTTTTTTTAAGACCTTAATGGTATTTGCACTGAAATACAATTTGGTTAACCGTTGGATGTACTTGGCTTTCTTTTGACATTTGGGGTCACAGTAGAAAATTTTCAAAATCTTTTGGCTCTTGCTGTTTTGTGTTCAGCATCTGGAATTTTTACAAAATAATGGTTAAGTGGCATAATATTTTGGAAATGACTACAGATTATATGTTTTCCTTAAAATTTGAAGAAGGAAATTTGGGGGCAGGGGTTTGTCTTTTAAGAAGTGATTTGTCTGGAAGACTTTGTTTCACTATGAGATGGCTCAATTAATGATTTCCCTTGGGGTGATACTTCATATACATCACAGAACAGATTCTCATAGGTCATGAAGTAAAGTTGTTGAGAGCAAAGAGCTACAGGATAGAAATACTTCTTTTTTCCCCAGTACACGTAATAGTAAAGTTTATGTAGTATTCCATTGTCTGCTGATGTCATTTTATTCTTTTGGTAATCCATCCCCTGAACCATAACATTTTTTATTTTTTAAGATAATAGTTTTTGTTTTTATAGACAGCAGTAGAAGGTTTATTAATTTTTTTAATAGCATTCTCTACCATCCACCCCTACCTCACCCTGATCTCCATTCTCTTAGCTTTTCTTCCTGCTATTTATTTCCACATTATAATATAAATATTATGCATATCTTGCATTTTTGGTTCATTGATTGGGTATTTTACTTCCTTTTAGTATTTATGAAGATTTTAGCCTACTAATAATATCCCCCTGGTTTCTAACCTCTTCCCAGTACTGTTTTTCAGACACTAAGAACCTCTTGTTTTCATCTATCCTTTTACTATTAAAAGTGAAAAACATCTGATATTCACTGTTAGGTTGATTACTTCAGCTGAAATTTTCATTGTAGTTTATATGTGAATCACTTCATGCATGAGCTTGCCTTTTATTTCTAAATGTAAAATTGTAAAACAAAAAGGGTTGTCTTTTAATGAAATTGTCCAGTCTTGGATGAAAGAAATTGCATCAGTCTTGTTTTGCTTTATTTTACATCACTCTGGGGCTGTTCAGCAGACTCTAAAAATGTAGTTTCAGTAAGCATTTATTACATATCTGTTATCTTCTAACCTCTATGTCTAAGCACAGAGAATATAAAAATGAGTAGGACACAGTTCTTGCTTTCACATGAGATCAGTGTCTAGTAGGACAAACAGTTCCATAACCAGTGTGGGCTGTGCTACAACAGATGCAAGCACGAGGTACTATGGGAGGAAAGAGCAAGAAACCTCTAATTCCATCTGCCTGCAGGGGAGAGGTAGGGAAAGAGGAAAGAGAGGTCTTCCCTCAAAGAAGAGATGATAGTTGAGTCCCTAGGAAAGCCTGTGGGCTCATCTCAGAGGACAAGGACAAAGAATGAGAAGAAAGCAGGCAGCGGTACTAGGGTGTGCTTTTGCGTGGAAGTATGGCGCATGGCAGGCTGCAGTCCATGGGCTCGCAGAGTCGGACATGACTGGGCGATTGAACAACGACAGCATGGTTTTGTTCAAGATGTAGGGCCGTGATTATCAGTCCTAACTGTCCTTTAGCTCATCTGAGGAGCTTGGGGGAAAAAACAAAAACAAGCTGCCTAGGTGATTGACCTGGTTTTCCGACTTCTTATGTAGAGAAGATAATGCAAAAATGCTGAAAGATAGGCAAAGTCAGAGTTTGAGTGCCCTTATATTTCATTTCTAGAAGATGACAAGAAGGGAAACAAGACAAGTAGAGATGAAGAAGGCTCCTTAAGGGGGCAGTGAATAGGATGAAATGAGAGGACGATGAAACCCAAGTTGGGAAGATCATTTAGTTAAGGAATGCTGTTGCCTTTACAAAACTCCAGGCTTAACCAGAGAGAAAATTTCAAGTGGGAGTTCTAATTACAGTGCTCTCAAGTTTGTGTTTTGGACTCTGCCTTCTTCGGATTCTCTCAACTATTGATACTATAACCACCCAGGCCCATGCTGCTCAGACTTTAATGTGCAAGTGAATTACCAAGGGTTCTTACAGATCTGGAGTGGGTGTTTGCATTTCTAACAAGCTCTCAGATTCCACTAGATTTTAAAAGAACAGGCTTATGGACTCTGTGGGAGAGGGAGAGGGTGGGAAGATTTGGGAGAAAAAAAAAAGACCATATGTATTGTACTATGTAGTTTTCCAAAGAGCATTGACAACGTATATATTTCTGTATAACTATTTCCTATAGTATATTAATTGTGCCAGTGGTGTGATATACTTGACTTATGACTGTGAAATCAAAAAAGTTTATATTTAAGTGAATGAGTCTGCTACTATATAATGTTTTACATAATTAAAATAAATTTCCATGTGTATGTAAAAAAAAAATAAATAAATAAAAGTAGGTTTTGATGACTGAATGAGGGTAGAGAAGGAGAGGGAGGAACCTCAGATTATTTATAGGTAGTTAGCCTGGAAAATCCCATGGACAAAGGAGCCTGGTGGGCTGCAGTCCATGGGGTTGCTGAGGGTTGGACACGACTGAGCGACTTCACTTTCACTTTTCACTTTCATGCATTTTAGAAGGAAATGGCAACCCACTCCAGTGTTCTTGCCTGGAGAATCCCAGGGACTGGGGAGCCTGGTGGGCTGCCATCTCTGGGGTCGCACAGAGTCAGACATGACTGAAGTGATTTAGCAGCAGCAGCAGCAGCCTCAGATGAATGATAATGTCTTTGAGTGAGATAGACAACACAGAAGGAAGATGAATGGGTTAGCATAAAAGGTAACACATTAGATTCTGGACAGTGCTGAGTTTGAATACCTGTGAAATGGCCAAAGCAGAGGAAGCTATCTGGAGCTCCAGAAGGAGGTTAGATTGAAGATGAAGACTTAGTGGGTTTTGGCACACAATAGTGCAAAGACATTATTTGCCTTTTTTATAGTATCGCTAAAACATATTTGGCTTGTAAATTTTCATTTCATCATGAGTTTACAGTGAAAATTTCCAAAGGCTGTAAGATTTGTGATGACATCATTACTGATGATTTATTGATTGTGTACTTGTGTGTTCTGGTGTTTTTAGTTTTAACTACTAAAATGTTAAAACGATAGTTATATCCCACATAAACAAAGACTCTTTGGGGTCCTCAACAATTTTTAAGTTTGTAGACAGGTTTTGAGACCCAGAAGTTTAAAAACCGCTTTTAAAGATGAACTCATAGTATATGTAATGCTAGGAAATGTGAGCAGGCAAGATGGGTGTGCTGGAGAAAGAGTAGGAGAAGGTAAAGGGGTGGATACAAGAGGAGCCAGCGGAGAAGGAGAATAACAAGGAGGATTAAATGTCATGAAAGTCAACTAAGATAACAACTAAAAAGTGACTAAGAATTTGTCACTTAGGCTTAGTGTTAGTAGCCTAATGAGAGCAAGATGCCAGATAGTAGTTGATTAAGGAACAATTGGACAGTGAGCAAATATTGACTGCTCCTGGAAGAACCTTGACTGTGAAGAAAGGGAGGTGGTATCCAGAGTCTTAACAGACTTGACTTATTATGTGCTAGGGAGAGGATCATAGCAGACCTTTGATGGGACAGGGACAAGCAAAGTGCTGAAGAGAGAGGAGGAACTAAAGTAAACTTTGCCCAGAGGTGGTATGAAGTTACAGACTCAGTGGACAGAGTTAGTTGTGGATAGGACTGACTAGGAACAATCTTTCCTCTGATCAGTGAACTTCCATACCTGATAACCTTTCTCTTTTTTCAGAATGAAAATAGAGAATATCAACTGAAGGAGAGAATCTTGAGTGGATTGTGGGTGTGAGGAGAATAATAAAAAAAAAATTTATGGGAGAGACAAGGAAGGAGCTTACAGGGGAGAGGAGTCACTCACCTTACTTAAGTGTCTTAGGATACCTGAAGGAATTAGAGACATGGTCTGTGTGCCTTACCTCCTGGCAGATAATTATTATTTCTGGCAGAAAGTACAGATTATTTTATGAGGATTAGATAAGGAGCCCATGTTTCCTTTTATCAGTGTTTTCCACCCATTTGCCATTCTCCTTGCAGGATCCTTTTGTCTCCTTTTATACAACTTCTTTATAACCTGAATCATAGTTGAACAGTTTAAAATACATACTATCCTTTTCTAGAACTAAACTTTTTTCTCCCCTTCCTTCTGGGTAATTATCAGTTCTTTTACCATGTATCCACTGGCATTGAATTATTGTTTATTTTTTGATCCAAGTGCATTTGGGGGGATATTTGATTTATTTAGGATTAAGGATTTTTAAGTTACAGATACACAGAAGCTGGAACAGTTGTTGCATCTAAACATTTAAACTTTGGTGCACTTTCAGAATTGTAATGATTGTAATGAGAGAGGAATATGGTATAGATACATTGCCTTGATTGTCTTCAGAGAAGTGTCAACAACCTCCGATATGTAGATGATACCACTCTAGTGACAGAAAGCGAAGAGGAACTAATGGTGATTAATGAAAGCCATTTTATGAAAGAAGATCTAATTAACTTTCTCATTTGAATTTAATTTCTAGAAATAGTCGTGATATTTAAATCCAAATTTTCCCCCTCCTTATTTGAAATGAAGTTACGGTGTTGAAGACACTTTGAAGCATTAATGCTTAGTTTTATTCTTTTCTAAAAATAATTTTTAAAAGGCCACGTTGTGTGTGTTCTTACTTTCATATTTTGGAGGAAGTAGAAATCAAGAACACTAGGGAGTCAGAACTAAAACAACCTTACTTGGCTTTGCTGCTGCTGCTGCTGCTAAGTCGCTTCAGTCGTGTCCGACTCTGTGCGACCTCATAGACAGCAGCCCACCAGGCTCCCCCGTCCCTGGGATTCTCCAGGCAAGAACACTGGAGTGGGTTGCCATTTCCTTCTCCAATGCATGAAAGTGAAAAGTGAAAGTGAAGTCACTCAGTCGTGTCCGACTCTTAGCGACCCCGTGGACTGCAGCTTCCCAGGCTCCTCCGCCCATGGGATTTTCCAGGCAAGAGTACTGGAGTGGGGTGCCACTTGGCTTTAGGGGTGCATTATTTTCATGTTTAGAACAAGTCATATTATTTATATAGTTCTTTAATAGTTTTTTAATTTAAAAATCTCCTTTTTCGTATTAAATTATGCATAGCCATATATGAATTGATTAAATGGTATGATTGATTAAATATATAAATTGATTCCCTGGTATTTGTGAATTGCCTGGATTAGGAGAGCATTTTCTGTTTTTACCTTTGTTTTAATGTACATCCCCATCTCTACGTTTTTATATTTCCTTTTGTCCTCTACATATTCTTTAGCTGAAATGTTTCCTCCATGAACACTTAGTGACCTTAGATTGATTGGAAGTTATGATTTTATTTGAAAGTAGAGGTAATACTTGGAGAAGGAAATGGCAACCCACTCCAGTGTTCTTGCCTGGATAATTCCATGGACGGAGAAGCCTGGTAGGCTGCAGTCCGTGGGGTTGCACAGAGTCGGACATGACTGAAGCGACTTGGCAGCAGAGGTAACACTGGCCTTGAGTTTCAGGTTTTAGATTGATTTTTAAAATTCATATAAGTTTTACTTCTCTCTCTTCCTATATACATACATACCTACACAAACACACATTATAACCTGGACAGACCTTTTCTTTAAAATTCATTTAAGTTTTACTTCTCTCTCTCCCTACACACACACACACACACACACACACGTTATAACCTGGACAGACCTTTTCTTTAAAATTCATTTAAGTTTTACTTCTCTCTCTCCCTACACACACACACACACACACACACACACACACACACACACACACACACACGTTATAACCTGGACAGACCTTTTCTTTAAAATTCATTTAAGTTTTACTTCTCTCTCTCCCTACACACACACACACACACACACACACACACACACACACACACACACACGTTATAACCTGGACAGACCTTTTCTTTAAAATTCATTTAAGTTTTACTTCTCTCTCTCCCTACACACACACACACACACACACACACACACACACACACACACACACACACACACACACACACACACACACACACACGTTATAACCTGGACAGACCTTTTCTTTAAAATTCATTTAAGTTTTACTTCTCTCTCTCCCTACACACACACACACACACACACACACACGTTATAACCTGGACAGACCTTTTCTTTAAAATTCATTTAAGTTTTACTTCTCTCTCTCCCTACACACACACACACACACACACACACACACACACACACACACACACACACGTTATAACCTGGACAGACCTTTTCTTTAAAATTCATTTAAGTTTTACTTCTCTCTCTCCCTACACACACACACACACACACACACACACGTTATAACCTGGACAGACCTTTTCTTTAAAATTCATTTAAGTTTTACTTCTCTCTCTCCCTACACACACACACACACACACACACACACATACACGTTATAACCTGGACAGACCTTTTCTTTAATGTCCTAGTTTGAGGACCCAGTAAGAAAGAAAACTTGAAAAATTAATTTAGTGGTGTATAGTTAAATGTCAATGAAAGTTAGATTTTTATACCTGTTTCTCCCTAAATGAATTACTTTGTTTTTTACTTTATTCTGTTTAAACCTACTCAGTTTCTAAAGATTGTTAGATATCTAGTTTTACTGTCCTCATCAACTTTAAGAAATATTCTTTGTGTCCTGTAACCTGCATTATTTTCTGAAATGTTTTAGCCTGATTAATGACCTTTGTGGTGTTCTGTTTGATTTAGTTCCTCTGTCTTCTTTACTTATCTTCCACTGGCAGTATTTTCTCACGGACTTCTTACTATAGTACTTGGTGAGATTAGTAGGATTTTGTATCACCAATAAAGACATTTTCTCAGTAGGGGAATAAATGTGTTTTTTTCTCTATTAAGACTAATAGTCAAACTTTGAAATTATAGTTTCTGTGAAATACTTGGAATTACTTGGAATTTCCTTTTATTTAAAAAGAAAAAACTGTATTCAAATAGTCTACCACTAAACATGAAAGAACATGGTTTTTTCTTCTTTGACCTCATCCCATGGCATGTGGGAGTTAGTTCCCTGACCATGGATTGAACCCACGCCACTCCAGTGAAGGGTGGTGGAAGTCCCTAAAGGACATGTTCTTACAGGAAGTATATTCAGTTAGAGTTATGGAGTATCCAGTGCTAAAATATGTTATATGACGAGTTCACAGCAAAGGATGTGGTCTATCCTGGTTGACTATATGTCCTTAGTGTCTTGGAAGGAAAAACACTGGAAGTCAAATGTTGGCCCAATACTGACTGGCTCTGTGTTCCTGTTTCCATAAAGGTGGAGGACTGTGTGTGTCAGAATCACCTTTCCAAAATAAACACACTTAGGCTCCCTTCTTAGAAACTCTGATATACTCTGTCTAGATTATTTTTGATTTCTTGTAAATCAATAAATCTTGATTCTGTAGGCCAGTTATTTAGTTGGAGAAGGCAATGGCACCCCACTCCAGTACTCTTGCCTGGAAAATCCCATGGACAAAGGAGCCTGGTAGGCTGCAGTCCATGGAGTCACTGAGAGTCGGACACAACTGAGCGACTTCACTTTCACTTTTCACTTTCATGCATTGGAGAAGGAAATGGCAACCCACTCCAGTGTTCTTGCCTGAAGAATCCCAGGGACGGGGGAGCCTGGTGGGCTGCCGTCTATGGGGTCGCACAGAGTCGGACATGACTGAAGTGACATAGCAGTTAGCAGTTTATTTAGAAAACAAACAGCTGTTAAAGGTCCCCCCACCCCTTTTTTTTAGTGTTTCCCTTTTTTAAAAAAGTACATTTTTAGTGGGGGTGGGTGATTTTTAGAGCAAGAAAATTCTAAGCTGATAAATGAAAACAATATTTGAAGAGAAAAATTCCAGGTCACTTTAACAATGAAGACATACTTTAAAGTGGACTCTGGTATAGCACTTAAGCATCATAGAGGCATAGTAAGTATTTGTTGAATAAATAAATTTGATAACAGCCTTTAGTTGTCACATAATACACAAGCAGTTTTTGTGTCAACATATAATTCTAATGTATTCATCAAACCAAGGTTTCTAAACATTATTGACTTTGGGGGTGGAGAGAGAGTTGTCATGTGTAACATAGGATACTTAGCAGCATCTCTACATGATACATTAGATATCTGTAGCCCATCCCCCGGCCCCCACCCCGAGTCGTGGCAACCGAAAATGTCTCTGGATATTGCCACGTATCCTTTGGGGTAGAGGCAAATGTCCTCTGGTTGGGAACCACCCCATTAATGAAGGAGGGAAAATAAAGTTTTAGCATGTTACATGTGGAGCTAGATGACATTTCTGTTTAAGTTTCACCTCTCTTCTGTGAAAACAGAAGCCCAGAGAGGTTAATTTGCTACATATAGTAAGTTAATTGTTAAAATTCTCCAGCGTCTTATTTGAAAGTGAAGCTTTCAACTATTGTTCTGTGCTCTCTCTGTATAACTAAAGTGGTATATTACTTATAAGTTAATGACCCTAGTTAGTCTTTTGAAAAAGAGTGGTATTCTTTTTTGGAAATATTTAGTTTTAAGATGATTTATCATATTCATCAAATTTGCCAATCCAGGATATGCTGGACTGACAGAACTTCACAAATGTTTTTTTTCTGACAAATATGTTTTCACACTTAAGTACATTCAGCACCAGTTGACAATACTGAGAAATTTGGTTTTAGTATCTTATACAGGCATATACCTCAAAGATACTGCCGGTTTAGTTCCATACCACCACAGTAAAGCAAATACCAAAATAAAGCGAGTCACATGAAGTTTTTGGTTTCACAGTGTGTATAAAAGTTATATTTATACCATAATCTGTTAAGTGTGCAGTGGCCTTATATCTGAAAAAGCAGTGTACATGCTTTAATTTTTAAATACCACTTAAAAAATGCTCACCATCTTTTAAGCCTTCAGCAAGTCATAATCTTTTTGCTGGTGGAGTGTCTTGCTTCAATACTGATGAGTCAGGGTGATGGTTGCTGGAAGGAGGCTCTGGCCATTTCTAAAACAACAATGATGTTTGCACATTAATTGACTCTTCTTTTTGCCATTGATTTCTCTGTAGTAGTAATGCTACTCAGTTCTGTCCAACTCTTTAGAACTCCATGAACTGTAACCTACCAGACTCCTTTGTCCATGGGATTTTCCAGGCAAGAATACTGGAGGGGGTTGCCATTTCCTACTCAAGGAGATCTTCCCAACTCAGGGATCAAACCCACATGTGCATCTCTTGCATTGGCAGGTGGATTCTTTACCACTGAGCATGAAATTTTATCATGAGATTGCAGCAGTTCAGTCACATCTTTAGGCTCCATTTCTACTTTTAGTTATCTTGCTGTCCATCACATCTGTGGTTACTTCCTCCACTGAAGCTTTAACCCCCTCAAAGTCATCCATGAGGGTTGAAATCTATCTCTTCCACATTCCTGTTAATATTTTGACCTTTTCCCATGAATCCCCGATGTTCTTAATAGCTCTAGAATAGTGAATCCTTTCCAGAAAGTTTTCAGTTTACTTTGCCTAGATCTATCAAAGGAATTACATCGAAGGAATTTTATGGCAGCTGTATTTTATGTGCTCAGGCGCTCAGTTGTGTCTGACTCTTTGTAACTCCATGGGCTGTAGCTCGCCAGGCTCCTCTGCCCATGGAATTTTCCAGGCAAGAATACTGGAGTGGAATGCCATTTCCTTTTCCAGGGGATCTTCACAACCCACGGATCGAACCCACATCTTTTTCATCTCCTGCATCGGCAGGCAGGTTATCACTGGTGCCATCTGGGAAGGCCACAGGTGGCTTATAGCCTTACAAAATGTATTTCTTAGATAATAAAACTTGTAAGTTGAAATTACTCCTTGACCTGTGGGCTGTAGAATGGATGTTTTGTTGGCAAGAATGAAAACAACATTAATCTTGAACATCTCCATCAGAGCTCTTGGATGATCAGGTACATTGTCAGTGAGCAGTAATATTTTGAAAGGAATCTCTTTGTTTCTGAGCACTGGGACTCAACAGGGGGCTTAAAATATTTAGTAAACCATGTTGTAAACAGATGTGTGATCATCCAGGTTTTGTTGTCCGTTTCCAGGTTTTGTTGTCCGTTTATAGAGCACAGGCAGAGTCGTAGTATTAGTTGTTCAGTCGATAAGTCATAGCCGACTCTGCGACCCCATGGATTGAAGCACGCCAGGCTTCCCTGTCCTTCACAGGTTTGCTCAAACTCATGTCCATTGAGTTGGTGATGCCATCCAACCATCTAATCCTCTGTCACCCTCTTCTGCTGACCTGAGTTTTTTCCAGCATCAGGATCTTTTCCACTGAGTTGATTTTTCATATCAGGTGGCCAAAGAATTGGAGCTTTAGCTTCAACATCATCCTTCCAATGAATATTCAGACAGAATACAGGCAGAGTAGATTTAGTAATAATTCTTAAGGGTCCTAGGATTTTCGGAATGGTAAATGAGCATTGGCTGTAACTTCAAGTCACCAATTGTAAAAGCCCCTAACAAGTGAGTCAGCCTGTCTTTTGAAGCTTTGAACCCAGGCACTGACTTCTCTTGAGCTACGAAAGTCCTAGGTGGCATCTTCTTCCAATAGAAGATTGATTTGTTTACATTGACCTGTTGTTTACTGTTGCCACTTTCAGTAATTATCTCAGCTGGTCTGTTGGATGACTCATTGCAGCCTCTACATCAGTACTTGCTGTTTCACCTTGTACTTTCATTGTTAAGGAAACAGCTTTTTTCCATAAACCTCATGGACCAACCTCTACGTCTTCACACTTCTACTCTTCCTCACCTCTCTCAGCCTTCATTGAGTTGCTCTGGATTAGTCTTTGGCTTAAGGGGATGTTGTAATTGGTTTTATCTTCTGTCCAGACCACTCAAATGTTCTCCATATCCCCAGTAAGGGTGTTTTGCTTTCTTACAGTTTGTGTGTTTACTGTAGTAGTACTTTTAATTTCCTTCAAGAACTTTTTCTTTGCATTTACAACCTGACTAACTGGCTCAGGAGGCCTAGCTTTCAGCTTGTCCCTTAGCTTTCAGCATACCTTCCTCACTAGGCTATATCCTTTCTAGCTTTTGGTGAAAGTCAGAGATGTAGAACTCTTCCTTTCATTTGGACTCTCAGAGGCCATTGTAGGGTTACTAGTTGGCCTAATCTCAGTATTGTGGTGTCTTAGAGAATAGAGAAGGCAGTGGCACCCCACTCCAGTACTCTTGCCTGGAAAATCCCATGGATGGAGGAGCCTGGTAGGCTGCAGTCCATGGGGTCACTAAGAGTTGGACATGACTGAGCGACTTCCCTTTCACTTTTCACTTTCATGCATTGGAGAAGGAAATGGCAACCCACTCCAGTGTTCTTGCCTGGAGAATCCCAGGGACAGGGGAGCTTGGTGGGCTGCCGTCTATGGGGTCGCACAGAGTCGGTCATGACTGAAGTGACTTAGCAGCAGTAGCAGAGAATAGAGAAGTGCGAGGAGAGGGAGAGAATGGCTGGTCAGTGGAGCAGTCAGAAGACACACAACATTTTATCAATTAAGAGCACTGTCATATGGTCACAGTTTGTGCCACCCCAACACAATTACAGTAGTAACATCAAAGATCATGGATCACAGATCACCATAACAAATATAATAATGAAGAAGTTTTAAATATTGTAAGAATTACTAAAATGTGATCCACAGAGAGAAAGTAAGCAAATGCTGTTGGGAAAATGGGATCAAAAGACTTGCTAGATCAAGATTGCCAGAAACCTTCAATTTGTAAAAAATGTTACATCTGCAAAGTGTGCAGTAAAGCAGAGCTCAATAAAATGAGCTATGCTTGTACTATAGTACAATTTTTAAAGTATTGGATGTGTTTTTATGTCAGGAGAACATAGTATTTTACTAATTTTCTTTAAGAATAATTCTCATTTTCTAAAATAACTGAGTAACCATAACAACCCCTTGGACTTCTCATATCCTAATGAAGTTTCTGCTGTATGTCACAATTTTGGTCTGTAATTTTTAATGGAAGAGTATATAAAGAATAACAACTAATTTTAGAGATTCTCTAAAGTGGAATGTGCAGGAAATACATGCTGTGTTACTATATATTAGATTGACTATTGCTAATCCTGATGATGTATTAGCATCACTTGTGGAGCTTTTAAAAACATACAGATTTCTTTGATATCCTTTAATAGATGTTTAAATTTGGGATGGGGATGCCAGCATGAGCTTTAAATAACAGCTTTGTGATTATGAAATATAGTCAACATTGAGAATTGGTGCTAATAGATAAATTATAGAACAATTTCTTTTAAAAAATAGACTAAAAGAAAAGGATTTTTTTTTTTTCTGGTTATAGTGCAGTAGTACTGCTAGACAGAAAATAATAACAATGAAATATCACTTTTAAAAAGTCAGGTAGTTAACTTTCTGAATTTAGTATTTATAATAGTATTTTGTATTATAATGATAGTATTTGTAACAGGCATTCTCAAAATGTCAACATTCTCAGACTACAGTATCTTGAAGATTTGCTTTTCCTCCCATAGTATTTGCTCCCTGTGGCTGTTTTATCCAGATTGTATGATTTTAAAACTACTTTTCAGATCATATGAACAGAGGAGAAGGTCCAACTTGATTCTAATTTTATGGTTTATAGTATTTAGTAAATAAAGCCTTAAGTCAAACAGAAAGCCAGAAGAGAAAATGCCAAGAAATAGTTATGCCATGTGAATGAGAAGAAAATGGCAAACAAAACTGTACTTTATCGGTATCAAAGATGTAATATGTTCCTTTTAAGCAAATGTGAATATAAATTAAAATAGGTCCAGGTAATAGGAGCATAAGAAGTATTCAGTTCAGTTCAGTTTAGTCGCTCAGTCTTGTCTGACTCTTTGCGACCCCATGAATCGCAGCACGCCAGGCCTCCCTGTCCATCACCAATTCCCGGAGCTTACCCAGACTCACGTCCATCAAGTCAGTGATGCCATCAAGCCATCTCATCTTCTGTCGTCCCCTTCTCCTTCTGCCCCCAATCCCTCCCAGCTTCAGAGTCTTTTCCAATGAGTCAACTCTTCGCATGAGGTGGCCAAAGTACTGGAGTTTCAGCTTTAGCATCCTTCCTTCCAAAGAAATCCTAGGGCTGATCTCCTTCAGAATGGACTGCTTGGATCTCCTTGCAGTCCAAGGGACTCTCAAGAGTCTTCTCCAACACCACAGTTCAAAGGCATCAATTCTTCGGCGCTCAGCCTTCTTCACAGTCCAACTCTCACATGCATACATGACCACAGGAAAAACCATAGCCTTGACTAGACGGACCTTTGTTGGCAAAGTAATGTCTCTGCTTTTGAATATGCTATCTAGGTTGGTCATAACTTTCCTTCCAAGGAGTAAGTGTCTTTTAATTTCATGGCTGCAGTCACCATCTGCAGTGATTTTGGAGCCCCCCAAAATAAAGTCTGACACTGTTTCCACTGTTTCCCCATCTATTTCCCATGAAGTGATGGGACTAGATGCCATGATCTTCGTTTTCTGAATGTTGAGCTTTAAGCGAACTTTTTCACTCTCCTCTTTCACTTTCATCAAGAGGCTTTTTAGTTCCTCTTCACTTTCTGCCATAAGGGTGGTGTCATCTGCATATCTGAGGTTATTGATATTTCTCCCGGCAGTCTTGATTCCAGCTTGTGTTTCTTCCAGTCCAGCGTTTCTCATGATGTACTCTGCATATAAGTTAAATAAGCAGTGTGACAATATACAGCCTTGTAAGAAGTATTAGGTTGGTGCAAAAGTAATTGCAGTTTGCATTGTTGATCTTTGCCTTTTGATATTGGAATGCATTCTTTAATAAATGTGGTTATGTTACACATCATTTTAATGCACATTTCTCGCTTTGTTTTTTTGCCAATGACTTACTACTTGCTGTTTATATTTAAGACTATGGAAATGATGTTAGTCAAAAAGCAAATTTCTTTCGTTTGAGTTCAAAATGGGTCATAAAGCAGCAAAAACGACTCACAACATCAACACATTTGACCCAGGAACTAATAACGAACATACAGTGCAGTGGTGCTTCAAGAAGTTTTGCCACAGAGATGAGAGCCTTGAAGATAGAGGAGCACAGTGGTCTGCCATTGGAAGGTGACAAGGACCAATTGAGAGGATCATCAAAGCTGATCCTCTTAAAACTACAGAAAGTTTTGCTGAAGAACTCAATGTTGACCATTCAGCATTTGAAGCAAATTGGAAGGGTGAAAAAACGTGATAGGCGGGTGCCTCATGAGCTGACTGCAAATCAAAAAAAAATCATTTTGAAGTGTGGTCTTCTCATTTTGTGCAGCAACAGTGAACCATTTCTCAATTGGATTGTGATGTGCGACAAAAAGTAGATTTTGTATGACAATCAGTGGCGACCAGCTCAGTGGTTGAACCAAGAAGAAGCCGCAGAGCACTTCCAAAAGCCAAACTTGCAACCCAAAAAAGGTCATGGTCACTGGTGATCTGCTGCTGAATTTTGGTGATCTAGAGTTTTCTGAATTCTGGCAAAACCATTACATCTGAGAAGTATGCTCGGCAAATCGATGAGATGCACCAAAAACTGAACACACCTGCCGCCAGCATAGGTCAACAGAAAGGGCCCAGTTCTTCTCCATGACAACGCCCGGCCACATGATGTACAACCAGCGTTTCAAAAGTTGAATGAATTGGTCTATGAAGTTTTGCCTCATCTGCCGTGCTCACCTTACCTCTCGCCAACTGACTACCACTTCTTCAAACACCTCTACAGGACACAGAGAATGGTTTCCAAAACCTGACCTCTATCCAACTGACTACCACTTCTTGAAACACCTCTACAGGACACAGAGAATGGTTTCCAAAAATTTGTCGAATCCTGAGGCCTGAATTTTACACTGTAGAAATAAACTTCTCTTTGGCAAAAATATGTTGACTGTAATGGTTCCTATTTTGATTAATAAAGACATGTTTGAGCCTAGTTACAGTGATTTAAAATTCATGGTCTGAAACCACAGTTACTTTTGTACCAACCTAATACAGCTGTGAGGATGGTAGGTATAAAGTAGCTTTTAAAAATTGAAAATGAGATTAAATATTATATATTTTTAGGTATTGAAATGGTTATGGATGCTGTATGTTTGTGGAGGGAGTCAAAATCCTTCAGGCTCTTAAAAATGTTGTGAGCTGGTGCACTTTAAGTTAACTTAAGGCAGCATACATTTTAGTTGAGGGTTGCCTAATTTCTTTTTGGCTGTCTACCATCTTTGACATTACATATTATTAAATGATAAAGGCAATACAGCAGAATAGGCTACACTCAAAATTGCTGATATGTTGATTGGATTTCCTTTGAACAGCAAGGAAACAGCTTTTATTTGGTGAACAGCTTTTATTTGGTGATAAGATCCCAAAATGTTGCATATATAAACTTTTCATATTTTTTATATTGAATTCTGCAGTATAACATAGATCTTTTGGGTGTCAGAGATTCAAGCAAAGATTTATATATAATTGTTAGTATTAAAGTTTGACTCTTGGGCAGAGAAAGACTGAGAATTTTTCAGGTCATGCTAACTCAAAATCATCCTGGAATTAGGGTATACATGTTTTGTGATAGATTTTATCTAAATGTAAATCGGATACAAAGCTGCAAGGAAGTTCTCACTACAGAATTTCATTTTTCATATAGGGCATTATTCTAACCTAATCTTTACAGCAAAGGTTGGAAGAAATAGTTTCTTGTACATTTGATATTCTTGACTGGAACATCTATTTTACATTGATTATTGTTATAAGGCTCTAGATGTCCCTTTTAGTTCAGTGCTGTTTTGGTATGTGCTATAAAATATCAAAGATTTCTTCTGTCTCAAAACTAATTTGAAAGATTTTGCCTAGAAATGTGAATGAAACATTGTTATTACCAGCTGTGGGCAAAAAGGTTTAAGTGCCATTTGTCCAAAGTATAATGACCTTGAATTTGGTACCTCAGTAACTATATGAATCATTGAAGTAGCTAATGAGTTGTATTTTTTAAATCAGTCTTTAGTAAGTGAATCAGTCAGAAAAAATTCATTCTGACAAGTTTGAGGGTTGAATATTTTATTATACAGATATTACTTAATATTAGAGCAACTTTTCTTTCTACCTTATTTTCTCATTTAACAGAAAGAAATTAAAAATATTTGTGTCCGTTAACTCAATAATTTTATTATATGTGATGCTGTCTGACTTTTGTTTTTGTTCCATTCAGTTGGAGCTTATGATCTCTACCTAAGGTAGAGGTGAAGAATAAATTTTAATACCCACTCCTCTTTTATTGATATTATAATATCTTTCCACAAACTGTTAAAATTTTCTGTCATGCATTTATTCCAGTGATTTTAAAATACCTCTTTACCCAGGGAGACCTGGGTTCTATCCCTGGGTTGGGAAGATCCCCTGGAGCAGGGAAAGGCTACCCACTCCAGTACTCTGGCCTGGAGAATTCCATGGACTGTATAGTCCATGGGGTCGCAAAGAGTTGAACACGACTGAGTGACTTTCACTCTAGTCGGAGGCTTGTAGAGGTGGTGATCAATTTTCAACAATCCATGTTGCTTTCCCTCCCTCACTCTGTGATAGCATTAAGGTTCTTATTTTCTTATATTTGGTCTTATTTGCATTGATGAAAGCAGATTTATTTTTAAGATAAATCGAGAGGCCACATGATTAGATATAAAAACCTTGTTTAATAATCATTGACTTAAATTTCAGATGAAATAGAACATTAGATAGATCACTATTGCCCCTTGAGTCCTTTAGATTTATCTGTTTTTTTTTGTTTGTTTGTTTGTTTTTTTTAATTTACTTCTAACTCTAGAAAATGCTGTATAAACTCACCCTAATATCTTGGAACATTTAAATGCCAGAGTAATCATTCAGGTTTTGGTATGATTACAAACTAGAACTTTTAAAACTAAATGGATTTGAAGAATACCAATTTCTCCTTTCATCATATTCTCCTAACCACTGTTCCACTGAATGCCAGAATTCTTTGACTTTTTATAATTACTGTAGTCTTTCCATCTTTACTTTAAAGCCAAGTCATACTATTTTGCCTTCCATAATGATCCTTCCCATTGTGCTCAATTGTAGCGCAGTAACTGAGAAAAAATAGAGGAAAGAATGACAGTGTTAGAGCAGTAACAAGTTTGAAAGTGTTCTGTATAAAATGCTCAATGTATACAAGTTTTATACCTTACAAAATTAACAGTGGTGACCTGATTGATGTCCCTTAGATTTTCTAGGAAACTGATGTTTGGTCAAGATCAGGGGTTTTTAAACATTTTTGAAGTCATTGATCTCTTTCTTTGAAGTAAATCTGGTATACAGTATTGATCTTAAGATATACTCTGTGTTCCAAGGGATAGGGTATGGGATAGGATGTGTCTAGTGGCTAGACACTGGAGACGGGAATGGCAACCCACTCCAGTATTCTTTCCTGGAGAATCCCATGGACAGAGGAGACTGGTGGGCTATAGTCCATGGGATCGCAAAGAGTTGGACAAGACTGAAGTGACTGAGCACACACGCACTCACTGGTGGCTGGAGCCTCAGCTCAGCCACCTGCTCCTTCCTTTCCTTCAGTAACTTTGGAGACACAACCTCCTTTCCCCTGAGGTGTTCCTGGAGTACAATGTGAAAGTCGCTGATAGTATTCTGAACTTTTTTTCAGTGATTAGCCATTTTAGAGGTTAAATACTTGCTGAGTTTCTGCCTATCCTAAATCCTCAAGGTTCGAAATCTCAAAATAAGTCCATACACAAAGAATGACCTAGGAAAATTGGCAGCATTAGGCTTCATTGAGAGTTTCTGTTTTGTTTAATATACGTGTTGCTCAGATTATTTAAATTCAAAACCAGAAAACTGTTTAAAGTACATTTGTCTTAGAGTTAGTGATGTAATCTTTAGGTCCTAGACTGAAGGCCTTAATTGGCCTATAGTTGATATCAGAGTTGACTGGGGACCTTAAAGAAGAAACATTGTTTATTTTGCAAACCCTACAAGTAATTTGTAAACTATTAGGTCAAAAGCTGCTAATCATTTAATGAATGACATTTGACTGAAGTCTTGAAACATACAAGTGCACAGATATTTAGAGTAATAGGATAGCCATTCAGATAAGCACAGCTTACTGATACATACTATACACTGTTCTAGATGTTATTTTAGTTATGTTTCTGATTTAGTCCCCACAGTCCTTTTATGCCCCTGTTATCACATTTAAAATTGATGAGAAAATTGAGTCTTGGTTAAGGAACATGCTGAAAATTATGGTAAATAGTAGACCCAGAGTTAGATTCTTAGTCTGTGTGTTTTCAGAGATCCATGGTACTTTTCTTCTGAGAAAATTATGGTCTATTGGGCTGACAGAGGTGAGAATGAAGTCATAGGTCAGCACTAGGTAGTGGATGTGGGTATATACTAGGTATATACCCACTAGGATGTAGGTATATCCTACATACTAGGATGTGGGTGCAAAAAGTTCATGGGAAGGCAAAATGGTGTGTTTATAATGCCTGTGTTTACTTTACAAGCAAATTTAGGTATATCTAGGTTTCCCTTTCTCATCTTTTGCTTTGCTCTGCTTTTCAGTTACTAGCTATTTCCAGCTGCTTACCCACATTAGTCTTAGATTACAGTCTTAAAATTAATTTTAGTCCTGTCATCCTTTTTTCCCTTCATTCTCCTTCCTCAAATTCTTCTCTGATTTAAAGGAGGGAAGCCTGTTGCCTTTTTTTCTTTACTGTAATCATTATGCATTTGAGGGTTTGTTTGTTCTGATAAACAGAATGACATTTCTCCCAAAACTGTCCCACTTCCCTATTCCAGAAAAAATTTTAATTCAGGGAAATTTTGCCTTGGAGAGAAAGATTTTACTCAGTTACCCTATATGTCTTTTAAAAAAAGAAAAAAAAGGACCTTAAATGTCTTGAAGTCTATATCCAGTAAAGTATTCAATGAATGTTATCCCAAATAAGTTTGAGAATACCTACCTATACCGTATCTTTCCATTCCATCCCCACTTGGAGGTAGCCAGTGAATGCTAGCATTTTAATGGTTCTTAGAAGCATTTTCAGAAACTGTTCTGAAAAACCATATTTCCTTGACCTTATATTTTTACATAGATTAAATTGGGAAGGATATGAATAAATTATTATTTGGGATGCCTCCTTTGTTTTAAAATCCATTATAGGATTCCTTATAAAACTGTTAACTTAGAATTTTTCTGATGATATTTTTATTCCAACAGAAATAGAAGATTAGTTATCATTTAAGTCAAGTAATAAACTGTTTATCCTAAATTGCGTGTATGTCAGTCTGTCTCCTGAGTAGATTTTTAGTTAGAGTGGCTCTCTTTAATCTCTTAATTTATCATGTGAAAACATATGGGCAGTTTATTGGACATAATAAATTTTATTTATGAACTTAATGACAATTTTGAAGTATTTTTGTATAGTTGATATATTCAGTTACTTCTTGATGTAGGACACATAATCATGACACATAGAAGGAGGGGAAAAGCATATTTAGGGCTTGGAAATACACAGAATTGAATCTGATTTGAATCCTGGTTACCTTGAGTAAGTTATTTCATATTCATATATTTATAAGATAATATTAAGTAACTATGCTAGGCATGAAGGGTGGGAGGAGGTGGTGGGGAGAAGATGTAACTTCTGTCTTTAAAGAATTCATATATCAGTAGCATTCACTTAAACCTCTCTAAATTTGTTATGTTGTTGGCAAAATGGCAATGAGAGAACTTAAAATTCCCCAGATAATAATACCTTGAGGAACCAAAGAGGTTCAATATGAGTTAGGTTGATATTGAGCACCTATATAAACCTCAAGGTATTATACCTCAAGGTATTATCTGTCATTGTATTTTGTCATTCGTACTATTTAATCACAGAACTACCCACAAGAGACATCAAAATGTGGGTTAAGTCCCTTCCTTGTTGGAGGACTCCATTGCCTTTAGAGAATTACTTTAAGTTGCCTGATGTTTCATTCATTCAGATATTCTGTGTTCTGGCATCAGATATATTTGCCAGGCTTCTAGAATTTGAGGGCCCTGTGCCATTGCCTTTTGCACATTTGGTTTTAATTTTTCACTAAACACAACATTCTGTCAGACTCCACAAAAATTGTTGTTTTAGCCTGATGAAAGTACTTCCTATCAGTTAAAAGAACAAACCTGTAATTTAAGAACAAGCCATCGAGTAGTACAGAGCTCTGCGAACCTTTTTTTTAAAGGGCCAGATATTTTAGGCTTTATGTGCCATACAGTTTCTGACAGAACTACTCAACTCTGCTGTTGCGGTGTGAAGGGAATTATAGACAGTACATAAATGAAGGAGTGTGACTGTGTTCCAATAAAACCAAATTTATGAACACTGAAATTTGAATTTCTTACAATTTTCATATGATAAAATAGTCTTGTTTTGTTTTTATATTTTTCAGTCATTAAAAAATGGGCCTTGAGAAAAACAGGTGGCTAGCCAGATTTGGCCAGCTGACTGTTAGTTTGCAGATGCCTGATTTAGGATATAATCTATGAATTTGCTGCTGTTGTTGGATAATTTTCAAGCATTTAGGTGATTTCAAGCATGTAGGGATTATATATGTTAGGATTTATGTTCTGCTCTTTTTTTCTTGCCCAAGTTTATAGAATATATGTTTTTATATATATATATATAAATACTTTATAGAATATATGTTAATAGTAGAAAACTAATGGGAAAAACAAATGATGATTTGTTGTTACTGTGTGGAGGTTTTTTAAGAATTTGAAGGACATCTTTTAAGGCTGATTACTCTCAGATTTCTCATCCACCTCAAATCACATTCTATAAATTTCAAGTAATATGTGCAAGGCCTTCTACATTTTGAATTTTAAAAATTTATACAATAGCTATGGAAGTTTATCTTTTAAAGAAATTGTATGTAAGTAATTAGACATTCACATTGCATGAATGCTATTTAGCAAAATTTCTTAATTAGAAAATAAAAATGACATTTATAGTGATTATAACATTTTGTTTGTTGAAACTATAAAACTCTGTTAACTTGCTTTCCGTAGACACCAGAGAAGAAACAATCAGAATCATCCAGAGGAAGAAAAAGAAAAGCAGAAAACCAGAATGAAAGTAGTCAGGGTAAGTGAAGCAAAATCCTCCTTCATACCCAAAGAGGTATTTGCAATTAATTATTCTGGTTTTTAATCAATTAATAATTTGTTTTAAAGTTTTCTGTTCTTGTGATTTCTATAGATACCGTGTAATATCTGCATTAATAATAGCTTACATATACTTTGTGTAAAAAATATTATGAAGTTGGAGTCTTTTTGTACCACAGGTAGTTTGCTTATGGTTACTCTTTTTAACATTTCCTTTATTTTTTTGAGAATTAGAAAGTGTCATGTCCAAACCTGATATGCATTACCTTTATCACCTTTCTCTGTTCTCTCTTTATATGAAATATGGTGTTGGAATGACTTCTTGTTTTTGGATAAGAATTTTATATCTTGCTTTGAAACAAATACCTAAATTTACTCATCCTTTTTGTTGAAAAAAAGATTATATAAAAATGATTGAGGAGCTTCATTAAAACATCATCTTTTTCTTTCCATACCTTTTCTTCATCCGTTTTTGCTTTCTTTCCATATCCTTTCTTCATCTTTTTTTCTACATTTTATATTATAAACTAGTAAGGAAATTACTTTCATTAGACTACAAAACTTCTTATAATGGATAAGATAGTATTATCATTTAATTTGGTTTTTCAAGATTAAACACAATAAATTGGACTCTTGAATCATATGTAATGTTGATTTTATGCATATATTATGTGTTTTGGAGCCATTTTTAGCTACAAAGTCTAGAGCTATGAACCCATGGCTTACTAGTATTTACATGTGGCACTGGGGTCAAGAAATAGATTTGCAGCAGCTGTCTTTGTGGAAAGGGTAAGTTGGGTCACTCTAGCGCCTTTCTCTAAGTTTGTGCTATTTTGTATTTCAGCCTGGCCTGAGGTCCTTTTTGATCTTAGTGTAGTTTCCTCATCTGTGTTTAGTGAACTTGGATTTATTTAGTTATATTAGTTATGATAGTTTTAACATTAAATTTTAAAGCTCACTTAAAAGCAGGTTTCAATATAGTGTGGGACTTCTGGATTGGTTGAGCCAACTTATGTCTTTAGGAAGCCACATCATTTTCTCTGTGATCTGCCATCTACAGAATTGTCTGCTTTTTTTCTTTTATGATTTTAGGACTGTGGCCATTTTAAATTGTATCTCCTCGTTTCATCCTCCACACTTGTATTTGCTTTAGAGAGAGGCTGGTTTTCTATGTGCTTTTCTTTTTTTTACCTCTCTTTGATGTAGGTTATTTAAGTTCATAGCAAACCTCTCCTGTCATCTTCTTGGTCAGAATTTGGTTCTGTGTCCATTCCAAAACCAATTATGTCCATGAGAGGTATTATTGCCCTTAAAATCAGGCCTGTCTCTGAAATTGAAAATGTGGTAACATTCCCCTTAGAAATATAGATCTTGTGCAGAAAGCGTGATACCTGAGAAAAACTGAATTTCTGATTAGAAGGAGGAGAGATAGGGAACTAGGAATGGAGGCCAAATAGGAAACAGCCTGGGAAGAAAAGCTATGACCAACCTAGACAGCATATTAAAAAGCAGAGGCAATACTTTACAGACAAAGGTCCATCTCGTCAAAGCTATGGATGTGAGAGCTGGACCATAAAGAAAGCTGAGTGCCAAAGACTTGATGCTCTTGAACTGTGGTATTGGAGAAGTACTCTTGAGAGTCCCTTGGACAGCAAAGAGATCCAACCAGTCCATCGTAAAGGAAGTCATTCCTGAATATTCATTGGAAGGATTGATGCTGAAGCTGAAACTCCAATACTTAGGCCACCTGATGTGAAGAACTGACTCATTAGAAAAGACTTTGATGCCGGGAAAGATTGAAAGTAGGAGGAGAAGGGGACGACCAGATGAGATGGTTGGATGGCATCACCGACTCAATGGACATGAGTTTGAGCAAGCTGAGGGAGTTGGTGATGGACAGCTAAGCTTGGCGTGCTGCAGTCCATGGGGTTGCAAAGAGTGGATACGACTGAGCAACTGAACTGAACTGAAATTATATGGTCTATGCAGGGGAGAGAACGTTAACAGAATAAAATTTGGATTCAATCAGGGAAAAAGAACTGGGGAAATAGTTTCTGGTAGGCAACCAAAAAATGTCTCTGTCTTCATTAAAAGATGGCACCACTTCAGAATCTGCAAGAAAGTTGTTATAGGCAGAAGGAAAATTCCTTTGGTATTTAAAACCTTACAGTCCTCTCTGACCTCTGAATAAACCTATACAAAACTATTGAAAATTTCTAGGTTGTATTACTTCTTAGTTTTTTTTTTTTTTTTTTTTAATGCCCCCTACCTTGTTCCAGGAAGGAATCTGAGGTTGTTGAACCTTTAAATGTATTGTTTGTTCATCTTGGTAATGCCTGGCAAATAGTAACCACTCAAGAAATGTTTGTTGAATAAAATAAGTGAATGGATGATGTGTCAGTATTGAATTGATAAATGTTTGTATTATCCAATGCTTTTGACTCCATGCTATCATTAGTTTTTCTTTTGTAACTTGAAGAAATGATGTATTCAGTGTAATTCTAATGAAGGATGGATAACTCCCATCCAAAATGCTATATTTCTTAGCAGCTTCTCAGTTTAGTATTTATAAAATTGATGAAAAAATTCATCTTATTTGCTTTTTGTTTTTTTAAAAGTCCATTTTGGAGCAAAACTTTTAATGATAATTTTGACCACTTTATCAAAGTGGCCATGTAAGCACAATATTTAAAATCTAGTTTATTTTTGAAAAAAATCCTATTAATTTGAAAATACCTTTTAGAAAATCAAGTATTTTACAAAATAGTGTTCATATTAAAGCATGTTATTGTCAGTTTGTTATGGTTTGTGTTGACCGAGCTTTTTTATTATTTATAGATATAAATTGGTTTGTCAGTTATACAGCTGCCACTAGTCTTTTTTAATTGATATATTTTTCATTGATACACTTTTCTCAAGTTATTAACCATGAAGCAATATGAATAATGTTGTTTTAAAAGCAGGCAGTCTTTTAATATGATTTATTTTTCTGATTTTCCCATAGTTGAGACTTTTAAAATTGACATGTATCTATTGGAATATCATTTGATTTTTGGAATTGTGAAGTTGGCATCTGACCCTCTGAGGAATCTTAGTATTCTTTTAATGCCCATCACCACCCAACTAGAATATCATATTCTTAACATTATTTTTGTGTGTATTAGGGGAATTAAGTTTGGCACATTCTCTTTCTCATATAATATGTGATAGATAGTCACGACTGACTTTAAATCTGTAAAATTTTTTACTTTTATATTTTAGGAAAAAGTATTGGGGGACGTGGCCACAAAATTAGCGACTATTTTGAAGTAAGTTCATTGAGGAATATCTTCAGTTCTTAATATAATTCTGCCATAGGCTGTTTGAACCACCAAGTCTGCTTTTGTTGATCTACTTGATTAAAGCAGAACTTAGGTACTATGTGATGTCCTGTCTTCCTAGGAACATTAAAGTTTACTTTTACTTTGGTATGGCACATCATAATTTTCAAAGGATTTTCTCCCATATTTTCTTGTAATAGGTCAGGAGATGGTCAAAGCAGGTATTAGTATTCCTGTTTTAGGTGAAGAACCTGAGAACCAGAGATGTTAAAGTAGCCTTGTTGTTTGGTCATGCAGCTGTGTCTGACTCTTTTGTGACCCTGTAGACTGTAGCTCGCCAAGGCCCTCTGTCCATGGGATTTCCCAGGCAAGAATACTGAATTGGGGTGCCATCTCCTTCTCCAGGGGATCTTCCTGACCCAGGGATTAAACTCTAGTTTCCTGCACTGGCAGGTGTACTCTTTACCACTGAGCCACCTGGGAAGCCGCATAAAGTATCCTACCTAAAGGCAAATTTTAAATGGAAGAGCCTCTAGAATTCTTTGTACTGTCAGTCAAGATTTTATTATACCAAAGCAACAGCTGAGGCCTGTGGATGGAGATTAAATAATGATAGAGATGTGAATCTAAAGAGTCCCTGAAAATAATAAACAGTGGTAAATTTAAATTTTTACCCTATCTGAAATGTTTCTTTGCCTGTACACAGAAACACTTTTACCTACCATTATGATATTAATGTGATTAATTATAAAATATTAGTGTGATTAGTAAAATAATAATCTAGTCTGTTGAAAAATATTTATATTTACTTGAGAGAGCAGAATTTGCTCGTTGGGAGAAGGGCTGTATTTTTTATATGTATATATATATAAATGCTGAGTTGAGAAGATCCCTCGCAGAAGGACATAGCAACCCACTCCAGTATTCTTGCCTGGAGAATCCCATGGAGGGAAGAGCTTGGTGGGCTCTTCTCCATGGGGTTGCACTGAGTTGAATATGACTGAGTGACTAACACAGTCGCTCTCTTTCACTCATATATATATATATATATATATATACACACACATATATATATATGTATATATCCTCCATTGTTTTTCTTTTTTGAGTTTACAGAATCTAAGTTAAAACAGTTGCAGACTATAAAATACACCTAAAGCTCTTTAGTTGCTGTCAGTCCCTTAGTGTTAATGTCATTAAAAATCTTTGCCAAAGGTAGGGTCTGTTCAAATAAACACATCTCAGGTGTCTTGAATGCGTACTATGTGCTGAGCATTATGCTAGGCACTGTAGATTAAAAATCTAGAATAAGTTCTTTAGTTGTAGGAAGTTGTTTAATGAACACACTAGGAAGTCTCCTTTTCTGCTGTTCATACCTAATACCCAAAGATGAAGCCATTAGCAGCAAATTATTTTTGCCTTCCATTCTTGGTTCAGAAACATGAGACTTGAGAAAGCTATGGAACAGATAGGTGGCTTCTCTTCATATGTGATTAAGTCATTCACTATAATGCATGTAAGAAAGAATCAATTTGTATTAGACTTTGTGCTGTTAAGAAGGGGCTTGGTCCAGTAGTTCTTTTATAGTGCTATGAACATTTGGATACTTAACAGATCTTGGGAATGACAGTTCTGTCTTAAGATAGTTGATTAACATCTACATATCTACTTGTAAAGAGATTAAAGTTTCTTGGGATTAGAGCTCCTGCTGGCTTCACAAGCATAAGGGAACTGCTAAAATTTGAAGGAAAAATAAGACATGTTCTTTGCTTTGGGGAAATTTGTCTTTGAGTCTGCCACAAAAATAATATATATTTAAATTAATTCGTAATGCCATGTCTAAAACATCTTTCTAAACTTTGGTTTTATATGTGTGTATATATATATATATAGTGGTGTTTCCTTTTACCCTCAGTACCAAGGTGGAAATGGCTCAAGTCCAGTAAGAGGCATACCTCCTGCAATCCGTTCGCCTCAAAATTCACATTCACATTCCACGCCTTCTTCATCTGTAAGTTTTTCCATGTGTTTTTATGTCTCAGAGGTTATATGTACTGAATGAATAATTTTTACAATTTGTCTTTATTGAGGCCTTTTATATATATGTGCTTAGTCACTCAGTCGTGTCTGACTCTTTGCGACCCCATGGATGTAGCTGGCCAGGCTCCTCTGTCCGTGGGGATTCTCCAGGCAACAGTACTGGAGTGGGTTGCTATGGCTTCCTTCAGGGGATCTTCCCAACTCAGGGATCAAATATATATATATATATGTGTGTATATATATATATATATATGTGTGTGTGTGTGTGTGTGTATATATATATATGTGTGTGTATATATATATATATATATATATTAGCATTTACCTTTTTTAAAAAGTCTTTCATTCTATTGAGGTGAGTTGAATTCTTTTCAATGATTTGATGCTGTTAAAACTTTATTTCTGAAAGTGAGATTCTTAAAGATTTTCTGAGTTAATTAGTTCCAAGAAGTAATGTTTCTATAAAAGAATGATAGGATTGGGAATTCCTTGGTAGTCCATTGGATAGGTCTCAGAACTTTTTATTGCCGGGGCCAGAGTTCCATCATTGGTCAGGGATCTTATCAGTTAAATAATTCCTTTCTGGGAATCCTTGAGAAAAGAGTAGGCAGCTGTCAGTCTTGGATAATATAGTTTGGGGTAAGAAAAGGATCTTGGATCTAAAAATTCACTTAAAACTTTTTAGTTTGTTTCTAACGTTTTTAAGATCCAGGTATGCATTGCTCTACATATTGGATTTTATTTACTGTTTTTTAACTTTCATTATGTGAAAGTTCATTGTATAACCATAATAGCAGTGTTGGCTTTCAGTAATTTAAAGATGAATTAAGAATTTTTAAAAATTAGAGTATGTCATTTATTCAGTTACACTGTTGTAACTTCCAGTGTTGCTTTCTAGTCCTTTCTGTAGATACATACTTTTTAATGTCTTACTCATTTTGTATCTTGGAGGACATCCTATTGCCATATACCAAGTAAAGTGTAAAACTCAAAAATAGCTTGGAATTGTAGTGATAGCATTGGTACATGATGTAATCGACTGTTTTCAGCAAATGTATTTTAAAACTAGTGACTAAACTGTGCAACTTATCAGTAAATTCATTTTATACTACACATGGGCATGCATTAGGGCTTCCCTGATGACTCAGATGGTAAAAAATCCACCACGGTGCAGGAGACTGATTTTGACCCCTGGGTTGGGAAGATCCCCTGGAGAAGGAATGGCTACCCTCTCCAATATTCTTGCCTGGAGAATTCCATGGACAGAGGAACCTGGCAAGCTAGAGTCCATGGGGTCATGCAGAGTCAGACACGACTGAGCAAGTAACATAACAGCAACAACATGGGCATGCATTGTTGTCCCTAGTTCTAAAAGAATTCTACTGATATATTAAAGTCTTTCAGTTTTACTTTTTGAACCGTCATAAGCTGTTTTTGATAATTTTGTTTTAAAATGATGTATTTGACATTGTTATATTTAACAGATTGAAAGCATTCAGTTTTCTTTTATGGGACCAGATTGTAAACTCCTTGAGGGCAAGGCATATATATATATATATTATAAAGTTTATACATGTGACAGTTTTTGGATGAGTTTCTGAGACCAAGGCTCATACCTGTCTGTCTATTTTATCTATCTATCAAATGGCTGGTTGTTTCTTTTACTGGGCTTTGTAAGAGGGAGGTACTCAATGAATCCTTATTAAATAAACAATGATAAAAAGTTTTTAAAATTCAGTTATGTTTTGAGTTATTATCCTAATAAACACGTAAGAAATATTTAGTTGTTGTTAAGCATAAATCTATTTTTAATTCTTTTTTTAAAATTTATTCATTTTTTAATTGAAGGAAAATTGCTTTACAGAATTTTGTTGTTTTCTGGCAAACATCAAGAAGAATCTTTCTATTGTATTTTTGCTAATGTAAAATTTAATATTTTGTTAAGGTTCGACCGAATAGCCCTTCTCCTACTGCGTTAGCTTTTGGGGACCACCCTATTGTACAGCCAAAGCAGTTATCCTTTAAAATTACTCAGGTAAATAGTAATTGAGATTTCTTTGTATGACTTAGGGATAAAAAACCAGTGACCAGTTTGTGCACACAATTAAGATGTCTTCTCTTTTAAACATAATCATAAAGTAAAATTCAATATCAAGAAAGCTAATTACTGAATAACAACAAAAAAAATTCGTAGAGAGAGAAATTAAAACCCAGTTTATTGTCAGTCTGTCCTTTGTTACACTGGTTAAATATATATTTTAAGCAAATTAAATAACCAAAACAACCATAACATGTCAGTTCTGCTTACTGATTCTTTTTTAACTTAACATCCAAGTACATATAATTGATACCTTCTTGAAGGTGTTATATTTGTTATAAGTGGATATTAAAGCAGTTTGTTTTACATGTCTGTATTTTTGTGTATCATATATGCCACACAATTGAAAATTATTTGAAAATCAGACATCTTTTGCAGTTACTTTGTTTTATGAATTTTGAGTATTGGAGTTTTCGTTTTAACTTTATATACATGTGACAGCTTTTGAAGGAGTGTCTGAAACCAAGGATTGAAAAAGTAGGTCTTCTTGCTTGCCACCTTAATTGTGCAGTTTATTGCCGTTACACTCTTCCTGTCAGGTCATGGCCAGACTCTGTGAATGCATCAAAACTTCTTTCTTTGGATAATCTTTAGACCAGGATTTACAAGTACATTGCTTTGAGTCAGTGAACAGCTTGTGAATGTTTTTGCCCTGTTCAAAAATCAGCTAGAGTTGATATCATATAACAGTGATTATACTGAATTTTAATGAAGAACAAACATATCAATATTCTAAAAATTTAAATGATTAACCTTTGAAAATAATTTTTTTAAGTCTGTGTAGCACTTACATTTCTGGAGATAATAAAACTTAAAACTACACTAAGACCTTTTGGGATACCCTTTACATACACAAACTCCAGTGCTATGGTTTTTAGAATCATAATTAAATCTAATTTTATGTTTACATGCAGTGATATATAGAATGGAATAATAAAATAGCTTTCTTTTATTTAGACTGATCTTACGATGCTGAAATTAGCAGCATTAGAAAGTAATAAAAACCAGGACCTGGAAAAGAAGGAAGGTCGCATAGATGACTTGCTCAGGGTAAGTAAGAAGTCGTCATTGCCAAGTATTTGGCAATAGTAAAACAGTTGAGAAAATACTTACCATTTTAAAATTTTTCTATTATTGGGAGAAATTAAATCTTTTAGTGTTAAGGACATAATTGAAAATATCAACCATTTAAAGAAAAAGCTTTTATTAGCTCTTTAAATTTGAACTGAAAAGCAGTTGGAGAAATAGAAGTTTATAAAATTTTATTTTTACTTGATCAGCTATCCTAAGACAGATATCCATTTCATGGTGGTTTTAAAGTTACTTGATTTTGTTATAAACCTTTTAATGGAAACTTATTAAAGAGACACATCAAAAAGTATGCCTTATATGTTAGTAAGAGATGAAGTAGTTGTTCTCACCCCTTGCTGCTCATTGAATCACTGGATGGAAAATATGGGAGGTGCTTTATAAAAGTAACAATGATTATACTTTACCCTGAGGAATTCTGATTCTATTGGTGTGACGTAGGGCTTGGGCGTTGGTAGTTTTAAAAGCTCCTACATGGTCCAGAGGCTAAGACTCCATGCTCCCAATGAAGGGGGCCCAGGTTTGATCTCTGGTCAGGGACCTAGATCGCACATGTTGCACCTAGGATCCAGCTCAACCAGATAAATAAATTAAGGGGGAAAAATAAAAACCTTCTCCAAATGATTATAATTTAGCTAACAGAACTGTTGGTGTAGAAACTCAGTGAAACCATCATCTATGATCATCCCATAATTACCGATACCTCTAAAACATCTAGTGTGCCTCTCCCGTTCCCATCCTATTCACTCTCTTACATCCCTTTACCATTGACCACTGTTGTAAATTTTGTATCTGTTTCTTCGCCTTTGTGTTTCTTATAGTTATCTTATATGTATCTTAAACATTCTTAACAACATATTATTTCACTGTTTTTGAACTTTAAATTACAAAATTATACTGTATGCCCCGCTTGTTTTCACTAAACATTATATGTGGGATTGTCATTTTCATTTCACTGCAGTATAGTAAGGCGTAAATGAATATACTGTAATTTATCTTTCCTGGTCTTGCTGGACGTTTTATTTCTACTTTTTCCTAGTATGAACAGTTCTGCTAAGACACACTCTTGTACATGTCTTCTGCGGCACACATGGAGAATTTCTCTGTGGTATATGCTTAGAGAGACATGGCTAGAGTACAGGGCATACATCTCCACTCTATAAAAGCAAATTTTCCCCAAGGTGGTTGGATCAGTTTACATTCCACTAACTATAAGCAGAGAATAATCTTATTGCTCATCATCCTTGACAAAGCTTATTAGAATCATATTTAATTTGGGGGTTCAGTTTAATGGATATAACAAGGTATTAGTTATTATGCATTCACTTTATTTTTTGAATATCTTGTAAAATATTTATTAACTGTATTTCTGTGAAGTAAATAATCATTTTTTTTGCTCATTTTTCTTAATGACTTGCTGTCTTTTTAAAAATTGTATCAGTTTTTTTGTTGACCATATATATTGATTTTTCTCCCAGTGTGTAAATTGTCTTTTTTATTTCTTTGCACTATCTTTTGATTAGATCGTTTAAAATTTATATGATTACATGTCTTTTTTTATGGGTTTCCCTGGTGTCTCAGATTGTAAAGAATCTGCCCACAGTGCAGGAGACCTGGGTTTGATCCCTGGGTCGGGAAGATTCTCTGGAGAAGGACGTGACAGTCCACTCCAGTATTCTTGCCTGGAGAATCCCATGGACAGAGGAGCCTGACAGGCTACTGTCTATGGAGTTGCAAAGAGTCGAACATGACTGAGTGATCTCTTTGTTTATAGTTTGTTCCAAATTATTATCAAGGGTATACCAAAATAACTCATTGTTTTTGTCCCTAAGACCATAAAAATGTTCGTCTGTATCTTCTTTAAAAAAATTTTATAGTCAATACAAGTTATAAATCTCACTGGAATTCATTTTGGGGTATGATGTGAAATAAGGTTTCATTTTAATTTCTATATAGAGAACCAGTTATCTAGACCATGTAATTAAGTCTGCTCTCTACTGCCAGCTCCATCATACAATCTCATTTTTATAATCTCATTTCATAAGTACCGTGTTCTCTTTGTGTATTCCTATACTGGTGCTACAGCATCTTTTTATCATTTAGCTGTTGTCTTTGGTTGTTAGTAACAGAGAACATAAACAATAGTCCTTTAAATAATATACAGGATTACTTTTTGAGAGAAGAACAGAAAGGCGGGGGGTGTTCCAAGTCAGAGCTTGAGGGTGCAGTGTCTTCCTGCCCACTGAGTTACTTGCCCCACACTAAATCCAGTTGGGGGTGGAGCCCAGTCCTTCCATAGCAGGCCCAGAAGGAAATGGTGCTGAGATAACCCATGGAACACAGTGCCCCTCACTAACATATCTGAGATAGGTTTTTCTTTTCTCTGCATACTGCTCACCTCTGAGGGGACAAGGGACCGAGTGTTTCCCTGACCCCCAAGCTAGTGATGGAGGCTAGGCAGGACCCTGCAGTTGTGGCTCCTGGTGCCACACTGACCATTCATCCCAGATGTGACTGAGGAGGCCCTGGAGACTGTTCATCTATCTAGACAGCAATGTCTACACGTGTGCAATTGGGCTGTTGCCACCCTGGACAAAGCCTAAGAGGCCATAGGCCTTTGAATGGAAGATGGTAAGTTTTGTGAAAATGCAATTTTATCCGTCCTGCTTTATTTCCAGCCAGGCAGAGCTTTGCTAGCAAGTAGAGACGACTGAGCTATGCAGGCCATAGGCATCTGGACAGGTTTCCATAAACAACAGTACTTTAAATGAAATACAATATTATTTTTTAAGAGAAGAACAGAAAGAGGTAGCCCAGGTGTCATATGGAATCTTGTCTCCCTCAGTTTTTCTGCTCCCTCCCCTTAGTACATGGCCTTCATCTTGAAGATTATATCAAGGTACAAAATATTTATCAGAGTCACAGTTATGGTATCTGTGTTCTTAAGCAGAAGAGGAAGGAAATTAAAAATACAAAAGTTTTCTGCATAGTGTTCTTGAGTATTCCATTGAACAACTTCTGCTTACATTTCACTGACCATCATTAGCTGCAAGGAGATGGGAAATACACTAGCTAGTGTTAGATTTTCAACTCACACATACACAATTTGTTGGGTTTCTGTTCGACTTGCACATAATGATAAGGGTCTGATGCTAAATTTCATATATGTTCCTCTGAAACTATTTTATTTTACCCTTTTCCTTGGAAAACAGCTTTTTGTTAGATACATACTTTTAGATTGGCAGCTGTATTTTTCTCCCAGCATTTTTTATTTATTATACTGCTCTCTTTTGGCTCATACTGTGATTGGCATAGACCTACGGTTTTCAAAGAATGATCCCCAGACCAGTAAGCATCAACCTTACTAGCGGACTTATTAGAAATCAAGTTTCAGACTCTACTCCAGAGCTACTTATTCAGAAACTGGGAATGGATTCCAGTAATCTGTGTTCCAACAAGCTCTCCAGGTTACTTCCTGGTGACTGTACTAGACTAATCAGACTCATCTTCTGAGCTTAGAAAGAGGGACTGAGCATATGACTGCCTACAGAGTTAACAAAATTTGTATTCATGTGGCTGAGAAAGATGGTGAGAACAGTTAGCTATTGGATAGGCATCTGCAGTGTTACCCACGTGTTGAATGGAGATGTTTTATTACAAAAGATGGAGAACTCACATTCATTTCTAAGTGTTAGACACTTTGTATTTCAGTTATTTCAAATGAGATAGAATGATGTTGCTCTGTTTTAGAAATAAGATAATAGAGCAGACCTTTAAGACAACTTTAGAAATAAGGTTCAAATAATTTATTAAACTTAGCCCAGATTATATAACCTAGAGTGTAGATTTGAACCTATGGAGTATGATACATGTTCCATGTACTTTTCACTATACAACTAAGCAGCATGTAACAGTGTAGTTATTCTCATGGTAAGTAAGTGTTTTAACATTTTTTTTTAGTATCACATTCAAATACTTAATCTTATTAATCCTTCTCTTTATGAAATTTTTCAAAATGTATAAATATTCTTAAATGTCTCATATACACAAATTCTAGACCTTTTTCATTATCTACTTATATTGTAGGCTAATTGTGATCTCAGACGGCAGATAGATGAGCAACAAAAGCTACTTGAAAAATACAAAGAGCGATTAAATAAGTGCATATCAATGAGCAAGAAACTGCTTATTGAAAAGGTGAGTTCCCTGGCAGTCCGGTGATTAAGACTTCACCTTCCAATGCAAGAGTGTGGGTTTGATCCTGGTTGGGAAGCTAAGATCCTCACATACCCCACATGCCTCGTGGTCAAAAAACCAAAAGGTAAAACAGAAACGGTATTGTAACAAATTCAGTAAAGGCTTAAAAAAAGTCCATGTCAAAAAAAAAAAGTTCAATAAATTTTCCCTCTCCTTTCACTAGTCCTATGTTTTTAAAATTTAAATGAATAAAGTTGAATGATGATTTTCCCCCCCTTTTTTTTCAGAGTACACAAGAAAAACTGTCAAGCCGAGAGAAGAGCATGCAAGACAGATTACGCCTTGGGCATTTCACAACAGTTAGACATGGTGCTTCATTTACTGAACAATGGACAGATGGTTTTGCATTTCAGAATCTTGTAAAGTTAGTCACTCTTACATTTTGAAAGATTTAGTATTCCTTTGGGTGTTTGTTATTTTCAAAGATTATAGATTTGAAATTATGTTCTATATCTACTCCTCACTACTCTTTGAAATCATAGAACTTAATACATTTGAAAGGAACATAAAAGAGGCATTACAGTTTTAGCTTTAGCACACTCCTTGATTAGTTAGTATTCATCTGTATAGTATGATGTATTATTTTAAATATGACTTTCCAAAACATAAACTGACCTAGCTTTTGTAGGTCAGTTGAGAGGGAAATTGTTAAAACTTTTAACTTTAATTGCAAGATTTGTATCTGTGTATCTTGGGGTTTTCTGCTTAGTTTTTTGGGTTTTTTCCCCTCCCCTCTCCCATTCTTCAGTCCTTCCTTTGGCATTTGTCTGCTCATTATTCTTGTGGGAAAGAGAGACATGTTTTCTCTCCAGTGTCAAACATAATAACTCAAAAGTCAGTTGAACTGAACATGTATGTGGCTTTAGCACTTCTGAGGTAAACTTTAAAATGGAGAAATCCATTTTCTCAAGTTGGTGGTAGGAAAGGGTAGGTTGACTATTTCTGTGTTAAGGAGCCAGGATCTATTGCTGCCCCTACCCCTCTTTTTTTGCTGGAAAACATAAAAACCTGCAAAGCAAGAGTAGTGCCAGCATCTAAATCAGCTTTCCCAGAGTCAGTCCAGTTAAATGGAGAATGTAGGCAAAGCTTTATTTCACATAGTATCACATAAACATTGCTGTTTCAAACATTAGTTCCTAGGACTTAAGTATAGAATGGTCTTGTACCTATCTCGGTTGATTTACCCAGCTTATGTTCAACAGAACTGTTTCTGGGTGTTAGGTATTGAAGGACAGTGTCTTTGTGATGGTAGGAAGTTTGGATTTTAATTCTGTTGATAAAAGGGAGCTGTTAAAGTTTTATATAGTGTGGGGTCAAATTTGAGTTTTTGAAAGATAACTGATAGTAATGTGGGAATAATACTTAAAAGAACATAAATTGTTGACAATTTAGATGGAGAAGCATCCAAATGAAAGGTGATTAGGCTTGAGCTAAAATATTAACAGTAGAAGTAGAAAGTAAGAGAGTTGAGGTACAACTTAAAAATTTTTAGTGTTTTTCTGAGCTGCTAAACCCAGATCTACAGTTGTCCTGGTAATGAATAAAAGAAGGTTACATAGTATAAGATTAAATATAAACTAAAATACAAATGCTGCCAATTGTTAAAATTTCTCCATTAAGCTGTCAGAGAGTAAAATGGGAGCTTATGGATTGGTGAATGTGTGGAGATCTGGGAAGGTTATCAGGCTCAGAGAGGGTATGGAAGCTCCGTGTCTCTTCCCCCATACCTCGCCCTGTGCAGCTCTTCCATCTGGTGGCGACTGCTGCTGCTGCTAAGTTGCTTCAGTCGTGGCCGACTCTGTGCGACCCCATAGACGGCAGCCCACCAGGCTCCTCCGTCCCTGGAACTCTCCAGGCAAGAATCCTGGAGTGGGTTGCCATTTCCCTCTCCAAAGCATGAAAGTGAAAGTGAAGTCGCTCAGTTGTGTCTGACTCTTAGCGACCCCATGGACTGCAGCCTACCAGGCTCCTCCGTCCGTGGAATTTTCCGGCAAGAGTACTGGAGCTGTTTCTGAGCTATATCCTTTTATAATAAAGCAATAACCCAGTTTTAAGGAATTGCTTGTATATTTTTCTTACTAATAAGCATTTACTGAGGGCCTACTGTATGTTGTTACATATATATTTAGTATCAAACGGTTAATCAGTGTATATTTTTTAAGCTGTGATATAACCCAAAATAGTTGGAGGATAAGAAGAGAAATAAAAATTAGTAATACTAAATTAATAATCTCTAAACTGTATGGTCATTACTGAATAATCAGTCACTATATATATATGTGTGTGTGTATATGTATATATCCATTAGAGTAATTCTTTCATTATTTCAGTAGGATTATTGCTGCTTATTTTTATTAATCTTGATTGTACCCTAAACTAGCTTTAAAACTAATTTTTTAAATAAACTGAAATTATTCCTACTTCCAGTAGAAAACTGGATTAAAGTCACATTCTAACCTTGCTCTTCTTGAGACTTTTCTCCAACATTTTGCTCTTTTACTTGGGTGCTCCTTCATTCCTTCCCTTCTTTCCTGTTCTGCATTGCCTTAACTGGGATCATGGGACTTTGAAACATGTGTAAAACAAGTCTTTGTCGGTAGAGTGGAAGCTCTCTAGTCCTGGTCTGAATAGGGGTGAAGGAGTGAGGAACTGAAATTTTTGACTTATTCTAAATCTGAGTACCATCACCATGGAGGTTATGTGTTTTGGGTTTTTTTTTTTTTTTTTTTTTTTTACATTAAAAGAATTATACACTGTGACAAAGTGGGATTTATTCCTGGTTTGAGAATGGGTCAGCAGAAAAAATCAGTGTGATATGTCACCTAATACAATGAAGGAAAACAAAATCATCTCGATACAATTAAAGAATTAGACAAAATTCCACATCCTGTCACAATCACCGTTTAGTTTTTTAAAAATTTTTCCTAGTGTGGTAAGGTGACCTAAGAGGGAAGATAATTATATTAGAACAGGCTTAAGATGTTGTATGAGAGGATGGTTTTTAAAAGCTTCAATTGGAAACAGTAATATTTTTAGTTAAATTAGTTGCCCATTTTTCAATGCCATCTAAATTTTTCTTGGTGTTTTCTCTCTTTAAAGTGTCAAAATTCCTTCTTTCTTCCTAAATTTCTAAGGTCAGTTTTTGTTTCATTTCAATATACCACTTAGCCTTCCCTGAAATTTAACAGATACATTTAGAAAATAACACTTTATTAATAAATTCACATTTGTCTTTTATAAGTTTTTCTTTAAACAGTGGTGAGATGAATGTATAAAACCTCCTTAATTCTGTTATTTCTTTTTTTCAATAGTTGATTTATTTTATTCAAGAAATATTTATTGAATGCCTAGCATGTGCCAGTCACTGTGCTGGGCACTTAGGGTACAATAGGGTATAAAATAATTGTCTTCTCATGGAGTGATTTAGTCTAACCACACATATTGAGATCAAGTGTCCATAGATATATGTGTTAGAAAAGAGAAGATGGGGAGCTACAAGGTACTGTGAAGTTATATGTGGCAACACATCTTTCTCATCCAGGGGGTTTAGGGAAGACCTCATTTAAAAATGTATGTTCCCAATGAGAAAAGGACAGTGAGAAGGTGTTGGTTAACAAGAGTGGGACCATAACGTTACATGTTTATATTATGTGATTTTTCATGTTTACTAATGTATTTTCATGTTTTAAATGTGAAAAGTAAAGGAAGGTTAATTTTTTTCCACATTTATTTTTATGTAGGCAACAAGAATGGGTGAATCAGCAAAGGGAAGATATTGAAAGGCAAAGGAAACTTCTAGCCAAACGCAAACCTCCCACAGCTAATAATTCTCAGGCACCCTCTACCAATTCTGAATCAAAACAAAGGAAAAACAAAGCAGTCAATGGAGCAGAAAATGATCCCTTCGTTAGACCAAATTTACCACAACTGTAAGTTTGCATTTTTAATTTCTTTTTTTTTAAGTGTTGCCAGTGAGCATGAATGTTAGTAGTGGGTGTTATTAATAATTAAATAGTAAAAATCATCATGGCCAGGAAGGAAAACAGTATTGCAAAAATTTACTTCTAAATGAATAATAAGCCTCCAAATCTGAATTCTACCTAAGTGGAGATTTAGTAATCCTGTTTTAAAATGGAGACTTGGGTAGCTAAGAGGAAGCTAGAGTTCACTTTTTCTTCTGTGTCTGTGAATGAAGTAGAGTCACTTGTCAATTTTGATTATTCTAGTTCAGTATTCCTCTTAATGTTCCTTTTTCTGAGAAACTGTTGGCTTAAGTAAGCTGACATATTTTTGTCAACCTATGAAGGCAGCACATTCAGAGGTTATAGGTATTGTTTTTCCCCTTCCTGCTTTAGTTTCTAGGTTTCCTACTTTAATGGTGAACTACTTTTTATAATTCAGAAGTTGGAGACATTTAAAAAATAATTATATGCTTATCATAGGAAATTTGAAAAATATGAAAAAACAATAAAACAGTAAAGACCATGATCCTATCTCACAGAGAACAATTCAGTTCAGTCACTCAGTCGTGTCCAATGCCTTGCGACCCCATGAACCACAGCACGCCAGGCCTCCCTGTCCATCACCAACTCCCAGAGTCAACCCAAACCCTTGTCCATCGAGTTGGTGATGCCATCCAACCATCTCATCCTCTCTCGTCCCCTTCTCCTCCTGCCCTCAATCTTTCCCAGCATCAGGGTCTTTTCCAATGAGTCAGCTCTTCGCATCAGGTGGCCAAAGTATTGGAGTTTCAGTTTCAACATCAGTCCTTCCAATGAACACCAGGACTGATCTCCTTTAGGATAGACTGTTTGGATCTCCTTGCAGTCCATGGGACTCTCAAGAATCTTGTCCAAAACCACAATTCAAAAGCATCAATTCTTTGGCACTCAGCTTCCTTTATAGTCCAACTCTCACATCCATACATGACCACTGGAAAAAACACCATTGTTATACTTTCTGTATATAGATGCAATCTAATTTATATAGTTTTTCTGTTTTATAAGACTTTATATAAGTTTATGTGAGTGGAAAATACATACACACACCCTCTGCTTTATGTTTTAATATGCTTCTCCTTTGTTGAAAGATACTGTTTCATCTGTGCTTTGAAGCCCATCCCCTGCCACATCAGGGACCTCTTCTGTTGATACCTCCTTTATCGTATATCTTCACCCTTGTGCTGTCCACTGGTTCCTTCCTTTTAGGAAACAAAACAAAAAACTCTCTATCAATTAGAAATCTCTCCAGTCTCCATATTGTCATCTTTATAACTAGGTTTCCTGAAAGACTTTCCGTTGCTTATAGTCTCTGCTACCTCACTTTCCATTCTCTCTTTTATTGACTGAAATTGTTCTTTTAAAGATTATGTCCTTGATACTAAATGCCACAGACATTTGAGTCTTTAACTTGGCAACATTGGATATTGTTGACTACTTATTTTTTCTGGAAAGACACTTTCTTGCCATAGTTTTTGAGAACCTTTTTTTCTGATTTTCATTTTAACTTAATCTGACTACATCTTTTAAGTCTCTTCTGTGGACATCATTTACATTATCAATTTGTAAAGCATAGGATTTTTAAGGCTCTGTCCTAGGCCATCTTACCACTTGCTCTGTGTATTCTCCATGAGTATTAGCTACTCCTAGGGTTTCAGTTGCCCTGTTTATGCTGCTGACACCTAAACTTCTGTCTCCAGCCTACTTTTCTCTCTTGAGTGTCAAATGTTTATATCTCAGTCTTGAATGTCATATCCTTGCTTAATTGGTATTGGTACTTAAATGCCTCACAAGTGCCTCTAATGGCAGCCTGTTCAAAACTGTATTTACTAAACACACAAAACAAAAATGGTATTTATTATTATCTTTCCCATTTCTGTCCTCCCCAACCCCCTTTCCCCCCCCCTCTCTTTTTCTCTTTTCTCTCTATGCACACACATACACACACTCCTTGCCTCCTCCTGTTTTCTTAGTTAGTAAATGGTACCACCATCCTCTCAATTCCACATACCAGAATTTTGGTTGTTACAGGTTTTAAATCAGGATTCCATTTATTTTTCTTAATCCATTTTTATTATCTTTTAGTTAATAAATAAGTGGTGATAATCTTATATTTTAAAGTCCAAAATGTGCTTCCATCTTTTAAGTCCTTCCTGATTTGGGCAAGGATGGGGAGGGGGTGGTTGTGACTTGCAATTAAATCCTTTGGCTATTGATATTTTAAAAAAATAACATGACTTCATTTTCAAAGATGGGTAAATTTGTTGCTTTTAAAAGAGTGGATGGATAGGTGAGCAATTATACAGAAGGTGGTGTGTAAGCTTAATTCCACCCCATAGACATCCAGTCTTCACTCAAATGTGTCCACTGCCATTTCTCACTTGGGTTCTTTCTTCCCACCCCCACCCACTCTGACATCTTTCAACTTTGGTCTAGGTCATCTTATAGTCAGAGTCCTTTTTTTTCCAAAATAAAAATACAATCCTTTCTTTTTCTTCCCTGTAAACCTAACATAATTCTACATTGCTTGGATAATATAGTCCAGAAAGTACTTTTGACCTGGCAGCTTCTGACCTCTCTTGCCTCATCTTTTATCATTGACCAGTGCCTCCCATTCACCACCAACTTTTAAACTCCAGCCCATTGTCATAATTTCTGTTCATCTTTTAAATCCCATACTAAATATTGATTCCTCTTGAAAGCTTCTCCTTGACCCTTGAAGGATAGGACTCAGTTATCACTTGAGGTATTCAGTGATAACCTGATACTCATACCTCTGTATTCAGTCACAGCATCATCATCCACTCAGTTAATGACACTGGAAACATCCTAGATGTTTGCCTTTTCCTTGTTCTCTGTGTCTGTTTACATAACGTTTTTGTATCTTGTCCATCTTCACTACCACTATCCTTACTGTACGACTGCTGCTCTCTCTCTTTTTTAACATCAGTTACTGTTTCTTACCTTTCACCTGATGTCTTTTTCATGTCTAACCTCCTTCACCAGCGTTTAAGATAAAATTCACTCTCATGAAGACCCTTTATAGGCCTTCTGATTTCTCTCCTCCAGTGTCTTCCTTAGGCATCTGCATTAAATTCTTTCAGTGCTTTAAATGGACTCTGCTTTACTTGTTTCTGCACCTTTGTATATCTTGTTCTTTGCCTTTCTTTACCTGTTCCATTTTGTATTTATCCTTTATGACTTGCCTTGTATGTCAGTTCCAGTAGTAAATCCTTTTTGACCTTTTTTCGTCCTAGTTTCTTCCCCATTTCCCCTCGAGTTAGGTACCTTTTGTACCTGCGCCTGTCAGTATTGGAGCTCTTATCTCTCCATCTTCTCTCTATGCCCCCAGTATCTAGTACAGTGCCTGGCATATAGAAAATGGTCAGTAAATACTAAATTATAGTACATAAGCATATGATTGAATTTCATTTTCTCCTTCTCAAAAGACCATTTTTCTAGTTTGCCACAGGTGTTTTGCTTCTCTAGCTCTAACAGTAGTTTATTAGTCGTAGATTATCTCACTTCCATCTCAGTTAATTGCATATGTTGACTTAGAACTACCTCTGAAGTTATACTGCTGTGTTCTTAGAGTGGCAGATGAAGTAATACAACATAGCAGTTGTATTGCATCCTTACATAAGTACAGATTTAAATAAGGAAAAAAGTGACAGAAACACTTTGATTCATATATATTAATTTGATTTTATCAGCCATGCATTGCAGTAGTCTTCTAAAACTTCTTTTATATCTGTTTGTGCAGAACATCTAGTAAAGTAATTAGAATAGAGGTCATGAATCTTTCATTATTTCTTTATCAAGAAATTAAAGTAGAAAATAGGACTTCCCTGGTAGTCCAGTGGTTAAGAATCCGCCTGCCAATGTTCAGCCTCTAGTCGAGGAAGATTCGACTAAGGGCAGTTAGCCACAGGGCAGCTAAGCCCGTGTGTCACAGCTCCTGAGCCTGTGCACTCTAGAGCCCATGCTCTGCAACAGAGAAGCCACCGCAGTGAGAAGCCTGCACACCACAACTAGAGAGTAGCCCCTGCTCACTGCAGCTAGAGAAAGCCTGCACAGCAACAAAGCCCCAGTGCAGCCAGAAAGTAAGTACTATTAAAGAAGGTTACTGCTGTGTAGTGCTTAGGATTTTAAGCTCTTTAGTCAGATGTGGAATCCAACCTTGACTTTTCCAGTTTTATTTTTTAATTTTTGGTAAACTGTTTTATGTCTTAGAGCCTCCACTTCCTTGTGAAAGTACCTATGTCATAATGTTGAAAAGATGAAATGAGATGAAGCTTATATAGTACTTGCATGGTTCCTGGTTCTTAACTAATTTTTTTTTTTAAATTTTATTTAATTTTTAAACTTTACATAATTGTATTAGTTTTGCCAAATATCAAAATGAATCCACCACAGGTATACATGTGTTCCCCATCCTGAACCCTCCTCCCTCCCCATACCATCCCTCTGGGTCGTCCCAGTGCACTATCCCCAAGCATCCAGTATCGTGCATCGAACCTGGACTGGCATCTCGTTTCATACATGATATTTTACATGTTTCAATGCCATTCTCTCAAATCTTCCCACCCTCTCCCTCTCCCACAGAGTCCATAAGACTGTTCTATACAATACTGTCTCTTTTGCTGTCTCATACACAGGGTTATTGTTACCATCTTTCTAAATTCCATATATATGCGTTAGTATACTGTATTGGTGTTTTTCCTTCTGGCTTACTTCACTCTGTATAATAGGCTTCAGTTTCATCCACCTCATTAGAACTGATTCAAATGTATTCTTTTTAATGGCTGAGTAATACTCCATTGTGTATATGTACCACAGCTTTCTTATCCATTCATCTGCTGATGGGCATCTAGGTTGCTTCCATGTCCTGGCTATTATAAACAGTGCCACAATGAACATTGGGGTACACGTGTCTCTTTCCCTTCTGGTTTCCTCAGTGTGTATGCCTAGCAGTGGGATTGCTGGATCATAAGGCAGTTCTATTTCCAGTTTTTTAAGGAATCTCCACACTGTTCTCCATAGTGGCTGTACTAGTTTGTATTCCCACCAACAGTGTAAGAGGGTTCCCTTTTCTCCACACCCTCTCCAGCATTTATTATTTGTAGACTTTTGGATCGCAGCCATTCTGACTGGTGTGAAATGGTACCTCATTGTGGTTTTGATTTGCATTTCTCTGATAATGAGTGATGTTGAGCATCTTTTCATGTGTTTGTTAGCCATCTGTATGTCTTCTTTGGAGAAATGTCTATTTAGTTCTTTGGCCCATTTTTTGATTGGGTCATTTATTTTTCTGGAGTTGAGCTGTAGGAGTTGCTTGTATATTTTTGAGATTAGTTGTTTGTCAGTTGCTTCATTTGCTATTATTTTCTCCCATTCTGAAGGCTGTCTTTTCACCTTGCTAATAGTTTCCTTTGATGTGCAGAAGCTTTTAAGGTTAATTAGGTCCCATTTGTTTATTTTTGCTTTTATTTCCAATATTCTGGGAGGTGGGTCATAGAGGATCCTGCTGTGATGTATGTCAGAGAGTGTTTTGCCTATGTTCTCCTCTAGAGTTTTATAGTTTCTGGTCTTACATTTAGATCTTTAATCCATTTTGAGTTTATTTTTGTGTATGGTGTTAGAAAGTGTTCTAGTTTCATTCTTTTACAAGTGGTTGACCAGATTTCCCAGCACCACTTGTTAAAGAGATTGTCTTTAATCCATTGTATATTCTTGCCTCCTTTGTCAAAGATAAGGTGTCCATATGTGCGTGGATTTATCTCTGGGCTTTCTGTTTTGTTCCATTGATCTATATTTCTGTCTTTGTGCCAGTACCATACTGTCTTGATAACTGTGGCTTTGTAATAGAACCTGAAGTCAGGTAGGTTGATTCCTCCAGTTCCATTCTTCTTTCTCAGGATCGCTTTGGCTATTCGAGGTTTTTTGTATTTCCGTACAAATTGTGAAATTATTTGTTCTAGCTCTGTGAAGAATACTGTTGGTAGCTTGATAGGGATTGCATTGAATCTATAAATTGCTTTGGGTAGTATACTCATTTTCACTATATTGATTCTTCCAATCCATGAACATGGTATATTTCTCCATCTATTAGTGTCCTCTTTGATTTCTTTCACCAGTGTTTTATAGTTTTCTATATATAGGTCTTTAGTTTCTTTAGGTAGATATATTCCCAAGTATTTTATTCTTTCCGTTGCAATGGTGAATGGAATTGTTTCCTTAATTTCTCTTTCTGTTTTCTCATTATTAGTGTATAGGAATGCAAGGGATTTCTGTGTGTTGATTTTATATCCTGCAACTTTACTATAATCATTGATTAGTTCTAGTAATTTTCTGGTGGAGTCTTTAGGTTTTCTATGTAGAGGATCATGTCATCTGCAAATAGTGAGAGTTTTACTTCTTCTTTTCCAATTTGGATTCCTTTTATTTCTTTTTCTGCTCTGATTGCTGTGGCCAAAACTGCCAAAACTATGTTGAATAGTAATGGTGAAAGTGGGCACCCTTGTCTTGTTCCTGACTTTAGAGGAAATGCTTTCAATTTTTCACCATTGAGGATAATGTTTGCTGTGGGTTTGTCATATATAGCTTTTATTATGTTGAGGTATGTTCCTTCTATTCCTGCTTTCTGGAGAGTTTTTATCATAAATGGGTGTTGAATTTTGTCAAAGGCTTTCTCTGCATCTATTGAGATAATCATATGGTTTTTATTTTTCAATTTGTTAATGTGGTGTATTACATTGATTGATTTGCAGATATTGAAGAATCCTTGCATCCCTGGGATAAAGCCCACTTGGTCATGGTGTATGATCTTTTTAATGTGTTGTTGGATTCTGATTGCTAGAATTTTGTTAAGGATTTTTGCATCTATGTTCATCAGTGATATTGGCCTGTAGTTTTCTTTTTTTTGTGGGATCTTTGTCAGGTTTTGGTATTAGGGTGATGGTGGCCTCATAGAATGAGTTTGGAAGTTTACCTTCCTCTGCAATTTTCTGGAAGAGTTTGAGCAGGATAGGTGTTAGCTCTTCTCTAAATTTTTGGTAGAATTCAGCTGTGAAGCCGTCTGGACCTGGGCTTTTGTTTGCTGGAAGATTTTTGATTACAGTTTCAATTTCCATGCTTGTGATGGGTCTGTTAAGATTTTCTATTTCTTCCTGGTTCAGTTTTGGAAAGTTGTACTTTTCTAAGAATTTGTCCATTTCTTCCACGTTGTCCATTTTATTGGCATATAATTGTTGATAGTAGTCTCTTATGATCCTTTGTATTTCTGTGTTGTCTGTTGTGATCTCTCCATTTTCGTTTCTAATTTTATTGATTTGATTTTTCTCCCTTTGTTTCATTGATCCTGGATCTCTGATTTTTACCTCTAGTGAGATCTTTTTGCCTAAGAATACCCTTTAGTAATTTCCTTTTAGTGTGGGTCTATTGGTAGTGATGTCTCTCAGTTTTGGTTGGTCTGAAAATAACTCTTTTGCCTTCATTCTTGAAATATTTTTACTGCTTTTAGGTTGGTGGTTATTTGAAGATAGAATCTTACTGTCTTCTAACTTAAATTACTACTATTGACGAGTCAGATGACTCTGTAGAAAATGACCTTAAATGGAGCAGAAGCAATATTTGGAGATTAGGTAACTGAGAATATTTTAAATAAATGAGCAAGATCAGTCTATAGATTCATGAAGGCCAGAGAATTCCAAGTAGGATGAATAAAAAGAAGTACTCAAACACATCATAATGAAATTTCAGAAAATCAAGGAAAAGAGAAAAAATTCTCAAAAGCGGCCAAACAGGGGGACTTCCAGTGGTTTAGACTCTGCTTCCACTGCAGGGAATGCAGTTTTGATCCCTGGTTAGGTGATTAGGGAACTAAGATCTGACAGGCCATGAGGCACAGCAAAAAAAAAAAGGGGGCCACCAAAAGAAAAAAATATTAAATGTAAAAATTAAGGGAAAAAACATTCTAGACAGATGGCAATTGAAAGAAAACCATATTTATAGCAGATACAGTAAAATTTAAACCAAAAAATTATAAGAAATAGTGATTATTTCATAACTATAAAAGTTTAAAATCACCAAAACATACAATAATTCTAAATTTGTATGCATAACAACATGCCCTCAAGATAAAAAATTGACAGTATTTTAAGGATATATGGACATATACACAAATTATAATGGGAGAATTCAACACATACATTTTTTAGTAATAGAACATATAGATAAAAATAAAACAATATAAAATAGAAACACAGCATGAGTATAGAAAATTTCAGTGGGATTGACAGGCTTGACTTAATGAGCATGTTACCCCCTAACATTTATAGAATATATGTTCTTTTTAAAAATGGACTTTTATAAAAATTGACCTTGTCGAGTCGTAGAACAGGTCTAAGCAAAGTTCAAAGGATTGAAAGAGTTTTATGTAAGACTGACATTGTTTCTTCCTTTAAATGTTAGATAGGACTCATGGGTGAAACTTAATGGATTGAAATCATATAAAATATGTTCTCTCATCACAGTGGAATTAAACTAGAAATCAGAAACAAAGATAGTGCAAAAGTCTCATCGGAAATGAGAAGATATTTTTAGATGAATGATGGTGAAAGTGCTACATGGCAAAAATTATTGAGGTAAAACTTTTATCAGAGAATGAGCAGAATTAACCAAGAAAAGGAGGAAGAGAAAAATAAGAGCAGAAATTTTGATACAGGAAATAATCATAAAATACAGAGCATCAGCCAGTCCAAAAGGGATGTCTATGGGTTTTATGTGGGTGAGGAAGGACTAATAAAATTGAAAACAAGAAAGAGAGAAAAGAATCATCATCAGGAATGAAAGAAACAATGTTATTATAGAATGTACACATACTTAAAGAAAAAAATATTATAAATGACTTGAATTTAAAATTTTTGTGAAATGGATAAATTTCTAGAAAAATACAAGTTACCAAAATTGACACTAGAACAAACAAAATCAGATAGTTCTGTAACGTTAAAAAAATTGAATCTATAATTAAAATCTTTGATCATAAAAAACTCAGGTACAGATGATTTCATCTATGAATTCCACTAGCCATTTAAGGAAGAAATAGTGCCAGTCTTTCAAAACCTTTTGAAGAACAGCTAAGGGAGAAATACTTTCAACTTAATTTTAGGCCAGCAGTTGTGTTGAAATTCAAGAAAGACCATACCGGAAAGGAAAGTTATAGCCTAATTTGTCATGGTGTTGTTTAGTGGCTAGTTCAGTTCAGTTCAGTTGTTCATCAGTGTCCGACTCTTTGCGACCCCATGAATCGCAGCATGCCAGGCCTCCCTATCCATCACCAACTCCCAGAGTCTACTCAAACCCATGTCCACTGAGTTGGTGATGCCATCCAACCATCTCATCCTCTGTCGCCCCCTTCCCCTGTCCTCAGTCTTTCCGAGCATCATGGTCTTTTCCAGTGAGTCAGCTCTTCGCATCAGGTGGCCAAAGTATTGGAGTTTCAGCTTTAGCATCAGTCCTTCCAATGAACACCCAGGACTGATCTCCTTTAGGATGGACTGGTTGGATCTCCTTGCAGTTCAAGGGACTCTCAAGAGTCTTCTCCAGCACCACAGTTCAAAAGCATCAATTCTTTGGCCCTCAGCTTTCTTTATAGTAAAACTCTCACATCTGTACATGACTACTGGAAAAACCATAGCCTTGACTAGATGGATCTTTGTTGGTAAAGCAATGTCTCTGCTTTTTAATATGCTGTCTAGGTTGGTCATAACTTTCCTTACAAGGAGCAAGCGTCTTTTAATTTCATGGCTGCAGTCACCATCTGTAGTGATTTTGGAGCCCCCAAAAATAAAATCAGCCACTGTTTTCCACTGTTTCCCTATCTATTTGCCATGAAGTGATGGGACCAGATGCCATGATCTTAGTTTTCTGTATGTTGAGCTTTAAGGCAACTTTTTCACTCTCCACTTTCACTTTCATCAAGAGGCTCTTTAATTCTTCTTCACTTTTCTGCCATAAGGGTGGTGTCATCTGCATATCTTAAGGTTGTTCATATTTCTCCAAGCAATCTTGATTCCAGCATGTGCTTCCTCCAGCCCAGCGTTTCTCATGATGTACTCTGCATATAAATTAAATAAGCAGGGTGACAATATACAGCCTTGACGTACTCCTTTTCCTGTTTGCAACCAGTCTGTTGTTCCATGTCCAGTTCTAACTGTTGCTTCCTGACTTGCATATAGGTTTCTCAAGAGGCAAGTCAGGCCTTGTATTCCCATCTCTTTCAGAATTTTCCACAGTTTATTGGGATCCACACAGTCAAAGGCTTTGGCATAGTCAATAAAGCAGAAATAGATGTTTTTCTGGAACCCTCTTGCTTTTTCGATGATCCAGCAGATGTTGACAATTTGATGTCTGGTTCCTCTGCCTTTCCTAAAACCAGCTTGAACATCTCGAAGTTCACGGTTCACATATTGCTGAAGCCTAAGTTGTGTCCAACTCTTCTGCAACCCCATGGACTGTAGCCTGCCAAGCTTCTCTGTCCATGGGATTTCCCAGGCAAAAATACTGGAGTGGATTGCCATTTCCTTCTCCAGAGTATCTTCCTGACCCAGGAATCGAACCCATACCTCTTGCTTTAGCAGGCAGATCTATTACCACTGAGCTGCCAGGGAAGCCCTATTGATAAATGATAGTCTAATATCATTTATAAAGTAAATGCAAAAATATTAAATAAAATATTAGCAACCCCACATATAATACATAAAAATGAGAATTTATCAAGACCAGTTTGGATTTATTTTAGGTATGATAGCTTGGTTTAAAATAAGAAAAATCAGTGTAATTTTCACATGAAGAGAAAGATTATATGGTTATCTTAATAGATTCCAAAATAAAAAATAATAGGTAAAATTCAGCATCGATCTGTCTAAACTCTTAGCAAGCAACCGATAAAAGATAATTTCCTTAATCTGCAGTATACATCCAGTTTTCTTTTGGCTTGCATGTCTACATGCTGTGTTTATGGGTCACCATGTCCTTGTGTGCCCTGTTTCTTCCTCCTGGCTGCTTTCTGTTGCTTCTGTTAAACCGGTTCAGATATTACCACTTACGTGCCTTTTCCCAGTTTCCTTCCGATAAAAGTTGTTTTTCTTTACACTGTGTACTCATAGCTGTATCATCCAAGATAATCACTGTATTTTAAGGTCAGCTAATTAGTGATATTAATCCCATTTTATCCTTTCTGTTGAGCACATTCATAAGTCCTGAGGATTAAAATGTGGCATTTTTGGAAAGTCATTATTCTACCTACACAGCCTCCCCTCTGACCTAAGATTCACTTCTTTCCCACATGCAAAATTCATTTATCCTATCTGCAAAGTCTTGTCAACCTCATTATAGCCTTAACTCCACGTTAAAAAACCTTACCTAAATCTCATCAACTTAGAGATTCTAAATTTTGTTACCTAAATAAATTATGAGTGAGACTTTTGTATAATATGCCCTGAAAATAATTCCTCTTAACCTATGAACCTGTGAACATCAAGAGACAAGTTACTACCTCTTTCCAAAATACAGTGATGGGGACAGCCATAGGATAAGAGTTATAGACATTTCCTTTCAAACAGAAAAAGATTAAAGGTGTCACTGATCCTGGCAGTTTCAGAATCCATCCAGGCAAACTCAGGTTTCAAGATCTGGTAATAATTTTTCTGTAGCTTGTGACTTTTCAAGCTTCTGTCCATTTTTTTATAAAGATTTCTTTTTCGTGAAGGTTAGCATGTATTTGCTGCTGAGTAGCTTTACAACCAGTTTCTTGTTTGTAGAGTTTTGACTCTTTGACAGCCTTTCACTTTGTGCTGTCTGTGTCCCTTAAAATCCAAGCTGGCAGTGTTTTTGTTGGTATAAAGTTCTCAAGAATCTTGTGGGTCTCTCATGTGTGACACAAGCATTCATTCCATTAGACAAGGGGCTCCTCCAGGTTTTTTTTTTTTTTTTTTCCCTAGATAATTTTATCACTATTTTTGACTTCTGCTAAGAAGGCTGAAGGGATCTGTGAGTCACACACTTCATCTTTTTAAAGACTTTATGTGAGGAATACTCTGGCTTCTCTGGAATATTAGCAAAAGGTTGTTCAACTACACCTTCCGTTTTAAGAGGAGCTTTGACCATGAATCTCAATTTTGGTGTATTTTGCACTCTGAATAAAATGAAAATTTCTTAAACCATTAAATCTTGGTTGGATTAAACCCATTAAATTTTTGGTTGAACATTTCTTATTTCTTACCTTTGATTTATCTTTCCTCACATTTTAGTGTAAACAGTGAGAAGAAACCAGTCCAGACTTTGAACACTGTTTGGAAATCTGCAGAGTTCATTTCTTACATACTTGGCTTTCTGTATAACTACAGGATACAGTTTTGCTAAGCTTTCTTCCATTGTAACAAGGATTCCTCCAGTTTTCTATAACATATTTTTCATTTCCTTCTGAGTTTTCACCAGTTGCACCTCTCCTATCTACCAGATGATCCATTCATGACAATTTAGGTGTTCTCTTAAGGCAATAGGTTTTCCACACTGTGTTCCTTGTGGAATTCCTCGAATCCTCACTTGGCAGAGTTGTTAATATTCATATTTCTGCTAATAGCCTATTCAAGGCAGCCTAAGGTTATTTTAAAATCATGCTCCTCTGAATTCTCCTAGCCTCTTGCTCACTGCCCACTTCCAAGCTCACTGCCCACTTCCAAAGTCACTTGTATATTTTTAGGTATTTGTTATGGAAATATCCCCTTTCTAGGTACCAGGATCTATAGTAATTTCATACTGCTGCTGTAACAAATTGCCACAAATTCAGTGAGTTAAAACAACACAAATTTATTATCTTATATTTTTGGAGATCACAAATCCAAAATGGATCTCACTGGGCTAAAATCAGGGTATTGTCAGGGGTGCATTACTCATGGTGGCTCTAGAAAACAATCCTTGCTTTTTCCAGCTTCTAGAGCCTGTCCACATTCCTTGGTTCATGATCCCCTTCCAACTGCAAGCCAGCAGAAGCAAGTCAAGCCCTTGTCGTGTCATGTCACTGTGATTCCAACACCTTTGCCCATCTCCTCGCATTTTAAGGCTTCTTGTGATTACATTGCGTCCACAAAGGGTAATCCAGAATAAATCCCTATTTTAAAGTAAGCTAATTAACAGCTTTAATTCCATCTGCTACTTTAATTCTCCTTTGCTGTGTAACTTAGCATACTCACATCTCCAGGAATTAGGATGTAGACATCTTTATGAGGCCATTATTCTACACATCATACCAGCACTTGGCATAAGTCATTAGTCCTCTTTTTTTTTTTTTTGTATATTGAATCCTGGGCTCTTCAGAGGAAACTAGTTTCATCCTTCCCATATTCCCCCATTTCTTTTTCCCAGTGGTACTTAAAAAGAAAAAAAATTAGGTTAAATTTGCATAACATACAGTTAGCCATTGAAAAGCATACAGTTCAGTGGCACTTGGTGCATTCACAGTGCTGTGCAGTGTTGTGCAGCCAAGACCTCCCTTTAGTTTTGGAACATTTTATTCATCCAGAACACCTAATGCCCGTTAATTAATCACTCCCCATTCCTGCCTCCCTGCATCCTCCTGGTAACAAATAATCTCCTTTCTCTATGTATTTGCCTCTTCTGGATAGTGCATTAAAGAGAATCATACAGTAGATGTCTGTCCTTAAGGCAGTACCACACTCTTTTGATAACCATAACTGTATTAATTTTTTAAATAGGAAGTATGAGTCCTTCTTTTTCAATATTGTTTTGTTTATTTGAGGACCCTTGCACATTGCATTTTACTAAAGAATCAGCTTTCCTGTTTCAGCAAAATCGTTGATAATTTTGATCAGGATTATGTTGGGTCTGTGGGTCACTTTGGGGAAGAATTGCCCTCTTAACAATAGTGAGTCTGCTAATCTTAAGGACATGAGCACTGATGTTCTTTCATTTAATTAGTATGCTTTCATTTCTTCAGCTATATTTTGTAGTTTTTAGCATCCAAGTCACTTCCTGAGTAACTTGATCCTATGTATATTACTGTTTTCAGTTCTATTATTAATTGAATTGTATTCTTAGTATTGTTTTTACATTGTTCATTGCTGATGTATACAAACACATTTGATTTTTGTGTGTCGATCTCATGCCTTGCAACTTTGCTGAACTTTTTAGCTCTTGTTCATTTTTAGAGATTTTCTACATGTAGAGTTAAGTCATCTGTGACTAGAAATAGTTTTACTTCTTCCTTTCCAATTTCAGTGTTTTTTTTTTTTTTAAATCCTCTGAGAGGACTTCCAGTACAATATTGAACAGCAGGGGTGAAAATTGTTCCTGGCCTTAAGGGGAAAGTTTTTACTCTTTCACCATTGAGTATGATGTTAGTTATGGTTTTTTAAATAAATGCCCTTTACCATGTTAAGGACATTTTTTTTTTCTATTTCTAGTGTCTTTTTAGGGCTCTTCAAAGGCAGAGTAGTCTCATCTATTTCCTCCCTCATTTAAAAAAGTCTACTCCTCAATGTGTGACTTAGTTCAGTATTCTGTAAAGGTTTGCTAAATTGTGCCCAAAAACCGGCTTGATATTTTTTTTCTTAAGTGCCTTTAACATTCTGTTTACCAGATCTTGTATTCCTTAACTCTGAGACTTCAGATTAGTTTCCAGCTTAAACAGAATACCCTTAAAAAATTGGATATCAGTTTCTTTGAAATGAGTAATCTCTGTTTTCTGCAGATACCCTACATTTCTATTAAACTCTTGGAAAACAATTTTTGAATTAAAAATAAAATTCTCATTCATTCATTCAGTTCAATTCAGTCACTCAGTCGTGTCCGACTCTTTGCAACCCCATGAACCATGGCACACCAGGCCTCCCTATCCATCACCAACTCCTGGAGTTCACCCAAACTCGTGTCCATTGAGTTGGTGATGCCATCCAACCATCTCATCTTCTGTTATCCCCTTCTCCTCCTGCCCTCAATCTTTCTTCCTAGCATCAGGATCTTTTCAAATGAGTCAGCTCTTCTCATGAGGTGGCCAAAGTATTGGAGTTTCAGCTTCAACATCAGTCCTTCCAGTGAACACTCAGGGCTGATCTCCTTTAGGATGGACTGGTTGGATCTCCTTGCAGTGCAAGGGACTCTCAAGAATCTTCTCAAACTCCACAATTCAAAAGCATCAATTGTTCAGCACTCAGCTTTCTTTATTCATTCATACTCACTGTGAAAGGTTATCAGTGGTTAAGTTTTATGTTTGAGTTTTAAATTTCTTGGCTTTTTGAATAATTTTGTGTTAACCTCCTGAACAGTTTTTATGATTTTTAGCTTCTCCTAAATATATATACATAAATGTGTAATAAAGTTAATATTCAATCTATAATATGAGATATGATTCATAAAGGGAGAAATTGGACTTTGCATTCTGTGAACAAGAGATTTGCTAAGTAATTTAAGCAATTGACTTGCTTAAGAGGGTGGATGTTTTTTAAGCATCTTAAAAAGCACATCATAAAATTAATTGATGTGGCAATTAAAAGTCATCAAAATTAGTATTTTCCTAGCTTACCTCTTTCCATATATAAAATAAAATCCAATTTCTTTAAGTAAGATCCAATTAATTTTATCTAAATAAATTTAATCTATAAGTATTTTTCAGTGGAAATAAATAGCAGATATCTAAAGTGCTAAATGGCCCATGGGGTCGCAAAGAGTCGGACACAACTGAGCAACTTCACTTTTCAATTTCTAAAGTGCTAATATATGTCAGGTGCTTTCTGATAAGGAAGTGCAAAGAAATGTAAGAAATGTCTTTTGCTGTTTGGTGGTTTGCATTCTATTTTGTGAGACAGGAATAGGAATTCTTAAACTGCTGTTTGAACCGCAAAGTTACGTATATGTGAAATTGGATACCATGATCATAAAATGGTAAGAATTACTGTCCAAGAACTTCCCTGGTGGCTCAGATGGTAAAGCGTCTGCCTATAATGCAGGAGACCTGGGTTCAATCCCTGGGTTGGGAAGATCTCCTGGAGAAGGAAATGGCAACCCACTCCAGTATCCTTGTCTGGAAAATCCCATGGACGGAAGAGCCTGGTAGGCTACAGTCCATGGGGCCGCAAAGAGTTGGACACGACTGAGCGACTTTCTTTCACTTTCACTGTCCAAGAAAGTCAGTAGCCTAGTATTTAGTACTATCTGTACATTTGTTTATTGATGCTTCAAACCCAGCAGAGAGAAATTAGTATGTATATATTTTGCTGTTTATTTGGAGCTTTATAGTGGTAGTAATCAAATGCAGTAAAGAAAGCAAAGTTCTGTTGCTGCCGAAAGTTACCATTAATCTTTACTGAGAATTGCATGTGTTTCATATTAGGATTAGACCTATAAAATAATGCTCTGGGGTCAAAGCTTTTGAAATCAATGAGGTATCATTATACTAAGTAAATTTAGGGAAGGGACTATTTGTGTGTATTTGCTTTTATTAAAGGTATGTAGATGATGTATATTTGAGCCACAACACAAACATATTAACAACTGGAACTGAATGCTAGTTAATAGCCAATATGTATTACATTATAAAATGTATACCATGCAGTATTCAACAGACTAAGATACCATGGAACTAATTGACACTGATTTATTATTAACTCAGAAGAACAATAGCTATTGAAAACTACTGCCAACTTAAGACAGTCAAAAATTTTAGTAAACTAAATTTTAGCCATACTAATTTTACCTTATGAATAGTAAATTTAGCTGCATTTTAACTCAATAAAAACCAAAGTATAGAACTGTATTTTATTCCTATACAGAAACAAAGAAAATATTTACATATTTAAAAAAATTAGTTCTGAGCCCATCCTATGGTCTACTGGTGGGCCTAAAACCTTATTTTAAGAGTAGTAAATTACTATATTGTTATACAGGTAATTTCCATTGATGGCATATATGCATATCCAGAAACTATTTGCCAAAATTCCTATGGCTTTATTTTAGTGAACTAGTTGAGATATTATCAGCTTTAGTTTCCAAACCTCTTTTTTAAAAAAATACCATGTTTCCCTCTTCTTGTTTCATTGCATCTGCATACATGTTTCACATTCACAGTGCAGTGTTTAGTTCTCTAAATTTATGTTAGGCAATTGCTGGAACTATATTGCTATATTCAGTATAATAAAATCCAATGGTTATGTTAACCTAAGACTGGGTAGAGAGAGTTAATTTTAAATGTTTGTTTTTTACTCTTAAGATATTTCTAGTGGAATACTAACTGAATTTCTTGGAGGTTTTTGATTATTTCATTTGAATGCCCTTTCTATGATATTAATATTTTAATTACCATCTAGCTTAAGGGAAATAGCATTTATACTGAATGTTGCTGAGGGATATAAACCAAGCATAAATAAGTTGTCCTTGGGGTTTGGAGCTTAACCAAATAAACCCAGAATACATAAGTAAACAAGGGCCTAAATATGATAGATAAAAGCAGTTCTTTCAGTAATGGGTATGAATGGAAGTTGTTTTGTTGTGGGGGGGGTGTCTGTGTGTGTGTGTGTTTTCCTCTTTCACTTTATTGATACAGAATCATGTTTTCTTATGAAATATTATAATAGGTACATATCCTACTAAAGTTCTACATACATTAAACTACAGTTGAACCCTAAACAACATGAGGGTTTGGGACTCTAACCCTCCCTACAGTTGAAAATTTGCATATAACTTCACAGCTGACCTCTGTATCTGCAGTTCCACCTCCACAGAGTCAACCAACTCCAGACTATGTAGTGTACTGTAATACGTGTTTATTTTAAAAATCTTCATGTATGTGGACCTGTGCAGTTCAAACCCTTGTTATTCAAGGGTCAGCTGCAGTGATTTTTTCTAATTTACAGAAGAATATTTGAAATTAATAATACCACAACCATAAAGTACTCTCACGTGTGTATATGTTTGTATTTATTAATAATTTGGTGGGTTTTGGCAGCCCTGTCTCACTTATTCACTAGCACATGGAAGCAGAGAAGAGAAAAATGTCTTCATTTCTTTCTTTCTTAAACCAGTGCCCAAATTGGACCAATTACCTTTGCAGTGATTTCCCAGTACTCTTAAAGTAAAATGAAATTCATTTCTTGGTCTAAAATCCATCCTGCTTTTAGATGCTGTGCCCCTGCTTTATCTCTTTTGCTGACAGCCTCTTTGACTATATTCTGATACTTGTGTTTTTTTTTTTTCCTCTTCTCAGTATCAGTCTATTTCCATCTTGGTGTCTTTGTACCTGCTTTAACCTGTGTCTAGAACGTACTCCCCTAGGTCCTCTTGTGGCTGTCCTTTTGACATTCAGATCAAGACTATCTCCCTAAAACTTGGTGCAAATTAGTGTAGTACAGACAGTTATTATCACACCAGCCTTTCTGATTCCCTTTATAACACGTACTGTTACTTGGGATTGTTTCATTTCTGGACTAAATTGTTTCTCTTCTGCTTCCTTACCCCCTATACTCCCACTATGAAGTGTAAGTTCAAACCAGAGTATATTGAGAAACTGTCCTTTTCATTGCATCCTTAGGATCTAAATTCGTGGTACTGATTAAATAGTTGTTGAATTTATAAGTCAGTCAGTTTTTCCATCTGTATTAGATATACTCTGAAGAATACCTTCAGGCACTTTAGGCTTATGTGTTCGGGGCTGAAATTTGTCAACATTTTTAGTATTTTTATTTGATTAATTTTATTTTGCTGGTTGTTAATAAGAAACAATAAGTATTAATCTTAATATCTAGAATTACAATTTCATTTTGACAGGTTGACTTTGGCAGAATATCATGAACAGGAAGAAATTTTCAAACTTAGACTAGGACATCTCAAAAAGGTACGTGAAGCATATGCTGGCCATTTCATTTTACCAGAGGTTGTGGAAAGTTGTGTTTTCCGTTTCTTATTAAAGAAGGCAAAACTTACAGAGAAAAAGGACCCAAATTTAAAACTTCAGACCAAAAAATAAAAGAGGGGCATAAAAGTTGCATTTTTATGTTGAATACATTAAAATAACGTTCCTTTACCTTGTGGTAATTTACAAACATTTCAGATGCTGATAATACCGTGTCCCTGGGACTTCTCAATGCAGGGGGATGCTGATTCGATCCCTGGTCTGGGGAGTAAGATCCCACATGACGTGTGTGGTCAAAAAGTTAAAAAACAAAAACCCATGTCCCTATAGTGGAGGAATGATCCTGGACAGAACTCCAGGTTTTTAAGATTACTGTTAAATACTATCTGTTTTTTTAAAAAAAAAAAAGCTTTATTTTTAAGATAAAATGTAATATTCTATGTTGTTGTGTCCATTTCATAACAAATTGAAACAATTGTAAATTAATAACAGGTTTTTTTGACTTAACTTTAAAGTTACCAAATACCTGATTAAATGTTTCAGTTAAAACATATACATTGGCAAATTTAGAAGAGCCTGATCATCGGTAATAATATGAAGTGATATAATTCAGAAAAACATTGTTATATTTTAGTAAGTTTTATAATGTAAACTGTGTACTTGTTTGTAAACTCTGAAATTATATTCAGTTCATTGTTTTTTAGTTCATATTTTTAATTCAAACCATTTCAGAGAAATAATAGATTTTCCCCCTCAAAATGAAATTACTGACAGCTGTAAAATTCTTTTTCTTTGATCCAGTTTTTAAATTGTCTGGTCTGCTTATCACATTACTTACATTGTTTAAATAGGCTGAGTAATAGCTAAAACTAAGTTAGTGAACTAATTGAAGATAGTATCTATCAAGTCATCTCCCTGGGGTAGGGTGAGGTATGTCAGAGAAACCCATTCTTGTAGCAGCCACCATCTCATTATAGATGTGCTTATTTTTGGAATGCTATCAACATGCTTCAGAGTCCTGCCATTTAGGTACAGGGAACAGAAAAAAATTATATTTTATATACATACATATTTGTATATTGGAGAAGGGAATGGCAACCCACTCCAGTATTCTTGCCTGTAGAATTCCATGGACAGAGGAGCCATGGGGTCGCAAAGAGTCGGACACAACTGAGCGACTTTCACCTCACTTTTGTGTATATGTGTGTATATATAGACACATACATATACATGTAATTTGTATTAGTGTTCTTTACTGTGCCCCTGTTCAGAAAAGTTTCAGCCCAACTACTTGAACAGTAAATTCTAAAATGAATTTATTCTGATCTGTTTTGTTCTGTTTTCTGTTCTGTTGTAATTATTGATATTTCTCTTGTCCTTTGATATAAGTAGACAACTTCAACCTGTTTTGTAACTGATGGAGTTGTAACGGGACTATAGAAGGGAAGTGGGGATTTTGAAGTTCAGAATTCATACAAGTATTTGTCTGCCCACCTAAGCTATTTTGATAGAGACCTGTGTTTGATGTTCCATAAAAAGAAAGATTTATCAATTATTTTCTGACCAGCCTTTCATGATAATGGGATGCTAAAGTGTATAGTCAACTGGAGGATTATAATTTTCACACATAATAGTAAATTTCAGATTACTCTTTCTAATGATGAGTTTTACATGTCTTATGGAAACCTGTTATAAAATCTGAAATGATAAAGTAGTTAAATTAGGAATCGGCTGTTTGTATCACAAAAATACTTAAAAGGATTCAGAGGGCGGTTTGTTTTTATTTTTTGATTGGTGGGTGGTTGGTTGATTTTAAAGCTTTCCTGGTACATTGAAAATATTTTATTTCTCTGAAACATTTCTATTTTATAAAGTAAGGTACATATACTTAAATGTCTAGATATTATATAAACAGTTGTAAGCTTTTGTAGTTTACTACACCTTCTATTCTAACTTCCGTATTATCTTTTTTCCCAGTGTTTGACTTCTCCATTTTTGTATTTACTCATTCTAATAATTGTCCCATCCATAATCCTTTTCCTGTTTTATTGTTTCAGCTTTTATCAAATTTACTGAGCAGTTTTATATTTCTAACTTTATCTTCTTCTTAACCAATTTACAACATTACTTTTCTTTGATCTCCATCATGGAATATTTTGGAAGAATTGATGAATTAATGCTGAAATATACTCTCATGTTTTGAATTCTCACATTTACTTCTGACTTTTTTGGTTGAGAAGAATGAATGCATTATGAAGAAAGTTGCTAGTAGTACATACAGAGAACAAAATTGAGTAAGTAGTGTCACCTTAGAGTACAAATGAATAGTAGTAGTCTGCTTTCCACTGGGTATTATTTTTTTAGTTGTACAGTTTAAGAATAATAGGCATTCAGTTACATGTGTTAAAAATAAGTTATTTGGCATTCTAAAGCATAGTTGGAAAGTAGGTCATTAAAAATAGGTCATTCTGGTTTCTAAAACACAAGTAGATTGAACACTTCATCACCTCTGTCTTAAGCCAACATGAACCATACCCCGACATGTAACTATATAGTTTCTACCATAGGCTGGATCTGATCTGTAAATATTTGATGTCCATGTAACCTGTGCAGGAATTAATCATGTGACCTACATCAGATTAGGGTTTAGATGTGGAGCCCAGTATACCTCCTGTATTACCAAAGGTGACTTTCACTCTCCCTTCAGTAAAAACTCTTGAAGTTAGATAGAGTTATTAAATTTGTTGGCACCAAAGGAAAAAACTTCCATCATTGCTGAAGCCCATACCATTTGGACATAGAAGACTAGAAGGCCTAGTTAACTTTTTCTTGAGATAATTTATGATATACATTGTATTTTATAAAGATAATCATCATAACTGAATAGGTAAACCGAAATATGAAAAAGTATTTACCACTGAGTAAATCATAAAGTTCAGTTCATATTCTGTAGGGCTAGAAACATAATGATCCAAATCCAGTGAATCTGTTAGTGTGATAGAGTAACAAATGAGAGTTCAGCAGTAAGTCCATGGCTAAAATAAATTCTCATTCCTGTTACCACCAAATAGTAAATGTAAACTTACTTAAGGGCTTACTGTCTTCTGAAATTAGGAAAATTATTGTTCAGCATCATCTTTTTTAATATATTAAGAATTAATATTGTTTTAGTTATCAGTTTATGAAATTATTGCTCACTCATTCACTAAGTGATTTATTTCCACATTTCAGGAGAATTACATAATATTACATTTTATACACTTTGAATTTTTAACCATTCTAGAGTGAACATTAATGTTAAATTTGAATGCCAAGCTCTTCTCTGTTTGCTTTGTCTAAATTAATATAGCTAGTAACTAGCAAAGCCAAGACTTGAACCTTTTCTCACTGCTACTTCAGTGGAAGTATCCTTACACTTTATTCCTACAATTCTCTAGTTGTAGATGGAGAGCAGGTTGATCCTTCTGTATTCAGAATTGATTCCCTTGTAGCTTTGCATTTTTCTTAGAGTAGTAGGAATGTTTGCTTTCCTTTTTTCCCCCAGAAATAGACTGTTTTATTTTCATCACAGATAAAGTAGAGCAATTAAATTTTTCACACACGTATTTCTTTCTCTCTTTCTCTCATATATTACTTTCCTTGGGTAGCCTGTTAGTGACTATTCTATCAACTAGAATATTTCTTTATTATTAATTGGTTCACTGTTTTTCATTATAAATTTATCTTTAAAGGTCAAGAGGAAAAGCATGTTTTGGGAGGTAAAATGTGTAAATACTCTCTAGTGTAATTTTACCTTTATACAGCTAAAGATTTACTAGAACGTAAAGGAAGTATATAGTCAAATATATGTATATTATACAGATTACTCCTGAAACTTACACAAAATAACTTTTTGCTACTAGTCATTATGCATAAACTTCTTTGATTATCGCTTATAAGCTTATAGTTGTAATGAGAATAATTTCCTATGTTTAAAATTTTGTTTCTTTAAGGTAGAGCAACTAAATCCGATAATGTACCTGTGCCACATGTGGCATCTCTGGCTTTAAGAAAAACTAATAAGCTGTGTACCAGTTAGCTTTTATAGTTGATCCTGTTTTGATACCGGTCTTGATAAATTCTAGTTATGAGAAAGTCGTTTATCTTTGTAATTTGAGGAGTTCTACTAGGTGGTTGTTTGTATAACTCCAATCTTAATTCTAGAATTGAACAAAACTATGTGGATGTGCTTTCCAAGGATTATTACTAAACTAACATAAACAACTTTTTAAAAAATCCCTGGTAAACCATCTTCCTTGTAATAGATTCTCTCTAGTCATAATATTATTTAAAAATATAAATTACCAATCATAATACCCCAAAATAAAGAGAAAGTAAGAATTTTGAAAGTTATCAGGACCAATAACTACATCACACCACTGCTGTTTGACCCAAGTTTGTGATGTGAACAGCGTGTGGAGGTGTTTATTCTAGTGTTCGAATTTTTGGTCTTCTGGATTTAAAATATTTGATTAGTTGGAGAGAATGCATATAGAAGATTTGACGTCTCAGTATAGAATATTAGATAGTGTAGTAGGGATTGACTTTAATGTATGTGTTTTGGGGTGTGTGTGTGAGAGAGAGAGTTATAAACCCTGAATTTAAATACCACAAGCTTTTAGGAAAAACATAACCAACTTGTAATTGAAACAGGATTAGTCAAGAACCATCAGCACCAACACAAGTGTATCTTTGCAGACCGAAGGAATCAGCTAAACAATTACGGTCATCTCAATCTCTACTAAAACAAAAATCGCATCCAACATGCCACCTGACACCATTTCTTTCTCTCTTTCTCCTTTGCTCCTTGCGATGTGGCATTCATCTCTCCTTGTGCCTCCGTTCTGAAGAGATAACAGTATAGCAACAACTCTGCCACTGAAATCCTGTTCTCTGACCGATATTGGCACCTGCAAAGAGAAACAACCAGTAACAGGCAGCAGCAGCATCAGTATTAATCTTCCATGATGAAATCTTTACAGGTCAAGAACAAGCACACAGCTCTTTTCTCACTCCTTCACAGTGGACCATGCAACTAGTTGAAATGGAAGACAATGGATTGTCTGCAAGCCTTTTGAACAGTGGAGAATACAGGGCATTGGTTTTAGGTGAATTAATCCCCAAATATTCTTGAAGTTTGATATCTCCTTTGGTCTTTCTTTCTAGAATACCATTGTCATCTGATTTATCAAATCCTTAGTATGACCACAAAGAATACGTTTGTGTATGTGACACCTCTTGTCACTTTAGGTATGAATAAAAATGTGAAAATAGTTAATGCTAGAGGGCTTAAACTGCATGTGCACCTCTATATTCAAGAAAATTTTCTCTCAAAGCCAACCACATTGTATGTTACATTTCTCTAGAACAATACACAAGACGCTACTTGTGTAGGAAGTAGTTTTCAGTGAAGTCTAGCGAAAATGCATTCATTACGCTAGAAAAAGTCACCGTTAAGCCCACAAAGAATATACGAGGTTCCCAAGTTCTTGGTATGTGTGGGCAAGAAAAGTGCCAAGAGTGTTGGAATTCTAAACTTGACACCTTGTGCATAGTTCTGCCTCTGTTTAAAAACGAGTGCTAGTCTGTGAAAGCGATGCCTGAGAGAGCACGTCACTAGCTGTAGATAGGAAAGCTACTGGTGTGTGTACTCTGCGTCCTGCTCTCCTTGTGAACCTGCAAGCATAGTTCTGGCTCACCCCATCTGTAGTTACACATCTTTACCCGGTAATAGATGGTGTTCACTTACCAGAGTGAAAATTTAGTGATAAAATGTATTTCACGTTTGTAGATTTTTATATTAATCCAGTTGTGTAAGCAATGGTATTCTTTGAATTTTGGAAAGAATCTTAGAAGTCATGTTAACCATTGGGCAGAGTTTATTCAGGTTTGTAAATTCAGTTTAGAGGTCATAATTTCACAAAAAAGAGAAGGCAGTTGTTTGGCCAGTGGCCAAAAACTGTAACTCCATGCTGTTTATATGCATATACATAGAGTCTAGAAGATTAGGCTCTTCTCATTATTGTATAGAATGTTAAACCTTTCCATACTTTTAAAAAATATGGAATCCACCAGAACCCTGCAAAAGGTTAAAAGGAGGCAGAAAGCTGGAAGAAAATGTAGTAAGGCATCGTACCTGTAGGTGCTAGGGTTTGGTGTCAGCATCTTAGCTAGTTTCAACATCAAGAAATTTCATCCCCTTAATACAGAAGCTGTGATTTCTTTTTCAGGAAGTGTACTGGATATTTATAATTTGCCAGTCAGTTGAACTGTTATATTTATTTGCTGCTGAGAATATAGGGTTTGGTTTGTTTAAATAGAATGGGGGAACTGACAATCCCATTGTCCATTTTAACACTTACTCCCATTTAGGGTTTTTGATGTGTGTGTTTATTCATCGAGGAGAGGCGAATGACCCCCAGCCCACCAAAGAAGGAAATGAAATAGAGAGAGGAAAACATTAAAGTTCTAAAGTAATTATCTAAGCCAGTTAAACACACTTGAGGGAGACCCAGTACGTTCCCCTCGGTAATATCCAGCTCAGCGACTCAGGATCGACAGAGACATCATATACATAGTTAGGAAAGAGTCCCCCACCAGGAATTTCACAGTATTTGTCCTTTTTCCTCTTCCTACCCTACTCCCTCCATCTGTACGGTCATACTTGAGCAAAGAGAGTATTACGGGCAGTAGTTTCAAAACTGATCTCTATACGTTCAATGTAGTTTTTTTATTGGTTCATATTTCCAATGGTTCGTGTCTCTTATATCCATATGTAGGATATATAAAAGAATATAATAGAGAAAAATTACAAATTTGAAGTAAATTGGTAATAATTTTCTTAATTCTTTTCTGCACTGCCCTTTCTGTTAGCTTTTAATAGCGCCTTTTGTTAATTTCACCTTTCACTTTCCTAGTGATAGACTTTCAGAATGACATTATAAATATTTTATGAAATTAAAACTTATTTGAGGACTTGGAGATACTAACTTGATTGTATCATTACATTACTAAAATTAATTTGGTATTAAATATGTTGAAACCTCATTCTGAACTATTAATAGTTTTCTCAAACGGACTAATGTTGTTATGGTGCTCCCAAATATACTATTGTAAATGATAAGCTTTTCCCTGTTTCCACTATCTTCATAATATACCACACAAACTCTTTTCTTCTCCCAACTCACATGGATTATAGGCAAGCTGAGAATGATACATCAGAAATTCTCAGATTCTCAAATTCTATCTTATCTTTTATAGAAAGGCAGCTTTTCAAAATTGAGGGGTTTTTGTGGGGCTAACATGTAATATATTAAAGATTTGCTAAAGAAGTTTAAACTATTCAATAGTATGTTCAACTTTTACAGGAAATGCATTAGCTTTACTGGTAAAATGCATTACTATATAACTTGTAAGTTTTGTAGTTTAATGCCTACACACCCCTACTTTAAAAGAAAATAATTGCCCTTTTAAAAACTGCCATTAAGAGAAATGCTCAAAAAATACCCCAAGTCTGCCTAGCAGTTTTAACCTGCATTTTATTTAACTTGGCATTTTACGAAGATTCTACATTGCTGTAGCATACTTTTAGCTTAGAATGTTGAGCCAAGGGGATATTAAGTTGCCGGAAGGGACTCTTGAGTACAAATAGAAAGTATTTGTATGCTAAATATCTATTGAGGGACAAACTGGTTTTACTTTGCATATAAATTTTTAAAGTTAAAAATTTTGGAAGGTGCTATGTTTTGCAGGTTACTTAAATGAGGCAATATTGAGGTCATTGTATACTTGTCTAACCTGGGTTTTTAAAAATATATATTCAAGTAATTCAGATATTAGATCTTATTTTAAAATACCGTTAAAATAGCTGTAGTATGTACTGTTAAGGTTTATTGCCATATCTTTTTGTCTAAACCGGGAAAGAACGATGTCCTTTTATTGTATGTGATTACCAAACCTACCTCCCTCTCTCTAGTAGGATCTTTTCTTATTTGTGTTCCTTCAACACCATAATTGCCTACAGAGACCAATTCTTTTCCAGAGATGCTGTTTCTTCTTAGACCTTTTCTGCTGTAAATTGCTTAGCTAGTGGCTGACTAGAGTATTGAACTTTAGTGTTCTTACTAAGCATGATCTCCATTCTGGACTACCTCTCTTTTATTTTAGTAATTTGACCTACCTTTCCCATGTGTTTGAGGATTCCATTCCATAATGGAATTCCCTTCTATAAGGAGAGAATAAGTAACAGGCTCAGGCTGTTGTAACAGAATACCAACAACAGAAACTTATTTCTCATAGTTCTAGAGGCTGGAAATCCAAGATCAAGGTCCCTTGGGGTTTAGTTTCTTTTTTTTCTTTAATCATTCATTTACTTTTGGCTGTGCTGGGTCTTTGTTGCTTTGTGAGCTTCTCCTTGCGGTGGCTTCTCGTTGTGGCTCGTGGGCTCTAGGGCATGCAGGCTTCCAGTAGTTGCGGCTCCTTGGCTTTAGAACACAGGCTGAATAATTGCTGCGCATAGGGTTAATTGCTCTGCCGCATGTGCGATCTTCCTGGATCAGGGGTCGAACCTGTGTTTCCTGCATTGGCAGTCAGATTCTTTACCAGGGGAGCCTCGGGTTTAGTTTCTGTAGCTTTCTTCCTAGTTTGTAGATGGTCATCTTCTCACATCCTCATGTGACTTTTCTCTGTGCTGCCACAAAGAGGTGGTGGGGTTGGGAGGAGAGATCTCTTTCTTCCTACTCAAAAAGCCACTAGATTTCATCAAGAGGGCTCCAGTCTCATTACCTAAGCTAACGCTTAACTTACAGAGTCCCCTTCTCCAAATACCATCACACTGGGGGGTTAGGGCTTAGACATACACAATTTGGGAGGAACACAAAGCCTTCAATCCGTAACAGAATATATACTTTTACTCAGTGGGATTTGAGAGAAGGTACTTAGAGTTGCTGAATTATCTTTCCCCTAGAAATATGTCAGTTTGTTTTGAGATCCAAGATACTGGAATAAATACTGAATTACAATATGGAATATGTAAATATATTTACTGATGACTATGGAAGATTTACGTGTATCTGCATATAATCAGTTATAGTTCCTTCCCTTGACCTTTCCTCTTAAACAGCTAGGATCCAGCTGTCTGTTTTAACTAGTCCTCCTGACATTTGGGGGTTTTTTCCTGTAAATTTTACAGTTCAGACTGAATGAAGCTTGCCTGTCCTTTTGTATTACAAGATCTTATGGGGCATGTGTATGTGTGTGCTTAGTCGCTCAGTCTTATCTGACTCTGTAACCCCATGGAACCTGCCAGGCTTCTCTGTCCATGGGATTCTCCAGGCAAGAACACTGGTGTGGGTAGCCATTCCCTTCTCCAGGGGATCTTCCTGATCCAAGGATCAGACTGGTCTCCTGCATTGCAGGCAGAGTCTTTACCATATAAGCCTCTAGGGAAGCCCATACTTGGCATGTTTTATAGAGGAATAAAAGCTTGTTTAACTGGCACATACATGTATTTTATTTTCTTTAGTAACTGTTTCGTAATATTGATTACTGCCATTGTATAAACATTTGAAGATTACCAAAAATTATAAAACAAATGTAATTATGTGTGAACAATCTAGTTGTCTCAAAATTATATATTTATAATAGAATTTCTATAAATTCACTTTTCAAATAAGTATCCCCATACCACAATTTCAAGTAAAAGTTGAAACAAGTATTTTTGCTGGCAATTCTAATAAGCATTTCACTGTTTTATCAGATTATTTAAAATTATACCAGTTTACTAAGTGTTTAGTAGCTTCATACATGTGTAAGAAATTAACAGCAAATGTTAAGGCAGCAAATGTTAGTAATCTGAAAAAAGTAAGTTACCTCTTTCTGTGTTCTGTGATATAATTGAATTTGAATTTTTTCATATTTATGGACACACCTATATAGCCAGTTTCTTATTCTGCTTTATGTAACTGAATTGAGATAACTGAACTATGGTTTGACTTTATTGTTGCAAAGCTTTTGAATCTATTTCCTGTCCTTATAATGAAACTATTTAATCCCCTGGAACATTATCTTACCTTTTTTTCTTATTTTCATTAAAATTAGAAATATTTGTGACTGAAGCTACACTAAATGAGGAAATTTCAGAGAATTTAGTGTATTTTAGAGAACTCTCCCATAAATTTTAGAAAAGTTCATCTTCAGTGGTTTCTGTGTATTATCTATGGAGAAGGAAATGGCAACCCACTCCAGTATTCTTGCCTAGAGAATCCCCTGGACAGAGGAGCTTAGTGGGCTGCTGTCCATAGGGTTGCACAGAGTCGGACACAACTGAAGCGACTTAGCATGTATGCATGCATTGGAGAAGGAAATGGCAACCCACTCCAGTATTGCCTGGAGCATCCGAGAGACAGAGAAGCCTGGTTGGACTGCCGTCTATGGGGTCACACAGAGTCGGACACGACTGAAGCGACTTAGCAGCAGCAGCATGTATTATCTAATGCCTAATTTACATTAAATATCTGCAACAAGTAGGGGTTGCGTTTCATTTTTAAATAACTAATATAATCTTAAGGTCAAGTAGAATATAAACATACTTAGTTTTTTAATCTGTGAACATTTGTTTTTCTTTATGACACTGAGACTATAGATAATGGCGTAATAGACTTTATACCTCTGTTATCTTGCCTTACAATGAAATATACTTTCAGAGTAAATTTCAGAATTGTTGATTTTTTGAGACAAAGGATTTTTTTTAATTTTAGAAGATAAATCATTATGAGACAGTGCTAATGAAAAGCAGAAATATTTAAGTATAATATTCAGAAATGATCCCTATTCCATGTTGTATATAGATTTATAATGGTTATACATTTAGGCCAAGGCAGTCTGTGTTTACTTAATAGTTCTTCAAAAATATTATAAAATGGGCATTTCTAGAACTTTTCACTGAAATTTGGTTATGTTCTTGTCTTAATAGTATTTATATTGACAAAGAGGTGTGTGTAATGGGTGGTTTTGTTTGTTTTGGTGTCTTTTAAATGTTCTAAAAATTGTATATATTGAGACATGAAAATATCAGAATTTTTAGATTAATGAATGTTAAAGTAAATTCCTTTAGGATTTGCCTAGGTGTGCTCTGATGACTAAGGATCTAAATCACAGCTAGTCACATAATTTTTGTTTTAAGAGTCTCTTTAAAATTGTAGTGGAATTTATCCAAAGTGATTGGTCTGATTGTACGTGTGTGTTTGTGTATTCCAAATGTTGTGAGGTCTCTGAATAATCAGTAGTTTTGTGTTTTACCTTTCTTCCTCTTTTATCTATTGTGAAATATCTTCATTTATTTTGTATTAGTAAATTATTCCCTCATAAATTAAAATTTGAACGTATCAGAAATAAAACTTAAGCTCATTTTGTGTTATAAGTCAGTTTCAGACTACCTTGCAGTCATTTTTAGTTTAGACATTATAAAAATAGATTTCTTGTAGTACAGAGATTTTCATGTGGAGGTTGGTTTCTTGAAATAGGCTTTTGCCTTATCTCTTTCTTATCTTTCAGGCATTGAAAAGAGCACTTCGATCTTTTAACTCAGTGGTACTTTATAATACACTATTCTTTCCATCACTGTTAAAAAAAAAATTGGTGCATGAGTAAAAACATCTTTTTTATATCACCAATAGATTGAGCTTGTTATAGTCCCCTCTTTTCATTTTCAGGAAGAGGCAGAAATCCAGGCAGAACTTGAACGTTTGGAAAGAGTCAGAAATCTTCATATTCGAGAGCTCAAAAGAATAAATAATGAAGATAATTCACAGTAAGTCATTATTTGTATTTTACAGGATTACATGATAAAAGATTATCTCCCCTTGGAGATCATAAACACAGTATTTCCTTGTTGAGGGACTTCATCATAGAAATAAAGTCCTTCCCATGACTCAGAAGGCCTTGTATGATCCGGTCTCAGGCACCTCACCACCCCACCTCTCTCATCTGCCTCTCACTTATATGTCATATATACACTGGCTCCCTTGATCACATGTCATTCCTATCTCAAGGCTCTTCTGTTCTCCATTTTCTCTGCCTGAAATATTCTTCCTCTAGACATATGAGTGGCTTACTTATTTCACTCCAGGTGGTCACTAGAAAGGCCACCCTGTCTAAAATATCAGTCCTGGCGTTACTCCATCACCTCTCTCAGTATCCTTACCTTGCTTTTTATTCTTGGCATTTATCAGTATTTGGAATTACATTTTTTTTCCAGTTCTTTTATCTGTTTCCTTCACTGGAATGTAAGCTACATGAGAGCAGGGATTTAGTTTTGTTCTTGCTATATCCCCCAAACCTAAACCTGTTTCTGGCGTATGGTAGGCACAGAATAAATATTTGTTGACTAAATACCAAAGTTAGTGTTACAGTAGTGAAGAAGAAATCGTTTCAGCTAAAGGGATTTCATTAAACCGTGTATCCAGCATTGTGTAAAGAAGAAATAGAAGAGCAGTTTAAATTATAGTCTCTGTCCTTAATCCCTAATCAAATTTATTTAAACGCTAAAGGAATTCAAAGAGAAAATGCCTGTGGACAGGTGGGAGCTTTATGAGGAAGACAGAAATAAAGAAAGGCATTAATTGGATGTAGTCTATGTAGAGGACAGGAAGGATGTCTTATTTACACTTTCAGATTTATATAATTTAAATCTTCATGACCTAAATGAGTGTCAGAATTGGAAGTGGCCTATTTCTGCCATGAAATATCTTGCTTAAAAGAAGGCCTGTTTATGAACATAATCATTCCAATATATAAGGTAAATGAAATAACATAGTTATGGAATATACTTAATTATACCAGATAAATTCTAATAAAGCAGATAAGTCAAAGCTAATTTATAGTTGACTGTTCTGAAAATTATGCCCAAGCTTGTTTGTGGATATAACTTAATCCACTTGATGAAAATTAAATGAATTGTTATATTTCCCTTTCTTTTTTTTTTTTTTTTTTTTGGCTACATGGCTTGTGGGATTCTAGTTCCCCAACTAGAGATTGAACATGGGCCACGGCAGTGAAAACACTGAGTCCTAACCACTGGACTACCAGGAAATTTCCTACATTTTGCTTTAAAACTAAACAGAAATCTCTAATAATTCTCAAGAAAAACTTAAATTGTCAAAGTTGTGTTGACATTGAATAAAATACCATGTATATTTTGTATCTGAGACTATAAAACTGGCATTGACTTTTCCCCCTCCCGTTTAAGAATCAAGAGTGTACATTTTGGAACCATGTTTTTCTGTGAAACCCTGCCATGTATTAGCTGTTGACCCTGGACAGTTACTTAACCTTTCTGTGCAGTAGTGCCCTCATCTGTAAAATAGAGGTAGTAGCAGGGCCTACTTCAGAGGGTTAGTTAAGAACCAAATGAGATAATACATGTGAGTGCTTAGTGTGTAGCAGGTGTGATAAACCTTAAATAATTTTATTTGTGGTGGGTTTTATTTTTTTTTTAAGCATTTCTTTTTTGATTGGGAATTAAAATTTTATTTGTAAAAGGCAAAGACTATAAAATTTAACCATGAATGAAAGTCAGCTTATAATTATTTTTAATCCTCTGTCAGTACTATAAAACTTAATTAAAACTCCCAGATAAAAGTATGTTTTCATAAGGGAAGTATTTCCTGATGAATAGATACAGGATTTTATAAAGCTCTTAGTAATACAGTAGTTGGTAGGTCTTTATCACAGTGCTATAATTGGTCATTGAACTTGAATATTCAGCTTAAGAGCTGAATGTTGGGCTTCGTGAACACCAAAGCGCTGAGATGGGTGATAGTCATGCAGGTAGAGAAAGAAGTATGGAATAGAATTCAGAATAGCAGGGAAGAGAGCCAGGAGTAGGGTAGAGCACAGCTGTGCTGTGGACAGGACCTTTTCGTGTGTGTTTTCATGTGCATGAGTGTTTTTTTCCCCACCCTTAAGGTTCAAAGATCACCCAACGTTAAATGAAAGATATTTATTGCTCCATCTGCTTGGTAGAGGTGGCTTTAGTGAAGTATATAAGGTAATGTACATATTTTTTTCTGTTCTTCACACTAATATAGCAAAGATATAGGAGTATGTGGTTAAGAAGTACATGTTTATTGTTTTTATGATTTTTTGACTGGGAAATTATGTCTTCTCATTGCAAAAAGAGTCTGTGATGGCTTATGTTATCTCAAGAGTCTATAAACTATCCTTGTGCCTTTGCAGACCCTCTGATATTTGGTAGCTGATTACCACTGACCAACCTGATACAAATAATAGCCATTAGAATCAAGATGGGCAGGTAGCCATTTAATATAGTACATATATGATAAGGTTATATCCCTTAAACATGTGTTACAAGTCCTTATATTTCCTGGATTTACCCTAAGTTCTACCTATTTCAAGGCCAGTGTTTCTCAAATATATATGAATGCAGAAATTTTTATTCATCACATTTAATACTTTATACCTTTTTTTTTTGCTCTGTATTGTCTTTCTGACCAACCTTTAAATACTGTGTTCCCAAATTTCTTTATCATTCTTAATCTCCTTTTCAAATATATCCCCCTCCTCTTCACTGAGTTATCACCTATTTGGTTTCAGATATAGATACATATGTATACATAAGTATATATGTAGCTATCTACCCACACTTCTTTCTGAGCCCCATACCTGCGGATTTACATGACCTCATGTGGATGCTTCCTAAGTACTGCAAACTCACATGTGAAATAGAAGCTTATCTTCCTCTCCTCCCACACCTTCCTCCCTTAAAAAAAAAAAAAAAAAACACCGCTCCCCACTTTAATACACAGCACTGCCTTTTATCTACCCAGTTCCTTCCCTGAAAAACTTGAATGAAAGCCGTTTTTCACTACATCTTTCCCCTAACCCCCTTCCTCCAGCATAACCAGTCTCTGGTGTATGTCATTACTAGTGTCATTAAGCTCTCTTAAATCCAGCAAGGACCCTTCTCTATCTCAGCTCAAAGCCTCATTGTCTCTTGTTTGCTTTGCTGCTCTAATCTCCTAGCCAATCACCTCTTGCTGGACATTGAGTTTCTCCAGTCCATTTGTGTGTATGCTGCAGCTAGAGTGGCCTTGTTAGAAAATGCAGTCTGATCATCTCACTCCCCTGCCTTATAAGCCCCAGTGGCTTTCCCATTTGCTCTTAGTTAGGATGAAGTCATAATGAAGGTAATAGTCTCACCTTAAACTTTAGTTCCTATTGGCTTCCCTATTAATCTGCCTTTTATAAGCTCTTTGTAACACTTCGAGCTTCATTATGTATTGGTATAATCAGTGATTAAGACCTCGGGTTCTGAAGCCAAACAGGCTGAGTTTGAATCCTAATTCTGATTGCTGTTTACCAGCTGTCTAAACTTTGGCTTATTGCTTTATCATCCTGTCTTCATCTGGGACTGTTTAACAGTTACGTACATCATGGGATCATTGTAATGATTAAATGAACTATCAGGTAAATCACATAGAATTTTGGTGTTGAGTAAATGTAAGCTTATCAAAGTGTTATTAGAAATCCTCTCTGTTCAAGAGACAACCTGTATCCAGTTCTGACTCTGGAGAAATGATGGGATTTGGATTCAGAGAACTAATTTCTGATCTTGGTTCAACCATGAACTAGTTTTTGTTTTGTTAACTTGGATAAGCATTAGTATCACCCATCAAGAGTGATTTGTGAGCCCTCTTCCAGTTCTTGTTTCTTTGATTCGAATGGTAGTTTATCTGGGCACTTAAGTGTTGAGTAGTCTTACCCAGGCCACAAGGTAGAAAAAAGAAGATCATAATAGCTCATGGTGGATCTAAAATCACCATAGCTAGCACTGGCTTATCCTAAAAGTAGCCCAGTCTCTGTTGCTTCTAATAGCTTTCATGGCGGTCTTCTGCCACTGCCCAGTAGTATTTCCACTGTTTTTAGTCTCACAGATAGGGGCTAAAAGAGACTTTTCTCTTGAAGAAAATCTTACATAGAAATTAGAAAATGCAGATTGTTGGGGCCCTAATGTCTTAAATCCCTATTGTTGATTTAAATACTAATGACAGCTGCCTCTGACCCCTTCAAAGTCCTTTCTTTCTTGCCATGTCCCTTGGGAAACAAAGCAGCAGATTGTAAATCAAAAAATAGACTTTGTGGAAAATATTGAATCAGTTGCTTAGTGATTACCATCTTAGCTTTATGGGAAGGTATACTTTGAAAGATGTGTCTTACATTATAATCAGTATACACTAATGATAACTTTAGAATTTCATTTTTTACTTTTTTTCTTCTTACTGTGATTGCTTGTAAGTTCTTTAATAAACTTATTATGTTCTTTTTGCTTTCTCCTACCTGAACTTTTTTTCTTTTCTGTTGTTTAAAACTTAGCTAATGTCTATTGGGTATTTATTGTGAATCATGTATTATTCTAAACACTTTATATGTTTCACCCCATTTAATTCTCTTCAACAATCCAAACTTTGAGATGTTAGCACAAAGTAACACATCTAATAATAAGTTTATCTGACTCCAAAGTGAATATTCTTAATTACTGCATCCTTTGTGATTTCAGATCTCATGCTTTTATAATTTTGTGACAAGCAGTTTACCCCCCTGCTTATTTTAAGGTTAAATTGATAGAGGGAGTGGAAGCTATGAGCCTTCTTCTTAATAAATATGTAAGCTATTTAAGTGTTTTCTTAAAGGAGCACTTTTTGTATATAAGTTACAGTAGAACCTAAACTATTAAATTTTTCATGATATGCAGTGTTTTTTAGAAAAAAAGAAAAAGTCACCTGAAGCCTTAAAAAATATTGATCATTCATTCTTAAGAAATAGGCTGATAATTTGAACAAACCAGTATAAAAACGTATCTTGAGATGAGATTAAGGAATAATTGCTGATATGGTATAATTATATATGGTTATGTTTAATTTTGTAATAAAAGTTTAGAACTTTAATAAACTAATTTTCAAACAAGTGGGGAAAAAACATGGAGTCTGTAGGAAAAGATAGAGGAAAAAGTTTACTTCATCCAATCCACCAAAAAAGTATTAAAGTCACCTGTTTTCCTGGCTGCTTACTGCTGCTGCTGGTATAGAGGAGAAGCTCTATGTTTTCTTTTTTTTTAAAAAAAAGCTTTATTGTTTTATCTTAATTCAGTATATTGGCATTTATAAAACTTGAACATGAAAATTCACATTAAGGTTTACTCTGATTTAACATCATGAAATTTGTATCTTGTTTCTGATAATAAATGTGCCACTGAACTATAATCTTAGCAGAGATGACTACCAAAAGTAGTATATTTTATAGTATAAAAGTGTATATTCTAGTTCCATATTACTGCAAAATTATTACCCCCCCAAAAAAGTGAGCTCTTCAGTTGGTCTTTGGTTCAAAGTCTTCTCTGTTCCTTTAATCCTAGGCTTTTGACCTTTATGAACAAAGATATGCTGCTGTGAAGATCCACCAGCTTAATAAAAGCTGGAGGGATGAGAAGAAGGAAAACTACCACAAGTAAATATTAATTCTTTGATTTTTATCAATTTTGAAAATACATTTAATGGCCATGGAGAATTAATACACTCTCCTTCTCGTAGACATGCCTGCAGAGAGTATAGAATACACAAAGAACTGGATCACCCCAGAATAGTTAAACTCTATGACTATTTCTCCTTGGATACAGATACGTAAGTGAATGTAAACAGACTTAGTTTTTAAGAAAAGACATGTTGGCATTTGCTTCCCCTATTCTGTAGTGATGATACAAATACTCATTTGTCCATTGTGACTCTGAAGTATTGGCTAATATTTTGTGTCTGATTTTTTTCTTTTCTCCATTGTAGGTTTTGTACAGTGTTAGAATACTGTGAAGGCAATGACTTGGATTTCTATCTGAAGCAACATAAGTTAATGTCAGAGAAAGAAGCTAGGTCTATTGTAATGCAAATTGTAAATGCACTAAGATATCTCAATGAAATAAAACCCCCTATTATACATTATGATCTTAAGCCAGGTAATAAATAAAATTTGTCTTAAGTTTTTAAGCTTTAAAGAATATAATTATCTGAAAATATGCTTTGTGATGTAGTTTTTAAGAGACAGTGGCATACTAATAGAACCTGAAGTGTTTTTAAAATAACATTGCTATATTTTGCAATTATATTTTAAATGTGTATTTTAATTAAAAATTTTACATATGTATACTAAATGTATTATTTATTTCCCCCAAATCAGCTTTCGTAGTAAACATAATGTTTTTCATCTTTGTATCATTAAATAAACTTTGTTTTAGGAAACATCCTCCTGGTAGATGGAACAGCATGTGGAGAAATAAAAATCACGGATTTTGGTCTGTCCAAGATCATGGATGATGACAGCTATGGTGTAGATGGAATGGATCTAACATCCCAGGGGGCAGGCACATACTGGTAAGTATATTATTAAAAACACCAAAATTATCTAGGTCAGTGCCCAGTCTTTTCAAAGAGAGTTTATTTTCGTGTGCCTTTGAGAGTACTATGGTGTGATAAGGGTGGTGATACGAAGTCTCTGAGTTGAGACTACTGGCATCAGCCCTCTTTTCTCATCCTGCCTTAACTGTAAGTATCAGGAAACTGGAGGAAGAGAAATTTGGCATCAGTGACTACCAGCCAGAAATTCCTAATGTGAAGAATTTGTGAATCTTGTTCTGTAATGTTAGAGTGAGTGATGTTTATTTTGAATCAGTTCAGTTGCTTAGTTGTGTCTGACTCTTCGTGACCCCATGGACTGCAGCACGCCAAGCCTCCCTATCCATCACCAACTCCTGGAATTTACTCAAACTCATGTCCATTGAGTCGGTGATGCCATCCAACCATCTCATCCTCTGTCGTCCCCTTCTCCTCCTGCCCTCAATCTTTCCCAGCATCAGGGTCTTTTCCATTGAGTCAGCTCTTCTCATCAGGTGGCCAAAATATTGGAGTTTTAGCTTCAACATCAGTCCTTCCAATGAACACTCAGGACTGATCTCCTTTAGGATGGACTGGTTGGATCTCCTTGCAGTCCAAGGGACTCTCAAGAGTCTTCTCCAGCACCACAGTTCAAAAGCATCAATTCTTCAGCGCTCAGCTTTCTTTATAGTCCAACTCTCACATCCATACATGACCACTGGAAAAACCATTGCCTTGACTAGATGGGCCTTTGTTGGCAAAGTAACACCTCTGCTTTCTAACATGCTGTCTAGGTTGGTCATAACTTTTCTTCCAAGGAGCAAGCGTCTTTTAATTTCATGGCTGCAGTCACCATCTGCAGTGATTTTGGAGCCCCCAAAAATAGTCTGCCACTGTTTCCCCATCTATTTGCCATGAAGTGATGGGGACTGGATGCCATGATCTTAGTTTTCTAAATGTTGAGCTTTAAGCCAACTTTTTCACTCTCCTCTTTCACTTTCATCAAGAGGCTCTTTAGTTCCTCTTCACTTTCTGTCATAAGGGTGGTGTCATCTGCGTATCTGAGGTTATTGAGATTTCTCCCAGCAGTCTTGATTCCAGCTTGTGCTTCCTCCAGCCCAGCGTTTCTCATGATGTACTCAGCATAGAAGTTAAATAAGCAGGGTGACAATATACAGCCTTGATGTACTCCTTTTCCTATTTGGAACCAGTCTGTTGTTCCATATCCAGTTCTAAGTCTTGCTTCCTGACCTGCATATAGGTTTCTGAAGAGGCAGGTCAGGTGGTCTGGTATTCCCATCTCTTTCAGAATTTTCCACAGTTTATTATGATCCACTCAGTCAAAGGCTTTGGCATAGTCGATAAAGCAGAAATAGATGTTTTTCTGGAACTCTCTTGCTTTTTCCATGATCCAGTGGATGTTGGCAATTTGATCTTTGGTTCCTCTGCCTTTTCTAAAACCAGCTTGAACATCTGGAAGTTCACAGTTCACATATTACTGAAGCCTGGCTTGGAGAATTTTGAGCATTACTTTACTATGAATAATAATACTTAATATAACATCTTAGCTATTAAAAGCAGTAAGTATTAAGCCCTCTCTGTACAGGTTTTGTGGTTACAGTTTTTGTTTGAGATGGATGTTTTGTTGATCATGAATGAGAAGAGAAATTTGGTACAATCTTGATCTTTTGGACATGAGTCTAAATGAATGCCATTCCTTCACAGTTACCTAGGTGTTGACAAAAATTACTTCATTGTGAATTTTCAAAAAAAATTTAGTTTTCAGAATGAATGAATTTAGCAAAAGGAGTGAAATCTTAATTGGAAGGGAGATAGCTGTACTCAGCCTCACTGAGCAGGATGGTGATTACAAACATATATGTGACTTTAGGGTTTCTAGAATATAGTTAGCCTGGGCAATAGAAAATGCTACAAGTTTGTATGCATTTTTACTTTTCAGAATAGGGATTAGTCATATCCATGTATTCATGTAAAGCCATTTTAGAGTTTTAAAATTATGCTTGTGGCATTTTTTAAGGAATATAATACAGTATGTCATAGATTTTTAAAATACATGTTTAAAGAAAATTATCATTCAAACTGGTAACTCCTTGAAGGTCGGAACCCTCAATCAGTAAGTAATCTTGAGTCTTTCTTCTTTTAGCAACAAGACTCCTTTTTTCACCACAAAATCTTAGAATCCTAGTTGCTTGGTAGAACCCTAAATTCTGTGGAAAACAGCTTGAAACCATGTTCTATATAATAGATAATCCTTTGCAGAGATTCCCACATGCCGTTTTCCTCTCACTCCGGTTTCCCTAGTGTAGGGCAAGGCAATGGAATTTCCCTGGCAGATGGGCAGCAGGGACGCTTATGTTTAGGGTACTCTGTGGTAAAGTCATGGCATTTCCATGTTAGGAACCTGGAATTACACTTCTTATAGAAACAATGTTTCCCAAAATGGTTAGTTTCTAATCATTAGTTTTTTAAGATATGTATTTGGTAAACAATGTCCTATACAAACTTTTAAAATATGTGTCATGGTGCCTTTACAAATTGCCTTTCATCCCCTGTCAGTATCACTTATAAGAAAGTGAGTTTTATTTCTTCTTGCCTCTCAGGTCTCAAATGCAAGCATTCACTAAATCCTGTTGGTCATTTTTCCTGAAAAGCTTTGGTATCTATTCCTATACTTTCTCTCCTTGCTTACACCCTTTTACCTTGAGGGACAGTATAGCATAGTGTTTGAGAGGCATTCTTGTTTTCAGTTACACACACACACATAAACCTACAGAAAACACATACTTTTCATAGAACAAACCTGGCTTTTTACTTGATTTGGAAGGTAGGAAAGGATTACATCACATACAAGCTATTGGTCATCTGTGAACGTTCTGCTGAAATTTAAGTGATTATTAGTGTAGTGAGTATAAAACAAAAAAACCATAGATTCCCATTTAGCTGTATTATTGCTTTTAAGGACTTTGTAGTTTATCCAAATTTTAGATGGGGGGAGATGCTTGCATCCTGGTGGAGCTGTTTAAATTTATTTAAAAGGTAAAAGTAAATATTACAATCTATTTTTACCTTTTGTCTAAAATTATGACTTTATAAATTAAAAAGATAGTATTTTTGAATGCTCCATATATTTCTGTTGCTGCAACCATTCAAAACTGCACAAAGATTAATGAATTAATGTAACAGAGGTCCCTGGAGGGAAGCAGAGAAGGCTTGTGATAGTTAGGCAGATTTTGAAGAAAGGGTGGCTACCATGTCAAATGAGTATGATAAGTCGCTTCAGTCCTAACTCCTTGTGACCCTATAGACTATAGCCTGCCAGGCTCCTTTGTACATGGGATTCTCCAGGCAAGAATACTGGAGTGGGTTGCCATGCCCTTCTCCAGAGAATTTTCCCAATCCAGGGTTTGAACCCCCCCATCTCCTGCATTGCAGGCGGATTCTTTAACCTCAGAGCCCCTGGGGAAGCCCAAACTGGGGTAAAAGCAAGCGTAAAAGGTATTCATAAAAGCATAAAAAGCATATTCAGAAGCATGTGGGGAAGCACAGTGTGGGACCAAATGAATTGGCTTTGCCTAGCCAGTTTGAGCGGAGAAGGCAATGGCACCCCACTCCAGTACTCTTGCCTGGAAAATCCCATGGACAGAGGAGCCTGGTAGGCTGCAGTCCATGGGGTCGCACAGAGTAGGACACGATTGAAGTGACTTAGCAGCAGCCAGTTTGCGGGGGTCAGGGGAAGAGATTTTGGAAATTTAAGTTGCTGCTAGACTAAGACAGGTTGTTTGTTACAAGCAAGAGATACAAGGTCTTACCTTGCTAGCCAGTGATGTTGAGGTTCTTTAAACAAAAGAACTGGCTGATCAGATGTATGTTTTAGGAAGAGTTTGAACACTGGTGAAGAGGGGGATAGGAAGAGTTTTTTCGTCCTAGTGGATACTTACTTACTCAGAACACTGTAGTTTTAACAATAATTTGTCATTTCTATAGATAATACACATTTATAATTGACCCTTAAACAATGCAGGGATGAGAGGCACCAGCCCTCTACACAGTCAAAAATCTGAGAGTAGCTTAAAGAGTTGCCCTTCATATACATGGTTCCTCCAAAGGCCCGAAATTCACCCAACCAGGGATTGTGTAGTGCTGTATGTAGTATTTACTATTAAAAAAAAAATCCTCATGCAAGTGGACCCATGCAGTTCTAACCTGTGTTGTTAAAGGGTTAACTGTATCTTACACACTTTATCACAAAGTTGTTTGTTTTGGCGCTAGAGTCAGATGATACAAATGCTTTAAAAGTTTAGGACATCCTTCAATGTATGGATAAAACGAAAGTTCTAAGATTTTACATTTACAAGTTATAAATTGTTAATATCCTTTCCTTTTTTCTGTCTCCCCGCCTCCCCCCATCCCAAACTAGGTATTTACCTCCCGAATGTTTCGTAGTTGGAAAGGAACCGCCAAAGATTTCCAACAAGGTTGACGTGTGGTCAGTTGGAGTCATCTTCTTTCAATGTCTTTATGGTAGAAAGGTAAGTTAAAGTATAGCAGATTCAGCCATACGGAGAGAAGTTGAATTTTCTCTTCTTCTTGAAGTTTCATTAATTTGAAGTCAGTTTAGTCAAGAATGGAGACCTGGTTAAGGCAGGAACAACAGCAACAACAAACCCCAAATAACCATTGGGGTTAGGAACAGCCTGGAAAGCAATAATCCAAGAAAGCACTTGAACTGTGTTGCAGCTCTACACAAAGGAGGGAGGGGTGCTTATAGGCAAAAAAACTGCAAGGTTACATAAATTGTTAAGAATTAGGATTGGAGCTGGCCAGAAGTAAGGGTGCTGTGCTGTTCACATAGTTGCAAAGTGGGGGTGACTTCTAAACTGCAAGGTTGCAGCTAGCATTGGCTAATTGGTTTTGAAAACAACTAGTAGTGTCCTTTGGTTTGATACAGTTTGGAAAGTTCAGGTTTTCTGTGATGCAGGGATGTGTCTGAAACCACACCCATAATGGCTACCCAGCTCCATTTTGGATGCCTGAACCATAGTTACCCATGTTAATTTTTTTAGGTGATCTTAAATATATCATCACTTACTAAAATTTTTATGGATCAGAATTACTTTAATAACACTGCTAATGTTTCTGTAGCATTAGAAATAATGGAGTCAAAACTATTTTCTTCACTTTCTCACATCCTCTACCCCCATTCTCCCCCAACCCCCCAAAACACACACACATTGGCCTGAGCATGTTTCGCCCGTGCTTCTTCAGGGAAATTCTGTCAAACCTAGTCCTAATGTTTCTCAAACTTCTTTTTATATTGAAGTCAGAACTACAAACTACCATGGATATTTAATCCTTATCCCATTCAGTCCCTTCATCAGTGTGAAAAGTGATCCAGGGACTTCTCTGGGAATTCACTGCATGTTAGGACCAAAGCCAGAGCTGTTTCATTTAACTTAATTTGTCATGCTCAAGGTGTTTTACTCTGGACTTTTCACAGATGTTTCCACTACTTTTCAAACTAGTTTGAACTGTATCAAACTGAAGGACATCACTGCTGCTGCTGCTAAGTCGCTTCAGTCGTGTCCGACTCTGTGTGACCCCAGAGACGGCAGCCCACCAGGCTCCCCCGTCCCTGGGATTCTCCAGGCAAGAACACTGGAGTGGGTTGCCATTTACTTCTCTAATGCATGAAAGTGAAAAGTCAAAGTGAAGTCGCTCAGTCGTGTCTGACCCTCAGTGACCCCATGGACTGCAGCCTACCAGGCTCCTCTGTCCATGGGATTTTCCAGGCAAGAGTACTGGAGTGGGGTGCCATTGCCTTCTCCACTAGCTGTTTTCAAAACTATATCTGCTAGCAGGTGCCAGCTGTAACCTTATAGTTTCTTCTACTAAGAAGTAGTTCTTAAACATTTTAAACAGAATAAAATATTTAATGTTTTTATCTTAATTGCTTATTTATTGTGTTTTGGCTATGTGGAGGATTGATCAGATGGTCTTTCTCAGCCTGCTATATCAATTATAGCCTATGAGAATACATCCCAACCTGGAAGTAACTAAGAATAAGATTTTTTAAAACACAAATCATTTGTACTGCAGGGATTCAGTGATAACATCTGTTTAAATATTTTGTGAGATAAATTTTTCAACATTTTATTCATTTCTTTTAAAGCCATTTGGTCACAATCAATCTCAGCAAGACATTCTTCAAGAAAATACGATATTAAAAGCCACTGATGTCCAATTCCCTGTAAAACCTGTCGTAAGCAGTGAAGCAAAGGTACCAAATTTATGTAAATAAATTTTGTGAAGTGATTTTTTTATTTCATAAGTTGTGGTTAAAACAAAGTAAACATTAATAAGTAAAGCAAAAGGGACTGCAGCCACAGGCAAGTCTGTCCAATAGGGGTGGGCGATTTGCTCTGGAGAAGAGCTGCTTTGGTTGTGATAGTTTTTAAGGACCCAAGTATAGTCCATGATTTCTTTTAAGAAGGCAGGCTAAAGAGACCATAATCTATTACTATATTTACATAAAGTTCAAAAGACACAAAACTCAACTATGGTGTTTAGAAGTCAGATAGCTTATTACTCCAGTAGACTGGGGCAGAGGCAGTGCCCGTGACCAAAGGTGGGCATGAAGAGTCTTAGGTGGTTCTGATAAAGTTCTTTTTCTTGATTCATTTGCCAGTTATATAGCTACATTCATTTTGTGCTGTATGCTCCCTTAGGGAGAAAATATTACAGCAAAAAATGGCATCATTCTCTGGGCTAAACTAAATTAACAGGAAAATGGAATGACTGTTTTACGAAAGACAAATTTCAGAAAAAGAGGACTCTGGAGTTTTGTAGGGAGCAATGCAGTATTCCATATTCAACACAGTTTACAGGCATACCCCAGAGATGGCGTGGGTCTGATTCTATACCACTGCAATAAGGTGAATATTGCAATAAAGGAAGTCACACACAATTTTTGGTTTTCTGGTGCACATAAAATTATGTTTACATGGTAATGTTGTCTGTTAATTAGTGCAGTAGCATTATACCTAAAAAAATACTGTACATACCTTAATTTAAAATGCTTGCCTGCTAAAAACTGCTAAATAGACGTCATCTGAACCTTCAGCCAGTCTTTTTGCTGGTGGATGGTCTTGCTTTGCTGTTGATGGCTGCTGACTGGGCATGGTGGTGATGCTCAGGCAGCTTCACATTGATGGGACTCTTCCTTTCGGGAATAGTTTTTCTGTAGTGTACAGTGCTTTTGAGAGAAGTTCTTCTGTGAGTAAAATGATTTCAAAATTGAGTCAGTCCTCTCAAACCCTGCCACTGCCTTATGAAACTAAGTTTATTTAATATTCTAAATCCTTTATTGTCATTTCAGCAATTAAACTTGCGGTCTTATATGGGCACAGTTCATGGCATCCCCCAAACAGTTACAGAAGTAACAAGTCACTGATGACCACCACAAATAAATCATGATGCAAAGTCAAAACCTGCTAGGATTACCAAATGTGACAGAGCGAGCACATGCTGTTCGAAAAATGGTGCCAATAGGTTTGTTTGACGCAGGGTTGCCACAAACCTTCAATTTGAAAAAAACAAAAAACACAATATTTGCAAAGTGGAATAGAACAAGGTATGCCTGTACTGGAAGTCCTAGCCAGAACAGTTAGGCAAGAAAAAGAAATAAGAGGCATATAAATCAGAAAGAAGTAAAACTGTCACTAATGGTAGACAAGGGTTTTTATATATAAAATGATATTAAATATGTAGACCAAAAAACGCGGCAGCAAGGACTCAGATATTGTATACCAACTTCACAATAATTAAAAGTAAAACAACCGAAAAGTCAACCAACAGATAAATGGGTAAACAAAATGTAGCATATACACGCAATGGAATATTAGCCTTAAAAAGGAACAAAATTCTGATGCATGCTACGACATGGATGACTCAAGCATCACACTTAAGTGAAAGACACAGAAGGACGACTGCTGTATGATTCCACTCACATAAGGTGCTTAGAATAGCTGAATCATAAAAGAACATACTGGTTACCAAGGGCTGGGGGAAGGAGGAATAGGAGATATTGCCTAATGGGTACAGATTTCAGTTCTGGATGATGAAAAGTTCTGCAGATGGATAGTGGTGATGGTGTACTGCGGTGTGAGTGTGCTTAATGTCACTGAATTGTATACTTGGGTTAAAAATGCTCAGTTTTATGTTACGTTTATTTTATTCTCCATAAAAATTGTTTTAAACAAAAGAAATAACAGCTTTCCAGCCATAAGTGGTAGCAATAATATTTAGTACTGTGGACAATTAGAGGCTGAGAATTGAGAGTTGGATTTGCAATAATTTTATTGCTGGTTTCTTTTAATCTGATTCCCTAGTGAAATGAGATCTATTTTCTGAACTGTGTCCATCATCTGTATTATTCAGTTTATTAATACTTAGAAAAGATTTTAATTTTTTTTTTAAGGCCTTTATAAGACGCTGTTTGGCATACCGAAAAGAAGATAGGTTTGATGTGCACCAACTGGCAAATGACCCCTACCTTCTCCCACACATGAGAAGATCCAATTCTTCAGGCAACTTACACATGGCTGGGCTGACAGCATCACCCACACCCCCTTCTTCAAGCATACTTACTTACTGACTTTCCTCCAAAATCGGCATGATGTCTTTGAATTGCTTCCAGATGCACACTTGAGTTTGAGAGCTTCTGAGTGTTTTTGTTGTTTTTTTTTACACAGGATATGGTTGAGAACTGTTTGTGAACTGAAGTTTTTCATAGAGTCGTTTGTATGAGAGTGGATCATGGACCCTGAATAAATGTACACTTCTGACTGTAACCTAAGCAGTGAAGGGTGACTGCCTGTTGCACAGAAACAGGAATACCATGTTGAAGAAAAGTGGGTTTTGTTGGGGAGGGGAACACTGTAAATAACGTTTATAATACTTCAGTACATTTGGTTGTTACTCGAGAGTTCTAATACGAAGGGTAGTTTTTCATTATTTAAAAACACATGGAAAATGAGACATATTTCTAACACGAGAACTATACAGTGCCTGGATACATTATTCAGCATTCAGCAGTTTATCTGCTGCAACCAAAGTAAGAACGGAATGATAGTGGCCGTTGTGTTTTACAGTAACAGGATGTGAGAGAATCTTTGGGCCAAGTTAGACTTCGTCATTTGCCTATTCTGGCTTGTACCAGGTTGTACCTCGAAATCACATGTCTGCTCTTTTCACTGGTTTTGTTAAAGGGAGAACTGTTCCTAGATACTTTAGACCTCTGACAAAGTGCGCTGCTTATTTTGGAACCAATTGAAGTCACTAAATTATGGTATCTCCAGTGTTCTCAACATGTTAGAACTGTTAACAGGTATTTTTATTTTGTTACCAGGCCTTGTTCATTCAAACAAGTGACAATATATAACCAAATGCAGGCCAGTTCTATGCAGGATAATGATAAATTCCCTTCTAGCTCTATTGTAAATTGTTGTACAGATGTCATATTTCAACTAGCAAGTTTCAGCAGCTTATTCTTGTACAAATGTTTAAAAATATGGCTTTTCTAATTGGATATTGTATTTTTTTTAAGTCTTCTTGAAGGCGCTTTAATTGCTGCTAAATGGTGTTGCTTCTTTGCTTAAAAAAAAATCAAATGACCTCCTTAAAAGGTGCAAGTTGACTGTACATCATAGAAAGATTATTAAAAGCAGGCATTTGTTAACAATCAAGGCATGTAAAAATGATCCATGTTGGACATAAAGAGTTCTTGAAATCAGTTTCTTGATTTCTAGGGCTGTGGGAGCACATATGTAGTAGATTTATAAATTGTTCATGGTAATTCTACATTTCTAGCAGGTTCTAATCAGCAAGGTGGGATGACAGTCCCTTAAACAAATTTCTTGCGGTTTGTACAGATTTGTTAAAATGTGAACATTTTCTAACTGCCTTGTATGGTAGAAACCGTTATTTTTCAGGATGCTGTATTTCACTCCTTTAAGAAATTTCTTTATCATCACGTTCATAATGCTGATTCTTACATGTAAATTGTCCATGTTGCTGAAAAAGGAGGCTATGTTTAACACAGATTCTCCTTAATATTGTACAGTTAAATGGTGGCTCTAATTTCTGATATTGCAAGCCATTTTGTTCTTTCATTGTACATAGACACATTGTCTCTTTAAGATGCTGCTGAAATTGTAGAGAATGTAGCCAAAACAGTAATAAACAATGACAGTTAAAATTTAAAGACTATGAAATTACATTTGAAGGGAGCTTTCAAGACTTAGGACATTGACTGGGCTCCTTTACTTAAGAATCAGCTGAGTAAATTCTTGAAGTATACTTCAAGATAAGTATGAAGGGGTTTCAAGCTGTTAAAGTATACCTAATAACCATTATCAAGGCTAATCCTAGGTAAGTAACACTTAGCCCTATTGGGAATGGCTTAAGGGCTGTACCTGTTCCTCTGTAGATCAAGATAGAAATCCTATTTTAAAAATTATTGACATAGTAATGGAATGTTAGCATTAATTGAGTGCTTTAGGTGCTGTCTGCAAATTTTTCAGTTTTGTTGTTTGAGTTTTCATCCTTCTGAATCCTGAAATACTATGTTCATTATAGTAACTGTTATTTAAAGTCCCCAATTAAAATACCCAGTTTTAAAATTTTAGTGAGGTATATAAGTGGATGTGTATGTCTAACATGAGATTGAAGAAGAGGTACAGACTTAGATCACTGGCCTTTATCATATCATTTTCAAATAAATGGAAGTGACTGCTACTGTCAGAATGCAGAAGAGGAGGAGAATAAGCCATAAAATAAAATTGCTTCCCTGGGCTTAGGTAATCATCTGTTTAGAATCCAAGGTGTGTGAGTGATAAGCCAGCTTTGAGACCCTCTATTCCTCTTAAAGTTTTTCCAAAGAAATGACAGAAATGACACAGCTTTGGGATAGTATGTCCCTACCCCAGCAAGTACAAGATAGCTAACTGAGCCAAAGTGAGAACTGTTACCTTTACCTGGGACACTTCTATTTATCACTAATTTCAGTCACGCTGATAATCTTTTACTCTAATTAGCTTTTGAGGCTTAAATTGTTTTTTGGTCTAAATTCTATCCTCAAAATTAAAGCATTTCCTTTACCCTTAGACAGTAGCCAAGGTCTCCTCGCTTTAAGAAGCACTGCAAGGTAAATGTATAGTTTTTGCATATAATTTATAATATTTCTCTGATATGAATTAGCTTTAGTGCATGCATGCTGAGAGGAAATAAGTGTAGAAACCACACTAATTTATTAAGTCTGGAGTTGGGTAGCTACTTGGTTGTTTTTCAAAAATGAAGTTTTAAGTCTGTTTTTTACTTACTGGCTGCCATCCCCTTCTCCTAAAAAAATAATTTTCAATTTAAATGGTACATAAAATGTGAACAAATACTTCTACAAATACCTCATTACATGAAACCAAAATGGTAGAATTTCAGTGAAACAAATTTAAAGAGTATATTGTGTGTTTTGCTGTTGTTACTGATTAAATACAATAATGCTGATTACCATCAGATGTTATTAGCTGTGTTTTGCAGCAGTAGTGCAGACTGTCCAGTCCTATTAGATTGTGAGTTTAACTTACATTACTGTTTGTGTGTGGAAAAGGCAGACTTACACACATTTTAACATCACACGGGCATGTCTTAAAATAATCCCACTTTAAATTTTGACATGTTACCTGATCATTTTCCTCCCAAATATACTAAACTTTAATGTTCTTAAGGCTTAATTTAAAAATTATTTTTGCAGCTAGCTTTAGAATAAAATTATTAGAATTCTAGTTCTTGGGTTCCAGGAATTCTGTAAAAGTCTTAGAATTTCTACAACTTTCCGTTGATTTGAATTATAACATACATATCTCCATTTACCTTCCCCTGCTTTCATTTCCCTGTTCTTTTTTTGAAGATTCTTCTTGTTGAGAATTCTTGGATTTTTGAATGGGAAAGATTTGAGTAAATGTGTATAGACTAACTTCAAAACAACTGCATAGAGCCAGAGGAGAATTCAGAGGAGTTATCTTTCATTAGGATCAAGATGCATGATTTTCACCTGGAAATTCTCACTCATTTAACATACTAGAAATGTGTATTACCTACATACATATGACAGTTTTTAAAAGGCAATGGCAAGAATGCTGGTTAAGAACCCAGTTTAGAACCAGGTTCTTTGGGTTTAAATGTTGACTGCCATTTACTGCCACTGTGTTTCAAGTTCATCCTCTGAAAATGGGGATAACAGTACCTACCACACAAAGGGGTTGCAAGGAATAAATGAGTTCATGCGCATAAAGCACTTGGAACCACACCCAGCTCATTGTAATACCATGTGTATAAAGCTATTATTCTCCTTTAAGACTCAAAGGTTACTCTGTTGTTTTTATCCTACATTTGTAGTCCACTTTGCTTCCTGTGAAATACTATTTCCCCCTTAAGAAACAAGTTCTGTAGTATTTTTTTAACTTGTTTTAAGCAATTAGACTACCTGAAAAGGGAAGGTGGTGCAGTGTGGCAACAAAAAGTAACGTTGTCTCAACTGTAGTTACCAAAAGGATCACACTCTAACCATTCAGGCTATTTCATCAGAGCAAATTCTACCGTACATCCCAGGGGGTTTTCCTTGATAGTACAAGTCATCTGAGGTAGGATAGGTACTGTTATACCAGTTTTACAGAGGAGAAACATTTGGAGAAAAGAAATGACTTGGTAAGACCACATTAACTAGTAAATGACATCAGAACTAAAAGCACAGCTCCTGGAGTTCTAAAGCAAAGTACTTAACTGTGCTAACATCTTGCTGCTTTATTAGAACACATTAGTGTGTTAAATCATGATTGTTCAAAATAACAAAAATGAACAGATACAAATCTGTCACCATGAAAGAGCAATAAAAAGAATTCTTCAGTTGTTAGATCAGGAATGCTGTCTGAGCTGAGCCGGGATGGCTGAGAATCACTTGAGAGAGGGCTTTTTGTCCAGACTCGTCCTAGGCAAGGCAGAGAGTGGGGTTACAAGCCTTTTCCTATTCTCACACTTGTTTTTCATTGCATTTTAAATTTATTAATAACTTACAGAGATCAGTTCACCTTTCTCATTCTCAGCCAACTTCCATGAAGGTAGAAGGTATATTCTCCTTCCTCTCCCTGCAGTGGTACCAGCTGGTCTCAGAGGAAATCTGGAAAAACTGATTATTAAGTAAAAAACTTGAGAAAGTCTTACAAATCTAATGAAATTATCCATGAATGCTGCTCCAGTGCCATGATCACAAGTGAGTAATCCTGACTTCATGTGACTCTTGATTTTTTTAAAAGCCTGCTTGTAATGTAAATTTTTCTTTATGTGATCCATTTTCATCTGAAAACTTAGGCTGTTCCCATAGCCAGATACCTAAGCTAAAGAGTAGATGTGCATGACCAGCACTGTCCTGTTCTTAATATATGGTTTATTTGGTTTAAATACTTTATATGAGAGATCATGATTTATTTCTAGGATATGACAAACTTAGATTCTAAAACTATGACAAACTTAAGATTCTAAAACTACCTGATCTAAAGAATGAGTATGGCTCATATATATCATTCATATTGATCCTATTTCATCTCTTTATAACTTTGGTCTGCTTAGAACAAAATTCATAACCTCCTTTTACGGAGGTATTCAGAAGACTGAAAAGCAGGGAAAGCATGGGTTTTGAAGCCTGACCTGACTTTGCATTTGTCTTTGTTCCTTAATAATTGAGTGCCCTTAGAGGAGTCACTGAGAGCCTCTCTTGGCTTACCTTCCATATCTGTGAAGTGTGTATATGAAGAGTACCACCTTGCAGGAAGTTCCTCCAACTAACACGGCATGAGCTTTGACCAAGCAGATCAAATGCTGGCCGTAGTGCACTGAGAGGCTCAAGAGTAATTGTAGGACACCCTGAGGAAGGGATAAGAACACTTGGGGTGAGGAGTCCAGTAAGCAGCAGCCATTTATCAATATGGAGCTGTTTCTGTATTTTAACCCATGAATCTGTGCATAAGTGCTTAGGATGAGCCTGAGTGTCAGCAGTGACAAGACAGGCTCCATGAACGATTCCCCTCATTCCAGCACATGGAGCTCCATGAACGATCCCCTTCCTTCCAGCACGTGCAGCTCCATGAACGATCCCCTTCATTCCAGCACGTGCAGCTGCATGAATGATCCCCTTCATTCCAGCACATGCAGCTCCATGAACGATCCCCTTCCTTCCAGCACATGCAGCCGTTTTGGAAGTTGCACATCCTAGGTGCAGGACTGCTGTGGGTTGGAGGCCTAATTGATTTGTTCTCAGAACTCTTGTTTTCTTCACTTTAGAAATGCTGTTTGGATCTCAAGACTGTTTCTGTTCAGGCCACCCTGAGTATTAAATAAAGTCATTGGTGGTTGCTGGACTGATTTAAAAAAATATTTTACTGTTACTTTCTGACAATTTAAACTTCAGTAGGAATATTTTAGAATTTCATCCCTGTGGGCTTCTTTTCCCAGAGATACATAATATATTCATATGCAGTTATTAGTTTAAAAAAAAAAAAAAAACCTTTATTCCTAATGGTAACCACAAAGCAAAAATCTACAGTAGATATACAAAAGATAAAGGAATCTAAGCATACCACTATATAAAAGTCACGAAGAGAAGAACTACCAAATAGAAAAAAATTAGCAATAATTACATACCTATCAATTACTTTTAATGAAAATGGACTAAGCTTACCAATCAAACGATGCAGAGTGGCTGAATATATGCTGCCTACAGGAGACTTCAGATGTAAGGACACATCTCAAAGTGAAGGGCTGAAAACATACTCATGCAAGTGGAAACAAAAAGAAGCTGGAGTAGCTATACTTGTATCAGACAAAATAGATTTTTAAGACAAAGGCTGTGGTAAGAGACAAGGTTGTTACTATGTAATAATAAAAGGATCAACCCAATAAGATACAATGTTTATAAATATTTATATAGCCAACATAGAAGCACCTAAGTATATAAAGCAAGTATTAGCAGACCTAACCTGAGAAACAGTAATACAATAACAGGGAATTTTAATATCCACCTTCATGAATAGGTAAATCATCTAGACAGAAAATAAGGAATAACATCAGCCTTAAATAACATGTTAGGCCAGATGAACTTAATAGATCTGAAAAACACTGGCCAGGGCAGCATCCCCCCCATGCAGTCAAATTCACCAAAACTTCTGACTCCTCCAAAACTACTAATAGCCTTGTATTGACAAAACCTTGCTGATAATAAACAATCGATCAAGACATTTTGTATGTTAATTATATACTGTATTCCTAAAATAAAGCTATAGAAATGTTAAGAAAGAGAAAATATATACATTTACTACTGTATTTGTCAACACAAGTTTACAAGACAAATCATCTGTCAGTACCTAGATCAATATTGTCTTTTGTATAACACTGTAGATATTACATGTATTATCAACAGTAGACATCAAAAATGAAGAAAACATTTATTTACAGGTATAATCATGTATCAGTAATGAAGCAGTAATATTGCTTTCTGGTAGTCTGTAATTCATAGAAAGACTTAACTAGCCTATATGCTATGAATGAATCATTGTGAAAATTTTTTGGCACAAACTAGTAGTCATATTCATAACATAGTATTGGAAACACTGTTACACATTTTAAAAAAATTTACCTATGATGATAGGCTGTTATGCAGTTTCTCCAATTACAAGAGAGGTAGCCACTGCTGCTGCTAAGTCGCTTCAGTCGTGTCCAACTCTGTACAACCCCACAGATGGCAGCCCACCAGGCTCCTCTGTCCCTGGGATTCTCCAAGCAAGAAGAATGGAGTGGGTTGGCAATTCCTTCTCCAATGTATGCATGCATGCTAAGGCACTTCAGCTTTGTCCAACTCTGTGCGACTCCCACCAGGCTCCTCTGTCCACGGGAGTCTCTAGGCAAGAATACTGGAATGGGTTGCTATTTCCTACTCTGCAAGAGAGGTAGACTGTATAATAATATAATTCTTTGAATGCAAAGTTATAAAGCAGTGAGAAAACTAACACGTTGGTTTCATAATAAATACCACTCACCTTATGTCTATGTAAAGACAGGCTATCCACTTCAGTACATCTTGCGCACAATGTTCTACAGATATAATTGAAAAAAAAAAATATAAGTGCCCCACACAAGTCAAACCCATGTTGTTCAAGGATCAACTGTATACAGAACATTCCATCCAAAAGCAACAAAATACACATTCTTCAAGTTGTACATCCAACGTTCTCCAGGACAGATCATATTAGGTCACAAAACAAGTCTTAATAAATGTAAGACTGAAATTGTAACAGGCATCTTTTCCAACCACAATGGCTTTAAACTAGAAATCAATTATAAGAAGAAAACCAAAAAAAATCCACAAATATGTGCCGATTAAATAAGATACTACTGAAAAACAAAAATGAGTCAAAGTAAGTTTTAAAAATATCTTGAGCAAATAAAAACAAAAATGCAACACAGCAAAACTTAAAGAGATGCATCAAAAGCTGTTCTAAGAGGGGCTCGTGGTGATAAATGCCTACACCTCAATAAACAAGAAAAATTTCAAATCCTAACTTCATACCACAAGGACCTCAAAATTTCAAACACAACTTTACCTTCAAGAAAAAGAACAAAACAAACCAAAGTTAGGAGAAGACAGGAAATTATGAAATCATCAGAAATAAAACAGACTTAAGAAAACATGAAACTAAGAGCCGGTTCTTTAAACCGATAAAATTGACAAACTTCTGGCTAGACTCACCAACAAAAAAGAGGACTCTAAATCAGAAGTGAAAAACTGGTGTTAAAACTGATGCCACAGAAACACAAAGGATCATAAGAGACTGCTATGAACAATTATACACCAAAAAATTTGACAACCTAGAGAAAAGGATAAATTCCTAGTAACATAAAACTGGCCAAGATTGAATCGAATGAATAGGAAATCTGAACATACCAATTACTAGTAAGAAGACTGAATCAGTATCAAAAACCTAATGAAAGGGAACAGATGACTTCACTGTTGAATTCTACTGAATATTGAAATGATACCAATCTTTCTCAAACTCTTTCAAAAAGAACAGGAGAGAATATTTTCAAATTCCTTTTACAAGGCTAACCTTACCCCCATGACAAAACCAGATGATGACACAAAAAATAATTACAAGCAAACATCCCTAATGTACATAAAATATGAAAATCTTCAACAAAATATTAGCCAACCTAATTCAACAACTCATTAAATAATCATACACCTTGACTAAGTGGGATTTACTTCAGGAATGCAAGGAATAAATCATCTGCATGCAATATAATACACAGTATTAACCAAATGAATAAAAATGATTGAAGGTACTTCTAGATGGGCTTACGAGATTAGCATTGTTGATTTCCAGAATGTGCAGTGATTCAGGAGCTGGAGACAAAGTGGTGGAGTAGAAGGATTTGAGCTCGCCTCCTTTTACAAAACACCAGAATCAACTAACTGCTGAACAATCATCAACAAAAATAGACTTGAATCTACAAAAAAAAAAAAAGTTATTCTACAACACAAAGAAGCCACAACAAGATGGTAGGAGGGGCACTGTTCTGATATAACCAAATAATGTATCTGCCAGGTGGGCAACCCACAAACTGGAAAATAATTATATTGCAGAGGATCTCCCACAAGAATTCCCAAAAGGAACTCCCACATCAGGCTCCCCAGCCTGGCGGTCTAACATCAGGAGGAGGAGAAGCCCCCAAAGCATTTCGCTATGAAGGCCAGTTGGCTTGAGCTGGCCTTCAAAGGAGCTCCACAAGACTAGAGGCAACAGAGACTCCACTCTTGGAGGTGCACACAAGTTTTCATGTGCACTAGGTCTCAGGGCAAAGTAGTCATTTGATAGGAGATGGAGCCAGACATACCTGCGGGTCTTGGAGGGTCTTCTGGGGAGGTGAGGGTTAGCTGTGGATGACTGTGGAGGCAAAGACACTGGTGGTTGCCTTGGAATATCCATTGGCATAACCAAGACCTAGCCCCACCCAACAGCCTGCAGGCACCAGTGCTGGGACACACCTCAGGCCAAACAACCAACAGAATAGGAACACAGCCCCACCCACCAGCAGACAGGCTGCCTGAAGTTCAGTCCAGTTCAGTCCCTCAGTGTCCAACTCTGCGACCCCATGAATTGCAGCACACCAGGCCTCCCTGTCCATCACCAACTCCCAGAGTTCACTAAGACTCACGTCCATCGAGTCAGTGATGCCATCCAGCCATCTCATCCTCTGTCGTCCCCTTCTCCTCCTGCCCCCAATCCCTCCGAGCATCAGGGTCTTTTCCAATAAGACAACTCTTCGCATGAGGTGGCGAAAAGTACTGGAGTTTCAGCCTCTGCATCAGTATGGTCTAAGGACTGGTCTCCTTTAGGATGGACTGGTTGGATCTCCTTGCAGTCCAAGGGACTCTCAAGAGTCTTCAACACCATAGTTCAAAAGCATCAATTCTTCGGCGCTAAGCTTTCTTCACAGTCCAACTCTCACATCCATACATGACCACTGGAAAAACCATAGCCTTGACTAGATGGACCTTTGTTGGCAAAGTAATATCTCTGCTTTTTAATACGCTGTCTAGGTTGGTCATAACTTTCCTTCCAAAGAGTAAGCGTCTTTTAATTTCATGCTGCAGTCACCATCTGCACTAATTTTGGAGCCCAGAAAAATAAAGTCAGCCACTGTTTACACTGTTTCCCCATCTATTTCCCATGAAGTGATGGGACCAGATGCCATGATCTTCGTTTTCTGAATGTTGAGCTTTAAGCCAACTTTTTCACTCTCCTCTTTCACTCTCATCAAGAGGCTTTTTAGGTCCCCTTCACTTTCTGCCATAAGGGTGGTGTCATCTGCTTATCTGAGGTTACTGATATTTCTCCCGGCAATCTTGATTCCAGCTTGTGCTTCTTCCAGCCCAGCGTTTCTGATGATGTACTCTGCATATAAGTTAAATAAGCAGGGTGACAATACACACCCTTGATGTACTCCTTTTCCTATTTGGAAGCAGTCTGTTTTTCCATGTGCAGTTCTGTTGCTTCCTGACCTGCATATAGGTTTCTCAAGAGGCAGGTCAGGTGGTCTGGTATTCCCATCTCTTTCAGAATTTTCCACAGTTTATTGGGATCCACACAAAGGCTTTGGCATAGTCAATAAAGCAGAAATAGATATTTTTCTGGAACTCTCTTGCTTTTTCGATGATCCAGCAGATGTTGGCAATTTGATCTCTGGTTCCTCTGCCTTTTCTAAATCCAGCTTGAACATCTGGAAGTTCATGGTTCACGTTTGCTGAAGCCTGGCTTGGAGAATTTTGAGCATTACTAGCATGTGAGACGAGTGCAATTGTGCAGTAGTTTGAGCATTCTTTGGCATTGAAATGAAAACCGACCTTTTCCAGTCCTGTGGCCACTGCTGAGTTTTCCAAATTTCCTGACATATTGAGTGCAGCACTTTCACAGCATCATCTTTCAGGGTTTGAAATACCTCAACTGGAATTCCATCACATCCACTAGCTTTGTTCGTAGTGATGCTTACTAAGGCCCACTTGACTTCATATTCCAGGATGTCTGGCTCTAGGTGAGTGATCACAACATCGTGATTATCTGGGTCATGAAGATCTTTTTTGTACAGTTCTGTGTATTCTTGCCACCTCTTCTTAATCTCTTCTGCTTCTGTTAGGTCCATACCATTTCTGTCCTTTATCAAGCCCATCTTTGCATGAAATGTTTCCTTGGTATCTTTAACTTTCTTGAAAAGATCTCTAGTCTTTCCCATTCTGTTGTTTTCCTCTATTTGCATTGATCGCTGAGGAAGGCTTCCTAATCTATCCTTGCTATTCTTTGGAACTCAGCATTCAAATGGGAATATCTTTCCTTTTCTTCTTTGCTTTTCACTTCTATTCTTTTCACAGCTATTGTAACTCCTCCTCAGACAGCCATTTTGCTTTTTTGCATTTCTTTTCCATGGGGATGGTCTTGATCCCTGTCTCCTGTACAATGTCATGAACCTCCGTCCGTAGTTCATCAGGCACTCTATCAGATCTAGTCCCTTAAATCTATTTCTCACTTCCACTATATAATCATAAGGGATTTGATTTAGGTCATACCTGAATGGTCTAGTGGTTTTCCCTACTTTCTTCAATTTAAGTCTGAATTTGGCAATAAGGAGCTCATGATCTGAGCCACAGTCAGCTCCCAGTCTTGTTTTTGCTGACTGTATAGAGCTTCTCCATCTTTGGCTGCAAAGAATATAATCAGTCTGATTTCGGTGTTGAGTTGACCATCTGGTGATGCCCATGTGTAGAGTCTTCTCTTGTGTTGTTGGAAGAGGGTGTTTGCTATGACCAGTGCGTTCTCTTAGCAAAACTCTATTAGCCTTTGCCCTACTTCATTCCATATTCCAAGGCCAAATTTGCCTGTTACTCCAGGTGTTTCTTGACTTCCTACTTTTGCATTCCAGTCCCCTATAATGAAAAGGACATCTTTTTTGGGTGTTAGTTCTAAAAGGTCTTGTAGGTCTTCATAAACTGTTCAGCTTCTTCAGCGTTACTGGTTGGGGCATAGGCTTAGATCACCATGATATTGAATGGTTTGCCTTGGAAATGAACAGAGATCATTCTGTCGTTTTTGAGATTGCATCCAAGTACTGCATTTCAGACTCCTTTGTTGACCATGATGGCCACTCCATTTCTTGTAAGGGATTCCTGCCCACAGTAGTAGATAATGGTCATCCGAGTTAAATTCACCCATTCCAGGCCATTTTAGTTCGCTGATTCCTAGAATGTTGATGTTCACTCTTGCCAGTTCCTGTTTGACCACTTGCAATTTGCCTTGATTCATGGACCTGACATTCCAGGTTCCTATGCAATATTGGTCTTTACAGCATTGGACCTTGCTTCTATCACCAGTCACATCCACAACTGGGTATTGTTTTTGCTTTGGCTCCATCCCTTCATTCTTTCTGGAGTTATTTCTTCACTGACCTCGTGTAGCATATTGGGCACCTATCAACCTGGGGAGTTCCTCTTTCAGTATCCTATCATTTTGCCTTTTCATACTGTTCATAGGGTTCTCAAAGCAAGAATACTGAAGTGATTTGCCATTCCCTTCTCCAGTGGACCACATTCTGTCAGACCTCTCCACCATGACCCGTCTGTCTTGGGTGGCCCCACAAAGCATGGCTTAGTTTCATTGAGTCAGACAAGGCTGTGGTCCATGTGATCAGATTGGCTAGTTTTCTGTGATTATGGTTTCAGTGTGTCTGCCCTCTGATGCCCTCTTGAAACACCTACCATCTCACTTTGGTTTCTCTTACCTTGGACATGGTGTATCTCTTCACAGCCTGAAGTTTCCCTGAGCCAAAAACTACCTTTAAAGACACTCTTTGACATGGCTCTGCCTACCAGAGGGTTAAGATCCAGATTCACCCACCAGTGGGCAGGCACCAGTCTCTCCCACCAGAAAGTCTGCACAAGACCAATCTCACACACTATGGAGGTGACACCAGAACCCGAAGAGTTACAATCCTGCAACCTGAGGAATGAAGACCACAAATACAGATAATTAGACAAAATGAGACAGCAGAGAAATACGTGTCAGATGAAGGAACAAGATAAAATCCCAGAACAACAACTAAATGAAGTGGAGACAGGCAATCTATCTGAGAAAGAATTCAGAGTAATGACAGTAAAGGTAATCTAAGATTTTGGAAAAAGAATGGTGGCACAGACTGAGAGGATACAAGAAATGTTTAATGAAGAGCTAGAACCTTAAAAAACAAACAGAGCTAAACCATACAATAACTGACCTGAAAAATACACTAGAATGAATTGATAGCAGAATAATTGAGACAGATGAATGAATAAGTGAGCTGAAAGACAGACTGATGCAAATCACTGCTGGAGAACAGAATAAAGAAAAAAGAACGAAAAGAAGTGAGGACAGCCTAAGAGACCTCTGGAATATTAAATGCACTGACATTCACATTATAGGGGTCCCAAAAGGAGGAGAGAGAGAGAAAGGGCCTGAGAAATTATTTGAAGAGATAATAGCAAAAAACATCCCTAACAAGAGAAAGGGGACACTCAAGTCCAGGAAGTGCAGAGTCCCATGCAGGATAAGCCCAAGGAGGAACACACTAAGACAATCAAATTAACAAAAATTAAAGACAAAATATTAAAGGCAACAAAGAAACAAACAACATACAAAGGAATTCCCATAAGTTTATCAGCTCATTTTTTCAGCAGAAATGCTGCAGGCCAGAAGAGAGTGGCATAATATATTTAAAGTGATGAAAAAAAGAAACCAACCAAGAATACACTACCTCGTAAGGTTTCATTCAGATTCAACATAGAGATGAAAAGTTATACAAAAAATTAAAAGTTAAAGAGAATTTAGCACTACCAAACCAGCTTTACAACAAATGCTAAAGGAACTTCTCGGATGGAAAAGAACACAACTAGAGACAAAGAAAATTACTAATGGGAAAGCGTACCAGTAAAGATAAAACATACAGTAAAGCTAGGAAATCATCAGCATACACAAATACAATATCAAAACCAGCAACTGTGAGGGGAGGAGAATACAAATGCCGGATATTGCATATGCATTTGAAATAAGAGACCAGCAACTTAAAAAAAACTTGTATATACATAGACTGCTATATTAAAACATCATGTGAACCAAAAATCTGTAATAGATACACACACAAAAAAGAAAAAGCAATCCAAACACAACACTAAAGATAGTCATGATATCACAAGAGAAGAAAACAAAAGAGGAAGTGAAGGGGAAAGACCTATAAAAACAAATCCAAATAATTAAGAAAACAATAAGGACACACCACCCTTATGGCAGAAAGTGAAGAGGAACTAAAAAGCCTCTTGATGAAAGTGAAAGAGGAAAGTGAAAAGGCTGTGTTAAAGCACAACATTCAGAAAATGAAGATCAGGGCATCTGGTCCCATCACTTCATGGGAAATAGATGGGGAAACAGTGGAAACAGTGTCAGATTTTATTTTGGGGGGCTCCAAAATCACTGCAGATGGTGACTGCAGCCATGAAATTAAAAGACGCTTACTCCTTGGAAGAAAAATTATGACCAACCTAGATAGCGTATTGAAAAGCAGAGATATTACTTTGCCAACAAAGGTCCATCTAGTCAAGGCTATGGTTTTTCCAGTGGTCATGTATGGATGTGAGAGTTGGACTGTGTAGAAAGCTGAGCGCCAAAGAATTGATGTTTTTGAACTGTGGTGTTGAAGAAGACTCTTGAGAGTCCCTTGGACTGCAAGGAGATCCAACCAGTCCATCCTAAAGGAGATCAGCCCTGGGTGTTTTTTGGAAGGAATGATGCTAAAGCTGAAACTCCAGTACTTTGGCCACCTCATGCGAAGAGCTGACTCATTGGAAAAGACTCTGATGCTGGGAGGGATTGGGGGCAGGAGGAGAAGGGGACGACAGAGGATGAGATGGCTGGATGGCATCACCGACTCAATGGAGGTGACTTTAAGTGATCTCCGGGAGTTGGTGATGGGCAGGGAGGCCTGGCATGCTGTGATTCATGGGGTCGCAAAGAGTCCGACATGACTGAGTGACTGAACTGAATTGAACTGAACTGAAGGACATACATGTTGATAATTACCTTAAATGTAAATGGATTAAATGTTCCAACCAAAAGACCCAGACTGACTGAATGGATACAAAAACAAGACCCGTATATATGTTGTGTATAAGAGACTCACTTCAGATCTAGGGACACATATAGACTGAAAGTGAAGGGATGGAAAAAGATATTCCATGCAAATGGAAATCAAAAGAAAGCTGGAGTAGGAATACTCATATCAGACAAAATAGAGTTTAAAATAAGACTGTTAAAAGAGATAAAGGACAATACATAATGATCAAGGGATCAATCTAAGAAGATATAACAATTGTTATTGAATTTGCACCCGACAAAGGAGCATTTCAATATATAAGGCAAATGTTGGCAGCCGTAGAAGGGGAAATCAAGAGTAACATAATAACAATGGCGGACTATACCACCCCACCTCTTTTTCAGAATTTTCCACAGTTTATTGATTGGTAATGGACAGGGAGGCCTGGCGTGCTGCAATTCATGGGGTCACAAAGAGTTGGACATGACTGAGCGACTGAACTGAACTGATACCACCCCACTAACATCAATGGACAGATCATCCAGACAGAAAACCAGTAAGGAAATACAAGCCTTAAATGACATAAAAAACATCATGGACTCAATTGATATTTACAAAACATTCCATCTGAAAGTGGCAGAATATACATTCTTCTCAAGTGCACATGGAACATTCTCCAGGGCTGGGCCACAAAGTAAACCTGGGTAAATTTAAGAAAACTGACACCAAAATAACCAGCTTCTCCAACCACAATGCTATGACATTAGACATCAACTACAAGAAAAAAAAAAAAACTGTGAAAGAAAAACATGTGAAGGCCAACAATATGGTATTGAACAATCAATAGATCATTGAAGAAATCAAAGAGGGAATTTAAAAAATGCCTTGAGACAAATGAAAATATAACAATCTAAAATCTATGGGATACAGCAAAAGCAGTTCTAAGATGGAAGTTTATAGACTGCCATAAACTTCTATGGCTATAAGCTCATGCTCAGGTTGAATTCTGCTGAAGTGGGATAACTCATTCACAAGACATTGAGGCTTTCTCTTTGGGGTGTGCCATGTTAGAAGGAAATGGCTGCTGCCCCGAGCTCATCTCCCAGCCAGTGGCCGTGGGTGACTGAAGCAATGAGGAGGGCAGGACAGAGGAGGAAGGGGTGGCTGGAGGGGAGAGGCAGAACGGCCAGGCCGCTGCCCGCAGCCTTACTTCAGGAAACAAGAAAAACCTCAACCAACCAACCTAACCTTACACCTAAAGCAACCTAGAGAAAGAACAACAAACAAAACCTGAAGTCAGTAGAAGGAAAGACATCATGATGATCAGAGCAGAAATAAATCAAACTGAGATGAAGAAAACAATAGAAAGGATCAATGAAACTAAACACAGGCTCCTAGAAAAAATAAAATTGATAAACCTTTAGCCAGATTCAAGAAAAAAAAAAAAGGGAGAGGGCTCAAATCAGTAGTATTAGGAACGAAAAAGAGGAAGTTACAACTGACACACAGAAATACAAAGGATCATGAGAGACTACTACAAGCAACTATATGCCAATAAAATGGACAACCTAGAAGGAATGGATAAATTCTTAGAACGATATGATCTTCTAAGACTGAACCAGGAAGAGAGAGAAAATATGAACAAACCAATCACAAATACAGAAATTGAAACTGACTTTAAGACTTTCATAGCTTCGGTGTTGTGCCAGCAGTGGCCACATCTGGCTTGACTGCACCTTCCTCTGATCCCAGGCCTGGTGGCGCTGGTCTCCTCTGAGGACACTCTGCTTCCCACCCACCATCCCTTCCTTCTCCCTCTTTCCCCTCACCATCACTTTGCCACCCGGGACCACCAGCCAGGGGACAAGCTTGGGACAACAGACAGTTCCTTCTAACCTGGCACACCCCAAAGAGAAAGCACCAATGTGTCTTGTGAATGAGTTAGCCCGTTTCAACCAGATTCAGCCTGAGTATAAGATTTAGTGTGAGCAAGGTCCAGTTCACTGTAAGAAAGCGTAACCCCTACTGTAGAGCTGCGTGCACTGTGCATGAAACTCGGGGGGAAAGCCAATGGGTAAGCCTGTCAACCCTTACTCTTGGATGCAGTCCACCTACAGTTACAACATGAGAGGAAGTGCTTATCCCCTCAGGTACTTTTACCCATTTCCAGTACTATCTTTACTTTATCGAACTTTCTGTTGGAGGACAACAATTTAATGGGAAAGACGAGACAGGCTACAAAACATGATACTGTTGCAAAAGTTTTGAGGATCCTGCAAAATGAACCCCACCCCCACACCCCAAGAAGCTGGAGATGAATGGAAGAGAAGCAGAGGAAGAAAGCTAAGATCATGGCATCTGGTCCCATCACTTCATGGGAAATAGATGGAGAAACAGTGGAAACAGTGTCAGAATTTATTTTGGGGGGCTCCAAAATCACTGCAGATGGTGACTGCAGCCATGAAATTAAAAGACACTTACTCCTTGGAAGGAAAGTTATGACCAACCTAGATAGCATATTGAAAAGCAGAAACATTACTTTGCCAACAAAGGTTCGTCTAGTCAAGGCTATGGTTTTTCTTGTGGTCATGTATGGATTTGACAGTTGGACTGTGAAGAAGGCTGAGCACCGAAGAATTGATGCTTTTGAACTGTGGTGTTGGAAAAGACTCTTGAGAGTTCCTTGGACTGCAAGGAGATCCAACCAGTCCATTCTAAAGGAGATCAGCCCTGGGATTTCTTTGGAAGGAATGATGCTAAAGCTGAAACTCCAATACTTTGGCCACCTCATGTGAAGAGTTGACTCATTGGAAAAGACTCTGATGCTGGGAGGGATTGGGGGCAGGAGGAGAAGGGGACGACAGAGGATGAGATGGCTGGATGGCATCACCGACTCGATGGACGTGAGTCTGGGTGAACTCCGGGAGATGGTGATGGACAGGGAGGCCTGGCGTGCTGCGATTCATGGGGTTGCAAAGAGTCGGACACGACTGAGCGACTGAACTGAACTGAAGATTAAAAAAAAACAAAACCCTTCATGGATTACTGCCTTGTCATGGCAAAGTGATGTGCATAACTCAGTGAAGCTATGAGCCATACCATGTAGGGCCACCCAGAATGGACAGGTCATACTGGAAAGTTCTGACAAAACGCAATCCAGTGGAGGAGGGAAGGCAGACCACCCCAGTATACTTGCCGAGGAGCTCATGAACTGTACAAAAAGACATAAAAGGTGACAGCAAAAGACAAGTCCCCCAGGTCGGAAGGTATCCAGTATTGCACTTGTGAAGAGTGGAGGGCAACTACTAACAGCCCCAGAAAGAATGAAGTGGCTGGGCCAAAGTGAAAACAACGCTCAGTTGTGGATGTGTCTGGTGATGAACGTGATTTCCAATGCTGCAAAGAACAGTACTGCACAGGAACCCGGAACGTGAGGTCCATGCTGCTGCTGCTGCTGCTGCTAAGTCACTTCAGTCGTGTCCGACTCTGTGCAACCCCATAGATGGCAGCCCACCAGGCTTCCCCGTCCCTGGGATTCTCCAGGCAAGAACACTGGAGTGGGTTGCCATTTCCTTCTCCAATGCATGAAAGTGAAAAGTGAAGTGAAGTCACTCAGTCGTGTCCGACTCTAGCGACCCCATGGACTGCAGCCTGCCAGGCTCCCCCATCCATGGGATTTTCCAGGCAAGAGTACTGGAGTGGGGTGCCATTGCCTTCTCCGTGAGGTCCATGAATCAAGGTAAATTAGATGTGGTCAAGCAGAAGATGGTAAGAATAAATGTTGACATCTCAGGAATCCGTGAACTAAATGAATGGGAATGGGCAAAGTAATTCAGATGACCATTGTATCTACTACGTGGGTAAAGATTCCCATAGAATAAATGGAGTACCCATCATAATCAACAAAAGAGTCTGGAATGCAGTACTTGGGGGCAACCTCAAAAATGACAGAATGATCTCAGTTCGTTTGAGAATGACTCAATGCAAGTCATTCAACATGATAGTAATTCAGGTCTATGCCCCTACCACCAATGCTGAAGAGGCTGAAGTTGATCAGAAGACCTAGAAGACCTCCTAGAACACACACCAAAAAAAAAAAAAAATTACGTTCTATTCATCATTGGGGATTGGAATACAAAGGTAGGAAGTAAAAAGATTCTCGGAGCAACAGGCAGGATTGGCCTTGGAGTACAAAATGAAGCAAGGCAAAGGCTAACTGAATTTTGCCAAGAGAATGCTCTGGTCATAGCAAACACCCTTTTTCAACAACACAAGAGATGACTTCACACATGGACATCCCCAAATGATCAATACCGAAATCAAATTAAAGAAGCTGTATACAGTGAGCAAAAACAAGACTGGAGCTGACTGTGGCTCAGATCATCAGCTTCTCATAGCAAAATTCAGGCTTAAACTAAAGAAAACAGGGAAAACCACTAGCCCAGCCAGGTAGAACTTAAATCAAATCCCCTATTTCATGCAAAGATGGACACAATAAAGGAAAGAAATGGTAACAGAAGCAGAAGAGATGGCAAGAATACACAGAAGAACTATGCAGAAAAGATCTTCATGACCCAGATAATCATGAAGGTGTGATTACTCACCTAGAGCCAGACATCCTGGGATCCAAAGTCAAGTGGGCCCTAGGAAGCATCACTACAAACAAAAGTTAGTGGACGTGATGGGATTGCAGTTGAGCTATTTCAAATCCTAAAAGATGATGCTGTGAAAGTGCTGCACTCAATATGACAGCCAATTTGGGAAACTCAGCAGTGGCCACAGGACTTGAAAATGCCAGTTTCCATTCCAGTCCCAAAGAAAGGCAATGCCAAAGAATGCTCAAACTACCACACAATTGCACTCATCTCACATGCTAGTAAAGTAATGCTCAAAATTCTCCATGCCAGGCTTCGACAGTATGTGAACCATGAACTTCCAGATGTTCAAGCTGGATTTAGAAAAGGCAGAGGAACTAGAGATCAAATTGCCAACATCTGCTGGATCATAGAAAAAGCAAAAGAGTTTCAGAAAAACATCTATTTCTGCTTTATTGACTATGCCAAAGCCTTTGACTGTGTGAATCACAACAAACTGTGGAAAAATCTTAAAGAGATGGGAACATCAGATCATCTTACCTGCCTCCTGAGAAATCTGTGTGCAGGTCAAGAAGTAACAGTTAGAACTGGGCATGGAAAAACAGACTGGTTCCAAATTGGGAAAGGAGTACGTCAAGGCTGTATATTGTCACCCTGCTTATTTTCCTTATATGCAGAGTACATCATGAGAAATGCCAGGCTGGATGAAGCACAAGCTGGAATCAAGATTGTCAGGAGAAATATCAATAACCTCAGATATGCAGATGACACTACATTTATCTCAGAAAGCGAACAACTAAAGAGCCTCTTGATGAAAGTAAAAGAGGAGAGTGAAAAAGTTGGCTTAAAACTCAACATTCAGAAAACTAAGATCATGGCATCTGGTCCTATCACTTCATGGGAAATAGATGGGGAAACAATGCAAACAGTGACAGACTTTATTTTGGGGGGCTCCAAAATCACTGCAGATGGTGACTGCAGCCACCATGAAATAAAAAGATGCTTGCTCCGTGGAAGGAAAAAGCTATGACCAACCTAGACAGCATATTAAAAAGCAGAGACATTACTTTGCCAACAAAGGTCCATCTAGTCAAAGCTATGGTTTTTCCAGTGGTCATGTATGGATGTGACAGTTGGACTATAAAGAAAGCTGAGCACCAAAGAATTGATGCTTCTGAACTGTGGTGTTGGAGAAGACTCTTGAGAGTCCCTTGGACTGCAAGGAGATCCAACCAGTCCATCCTAAAGGAAATCAGTCCTGAATATTCACTGGAAGGACTGATGCTGAATCTGAAACTCCAATACTTTGGCCACCTGATGTGAAGAGTTGACTCACTGGAAAAGACCCTGATGCTGGAAAAGATTGAAGGCAGGAGGAGAAGAGGACGACAGAGGATGAGATGGTTGGATGGCATCACTGACTCAATGGACATGAGTTTGACTAAACTCCAGGAGTTGGTGATGACAGGGAGGCCTGGAGGGTTAAAGCCCATGGGGTTGCACGTTGGACACGACTGAGCAACTGAACTGAACTGATGAATATACAATGAAGGTGATGAATAGATACAAGGGATTAGATCTAGTAAACAGTGTGCCTTAAGAACTATGGACAGAGGTCCATAATACGGTACAGAAGGCAGCAAACAAAACCATCCCAAAGAAAGAAGAGGAAGAAGGCCAAGTGGTTATCTGAGGGGAGGCTTTACGAATAGCTGAAGAAAGAAGAGAAGCAAAAAGGAAGGAAGAAAGGGAAAGGCACATCCAACTAAACAGAGATTTCCAAAGAATAATAAGGAGAGACAGGAAGGCTTTCTTCAATGAACAACGCATAAAATAGAGGAATACAACAGAAGGGGAAAGACTAAAGATCTCTTCAGGAAAACTGGAAATATCAAGGGAATACTTCACCCAAAGATGGGCAGAATAAAAGACAGAAATTATGGTAGAGACCTGGTGGAAGCAGAAGAGATTCAGAAGAGATGGAAAGAATACAAAAACTGTACAAAAAAAGATCTTAATTAACCAGATAACTATGATGGTGTGGTCAGTCACCCAGAGCCAGACATTGTGGAGTGTGAAGTGGGCCACAGCAAGCACTGCTGTGGACACAGCTGGTGGATGCAGTGGAATTCCAGCAGAGCTAGTCAAAACCCTAAAAGATGATGTTATCAGAGTGTTGCTTTCAACATGTCAGCAAATATGGAAGACTCAGCAGTAGCCACAGGACTGGAAAAGGTCAATCCTCATCCCAATTCCCAAGGAGGACAGCACTAAAGAATGTTCAAACCATCGGACAATTGCAGGCATCTCCTATGCTAGTCAGGTCATGCTTACAATCATGCATGCTAGGCTTCAGCATTATGCGAACCAAGAACTTCCAGATATCCAAGCTGGGTTTAGAAAAGGAAGAGAAGCCAGAGATCAAATTGCCAGCATTCGCTGGATCATAGAGAAAGCATGGGAAATCCAGAAAAACATCTACTTCTGTTTCATCAACTACACTAAAGCCTTTGACTTTATGGATCATAACAAACTGTGGAAAGCTCTTAAAAGAGATGGGAATACCAGACAATCTTAACCTGTCTCCGGAGAAAGCTGTATTCAGGTCAAGAAGCAACAGTTAGAACCTTGCATGGAACAACTCATTGGTACAGGATTGAGAAAGGAGAACGACAGGGCTGTCTGTTGTCACTCTGTTTATTTAACCTATATGCTAAGCACATCATGAGAAATGCAGGGCTAGATGAGTTACAAGCTGGACTCAAAACAGGTGGGAGAAACATCAACAACCTTAGATATGTGGATGACACCACTCTAATGGCAGAAAGTGAAGAGGAACTAAAGAACCTCTTGATGAGGGTGAAGAAGGAGAGTGAAAAAGCCAGCTTAAAACTAAAACTTAAAAAAAAAAAAAAGATCATGGCATCTGGTCCCATTACTTCATGGCAAGTAGAAGGGGAAAAGTTGGAAGTGGTGAAAGATTTCCTCTTCATGGGCTCTAATATCACTGAAGATGATGACTGCAGCCATGAACTCAGAAGATGATTGCTTCTCGGCAGGAAAGCTATGACAAACATAGAGTGTGTGTTGAAAAGGAGAGACATCACTCTGCCGACAAAGGTCCACAGAGTCAAGGTTATGGTCCTTCCAGTGGTCACGTATGGTTGTGAGACCTGGACCATAACGAAAGCAGAGCGCCAAAGTTTTGATGCCTTTGAACTGTGGTGCTGGAGAAGACTCCTGAGAGTCCCTAGGACAGCAAGATTAAACCAGTCAGTGTTAAAGGAAATCAACCATGAATACTCATTGGAAGGACTGATGCTGAAGCTGAAGTTCCAGTATTTTGGTCACCTGAGGCAAACAGTGACTCATTGGAAAAGTACCTGACACTGGGCAAGACTGAGGGCAGAAGAGAAGAGGGCATCACAGGGTGAGATGGCTGGATGGCATGATCTATGCAATGGACATGAACTTGGGCAAACTCTGGAAGATGGTAAGGGACAGGGAGGCCTGGCATGCTGCAGTCCATAGGGGCGCAGAGAGTCTGACACGACTGGGTGACTGAAAAACATAATTAAAAAAAAAAAAAACTCCAGAAACTGGGCAAAGAAGGAAGCTTCCTAAACATAACAAAGGCCACATATGACAAACCCACAGATAATATCATACTCAAAAATGAAAAGTGAAAGTATTTCTTCTCAGATCAATTCAGTTCAGTTGCTCAGTCATGTTCAACTCTTTGTGACCTCATGGACTGCAGCATGCCAGGCTTCCCTGTCCATCAACAACTCCTGGAGCTTACTTAAACTCATGTCCATTGAGTCAGTGATGACATCCAATTATCTCATCCTCTGTCGTCGCCTTCTCCTCCCGCCTTCAATCTAGGTAAGTGATCACATCATCGTGGTTGTCTGGGTCATGAAGATCTTTTTTGTATAGTTCTTCTTGTGTATTCTTTCCACCTCTTCTTCTTATCTTCTGCTTCTGTTAGGTCCATACCATTTCCATCCTTTATTGTGCCCATCTTTGCATGAAACGTTCCCTTGGTATCTCTAATTTTCTTGAAGAGATCTCTAGTCTGTCCCATTCTATTGTATTCCTCTATTTCTTTGCACTGATCACTGAGGAAGGCTTTCTAATCTCTCCTTGCTATTCTTTGAAACTCAGCATTCAAATGGGTATATTTTTCCTTTTCTCCTTTGCCTTTAGCGTCTCTTCTTTTCTCAGCTATTTGTAAGGCTTCCTCAGACAGCCATTTTGCCTTTCTGCATTTCTTTTCCTTGGGGCTGGTCTTGATCACTGCCTCCTGTACAATGTCACGAACCTCCGTCCATAGTTCTTCAGGCACTCTATCAGATCTAATCCCTTGAATCTATTTGTCACTTCCACTGTACAATCATAAGGGATTTGATTTAGGTCATACCTGAATGGTCTAGTGGTTTTCCTTACTTTCTTCAATTTAAGTCTGAATTTGGCAATAAGGAGTTGATGATCTGAGCCACAGTCAGCTCCTGGTCTTATTTTTGCTGACTGTATAGAGCTTTTCCATCTTTGGCTACAAAGAATACAATCAGTCTGATTTCGGTATTGACCCATCTGGTGATGTCCATGTGTAGAGTCTTCTCTTGCATTGTTGGAACAGGGTGTTTGCTGTAACCAGTGCGTTCTCCTGGCAAAACTCTGTTAGCCCTTGCCCTGCTTCATTTTGTACTCCAAGGCCAAACTTGCCTGTTACTCCAGGTATCTCTTGACTTCCTACTTTTGCATTCCAGTCCCCTAAATGAAAAGGACATCTTTTTTCAGTTAGCTCTAGAAGTTCTTGTAAGTCTTCATAAAACAATTCAACTTCAGCTTCTTCAGCATTACTGATTGGGGCATAGACTTTGATTACTGTGATACTGAATGGTTTGCCTTGGAAACAAACAGAGATCATTCTGTCATTTTTGAGATTGCAGTCAAGTACTGCATTTCAGACTCTCTTGTTGACTATGAGGGCTACTCCATTTCTTCTAAGGGATTCTTGCCCACAGTAGTAGATACAATGGTCATCTGAGTTAAATTCACTCAGTCCAGTCCATTTTAGTTCATTGATTCCTAAAATGTCGATGTTCACTCTTGCCATCTCCTGTTTGACCACTTGTAATTTACCTTGATTCATGGACCTAACATTCCAGGTTAGGAGGTACAGGTCAGCAGCATCGGACTTTACTTCCATCACCTGTCACATCCACAACTGGGTGTTGTTTTGCTTTGGCTCTGTCTCTATTATTTCTGGAGTTATTTCTCCACTGTTTGCCATATTGGAGAACATACCAGCATATTGTGCACCTACCAACCTGGGGAGTTCATCTTTTAGTGTCTTATCTTTTTGCCTTTTCATACTGTTCATGGGGCTCTCAAGGCAAGAATACTGAAGTGGTTTGCCATGCCCTTCTCCAGTGGACCACGTTTTGTCAGAACTCTCCACCATAACCCATCCATCTTGGGTGGCCCTACATGGGATGGCTCACAGTTTCATTGAGTTAGACAAGGCTGTGATCCATGTGATCAGTTTGATTAGTTTTCTGTGACTGTGGTTTTCAGTCTGTCTGCCCTCTGATGGATAAGGATAAGAGGCTTATGGAAGATTCTGATGGGAGAGACTGACTGAGGGGGAAACTGGGTCTTGTTCTGATGGGCGGGGCCATGCTCAGTAAATCTTTAATCCAATTTTCTGTTGATGGGCAGGGCTCTACTCCCTTCCTGTTGTTTGACCTGAGGCCAAAATATGGTGTAAGTAATTAAGATAATGGTGACCTCCTTTCAAAAGGTCCCATGCATGCACTGCTTCACTCAGTGCCCCAGACCCTGCAGCAGGCCACCGCCGACCCATGCCTCCACTGGAGACTCCTGGACACTCATGGCAAGTCTGGGTCAGGCTCTTGTAGGGTCACTGCTCCTTTCTCCTGGGTCCTGGCGTGCACAAGATTCTCTTTGTGCCCTCTAAGAGTCTGTTTCCCAAATCCTGTGTAAGTTCTGTAGGCTCTATGGTGGGGTTAATGGTGACCTCCTCCAAGAGGGCTTATGCCATACCCAGGTCTGCTGTACCCAGAGACCCAGCGGCAGGCCACTGCTGACCTGTACCTCCACAGGAGATACTCTAACACTCAAAGGCAGGTCTGGCTCAGTCTCTGTGGGGTCTAGGATCAGGAACAAGACAAATGTCCAATCTTGCCACTTTTATTCAACATCATCTTGGAAGTCCTAGAGATAGCAATCAAAGAAATAGAAGGAATCCAAATTGGAAATAGAGAAGTGAAACTGTCACTGTTTGCAGAAGACATGATACTATACATAGAAAATTTTAAAGATGTCATCAGAAAACTACCAGAGATAATCAATGCATTTGGTAAAGTTGAAGGGTACAGAATTAATGTACAGAAATCTCTTGCATTCCTATACACTAAAAATAAAAGATCAGAAAGAGAAATTAAGGAAACAATCCCATATGCCATAGCCAAAAAAGAAAAATAATAAAATAACTTAAGAATAAACCCATCTAAGAAGGGAAAGGACCTGTACTCAGAAAATTATAAAACACTGATGAAAGAAATCAATGATGATGCAAACAGAAGAGATATCATGTTCTTAGACTGAAAGAATCAACACTGGGAAAATGACTATACTATCCAAAGCAATCTACATATTCAATGTAATTCCTATCAAATTATCAATGCAGTCTTTACAAAATTAGAACAAAATTTATTTATAATGTGTATAGAAACACAAAAACCCTGAATAGCAAAAGAAACCTTGAGGAAGAAAGATGAAGCTGGAAGAATTAGGCTCTCTGGCTTCAAACTGTACAACAAAGCTAAAGTGATCAAGACAGTATGGTATTGGTACAAAAACATCATTGGTACAGAATATAAATCCCAGAGATAAACCCACACGCCTATAGTCACCTTATCTTTGACAAAGAAGGCAAAAATATACAATGGAGAAACGACGGTTTATTTAATAAGCGGTGCTGGGAAAACTTGGACTGACTGAGCTTTTCACTTTCATGCATTGGAGAAGGAAACGGCAACCCACTCCAGTGTTCTTGCCTGGAGAATCCCAGGGATGGGGGAGCCTGGTGGGCTGCCGTCTATGGGGTTGCACAGAGTCAGACATGACTGAAGCGACTTAGCAGCAGCAGCAGCTAGGAAAACTGGATAGCTACATGTAAAAAAATGAAATTAGAACAAAACCTAACATCATACACAAGAATAAACTCAAAATGGATTAAAGACCTAAGTGTAAGACCAGACACTGGAAAACTCTTAGAGGAAAACATAGGCAGAATATTCTTTGACATAAACTGAAGCAATAATTTTTTTTTCCACTCATCAACTAGAGTAATGAAAATTAAAAAATAAACAAATGGGATCTTATTAAATTTAAAAGCTTTTGCAGAGCAAAAGATACCATCAACAACATGAAAAGCCAACCCTGAGAATGGGAGAAAATATTTGCAAATAAAAAAAGGATAAAAGATTAATTTCCAAAATATACAAACAGCTCAATGCATCTCAATATAAAACAAAAACAACCTACTCAAAAAATGGGTGGAAGATCTGGACATTTCTCCAAACAAGATACACAGATGGCCAAGAGGCACATGAAAAGATGCTCAACATCACTAATCATTAAGCAAATGCAAATCAAAATTACAATAAGTATCACTCTCAAAGTCAGAATGGACATCATTAAAAATCTACGAAAAATAAATGCTGTAGAGGGTGTGGAGAAAAGGGAACCCTCTTGCACGAATGTATGGAACATAAATTGGTACAGCCGCTGTGTAAAACAGTACAGAGGTTCCTTTAAGACCTGAAAATAGAACTACCATATGACCCAGCATTCCCACATTTGGGCATATATCCTGAGAAACTCGTAATTCAAAAAGACAGAAGCACCCCACAGTTCACTGCAGCACAATTCCGGTTATAGCCAGGACGTGGAAGCAACCTAAATGTCTGTTGACAGATGAATGAAAAAATACAAGGCATATATACACAATATCTTACTCAACCATAAAAAGGAATGAAACTGTATTTTTATGTTTCTACAAATTTTTATGCTTCTTCTATTTATATGTCTCTACAAATTTGTAGAGACAGAAATGGACTCAGAGTCTGTCATAGAAATCCTGAGGTAAGTCAGAAATAGAAAAACAAACATCATATATTAATGCATATATGTGGACTCTGGAAAATGGTACAGATAAGCCTATTTTCAAGGCAGGAGTGTAGATGCAGACATACACAATGACATGTGGACACGAGGGAGCTGGGGTGGGATGAACTGAAGATTGGGACTGGCAGACACTAGCATGTGTAAAACAGATAGCTAGGGGGAAACTGCTATAGCAGAGAGGGCTCAGCTCAGCGCTTTGTGGTGGCCGAGATAGGTGGGATGGAGGTGGGTTGGACGAGGTCCAAGAGAAAGGGGATGTATAAATAAATATACAAATGGTTGATTCATTTTCTTGTACAACAGAAATCAGTACAACACTGGAAAGCAACTATACCCCAATTTAAAATATGATCATCTCACTAGATACAGAAAGAGTGACTGATGATATGACATGCATTTATGATAAAAACTCTAGAGAAAGAGGCAAAGAGGGAACCTTCCTCAATACAATAGAGGCCATACATGACAGGCCACAGCTAACATCATATTCAACAGCAAAAAGGTTGAAAGCATTTCCTCTCAAGGAAGAAGACAAGAATGCATACTCTTACCACTTTCATTCAACTTAGTCTTGGAAGTCCTAGCCACAATAATCAAAGAAAAAGAAATAAAGGAATTCACATGGGAAAAGTAAAACTGTCACTGTTTGCAGATGACAGGAGACTACAGGATGGCGATATGTATTATACTATATATAACTAGGATGTTAGAAAATTCTAAAGATGATACCAGAAAGCCACTGATGGGCAGTGTGTGTTTCTCGACCTCATGGACTGTATGTAGCCTGTCAGGCTCCTCTGTCCATGGAATTCTCCAGCCTAGAATACTGCAGTGGGTAGCCATTCCCTTCTCTAGGGGATCTTCCTGACCCATCTCTGGGGGATCTACCCGGCCCTTCTCTGAAGGATCTACCCAACCCATGGATCAAACTAGGGTCTCCTGCATTGCAAACCAGGGAAGCCTGAAAACCACTAGAGTTCATCAATAAATTTGGTAAAGTTACAGGAGAGAAAATTAACACACAGAAACCTGTTACACATCTATATACTAATAACGAAACATCTATACACTAATATTACGAATGATCAAAAGGAAGAAATGAAGGAAATAATTCATTGACCATTGCAGCAAAAAGAATAAAATACTTAGGAATAAACCTACATACTTAAGGTGGCAAAAAGACCTATACTCTGAAAACTTTAAGACACTGATGAAAGAATTTGATGATACAAACAGATGGAAAGACAGATCAAGTTCATGGATTGGAAGAATCAATGTTATCAAAATGAATATACTACTCAAGGCAATCTACATATTCAGTGCAATTCTTATTGAATTATCAATGGCATTTTTCACAGAAAACAAAAACTTTATAAATTGTATGTAAACACAAAAGACACCAAATAGACAAAGCACTCCTGAGAAAAAAAATGGAGCTGGAGGAATCCATGGCATTAAACTAATACAAAGCTACAGTAATCAAACAGTATGGAACTCACACAAAAATAGACATATAGATCAAATGTGACAGGACAGAAAACCCAGAGATAAACTCACACCCCTAAGATCAATTAACTACAACAAAGGAAGCAAGAATATACAATGTAGAAAAGATAGTCTCTACAAGAAGTGGTGCTCAGAAGACTGGACAGTTGCATATAAAACAACGAAAATAGAAAACTAAGAAACACCTTACACAAAAATAAAGTTGAAATGGACCAAAGACCTAAATATAATGCTAGATACTATAAAACTCCTGGAGGAAAACATAGTCAGAACACTATTCCATGAACTGCAGCAATATCTTTTTGAATCCACCTCATTTTGCATAGCAAATGAAACCATAAACAAGATAAAAAGACAAGGCTCAGAATAGAAGAAAATATTTGCAACTGAAATGACTGACAAGGGATTAATTTCCAAAATATTCAAACAGTTCATGAAACTCAGTATTCAAAAAAAATCAAACAATCCAATCAAAAAAAATGGGCAAAAGATCTATATAGACATATCTCTAAAGACGAAGTACAGATGGCCAAAAAACACATGAAAAGATGCTCAGCATTACTAATTATTACATAAAATGCAAATCAAATCTATTACAATTATCACCTTACACTAGTCAGAATGGCCACTATCAAAAAGCTTACCAATAATAAAAGCAGGAGAAAAGCGAACCCTCTTGAACAGTGGGTGGGAATAAAAATTGCGACAGCCACTGTGGAGAACAGTATAGACGTTCCTTTGAAAACAGAAAATACAACTATCATATGACCCAGCAATCCAACTACTGCATATATAACCTGAGAAAATCATGATTCAAAAAGACACAAGCACCCACAAAGGTCACTGTAGCAGTATTTACAACAGCTAGGATGGAAGCAACCTAAATGTCCACTGACAGGCAAAGGCATGAAAAACATGTGGTACATATATAAAAAATGATATATTACTCACCCAGCACCAGTGCTAAAGAACCTGTCAATGTAGAAGATGCAAGAGATGCGGATTCAATCCCAGGGTTGGGAAGATCTCCTGGAGGAGGGCATTGCAATCCATTTCAGTATTCTTGCCTAGAGAATCCCATGCACTGAGGAGCCTGGTGGGATACAGTTCATAGGGTCACAAAGAGTTGGACATGAGAGAATCGACTTAGCACACACGCGAGGAGGAATGAAACTAGGTCATATGCAGAGATGTGGAAGGACCTAGAGTCTGGTATACATAGTAAAGTAACTCAAAAAGATAAAGACAAATATATATCACACATATGTGTGGATTCTAAAAAAATGGCACAGATGAACTTATTTCCAAGGCAGGGATAGCAATGCAGACCTAGACAATGGATATTTGGACATGAGGCTGGGAAGGAGGGTGGGGTGAACTCAAAGACTGGGATTGACATACAGTACCATTGGTGAAATAAACAGCTAGTGTGAACTGCTATGGCAAAGGGAACTCAGCTCAATGGCCTGTCATGACCTAGATCAGTGGGATGGAGGGGCTTTGGAGGGTGGCCCACGAGGAAGGGGATATACATCTACATATAGCTGATTCATTTCATTGTATAACAGAAACCAGTACAACATCATCAAGCAACTTTATCCCAACTTTAAAAAAAAATTGTTGGGAATAGATACAGAAAGAACTCTTGACTACATTTCACATTCATTTATGATAAAAACTCTCAAGAAAGGGGGAAGGAGAAACCTTCCTCAGCATAATAAAGGCCATATATGAAAAACCCAAAGATAACATCAACTCAATGGTGAAAAACTGAAAGCATTTCCCATATGATCAGGAACAAGACAGGAATGTCGACTCTGACCATTTTTATTCAACATAGTATTGAAATTCTAGTCACACTAATCAATGTAAAAGAAACAGAATTCAAACTGTAAAAGAAGTAAAACAGTCCCTGTTTGCAGATAACAAAATGCTATATGTAGAAACTCCTAAGGGTGCTACCAGAAAATCACTAGATGTCATCAATAAATTTGATAAGGTTGTAGGAGAGAAAATACACAGAAATCTGTTGCACATCTATACATGAATAACAACAGATCAAATGGAGAAATTAAAGAAACAACTCACTTATCATTGCATAAAAAAGAATAAAATACCAATGAATAAACCTATGTAGGAAGGGAAAAACCTATACTCTGAAAATGATAAGACACAGATGAAAGAACTTGAAGACAACACAGATGTATGGAAAGAAATCATATTCTTGGATTGCAAGATCCAATACTGTCAAAATGACTACTACACAAGGCAGTCAACATGTTCAGTTCAATTGCTACTGAATTACCAATGTCATTTTTTACAGAATTAAAGCATTTTAAAATTTTTATGGAAATACAGAAGATCAGAAAAAGCCAAAACAATCTGGAGAAAGAAAAATGGAGCTGGAAGAATCAGGCTCCCTGGCTTCAAACTATACTACAAAGCCACAGTAATCAAACAGTATGGTACAGGCACAAAAATAGACGTATAGATCAAATGGGCCAGGATAGAAAGCCCAGAGATAAACCCACACCCCTATGATCAATTAATCTACAACAAAGGATGCAAGAATATACAATGGAGAAAAGATACTCTCTTCAAAACGTAGTGCCCAGAAGACTGGAGAGCCACATATAAAAGAATGAAATTAGAACACTAACAAACACCATATGCAAAAGTAAACTCAAAATGGATTAAAAACTAGAATTATTGCTAGACACCATAAAACTCTCAAAAACATAGGCAGAACTCTTTGATATAAACTTCAGCAGTATCTTTTTGATCTACCTCCTACAGTAATAAAATTAAAACAAAAATAGACAAATGGGACTTATTGTTCTGTCACTCAATCATGTATCTTTGCGACCCCCATGGATTGCAGCATGCTAGGCTTCCATCCTTCATTATCTCCCAGAGTTTGCTCAAACTCATGTTCATTGAGTCGGTAATGCCATCCAATCATCTTGCCCTCTGTCGTCCCCTTTTCCTCCTGCCTTCCATCTTCCCCAGCATCAGGGTCTTTTCCAATCAGTCAACTCTTTACATCAGGTGGGCAAAGTATTGGAGCTTAAACTTCAGCATCAGTCCTTGCAATGAATATTCAAGGTTGATTTCCTTTATGACTGACTGGTTTAATCTCCTGGCAGTCCAAGGACTCTCAAGGGTCTTCAATAACACAGTTCAGAAGCATCAGTTCTTCAGTGCTCAGCCTTCTTTATGGTCCAACTCTCACATCCATACATGACTACTGGAAAAACCATAGCTTTGACTAGATGGACCTTTGTTGGCAAAGTAATGTCTCTGCTTTTTAATATGCTGCCTAGGTTGGTCATAGCTTTCCTTTTCTTAAGGAGCAAGCATCTCTTAATTTCATGGCTGCAGTCACCATCTGCCGTGACTTTGGAGCCCAAGAAAATAAAATCTGTCACTGTTTCCACTGTTTCCCCATCTATATGCCATTAAGTAATGGGACCAGATGCCATGATCTTTGTTTTTTGAATGTTGAGTTTTAAGTCAGCTTTTTCACTCTCTTCTTTTACCTTCATCAAAGAGGCGCTTTAGTTCCTCTTTGCTTTCTGCCCTAAGGGTGGAATCGTCTGCATATCTGAGGTGATTGGTATTTCTCTGGGCAATCTTGATTCTAACTTGTGCTTCATCCAGTCCAGCATTTCGCATAATGTACTCTGCATAAAAGTTAAACAACAGAGTGAGAATATGTAACCTTGACATATTCCTTTCCCCATTTTGAATCAGTCTATTGTTCCATGCTTGGTTCTGTAGCTTCTTGACCTGCATACAGGTTTCTCAGGAGGCAAGAAGGTGGTCTGATATTCCCATCTCTTTAAGAATTTTCCACAGTTTGTTGTGATCCACACAGTCAAAGGCTTTAGCGTAGTCAATGAAGCAGATGTTTTTCTGGAATTTTCCTGTTTTTTCTATGATCCATCAGATGTTGGCAATTTGATTGCTGGTTCCCCTGCCTTTTCTAAATCCAGCTTGAACATCTGGAAGTTCTAGGTTCACATACTGTTGAAGCCTAGCTTGGAGGATTTTGAGCATGACCTTGTTAGCACGTGAAATGAGTGCAATTGTGCAATAGTTTGAACATTCTTTGGCACTGCCCTTCTTTGGGATTGGAGTGAAAACTGGCTTTTTCCAGTCTTGTGGCCACTGCTGAGTTTTCCAAATTTGCTGGCATATTGAATGCAGCACTTTCACAGCATCATCTTTTAGGATTTGAAACCATTCAGCTGGAATTGCATCATCTCCACTAGCTTTGTTTTTAGCGATATTTCCTAAGGCCCACTGGATGTCACACTCCAGGATGTCTGGCTCTAGGTGAGTGATCACACCATCACAATTACATGGTCATTAAGAGCTTTTGTAACGGGAACTAATTAAATGTTAAAGTTTCTGCATAGCCCAGGAACCATAAACAAGACAAAAGACAACCCTCAAAGTAGGAAAAGTATCACCAAATGAAGTGACAACAAGGGATTAATCTCCAAAATGTACAAACAGCTCATATAGCTCAGTATAAAAAAAAAACTGAACAGTCCGATCAAAAAAATTGGCAGAATATCTACATAGACATTTTTCAAAGAATGTACAGATATCCAGAAACATCTGAAAAGATGGTCAACATTACTAATATTAGAGAAATGCAAATCAAACCTACAGTACAATCATCACTCCACACAGGTTAGAATGGCCATCATAAAAATTCCACAATAGCAAATGCAGGAGAGGGTGTAGAGAAAAGAGAACCCTCTTGGACTGTAGGTGAAAATGTAAATTGGTACAGCCACCGTGAAGAACAGTATGGACGTTCCCTTAAAAACTGAAAATACAATTATCATATAAACCAGTAATCCCACTATTGGTCATATAACCTGAGAAAATAATAATTCAAAAAGACACATACACCCTCAATGTTCACTGCAGGAGTATTTACAACTGCCAGGACAAGGAAGAAACCTAAAAGTTCACTGAGAGATAAATGGATAAGGAAGATGTGGTACATACATATAATGGTATATTACCCACCCGTAAAAATGAAACAAAATTGGGCCATTTGTAGAGATGTGGATGGACCTAGACCTAAAATATAGAGGGAAGTCAAGAAACAGAAAAACAAATATCGGTTATTAATGGATATATGTGGTCTCTAGAAAAATGGTACAGATAAACCTATTTCCAGGGCAGGAATAGAGATGGAAACCTAGACAATGGATATGCGGGTAGAGGACAAGGGTTTGGCAGGGTGTGTGGAATGAGTTGGAAGACTGGGACTGACATATACTTCCATGTGTACAATAAAGAGCTAGTGGGAATCTGCTATAACACAGTGAGCTCACCTCAGTCCTCTGCGGTGACCCAGGTAGGTGAGCTGGAGGGTGGATGGAGAGAGGTCCAAGAGGGAGGGAATTCATAGAGCTGATTCCCTCTGTTACACAACAGAAAGCACTACAACACATAAAGCAACTGTGCACCAATGAAGAAATATATGATCTCAACAGATGCATAATAAGCTTTTTACTAGACTTCACACCCATTTATGATAGAAACTCTCCAGAAAGGGGTAGAGAGGAAAGCTTCATCAACATTATAATGGCCATATACGAAAAACCTACAGCTAACATCATACTCAATGGTGAAAAGCTGAAATCAAGAACAAGACAAGAATGTCTACTCTCACAACTCTTATTCAACATAATCCTGGAAGTCCTAATCACAGTAATCAAATTAAAAGAAATAAAGAAATTCAAATTGTGTAAGAAGGAGTAAAACTGTCACTGTTTGCAGTTGACCAGATACGATACACAGAAAATCCTAAGGATGCTACCAGAACATCACTAGAACTCATTAATAAATTGATAAGGTTATAGAAGAGAAAATTAATACATAAAAACCTGCTGCACTTCAAAAGACTAATATCAAAAGATGAAAAAGAAAGTAAGGAAAAAACTTATTTTATTCACCATTGCATCAAAAGAATAAAACACCTAGGAGCACACCTACATCAGTAGGCAAAAAACCTGTACTCTGAAAAGTATAAGACACTAATGAAAGGATTTGAAGATGACACAAATAGATGATCTTCTTGGATTAGAAGAATCAAAGTTGTCAAAATGACTATACTATCCAAGATAATCTACATATTCAAGCAATTTCTATTGAATTACCAATGGCATTTTTCACAGAACTGGAACAAAATTTTCAAAATTTGTATAAAAACACAAAAGACCGAAAATTGCCAAAGACATTCTGAGCAAGAAATATGGAGCTGGAGAAATCAGGCAGCCTGGCATCAAACAAATACAGAGTTACAATAATCTAAACAGTACAGAACTGGCACAAAAATAGACACACAGGTGAAATGGGACAGGACAGAAAAACCGAAGAACCACCCAAATCCCTGTGATAAATCAGCCTACAACAGAGGAGGCAACAATATACAATGGAAAAAAAAGTCTCTTCAAGAAGTGGTGCTCAGAAGACTGAACACCTAACATGTAAAACAAGGAAATTAGAAAACAAACAAAAATAAACTTGAAGTGGATAAAGACCTAAGTGTAATGCTGGACACTATAAAAATTTAGAGCAAAACATAAGCAGAACACTCTTTGACATAAACTCCAACAATACCTTTGTCAGCAGTATCTTTTTCAGCTGTTCTCCAGCTGTAAAGAACAATGTTGCATAGGAACCTGGAATGTTAGGTCCATGAATCAAGGCAAATTACAAGCGGTCAAACAGGAGATGGCAAAGTGAACATCGACATTTTAGGAATCAATGAACTAAAATGGACTGGAATGGGTGAATTTAACTCAGATGACCATTGTATCTACTACTGTGGGCAAAAATCCCTTAGAAGAACTGGAATAGCCCTCGTGGTCAACAAGAGAGTCCGAAATGCAGTACTTGGATGCAATCTCAAAAACGACAGAATGATCTCTGTTCGTTTCCAAGGCAAACCATTCAATATCATAGCAATCCAAGTCTATGCCCCAACCAGTAACGCTGAAGAAGCTGAAGTTGAACGGTTCTATGAAGACTTACAAGACCTTCTAGAAGTAACACTGAAAAAAGATGTCCTTTTCATCATAGGGGACTGGAATGCAAAAGTAGGAAGTCAAGAGATACCTGGAGTAACAGGCAAGTTTGGCCTTGGAATACAAAATGAAGCAGGGCAAAGGCTAACAGAGTTTTGCCAGGAAAGAGCACTGGTCACAGCAAACACTGTCTTCCAACAACACAAGAGAAGACTCTACACATGACATCACCAGATGGGTCAATACCAAAATCAGACTGATTGTATTCTTTGCAGCCAAAGATGGAGAAGCTCGATACAGTCAGCAAAAATAAGACCAGGAGCTGATTGTGGCTCAGATCATGAACTCCTTATTGCAAATTCAGACTTAAACTGAAGAAAGTAGGGAAAACCACTAGACCATTCAGGTATGGTCAAATCCCTTACGATTGTAAGTGGAAATGACAAATAGATTCAAGGGATTAGATCTGATAGAGTGCATGAAGAACTACAGACAGAGGTTTGTGACACTGTACAGGAGGCAGTGATCAAGACCATCCCTAAGGAAAATAAATGCAGAAAGGCAAAATGGTTGTCTGAGGAGGCCTTACAAATAGCTGAGAAAAGAAGAGAGGCTAAAGGCAAAGGAGAAAAGGAAAGATATACCCATTTGAATGCTGAGTTTCAAAGAATAGCAAGGAGAGATTAGAAAGCCTTCCTCAGTGATCAGTGCAAAGAAACAGAGGAAAACAATAGAATGGGAAAGACTAGAGATCTCTTCAAGAAAATTAGAGATGCCAAGGTAACATTTCATGCAAAGATGGACTCGATAAAGTACAAAAATGGTATGGACCTAACAGAAGCAGAAGAGATTAAGAAGAGGTAGCACGAATACACAGAAGAACTATACAAAAAAGATCTCATGACCCAGATAACCGTGATGGTGTGATCACTCACCTAGAGCCAGACATCCTGGAAAACGAAGTCAAGTGAGCCTTAGGAAGCATCACTACAAACAAAGCAGGTGGAGGTGATGGAATTCCAGTTGAGCTATTTCAAACCCTAAAAGATGATGCTGTGCAAGTGCTGCACTCAGTATGCCAGCAAAACCCAGTAGTGGCCACAGGACTAGAAAAGGTCAGTGTTCATTCCAATCCCAAAGAAAGGCAATGCCAAAGAATGCTCCAACTACTGCACAATTGCACGCATCTCACATGCTAGCTCAAAATTCTCCAAGCTAGGCTTCGACAGTATGTGAACCATGAACTTCCAGATGTTCAAGCTGGATTTAGAAAAGGCAGAGGAACCAGAGATCAAATTGCCAACATCTGTTGGATCATAGAAAAAGCAGTTTTTCTATGATAGAGAGTTTCAGAAAAACATCTACTTCTGCTTTACTGACTATGCCAATGCCTTTGACTGTGTGGATCACAACAAACTCTAGAAGATTCTTAAAGAGATGGGAATACCAGACCACCTTACCTACCTCTTGAGAAATCTGTATGGAGGTCAAGAAGCAACAGTTACAAATGGACATGGAACAACAGATTAGTTCCAACCTGGGAAAGGTTGTATATTGTCACCCTTGTTATTTAACTTATATGCAGAATAGATCATGCAAAATGCTGGGCTGGATGAAGCACAAGCTGGAATCAAGATTGGTGGGAGAAATATCAATAACCTCACATACCCAGATGACACCACCCTTATGGCAAAAAGCAAAGAAGAACTAAAGAGCCTCTTGATGAAAGTGAAAGAGGAGAGTGAAAAAGTTGGCTTAAAATTCAACATTCAAAAACTAAGATCATGGCATCTGGTCTCATCACTTCATGGCAAATAGATGGGGAAACAATGGAAACAGGGAGAGACTTTATTTTCTCAGGCTCAAAAATTACTGCAGATGGTGACTGCAGCCATGAAATTAAAAATGCTTACTCCTTGGAAGAAAAGCTATAACCAACCTAGACAGCATATTAAAAAGCAGAGACATTACTTTGTCAACAAAGGTCCATCAGTCAAAGTGATGGTTTTTCCAGTAGTCATGTATGGAGGTGAGAGTCAGACTATAAAGAAAACTAAGCACTGAAGAATTGATGTATTTGAACTGTGGTGTGGGAGAAGACCCTTGAAAGTCTCTTGGACTGCAAGGAGATCAAACCAGTCTATCCTAATGAAATTAGTCCTGAATATTCATTAGAAGGACTGATAAACTCCAATACTTTGGCCACCTGATGCAAAGAATTGACTCATTGAAAAAGACCCTGATGCTGGGAAAGATAGAAGGCAGGAGGTGAAGGGGATGACAGAGGACCAGATGGTTGGATGACATCACTGACTTGATGGACATGAGTTTGAGTAAGCTCTGGGAATCGGTGATTGGACAGGCAAGCCTGGCGTGCTGCAGTCCATGGGGTTGCAAAGAGTCGGGCACAACTGAGTGACTGAACTGAACAGAATTATCTTTTTAGATCCATCTCCTACAGTAATGAAAATAAAAAGAAAAATAAACACATTGGACCTAATAAACTTAAAAGCTTTTGCATAGCAAAGAAAATAAAAAAACAAGATGAAAAGACAACCCTTAGAATAGGGAAGAGTATTTGCAACTGAAGTGATCAACAAGGGATTAGTCTCCAAAATACACATACAGTTTCTGGCTTACTAGCCAAAAAAAATCAAACAACCCTATCAAAAATATGGCAGAAGAATTATACAGACATTTATTTCTCTAATATGAAATTCAGATGATGAAGAAACATGTGAAAAGATGCTCTACATCATTAAATATTAGAGATAGTCAAATCAAATCTACAATACAATTATCAATTCACAGTAGTTAAAATGGACATCACCAAAAATCCAAAAACAACAAATGCAGGAGAGGGTGTGGAGAAAACAGGACCTTCTAGGATTACTGGGGGGCATAGAAATTGGTATTGCCACTGTTGAGGTTTCCTTAAAACTGGAAATACAACTATCATATGACCCAGCAATCCAACTATTGCTCATATAATGTGAGAAAACCATAATGCAAAAAGATAACGTACCCACAGTTTTCACTGCAGCATTACTTACAAAGCTGAGACAAGGAAGCAAATATCCATCAATATATGAATGGATAAAGATGTGATCATATATACAATGGAATATTACTCAGCCATAAAAAGGAACTAAACTGGGTCATTTGTAGACAGCTGGAGGAATCTAAAATCTGGCAAACAGAATGAAGAAAGTCAGAAAGAGAAAAGCAAATGCCGTGTGTTAATTCACATACATGGACTCTAGAAAAATGGTACAAATTTCCAATGGTACTCTATTTCCACATCAGGAATAGAGATGCAGACCTAGAGAAAGGATATGTAGATACTGGGCAGGGGGGTGGGATTAACTAGAAAATTGGGATTGACATACACTACCAATAGTAAAATAAATAGCTAGTGGGAACCTGCTGCAGCTCAGGAAGTCCAGCTCAGTGCTCTGTGGTAACCTAGATCAGTGGGATCCAGGGGGTGCTGGAGAGACTTACAAGAGGGAGGAGATATGTGTATACATATAGCTGATTAGCTGGTGGCTCAGATGGTAAAGAATCTGCCTGCAATGTAGGAGATCCAGTTTTGATCCATGGGTGGGGAAGATCCTCTGCAGAAGAGAAGGGCAACCCACTCCAGTACTCTTGCCTAGAGAATTCCATGAACAGAGGAGCCTGGCAGGCTACAGTCCTGGGGTTGCAAAGAGTCAGACATGACCAAGTAACTAACGCTTTCACGTATTTTCACTTTCATGGCTGATTCACTTCATTGTACAACAGAAACCAATACAACATTGGAAAGCAACTGTACCCTAATTGAAAAAAAATGATAATCTCATTAGATACATAAAGACCTTCTACTAGACTTTACACCATTTATGATGGAAACTCTCCAGAAAGAGGTACAGAGGGCACCTTCTTCAACATATTAAAGGTCACATATAACAAACCCATAGCTAACATCATACTCAATGGTGAAAAACTGAAGTCATTTCCTCTAAGATGAGGAACAAGACTAGAAGATCGTATCTTACCACATATTCAACATAGCAATCAAGGAAAAGAAATACAGAAATTCCACTGGAAAAGAAAAACTGACACTGTTTACAGTTGACAGGATACTATACATAGAAAATCCTAAAGATGCAACCAGATAACCACTAGAACTCACCAATAAATTTGATAAGGTTGTAGGAGAGAAAATTAATACACAGAAATCTGCTGCACTTCCACAGACTAATATCAAAGGACTAAAAGGAGGAATTAAGAAACAATTCATTTACCACTGCATTAAAAAGAATAAAATAATTAGGAACAAACCTATCTAAGGAGGCAAAAGACCTGTACTCTATCTGAAGATAACACAATGGAAGGGTAGATCATGTTTTTGGATGGGAGCAATCAACGCTGTTAAAATGACTATACCACCAATACAATCTACATACTCATGCAAATCCTACTGAATTACCAATGGCATTTTTCACAGAATTCTAACAAAAGCTGTATAAATTTGTATGGAAACACAAAAAACACCAAATAGACAAAGTAATTTGAGAAGAAAAAAATGGAGCTAAAGGAATCAGGGTCCCTGGCTTCAAACTAATACAAAGCTATAGTAATCAGAGATACACCCATCTGAATGCAGAGCTCCAAAGAATAGAAAAAAGAGAAGGGAAAGAGACACGTGTACCCCAATGTTCATCGCAGCACTGTTTATAATAGCCAGGACATGGAAGCAACCTAGATGTCCATCAGCAGATGAATGGATAAGAAAGCTGTGGTACATATACACAATGGAGTATTACTCAGCCATTAAAAAGAATACATTTGAATCAGTTCTAATGAGGTGGATGAAACTGGAGCCTATTATACCGAGTGAAGTAAGCCAGAAGGAAAAACATAATTACAGTATACTAATGCATATATATGGAATTTAGAAAGATGGTAACAATAACCCGGTGTACGAGACAGCAAAAGAGACACTGATGTATAGAACAGTCTTATGGACTCTGTGGGAGAGGGAGAGGGTGGGAAGATTTGGGAGAATGACATTGAAACATGTAAAATATCATGTGAGAAACGAGTTGCCAGTCCAGGTTCGATACACGATACTGGATGCTTGGGGCTAGTGCACTGGGACGACCCAGAGGGATGGTATGGGGAGGGAGGAGGGAGGAGGGTTCAGGATGGGGAACACATGTATACCTGTGGCGGATTCATTTTGATATTTGGCAAAACTAATACAATTATGTAAAGTTTAAAAATAAAATTAGAAAAAAAAAAAAGAAAGTCTTTTTAAGGGAACAATGCAAAGAAATAGAGAAAAACAATAGAATGGGAAAGACAAGACATCTCTTTGAGAAAACAAGGGATACCAGAGGATGAGATGGTTGGGTGACATCACCAACTCAATCAATGGGCATGAGTTTGAGCAAGACCTGGGAGATGGTGAAGGACAGGGAAGCCTGGCATGCTGCAATCTATGGTGTTGCAAAGAGTTGGACACAACTGAGTGACTGTAACCCTTATGGCAGAAAGTGAAGAGGACCTAAAAAGCCTCTTGATGAAAGTGAAAGAGGAGAGTGAAAAAGTTGGCTTAAAGCTCAACATTCAGAAAACTAAGATCATGGCATCTGGTCCCATCACTTCATGGGAAATAGATGGGGAAACAGTGACAGACTTTATTTTTGGCGGCTCCAAAATCACTACAGATATTTCAGCCATGAAATTAAAAGACGCTTACTCCTTGGAAGGAAAGTTATGACCAACCTAGACAGCATATTAAAAAGCAGAGACATTACTTTGCCAACAAACGTCCGTCTAGTCAAGGCAATGGTTTTTCCAGTAGTCATGTATGGATGTGACAGTTGGACTATAAAGAAAGCTGAGTGCCGAAGAATTGATGCTTTTGAACTGTGGTGTTGGAGAAGACTCTTCAGAGTCCCTTGGACTGCAAGGAGATCCAACCAGTCCATCCTAAAGGAGATCAGTCCTGGGTGTTCACTGGAAGGACTGATGTTGAAGCTGAAACTCCAATACTTTGGCCACCTCGTGTGAAGAGTTGACTCATTGGAAAAGACCCTGATGCTGGGAGGGATTGGGGGCAGGAGAAGAGGTGACAGAGGATGAGATGGCTGGATGGCATCACTGACTCGATGGACATGAGTTTGGGTGAACTCCAGGAGTTGGTGATGGACAGGAAGGCCTGGCGTGCTGCAATTCATGGGCTCACAAAGAGTCGGACATGACTGAGCAACTGAACTGAACTGAGTGACCAAACAACAATAACAAAAGGGAATATTTCATGCAAAGATGGGCCAAATAAAGGACAGAAACAGTAAGGACCTAACAGAAGCAGAAGAGATTAAGAAGAGGTGGCAAGAATACACAGAAGACCTGTTTAAAAAAAAAGTCTTAATGACCCGGATAACCACGATGGTGAGGTCACAAACCTAGAGCCAGACATCCTGGAGTGTGAAGTCAAGTGGGCCTCAGAAATCATTACTACAAACAAAGTTAGTGGAGGTGATGGAATTCAGATGAGATATTTAAAATCCTAAGAGATTAGGCTGTTAAAGTGCTGCACTCGATACGCTAGCAAATCTAGAAAACAGCAGTGTCCACAGGACTGGAAAAGCTCAAATTTCATTCCAATCCCAAGAAGGGCAATGCCAAAGAATGTTCAAACTATCCTACAATTACATTCATTTACATGCTAGCAAGCTTACACTCAAAATCCTTCTAGTCAGGCTTCAACAGTATGTGAACTGAGAACTTTCAAATGTACAAACTCGATTTAGAAAAGTCAGAGGAACCAGAGATCAAACTGCCAACATCCATTGGATCAGAGAGACAGCAAGAGAATTCCAGGAAAACGTCACTTCTGCTTTACTGACTACGCTAAATCCTTTTGACTGTGTAGATCACGACAAACTGTGAAAATGTTTCCAAAAGATGGGAATACCAAACCACTTTTCCTGCCTCCTCAGAAATCTGTATGCAGATTGAGAAGCAACAGTTAGAACTGGACATGGAATAATGGACTGGTTCCAAATTGGGAAAGGAGTACATCAAGGCTGTATACTGTCACCCTGCTTAATTAACTTATATGCAGAGCATATCATGTGAAATGCTGGGCTGGATGAATCACAAGATTGGCTGGTGAAACATCAATAACTTCAGATATTCAGATGACACCACCCTAATGGCAGAAAGCCAAGAGGAACTAAAGAGCCTGTTGATGAAGGTGAAAGAGCAAGTGAAAAAGCTGGCTTAAAACTCAACTTTCAAAATACTAAGACCATGGCACTGGGTCCTGTCACTTCATACAAATAGATGGGGAAAAAGTGGAAATAGTGGCCAATTTTATTTTCTTGGGCTCCAAAATCACTGCAGACAGGTATGCATCCATGAAATTAAAATACGCTTGCTCCTTGGAAGAAAATCCATGACACACCTAGACAGCATATTAAAAAGCAGAGACATCACTGTGCCAACAATGGTCTGTATAGGCAAAGCTATGGTTTTTCCAGTAATCATGTTTGGATGTGAGTGAAAGTGAAACTCACTCAGTTGTGTCCGACCCTTTGCGACCTCATCAACTATACAGTCCATGGAATTCTCCAGGCCAGAATACTAGGGGGGTAGCCTTTCCCTTCTCCAGGGGATCTTCCCAATCCAGGGATCGAACCCAGGTCTCCCACACTGCAGGCAGATTCTTTATCAGCTAAGCTATAGAGGAAGCCCAAGAATACTGGAGTGGGTAGCTTAATCCTTCTCCAGCAGATCATCCTGACCCAGGAATCGAACCAGGGTCTCCTGCATTGCATGCGGATTCTTTACCAACTGAGCTATGTGGTTGGACTATAAGGAAGGTCGAGTGCCTAAAAATTGATGTTTTCAAACTGTGGCACTGGAGGAGTCTCTTGAGAATCACGTAGACAGCAAGGAGATCAAACCAGTCTATCCTAAAGGAAATCAACCCTGAATATTCATTGGAAGGACTGATGCTGAAACTCCAATACTTTGGCCACCTGATACGAAGAGCTGACTCATTGGAAAAGACCCTGATGGTGGGAAAGATTGAGGACAGGAGAAGAAGGGGGCCACAGATGATGAGATGGCTGCATGGCATCATCGACTCAGTGGACATGAGTTAGAGCTAAACTTAGGAGATAGTAAAGGACAGGGAAGCCTGGCATGCTGTAGTCCATGGGGCTGCAAAGAGTTGGACATGATTGAGTGACTGAACAACAAAACAACAGTAATCAAAACAGCATGGTATTGGTACAAAAACAGATATGTATCAAATGGGACAGGATAGAAAACCATGAAATAAACCCACACCCCTGTGATCAATTAACCTGCAACAAAAGAAGCAAGAATATACAATGGAGAAAGGACAGTCTCTTCAAGAAGAAATGCTCAGAAGACTGGACAACTATATATTAAATAATGAAAATGGAACACTATCAAACACTATACACAAAAGTAAACTCAGGATGGATTAAAGACAAAAATGTGATGCTAGACACTATAAAATGCTTAGAGGAAAACGGAAAGAACATTCTTTGACATAAACTGCAGCAATATGTTTTTGGATCCATCTCCTATAGTACTGAAAAAAAAAAACCAAAAATAAACAAAAGGGGCCTAATTAAACTTAAAAGTTTTTGCACAGCAAAGGAAACCATAAACAAGACAAAGAGACAACCCTCAGAATAGGAGAAAGTTTTAGCAACTGAAGCAACCAACAAGGGATTCGTTTCCAAAACACACAGTTTACGTAGCTCAGGATTCAAAAAATCACACCCAATAAAACGGACAGAAGATGTATCTTTATAAACATTTCACTAAAGACAAAGTACAGATGACCAAAAAACATATGAAAAGATGCTCAACATCACTAATTATTACAGAAATGCAAGTCAAACCTACAGTACAATTATCACCTCACACCAGTCAGAATGCACATCATCAAAAATCTAAAAACAATAAAAGCAGGAGAGGACATGGAGAAAGGTGAACTCTCTTAGACTGTGGGTGGGAATAAAAATTGCTAAAGCCACTGTGGAGAACAGTATAGAGAGGGTCCTGTAAAAACTGAAAATACAACTATCATATTACTCAGTAATCCAAGCACCACACACATAATCTGAGAAAACCATGATTCAGCAAGACACGTGCACCTGCAAAGCCACTGTGGCAATATTTACAATAGCCAAGACATGAAGCAACCTAGATGCACATCGACAGATGAACAAATACAGAAGATGCGGCCCATATCTATAATGGCATGTTACCCGTAAAAATGAACGAAACTGCGTCATATGCAGAGATTTGGCCCGACAGTCTAGCATACATAGTAAAGTAAGTCCAAAAGAGAAAATCAAGTATCGTATATTCACACATAGGACTCTAGAAAAACAGTACAGATAAATTTATTTCCAAGGTAGGAATAGAAATGCAAACCTAGAGAATGGATATTTGGACATGAGGCTGGGAATGAGGGTGGGATGAATTGGAAGATTAGGACTGACATACACTGCTGCTGCTGCTAAGTCACTTCAGTCATGTCCGCCTGTGTGTGACCCCATGGACAGCAACACACCAGGCTTCTCTGACCACAGGATTCTCCAGGCAAGAATACTGGAATGGGTTGCCATTTCCTTCTCCATGACATACATTACCACGTGTAAAATAAATAGCTAGTGGATTCCTGCTGTAGCACAGGGAGCTCAGCTCAGTGCATGTTATGACCTAGATTGGCGAGATGGAGGGGCACTGGAGGATGGTCCATGAGGGAAGGAATATATTGTACATACAGCTGATCCACTTTGTTGTATAACAGAAACCGATACATTGTCAAGCAACTTTACTCCAATTAAAAAAAAAAACACATAATCTTGGCAATAGATATAAAAATAACTTTTGACTAAATTTCACACTTATTTATGATTAAAAAAAACTCTAATGATAGGGGGATAGAGAAAATCTTCCTCAACATAATAAAGGCCTTATATGAAAAACCCAAAGATAACATCAACCCAATGGTGAAAAGCTGAAAACATTTCCTATAAGATCAGGATCAAGACAAGAATGTCTACTCTTACCACTTTTATTCAACATAGTATTGGAAGTCCTATTCACAGCAATCAATGTAAAAGAAATAAATTCAAATTGTAAAAAAAGAAACAAAACAGTCACTGTTTGCAGATGGCAGAATCCAATAAGTAGAAAAACTTACAGATGCTACCAGAAAATCACTAGACTCAACAATAAATTTGATAAGGTTGCAGTAGAGAAAATTAATACATAGAAATCTGTTGCATTTCTAGAGACTAACATAAAAAGATCAAAAAGAGAAATTAAGGAAACATCTCTTTTACCACTGCATCAGAAAGAATAAAATACTAGAATAAATCTTCCCAGGGAGGCAAAAGAGCTATACTCTGAAAACCATAAGACACTGATGAAATAACTTGAAGATGATACAAACACATGGAAAGATAGACCACATTCCTGAATTGGAAGACTCAATATTGCTAAAATGACTATACTAACCAAGGCAACCTACATGTTCAGCGCAATTACTATTGAATTACCAATGACATTCTTTACAGAACTAGAACAAAAAATTTAAAAATTTGTTTGGAAACACAAAAGATGCCCAATAACCAAAGAAATTCAGAGAAAGAAAAATGGAGCTACAGGAAATCAGGCTCCTTGGCTTCAAACTATACTACAAAGCTACAGAAGTCAAAACAGTATGGTATTGGCATCAAATAGACATATAGATGGAATAGGATAGGAAACCCAGAGATAAACTCACAGCACTATAATCAATTAGCCTAGAACAAAGAGGGCAAGAATATACAATGGAGAAAAGACAGCCTCTTCAAAAAGTGGTGCTCAGAAGACCACACAACTACATGTAAAGATTGAAACTAGAACAGTACAAAACACCATACACAAAAGTAAACTCAAAAAGGATTAAAGACCTAAATATAATGCTGCTGCTGTTCAGTTGCCCAGTCATCTCCAACTCTTTGTGACTCCATGGACTGTAGCACACCAGGCCTCCCTGTCCCTCACTATCTCCCGAAGTTTGCCCAAGTTCATGTCCATTGCATTGGTGATGTGCAAATATAATGCTAGAGATTATAAAATTGTCAGAGGAAAACAGGCAGGATACTGTCTGACATAAACTCCAGCAATATCTTTTGGATCTACCTCCTACAGTAATGAAATTAAAATAAACACAGACAAATGGGACCCAATTAAAATTAAAAGCTGTGGCACAGTGCAGGAACTATAAACAAGACAAAAAGACAACCCTCAGGTCAGGATCAGTTCAGTTCAGTTCAGTCACTCAGTTGTGTCTGACTCTTTGCGACCCCATGAATCGCAGCACGCCAGGCCTCCCTGTCCACCACCAACTCCCGGAGTTTACTCAAACTCATGTCCATTGAGTTGGTGATGCCATCCAGGCATCTCATCCTCTGTTGTCCCCTTCTCCTCCTGCCCCCAATCCTTCCCAGAATCAGAGTCTTTTCCAATGAGTCAACTCTTCACATGAGGTGGCCAAAGTACTGGAGTTTCAGCTTTAGCACCAGTCCTTCCAATGATCAGGATAAGTATTACCAAAAGAAGTGACTGACAAGGGATTAATCTCCAAAATATAAAAACATTTCATGTAGCTCAATATCCCAAAAAATCAAACAACCAAATCGAAAAAAGGGGCAGATGACATATCTCCAAAGACAATGTACAGATGGCCAGAAACGTCTGAAAAGATGCTTAACATCACTAATATTAGACATGCAAATTGAACCTACAGTACAATTTTTACTTCGCACTTGTTAAAATGGCCAACATCAAAATTCCACAAAAATAAATGCTGGAGAGGGTGAAGAGAAAAAAGAACCCTCTTGAACTTTTGGAAATGTAAAATGGTATAGGCACTGTGGAGAATAGCAAGGAAGTTCCCTTAAAAACTGAAAATACAATTATCATATAACCCAGTAATCCCACGACTGGTCACATATCCTGAGAAAATGATAATTCAAAAAGACACATACATCTCCAATGTACACTGCAGGACAAATGAGTAACAACAGTCAGGATAAGTAAGCAACCTAAATGTTCACTGACAGATGAATGGATAAAGTAATCGTGGTACATATATACAATGGTATATTACCCATAAAAAGGAACAAAACAGGGTCATTTGTAGAGATGTGGATGGATCTAGAGTCTGAAATACAGAGAGAAGTCAGAAAAAGAAAACCAAATGTCATATATTAATAGATATATGTAGTCTCCAGAAAAATGGTACAGATAAACCTATTTCCAAGCAGGAACAGAGACAGAGACCTAGAGAATGGATATGTGGACCCAGGGCAGGGGGTTGGAAAGGTGGGGTAGAATGAATTGGAAGACTGGGATTGACATATACTATAGTATGCAAAATAAGTATCTAGTGGGAACCTGCTATAGCAGAGATCTTAGCTCAGTGCTTTGCAGTGACCCGGGTGGGTGAGATGGAGGGTGCTTGGAGGAAGGTCCGAAAGGGAAGGTATATACGTACACATATAGCCGATTCACTTTGTTATACAACAAAAACCAATACAACATAGTAAAGCAACTGGATTCCAAATAAAAAATTTTATGATCATGAGATATATAATAAGCTTTTTACCAGACTCTACATCCATTTATGATACAAACTCTCCAGAAAGGGGTAAAGAGGGATGCCTCATCAATATAATAATGGCCATATATGAAAAACCCATAAATAACATCATATGCAATGGTGAAAAGCTGAAAGCATTTCCTCTAAAATCAAAAACAACCCAAAAATGTCTACTCTTAGCACATTTATACAACATAATCTTGGAAATCCTAACCACAGTAATCAAAGTAAGAGAAATAAAGGAATTCAAATTGTAAAAGAAAAATTGTCACTGTTTGCAGCTGACCAGACACTATACATAGAAAATCCTAAAGATGCAAGCAGAAAACCACTAGAGCTCATCAATAAATCTGATAAGGTTGCAGGAAAGAAAATTAAAGCATAGAAATCTGCTGCACTTCAGTTGACTAATATCAAAAGATCAAAAGGAGGAATTAAAGAAATAACTCATTTACCATTGCATCAAAAAGCCTAAAACAACAAGGAGTAAACACCTACCTAAGGAGGCAAAACACCTGTACTCTGAAAAGTATAAAATACTAATTAAAGAATGTGAAGATGACAGAAATAGATGGAAAAACAATCTTCTAGATTAGAAAAATCAATGTTGTCAAAATGACTATAGTATCCAAGGCAATCTACATATTCAGTGTAATTCCTATTGGATTACCAATGGCATTTTTTACAAAACTAGAATAAAATTTTTATAATTTGTATGAGAACACGAAAGACCCCGTAGTGCTAAAGCAATCCTAAGAAAAATTTGAGCTGGATGAATCAGGCACCTTGGCATCAAACTAATACAAAGCTATAGTAATTAAAACAGTACGGTACTGGTGTATGTGTGTATATATATCTCAAATACGACAGGATAGAAAACCCAGAGATAAACCCACATCCCTATGATCAATTAACCTATAACAAAAGAGGCAAGAATACACAATGGAGAAGAGAGTCTTTTCAAGAAATGGTGCTCAGAAGACTGGACAGCCATATATAAAACAATGAAATTAGCAAACCACCAAACACCACACACAAAAGTAAACTAAAACTGGTTTAAAGGCCTAACTGTAATACTAGACACTAAAAATCTATTAAAGGAAAACATAGGCAGAATACTCGGAGATAAACTGCAGCAATATCTTCTTGATCCATCTCCTACAGTAATGAAAATAAAAACAAACAAATGGGATCTAATTAAACTTAAACGCTTTTTCATAACAAAGGAAACCATAAACAAGAAGAAAAGACAACCTTCATAACAGGAGAAAATATATGCAAACGAAACGACCGACAAGGGTTTAATCTCTGAAATATATAAACACTTCATGTAGCACAGTATCCAAAAAAAAAGGAACAACCCAGTAAAAAAAGGGCAGAAGATAATATACTGATGGCCAAAAAAACACCTGGAAAGATGCTCGACATCACTAATTATTAGGAAATGCAAATCAAAACTACAGTACAATTACTACCTCACACAAGTCAGAATTCAGTTCAGTTCAGTTGCTCAGTCATGTCCGACTCTTTGCGACCCCATGGACTGTAGCACGCCAGGCCTCCCTGTCCATCACCAACTCCCAGAGTCCACCCAAACCCATGTCCATTGAGTCAGTGATGCCATCCAGCCATCTCATCCTCTGTCACCCGCTTCTCCTCCTGCCCTCAATCTTTCCCAGCATCAGGGTCTTTTCCAATGAGTCAGCTCTTCGCATCAGGTGGCGAAAGTAATGGAGTTTTAGCTTCAACATCAGTCCTTCCAATGAACACCCAGGACTGATCTCCTTTAGGATGGACTGGTTGGATCTCCTTGCAGTCCAAGGGACTCTCAAGAGTCTTCTCCAACACCACAGTTCAGAAGCATCAATTCTTCGGTGCTCAGCTTTCTTTATAGTCCAACTCTCACATCCATACATGACCACTGGAAAAACCGTAGCCTTGACTAGACAGACCTTTGTTGGCAAAGTAATGTCTCTGCTTTTTAATATGCTGTCTAGGTTGGTCATAACTTTCCTTCCAAGGAGTAAGCATCTTTTAATTTCATGGCTGCATTCACCATCTGCAGTGATTTTTGGAGCCCCCAGAAATAAAGTCTGTCACTGTTTCCCCATCTATTTGCCATGAAGTGATGGGGACTGGATGCCATGATCTTAATTTTCTGAATGTTGAGCTTTAAGCCAACTTTTTCACTCTCCTCTTTCACTTTTCATCAACAGGCTCTTTAGTTCTTCTTCACTTTCTGCCATAAGAGTGGTATCATCTGCATATCTGAGGTTATTGATATTTCTCCCAGCAATCTTGATTCCAGCTTGTGCTTCCTCCAGCCCAGGATTTCTCACGATGTACTCTACATATAAGTTAAATAAGTAGTGTGACAATATACAGCCTTGATGTACTCCTTTTCCTATTTGGAATCAGTCTGTTGTTCCATGTCCAGTTCTAACTGTTGCTTCCTGACCTGCATACAGATTTCTCAAGAGGCAGGTCAGGTGGTCTGGTATTCCCATCTCTTTGGCCATCATCAAAACCTCTACAAACAGTAAATGCTGGAGAGGGTAAGGAGAAAAGGCAAACCTCCTTCTCTTTTTAAAAATTACTTTATTTTAATTGGAGACTAATTACAATATTGTGGTGTTTTTTGCCATACATCGACATGAATCAGCCATGGGTGTACATGTGTCCCACCATCCTGAATCCCCCTACCACTTCCCTCCCCAGCCCACCCCTCTGGGTTGTCCCAGAGCACCAGCTTTGAGTGACCACTTCATGCATGGAACCTGCACCGGTCATCCATTTTACATACGGTAATATGCATGTTTCAATGCTATTCTGTCAAATCATCCCACCCTTGCCTTCTCCCACATAGTCCAAAAGTCTGTTCTTTACATCTGTATCTCTTTTGCTGTCTTGCATATAGGGTCATTATTACCATCTTTCTAAATTCCATATATATATGTGTTAATATACTGTATTGGTATTTCTCTTTCTGGCTTACTTCTCTGTATAATAGGCTCCAGTTTCATCCACCTCATTAGAACTGATTCAAATGTGTTCTTTTTGATAGCTGAGTAATATTCCATTGTGTATATGTACCACCACTTACCCATTCAACTGCCGATGGACATCTAAGTTGCTTCTGTGTCCTGGCTATTGTAAACAGTGCTGCAGTGAACACTGGGGTGCATGTCTCTTTCAATTCTGGTTTCCTTAGTGTGTATGCCCAGCAGTGGGATTGCTGGGTTGTATGGCAGTTCTATTTCCAGTTTTTTAAGGAATCTCCACTCTGTTCTCCATAGTGACTGTACTAGTTTGCATTCCTACCAACAGTGTAAGAGGGTTCCCTTTTCTCCACACCCTCTCCAGCATTTATTGTTTGTAGACTTTTTAATTAAATGTATTTATTTTAGTTAGAGGCTAATTACAATATTGTATTGGTTTTGCCATACATCAACATGAATCCTCCACGGGTGTACACGTGTTCCCAATCCTGAACTCCCCTCCCACCTCCCTCCCCATACCATCCCTCTGGGCCATCCCAGTGCACCAGCCCCAAGCTTCCTGTATCCTGCATCAAACCTGGACTGGTGATTCATTTCTTATATGATATTATACATGTTTCAATGCCATTCTCCCAAATCATCCCACCCTCGCCCTCTCCCACAGAGTCCAAAAGACTGTTCTATACATCTGTGTCTCTTTTGCTGTCTCCCATACAGGGTTATCATTACCATCTTTCTAAATTCCATATATATGCATTAGTATACTGTATTGGTGTTTTTCTTTCTGGCTTACTTCACTCTGTATAATCAGCTCCAGTTTAATCCACCTCATTAGAACTGATTCAAATGAATTCTTTTTAATGGCTGAGTAATACTCTATTGTGTATATGTACCACAGCTTTCTTATCCATTCATCTGCTGATGGACATCTAGGTTATTTCCATGTCCTGGCTATTATAAACAGTGCTGCGATGAACATTGGGGTACATGTGTCTCTTTCAATTCTGGTTTTCTCAGTGTGTATGCCCAGCAGTGGGATTGCTGGGTCATAAGGCAGTTCTATTTCCAGTTTTTTAAGGAATCTCCACACTGTTCTCCATAGTGGCTGTACTAGTTCGCATTCCCACCAACAGTGTAAGAGGGTTCTCTTTTCTCCACAACCTCTCCAGCATTTATTGCTTGTAGACTTTTTGATGGTAGCCATTCTGACTAGTGTGAGATGGTACCTCATTGTGGTTCTGATTTGCATTTCTCTGATAATGAGTGATGCTGAGCATCTTTTCATGTGTTTGTTAGCCATCTGTATGTCTTCTCTAGAGAAATGTCTGTTTAGTTCTTTGGCCAACTTTTTGATTGGGCTATTTATTTTTCTGGTATTGAGCTGCTTGTATATTTTGGAAATCAATTCTTTGTCAGTTGTTTCATTTGCTATTATTTTCTCCTGTTCTGAAGGCTGCCTTTTCACCTTGGTTATAGTTTCCTTCGCTGTGCAAAACTTTTACTTTTAATTACGTCCCATTTGTTTATTTTTGCTTTTATTTCCTTTACTCTGGGAGGTGGGTCATAGAGGATCCTGCTGTGATTTATGTCACAGAGTGTTCTGCCTATGTTTTCCTCTAGGAGTTTTATAGTTTCTGGTCTTACATTTAGATCTTTAATCCATTTTGAGCTTATTTGTGTGTATGGTGTTAGAAAGTGTTCTAGTTTCATTCTTTTACAAGTGGCGACCAGTCGTCCCAGCACCACTTGTTAAAGAGATTATCTTTTCTCCATTGTATATTCTTGCCTCCTTTGTCAAAGATAAGTTGTCCATAGGTGCATGGATTCATCTCTAGGCTTTATATATTGTTCAATTGATCTATATTTCTGTCTTTGTGCCAGTACTATACTGTCTTAATGACTGTAGCATTGTACTATAGTCTGAATTCAGGCAGGTTGATTCCTCCAGTTTCATTCTTCTTTCTCAAGATCGCTTTGCCTATTCGAGGTTTTTTGTGTTTCCATACAAATCGTGAAATTATTTGTTCTAGTTTTGTGAAAAATACCATTGGTAGCTTAATAGGGACTGCACTGAATCTATAGATTGCTTTGGGTAGTATACTAATTTTCACTATATTGATTCTTCTGATCCATGAACACGGTATATTTGTGTCATCTTTGATATCTTTCATCAGTGTTTCATAGTTTTCTATATATAGGTCTTTTGTTTATTTAGGTAAATTCATTCCTAAGTATTTTATTCTTTTCATTGCAATGGTGAATGGGATTGTTTCCTTAATTTCTCTTTCTGTTTTCTCATTGTTAGTGTATAGGAATTCAAGGGATTTATCCATGTTAATTTTATATCCTGCAACTTCACTATATTCACTGATTATCTCTAGTAATTTTCTGGTGGTGTCTTTAGGATTTTCTATGTAGAGGATCATGTCCAAGGCAAACCTCTTGGACCATTGGTGGGATTTAAATTGGTACAGCCCCTGTGGAGAACAGTATAAATATTGAAAATTTAACTGCCATATGACCCAGAAATGCCACCACTGCACACATAACCTGAAAAAACAATTCAAAATGACACATGCATGCCCCCACCCCAATGGTCACTGCAGCACTATTTATAATAGCCAGGACATGGAAGCAACCTAAATGTCCATTGAGAGATGAATGGATAAAGAAGATACAGTACATATATACAATGGAACATTACTTAGCCATAAGAAGGAACAAAACTGGTTCACTGTAGAATCTGGCAGACAGGGTGAACTATGTCAGAAAGAGAAAAACAAATATTGAATATTAACATATGTATGTGGACTCTAGGAAAGTAGCACAGATAAACCTATTTCCAAGGCAAGAAGAGAGATACAGAAGTGGTTACTGGAAATGTGGACATGGGGATGAGGGTGGAAAGGGGGTTGGGATTAACTGAAAGATTGGGATTGACATATACTACCATGTGTAAAATAAATCACTAGTAGGAATCTGATACAGCACAGAAGTTCAGTTCAGTGCTCTGTGGTGACCTAAATCAGTGAGATGGAAGGGGCTGGAGGAAGGTCCAAGAGGGAGGTGATATATGTACACATATGGCTGATTGACTTCCTTGTACAACAGAAACCAATACAACATTGTAAGGCAACAGTACCCCAGTTAAAAAAACCAAACACACACATGATCATCTCAGTAGACACAAAGATTTTTTTTTTTTTTACCAGACTTCACATCTATTTATGATAAAAACTCTCCAGAAGGGGACAAAGACAGAAACTTACTCAACATAATAAAGGCTATATATGAAAAACCTAGAGCTAACACCATACTGAAAGCATTTCCTCTAAGATCAGGAACAAGATGAGAACGTCTATTCTTATCACTTTTCAACATAGTCTTGGAAGTCTAACTATTGCAATCAAAGGAAAAGAAATAAAGAAATTCAAATTGGAAGAGAAGTAAACCTCTCACTGTTCTCAGATGACATGATACTATACATAGAAAACCCTAAAGATGCTATCAGAAAACCACTGGAGCTCTTCAATAAATTTGGTAAGGTTACAGGTGAGAAAATGAACATACAGAAATCTGCTGCACTTCTATATGCTAATAACAAAATATCAAAGGGAGAAATTAAGGAAATAACTCTTTAACCATTTCATCAAAAAGAATAAAATGCCTAGAAATAAACCTACCTAAGAAGGCAAATCAAGACTGCAAATCAAGAATCAAGATTGCCAGGAGAAATATCAATAACCTCAGATATGCAGATGACACCACTCTTATGGCAGAAAATGAAGAACTAAAGAGCCTCTTGATGAAAAGTGAAAGAGGACAGTGAAAAAGTTGGCTTAAGGCTCAATATTTAGAAAACGAAGATCATGGCATCTGGTCCCATCACTTCATGGCAAATAGATGGGGAAATAGTGGCAGACTTTATTTTTTTGGGCTCCAAAAATCACTGCATACGGTGACTGCAGCATGAAATTAAAAGACGCTTGCTCCTTGGAAGAAAAATTATGACCAACGGAGACAGCATATTAAAAAGCAGAGACATTGCTTTGCCAACAAAGGTCCGTCTAGTCAAGGCTATGGTTTTTCCAGTGGTCATGTATGGATGTGAGAGTTGGACTATAAAGAAAGCTGAGTGCTGAAGAATTGATGCTTTTGAACTGTGGTGCTGGAGAAGACTCTTGAAAGTCCCTTGGACTGCAAGGAGATCCAACCAGTCTAACCTAAAGGATATCAGTCCTGAGTGTTCATTGGAAGGACTGATGTTGAAGCTGAAACTTCAATACTTTCGCCACCTGATGCGAAGAGCTGACTCATTCAAAAAGACCCTGATGCTGGGAAAGATTGAAGGCCGGAAGAGAATGTGACGACAGAAGATGAGATGGTTGGATGGCATCACTGACTCAATGGACATGAGTTTGAGTAAACTCTGGGAGTTGGTGATGGACAGGGTGGCCTGGTGTGCTGTAGTCCATGGGATCACAAAGAGTCAGACATGACTGAGCAACTGAACTGAACTGAAGAAGGCAAAAGACTCATACTCTGAAAACTATAAGATTCTGATTAAAGAATTTGAAGATGAAGAAATAGGTGGAAAGACACATCATGTTCTTGAATTAGAAAAATCAATTTTGTCAAAATGACTATACTACTCAAGCTGCTGCTAAGTAGCTTCAGTCATGTCCAACTCTGTGAGACCCCATAGACGGCAGCCCACCAGGCTCCCCCATCCCTGGGATTCTCCAGGCAAGAACACTGGAGTGGGTAGCCATTTCCTCCTCTAATGCATGAAAATGAAAAGTGAAAGTGAAGTCACTCAGTCGTGTCCGACTCCTAGTGACCCCAGGGACCACAGCCCACCAGGCTCCTCCGTCCATGGGATTTTCCAGGCAAGTACTGGAGTGGGTTGCCATTGCCTTCTCCATACTACTCAAGATAACCTACATATTCAGTGCAATTTCTATTGAATTAACAATGGCATTTTTCAAAGAACTAGAATATTTTAAAATTTTGGAATGGAATGGAACAGAAATTCAAAAGACCCCAAACTGCAAAAGCAATCCTGAGAAAGAAAAATGGAGCTGGAGGAATCAGGCTCTCTGGCTTTAAACTCTATTACAAAGCTACAATAATCAAACAGTATGGTACTGGCACAAAAATAGACATATGGATCAATGTGACAACATAGTAATCCCAGAGATAAACCTACACACCTATGATCAGTTCATCTTCAACAAAGGAGGCAAGAATATACAATGGAGAAAAGACAGTCTTTTCAATAAATGGTGCTCAGAAAACTGGACACATACATGTAAAAGAATGAAATTAGAATACTACCAAACACTATACAGAAAAGTAAACTCCAAATGGATTAAAGACCTAAATGTAATGCTTTGGCAGTACATAACTCTTAGAATAAAACATTGGCTGAAGATTCTTTGACATAAACTGCAGCAATATCTTTTTGGATCCACCCCCTACAGCAATGGAACTAAAAACAAACATAAACAAATAGAACTAATTAAAGTTAAAAGCTTTTGCACAGCAAAGGAAACCATAAGCAAGATCAAAGACAACCCTCAGAACAGTAGGAAGTATTTGCAAATAAAGCAACTGACAAGGGAATAAACAGTTCATGTAGCTCAGTATCCAAAAAAAGCATTAAATCCAAACTAAAAATGGACAGAAGACCTATACAGACATTTCTCCAAAGACAACATACAGATGGCCAGTAAACACATAAATAGATGCTCAATACTGCTTATTATTAGAGACATGCAAATGCAAACTACAACGAGGTATCACCTCACAACAGTTAGAATGGCCATCATCAAAAAGAAAAAAAATCTACAAACAATAAATGTTGGCCAGGGTGTGGAGAAAAGAGAAACATCTTGCACTGTTGGTGGGAATGAAAACTGGTAGAGCCACTGTGGAGAACAGTACAATGGTTCCTTTAAAAATCAAGAACAGAACTACTATATGACCCAGAAATTCCAATGCTGGGCATATACTCTACAAAAACCACAATTCTAAAGACATCTGCACTCCAGTGTTCACTGTAGCACTATTTACAATAGCCAGGACATGGAAGTAACCTAAATGTCCATCGACAGATGAATGGATAAAGATGTTGTGTGTGGGTGTTGTGTGCTCAGTCATGTCTGACTGCGACCCTTTGGACTATAACCTGCCAAGCTCCTCCGTCCATGGCATTTTTCAGGCAAGAATACTGATGAATGGATAAAGAAGATGTGGTACACACATAAAATGGAATATTACTTGGCCATAACACGTGGAACAACATGGCTGGACCTAGAGATTCACACTAAGTGAAGTAAATTAGAGAAAAACAAATGATATGATACATATCAAGTGATAGATATGATATCACTTATATGTGAAAGCTGAAAAAGATACAAATGAACTTATTTACTAAGCAGAAACAAGACTCAGTTCACAAACAAACTTATGGTTATCGATGGGGAAAGGTGTGGCAGGAAAAATCAGGAGTTTGTGATTAACATACACACTGCTATATATAAAATAGATAGTCAACAATGACCTATTATACTCAATATAGTATAATAAGCTATATGGGAAAAGAATTTGAAAAAGATGGATATATGGATATGAATAACTGAATCACTATGCTGTACACCTGAAGCTAACACAATCTTGTAAATCAACTGCTAAGTTGCTTCAGTCGTGTCCGACTCTGTGCGACACCATAGACGGCAGCCCACCAGGCTCGCCCGTCCCTGGGATTCTCCAGGCAAGAACACTGAAGTGGCTTGCCATTTCCTTCTCCAATGCATGAAAGTGAAACGTGAAACTGAAGTCGTTCAGTTGTGCCCAACTCTTAGCGACCCCATGGACTGCAGCCTACCAGGCTCCTCCGTCCATGGGATTTTCCAGGCAAGAGTACTGGAATGGGTTGCCATTGCCTTCTCCAGTAAATCAACTAGACTCTAATAAAATATAAAAAACCTTATGATCGTCTCAATACACATAAAAAACATTTGATAAAGTACAATTTCCACTTATGATTAAAAAATCTCAACAAAGTGGCTTTCAGGGAACATATTTCAACATAATAAAGGCCATATATGAGAAGTCCATGGCTAACGTCATGCTCAACAGTGAAAACCTGAAAGCTTTTCCTCTAAAATCAGGCATAAGACAAGGATGCCCACTCTCACCACTTACTCAATGTAATTTTGGAAGGCCTAGGCTGAGCATTTAGCTAAGAAAAATAAAAGGCAGCTAAATTGAAAAGGAAGAAAACTCCCACTATTTGCAGATGACAGGATATATAGAAACCCCAAAGACTTCACAAAAACAAAATTGTTAGAACTAATTACAAATTCAGTAAACTTGCAGGATATGAAAACAATATGCAAAAATCTACTGTGTTTCTATTCAATAATAACAAACTATCAGAAAGAGAAATTAAGGAAACAAAACCATTTACAGTTGCATCAGAAAGAATAAAACATCTAGGAATAAATTTAACCAAAGAAATTAAAAACATGTACAGAAATCTACTTAAGACATTGATGAAAGAAACTGAAGAAGGCACAAATAAATGGAAAGATATTCCACATTCATGGACTGAAAGAATAGAGTTGAAATGTCCATACTATTCAAAGCAATCTAAAGCTTCAATGAATCCCTATCAAAATTTCAATGGTATTTTTCATAAAAATAGAGGAAAAAAATCCTAAAATTCATATGGAAACAGAAAAGCCCCAGAGAACCAAAGCCATCTTGAGAAAGAACAAAGCTTAAGTCTTCATACTTTGTGACTCTAAGCTATATTTCAAAGCTCTAGTAATCAAAACAGTATGGCATTAGCATAAAACACACACCATAACAGAATATGGAGCCCATAAATAACCCCATGCATATATGATCAATTTATTTATGACAAAGGAGCCAGGAATATACAATGGGGAAAGAGTCATCTCTTCAATATATGATGTAGGGAAAACTAGACAGCCACACACACAAGAATGAAACTGGACCACTAATTTAGATCTTACACAAAAAGTAATTCAAAATGGATGACAGCCTTGAACATGCTTGAAATCATAAAACTCTCAGAAATAAACAGGTGATAAGCTTCTCAGCATAGGTCTTGGTGAGGACCTTTCTGTACTTGACAACACAAGTGAACAAGTGGGACTACATGTAATGAAAAAGCTCCTGCACAGCAAAGGAAACCATGAACAAAGCGAAAAGACAACCTACCAAGTGGGGAAAATATCTGCAGATGTCATATACCTCATTAGGGGTTAGTATCCAAAATATACAAAGAACTTAAAACTCAGCAGAAAAAAAAAATCCAGTTTAAAAAAAAATGTACAAATGATCTGAATAGACTTTTTTTTCCCAAGGAAAACATTCAGATGGCCAACAAGTACATGAAAAGGTGCTCAACATCCCTAATCATTGGGAAAAGGAAATCAGAACTGCAGTATCACCTCATACCTCTAGAGTGTCAATTACAAAAAGACAGTAAGTGTGTCGGTGAGATGTAGAGAAGAGGAAACCTTCATGCCTGTTGGCGGGATTGCAAATTGGTGCAGCCACTATAGAAAACAGCATGGAGGTTCCTCCAAAAGTTAAAAAATTACTCTACTGTTATGATCCAGCAATTGTGCTTCTAGATATTTATCCAAAGGACATGAAAACACTAACTGGAAAAGGTATTTGCACCAAGATGTTTATTGCAGCATTATTTACAATACGTAAGACACGGAAGCAACCCAACTGAATGAAAGGATAAAGAAAATGTGATACATATATCTGTAACTGAATATTATGCAGCCATAAAAAGAATAATATCTTGCCAACTGCAACAAATAGATGGACCTTAGGGAATTATGGTTAACGAACTATTAATTGGAGAAGGAAATGGCAACCCACTCCAGTGTTCTTGGCTGGCAAATCCCATGGACAGAGGAGCCTGGTAGGCTGCAGTCCACGGGGTCGCTAGGAGTTGGACACGACTGAGTGACTTCACTTTGACTTTTCACTTTCATGCATTGGAGACGGAAATGGCAACCCACTCCAATGTTCTTGCCTGGAGAATCCCAGGGACAGGGGAGCCTGGTGGGCTGCCGTCCATGGAGTCACACAGAGTCGGACACGACTGAAGCGACTTAGCAGCAGCATCAGCAGAACTATTAATAAGGCAGACAGAGAAAGACAAACACTGTATGACTTCATTTATGCACAGAATCTAAACCAATGAAGAAAAAACCATGCTCATAGATACTGAGAACTGGTGGTTGCCAAAGGTGTCTGGGTAAGGAGTGAATGAAGGTGTGAAGAGGGTCGAAAGGTATAAGTTTCAGTTTTTAAAAAAAATAAGGGGAGGTGACACCACAGCATGATGATTACAGCTGATACTATTGCATATCTGAAAGCTGCTAAGAGAGTACCTCTTGAAAGTTCTCATCAGAAGAAAAAAATTTCTAACTATGGTGTCAGATGTTAGCTAGACACTGGTGGTCACTCTGCAATATGTACAAATATGGAATCATTGTATTGTACATTTGTAACTAATATATCAACTGAATCTTAAATATTACCTTGCCCCAATTTTCATCTTCATATAAAGTCAAAGTGTCATATATTCTTTTCTTTAAGGCAAAAATGTTGCTTGGAAAAATCAGACAAGTTAACATATCTAGTTGGTTTCAGTCATGAGTGAATTCAAGTAAGTCAAACAAGGATTTGCAGCTTGTATCATTTACAAGGTATTTTAAATAAGTTATTTTTCTCTTTTATTTGTTAAATTGTGGAAGTATGGTAACACATTTACAGGAGACTTGGAAAATACAGAACAAAGTTACATATAGTTCCACTACAATTATTTTAATGAAGTTTAGTTGGACTTTCATTATCCAACTCTCAAAAATTAATAGAATGATAGAAAAACAGGAAGATACAGTGGATACAGCAGAAGACCTAAAAGGCACAATGAACCAATTTAACACAATTAAGATTTATACAATCTTTACATAACAGCAGGATACAAATTCAAGTTCCCACAGACTTAAGCAAGGTGACACTGTAAACATAAAATAAAGTGAAACATTTAAAAAATATGTTTGATATTAATTTCTCATTTAAATGCTTTCTTCTCTGCAATTACCCTTTGTTTTTTCAGTCTTAACATTGGTGAGGCTTTCAATGGCTAAGCCAAAGATCTGTCTTGCTAAAAGTCACATTGCACTTGAAAATATGTGGATTATTTTCAAATATCTTTTTATATTGATTAAGAACATAATTCCACAGTGATAAGAGAACAGACTCTGTATGATTTCAAAACCTTTAGACCATAAAAATTTTATACCATGAAAAGATATCTCTCAAATGATATAAACCACTACATGAGAATCCCATCCTTTACAAATGCTTTTTGAGTATTTAGAAAATAACACAATTCAGTTCAGTTGATCAGTTGTGTCTGACTCTTTGCGACCCCATGAATCGCAGCATGCCAGGCCTCCCTGTCCATCATCAACTCCCGGAGTTTACTCAGACTCACGTCCATCAAGTCGGTGATGCCATCCAGCCATCTCATCCTCTGTTGTCCCCTTCTCCTCCTGCCCCCAATCCCTCCCAGCATCAGAGTCTTTTCCAGTGAGTCAACTCTTCGCATGAGGTGGCCAAAGTACTGGAGTTTCAGCTTTAGCATCATTCCTTCCAAAGAAATCCCAGGACTGATCTCCTTTAGGATGGACTGGTTGGATCTCCTTGCAGTCCAAGGTACTCTCAGGAGTCTTCTCCAACACCACAGTTCAGAAGCATCAGGGATGCTGCAAAATGGGTTCTTATCTAGCCTAGTCTAGAAATTCCTCAAAGACCTTTCTAATTCATTCAATAAGAATTTACAGAGCATACAGTGCATGTCAGACACTCTGGAGTCTGACAATACGGAAGAAAGCAAAGTGTCCTTCTGGAGCACAGAATCCAACAGAGGAAACACACTAGATCACACACACAAAAGTGCAACTCCATTGTGGTAAGATAATGTGATAAATGCTACTGAAAAGAATAAAAAGAAGTATGTAAAAAAGTCAAAGTCTATGCTACTCTAGTATAAAATAACTAAAATAACACTTTAAAAACTCTTCACTTTGGAGATGAAATACTGTGACAGAGTCATACCCCCCAAATTATCAAATGTACCAAAGCATACTTTGAGCTGAAAGCTGAGAATATTGACAATAATAGCTGACAATACTCTGGGTGTTTAGGGAATTCTAATCTGAAGCAGCTCATAGATATAATGATATCCATTCTCCCTGACTCTTCACAAGAGAAACTTCTAAACAAATCTTAGTTGTGAAAAATTGGAAATCACTTAAGACAAAAATCTTTCCTGGTAATTCTCCAAAAAGGTACTCAAATAATTTGAGTCATTTTTATTACAAGTATGAACTTAAATCCCTCCATGATTATGTTATTGATACTTTTGCCAATATTCATCTGCTGCTGCTGCTGCTAAGTTGCTTCAGTCGTGTCCGACTCTGTGTGACCCCATAGATGGCAGCCCATCAGGCTCCCCCATCCCTGGGATTCTCCAGGCAAGAACACTGGAGTGGGTTGCCATTTCCTTCTCCAATGCATGAAAGTGAAAAGTGAAAGTGAAGTCGCTCAGTCACGTCCGACTCTTAGTGACCCCATGGACTGCAGCCTACCAGGCTCCTCCGTCCATGGGATTTTCCAGGCAAGAGTACTGGAGTGGGGTGCCATTGCCATCTAATGCATTTCTTTCCAGACACCACTCCATTCTCCTAAGCTAACAAAGAGCTACCAGTTTCTCACATGTACAGATACTTCAAGGTTTTTATTTTTCTCAGTGTTAAGACGTTTTATGAATTCTCCCAACCTGTTATAAGCAAAAGAATAAACCTCTGAGTATCACCTTCTGAAAGTGAGAATCCCATCAGACTTTCTTTAGATTTAATTCCTTCCCATAACTTACTGTTTCCTCTTGAGCAAAGAGCGAAGTCCCCTATTTTTCAGACAAGAATACTGGAGTGGGTTGCCATTTCCTTCTCCAGGGGATCTTCCTGACCCAGGAATCAAACCTGTGTCTCCTGCAGCTCCTGCATGGGCAGGTGGACTCTTTACAACTGAGCCACCTGGGAAGCCCCAATCATAAATCAAAACCAACCCACTGTTTTGAACTCTGCACCCCGCCCCCCATTAGACAGGAAATGAGAGACCACAGAACCTGTGACCTGGGTGTCAGGGCAGTGGAGAGCAGCTTCGCCCTTCTGTCGCCCTCGGCCACTAGAATAGCACACCTCCACCAGACCCTCCGCTTGTCCCCACTGGCAGCTCTCCCCCCGGAAGCAGGGAGGACTGTGGTCTTCACTGTAACCCCCATTCTGTTATTCCTCCAGGAAGGCGTGCCCTCACCTCACATTCCTGTTGAGGGTACCGGCCTGGGGTGGGTGCCCTCTGCTGCTCGTCCTGCTCTAATGTTCACCGCATGGACTCGCTCTCATCTGGGACCCGCAGCCAGACTCTGAGCTACATGAGGACACATCTTGATGGTAGCTCATTCAGCAGAGGTCAGGTGCCTGCTGTGAGCCAGTGATGTGCTAGGTGTTCCAGAGGTGATTGAACCAGATAGGGCGATTAAACCCTGCCACCAGTGTGCGACAACAGATGGTACAACCTCAGAGGCGGCCTCCCCGCCTCAAATGTCACACTGCTGCAGCACTTTCTCACAGGAATCATCCCCTCCACGTGCATTCACCCTCCAGTCTGCAGGGGTGGAAAGATGCCAGGACCCAGAGAGAGCAGCTGCCCAGGCATGTGGCTCCCCTCTAGTCCCAGAAGCTCCTCCAGGAGCCCGGGGTTAAATGGCCACCGATTGACTAGGCTGCTTCTAACTGGGTTCTTATCTCAACTAAGAGCCCTGATGACTACACTGTCTCATTGTTGACAAAATCACTGGCATTTTAAATTTGGATAAAAATGAGGGTACCGTTAGCTCTGGTGTGAGCTAAGAGCATCCCCTCTGTGCCAGCAGGGACCTTGAGTTTGCCCCCTCTACCCCAGCTCCCCTGCTGCCTCAAAAGGCTGGGAGCTGCCCCACCCACTCCATCCCCTCACCGCACAGATTGTGGCCCGGCTGGAAGAACAAATGAAAGATTCCTATTTTTGAGGCAGGAGGTAGATGCCCCCTGCCCCGACTCCAGAATAAGCAACTGGAGTTCATCTGTGGACAAACTCCAAAATATCAGTAGCATGACAATCAAGAGAGGATGTTGGGCCTTGCCCAGATAAGAAACCACATATTTTTCATTCTTGAAGTCCAGGAAACCTTCCCAACTAGAAAGCTCCTTGGAGGTCAGAAGGGGAATGGTGCGAAGTCTACCCGTAGGCCTTGAGATGCACACCCAGGCACCCATGGGAGGATCCTGAGATACACCAAATACCGGCTCAGAACCAGGCAAATCCGGATGACTGGCCAAAGGAAACCCAGAAGAAATGCCCCACAAAAGTGAATCAAACCACCAGAGGGAGCAGCTCTGAGTCCACCTGTGCATCTATCCACACATACTGTACTCTTTTTCCTTTTAATAAATACTGTCTTTGTAGGAATTGTTTTCTGCAAAGCAAAGGGGCTAGGACCTTATCACTGACCAGCGGTCTAGCGGTTAGGAGTCGGCTCTCACTGCCACGACTCAACCTCAGTCTCTGGCACGGAACTGAAGCCTTGCCTTTAGCCACTACAGGCCAAGACAACACAAGATTATTTCTACCTGGGTACCAGGCCCAGCTTTCTACCATCTCTACAACTGTGAGCCTGAGGGAGAGTCATTAACCTCTCCGGATTTCAGGCTTTATCTGTAACATGAGGAACTGAGGAAGACGATCTCTGAGCCTCCCTGCCCAGGCTCTGGGCCATAGGCATACTGGTATTTTGTTTTTTAGGCACGCAGGGCTGAAAAGCACTGGTGGGGAACTGCTTTTCTGCGCCCAGGTGTAGAGGGTTGCCTTGCCTGGAGAGGGACTACAGAAGATGAAGATGCCTCACCCCGCTGGGCTTTCACCAGACCTCCACAAACCAGGAGACAGTGAGGGGACGCCCCAGCCGCTAGAGAGCAGGCGCTGGGGGTGGGAATGGGGTGGACTGGGAGGCAGGAGGCCCGGGCAGCACAGCACTTCTCTGGGCTTGAGTCTCTTTGTGGATAAGACGAAGTCTTAGTTTTCCCCTAGGCGGTGCAGCTCTGGGGGAGTTGGGGACCCTTTCCTCAGAGATGCCACCCACACCTTTCTCTCCTGCTCAGAGGGCAGCAACCAGCAGTTCCATCCCAATTTTTCGTTTTTAACTCTATGTTCCGCATATTTCATTTTTAAAAAGCTTGCTAAAAGGTAAGATTTTTAAACCTCTGATCCTTGTTAAGGGGCAAACTGTTTACTTCCTTGCAAAAACAAAACAGCTTTTATCGACTCCCCAGTAATGTAGCCTGAACTCCTGGGTTTCCCAGGCCCTTTCTGCAGCCCCACCCGCACCTGCCGCCACTCCAGACATCGCCCTTCCCATTCCAGCCACCCGGCGCGACGTGCGGTTCCAGAACATCCTGAGTGCCACCTACCTTCACGTCACTGCGGGTGCTGCTGCCTCTGACGACAGCAGGCTTCCACTTGGCCCGGAGCTTCTCTCCTTCCTCCAAGGCGCAGAAGCACCTCCCCAGAAGCCAGCTCAGGCCTCGGTCTGCGGAGCTCCCGCCTGTGCGTGCTCGTTGTGCCTTATACACGCATCTCATTGCTCGTTGTCAGCAGCGTGGGGAGGGGGAGGCCTTTGAATTCAGACCACCTGGGCCCAACCTGGCTGCTCCACGAGGTGTGCCCGGGGCCTGTGAGGCAGGAACGTGTGCCTTCACAGAGTTCTGGGACGGATGAGCGGAGGCTTGTTGGACAAGGGGTTCACTCACTACCAGAGAGCCAGGCTCTAACCTCAGGGCGGGGAGCCTGGGGTTGGGGGTCGAGGGTAAGGGAGGATGTGTCTGGGAATGATGGAAGCAAGACCCGCCCCCACCCCCCAATCAGGATCTCGACTTTATGATGTTTTTGGAAGTATGAGGGGTTCACAGTCACCTGCAGGGCTTTTCATTTCTATCTTAACAAGCCTCAGGCTGATGTATTTACTTTAAAATTGTGTTGCAAAGGGACTCCTTTTGGTGAATGCACCCAGGCTTTTCTGCATCCCTACCTAGCTACCTGTGCGGTGGAAGGGAAGTAAGGGACTAAGTCCCAGCTAGCCCTTTTCCAAAGGAAAAAAAAACACGTCCCCACCCTCGCGGCCGCTCCTGCGACGTCCCAGCCCCGCCCAAGGGCCCTGCGAGGTTGGCCCGGAGACCCCGCGGCCTCCGACGGGGCGCGGCTTTCCCAGGCTCGCTGCGCCACCTGGTGGCCGCGGCGCGCGCTGCCGGCCGGGCTCCGGCTCCACGTGGCCTTGGAGACAACAGAAGTTGCTGGACGAAAGTCAGTTTTGGGTTCTACGGCTCCTAATCGGTGTGTGGTAACAGAACTGAGACGTGGGAGGAGACAGACCTACAGCAGTCAGCTCCTATCCTAAAGCTTCCACTGTGTGAACTGGAAGTTACTTATTTGGCAAATGGAGATATCAGTACCACCTACTGGGAGGCCAGGGAAGGTTGAAGAAAAAATTGCCCTGCTTGACACCTGCTGTCAACTCAGTACTTCTCTTTAAGTTGATTCCTTTTTGTCAATAAAGTTGATAAAGGAAGCTACTTTAGCCTCATCCTACAAAGCAGATCTATTTTTTCAACACATGTTAAAATAAATATATAGGTAATAAAATTAGAAAACAAAAATGTCTTCCATGTACATTTGGCAACACCAGTCCATGGGATCAAGCCCAGAACCTGTGCTGCCCAGGGCCCCTCTTCTCTCTCTCTTCTGCCTCCTCCATGTCTACTGTCACCCCTCATCTGTCCTCTCCAGAAGACCCCCAGCTGGTGGGGTTTTCACCTCAGGTGACCCCATTTGCCTAGTAGAGATCTGAATTTGGAAAAATATATTTCACTATCTCTGAGGCTACATGCCCTTTTTATTTCTGGTCATTCCAGGAAAAGAAAAACAAAAACTTTGCAGAGAGCAAGTTTGGCTTTGTTTATTAAAATCAGACTGAGCTCCAAGCCCCTCAATTTAGGCAATAGGAACCCGTTTCTCATTTTTATTCAGCTCCGCAACTAAAGACAGATGGAATTTGCTCTCACATTTATGTTCTCCACCACCCCAAAGCACACAGGTTGTTCAGTTGCTGATCTCAAATTAAACAATGTTAGAACTGCGAATAGTTCATGTACCTGACCGCTAACGTGATTTCCGGAGATCTAAATGCCAGAAGGGAGCCCTAGAGATGATGTGAACTCTTGCCATCGTGTCTGTGCTCAGTAGAGCTGTCTGAACCACACAGGGACATTTCTGGCCAAACTGATTTACAAACACAAAATAATGTTGCAGATCATCAAAGTACAGGTCTACTAAAGCAAACATCACTAATAATTCTCACCTAGGGCCAGTGTTAGGGATTTCTTAGCAGGGAGCTTTTAAATGCCACTGGACAAGGCCAGCACCTTCCCCTCCCCCAGGCTAGGCAGTCCTGGCTCTTTTAAGTCCCATTTGTCCTTTACATGAAAAATAACCGTTGTTTTTGTTGACTGAAAAGTAATTCAAATACATTTTTAAAAATTATGCTGATATAAAAGTGCATAAGAAATGAGAAGTCCCCTCACCCGAGCCACTCTAATGCAGGCGTTCCCTGAAGATGCTTCCCCCACTCACCCAACCTCAGGTGAACATTACTTGTTCCAGTCTCACACCGGGCCAGAGTGGCCAGAGCTGGACTCTAAGCGGCTTCCCTCTCACCGGGATTCGAGGCCACGGCATGGAGGGCAAGGAAGCCACTTGGGAATTCAGGCAGGGCCTCTCTTTACATACTCCTTGGTCCCTAAAAAAAGAGAACTGATGACATAATTCAATAGATTTGGTTGTCAAGGTAAATTCAACTAATGGGTTTTTGTCCCAGACTTGGCTTCCGGGAGAGGCTGGGGAAACCCAAATCCCTGTCATCATCTTGGTCACGGTCCAGAGACCTATTTCTCCCCAAGGTTTAGAGTTTAAGTGACTGCTTCAACTTCTGTCAACCTTAGCAACCATTTCACCATGATTCATGGGTCGAAAATAATGAAGTCCATGAAAATTCTTGTTTTCTGATCCTGGGTTCCCTACGTTCTGGACCCTCCAGCTTTTTGAAGCCCAGGCTTCCCACCCATCTCCACCAGGACAATACTTGATACATTGTGACTTCAGATGCCTGTGGACCAGGCAAGTGGCAGAAACCAGCAGGCCAGGTGGCAACCTGGTGGTGTCGGCTCAAGGGGGCTTGCTTCCTTGTGGGGCTGAGGACCTAGTGTTGCCAGATAATGGGAAAGAGAAACCAGACATCTGGACTTCTGTGAAATTTTCTGGTTTGGGAATGTTGGCAATTAATTCACATTTAAAAAGGTACAGGGTGGCTCAAGGGTGTCTGCGGGAACTCAGTTTGCTACCTCTTGTTCCCTGGGTAGACTACCCTACAGAGGGCTTGGGACAGGGCTGGCTCAGCTCCCCGTTACAGTATTCACCCCACACGCCGGGGCCTGTTCCCATCCAGGAGTGCCAGGAAACATGGTGCAACCTTAACTCTGATAACACGAAGTCCCCGGGCCCACATGACGGCATGTGCTCTTGTTGTTTGCGCTGGCAAAGATGGCTGGCCAGAGGGCACTGTGCTTGTGTAACTCCCCGACCAGGCAGCTTTTCCTACACTGGTCAGTCCTGAACTGCTCTTTAATGGATAAGAACTCTGTCCCCAGCCCCATCCCTGAGAACATCTCTCCGTCCCTCTCCAGCTCCCAGAGCGCTGCAAGCCAGGAAGCAGTTTCACCTACCATTCCGCTGGCCTGTGGCTTTGGTGTTATTTCCCCATTCTTGTAGTTATTGGCTTATATGCAAGGAGCTTATAAAGGAACACACTTGGTTAGCAAGACCAGAAACTGTTCTTCCAAGATCCACTGCAAACGGTATCATTGATAAAAGACCCCTTTTCCAACGTGTGCACTTTGCTAGGTGGTGAAAATGTCTCAGTAGACAACGGACTTTCTATTGCCTTATTTCCCTTGGACTGCGAGGAAATCCAACCAGTCCATCTTAAAGGAGATTGGTCCTGTGTGTTCACTGGAAGGACTGATGCTGAAGCTGAAACTCCAATACTTTGGCCACCTGATGCGAAGAGCTGACTCATTTGAAAAAACCCTGATGCTGGGAAAGATTGAAGGCAGAAGGGAACGACAGAGGGTGAGATGGTTGGATGGCATCACCAACTTGATGGACATGGGTTTGGGTGGACTCCAGGAGTTGGTAATGGACAGGGAGGCCTGGTGTGCTGTGGTTCATGGGGTCGCAGAATCTGACACAACTGAGCGACTGAACTGAACTGATTGCCTTATTACTTCAGGTTACAGACCAGCCTGTCTCAATGATCACCTAGGATATGGTTCAGGGCCTGCTGCTAACTGGAGCTGGGCAGGGGCAGGTACAGTGAAGGAGACAAATGTCAGTGTGTAGTGATTCTCATCCCCTGGAAAGCTTTTCAGAACTCAGGGGCCCAGGAATCCATACTCTGAGAGGTGGTTCTAATTTGACCCCCTTGCTGGGTGGTCAGATAATTAAACAGGAGGCCTTTACCCTCAGGCCCAGGCAGAGCCATTTTACTTCAGCCTCACAAATGGGGAAGGTCTTTTTCAGTTTTTAGGAAATGATCTAAAGCTGACTGTTCTAAAGCAAGCAAATTTAGTAAGGGACTAAGCATAAAACAGGAACACAAGAAAGATACAGTCATCATCACAGCCTTACTGCCAGCTACCAACACGGCCTTCAGATGACACTGCCTCCTCAGTCTCCTCTGTCCGCTCATTTCAGGGCTGGCCGCTCCTCCATCCTCCACTACTAGAGAGGCTTCCTCAAATGCAGATGAGCTTGTCCTCAAGGAAATCCCCCAGTGACTCCTGTTTTTAAGACAAAGCCCCAACCCCCTAGGCTGGCACTCAGGACCCAGCCCCCGTGTGCTCCACTCCTCACCGTTCTTCTAGCCTCAAATGCTCTCTGCCCCTCCTTTGCCTGCACAGTTCTTCAAGTCACGTCCTCGCTCAGAAATCTCCCTGCTCCTGCCCAGCACCCTGGCAGAGTGCCTCCATCGAATCTTCAGCAAACGGTGGCACTGTGTGGGGGATGCGCATGGGGCCTCACTAGTCACTGCTTCCTCCTCAGTTCCTGCAGCACAGCCTTCACGCTTCAGCCTTTCAGCCATGTTACTCCACAATAGCCTGAAGAATGTAAGCCAAGGTGCTGCGTGAAATCTCTGAACTGTCCCCCAAAGAAGGGGGCTGGCCCTTTTCTTCTGGCTAGAAGGAGGAGGGGATGGCAGGGGTTCTGGCTGCCATCTGGGCCCATGTGATGACCGTGGAAATGAAAACCACGCTAAGCAGCACTACAGGACTGGAGCTGCAGTCTCTGACGTTACCAAAGGTCGGTCCTGCCTCAGCCTGACCATCTCCAACTCTGAACGAGAGCAATGGTCCTGGTGGTCCAGTGGTTAAGAATCTGCCTTCCAATGCAGGGGACATGGATTTGATCCCTGGTTGGGGAATTAAAATCCCACAGGGCAGCTAAGCCTCTGTGCCTCAACAGGAGACGCTTCCATGCTGCAACTGGAGAGAAGCACCCCGCTCACCCCCCTGCAACTAGAGAAAGACCATGCACCCTAACAAAGAACAACAAAAAAAACACCAACAAAACCAACCATGGAAGAGAAGACAGACTGTGCTTAAGCCACTGTATTTTGAGAGTTGTTCTGATAACCGAGCCTATTCAAACCAGCATTCTCTGTTCTCCCCATTTCTGCCTCATGCCTCACACCCTGAGTGACCCAGGGGTTCAAAGATGATTCGACTGTCATCCTCACTGAGGGCTCATCTCAAGTGCCCAGAGGACTGACCGAGACACCATCCCCTCTAAAAGGTCACGGTGAGTGGTCTCATGGTAGCGACTCTCTTTCACATCTGTGTTTCTGGCCCCTGAAATAGAATACGCGGTGTAAAAAAAACACCCACAGCTGAAGGAAGAAGAGAATATCTAAAATAAGTGTTTTCCATCTCAGGAAGGCCCGATGAGCCTGTCTGGGCCAAGTCTGTGCCCATCTTCCAGGTGAACACTGAGAGTCCCCCTCTCCCCAAAGCTCAGTGTGCTTCCTGTGCTTAGAGACCCTGTCCTGGGAAGATGGTCCAGGGCTGCTGCCATCCTCAGATGACCTCACAAGAGTTCAGAATCGCTGCTCTGGAAAAACTACAGTTAAAAAATTTGTCTTTAAAGCTCAAAAATTACTTACTTGCTTCCCATTAAGGTAGCTCCTTAACATTTTTAAAACACAGGAATATCTTTTAAAAAAAACAACTTGCTCAACTTTACCTGAGCTGGAGCCTTCTTTTGTCATTTACTTGAAATATAAACCTGGCCCTGGAGATGGATCTATCCTAAAAACCAGTGGTCACTGATAACTCTAGTTTCCAGGTGGGTTTTAGCAGCCCTGTTCTACTCGCTGCTCCTTGGCAACATTCATGCCAGTGCCAGGTCAATAACTGACGGATCGCTTTCATCTTATTTAAGAAGTAGAGACATAATATGCATTTAATTTCATTCAATAAATCAATGCCACATAACTTAACCATCTCTTAGAAAATTTAGGAGAAAGCAAAGGTCAGACATGGAATTACATGAATGCATTGTGATGCACTGGAGATTAATGACTGCGCCATGGCAATCAGGAGTTGTAATTTAAATGTACCACAAGAAGAAAAGCAAAAGTACTGTAATTTATTGCTGTGTCTATGCTTCCCAGTACAGCTGTAATATTGTAAGCAGCTACAAAGTGCCACCTTCTGGTTTAAAACTGTGTAACATCTCCTTTATTTCTTTTTAAATGCCATTTTTTAGTGGATGTATAAAGCAACAGCAGCAGTTATAAAATGTTGTCTGAGTACTTCTGAGAGCTCAAAACAAAGATCTGTGTATAGGCTGAATAAAAAGATGTTCAATTAATAGTGCACATTGTGTTAACTTTAATTAACATCTTCTGTTGGAATTTTCGTGTAAACCTTAATAGAGATGTGACTCACAGAGACCAAAAGTAAAATATCTTTTCGTTTCACGGCTTAGTGAGGTGGTCTGCATTCTTGCAAATGATTTCAAAATACAAGAAATGTTGCGAGTGGGTATTAGGCATAAAATATTACATTTCCTTACAGAAGGAGCAGCAGGAAGACAGGGAGCCTAGAGAACACCCTGTCACCACCTTTCCCAAAGAGCTACACCCCCAAGAATGGCAGTGGAAACCTGGCAGCAAGCCACCCTTACAATTCTTTTTGGTTGTTTTAAAATACAAGCACTTCCTGACGTTTCCCTCCCCGGCCCGTGAGCCGCACTCCCACTTGGCAGAATACAAGCCCACATCCTCTTGCTGAGTTTTCCCTTAGAATTATTTACAGGATGCCTACAGAAACGGTACAAACTAGTAAGAAATTAAAGAGAGTTTGCATTTCCAGACACGCTCCTGTGGTGAAACAAGCACACCACGCCAATTCTGAAGACCGGTCCAAAGCTAAGGTGACTCAGGAGCAGATGCATCTGTAACCGTAACCGCTGAGATGGGCTTCTCGCTGGCTGTGGCGGAGTCGCTGACTCTGTCCTCCACCGTGGCCGGGGCCTTGGGAGGGGGGGGTGTCACGTCCACAGTGAGTGCGGAGGCGGTGTCTGCCCGTGCAGTGGTCGGGACGGGGTCGGAGGGTGGGCTGCTGGCAGGTGGGACGGAGGACAGCAGGTCTGCGGAGCCTGCCGCGGGAGAGACCTCTGGAACCAGAGGGAATGACGGGAGGAACTCGGACGGCATGGGGAGAGGTGCAAGGCCTGGTAAATTTCGGGGAGGCAGGGAAGGAAGAGGTGGCAAACCTAGGACAAAAAGGCAGAGATCACACATCCTCCCGGCACAGAAGGGCAACAGCCACAGTCACACAATCATCTGCATTTGCCTTTCACTAAGGAAATGGAAGCTGAGGAGCAACAACACAAATCACCACCTCTGATTATCCTTGGCTGGAGGCTCGGACAGAGTTAAATATTCACCACAGGACCAGCTGGCCAGAGGAAAGGTTCCTTCATGTGACTCAGCCCAGCTCAGGGAAGAAATGATTCTCCCAGCCAGGATGGGCAGGAACCCATCTGCCTGCAAGGCAACACACGGAGTGCTGAGCAGAACTCTGCTCTTCAAGCAAACGGTAGGTTGACTCTCAGCTGCACTCTGGACAGACAAGAGGAACAGGAGACACCGGGGCCAGGCCTGAAGCCTGAAGTACTCGGCCTTTTTTCAAGCCCTCTGATTGATAACTATTTATAGTATACTTGGTAGAGTTAAGAATTTTAAAATGCAGAATGAAGGGAGACTATTATATCTTCAAGAAACAAAAGGAAGGCAGGTTGTAAAACAGGTTTTGGGCAACCTGTGGCCCAGTCTGTCAACCTGGGGAAAGGGCAAAGCCGAAAGTCTAAGAATACAGGGCTACCCCCCCAAAAAGACAAAGGGAATGCTAAGACAGTAACATTAGCCTGAATTTACTGACTTCATTTGTTTTTTAACCCATTGTGCCAAAAAGCAAAAAACAGGTTAATGAGGACAAGTAATGAATAAATACAGATGGTAAGTGTTACAACAGGGGCTGTTACGATCTAAACAGAAACATGACAATGTATACCATGATGTAATAAGATCATTCACTGACATCACTGATGGGCCCAATTCTTGAGAACAGCAATGAAAAGTCAACCCTGATGTGTGGCCATCTCAAAGCTAAAACTACTCTGGGTAATCATTAACCAGAAAAGCAGACTCGTGGGGACACTCTGCCGCTTCAGTTTCATCAGTGCATAAAATCTGACTGTAAATACTTTGAATATCTGTGAACTTAACTACTTGTAGCTAAAACCTTGCAGTTTTTATTATAAAAACATTAATAATGAATATTTCTATAAAGCAATTATCCTTCAATTTAAAAAATGAAGAATATTTATCAAGTAGCAAGCGCAGCAAGCCCAGCCAGCCTGAGCCACGCAAAACACAGGAACCACCAGTCCCTGGATGGCAGCTGCCCAAAATACAGGGAGAATCACAGGGAGTTCATTCACTGCCACCGGGCGAACTGCACACCTCCCATCCCACTCAGCTCAGCGAGGCCATACCGCTGCTCTTTATTTCTACAACTGGCCTTTATAGAGCCTGAGCTGTCAGGGGCAGGAGGGAGAGGAAGGGAGGGACAGGCAGCCAGGCAGAGGAGCATCACAAAGACATTTCTCCTCTTCTTTTTCAACCCTTTTAAATAAAAAAGATTAATTTATATCTGAAGCAGCTGAAGTTTGTTAAAGAATCTGCCCTTGCAAGAAAAAGACTGAAATAGAGGACTGCCTTTCCTGGATAAAACTTTTTATTAGACAGAGTCCTATGGCAAGATGGGCAACATACCCGGGTTCACGAGTTCTGGTAAGCTGACGCCTGGCACGACAGGCGGGGTGGGTAGGTTGAGATTGGGGAGGACAGGCAGGCTCGGGAGACCGGCTGGTAAAGGCATCAGACCTGAAGAGAAGGCAGAGAACAAAAGATAAAGTGCCAATGATAAACCCTTGCATATTGAAAAAAATACCACCCACTTCGAAGTGAAAATACCAGAAGTCCACTTACCCTGTGGCAGTTTTGTACCATAACTACAGTAACAACAATAACAAAAACCTCTCCCCAGTGAAGCATCTTTCTGTACCTAAGTGATTACATGGCTAAGCGAGTAAGGGTTAAAACAAACCTCTGAACCCAAGGGCAAGAATGATGCCGGCCTAAGTGTCTTAGAGAAGAAGCTGATTTATCTCAGCAAATATGGGACTGATTTTCTTTGATGGTTGAGGTTTACACTCTCTCAGCCTTTTTTTTTTCCTTTTCCCTTTTTATTTTTTTTTATCCATTGGGTATGTTTATTCTCATTTAATAGGTTTGAGAAAACAGGGATTTAGGCAGACTGTTGGGCTCATCTGGACCACAAAATTAGTTTGTATTTTAACAGAGGTGTGTCTGATATACACATACACACAGGGCTAAGAAAAAAACACTGTTACTGTTAGACCAGTAGTAAAACACAGCAATTCTCCACTTTTTCTCTGCCCATCCCTGATTTTCCTTCACCAGAGACTACCAATTTTAACTCTTCAGCTATTTGTTACTGTACTTCTTTCTAAGTGACAAGTTATACTGCTTTTTTTTTAAACCAACATTTCTGTATCAGATCTTGATGTATTCTCCATTACATATATACTCCTTTCCAATTCTGCTAGGGTTACCTAATAATTTGTTATTATTTGTATTCAGTGTTTACATAAATATGACTGACTTTATATGATGACTAACATTATTCACAGTTGACTTAATGCAGTGTAACTTCTGAAAACTTTTCTTTTTCCGGAGGCTCATAATTGCCTCAATTTTGCTTCCTTAATTAGAAAAAAAATATGCAGACCACTAATTCGTCTCCAGACTCTCTAACACCTAAAAACCTCTTGACCCTATATTTATAAATACATGACAATGTATCCATTTTCCTTTCTAAGACATTCCACCTGAACTATCATCTTTAGGCATTTCTTGTTGACCTCATGCTGTTCTCCCTTCTTCTCTGTTATACGGTTATATTTTAGAACTTTATCATCACTCTTTAAGTAAAATAAAATGACCTCTTCCCCCATCGACAACAGACTCTACCTGTCGACTTCCCACTTTAAAAGACACCATTACTTTTCCAGGCACCCGCCCTGCCATCCTACCTTGTAAATTGCACTTTTATGCCATCAAGGCTGATAATATTGACACTCAACTCTGTAACCGTAATTAAGCATTCTCTTAAAAAGATGAAAACCATAAACAGCATTTCCATTATGATTATTTAAATGTTATTCAATAAACCACCAAGCTTTGTGCTATGATTGGATTTCCTTTTTTTTGGCTCCAAGATTCTGAACCACAATGCGAATTAGAGCGACACTGAAATTGAGTCCACCTTCTTACACTCCAACCCTCGGTCAAAACCCTGCAGTATTTTACATTGTTTGGTTATCTGAAGGATGTGTTCCTCTTACAACGTTGTTTTTTTTTTTTTTTTTTTTCACTTAAAGTTTCTGATCGTCATAGTTTTCTGTTGTGGAATGAAGAGATGTTTGCCTTCCACTGCATATCCTTAAGATCTTCAGCTTCTGACTGATCCTGTTTATAATCCAGTATCATCTTCCCGAAATTTACTATTTATGAACACGGACCATGAGCTTGTACATTTCTGTCCTGAAAGTTTTGACAGCCTTCCCTTGTTATAATACATCCTGTTCGTCCCGTTTTTAAGGATGCACAGCTTCTTAAATATTGTAGTGGGTTTTAACTGAAGTTCTCGGTTCCCGGAATCGCGTATTTCCTCTTCCTACACTCAGGAGGTGTCGGTGCCAGTTCAGGGGATCGGAGGAGAGCAGACGGCGGAGAGGCGAGAGCGCAGCGGTGGAGGGAGACCAAGCACTCTCGCGAGACAGCGGGACTGCTCACCCCAAGCTCCATGGTGCCGCGGCGCCTCCTGGGAGTCGGCCATAATGCAGGCGGCATCCCCAGGGCTCTAAAAATGTACCTGCAAGCGGATGTTGAGAACGACGGAGCCCGCAATGTAGAAATACGGGAAGTTCATGCGCAGCTGCCAGGCCAGCTCGAAGAAGGCGAGCAGGGTGCGGGAAAGCCCCTTGCAGAAGACCCCGTACGGGCTGGGGGTCACGGCCGGGCTCGAGGCCCTGAGGGCCAAAGATGACGGAGCCGCTGTGGTGGCCATGGACGCGATGTTGCCGCTAGCCCGGTGCGGTGCCTGGAACCGAGGGTGACCGCAGACCCCGCGGACCCCCAACTGATGGCGATGACCTGGAGGGGCCGGGGGCTTAGCGGCCTCCGGGCTAGCACTCCCGCCTCACGCAGACCCCTTTTCCCTTTTTAATTTCGGACTCACAGTTGCTAATAGAGAATCCCTATGTATGTTTGTCACTCAAATTTCTCAAATATTAACATTTTATCACACTTGCTTTATCATTCTGTGTGTGCTCACATTTGGTTAATGGCTTAGTATGTCTGTGTAACAGCATCTTTAGCCATACAATTAAAGGCTATCACAAGCCAACTATACTTGATTACTGAAATAATATCTGATCCCTACCTGAGAGATAAAAGGACTTGGTCTTCACTGGGAACAATAAGCGAAATAAACAAAAATCTCACCTAACATTAGAGTTACTGAGGACCCAAGCAAGGAGTGCTCGTCTCTAAGATACAATGTCGTATTCATTAAGCACTGACCAGAATGCCCTAAGTAAGGAAGTGCTGATGAATGGAACATCTACACACTCCTTATTCTGGCCTCAGGCTGCTTGGACGCAAAGAGGATGGTGGGCTAGGTTTAAGGAGCCCAGGGCTCAGCAGCTGACTAGCTGGTGACTGCAGCTCATTGCCAATTGCTCTCACTTATCATGAACTTACAGTAGAGATAAAATGAGAATGAAACAAGTAAAAAGTCACCACATAGGGATAAATTTTTTTCATTGTTTCTAAGATGTAAAATACCAGTAAAGCTATTATTATGTTACATGTATGTCTCCTGCGGCTTACCTGGTAATGTAGTAGTTGGGTTCATTGGCGGCATAGATGTGAGGGACTGGTTTACTTGTGGTGGCAATAATGGTACCGTTGGTACACCTAAAATAAAAGCACAGCCTTTGAAACATTTCAGTTGATAAAGAACGAGCAGACCATCGTGGACAGTCTTCAGTCCCTTCCCTCCCACCACGGTCAGGTCTTCCCTCAGTGAGACTTCATTCAGTCAGCTGGTCTCTAGCTGTGTCACTCCACAGCTCATCCACCTGTTCTGCCCTCTGCTCTTTGCAAGGGCTGTTAGTAGAGCATGGGCCAAGGGGGCGGGGGGCTCTTTACAGAGCCCACCCCAGCTAAGTAACACCAGGTATGAGTTTCACCCCTGAGAAGGGCTGGATTGGAAAACTTTTGGAATTTTGGAAATGAGATACAAAGATTCCAGTCAATCTTTACTGGGATCCTGACCTAAAAGGTCATGTAACCCTATATGCCCCGTGAAACAGTGAATGCTGGTCTGTGAGAGAGAATGATGTAGATAGCCTGAAAGAGACAAGAGCATGTGGAGCTCCAGAGATGGGGAGAATGACCTTCCTGAACCTCCGTTTCCTTCTGGCCTTGGTTCTGTGACATGCCTTTGAAGCCTAGTACATTTCCATTTCTACTGATGTTAGCTTGAGGAGTTTATGTTCTTTATATTCAAGTACCTCTTAGGATACCACCTAATAAAGGCTATCTATTAACGCTTACCAGCTACTCAAGTGCGAAGTTTCACTGATATCCAAACAACAGTAATACTGCACATGGATCTTGATTTTGTCTTACAGAGATCTGCTTAAAGCCAGAATGAACTGTGCCTAAAAGTATGAAGCAACTATTTTCAGACAGTTTTATAAATTTAGTTAGTCACATATTTACTTTTCTGCGGAAACTGGAGGCATGAAAAATCCGAAGGGAGTTCTTTGTTTTATTTGATTCTCAAAGGTGTTGGATGGTTGGTTGGTATGTTTAAGTCTTTCAAGTTTGGGGGCAGGGTGGGCACCTGTTATATGTCAAGACATTGTTCTAGGCACCAAGGAACTTACAGAATAAAGAAAATAAAAAAATCACTACCCCCAGTAAATTTACATTCTGATGAAGTGCAGAAAAAGAAAGGGAGACAGGAAGTGTGAGGAGGTCATATCGATTAATGCCATTTCAAAATGATATATTCATTTTCTGAAAATCCAAATTTTTCAAATCCACAGTGAAGTTTTTTTTAAAAAACACATACTTTTTATGTTTCTACAGTTACTGTTTGGGCTACTTTTCAGCAATATAATCAAAGCAAAGATTGAAAAATAAATACCTAACAAAAAGTGGTTTCTCATGTCACAATGCTAAATTTACTTACTCAAAGTGAAAATGCTGATTTCTTTCAATCTCCTTTAGGAATTTCTGATTTATTGATACCTCTTTTACTATTCAATAACCCATTTCTCTACAATGTAATAAGACCAGGAATCTCAGTACATGTGCTTATAAGACAACACAAGTGTAACTGTCATGTATGAGGGCAGATTTAAAATAGAAACTGCAACTTGAAGACACATCAGCTATCTCCTGAAGCCAGAAGCGCTCTCATACGCACTGGAACCTCACTGTAAAGCCAGGTGAGAGCCATCAGACACAGACTTGGTTGCCGCCTTGGGAAGTCTATTCAAGAATAAACTAAAGGACCATTTCTTATATCTGATGGGATATAAGTGAAAAAACTCAATCTCACAAAAAGGACTCAAACATTACTTGATGAAATAAACTTTAAAATCTCTTCCAGATATATCTATGACATGATACTGATGACATTAATATTTAATTTCATTTAGGAAATATTCTAAAACTAGACTGTGGTGATACCTGCACAACTCCATAAATTTACTAAAAATCATTGAGTTCTATACTTTCAGTAAGTAAATTTTATAGTACACAAATTATACCTTGATAAAGCTGGGAAAAAATTCAGCAAAGAGTAGGGGGTAGGGATGAATGTCATCATACTGATAATTGGTGAAGGTGGGTGGTGGGGGTCTGTTGTACTTCTCTTTACACAAATGAATATCTGTATTTATTAACATTCATCTATTTTTGAGTATGTTTCAACTTTTTAATTTTTTATAAAAAATAAAAATTTCAAACTTATCTTGGAAAACAAAGACTCTGAAAAGATTTGGGATTTCAACCGAGGGGACAAGCTCTAGGGACCATTGTTGACCTTAACTGCATCTTGATGGGTGGTTTTACGTCCATTCCAGAACAGAGTGGAATATGAGCAGATCTGGAGACAAATATTAAACAAAAGAGCTCAAGAATAAACGGATACTATAAAATAAAATGAAACCATGGCAGTGTTTTATCCACTTATTCAACACTGATTGAGTATACAATATACTCTTGGTATGATGAAGATATTTAAAAAAAGGAAAGGGAAAAATAAACTATGTCAACATACCAAGTTAAGAACTGTATCATGTGACCAAGCAATTCTAATTTCTGGGTATATAATCAAGAAAAATGAAAACATATGTCTATGCAAAAACTTGTACACAAATGTTCATAGCTGCATTATTCAATAATAGCCAAAAAGCAGAAACCACCCAAATGTCCATCAACAAAATGTGGCATACCCATGCAATGGATTATTTAAACATAAAAAGATAAAGTATTAACATATGCTGTGACATCAATGAACTTGGAAAACAGAACACTATTCAAGGTAAAAGAAGCCACAGAGAAAGGTCACAGACGACCACACAAATTTTATGAACTATTTAGACTAGAAGGAGAAAGTAGATTAGCAAGTGCCTAGGCCTTGGGGGACTGGGGGAAACGAGTGACTGCGTACAGGATTTCCTTTGGGGCAGTGAAATGTTCTAAGCTGAGGTGATGGTTGCAAAACTCTGCAAATATACTCAAAACCCCACTAAATTGTACAGTTGGAAATGGGTAAACTATATGCTATGTGAATTACATCTCAATAAAGTTGTTGAAAAAAACCTAAAACATGCAAAAATGGAGTATAGCAGGTAGAACAAGGAGTACAGAAAAAGAAGAGACAGGAACATGTCCCCTGAGCAAGACTGAGCCCCTAGGAAAGGAATGGTAAACTGCTCACTTTTGTATCCCCAGGGTACACTAGTTAGGGGATATGCAATCGTCTGCTGAGTAAATAGAGCAATTAAACAGAATTTAAAGGTAGAACACGGAGAAGTCCAAGGTCTAAAACTGGCTGAGAAGAGGTTTAAACGCATGTGATGATTTAGTACCCACCAGCTTTCAGACAGGGCCTGTCAATGCAGAGCACGGTTACAGTTCTCAAAGTACACTGGAATTAATTTTTAAAATTCTACAGCTTGAGGCAGAAAAGAATATCATGTAAAACAAAGCAGACTGAAAACAGAAATCTTATTTTCTGCATACCTGTACTGAGAACATTACTGACAGCTGGTGGAGTTGAACTAATAGAAAGTCCAGACAGACTCTGTTCAATTTCTGTAGTTCCTGGTGGTGACAAAGACGGGGGATTGACTGAGGACAGCTGGACCTTCCAAAAAATAGAAAGAAAAAAGGAAAATTACTCAAGTTTACTTAAAATATACATATTGGCTCTCACTGATCCTACTGATACTTTTTTGATCATGTACAAACCGTCAAAAGTTTTCACCTGGCACTTTGGCTTTCAGATACTCCTTCGTAATTTTGAAAGGCGCCGAGGATGTCACGCTGTAGACATCTCCCCATCCTGTCACTTCTGGTCTCTTAACACATGGCATCTAGCCCGTCACACACACTGTTTTAGCCACTTCAACACCAGGAGATTCTTTCTTCTCCTTCCTAGCCAAAATGATTACACTCAACCCTTAAAACACCACTTTTTTCTTCTTCTCTGATTTCTCAGCCAGATTTTTAATTTTCATTGTTCATGGAAGAAGTCAGCTGAAGTCTTAATACCATGAATGATTCCTTAGAAATTTCGTATGATGTCTAACGTCACGAGTCCCCCTTATCTTTTCTCATCAATGAATGAATGTGGGAACTAGATCTCTACCTTCGGGAGCATGGGGTAGGGGTATGAATGAATCTATATGGACTCTACAAACGGGTGGATGGGTGATTTTCAGATTTCACCCCTGAATCCTCCGTCTTCCTCCAGCTCCAGTGTCCTCCGGCACTTTTCAACACGACCTGTATTACGGTCCTTCTCCCCAGCTGCCATTTCACCATCTGGTTTCCTGACTGCCTGTGGAGCCTTACGGGGCAGAGAGCACTGACTGGGGCGGCATGTATGATGGTAGGAGTCTGAATATGTAACGACACTGGCTCTGGCCGTGAGCCAAGGGGTGGGGTGAGGAGAGGTTACACATTCCCACGGCTCCTTTTCACTTCCTCTAGAATTAGGGATGGCCCAACCATAAACCATAAAATGACAGCAGCCCTTTCCTTACAACCACAGCATCTTCTTTCTGATTGTTTGGTTTTTATTTAGTCATGCAGGCAAGAGTTAACTGTCCTGTAAGGCCTGCACAGGAAACATTTTAAAAGCCCCTAAGCCTGTACAAATACCTCTCGTACTCCTTAAATAGCCTCACGTTGATCATGTAATTGCTCCCATACCCCTAGCTCTCCTTGCGTTCTCAATCAGGTCTCTTGAAATCGTAAGCACCACCTGTCATCACTGTATCCCGCAACAGTCACCCTCTCTCACCAGCAGGTCGGCATCTGCATCCCTGCCCCAGCCCAGGACATGTTTGTTCACTCCTCCCCTCACCCGACTTCTCCGCAGTTCCTCACACAGCTGCCTGAGCCCGCTTTCCTGACGCTCTGCTTTCTCCCTTTGGGCGTCTCCTGACCATCCTTTGCTAAATCTCCTGTCTCTGCCTGTCCATTTAAATACTAGGAACGGTCAGGATTCCAGCCTTGTTCCTCTAACCCACCCAAGCCCAGTCCGTTGTTTGTTTGTTTTTTTTTTTTGAATCAATGTCCATTGGGTAAATTACCCTCTCTATGTTGATGATTCCCAAATCTGTATCTCTAGCCCTGCTCTCTTTCCTGAAATCTAGAATCAGAGGATACCCATCTAGGTATCCTACAAGAACTTCAAATCCTACACGTCAGTATTTAACTCATCTGCCCAGTTTCAGTAAGTGCTATCACCACACACATCAACTCATCTCGGTGGAAAGTTATGACATAACCAGGCAGTAAAGTTACCTTACCTCTGTAAACCCATCTTTAAGAGGAGTAATTGGTGTACCGGTCATCTGTCCTGGAAGAGAAATTTTCTTTCCTTCTTCAAATGGGCGTGTAGGTATTCGATGCAAATAACCATATCCAATGCCACATCCTAGGCTGAGAAAATAATTTTTTCTTTGAAGTTATTGTTATCAATCACAGCTTATGTTTCTTTAAGGTTTTGAAACAAAAAAACACATCTCCATTCTTTTAAATACTATCTCTTATCAGAGGTCTCATCTGACCACCCTTTATGAAAAGCACGCTTCCCTCTACCACAGAAACTAACTTTACTCTCCTTTATTTCCCTTCAAGTATTTATCTCTATCCAGCACACTGTATATTTATTTTCTGTCTCCCCCAGTAAAATGTTAAAGGGGCAGAGACCTTGTTATGTTTACTGTCTTAACGGTTCCTGGAACATGGCAGACACTTACTGATTATTTGCTGAATGAATGACATAGTCTTTCTATTCAAGAGCTCCAAACACTCGTGCATGCTAATGACATTCACACATCCCATAGGTCTACTTTAGAACCAACACACATCAATCCAAATGAATCCAGATTTCTTCTAATTCAGCACCCTAAGGCTGCCAGTGACATTTTTCTAACTAGATACAATCACAGTGCTTCTTTCCAATCCACTGATTCCCCCAATTCTTGCTTCCCTTTTCCCTTTGGAGAACTCCTCCCCAGTCACTGTGCAATGCTGGTGGGACCGTCGTCAATCAGCGCCTGTCCTGCCCCAAATTAGGCGTGTCTCATGACCAGAGCCAGGCCAATCTACCCATCTTGCTCAGGACCGCAAACCTTAGGAGTGACAGAAAAAACAAATGGCTATATCCCTTCACTAGAATACGGATGAAACTGCCAACTAGTTCTTCCTTTCTAAGGCCCTATTTAAGACTTTTCACAACTAGGTTTAAACTTATGTTTCCATCACAGTTGCTTATACTTTCCCAAGTACTTGTTCTGAGTAGGACATGTACAGATACCTCTGTGCCTATCCCATTAAGACATCTATTATTTCCATGGCTACTACCACCACCACCAAAAGCTGAGAAAGCAGTTTCTTATCTGAATCTGATTCCATAACAGTGCTTCACATTACAAAACTACTTGTTTCCTCACTTTGTCTCCCTTATACCATCAAGCTGCAATTTTTACTCAACTGGATCTCAGACTGATTTCGAAGAAAGAAAGATGAAATATACCGATCAATAAAAGCCTTTCAGAGGTAGATGCATTTAAAAACATTTAAAATGCATTTAAAATTTACTTATCAATCAAAAGAACTAAGTGGTGGTAGAGAAGGCACTTGAGGCAAGAGGGAGGCCCTCCAAAAATTTAAAGACAGCCGAAGAATGAAGCTAAGAAAAATTCTGTGCTGTAGTGAATGCAACATGGTCAGCCTCTGAGGAAGGAATGAAAACCAGAGACACACATATACCAAATGGTGGCAGACTGAGGAAGGAGGTGTATATGGGCCTGTCCTAAAGCTGATCAACAGCACAAAACCATGTCAAAAGGAGAAATGTCTTCTACAGAAAAAGAGAAACTGCTAGTCTAGAAAAGAAGGGTGCCAAGAACAAGCATGTAGCAGTATTTAGTCAGCATAACTAAAAATAAACAAACTAGTAATGTTTTTTGTTGTTGAACTTCATCTAGAATCTCTTGCTTAGGACACGATTTCATGCACACCAAGCAAGGTGGAGGTAGTAATGGGATCTAAGAATTCTAACTGGAGAGGAGGCATTTTTCTATCATAAACTGAAAATCCACCATTTATAAATACAGAAGTTTATTTGCAAATTTAGTTTATATGATACAGTCCCTCTAGAATGAAATCATTTTGGAATACCTTGAGAAGACCACCTTTTTGACAAACCTGGACATTGGAACACCGTAACTTGATCAAGTATGGGCCCCAGACAGGCCAGATTCTCTGTTCCATTTTCTTAAATTGCAGTAAGTCAGCATTCTGGTGGCGGAATACATTCAGCTGGAGAATCTCAGGTTTGTGGGTTAGGGTACTGTGAGCAAATGGAGGCCTTCTCTGTCTGCATCAACTAAGGTCATCCTTTACCTGGCAAGTACTACAACTTTTACAAAACACTGGAAGAAGTTGCCAAATCCTAGCCTTTCTTATAAATCTAGCTTATGCTCAACAACTCCTCAAATTTAAAAAGGTTCTTAGAACTTTCGAAATAATGAAAAATTTGTACAATTTAAACAATAAAAGACCTACAGATATAATATTAAGTAGGAATGCTGTGCTTTGACTTTTTGAAATTAGGAAACTGACTTGAAGAAAAGTCCCAGAAAACTGATTTTATAAAATTTGCTTTTCTGTTTGGCTTGACCCTCTTCTAAACTGCTTTTTGCTGTTTCAATTTTGTCTACATTTTAGTGGAAATTGGTCTGTTCATTTCTGAAAGCCAACAGTTTCCTTCAAGTGCTAAGAAATTTTCCCAGCAGCTAGAGAAAGTTACACTGTATTGTCCCACTGCTGAGGAGAGACCTGGGAAAATAAAACTGAAAACTATTTTACTAAAATAACAAAATGAAAAAGTTGGTTTGTGCTTCAGTTCAGTTCAGTTGCTCAGTCGTGTCCGACTCTTTGCGACCCCATGAATTGCAGCACACCAGGCCTCCCTGTCCATCACCAACTCCTGGAGTTTACTTAAACTCATGTCCATCGAGTCGGTGATGCCATTCAGCCATCTCATCCTCTGTCGTCCCCTTCTCCTCCTGCCCCCAATCCCTCCCAGTCTTTTCCAATGAGTCAACTCTTCGCATGAGGTGGCCAAAGTACTGGAGTTTCAGCTTCAGCATCATTCCTTCCAAAGAACACCCAGGACTGATCTCCTTTAGGATGGACTGGTTGGATCGCCTTGCAGTCCAAGGGACTCTCAGGAGTCTTCTCTAACACCACAGTTCAAAAGCATCAATTCTTCGGCGCTCAGCTTTCTTCACAGTCCAACTCTCACATCCATACATGTCCACTGGGAAAACCATAGCCTTGACTAGATGGACCTTTGTTGGCAAAGTAATGTCTCTGCTTTTGAAGATGCTATCTAGGTTGGTCATAACTTTCCTTTCAAGGAGTAAGCATCTTTTAATTTCATGGCTGCAATCACCATCTGCAGTGATTTTGGAGCCCAAAAAAATAAAATCTGACACTGTTTCCACCGTTTCCCCATCTGTTTCCCATGAAATGATGGGATTAGATGCCATGATCTTCGTTTTCTGAATGTTGAGCTTTAAGCCAACTTTTTCACTCTCCGCTTTCGCTTTCATCAAGAGGCTCTTTAGTTCTTTGTCACTTTCTTCCATAAGGGTGGTGTCATCTGCATATCTGAGGTTATTGATATTTCTCCCGGCAATCTTGATTCCAGCTTGTGCTTCTTCCAGTCCAGCATTTCTCATGATGTACTCTGCATATAAGGTAAATAAGCAGGGTGACAATACACAGCCTTGACGAACTCCTTTTCCTATTTGGAGCCAGTCTGTTGTTCCATGTCCAGTTCTAACTGTTGCTTCCTGACCTGCATATAGGTTTCTCAAGAGGCAGGTCAGGTGGTCTGGTATTCCCATCTCTTTCAGAATTTTCCACAGTTTATTGTGATCCGCACAGTCAAAGGCTTTGGCATAGTCAATAAAGCAGAAATAGATCTTTTTCTGGAATTCTGTTGCTTTTTCCATGATCCAGTGGATGTTGGCAATTTGATCTCTGGTTCCTCTGCCTTTTCTAAAACCAGCTTGAGCATCTGGAAGTTCACGGTTCATGTATTGCTGAAGCCTGGCTTGGAGAATTTTGAGCATTACTTTACTAGTGTGTGAGATGAGTGCAATTGTACGGTAGTTTGAGCATTCTCTGGCATTGCCTTTCTTTGGGATTGGAGTGAACACTGACCTTTTCCAGTCCTGTGGCCACTGCTGAGTTTTCCAAATTTGCTCACATGCTGAGTGTAGTACTTTCACAGCATCATCTTTCAGGATTTGAAATAGCTCAACTGGATTCCATCACCTCCACTAGCTTTGTTCATAGTGATGCTTTCTAAGGCCCACTTGACTTCACATTCTAATATGTCTGGCTCTAGGTGAGTGATCACACCATCATGATTATCTGGGTTGTGAGATCTTTTTTGTACAGTTCTTCTGTGTATTATTGCCACCTCTTCTTAATATCTTCTTCTTCTGTTAGGTCCATACCATTTCTGTCCTTTATGGAGCCCATCTTTGCATGAAATGTCCCCTTGGCATCTCTAATTTTCTTGAAGAGATCTCTAGTCTTTCCTATTCTGTGCTTATGAGTTAAAAAAAAAAAAAGGACTAGAGTTTGTGTACCATGCTCACTAAATTGTGGTTGGCTCTTTCCTTTTCTCGAGAAGTTTTACTATAAACCAGTAACTTATTTCAAACTAAAAACAATGCTTACAACATATCTGACTGGTAAATTTAAGCAGTTGTAACTTAGTCTAAAAAAAGTGACCTTACCTGCCTTCTCCACCCCATGCAGAATTTGGTGTAATAATCACTTCTCGACAGTTATCAGTGTCTGTATTATACACATAAAGTTTCAATGGTTTTGCTTCATGTGTTTCAATAAGGCTGAACAGATCTTCAGACTGCAAAAGCATTACAGAAGAAAAATGTTTTTGTTCCTGAATTTTTGAATAAGTAGGTCTCAAATAGTAGATATCAAACCTAGTTAATATTTAAAACAAACAAACACACACTTAAAAGAACAACAACAACAAAACACACACAAAAACCAGATCCTGGGCCCCGCCCCTAGGCATAAAAAGCATTTCTTAAATCAGTATTATTAATGCCTACCTATACAACGCAAGGCCTCATGTTCAGTTCTGTAAGACCTAGTCAGTAATTGAGTAAAAGTTTTCCACACCCAAATTCAACATATTCTGCTTTCTTCCTATTATTAAGAGCTGGTTATCTGGGCACCTTTTTTTCCTGTCATTTGTAATTGAGTAATACATATTTCCATTAGCTAACAGACAAGGAAAAGGATCCAACTAATAGAACTAAGCCAATTTTGCTACCTTAGAAAAAGAGAAAATGAAATCAATAATCAAAATGAGGATTTAATTTAATCTTGAGGTACAAGAGACATCTTCCATATTTCTGTTTAACACCCTGGAGCATAAGCTATCTTGATTAGCAAAGACCTAAATTTCAACTCTGAATGTAAAATATGCAAATATACTTGAATTTATACATTAATGAGAAAATGTTAAATTATTTTTAGTATTAATAAACAAATTAATTACCTCATTCATGACTGTATCTGCTCCAATGATATAATCACTGTGAGGTCTAAGACCAGCCAGTGCTGCAGGAGAATTTGATTCCACTTCCTAGGATGAAGTGGAATAAAACCTGTTGTTATTGTTTAGTCACTAGGTCTTGTTCAACTCTTTTATGACCCCATGGACTGTAGCCGGACAGGCTCCTTTGTCCATGAGATTTGCTAGGCATGAATACTGGAGTGGGTTGCCATTTCCTCTTCCAGGGGATCTCCCTGACCCAGGGACCGAACCCATGTCCCCAGCATTGGCAGGAGGGTTCTTTATTGCTGAGCCACTAGCGAAACTTCCCCATTAAATTACTGTATATAAAATAATCTTCCAAACTGTATAGTTCAGTCCTTCATTAGAGTAATTTAAACTCTATATTTGTCTTATTAGAGACAATGTCAGATCAGAAGCTATAGGATACACCTATTTAAATCTCCCAAACATAAAAAAACCCAACAATATTTTTATAAATATTTAAAATATTTCTGCAGCTATTTGCTTTAATTTAACTTCTTCTAATGGATAAATCATTAGAAAAAAATTTTAGGCATTATATTTGCTTTTCTTTCTCAAGCTGTTTTTCTTTTTTATTAAGACATATTTTAAAAGCAATTTTGATTTTCAGAAACTAAAAGTAGCCTAATAATAATAATAGCCCTACAGTCTCCCAAATTGGAAACAACCACTATTAAAACACCTTTCTACACTGTTTCTTAAACTGCTAACAGCTCACAGTTGATACATACCAACACATGCCAAACGTTTTCATTTGCCCCATCAAAGCTGCAGAAACGAATGCTGACTCCCAACAAGCCCTGGCCACCCCACATGTTACTTGGTGTAACTGAGGTCTCTCGCAGCTCCAGTGTTTTACTACTGTAGATAAGCATCTTCACAGGTTTTTCAACATTTGCTTTCAGTAGATCTTTAAGAGTATCATTGTCTTTATTCTGTAAACATAGAAATTTTTCTTAATAAATAAAAATCTAATGCTAATTAGCTTAAGCATACAATGGCCCTATTGGAGAAATAATAACTAATGTAAATAAAATATTCAATAAGTAGAGGTTTCATTAACACTCAAATATTCCTCAAAGTAAAAGAATGTCAAGAAATTAGGAACTTATGTTAGTGTAACCGAGTAGGACTCTACAGGGCCTCTGGACAGGCCTTCCTCCATATCCTCTGCTGTAGCTCCTCTCTCAAGTACCCAGATTATAGGATCTCATGCATATTTCCTAAGTTTTTCAGATGCTAAAAACTACCACCAAAAGCAAGAAACAATGACTTGAAGATTATAAGCAGGTAGCCACAGACCTTCAACCACCAACCAATCAGGGAACTGTGCATGAGTTGACCACAACCCTGGGATACCCCTCCCTCACCTTGACTTCAAAAATGCTTTGCTGAAACCCTTCAGGGAGTCTGGGTTTTTCTGAGCAGGAACCACCAGTTTTCCTTGCTTGGTCCTGGAATAAACCTTTCTTTGCTGTACACTCTTAACATTTCGGTGTTGTTTGGCCTCACTGTGTGTCAGGCACACAAACTTGTGTTCAGTAACATTAGCAACAGCTTCTGACTTTTTTCTAATAGAATTATGGAATTTGCAGCCCAGCATTATTTGAAATGATCCAGGGCTTCAACGATAAAAAACTCTAAATACTCCACAAGAAGACATATTACTAACAGAGTTGGAGTGACTGATTTTAAAATCTAAAACATTGCTGGAGTTAAAGTTTAATTTTGGACTTTACTCCTCACATATACACTTAGTACAAACTGGTAGGAAATAGTATGTTAAATATTTCACTATGTAAATGAATAAAGGCCATTGTGTAAGAGATGTCAGTAAGTAATGAACAAAAACTTAGACTGTTGTGAAAAACCTACCAAACAGAATCTACTGTCATAAGAATCTACTGAAATTATAATACAGTTTCCTTCCTATTGGACTTTCCTACATGTAAACTAAAGCAACTTTTAAAACTGGTTTTAAGTCTGCACTTTTGGAACACATCTCTGTCTAGTTTTATAACACTATTTCTATATGAGGGGACTGAGTGACAAGAAAATTGGCAAGTTATTTGAGAATGAGTCTTTACTAAATCATTTGTCAATAACCTACAAAAGTCTGACATTTTTGAAAAAGCAACAAAATCACATCTTTCTGCTTAAAAAATAAATAAATAGAAGTCTCCAGTGTCTTTCTTCCTCCCCCTAAACTAATCACTGGAGTGTGAGGTGTAGTATTCTATCAATATATTTGACATTCTCACCTTTACTAACACATGGTTATTTTATTGATATCATACTCTATGTACTGTTTGTAACTAATGAATAAATAAATATCCATCTCAGATAATCTGAAAAACTCTATTTTCAAAAGATGACAAAATATCATAGGTGAAACTACAAAAAGCTGAACTTACTAATCTTGAACCATTAATAGAAACAATAAAATCAAAGAATGGCTCCAGTCCAGCTCTATGTCCTGGGGAATTTTCTTGTACCTGTGAAAACAAAAATGAAAAATGCAAAGCTTAATTATGAATTAAAAGCTAAAGTTTAATATCTATCACTTCAGTTAAAACAGATTAATCTCATTTAAGAGAAAATATAGGTACTCAGTAGTTTTCTCATTTCTCTTATCTTCCAGATAATGTCTCTGCAGCTCCCTAAATTCTACTCATTCTTTAAACTCATCTCATGTATGAGGTTTTCCCTCTGGTTCTATTTCACATACTTTCCACTTTTTAGGGGGTGGGAGGAGACAATGCTCCCAGCATTTAGCACACGACATAGCAGACAGTTAATCATCACAACCAAGTGGCAAATTCAAATTAATTTATTCTATTTATCGCATGACTACTACTAGCAAGGTACCATTTGGTTACAAAACTAATGTAGGAACACAGCTACTGTTAGGAAAACATTTATCTGCTGAGCAACAGGCAAGAAGAAGGGGAGACAGAGGACACACGGACCTCTAATAACTGTAATACGAAAGCCAACAGGTTGAGAGTCACACGCACAAAGTTCTAAGGGAGAGGTTAAATCTGAGTGAAGAAGTTTCCTAGGGAAAAAAATGACATTTGAATTGTGCTTTAAAAGGAGGGTAGAACTAAGGAAGGATAAGGGGGATGAGAAAAAACACCTGAAAGCTGAAAGAACAATATGAGTAAAAACCCAAAAGAATGAAAAATGAGGATACTGTAGCTAGCTGGAGACAACAAGGTGGGAGGGGACAGAAATGAACTATGTGCAACATTCTGTGCGAATCAGCAGTTTTCAGGCTTTCATCAGATTCTTAAAGGGTGTCTCCATGACCCAAATAAAGTGTTAAAACAATGGATTTTTGCAATTCTTTTATTTTACAGGTGAAGAAATCATTTTAGGACTTGCCTATGGACGGAGGAGCCTGGTAGGTTGCAGTCCATGCGGTCGCAAAGAGTCGGACACGACTAAGCGACTTCACTTTCCCTTTTCACTTTCATGCATTGGAGAAGGAAATGGCAACCCACTCCAGTGTTCTTGCCTGGAGAATCCCAGGGGGAGCCTGGTGGGCTGCCGTCTATGGGGTCGCACAGGGTCGGACATGACTGAAGCGACTTAGCAGCAGCAGCAGCAGCATGGTCTCAAAGTAGGGAAATGGTAGGGATGAAATTCAAAAGTTTATCTTATTAACCATTAGTCCAGTAAGAAGGATGGAAAGAGAGAATGGAACTAGACTTACAGAGGATTTTACTTGGAAGATTAAGATTTACCTAGCTTCTCAACAACTCAAATGTTTAGCATCTCAAATTTGAAATGCATTAAAATAAACTATTAAACTTCCTAAATCCGCAATAACACAAATATCAGGAGCTAGTAATGGCAGTGATATGACAAAAGAGCAAAAACTTAATAGAAACAATTTTGCATTTCCTCTAAAATATTTTCAAAATGTTTTAAGAATTTTTATTCTGCTTGATGTTACTAAATACTGTCAAAACTATCCCATGAAGAGAGTTTGCATTGATATTTGTAGGCTGATCCTCTGTAATAGCCCAGTTTTAATAATCAATTCTGAGGCTAATGCAAATAAAAGATTCACATCCATCCACACACAAATCTGCAGCTATTCACACAGTAACAAATCATATGAATACTTTCAAAACAGAACCCAAGTTGTTCCCAGAATATGTTCTTCTAATACCAGACTTCACAAATGAGACTTAATCTTGAACTGATGATACATTCATTATTTTTGAATTAATACTACCTTTTATTCATTTAAAGCCAAATTATACTATTATTGCCTCCAAAGAAGTAAAAACTAGATTTTCTTCATTTGTCATAGTAAGGAATAGTTATAAAAATGGCTCAATGTTTAACTTACTAAAACTGATCTTGCTTTAAGTAAAATTTCCTGCAAATGTGGGACTAAAACCATTTTTGTAAATTAAACAAGTTAAATATCAAAAAGATTTATTATTTAAAGGTGTTGGTTCTAATAATCAGTACATACCTGCTAATTTTCTTTATACCCTTTTCTTAAATGGGGCTTATTTTATATTCCATATTTTATCAAGCAAAATGTCTAGAACCCAAAATGGCACACAGATTTCTCCTTAAATGGCAACTCAAAAAGGGAAAGGGTGGCTGCCTAGAGCTGCTATAAGAACCGAGAGGTTGAGTCACAGCTAGCTGGCAAAAGGTCACGATCCTCTAGGTGTAAAATGCCTGTCTGTTAGGTTCCTATCATTTAGGTGTGAAATGCCTGAGGTGTGAAAAGAAGATAGCTACTGTAGACCCTAGAAGGCCCCTCAGAGAGGAATTTCTCATGTAATAGGGTCCACATCTAATCAAATAATTCTCTGATTCAGAGTGTTTCCAAATTACCACTTTTTTTTTTTTTTTAAAGAAACCAAGTAGTCCGTTGATCAATTTCAGACTTCTCCGCTGAGGCTGCCAACAGTTTACCTTTACCAATACCTTTGTAATGTCATCAGCCTAGAAAGGTGATCCCACACACTGATTCTTATCGTGCCACCCTCTAAGTATCAAGTTTTACCACTATCTGTTTGAAACAGAAAGTCTCCAATACCATTAGGATTATTCTTCCCCAGAATTCAAAAGATTCAATAGCTAAATTTGGATTCTAACATAAATAAACCAAGATAATCCTTTCCCTAGTTTTCATTTTCATCTACGACAAACATCAATCTGTTTCTAATGGACCCTGAAATTAATTTCTTTCCTAAATTTATTTACATTGTTAGTACAACTCTGGCAATGAGGTATTTTACTTAACTATGGCTAGGAAGCCAGCAGAGGGAGCCCTAGAAAATGCTCTCTTTGACCCTGTTTAAAGCAGAACTTCCTACATTTTATAGCATGGAAAATAAACTCTACAACACCGCAAATTAAACATCCACACAGGCAAGTTTCTCTGGCAATATTATCCACTGATGAGACTCTTTCAGGCATCTAATCTCTCAAGCATTAGATTATCACTCCACTACCTTGTCCCCTGTGAGAGATCTCTTGACTGTTGATTCATCGCCAGCTTCCTGAACCATCTTAATTACAAAAGAAAAAAAAAAAGAAAAAATACATATACCTGGCTCCATGGGCTAAATATCATGGGCCAAATATCATGCAAGTTTAAGATGGATAAATTAAATCTGAAAGTTTAATAATTAAGATTTTACATGACTTTGAAAAAATGTACAGTGAAAAGATAAAAGAGTTTTAGAACAAAAACCCTCTTGATTTTGAGTCATGGTTTGCCTACTTAATAGCTTTTTGAGCTGGGAAAAGTTTACCATCCTGGGTCTCAATTTCCTCATTTGCAAGGAAGAGAGAACAACATCTACTTTGGAAGAATAATGTAGAGATTGCATGAGTTTAACTTCATGAAATGCCTAGTGAAGTCTCTGACATATGATAAGAGTCATACAAATCTTAAGTTCAACTTTCTATCTCCACAAACTACCACCTGAGGGCAAATTTTTTTAAGCTATTAATTCCTGGACACTGCATTATTTTTCTGGCTATGTACTAATTCTCTCACTCCTTAAAAAAAAAATAAAAAGAGGAAAAGACACAGAACATTAGTTAGCTAAGAGGAGACAAATCATTTTCTTAATGTTGTCTCTCAAAACTCAAATCCGTATGGATAGCAGATCTAAACATAAAAGGTAAAACAAAGAAGCTTTTAGAGAAAAACAAGAGAACATCTTTTGGATCATCAAGTATGAAGACTTCTTAAACCAAACACAAAAAGCTAACCATAATTTTTTTTTAAACTTGACAAACTTTACTGAAACTATGAACTTCTGCTCATCAAAGACACAATTAAGAGAGTGAAAAGATATGCTACGTATTCAACAAAGGAATTGCATTTAGAACAAATCCCAAACTACTACAAATCAAAAAGGAAGAGTGAAACCACAATAAGACACCACATCACGTTCACAAAAACTGCTAAAGTAAAAAGACAGTAACAAGGATTGGTAAGGACGTAGGGAAACTAGAATCCTCACACACTGATGGTAGAAATGTAAAATGGTGCAGCCTCTGTGGAAAAGTTTTGCAGATCCTCAAAATGTTAAACACAGACTTATTGCGTGACCTAGCATTTTCATTTCTACGTATATAACCAGGAGAAATAAACATGTCTGTGTAAAAACCTGCACACAAATTTCATATCTGTGCTATTCATAATAGCCAGAAAGTGACAATAAGCCAAATGTCCTTCAACTGATGAATGAATAAACTAAATGTGGTACTTACAGAATGGAATATGATTTGGCAATAAAAAGAAATTAAGTATTAACACATGCTAAGACATGAGTGAACCCTGAAAACACTGCGCTAAGTGAAAGAAGCTAGTCACAAAGATTATATAATATGTAATTCCATTTATAAGAAATGTCCAGGATAGGCAAATCCACAGAAAGGAGATTACTAGTGACCAGGGGATGGGAGCAGGGGGAACAGAGAGCAGCTGCTAATGGGTATGTAGTTTCTTTCTGGGGTGATAAAAAGGTCCTGAATGAAGATACTAATGATGGTTGCACAACTCTGTGAATATACTAAACAACCACTGTACTGTAAAGTTTAAAACATGATTTTAATGGTATGTAAATTATAAGCTCAATAAATCTGTTTAAAAAAGAAGACAGACAACTTAAAGAAATGGAGAAAAGGTTTTAGCAGATACTAAACAAAAGAACAATGGACTGGTTCAAAATTGGGAAAGGAGTACATCAAGGCTGTATATTGTTACCCTGCTTATTTAACTTACATGCAAAGCACATCATGCAAAATGCCCGGCCAGATTAATCACAACCTGGAATCAAGACAGCCAGGAGAAGTAACAACTTCAGATATGCAGATGATACCACTTTAATGGCAGAAAGTGAAGAGGGAACTCTCACCTCTTTATGAAGGTGAAAGAGAGTGAAAAAGCTGGCTTAAAACTCAACATTCAAAAAACGAAGATCACAGCATCTGGTCCTATCACTTCATGGCAAACAGGTGGGGAGAATGTGGAAACAGTGTCAGATTTCATTTTCTTGGGCTCAAAATCACCGCAGATGGTGACGGCAGCCATGAAATTAAAAGACGCTTGCTCCTTGGAAGAAAAGCTATGGCCAACCCAGACAGCATATTAAAAAGCAGAGACATTACATTGCCAACAAAGGTCCGATGACTCAAGGCTATGGTTTTTCCGGTAGTCATGTATGGATGTGAGAGTTGGACTATAAAGAAAGCTGAGCGCCGAAGAATTGATGCTTATGAACTGTGGTGTTGGAGAAGACTCATGAAGAGTCCCTTGGACTGCAAGGAGATCCAACCAGTCCATCTTAAAGGAAATCAGTCCTGAGTATTCATTGGAAGCACTGATGTTGAAGCTGAAACTCCAATACTTTGGCCACCTAATGCGAAGAACTGACTAATTTGAAAAGACCTTGATGCTGGGAGGGATTGCAGGCAGGAGGAGAAGGGGACAACAGAGGATGAGATGGTTGGATGGCATCACCGACTCAATGGACATGACTTTGAGTAAACTCCGGGAGTTGGTGATGGACAGGGAGGCCTGGCGTGCTGCAGTCCATGGGGTCGCAAAGAGTAGGACGTGACTGAGCGACTAAACTGAACTGAAGGGTGTGACCAGAAAGGGAAAGAATGCTGGTTACACGAGTGTGTTGTTTCTGAAAAATTCATCAGGCAGTACACTTACGTATAAAAAGTCTTAAGATATGGTCCTTCTATCCAAAAAGTAGAAATGAAATCACAATCTTAAGAACATACACCTAACACCTCACCTACAAGGGACACAGTTTGAAAGCCAGCAATTAAGTCTAAAAGGACTGAGCCCAATGTAAAGGCCACAAAGTAACTTGCTCTAACACTCATTCTTTTTAACGACATAAAAAGAAACACTTCTCCATAAGCACTCTAGAAAAAACAGCTACAATACGCAACATGGCATTTGCTACACATTTTATACTCTTCCAAGAAGCAAAAGGTGAGTTTATGACAGAAACTGCATAGTGAAGGGGCAGCCATCTCTACTACATAAAAATAAATTAGCACCAGTGATTGGAAGCTGGATTCTGAATCACCAACTATACATAAATAATCCCTAATGTGGATTCACTCAATCACTACAGGCAGTTTCAGTGGATTCTGAGATCGATTTAGTGAATCATGACAGAACTGACAAATGTCAAAATAGAGAAGTACCAAAAACTCAGCCTTAGTAAGGGTCACCCCAGGAAGAGTCTGTACCCATTAAACAGCCGCTCCTCGTCACCCCAGACCCTGGTAACCACTATCCTAGTTCCTGTTTCTATGGATTTGCCTATTCCGGACATCTCATATAAAATCATTCAACATGTGATCTTTGTGATTGACTTCTTTGTGTACAGACCTAATCGTTCCACACTGGGTTGATTTCCAGTGAGGTATTCATCTCTTTACTTTGCACTTCCATCTAAAGGATACAGAACTAATACCTTAAAGCAAGGAAAGGAAACCACACACTACTTTCTGAACACAGGATACCACCAGACGAGCTGTTTTATAAGCTTATATGCAAAGATATCCAAGCTTCTGGCTGGTATACAGGAGATGTGGGTTCGATCCCTGCATCAGAAAGATACCCTGGAAGAGGGCATGGCAACCCCCACTCCAGTATTCTTGCCTGGAGAATTCCACGGCCAAAGGAGCCTGGTGGGCTGCAGTCCATGGGGTTGCAAGGAGTCAGACACGACTCAAGTGACTGAGCACCCATGCACGCGCTCACAATTGTGTGGTAAATAATTTTGAAACAGACTAGAAGAGTTCAAGGCTCACCTGTTAAAACATTTCTTCTCACATGCTCTACCAAAATAACTCAAAAGATATTGCTCTCCTGATTCTGACCCTATAACTTGTAACATATAGAGCAATTAGAAATAAAATTCGGATAACTAAATGAAGTAAAAACCCATCACTATATAATAGCTTTCTAGAATAGATCTGTAGGTTAGAAAAACGATATTAAAAGAAATCAGTCTGCTGCAAAAGAAACTAAAACTCTGACAACATGCCACCTCCTTTTATACTCTTCAAATATCAACTCAGGTACTTGTTTCTTAGGGAAAGAAAACTTGCTTTGTGACCTCAGGCAATAATCTCTCCTGTTCCTTTTCTTTAGCTGTACAGTGAGGAGGCTGACTAGATAGTTTTTAAGATCTAATGACTCAGCAAGAAAGAAGTCTCTTGCTAAGCTATCTACTGATTCTATAGTGTAGATCAAACTCAACAAGATCGTTTTAATCATATAGACTTTTAGTCATTTTAGTTCACGTGTTCAGTAACAAAAATGGCAAAGCAATGAAAAGAACACTGGCACTCATCTGTCTTTTAACATACAGATATAAAATTTCCTCTAGAACGAGGATCTTCAAAAATTAAGCACATTTATAAAAGAATGGGTCAGATCTGATCCAAAACTTAGAACAGCATTAAAGTACATGGTTAGGTACACGGACAAAAGTAGCTGCTGAGTGACTAAGTGGAAATACTATTTAAAATGTTTACAAGTTTAAAGTATTGTCACTACAGTAGTGGTTCTCAATGGGTGACAAAATACTGTAAATGCTCATAAAGGCACCAGCTAACATTTATTGAGTTTTTAATCACATTCCAGACCCTATGTTAAGTGCTTTACATGGAATATGCCATTTAATCTTCAAATTAACCAATGAGGTGGTGGATGGCACAGTTTTAATAAACAATGTGCTCAATGTTTTTCCAAAGTATTTTCATATACACTATTTGATGTGGTTTTTAGTTTTTTAAAAAAGGCATTACTACTGGAGGAGGCATTCCTACTCTCCCCACTTTTCAGATAAAAAGAACAAAGCTCAAAGAAGTTCAAGGATTTGTCCAAGGAAAAACAATGAATTGGTGGAATGACACTAGAATCTAGTGATTCGTGAGGGTGGTTTCCAATGGTCGGTTAGGATAGTTTCTCAATGTATCCATCCATGTCCACAAGGTTCCTTGTTGCCGAAAATGTGCTTAAATGCCTTCTCACTAGTGCTTAAAAAAAACAAACACACAAGCAAAACCCAAAGAACCCCAGCACCATTCTCTTCATGCTGTAGTAAATTTATATGCAATGTCAAAAGGAAGTACAGTCTCCCAAAGTAAGTCCTTTAGCTTTGCATATATTGTGGAGAAAAAAATGATCTTACTTGATAATCTACAGCTCGCAAGGCAAGCTACAGTCAGATTCTAAAGCACATGTCAAATCTTTATGGATATTTTCTACTTAGATTGCTACCTGATATTTTACTAGTGTTATCAAGCAATATAATTAACCATTTTGGTAGAATATTAAAGCCAACAAAATGAATATACTGATGTTAGTGGTTTTTCTAAGTTCAATTCTTATGAAAACTTCACGGTAATTATTTAAAAGCCCTGTCAATATTTGACCCAGAAAGCCACTAAAGCCAGTTCTGTGTACTTTACTACTTAATGTCCAGAGCCAGAAACCATAATCACCCACCAAGAACAGGTCTCTCCAAACGAGGATCCTTAAGTCCATATGTAAGAATACTCTTCATCATAAAAAATATATAAGGGTATACAAACAACATGACGGTATTAATTTGTTTGAGGCTTTTTAATATTGGAAAAAGTTTATGTTCAATGATACTGACAACTCCTAAAAGTGTCCTAAGGTTCACCTACACTGTATTTCTTATAATGAACAAAACACTCCTGTGTGCCTGTGCTCAGTCACTCAGTTGTGTCTGACTCTCTGTGGCCCCATAAACTGCAGCCCGCCAGGCTCCTCTGGCCATGGAATTTCCCAGGCAGGAATACTGGAGTGGGCTGCCATTTCCTTCTTCAGAGGATCTTCCTGACCCAGGGATCGAACCAGCATCTCTTATGTCAGGTTCCTTACCACTAGCGTCACCAAAGCTTAAGTAAAACATTCAGGGAGGAGCCAAGATGGCAGAGGAGTAGGACGGGGAGAACACTTTCTCCCCCACAAATTCATCAAAAGAGCATTTAAACGTCGAGTAAATTCCACAAAACAACTCCTGAATGCCGGCAGAGGACATCAGGCACCCAGAAAAGCAACCCAACTCTTCGAAAGGAGATAGGAAAAAATATAAAAGTCAAGTAAAACATTCGTAATAAATGAAGTATTCTGATTCTACATTTGAAAGCAAAATATGTTTATGAAACAATTCATAGCCTTTTACTAGCAGAGGTCAATTTTGGGAGCAGGTTAAAATCTTTAAATGGTGCTTATAAAACTTTTTTCATTATAAGATCATATTTGGAAAATATCAAATAACCCACTGTTTTCTTTTTGCACCCATTGTTTTCAGAGTGAGTGAAAAGAGAAGGGGCTAATAGTGAGATTTTTATGTTTTTCAAATGGGGGTATGAGTTAAAAAAGTTAAATACCGTGTTAGAATAAAAAAAATTATGACTATGAAATAATGGGATTTCATTTTCTCAAAATAAGAATGAAGTTGAAATCTTGCAGGATGTAATGTAGATTACTTAGGTACCATTAAGAAAGAGCACATCTATATAACAGTAGATATGGTCTTGGTATTGTTTTCTATAGAAATAATTTCACTTACTGTCCCTTTATCCTCTAAGGAGAATACCTAATACTGCCCAGTATCCAGCAAATGGCTCAGAAGATAGAGGCCTGTTATTACACTAGAGCCGCAATTCATCTCAATGGCCTTTCCTTCAAAACTTCCATCATCTCAAAATCTCTCTCGGAGGAAATTATAAGGAATAGTGAACATGACATTTTCCATGTCCCCATACTGTTGTGAACATCGGCTCCAGAATGTCCTCAGATATCCCCCATTTCAAAGAGTATGAAGTGCAGAGTAGAATTAATTTGAATATTTTAATTTAGAAACATCTTACAAGGGGCACCCATAAGGCAACTCCAAAAATTCTGAAAATGGCCTTGACGGTTTCACTTGATAACAGAAAATCTAGGCAAGAATTCTCTATTAAATACAGTTACTTCAACTGTAGTAACTTCTAACAAGGCTGAGAAGTCCTGGCTAACATTTCTCCTGCTTTATGTTAGGATTAGAGAATGGGAATAAAAGTGGTATGCATGGTGAACACAGAATCAGACCCAATCCATATGGAAATCCAAAATATAATGTTATTTTTCTTTTCTTTTTCTTTTGGGCTTACCACGCGGCTTATGGAGTCTGCCAGGAAATTTCCTATAACGGTGTTTTTAAAAGGAAGCTTCTCACCAAATTTTAAAATCTTATACTGGTAGTCCACTTTAAAAAATAATTTTTATAACTATATTTTTAAAAAATATATAAATATTTCAGTCACTGTGAACATGTTGGGAAAATAAAAGAATAAAAATGTTGCCATCCACCAATTATCCTTTTAATATCCTGGCTTTTTAGCTTTCCATTTTCCTGGGCACTTGAATGTATATGCACATACACATACATGAAGGCACATCTATGAACCCACAGTGTTTTGAAACATAGTTTTCACTGAATGCATAGCATTCCAATTTGCAGTTAGGCCCGAATTTATTTAACAGTTCCTCAGCTGTTGGATAAGTTGTAAAGCTAACATCCTATGATAACTTTTGGCCGTACTGTAATATACTTAAATATGTTAAATTACTCAAAATCTTTGTGAAACATGGCTAAGGGGCAATGTTAGTCACAGGAAAAAAAAAAAGGATGGGAAAAAATTTTAACAGTAGTTACCTTTAGATGGTAAGATTACAGGTAATTGAGGTTCTTTGTTAAACTTTTTGAACTTATCCAAATGATTTCTAATACACATGCTGATAATCAGAAAACAATGTAGCAATTTACTAAAATGGAGACCAATGTTTATATAACTAGACATTAGAATTCACTAATATGGGGAAATACAATTCAGTGAAGATAAAAGGTAGCATTTAAGGTTGTAGATAAATACCTGTAACAACAAAAGACTAGAAAAACTAAGTGTCTAACACCAGGGGGTGGTGCTTAACCAAACTATATTACAACAGATTCACTAAGGAGCTAAGAGAAAGTGAGAAGCCAATCTCTGTGTGCTGCTACAGAAAGACAGAGACGATGCTCTTCCACATTAAGAAGACCAGGATGTTTAACAGTATGTATCATGTGATTCTAACAGTTATAAAAGAAAACAGAGTTAAAAGTTGGGGATGGGGTGTTGATTGTTTTACATGCATAAAGCACTTTTGAAAGGATACATAAACTGTATCGGTCACTTCTAGGTTAAGTATGGAGAGTTGGGTATGTAATACGATCACAACATGAAAATGTGCATTAATACATAAAAGATAAAAAGTAAATTATTCATAGCAGAAAATCTGGAATCACTTCAAAGTTGTCTCCTAAGTACTTTTTTAAAGCAGAATCTAACAACAGATCTAGAAAAATAATGGAAAAAACAGAAAGTTCAACCTATGAATTGTAGGAATACAATTTAAAAATAACATAATAACTAGCAATGGATATGTGTGCACTATAAACTGGTATTTCAAAACACTTACACAAGTTTTTATCACTAGCAAGGAAACAGCCAAAGAATTACTAAAGAAAACTAGCTTTTAATTAAACCATTCTAGAACTTATTAAACATGGGTGATTTTATTCCATGATTATCCTGTCATATTTACTCTGGTTTACAAGCTCACTAATCCAGAGACAGAATATACAACCACAATTTAGGCAATAACAAATGGAAATAAGATTTTTATATGTTGAGATTTAACATAGTACTTTCCTCCTCTAAAAACAAAGATAAAGAAACCAATTACAGAATGGGGCAGAGTGGGTTAGGAACTCTGAAACATTTAAAAAAATTCTAAAGTAGATGACCATTACTATTTTTAAAGCTCCCTCTAATAAAACTCAAATGAAAGAAGAATTACTTCATCTTTTGCAACATTTATGCTCCAGATGTGGACTGGAAACTAAGGTTGTCCTTACTAATTCTAAAAACCATATTTATAGATTAATAATATCTGCAGTACTGAATACGAATGCTGATTTACTGAGGTGCACCTATGTAAAAAAAAAGAAGAAAAAAAAAATACTCCAACTTGTTTAACATCCCACAGTCATTAACAGAAGTCACCGAACTGGAATCCTTTTGATGTGTACAGCTTTCATACAGACTTTTAGATTCCTTAATACTGTGCTTTACCTAGAACACGTTATCATAAAAATATCATGAATCCCCAAAGATTCACGGCCACAATCAGCTCGTAATACTGGATAACAAACCCCACAGCAGAGAGCTGGGAATCAAACCAGAGAATACAAAGAAAAATACTGCCACTAACTTTCACTTCACATCTGGGATCTGACAATTCTCCTTCCATTTCCCCCATCAGTGTGGCACCTGGGGATTGGCTTAGCTAAAGGGAACAGGAAGGTATTATGATTTATATATAGATTCCCCTTATTTTCTGGGAAAATTATCCTTTCCACACACCCAGAGTGTGGCTTCAAGAGGAATTTTTAGCAGAATGGAGGGACAACTAGCTGTGATAATCCTGAAGATCAGAGAGGTGACCGATCACAGCCCCATTAAGCAGATGTCTGGTAATTTAGTTTAAGAGATGTTCTCTCACCTGAAACATGGGACCCAAGGCAGAAGATGAGCGCAGCAATAGGAAGTGCACTTTCCCACTTTCAGTAAAAACGCTCTTGTGAGAAGCTGAGGAGCTAGTATCTATTTACACTCTATTATGTCCTGAAATAGCACCATGGATCGGGGCCACTTTGTTAACAGTCCATCATGTTATCACTCACGCAGGTGTCACAGCACACAACCAACACTGCCACTTCCTTGAGGAAAGGACTTCCAATTCCTTGAGGAAAGGATCAGCTCTGTACAACCCAGGCTGTTCATAGCTGGGCCTGAGCAAACGCCTTTCGAAATACTGTTTCTCTGCATCCTGGTGACTGCACTTGCTTTCCTTTACTTACCTGGATTTTTTTAAGTTCCTTTCCATTACCTTTTACACTGTGGATCTAAATCTTAAAATCCACTGAGCAGCCTTAGGAAAAAGGAGAACGGAAGTTGCCCCCGCCAGGAAATGTGGAAAAGGAGGGTTGGGAAGGTCAACAGCGGCACAGGAGACAGAGAAATCCAGTGAAATTCAAGTAGGTTTAAGTCCGTTAAACCTACTTCTAGGCAATTCGTTTCGTTGCCTAACTGGCTTTTCCGGACATCCAGGCAGCGCCGAAGTGAATTAACTCGAGCCGTCTCAGCCCCCGCCTCTAGTCTGCGGGTTCCAGGTTTCCTTTTCTTGGAAAATTCAAATGCTACCTTCACCATCACCTCTTTTGCAGACTTTGCTCCTCCCACCCCCTCCCCGAGCCTTCCCTAACTTTGAGAGCTAAAATAAAGGGGAGGGGGCTGAGAAGGCCGCGAAGAGAAAAAGGAGTCAGGGTTGCCCTCTCGCCTGGGCCACCCCGGCCAAGTCGCCTGCTGCCTCCTCGGTTTCTAGCCCGTCCTCCCAAAGCGGCGGACCCCGGGCGCTCCAGGGAGGCAGGATACGAGCGGCCTCCCGGGCCGGCCTTGTCCAACGATGCGCCCTAGACCGCCGCTCCTTCGCGGGGTCGGGCCTGGCTGCCCCGGGAAGAAGTCCGTCGGGGCCTCCGCCTCCCCGCGGCCGGGCCCCGCCTCCCGCCCGCGGCCCCCGGGCCGCTGTCGAAGCCCTTACCCGCAGGACGTGGTAGCCTTCTGTGCCCCCGCCTGGGATCTCGACGCTCTGCGAGGAGCCCATGGCGGCGGGCGATCAGTGTGATCGGGCTGGGTTCCGCGCTGCTCCCCGCCCCCCGCGCGCCGTCCGCTCCGCTCCTCCGCGTAGCACTTGGGACGTGGCACTCACTGCCTCCGGAGAGCCGGGCCGCACTGCCCGCTGGGAGATGGTCACCGCGGCAGCCAGGGCCGCTGCGACGCCGCAGACAGCGCCACCTGCCGCGAGTCACCGGGAGGGGTCTGAGGCGCCACGCGGGCCAGGAAGGAGGGAAGCCTGGAGCGGAGGGCGGGGTGAGGCCTACTTATGCTCGCGAGAGAGCAGAAATACGGTTCATCCGGCCTTGGTACCTTGCTACGGGTCCCTTGGCTTGACAAGATTCATCTAGACGCGTTCCCGCTGTTCCTGAAGAACGGTTGCTCGACTGTAGCTCCCCCTGGTGGCCAGAGGCCGGAAAGGGGCTCCTGCTGAAAAGAATAGCTGCTGCTACTGCTAAGTCACTTCAGTCATGTCCGACTGTGTGTGACCCCATAGACAGCAGCCCACCAGGCTCCCCCGTCCCTGGGATTCTCCAGGCAAGAATACTGGAGTGGGTTGCCATTTCCTTCTCCAATGCATGAAAGTGAAAAGTGAAAGTGAAGTCGCTCAGTCGTATCCGACTCTTAGCGACCCCATGGACTGCAGCCTACCAGGCTCCTACGTCCATGGGATTTTCCAGGCAAGAGTACTGGAATGGGTTGCTATTGCCTTCTCCGAAAAGAATAGGCCCGATGCAAACACAAGGAGCTCCCTATTCGCGGGGTTTCTAAACTTGTATGTAGGTCACGTCTCCGGGTTATACAGAGGATCCTGGTAGTGGCTCTCCGTGAGTGGACTACCGCGTCCGCTCAGCTCAGCTCAGTTTTATAAAGGAGAATGTTCCCTTTATAAAACACCTGTCCTAGAGAGTCATGGAGGACCCGTCAAAGTTCTCTTTTTGTTTTTTGCCTTCCCTCATTGTGAAAATAAGATCAGTTGGTCACAACCTGAGCGATGCCAGTGTGGGAAATCCAGTTGGATGACCTTGGCGTTGCACTGCCGACTGAGTTCCCCATTCCACTTCCTGTAGGTTGTTGTAGTCACACTTTTCCTATTCTGTTCCTCCTTTTATCCCTTCCCCCCGCCCCAAATCCCCAGTTACTGCCCACGGGCCAATTTGACCATCAGCGACGAAAGATCAACCAAGTATCAGAACAAATGTATTCTAATATGAAGCAACGTTAAGTACCCATGAAGTATTCCAGCTCAAAAGGTTTACTTGCTCCTCTCACGCCTTTAGTTAGATCTTCCTGTTCCTGTTTACAGGAATATAAAGAATAGAAGAACAAGTAAAATGACTTCACAAGGAAGGAAGCACGCAAAAAAAAAAGAAAGAAAGAAAGAAAAAAAGAAACTGGCTATTCTCTAGAACAGCTAGCCAGTTCTTTTCATCAAGTCAGAATAATAAGAAAGAGTTTAGACTTCCCTGAGGGTCCACTGGTTAAGAATCCACCTGCCAATGCAGAGGACATGGGTTCCATCCCTGGTCCAGGAAGATTCCACATGCCTTCGGGCAATTAAGCCCATGTGCCACAACTACCAAAGCCCCATGACCTACAGCCCATGCTCCGCAAAGAGAGAAGCCACTGTAATGATAAGCCTGTGCACTGCAGCTAGAGAGTAGCCCGTTTCCAGCAACTAGAGAAAGCCTTCACACAGCAATGAAGACCCAGCACAGCCAAAACAAATTAATAAATTTTTTTTAAAAAAAGAAAGGGTTTATACTGGGTTAAGAGATATGAAGGAAATAACCAGGACATGCAGTGAAAGGTGCTGAGTTGGGGGCTGATTTGGAGAAATCTGCTGTAAAAGACATTTTGGGCTTAATTGGGAAAATGTGAATACTGTTTGAAGAAAAGCATTTACTGTCATGGAAAAGTGGAAATTATTGACTGAAAAAAACAGGTTATAAGACAGAATATGCCTATAAACAATATGAAACATTTTTGTAAATAAAATACATGTTAATATATAATATCCATATAAAAATGTGGCATGATACCAACCAAGGGTAAGAGTGGTGATCTCTGGGCAGTGACAGAGATGTTTTCTTTTTTGTTTTGGCCAGTTCTACATTCTAAAATGCTCGTAGATTGCTTTTGTAACAAAAGTATTTCAAATAGAAAAACAAAATATTTCTTTCTTGGCTGTCAATAGACCAATACCAGGTTTTTAGGAAACCAGTACATACACAAAGAAATGAAATCTCCAGTTATTAGGCTCCTCAAGGACAGGAAAGCTAGTCAAGTCAGCTCTGTGTTCCTAATATTCAGCAGAGTGTTTGTCAGCTAATTCAGCAAATTAATGAAACTAATGCAAAGGAGTAAGTATAAGAACTATATTTGATGATTATTTTCTTGTTCTGCTTGGCAATTATAATCCTCTTCGTGGTGAGGTCGTAAGTTATTGCTATGTTCAACGGTCAAAATTTTTGTTTCCCAGATGTCCAGCATGAAGCCATGGTTCGTGGAGACCCAAGGTAGCCCATGAGCAAATTCCACCCTTCCTTAGAGCTGTAATATGTCTCAGCACTACGAGTGACTACCTGCTATTTCCCATACAGACCATTTAGTGTTTTACCTTCTTGACTTTATTCAAGCTCATCCATACATCTGAGATGCTGTTTTCCACATTTTCTATTTCAAAAAATTCTAACTAATCCTTAAGACCCATCTCAAATGTCACTTATTTACCCTTGAATTCAGTATGACTCTCTCCGTGCTCTGAGTTCCTGGAGTACTTACTCCCTTCATTTCTGGTAGCATCATCACACGACCCCGCTATCTTCCACCATTTATAGTCTATTCACTCAGACTGCAGATCATATTTTTCCCTTTTAGATTCCCAGTTCTTGTTTGAGCGTTGGGAACATGGTAGTAATGTTCATTGATTTGAATGTGTGTGATGAAGAGTTTCCAAACCTTTCCTTTTCAGGATCAATTAATAAGTTACCTCTGCTCTTCCTGTTTGTGCCTCATCAAACCCTGTGTTATTTCTTTAGTGGCAACTGGTAGACGGTGAAGTGCAAGGCTCACCCAATTTGGACCTGAGAATATGTGATAACCGTTGCTCCTATTTTCCTAGTGCCATTCATTTTCCTCTTTTACTTGGGGAAATATGTTCAGAGGGCAGAGAATAAAATCCCAAGGATGTTGCCAAAGCTAATATAAATTGATGTCATGATGGAAGGGAACACTTGGGAGATTATTGTCCAAATCAGTCTCAATTGAAGTAGGAATCTGCTGCAGGCAAGTTGGTATTTTGAAACATCACAGGCAACAGAAAAATAAAGCCCAACAAAAGCAAATATCTATAGACTAAAAGAAATCAAATACGATGAAATCTATTTTTCTGGAAGAAAAAGCATCTGAGATACAATTTGTATGTCTATTCTGGGTTTCATTAATTCTGAGTTTCCATAAATAAGCAGTTCATGATACAAGGGTTATTTGTGACATATTGGCTAGTACAGCCTAATATTTTTGCCTCCAGACTATTCTGGGAAAGGTTGGCTCCTAGGGCATTTGGAGGGCAACCACTCTGCATAGTCAAATAGCAGGGCCTCCATCTCTAACCCTTTCCTGACCTGGATTGTTTTGTTCAGGAGGGGTCATGTTATATGCCTTAGAACCCCAGTCATAGCTAACTGGAGTAGAGGGGACCCCCTGACTTTTCAGCAACCAATACCTACACTAACCAATAACCTGTGGGGTGGCTATTAAGAAAAGCTCTGCCTCCACACACCCTACCCCAAAAAACAAACAACAATTGATGGTGACTAGCTAGGTCAATAGATTTTCTCTTTGGGCACTGGGAGCTGAGAAATATAAGCAGAGACCTTCTCTCAATGTATGCTTATTTGCATATTAGAATGTAAACTCCATGAGGTCTTTGCCTTTGACAGTTTCAAAGAACACTGGTCAGGGACCTCCCAGTGGTCCAGGGGCTGAGACTCCACACTCTCAATGCAGGAGGCCTAAGTTTGATCCCTGCTCAGGGAACCATATCCCATGTGCTGCAACTAATACTCCGAGTGCCACAACTAAAGATTCTGCATGCTGAAGTGAAGATGATAGTCCACATGCCACAACTAAGACCCAGTGGAGCAAAAAAAAAAAAGAGCATTAGTCAGGTACTTCGCAAAATATACATGCATTTGGGTGTCTCTAATGTTTTCTTGAGCAATGTCCAGGAGACAGTGGAAGACATGGAACCGGAAGTGCTATAGTCCATGGGGCCACAAAGAGGCTCACACAGCTTAGCGACTTAACAACAATAATGTTTTTTTCATGATTAGACTTGGTTTATGGAATTTGGGGAGCAAGGCCAAGAGGTGAAGTGCCCTTTTAATTACATCATATCATTACGTCATTGCATCATTCACTATAGCATGACATTACTGGTGATGTTAACTTTGATCCCTTTGTTAAGATGCTATCTGCCTTAAGAGTGAAGTTACTGTTTTTCCCTTTCCCCTGGAAGCAAGTTACTAAGTCTAGCTTACCCTTCAGTTCCACCTCCTAGATGGGGGAATATACAGAAATAATTTGGAATTCTTCTGTAAGAAATTTTGCCTTTTCTCTCCTATTTTATTTAATCATTTTACTTATATAAAATGATTAGGCTCATGTACATTTATTATATTATTTGACTATAATCCAGTACCACGTTATTCAATGCTGGTAGGAAAGCAAAATGGTGTATTTTGTTGTTCAAATTGTTTCAGCTTTGCTAATTGGGACTGCTTTTGGGTTGGCCTCTGTATCCCTTTGACAGGCTTTTGTGTGTGTGTTAAAATACAAATAACCTAAAATTTACCATCTTCAGCATTTCTAAGTGTGAAGCTTAGTGGTATCAAGTACAGTCACATTGTTGTGCAGCCATTCTTTTGTTATTTGAGCATTTCTGTACTTTATGGCTCAAAGTGCTTTATGGCTTTATAGCTACAAAATGCTCCAGGCTTATCTTGTATTGTTCCTGTTTCAGTCCTAGTCTCAGCCATTCCTCCAAGGAGCTCTGATGCCTTTAAGTGGAAAATGGCATTTAGAAACTAAGATGTTGGTGCTGGGTATGCTGTTTGCTATTGAAGTGTCACCACTCTGATCTCCTCAGCAGACAGACCCAGAAAACATGTTACTATATACTGATCTAAGTATATACACATATTATAACATTTCTATATTTCTCTATCTGTGCATATTAAACTAAATATGAGTTCACACTGTCTCCAACTCGAATTGAGCACTACAGGATTCATTCTGGCATCTGCCCTATGTTTATTTGTAACTTCTGTCCCTGACAGCGAGAAGCCTATCTCCTATTACCTATCATTTATTTACTCTTTACTCACTTTTTCAACTTGAGTACATACACAAGGTAGGTTCATAACTGTTAACATGGACTCCTGTGAGAAACTGTTTATCGACTACAGTATTGTATTTACATACAGTTTTTTATCTTTTGCTTTACAGTTTCCAGTCAGAACACCATTTCCCAAAGTAGGTCAGCTCCTCTGCCCCCTGACCCCCTTCAACAAAGTGAAGATATATGGTAATCAGTTAGATTCATTAGTCCCAGGCTGGGACCCTGGATCGATCAGGATTTTCTTTTCATTTGCACACAGTATAATTTGTTTTTGTGATGTGTATTTCTATGGATTTTCACAAATGCGTATATCCAACACCCTAATACCATACAGAACACGTCTATCACTTTAAAACTTCCCTTACATGGCCCCTTTGTGATAAGCCATTCCCCCTTGGCAACCATTAATATGTTTTCCATCCTTATAGTTTTGCACTTCCCAGAATGGCATATGTATGGAATTACACAATATCTAGAATGTTGGGTCTATTTTCATTCATTTAGAAAAATGCATTTAAGGGGACTTCCCTGGTGGTCCACTGGCTAAGATTCCATGCTCCCAATGCAAGGGGTGAGCACTGGATCCCTAGTCAGGGAACTAGATCCCACATGCTTCCCAGCTGGGCTTCCCAGCTGGGGCTAGTGGTAAAGAACCCACCTACCAATGCAGGAAACATAAGAGAAGTGGGTTCGATCCTTGGGTCAGGCAGATTCCCTGGAGGAGGGCATGGCGACCCACTCCAGTATTCTTGCCTGGAGAATCCCTTGGACAGAGGAGCCTTGCAGGCTACAGTCTACAGTCTTGCAAAGAGGTGGACACAACTGAAGCAACTTAGCACATATGCATGCTGTAATTAAGAGTCTGCATGCCGTAACTGAGAGCTTGTATGATGCAACTAAAGATCCCACATGCCACAAATAAGAAAGACTTGGTGCAGCCAAATAAACACATAAAAAATTTTTTTTTAAAAAGAAAAACTCATTTAATATTCATGCATGTAGCCTACTCCTTTTAATGATAGTATTTCATTGTATGGATGTACCATCATTCATTTTTCCATTTACCTGTCAAGAAACATTTTGGTTGGTTTCAGATTTTGGTGAGTATCAAAAAGCTGTTATGAACATTCATACGTAGGTTTTCTGTGAATACAAATTTTTAATTCACTTGAGGAAACACCTAGGAATTGATTTACTGGGTTGCATGGTAAATTTTTGTTTAACTTTATAAAAAACTGCCATATTGTTTTCCAAAATGTCTGCATTCCCACCAGCAGTGAATGTGCATTCCTATTGCTCTGCATTCATACCAGCATTGGGTATTGTCCACTTTGGGATTTTAACCATTCTCTTAGGTATATCGTGGTATCTGATTGTGGTTTTCACTAGCATTTCTCTAATGACAAACGCAACTGAACATCTTTCCATATACTTACATGCCACCCATATCTCTTTCTTGTCAAAGTGTTCAGATATTTTATCCATGTTTACATTGGGTTATTTATTTTCTTATCGTTGAGCTTGAAGTGTTCTTTTGTCTTTTGGATTTGAAACCTTACAAAATATGTGACTTACACCCAGATTTGACTTGTCTTTTCATTCTCTTAACAGTTGTCTGTAAAAAAAAAAAGGCAAACATTTTTAATTTTACAAAGTCCAGTTTATCCTTTTTTTCCACAGAGTTTGCTTTCAACATGGAAACGCAAGGTCACACAGACTTTCTCCTGTTTTCTTCTTGAAGTTTTATAGTTTTCCACCTTATAGTTAGGTTGATGATGCATTGTAAGTTAATTTTTGTATAAGGTGTGTGTTGAGGCTTATTTCTTTTGCTTAGGAATGTTCAATTGTCCCAGAACCATGTGTTAAAAAGAGAATCCTTTCTCCATCGAATTGTCTTTGCACCTTTGTCAAAGAAGAAACTTTAGAGCTGGATCTGATCTTCCCAGCAAACAATTTCAATAATAAGGCCCCAAATGAACTAAAGCTCTTGTATTTCTTTCACATTTCATCATCTTTTTATCACCACAAGTATTTTAAACTAATACCTCTATTACTTGAGATAACCTGCATATGTATGTGTGTGTGTGTGTTTTAACAGATAAAAGAACTCGCTTAAAGCTTTCCCAGGTTACTTCTTTCAACTGTCTCCTCCATCTGAGTCCTTCTAGTAATTTTATGGGTGTCTAATTTTAGGGAATGAGTCCTTTGGTTAATTATTACTTGTGGGCTCTTTGAAGATGAAAGGTGCTGGTAGGGCCAGTAATTAGTTCAATAAGAACAATATTGACCTCCTGATATCTGCCTTTCTTGCCAACATATACATGAAAAGGTACTCAACATCATTAATCATTAGAGAAATAGAAATCAAACTACAATGGGGTATAACCTCACACCAGTCAGAACGGTCATCATTAAAAAGTCTACAAACAATAAACACTAGAGAGGGGATGGAGAAAAGGGGACACTCCTACACCGTTTGTGGGAATGTAAATTGGTACAGCTACTATGGAGAACAGTAGGGAGATTCCTCAAAAAAATTAAAATAAAGTTGCCATATGATCCAGAAATTCCACTCCTGGAGGAAACTCTAATTCAAAAAGATATATGCATCCCTGTGTTTATAGCATCCCTCTTCACAATAGCTAAGACATGGAAGCAACCTAAATGGCCATCAATAGAAGAATGGATGAAGAAGCATGCAAAGACTACTACTTAACTATAAAAAGGCATGAAATAATGCCACCTGCAGCAGCATGGATGGACCTGGATATTACCACACTGAGTGAAGTGAGTCAGAGAAAGACAAACATTGTATGTTATTGCTTATATGTGAAATCTAAAAATGATATAAGTGAACTTATTTATGAAATAGTAAGACTCATGGACATAGAAATTTGAAATAGATAAACAAGAACCTACTGTATAGCAAACTATATTCAATATCTTGTAATAAACTATAATGGAAAATAATCTGAAAAAGAATATATGTGTGTGTGTGTGTATAGAAGAGAGAGAGAGAGAGATATATATATATATATAGGATAGAGTCACTTTACTGTACACTTGACCTAACACAATGTTGTAAATTAACCATACTTCAATAAAAAACTATTAAAAAAACCAACAAACTTGCTGTACCATTTAACACTTCCAAAAAAGAAGTGATTACTAGCGGTATCTTACTCCTGGTTTAAATAGAAATGTATTTAATAATTTATTACTTAACATGATGTTTGCTTTCAGTTTTTGCTAACTAATCTTTCTAATGTTAAGATGGAATCTTCATAAGCCCGCTTTACTTCAAGGTTTTGTTAGGAAAAACTGCTGAATGTCAGCTTATATCAAATGCCTTTGGACATAATTCCACTTAATCCACGTTTTTTCTCATTTAACTTGTTATGGTTATAGGTTTTTTTTTTTAAATGTTGAAACATTTTACATTTCTGAAATAAGTAGTTTTTGGATATTGTATTATTTTTCACCATGCTACTGTATTCCATTTGTATTTTATTTATTTAGAAATTTAAAATCTATTCCTATAACTGAAATTGCTCTGTAGTTTTTTCTCTATTTATCAAGCCCTGTGCCTCTATAGCACACGAGTCATAATTCTATCATAGAGCTTATTAGCCTGATGCAAATTGTTTATCTAATTGTGTATGTGTCAACAAGTAGAGAGCAGGGACCAGGTCATATTCGATTTTCTGTTCTTTGTGTCAAGCATGATGCCTGGGACATGGTAGAGTCGCAATGAATCTGTGTTGAATGAAGGACGCAACGGCTTTTGGTAATATTTTCCTTTCATCTAATTGGTTCAGACAGTAAAAAATCTGCCTGCAATGCAGGAGCTGCAGGAGATGTAAATTCAATCCCTGGGTTGGAAAGATGCCCTGGAGGAGGGCATGGCAACCCACTCCAGTATTCTTGCCTGGAGAACCCCATGGACAGAGGAGCCTGGTGGGCTACAGTCCACGGGGTCACAAAGAGTGGGACGTGACTGAAGCGACTTAGCACATGATGGTTGTTAGCCATATATTATCTTTATATCTCTTTTTATCAATGCTATGTTTCTATCTTCAATTATTTGCTTACAGAAATACCATTAGGGAATGTAATACTGCAGTTAAAATGAATAAACCAGAGCCATGCGTATGGATATAGATGCACCTCAAAAGTATCAAGTTAAACAGAAAAGCAAGGATATGTACAGCAGGTCACTATCTACACAAAGGTTTTAAGACTGAAACAATATTGTGCGCTTATGCTATTGAGTCTCAACCCCATCCCAGTTCTTCTATGCACCCTTATGTATTGCAAAGGGCTAGAAACCTGTGAACTATTAATACATGTCGCAGGTTCCCTTATCTACTGGCTCCTAGTTAGGTTGTGCAGGAGATTAGAAAACTGAAGGGAAACACAGTTTTCCTTTCCATTCCTGGCAGTGCTTCCAGCCCTGGTGGCAGTAGCAGTAATAAGAGGTGACTGAAAATAAGCATTTCAGTCACATCAGCGGCTGTACTAGCAGCAGTAGTGCCAACTTGTAGCATCCCTACAGGGAAAGCCAAGTAAGCAAATACACTGAGGTCATTTTCCTCTTCTGCCCTACTTCCTGCCAGCACTTTCCACCTGCCAAAACCAACCGGAAATCAGAGGTGAAAAGAATCCAGTGAGGCAGTCTGTACAGTTCAGCTTTCTGAGCTCAAAGAAAGGTACAGAATTGACTTGGAAGGGCGAATGGACGAAACTGGTCATAGCCTCCTCATCCTGTTTACATCTTCAGCCCTTCCTGAACCAATTCGCAGTATTAAATCTCCCTTGTGTCTAATACATAGAGTGGTTTCTGTTTTCCTGAGTGCACAATGACTGATTGAGTATAGTTTATGGATATACAGATATGTAGCAAAGGAACAATAACTTGCACGGGAATGATAAACTCCTTGTTCAAGATAATGGCTCCCTCCAGATGGAAGAGAACAGAATGGAACAGGGGACAAGTACATAGGCATCATTTTCCTTATCTGAAATATTTAACTTCTTAAGCTGGAAAGTGAATATATGGATATTTTGTTCTCTATGTTTGTTATATGATTCTCTACTTTTTCATATGCCAGACTATTTTAGTCATCCTCACAATTATACATATGTTTATATATATATATATATATGTTCTTATATGGGCTTCTTTGACAGCTCAGTTGGTAAAGAATCTGCCTGCAATGCAGGGGACCCTGGTTTGATTCCTGGGTTGGGAAGATCCCCTGGAGAAGGGATAGGCTACCCACTCCAGTATTCTTGGGCTTCCCTTGTGGCTCAGCTGGTAAAGTGTTTATATATATTTATATATACATACTTTTATACATGTGTTTATATATATATCCAAACACATATGTATGTATGAACAAATGAATGAATGAAAACGAATGAGACCTGACTCTGAATTCTGTCAGTTATCTGAACTAAGTTAAGCTTCTTAAGTGCTCTCAGACTTGGCATCCTCACCCCTAGAATAAAGAATAAAGATAATAGTGTTTACCTTTCAAGACTATTGTGATGATTAAGTGGCATAATATGCAAAATGTCCCAGCATAGTGCCAAGAACATGGCCATAGTTTCCTTCCTCCTGAAACTTCAGGAAGAATAAGGACTTGACTCTGTGATAAACTTTAACTTCCAACAGCTGTGCTGTGTCTCAAGGAGGTGACTTGCTTTCTTTTATTTCTTTTTAAAACCCTTTAATGTTTCTTCTCTGAAGAAACAGAGTGATAGCTGTTCAGTGTAGAAAGTTTGAAAAATATAGAAACATACAGAGATGAAAATTAAAATACCATGGTAGTTCTTTCCCTCCTAAGTGCTTAAAAATTAGAACAACACTGTATAGGTCTCTGACAGTTCTTTAACTTCACAACACAAGGGAAACATTTTCCAGTCTCATATATTCTATGGTATCACTTCTGCTGGCTGTATAATATTCAGGTGGCTGGGATGGCTGGGTTTTTCTAATACTTCACAACTAAAATTACCACTGTAATAAACTTCTTTGTTGAGAAGTCTTTGCCCACATTTCTTATTATTTCCTTGGACAAAATATTTGTGGGAATCTTGAAAGTTATGACCAACCTAGATAGCATATTGAAAAGCAGAGACATTACTTTGCCAACAAAGGTCCATCTAGTCAAGGCTATGGTTTTTCCAGCGGTCATGTATGGATGCGAGAGTTGAAGTGTGATGAAAGCTGAGCGCTGAAGAATTGATGCTTTTGAACTGTGGTGTTGGAGAAGACTCTTGAGAGTCCCTTGGACTGCAAGGAGATCCAACCAGTCCATTCTAAAGGAGATCAGTCTTGCGTGTTCCTTGGAAGGAATGATGCTAAAGCTGAAACTCCAGTACTTCGGCCACCTCATGTGAAGAGTTAACTCATTGGAAAAGACTCTGATGCTGGGAGGGATTGGGGGCAGGAGGAGAACGGGACGACCCAGGATGAGATGGCTGGATGCATCACCGACTCGATGGACATGAGTTTGAGTGAACTCTGGGAGTTGGTGATGGACAGGGAGGCCTGGCGTGCTGCAATTCATGGGGTCGCAAAGAGTCGGACACGACTGAGCGACTGAACTGAACTGAACTGAACTGGTCATACTGCATGTACATTTGATGGCATCTTTTGCCTTTGGCTATCTCGCTTTCAAGAAAGACTGTACAAAAGAAAGAAAGTCTGTGCCAACTGATACGGCCTTTAGTAGTGTTGGAGTGTGCCACTTTACCACATCGGGAAGTTACTTTAAGAGAGAAATTAGACCAGGCATAGATTTAATAGAGGAATCTTCTACAATTGATTCTAACTAGTTTGCTGTTTAAAAAATAACAGCAAAGAGCCACATCTTCACAGAGCAGAGAACTTCCATAGGCCACTGAAATCCGGCACTAACAGGCTGCTGTGCAGAGGGATTCCAGTGATGCTTTTAAGGGTTAACTTCTATTTGGAAACAACTAAACATTGACATAAGCTAAAGGTGGTTTGGGATCCCACTGACCTGCGGGTCCACTAAATGTGACTGATAGTGATATACTACTTGGAAAACAAGCCAAGTAGTCCATTCCTAGGTGAGGGCTGACACTTGGGTTTCCTGGGTCTTGAACATTCAGTTTCTAACTTTTCTCTCCGTCCGGATTGAAGGTCTTAGACCCACTCTAAACTGGTTAAATGGGGGGAAAAAAGGAAGATAGCAAAAAAAATTACAGCTAATAAGAGCTTTCATTCTTTGTTAATTAATTTCTGCTACTCTAACCCTCTGGCACCTGCCAGCCTCGGTGTATTGGAGCCAGTGATTTTCAAAAATAATTAGTTAACAAGCTGCTCTCTGTGACAGGATGCTGAAAACTTCACAGCCTCCCAGCCATAATTAGTAGCACACACAAAGTGGGAAAGTGTCAATTGCTGATAAACAGAATATCCTCATCTTGTTGACACAAGAATCCTGCCCATATGTGAAAGTGATGCTCTATTGAGTCAAAGAAGATGTATGACTAGGTTTACAAAATGGAAGTAAATTGAAGAACAAGTACCAATCTTGGAAATGATGTCCCTAGGCTAAAATCAGACCTCTGCTCAAAAGTCCCAAAATCATTGTGTTAAAACGTTGGTAAGGATTCATGGCAAAGTGTCAGGCAACCTTAGAGAGTCAGTCATTACAGCCAAAGTAGGGCACTGACTTTCCATCCTTTGATAATGATAATAAAAAGGAATTATGGGGAGTCAAACACTAAATTGGCAGCCACTCTCTCTGAGTTCAGATTGGGCAGGATTTTTCAGCATGGATTTCTTAAAGGAGATACAAATGAAGTCTGGAAATGGCTTAGTGGCTGTGAGGAAGTAACGAATCTGAGCAGGTAAAATCACATATAAATGTGGGATTTCCCTCAAGGGACCTTCATTCTATTTTAAGATGAATTTAAGTGATAAAAAATCAAATGTGTTTTTTTCATTTTAATGTTTATAAATTTATTGTAAGTCATATTTAACCATTTGACTAGCAATCAAAACCTTCATTTTATATTTATAACAATAGTGTATGTTTTATTTCAAAATAATGCTTTTAGGTTTAAAAAAAATGAGACCGAGTGTGAAAATTAATGAAATAGGAATTTAGGTGGAATGTGGTTCTGCCTCAAATTGAAAATTTGGAACGTTGGGGAAATTTTCAACATAACTATCTTCAGTTCAGTTCAGTTCAGTCTCTCAGTCGAGTCCGACTCTTTGCGACCCCATCAATCTCAGCACTCCAGGCCTCCCTGTCATCACCAACTCCCGGAGTTCACTCAGACTCACGTCCATCGAGTCGGTGATGCCATCCAGCCATCTCATCCTCTGTCGTCCCCTTCTCCTCCTGCCCCCAATCCCTCCCAGCATCAGGGTCTTTTCAAATGAGTCAGTTCTTTGCATCAGGTGGCAAAAGTATTGGAGTTTCAGCTTCAGCATCAGTCCTTCCAATGAATATTCAGGACTGATTTCCTTTAGGATGGACTAGTTGGATCTCCTTGCAGTCCAAGGGACTCTCAAGAGTCTTCTCCAACACCACAGTTCAAAAGCATCAATTCTTCAGTAGTCAGCTTTCTTTATAGTCCAACTCTAGGATCCATACATGACTACTGGAAAAACCATAGCCTTGACTAGATGGACTTTTGTTGGCAAAGTAATGTCTCTGTTTTTAAATATGCTGTCTAGGTTGGTCATAGCTTTTCTTCCAAGGAGCAAGCATCTTTTTATTTCATGGCTGCAGTCACCATCTGCAGTCATTTTGAAACTCCAAAAAATAAAGTATGTCACTGTTTCAATTGTTTCCCCATCTATTTGCCATGAAGTGATGAGACCGGATGCCATGATCTTAGTTTTTTGAATGTTGAATTTTAAGCCGACTTTTTCACTCTCCTCTTTCAATTTCATCAAGAGGCTCTTTAGTTCTTCGCTTTCTGCCATAAGGGTGGTGTCATCTGCATATCTGAGGTTATTGATAATTCTCCTGGCAATCCTGATTCCAGCTTGTGCTTCTTCCAGCCCAGCGTTTCTCATGATGTACTCTGCATATAAGGTAAATAAGCAGGGTGACAATACACAGCCTTGACGTACTCCTTTTCCTATTTGGAACCAGTCTGTTGTTCCATGTCCAGTTCTAACTGTTGCTTCCTGACCTGCATATAGGTTTCTCAAGAGGCAGGTCAGGTGGTCTGGTATTCCCATCTCTTTCAGAATTTTCCACAGTTTATTGTGATCCACACAGTCAAAGGCTTTGGCATAGTCAATAAAGCAGAAATAGATGTTTTTCTGGAACTCTCTTGCTTTTTCAGTGATCCAACGGATGTTGGCAATTTGATCTTTGGTTCCTCTGCCTTTTCTAAATCCAGCTTGGATATCTGGAAGTTCTCAGTTCACATACTGTTGAAGGCTGGCTTGGAGAATTTTGAGCATTACTTTGCTAGCGTGTGAGATGAGTGCAATTGTGCGGTAGTTTGAACATTCTTTGGCATTGCCTTTCTTTGGGATTGGAATGAAAACTGACCCTTTCCAGTTCTGTGGCCACTGCTGAGTTTTCCAAATTTGCTGGCATATTGAGTGCAGCACTTTCACAGCATCATCTTTCAGGATTTGAAATAGCTCAACTGGATTCTATCACCTCCACTAACTTTGTTCCTAGTGATGCTTCCTAAGGCCCGCTTGACTTCGCATTCCAGGATGTCTGGCTCTAGGTGAGTGATCACACCATCATGATTATCTGGGTCATGAAGATCTTTTTTGTATAGTTGTTCTGTGTATCCTTACCACCTCTTCTTAATATCTTCTGCTTCTGTTAGGTCCATACCATTTCTGTCCTTTATTGAGCCCATCTTTGCAGGAAATGTTCCCTTGGTATCTCTAATTTTCTTGAAGAGATCTCTAGTCTTTCCCATTCTGTTGTTTTCCTCTATTTCTTTGCATTGATCACTGAGGAAGACTTTCTTATCTCTCCTTGCTACTCTTTGGAACTCTGTATTGAAATGAGTATATCTTTCCTTTTCTCCTTTGCCTTTCTCTTCTCTTCTTTTCTCAGCTATTTGTAAGGCCTTCTCAGACAACCATTTGCCTTTTTGCATTTCTTTTTCTTGGGGATGGTCTTGATCATTGCCTCCTGTACAATGTCATGAACATCCGTCCATAGTTCTTCAGGCATTCTATCAGATCTAATCCCTTGAATCTATTTATCACTTTCACTGTATAATCGTAAAGGATTTGATTTAGGTAATAACTGAATGGTCTAGTGGTTTTCCCTACTTTCTTCAATTTAAGTCTGAATTTGGCAATAAGGAATTCATGGTCTGTGCCACAGTTAGCTCCTGGTCTTGGTATTGCTGACTATATAGAGTTTCTCCATCTTTGGCTGCAAAGAATATAATCAATCTGATTTTGGTATTGACCAGAGTCTTCTCTTGTGTTGTGGGAAGAAGGTGTTTGCTATGACCAGTGTGTTCTCTTTGCAAAACTGTGTTAGCCTTTGACCTGCTTCGTTTTGTACTCTAAGGCCAAACAGAGAATGTTGCTAACTAAACTATGGCCCTTGCTTTCCTAGCACTTAGAATTTGTTTTGTATTCAGTGAAAGCTCTCTTTTATTCTCCCTAGGTGCAATTTTAAAAATCATATATTACAGTACTCTGTTTCTGTGCCTTTCCATTTATACAGTAACTTTTAATCTAAATCATACTGTAATCTATTTGAAGGCATTTGAACAACGATAAATTTCATGTCTTATGGTACTGACAATGTACGTAAGTCAATTAAAGAGACAGCTGAGCTCTTCTGACCACGTTTGCTCACAAAAAGGCAATGGCAAAGCTTTCTAGCTGCATCGACTTCAGAAGCACAAAAAGGTTAAAAAAATAATGCTCGCCTTAGAATCTGTGACATACAATAACACCTTTTAAAGGTCAGTAGGAATTGTTTCTTTTCTTGTGCCCCAGGCCTTTTTTTTTCCCCCCAAGAGCAGATATCACCAACAAAGGTGAGGTAATTTAGAAAGTCTTAAAGGAAATAGCAAGTTGGCTATCAGAGCCCTGTGACCCTTCACAGATGCACCAGGTCCTGACTGGCCCCCAGCCTAGCTGGCGCAGCAGCGGGATTTCACACAGCGACGCATCACACAATTCTGATGTACGTGCAAAATCCCCAGCCACCTCGAGGGCAGAGTTTACGTAAGATTCACCTCTGTGGCTTCATCACTCACATCGTACCTTGCACAAAACAAGTAATAGATGAATCATAGTTGACAGGACAATTAGTTGTAGACAATTTACAATCTCCTTTCTCAATGAAATACTGATCTTTCAGTAGTGATAGTCTTGAATAAATGCTCACTATGAGGAGTACTACGAAGGTATACTATAAGCCAGGGCACTATTCTAACTGCTTTACGTTTGTCAGCTAAGTTACGAACAACCTCAAGGTAGATCCTGTCATTATTCCTATTTTATATATGGGGAAACTGAGGCACAGAGCAGTCAATTAACTTTCCCAGGATCACACACCTGTGAGATGTCAGAGCTATATTTGAACCCAGGCAATTTGATGTAGCATTCATGCACCAAGCCATTATAGTTTATTACCTCTACCATATAACACAGAAGAGCTATAATAAAAGAATAAAAATGCATATGATTGTCTAAATCCACAGCTACTCAGTAAATGTACAAAGCAAACCATGCTCCCTGGATTCTCAATAAACATTTGTTTATTGGTATTCAAAGAGTGAGGCAAGAAGAAGTACCCCACAGTGTGTTAAAATGAACAACAACAAAACCCACGCTGGCAGCAAATGTGTTGGAGAGGGAAGGAAGACTGATCCTAAAGCTTTGACCATGAAATTGAGGCAAAATGTCAAACCAAAACAAAAAGTTTCAGGCTCTCCAAAATTCACTGACAAGGGAGTGCTTACATGAGCTCACCAAGGGTTAAGTCCAAGCCTGATCCTGACCCCACAGCCCTGAGACAATGTTTAGAGAACTACAGCCGTGATTTACCTTGAACTGAAATCAAGTATTATGAAATCTCAAGTTAGGCATCTGGATTCTGGCAGGCGGTGGTGAATACTATGTTAGGGAAGTTAATTAAACTGAGGAATTGACTTTTTCTTTTTTTAAGAAATGGCCATTGGGTGTTAATCTGCTGTAAAGTAGAAAGCAGGAAGCCAAGGGAATCCATAAAAGAGCTTTGCCCTGTAAGCACAGTTGCCTCACCTCTGACCTCCATAACTGAGAACGATTTTGGCTCCTGCAATACTCTCTGTGAAGTTAGCAGCTTGAATCACTGTCACCAGCAAATGAGTTTTCTCTACCGAGAATGAATTCTCCTGAACTGCTGAAACAAAGGTCTATGTTCCTGAAAGGCAATTATTTATTTGGAAGATGGCTAGAGATACTGAAAAATCTGTTCCCCACCCCCACCTCCTGGCCTGGAAGGTGCTTGCTATGGCATTCAGCCACTGGCCCTGGTGGCTCAATGGTAAAAAAATCCACCTGCTAATGCAGGCGATGTGGGTTCAATCCCTGGGACTGGAAGATCCCCATGGAGGAGCAAATGGCAACCAACTTAAAAAACTCCATGGGTAGAAGAGCCTGGTGGGTTACAGTCCACAGAGTCACAAACAGTCAGAAACAACCGACAACACACACACCCCTGTATAGAATAAAACACACAGAAAGGAAGAACTGGCCTGGCAAGTGACAAGCCCAGGGTGAAAGGTGAAACCTGCCTTATAAACACAGGGACACATGAAATGTGGGACATATTTATTGTACTGCTGCTGCTGCTAAGTCGCTTCAGTCGTGGCCGACTCTGTGCGACCCCATAGACGGTAGCCCACCAGGCTCCCCCGTCCCTGGCATTCTCCAGGCAAGAACACTGGAGTGGGTTGCCACTTCCTTCTCCACTACTCCATACCTTTGAGATACTCCATGTAACTGAATTATTGTTTTTTTTTTTTTTTTTTGCACCAGGTATTTGGGGGCAGGCAAGAAAGAGGGACTGAACTGTACTGATTTTGAAATCTGAGTCCGCCATAGTGAATTACTGAACAGCTGCCACAAGGAGTATCCACAAGTTTCCATCTCTCTCATGTCAGTAGTCTGGAGATTTCACATTAAAAAGTTATAATGCACATCACTGTAAAAACCAATAGATGTTCCACAACCACTGCTAATACTATTTCTATCACCAGTCAGCACAAACTCTTGATAAGTTTGCCTTTTGCGAAAACATATTCCCCTCTGGCAAGTTGGCTGGGAATGGCAACCCACTCCAGTAATTCTTGCCTGGAGGATGCCATGGACAGAGAAGCCTGGCGAGCTACCTTCCATGGGGTCGCAAAGAGTCAGACACGACTGAGCAACCAACACTATACTAAGGGTAATATCACTTCCTCTGGCTCCAAGGAAACCATTGAAAGCATTGTTGCAAATCCTCCTGGCATCTCCAGGTCCTGTCTAATCACCTGGTTTTATACAAACAACATACCCTTTGGAGAAGGGGTCCCTCTCCATCCATTTCAGACCCTATTTCATTTACTGTTCTGATTATGGGTCCTATTTCAAACAAAATACTCCTAGTTTGCTGAATGCTGAAAATGGAATGCTTTTGAAGAAACAAAGACCAAACAGTTACATAAGTAATGATAGTTCTGCTGGACACTTATCTATTTTGGCAAGGGCAGTCCCTGGCTCAAAGGAAATGCTCAACAAACATTTATCAGATGACAAAAGCAGAAATGTATGGTGGATCTCAGTGATGCAGCTGGATACTTTGGAGACACCCAACCCCACGCCATCACTCATTGTTTCTTCTGATGACTTTTTCGCAAAGATGGCTCCTGAACTGCTCTGGGTCTTCCAGTGCCCTGACCCTGCTGTGACAGCCCAGGTTCCATTAGACACCTGGAAAACTGCTTCAGTTTCCCCCACATTTTTAGGGGCATTATTTGTGTATGCCCTCTCTGTGTTCTGGTGCGGGCTACCCAGGGGGTAAGAGCACAGGATGAGGTTTTGGGGAGCACAGGGGCCTATCCATTAGCTCCAAACCTCCCATGGTGACTCCCTCCTGTTCACCCCTTTACCTGTCATGTCTTATCCATCTGTCATGTTAAGGGGGCAGCAGTTATGCCTACGCATAAGAGAGTCCAGAGACAGTCTCAAGGGGAAAATGGACAAAGGACACAGACAGGTTTCTAGGGAAAACACACAAATGTCCAAGAAAAATACACAAAGAGAACAGATCCTATTGTTTATCAAAGAATGCTAAATTACCAGTAATAGGATGTACCTATGAAAGACAAGGGCTTCCCAGGTGGCGTTAGCGGTAAAGAACCCGCCTGCCTACACAGGAGACATAAGTGGTGTGGGTTCGAACCCTGGGTGGGGAAGATCCCCTGGAGAAGGGAATGGCAACCCACTCCAGTATTCTTTCCTGGAGAATCCCATGGACAGAGGAGCCAGGTGGGCTATAGTCCATAGGATTGCAAAGAGTTGGAACGAGTAAAGCAACTTAAGCACAGCACAGCACAGCATGAAAGACAAAAAGTAAACAGAATGAGGGAAAGTGAATTCTTACTGTTTGAGGTATGTAAATTTATACAATTTACTAGAGGATAATTTTATGTATAAAATGTATAATATATTTTATGTATAAAAATCCCTAAAAAGAAGTTTACTCTTAAACTCAGGGGTTTCACTCCTAGGAAATTTCCTAAGGAAAAAGAAATGAGACAAAGTGTATACCCATGGATGTTCAACACAACAATATTTACAGTAGCAAAAAATGGGAATTTGGTTAAAATTTGCTACTTTTTTAGAATACTATGTGATCATTACCATATAAATATATATGTGTATATATTTGAGAAGTAAAGATGTTTTAAATATTGTCTTCAGTGAAAAAGTAGACCACTGATCAGATGTGATCTATCTGATCTAGACCACAGATCAGATTTTGCAAAAATATTTCTAACATATTTATGCTTAGATAAAAGTCTATTAGCATATATACAAAATATTAAGAGTGGTGAGAATATGGAAGATTTACAGTTTAATCTTTCTGCTAATGTGTATGTGTTCTTTCTGGCAAAATATATACATTAATTAGTATTTAAATACTATTTAATTAAGAAAGAGTGCTATTTAAGTAAGAAAAAATAATTGGTCATGTGCAGTGAAAAAAAATAGATGTTTTCATTTATAAAATAAATGAACATAAATAAAAATAAAATCTACTATAAAATACTATAAAATTAGTTTTTTAAATTAATTTTTTATTGAAGGATAATTGCTTTACAGAATTTTGCTGTTTTCTGTCAAACCTTGACATAAATCAGCCATGAGTATACATATATCCCCTCCCTTTTAAAGCTTGCTCCCATCTCCCTCCCCACCCAAGCCCCTCTAGGTTGATACAGAGCCCCTGTTTGAATTTCCTGAGCCATACAGAAAATTCCCGTTGGCTATCTATTTTACATATGGTAATATACATTTCCGTGTTACTCTTTCCATGCATCTCACCCTCTCCTCCCCTCTCCCCATGTCCATAGTCTATTCTCTATGTCTGTTTCTCCACTGCTGCCCTGTAAATAACAGTATTTTAAAGCTGAAAGCTTTCTTAAATTTTCTTTTCTTATTTTACAAGTAAGTGGACTAAGGCCCTGCGATGTTAACTGACTTGCTCGAAAGTGAGGGGCAAGTCAGAGTGAGGGGCTGAAAAGGAAAAACCTACCCAATTTTCTGTCTCAGGTAAAACCCAGTTCTCCCCTACTCTTGTGTCTTTCTTTACTCTCCTGCCAATTTTCCCTGGTGGCTCAGGTGGTAAAGCGTCTGGCTATAATGCAGGTAGACCCAGGTTCAATCCCTGGGTCAGGAATATCCCCTGGAGAAGGAAATGATAACCCACTCCAGTACTCTTGCCTGGAAAAATCCCATGGACGGACGAGCCTGGCAGGCTACAGTCCATGGGGTTGCAAAGAGTTGGACACGACTGAGCGATTTCACTTTCTTTCTTTTTTTTCTTACTCTTACACAGAACACTTCACTTCTGGTCCCCAAATTTGCGGAAGTTTTCCCCCACACCAAGCAATTCTCTGCAATGTGAGCCAGGAGTCCAGCAACTTAACCAAATTCTGAAACTATCCGCTGGAAACAGCATCAGTTCCCACCGGTTTTTAAGGGTGTGGTCCTGCGAGCCTGCTGCCACCCCACCTATCAACTGCAAGTAGTAGGTCCCCGGTTATTCACAACTTCTGTCCAGTTTGCCTACAAATAAGTGGTTCCCATAACCCTCTCCTCAGCTTTGGTTAATTTGCTAGAGGCCCTCATAGAACTCAGGGAAACATGTTTACCATTTTCTTAAAGGAGATGATAAAGGATACAGTAGAATAGCCGGATAAAGAGATACATAAGTGTGGGGACTGGGGGGTTCCCACACACAGGAGTCTGTATCCCCATGGAGCTGCAGTGCATCAACTCTTTATGCAGATATGTTCACCAACCTGGAAACTCTATGAACTCGGTAGTATCATCACATAGGCATCCCTTTTTGCTTCTCAAGAGAATGGGAGTGGGGGCTGATAATTCCAGGCTTCTAATCATGGCTTGGTCTGTCTAATAACCAGCATTCATCCAGGAGCCTATCCAGAGCTGACTCACTGGAACAAAAGACACTCCTATTACCCAGGAAATTATAACGGTTTCAGGAGTACTGTGTCAGGAACCAGGGGCAGAGACCAACATAAATATTTCTTACTATACATCACAATATCACAGGGGCAGAGTCAGTCAGAATTTGAACCCGGGGCGGCAGCTTACTGCTCTTTTTAAAGCGACACAGGACCTCTGAAGGGGGCCCACGGCCACAGGAGGGCTGTGTGGCTTATGCAGCCGGGTCTGTGGGCACAGCCATTCACTGGCGCTCAGTAGATCTTGAAAATGACCCAGACCACAGCCTACCGAACAGCTGAAAGAAAACTCTCAGAGCATGAAAAAATGCTCCACCAGTCTGCCTGACAAGCTGTATTTCACCATGCGGCAGATGAAATTCTCTCCAGAAAAATGCTGTACTATAAAGGACTCCTTTCTCTGAGGTGTCAGTGACATCTTTCATAGAGAATGCTCAAAGGTGATGAACTAGACAGCAAGAATAATTAAGCAAGCTCCTCAGCCACGAGGAGACTAAATGGACCAGTCTCCATTCAATGCAGGTTGGAACCAATGAATAGATCAGCCAAGATCAATAAAAGAAAAAAAGTAATTAGAGATTCTCAATGAGGTGTGTTGCCCTTGCCAGGAGGTTAGTTCTCGAGGTGACATCGAGAGGCCTCACTAATTCAACTTTGGGATCGGGGTGACACTTTGAATTGATCCCTACATCTTCACATCTTTATATCTATATAGGGGGTAATTAGCCTACATGTGGCAGAGCTCTTAGGTGGTGCAGCCTCCCCTTGTCCCTCCACCCAGCCTCTTTCTATTACTCCCAGCCTCCCTTAAGCTTCTTCCAGGGACTTGGACCAGAATCCAGTCAGATTTAAAATCATCTTCTTCTGGTCAGGCAAAGGGCCATCTTAACATCTTTGCACTGGCTAGAGGAATATTTCAGCTCAATAACAATAAAATCTACTGAGTTGATCTGGCAGCTATATATTTTTCCTGAACTGGTCTTCTGTGCTTTTTCCTTGAATTGATCATTTTTCCTTGCTAGCCAAGGGACCTTGGGCTAAGAGGGCTCAAGGATGCCTGGGGAATTTATCCACATGGTGAACCCTACTTGCATTAGTTTGGATTAGATTAGGCTGCATATACAGAAGAATATGCATAATATCTGGCTTAAATTGAGAACAGTTTCTCATCAGTGGTTCTCTATCCTGGCTCTACCTGACTGTTATCTGGGGGGCTTAAAACTACTGATGCTTGAACTTCAGCCACAGAGATTCTGATTCTGCAGGCCCTGGGTGTTAGATTTTTTTAAAAAAACAACCCACTATATTCAATTGCTTTTAACCTTGGTGACACATTAGAATTACCTGGGGGTGCTTAAAAAAGAAATGCCCTGCTGAGCTGATTCAATTGGCCTGTGGAGGGGCTCAAGCATGGGTAGTTTTAAAGCTATCTTGGGTGACTCTTATGTGCAGCCACGGTTGAAATCCACTGACCTAGACACTCTAAATGAGCCTGAATGACCTGACCTGGAGGAGTGCACGAGTATTGAAAACACAAATGAAATCACTGAACCCCTCTGACCATCTTTAAGGAACTGTGAAGAATGTTTTGGAGGAATATTAGGGATGGTTTTGGAAAGGTCTGAGATGAGCAAATATGATTCCATTTTTCAAAAAGTCAAAAAAAGAAGATGCTCTAATCTGTAGTCCTGGCATCTTGGCATTAAGCCTCAACAATATTTCTTTCTATTAAAATTATGGTTTATTGGAAGGCTCCAATATGTGCTTACACAGGTTCAGCAAGAAAATGATGCACCAAACTAATTCCTTATTGCAAAAGGGCTGCCTGATTTTCAGACAAAGGGTGTGTGTGTATAAGTTCATTAAATTTTAAAAGGCATATGGCAAAAGTGTGTGTGTGTGTGTTAAGGTAAGGATCCTCAGGTATGGAAGATCCATGTTTCTCAAGCTTTGTTGTGCAGTGAACTCCCTGAGGATCTTGCTAAAACACAGATTCTGAAGGTCTGGAGTGGCCTGAGAATCTGCATTTTCACGGGCTCCACTGTGGTGTCCAAGTCCTGACTCTACTTCTTAAGCAGCAAGGGTGCAGACTGCGAAATAGTATACTTTGTGGGTTAGTAAGCAATTAAATAACTGTCTCAAAAGAAGATTGGCCAATGGGTCATTGTCATTATGGGGGGAGTTTTCTGTGGTTAGGATCTTGTTTTATTTAAGAATACTAACAGTGGCTTAGACTTGGCTCAGATGGTAAAGCGTCTGCCTACAATGCAGGAGACCTGGGTTTGATCCCTGGGTCAGGAAGATCCCCTGAAGAAGGAAATGGCAACCCACTCCAGTATTCTTGTCTGGAAAATCCCATGGATGGAGGAGCCTGGTAGGGTACAGTCCATGGGGTCGCAAAGAGTCGGACACGACTGAGCAACTTCACTTTTAGACATTTATAGGATGCTTATCAAATTTTCTAATGATATGAAATGAGAGAGCTAATGACTGAAGCCAAATAGCTTTAAACAGGGTCTTTTTCTCTGACCCAGCAAGGAGAGATGGCTCATATCACATTCTTTTAGAACCTACTTTCTGACTGGCCATATAACTAACTAGATAAGTGATCGTAGGCAAATCATTTACTCTCTTGGCTCCCAGTCTCCTCTGTAAAATGAATGCGATTATTAGTTTGAATTCTGTAAGTTGCATGTGACAGGAAATTCAGCTCAAACTACAGTAGTCTCTCATCTCTGAGGGATATTAACACATTCCAAGAACCCCAGTGCATGCCTGAAACCACAGATAGTACCCAATCCTATATACAATACTATGTATTTCCCTATGTACACACACCAGTGATAAAGTTTAATTTATAAATTAGGTAGAGAGATTAATAACTAAATAAAAATAGAGCAATTACAATGATATACTGTAATAAAAGCTATGCAAATATGGTCTCTCTCTAAATATCTTACTGTACTAATTTAATGCCTTTCCCATTTTAACAACATTTATCATGCATGATGGCCATAACTTTTGCAATCTGAGGTATAACAGCAAAACCGCCTACATTTTTTCTCCCTTGTCATGATTTCATGGAGAAAAGGTTGGTTTTTACCTAGATCTTAGCAGCCTTAGCATATAATAATTTTTCTTCTTTCCTTATGAAGTGGATAATTTTCACCTTTTCACTTGAAGCACTTTGCAGGCTTTTCTTTGGCAGATCCAAACTGCTAGTATTACTACCCTTGTGCTTGGGAACTTATAAGTAAAATAAGAGTGACTTGAACATAGACACAGTGAAAACAGAGATGGCTAAGTGGCTACTGAGCAGGATACGCTGGAGAAAGGGAGAATTCCCACCCCAGGCAGATGGAGCAAGACAGCATGACTTCATCATACTACTCAGAAAGGCACACAACTTAAACCTTATGAATTGTTTATTTCTTGACTTTTCCATTTAATATTTTCAGACTGAGGTTGAACATGGGTAACTGAAACTGCAGACAGAGAAACTGTGGATAATGGGGTGGGGGTATGGTAGTTTGAGGGGAAAAAAGGAAAAAAGGCTTCTTTGGGCATAGTTAGATCCAGTAGGTCAAACTGTATTATTAAGGTTCTGCCTCCTTGTCTCCTTCTTCTTCCATCTCTGTGCTCTACAGCAGCTGTTCCCAACCTTTTTGGCACCAGGGATCAGTTTCTTGGAAGACAATTTTTCCATGGATGGGGAGGGGGGTGGTTTTGGAATGGTTCAAGTGCATTACATTCATTGCACACTTTATTATTATTATTGCATCAGCTCCACCTTAGATTATCAGACATTAGATCCCAGATATTGGGGACCCCTGTTCTACAGGACCACCCTTGTCTTCAGCCCTGCAGTCTTTCTCATGCCATGGGGAAGAGGGCATATGGCAGCCTCAGGGTTTGTTAGTTTAACAGGACATATCTATCAGAGAAAGGACTCTGAGTGGTCCTGCGGGGGTCGCTTATCCACCTCTGCACCAATCACTGAGGACAGGCTAGAATAGATTCAGTCACAACTGTATATTCACCTCTGAGGATGAAGGGACAGGTCACCAGAAGGGACACCCCAGTCCTGCACTGACTAGAAAAGGGTAGGTTTCCCCAAAGAAATGATGCTGAGTGACTCAACACATCCAGGTAGATAGCCAGCACATCCTCACAACTAAACCTCACAGAATGATGAGGGCACAGTTCTTCATAATACAGTGCTGTCAAGCTGACGAGATGAGTGAGGTTAGATATCCCTGGCCTCCAAAGTCCCATTTTGCTAGACACTAAACTGTGCTTGTGTAACACATCCTCCAGTATCAGGATTTTTTTTCTGGAGAAAATTCCCTGAATTCCAAAGATTGATGGGGTAGATATTTAGGCTGTTGGGTGACCCTCAAATCACACTTTCCCTCTTGAGAGGCAGGTCTTGGTGGAGAAATGACATTAAAGGAGGCCTGCCCACCCCTCACCCTTCTGGAAGAACACTTGCCCACAGCCTGCGGAGGACCCTGCCCCCAGCCCCTGATGGCCCCAGATGCCTCCGTGTGGAGATGATCCACTGCTCCCTGATTGGCATAACTTGGCTTGAAAATATGATCTGAATTCTCACACAAACTGTCTGGAAAACTAGAGCTGAAATGTCAGTGAGCTGTGGGTGCTGTGGTATTTGCTCCTGTAGAAATGAGGTACAGGCTGAGCCTTGTAGAACTTAGGGAAACAGAGGAAGTTGGCTGAGAATGAAAAAGAGAGACAGAGGGAGCATGAGACCAGTGGTCTTGGGAAAGTGAGGGGCAGAGAAAGACAGAGGATGAGGGGTAGCTGTGGCTATCTATTCATCCGCATACTCTATGGGGTCTGCCCGTGAAGCGGCCACGCTTTTTGAGGTCATCCGTGTCCTCCTCGGGCTTAGGCCCTGCTGTATGTCCTGGCTGAAAGTGAAAGTGCTAGTCACTCAGCCATGTTCGACTCTTGGGACCCCATGAACTGTAGCCTGCCAGGCTCCTCTGTCCATGGGATTCTCCAGGTGAGAATACTGGAGTGGGTTGCCATTTCCTTCTCCAGGGGATCTTCCCAACCCAGGGATGGAACCAGGCAGATTCTTTACCATCTGAGCCACCAACTACTTGTGACGAAAAGCCACCTTACCTGTGGGTGACCCTAAAGATACTTACTGAAGCTGTAAATATCCTATCAGGTAAATAAGAGACTTGAGATGGGAGTCTGTGGGCCAGTGCTATTGGCACTACTGAGTCTGAGAACACAGGAGAGTGAGGCCCCTGGGGAGGCTCTGCATGACCTGGCCGGGAGGGGCTGGAATGAGAGGGATGAGGGAAGAGCGCCCTCCGGTGGCCTCAGGGAGCAAAGCAGGAGAGGGAAGAGCTAGGGAGCCTCATGCCAGGTGCAGAAATCGAGATCATTCTGACACTGGGATGAGCGTCAGACCTGTTGCTCTGAAAATGGCTGGAAAGCCAGATTTGCTGAGTCTATGGCGGAAAGAGGGAGCTGCCAGAGCATCCTGTCAGAGCTGGTGCTTTTGATTCTCAGAAAGAATCTTGCTAGTCTGTCCAAGGCTTTTTATCTGTTTGGCCTCTGACAAGTAACTCCTTGGGCTTGTGGGCCCTCTTAGGTGATATCTACCTATCCTAAAGATATCTTGGGAGAGAAAAAATTTAAAAAACAGCCTGGATAGGGCATTTGGCTTTTTGAAAACAAGGAAACAGAATCTGGGTCCCCTGGCCCAGGGTTTATCTGTTGGGCCACTAGTAAGGCCTCCTTGTGGTGGTTTAGTTGCTAAGTCATGTCTGACTCTTGCGACCCCATGGGTCACCAGGGTCCTCTGTCCATGGAATTCTCCGGGCAAGAATACTGGAGTGGGTTGGCATTTCCTTCTCTAGTCATAGCTAATGGAACCCATTTCACTTACAGTATTTATTTCACAAATACTGCTGAGAGTCTACTGTGTGCTTGACCCTCTTACAGTGGAAAGACAAATATCAACAAGAAAACTCCAAATCAAATAAATACATAAGTTATAGTAAACATCTATGAACACAGAGAACAGAATATTGTGAGGGAATGGGATAGAAGGATAGTTTGGATAAGGTCTCAGTAAGGTTTCTTGGAGGCATTGTCATTTAAGCTAAGACCTAAAAGATGAGAAAGTGTTTTTGTGCGAAGAGGACTTCAGGCAATGGAAATACTAGGGTGAAGGTTGTAAGGAGGATATGTGGTTAGAGCATAGAAAGCAAGGTCAGCAGGGGCCAGAAAAGAGGTTTGAGAGGGATCCCAAATAGTGTGGGGCCTTGAAGGCTGCTGCATACAATTTACCCCAACCTTACTGGCTTAAAACAATAAACACTCACATCCTTACGGTTTCTGTGGGTCAAAGATTTGGAAGAAGCTTAGCTGGACAGTTCTGGCTAGGGAATCTCATGAGTTTTTATTTGAAGCATTGGCCAAGAATTGACTGGGGCTAGAAGATCCACTTGCAAAGTGGCTCACTTAGATGGCAGGTGAGAAGAGCTAGTTGAGAGTGGGAGGCCTCAGTGCCTCTCAATTTGAGCCCCTCCATGAGCTGCTTGAGTGTCCTCAAGACTTGGCTCCTGGATCCTCCAGAGTGATCGAGACGCAAGACAGCAAAGTGTGTGGCAAGGCCCTGTGTGACTTGGTTTCGGAAGTCTTACACTCTCCATTCCACCCCATCTCTCTGTTAGAAGTGAGTCACTATTTTGCAGCCCACATTTCAGGGGAGGAAATTTATCCTTCACCATGAGAAGGGAGGAATAGCAAAGAAGTTGTGGATGCATTTTTAAAAGTACCACCTACACTATGATAAGAGGCCAGTTGAAGCAGAACTTAGGGCTTTGTTATAAGGCTGCAGGGGGAGTTCATGGAACCCTAGGGAAGTGAAGCAGACCATCAGCCAGAGATGAGCTCAAGGGTTGGAACGCCCTGTTCACTTCATTCCCCTTTCTCTTCAGATTGGCTTTCCTGCTTCCGTTGTCCACAAGGTGGCAGGTAGCATGCACTTCCCACCCCAGCCCCTGCTCTTGAGACTGCAAAACATACACAGACCAACTAAGTGCTCAGGCTAAGTTCCAAATTCCTGGGACAGAGATCTGGATTGGTCTGACTTTGGTTAGATGCTCCCCTCAGGCCCAGGCAGCTGTGACAGATAGTGGGGAACTTGTAGTATAAACACGGCTGCCAGTACTCAGCTCTGTGAAAGGGGGTGAAGGAGTTTCCTGAGAGAAGGAGAGCTGGGTGGCACCCTAGTAGTGTGAAGCCTCAGCCTTTCTGTCATGTCATCCCACACAGGCAGGAGATTTTCTACAGACAGTGTTTCCTTCAACTGGAGCCTTCTAAAAGTAGATGAGTTTGATCACAAGAATTTTGAAAGGTATAATAGCTCTTGCTCATTAAAAAGGCCCCCCAAAAGGACTCATGAGGCATTTTATTGGGTACTTTTGGAGAATGTTAAATAAAATGGTTTAGTCATAAAACAGTTGGAGTTAATCAGTTGAATAAAAAATGTAAGAGGGCTGTTTCAGTGAGCTAGCTAGTATAAGTCTTATTAAAACTAGAAATGGGAGCCAATACCAGCAGCCACACAGCACATGAACAAAAATTGTAATAGATGTACTAAAGTGGTTCCCAGGGCAACCTATCAGTGAAAGGCAGGAGCTTTTATTTTGGAATAGCTGCTGTGGAAAATGAGGGCACCAAAGACTCAACCTGAATGCTGTCACTGGGGTGTTTTCAGGCAGGAACTTCCATTCTTCCAGCAGGGAAGTGAGGATGGTGGGCAGTTTCACTGGCTATACCAGAGTTGCAAAAAAGTAACTTGACATCAGATTTCAGAAGCTATGTGACTTCACCCTGATTGAGGTATTTGAAGATTGGGAGAGAATCTTTTATTCACTCCCTAGAAGTAAATTTTACAGGACAATTATCACTAGTAAAGATAGCACAGGGCCTGGCACCAGAGACGATCATAAAAGCAAGCTTTGCTCAGATGTGCCCTGAATGTATTAAGGTGAGAGGAGTGGGAAGGCAGGAAAGAAAGTGAATGGGACTGAAAGCAAGCTTTGAATCCCTAACACTTCAACCCAGAGCCAGTTTTGGATGAGAAAAATGTTTTCCTGCATAAAAAATGTCTGGGAACAAAATAAACAACAAGGTCCTACTGTATAGCATAGGGAACTATATTCAATATCTTATAATAACCTATCATGGGAAATAGTCTAAAAAAGAATAAATATATATGTGTATAACTGAGTCTTTTTGTTGTACATATGAAATACTGCAAATCAGCTACATGTCAATCAAAAAATGGAAAAAATATATACAATAAAAACATATTATATCCCAAATAAAAAATGAGGAAAATCTACTACAGCTTAGTTTTAAAGGAGAAAAAACAGAGGAAAAATACTGGCTTTAGGTACTTACAAGCTAAAAATCTTTTAATGGGCTTCATCTATAGAAAGTCAGGATTTTCTGAGATGTGGGCCGTAGTAATACATTCCAGTCCAGGTCAGATGACTGAAAGGAAATGGTGGTAGGTGTGGGCTCCATATTCAAGGAGCTGTGAAGGGAGGATAGAGCCAGGTTTGTTTCGGGTGAGGTAAGGGAAGCTGACACATTAATTGAGTCTTGGTGGCCTATTGTGCTTTCACACGATAAACAAAATCTCAGAAATCTTCCCTTTAATTTCACTGATTGTCTAATGCCATTCAAGAGTCAAGGCAATGCATCTAATTAAGTGTGCTTGTATAGGCAGGTGTTCCCATTAGAGAAATAAAGAGCAATGCAAGAGCGTGTTAATTTTCACAGCCAACGATATTGGCCCACATTATTGGACGGTTATTATAGTTTGCTATCTATTTATGTGCTGGTTACTTTTTTTTTAATGACACCATCAAGTATAATTATCAAGTAATCTTTAGGGCATAAAAGGAGCTTCATTCAACTTCTCAGTAATAACAGTCATTACTGTACTCTTCAAAAACAATTGGCTAGTTACTTTCAGCTTCCAAAAGGCTCCCAAATCTGAAAACTGCAAATTACATCATAATGATTACTGAGGTTCTGCGGTAACTTCTGTTATAATTTCAGTGTAACTGGTAGAGCACAAACGACTATGAATTATGTCACATATACAACCTATTTACAGGGAATTCCCATAATTATTTGTGGAATGAATAAAGGAGAGCTTAAACTGAATGTTAATTTTAATAAAAATCACTTTTAAACTTCATTTTCATTTGAATGGATCCATCTGTTTCAAGGTACTAGCAGGGAGCAAAGTAAAAATGAAAACTTCAAAACTACAACTATTTGTTGTTTCCCACCTTCTCAAACCTCATGCTGAAAGTCCATGAATGAAACAAGAGACATTGATCCAGTATCATTTTCCAGGGCAGGGGGTTATCGAAGACATCAACAGATGTCCATTTAGAATATTAGGACAACAACAACAACATCAACAAAAACAACCCAATCAGAAAACAGGCAGAAGGTCTTAAGAGACATTTTTCCAAAGTAGACACACAGATGGCCAGTAGGCACATGGAAAGATGCTCAACATCACTATTATTAGAGAAACGCAGATCAAAACTACAGTGAGGTACCGCCTCACACCGGTCAGAATGGCCACCATTAACATCTATAAATAATAAATGCTGGAGAGGGTGTGGAGAAAAGGGATCTCGCCTACACTGTTGGTGGGAATATAAATTTGGGCAGCCACTATGGACAACAGTGTGAAGGTTCCTCAGAAAACTAAAAACAGAAAGACCATATGGTCCAGCAATCCCACTACCGGGAATACAGCTGGACAAACTGTTATAAAAGATAGAAGCACCCCTATGAGAGTTCCAGAGAAAACATCTGTTTCTGCTTTCTTGACTATGCCAAAGCCTTTGACTGTGTGGATCACCACAAACTGTGGAAAATTCTGAAAGAGATGGGAATACCAGACCACCTGACCTGCCTCTTGAGAAATCTGTATGCAGGAACCAGACATGCAACAACAGACTGGTTTCAAATAGGAAAAGGAGTACATCAAGGCTGTATACTGTCACCCTGCTTATTGAACTTATATGTAGAGTACATCATGAGAAACACCAGGCTGGATGAAGCACAAGCTGGAATCAAGATTGCCGGGAGAAATATCAATAACCTCAGATATGCAGATGACACCACCCTTATGGCAGAAAGTGAGGAACTAAAAAGCCTCTTGATGAAAGTGAAAGAGGAGAGTAAAAAAGTTGGCTTAAAACTTAACATTCAGAAAACTAAGATCACGGCATCTGGTCCAATCACTTCATGGGAAATAGGGAAACAGTGGAAACAGTGGCAGACTTTATTTTTGGGGGCTCCAAAATGACTGCAGATGGTGACTGCAGCCATGAAATTAAAAGACGCTTGCTTCTTGGAAGAAAAGCAATGACCAACCTAGACAGCATATTAAAAAGCAGAGACATTACTTTGCCAACAAAGGTCCATCTCGTCAAAGCTATGGTTTTTCCAGTAGTTATGTATGGGTGTGAGAGTTGGACCATAAAGAAAGCTGAGCGTCGAAGAATTGATGCTTTTGAACTGTGGTGTTGGAGAAGACTCTTGAGAGTCCCTTGGACTGCAAGGAGATCCAACCAGTCCATCCTAAAGGAGATCAGTCCTGAGTATTCACTGGAAGGACTGATGTTGAAGCTGAAACTCCAATACTTTGGCCACCTGATGTGAAGAACTGACTCATTTGAAAAGACCCTGATGCTGGGAAAGATTGAAGGTGGGAGGAGAAGGGGACGACAGAGGATGAGATGGTTGGTGGCATCACCGACTCAATGGACATGAGTTTGAGTGAACTCTGGGAGTTGGTGATGGACAGGGAGGCCTGGCGTGCTGCAGTCCATGGGGTCGCAAGGAGTCGGACATGACTGAGCAACTGGACTGAATTGAATGTTCATAGCAGCGCTACTCACAAAGCCAAAACATAAAAACAACCTAAATGTCCATCAACAGATGAATGGATAATAAAGATGAGGTACATATATACAACAGAATACTACTCCGCCATAAAGAACAAAATGTCATTTGCAGCAACATGGATGCAACTAGAGATTATCATACTGATGAAATAAGTTAGAAAAACACAAATACTACATGATATCACTTATATGTGGAACCTAAAACATTGCACAAATGAGCCAACTACAAAATGAAGGGGTGGGCAAGGGAGAGTCTGGGAGTTTGGGATTAGCAGATGCAAACTATTACATATAAGATGGATAAACAGTGAGGTCCTACAGTAATTGCCTTGGGAGGCTGAACAAATCATAATATCCTTTTTTTTTTGAGGTATAATAGATTTACAGTGTTGTGCCAATCTCTGCTATATAGCAAAGTGACTCAGTTATATACATATATTCTTTTTTTAATATTCTTTTCCATTATGGTTTCAGACAGGATACTTAATACACTCTCCTGTGCTATACAATAGGATAGTTACTTAAATATCCTGTGATAAACCACAGTGGTAAAGAATATTAAAAAAGAATGTCTATATGTCTATAACTGAGTCACTCTGCTATACAACAGAGATTGGCAAATGTTATGAATCAAGTATACTTTAAAAAAAAAAAAAGAATATTAGGACTTGTTCAGTCTCCCAAGGCAAAATAAGTAAAAACATAAATATACAAATGGCACCTAACAAACTTACAAGGTTTTGCACAGCAAGGGAAACCTTAAAACAAAACGAAAAACCCCAAAACGAAAAGTCAGCCTATAAAATGGTCAGCCTTGCAGACGATGTGTACAAGGGTTTAATTTCCAAAATATACAAACAGCATACACAACTCAACAACAGAAAAACAAATAACCAAACTGAAAAATGGGCAGAAGACCTAAATAGACATTTCTCCGAAGAAGAAATACAAATGGCTAATAGGCACAAGAAAAGATGCTCAATATCACTATTATGATCCAGCAACCCCACTCCTTTTTCCTGTGAACCAGTTAGAAGAGAACTCTGAGGCTACCAGAGAGGGTAAGTATATGGAAGGAGCCTGGGATTCTGAGTTACCATGTAGAAAGCTGCCTACTACACATCATGTAGAATTGTAATATGAAAGAGAAATAATTAACACAGCACTGTAAGTCAGCCACACGTCATAAAATTTTTTTTTACAGAAAGAGGAATAAGTATTCTTTGTGTTAAGTAACTGAAATTGAGAGTTATCTGTTACAGCAGTTAGCGATACCTTGTGTGTGCTTAGTCACTCAGTTGTGTCTGACTCTTTGCGATCCCATGGACTGTCGCCTGCCAGGCTCCTCTGTCCATACGGATTCTCCAGGCAAGAATACTGGAGTGGGTTGCCATGCCCTCTTCCAGGGCATCTTCCCAACCCAGGATTAAACCCAGGCCTCCCGCATTACAGACAGATTCTTTACTGTCTGAGCCACAGGGGAAAGCTGTACATCAGGGTCCCCCTTCCTGATCTGCACTGGCTGCCTGTGGGTAGACTGTATCACTGTTTAGCAATATCTGGTTTCCTTCCCCAAGGAAGGATTATACTTTCCACCCCCTTGATTCCGGCCACGTGACCTGCTTTGGCCACTGAAATGCAAATACAACTGATATGCTTAATACGCAGATGGAAACTTTTTAAAAATCAAAGCATGATTTATCACCACAAAGGAAAAGATTACCAGCTGGCTTGAATCTATTCTCCTTCTGGGGATACCAACATGTAGCAGGGGGCAATTCAAAGAAATTATTCCTTATTAGTGTGCTATACACACCTCCTAATGGCAGATAATGGAGAGTCTTCATGTATAGAATGTTATTAACAAGAGGTACTTGGTCTGTTTGGTTGCTTATCATCAACAAATCTGGAATATATGCATTCATGGGGCATGGCCCAGTGGAAAACTGTCTATCAGCTATGTCATGACTGGAGTATAAGTTGGAGATATTTCTTAGTTGAAAGGCTCCTTTTTCCCAAGTGGTGCCCTTCTTAAAACCTAGATTTAGATTTTAAATCTAAACAAGAATATCCTCTAACCCAGAAAGAAAGGGAGAACTGTAGTGATAGTCCCAAATTCCTCCATGTTCACTTATATCTTAGAATCGCCTGTATCTTTTGAATTATTAATACATTTTAGTATCATGTAGGATCAATGATCCCTCTATGTTTGATCTGACAATTCAATCCCTTGTATTATGTCAGCCATTTTCTTGCTTTTGTTTCATTTTTTGTTTTGCAGTGACCAGCAATGCTCTAAAATAAGTGACTACCCCTTCAACCTCTCCTGGATTGAGGACAACATAACATGACATGTTATGGACAGGGAGTGTGATCAGGAAATAAGCCCATGTTCCTCCCTCTGTTCCATGTTCTTTTAAGCCACTAATAATGTGGGTGTTATTCCTTAAGGTAGCATAACCTAACCTATCTTGACTGTCCTAGGATCAAGCACCTGGTCCTGGACAGCTCAGGGTTGGAACAACATGCTTAGATCCACATCTTCAAGATAGTCTAGACAGGACTGTCCCTGAGAAGGGGATTTGGGCAGGTAGATATAGATCATGTTTACTGCTGCCTTACTGCCACTTTATTTCTGACCACTGGCCCTCTCCAAAGTCCTTTGCAATAAGACTGAGTAGATGTATTAGTTAGGATTCTTTTGATTGTGAGCACCAGAAACTCAATTCAAATGAAACTGGACCACTATCTTAGACCATACCCAAAAATTAACTCAAAATGGAATTAAAAAAAAATGGAATCAATACTCAAATATAAGACCAGAAACCATAAAACTCCTGGATGAAAATATAGGTGGCAAACTCTTTGACACTGGTTTGGTGAGGATTTTGGGGATCTGACACCAAAAGCAAAGGCAACAAAATATTTGGGAAAATAAGTAAATGGGACTATATCAAACTAGAAGCTTCTGTGCAATAAAGGGAACCATCAACAAAGTGAACAAGAACCCTACTGAGTGGGAGAAAATATTTGCAAATAATATATCCGATAAGGAATTAATATCCAAAAAATATAAAGAAGGCATACAACTCAAGTGCAGAAAAGCAAGCAATTCAATTAAAAAATGGGCAGAAAATCTGAATAGACATTTTTCCAAAGAAGATACACAGATGATCAGTTAACACATGAAAATACCCTTAACATCACTCATCATCAGGGAAATGCAAATCAAGATCACAATGAGCTATTGCCTCATACCTGTTAGAATGGTTTTCATCAGAGATAAAAGTAACAAGTATTGGTGGGGAAATGACAAAAAGGGAACTCTTGTGTACTACTGGTGGGAATGTAAATAAAATGTAAATAGTGGCTGCACGCCACTATGGAAGGCAGTATGGAGGTTCCTCAAAAATTTAAAAATACAACTACCATATGATCCAGCAATTCCACTTCTGAGTATTTACCTGAAGAAAATAAAACTAACTCAAAAAGATAAATACACTCCCATGTTCATTGCAGCATTACAACAGCCAAGACATGGAAGCAACTTACATGTCCATTGATGGATGAGTAGATACAGAAAATGTGATATATATATATATATATATATATACACACACACACACACATACTATATATATATAATAGACTATTATTTAGCAATAAAAAAGAAAATCTTACCATCTGCAACTACATGGATGGACATTATGCAACATGAGGGCACTATGCTAAGTGAAGTCAGTTAGAGAAAGACAAACATCATATTATCTCACTTATATGTGGACTCTAAAAAGCAAAAACAAAAATTCCTAACCTCACAGCTGCAGAGGACAGATTGGTGGTTGCTAGAGTTGGGGGTTGGGGAGTGAGAAAAATGGGTAAATGGGGTCACATGTACAAACTTCCAGTTCTAGAAAAGTCATGAGGATATAACGTACAACATGGCAACTATAGTTAATAATACTGTGCTATTTGCAAGCTGCTAAGCGAGTAGATCTTAAAAGTCCTTATCAGTTTTTTTAAACTATCTATGATGATGCAAGTTAACTAAACGTATTGCAGTGATCGTTTCACAATAAATCCAAATTTTGAATCATTACGTTGTACACCTGAAACTAATATGTCGTATGTCAACTACAACTCAGGAAAAAGACACCTCAATTCACACTGGTTGAAACGTTCCTTAAGCCCATGCTCCTACGGGCCCCAGAAGTTCTCTCCAGGCCCAGGATGCACACGCAGTGGTATAAACTACAGAATGGGCCAGAGAACTGACGGTCCCTGGCTAGAATGAATCTCTTCACTATATTTCTGCTGGCTGGTGCCACTGCCTTGAATAACAATGACCTTCTAAATGTCAGATCTTTGTCTTGAGGACCAATGAGTTCCAACCTGCCTCAGCAGGCACCCCAGGTTCCGGACCCTCAGCTTCCTGCTGCCCACAGCTAGCTGTAAGCCCTGGCCAGTCTTCAGCCTCTCTGGCTCCCAAGTCCTGTCTTGAGTCTGGCAGCCACCGAGGCCCCTGTGTCTACCCCAGCTCTCAGGGCTCTCTGGCTCTCTTGGGCCACTTTCTGCTAGCCTGAATCATCTGCTGCCTCTACCCAAGTAAGGGGCAGCTTTTGAGAGGCGAACACACCATTTACACCTCTGGATTTCGTAGGTGAAGCAAGGTAAACAGGAAATATCAAACCTGGGCTGGCCACGGTTGCCGGCTGAGTGCGAGTCTGCCATTTGCCCACTAGGTAGCGTCTACTGAGCTTGAGGCGAGGAGGAGAGCTTTTCTGTTAAACAGCACAAAGGAAGTGTTCTTTTGCTTTTCTTTTTTTCCACCACCACCATCGCCACCTCCAACCTAAAAATAACATTAACACAAGGCACCTTTCTACGTCTGCCTTCCGGGAGGACTCAGCTTCTCTGACTGCCCGGACTAGATTAACGCAAGAAGGCTGTTCTTTTATTAAGCCTGAAACGACTGCCCAATCAGTTTCGTTCTCTATTAGGTTGTAATTGGAGCCAGCTGAGCACCCGTAACCCTCACTCCGTCCCATTCCTTCCTTTCACCTTATTTTCTCCAAGGCTCACGACTAAGTTTAGCCACAGATGTTACTTTTTAAATCTCTTCTCTCCCTCCAACCTTTCTTCTCCCACCCACCCCTCCCCCTTCTTTCTTGTCCTTTCTCTCCAGATATTTTGTTGTTTTCCTTCCAGGAAAGGGCAGGGCAGCTCGCCTACTCTCAGGAGAAAATACGATTCTTGGTACTTATTCTGCCATTATTGTAAATTCGTGGTGAACATTTTTGACAATCTTAACTCTGGGGTAAAACACGAACCCGCTTTATTTATCTTCCAATCTCTAGCCCCACAAACTGAAACTTTCTCACTATGTAGGGGGTCCTTGGCAATAGTTTAGATTCTGTTACTTCCTTGTCATTCTTGATTATTAAGACAATCCAGCCTTTCAAAGCTGTCCTCTCCCACTTTGGTGGCCTACCTGGAGGCTCACCGATCTGAGTGGGAGGGGCAGAGCAGAGAACCGCTGGTTCCTCTTCCTTTTGCCCTCTCCTCGGGTTCCATCCCTGGGTCTGGAAGATCTCCTGGAGGAGGAAATGGCAACCCACTCCAGTATTCTTGCCTGGGAACTCCCATGGACAGAGAACCCTGGCGGGTTACAGTCCATAGCGTCTCAAGAGTCAGACACGACTCAGTGACCAAACAGCAGCAGCAGTGTGGAGGAGCTTGCATCTCCTCTGGAAGGCCTCTTCCCTGTCAACCTCCAGGCTCCTACTGCTCCGGGGTGTTGGGTCTCAGCTCACAACCCTGCATCCCTTCCTCTCTGGAAAGGTGGTGGGCTTGGATGAACATAGTCTAAGCTTTCACATGGGGCCTCTGTTCCCTCTGTTGTGCCAAGGCCAAGATTGCTTAGACTTCTCACATGTTACTTCGCTGGTAGAGTTCTTGTTGACTAGAGCTTCATCACCTCACCTGTCAGCCTGTCCCGGGTCAAAAGGCCATCCCTGTAGCCAGGAGTGTACACTGATTGGCCACACTTAACTCAGAAGACCAGCTCTGGAATCAGAGGGTGGGCTTATTTCTCCAATTACCTGGGGCAAGAATGAAGAAAGGATATTCTCTCAAAGCAAAATTGGAATGTTATGATCAGAAGAAGCAAGATTAGATGTCCGACAGGTAAAAACACAGATGTCCACTATGGACACTGAGGGAATCAGAAGGAGTTTTGAAGTGGTTTTATTGGAATAGTAAAGCAAACTTTGTATTATAAGAAATTCTAACCTTCAACCAAAAATAAAGTGAAATTCCCTTTGTTAAATTGCTTTGTGTCATTTGGTCAGATTAAAGGATTCTAAGATTCTTGCAGGTAAATTTGATGCATGTATCTAGTTTCTTTTATCTGTGAGACAACAGAATCCCCATTATGCCTAGAAGAAGGGTCCCTTGATGTGACAGGAACATTTCCTGTTTAACAAAGTCTGCCTTATCTAAGAGTTACCTTTTTCAGCTTCAAGGCAGCAAATAGCTTAAATAACTATGCTTTCAAACCAGCCTCACAAATGATGTCCAGGAACCAAAGTTAGAGAGTCTATTCTCAGAGAGGGGTTATTAATAAGCTTCAATAAAGAAAAGTTCAAACACATGCAGATCAAGGAGAAAGAAAATGCCACAAATGGAAGGTCTGGGATGTAAAAGGAATCATGCCTAGGGGGCTGGTAAACACGCAGGTGTATCTAAGCAAACATCGATTGAATACAACTATTAATAATGTATAAATTATAAAGTTAAAAAAGAGATCTAAAATACTGGATAACAATGGTATATGTATCAGGAAGAGGATGATCAGAGCAAAAGTATCTAAGGTTCTTTTGTAATTCATGAGAAGGGTAAAATTATTAACTTTTGAAGTGACATGCATGCCAATATCTTTAGGGTAGACATAGGGAGTATAATTTATGAGCAGTTATACTCTCATAAGTTAAAACTGAAAAATAACAGAAACAAAAAACAAACCTCAATCCAAATCTTTTACAAAAAAAGAGAAAAAAGAACAGAAAAGGTGAAACAAATGGATAGCACAAAATAAGGTGGTAGAATTAAATCTAAATATTCACTAATCACAATCAATAAAATCTTTCAGTTAAAAGACAAAGCTGCTCAGATGGAAAAGGTGTTGAAACCTAGCTGTTTATATGAGACACATCTAAAACATAAGGACACAGAAATATTATAGTTCAAAGAAGAGAAAATATATATTAGGCAAAGACTAAAGAGTGCGGTGTATCTGTATTAATATCAGACAAATAGATGAAAAGGCAAAAAAAAAAAAAAAAAGTGTGTCACTGCATAATAATAAAAGTTTTAGATCACCAGAAAAATATGCCAATCAGAAATTTGTTTATATCCAATAACAGAGCAAAAGTGAAACTACAAGGAAAAACAGACAAATACAATATATTTAGAATTGGATGATAACATTATTGTGTGTCAAAGCTTATAGTATATAGATGAGAGAGGATGCTTGTGGGAAAATATATATCCTTAGATGCTTCCATTAGAAAAGAACAAAAGCACAGAATTTGAGAAGTTAGAAAAACAAACAGCAGATAAACCTTAAAAAAGTAGAAGAAAGGAAATAATAAACACAGAAGCAGAAATTAATGATGTAAAAAGCAGTTAAATGATTGAGAGTATTGACCAAAACAAATGTTTTTCTGAACAGCTTAATGAAACTGACAAACTTCTGCTAAGATTAATCAATTAAAAACAAAGAAGATACAAATTACTCCTCTAGGGGAAAAATGGAGACTATAAGTATAGATGCAACATATTTTTTAAAAAAGAAAATATCGTGGACAACTTTATAATAACTTGAAAACTTCAAAATATGTATAAATTCCTGAAAAAAATGCAACTTGCAAAAATAGACACAAGAAGATATGGAAAACTTTAGTATTTTATGAATAATAACACGAATTGAATATTCATTTATTATAGAAACTCTTAGCAAACTAGGAATAAAAGGAAACTTCTTTAACCCAATAAAGTATATCTTAAACTTCTTTAACCCAATAAACAAAGCTATCATTATCCATAGATGGTATATTTCTGTATTTGGAAAACACTGAAGAACCAAAATTATGTTTCAATAAAGAAACATAAAACTTCATGGTGTCTGCTGAAAACATTCCCTCCGACATCTGGAATAAGGCAAGATGCCTGCTACCAACCCTTCATTTCCTCATTGTACTAGATATTCTGGCAGTGTAGTATACCAAAGGGAAGGGGGGAAAGGTATGAGGGTCAAAAGGATCAAAAGTATAAGGATCAAAAAGGAATAAACAGTCAGGAAGAGGAAGACAATATTATATATTAACACGTGTGTACGGAATCTAGGAAGATGGGTACTGATGAGCTTATTTCTGCAGGGCAACAATGGAGACATGAACAGAGAGAACAGACTGGGGACACAGTGGGGGAAGTGTGGGAGCAATTGAGAGAATAGCGCAAAAACATGTACATTGCCATATGTAAAAGAGATGGCAAGTGGGAATTTGCTGTGTGACAGAGGAAGCTCAACCCAGTGTTCTGTGACAATCTAGAGGGGTGGGATGGAGTGGGAGATGGGAGGGAGATTCAGGAGGAAGGGGACATGTGGAGACCCGTCGCTGATTCATGTTGATGTATGGCAGAGGCCAACACAATATTGTAAAGCAATTATCCTCCAATAAAAAAAAAAAAGAGAGAAGGAATAAAAGGAATAAACAAAGCTCTCATTATCCATAGATGGTATATTTCTGTATTTGGAAAACACTGAAGAACCAAAATTAATTGAGTTTTAGAAAGTTTTCTGGAGGCAAAATCATTACTGAGGAGTTACATTTCTATACATCAGCAACAATGAGTTAGAAAATGTAGTTTTAAAAAGATGCCATTAAAATAACTATAATATAAAGCACATAGGAATAAATCTATCAAAAGCTGTGCATGTCCATTATGAAACTTTACTGAAAGACATTAAAGCTGACCTAGTTAAATGGAGATATAAACTTTGTTTAAGGTTATTATATTCAATATTGAAAATATGTTAATATTCTTAAAATTGATTCACAGATTCAATGAAACTCCAATGAAAATCCCAACAAGACATTTTGGTGGAACTTGATGAATTAATTCTAAATTTATATGGAAGAGAAAAGGGCTAATAATAGCTCTTTCACTCTTGAGGAAGAGCTAAATACAAAAATCAATTCTAGGTGGATTGAAGACTTAAATGTGAAAGGTATAAAGCCATAAAACTTAGAAGTCAATATATACATGAGAATATCTTTATGACTTTGGTATAGGGAAGAATTTCTTAAAGAAGACAGACAAAAAAACAAAAACTGTAAAGAAATATGTTGCTAAATCCAACTACATTAAATGCATGTTTTCAAAAAAAGACCATTAGTTAAGTGAAAAGTCAAGCCCCAAATTAGGAGAAGATATTTATTAAACATACAATCAAAAGGAATTAGTGACTGGAATATATAGAAAGCTTCTAAAGACTATATGAGAAAGGCCAACATTTAAAATTAAAATTGGACAAAGAGTGTGATTTAGGCATTTCAAAGAAGAGAGAACACAAATGGTTCATAAAATGTGAAAAGATACCAACCTCATTGGTAATTAGGGAAGGACAAATTAAAACCACAAGGAGATACAATTTCATACCCACTAGACTGGCGAAAAATGTAGGCAAGTGATGGTGAGGTATGGACAATGCGCGCTGCTGGTGCAAGTGCAACTTGGTTTGCCCACTCTGCTTTACTCAGTTAAGTTCAACAAGTATTCTATGATCCAGCAATTTCACCTCTAAGCATTAAGCCTTAGGAAAGATTTTGCACATGAACACCAGGAAACAAGTGCAAAGAATGCTCCTTGTGGAAAACAGTATGGCGGTTCCTCAAAAAACTAAAAGTAGAGTTGCCATATGCTCCTTCGATCTTACTCTTGGGCTATATCCAGAGAAAACTATGATTCAAAAAGATACATGCTCTGCAATGTTCACAGCAGCCCTATTCACAATAGCCAAGACACAGAAACAACCTAAACATCCATCAACAGAGGAATGGATAAGCAAAATATATCAAAGTCTATATATAAACAAAGGATATACAATAAACAGAGTATATATATTTTTATATATATATACACACCATATTTTGTTTATATATAAATATAAATATATCTATATATACACACACACAATAGAATACTACTCACCCATAAAAAGAATGAAAAAATGCCATTTGCTAACATGGATGGACCTAGAGATAATCATGCGAAGTGAAGTAAGTCAGAAAGAGAAAGACAAATACATAAAATACCACTTATATGTGGAACCTTAAATATGACACAGATGAACTTATGTATAAAACAGAAACAGTCTCACAGACACAGAGAACAGATTTGTGTTGCCAAGGGGAAGGAGATTGAGGGGAGTGTGGAGTGGGAGGTTGGGGTTGACAGATACAAACTATTAGATATAGAATGGATAAATGACAAGGTCCTACTGTGTAGCATAGGGAACTATATTCAATATCCTGTGATAAGCCATAATGACAAAGAATATGCATATATATGTATATACATATATACACATACATATATATACATACATGTATATGTATATGGACATACGTGTATCACTTTGCTGTACAGTAGAAATTAATACAACATTGTAAATCAACTATTCATCAATAATTTTTTTTTAAAACTGAAGAAAAAACAAAAACAAGACTACCCATAGCAACATTGTCCCTAAAGGCAAAAACTGGGGGAAAAATCATATACTACCCTCCTAGAAGAAATAAACCAACTTAAGTATATTCATACCAGTGAAACAGCATTACAACCATAAAAATGAATGGATTATCACATCATCAAAAGTGAATCTCAAAAACATGAGGCTGCCACACAAGGCTGTGCTTGCAGGCTGTGGAGTAGGCTCAGTAGGTGCTAGAATCTATTATGTGCGCCACATGCCAAGCTGAACACAGTCGCACAGGGAAGTCTATCCCTGAAGGAAGGAGTGCCTTTAGGCTCTGTATGGGTGAGCACTGGCCCTACAAAATCATAATGTTGAACAGATGGATAAGTCATAAGTGTATATATTCTGTAATATTTCATTTATATATAGTGCAAAGCCAAGTAAAACTAAACAATAATGATTTTATATATATATATTAAAACTATATAGAAAAACAAGAGAGTGATTAACACAGAGTTCAGAATAATGAATCTAGTTCTTGGGGAAAGGAGAGCATCTAGTTATGGAAGAGTTCATTATGGAGTTGGAGAGCTCTTAAGGTTCTGATGATGTTCTATTTCCTGGGCTGAGCAGGGAATACTCAAGTATTTTGTGATAGTCGTTCTTTATCCTGTATGTGTATATTTTAAAAGCTCTCCTTATGTAACCCACATAATTGATTTTAAATAAAAGAGATTCCACCGAAGAGTACTATCTAGAGACGGGGTACCAATATAGGGTCTGGACAGGGTGGATGGCCAAGGACCCAGGGCTGAGAGGCTGAGTCCTAAGTGGTTACAGGAGGAGAGACTTTGATGCCTCATGTGCGATGAGGTAGAAGGACTCCAGTGGGATCTTTCAAAAGTGCCCCATAAAAAAGCAAATTAAAACCAAAGCAAGATACCACTATTAGTGTAAAAACAATACAAAACATAATGTCAGTACAAAAACCAGTACACAAATATTCATAGTGAAAGTGAAAGTGAAGTCTCTCAGTCGTGTCCGACTCTTTGCAACCCCATGGACTGTAGCCTGCCAGGCTCTTCCATCCATGGAATTTTCCAGGCAAAAGTACTAGAGTGGGTTGCCATTTCCTTCTCCAGGGGATCTTCCCAACCCAAGGATTGAACCCGGGTCTCCCGCATTGCAGGCAGATGCTTTACCATCTGAGCCAAACCGCAAAGCCTAGTATTATTTATAATAGTCAAAAAGTGGAAACAACCCTAATGTCTGTTAACTGATGAAGAGATTAAAAAAAAAAAAGTAGTGTATCCGTGTGATAGGATATTATTCAGCAATAAAAGGAAAGAAGTAATGATGAATGCTTTATCATGGATAAACCTTGAAAACACCTGAAGTCACATTTGGTCACAAAAGACTACACATACTGTGTGATTTCACTTGTATGTGATGTCTAGAATAGACAAAAAGCCGGGTAGTGGAGTCCAGTGGCTGGAGAGGATACGTATATGGGAATGAGGAATGTCTGCTGATGGGTATGAGGTTTCTTTGTGGGATGATTAAAATGTTCTAAATTTGACTGGAGTGATGGCTTTAGAGCTGTGTGAATAGTTTACAAGCCAGGGAATTATATACTTTAAAATGAGTGAATTACATGGCATATGAATTATATTTCAATAAAACTGTAGCAACAACAAAAGAATGGTTAAAATTTTTAAAAATCAACAACCACCAGATGTCAGCAAAATATAGAGCAACTAGAAAATTTCTACAATGCTAGTGAGAATACAAAATGGTACAGCCACTTTGGAACTAGTTACCTCATAAACATACTCTTGCCATAGGATTAAGCAATCCTACACCTAGTTATTTACCCAAGTTAAATGATAACCTATGTTCACACAAAAATCTGTACCCTACTGTTTATAGTGGCTTTAACTGCCCCAGGCTGCAAACAACCCAAATTTCCTTATATGAGAGAACAGATAAACTGTACATTCATACAAATGGAATACTACGCAGTACTAAAAGGAATGAACAAATGATACCGACAACAACATGGATGAATTCCAAATGCATGACGTTAAGAGAAAGAAGCCAGACCCAAAGGTTACATATTATATGATTCTATTTACAAAATGGGAGAAACAAAATTCTGCTGCTGCTGCTGCTGCTAAGTCACTTCAGTCGTGTCCGACTCTGTGAGACCCCATAGATGGCAGCCCACCAGGCTCCTCCGTCCCTGGGGTTCTCCAGGCAAGAACACTGGAGTGGGTTGCCATTTCCTTCTCCAATGCATGAAAATGAAGTGAAAGTGAAGTCGCTCAGTCATGTCCGACTCTTAGCGACGCCATGGACTGCAGCCTACCAGGCTCCTCCGTCCATGGGATTTTCCAGGCAAGAGTGCTGGAGTGGGGTGCCATGGCCGTCTCTGAAACAAAACTCTAGACACAGACAAATCAGAGGTTGCCAAGAATTAGGGGTTGGAGAAGGTGCTGCTCACAAAAGGATGTGGGACAATGTATGGGTGTGATGGAACTGTTCTAGGTATTGTGATAGTTACATTATTGAATGGGTTTGTCAAAATTCATATTACACTATAAAGAGTGAATCTTACAGTATCTTAATTATATCTTAATTTAAAAATTTCTTCTCAAAATATTGTCCCATGAGAAAAAAAATGTCATAGACCAGGGGCCTGGAGGCCAACTGACAATTTAACAATTATCTAAAATTGTGCCTTTGTTACTCTGACCCCTTCTCTCCCTAGATCTGACTGTAGATGGGAAAATACAGTAGCTGAAAAGAGTAAAAAAAGAAGTTGACTGTATCTTGACCATCAGCCTTGCCACACTGGACACACAACGTACCCACCACCCCCAGTGGATTGCAGCCTGAAACAGTACCAGCAGGATCAAGGGAGGAACTCTATACTGGATACCAATTTGAGGTCCTGCTTATTACACAGAGTTGGACATTCAGTTTCTAAAATGAGGCTGTTCTGTGCCTGAGAGGCCAGGAAAGCTATGTGATTAGCCTGAACTCAAATAGAGGCATGGAAACAATCAACCCCTCCTTCGGAGGGGATATGAAGGAACAGTTAGAGGAAAAAAGTGACTTTAAGATCACTTTCCTATGGAGTCTAGTTTGTTTAATACAATGGTTACTTGTGCAGTTGACATGCTATTAAAAATGACATTTAATCCCTACAAGCGCCAGATAGGGAACTCCTTATATTCCAAATGAGTGAGATGGTATTATCATGGCTTAACAGAATATTCATAGAGAATGGTCTCTATTTCATAATGACCCAGCACCAAAATATATTTCTTGAGGAAGTGAACTGGGCCCACTGTACAAGCATACGCAGCTGGAAGGCACAATTCTGTGCTCTTAGAGGTATTCAGATACTGTAGATACCAAGTGGTGGAAGATGCCCATGAGAAGCAAAATTTTTCAGCCATGCACACTTCTGCAATCCTAGTTCTAGAACAGTGCCTGTAACAGAAAAATAAAAATTTGTTGAATGAATGAATGGAACTCCAAGATACAGATAGGAAAATGAAAAATAGGAATGATTTTTCTTTTTCCGAGTGTGAACCACAGATTTTATTTAATTAGAATCCCAATGATTTTTAGATAAGGGGCTTGGGAATCTTAAGACTGTGGATTGAGTCCCAACCTAATAAAGGTATTGACCATCACCTGAAGTCAGCTGGTGAGCATTAATGGGCTACGGTGATCCCAGCAACCATAACTGGAAACCTCTCTCTTCTGCATGAAACACATACTGAAAGAAAAATCTGTTCAAATTCTCCACAGAGAATATTTTTATTTATTTATAGTCTTCTTGCATACTCTAAAATGCACAGTGTGAATTTCCTTTCTTCAAAAACAGTTGTGAGCCTGGTCAGTTTGAGATCTTCAGAGTCTTCGGAAACATTGCCTTAGGTTTGTGCTAAGGGAGTCACAGAGATTGGTCATGAACTACTACAAAATTACAGAAGACCTAGTTATTATCCAACAGTTACTAGAAAAGCATAGAGAACACCCAACATACAGCCAGACAGAGTAATAGAAGAGCAGATGCTATGTAAGTCTCGGGATTTCCATATATAGGATGTTATGTACAGTATCAGAATTCTTTTATAGATGGTAAAGTTATGCTTAAATCATTATTTTAAGGGCACTCTATATAATACAAGTCTTACTAATTTCAGTCTTTTCTCTTTGGCTCACAAGTGCACGAAAATACCATAAACAATTTTCAGAACTTACTGCATTAATATATAAATAAGATACATTACAAATGAGAAGAAAATACAAGACACCTCTTTAACATGGTAAATCTCTGAATATAAATAAGCAAATATTTCATTTACCTACAAACAGTCATTGAGATCATTACATATATTCTTCCCCTCCCCCTCCTAAGGACAAACAACAGAAATATGCACAACCTACACAAATTAAACTAGAAATATACAGCAATAGCACACCTGGAACAACGACTCTGCTACTGTTTCCCCCTAACAGGATCCTAACGGGGAGGGCGGGACGCTTGTCACCCAGTGGCTCTTTTTCTCATCCATCATGACTTCAGACGGGAGAAATACTGACGGTGAGGTCAACACCTGCCAACAGCATTTTCCTTGGTCCCCAACACACAGCATTTTGAAAAAACATCTTTTCTGGGGCGGCTGGGCAAGCTGGTTTGCAGCATGTTTGGCCCCTCAGTTACTGAGGAAGAAGGTAAAATGGATTCTCTTGGAGCGGGAGACATGCTGTGATCTATTACCACACTCACTAGACAGACGTGTATTTATAGAGAGAGGTATATATAACTGTACATATATACTGTGTTCCTAATGTGCAACTTTTGAAAAAGAACATTATTTCCGGCTAACTCTAATAAGCTTAAGGAAGGTTTTAACAGTATTCTTCAAGATATTCTGTTTTCCCTCAATGAAATGGCCTATGTGTTTCAGCAACGTATAGGGGTTTGTTCTAGAGTGCGGAGGGGAAAGGGAAGTCCCAGAAACTGATGTACTGTGGGTGGCAGTTACAGATCCTGGCCCAGCCTCTCTATCTCCTCAATGAGGAAGTCAATATCAGATTGGGTAGCGGCTGGGTTGGAGATGACCATCCGGAAGAAGTTGGCCTTGTCCCCCTGAGGCTGGTAGCCAACCATGGTTGTGCCAGATTCCATCATCAGGGCTTTGATCTTTGGGGCCACCTTGTAAGGGAAAACACAAGACAAAACTCAAGGTCGATACGAACACCATGCTCTTTTTCATAATACAACCCATTTCTTAGTTGCAAAAAAAGAGCAACCTGCTTTTCATCATGTATTTACACTCACACAAAGGCAAAGAAGTATTTTACACCCAAGTTTCTTCAATGGCTAGTATCTAATGACTAATTTTTAAATTGACATAAACAGTTGATTTATAAAACTGTGATAGTTTCAGGTGGACAGAAAAGTGATTCAGGTATACACACACACACGTTATTTTTCAGACTCTTCTTCATTATAGATTATTACAAGCTATTGAATATAGCTCCCTGTGCTATACAGCAGGATCTTGTGTTTATTTTATATATAGTAGTGTGTATCTGCTAATCCTAAACTCCTCGTTTGTCTTTTCCGCCTATCCTCTTTCCTCTCTGGTAACCATAAGTTTGTTTTTTATGCTTGTGAGTCTGCTTCTATTTTGTAAGTTCATTTATATAATTTTTTAGATTCTACATATAAGTGATATCATGGGATATTTGCCTTTCTCTGTTTGACTTACCTCACTTAGTATGATAATCTCTAGGTTCATCCATGCTGCTGCAAATGGCATTATTTTATTCTTTTCATAGCTAACTTTCATACCGTTCTCCATAGCGGCTGCACCAATTTACATTTCCACAAACAGTATAGGAAGATTCCCTTTTGTTCACACCCTCTCCAGCACTTATTATTTGTAGGTTTTTTGATGATGGCCACTAATGACTATTTAAGTCTACCCAATCATACATTCCTACAGAAAGCATTGTGCAACTGAATTTCAAAAGTCAGACACAGGACAATGATAATAAAGTCAAAAAAACAAAAATGAAAAATTCACAGGGGCAACAATACAAATTAAGACTTCCATACAGTAATCCAGCACCTGGGATATTGTCTGGCACATGAACTCTGCTCACCAAATATCTGTTGAATGATTAGATGAGTGAAATAGTATATAAGTTAAATACAAACAACTATAAGTAACATATAAACTAGATATAGAAACCAGTAACTAGAATGAATCAGCATTAGAGTTGACTCAAACTTAGTAAAAGATATTTTAATAGACATGGTTTGGTACGGAAGTTTCAAGGAATATGTATATTATTCAACTGCACAGCACATAACCCCTCTGATGACAAACACCAACCTAATGCAGGGATGCATTCCCTAGAAATTCCCACTGCATCTGAACCACAGTGGGGACAATTCAGACCCAAGGAGAAGAATATAACAAGATGTCTCTGTATCACCCCAAACCTTTAGCTTTCATTTCTTTCTGTTCAGACAGACCCCTAGAATGAGGATGTTCTGACCAGCCAGAGAAACTGCAGAGGGTTAGAAGAGACAAGGAGAGATTCCATACCCTGTGTAGCTTTTCCCGTCGTTCGGGGCTATCTGGAACACCCCTGAGGCTTTGTGGAATATACCAGAAACAGACGTTCGTATGCTCAGGCTGTAGCGATTTTCACAAACAAGCATGCAAAAAACAAAACAGAAAATTAAGAGAACTTGAGAGAAAGCTGTTCTAACTCCCCACCCCATCCCTCAAAAAGGCTTCATGTTACTTCTATACTTGGGAGAACAAAGCCCGGTTTATCCCATCATATCTGGGAAGAGAGCTATTTCCCATAACCAATTTTCTCGATGATTGAAGTTACCCACCTTTGAACACCGAAATATTAAAAAAAACTACATTTGGATCATTTCAATAAAGGCTATTATCCATCTTGCCATCTTGTAGTGCCTCATATATAGAAGATGCTCACAGCATTGTTAATTTTTTTGGTCCTGAATGTTTTGACTTTATTCTATCAATACTAAACCTTCTCCTGATTACTCAGGATTATCATAATGAACATTGATACTGGTTCTAAACTGTAAGACAGGGCTTACTGAGATGTACTGGATTGTTTAGTGGTCCTTCTCTAAGGACCCTCATGCTTTTTGAGTCCTTCTGCATTCTTGCTACAGTTTTCCAGTTTCCTTCCTAATTGCTGTCTGCCATCACTGTGCCTACCTTTCATGGGTTGGAGACATCACATTCGTCTTAACCTGCTAGTGGAACATTTAAAATAGTGTAAGTGATGAGTGTGAGGCCCCAGAGGTGAAACGCACAAGCACTGTATGATGGATTTGAACAGCTTAGGGCTCTTTCTTGTTCACTTGGCGACTCTCCAGAGTGTTACAAGTAGTTTAGGTGCCTGATAAATAGACTGAGTTGAATGCAGGCAGTGTTTTATTACACTGGATTATGAGTGTAATTCCTTCTATTCAGCACTGGCTCCTATTCCAGCTTTCTTTATTCAGCTGTGAGCTCCAATAGGGAAGAGATGGTACCTGTTTTGGTCACTACTCTACAACCAAGGTCCCAGTCTGGGGCAAGACACACAACAGGCACTCAGCCAACAGCAGAATAACAAGCACCTGACTGCGTGCAGTGTGGATCTGAACTCAGGGCAGAGACCATTTTATCTTGCTCTGCTCATAACGAATCTATGTAAAGTACAACTTCATTTTAGGACCAGTCTTGGGAGACAAGGGTCTGGGATCGGTATACCCATCCCACAAGCTTCTTGGAACTGAAGAACACTTTCTCACGGAGGTACAACACCACAATAAGTTCCAAGAATGATACAGGATTCAGACCTGCCAAGGAAAGCCCTCTGGTCTATGAAGGACTGGCTGAGAACTACACCTTTCTGGAAGAGGCGAAGGGGAAAAGTTGTCCCAATGCTACTGGAAGAAACATTTGTGAACACAGAGGGAAGTAAACGAGAGTGCATAGAATGAAAATTCAGAAGCAGCTTCTGGTAATGTGGGACACTACAGCTTCAGAAGCTTCCCTCTGTAAACTTCCCTCAATAGATATTTGATATAGCTAGTCCAGACAGCTTACCTCACCATCAAAAACCATCTCAAATTCTTCTCTGTTTTTAATCTTGGCATAGAGGTATTCAGCCAGTTCCAAGCATTTGTTGATCTGATTTTCAAAGCCCACTGTACCCTGTTTTTTTAAAAAAAAAAAGAAAGAAAGAAAGTCATATTTGTTGGTGAGAATTTGCATTTCCCTGTGATGGCATTGAGAGGGCTTTGCTGTCTTTATCTATCAGAAATATACAGAAGAGTATTCTTGGAGATGGTTAGCAAGAACCATCTCATTGAATGTGTGTGGCTTTCTCACAGCTCTGTATGTGATAACATGTGCCAAATCTCTTTTGAAGGCATTCTAGTCTCTGGGCAGTTATCCTCAACAGGGCTTTTAGATTCTTGCTAGTAATTCACAGCCTGAGCCTGAAGCCCATTTTTGGTTTGCCTTAGGCTGCTGCCACCCAAACTGTCGTCTACAGACATACACTGTAACCAGTCCACGATGAGATGAGTTGAGAAACTGAGATTAAGCAATAAGAAACTTCTATGGCCGTTTGACAGAGTAATTTTACGTTTACTGAATCTCATTTTTAAAATTGATGTTTACATGTGTTCCTCCTCCTGAACCCTCCTCCCACCTCCCTCACCAGGATCCCACCTTGGTAACCAATTCACTGTGAGCCAAACTTCCGGGAACACATGTATACCTGTGCGGATTCATTTTGATATATGGCAAAACCAATACAATATTGTAAAGTTAAAAAATAAAATAAAATAAAAATTATTTCATGAAAACATAGACACTAAAAGGTTAAAAAATGATCAACACACCACTCAATAAAATTTTCATAACTTGTTCACAAAAAAAATAAAATAAAATTGATGTTTATATTTCATATGGCTTTCTATTTCATTTTTCTAGCAATTCATCTTTATTGTATTGGTCTATGACAGGTTAAAGAAAAACCCAACTGGTTCTTCAGAGAGTTGGAGAAATAGTACTTTGGAACCTACCTTCCCCAGAAGGAAGTCCCAACCAAACACATGCCCCTCACTCCCAGACAGGCTCCCCTCCACATAACATCGTATTACCCCTTTGTGGTGAAGGCAGGCAGGCAGAAGGGGAAGCAGTGGTCTTAGGACATGCCCTGAGACGGCAGTAGCTCCAAGTATTGACAGACTGACTGAGCTTGAGTTTCCAGAGCTAGCGTGGCTGATTAGTGACAGCAGCGCGGGGGGTGTTGAGTGGGTCGGCGTCAACAAGGAGAGCAGATGCACAAGGCCTGTGGGTTGCTAATGCACCCGGGCCAAGCCAACACTGGCAAAGCAGCAGTCATCGCGGAGCGCGTGCCTGGGCCAGTCTGCCTTCCTCTTGGGAATGAAGCCCACACCAGGATCCCACCTTGGTAACCGAGTCACTGTGAGCCAAACTTCCGGCAGATGGTTCAAGGGGTTATTGTTAGGCAAAACCAAGGCACAAATTACTGAGACAGGCCATGTGGTTATTATATTTCTGAATCATAGGGCTCTTTCTTTTCCTACAATTCATGGCTATTTATATGCTTAAAATACCTGTGATTACTTTGTGGTAGAAATCAAATTCAGACTATTTCTATATCAAGACAAAATGACTTAGTGAGGAAAAACACTAATAATCCATCAAATTCTTCCTACAGAAGAACATTTAACTAGATGTTTGGCTGGAAAACTTTGTTGTTTTGGTATCAGTAGACCTAATCTTGAAACTTACTAAAATTAATTTACAGTAGATAAAGAAAAATGATGGTGGTGATCTAAAGCTGTGAAATCAAAATTGCCTTTACTTGACTACATAAAAATACTTTTGAAACAAATAGTCACATAGTATTCCTTTTCCTCATCCAAAATTTGAGGGAAATTCCAAATGCTTGCTTTTTTTCTTCTAGACATAGAAAAGCAGCCGTAAAGACTGATGAATACAGACACAGCATGCTTCAGTTTAGGATTTCTTAGAATCAAGTATGCATTTTCTAGAAGAGGGTATGAAATAGGTTGTTATTTATATAGAACTTAAAACTGGCATATACATCCCATCATTCGAGACCTCATAAAACAACTCAGGGTTCTGCACAGAAAAATGCAATAATTTTATCTTTATCTCTTTCTCAACATCTGCACTAAATAATTTCAGTATCCCTAAGAACTGCTGTGGAAGCCCTTGGCAAAATTTTTAGTGCTTATAAGAGAAAGTTAAAGAAAATGTCATGCTAATTCAAATTGAAACTGAATGGAAAGAGAGAGAATTTGACATAAGGGATAAAGTTATTTCATTCACCAGCAAAGAAAATACAGTTAACTCAATTATCTAGATATTGATTACACACATAATGAATTATCTGTGATACAGTTTTGCCTCTCTTTTGCCAGCCAGCCCGTGCACATTACACTTCTGCTCTATTTGCTGAAGGCCACTCTTCGTACCTTTGCTTTCCACATCAGCCAGAACTTGAAGATGTCTACGTGGCGGCCACACTGAATGGCCTTGTCCCCAGTGTCATAGGAGACATCATACTGCTTGTCCGGCTGGAAGAGGTATCCCGCACACATCTGGTTGCATCCTTGGAGGATACCCTGCCATGAAAATCAACACATGGAAATCTGTATTCTCAGGACAGAAGTGTGGATGGCTTGGAAACAAGGCATGCTGGACGTGGGGTCACATACGACCTTTCTTCTAATATCTCATGAGGACTTGCACTTGTCCTGATGTCCTTCTCTAAAACCACCATTGGAAGAACCTTTGCCCCTTCTCCTCTGTCACTCTACTTGGAAAACTATCTTTTGTCTCAGATGCCAACCATGAGGGCCCACCCTATTGTCCCTCTAAGGGGCATGTGGAAATGTGTGTGACTGTTTCAGGTTATTTCACAGACTGGGAAGTGCTATGACATTCAGTTGGCAGGAGTTGGGGATATAAACTTCCTATAGAGGGTGGGACGGTCTCATGTGTAGAAGAATCTTCCTTCCCAAAGTGCCCCCTAAAAGGTGTTCCAGTCCATTCCCAGATCATCTATGAAGTTAACAGGCACTCTACTTAGGAGTGGAGTAAGGAGCATCTGCATTTGTGGCTGCCACAGGACAGAGACAGGCTTTGTGAATGCTTCAGTGTGCAAAAGTTTTCCTGAAGGAACAAAACTCTCCAGGGCAGGGTTCCATTATTAGATTCTTAAAGAAGAGAACAGGCTACTAACTCACAGCTTTTTGGTCAACGTTCCTTGTTGCCCTGAGTTGACATTTGTAGTTGTGGTTCTGAGTAATTTGTTTCAGCTCTTGGGGCCACAGACTCACGCTCAGAACCTGAAGTATGTCCCCACCACCTCTTTTCATCCTAAGGTGAGAGGCGGCAGCTCAGCCAATCACTCTCACTTTTGAGAGAAGGAATGTGGGATGAAATAATGCCCTTGTGGTTTCCTCCACTGGCAGGGCCTTGAGCACTGAACAAGGAAGAAGGAATAGTGCAGAGCAAGAGCTAAGTGAAGGTGCTGGGTTAGCTGAAGCCTAACAGACACAGGAGGGAAACAATAGCTGTGGCAGGCCTAGCCAGGCTGTCAGCCTTGTGAGTTCCTCAACAGGTACTGTAAGAAGACCTCCAAGCGTTCCCCTTCTCATGCCTTCTAAAAGGTGTGCAGGCCACTAGCTCATCTCTAGGGGAAGGACAGACCTTTTCTTTTACAAGAATGGCAGAGCACTGCAGCAGCACACCCATCATCTTGTGAGGGTTCCAGGTGACAGAGTTGGCCCTGAAAGAAGCATATGACACTCTGAGGAGAAGGTGCAGGGGTCAACAAGCGGCAACTGTCCGCTTGAGGAAACCATCACCCCCCACAACTCAAGTCAATGCACGTTTTCAATGCCCAGTCCCCTAAACTGACCTCATACTGGAGTGCATAGCCTTTCCCTTCTCTAGGGGATCTTCCCAACCCAGGGATCAAACCCAGGTCTTCTGCATTGCAGGCAGATTCTTTACCAACTGAGCCACAAGGGAAGCCCCCTAAACTGATCAATAAGTGGTAAATAAATACTTTGTGGGCAGACTCAGAGTACTAAGTAGCAGACTGCCTCTTCTAAAAAACTGCTATTAATACTAGCTAACATTTATGAAGAGCATTTATTATGTTTCCTAGTATACCAAGAGCATTACAGGCATTTTAACAGTGTGGTGTCATGGTTATAAACTCAAGCTTTGAAGCCAGATTACCCAGGTCTGAAACCTGGCTCTGACATTTGCTGGTTTGGGGAAGTTACACAACTCCTTTGTGCCTCAGTTTTCCTGACTGTAAAGTGGGGAGAATAACATCTACCGCAACGAATTGAATAAAGTTAGTAAAATGAGTTAGTAGATACAGTGCTAATAACCATGCCTGAAATACTTAATTCTTACAACAACCCTATCATATAACGACTACTGCCACCTCTATTTTAGATGCAGAGAGTGAGGCACAAGAGGGTTCAATATATCACCCAAAGTCACACAGCTGGGAAGTGTTGGAGTCAAGATTCAAATTCAGGGAGTCTAACTGTCAGTCTACTGTTCATAACCTCTCTACTAGACTGCCTGCCTCTAGGCAACAGATTCAGGTTCTTTCTGCCTTCCTTTTCTTATAAATCGGACTGGTGATGCTGACCTACTTGCTTATAAGGTAGTATGAAGGCTGACACACAAAAGCAAGGATCAGCTGGACAATTCTGGACTTGGACTACTTAGTAGCATTGTTTAAATGCTAAATAAACATAATCTTGCCTGTTTAGTCTGCAGTGGTAGTTTAACAAGCATGGTCTCCTAGCAACCGCATCACTCCGTCAGACACAATTAAATGGTTAAGGAGCGCACTAGCTAGGACATTATAGAAACAAACAAGTGTAATGTATGACGATTAAAACTTGGGTAACTCCTTCCCAATGGCCTAGCCCACAGCTGGGCTCTGTGCTTTAATACCTGTGAAGAATGTTTTCCCCAGACATAGCAATTGGCTTGGAATTACACTGCCTCTGCTCTCCCTGGAGCTAAATTCCTGCTGAGAATTTTTAACCTCTTCATCTTGCTTAGATCCAATAGAGGGAAAACAATGTAGTGTATACTTGACTATGGCGTATATACTGTTGTTCAAAGAGGGGAAAGGCTTGAAGTACCTTCCACCACATGAATAAAGAAAATCTTTATGAAAGAGACTTATGAAAAGTTGTAAGGTGACTCAATGTTATCTCATTAAAAAGCATCAGCATGAAGCCATATTTTACAAGGTAGTGAATTTAATCCAGTTTCTCACAGTTATCATGCACTGAACCATTAAACAATTATACACAGATCTCACAAAATATCTGACATTTTTTTTGAATGTCCTAAGGGACCGACGTAAATCATTCTTCGGTGCTACAAGTGGAAAGTAGTAACATATGATGTAGATTCAGTTTCTTTCAGAAGACATACCTGCTTTAAAATGTTAGAAAAGGAAAAGTCTAGTGCAAAATGTTTCAAGTTTTCGCTTGACTCACAGATGGAAAATGGAAATTGCCTGAGAAATTTAAAGTACAGTTGGACCAGCCCATCTACATATAAGATCTTGTCCTCCAAGTTAAGGCTCATATAACTATGCTTCAGCAAGTTACGCTTCATCCACTCACTCAGATATTGGCCCCTCCAAGCTGAAAGGCAGGGGGTGAGGCACAGGAGAGGTAAGAACACTTGGCCCCCTGGAGCGCCTCTCTGACGTCTGCTGCCGGTCCGCCTCTCCACCCTCATCTGCTCTTGCTGCTCTCTCATTGCTCCAGCCACAGTGGCCTCGATGATGGTCCTTCCTCCAGCTTGCCATGAACATCCTTCTTCAGGGCCTTTGTATTTGCCCTTCCCACCACCTGGAACATTCTTCCTGTATTGTCTTTCTATCTCCATTTATCCCAGAATCTGCTGAAACGCTACCACCCTAGAAGGGCCTCTGACTATCCTGTATAAAATACCACACCTCGGCAGATGAAACATCTCCTTGTTTATGTCCAGGCCACTGGGCAGTAAGATTCAGGAGGGGAAATCTTTTCATTGACACCACCTTCCATATATTGCCTTATTTTTTTTTAATGTGCCAGGTACACATTTTTAGAAGAATGCCTGGTGGTTGGGCTGAAGACAGGTACCTGGTTCATGACAGGTGCTCGGTAAATAGTTGCTGAACGAATCATTGAATCTATGTGAGTTCATTTCAGGTCAATATTTAGGAGTTAGGTCAAAATCATATTTGGCTTAGAACACCCACTGAATGTGAATGTTAAACAAGAAAATAAGTAAGTAAGGCATGCTGAGTGTCCTGCCCTATCCTCAGTTTAGTGGGAAATGTAAGCTTAGTGAGAAAGAAGAATGAACTAAATCAGCACCTCTTCATGTGCCCTCAACGAACTCTCATTTAGCCTCCAAATGCCCACCCTGGTAAGTCTCTCGTCTCTCCTGCTCAGGCACCTTGCAATCAGTCTGCTGTTGAGCTTATCACAGGGTGTGGTAACTCTTTGTTTGTCTTTCTCTTTTACTAAACTGTGAGCTCACTGAGGCGAAAACTCATTTGACTAGGAAATCCATCATCTTTGATTCCCCAGTGCCTGGCATACAGTAAGTGCTCAATCAGTGCCTGCTGAACAAAAGTGAGCTTCAACAGAATAAGATGTTGGGAATCAGGGCAGACACATCAGTGGACCCAGCACACCATGTGCTGCATGGCCTGGATGGAGGAGGCCCTGTGCTCAGCCCTTACCTCTCGATGCCACTGAGCTTATGGCGGTGCTTCTGGGACATGAGCAGCCCGCCACCCCAGGCAGCCTGTGAGGACAGAGAAAAGAGAGGGAAAGGGACACTGAGCAACACTGATGAGTCTGAGCCCGGTCACACCACACCTCTAGCAAAACATGATGAGAATGTAAATGGTGAAAAACATGAGCTCCTCTGACAAACAGAACCCACACAGACTGTTCCACCAAGGGCAATTGTACTTATTCATCATTTATCACATCTTCTTCAAAAGTTCCTCCAGATTAATGTCAGGGTCGCCATGCAAGTAATACAGATAAATGGGGCTGAACCTGTGGAGCTGAGATCCAAGGCCTAAAGTGCTCTAGAAAGCCAGGGACACTTGAGATGACCCCCTGGGGGGCTCTGGGAGCAGGAACACACAGGACTAGAGGTTGCCATCTGAGTCTACCCAGAGTAGAACTCTAAGGGCTTCTGAAAACCTTGGAAGGCAGCAGCCCTGGTGGGCTTGGATTTTCCGCAACTGCTCCTTCAAGAGCAGGACATTTTTGCAGGTTCCCTGATGCATGTTGATCAAATAGCCTGGGACACCATGTGACATAAGAACAGACTTTGTAATCACTTGTCCAATATCAGGGCAGATAATCCCATTGTCCACTTGTAAGAAGTTAAACCCATGAGAGAATGGAGAGAGAGAGAAAAAAAAAAAAACACAGTCACACATGTGAAAATCTACCTCTTATGCTCCTAGGAAATGGAACAAAATCTCTTAATTGATACCACCTTCCATATACAGCCTTATTTTTCCTACATGTACCAGATATGCCTGTCTTTTCTTTTCATTCCTTCCTTTCTTTTTAAGAAAAGTGTCATAGATGGTTGGACTGAAGGCAGACAGCTGAGTGTCCATATTCAGATTCATGGCCAATTTCTACACATTGTATCTTACATTTTTTTCCCCTTTGAAATCAGTTGTATTTTACTCTACAGCCATTTGTTCAGAAGCTTTCTGGGAAAGTGATAGAGTTGAACTTGTAGGTTGAACCATAGAAGACAGAAATTGGCCAGGAAGGACTGAATAAGCCCAGGGCACAGACAGGCCTGGGTGTACGCCTGTCATGAACAGCCTGCTGGGGACAAAAGAAATGTGGTGGGGAGAGAGGCTATGGGAGAAGCTGGAGGAAAATCATAAAGCAGAGATGCTTCCACCCCTTGAAGGGCCCAGGCCACTCTGAGTTACAGCACTTACATCGACATGCAGCCAAAGGTTGTATTTCTCACATATATCTGCAATCTCCTGTATCGGATCAAAAGCGCCATAAACAGTGGTGCCAGCAGTTGCATTGACGTAGAGAGGGACGTAACCCTATAAGAAGGACAGGCTGATTAGTCTTTCTAACCTCCCTCCTTTCCACACAACGAACTGCAGTAGCATTCATTTCCAACAGAGATCAGCTAAGCTGGTGTGTATCTGATACTATATGTGGGACTACTCTCCGTTGGTGCATTCACTCATTCCTTCATTTATTCAACCAATATTTTTAGTGACATTCATGTGCCAGGCCCTGCTGAGGATGCTGGGAACACAGTAGTGAGCACAAAAGACAAAGACTTCTGTCTTCGTGGAGTCTGCACTTTAATGGTGAGTGACTGACAATCAACAAATTTAAATAAGAAAAATAAATAGTATGTTTAAGAGTGACAAGTTCTATGGCAAACAATAAAGCAAGAAAAAGTCACAATAAATGTCTGGAGTGATGGCGGGTATCTGAATGCCATCTGGACAATACTACATTTTAGAACCTGTGCTGTTCTAAGTGTATTGATGTAATAATAGTATGGAAGCATTGTTTGGTTATTGAAAACAGATCTATGCACTATTTCCTTAAGGATAGATACAGTAAAATTTTGGTGTGAACAAGAAATAAATGAGAAAGCAGAGTAATAGAGCTCAGACAGGCTTGGGAAAGTCTGTGAATCCTAGGAGATCCTCCTCTCCCTTTGCTCAGTCCTCGCGACATTTCTATTTCCTCTGCTGCTGCTGCTGCTGCTAAGTCACTTCAGTCGTGTCCGACTCTGTGTGACCCCATAGATGGCAGCCCACCAGGCTCCCCCATCCCTGGGATTCTCCAGGCAAGAACACTGGAGTGGATTGCCATTTCCTTCTCCAGTGCATGAAAGTGAAAAGTGAAAGTGAAGTCGCTCAGTCGTGTCCGACTCTTCGATACCCCATGGACTGGAGCCTGCCAGGCTCCTCCATCCATGGGATTTTCCAGACAAGAGTACTGGAGTGGGGTGCCATCACCTTCTCCGAATGCCTCTGCTGAGACCCAGGCAAACAACCACAGTTAGAGAAAGAGGTACAAGAATGTAACCAAAACAACTAAGAGTTGGTAAATGGCCTGACAGCTGCCTGGCAGTGCCTAGTGATATATCTGTTCTGTGTGATTTTTCTGTTTAATAGAACTTATTGAGGCTGAATTCACCAATTATCATGGGCCATCTGCCAGAGCATGGAAGCAATTTGCTAAATAGAATCCTAACCTTAAATAATATTTGTTAAAATGAGATTACACCTAACAAATAGCATGTAAAAAAACCTCAATTAGGCTGTATCTTTGTGAGACTTGGATAATGGATTTATTGAAGTACATCAAACTAATCATTTTGCACAATGAATATAGAACCAGTGGATTAATGACTGAATTTCTCATTTTTCAAAATTAAAAAATTGATACTTTGTAGACACAGCTTTAAAGCCAAGTCACCACACAGGCTAAAAATAAGCAAACATCTGAGAAAAGAATTTTAGAAACACAATAAAATTATCTCATATCATCAAAGACTTTTATTGTCAGAGGCAGAAAGATTATTTTTAAAAATCTGTATTCACCAGTATTTAGATACATCATAGAGTACATACCTTTTGCTTGGCTTCAAGAATTTTTGTCTCTAAATCAGCTGGAATTATCTTCCCCCTGTAATTATAATAAAAGGAGAGAAATTAAAATGAAGAATCAATGAGATTGCACATGGAAAAAAACTTCAGCAGCAGCAAAAAGTAATTTAATCGGATATTTTCAACAGACCATTAGCAGCTTGGCACACTGTACTGAGTCAGTTCTTAAGCACAATAAAACAAATTTAACAGATGAGCACATTTAATACATCAAGAAGCTAATATTCACTCTCCCCTGCCTACCTTTCATTGCACTTTATCAAAATCACGTTGTCGGTTCCAAAGCCAAGTGCAGCCCCAGCTTTCTTTATGGAATAGTGACTCTGCAACAAACAGAAGCCGGACATTAGATGTTAGAGAGTTCCTTGGAAAACACCACAGTCCATGAGCAAGTGCACCCAACTCACGTGTTCTGAGGTGAAGAGGACAAGCTTGGGCACAGCCGCCATACCCTTGGTCTTAACTTCCGGGAAGTACTTGAAGCGAGCAGCCATGATGCTGTACATGTTGGATATGGCTCCCCCTATCGTCAAGAAGACACAGTAGGAGCTGTTGGGACGCCCTCGTTACTGTTCTTAACAACAAAGGCTGATGTGGTATCTTAAGAGACAAGGGAAGTCAGAAAGGGGAAGGAAAATATCCTGATAGGTTTTGCTGGCTTCCTTATTGCCAGAGCTTCCCTCTGGTCCCTTTGCCTGGAAATACAAATAATCACACTCATTAACAAAGCCATGAAGGCAATTTGGCTGGAGATGATTCATTTACTCTGGTGCCCGTCCCACCTGAAGCCTAGACAGCAATGTAAGAGATGGCAGCAGCAGCGGCTGCAGAGATAGGTGAGTTACAACCTTCCTGCTCCTACATTCTGCTCAGACTATTTACTGGGCAAAGATGAATCTTTTCTCTGAGCCAGAAAGACAGAGAAAGAGAGAGTAACAGAGCCTATGGAAGCAGTGACACTGCCTGGGTACCGTCCTGAAAGAACAGGCCAACTGAGTTATTGAGTCATTTAGGAGAACTCCAAGTGTATTAAAATAAGACCAAACTCAAATTTACTTAAGTCAAGATGCAAGGAGAACTGAGCTCATCAGGTATGTCTGGACAACAAACGATGAGCCATGTTTGCATTAGTTACCTATTATTAAATGGCAAATTCTGTGGATGAATTGCCTGGACAATTGCAATTTTTATTTCTCTTCTTTTCCTCATAGTGGCTCAGATGGTAGAGAATCTGCCTGCAATGCAGGAGACCCAGGTTCAGTTCCTGAGTCAGGAAGATTTCCCTGGAGAAGGGAATGGCAATCCACTCCAGTACTCTTGCCTGGAAAATTCCATGGACAGAGGAGCCTGGCAGGCTACAGTCCATGGGGTCGCAAACAGTCGGACACGACTGAGTGACTAAGCACAAGCACAGCATATACAATCACGCTGTCTCTGACACCGCTCCAAACTCCCTCCTACTTATAAAATTATCTGTCCTTGTTTTAAAGATTCTTATTGTATCTATACTGAACTACAGATTTAAAGTAAATATACTATTTTGGCCAAAATTGATCAAGCCACTGATAATCTTGATTCCCTAATCCCCAGCTTAATCAAACTGCTGTCATCAGACCAGAGTTGTTTAGCACGGTTTAGACACAGCCTTTGTCAGTTTGTACAGGTTTAGAACAGCCTTTGGTTGGTTAGAACACAAAGAATGTAGTGTTCTTGCTAGCCTTTGCTCTGACAAAGAAGGCAGAACTATTGAAAAATCATATTTTTCAGGTCATTGTTCTCCTACAAACTCACTTTGTGTTTAGTGTTCTCAAAGATCCTAAGGATCCATACTGCAAACCTTGAGGAGAGTCTGGAAAAGAGAACAGAAACCTACCAGGAGAAAATATCCCATCACCATCTTTACTTGACCATCCAACTATCTCTCTCATCTTCTTAAGTGTTATTTGCTCCATGAGGACAAACACTGGTGCAATTTCATATGTAAACCTGGAAAGGTGGTGAAAAAAAAAAGAAAAGAAAGAAGTCAAATCTTATTTGGAGAACACAGATCACTGGTTTAGTTTTGTACTTAGGTTTGAAAAACAGATGTTCAAAACCACTAAAACAATTCATTTCCTAGTAGGGTATTGACTCACTAATCACAAAATATCAGAAACCAGCCTGGGTTACTGAGAGAGGTGGTGGAAATACCTGCTCTGTGATACTTCAGCAACAAAATAGACTTTCATCTGAAAGGAATGTCTTAGGTGTGGTCCACCCAGAGAAATAGAAGGAAATAAAATGACTTTTCTGGGTTCCTTTCACTTCTAAGAGCATAGGATGATGGAAATGCTAATTGAAAAAATATTCTAAGTTCTATATAAAATCTGCTTGCAACATTTTTAAAAAAGAGACTGCCAATTTCATACTTGTAGAATCTATAAAACCCAGAACCAAAGTTTATCTTTTAAGAACAATGTAAACATCCGAAAGCTAACCATGAAGCTAATTGGAAATATGGACCATATTTTAAAGATCTCAATATAATTATCTACATAGTTTTTTACTGATGATCCCTAAGGACAGTTAGGTTTCTATAACTCTCTGAAGTCAATACCTGTCAAGAATAATTACAAGTGATGATTTCTAATGACCAATTACCAAAACACCAAGAAGAATGTCAACTGGCACACAGCTGACTGAGGGCATCAGATACACTGGTAGGTTAGCTTTGACTTCTTATTTAAAGGTAGAAAGCCATGCTCTTCTCAAAGCAATTCAAACACAAGCACAGTGTAGTGAGTAGTCATTGAAACAAGATCATGGTACCAAGGCACAGGGCTTAAAAGAAATCAAAGAAGGTCAGTCTGTAGAAAATTAAGCCAGAAAAAAAAAAGATATTTACTGTGAGGCTTTTTGTCTTTCTTCTTTTTGCTTGGCCTTCTTAAGCATTGGAGTTTGTGGGCTCGGCTCAGGCCATGCTCCCTGAAGAGAGATTCCTAGATTGACTCAGCCAAATGATAAGGGGATATTTTATCCCTGGTTAGGGTATTCAGGCTGAATGCCAATGCTGAGGACTAATGAGAATTTTTGCTAGCTTAATGATTTAGAAAAGCTGTTTGCAAGAATGAGATAGCAATGGTTGTACAAAGACACAGGTGAAGACACTAAGTTTTAAACATGGAGAAAAATTAAACAATCCAATTAATCACATGGTGGTAAAAGAGGACAAAAAGATCCTGCAGGATTCTCAGGGTATATCTCTTGGAGGAAGAATTCTGTTTTCAAAAAGAATATGTCTGTTTTCCTTGGGAGGACCCTTGAAATTTAGGAGGAAGACCCTTGGAAATCATGTGTTCAGTTACCATCACCTCTGGAGGTCACAATCATGCTTTGGTTCTGCTCTGAGCCCCATCACCGTAGCAACCAACACTCCCTCATGTCTGATGGCCTGATAAAGGAAGAAGAAGAGAAGGATTCCTGATTTAGCCTGTGCTGCTGAGTGTACCAAGGGGCAAACTCATGATGTGGTTCTATCCATTCTTGAACAAATGCGTTATAAACAGTGCCACCAATTGTTGGCAAAAATGTATGCATGGTAAAGAGGTACTGGTGGCCAGCTGTGTGCTGGAGTCTCAGAGTACCAAATGAGAAGGCTCTCTAGGGTAAGGCAAGGAATCAGTGGAATCATATACCATAATATCAGAACCTTGTCAAGGACTGGATGAAAGCTGGACCAGAACCAAGTCAGTGCAGGAACCACAGGGGGAAGGGAGAAAGGATGGTGTGGAAGACCAGAGGGTTGGTCCACTTCATGATTTGAATCAATTTAGGCCCCAGATTTGCATGAACTAGTCTTACCAGGAATATGACCATTACTCTCAGGATCAGGAGGAAGAATCTAGAGAGTTCGATCATGAGACCATCTGATCTCATCAACCTCAGGTTCCTTATTTATGCCAGGTTCCTTTTTTATTCCAAAAGCCTTAGTTCTGTTCAATAACTAGTTAATGAATGAATGACTATTCTCTGCCAAGTGGCTTTTTATATACTGAGGAGACAAAGTTGTCACAAGACACCATTCCCAGTCTTGAGGAAGAAGTTTACTAGGATGAATCCAGCATCTTGGCCTTAGCTTCATCCTATTTGACAGCCCTTGCCTGGGTCTGAAGGACTAGTTTAACCCCACAGCTAACACCGAAACTTACTCTGATTCATGATCTTAGTCCTGACATCCCCTCCTGGAAGCTGGTAGCTTGCCCCATGGTTGTCGATCCTCAGCCAGGCCTGTCACATGGGCTGACATGGCGTCCCCATTCTTGACACTCCCTCTGAACTTGCTTTCTCATCCGGGCCATGTTTACAACTGGGAGTTTGCTTCCACCCAAAGCCTCAGAGAAGACTGTGAAGTTCAGCCTAGAGCAGTGGTTCTTAACTGAGATCATGGATACTCTTAGGACTTCCAGGAAAGCTACAGTCCCTCTCTCCAGGAAGGCAACGAGGATACACACATCACTGTGTATACACTTGGAAGAGACTCTGCTCTTGCAGCCAGGACTCCAGGTTTGGTAACCCTTTCCGTAAATGACAGATGAAAGTGGATAAAGTCAAGAGATCAAAGGTCAAATATGGATTCAGAAGAAGCTGGTCAGGTGCCAAAGTCATAGTACAGGATGATATTTCAGAATCAGGGGATAAGAAGCTAAACCTGCCAAAAGCTCTAGGTTGAAGCATAAGAACACAGGACACAGGATTCAAAGTAAGGATTTAAAAACAGTATGATTTTGACATTCAGGAGTGACACTAAAGGAGAGTTTCTATATTCTGAGTAGGGGAGTGAGTCAGCCTGTTTTAGTAGTTCAACTCACCTTCCCAGTGGGTTTAACTCTGAACCAAGGCAAACTGATTGTTAAGCTGATTTTCTCTGGTGGCAGAATCTGCCAGTTGCTAACCAATATAAAAATTTCCCTTACTTCATTCAATTTTATCTGGGGTTGCAATTCATTCAGATCAAAGACTATTTTCTATCTTCTCTAGGTGTGACCATGGGATTAAGTTCTGGCTAAAGAGATGCTATGAGAAATGTCATATGGAGCTTCTGAGAAGGTTCTTGGAAGGAAAGAGTGTGTTTCCCTTTTGCCCTTCCTCCCTCTTTTCTTTCTTTCCTTCCTTTGTCCTTCCTTCCTCTGCCTGCACTCCTTTATGAGATCTAGAGCATATAAGTGATGGCTAGAACTCCACTAGCTAGCTTGCACCATGAAGGTGCGGATACTGAAGATGAGAGCCACATGCCTCAGTATGGATCAGAAAGGCACAAGGACGCTGCATCTTGGTGACTGCTAAGACAGGAACTATTTTAATGAGAGGAAGAAATAATTTTCTATGTTGACTCACTAACTTGACACTCCTCTTAGATTTTATCCTCCTTTTGGATAGAGTGGTTACCTTAAAAGTGGTTACACACCTGAGGGGGAGCTTAGTGAGCTCCTCTGATGTCCAGAGATGATGAGAGACAGAAAGAAAAGAGCTGGAAGGTGGAAGGGAGGAGGGGTTGCAGATGTCGAACAGTGACCTGGGGGGTGGCTGCCTTTCCTGGGTGTGTGCATTGTACCTTGTACGCACTGGGCACTTAACCCTGGCATCCTGGTTAGTCTTCAGAACTACTCTGTAAGATGGATATAATTCTTCTTCTTTTTTTTTCTGAAGAAGAAACTGAGGTTCAGAGAAATTCAGTGAGTTGTTCCAAGATCTCATGTTTAGGGTGTTTTCCAGCCTGGATTCCAAGTCCTTTACATCAGAGCTGCTTTTCTATGACAAACGAGGAACTACTCACTACAGGCTCCTTTGTAACAACCTGCCTACTAGTATAAAGTGACGGATAACCCGCACAGAAAATTCCATCTGTGTAATTTTTATGAAAATAAAGTGCTAGAGACTTGAAATCATAACCTCATAACAAAGGGCTGTGATAGATCTTGCCACTGGGATTATGTATTGTCATCAGGTCCTTGAAGGCAGGCTGTTGTTTATACCCGGGCACTGCTCTACCTGCACAGTTGTGATCAGTGGCCATGTTTTGGAAGAAAAGAGCTGTATATGCTGTGGCCAACTACACACTGGTGATGTTTTCTCTGAATCTTCACTGAGTCCTTTGCTTGGAAGAATATATCTCCAAGCTGAATGCACAGGAAGGTGTGAAAGCATAAACATGAATGTTCCTTCTGTTCTAACCATCAGGTGCCTTATACTTTGTCACCGGGATGGAAACATTGGATGGTTCTTTTAAAGAGACTATACTGAGGAATGTAGTTATTATTCTGTATTTCCAGTGCCACCCAAACTCAATGAATATTGCAGATCAAAAAATGAGTATATCCCTAATTAAATCCTACTCAGTCAGAAAAGACCTTTTTGCCATTCTTTCCTAAACTTATTTTGAACACTGTTCCCAGTTGGAGAAGGTACTGTCACAAGGGAGCCAATTTCTACACAAGCTCCTGACAGTGCTGCCACATTTCATGGTCTTCCAGGGGAACTGGCTTAGAACAATTTCTAGATAATAGTTATTACTTCTTCAGACAATGCCTTGTCTTGAGAACTGACAGAAACGATTTCACAATTGTAAATAACCTTTGCGATCGATCTGTTGGAATCGGATCATATTTTATAAATATCCACTGTTCAGTACAGCTGCAATTACTATGTGCCATTTAGTTGGACTGGCCTTGACCTCAGATGGCTGGGCAATATTTTAGCATTTCATGGCTGAGCTAAGGAAAGAGTAAGGGGCTTTGATTTTATGAACACATACCAAAAAAAAAAAAAAAAGAATTTGTGAGATCGCCTTGGTTAAAGGAAAGCCTTTTAGGAGAATATGTGGTCCTAAATGGTTCAACAGGGTGAATTTCTTTTATTTACCTTGAGATTGAGCTATATATATATATATATTAGGAGATCACAGCCAAGAGGCCTACAGAACACACATTTAAAGACACTGAGAAAATTCGGTGCTTATATATAATTAAGGGTCCTTGGGCCTTAATGTGTATATACCTTTTACTCTATTTTTCTCATTTATTTTCTAAATACTTAAGTTTCTTTTAAAAAGCTAAACTTTCTAATTAAAATAATTCCTTACTGTGAGATGTTCAATTAAGCATTAGCATCTTTTTCAAGTTATAATTAATATATTATGATGTCTATGTTTGCTGATATGTTTTTTTATCTCACAAACCACAAAGATTATAAAGACTGGAAGAGGAGGTTTTGTTGAGGAGATCATACAGGTGATTGTATCTTTGACCCGAATTCCTCCCAGTTCTCCAGAGCCTCAGTGATCCAACACGGACAATCCATGAAGTTAAACTTGATTTACAAGCAGGGAGCAGGAAAACCATTTTGCTTTTCAATCAATTTAATCTTTTATGCCTTTTAGCACTAATGGCCTTGGTTATCACATTTGCTTTTTAAATTTTGTCATTGTTTTAAATGAATAAACAAAGAAGGAATCCTTAATTAATAGAAATTTTTCTGAATGTAGTTAAGTATTTTGAGTCACATCATTAAACAGCTTTGGAACACACACAAATCAATATAAGTTTAAAATGCCCTTTCAGGCTTTGTGGCTGGTAGTAGTTTATTTAAGAAAAATAGAATACCTAGAACTTTAATAACTTACATTCTATCTTGATGTCAAATGAAATTTATCTTTTTAAATAATACCACTCTTTAAGCTAAATTTAATTTTCAAGCCTACTTTACCACAAACTTAAAAAGTAGATAGTTATTTTCCAAATATTTCTAGTGATTAAAATCCATATAACTCTTATAAAGTCACTTAAAAATTGTTGAAATAACCATATTATTTCCCTCTGGATACTTTCATAGAATGTAGTACCATTGTCTGGATATACAGAGAGTGGTAAACATTATCATAAAGTTAAAGAAAAGACAGTACTCAGTAGGTTATGATGACTTTCCATCAACTAGTAATCTGTCCTTGTCTTCAGAGAGGGCATGTGCATGTAAGAATAAACTGTAGGGTGATTACCAGAAGAGTACCCAAATATTACTTGCACACACACCCCTCATACCCACCAGGACTTTAGATCAGTTTCAAATACATTTACAAGAACTTAGAAGCAAAGGCTTTGGAAGACTTTGGCTTTGCCTACTTAAATAAATATGAAAAAAATTTCACATTCAGAAAAACAATCAATTATTTTGAAAGGAAGATATAATTCCTTTCAAAGCAATATACAATTCCTTTCAAATGCATATATAATTCCTTTCAAAGGACTATCACTACATGAATTGTTTTAGAATTTCTGGTTCAGCATAGGCTGATCAAATTGGTTTGTGGCTTTACAGTCCCCTTTAATTTTGAAGAAAATATGACTTAAATGATAAGGAGCAATATCCTTGGGTGGGAAAATGGACCAAGATTGTACCCCAAAACATGACTTCTTTAAACATATCACTAAGAAATGCTAAGTCTTTTAACATGAAGTTTCACACTAAACTTTAAAAGTTAGAGTTATTACTTCTTATGACCATGTTCTTATTAAACTGCATTATTCAATTAAAATATAGTTTATCAACCATCCATCATTAATTCAGAACTGTGATAAACCTAAGATTTTAAGAGAAAAGATGACGAAGGCAAGTGTCATAAAAATTTTTATAGAACCATTGGAATTGGACTTTTACCCCAACAAGCCATATTCAGACAACATGGTTGCTTACATGAAAATAATATGTGGGACTTACATATTGGTATTGGCAGTTGATGTCAGCCACTCGCCAGCTAAACCAATGATATCCAATCCTGTGGAGAGCTGGTTGAAAAATCGTGGATGACCTAAAGAGGTGAGTAACAGACAAGTATCAAGGCATACTCAGATTTTTCACTCTGTCTTCAATTCAAAAGTTCCACTCCACTATGCCACAGTGATGGGACCTCCATCCCAATGGCCTAATAGGGTTGCCCAAGAATACTGAAGGAAGGGGAGGTTGACCCACACTTTATCAACATTTAGCACTGAAGATGGCTCTCAAACTCATGTTTCTAAAGCATAATGCTTTTAAATTAAAAATCCAATGTCATAAAAAGAAAAATCTGTCCAGTATCTTATTTGTTGATTTCCAGATGAACTCTGCTGCTGTGTTTTTAAAAAAAAAAAAAAAATACAAATCTGGATGTGGTGGTCAAATTTTCCTCCATAAATATTTCAATTTTTAATTTAACATCTCAAGCTTTTAATCCCCAAGTCAAGGTATACTCATGGAGAAGAAGAGGCTGCAGGCCTCAGAGGGGGCCTGTGCCTGTGCAGAGCTGATGCCAGCTCTGTGGCTGGTGCCAAGGCATGCCATCACTCTCTGGGCCTCTGTGTCAGTCCAAAATGATGTCAGGCACTGGTGTATTTTGCCCATATATAGTTGGATGACTGTTAAACTACATATGTTGCTGAGGTGACCTGGCATCTGCTCTGTGAAACAGGGGCAGACACAGCCTCATTCATTCACTGACTTGTTGGTAGAATAATTTATATTATTATATAACTTAAAAGCCATTTTCAACCCACCACATGCTTTATCAGGCTTTGTTCTCGCCAACGGCAAATTCAGGATTATTGCCAAATTTTGGCCAATTTGGTGTTCATGGGAAAACTCAACCCCACACAGCAGGTTTGGCTGTCATGAAGGAGCCATTGCAATAGATTACCTAGGGGTGTCTGACAGAGAACTGGTGTTAGAAAGATGTGCTGACTGCTGTGTTTCCAGCGGAAATTGCTTGTGCTTCTGAAATAACTGTCAGAGAGCTAATGTTGGAATGTTCCTGATCTGAGTCCTTCTCTTTGAAAGTCTGCCCTTCCCTCCATGTGACGAGGACTCATTCAGAACATCTGGACTAGGACTTCTTATAGCAGAATATACCAATCCCTGCACTCCAAGAGTCCTTGAAAAATAATACTGATCTTTAGAGAAAATAAAAGAAGCATAAATAGTAAGCTTAGTGTAAGTTCAAGGCCAGATTCCAGACATTCATGTAGATTACTCTAAATAGCTTAAACTAGTTCATTTTGTTCTACTTATGTCAGTGCCAACAAAATCTGTATCTCCTACAACATAACTAATTTTGTTGAAGTCCATTTAAATAAGTGTGTGTGTGTACATATGTATATATTTAATACTCACTTGAAAATAAATATTTCATTTTAATACAGGTTTGAATCATAAATAAATGCAATCACACCAGTTGACAATATATCCAAATCATGTTGCATAGCAAAGACAAAAGATGGACACAGACTAACAAATGCCTTCAGACAAAAGAGAAACAATATCCAGGAACAGATTAGCCATCAGACCAAGGCGAGATATAACTGAACTGACAAACACACTTTTCTTTAAAAATCAAACGCAGACTTTGTAATATAATTGAGTCTTGGCCATTTTGCAGTTATTCAAGGAAGCTACCCTTATAACCAGTGGTGTTGGCAGACTTCAAAAGCTGTTTGGGAATTCTTTGGCAAGCCTCGTTATTTCATTATAACCCTTGTTTTTAACATCCAGTAGTCTTACTCAGCTCTATTATCACACCCTCCCCAGTCATATCTTCAAATGACTAGGAAGAGTGAGCAAGATAATAAAGGGGAGAGAGAGAGAGAACAAGATGCTATCAGTCATGGCCCCGGGGACTTCCCTGTGGTGACAACTATGCCACCGACTGCCAATTCCTGTCCATCTGTTTGCCCAAGAGCTCAGGAAAGCCAGGATGCAGTGGGGAAAGACGGTAGGAAGAAGAAACCACTGCTTGATTCCTAGGCTTAGAAAGAGCCAGACAGAGATCCTCAAAGTCTTTGAACCTGAGGTACTTTGGCCAGGATTACCAAGTAGAGAGAGCTCCTATAACACAGAAAGGAGGAAAGAGGGTATCCTCCAGGGCTCCCCACTGGAGACAGCATTTGGTGCCTCAGAACCTCTAAACTCCACAGGATGGAACAGAATGAGAAGAGTGTCTAAGTGTGTGACCATGGGGCCTGGAAAATAGAAGGTGCGGTGAGTTGAACTGTGTCCCGTAAAAGACATGTTCAAGTGTTAACCCCTGATTCCTGTGACTCCATTTGGAAATAGGGTCTTTGTGGATGTAAACAAGTTAAGATGGGGCCACACTGGATTGGGGAAGCCCCTAATCCAAAGAAGACAGAAATCTGGACACACACATGGAAAATGTCATGTGAAGGTGAAAGCAAAGACTGAGTGATGCATCTACAAGACAAGGAATGCCAGGGAATTCCCACAACAACTGGATGCTGGAAGAGGTAAGGATGGATCCCACTCAAGAGTCTTCAGGGATAGCATGGCCCTGCAGACACCTGGATCTTGAACTTCTAGCCTTCAGAATGTGAACCTTCAGAACTGTGAGAAAACATAAATTTCTGTTGTCTTAAGTTACCCAGTTTGTAGCAGCCATAGGAAACTAGTATAGAAAGAAAAGGAAGTGGGCCCAATACTCCCCAGTTTCAGGGACAGGCAAGCGTAAGATTCATCAGAAATGAGGCAGGGATGAAAACAGAAGAGAGAAAAGAACTGAGGGATGGACCATTCTGCTCTCTTTAGGTTGTGAAGAACCTAAAATCAACAATGAAACTCTATATAGAACTTGACACAACACCATGTATCTGTATCCTTTAAGTCTATTTTTACAACAATAAATAATGATGGGCTTTTACAACAATAAATAATAATAAGGCCAGGGTTGGGCCTTCCCCCAACTGCTGGTGCCTCTGGAGGTTCTGTGGTCAGGGAGTACTTTGCTGCTTCCTTCACCAGGGTCTGTGTTTCTCTTTCAACATGACTTTGACATCCTGACCACTGGCAAAGGTCTGCCGCAGGGCAAAGGTGCTTCTGCAGGTCCACTTGGCCCCCAACATTACCTGTGCGGACCCCATATTTCAGGGTGTCTCTGCAGTCAACCAGGATCTGCTCCAGGGACTCGGGGTGGTCAGAGAGTTCCAAGTTGAAGCCCTCCATGCCTTCCAGCAGCTGGTGGGGGTGGTGGAAGTCCAGCACTTTGGTGGAGCGATCGAACGTCTTCCGGACATAGTTGAGGAGTATGTCTACCACCTCCAACAGGAATTGCACAGTTTGCTCCTCCCCGTTCTTAGCCGGAAGCAGATCTGAGGGGGAAAAGTCAATGAGTGGTTATTACCTGACTACTATCTGGATTCCCTCAGCTTAGAAATCCCTAATATCCATGGTATCTTTATAGGCCTAATTTCCTTCCAGGATACATATGTGCATTATCTGTTGTACCATCTTTGCAGAAAAATGTACATAATCGCATACACAGAAGTGTTGCTTATACTCCCTGGGAGTTCACAGACTTTCTGACAGTTAATATGCTCATAAATAGAAAGCTTTGAGAAGCCATGAGCAGCCTACCACTGCTCAATACCACTGTTATTCATTTGGGCACCTGTCAGGCATGTGATGTACAGGGCTTCTGTCTTGCTGCCCTAGAACCAGGTATGTCTCTGTACATCTGGCTCAGACACTGGGCTTTTGGTTTGGTGTTATTATGATGTGCTTGATCTATTGCTGATGGAAGGTGAGGCTTCTGTGGGTAGAGGCTGAGGACTCCCTGAAGACGGTGGTTCTTTATGTCCTTGGACTGAAAACTAGAACTGGAAGATGAAGCTTAGGAGGGTGGGAGAGGGAACTCCTGCCTGTCTCTTGACCTTATCCTTTGCAGCTCGGCCTTTGGGATGCCAGGACATGATTCTGCGTTCCAACTTTTGTTAGGCAGAGTCAGACAGGCAAGGCAGCCACGGAGAAAAGCTGAAGTTGTCAGTCACAGCTCAAGAACAGACTGGCTGTAATGATGTTCTTTGTCCGTTCTTCAGATTACCCCTCTCATATTTTGTTAGTCTTGTTTACTCTTCCTGTTTGGCCTCCACGGCTTGTGGGGAGCTCATGGAAGGGTGTGGTGATGGGTTTACCTTTGAGCTCATCGAGAAAGACTGGGAAAGCACCTGCTGAGACTGTTGTAGGGGCAGCAATAGTGACTGAAAGATCTTCAAAAGAAAAACGAGCTTTAGGACAGCAATTTGGTCATGAGGCCCAGTTACACAGCTCTCCACAGGGCGATTTTGTTGTTGTAGTGGCCACTACTCTTGGAGCATAAACGCTATTAAGAGAATCACTGGATTTTCTTATATGTAAGCTTGTTCTGGATTTTCAGATTCTATGAATCTACATTTGTCCCTGCAAGTATCTTTAGAGTTGATTGTTTTACTGATTATCCTCATCCAGCTTTCAAAGGATGGTGACCTGGACAGTATGGAAGGAGGGAGAATATTCTAATCAGATGTTGGGAAAGCAGTTTCATGATGCTTCAGAGGGAATAACAACTTCTTTTGGTAAGATCAGCAAAATTTCAGGAGAAAGTAAAGAAACTCCAATAAGGAGCCTACTGGCTAGCGCTGGGGCTGGGGTGGGGGTGGGGAGTACCTCGGGCGAACAGGTTGGAGAAGTCTGTCTCTGTGCGGCGGAAGCGGCCATCCTTGTCACTGTTTTCACAGGAAAGCAGGTTCTTGGAGGACTGCCTCTCCTTGAAGGCACTCACAAGCCTGCTCTTCTCTTCCAGGCTGTTGGTCCTCTGCAAAAAGCCTGTAGCACAAGAAGCTGGGTCAGAGGAAGGGCAGCGAACTCCCAGCCTCACAGGATTAGCTGCCGGCCCAGGTTGACTCTCCAAGCAGGATCCTCGCATCCCCTGAGAAGAAGCCACGTGTCTGTGTTTTCAGTGTAAGGGCCCTGGCACTGCTCGCCTTCAGGCGGGGAGGGGGCAGTGTCAAGTGTCATCAGTGGTACAGACCCAGTCATGCAAGAGAGAAAAACAGTAAGTGAAGCCCATTCTCCTCTCTGAACATGACAGTGAATGCAGAATTAAGTCAATTGGACAGCTTCCACTCCAGTAACCAGCCCCAGGATGGGGTTTTAAGGGAAGGGATGCAAACAGAGAGGATGCTGCCAGTACTGGGTTTACGGGCTGTGCAGCCAGAGGGAGGAGGAGGTGAGGACCAGCACTGAGCACTGGGGAAGGTGCTTTCCTTGGGTACACCAGGTAAATGCTACCAGGGTTGAATATAAGTTTAATTTTTTGACCCAAACCTGAAGTACAGCTTTCCCTGTTCCCTCCCCTCTTAAATAAAGGTATTGGATAAAGAGACAAGAAAGCCTAAAATTTTATGTCTGGTGACATTTAATTCTATAAATACATATTGAGCACCTATTGTGGAAAAGGACTTAAGCTAAGCATTTAGGATGGTGGACAAATAAAGATAAATGAGAGAGATCCCCTCTTCTCCAGGAGCTTACAGTTTGGCAGCTGGTGACCAACAATGTAATACATTGAGAAGAACTCCATGGAGATAAACTCTGAGTCCAGGGGGGAGTCAAAGCCCTCCCCTCTGCCTCTCAGAAGGGATGGAAGTCTCTCCTGTTTGAGGAGAGCAGTGCAAACATTAGCAGCGGCAAACCCAGAAGCAGGCTGAACTGAAAGGGCTGGAGACTCTGCCAGCCAAGAGCACTATTTCCTCCCTCAGTACCTCCACCCATCCCTGCTTCTGTTCCTTCCCTCATCTCCTTCAACTCAGTCTCAATCTTAGTCAGAAATACAACACCCTGAAAAGAGGAAGAAAGTTCTAAGTTTCTTGGTGACCCCAAAGCTGTATTTGTAGATTCCAAGATCCTTGGGGAGTCACAAATGTCACAAGGCAGGCTTGGAGGAAAGTCCCAAGAGGTTGGAAGAGAGGCAAGTTATTCTGGGAAATTCAGCTTTACTTCCCCAGGACTGCAATTCAGTGGTGAGGGGTGGAGGAAGGAGGAATGCAGGGGGAAGGCCGGGTGATTAGAATCCTCCCACATGCAGGAGCAGGGTCTATTTTTGGAGGGAAGACTAGAAAGGCAGAGGTACCAGGACTTCAACTGTTCCCAGCACTTTTTAAAAGTATCACTAAAGCTCCATAGGACATCAGAAGGCTGGGGATACCCTATAATAGAGCTCCACACTTAGATATGAAGATGGGGGTTGCATCTTCTCCTTCACCTCTTCTCCTACTTTGAGTTCCTCCTTCGAACCCTTAGAGTCCTAAACCAGAAGCCCTCATTCACTTACCAGAGGGGTGCAGGATCACCTGGCTCCTGGGTAAGACTGCTCCCCTATGCCCAGAACTGGCAGCTGTGGAATCTCTCAGGCTGAAAAGACCATGTCCAGGTGCCCTAATGGAGATGAGGTCCCGCCTTGCTGAACTCCCGCTCTCCAGGTCTCTAACTTCTGGTTGGCTCTGACTCACTCCCTGGAAAAGTCTCTGCCTTGAAACCCCTGAGCATCTCCTTTCCTCTGGGAAAGGACCAGGACCTGCATTTGGGCTTTGGGGATTATCTCCCAAGGATTTCTTGACACAGGCATTCCCAGAGGTGTCTTAATAGGAATGGAAGATGACAATTACAACGCAACTTTAAACCTGCATCCCATTCCTGAACCACACTTCCTGGAGTGCACTAGGAACTAGTGTGTTCTATACATCTTGTAATTATCTCATGCATAGCACAACTTATACTACATTATGAAGGTGAAAGTCACTCAGTCGTGTCCGGCTCTTTGTGACCCCATGGATTGTAGCCTGCCAGGCTCCTCTGTCCATGCAATGCTCCAGGCCAGAATACTGAAGTGGGTAGACATTCCCTTCTCCAGGGGATCCTCCCAACTCACGGACTGAACCCAGGTCTCCTGCATTGCAGGCGGATTCTTTACCATCTGAGCCAATACTACATTATAATCCATGATAAAAGCCATTAATTTGCTAATGTAAACATTTAATGGATATGATTTGCACAATAACACTTCTTTGGGAAGGTATATGTTTTCTAAAGTATTGGGAGCCTCAAAAAAAGGTCAATAGCCCCAGCCTCTCTGGGCTCTGAGAGGTTCTGGAAGGAACTGTATGCTTCTCCAAGGATGATGAGGTGGTGGACAATGTCCTCAAGGACACTGAGGTTAGTGCTTTGACAACCTCCCTGGCTAGCAAGTGGTCTTAGAAGCAGAGGCCCCTGAGACTGATGCAGACTGTACTCCCTTTTGCTCTATATCTCAGCTATAAGGACCTGGTTTCCCTGGTGGCTCAGACTGTAGGTAAAGAATCTGCCTGCAATGCAGGAGACCTGGGTTTGATCCCTGGGTTGGGAAGATCCCTGGAGAAGGGAATACCCACTCCAGTATTGTGGCCTGGAGAATTCCATGGACTGTATAGTCTACAGGGTTACAAAGAGTCAGACACAACTGAACGATTTTCACTCACTTTAAGCCTGTGAACAACTGGTCACTTAACAGTCTTAGGAGGCAAAGAGGTGCTACAACCTGATCAAAGCTGACCGCAGCTTCGGCTCTCTTCCACTTGCCTCAGTGGGGCCTCTCTGGGCTCTGCTGCTGGTTCCTCACAGCCGACCCCACACTCAAAGGCCTAATCAGCCCCATGAGTTGGGGGAAGTGTGAGGAATTAGAAAGCACTGGGTTCAAGCTGGTTGTTTCCAAGTGGGGCTTTGAACTGAGCCTGGCATAAGGCTTACCTGGCCAAGGGAGCAAGTGAGGCCTGAAGCCCAAGCCCATGCTGTCACCCATCAAGCTATAGCATGGAATTGCATCTCCCTAGAGGAAGGGGTCAGAGAAGGCAATGGCACCCCACTCCAGTACTCCTGCCTGGAAAATCCCATGGATGGAGGAGCCTGGTAGGCTGCAGTCCATGGGGTCGCTAAGAGTAGGACATGACTGAGCGACTTCACTTTCACTTTTCACTTCCATGCATTGGAGAAGGGAATGGCAACCCACTCCAGTGTTCTTGCCTGGAGAATCCCAGGGACGGGGGAGCCTGGTGGGCTGCCGTCTATGGGGTCACACAGAGTCGGACACGACTGAAGTGACTTAGCAGCAGTAAATCAGAGAACGGGGTTCTTTTCCTGACTTTTCTGGGATATGAGTACCCTGCCAGATCTCTCCCCCACCTCAAACACTTTTTTTTTAGTTTCAAGAAACGTAAGCATAGAGAATTCGAAATCTATGTTTAAAAGCTGGTGACTGACACAAAATAAGACACACACGTAAACACACTGCACGGGGCTAAATGAAACAGCTCAGGGGCTGTAACTGGGAGCCAGTTTGGGAGCTCTGCATAAAGAAGTGGTTGAGCCCCAAGGACTCACCAGTAAGTCAGCAGAGCACAGTAACAGAACTCAGGGCTCCCTGTATCTCCTTCTATTTAGGTCACACCATCGTACCTACAACCACCCTGCTTTCCACCTCTTGGCAAGTCCTGGGGTTTCTCCTGGCTGACTGCTCTCCCAGGTGATTCTGCCTCCAGAACTAAGGGTCCCACCAGTGAGACCAAGGGCCTTCCTAGCAGCTTTGTTTTTCTGGTTGGGGATGGGGATAGGAGAGTGAAAGAGGTTGAATCTTGGCAAGGCACTGAAACGTTTAATAGGGGTTACCCAGGGCAATGGATTTGGAAATGAGAAAATGACCATTAGTCCCCTCAACCATCTTAAGGTGAAAGGTCAAACCAACCTGGATAGTGTCAGGCCAAGAGGGCACCTTACAAGCCCACAAAGGCCTGGGATGAAAGCGGGGTGGGTATCTGTGTGAGGAGGAGGGGACCGGCTGTGGATTCAGGTCAAAACCAAAGACTGCACTTTGCCTCCGGGAGCTAGACTAAAATGGAAAGCCCAAGCTGGCTCAAAGTACGGAAAAACAAATCCTCTCGGTGTTGCCTTTCAGAATCCAACTTATTGTAAAGCCTTCTAGCCTGTGGCCCCCAAAGCTTGCATACTAGCAGAAGCCAGTTTCCCGTGGGCAAACTGCCAGCCCTCTCCTGTTACAGGGGTTGCAACTTTCTTGAAATTAGTGTTGGGGAGGAGGGTAAAAACAGAAGAAACTCCCAGAGGATGCTAGCCCCCAAATTCCGCCAGAGCTCCTCTTCCGAGGAAGTTAATGCAAGCCTCTACTTCCCAGTTCGCGGACCCCAGTTCCGGGACACCTAATCCCGGATCCAGGGATGCTCCTGCCCCTCTACCCTTTCGGGGCACTTCGGGTGTGTCTCCCGAAGCGGCGTTTAGATTTTTTTTTTCTCCCAGACTCCGAAGGGCTGTAGTCGGGGCAACAGGGGGCACCGCCCGGGACCGAGGCCAGGAAGCTAGGACCAGGATGGACGAGGGCCGCCCTCCAGGCAAAGCTTGCATCGCGGGGAAAGCAGCTCTCGGCCCCAGCCGCCCGCACCCCGCCCTCGACCGTGGCGGGCGCCCAGGGCCCGCTCAGTTCTGCTTGCCCAGCTGCATGACAATGACGGCTGACGAAGCCAAGCGCCGCGGCCGCCGAAGGGATCTGGCGCGAAACGGGCTATTAAGTCGGGAATGGCGGCGGGGGGAGGGGGTTATTTATAGAACAAAGCTCGGCCGCCGCCTGGTGCCCCCGCGCGGGGACGCGGCCCCAGGACTCGCGTGCAGGGGAGAGGGCCAAAGCCAAGGCTGGGCTTTCCCGCAGAACGCCTAGGTCCTGGAGTTGAGCAACCCTTCCTCGCCGTAATTGCTGCTCCTAGGATCAAGGGGACGAAGCCCCAGAATCGCAGGGAGGGCGCCGCGCAGTCAGGCAGGGGAAAGTGGGTTTCTCCCAGAAACTGCTAAATAAGTCTTCTTGCTCAGGCCACCAACTGCCGCCGCCCTGGGGCCCCAGGATGCAGGGCCCCAGGAAGATCTGTCCCAGAGGCCACGGGCTCGCCGGCTTGCTCGCGGGGCTGGGTGGGCGCACGCGCCCACGCCTGCGCCGCTGCTATCTCCCGAGCGCAGCAGCTGAGCGACTGCCTTTGAATAAGCCCCTCGTTAATCTTCCCCCGCCTCTCCAGCCCCTGCCCGGGGACGTCCGTATTTTCTGGGCCCGATAAGCCTAGAGATTTTAGACGGTGAAATGTAGCAAGGAAAGCAAGTCCTCATTGTTCAGCCGGAGCCACTCAGCTGTGTCCCTTCGAACAAATCTTTTTTTCCTTAAAAAAAAAAAAAAAATCACACCCCATTGGGCGTTTTCATTTCGGATCCTCACGTCTCTGGAGAGCTGTTCTTTCCTCCCCTCCAGCTCCCAGATCTATTGTTCCTTCCTTTCTGACGAATCGTGCCCGACACCCCCTCTTTCCCTCTTGCGGCCCCACGCCCCCTTGGCCCCCTTTCCCTTCCCTCTCCCTTCAACGGCAAGCTCCGCAAAACCTCTAGCTTGCACTGCCCGCACTTCCTCCAGGCAGGCCACCTAGGGCTGCTGGCAATCCTTTCTTTTGGTCTCCAAGGCCTCAAAGAACGCAATCTGAATCCGTTTTGACATCTCGGGGCAAAAATGTCGAGCCGAGAAGCCCACTTTCAACCCGCAATGGTGGAGGCGGAACAGGTACGACGCGTTAGCCACCGTCTTAGCCGTGTATCTCGTCTTAGGCCTGCTCTCCAGGAAAGCCAGACCTTTTTACTCCACCTTCGCGACACACAGGCCGAGCGCTCCGGTCAGAACTGCCCCAGCGCGGGGCACGAAGAGCGAGCGAGGCTGTAGTGCTGGGGCGCTGTGCTCGTCCCCAGCCAGGGGAGCCCCGACCCCTGGACCCTATCGGAAAAGATCCCTTGGGAACAGGTCAGAAGAGGGCAGATGAAGGTCAAGAGCCGCAGAGGAGCGTCTCCGCCTGGCGTCGGGGCTGTAGACACTTACGAAAACATTCAGAAGCCAGGATTCCCTTCCGCTTACATCCCACTCTCCCAAACCCGCCAAGCCAGCTCGCCTCGAAGCCCTTTGGGGCCCAGCGGGCCCTTTCACTCACCGCAGATCTTCAGCCCCAGTTTTCTGGTGCATCCATGGGCCACGCCGCACCAGGTGTCATACGCTAGAAAGCAAGAGACGTGCGTTCAGTGAGGCTCGGACAGTCTGGGACCCGGTCGAAGGCAAAGGTGTTCTGGGGAGGGTGGGGGCAAGTCTTTGCCAGTGCGCCTCATTAAATAGCTCTTTCCCCAACGAGCTGAGTCTGACCTTTGGGCTGACAGGGAGACTCGTGCCCTCAGAGAACCCACCACAGTCCCTTTCCGATTCTACTTCAGATAGGGAACAGTGTCTCTGAGAGGCCGCGCGCCCCGCGCTCTGCTGCGCCTCCAAGCGACCCCAGCCATTCAAGTCGGGTGGCCGCCGAGGGGTCGCGGAGTGGGACAGGGCTGGCTCCTCAGTTGGCCAGCACCCACCCGCAGGCCCTGTCCCTTGGTCTCTGCCCGAAGGGCGACCACAGCAGCCAGGAAAGGGAACACAAGAGACATCTGGGACCAACGCGTCTCATAATTTCTTGGCGGGTCTCCAGCCGAGTGGCAGCTTAAAATAAACTGGCATGAAATGGGGTCGCGGAAGAGTTCAGGAATTAATTGGGTGAAAAATAGTATTTGACTAGATGATCGGGCTCGCTTGGCTGCTCTTCAGTGGGACTGGGGAGTCAGTAAGACAATAGTGCGCCTGGGGTCTTCATCCCTGCCCCCTCTTCCTAACCTGCCCCTCATTAACCCTTCCCTCCGGCATCTCTAGAAGTAAAGGGAATCAGACACTTTTTCTCGAGGTCTAAATCGGGGACTCAGGAGCTGCCGTATTCTCAGACTCCTCAGTGTCTAGCCTGCCTTCAGGATTCAACTTCCATCTAGGAGTACAGGGGTGCCTGAGGAGCCCGCGTGCGACCTGGTGTGGTGGGCCTAGCGAGAAATTCTCAGATTCCTCATAGCAAGGCGTCTCTAGTCCCTCCCATCCCCCACCCCATCCTGGCCGGTGCCTTCAGCCCCGCACGAATGTTGGCTGCGATAAGGAGAATGACATCCATTAAACCCGAGGCACAACAGAGCCTCAGCGGGGAGAGGAACTAGCCCAACGTCAGAGAGACAGCGTGTCAGAGAGACAGCGTGTCACAGATGGAGTTCCTGCAACAGACAGTAAATCAGTGCGAAAGCTAAACCCCAGTAACAGCACCTTTAAGGTAAAGTGCTATTTCCACCCGGTGCAGTGCTTTCACTGTAAACTGCTTCATCCCACCTAATCCTCATAATCTTATAAAGCAAGAGGAGTGTTAATCTAAGACTCATTTTCACAAATAATAACAGTGAGGCTCAGAGAGGTGAGGAGAGTTTTCCAAGGTCACTCAGCTATGGCTTGGAGTTCAGACCCATTGCACTGCCTTTTAGAGTTGGGGATTACAGTGAAAGAAAGGGAGTGAGATGGGAAGAGGAAGTGAGAGAGCCCCTTTGATGTAGGGAAGACTGAGTGGTCTAGGGCAAAGAGGCGGGGTCGCTGCAGTAAGAGGTTGTGTAAAATTGTGTGAATTAAGCAAAGCCACTTCCCAGGAGACCTTGGAGGGGCAGAGAAGCGGAGCCAGCTGGGCAGGCAAGAGTGGGTAGAGAGCCAGGTGAGTGAGTGCAGCCTGGGATGCTCACCGCAGCTGGGCTGTTGGGGCGGGAAACAAGACAGGTGCTTCTCAGAACCTGTGTTTCAGGATCTTCCCTCTGCCTTGGCGAATTCCGGGCGCGACCTCCAGGCCACAAATGAATTCAGGTCAGTGCCTCTACTGGGTCTGGACCTAGGTTTGGGCACATGGGCTCCACTGGGGGCTGCCTCTGGGAAGTAGGGGCGTGATGGGGGTGCAGGACTCGAGGGTGGATGAACACTATGGATACCCACCCTTGCCAAGGCAGCAGAAAAGGGGCGGGAAATGTGGAGAGAACTGGAAAAGAAATCCATCTGTGCCTCAGCAACAGACAAAGGCACTCAGGCCTCCGAGCAGCTCTGGTGGCCAGTGTGCAGCTCATGAGCCACCAAGGCTGGCGGCTCTCTTGAGTCTCTCTTTATTGTGTGGGTAATTGTAGCTTCCCTAGGGGTGGGGCATCGGAGCTGCAAAGGGAACTGGAAAGCAGTCTAAAAATTTAAGAGGAGGTCTTCTGCCAAGAAGCCAAGGGCAGCACCTATGGGTAGGATAAAGGGCTTACCTGACCACTCCCTCCTCCGCCCCCTGCCAACCTTCCTTGTTGAGAACAATTGATGTTTTCTCAAGCTTATAGAAAGTGCCATAAAAGCGAAGCAATGAGCCCTCTTTCCAATCACAGTACTACCCTTAAGCCCCCTTTTTATACAAAAATTTTGGGGCCCTTACTCTCTGGAGCTGATAGATTTGGAGGGAGACCATTTCAATCTAAAGTGGAAAACGGAAAACAATTTCTCCATCTTCCCACCTCTACAAAGAGGTAGGAAATCAATCCGAATTATGCCCAGATTCTACAAATGGGTTGAAGAGCCACGCCGAGCTAGGGATGGGGAAACATAAATCTTCCCACCACCTTTTATCTCGTTCCCCCTTTCACTCTTTGGGAGGTGTCCACTGCTGACAGGTCTCCTGGCCCGGAAAAAAGAGAGGGCTGCTCTGTCCTTCTTCCCTGGCAAACCTTCTGGGCTCCTCCTTGTTCCCCACTTCTTGCCACTCAGAATGTGGCCCACTTTTTTTTTTTTTTTTGGTCTTTGAAATGTAATTAATTGTCTAAAATGTAGAGGCTTAATCTCAGAACGTTTTATGCTCCTTTTTCGCCACTGGCTTCTCCCTCACTCGTCAATAGCTCGACGCAAATTTGGAGCAATTAGGGACCCCGAGTTTTCTAAAAGCTGCAATTAACGTCGAAATTTCCGCTGATTATAGACTTCCAGGGGGAAAGACGGAGGGGGAGGGGTCAGATCTCGGCTCAACGAAATCTGGAGATAGAAAACTCTATTCCCGCTGAGTCTCCCAGCTCCTCACATCTCCCCGTGCACCGACCCCGGTCGTCTCACCTAGCAAAGAAACCACACACAACACAACACAACACAACACTCACCGCGCGTCCTTCACCCGTAGCGAAAGATCGCCGCCGCTCCGACCCTGTGTGGTTCCCACTCTCTTAGCGCCCTGGAATCACCTAGCATCCCTGGCAGTCGAACGACCTCTGGTTGAGACCTGGGTCAGGGCCCCATTTCTTTCTAGCCTCCATCATCTCCGCGCTCCCCCTTCCCTTTACGCCAGCGCAGACTCCTCAGGTCCAGCGCCCCCATCATTTGATAGGAAACTAGAGCAGGACCTACTTGTGGGGCGCAGGTTGGTAGTATTGGGGTCCGCTCCCGCGTTCGAGGAGGTTGCGGACGAAGAAGGGGTCGAAGACGCCATCAGCTCGGTCGTCCCGAGGCCTCTGCTGTCCGGGGTCCTCGGCCGGTCGGGCACTAGAAAAGGCTGCAAAGAGATTCGAGAGCTGTATGGGGAGGGCTTCCGGGGTCCAGGAGCGCGAGAGGCGATTGAGCGGGCGGGGGCGCGGACGCTCCCGCTTAAGTCTGGGCTAGGGAGAGGCGAAAGGAAGGGCAGCTGGCGGGCTGGGTTGGGGGAGCGCCAGGTTGGGGACTGGGGGAGGAGGAGACGTGCACGCGAGCTCTGGGATTCGGGCGCTCGCAACGTAGCCCCGGGCTCCTCTCCAGTCTGGCGGCGCGGTGGCGCGACCTGGAGCGCAGCGCTGAGACTAGGGGAACCCAAGGCCAGTGCAGGTCGCGCGGGTTCGGGCGGCTGGGCTAGGAGGGCTAGGGAGACTCAGTGCGCGATTTTCCAGCCCAGCCGTGACAAGCCCTATTGGGTCTCAGCAGCCGGCTGGCGGGCAGGCGGGAGGGGCGCGGGGCGGGTGGGGGGGCTGGTGAGCAGGAGGAGGGCGCACAGGGCGGGCACGTCTGGTTCGGTGTCTGGTTCCCGTTGTTGTGTCTGGCTAATTCCCTAAAAAGAAGGAGGCTAACTGCTCCAGGGAACGGGGACTTTGGTGAGACAAGGTGAGAGGAGAAAAAGGGGTTTGTCTTTTCACGGTCTCCCTCGGATTTGGCTGGGGAAGATATACAGTCACCTTGTACTCCAGACAGCCAGAAAGCAGCGAGTCGGAACCTCGCTCGTCTCCCTCTTGCCCCACCCGCTTTAAGCCATTTCGAAGCCAAGAACCGGGCTCCATTCTTGTTTCTGTATTTCCCCTCCACCCCGGATTTCTCGCTGTACAGACCTGGGGAGGGTGAGGGAGGCAAGAAAGGGGAATATCACCGGGGAAACCAACTTGTGCCCAGCGGGTGGGAGGCGGCAGATAAGGATAGGTGCGCGGCGTCCCTTCTCCGCGCTCAGCATTGGTGCGATGGCTTCCGAAGGCCAGGGAACAGAGAGAGTGCGGGCAAAGCTGGGTAGATACAAGAGCCTGCAGAGTAGCGCCCGCAGGCCACCGCCTCCACACTCTCCATAGGACCACCATACCTAGCCCCGCGCGCGCACTCGCACAGCAACGTAGGCAGCTGGGAGACAGCGGTTTCTGGGGAAGTAACAGGTTACCGCTCTGAGTCGCGCCTTCGGCTGCTGCTGGCCAGGAGCCCGTTGGTGAGACCGGTGCTCGCAGCCGGGAAGCGGAGGAGAAAATCGCTCTCTCTCCACTCCTGCGTGAGCCTCAGCCTCTGTGCGTCCTCGGGGCATGAATCTCGCTGATGGGGATAGGATGATTGTGAAGGCTGAGGTCTCTGCATCGCGCAGGAACCGGGAGCTAAGACTGGGGCGGGCGGGAAGCTCTCGGTTCAGGAGGGTATAGACGACAGACTCTGGGGGTGGGGGTTGGCCATGAAACCGCGGCTGAACAGGACCCAGCTGAACAATCACAACTGGGCACTGGGAAGGTCCCGGCGGTTGCGCGCTTACCCACCTAGGCTGGGAGACAGCAAGCCGCGCGCTCCTGCCGCTCTTCTGCGTAGCGCCCAGCGATCTGCCCGGCTCGGCCCGGCTCTGCCTCAGGCGTAATCTGCCCGGCGTCACCTCCAGATGCAGCCTCTCTTTTGCTAGCACCGTCCCGCACGCGAGCTCCTGGAAGAGAGGAGAGCGATCCGAAGAGACGGCTGCTTGGCTTTGGGGGAGGCGGAGGCGGAGTGGGGAGGCGGGGACCGGCTCAGCAGGGGAATCACGAGGCCGCTGCTCGCGGGGGCAGCTCGTGGGCAGAGCGGCGGGGCTCCTTGCAGGTGCCTGACTGCCTCTGGAGCTTTATAGGGCGATTATAAACCCAGATCACGGGTTTGCACCCGGAAAAAAAGAAAAGAAAAAGCCCTATGAGTAATCCAGAACGTACTCAACACGCTCTGTTTTTTGAGCTAGGCAGAGGGTCGGGTAAGGAGAAGGAAAAGAGAAATTCTGTGAAGAATTCTGCCTCGCTGAGTGCTTCTCCCTCCCTTTCCTCTCCCCCATTACCATATCCTCGAGAAGACAGGAGCTGTAGCTTTGCGTCTGTTACTTGCCCCGCGGCTCCCCCAGCTTTCTGATGCCTCCGAGAGCGGAAACCTCTCCCTGGGTCATGTCCTTGCTGGCTCTCTACTGAGCCAGGTTCGTTGTAAAAGCAAAGGACGCAGAGATGAGAAGAGAACTCGCAGACCCGTAGAGGACTCCATCTCTTTTTCACTTCAGTTTTCTCATCCTGCTCGGAGCTTCCCCAAGTACTCCACCGGCGCACACTACCGAGTGCCTCCGTAGAGAAAAGGGTCCGATTTCCAACCCACTATACGCTCCCCCCCCCTAGCTTCTGTTCCCTTGGTGATGGGGAAAGGAGTCCTCCTGATTGATCACATCTGAAGGTTAATAACACGCACGAGCGCCGCTCCACACACAAGGGGAACCCGAGCATAGAGGTGGCCCGGGGCTGGGCTGGGGGAAGCGGACCGGCCATCTCTGCCCAGGCCCGCACCCCTCCACTCTCCCTTCGTCTCACGCTGTTTAAGGATTCTCTTTTTGCAGTATTTAGACGGATTGAACAAACTGCCGCGTTCCGAAAGCCCCTCGCGGTATAAGGCGTTCACGGAAAAATTTCCACCAGATGGCGCCAGGCGGCCAGAGACCGAGAGGCCCTGTGCTGGCCGGGTCTTTCCTTGCGCCCCAGGGTCAACACCTGGAGGGGCTGGCGTGGCTGTTTTTCTTCCGCCTTTTCAAGCCAACCCTCAGGCACCCTCCTCTCTAATTTATGGTGTCCTCTTTCCTCCACCCCAGTTTCTTTTTCTTTAGGGCAAAACTGAGTTGATCATTGTGTCTGGGTGACACAGTGTAACCAGTGATTTCTTTCCTCGTTTTCACAGTGATTTTGTTGTTGCGATGCTGCAGGCAGGGGTTATTTATGGACACTTCTTCGACCTTGCTAGTCCACCGGAATCCTGATTCTTCTCTGAATGTCTTATTGCCTTTCACCATTACACAGTGGGAATGCTGAAAATCTTACAAAGCACTGAAAATTCCATAAGGGAGACGGAAGATTCTGCCCTTCCGCCTGGGAAGATACAGTCCGATTTAGTAAGAGGGTTCTCGTTGTGAGGTTTGAAATAACCGCGTTGCCCTTGATACTAAAGAAAATACTGTCGCCCTCTCTCAATCTTACAGTAAGACCTCGGGCACTTTTTAAAAACGGAAGAGCATGCAGAAAGGCAGGCGTAGGTCACTGCAACTCTGGGTCCCAGAGCTCAGGACTGGGCAGGTGGGCGTGCCCACTCCGCGCAGAAAAAAACCCTCCAAACCGTGCACCGCGCAGCATCTCTGCCACGCTTGAAAAACGCAGTTTACTAAGAAAAAAGGCTCGGAATTCCACCCATGCCCGCTCCTCAGCTCTCCCTAAGAGAAATGGTTGTGCCAATCAAGGACCCAGGTGCTAGTGATAAATCATTCGAGATGGGCTGGGGCTAGGAGGCCAGCAGGAGGAGGCTCTTCTCAGGGTGTGCTGTACCAGGAAGACGCCTGCTCACCTTCTGTCCCTTCCACCTTCTCCCAAGACCCGAGATTCCCCAGAAAGGAAGATTTGTTTACCTTCACCTGTGGCATCAGACACTTCCAACCACTCCCTCTTCTGATTTCTGTGTTCAAAACTCTCACCTCTAAGGTTTTTAGCCAATAAAATATTCTCGCCAGAGAAAGAAATCTACAGGACTGTGTATAGCAAATTAAAGCTGAGTCCGTCCAGCTGCACGGATATCCCTCCCTTTCTCCTTTATATAGAGGGAAGGGAGGAATGAAGGGTCCTGCTTGTCCTTAATTTTAAAATGTTTAATATGATATTAGTAATATGTTAAATGTTTATTAATCACATGCTTGGTGTCAGGCTCTGTTTTCAGGGAACTTACACTGTCTTGGCAACTTATATTATCCCTGCATTCATGAACATTCCAGTTAGGATGGGGAGAGAAACAGTCTTGGGGACTTCATGGGTTTAGTTTGGTTTCCAATTATCTTCCATTCCAACCCAGGCTCTTGGGCTCAGCGGAGATGGTAAAGAACTGAGGGTCCAGAATCCCACAGTTTCAGCACAGCGAGTTCGGACGTAGGGCACGGCTCTTTCAGCACCAAGGACAGAGCCCACGGTTTGGAAGCTGAAGCCTCCAGTTCGTCGGCTTAGGTCGCCAGTATCTAGCAAACCCGCCTCCCTCGCACCATCCGCCTCCAGGCAGTAAATGCAGGGTTTGTTTTCCCCTTTTGGGGCGGGGTGGTGGTGGTGGTGGTGGAGTACCTCGCCCCCTACTTGCCTCCCCAGTAAGAATATGCAAGGAGGGTGATTGTGGTTGTCTTTTGGCTCTTCAGAATATTTGGGATCTATATTTTTGTTTATATTTTTCCACTCTTCTTTTTATCTTTTATTACTCCCGGGGGAAGATGCTTTGGATGATGGGGGTGGTAAAAAGATATCCTCTCTAGGGACTCGAACCGGTGGTGAGGGGTGGCCGGGAAGGGAGTGGTATCCGCCCAGCTGTTTCGTTTGCTTTTGATCTAAGGTTTAGCACTTTGAAGAAAAGGGAACAAGATGCCCAGAGGCAGAAAAAAAGAGGCGGCGAGTGCGACCCCTCTGTTCTCTCTCTTCCGGGCGTGGAGGAGTAGCCGGGCTGCAGCTCCGGCTACTCAATTGTGTCTTCAGAAGTCAACTTTCCTTTGGGTCAAGGATGCCTGGGGCTTGGGAACATGACCCTCCGCCCACAGTGCCCCTTCTCTGGGAGGTTTAAAGATACTCCAAGTGGATTTGGAGCCAAACCTTTGGGCAAAGGAAAAAAAGGAGTGGGTGAAGTAAGGAGTGGAAGGGGCACCCGAATGGGCTGCGGGGGAGATTTTTATGCGTAAAATACGGTCCACGTCAAGGTGAGTAAATATGAAACGTCAATCTCTCTTTTTGACGCATTTAGCTTTTTTAGCCTTCAGAAAAGGTAATTTTGGAGCCCCATTGTGAATTCATTTTTGCTCGTTAAGGTCTATTTTAAGCATCTAATTTATGACCAAAAAAGAGGGGGGAAAATAGCAGTGCTCACCGTTTAAACGTCTGTCTCCCGAGACGAGGGCTGTGGAAGGCGTTGTTAACCGTACACTCAGCTTTTCTTAAGTGGGAGCGAATTGTGATTGTGTTCTTTAAAGATAGTTCATTCTGGACTTTCCTTGGGAACCATAGCTAAATCGACACCCCTACCCACAACAGGCACCCCTGGAAGACACTCACACTCACCCCTGAAAGACAGGAAGGGGTTAAAAATTGTGGCAAGCGAGAGAGAATTCCAGCCGGAATTGAACGCAGCCAAGAGGACTCCGGAAATTACAACCTTTTCTTCTGAAGAACAGTGGTGAGTTCCTCAAATAATGGTCACATGGTCCCTTCCCTTTCGATCACATGGTCCCTTTCTGAAGGTGAAAATATTCTAATAATAAAGAAATTAATCAAAGAGGATAGAGTAATTTGTATTTGGGCAAATCTTGTGCACATTTTAAGACGCCCTATTCTCGCTATTTCCAACACGACGACGACGGAGGGACCACCAGATGGCGACAGACTACTATTTCTGACAGGGGAAAACGGATTCCACAAGAGAGCAGTACTTGAGGGAAAACTGCTGCTGGCAGGCCTTTTCCAGTTCACACTCACACTCTGCCATATTTCACAAAGCAGGGTCTTTTTTTTCTTTTTCTTTTTAATGCTTAGAGAGGCTGCCGGAAGTGGCCAGAAACATTCAAAATCTTTGTCCCTTTGGTGAAAGAGAGTCCCTTTGGTGAAAGAGAAGGGGATGTAAAGTATCTGATTCTTTCCCACAAAACTGCTCTGTAAAGGTAGCCTCAGGACAGAAACTCTGGTATTAGGCAAGGTGTTTCACTGTGAAACAGGACACCAAGGAAGTAACAGTCCTCAACTGCAATTCTGACAGAGCTTGGAAAATGTATCTGTTTTCAATTCTCTTAACAGAAACTTGGAGAAGGCAATGGCAACCCACTCCAGTACTCTTGCTTGGAAAATCCCATGGATGGAGGAGCCTAGTGGGCTGCCGTCTATGGGGTCGCAGAGTCTGACACGACTGAAGTGACTTAGCAGCAGCAGCAGCAAATGAATGGGATGCAAGGAAGATGATTTCCTGTATGTTTTTTTTAGTGAAACAGTATGTAATAGCAATACAGCTGAGGCTTGAAGGACCACTGGGGGCTGGGGTGGCCCTCCTCACAGTGGAAATCCACATGTAACTTACAGTCCCCATATACAGAATTTCTCAACATCCATGGTTCCTTTGTATCCTAGATTGCATTCACACTTTCAACCAACCTGGAATTGTGTAGTACTATAGTATTTATTAGGAGAAGGCAATGGCACCCCACTCCACTACTCTTGCCTGGAAAAGCCCATGGGCGGAGGAGCCTGGTAGGCTGCAGTCCATGGGGTTGCGAAGAGTCAGACATGACTGAGCGACTTGACTTTCACTTTTCACTTTCATGCATTGGAGAAGGAAATGGCAACCCACTCCAGTGTTCTTGCCTGGAGAATCCCAGGGACAGGGGAGCCTGGTGGGCTGCCGTCTCTGGGGTCGCACAGAGTCGGACACGACTGAAGCGACTTAGCAGCAGCATAGTATTTATTATTGAAAAGATTCTCATCTAAGTGGACACTCACAGTTCAAATCTGTGTCATACGACCAGGTCAACCATATATATATATATTTTTCAACGTAAAACCTCTTAAACTATTTAGAATAACAGGTATTTAGCCCTTGTTTTCAGAATTAGGTGCCTAGGACCACTGCTTATGAGAGGTTCTTTCCGGAAGGTTCTGACTTACTTGTGGAGAATCTGATAACTTAAAGCTCTATTCTTGATCAGATTCCTTCCCTATCTGGCCTAATCCTGAGTCAGTTACTCAGGGAAGAAAACAGAACCTTAACAGATGGGGTTCATCATTGCTGTTCTAGCTCAGTTTCTTTCTTGTTAACAAGAGCTCACACCTAAGGTTCTCAGCTGTGTCAGCTGCAAATCAATGCCTTGGGAACTCCTTCTTTCTATCTTTCTCTTGGGTGCACAGCTGATGTCTTGTTTTCTCTGCCTCTGGGTAAGTCAGGGATCCTTTAGATCTACAAGAAGGTAAAATCTCAAGAAGCCCCTAAATATGCAGATTAAATGATAATCAGTATCTTTTCACTGGGGCTATAAGCACATTGTCTCAACTACATAGCTAGGGATAAACCACATACATGCATTGGAGCATGGGAAGACTTTAACTGGTAAAACGTTTCTTCTTCTCTAAATTTGAACTGTATACTCTTCACCCCCACTCCTTCCTGCCCATCCCCACCAACTTTGATAAGGACTTGGCCATGTAAGTTGCTTTGGACACAGGAATGGAGCTGAACTGCAGATCCATGAGTTAATGTGTGATGCATCATTTCTGTGGAAGTAACTGACAAATACAGCATTGACCAGGGAGAACCAAGGTTGGACACAGAGAATGGCCTTGGTATTGGCTGCCTAGGCTTACTTATTGTGTGTGGGCCCTGTGCATGTGCATGTTCGGTCGTGTTGAACTCTTTGAGACTCTATGGACTGTAACCCGACAGGCTTCTCTGTCCATGGAATTTTCCAGGCAAGAATACCAGAGTGGATTGCCAATTCCTATTCCAGGGGATCTCCCTGACCCAGGGATCGAACCTACAACTCTTACATCTCCTGCACTGATGAATTCTTTACTAGTGGAAAGCCCAGGCTGGGTCCAGTGTGGCCTACTTAGTGGTGGTGCTGGAAGGGGGTGGGGTCCCAGTCTGACCTACTTCTAGTGGTGGTGGTGGAAGAGGGTAGGGGCATGTTAGAGACCTCTATCTGTCTCCCTCTCAGTGTCTTTCTCTCACTTTAGAATCATGACTATAGAAATAGTTAGAGATGAAAAATCTATCTCATGGCAATTATGTGATATGTTCATTGTCTGAACTCTCATTTAATCATCACCCAAGATCCTCTACTTTGTAGACGAGGAAACTGAAGTCCAGATAAGTTTCAGGGTTTCCCAGAGCACACACTTAACTGAGAACCAGACTGGAAACTGTTCTTTCTTCAGTCTCAGTTCCCTGCACACGGCTCAGCAAGACCTTCTGGCTCTCCCACCTAACAACTGTTTGACCTTGGAAAATCACTTAATCTCTTTGGATTCCCATAATGGGATGGGTGGGGTATCAGATGAGACCAGATAAGACTTCATTCATCTGAAATAATTAATTAGTAGTGTTTGTTTCATGATTCCTCTCATGGGGGAATTTTCTGTTGTGAATGCTATGAACTCGAGGAACTTTTGAGCCAAGGCAGTGTTACAGGAAGAAAAGCAAAAACTTTAAAGATATTCAGACTTGAATTCAAATCTGAATTCTATTAGCTATTATTTAAATGCTCTCAGTCTAAATTTTCTCATCAGTAAAATGGGAGCTAATCTTAGCTTTTGGGCTGTCCTGTTTGATGTCCATAAAACCCATGTTCACAAGTTCAGTGGTGCCCAAGTTTATGGCTTTCAGTGTATGTCAATTCTTGCTCCTATTCCTTCCCCTTAGTTCAGCAGTGATTTTGATCCATTTAAATATTTTCTCCTTGGAGGCTAAGCCTAATATGTGTTTTATTTCGTTGCCCAGTTCAGTAGAGCTTCACCATCCCTTAACATGGACTTGAGGCCTTCCTCTTTAGTAGTTTAGATAATCTACACAGTTTTGATTCTTAGAGGAGAAAACTTTCTGATGGAACATTCAGACTCAGCAGAGAAGGGGTGAAAGGGAGCCAGTTTTGTGCTGAAGTCTTCACTCTGCCCTGGGGATTCTGGCTTTCTTGTTATTTCTTGAACACTTCCGGCATGTTCCCGCCTCAGGGACTTTGCAATGAATATTCCTCTGCTTGGAAAACTCTTTCCCCATGTTCCATAGGATTTTCCTTCTCATTCTGGTCTTTGCTCAAATGTTCAAAAATTTTCTTGATGCCCTTCCTTTATCCTTCTATTTTAAAATTACAGATCTCCCCTAGTCTTGGCACTCCCTATTCTTATTTTTTTCCTATAGCACTTTTTTTTTTTAAACTACTTCACATAGTGTATATTTTACTTATGTATTGCTTCTTTCTTCTCACTAAAACAAAAGCTTTGTGAGAGCAGGGACTTCTTTTTACACCAATGTATCCCCAGAACAGAATGGTTCCTGGACACTATAACCACCCCATGCATATTTGGCTGGTTTTTATATTTTGTGCAGCTGAATAGACAATATATTCCTACGATCTTCAGGTGGCCATCTGGAAGGCAGCTAGCGCCTACAGAATGAATATAGGCAGTTGTTTTGCATCATTTTCTTCATCTGGATTTACATAAGGAGGTGAGAAGAAAAAGTAGACAAGGATGAAAATAAGTCCCTCAAAGTCAGAACCACTTAGGAGACTTCATCTAGCCTATGAAGGAGCAGCCAGTATACGAACCACTGTTTTAACAGGTGACAAAAGATGACTCAATTTAGCAAGTTTCAGTTTTGAGTCAAGTTTCTCAAAAGTATAATTGTAAGTTCATTTAGTACATAGGATTTTTAACATTTTTCCTTTTATTTTCTTGCACTGGTGGGATGTGAGCTAAGGGAAGGTGGCTATAGGCTGATGATGTTGTCTGCTGATTTAAGTATTCTGCTCTACGTTTGGCTCAGTTCTTCAATTGCCATCAGGAATAAACTGAATTTGGTGCCTGTTATGATGGGGAAGAATCTTTTCTCCTATCACACTGTCCAGTGGTAGACAGGAACTGTGAAATTTACCTTCTTTACAGAATGATTGTTTTCAAGTAATCCTTTTCATGGCAAGACATTCAGAATAATTTTTCTTTGAGGGGAAGATACATTTAGGGACCAAGGGGCATGAAATACCAAAAGCCTTGTTACAGAGTAGAAGGCAAGCCAAGTGTTCAAAAAAGGCAGGAAAGGGCTCAGGAAAGTTAACCAACTATTAAAACTTTTTTTTTGTAGTTACACAACAATAGGAACTACACAATCAATTCAAAGAAAACAAGGGCTTTTTTAGGCTCAGTTCAGTTCAGTCGCTCAGTTGTGTCTGACTCTTTGTGACCCCGTGGACTGCAGCATGCCAAGCCTCCCTGTCCATCACCAACTCCTGGAGTCCACCCAAACTCATGTCCATTGAGTCAGTGATGCCATCCAACCATCTCATCCTCTGTCGTCCCCTTCTCCTCCTGCCCTCAATCTTTCCCAGCATCAGGGTCTTTTCAAATGAGTCAGCTCTTCACATCAGGTGGCCAAAGTATTGGAGTTTCAGCTTCAACATCAGTCCTTCCAATGAATATTCAGGTCTGTTTTCCTTTAGGATGGACTGGTTGGATCTCCTTGCAGTCCAAGGGACTCTCAGGAGTCTTCTCCCATACCACAGTTCAAAAGCATCAATTCTTCAGCGCTCAGCTTTCTTTATAGTCCAACTCTCACATCCATACATGACCACTGGAAAAACCACAGCCTTGACTAGATGGACCTTTGTTGGCAAAGTGATGTGTCTGCATTTTAATATGCTGTCTAGGTTGGTCATAGCTTTTCTTCCAAGGAGCAAGCGTCTTTTAATTTCATGGCTGCAGTCACCATCTTTTGGTGATTTTGGAGCCCCCCCAAAATAAAGTCTCTCACTGTTTCCCCATCTATTTGCAATGAAGTGATGGGACTGGATGCCATGATCTTAGTTTTCTGAATGTTGAGCTTTAAGCCAACTTTTTCACTCTCCACTTTCATCAAGAGGCTCTTTAGTTCTTCTTCATTTTCTGCCATAAGAGTGGTATCATCTGCATATCTGAGGTTATTGATATTTCTCCTGGCAGTTTTGATTCCAGCCTATGCTTCATCCAGCCTGGCATTTCTCATGATGTACTCTGCACATAAGTTAAATAATCAGGGTGACAATATACAGCCTTGACGTACTCCTTTCCCAATTTGGAACCAGTCTGTAGTTCCATGTCCAGTTCTAACTGTTGCTTCCTGACCTGCATACAGATTTCTCAGGAGGCAGGTCAGGTGGTCTGGTATTCCCATGTCTTGAAGAATTTTCCAGAGTTTGTTGTGGTCCACACAGTCAAAGGCTTTGGCATAGTCAATAAAGCAGATGTTTTTCTGAAACACTCTCGCTTTTTCAATGATCCCACGGATCATTTCGATGATCTAATGGATGTTGGAGGCTCAGTTAAGTTCAGTCACTCAGTTGTGTCCGACTCCTTGTGACCCCATAAACCATAGCACGCCAGGCCTCCCTGTCCATCACCAACTCCCAGAGTCTACCCAAACCCATGTCCATCGAGTCGGTGATGCCATCCAACCATCTCATCCTCTGTCGTCCCCTTCTCCTCCTGCCCTCAATCTTTCCCAGCATCACAGTCTTTTCCAATGAGTCAGCTCTTTGCATCAGGTGGCCAAAATATTGGAGTTTCAGCTTCAACATCAGTTCTTCCAATGAACACCCAGGACTGATCTCCTTTAGGATGGACTGGTTGGATCTCCTTGCAGTCCAAGGGACTCTCAGGAGTCTTCTCCAACACCACAGTTCAAAAGCATCAATTCTTCAGCGCTCAGCTTTCTTTATAGTCCAACTCTCACATCCATACATGACCACTGGAAAAACCATAGCCTTGACTAGATGGACCTTTGTTGGCAAAGTAATGTCTCTGCTTTTAAATATACTGTCTAGGCTGGTCATAACTTTCCTTCTAAGGAGTAAGCATCTTTTAATTTCATGGCTGCAGTCACCATCTGCAGCAATCTTGGAGCCCAGAAAAATAAAGTCTGCCACGGTTTCCCCATCTATTTGCCATGAAGTGATGGGACCGGATGCCATGATCTTAGTTTTCTGAATGTTGAGCTTTAAGCCAACTTTTTCACTCTCTTCTTTCACTTTCATCAAGAGGCTCTTTAGTTCTCCTTCACTTTCTGCCATAAGGGTGATGTCATCTGCATATCTACTGATGATTATTTGCAATGATCTCTTTAAATTATCCAACAGCATAAGAATAAGCCAGTTTGTGAGTGTTCTAAGTGGTTAATGTTCTATGAAGATCAGCATTTCTGTCTCAGTTGACATCTTTTCTGAACTTAAAGACCTACTGATTTACTTGTTAGTGTTGATCCTTATTGGGCTTCCCAGGTGATGCGGTGATAAAGAATCCACCTATCAATGGAGATGTGGGTTTGACCCCTGGGTCAGGGAGATCCCCTGGAGTATAAAATGGCAACCGGCTCCAGTATTCTTGCCTGGAAAACTCCATGGAAAGAGGACTCTGGCAGGCAACAGTCCATGGGGTCGCATAGAGTCAGACATGACTGAGCGACTGAGCACACACACACACACACACACACTGATCCTAATGGGAAGCTTCTAGCACACCAAGACGTGTACTAAGGCCTGCTAAAATGCCTCACATACAATAGGCAATTCATGAATATTGCTTTGTTTCTTCTCTTCCTTGTGTAAACTTTTCTGTTCCTAAGGTCAGTTTTACTTTTTCTTGGTCTTTTTTATTTGTTTGAAGTATAGTTCATTTACAATGTTTTGCTAGTCTCTGCTGTATAGCGCAGTGACTGTTATACATATATATTCATTCTTTCCTTAATATTCCTCTCCATTATGGTTTATCCCAAGAGATTGGATATAGTTTGGTATGCTATATAGTGGCAACTTGTTGTTTATTCTAACTTCCTTTTTAAGTTTCTTTTTAAAGAAAAGCAAAACATTGTAAATAAGCTATATTTTTTCCCTTAAAGTAATATATGCTTGTTTAAAAAAAGTATATGACTTTATAGCAGACAAAAATGAAAAAAATCTCATGACACAAATGCAATCATGGTTAACATTTTCATTAACTTTTTCCCCCCAGGTTTTGTCCTACCTCATGTATAGGCTTAATTTAAAAGTTTTTTTTAAACTTTTAATTTTATATTGGGGTGTGTGTGTGTGTGTTAGTCGCTCAGTCGTGTCCAACTCTTTGCGACCCCACGGACTGTAGCCCACCAGGCTTCTCTGTCCATGGAATTCTCCAGGCAAGAACACTGGAGTGGATTGCCATTCCCTTCTCCAGAGGAACTTCGCAACCCAGGGATTAAACCCTGGTGTCCTGAATCACAGGCAGGTTATTTACCATTTGAGCTACAGGGAAGTCCTAATTTTATAATGGAGTATAGCCAATTAACAATGTTGTGATAGTTTCAGGTGGACAGCAAAGGAACTCAGCCATACATATATATGTATCCATTCTCCCCCAAACTCCCCTTCCATCCGGGCTGCCACATGACATTGAGCCGAGTTCCCTATGCTATACAGTAGGACCTTGGTGGCTATCCATTTTAAATACAACAGTGTGTAATGTAGGTCCCAAACTTCCTAGCTATCCCTTCCTCTCTTCCTTTCCCCTGGCAACCAAAAGTTTGTTCTCTAAGTCTGTGAGTCTGTTTGTTTTACGAATAAGTCCATTTGCATCATCTTTTTAGATTCTGCACATATAAAAAAACTTTTAGTATAGAATATTTATTTGTACATACACGTTCACAGCAGCATTATTCACAATAGCCAAAAGGTGGAAGCAATCTAACTGTCCATCAATGGATGAGTGAATAAATGAAATGTGATATGTACACACAATGGAATAGTATTTAGCCATAAGGAGGGATCAGGTATTGAAAGATGCTAGGGCATGGAAGAACCTTGAAGACATTATGCTCAGTGAGACAAGTCAGTCACAAAGGGACAGATACTGTAGGATTCCACTTACTTGTGGTACCTGCTGCTAAGTAGAGTAGTCAAATTAATAGAAAGGAGAACAGTGGTTGCCAGGGGCTGAGGGTAGAGGGGGATGGAGAGTTACTGTCTAGTGGGTACAAAGTTTCATTCTGAGAAGATGTAAAAATCCTTGAGATGGATGCTGGTAATGATTTTACAGTATCAAAATACTAATGTTACTGAATTATATACTTTAAAATGGTTAAACTGGTAAATTGTATATCTTACCAATAAGAAAGACTTCAGTTATAAGTGACACATGCCCATGAAAAAAAATTAAAATGCATACATTGAAAAGTAAAATTCTTCTTACTTACCTCCCCTCCTCACTTACACAACGCAGAGATAACAATTCTAGCTGCTTTCGTATTTCTGCTTTTCACTTACCTGCACCTGTAACTGGAACAAGGATCTGCCAGTTCCTCTTCCTGCTTTGGGTGGCCATGACCCACTGGGGACCTGATGGTAACCTAGAGAGTCCAGTTAGGCTTACAATCCTAGAGGATGTCATTGTTGTCATTATACTTGCTATGCGTCGCAGATACATACAGTAGGGTGCTCTTGGCTGCAAAGTAATAGAAAGTAAGAAACAAACTACAGTAAGACAATTTATTGTTTTACACAGGATATTCAGAGGTAGGGAAAGGACTAAACCAGAGTTGACTGTCACTAAAAATGTCATCAAGGACTAGTTTCTTCTTTTCTCTCCTCCACTATCCTTAGCATTGGCTTCAGCATAAAGCCTCCCATGGTTCTAAGTTGCTGCAAGTATCTGTGAAGGCTCTATGCTTTCTGGTCTCATGTTTTATTAGCTGAGACTGGCTGAGTTCTGTCCATGTCTAGTAATAACCAGCAGTAAAGGGATATTGGTCAAAGGGTACAAAGTTTCAATTATGCAAGATGAATAAGTTCTAGACATCTAAAGTACATCATGGTGACAATAGTTAACATTACTTATTATACACAGGCCTACCTTATTTTATTGTGCTTCACAGATATTGCATTTTTACAAACTGAAGCTTTGTGGCAATCCTGTAGCAAGTAAGTCTTTCAGGGCCATCTTTCCAACAGCATTTACTCACTTTGTGTCTCTGTGTCACAGTTTGATAATTTTTGCAATATTTCAAACTCCACCAGCAAGAAGGATTATGACTTGCTGAAGGCTCAGATGATGGTTAGCATTTTTTAGCAATATTTTAAATTAAGGTATGCATATTATTTTTTATACATAGTGTTACTGCACACTTGATAGACTACAGTATAGTGGTAAATATAACTTTTATACGCACTGGGAATAAAAAACTTCACATGCCTCAATCACATTAATGTGATATTAGCTTTATTGCGGTTGTCTGGAACTGAACTCAAAATATCTCTGAGGTATGCCCATACTCGAAATTTGCTAAGAGGATAGATCTTGAATCTCCTCAACACACACACACACACACACACAAAGTAACTACGTAGAGGTGATAGATATGTTAATTCACTTGATTGTGGTGGTCATTTCACAATGTATATCAAGTTGTACCTGTTAAATACATATAATTTTTATGTGACCTTTCAAAGCTGTTGCAAACAAACTAGTAGCAAGTGGGATGGAAGTACCATAATTAGCTTAGATGTATCACCTAGGTTGAAAAGGATGGAGGGGAAATCAACCAGTGCCTGCTCTAGGCTGTCTCCTGGTGCAAAAGGGTACATTTGAACAAGGCTACTGTTAGGGAAATTAAATAGTCTTGTTTAGGCTTCAGAGACAAAGTAGGACAGGCCTCTGACCGTGCTTCTAACCTGCCTGGACACTGCCCTGAGTGACCTGCCTGCCTGCTGTGAGTATAAGATTTACAGCACCATATATAAGATAGGGGACAATCTTGAGCCCTTGCAGGAGCTCTGGCCAACCAAGCCCCAGGCTTAACATTCCAAGTTTTATAAGACAAACGGCATTAATATGAAAAGAGCTGAAATTTGCTTCACAGACTGATGATGGTATCAGTTTGCCTCCTGAAATTATAAGTGGGAACCCTGAACTGCAATCTTTGAAGTCTTACCCACAGAGCAGATGCACTGCCTGGGAACTTCTGCCAACTGGGACTCTGGATGTGCTGTGACACGGGACTTCCCAGCGCTGTTTGAGTCTGGATGTTGGTCAAAACCCAGTTTGGTGATATATCCTCTGCTGTTTCTAGTTCTCTTTTCTTTTAATGTTAGTATATTGAAAGTAAGCTAGATAATTCTCTAATAAATATTGGCATTATTCATTTGTATAGAACAAGTGGCTTATTCTTTTAACAAATCCTTTGAACCTGAGATGAAAGTGAAAACTTTTGGCACAACAGCTACCCAAGCCCATCTCATGTCCCAGTGTTTCACTTCACAAGCCTCTCCAACTTTGGCACACCCACCCCACCCCAGCCCAGCATTATAACTTACATCCCATGTTAGCTGGGTAGTTTATTAGGAAACCCAATCAGAGAGACCTCTGTCCTCCTCAGACTGGTCTTGGAGGCTACATCTCACCTGCCTCTTATGAGTTCTCAATACCTCCCAATATAGGACATTTGCCCAGAACCCCAAAACATTTCAAGTGGATCCAGGCTTTCCTTCACATCTGGCACCATGAGCCCTGGTCACATGCTCCCCACTGCCCACCCCCACCTGTCCAAGATCAATATTCCAGGCAAATAATCAAAATCACATATACCTTACATTAACCAAGGGAAAAAACACACTTCAGTTAAAGGGAATGTAGGTTATCACCTTGTATAATATATGGTTGATCCTTGAACATCATGGGGGAATAGGGTGCTGACTGACTATGCAGTCAAAAATCCGAGTATAACTAATAATTGGCCCTCTGGATCTGTGGTTTGGCATCCACAAATTCAACCAACTGCAGATCGTGTAGTACTGTAGTATTTATTACTGAAAAAGTTCACATATAGTAGACCCCACACAGTCCCAATCCATGTTGTTCGAGGGTCAGTTGTATAAGGAGATGCAGAAGAATTGAAGGCTATATGAAGAAAGGAGAGGCCATTCTGACTCCACATTTGGATGCTGGGGCAGTTGTCCAGATGGAAGCTACTGCCACACACTAACGTTATGTCATATGCATTCTCCACAGCATTAGATGGTCTTTACTTCATTAGTTATTCCCCTTTCTTCAATCTGTCCCTCTCTACTGGAATCTTAGGGAGCAAAGTACAGTGGAGGGTAGGGCATTAGAGTAAAATGGTCGGGATTTGGAATACTTGATGCCCTTCCTTTCCAACCCACTCCAGTCTGTTCTCTATGCTTCATAATTCTTTTCTTTTTTTAAAATGGAGATCCTTAGGAAGAAGAAACACATTTCACATCAAGATTGAGGACATATACACAAAAACTCTGAATGAAAAATCTCACAAAACTGTAATTCCCATATACTCTTTTGCAATGTGTGCTATTTTATGTATTTAAGAAACCCAGCTATTTTTTACTCATTATAGTGATTTCATAACTGACCGATGAATCATCACCTGTAGTTTGAGAACATGTTTTTCTATCTGGCTACTAGAATGCTCTTTCCAAAATACAGTCATTATTTTCTTTAAAATCCCTCAATGGCCTCCCACTACTTTAACGATAAAGTTCAAACTTTAACATGGCTTGGAAGATCCTCCATTCCCCAGCCCCTTTATTACTATAGCTTCATCTGTCTTGGCTCTAACTGGTCCGTTTTCCTTCTGCAATCCAACCATGCCTACTTGCTCTCCGGACTCAGATGTGTCTACTAATAGAACGCTCTTCCCCACATCCTCTCCTTGTAGCTAATTTCTCCTCATTCTATCTTCTTAGCTTAGACTCCACATCCCTATGAATGCTTTCCCTGGACACCTGGCCCGGTTTAGGTGCCCCTCCTGTGTTCTCCCTTAGCACCCTGGCCTTCCTCAATGGCAGTGTCTGTCACCCTGCCAGTACTGTTTAAAAGCAGGGACCAGGTTTTGTTCTCCATAGGCTTTCAGTAAATATTGATTGAATAAATAAATGAAATTATCTTATTGGGTTCCCATCTTAAGTCCATTGAGTAGATATTCTCATACATTTGCAGGCTGTTGAATGTTTGGGTTCCTTCCCACCACTGTAATGTTCTGAAGAAGGCACAGGTCTGGACCTGAACTGTCTTCACAGACACCGCTTGTGTGCTGATTCACCTACAGTTTAGCTGTGTGTGAAGCAACAGGAAACACTGGGTTCAAGATTCACTAGATCTCTCATACTGAAACACAACCTGCATCTCATAGTCTTGATTTCCTCATCTGAATTCCAGTACCCCAGTTAACATTTACCCTTGGATACACCCAGCATCCCAAATTCAATTTGTGTAACCAAAAGGGAAAATATAGTAACATGCTCTTAGGACTGAGAAGCCAGTAAATTAAATATATAAAATGCTTATATAAAATAATACAAAAAATACTTTGCAGATTATGTTTAGCTATTATATTATTTAGCTACCACGTTCAGATGTGCATGCCTGTGTCAGGTTATGCCAACACCCTGAATTACACTGGGTAAGGAGTGCAAGTAGGATGAAGACTATGGATAAAGGGTACATATCCATAAATACGGATTATTCTGCATGATCCAACTTCGAAAATTCTTAGATTTAAGCTATAATATGACCTATGGTATCATGGCTTTTTATTCAGAGAGCTTCTTCCTCAGAACCTTCCTGGCCTTTAAAAAGAAAACTAAAATTTTACCAGTGTAATTCATTTCATCTGCAATATCAGTTTTAGGATATTTAAAAAACTTCTTATGGGGGGGACTCCAAAGTCAGGTAAGTGGCATTAGATTGACATATGCTTAGTTGGTCAGTCATGTCCGACTCTTTGCGACCCCTGGGACTGTAGCCTGTCAGGCTCCTCTGTCCATGGAATTCTCCAGGCAAGAATACTGGAGTGGGTTGCCACGCCCTCCTCCAGGGGATTCGAACCCAGGTCTCCTGCATTGCAGGCGGATTCTTTACTGTCTGAGCCACCAGGGAAGCCCTGATCGACATATGGTGGTGGTTATAGGAGGAATAACAAACAACTTACAAATGAAAAGAACAAGCAGCTCTTCGCGGTCTCTGTCAGCCAGCCCTGCAGTGCTATCCAACTAGTTACGCAACTAGATGATTATACATACCTGTCTTTACTTCTTTCAGACAGTTCTATAAAAATGGTGCAGCAGGATTTCTTCCTCTGAATGTTAGCATGCTACAAAATGCCCAAAGAATGAATTATGTTTCAAGCATTTTGGATATGACATGATATTGTGCTGATATAAGAATAAAAACTCAAACTGCCTAACCCCAAATCAGATTGGCACACTCAAAACAAATTATTTAGGAATATTTTTCTCATTTTTACCTCAGTTACCTTATAACCTAGTTTGAAGGTGGCAGAAATTCATCAAGGAATACAGAATCAGAAAAATAATGTAACAGATACAGAAAAGTGTAATAAAGTCTTACAAATGTTTTAAGAAAGAATATAAACATTGTCCTTAACTTTCAGTTCATTCATTCCCTTGGTATACACATCGCATATTTTCCAGGCACCTGTCCAGTTGCTAGTGATATAATGGTAAAAAAGACAAAGTCCTGCTTATGTGGAGGTTACATTTTCTGACAAGCAGGGAAAAGATAAAAAGAACAAGTTGGGGGAGGGATAAATTGGAAGTTTGGGATTGACATATATACACACTACTATATTTAAAATTGATAACCAACAAAAACCTATTGTATAAGCACAGGGAACTCCGCTCAATACTCTGTAATAACCTAAATGGGAAAAGAATTAAAAAATAAATAGGTATATGAATCTGAATAACTGAATCACTTTGCTGTACACCTAAAACAACATTGCAAATCAAATATACTCTAGTATAAAATAAAATAAAAACTTAAAAAAAAAAGTAAATAAGAATTTCAGGTACTGATACATGCTGTAAAGAACATGAAATAAGTGATGTAAATAAAAGTGCCTGGACATGGTAGGGACTAAGAGTATGCTTTTGGAGCCATAATGTTCATATAAAAATTGAGGCTCTACTGATCAACAGGGATATGATGCTGGGCAAATGACTCACCCTCTATGTGCCTCAGTTTACTCATCTGTCAAATGGGGACAATGATATTGTTATTCGCATGGTTTTGTTGAATTCAATAAATTAATGTGTATACAACAGTACCTGGCACATTGTTTGTGCTTTTAAGTGTTTTCAATGACTATTTCCCTTTCTGAGTAGCTCACGTTGAGTTGAAATCTAACTATTAAGAAGAAGCTCAAGCTAATACAGATAAATTAAAGGAACTCTATGCCAAATAAAGAACCATTAGACTGAAATGCAGCTCTCTTCTTTATATTTCCACCGTACACAGTAATGAACATACATGAAGACTGAACTACAGCAGCAACTGTCGTCACCCATCTTCACACTCATCAGAGCTTTCTTCACTTGGGTCCTCTGTGCTCTCTCCTTCACTCTCACTATTGTCTTCTTCACTCTCGTCATCATCTTCCTCGAGATTCTGTGCTTTCTCTGCCACAGAAAGGAAGAGACTTGTTTAAAATATTTCTTAATATGTCTACCCTGAAACATCATAATCCTCCTTGTTTCCCCCTCCATCAAGAAGTACATAGTTTTAGAATGTGAGAACTGAGCGGAGGGTCAAAGCAGTGGTACACAGAACATATTTTTACTAGCATAAAGATGTTTGTGGATTAAAACTATATTTAAAACATTGGTATAATTTTTTTTTTTTTTTTTTACTACTGTCAACTTCTGAAATAGAATAAGAGTAAAGTGAGATTCAGGGTAATGTAGAGGGTACAGACTTTGCTGGGAACCGTGGGATAATCCTTTCAGTTCCTGGGGTACTGTTCCCTCTTCAGCAGGAACTGTTCCCTCTGGGGACTCTGTCAGTGCCCAATACTGTCTGCCCAGGGAGCCTGCTCTGTTTGGGCAGTTCCACCCCACAGAGGAAATGGAGTCAGCTTGACCATCTATAGAGGAAAAGCCGGTTTCATGAAACCATCTGAGATAATCATTTCGCCTTTTCTTAACCACTTCCTGAGGAGGTATTTTGCCAGTTTCCTGGGATAATGGATTTTTAAATAGTGACTGATCATGATTCTATGAGAAAGAAGGAATTTCAATTTTTAAATTTACCCATCAGCAGCATTTCTTCAATCAGTGAGAAAAACTCCTTGGCCTCAGGATTTTCTGGTTCATAGATTAGGACTGCAAATGGACAACAGAATGTGTGTTATTAACATTCTAAGTGTTTCAGCAAACAGCCTCTTGAGTGTGAGATTGAAACTGTCTATCAGTTAAGTGAAAATGCACAAAGCAAAAACACCAACAATTATATCACAGGAACATCTAAGTGCAAACAGAGAAAATGCTCTACTTATCTTAGGTACTTTGCAAGGGAAATAATCCTCATTATATTTTCTACCACCTGTCCAAAAAAACGCAATCTCCATCACTATGAGACATCCCTCAAAGGCTTTAGCCATGCTGTTTCTTGACTATAATCATTCCCCAAACAAGGTACAAATCCTGTAATACATGGAGACTTTGCTAATGACACCCAGTCATCACCTACTGAACAGTATTCTCACCACTTCATCTGATCCATTGTTTTTAAGTGCTATTTATTCCTTTTTGCTGATCCTTTATGTGAATGTGTCATCTTTCCTTTGGACTAAATCAATAGAAATTTTTAGGCCTGTTGGTCTAATGTACCAATGTCCTAGAAGCCAGAAAGCTTTATACCTTTTGTTTCAGAGTTTTCTAGACTAGTTAACTTATTTTTTCAGATCCTGCTCTACAGATCTCTCTCTGCTGTCTTCTTACCTGCCTTCAGGCGTATTCATAATTCTGCATTATCCATTGAGTGCTGTGACTTCTGTGTAATATCTTGGTGGCCCCCAGGGGGCACCGAAACATCAAGTGTGCTATTCGCCTGGCTAAAAGTGAGACTTGTGGGATGGTTCAACTGGGCCCCAGTGGCTCAGAGGACCTCACCCTATATGACTTCCATCCTGACACACTAAACCAATGTCTTTATTTTCTAATCCACTAACATAACAATGTACCGTCAATCTGGGTCAGCATGAGTGTGTGCCTGCTCAGAATCTGCTTTTAAGGATTCTATGGGTATTTATACATCTTTTAAGGCTTTAATAAAAGTGACTTTTTACACATTTTAACTTGAACTAAAACATGCTTATCATTAGCAGTCTAAATCTTTCTCTGAGGTTAAGCCTCCTCCTAGAGCAGAGTTTCTCCAACTTGCTCTTTGAGACACTAGTTTCTTAAGATGTTAATATGTATGTGGGAAACTAGGTTAAATGAAGTTAATCAAAGCTTACAGTAAGGAGCAACTGCAGGATTTTACATAGCCATTAACATGCTCAGAACTAGCATGTATCTTACAGAGAAGAGAATATGGTTTCCCCAATTTGTTATTCCCATGGAATCCTTATTGGTGAAATATTTATTAAGCAATCTTGAACTAATATTCCCTGGAACACAACTTAGAAAATTTCATGCTGGAGTTAGGATTATTCCTTGGGAATGGAGTATGAGATCAGCTATTTTCATGGTTTAACAAAAACTGCTGGCAGCTGTCAATTTTCAGAGGGAAAGTATCTGCTTTGAAATTCAGCCCTACAATATCCATACCAGTGGTGGTGGGTTAGTTGCTAAGTCATGTCCAACTCTTGTGATCCCAACTCTTGTGATCAATAACAAACACTACTGATCACATTAGGATATCTGATGAATAAAGGAGATAATACAGACAAAGTACTTAGTTTAGTTCTTGCTGCATGGTAAGTACTGAATAAATGTTGACTATCAGTTTTCCTGGAGTGACTCTGGGCCTGGAGAAAGGCTTGGTTCCTTCCTAAGCGTGCAGCCGACGCTTCCTTCTAGCTGAAGGGCTGGGGCAGGGTGCTGGGGCTGGGGGTGGGGCAAGCTCTGAGTTCCACGGGGCTCTAGGGCCCTCAGATGGCAGGCGATTTTAGGGTAGACAAGACGCTGGTCTTGTTCACTGTTGCAGCTCTAAAAGAGTACTTGACAGAGCGGGAGACCTCAAAACATTAAAAAAAACAATGGAATAAATGAATATAGATGACTGGGTAGGAAGCAGTCTTTTATGCCTTGATAAAATTATACCCCAAGAAAGGGTGATTTAGTTTACTCACAAAGAAATAGAAAACTTTACAGAAACTCTCTTCTGTATCTGAAGCTACGTCTGTTTTTGTGTTAGATGCATAATGATGAGAACCATTTTGGTTTTCAGGCCATTATTCTTAAACATTTACAATTATTATAATTGATGAAATAGGTCTTCCAGGCTTACACGTAATTTTTGTAGAATCTCAGACTGCCTGTGAGCAAAAGCATTGGCACCCTGAGATGACTCGGCTGCAAGTAAAGAGACCAAGAAATGGGAAGACTGACAGAAAATCTCTCAGTCAGTCATGAGATGAACTAAGAAAAGTACCTGGTATTCCTGACTTTCAGTCTCATTTAAAAACCACTTTTACAAGCCTTCACCAGAAAAAGTTTTAGAAGAGCAGATAAAAAAGAAACCATTTGCACCTGGGATGCAGGGTGGGAAGCCCTGCACCCAAGTAAAGATACAAACGAGCACACCTTGATTGGACGGCAAGGAAATATACCAGGAACTGGAGGCTATTCAAGAGAGCGAATTTGTAAGACACCTCTGAAGGGACAAAGATGTATTACTTCATATAAATTAGTTGCCTTAGATACAATAAAAATATATATTGGTCAATTTATAGGAGACATTTCAATCCCATTGATTCATAAAAGCACCTCTTTTTCAAGTCTCCGCCTGCTTGACCAGAAATATAAACTTATTATTCAAATGAAGAAATGGAAATATAGCAAGAAATCACAGGCTCTCAAGTCAGACTTGCGATCTAGCTTTACCACTGGGAAGCTGTGTGACTTTGGGTAAATCAATTCTCCAGGCTACCTTCACTTTCCTCATTAGTAAAATAGGGTTAATCCTATCTGCTCCACATAACTGCTATAAGAATTAAAAACTGTATGCAAGAATGTTCCCATAGTAGGTGCTCAATACATATATATATAAATACATAAAAAGTAAATACATAATCTATGTTTACATGAGTAAATTTATAAATATATGGATATATATATAGAGAGAAAAGGTGGATTGTTCTGTGGAAAAGTTAGAAGATGGGGGAACAAAAGAGACAAAAGAATATCTATGCTGTAGAGAACAGACTTGTTACCAAGGGGGAGGAGGGTGAGGGAGGGATAGGATGGGAGTTTGGGGTTAGTAGATGCAAACTATTATATATAAAATGGATAAACAACAAAGTCCTAGTGTATAGCACAGGGGACAATATTCAACATCCTGTGATAAATTTTAGAAAATAATATCTATGCTGTAAGAATTTATAGATAATATTTTTGGGCGCATGCTAGATGAAAAAAAATTGTTCTATTGCTTTGAACACAGAGAGGGACTTTAGGCAGCCCTCAGCCAGCGTTCCTACTGGCATCAAAGAAATAGCACTTTGTTTTCCCTGAGACAGTCTACAACTCTGCCTTCTGCCTTCAATCTGCCTGGCTTTGCAAAACCTGGGCTTCTCTCATTTCACATCCTTGACTGGCAATCTGTGTCAGGGGTAGCCAATCTTACTTTGCACTCCCTGTGCTCTACCCCCATTCTCTGGGCCCTTTTGCCCACATTTCCCTCTTCTTCCTCTTGGGAGCAATTCTTTTTCATCTGGCTCCCTGGAAAACGGTGCCTGTCTTAGGACCCTCCATCCATCCTTTCCTAGAATTTAACCCTCAGTTGTAGAGGCACCACTATTTGCCATGGGTAGAAAAGAGTAAACAGTATTACTGGATGAGTCAGTCAGTAAGGGTGCAGACCACACCAAACCACGTCTGATGTCAACCCCAGAAGGCTTTAGAGCACTTTAGAAGGTGTGGTCTGATTTCTGCTTTCTCTCCAGCTCCCAGCATAATGTCTGGTACAGAGTTAGTGCTCAATGTGTATTGGCTGGAAGAAAGGAAGGGAGGGAGTTTTTAAAGGAATATAATCCAATTAAGGTAGATCAGTTTGAATTTTTTCATCCTTATTTACCTGGCACCTAATGAGTGTGCATTGCCTTTTATTGAGGCCCACAAGCATTTTATTGAGCACCTGCTGTTTACAGTGCGGGGCTAACAGCCAAGACTCACTGACAAATGTGGTGATGTCAGTGTCTATATTTTGTAAGCTTTAGCCAGAGGCTTTTCTAAAATAACTGATAGGTATAAAAACAAAAATAATATATACATTTTCTATATATGATTAGACTCCACAAGAAAAACTCACGAGAATTGGGAGCTAGAGCTAGAGCATCACTCCTTTCTGTACCGGCCACACAGAGAAGAAAGGCAGTTGTGGGAAAAGGAGGCTTGGGTTCCAGCTCCAGCTGTGTCACTTGCTCCCTGAGCAGGGCTACACATGCTGCTTAACCTTCTCTCTGCTTCCGTTTCATTACTTATAAAAAGGGAGGACTGGACATGATTCTCTAAGGATTCCTTCTGATTGGAAATTCTATGTTTGTGGGCCACCAAAAATAGTTTTGATCAAACTATTTTATTTGATAGTTCTAAAGGTCAAAAGTGCTTGAAAGGATTAAACAAGGCAAATTATTCTGGATATAAAATAGGTAGTGTTAATGTATTCAAGAAATCGATTTTAAAAATTAGCTTAGTACTTAGGAAGTACTGTATCCACAGTGGGGACTCTGTGAGGCAAGGAAGAGTAGACCCCACGTCCCTACACCACATTGTCACTAAAAGATTTCAACCATAAAACAGGTCTACAATAGTTAATATTTCAAGACCTGTCATTAATAAAGTTTAATAGTAGAATTAGCATTTTCTCCTTTAAGACTAATGAAGAGAAAAAGATGGGTAAAATAGTTGAAAAGACTATGGATTTTGACAGAGACCTGGAATCTAACCACTAGTTGGACTTTCTAAAATTGGAAAATGAAATCCTTGAAATGAACAATTCACTGTATAGTTTTAACAGCACACTGGACACAGCAAAAGATAGGATAAATTAACTCAAAAACAGGTCAACAGAAAATATACAAGCTAAAGCATAGGAATACAAGGAAATGGAAAAAACAGAGTATAAGACATATGTGGGACACCAAGGAAAAAAATCTAATTTGTGTGTAACTGGAGACCCAGGAATAGAAGAGAGGGAGAGAATATGGCAGAAGTAATCTTTGAAAATTAATGGCCAAGAAATCCTCAAAGCTGATGAAAACATCAACCCACAGAGTTAAGAAACTCAGCAAATCTCCCAAACTTCTCTTTGCTTAAATACAAACAAAAACCACCACCATTTTGAACATCGAATCAAACTACTAAAACTCAGATAGAAAAGTAAGGTTGTTCATATCATTTATCTACTCAAAAGTATCTGGTGGTTTCTCTGCTCACTCAGAGAGAAAGCTAAGGTCCTTAAGCTGTGGTAAGATGCTCTGCAGTCTGCACGGTCCCTGACCTGTAAGCTCTCTGACCTCATCTCCTATCACACGTCCCCTGGCTTAATCTGCTCCGGTTCTGCTGCCTTTCTTGCTGTTCCCAGTCAGGTACACTCATCTATTGGATATTTGCTATTAGTCCTGCCTGGAATACACTTTCTTCAGATGACAGGACTCATTTCCACAACTTTTTCACGGGTTTGCTCTAGTCTTCCAGTGAGCCTTGCTGGACTGTCTTACTTAAAACTGCTTTGCTTCCTCCCAGTACTTTCTACTCCTTCTTCCCTTTTCCTCCATAGCACCTGTTATCTATGACATGCTAATTATATGTTTGTTGTCTGACACTAGATTAAGTGTGGGATTATTGGCCCAGTGCCTAAATAGCAGCACTGGCACACAACTTTTTAAATTTTTATTAAGGTTTCCCCAGTGGCTCAGTGGTAAAGAATCCACTTGCAATTCAGAAACACAGGAGACGTGGGTTCGATCCCTGGGTCAGGAAGATCCCCTGGAGGAGGAAATGGCAACCCACTACAGTATTTGCGCCTGAAAAATTCCACGGACAGAGGAGCCTGGCAGGTAGGTAACTCAAATATTTGTGGAATAACTGCATGCTAAGGAAGGCCTGTGAAGTCACTTTAGTCGTGTCCGACTCTTTGTGACTCCATGGACTGTAACCCACCAGGCTCCTCCGTTCATGGGTTACAGTCCATGGGGTCTCAGAGTTGGACACGACTGAGCGGCTTCACTTCTTCACTTCTAAGAAAGGCTTTTTTTTACTACATGACACTTCTTTGAAACTAAAGGCATATGTTACTAACCCATTGTCATGAAGCTAATGATGTTGACATACCTTCTAATGGCGTCCTTGTCAGTTTATCCCACGCAAAGTTACTCTGGAATTCTAATTTAAATTAGTCCTTATACCAGTTTTTACTATCAAGGATTCGCCAAGACACTATGAGGGAATTCACTAGCTGTATGGTAACCAAACCATCTTATATATTAGGGAATGTATTTAGAAACAAAGAGAAGACTGGGAAAAGAGAATTATTTTGTACTTACTCATCTGACATAATTTTTTTGCCAAATGGTAGTCGTGGCCCATTTCTGCTCTCAGGAACTGGAAAACATTAAGAAATTCTTCAGCTATGCAGTTTTACAGAGAATTTAAATGTCAGTTATAAACTCCCTAGAAAATATTCTATTAATGATTAACTATTTTGCTTTTAACTTTTACACGTTTTTCCAGGAGTGAGTCTGTAATCAGTCAGTGAAGAATATTTAAGCACTTCTAGTGGCAGGGCCACAGAGTAAGCATCTCACCTCTGTTTTACTGCAGCCACACTGTGCACACACTACTGAACAATCTGAGAACACTCAGGTTGATTCAACTGGCAAAGCCACGAACACTTTAATCACTTCAATATCCCTTAGGTTCAGATACAGTTTTTATTTGTGAACTTAGTCCATAATTATATGACAATACAATTATGTATTTTCAATATTTTCCAATATTGATTGCTCTTATCCCATCTGTTTTTCCTTTTACTATTTTATTGTATTTTTTTGTTATAAAGTAACATATTAAATTTTTTTTTAAATTGAAGGATAATTGCTTTACAGAATTTTGTGGTTTTTCTGTCATACATCAACAAGAATCAGCCATAGGTACATCCATGTCCCCTCCCTTCCAGACCTCCCTCCCATCTCCCTCCCTTCCCCACCCTTCAGCCTGTCACAGAGCTCCTGTTTGAGTTTCCTGAGTCATAGAGCAAATTCCCATTGGCTATCTGTTTTACATATAGTATTGTACATTTCTATGTTACTCTCTCAATACATCTCCCCTTCACCCTCCTCTCCTCCCACCTTGTCCATAGGTCTGTTCTCTATGTCTATTTCTCCACTGCTACCCTGAAAATAAATTCATCAGTGCCATCTCTTCAGATTCCATATGTATGTGTCAGTATACGATATTTATATTTCTCTGACTTCTTCACTCTGTATAACGGGCTCTAGTTTTGTTCACCTCATTAGAACATATTCAAATGTGTTCTTTTTATGGCTGAGTAGTATTCCATTGTGTGTATGTACCACAGCTTCATTATCCATTCATCTGCTGACGGACATCTAGGTTGCTTCCATGTTCTAGCTACTGTAAATAGTGCTGCAGTGAACACTGGGGTACATGTGTCTTTTTCAGTTTTTATTTCCTCAAGGTATAAGCCTAGGAGTGGGATTGTTGGGTCATACGGTGGTTTTATTCCCAGCTTTTTTAAGGAGTCTCTCCATACCGTCTTCCATAGTGGCTGTATCAGTTTACATTCCCACCAGCAATGCAAGAGTGTTCCCTTTTCTCCACACCCTCTCCAGCATTTATTATTTGTAGACTTTTTTGATGATGGCCATTCTGACTGGCGTGAGGTAGGTTCTCACTGTAGTTTTGATTTTGATTTCTCTGATAATGAGTGATGTTGAGCATCTTTTCATGTGCTTGTTAGCCATCTGTATATCTTCTTTGGAGAAATGTCTCTTTGGGTCCCTTTCCCACTTTGGTTGTTTGCTTTTCTGGTATTGAGTTGTATAAGCTGCTTATATATTTTGGAAATTAATTATTTATCAGTTGTTTCCCTTGCTAGCATTTTCTCCCATTCTGAGGGTTGTCTTTTCACCTTGTTTGTGGTTTCCTTTGCTGTGCAAAAGCTTTTAAGTTTAATTAGGTTCCACTTGTTTATTTTTGTTTTTATTTCCATTACTCTAGAAGGTGGGTCATAGAAGATCTTGCTTTATGTCATTGAGTGTTCTATGTTCTTTGTTCTATGTTCATTGAGTGTCTGCCTATGTTCTTCTCTAACAGTTTAATAGTTTCTGGTCTTACATTTAGGTCTAACCCATTTTGAGTTTATCTTTGTGTATGGCGTTTGGTAGTGATGTAATTTCATTCTTTTGCATGGAGCTGTCCAGTTTTCCCAGCACCACTTATTGAAGAGGCTGTTTTTGCCACATTGTATATTCTTGCCTCCTTTGTCAAAAATAAGGTACCCATAGGTGTGTGTGTTTATCTCTGGAATCTCTATCTCATTCCATTGGTCTGTATTTCTGTTTTTGTAACACATATTTTTCTATGTGTTATAAATTTTTTCCTTATTAATTGGGGTATAGTTGCTTTACAACGTTGTGTTAATTTCTGCTATACAACAAACTGAATCAGTTATAGGTATACATATGTCCTCTTCCTCTTGGACCTCCCTCCACCTCTTCATCCCATCCCTCTAGGTCACCATAGAGCACCAAGCTGAGCTCTGTGTGGTATACAGTAGGTTCCCACTAGCCATCTATTTCATGCGTGGTAGTATGTACATGTCAATTCCAGCCTCCCAATTCATCCCAACCCTCTTTCCTCACCCTGTGCCCACATGTCCATTCTCTACATCTCTATTCCTGCCCTGCAAATAGGTTCACTTGTTGTATGTAGGAAATTTAAAATGCTAAATAAACACATCCTGTCCCCAGTTAAACAGCATCTGTATTTTTACCATCCAGAGAATTTTTTTCTAGATAATTTTAGTTATTTTGGGGGCTGTGCTGGGTCTTTGTTGCTCCACGAGCTTTTCTCTGGTTGTAGTGAATGGAGGCTACTGTCTAGCTGCAGTGTGCAGGCTTCTCATTGCGATCGCTCCTCTTGTTGGCTGGTCACAGGCTCTAGAGAGCGCAGGCTTCAGTAGTTGTGGCGTGTGGGCTAAGTAATTGCGGCCCATGGACTCTAGAGCACAGGCTCAATAGCTGTGGGGCACGGGCTTAGTTGCTCTATGGCATGTGGGGTCTTCCTGGACCAGGGACTGAACCTGTGTCTCCTGCAATAGCAGGTGGCTTCCTTATCACTGAGCCACCAGGGAAGCCTACAGAGATGTTCGTTTTAAACATCTCCATGTACATCATTTTAGTTTTTTTTTTCCATAAAGGAACACATATATACTTACAAAAACTAAGATTATTCAGTAACTTTAAAAAAAATATACCACATATCATGATCATCCTCTCCCCATGGAATTAAACATTATTACATATTTTTTACTTACTTAGGCTCCACAATTGACTAATCTTCCATTATTATTTGGATAGCTTTTATTAAAAAAAGAACAGTACACTTGGGGGACTGTTCTTGCTTATATGTGACATTCTGAACCATTTGCATGTACACTAGGCTTACATGTAGGAATTCATTTGGTAAACAAATCAAGAAGGCAATCCTGGCATAGGAAACAGCATTGGCAAAACATAGGAAACAGCAAAAGCATGGAGGCCTGAAACGTCACATGTAAAAATTGCTCACAAATGTTTACTGATAATTCTATGGAGAACAAGACAGTTTTACTCACATGTTGTGGTATCAATCTAACTTTTATTAATATCACACAACTTCATGTATACAGTAAGAACTTGATAACAGTGCATTTTCACTTCCCCCCTTCTCATCCTTTGTATTATGGTTGTCACGTTTTACTTGTACATAGTGGGTCCCTCGATTATCTGGGCTATAATTATACATGTGTTAGACCACCCAACAGTCTCCCCAAAGTCTCTGATGTTCCTTTTTTTCCCTATGTATTTTGAGAAATTTCTAAGGCTATGTGTTCAAGTTCATGGTTTCTTCTCTGTTGTTATACTCGGTTAAGCCCATCTCCCTCCACTCCCTCTCCCTTCTTACACCCTCGGTATGTGTGTGATACACACATCCAGTGCTATTTCCTACGCCAGGAGTGCCATTTTGTTTACCAAATGAGTTCCTACATGTCCCTCTTCTTTTAAGTTTCTAAGATTCCGTTCTTGTCTCTTCCTCTTAATCCTTCCTTTACCTCCTTGTTTCTCCTGCTTCATTTCTCAATTAGTCCCTTTATCCTCCCTGTTCCCAGAGAATTTTATGAACATCTCTACTGGCAATATTATAAATTGCATTAGATAACATAATAAGTGTTTGTTAGTTCTCAAGGGTAAAGACATGTCTTTCTTACCTATCTCTAAATATCCCAAGTAACTAGCATGGTACCCAGTAAGTAGAAAGTTTTTCTAAAAGAGGTCCTTGAAGAGTTTTATGCCGAAACTTCTCTTATTCCTGTTTCTGACTTTACCAGAATAATCTGAGTCACTGCCAGAATATTCTCTCATCTCTACCCTCATCATAGTAACAAAGATGAGTAACCAGGTAAGCATCTGTGTGTGGGCAAGGATATTTTAACTATTTTTTTAGTCTTCAAGGCTATATACTATTTAGCTACTTTAATATTTTTGAGTTATAGAAGCAAAACTTACTTCTGTCATTAACTCTAACGGGGCATGAGTATCCTTATTCGGGTTGCTGTCTTCCTCCTTATCTTCATCACTGGTATCCTCACCATCATCATCTGTTGATTCAGATAACTTATCATTGATATCCTCAGGGCAATGTTCATTATTTTTCTCCTGCTCTGCAATGACTACATTTTTGCTCATTTCACCTAAAACAATATACATAATTTAGTAAATATTGCAACGTATTCATGAATTTATAATGGTCACTCCTAAATTACAATGTAGCAGGTGCTCATGTTACCATGTGTTCTCCTGTCCTGGACTTTTTTTTTCATGACTAAACAGCACTGCAATAAACTTACCTGATTTCCATTTCCCAAAAAAAGGTAATAAAACTGCTGAGTGAAAGAGGAAAAAATACAAACTGATAATACTGAGCTGATGTTAATGTTAATTGTTTGGTGATTGAAACTGTAATAAATGGAAACAGTTTTGTTTATAAAGAATATAATTTCAAGAAAAAATTAATTCTCTTTTATCCATAGAAATATATTTCTTAAATTGTTCTTATAGGAATATAAATGTAAAATAAAGACTAAAAGTAAGACTAGAGAGGCTGAAAAGTAATTCTTCTTAGGCAGATAGTCACTGTGCAGATACTTGAGAATAAAATTGTCCCTCTCCCTGGACACACACACACACACTAATTAGATATATGTGAAGTATTCTAGATATGACCAGAGGTTATATAACATTATTAATGGTTTTTCTTAATGTCAAGTCATAGATGACTGAAAAATAAAACATAAGCACTACTTTGACTACCCATTCAATGTGTGGCACTATACTGAGCCCCACGAACACTAAAATGGACAGTCACTGATCTCAGGGTACTCACTCACACTCTAACTGGGGAGTCAGAAACATAATGGATAACTGTAAAACTATATGGCAGTCCAGTGATAAAGATGTATACCAGGTACATGAGAGAACACAGGAAGAGAGCAGAGACCCATTCTGGTCTGAATGGATCAGTTTTTCCAAGGAGAGAGGACAGCATGAACCAGTACAAAAAGAATGCGTGCAGAGCAACACTTTGATGTGTTTATTATGGGTCAAAGTTGAGGCTGAAATGGTGACAGATGTGGCCAGAGTGGTACAAGCTGGATAATAGATTCTTGCGGGCCAGTAGTCTTGGAATTAGAACTTTAAGAATGAAGGGGCTAGTCATAAAAGGTTTAAGTAGGGAAACAAGTATGATCAATTTTTAATTTCTAGAACTCTTGGAGGGCAGGGTAGAAACTGTATTTGGGGGCAGACCAAAAAAATAAAGACAAAAAGAGCAGAGGGAGAGGTGGCTAGGAAAAAAAAACAACCACCTTTAAAAAGTCCAGGTAACATTCTGGAAGGGGAGTGAGATGGGGAAACCATAACATCTTTCAGTCTTCTGTCATAACCCTCAGAAAGGCTGTGACAAAATGAAACACCTTCACATTTTCTCAAGGCTTATAGGTGTCAGAGATGTTTGAAGATTCCAGGATTCGGTATAGATTCACAGCAGTAACTTTACTGAATAAAACTGTGGAAGAGGAAACTTGCGGATTCCCACCTCTTACTTTGTTTCCTTATTTTGCATTCAGAGGCCCTATGGGCGGTTAAAAACCAGCTCTAAATGAATTCTAATAATGGGAATTTTCTAAGCAGGTTTTAGACTGCATTAACTGACAACTCACAATAGCACTTGCTGTTTGACTACAAATATGCCAAAAGACAGCAAAAACTAGAAAATATCATTCTCAGGAACAAAAGCCAGAAACGGACACGATGGTTGTGTATATAAGTGTGTATGTCTTGCTCTTCATCTAAATTGGGGAGACAATCTTACATATTGGTTAAGAAGAAAATCTGTTTCCTGAAGTTCATTAACTAATTAAATTGTGCTTTTTCTTAGAAAATACATGTTGACTTAGGGTAAAGGATCATGAGATCTCTACCCTTTAAATCAACAGTTGCTTGTATATGAAGGGTTACTGGAGTACTTATACTATTTCTGGAGAAGGCAATGGCACCCCACTCCAGTACTCTTGCCTGGAAAATCCCATGGACGGAGGAGCCTGTTAGGCTGCAATCCATGGGGTCGCTAAGAGTCGGACCCGGCTGAGCGACTTCACTTTCACTTTTCACTTTCATGCACTGGAGAAGGAAATGGCAACCCACTCCAGTGTTCTTGCCTGGAGAATCCCAGGGACGGGGGAGCCTGGTGGGCTGCCGTCTATGGGGTCGCATAGAGTTGGACACGACTGAAGTGACTTAGCATAGCATATACTGTTTTTGCTCATTTTCTATAAGTTGAAATATTTGAAAAGAAAACATTTTTTAAAAAGTCCAGGTGAAAAAGATGGTTGATAGTACACTGTTAAAACAGGGATAAAGGAGGAGAGATATTAGAGAAATATTTAAGAGGTAAAATCTCCATGGCAGACATTTTGCAAATTTTAGTAATTCTTATAACACTGTATCCATTTTGCCATATGAAAGTAAGCTATACTATTTACTTAGTATCTTTTTTTAATCGACCTTTTTAACTTAGAAATTTTGCTAGATCATAACAATTATCGGGGGAACTTCCCTGGCTGTTCAGTGGTTAAGATTCCATACTGCCAATGCAGAGGGCACAGGCTGGAACCCTGGTCAGAAAACTAAGATCCTACATGTCATGCAGTATGACCAAAAGATAACAAGCAAATAAAAAATTTTACAAATGTACCCCAAATTGACAGAGGTATTAATAAAAGACATAACAATCACAGCAAATATTGTATCAGTACTCTTTTGAATACTACATATTAAATTATATAATTCTGTCAACATCTCAATGAGGTGTGTACTGTTTTTATCCCATTTGTAGATGAAACTGAGAGACAGGAGACAGGTTAAATAACTCACCCAACTTAACACCACTAATTAAGGTAGATCTGGGAGTCAGTTTGGCTCCAGAGTCCACATCCTTAACCACGTTCTTATTTTTTTTCTAATACACATTAAAATATACTACTATTGTAAAAAGTTTACCCTGTGTTTCCTAAAATTATCTCTTTGGGAAACACTATTGAGCTTGCCAACTCTTTTGCTCTGTAGATGAATTTCACAGTTTCAACCTGAACTTGTGCTACATCATCCCCTGCTTTTAGAATTCTGAGTGTGTGGGAAGTCTTGTGAGATGTCTTCTTTGATGGGAGTGTGGCCATGAGCTACTTTAAACATGTAGAAACACTGGTCTTAGAAGGAAGAAAATAAGGAAATCCAGGAAAGGTTGACAGAAGACAATGTTAAGAAAAATCAGGCTTTCCCCTCTCCAAAGAAAAAGTTGGGAAAACTCCTCATTCTAAGCAAAAGATAACGTCCTCAAAAGAGATACCCAGAGTGTGATGCCTGGGCTATTCAGGCCATCTACCTGTTTCCTTTACAGTCTCCGTCGGCTCACAACCACTCTAACCTTACAGCGTGTACCCAGCCAATTCACGGACTCAACACGCTGGTGTCATCAGAGGTGGTCATAATAGGGAATTAAGAACTTCATGTGATGTCACAGGGACTCATTGAATTCACAAACACTGAGGATCATGAGAGGCTCCCTGATCCCCAGATGGAAGGTAGTCCTCCCGCTGCCATTTACGTTACAGTGCCCAGCCCGACCTGTCTTTGTCTTGTTTGTATTATTATTATTTAATAGTTGGCTATCTATGTGAACCTCATAGGGGCAAGCGTCTTTCCTATTTGATAACTATTGTACCCACAGCTTCTAAACAAGTGTCTGGCACTCAGTAAACCACTGTTGAATGACTGGAACTTGTTATTGCTTTCATAGGTATTTCAATCCATTCTAAACTTTAATATTTTATAGTTATCATTTTATGTAATATACACCCCTGGATCACACCTGACTGCATATCAGAATCATCCCATACATGAGTTTGAAAAATTACTGATTCCTAAGACTTGCCCCAGACTTACAAGTTGTCAACATCCCAAAGGTCCTAAAGAAGGAAGGCTGAAATAGAAGCTACGGTTACTCAAATAAAATAAATGTTATTACCTGTGCTTGCTTTTAAGAAGGAAGATGACCATAGCTTAGATTGTAGATTTGTTTCTATTTGTTTGTTTGAAATACTCTTTGAAGATATTCTATTTTTAGTGTTATTTGAAGAGATTTTATTTTTAATATTTTTTGAAGAGACTTCCTTCCTAGATGTTAAAGTATATAGTTAAAAAATACTTTTCTAGGTTACAATTCTGTTAAAGGTTCTATATGGGTTCATATACAAACACACATTTAAAATAAAAATACAGTATATCAATAATAGCTAAAATGCAATATCTTCTTTGTGAAAAAGCATTAAAAATAAGTTTTACTAATGTTTAAAATTCTGTTTCTACCAGCCATTTGTCATTGTGTAATGATTCTTAGAATCTTTTCAGAGTTAACATAGAACATATAAGCAATCCATTATATGAATGTCCCTGGCATATCATTATGATATGGTGAAATAAAACTATTTAAGGAATACTAGACTTTGGGTTTTTTTTTTCAAGTCAGTTCTCACCACTGTTAAATGCTAATATTAACCCTTTGAGTCTGATGCTAATATTAACCCTTGCTCACAATATGAAGTAGCCTGTTTTTTTATTAAGTGACTAAAATAAAGATGGGTTAATTTTCTCTTTTAGCCTTTAAGCCTGAAACCTTACGTCAACAGATAATGTATTGAGACGGGATTTTTGTGTGGTACACTGACAGGTACCCATGCTGGTGGAAAAACAACCTCATGTTCATTTTTTGTGGTCTTATGATCATTTTAGTATGTCTCCTTTACTGAGTTTAAAAAATTCAACTTTAGTTTGCATGACCAGATATAAAAAGATGTAAAGTATTCTTTTTTCCCCTAAGGTTATGATGGCTCTGTTTTATCCCCATTGAAATATGACTCTATAACATTAGTATTCAAGTTTGTGGTTTTGTACAGTGATTTAGCAAATAGGCTGAACAGCTTCTTACATTCCTAATACTATGGAGGGAATGGAACCTTTACATTCCCAGTATATGCTGCTAGAGCAAAACCCCTCTCTGGTGATGAAAAATGCACAGCAAAGAAGATTTACAGTTGTTCTTCTTCTGCCCTCCTTGATTTTCTAATTGTGAAAGGAGACATCAAAGAAGAAACGCTACATGTGAAAAGTTGAGAAGTCACTTAAGTATTCAGTTTCTAGCATGATAGAATCCTATTATGCCAAAGGTCACCACAAATGATTACTAGAATTCATATGCTTTAATATCTATTCCTTTTATCTATGAAAGGAGGGCTTTTATCTAGATTAGATATACTGTCTTTTTATTATTACAGAATTTCATTGAATTTAAGAGCATCTATTTCTTTTTTAAAAAAGATTAAACTATAGTTGGTTTACAATACTGTTAGTTTCAGGTGTACACCAAAGTGGTTCAGTTAATATATGTGTGTGTAAATATATATATATTTTTCATATTTTTTCCATTAAAGTTTATTATAGGATATTGAATATAGTTCCTTGTGCTATACAGTAAATCTCTGCTGTTTATCTGTTTTATATATAGTAGTGTTTATCTGTTAATCCCACACTCCTCCATCTACCCCTTCCCTCTTTCCCCCTTTGGCAACCGTAAATTCGTTTCCTATGTCTGTGAGTTTGTTTCTGTTTAGTAAATAAGTCCATTTGTATTATATTTTAGATTTCACATATAAGTGATCTCATATGATACTTGTCTTTATGTCTGATTTACTTCACTTAGTATGGTGATCTCTAGGTTCAGCCAAAGATACCACCTATTTATTATAAGACATACTAATATTTAAGAAAGAAAAAGCATTGCCAGTATAAGATGCCATCAACTGTAAGAAATGTTACAATATGAAGAAAATATGCATGCTTCAGAATCTATGAAATATTGTACTTATATATTCACTAAGTTACATCCCTAAAGAGGGGAATTTAGCTAATCTAGTTCTGGATATTTGAATAGTATGAAATGCCTTTAATGATTTTAATGACAGAACATGGAGGAAGCGTGAAGATAAAAAGGATATTACTATTTGAAAGCAGTGAACATCCCATAAAAACATATATGAGAAGGGGCCAAATGATCAACGGTAAAATATGAATTCCTCTTTTGCTCACTTTCTGATATACAGTGTTCCTTATACACAGTTTCAAACAAGAGGCCCAAACTCCAACCTCCTCTTCAACTATAGTCTGTTGACTTCATCTGAGAAAGTGACTTATGGCAACAGTGCCTCTAACCAATTAACATAAACAGATAACCAGAATACTCTAAAAGATCTGTTTCCTTTATATACAGTTACAGTTGAGGAAAGATTAAAATTATTACTTTTTGGAAGATGGAAAGTACTTAATTTAGTATCTACTAAGGTTAAACAGTCAAGTTAAATATCCCACTGGAACGTATTTATGCTAGAGGGCAGATAATCCAGGTTTTACAATTAATTCGTTATGTTAAGTACATTAAATGTCCTCAAGTTTATACTGAATTAATAATTCCTTAAAGTTCATATTTTAAACTTTGTTTTAAAATTATTTATATTTATCAAATTATTTATATTTATATTCACAGTGCCTGAAGAACTATGGACTGAGGTTTGTGACATTGTACAGGACACAATGATCAAGACCATCCCCAAGAAAAGGAAATGCAAAAAGGCAAAATGGTTGCCTGAGAAAGCCTTACAAATAGCTAAGAAAAGAAGAGAAGCAAAGGCAAAGGAGAAAAGGAAAGATATACCCATTTCAATGCAGAGTTCCAAAGAATAGAGATTAGAGAGCCTTCCTCAGTGATCAGTGCAAAGAAATAGAGGAAAACAATAGAATGGGAAAGACTAGAGATCTCTTCAAGAAAATCAGAGATACTAAAGGAACATTTCATGCAAAGATGGGCACAATAAAGGACAGAATGGTATGGACCTAACAGAAGCAGAAGATATTAAGAAAAGGTGGCAACAATACACAGAAGAACTATAAAAAAAAGATCTTTATGACCCAGATAATCACGATGGTGTGATCACTGACCTAGAGCAAGACATCCTGGAATGTGAAGTCAAGCGAGCATGAGAAAGCATCACTACAAACAAAGCTAGTGGAGGTGATGGAATTCCAGTTGAGCTATTTCAAATCCTGAAAGATGATGCTGTGAAAGTGCTGCACTCAATATACCAGCAAATCTGGAAAACTCAGCAGTGGCCACAGGACTGGAAAAGGTCAGTTTTCATTCCAATCCCAAAGAAAGGCAATGCCAAAGAATGCTCAAACTACTGCACAATTGCACTCATCTCACTCGCTAGTAAAGTAATGCTCAAAATTCTCCAAGCCAGGCTTCAGCAATATGTGAATCGTGAACTTCCTGATATTCAAGCTGGTTTTAGAAAAGGCAGAGGAACCAGAGATCAAATTGCCAACATCCGCTGGATCATGGAAAAAGCAAGAGAGTTCCACAAAAACATCTATTTCTGCTTTCCTGACTATGCCAAAGCCTTTGACTGTGTGGATCACAACAAACTGTGGAAAATTCTTCAAGAGAGGGGAATACCAGACCACCTTACCTGCCTCCTGAGAAATCTGTATGCAGGTCAAGAAGCAACAGTAGAACTGGACATGGAACAACAGACTGGTTGGTTCCAAATTGGGAAAGGAGTACGTCAAGGCTGTATATTGTCACTCTATTATTTAATTTATGTGCAGAGTACATCATGTGAAATGCTGGGCTGGATGAAGCACAAGCTGGAATCAAGATTGCTGGGAGAAATATCAATAACCTCAGATATGCAGATGATACCACCCTTATGGCAGAAAGTGAAGAACTAAATAGCCTCTTGATGAAAGTGAAAGAGGAGAGTGGAAAAGTTGGGTTAAAGATCAACATTCAGAAAACTAAGATCATGGCATCTGGTCCCATCACTTCATGGCAAATAGATGGGGAAACAGTGACAGACTTTTTTTGAGCTCCAAAATCACTGCAGATGGTGACTGCAGTCTTGAAATTAAAAGACGCTTGCTCCTTGGAAAAAAAGTTATGACCAACCCAGACAGCACATTAAAAAGCAGAGACATTACTTTGCCAACAAAGGTCCATCTAGTCAAAGCTATGGTTTTTCCAGTAGTCATGTATGGATATGAGAGTTGGACTATAAAGAAAGCTGAGTGCTGAAGAATTGATGCTTTTGAACTGTGGTGTTGGAGAAGACTCTTGAGAGTCCCTTGGACTGCAAGGAGATCCAACCAGTCCATCCTAAAGGAAATCAGTCCTGAATATTTATTGGAGGGACTGATGCTGAAGCTGAAACTCCAATACTTTGGCCACCTGATGTGAAGAGCTGACTGATTTGAAAAGACCCTGATGCTTGGAAGGATTGAAGGTGGGAGGAGAAGGGGACGACAGAGGATGAGATGGTTGGATAGCATCACTGACTCAATGGACATGAGTTTGAATAAGCTCCAGGAGTTGGTGATGGACAGGGAGGCCTGGTGTGCTGCAGTCCATGGGGTCGAAAAGAGTCAGACATGACTGAGTGACTGAAATGAACTGAATTGATATTTATCAAACATGAGCCTAAAAACAAAATTAATTTAAACTTACTTTTCTGAGACTGTCTTTGCTATATTTAGAGAGACTTGCAAAAGTCAGTGAGGTATAAATTTTGCTTGCCAATATTGGTCTATGTCTAAAGAGGCATTTACTTAAAGAGTAAAAATGGGAATAAAAATTGTGTCATACATTTTATAAAAGATAAAATACGATTATGGAATAATCTATAGATACTATTTTATCAACCTCAAAGAGTTGAGTTCTGTGGGATTCCTTTAGCCATTTTCCCCACACATCTATGAACTTGAAAGCTTGACCAAATAACCCAACAGATCGAAGGTCCAACATCTATAAGACTTTATCCAGCATTAAAGATACACTTTACTTTTACTGCTGAAAATGGTTTGTTAATTAAGTGCCATTTGTTGGGTAGACAAAATCTCTGACACATGGGATCCATGAGGAAAAAAGGAAATGAGTTATTTGGCCTTTGGGTACAGATAACTGTGAAACTCCTGGTTTATGAAAGTTCATACACTGCTTGTGGCTCAGATTAGAATGAAGAATCCATCAGAAAATCAAGGCAAAGAACTGGTGGGGAAAGAAAACGCCAAGATTTCCCTAATCCAACCTGGATAGAACCTTTCAGGAAATTCCACTTGCCAGTCAGACCGTGAAGCTAGAAGAAGGGTGGGGAGTAGAATGCAGGCTACGCTGAGAAAATCCATCAATTCTGTGGGTCAGTCACACTGTTGCTCAGCAAAGGTCCCCCATGGTTTTCTGTGTTCCTACTTGATCTTTTACTTTTTTTTCCCCCCCAAACTGGCTCTGTTTACCTTCAACTCTCGGTGAGACTGGGCTTCCCTTGTGGCTCAGATGGTAAAGAATCTGCTTGGGTGAGCTAGCTGAGTTACAAAGCCATGCACTTATGAAGCTTACTGGCTATCAACCTATCCCTCCTTCTGCTGCTGCTAAGTCACTTCAGCCGTGTCCGGCTCTGTGTGACCCCACAGACGGCAGCCCACCAGGCTCCCCCGTCCCTGGGATTCTCCAGGCAAGAATGCTGGAGTGGGTTGCCATTTCCTTCTCCAATGCATGAAAGTGAAAAGTGAAAGTGAAGTCGCTCAGTCGTGTCTGACCCTCATCGATCCCATGAACTGCAGCCTACCAGGCTCCTCCGTCCATGGGATTTTCCAGGCAGGAGTACTGGAGTGGGGTGCCATTGCCTTCTCCATCCCTCCTTCTACTACCCTACTCCAAATAATAACCAAACCAAACCCAAACTCTTCTCTACAAGTGAAGTGAACAGAACATGATCATACTGCTCTTGCAAAAAGTAGTTTGATAACCAGATGCAATTATTAATGAGATCAAGAGAACCGGCAACCACTTAGGCTTTCCGGGTGGCACAGCACTATAGAATCCTCCTGGCAATGTAGGAGATGTGGGTTTGATCCCTGGGTCGGGAAGATCCCCTTGAGTAGGAAATGGCAACCCACTCCAGAATTCTTGCCTGAAAAATTCTAGGACAGGAGCCTGGTGGGCTCCAGTCCATGGGGCTGCAAAGAGTTAGACACAACTGAGCACACATGCACGCTGCTTTTCTATCTTGGCCCAGATTGCATCTGATTTACCCCTGGGGTTTAACTACCTCAGGATATGGGTTACCCCCTTGCTCCAGTTCCAGCATTGCTTATTACAGTCTATGAACACTGGGGTTCATAGACACAATATTTATTTTCATTAATAGCTACTAACTCTCATTATTAAAGTTATATCATATTTCCCTCAAAGACTACTAACATTTTCTTAGATTTTTTATTTAAATATTTTCAGCCATGTTAATAGGATACATAATATACAATTACATTTAGATTAATATAGTTAATGGGGCATTTATCTTTTCCTTGTTGTCTATAACATTTACTCTGAAACAAGCACAGATTCTGTCATTGATCTGTAATTTATTACCTTCTCTTTAATATAAAGACATGTATTTACTACACAATTTGCAAAAGTCAAAGTGAATCCTAATTTTAATTTTCAGCTTTGACAGTATATAAGTTAAAACATATGTTGTATAAGGTATATTTTCCCCAGCCAATAATATTCAGAATACTTCAAAATAATTTTGATTTGAATAGAATTCTACTAGAAGTGTACTACCAATTTGTCAATAATTGAACCCTATGAATGTGTTTTATGACCAACTTTCAAAATGCAATTTTTCATGGAATAAATAATTGATTTTTTTTCAGTAGATAGATGATTATGTCAGGAAGGACTCTGATGGTTTACCAGAATCAGTGCCTTGAACAAAACAGGTACTTAATATTTAGCTACTAAATTGAAACTGGGCAACGATTCTTTCAACACCAATCTCTTCAACTAGTTGGGGTGATTATTTTCCTTATTTAGTAGTAATTGTTCTTCTCATAGTAAATAAAAATCTGATTTTAAGGTAAATATTCCTTTAAAATGATATTCTCAAAGAAACGAGCAAGTATCAAAGTGAAACAAGAATGAGCAATGAAAGTTATATAAGTAAAATTCAGAATACTTGGCATTTAAGCAGTTGAGAAATAGGTTTGAATATTATCTATACCCCTACATTTTTTATCAAAATTCATTTTTCATTTAAAATGTCCTCTTATCTAAGAAACAGTTGCTTTGACTGAAGCAAAAGCTAAGTGCTAATCCATGCATTTCTGGCCTTTCAAATTTAATTGGGTGACAAATGATTGCATTATCTACTTCTAATTGCTTAAAAGGCATGATAGATCAGATGCTCAAGGGGAGACATTGTCTTACTCTGACATTCCTTCATTTGGTTCAATCATCACTTTTTCTGAAAGAGAAGAAAAAAAACTCAACCCAGTATTTTATCAATAGTGATGTTCTTAATAGAAATTCCTGACTGGCAAATATTTAGCATTGTTTGAGTGACAGGCAGTATAATAAAGGATTTAATTGCTAACTTAACCACACTCAACCATTCCTACAGACTATCTTCTTAGTACTTAGGACAAAAGGGTGATCAAATATATTTTTTTAAAGTAATAAATCATTTACCCTTTGGATCAAACACTAGCAATCTCCCATTCTGTCTATCTTTTGATGCCTATGAGAGAAGCAGAAATAAAAACTAGCATTATCAATATTATTTTAGCTTGAGGTACTTGAATAATTTATTCACAGCCTTTATATGAACATTTTTATTATCTAGGCTAAAATATAGGGGGCTTCCTGATAGCTCAGTTGGTAAAGAATCCACCTGCAATGCAGGAGACCCCGGTTAGATTCCTGGTTAGGGAAGATCCATTAGCTGGAAAAGAGATAGGCTACCCACTCCAGTATTCTTGGGCTTCCCTTGTGGCTCAGCTGGTAAAGAATCTGCCTGCAATGCAGGAAACCTGGGTTTGATCCCTGGGTTGGGAAGATCTCCTGGACAAGGGAAAGGCTACCCACTCCAGTATTCTGGTAAAGAATCTGCCTGCAATGCGGGAAACCTGGGTTTGATCCCTGGGTTGGGAAGATCTCCTGGAGAAGGGAAAGGCTACCCACTCCAGTATTCTGGCCTGGGTTGCAAAGAGTAAGACATGACTAAGTGACTTTCACTATCAGGCTAAAATATAATTTTATACTGAGGTCAATTATTCCAAAACTATATAAATTGATGGTAAGAAAGAACTAGAGCATCCTAAAAATTACTTTATATTCTCTTACCTTTACAGCATATGTCCTGTCTAGATGATTCCTGCAAAAACCCAAAATATTTACTTTGTAAGTCTTTAAACATTTTTATAAACTTGGAATATAAATAAAACAGAATGCACAACTTAGTCTGTCAGCAGGGCAGTAAGCATGTATTCTGGTATTGTTTTTAGTAGCATTATTTTCATACTAAGTGAAAAACATTATTCCTCTGGATTATGAAATCTGATTTTAAAAAAGCATAAAGAAATTAAAGCTTCCTCTTCCCATTTCACCTTGAAGTGAAGTGAAAGTTGCTCAGTCATGTCTGACTCTTTGCAACCCCATGGACTATACAATCCATGGAATTCTCCAGGCCAGAATACTGGAGTAGGTTCCTTTCTCCAGGGGATCTTCCCAACCCATGGATTGAACCCACGTCTCCAGCATTGTAGGCAGATTCTTTACCAGCTGAGCCACAAGGGAAGCCCAAGAATATTGGAGTGGGTAGTCTATCCCTTCTCCAGTGGATCTTTCCGACCCAGGAATCAAACTCGGGTCTCCTGCCATTGCAGGCAGATTCTTTACCAACTGAGCTATCCGGGAAGCCCTGGAGTATATGTAAAAAAGAGCTATAGGGATAATTTTGCAAGTTAGAAAAGTGATGTACTAAATTAGCCTCTAATTATGTTACCTTTTCGGTTTTATGTAACTCGGACTCTAGATCTGGATCCAAATATGGTTATGATACAGCAAGTTAAGGGTATCACTTTCCTACTCAGCTGACCCCAGAAACCACAAATTCAGTGTGGCATGTGTTTACAACACTGCTTTCCTTTCCCCCTTTAACAAAGAAAAACAACATGTGAACCAAACTACCTGCCACACTCTAGTTCATCTGTGTTATGAAAAACACCTTTATAGATGTATATTAGCCAGAACAAGTTTTTCAATGATATCTCAAGATGCAGTATTTTTAGTAAAATATTTCAAAAAACACATTTAGAAATAAACCTTTGATTTTTTCCAAAGATATAGTTTAAAATATAATTCTTACCTGATAAAAGTTCCCTTATGAGTTTACCAATACTTACAAGTTACAATGTTTTCTCTTGGAATGTTTTATCTTTTTAAAATTAGCCTATGTAGACTGATTTTCCTATAACTTAGGTCTTTATATATCTGAATAAATTTCATTCTAATTGTAAAGAGAAAAATCAACTTTTAAGTTTTTTTTTAAATTCACTTGCCCTTTCCTCCCCAACAGTCCCCATATTCCAAGCCAGGCTTTCTGGAACATAAAATTCAGGACCAAAACTGTAGACAATAAAAAGAGAAGCTTCATTAATTTGCATTAAGTTTTTCTCTTTTTAAATGTGTCTTAAATTCTGTGGACAGCGGAGCCTGGCAGGCTACAGTCCACCAGGTTGCAAAGAATCAACATGACTGAACAAGCACTACTACTGCTGTTCCGTCTCTGACAGCCTTCAAGACAGATCCCCGCACAACAGGCAGATGTCACCCCTACTGATTGCTAAGCTTACCTGAAGCTCCACCTTCAGTCTGGAGTGGCCACCCAGGAATACACTGGGAGGCCCTTCAAGTTGCTAAACGGACTCTCCCGTGCACGTCCTAGGGTCTTTGTTCATCTACAGAACGGTACAGCATCTGTGTGCAGGGGGCATTCCCTCAAACACTAGGGTGCCACTAAAGACTCTGTGGGTAAAAAGGATGAAGGATGCCTGTTACAAAATGGAGTCAGGAAGCCACACAGCGGGGGTCCTCATGCATTCCCACTGGTCTCAGTATTCACTATCAGCAGGAAGAAAGAAGATTCCCACACACCTTAGCAACAGCAAACTCCCCACCACTTGGTGCCAACAAGAAACCGCCACAACTCTGAATTCTCATTCTCCTCCAGTGAGCTTTGGTTCAAAACAACCCTCCCCAGCTCCCTCCCAGAACCTAATAAAAGCCAGCCTCCAAAAAAACATACAAGCACCCCAATATTCACTGCAGTACTATGGCCAGGACATGGAAGCAACTTAAATGTCCACCAACAGGGGAATGGACAAAGAAGATATGCTACATATATACAATGGAATATTAGTCATAAAAGAGAATAAAACCATGCCATTGGTTAGCAACATGGATGGACCTAGAGATTGCCATATTGAGTGAAGTAAGTCAGACATGGAAAGACAAATATATAATACACTTATAAGTGATATCTAAAAAAAAAAGAGGGTACAGATGAGCTTATTTATAAAACAGAAGTAGAGTCACAAATGTAGCAAACAAACTTATGGTTACCAAGAGATAATGGAGGGAGGGATAAACTGGGAGATTGGGACTGATCTATATATACTACTATATACACATAGATAACTAATAAGAACCTGCTATATAGCATATGGAATTCTCAATACTCTAACACCCCTTATGAGAAAAGAATCTAAACAAGAGTGGATACATGTATGTATACAACTGATTCAATTTGCTGTACACCTGAAAGCAACACAACATTGCAAATAAACTATACTTCAATAAAAAATTGTTTTAAATGGGCAGAAGACCTAAATAGGCATTTCTCCAACGAAGACATACAGATGACCAATGGGCACATGAAAAGATGCTTAAAATCACTAATTATTAGAGAAATACAAATCAAAACCACAATGAGGTTCCACTTCACACTGGTCAGAATGGCTCTCAGGAAAAAATCTATAAATAATAAATGCTGGAGACAGTGTGAAGAAAAAGGAACCCTCCTACACCGTGGTGGGGATGTAAACTGGTGCAGGCACTATGGAAAACAGTACGGAGGGGCCTTAAAAAAAACCTAAAAATAGAGTTACCATATGATCCAGCAGTCCCACTCCTGGGTATATATCAAGAAAAAACTCTAATTTAAAAAGATACATGAACTCCAATGTTCACAGAAGCACTATTTACAAAAACCAAGACATGGAAGCAATCGAAATGTTTATCAACAGATGAATAGATAAAGAAGATGTGCTACATATATACAATGGAATATTACCACTCAGTCATAAAAAATGAAATAATGTCATTTGCGGCAACATGGATGGACATAGAGATAATCATAACTAAGTGAAGTCAGTCAAAGACATATCATTTGCTATCGCTTATATGTGGACTCTAAAAACATGATAAAAGTGAACTTATTTACAGAACAGAAAGAGACTCACAGACATAGAAAACAAACATGGCTACCAAAGGGGAAAGCAGGGGGTAGGATAAATTAGGAATTTGGCATTAGCAGATACAAACTTCTATTCATAAAATAAACAACAAAGCCCTACTCTAGCATAGGGAACTATGTGCAGTATTTTATAATAAACCATAATGAAGCAGAATATGAAAAAGTATACTGTATGTACATGTATGTGTGTGTATATATATCTGAGTCACTTTGCTGACACCAGAAACTAACACGACATTGTAAGTTAACTATACGTCAATTAAAAAAAAAAAAGTTGGGCTCTTGAGTAAAGACACTGGGTCCATATTCCATTCTGCCGCTTCCCAGGTAAGCCTGGGTGAGTTAAAACTTCTGTAGGCCTCAGTGCCTCCATCTGTAAAGCAGGGGTCACAGCGGTGCCAACTTCATTGGCTCATTATAAGCATTAAGTAGGATGATCTGGGAAAGGGGTTTAGTACAGAGGCCGGCACCTAGGAGGGACATGGTAGAAACAACTTGATGTTTTATCCAAAGGAAAAACTGAGATGATGTCTTAAGGGGCTGATTAAGATTGCTTAGGGAAACAAAAAGCAGGCTTTGCTGTGATTGAGACAAGCAGGCTAGCTCTAAGGACTTTTAATTAATCAATCACATAAGCCCTAAAGTAATGATACTTGCTTTGAAAGATCACTGACTCCATGGAAAAAGCAGAGTAATTGAGAACACAGGTAAAGTTAGAGCAGACTGATAATTTGTCAGAAAAAGGTACAGCCATCACATAAGTATGTATTTTTCAAATGTACTTAATGTCTCTTAGCTGTATGAGCCCGAACTCCCAGTTGCAAGTTCCAGAAACCATGCTCAAGGTAGCTTAGGCACAAACAGGGAAGCCCTGGCTCGTAGAATCCAGGAATTGAATACCCAAGCTGTGGGAGTCAGGACACAGTGGCTACAGCTGTCGTCACGAGAGCGTGGCGCTTAAAGTGGGGACTTTCCCTTGCTCATCTCTCCTTCTCCTTTCACATGGGTCTCATTCTTCTCTCTCTCAATGTAGACAGATTTTCTACACATGATGCAAAACATAGCTCCCAGCAATTCTTAGGTTTTATCAGATACAGCCCTAGCTTTTAAGGAAAAATTGACTGTCAACAACCAAAACCCCAGTCAACAACTCAGTTAATTCAGCTAGTTTTTTGGGCTACAAAGAACAGATAAATTTAAGCCATTTAAGAAAAAAAAATCTCTAGTACTTAACGTACTCCATGTCACAGAAATTGGTCCTTGGTAAATATTAACATTTATTAAATGGATAGAAAAAGAAGAAATGCAACAAGTGAAGTGAAAGTGAAAGTCGCTCAGTCATGTCCAACTCTTTGTGACCCCATGGAATATACATGGGGTCCGTGGAGTTCTCCAGGCCAAAATACTGGAGTGGGTCCTTTTCCCATCTCCAGGGGATCTTTCCAACCCAGGGATTGAACCTAGATCTCCCACATTGTTGATGGATTCTTTACTAGCTGAGCCACAAGGGAAGCCCAAGAATACTGGAGTGGGTATAGCCTATCCCTTCTCCAGAGGATCTTCCCGACCCAAGAATCGAACCAGGATCCCCTGCATTGCAGGTGGATTCTTTACCAACTGAGCTATCAGGGAAGCAACAACAGAGTAAAGGAAAAGAACATATTAAACTAGAGCTTTGCAACATGGTAGCCACTCACCACATGTGGCAACTGAGCTCTTAAAACTGATTAGTTAGATTTGAGATATGCACATCAGATTATAAAGACTTAGTACTGGACTTCTTTGGTGGTAAAGTGGATAAGAATCCATCTGCCAATGCAGGAGACATAGTTTTCATCCTTGGTCTGAAAAGAGTTCACATGCCACGAAGCAACTGAGCTCATGCACCACAACTAGAGTCCACGCTCTAGAGCCTGAGAGCTGCAGCTACTGAAGCCCTCGTGCCTAGAGCCTACGCTCTGCAGCAAGAGAGGCCACTGCAGTGAGAAGCCCATCTACTGCAAGTAAAGAAAGCCTGTGGGCACCAATGACGGTCCAGCACAATGAAAAATAAATAATAAGAAAACCTTAAAAAGACTTAGTACCAAAAAAAGGTAAAACATCTCATATTTCATTATAATAAAAAATTGAAAGATAAATATTTTCTTCATCCTACATGTGTAGTTATTGCATCCTTTTGTGCTATTTGTTTTTATAAATTACCTTTTATTCGAACAGGCAAAGGGAGAGTTACAGGTAGACAGCTACATGCTCAGGCCCTGAAATTGTGAGGAGAAGAGACAGCTAATTAAGCACCATCCTCGAGGATGGATGGGTTTCCTTGTGCTTTGGGCTTCCCTTGTGGCTCAGCTGGTAGAGAATCCGCCTGCAACGTGGAAGACCTGGGCTTGATTCCTGGGTTGGGAAGATCTTCTGGAGAAGGGAAAGGCTACCCACTCCAGTATTCTGGCCTGGAGAATTCCATGGACTATACAGTCCATGGGGTTGCAGACGAACACGACTCAGTGACTTTCACTTCCATCCTAGAGGAGCTTAATGGGGAAAGCGGGCAGGGAGGCTAATATTTCACTGCAAAGTCTCAAGTGTGTATAAAATGATTTCAGTGATCATCTTTCACTTACATTCATATTTAAAGGTGACTACCTATAAATTTTATATATTACCTTTACAGCATAATACAGTGCAAGGAATTCAGACTCTGGAGTCAGACTGCCTATGTTCAAATCCCAGAAAATGGTGTGATCTTGAGCAAGTTCCTTAATCCCTGTATGATTCACTCTCCTCAAGTGTAAAATGACAAAAATACTGAAAGGGACAGGGTGATTAAATAATTAATCCCATTAGGGGATTGTAAATAAAGAAGTATGGGAGACTCCTGTAAATTAATGATCACTCAAGAAAGTAGGTTTGCTTAGCAACAAAACCATGCAACAGAAGCATGAGACATGTCCCAAAACAATAAAACAGTGGTGGAATGAGACCCACATTCTGCCCAGTGAGCTCAGCAAGTGAATGAGTCCTAGGACACATTCTTCTGCATGCAGAGGAAACAAAAATATAAGGAAAAGGTGACATAATAAAATAATGATTATGAGATATGCCATATGTTAGTATAGGTGGTGCTAGAGGTAAGGCAATGGCACCCCACTCCAGTACTCTTGCCTGGAAAATCCCATGGGCAGAGGAGTCTAGTGGGCTGCAGTCCATGGGGTCGCTAAGAGTCAGACACAACTGAGCAACTTCACTTTCACTTTTCACTTTCATGCATTGGAGAAAGAAATGGCAACCCACTCCAGCGTTCTTGCCTGGAGAATCCCAGGGATGGGGGAACCTGGTGGGCTGCCGTCTATGGGGTCGCACAGAGTTGGACACGACTAAAGTGACTTAGCACAGCACACCACTTTTTGCTCATTTCCACTGCACCATGACAATCCCAATTTGACCACATGGGGACAAAAAAACTCCCCTGCCAGATGTGGAGGAGGAACTGATGCTGGAAACCTGATGTCTACTCAAGAATGAAGAAGAAAGTGGTCGTCTTTCCCTCCCTACTTTTCCTTTGACTATAAAACTGTAGACTACTTAGCTCTGGCTCTGGTGCCCTCTCCAACTTGTCACCCTCAGAAGCATCCTATTCTAATAAGTCACTTCTTATCTATTACTTTGTCTCTTGCTGAATTCTTTGTGTTGAGACATAAAAAACTGGAGTTCCTTGAAGCCTCCAAAATGCCACCCCGCAGTTTCAGTACTACCTGCTTTACAGAGTACTTCAAGGATTAATATAAACAGCTCACAGTACTAACCACTCCAACTCTTCCTCCTCCCAGACAGCCCTGAAGCTGAACTCTGACTTAGAGTTCTAAGTGCACAACTGAGCCTGGACAGGGCAATGAAGGGGGAGAAAACGTTGCAGATTGAGCCCAAATGGTGGGGGTGTGTGTGTGTGTGTGTGTGTGTGTGTGTGGTGGGTAGTGGAAGTTCTGGAATTCTGGAATGATGCAGCTGAGTCCCTACAAAGGTGTTGGAATTCAGCTTTGGTAAACCCAACACTTAAAGAGCAGTGCTGTTGTTTTCCTGAGAGTTAAGACAAAACTTCAAATACAAAAAAAAAAAAAAATTAACATGGAGGATTTGGGGATCATTTGTATTTAGTTTTAGGAGAATGAAACAAATCAAAAGACACTTTCAGTGTCTTTCTCTATTTTTAAAAAGCAACTTTCAGGACTCTCTTCGGGGTAAAAACATACTCGTCCATTTCACTTATGCCCTCTGGGAAGTCAGACAATTTATAATTACGCCAGGTATTAATTTAAAACGCTACCGGGGCACAGTGTAGTTTGAACAGGAGCTCGATTTTGGAAGTTTCAAGTCAATTTGATTATCTCACAGAAGAAGGAAGACTGGATCTTAGAAGTGATCCATTGTCCAAACCTATCATTTTGCAGAAGATGAAAATAAGGTCCGGGGAGGTTAAATGATTTGCTCAAATTCCAAAGAAATTTCTTCATGGCTAAGCAAGTAGTCTAGCGAGTAATGAAGTATTAATCACAAGCCAGCTGAGTCCCTGCTCCTCCTATTTATTGGCCATTTAGCTGTCTTCCCCCCACCTCCGCCTCGCCCCACAAAAGTTAGAGGAAAAAAAGGACCGAGGGAAGGAGCCAGAAGCCCTGGGATGGAACGCGGCTATTTTCATTGTTTTTTGGGGGGTAAGCAGGGGAGGGAGTTGGCATGTGCGAATCGGCAGGTCAGAGAATGGTGGTGTAGATGCGCCTGTCAGAACCGCTTAGCTATCACACCCACAGGGACACAAATATCCCTTCCTCAGCGCCGAACTACAGCCAGAGGAAGACGCCAAAGTACGAGGTGCACCTCCGGTCGTGCGGCCCCTACCTTCTCGTGCGCTGCCTGGGCTGTGGTGGGGCGCCAGAGCCCGAACCTGGAGCGGTCAGAGAAGTTGGCGGGTTCAAGCGCCGGGCCTGAGGGAGTCCGAGGTAAGAACTGGGTCAGGTTGCTCGCAGAGATGGGGAGACGGCGACCGCGCTCGGTGCGGCGCCTCTTACCCGCCTGTGGCCCCCTCACGCGGAGCATCGGAAGGGTTGACATAGAAAGCTAGCCCAGCTCCTGCTTCGCTCGGTGTTGGGCGCGTGGAGCAGTAGACGTCGCGTCGCCATGGAGACGAGACAGCGCGCTAGCGCGTGCGCGGTTGGAGCAGAGTAAGCTGAGAAGGGGCAAGGGGTAAGGGGCGGGGCAAACCTTGGGCAGGGCTGACGGGGCGGGGCAGGGCTGAGGGGGCGTGAAGGGGGCGGAGCGGGATCCAGGAGTCTAGGAACTTGGGCAGCCCACGTGCCAGGGAGCCACGGGGTCGGGGTCCTACGGAGTGCATACACTGTCCGACGCTTCCCTCATAGCTCAGTCGGTAAACTGTCTGCAATACAGGAGACCCGGGTTCAATTAATGGGTCTGGAAGAGCCCCAGGAGAAGGAAATGGCAACCCACTCCAGTATTCCTGCCTGGAGAATCCCACTGACAGAGGAGCCTGACAGGCTACAGTCCATGGGGTCGCCAAGAGTCGGACACGTCTTAGCGACTAAATCACCACCAGTCTGACACATTCGTTTGAGAGTCCTCACGTTCACCAGTTACCCTGAGAAGGGCAGATTGGAGGGGGATTGATTTCCTTGTCCACATCTGATCATGTTTTTGGTGAGGAGAGGGGAAAAGGCTAGGTGGCCACCTTTGTGTTTTAAACCTGTGGAGTAAAAGATGAGTTGGGAGAGAGGGTTGTCCCTGGATGTGGATGAACAAATGTCCCCTGCAGGATTTCGTCCCCTAACCTAAGATCGCCCCGAGAAGATTATGGGTTTCCTGGCATGGCGGGGGGCGCGATCTCTGGAACGAGTTTCCCTACATCAGGTGCTACTGCTGCTGCTAAGTCGCTTCAGTCATGTCCGACTCCATAGACGGCAGCCCACCAGGCTCCCCCGTCCCTGGGATTCTCCAGGCAAGAACACTGGAGTGGGTTGCCATTTCCTTCTCCAGTGCATGAAAGTGAAAAGTGAAAGTGAAGTCCCTCAGTCGTGTCCGACTCTTCGAGACCCCATGGACTGCAGCCTACCAGGCTCCTCCGTCCATGGGATTTTCCAGGCAAGAGTACTTACTGGAGTGGGGTGCCATTGCCTTCTCCGAAGTAGCCATATGATATGAGGTATAATCGCTATTTAACCTCTTAGGTGCTCTCAAGGAATATGTGCCTTGGTAGAAGTTTGTCAGCTTCAAATGACAAAGTATATAAAGTTCTGACATGTAGACAGGCTTAAAAATGGTAAATTTTATAATTATATTTATATAAAATGGAGCCAGGTGGACCATTTCAGGAACTGAGTGTATATAGAGATTCTGTTATTTTAAAATTCTCTTAATCATTTGTTCATATTCATTCTAAACCTCCTTGGAGCCTAGGATGGTAGGAAAGAGGTAGAGGGAAAAGACCAGAAATGGAAGTTTCAGAATGGAAGTTTTTTAAAGAACTCAATTAAGTCATTGACAGATATACTCCTAGTTTAAAAGGACATAGCAAACCACTCTCTCCTCTATTTTAGGAGCACCCTTATGTCTTAAGTTTGGTTGAAGACTTTTTGTTCAGTAAAGGCAAAGGAAAATTCATTATACTTCTTGATCAATACCTTTTAAAACATTAGTTTTGATGAATTTTTCTTACTACTGATACATGGGTAATGTCTAACTGGCTATTCCCATCGTCCTGCCCTGAGGAAATGGAAGAAACCCCCAAATCTAACTGATTACTCTTCCTACCCCTCTTCCCTGCAACAGAAGAGTCCATTTGTTGAAAACAGTGTTTTCAGTATTTATTGTTCCTGAAAGAAGGGGCAAAAATGGTTTAATGATCTTGGAGAATAAAAATATTTCCTCCACATGAAGGAGTAAACAGACAGGACTTCTACTTTGAGCCCCAGGGTCTTCAAGTACAAAGCGGGGATGATCAAAGTACTTGCTCAGAACAGGATCTGAGAGAAAATAGGCCCCTGACACAGAGCATGGCACATGACAATTGATCAGTAACACTTAGCTATCATTATTACTCCTCCTACACTATGTATCTGAATAAAAGTCCTTGCATCCAGAATAGCTATAAAAATTAAAGATTAGATAAAGTGCCTGGTCCAGGGCCTGTTTGAACCCATGTTGGTTATTCTATTTCTCCCTGATGAAAAGAAAAATTACACTTCATCTTTGTGTGAATAACTTTAGGAATAATCCACCTAAAATATTTTTCTTTTCTAGAAATTTTGCATCTACACGAGGTGATAGATGTTCACTAAAAATATTATGGTAATCATTTCATCATGTATGTAAGTCAAATCATTATGTTGTACACCTTAAACTTATACAGTGCTGTATTCAATTATATCTCAATAAAATTGGAAGGAAAAAAAGAAAGAAAGAAATTGTGGAGAGAAAGAGGCCCTGTCCCTCAATATCCTGTGATTAGATGTCACCACTGGTATACAATTTCTACAGGTTGTGGCCTTCTGTGTAACTGTTCCTCAAACACTAAGTGAATTTGGCCAGTTCTGGGGCCCTAGAACTTTGAATACTTTGGAGCTTCAAAGTAGCCATTATGTAGGTATCCACTTATGACCAAGTGTGGATATAAGTGGTATGAAAGTGAAAGTCGTTCAGTCATGTCCAACTCTTTGTGACCTCACAGACTGTAGCCCACCAGGCACCCCTGTTCATGAGATTTTCCAGGCAAGAATACTGGAGTGGGTTGCCATTTCCTCCTCCAGGAAATAAAAGGAGGGTAAGCTATAAAAGGGGCTTCCCTGATGGCTCAAGTGATAAGAAAAAAAAAATCTGCCTGCAGTGCAGGAGACACAGGAGATGCGGTTGGATCCTTGGGTCCCTGGAGGAGGAAATGGCAACCCACTGCAGTAGTCTTGCTTGGAGAATTCCATGGACAGAGAAGCCCATCCCATGGGGTTGCAAAGAGTTGAACATGACTCAGTGCGTGTGCACACTTGAGCTACAAAAAGACAGAAAGAAATGAATTAACTCACCTATCTCTCTAACTTTTGTACAGAATTTATTTTTGGTGTTAAAAGTGGAGCACAGTTTAGCTCTGACGGTGCATTCAGGCCACTGAATAAATTATAAAAATATGTATCTAGTGATGGTTTATTCTAACAAAGTGAAGGGGGAAAGCCAAATACGCTTATAGAAACACTGACTCTCCCAACAACTATCTTTTATTCAACTCCACAGTTTTTAATGGTTAATTTTTGTATCACATGTCTAATTGTTAGCAGAACATGATGAAAAATGTTTAACATTTAGTGTTTTTCTGATTATAAAAGTAATACATGCTCATGACAATTTGCAACATAAAGAGAAACACAAAGAAAAACCAACTTAGTCAATAATTTTACTTTTCCTTCTAGCCTTTTGTGTGCATGTATATATTTACTTTATAAAACTTGTATTAGATAGTGTATACACTGTTAGCATCCCTCTTTGCTTAACACTCTCTCTAATGTCTATTTCCCCAATCTTAATAAGTCTTCAAAAACATTTTCAGTGGTCATATGTTATATAATATGTACAAGCCACAATTTATTTGTAATTTACTCCTTCTTTCAAGAATAATTATTGAGTATTTACTTTATATTAGACACTATGCTAGGCATAAGATTTAAGTGATGAACAGTGACTATAAAAATAAGGTTTTGATGAACATCTTTGTAAATAGGTCTTTAATGGCATCTTTCATTCTTAGACTGAATTCCTAGGATTATGAAAACATAACTTCAAAAACCAATTTTCCAGCTTCAAAGGCAAACTTAAGGAATAAAATTCTGAACTGTAAAATATTAACTTTTTGGAAAATTACCAACAACAGAATTAATATTTATTTTATGCAATGTGTGAACTTACCCAGAAGATGCTTTCTTGTTAGTGTCTGTGAAACATCAAGGGTATTTGAAGTGTATTGACTTTGGCTTTTCCCTCTAATTCTTTGCAGGATTTGCAGGTTTTCTCAACAGTGTGAGATTGTTTGAAGTATATGCAAATTGCCCTACTTCCTCCTCTCAGAGTTAAAATGTTAACTATTTTATTTCCAGCTTTCCTCTTGTAAACATAAGGCTTTTCCGCATTTCTTTCTTTTGCCTTCCGGTGTGAAACATTTTGTATCTTTACACTTTTTAACCTGAAGGCAGATTTCTTTTTCCTAACCCCAAGTTATAACATAAACATTCCTATAAGACACTAGATTTAACATATTTTATAGTTAATTTTGGCCAAGAAATATCATGTAAGTTAACCAATGTATTTAGGGAACTTCATGAGAGATTATTAAGGGTAATACTCCCCCAAACACACACACACCCTACTATTCTTTGATGATTACATGTTCGTACATAAGGATGAAACGTATGAAATTGCCACTTGTGGATTAAAAATGGTCAACCAACTTCATATAGTTCTGTTTGTATAAATATTTCATTAACTAGTTTATTATAGTCAACTTTCTCCAAATAGTGAACTTTCTGATTATCATACTAAGGATAGCCTTTATTATTATACAAGATTGTGTTTGCTTTGATTTTCATAAATGTTGGAATCCAGTCAGGAGAGTGCCATAAAATGTTTGTTTATTATTGCAGAGACAGTAGAGGGAGCCTGGAGCCAAAACACTGTTATTTTAGGTCTCATGTAAATGATGATTATCTTCCAATTCTTCATGTGTGGATGAATTTAAATATGAGTAAATATGTGAAATAACAATCTTTTCTTTTTTAAAGGCTGGTTGTACTTAATCACTTTAATAAGATGGGAAGGGGAAGACTGGCCATCAGTTCAGGCTAGACTCCATCAGAGTGGATCCAACCTGAATCCCACTGCTCTCTGCTCTTCTCTGAGTCACTCTGGAGACAGCACACGGCCACAGTGACAAATCTGTGCTCCACAGATTTCCCTCCTTCAACCCCTAATGTGAATCATCCCATTACCATGGGCATTATATTCTGATTCTTCTTCTTCTTCCTTTTTTAATTTTGGCTGAGCTGCAAGACATGTAGGATCTTAGTTCCTAGATCAGGGATTAAAACCCTGCCCTTTGAAGTGAAAGCATGGAGTCCTAACCACTGGACCCCCAGGGAAGTCTCTCCTGACTCTTCTTTAGTCCATCAGAATTTCCAAATGCGTTACCATCTCAAATTGTTTGTATTAATTTAAGGTGTTTGTTTCCTCCAGACATATAAGGAGGCACTTTGATCCTGTTTTCAACTTACATCCTTCTAGGAAGGTTTGTAATAAATGACCAATCCTTTCACAGAACAGGAAACTTCATTAGCCTTAAAGACATTGTCTCTTGCTGACCTCTCCTCAACTATCTTTATCCTGAATCAAATCTTTTGTTAATTCCACCCCCTACCCTGGTGTTACAGAAGGGTCCCCAAGGTAATTGGTGGTGACATCATTATTCTTCACTGTAGGTAGTCTACAGTGGGCTCCAAGTCCCTGGGGTAAGATGAGTCCCTAAATCTAGAGGTAAGAGGAAGACCCTCTCTATTGTAAAACCTTATGGGAATCTACAGAACTTAGAACCAATTTGCTGTGGCAGGGTTTCATATACTGGTGTTAGGCGAAATTCTTTTGATGTGTTAATAACATCCAGAGAAAAAAGCATTCTCTGGGTAATTAGTTTAATGAGATGGTGGGTTTTTTTGGTTTTTATTTTGTTTTTTTTGCTTTTTTTTTTTTTTTGCATAAGGTAGGAAGTCTCGGATGGAGATTTTATCAGTCTAATATACTCTGTCAGTCTCTCAGAGGGAAATTTCAAATGTATAGTCTTTTTCAAATTTTTTTAACAGGAAATTTCACTTATTTTCTTAGCATCATTTGAGAATTCTTAGAATATTAGATAATTCCTTTGTGATCTGGAAAATAGCTCCAAGTTAGAAAAAAAATGCCTTGTCCCTCCCCAGCTTAATTAAGAGGCATCTAGCCTAAAATTCTAATGGAAAAAGCAAACAAATCTGTGAATTTTAACCAACTATATGTCAAGAGAAAGGGTGATATGGTAAAAACTAAATAAAAGTAGAAGAACTTGTCATTAAAGTTGGAAAAGCAAATGTTGGAAAAAATATCTCATTATGGTATAACCCTGTCTTTTCAAACTACTTCTTTTCTCTCATTTAATAAGCAAGTTTAAGGCAAATAGCCTTAAAACAAACTAAAATGAATAAAAAGCAAAATACTTGGTCCTCGAAAGTGCCCTCTTTCCCTCTCCTCTGTGTGATTCTCTTTACCCACTGGCATCCACCTTCTAATTTTCAGCCATTGCCTAGTGTTGCTCAAACTGCTCTAGCAAATGGTGCCACATTCAAGGGGGGACTTTCTGGTTCCTGCCTTACTAGAGCAGAGGCTGCACTTGACACAGTCACTTCTCATCCCTTTTTTGAAACAATAGTACTTTCGCTCTCATAGACTTCTTTCTCCTAGTTCTCCTAATCCATGGACTTCTTTGTATTTCTACCAGTGTGGATCCTCTAAAACCCTTGATATGCCCCAAGATCCTGCCCCCATCCCACTCCACATCCTCTCCCTGGGGAACCTCATCCACATTAATGGTCCTACCACCTACACGCTGACTAGCCCTAAACTTTCCACTGGGCTTGAGGCTCGTGTAATCTAACTTTGTGCTGGACAGACGCATCTAAATACCCTACAGGCATTTCAAAGTCTGTCTATACCTGAACTTATCGATTTTTCCTCTGTCCTAAATGTCACTGAGTAACCATGACCTTCATGTCATTCAATCCAACAGGAATTTTTCATTTCATCTTATTTGACCTTTCAGCCATATTTGACACTATTGATATTCCCTCATTCACCAGATACCTCTTGGTTTCTGTGGGTCTACTCCTTGTTGCTGTGACCCTATACCTTCCTGGTTTTTATCCTATCTCTCCAGGTACCACTTTTTTTTTCCTTTTTCTTTTCTTTTTGACCACTTTTATTTCTCTACCTGAAATTTAAATATTAGAGTTACTCCAGATTCATTTCTGGGCTCTTGCATCAGCGAGTGGTCTATTGCTGCATAACTTCAAAATTTAGTGATGTAAACCTAAAAAATATTTTATTTGTTCATGATTCTATAGGTGAGCAAATTGAGAGGCTTGGCTGAGGGGTTCTGCTGTTCTTGGCTGTGGTCACTCATGCAGTGATAGTCACGTGAGAGCAAACTCAGGCCTGGCTGATCTAATATGAACTTATGTGCATGTGTGTTGGTTAGCAATGGCTATTGGCTGAGCCTCCTTCTCATCATTTATCCTCAAGAAGGCTTAATCTAGACTTCCTAACATGGCAGCTTCAAGGGCAAAAGTGGAAGCTGCAAGGCCTCTTGATATCTAGATTCTGATTCTCCCAACATTACATTTCTTGTTTCCTGTTGGTTCAAGGAAGTCACAAGGCTGGTTCAGGCTTTAGAGATCTGGAAAAATAAATTCCACCTCTTAATGGGAGGCAACATCACATAAAGTCATGCAAACCCAGATGAGAGGAATATGCACCCCCCCCTTTTTTTTTATAACAATATACTCCAATCTCCTTCTTACTCTGTATTACAGTCTCTGTATTCATTTCCTAACAGAGCTCATCCATTCATTTGGCTCATTGCCCATGGATATCACCATCAACACCCTAATATGTACGTCCTTCTCAGACCTTACCTCTAAACTGGTATAGCATATGCCTCCTTGATCTCTTCACTTGATATATCAATGATACTTCAAGCTCAGTAGCACTAAAAATATAGTAATAATTTTCCTCCAGAAATGTTTTCCTACTTCAGTGCTTCCTATCTTAGTGAGTATAGCCATTAACAAGGGGACTTCCTTGGTAGTCCAGTGGTTAAGAATCTGCTTGTCAGTGCAAGGGACATAAGTTTGATCCCTGGTCTGGGAAAATACCACATGCCAAGGAGCAACTAAGCCTGTGTGCCACAACTACTGAGCCCATGCTCTAGAGCCCACATGCTGCAACTGTTGGGCTTGCTTGCCATAGCTTCTGAAAGCCCATGCTCCCAGAGCCCGTGCTCTGCAACAAGAGAAGACCTCTCAATGCAATTAGACAGTAGCCCATGTGTAGCAATGAAGATCTAGTACAGCCAAAAATAAATACATAAATAAAAATTTTACCCATTTAAAAAAAACATTAGCAAGAGGCCTGGACAAATCTTTTTCATTCCCCATTTCTATTCCGTAACCAAGTTAAGTCACGTCATTTTGAATATCTCTTCACACCATGTACTTTTCTCCAGGTCCACTTCTACCACTTTAGACCACACTTTAGACCAAGCTGCCACTACCCTTTACTTGAATCTGGTCTTAGACAGTATGACATGGCAGGAGCTAAAATCTACATAAAAATGGATTGCTACACAGTCTAGTAGTGCATTGTGATTACATTTCCTTTCCTGAACAGTCTAGTTTCTTTTTATTCTGTTGTTCATTATCTGCCTGTATCACATCTTTGAATTCTCAAAACTACTTGCTTGGTTAAATCCATAACCCTGGTTAAATCCAGTTCTCTACCTTCTTCCTGCCGGTATCAGCCCAGCAGACTGTGGCTAATGGAAAACACATGACTAGTTTCATTTTAAATTCATTATGGTTAACCTCAAGGGGGTCCTGAGTGTTGCCCTTACCATCATGCCACATGCCACATGTCCTCTGTTCTCCTCTCCTGCACCAGTGGTCTTCAAACTGTGGTTGCTTTCAAGAGGAAAACAGTTAAGGGAATTGGCTCCTGGATCCTTAACATCTGTCTGGACTCTTTCCCAAAATGTTTCTGCTTCTCCTCTCACTTTACAAAAAAAAGGCATACCCCTCACCCATCTTAAATCTCAGAAGTGACTGCCATGCTGTACAAGCCTTCTGGACCAAGTCAAAAGGGCAGTTGCTTTTTGTGATGGATCAAGTCCTCCTGAACATGGACTGTCTGTCTACCTCTGTTCTAAGTATATTCGGTTAAAGTGAAACCAACATTAGAAATGGGGTGTTCAGCCACACTGAAATGGTTTCAGTTGTGATACATCATAGAGTGGGGGTGGTGTAAGTGATGACAGGTTTTGACCTAGTCTCCTCCACCCCCGGACTATTGTCAAGGTCACAAAGCATTCTTGGGGGGACTCCAGGAGAACAAAGAGGATTGGTGAAAAATACTGGATGCTAAAAATGGCTTTTAAAATGTATTTAATATTGGCAAATCTTTTTAGCTATTCTCAGTATTCATCCTTAGGGCCATGCCATTAGCTAGAAAGAAAAGAATCTGAACAGCAAATCAGTGTAAGTTAATAATGCTGATTCTTTACAGTGTAACTGGAATGATTTCTGGGACTACTAATTTTTAATAGATGCATTAGATAAAGGCTACAGATGAAACTTTTATGTGATTTCCTTCAGATTGGGTGAACATTATTAAATAATGTAGTTAGTATCTATTTTATTAAATCATATCATGAAATATTGATTTCAGTTACAGTTAATCCTCATCTTCTAAAATGTTAAATATTGTCTGCTGCTGCTGCTGCTGCTAAGTCGCTTCAGTCATGTCTGACTCTGTGCGACCCCACAGACAGCAGCCCACCAGGCTCCCCCATCCCTGGGATTCTCCAGGCAAGACCACTGGAGTAGGCTGCAATTTGTCTACCTCCTATTAAAATAATGGTTGCTGGATTCAAATTTTTTTTCTAGCTGGGTATGCATTTCAATTTCATTAAACAAATAGGAAAAATGTAATTATGAAGTCTAAGGAAGTGGGGTTATTTCTAATTTTTATTTGAAATTTTTATTAAATTATTCTCAAAGGCAGAATGTTAGAGATCAATATATAAATATAGATGCTATTATTTAAATAAACAATAATAAGACTAGTTACCAATGGCAATTAGAAGTGATTAATAGCAGGCTAATTAAATAATATGTAGAAAAATGTAACAATATTTTAATAGTTCTTTTCCTTTGATATAGCACTTTATCTTTTTTAAAAACTCTATATTGGATATTTAAATTGTATAGGCTATGTTATTGTATATTCTTAAGATCTATAAATATATTTTAAAAGGAGAACATAAATACAAAGTACTAATTAAACAGATATTATCTGTTTTTAATGAACAGTAACAATGACATGTTTTCTTCTGTCTCATGATATAGTAGGTTATTTTTAATCTCCCTGTTTTCTTTTCCAGTAACATTTCTCTGAACTTCCTGTGGCCTTTAAGACATCCATTTTTTCTTTTATGTAGTGGTAAACCTGGATATAGTCAAATGTAAATTCATTCTGACTTGCAGCTCAGCTATTATCAAGTCCACATTATATATATTTATAGGCTGAATAGGATTTGCCAAGATTTACATTTGCACTCTCTGCTGAACCTACAGACAGGTGAGCAAACTCTAGTGTTTATGTGGACAAGATAGCAACAATCGTTTGTTTTGTGTTTTCTACAGTTTTATTAAAATCATAGAAATCAAGAAAATGATTTGAAACTCCATTTTCAAATGCAAATACCTAAGAGTGGATAAACTCTTTTTTTTTATTGCTATTATTTGACTCCTTTCTGTATAGTGTAGAAAGCATGATCACAGGTAAGATTTGACAGAATGGACTCAACATGGTAAGCGGCTGATTGGGCTGATTAATGTCTCCCTAAAAGTCATGTCCACCTGGACCTGTGACTGAGACCTTATTTGAAAATAGGGTCAAGTTAAAAAGAGGTCATACTGGGGGTGGTGGTCCTCAATCCAATATGGCTAGTGTTCTTTTTAAATTTTTTTTTGACTTTTTAATACTGTCTACAAGAGATTATTTATTTAAAAAAGTATTCTATTTCTTTTGGCTGCACTCCACAGCATGTAAAATCTAAGATTGAACCTGGTCCCCCTGCACAGGAAGTTCAGCATTTTAACCATTGGACCACTAGGAAAGTCTCTGTGACTGGTGTTCTTATAAGAAGGAAATTTGCACATAGACACAGAGAGAGAGAGAGAGAGGGAAGATGGCCATGGGGAGATGCAGGCAGAAACTGGAATGATGAAGCTACAAGCCAAGGAATGCCAAGGGTCACGAGAGCCACCAGAAACTGAGTGAGGCATAAAACAGATTCGTCCCTAGAACCTCAGAGGCAGCATGGTCCTGCTGACACCTCGATTTCAGACTTTTAGTCTCCAGAACCATGAAGAATGATTTTTTGCTTGTTTGTTTTAAACCACCTGGTTTGTGGGACATTGTTATTGCAGCCCTAGCAACATAATAGAGGCTAGCATACTTGTTCTCAAATTTCCCCACAGGACATTTTAGTTCCAACCTACGAATCAGTAAATGGTACTCTACTCAGTTCCACAGAGCCATAAAGGGAATGATATAATAACGCGTGATGGCCGTGTGGTATGCCCAAACTAATTCTGTGCTCACTGTTTTCCACTGAACATTGGAGTCTTTGGGAGACAACAGAACTGTTTGATTAATTCAGAGGGATTTCTCTGTCTAATCCCAGACTCATGGGCTTCAGTCTCCGTATGTCTCTCCCATCTCCTCCTCTGCCCTGTCCAATCCCAGACTCCTTTCTGCATACTGTACAGCATGCTCTGCTTTGGCTATTTCCCTCCCTAGTCTAGTTGTATGTGTCTTTCCTTCTATCATTAAAAGAACCCAGCCACTTAGCCCCTTGTTTCAGTGGTATCCGGGTCAATGCCAGTGATATTGCAGTTGTTCCCATCTTCAGGATCTGAACTTTCAAAAACATTGTCAGAATATTCACAACATTAAAAATTACTGGGCAAGGAGAGGGTGGGACAAATTGAGAAAGTAGCACTGACATGTATACACTGCTGCTAAGTCACTTCAATTGTGTCCGACTCTGTGCGACCCCATAGATGGCAGCCCACCAGGCACCGCCGTCCCTGGGATTCTCCAGGCAAGAACACTGGAGTGGGCTGCCATTTCCTTCTCCAATGCATGAAAGTGAAAAGTGAAAGTGAAGTCGCTCAGTCGTGTCTGACTCCTAGCGACCCCATGGACCACAGCCCACCAGGCTCCTCCATCCATGGGATTCTCCAGGCAAGAGTACTGGAGTGGGGTGCCATTGCCTTTTCCGATGTATACACTATCATGTATAAAATAGATACCTAGCAGGAAGTGGCTGTGTGACACAGGGAGCCCAGGGTGCTCTCTGACAAACTAGAAGGGCGGACTGGTGGGTGGGGGAAGAGTTTCAAGAGGGAGGGGACATGTATATATAACTATGACTGATTTGTATTGATGTACGACAGAGATCACAACGTAGCAAAGCAATTATCCCCCAATAAAAACAACTTAAATTAGCACCATCTCTGCTACAAGGGATTGACTCTGTTTTAATGTTTGACTACCATCAGCTTTAGATCTCATCCTCCCTCTACCCCTCTGCCCTACAAGCAGCTAGCAAAGCCGGAGTGCTCTCTCCTTTGGTGCTGGCAGGAGATTAGAGACACACAAGCCCCTTCCCGTACAGAGAACCCTCACCCCACCCCTATCCCCTCACCACAATAAAAACCCCACCCCTATCCCCTCACCACAATAAAAACCCCACCCCTATCTCCTCACCACAATAAAAACCCCACCCCCTCCCCTTACCACAATAAAAACCCCAAGCCAGTATTATGTCTTCTGTACCAGCTCTCTCAAAGCATTCTAGACCTGCTTGAAAGGCCTGCCCTGCCCTGCCCTCCCCAGAGACCTCAGTGATATGAATAATCTTTTCACAGCCTCTTGCTGTGTGCATCAATATCAACATCTGACTGAACCAAATTTGGGGATGGTGATCTAGCCTGATTATTCAAGGTGGCCTCTGTAAATCTTAATTCAAAGCACCACAGTTAATTCATCAGTTCAGTTCAGTTCAGTCGCTCAGTCGTGTCCGACTCCTTGTGACCCCATGAATCGCAGCACGCCAGGCCTCCCTGTCCATCACCAACTCCCGGAGTTCACTCAGACTCACATCCATCGAGTCAGTGATGCCATCCAGCTATCTCATCCTCTGTCATCCCCTTTTCCTCCTGACCCCAATCCCTCCCAGCATCAGGGTCTTTTCCAATGAGTCAACTCTTCGCATCAGGTGGCCAAAGTACTGGAGTTTCAGCTTTAGCATCATTCCTTCCAAAGAAATCCCAGGGCTGATCTCCTTCAGAATGGACCGGTTGGATCTCCTTGCAGTCCAAGGGACTCTCAAGAGTCTTCAATACCACAGTTCAAAAGCCTCAATTCTTGGGCGCTCAGCTTTCTTCACAGTCCAACTCTCACATCCATACATGACCACTGGAAAAACAATAGCCTCGACTAGACGGACTGGCCAAGTCAAACACAGACTGTCAATGCCTCAGTGCCATGATAACACACACTTTTATTTCACACTTAACTTACATCGCTCGAAATGAGGCAGCAATGCGTGATCCATTATTGTGAACCACAAATTGTGGTTGCCAACATCAGCGGTGAGGGGAAGATCAGTGACAGTGACTAAGGGCAGTTAGTTCATATTGTATCCATTTAACTCTATTAACAGCCTGGTTTTCAGTCCCTATATTTTGGCCACAGATTTTCTGTAACTTTTAGCCAAATGCATTCCTAACTGGTAGGATTATTTACTCATCATTATTCTCTCCATTTTCAGACATAATTCCCTGGGATCCTCTTTATGGCTCAGACAACAAAGACAGCTATTGAACATTTGTGTTAGTTAACTAAGTAAAGAAGATTTATGCAATTCTTTCTTGGGCCTAAAATTCTCCCAATTTAACTTTACCTCACTGTGATCATAGATTTGGTAATTTTAAAACTTAAATATATTAATCTTCTTCCATCTGGGTCAAGAGAGGAAAATGAAAATAAAACTTCCTAAGGCAAAGTAGGAGGAGATCAGCCCTGGGGTTTCTTTGGAAGGAATGATGGTAAAGCTGAAACTCCAGTACTTTGGCCACCTCATGCGAAGAGTTGACTCATTGGAAAAGACTCTGATGCTGGGAGGGATTGGGGGCAGGAGGAGAAGGGGACGACAGAGGATGAGATGGCTGGATGGCATCACTGACTCGATGGACTTGAGTTTGAATGAACTCTGGGAGTTGGTAATGGACAGGGAGGCCTGGCGTGCTGCGATTCATGGGGTCGCAAGGAGTCGGACACGACTGAGTGACTGAACTGAACTGAACTGAAGGCAAAATAAGTAACTTCAAATTTAAAATAGTAAAATAGTAAAATAAACACAAGGTTTCTTTTTCCATTGTTTTCATTCACTCAGTCTGTCAACCATTTATTTGAAAGTCTTTGACATGACACACACTGATTCTGAGGTTGCAGTAGCCCCACCCCATGATTCTGCACTCATCACTGAAATCTAGAACTTTTTGCATCCTTGGGAGGGGCTTTCTAGGACACAAGATTTTCAGTTCTAAAACTGGGACCATTTCAATGAGAGACCTTAAACAAGAACTGCTTGGTTGAACACCATCTAATAACTGGCCAGCAGAAATAATCAGACATGATAATTATTCTTGTTGTTTTAAGACACTAAGTTTTGGGGTGATTTGTTATGCAGTGATAGAGAACTAAAACAGCAACTCAAACTGCCTACGTTGGGTCCCTGACCTTTTCCCTCAAACCTGTTCTTTTCATAGTCTTCCCTTCTCCTAATATGACAGCTCCTTTCCTTGGCTCCCTTTTTTCCCCTCTCACATCCAACTATTCAACAATCGCCTTGGTTTTACCTTCAAAATATATTGAGTCTGACCACTTCTCCTATCCTTCACTACTTCCATCCTACCACTGTTATCTCTTGCTTAGATGATTTCAATCATCTCCTGACTAGTTTCTCTACTTCCTCCCTTGCCTCTTTCAGTCTCTTTCCAACACAATATCCAGAGTGATTCTGTTAAAATGTACATGAGATCCTGTCACTCCATTGCTCAAAACTCTCTCAAGGTTTCCCATCTCTCCTATGATAAAAGCCAAAGTCCTTGCTGTGACTCACACAGCCCCACATGACCTACTCCCCGTTTCTTCTTTCATTATTCCTCTCTAAGTCTCCCTCTTGGTCAGTCTGCTCCAGCCACATGAGCTTCCTTGCTCTTGTGCAAACACAATAAGAACATTCATGTCGTAGGGCTACGGGACATTCTGTCCCCTTTGCCTAGAATGTTGTTCTTTTCGCCAAGATGGTCATTTGTTTGGTTCCCTTGCTCTCTGGAGGCTGCCTTCTCACTGAGAAGGGCCCCGAGGCCCTCCCTGCTCAGAGCACCTAAAATTTCAGCCTTCCAGGCTCCTCCTACTCTCCTTCCTTGCTTTATTTCCCTTAGAGTACTTTTCATTATCCGCCATACCATACTTTCTACATATTTACTTTGGTTATTGTTTGTCTCCCCACTGAAACGAAAGCTACGTGAAGGCAAGGATTTCTGTTATGTTCACTGTGTTATCCTCAGAGCCTAGAGAACAGGACCTGGGACACAGCAAACTTTCAAGAAACTTATTGTTCAATGGATCGTCATCATAGTATACGCACTGTATATACCAATACTATACACAATATATACATGCATGGCTTTTCAAATATAGAAGCAGCACTTAGGAAGATAACAGAAGACAATCATGATTACAGAAGAGAATGCAAGTGCTATCAACCTTAAGGATGTGAGAGTGTGATGCAGCAGTTTGGAGATGAAAGGAGAAGTACAAAGAAGGGAAGGGATGCCAGTATCTTCATCCTGCAAAATATCAGAGACAAAGAGGTACTCTATCTGGTGGTTGGAAAAAGAAGTAAAGTCATGAGCACCAAATTGAGAAGCAGAAGCAGAACTAAAAGAACTAAGAACAATGAATTCTTTATAGGAACATGGGAGATGCAAGTGATGATGTTAAGTCATCGCTGATGAGTCACTTGGCCTGATTTCCCTAGAACACAGAGCCTGAGGCAAAGCTTAAGGGCTAATCTTTTATTAGGAGGTACAACCCCTGGCCTGAGAGTTAGAAGGAAGACAAGACAGGGAAGGATTGGCAGCAAGTACAATGAGCTACTGCATTGGTGAATGATGAGTTACTGCACTGATGAATGATAAGTTACTACATTGATGAATGATGAGTTACTGCATTGGCCACTGCTTCATAAAGTGCCATGAATAACCATAGCTGGTTCCTCAGCTGGTGATCACTCAGTCATAAAGAAGCTCTTCAAGCAGGCTGGTTGGTAATGTTGTGCCTGGAACAATCCATCAGAGGGAGAAGGGTAGAGAAATCGTACCTACAATCTGCCTTTGCTTTCTCTCTTCCACTGGTTGGAATCTGCTGCCTGGAGACTTGACTCTCCCACGCATGCAGGCTGTGTCACTGGCCCCTGTAGGAGTCACTGAGGAAGCAGATCTGTGCATGTGGCCTGATGGCCTCCTGGGGTGGAAACAGCTCAGACTCAGCTGGTGACCACTGGGACGGCCTGGGCGGGGTGAGCTGAGAGATTGGGAGGAAGGTAAGGCTGAAGAAATCTGAGTAAATCCATATGATATATCTGATATAGTGCCCCAATCTGATAAATCAAGAGACACAGATACAAGCATTTTTTTTGGAGATAAGAAGGAAACTATCAGAAGAATAAAATCAGCAAAGAGTTAAAGTGGTTGCCTCTGGGACAGGGAAGAGGTTGGACAGTAGAATGTTGGTTATTATCATTATTAGCTTTTCTAGACAATTGTTTCATGCATGAATTACATTGACAAAAATTATTTTTTAATATCTCACAAACTCGGTTTTATTACTCCCTTTTCCCAAATTCTTCAATCATATTCCATTGCTTCTAGGACAGTTAAATGTGTTGAACAAACTTATTTCCAAAGGAAATATTGGTTCTCAGACACTGCAGGTTAATATTCTTGCTATCTGTATCATCTAAATTTCTTCTACTATGAATGTACTATTCAAATTCCAGGGTTTTGTACTAATCCTGCCATAGACACAGCATTTAAAGGAAAAAAAGTGCAACTGCCCATGTTGAGTTTCGGAGATTTCAGTTCTGAACTAAAGTCCCTGACTCTCAGGGGCCTGCAGGCCTCTCCAGCTCACTGTAAACTGTGCCTTCCTGCTTTCCACTCAAGCCATATTGGCCACCTTTTTGTTTTGTGGACCCCCCACTCTTCTTCCTCAGAGCTTTTGCATCAGAATGCTCCCTTCATTGACCACGACCCCCTCCCACCCCATCCCTCGACACATCTACTTCAGTCTTTACACTGAGCTTCAGGTATCCACATATCACCTACGTGATATTTGCCTTTTTTAGTTAATGCCAACTGTAGCACGCCAGGTTCCTGTCCATGGGATTTCCCAGGCAAGAACACTTGCCTGGAGTGGGTTGCCATTTCCTTCTCCAGGAGCTCTTCCAGACCCAGGGATTGAACCCGTGTCTCCTGTGTCTCCTGCATTGCAGGCAGATCTTTTACCACTAGTGCCACCTGAGAAGCTGGCATTTTAATCACCACCTTCCTTTAAACTGATACTTTGTTAAACATAAAGACATTTATTTTACAAGGAAACTTCAACTGCCAACAAAATGGGAAACCAATATCATCTGTCATAAATTGCAAAACTGTAAAATAAATATATAATGAGGATAATAATGTATTTCTCTATCACTCAGTTCAGTTCAGTTCAGTCACTCAGTCGTGTCCGACTCTTTGTGACCCCATGAATCGCAGCACGCCAGGCCTCCCTGTCCATCACAAACTCCTGGACTTGACTCAGACTCACGTCCATCGAGTCAGTGATGCCATCCAGCTATCTCATCCTCTGTCGTCCCCCTCTCCTCCTGCCCCCAATCCCTCCCAGCATCAGAGTCTTTTCCAATGAGTCAGCTCTTCGCATGAGGTGGCCAAAGTACTGGAGTTTCAGCTTTAGCATCATTGCCTCCAAAGAAATCCCAGGGCTGATCTTCAGAATGGACTGGTTGGATCTCCTTGCAGTCCAAGGGACTCTCAAGAGTCTTCTCCAACACCACAGTTCAAAAGCATCAATCCTTCAGCGCTCAGCCTTCTTCAGTCCAACTCTCACGTCCATACATGACCACAGGAAAAACCATAGCCTTGACTAGACGAACCTTTGTTGACAAAGAAATATCTCTGCTTTTTAATTTGCTATCTAATGGTCGATATAACATGCTTTGCAACATGCTTTTGCAACACCCTAGACTAACTAGTTACTTGACTTTTTCTTCCTCATCTTTGAGTTATTAGCTTAAATATTCCTTCCCCACCCTCCCAGCACCCCCCCCCCCCCCCCGCCGGGGAAATCTAACAAGCTCCTGTGCTGTGCATCTTCCAGGCCATTGCTACATAACATTTAAGAGCCTACAATACCTGTGGTTATCTACCTGTGGGATTGTTTTTAAATGGCTGCTTCTCCCACTGGACTTAAGCTTCGTGAGAATAAAACGTGTGTCAATTTTGCTCACCTCACATCTCCCTTATGTCTCCAGTGTGGAACCCATTGTTAACGCTTTAAAAAGACGTATGGGATGAATAAATCAGTACCTGTATGAGATTATCACTTGACATCAACCAACTTCCTGTTTGTTTTCATGCTCGCCAATCCATATTCTAATTGCGTGTCTCCAAATTCTTTCCGAAAGGAAGAAGAGGGTGGCCTGGGGTGGCAAGTCAGTTACCAAAAATGCTACAAAAGCATCTCCTACCCTGTGTGTCCTTGTGCAGAGCGACTTTGTCACCCTCCCATTACGAGATGAGTTTAATTCCCTCCCCTTGAATCTAGGTTAGACTTAGTGACTCACCTGAACCAGCAGACGTGACTTCCAAGGCAGGTCAGAAAAGGCTTGCAGCTTTCACCTCGTTCTCTCAGCTCACTCACTACCTGGCTGCGTCTCTCGGGGCAAGCCGTCACAGAGCCCAGCCAATGGCTATAAAGAGCTGTGAAGAGCCCAGCCAATGGCTGTAAAGAGCTGCGAAGAGCCCAGCCAATGGCTGTGAAGAGCTGTGAAGAGCCCAGCCAATGGTGGTGAAGAGCCCAAGCCAATTGGCTGCCAGACTCAGCTGAGCCCGATCTTCAAGTACCAGGGCTCGGTCATCAGGATGGTGAGTGAGGCAGCCTCTAGGAGCGTCCCACCCCCAACCATCGAAGTTTCCCAGGTGAGGCCCCAGATGTTGTGGATCAGAGCCAAGCCATCCTTATTTACCCTGTCTGAATTCCTGACCCACTGAATCTGTGAGCATAGTAAGATAACTGTTGTTTTATGCCATTAAGTTTTGGGGTGGTTTTTACGCAGCAGTAGATAATGAGAATAGAGTTTGGTACCTGAAAGTGGGATTCTCCCAAAACAAACCCCCAAACCACAACCCACTGGCTTTTGACTGGGAAGCTGGAAGAAGCTTGTGGAAACAAAGGAAAACCAATAAAATGAGAACAAGCAAAGGCTACTTATTCAGAACTTGAAAGGAGTCAGCCACCACCATTTGCATTTTGGCACACAGTCAAAGGCAGAGGAGTGGGACAGTTTGTAGTGGAAAAAGGGGGAAAACTTCAACTATGCCCTGGTTGGAGGCTGTTGGCATGGAGATATACTGTACACAGACTAATTAGAAGTGGAAAATCCTATGTGATTGGTTAGGATGAACATTTGGCTTTCACTGGTTGGTCCTAAATTGGAAGCAGGGATAAAAATTAGGGAAGCTGAAGTTATTAATCAAGTTCTGGTCATTTTGGGCCAAATGTTGCAAGAGATAGCTATTTACTTTTCTATAGTCTGTCTTATAGCAGGCTGGATTTCTGGGCTGGTTGCTGCTGCTGCTGCTAAGTCACTTCAGTCGTGTCTGACTCTGTGCGACCCCATAGATGGCAGCCCACCAGGCTCCCCCGTCCCTGGGATTCTCCAGGCAAGAACGCTGGATTGGGTTGCCATTTCCTTCTCCAATGCATGAAAGTGAAGTTGCTCAGTCGTGTCTGACTCTGCAACCCCATGGACTGCAGCCCACCAGGCTCCTCCGTCCATGGGAGTTTCCAGGCAAGAGTGCTGGAGTGGGTTGCCATTGCTTCTCTGGGCTGGTTGCTATAGTTAATAGGTTAGTTTCCTAGGCTGGCTGCTGCAGATTGTGGGTGAGAATTTTTATGTATTATCCGGCCCTTATCTGTTTGTATATTCAGTCTCTCAGTGTCTTGAGAGGTTTGTTAATGAAATCTGGATGAACCTTGAGAACACTGTCAGTGAAAGCTAGAGAGATGAGGAGGAAATTGTTATTGGAAGGTGGAAAAAAGAGGACCCTGCTAAGTTGTAGCAAAAGGTTTAGCAACATTATCACCTGTGATTAACATGAAAAATAGAAGATATAGCAAATGAACTAGTGGATCTGGCTAAGGAGATTTCCTGAAAGAATGCTGAAAGTGTCAACTGGTTTCTTTTACTTACTGATGACAAAATATAGCTATGTTTAATTTTGCAACAACATTTAGAGGAAGTATAAAGAGCTCCAGGCAGCCTTTCTAAGCAGTAAAGCATCCTCAGAGTTAGGAAAGGCCCTCAGTGTAAAGGTCAAATCAAGGGTGCAATCAGGAAAACAGTGTCTCAGAGTATAGAGGAAGCCAACAGTGTGGCTTTATTTTTTTAAAGGCCTCGGGAAGATGTAAGATGGTGCCTCATGAACCATTTCAGACCGATAGATAATAGGCCTTGAAAGGACCTTAAGACTAGAAGACTCGTGTCTTTGGTCCACAAGTCTTCAGACTGCAAGGAACTGCAGTGACGAGACTGTGCCCACGAAAGACAGAGACACCTGAGAAACCGCTGTGCGGATCTCAGAACTGAAATCCTAAATCACAATGGACAGTTGTATTTTTCCCCTTAAAGATTGTATCTGAGGCAGTTTAATATTAAAATCATTAGTATTCAAAGAGGACATTTTCAATCACAGATGTAGACTGTATAGAGAGTGGCATTAAATTGTAGGGTTTATGCAGCACATGTGTCTTCTCAGTAGTGGTACTTTAGATGGATACAAAGTGAGGAAAATGTAAACAAGGACACAATTTACAGAGGAAATCAAATAGACCTTATGAATAAACAGTACAGAAACTCTGATTTTTAAACCCTGAGCTGGGAAGGTACCTGGGATTGTTTAAACTCAAGTATAGAAGCTGGCCATTAGCCCTGCTCCAGTGAGGAGCTGGAAGTAAAATGAAATTAAGTTTAAACGTAGTAAAACTGTTGGTTTTCAGTCTATGTGTTTCTGTTTTTGTCTGTTTTCTAGAAAGCTTTCCCATTTCTAAGAGAAAGAGATGGTGGTGGTTTAGTCGCTAAATCGTGTCCGACTCTTATGACCCCTTGGACTGTAGCCCACCAGGCTCCTCTGTCCATGGGATTCTCCAGGCAAGAACACTGGAGTGGGTTGCCATTTCCTTCTCCAGGGGATCTTCCCAACCCAGGAATTGAACCCATGTCTCCTGCATTGCAGGCAAATTCTTTCCTGACTGAGCTTAACCCACAGATGGAAGGATTGTAGCTAAGAGGCGAACTTACATGATCAAGTCAAGGACGGCCTATTTTAATCACAGTCCTGTTTGTGGATTATGAATCTTTTCAGAATGCAACTAAGTTCTGTATCCACTGTCCAGGGGAAAATAAAGGTACAGAAAGAACTTTGTATACAGTACCCATTCATGGACCCCCATGTCCATGAATCTCTTGGCCAAATATATTAGGATAAATACAAACGACAGAATTCCATAAAGCAGTTAATGAACTTCATGTTCTATACTTTGAAATGGAAAAAGAAATATCTAAAGGGTTCAAGAAGTAGACCATAGCTGCATTTAAGTAATATAATCCTATTTATAAAAAAGCAAACATTTATATTATATATAAAACAACAGTAACAGATTTTTTTATTCTAAGTTATTTAACTTATATTATCAAATTTAATCCCCCTGCCTCAACAACCCTATAGAGCTTACCAGGTGGCACTAGTGATAAAGAATCTACCTGCCAATGCAGGAAAGTGAGTGAGTGAGTGAAGTCGCTCAGTCGTGTCCGACTCTTTGCGACCCCATGGACTGTAGCCTACAGGCTCCTCTGTCCATGGGATTCTCCAGGCAAGAATACTGGAGTGAGTTGCCATTTCCTTCTCCAGGGGATCTTCCCGACCCAGGGACTGAACCCAGATCTCTCGCATTGTAGACAGATGCTTTACCATCTGTGCCACCAGGGAAGTCCAAAAATTTTTGACTTTTAATTGTAAACTTTTCCTTAATAGCCAAAGCAGATTTCACCGTTAATAACGTCAGTGTTTCTCTAGGCCAATGCAGGAAACACAGGTTCAATCCCAGGGTTGGTGAGATCCCCTAGAGAAGGAAATGGCAACCCATTCCAGTATTCTTGCCTAGAAAATTACAAGGACAAAGGAGCCTGGTGGGCTAGAGCGCAGAGGGTTGCAAAGACTCAGACACGACTGAGCATGTACGCATGCCCAACAACCCTATAAATTAGGTACTATCATTATATCTATTTTGCAAATGAGGAAACCAAGTCTTGGGGAATTAAGTAGTTTTCCTGAAATTATATAGCTAGGTATGGGTACAGGCAGTTTCCAAACCCAGAAGGAGACACACACACACTCAAGCTAGAAGCCACATAGGCTAGGAACCTCTGGCATATTTAGCATCAAGGTCAGGGCCGGGAACGGTGCAGGAGATCAATAAAGATGTGTTGATTGAATGAAAGAACCGAAATATTAACAGTGGTTATCTATGAAGGGAAAGGATAAAGTGGCCCTTTTATTTTCTGCTCTGTTTTTAATTTGGATTTCTATGAGTATGTTGGTGAAACATTGTTAGTGTTTAATAAATAGCTATGTGCATCTTTATATTTTCCATCCCTCGTGCATACAGGTGTGTTTGTGAAACTAACTCTCACCAAAGGGAAGCAGGTAGAGATAATGTGTCTCCTTTAGTCTGAGGCAGATATGAGACAAGGATGACTGGGGACCATTCTTCAGGTTGGAGACTATGAGCTATCTAGCACTGCAGATAGAGGCTGCAGCTTTGTCTCCCTGTGTGATCTTGTAGGGTAAAGGAAGATGAATTTCAAGTTATTGTTTATGACTCCCTGAATTATCTTGTTGGTTTATTTGTCTATTGTATCTTTACTGCCCTACTAGAATATCAGTCTCCTAAGAGGAGAAAGCTTATCTATCCTGTTCACTGCTCTGTCTCTGACTGCCACATGAGAAAAGCCCTATAAATAGTGGAATAAATGAATCATTGAATGACTAAAGTCCTCTGGGTACCCAAGCATGGGCAAAGCTGGAAAGCAGTGATGGAGTTTTCCATAGCAACAGCCTAAGAGAATACCCTTTTGGGGGTGAGAACTCATTTTGAGGACTCCAGCAGACATAGGCTAGGAGGAGCTGGTAAGGTGACACCATGTGACATCTTTTAAAGCGATGTAATTCACAACTGCCACAGGAAGACTCAGCAGGAGCACTGCTAATGCCTGCCCCTGGAAGCACCATGTGATCCGTCAGGATACTGGTTATGGTTTAGTTACTGTAACAGACAGCAAATAACAATGGCTTAAACAAGATGGTCTATTTCTCTCTTAGAAGTCTAGCAGGTAGGCAGCCCAGGAAAGTTGGGCTGTTCTGCTTCAAGTGATGGTCTTCGGACTCCTATTCCTTCTGTTTTTTTATTTTTCCAAGGTCTTTTAGGATGTTGCCCTTATCTACATGACTGACCTGGAAGCCCACCACATATGCATTCCAGCCTCAGAAAAGGGGTAAAGAGGAAGGGGAGGACATGCAGCTTTCTTTTGAGGATGTTACTGAGAGTGGCATATATCACTCAGGCTCACATTCCATTGGTGGGAACTTAGTCATGTGGCTACACCTGACTACAAGGGAGGCTGTGATATGTCATCTCTAGATAGAGAGTCATATGCCTCCCTAAAACCTGGGCATTACTATAAGGAAGAAAGGAACAATGCATGCTGGGGGATAATTAGCAATCTCTCACCAGTGAGGAGGCATCACAGCTGATGCTGAGAAACTCTTTGTCCAAACCTTAATGGTCTATATATGTGACTCCATTATTTTTTTTATTATGTTTGACAAGCTGTGTCACAAGATATGATAGTCATCCTCTAAAATGGCCTCCAGGGATTCCCACCTCCTGGTATTCAAATCCTTATATAACCCCTTTCTCTTGAGTAGCCTTCTTCAAGTGAACAGAATATTGATAGGCTGTACTTCTACTTCTTGAGGAGATTACAAAAGATTTAATTCCATCTTCCTAGCATATTTTTTTTTAATTGCCTTCCCAGCTTGCATGTTTTGATGAAGGAAGTGGCCATGTTGGAGGGACTCATGTATTAAGAAACCGTGGGTCGTCTCCAGAATATAGCCAACAAAGAACCGAGGCCCTCAGTCCAACACCCCACAGAGAACTGAGTCCTGCCAGTAGTCACTTAAGTCTGGCAGTGTATCATTCCCTGGGCCAGCCTTCAGATGAGGCCCTGGTCCTGGCCAACACCTTGATTGCAGTCTTATGAGAGACCCTAAGCAGAGGCTACAACTAAGCTCTGCCTAGACTCCTGGTGCTCAGAATCTGTGAGATAATGTGTGTTGTTTCAAGCCTTTCAGACTGTGGTATTTGTTATGCAACAAAAGGTAACGAATACAGAGGAATCTTTGCCAAGACTGTTGCCAAATGCCCTGGATCTAGCCTCTCAGGACTGCCATGCCTGTTTCTTCTGAGGTATGGTCCGTCTGTATTCCTGTGGTGCTGGAGAAGATTCTTGAGAGTCCCTTAGGCAGTATGGGGATCAAACCAGTCAATCCTAAAGGAAATCAACCCTGAATATTCATTGGAAGGACTGAAGCTGAAGCTGAAGCTCCAACTTTGGCCACCTGATGTGAAGAACTGACCCATTGGAAAAGACCCTGATGCTGAGAAAGACTGAAGGCAGGAGGAGAAGGGGACGATAGGATGAGATGGTTGGATGGCATCACCGACTCAATGGACATGAGTTTGCACAAACTCTGGGAGATGGTGAAGGACAGGGAAGCCTGGTGTACTGCAGTCCATGGGGTCACAGAGCGTCGGATATGATGGAGCAGCTGAATAAGACAAGATACCTTTTCCTCCTGAGGTATGGTCTTCCCATATCATCAGTCCCTCAGTCCTCCACATGACGTACATAACTATCAGCTCTTTTCCATCAGAGAGGCTCTCCTTTTCTGCTCAGCTCTGGCTTCCTCTACTCCCTACCCTTCTAGTTTTTTCTGTTTCCTTTGAATAGTCACTTAGCACAACCTTCTATATGAACTTAGATTTTGATAACAGTAGTCAGAAAGATGCAAGGGGTTGACTGCTAAGGTACGGGAAGTTAAGATTGTCTCAGAGAAGGCAGGAGACCCAGGATACTGGGAAGGGCAGAGGGAGCCAGTTAGAAGCCTCTGACAACTACCACCCTACCTCTGCCCAAACAGCTCAGGGTAGAGAGAGATCCTGGTGTCATCCCTGAGTCTTCTCCCACTCTTCATGATCCTTAACTCTGTCCTCCTTTTCTAGGCTGCTGGGTTTCCATTGAGTATACTTACTCATTAATGTATCATAGATAACCGTTGCTCCATTTGATCAGACATGCCCTCACCTATCTCCTCTGATAAATGAGAAGGTCAAACTGGATGATTTCAAAGTTCTCCTCCAACTCCAACGTGCTAAAATCTCTCTAAGTACCGGTTTGGGGGATTTATCTGGTCACAGAGTGCACCCTTGATCTTTCAAGGTTCTGGGGAACTCCTTGGGAACATGCCATAGCCAGCATCAACCTAGCTTTCTGTTGTCATTCACTAAGTGTTCTCCTAAAGTACCCCAAATCAGTGATGGACAGTTCAGGTTTGGAGGCAGAGAAAGAGGCTCATTCACTGGAAAAAACTTTGAAGCTATTCTCATTTATGTTACAAGCTTCCCTTGAACTTATAATTCATAACATCTTTCTATAATTCCAAAGGTCAGAAATAAAATGTTTTTCAAAGAAATGCTTTGGTTTGAGAAACAGACCTGAGATGAGCCAAGAAAGACTTGGTGGAGAAGGAGAAGATGGGCTGAGGAGGATAGCAGAGAAGTCAGAGGAATTGAAGACTCTGGGTTTAGATAAATATCTAGGGATTCCCTGGTGGCTCAGAGGTTAAAGCATCTGCCTGCAATGCGGGAGACCTGGGTTCTCTCCCTGGGTTGGGAAGATCCTCTGGAGAAGGAAATGGCAACCCACTCCAGTATTCTTGCCTGGAGAATCCCATGGACGGATGAGCCTGGTGGGCTATACAGTTCACGGGGTCACAAAGAGTCGGACATGACTGAGCGAATAGTCTCTACATAAATATCTACAATTTCCTAAATTTTGGCCTCCATTGAGAAGCCCTAGGGCTCTGCACTTGCTTTAAAAAGGCGCTTTTTTTTTTTTTTTTAAGTAAAACAAAGGCTTGAAGCAACTGTGCTTGTGTTTTAGAAATGCCATCTTTGCATTTCTGCAGCATGGAGTGTACCTGTATTTTCCACTCATAGTGCTATAATTTATACATGCCCTATTATAATTAGTTATTAATCATCCAATGACACTAGAAAACAAAACTGCTTATTTAGCTGAGTATTCCTTTGAAGGAAACAGATGTTGTTAAAAGTCATTGTCCCACGTGTGGAGGAAAATTCCACTAACATATGGAATATGATTGGTGATTCAAAAATGTAAATCTTCTGTGTGTATTCAAATACTATGATAAAAGGACAATTGTCTACATAACTGTATACCATGCACAAAAGAATCACTCTACATACAATTAAGACTATTGCTGTCTTTTCATCGGGAGTTAGAAGATTGTCAATTGAGTCTCTCGACTGGGTGAGGGATTTCAGCCAAGTGGCCTGTCCATTCTCTATTTCCCCAGAATAGTTTGTGAGTGGTAGGCTTGAATTTGCTTATTTCCATAGATTAATCTTATGCATTATTAAAGGTACAGTCTTCTAAACTGAAGTGAAGTAGCTCAGTCGTGTCCGACTCTGTGACTTCTAAACTGCTGCTGCTGCTGCTAAGTCGCTTCAGCCGTGTCTGACTCTGTGCGACCCCATAAACGGCAGCCCACTAGGCAAGAACACTGGAGTGGGTTGCCATTTCCTTCTCCAATGCATGAAAGTGAAAAGTGAAAGTGAAGTCGCTCAGTCGTGCCTGACTCTTAGCAGCCCCATGGACTGGAGCCTACCAGGCTCCTCCGTCCATGGGATTTTCCAGGCAAGAGTACTGGAGTGGGGTGCCATTGCCTTCTCCAGACTTCTAAACTAGTGGTTCTCAAAGTTTAGCGTGCATTGCAATCACCTGCAGGACTTATTAAAACACATTTTTCTGGGTCCTTTCCCCAGAGTTTCTGATTTAGTTAACTTGGAACTGGACCCAAGAATCTGCATTTCTAACAAGTTCCCAAGTGATGCCAATGTTGCTGGTCTGGGGACCACACTCTCTTGAACTCTCAGCTCTATGTAAAAACCGAAATGATTTCCGAATGCTACAAGTGGAGTTTGTGGACTGTTTGTGAAAGCAGAAATATTTAAGGCATAAAATAATTTAATATTGTTTTACCTGCAGTAATTTAATTTATCTTTCCTTTGTGTTGTAATAGGAGGTTCATTAATTGCTTTTTACTTAGGCCTTGTATTACATTCATTTGTATACATGTCTTATCTCCTTTATGATTGTGAGCTCTTTGAAGGATTGTGTTCATCTTTGAATCCTCAACGAACCTTAGTCATCAAATAAAAAGTGAATTGAATTTAGTTATGTATACATGTTTTGAATTTGTTTTGCCTGAGTTTTCTGCATCTAGTATTATAAATAACAAATAATGAATTAATTATGCAGCTCATATTCTTAATTATATATATCAACATAACTGACTTCAAGGGTATGATGTCTTTAAATTTAGTTCGGTCAAAGCTTGTAAATCTACATAGTTATATTAACATAATTATTGAAAAGTTGCTTTTACTTTTCAGTTCTGTCACTGTACTATGAAATTTCCATACATATAAACAGGACTTGGCGATGTGCATTATGGTACAGCATTTATGAAGACTGACACCCCCAGAAATGTTATTGTCCAAAACCAACATTAAGAGCATGGAAATACATTCTGATAATACTCTGCAGAGAGGCTAACTGATTTACCCCAAATTGCTTTGCTCCTCTTCAATGCCTTTAACTATATATTTTCAAAACCTGGATTTCTGAAAGCAGTTGCCAGAATCCCAGGAATACCCATGCTACTGTTGTATCTTTAGTAGCCTTAATAAAATGTATTTGGATTTTTTAGTTTACAGATTTTAGATTTGAAGCATTTCAGCCTGAGAAGAGCCTGTAAAGATCCTCCAACTTCAACTTGTTGAGGTCCACGTCTCCCTGACTGCCTACTCATACTCAGCTTAGGTTAAAAAGAAGAAACCATTAAAGAGAAGAACCAACCTGGGGTAAGGAAGGCACTTTCCAGGGGTCCATTCTAACTGAGAAAGTGATCAAGCCTTTTCCTTCAGCTTCTACACAGTGACCCTATTTCCACCCCTTTAGGAACGTCCTGTCTAAACAGGATCTTCCAAATGTCTGTTATACCCCATGGTCCTGTTATTCCCTCTGATCTGCTTCCCTTTCCCCCACTTCAAGATCTCCATGCTACAGAAGCAAGGGGGCAGCTGCAGCCCCGCACCCAGCTTCCAGCTCCTAGCTGCTCAGGATGGGCGGGCCTGCCGTTCACAAGCCTGAATAACGACTCATGAAGGAGTACTTTCTCCTTAGAAAACTCAGCAACCTTCTATTCCAAACCCAGACTCAGTATAAAACTGTCACCACAATGACTTTTCTTGGCAGTTGTCTGTGGTACTATGGAGAGATGACATGAACTTCATCAAGGATCAAACAGAGGAGAATAAAGACTTTGAGAGAAAATGAAGTCTGCATTAAATATAAGAACATTAACAAGGAATAAAAACAGCCAAATGCTTATAGGTCCTTAGCTCAATAAATAAAGAGCTGTGTTTATAAATTTAGGTAATCGTCTTTTTAATGCTTTTTACTAATTAAAATTTATCCAACTGGGTATTAACTCAAACCATAATCCTCTACCATATTTGACAATTTTACTCTCAATTGTGACGGAAATACTTTTTCGTCAATTGGAAGTAAAATGATGTTCACAAATCCACAGTAAACAGCAGTCATATACTGCAAAAATAAAACGTGATTTGAATCTATAAACAGAACTCTAAATTTCACTCACTCACATGTAAAATTTAGACCAAGGAATATAAATGTCTATTAAAAAGACAATAGGTTTTAAATAACTAGAGTTCAGAACCCTTCAAGTCCTGCATAATAGAGAACAAAATAAAATAATAGGCATAAATACACCAAGAAAAGGAAGAAAGACATATGACACAAAATGAGTTTCCATGCTAGAGATGGACACAGATATATCAAAGACATGTGGCAACCACAAGCAGAGACATACAGAATATAAGAATAAAACTTGCAAAGGCAGAGATAAGAGAAATAAGCTTTCATGGTACCTTACATAGAGTTTTAGGAAATTGCTACTGAACACTTTTCAAATTAAGACACGTTTTCCCAACTGTAAGCATAAATGAGGATTTACCTTTGATACTTGCCTTGTGAATTGGCTGAAATTAAGCTGAAGGCTAGATGTTTTTCACCCATGTTTCAGATTATGCTAAACACAAAATCATTAGAAAGCAACCACGCAACTGAACAGTTTAACCTTTTTTACCCTTGTATTAAACATTTTTAATACACTTTTTAACCTTATATTAAAAAATCAGGTGACATCTAGATATAGCCTTAGACCTCAGAAAATTTTAGTATATTTTTGATGTTATGGTTTTGGCAAATAATGAAAAAATAGTTTTGCTATAAAACAAACTTTCATGTTACAGTAGGCAGACCAAATATCATGCTGAAACAACTTTTTGAGAACTGAAACCCTGCAGATTTTTCATATACAGACTTTCCCAACTTACGCTAGCTCGACACACAATATTTTGATTTTCTGATGGTGTGAAAGTGATACACATTCAGCAGATACCAAACTTCAGATTTTGATCTTTTCCTGGACTAGCAATACGCTGTAGGATGTTCCTGTGATGCTGGGCCGGGCAGTGAGCCACAGTAAACGAACAAAACGCAATCACCCTGTACCTATACAACCATTCTGCTGTTCACTTCAGTACAGGATTGAATAAACTGCATGAGACAATCAACACCGTATTATAAAATAGCCTTTGTGCTACATGATTTTGCCCAGTTGTAAGTACTCTGAGCATGTTTAAGGTAGCCTAAGCTAAGCTAGGTTAGGTGTATTCAACGCAATTTCAATTTATGATATTTTCAACTCATGATGAGTTTGTAGGGAGGTAACCTCATTGTAAGTCAAGGAAGATCTGTATCCAACTAGGAACTTGATTTATTTCCCTGAATTGAATTTTGGTATTAGGTAGACAATCAAAATATATTAGTTAATATACTTTATTATGTGTTGTGCAGAAACTACTGCAGTTCACATGCATGGGTTGAATTATGAATTAAGTGTCAAATACCCTGTTAGGGATTATGCTTCAGCATAATTACTAAAGACATGGAAGGAGAAGTATATAAAGTCTAGAAAGGGAAGTCATCAAAATGTCAGCATGAAAATGAATACTATACCAATCATCACATGCAAATCTTCAATTGATAAAAAACTGTTAACAGTGAAACTGTGAAACTATTTTTAAAAACTTTAAGATTGTCCATAACTGTTTGATTACCTCTTTGCTGAACAATATCACTTATTCATTATAGAAAGGACCATTATATAAGTTACAGTGTCCATAAATTAATTTGAACAATGCAGACTCTTTAAAAACAATCGAGGAGCAATTAACACAAGGATCTTTATGCAAAAATGTGCTGAGTCTGAACAACAGAGAAAAATTTACTGTTTACACACATATTGAATGCTACATGAATCAGGTTACCATTATAGTGGCCCAATAATGAAACCTGTCATTTTGGTGTATTAATCCAAATCTATGTCTCATTACCAACATTCACCTTTCTATCTAGATGTTTTCCTTATCCGTTCCTAGTTTATTAAACTATTTTGGCACATGTTTTCATTTCAAAGCTGCCCTTGATCTCATACTCTTTTAAGTTCCCCATTACACATTAGTATGACTTGCTTTGAGTGGCCCTCAATTTGGTACATTAGCAAAGCATAATTACATTTACCATAAAACAAAGCCTACGGTTTGAATTTGATTCCCCAATCGACGGTTTTCTAGTGAGATAGTGTTAGTTTATATAACTAGTCATGATTTAACAAGGTGAGCCAACACAAATAAAAGTAGTTCGCAATTTCTGAGCTCTGAACAACTTAGTAGGTGTTAATGTAGGCAAGTGACCGCTTTAGTGACATTCTGTGAAACTCTCACAGTAGACCCAAAACAAATGGGAAAGATGCTGCTTTAAACTGAATACCTACAGTCTAGAAGTATTAGAATAGAAATCGAGGGCAAATTGTGGTGAAAAACTGCCTTTTCTACAAATACTGTTTGACATAGGTTTCTGCCAGAAGCAATCTCATCAATATTAATTTTTCAAATAGGTATGTGTTATTAGGTTGACTTAAAGGAAAATATAGCAACATATACAACACAGTGAAAAGACTAGTACAATGCTGAATAATGCAGTTGTATTTTCTTTAACATAATTTACTTTCATTACCAAAACTATTCCAAGTTAGTGGTCAGCTAAAGGTAAATTTGCACAATTATCCCTCAAGAAAAGCAGAAAACTATAGAGTTGTTAACAAGTTCAGAAACATGTAACTCCAAATTACCTAAATTAGTAATAACTCAGTTTCTCCATGTTCTCATGTTTTCAAATAGTTCATTTATCAACTGTGTTAAATGTGACATGACTTAATCATGTCACACTTATTTTAGAATTTTCTGAAATATCTTTATATTTGCATGCTACTAAAACAGTTGCTTAAAAAATGTCTATTGAAAAAAAAAAATGTCTATTGACACTTGAAGCCATCATTAACATAGTTTCTTCAATTGGTTTTTAAAACTCAGTTGAATTGGGTTCTGGGGTCTTTAAGTAAAGCCTTGAATCCAGTTGGTGGATTCAACTGGATTCAAACTTTCTTTTTGGATGATGGCTAAGTTCCACATAAAAAATAAATTTTAGTTTACATTAACAGTAATTTGCTTCTGAACTTTTAAATTTGAATTTCATTAAAATTTCTGCTAAGTGTGCTTAATTTACATAATTCACGCATATTTTCTTGCATACTGATGTATTTTAAAATAATTTTTGGAAGTCCTAAGTGGTTAATACCATAGTAGGTTGCAGTTCAATGAAACAAATAAAGCATGCAGCAGCAGTTCACATTTTAACAGCTTACATAATCTAATACATTTCTTCACTGTCCAATTTGTATTTCTGAGAATTTATTAGCTTATTTTTCAGTATAAACATGAAATGCTTTCCTACACTTGGATAATAATATCACATTATTGTGACTTCCTGGCTTCTACTTGAATAATGGCATAGAATTTTTTTCTAAAGTAATTGAAACAGATTTGCACTGAGAGGAAGGAACAGTCTTTCAGCTGTACCAAGTTAATCTAGAGCCTGTACTTTTACCAAGCTTTTAAAATTTGCAGGTTCAATTAAGTAAAAACAGAAGAAAGTGATCTTTCATCAGATGACTTCATTCTACTTTTTAAAATTATAAATATTATATTTTTATATAAATTCCAAATATATTTTACCTTTCTCTTCACCATCACAAAGTTATAAGAAAACTGTCTTCAACACCTTATCTGTTTAGAGACTAAATTTCATACATTTTACCTTTTTTTTCTTAATGACAAAGTTAAAGTTATAAGGAAACTTTATCTTCAACACTTCATCTGTTTGAATGCTAAACAATCATAGCTGTCAATAAGCTAGTAGATTCACTACAGTATTGTCAGTTGTATTTCTTTACCAAGGGCATTCTCTTCCACATAAGAGAATCATTTCAAGCCTAAAGGAAGCCCTTGGTGTTTTTACTCTCTAACAAGGATTCCTCTTTTCCTACCATCTGCCAAAAAACCTTTTGGGCTCTGAAGTCAATCCCAGGGCATGGTTCAGGTGTGAGAGTTTCTGTACTTCTTCCTAGAAATGATTCTCAAGAATCTTGATGTAGATTAAGATCACACATTAGATGTATATTAGTGTTACTGTGCAGCATCTTTATTACTATCACTTGCAAACGTCATAGCCTTGAGAATTTAGGCAGCTCAAACTGCCCTTCCCAGGTAAAGAATTCCAATCTGTCATTAAATAATCCCCAAATCCCTAACAAGAGTAACTGGTTCTAAGACCTATTCCCATAATGATTTTAGTAGTTATTACCTTGTCCCAAATTACAAAGTAAAAAATGCTATTTCTTAGGAGTGTAAAAGTAATTTTCATCTCAATTATGTTGCTGGTTGAGTTTTACTTAATACATTAGTTCTCGGAGCACAACCCTCCTGCTTTTCAAGAACTTACCCCTAAGTTTGACTTCAAACAAAAGGCAAGGTAACACAGTGTGTTAACTGTGAAATCCTATCAATTTATATACACCTCTACTACCATGAAAAAAAACTAGTCCCATGGAAATTTGGCATTAATGATACCAGTCAATTTAACACTGACAAAATTGAGAGCAATTTCTGTTCTTTGCTAGTTCTAAGTCAGAAATTGAGGTTTCAGTTTCAGGTTAAAAACTCAAACAGTTGTAAACTTCACATTTAAATTTTCACATTTTAGAGACAGGTGAAAAACCTAGAGATGAGTATTCCTGGCTCCTCCCTGAGAAAAATCTTAGTCTACTGCAGTGATTGAAAAAATAAAGTCCCAAGACACAAAAGGGAGCTAAACTTCCAGGCCTAGGGAGAAATCCCAAAGTGGCTGTTGTGAAACAATACTGGTATGATTTCCACGGCAAAAGAATTAAGAGAACAAGCAAGACAAAGTTGTGTATCATGACGGGGCTGAAATACAGAGAGGCGGTTCTTTCCGGAGCAAAGACCCATCTGAAAAAGGGCCCCCAGTTACTCTGTAACTGTCCAGAATCTCATCTTGAACAGATCCTTGAGTTACTAGCACTTCTGCAGACCGCAGCATGGCCGGCTGCCAGGAGGAAGCCCAGTTTACCTGTGAACTCTGAGAGTACCAACAACCAGAAAGACACAGGCAATTCACCAGATAAAAAGATCGCGTACTATATGTACAGCAGGTATCAACTTTTAAAAGAAGCCCGACAGTCTCCGGTCAAGTCCTAAGGCCGCGCGAGAAACTCAAGGTGTGATGGGAAAATCTTACCCTAACCTCTTAACCACAAAACTGACCCTGCCCTCCTACTTTCCGCATCTTTGCGCCCAATTTACGTGCCCAGAACCTTCCAAACCAAAGAAGCCTCGGACATAGGCAGCCCACAGGAGCCTTCAAATTCCTGGCGAAACCTGACCGCTTTGTAAAGCCTCCCGGAAGAAGAAAAGATCAAGTGAGACCGGCTCAGCGGGGTCTTGCCGAGGTGACCCCGGAGTTAACGTATTTATTTTCACGCTGCAACTGCTGATTGCTTTACAGAGACAATTCATGCTGTAGCTCTGCATGGAGCTGAGGACAAAAGTAACATTTTAATTAATATTATAATTATTAAGAAAGCTATTAAATAACCTGTACAGAGCCCGGCCCAAGTCCTAGCAAAAAACTCTGAGCACTATTTCAAATCTCTCAAGGTCCTTCCGTTTTGATTTCAGTAGCGTCTGCTATACACAAAGGTCAGCCCAGGATGGGTCCCCCTAAATTCAGGTCTCCCAGATTGGGGGAAAATGGTTCAGAGCCTTTTTTTCCTGGCGCCGAGCTCTCAACTCTACCACCCCTGCTCCTCCTGGATACAGGGTCCCGTCCACAGGCCGGCCAGGGAGTTGGAGGCCTGGCGTCGCCCTGGGAGGCAGGCAAGCAGGAAGAGGCAAGTGCCTCTCTTAGGTCTCCCTTTGGCCGGCTGCCCACAGGCCACCCGCCTCCCCGCACCCGAACCTCCCCGAAGAGGTGCTGGGTAGGGAGCCCGAGGCAGGAGAGGTCTTGATTAGCCCCTAGATGGGCTTACAGGTCCCGCGGGTCCTCCCGCTTTACTCCGGCCTCAGCAACTTTGAGCTTCTTATTCTGGTGCGTCTTAACGTGCTTGGCGAGGTGGTCGCTGCGCATGAAGCGCTTGCCGCACTCGGGGCAGGCGAAGCGCTTCTCGCCCGTGTGAGTCCGCAGATGCCGCTGCAGCTCGTCCGAGCGCGTGAAGCTTTTACCGCAGAAGAGCCAGTTGCACACAAAGGGCCGCTCGCCCGTGTGCCAGCGCAGGTGCGCCTTCAGGTGCGACGTTTTGCCGTACACCTTGCCGCAGCCCGGCACGTGGCACACGTGCTGCTTCTTCTTGCCCGGCTCTGCCTCCGGGGCGCCGCCCGCCGCTTGGCAGTTGGGGCAGCGGCAGCGGCGGCACCTCCTGGCCGTGGCCGCCAGGGGGGCCTTGGTTTGCAGCAGCGCAGCGATTTGGCTCTGGTACTGCGCGAAGTCCGACGGGCCCAACACCAGGCCCCGCTGCAGCGCGGCGGCGGCAGCTGCAGCGGCGGCCGCCGTAGCGGGGAAGCGCGGCGCGTGGGGGCCCCCGGCGCAGGGGCCAGAGAGGCTGCCCCCTGGAACCCCCGAGGTTCCCGGACCGCTGCCGGCCTGCGGGATACTCCACCACGGGAGGTCGTCGGGGGCCGAGTTGGGGGACAGCTGGCGGCACGTGGGCGGCGGTGGCGGCGGCGGCGGGGGCAGCAAGTTGGAGTAGCCGGGGGGCAGCGCGGCCTGGGCCGCGTAGGGCACGTAGGCGGGCGCGCAGCTGGCGGGCAGCGCCGCCATGCTCGAGGGCAGCATCTTGACCGGCGAGAACTCGTAGGGGTACGAGGGGTCGGCAGGGGGTGTAAGCGGCAGCTCGTGCGCCGCCCCGAAGGACGGCTGCAGGTGCGATTTCTGTGGTGTCAGCCCCAGGCTGGGGTGCGGGGGCGGCAGTGCGCCGGGCGAGTGCGCTGGCATGTCAGCGGTCCACGGGTGAAAGAGCCTGGAGGGCGAGCCCAGCGCGGGGTCGTAGGACACCTGCAGGAAATCCGGGGGCGCCGTGGCGCCCGGCTGGCCGATACGGCTACAGGTGGCGGCTAGCAGCGCCAGGGGCGAATGCTTGCCCAGGTCCGGGGAGGCGCTGGGGGTGCGGTCCTGCATAGGCGGCGGCAGGGGAGGGCGGAGAAGAGACAAAAGGTTAAGCGCTCCAAGCGCGGTCTCCGGGTCGGCCCGCCTCCCGCACGCCGGCTGTAATACCGCCGCCCCTCCCCTGTCCCGGCAGTCCCTCCCCTGGCCGCCGCACCCTGCGCACGCACCCACCAGTTAGGGGAAACTTTTGGTGCCCTCGCTACCTGGATGCAGAAAGCGCGAGCGCTTCCTGTTAAACTACTTGGTGCAGAGAGTCGCTATCCAGTCTCAAAGGAAGCAGGCACAAAGTAGGAGGGGAGCGATCCGACGGGCCACTCCCGACTCCGCGGTCAGAAAGGGTCTGGAAACACCCACAGCCCGGCTGCTCATCTACCTTCCCTCCCATCTTTTAAGCTCTCATTTCCACTCTACTCTCGCGCTCCTCCTCCGCCCGCCCCAGGAGGGCCCAGCGCTGTGAGCTGGGGCCGGTTTTCAGCCAGAGGCGCACCTCCGAACAACCCCCGCATACGCGCGTCCCTCCCCGCAGAGGCCACACTCTTGACACCAAGGTTGGGTGTGAAGTTGGTACGGGCACCCCTATGTCTCACTTCATTGGCACCCACCTAGCGGGATTCTCTTTGAAATTCAGGAGGCACAGAGTACCAGGAAAGATCCAGACACGGCCCTTCCCACCTTTCCCTCGCCCGCCTCCAAGCCCAGCCCTGACCTGTAGGAAGGCCTGTAGCGAGTCGTTCCGGAGGACGGCCACGGCGGCCATGGCTACGGCTTGCGGGCCGCTGGCTGCGGAGCAGGGCGCTGCTGAGGCATGGAGACCCGAGGGCGAGGACGAAGGGCCGCCTAGCGTCCCTTCCTGGCGCCCGCCCTGCGCGCTGGGGCCCTCCCTGCCCGCGCCCCTCGCCGCACCCCGCTCGCTCGCCCCGCGCGCGGTCTGAGCGCTTCAGGATCACCTCCAAGAATTTGATAAGGACTTTGCTGGGCCGCCAGCCAGTCAGAGGGAAGATTTATGGCTTTGAAGTTTGCCGCTACCCAATCATCAAAGAATAGCGGCTCTTTCAGAAGCGAAAGCAAATCCTTTGAATCCACAAAGCTCCTATGGTGTGTTTGTTGGTCTGGATAAAAGAACTGATTATTAGGGGGGATGGGAAGGGAGGAGATAAAGGCGGGACAATTAATGAAGTAATCACTATGTGGGAAATGTATATACACAAATAATTGGATTTTCCTGATCAAAGGGGGCCTTGCCGCCTGGAGACCCGCGCTTGGGTTGCTTGAGACACTCGACCCCCCTCTTTCCCCTACTCCCTTGCAATTAAAGATTTGCACCGAGGCAGCGCCCAAAGTGACAAAGTGTCTTTGTTATCTCCAGAGAAATCTGCCTTCGGCTTCCAGGCGCGGGACTTGGAGACGAAGATGAGGGTAATTCTCTTCTCCCAACGTACTTACACATCCTACAGCCGGACAGCAAAGGCAGAGGCCCGAGCACATCCTCACTCCTAGCACACCTTGGACCCGAGGGAGTTCCCGGGGCTGGGCACGGGAAGCCCCGCGCCCCGCTGCCGCGTGCTCCCGCCTCCATCTCCAACCGGGCGGCAGCCGAGAGGCCGGCAGCTCTGTGACCCTGGGCGGGGCCGGGCGGCCGCCCAGGGCGCTGGATAGTAGCGCACACGCTCCAGTGCCTCCCGCCTCTCTTTGCGACGTTCCTCCTGGCGATCTGGAAGTTCTCCGGCCACAACTTTTGCAAATAGTGAGCCTGGGAAAAACCCAAGCCGTGATTACCGCCAAAGCTAAGCTTGGCAGGACACCCAGGACAACCCGAGGGAAAAATATTTGCTATCTCGCTTTTCTCTCTCTGGGCAGGGCCCTGACCTCTATGAGGCCCCACTGAAACCCCCAGAGATACTAGAAATCCCCACCGCCGCGCTAAGGCCCACCAGGCGAGTGCGCCCTCTTGCAAGCTGCACACACCTGCAAGGAACTACCGGGAGAAAACAGTAAGGCGCGGGGGAGGAAGCCTGTAGATGCTGTCTTTGAGCAAACCAGAGGTTGTACGAGGGTGGCTCTCTAAGTGGAAAGAAAAGTCCATAAAAACTGTTGTTCCTGTCACCTTTGTAAAGAAAAAGTTCTTCAGTCTCGGGACACGCTTCCTTGGGCTCAGGAAAACGCTCCCCACAGTGTATACTCCCCCAAACCTTCGCTGCCAGCCATTGCCCGGCCCAGGAGGGACAGCTGGCCATCTGCCTGCCTCCGGCCCAGGAAGCGTCCTGCGGGGGCCGTCCGGACACCCAGATCTCATCCGGTAGGGCAGGCGGGGCTCCGCGGTGTCTTTACCGCGTTGGAAGGCATTAGAGGCCGGGAATAGCCGCTGAGGCCTCCCGCCGGCGGCCACAGTCCGTGTGACCGCTCAGCAGAGTGGGCCTCCTGGGCTGGGCCTACTCCGCTCCGCGTACAACCTCCGGGTACACCGCTTCCTCTCTGAGAGGCCGCAGACCGTGCAGGGATCCTCTGAACCATCTTGCATCCAGCCTTCCTGGGTACGGTTCTCCCGGTACCGCAGGAGACTTACATGAGAAGTCGGATGAGGTGGTCCAACTTGCCGTGCGGCGCCAGCGGTTAGCCCAACCAACACCAACTTCTGATTCGGAGTCTGGGCTGTGTATTGGTGCCCTCTGCACTCACATTGTATGCTGTGTGCTTAGTCGCTCACCTGTGTCTGACTCTTTGCGACCCCATGGACTGTAGCCCACCAGGCTCCTCTGTCCATGGGGATTCTCCAGGCAAGAATATTGGAGTGGGTTGCCATGTCCTCCTCCAGGGGATCCTCCCAACCCAGGGATCAAACCCAGGTCTTCAGCACCGCAGGCGGAGTCTTTACCGTCTGAGCCACGGGAAAGCCCAACACCAGGCCATCCTCCATGCCCAAAGCCAGCAAATAGAAACATCTTGCTGAAGAGGAATGGGCTGAATGCAGCCCAAATACTATGTTTGAGCACTTTGCAAGCCCTGTCCTTGCATGCCCGTCTTCTTTCCAACAAGGTGCCACCCAAGATCGGTGAGCAGTGACTGCACAGCTCGGCTGACACAGTCTGACTGCTGAAGAGGTAGTCCCAGTGCCCTGGGGGCCAGCAAAGAGAGGGGACTTAGTGTTTTGCTCCCGAGTCCGGGCAGACCTACATCTTTCCACAGGAGACCAGAAATCAATTACCTGCGAAACCTGGGACAGGAAGGAGCCCTTTCCCGCATACGTGTCAGAGGCCAGGGAGTCCTACGGTGCACACTCATGCAGGCACCTTTCCGCACTGTGGAAGCGGACCTGGTCCCTTAGTGTGCTTCCTTTTGAGCTACTGTAAGCTCTTCGACCTCCACTATGGATGCCTGGGGGGAGTGCCGCCCAGGCTGGGACAAGCAAGCTAGAGGCATTCTTATTTGCCAAATCTGATTGCTATTTAAACAAAAAGGCTGCTGCTGCTGCTGCTAAGATGCTTCAGTCGTGTCCGACTCTGTGCGACCCCATAGACAGCAGCCCATCAGGCTCTGCCATCCCTGGGATTCTCCAGGCAAGAATACTGGAGTGGGTTGCCATTTCCTTCTCCATTGCGTGAAAGTGAAAAGTGAAAGTGAAGTCGCTCAGTCGCGACCAACTCCTAGAGACCCCATGGACTGCAGCCTACCAGGCTCCTCCATCCATGGGATTTTCTAGGCAAGAGTATGGAGTGGCTTGCCATTGCCTTCTCCAAACAAAGGCTAGAAAACCCAATTCACATCTCCATAGTTGTTACAGAAGAGAACCTTTTCTCCAAGATGCCCCATTAGCCAATAAACCTCCATCAATGGCCAGCAGGGAGAGAGTACTGACTTGGTGTTAATAGCTCCAACTCTGAAACTCTGAAGGCCGATTTCAAGATGCCACTTTTCAGTTGGTGACATTGGCCAGCAAGTTACTCAACTGCCTTGTACTTCGGTTTCCCAGTTTGTAAAATGGGGGTTATAGAACTGTTCACCATGTAGAGTCTTCATAGGCTTAAAAGAGGTAAATATATTCAAAGTCTTTAGGATACTGTGGATGCACAGTAGACCCTCCCGTGACTGAAGTCCTGGCTCTGGGCCTCCCCTCCATTTGTGAAAACCCTCGGGGATTCCAGCCCTCCCAGGCGCAAGCTGAAGTTTGGAGAGAGACTTTTACAAAGTGCTGTTTATCCGCTCTACCTTTGCACTCGGGGCTCCTGAAAAACTTATTCTTAATGAAGTAATGTTCGGTGCGTCCATTAAAAATGCAATGCCGGGAGATCAAAGTACAATATTTATTTTAGAAATTTGTTGCAATCACCAAGAGATACAGGTATCAAGGCCAAATGTCAGTTCCGTTACACAAAGCCCCGCGCCCGGGAAGAGCGTGTGGCTGCTCTGCCATAATGTAAAGAGACATCAAAGACCAAGCGCGCGGCAGAAGTGCGCAGATGGGAGGAGGGAGTGAGCCCGGGAGGGCCCGGCGAGCCCCAGACGGCTAGGGGGCTGCGGGGGCGGGGGTCAGTTCAAAGAAGTATCCACTGGGGCGCGAGTTCGCAGGAGGGAAGATTTAATGGGCTTTCCTTTGTTGGTGGGTGTGTTTGTGCATGGAGGACCCAGGAACTCCTCTGTGGTCCTCCCGCCCGAGGGCGGAGGCGGGGGGTGCGGGGCAGGGGTGGGAAGCGGTGAATGGGGAGCAAACTTTAACCGCGGCGGGGGGCGGGGAGGTTGAATACTAGCCTCGGGGCGGCGCCTGGCGCAGTGGAGCGGCTCTCGCAGCAGCTCTCCAAGCAGCAGGGTTCCCAGGCTGCGAAGTTTGCCTGGCGGTTTCTTCGAGGGAGGGCGGCGAGCGCTGACTGGGTGCCACCTGCGAGGAGAGGCGGGTAGGTGAACCCGCACAGGCATCCCTGCTATGGACGGACCTGCTGTGCTCGCTCCGGAAACTACTACAGAAAAACGTGTTTACTGAGAGCTCTGGGGTTGCAACTTCGTGATGGGCCTGGTACCTCTCAGGCATTTTCTTTCAGCAAAGGGGACCCATGCCCCTGGGATCAATCCAACAGGTCTCCCATCTTCGGTTGACTTTTTAAAAAATCTATACATAATTTAGGTCATTTCAACAAATTCTTAATTCACTGGCTCTTTAGAGCAGGGTGTTGTTTGACTGCCCAGTCTCGCCCCCACTCTGCGAAAGGCTTTAACCTTGCAAGATTCTGCATTCACCTAGTTAATACAGTACCAATCGTTGGTTTATTAAAGGTGCTGGGAGGGGAGAGAAGGCAGAATTTTCCTGGTGGTAGTAGAGCAGAGTCGCAGGAGGATGCCTGTGCGTTTTCTTCAGCCATCTACAACCAAGCATTCTTAGAGCAGTTACTCGGCAGCCTTTTGAAGTCCTGCTAGAGCAGAAAGCTGCTATTGTTGTTTTCAACTCTCAACAGAAAAGGGATCAAACTTTGCCCCTTCAATTTGAAAGTTTTTTTTTTTTTTAATGGTTGGTGGGTGGGTGGGGGTTTCAATCTGACACACTCTAAGTTAACTTTGAGGATTTGGAGAACTTCTGCAGTTTAAACTGCAGACCAAATCACAGATGCCCTAATACTTGTGTCTGAAACAGGGCCTGGATCATTATTACAGCCAAGATGATTCAGTAACAAGGAATTACAATTCTAGGAATCTTTGGAAAACACAAGCTTAGTTTGAAAGTTTCTTGAACTGGAAACCTTGAATTAACTTTAAGCTTAAGTTTCAGTGGGCTTCCTGATAGCTCAGTTGGTAAAGAATCCACCTGCAATGCAGGAGACCCTGGTTTGGTTTCTGGGTTGGGAAGATCCCCTGGAGAAGCCATAGGCTATCCACTCCAGTATTCTTGGGCTTCCATTGTGGCTCAGCTGGTAAAGAATCTGCCTGCAATGTGGGAGACCTGGATTCGATCTCTGGGTTGGGAAGATCCCCTGGAGAAGGGAAAGGCTACCCACTCCAGTATTCTGGCCTGGAGAATTCCATGAACTGTGAAGTCCCTAGGGTCACAACAAGTCAGACAGGACTGAGTGAATTTCACTTTCATTTTAAGCTTCAAATTTGGATCAGTATGTAATGGATGGATAAGTGGAATTCTAAATCTGGGAGGGATAATTTATCTCATCCAGTTAGACTCCTCCATTTGATGGCAGAAGGAAACAAGAGTTGCATAAGTGTGTCATGCCCGTACAGCGCTGTGAACTTCAGTAGATGCTTATTGGTGTTGGGTGGTAGAGTAGAATTGTGTGTAACAGTGTCATCTGCCTAGTGGTTGGTGCTACAGAACACACAAATGCAGTAGGGACTCTGGAGTAGTTAAGGGAGGCTTATTAGGGAGCTGGCATTTGAAGGAGACTTTAAGGACCTATGGAATTTTAATTCATAGAGAGGGTAAAGTACAGCAATGAAAGAGAACTCCCCTTAGGGGAGAAGCTGAATAACCATGAAAGATGAAATTCTACATCTTGGATTTGCTAGTGTAAACACAGTGGAGCCAGGTTAGAGAATTAAGGAATAGAGTTTGGCCCAGATGCTATATGTAGTAGGGCTTTAGTGTAGACTTCTTAGCAGGGGAATTACATAAATTCAATTCATTTATTAAATTTCCTGCTTTAGGAGGGTTGGCTTGCTGAGCACTTGGAGGGATAAATGCAGATGCAATTATCTAAGTGTGAGATGGTAAAGCTGTAATCTGGGAACTAGTGTGGGTAGTGAAAGGATGACAAACATTTTAAAGGGAAAAAAAGCAAAACTTGATTGACAGGTTGGAATAAGATGAAACAAAGGGAAAAATAAAGGTCCCTCTCTTGACAAATGGTGCTGGGAGAACTGGATGTCCACATGTAAAAGAATGATGTTGGGCATTTTATTTACATCACACACAAAAAGTAAATGGATCATAGATCTAAATACAAGAGTTGAAGTATAAAAGTCATAGAAGAAAACATAGGATTAAGGCCTCATGACCTTGGGTTAGGCAACACCTTCTTAGATACACCAAAAGTGTAAGTGGCAAAAGAAAAAATAAATTGGACTTTGTAAAAACTTTATAACTTTGTGCTTCAAAGGATACTATCAAAACTGAAAAAACTCATAGAATAGGAGAAAACATTTACTGATGATGCATCTAATAAGAGACTTGTATCCATAATGTATAAAGAAATCTTACAACTCAACAATAGAAAACTAACACACTTTTTCAAAAGGCAAAGGATCTGAATAGACTTTTCTCCAAAGTAGATATGCAAAAGGAAAATAAGCACATGAAAAGACGCTCAACAGCATTAGCCATCACTGAAATACAAGTCATTATTTGGCTTTCACAATAGCCAAAAGGTAGAAACAGCTCACATGTCTGTCAATTGATGAATGGATATACAAAACGTGTTACATTTATATGATGGAATATTATTCAGCTGTAAAAAGTCCGAAATACTGACACCTGTTACAACATGAATGAACTTTGAAAAGATTATATTATGTGGAAGAAACCAGTCACAAAAGATCATTTATAGTATGTTTCCATTTATATGAAATGTCTAGACTAGACAAATCCAGAGACAGAAAATATATTAGTGGTTGCCAGGCTCCGCGGGGTGGTGGGTAGGAAGAGGAGGGAATGATTGTTCTTGGACTGCTTTTTTCTTTTGGTGGGGGTGAAATATTCTAAGATTGTGGTGATGGTTGCACAACTCTGTGAATATACTAGAAACCACTTTAAATGGATGAATGGTATGATGCATGGTTATATTTCAATAAAGCTGTTAAAAATTCAAAAGGAACCGAAAGCTTAGCCTGTGAAGCAGTAAGAATGGTTCAGTTGCTGATGAAAATGGGAGATTAAGGAAGACAGACAGACTGGTAGTACTGAATTCAGTTTGGGGCTGTTGAGTCTAAACTGTGAACTGGATGTTTGGGGGAAATGCTTGCAGAAAGCCAGAAGGGTGGAGAGTGGGCAGTGCAAGTGAGCGATAAGACTAGAGATAAGGAATTACAAACTTTTGAAAAGCAGTGATGGTGGAATAGGTGAGCTCACTGAAGTGAGTGGAGGTCAACCAGGTAGAGAAAAGCTATAGAATTTGTGAGGAAACTCCAATTAGAAGATGAACAGAGGGAGAAGCACCATCAAAGCAGCCATGGGAAAAAGAGTCAAGAAAGCCCAGAGAAAACAAAAAATGTACAGGTAGGAGAAGAGCAAGACCACTGGACATGACCAAAGGGGTAAAGAGCTAGAGGAAAGGGTAGTAAGAAAAAGAGTTCATCGGATTTAGGAGGAAACTTTTGAGGATCCATCTTCAGAGCTGAGGTGGGGATAGGAAGAGGATTATGAGTCTAAGCAGCAGCTGGATCCGACAGCAGGGTCAAGGCAAAGTGCTGCATTTGTGTTTTAGGGTATGGATAAAAGGAAATGTTAGAAAGAGGGCGTGGTTGTAGGTGGAGAGCCTAGAGACTAGGGGCTTGCAGGAGAGATGTGAGGGCTTCCTTTAATGAGGAGCAGAGAGAGGTTAGCAAGTCTAACTGCAGGAAGGAACTTCTGCTGGGGGCCATGCCAAATGAAACTCAAGGGGAAGCTCCTTATTTATTCATTTAAAGCAAAAAGTATGCAGCAACATGGATGGACGTAGAGATTACCATACCAAGTGAAGTAAGCCAGGCAGAAAGACAAGTAATCATATAATGTTACATATATGTGGAATCTAAAAAAAATGACACAAATGAACTTATTTACAAAACAGAAGCAGACACACAGACATAGAAAATAAAGTTATAGTTGCCAAAGGGAAAGAGGGGGAGGAATAAATTAGGAGTTTGGAATTAAAAGATACATATTTATATAAAATTAACAACAAGGACCTACTATATAGCATAAGGAACTGTATTCATATCTTATACTAACCCATAGCTAAGTCGCTAAGTCGCTCAGTCGTGTCTGACTCTGTGCAACCCCATAGACGGCAGCCCACCAGGCTCCCCCGTCCCTGGGATTCTCCAGGCAAGAATACTGGAGTGGGTTGCCATTTCCTTCTCCAATGCATAAAAGAGAAAAGTGAAAGTGAAGTCGCTCAGTCTTGTTCAACTCTTAGCGATCCCATGGACTGCAGCCCACCAGGCTCCTCCATTCATGGATTTTCTAGGCAAGAGTACTGGAGTGGGGTGCCATTGCCCCATAATACAATAGAAAAGAATCCGTAAAAGGATAAATGTGTATAAATATATATGTATGTATAGTTATTACACATCTGAAACTAACACTTTGTGTAAATTAGTTTCACATGTGCTGTGCTGAGTCACTCAGTCGTGTCCGACTCTTTGTAACCCCATACACTGCAGCCTGCTAGGCTCCTCTGTCCATGGTGATTCTCCAGGCAGGAATTCTGGAGTGGGTTTCCATGCCCTTCTCCAGAGGATCTTCCAATTCAGGGATCGAACCCAGGTCTCCCGGATTCTTTACTGTCTGAGCCACCAAGGAAGCCCATGAATACTGGAGTGGGTAGCCTATCCCTTCTCCAGGGGATCTTCCCAACCTAGTAATTGAACTGGGGTCTCCTGCATTGCAGGCGGGTTCTTTACCGGCTGAGCTACCAAGGAAGCCCAAATCAACCATACTTCAATTTTTTTTAAAAAAAGGTACATGGTAAAGCCACTGCTGAGAGTGAAGGGGGTGGGGGAACTCCACACTAAAAGTGCTGTAGGAAATGATTCGCAGATCAGGTGACGCTTACACCTATCCGTGCCGGGCCTTGTCCTGTGTGTTTTACTCCACCACACCATTAAGCCCTGCCTTGTAGTCCACTCTACTGGCACTTGGACTTCCTCAGACAAGAATGTGGCCCCTATCCTTACCCCTCCTGTCTCGTAAGGAGATGGACAGTGCAGATGTCCTGCTGTGGGGGCTGTCATATGGGGCAGGAGGAGAAGTTTTGGGGTGCTACCTGCCTCTGTGGGAGGGAGGTCCCCACATAAACCTGCCGTTTTTTTTGAGGCATATAAAATTGCCTTGGGCTGTAAGCAAAAATATTGCTTTCAACAGCATGGCTATGAGTGATCTTTAAGTGCAGACAAGGCCCCCTTACACAAAACATCCTAGAAAAGATAGTACCTAGCTTCTTTTCTTAGAGGCTGGCATTGGTGGTACAGTGGTGAGCATAGCTGGCTTCCAAACTTCCTTTCTTAAGAATATCGTTTCCTATTTTAGTTTGTCTATTAATAGTCATGTTTTAAAATGACCCTGTGTTTTGATTTGTGACCATAATCACTTGATGCCAGGAGAAATAGTGGCACAGAGAAGTGCTAGGGCTGAGGCCATTGCAGGAGCTGGCAGAAGCTCAAGCTCCTTCTGCTCATCTCCCATCTTTCGCGGCTCAGGGAACCCCGTCTGTATGAGTGCAGAGTCCGTGCACTCAGGCACAGTGGGGGATCCTGGACATAGAGAAGATGTGCCCTGCCTGGGGGGTTTGGAATCCAGTACTGAGGACAGAAGAACTCGCAGTGGAACCACAGTTGGGTCGTGGGACCGCGGGGAAGACATTGATGGCAGATGAAAGAACTGAGGCCCAGAGACGTGAGTGGTTGGCTTCCTGAGGTCACACAACACAGTGGAAAAACTGAGTGGTGCCTAAGTTGTTTCTCCAATGCTGATAGAAAAAGGGACTATTGAACGATTTTCCTTGTCCTGTTATTTGTGGGATCATTTTTCCCCCCTTAAAACAGAAGAAAGTGATAAATCTTTCTGCTAAGCTACACAATAATTTTATACATAAATTTCTGGGAATTTGATCTGGACATAGCAAAAAATGAAAACATGCATTAATTGGATGCAGGTCTAATAAAGATTCTGTCTGCATAACAAGAAACAAAAAACTCTGGACTCTCTCTGTTTTTTAACCCTCTGAGTCTAGCCTCACCCTGGATGGAGGGGTGGGGGTAGCTCATGGGCTGGAAAAAAGGAGTGCTATGAGGTGGTGGGTTTGCAGCACGATCTCTCCGGCATGCTGGTAGTGGCCTCTGGGTGGTCACCGCCTGTACCCTGTGTACCAGGCACTTTCACTTGCTGTGTGCGTATGTGGCCACGTCCTGGAGGCTCATACTGCTGCTGCCCATCACAGCGATGTGGGGTCTCATCAAATCTCTTACAACCCTATTTTATGGATGGGGGGAATGTGGCACAGAGGAGTTAAGTTATTTGCCCAGGATCCTACATCCTGTTACTGGATTTGGATCCAGGTAACGGAGAAGGCAATGGCAACCCACTCCAGTACTCTTGCCTGGAAAATCCCATGGACGGAGGGGCCTGGTAGGCTGTGGTCCATGGCGTCGCTAGGAGTCGGACACGACTGAGAGACTTCACTTTCACGTGTTGGAGAAGGAAATGGCAACCCACTCCAGTGTTCTTGCCTGGAGAATCCCAGGGACGGGGGAGCCTGGTGGGCTGCCGTCTATGGGGTCGCACAGAGTCGGACACGACTGAAGAGACTTAGCAGCAGCAGCAATGTTACTTCAGAGGGCATCCTTTTAACCTTCAGGATGGAGTGCCACCCTGAGGAATGCAAGTCTTTCTGTTATCAGAAAAGCAATGTATGTGTCTGTGGTTCTGCAGCGGTGGTATTTAACAAGAAACCTGGGTAATTTTTTAGCCACGTAACAAGGTGTTTGTTATTTGCCTCATGGTTAAAGTGTCAGACCCACATGAGATGTCTGCTCTCTGTGTCTCTCAAGGAGAAAGACAGTTTGACCTCAAGGAGGATAGTGTGGACCCATGACCTTTCCTTTCCTGGCTAGAGTACACTTCTCTCCCCTTACCCTCATCCCAAGCCACCAGGGGGCACACAGAATCAGCTATTTACCTTGGAAGGTTAAAGGCTCCAATTCTAAGGATGTAAGTATTAGTCCAGTATCTTTAGGGGTCCAGCTGGGGAGGGACTAACACAAACATCAGGTCTCCAAGTGTCCCTAGTTCCATTTAAAAGATCAGCTCACCCATGGGGCTTTTGGTCTTGAGAAACAACACCCTTTTCTGTGGGTTCTAGGATCATGATTTGGTTTCAAGTAGGAACTGTTACCTTATCCTAGCCCTCCCCCTTCAGGATCACTCAGACCTAGTCATTCCCTTTGGGGACCCTCACTGATCCTTGTCTCCAATTGTTCTCTTCTCTCTCTTTTCCCTTTTCTTGGCTGCTCTCTTAAGTCTTTCTTGTTTATTATTTTCTAACAATTGCACTCATCTCTCATGCTAGTAAAGCAATGCTCAAAATTCTCCAAGCCAGGCTCCAGTAGTACTTGAACTGTGAACTTACAGATGTTCAAGCTGGATTTAGAAAAGGCAGAGGAACCAGAGAACAAATTGCCAACATCCATTGGATCGCTGAAAAAGCAAGAGAGTTCCAGAAAAACATCTACTTCTGCTTTATTGACCACGCCAAAGCCTTTGACTGTGTGGATCACAACAAACTGTTGAAAATTCTTAAAGAGAGATGGGAGTACCAGACCACCTGACCTGCCTCCTGAGAAATGTGTATGCAGGTAAGAAGCAACAGTTAGAACTGGACATGGAACAACAGATTGGTTCCAAATCAGGAAAGGAGTACGTCAAGGCTGTGTATTGTCACCCTGCTTATTTAACTTATATGCAGAGTACATCATGAGAAATGCTGGGCTGGAAGAAGCACAAGCTGGAATCAAGATTGCCGGGAGAAATATCAATAACCTCAGATATGCAGATGACACCACCCTTATGGCAGAAAGTGAAGAAGAACTAAAGAGCCTCTTGATGAAAGTGAAAGAGGAGAGTGGAAAAGTTGGCTTAAAGCTCAATATTCAGAAAACTAAGATCATGGCATCTGGTCCCATCACTCATGGCAAATAGATGGGGAAATAGTGAGAGACTTTATTTTTGGGGGCTCCAAAATCACTGCAGATGGTGACTGCAGCCATGAAATTAAAAGACGCTTGCTCCTTGGAAGAAAAGCTATGACCAACCTAGATAAGCTTATTAAAAAGCAGAGACATTACTTTGCCAACAAAGGTCCGTCTAGTCAAGGCTATGGTTTTTCCAGTGGTCATGTATGAATGTGAGAGTTGGACTATAAAGAAAGCTGAGTGCTGGAAAATTGATACTTTAGAACTGTGGTGCTAAAGAAGACTCTTGAGAGTCCCTTGGACTGCAAGGAGATCAAACTGGTCAATCCTAAAGGAAACGAGTCCTGAATATTCATTGGAAGGACTGATGCTGAAGCTGAAATTCCACTACTCTGGCCACCTGATGAGAAGAACTGACTCATTGAAAAAGACCAAAATGCTAGGAAAGATTGAAGGCAGGAGGAGAAGGGGATGACAGAGGATGAGATGGTTGGATGGCATCACCAACTCAATGGACATGAGTCTGAGTAAACTCCGGGAGTTGGTGATGGATAGGGAGGCCTGGCGTGCTGTAGTCCATGGGATCACGAAGAGTCGGACACGAATGAGCAACTAAACTGAACTGAAGATTTCCCTAGGTGGCTAGTATATGAGGCTCTAAGACCTACACCAGGATTCATACTTACCTCTTGCTTACTGTATTGGTCAGGGTTCAGTTAAGTGAGTAGAATTAGTTCTACCTGATTTAAGCATAAAGGGACTTATTCCAAGGCTGCATCTGAGTGGCTTAATCTAAATCACAGATCTGGAACCCTAGCTGCAAGAGAGTCTGGCAAATGTAGATTTTTAACTTTCTGACCTAGAAAGAAATTGGAGTAGCTACTAAGTGAGCCATTCCAAATATCTGCCATGTTTGCTGCTTATGAGGTTGCTTCACTTTGACTCCTGGTCTACATTCCCAGGTTCTCACCTCTTTTTCAGGGAATTGCCCAAGGACTGTTAATCTCTTTCTTCTCATTATAAGTACTAATTTCAGTTCAGTCACTCTGGTCCTGCTACAGTGGAGTTATGTCATTCAGCCAATATTTATTGAGTCCCTAACATGTGTGCTCCGTTAACCATTTCTTTACCTCATGACTCCCAAGTCCCTCTCCAGCTTTAACCTTGATCTTTCTCTAGAACTCCAGCCCATTATTAACTGACATCCTTGAGATTGCCTCAAGAATGTCCTGCCAGATCTCCAAAATAAATATATCCTCAGGAAACATCTCCTTGCTTTCCAAACCAACTCACTGTTCCAAGATTTCTGGTTGGTGGTGCTTAAACTGGTTCACATACAAACTCAACTGAACTCCTTCCTTCACTCCCCACTTCCATCACTGCTCATTGCATTTCCATGCTGTTATCCAATTCTTACTTCTTCCTTCTCCCACTTCCATTTTCCTGTTTGAAGCTTTCATTATCTTTCAGCTCCCTTTTCACAGCCTTTGTGGCAGACTATAATTTCCAGAGATGATCCCAGCAATATCTCTCATCCCACAATCTAACTGGCCTGAGCAACTCACTTACAACCAATAGGAGATGGCAGAAGTGACTTTCAAGGCTAGGTGTATAAAGGTCAAGTGACTTCCACCTAGATCTCTTGGAGTGCTTGCTTTCTAGATATTCCCTCCTTGGAATATTCCCTCTTGGAACCCAGCATGAGACCACCAAGCCACATAAGAGGCTCCCTATAGAGGCTCTGGTCAACAGTATCAGCTGAGGGCAGTCTCTGGGTCATCCCAGCCCAGGAGCCAACATGTAAGTGAAGAAGCCTGAGAGTGATTCCAGTTCCTAGATGTTTCAGTCAGCCTAGCTGAGGTCCAGACATTATGGAACAGAGGTCAGCCATCTTTTCTGTGCTCTGTCCAAATTCTTGACCCAGAAAATCCATGAGCACAGTGAAATGGCTCTTGTTTTACTTCACTAATTATAGGGTGGCTTGTCATATTGTAGAGCATTAGGTAAACAGTCCTCAAAGCCATGTTGCACATCATTTGGTGATTACCTTGCTAAAACACTGAGCAGCTCATATTTTCACTTTGCTCAGAAACCTGAAATGTCTCCCCACTGAATACGAAATTAATTGTATGTTTTCCAGGCTTGCATTCAAGGCACCACATAATTCTGAATCTTCTTGCCTTATTTTCCACTTTAACTCATTACCCACCTTTCATTCCAATCTTACCAGATAGTAACTCTTCACCTGGCCCTGCCTGAAGCTTTCCTACCTCAATGAATTTTCACAAGAACCAGCCTTTGTTTGCAATTTTAATTTTATATATCCAGCAAAGTCCTACCTTAAAGCCAGCTCAAATCTCTCATCCTCTAGGACTGTGCTGTACAGTATGGTAGCCAGTAGCAACCTGTGGCTATTTACATGTAAAGTTAAACTGATTAAAGTGAAAACTCCTTTTCTCAATCTTACTAGCCACATCCTATTGGACAGCACTTGCTCTAAGAAATCTCTCAGCTTTACCTTTTCCAATTAATTTCTCCTTTCCTATAGAATCTCCTTTCCTACAGAATTATTTATTTGGGTCTTTGTCATTGCTCACAGGCTTTCTCTAGTTGCACCAGGCCTCAGTAGCTGCAGCATGGGGGTTCAGTAGTTGTGACCCATGGGCCTAGCTGCTTTGTGGCATGTGAGATCCTCCTAGACCGGGGATCAAACCAGTGTCCCCTGCTTTGGAAGGCAGATTCTTAATCATTGAACCACCAGGGAATTCCCCACTATAGAATCTTGAACTGCTGTTAGCAATTTTGATCTGAATGACATTTTGAAGGTCGTATAATCCAATACCATAAAATTACAGATGTATTTTGGCTTTCCACTATTCTAGTGCATTGCTCTGTATACGGTAGGTGGGCTCAAACATTTCTTGAGTTGCAAGGAAGCAACAATGAATCTATCTGTCCTAAGGGGTTTGGGTTAAATGATCTCTTTCAACATTTTCCAGTAAAAGACTCAACAAACAACAAATCATATGTCTTTGACAATATATAATCTCCCCGGAGAGCTGCTTCTCAAATTACAAATGATTTGGGAGGAGGGTCTTTTGGGAGGGGCATCTAGGTATAGACTGTTAAATACTGTAGGGATTTAATTATTTAGGAATGTGTGTATGTTTTGTCTCAAAGGATGCCAATTTTTGCCCAGTCCTCATGACACCTTAACTTACATGTCAGCTCTACATACCACTGAACAAGGAGGAATTTCCTTCATGCCATTCCTTCTTTGAACAAGGAGGACATGATAACAGATAATTACCAGACAGATGAAATTCCATTCAGTTTAAGTTTTTACCAGTCCTCAAGTTATTAAATTCATACAAATTAGACACATAAATCTATGGTGTTTCCAGTAGTCATGTATGGATGTAAGAGTTGGACTATAAGGAAAGCTGAGCACTGAAGAATTGATGCTTTTGAACCACATGTGGTGTTGGAGAAGACTCTTGAGAGTCCTTTGGAATGCAAGGAGATCAAATCAGTCAATCCTAAAGGAAATCAGTCCTGAATATTCATTGGAAGGACTGATGCTGAAGCTGAAACTCCAACACTTTGGCCACCTCATGATAAGAGTTGACTCATTGGAAAAGACCCTGATGCTGAGAGGGATTGGGAGCAGGAGGAGAAGGGACGACAGAGGATGAGATGACTGGATGGCATCACCGACTCAATGGACATGACTTTGAGTAAACTCCGGGAGTTGGTGATGGACAGGGAGGCCTGGCGTGCTGCAGTCCATGGGGTCAGAAAGAGTCAGACACGACTGAGTGACTGAACAGAACTAAAAGCTAAACTCTAAAATCATATACTATGTAATAAGATACTTTTTCATGTGTGTGCTTATGTAGAGAGAGAGAGAGAGAAATTTTAAGTCTAATCATCTAAATTTTCACTCATATAATATAGCCTGCTAATGAGGGATGCAGTAAACTCACTGTGTTTAGAACACAGCCTTCCACAAGCCCCAGCAGAGCAAAGCTTTGATGATGTTTATGTATGACACTATGCGTTCATGTTAATAAGTATTGATTATTCCCATTTCCCTTCACTCATTATCATAGAGTGAAACACCTATTAAACCTGGGACATTTTTGAGGTTAATATTAACTTAATCTCAACATTCAGTTTTAACCATAAAACCTGGACTCTGTACCAGAAGCAGTTTTTCAGTTACTCAATAACTTTATTTCAATCTGACAGTAATACATGGGGATCTATTTACCTGTTTCTGGAATAGATGATGAAAATTAGAGTATTGCTGCCTGTTGACTCCTTTGGACCAGTCTCCTAACTTAGTCATCCCTTTAGAATAGTTATGATTTCACCCATCATGGCACTATTTTATGCTTCTTTAGGTAGGATGGGTTTTTAAGATGCAGAAAGCATTTCTTTTTCTTGATAGTTTAGAAAGGTGCCCTCAGGTCTTAGCACTATTCTGCAGCACTTTAGGGAGATGCTTTCGGGCCTGAGGCATCCCAGCGTGGTCCAGGGCAGGGAAGTCACCCTCCCCGACTCCTGCGTGCCTGGTGAGGGGAGGGCAGCCTTGTCCATCTTTACCAGTGAACCTCTGTCAAGTGGGCCATGCCCTGAGCTCCCATCCTAACACCAAGTCAAATAAAGTGAAAGTGCTAGTCGCTCAATCGTGTCTGACTCTTTGAGACTCCATGGTCTGTCCATGGAATTCTCTAGGCAAGAATACTGGAGTGGGTTGCCATTCCCTTCTCCAGAGGATTCTTCCTGACCCAGGGATTGAATTGAACCTGGGTCTCCTACATCGCAGGCACATTCTTTACCACCTGAGCTACCAAGGAAGCCCCAAGAGAGGGTTTTAATAGCTTTCCAAATCATTTGCCCTCATCTCGGTATTATTCACCAGATAGCAACTTAAGAATACAATGGCTTAGATTTAAGTCTGGAAGGAAGAGCTATGTAAAATACCTGTGTATTTTGTTCTCCACAAACCTAATCAACAATTGATAAAAATATATATTGCTCTATTCTTTTGGCATAGCATACAGAGTTAACATTTTCTTCTAAGTAACTTCCCTGGTGGCTCAGATGGTAAAGAGCCTGCCTACAATGAAGGAGACCTGGGTTAGATACTTGGGTCGGGAAGATCCCCTGGAGAAGGAAATGGCAACCTACTCCAATATTCTTACCTGAAGAATCCCATGGACAGAGGAGTCTGGTAGACTACAGTCCATGGTGTCTCGAAGAGTTGGACATGACTGAGTGACTAACACTTTCTTCTAAAAGAAACTTCACAGCACAGACATATGAAGTTCTTTAACCTTATTTCAGTTACAAAATAGTAACAAGTCCAGCCCTCTGTGCATGCACACAGCCATAGCTGTGTGATCCTGGGCAGAGCTCTTGACCACTCTAGGCCTCATTTTCTGCACTTGTGTAATAAGGGACTTTTTTTTTTTTTTTGCCTCTGCTTCTCTTTCTTTCTTGTTTCCAACACATAGTAATAAACTTTTTTTTGATATGTTAAATGTGAGGGCTTTTAAATAAGCTTAAATTGGGCAAAAATACATAACTAAAATTGACCATCTTAATCATTTTAAGTATACAGTTCAGTTGTGTTAAGTAGATTCATATTGTTGTGCAACCAGTCTTCAGAATATTTTAATCTTGCAAAACTAAAACTCTATACCCATTGAACAGCAACTCCCCATTTCCTCCGCATTTCCTTGGCAACCCCCATTCTACTTTCTCTGTGAATTTGCCTACTTTAGAGATCACATATGAGTGGAATCAAACAATATTTGTCTTTTTGTGACATAATGTCCTCAACTTTCATTCATGCTGTTGTGTGTATCAGATTTCCTTCATTTTTGAATCTGAAGCAATTACACTTTTAAACAAAGAAACAAACCAAAAAACCCCACCTATTCCTAATGATGGATAAGATTATAACCTTTTAGAGTAGAGATAGGCCTTGAAATTCAATCTATTATTTTACAGATGTGGATGCTGAGGCCCAGAGAAGTTAAGTGACTCATGCAAGGTCGCTCAGCAGTTTTGTGTAGGAGTCGGGGCCAGAGCTCAGTCTCCTGGGACTTTTAGACTAAGTACTTTCTCTACTATGGGGAATTTGCACGTGTACTCAGTCATGTCTGACTCTTTGCGACCCTATGGACTGTAGCCCACCAAGATCCTCTGTCCATGGAATTTTTCAGGCAAGAATACTGGAATGGGTTGCCATTTCCTCCTCCAGGGGATCTTTCCAACCCAGGGATTGAACCTGGGTCTCCTGCATTGGCAGGGAGATTCTTTACCACTGAGTCACTGGGGCTCCCACTGTAGGGGATGAGGGACTGTATTTCAGTATATTCTAAAAGAAAGGTTATGGGGTTTAAAATAGCATTATGTTTAAGCAGGGACTTTCCGGTGACTGAGACTCTGAGCTCCCAGTACATGGGGCCTGGGTTCCATCCCTGGTCAGGGAACTAGATCCCTCATGCTGCAACGAAGATTGAAGATGTGTGCTACAACTAAGACCTGGCACAACCAAATAAATAAATAAATAGCGTTAGGTAGAAGGGAACATAGCATCAGTTGTGCTGGAAAACAAGGTCTGCATCTGGTAACATGGGGCAGAGCCACAGGAAGAGATTATGGTCTGTGAGGGATGGGAGAGAAGGAGGAGCAGGAAGATTGACATGGGAAGAGCAGGGGAAGGGAGGAGTGTGGGGAGAGAGAAGAGAGGGAGAGGGGAAGGAAGGAGAGGGGCCAGATGGGAGCTCAGTGATGGTCTAAGACCCAGGCTTTAGAAGAAGCTAAGGGATCCAAACTGCAAAGACTTCTGCGCTACAGCAGCCAAACCACTTTGACTTCAGGCCCACCACCTCGAATCAGCTAAGTTTAGTGAGAAATCATGGAGTTCTCGATTCCATGTCCCATAGTCACCTGTCAACGGATGCATCAAATATTTGAACATAGGACAAAGGCTTAAAGTCTCAAATTGCAAATACTTGGTTTGGGCAACTTGACTGACATGCTGTCCATGAAAGTATAATCAACCAATCCCTCAACAAGTGTAAGTGATTTTTATCAGAAACTTTCTAGTTTAAGGGCAGAGAGTGAGTGGAACAGACAAGTTGCTGGGATTGATAAAAAGGCAGGTATTAACTCAGGTGAGTGAAGGAAGGGGAAACCAGGAGTGGGGAGATTTGTGCATCTCTACCTGTGCTCAGCCTCAAATGCCTGCAGTTGTTATGGGCCTGGGTATTTGGAAGCAGGTCTGCCTTGACTAGAACAATGAGTATGGACCCAGAGGTTCACAGGATTTATGAAGATTTTACTTTTTCAACCCAGTTAATTCCTTTCACAAGGAAGCTTTTCCCCAGGTGATTCATAAACAACGGATCAGGCAACATGTTCCATAATATCTATGTTTTCTAGATACCCAGAACGCTTCGGTGCACACCCTGGGAACTCTAATTGGATGTTCATTTATTCTGAGAGTCTTTGTTTTCCAAAAAATAATTCTTCAAAGACTTGTACAAGACAGCAGAAGCCACCTTCACGGTGGACACAATTTTCTTTCTCTCCCAGGCTCTGAATCCTGGCTGGCTAGAAAGCTACCGGGCTCATTTCCATATCAAACAAAGAGAAGGCAGGAAAATACTCCCCTGATCGACATAAAAAGACACATTACAGGAGATTGTCTAAGAACTTGTTTTTACAGCCAAAATTAGCAAATTATTCACAGTAATAGGTGAGTCGGATGACAATAGTGTTTAAGAGAACAAAGCCGCTCATCAGGACTCCGACCTCAAATCCGCCTCACGGCGGGTCCCCAGCTGCCAGAACATCTCTGTGCACAGACAGCCAAGAGGCTGTAAAAAAGAAAAAGAGGCAGCCAGGAAGTCTGCCACTTACCCAGATGCAGCTACCAGAAAATGCGATCCAGGGCCCGCTCTCATAGCTGCTCAGAAGGCTCCGTGGGTGGCCACTGCGTTAATGTCGGGGCACACGTGGCTCCCATCTCGATAGGAGTTCCAGGGAAACCAGGGAGCTTCAGATGCCCCATATCCACTTCCTTTCTTGATCTGAAATTCTTTGGAAGTTTTGGAGACTTTCAGTGGAAACCCGAGCTGCCAGCTGCCAAGTGTAAGTGCTTGATTTCCTGCACTTAATCAATACCAATTTAGGAACTCCTTGGAAAAGCTTAACGTACGCCGGGTTTCAGGGTGGTGGAAACACACTTGGCACCTTTCTGTGTGAGATCCGTCTCAGAGACAGCTCATCACCTGGTAAGTCAGTGTGGGCCATCTGGGACTCAGGAGCCTTCCTATGAGGCGGTGGGAAAAAGATTAAATAGACAGAGACTGGAAACTGTACCTGGGAACTGGGGCCTCCAGAAGGGGAGGAAAGTCTTAAGGCAGGACTCAGGATCCATCTGTGAGCACCTGGGTTAAGCCTTGCAGAGGCAACATCCCCAAGGAGCTCAGCCAAGTGAGCAAATTGGGAATTTAATGAAATCAAGCACTTATACTTGGCAGCTGGCAGCTCAGGTTTCCACTGAAAGTCTTCGAAACCTCCAAGAGCTTCAGATCATCTAATTCCCCCCTGCTTTAGGACATCCCTTCCTCCCGTCATAATTAATGAGGATCTGTCTGTTGTCCTGCCTTTCGGGGACACGTCCTCTGCCAGGTGACAGCTAGAGCATCTCATAAACTTTCTCTTACATTCATTTAGGGCCTCTTGAAGATAACAGCTCAACTCAAAGAGTGCCTGCAACCATAGGATTCCAGGTACTGGCTCAAAGGTGCTCAACTCTGACTGCAGGTAAGAATCATTTAGGAAAATTTTCATGACACTCAGGCCGCACCCAGACACACTAAATCAGAATCTGTGAGGCTCAGGCATTGGAATTTTAAAGAAATGTTTTATTTAAAAATAATTACAGCTTCATAAGACATTGCCAAAACAGTGCAGAGATGCCCCATGTACCCTCCATCCAGCTATTACCTAAGTATAACACATAAGACCAGAAAACGGACACCAGTCCAATGCGTACGAGTAGTTCTATGTCATTTGATCACATATGTAGATTAGTGTGACCCCAACAGCACTCATGATACAGAACCATTTCAGCTCCGCGGGCCTCCTTCCTGCTACCCTTCACAGCCACACCTAGCTGCTGCCCCTCGCTAACCAACCCTGGGAATCACTTATATGTTCTTCACCTAACTGTGTCTTTCTGAGAATGTTATATAAATGGAATCATACAGTATGTAACCTTCTGAGATGGGCTGTTTACTTGACATAATGCCTTTGAGTGGGAGCCATTCGAGAGGCGGCATGTATCAATAGTGTGTTCCTTTTTCCTGCTGAGCACTGTTGCATTGCATGGCTGTGACACGGTTTACCCACTCACTTCTTGATTATTTTCCATTTTTGATGATCACAAACAAGGCTTCTATAAACATTCATGTACAGGGTTTTGGAGGATATACGTTTTTATTTCTTTGGGATACATTTTTGTGAAACTTCAGGTCATTCCAGTGGGAAGCTGGGCTAAGAGCTCTTGGACCAAGGAAAACTGAAGAAGTAGCTACCACATGTCTCAAATATTTGCAAGATACTCTGTGTGACGTTGCGCTGTGCGGTATGGGGTGTAGAGGAGAAATGAGAGCGCAGGTGCTGCAGTCAGACTGCCTGGGCTCAAATCCTGGCTTCACCACTTTATGCCTCAGTAGCTCACCTATAAAATGGGACAGTAAAACCAACTTCGTAGTTCTCGGGTGAGCATGCAGTGAATATTGTTCTGGACTGCATGTTGTGTAACCCCAAGTTCATACTTTGAAGCCCTAACTTTCCATGTGATGCTACCTGGAAGTGGACCTTTAGGAGACAATTAGGTTTAGATGAGGTTGTGAGGGTGGAGCCCCATGATGGTCTCTGCTATAGGAAGAGACCAGGGAACTTGCCCCGCACCCTCCCACCCAGCCTCATGAGGATGCAGCAGGACAGGGTCCCTCTGTAAACCAGGAAGAGTGCTCTTACCAGGAACAGAATTGGTCAGTGCCATGATCTTTGACTTGCCCAGACTTCCTACAGAGCTGTGAAAAATGAATTTCTGTTGTTTAACCTTCTCAGCCTATAGTATTCTGTTAAAACAGCCCAAGTTGAAGATAAATATAATTCATGTAGAGGACACATTAATAACTCAGTGCATGCTAGCACACAATTATTCTGCTGGGAACTGAATTTAGGTCATGTCAGTTCCTGGCTTAAAACTCCTCAAGGGCCTTTTGAACACCTCCCCTCAGGTCCTATGCACAAGCCTTAGTGAACTTTGCAGTTATATCTTGCTGTGGACTGCTGAGAGCTAACATGAGAGAGGGTGCTTCCTCCTGAGAGCCTTCCAAGGTCTGCCCCTTGCTGGGCTCTGCAACGCATTCGCTTTTTTATGACACTTCCCGTCAGACGCTGGAATTGCCTCCACTGTATGTACACCATGGGCTCCTTGGTGGCTCCCTGGCACATGTCCTGCCTACCAATGAATCTCCAGTGCCTGACATGGTGCTTGTCAGTAGGTTGCCATTCAATGTATGTGGAATGAAAGAACAAATAAATGAACCAAGGGTCCTGTTACGGCATGTGGCAGGAAAGGACTGAGCCCCCAGTTTACTCTCTGAGAACGTCCTGCTCCCCTGCTTATTCTGGGTGGTCGAGGTAAAGGCAGCCTGGGCAGAGCCTCTAGTCAGCCACTGACACTTGTGCTGGGAGTGTCAAGGCTGTGACGGTAACTGAGTGAGCCCTGGGAATGAACATGCCAGGCTGGGAGGACGCAGACAGGGCTCCAACACCAGTATCATGATCATGAAGCTGTCAGAGCAGAAAGAGAAGGACAAACTGGGACTTAACATTAGAAGAGGCAAGTTCAAGCTGCGTGACTCGGAGTAAATCAAGTAACCTCTAGTGCCTGAGCTTATCTGGAAAATGAGGAAAATAATTGATGTTATACCTTAGGCCTGGAGCCAGACTGCCTGGGTGTGAATCCAGCTCTACCACTTACTGCTGTGTGACCACGGACACTTTACTTAACCTCTCTGTGCCTCATTTTTCTCATCTGTACCAGGGGGATAATAATAGCATCTACCTTATAGGGTTATAGTGACTAAAACAGTTCATAAATGTGAAGGGCTCAGAAAAATGCACAACTTACTGTTAATTAAAATTTTAAATATATATAAATAAATACAATGAGAATAAAGGATTATTGTGAGAATCCAATGAAAGGAAACTGAAGCCATGTTGCCTGTGATTCTGGCAAGGCTTTATGAAAAAGATTTTTGCTATTTTAGTCGACATTCAAAATTCCACATTCTGATAAGTATCCGGAAAATGGCCAAGCTGTAGCAGGGAGCCATTGGACACCGTGGACCCGATCTGCTCAGGAGGGGCCAGAAGTTGCTGCCATCTGATGTCCGTCTTGTGGCTGCATGGAAGGAGTTGGAGCTGTAAGTCCAGTTCCTAGTGGACAGGTGTTTGAAACCCAGAACTGTCCTTACAATCAGCACCTTGTTGAGTTCTCCGCAGACAGGCGAGGATTAAGTCGAGAGGAGACCAAATTACCCTTCCACCCAGAGCTGGTGGACCCAGCAGGCAGGGCTGAGGCTCACTGACCCAGAATGGGCAGTCAGAGCTGAATCCTTCGCTGTTGTCTACACTCTGCTTTGCAGAGAAACCTGAAGTTCTGGTCCCCAGAGCAGTCAATCCAACAACGTTCATAGATACTGTCATATTGACATTATACTTCCATCTGGCCATGGAGTTTCAAAGAACTAGATGCATCTCTTATTATCAAAAGAATAGTATAATTAATGCAAAGTTTTAGGCTCTGAATTCTGCTGTCAGAAATGAAGTCAAAAGAGCAGTGCCCTGGACATTAACTTTTCTTTATAAGTTTTTATTTCAGTCAAAGAAAATAGATTGCCAGGAAGGAAAGGAGTGTTGAAGTATCTTGTTTTTGTTTTCCTTTAGGAGTTCAATTTTAGTATTGATTTTTATTAATATACCGAGATTTTTCAGAACCTAACTGGAGTGTCGGAGAAGGCAATGGCACCCCACTCCAGTACTCTTGCCTGGAAAATCCCATGGATGGTGGAGCCTGGTGGGCTGCAGTCCATGGGGTCGCTGAGGGTCGGACATGACTCAGCGACTTCACTTTCACTTTTCAGTTTCATGCATTGGAGAAGGAATGGCAACCCACTCCAGTGTTCTTGCCTGGAGAATCCCAGGGACGGGGGAGCCTGGGGGGCTGCTGCCTCTGGCGTCACACAGAGTCGGACACGACTGAAGCGACTTAGCAGCAGCAGCAACAGCAACTGGAGTGTATAGCCAAAATTAGCAATGTAATAAGAAAAGATCTCTCTCTGAAATTTAAATAACCTAAGCATGTATGAGATTATTATACCTTTGGAAATCTCTCAAACGATCAAGAAATTACTTGTGATGAAACCGATGGTTCTTCTTGAACCAGCATTTGAACATGTGACTAACACAGGCTGCTGCTGCTGCTGCTAAGTCATGTCAGTCGTGTCTAACTGTGCGACCCCATAGACGGCAGCCCACCAGGCTCCCCCGTCCCTGGGATTCTCCAGGCAAGAACACTGGAGTGGGTTGCCATTTCCTTCTCCAATGCATGAAAGTGAAAAGTGAAAGTGAAGTCGCTCAGTCGTGTCTGACTCTTCGAGATCCTATGGACTGCAGCCCACCAGGCTCCTCTGTCCATGGGATTTTCCAGGCAAGGGTACTAAAGTGAACACAGGATGAGCAGTATAATTACCGGTGTTTTGCCTGCCCTGAGACAATGTTGTAAGGTCAGAGGTTTATGGTGACATGAATATTGAAGACAATCTTGAAGAATGAAGCATTTGTCTGTCATGAGAAGGTGGTGCTCAGCCAGCCTGAAACAAGCATTCCTGCCTTCCAGGAAAACATATCCAGTGGGGAGAGGATAGCTGATGCCGCTAGTGCACCAGGCCATCTTAACTCCATGCCCTCTCCCTCACGGGGGCCGTGTTTGGAGAGAGTACCTCGGCTCAGTCTCCTGGGTCCCGCTCTCAGAGACTGTGATTGGTGAGCTTGGACTGGAGCTTGGGGCTATGCAAACACTGAGCTTGGCCTGCCATGGTTGTAATGAGGTAGGTCTCGCCAGCACCTTGAGAAACCTGACTACCTTTCCTCTAACCCCTTGACTTCATCCTCCCCGGTCATCTTAAGTTGACCTTCTCAGAATTTGCATAGTAGGTTTTCCTATGGACAATAAACTGGGGGACTTCCCTGGCAGTCCTGTGGTTAAGACCCCAGACTTCCAATGCAGGGGGCACAGGTTTGATTCCTGATCAGGAAACTAAGATCCCACATGTTGTATGGTGTGGCCAAAAAAAAAAAAATGGTATCCTGTTTCATAAGTTTGTCTTCTGCAAGATTAGGTAGACAGAGGTTTCAATTTATCTAAAAGCTTAGGAGTTCAGCAGAGGTGCACAAAGGTGTATCGGGTTGGGGAGCTGGAAAAGGAGGAGCTGGGGCCTTCCCTCTGTGTTTCATGGACTTTTGTGGCTTCACAAGAAGGAACAGCTCTTGACCTAAAATATTCTGCAAACTATTGGGTTATATTTTATCAGTCCTTCAGAGCCAGACCCTCCACACATAGTTTCCAAGGATATTTTACCCGCTGATAAGTGGTGACCCCACGTATCTCAGACCATTCTCGCAGGTTGCATCCCTATCAGGGGGTAATGGGTAAGAACTGTCTTAAGGTTCTTAAGGTTCCAGTAAGTCCATGCTAATGTTTACTTCCATCAGCAGAGCTTGAGAGTACACATTTCCTATAGTATTCTGACACTGAGAACTTGAAGAAAAAAACTGCCATTCTGAAAGTAAAAATGGTACTTTTTTTGTAATCTCTGTTTTATTCCTAGAGCTTACCCACTTTCCTATAGGTATCAGTTTGTACCTATAGGTGCCAATTTCCTATAGGTATCTTCTTTGTAAACTCCCTGTGCATGGTTTTCTTCATTTCTTTTTTTGGGAGGTGTTTTTTGTTTTCTTAGTAGTTTATGGGAGCTTGCTGTGGATATTGAAAGCAAGACTACAACGTCTTAGTGCATCATAGTAGTAAAGACATATTTGTTGAATGAAAAATGTAAGAATATTACCCTTTATCATATATGCAACAGATGTTATTTCTAGCTTGCACTGGAATTTTAATATTTAAAAATATTTTTGTTGACAATGATGCACAATATAAAATATTTACCATTTTAACCATTTTAAGAGTTTAATGGCATTAAAAATATTCCTATTGTTGTGCAACCATTACTACTATCCACCTCCAGAACTTTGTCATCTTCCCAACTGAAATTCTGCACCCATGAAACAATAACTCCCCATTCTACCAGTGCAGTGGAACTTACTGAATGGTGTCTTTATATGAAGAGGCTTTAACTTTTTATGTAGTCAAACGCATTATTCTTTTTCCTTTAAGTTGCCTTAGATAATACATTTAGAAAGGTCCCCCCTTCCTAAAAACTATGGAAGCATTCATATGTATTTTCTCTTAGATTTTATAGTTTCTTTCTTTCTTTCCTTGCATTGAACTCTTTCTTTAATCTACCTAGAATTCTCCTTCAATAAAACACTAATGACTGCTGGGAGATAATTCTGCATGTGTCTCTTGTGTGGCTGCACGTCTTATGAGCTGAGGCACTGACTGCCTTTGTTCTGAATTATCTTTTCAAGGATGTTTGCATAGTGATCAGCCTGAGAAAACATGGACAGTGTTCCCTTAGGAGCAGAGGGTAGGTTAATAGGTTGTCCAATATGGTAAAGATAATGCCTCATTCAAGGCAGAGGTGAAGCAGGCTTATAACCCATTACAAAAAAATCGAGTTCCTTAAGTTCGGGGTTCCTCTCTGAATATACCCCACAATATGTACAAGTATCATCTGGTCCTCTTTGCTTGGCCCTGTGGGAACTGGGGGTCAGGGAAGCAGTGTAAGTAAGTGCTGATCTCTGGCTCCTGCTGTTGTACTTTGTCTCTGCCCCAGCACTCTCGTGTCTTTGGACAACATCCATGGAGCTATGTGAGGCTAACTTGTTAGTCTGCAAGTGAATACAAATGTGAGACTGTCCCAGTTCTCGACAAAGAACGTTCTTTTCAATTTTTTCCAAAAGTTTAATTTTTCCAGCACTATTAATTGAATCATTTACCTAGTAATTTGAAATTTCAGCTTTATCCTTAAGAAATACATAATATTGGCTCAAATGGTAAAGAATCTGCCTACAATGCAGGAGACCTGGGTTTGATCCCTGGGTCGGAAAGATCCCCTGGAGAAGGAAATGGCACCCCACTCCAGTATTCTTGCCTAGATAACTGCACGGACAGAGGAGCCTGTCAGGCTATGGTCCATGGGGTCGCAGAGTCAGACATGACTGAGTGATTAACACTTTCACACTTTATATACACCTGTGTTTATTTCATGTTTTACTTGCCTATTTCATTTTTAAAAATTTTGTGTAATCTGGTACCAGTAAAATTCTATTATTTTTTGGAAATTTGATAGCATACTTTAATATCTTTTTTCTTCTGTATTTTCCTTTTCCTTGTTTTCTTCTTTTTTCCCTCCCTGTCACCTTCAGTATTTTTTTTTTTTTTAGCTTTTGTATGAAATGAATAGTATCTATTTTGTGTACTGTTCTGTCTGGCACACAGCAAATATTTAATACATATCTTTTGAATGCTACTAATGAAACAGAACTATTTTGACAAGTATTCCATCCCTTTTGAGTGTTTGTAATTATATTAATATAGCAATTAAACTAGAAATAATTTAATTTTGCATGAACTTCTAATTTGTTAACTAATTTGATACACTAGTGCTTTATTAAAATTAAAAAAAAATTTTTTTTTTAAATTTTGTATTGGAGTATAATGAGTTAAAACAATGTTGTAAACTAGTCCTTTAAATGTTTAGAGTTTAACTGTTACTGATTATACAATTTAGGGGAAAAAAAATTACCTTCTTAGAAAATGCTTAATATAAACAGAATTCTTGCACTATTTTTTAAAAATTTCACAGTTTCCTGGATATTTGCAGGATTCTGAAATTAATGATGTTTCCTGACAACTCTAAGGAAGTTTATAAGTAAATATTTATTTATTACCTTTAAATGGACTTTATTATTTCATCACGTCTAGCTTTTCATTAGAATAAAATTTTGCTTTTGTTTTTGCTAGGAATGTTACAGTTACCTATCTCAGGAGATTGCTTAGAAAGAAAAATGATGTCATAGAGAGCATTTATTTATGGGAGAGCATTAAAGAAGCAGCATAAATATATGGACTTTGTCTATGACAAGAACTGCTACTTGGGTGTCATGGAGATTATTCCTAGGGTTGCTCCCTTTGCCATGGGTTTCCCTGCTGGTCACTGCTTGGGCCATAGCCACTGCCAGTGACCTCCCTGGCAACTGTGGCAGTGAGCTGGGCTGCCACGGCAGTGAGAGGCAGAGACCATGGCCAAGGCAGCATCCTCTGGATGCTTCCCTTGATGACAGACAGGGATCCTAACTCTGTTAACCCGAAGACATTTAAAATGGTAACTAGTCCCAGATTCTGCATTGTTCACTAATCCTATATCCCCTGTTGATTTGATGTTATTCAAAGAAAAATACGGAGAAGGCAATGGCATCCCACTCCAGTACTCTTGCTTGGAAAATCCCATGGATGGAGGAGCCTGGTAGGCTGCAGTCCATGGGGTCGCTAAGAGTCGGACACGACTGAGCGACTTCACTTTCACCTTTCACTTTCATGCATTGGAGAAGGAAATGGCAACCCACTCCAGTGTTCTTGCCTGGAGAATCCCAGGGACTGGGGAGCCTGGTGGGCTGCCGTCTATGGGGTCGCACAGAGTCGGACACGACTGAAGCGACTTAGCAGCAGCAGCAGCAGCAAAGAAAAATAGAAGAAGAATACTCTCTAGAGAAACAGAGGAATTCTCCAGCACATTTAAAATCCATGAATTTCCTCATTCTTGTATTCACGAGGAACATTTCTACATTCTGGAAAATCTAGTGAATTGGTATCAGTATTTAAATTGATTTTGATACTTATAAGTGGCTTATAAGACAGAAATAAAGGTATTGAAGTTTTTGAGGTAGGGACTGTAATTAAATAATAGAATCTACCCTCCAGTTATGAGATCAACCTGATTTTCAGATGCAGTGTTAATGCTTCTGTTTCTGTAAAGTAAAGCTCCATTTGGGTGTCTCAGCAGTAAGGAACCCACCTGCAATGCAGAAGACATGTGTTTGGTCCTGGGTTGGGAAGGTCCCTGGAGGAGGGCATGGCGACCCACTCCGGTATTTTGCCTGGAGAATCCCATGGACAGAGGAGCCTGGAGAGCTACAGTCCATGGGGTCACAAAGAGTTGGCCACCACTGAAGTAACTGAGCATGCATGCACAAAGTTCCATTTAAAATTGTTTTGCCTACTTGTTTACTCTCAATAATTTAGAAAAACATTCTGTGATGTATAAGGACAATGCATATAATTTCTGTATGATTATAGTTTAGTGAGGACCTTATGATGTCCATGTGAAACCAGTGATTAGAAAACGAAATAACAGAATGAAAAGCCAGAGCTTTGCTAAGGCTTGCTAGGAAAAACATGTAATTGCTTCTCCCTCTCTTCCTTAGTGGTTTCTCATTGAAAGTTGAAGCCAAGTTTGTTCTCCCCCACATTTAATTGTCAAACTCATCTGCATCATTTAGATATGTATATATTTTTTTAGTTGGTGGAGGTCTTTATGTTTATAGTATTTCTCTCCCTCTTTATACAGTGAAGAAGTTATGGGGTTATACCAACTCTAAAAGTGCAGGAATCTTTTCTGCCTTGTTTACCTCAGGGTCTCCAGCTCATAGTAGGTGCTCATTAAAAATGTATTGCCTGAATGGTGATCTGGTGTTACAGACTAGAGACAGTACCTCTAAGGAAGAACTGTAATTTACCTAGGGCATTGCACAAAGCATGATAATTGGGGAATTAGAAATGGTATTCTGTTAATTTGGGTGACTAGCTGGATAAGTGAACTTATCTAAGATGACGGAACTAACTTATTCCAGGTAGAATTATTCATTGTGCCTTTCTCCATCACTTACCCCTTGCTAACTGTTTAGAAGCCACACATGATTATTAGTCATGAAAAGAGGCAAACAGGAAACTAAGTAAAAGAGATTTACTAAAATACAATGAATTGTTGCATACAGTTTTAGACATCTAAAAAGGTGTATCTCATTTCTGCCAATTTAATAAGAATTTATATTTTATTGTTGCAATTTTTTTGACATAAACACTCTAGGATTCTGATAAGCCAGTGGACAAAATAAAGCTTTGTCAAATGAAAGTGACTGTTGCTCATCCAGGAATCATGGAAATTTGCAAAAAGAGTGTGTTTACGGCCAATCAGGGGAGACGCTTTGTAAATAAACTCTCCCATAATCGAGAGTTGCCATTTAGTGGGGAAGACTGCCAATTTTACAAAATATTTTAGGCACAAAAGAAAATCTCTTAGGTCCTGTCCTGAAAATGACATGAACATTGTTCCCGTTCCTAAGGTCTGGAGCTGGGCTCTCTTATTTACAAGACGTGATTAGGAGGAGTCTATGCCATTTTAGACTAATGATGTAAGTTGGAGGATATTCATTATGACAAAGTATTTACTGCTTATGAGCACTAATTTCTAATAAATGTTTAGTTTGCTTCTTTTTGTAATGCTGTGGATAGTTGCCTTAAGTGTTATTTGTGAATGAGCATTAAACACAATAACCAGGCAGCTCTTTTTTAAAGACCCAAATTAAAATCCCAGATAAAGACACAATCCTAGATAGATACTGATATAAAATACATTTTGCTGGTAGTTAGTCATCTAATTTGGCAGAGGAATTTGTTTCTGAACAAATTCCTTAAAAGATACAATGACAATAAGCTAGTTGACTAGATTTTTCCCCTTTAACTTTTCATTTACTACTTGGCAAAGACAGTTTGGGACAGATTTCTTTATTTTCTCCTCTGGCCTAAAACAAAAAACCCCCACTTTCCAAACTGTTACCACCAAAGAGTTTATTAAATGGCTGAAAAAGACAGCTGGTCCCACCATCTGTTAAAATTTTTCAGGGGCCAAATAAAACAGGTTACACCTTTAGCCATGCCAAGTCTTGCAATACCCCCTTCCTCTCACAGCCTGGGGAGGGCTAATCTGAATTTCACGCTCTGATTTTGCTATTGCTAATGCTTGAGCTGCTTATGTGAGCTTCTCCTTGTTGCTTCTGTTACCTCTCTTTCTTACTTACAAAGCTATTCTCACATTTCAACGAAGCTTATTTGCCACCATTACCTTACACCTAGAGCTTCTATAGTTATACCCAACAACTAGAAGAGAATGCATAGACACCTAATTTCTGACTTTTCAAGCAAAAGGGGAGAGCCAAAAGTATGTTTCTGTTGTTTTGCAACCATTTTTCTATAAATGCTAATGGAGGTAATTCAGATTTTGGAACAAAGGCTTAGCTCACCACACATTGCAGGTGTGAGAGGGTTGAAACAAAAGAGATGCTAACCCTAATGGTATTTCTTGTCATTAACAATTCTTTGATGTTCACACTGGAGCCTCCCTTTTATCTTTTAGTTTTTCAGCCATCTTTGTTAACACGCAGCTCAATTGAATCTTTTTTTTTCCACCTCCCCCGGCCTTTAAAGACATCTGCAAAATGTTTATGCTAAGTTAGTTTCCACTGCATCTTTTAGTACCAAGGCAAAGTACGATGAGATAAAGCTTGTGAGGTTATTATTAAAACATCAGTAAGTTTCTATCATTAAGCTGAAGGGGAAGATCAATAAAAAGGGAGCACTTAATGTTACTTTAATAAGGATGAGTTTCCTGTAACAGGACTTGGGATTAACTTTAGTATTATAGAAGTTGGCTTTACAATAAGGACATTGCTGTGATGAGAAGAGTTTAATTTGCCTTTACCCAATTAAGCACTTTGCAAATACTCTGGATGTACTTGATCTATTATTTCCTGTTTTATCGAAAGCGTTCCTGATAGAGCATATTTTAAGATTATTTGACTATAGCTTTTCCTTCCTTCAACATCAGTCCCTGGCAGACTGCCAGACTGTCTAAGGCCGGTTTCCCTCCGTCTGTCCTTCTGTCCATTTAGGATTGGAGGAGGGAGGAGGTGCGATGATAGAGAGTAGAAATGCAGCTCTAAGAAAAGTTTAACTTGCTTTGATGACAGCAAAAAAGTAGGGAACAGTCAACATTACATAATATACCCGTAACATATCATCCTAAGCTATTCAGAGGCGGGATCTGCAGCTACCCAGTGGGTGCAAAGTAGAATCATATGTTTCACACCAAAATTGTTTGGCTGACCTTACCATTCGTTAGTACATTTTGCATTGTTTTGAATAAAGCAGTAATGTTTATTAATTGTGTCTTAATTAACTAATACAGCTTTTCTTTTAATTGCTGGACAAGACAAAACGTTTAACTAGTTAACTGTTCAACCAGTATAAGTGCTGATCTCTCTGGACAGTTTATTTGTTTTCACCCGAGGACTCATTTTTGGCAGATATTAATTTGGAGCTAGGTTAATACTGCTGTTCACAACTATAATAAATGTGGCAGCTCCCTCAGCCTTTTATATATAGTTCAGCCCCAAATGTCAAATGCTAGGGAGCAGATAATAAGAAAAGATAAAATACAAATTAATGTTAACAATGTATCTATTTTATGATTTTCCTCTCATATTATTTAATAATTCTTAGCATTTATATGATGCTTTTCATCTTCAAAGCACTTTACAAATGTTAGCTAATTAACCACGAGGTAATGAGGCCTGGATAATAATGCTGCAGTACATTTTCTCTAGCTCAGACTATAAAGTAGAAATGGAGACGTATGTATTCATACATTAAAAAAACTAACAATAGGTGGTCTTAGAGATTTTTCTGAGTTCGAGACTCAGCCAGTTTATCTTCTATGTACAACTTATGTCTCTCTTTAAAATATCTTGAGCAACTCAGATGCTCATGAATTGTATTTCCCATCTGGCAGATGGTTGGCAAACTTGCTTTCATCTTAGCCTTGTCTGTTCTTATTCCTTGTTATTTTCACCTGGAGCTCTCTCCTCTTATCCAATAACAGAGAAAAGTCCAAAGGGAAGGACATTCACTATTAAGAATTAGGGACAAACAATCATCTGTTCTTCCCCCAATTTTCTGTGTTCTTTTCCATGTGTTTCCCATGTAGTTTTCAGCTTGTGGACTACACACTGAAACATTTGTGTTATTTTATACTTTAGTATAAGGCGCTAGTACAGGTATATTTCATTACTTTAGAATGGATGTATATTTGTGCTATGGACAGTCTGACTTTGTATAAGGCCTAAATTATATAGCTTTTCAAATGGTAAGCATACTTTATTCAATATAAAGTACTACTCTCTAATATAAAATGGACTCCAGTAAGGAAAACTGTTCCCAATAAAAGCACTGTAGTTCATAGCTGACTTCCATTAAAAACTAATAAACACTATAAAAACATAAAAACACAGTTTTATGAGAATGGAGAATGAATGAATTACTGCACTCAGGCTCTGAGGACAGGTCTTATTTTCCTGAATCTTTAATATGGAAAAGCCACTAAAGCAAATAAGACTCTTCTTATTCATGAATAAGATCTTGAGAATTCAGAGGGAATTTTATTTGAACCACATAAAGTCTTATATATTCTAAGTCAGGGAAATTTAATTTAGCAAGCAGTTATCCTATTTGTTAAAGGTTTTCCACTCTTTTTCCTATGAATTACGGTATGGAGCTATGTCTACAGAGCCCAAACCCAAGACTGATAAATTGAGGTTTCAATCTGGGAACTCTGTCCTCCTGAGACTTGGGGAACATGCTGATGCTACTGGAAAAAGCCAAATAATGATGGGTGTGTCACAGACCACAATCGTCCGAAGGACAACTGAATTTTTTCACTTTTCAGTCTATTTCTGAAGTCCTGAAATCCAGTATCAGCCTGTCTGCCTTCACAGTAATAATAGATCACCAAAGAGAAGAATCAATTGCTAAGATTCATTGAATCTGGTTCTATAAATGTCTTAGTGATATGGCCTCTTGACCAAACTAGCACTAGCTGACACAGTACACATAAAATGTACCATTATTGTAGGATTGGTTTCCCCAAAAACAAATGAATTATACATTTAACTTGCCATCACATAATGTGATCAACTGGAGCTTTCAATATGATGGTCATGGGGAAGTGTTTCTATTATGAATCATGACCTTGTCCCCAGCCTTTTATTCCTAAGGATACCCGTAGTGTGGTGTGTTATTTTGATGACTCCAGTCTTCAGATAGGGGTCGGGGAGAGGTCAGGTAGGACAAGAAGTGAAATCAAGACTAGTTTTTCACATCAGTGACAAAACCTACCCCCTTGTCTACTTGCTAGGGGAAAGGAGTGAACCCCAGTGAAAACAAGAACTGAACCAAGTTTTTTTATACTATTTCAATTAAATCTATCAAACATTTCCTTGCTGACTGATTTTGCTTCTGTTGAGAGGATCATCACCACATATAACAAGAAACTAACCTGATCCAAAATGCATAGGCTTGTCTGCAGTAGTTATTAAGTGTATACTGACAGAAATACCCTGTGGAGGCCTTGTAGAACTTCAAACTCTTACAGTATTTAATAAGAATTATTTCTTGTTATATCTAGCTTGTAAGTATAAATAATGGGGAAAAGATGTGAATTTGCTAATAATTTTTTAAAGGTGCTAAGTCACCCAAACATATTAAATATAAACAGAATAAAGATGTTAGAATAGTAGTCAGTAACTGGAGAGACCTAGTGTACTGAATAGGTGCTTCAGTGGTTTGATGGTTGTTGATTGGCAGGATCCAAATCTGGAAGTGAATGTAGGATGCTGGATTTCAGGACATAAAGTCTTGGGATTTCATGCTGGTTCAGGAAAAGCCAAGGAAGCTACTGATTGAGGGTCCTTGGAAACCCAGGCGTAGGCCCCATGGAGGAGCCCAATGCCCTCACTGGACAGATGAAAAAACTACAGTTTTAAAGAGATTCTGTCCCAGCTCCTACCCTCTTTGTCCTCTTTGACCATGTTTTCTCCCCTCTTTTCTGAAGGGTGCTTGGTGAGCTGCTAAGCACCCCATAGTGCCTTCCTCCTTCCACAGTCAATGATCAGTTAGTTATCTGTTTTATCAACAGTGTTTTTTAGCTTAGGTTCTAGCAGTCAGAACTACTGCCTATGGCTGCCTTTGCATAACACACCCCAGACTTTTTACTGCCTGTCAGTCTCCAAAAAGTTTGTTTTTCTTGGTTCCTTGCTTTAGTACCAGCTCTCAGAAGTTAGCACATCTGAGAAACTAATCACAACAGAAATGTAGATTGTGACAAGAGAGTTTAATGCACCCTTCTTTTGGATAAAAGATGGCTTAGGTGGTCTTCAAACAGAAGGCTCACCATCATCTTTCCCATTGTTTTGTTAATTTTCACCAAGAAATCCAGGATATCTCTGCAAATTCCTGCTGAGGCTATTCCACACTGCCTCCAGACATTCAGTAATTTCATATTTCATAAGTTAATAGCTGTCTGAAGCTTCAAGTTTTTTTCAAATACTGCCCCATTGGACTGTGCTGAACATTTCCACACCTCAGTTTCCTGTAAAAATGCTACTAATGATGATGATAACATCTATCTAACAGATTACTGTGAAGATTAAATGGAGCATTAGGGGGTAAAGCCCAAGATTTGGCATATAACGGGTACTCAATACATGCCAGTTCAATTATTCTCAGATAAAGATTAAATGAAAGCATCGGGATATTATATATTAAACTGCATTTTGGCTATCTGTCCCAGGTGGATCGTCATTTAACTACCAATGTACCTTAAAGGACAGTGAAATGCAGGCTGCATGGCTCCTGGAAAGAACTTGCTTATAGGACTCTGATACATCTGGATTGCCTATTGCTCCTTCCTCCTAGCTCTCTGACCAGGGTCAGGTAACCTTTCTGAGCTTTCGGTTTATACTTTTCACCTACTTAACATAGCTGGTGTGAAGATTTGATAGGAGAACGCCAGTGAAATTGTGTTAAATAAATGCACTAAATATTTAAATTTCAAAAATGGCTTTAGATGTCCTCGATTATATCTGTAAATATCTGTGAAGTTGTTGCCAGGCACTAGGTCTGGTATCAACATCTTATACATTTGGAGAGTTAGAGAAATATTTTTGGAAAGAAGAACATCTCTTTTCTAAGAGATATCTGTTCCGTGTACAAGTGAGGCAGATCTTAGACAGTATGACATAACCAGGAAGCCTGACAGTTTGGTACAAAGAGCCTAGAACACAGAATAAATTGACTTAGATTCTTTCCTCTACTCTGTCACTGCCTCCCTGTGTGACCCCAGGGCAAGTCCCTGGACCTCTGCTCTGTCATCTGTGAAAAGAGTAGATTGGCCTAGAGATTTTCTAAGTCTTAATAACTATCCCAAAATAGAACCTTTGTGCGTACAGGGCAGTGACATGTCATTTTTATGTCCCGAAGTCTAGCAAGTGACATTCAACTATCCGGTGATGTCAAGGAAGGTTAATTTGTAGAAATATTTTCTTGGCAAATCAAACCTCTTTTGTTGTTTTATTTTGTTCCCTTCCTTTTGTTTTGAACTGTATGTGGCTCAGTAAATCTACAAGAGTGTGTGAATGAAGAAAACATTCTGTGTGACTCAAAAGACTAGCATTCTTTGCTGGCTGGTTTGGAGAACAGTAAACAGTAGAGGTTTACGTAAGTGGGAAACATTATGCAACTAAATAAATAAGCACAGGCTCTCCCCAGGTTGTCACTGGTTCATGTAATGTCGTGTGTAAATGCACAAAATCCTTCTCTACCTTAACATAAGTTTTTTACAATGAAAGCCTGATTTGACTGGGCACTTCAATAAAAATAGCCAAACTGGTGTTTACGCATAGCTGGGTCAGTCTTTCAACCAATTAGCCTGATCAATAACTAGTCTGACTTTATTGAGAGGTCCTCAATGGATCAAATGATTTAAACCACTGGGTCTTATTAGACACAGTACTGTGAGCAAGTCATGGATACAAATAAGAAAATATTTAAGAGGAAATATCTCAACATCCCTTTAAAATTTCTACTTCACACAAGGAAACCCTCCTGCGCTGTTGGTGGGAATGTAAACTGATACAACCACTATGGAGAACAGTCAGGAGGTTCCTTATAAAACTAAAAACATAGCTACTATATGACCCTGCAGTCCCACTCCTGGGCATATATCCAGAGAAAAACATGATCTGAAAGGATATATGCACCCCAGTATTCATTGCAGCACTATTTACAATAGCCAAGACATGGAAGCAACCTAAATGTCCACCGACAGAGGAATGGATAAGGAAAATGTGGCACATATATACAATGGAATATTTCTGCTGAGTGACTTCAGTCGTGTCCGACTCTATGCGACCCCATAGATGGCAGCCCATCAGGCTCTGCCTTCCCTGGGATTCTCCAGGCAAGAACACTGGAGTGGGTTGCCATTTCCTTCTCCAATGCATGAAAGTGAAAAGTGAAAGGGAAGTCGCTCAGTCGTGTCCGACTCTTAGCGACCCCATGGACTGCAGCCTACCAGGCTTCTCCGTCCATGGGGTTTTCCAGGCAAGAGTACTGGAGTGGGGTGCCATTGCCTTCTCCGAATGGAATATTACTCAGCCATTGAAAATAATGAAATAATGCTATTTGCAGCAACATGGATGGACGTAGAGAGTGTCATACTGAGTGAAGTAAGTCAGACAGGGAAGGAAAAATATGATATGACATCACTTATATGGAATCTAAAAAGAAATGATACAAGTGAACTTACTTACAAAACAGAAAGAGACTCCCAGACTTAGAAAACCAACTTATTGTTGCTGGGGGAAAGGAATAGTTAGGGAGTCTGGAAACGTCATGTACATATTGCTATATTAAAAATGGATAACCAACAAGGACGTATTGTATAGCACATGAAACTCTACTCAATGTTATGTGCCAGGCTGGATGGAAGGGAGTTTTGGGGGGAAATGGATACATTTATATGCACGGCTGAGTCCCTTTGCTGTTCACCTGAAACTACCACAACATTGTCAATCAGCTATACCTCAATACAAAATAAAACATTTAAAGTCTGAAAAAAAAGCTTCTACTTCACACAAATTTGACTTAGGATGAAGACTATCATAATTCAATAATAGCTACATAGCAAAGGGGTCCCATATGTAAATAAAAAAGAAATCCCCCAAAATTTATTTTAGGAAATTGTCTCTGAACTTTGAAAAAGATTTTATATATATATATATATATATATATATATATATATACATATATATATACACACACACATATACATATATACACATGCACACATATATATACATATATATATACACACACACATATATATACATACACACATATGTGTATGTATATATATATGATATAATAATCTCTTCCTCTTGAAGGTTATGTTACTTGTTATCAGGGAACTGGCATTAAATAACTTATGAAATCCCACAAAGCAACATTAACAGTATGAAAAACCAACACTCACAGCCCTGAACAAACCACTTTTCAATGACTGCTTTGATGTCTAGGGCAGTCTAGTTATTACAATGATTTTTCACTTTTGAACCTCACCTATTTCATTAATAAAAAACTAAATCTCTCCCATTTTCACTCTAAATCTCAATTCTACTCCTTCTCTGCAGTCTCTGATTGCTTCCATCCTAAAAATCTGGATAATCCTACAATCTTCTTGAATTAACTTTCTATCCTTTTCCTTCTTTTTCCTACTAAGCTTCTGGAGAAGTGGTCAGCTGCCACAGGAAACTAAAGTGACTGTCCCAGACATCCAGTTAATAAATTACAGAGCAGTTCCAGACCTTAACCTGTTTCTTCTGCATGGGGTCATCTTTAATTTATCCCTCCCTATCCCTTCCTTCCCTATCCCCTACCACTCAACACATAAATGACGTTTTTGCAGGAGGTATTGGTTTCATACCCTTTCTACTCTCCTTCCATACTCTCACTCAGGTGCATGCTCGTGTGCTAAGTCGCTTCAGTTGTGTCTGACTCTGTGCAACCCTATAGACTGTAGCTCTCCAGGCTTCTCTGTCCGTGGGATTCTCCAGGCAAGAATACTAGAGTGGGGTGCTATGCCCTTCTCCAAGGGATCTTCCAGATCCAGGGATCCAATACATGTTTCTTACATCTCCTGCATTGACAGGCGGGTTCTTTACCACTGACACCGCCTAGGCCTTTGCTGCCTTTTGCTGAACTAACACGTAAGACTTCCAGCTGATCTTGCTGCTCACTTCTCCCCTTTACACTACTGCCAACAAGCCTTTGCCAAATCCCAGCTCTGTTTATGGCATTTCTCTGAACAAAGTCTCCAGTGGTTTCTTTTTGCCAGTAGAGTACAGACTCCCTAGCACAACATTCAAAGTTCTCTATAATCAATGTCTCTAGTTTTACCTATTATATATGTTCTATGCACTAATCAAACCAGAAAAGAACCTGAATTTTCCTGCTGCTTCACTATTCAAGATTCAGGATGAATACTGATACCTTCATGAAACATTCCTTTAGGTTCTATCCTCTAATATTACTACTCTGCCATTTCCTAATAAATATTTATCCATGTGTCACATTTTCCTTTCTATATTGTAAGCTCCTAGATCAGCTCAATAATAGTGTCTTGAAACAGTAATATCTGGAGGTTTATTTTTTAATTTTATATAAAATCATTTATTTTTAATAATAGTTCAAATTCATTGAACTGTACACTTTAAAAGCGTGAATTATATGGTATGTGAAACTTATCTCAATAAAGCTGTCATAAAAATGGAAGTTCAAATACTAATATTTGTAAATAATTTAAAATCATTTACATAATTTTAAGCAGAGCACTGGGTTTCCCTATTGCTCAGATAGTAAAGAATCTGCTTGCAATGCAGGAGACCTGGATTCAATCCCTGGGTCAGGAAGATCCCCTGGAGAAGGGAATGGCAACCCAGTCCAGTATTCCAGCCTGGAGAATTCCATGGACAGAGGAGCCTGGTGGGCTATGGTCCATGGGGTTGCAAAGTGTCAGACACTCTTGAGTGACTAACACTTAAGTAGGAAAAGTTACAACAAAGCAAATAAAGCATTCACACATTTGTTCTATTTCTTGAGATCTCATTTGAAGTGAAGTGAAGTGAAGTGAAAGTCTCTCAGTCGTGTCCAACTGTCTTCAACCCCATGGACTCATCCACGGAATTCTCCAGGCCAGAATACTGGAGTGGGTAGCCTTTTCCTTCTCCAGGGGATCTTCCCAACCCAGGGATCGAACCCAGGTCTCCTGCATTGCAGGTGGATTCTTTACCAGCTGAGCCACAAGGGAAGCCCGAGATCTCATTTAAATGGCAGTAAAGAAGAACTGAAAAGAATAAATGCAAATTTGTCATGGGAATAAACTCAAAGACGGAATTGTCAAGGGAAATGATTTTAACATATTTCTGGAAGATGAAAAGTGGAAAAAGAAAGTATCTGCTTCCAGTCATTAAGAAATAGGTAATTCAAACTGCCTTTCTTTGAGGTCAAATAGTAAATTAAGAAAAAAAATTTTAAAATACCTAACTAAAGGCACTGGAAAGCTAGCAAGAGAGTAAAGAAATACTGAACCAAGGTCTAGGAGAAGACAGCAATTCTAAGAGGATAGCTCAGCACTGGGGGTAACTTTTCTTCTGGGAGACATTTGCCAATTCCAGAACAGGCAACTAAGAAGAAGAGGCTGTTAGGTTGAGCAGTGTGGGGCCAATGGGACAAAAGTTGGACTCTTAAACATCTAACCTCCAACACATGCACACATACTCTGACTTGGATTGCAAAGAGCTCCCCTCTAGCAGATAGGGAACCAGATGCAGCTGCTCTCACAGGGACTGCAGGTCCATTTCCAACCGTCCCAGACTCTGAAGTTGGATTAAAGTTGTCCTGATTTATTCATGCCCCAGCAAATATTACTGCCTTATGGAGGAAGAGAATACTATTCTGAGCCTTCAATTACCTTTACAAACAACTTTGTACATATAATTTCCATCATGAAATAAATAATAACTAAGACAGGAAGAAAATATGAATGAGAACCATATCTAGTAAAACTGTTGGAAACCAAAGAGAGGGGAAACCATAAAAGCAGCCATGGAAAAAGACAGATTACCTTCAAAAGAACAATTTGGCTAAAGCTGACCTTTCAACAGATACAATGAGAACCAGAAGATAAAGTGTTGTCTTTAAAGTTCTAAGAGAGAAAAAAAAATAAAGTTCTACGAGAAAATAACTACCAATATAGCATTATACACTAATCAAAAATATCCTTCAAGAACTAAGGTCAAATAACGATATTTTCAGTTGAACAAAACCTTATAGCAGCAGACTCACACTAAAGGAAACTCTAGGCAGAAGGAATCAGATTCTAGAACAGAAGGTCAGAGATGTGGGAAAAAATGAACAGACATGAAAACAATAATAATGTCTTGTGGGATATAAAATACGTGTTAAATTAAGATACCTCATAACAGTGGGAATATAGTCAAGGAATATGATCAAAAGATAGATAGATACTGTGAATAGTGTTTTAAGGTCCTTGGATTCTTGCATTATCTAAGAAGAGGGTATAAGTAGCCTAAGTAATATTAGATTTTGATAAGTCAAGGGTACACACTGTAATTTCTTGGGTAACTGTAAGAGAACGATAAAAGTGTGTGTGTATATGCCTAATAACATAGCCTCAGAATGTAAAAAGAAAAAAATTGACAAAAATAAAAAGGAATAGGCAAATTCACAATCACAGAGGGAGATTGTAACATATTTCTCTTAACAACTAACAACTAACAGAAGCAGTCAAAAAATCAGTAAGAGTGGGAAGATGACAACTGTCAAACTTGAACTGCTGCTGCTGCTGCTGCTAAGTCACTTCAGTCATGTCCGACTCTATGACCCCATAGACGGCAGCCACCAGGCTCCCCCATCCCTGGGATTCTCCAGGCAAGAACACTGGAGTGGGTTGCCATTTTCTTCTCCAATGCAGGAAAGTGAAAAGTGAAAGTGAAGTCGCTCAGTCGTGTCCGACTCTTAGGGACCCCATGGACTACAGCCCACCAGACTCCTCCTTCCATGGGATTTTCCAGGCAAGAGTACTGGAGTGGGGTGCCATTGCCTTCTCCGAAATTTGAACTACTGTGTATAAATTAAAGGCTGTAGAACACACCTAATTTTAAAGTATATATGGACTATTTATAAAAGTTTTATTCCAAAAATCATATGCTAAGCCATGGGCAGGAGGAGAAGGGGATGACAGAGGATGATGGTTGGATGGCATCACCGACTCAATGGACATGGGTTTGGGTAGACTCTGGGAGTTGGTGATAGATAGGGAGGCCTGGCGTGCTGTGGTTCGTGGGGTCACAAAGAGTTGGACACGACTGAGTGACTGAACTGAAAGTCTCAACAAATCATAGTAAATTAATTCTTTGGCCATAACACAATTAAGCTAGGTTCAAAAACAAAAAGAAGAGAAAATGCCTGTATGTTTAGAAATTAATAAATAAAATTCCAAAAATCTTATTTAAAAAAGATTATAAAAGGAATGAAAATGTTTTGAGCCCAACAGAAAAAAATGGGCTTCCTTGGTAGTTCAGCTGGTAAAGAATCTGCCTGCAATGCAGGAGACCCTGGTTCAATTCCTGGGACGGTAAAGAATCCAGTGCAATGTGGGAGACCTGGGTTTGCTTCCTGGGTTGAATCCCTGGGTTGGGAAGATCCCAGAAGGGAATGGCTATCCACTCCAGTATTCTTGTCTGGACAATTCCATGGAAAGAGGAGCCTGGGAGGCTATAGTCCATGAGGTCGTAAAGAGCTGGACATGACTGAACAACTTTCACTTTCAATAATAAAAAATACTTGTATGTTGCTGCTAATTTTATACTTAGAGGGAAGTGATAGCTTAAATGAATATATTAGAAAGGAAGTCATAAAATTCTAAAAAGTTAGGAAAAATAACAGCAAATTATATCAAAGAAAAGATATAATAACTATAGCAGGAAAAGTTTGTAAAATAGAAATCAAATAGATACTAAAAAGGATGAACAAAATCAAAAGTTGTGTTCCTTAAAAGACTAATAAAATTGACAAACCTGAAAAGACTACTCAAGGAAAAAGAGAGAGAACACAAGTTACCACAAATGAAAAAGTAGACCTTTACTGTAGATTCTACAATATAAAAAATATCTTAAGATAGTTTTTGAACAATTCTAAACAAATCTGAAAAATGTAGAAGAAATGGACAAATTCCTTGAAAAAGGAAACCTACCAAAACTGACAGAGAAAGAAATAGAAAATATGAATAGTCATTTAATAAAGAAATTTATTCCATAATTAATATTTTCCCTTATAAAAAATTGTAGGCACAAACAGCTCCCTTAGTAAATTAAAAAAATTTTAAGAAGGGATTATTGTCATGCTTATACCAACTATTCCAAAGAAAGACAGATTGGATATTATGAGAATTAAAATTTTACATGCCAATTTTATCATGAGCAGAGCTATAAAAATTTTTTTAAAAAATGAACAAATCAAATGCAGCAATATGTAAAAGGATAATACAACCTGATAGAGTTGTATATAAGAATGCAGATTTATTCACATTAGAAAATCAGCATAACTCACTATTTATCAAAATAGAGGAGAAAATTCATAGGTAATTTAAATACACACAAAAACCAAGTATTTGATAAAATCAAACATCTCCTTATAAAGAAAAAACTCTCCTACATATAGAAGAGATAGCAATCATTTGGTAAAATACTGAAAGTTTTCCCTTTGAGATTGGGGAAAAAATAAGAGTCTTACTGTTAACCCTCCTAATTACTATTGTATTGGAAATCTTAGCCAGGTCAGTATGGCAGATTGATTATAAACATGATTCCATTTTCTGTCTCTCCGTGTACATGCCTTTTGTGACATATCTGACTTTGAAGCATATCTCCCATCAAGAGATAGATTCTATTTATCCACCTCAAATCTGGGCTAGCCTTGTATTTTGCTTTGGTTTAAAGAATGTGGTGGAATTGACAATGTGCCAGTCCTTAAGAGGCATCTCTCTCTTTTGGAGACAGACACTGCCACTGGGGATAACAGCAAACTGAAGGATGAGACCACAGTGAATAGAACTAAGTTAGCCCACCTGTCCCTGCTGTGGCTCTAGATATGTAAGGAACCCAGCCAACATCAGTAAAGCTGCTTAGCTGACCTGCAGCTAATTTCAGATGCACAAGTGGGCCCTGGCAAGAACAGCTCAAATAACAGAAACATTCAGCTAACCCATAGACTTGTGAGAAATATGTGGTTGATTTGGGGGTTTACGGTGCAGCAATAACTAATTGAAACAGGCAGTGAGTCAAGAAAAAACAAAGTATAAATATTGAAAAGGAAGAAAAAGTCTATAATTATTTGCAGAGGGTCTAACTGTATATGCAGAAAATCCAAAAATATCCATAGACTTGTGAGAAATATATGGTTGATTTGGGTGGTTTACAGTGCAGCAATAACTAATTGAAACAGGCAGTGAGTCAAGAAAAAACAAAGTACAAATATTGAAAAGGAAGAAAAAATCTATAGTATTTGCAGAGTGTCTAACTTTATATGTAGAAAATCCAAAAATATCTACAGATACATTATTGGAATTAATGAGTAAATTTGGCCATGTTGATAGATCTCAAGTGCAAAATATCAACTGCATTTCCATATAAGGACAATGTCTTAGTCTGTTCAGTCTGCTATGGCAGAATACCATAGACTGGGTAGCTTAAACAACAGAAATTTCTCTCTCACAGTTCTGGAGGCTAGGAAGTCCAAGATTAGGGTGCTGACAGATTTGGTGTCTGGTGAGAGCCTGCTTCCTGATTCATAGGCAGCTACCTTTTCACTGTATCCTTACATGCAGAAGAGGCAAGCAAGCTCTCTGGGATATGTTTTATAAGGGCATTAATTCCATTTATGAGGGCTCTGTTCTCATGAAAGTGAAAGTGAAGGTCGCTCAGCCATGTCCAACTCTTTGACCCCATGGACTATACAGTCCAGGGAATTCTCCAGGTCAGAATACTGGAGTGGATAGCCTATCCCTTCTCCAGAGGATTTTCCTGACCCAGGAATCAAACTGGGGTCTCCTGCTTTGCAGGCGGATTCTTTACCAGCTGAGCTACCAGGGAAGCCATGACCTAATCACTTCTTAAAGGTCATGCCATCAAATAAATTGGGGATTAAGGTTTCAGCATACAAATTTTGTGGGGACATAAACATTTAGTCCATAGCAATCAACTAATAGAAATTTTTAAATAAAAATTACATATGGTACAAATTACATATGGTACATAGGAATACAACTGACAAAATATGTATAAGATTTCTCACATAAAACTCTAAACCATTATTGAGAGAAGAAATAAATAAGTAGAAGGATATATCATGTTCATGGATTAAAAAATCCAATATTGTATACATGATAATTCCTTCTAAACTGACTTATAGACTCAAGATAATTCCAAAGAAATCCCAACAGGTTTTATTTCCTCTAGAAGTTGACTAATTCTACAATATACAAAGGGACCAAACTAATCACAGGTGTTTTGGAGAAGAAAAACAATGTTGGAAGATTTGCTCTGCTATATACTAAGACCTATTATCAAAGTATGGCATTTAAGGTAAGGATAACAGATAGATCAATGGAACAGAATAGAGTATCTAGAAACAGGCTCATGAACACTTGGTTTATATAAATAGTAGTAATTTAGAACAGCAGGAAAAGGATAGCCTTTTCCTTAAATGGGGCTGAGACAACTATCTATTACAGAAAACCTGAAAATTGACCCTTACTTTCCACCATCCACAAAGTCAATTCTGTGTGGGTTGAAGATCTAAATGTGAGAGGCAAAGCAATTAATGCTTCCTGAAGATACTAAAGATATCTTTATGACCTTGTTAAGTAAAAGATTCTTAACAGGCTATAAAAGAGCACTAATCAAAAAGGAAAAGATTGATATGTTGTACTATGTTAAAGTGACAAACTTTTTTTCAATCAAAAGGCTTTTTAAGAAGAAGAAAGGGCAAGCCACCTAGTTGAGGAATTATTTGCAACACGTATAACTAACAATGTGTAATACATTCTTCAAATTAAAGGAAAAATAGTCAATGAATAAAAAACAGACACGTAGCAAAAGGAGATATCTAAAGTGGCCATTAAACACATATAAATATTCTCCATATCATTATTAGTCAGCAATGTGTGAGCTATAATCACAGTAAGACCCTACTATATACTTGTCAGAGTGCTCATATGAAGAAGACTGATCACAGCAAGAGCTGGTGAGAATGCAGAACAATGGGAGTTTTCTTATACTACCAGCATGGCTAAATTGGTACATCACTTAGGAAAAAAGTTAGGCATCATCTCCTGAAGTGAGGGTATGTGTACCTTAGGATCCTGTAATTCTAATCCTAGGTATATAGCCAATAGAAAGGCATGCAAATATAAATAAGAGACATATACAGTAATGTTGTGGTAGCAATTTGCAAAACAGACCCAGATTGGAAACAATTCATATTTGTCTATCAAAAGTAGAATGGCTAAATAAATTATGGCATAATTATATCCTGGAATACTATACAGTCATGAAAATGAATGAACTACATTTACATCCCATAACACAGATGAACTTCACAAATATAACATTGAATAAAAAGAACAAGGCCCTCTCAAATTACATACTACATGATTCCATTTATATACAGTTTCTCAAATCTATCTATAAAAGATAAAACCTAACTGTAGTGTTTAGGGATACATGTAAATGGTAAAACTATGACGAAGATCAAGAAGTATTTACCATAATGTCATGAGAGTGCTTCTTTTTGGGGAGGGAGGTGGGGGTGGTAGTGATTGGGAAGGAGGCTTCTAGGGTGCTGACAGTGTTCTGTTCCTGACTGTAGGAGTGGTTACATAGATACTCGCTTTCTGATAACTTATTGAGCTAAGCCTTCTGATTTGTGCCTATTTCTGTATATGTACTATATTTAAAAATTAAGTTTAGAAAGGAGATGGAGGCATATCTGCAGATGAACCAAAATGGAGGAAGAAACAGTAGCTCAGAACATGAACACCAATGGTTTCCATGAAGTTTTAAAACTACTGTTCTACTATTCTTGGAATTATTTCTATTTTGCCCAAGGATCATTATTCTATCTGTTTTGATATTATCCTTCAGTCTTCTGGTTTTCTTCATGCCAGGCATTCTCACAGAGCTACTATCTGAAGTCAATGGCACAAAAAATAGGTATTTAATTACATAATTTAAAGTTTAAAAGGTAATCAACAACAATTTAAACACAAAATTGTAAGCACTGGAAGAAGAGAGGGGTGAAGAAATTGACATAAATGCACATCTTTCATAGAGGGGAGAGTAGATATTGTCTAAAATGACAAATCAACATCAAAGCAAATTATTCAGAGACATGATGGAAACCATTAAAAGAATTAGAAATAATTTTTAAAAACGACTGCTTCTGGGAGAGGGACTAAGTTTGGGGCATCGAGAAGAAGAATGCTCTCGACTGTTTGACTTTTGCTTTGGTTTTGCTATATGCACATTACCTTCATAAATCTAGTAAGACATCTATGAGATTCCAGTTTGCATCATTCTCATCTAAAGATTTAAGAATGCTCTTTGAGTTTGTGGCATTATAACTAGTCAAAGAGTAACATCTGTAGTCTGTCTTCTCTATGCAGTGACTGATAATGAGCAGCATTTCTAAAGTACTGTCAGGAGCTATGATATTACCGAAGCAGTTATTCTGTGTGACCAGATATTTTAGAGCTTCTGAATTATGATTTTATAATTACTTCTATTTCCTTTTAAACTTTATTTATGGATATATTTTAATTAGAAACAAGCCTGTGTATACAATTGTACACAGACAAGTGGGAGATTACGATCATTTATATTCAACAGTTTGAACAGCTAACATTATCAAACCAAAAGTAGATGAATCAATGATGAAAGTGAAATTGCCAAAACTACTCATATTAATAATAATGTTAAAATCTATATATTCTATATACTATATTTTAAACAATAAAATAAAATGCATTTGTGTTTCTGCTCTATTTGCATACCTTATGAACATACATTTAGGGAGAAGATCTGGAAAAAAGATCAAGACTCATTTTTTAAACAGTAAAGTTTAACTATTGAATAATTGGCTCTATTTCTTTTTCTTGTAACATTACAATTTCTGAGATCTTTAAATACCTCATTTCATCATTTGTGTTTGTAAAATGCTTATTAGAACTCTCCCCTTTAAAACTTTGGTAACAATTATTTTTTCTATTTCCTTAAGTATATTTTTGTCAAAATTTAGGTACTCCCATGTGTACTATCTGCCAAATATGTTTAAAGTAGAAAGAATATAAAGAACATCTTTTCTAGAGAAAGGGTCTTATTGGATTTTCATATCACACAGCAGTCTCACATATTGTTTTGCACAGAGTAGTTACTCAAAAGAGTTTGTTGCATTGGATCACACTGAGTCATATATGGTATAATATGATTAAATAGGACTAGTCCAAGCTTCAGTGAAAAATCAGAGCTTATGGTATAAGAAAAGTGATCAATCCTATATCACATATAATTGAAAGTAACTTCAGATATGTTTGTGTAACTAAGTCTCTCCACTCACTCAAGGTGGGCATGTCCTCCCTGTGCTGGGCACTGTGCTAGACTCTGTGGCCACAAAGATGGACGAGACAAGATACTTCCTCTGCAGCTACTCATGGCCCCATGGAGACAGTCAACCAGGGAATGGACAGCTACAAAATGATGTGACACGAATTCTGATGAGTCCAAATTTTCTTTCCAGTTCATTCCTTTCTTTTTACCGTCAAGGTGATGAAGGTGTCTTAGTAAGGTGGAATAAAGAAGCAAAGCTTTATCAGAATAACAACTAGCAGCAGAGGGGTTCATTTGCTTTAAAGGAAGAACCTGAAAGGTTCAGGCTTCTTCCCCTAAGCATGAAACATTATCCTGGCCTCAGAGACCTTGACTGTATCCTTCTGGGATGGGGGCACTCAGCAATGGAGCCCCAACACGGTGGTGAGGCGGGAAGGACAGAAAAGACCAGCAAAAGGAAAGAGGATGCAGTGCAGAGGTGAGGAGGAAAGGGACTCCTGGCTTTTCACAGGGGCAGATTCTGCATGGAACGATGTGGTAGGAAAAATAAAGAAATATCATCAGTGTCCTCAGGTGAGACTGTTACTCTCGTAGATGTTGGGGCATGAATTATGGGTATTGCTGTAGTGGAGGTGTGCTCATGTCCTACAGGGACTCAAGAGATAAGAAAAGGAGGGGTTGCCCAGCTCAGGCTACAGAGCAGATGTTACAGGGGGAGGGGAGAAGGTGATGGAGGTAGGAGAAAATGGTTTGGAATCTGAAAATTGTTCAGTAAGGCTCCAGCACAGACCACATCAAGATCAACCAAAGAAGTTGGTCCCATTGCACCTTTCTTATTAAATGACAGTCAGTGAATTACCATGATTGTTCTTACCCTCAACAGACTTGGGAGGCAGAAAGTATAGCTCAGTGCTGAGCAAAAGATGCCCCTTTTGAAGATGAAGAAAAAAAGAAAGGGTGGACTGAGTTGTCTTCCTCAGGGATAGAGTCCACAGGCGACAGAGATTTGTAATATTCATCTTCTCCATCAAGCACTTTGATTTGGCTGCAACAAAGGAAAGAGTTTCAGCAGAAAAAGAAAACAAGTGCAGCAGTCATCAATGGGGCAGCTAAAATTGTGTGAGTACCTGGAACAGGGCTGGGCCCTCACACTGGGTGGTGGGGCAGAGCTTAGTGTAGCTCAGGGCCTCCCAGCATGGAAACTGGGGTCTGATTCACAAAGCCTTTCACATCTAGGTCACACACTAATAACGGGCCCGATTTAGTGGTGTCTGGAAGTTGTGATCATATTGCAGTTTGATTTTTGTGAATTAACTTGTCTGGCTCCCTCTAGATGAGAAAGTTCCCCTCCTGACCATCTTTAGCTCTCAAACTACTACCAATTACCTATCTCATTGCTATTCTCAATAGAGACGCTAACAGTCACATCAGCCACAAACTCTGTAGTGGCTAATCATTGGGAGAAAATTTCCTCTGTGTACCTTTAAGGCTCAGGAGTAGAGGAATGTGGAGGAAGGAGTATTTGCACAACTGGGGTGCTCTGATTGTGGGAGAGTTTTATATAGCCCAATACATGTCTTGAATTATAAAGACAGTATAATTCCCTGGGATAATTATGAGAAATAACATTTACCTTTTGGTGGCAATTTCAGTCTTTTCAGACAGAATAGATTCAAGTTTTGTATACTTGCTACTGTGAAAAGTAGTTTCCAATGTCAATAATTGTGATGATATCCCCACTGTATATTTTTAGAAGCCTCTCTAGAAAGTTTTGCATTTTCTGAATATCACAAAGGACCCCGTCTGTTTACAGTTGCTTAGAACTAAGAAGACAGATATTTACCCAAGTTTTCTTGGCTTCCTCTTGCTCCCTTGATATTCTAGAGTTCCCTGTGGAGAGGGCCAAGAACACACAGTCAAAGCAAAGCAGCAAGTCGTTAATTTTTAATTCAAAGTGATTTTGTGTTGAATGCAAGCAGATGCTGATAATATCAGAAGTCACAGCATAATTTTTTTGATCAAAGGGCTCAAGTGAGCCTGATGAAGCATGCATCTTGCTCGTCTTTGATAAACCACATCAATTATTCACCGTGAAGGCAGACATCCTGACATGAAAGCAACAGATAAAGAGCCTAAGCACATGTTCAAGACGAGAGTATAAGAGAGTGGGGGTGGGGCTGGAGGGGCTGGAACAGGTATTAATAACAGAATTATTAACTGGAAACAAAGCCAGTGAAACCGCTTTATGGCCACTTTGAACTCACATTTAACTGGTTATAGTACATGGTGTCCTCAGGGCTACTCAACATTTTGGGCTCCTGACATCTTCGGCGAGGTGTTCGCTGCTTCTGTGCAAGACCATTTTCTGAATCTGCAACAGGATAGCAGAACTTTTCTGTCAACTATCTGAGGTATTGGGAAAATTAAGTGTAAAATTGCTCATCACATAAATGCATTTAGCAGAAACCCTGTCCTATTTTAACAGGCAAGTTAGAGCTTTGCTAATATCAGGAGAAATACGCCACACACACACACACACACACACACACACACACACACGGACTGCTAAGTGTAAACAAGGGCAGCTATCAGGGACTTTGCCTTCATCTTTCTTATCTGAGTCAGCAGTCAACAGTGACAGAAGGCAAATTGGTTTGTCCATGCTGGTGAAGTAGAGGTTGGTGGTCAGCCTTTGTAGAGTAGAGAATGCCCTCTTGGTGAGATAGTTAAGGCAATGAAGGCAATCTGGGGCAGTTTGTACCATGTCCTACAGTGAGAGTTCAAAGACATCTGGAGAACACACATTGCTGGGTAGATGAGAAACAAACCTTTTGGTGGGATACATTTTGGAGGCAAAGTGGCTTCAGCTAGTATTTTCTGAAATGCTTTGAACAATGCCACTGATCCATGCAGTCCCTGGAGGTAGTGTAAAGGAGAAGGGGAAAGGATGATTGCTTGATTTCACAGAGCAGCCTCTCTGTCTTAGTCCTGATTTCAGAACCCTGGACCAAGGGTGCACTGGAGATTAAGAAGCCACGTGTACAACGAAGTCATGACTTATTTCTCTTCCAAGCAGGTGCTTTCTGTGAAACCTGCTATCCTTTTGCACTATATCTGAATCAGAATTCAGCAGTTCTAACTTCTTGCCAACACACACACAGACACAAACACACACACAAACACACACACACACACACAGCTGCCATAAAATACTGCTCATGAGTGTCATGGTCTGGAGAAGAGATATCACTTTCCTCAACCAAGGATATGTATACCATAAACTAATTATTTATGAGAGTGATTTGCACTTGGAATCATAGTTTGATTTTATTAGAGATTCTTACTCTACAAGGAAATTCTAGGGGAGTTTTCTAAGTGAAGAATGACTCAGCAAAGACCATTATGAAGAGCAAATTATCAGTTTCCTAAATATGAAGTTTTGCATTTTTTTTTAACTGGAACACATCTATGTTTGAACATGACTATTAGAACCATACAGGGCTTTAGGAACTGTCTGTTCTAAATACCCATTTTTTCACAAAAGGAAACCGAGGCCCATAAATGCGGAATGACTCACTCCAGTTTAAGTGGCAGAGTAGAGACCCAACCCTAGATCTCCTACCTCCTATTCTAGCAGTTAAAAAACTATATCATATTGTCTTAATACAAAATTCTTTTAAAAAGTCAAAGGTCTGCATAAAAGTAAGCTCCATGAAAAAATATTAATTAGCACAGCAGAATGATGGTGCTTGCAGAGGATTCCAGTAGCCTGGACAGACATCCCCATCCACTTCTTCAGGAGCTGTGCAGAGAACAGGACTCCAGCCTCTTGTACTAGCAGCAACCTCAGACTATAAGGAATCCAGAACTGAAATGGGTACTTTCTGATAGTTCCAACACACCTACCTCCATATGCTTTGCAAAGTCCATATTTTGTAATATGGTAGAACCTGAGGTTGTGAGGCTTTTACATTATACCTTCAGATTTATAGATTAATGAACAGAAGTGTTTAGAGTTAAGGTTGCTTGTTTTAAGCATGTACTGAAGATCTGACATCTATTCTCTTTTAGACTTTCTACTATTACAGAAATTCCAACCCTAGCACCTCAAAAGACTGATCTTAAATAGTTTTGAGATTCAGCTGAAGTTCAGCCCAGTTCAGTTGTTCTTTATGTAAAGATTACAATTGATCAGAAGCCTTTATTTATATTCTCCACTAGAAATGCTTAATACAAGATGTGGTTCTCAACTTTTGCTCCTGATGAACTTGCTGTACCATGGGTGGGTATTCTTTTCCCGATCCTTATAAAGAATCAGTTATTGCATTGAATTTTCTCTTTTTAAAATTTCCCATAAATTAAAACAAAATATTAATATCTGATACCATACTAGAATCTAGCATAAGTTGGTGTCTGATTTAGCATCAAATTTTAATTTTTATTATTTTAACTTTAATACCTCCATATTTCATGATGTTTTTCAAAACACTGGAACAGGTATTTTGCTATTGGAACAAAATTGAGTATTAGTGATATATGGTCAATCACAAGCAGCCAACTAAATTGAGAAACAGATTCAATTACTGCTGTTACAACAACTGGACAGCAGTGTGCAAAAATATCACTTAAATACAGAGTTTACAAATCATATTCAATATGTGAGGTAGTTTGCTTGATAACGTGGGGAAGACAAAGAGAAATAAGACAAGGTCCTTGCCTTCAGTCTAGTAGAGGACACCGTGCCTTAAGAGGTTAGTGATCTGCCTAAGGCCATAGCTATTGCTGCTGATCTCAAATTAGTTCTTTTTAAATTCTATATCTTTTACTTTTCTCAATACAGTTCTTGATTCTCACAGGCCACAATAAATTCCAGATGTTATATAGTTAAACATTTTAAATAGCCCCATGAAAACTGTGGAAGGAAATGAAATAGACTACCTATCTTAACTGTGGAGGAAGATAATAGGGACAAGGATGGGTTCAATTATATTAAAGTAAAATATTCTATATGATGAACATTAACAAAACCTTAAGATGAAAGAAAGCGCAACAGAAAGATTAAAAACAAATTAAAATATAGAGACACGATATTATACATAATGTGGAAAGGCTGAGGAAGGACAAAGATGGTGGTGGTGGTTTAGGCACTCAGTCATGTCTGACGCTTGTGACCCCATGGACTGTAGTCCGCCAGGCTCCTCTGTCCATGGAATTCTCCAGGCAAGAATACTGGAGTGGGTTGCCATTTCTTTCTCCAGGGTATCTTCCTGACCCAGGAGTTGAACCTGGGTTCCTGCATTGCAGGCAGATTCTGTACCAACTGAGCTAACATATATTTATATATGTTGAAATACAATTATGAAATGAGATACTGAAAAAATATTCAGCCACCTTGACAAAGAGCTTCAGTTAAAACAATTACTACTGACTTTCTATTAGAATAAATTGAAAGGTCAAAAGACAATGTGGCAGTGGCCCTGGATACACAGATGAGTCTATAGGCTTCCCCTCTCCTGAAGTGACTTGACAATAGATAACAAAAGCTAAGCAACTTGTTTCAAGGACCATGTTCCAACAAAGTAAACTGAAAGAGAACAAAAAGACCACTTGTATGAAGATGGATGTAACACTTTCTTCAACAGAAAAAAGCTAGAATCATAATAAATATTTAATAATTGGGGAGAAATTACCGCTGAGATATAAATATGATGTCATGTCATGAAAGCACCAATGAGGATAAAAATGGCTATGATACTGATACATGAAAATTCAAAATTAAGAAAAAGACACAAAACACAAAATAGCATATGGTACACTGATTAAATCTATGTATGTATGCACTTTGAGAAGTTTGTCAAGATTTTTTTCCTTAAAAATTAAAAAAAAAATAATGGGGCATGTAGAACAAAAATTATTGTTTCTTTCAGTATACAAAGAAATTACAAGTGAGAAAGACTAAGTCTGTAAGTGGCAGAGTGGATGCACGAATCCCTGTCTTTTAGCCTTTGAGCCAATCAATTTGCCCATAAGAGATACAAAGCAACAGGATTATCTGGCAATTTCCTAGTTCATTTGACTAGTTTATGTAGATAAACTGGGCAATTTGAGTTTGAAGACATACATTAGAATAGGAGTTATTTACTTTGGAGACAATGAAGTTCATATTCTGTAAGTAGCCAACTTCTGCCTCACATAAATACTTGTAAGCCAAGCCAAACTTCAGTTTGTAATACTTGGGGTTTTGTTTGTGTGTACATGCTCAGTCATGTCCTATGCTTTGTGGCCCCATGGACTTTAGCCAGCCCGGCTACTCTGTATAGAATTTTCCAGGCAAGAATACTGGAGTGGGTTGCCATGCCCTCCTCCAGGGGACACCTCCCTGACCCAGAGATTGAACCCGTGTCTCTTGCAGCTCCTACACTGGCATGTGGGTTCTTTACCACTAGCACCACCCGGGAAGCCCGTACTCTGGGTGCCACCTATCTACTGTGCTTTTTAAAAGTATATTATATCATGAATACCGGTTTGCATTTAACATAGGTCTCTTTCCTTTTCAAGAATCTCTGTACATTTTTTCCCCCTGCACCTTTTCGATTTCATTTTTGAGATCTTGAACACACCCTTCTCTTCTGAGTTGTCACAGAACTCTATAATAAACTGGATATAAATCTGTCAGAAAATGCAAGAAATATGGAGGGAGTTTCAATAGCACCAGGAAATGCTAAGTCATGTCTGATTTAGGGAATACTCCTTATTGTACGTGAACCATGGACTTCCAGATGTTCAAGCTGGTTTTAGAAAGGGCAGAGGAACCAGAGATCAAATTGCCAACATCCTTTGGATCATTGAAAAAGCAAGAGAGTTCCAGAAAAACATCTACTTCTGCGTTATTGACTATGCCAAAGCCTTTGACTGTGTGAATCACCACAAACTGGAGAATTCTGAAAGAGATGGGAATACCAGACCACCTGACCTGACTCTTGAGAAATGTGTATGCAGGTCAAGAAGCAACAGTTAGAACTGGACATGGAACAACAGATTGGTTCCAAATAGGGAAAGAAGTACATCAAGGCTGTATATTGTCACCTTGCTTATTTAACTTACATGCAGAGTACATCATGAGAAATGCTGGGCTGGATGAAGCACAAGCTGGAATCAAGATTGCCGGGAGAAATATCAATAACCTCAGATATGCAGATGACACCACCCTTATGGCAGAAAGTGAAGAAGAACTAAAGAGCCTCTTGATGAAAGTGAAAGAGGAGAGTGAAAAAGTTGGCTTCAAACTCAACATTCAGAAAACTAAGATCATGGCATCTGGTCCCATCTCTTCATGGGAAACAGATGGGGAAACAGTGGCAAACTTTATTTTTTGGGTCTCCAAAATCACGGCAGATGTTGACTGCAGCCATGAAACTAAAAGATGCTTGCTCCTTGGAGGAAAAGTTATGACCAACCTAGACAGCATATTAAAAAGCAGAGACATTACTTTGCCGACAAAGGTCCATCTAGTCAAAGCTATGGTTTTCCAGTAGTCATGTATGGATGCAGAGAAGGTAGCAACCCACTCCAGTACTCTTGCCTGGAAAATCCCATGGATGGAGGAGCCTGATAGGCTGCAGTCCATGGGGTCGTGAAGAGTCGAACATGACTGAGCAACTTCACTTTCACTTTTCACTTTCATGCACTGGAGAAGGAAATGGCAACCTACTCCAGTGTTCTTGCCTGGAGAATCCCAGGGACGGGGGAGCCTGGTGGGCTGCAGTCTACGGGTCACACAGAGTTGGACATGACTGAATCAATTTGGCAGCAGCGGCAGCAGCATATATAGATGTGAGAGTTGGACTATAAAGAAAGCTGAGTGCAGAAGAATTGATGCTTTTGAACTGTGGTGCTGGAGAAGACTCTTGAGAGTCCCTTGGACTGCAAGATCTAACCAGTCCATCCTAAGGGAAATCAGTCCTGACTATTCACTGGAAGGACTGATGTTGAAGCTGAAACTCCAATACTTTGGCCACCTGATGCAAAGAACTGACTCATTTGAAAAGACCCTGATGCTGGGAAAGATCGAAGGCAGGAGGGGAAGGGGGCAACTGGGGATGAGATGGTTGAATGGCATCACCGACTCAATGGACATGAGTTTGAGTAAACTCCAGGAGTTGGTGATGGAGAGGGAGGCCTGGAGTCCATGGGGTCATAGTCCATGCTGCAGTTCATGGGGTCACAAAGAGTTGGACACGACTGAGTGGCTGAACTGAACTGAACTCCTTATTCCTTAATTCCAAGTCATTACATGGCATGACTGCACAATTGTTCAAGCCTGTGGTGAGAAACAAATGGCTGAATTCAGTTGATGGCTTTGTTCTGTAACTTTAAATGACTTGCTTGGGAATTTAATATTTCAATTTTCTTTACTGAACATGCAGGTATATTCTAACTAGAGTGGCTAGATCAAATACAGGGTACCTGCTTACATTTGAATTTCAGATAAGCAACTGATACCTTTTGAGTGTAAGTACAGTTCAGTCACTCAGTCGTGTCCGACTCTGTGCGACCCCATAGACGGCAGCCCACCAGGCTCCTCCGTCCCTGGGATTCTCCAGGCAAGAACACTGGAGTGGGTTACCATTTCCTTCTCCAGTGCATGAAAGTGAAAAGTGAAAGTGAAGTCGCTCAGTCGTAAACTCTTAGCGACCCCGTGGACTGCAGCCTACCAGGCTCCTCCGTCCATGGGATTTTCCAGGCAAGAGTACTGGAGTGGGGTGCCATTGTGAGTGTAAGTATATCCTGTGCAATATTCAGGACATATACTAAAAAGTGATTGATTATTTATCTGAAATTCAAATCTAGCCAGGTGTCCTATTTTCTCCTCTAAATCTGGCAACCCTAATTCAAACACAATTTTAAGTCACAAATGAGGCTTTTTGTTTTTCTCCAAATGCTCTTCCCAAACATTGACCCTAAGACTGTCTCCCTTTTTATCACCTAATCTGGATGTCCCAGTTCTGGTAAATTTCCTAGCATGGTTACAGCAAGGGAAAGACAACCACAGGGATGGCAGGATGGGTCATGCAGCCTGAATATTCTCTGGCTTGGTGGGACAGTACGGATTCCAAGTCTTGAGGAGTGGGCAGGCAGGGAGCAGGGTTCCAGGGAAAGCCAGACTTTTGCACCCTCCTTGAGGGCCTCAGCAGACATGGATACTTTCAGAGCAGTAGGACTGCTGGTTTGATTGCCATTTTGTGGATGAGGCATTTCCAGGCTTGCTTGCCAAGTAAAACATCCTCTTGAAGCAAACAGAATTTGGATTTACAGATGGCAAATCCTATATGAGGTTATGAGATACATTCTATTTAGGGTCATTTTCTTCACACTAAAGCAGATGTTCAGCTTTTAAAAGTACCAGTGTCCATATATAATGCAGAGAGCCCAGCTTGGTGTTCTGTGGTGACCTAGAGGGGTGGGATGGAAGGAGGGGAGGGAGGCTCAAGAGGAAGGGGATATATGTATAATGACGGCTGATTTGAGTTGTTGTACAGCAGAAACAAACACAACATTGTAAAGCAATTTTCCTCCAATTAAAAAATAAATTAAAAAATTACCAATGCCCAGATCAGGACCTACTACACATTCATGGACTATAGCCCACCAGGCTCCTCTGTCCATGAATTCTCCAGGCAAGAATACTGGAGTGGGTTGCCATGCCCTCCTCCAAGGGATGTTCACAACCCAGGCATCAAACCTGGGTCTCCTGCGTTGCAGGCAGATTGTTCACCGAGCCACCAGTCAAGCCCCATATCTGTATATAGATACGTATAGATACAGGTAGACAGACAGACAGACAGACAGACAGATAGATGGTGCTGGTGGTAGTTTAGTCACTAAGTTGAGTTTGACTCTTGGGACCCCATGGACTGTAGCCTACCAGGCTCCTCTGTCCATGAGATTTCCCAGGTGAAAATACTGAAGTGAAGTGAAGTGAAGTCGCTCAGTTGTGTCAGACTCTTTGTGAACCCATGGACTGTAGCCTCCCAGGCTCCTCTGTCCATGGGATTTTCCAGGCAAGAATACTGGAGTGGGTTGCCATTTCCCTCTCCAGGAGCTCTTCCCAACCTGGGGATTGAACCCGGGTCTCCAGTTTTGTAGGCAGATGCTTTACTGTCTGAGCCAATACTGAAGTGGGTTGCCATTTTCTTCTCTAGGGGAAATCTTCCTGACCCAGGGATAGAACCTGTCTCTCCTGCATTGCAGATGGATTCTTTGCTGCTGAGTCACCAGGGAAGACCAGATGGATAGATAGACAGATTTAATTTCCTTAGATGGTTCTAATGTGCAGCATGGTTGACAGCCATGGTACTAGACCAATAGGAACCACATTGGCATAACGTGTTCAATGATTTGTACTACTTTAAAAACACAGTCTGTGGGGACTTCTCTGGTGGTGATTCAGTGGTTAAGATTCCTCACTCCCACTGCAGGGGGCATGGGTTCGATCCCTGCTTGGGGAACTAGGATTTCTCGTGCTGCTCGGGCACAGCCAAAAAAAAAAAAAAGAATGCAGTCTATAGAGAATTGTATAATTATGAAGTCTGTGGAATTAGGGTTGCCAGACTTAGGAAAAGAAAAAAAAATATTTGTCTAGATTTGAATTTCAGGTAAACAACCAGTGTGTTGTAAACCACTGGCTCCTGATATGCTGTTGGACATGGGCTATGTCAGAGAAGCTCAGAGTCTTATAAGGAGTTGTTGTTCAGTTGCTCAGTCATGTCTGACTCTTTGCAACCCCATAGACTGCAGCATGCCAGGCTTCCCTGTCCTTCACCATCTCCTGGAGCTTGCTCAAACTCATCACTGAGTCGCTGATGCCATACAACCATCTCGTCCTCTGTCACTCCCTTCTCCTCCGGCCTTCAATCTTTCCCAGCATCAAGGTCTCTTCCAATGAGTTGGCTCTTCACATCAGGTGGCCAGAGTATTGGAGTTTCAGCTTCAGCATCAGTCCTTCCAATGAATATTCAGGACTGATTTCCTTTAGGATTGACAGGTTGGATCTCCGTGCAGCCCAAGGGACTCTCAAGAGTCTTCTCCACGTGGGAGAAGGCGAGGGTGGAATGATTTGAGAGAACAGCATTGAAATATGTATATTATCATATGTGAAATAGATCATCGGTCCAAGTTTGATGCATGAGACAGGGTGCTCAGGGCCGGTGCACTAGGATGACCCTGAGGGATGGGATGGGGAGGGAGGTGGGAGGGGGTTTCAGGATGGGGGACATGTACACCATGGCTGATTCATGTCAATGTATGGCAAAAACCACTACAATATTGTAAAGTAATTAGCCTCCAATTAAAATAAATACATGAATAAATAAATAAAAAAGAGAGTCTTCTCCAACACCACAGGTCAAAAGCTTCAATTCTTTGGGACTCAGCCTTCTTTATGGTCCAACTCTCACATCCATACATACTGAATACAGTAAGTATGTATGTACAGTAAGTATCCAGTATGTATGTACTGGCTACATACGTACTGGATACTTCTTTATGGGTCAACTCTCATATCCATACATACTGGATAGGGAGTCAAAGGGGAGAAATCATGCCTTGGAAGTTCAAATGTTCCATTTTAAGTCATGATATGGAGGATGATAATCTCTGTGGTTCAGCTCCCTGCTCTTATGTCTAGGGGTTCTGAAGGTCAGGGAGCTTGGGCCCCTCTGCTGGCCTCTGCTCAGAACCTGGGCTTGGACTCAGGTCTTTTGATTCGAACCCCATGGCCTAGGTCATGGCCTGTATTTTGATGCTTGTTCTTTAACTGAGACATTCTGACAAGTTTTCAGCTTACTACATCTAACTTCAGGGAAGACTAAGGAATTCAGTAGGTTTTTGTAAAACACACACACACACAACCAGAAAGAGAGATTTTCTCCTGGGGTGCATGTAAGTCAGATCTTCCTTTCTAAGATGAAAGGAAAGCTACAAATTTTCCCAGTTGCCATGTTATGTCATGAACAATCTTCTTCAAAATTGCAAAATTGCTACAAAGAAAACACCCCTGAGTTACATTAGTGCCTGTGGAAGATGGTGCAGTTTTAAATTGTCTGTGTGGAATTTTCTCCTTATTAGTTAGGGAAGTGGTAATAACTTCTCCTGAAACTATTTCATAGCTCAGGGCTTGGCATACACTCACCAAATAATGAATGAATGGTGACTATTCATTATTCTTGTTAAGGCCTGTTCCATTTCTGTGGTCCACTCTTTGTTTCTGTCAATTGGGATATTGCCAAGGACTTTCTTATCCTAGGATACCTCTAGGGAACCTTAGTCTGCCAACAAGGAAGATGAAAATGGCCTTTAACAAACAAGATTCATGTGTAATTTTTTCTTAAAATCATTTCAATATTTTTTCTAGGAATATATATTCACTCTTTAAAAAAAAATTAGTCATTCATATACTTTGTTACTACTTTTCCTCATACTTAACAGTAAAGTCATAAATATTTTTCCATTATTTAGCCTAATTTAAAAATAGTATCATACTTTGAGTTACATTTTTAAAGTAATGAATGAACATGATGTTCAAAGAAGTTAAGCAATGAAAACAAAACAAAACAACAAAAAACCCTGATCCCATTGCCATAATAGCAGTAAATGTTGGAACATATTTCTTATCTGTCTTCCAGATTTATCTAAATGGCATCAATTCTAAAGTTGCATGCTATTTCTTTTTATGAATGAACTATAATTAACTTATACAATTTCTTGTTTTGGGCACAGAAGTTGCTTGCAATGTTTTTCAATAATAAGCAATGCTGCGGGGAACATACTCATAGTTTGAGCTTTGACAATTCACATTATTTTCTTAGGATAAGTCCCTAGAAGTGGAATTATTGGCCACAGATTATATATATTTTTAAAATTTACAAATTTTATTTCCAATTGCCTTCTAGGAAGTACGTAGCAAAATACACTTCTGTCACCTGTACCTGAGATGACTTGTTTCTGAAGGCTTTCAGTATCATGGACCAGCATCTTGAAGAAAAAGCCTGACAATTCAATAGGTGAAAAAAATGGCGTATCATTTGTTTTGATCTGCATTTCATTAACTACTTGAGAGGGTGAATGCCTGCCCTTTCCTGCTGTCCATGGTTATCAGTCACCTGTGTTTCAGGATTCCTCTTGAGCTGGTAGCAGCAACAAAGTTCAAAGGTCCTGGCTGGACCTTTGAGGAACCAGTTGGACTTTGGAACCATGGACCCTGAAAAACCAGTTGCCTGTCTGGTGTAATCAAATGGTAGATGAAAGTTCCCATTGGCTAACAGGTGCGGAGATGCCTATTTTTAAAATTGCCATGTTGCAGGAAAGTATTTTTCAAACTTCCGTCATTGAGCTGCCACATAAACTTTTTTTTTTGCTATATTCAAGACACCTGTACTGTTCTTCAATATTTTAAAAATCAACTTAATTTCTTTTTTTAACTTAAATACACTTCTTTTAAAATGAAGCTTTACTCACTATTGTAAGTGGAAACTCACTATTGTAAGTGTTATTTGCCATAAATAGAAGAAAATCACAAAGTAAATTCAGTGAGAATAAAACAACATTATTACACCTGAGCTAGATTCTATTTCCCACAGAATGTTCTGGGCTTCTTAAAGTTTTGTTAAAAAGACAGGTGAGAAGAATTTAAGACATACTAATACCACTAAGACTTTCTCCTTAATCTGAAGAACTTAAAGTGAGAATTGTAAAAGGAATAACTTTCTTTTACACAATTCAATGTTATTTAAGGTCATAGCCACACACCATCTAAAATCAACGTGCAAACTATCAGAGATCTACATCCCACGCTTTAAGAAACATGAATGTTGCAGAAGAAAAAAGGCAGGGGAGTCAGAAAAACCTAAGTACGAATCCCAGCTCTAGGACTTGTTACAGGTCTGAACTTGCTGATGATGATCATGCAGGTAAGGCTGCAGTGAGGATGGCATATAACACGGAAAGAGAAAGCATGGCAGCGGAGGCGGAGCGGGTACGCTTAAGGGGCTGCCATAATTTTTGGTACATGAAAGTGGTTCTCTGCCTTGTTTATACATTAGTATCACCTAAAGACCTTTTGAAAAGCACTAATGCCTCAGCCTCACCCCTGGAAATCCTAATTCAGTTGGTTAGGATTAGGTCTCTGGAATTGTTACTATTTTAAAAATGCCCCTCCCCCTTTCAGATGATTTTAATTTGTAGCCAGGATTGGAAAAGACCAGAGATTTAACTCTTTCCTAAGAGCTTAGGTTGATTTTGTGGACTTGTTAGCTGCCATCTTGAAAGTCAGCCCAGGATGAGAGGTTTTGCAAGGATAGAAGAAATTCTGGGAAGGGGAAGCATCTCCAATAGGGCCCTCAACGTGACCAAGCATTTTCTTTGCCCTGGAAGCTGCATCAAATGGCTTGAGCCCAAAGCAGACATTGATTTCCCTGGACACTGGGAAAATCACTTCTCTTATTCCAAAAGAAAAGTTTTGCTGATCATGGAAACATTATATCTGGTTTCCAGAAGTACAATGCTGCTCAGTACTCTTCTGGAAGTTTCTATATGAATGTGTGACAAAGCTGAAAAGCCATTTGAACCTAGTAAGACTTCCTTTAAAGCAAAACAAATGCAAGGCAAAAATCTCTGAGGTGTTAGGAGGCTTGAAACTGGTCAAAAATGTTTAAAAGGTACAAGCTTAGAATCAATTATACAGATTCCAGTGGGTTGTGTTACTTTTCCTTCTTTTTCTTTTACTTTGCATAGTGGTCAGAATGCTTATAACATGTCCCATCTCTCTGCTTTTAGGAGTTTTTAAACTGCTTATTTTGAGGTCTCACAGCATTCCTTTCCAGCCAGGTGTCTTCATGTGGGGATGACCCACTTCTTCTGTTCTATAACTTTGGTCCTGTAGGGGGACAGGAATTAAGGCGAAAATGGCCACCCAAACTGTGTCCAGTGGGTAAACAGCATTAATTCAGCTTTTTCAAAAATGTCAACATGAAAAAAATCCACAACCTGGATCTGCTGCTTAGCAGACCCACAGTGCCAGGCAGCAGGCTGGGAGATGTCATTTCTGGAGCTCCTAATGAGATGCAAATCACCTAGTGAACTACTCGGGTGCTGGGAAACAATGTCCTGGGTAAAAGCAGATAATTTGGCTATTCGAGGTTTTTTGTATTTCCATACAAATTGTGAAATTATTTGTTCTAGCTCTGTGAAGAATACTGTTGGTAGCTTGATAGGGATTGCGTTGACCCACCTCCCAGAATATTGGAAATAAAAGCAAAAATAAACAAATGGGACCTAATTAACCTTAAAAGCTTCTGCACATCAAAGGAAACTATTAGCAAGGTGAAAAGACAGCCTTCAGAATGGGAGAAAATAATAGCAAATGAAGCAACTGACAAACAACTAATCTCAAAAATATACAAGCAACTCCTACAGCTCAACTCCAGAAAAATAAACGACCCAATCAAAAAATGGGCCAAAGAACTAAATAGACATTTCTCCAAAAAAGACATACAGATGGCTAACAAACACATGAAAAGATGCTCAACATCACTCATTATCAGAGAAATGCAAATCAAAACCACTATGAGGTACCATTTCACACCAGTCAGAATGGCTGCGATCCAAAAGTCTACAAATAATAAATGCTGGAGAGGATGTGGAGAAAAGGGAACCCTCTTACACTGTTGGTGGGAATGCAAACTAGTACAGCCACTATGGAGAACAGTGTGGAGATTCCTTAAAAAACTGGAAATAGAACTGCCTTATGATCCAGCAACCCCACTGCTGGGCATACACACTGAGAAAACCAGAAGGGAAAGAGACACGTGTACCCCAATGTTCATCGCAGCACTGTTTATAATAGCCAAGACATGGAAGCAACCTAGATGTCCATCAGCAGATGAATGGATAAGAAAGCTGTGGTACATATACACAATGGAGTATTACTCAATGGAACGAAGAATGTCTTTGAAGATTGGAACGACATTTTAAATGCTTGAGGATATGGGACACCAGATAGTGCTGGTTTTACTAAACTAATTGTGACGGGGTCTTTGATTCCTCATGGCAGGGGATTCTGGGCTGTTCCTCCCCAGCTCTGCCTGGCTCTCTAAATTGGGCACCTGGTTCCGGTTTCTGTTGTGAGTGTGCAAAGGGCCAGTCAGCTGTACTGACACCAGCACTGGACTTGGGGTCAGAAGGCCTGGGCATAGTTCAAGTTCTGGGTGAATTGTCTACCTCCTCGGGCCGCCACGTTTTATCTGTAAAATGGAGTTGGACTAATACAGTGATTTTTTTTTTTTCAACAGAGGATGGTGATGTGGGCTTGCCTGGAGATTCTGAGCTGTTCTCCCTGGGGTCACGCTCCTTCCCAGTGTGTGAGCATCTGTGTACAGTGAAAGATGCACCTGATGGAGGTTTGTTGCATGAAACCAGTGTGAGAGCAGGTAAAGGCTGAGAACCATTAGCTGAGATGCTCTGTAAGGTCCTTGCCAACTTTAAGATGCTGTAACTACAGACTTCCTGCCATTTGGCCTCTTAGTACCTCATCTGAAAAATGGACATAAATGCTGTTGACCCTACTGGCTTGATGGAATTTAAAGATGATCAATCAAAATACATTCGGGGGGTTAAATTCTCCATAACTACACCAGAACTTCATTCTAACACAATTCAGTCATTTAAAATGCAATGCTGCACAAGGTGGCCTCATCTGAACACCTTTCTGGGTCATTTGGTTACTGATGGACTAAAAGACCACATTTTAAGCTCACTTAGTCTTTCCCCAGACATGAGCAAAACCTGCAATTTACAGATTAATGTCATACAGCTGTACAAACACTCACCCAGGTTCATAAATTCTACATTATTTTTACAAATAGAGAGAGCAGTCATTAGTATGAATGAGTTGGTCTGAGGGAGATTATACACACAAATGACTGACAGGTATGTGTGTACCTGTGGGAAACAGAGAGAATGTGAATAACAGAGGAAAAGAAATCACAGGTATGATTTTTGTTTGCATTAAACTAATGAGATGCAAAAGTGAAATCAATGTAGTATTAGTGGTGAAAAAATAGATTCCTCTCGTTCTCTCAGTTTTAATCTCCAAAAACCCAATAAAATAGGACGTATCTGGGGGAGACAAGGTTAAATAGAAAATAATTACATTTGGGTTATTTTCCTATTTTGTGCTTCATGTTGGAAAAAAAATTCTTTGGTACACTGTAAATGAAATCTGATTCAACTATCCAGTAAACATATAAAGATTTATAAAAATAGTGAGACTCAAAGCTCTCAGTTCTCTGCTCAGATTAAGAGTTCAGACTTCAGTTCTGTAGGGTCATACAGAATTACTTAATTTCTTTTGCTTGTTTTCTTACAGTTTGATATGAGGTTAACAAAAACCTCATATGGTTCCTAGTGGTATGAACTCATAAACAAAATACTGATCTCTCATGCTCTCTACTTCCCTTTATTTTTATAGAAGGTTATTTTGTCATAAGCAGGTCATACAAGACCTGAGTTTGAGTTTCTCCACTGGACTCAAGATCTCTCAACAAATGAATATCATCAACTTTCTTCCCCTTTAAACCCCCCTTTTCTGAGTCACCTGACCAGTATAGCTACAAGCATGTTCCAACATGTTGCAGAAAAAAACAAGCCAAGTTTAACCAAAGTAAATACTTACAGCTATTATCAGCATACCTGAAATGGGTATCTCCTGGGTTATACAGTGATTTAGGCCTTAAGAAGGAAATTATCACCTTCCCTCAGGCTTCTTTTGGAGTGATTTTGTATACTGACACATATGAGTAGTTGTGATTACTAAATTTGACCAAAAGACACGTTCTGGTGTAATTTTAAGTTTCCAAACTAACATATTTCAGGGGATTCATATCAGGAGTCTTCAACTCTTGAACCTACAGGAAACACTCTTTCAGTGTTTCCTGGCTTATTCAAATGAAATTTTAGCAATCAGAAGCCTGGTAGCATTGATGTGACAATGTAGGGAGAACCATGTTAACAGGAGCTCTCCACTGGAGCGATCTTGGACGTGTGTGATGGTGAGAGGAAACGCGCCACTAGCTCTGGAAGGGCCGGAGCTCCTGGATGACTTGGCACCTTCCCACCTCCAGCTCTCACTGCCTCTCACCCTGCATGAGCCGGGGACCCAGCAGGGAGGGGTTAAATGGGTTGAGGAGCCAGTCCAGCTGGGGGTCATTAGCAATCAAGGACCAGCATTAAAAGGCAGCAGGAGACTAAGGGTCTCTGACAGGCTTGGCTCCGTGCACCATCTGGAAGAAAAGAGGCTGTCGAAGCTGGATTTAAAAAAAAAAAAAAGACTGTGTGGCGATCCCCTTCTTGAAGATACATGAACAGTGATATTATTTTCCAAGTGGGTCCTTCCTTTTTGAGAGCGAGGCCAAACAGCCACATTTCCAGGTCAATCCCTGGCCATAATGGACCAGTGGCTGGCACCTGGGGCTGGGCCAGCCCAGGACTATCTAATGGCTTGATAGTGGGTAGTGATCAGAACATCCGTGCTGGATAATGAGGTACTGGCATTGCGAAGCCTGAGTGAGGGGCAGACTTCATAGCAAATAACACATTTAACTGTATGTCTGTGCATTATAAACCAATCTGTGACAAAAAAGAGAAAACCTGACAGCTTTACTTAGGATATTCCAAGTTGATCATTCAAGTTATAATTTTTGACACTATGAAAATTTAAAAACAAGCCAAGCTCACTTCTTAAGGTCATTCTTAGGCAATCTGTACAAAGAGGTAGCAAATACAGGCAGTCATAGATGTCATAATTGCATCTACCTGGTCACTGACAGTCACATTATTCATTAAGTTGCTTTTCTCTCTTTTTTTCACTTTGGGTCCCTCCTCCCACTTCACCTTATCTATAAATAAGAAAGAATCAAATGTTTACAATACAGAATTGTATTTCTTTTGGTCACAGATTGTTGTAGGTTTACAGATAGATAAGCCTTATAACGTGATCCCTAAGATATATTACAAGACTAATTTAGAACAAGCTGCTAATCTCTTTGTAAGAATCATTAATATTATAGTTGAATTTCAAGAGGAATTTGCATCCCAAGTTCATTATTGTGTGATTCTAACACTGGTCTTCAGTATACCTTTAACCCTGATAACAAAGAAGCCAGTGCAATCAAGCAGACTCAGGGTTGTATTTGTTTTTACACGGTTGGATGTACTCTTCTGGAATTGTTAAGAATGAATAGTAGGTAAAATCATCCTCAAGAAGTTTTTGGCAAGTTTATAGATGCCTGGGAAAGGGAAAAGAAACAAGGAAGATCTAGGACACAGTAGTCTCTCAGATTTAGGGTCACCAGAGTGGAGTGGAGGGTCAGAGGGCACTGGCTGCTGATCCAGGCAATATACATAATTTGGAGAAGAAATCAAGGTGGTTGGCAGGCCAATAGAAACACAAGATTCTGAGAGTTGGGATTTGGATAATTTTTAGTCATCCTATCCTAAACTTTGGACAAATTTATATCCATTATTGGCTATCCTGTCAGAAGTACAAAGGTCCAGTCACACAGGACAGAGCTTATTTAAAAGGAGATATACAAATCTGCAGAGACAGAACATTGTAGATTCAAGGCATGGAGGAATTTTACGCTTAAAGTTCTATAGCTGGGCTCATGCTGATTTGGACAGTTCCCATGGGAAGTTTTCTTAGGTATGTAAGTGTGACTACGTGAACGTGACTTCTAAACAATGGAAACTGAGCACTGATTAGGGTTATGGGTTCCTGGGAATGGATATGAGAAAGTTCTTTCAAATAAATTGTTTGGTAAAAACATCCAAACTTGATACAAACTTACTGCCAATCTCATACTAAAACTCCACAAAAGATCTGTCTACAGATTACTATTGTCTCTTTAGCGTGACATCTTTTATTTTATTGAAGGCAATAGAAGAAGACTTTTGCGCTCTTCGGCCTTGTCCTCTCCCATCCCTAGGAAGGAAGTCCTCAGAGAGGAAATACTGAACAACTGATTCCATTTCCAATCTGCAGAGTTCCCTTAGGCTCCCCTGTGCTTAATGCTCCCATTTTGTGCAACTGGTGAAGTTTTGCCACAATAGATATTATTCCAAGAGCTAGTTGTTGGATATTCCATTTTGCCAAGTGACTCTGGCCCTTGCTCTTTAAAAGGATAAAACAAACAAAGAAACAAAAACATAATTGTTTAACACATACGACTTGTTGATAGAATCTTTATTTAGACAAGTTTTCCCAATCTTGGGTTAAATGTCCTGCTTCTGTGTGATGTTACATAGGTTACTTTGAAACACAGCAGCCAAATTTCTGCTCCATAAAGATTAGGTGATATATCATCTAACTGCCAACAGAGCTAAGCTTCTAATTCTATTCATTCCAGAACATAGTTGGTTTGCAGTGCTGATGAATTTACTGTGCTATTAACTGTGGTTGATCTGTAAATCCTCATGAAGGTTAGTAAAATCACAAACAATAAAATAGACTCTGAATTTTTCTGACCTCCAAGGTCTATAACTACTTGCTCCAGAGACTTTAGTCCCTATTCTGTGATAACAAAGCTTTAAAGAGTATATTTCCAGCTTTGTCTCTACATACTGAGAATTACATGTTTGAGGCTCACAATATATAAATTGCTTAATAATTGGAACAAGCATCTCACATCAAAATATGCAATTCAGATTCTATCTACTACCTAAATACAAAATCCTTGAGAGGGCTGAGTTACGAAATTATTCAAACAAATATTTCTAAAAAGTTTTCAACTGATAAAAAATACTATACCCTGTTTCTTTTTCCTGGGTATGATTTAGTAATAATTAAGTATCAGGATATTTAGTGTAAATATCAATATGTTCTATGAAATAGAATAATATTTACACATGTATAGGGAAAGCAATTTTAATTTATTTGTGAGAACTACCATAGCTGGAAAAGGAATATCCAAAGGTACTTCACTTCTGCTCTTCAAGACCCACTGGGAGTTTTGTTTAAAACTTATAGAACAGTACTGACCACCTGATAGAGGACAGTCAATTTCATCAACAGAACCTAGACATGTGTAATCAGAGATCTCTGCGTCAGCCTCCCCTTTTGAAAATTTGCTACATTCAGCCACAGAGCATGATGAATATATTGGAAATAAAAATTTCTAAGTGGATACTGGTTGTTCGCCTTAATATCTCCTCCCCTCTGCTCTGGTAAAAGAGTTTTATCTTTCCTGTGGGCAACATATTCCAGGAATGCGGATGTGGCTGCCTGCCCGTCCTCTGCCTCTTCCCCAGACCAGGCTGAACACACGGTCCAGGTCTGGTTCCAGGCCTGGGAGCCTGGAAGAGTGTCTCCTACAGAAACGAGTTCATGGGTGGGCACACAGGCCACAGGGCTGGAGCTCCTCTAGTAGATCTGAGATAGGGCACTGGAGGAGAAAGAGCCCTTTGCTCTTTGAGATCTCAAGTTCTACCTAGTAGATATTGGCTCAGGGCTGGCAGTGGCCATTTTACTAACGTTGAAAGTGACATCCCGAAAGGCTGAGCAGCACCGAGAGAGGGAAACATAGACAGAGGCCTAATGACATTGTTTAAACCCTAATAAAGTGCTTTGTGGCGTAAGCTAGTTTGAGATGGGTTTCTGGTTCTTGGATCTATATGAGTCCTTGCATAGTTCTTACAAACAAGTAACCTAAATAGTTATTGTCCTTCCTGCTAATTACCAGCATTAACACTCCAAACTGCACCCAATATGGAGCTCACTGGGTCCCTTTTTCAGGAACGCCTAAGTTTCTCAGATGGGTGTAGTCCATCACAGATTAGGTCATTAGGTCCTTCTGAGCCTCTAAAAAGTTAATACATGGAGGTTCCCAAAGAAATATCATGTATGGTGTGTGTGTGTGTATAGCATTTCATAATTTTAATATTAGCTAGGGGTGGAACAAGCTAAATGTGCCAGTGTAATTTGTGAGGCATCCATTTCTTATTAATGAAGTAAACAGAGGCATTTATGAGGAAACATGAGCAAGGAACTCAGCAAGCACGTGGGCAATTTCCCACCTACATCAGACAAAACATGAAAGAGTAACTCTTAATTACAACCAAATATTAGCTGGCCCCAGGGAACTCATCATCCCATCTCAAGGTCTATATTTATGAAAATTTAAGCAATGTCTTAAAACATGTTAATTTGTTCTTTGTTTATTTCTTTCCCTGACAGATTAATTTATTCCAAGGGACTTTGGTTCTCAAGCGCTAATGTATCGATCGGGCCCATGTACGACATAACTAACAGCCTGGGGAGGAGATTTTGGTGGAAAACAAAAGTCTTTCTTGTAGTTTTCCTTAGGTAATTAACTTTGTATTTGTGGGCCCTGGAATGCTTCCAGTTTTCTTGGGATTTGCATCTCTGACTTTCAGATCAATGGTTAATTTCACAAGAGAGGCTAGGAGCATGGGGAGGGGAGGATGATAGAGAAAGGACTTCAGGCTCGAATAAGATGCTCAGAGTACATGGAGGCTATAAGAAAAGTTATGGTTTTTTTTTCTTCCCTTTACTGGGTGATGTCTTTCCAAGAGCTTCTATGTAAAGGGCATTTAGACATTAATAAGAACCTGCAGTACTGGCTCTGGAGAAGAGAAGGTGAGGAGCCTGTGAGGAATGCTATTTATCACTTATGGAAACATTTGTGAATTTTGGATCTTTCCATCTTATTTAATCTCACTGGGAAGTCTGAGCAATGCTTACCAAGTGCCATCGTTTTACCTTCTGTTAGTTGCTTACCAGTTACTTTGAGGCCCGTGAACTGTACTGAGAAGTCTGTGGAACTTACACACTATAAATATTTATATCTTGTATAAAGAGAAAGTACATAGCAAGTAAGACAAAAGATTAACCCTACACTCTGTTCCCTCACCAACATCATGCTTATAACTATATCACAAGACTAACTTAGCAGAATAGAAAGCCTCCAAAAATGAACCAGTCCCCAAATTTCAGGCAACTTCTTAAACATCCCTGGATTTTGTCTATAGGTTGTTTTAATGGTATACAAGTTTTTAAAAGTACATAAAAATCAGTGACCCCTAATCATTATTTCCCTTTCACTAATCTTTCAAATCAGCAAGCAGAGAGATTTCTGTCACTCTCTGAAATTCCTGATTTCTACGAGCTTTGTGCCTTTACCTAGAGCTTGCCATATACAACAAGCCTACATTATTACTTATAAAATGCTAAATACAAGTCAGAACTCTAAGGTACATATTCTGAGTAATATTGCTTTCACAAATGGGTTAAATGGCATAAACCTAGTCCTATGTACTACTAGGACACAGACCTGAAATTCAGGTACCTACTACTTAAAGCAGCTTCCTGGTGGCTCAGCGGTAAAGAACCCACCTGCCAATGCAGAAGACTCAGGAGATGCAGGTTTCGATCCCTGAGTTGGGAAGATCCCCTGGGAAAGGAAATGGCAACTCGCTCCAGTGTTCTTGCCTGGAAAATCCCAAGGACAGAGGAACCTGGAGGGTTGCAGTACATGGAGTCGCAGAGTCAGACACGACTGAGCACACGTGCGTGCACATCAAGTGAAAGCAGTAGCTGCTCAGGATTACTGTCATAGGGGTGTTACTTTTATCCCAAATATTCCTATTGCTACCCCTCAAGTGCTTCTCCCAGCAGAAAGATTCACATCCCTGCCCTGTTGAACTCAGGAATGGTTATGTGAGTTTTTTAGGCCCATGAAACACAAAAGGATGTGTGTATTTCTAGGTACAAGCTAGAAAGTGGTTCATTCAATTTCTGCCACCATCTCTACCAGCAATGATCTGGATGAAAACTGTTACAGTAGCCTGGGCCCCGGAGTGAAGATGACACAAAGCAAAGCCACAGCCAAGCCACAGTGGTACAGCATGAGTGAGAAATGAGCCTTTGTGGTTGTAAACCACTAAGATGTGCAGGGTGTTTGTTTCTGCAGCATAATCGAATCTATCCTGACACAACATCTTAAACTAGAGATAGACACTTCATTTAACTATTTGTTAGCTGGCATCTTATGAAATTGCCATTGGTTGTAATAAATGATCTAATAGAGCAATCTCATGTGATTCAGCTTATTATAATTGAGAAAAATTGTAATATAAATTTGTATTCATGACTGCTTTCCTTCTAAGCTGTAATTGCTTATTAAGAGCACAATTATTACTTTTATTTTCTTTTTATGAGGAATATCATAGCAAAGTCAGAAAATGGTGGGAATTTAAATATGCATTCCTAAATCCACAGCAATATCACTGATCAACTGAGCGTCTTCCATGTGTCAGGTCCTAGGGATGCATTGGTGAGCAAGACAGACATGATCCCCGTCTTCACGGACAGTCCATTCATTCTAGTGGTGGAGTTCAACTCTAAACAGGTAGATTATTGCAAATGATCTCAAATGAAACAAATCATCCAAGGCTTTGATGTCCGTGGAGGGAATCTGAATTTGAAGCCAATGGGAAGCTACTGAAGGAGAATGGGAAGAAAAAAGATATGCAACAGTTTACTTCTTTAATGAAAATCATTTTCTCTGGCTGGAGTAAGTGTGGAAGTAAGAAGACCAGTGAGGAGGTCAGAGGTGATGGCTATTTGGACGAGGCTGTGGTGGTGAAGAAGAGGTTGAGACAAAATCAAGAAACGTTGAAGTCAAAACAAAAACAGAACTTGCTAAAGGACTGGATGTAGAAGGTGAGGGAAAGGGCACAATCAAGAGAGGCTTCCCGATTGCTGGCTTGGGTCCTTGAATGGACGGTATGCCATGTACTGAAATAGGGAACACCCAGGGAAGACAGAGGCTTCCGAGGCTATGAGGAAATCAGGGGTTCGGTTTTGGATACGTGAAGCATGGGATGTCTACGAAACATCTGAGTGGACATGCTGAATGGGAAGCATGTGTGGAACGCAGAGAAACAATCTGGGCTGGACATAGGAACTGAAGAGTCATCAACACCTCAGCGGGATTTTAGGTTTGGGGAATAAATATAGATGAAGAAGAAAGATGATTATTGGATGCCTGAGGAACCCCAGCATTTAGAGGTTTTAGTAGGAAATCAAAGAGTAATCATGAGGCTGGGGGAAAGCCAGGAGAGTAACCTTCACAGACACTAAGAAAGGGGCTGGTTTATGAAGGCCGAGAGAAGAGAAATAGGAAAAGGACAGAGAAGCTCCCCTGGACCTAGCAAATCGGAGGTGTTCCAATGACTTGGGAGTGTGTTTCAGGGGAGTGATGAACCCAAGAAGTTCTGTAAGGGAGGAGATAAAGGCAATAGGTACCAAAGATGTTTTAATATTTGGGATTGACATATACACACTACTGCTGCTGCAGCTAAGTTGCTTCAGTCGTGTCCGACTCTGTGCAACCCCACAGACGGCAGCCCATCAGGCTCCTCCGTCCCTGGGATTCTCCAGGCAAGAACACTGAAGTGGGTTGCCATTTCCTTCTCCAATGCATGAAAGTGGAAAGTGAAAGGGAAGTCGCTCAGTCGTGTCCGACTCTTTGCAACCCCATGGACTGCAGCCTACCAGGCTCCTCTGTCCATGGGAGTTTCCAGGCAAGAGTACTGGAGTGGGTTGCCAGTGCATATACACGCTGGTATATATAAAATAGATAAACAACGAGGACCTACTGTATAGCACAGGGAACTCTACTCAGTACTCTGTATGACCTACATGGGAAAATAAAAAGGAGTGGATCTATGTATGCATATAACCGATTCAGTTTGCTATATAGCAAAAACTAACACAACACTGTAAATCAACTATACTCCAGTAAAAAGGTTAAAAAAAAAAAGTACATTTGCAAAATCTGAAACAGCAAAAACAATTGGCTAAGAAGTGGAACAGAGAAGAAGGGTGAGGGAAGAGAGTTCAGAATTAACTGTATTTGTTTTAAAAAGACTGTGGAAAACCCTGGAAATGATTGAGCTTATACCTAGAAGCTACCAGATTGTTTTCTACCATTAGCAGAAATGTAGGCTTGAGAACTAGCTAGCCAGTTATAACCCTGCACATCTGCAATACACGGCCACTCTCTGAAATACCATGTTCCTCAAGCACAGTCTCCTCCTCCACTTTCTTTTCCTATATTTATGGAAAATGCTGACCTAGCTGGATTCTGTATCTCTTGGTACAGTTCAGTTTCCTCTTAGCTTAAGGGTTATTAGATGAGAGTAGAATTTCATTATACATTTTAGTCAAAACAATGTTTAATTAATATTTTTAATTGAAAAATTTACACACTTTAGGTATAGGACCAGACAAGCACAAAAGAGGACAGAATGACTAATTCCTCTCCAGACCCCTACCCCTTGCTCCAGAGGAATCACTGGCATTACAGTATTGTGTGAAATAGCCTATGTAGATACAATTAGAAAGCAGTCACTTCTGCTGTTAGAGCAAAACCCAAACCCCCAAGCCCCTCAAATGTAGCATATTTCTACACTCTGTGCCTTGACTTTTCTCATATTTCAATATAATATGGAGACTGTTCTATAAGAATACATATGGATACAACTCACTTTTTGTGGCTTCCTAATATTACATTTTTTATGGTTGCACCATCATTTGTTAAGTTTCTATTGATGAAGATATAGGTTATTAGCATTTTAAAACCAGAAAAAAAAAAGTCAAGTGATTACAGAAAACTTTGCCCCAGATTAATTAAACAGCTGTTATCCCTAATCCCAAAGAAGATTAGACTGGGAATAACTGATATTTCATATTTTGTGATAAGAAAGATAGTTGGTGTCCTCGTGACTTTTTCATTTATGATGTTTGGAGATGTCAGCAGCTTTAGCCTTTAAAAATAATAAGCATAAGTCATAGGAATACTAAGGAAAGAATGAATATGGAAGTTTTAAATCATTTAGGAAAAACACTCCTTTAGAGTAAAGAAACAGTATATGGGCTATCAAATGGCTTATGTAACAAGTACATGGTGTTTTATTTTCTTGAATAATAAACATGCTACTAGATTTTTTCAACTTGGCAAGGTTTTCTAAAGATACTTTCTTTCACACTTTATGTTACATGAACAATTAGTATTTTCAACTTCAAACAATAATGCTGCTTTTGGTTGAGGGGGAGGAGCAGTCTGAGAGTTCGGGATTGACACGTATACACTTCTATATTTCTAATAGATAACCAACAAGGACCTACTGTATAGCACAGGGAATTCTGCTCAATATTCTATAATAATCTAAATGGAAAAGAATTTGAAAAAGAATATATGCATGTATATGTATAACTGAATCACTTTGCTGTACACCTAAAACTAACACAACATTGTTAATCGACTATGAACTGAAGTGAAGTCGCTCAGTCATGTCCGACTCTGTGCGACCCCATGAACTTAGCCCACCAGGCTCCTCCGTCCATGGGATTCTCCAGGCAAGAATACTGGAGTGGGTTGCCATTTCCTTCTCTAGGGGAATCTTCCCGACCCAGGGATCGAACCCAGGTCTCCTGCATTGCAGGCAGACACTTTAACCTCTGAGCCAGTGACCCCATGGACTGTAGCCTACCAGTCTCCTCCATCCATGGGATTTTCCAGGCAAGAGTACTGGAGTGGATTGCCATTTCCTTCTCCAGGGGAATCTTCCCAACCCAGGGATCGAACCCAGGTCTCCTGCATTGCAGGCAGACGCTTTACCATCTGAGCCACCAGGGAAACCCTAATCAACTATGGTCTGATGCAAAATAAAAATTTTAAAAAATAAAAAAATTTAGACTCCGTCTGCCAGTGTAGGAGATGAGGGGTCAATCCCTGGGTCAGGGAGATCCTCTGGAGAAGGAAATGGCAACCCACTCCAGTATTCTTGCTCCTCCAGTAACCCCATGGACAGAAGAGCCTGGCAGGCTATTGTCCATGGGGTTGCAAAAGAGTGGGAAACAGACATAGCACCTAAACAACAAAATTAATGTATTATGGAAGTAAAGGGCTCAAATGCCCTCTCCTAGTATCATCACTGATTAGGAAGGTGTGTTTCAGGGGTTAGGGAGCTGGACATTTGTTTGAAAACACATAAAATAAGGTTTAGTTGTGAAGGTTTGGAAGTCATCTTAAAGATTTTGTCTTTTATCCTGTGAGCCTTGGAGAGGCACTGAGGTTTCTGATCAGGAACACGACACAGTACAGCTGTCCCTCAGCATCTGAGGGTGATCGGTTCTGGGATACCCCAAGAACACCAAAATCCATGCATGCTCAAGTCCCTTATATAAAATGGCCCCTTGTATCTGTGGGTCCAACCAGTCCTCAGATACAGAGGGGAGGGCTGACTGTAATTGGTAGTAGTGTAATAGAATGAATTAGAGGAGAGGGAAAAGGGAAAATGGAAAAGGACACAGCAGGAGTCCAAGCTGAGGTGATGAAAACCTTGGCTACAGTGAGAACAGACGAAACAAAATGTGAAAAGGACCTAAGAGTGAGTCTTAACCTTTTTCTCTGTCCCAGCACCCCTGAGAAGTGAGACAAATCCCATTAATTAACATTGACTCACTCTACATTCAAAATTTTGCTATAAATGCAGCAGAAAACTCAATTAAAAGGCTAAACCATTAAAGCATGTCACAACAAATCATTAAAATATATAAACAAGGAAGTGAGTGTCTTTAGAGTTTTCTGTTGCTTACATTGAATGGGCTGCTTTTGCTTTTTTTTTCTGGTGCCTTTCATGAGCCATTGCTGTTATAAGGCAGGAAGGCAAGACCTCCAGGAAGAGAAGATAGCAATGATGGTTGATTCATGAACCTAATCATTTGTGCTAGGTAAATTCCAGATGGTTTAAGAATAAACACTTTAAGGATATTTATATTAAATCTAAATGTTAATGAAGTCTTTAAAATGATAAAAGATATGGGTGAATATATAATTGGGGTGGGAAAGAACTCTATAAGTATTATACCAAAGGCAGATACTCTAAGGAAAATATAGAGTTGACTACATTAAAATGAGAAAAAAAATCATAAAAAACTTTTAACAGTGAAAGAGCAAACAAAAAAGAGAAAATATATAAAACACAAACAATAAAGTGGAAAATATTCACAACTTTTATATTTAACAACACATCACTATGCATAACGTATAAACGTCTATCATAAATGTTTGCAAGGAAGGTATTTCCTACTCAGAGCTCTCTTCAGGGAATACAGCCCACTGGATAAACCTGAAATGCCTCTCCTTTGATGGAAAGGCAGTCATAGTTACCCAGAGTATGGCCAAAGGATGCTCCCAGTGTTAACAGAATTATATACCTTAGCTTGATATAGTCCATTCTGCTGATTGGTGAGGAGACAGGATAAATAAGGACACGATGGAGACGGGGTAGGTCTTATAAAAATGAAGAAAGGATGTGTGCAAACATCCTTTCTGGGTCATGTTCCTGATCAGAAAAAAATAGCAGAGAAATAGTAAATCTATTTTTCAAGCAACACAACACACTAAGAATGTGAAAGCATCTAAAACACAGAACCCAGCCTGCAGTAAGACACTTTACTAAAAGTGTACTGAATTTAAGCAAAGGCTTGACAAACTAGAGGCAGAGAGGAAGCTGCTGCTGCTGCTGCTTCTAAGTCCCTTCAGTCGTGTCCAACTCTGTGCGACTCCATAGACGGCAGTCCACCAGGCTCCCCCATCCCTGGGATTCTCCAGGCAAGAACACTGGAGTGGGTTGCCATTTCCTTCTCCAATGCAAAAAAGTAAAAGTGAAGTCGCTCAGTCGTGTCCGACTTTTAGCGACCCCATGGACTGCAGCCCACCAGGCTTCTCCGTCCATGGATTTTCCAGGCAAGAGTACTGGAGTTGGTTGCCATTTCCTTCATCAATGTATGAAAGTGAAAAGTGAAAGGAAGCAGGCCCTCCCTTTAATAATAATTACAATAATAGCTAATTATATGATTATGACTTACTAGGTACCAGAGGCTTAGCTTAGGTCTGACATAGGTAATTTCATTTAATTCTCATAGCAACTCCTGAAAATTGGTACTATTACCCCCATTTTACAGATTGGGAAACCGAGACTCGGGAAACTGAAATGCCTTGCGTGGGTTCACGTAACTAGAAAATGGCCAGGGGATTAAAATTTGACACCAGAGCCCATGTTCTTACTACTACACTCTGGTCATTTCCTCACTGGCCATCTCTTATTACCAGGGATACCACATGTGGTCTGAATGGATCCAGGTTCTCAGCCTGCAGCCACAAACACGACTCTTGGTAGAAGGGCTGTAGTTCTGAATTTCCACATAGGATGGCTGAACTCCTCAAGTGCCATGAAGTATCAGGCTAGGCTAGGAGGCTGAGAGACTAAAAAAGGAAAAGCCACCACAAAAGAAATGGTCTCTCTAGGCCTTCTAGTTTTCAGTGACCAAGCTGCACCCTGTTTATTCAGATGGAGGCAGGCCCTGGTGCCAAGTGCTGGACGTTGCCGGGGAAGTTGTCCGTGTGGTCCTTTGATGTCCCATGCACCCCAGGAACATCCAGCGAAAACAGGGAGAGCTGCTTCGTGTTTATGCCTCTAAATAGAACCATTTGAGTATACAGACCAAAGACCTGGTCCAGGAGCACTGCGTTTTCTCCAATAGGGTGATTCATTACTAATGTCTTCGTTTTGGACACTGCACTTGAATGTGAAGCCATATGCTTTAAATTAAAAGCACACTAAGCAAATCACAAGTTTCTCAAGATGGTGCTTAAAGTCTGTTTTGGCATCTGTTGGTTGCCAAAAGACCCATATGATCCTGTAATTAAACAACAAATATTTTCTGCAAAATCAATCACTTTAGCTGTCCCCAAATGCTATGATTACGTTTAGATGCTATGTTGAGAAATAAGTTGCACAACTAGACCTTTTTAGAATTGTTTGTTCTCTACTCCAGTACTGTGCTGATCTTTCTCTTAGCCATTTTATTCCAATTCATTATACCAAAATACAAAGCTTTTTAGTTCCAATAAACATCAGAGCCACAGAGCCAGAAATATTGGCAGCAGAACCACCACTAATAGATACTGCTGTATCTACTTGGTCGGAAGAGTCCTTCACAATGCGGTTGGTACCAGAATGAGCTATGCATCTTGGCTGCAGTCATCAGAAACCAATTGAGATCATCTTAAGTAAAAAGGGGAATTCACTGGAAGGAAGTCAGGGACTCACAGAATGGATGGGCAGGTAGTGAACCCAGCCTGGTAGGATCTAGAGGCACTCTGGAGAGCCCGGGAGTGGAAAGAAGCATGACCACTGCTGTGTTGATGCCTCCGCCTCCTCTTTCCCATGTCCTTGCCTGGTTGGCTGGTATCCTGGGGGGCACCACCTTGGCAGGACCTCTTTTAAGGGTTGCTCCATGGCTGTTCTATAATAGAAGGCAGGATTGCTCATACTTTCCACCTAGATGGTAAGGAAATTATCCCCAAAAGATGGGGTTGCTGAGAGTCAACAATAGGCAGCCAAAAATTCTGGTACCACACTTCTAAAATGGAGGCCATTTTTAGGCCATGTTTTCCTACCTAAGCAGGAAAATGTGTGGATAGGAAACCAACTCTATGAGGTTCACAGACAATATAAAGGTAGGGTGAAACTTGAAAGTTATATCTCTCTGTCGTGTACAACTCTTTGCGACCCCATGGACTGTAGCCTACCAGGATCCTCCGTCCATGGGATCTTCCAGGCAAGAGTACTGGAGTGGGTTGCCATTTCCTTCTCCACGGGATCCTCCCGATTCAGGAATCAAACCCGGGTTTCCCGCATTGTAGGCAGATGCTTTACTGTCTGAGCCACCAAGGAAGACACAACACCTAATCAGCAGACACTGGCAAGCGAAAAAGATTCCTTCCGGAAAGAATTGAAGCTTTTTTCACAGGCTTATGACTGGTATCCTAGGGGGCATTTAGAGCCATTTAGAGCAATGGCTTCCTAGGCCTACTTCAGCTGGGAGGTTGCCTTCTACCACATGCTTCGTTTCTTATCCTCTTACAGGGCCTTCTCCATTCCAGAAGCAGTGAGGCAGGCGGGTAGCGGTAGTTGAAGGCAGAAGTGGAAAAAAGAACAGAGGAACGGATGCTTATTTAAAATGGCTTCTTCCCCCCTTGAATGTTATGGGTAGGAAGAAAACACATAATCAGAGTTAAGGAATTTCATGGCCAAATTAAGGCCAATTAGGAATGTGCAGTAATGCTTAGGTATGTGGAACAGCTAGAAGCAGCGTTCTGCACGATTTACATTGTACTCTGAGGCCCAGCTAAACTTAGGTAAGATCTAGCTCAGATGAGGAGGGGCAGATGGAGAGCCCCAGGCTGGAACCAGTCAACAGAAGGCCCACCTAGGAGGTGAGACATGAGGGGCTGACGGGCCCACTCTCTCTCGGGGCTGGTACCAGAAGCAACAGCTTCTTGGGTGGGGGGCAGGGGTTAAGGGAGGGATACCTCTCAGAATGGTTGTGATGAAGCTTCTTAGACTATTTTCAGTATTTGAAAAAACCCAGCCGCATCAAAGACGGGCTAATTACAAACTCAAATTTCTTTCCTTTTGGCCTGAAATGAACTTCCTCAATGCAGTGCCATTGACTGTATCATGGTGGGTTAAGCCCGAAAGGCAACCATTCCCATAATTAATAAAGTGGTGAAATTAATTTTACTAAATAAACTATATGCTTGGGAGAAGATAAAATTTCAAAATATATTATCCACAAGAGAAATAATAGTAGGTATTGTAAGTGACCAGACATGTTGGGAACACCTGCACTTGTGCATTTTGACTGCAAGTGTTTAGTTGCTCTGTTGTATCCAACTCTTTGCAGCCCCAAGGACTCCAGCCTGCCAGGCTCCTTTGTCCAGGGGGATTCTCCAGGCACAAAAACTGGAGTGGTTTGCCATGCCCTCCTCCAGGTGTGACTGGAAAGGTCTCCACTAAAATGCAGCCAGGTTCAGGAAGCGTGATTTCATTAGGTATAGGGACCACAGGAGCCTCATTCATTCATTAGACTAGCTGAGAAAGGGGCAAGAATTGGTTGGGGTTACGAGTGAGAAGGGAGGCCTATGAAGGCCCAGATGGTATGTCCTTTGGAGCTGGGAGACCCTGGAACACCCTTGAGGCACTTAGAAAGCAACAGAAAACAAGGAGAAGTGGGCTGTGTTGGGTGGGGGCAGAGGTATAGGGCTAATAACAGCTTCTACCTCATCATCTAGTCTTGCCTGTCTCAAGCTGTACTGGACAGCTCACCTCTCCAGCGGCTATAAGCTTTCCACCTACCATCTGCCCATCTTTAGTTAAGGCAGCAGTGCAAGAACTACTGCCATTTTTTGAACACCTCCTATCCCCATGAGGGCTGGGCTGCCTGATTAGAATATATTATCTTTTGTCCTCCCCACAACTCTGTAAAATGGTGGTCATGGTTCCTACTTTACAGATGAAACTTGGGAGGGTAAGTGACTTGCCCAAGATCCCAAGGGCTGGTGAATATGGCAGCAGACAGCTCCAGAGCCCATGTCATTCTCTTGCACAGGTGTTCTGTAGATGGGGAATTGGGGGGGGGGTTGGCGGGGTACTTCCCTGACCTTGGGCTCCACACAACCCTCACAGCTGAGTCCACTGGGGCCAGTGAGGCTTTAATGATCATCTTCTGTGCCTGGTACTGGGCTGCCTTTGGCAAAATAGATAGAAAAGTAACAGATGAAGATGTGTAAGTGCAGTTTGGCCCTAAGGGTGTGTGTGCTGGGAGAGAGTGCATGGCCACGGGGTGGCCAAGAGCAACAGGGAAAAGCAAGGGGAAAGCTGCAAGAAGGAGGGGGTTGGAACATGGGTGGGGTTGGGTTTGCATATGAGGGGCTGGTCTTGGGGCACAGTTTACCTCAACACATCTGCCACTGGCTGGGGCATCAGGAGATGCTTGGGACCTGCCACCCACAGGGAAATAATCTTGTAGCACAAGTTAGCCATTTTGTTGTTTACTTCTGTGGTAAAGTCCCATTTGCTGTTAGATAATGTGTTCAATGTTTGTTAGCTGAGGTGATAGGAGCCACTTCAAGTCTGTTTACCCAGCACAGAAAACATTGGTTTACTTGACAGAATAGTCTGTGAGGAAGGGTTGGCTTTAGATGTTCTGGGGGGCTCGCATCATCTAACCTGGATTTTCTCTCTCCTACTGTCTCCTGTATACCCAGTGACCCCGCTTTTCTCTGTCTCTAAACTCTGCTCCTCCCTAGGCGTTGACCACACTCTTTTGTACAGCCTTTCTCTCCCTGGCAGGGATGGGGGAGTGACAATGCCGGAGGATGTGATCTGGGGGAGGGAGGCAGCCATATGTAAAAAATTACAAGTGGGCCTAACTTAGGGCATTTCTCCCACCCTGCGCCAGTCACAGTGGCTGAGGGGATACCTGAGATACCAGGCCTGGGTCACACAGTCCAAGTTTAGACCAGGAATTGGCATAATTTGCCTGAGAGCCTCATCAGAACCACATGAAGTGTATGTGTTGGGGAGCAATTTCCCAAAGGAAGGAAAGTGACAAGATCAGAAGAAGTGGAGGAGAAGGAATGCTGACACTAACCATTGCTGGTTACAGTGTCATGAATATCACAGTGTACAAATTCAGAGAGCTCCACGAAATAATATGGATTCTCTAGGAAAAATGGGCTAACATCTCATGACACAGGAAAACCTCACAGATGCTCCTGACTAATGACTACCAGGGTGCACATCAGAGAGAACTGGGAAAAAAAATAACAGTGGAAAGCCAAGGCTGCATCGTGTTCAAGTATATGGAGCTCATTATTTTAAGATGTGCAGTTCTCTTTTAATTATTTATGATACCTCACAGCATACTGTAAGTGGATCTCAGTATGTTTTGTGAGACTAATGACGTCGTCGAAGTCACAGACCTCACTTGGGTCTGTGTTCTCAGCTCTTGCTAAGAATTGGGAGAGAAGCAGGAAAGTTGATATTCAGATCTATTTATCTGCTTGGAGATGTACATTTTCTATGCTGGTGTGTGCAAGAGGCCATGGGCTTTGGAGTCAGTGGACTTAGAGAAACTCTCTGAACCTGGCTGAGGTACGTCAGGTCACCGAACCTCAGTTTTCTTCTTTGTAAAACAGAAATGTTAAGACTCTCATTAAAATTGGTGAGAGAGTCATTCATTACTATGTTCAAACAGTGATGAGCATCTAGCATGGCTGTGTGAAGGGCTCCAAGGATACAGCACTAAACAGCATGGACAGGATCCCTGACATCAGCGAAGGAGACCAATGAAAGGAAATAATATTCAAAAGACACCTGGCCCAGAGCCTGGTACACAGTAAGTGCTTAATAACTATGAATTATTTTCCCGCCAACCAACTCACGCATCTTGTCTTAATCCCCAAATGGTTGCAAATCTCTTAATTTCTCTGAGCCTCAGTTTTCTCATGGGTTTTTTGAGGGGTTTAGAGATATTCTAATATTTCATCTTGCTTTAAAATTCTGCAGATCTTTGGTTCTCTTTCCTTTTCACCCAGGGCACAGAAAATGGGCTTATTTAAGGGAACCTCCCTGGGGACTGTCACTTAAATCCTGCTTTAAAGGGCAGCTTTATTATTGTTGCCAAGCTGGCACCCACGCTATCAACCTGACCCCAATGCGAAGCTTGCAGAGGTTTACACCCACCCATCTGAATCAGCCTCAATAAGCACCTCTATCAACATAAAGGCACATATGAGAGTGATTTTATAAGACATGTAAGAGAGTGTGGTTATGACGGGGGCTTTCATTCAGATAGATTTGGCTGAAATCTCAGCACTAATAAGGAATTTTTGGACAAATGATTTAACCTCTTCATGCCTCATTTTCCATACGTGTAAATGAGAGGAGAAAAAAATCCACTTCAACAGGGTTATTGTGAGGATTGAATAAGATAATGTATGGGGGTGGTGCCTGGTGTGGAGTGTATTAGTAAATGGCATATACTACTTTGAGTTGAGAAGTGACTGGCTGTTAACTGCAAAATGGTAAATGTAAGGAACTTCTGCTGGAAAGTAAAGCACCTGCAGCTGGTTCTAAATTTGAACTATTAATCTTATTATGTTTTAAATGAGTGTAGTACATAATATTTGTGCATTCTGTTAATACATTTTTCTTTTAGCAGAAGGTTGGGGGAAGAGATATCATGAAAGTTAATTAGGAAGTGCAATGCTCACCTATGAAACAAGAGGGCTGGATTAGGTGACCTTGAAGATTCTTTTAAACTCTAAAGTTCTCGAATTCCAGGCTTTGCTAAAAAAAGTCTGTGGGGGAATTTGCCAAAAGGGGAAAAAAAATTCTTTGGTCCTGCTCTGCTTCACCCTCTCTTTCCATACTGGACTTGTCAAATAATGGCCACCAACCTGTCTTGTCATAACCTTATGTTTTCATAGAAAATCTGTTTTGTTCAGTGAAATGTGAAAGTATGGTTTACAACCATACTTTGATTTTTAATTTTTTATCTTAGAGAAAGTGGTTGGAACTCGCTTAGCATAATCATGAGAAACAACAGAGGCCCTGTGTGCCTTTCACACAGAGATGAGAGTTCCCCTCCTGGGAATGAGGGTGAAGGTCTCAAATTGCAGGTGCATATTGACATTGAACAAGCCCCTAAATCCCCAGGAATCCTCTGGTGCTCAAAGGACAGCAATCAAAACCTAAACTAGTTATTGTGTCAATAAATTTTGCTAAGGCAAGGAAAAAATTATCGTGCCTGAGGCTATTGGAAAAAAAAGTTCCAAGTAAGGAGGAGAGGTAGTAAAATATCCAAAGGTTCAGCTTGGTGATGTTCACTTTTAAATGTTGAGAGCAAATGTGGTATTATGACAGTTTTCTTCTCTCGGCCCATTGTGACAGGACTCTGTGGCCTCTGAATATCGGGACATACTCTTTCAAGTTAATTTACTCAAAGATTCCACTACAAAATCGAAAGCCTGAGGGATGGCGAGCGTGAAGAGAGTGGTTCAGCCGAGTGTTTTCCCCAGCAGCACCCTAGAGGTCCTAATGGAGAGAAGCCAGGTGAATACTCCAGCCCACATCCCAGGAAATTCTAAATTTGGCATCAAAGTGCAGCACCTCCTCCCACTCTTCCGTTGTACATTTAAAAGAGAGCAGTGGATCATTTTTGTTCCCTCCAAATTCAGACAGATTTTCTTGGCTCGGTTCTATGTCTGTCCTTCACAGAGGTAAATATGCAGATGAAGAAAGATCTCTCAGGAAACGATTTTGTAGATTCAGAGAGATTTGAGGCAAACAAAACAAAAAGAAAGAAACAAACAAACAACCATATGGTGCATGACTTCTGATAATGGAAATGAAAATGTTTGAAAAAAAAGTTTGAAGACAGTAGTCTTAGCTGGTGCAAGGAGTGGAGCATTTGGGTCCTGGCCTTCTTGGACCTGGCTCCCTCATTACAGATGTATTAAAAATAAAATAAGTTAAAGTGGGGGTGGGCCAACTCTTATTCTCAAAGTAGATAAGTTAGGATAGAACTTTACAGGGAGAAAAAAAAAACCACCTTTTAATTTTTGAATCTTTGTCCTTTTATTCATAGGAAGCATTCACTCTCCTATGGCTTTTGGTTGTTTTCAGAGAAAGTAACTGTACCAAGTATTCTGTTCTTGAAAGTAATTTCTTATCATGTATACACATATTTGGGCTTCCCTGGTGGCTCAGATGGTAAAGAATCTGCCTACAATGTAGGAGACCCAGGTTTGACCCCTGGCTTGGAAAGATCCCCTGCAGAAGGGAACGGCTACCCATTCTTGCCTGGAGAATTCCATGGACGGGGGCCTGGTGGGGTATGGTCCATGGGGTTGCAAAGAGTCAGACATGACTGAGCGACTTTGAGACAGAGAGAGATACATATAATTATATATATTTGTATATATGTATACTTCTATATTTATGTGTATGTTGTTTATATATGTATATATGTCTATGATGTAAAAATATATAATATATACATATGTGTATATATAGTATGTCTCTGTATATATATACACAGAGATGTGTGCATGTATGTGTGTGCATATGTATGTGTGTATATCTATCTATCTATATATATAAAATACTTTTCCAATGGATACTGGCAATTTGATCTCTGCCAAAAGTGTTACATATATATAACCAGGAACCAGAGATCAAATTGCCAACATCTGTTGGATCATAGAAAAACCAACAGAGTTCCAGAAAAACATCTACTTCTGCTTTATTGATTATGCCAAAGACTTTGACTGTGTGGATCACAACAAACTGTGGAAAATTCTTTAAAAGATCAAATACCAGACCATTTTACCTGCCTCCTGAGAAATCTGTATGCAGGTCAAGAAGCAACAGTTAGAACCAGACATGGAATAACAGGCTGGTTCCAAATTGGGAAAGGAGTACGTCAAGGCTGTATATTGTCACCCTGCTTATTTAACTTATATGCAGAGTGTATCATGTGAAATGCCGAGTGGGATAAAGCACAAGCTGGAATCAAGATTGCTGGGAGAAATATCAATAACCTCAGATATGCAGATGACACCACCCTTATGGCAGAAAGCAAAGAAGAACTAAAGAGCCTCTTGATGAAAGTGAAAGAGAGTGAAAAAGCTGACTTAAAACTCAACATTCAAAAAACTAAGATCATGGCATCTGGCCCCATCACTTCACGGCAAATAGGTGGGGAAACAATGAAAACAGTGACAGACTATATTTTTTTGAGCTCCAAAATCAACTGCAGATGGTGACTGCAACCATGAAATTAAAAGATGCTTGCTCCTTAGAAGAAAAGCTATGACCAACCTAGAAAGCATATTAAAAAGCAGAGACGTTACTTTGCCAACAAAGGTCCATCTAGTTGAAGCTATGGTTTTTCCAGTAGTCACGTATGGATATGAGAGTTGAAGTATAAAGAAAGCTGAGCGCCAAAGAATTGATGCTTTTGAACTGTGGTGTTGGAGAAGACTCTTGAGAGTCCCTTGGACTGCAAGGAGATCCAACCAGTCCATCCTAAAGGAGACCAGTCCTGAATATTCATTGGAAGGACTGATGCTGAAGCTGAACTCCAATACTTTGGCCACCTGATGCGAAGAACTGACTCATTGTAAAAGACCCTGATGCTGGGAAAGATTGAAGGCAGGAGGAGAAGTGGACAACAGAGGTTGAGATGGTTGGATGGCATCACTGACTCAATGGACATGAGTTTGAGCAAGCTCTGGGAGTTGGTGATGGACAGGAAAGCCTGGCATGCTGCAGTCTGTGGGTTGCAAAGAGTCAGACACGACTGAGCGACTGAACTGATAATAATTTTGCCTCTGAGATCACATAATTTAGACAGTGCTTGTGGTAAGAATATTAACTATAGGAAGCAATAAGTTTGAGGCATATTTTGACCAAGATAATACAGACATAAGTCCTCTATGGTTTTGTGTTTGGGAACAGTCGTTTTCTTTCCTTTACCTGTCTTGTGATTTCAACAAAAAAACAAAAACCCATACCATGCACTGTTGCAAAAGCAGGTGTGAAAAGTTACCCAAGTGTTCTCTGCTACAGTGGTTGATTTTTCTTTATCACAAAGTGTCCCTTCAGTAAAGGTGCTGCATTTCTTACTTTGCTGGCACTGGGAAGAGTTGGCAAGACAGAAAACTAACATATCCATTTATTAAAAATGAATTGAGTTCCAGAGATTTTACTTAAGTGTTGTTTACCCAAACTGTTAAATATTTGGATAATCAAGTGTCAAAGTAGCGGTTCCTGAAAGAATCATTTTTCATGAAGCTGCCAAAATATCTGATTTCAACATCAAAATTAATTTCTCAAAATTTTAGATTTAGTTTAAATCAAATTTAGGTTTGATTTGGAGCCATTGATAATTAAACTTTACGAGCACACAGCAGAGTCTCTGGTGCCTGGCAAAGTCTTCCTGGCCACTGAAACCAAAGCTTCCACCATGTGACCTTTATTTAGGGGCAGGTCTACTTTTCAATTAAGAACTTTTCATCTCACAGAAAATGAAAAATAATGAGCAATTTCTTTGAGTCACATATCTCTGTTGCCAGAAAAATAAAAGGCATCGAATTTTTCAGTTACACACATAACCAGGCACCATTTTTGCTTTTATGTAAAGTATCAATTCCACATGTAATTGCTGAATATTTTCTAAATTAAGAGCCCATGTGGTGAGCGGGTGCACACAAAAAAAGATAATCAGAAAAATCTCGGCATTAAAATATAGCCTGCAAGTAAAAACACATAAATCACTTTGGTGAGGCCCAGCCTGCTGTGAAAATGACAGCTCTCAGCCTCATATTTCTGTTGAGTCTAGTGCGGAGGAACCAAAAATCCACTGGGCCTGTGAACTTTAGGTCATAAGGTAAAGGCAACTGAAACAAATAGTACAGAGCACCAAGTCAAAGACCAAACCTGAGCTTATGATACAGTCTTATGATAGAGTCTGTGCCAGAAGGAGACCTGCATTCTAGTTTCTACTATTCATTCCACTGCTCACTAAATTCACTTCGCCAAAGGTGCCACTTTCCCAACTGAGGATAATAAAACCTCTTCTCCCTGCACCTACACCGTGTGATTTCTTAAAGTGATTTCCAACTCCAAGAGTTGTGACTTTACTTATTTCTTTGTTCAGCTGCTTGTTCAGAGGCTGTTGCTAATGAAGTCACAGCTGTAGGTTATCTGGGTCTGTTCCGTTGGTCACAAATGGTACCGCACCGGGTTATTGTTACCATCACAATAACCCAGTGTACGAGACAGCAAAAGAGACACTGATGTATAGAACAGTCTTATGGACTCTGTGGGAGAGGGAGAGGGTGGGAAGATTTGGGAGAATGACATTGAAACATGTAAAATATCATGTGAGAAACGAGTTGCCAGTCCAGGTTCGATACACGATACTGGATGCTTGGGGCTAGTGCACTGGGACGACCCAGAGGGATGGTATGGGGAGGGAGGAGGGAGGAGGGTTCAGGATGGGGAACACATGTATACCTGTGGCGGATTCATTTTGACATTTGGCAAAACTAATACAATTATGTAAAGTTTAAAAATAAAATAAAATAAAAAAAACCAAAAAACAAATGGTACCGCAGTGCTGGCTGGTCATCTCACAAATGTCACCAGAGGCAAGTCTGAGATCACAGCTGTGCCTGATGTGCCCCTGTGTCTACTCCTGGAAAATCATGAAAGCGTTTGCAAAAGTGGAGGCGGCTTTACAAGAGCTCAAGGCCCTACAGTGTGGGGTGGGAGGGATGGGGGAAGAAGAGGGTAGTGGGGTTGAGAAGGTGAGCAGACTGCACAACCGCACTACTTCTTTCCACCCTGAGACGCCTTCAAAGGTGACTGAGGTATAAGAACAGATACTCTTTTGGTCCCTCTTAGAAGAAAGATATGCTCAAGTGACTCCTGAAACTCTTTTTGACTCAGGACACAAAGAATCACTAGGAGTAACACATTATTCACCTGGGATGCATTATTCAGGCTAGTAGAAACATTTGTAACTTGAGGACATGCTGGAATTTATGTGCAAGACTTAGTTGTCAGGTTTCCTCTCTCTGCATGTCCCCAGAGCTATAGTCTTCAGCCTTGGCTGCACGTTAGAGTCACCTGGGGAACTTTCAAACAATCTTGATGGCCAGGCCACACCCCAGAACAATCATATCAGAATCTCTGCAGGTGAGATCCAGGCAGGTCAATATTTTTTTAAGTTCCCCTGGTGATTCCAACATGCAGCCAAGGTTGAGAAGTGCTGTATCAGAGGAATGACAGTCTGAAGCACAGACCCCGACTCAGGAGCTGAGAAGGACGGAAATGCTGTCAGTTACGCTGACTAGTACTACCTAGCGTCTATTGGAAAGTTATTTCAGTTTTCCTATTAAAGGCCAGAATCAAAGGCACACAACCGAAAAATAACTCATCAACAACTTGTTTGGTTGATGAAAATTTTGGAAGTTCTAAGTTGTTTTTTAACTTAAGCTTATTGTCTTCTCCCTTCGAAATATTTTAAGTATTAAGAATCACCTTACAGATCAATAAAAAGTCTTGTTCACTGTGTTAACAAATATGAAAGCTCCAAAACAAACCCTGAGTATACCCCAGTGCCGACATAACTTTCTACCTAAAATTCAAGAGACACTTAAAGGAGAAAAAACCAGCAAAGATATTTGAAGAGAACTGTATTTCCTTAAAGGAATGGCAAGTGATACATTTTCCACATTAATTTATATCTGCCCTTCATCTCCACAGGCTCAATTAATAAAAGCTATGCATAAGTCATAGGAGAGATCATTAAATCAACCAGTTCACAGTGCTGACTAATTGGTAAATAAATACTTCATGAAAATGGTGATGGGTCTACAGATTCTGTTTTTCTTTTAAAAAGAAAAAATAACCATAAAAACCTTTTAACTATGGCTTCGGTAGAGATAACGACACCTCATACACTTTGATTTTATAATACTGCTGAGTTTGTTGGAGGGAGTTATACCACAAAGATAAAGCCCCACAGGGTGGGCCACAATTCTGGGTGAAAAGTTTATAATTAAGTGACAAATTCAGATTTGTTTAATTAGCCAGATGCCCGGTAGCATGTACACGAGACACCCTAAATCTGGGTGTTACCACACTTTTGTTTTGGTCCAGTTGTTTGTCACTGCATGAACGTAACTAGAGACAGAGGAAGAGGAAACAAGGCAGGCACAGGAGAGGATGAAAACACATCTTTGCCAGGATCCCCTGAACACGAAGAGACACTTTGTAAATTAGCTTGCTATCTGAGGTTTTATTTATTTTTAAATCTTATAAGGTTCTGCTATATATGAAAATTCCTGGGTTGGGAAGATCCCCTGGAGGGGATCATGGCAACCCACTCCAGTATTCTTGCCTGGAGAATCCCTATGGACAGAGGAGCCTTGGTGGGCTGCAGAGAGTTGCAAAGAGTCAGAAACGACTGAGCAACTCAGCACAGCATAGCACATATGTGAAAATAACATCTTCAGAGAGAAACATTTTTCCCCTCACCATGAGACCTGGGCTTCCCTGATAGCTCAGTTGGTAAAGAATCTGCCTGTGATGCAGGAGACCCCGGTTTGATTCCTGGGTCGGGAAGATCCGCTGGAGAAGGGATGGGCTGCCCACCCCAGTATTCTTGGGCTTCCCTTGTGACTCAACTGGTAAGGAATCCGCCTGCAATGTGGGACATCTAGGTTCGATCCCTGGATTGGGAAGATCCCCTGGAGAAGGGAAAGGCTGCCCACTCCAGTATTCTTGCCTGGAGAATTCCATGGACTATATAATCCATGGGGTTGCAAAGAGTCAGATACGACTGAGCAACTTTCACCTATGAGACTTCAGTCTGAGGCCAGGCTGTACTACTTGATCACTGTGTGATTTTGGGCAAGATGCTAAACATCTTTCCCCATCTGGGGAGAATAATGGTACCTACTTATAGAGACATTATCTTATTTAAGATACTGTGTGAAAAACATTTTAACCAGGTATGGGCAGAGAAGAAAATGCTCATGAAACACTTATTATTGCTTTTATTTACTACCGGCTTACTACCTGTCTTGATTTTTCCTAGAGAAATTCAATTCTTACAGAAATAGATCCAACAGAGCAAAGACCCAGATTCAGATGTAAATACAGATCAATGATCCTTCATAAAATAAATGAAAATTCAGGAAATTGATGCCTTGAGCTCTGACCTGTCATCCTCATCTCTCATGGAGATCTTGGATGTGGCCAAGGGAATGGTGAAAGCAAGCTTAGAAGGGATGCAGTGTTGCCACGGCCTGTGGAAAAATGCTCAGGGAGAATGAACCTGACTGTTCACTGGGGGCCTCTGACTCAGGGGGACAGCAAGGCTGAGCTTCCCTCCATTGAGTCAGGATGCAGCGGGGCCCAGAGGTGGACCAGGGGGGACCTGTTCTCAAGAATCTATCAAGCTATTAGTGGAGACCAGAGTTAGCGAAACACAAATATGCTTAAACACCAAAATCAGAGCCCCTTGAGTTCCATCAGGACCTGGGGGTGGACTCTGCAGTGTGGCAGCAGTCCAGGGGCAGTGGGGTGACAGGAGTGGCCAGAGGGCCCGAGGCAAGGTTGGGCTCCTGGTGCTCTGGCCAAGGCTACTTTTGCATTTGTGCAGAGGGGTTATGTCTCCTTGCAAGCTGTGACTTTCACAGCCTTTGAAGTGAGCGTTTGCAGAAAAGGACCTGTCAACCTCTAGAGAGTAAGCTCAGGAGGGCATTCTGTGGGAGAGCGAAAGAAATAGTCCCATTTCCTCTTCCCTGGACCCCAAGAGAGAAAAGCCACAACTATGAAAGGTTTAAATATTGAATGTTTGAACATTGCTGAGCACTTATTTCAGTCTTCTGGGGGACCTCAAAGTCACAACTCTAGGTGGGATTTGTATTTTCTTAAAGAAAAAGATGAGAGAGAAAGAAATAAGTAGAGGAAGGAAAGAGAGGCAAAGAAGAAGGAGGAGAACTGGGAGTAAAAGCAAGAGGGTGAGGAAAACTGGAGAGTTCTCACCAGGCGCCGGTTAGAGACTAGACAGTGATGTGTGTTGGAGACTAGCCAGGGATGTGTATTTAAAGGCAGCAATCCCAAGCGGGAGGGGAGGAGGGAGAAGTAGAAGAGGGATGGACTAGGAATTTGGGGTTGGTAAACTATTGCATTTAGAATGGATAGACAAGGTCCTACTGTATAGCACAGGGAACGATATTCAATATCCTGTGGTAAACCATAAAGCAAAGACTATAAAAAAGAATGTATATAAGTGTATATCACTTTGTTGTATAGCAGAGGTTGGCACAACATTGAAAATCAACTATATTTCAATAATAAGTAAATAAGTAAATAAACGCAGTGACCCCAGCAATGGGCCCAGAATTAAAGAAAAGAGTGGTGAAGTCATCCTTCCCCCAAAACAGTGCTTTTCCCCCAAGACTTCATTCTGTCCTGCACACATTTGTCTCCAAGCCTATATTGTTTTGTTTTCTTCCAAAGTCTAAGACAAGAAGTAGCAGTTGTCCACCAAACTTCTATCTCCACCTGCAACCCTTCCCAAACTGTTTTCTCTGAGTAACATCAAACCCAGGAGCTCAGGTTCCTTGCTTCCTGGGAATTTTCCAGACCTACTTACTAGTAGTGTGTCTCTCCAGATATCACCAACTTCAATCTGCTTACAGTCCTAGAACCTCTTCCTCACAAAGTTATGTAACATGAAAGAGCCTTTCCTTTGCCCCTGCAAAAGTTAAGTGGTTAGAAGGTAGTTTACAAATCAACTGGGTGTCTTACAACTGTACCCTATCCAACTTGAGGTTATCTTACATTGTGTGTGTGCCTGACTCTTTGTGACCCTGTGCACTGCAGCCCTCCAGGCTCCTCTGTCCACAGGATTCTCCAGGCAAGAATACTGCAGTGGGTTGCCATGCCCTCCTCTCGGGGATCTTCCCAACCCAGAGATTAAATTCATGTCTCTTATGTCTCCTGAACTGGCAGCTTCTTTACCAACAGTGTCACCTGGGAAGCCCGTATCTTAACGTTAGATTAAGATAAGTCTTGGCTTTCTGGGTTGTTTTCACTTGTTAATAATGACACATACCTTTCAGCTGCTTTCCAACACATATTTTTTAAGTTTTATTAAAATTGCCACAAAAGATTCTTACCTGAAAAGATAGCTTATTAACATATACCATCATCAAGAGCATAATGGTATTGTTGTATCTAAAGTAAACATTAGCTTTTGTAATAAATTAGATAGAAATTAAATTGCTTAGCCAAAATTGTGAGGGTTCAGCAAGACCCAAGCTTGCAGAGGAGGCTGTAGCCATCAGAAGGCCAAATGAGAGTTGGGCACAGCTGGGGATTCCTCCTTATAATCTGACCAGCAGCCCTTCCACAGCAGCCTCAATAAGCACACAGTATCGGTAGAAGCTGGGGGACTACAGTGTAAACACAGCTTCAAGGCCAGTCTCCTAGCTGTTCTCCAAACAGCTTACAGTCCCTAATATCTGCCCATGTGGGGATTCCAGAGCCAGCACTGGCTATAGGTATCTGAGTAGCAGTGTTTGGAGTTTCCCATTTACTGAGGAGATGCAAAGAAGGAAGGAAATCCAACTGATTTTGTATTAAATCATTTAACAAACATTAATTAATATCTACCAGTGAGCAAGGAGCCCTACTAAGATGTCACAGAAAATGTCCAGAGTATAACATCCCAAATCCTTAGCCTGTTGACACAACCAGCCCTTTGCAGGTGGACTGAACTTCTTCCAGTCCTTCAAGTTTTGTGAATGTTCCCTGCTTTCCTTTTTCTCCCAGTTTTTTCATCATTTTTTTTTGCCTGAAACATACTTTCTGCTATATTGTATGAAACTAATTTCTTCTCATCCTTTAAATATAAGCTTAATTATAAGTTTTCTAGGGTAGTCTTCTCTGATCCTTGGGACAAGGCTATGTTAATTTTCTATTTGCTCCCATAGCCTCCTGAACTTCCCTTTTCACATAATCCCTTTCATGTTTTTCGCTGCTTAAATGTCTTTCTTCCTGTCTGTAAATTTCATGAGGTGGGAGCTCTCTGTCTTCTTTATAACTATGTGCCAATATCTTAAAACTTCATGCCTAGTACATAATTTGCTTCATGTTTATTATAAGAATTATTTAATTGAATATAATGTCCCCTGCCTAGAAGAAGTCCTCTCACAAGAGAGGGGGTAAAGTACAGATAAATGCCAAAGTATATGTGTGTGTGTATATATTTAAAGTATACAAAATTAAAACCGGACAATAGCACAAAGAAAAAATTCCGAACCAAGGGTTGCCAGTTTCTGATTCTCCTAATATTGAGTAATATCACATGGATTTCAATTCCTCCCTATGGTCATTGTTACTGTTGTAGATATTTAGCCACTGCTCATGAGAATGAGTAAAAGGAACTCAGTCTCAATTTTGTTCCTCTATAGATTAAGTTTTAAAAAGTGTGTGTGTGTGTGTGTGTATTTCAGGGGCACAGTGTTCAGTCTTAGCTTTCTCTAAATAGGCAAGTTGTCTGCAGTATTACGACTATCAGTGAAGTGACATCACAGGAGCTTTGGCTGACCAAAAGCTCAACAGTAAGAAAGCACCCAAGAGCACTGTCAGGATTCTGCATATAAACCTCTGCAAGACATTTACATAAGTCACTGACTCCACAGAACTATGCTAAGCTCTGAGGAAAAACTACAAAACTATATTTAATGCTATAAAGCATTAGCAAGCAAAGGTCAGTGTATAAAAAATACATTATGATCAAATAGAATACCAAGATTTCAAGGATGGTTCAGTGTTTTTATAGTCTTAGAAATGTGTAATGCTAATATACCACACTACCTAGAAAGTTAAAGAAAAGCTTTAGTTCTGTGATTCATCTAAATTGATGAAGAAATAGATTTTGACAAAATATGGTACTCTTACATGTTATCAAACTAGGAATAGAAGATAATTTCATAAAATTAATTTATTAAAAATTTACAGTAAATATCAAACTTAGCGGTGAAACTTTAGAGGCATTTTCATTAAGGTCAGGAAATACATAGTCATACTCATTAGTTCTGCTAATATCCAATCCTGTATTGAAGCTTCCAGAGAACATGATGGGGCAAGAAAAAAAAAAGAAAGCTATCAATGGAAACGAAGAGATAATTTTCCTCTTATATGTAGCATTGTTATAGGCTATATAGGAAGCCTGAGACAATCCATAAACTATTGAAACTAATAAGTGTCTGCTACTGCTAAGTCACTTCAGTCGTGTCCGACTCTGTGCACCCCATAGACGGAAGCCCACCAGGCTTTGGGATTCTCCAGGCAAGAACACTGGAGTGGGTAATAAGTATCTAGCAAGTTGATATTCAAAATCAACATACAAAAATCAACAGTGTTTCAGTTCCACTTATAATAATAACAACAGAAAATATAAGTGTGGCGGGCCATCTCCAAGATGATCCCAATGAACCCCCGCCCACAAACCCTGCCTTCCTGGTATTCCTGTGTAAGCAATAGGAGAACACATAAATAACAATGTATGACTTCCAAGGTTGGGCCATTTAAGATACTGTGGGTTCATCTTTTCCCTCTTGGATCACTTGTGGGTGGAAGCCAGTCACCGTGTCATGAGGACACTAGAACAGCCCTCAAAAGAGACCTATGTGATGAAGAAGTAAAGCCTCTTGACAACAGCCAGGAACTGAGGCTTCCTTCCAACAGCTGTCTTGGAAGCAGACCCTCTAGCCGTAATTAAGCCTTCATATGACTGCAGCCCTGGCTGATATCTTGACTTAAATCTCATAAATAAAAAATGCTAAGCTAGAATCACAGTTAAACTTCTGAACTCCTGGCCCTCAGAAACTGTTAGATAGTAAATGTTTGCTGTTCTAAGTAACTAAGTTTTAGGCTAATTAGGCAACAATAGATAAAGAAGTTTCAGAAAAATTTCAAAAATTAATATAAGAAAAGATATGAAGACATAGAAAATTATTTTTTTTTAATTATTAAATGACATAAAAGACATTAAATAACTACAATATTCTTTACTAAAGGGGAGAAATTCTTTCCAATTTAAGCTACATATTCAGGGCAATGGAGAAGGCAATGGCACCCAACTCCAGTACTCTTGCCTGGAAAATCCCATGGACAGAGGAGCCTGGTAGGCTGCAGTCCATGGGGTCGCTAAGAGTCAGACATGACTAAGCGACTTCACTTCCACTTTTCACTTTCATGCATTGGAGAAGGAAATGGCAACCCACTCCAGTGTTCTTGCCTGGAGAATCCCAGGGACAGGGCAGCCTGGTGGGCTGTCATCTCTGGGGTCGCACAGAATCAGATATGACTGAAGCGACTTAGCAGCAGCATTCAGGGCAAAATCCCAAATCGATGTCCTTTGCAACTTGCTGCTGCTGCTGCTGCTGCTAAGTCGCTTCAGTCATGTCCGACTCTGTGCGACCCCAGAGACGGCAGGGCAGCAGGCTCCCCCGTCCCTGGGATTCTCAAGGCAAGAACACTGGAGTGGGGTTGCCATTTCCTTCTCCAATGCATGAAAGTGAAAAGTGAAAGTGAAGTCGTTCAGTCGTGTCCAACTCCTAGCGACCCCATGGACTGCAGCCTACCAGGCTCTTCCATCCATGGGATTTTCCAGGCAAGAGTACTGGAGTGGGGTGCCATTGCCTTCTCCCCTGCAACTTGCTAAGCTAATCCTAAAATTTACATGGAAGATCAGAAGAGCAAGAATAAGAAAAATTTGAAGAATAACTCCAGGTGTGTGGAGCGGGATAGATAAGGCTTGTATCCCAGATATCAAAATTTATTACAAAGCTGTTCTAGCTTAACTAGAACATGGCATGGTATTGGCATAAGAATAGACAAACAAATCAATGGAACAGAATAGAAAGCCCAGAAAGAGAGCTGGAATCTTGATTGATGTGATAGGCAGAATAATGCCCAATCCCCACCTCCAAAAGATACCTATATTCTAGTTTTTAGAATTTGTGAATATGCGGATTACATAGTAAAGGCGAATTAAGGGTACAGATGGAATTAAGATTGCTAATCAACTGACTTGACTTTAAAATAGGGAAAGTATCCTACATTAACTGAGTGAGCACAGTATAATCACAAGAGTCTTTAAAAATGGAAGTGAGAAGCAGAAGAGTCAGTGTCAGACAGATGGCATTGTGAGAAGGGCTTGGTCTGGCATTGCTGGTTTTTAAGATGGAGGAAAGAGGTAATGAGCCAGGGAATGCAGAAGGCATGCTTAAAATGGAAAAGCGAGGAAATGAATCTTCCCCCAGGACCTTCAGAAGGAATGAAGCTCTGCCTAGACTTTGGTCTTAGCCTCCTAGGACCCATTTTGGACTTCTGACCTCAAGAATTTTAAGATAATAAATTTGTGTTGTTTTACACTACCAAATAGTGGTAATTTGTTACAGGAGTCATAGGAAATGAATATAATCTATGTTACATGCCAGCAGGTAAAGAACGTACTAGTCTACCAGTGGAGTGAGACCAACTGGTTACCTATGTAAAAAAAAGAAAATCAGTTCCCTCTCTCATGTTATATACAAAAACAAATTTGAGGTAGAGTGAGTACCTACATGTGAAAAGCAAAATAGTAAAACTTTTAAGAGACATAAAGTTTAATATTTTTATGAGCTTGGAGAGGAAACATTTCTTAAACAAGGCACAAAAAGCATGAGCCATAAAGAAAAGAAATTGGCAGAACTATATTTAAATTAAAATCATCTGTTCAGGAAAAGATACTATACATAAATACCGAAAACAAGACACAGACTAGGAGAATATATGTGCAATGCATCTAAGACACAAGAAATTAATATTCACAATATAGAAAAAATTTTCCAAATCAATGAAAAAAAGGCAACCCATTGGAAAAACAAATGAAGGATATGAATAATTAGTTCATAAGAAAGAAATTCTAATGCCCATTAACATATGAGAAAGTGCTGATCTTTATTATCAGTCAGAGATGAGCAAAGAAAGCCATGCATTGTTGTATATCTGACTGGAAAGTTTTTTTAAAAAATCTGAAAATTCTAAGGATTGGTGAGGATATGGGAAAAAGGAAGAGTCATAGTCTTCTGGAATGAATACAAATCTGTAATTTGTTTTTGGAGAGAAATTTGGCAGTATTCTGAACATTATATGTGCATCCTGTGTGACCCAGATTCCTATTTAGGTAGGGATGCGCCCTTGTATATAAGGTGACGTGCACAAGAACATCTGTCATAGCATCCTTTGGAACAGTGAAAACTCATGAACAATCTAAATGCCAATGAAAAATAAAATAGATGCTGTATTGCTTCCATGAATTAATAAAAGAGTGCCACATGTGTCAACATGGATAAACACTGGCAACATTTTAAGGAAAAAACTAAACTTGCAGCGTGATGAATACATTCTGCACTTGTAAGGCTTCAAAGACACACTATTTATAGCCAAGACATGGAAGCAACCTAAATGTCATCGACAGATGAATGGATAAAGAAGATGTGGTACATTTATACAATGGAATATTATTCAGCCATTAGAAAGAATAAAAGAATGCCATTTGCAGCAACATGGATGAACCTAGACACTGTCATGCAGAGTGAAGGAAGTCAGAGCAGGAGAAATATTGTATGATACCCCTTACATGTGGAATCTAAAAAGAAATGACATACATGAACTTACAAAACAGAAAGAGACTCACAGACTTAGAGAACGAACTTTTGGTTGCCTGCACACACTGCTGTATTTAAAATCACATGGAATACATGGAATACTTGTAATGCCTTTCACACATGGAATACTTTTCAACATTATGTGGCAGCCTAGATGGGAGGGGAGCTTGGGGGAGAATGTATATGTACTGCTGGGTCTCTTTGCTGTTCACCTGATACTATCACAACATTGTTAATCAGCTATACCCCGATACAGAATAAAAAGCTTAAAAAATATATACACTTTTTATGCTTTTGTATAGAGAAGCTTGTATAGGATCTGAAGCTTATACAATTGCAGGCGGTATCCTCACTAAGAAAAAGATTATAAATAAAAATTTTAAATATAAAATAGAATATAAAATTAGGTACAGAATTGAATATTAATTTTGAATAAGGAAAACACAACAAATCACACATTTTAAAAAGCTGACAAATATCTGGAATAATAAAATCCAGAAAAAACAACATAGTATGATTACTAGCTATTCAACACATCTTTATATAATACAACGTTTTCTTATATTTGTTAGCTTCATTCTCCTTGACTGCAATTAAAAATTTTTTTTAACTTTTAATTTTATGTTGGAGTTTAATAAACAAACAATGTTGTGACAGTTTCAGGTGGACAGCAAAGGGACTCAGCCATACAAACACATGAATTGATTCTCCCCCAAGCTCCCCTCCCATTCAGGCTGCCAGAGAACACTGAGCAGAGTTGCCTGTGCTATACAATGGAATCTTGCTGGTTACCCACTTTAAATACAGCAGTGTAGACATATCAATCCTACACTCCCTATCTCTTCTCCACAGTCTTCACCACTTCCCACAACCATAAGTTCATTCTCTAAATCTGTGAGTTTCTGTTTTACAAATAAGTTATTTGGATCACTTCTTTTTAGATTCTGCATATAAGGGATGTTATATGATATTTCTCGTCTGTGTGACTTATTTCACTCAGTATGACAACTTCTAGGTCCATCCAAGTTGATTGCAATTTTGTAACAGGTTTTTTTTTTTATAGTGAGCGTTCAAAGACAATTCCATTTTTTTCTGGCATGGCTGATCAACGAATAAAAGACAAAAAAGGATCCTTTAGAGAAGATTCTTTAAGCATCACAACTCTAACTTCTGTCCTTGCACAGCAGAATGGCAATTTGACCTTTCTGGGCAGGGCTCCCAGGGCGGCCTGGAGCCTGGCCTCTGAGCAAGGAGCAGATTCTTCTCTGAGGTTGAGGGAAATCAACCGGGGGCAATCTATCAGGGGCAGAACATTTCTGGCTTCTGGGAGCTGGAAGGCTACAGAGGTAGTCTTGGCAGCCCCAGGGGTTTGAAAATTAGACTGACAAAGACAAATAGATAGGATGAAAACAAATTTATTTAATATAAATTGTATATGATACAGGAGCCTTCATTAGGAAATGAAGACCCAAAGAAATGATTAAGACTCAAAGAAATGGTTGACCCAAAGAAATGGTTATGCTAGGTGTGTTGAAGAGTAGAAAGATGTTCTAGGACAAAGGGACAAAGGTGAACTAAGTGTAGTAAACTAGGGGAAACTTAGCAAGGTGTGTTTAATCAGGTTGTTCTATGCATCCCGTCTCTTGGGATATAAGGATGCTCCTTTCCTCTGGGCATAGGTAGGAGGAAAATCTCATATGAGCGCTTTATGATGTGCTCTCATCACAAAAGGCAGGAAGTCCTTGCTGCACATGACGTTTCTGAAATTCCTTCAGCTTGAAATAGTCAGTTTGCCAGCATGTCGTAGTTTGGAGTAGTGTGTCCTGAACCGAGTCACTACACGTTCAACAGAAGATTAATAACTTGTTAGGGTATGAAATGAAAATTCAGGATAGTGATGACTGTGGGGATAAGAGACAAACAGTAGGATTGGGATAGGGTGAGGGAGGTTTCAACAGTATTTCAAATTAAAAAAAAAAAACTTGAAGCAAATAGGGTGAGATATTAAGACCACTTATGGGGCTATTTTCATGATATTTTTCTTCTTTTCTGGATGTTTGAAAATATTTTATTACTATATACATCTATAAAAATCAAAGCACCGACTGCTGGGGTTGTAACTGGCAGTGCCCCCTCCATGCTCAAATGACTTGAAAAGGTCTTGTCCAAAGAAAGGATATTGTTTAAAAAATGACAGATCTTTAAATTTGGTGATGCTTATTCTCCAGTCCTTTGCTGGTCATAGTTTCTCCGTTGTATTATACAACCAAGAAGCACATTTCATAGCCTTAATATGAATAGTTACTTCTATAGTGACATGCTGAGTAATTACATTCAATCCACAAACTTTTTGTTGCCTAGGATTTATGGACTAATTAGAATATGAATTTCTTAAAAAGAATAGCTTGTTCCCCATAACATATAGAATTTCTATAATAAAGTCATTTCTCTAAGAAAGCGATAAGCTCTTTGGAGCTACTGCGAAAGACCCAAGGCTTCAGTAAGCTTTCCAGGCCCTCCCTGTAATGCTGCCAGCAGTCGGGGGGAAACACAATCCCGGGGGTCTGTTCACTGAGACCATAGTATCTACTCTTTAAAGCAAGTTTCACAGGTGAACAATGTGAATATTTTAACAGTTAGTTCAGAGAATATGTGCAGATTGTGGATAATACAGCAAATATATTAATAGCCTAAGATATTTAATACATTTCAAAAGTATAAATTATGTAAAATGCAAATTTTAAGAGTAATTAAGAGTGTTCACTGTATTTACCTTAGGATGCTTTTGAGATCCTTTAACAGGAAATGTTTATTAAGTTTCCAATACTCTCTCACAGGGAATTACTTTTGATATTATTTGTTTAAAACAAAGTACTTCATAGCAACTCAGGAGAGGGTGAAACTTCAAATACAGAACAGCTGTTCTGTATTTAAAGTCCAGGCCAGCCTTTAATATTGTGTTTTTATAAAACAGATCTAATTAACATTAAGTTGCTTGGTCACCTTTTTGCCCATTCCTGCCTCTTCCCCTGAAACAAACCATGTTGAGTCACTAGAGGTTATAGCCCTAAGAGGGCACAGCAACCTTGTGTGTGGGAACCCACTTTCTCGCAGGCTGACAGCGTGGTTGTATTTGGGGGAGGGCACATGTACCTCCTGCTTCTTCATAACGAACCCTGGAGACTACCCCAAACAAGTATTGTTTATGCAACCTTGTTTACAGAGGATTTGGGCATAACATTAAATTTATCTCAAGTATTAAATGAGAAACACATATGGCATGCATGCACGTGCACACACACAGAGACATTCTCACATACCCTGCAGTTGTGGAACACTTTGCAGTTAGAGCAAAATCTTTCCTCTTCACATTCAATATCTGGAAATGCTTGAGGTTTGAGGAAAACATTTTCATTAAGTGTTTGATGTTGTGAAGGAGCTCCAGGCAGTGGAAGACTGCTTTGCTTCACATTTCAGAAGCTCCTCAGAATTTGGGAAGAGGAGCTAATGAAATATTTCCCTGTTTAAAGTCACAGGAAAACGAATCTTCTAAAAATTTAAGATATTCCATTTTAAAGTGCATAGTAATATAAACCACTACCTGAAAGCCATGATACTCCAAAGGGAAATAGGGACCCATCATCTCCTTGAAGAAATTCACATCCTAGTAATCTTCAACCCAATACTGATAAATGGGGTGCTGAGTCACAGATTACTAGAATTTATTCTTAAATCCAGAGACTGAAGAAACCTAGCTTTTATGTGTGTGCTAGCAATATTAAAGTGAAAACAAAAAAAAATATTTACTCTTCTGATACAAACCAATTAGCCCATATCTAGCTATCTATTTACCAATACATTCAACCAGCATTTATTGACTGCCTCTCAGGTTACAGATGTTATAAAAAAGGCCCCATTAGGCATCCAAACAAGAATGAGCTGTAAACTTTGCCCTCCAGGAGATTAAAGTCTAAAGGCAAAAACATTTTTCCCAGTGGATAATAAATCAGATAACAGGCCCATTCTATAATTTTTTATTACTTCCTAAATAAAATAGTCAGATATGAAATTTTTGCTTCTTATCCCCACAACTTCTACCTCTCCTAATCTGAAGGCCTTGGTCCCCAAGAGAGGAGTGTTTCCACCTGGAGATATAACAGTGGTTCCACTGAATTGGAAGATGAGGCTGCCACTTGGCCCTTGCGGCTCTATATTTCACTGAACCAACGGGTTACCGAAAGGGATTACTGGATGGATTGATCTTGATTGTCAGCGAGGACTCGGGATGTTCTCCAGATACTGCTCAGTATTTCCATGTCCAACAGTAAAAGTTAATGGAAAACTACAGCAAGCAGAAATATGTAGAACTAGTGAAGATTCAGACCCTTTAAGAATGCGGTAAGCAAGCTGAAATCTTGTCTGAGAGATCACAGGGTAAGGAATAAGGATATTATAAGCATCAACTAAGGCATTATGAGGGCTTCCCCACCTGGTAAAGAATCCACCTGCCTTTTGGGAGACCTGGGTTCCACCCCTGGGTTGGGAAGATCCCCTGGATGAGGGCATGGCAACCCCACTCCAGTATTCTTTCCTGGAGAATCTCCATGGACAGAGGAGCCTCGTGGGCTACAGTCCACAGGGTCCCAAAGAGTCAGACATGACTGAGCACAGCACAGCACAACACGTAGCTTTATGTTTTTCTCAGTTATAATACAAGGACTATAGCAGTTCTATGTATTTTCTTTTAGCCTTTCTTATGCACAAGTGTGTATACACAAGTACACTAATTTCTTTTTCCTTTTCTTCTTGTTCTCATACTATTAACCAATACCCTCAGTTTCACACAGTTTGTGATGGTGGGATGGGACCTGACAAAAATCACATTTCCTTTGCTATATGACTTCCTATTAGGCTCTGCCAACAGGAGGTGCTAGAGGGAGGCTGTGAGGCTGGAGGGGGGAAGGTGAGGTTTGATTCCTCCTGTTTGCTCCTGTTCCAAACAACATGACCACAGCCAGGAATCTTCATCCTGGCAGCAATGCTTAATTCCAGCAGTCACAGTTGGTCCCAGCATGCAGTGTCCACACACTGCCAGAGCCAGCCTCACTGCCTCCCCTCAGATACCAGCACTGGCTGGACAGTGACCCTTCCCAGAGGTCTGGACTGCAGCTCTGGGAGGCTCCTCATCCAAGTCTAAATTCTAACAATATCAACATCTTTTGCTCCTCAAGCTTTAAGAGTGATAGCTGCTTCCTAAAGCTATTATCTCCAGGAAACTACAGGGTCTCTTTTGCCTTTTCAGTTCTCTATTACTGGTTACCAACCAAAGAGCTAAATTTTCCCAGTTAAAGTAACTGGTGTGGTTTCTGTCTCCTGACTGATACACACTGTTATTTCTCCAATATCCTTTCCACCCCTTCAACTATACAGAGCAGTCCTGTCTGGGAAAGATTGACCCTGCTCCTGACCCAGGGATAGGCCCTAATTGGTCTAAATCAGAGCAGCTTCATTCCCTTCTTTAGATGATTGGTGTATACAACCCAGGCCTCAGCCAATTAGCTCACAGCCATGGGGACTGGTTAGGCTAGTCCAGTAAAATTGTGGGAGGTGGAGGGTCTATCTCCATGGGAACAGGGCCTTGTTTAAATGTAAAATCTACAACTGCTGAAGCCATTTTGCCATCTTAAAAGAAACCAAAGAGAGAATGAAGCTAAACCAGGCAGGATGACAGAGTCAAGGGAATTTCAAAGAACAGAGCCTGAAGTCCTGAGCATGTCATGCCTCATGTACTCAGGACATTTCAATTAAGTGAGCCAATAAATCCTCTTTACTGTTTCAGCTATTTTGAGTTAGGTGTGCAATTACTTGACAGCAAAAGCCTTACAATGAAGTCATCTTATAATTAAACATATGTGTGACTATAAAGTCATGCTCAAAATTCTCCAAGCCAGGCTTCAGCAATACTTGAACCGTGAACTTCCAGATGTTCAAGCTGGTTTTGGAAAAGGCAGAGGAACCAGAGATCAAATTGCCAACATCCTCTGGATCATTGAAAAAGCAAGAGAGTTCCAGAAAAACATCTACTTCTGCTTTATTGACTATGTCAAAGCCTTTGACGGTGTGGATCACAATAAACTGTGGGAAATTCTTCAAGACATGGGAATACCAGACCACCTGACCTGCCTCTTGAGAAACCTATATGCAGATCAGGAAGCAACAGTTAGAACTGGACATGGAACAACAGACTGGTTCCAAATAGGAAAAGGAGTACGTCAAGGCTGTATATTGTCACCCTGCTTATTTAAATTCTATGCTGAGTACATCATGAGAAACGCTGGGCTGGAAGAAGCACAAGCTGGAATCAAGATTGCCGGGAGAATATCAATAACCTCAGATATGCAGATGACACCACCCTTATGGCAGAAAGTGAAGAGGAACTGAAAAGCCTCTTGATGAAAATGAAAGAGGAGAGTGAAAAAGTTGGCTTAAAGCTCAACATTCAGAAAATGAAGATCATGGTATCTGGTCCCATCGCTTCATGGAAAATAGATGGGAAAACAGTAGAAATAGTGTCAGACTTTATTTTTTTGGGCTCCAAAATCACTGCAGATGGTGATTGCAGCCATTAAATTAAAAGACGCTTACTCCTTGGAAGGAAAGTTATGACCAACCTGGATAGCATATTAAAAAGCAGAGATATTACTTTGCCAACAAAGGTCCGTCTAGTCAAGGCTATGGTTTTTCCTGTGGTCATGTATGGATGTGAGTTGGACTGTGAAGAAAGCTGAGCGCCGAAGAATTGATGCTTTTGAACTGTGGTGTTGGAGAAGTCTTTTGAGAGTCCCTTGGACTGCAAGGAGATCCAGTCAGTCCATTCTAAAGGAGATCAGTCCTGGGTGTTCATTGGAAGGACTGATGCTAAAGCTGAAACCAATACTTTGGCCACCTCATGCGAAGAGTTGACTCATTGGAAAAGACTCTGATTCTGGGAGGGATTGGGAGCAGGAGGAGAAGGGGATGACAGAGGATGAGATGGCTAGATGGCATCACCGACTTGATGGACATGAGTTTGAGTGAACTCCGGGAGTTGGTGATGGACAGGGTGGCCTGGCGTGCTGCGATTCATGGGGTCGCAAAGAGTCGGACACGACTGAGCGACTGAACTGAAATGAACTGAACTGAAATGAAAGGACCATACGGACTTATATTATGATACCGTTTTATATACATGCTTTGCATTAAGCACTCACAGAGCACGTAACCCAAATGGGAAGAATACAGTAAATACTGAAGAATGGCAAGTCCTTCACCTTTGTTTGGGTCCTGCAACTAGAGTTATCTTTTATAACCTGTCTTCTTCCCTCTGTACCTTAAACATTTTTTTAAAAAATCTTTTTTTATCTGAGTAGGAAAAGTTTTTCTGAGTCTGTTTTTCATATTCATCAGGACATGGAAATGTGTTTATTTTTAAATTTTTTTGGTTGGTATTTCTAATATTCTGGGGATAGGAATTCAGATCAATTAGAATACATACAAGTTCAAATGAATCAAAACCTGGAAACTAATTTCCATCAGCTTCGCCTTCAGCTTCTTATGGTAGCATGTTGACAGGCCAATCGGGAGGAAACGACCAGTGGCAGCCTGCTCTTATTTCTAGAAACCTGAGATCTTGAGGCTCCTTCAGGGCCCGCCTCTGCCTCCGACCTCCTATTTTTTTGGCCATTGAACCCATGCCCTCTGCAGTTCAAAATCAGAGTCCTAACCACTGAACTGCCAGGGAATTCCCTGTTCTCCTTCTTATACATTCTTAAACACTGTCAAAGCCTCAACCCTGGGCCTTTGACACTTTCGTGAGGAGAAAAGGCACCAGTAATAAAAATCACCCCTCATATTTGCATAGTGCTCTAATTTTCAAAATACTTTAGACAGATAATTTAAATTGGATACCAAACTTCCCAGAAGGTGAACGGGGGAGGTATTGCCACTTTACTGACATGGAAGACCAGGGCCATGACTGACTTATCCTGATTGACTTCTTTCCCCAGGCCAACCTAGCACGGTGACCTTGATGTAACTAGAGGTGATCAGGAAATACAGGCTAGTGAATGAAAATGAAAGACAAAGGAGATTTGGCACAGTGACTCTCCCTACAACATTCTTAGGACTGCAGAGTTCAGTGGTGGAACTGGGACAGGAACAGAGAAGCTCGTCTGGAGGGGGCCGGCTTGGACATATTTGCATAGGGTAGGGCTGACGGTTAACCACCAAACCGAGCCTTCATCAACTGACTCATTTTCTGACAAAGCTGACTCCACAAACCTCCTTCCACATGTGGGACTCTCTCACGGAGAATTAGTAGGCCACCAGGCCTCTGGTGTTTTTGCACAATGGCCTACAGAATTGGCTATGGGATTAAAAACAAAAAGAAAGGAACCTCAAAGAAAAGGGAACTATACAAAATAAAAGTGACTTGGAGATTCGCTCCCCCCGCCTCAAAAGAACAGATGTTCCCCCACCCACCCATGCCTCTATCTAATGGTGCCTAGGGAGGAAGTAGAAAGAGCACTGCTCCTGGGCTGGGGCCTGGAGCTGCTGACTGCCATGTATCTTGAGTGAGCTGTTACGTTTTGGGAGTCTTCACTTCCTTTTGTAAAATAAAAGGCTGGACTCTTCACACATCTCTAAGGACTCTTCCAGTCATGTGAATCTAGAGGGCACTGGGTATGGCAGAAAGGGTTTCTCTGTTCAAAACCTGCCCTTGCCACTTACCATTTGTCAAACCTGGACAAAGTCTCTCTTTAAAAAGAAATAATGCTTATTTTTTTCTTCCTATTGTTAAAGTATAATATATGTACTATAGAAAATGTAAAACATACAAGCAAGTATGTTAAGGAAGAAAATAAGGATCTCTCATAGTTCTGTTACCCAGAGGTAATCAGCTGTTTTAGGGTGTTTCTTTCAGTGACGTAAATTAGGGGTTGGCAAACTCTGACCCTCAGGCCAAATCTTGTCCACTGCTATTTTTTTAATGGTTGTGACCAAAGAGTGGTTTTTACATTTTCAAATGGTTGAAAAATTATCAAAAGAGTAATAAAATTTTGTGGCTAGTGAAAATTATATGAAATTCAAATATAGGTGTCTATAAAAAATTTTATTGGAATATAATAATGCTGGTTAGCTTATGTACTGTCTTTTACTCAACAACAGCAGATCTTGTGCCCTGCCAAACCTAAAATATCTGGTTCATCACAGAAAATAGTTGCTAACCTTTGATGTAGATAAAATAAATATAAATATGTGGGTTTATGTATTACATTATGTATCTTATATCCTACTTTTTTCTCTTAACACTTAAATACAGACACTTACTGGTCACTGTAAATATTCGTTGTAAACATGACTTGCTGCTGCTGCTACTGCTGCTAAGTCACTTCAGTCGTGTCCGACTCTGTGCGACCACATAGATGGCAGCCCACCAGGCTCCCCCGTCCCTGGGATTCTCCAGGCAAGAACACTGGAGTGGGTTGCCATTTCCTTCTCCAATGCATGACTTAATAGCTTCCTAGTATTACATCATCATTTAAGATGTTGTTGGATATTTGGTTTATTAAAAATGTTCACTTATAATTTTCAGAAACATCCTTAGGCATAAATATTTGACCATATCTCTTATTATTTCCTAAAATTAGATTCCTAGAAGGGAGATGACTAGCATAAATTATATGGATAGTTATAGATACTCTAAAGAAATGCGGTATCAATTTGTACATCCATTATTCTCAGTGAGTGGGAGTGATCGTCTCTTAGTACCCTCCGAGTACCCATCATTAAAGGAGAGAGAGGGGAGATAAAAGGAGAGGAGGAAGGGGAGACAAAGAGAAAGGGGGAAGTTAACATTGAGATTAGGTGCAGGTCTACAAGCATAGCTCCTCTTCAGTGATATGCTGGTGAGAGCTCTGGAACTACAAGGTTTGCTTTAAGGGTCAAAAAAGATGTGAAAGCATTTTGTAAATTGTTAAAGAAGGACCACTGTCTCATAATAACTATCATGAAAGCTACCTATCTGAAACAGCCAGCAGTTCACCGCAAGGGTGGAAAAGCCACTCACCATAACTGTCCTTGTTATGAGAGAATTGGGTCTTAACTTTACAAACAGTATTTCATCCCTGTGTTACATTCTTAAAATTAGATCCATGTGTTTCTTTTAATTAGTATTTGATACAGTATTAATATTCTTATTTATCTTCTGCATGCCATATGGATTAAATTCTCATTACCTTTGATCTTAATACTTTTAAAATATGTAAATCAGCAGACACTCTCTTTAAAGCAGTGTTTGCATCCCTGTCTATTATTGCCTTGGGCAAAAGGAAAATATCTGCATTGCAAAAAATCCCCAAATTGTGTTGAAATCTTGAAAACTATATATTACACGGGTCAATCTCAATAGATTAAATAATGGCCAACTGAAAATGAAGCCAATTAGAATTAAATATCTTAAACCTGATGAAGGTTAATGAGAGCCCCCCCATGCATGCACATCATCAAGATGGTCACGTTTCAGGGTGAAACTGGTTAAGGCTTTGTGATTTACTTAACTTCAATAAACAGAACACAATAAAGATTTTCTGATTAACAAAGATCAGCATGCTATATTAAGTGCTTCAGTGTTCTGGGTGAAAGTCTTTTCATTTGTTTTGAGCTATGGCAACTCACTTTACTTTCTTGGTCCTTAGTTTCTTTCACCATAAAATGGGGGTGATTAGGCTGTTGAATTCTAAGGCATATTCCAGCTCTAAGCACTAATTGGAAGTAATAACAGGGCTGTTATGTAACATATGTTAAAGGAACTTTAAACTTAACGGGGACTGTAGTTACTAATTAATTTAAGAACTGGAGAAGAAAAAGTGCACCTATGGTTGATTGATGGAAATTATCCTAAACAAGACCATTTATATATCCTTTTTAAGGCCATCCAGTCTTTTAGGAAGCTTTTTATTTAAAAATGTATTGTGAAATATATATTGGCACTATCTTTTCACCTCTTAACTTGAAATATTCTCCTAGCTATTGCTGGGATAGTTTTTCCTTCCCCTTCGAGCTTATTCAATTAATAGTATAAAATATTTTTAGGGAAACTTTGTGTCAATCAAAGGTCCATAATCTGCATGCCACAAATTATTCTTCTTATTTTATAAGGTTAATTTCCTTTTGTCAGCTGTTCATTTTACTTTGGAAAACAAAGTCTCCCAGGCTCATAATGGAGGTAAGAACCCTCTTTGGTCTGTAGGAGGACTAGAGTTCTTAGGTCCAGATGCAGTTCCTTCTGGAAGAGTGTAATCATGTGTACATTGTGAATTAATTACCAAAATAGCCACTCCCTAATTTCTTGGACTTTGATCAACAAACATCCTATATCCTACTAGTTATTATATAACTCAGTTTGATTCTCAGTTCAGTAAAACTTTGCTGATACAACAGTCTACATACATATCTCCTAGAAGAAGTCGAATCTCTAGAATAACAAATATCTTCTATAGAGAGGGGGTTTTGCTTTAGAATTTACAATCCTTTAGAATTTACAATTTACAATATACAATCCAAACACACACACACCTTTTGTTTGAGCCCTATTCCTGACTAGTAGCACACTGAGACCAACTTTAAGGTATAGCTGAATATCAAGTATGGAAGATTGGAGTTTATATGACAAATTACTGAAGGGATGAGGAATACCTAGAAGAAAATCAGTCATGACACAGATTAATTCTCATAACAGACTGACCTGGAAAAATGAGAACAGGCAGAGCTTCACAATTTTGTGAATTTGTTTCCCCACTTTACACTGTGAATTACACTGCGAATTTGTTTCCCAAATTTAGCCAAACATGCTTATGGATATTTATGCTTATCAAAATCTGCCATGTTGCACCAGGGGGTGTCTTACATAAGTGGGTGCCAACCTTGGCCATGAGGCAGGGCCTGTTCCATTGCCAGGTGGAGAAAATGCCTTTGACAGCCTCCTCTACTCTTCCACCACCTGACCACCAAGTTTCATTTGTGCATTAAAGACAAACCATTGTTTCAGACTTATTTCTCTAGCTTCAACTTATCATAACCTTAACAGCTGCCATTGAGACTCATTGCCTTAAAAAGTTATTGGAAAGGCATACTTTTCTACAATGTGTTGAGGAAGAGCACAAGCCAGAATCTCTCTCCAGTAGTTTCTACCATGAATCAATCACCAGGCCCTTTTAGCTTCTCTATGGGAATCATTCTGTCTGTCATCACTTCAGAAGATGGCACTCTACAGCTCAGCACACAAGGCCCTTTCTGATCTGACACCTACTTCCCTCTATAGCTCATTTCCTACTGCTCCTCAGAGCTTGGCCTAGGCTCCAGCACAACACTCCATCTGTTAGCCCTGAAGAATCATCTCAGGTTGCTCTTCTCCTGGAACCTTTCCTGAGTCCTAAATGCAAGTTGAATGCCCTAACTCTGGGTTCCCATTTCAACCTGTACAGAACAACATAATAACAGTTATCCCACCTGACAGGTATAAAACCATATTCATCCTTCTCTTTCTGCGGCTTATATCAAAGTAAATAATAAATGAGTGTTTATTTAAGAAATGAACAAATCTTTTAGTTGCTCTTGCTTAAAAATATCCACCAACATCTCCAATTCCTTTAGAAATTCGGTTTGGTTCGGTTCAGTTCAGTTCAGTCGCTCAGTAGTGTCCGACTGTTTGCAACACCAGGCCTCCCTGTCCATCACCAACTCCCACAGCTCACCCAAACTCATGTGCATCGAGTCGGTGATGCCGTCCAGCCATCTCATCCTCTGTCGTCCCCTTCTCCTCCTGCCCCCAATCCCTCCCAGCATCAGGGTCTTTTCCAATGAGTCAACTCTTCATACGAGGTGGCCAAAGTATTGGAGTTTCAGCCTCAGCATCAGCCCTTTCAATGAACACCCAGGACTAGTCTCCTTTAGGATGGACTCGTTGGACCTCCTTGCAGTCCAAGGGACTCGCAAGAGTCTTCTCCAGCACCACACTCACTGCTAATGAAAGCCAGTTAGCCTGATAAATATGTGTTAACTATCTTGATAAATACAAGGTTATGTGAACAGCAGGCTTTTAGAAGGTAATCCTAAATTAGCAAGGGAGATGTTATTGGTGAGTCTTCCAGGATGATCAGATAGACTCATTTATTTCACAAAGATGAAGTCCCAACTGTGTTCCAAGTACCACGTTAGGGAACAACAATAGCAAAAGGCTTAAGGAGAAGGCTGTGAGAACTTCAGATTCCTGCCTATCATTCACAGATGGGTTGCTGGGGTGCTGATAATTTGTGAAATAAATGTTTATACAGATATCTGTGTGATAACTGAGAAACTGTCTGGGGCGCTGCAAAACTACAAAGAAAAAATTGCAAATAATCTAAAAACTAGCCCAGAATAAAACACAAATGGTTATTTCTTCAAGGACCAATAATCAGAATGGCCATTTGCTAAATAGAATCAGCCCTGCCAGTCATACAAGAATGATTAAGGAAAACCACCAAAAAGCAGGGTTAGGTATCCGCTACATTAGAAGTTTGTGTCCCCCCACCCTGATTCAACTGTTCATACACTGAAATCCTAATCCCTAGTGTGGTAGTATTTGGAGGTGGGGCCTTTGGGAGGTGATTAGGAGCCTTCAATGGGCCTTGTGCCCTTATTAGACCCAGGAGAGGTCCCTTACCACTTCTGCCACGCGAGGACACTCAAAAGAGCCCTGTCTATGAACCAGGAAGCAGGCCCTCACCAGACACTGAATCTGCTGGCACCTTGATCGTGGACTTCTCAGCCTCCAAAACTGCAAGAAAGAGATGTCTTCTGTTTAAGCCACCCAGCCTGTGGTATTTTTGTTATAGCAGCTGGAAGAGATGGAGGCAATGTGTAATGACACCAAGTGGAGTTATGTATTTGCTATGGAAGATGATAGAGCGGTCCAGAGCCCAGGTTTTTCGGTGAGAAAAACCCATGTGGAATCTTGGCTCCTGGCTGTGGAGTGTGGGCAAGGCACCTAACCTTTTGGAACAGCAGTTTCCTTATCTGTGAAATGGAGATATTTTGCTATTTTGTTCACAAAGATCCAATTTACAAAAGATTAATTTTAATTCAGAGGCTACCAAGCATAAAGGAAAGAGCTAAATAAAAAGGAAGACAGAAAATTAACTCAACTCCAATCCTTTAAACCAATTTTTTACATGCAATTTCTTTCCTTCAAACACCATTTTCATGCTCCTGTTACAGCAGCTGGGAGAAGCTGGTTTTCACTCCAAACTGGAAAACTCTTTTTCTTCAGCCAAGAACTTGTGTATGAGATCTAAATTTGATTTCACAATGTTTGAAACAATAGTTCTGGCAGCTCAGTACGTTAATCTTGGCTCTTCTCCCTGGATCATACCCGTGTCTGAGTCTCCTTAATCCTCTTCCAAATTAGTTAAATTAGGTTTAGGTGGATGAAGTATTTACCAAATACTCTCATCTTCAAATAATCCACATTACCTTATAATGAAAACATTGTTAAAAGAGCCAGATCCTGCAGGCAAAAAAATTAGCAAAATAGCCTAAATTCTAGAATTTAGGGATTAAAAGAGCAAAATATTTTCCATAACTTTCAGTTTTCTATCATTCACAATTCAAAACTTGAAGTTTGAGAAGATAACCCGGTTTGGTTTTATAGAGTCTCTCTCTTTCAAGGTCCTAGGAAGGAAATGACTCCTCTGCTTATAAGTTAACACACAATTCAAGTGCAGCTTCATAACTTCCAGTGAAATATCCTTCAGAGGCTATTGGTGATGAAATGTGTATCTTCTTATACAACCATTTTTACCTAAGACATTAACCACATTAGTAAAGAGAAGAACATGTTACTTGAACATTACTGGAAGTTGCATTTTTTTGTGGGGAATGTAAAAGAAAGACACTGACTTTAGCTAACTTTTGGAAAGATGGGTGAACAGCCATCAGAGAAAGCTAAATACAGACAAAAGGAAACAAAACTGGCATGCCAATATTCCTTGCAATAATATTCAGGTCCCAGCTAATGGGAAAATACAGGTATGATGATTAACAAACAAAACAGTGACATTCACAATTTTATGAATCACTAGTATTTTAAGCTTTTTTTTTTCCCCCTCTCCTCCAACCTCCCTTACCACCAAGGTTGAAAGAGAAAATGACAGACTGGATGTCTAAAAATATCTATGGATATTACACACCAACTTATCTAACAGGACACACATGCCACTGACTTCATTTTTTAGGCCTTGTCCCTGGCAATCCAACTTTTCAAAGAAACAGTTGGCTTCGTCGGCTCTAGTATCATGACCATATTCCTACTATAGTAACTGCATTCTGGAATCAAAATATCAAAGTTTTTTGGTCCGTGGAATTTTCACAGCCTCCATTTATTGCTTTAACCTTAATACTCCAAGATCCAACTGAAACCCACTGTTGAGAGTCACTGAAATCTCACTGACAAGTAAAGGTATCTTAGGGAGGAAAGCCTATACCTTTGCAAATGTGGGGAGGCAGATCACATAATCAAACCTGGGAGCTGGATGTTTCAAAGAGCTATGGTTCTCATCTCTTTATTGAGCACAAAAAGATCCAAACAAAGTCACACAACAGCTAAACCAATGCCATCTGTGTGGAAATCATATTTTAAACACAAACGAAATCAAACGCTCCATATGCCACCACTCCTGACCATTTGCTAGAATGTTTCTGAGTATTTATTGTTAGAGTGTCAGTGTGGTCAAGTGAAGCAAGCAAAAAAAAAACAAACAAACAAACCCAACAGGAAGTCCCCTGAACTCCTCCAGGGCCTTCTTCCACACTCTGCCCTTATATACCAAGGATGCTGTCTTATTTAACTATCACCATAAGCTGAAGATAACTTAGAATTAGGTGAGATGGTGGAGAAGGCAATGGCACCCCACTCCAGTACTCTTGCCTGGAAAATCCCATGGATGGAGGAGCCTCGTGGGCTGCAGTCCATGGGGTCGCTACGAGTCTGACACGACTGAGCGACTTCACTTTCACTTTTCACTTTCATGCACTGGAGAAGGAAATGGCAACCCAGTCCAGTGTTCTTGCGTGGAGAATCCCAGGGATGGTGGAGCCTTGTGGGCTGCCGTCTATGGGGTCGCACAGAGTCGGACACAACTGAAGCAATTTAGCACCAAAAATGTGCATGACTCTTCATCATTCCATTCCTAAATCTCATTGAGCTTTTCACAGTTTAGATCTGTGTAAGGACAGAAATGGTATGGACCTAACAGAAGCAGAAGATATTAAGAAGAGGTGGCAAGAATACATAGAAGAACTGTATAAAAAGATCTACATGACCAAGATAATCACGATGGTGTGATCACTCACCTAGAGCCAGACATCCTGGAATGTGAAGTCCAGTGGGCCTTAGAAAGCATCACTATGAACAAAGCTAGTGGAGGTAATGGAATTCCAGTTGAGCTATTTCAAATCCTGAAAGATGATGCTGTGAAAGTACTGCACTCAATATGCCAGCAAATTTGGAAAACTCAGCAGTGGCCACAGGACTGGAAAAGGTCAGTTTTCATTCCAATCCCAAAGAAAGGCAATGCCAAAGAATGCTCAAACTACCGCACAATTGCACTCATCTCACACGCTAGCAAAGTGATGCTCAAAATTCTCCAAGCCAGGCTTCAGCAATACGTGAACCGTGAACTTCCAGATGTTCAAGCTGGTTTTAGAAAAGGCAGAGGAACCAGAGATCAAATTGCCAACATCTGCTGGATCATGGAAAAAGCAAGAGAGTTCCAGAAAAACATCTATTTCTGCTTTATTGACTATGCCAAAGCCTTTGACGGTGTGGATCACAATAAACTGTAGAAAATTCTTCAAGAGATGGGAATACCAGACCACCTGACCTGCTTCTTGAGAAATTTGTATGCAGGTCAGGAAGCAACAGTTAGAACTGGACATGGAACAACAGACTGGTTCCAAATAGGAAAAGGAGTACATCAAAGCTATATATTGCTACTCTGCTTATTTAACTTATATGCAAAGTACATCATGAGAAACGCTGGGCTGGAAGAAGCACAAGCTGGAATCAAGATTGCTGGGAGAAATATCAATAGCCTCAGATATGCAGATGACACCACCCTCATGGCAGAAAGTGAAGAGGAACTCAAAAGCCTCTTGATGAAAGTGAAAGTGGAGAGTGAAAAAGTTGGCTTAAAGCTCAACATTCAGAAAACAAAGATCATGGCATCTGGTCCCATCACTTCATGGGAAATAGATGGGGAAACAGTGTCAGATTTTATTTGGGGGGGCTCCAAAATCACTGCGGATGGTGATTGCAGCCATTAAATTAAAAGACGCTTACTCCTTGGAAGGAAAGTTATGACCAACCTAGATAGCATATTCAAAAGCAGAGACATTACTTTGCCAACAAAGGTCTGTCTAGTCAAGGCTATGGTTTTTCCACTTGTCATGTATGGATGTGAGAGTTTGACTGTGAAGAAAGCTGAGCGCCGAAGAATTGATGCTTTTGAACTGTGGTGTTGGAGAAGACTCCTGAGAGTCCCTTGGACTGCAAGCAGATCCAACCAGTCCCTCCTAAAGGAGATCAGTCCTGGGTGTTCATTGGAAGGGGTGATGGTGAAGGTGAAACTCCAGTACTTTGGCCACCTCATGCGAAGAGTTGACTCATTGGAAAAGACTCTAATGCTGGGAGGGATTGGGGGCAGGAGGAGAAGGGGATGACAGAGGATGAGATGGCTGGATGGCATCACCAACACAATGCATATGAGTTTGAGTGAACTCCGGGAGTTGGTGATGGACAGGGAGGCCTGGTGTGCTGGGATTCATGGGGTCACAAAGAGTCGGACACGACAGAGCGACTGAACTGAACTGAAGACTACTTAAGACCCTAATTTCCAAACACTTGTAATTATTTCTGTTCCCCATAAGAAGCAGTAAAAGGTATGGCTTTCTTCACAGTGGCATTCACTTTGTGACTCTGGCTCTATGTTGTTCTTTTCCATTGGACTTTCTGCCTGGAGGCATCTCAGCATCCACTCAGCAAGTCAAATCATTCCTTTCCAACTTCAGCCAATGGCCCCAAACAAAACATCTTATGCTGATCAGAAGTGAAGCTCAGTGGTTTATTCTTCAGTCTCTGATTGGGTCTGTATCCTGTTAACTTTCTTAAACCTTTCATTACATGACTTTATATGAACAAAGCAATGTCACACTTTCAGGTCCAAAGAGTTTCAAATATTTCTATAAGTCCCATTCTTTGAATCTCCCACAATCTTCACTAGCATCACCTAAAATTCATTGGTAGGGGAGAAATTTAACATTTTCAGTTGCGAAACTTACAGAAATTTACAAAGATCTTATTGAAATTCTTATTAATTTCATTAACACTCATCTAGTTTTGATTTTGGCATCAGAATGACAGTTTCAATAGAAATATATTATAATTATTATTGTTGTTGTTCAGTTGTTAAGTCATGTCCAACTCTTTGTGACCCCATGAACTGTGGCCCACCGTCCTCTATCCTCCACTACCTCCGGGTATTTGCTCCCATTCATGTCCATTGAGTTGGTGATGCTCTCTAACCATCTTGTATGCTATCTAACCATATAAATATATAATCGTATTATAATAATAAGCTTATAACTAAACATTAGGTTAATAACTGAAATCATTCCCTCTTCATCCTGCATTGCATCATTTTATTTTTGCTCTTAGAGTCTCTGGAAAGACAACATTCTCTTCATGACAATGAATGCAGTTCAAATTTTTGTTTTAACTGAAGGTTGCTTGCAAAAATTCTATAATCTGTTTCCTACAGGCCACTGGGTTGAGTTCTCATTTAAAAATATGACAATATTAAAGGTTAGATGGCTGACGAATATCTGTGCTAAAGTTCTAGGGCTCTAAGTGTGTGACTCAGGCAGAGAAGGCTGTATTTCTTCATCAGGTCACTGCCCTCCTCTCAAACCTGGACTCAATCATGCTGAGATGTGAGGACTGCATGCACTCTACTAATCTTCCTGACTTCTAGGAGGTACCAGTGAGACAGCAGGACACTAATCAGAAACATCTGAGCTTCAGAATGATACAGAGAGGATTTACGTACTGAGAATGAGACCCTTTTCAAAATGCCAAACCCATTCACACTTGGTGTATAATTTTTTAAAAATTGAGCTTTCTTTTGCTGGCATGGTCTGATAATACCATAGATTCCCATACTTTGAATAAGTTTGGTGCAGATAATGTTAATGCTGTGGAAAAAATTAAGATTTTTCTCACCAGCCACTCATAGTTTTCCTCATAAAATGGGTAATAATATTTAGTTTCTGGGGTAAGCAGAACTTAGAAAAATTCAAATGATGGAATTCTAGCCATAATGCATATTCAAAATGAACCTAAAATGTAAGCTTTATTTTCTTTAGTTGTCTATACAATTTACATGGTAAAAATTCTCAAGTATTACAATCAGTAAAATAATAATGCCATAGCCATTTTCTAAAGCTCATTTTTTCTTAGATACCATGTTATGCACATAAACTGAATTTTCTAGTCAAAGTCCTTCTAACTCAGCAGCATTACTTCATCCTTCCCTTTGTAGCTTAAACAGTGAAGAACAAGTCTCTTAACCTATTTTAGATACTTTCTTACATTAAGTGATTTAAGCATATTCTTTTGGGAATTTCTGAGAAAATAATGCAACCTGCAGAAGTTTCTATTTCAACATATTTTCATCATTAAAATCCAAGAGTATTTTAATGTGCTATAACCTGCTGATATGAAGTCCAATATTTCAAACTGTCTTCACTGATTACTCTAGTCAAATTCTTTTGCAACAAAGGTTAGGGGATTTTTCAGGTGTGTTATGGGAAAAGTGTTTGAGGAAAGGAGGAGAAAAGACTTTAAAGTAAGCTACACCCTCCTTTCAGCAGGGCCTGAGATCATCTCTCCAGACTATGCAAATTTTTCTAAAATGATTATGCTTGTCAATCAGATGACCCAGTTTAGTTTTTCTCTCAGTCAAAGCACTGAATAAGCTAAATAAACCACCGAGCAACCTGATTTGGTCTACCTTGCTCCCTACAGATTTTTCCAAGGCTCACTACTAATCTCTTTCTCCAGCCTTGTTTGGAGACCACATTCATTTTCATAGCTGATTTGTACAAGAAAGAAAAGAAAGGAAAGACAGACAAACAGAAAGAAATCTCATCCCTAAAGTCTCCCACTGTTCTTGACAGATGGCTGTGTCCTGTTTCCTAAGCTCTAGTCCACGGTTACCAACGTTGACCAGAAATATTTACAACATGAGACTAAAACGCAAGATGCTCTTTTAGACAAAATTCATTTTCCCCTAAAGTGTCTACCCATCTGAATCAATTTATCATTTAATAAACACTTATTCAGCACCTACTGTGTGCTAGGTACCATGTCAAGCACTTTCTTATTTCTCATCTATCAAAATTCTCAGAGTGACCAAGAATTAACATCATTGGGTTCTTGTTTATACTTCAATACAACTAGCCACAGAATAGTATAAATTGCTTCCAATGCGCTTGTCCAATTATGTACAGAGAATAAGCCTTTATGGTGCAGGTGTTTCTGAGTCAAATGATATATTGGCAGATTTGTCCTCAAAGAGGGTGTTGCCCTGACACAAACAATTCTATGAGTGCCCTTGTTTCCTTGCTTTCCTGACAGCCCAGGTATTATCTTTTTTTAAAAAAATCATAGCTTGGGGCTCCCCTGCTGGCTCAGATGTTAAAGAATCTGCCTGCAATGTGGGGGCCTGGGTTCGATCCCTGGGTCAAGAAGATCTGATGGAGAAGGGAAGGGCAACCCACTCCAGTATTCTTGCCTGGAGAATTGCATGGACAGAGGAGCCTGGCAGGCTACAGTCTATGGGATTGTAGAGTCAGATACAGATGAGTGACTAACACTTTCATTTTCATTTGTAAAGCAAAAAAGAAATTTTCATTTTTTTGTATTAAATTTGAAGCTGAACATTTGCATAGAGTCCTAGGTCATTTGTATTTTTTTTTTTTCCTTTTATGAACTTCCCTTTAAAGCTCTTGATCAATTCTTTCTAAAGAGGTGTTTGTTTTTTCCTTCAGTTTGAGGTGCTGATGGGCAGTTTGAGGGTATAAATCCTATTATTAATACTAGAATACTAATAATCCTACTATTAATACTAGGCTCTGGTCATTTCAGTGGATATTAAAGCAAAAGGAGACCTAGAGAATTAAAATACTCAAGAAAAACTGCAGCAGAATCTTGGCTAATGTGATAATGAAATCAATTCTCTCATGCTATCATAAATGCTTTGTAATATAATTTTAATAGTTATATATTATTCCATAATATATGGGTTTCACTAGTGCCTGCAATGCAGGAGACCTGGGTTTGATCCCTGGGTCGGGAAGATCCCTTGGAGAAGGGAATGGCTACCCACTCCAGTATTCTTGTCTGGAGAATTCTATGGACAGAGGAGCCTGGTGGGCTATAGTCCATGGGGTACAGTGGTATCAAATTTATTTAATTGTTCTCATAACTTTTTTAGACTTTAAAAAGGCAGATTATGAGTAAATTATTGGGATAAAGGATCTGACCATTTTTAGAAGTCCCTCAATATACACTGAAAAATATTTCTGTGTAAAAATTGTTCCTTTATACTTCTACCAGCATTCTAAAAGTGTGTCTTTTCCATTGCTCTCATTTCTCGACTCTACCATAAGAAGTAGCTTCACTTTGTTTGAACAAACTGTTTCCACAAAACATACTTGAATATCTGTCTTAGAATTTTATTTGTTGTTATTGTTCAGTCTCTAAGTTGTGTCCAGCTCTTTGCAACCCCATGGACTGCAGCATGCCAAGCTCCCCTGTCCTTCACTATCTACCAGAGCTTGCTCAGATTCATGTCCATTGAGTTGGTTGTGCTATCAAACCATCTTGTCCTCTTCCACCCTCTTCTCCATTTGCCTTCAATCTTTCCCAGCATCAGAGTCTTTTTCAATGAGTTGGCTCTTTGCATCAAGTGGCCAAAGTATTGGAGCTTCAGCTTCAGCATCAGCCCTTCCAATGAATAATCAGGGTTGATTTCTTTAAGGATTGACTGGTTTGATCTTCTTGCAGTTCAAGGAACTGTCAAGAGTCTTCTCCTACACCACAGTTAATTCTTCGGCACTCAGCCTTCTAAAGGTCCAACTCTCACATCCATACATGACTAATGGAAAAACTATAGCTTTGACTAGATGGACCTTTGTTAGCAAAGTGATATCTCTGCTTTTTAATATGCTGTCTAGGTTTGTTATAGCTTTCCTTCCAAGGAGCAAGCTGGATTTTATAACCATCTCTTATAAGTGGCCTCTTTCCTGCAGGCCTTGGTATTCCATGAAGAGAGATCCAAGGCTAAATCTGATCATTAAGGAGGGACTATTTTATTCATATGACTTGAAAATTCCCCAGTTCAGAAACCAGCAAGAAACTCTGTCCTTAGCATATGTGCCTGAGATGATTAAAGTCTATATTGGGTAGGCACTACTGGTTGTCTACTCAACATTCATTCTTGCTTGCTTCTTTCCCAACAGAATGCTTTTTCATAGGGGCAACAAACTGATTAACTCAAATTTCTTTTAGGTTCTCCTGCAGATAAAGGAGGGCCCTGAGAAGTAAACAAAAGGCATTTCATAGGGCCTCCAGGAAAATCCTTTTTGTCCTTTCACAAAGAATGCAGCTGTGATGGCTGTAGCTCCGGCAGCCATCTTGAGATCATAAAAAGCCAAGAGAATTGCAGAGGCATGGCCTTGGCTGACATTCTTGATCTCTTCAGTCAATATAAAAAACTGCATACCCCCAGAGTTCTGGTGGCATGAAGAAAATGAACATTTATCTGTTGAAGTCACTGTATTGCAGTCTGTTTATTTAAATACAGAACAATTCCTAACTAAGGCACTGTTTTAAAAAATATATTCCAGAGAAGTGTTTTCATCTTTCATCTGTCAAAGGGAGTGAACTTATTAGGAATGTGAATTTATTAGTAACTGAAGTTATATTGGGTACTTTTAAGTGGTGCAGCATTTCTTCCCAGCATATCCATTCTCCATCTATGTCTACCACATTTTCTGACCCAGAAACTGACCTGTATGGAGTACTTTGTCTTCCCAGTGGCTTGGCCAATAAGGGGTCCTAACAGGACATAAAGGAAGGAAGAAAGTGAGCAAAGAGAGATAAAATACTTTCTCTTATTCCACAGCTCCCTTCCTGTCAGGTTGTTGTGTGTTGACAACATTCTTTTTTTTTTTTTTTTTAATTGAAGGATAATTATAATATTGTGTTGGTTTCTGCCATAAATGAACACAGAGCAGTCATAGGTATATATATATGTGTATATATATATATATATATATATATATATATGTATATATATATATATATATGTCCCCTCCCTCTTGAGCCTTCCTCCCACCTCCCATCCCATCCTACCCCTCTAGGTGGTCACAGAGCCCTGGTTTGAGTTCTCTGAGTCAAATAGCAAATTCCAACTGGCTATGGGCTTCCCAGGTGGCGCAAGTGGTAAAGAACCACCTGCCAATGCAAGAGACTTAAGAGATGTGGGTTCAATCTCTAGGTCGGGAAGATCTCCTGGAGAAGGGAATAGCAACCCATTCCAGTATTCTTGCCTGGAGAATCCCATGGACAGAGGAGCCTGGTGAGCTATAGTCCATGGAGTCACAAAGAGTTGGACACGACTCAGGTGACTTAGCATGCATCTGTTTTACATGTTAGTATATGTTTCCATGCTATTCTCCATTAGCCTACCCTATTCTTCCTACCTGCCGCCCCCACCCCCGTGTCCATAAGTCTACTCTCTATGTCTGCATCTCCATTGCTGTCCTGCAAATAGTACCTTCAGTACCATCTTTCTAGATTCCATATATATGTATTAATATACAATATTTGTTTTCCTCTTTCTGTCTTACTTCACTCTGTATAATAGGCTCTAGGTTTATCTACCTCATTAGCACTGACTCAAATGCATTCCTTTTTATGGCTGAATTAGAATTCTATTGTATATATATGCCACAGCTTCTTTATCCTTTCATCTGTCAATGGACATCTAGGTTGCTTCCATGTCCTAGCTATTGTATATAGTGCTGTAATGAACCTTGGCCTACACGTGACTTTTTCAGTCTTGGTCTTCTTGGGGTATATGCCCAGTAGTAGGAATGTTGGGTCATATGGTAGTTTTATTCCTAGTTTTTAAAGAAATTTCGATGCTGTCTTCCATAGCGGCTGTATCAATTTACATTCCCACCAAAAGTGCAAGAGGGTTCCCTTTTCTCCACACCATCTCCAGCATTTATTGTTTGTAAAATTTTTTGATGATGGCCATTCTGACTGGTGTGAGGTGATATCTCATTGCAGTTTTGATTTGCATTTCTCTAATAATGAGTGATGTCCTTTCATGTGTTTATTAGCCAACTGTATGTCTTCTTTGGAGAAATGTCTGTTTAAGTCTTTTGCCCACTTTTTAATTGGATTGTTTGTTTTTCTGGTATTGAGTTGCATAAGCTGCTTGTATATTTTGGAAATTAATCCTTTGTCAGTTGTTTCATTTGCTATTATTTTCTCCCATTCTGAGGGTTGTCTTTTCACCTTGTTTATAGTTTCCTTTGCTGTATGAAAGCTTTTAAGTTTAATTAGGTCCCACTTGTTTATTTTTGTTTTTATTTCCATTACTCAAGGAGGTGGGTCATAGAGGACCTTGTTGTGATTTATGTCATAGAGTGTTCTGCCTATATTCTCCTCTAAGAGTTTTATGGTTTCCAGTCTTACATTTTGGTCTTTAACCCATTTTGAGTTTACTTTTGTATATGGTAATTAGGAAGTGTTCTAATTTCATTCTTTTACATGTAGCTGACCAGTTTCCCTAGCACCACTTATTAAAGAGACTATCTTTGCCCTATTGTATATTTTGCCTCATTTGTCAAAGATACGGTGCCCATAGGTGTGTGAGTTAATCTCTGGGCTTTCTATCTTATTCCATTGGTCTATATTTCTGTTTTGGTGCCAGTACCATACTGTGCTGACTGTGTTCTTGACTGAAGGTCATCTGTCTTCTCAAGACCCCTCTACTCACATGGTTCTTTCCTTCTGGGTTCCAGATGCCATGTCCTTTCCTTACCTTTTAGGTATATATGCTAACAGCGCCACTCGCACTAGCCCCCAGGGTACGATAGTATCCTATATAGTTTCCTTACATTCTATCCATAACCTTTTACTATAAAATAATCCCTTAACAATTCTCAATCTATCCTAATTTGACTGTACAATCTATTTCCTGCAGGGATGCTGTCTGATATGTTTCTTATTATACACATACATGCATGTATCTATCTATCTATACACACACACACACACACACACACTCATATATACACACACATGTATAGACTCACACCTTCAGGCCTCCATGTCAAGGTAAAGAGCACTAACTGTAATAGGATAGGCAAGAAAACACTGTTAGGTGGTGAGTAGACTCAAAGGAAGTATGTAAAATGTTACAATAGTGAATCACAATCATTTTCTGAAAAATATTTTCTAAAATGCAGACATTGCAATCATTTTACTACCTGGGGGGAAGATGTCAAGACTCTGTCAACACACATACCTCGTTACCAACTCAGATATCTTCTCTTTACAGAATTATATAACTTTTAGGGAATTCTGGCATGACTTGATCAAACCTATTCACTTTTTAGTGAGGGCTAACCGACTGCCTAAAATCAAGTCAAACACCTCGTCTCTAGACATTTGATCAGGTTTGTTGTTATAATTGGGGGATTTTATGAGGTTTTGTTTTGTTTTATCTGTATCTTGATTTTTTTCTAAATTCTATCTAGTTATAATTCAGCCTTCGATGAAAGAGAAAAACCAACAGCAGTTTTAAAACTCTAAAATACAACATATGAGATTCCTGGGACCATTAATATTTTTACAAAATTAGTGGCCTAAGAAGTCAAAGCAGGGTAGCATCTAAGTTCAGACTGATATTAATGAGAACCAAGAAGAAACTGCTTTCAAGGAGAGCATAAATACTAATATATGTTGTGTATAAATTATCTGAGCATTTACAAGTGGCTCAGAAAATATTAATCCCATTTTGTAGGGAGTTCAAAGTAAAAAGCAAAATAATTTTTTCTCAATCTTTAAGTTCCAACTTCCAGTCTAAAATTCTAAGAATTTTCCTTCTCTATGAAGCATGGAAAATTGAACAATAGCTAAGTAATATTTTTTAATTAAAAAAAGAGTTAAGGTGATGGAGAAATAAATGAGGTTCAATATTTTAGTCTTTTCAAGAATTCTGAGGTTTAAAAAAAATTTTTTTTAAAGGGATCAATGTTTTTTTATTTTAATGAAGAAGGAAAATACTATAGCAACCTGCCTTGGCATTTTTGAGAACTAGGTAGCTCTATCTTTTTTGGATTGCATGTGTGTCTTCTAGTCCCAAGACCTTAGATCTTGGCATTAATAATGTCTTGGATGTGGTCATAGCTTTTAAAGGTTATTTGATGAATTACAGAATGAACGGCCCCAAAGACAAAGCTATAACAATCTACAAATAGTTGAAGAACTAAACCCGGAAAAAGAAGTACCTTTTTTTTTTTTTCTTGTTCAGTTATTGGGAAACAGGAAGAGAAGTCCTTCTATCAAGCTTTCTAACTATAAAATTGATAGTCTTCAAAGTTTGTCAGCTACTTTCACCAGTACAGATTCTTAACCTGGGATGAAGACCCCGATGGGACTATGAAGATGTCTGGGGAGAGCCTGGCATTATGCACAAAATAGTATAGCTGTGCATTTGCCCATTTTTCTGGAATTAGGGGATGTGGATTACATTAGTTTCTCAGAGGGGCTCTGGATATAAAAAGGTCTGCAAAAGAATGTGTGAAATCAGCCTGCATGACCATGTGTCAGGAGTGCTACAGAGAAGATAATCACTCTAAGCTCAATGTTTATAATTCAATGGTTACAGATAATGTAAGCAGAACTTTAATGCAGTGTGTGTTCAATCCTCTAATCACTCAGTCATTATTTATAGGTTGTCCTTCAGATGGGTTAATTTGCTCAGAGTGGTGGGTTGGAGGGAACATCTATTTTAACTTCCCCTTTATGGGGCAAGATAATGTGATGTACTTTTTCCCAACGCTTTCCCACAGAATTTGTTTGGTAGAAGCTGCAACATGAAGTGGGTTCACCATTAATAAACTGAATGAGAGGATGCAGTCTAGAACAAAGAATGGCAGCCCACAGCAGATGAGAAGAACCTGGTCCCCAGATGGCAACCGAAGTTGAAAATCAGAGCGCAGAGTGCAAGTGTGAGGCTGGGAGCTGAACTGCTCTGGGCATGGATAAATATAGCAGTGAAGGACAAACAGAATGGACACTTTGTAATTTGACCCTTGGAGATCTGGAGAGGATCCTAGGATGCTCTGTCCCCGGCTCATACCCCAAACATTCAGACCCTGGGTAATGAACTAGCATGCGAACTGTCCTTTTGGAGGACAAATCAGTTAAGAGCTGAAACAAGCCTCGAGCTCTTTGCACTTATCTGATTTCTACACAAAGGCAGAATTTGGCATTTAAAGCCCACTGGGAGAGCCCAGCCATTGTATCCTGGCATCAAAACTTCTCCTTTGAAATTAGGATAGTGTGTAACTCATCCCTCAAGAGCTTTGCAGATCTCTTGCATTTGTTTCTGGGGCCTGTTTGAATTTGTTCTTTTAAAGAGGCTGCTTAGAGAAATTCCCGGCACCAATGTAATGAAAAGGGATATCATTAATTTCTTCCTTTAAAAAGGAAGGGTCCCTTTGGGACCACTGATCGCCATGTATATTAGGTTAGACAAATCCAGCCTAATATCTGGGTAGACTGGCTGTTCTAATTGCTGACTGCCAAGCAGCCTAACGGACCTTCTGCATAGTGGAGAACGAAAACGGGGTTTTGAGACAGAGGGAGCTCTCAGAATCCCTTATACCATTTAGGTGGATTAATGAAACATAACTCTTTCCCAATACACAAATTGCCAGACAAAGAAAATATCAACAAATTAGTCCAACTCGTTTTAAATGTGGTAAAGTTTCAAGGTGATAAACTCTTCAGACTTGTGGTGGCAATGGGAAAAAACCAAGTGCAGTTTTAGAAACCAGCACACTCTGTAAGACTTGGCAATTTGAGCAGAAGAAAGGAAGGAAGGAGTTGTTAACTTGAAATTAAGTACTCAGAAGGATTATCTGAGGAGTGGGGAAAACGCAGTGGCAACAGCTAAACATTTATTAGGTGCTTTACACATGTCAGGCTCTGTCTTCATGCATTAAGCCCATAATCTGGAGTCAAACTATGGTATTTAGGATGCACACTTAGGGGGTGACCTCTAGGGAGGAGGAGAATCATAATCAGGAAAGGGTATCAGAAGGCTTCTGAGATGCTGGCAAGTTCTGTTTTCTGACCTCAGGTGTAATTGTATATAGACTTCATAATAATTCATTACACTGTCCATCTCTTTTATAAACCTTTTTTCTTTTTTTTCTGTCAGCATGTTACATTTCAGAATTTTAAAAGGTATCTGATGTCTCAGTGGGTAAAGAATCTGTCTGCATTGCAGGAGACACAGGTTTGATCCCTGGTTCAGGAAGATGCCCTGGAAGAAGAAATGGCAACCCATTCCAGTATTCCTGCCTGAAAAACCCCATGGACAGAGGAGCCTGGCAGGCTCCAGTCCAAGGGGTTGCAAAGAGTCAGACATGACTGAGCAACTAAGCATTCACGCACATTAAAACAACCTCAATGTTACATCTCTCATGTGAGAGCCTTTCCTGGTGTGAAAAGGGAACAGGCAGAGAGGCGGTCCTAAGATGGCAGAGGAATAGGACGGGGAGACCACTTTCTCCCCCACATATTCATCAAAAGAACATTTAAACGCCAAGTAAATTCCACAAAACAACTTCTGAATGCTGGCAGAGGACATCAGGCACCCAGAAAAGCAGCCCATTGTCTTCGAAAGGAGGTAGGAAAAATATAAAAGACAAAAAAAGGAACAGGCAGAGGGCCAGAGATATCCTTCTCCATTCTATCTGGTCAGTTCCTGATCCCCTTCAGTTCTCAGCTTTGGTGTCAGCCCACTGACCCTTCTCTGCTCCCACAAGATCACAAGGGTACCCCTGTCAGAGCATAGCTCCAGGGGCCACTCTTATTAATATCCTGTCCAGAGATCTGCTTTCAGGTTTACTTGTCTATTTCTCCCTTAGAATGTAAACCCACGAGACAATCTTGGCTGTTGCTCCATTATATACCACTGGCACCCAACACAGCACCCACCACCACCACTTAATAACTGCTCAGTAAACACCAGCTGACTGAATACTTGAATCAATGAGTAGTAAAGGTGCACTTCATGCTCCCCCACCCCTCTTTGAACTTAAACCAACAATTTCTCCCTTGCTAAATTCAGTTTTTACTGAAAGAAGACAGCCCCAGAGTCTTCCTGCGGCAAGTTTAAGTAACTAGGAGTTCTAGTTACTTTAAAGAGTCAGATAAAAATGAAAAGAGAGAAAAACCTTACCATGGTTCTGCACACAGTCATATAACCACAGATTCCACCCCCCACCCCCCGCCCCACTTATGTAATTTTGGACTATGTCTTTCTTGCCTCCCTGTAACACTTAGAATTGATTACATTTAATTTAAGGAACACATTTGTGTCATGGTCCTTACACGCTCAACTACTGAACAACCAATCACCTTGTTCCTCTTAGGCTGTTTCATTTTGAACAACCAATCACCTTGTTCCTCTTAGGCTGTTTCATTTTCTTAGGGAGTAGGTACTATGCCGAGAGTCAGGTTTATTTAAAAAATTTTTTCTCCTTGATTACGTGCATAAAAAAATTCATTACTGCTCCACAAAACACACTGCTGAGAGAATGAAAAGACAAGCTCCAGACCGGGAGGAATATTTGCAGAACACATTATCTCACAAAGGACTGGTACTGAAATATACAAAGAACTGGTACACCCTCAAATAAGAAAGCAAACAGCACAATTTAAAAACGGGCAAAAGATCTGAACGGACACTTCACCAAAGAAGTTATACAGATAGCAAATGAGCATATGAAAAGATGTTCCACATCAGGGAAACAAAAATTAAAACAACAATGAGATACCACTACATACCTATTTAAACAGCAAAAAGCCAGAACACTGACAACACCGAATGCTGGTAAGGATGAAGAACAACAGGAACTCTCATTCACTGCTGGTAGGAATGCAAAACGGTGCAGCACTTTGGAAGAGAGTTTGGCAGTTTCTTATAAAAGTAAACATACACACTTACCATATAATCTAGCAACCACACATTTTGGTATTAACACAAAGGACTTGAAAAACTTATGTCTACACAAAAACCTGTACAAAAATGTTTATAACAGCTTTCTTCATAATTGCCAAAACCTGGAAGCAACCAAGACATCCATCAGTAGGTGAATGGATGAACAAACTGTGATACATCCATATAACAGATTATTTTCAGCAATAAAAAGAAATACACTGTCAAGCCACATAAAGACATGGAGGAACCTTAAATACATATTGCTAATGGAAAGAAGTCAATACGGAAAGGCTAAATACTGTCTGATTCCAACTATACGACATTCTGGAAATGGTAAAACTATGTGAAAGTGAAAGTCGCTTCCAGTTCTTTGGACTGGAAAATACAGTCCTTGGACTTCTCTAGGCCAGAATACTGGAGTGGGTAGCCTTTCCCTTCTCCAGGGGATCTTCCTGACCCAGGAATTGAACTGGGGTCTCCTGCATTGCAGGCAGATTCTTTACCAACTGAGCTATCAGGGAAGCCAAAATTAACAGTTGCCAGGAGCTTAAGGTAAGAGAGAGAGGGATGAATAGATGGAGCGCAGGGGATTATTAGGCAAATAAAACTATTCTGTTTGATATTGCAATGGTGGATACATGTCATTATATATTTTTCAAAACTCACAGACTGTACAATGCAAAGACTGAACTGTCATGTAAATTATGGACTTTGTTAATAATAATATATCAATACTGGCTCATCACTGTAGCAAGCAAGTCACTCTAATGCAAGATGTTAATAATAGGGGAAAATGGGGAGAGAGGGAAAGGTGAGGAGAGTAAATGGGAACTTGCTACTTCGTACTCAATTTTTCTAAAAACCCAAAACTACTAGAGAAAGCTATTAATTTAAAAAAACTAATAAAATTTATTACTCCCAATCTTGGAAAACAAACAAAAGTAAATAGAAGAAAAATCATTCCATTCCTACTACACAACTGTGTGTTTCACTTTAAAGTTGAAAAGAATCCTTTAAAATGAAACAAAGGAGCCAGCCAAGGTTAACAATGAGTTTATGCAGTTTCAAATACATAAAGTAAGAAAAGAATGTAAAAATTAAATTCCTCTTGGCACATTTTACAGCCACGCCATCAACATCAAATTCTGGAAGCCAAGCACCCTAACTTGACTCACTCCCTCCACCCCTCCCCACCCTGCTTGTTTGGCAGCTGTGCTCCTGATGTCCTGGGTCAATGCCAGAATCTAACTTGGCATTGGCAAAGAGTGCATCCTGACCTAATGCACTCAGGAAAGCACCAGAAAAGTTCCTACTGATCTTCCTCAGATACATTTACATTAACAATCTAAGCAGAAATAATGTCCCAAAACTATGCAACTTTGTAACATGCTTTAATGAGCTGCAGGAATGAGAACATGCTGTCACAGGGCTTTCCCTGAGGTACATGACCATAAGAACTGTGGCTGACAAATGACCTCCATATCTTCTACCCACCAGCCCTCAAAGGGCAGCCACTTTTCCCTCTAGCCTCAACTCCTGCAATGGAGACAGGATCTCGCCAATTCAGCTGGCTGAGGGGTGGATGGTGCCAACCTATGTGGACTGCATCCTTTCTTCCTTATCATCATCACCTCCAAATTTCCGGGAAAATGGTCTGTCAAGGAATCTTTGCCTCTTGCTAGGTATTCTGCACAGTTCCTATAGAAAGCCACAATTTTGCACAGAGGCCTCAGTCGGCGTAAACTGCCATGAACAGCAACTGATGACCCAAGCACTCTGCATTCTCCAAAATTATGAAATTAAGCAAGACAAAACCAAACAACAGCCAGACAAGATCTAGTAAGAATGAGGAAAGTCTTTTAAAGGAAAGGTGTGTGATTAACATAAATGGCACTAGGTTAGAAATCAAATTTGGGATTAAGAGAACTATAATTTCTCCCCTTTTTACTTCTATTTATCTGCCCATTTATCTGTCCTCATGCTTTCAATTCTTTTGCAAAAAGCCAGGTAACAAACTTTATGGCAATGACATATGTATTAGAGATACATGCACATATTCAGATCTGGTAGAGTTTGGAGCAGTTTTGCCTTGTGGGAGGCTGGCAGAGGTAGTAGAGTTTATAAAAGACAAAAATCTTTTAAAGGCAGTAATTCCTAATAATTTTATAAATTGAGACACTTTTAAAAGTCTGGGACACTCCCTTCATCCTCCTCTACAGCAAAGTGACAAGTAACTGTAACTTTGTTCTGGACAATTTCCTGACAATTCAATGAGACCACTTGAGATAAATATGGACACTCAATATGTTACCAAACTTGCTTTGGAAAATGACAGCTGCAAAGACCAAGCTGTTATAATTGCATTTGTCTCTTAAGTGTCTTATTTCACTGCCTGGCCTGTGTTTGGTATACAGTAAGTGTTCAATAAGTGTTTGTTAAGTGAAAGAATAAAAAAGCATCTATATAAAGTTTACTTTTTCTGATTCAATGTAATATCATAGAGATAGGGGATGTGGTTCTCAAAAGGTAGCATTGTATAACCCGGGAATGTGATAAAAATGCAAATCCCTCCTCTCCTGTACCCCACACAAAACTGGAAACTATGGAATGAACCAGTAATTTGTATTTTAACAATCACTCGGGTGATACTAACACTTACTGAAGTCTGAGAATCACCAATTTAAAAAGGATCCTTTAAGAAAGATTACCTCCCACACTGCTGCTACTGCTGCTGCTAAGTCACTTCAGCGTGTCTGACTCTGTGCGACCCCACAGACGGCAGCCCACCAGGCTCCGCCTTCCCTGGGATTCTCCAGGCAAGAACACTGGAGTGGGTTGCCATTTCCTTCTCCAATGCATGAAAGTGAAAAGTGAAAGGGAAATTGCTCAGTCGTGTCCGATTCTTCACGGACTCATGGACTGCAGCCCACCAGCCTCCCCCATCCATGGGATTTTCCAGGCAAGAGTACTGGAGTGGGGTGCCATCGCCTTCTCTGAACCTCCCACACTAAAGGTTAAGAATTCCACACCAATAGTACCTTCACTATTGCACTGAGAAAAGTCCTGAGACCGAGGCATCATGATGAGAGTTTATGGTGAATTCTGTGACACCCAGGCAAGAAGAAAAGATGGCTCAGCATTATGGGAGTCAAAAAGAGCAGGGATTCGAGGCTTGAGAGATTATTAGTGGTCTCCAAGTCTTGTATGTGGCTTTCTGTCGTGGCCCTGGGTGTGGGAACGGGGAGGCCCAGTAGCCTTGCCTCCATAGGGTCTGGCTCCCACGTGCTTTCCCAACAGGGATTATGTTGCCTTTGAGTCTCTGTTGTAGGAACATGCTCTCCCTGTCAAATGGGTGACATCTGAGCCCTTTACGATCACAGTGGTTGTGGTTTGGCAAGCTGCTTGCATCCCCTTCCAAACACAGGCAGCAGTGTGAGCTGTAGCAGAGTGTAGCATAAATCTAAGGCTCAGTTTTGCCCGATACAATGATCTAATTAAAAGTTAGTTTTCACCAGTCAAGTTCAACTTCCAATATTATTATAGGGTGACCAACTTGTCCTAGTTTGCTTGGGAAAATTCCAAAAAATCCACATCTTGGAAAACCTTCAGTCCCAAGAAAATTGAGATGTTTGGTCACCCTAATGATTTGGGGTTCCAAGGATAAAAACACAGCCCAAGTTTGCTTTCTGATAGCTGAACTTCTGCCAAGACCAATAAAATTTAGTAATAAGTAGTGAGAAAGGCAGGAAAATAAGAGTAGATGGCATTAGAGAAGTAGTGGGTGAAAGAAAATGTGTATGACTTGCTTAGCAAATCTGAAGACAATATGGAACCAGATCACTGAATTCTAAAGCCACTTTGATGGGGACTCTACCATACCCCGACACTGCAAGCTACCAGAGGCACCCCCCTGGGGAGGCTAGTATAATACCACCTCTCCCTGGCTCCCTGAAAATGTACTAGACTCCATTTTAAAAAGCCATATAGCTAAAGTTACTCTTAGCAAATGCAATGACTTTTTTTACCTTCCAAAAGAAGTATGAATAATTTATACCACTCGTAGACAAGAAGATAACCAAGGGCAGGACTACCTAATGTCAGTGAGGTATCACAGGCCCTGACAATGAAGGCCCTTGAATAAGTAGGTCACAAACTTAGTAGCGTACACTTTACACTAAGAAAATACGGGTAAAATACTTAGTATGTGCCCAAAGTCGATAGTACATCTGTGGCAGTTCCCTTTCTTTCTTTCACTGGGATTTCCTCACACCCTCAACTCAGATTCCCTTTGTTAAAATATAGAAAAAACAATTAAAGTTTGGTTTTTATACCATCACAAGGAGAAAAAGAGAGAAGGCAAAAGGAAGGTATGTTATAAAAAATGAGCACATTAGCAATAGCAGGAAATAACAGCTTTGTGTTGAGAGAGAAGAAAGTTAAAATAAACAGGTGCATTAACTAAAAATCATAACAGTTGAGAGTCATCTATTTTAAGGGTAGATGACTCGGTGGTAAAGAATCTATCCACCAATGCAGGAGACATAGGAGACTAAGATTTGATCTCTAGGTCAGGAAGATCCCCTGGAGAAGGAAATGGCAACCCACTCCAGTATGCTTGCCTGAAATTCCATGGACAGAGGAGCCTGGTGGGCTATAGTCCATGGGGTCGCAGAGAGTTGGACATGACTGAGTGACTGAGCACACGAGGTGGTCCCATTTCACAATGATCTCCAAGGAGCTCTGCATTAGCACCAGTGTGAACTGTTACTAATAATCATGTCCCAAGACATTGTGAGTAAGGAGAACTGTGTCCAATACACTCAATATGAAAGGGGAGTCATAGTTTTAGAAAGTTCCAGCTGTCTGGAATATGTAACTTAATAGAATATCTCATTTCATTGATGATGTCTATCGTCTCTCCTCAAACCAGTGGTTTCCATTTCACCCTTGCTACTCAAAATGTGGACCCTGGGTCAACACCATGGCACCACCTAGAAGCTCTTTAACACTGCAGAATCTCAGGAGCCACCCCGACCTGCTGAATCAGAACACTCTTTTTAACCAGATTCTCAGGGTTTGGTAGGACATGCATCACCTGGCTCCTTACCTTCTATGGTTCTCTTTCTTGCTCTCTCAGGTCCAGTCACCCAGGTTTCCTTCTACTCCTCCTGTACTCCACACTGTCTCCTCAGGGCATTTGCCTCAGCGGTTCCCTCTGCTTGTAATGTTCTCCTCACGCCCTCTCTGTGCAGTGCTCTCTGACCACCCCGTTTAAAAGTTAACCATCCTCCATCCTCGTCCTCCATGCTTACCACCCCCGATCTCCCTTGCTGTACTTTTTCCCCTATAATACTTCACCTTTCTAACATCCCACACAACTGATTTAGGATTACGCTTATTGCTTATTGTCCCTTTGATGAATGGAGAAGGCGATGGCATCCCACTCCAGTACTCTTGCCTGGAAAATCCCATGGATGGAGGAGCCTGGTGGGCTGCAGTCCATGGGGTCTCGAAGAGTCGGACACGACTGAGCAACTTCCTTTCACTTTTCACTTTCATGCATTGGAGAAGGAAATGGCAACCCACTCCAGTGTTCTTGCCTGGAGAATCCCAGGGATGGGGGAGCCTGGTGGGCTGCCGTCTCTGGGGTCACACAGAGTCGGACACGACTGAAGTGACTTAGCAGCAGCAGCAGCATGAAACTGGGACTTTTTGACTGTGTTGTTCCTTGATGTCACACGTGACCAGAACAGTGCCCATGAAGTGTAGTCTACAGGCTGACTCTCGCCTCTGGTCTCAACTGGATCACTGAAGAAACTTAGAGTAGTTTAAGTTAGAGTAAGAAATTTAGAAAATTATAAATCAATTTGATATTGACACAACACCTAAATGGGTGATTATTTACCTAGTAATTCATTTCACTGTATTTTACAAAAATATCAGACTGTGCAGTTTGAAAATGAAAACATCCAATTCCAATTTGTTGTTTTTTTTTTTCCCCAATTTGGTCTTTTTAAAAATAGTTTGAGAAGCACTGGCCCAGGAAAGTTCCTGGCACTTAGTGTTAATAATTGTTTGCTGAAGAAATAAAGAGAAGAACAAATGCCTGAAGAATAAACTTTTACATAGTAAAGGACTGCTGCAGTCCATGGTGTCGCAAAGAGTTGGATACAACTGAGCAACTGAACTGAGTAAAGGCAAATCAGGTTTGTATCTATGCCTGGCAGTCCAATTAAATAATTTCTGCCTGGATTAGTGGCAACGTGATTCATGTTTTGCACTTCCTCGATATACTGTGCTTTCTTGTCCCATGTGAAAAATATAAGGCTCAAATGATCAATGAAGGAAATTTCTGAGACTCCCTGAATAACTGACTGAAGATAGCCTTTGTCCAAGCCCCACATCTGGACACTTTTTTGCCTGGCTGTTCTGAGCAAAGCTGGCCTGATTAAGTAACTTTAGATTTATTCCCTGCTTTCCCCTACCCTCACCTCCCTCACATCTCTTTATAAAACAATGCAGTTAGCACTCACTGAAAGTTAGAAGGCAAGCTTGTTGGATGTTAGTGTTTTCTTAAAACTGAAAAGGTCATAATATTCTCAGGCTTCTATAGAATCATGGATTGCAATAATGGATCATTTAAGGCAATGAATTGAACACAAAGGTATAACCGGCTAAAATGTCTCTTACAGAGTAAATACACTCATTTCTGCAGCTTATCACTGTGAACATATAAATAAAACTGGAAATCTTTTGTTCTTCAGCCATCTTTGTTGGCTTCTAAGGTCAAGAGGAAGAGGCTTCTAAGGTCTGGTTTATAAAATGCTTTTTCCTGCCCAAACCTTCCTTCCCTCTCCCCCTGTTCAAAACAATAACAACAAAATGAAATGGCTTGGATTTTTTAAACTTGTCCCACTGGTATGCTATACCTCTTTGGGGGTGTTAAGAGACCATGGACAGAGGAGTCTGGCGGGGCACTGTCCATGGGGTCACAAAGAGTCAGACATGACTGAGCGACTAAGCACAGCACAAGAGACCTTTATTTTGTTCCGGGATTGTTAGAAGTACAGTTTAAAACTTCTCTGACTCATTTACTTGAGCTTTATTTCATTCTTGCTTCCACTATATCCTATCACAGTTGTGAATGCTTAAGAATTCAGTTTGGGGACCCAGGCTAGTTTGCAAGGACAGAATTCGGAAATGAAAAGACATGGTTCTAGAGGGTTTAAAATCTAGTAGATGCATGTAAATAACTGTAATACAAGGAAGGACGTGATAAGTACTAAAGGAAAGTCAAAGCACTCAGAGGGAGCCATGGTGGACTCTGAAGAATGGAGGGGACCTTGAGAATGAACAGTGAGGCAGAGGCAACAGCATGAACAAAATCACGGAGGAGAGAAAGGACACACTTGGCATGCATGGAGGACAGAGAGTAGTTTGGTATGCCAAAGCACAAAATGAGGAAGAGACACCAGTGAAGACAGAGCTAGAAAGGAAGACAGGAAGAGTTAGAACAGAGACAGCCTTGTATGTTGTGCCAAGAAGCTTAAAGTTGATGCTAGAACAACAGGGAGCCACTGGAGATTATGGTGGAAGAGAAAGTTATGATTAGGGAATGCTTTAGAAGAGCTCCTCAGATACCCATGCATGAGGCAAGTTGAGAGAAGAAAAGAAGCAGGAAGACCACTTAGGATACAGTTTACAAGAGTTTAAGGAGAACTCATAGTGATGGTGGCAAACCAAACAGAGAAACCTCTAGATGGGAAGGAAGGAGCAATAGTGACAGGAAATACATATGAACATTTGCAGCAACTTATTAATAAGTTTGACTTTTGCGGACACTTATCTAAAGGCAGGGAAAGATGATTATAATCCAACATGTCTCTTCGGTAGTTAATTCAAAATGCAATATATTTTTACTCCTCCTAAACGATACCACCAAAACTTGATGCCTCAAAATAAGAACTTTATTTCTCGACCCGTTTTTCATATTTAACTTTGCATTTGTATAATGTCAATAGCATAAGTACCATTGCAACACCCGACATAATAGTGTACCGTTATGATGAGCCAGACACCACACTGTGCCCTTTACTTCTACTAGCTTATTTAATCCTCAATACAACCTTTTGGCTATGAATTACCATTTCCCTCATCTTACATGTGTAAGTCCTGAGGTAAGGAATTGTTACATAAAGCTATGTAACAGGAAAGCAGAGATTTGCATCCAGGCAGATCTGACTCCATAGGCAGAATCTGTGCCTTTGGCTATTCAAGCATGCTTTAAAATTTTCTTTTTACACGTATTTTAAAGTAGAATGCTAGAAGAGAACAAAGACCAGATGGAACAAAGAAAACAAATAACAAGATGACTGCTATAAACCAAAGTATGTCAACAGTCACATTAGATGTAAATGGTTTAAACATCCAAATTAAAAGGTAGAGATTATCTGTTTGGATAGTGAAAAATGCCAACCAAATTCTTGCATAATAGATTCTATTCCACCATGTGATCTTTTTCCTCAATTTCCATTTTTGCACCACTCTTCCCCTTACCTCAGTGTGGCCTTATTCCTGAATATTACCTGGCTGTGAGGAAATTAGTCCATTGGACATATTTATCATTTTCTGCATGTTCATTTAAAAGGTTCTGCCATAATACACGAATCCTCTCTCATCTCTCTTGAAGAGTTAAATTTCATATGGACTGAAGGTCCTAACACATATATCACACATTCTCTACTTCATATTTTACCACTTTATCACTGAAACAGACTAAGAAGAAACTTTGAGAAGTCTAAGAAACTACTATATATTGCAGAAAAATAAATGAGGTCAACAGTAAAGGCACAGTAGTTTCTTAGTATTCGTATTTTAAGTTGAAAAGATTTCTTCCTTGGGAATGATCCAAAATGTGTTTAGTATTTTCTGGTTCATAAATATTTCTTATGATCTTGCTTCTAGTTTATCTTCCAGAAGTATTGATTATAGCTACTCATAACACCCCAAACTGACTTTTACCATATTCTGTAGCAAGAATTTAGAAAGGGGGCAAAAAATATCATTTTCCATGAGTGTGGCAAGATGTCTGTATTCTTGCTAAAAGAATAGCCATGTTGCCAAAAGGGCAGAACTACTCTCTAAATCCATATTCTTTACCAAGCCCTAGATTTTGACTCTGAACTATTTGCTTCGGTCAGTTGTCTATCTTCCCTGTTGTTGTTGTTTTTAATATGGAATGCTTTGCAAATTTGCATGCTGTCCTTGTGCAGGGGCCGTGCTAAACTTTGTACCTTTCCAAACTTAGTATACATGCTGTTGAAGTGAGCACAAGAAAGTTTTAAAGGAGTTTCTTAATTTAGGCTTCTTACAAGTAAAGGGAAAAGTATGATCTTTGATATTCATTTTTTTTTTCCTTTAGAAAAAGTAAACTTAAGTGGCACAGATAGGTAGTAAACTGCTACTTTTAATGAAAGTTTTGTTTCCAGTCTTTAAGGCTTTCTATATCTGAATGTTCTGCTAACATTAGCCCATACTAGTATCAGAGTACTGCCTTCTACACAGCCTGTCTAAACAACTCATTAAAAAGTACACAAGCATGCAAATAGTAGAAATAGCTTACAATTCAAAATGTTCTTCTTACCAGATTTTGCAGGGGCTCCCCTCGAAGGACTCAGTCCTGGGCAATCTGGAACAGCATGGCATGTCTGAAAAGACAGAATCAGTCCCAGAAACTGAGTGCTTCAGAAAGACCCAGTAAAATAATTATTACTTTTATCCTCTGATGAGTCAGCCTTTAGAACTTGGCTTCCATTTAACTAAGGGACCCTGAACTTCAATCATACTAGGGAAAAGTTTAAGTATATTGGGGTCATGTGGTGAGTTGCTCATGCCTTACAGTAGAATTGAGTGGAGGTCCTCTCCTTGGGGGCAATTAGCTGCAAAGTCTCAACACCTTTGCCTCATCCATTTATTTATTCCTCTGAACAAGCCAACCTAGCCCCCTTGTAAATTAATTATAGTCCGTATAAAAAACAGCTTGTGCTGATTTTCTCTTATACTTAATTTTTATCCCTGAGAAAGAAAAAAGAAAACCTATAGGAAGGTATTAATCTACTTAACATTTCTAAGTACATCATCCAAAGGATTTTGTTTTTTTAATCTTACATATGCTCAGCAGAGTTACTGGCAAAAACTGTACATTTTCTTCATTTCATCCTTTCAACATCAAATAGTAGGCAGCAAAAATTGGATCAGACTTCAAAGCCTGCTGTGGGCTCCAAGTCACAGAGAGACGCCTCCATTTCACATATTGAATTCGAGCAGGATATCAAAGTGCTACCAAAGAACCTCAGGTCCTTACTCAAAAAGAGGCTCTAACATCTGTAGAGAGTGGAGTGTACAGACAAACCACCTCAGGGATCAGCTAGCATTTATTCTCAGCAGCAAATTTCCAGGCTTTTGATTCTCTCTTCGCTGTACCTCCCTGCCTCTCTGCTGAACCAAAATTCTTAAGCAAGCTGGGCTTTTGTCTCAAAGCCTTCAAAATATCACTAACAGTTCATGTCTGGATGGCTTGACCAAGCAGCCACAGACAGGCACCATGACCACAGACTAGGACGAGTCTGTAATAAGGATAGACAGTTACTTCAGAGTCAAGGATGTCCAGCTACCTTATTTGAGTGTCCTGCGAAGACATCACACCCTTTGGAAGAACTCTGGGCTTGTGAATGCCTAAAAATAAAAATATAATAATAATTATTATAATAATATTTTTAGAAGGCTTGAAAAAAAAAAAAAAAACTTACAGAGGATTGCTTTCCTCCAAAGATGGATCAGAACAAACTCTCATTCAGCATCTGTTGCTTTCCATTCCAATCCTTGGTTAGGAGGACATGGTCAACTTAAGGAAATGTATCCTATCAGGTGCTGCTCAAGTCAGCCTGAGATCCTAAGACCCAAGACCCTGCCCGTTTAAAGTTGTGTGATCTAATCTACTTTACTGCTGGGTGTTCGCAAACATTACCAAGTAGCCAACCATGATGCTAAGGCTGAACCTCCAATCCAGCACCTTAATCACATTGTTAAATAATTCAAAATAGATCCTGTAGTCAAATAAGTCTGGGGAATGCTAAGCTGTGTGTAGTTTAAGAGGTTTCCTTATTGCAGAATGATCTTTGACAATATGCATTTAAGGATTTCTAAAATGGGGTGTGTGAGGGAGGGGGAGAATTCAGTTCCCTAAACTACTTTGAGCAAGAAATTTAAAAAGTGATAATTAACATCTATTTAAATACTAATGTTTCATGGAGCAAAGTTTGGAAAAATCAACTTATATAAAAAATCCAGAAATTGGAACACATGGTATAAAGTGTGATGAGGGACTTCCTTGGCAGGCCAGTGATTGAGACTCTGCACTTCCATTGCAGGGGGCATGGGTTAGATTCCGAATTGGGGAATGAAGATCTCGTATGATGCACATTATAGCCAAAAAATGGTAGAAATTATTTTTTAAAAAATGTTTTAAGAGTGTGATGATTATAATTCACTCACTGCTAAAACCGACTCTCACAATTCCTTTCAGATGGAAGCCAGGAGTATGGAAAGCACTGACTAGGTGAAGGGAAGTCTGGGTAACTGAGTCCTGCTTCAAAATCCATCCTGTCTCTCTGGGTGTCTCTGTCTCTCTTACACATACACACAGGCATACACATTTACACACATTCAATTGGGTAAATTTCTATGGTATTCTGGGTTCTAGTTTTCCTCATCTATAAAATGAGGGGATTGAAATAAACTATTCCTAAGAGTTGACTCATTGGAAAAGACTCTGATGCTGGGAGGGATTGGGGGCAGGAGAAGAAGTGGACGACAGGATGAGATGGCTGGATGGCATCACTGACTCGATGGATGTGAGTCTGAGTGAACTCTGGGAGTTGGTGATGGACAGGGAGGCCTGGCGTGTTGCGATTCATGGGGTCGCAAAGAGTCGGACACGACTGAGCGATTGAACTGAACTGAACTGAAGAACTCTCCTAATTCTATATTAAAAAACTGTTTATTTAAGCTGAGCATTTCATTTTCTGAATTTCTGTGAATGGTTCATTAGTATTACCTTCAAAATGCATCTATATATAGATTATAAGCAATGTATGTAAGAGCTCAGTCATATCCAACTCTTTGCCACCATATGGGCTGTAGCCTGCCAGGCTTCTCTGTTCATGGAATTTTTCAGGTAAGAATACAGGAGTAGGTGGCGATTTCCTACTCCAGGTTATAAGCAATATACCCATCTAAAAATATCACATCAATATCTGTGGAGAGGAGACTCTGCTGATATATTTATTTGTATATATACTTGTTTGTCATATGTCTCCCACTATGGAATGTTAGCTTCCAAGCAGGTAGGGACACAGTCTGCTTTATTATATACTCTGTATCAACACTTAACCCTGTACCTAGTACACTATAAGTGCTCAATAAATATTTCACAAGTTGAATGAATAAAATGATGACTAGTGGACTCCCAAAATATGGACCATGAAGAATACCCTTTACATTAAAATTGAATTAACTAGCAATTATATAGTTTTCATATTTTAAAAATGTGTTTATATATCTAATAAGGATTTCACAATCATTTGAGCTAAGTGCTTTAATTGCCTATATTATACAGATGAAGAAACTATAGATCAGAGAGGTTAAGAGGTCTGCCCAGGGATTATGGCACATACCTGGCAGAGCTAAGACACTGAGCCCTGTTAGTCTGATCCCAAATACTCTGCTCTCCCTCTGAAGAATGACCCCCATGCCCTTGGGCCCATGGAACTCATTCCTGTCAGCTTAGGCAGGTCCTAGTGGCAGTGGGACACCTACAGAGAGGTGGATTCAGGTCTTCCAGGAGTCCTGGTGGGCTCTGGAGAAAATCTAAGGAAGATAATTTGGCTGTTGAATTACCAAGGGGTCTCTAATTTCTGCCTTTCCTGCCCCAACAAAAGAATGAAACCTTTTAACTCCTCTAGTTTGCAAGGATTTTCAGGACCCAAAGGTCAGTGCACATACCTTCCAACAATACACTGAGGGTTGGCTCATCAGTTTGACTACTTTGTCATTCAAATCTTTGGGAGGATCTAACGCATCTCAATATAATTTTTACATGTGTTACTTGGTTTTAAAAGGCAAAGGTAGAATGAGTAATGTCCAAAGGCAAACAGATTAGAAAATACTTGATTAAACAAAGTTAAGCAGGTTTCTTTCCTAAGAAGATTTCCAGAATCTTTAACTTAGTAATATGCACAATGAAACCTCAACAGTAGGAGAGAACAGGCAGCATTTCCCAGACATTATCTTGACAGTGGAAGCCTCCCTTCACTGGGGCATGTTGAGGCCCTGGTTCTTACAACACATCTTAGAAAACAGTAATCTGAGCAGCTCTTATTTGAAACAACTTTTGCCTTAAAAGAAAAAAAAAAAAAAAAGGATATAAGTCACTTTTCTTTAAAGTCTATAACTGCTTCAACTCTTTTGTAGCAATTTTATCAGATATCTTGTCATTTGCCTCAGGGACTTGAGCCTGGCAGCAAATGGATAACACTTTGCAAGTTGTCATCACCAAAACAAAGTCAATACTTATTACCTGCGTATGTGCCACCAGACCATGGTCAAACATGGATACATGGTTATCCCACCTAATACTTCCAACAACCATGTGGATTAGTTCTATTTTTACACCCATTTTACAGATGAGGGAATTAAGGATCCAGAAGCTAGTGACTCCCTGGTGGCTCAGCTGGTAAAGAATCCACCTGCAATTCGAGAAACCTGGCCTCAATCCCTGGGTTGGGAAGATCCCCTGGAGAAGGGAAAGGCTACCCACTCCAGCATTCTGGCCTGGAGTATAGTCCATGGGGTTGCAAAGGGTCGGACACAACTGAGCAATTTTCACTTTCAAGCTAATGACTTGTTTAAATGTCATAACTAGTAAACAGTGCAGCATAAAACCTGCCTACATAAAAAGGAGACTCCAAAGGGAAATCACTGATTCAGATACAAACGATCAATTGCTGATAAAATGTTAGACAAATGGTTGATGGTGAATAGGACGTGCAATATGGTGCCAAAGCACCACCATACAGATTCCTTCTTTAGGTCACAAGGAGAGTAAGGGAACTGCATACTGGATATTTATACCACCTCAATTCAGTGCCAATCTTAGCACCACTGATGCCCACACAACACTGTCTTGTGACGTGAGACAATATGAAATATTCAACATCACCCAGGATACTTATATTTTTTCATTTAGTTAAAAACTTAACTTTAATCAAAGCTTTTAGATCTAATGTATAGTTTATCTAAAACACATAGTATAGAGGGGGAAAACTAGGACTGCAAAAAATCAAGCAGGCAAATATAGAAGATGAGTTATTTTATGGGATGACTGGTTCATTCTTCTAACAAATCAGTGTCATGAAAAAGGGGAGTCTTGTATGTGAATAGAGATTTAGGGGACATAACAACTTGATATAATGTAATGTCCTACATTAGATCCTGACTTGGACAAACAGGTATAAAGGACCATTCTTCAAACATCTAGGAAATTTTTATTGGTATTAGATGATAATAACAAATTATTTATTTTAAAGCATGGTATTATTTTGAACCTGTAGGAGAAATTTTTTGAAATAACATATTGTTCTCAGCCTCTGTTAGAAATCTGATGCTAAATGACAGAAGCAGTCCATTTGGTTATCAAAGGGCGGTGAATAGGAGGTAGTTGTCTCTCTGGAAATGATCCACTGCATATTTCCAGGGCTCCTGTAGCCTCTCAGAAGCCATGACTGAGGTCTCAAGCAGATTGCCTCAAGGGCTTGGCCACTCCGCTGCTTTATTGCAGTCAATTCATTGAATTGTGGGTTCTGGGGGAGATGAAAACTCTGTCACCATTGAAAACCCTTCTGCTCGGTCTCTCCCTTGAATAAGCCCCCAAATAAACTCAAATCTAATTCTCTTTTCTTAAACCAATCCCAGTGCAACAGGATGAGGGGCAGGGTGAAGGCTGGCTCTCGAGCACATGGCTACTGAGAATGCCATAGCATCTCTGCTGTGCAGCAAAGATCCATGAGGCCAGCTGGCTTTGTCATGCTGGGCTGGCAGCACTAGGGGAAGTCACCTTGGTCCAAAACTGGGTCTCAGCTTTGCAGCCTCCAAAAATTAGTCTGCCAGTTCTTTGAGGGGTAATGTATTTTCAGGAGCTGAGTTGTACTAACCAAACTCAAAACAGTCATATTTGAAAAGTAGAATGCTATTGTGTGACTTTACAGTGAGTACAATAATCTGGACCAAACTTTCCCCCTAACTAATTCGTTGTTATACTCTGCAGACCAAATTACACATTAGAAGGAAAACAGAGGAAGCAGGGTGCTCTTTGAGGATCTGACCAATCAGGCTGGTCTTATAACTGGACTTTTTTAACTTTAGGGTTAGAATCAGTCACTTTTTTTCTTAGACAGGAATAGAGACATGCTGGCTATCCTTTGATTTGCCATTTTCTAGATTTCATTTAAATTTCTTTGTGCAGTTTTTATTAATTTTGATAAAACTTGCAAGATTGTATCTTATCTTTTATCAATTATAATGTAGAATGGTTTCTAGAACTGAGAAACCCACTAGTTGTTCACTAATGAGACAATTAGTCATTCACTTACATGCACATTCTATTTTAAAGCAGCTTATTTTGAAATTAAGGTTACTCAACCTTAATTTCTGCAATCTCTAAATAAGATGGCAGTTATTCATTGTGGGTAGATTTTTCTTAGCTTCCTACTGTCTTCAGATTTGGGAATAGTTCCTGGAAACTCTTGTCTTACTTGGTAGCCCTGGGAGAAAGGCTAATCAGAATAACCAAGCAAATTTGTTCCTGCCTCTTTGACAACTCTGAAAAAAAACCTTTTGTACATGGAGTTTTTAATATGAAGAGGTCAATTTCTTTTTTCTAAGAAGCAGCAATCAATCCACCCTGCCAAAGTTATGCTCAGACTAAGATATTTTAACTAAGATATTTTAACATGGAGACCCATGAATCTTGAGGGAGGCACGCTTCAGGCAAATAAGTCAAACAATTTTCCTTCTGGAAGTTATTACTATGAAAGATAATAGAAAACATAAACACCTTGAGAAATGGTTTCAGTAAGTTCAAGTTCTAAAGATAAATTAAGACGTTTAAGGGATAGTATCAGAGAAGAGGACACTGCCCTTTGTAAAAGATCCCATGCTAACCTGAGTGCTAACAAGGCTTCTTTGTGAGCTGGCCATAGGCTGAACCCAAATGGCAACTCAAGAATTATTGTTTAGTTCTTATATGGAATGTGAACATTCAAAGGGCTGAGGGTATAAATGTGAAACAATATCCAGATCTGAATCTACCAGCATTGTATCAACTATGCATTAACTCTTTCCTGAATTATATCAGCTCGGTGTCATTGCATATTCTTACTACTTGCTGTTGCTAAGTCGCTTCAGTCGTGTCCAACTCTGTGCGACCCCATAGACGGCAGCCCACCAGGCTCCCCCGTCCCTGGGATTCTCCAGGCAAGAACACTGGAGTGGGTTGCCATTTCCTTCTCCAGTGCATGAAAGTGAAAAGTGAAAGTGAAGTCGCTCAGTCGTGTCCGACTCTCAGCGACCCGATGGACTGCAGCCTTCCGGCCTCCTCCATCCATGGGATTTTCCAGGCAAGAGTATTGGAGTGGGGTGCCACTGCCTTCTCCGATTCTTACTGCTTACATTTATTTAAATAGCTTTGAAAGCACAGAAGATTGGAGGATAATGTTTTAAGAACACAAATTATTAAGTTGGAAGACACCCAGAGTGTATAAGTTAATGCATGTTTATTACAAAAACTGGGAAGTTAATATTTCTAGAATACTATGTTGTTTTCTATTCACCACCACCACCACAATAAATATTTGCCAAGCACATGCTAAATCTCCCCAGGGTTGTATTCATATTTCTGTGCTTTTATCTGCAATGTCATCTTCTCCCTTGACCACCTGGCCATTGCATCCTTACCCTTTAGCTCTGGCGTTGGCTCCTCTGAAGAGTCTTTCCTGCCCCATCCCCACCCCGGCTACCTCTCCCACTTGGGGCAGAGTTGGAGGTCCTTGGTGTATTTCCACAGTCTACTGAGCATAACCATACTGAAAACTTGGTTCTGCAACTGACTTATCTGGTACTACATCCTGACCAATTAAAAATGTCTGAAAATCATCTACTGAAGGTGAGCTTTATCAAATTTTGATCAAGGGAGAGAAAGCAAAGAGCAAGCACCATAATATTCTTGGCTTTTGAGATATCAGAGCTGTTCCTATTGCTGTGCTCATCAGTTTTATCTTTTCTTCTCTAGTTTTTATTTGATGAAAATGCTCTCAACTCCCAAGTGGTCTGAATATTCACCAATCACTAATCAATGAAAATGAAGCAATATCTGACTTTCTCCCCAAAGTAAATGACTAAACGAACTGGTGGCAAAATGTTTCCTTTTTTCCCTCTTTCTGATTAAAAATATATATTCACTGTTGTACTGTATAAAATATAGATATTCAAGGAGAAGAAAATAAAGAAATGGAAGAATATCCACACCCAGATATAATATCTTGCTTCACATATTTTCAGATGCTTTTCTATGTATATAATATACATTAAAAAATAATGGCTCATGATATATTTGCCATTATAACTTACTTTTTGTATTATGAGCATCTTCCCACATATGTACGTGGAATACAATATAACATTTATGTAATATACACCTATGTCATATTTATGGCTGTACAATACTACATAATTGGTTGGTATCACAAGTGATGTAAGTAATCTCTTATTTTTGGATATTTGTTTCCAGTTTTATGACATTATAAATGTGCTCAGTTAGTCATGTCTGACTTTTTGTGATCTCATGGACTGTAGCCTACCAGGCTCCTCTGTCCATGGGTCCTCCCAGGCAAGAATACTGGAGTGGGTTGCCATTTCCTACTCCAGGGAATCTTCCCAATCTAGTTATTGACCCTGCATCTCTTTTGTCTCTGGCATTGGCAGATGGATTCTTTACCACTAGAACCACCTGGTAAATAATGGGTCATTAAGGATATGTGCATATAGTTATGAGTATATCCAATTTAATTTCCAAAATTTTTCCAATTTTTAATTAGGATAAATTTAATTTAAAGCTATTAGCTTAAATGATGAACAAATTTTCTATTTTAAAGCTTTTGAATTGTATCATCAAATTCTCCTTTAAAAAGTAACAAAAATTAACATTCATAACTATAAAAGTATGAAAGGCCCCACTTGTCATATCATCAACACTGGGTATTATCAGTATTTTTCATCTTTGCTTACCTCTTAAGTAAAAAAAAAAATTTAACCCATTTTTATTTTAATTGACATTTCTTGATTCTGAAAAGGGAAAACATTATTCCTGGGGTTTAATATATGATATGAAGGAAATATAAAAAGCATAGGAGAAATGAAAAGAGTAATCATACAAAATAAGATCACCACTATAGTAGGAAAAAAGGAAACATAAAGGAATGATCACAGCTTTTGTATTTTTTTTTTCCATTGGGTTTGCTACTTGGTAACTTTTCTGTTTTGAATGCATGCACTGTATCTTACCCCAAGTAAGTATCATTACTCAATAAGTTGAATATGCAAATTATGCTTAAGTATATGGATATTTGTTTGCTCTTGGACACATTCTAAATTTTAGAACATGGCTCAAGGAGAAATTCATAAAAGGGCTCAAAAAGGCTGACAAATGTTTCATGATGCCGTTGCTTCAAGTTAGCACTACTAGTTTATGTACTTATGCTAATTTCCCAAATCCCACTGAGCCCTTTAAATTTGATCATATTTGTCTGCCTCATTGCTTTTCCCCAACCATGAGTCCATACAACCTTAATTTGCCACTTCTGTAACCTCATTTCTTTAATTTTTTTCTCCTTTACTATTTTATTACAGGCAGCTATCACTGTGTAAAGTCAAATGTAAGAGCAGAAGATTTTCTTCATTCTGCTGAGAATTCTTGTCTTATTGGGGGGAAAAAAAAGGACACTCAACACTCAACATAAAACTGACTTCAGTTCTTTGTTAGCAACCACGGGAGCCATGAGAAAATCTGACCTCAGGCTTGGGGATGGAGTTAAGACAGAGTAGTGAGGAAGAACACATGACCCAGAGGGCTGTACTGCCACGGGCTGAGGGCCCCAGCACAGCCAGAAGAGCTGACCATTCAGTCACCACATCTACATGAGCAATATAGAGCCTACCAGGGTCTCTACTTCACAGCTCAAGCTTAGGTTTTTTGAGGAGCCCGCTCTGGAGGCACCTAGATCTGCATATACAAACCCAGATCCCATGGACACAGAGTCTGTGCTCTCAGCCTGCAGTGCCATTTTGTTACTGGACTATTCCAGATATTCACTCAATCATATCTGGGATCTTAATAAATGACACCTGGGGTGACAAACATCTAACTATAAAAAACATGCTGCTGCTGCTAAGTTGCTTCAGTCATGTCTGACTCCTAGCGACCCCATGGACTGCAGCCCACCAGACTCCTCCATCCATGGGATTTTCCAGGCGAGAGTACTGGAGTGGGGTGCCATTGCCTTCTCCAAAACAAAACATGCTGGGGGCAGATTAAATTAAACTAGGTCTGGAGATAACTCTTAAACCCTGACCTGCTGACATTTTACTCACCTTACGTCTGTGGGCTAATATTAAGATTATAAACATTTATGCCACACTCAAGGCTCCAATTTGGTGGCAAGCTTTGAGATTCTGTATGATTGCAAGAACAATAGATACTACATTGACAATATAAGGTCCTGAATAGCCTCTCAGGCGTCACTCATTTGTTCCACAAATATTTATTGAGCCCCTTTATCTCCTACTGTTTTGGGGGATACAAAAGTGAACAGGAAATCTAAGATGCCTCTGCTCCTAAGAACCTATATTTCTAGCAGGGAAAGTATACAATAAATGAAAAAATAAGTAAATATGTTAGTATGTTAAACAGAAGAGCCAAAGAAGAAAATTAAAGCAAAGAAGGGGTAAAAGAAGTGTTGGAGGCAGGGTCTGCAATTTTAGATTAAGTGGGTACAGAAGGTGATATATAAGTAAAAGATTTTAGTAAATAAATATATTTCCCTTGTAGTTCAAACAGTAAAGAGTCTGCCTGCAGTGTGGAAGACCTGGGTTCGATCCCTGGGTCGGGAAGATCTCCTAAAGAAGGGAATGGCAACCCACTCCAGTATTCTTGCCTGGAGAATTTCATGGATAGAGGAGTCTGGCGGGCTACAGTCCATGGGGTCACAAATAATCAGACATGACTGAGTGCCTAACACTAGTAAATAAAAGAGAATTCACATCTTTGAAAGTGTTATCAATAAAAAAACTCCTAATGGGTAAAAAAACTTTATATGTTATGGTACCTTGGGGCTGGAGGACTGATGTAAACACTTGGTAAAAGTTTAGCAACACACTTTATGATGTGTGTGTGTGTATATATATATATTCATGATATATATACACATATTCATGATACATTAGTTCCAAAACACTTAGGCTAGTGTTGTTATATAAAATATAGGACACCCAGTTAAACTTGAATTCCAGGTACAAGATGAATAGTTCTTTTACTATAAAAATTTTCAAATACTTCATGGGACATACTTATGTTAAAAAGCAATCTGTTTTTTACATAAAATTAAAATATCAGTGGGTATCCTGTATCTTTATCTGCCAAATATGGCAAGTCTAACTTGGGCAAATCAGCCACTCAGCTTCTTCATCAGCAAAACATAAATAAAAAGTCTTGCCAAACTGGGGCAAAAGGATTAACTTGTCCTTTCTGGCAGAATAAAATAAAAATATAACAGGGTTTAAAAAGGGTTAAACTGAGACGTGTATATGGTTAGAATTTAGAAATAAAACACACACTCAGTAACGTGTTATACTTATTGCAGTTCTGCAAGACAAGTCCCTGAACATGGACACTTCAGGCTGCACAGGATAGAGAATGACAGTGACAAGTATCTGGCATGGCTTTCATCCTGTCACCTTCCTCTCTCCTTTGGGTGGGGTCATAGGTAACTTGTGGGTTAAGTTACAGGCTTAGCACTTTAAAGACTTGTAGAGGCAAAGCAAACTTCAGAGACCATTCACTACACTTTTTTTCACATTGCAAGTGGGGAAACTGAGGCCCAGGGGCTGATATAACATGTTCAAGTGAGTTAAAGGGAGAACGGGTCTAACAGCCACATTCGTTGGATGATGGCTCTTGTCAGCAGTGCAGCCCTCAAAGATAATATTCAGTCCCGTTTTCCTCCCTTAGTTCTGAAAGCAGTGCTCCGTTTGCGGAAAGAAAAGCAAGAAGCACTGAAACGCAGAGCAGGATGAGCATGGCTTGAAGGGATGGGACCCACAGACAGATGAGGAGGGGGCATAAGAAACGCTATTTAGGAAGTGTTGAAAAATGAGGTGAAAAAGTCCAAGATTGTGTGTGGTGGGTGCTGACTGGTCAGTGAGGTCACAGCGGAGCTCAAGGACAGATACCTGGTGGTGCCATGCTGATGTGGTCAGAGATGCAGGTGTGGATGGAGAGGGATCAGTTTCTAAAGAGAAAGTGGCTGATAGACTGCCCTGTCTAGAAGAGGGATGTAGTACTGCCTTTTTTTTTTTTCATTTTAGCATTTTAATTTAACTCAACTTCATATTTAGAAAGAAGACACAAGAATAGTGTATGGAGTTCTGTATATTCCTCAGCAGATTCTCCAGATATTAGAACGTGCACATTTGCTTTATCCTCTCTTTGTGTCTCTGACTTTCTTTTGGTACATGTATACTGATAATACACACATACAAATACATAAACTTTTTTCTGAATCATCTAAGAGTCAGTTGTACCTGATACTCCTTTACCCCTAAATACTTAAGTGTTTAATTCCTTAAAAGCAAGGGTATTCTCCTATATGACTATAGCACAACGCTCAAAGTCAGGAAATTAATATTACTACAATGCTATTACCCAATGTATAGATTACGTTCAGATTTTGCCAATTGTCTCAATGTCTTCCATAGAAAAAGAAAATTTTGGATGGTACATTGTATTCATTTGTCATGTTCCTTAATCTCCTTTCACCTGGAACACTTCCTCAGCCACACTTGGCATTTGATTTTGAAGCCCACGGGTCAGTCATTTTGGAAGAAGGCCTTTTGTTTGGTTTGTCTGCTGTTTCTTCATGATTAAATTCAAGTTATGCACATTTTGCTGGAAATCCACTGAAGTGGTGCTGTTTTCGGTGCATCCTATCAGGAGGCACGTGCTGTCAATTGTCTGATTATTGGTGATACTAACTTGCATCACTTGGTTAAGGTGGTGTCCACCAGGTTTCTCCCACTGTTCTTTTGAAACTAATAAACATCTTATGAAGATTTTTTCTAAAACACTGTTACCCCTTAAGCTTTCACCTATTTGTTTTAGCATCTGTGGAAGATTCCTGCCTGAAACAATGATTATTTTGATAGCTGCCAATGGTGATTTTCTGTCTTCATCATTCTTTTTACATGTGTTTCACATTTGACTGTTTCTTTCTTCCTTCCCCACCTCCCTCACTTCCTCCCCTACCTCCCTTCCTTCTTCTGCCTCCTTTGTTCCTTCATTTCCTCCTTCCTTCTATCAATGTGGATTCATGAATTCTTACTTTATCCAATGTATTATATTCTTTTATCATTATTTACTTTGATAGTGAAGTTGTCCTCCATTTGGCTTAATTTTAATGGGTTGGGAGTAACAGACTTCAAAACAAGGACTTCAGAAAGGAATGTATAATACTAAGGAGTACATAAAGAAAGGTGAATTCCTCCAAAAAAACAATAACTCTCCTTATCACTACTATTTATGAGTGCTTTTGTGCATCAGATGAGATGCCGCGTGATTTGTGTAAGTTGTCTCATTTAACTTTCATGACCCTGTAAGGTTGTCATTATGTCAATTTTACATTCCATTTAAAGATAAGGAGACAGACTCTGAGAAAATAAGTAAGTTCATCAAGATCTTACCCTTAGTAGTAGCAAGTCTAGTGGACTCCAGGGTCCCTGCTCTCAACCACTAGGCAACCCTACAAATAGGGGTGGAAACCTTCAGGAAAGGAAAAGGTCTTAGAAGCAAGGCTGCACTGTTCCTGTGGGCAGCTGGACATTAGTACCAGGATTTGCAGAGTCATCTAAGCTTTTTGTATTTTTACAAATGGGGCAATAATTGCCTACAATTCTGTCATTAGTGTAGAAACTTCCCTAACCTGCATTGTGAAAAGCATCTAACCCTGCCTAAAATCCAGGGAGGAAAGCATAAAGGACTCATTTGTATCAATGTCAGCTGACACAGATCCAGAAAGACATGAGTTGGCCAAGTCACCAAAGGAAGCATTCCCATGGGTCGAGACAAGTGAAACCCGAATTTAGGCAGAGAAGAGACAACTGAGGGAACAGTAGGGTAGGGATTCTGAAGAAATTCAGTATCTATTCATCTCTTGAGATCCCAAGTGAAGACAGGGCTGTGTAGCTCTCCCACCAAGGCTAACATACAAGATCCTTCTTCCTGCAACAGTATTAGCATCTCTATCACCATCACACCACTTTTATTATTATATTTCAGATCCTATGAAAATAAGTTTGGGTGAAATAAACATATTACCTGCTAGTGAAACTAATTCAAACAACCATTTTGCCCTAGAGGGAAAAGCACAATTGAATCTGAGAATAGCATCCTTACCCTCCCAGGAGGAAGAAACTAAAAATAAAAGACAACAAGGTGCTTCCTGCCAGTTGGTAAATCCAATAAGCAAAGAAGATGCCTCAACCTGGCACTGGGCAGTTAACAGTCAGCCTGACTCCCTCCATTGGAGAATGGCCATGTGGTTCTCAGAGCTAACAGCTGCCAAGCAGAACCTCTCAGATTAACCCATAGGTGGTGTTGAACCACTTCCCATTAAGATATTTGCAAAGCAAACAAAAATGATAGCCCCATTCTGAGTGCTGGGAGCCGGCCAGGAGCTCTAGCTGTTCTTGTTGACACAAAGAGCTCTCCAGGGAGGGTCTGGGCCAGAGTGTGGAAGGCCACTCCTGCCTGCCTCTCCAGACTGTGTTGATCTTAAGCCATTAGAATCTCGGTATCAGGGGCTGTTTATTATCTAATTTCCCAATCACAGCAGTTGCTGGAGCTTTGTTTCACCAGAACTCTCTACTTCTCTATCTCCCTGACCTACACCATTCATGAGGGAAAGAAAAAATTCAACTCTCCTCCTGTTATGTCTACTCATTAAGGAGACAAGTCTGAGAAGTTACTAAGATGCATACGGAGAGTGTGGCATCACCACTGTCAACAGCTTCTGTGGCAAACACTTGTTAGGGTTCCTTCTGAATTTAAAGTAACCATAGCAATGCTAATGGGAAATATGCTTGCATATTTGTGTCCTACAGGTAGGAGCAAGCTGCTGTTTAATTCACAAAATACACTTAGAGCTGAAACACTAATATTTTTTCCTTCTAATCCAGAGGGTAAAATGAAATAAGGTTTAAAAGGCTGTGGACACATGCAAAATTAATCTTCTTTCAACCTGGAGGATTATAGTCTCAGTTTTTTTAACTGTTCATAAAGAATTGCTTTCACATAGAATTCATTTTTACACAAATATTGTTTCCTACAATATTTTCAACTTTAGCAAGTTTTCTTTTCTCAAGTTTCTTTTCCTTCAAAATAGCCTCCATATGCAAAGGTGAAAGTGAAACGAAAGTTGCTCAGTTGTGTCTGACTCTTTGCGACCCCAATTCTCCAGGCCAGAACACTGGAGTGGGTAGCCTATCCCTTCTCCAGCAGATCTTCCCAACCATGGAATTGAACTGGGGTCTCCTGCATTGCAAGTGAATTCTTTACCAACCGAGCTATCAGGGAAGCCCCATATGCAAACGTATTTTTTTTGTCAAAAACTCATTCTGAGCTTGAATTGAACAAAGGTCTTGATGAGGACACAAGCAAAAGTTGACACCAGAAATGTGCTGAATTTCTAGAATTTCCTAAACTCATGGAATGAGTAATGCAGGAAGGGAACAAGGGATGGCAAAATGGTCAGAAGAATTTGTCAGATTTTGTCATTACTGGAAATTGTCCTGAAGTTGTCCTTTAGGTTAGAAATCAGAATGTTAGAGGTATTAATTCTATAGCGAGAGAGACAAAGAAAGAGAGATTGAGAGAGAAAGAAGGAAAGGGAGACAGATAGAGGTTGAGATTTCTTTAGAAAAAGTACAGGCATTATCATACTAAAAAAAAAAAAGAAGAGAACTGCTTGACATTTACAGTATACAGTTAGAAAGCAGCTTTTTAGACTTTTGAAAATATCTTTTAGTTTTAGATGATGTTTCTCCAACTGTTGCTGGACCCAAGCTCTCTGTAAATGTGCAAGTTTTCCAGAGAGAGAATGAATCTAACACTACAGGCCAACTTTGCTGAACTCAAGACATTGTTTGCTAATGTTCTTATCATTTGCTGATGGCAAATATGTTTAGGGACAGATTAAGTCTGTCCACGGGTGATCACGTTAAAGATGTTGCTGGGGTGGTAGAGTAACGTCGTCTATCTGTAAGATGTGTTGGACATATCGGAAACTAGCTCTCATGCCAAACTGTCTAAATTGTTTCTGGACACGCTCTTGTCTTTGTCTGAGGTACCAGACACAAAAACATTGCCTTGAAGTGTGGGTCTCACACAGGGGTAGAGGTGGCCAGAGAACCCAAGTCAGACATGCATTCTAACATCATTTCTGCTTAACTTTATTACATGCTGGTTCCTGGCAACTGATATCTTTAAGATATCAACCATAGATGGCTACCTGCCAATAACTAAGCTTCTAAAGAAAACACACAATTAAGCATCTTTCCAAACTCAGGGCTTATTTTTGAGCTAGGAAAGTATATCCACTACAGAATAATTACATAGTGTTAACAGCATCTCCCTTTATTTATATCGTTAGCACTGTTGACTTTTGAGAAAGTCAGCTTCCTACCTTATCAAAAATTAATTATTGTGTTCAAGCTAAACTCAAGATAAATAGGAAACATTTCTTAAGTAAAAGTAATGAAAGTTAGCTTTAGATCTAACAGAAATAAAAATTCAAGGAGCGTATATTCATTCGTCCATTCATCCATTCATTTTATTTTATGCGTATAATAGCTGAAGATTTTAGATTCTAGATTCAGTGAGTCGTACAGAAATAAATGACAGTTTCAATGCTGGAGTTTATTATCTCATGTAGAATATAGTAATAATGGCTAACATTTCTGTGTACTTACTACATTCTAGGTAGTCTTTTAAAAATTTCCTATGGCTCATTCTCACAATAGCCATATGAGATAGGTACCATTATCAGAAATTTGTTTAACTTGCCCAAGTGACAAATGTTTAACTTGTCACTGAGCTACTTGGACACAGACCCAGGTGAGAAGAGAAAACAATCTGTCTCCAGAATCTGTAGCCTAAGTTGTTTCCTCTACCTTCACAGAGCCCCTAATACACATGGGCAGGAATCAGACTCAGATGCTGGTGGGGCCAGGCCATGAACTAAGCAGGACTGTGAGTTACTTTCAATGGAACATAGCCTCTACTCAGTTCTAAGTGGTCGCTGCTAGATACTCCAGCTTTCAGGAGCTATCAGAATTCTGAGTTGTGATATGAAATATTTCTATTTTTATATATTAGAAACATTGAGAATTTCAAAGATATTGTTCAGGTTAAAGAAAATATGTCTGCAGACCATATTCTATCCAATGACTGTGGGTGTGCATCTTTTAGTTTATAGAATAATGTCCATAATATCATGCAGCTTTTAAGGTCTCCCATATCCAGTTCCCATCTGCCTGATTCCGTATCATAGTTCTCCCTGCATCACAGCACTTCTACCCACACTCAGTCCTTATCCCACTGGACATCTCTCCCCAGAGCCATACCCGCCCCAACACCCCCCGTACATCCTGCCTCTGGGCCAGGGCCCACTCTATTCTGCCACCTAGGCTACTTTTCTCCTGGCTCTAGTCTGCTTCAAAGCACTGCACCATGAGACGCCTCATGGGTGAGACCTTGAAGGATGGTTAAATACCAACAGGTAAAGAAAGAACTGGCAAGGGAATTCTATTCAGAAGGAACAGCATGAAAAACTACACAGAAATAGGAAAACAAAAGATTTTGAAAACCATCAAACAATTCCAAATATTTTAAAAGGTTTTTGGCCCTGAGAATCTGATCCTATAAACAGAACTCTGATTACTGACATCCTGGACATCCACAGTCCTTCTAAAAGAGTTCTTTGCATAAGGATCACTGATGATTTAAGGTTTGCTGAAACAGTTCCGATAAATATTTATGTACAGCCATAAGCAAATCCACAAGGAAAAATATAATTCAAAACAGACTTTTTGTTGAAGATCCTTGCAGCTGGTGATAAGGTTTCTGGCTTCAAAAAGGTTTTGAAAATACACGTGATCAATTACTATTTTAAACATCTAGAAACTCTAAGAAGGTGCTAACAATCACGGAAACTCTGAAAGTTATCATTTGAGGGTGTTGCCAATGAAACCTAGCTATATTGACAAGGGTGAGTCTTGGGCCCAAAATCAACCTCAGATTTATTCCTGAGGTAAGAACCAGGAACACAGAAAAGAAAATTTGGCTCTCAGTGTCAAGCTGAGAGTGAGCATTGTTCTAAAGTACTGGAATCCTCAGTGCTTATTTTAGATCACAGCGCTAGAGCTAAACCAGAGGTCTTAACTTTTCATATAATGGTAGCTTTGCAGGAAACTTTTACATACTACTATACTACTATTATTGCTACTACTTCTATCACCATGATCAACAATAGCTTGCCATCATCTTTTATCAGGCATTTATTATGTCTAGAACTGTGCTAATGCCTTTGTATAGATTACATCTAATCTTGTATAGATCTAATCTCAGATAACTTATTTTTAATTTTTTATTAATTGATATTGGAGTATAGTTGCTTTACAATGTTGTGTTAGTTTCTGCTGTACAGCAAAATGATTTAGTTATACGTACACATATATCCACTTTTTCTTAGATTCCCTTCCCATCTAGGTCACCAAAGAGCATTGAGTAGAGTTCCCTGTGATATATAGTAGGTTCTCATCAGTTGCTGCTGCTGCTGCTAAGTCACTTCAGTTGTGTCCGACTCTGTGTGACCCCATAGACGGCAGCCCACCAGGCTCCCCCGTCCCTGGGACTCTCCAGGCAAGAACACTGGAGTGGGTTGCCATTTCCTTCTCCAATGCATGAAAGTGAAAAGTGAAAGTGAAGTCGCTCAGTCATGTCCGACTCCTAGAGACCCCATGGACTGCAGCCTACCAGGCTCCTCCGTCCATGGGATTTTCCAGGCAGGAGTACTGGAGTGGGGTGCCATTGCCTTCTCCGTCTCATCAGTTACATATTTTATATACAGTAGTGTATGTATGTCAATCCCAATTTATCCCACTCTCTTCCCCCTTGCTAATGATGTTTGTTTTCTACATCTGTGACTCTGTTTATGCTTTACAAATAAGGTCATCTATACCATTTTTCTAGATTCCATATATAAGTGATATTATACAATTATTTGTCTTTCTCTTTTTAACTTACTTCTGTATGACAGTCTCTAGGTCTATCCATGTCTTATTTCATTCCTTTTTGGCTGAGTAATATTTCACTGTATATATGTACCACATTTTCTTTATCCATTTCTGTGTTGATGGACATTTAGGTTGCTTCCATGGCCTGGCTATTATAAATAGTGCTGCAGTGAATATCAGGCTGAATGCATCCTTTTGAATTATGGTTTTCTCCGATACATGTCCAGGAGTAGAGTTGCTGGATCATATGGTAGCTCTTTTTAGTTTTTAAAGGAACCTCTATACTGTTCTCCATAGTGGCTGTACCAATTTATATGTCCACCAACAGTGTAGGCGGGTTTCCTTTTTGCCACACCCTCTCCAGAACTTACTGCTTGTAGATTTTTTTGATTATGGCCATTCTGACTGGTGTGAGGTCATATCTTGTAGTTTTGATTTTAATTTCTCTAATACTTAGTGATGTTGAGCATCTTTTTCTATGTTTTTGGCCATTTGTCTATCTTCTTTGGAGAAATGTCTATTGAGATCTTTGGCCCATTTTTTGATCGGATTGTTTGTTTTTTTGATATTGAGCTGCATGAGCCATTTGTATATTTTGGAGATTAATCCCTTGTCAGTTGCTTTGTTTGCAAATATTTTCTCCCATTCCAAGGGTTGTCTTGTTTTATTATGGTTTCTTTAGCTGTACAAAAGCTTTTAAGTTTAATTAGGTCCCATTTGTTTATTTTTGTTTTTATTTTCATTACTCTAGGCAGTGGATTGAAAAGTATCTTGCTTCAATTTATGTCCATAAGAGTTCTGTTTAGATTTTCCTGTAAGAGTTTTGTCATAGTATCCAGCCTTAGATTTAGGACTTTAATCCATTTTGAGTTTATTTTTGTGTATGATGTTGGGGAGTATTCTAATTCCATTCTTTTACATGTAGCTGTTCAGTTTTCCCAGCATCACTTCTTGAAAAGATTGTGTTTTGTTTTGTTTTGTCCCCTCTGTTGTGCACTAGGTGGCCATAGCTATGTGGGTTTATCTCTGGGCTTTCTATCCTGTTCTGTTGATCTGTATTTCTGTTTTTGTGCCAGTACCATACTGTCTCGATTACTGTAGCTTTGTAGTAATCAAGATTGCTTTGATTATTTGGAGTCTTTCGTTTTTCCATACAAGTTGTAAAAATTTTTGTTCTAGTTCTATGAAAAATGCCATTGGTAATTTGATAGGTATTACACTGAATTGTAGATTGTTTTAGATGGTATAGTCATTTTGACAATGTTGATTCCTTCTGTCCAAGAACATGGCAAGTCTCTCCATCTGCTTGTTTTATCTTTGATTTCTGTCATCAGTATCATAGTTTTCTGAGTACAGGTCCTTTGCCTCCTTGCTGCTACTGCTGCTGCTAAGTCACTTCAGTCGTGTCTGACTCTGTGCGACCCCAGAGACGGCAGCCCACCAGGCTCCCCCGTCCCTGGGATTCTCCAGGCAAGAACACTGGAGTGGCTTGCCATTTCCTTAGGTAAGTTTATTCACAGGTATTTTATTCTTTTTAATGTGATGTTAAATGGGATTGTTTCCTTAACTTCTCTTTCTGATCTTTCATTGTTAGTGTATAGAAATACAAGAGATTTCTGTGTATCAATTTTGTATCCTACATTTTTTACCAAATATATAGAAGAGCTCTAGTAGTTTTCTGGTAGCATCATTATATGTATAGTATCATGTCCTCTGCAAACAATAACAGTTTTACTTGTTTTCCAATTTGGATTCTTTTATTTCTTTTTCTACTCTAATAGCTGTGACTAAGATTTCTAAAACTATGTTGAGTCTGCTGCTGCTGCTAAGTCACTTCAGTCATGTCCGACTCTGTGTGACCCCATAGACGGCAGCCCACCAGGCTCCCCCATCCCTGGGATTCTCCAGGCAAGAACACTGGAGTGGGTTGCCATTTCCTTCTCCAATGCATGAGAGTAAAAAGTGAAAGTGAAGTCGCTCAGTCATGTCCGACCCTCAGTGACCCCATGGACTGCAGCCTACCAGGCTCCTCTGTCCATGGGATTTTCCAGGCAGGAGTACTGGAGTGGGGTGCCATTGCCTTCTCTTGAGTCTAACATGTCTAAAACTATGTTGAATAAAAGTGGCAAGAGTGGACATCCTTGTCTAGTTCCTGATCTTAGAGAAAATGCTTTCAGCTTTTCACCATTGAGTATGATGTTAGCTATAGGTTTGCCATATACGATCCCTATTATGTTGAGGTAGTCAGTCAGTCAGTTCAGTTGCTCAGTCGTGTCTGACTCTTTGCGACCCCATGAACCGCAGCACGCCAGGCCTCCCTGTCCATCACCAACTCCCGGAGTTCACTCAAACTCATGTCCATTGAGTCGGTGATGCCATCCAACCATCTCATCCTCTGTCGTCCCCTTCTCCTCCTGCCCTCAATCTTTTCCAGCATCAGGGTTTTTTCAAATGAGTCAGCTCTCTGCATCAGGGTTTTTTCAAATGAGTCAACTCCTGCCCAAAGTATTGGAGTTTCAGCTTCAACATCAGTCCTTCCAGTGAACACCCAGGACTGGTCTCCCTCTAAGCCCAGTTTCTGGAGCGGTTTTTTTTTTTGTCGTTGTTGTTGTTCATAAATGGGTGTTGGATTTTGTCAAAAGCTTTTTCTGAATCTGTTGAGATAATCATGTGGTTTTTACTTTTCAATTTGTTAATGTGGTATAGGGGAAGGGGACAACAGAGGATGAGATAGTTGGATGGTATCACCAACTCAATGGACATGAGTTTGAGTAAACTATGGGAGTTGGTGATGGACAGGGAGGCCTGGTGTGCTGCAGTCCATGGGGTCACAGAGAGTCGGACACAACTGAGCAACTGAACTGAACTGAACTGAATGTGGTTTATCATATTGATTGACTGTGTATATTGAAGAATCCTTGCATCCCTGGGATAAGTCCCACTTGATCAGAGTGCATGAAAAGTATTATAAACTTATTACAGGACAGACCTATCTACTCGATTGTGTCAGTGGGGCATGTGTGTGTATGCTCAGTTGTGTCCAATTCTTTGTGACCCCATGGATTGCAGCTCGCCAGGCTCCTCTGTCCTTGGAATTTTCCTGGTAAGAATACTGAAGTGGGTTGCCATTTCCTACTCCAGGGGATCTTTCCATCCCAGGGATCAAACCTGTATCCCCTGCTCTGGTACGCAGATTCTTTATCGCTGACCCACCAGGGAAGCCCTCCCTGTCAAACCGTGTTTGACTTAATGAACAAATTTGACTTATGAATGTGCTCTCAGAATGGAACTCGTTTGTATGCAGGGGACCTACTGTAGCTAAACTAAGATTCAATCCCAGGTCTGTTACTTGATTTTCTACTGGAAGAAGGTAACCCATAGCATCATAAGCATGTCATAAAAGAAGGCCACCACCCCTAGCTCCTCTCACACCTGCTGATATTTCTCCCCTGGTGTCATGGGGAGGTGGGGGTGTCTCTTAATATGTTAGTGCAATAACTTGGCCACAGGGGCAGGAAATGTGCACTAGCCCCCTGCGTGAGTGAAATGAAAGTGGAAGGAAAATTAGCATGGGAATTGAAGGGTGGGAGAGGAAAGGTGGGAAAGGGGACCTCCTCCAGATACTGACATGGAAAGAAAAGTTTTGTTTTGTTGAATCTTCTTAGCACTGCCACATATTTCTACAAGGACCCCCCACACAGTCTGTCAAGATATGTGGCAATCTGTACTTCACAGCCCACAGGAAAATCTGGCCCACAGTCAGCCCTGATGGGAAGGCTGTTGCTCTGGCTCATCAATTCTGAGGTCAGCCCAATTGGCTTCAAGCCCCGGGCCGTAAGGATGACAAACGGGAGAAATATGAGTCCATTTTCCCCTCTTGCAAAGTGCCAGCTCCCCTCGGGCTGTCTGAGTCATGAAGTTTCAGTCTCTCTTGAGCCTGAAGTGGCCAACAACGAAGCAGCTTCTCTGGGGGTGTGTTACAAGCTGCTGGGTAAAAACATCTGCACCAGCATGGTCAATCTGCTGCGTCCCTCATAGGGGCTTCTTTTTACACAACAACAGGCTAGCTGTGCTAAAGAATGTCAAATAAAAGCCTTGTGAGAGCTTTGCCATACGCAGGCCAAATTAAATTAAGGGGCATAATCCTCGCTATTGTACTTATCAGCATTAAAATGGAGGATTACCATCATGGGAACAAAGCCCCATGGCATAAAAGACTACTTCCATTCTGTCATTCACTGTACACAGTTACAGGCTTACACAGGAAGTGGAACAGAGGAGCACCGGGCCAACCACTGACTTGCACTTGCAACATGAGGTTTCTTTCTCCCCAGCCAAGTGAGCCCCGCCCCACCACATACCCATGGGAACACCTTTCCCATGAGGCCAGAAGCTTTCTCCCAAGGTTGAGACCTGGAATTTTCTCCACCAATCACAGGCTGAGAGTTTGTTGCCCATCAGAATTTACTCCTTAGCTGGTTGTGATTCAAGATTTGTTGCAATGACAAATAGAGAATATAGAATTTTAAAAAAAAATACAAAAAACCCTGGGCTAGGCATTTGGAGCTGGGAGAGGCAGCAGAATGTACTGGCTAAAAACATGGGCTCTGGAGTTAGAGCTGAGTTCAAATCTTGACTCTGTCACTTTGCTGACAAGGTAACATCAACAGCAAGTCCCTTGTACTCTCTAAATGTCAGAATTTCTATAATATGTGCCTCTCCCACAGGATTAATATGAGGATTAAAAAGAATCATTCATGCGAAATCCTTAACACAGTGCCTAGGAAGTTGTTGCTGCTAAGTCACTTCAGTCGTGTCCGACTCTGTGTGACCCCATAGACGGCAACCCACCAGGCTCCCCCATCCCCGGGATTCTCCAGGCAAGAACACTGGAGGGGTTGCCATTTCTTTCTCCAATGCATGAAAGTGAAAAGTGAAAGTGAAGTCGCTTAGTCGTGTCCGACTCCTAGAGACCCCATGGACTGCAGCCTACCAGGCTCCTCTGTCCATGGGATTTTCCAGGCAAGAGTGCTGGAGTGGGGTGCCATTGCCTTCTCTGAGGAAGTTGTTAATGAATATCAAATATTAGTTGTTACTATTATTGTTAGAGACAGAAAATCCAGACTCAAACCCTAGACCTGCCATTTATTCTCTGTGACAGTGAGGGAACCCCATGCTAGCCGACTGGGGCAGGAGCAGGTAAATCTGATGCCTCCAACCCAGTAGTGGCCTCCAGTCCAGCATTTGAGAGCTGATTGAGTAGCCATCCCTGTATTCATCTGACTCATAGAGAACATCATGCAAAAGACTGGTGTGTGCATTCTGTGAGATAACTGTGAGGAAGACTCGCCACTGCCATAAATGTTGGGTGAGTCAGAACAATGTCCTCAACATGTCCTTGTCATTCTAGTCTCACAGTGTTTATTCTTATGTCTGGGTCTTCCTTATAAACTCTTCCTTCTGATTTTGCCTTCCCTCCATCATTCCCTGAATGTATCTGTTCTGTCGCTACCTCTTTAGGATTCTTCTAGAACACTTTATGGGTTGCTTCTCTAACCCCTTTATTCTTTGCTTACTTTCTTCTGCAGAAGCTGAAAATGCTCACCTTTCCAGCTTCCCTCGCTGGACTCCTCTCCCCTGCAGAGCCACCTCTGCAAATTTCATCTGATAAGATGTGAGAGGAGTGTCCTGGGGACTTCTAGGAAAGGTCTCCCTCATGACCAACAGGGAGAGACTCCTGACGATAGGCCTTCTCCATCCATCTCTTCCTTCCTTCTTTGGACAATGCCATGTGAACAAGGGATCCTTAGCATGCTGCTTCAGCTAACTTGTGCTTCTAAGTTCTGATGTGCTGGGATACAGCGGCAAAGTAATGGAAGGAGTCTGTGTCCACATATCTGAGTGGCCAGCCCAGCACTGGAACTTCTGATTTCAGACCTGTTACCCTGAGGGGTCCTTGAATCTGCTGAGTTTTGTTACTTGCTGCTGGGAGAGTCACCACTGGCATGACCCAGCTCTCTCCTCATTATGCCCCGCCTGACTGCCTCAAGACTTCTTTCCTTTCAATCCCTGGGTTGATCCACAGGGCATTGAGGTAAACATCAAATACAGAGAGAAAGATGGGCTCCCACCTTCCCTAGGGCACGGATGACCTGAAACACTATCTGATGAATTATTCTGAATCCTGTTGTTGCCACCACTACTTAAAGATTGAGGGAGAACATTCCTTTCATAAAAATATGAGTTCTGAGGAGTGGTCTTGGAAGTCAGCCTGACAAATTTATTGAGACCCATTGCATGTACTAGAAACAAGAAGGAAAATTTGGCCCTTGCCCTTGAGAAGCTGAACTGCTGGCACATGGTCAACCACAACACCAGACAAAACATGGGGAGCCACAGAGAGTAATATACCAAAGTGGTCCGAGGACCCAGTCTGTCAATGTTATCACTCACAATGTCATAAAGAGTTTGTGTCAGAATACAAATCAGTTCAATTAGTTACCAAGTATCTTGTTTCATTTGGCTGAGACTATACATGGGGGAGGGGGAGCAAGACTTCCTTGAAGAAACAGTAGCTTGATGTACATTAGGACACAACCTCATTTTCTTATGAACCAGCCCTTTGAGTAGTACAGTCATAAATGGACCATGATGGTTCAAGGAGTGTTAAAGAGAATTAAGGACTCTGTAGAGAAGAGAGATATGATGTTGTATCTTGATGAAATAGGTAAGAGCTGAACTGAAAGGAGAGGGCAGACAGAACAGAAGGAGATGCACTTGTAGGAACAATATGAAGTCTGACTCCAGGAAGCCAGAGGGTGCATAAAGGGTCACGCAGGAGCTGAGTCTAGAGGACAAACTGGAGTGAGATAGAGAGAGGCTTGCAAAAGCAGACTGAGGAGTCTGAACCTCTTTTGGTCTGAAATAGGAAGCCACTAAAGTTCTTTGAGAAGTCAGAATATGCTTTAAGACAATTGATAAGGTGTTAGAAATGAAAGCTGATATATACAGAGGAGAGAGTGGAGAGAAACAGATAATGGTAGGTCTGGGCTAGGGAAGGATGCTAAACAAGTGATTGGAGGTGGGGTTAAGTGAGATGTAGGGATCAAAAATGAGCACCAGGTTTGAAGACCAGGTCACAGGAGAATGTGTGTAGCACTCATGGAAGTGGTGAGGTCTGGTGAGCTGGTGGAGGTCCTTTGGTGGGCTTTTCTGTTGAGGCTCTGGTGTATAGATCAGGAAATCTACGGGCAGCAGGAGGTGGGTGTAGTAGGGTGGAGCTCAGAACAAGAGACCTGAGAATCATGCTGTCTCAGCTGAGAGTTGGTACCAGAATACACTAGTGAGAGAGGCTATCACCCAGGGAGAAGTGAAGAAAGAAGAGAGTCAAGGACTTGGAGAACTGCCTGTATTTCAAGGTGTGTGGAAGAGGAGCAGGATAAAGACGGAGGACATCTGGGAGAAAGAAGCTGAAGACCATGGTGCTGCCAAAACCATGGACGAGCACAATTCATAGAAACCATGGTCCATGGCACCAAGTGTTGCACAAACTGATGAATACAAGGCTCTCTTAGCTGGGAGCTAAGCTTCCCAAGACTGTTTGAGGGATGTGGTGAGGGCACAGATGATTTCGGGTTTAGAGAGGCAGGGGTTGGTGAGGGAATGAGGCAACCAAGCTGGAAGTCAGTCTGAGGAAGTCTGAGGTATAAAAGTAAGAAGAGGGAGGGACAGGGCCCAGGGAAGACTTTTGTTACATGGAAGAGGAATCAGCAAATGGGGAAGAGGCAGCAGAGGGAGAAAGATGTGAAAGCCAAGGCTTGTCTGCCTGATGGTGGCAGGACCTGGAGAGCAGGAACATCACAGAGGTGAGCCAGGGAGAGCTCACCTGGGTGAGCAAAGGAAGAATGGACAGCTGAATAGAAGGAGCAGTTCTAAGGTAGAGGGAAGGGAAGTGGGCATTGCTCACAGCACAGCCCTGATATTCTGAGTAAAGCTGGTCATCAGTGGAGGTTGATGGGAGTCAGGCTGGGGCTGGAGCCATTTCCCAAACTATATTCATTGACTTGCCCAAAATCACAGGGCTGGAAAATGCTAGCTTTAGGATCAGAACCCAAGTCTTCCACCTGCCAAGTTCACTGGTCTTTCTGCTGAAAGAAATTTTGAACTTTGTTCAAAATATGAGAGCATCTCTAATATGAGATACTAGGCCTACAATATTTCATCAAGTACCCTTATATGAGCTATTCTGACTATTAAGTACAATCTGCCCTCCATTTCTATGGGTTTTGTGCAAATCCAAGGTTGGTTGAATTTGTGGTTGTGAAACCCATGGATGTGGAGGGCAAACTGTACCACAACATTCTGTATGTAAAGGACTTGAGCAACAGCAAAGTTTGGTATCTGTGGGGGCTCCTGGAACCATTCCCTGTGGTTACTGAGAGACAACCACAAATTACTTTAAAAGCAGCTCAAGCAATTTGAGACTGCTAGAGAAGTACTGAGGATTTAATTTGTCAAGTTTCGAATAAGATGTCTCAAAAAATTAAGAATTATTTTTAGAAGTTACAAATTAAGACCACCTCTTTTTCCAAAAAGATACAATGAATTTTCTAATGGCCTGCTTACTTCCTCAAAATCCTGGAGTAAACTTTTAATGAAAACGATATACCCTTTTTGCATTAGCTTAAGCCCACAGTTTTTTGTCCTTTTAGGCTAGTCAGTTCTTTGGTGGGCGGGACTGTCTTGCGCACTGTAGACTGGGCAGCAGCATCCCTGGCCTCGATCCACTAGACATCCTTCACGCAAACCCCCTGTGAAGAGTTGTGACAACCACACATGTCCTCAGAAGGAGAGCGGGAGGGGGCAAAAGTGCCCCCAGTTGAGAACCACTGTTTTAACCTACTGAGGCCAAATACAGGTTTCACTACAAGGAGAACTCACAAGAAGGTTGAAACCAGATTGCCCTGTAGATCAAAGACTTTTGCCCACAGACTAATGAACTTCTGACATGGGGGAATCTGGTGGGCAACACTTTTTGGCTCCACTCTCTCCAACTCACCAAAATAACACAGAGTGAGAAATACTTTTGCTTCATTGTCTGTTGGAATAAAATCTTACAGATAAGACTCACCAATTTTTCTCAGTGACAGGAGAGGTGCTTGAAGCCTCTGCATGGCCATTGCTGGATTCTGCTTGTGGGCTGCTTTTATGATTGCCAGAGCCCCTCAGAACTAAGAGAAAACAAACAAGTGCTTAGAGACTGAGGATAAATTCAGAGGCAGGTAGGGTTTGATTTCAGTAGCCATCTATTCTCTCTGCAGCACCTTGCTGCCTGTCATGCTACTCCCTGACTTTCTGTAACCTTTGTCTAGGACACATCATCAAAAGTGACTTCTTCCATGATGACAGGCCTTGCTTTGACCTCAGTCCCAGCTGACAAACTGGATAAAATAACTCATCTTGTAGGAAAACAAGCCACCTGTCTATGACAATAGATATAAAGAGTAGACAGGTTGGAGGCCCCAAGGTGAGGAAGTTGGTGAGCAGAACACATGAGCTGGAGTGGTGTGGTGCTGGACAGTCTTAGGAGTCCAGCTTCCAGTCCTGGCTGGGCTGGGCAGAGCTGCCTGTGGGTGAGGATGGTGGTCAAGAAATACCTTCACAATGTGTGTAAGCAAGTGAAAGTGTTAGTCACTCAGCCATGTCTGATCCTTTGCAACGCTATGGACTGTAGCCTGCCAGGCTCCTCTGTCCATGGGATTCTCCAGGCAAGAATACTGGAGTGGGTATCCATTCCCTTCTCCAGGGGATCTTCCCAACCCAGGGACTAAACCCAAGTCTCCTGCACTGCAGGCAGATTCTCTACCGTCAGACAATGTGGGTAGGATTACTACAACTAGTGATTCATTTCAGGAGGAACTCAGTTCTGTACTGTGATTGAAGACAGCTCACTGAAGAGTTTCTCAAGAGTGAGAGTGACAAGTACAATTCCTCCTTTTATGACCAGGGCAGCTGTGACTAACTAACCATTGCCTTCTTCTCTTGAACTTTCATTCAGCTTCAAGTTCCTTTCTAACACAATGTTTCATGTCAGTGGTTCTCAAGGTGTTGGCCCCACATTATCACAGCTAATCAAAAACACATCACAGAAAATGTCAACATCACCTAAAAACTTGTTAGAAAATAAAATTCTTGGGCCTCACCCTGACCTAAATGAATCAGAAAGTCTTGGGGTGGAGGCTGGCAATCTGTGTTTTTAACAGGCTCTTGAGGTAATCAGGATTGATGTTGAGGTCTGGAAGACACTGCTTCAGATCAACAATTCTTAATCTTGACTGTACATTAGAATCACCCAGTAAGATTTTAAATATGCCTGAACCCAACTCCCAGAGATTCTGATACTGGTCTGGTGTGGAGTTGGCATCATTTTTAAAAAGCTCCCTAGATAATTTTAAGGTGTGGCCAGGGTTGAGAACCATAGTTACACATCATTACCACCAATCCATTAGGGTCAGAAGGAGACTCTGTACCTATTTTCTCTCCTTATTTTAGATCATCTAGAAAGAGCCAAACCAAAATACAACCAATGAAGATAATCTACACATTTTTCAATTGTGACATAGTGTGGAAGGTGCATAAAATAGTGAAGGTTTCTGTTATAATGATGGAAAATATAACATGATAAAAATGGAGTGCATTAAAAGAAATATGGGGGAGGCAGTCCTAAGATGGCAGAGGAATAGGATGGGGAGACCACTTTCTCCCCCACAAATTCATCAAAAGAACATTTAAACGCTGAGTAAATTCCACAAAACAACTTCTGAATGCCAGCAGAGGACATCAGGCACCCAGAAAAGCAGCCCATTGTCTTCAAAAAGAGATGTTTTATCAATGGTACTGTATAGAAGGAGAAGTCTTGAGACTACTGTAAAAATAAGACTGAATACCAGAAGCAGGAGGCTTAAGTCCAAATCCTGAGAACATCAGAGAACTCCTGACTCCATGGAACATTAATCGATAGGAGGTCATCAAATGCCTCCATACCTACACTGAAACCAAGCACCACCCAAGGGCCAACAAGTTCCAGAGCAAGACATACCACGCAAATTCTCCAGCAACACAGGAACACAGCCCTGAGCTTCAATATACAGGCTGCCCAAAGTTACTCCAAAACCATTGACATCTCATAACTCATTACTGGACACATCATTGCACTACAGAGAGAATAAATCCAGCTCCACCCACCAGAACACCGACACAAGCTTCCCTAACCAAGAAACCTTAACAAGCCACCGATACAACCCCACCCACAGCAAGGAAACTCCACAATAAAGAGAACTCCACAAACCGCCAGAATATAGAAAGGCCACCCCAAACACAGCAATATAAACAAGATGAAGAGACAGAGGAATACCCAGCAGGTAAAGGAACAGGATAAATGCCCAGCAAACCAAACAAAAGAGGAAGAGATAGGGAATCTACCTGATAAAGAATTCCAAATAATGATAGTGAAAATGATCCAAAATCTTGAAATAAAAATGGAATCACAGATAAATAGCCTGGAGACAAGGATTGAGAAGATGCAAGAAAGGTTTAACATTGACCTAGAAGAAATAAAAAAGAGTCAATATATAATGAATAATGCAATAAATGAGATCAAAAACACTCTGGAGGCAACAAATAGTAGAATAACAGAGGCAGAAGATAGGATTAGTGAAGTAGAAGATAGAATGATAGAAATAAATGATTCAGAGGGGAAAAAAGAAAAATGAATTAAAAGAAATGAGGACAATCTCAGAGACCTCCAGGACAATGTTAAACGCCTGAACATTCGAATCATAGGAGTCCCAGAAGAAGAAGACAAAAAGAAAGACCATGAGAAAATATTTGAGGAGATAATAGTTGAAAACTTCCCTAAAATGGGGAAGGAAATAATCACCCAAGTCCAAGAAACCCAGAGTCCCAAACAGGATAAATCCAAGGCAAAACACCCCAAGACACATATTAATCAAATTAACAAAGATCAAACACAAAGAACAAATATTAAAAGCAGCAAGGGAAAAACAACAAATAACACACAAGGGGATTCCCATAAGGATAGCAGCTGATCTTTCAATAGAAACTCTTCAGACCAGGAGGGAATGGCAAGACATACTTAAAGTGATGAAAGAAAATAACCTACAGCCCAGATTACTGTACCAAGCAAGGATCTCATTCAAATATGAAGGAGAAATCAAAAGCTTTTCAGACAAGCAAAAGCTGAGAGAATTCAGCACCACCAAACCAGCTCTCCAACAAATGCTAAAGGATATTCTCTAGACAGGAAACACAAAAAGTGTATAAACCTGGACCCAAAACAATAAAGTAAATGGCAACGGGATCATACTTATCAATAATTACCTTAAATGTAAATGGGTCGAATGCCCCAACCAAAAGACAAAGACTGGCTGAATGGATACAAAAACAAGACCCCTATATATGTTGTCTACAAGAGACCCACCTTAAAACAAGGGACACATACACACTGAAAGTGAAGAGGTGGAAAAAGATATTGCATGCAAATAGAGACCAAAAGAAAGCAGGAGTAGCAATACTCATATCAGATAAAATAGACTATAAAACAAAGACTGTGAAAAGAGACAAAGAAGGACACTACATAATGATCAAAGGATCAATCCAAGAAGATATAACAATTATAAATATATATGTACCCAACATAGGATCACTGCAATATGTAAGACAAATGCTAACAAGTATGAAAGGGGAAATTAACAATAACACAATAATAGTGGGAGACTTTAATACCCCACTCACACCTATGGATAGATCAACTAAACAGAAAATTAACAAATAAACACAAACTTTAAATGATACAATAGACCAGTTAGACCTAATTGATATCTATAGGACATTTCACCCCAAAACAATGAATTTCACCTTTTTCTCAAGCGCACATGGAACCTTCTCCAGGATAGATCACATCCTGGGCCATAAATCTAGCCTTGGTAAATTCAAAAAAATTGAAATCATTCCAAGCATCTTTTCTGACCATAATGCAGTAAGATTAGATCTTAATTACAGGAGAAAAACTATTAAAAATTCCAACATATGGAGGCTGAACAACACGCTGCTGAATAACCAACAAATCACAGAAGAAATCAAAAAAGAAATAAAAATATGCATAGAAACGAATGAAAATGAAAACACAACAACCCAAAACCTGTGGGACACTGTAAAAGCAGTGCTAAGGGGAAAGTTCATAGCAATACAGGCATACCTCAAGAAACAAGAAAAAAGTCAAATAAGTAACCTAATTCTACACCTAAAGCAACTAGAAAAGGAAGAAATGAAGAACCCCAGGGTTAGTAGAAGGAAAGAAATCTTAAAAATTAGAGCAGAAATAAATGCAAAAGAAACAAAAGAGACCATAGCAAAAATCAACAAAGCCAAAAGCTGGTTCTTTGAAAGGATAAATAAAATTGACAAACCATTAGCCAGACTCATCAAGAAACAAAGGGAGAAAAATCAAATCAATAAAATTAGAAATGAAAATGGAGAGATCACAACAGAAAACACAGAAATACAAAGGATCATAAGAGACTACTATCAGCAATTATATGCCAATAAAATGGACAACGTGGAAGAAATGGACAAATTCTTGGAAAAGTACAACTTTCCAAAACTGAACGAGGAAGAAATAGAAAATTTTAACAGACCCACCACAAGCACGGAAATTGAAACTGTAATCAGAAATCTTCAAGCAAGCAAAAGCCCAGGTCCAGACGGCTTCACAGCTGATTTCTACCAAAAATTTAGAGAAGAGCTAACACCTATCCTACTTAAACTCTTCCAGAAAATTGCAGAGGAAGGTAAACTTCCAAACTCATTCTATGAGGCCACCATCACCCTAATACCAAAACCTGACAAAGATGCCACAAAAAAAGAAAACTACAGGCCAATATCACTGATGAACATAGATGCAAAAATCCTTAACAAGATTCTAGCAATCAGAATCCAACAACACATTAAAAAGATCATACACCATGACCAAGTGGGCTTTATCCCAGGGATGCAAGGATTCTTCAGTATCCGGAAATCAATCAATGTAATTCACCACATTAACAAATTGAAAAATAAAAGCCATATGATTATCTCAATAGATGCAGAGAAAGCCTTTGACAAAATTCAACATCCATTTATGATAAAAACTCTCCAGAAAGCAGGAATAGAAAGAACATACCTCAACATAATAAAAGCTATATATGACAAACCCACAGCAAACATTATCCTCAATGGTGAAAAATTGAAAGCATTTCCCCTAAAGTCAGGAACAAGACAAGGGTGCCCAATTTCACCACTACTATTCAACATAGTTCTGGAAGTTTTGGCCACAGCAATCAGAGCAGAAAAAGAAATAAAAGGAATCCAAATTGGAAAAGAAGAAGTAAAAACTGTTTGCAGATGACATGATCCTCTACATAGAAAACCCTAAAGACTTCACCAGAAAATAACTAGAGCTAATCAATGAATATAGTAAAGTTTCAGGATATAAAATCAACACACAGAAATCCCTTGCATTCCTATACACTAATAATGAGAAAATAGAGAAATTAAGGAAACAATTCCATTCACCATTGCAATAAAAGAATAAAATACTTAGGAATACATCTACCTGAAGAAACAAAAGACCTGTCTATAGAAAACTATAGAACACTGATGAAAGATATCAAAGAGGACACTAATAGATGGAGAAATATACCATGTTCATGGATCGGAAGAATCAATATAGTGAAAATGAGTATACTACCCAAAGCAATCTATAGATTCAATGCAATCCCTATCAAGCTACCAATGGTATTTCTCACAGAAGTAGAACAAATGATTTCACAATTTGTATGGAAATACAAAAAACCTCGAATAGCCAAAGTAATCTTGAGGAAGAAGAATGGAACTGGAGAAATCAACCTGCCTGACTTCAGGCTCTACTACAAAGCCACAATCATCAAGACAGTATGGTACTGGCACAAAGACAGAAATATAGATCAATGGAACAAATAGAAAGCCCAGAGATAAACCCACGCACCTATGGACACCTTATCTTTGACAAAGGAGGCAAGAATATACAATGGAGAAAAGACAATCTCTTTAACAAGTGGTACTGGGAAAATTGGTCGATCACTTGTAAAAGAATGAAACTAGAACACTTTCTAACACCATACACAAAAATAAACTCAAAATGGACTAAAGATCTAAACCTAAGACCAGAAACTATAAAACTCCCTTAGAGGAGAACATAGGCAAAACACTCTCCAACATAAATCACAGCAGGATCCTCTATGACCTACCTCCCAGAATATTGGAAATAAAAGCAAAAATAAACAAATGGGACCTAATTAAAATTAAAAGCTTCTGCACAACAAAAGAAACTACAAGCAAGGTGAAAAGACAGCCTTCAGAATGGGAGAAAATAATAGCAAATGAAGCAACTGACAAACAACTAATCTCAAAAATATATAAGCAACTCCTGCAGCTCAATTCCAGAAAAATAAACGACCCAATCAAAAAATGGGCCAAAGAACTAAATAGACATTTCTCCAAAGAAGACATACAGATGGCTAACAAACACATGAAAAGATGCTCAACATCACTCACTATCAGAGAAATGCAAATTAAAACCACAAAGGTTCATTTCACGCCATTTCACACCAGTCAGAATGGCTGCGATCCAAAAGTCTACAAGCAATAAATGCTGGAGAGGGTGTGGAGAAAAGGGAACCCTCTTACACTGTTGATGGTAATGCAAACTAGTACAGCCACTATGGAGAACAGTGTGGAGATTCCTTAAAAAACTGGAAATAGAACTGCCTTATGACCCAGCAATCCCACTGCTGGGCATACACACTGAGGAAACTAGAATTGAAAGAGACACGTGTACCCCAATGTTCATCGCAGCACTGTTTATAATAGCCAGGACATGGAAGCAACCTAGATGTCCATCAGCAGATGAATGGATAAGAAAGCTGTGGTATATATTACACAATGGAGTATTACTCAGCCATTAAAAAGAATACATTTGAATCAGTTCTAATGAAGTGGATGAAACTGGAGCCTATTATACAGAGTGAAGTAAGCCAGAAAGAAAAACACCAATACAGTATACTAACACATATATATGGAATTTAGAAAGATGGTAACGATAACCCTGTATGTGAGAGAGAAAAACAGACACAGATGTATAGGATACTCTTTTAGACTCTGTGGGAGAGGGAAAGGGTGGGATGATTTGGGAGAATGGCATTGAAACATGTATAATATCATACGAGAAATGAATCGCCAGTCCAGGTTCGATGCAGGATACACGATGCTTGGGGCTGGTGCACTGGGATGATCCAGAGCGATGGTATGGGGAGGAAGGTGGGAGGGGGGTTCAGGATTGGGAACACGTGTACACCCGTGGAGGATTCATGTTGATGTATGGCAAAACCAATACAATATTGTAAAGTAATTAGCCTCCAATTAAAATAAATAAATTTAAATTAAAAAAAATAAAAGACATATGGAAATCAATTGTTTTTGTTTTGTCTATTCTGTGAAGAGAATGCTCTGATTTTATATTATTTGTTTGGTTCCTTAGGCATATTTATCTCTTGTGTAGCAGTAATGTGATTTTTTTTTCACTATTGGTGGTAGATAAGACCATCTGTTGTTATTATTATTGCTATAAACACCAAAAGGATAAAAAGAAAATTTTATATGGAACATTATTACATTTTTATTATTATATACATACACTCACATGCAAACACACATTATGACCAAACCATGAAACAACAATATTAAAAGAAGTGGGAAGCAGAAATCAAGAAAAATAGCTGCAGCCTTTTAGAATTTCACGAACTGATCCCCTCTCCTCCCTTCCCTGCCTTCTCTTGATTGATCAACTCCTCTGGTTAGAGGACCAGGCAGGCTTCCCCCTCCTGGAGATATTAAACATTGTTTGACCCAAGCTCATTTGTAATACCATGAGAAGCAATATACAAGTGAGAAATGATATGAAAAGAAAAAAAGAGAAGCCCACTTTAGGGACAAAAATATCTATTTCCTTGTTAAGAAGGAAAATCAACAGAAATCATTTTTAATCTTGTTCTCTGGCCCAATTCAGCAGCACCAAGGGCTACCACGCCCTGACCAAAGCACAGATGGTCTTGTCCACATAGGAGGTTGACGTTGTTGCTGTCTGCATCTATTTTGAGATCCTCAGTATGAAAATGAGAGATAGCAGTTTAATAGCAATTCAGAGAGAAAGAAGCACAAGCAAAGCGAGGACGACCATTAACCCCATTTGGTTTGGGCTCTCCTTATGAAGGTGCTGTGTCCACGGCCAGGGAGAGGGGAGGCAGTGACGCCTTTGTCTGACACTTAGCAAACGCCCCCAGTTACTCTGCCCAGGCTTCCAATAAAAACCCATAGAATTTCTGATCATGTAATTAAAGGGAAAACTCATTCCTGCTTCTTATTCACTTGCACTTCAGTCATCAAAATATTGATTTCTGAGAGTTATTTGAAGTTTAAAAGCCAAATAGAAAGGTACAGAATATTCTTATTAAAGATTAGACAAAGTCTGCTCCTCTGTCCTGCAGCTTTGTCAGAAGAGCAGTGACAAGGATTTGAGTCGAAGAGATAAACTTAAATCAGAAATGTTGTACACCTGACACAAATATAATGTTGTAGGTCAATTATACCTCAACTTTTAAAGTTTTTGAAAAAGTTGGCTTAAAGCTCAACATTCAGAAAACTAGGATCATGGTATCTGGTCCTATCACTTCATGGGAAATAGATGGGGAAACAGTGGAAACAGTGTCAGACTTTGTTTTTTGGGGCTCCAAAATCACTGAAGATGGTGATTGCAGCCATGAAATTAAAAGACGCTTATACTTCTTGGAAGGAAAGTTATGACCAACCTAGATAGCATATTAAAAAGCAGAGATATTACTTTGCCAACAAGGGTCTGTCTAGTCAAGGCTATGGTTTTTCCAGTGGTCATGTATGGATGTGAGAGTTGGACTGTGAAGAAACCTGAGCACCGAAGAATTGATGCTTTTGAACTGTGGTGTTGGAGAAGACTCTTGAGAGTCCCTTGGACTGCAAGGAGAGCCAACCAGTCCATCCTAAAGGAGATTAGTCCTGAGTATTCACTGGAAGGACTGATGTTGAAGCTGAAACTCCAATACTTTGGCCACCTGATGTGAAGAACTGACTCATTTGAAAAGACCCTGATGCTGGGAAAGATTGAAGGTGGGAGGAGAAGGGGATGACAGAGGATGAGATGGTTGGATGGCATCACCGACTCAATGGACATGAGTTTGAGTAAACTCTGGGAGTTGGTGATGGACAGGGAGGCCTGGCGTGCTGCAGTCCATGGGACGCAAAGAGTTGGACATGACTGAGCAACTGAACTGAACTGAATGTTCATAGCAGCGCTACTCACAAAGCCATAACATAAAAACATTGAAATAAAATGAAAGAGCATTTGATCATCAGGAGAAAAAAAAAAGAAAACAACATAGCAGGTGTTGTAAAAATGCCTTTGGGGTCACTCAGGCAACAAATGAGGTTTGTGGAGAACCAGAAGATGCACACCCAATTTGAAAACATTTGGGTTCAATGTTTTCTGTTAAAAAAAAAAAAAGTTGGTCTGGCCAAACAAACCATACCTGTGTGTTGATTACAACAGGAAGACCTCTTGTTTCTGACATCTGCTAGGGAGAACGGATCTAGACTGTAGGTCTGTAACATCTAGACAGCCTTCTTTTGAAACTGAAGTGTCTCCCTGTCTCACCTCCAAGCCTCCTCAAGTTCAAGAAATAATGCTGATCCTGGGGCTCCCCCTCTTCTCTTTTTTCCCTCTCCCTAACCTCCTTGCCCCGAGGTGAGGCTTCAGTTGTGCATTTTCTTGAAACCTAGGCTGGGTTGCAGATTCCAAAGAAGCAGGAAGCACCTGGACCTCACTGCTGGGCCTGGAGTTACACTGTACCTCCAAGCTCTATGGTGAGATTCAGGGCAACTCAGCCTCACATGTCATACATGTGAGCATCAGCATTAAAGGTCGTATTTTTAAAATCATAGCTGCTTCTTCAAGCAGAAGTTCAGGGACCTTCAAACTGAAAAAAAATGGAGGATTCTAATATCTTTTAAATGTTTGAAAACCATTGATCTAGTCCAATTCTCTCATTATACAATGATGGTAATTAATGGAAGGCTTAGACTAGATACTCAAGTTTTAACTTCTTGTCCACAGTGTTCCTTCCCCCTATGGATGTGCTCAATGTATCAGTGTCAGGATCATAGAAAGATAGTCCTGAGAAGCTAAACTTTCAAAAGGTCTTAAGGTAAATAAGATAGAAACATGTCAGTGTCTGCTCCAAGAAGATGAACTGAAGGGAGGCAGTTGGCAAGAGCTGCCACTGGCCCATCTTCCCCAGTGAACAGGTAACTGGGCACCCAGACAGCTGCAGAGGTGTTGAGCACCAGAGATAAGGGGCTCCCCTGCAAGACTGCCCCTGAACCTAATCAGCTGTCACCTGTAGGAAAAAAAAAAAAAAAAGCGTGCCAGACAGAGGGATCACATCAGGTGATCATTTCCAGCTCTGGAATCTTCTCTGGAGAGTCCATAAATAAAGGACACCCATCCCAAACTTCTAATGACCTCACCTTTGTGGTCACCAGGCTCGCTGGAGAACTGACCCTGTGCAGTTCCACTGCGACCCCCTGTGATGGTGGGCTGTGGATCACTGCTTTGGTCTGAAGGGCACCCTGTGGAATGAAACAAAACAGCATCTTTTCAAGGTTATGCCCTCCACCTGGATGAATTACCAAAGTGGAGGATACAGCATGGCTAGGGACATCCACATTTTTCTTATGGTTTGAGGCTCTGAGGTGATGAATCTCAGCCATGGATTTGGAGCTTATTTTGAAGAGTTAACACAGGGTGGTTGTGAAACGGCACCAGTATAGGGAACAGGAGACTTAGTAACTCTCCTGGCCGAACTCTCTACCAGCTTGGTGACATGGGGGAGGTTGGGTAACCTGTCTCATTGATTGCATTGGTCAAATAGGGAGTTGGGTGACCGAGGTCATGAGTGCAGCAGGTGGGGGTTCCAGATGTGACAGCTGGACAGCATTCCCATTACCTTTCAGCAGTGCCACCTGAAGAGAAAAAGAGGGATGAGGCCTCCTCTGTCTCTCCACATGTCTACCCTGGGGCAGGCCTCTCTCTATTCCTTTTGTCTTTCAGTCCTGTTCACTGACCTTTGTGGGTCCATGGTCAATTATGCTGTCATGGAAAAGACAGACTACACACTATCTTTAGTGGCGGAACATCACCAGTGCAGTTTTTCATAGTCCAGTTAGCATACTTCAGTAACTACAGTTAACTTACTGCAAGGAGATCCAACCAGTCCATCCTAAAGGAGATGAGTCCTAAAAGAGATCAGTCCTGGGTGTTCATTAGAAGGACTGATATTGAAGCTGAAACTCCAATACTGTGGCCACCTGATGCGAAGAGCTGGCTCATTTGAAAAGACCCTGATGCTGGGAAAGATGGAGGGTTAGGGTAGGAGGAGAAGGGGATGACAGAGGATGAGATGGTTGGATGGCATCACTGACTCAATGGACATGAGTTTGGGTGAACTCTGGGAGTTGGTGATGGACAGGGAGGCCTGGTATGCTGTAGTTCATGCGGTCACAAAGAGTCGGACACAACTGAGCAACTGAACTGAACTGAACTAGCTTACTTCACAGTGATAAACATCTAAAGACTTCTCTACCAAGACCACTAATGGCTTGGGTGAGAAAGTGCTGCAGGGATGTTCCTGGCTGGCCCAGGTCTTCTTCCATGCTCCATGACCCACAAGGTCACAATGGGTTGAAAATGTTCCTACATCTCAGACCACCTCAGGTATCTAGAGAAGCCAGGTTCTTTCCAAATAGACCCCTTGGCTTTAGAAGCAACTGTCCTGCCAGCGGGGCCCTCCTCTCCACAGCAGGCTCCTCCCTGAGGTTTCAACCCTAACTCTGTCCTGTCTCCTTCCTCCCTGGCCTGTGATCCACAGGCTGTTTGCTTTCATCTTGCACTGCTTCCTAACTCAGGCTGTTTCTAATTCTGCCAAAACTGCTTCTAGACATATCATACTAGAATATTTGGGACTTTCTCCTTTTTTATTTCCTCAGATGTGTTTCTTTCTATCCTGTCTCTCTCCCTCCTCCTGGATGGCTCCCCTCCCTCAAGCATGGCCCTCCTGGTGGCACCATGTCTCTCCATTCCTTGCAGGCAGCCCATAAGTATTCTGTGATAAGTAATGCAGGCTGCCTTGGACCACATTTAAACAGGCACACAGAGTCCCTGTCCTCATGGAGCTTGCGTTCTGACACAGAGACTGAGCATACAAAGAGATGTTTACCCTGCACCTCAGAATGTAACCTTCTTTGGAAATAGGGTGTATACATATATAATTGGTTTAAAATAAGGTCCTGTTGGATTAAGGCAGGTCTTAAACCCAATCATCAGTATTCTTATAAGATGGCCATGTTAAGACACAGGACATGTTAAGGCCATGTTAGGATACACACTCTCTCGAGGGAGACCTGGGTTCAATCCCTGGGTCTGGAAGATCCCCTGGAGAAGGGATAGGCTACCCACTCCAGTATTCTTGGGCTTCCCTGGTGGTTCAGATGGTAAAGAATCCTCCTGCAATGTGGGAGACCTGGGTTCAGTCCCTGGGTTGGGAAGATCCCCTGGAGAAGGGAATGGCTGCCTATTGTCCTAAGCTCTTTACAAAAATTAATTCATTTACTCCTACAGGAACTCTCAAAGATAGAGACCACTATCATTCCCATTTTACAACTAAGGAGAGGCACAGGGAGCTTAAACGGTTTTCCCCAGAAAATCACACACAGCTGGAGGCTGGCAGAGTCAGAATTCAAACTCATGCAGTTTTGCCCTGAAGTCTGAATTCCTAAATATTACAGGGTGTAGCCCATTTATTTAAACATTTAAAAATCATTAACCCTCACTGTCTTAGTAATGGAAATAAAAATTCAGACTTTATTTCATTCACGTGCCTGGGCCTTTTAGAGTCCCACAGCTCAGCTGCTGCAGGAGGTGGCTCTGGCGTTGCCTGGTGTTTGATGACCCACCTAGAGGACAGACCCAGGCACTGCTTCCAGCAGGGACACTGTCTGCGTAGGTCTCCTGGCTGGTGATCTTCGCCTGCTGAGCCTTCCTCACCATGGACCTGGCACAGAGGGTGCTCACAGACGAGGTGCAGAGACCCAGGCTTCCCCTCCTCACTGCTGCTGGCCAGTGGAACGAGAAGCCCGTGTGGTTTCTGGCTGGAGTTACAGCTGGTCAGTAGCCGTTTTACTGGAATTTAAAGAGGCCAACTTGTGGGAGGTCCAACAAGCAAATGCCACCAAAAGCAGCCCAAAGTCGAATTCTTTTCTTAAAGGGCAGAATCTCATTGACACAATTTTTTTCCCCCCTACAGCTGTATCACAAAGCCTGGCCTCCGCCTCTACCACACAAAACAAATCTAGTAATTTTAGGCCTATGAGCATTTTCCACTCTGATTCTTCACTACTTAATTTCAAATTAATCAAACTTTGACAGAGTTCAAAGAAAGTCTCGTCTGGTAACCACTTTCTCTAACTTGGAGGCTAAGGAGGGAGGCCTTCCTCTCCCCTGGAGATGAGCTTCCTGCCTGTCCTGGAGCATCACTGAGGAATTCCTCTTCCCTTCAGGCATCTAGGGACAGTAGCTCTCCTGTCTCCTGACTCCCAGCAGCCTTAGGTTGGATTCACTTCTTATAATTTATGCCCTGCTTGCTTCCAAAAAGGATTGAGGCAGGGACGTGTCACAGATCATTCTCTCCTTGTGACTGTGTTAGTTGGACCTGGCTTAGTCCTCTTTTCAAGCCTGTAGTAGGCCAGGTTTCATCTGAGACTGTCCCCCTCCCTTGTTAAAATCTATATTTTTAGAGCAATTTTAGGTTCACAGCAAAATGAGGGGAAGGTACAGAGATGTCCCATATACCCTTTGCCCCCACACATACTCAGACTCCCCAGTTATCAACATCCCTCATCAACTGTACATTTGTTATAACTGATGAACCCACACTGACACATCATACTTACCCCAGATCCATAGTTTACATTACAGTTCGCTCTTGATGCTATAAATTTTATGAGTTTGGACTTTATAATGACACATATCCATCATTATGGCGCCACACAGAGTGTTGTCAATGGCCCTAAAAATCCTCTGTGTTCTACCTATTTGTCCTTCCTCACAGCCCCTCACCCCTTGACAACTATTGATCTTTTTACTGTCTCCATAATTTTGCCTTCTCCAGAATGTCATATAGTTGGGATCACATAGTGTGTATTCTTTTCAGATTGGCTTCTTTCACTTAGTAAAATGCATTTGAGATTCCTTCATGTCCTTGTGTGTTAGTCACTCGGTCGTGTCTGGCTCTTTGTGACCCCACGGGGTGTAGCCCACCAGGCTCCTCTGTCCATGGAATTCTCCAGGCAAGAGTACTGGAGTGGGTTTGCATTTCCTTCTCCAGCTTCATGTCTTTAGTGGCTTGATAGCTCACTTCTTTTTAGCACTGAAGACTATTCCATTGTGTGGACGTGTCATGGCTTATCCATTTACCTACAGAAGGACATCTTTTTTGGTTCCAAGACTGGTAATTATAAATAAAGTTGTCTTAAACAAACATTCCTGTACAGGTTTTTGTGTGGACATACATTTTCAGCTCCTTTGGGTAAATACTAAGGAGAATGACTACTGGATTACATAGTATGTTTAGTTTTATAAAAAATTGCCACATTCTCTTCCAAAGTAACCACACCATTTTGCATTCTCACCAGCAGTGAGAGTTCGTATTGCTCCACATTCTCACCAGCATTTGGTGCTGTTTGTGTTCCAGATTTTGGCTATTCTAATATGTGAACAGTGGTATCTCATTGATGTCTTAATTTTATTTCCCTGATGATATATGATGTAGAGCATCCAACTGTCTTTCCATCTTTTGAAGGAAAAAAATCAGTATTTTTATGTAGTTTATGTGAGCACTCAAAAAGCATCCAGCAGAGTGTTCTGAATGACAGGATGTTCAAAATACATTTTGAGGGAAGGGCAGGAGATCAGGAGTTATGCAGTTTGAATTGCAGGGAGGTTTCTTAGCCACAATCTGTAAAATGAGGTAAAATCTCTAACCTCCTTCTCAGCGTTACTATGATATTATAGAAATAAGGAGATTGGAAGTCCTTTGTGTGAATGTATGAATTTTAAAACTGCTGTGCAAAAAGTATAAGATGTTGTAAAAATAAGTATTTCTATTGGTTAGTCAAGAAAGAAGCAACTCCTACCTCCAGTATCATTCTGTCTTCTTATAAAACAAAGTTATTTACTTTGCTCTAAATTTTTCTTAAAATGACAAAGCTCTGAATGTTTATAGTAGCTTTATTCATCATCACAGGAACTGGAAACAAATGTCCTTCAGCTGGTAAATGGACATAATTGTGGCACATCCGCAGACCAGGATTCTGCTCAGCAATGAAAAAGAACAAACTGCTGATAATGGAGCAACACTGACGACTCTCCAAAGCGTGAGGCTAAGTGAAAGAAGTCAGAGCCAAATATCTACATACTATATGCTTTACTTACATGGTGTTTTAGAAAACATAAAATGACAGGGACAGGAAAACCAGTATGGTCACCAGAAGCTGGGGGTGCGGAAGGGATGGACAACAGCAAGGGCATGAATGAACTCTTTGGAAATGTCTTTTTCTTGATTGTGTTGGGGGTTACCTGACTATATGTGATCATCCAATTTTATCAAACTGAGTTTCACTATATGTAAATTATACCTCAATAAATCTGACTTTAAAAAATTTACCAAATTAAAAAACAAAAAGGGTAAAGCCTCCTTCTCCCCAAACTGGATTGTTTCTGGACAGGAGGATGCAATTGCTTCTAACCCACTAGGAGGAGAGTCTGGGGGAAGAGCCTTGCTGTCAACGAGGGACACTTCACAAAACGTTTGCATCACTGACCATAGCTGGTTTTGACACTAAGCAGTTGGCTCAAAGTCTATGAAATTAGCAGGCTGTGGTTGCTTATACATCTCACCCATCACAACTTTATTGACGAGAATGGCTACCAGCTGTCACCTCTGCCTCCGCCTCTGTGCTTGGTGATTCAGACTGCGTGGCCACAGCAAATCAAGCCATGATCCTGCTATGGCTCTTCGTGTTGGGGTTTGAACTCCTGGCCAAATGGCTGTTGCTCAGCTGTTATGCTGCCAATCACCTGTCACTGAGGGTTAAATGTGATAGGCTTACCCATATCTTCCAACTCTTCAGACATCTCAAAGGCAACTTGCCTTCCACAGCAGGAGGCAGCAGTCTTAGTGATATTCAACTCCTGGATTTTAGAATTCCTGACTTCTGGGGGGCAGGGTACAGAGGAAACTTGCTATTTTACAGAACAAGCTGCAGAAGGGCCTCAAACCCATGAGTGGGAAAAATGATGTCAGGAGCATATCACCTAAGTCATACCAATTTTGAGATCACTGGAAAATGTATCCACACAAATGAACCATACTCTTGGCATAATGGATCATAGCTCATTACAAAAAGAAAGCTGCCTGAAATCTTTCACATACTATTGCTGTGTTTTAATTTTTCCCTGTCAGATAGGCAAAGACATAAGATTCAGAAAATCCTCTCTTTTATAAAGGTTTTATTATAATTGTATTTGAGATCTGACATGCACTATCTTTTTTTACTTCCGTATAAATTTTATTTATTTTTTTTATTTTTTTAAATTTTATTTTATTTTTAAACTTTACATAATTGTATTAGTTTTGCCAAATATCAAAATGAATCCGCCACAGGTATACATGTGTTCCCCATCCTGAACCCTCCTCCCTCCTCCCTCCCCATACCATCCCTTTGGGTCGTCCCAGTGCACTAGCCCCAAGCATCCAGTATCGTGCATCGAACCTGGACTGGCATCTTGTTTCATACATGATATTTTACATGTTTCAATGCCATTCTCCCAAATCTTCCCACCCTCTCCCTCTCCCATAGAGTCCATAAGACTGTTCTATACATCAGTGTCTCTTTTGCTGTCTTTCCTCCAAAAGTGAGAGAAATAGTTTCATCTTTCTTAAGTTACAAAATTATTATTCTAATCATAGAAGAGTATTTCACAGACTCATTTTTTTTCCCCCTCAAGTAACTTCATACTTAGGAAGTGGGGACAGAGAGGAAATTGACACTTACTGAATAGCTGCCATGTGCCAGGTCCCATGCGGGATACTTTGTGTAAATTACCTGCTATGATCTTCACAACAGTCCTGAGAATTAGACCTTAATGAGTCCCATTTTGTAGCTAAGGAAACTAAGGTTCAGAAGTTAAGCAATTTCCCCTAAACCATATGACAAACCTGGTGGTACAGCCAGGATTTAAAGTAATTTTGACTCCAAAGTCCACATGCTTAGGATGGTATATAAAACTCTCCCCAAAGCTTTGACTGGTGCCATATCCAAGATGGAAATCAACGTTAGAGCTGGTCTACTAAAAAGAGCATTGGGTAAAGACTCAGAACAGGGCTCTGATATTTGTCATTAAGCTTATGTAACACATAAGGGGAGACAACTTATGTAGACTCTCTGTGCTTCTGTTTGATCTGTTTGGGGAGAAAACAAAATCTGCTTTTCTACACACAGAAGTCTTTTGAGGGAAAAAGTTCAATAATTCTTGTCACATCAGTTAATTTTCCTACAAGGTTTCTTTACTATTACTTGGACAGAGTCCCCAAACTAATAAGGGTTTCATAAAATGTGACATCACATTTTATGATTCTATGTGAAAACAATGAAATACATAAATGCAATTCAAGAGTGTTGTTGACATCATTATTAATCAATTATTGACTACAATGCTGCTTCACTCAATGGTGAGGTGGTAGAGATACCATCTGAAGAACTGCCTTTTTGCAGCCAGATTCTGGAGCTCTACATGAAGTCCGTAAGGGAGGAAATGATTCCCACCCAAAGAGGTTCTATCCATGGGTTTACTCTGAAATTTAATCTTGAGTCCTGTGATGCCAACCACTGCACCAAAGTTTCATCTTCAGCATTTCCATGCCGTGTCAGTATGATACCAGGAAAAAGCAGACCTCAGTTCCACACTGGCTTTGCAGCTTCTTCTCTAACTGTTAATTAGGTTAACAGTACTTTACCTGCTGGGTGTTTAATTCTAACATGGGCAATAATTTGATTTCAGAACAAAGGACATTACTTTGCATCACAAGTTACTTTATGGTAAGAATTTTACTGCTTGTGCCCAGTGAGGTTTGGCAGAGCCCATTTCTTGACAGAAATCTCGAGGCTAAGGCCAGACTCTGTCTCTGCTATACACCACTTCCCTGAAGCCATGTTTCTGGAGCTCTCTGTATGTCCTGACCCAGCTCACAGACAAGGCACATTTTCCCAAAGTAAATCACAATCCTTAACCATCACCCCCCAAAACATTCTCCTTCTCTAAGAAGTTATACCTGTGGTTATCAGAAACCAGTTGCAGACCTTTACCTACAGAGAGTCAGAGAAGGTCAGACAGTGCAAGTAGACTCTGCAGGACCCTCACATTGCCTGAAAGGCACCTTCCTTCAGTTAATCAGAGCTTGGAAGACAGTGGAGCTAGCGTGAGCTCTCCATTCACCTCAAGCTCAGGTGCACCAGTTAATTCCTTCCCCTAGATGTTGTTTTACTCTTGTGTGGAAATGGCCTGAAATACCAGGAATGGAGAGGCAGCTGGCTCCTGCCAAGAAGAGTTTGGAACTTTTCTTCCCTCACATTTTGAGAAATCACATGTTTTGTGCAAAACAACCAGGAATATTTCCAAAAGACAGAAACAGAACGAGTGAAAAAACAATGGAATAGGGTGGGATGATAGAGATGCATAAAGGAGCATGCTTGTTTTCCTCCTATCTGTCCAAAGTGGATATTTTCCCTCACTGGGTACATTCATTTGACTTTCCTCTACTGTTTGACTCGTGATCAACAATGTGCTTATGCACAGATTCATCAAACTGAAAAACATCTGCCTAATCATTTTTACCTTCAAGAAGCTTGGGCCATTTCAATGTATTGTTGTTGGTTGTTTAGTCACTAAGTCATGTCTGACTCTTTTGCAATCCCATGGACTGTAGCCCACCAGGATCCTCTGTCCATGGGATTTCCCAGGCAAGAATACTGGAGTGGGTTGGCATTTCCTTCTCTGGGGGATTTTCCTGACCCAGGGATTGAACCCATATATCCTGCATTGGCAGGCAGATTCTTTACTACTGAGGCACCAGGGGAAGCCATTTCAAAGTATATCCTCAGCTATATATTACAATGATTTTGACTCTTTGGTGTTTAATAGAATTCCCTTCCAAGGAGTGCTGACATAATATAGAGTACTTGATTATACAAACAGCGTCCATTTGAGGGAAGCATGTTTTTTAATCCTCTGTGTTGAAGATGAAAAATCTGAAGCCCCAAACTAAATCCTATTGTTCACCTTGAGAGTAGCTCCAGCATAAAGCAGTTACTTAAACAGTAGTTGAATAAGTGAATGAAATAAAGACATTTCCTAATTTGAAATATAGTTGTTCTGTGCACCTAGGGATATTTCTGGGAATCTAGTTCTAGGAAATTATTGCAACAACCCAGTCATTGCCAACCCACCAACAATGCTAAAGGAATCAACCTTTCAAAATTAGAAAAGACTAGGAGGAAGGCTTACCCTGAGAGAGGTTTAAAAGTTCAGGCGTTTTAAGTGTTAAAACTTGGTTCTGCCGTGATGTGGGGTCAGACTTTTAAAAGAAGTTAACCTGGAGAAGGGGGAGAGCCTGTCTGGATTCTATGCTTGCTTTCCTCTTTGGAAACTACATTTAAAGCAATTCCCATTGGCTGGCGTCACATGATGTGCCCAGGGGTTCCAGCTGCAGCTGGTTTAAAATGCCTGCTCACAGGCTCAAGCAAGAGGGCCTCTCAGCCTTGGCAGGACTGAGGATGCGGTTCCAAAAACCACTCCCCTCAGAAGGCATTAGAAGGAGAAATGGCAATAGATTTTAGCGCTGTTATCCCCTGTAGGACCAAGGAGGGGAGTAAGTAGGAAGCTAATCAGATAACAGAGAGAAAGAGAAAACAATTTCCAAAGCACTGAAGCAATTAGATGAGAAAGTGCTATAAACCAATGGGCTCTTCCTGCTCCTGGAGGGCTAGGGGAAGAGAGGCTGCAAGAGCCAGCTCCTCCTGGAGACACCCTTTGAAGTTCCTTCCCAGTCCCTCAGGCTCCGCTGTCACTGAGGGCTTCTCCCCTGTGAGATGAGGAGCCTGGCACTTTGTTCTTGCTTAAAAAACAGATCTTGAGTTAGAGGGGTAATTTTTAAAAATTGTGCTTTCAAAAACTTAGAGAATGAGACATTGTAGACCTTTAAAAAAAATTCCCTGCAGGTTGTTTGTTTTGATAGTATTTACTGAGGAACGTATGCAATTTTAGTTGACAAAATCTAGTTATATCCATTCTCTGAAAGTTAAGAATTCATTAAGAAAAAACAACAACAATACATTAGTGATGGGTGACAACTATTGGTTTTTACTTCTACTATCCCATCTATCCAAACAGGAATATGTTTGCAATTATTTTTCTGATTAAAAAAGTACATATTTTTAATTGTTTTGTTATGTTTTCCCATAGCAAGAGCCTATTATCAGCATTAATCAAAAATAAACACACACACACACAAAAATAATAATAAAAAACACAATAAAGCATGCCACTTCTCACCAAGGTGACACTTGAAGTCGTTTCCCTCTCCTTGAAAAAAGAAACTGAGGAAGGCCATTTTTGCCCAGATCCTCAGCAGGCTCTCTGCCTGTGAACCCACATCTCACAAAGGCCCTTTCTTGCCGGCACAATGTTCCGCACACAGGAAATGTGTGTGCATGTGCCTAGCATGTTCCCCCGTTTGTTTTCTTTTCCAGCATTGCTCACTGGCTGGTGAACAGTTCAGGCCCACAGAGAGCTTGAGACCACCAGCTCATGTATTTGAAAGGCATCTGTTTATTTTGAAAATGCAAATGTGGCCTACCTCAAAGACTGACAGGCAAGAAAATACCAGGGAGCAAAGGGAGAGGTATCCAGTCTGGAGCTCTGTCCCTCCCTCGATCACGCCCGCTGAGATCACTCGCCATCAGAACCACTTGAACAGCTCCGGGAGTCTGAGCGAACGGCCCACATTTCAAACGAGCAGGCTCGTCTCTCCCAAGTCTAGCCCGGCGGATCATAGCTCACCTGATTTAAAGTACTGATTGAGTCATTTCCAAAAGTACCCTGGGACTTGGAGATGGTGGTGCCCAGGCCAAGTACTGCCTGGAGGAGGGCCCCTAACACTGACACCAGTCTCCTAACAGCCAAAGCCCTGTCCTGGGGACAGATTCCTGGAGAAAGCCCGGGAAGGTTAATACCCTGACTTTGATCTCTGTCAAGGCATACCAGCAAGAATTAATTTACATTTCAGATGAAAAAGGTTGACAGCATGAAAAGGCATCTTGTTTCTGGTATGTGAATGTGCCGTAATAGATCGGGAATTCTGAAAGGAAGTTCTGAGGAAGCTAAAGGGATAAGCCGAGCGGCTGCTTTTATTGGGAAGAAGATGAAAGGAAAATAAATTTCAATATGCGCCGCTCTGTAGCAACATGTAGGCCAAATGCTTCCTAAATTTCAAGGGCTATTCTTTCAAAAACTATGTAACATAGCGTTGCAGCATGATTTAAACAAGCAAAAAAAAAAAAAAAAGACAATAGGCCAGAACTTGAAATATAAACCAAACACATTGAAGAGTCTACATTTCAAATGAAATGATCTGTTGAAAAAATAATAAATTAGAGAATAACCGTAGAAAATACCCAGAAAAGGTTATGTTGTGATAGCATCCCTAAGCCACTTCTGCAGGCTTCAAAAGTAAGAGTACCCCTATATTTGGAGTTTGTTCTACTTGAAATGTCCCAGGGACATGAAGAGCTTGTAAGGAGAGGATTATACTTTAGGAAGAACACACCCCAAAACAGAGACATTGGAATGAGCTGTCTTGCTTTTAGATCAACACTGCCTTTGAATCGAAAGATAAGGAGAACATTTTCAAGTAAAAGTAATCTGCCCATAAAATTGCAAATGTCATTACCCTATCTGAGTATCTTTACCACTTACACAAAACCAGCCCCTCAACTCCTGTCCATGATGTTGGCTGAAGGGCAATGAGACATTGCCCGCCCTTGCTCTGGCTGTCACACTCTCCTGCCAAGAGGGTGAGGTGGTGTCAGTACCACCCTCAATAACTACATGCCCACCCAAGCCCATGGGGACTCAGAAGCCCCCAATACCACTTGATATGCAGGACACTGGCTGCCAGGCTAAGAAGGAGGGTGTTTCCAAGGTTTAAAAAAAAAAGAAGCTACTTAAAGAAATGTGTTCTCTCCAGTCCCATGAAACAAAAGGACCCTTTCATAGTGTACCCACCCCACAGGTGCTGCGCTGAAAAGATGCAGCCGAGCGTCCTGATATAATGAAGCCACTCACCTGTCTGTTCTTATGCATTTTCTTATGTCTGTTCTTATGCATGTGGCAATAACAGAGTCCAAAAGGGAGCCATCTAAAGATGATTTTCAGAGAGGGAAAATTTGATTTATGATCCTACACACTTTATGATAAGGGAATCAACAATAGATAAGCTCAAAGTTTATATCTGAAAATACATGTTAGGTTTTGAGCCAAACAGTGTGATCAGTCCAGTATCTTCTCTTGGTGTGGGTGAGGGTAAGGGGAACTGTGTGTGTGTGTGTGTGTGTGTGTGTGTGTGTGTGTGTGTGTGTGTGTGTGTGTTGGACAGTGGGGAGGAAGAGAGAAAATGCGTTTTGAGTTGTTTTACTTGTTGCAACTAGGGCTGGATCCTTCTTCCTGATGCTTTGACGCTGTGGAGCTTAGAATTCCTAGGGGATGGTGTTAAAAGTTGCACTCTGGGGTTGAAATGACACTCTTTCCTCCCAAACATTTTGTTTTTGAATAAAGTTGTCTGGCCTTACAGGGCCAGAGAGTTCTGAGAAGTGCCTCAAGAAGCCAGGCTCTGAGTAGAGATCTCCTCGAAAGGGGTGCAGTTGTTTCCCTTAAAAGTTTGTTCCAAGTGTGGCAGTATCTGAAATCCTCTCTCTCTGCTGCAAGTCCGCTGGCCTGGTCACGTCTCTCTCGTTCTGTCTCTGATATCTTGTGCTCTCAGAGCCCGGGTGTGTCTGCTCTGGGGCCTGTCTCTTCCAAAGCCTCAATTAGGCACATGCAGCTTCAAAAGACAGAGGGAGCTGAGCCCCACAGCCCCTGGGGATACTGCCCTTTGCAGAAGAACAGAGTGACCTGGGAGCCAGAGCTTGAGGTGCTCAGGCAGCTACAAGCTGAGCCACAGCATGCTAACCCCAGGGGGCCCAGAGGACCACTGCAGTCACACACAGGCCTGGGTGTGGGAAACACAGTTTGCCAGGCAAGTACCTGAGTTAGTCCTATCTCTGTGCTATGAAGAGATAGGCTGAGCATATAGTTAGAGAATTCCAAGGTTGGAAGACCTTTCAGACCTTTCTAGCCAATGTTCTTGTTTGCAGACAAGGGACGGGTGACTCCAGGAGAGGAAGGGAATTGCTCAGTTGGCAGTATGTAAAATGGACTCTATCCAAACTGGCTGTGAATAAATGCTGACTCGACTTCTGACTGGCTGTGTGACTATGGACAAGTTATTTCACTTCTCTGTGCCTTGTTTCCCCCTGTATAAAATTGGGAATACAAGAGAACCGACTTGGAGCATCCTTAGCCAAGGTCTGGCATGCAGCCAGTGCTCTCAATCATCACATGGACGGGGGTGAATCAGAACAAGCGCTAGACCCACTAGAACTCTTGACTCCTCTTCCAGTGCTCCTGAATTATTAACCTTTCAGCTTTTTGAAACTCATATGAACTTAATCACAGAAGATTTCCAAGTGGATGCTATGAAAATGATGTTTTAATTACCTGCGTGAATATGAACAGCAGGCTCACTCCTTCTGTTGCTTATTTTCTTAAATTTCCTCCGAGCATCATATCCTCTCCAGGCTAAAAATATAAAACCATGTGCTAGGAATGAGATTAATTTAAGAATGTGCCAGAGAATTGATATAAGCTGTTTCCCTCCACTCCTCTACCCCTCTCCTCCTCCCCACTGCTTTCTCACTGAACAAAATAAGCAGAGCTACGTGAGTGATGGTGGGGAAGAGGGGCCTCTCTGTACTCTCAGCTCGGCCTCCAAGATGCTTTTGAGAAGGAGTCATTTTGGTTCAGGCAGTGAATTTCTGCAACCTCTGGATTCCACTTAGGAATCACTTGGAGCCCTGTGCAGGTGAGGTGGGTCCCTGTCATTCCAACCCATGGAGGAAGCTCTGCCTTCAGGACTTGAGGGGTAGGAGAGGACTGGAATGGCCTGACTCACTCTGTATTTTTTATTGGGAGAAAGGTATAAAACATGAAAGTTGAAGGAGAGAAAAATAAATAATAATGATTAGTAGCATTACATTTGCGTTTGGTGAGGGGAGACTATGTAAAGAACTGTGTTCAGGGAGGGAATGCGTGACGGAAAGGGAAAATGCGTGGGAAATGAATGAAGAGAAGAGAAAGGGAGCCTGGGGCAAGGGGCAGGGTGTTGAGTCCTTCAGAGCGCTAGGCACTGAGCTGCCACCAGCAGCATGACCAGCTCTCCTTTTCACTTCCTCCCTGAGCGCTACAGCTCTCCATGGGACTGAATGAGGTCATGGAGTCCATGTGGACGTTATGATTCTGGGTTATGAGAACACAAAGGAAATCATCTGCTGTGCTCAAGACCTGGGACAACTGCCTGCAGTAGCACAGGAGCTCAGACGCTGTTTGTGACACAAATGACACATGTGTGTGCAAAGAGACACTGACAGGGCTGGGTGTAGGACAGAGCCTAGTGATAAGCTGCCTTGGTTTACAAGCTCTGTCTGAGCCAGGAAAGCCTCCTAGATGTGACAGTAGCAGTTCTGAGGCTGAAAACCTGGTAATGGACATGAAGTGTGCATGAGGTGGGTCATCTGGGAGCTGGGGCACATGTCTGTGTGATTGGGGTTTTACATCCACCCACTGCTACTGCCTCTATCTTGCCGTGGGTAAGGATGGCTCGTTTGCTTATCTGGAGGTCAGAGACTGTGGCAGTCTTGCTCACAGCTATACCCCCAGCACCAAGCACAAGGCCTGGCCTGCAGTAGATACTTGATAAATATTTGCTGAAGGCAAGAGGGAGGGAAGAAAAGGCACCACTGAGAAGAACAAAAGGTGAGTGGCCTCAAGCACTTAATGAAATGCCAAGATTCAGGGATGTTTACCTGACTGGATGGCAACAGCCCCCTTCTCTCTCTTCTCTCTGACTCTTCTGTATCTCCTGGCTCCCAGCCACCCCTTGGCATAGGCCTGCAGCACAACCACTCTGCCTATGACTTCCCGCAGCAGCAAATTTAACTGCTCAACATGATAATACTTGAGAAAAACCTGAAATAAGACATCAGTTTTAGCATTACATATAGGCTCCCAAGGGCTCCTCTGGTGCTCAGGGGTAAAGAAGTGTGTTAGTCTCTTAGCTGTGTCTGACTCTTTGCTACCCCATGGACTGTAGCCCACCAGACTCCTCTGTCCGTGGGATTCTCCAGGCAAGAACACTGGAGTGGGTAGCCATTCCTTTCTCCAGGAGATCTTCCTGACTCAAGGATCAAAACTGGGTTTCCTACATTGCAGGTGGATTCTTTACTGTCTGAGCCACCAGGTTCAGATAAACCCTGCCAGTGATTCTTCAGTGGTAAAGAAACCACCTCCCCATACAGGAGATGTGGGTTCTCCCCTGGAGAAGGAAACAGCAACCCACTCCAGTATTCTTGCCTGGGAAGTCCCATGGACAGAGGAGTGTGGCGGACTACAGTTCATGGGGTTGCAAAAGAGTCAGACACGACTGAGCGACTAAAAAACAAGAATAATGGACTCCCACAAAGAAATTCACTCTGCTCCAACAAATTAACATAAATATTAAAACATCATCTAAATAAAGTTTACAGTGACTTGATTTATGCTAACATTACTGATTTCTTAGAAGCAAATACGATTAATTCCCCTTGTAGGGTCGAGCCAATATGGGACTATTAATATACACAGATGATGAAGTTAACAGCGTTTTAGGAGATCCTAAATGTTCTCTAGGCCTCAGTTCTGCCATGAGTTCCATTTTCTCAGCTTCATCTTTTCCCCCTCAGCTCTGATGGAGGTGTTAAACCAGAAAAACTGACCAGGGCCGACAGAAGTTCTGAGGGAGGGGGGCTTGAATGGGCCACAGTGATCTGATTTCTGCTGAAGAGCAGCAGCATTGCCATCCACACTCAGGCTGAGGCTGGCATTGTAGGGCAATTCAGAAGGGACCACAAAAACCTGAAATCTTGTAGGAATATGATGTTCCCCCAAATGAAAAGCTAGACATGATGAGACTACTAATCAGAGTGGGCAGTAAACAACATGAGTCTAAGGAAAAAAGGACAAAAGTATAAAAGATACTCATTATTGTCATTAACATGATTTGTGTATTTGCCTGCAGTGCTGGAATAAGCAGCACTGAAAAAAAGGACATTTAAAAATGAGCTCAAAGATCTCATTCTAGAAATGTTAAATGGTTCTCAAACTACATGCAGAACAGGAAAGAAACTCTCCTCTTTTGGCCTCTGAGATCCTGGGACTCCGGACCCAAGACCAGCAAAGATCACTGTTAGGTTGGGGTCTTGTCTGGTAAGTTGCAAAACTTACAGAGCTATTCAAATCACTGATAAGAGACCAAGGTACACAGCAGAGCATCTCAAGTGACAATCTAAACAACAAAGAAAGAACTACCTTTGTTTTTCCCAGCAGCCAGTGATCTAATCTGGACTTCTCCAAGATAGCGATGCAACTCTCTTTGCTAGCAAGAGGTGTTTGATGTGCTCTGAATGCCAAGTAATAATACCTACAAAACAGAACAGTGAAATAAAGCATTTTTAGTCACCATTTGATTCAGCATCACAGAGTTGCTCTGGGCCCATTGACATGCCTTGTTTTTCAATATCAAATATTTGTTGAGCATCAATAATAGTGTACTAGGTAGTGGAAGACACACAATTCATGCTTATTAGCACTTATCTACTTTCATATTTTCTGCTACATGTATTTTCCTTTTAGTATTGCTTGTAATTCACATTCAAAGCATACTTGGCATCTTTTACATGCAAAATCAAAGTATGTAATCCTTTAAAAAACTGAAGTTTAGACAGCTCTCCCAGCAAAAGTTACCATTTTAAATGTATTACTCTTTTAAAAATAATTTGTCATCTCACTGTATGAATTTGGCTCTACTTTGAAAATTCCATCTGAAGCAATGTGTAGAGAGCAAAAATGATCACAGCCTGACACTACTGATTTTGTCTGTTAAGCTCTGTGTCTCTTTCAAGGTAAAAAGTGGGTATGTTTTCTTGAGACAATTACCAAAACCACATTTGTCTTCCTAAATTACTCATTTTAATAAACTTCTGTACTTTCAGATGAAAGAGTTTCTGGGTAGATTCAAAGAACATGACCAGATTATATATATATATGTAAGTTTGTATATGTATATGTGTGTATGTCCATATGTATGTCTATATACATGTATATGCATATATATGTACATGATGTTGAATATATTATCTTTTTAGAAAACTTTATCTTAGCTTTTCTTTTAAAAACTTTCAAGCATCTTTCCTCTGCTCCTTGTTGCCATCTGTAATTAAATTCAACCACTTGGAAGTATTTCCTTGTCAGAGGATTTTCCTGTCATTGCTCAGACAAGGGTGATCTGTTATTTCAGAATTGCTTTTAAATGTAGAGCCATTTATACTTTTTAAGAAAATCACCAAAATATAAAATATGTCCTTTCCTCTCACCAAATATTCCCATGCTTTCTGTTTATGGAAAGATAAACACACTTGATTAGCACTTGAGCCATTTAACTTTATCTTTGTGCTACAAGATTGTTTTACAAGTTAGGATCGAATGCTGATTTTGCCGAAAACATTTGCATTCAGAGATTCTGAGAATGTTTCTAAGACTCTGAGTCTCTGTTTCCACCTGTGAGGAAGAGAAGCAGTTTTCTCTCAGAACCCCTGAATGGTGGCCAGGACCATGCTAGGTCATCTGGCCAAGCCCAGGAACCTGTTCAGAGTAAATGTTCCTGGAGCTAGGTGGGAGGAGGGACAGCTAGGAGTCAGGCTGAGGTCTGGGCAGTTCATGGCATCAGCACAGATTCTTTAGCCCTAGTTTCTCAAGGACTGTAATTCCAATCATAGGCTCTTGGATTTGGCTTGGGCTAAAGCAAGAAGATTGTGTACTAGAGTGCATGGGGGTGGTAGAAATAGATGGCAAATCTCTGTGGAGTGAACATCTTGGGAAAGGTAAAGTACAGATAGCGTAAGATGTAAAAGTCATTGATAAAAGCAGGACTTCCCTACTCTCTTTTCCTTTAGTCCCGGCCATTTATAAAATGGGCTATATATTATAAATAACATATGGCATGATTATATGTTTATAATATGATTAAGGGCTTACTTCCCTGGTGGCTCAGACGGTAAAGCATCTGCCTACAATGCGGGAGACCCGGGTTCAATCCCTGGGTCGGGAAGATCTCCTGGAGAAGGAAATGGCAACCCACTCCAGTATTCTTGCCTGGAAAATACCATGGATGGAGAAGCCTAGTAGGCTACAGTCCATAGGGTCGCAAAGAGTCGAACATGACTGAGCGACTTCACTTTCACTTTGGCCTTAATCAGACAGGCTTGCTCAGGCTGATTGCTCAATACTGTTAGTGATGAAATATTTAAAGATAATCTAATGAATGACCAGAACTATGCAGTATATGAGATTACAAGATATGTTCTAACTATCCGTTCAAGGATTTATCCTTGTTTTGGGGGCATCCATGGATGCTTCTTAGCCATTTCTAAATAGACAGAATATATCTTGAATTAATATAAATATTATAAATTAACTTTGATTTTTAGCACTTCAATTCAAATCTCTTATTATGATAATAACATTCATATATAGCTTTTAGTTCAGAAAGAGATGGATAACAGTATGGTCAAGATGTGAAGATTTCAAAAAACATTAAGGGAGCATTCAAGTGATATGTCTGCAGTAGTCAGGTCAGAGAGGTATCAGTGCAGTGTGTTTTCTCCACAGAGTATTCTAATAGATAATACGGTTAAAAACAAAACAAGACAAATAAGCACTTTGGCTGAGTTTCTGTATGCTTAAACGCTTCAATATAAGGGCAAAAATGAAATGAAAGGCACGAAGATAAAAGGCCTGCCACCAAGGGGACATCTTTTTGAGAAGATCCATTCCACCCCCTTCTTGAAGCAGCTTGATGAGTTAAATAAGCAGGAGACAATGCAATAGCAAAATAATACATGTAAAGATTTGTCTTGAGGGTCTGAGTACTTGAGAACATTGTAAAGACCAGTTCTATCTCTCTATTCAAGAGTTCTGCCCTGAGCTGTTCACCAGTTCTGCCCTGAGCTGTCTCTGATAGGTAGAATTCATCTCTCAGATTGGAGTTTGAGCCCTGAGTTAAGAGTGAGAAGGTCTTTCATCTCTAACAATAGGTAAGTCACTTGTATCTGAATTTTCAAAGGGAGCAATGGGAACCAGATAAGTGGTTCTTAGCTCTTAGGTGAGGGGGAGCGTGGTGGAAGACTCTCTGAAAATCTGGTAAAAGCTATAAACATTTTTTCTTAGGAAAATGCTCTTGATATAACATATTGCACACAGTATCAAGGGTTCCACATAGTTCGTGTTGGCCCTCCAACGACCTAAGAGCCCTTCCCTATTTCAGAGCTCTACGGAAAGTGATAAATTTTACAATACTTTATCTTATTAAAACATATAAGTTATTAAAAGAGTAAATATCCAGTTGAAAAATCTCTATCCAAAAATGTTCTTTAGTTTTCTGCCTAAAATGTTTTATTGTATGAAATACAAATTTTTCAAGGAAGAGTTTTTAAACTAGTTAAACTAGAAGTACCAGTTACTACATAACAAAAAACTTCAAAACTTAATGGGTTAAAGAGTAGACATTTATTGTCTAACAGTTTGTGAGGGTCAGGAATTTAGGAGCAGCTTATCTGGGAATTTCTGGCTCAGGGTCTTACATGAGATTACAGTCAAGATGTTGGCCAGGGCTTCAGTCATCTAAAGGCTTGAGGATCTATTTTCAAGATGGTGCCACCACAAGGCTAATGGTAAAAAGCCTTAGTTTCTTTCTGGCTATTGACAGGATGCTTCTCAGTTCCATGCTACATGGGCCTCTTCAGAGGACTATTTCAGTATCTTCATAACAGAAGATGGTCTCTACCAGAACAACGGATCCCAGAGAAAAAGCAAGAAGGAATCTGTAATGCCTTTTATGACTGAGGCTTAGAAGTGATACACCATCACTTCTTCCATATTCTTCTATTCATTAGAAGCAAGTCTCAAAGTCCAGACTACATTTAATGAGAGAATTTAAGTTTTACCTCTTAAAGGGATTTAAGTATCAAGTAATTTGTGGCCATATCTTTAAACCACTGCAAAGAATCTCTCTGAATCATCAACTCTTATCAAAAAATGCACAAATACAATAAAATAAGTTAAAAGTAAAAGTAAAAGACATACCATACTAATACTAGTCAAATTAAAACTGGACTGGTTATATTAATATAAACAAAGTAGATTTCAGAGCAAATAAATATTATGAGGGATAAAGAAGTTTATTTCATAGTGATAAAGAGGTCAATCCATTAAAAAAATTAAACATTCTAAGCATTTTTTCACTTAATAACACAGCTTGAAAATACATGAGCCTAAAAGTATTAATGCTGCAGGTGCTAATACTGTTAATTGTGTCTTGTTAATAATACACAATTATAGTCAAGAGAATTCAGTACCCTCTTCCAGTAATTGATAGGACAAGTAGACCAAAGAAAAAGAATCATCAAGGATATGCAAGGTTTGAATAACCAACCTAACCTAACTGACATTTATAGAAAATTCCAGCTAAAAATAATAGAACACATTTTCTTTTCAATTACATATGAAACATCTACCACAATAGGCTATATTCTGGGCAAAAAACCCCATGACTTAGTCATACAAGGTACATTCTCTGACCATAGCAGAATTAAATTAGAAGTCAACAAGATACCTGGAAAATTCCCAAATATTTATGAACAGACTTCCATGGAAAAATAACCCATGTATCAAAGAAGAAATCAAAAGAGAAATCAGATTGATCAAATGAACATGAAAACACAACCTGTCAAAAATTTGTCGGATACTGCAAAAGTAGTAGTGTTTAGACATATATACCATTAAACACCTATAACAAAAAAGAAGAATGGTCTCAAATACATGAGTTCAACCTCTAACATACATTAGGAAAAGAACAAATAAAACCCAAGATCAGCAGAAGAAAGGAAATAAAGATCATGGTGAAAAATCATTGAAATAAAGAAGAGACACTGAATGAAACTGAAAAGTGTTATTTGAGAAGGTTAATGAAACTGGTAAACCTTTAGCCATATAGGTTAGGAAAAGGAAAGCAAACAAAGGTATGAGATTAGTGATATTCTATAGATTCTACAAATATTAAAAATACAATAAGGGAATATTAGAAACAACTTTGGGGGCCTCCCAGGTGGGCCTAGTGGTAAAGAATCTGCTGCCAATGCAGTAGATATAAGAGACGTGGGTTTGATCCTTGGGTCAGGAAGATCCCCTGGAGGAGAGCACAGCAACCCACTCCAGTATTCTTGCCTGGACAATCCCATGGAAGGAGGTGTCTGGTGGACTATAGTCCATAGGGTCACAAAGAGTCAGGGTCACGACTGGAGTGACTTAGCATACACGCACAAACTTTATGTCATGCTAACGAGATAAAAGTGAAAAAACATATGATCTTAATAAATGAGGAAAAGGATTTGACAAAATCCAATATCCAACACTAATTTAAAAAAAAAAAAAAGAAACTTTTCAACAAGCTCAATTCAAGGGAATTTCCTCAATCTGAAAAAATGAAGTATCTATGAAGACCCTACAGCTAACACCACATTTAATGGTGGAACACTGAATACTATTCCCCTAAGCTTAGGAAAAAATAAAGGATATCCATCATTACCACTTCAATTCAGCATTGTAAAAGTTCCAGCCATTGCAAACAAGAGAAAGAAATAAAAGGTATCTCTATAAGAATGGAATAAGTAGAACTGTCTTAATTTGAAGATGACACATTATCTATGTAGAAAATCCAATGGAATGTATGAAACAAACAAACAAAAATCCTACCAGAGCTAATAAGTGAATTTAGTAAAGTTGTAGGCTACAGATCAAAACCAAGATCATGGCATCCGGCCCCATCACTTCATGGCAAATAGATGGGGGAAAAATGGTAACAGTGACAGACTTTATTTTCTTGGGCTCCAAAATCACTGCAGATGGTGACTGCAGCCATGAAATTAAAAGACACATGCTCTTTAGAAGAAAAGTTATGACAAATCCAGACAGCATATTAAAAAGCAGACACATCACTTTGCCAACAATTGTCCGTATGGTCAAAGCTATGGTTTTCCAGTAGTCATGTACAGATGTGAGAGTTGGACCATAAAGAAGGCTGAGTGCTGAAGAATTGATGCTTTACAACGGAGGTGCTGGAGAAGACTCTTGAGAGTCTCTTGGACAGCAAGGAGATCAAACCAGTCAATCCTAAAGGAAATCAACCCTGAATACTCATTGGAAGGACTAGTGTTGAAGCTGAAGCTCCACTACTTTGGCCACCTGATGAGCCAACTCATTGGAAAAGATCCTCATGCTGGGAAAGATTGAAAGCAGGAAGAAAAGGGGGGAGCAGAAGAAGAGATGGTTCAATAGCATCACTGACTCAGTCAACATGAGTTTGTGCAAACTGGGAGATAGTGAGGGACAAGGAAGCCCGTCATGCTGCAATCCATGACATAGCAAAGAGTCAGATGAGACTGAGCAAGAGAACAACAACAAAAGGCCACAGATCAATATACAAAAATTATTGTACTTCTATATACTAAAAACAAAAAGTAAAACTGAAAAACTATATCATTTATAACATTTACAAATGTGAAATACAATAGTGATAAATCTGACAATAAGTGCCATTTCTTCAGTCTTTGAAGACAACAGCCAGAGTTCTACACAGTAGAGGGCCAGGGTAGATCTGAAAGGAACAGTGTATAGCATCTTTGTGTTTCTGTTGTATACAGGTGATTTGGAGATTCAGCTTTTTTTTTTTTTAACTTTGGTCTTTTTTTTCAAATATTGTTTAATAAAGTTTAATTAGCTTCAGAAAAAAAAAATAAAAAGACCTGTTCACGGAAAATCATAAAACATCAGCTAAGAAAAATTAAAGAAGACCTAAATAGATGGAGAGAGATATTATATTTCTGAGTCAGAAGATTTAATATTGTTAATATTCAAGTAAAGCACATTGGAGAAGGAAATGGCAACCCACTCCAGTGTTCTTGCCTGGAGAATCCCAGGGACGGGGGAGCCTGGTGGGCTGCCGTCTATGGGATCGCACAGAGTCGGACATGACTGAAGCAACTTAGCAGCAGCAGCAGTGGCAGCAAAGCACATTACCCTTCATAATGCAGTGAGCTTCATCCAATCAGTTGAAAGCCTTAAAAGTCTGTGGTCCCCTGAGAAGGAATTTTATCACGATGCTGCCTTTGGACACAAGACTACATCAACTCCCGCTGGAATTTCTAGCCTGCAGATTTCTAACTTGCCAGCCCCCACAACTACCTGAGCTGATTACGTAAATCAATTTCTCCTTGAGAGAGAGACAAATCTGTATCTGTATGTATAAATACACACACATCCTATTGGTCGGGTTCTCTGGTGAAATCTAATATAGTCCCAGTTCCTTTTTGCTGTTATTTAAACATGGAGTGGAGATGGAGCCAACTGTGGTGGTAAACTTCCTACTAATGGTAGAGGCAAGTAATGAGTTTGGTAGGTTGTTTTTTAGTAACTTCCTTTCCTCTCTCTCATTTCTTCCCCCTTTGTCACTGAACTCCCCAAGTTTTCCACAGATGTTGGGTTTGTGTACCACACACTGGGGGTCCAGGACATTCAAATCCAGCTGTTCCTCCACATGTTCACATACAGATCTTCCCTGTCCTGTGTCAAAACTCTCCGTGCCTGGGCATTGTTGCAGGGCCATCTGTGCAGGGGATTAGCTGGCTCATCTAATAAGCATTTAGATCCTGAAGGGAATTTAGACTCGTCAATAAAAATTCTTACTTTGTTTAGAGGAGAAAGCCTGGGAGAAAGCCAGAGAGCCAGAGCAACTGGCTTCAAGGCCACAAACCTAGAATAAGAGCTGAGGCTTTGCCTGGTCTTCTAATCCCAAGTTCAGGCTTCTTTATACTCATCTAACCTGTGTTTACTCTTAGCTATTATAATATACACAGGTAGTATCATTGTCTCTCTAACAGGGACCTTTGTTCCTTCAGCACTTTCCAGCTAACTGGAGTGTCTACAGTGATCTGGAATATTGGGACTTGACTTAGAAGTGTTTATTACCTACATCTGAACATCAGCTGTCAGGCACTCCTTGATACATGATCCAAATAATACTCTATTTGCACTAGTGTATCAGTAAGGTGTTGCTGTTTCAATGGAAAACTACATTGTCTTCAGCGTATTCTCCAGGGTTATCAGATTCTAGCCCTGGTTCATCTTCTTTGAGCTATTTTGCAACTCTTTCTAAATTGTAGGTAACTGATAGATACATAAATTCTGTCCATTCTGGTGATAATTTTAATTGACTTCTTCTCTGCTGTGGAAAAACCACTGGTGTTTCTATTCATGATTCATCTTAACATTCCTTTACTTTACATAAGCCTGTGCTGGTTTGACTTTTCCTTTGAACTGATTATAGCATCTGTCTGGTTCCCTCATATCATATAAATAAAATAAATTCTTTAAACACATTCACTTTTATATCTGTATGTAAGTCATGATTTTATTTTATGAAAATTATCTTTAAACAAGAGGAAGAAAGAAGTCGAGAAATTCAGGCTATGGAGTTTTGACCCAAAGGAGCACAAACACATGAGCAAGTGGAGGCAGGAAGTCCTCATACCTTGGCAGACCCAGTGCTACCAAGCAGTCCTAAAAGGTCTCGTGTGCTCAGAAATACTGCCACTCTTCCACCTCTGAAATGCAAATACTGGTTAGTGCAATAGGTTCATTTGGGGACTTACTGAAAAAAATAGTTATTTTCCAAAGTGATCACAGCAATTTATAGCCTCACCAGTGGAGTACAAGAGTCCAGCTGCCGTCTATCCATGGCAACCCTGGAGATTGTCAGACTTACTGATTACTGCCAAAATAGGTATGAAGTGGTATTTCATTGTGGTTTTAATTTGTATTTCCTTAATTACTCATGTGGCTGAAATTTTCCTCTTGTTTTCAACAGTCTTCTGACAATGACATCTTCTAACAATATATATAATGAATTTAATTCTTCTAGTTTTTCCTAATGATTATCCATATGGCTAGAATGGGAAAGGAAAAGAGGAGGAAAAAACCCCCCAAAACACTAAGAGTATCTAATTTAGGTAAAAATTATATTAGCATTGGCGATCACTTACTTTTTGTTATGCCTGACATTTTTAATCTGTACCTCTTACCTTAATCATTCTCCTCCTGCATCTTTATGTTGTTTGGGAAGGATGTGCCTCCTTTAAAGATGCTTTTGAAATCCCAACCTATACTGAATGAGCTCTGCTTTTCATCCCTCTGGTTTGAATTTTGCTCTCAAAGGCAAGCAAAACATCTATATTCTAAATGAAGATGTGCACTAAGTCAATAGTGAGTCATTTTAAAAACGGTTAATTATACAAACAATTTTATTTTCCTTTTTAAAGAAAAAAAAAAACTTTAAACAAGTAACTTCCTTTACGAAGAGTCATTCATTCTGTATAGTGTCAGAGCTCTGATACAACTGTGTTATTACTGTTCATCACTTTCTAAATTTCACTGACTCTTCATCCCCTCTCTACTCATTTGTTTGGGCTTCCCAGGTGGCTCTAGTGGTAAAGAACCCCCCTGCAATGCAGGAGTTGTAAGAGATGCAGGTTTGATCCCTGGGTTGGGAAGATCCCCTGGAGGAGGGCATGGCAACCCACTCTAGTATTCTTGCCTGGAGAATCCCCATGGACAGAGGAGCCTGGCGGGTTACAGTCCATAGGGTCGCAAAGAGTCGGACATGACTGAAGTGACTGAGCACGCACTACTCATTTGTTCATTAAATAAAACTTCATTTAGGACCTATTAATGTACCAGATACTGATGGAAGAGCTGGAATGACATGAGCGAGCAAAGCAGACAATTTCCCCACCCTCACAAAGCTTCCATTCTAGTGGGGGAGACAAACATTAACAAGTACACAAAGGACATCATTTTGAGTAGGGACAAGGACTGTGAAGAATAGCAAAACAGGGCAGAGGGGTTCATTAGTATATTGGGGGATATTTTGGGCAGGCAGCCTTTAGCAACCAGGATGGGGAGGGAACTCAAACCATGTTATCTGAGGAAATGGTGAAGACTTTGGGGGCTTCAAACTTAGAAACAAAAAATTTAACAGGGTCTTATATGGGAGGAAAAAGTTTTCTTTGACTCTCTTAGGGTCCCTCCCTGTTGGGGTCTGAGAATTAGACTTTCACAGACAGATTCACAGAAGAAAAGCATTCAAATCTATTCACACAAGTTTTATGTAACACAGGAGCCTTCATAAGGAAGACATGAAGAAATGATTAGATGTGAGTGTTTTTATGCTGGGTGTGATGAAAGAGTGGAGAGGTGTGGAAATGTGTAATAAGACAGGGGATGAGCTAAGTATAGTAAACTGGGAGAAACTTAGCAAGGCCTGTCCAGATTCTGCTCTGTGTCCCTTTGTCTTCATTGATAAGGATGTTTATTTCCTCTGGGTCTAACAAGGGCACCTTTCACAAGACAGTTTTTTTGGTAAGGTACTCAAATATGTTTCAAATTTTAATAAGATTCTCTATCAGTGTGTTAGTTGCTCAGTGGTGACCAGCTCTTTCTCTATAAATTTATTTACTATAAATATCCATTTACATATAATAATATACATTTATTTACTAATGAAAATTGAAATAGCACATCAAAATTTTTATTACAGTTCAAATTTTTGAAAACCAGATAATTTAGTTAATATACCTTTCTCTAATTATGCTCTGGCCACACTACCCAATGTTTTCTTTACATTCCTTCCATATAAGTTAATCTGTTTCAGATTCTTGATATTGGGTTTCATCTTACCGACTTCAGACTTTTAAAACAATGTGCATGCTTAGTCATTCAGTCATGCTCAACTTTTGCCATCCCATGGTCTATAGCCCCCCAGGCTCCTCTGTCCATGGGTTTCTCCAGGCAAAAATACTGGAGTGGATTGCCATTTCTTTCTCCAGGGGATCTTCCTGACTCAGGGACTGAACCTGCATTTACTGCATCTTTTGCACTGGCAAGCAAATTCTTTACCACTAAGCCATCTGGGAAGCCCCAAAACAGGTGATCAGTTCAGCTCAATTCAGTTGCTCAGTGATACTTGAGACCTATTAGTGCTTCTTTGTGTCAAATCAAGAAGTGGAACTAAAATATCTTCAAGTCACCCAAATGCAAGTTTCTGTATTAATGTAGAAAAGAGATGTAAGAAGAAAAGACATCACAGACCTTCTATCACAGGTATTACAATATTGGTACCCAGTCTGTTCTAGTGTAGAGCAGCTTTCCCAGGCTGCTTAATAATGATCCTAAAATTACTAGCAAGAAAAAAACAGTACAAGAACAAAGTTTCTGGCTCAACTGACTCTATGTCATAATTATTCTCTGTGAGCATATGCTCAGAAGGATCTCTATGTACAGGCAAAAATGACAGCTACATTTAAATCTTTCCAGAGATTCAGTCTCAACTACCTTCTGCCAAAGTTCTCTCTGAGTTAGAGGAGATTGGTTCCCATAGTACTATTTCATGATCTGAATCATCCTTTCTATCCTTTCTTTCTGAGCAGTTAACAATGTCCTCATTCTTCTCCTCCTATAGAGTATGCCTTTACTAAGTCTCTGTCCATCCTACTGAGGTGGATATTTTGGTAGAAGAGAAGAGAATTTGGTACTACAGTTGAGAGGCGAGTTACTAAGTTTCTTTATAAACATTTCAGAGACAGGTTAAGAGGCAGCTGAAACTTCTTGGAAATTTTCTTTGACGGACATGTGAGGAGGCTCCAGGGTCCAGGTGGGGTTGAGCACCGATGAGTCCATTGGAAGTCTAGTCACAGCTTGAAGATTCTCCTAGATTTTTGAGGTCCAGTAGAAGGTGATGCTTCAGTTTAGTTCAGTTGAGCCACTCAGTCACATCTAACTCTTTGCAACCCCATGGACCACAGCATGCCAGGCTTCCCTGTCCATCACCAACTCCCAGAGTTTGCTCAAACTCATGTCCATTGAGTCGGTGATGCCATCCAACTATCTCATCCTCTGTCATCCCATTCTCCTCCTGCCTTCAATCTTTCCCAGCATCAGGTTCTTTTACAATAAGTAAGTTCTTCACATCAAGTGATCAATGTATTGGAGCTTCAGCTTCAGCATCAGTTCTTGCAATGAATATTCAAGACTGATTTCCTTTATGATTGACTAGTTTGATCTCCTTACAGTCTAAGGGATCTCAAGAGTCTTCTCCAACACCACCATTCAAAAGCATAAATTCTTATGTGTTCAGCCTTCTTTATGGTCCAACTCTCACATCGATACATGACTACTGGAAAAACCATAGCTTTGACTAGATAGATGGACCTTTGTGAGCAAAGTAATGTCTCTGCTCTTTAGTATGCTGTCTAGGTTGTTCATAGCTTTTCTTTAAAGGAGCACATGTCTTTTAATTTCATGGCTGTAGTCACGATCTGCAGTGATTTTGGAGCCCCCACCCCAAAAAATAAAATCTGTCATCATTTCCACTGTTTCTCCATCTATTTGCCATGAAGTGATGGGACCGGATACCATGATCTTAGTTTTCTGAATGCTGAGTTTTAAGCCAACTTTTTCACTCTCCTCTTTCACTTTCATCAAGAGGCTCTTTAGTTCTTCTTCGCTTTCTTCCAGAAGGGTCATGTCATCTGCATATCTGAGGTTATTGATATTTCTCCTGGCAATCTTGATTCCAGTTTGTGCTTCATCCAGCCCAGCATTTCTCATGATATACTTTGCATAGAAGTTAAATAAGCAGGGTGACAATATACAGCCTTGTTGTATATTCCCGATTTGGAACCAGTCTGTTTTTCCATGTCTGGTTCTAACTATTGCTTCTTGACCTGCATACAGATTTCTCAGGAGGCAGGTAAGGTGGTCTGGTATTCCCATCTCTTTAAAAGCTTTCCACAGTTTGTTGTGATCCACGCAGTCAAAGGCTTTGGCATAGTCAATAAAGCAGAAGTAAATATTTTTCTGGAACTCTCTTGCTTTTTTGATGATCCAACAGATGTTGGCAATTTGATCTCTGGTTCCTCTGCCTTTTCTAAATCCAGCTTGAACATCTGGAAGTTCTTGGTTTACATACTGTTGAAGCCTCGCATAGAGAATTTTGAGCATTACTTTGCTAGTGTGTGAGATGAGTGCAAAACATTCTTTGGCATTGCCTTTCTTAGGGATTGGAATGAAAACTAACCTTTTTCAGTCCTGTGGCCACTGCTGAGTCTTTCCTTTCCTGGCATATTGAGTGCAACTGTTTCATAGCATCGTCTTTTAAGATTTGAAATAGCTCAGCTGGAATTCCATCATCTCCACTAGCGATGTTTGTCGTGATGCTTCCTAAGGCCCACTTGACTTCACACTCCAAGATGTCTGGCTCTAGGTGAGAGATCACACCATTGTGGTTATGCGGGTCATTAAGATCTTTTCTGCATTGTTCTTCTGCGTATTTTGCCACCTTTTCTTAACATCTTCTGCTTCAGTTAGGTGATGCTTGCTGCTGCTGCTGCTACTAAGTCTCTTCAGTCATGTCCAACTCTGTGCAACCCCATGGATGGCAGCCCACCAGGCTCTGCCGTCCCTGGGATTCTCCAGGCAAGAACACTGGAGTGAGTTGCCATTTCCTTCTCCAATGCATGAAAGTGAAAAGTGAAAGTGAATTCGCTCAGTTGTGTCCGACTCTTCGCAACCCCATGTACTGCAGCCCACCAGGCTCCTCCATCCATGGGATTTTCCAGGCCAGAGTACTGGAGTGTGTTGCATTGCCTTCTCTGAGGCGATGCTTAGGACTCTCAAATTGCTACAAACTAGCAAGGAAGAACTATAGACCTGGAAAGAGCAAGAAAAATCTAAACTCTTAATTGTGGTAAGAGAAAAATCTCACACAAGACAGTTCTGTGGCTTACTTCATGGAAGGTCAGGAAGTCCTTTCTACAGACACCATTTCTCAAATTCTTTCAGTTGAAAATATTCAGTATGCCATGTGTCATAGTTTGGGGTAGTACGGCCTGAACTCAGGCCCTTAAATTGTCAGACCACCTTCACCAGATCCATGTGGAGATTTCATAAAAGATGTGGATTCCTGGGCCAGACTCCAGATACAAAATCAGAATCTCTGGGTCAGGGCTCAAGATCTCTATTTTAACAAGCTAGACGCTTACTCCTTGGAAGGAAAGTTATGACCAACCTAGATAGCATATTCAAAAGCAGAGACATTACTTTGCCAACAAAGGTTCGTCTAGTCAAGGCTATGGTTTTTCCTGTGGTCAAGTATGGATGTGAGAGTTGGACTGTGAAGAAGGCTGAGCGCCGAAGAATTGATGCTTTTGAACTGTGGTGTTGGAGAAGATTCTTGAGAGTCCCTTGGACTGCAAGGAGATCCAATCAGTCCATTCTGTAGGAGATCAGCCCTGGAATTTCTTTGGAAGGAATGATGCTAAAGCTGAAACTCCAGTACTTTGGCCACATTATGCGAAGAGTTGACTCACTGGAAAAGACTGTGTGCTGGGAGGGACTGGGGGCAAGAGGAGAAGGGGACGATAGAGGATGAGATGGCTGGATGGCATCACTGACTTGATGGATGTGGGTCTGGGTGAACTCCGGGAGTTGGTGATGGACAGGGAGGCCTGGAGTGCTGCAATTCATGGGATCGCAAAGAGTCAGACACGACTGAGCGACTGATCTGATCTGATCTGATCTGATGGAGATTTTGATACATGGTAGAGTTTGAGAGGAGAAGGCAATGGCACCCCACTCCAGTACTCTTGCCTGGAAAATCCCATGGACGGAGGAGCCTGGTAGGCTGCAGTCCATGGGGTCGCTAAGAGTCGGACACGACTGAGCAACTTCACTTTCACTTTTCACTTTCATGCATTGGAGAAGGAAATGGCAGCCCACTCCAGTGTTCTTGCCTGGAGAATCCCAGGGACGGGGGAGCCTGGTGGGCTGCCATCTATGGGGTCGCACAGAGTCGGACACGGCTGAAGCGACTTAGCAGCAGCAGCAGAGTTTGAGAATTCAGGGGACCATAATAGCTGACTTAAGTTTAAGTGGAGAACACAGCTGATTTGTTGTCTTACATCCAGAGAGAAGAACTTGGATGGCTGCATAGGAGTCTCCTGAAGGCTAATTGTGGTCAAGGTTAGGAAGGACATGGTTGTGATCAAACATCTGAAAACATTTACCCTCAGGAGCTAGAGAGTAAATTCTCAGACCCAGAGTTATTCAGGAGGAAGCAGAATGACAAGGCCAAGCACATTGCCAAAGAAATTCTAGTTTTAAGGTATGTACTTGAATTGAATGACCCTTTAAGAATCCTTCCAATAGAGTCTATGTTGAATTGTCACCTGGCCTATAGAACTACTTCTGGGATTTTAGAACTGATGTCCACCCTTAACCCAGTACTGCTACTGTCACAAATCCTGGGTTATTGTTATTACCTTTGTAAGTTGGAAGTCTCCTACAGTAGCAACATCACCTGGAAACTTGCACATACACCTCCCCACTGAAGCAGAGACTCTAGGGCTCAGCAATCTGTGTTTGAACAGATTAGCCCTCCAGGGTAGTCTCATGTGGGAGAAAGTTGAAATATCACTGATTTGGAGAAACAGAATCCTATGGAAGTCAGGTGGCTTGCCTAAGGTGATCCAGTCTAGCTGAGGAAAGAAACCTGGCTCCTATAACTGTCATCTTTTTTCTTTTTTAGGCTCAAATGACCTTCTGGAGCACATTGTTTTTTCCTGGAAAGGGCAACCATTTAAAATCTACCCTAAAGACATACTCACACATGTTTAACATTTAGGATTATTTATGGAGCCTTGCTGGCAAACACGGAGAAGGCAATGGCACCCCACTCCAGTACTTTTGCCTGGAAAATCCCATGGATGGAGGAACCTGGTAGGCTGTAGTCCATGGGGTCGCTAGAGTCGGACACGACTGAGCGACTTCACTTTCACTTTTCACTTTCATGCATTGGAGAAGGAAATGGCAACCCACTCCAGTGTTCTTGCTTGGAGAATCCCAGGGACAGGGAAGCCTGGTGGGCTGCCGTCTATGGGGTCGCACAGAGTCGGACACGACTGATGCAACTTAGCAGCAGCAGCAGCAGTTGGCAAACAATTGGACACAATGTCAATATCCACAAGGAGAGGAATGGCTAAATAAATGTCATAGATTTCAATGATAAAGTTAAAAGGAATCTGTCCGAGCTATAGAACACCATGGATTTATCTCTAATACCTATTGTTAAATAGGAAAGCAAGTTGCCAAATGGTATAAAGTGTGATTCAAGTTAAGCTGAAAATTTAGGGGTTTTTCTTTTCTCAGTTCGTTTTTCTCCTGGTATTTGTGTGTGGGAGGGGGGTGGGTGTATTCTGAAAGGATAAAACTACCCTGAAAATAATAATGGCTACTCTAGAGAGGGGACATAATGTGGATACTGGGAAATGGAATTAGAGATGCAGGAAGAAAGACTTTATCCTAACATACAATATTTTAAACTTTTAAAGAAAAAGGTATTCATATACTATTTTTACAATTTGAAAATTAAATTTCAAATATTAAGTAAAAATTGTTATGATTTCATTACAATGGGCCCAAATCCTGGTCAAATATTGATTTGACCAGGTTTGATTAATATCTCCTCTATCTAAGTAGAAACATTCTTAATCATATGGCAAAACAGTATCAATTCTTTTCATATTTTAAAATATCCCCTGAGGAACCCTAAATTTCTATCAGTGACCACCCAGATCGTCTACTCAGACACCCAAAATACAGGACAATTATCTAAACAATTCAATCCATAAAAATAATTTTCTATATTGTCTAATAATATAGATAATAGAGGAAACTGAGCTATTTTGGCCTGGATAATTTGGTAATTATCCCCAATTGCCCATTTCCCTTTAGTGTATATAAAAATCCAGATTTAGTTTATTAACTTCTTTCCCATATTTACCATAAGTCCCTTTTATTTTAATTTTTTCCCTTCATGTTTTGCCTTTAATAAAGAGAGAACAGCTGGCCACCATCTGCTACCAAAAAAAAAAGTCATTATACCCATTATATCCTTAGGAAGACTCTTCAAATTTGGCCTTGCGATAAAAGTCACATTGATCTGTGTTACTAGACTGTGGAAGTCCTGAGATTGTAAATTCTAATTCAGTATTACTATAGCACTTGGTGCACACAATAGGTGCTTAATAAATGTTTCTGATGCTGTTGCTGTCTCCTAATCCAGCTCTAAATGGGAGGCTTTCTAAAGAAAAAAGAACAGAATTAGAGATTGTGTCCGAGTTTATTCACAAATTAATTTGTAATAGAAAGTTAAAATTTAAACTGATCATTCTATTTCACCACTAGTAAAATTATTAATTTTTTTTTCTGCCTGAATTCTACTGACTTTGCAATGATTATTTGGATGTGTTCAACTGTGTCATTTATGTATTTTAAGGATGGGCTTTGAAACCAGACTGATTCTCATTTCACGTCCTGACTGTACCATACACTATCTGTGTGATGACTTTAACCAGTTTCCTCATCTGTAAAACTGGAATAATTTCATCTATTTGGGGGCTAGTGGTAAATGTAGGATGCATATGTAAAGCACTGACAGGAAGCCTGGCTTAAGCAAGTGGTCAATAAATGCCCGTCTCTCCTTTCTTCTCTTCCTTTCTTTGACAAAAACGCATTTTTCTCCTCTTCAACTCAAATGTCTATGACAAAGCAGCTAGCAATCTTTCCTCTGAGTCATCCCTAAAACAAGGTTTTTAGGGTTGGGCTGATACGTACCATAAAGTGAACAGAACACACTAGAACAAGAATGACTGAGAGGTCAGTTGACGGACTGGGCAGTGGTTTGCAAGAGCACCGTATGAAAGGGAACTACAAAGCCCCATCTGGGCTCTGGAGGAAATGTGCCTTGACTGAGAAGCCAGGTCTGCAGCTGGGGCTGGAGAGTCAGTGGCGCTCATTTGCCATCTCTGTGCCAGGAGGTTTCCTTTCATACTCCTCCTCTTCTTCCCTTTGTTCATTATTTTCTTCATTATTTTTTCTTTCTGCTACTTCATCATTATCATCCAACAGAAGCCAGTTCACTGGAAATTTGTTTTAAGGAATCTCCAAGCAGGAACATAGAGTTTTAATTTAGCCTCTGATTTTCATAGAATAAGCTGGGCAGCCAATCTAGAAGTCTAGGGTGGCAGTCTTTTCAACTGCAGTGATACTGTCTAACATCTTAATAGCATCTTTCTTCTGGTTTTCCTTTATTATTTCTTTATATACTGTTTACATAGCTGTTCCCAGTGTTTCTTTTTCTACTTGGGTTCCTCCCTATCACTGAATTAGCTCATGAGGCTGCACACAGAGCAGACACTAAGGGAAGCAAGAAAGATAGCCTGGGCTTATTACTTTATTCAAATTCATCCAGCCGCTTAGTCATTCATCCACTCCTTTATTTAATTAATAAACATTAGATTTCTTTTCTGTGACAAGCATTATTAGTGGCTCACCCATTTCCATTCCCACTTCTTCCTAGCTCACAGAGAACCAATTTTTCTTTGGGTCATGATGCGCCCAGCCCCAGTCCTGGTCCTCACTTTCTAAGCCCATCTTTGTAGCTAGAAAGGGTCATTTGACTCAGTTCAGGCCAATGAGAGGTTATGTGAAGTGGTTTCTGGGGAAATGTTTTCTTTCCCAATAAAAGCTGGACAAATGTGACTGACTTAGCCATTCATCCTGCCCCTTCCCTTTCTTCCAGCCTTGAATGCAGACGTAATGCCTGGAGAGGAAGTAGCCACACTGTGGCCATGAGACACTAAGCCAATCCATGCACTAAAGATGGTAAAAAGGAATTAAAGGAGGTCAGAAGATATTCAGGGCCCTGATGACATCACTGAACAGCTAATCTAACATTAAAAATACCTTACCTATCAATTTCTTTTTGTGAGAAACCAATAAACAAATAAATCTCTTTGGCAATAGTTCTCAATATGGGCAATTTTGCTCCCCAGGGGACATTTGCCAATATTTGGAGACAAGTTTTATTGTCACTACTTGGAATGCAAGCTATTGGTATCTTAATAGGTAGAAGCCAGGGATGCTGCTATACATCTTATAAGGCACAGGGATACCTTCTGCAACAAAGAATTACCTGGTCCAAAATGTCAGCAGTGCTGAGACTGAGAAACTCTGGGTTAAGCCACCAAAAATAGTTGCTTGCTTGTTATTCATAGTCAAATGCATTGCTGACTGATAAGAGTCCTTTAACTGGGAAATATTAAATATACACCATGGGCCAGTCATCATATAATACAAGACACTAGAGATTTAAGAAATGAGTACAGTCAAGGATCAAAGTTCAAATATGAAAGACTTGAAAACCAAGGTTAATTCCAAATATGTATGGATGCCTAGAGTTGCTCCAGACCATCCACTGGAAAAAATATCTGGATCTCAAAGGATTGCTCTAGAATCTGAGAAAGTCAATTGGTCAACTCTGGAGATGTCCACAGTGTAGACTTTTATGGCTCTTCTCTCTCAGAGTAAAAACTGAAATAGAACGAAGGCTTTGTTAAGGAAATATTAAATCATAGCAATAATTTTGCAGTATAAAAGGGAAGAAGCAGCTTTCTTGAGCAAACTAATTACTAAAGACTATTCTTAGAGCACAAAGAGAGGCCAGGAGAGAGACTCTGACAAAGAAAAGTGACATCCAACATAGTCCCACATGGGACAAGACTATCATGACCTATACTGATGAGGATCAGAGAAAAGTGTCCAAAATGCTAGAAGATGAACTCAAACTAGGCCAGAACAGATTGAGTTTTTTTTAATCCCTTGGTTAAGTAGAGCTGGAAACTGTTATCAGAAACCTGCTGTATGGTAGAGCTGTGGTTCAAAAAACAAATACCTTCCCAAACAAAAAGCAGACTATGCTTAGCTTAACTTAGTAAACTGTATATAGTTCTCATTCCAGTGTTAACATTGTTATTATCAACAAAAGTTATATTCGTCTTAGAAAATTTCTAAACTAAAGACATCCTCCAGGGACTTCCCTGATGGATCTAGTGGCTAAGACTCCATGCTTCCAATGAAGGGGGCCTGAGTCTGAGCTCTGGTCAGGGAGCTAGATCCCACATGCCACAACATGCTCCAACTAAGACCAGGTGCAGTTAAATACATAAATAATAAGTAAAACAAACAAACAAACGAACAAAAACTCCTCTAGCTATCCATGTTGGGGTGAGCTTTTCTGTACTGTTACAGTTGATTCCAAGATGGCATGGTCAAACAAGGGGTAATGAATGCTTATTCTTTTAGCCTATCCATCTTTCTCCTCTCCTTCCTTTAACAGAGCCCCTCAGACCATGGTTCACATAGGGCAGACCTCCATCCCCTGGCACTTGGCTGAAGACTCTACCAATTAAACACCAGCAGGTGACCCAAGGTGGGACAACAAGAGTGTTCCTTGAATGGGAAGTCTCAGGAACTTGCTTGCGGCTGACGTTGCTAAACCTTTAGGATGCTTCCTACAGAAGCTTCCAGGGACCATCTTTGTGAACACATGGCAAAGAACTGCCTACCTGACAAAAAACTCAAAAGAGGGACAGCAAAGTTGGTGAAAAGAAAAGACAATGGCTTGGTAAAATTGCTGGATGACCTGGATCCAGACATATCTTTGAACTTTCTAGTTATGTAGCCACTATATCATCCCCTTTTAAATTTTGCTTCAACTCATTTGAGCTTCAGTCACTTGTTATTAAAAGATTCCTGACGAATACACCGGGTAAGCAGCCTTCTTTAACAGGCTATTGCCTTAATAGGGCATATGCTGTGCTGGTTAGGGAGCTCTAACTGATTCTTTCTTTTCTGGAATGTGAGCCGAGAGGTGAGAAGATGAGAAAAGAGTCTAGAAATCCAGGCAGAAGCCAGACAGAGAATCTTCCTTGTCCTGTGAAGTTTGTCTTTTCTTTGGGGGTGGTGCAGGGGGGGTGGGAGGCGGGGAAGATCAGTGTTTATTGTAGAGAGAAGTAAGACAAATTAGTTTAAATGCTACTTTTTTTAGTGTATTAAACTCTAATAATTCAAGCTGGGTTAGAAACTTTTTATTAACTTATTACGGTTTCTTACCTTTTCTTGACAAAGAGCTACTTAGCACTTACCTAAACTCTTATGCTCTAACAATCTAGATGCTACTTTTTACAATGACAAGCCAAACTTAACCTCAACAAAGCCAGCTCCTGTCATGCATTTTAAAACTGCGAGGGCCAGAGTCAACCAAGAGGTGATAAAAGAAGGTAGTAATGAAGAGGAAGGAATAAGAGTTTGCTTCAATTCAGTAAATATTTATTAAACACCTAATGTGTATCAGGCACAGTGCTGGCCAGTACAGATACGAAGTGAGCTGGAAAACACCCCTGGATCCCAGGTGGTGAATGTCAAGGCAAGATCCCAGCAGCCAGTTTCCACCTCACTGTAGTAAGCGCTACTAGTGAAGCTCATCACAGTCTCCAAACCTAGCCTGGGGGGAGCAAGGAGGAGATAGTGCCTGTTCAAAGTCTGAAGGAGTAAGCAGAGGTTAGATGGGTTAACCTTTCAGGTTAACCTGAAAACAGCAATCACAGAAAACCAACCAGGCTGATCACGTGGACCACAGTCTTGTCTAACTCAAGGAAACTATGAGCCAGGCCACGTACAGCCACCCAAGACGGACGGGTCACAGTGGAGAGTTATGACAAAATGTGGTCCGCTGGAGAAGGGAATGGTAAACCACTTCAGTATTCTTGCCTTGAGAACCCCATGAACAGTATGCAAAGGCAAAATGATAGGATACTGAAAGAGAAACTCCCCAAGTCAGTAGGTGCCCAATATGCTACTGGATATTAGTGGAGAAATAACTCCAGAAAGAATGAAGGGATGGACCAAAGCAAAACCAAAACCCAGTTGTGGATGTGACTGGTGATGAAAGTAAAGTCCAATGCTGTAAAGAGCAATATTTCATAGGAACCTGGAATGTTAGGTCCATGAAATAAGGCAAATTGGAAATGGTCAAATGAGTGATAGCAAGAGTGAACATCGACATTTTAGGAATCAGCGAACTAAAATGGACTGGAATGGGTGAATTTAATGGTCAGATGACCATTATATCTACTACTGTGGGCAAGAATCCCTTAGAAGAAATGGAGTAGCCATCATAGTAAAAAAAAAGAGTCTGAAATGCAGTACTTGGATGCAATCTCAAAAATGACAGAATGATCTCTGTTCGTTTCCAAGGCAAACCATTCAATATCACAGTAATCCAAGTCTATGCCTCAACCAGTAATGCTGAAGAAGCTGAGGTTGAATGGCTCTATGAAGATCTACAAGACCTTTTAGAACTAACACCCAAAAAGATGTCCTTTTCATTATAGGGGACTGGAATGCAAAAGTAGGAAGTCAAAAGACAGCTGGAGTAACAGGCAAATTTGGTCTTGGAATACAGAATGAAGCAGGGCAAAGGCTAATAGAGTTTTGCCAAGAAAATGCACTGGTCATAGCAAACACCATCTTCCAACAACACAAGAGAAGATTCTACACATGGACATCACCAGATGGTCAATACCAAAATCAGACTGATTATATTCTTTGCAGCCAAAGATGGAGAAGTTATATACAGGCAGCAAAAACAAGACTGGGAGCTGACTGTGGCACAGACCATGAACTCCTTTTTCCAAATTCAGACTTAAACTGAAGAAAGTAGGGAAAACCAATAAACTATTCAGGTATGACTTAAATCAAATCTCTTACAATTATACAGTGGAATTGAGAAATATAGATTCAAGGGATTAGATCTAATAGAGTGCCTGAAGAACTACACATGGAGATTCCTGACATTGTACAGGAGGCAGGGATCAAGACCATCCCCAAGGAAAAGAAATGCAAAAAGGCAAAATGGGTCTGAGGAGGCCTTACAAATAGCTGTGAAAAGAAGAAAAGCAAAATGCGAAGGAGGAAAAGAAAGATATTCCCATTTGAATGCAGAGTTCCAAAGATTAGCAAGGAGAGATAAGAAAGGCTTCCGGTGATCAATGCAAAGAAATACAAGAAAACGATAAAATGGGAAGGAATAGAGATCTCTTCAAGAAAAATAAGATACCAAGGGAATATTTCATGCAAAGATGAGCACAATAAAGGACAGAAATGGTATGGACCTAACAGAAGCAGAGGAGAAGGCAATGGCACCCCACTCCAGTACTCTTGCCTGGAAAATCCCATGGATGGAGGAGCCTGATGGGCTGCAGTCCATGGGATTGCTAAAGAATCAGACACGACTGAGCAACTTCACTTTCACTTTTCACTTTCATGCGTTGGAGAAGGAAATGGCAACCCACTCCAGTGTTCTTGCCTGGAGAATCCCAGGGACAGCAGAGCCTGGTGGGCTGCCATCTATGGGGTCACACAGAGTCGGACACGACTGAAGCGACTTAGCAGCAGCAGCAACAGAAGCAGAAGATATTAAGAAGAGGTGGCAAGAATACACAGAACTATACAAAAAAGATCTTAATGACCCAGATAATCATGATGGTGTGATCACTCACCTAGAGCCAGACATCTTGGAGGATGAAATCAAGTGGGCCTTAGGAAGCATCACTATGAACACAGCTAGTGGAGGTGATGGAATTCCAGTTGAGCTATTTCAAATCCTAAAAGATGATGCTGTGAAAGTGCTGCACTCAATATGCTAGCAAATACGGAGAACTCAGCAGCAGCCACAGGACTGGAAAATGTCAGTTTTCATTCCAATCCCAAAGAAACGCAATGCCAAAGAATGCTCAAACTATTGCACAATTGCATTCATCTCACACGCTAGTAAAGTAATGCTCAAAATTTTCCAAGCCAGGCTTCAACAGTACGTGAACCGTGAACTTCCAGATAGTCAAGCTGGATTTAGAAAAGGCCAAAGGAAGCAGAGATCAAATTTCCAACATCTGTTGGATCATCGAAAAAGCAAGAGAGTTCCAGAAAAACATCTACTTCTGCTTTATTGACTACGCCAAACCTTTGAGTGTGTGGATCACAACAAACTTTGGAAAACTCCTAAAGAGATGGGAATACCAGACCACCTTATGTGCCTCCTGCCTCCTGAGAAATCTGTATGCAGGTCAAGAAGCAATAGTTAGAACTGGACATGGAAAAACAGATTGGTTCCAAATCAGGAAAGGAGTATGTCAAGGCTATATATTGTCACCCTGCTTATTTAACTTATATGCAGAGTACATCATGCGAAAAATACATCATGAAAATAGTATATCTGATTCTAGTATCCAGAATATATAAAAATCAACAATTAAATGGGTAAAGGATCTGAATAAACATTTCTTTGGACGAAATATTATAAATGATCAGTAAGCATATGAAAAGATGCTCAGATTAGATAGCAGTGAGTTGCACAACTCATGAATATACTAAAACCATAGAATTGTGCACTTTAAAAGGTGATTTTATCATATATGAATTATATCTCAAGCTGTTGCTATTATTATTAAAAGACCTTGGGAGAAAGGATGGGAGATTAATAAAGCCTTGGGAGAAGGGATCAGGAAATTCCCAAAGGAATCTTTTTGATAAACCTTAGCTGGTAAAGTTGACAGGACTTTTGATGGACTGTTTGAAGAGAATGAGAAGATAGAGGTTACACCTAGCTTTCTGAAGGACAGGAAGTAGAGGAATAGAAGGAAGAAGGAGAAGATACCAGGGCACCATGGGTTTCTCATGCAATCATGAGAAAATTGGAAGTTGCTAATGAAAGAGAATGCTCAAACTACTGCACAATTGCACTCATTTCACACGCCAGTAAAGTAATGCTCAAAATTCTCCAAGCCAGGCTTCAGCAATATGTGAACCATGAACTTCCAGATGTTCAAGGTGGTTTTAGAAAAGGTAGAGGAGCCAGAGATCAAATTGCCAACATCCGCTGGATCATGGAAAAAGCAAGAGAGTTCCAGAAAAACATCTATTTCTGCTTTATTGACCATGCCAAAGCCTTTGACAGTGTGGATCACAATAAACTGTGGAAAATTCTGAAAGAGATGGGAATACAAGACCACCTGACCTGCCTCTTGAGAAACCTGTATGTAGGTCAGGAAGCAACAGTTAGAACTGGACATGGAACAACAGACTGGTTCCAAATAGGAAAAGGAGTACGTCAAGGCTGTATATTGTCACCCTGCTTATTTAACTTCTATGCAGAGTACATCATGAGAAACGCTGGGCTGGAAGAAGCACAAGCTGGAATCAAGACTGCCAGGAGAAATATCAATAACCTCAGGTATGCAGATGACACCACCCTTATGGCAGAAAGTAAAGAGGAACTAAAAAGCCTCTTGGTGAAAGTGAAAGAGGAGAGTGAAAAAGTTGGCTTAAAACTGAACATTCAGAAAACGAAGATCATGGCATCTGGTCCCATCACTTCATGGGAAATAGATGGGGAAACAGTGGAAACAGTGTCAGACTTTATTTTTTGGGGCTCCAGAATCACTGCAGATGGTGACTGCAGCCATGAAATTAAAAGACACTTACTCCTTGGAAGGAAAGTTATGACCAAACTAGATAGCATATTCAAAAGCAGAGACATTACTTTGCCAACAAAGGTCCATCTAGTCATGGCTATGGTTTTTCCATTAGTCATGTATGGATGTGAGAGTTGGACTGTGAAGAAAGCTGAGCGCTGAAGAATTGATGCTTTTGAACTGGGGTGTTGGAGAAGACTCTTGAGAGTCCCTTGGACTGCAAGGAGGCCCAACCTGTCCATTCTGAAGGAGATCAGCTCTGGGATTTCTTTGGAAGGAATGATGCTAAAGCTGAAACTCCAGTACTTTGGCCACCTCATGCGAAGAGTTAACTCATTGGAAAAGACTCTGATGCTGGGAGGGATTGGGGGCAGGAGGAGACAGGTACGACAGAGGATGAAATGGCTGAATGGCATCACCGACTTGATGGACGTGAGTTTGAGTGAACTCCGGGAGTTGGTGTTGGACAGGGAGGCCTGGTGTGCTGCAATTCATGGGGTCGCAAAGAGTCGGACATGACTGAGCGACTAAACTGAACTGAACTGAAAGACCGAGAAGATGGCAAAAGTTTCACTTTGTTCAACAGACACTGATTTAACAATTATTATGAACTGAGTCCTGGGAGATGCAGTTCTCCGTCCTGTGAGCTAAACCAGGAGAGGTGGGCCTTTCTGGAAAACTTAGAGGCTAAGGCCCAGGAATCCACATGTAATCTCTGAAAATCTTTAGGATGTGGACTCTGTGTATTCCTGATTTCTTATCATGCAGATGATGAAACATCCTCTATGGAAATATTAGGTTACTTGCCAAATACTCTATCTAAGAGGAGACTAGAACTTCAATCTTATCACTAAATTATACTATTTTCTACAATAGTTTAGTAAACAAACTATAAGACTTTGAACTGAATATGCTGTACTATCCTTTAGACATTTGCCAGAACACATCCAAGTATGTGCATCATACACGTGTGTCTCAGAGCAGACCTTCTGCTGGACCATGCTTCAGAGTCCACTGACCATGAAGCCAACAAGCATTCATAGATCTTTCCTGTGATAGCTCAACAGTAGGACTTCCAGGAGGTCTCAGCTGCCTGCCCAGTACTGTCAGGCAGCCTTCTTCAAGCCTACCTGAGAATAGATGAATGCTTCCGACCCACCTGGCCCCACTCTTGAGAGGGTGTTGAAAATAGCCCTTTTCTTGAAGGTGCCACGAGTAGAAAACTGGAAGGGCATTTCTAAGTCATTTTGCCAGGAAATTCAAGGATGCGGAGGCAAGGAAACATTTTAGCTTTGGCCAAGTCTGCAGACATGGGTGACTTGGGAAAGTCCTTCCTCATTTTCGAACCAGACAACATAATCCTCAAAACACTGCCTTTCAGGTGTGTGCAAGTCAGGATTTCAGTCCCGAGTGCCAGAAAACACAAAAGGTAAAGAGTAACACTAAACAAGTCTTTATCTTTTATTTACTGCCACCTGATAAGCCCTGCCTTTGATTGTTTTGTCTGCATATTTCCTGCTAAGAGTTTACAAAACAGCACTCCTGAACAGGAAGATAAGAGGCACCCCTATTTGTTGAATAACATCAAGGGGGGAAACTGCTAACTCATCCATTTTGTTGTTAAGTTGCTCAAAAGGATCAAAATACCAATTAACTTGCTGGCTCAGAAATCTCTGATACCCTCAGATTTACTGACATTTTGAAACTCCTGTTCATACTTGCCTACTGGCTTTCTGATTATGAACAAAGAAGTGCCAATCTGTTTAGCATTTGACCTGTTTTCTTAAATATTTTTTATGTATTCAACTCTTGGTAGCTAAAAATACTTGACTAGTCACATTCATGAGCTAAAATCATCTTTTTTTTTGTTTGTTCCACCTCCAAATTTAAGATGAAAAAAGAGGCTCAAAGATACTTCCTTTTAAAAAGCCATTTCATTCTTATTTTTAATTTAACAGCTCTCATTGCCAAAAGCTCTTTTTGCTCTTTCATCTGCATGGAATTTAGTGGCATTGGGAAGATCCAATGAAGTGACCTGCCGTATTAGGATCCATTCTTCCCTGAGGAAAAGTTGGAAAAATGACCTTGGGCAGAAGTTTCAGCACGGTGGTGAAAAGAAACTAAAGATGGTTGGTGGGGTACAGCAGATTTTATAATAATTTTAATTTTCCTCTCTGGATATTCTCAGATAATAATGCTTCTCAAAGATTCTCTGTTGTTATTCTTATTTCTTCACAGAAAGTTTTGTGAAAATTCTACCTATAATCACATGTATATGTAAGACATACCTATGGCAGCTGTTCAGAAAAGAGCAACATTTCACTCTTAGGTAAAGGCAGTTTCTGGGTTTAGGAAGCTCTACAGCAATTTCTGCAGCAAACTTTTATTGAATGGAGTAGACTGAAGAGATTAAAACTGTGGCTGATGTAGCCAGACTCCTTGGGTTCAAATTTTGGTCCTATCATTTATTAGCATTGGACTTTGGTAAAATCACTTACTTTCCTTCTGTGCTTCAATTTCCTCATCTGTAAAATGGGGATAATAATAAAGCCTAGCTTATGGGGCTGCTGTATGGATCAAAAGGAGATTACACATTTGGGACATTTTCGGTGCTATGTAGATGTTAGCTATCCTATTAAATTGTGCCAGATCCTGACAAAGGAGTGGGTGTTGTGTGCATTTACATTTGCCAGAATCTTGAGCCATTCATGGAAGAATACTTCCATTACAGCAAAAAAAAAAAAAAAAAAAATCTGGAGATTTTGAAACCTAAGGTTTATATATATGTTTATATATAACACATATTATATATATGTTTATCTATAACACAAAAATACCTAAAGACATTTGTATTTTTCAGATGTGATAAGAAGAGGGGCTTCCCTAGTGGCTCAGACAGTAAAGAATTAGCCTGGAATGCATGTGAACCAGATTCGATCCCTGGGTCAGGAAGATCCTGTGGAAGAGGGCATGGCACCCAACTAAAGTATTCTTGCCTGGAAAATCCAATGGACAGAAGAGCCTGGCAGACTACAGTCCACCAGCTCGCAAAGAGCCAGGCAGACCACTTTACCAGCATCCTGAGAAATCTGTATGCAGGTCAAGAAGCAACAGTTAGAGCCGGACATGGAACAACAGACTGGTTCCAAATTGGGACAGGAGTACATCAAAGCTGTGTATTGTCACCCTGCTTATTTAACTTATATGCAGAGTACATCATGGAAAATGTCAGGCTGGATAAAGCACAAGATGGAATCAAGATTGCCAGGAGAAATATCAATAACCTCAGATATATAGATGACATCACTCTTATGGCAGAAAGTGAAGAGAAACTGAAGGTCCTCTTGATGAAAGTGAAAGAGGAAAGTGAAAGAACTGGCGTAAAGCTCAACATTCAGACTAAGATCATGGCATCTGGTCCCATCAGTTCATGGCAAATAGATGGGGAAACAATGGAAACAATGACAGACTTTAAATCAAAATTGTGGGCTCCAAAATCACTGCAGATGGTGACTGCAGCCATGAAATCAAAAGGCGCTTGCTCCTTGGGAGAAAAGCTATGACAAACCTAGACAGCATATTAAAAAGCAGAGACATTACTTTGTCCACAAAGGTCCATCTAGTCAAAGCTATGGTTTTTCCAGGAGTCATGTATGGATGTGAGAGCTGGACCATAAAGAAATCTGAGTGCCAAAAAAAAAAGAAAGCTGAGTGCCAAAGAATTGATGCTTTTGAACTGTGGCATTGGAGAAGACTCTTGGGAGTCCCTTGGACTGCAAGGAGATCAAACCAGTCAGTCCTAAAGGAAATCAGTCCTGAATATTCATTGGAAAGACTGATGATGAAGTAGAAGCTCCCATACTTTGGCCATTTGATGCAAAGAACTGACCATTGTAAAAGACCCTGATGCTGGGAAAGATGGAAGGCAGGAGGAGAAGGGGATGACAGAAGATGAGATGGTTGGATGGCATCACTGACTTCATGGACATAAGTTTGAGCAAGCTCCAGGAGTTGGTGTTGGACAAGGAAGCCTGGCGTGCTGCAGTCCATGGGGTGGCAAAGAGTTGGACACAACTGAGTGACTGAATTGAACTGATCAGAAGGGAGCTTAATTTGTCTTCCAGACGACTGTAATTCAGTTGGAGTACAACAGAAACAACATTTAAGCAAGTAAATGGCAGCTGGAAAGTCTTCCCTGGTGGTTCAGTGGTAAAGAATCCACCTGCCAATGCAGGAGACGATGGCTCCACCACTGGGTTGGGAAAATCTCCTGGACTAGGAAATGGCAACCCACTCTAGTATTCTCGCATGGGAAATCCCATGGACAGAGGAGCCTGGCAGAGTCCACGGGGTTCCAAAAGAGTCGAACACAACTTAACGACTAAAGAACAAACTAGCCAATCACGTGTTTGGAGGCAAGAGGGCTGGGGATGATCCCAGGGGACAGAATAGCTTTGGCACAGTTATGTTTAATATAATGTATTTCCCAAAATACCAGCCTGACCTTTTCACAAACTCCTCGAAGAGGATGCGGTGAGAATACCCCTGCTGGCGGATGCTGACTGTCTCTAGGATGCCCGTGGAGCGGAGCTGGGCCCGCACTTTGTCTGTGGAGAACTTCAGGGCCTCTCGGTCATCATTGGGCTTGATGCAGCGTACAAAGTGGGGCTGTCCCACCACCATTTTAGAGAGCAGATCCATCAGAGAATACTACCAGGGGAAAAAATGCACAAGAAGTGAGGTTACCAAAATCATAATGGATAATTACAACAGTGGCTGGCCCAGGCTTCCAGGGCAGTTTGTCACCTTGTAAACAACTCATGGAACCTTTGAGGCTAAACAAGAATTCAGCAAAAAGAAATAACAATATAAGTTCTGACTTATATTGTTCTGTACTTATAGCTGCCTGTGGATTTTCTTTAAACATTACCTAGGGCCAAGCAATATCCCACTTGGCAGAAACTCAGCCATCTAAGAATTTGCTTAGATTATCCCATAACTCTGTTGCCAGAACTAGCTTGTCTCTGATATTTCACGGTGATGCTCCATCAACTGTATCTGTAATTTCAAAGGTCCAGCTTTCAGGGAAGGGGTCAGTTGCCTCCTTAACCTAACAATCACCAGAAAGTCTAAAGCAAAATGAGAAGAATAAAGAGGGCAAAGAAAACAAGAAAACTGGACGGTAAAAGGAGATTCTAATGAAGATAAATTAACATACACCAAATGGTTGTACAGAGAGCAGAAAGAGCACATGGAAAACTAGGGGTGCTCTCTGTTTCTCACAGACATTCACAGCAGCAGTTCTTCTTTTGGACATGTCTTTGGGGCAATTACAAGCCACACATAAAATCAGTCCCATTATTTCATAATTTTACCTGCTACTGATCCAAAATGGTGTTAACCTAGCTTGGCAATGTGCCATTTTTTTTAGCATTTGGGGACTAGTATTTTGAGGACACCCAATTGTTTGTTATGGATATGCTTCTGAAAAGTGCATGCCAATGGCTTCTTCTGCTGAAAGAGGGACTCTAGGATCTTGAGGATAACCTTATAGTTAGAGCCTTCAAATCCCATACATGCAGAAACTAGGAGAGTATAATCAAACCACTAAGGGGATCAGGATAAGAAATAAATGGCAATTAGAAATGTCCAACCATAAGTGATGAAACAGGGGCTGAAAACCTACCTGTTGGAGAAGCTGTAGCAGGCATCACTACATTGATGGAACGCTGGACCCAAAGACCTCTAGGTCCCTACAATCCATACAGAGGCCCATTCTAGTCTACCTCTAAAGCACAGGTCAGACTTCTTGGCTCTAGGTCCTTCTTGAACCCACTAGCTTTGGGTGGAACCTTCTTTCCATGATGCTGGCTCCCAGGCCCACCCTCCAGCCTGCCTGGCAACTCCAGCTCATGATCCACTTGACTTACTATCCCTGCCAAGTCCCTTACTTTGGCAACCCCACCTTACAACCTTATGCTGTTGTCCCTGGTTTCAGTAGTTCTGTCTTTGGACTAACAGCATCTCCATCGTGAAGTTGCCTGGACCTCAGTTCCCCATGGTCAGTGATCTCTAATGGGTTCCCAATCCCAGTGCTTCATAATTTGAAAATAAACAAATCTGTGCAAATCAGTACAAAGTGACAGTCTCTTATCTTTCCTCTCTAATGCGCATTTGACAGAGTCCTTATGGAGACAACATTTTTACTCAAAAGAATCATTCACCAGGTAAAAATATCAGGAATTGGGGTAACAGAGATGGGAAATAATTGTGCTCAGGCAAATGGCTCTTGCAATGGGTCAATTCAGTCTAGGAAAATAAAGTTGAAGCTAAGACATATTTTCTCATGAACTTGATAAGCCTCCTTCTGGAATTTTATTAACTACTTTACTTCTCAGTAAATATACTGGGAAAGTGGCTGACTCCAGTAGCTTTAAGGCCAAGAAGCAGCTGAAACACTAACAGAATCAGCACATTCAGTGGACTATGTGCCAGTGGCAGAGGGCCCTTTGTAGACACTTGTGGTCTCACGCTGTACTCAAGGGTGGGTTCCCTGTTATAATTCTCCTTTCCCTACACCTCCATCTTTCCTAACTGACTCTGAGCTTTGCTCTTGTTTCAGTGACTCTGTGGTATCTAGGCCTCTTGTGCGAAGGGCTGACTCATCTTTTCTGAAAACAGGCAGAGAAGAGATCAAGAAGACTCCTTACCCGAAAGTAAGAAGCCATGGTTTGCCCCTTCATGTTGGTGGTTTCTTCCGGATGCCGTATCACCTCCAGAGTGTCCACCTGGAACATAAGCAGAGACAGTGGTTTGGGTATAGAGACAGCTTATTTTCTGACATTTCCCAAAATGTGAAAGGCTATTTGATCAAATACCTGAGGGGCCTTGATGTTTATGATGTAATAGTACATACTCATTTAAAGACATCTTAAAGAAAAACAGAATTTACACCGTTCTACTTATTTGACAACGACCACACTCTGTGATATACTATATGGTCTCAGTACAAACCCCAACCATGTTCTTCCTGTATTTCTCCACATTCTGCTGGGCCCTTATTTAGTTCTCCAAAAATGTCATATGAGACCATGCTATTTTTAAAAAGAAAACTGGGTAATAACATATGAAGCTGGGCAATTTCAAAGTGAAAGTGAAGCCACTCAGTCGTGTCCGACTCTTTGTGACCCCATGGACTGTAGCCTACCAGGCTCCTCAGTCCATGGAATTTTCCAGACATGAATACTGGAGTGGGTTGCCATTTCCTTCTCCAGTGGATCTTCCCGACCCAGGGATCAAACCCGGGTCTCCCACATTGCAGGCAGACACTTTACTGTCTGAGCTGTGAAAGTCGCTCAGGCATGTCTGACTCTTTGCGACCCCCATGGACAATACAGTCCATGGAATTCTCTAGGCCAGAATACTAGAGTGGGTAGCCTTTCCCTTCTGCAGGGGATCTTCCCAACCTGGAGAATTTTGGCCTGGAGGATTCAATGGACTGTATCATCCATGGGGTCGCAAAGAGTTGGACAAGACTGAGTGGCTTTCACTTGCACTGTAATTACAAAAACACAGACCCAAAGCCCAGGTTGCACCACAAGAGAATTAGTGAAATCCTAACTGCCTTCCTGCTATCAGACTCTGACCCTGCAACATCCCTCCTGCTGCCCACAGTTCCCACGTGTTCACTGTGGACCAGAGCTTAGAGTACACCTGTTCCCAAGCATCTGCCCCAAATACCTGGGCTGACTGGAAGAATTTATGAATGAAAACCACGGTAGCAAACAATTGCAGGCACCCTGTATTCCATCATTTTATCTCAATGATAAAATGCCTGCTTCTGTACACACAGAGCTGTTTGGTTTGCAGAGCATATGAGCAGCGTCTCAGTACCAGCCTCCGTGGTAGCCTCCCATCTGCTTGGAACAGGTGGCAGGGGTATGAAGCAGGAACATTTGAACTGGAAGACGCTGCTGTCAGCACGCATGTTCCACTCAGTGGACTGCTGCCCGGGCAGCTACCTCCCCGCAGGGTGAGGATGTCTGCAGCCTTGTTCAACAACAGTGAGAAGAGGCTACTTAGAAGGGACAGGGCCATGGGAGGTGGCTGAATAACGAGACTTATTCGAGGGGCATTTAGGAAACTGTTTGCAAAACTGAAGAAAACGCTTCAACTGGCTTGTATAAAGAAAACAGGTATGTTTAAGAAGGGGAATAAACAAGGAACTAAGTTTTCAAACTAGAAAAACAACCTAAATAGTGAGCAGGAATCTGAGGGTGTCTCTGAGCAAAGTGCCATGAGCGGGGGGCAGTGCAGCTTTCTTTTTCTAGGCTGCAGACTGGATCTGTTCCCAGAGCCATCGTTTCATCTGGATGTAGCTGAGCAACAGTATAACTGCCTGTAGCTGTTTTTGTTTTTTTAATGAGAAAGGAGGAAATGACAGCTCTGTGTTGAAAAGGAAGGTTGCTCTCACATAGAAAAGAAAAAACACAACATACCCACCCCACCTGCATAGGTCCGATGGCGCTACCTGCAGGGACCACACGGAAGCTTCCTTCCCTATCTCACCCTCACTAGGAGGACACAGCTCAGCATTGGTGAGATTTGGGGAAAGCTAATTTGGACTGAAGCAAGGAGGATCTTGGCTACGGTCTGCCTTTGGCCAAACTGTAAATTCTGACAGTTTTCCTAAACATTCTTTCTCCTTATTTTCTTTCTCCCCACCTGACTTTCATACACACACACAACTTTTGAGAATTTTTCCACTATTTCTTTTTATTCAGAGATCCTCCCTGAAGAACCACAGCTTGCTTTGAACTCTGCTTTTCCTCCTTCATTTCCCTCCCTTTTTATTCATATTAGCTGGCTAGTGCCAGCCCCTCAGGCTCTAATCCACTGTGAAAGGGCATCTGGGAAACTCATCCATATTTCTCTTATTAGTAGAATTTACCTGTTATCCTTCTTCAGAACATACAGCAGACCCTTGGCATTTGAGAATTTTAACAGTTTAGTGATTAGGAAAATCTTTGATGTATATTAATTCTGCTAAGATATAACTTTAAAAGTGTGATATATACTGTTTTCAAGATCAGTACCCATTCCCTGTAGCAAGTTGGAAAAATATAGAATGAAGCACCAGTTTGCAATCCAAGATACAGGGCTGGAAGTATTATTAACTTCCCAAAGCCTGTTATTTAAAAACCACTGCTGTGCGAACACACACACATGAGGTCAGTCAGTTCCCTTTCCTTTATTGCCATGTTTGATTCAGTTTTAGTAATCACCCAGCATGACTTCAAGTTCTGCTCTTTTACTCACATACAGAGTAACTCTTGGTTAGTAAAAACCTATTCTCCTACATATAACTTGGAAATGTTAATGCATGTCTATAGTTCACCACCTACATATCTAGTACTATATTTTAAAGAACAAATAACATACGATTGCGTTCCTTCTGATTTTAGAATTTGGAAAGGTCTTGGGTTGGTCAAGGGTCTCTTGGATTGGCAAAGGGTATTTGCATAGTTATGAAGTTCCCCTGTACATGGAATGGATCTAAAAGAGGGACTTGCACTTCGGACAAGGGACATACCAGAAGTTGCCTCTCTTGAACTTTTAAAGTAGGAGGACTTTGTCTGCATTGGGCCTGCCATGAACTCTGTGCTGTGCTGTGCTAAGTTGCGTCCAACTTTGTGACGCTATGGACTGGCTCCTCTGTCCATGGGATTTTCCAGGCAAGAATACTGGAGTGGGTTCCATGCCTTCCCTCCAGGGGATCTTCCTGAGGGATAGAACCTGCATCTCCAGCGGCTCCTGCATTGCAGGCAGTTTCTTTACTGCCGAGTCACCAGGGAAGCCCACCATGAACTCTGCTGCTGCTGCTAAGTCACTTCAGTCGTGTCCGACTCTGTGCGACCCCATAGACGGCAGTCCACCAGGCTCCCTTGTCCCTGGGATTCTCCAGGCAAGAACACTGGAGTGGGTTGCCATTTCCTTCTCCAATGCATGACAGTGAAAAGTGAAAATGAAGTTGCTCAGTCGTGTCTGACTCCTAGCAACCCCATGGACTACAGCCTACCAGGCTCCTCCGTCCATGGGATTTTCCAAGCAAGAGTACTGGAGTGGGGTGCCATTGCCTTCTCCGACCATGAACTCTACAGAACAGCAAAAAACTCAAAGCCAAAAGAAATGCAAAGGTTATTGTCTAAATTAAGAGCTTGTCTTTCTGAACTGATTTCGTTAATAGTTAAAGCTAAGTGTTAGTCGTTCAGTCATGTCAACTCTTTCGGACCCCATGGACTGTAGCCCACCAGGCTCCTCTGTCCATAGGATTCTCCAGGCAAGAATACTGGAATGGGTTGCCATTCCCTTCTCCAGGGGATCTCATCCACCCAGAAATAGAAACTAAGTATCCTGCATTGCAGGTTGATTCTTTACCATCTGAGCTACCCAGGAAGCCCCCAAGCAATGGTTTTAATTTAAAAAATAAAGTTTCTTAGAAATGATCCAGAAAGTAGATTCTATTGAAGCCATCATCTAGCAAACTGTTCTTTCCAAAAGCAGGGATTTCACAACAACAACAACAACAACAGTCTTTTCTGTAGATTCTTATAAATTTTTACCTCAGATAGGAGGAAAAAAGGTTGGGAGAGCTTCCAAGCCTCAGGGGGTTTGTGCTATAGGGCCCAGGGCTTGGAATTGGACACACTTGGTTCAAATTCTGGCTCCTGTGCTTAATAGCTATGTGGACTTTGACTTATTACCTTTCCAAAGTCTGTGTTACTTAAAAACCACTGTCTTGCACATGCGCACACACAGAAAAGGTCAGTCAGTTCCCCTTCCTTTATTACCATGTTTGATTCGGTTTTAGTTTAGTAATCCATGGGGTTGCAAAGAGTCAGACGTGACTTAGCAACTGAACAACAATAATCAATATTAAGGATGCTGGGTTTTTATTTGACGGAATAAGGTGAGTACTGAGCAACTTCACTTTCACTTTTATGCACTGGAGAAGGAAATGGCAACCCACTCCAGTGTTCTTGCCTGGAGAATCCCAGGGACAGGGGAGCCTGGTAGGCTGCTGTCTATGGGGTTGCACAGAGTCGGACACGACTGAGCGACTTCACTTTCACTTTTCACTCTCATGCATTGGAGAAGGAAATGGCAACCCACTCCAGTGTTCTTGCCTGGAGAATCCCAGGGACAAGGGAGCCTGGTGGACTGCCGTCTATGGGGTCGCACAGAGTCAGACACGACTAAAGTGACTTAGCAGCAAGGTGAGTACTAGCTCCCATGCAACATAGCAAGGAAATCTTTTTATTTATTGGCAGAGAAAATACTTCCAATGAAACCAATTTCAAAATGATCAGTATAACCAATATTCTGGATAAAAACATCGTCTGTCTAACCCAGTATACCCTTCTTCTACACCACCAATTGATATAACCATATAAGCCAACTGGAGCTAATCAAGCTTGCTTTGTCAAGAAAGCCCACATGACAAATGTCCTGCCTGATTCCTTGTGAGTAGTGCTAGTTAGCCTTCAAAATAGTCATGAATAAGCTTTACAGTTTGTGGTACAGACTCCAGGCCCATAGGAAATGAGCAAGCTTCCGTATACATATGCACTACACACATGGAATTTTAGATGGTTATCTAAACATGAGTAATAAAACATTTATTGTTTCCAATGTGAAATCACTATACTAAACACTTTGCCTACATTATGTCAATGAATTCTCAAAAGGCCACTATGAGGTAAACATCATTGTTACTACTATTCTACATATAAGGAAGTTAACGCTCAAAGATTTTAGGTAAATTTTCCAGAGTCTTGCAGCCAGTAACTGGCCACGCCTAAGTCTGAACCCAGTTCTGATTCCAAAACCTACTCCTTAAACATAATATAATGCCTTTATATGTGATTTGTTATAAGTTATAAAAATCAGTCTGAAAGCATGGTATTATTAAAAAGATCTGCCTCATCTGTCAACTAAATTTACTCTAGGATAAAGACACAGCTTCCAAAAAGCCTTGAAAACCATCTACATCTCAGTAATAAATGAAAAACTGGAGGAATTTTTTCCTTTGGTCTCAGCAAGTACCTACGATTTGCATCTCCAAACCTCAGAAGTGTTTATACTTAGCCTCCTGACAAAGCCTTTGGTCAAGAATTTTTACTGCTATCAAGTGACGCATCCATCTCTTAAGGAAAAAGCCCCTGCAGCATCACTCCCCTCAAAAGTCTCCATGGCGCTGAATGAGGAAGCAAGGCTGGTGCGGACACCAGCCCAGGGTTGGGGTGCTGAATGTGGTGGAGGCTAGCTTCCGGCAGGGCCACCTCTTCTACTTTTTCTTGGATAAGGCAGAGAGGAATTGGTGGAGCTTTTTATTGCTGTTGTTACCCTCATATTTTCTGATGCCTTAATTAGAATTTTCAACTCATCTTCTCTCCAAGGGAAAATAAATCTCTAGTCATTTTCATCTCACCTATATATATATATTGTAGTGATGTAAATACACGCCACACACTGGAGGGCACACTTCTCACACAGGCAGTTCAGGGAAGGAGATAACAACGTGTGGATAGGGAGTGTGGAAGGCAGAGGAATAGGTCCTAGCAGAATCCAGAGGTCAAAACATCAAACTGAGCAAAGGAGGGCAATATGGGCTGACATCGAATAGTACACAGGAGACTCTCTCTCATTTTTTTTTTGGTCATGATCCTTTTTAGAAGGAGTCTCAGTTAATCAGTTCAGTGGCTCAGTCATGTCCGACTCTTTGCGACCCCAATGACTGCAGCTCGCCAGGCCTCCCTGTCCATCACCAACTCCTGGAGCTTATTCAAACTCATGTCCATTGAGTCAGTGATGCCATCCAACCATCTCATCCTCTGTCATCCCCTTCTCTCGCCTTCCATCTTTCCCAGCATCAGGGTCTTTTACAATGAGTCAGTTCTTCACATCAGGTGGCCAAAGTATTGGAGAAGGAGTCTGGTGGAAGCCAATGACTCAAAAAAAAAAAACAAAAAACCACACATATGGTTGATCCTCATCATTTGTGGATCTACATTGGTGAATTTGCCTACTTGCTGAAATGTACTTTTTTTTTTTTTTGAAATGTACTTTTAATCTCCAAATCAATCAATGCTCACATGCTTTCATGGTCACTTACAGACATGCAGAGTGGTAGAAACTGATACCCGGATGTGCATGCTCCCAGCTGAGGTTGAACAAAGTGACACTCTCTGTCTTCCTGTTCCAGCTCTTACACCATAAACAAGTATCTTTTTCAAGGTGTACTTAAGTGCCAGAATTTTTCCTTTTTTTGTGCTTTAGACTGGTGATTATACTGTTCAAAATAGCACCTAATCACAGGACTGAAGTCCTATTGAGAGTTCCTAAGAGTAAGAAGGCTCTGATGTGCCTGTTGGAACATATTTGTGTGTTAGTTTAGCTTCACTCAGGCATGAGTCACAGTGCTGCTGGCCTTGAGTTCAATGACACAAATACTGTATTTGAAATAATGTTTATACAAAGAAATACGGCATATAGTTAATTATTTGTAAGAAGTATCTACAGTGGACCCTTCAGCCACAGAGGTTTGAACTACATGGATCCACTTACATGCAGATTTTTTTCAATAGTAAATACATCACTACTACACAATCTATGGCCTATTGAATCTGCATCTGTAAGACTGTGGATACAGAGAGCCCACTGTAAAGTTATTAGTGGATTTTTGACTGTATGGAGGGTTGGTGTCCCTAACCTCCGTGTTCTTCAAGGGTCACCTGCATTAAATATAATGTTTTTAAAGAGAAACACACACAATACAGGTTATATATTAATCAGTTGACAACAGTATTGTGACCAGAGGCTTGCAGGAGCCTAACCGTGTATTTCTAGGAGCACTGCTTCAAGATTTGCTGATTCAGCATTCACAGAAGCCGCATAGAACATAACTTTTGTGAATAATGAGGATCAAGTGCACTGAACACAAACAACATTTACATATAATGTCTCATTATATGTACATACATTTACTCTCAGAACCACTGAAACCCCTCTGTAAACCTGACCTAGGGTCCCACATAACTCATGTTAAATAGCCCTAATATCCTGCCACAAATGCACATGGTTGAAAAGTGGAATATTCTATAGGATTGTGCTAACAATGTGGATGTAAGAATTACTGCTAACAAAGATGATCTGAATCCTTACTATGTGCAGGTCTTTTATTCTCAGAGGAAGTGAGTATAGATATGTATGTCTGTATCAATTTGGGGGTAATATTCATGAATTATATGTGGTTGTATTGATTATTCTTTATCAAATGAATCATTTAATATTCAGTATAAACAAAGGGTAAGAAAATTGAGAGACATGACCCCTGTTTATTATCCCCTCAACTTTCAGATCATTATTTCTTGCTGCTAGTGTACACAATGAATATTAAGCAGCCATTCCTTGAGATTTGGGCTAAACATTAGCAGGAAGAATGCAACAGTTAAAAATATTTTACAACCGGACATTTAGCAACTTGTCTAACACCCTCTTTGCATGGATAAGTGCATCACTCGTTTTTCAGAGAGCAAAGCGGAGTAATAGGAGGGGGCTTGGTTTCTTTCTTCCCTGCTGACTCCTTTCATTATCCTACTCTACATTGGTGATAGCTTCAAGAAAAAGTGGAATGTGTGCACTTCTTCCTGTGGCTGTGGATGTGCACGTGTGCTAAGTTGCTTTAGTCGTGTTCGACTCTGCAACGCCATGGATCAAAGCCCACCAGGCTTCTCTATCCATGGGATTCTCAAGGCAAGAATCCTGGAGTGGGTTGCCATGCCCTCCTGCAGGGGATCTTCCTAACCCAGGGATTGAACCTGCTTTTCTTACATCTCCTGCACTGGGAGGTGGGTTCTTTCCCACTCGCATCACCTGGGAAGCCCTTATATCTTCCCAGATGGACTTTGTTTTCAAGTGTCATTGTTCTATAAACTTAAGTAGTATTTCTGAGAATCAGGTAAAGGGGTCTGCATATGCCATGTGGCATGAGGATTATTTTGAACTGAAGACATATAAGTAACAACAGTTGCAAGAAGAAGCTTTTATGAACTCCCCTTATCTGCCTAAAAGCAAAGCCTCCAAAAATAATTCAACTGTCATAAATCCCCTCCCTGGGAGCTTTGCAATCAGAGAAGACTGATTCCTATCACCAGAGATGAGAGGTCAGCACTGGGATAAGAAATTACCGAAATAGATAGTGTCATATAAAACTGTTATACTTTCCATTTATTTTCCTAAGGACCATTTATTTTTCCCAAAAGTCACTGATTGTCCCAGAAGTGTCCTTCTTCCTCTCTTCATCTCCTATTAAGATGGTATAGAAACCTCAAAATCTAACGGGCCCTTAGAGTCACTATTTTGGTGAACCTCTGTATGTATATCATTAAAATATGTTTTTTTTCTCTTGCTAATCTGTCCGTTCAAGTTGAATTCAGTCATCAAACACTGAACTTAAGAGGGTAGAGGAAAAAAATTTTTCCCCTGACACAGGATTGTAAAGGATTCCATGATGATGTTTCAAATCTCTTAACCCCAAATTCCTAAATGCCTCAGTCTCTATTCTAGACTTCCTGGGTAGTGGGTCAGATAAAGGAAACTAATCCTGCCCACCTAGGATGATCCCTAGGGTGAGAACGTCTTGTGGTCCACAGTACTTTGGGTATAAACCTACAACTCACCTTGAGTCTCCCAGAACTGAAATGCGGAGGCAAAGATCTTGAGGCTGCTGTTATCCTGGCTCTTGTCTGGGCCAAGTTACCTGTGCAAAGAAGACAAAAAATTAAGGCAAAGGAAAAGTTAAAGAATAGTATGATAAGTAATTTTTCCCTTTGTGTCCCTGTATTTTTCAGAATGTTCTAAATGATCTGCCCTGAACTTGAAACATTTGGAAAAATTTTGAAATTCAATTATATAAATTATAAGTAAAATATAATATTTATAAGCTATAATTTGTAATATAAATTAAATTTATGTTAGTTTAATAAGCAAATAAGAAAGCACAAAGTCTCCCATTCACTTAACAAGCTAGTGCTTAGTCGCTCAGTCGTGTCTGCTTCTTTGCGACCCATGGACTGTAGACTGCCTGGTTCCTCTGCCCGTGGGATTCTCCAGGCTGGAATATCAGAGTGGGTTGCCATGTCCCCCTCCAGGGGATCTTCCCAACCCAGGGATCAAACTAGAGATTGAAGGAAATTACTATAACATAAGAGAACCATATATGAAAATCCCATAACTCATGCACTCAACAGTGAAAAATTGGAAGTTTTTCCTCTAAGATTAGGAACAAGACAAGAATGTCCACTCTCACCACTTCTATTCAACATAATACTGGCAGCCCTAGCTAGGTCAGTTAGGCAAGAAATAGAAATTAAAGGCATCCAAATTGTAAAGTAAGAAGTAAAATTATCTCCATTCACAGATGACATCATCTTACATATAGAAAACCCTAAAGATCATACACATGCACTAGCAAATGAATTCAAAGTTGTAGGATATAAAATCAATATATAAAAAGTTAGTGGCATTTATATACACTAACAATGAAAATCTGAAAAGGTAGTTAAGAAAACAGTTCCATTTACAATGGCATCAATAGGAATAAAATACTTAGGAGTAAACTTAACCAAGGAGGTGAAAATTTATACACTGAAAACTATACAACACTCCTCAAAGAAACCAACAAAGGCACAAATAAATGGAAAGCTATTCCATTGTGAGGGAGAAAAAAATATACTTTTTCCTCTACCTGTTAGGGGAAGCACACTGATTGAAACCGCCCACCCTGGCCAGGCACCATAGTAACCATTTGCAAGAGTTGTTTTATCACAGGAGGTCCTGGTAAGGAACAGGAAACTAATAAGCCTCCACCAACCAGAAAAGTTTGAGAAAGGTCAAAAAGAGACACCACCTGTCCGCCCACCTCCCAGAATCCTTCTCTCTGGCATCCATCTTGGCTGAACAAGGCGTGTACCACCAGGAAGAACTCTGAGTCAGAACAATTGGCTAAGGACAACCCAGAAACTAAACCCATTACCATAAAACCCGAGACTGCAAGCCATGTGGCAGAGCTGTTCTCCTGGGTTCCCTTACCCTACTCCTCTCCACCCAGGTGCCCTTTCCCAATAAAATCTCTTGCTTTGTCAGCAGATGTGTCTCCTCGGACAATTCATTTCCGAGTGTTAACAAGAGCCCAGTTTCGGGCCCTGGAAGGGGTCCCCTTTCCTACAAAATACCCAGCTTAGGTTCATTGGCTGGGGCCCTACAAATTAGACTGACAGAGGATAGAGTAGCAAGAGAAAAACAATCAGAAGTTTACTAATGCATGCATTGCACATATATATAGGATTACTCAGTGATGAGTAATTCTAAGGGGTGGTTAGAACTTGGATTTATATAGATATTAACAAAAGAACAATAAATTGATAAAGAAGTGAAAGACAAAGAAAAAGAACTTTGAGTTTCCAGGGGTGGGAAATTATGGTAAGGGTAGATATATAAGGAAGGGCTTCCCTGGTGGCTCAGTGGTAAAGAACCCACCTGCCAATGCAGGAGATGTGGGTTCTATCTTTGGGTCGAGAAGATACTCTGGAGAAGGAAATGGCAACCCACTCCATTCTTGCCTGGAAAATCCCATGGATTTTCCATGGACTGTGGTGGGTTACCGTCCATGAAGTCGCAAAAGAGCTGGACACAATTTAGCCATTAAACAACAAAAAATACATAGGGAAGCTATTATAAGATAAAGGCTAATTTATTATATAGATTCCTCTAATGGTGCTGTCTCTGAGTTGATAGGGTCTAGAGTTGTCTCTGGTGATTAACTTCTGCCTTTTTTGGTAGAGAGGAAAGGGGGCACATTTTTACAAATTTATGCCCTGCTTTTGGACAAATGCAGGGAAAGCAGAGAACTTTTCTTATATCTGCTCCTTTTCAATTGCTTTCAGCTTAAAATAATCCTTATGGCAAACTGGCATATTTTGGGGTGGCATATTCTGTTACCCTGGATTGTGTTCATGGATTAGAAGGCTTAATATTGTTACAATGTCCACACCACCCAAAGAGAGCTACAAATTCAGTGCAATCCCCATCAAAATCTCAATGACATTTGGACAAATAGAAAAAATCCTAAAATTCATATGGAACCCCAAAGGACTCCAAAACAATCTTCAGAAGGAAAAGAAAAAACTGAAGGCCTTCTATGTCCTAATTTCAAAATACATTACAAAGCTATAGTAGTTGAAATAGTCTGGCAAAACAATACTGACATGAAGATAAACATATAGACCAATGGAACAGAACAGAGAGCCCAGAAATAGACCCATGCACATATAGTCAAATAATCTTTGATATGGGTATTAAGACTACACAGTGGGGAAAGGATTATCTCTTCAACAAATGGTGCTGTGAATACTGGGCATTTACATGCAAAAGAATGAAACTGAAACCCTATCTTATACTATACTCGAAGATCAACTCATAATAAAGACTTAAACGTAAGACCAGAAACTATATAAGCATAGGGGAAAGCCAATAATTGGTCTGGACAATTATTTCTCAGGTACGACACCAAAAGCACAGGCAAAAAAAGCAAAAATAGACAATTGGGACTGTATATCAACAGGGGAAAAAAGATGGGAGAAAACCATCTATCTCGTAAGAGGTTACTTTCCAAAATGTATAAAGAACTCCTACAACTCAACTCTTTGCGACCCCATGGACTATATAGTCCATGGAATTCTCTAGGCCAGAATACTAGAGTGGGCAGCCTTTCCCTTCTCCAGGGGATCTTCCCAGCCCAGGGATCGAACCCAGGTGTCCCACATTGCAGGTAGATTCTTTACCAGCTGAGCGACAAGGGAAGCCCTATAACTCAGCAGCAAAAAATAAAATAAGCTGATTTAAAAATGGGCAAAGAACTTGAATATACATGCCTGCAAAGATGACATACAAATGGCCTGAAGGTATATGAAAAGATTCTTAGTATCACTAACAAGGTAATGTAAATCAAAGCCACAATGAGATATCACCTCATACTTATTCGAGTGGAGATTATAAATGAAGAGGAATAAAATATCTCCCTTTGGCATACTGATTATTTTAAGTTGTTATTTTTGAGAAACGTAGACACACATGAGGCTCTGAAAACTGAGCCGAAATTACCCTTTTGTAAGAAAACTTTACAAGAGGAATGAATCTCCATATGTAAAGGCGTCTCCCTCTCCCTACTGGAAAGAGAAGGATGACTACATGATTTTCAGGGCTGTTATGGGCACTGGATGAAATAATTCATGAAAAGCATTATAAACACAGCTCTGGTACAAGGAAAGTGCTCACTTCGTGTTACTAGCATTGATGATGATGATTTGCTGTGAACAGTTCACACGGTCTCAGTAGAGGGCAAGAGAACAGGGACTTGTACTAATTTGCTACTGTGAACCCTGGTTTGTAAAAAAAAAATTAATGAAAGACGAGAAAAAATGATAAGGCAACTCCACTTTGAACGTCCATCTCTTAGCCTCTCTGATTTCTGCTGCTTTTTGCCTTTGAAGGGTCTGAGTGGCCTGCTGGAATTCTCTTCTCCCTTCCTCTCCACCCACCCTTCATCTCCTCTCTCATACTTAGCCCCCCAAACCAAGAGATCTGTTTTACCTAAAATGTCATTTGATTGTGTAGCAAAATAAAAAGTTGTCAGTGGAAGGAGAAGCTGCAATTTGTGCATTTGCAAGACACTAAAGATTTCAAAGTTTTTAGCAAGTCTAGCACAAAGATGTCCAAATGTTTTCTCTGGCGATATCTTCAGAGGCTAAACTGTGATTAATAGCCCAGAAAGAATCCTTTGAAGCAGGATTGGTGACATCAAAGTCGTAATCCAGGGGTGGCAGGAGCTTTATAATGAGTGGGAAGCATTTTAACACATTTCAAAGGATTTACAGCATGAATAAACAATAGACCTCAGCAGATGTGCCACACACACCTTTCAGAAACATAACCTATAAGAAGTTTCCATTTTAATTTAAATGTAAATACAGTGTTCACACTTCTTTCAAATGTTAAGCATCCTCAGTGCTTCACCCCCCAGTCTCTTTGGCTAAGGATGCCTCACTGCTCCAGAGCACCCTCCTGTGACTCACTGACATATCGGAGAGGGAAAAAATGGAAGTCAGAGGCATTGGATGGAATTTGTATCCTATGTGGGAACTGGGTTAGGAAAGAATCTAAAATGGAGCTTGCAATGATCCCAGATAATTTCTCTGCTTCCAACTTAAAGCAAAAGAGACAAGTGATCTGAAGACAGGGCTGAAACTTTTAAAAGATGGCAATTTCCTGCCTGCTTCAGAGGATTTTCAGCTCTTGGAAAGCAACCAGCACCCAGGATTTCAGCTGCCTCTTAAGAGTTGCCCGAGATGATGGGTTGCGGTTTTAAATAATCAGGCTTGAAATTTGACTTCCCTCTGCTGCCCCCTCTGGGTTTAAAGGATTGGTTGCAGGGTTCTGGTGGTGACTGCTGGTGGGCATTTGTTTAGGAAATTTTCCTGTTTCAATTTTGCATAACACAAGAAATAGGCTAATAAGCTAATAAATGATTGCAAAGAAATGCTGAAAAGTAAAAGGCTGGTGTCAATTGCTGCCCGAAAAGGAGTTGCAAAGAAAACATCAGCTCTTTTTTTTGCCAGATTAAGTTATGTGAGTATACCTGAGAACTACTATGTGTACCCCGCAGTCAGTGTGGGTGAAAAGTGAAAGTTGCTCAGTCGTGTCCAACTCTTTGCGACCTCAAGGACTGCAAGCCTGCCAGGTTTCTCTGTCCATGGAATTCTCCAGGCAAGAATACTGGAGTGGGTGGCCGTTTCCTTCTCCAGAGGATCTTCCTAACCCAGGGATTGAACCCAGGTCTACTACATTGCAGGTGGATTCTTTACTGTCAAGCTACCAGGGAAGCCAAGTTTGAATACTGAAAACCAAAATCACACCTTTCTGTCTAAATGAGAATGACCTTGTGCTATTCCTGTCCCCATTAACATGAATTTCTTTTCCAGGAGTCTCCTGTCCAGACAAATGGTTTGATTGTTCATTACAAGAATTTCCCCAAAGACCCAAGACCCATCAACTCTTTATGAAAAATGTCCATTGTTTAAACTCCATGGTTCTGTGAATTCCTTGTTTCAAATTCACACATTGCTGTTTCCATCAATCATGGGCTGGTTACATTGTATGTGATCCTTGTTATTGCTGTTCAATACCTTAGTCGTGTCCAACTGTTTGTGACTCCATGGACTGCAGCACACTAAGCCTCCCTGTCCCTCACCATCTCCCAAAGTTTGCCTAAGTTCCTGTTCATTGCATCAGTGATGCCATCCAGCCCTTTCATCCTCTGACACCCTCTTCTTCTGCCCTCAATCTGTCCCAGCATCAGGGACTTTTCCAATGAGTCAGCTGTTCATATCAGATGACCAAAATACTGGAGCTTCAGCATCAGTCTTTCCAATGAATATTCAGGGTTGATTTCCCTTAAGATTGATTAGTTTGATCTCCTCGCTTTCCAAGAGACCTTCAGGAGTCTTCTCCAGCACCACAGTTTGAAGGTGCTCTGCCTTCTTTATGGTCTGGCTCTCACAACTGTACATGATTACATGGAAAGACCATAGCCTTGACTGTACAGACCTTTGTCAGCAGAGTAATGTCTCTGCTTTTCAACATACTGTCTAGGTTTATCATAGCGTTCCTGCCTAGAAGCAATCACCTTCTGATTTCATGACTGCAGTCACCATCTGCAGTGATTTTAGAGCCCAAGAAGAAGAAATTTGTCACTACTTTCACTTTTTCCCCTTCTATTTGCCATGAAGTAATGGGGCCAGATGCCATGATCTTAGTTTTTTTAATATTTAGTTTTAAGCCAGCTCTTTCACTCTCCCCCTTCACTCCTCATCAAGAATTTCTTTCATTCCTCTCCACTTACTCGTGTGATCCTTATGCAGTTCTAATTAAGCCCTCTCACTCCGACTCATCTTAAATCAAACTTGACCTCTCAACAAATTCTGACCCAGCCTTTCCTTCTCCAAGACACTGTCAAAGCTTTGAGAGATGGTGGTCTCCCTTCCTGTGGGGAGCAACGAACTCTACTTTGTCTAATTATAACAGGCAGGGTGAGTAATGTTTAGGGGGTCAGCTTGGGACAGACTTATGCAGGGGTGATGCTTGGAGTAAATGAAATGTTCTCATTTTAGTTAATAACACTGTAATCAATAAAAATGCAAGGGGTTAAATTCAGTAGTTGTATAAAACATACTAGAGTATTTTGTATGTTTTTTTAAAAACCACTTAGATAATGATCTATCCTATAAGTCTATATAACAAGAACTTGTTTCAGATTTGATACACTGAGATAACTTAAAATAGTGACAAGAAAATGACACAGTTGTAGGAGGAGGAGAGAGAAAGGGTAATGTTAGATTTTGTTCTGCAGATTTCACTCTCTCCTGGCCTTTATCTATGGCTTTGAGTGTTAATATCAATAAATGGACAAGGGGGAGGTGGAAGAGTTCCCAGTCTACTTAATCTCTCAAGAAAAGAACACAGGTAATTTATGTATATATGGAAGTGGCTGTAGTTTTGTGGAGGGAAGAAATAAAGAGATCAGCCTGTACTCTAAGCTGTTCTAATGAAGAAAGATACGCACATACAGCAAATGTTCTCTTCTGAATGCACAACCTAGACTTTATCATGTATGTGGGAAATTTCATGCCCAAAGGGAACCTTTCCCCGTTTCTGCATTCACTGGCATTTGTCTGGAAATTTAAGGAATTTCTGCACAATGAACACCTTTACACTATCTGCTTGAAGGAAGCCAAACCAAGGTTTCCACTGATTTTTTTTTTTTCCATTTAAAATGAGAACTACAGCTTTAAAGATTTGTGGCCCAGAGATTCTAAAACTGTATAGCTGAGGAAAAACTAATAACTCCTTTCCTCTTTAAGTTTGAAAACTCATAAACAGGATGTCATCTCAGCAAACAACTGCATCAAATCATCAGAACGTGTCGAGGAGGCAACCAGACTTCCCTTCAACTCAGTCTATAGTGGAGCTGAGGCTTCCTGCTTCCTGCAGTTTACTGCCACATGGGTGGAAACTGCCAGTTCAGCCTATCTTAATAAAGACAGAGCTAGTTAAGAAAAGCCCTGGGTATTGTCTGCCTTCCCCACATGTTTCACTTGGAGTTTGCTTGGAAATACCATGACTGCCAAGTGGCATGACATGTGTTCACAGAAGTGCTGGAACCTAGACAGTTGATACCTATCCATGAAGACTTAAGCCACTGAGAAAAGCATGACATTCACAGACGCATACCTGCCAGTACTCACACACATAAGCATCATTTATTTCCGTCTCAGAGCAACATCCATATGCAGCAGAGTGGTTTTGAGTCCAATGAAGCCTAGTCTTGGACAAAACTGTAATTTAGCCAAAGGGTATATTCGAAGTCCCATACACGGCTTTTCACATCCCTATTCCCACTTCTGAAGGTCAAAATGGCTTTAATGCTGTGTCTCTTCCCTATCCCAACAACCAGTTTTCCTATTTCCTTGCCCCACCCTGGAAATCTCCCTAGCAGACCTTCTCCATACTCCCATTGAAGCTCCCCTGTCTATGTTCTAAACCTTCATGTTACTATTCTTCCCTGACAACTAATCCAGGTCCACTTTCCTCATGGTTGGATAAATGTGTTATTTCACATAGGTGAGATGTTTGCATATGAAGGGGAGCAGAATTTGTCATCCCAAAATATGCCTCTCTAGCATAAGTATTATTTCAGGCTAATTATTTTTAAGAAATAGTCATCATAGGAGAGGCTCTGAAAACTGAGTAGAAATGACCCTTTTGTAAAGAATTTTGGAGGGAGAAAACATGGAAAAGGAAGACTTTATTAAGACATCATAAGTTACTGGTGGGACCACAGACAAAAGCTTAGCTAATTTTGCTCTTCCAGTGGCCTTATGTAGCTACTCATCCAACCATGTGGCCAAAGGTGAATGGTTTGGATACAAGCCACTATGGGACTTACATTTGTTAGGTACTACAGGGGGCAGAGTCTTGAGTAAAATCCCTTGTGGGTCAGGTTGTTGCAATACAGGGAACCCACATTTCACAGTCTAAGGCTAAATGACAAGGCAAGAGAGAATAAACTGATTACTAAATAATAAAAAATATTTTACATAATATAAAATAGGGATATAATTATATTTTTATATAATATTATATTTTATATAATATAAAATAGGATAAAAAATCCCTCCCTAGAAGCTCTGCTCAACACAACTTATCTATTGATGGTAGGTCAGTTATGGATTTCTCTATGTAAAGTATAACATTATGTTTTCAATTAAGTCTGAAAAAGCCACCCAGTGTTTCAGAAAACAAGAGGCTGGTAACTTCACATGTTGCAGAATGATGACTGAGTGCTTGAAATTATAAGTGCTTATTTAGTTCTCCCTCTTTAGCCTGGAAGCAATGAAAAGAATGCTAGACTCATAACTGAGAAACCTGAATTCTTATCCCAAGCCTATCTCTGACTTTAGATCACTTCTAGTCTCTATGACTCAACAGTATGACACCTCAAATGAGAAGTCTGAGTAGATGAGCGGTCCTCCACTTGTGTGCTGCAGCATTTTGCCATGGCACTCATGGAACAAATCCTCTGTGCTATGCAGCTGAATCTAGATCACTGTCTGCTAATGTGCTATAAGAGGGGTAGACTCGTAAGAGATGGGACTACAAGGGATAGTGTAATGTTTACCTGGTACCAAAAAAAGATTGCATGACATCTGGGGCCAGGGCATGTGAAAACTTTACCTAGGCTGTAAATCAGAGAGCTGGTCGGTCAGGGCAGTAAACAATATTGATCAAAAGCAACATCAAGGGGAAAATTCACAAATGATACATCTGATAATGGACTATTATCCAAAATATACAAAGAACTCTTGAAATTCTACAATGAGAAAACAAACAACCTGATTTTAAAATGGGCCGAATACTTTAACAGAAACCTCACTAAAGAAGATACACAGATGGCAAATAAGCATATGAAAAGATGCTCCACATTATAGATCATCAGGGAAATGCAAATTAAAATGAGATACCATTATACACCTACTAAAATAGCCAAAATCCAGAACACTGACATCATTAAATGCTGCCAAGGATGTAGAGCAACAGAAACTCTCATTCATTGCTTATGGGAATACAAAATGGGGCAGCTACTTTGGAAGACAGATTGGTGGCTTCTTATAAAAATAAACATACTCTTACATATGATCAGCAATTATGTTCCTTGGTATTTACCCAAAGGAGTTGAAAACATGTTCACACAGAAATTTGTTGCCAAAAATTGGAAGTAACCAAGATGTCAGTAGGTGAATGGAAAAACAAACTGAGTTATATCTAAGACAATGGATTATTTTGTTCTTAAAAAAGAGCTATGAAATCATGAAACGACTTGGAAGAACTTTAAATCTGTATTACTAAGTGAAAAAAGTCATCTGAAAAGGCTAGATATTATATTATTCCAAATGGAAAATGTATTATGCCAAATAGGAAAGGCAAAACTATGCAGACAATAAAAGGATCATGGGTTCAGGGAAGAAATTAATATAGTAAATGAACTGGAGTAAAAAAGGTTAAGGAGTGTTGGGTTTGCATTCAGGTCTGAAAGTCTATTGATGGTTGTGAAATAAATTTTAAGAGACTGCTGAGTTAGGGAAAACAAGAGAGAACAAAACAAAGGGGATAAAGCTAAAGTCTACGTGATGTATTATTTCCTAGCAATCTGGCAAGCAACAGGAGAGGGGAGGATGGCGATGATAGTGCACGTGTCTGTGCTCAGCAGACTCTCTGTGACCCCACGGACTGTAGCCTGCCAGGCTTCTCTGTCCATCGGATTTTCCAGGCAAGAACACTGGAGTGGGTTGTCATTTCCTTCTCCAGGGGATCTTCCCAACCCAGGGATCAAAACTGTGTCTCTGCATTGGCAGGCAGATTCTTTACTGAGCTCCTGGGAAGCCCAGCTTAGATAAATTGAGGAAGCTTAAGTAATGATTTGACAGAGGCGAGGATATTTAATTTGCTAACTCTCTCTTCACAGCTGATCACCATGAGAAACAAACCCTGGCTCTGTTTCTGGGGTCTCTTTCCAGTTACTCCTCCACTTCCTTTGCTTTTTTGGCGAAAGTGAGCTTATTCAGATCTCTAACTTGCATATCACTCTTCTACATAATACATGAGAGAGGGGATAGAGGTATAATATTTTGCTCCCCCCAATGATGTTTTAAAGATTAAGTAATTCAAGGTGATAGGGACAGAGTAAAGGAAGAAAGTAGGTGATTAAACTGAAAAAGTACAGGAGACCCCTGTAAATTAAAGATCATCCCAGTAAGCAGGTTTGCTTAGCAATAAAACCATGTGACAGAAACATGAGACACACCCCCAAAACAGTGAAACAATGGTGGAATGAGATGTGCCTCCTGCCCAGTGAGCTCAGCAAGTGAATGATTCCTCGCACATGCTTCTCCTCATTCACTAAAAACAAAAATACAGGAAAAGGTAGTATTATATTAAAACCTGAAATGATTTATCACAGTTTAGTATGTTACTGCCTTTTGGTCTATTTCTGTAGCAGCATGACAGTTTCCGTTTGACCATATAGGGACAAAAAAACTCCCTTTCCCAATGTGGAGGAGTGGTTTATGACAGAAACTTGATGTCTACTCAAGAAAGATACAGAATACGGTCTTTCCAACCCTCCCCATTTTTCCTTTGATTATAAAAATGTAGCCACTAAGTTCTCAGGGAAGCACTGCCTTGCCTGCCTGCTTGCATCTCTTACAAGTGTCCTACACTAATATACTCCTTCCTTGCCTGTCACTCTAACTCTCACTGAATTATTTCTACACCAAGACAGAAAATCCTTTGTTTCACTAAGCCCTGAAACACATTCTGTGATTTCAAAGGTGCTTATCTTCAGCATCGTCACAGTATGTATTCTCCAAATGAAAAATTATGCTTCTTTCAGTTTGGATATTAGCAAATACCAGTCATTTTGAAAAGCTGATTGCTAATATGAATGCAACCATCATTTATATAAGTCATTTTTTTTTTTTTTTGATTGAGACTCTGAAAGCATTCAAGGTTAACTTTTGGTCTATAGGTATTCAAGTCCAGTTTTCTCACTTACCAGTTATTTTGCTTTCTTTCAAGGAATGACTATTATCACCTAACACCTTTTCAAAGACCTACTCTAAACATTCAGGTGCAGAACTTGGAGAAAAACTGTAGCTGCTTAAAATTCCAGAAAATAAGGAGAGGCAAACTGAGAAAGACACACTCTATAGGCAACAAAGCTTATAACAGGCCTACCTGGCCAGTGTGACTTGTGTCTAAGCTACAGTGCCACAGGTTTTCTAGACACCAACACATACATATTTCTCACTCTCTTCTTTTGCTCTCCTTCCTCTCTCTTTCAAATTTTTGTTCGTTTTTACGATTCATAAAATGGCACTGACCAAAAAGACTCTTCTACTGAATCTGATATGTGTCATAGTGCTGAAGGATGAAGTTTATGTAAGTTTTATTTTTTAAGTACAGGCATTGTTTTTTTTTTTTTTTGACTATGCCAAAGCCTTTGACTGTGTGGACCACAACAAACTCTGGTAAATTCTTAATGAGATGGGAATACCAGACCACCTGACCTGCCTCTTGAGAAATCTGTATGCAGGTCAGGAAGCAACAGTTAGAACTGGACATGGAACAACAGACTGGTTCCAAATAGGGAAAGGAGTACATCAAGGCTGTATATTGTCACCCTGCTTATTTAACTTATATGCAGAGTACATCATGAGAAATGCTGGGCTGGATGAAGCACAAACTGGAATCAAGATTGCTAGGAGAAATATCAATAACCTCAGATATGCAGATGACACCACCCTTATGGCAGAAAGTGAAGAGGAACTAATTAAGCCTCTTGATGAAAGTGAAAGTGGAGAGTGAAAAAGTTGGCTTAAAGCTCAACATTCAGAAAACGAAGATCATGGCATCTGGTCCCATCACTTCATGGGAAATAGATGGAGAAACAGTGGAAACAGTGTCAGACTTTATTTTTGGGGGCTCCAAAATCACTGCAGATAGTGACTGCAGCCATGAAATTAAAAGACACTTACTCCTTGGAAGGAAAGTTATGACCAACCTAGATAGCATATTCAAAAGCAGAGACATTACTTTGCCAACAAAGGTTTGTCTAGTCAAGGCTATGGTTTTTCCTGTGGTCATGCATGGGTGTGAGAGTTGGACTGTGAAGAAGGCTGAGCACCGAAGAATTGATGCTTTTGAACTGTGGTGTTGGAGAAGACTCTTGAGGGTCCCTTGGACTGCAAGGAGATCCAATCAGTCCACTCTGAAGGAGATCAGCCCTGGGATTTCTTTGGAAGGAACGATGCTAAAGCTGAAACTCCAGTACTTTGGCCACCTCATGCGAAGAGTTGACTCATTGGAAAAGACTCTGATGCTGGGAGGGACTGGGGGCAGGAGGAGAAGGGGACGACAGAGGATGAGATGGCTGGATGGCATCACTGACTCGATGGACGTGAGTCTGAGTGAACTCCAGGAGTTGGTGATGGACAGGGAGGCCTGGCGTGCTGCGATTCATGAGGCCGCAAAGAGTCAGACACGACTGAGCGACTGAACTGAACTGAACTGAAAATCACTGCAGATGGTGACTGAAGCCATGAAATTAAAAGATGCTTGCTCCTTGGAAGAAAAGTTATGATCAACCTAGACAGCATATTAAAAAGCAGAGACATTACTTTGCCAACAAAGGTCCGTCTAGTCAAAGCTACAGTTTTTCCAGTAGTCATGTATGGATGTGAGACTATAAAGAAAGCTGAGCACCAAAGAAGTGACGCTTTTGAACTGTGGTGTTGGAGAAAACTCTTGAGAGTCCCCTGGATTGCAAGGAGATTCAACGAGTCCATTCTAAAGGAAATCAGTCCTGAATATTCTTTGGAGGTACTGATGCTGAAGCTGAGACTCCAGTACTCTGGACACCTGATGCAAAGAGCTGACTCATTTGAAAAGACCCTGATGCTGGGAAAGATTGAAGGCAGGAGGAGAAGGGGATGACAGAGGATGAGATAGTTGCATTGCATCACCAACCCAATGGACATAAGTTTGAGTAAACTCCAGGAGTTGGTGATGGACAGGGAGGCTTGGCATGCTGCAATCCATGGGGTCGCAAAGAGTTGGACACAACTGAGGGACTGAACTGAACTGAACTGATTGCTGTTTCTGAGAACTTGGCTTTATGAAACTGTGACACAGCATTCAGAATAACTGTTGATGTCCAAATCTCCCTTAATTAAAATCTTATCCTATTCTCTGATAAAGGAACTCTACAAGCATCACAATTCTGTACTAATTCTAAAGGCTTCAGGTAGTCAATGGATATGTGTCTGAGTCCTTTTAAGTCAATGCAAATATTTTGCCTTATATTGGTATTCGTCTTTAGAAATGGCTTTTTTCCTTATACCAGTTACAAGATCTCTGAAGCCAGGCACTAAATATTTCTATTCTAAATATTTCTATTCTCATTCATTAATTCAAAAATTATTTCTTCAGCACCTTCTACAAGACTTGTGAAGAGCTCTACAAATGTGTGTGTGTGGTTAGTTGCTCAGTTGTAGCCTCTGCAACCCTATGGACTGTAGCTTGCCAGGTTCCTCTGTCCATGGAATTCTCCAGGCAAGAATACTGGAATGGGTTGCCATTCTCTTCTCCAGGGGAGCTTCCCGACCAGGGATCAAACTGAGGTCTCCCACATTGTGGGCAGATTCTTTACTGTCTGAGCCACCAGGGAAGCCCACTCTACAAATAGTAGGTGCTAAAAAAAAAAAAGTTTATTGAACATGGTATAATTCACTGGAACTACATTTCAAATGATTCCTACCCTTGCCTTATAGGTGGATCATATCTACTACCTCTTGGCAAACTTCAGTATCACAGATTCTTCTTTCAGTCATCCAAAAAGAAACACTCATTATTCCAAAGAAATAGCAATTGACTGTGAACCATTTTACACAGTTAGTAGAGCACCATAGATGAGCAGAAAATGTCTCATCAAAGCCAAAAATGTTCCTTGATGTGACACTGAAAGCTACCCATGAATCTAATTATAACACTGTCTGTGACTCCTCACTGGAGTCTAAGCTCCCTTAGGGCAGGCACTAAGTCCATTCTATTTACTACTCTAGACCTGGTACTTAGCACAATTTACCTAGCATGTAGTAGACACTCAGTTAATATATGTGAACGAATGAGTGAATATGTGTGGCCTTACATTTATTTAACATGACATCCAATGCCCTTTTAGGAGTAGGCCGCAGCTCACCTCACTTCCCTCCACGTACCCTGAATTTTATGCTGCTCTCTGGCCATGGCACACTCCCTTCATATTTCAGAATCTTTGCTCAAGCTATTGGAGCCCCAGATTGCAGAGGTGAAGTGGTTAAGACCGTGAGTGCTAGGGTCGGACCACCTGGGATTTTTCTCAGCTCTGTCACTTACTTGGTAGGAAGGCTTGAATGAGTTACTTACCTTCTTAATATTTGGATTTCATCATCCAGAAGGCTGGATGAACATTTATTGAGTTTTGGGAATAAAGCGTTTCTGTTAAATTTACAGTGAATAGAGTTTCAGTGGTGAGTGGAGATGCAGATGTTGCTGGTATAGGGGATTTGATTAGAGCCACATGGAACCCCTAGAAGCCCTACTCGGCCAAGAGTTTTAGTTTAAGCTAAATCACTTGACTCAGTGGTCATCTCTTCAGCATATATTTTGAGATTTACAAAATGTTATTAACTAGAGGTTTTGGCTAATCAGAGTTTTATAGACTATACAATTTTCTATTGCCTAGAACCTTATTAAATGTTGGATTGGATGACTAGAAAAGAAAATAAACTGAGGATGTAAGATTTGAGGGTTTATTTTATTCTTTCCTGTTTATATTCTTAAGATACTATTTTCAAAACAGAGAAATCACAAACACTCAACAGAAAGAAAGAGAAAAAGGAAGGAAGGAGGAAAGGAAGGAAAGAAGGAAGGAGGACTCATAGTACTATATAATTTTATTTACTGTCTTTTTAAAAAACCGATCAGAGATAAGGAAATATATGTAGAAATCCACTTATTTTGCTCTATATTCGCCTCTCTACTCTGGATCAGAAAAGAGTTAATAATATTTAAATACTAACATTTATTGCATGCTAAATCGCTTCAGTCATGTCCAGCTCTTTGTGATCCTATAGACTGTAACCTGCTAGGCTCTTCTGTTCCTGGGATGCTCCAGGCAAGAACACTGGAGTGGGTTGCTGTGCCCTCCTCCAGGGGATCTTTCCAACCCAGGGATAGAAACTGCATCTCTTACATCTCCTGTATTGGCAGGTGGGTTCTATACTACAAGCTTCACCTGGGAAAATACTACTAACATTTATTAAATGCTTACAATGTAGTGGGCACTATGGTAAATGTGTAGAATGAAGTATTTAATACAACATTGTGAGCCATGTCCCCAGTTCACTAAGAAAGAAAATGGTGGCAGAGTATACAGGCCTATGGCCAAAGGTCAGATGCCCACCGTGCAAAGCATGGAGCAGTGATGCTGAGAGCCCATCAACTAGGATGGCCTAATTATAGATTTTGTGGTTATTTCAGGGTTTCTGGTCATATTCAAGGAAGACCACTGAGTAACTGAGGGGCCTGCTCCCTGGCCAAACTGATTGAACCCAATTGATTTTAGATGATGTCTGAATTTTTTAGTCATTTACACACCAAACCAGGTCAACTGCACACAGTTTCCATTGATTACCCAGCAATCATTATCCTTGTGACTAAGCCAAATCTAATCATCTGGAAAACAGTTGATCTGGGTTTTATGTAACTTGAACTGTCCTTATGAAATGTAAAGAATGGAACCACTCTACTAAATGCTCCTTCCCCACTTCCAACTCTCCAGTAAAGTTAAGTGACATTTTATTTAGTTTACTGACATCTCACATGTGCAAGCCAGTAAAGTTCACAATTGTTTCTCCACACAGCTGTGGTTTACAGCTTCTCTTCGCACACAACATGCTGGCACCAGAGCAAAATGATTAACTTTTATATGCTTCTAACATATGGACCAGACTGTTAGAAGCTGGTATTGTGTTCTAAAGAGAAAAATACAGTTTTTATTAACATGACCCAAATTCCTGGGAAAAAAGCATTAAGTTGTGATCCATTTCTAAGCAGGGAGATTATAATTATGATGGCTTTGTTTTCTAACTCACTTGATTTCGAGTGCCTCGAGTTATCTTCCAGTAAGTTGAGGGGTGAGGGAAGATGACCTGAAAGCCCCATTATAAAGAGATTTTGAATTAATAAACTATAAATGGCCTTGAGACTTTTCCTCAATATGAGCTATGAAATAAATGCAAAGAACCTTTCATCTTAAATGGGAACATATTTCTTCTCTATGAATGAGAAGGAATGCTGGTGAGAGAAGCAGAATTTGTTTTTCTTGCATTTTTGACCATTTGAAAAATCAAAGCTGCCATATTTGCTGTACTTCCCAAGATCATTAAAGAAATAAAATGGCCCTAAATTGTACTTCCACTTAAAACTAAAATGTGCATTCACTGTCACAAGTGAGAGCTATGAGAGAAGTAGTATATTAAAATAGACTGAGGAAAGATAGTGGATCTGATTCACAACAGATACTTTCCCAATATTAGAGCCATTATATTATAACTCATCAGAGAAGGTTATTTTAGTTTTTGTTTTTCAAGGACATAGTAGGAACAGGGTCCCTAGAGCTAGGAAAGTATGAGAAACTTTTGGAAATGGATTTAAGAGCCACACTGGAAGATTGCCCTGGAAAAGAAAGACTCAGGGAGAAAATTTTCCGAACAGCATTGCCTCATTGAGTGCCACTTGACTCTTGATCCTCAAGATGCTTTTTGAAGCATCTTACTGGTTTCAGAAGATCTATACATGCGAGCCATCTCTCGGTATTTCTGCAATAAAGACACTTATTGGAATTTCATACTTAGTATTCCCCACACTTTCTACCATGGAAATTTCTTCACATCACACCTCATCACATCTCACAAACCTAAGTTTTATGAAACACATGTTGGAAAACATCGCTCTTGATGCTGATAATATGGGACCTTTCTATCTCGGCAAAGAGAGCCACGGGAACATTTAACAGGCTTGTGCTGGAGCTCTGCAAATCCAGAACAATGACTTTTCTCACACACTGGGAAATAGGCTGAAGTATGAATGTAATAAAATATTACTTTATGAAGAAAGAAGTATTTATTTTCTTTGGAAGGACGAGCAAGAAGAAGGGCTCTTTGGCATTTCTTCAGTTCTCTTTGAGGGCAGAAATGAGGCGCATCTGTGGCCAGGGCAGCAGCTCTCTGAAGCCATGTTATTCAATGTAGTGGCTGCACTACATGTGAACTGTGTGGCTTGTCCGAAATGAGATGCACCATGAGCAAAAAATACACACCAGACTTCAAAGACTTAGTAAAACAGAAAAAGTAAGGCATCTCAATAATTTTATATTGATTACAATGTTGAATGATAATATTTTGATATCATGAGTAAAGATATATTAGTAAAATTAATGTTTTCTGTGCTGTAGACTAAATGTTTGTGTCCCCCGTCCCCTACACACACAAATTCATACACTAAGTCCGGGCCTCTAATGTGATGATATTTGGCGGTAGGGCCTTTGGGAGTTAATTAGGTGATTCGCAGAAGCAGAGCCCGCATCAATAAGATCTGTTTTCTCATAAAAGAGGCCCTAGAGAGTTCCTTCACCTCTTCGGCCATCTGAAGACACAGTGAGAAGACAGCCAACTATGAACCAGGACATGGTCCCTCGTCAATCATAAACTCTGTTGGTGGCTTGATCTTAGACTTTTCACCCTCTGGAACTGTGAGAACTAAATTTCTGCTGTTTATTAGCCACCCAGTCTCTAATATTTTGTTATAGCAGCCCAAATGGACTAAGGCATGTTTCTTTTTACTTTTTAAAATGTGGCTCCTGTAACATTTTCTTTCCCACTGGACAGCATGGTGCAATAGACCAAAGAACAGAAGAGAGCCCAGTGAGAGCTTTCAAACCACAGTGAAAAAAAAGGGAAGTTGCTCAGTCGTGTCCAACTCTTTGCAACCCCATGGACTATAGCCCACCAGGCTCCTCCGTCCATGGGATTTTCCAGGCAAGAATACTGGAGTGGGTTGCCATTTCCTTCTCCAGGAGATCTACCTGACCCAGGACTGAACCCAGGTCTCCCTCCTTGTAGGCAGACTCTTTACCGCCTGAGCCACCAGGGAAGTCAAACCACAGTAACTGCAGACAAAATCTGGCCACGGAGTCACTAGAGGTTGGTCTGTTTGATATTAAGCTTCCTTCTAATAGAGAGGTCCTTGTTCATGCAAAGCTTTCACTTTGCAGATGGGAAGCTTGTTCAGAGAACTGAATTAAACCCAGTGGATGCAAAGTACCAACTCAGGTGGAGCTCAGCTTGTCTACTGACTTACAATCCATGGCTTGTTACTCCATCACAGCTGCCGCTGCTGCAGCTGCTGCTGCTAAGTCGCTTCAGTTGTGTTTGACTCTGTGTGACCCCAGAGATGGCACCCCACCAGGCTCCGCCATCCCTGGGATTCTCCAGGCAAGAACACTGGAGTGGGTTGCCATTTCCTTCTCCAAAGCATGAAAGTGAAAAGTGAAAGTGAAGTCGCTCAGTCGTGTCCAACTCTTCGTGACCCATGGACTGCAGCCTACCAGGCTCCTCCATCCATGGGATTTTTCCAGGCAACATTACTGGAGTGGGGTGCCATTGCCTTCTCCACACAGCTGATAGGGTAGAACAAACTGCAGATAGACTTTTTAAAAGGAAAGAAAATTTTAAGCTGCTTACATGTGAACAAAGAGACAAATGAATAAACAAGCAAAAAGAAAAACAGTACTTGGAGAATACAACTCAAAACCTGAAGGCATTCAGGGAAAAGGAAAACAAAAGAATTTCAAGAGATGCTCTCTTCCTCCCACAACCATACCACACACCCATTTTGTCCTCAACAAGTCTAACAAAGACAACCAGTGATTCTTCTAGACGAGGGCTGAAAACCATTAACAAAGGGAGACGTAGGAAGGTGTCAGGTCTCTCCTGGGATGGTTCAGCTGCTGCCAGGACCCTCTGTAAAGGGTAGAAGGGGACACTGTTCCTCATGGAAACTGACAGCAGAGGCCTTCTGTTCTCCAGCCGGCTGCGGCAGCAATAGAAGGGAGTGTGACTTCACACGCACCCAGAGTCCCCAGGGCAGCGAGGTTTCTAAGAGAAAACATGGATCTCGTGCTTCCCAGCAAAGTACACTCTGTGCTTTAAGCATGAGTGTGCTGCTTGCTTCTGAGAAAGCCCTACCCTGCCCACTCCACATAAGGAAAGGGGCTGGCAATCAATCTCAGCTGGATGTAACTACAAGTCTATCTGCACTTCTCTAGAACCTGAGTCCTAACAGGGCATCACATTTGTCTCTCCAGATTCCAAATCCAGAGCTCTAGATGGAGCTCTGAATTTCACAACTTGTTAAAACAAATCTCTCACGTTGGTGGGCTCCCTGTCAGCACCATAAATCAGGACGACTCACACACATTTCTGATGTGTTTCAAGTGCTCTCAAGACCATGAGGGAAATCCGTTCTCAAAGTACACTCCCTGCCTGAACAGACAGACTCTCCTGAGCATCTCCCATGTGCCCAGCACCTCTCTAGGAGCTAGAAAGAGGAGTCTACTAAATGGACAAAATCCTATCCTCATGAAACTTACACCCAGGGATTTCAGTGTATTGGGGATAAACAAGAAACAGCTCCACTTTTCCCTGTTACGTCCCCATCCATGCTGTTACCTCTCCTTTCTTTGAGGATGGCAGCTCCCTTAACTATATTTTAGCTCCACGTCACAGATTTTCTGTTATTAGAGATTACTTTTGGACTTGAAGATTCCTTCTTATTTGTTTTTGACCTTTAAAATCACCTCAAGTCAAAGCTTTTTTTCCCACTGCCCCTTTCCCTCCAGGCTGGATACCTCCAGGACTTGAAGGAGGCCTGTCTCCCATAAGTCTGCTCTGAACTGGCTGCTCTGGTGTGGGAGGAGGGATGAAGGAAAGGAGAGCGGGCAGAGATCTCTTTGACTGGGTGAGGCTGTAAACTCTCTCTGGGTAAACAGAATAGTCCCTGGGCTTTGTAGGAAAAAGTGGTGGCCTCACATGCCCCCTGGTAAGGGGGCTAATATGAAACAGCTCCTGCAACAATTAGTGATTCTACTGCTGCTGCTGCTGCTAAGTCGCTTCAGTCGTGTCTGACTCTGTGCGACCCCATAGACGGCAGCCCACCAGGTTCCCCTGTCCATGCGATTTTCCAGGCAAGAGTACTGGAGTGGGTTGCCATTGCCTTCTCCAATTAGTGATCTGCTATGGGCTAAATTGCTGGCACCCCACTCCAGTACTCTTGCCTGGAAAACCCCATGGATGGAGGAGCTTGATGGGCTGCAGTCCATGGCGTCGCTAAGAGTCAAAACATCACTGAGTGACTTCACTTTCACTTTTCACTTTCATGCATTGGAGAAGGACATGGCAACCCACTCCAGTGTTCTTGCCTGGAGAATCCCAGGGACGGGGGAGCCTGGTGGGCTGCCGTCTATGGGTCGCACAGGGTCGGACACGACTGAAGCAACTTAGCAGCAGCGGCATGGGCTAAATTGTAGCCCCCCTCCTGCACACTGAGTTCATATGTTCAAGTCCTAACGCTCAGTCCCTCGGAAGGTGACCACCTTTGGACATAGAACCTTTAAAAGGTGATTCAGGGCAAATGAAGTCATACAGGTGGGTCTCAATCCAAGATGACCGGCATCCTTATAAGAGGACACAGACAGTGTACACACAGACCAAGGCGTGACCATGTGAGAGCCCTGAGAAGGCAGAAAACTACAAGCCAAAGAGAGAGGTCTCAGAAGAAACCAAACCTGCACACATCTTGATCGTGAACGTCTACCCTCCATAATTGTGAGACAGTACCTTTAAGTTATGTTTTGTCTGTGGTGCCCCGTTATGTCAGCCCTAGGAAACTAACACAGATTAGAAGTCAAGAATTGGATTTTACCTTTAGATTTTCTACCGTGCAGGAGTTAGTGAGTTATTTGACAAATATTTACTAGGACTCACTATGCATTAGGAAAGGAGGGTAGGGGGCAGGTCATAGAAGAGAGACAGACAAGATTATGTCAGCTCCTGATGGAGACAATTAAACAGGGTGTCATGACAGAGTGGGTGGGGAAGCAGGGGGCTCTCATCCATTGGGTAGACAGAGGAGGCCTCTCTTTGGTAGTGACGTTTAAGCTAAATTCTGGATCACAAGGATAGATCTGTAAAGATCTGGGCAAAGAATGTCCCAGGCAGAGTGAGCAGCGGGTGCTGAGTCAGGAAAAGGCTTGGACTGTCTGAGGAACAGAATGAAGGCAGAGAGGGAGGGAAAGAGTTCAAGAAGATGGGGACTTTACGTTAAGAGTTTCAGGTAAGCAAAGGAGTCTGGATTTTATTTTAGGTGTGATGAGGAGCCATGGGAGGCTTTAAGCAGAGCGGTGACATCATCACATTTCTATTCCTAGAAAGACGACTGTTTAGCTGTCAGGCTGGGTGAGGAGAGAGCAGAAGCAGAGTTTGGTTAGGAGATGCAGGAGAGAGGGGCTGTAGAGGCACCGCCTTGCTCTCTGACTTCATCTTCACCTGACATTCTCTGTGTGACTCTGTCCAAATTTTCCTTTTTAATAAGGACACCAGTCATACTGGCATAGGGCCCATCTTGGTGACTCCATTTTACCTCAATTGCTTCTGCAAGGGCCCTATTTCCAAACAGAGTCACATCCTGATGAACTAGGAGTTTGGATTTCAACATACATATTTTTGGGGAGGGAGACACAATTCAACCCATAACAAGCAGTCAAAAAGACAGAAGATACTATGTTGATGAGGATGACCACATTAAGAGGAATAAATAGCTGATGCAGAAGAGAGGAGAAATAATTGCGGGATGAAAGCCCTTGTGAAGGTGAGGAAGGGAATGAAGAGGCAAACAGAGAGTCGCTTGTAATGACAGTAAGGATGGTTCAGTCATTTAGATTAGCAGGAAAACAAAATGGGAACAGACGCAGGAAGATGGGTAGATTTGGTTCAACCATCCATTCATTTACTCAGCAAATACATAGAGAGTGGCTACCATATACTAGGTATTGCTAAAACTTTGAAGAGACAGTAATGGACAAACCAGACAAAATTCCTGCTATCTAGATACTTACTTTATACTGGAGGAAGACAGACAATAAACAAGTAAATTATATATAGTAAGTTAGGTCGTGATAAGTGCTAAGGAAAAAGATAAAACAGGAAATGGATTTATAAGTATTCAGTAGGTTGAAATTTTTTACCAAGGTAGCCAGGGAAAGTAGATTTTGAGAAAAGACCTGAAGAAAGTGCAATGGGTATGGGTATGTCTTGGGGGAAATATCCACACAGAGGGGATAGCAAGTGAAAGGGCACCTACATAATAACCACAGCCAGCACCATACTTAACGGTGAAAGAGTGGATGCTCTACCCCAAGATCCAGAACAAAGCAAGACGTTTCCTCTCACCCCTTCCATCCAGCTATATACTGAAAGTCATAGCCAAACAAGGCAAGAAAAAGAAATGAATGGTGTAAGATTGGAAAGAAAAATAAAGAAGGGTTCTCATTAACAGATAACATGACTGTCTATGTAGAAACCCCAAGAAATCTGCAAAAACAAAATCAAACAGAACTCCTAGAACTAACAAGTGAGTTTAGCAAGGTCCTTTAAGACAAGGTCAATCCACAAAATCCTATGGTAGAATAGAACAATGCTGCTGCTGCTGCTGCTAAGTCGCTTCAGTCGTGTCCGACTCTGTGCGACCCCATAGATGACAGCCCACCAGGCTCCCCCGTCCCTGGGATTCTCCAGGCAAGAACACTGGAGTGGGTTGCCATTTCCTTCTCCAATGCATGAAAGTGAAAAGTGAAAGTAAAGTCTCTCAGTCGTGTCTGACTCTTAGTGACCCCATGGACTGCAGCCTACCAGGCTCCTCCATCCATGGGATTTTCCAGGCAAGAGTACTGGAGTGGGGTGCCGTTGCCTTCTCCGAATAGAACAATACTAGTTCCCAAAACTGAAATACTGAGATATAAATCTAACAAAACATGTACAAGATCTGCATGTGAAAACAAAATACTAATTAAAGAAATCAAAGAGAATCCAAATAAACAGACATGGTGTGTTCATAGACTGAAAGACTCATTGTAGTAAACATAAAAATTCTTCCTGAATTGACCCATAGATTTCATGCAACAGCAATCAGAATCCCAGTAGGCCTTTCTATAGATATAGATAAGCTGTTTTTAAAGTTTACATGTAAAGACAAACAAACTGGAATAGCCAAAAAGTTTTTGAAAAAGAAGAATAAATCCGAGGCAATCACACTATGTGCTCCTAAGATTTACTGTAAAGCTATGAGTGAAGACATTGTGGCATCCATGAGTTAGACACATACCAATGAAACAGACCCACACACATAACCAATTGGTTTTCGACAAATGTAAAAGCAAGCAGTGGAGAAGACAGTCATTTCAATAAATGGTTTTGGAATAACTAGACATATTTATGAAAAAAAAAAAAAAAACAAGTCTCTATCTCACACCTTATATAAAAAATAACTCATGCTAGATCTAAACGTAGAATGTGAAAGTATTTATTGAGCATCTCTTCACACAGAGCTCCACATTGACTCCTTGGGGCACCCTGGTTCTCTCTAATTAGTCTTTAACACCCTATTTAAGTTTTCCTTTCTCACCCTAAAGCTGTCCCTGCAGAAGTCCACCTTGCCCCCAACCCTGAGCATTTCGGATCAGCATCAGGAGCCCACTATTGTTCTTCCATTTGCTTCCCCTTCCCTGTTGGCTCAGCTGGTAAAGAATCCACCTGCAATGCGGGAGACCTGGGTTCGATCCCAGGGTTGGGAAGATCCCCTGGAGAAGGGAACAGCTACCCACTCCGGTATTCTGGCCTGGACACAACTGAGCAACTTTCGCTTCATTTCACTTCTCTCTCTGCCCCGAGTCCTTTCCTCTTTGTCCTGTTCACTTATTCACCCCCCGCCACCTCCCCTCACTTCCAGGGCTGTACACCCTGGTGCAGAATGCCTCATTACACCAGACTGTTCAATTTTCTCTAGTCTATTAGGGGGGGCGGGAAATCTCTTCCAAGAAGCCTTTCTTAGTTAAGAGAACCCTTTCCCTACTCTGACTCATGATATTTCCATGACTTTTCCTTCTATTTTTACCTGTATAGATAAGTGCCTATATGCACCCCCCATATATTGCTGCACACAGGATGTTGTGCATCCTTTATACATTTTAGGACTTAGCACTCTTTCTCTGTCAGCCTATTCTGGCTGGGATTTTCTTTTATTCCTTCTAAAAAGCACCTATGCATAGCACCATATCTATTAATAGAAAGATGATAAATATATATTATCGGTTGACTGAGATGCACTCCCAAATTAGAAGAAAAAGGCAGGTCTCTGTTCGAGGAGGAAATGAGTCAGCAGGGCTCCCGAACAGGGTTGGCTTATTCGGGCCTTCCTCCATTTCAGGAAGGGCCAAGCACTGTCCACGTCTGTGACTTGGAACTTTGTCACCTAGAGTCAGTTCATCTTGCCAGACTCATACGCTGAACTGCCAGAATGGAAAAAGAGCCAGAAGTGGAAAATGAGAACTCTGAGAGATGGTTACAAAAAGGCGTCCCCTTACGACCTTAATGCTGTTAATTTGGGGAGTTACAGAATCAGGATCAGGCAATTCACAGCAAGGATTTCAGCAGGGTATTACAAAGCTCTGCAGATACAATGGGGGGGCTCGTCTTGTCCCCTCTCCAAATTATAAGGGGAGCCAATGAAGTCAAGATAGAATTTACCATTGATTTTTACTTGCATATTCCAAGAGAGGAAACCTCAGAACCCTCAGAGAGAAGGCAACAGTATAAAAAAACTCAGTTCCAGATTTTGAAGCAAAACCAGACTCTGAGGCTCAGAGAATAACTCTCTAGTTTTACTCTTGTTTTTTTTTTTTTTTCCCCCTAGCTTCTCCAAAGTTCCTAATTCTTTTAAAACCCCAAACTCCCATTTGAAAATCAAAATTCATGATTCAAAGACAGAAATGGATTTTTCAAGTTCTTTTTGAAACCTCCTCTTCTCTTTCCTCCCCTGAGCCTTTTGAACTTTTCTCTAGTTTACTTGTAGCAAGTGGAATATTCCCCAAACAGGAAAATAGGCCATGAAACCGTTATAACATCTTTCCTTTTAATGTTTTTCTACCTGGATCATTAGTTTGAAAAGTCCCAGCTGAAGGGTTGGAAAGCAGTGTTGCTGCCACAACAAATTTTCACATATAAAGTCTTCAGAGAATTTCTTATCAAAAGGAAGGATTACAAAGAAAATTTTATCACGTCTGAAGTGGCCAAAGAGTGGTTGCAAAAGCAAAGAGGGGAAGAGAGAGGATCCTTACTGACTATAGCTGCCTGTTTATCTGATGGTCACTGGGCATCTCAGAACAAGAAGGCACCCATCAGGCAGAGGTGATTCCACACCAGGCACAGCTGGGTGCCCACAGAAACAGCTGCTGGGAAGGGCACTGCAGCAACCTGGGAGGAGCTGAGGACCCTGAACCTCATGATCTCATGCTCCATGTTTTATAACCTTTTCAGTGAACAGGAAGGTGGGTGCAGGAGAAAGGAAAATGCCAACTGGAGTACTCTCTCTGATTTTATATTATAGTTTTACACAAACACACCCAGAGGTTAATCCTCTTAACCTTGATAAGAGATTAAACCAAGTGCTGATACTTCTGTTTGAAATACACTAATGAAGGGATTGTCACCCGCCCAGCAGTCCTGGGAGAGGAGGCATTTTAAGATACCATCTCTTGGCTCAGAGGTTAAAGCATCTGCCTACAATGCGGGAAACCCAGGTTGGATCTCTGGGTCGGGAAGATCCCCTGGAGAAGGAAATGGTAACCCACTCCAGTATTCTTGCCTGGAGAATCCCATGGACGGAGAAGCCTGGTAGGCTATAGTCCACGGGGTCCCAAAGAGTTGGACACGACTGAGCGACTTCACTTTCACTTTCTCTATCCTTTGGGGGAAACAAGTATTATTATGAAATTGATTGCATGTGTAAAAAAGTATCCAAAATATAAACGTACAGCATAATGAATATTATAAAGCCAATATCCATGTAGTCACCACCAAGACCAGGAACCAGAGTATTGCCAAACTCCCCTTGGCAGTCTCTCTTCTTGAAACTGAGGAGCCAAACGCTGGACCTCTTTTTAAAGTTTGGGGTTAATAGCCTCCAAGGCTTCCAATCTTTGACCTTTCTCCTTCCTCTCTGTAGTTCATCCCCTAAAAGAAATTCGTAAAGTAATTGCCCATAATATCTATGCTCATTGAACTAATGCCCCCTTTAAGTGTTTCAAGAAGGATAAATAAAAATTTAAATGACCAAGAAAATAGTTTCTCACGCACTGAAAATACTAGCATATTTTCTTGCAAGGGAAGCTCCCTGGTAGCTCCATCAGTAAAGAATCTGCCTACAATGTAAGGGACCCAGGTTTGATTCCTGGGTCAGGAAGATCCTCTGGAGAAGGGAATAGCAAACCACTCTAGTATTCTTGCCTGGAAAATTCCATGAATAGAGGAGCCTGGTGAGCTACAGTCCATGGGGTTCAAAGAGTCGGACACGACTGAACGACTAACACATATATATTCTCTTGCAAAATGCTAGGATGTGTGGGATCTCGCTTCCAGCCCCAATGCTGAGATGGACAGCCACACTGCCCTTCCTAAAGGGTATGTGCTGGAAATAAGCGTTTGTATTTTTAGCAAACACAATACAACCTTTTCTGTCCAGTTGGGTTTTTCTACTTTCAAGGGATGTAATATAGTAAAACCAAAAAGTATAGAATGTGACACTTTTAAACTTTAGAAGCTTAATTAACGTTCAGACTTTCAACAGAGGATATACAATCTCTTTAAAACTGAGATTTGAAGGCAAATATTGTCATAATGAGATAAATTAGTGCTCAATTCTAGGTAGAAAGTGAAGGTAAAAGAAAGTTCCAGTTGCCTTTAGGGCAAAGCCACATTATATTCCAATTTACTGCCTATACAGTGCCTTATTTATTAGCAACTCTTCAATGAATGTTTGTTGATTGAAGGTATTTTTTCCATGAATAATTTCAGAAAAAGAAAACAGAATCGTGCTTACTAAAGTTTTCATAATTATACTCAAAATGTGGAGAAAGGCAAAGCTAAGGATTTCAAAAGAAATTATTATGCATAATATACAACTCAAGAATACAAGGAAGCTTGTCAGGAAAACATGTTTGTTCTCGTCTCAGTTCTCTCTTTTGTTTCCTCCAGGTGGTGTAGGGCGCAGTTTCAAGGCAAGATTCAGAGGTTATAAGACAGGAGGAAAGTTGTTTCAGAGAAAAGCAAAAAGAAGCAGAGGATATCTGTTTGTTTTTGTTCCTCCCCAGCTTTTAGGCGATCACGGGCAGCAGTGGCTGCTGCAGAGCATGACTTCTGGCACAGCGCCACCCAGGGGCCAAGACTTGAACTTGTTTTTATTTTGCCAAAGATTGAAAAATTTGAAATTCCAAAATTGTCAATGGATTTGACGAGTCATTACTCTTATATACAGGAGGGTATAAATGCTAGCTAACAAGTCACTTGGATATATTTTATTTCAAAGAGGATGTCTCCTATTAAAAAATGGCTGCCTCTTTGACTCTGCAGAGTCACCTAGTGAGCATACCCCTCAGTCTCTGGTGAGGGAGCCCCAGCTCAGCCCACAGCTGCCCACTCTCCCAGAAGTTGATAATAAAACCAAATCCTGGCTGTTTCCAAGGGAGGTCTGGAGAAGAAGCTGGAGGGCAGCCTTCGGGGGGGCACTCTACTATTCTTAAGGGAGCATGTTTAAAAAAAGTTAAAAGCTGGTTTCAAAGTAAAGATGAAGCAAAGGTTGTAGACTGTGACTTTTTTCTTAAGTAAGCTTTTCTTTCCTGTGCACGTTGCTAAAATTCAGACCTGGCAACCACTCTCTTTTAGCTTGCATAGGCTCCGAGCTAGACACAATGCCAATGATCAGACAAGGGACACGAAAAGAAAAAGAAATTATGAACAATGATAAAGAGGTTCTCTGCCTCCTTTTTAAAAAGTAGCTCTTTCCAGACATAGCCTCAAAAACATAAGGCCCTTGAGAGGAGAGCTATGGGAAGCTCAAGTCTGTTGCCCAGCCAACAGCAGCAGAATCCCAGATAAATCAAAGGCGCGTGACCCAGTTAGAACCCATTGGGTAAAACAGTAAAGACTAGGATGGTCCATCTTTTGGCCTCCTAATCCTGAATGAGGCCCGACTTAACAACTACACAGAAGCTGACTCTAAGGAGACAAAGGCTGTGAATATAGGCCAGTGACACATCTGTTCCAAGTTGGTTAGAAACAGTGGTGGGCTTAGTCGATGACTAAGTGGGAAGTTGGACCAGGTAACTTTTCAGGACTGCCTGACTGGATGACTCTGATTGGCCCCAGTCCCATTACTTGAAATCATACATAAATAGAAATAATCTTCTCAATAATTCTAGGTAAACCAAGACCATCCTAAAGCATTTAGCATGAACCAATGGCACCCCACTCCAGTACTCTTGCCTGGAAAATCCCATGGACAGAGGAGCCTGGTAGGCTGCAGTCCGTGGGGTTGCTAGGAATCAGATACGACTGAACGACTTCACTTTCACTTTTCACTTCCATGCATTGGAGAAGGAAATGGCAACCCACTCCAGTATTCTTGCCTGGAGGATCCCAGGGATAGGGGAGCCTGGTGGGTTGCCATCTGTGGGGTCACACATAGTCGGACACGACTGAAGTGACTTAGCAGCAGCATGGGCTTCCTTTGTAGCTCAGTCGGTTAAGAATCTGCCTGCAGTGCAGGAGACCTGGGTTCGATCCCTGGGTTGGGAAGATCCCCTGGAGAAGTAAATGGCAACCCACTCCAATATCCTTGCCTGGAAAATCTCATGGACAGAGGAGCCTGGTGAGCTGCAGTCCATGGGGTCACAAAGAGTCGGGCATGACTGAGCGACTAACACTTACTTACTTATGATAATATAAACTATGGGCTTCCCTGGTGGCGCTAGTGGTAAAGAATCCGCCTGCCAATGCAGGAGACATAAGAGACATAGGTTCAAATCCTGTGTCAGGAAGATCCCTTGGAGGAGGGCATGGCAACCCACTCCAGTATTCTTGCCTGGAGAACTCCATGGATAAGGGAGCCTAGAGGGCTATGGTCCATGGGGTCACAAAGAGTTGGACATGACTGAGTGACTGAGTGCATAATAATACATGTTTTTATTTTAATTTTTTTTATTGGCCACACAATGTGGCTTGCAGGATTATAGTTCCCTACCCAGGGGTCAAACCCGTGCCCACTGCAGGAGAAGCATGGAGCCCTGACCACTGCACCGCCAGGAAAGTCCCAACATGCACTTCTATAAATGGAAGAATGAAAGGAATCATGCAGAGAAAATGAGAAGTCTAAAAACTGATGCTATGGAAAGTGCGTGTGTACACACATGTATATATAGGCTGATGCTGTGCAGTTAAATGCAAAAGAAATAATCACTTTCTTTTTCTTGAACTCAGGTGAATAGACTTTTACCCCTGCTCAAATTTCAAAATGTTAGTAGCACTGCCCTGGTGGTATTTAGACATGAACGAGAAAACCCCAGCAAGGCTTGTAGAAGCATGAGGCAGGCCTAGGGCTATCAGAGACGTTACAAGTACCCAATTTTTTGTTGTTGTTGTTGATTGTTGTCTTTTTAAAATTTTTAATTTATTCTTTGTGGTCATGCCACATTGCATGAAGGATCTTAGTTCCCTGACCAGTGGCATCATGGTGTCCCAACCACTGGACCACCAGGGAAGTCCCTCCAGTACCTGTTTTAGTCAAAGGGATTGAGAAGAGTTGCTGGAGAAGCTGGTTTTCTGATGCCCTCAGTATGACCACCACATCAGCAGGGAGAGTGTCTCTGTTTTTCTCAAGAACCCCAGAAGCATCATATAATACCTGCAACATAAAGAGCAAATCACAAGTGAGCCAATACTGTCCCCATCACAGTGTTGCCAGGCAACACTGGCATTGCCTGAGGTCAGTCATTAATCGATCTCTGTATAGAATTCATCTTTACATAGCCATGCTTTTAAACCTAGGCCACCAGATAAGGGGGACAATTGAAATTTTTGAGAGGCCAGTTTATCTTAACTCCTTGTTCAACTATTCTTTGATGAAGAGAGTCCTATCAAAGATAAATCACTTCAGAATAATTATATTGGCCACTCACAATATGAGAAGCATCCATCTGATGAGGTTAACACTGCTATTGCCTCCATTTCACTGTGGGCAAACAGAAGCTTAGAGAGAGGCTGAATCATGTGGCCACAGCCACACACGTCACCAGGGTGGGCAGGCATCCCAGCCCGGGCAGATTGGCTCCATGCCTATACACATTTCACCCTCGCTGCTTCCCAAGGTGCTTGTGGCACCTGAGTGGTGGCTCAGGGGCTCTGAGCATTCTTGGTTCTCAGGGCAAAGGACATTTAGATCAGAGACTTTTTAAGGGATGCTCCAAAGAAATGAATTCAAGAAAGGACACAGAGCCCAGAAGGAAAAAGATCTTTTCTTTTTCCTTTTAAAATTAAGAAAGAACAAGAGGGAAGAAGAGTGGTAGTTAGAAAATAGGTGTAAAAGGACAGAGATGGGAAGAGAGGTGCAAAGAAGGGGACGAGAATGGAAGGCAGGAGAGAGGAGAAGAATGGGGACCGGGGATCAGGGTGGATGTCTTGTGCAGTCAGCCTCCAACACTAGGGTAAATGAAGTTTTTAGGAGGGAAAACTGGATTGCAATTTCTAGCCAAGATCCAAGATAGATGCTGTCATGTATTATGTGAAGACAAAAACAATCTCTTCACTTACATTAAATTGCCTTTCAAACAACATTCAGTCAGGCAAAATTAATTTCCATGCCATAATATGAATGTGAAAAATAATTTCAACAAATCTTAAATCAACAATATAACCCAGAATGCCTTTTATTGAACTCCTACCCATTTTCTGGGCCCAGGGCCTCAGCAGACCCTGCCGGAACCAATTAGCCATAATTCACATGGCTCCTTAGAGAGTAACATGAGCAATGAATTGTTGGCTACAGGAGGAGGGGATTTCCTGAATCACTCACTAACCTCGTTCGGGAACTTGAAACTGAGACTGAAGAATAATGGATGAAAAGTGAAAATTTCAGTTAATGTTGTAAAACCTTAACATCTGGATGATGAAGTGAATTTCCCCCCCTTTTTATCTAGACACTTTTGGTGCCCTGTAGACATATGCTTGTGCTACAAAGTGCTAAAAATTGAGCCCCACTGTGATATTAACCCTCCTTCGTTGCCTACACATCTCCAAATTACTTTTGAATGTGAGCATTCACCACTAAACGCTGCAAAAGCCATCATGTTTTCTCCCTGGAGAGCTGTCACTTCTAGGCCAAACCTCAGGTGAGAAGCAGATGGCAGCTCTGTGGGCCACCCCAGTGAGAAATTGCTTTTTTGCCAGGGGCTACTTTCCATGAGCAATACCACTGAGAAGATTTAAGAATTATGATTAGGTATTCAAGAAGAATTAAAAGGAGAAAGAAATCTGCAAGCAATTTCATGAATGCCACAAACAGAGTACTGTGGACCCTTGTTCCTTGTCAAAATTCAGATTTAATAACTCACCTTTCCAGCATAGTGCTGAATGCCAAAGCACAGCTCCATTCCTTTGGGCCTCCAGAAGTATTTGCATCGAAGATTATCTTCAAATTTATCTGTGTGGATTTTCATGTTTAAAAGTTACAATGGGAACTCTTTGGTCCTTTAGACAAAAATACGCTCCTCAAATCATGACGACTCAGAATAAGGAACTTCAGAGTAGCCTGAAATTATTCTTATTTATTCAGGGATGGAGAAAGGTCCCCTCCCCACCCCCCTACATGATGGGCATTTACATTCAAGTTCTCATCTAGGTGTTTCATGTTGTCTTTTGTGTCAAGCTGATCTCGATGATACCATGTTCTTCTCTGAGAACTCCAAGAATAAACACTGATGACACCAGAAAACCAACCAATTAGCTTTAGAACCATAAAGATACTCCATGGAAGGCAAATCATCCTGGTTTATATTCCTCTTGACAACTTGCGACAATTTTATAGGTAAAAGGAAGTCAAAGGTGGCACTCTCAACTCCTAGAAGCAAAGCTCTTCCACAAATCAATTTTCCATCTCGGAAAAAGGCTCGAAACTTCCTCTCCATCCCTCTCCAGATAATGTTGCTGCTGTGGTCAAGGATGGCCTACTCTGTGTGAGGAACCGTGCTAAGCAGTAAAGGGATGCAGCGGCCGGACTTTGTTGCCCAAGGATCTCACAGAGTGAGAGATGGGTCACACGCAACGCTGAAGACTGATGAGGAGGAGGAGATGGAGAGGTATGGGGGTAAGTACAGAGGACTCCAAATGCTAGAAGGAGATGTTTTACCATCACTCCACAGACAGTGGTAATTTAATGAAAAGGTAGCTTTACAAAAACTGTATTAGGTGGGATGTCCAGCATAAAATATGAGCCAGGAAGCCAGAACATCAGCAGGGCTTCTATACAAGGTTGTACTAAAAATGGCTGGAGGTCCAGATAGAGATATGAGAGAAGGGCATGAAAAAGGAGGGGTATCAAGTGTTGCTCATGGAAAATAAGGGGAACAGAAGGTGTAAAAATGATACTGACATAGGGTAAAGGTAATTTGCTTTACAGGAACAGGAAAGTGAGGAGAGTTTGAGAAATGGTGATGGGTTTGCTTTAACACACAAATCCTACCAGGATGTGTTCTGAATATTTCAATTTATTAAAAGCAGAGTCTCTATTTTCACAATCGCCAGGTAGCCAAAATACACAGGAAGGATTCCATAAACCATTTGATGATATGAGCCAAATAGCCAAGTTCTCTTCTGCACATAAGTATGCCTTTTCTAAAAGGTACCTACCAACTAGGGTCTGGTCCGTTGCCTGAGGAAACCGGCTTTCCTCATCCAGAAGCGCAAGCAGTCCCAGGGGTTTCTGGAGGAACATATCCAGGAGGGGGCGATTGTCCTCGTACTCCACGGGGGTAGCGTCAATGCCCTCGTTCTGATACTCCATCTGGAAGGAAATGGATCGTGAATCACTCCAGCCCAGTACTGGCCTAGGTACCACCAGGCTGCATGCACTTTCTCTGTCTGGCAACACTGAACAGGGTCTGTTTTATGTGAGTAGGACAAGGCTTTTCTGCATCCAGCACTGTTGAAGCTCAGGATTTAAGACTGACCTATAGGGAGCCTATGGCAGGTGGTAAGGTTGGCAACAGAACCTTGGCTCTCTGTCTCTCTCTGTCTCTCAGACATGTACTTGGTAACTTAAATTGAGAAGCTGATGTAGAAAGGAAGGGAAGCTGAAAATTTTTTATTCTGGTGACAAGTTTGGTTGAAACCAGGAGGAAAGCAGATTTCTGTCTTCTGCAAAGGAATCATCTTGAACTAAAAAAAAAAACTAAAAAGAACTCCAGATTTCCTGGGAAAATAAATGGAAGTAAACTGGATTGAAACAAGGTCTGTTTTGTACAAGATGGGTGGGGGAGGAGTGCATTGTGGATTTGTCCAGTTTCCATGATAAAACCAATATCGGTGTTTTTAGTCCATGACTTTGTCTTTATCTAACCTAGCAGTTTAATGGGTTCCTTGCTCTTGCATTAAAACAAGGAGTTTGGTCAGAATGTTTAGTTTTTACAACTATATACTCTCTCTTCATACAGGAGAGTCTTGGGGTTGGGTTCAGGTCAAGGTGGAGGATAAGGGCCCCAGACCTTGGGTCCACTAGCTTTACATCCTGTTTTATTTGCCATTAGACTCATGGGGGGGGGGGGTGAAGATTTCCATGTTGAGAAAACCAAGAACGTATCTTACTCCTCGCTGAAGATACCAATCCACTTCTGGTGGGGTCTAATATGCAGGAGACAGGGGATTCATATGGTCAGTGAGAGAGTTGGAAACCAAGAACCTTATCCTGAGTTCCAGATCATCCGGTATCATTTGGGACATGATCACAAATATTTTTAGTTAAATAAAGCAGAACAGAATGCAGCATTTTGGGCAATGCATATGAATCAGTTTGGAAACAGCATTTAAATAATTGGCTTGTCATCAGCTTCACTCAAGGGAGGAAATGTACCTTTCCACAGAAATCAAGACCTCTTTTTATCAAACTACATTTAGATTGTCGAGTTATTTTGACAGGACTGCCTCATCAGTGGTTTTTCTTTGGAGTCTTTGACCTGTTAACCTCACTAACAAGGTTTCTGCTTCAAACTCTGGGCAGCCTGCAGGCACGTTCCCCACCAGGTCCAGGGCCTTCAGAGTTCACTGTTACCTGCTCGAGAGCAAAAACATGCTGATTGAAATAGTACTGAATTTGCTCATTGGCGATGTTTATGCAGAGCTGCTCAAATGAATTTCTCTGAAAGTTTTCGAATCCAAAAATGTCCAAGATCCCCACATTCATACCATCGTCTGCAGTACTGCATGAGAGAGAAGAATAAAACCTTTTAGAGAAGGAAACAGCAGTCTCAGGGCAGTGAGACTGACTACATTTTTATCTACACATGTAGCTACTCAGGGCAAGCGGCATCCTGCCGCCTTTCAGAAAGGAACAGTCTCTGTGTTAAACAGTTGGTTTCCTAAGCCTTTCAACAGTACCTCCAACTTCTCTTATTTTAAGCAGCAAAATTTCAAATTTTCCTCAGAAACTCCATCTATAGAGAGATTAAAGAGGAGCCACCCTATTTGAAGGGGTTGGAACTGCTGCTCATTTATTCTTCTACTTTCTCACCCACAAGGCTTAGTTAGAAGAAGACTCTAGAATTTGATACTGTCAGTTCCTCCACAATCTAGAAAACACTAATGCTTAGCACAGATAAAGCTATAGAAGTAGCAATACTGTGAGATTTCTGTGCTTTAACACTTCTCATGAAATGTCTCAGTTGATTCTAAAAACAGCAGCAGGAGGAGGATATTATTCTCATTTTACAGATGAGGAAACTATGACTTAGGATGTGCACAGATGAAGCTATGGAGTCTGGATGCAAACCCAGTTTGCCCAGCTCCCAGCTAAGCTTGTTCTTTTAAACACCATAATGCAGTGGCTCTGTAATCATGAGCCTCTCCGGTGTAAATACACCATCTTTTAAAGGAGATGCCTGAGATCTTCATTAAAGAAAACCCAAGAGAAGACCAAATGCTTCCTCTTGGAAATTCTAGGAGACACTGGGGTCAATGACAGCCCTCCTCAAGGTCTCTGCCCGTCGGGGAACTTGCCATATGTTTTTGTCTGGCTGCAGGAGCGTGTTGATGCGATTTACAATCCAGCTGAAAAGCCTCCCGTACAGGCCTTTGGACATGGCGTCTCTGACGTCCGAGGCCCTGTCCACAGTGTTGGCGCGGATGATGGTCTCACCCCGAGTGACCACACAGTGTGAGGTGAGAGCCTCCTGGAGCTCTTCAGGGCTGATGCAGAGAACCGAGGCAGCTAGAAGAGAGGGTGAGGATAATGCTGGAGGAGGTAGACATCCACTGTCCAGCCAGCCAGCCAGCCAGCCAGTTAGCCAGCATTCATTCAACATCAGCCATGTGCCAGGCTGTATCTGCAGAACTTCAGAGCCAAGGATAAACATGTGGGGCCCTGAACCCCAAGAAGAACCTAGACTAATGCAGTGCCTCCCAAACAGTTTTGAAAGCTCTTTACATGTGTTAGATGAAAAAAATGTGGAAGGAGATGGTCTTTGACCAAATTAGTTGGAGCAACTGTTGAAGACTATAGTCTGCTCTCAGAAAATCACAAAGCACATTAGCATAGTTAAGTGCTACAGTTTAACACAAGAGATGTTATTTAAATAAATTTTTTTTCTAACTCAGGAATCTTATTCTTTGTGCCACTATTATTACTTGTGGAAATTTTAAAATAAATAGGTGCATGTGTTATCCCCTCCAGATAATGATTCAGTGAATTCAGAGTGAGGTCCAACCTCTCATATCTTTTCCAAAAATTTGTAGATGATTTTTAAAAGCAGCCACTGGTGAGAATCACTGCCCAAAGTTACCTGCCATGGACTTTTCAGAAGAATGTCTACGTACTTGCCACTTATGAGATGAACGCTGATGTTCTACAAGATATTCTCTGGGAAATACTGGTTAGTGAAAACACCCAGAGACAGTTAAGGACCAGCACATTATATCTTCGAGTCTTGAAAAACTGCCCAAGTAAAAGTATTTGGCAACACAATGCACACGAATCAAATAATTACCATTTTCCAAGGCTTCTGCATTGGGCACCTCACTTTTGTCAGTTTGATGCTGAGAGGAAATAGCTGCAAACTCAATGTTTCCAATATTCAAAATCCCAGATAATATACTGTACACTGAGTGCACCTCCTGAAAAGGACATCAAGAATCATGTTTGGTCATTGCCAATCAAACCAATAAACTTACAGCACTGTGGTAGAAACCACTAGTCCACCCACATCCATCTCCACCCCACTGTCCTGGGCGTACAAACAATGTCCAAGCCTTCCTTGCAGTTAGGCCATGTAACTAAATTCTTAACAAAGGAACAGGCAGAATGAGGTGGGCCATTTCTGGGCTTTCCTTATAGAAGGGAGCATGCCTCCTTCAAGACTTTTTTTCCCTTACTGCTGGATGGAACTCCCAACAAACCACCTTAAATCATGCCATCGATTAGAGTGCCTGAGACCAACGACTCGATGGAACAGAGATGTTCTACAGTCTGAACCTCTTGCCTTGGAATGCTTACATTAGAGGGAACTGTTCTTTGTTCTTTAAGACACTTTTAGCCTTTCAGTTCAGTTCAGTTCAGTCGCTCAGTCGTGTCCGACTCTTTGTGTCCGACTAACCCCATGAATCGCAGCACACCAGGCCTCCCTGTCCATCACCAACTCCTGGAGTTCACTCAGACTCATGTCCATCGAGTCAGTGATGCCATCCAGCCATCTCATCCTCTGTCATCCCCTTCTCCTCCTGATCCCAATCCCTCCCAGCATCAGAGTCTTTTCCAATGAGTCAACTCTTCGCATGAGGTGGCCAAAGTACTGGAGTTTCAGCTTTAGCATCATTCCTTCCAAACAAATCCCAGGGCTGATCTCCTTCAGAATGGACTGGTTGGATCTCCTTGCAGTCCAAGGGACCCTCAAGAGTCTTCTCCAACACCACAGTTCAAAAGCATCAATTCTTCGGCGCTCAGCCTTCTTCACAGTCCAACTCTCACATCCATACATGACCACAGGAAAAACCATAGCCACCCTAGCTAATACCAGCTCCCAAATTCAAGTATGGGTCTTTCTTCAAGACAAGAGTAGAGATGTTTCCTTATCATCTTGAATATAGCTTATATGAAATAGTTGGAGGGCATTCACTGATGTTTCATTAGAACATCTGAAGTTAAATTATAGAGTATATAGTTATGAATGAGGTCAAAGCATTTTGAAAGACTCACTAGAAATTACCTGTCATGTTTTACTACAATAAGAAATAAACGTCTGGTCTTCATACCCATTTCTGACACAAAAGTTTCTACAACTCTAGGACTTTTTGAGTGATAGATAGAGCCAAGAAGGGTGTCCTTTGTTCATCACAGTAAGCCCCTTTCATCCACATCTGAGTTTGTGCTAAGGAGGAGACTCTTGGGGGATGGGTGTGCTGGTTGCCAGAGGAACCAACAATGTGATTAAAGGGTTGGAAATCTTAGCCGGACTCCAGACTTCAAGGAGGGCACAGGGCTTGAGATCGAATCAATCATCAATAGGCAATGACTTGATCAGGCATGCCTAGGTAACAGAGCCTCCACTAAAACCCCTAACAGACCAGGTTTGGAGAACTTCTGGGTTGGCAAACTCATGAAGGTGAAAAGAGGAGGTGGTGCCTCCTCTTCTAAGACCTTGCCCTATAAATCTCTTCCACTTGTCTGTTCCTCGGTTGCATCCTTTATAATAAACCAGGAATATTAAGTGAATTGCTTTCCTGAGTTCTATGAATCCTTCTAGCAAATTATTGAACTTGAAGAGGAGAGTCTTGGGAACTCTCTATTTACAGGCTGTCCATTAGAAATAGGAAAACTTGGGAGTTGTAACTGAGGTTGGGGCAGTCCTGTGGGAGTAGGCACCTAACTTGTATAATTTGAAGCTAACTTGAGGTAGACAAGTGTCAGAATTGAACTGAACTGTAGGAGAACTGGTTAGTATGGGGAAGAAAACTCTACACATTTGGTAAGAATAGAAATGATGTGTGATGATCTAAGTCCTATTTTTATATTGAAGGTGGAATACATAAGAATAATTAATGGTAAAAAAAAAAAGTACAATTATTTGTTTAAATATTTGCATTTCCTATAGGTGAGAACTGAAATATATAGCCAGGAAATCCCTGTATCTTATGCTTATAGATAAAGTACTTTGACTAAAAATACTCAGGCTGGGCACTTGATTGAGTACTCTACATAGCAGCAAACCAATAAAAACTGTCATTAGACCATTGATAAAGCATTGCCTCTGAATTGAGCCTTTTCTGCAAACACTGCTCAGTAAAGCCAAAAAACTGAACATGGACCATAATAGTGACATCTGCTGGATACCTGATAATGCTACAAAGACAAATGAGGATTTTAAACTAGGCTTCCACGATAGAAAAATACTGTTCTTCAAACTCCTAAATCAAAGGCAAGATGTCATGTTTCTGACTTCAAGAATCACTGTTTTAATCACACAACTTAAGAGTGGCTAAGGAGAACACCTACGAAATGGGTTTTCTGGGACTAGCGTGGATTTAACATGACAGAACCTCATTACTTTGATCAATATAGCGTTAGGCTTGTAGAATGCATCCAGAGACTCCCCACAGAAGCAGATCCCAGAGAGTAAAACAGAGACTCCACAGCAGTGAGTTCTATATCTATTATTTCTATACATAGTTATCTCAAGAGCTTATGTAAAACTCTCAATATTTCCTCTAATTATAACACACATACACACACCATGTATAAGCATACAAGCTATGAAACCTCCCAAAATAAGGCATCCAGACATTTCACCACTAGGATGACCATCCACAAAGGAAATGACAAGGACCACACCCTCGAGACCAGCATCTAACCCTGTGTGTCTTTGACAATATTCTTTCCAGCATGCCGCTCAGAGATTTCCTCTTTCAAAGAGAAAAACTACCTATATATTTCAGCTTTGAACTTTGGGTTCAAGCACTGAGCAAAAGACTTAAGTTAAAAGCAGATTGGGTCTCCTTCCTTGGTTCAGAGAAGGGGACTTGAGAAAGGGTGCCCAATGCTCCCCTCGTTATGGAGGTATTAGCCTTACAGTGCTGCCTGTGCAGTTTCCAGCCTATTCCCTTTGACTCTTCAGTCCCACTGTTGGGCCAATTAGTTCTTCCTTTCTGGCCTAGGAACCTACATCCATTCCTGTATTTAGGTCAAAACATTATTCATCTAATAGTAGAATTCAATCAGTGATATGTCCACCTGTGTGATTACTCCTCTCCCCCCAATATGCAATCCAATGCCTCTTCTGTTCTCTTCATAGCCAGCCTAGGAAGGACTTTTCACCTTCCTCACCTTGCTCATTTCCTCTTGCCTGGTATTCCTGCCTTTCCTGAAGAATCTTGCTATCTGCTTGCCATTGATGGTTGTTCAGTTGCTAAGTCGTGTCCAACTGTTTGTGACTCCGTGGACTGCAGCATGCCAGGCTTCCTTCCGGTCCTGCACTACCTCCCGGAGTTTGAGCTAACTCATGTCCATTGAGTCAGTGATGCAATCTAACCATCTCATCCTCCGCTGCCCCCTTCTCCTTTTGCCTTCAATCTTTCCCGGCATCAGGGTCTTTTCCAATAAGTCAGCTCTTCACATCAGGTGGTCAAAGTATTGGAGATTTAGCTTCAGCATCAGTCCTTCCAATGAGTACTCAGGGTTGATTTCCTTTAGGATTGATTAGCTACCTACTCTATCTTTTTATTTCTTACCAATTTCCAACTTTCTATATCATAAAATGGAGTCAGCTCACTCAGGATAGGAACAGTTAGCAAGAAGACAAACAATTCCTACAATTAGGTTTCCCAGTTCACTGCTGATGAGTATGAATTTGGTTTCACCACCAATCAGCACAAGTGGGAAAGTATTTATCTACCAAAGCCCCATGCAGGATGTATGACCTTGGCTTCTTTTTCTCTTTTTCTCAAAAGACACTTCTTCCACTGAGGCAGATATTCTGTCTGTAAAGAAGAGGCTAAGTGGAAAGCTGAGAAGAATCCTGGTTTCCCCGTTCAGTTCAGTTCAGTTGCTCAGTCATGTCTGACTCTTTGCAGCTCCATGGATAGCAGCACTCCAGTCATCCCAGTCCATCACCAACTCCTGGAGCCCACTCAAACTCATGTCCATCGTGCCGGTGCTGCCATCCAAATAGCTCATCCTCTGTCATGCCCTTCTCATCCCACCTTCAATCTTTCCCAGCATCAGGGTCTTTTCCAAAAAGTTGGTTCTTTGCATCAGGTGGCCAAAAGATTGGAGTTTCAGCTTCAGCATTGCATCAGTCCTTCCAATGAATATTCAGGACTGATTTCCTTTAGGATGGACCCCTTGGATCTCCTTGCTGTCCAAGGGACTCTCAAAAGTCTACTCCAACACTGCAGTTCAAAAGCATCAATTCTTCAGGGCTCAGCTTTCTTCACAGTCCAACTCTCACATCCATACCTGACCACTGGAAAAACCATATCCTTGACGAGACGGACCTTTGTTGGCAAAGTAATGTCTCTGCTTTTTAGTATGCTGTCTAGGTTGGTCATAATTTTCCTTCCAAGGAGCAAGCATCTTTTAATTTCAAGACAGCAGTCACCATTTGCAGTGATTTTGGAGCCCCCCAAAATAAATTCTGACACTGTTTGCACTGTTTCCCCATCTATTTGCCATGAAGTGATGGGACTGGATGCCATGATCTTAGTTTTCTGAATGCTGAGTTTTAAGCCAACTTTTTCACTCTTGTCTTTCACTTTCATCAAGAGACTCTTTAGTTCTTCTTTGCTTTCTGCAAGAAGGGTCGTATCATCTGCATATCTGAGGTTATTGATATTTCTCCCGGCAATCTTGATTCCAGCTTGTGCTTCATCCAGCCCAGCATTTCTCATGATGTACTCTGCATAGAAGTTAAATAAGCAGGGTGACAATATACAGCCTTGTCATACTCCTTTCCAGATTTGGAACCAGTCTGTTGTTCCATGTCCAGTTCTAACAATTGCTTCTTAACTTGCATACAGATTTCTCAAGAGGCAGGTCAGGTGGTCTGGTATTCCCATCTCTTTCAGAATTTTCCACAGTTTTTTGTGATCCACATAGTCAAAGGCTTTGGCATAGTCAATAAAGCAGAAATAGATGTTTCTCTGTAACTCTTTTGCTTTTTTGATGATCCAGAGGATGTTGGCAACTGATCTCTGGTTCCTCTCTGCCTTTTCTAAATGCAGCTTGAACATCCAGAACTTCACGGTTCATGTACTGTTGAAGTCTGGCTTGCAGAATTATGAGCATTACTTTGCTAGAGTGTGAGATGAATGCAATTGTGTGGTAGTTTGGGCATTCTTTGGCATTGCCTTTCTTTGGGATTGGAATGAAAACTGACCTTTCCCAGTCCTGTGGCCACTGCTGAATTTTCCAGATTTGCTGGCCTATTGAGTGCAGCACTTTCACAGCATCATCTTTTAGGATTTGATATAGCTTATGTCTTTAGTTTTTCACCAGTTGTGTGTTTTTTTGCCCAAAGCTCTGCATTAGGCCCAGCTGACAAGCATTCTTCCTTACAGGCTCTTTACTCAGTTTCCTTTTCAGAGGCTCCCAACATTCATAACTTTAAAGTCAATGGTTGGTTTAAAAAAAATTTTTGTTTTGCATGTCAATCATACATGAAAAAAGAATTTTTTTTTAAGTCAATGATAAGTCCTATTGTCTGTCATTAAGGCACTGGAAATCTCAACACCCTCAATTAACACTTTAATATGTACCCCTCCAGTCTATCCTCAGCAGTATTCTCCCAATTTATGATCTGTTTTGAAGAAAGGGAAAAAAATATTCCCTAATCTCAAAGGCTTCTCCGTAACCTCTTCATCAAGGGATCTGCAATAAATGTCCAATTTTGACCTTCACAGATAACCTGCCAGAAAAGCCTTCATGTACTTTTAAATATAAACATACCTAAAACTCAATTTATTTAATATGTTACGGTAGTTCATATACCATTGAAGCCAGGCTTCAGGAATATGTGAACAGTGAACTTTTAGATGTTCAAGCTGGTTTTAGAAAAGGCAGAGGAACCAGAGATCAAATTGCCAACATTCGCTAGATCATCAAAAAAGCAAGCGAGTTCCAGAAAAACATCTATTTCTGCTTTATTGACTATGCCAAAGCCTTTGACTGTGTGGATCACAATAAACTGTGGAAAATTCTGAAAGAGATGGGAATACTGGACCACCTGACCTGCCTCTTGAGAAATTTGTATGCAGGTCAGGAAGCAACAGTTAGAACTGGACATGGAACAACAGACTGGTTCCAAATAGGAAAAGGAGTATGTCAAGGCTGTATATTGTGACCCTGCTTATTTAACTTCTATGCAGAGTACATCATGAGAAACGCTGGGCTGGAGGAAGCACAAGCTGGAATCAAGATTGCTGGAAAAAATATCAATAACCTCAGATATGCAGATACCACCATTACCACCATTATGGCAGAAAGTGAAGAAAAACTAAAGAGCCTCTTGATGAAAGTAAAAGAGGAGAGTGAAAAAGTTGGGTTAAAGCTCAAGATTAAGAAAACGAAGATCATGGCATCTGGTCCCATCACTTCATGGGAAATAGATGGGGAAGCAGTGGAAACAGTGTTCAGACTTTATTTTTTGGGGCTCCAAAATCACTGCAGATGGTGATTGCAGCCATGAAATTAAAAGACGCTTAACTCCTTGGAAGGAAAGTTATGACCAACCTAGACAGCATATTAAAAAGCAGAGATATTACTTTGCCAACAAAGGTCCGTCTCGTCAAGGCTATGGTTTTTCCAGTGGTCATGTATGGATGTGAGAGTTTGACTGTGAAGAAAGCTGAGAGCTGAAGAATTCATGCTCTTGAACTGTAGTGTTGGAGAAGACTCTTGAGAGTCCCTTGGACTGCAAGAAGATCCAACCTGTCCATCCTAAAGCAGACCAGTCCTGGGTGTTCATTGGAAGGAATGATGCTGAGTCTGAAACTCCAATACTTTGGCCACCTCATGCGAAGAGTTGACTCATTGGAAGAGACCCTGATGCTGAGAGGGATTGGGGGCAGGAGGAGAAGGGGACGACAGAGGATGAGATGGTTGGATGGCAACACCGACTCGATGGACGTGAGTTTGGGTGAACTCCGAGTGTTGGTGATGGACAGGGAGGCCTGGTGTGCTGTGATTCATGGAGTCGCAAAGAGTCGGACACGACTGAGCAACTGAACTGAACTGAACTGGATTCATATACCAGTAAGACAAGTATAATATTAAACAAAAATAGTATGGTTTAATCCAAAAATAAGACTAGAAAAGCACAGTTCATTACAGGGTTTTAGGTATAACCCCGCCCCAGCTGCCCGCAGGGATTTCATTGTTACTGGAAGACTCTCTACCAGTGAAGTTTCTTTACAATAAACCTAGGTTCAAGGGTTCTTTCAGATATTTTTGGCTCTAAGGGTTTGGGAAAAATTGAAGGGCTTCCTGCAGGGAATTAGTGACACTGTAAGAAAGGACAGCGACCATAATTTTTATTAAATTGACCAGTTCATTCAAGCTCTGTCTAGAAATATCCCTAAGAAAAACTTAAGAGAAAGTTTTGTTACATCAGTTGTTTAGCATCTGCTTCCTGACTACAGTCAATTAAGTCTTTCTGAATTTAGTCAAACTACTTTTGGAAAACTCAGCAGTGGCCACAGGACTGGAAAAGTCAGTTTTCATTCTAATCACAAAGAAAGACGATGCCAAAGAATGCTCAACTACCACGCAAATGCATTCATCTCACACGCTAGTAAAGTAATGCTCAAAATTCTCCAAGCCAGGCTTCAGCAATACGTGAACCATGAACTTCCAGATGTTCAAGCTGGTTTTAGAAAAGGCAGAGGAACCAGAGATCAAATTGCCAACATCCACTGGATCATCGAAAAAGCAAGAGAGTTCCAGAAAAACATCTATTTCTGCTTTATTGATTATGCCAAAGCCTTTGACTGTGTGGATCACAATAAACTGTGGAAAATTCTTCAAGAGAGGGGAATACCAGACCACCTGACCTGCCTCTTGACAAACCTATATGCAGGTCAGGAAACAACAGTTAGAACTGGACATGGAACAACAGACTGGTTCCAATAGGAAAAGGAGTACGGCAGGGCTGTATAGTGTCACCCTGCTTATTTAACTTCTATGCAGAGTACATCATGAGAAACGCTGGGCTGGAGGAAGCACAAGCTGGAATCAAGATTGCTGGGAGAAATATCAATAACCTCTGATATGCAGATGACACCACCCTTATGGCAGAAAATGAAGAGGAACTGAAAAGCCTCTTGATGAAAGTGAAAGAGGAGAGTGAAAAAGTTGGCTTAATGCTCAACATTTCAGAAAACTAATATCATGGCATCTGGTCCCTCTACTTCATGGGAAATACATGGGGAAACAGTGGAAACAGTGTCAGACTTTATTTTTTGGGGCTCCAAAATCACTGCAGATGGTGATTGCAGCCATGAAATTAAAAGATGCTTACTCCTTGGAAGGAAAGTTATGAGCAACCTAGATAGCATATTCAAAAGCAGAGACATTATTTTGCCAACAAAGGTCTGTCTACTCAAGGCTATGGTTTTTCCAGTGGTCATGCATGGATGTGAGAGTTGGACTGTGAAGAAGGCTGAGCACCGAAGAATTGATGCTTTTGAACTGTGGTGTTGGAGAAGACTCTTGAGAGTCCCTTGGACTGCAAGGAGATCCAACCAGTCCATTCTGAAGGAGATCAGCCCTGGGTGTTCTTTGGAAGGAATGATGCTAAAGCTGAAACTCCAGTACTTTGGCCACCTCATGCGAAGAGTTGACTCATTGGAAAAGACTCTGATGCTGGGAGGGATTGGGGGCAGGAGGAGAAGGGGACGACAGAGGATGAGATGGCTGGATGGCATCACTGACTCGATGGACATGAGTTTGAGTGAACTCTGGGAGTTGGTGATGGACAGGGAGGCCTGGTGTGCTGCGATTCATGGGGTCACAAAGGGTCGGACATGACTGAGTGACTGAGCTGAACTGAACTGAACTGAACTTTGAGTTTACAAACATAAAGCAAACTAAGTTAATTCAGCAAAATAGGTTGTCTATAGAGATACAGACAAAGATACAACAAAAGAAATCAGGATAAGAAAGATCCAGCCTCTTCCTTCCATTTCCAGGACTGCTGACATAAACTGTGTTTATTTCCAGCATGAATTAACATAGAACATAATGAATATACACACACATACATATAATCACAGTCTGATTATTCATTTAACAGTCCAGACCAGACATAAACTAAAAATATTTACTACCTTTTGTGTTTATTTTCATAGCTGTTCATGCAATCATTCATTCATTTCTACTAAACTTTATTCCCATAGGAGTTAGGGATGGCTTACTTCAAGGATATATACTTAGCACATTTAGTTTCTTTTGTTTTTAATTTTCTTATCTTAAAACATCATCTGTTTTATTATTATGTCTACCATTAAGACAGGGCTGATATAATAGCCTTTCCTTTAGAATTGGCATCAATCTTTCCACAGTATTCTACAACCATTGTTGTACTTATTAGAAGCAAAATATTATGAACCCTATGAATGACTTTTCTGTTGTTCCTGTGCCCTTTTAAGAAAGTATGCCCTTAACACTTCAGCATGAGCCAGGTGACCTTAAATGGCTCTACTGTCAAGCTTTGACTCTTCTGGTGATGCATCTTTGATAACAACCAGCTCTATAAATTAACAACCACAAAGGTCCTTTAATAATACTGGAACCTGTTTAATTGCTGTCCTCTACGAAGCCAAGGGAAATATATTTCTATTTGTATCTGACCTTTGGGATTTTCTGCTGTCAGTTTAAAGTCTGTGGGAGGCTGACAGAAAAATTTAACAGCTAGCTAGAAAGAAGAAATGTATTATTATAACTAAAATCAACCAAGCTGGGGAGGAAAGGGCTGGCCAAACTCCTAGGATTACAAAAGCAATATTTTATCCAGAGTGGCTGTCCCAAGCTAACTCAAGTGTCTTGTAATCTAATCCCTGAAGATTTAAACATTTTCACTTATCTCCTAATCATTCACCTCCTTTGTTGGAAAGGCAAAAGAATCTGTATATTTTACAAATTTGATGGCAAAAAGCCCAGAAACTATGACACAAATGTATCACAGAGTATTATTTGAGCCTAGGGTAATAAATATTTTCTGTCACCCCTGGTATATATTTAATAGAGACAGCCTGTATCTAGTATGATAAAGGCAAGATAATACTTAGAACTATAGCTAATAATTGCAATTCTGCACCATGGAGAAGAAAGTGACTGCAAGAAAATTGAAAAGGTTTAATTTGTCTGAGGTACAAGCAACTACTTACACAAATATATTCCTGTGGCTTGGGGGTAACCTCCACATTCTTATTCTCCTACTAGACAATTCACTCTAATGTTTGGAACAACCCCAGCTCAGAAAAGGGCAGTGTTGTTTTGGTGTTTGTTATCAAAGCTGGAGTGAATTGATGACAGAGGTAACAGTTCACAGGTATTTGGCATTTATAAAAGTACTTCTACATCATTTTTTTGTTTTTATTTTTAATACTTCTACTTCAATGTTCCCCTTGGGTTTTACTAAAATGCAGATTTTGATTTATCTGTTCTTGGTTAGACCTGAGGATCTGCATTTCTAACAAGCTCTTAGGTGATGACAATGTTTCTGGTCCTTGGGTCACACTTTTAAGTAGCAAGACCTTATAACATGACCAGCATGGCATTTGAAAAGCATGGGTACTGCCCCAAGTTGGAACTTTCAGGTCTTCATTCTCATTGACCCAAGAATATGAACACTTGAGTTTCTTTTTGTCCTGGCAATCACTTACCTTGTCAGTGAATCCTATAATCCTGAAGCAATGCTGAATTGCTTCAAACTGTCTTCTGTAAGACTCCTTGGAAGTTATGTCATGCATCACCCTTCCAGTTTCATCAGCTAGGTACCTACATGGAGTACGACCACACAGAATGAGTACTGACTTGGCAAATGGCATCCCAAATACCAGAGTATCATTGGGCTCCCTCTTTGCAAGATTATTTCCTTACAGTCTAATACTGTGATGAAATAATGGTGTGCATGGCTAAGTGAAATGGCTGCAATTGAGTTTTTACGCTTTCTAGAAAATGCAAAGGGAAATAAAGTTCCTGCCATCTCATGTGGGCATTTTGGCTAAAGAGACTGTGTGTCCAGTTAGGAGAACAGCTCCATTTCCAAGTTTTGTCAATTGCTAATTGTATATTCATTACAAATTAATAACTAAAACCCCTGACACTTACCTAGGAGGCTTTTCCTCAGGAAGTCGGAACTCAGAAAGTTTCTTCTGGTGATAAAGACCAGCATAAATATAGTAAAATATGTGAAAATTTTTCTCTCCTCTGGAAAAAAGTAGGGACAGGACACGGTTAATAACGTATTCTGGGCTTCTCTACTCGATGGCTTTTCCCTTCCATGCAAAATATTATACTGTAGCCAATTTGCGTTCATAGGCAATTAATATGCTACATTTCTGGAGAAGAAAATGGCAGAATACTCCAGTATTCTTGCCTGGAAAATCCCATAGACGGAGGAGCTTTGCAGGCTACAGTCCATAGGGTTGCAAAGAGTCAGACACCACTGAGCACACAGTACAATATGATACATCCCAAATACAGAATAGCAATAGGGATAGGATTAGGATAGCAATTTCCACAGTGTCACACTATAAAGCACATTTATGTTTATACAGAAGACTTTAGAGAATGGAATATTTATAGGAGGTAACAGCTCAGGTTACTTACGTTTAGAGATCTTTCTATTCCAGACCACATAACTGTGCATCTGGGTCACACATCTTGTTTGAAGCCCATGTTGCATCAGAGACAGTGATATCCAACTTACAAAGATCACCCAAACTCCCTACTTCACTGAAGCCCAAGACAAGAAGCAGCTCACCAGTAGTACAGCAAGTTAGGGAAGGGAACTGGTCCTAGAACTAAGGTCTCCACTGTCTCAAACTTGTATTCTTTCAAATACAATCCAAAAATGGCATGCACCGGTCTACCTAGTCTTGTGGAAGGTACCTGTTTTTAGGCCACTCTGGCCAGGGTGGGTGCTGCTGGACTGTGGTCTGTGTGGTCTGTGGACTGCAGTCAGCTTATGATGAGACAAGAAACTGGAAAGTCTGTGTCCAGACATTTCATAGTAAGTGGTATTTCTATGATATCTGAGAGTATGATAATTTTTCTGGTAATACACTTCAATTACATTTTACAAAAATAAAATCACAATTTATCATGAACTATTAAAAAAAAACAAACTAGTCTTTGAATAAAGGTAGTTTGAAAAGTCCTTCTCTCTATCCTTACTTTCCTTTGGAGGTCAGAATCTTCTGTTGATGCCCTAGGATTTTCACAAATCCTCACCTTGGCCAATGTAGCTCTGTGGAAAGAAATCTTATCTTCCTTTTACTCCTTGTCCCTGTCTGTGACATGGGCCCCACTCTTTTCTTCAGTTTCTCCTGGATATTATCCTGGATATTCTGGCCTTCCTCTACTTGATTATTCTATCCAAGCTCACCTGGTACATTCTTATCTCTACCCGCCATTCCTCAGCTATTTGTTCACTCAACTAATAAACTTTCTGAGTGCCAAGTATGGCAGGCACTGCACCAGATGCCAGGGATACAGGACAGAGGATTCCTGGTCTCTGGAGCTTCCTTCTAGTGATGGACAGAGATGAATCAGTATGAAAACTGGTGATAAGGACTTTGAAAGAAACAATCAAAGGGCTGAAACAAACAACATTTGCGGATGAGGGTCACTTGTGCCCAGTGAAGGGAAGGACTCTCAAAGGAAATACCATGAAAATCAAACTTTAAAGTGTGAGAAAGGAGTGGAAGGAGCTACACGGAGAAGAGGGAAAGCATTTCAAGGAGGCGGAGCAGCACGTACACGAAGCCTCTGAGCATGATATCCATGTAGGGACCAAAAGTCTGCTGGTTGAGAAGCCGGTAGACAGGTGGGCAGGGCCAGCCCACACAGGCCTTATCAGGCTATAATGAAGATTTTGTTGATTATGCAAATAGAATTCTTTGAAGTGTTTGAAACTGTAAATGTGAGACTAGATTGTAAGAAGTTAACATGGATGCAAGGAGACCAATTAGGAGGACTTGGTGAGAGAACCCTACTACGTGCCAGAGAAGAGCAGAACCAGAAAGATCAGATGACCAGGACTTACACAAGTCCCACCTTCTTCTCATCCAATGTCTTCGGTTTGTTTTACCCACCAGTGGGCTGCGGTTCATGGGGTCGCCAAGAGTCGGACACGACTGAGCGACTTTACTTTCACTTTTCACTTTCACGCATTGGAGAAGGAAATGGCAGCCCACTCCAGTGTTCTTGCCTGGAGAATCCCAGGGATGGGGGAGCCTGGTGGGCTGCCATCTATGGGGTTGCATAGAGTCGGACACCACTGAAGTGACTTAGCAGCAGCAGCAGCTATCATATTGACTAAAATTAACAGCAATAATAAGTTATGGGTTGCTGCTGCTGCTGCTAAGTCGCTTCAGTCGTGTCCGACTCTATGCAACCCCATAGATGGCAGCCCACCAGGCTCCCCCATCCCTGGGATTCTCCAGGCAAGAACACTGGAGTGGGCTGCCATTTCCTTCTCCAATGCGTGAAAGTGAAAAGTGAAAGTGAAGTCGCTCAGTCTTGTCCGACTCTGAGCGACCCCATGGACTGCAGCCTACCGGGCTCCTCCGTCCATGGGATTTTCCAGACAAGAGTACTGGAGTGGGGTGCCATCGCCTTCTCCGAGTTATGGGTTATTAGGTGCCAATTATTCTATATTTGGCAAAAATCACATACAATCGAATTCTCATAACAGCCCTGTGAGGTTGGCTTTGAAAGTGAAAGTATTAGCCGCTCAGTCATGTCTGACTCTTTGCAACCCAATGGACTATAGCCCACCAGGTTCCTCTGTCTATGGAATTTTCCAGACAAGAATACTGGGGTGGGTAGCCATTCCCTTCTCCAGGGGATCTTCCAGACCCAGAGATTGAACCTGGGTCTCCTGTATTGAAGGTGGATTCTTAACCATCTGAACCACAAGGAAAGTAAGGTATAAGGATAGTTCTATTAATAAGTGACAGAGCTGTGTTTTAGAACTCTCCTTACATTTTCCTTGTAAAAGACCACTTTACATTTGAACACAGAAAACTACAATTTCCATTCTGTCAGAGGTAGTTTCCTGAACTTTAAAATAACCCTAATTTAGAAAGAAAGAAGCAGGGCACCTCATAAAAATTAATCAAGACACCACAGGGAAGCTAAAAATGACTGATTCTATCCTTTCATGCATTTGTTTAATTTTCAAGTCAGTCCCTATTTTGTGAGGGAACTGCAGGTATCTGATAAAAGAAGATGCTGGGGTTCTGAACCTAAAACAAGTCCTGTGGGTTCTACTTGCACAACCTCTCTCAGATTCATCAGCTCCCCTGCTTCCCCATCTCCACTGCTACCCCCTCAGTTCAGGCTAACAGTCTCTCTCAGGTTGATTTGAAAACAGCCTCCTAGTGGTCTCAGTGTAACAGTACTTCTTGTATCGTCTCCAATCCATTTGCTCCACTGAAGCCAGAGCCATCATCTCATCATAACAAAATGCAAGTTGGGTTTTGTGACTCCCCTTCTTCAAAACATTAAATGGCTTCTTTTTACCTTTAGAATAAGGTTCAGAAGAATTGTCTTTAGAATAAGGTTCCTCAACCTGGCTCCAAAGCCCTGCATGATCCGGCCTCAGTCTTGTCTTTGCTCCTCTCTTCCCCCACCCCTCCACTCCTGTCCCCATCTCATCTCCTTGGCTGACTTCTAGTGATCCTCAGGGCTCAGATTAAATGTCTCTCACACAGGAAACCCTCTCCTCCTAGGCTAGGCTATTGCCCTTTCACCTGCTCTACTTTCAGAGTGCCTTACATTGCTTGCTGGTACCTACCACAATTGTTATGCATTAAGCTTATTTTTTTTTTGCTTAATGCCTGTGACCCTTCCCGCACCTATCCCTCTCTCATCCCCGATCTACTCCAAGCTCCAAGAATACTAGGACCTTGTCTATTTTGTTTACTCTTGCAAACCCAACAGAGAATATAACACTGGCATGCAGCAGGAATTCAATAGATAGTAAATGCATAAATGGAGCCATGCTCCTGAGGAAGTCTGATGTCCTGTAATAGTAATAATAATAGGAAGAGAGGCTAACTCTCTGATAACATGTACCAACCCAGGCACTTTTAAAAGTTCTTTTACATAAACAAACTCACTAATTTTCATGGCAAACTCATGAGGTAGGCTCTAGGAGCATTTTCATTTCACAGATGAGGCTCAGAGAGGTTAGGTGATGAGAGCGTTAATTCTTAGGTAGCTTGATAAGGAGTCAGGGGCCCTTGAGGTGGAGAAAGGGATAAACCTTTTTTCTGTATTGTTTTGTCTTAATCACATAAGACGTTTTTTCTTAAACTCTGAGTTATTATAACAACAATCTTTAAGACTTTCTTTAAGCCCAGAGCTAATGATTACACATTAAAACAACTCATCTTGCTCAAAGTTATGTTTTTCCTTAAGCTCTGTACTAATGATTATATTGGAGAAGGCAATGGCACCCCACTCCAGTACTCTTGCCTGGAAAATCCCATGGATGGAGGAGCCTGGTAGGCAGCAGTCCATGGGGTCGCACAGAGTCGGACAAGACTGAGCGACTTCACTTTCACTTTTCCCTTTCATGCATTGCAGAAGGAAATGGCAACCCACTCCAGTGTTCTTGTCTGGAGAATTCCAGGGACGGGGAAGCCTGGTGGGCTGCTGTCTATGGGGTCGCACAGAGTCGGACACGACTGAAGTGACTTAGCAGCGATGATTATATAAGAACAATGTATCTTGCTCAAGGACATGTTTCTCCTTCTTAACAAGAATCTTCTGACTAATCTTGTTATCTTAAGATGTATGTTGTGGGAGTGGGTCTGGTAAAAGTATATAAGGACTTGATAAGACTAGTGGGTCACTCTCTGTCCCCCTTCTGATGTCTATGTCAGAAGCTTTCTTTGTCCTTTTTCACTGTAATAAAACTTCTGCCACACAAAAGCTCTGCGTGATCAAGACTGGTCCCTGAAAGTGAAAATGAAAGTGGCTTAGTCATGTCTGACTCTTTGCGACCCCATAGACTGTATAGTCCCTGGAATTGTCCAGGCCAGAATACTGGAGTGGGTAGCCTTTCCCTTCTCCAGGGGATCTTCCCAACCCAGGGATCAAACCCAGGTCTCCCACATTGTGGGCAGATTCTTTACCAGCTGAGCCACAAGGGAAGCCTGAGAATACTGGAGTGGGTAGCCTATCCCTTCTCCAGCAGATCTTCCCGACCCAGGAATCGAAGCGGGGTCTCCTGCATTGCAGGCAGATTCTTTACCAACTGAGCTGCTGCTGCTGCTAAGTCGCTTCAGTGGTGTCCAAGTCTGTGCAACCCCATAGACAGCAGCCCACCAGGCTCCCCTGTCCCTGGGATTCCCCAGGCAAGAACACTGGAGTGGCTTGCCATTTCCTTCTCCAATGCATGAAAGGGAAAAGTGAAAGTGAAGTCACTCAGTCGTGCCCGACTCTTTGCGACCGCATGGACTGCAGCCCACCAGGCTCCTCCGTCCATGGGATATTCCAGGCAACAGTACTGGAGTGGGATGCCATTGCCTTCTCCGACCAACTGAGCTATGAGGGCTAAATCTTCTTTGGAGATCATGAATCTGACATCGTTCTCCATAAGCTATCAGTGACATACCCAAGGTCACACAGTAAATGTCAGAGACAGCCTTGAACCAAGAACAGTCCATGCTATTGACCACTACTGCTATGCTGCTATTTTTTTTTTTTTTTTTTTCTTTTTTGCCGCACCATGCAGCTTGTGGGATCTCAGTTCCCCAACCAGGGATTGAACCCTCAGCAGTGAGAGCCAGAATCCTAACCACCAGACTGCCAGGCAAGTTCCTATACTGCTCTTCTTAAAACAAAATAACTTTTTCCTCTCTCAAACTAGGGGAAACTTAATATATGGAATATTCTCAGTGCTTTTTTTTTTTTAATAGACAAGCTCAATTTTAAGGGAACTAGTAATTTATAAAAGTAACTGCATATTGTTAAATTCTACCTGGTATAACCAACTCCAGGGAATGGGCATATCTATCCCAAAGTAATCCCAATCCAGCCCTTTCTATTGTGCTTGTAAATATCTTTTAGGTTAGAAATCACCATGTATCCTTTCCTTAAATAGTTTCTTGCCTTAGGGGAGGCTGAGGGTAGGAATGGGGAGGGATACTAAGAACAAAGAATGGAATGTAGCCATAAAAATTCCCAGAGCCTCCTGTCTATGCTGCAGCATAAAACCAGAGTGAGAAAATAGGGCACGTACACTGCCTGTTTTATAACTCTGGATTTTTCAAGGAGATATTCAGAGATTCTTGCTCCCATCACAGCTCCAGTTGGTGTAAACATCATTTCCAGATATTTTCCAAAACGGCTGGAATTGTCATTGATGGCAGTGCATGCATTTCCAAAGGCTTCCACCAGAGAGTTGACTTGCAGAATTTTTTCTCTCAAGGTCTGATTATCTGCCTGTGCCAAACAGAGAACAGTCCAGTGGAGTCTCCAGAAACATTACTCCAGTAGAGTTGCCACACACCCCTTCCCGTCCATAAAAATCACATTTATCTTTTTGGGAAAAAACTCCATTAGGGAAATTAGCATCAACCACCAGCACTGTTTTCTCAGATAAGCATCTCCCCAGGTGCATGTGTCAGATGAGGCTAGATTAGGTCAGTTTTTATGACCAGCCACACTTCTCTAAGTCCTTGACAGATAAAATGCCTAGAGTTTAGAAAGAATTTTAGAGAGATTCCATCACTTTTCTCAGTTATTCATTATAATATTCAATAAACCTCCTCTGTAAAAAAAATACTTAAATTTGTTCTTAGTCTCATAATACACTGCTTATAAGTAATTGCTAGGCTATTTTTACAGCCATATCTTCAATGTCCATTTCACCAAGCTAAAAATTTCTATTTCCCTCAACTTTTGCTCAAAGATTTCTACTTTCCAATCCTTTAATCATCTTAGTGACTCCCCTGCTCCTGCTTCTGGTGTTTAACCACTTTTACTACTTAATGGCTAACTGTTTGTATTATACTGAGAACAAGAAAAACTAATTGCCAAATCTAGTAAATTCGTGCTGGCATTATTTTCTTCACTACATGAAAGGAGGAGGACATGCTGACATCTTACAAGGCCTAGCAATCAGGAGGCGAGCATAATAAAGATGGAATGTTTCTATGTACCCCTAATAAAATCCAGTATTTCCATCATTTTAGAAATATGCAGTAACTCTGAAGGGACTTCAAGCCACAATACAGAAAGCAGGTCATCATTACCTTTCCCAAGAAAGTCAAATGCTGAACGATCAGGTGGGCACTTTCCGTCTTCCCAGAGCCACTTTCTCCGCTGATGACAATGCACTAATACAGAAAATGAAGTGTCGGTGAAGAATTCATAGCACAGTAACCATCCTGTGTGTTCAGCTATGGTTTTCATATAACATCCACCACTGTTCACCTTAACTCTTCACTGAGCAATACATCTTAGGGATCTTTCCATTTCAGTACACTGAGAGCTTCTTTAACCTTTTTAGTCATTTGTGGCTCCATTGTACAGATGTACCATAGTCTATTTAACCAGTCAGAATGGATACTTGAGTTTTTCCCTATGTCACTACAAACAATACTGCAATGAACAGCCCTATGGATAGGTCATTATATTTATGCAGGTTCATTTGTAGAATAAATTCCCAGAAATGGGATTATTGGACCGAAAGGTAAACACATTCATCAGTTTGACAGATTATACCAAATGGCTTTCCTAAGGACTGTATGACAGTGCCTATTCTCCTGCAGCATCACCACCTGGGTATGTTGGATTTCTGCTATTCTGATAGGCAAAACACTGTATCTCGGTAGAGTTTTAATTTGCACTTTTATTATGAGTGAGATTGGCCATCTTTTCATAAGTTTAATGTCATTCATATTTTCCTTTTTTGTGCCCAGTCTATATATCCTTTGCCTTCTTTTAAAAATATTATTGGTCTTTCTATCAGTTTTTTCTAGGAACTCTTTATGTATAAAGGAGATTAGTGGGTGTGGTATAATAAAAAACATATATTGGGTCTTTGCCTCTGGTTCCTAACTCTGAGCTCCTAAACTTTTGGAATGTCCCGAATGATAGAACTGGTGGAGCATCCTTTGTTATTCACAAACAAGTCCCTTTCAAGCAAATATAACTGCTAACCAAGTGGTTCAAGGTGGAGCCCAAGATAGCTTCAAGATGGGGGCTGATCACCAAAAAAGACCAAAAAAGATTTAGGGGGAGGGAACTTTCAGCTTTACCATTCCAGCTTCTGGAGAGGAGAAAAGGGCTAGAGACTGACTGAGTCATAAAATCTCTTGAACAACGAGATTCAGAGAGCTTCCAGTATGAATATGTTGCAGGCCTGGGAGGGGCCTGTGCCTAGAGAATGCATAGAACCTTTGCACCATTTTCTCTCCTATATCTTGCCCTAAGCATCTCTTCCATTTGGCTGTTTCTGAGTTGTGTCCTTTATAAAAACCCAGTAAACACAAGTATTTTTCTGAGTTCTGTGAGTCATTCTAGTGAATTATCAAACCTCAGGGGGATTCTGGGAATCCCTAAATTTGTAGTCAGCCAGGCAGAAGAGTGGGTAGCCTAGGCACCCCATTCACAACTGGCGTTGAAGTACAGGTGGTCTTGTGGACTGAGCCCCGAACCTGTGAGGTCTGTGCTAAATCTGGATAGCTAGTATCAGAATTGAATGGAACTGAATTGTTAGACATCCGGTTGGCATTAGGGAATTGCAGAATTGGCTAGTGTTGGTAGAGACACAACATTTGGTGTCAGAAGTGGTGTCAGAAAAAAGATAACACAGTGGGATAACTTTGTAACTTGAAAAACATATATATCTCCCTTCATTTACTCCTGTCTATGAATTCTGTGGACATTTCACAAATCTCTGGGAAAGGTAATAATTTGGAGAAGCCAAGTTTCTAACCCATAGTTAATCCATGTATTCCATTTTATAATTTGCACTATTTCAAGTGTTCCTCAACAAATCCAAAACTGGATTTCACAGGTCTCAGGGAATTTATACATTGTGCTTCTCTCATAAAAATTTCTCATGAAATTAGACTGTTTCTATTTCAAATAGAATAAACACACCAGGGAAAAAATACATATTACAAGTAAAGGAAGGGCCAAAGGTTGGATATGCCACCACTGTGAACTGGAGGTCCAGACAGTTACAATTTATGGGTGAGCTTTGTGTTAATAGCATTGAGTTTAAGATTTGTGCAGTTTTTACCCAATTCATCACAATTTCTTAGCAGCTAAACAGTGCGGTACGTGACCATTATCAGCCTGTGTGCAGTATTTCATACAAAAAGGACTGGACCATGAACTTTCTGAAACCTTCCTAGGAAAGAACTTAATTTCTGTCATTCTCCATCTTGTTTTTATTATAGTCATTACCATGTCATCAGTTTTGTGTTAGCTCTATGTTCTCATATTAGTATTATCTTATTATATTTTAGGGATTCCCTGATAGCTCAGTTGGAAAAGAACATGCCTGCAATGCAGGAGACCCCAGTTCAATACCTGGGTCAGGAGGATCTGCTGGAGAAGGGATAGGCTACCCACACCAGTATTCTTGGGCTTCCCTTGTGGCTCAGCTGGTAAAGAAACTGCCTGCAATGTGGGAGACCTGAGTTCGATCCTTGGGTTGGGAAAATCCCCTGGAAAATGGAAAGGCTACCTACTCCAGTATTCTGGCCTAGATAATTCCATGGACTCTACAGTCCATGGGGTGGCAAAGAGTTGGACATGACTGAGCGAATTTCACCTTCTATTATATTTTACCAGGGAAAATGAGTGTATTTGAGGAGGATGTCTCACATTTCTTGAAAAGGGTTTCTACATTCACTTGTTCCTCTAGTTTATCACTACTCCTGTCCCACTGAGCTACTATTTCATTGCCTATTTCCTTGAGTCAGTATCAGCAACCAGAATGGCAAGTTTTTAGGAAAACTCAAGAGCTGCAAAGGAGGACAGAAAACATCCTACTGTGGGACTTGGTGGGAAAGGACAGTTAAGTTCTTACCTGATCTTTGCTGAAAGTAACCATGCATTGATAAGCAGCATCTGCTGATGCAAATATGTGGGGGGGATTTGAGGCACGTTTCACTCCATGATACAGTCTGGAAAACTGAAAAACATTAATTTAAAGAACTCTTCTAATGTCCCAATACCCTTTGCCCATAAAACCAAAGCTGTGTCACTTTTCAGGGGAACTGTGGCATCAGAGAGGCTGTAGAGCAGAGTCTCCGGAGTCTACAGGCCTGACTTCAAATCCCAGTTCTTCACTTACTGGCTCCATAGCTTGTTCAAGGACACTAACTTCACTATGTGAAGTCTCCTCATCTGTCAAATAGGCTTACTAACAGTACCCATCATGCAGGGTCATGAGAAATATCCAAGGCAACTCAATGCCCGGTATACAGTAAACGCTAATTTAATGTTAGCTGTTATCGTTACATCTTAACTTAAAAGTCACCCCCAAAGTGTACGAATTTTGTTGCACTATTATTTTCAGTTTGGGGTATGTCCACCCATGGTATTTTATTCTCACTTTTTCTCCCTTTTCATTTTTCCTTGAGATTTCAAATTTCCTGTTAAGGAGCCACATGCTCAAAAACATTCCTTACCTGTGGAGAGTATATGCTTAGATTCTGGAAGGGGTTTAAGGCAATTAAGATATCTCCAACATATGTGTAAATAAGTAAGTCCACATAACGCTTCTGCAGCTGATGAATAATTGTATCCTAAGAAGAGGATAAATAGTACCGAGAGTAAGCATTATTTCTAGTCAAGGGAGAGATATTAAAAATAACAACAAGTGTATTCTTACAAGAATAATTTTCTCCAAAAGATTAAAATAGTCCATTTAAATTATACCCTATTGATTAGGACCCTAATGATCCTAAATGCAGATATTTGCCTTGAAAGAAGAAAAAAATTAGGAATATATACTATTTAAAAGAATTCAGCCCATTTAGGACTTGCTAAAAAACACTGACATATCTGACAAGAGTTTTGTTATTATTAAAAAACTGTTTGACCCCATCCAAATGTTCTATTCAGAATGCGATTTAATAGGCCATTCCTATTAATAAAGTACAGATAAATTGTAACTTCATTTTTCAAAGCATTACACTTAAAATTTATGTGGTGGGAATGTAGAATTGAACACTTTTATATCACACTTTAGTGATTCATACATTGCATTTAAGGGTCCCCAGAGTTAGAAACAGCAGAAGCAGGCCCAATGCAATTAACAGCTCTATTAAACATGCATATTTTAAATGGGGATTATCACAATTTTCAAATTTGGAATTCAAGCTATATTAGCTTCACTATTTCCCTAAATGAAGCTCTTCTTTATGAAGAACAAACAACTGTCTTAATTTAAGGGTTAAATTGCACTGTTCTATAAACAGAAAATAATTTCAGCTGATATAAAAACATCTTTTAAGCCTGGAATATAAAAGCCTTCAAGGGAAAACTCCAAATCCTTTTCTCTTCACCATTTAGGACATTTAGGGGACTATAAATGAACACAGAACAACAAGGGATCATAGTCACAGCAGCCAAACATCCTTGAGTTTCATCCCAGGGCTACACAAACCAAGTCTCAAGTGACCTTAGGAGAACATGGTCTACGACAGAAAGATCAGACCAGTCGTGTGAAACAAATGTCCTTGGTGAAAATTGCCTATTAAATATTTAGTACCTCATCCAGGACCTCCATATTGACCAAGTCATCCTCAAGGCAGTATTTTTCAGCATCTTCCACATGATAGGGTCTTTTGGTGTGCATCCTTTCATGCCTAGAGTTTATCCAGAGAATATTAGTACTAAGGCAGTAAAAAATATATCAGAAACTAGGCCACAAGAACAATTCAGCCACTGTCTTATCACACAACACGTTCAGAGACTTCAGAGAAGGGATAGGAAGAGCAAGCCTAGTCCAAGCCCTCAGCCCTCTCTCATCACTGCAGAAATTCCAGAGGTAAGGGGTGCTCCAGCATTCAAGCCTTCTGCTGCGGTGAGGAGCACTGCCAAATGGGCCCATATAATACTCATATCTGCTTTTCTTAAATGCCAACCACAGTACTTCCTCACATTATTTTCTGTTCAGCATCAGACACATAATTCTCATTAAGGTACTTCCCTTGAGGTCCCCTCTTGCTTCCACCAGCACCACTCCCCATTTTCTGGGGAATTTTTAAAGCTACAGAAAACTTTAGAGAATAATATAGCAAATACCAATGAATCAAGAAACGCTCATATTTTATCTTGTTTGTTTTAAATCCCTTTGTGACCCACTCCACTTTATTCAGTTCAGTTCAGTCACTCAGTCGTGTTTGACTCTTTGCGACCCCATGAATCGTACCATGCCAGGCCTCCCTGTCCATCACCATCTCCTGGAGTTCACTCAAACTCATGTCCATCGAGTCAATGATGCCATCCAGCCATCTCATCCTCTGTCACCCCATTCTCCTCCTGCCCCCAATCCCTCTCAGCATCAGAGTCTTTTTCAATGAGTCAACTCTTCGCATGATGTGGCCAAAGTATTGGAGTTTCAGCTTTAGCATCATTCCTTCCAAAGAACACCCAAGGCTGATATCCTTTAGAATGGATTGGTTGGATCTCCTAGCAGACCAAGGGACTCTCAAGAGTCTTCTCCAACACCACAGTTCAAAAGCATCAATTCTTCAGCACTCAGCTTTCTTCACAGTCCAACTCTCACATCCATACATGACCACTGGAGAAACCATAGCCTTGACTAAACAGACTTTTGTTGGCAAAGTAATCTCTCTGCTCTTGAATATGCTATCTAGGTTGGTCATAACTTTTCTTCCAAGGAGTAAGTGTCTTTTAATTTCATGGCTGCAATCACCATCTGCAGTGATTTTGGAACCGAAAAAGATAAAGTCTGACACTGTTTCCACTGTTTCCCCATCCATTTCCCATGAAGTGATGGGACCAGATGCCATGATCTTTGTTTTCTGACTGTTGAGCTTTAAGCCAACTTTTTCACTCTCCTCTTTCACTTTCATCAAGAGGCTTTTTAGTTCCTCTTCACTTTCTGCCATAAGGGTGGTGTCATCTGCATATCTGAGATTATTGATGTTTCTCCCGGCAATCTTGATTCCAGTTTGTCCTTCTTCCACCCAGCGTTTCTCATGATGTACTCTGCATAGAAGTTAAATAAGCAGGGTGACAATACACAGCCTTGACGTACTCCCTTTCCTATTTGGAAAATAGGAAATTTGGAACCAGTCTGTTGTTCCATGTCCAGTTCTAACTGTTGCTTCCTGACCTGCATACACGTTTCTCAAGAGGCAGGTCAGGTGGTCTGGTATTCCCATCTCTTTCAGAATTTTCCAGAGTTTGTTGTGCTCTTCACAATCAAAGGCTTTGGCATAGTCAATAAAGCAGAAGTAGATGTTTTTGTGGAACTCTCTTGCTTTTTCCATGATCCAGCGGATGTTGGTAATTTGATCTCTGGTTCCTCTGCCTTTTCTAAATCCAGCTTGAACATCTGGAAGTTCATAATTCACATACTGTTGAAGCCTGACTTAAGAGAATTTTGAGCATTACTTTACTAGTGTGTGAGATGAATGCAATTGTGTGGTAGTTTGGGCATTCTTTGGCATTGCCTTTCTTTGGGATTGGAATGAAAACTGACCTTGTCCAGTCCTGTGGCCACTGCCGAGTTTTCCAAATTGTTGGCATATTGAGTACAGCACTTTCACAGCATCATCTTTTAGGATTTGAAATAGCTCAACTGGAATTCCATCACCTCCACTAACTTTGTTTGTGGTGATGCTTCCTAAGACCCACTTGACTTCACATTCCAGGATGTCTGACTCTAGGTTGGTGATCACACCATTGTGATTATCTTGGTCATGAAGATCTTTTTTGTACAGTTCTTCTGTGTATTCTTGCCACCTCTTCTTAATATCTTCTGCTACTGTTAGGTCCATACCTTTCTGTCCTTTATTGAGCCCATCTTTGCATGAAATGTTCCCTTGGTATCTCTAATTTTCTTGAAGAGATCTCTAGTCTTTCCCATTCTATTGTTTTCCTCTATTTCTTTGCATTGATCGCTGAGGAAGGCTTTCTTATCTCTTCTTGCTAGTCTTTGGAACTCTACATTCAGATGCTTATATCTTTCCTTTTGTCCTTTGCTTTTCGCTTCTCTTCTTTTCACAGCTATTTGTAAGGCCTCCCCAGACAGCCATTTTGCTTTTTTTGCATTTCTTTTCCATGGGGATGGTCTTGATCCCTGTCTCCTGTACAATGTCACGAACCTCCGTCCATAGTTCATCAGGCATTCTATCAGATCTAGTCCCTTAAATCTATTTCTCACTTCCACTGTATAAACATAAGGGATTTAATTTAGGTCCTACCTGAATGGTCTAGTGGTTTTCCCTACTTTCTTCAATTTAAGTCTGAATTTGGCAATAAGGAGCTCCTGATCTGAGCCACAGTCAGCTCCCAGTCTTTTTTTGCTGACTGTATAGAGCTTCTCCATCTTGGCTGCAAAGAATATAATCAATCTGATTTTGATGTTGACCATCTGGTGATGTCCATGTGTAGAGTCTTCTCTTGTGTTGTTGGAAGAGGGTGTTTGCTATGACCAGTGTGTTCTCTTACCAAAGCTCTATTAGCCTTTGCCCTGCTTCATTCCGCATTCCAAGGCCAAATTTGCCTGTTACTCCAGGTGTTTCTTGACTTCCTACTTTCGCATTCCAGTCCCCTATAATGAAAAGGACATCTTTTTGGGTGTTAGTTCTAAAAGGTCTTGTAGGTCTTCATAGAACTGTTCAACTTCAGCTTCTTCAGTGTTACTGGTTGGGGCATAGACTTGGATTACTGTGATATTGAATGGTTTGCCTTGGAAACGAACAGAGATCATTCTGTCATTTTTGAGATTGCATCCAAGTACTGCATTTTGGACTCTCTTGTTGACCATGATGGCTATTCCATTTCTTCTGAGGGATTCCTGTCCACAGTAGTAGATATAATGGTCATCTGACTTAATTCACCCATTCCAGTCCATTTTAGTTCGCTGATTCCTAGAATGTCGATGTTCATTCTTGCCATCTCCTGTTTGACCACTTCCAATTTGCCTTGATTCATGGACCTAACATTCCAGGTTCCTATGCAATATTGCTCTTTACAGCGTCGGACCTTGCTTCTATCACCAGTCACATCCACAACTGGGTATTGTTTTTGCTTTGGCTCCACCCTTCATTCTTTCTGGAGTTATTTCTCCACTGATCTCCAGTAGCATATTGGGCACCTACTGACCTGGGGAGTTCCTCTTTCAGTATCCTATCATTTTGCCTTTTCATGCTGTTCATGGGGTTCTCAAGGCAAGAATACTGAAGTGGTTTGCCATTCCCTTCTCCAGTGGACCACATTCTGTCAGACCTCTCCACCATGCCTGCCCGTCTTGGGTGGCCCCACAGGGCATGGCTTAGTTTCATTGAGTTAGACAAGGCTGTGGTCCTAGTGTGATTAGATTGACTAGTTTTCTGTGAGTATGGTTTCAGTGTGTCTGCCCTCTGATGCCCTCTGTACCAATTTCTTTACCCAGTCTTATATTGATCCTCATTTAGGCTGATTCCAGCTTTTTACTATTATAAACAAAACAGCACTCAGTATCTTTATCTGCATCCCCTTGCATATATTTGTGAGATTTTCTCTAGGGGCTGTTGCTCCCCAGGAATTTAAAAACTTCCTGCCTATTAAATTAGAAGTTACTTCCTGATCCCTATTAGTGATAGATTTGAAGAAGGAATATTTTAAGCAGGTATTAGTCATCTCTAGTACTAGAATCAACTTTTCTGCTAATTCATATAAAGCTCCAAAGTGGATGAAACTTAATTTTACTTAGTAAAATCAAATTTATAACCTAAGCATTTAAAAATTGTTATTAAACAGAACAGTTTATTCATCTCTATTCTATCATATTAGTGATATGAAAGAAAATAGGTTTGGAAAACAGCTTTTTATAAAAACTCAGAGCTGTTTCTATCTAGCCACTTTGCTAAATAAAAAAGCAAGAAGGTCCATATTTCTGGCCAAATCCTCTTCACATAAAACCCAACCAGTTTATTCCCTTAAAGTTCATCATAAAACCAAATACTGTAACATATTTTTAGTAAACTAATTAAATTCTCATCATTTGAAATTCAGCTAGTTTATATCCTTCCTAAACTTATAGCTTGCAATCATATGAAATAGGTTATGTTAGAGTTTATTTCAAGCATCTTTTAACAAAGAAAGTCAGGAATTTAATAACAAAGAAAGTCAGCCCTGGTTCCAGAATAAGGACTCTCCATTCTCTCCCAGTACTGAATGCAAGTAAATATGTTGGACACAATGCATGATATTCTCAAAGGTACGTGGTAACAGGCTGACTGAGGGAATCAGAATTCAAAATATCATTGAATAAAATGGCAAGTTTCCTAGGAATTATTTTTCTTCCAGTAACTCCTGACCTGAACTTGAAGTCAGCCTGATCTGCATACAGGGATGTCAATCTTCACACTGTGTGGCATTTTTATAACCAACTAAAAATGGAAGCACTGACAAACCTCAGTTGCAGTATCACAAATAAATAAACTCTACTACAAAGTCCTGACTTTAACTATGAACATGTACAATGCAATATTGAAGGACTGAAACTATTATCTTCTGAACTCGTAGAGTTAATCTATATACCAATCTATCTGTCTCACAGATTTAACCTCCAGGAATTATGCAGATGTTGTCTGCAAATATGAGCTTGATTCTCATAAAATCTCCAGTAATATTTTATAAACAAGAAAAACCTTTTAAAAGATTTAACCTGCTGTCCTTAGCAATGTATGACCTTTTCTCATGTGTATAAGCAATTAACTTTGGGAGCAATTATTTGCTCCCAAAATTGAAACTAGCAATCTAGAAGTTGATGTAGATGTAAGGTATTTCCACTCTGATAAAGGCCACTTCATTTTCTCAACCAGGGGAAAAAAAATATGCCAGCCATATCTCTATCTTCCTCAACTAGTGTTCCTCTGAAACTGCTACCTGCTTCATTTTCCTGCTTTGGATACTGGAAAGGTTTGGAGAGAATAAAGAGAAAAAATTATTTACTCCAATTTTTATATTTTAAAATTGACATTACCCTAGATTACATGTTTATTCAAAGTGTTACACGGTTTTATATTTATGCATTTTTAGTTGAAATTATTCAAAATAAATTTGGTTTAATTTTTTTACAGTTTTCTAGAGTTAAATAATTTGTTGTCACTGGTTAACAGATGACACCACCCTTATGGCAGAAAACAAAGAAAACTAAAGAGCCTCTTGATGAAAGTGAAAGATGAGAGTGAAAAAGTTGGCTTAAAACTCAACATTCAGAAAACTAAGATCATGGCATCCGGTCCCATAACTTCACGGCAAACAGATGGGAAAACGGTGGAAACAGAGACAGACTATTTTTGGGGGCTCCAAAATGACTGCAGATGGTGACCACAGCCATGAAATTAAAAGATGCTTGCTCCTTGGAAGAAAAGCTATGACCAACCTAGACAGCATACTAAAAAGCAGAAACATTACTTGGCCAACAAAGGTCTGTCTAGTCAAAGTCATGGTTTTTCCAGTAGTCATGTATGGATGTGAGATTTGGACTATAAAGAAAGCTCAGTGCTGAAGAATTGATGCTTTTGAACTGTGGTGTTGGAGAAGACTCTTGAGAGTCCCTTACACTGCAAGGAGACCCAACCAGTCCATCCTAAAGGAAATCAATCCTGGATATTCATTGGAAGGACTAATGCTGAAGCTGAAACTCCAATACTTTGGCTACTTGACGCATAGAACTGACTCATTTGAAAAGACCCTGATGCTGGGAAAGATTGAAGGTGGGAGGAGGAGACTACAGAGGATGAGATGGCTGGATGGCATCACTGACTCAATGGACATGAGTTTGAATAAACTCCAGGAGTTGGCAATGGACAGGGAAGCCTGGCGTGCTGCAGTCCATGGGGTCACAAAGGGTCGGACACAACTGAGCAACTGAACTGAACTGTCAACTTAAAATTTCCTTTAAATTCACATGCTCCACCTAGTGCCTTATTTGAGAATAGCATCTATTATCAGTTGTTGAACACTTCCTTATTTAATGTGAACATTACAGATTTCCAACTGTATCCAACTCTGGATCTAGTATTCCAAAGCTTAGAGGGATGGAGAGATAGATAAATGGTGGATAAAGTAAACAAAGGGCTTCCCTGGTGGCTCAGACAGTAAAGCATCTGCCTGCAATGCAGGAGGCCTGGGTTCAATCCCTGGGTCGGGAAGATCCCCTGGAGAAGGAAATGGCAACCCACTCCAGTACTTTTGCCTGGAAAATTCCACAGATGGAGGAGCCTGGTAGGCCACAGTCCATGGGATTGCAAAGAGTCAAACACGACTGAGCAACTTCACTAAAGTAAGCAAAAAGTATTCTATTAAACTAAGGGTTATGGTAAGGAATTACAGTTTTGATGATTTAGAAGACATTTTCAAAATTCAGTTTTTTGCCAGATTTTCTATTAGTTTTTATGAAGCCCTAAGCACATTGTCTGCCACGCCTGGATTTCCAGATAAATGGAGTTTGGGGGTTAAAGCTTACAGAAGATGAGACTCAAAGCTCTGGTTTAGGCTGGTTCTCAGAGTTTGGGTTTTGTGTGGTAGTGGGGGAGGTAGTGGTGAGTAGGGTTGACCTAAGGATTCAGGGTTCAAGAAAAGAGGAAACTGGTATCTGAGTCCCCAACTCAAGTAAGGTGGGAATGAGTGAAAGTCTGAAACATCAAGTCTAAGGAAATAATCACTGGATCTGAAGAGTGGGTGAGACAGAGCCAGAGGTGGAGCCTAGGAGCTCCTCTAAAACAAGAGTGGGCACAGATGGGACACAGGATAGAGGGATTTTTTGGAATGCCTTGCTGCTGCTGGTGCTAAGTCACTTCAGCCGTGTCCGACTCTGTGTGACCCCATAGACGGCAGCCCACCAGGCTCCCCCGTCCCTGGGATTCTCCAGGCAAGAACACTGGAGTGGGTTGCCATTTCCTTCTCCAGTGCATGAAAGTGATAAGTGAAAGTGAAGTCGCTCAGTCGTGTCCGACTCCTCGCGACCCCATGGACTGCAGCCCACCAGGCTCCTCCGTTCATGGGATTTTCCAGGCAAGGGTACTGGAGTGGGGTGCCATTGGAATGCCTTAGGTCCAGTTTATGAGGAGGAAAGGAGCTGTAGAGGGTATGAAGCTGACTCAGACACTGAGAGAATAAACCCTGGAGTGCTGTTGCCATCACTATAGCTTAATCTCTATATCTGTATTAGGTTAAAACCATTTCTGTGAGTTCTTTTTAATGTCTCATCACTGACCTGTGGACTTCTTTATTTGAGCTGTTGGCCCTATGAATAATATTGATCATATAAGATATATTATGTCCCAAAGTGACTATTTAAACCCTTAGCCTGTTCCTGTCCATCAGCTCTGCCTGTGGAAGCAGTAACTTCAATGTAGGTAGGTCTAACAGGGCAGCAAGAGCTTCACATAGGTGTGGCAGGATACATTCTTCCCTCCACCCCGACTATGTAAAAGAACAAAGAGATAGAAGGAAGGCCTCTAAACTATAACTGAAGAGTAGGAAGGAAACAAAATCTTTTAGCCTAATAATGACAAGGGAATGTGCTAATTAGAGGCTAAACTCTGCATTGAAAAATGCCTGATTGTCTTTTAGACAGCTGCCCTGTGACAGGAGGACCACTGGGAAGGCCACCTCTACCTCCACCCCTCCACACTTAGGATCAGAGCCCTACCCTCCACCTGAGAGAGGAGCCAGTAGAAGCGAAAAATGACTAACCCGCTTATCAGATTCCAGATAAGTAAGTAAAATCTGTTGGGCATGGAGAAGAAAATGAGTAAGGGAGAGGCTTGGAATCACAGGTGGTGGTCCTCAAGAGTCTAAGACAAAGATTCTGTGGCTATATACAAAGCTTAGAGACATGCTGACAATTTGGATACATTTAGAGAAACCTTTCCTTTATCATCACATTCAGTGGCTCTCATATAGTAAGGAAAATGTTACTCAAAGTGGGGATAGAGTACTATTACTCCAACAAAGACAGTGATGTTGAATATTTCTTCCAAGTCATTATTTCCATTTCAGTATATCTCCTGATAACAGGACAGATGAAAGAAACTTTTGACTATAATTATTTAATCATGGACCTAGCATGAGAAAAATAATGGCAGACCATCTAGGTGTACCATTATTTTTTGGTACACCTGGAGGGCATGGTAACCCACTCCAGTACTCTTGCCTGGAGAATCCCCACAGAGAGAGGAACCTGGCGGGCTACAGTCCATGGGGTCACAAAGAGTCGAAAACGACTGAGTGACTAAGCACATCTAGGTGTAACTTCATCCTGTTGTTTAGTTGCTAAGTTGTGTCTGACTCTTTCGTGACTCAACAGGAAACAGGAGATGGCAAGAGTGAGCATCGACATTTTAGAAATCGGTGAACTAAAATGGACTGGAATGGGTGAATTTAACTCAGATGACCATTATATCTACTACTGTGGGCAAGAATCCCTTAGACGAAATGGAGTAGCTATCATAGTAAAAAAAAAAAAAAAAAAAGAGTCTGATGCAGTACTTGGATGCAATCTCAAAAACAACAGAATGATCTCTGTTTGTTTCCAAGGCAAATCATTCAATATCACAGTAATCCAAGTCTATGCTCCGACCAGTAATGATGAAGAAGCTGAAGTTGAACAGTTCTATGAAGGCTGACAATCTAAAACTAACCCAAAAGAGATGTCTTTATCATTATAGGGGACTGGAATGCAAAAGTAGGAAGTCAAGAGACAAGCTGGAGTAACGGGCAAATTTGGCCTTGGAGTACAGAATGAAGCAGGGCAAAGGCTAATAGAGTTTTGCCAAGAGAAAGCACTCGTCATAGCAAACACCCTCTTCCAAAAACACAAGAGAAGACTCTACACATGGACATCACCAAATGGTCAATACCAAAATCAGATTGACTGTATTCTTTACAGCCAAAGATGGAGAAGTTCTATACAGGCAGCAAAAACAAGACCAGGAGCTGACTATAGCACAGACCATGAGTTCCGTATTGCCAAATTCAGACTTAAATGGAAGAAAGTAGGGAAAACCACTAGATCATTCAGGTATGACCTAAATCAAATCCCTTACGATTATACAATGGAAGTGACAAATAGATTCAAGGGATTAGATTTGATAGACAGAGTGCCTGAAGAAATATGAACAGAGGTTCATGACATTGTACAGGAGGCAGGGATCAAGACCATCCCCAAGAAAAAGAAATGCAAAATGGTAAAATGGTTGTCTGAGGAGGCCTTACAAATAGCTGTGAATAGAAGTAAAAGGCAAAGGAGAAAAGGAAAGATATACCCACTTGAAAGCAGAGTTCCAAAGAATAGCAAGGAGAGATAAGAAAACCTTCCTCAGCAATCAATGCAAAGAAATAGAGGAAAACAATAGAATGGGAAAGTCTAGAGATCTCTTCAAGAAAATTAGAGATACCAAGGGAACATTTCATGTAAAGAGGGCACAATAAAGGACAGAAATGGTATGAACCTAACAGAAGCAGAAGATATTAAGAAGAGATGGCAAGAATACACAGAAGAACTGTACAAAAAAGATCTTCACGACCCAGATAATCACAATGGTGTGATCACCAACCTTGAGTCAGACATCCTGGAATGTGAAGTCAAGTGGGTCTTAGGAAGCATCACCACAAACAAAGTTAGTGGAGGTGATGGAATTCCAGTTGAGCTATTTCAAATCCTAAAAGATGATGCTGTGAAAGTGCTGTACTCAATATGCCAGCAAATTTGGAAAACTCGGCAGTGGCCACAGGACTGGACAAGGTCAGTTTTCATTCCAATCCCAAAGAAAGGCAATGCCAAAGAATGCCCAAACTACCACACAATTGTATTCATCTCACACACTAGTAAAGTAATGCTCAAAATTCTCTAAGTCAGGCTTCAACAGTATGTGAACTGTGAACTTCCAGATGTTCAAGCTGGATTTAGAAAAGGCAGAGGAACCAGAGATCAAATTGCCAACATCCGCTGGATCATGGAAAAAGCAAGAGAGTTCCAGAAAAACATCTATTTCTGCTTTATTGACTATGCCAAAGCCTTTGATTGTGAAGAGCATAACAAACTCTGGAAAATTCTGAAAGAGATGGAAATACCAGACCACCTGACCTGCCTCTTGAGAAACGTGTATGCAGGTCAGGAAGCAACAGTTAGAACTGGACATGGAACAACAGATTGGTTCCAAATAGGAAAAGGAGTACGTCAAGGCTGTATATTGTCACCCTGCTTATTTAACTTATATGCAGAGTACATCATGAGAAACACTGGGCTGGAGGAAGCACAAGCTGGAATCAAGATTGGCAGGAGAAATATCAATAACCTCAGATATGCAGATGACACCACCCTTATGGCAGAAAGTGCAGAAGAACTAAGAGTCTCTTAATGAAAGTGAAAGACGAGAGTGAAAAAGTTGGCTTAAAACTGAACATTCAGAAAACTAAGATAATGGTATCCAATCCCAACACTTCATGGCAAATAGATGGGGAAACAGTGGAAGCAGTGAGAGAATTTATTTTGGCTGAAGGAGATCAGCCCTGGGATTTCTTTGGAAGGAATGATGCTAAAGCTGAAACTCCAATCCTTTGGCCACCTGATGGGAAGAACTGACTCATTTGAAAAGACCCTGATGCTAGAAAAGATTAAAGGCAGGAGGAGAATGGGATGACAGAGAATGCGATGGCTGAATGGCATCACCAACTCAATGGACATGAGTCTGAATAAACTCCAGGAGTTGGTGATGGACAGGGAGGCCTGGCGTGCTGCAGTCCATGGGATAGCAAAGAGTTGGACATGACTGAGCAAGTGAACTGAGCTGAACTGGACTACAGCCCACCATGATCCTCTGTCCACCTGATTTCCCAGGCAACAGTACTGGAGTGGGTTGTCATTTCCTTCTCCAGGGGATATTCCTGGCCCAGGGATGGAAGCCGAGTCTCCTGCCTGGCAGGCGGATTCTTTATCACTGAGTCATCTGGGAAGCCTAATACCATCCTACTGAGAGCCAAATATGAATGAAGTTACCACCTAGATAACTTTAAGTACATTAGTCTATCTTGATCTGAAATTTAAGCTTATATGTATCAAATAAACATTATAATACAAAGATTAAAAAATACAAGAATTAGTTGGGGGGAAATCTCTAAAGTATCACCCTATTTTTTCATTTAAACATAGTTTTGACCATAATTCCAATAAATCAGCATCTTATCAATTATATTAAATTAATTTGACATAGCTACCTTCTCCAGGCAGTAAGAATCAGTGACAGCAGCAGAAAATTAAACATCAATTCACTTAGTTATAGACAGACAGAGACAGATACGCTGTTCAGTCATGTCCGACTCTTTGCGACCCCATGGACTGCAGCCTGGCAGGCTTCTCTGTCCTTCACCATCTCCCAAAGCTTGCTCAAACTCATGTCCATTGAGTTGGTGATGCCATCCAACCATCTCATCCTCCTTCCCCTCCTGCCTTCAATCTTTTCCACCATTAGGGTCTTTTCTAATAAGTTGGCTTTTCAAGTCAGGTGGAAAAGTATTGGAGCTTCAGCATCAGTCCTTCCAATGAATATTCAGGACTGATTTCCTTTAGGATTGACTTGTTTGATCTCCTTGCAGTCCAAGGGAGTCTCAAGAGTCACAGTTCAAAAGCATCAATTCTTTGGCGCTCAGCCTTCTTTATGGTATGGATTTGTTTCTTGTCTGTTAGGAAAATCCTTAACCTTCTATATGTCAATCATCTTCAGCACTTGATGAAGTAATCATTCAAAATTCGTCATTTACACAGGAGTTCAAGAAACCAACAGTGTGTGTGTGTGTGTGTGTGTGTGTGTGTGTGTGTATTGGGGCGTTACATGTTTACAGGTAATAAAGGAAGCAAGTGAGCAAGACTTACTGGAAAAAGCTCAGCAGTTAAGCAGTGAAGTAAATATCTGTTTTTAAAGGTCATTGCTGCTGTTTGAAAAGAAATCAGAAAAGCTGAGGTCATTGTTTTAATCATTGTTTTAAAGCCTTAGGCAAATTGCAAGAGTATAATCAAAATCCATTAAACAGAGCAGGAAACAACCAGCAACTTAATTGCTCTACCAAGTAATACTTGGTAGTAGACCCTTGGCATTTGAGGGTTTAACATTTGTGGTTTCAGCTAATCCCAAACCACCCACTGGGGAAGGAACAACAGGCTGGATTTTGCAATTTTCCTGAGGCCAGAAGCTGAATCCACAATGGGAGGCTGAGAGGTGGGAGAGGGTCAGGTCACAGCACAGCCAACCATTGGTTTCCCTGCCTCCACGGCCACTGTAGACAGTGGTTTTTACTCTTCTCCCACTAACCCTTGTGAAGTGCTTTTTTAAAAATTCATATCTTCTCTAACTTTGATAGTGATAGGACACACCAGATGATATTGATGAATTCAGGGATTTCCAAAAGTGATTTGGGGAAAAAGTCCTTTTGAAAGTCAAAGAAATGGGAGCTGATGTAAGGGAAATGGCCAAATTGTTTCACAGTATCCCTGACAGGTTAAGTAAAAATGTAACTCTAAACTGTTGTTCATGGAATATCAAGGTTATTTAACCTCCTTCAAGAGAGAGTCAGCTTTGGGTACATAACCTCTCTACTGTTCCTGAATTCAACATATGCTACAGCAAAATTATAAATTACTGGAAAAACTTAAATTCCAACAGTTTCACTCATTTAATCAGCATCAAAAATTGGTATCAAATCTCAGATAGTACAACATAATGTGAAAAGGGAATGGATCAGTCTAGCTGTCCCCCCAAACTGTACCATTCAGAAGAGAATGCTTAGACCAGGAGACAGCACCTGGGACCTCACCATTTAAGCCCTTTTTTTATTCTGTGAATGAAAAATACTGCCTGCCTTATCCATGAACAAAGGATGTTGCAGCCATCAGGCCATCACATTACAACCTCACTGATGGTGAGCTCTGAGGGAATTCAGGATGGAAACTGGATGCCTGATGCCCACCATTGAGCAGTCAACTGCTCCACCCACCCTGAATGGTGCACCCCGAGGAGACAGGAGACGCAGGATGGGAAAGCACAGGATGCTGGCCCCAGATAGCTAAGGTGCATATCAAAGGAATGATTCCAGGGAGCCCACAATCTTGTATCTTCCCATACAAAGAGAGGCACTAAATTCCTTAACTTGAGATATCTGGTTTTCTTTAATTAACTGTAATCTTTGGATGTTCTGACCATTTGGTCTTCATTGCAAAAAAAAAAAAAAAAGAAAAAAAAACTTCTACGTATCCTGGATCCCCACCTTGCCTCTTTGGAGCAGTTCTCCAGAGTTATCTGAGATGTTGTATCCCAGGCTTAAGTTCTCAGTTGTGTCCACCAAGTAAAGCATAACTCTCAATTTTTAGGTTGTACATTTTTTTTCAGTTGACAATATATAGTACAGCTTCTGCTCTATTGTGAATAAGCCCCCCATGATTCCTAACCTCACTCCTGAATACTCATCTATTTCCTCATCACAGCTGAAATGGACCATTTCCCTATAACATTCCTGTTCGCCCCTACCCCACCTTCCATCCACTTACAGTGAGGGAATAGGGGAAAGGAGCTTCCTCCTTGCTCCCCTCTGCCTTTTCCCATCCATTGTTCTCCCTGACCAGTCTCTCTCCTTGAAAAAGTTCACATCACACTCTTAAGTCATCTTCTCCAGCACCTGGCCCCCATTTGCCTTTCTCTCTCACTCCTTCTCCTGATACCAGGCTTTGGTTTTCCCATACCCTACCAATCACTCCTTGTTCTACTCTTTCCCTTCTTCTCACTACTGCACTTGACTAGTCTTTTGCAGACCTGCCCCCCTTCTAGGTATTAAACACATTGTTCTTGCCTTGATTTGAATTTTAAAAATTCGGAAGTCAACACTTTCTTATCACTGAGACAAGAGCTGGGACTTTATTTGGTGGGGGGGCTCCAAAATCACTGCAGATGGTGACTGCAGCCTTGAAATTAAAAGATGCTTGCTCTTTGGAAGAAAAGTTATGACCAACCTAGACCGCTTATTAAAAAGCAGAGACATTACTTTGCCAACAAAGGTCTGTTTAGTCAAAGCTATGGTTTTTCCAGTGGTCATGTATGGATATGAGAGTTGGACTATAAAGAAAGCTGAGTGCTGAAGAACTGATGCTTTTGAACTGCTTTTTGAACTGTTGGAGAAGACTCTTGAGAGTCCCTTGGACAGCAAAGAAATCCAACCAGTCTGTCCTAAGGAAATCAGTCCTGAATATTAATTGGAAGGACCAATGCTGAAGCTAAAACTCCAATACTTTGGCCACTTGACGCATAGAACTGACTCATTTGAAAAGACCCTGATGCTGGGAAAGATTGAAGGCAGGAGGAGAAGGGGATGACAGAGGATGAGATGGTTGGATGGCATCACCGACTCAATGGACACGAGTTTGAGTGAACTCCGGGAGTTGGTGATGGTCAGGGAGGCCTGGCGTGCTGCAGTCCATGGGGTTGCAAAGAGTCAGACACGACTGAGTGGCCAAACTGAACCAATCACTTTGTTAATTCTTTTCACATTGTGATTTCAAGAGTCTTCTTTGTTGATTCTTTAAAAATTTTTATTTCTCCTCTACTGAAGCTGTCCACAATTGTGCTGTGACTAGTTCCCAGTAATCTCTCAAAGGTTCCTGAGAACTCAGTTCTACAATCTCTTTTCTCACCATCCTTTCACTGCATCTGCTCTTTGTCTTCATTGTAACCGCCAGTCCCCTGACCCAGACGCATGTTCAAAGTCAATAAACCGCTCTGGCTTCACTTTTCTTCCACACTCCCAAAAGACCTCGGGGATACACTCCTACTCAGATTCTTTTGCCCCCATGTCCACCCATAATGTCCATCCAACCCAGTCTCCAACCTGAAGACCACAGTATCTTCTTTGTCTCCTCCGGCTCCTGTGGCTAAGAATTGCGAGAGATGATAGATGGAAAAGGTGACAGTGTTAATGGTACAATTTTACGGAGGTTCTAATGCCAAATGGTCTCCTGAATGCTCTGCATGCATTATCTTAGACACTGATTAATTCCACTAAAATACATTGCTATTTGATGAAGTTCCACCTGGGTTTTCTGTGCTATTGAGTAATAGTTACATCCATCTTTAATAAACTCTTTATCATATTTGTCATATTGGCTATTTCAAAGATTTAACACTTCCCTGGAGTCCACAGCCCATTCCCAACTTTGAGACCACTTTGCTTACTTTTTTGGAAAGCTAAAGGCCATACAACATCAATGTCCTCATAGCATCTCCTCTTCCCCCTGCCCTTCATATTTTCTGGGTATCACAACCTTTCTGTGTCTTTCCCAACCTAGATGTGTTTTCTAAGGTCAGTCTTTCTCTTAGATGCTTAATTCTCCTCCCTTGTGCTTCCTCTGTTACCTTCTCTGTTTTCAGTGCCTCCTTCCTTAGACGATCCTTCCCTCACCTATCCAAGTTCTTCCCCATTCTGCCTTCTGCCTTCTGCTCCACAGCCCCCTGAAAATACCAACTTTTCTCTCCTCTCGGGAAAGTACTAAAGTGGATAGAACATTCCCTGCCTTTGCAGGAACAGTAAAACATGTCCACCCTATAGGCTATAGTTCTCATTTCTCTACATTAACTCTCAAAACTAAACAAGTCTGTGCCGCTGAGGGGCCCAGTACTGTCTGGACTATTGAAGAACACTTCTTTGGGCAGAAAGCTAGAACCTTTGTGTGAATCTGTAAGTACACAGCATAGCATGGGCTGTGTAGGGCATCTGATAGGATATGAAGAGGAAGCAAAGCGTTTTCACTGGTCTTTGTTTCTCAGTGTCTTGCAGTTTCTATTTGATTGAAGTCTGAAGCAGGGTAAGGAGCCCAATTCAGGCAGACACTGTAACACTTCTCTCTTCCCTAATCTCTCTCCAATTCACCACTAAGTCCTGATGATACTATCATCATACTATAAGGTTGGGGCAAAATTAATTGCGGCTTTGCATTGCTGAAGTTTGCCATTTTATGTTCAAATACATTCTTAAAGAAATGTGGTTAGGTTATACATCATTTAAACGCATATTTCTTACTTTTTTTTTCTTTGCTAATGACATTACTTGCTATCTATATTTATTTTAGACTGGGGAAATGATGTTAGACAAAAAGAAAATTCAAGTGATTTTCTTATTCAAGTTCAAAATGGGTCATAAAGCAGCAAAGACAACTTGCAACATCAACAATGCATTTAGCCCAGGAACTGTTGATGAACATATACTGCAGTGGTGGGTTAAGAAGTTTTGCAAAGGAGACGAGAGCCTTGAAGATGAGGAGCGCAGTGGTCAGCCACAGGAAGTTCGCAATGACCAACTGAGAGCAATCATCAAAGCTAATCCTCTTACAACTACGTGAGAAGTTGCTGAAGAACTTCAACATCGACCACTGTATGGTCATTGTGCATTTGACGCAAATTGGAAAGGTGAGAAAGCTTGACAAGTGGGTGCCTCATGAGCTGACCAGGAATCAAAAAAATCATCATTTTGAAGTGTCGTCTTCACTTATTCTACACAACATCAACAAACCATTTCTCTATTGGATTGTGATATGTGACAGAAAGAGGATTTCATGATGACCAGCTTAGTGACAGGACTGAGAAGCTCCAAAGTACTTCCCAAAGCTAAACTTGTACCCCCCAAAAAAGGTCATGGTCACTGTTTGGTGGTCTGCTGCTGGTCTGATCCCCTACAGCTTCCTGAATCCTGACAAAACCATTACATCTGAGAAGTATACTCAGCAAATCAAGGAGATGCACTGAAAACTGCAATGCCTGCAGCCGGCACTGGTCACCAGAACGAGGCCAATTCTGCACAACATCTGACCACACATCGCACAACCAACGCTTCGCAAGTTGAATAAATTGGGCTACGAAGTTTTTCATCATCCACCATTTCACCTGACCTCTCACCAACCCACTACCACTTCTTTAAGCATCTGGACAACTTTTTTTGCAGGGAAAATGCTTCTACAACCATCAGGACTCAGAAAATAGCTTTCTAAGAGTTCATCAAATCCCAAAGCAGATTTTTATGCTCCAGGAATATAAAACTTATTTTTCATTGGTAAAAGTGTGTTGACTATAATGGTTCCTGTTTTGATTAATAAAGATGTGTTTGAGCCTAGTTATAATGATTTAAAATTCATGGTCCAAAATTTCAATTATGTTTGCACCAAACTAATATCTTCTGTTATTTACAATTGCCACAATCTGCTCTCATTTGCCCTCCTAGTTCCAACTCTGTCCAACTCCATTCCATCACTGCCATCAGAATGGTCTTCCTCAAGCACATCCCTTCTTGAAATCCTTCTGCTGCTCCCCAGTGCCTAAGAACACATCCAGGCTCCTTAGCCCATCTTGCCCTGGCCCCTGTCTCCTTGCACCCCCTTCCCCCAAGTTCCAGCGATACCAACCAACTGTTCACCAAATCCCGTAAGCTCTCTTCAGCCTCTGTGTCTTTGCCCTCTGCTCATCCTTCTCCTCCATGTGGAATAACGGTGTTCTGTTTGTTCTTCAGGATGGTTCAAGGATCACCTTCCCAACAGTTTCTAGGTTGTTCCTTTCCCAAGTACTCTGGGAAGTACCCCAGGAAACCTTCTATCCAGGTACTTTTCATGCTGAGCTGTTCTCATCTGATTCTTGTCTATTTCACACACTGGACTATTAGCTCTTTATCAGGAACTGTATCTGATTTCCCTTGTAGTTCCTCTGTTTGGCAGAGGGCTTGACACATATACACACATAAATGTCTCTGGAATGAATAAATTAGATTTTAAATAAGAGACAGAAATTTGTATTTGTAACATTTAATATCTCTGTACTGTTTATTCTCATGATGTGGTTTGGTAAGTACATAGAGATGAATTTCCACAGATTAAGGCCAAAAGAAATGGAGGACTCTGAATTAAACAAATCTCAAATGTATTCAACTACAACTACTGCTAACAATGACTGAGTTATCAACTATCATCGTTATCAGAGTTATTTAACTCCATTATCAACATTAACTATTTTTTAATGTATTGACTCAACTCTCAAAATAATCTCCATTTCACAGATAAAGAAATTTTGGAACAGAAAGATTTAATAACTTGTCTGTAAGTGGTTGAGCTGGGATTCAAACCTGGCAGAGTCAGGTTTTTTTTTAAACCACTGCATTGTACCACCTGCTGTGTGACCAAAACTGTGCAGAAAAAAAAGTAAATTGGGTATTTGCCTCACTCATCTATGCACTTACCCCACTTATTCTTTGCTTTTTCCACCTTAACTTGGAAACTCACAACTTTAAATATATTGAATTAACAGCATCAAACATTATCTAAGAATTTTTCTGGACTTAACAAACACCTATGTAGCCAGCTCCCTGCCGATTGCTAAGAGGAAGTAATAATATAGGCTAGGTCGTAAGATGTGTCAATTACATGCATTATGTTTCCTTTAGAATTAGTTTTACTTTCTCCTAAAGAAGTGCCTGCTTAAAGTTTTGACACCTATTTGTGAGGTTGTATTTTTTTAGTGACTTTTTCAAAGAAACATACACTTCTGAGTGAAACTTTAGATTACAAAGACCCTGAGAGAAGGGTCTTTGACCCTATGAGGCCTTTGACATCAAAAGAATTAACACACATAAAGAGAAATTAGAGGGGGAGGGGAGAGAGCCTGGAGCCCTGGCTTTCTATGGCAAATGGAGGAAAATTTTAAAAAAGAGGACACACATCTGGACATGCAAAATCAGACAAAAGTACAAAGCTGAATCATTTTGCAACTAAGTTTCAGAAACTGTTCTGGAGCAAATCAGAAGAAACAAGAAGACACCTGACTCAATGTAAAGTATTTAAATGCGGGGTTTGTTTCTCCCTTGGTTTGTACTTTATTTTCATCTTCATTTCTCATGGCGGTTTTGTGTGTGTGTGTGTGTGTGTGTGTGTGTGTAAAGGTGAGTGGTAGAGGAGTGGTGGCTGGCATAGGAACAAAAGCAGAAGAAGAAAAGAAGATTTCAGTTCCCTGAGGCTTAAACACAAATTCTACTGCTTCAAAAGGTACCAAGTGACAAGAATTTCTCTACACTGTAGGCAAGCCATAGAAACAGAAATTGCAGTGGAAAAAGGAAAAGAGTAGGAAAAAATTTGTTTTGAGCTATCAAAAAGGGAACCTGGTGGTGGTGGGGAAAAAATCAGCAAGATATAGTCACCTTGAAACTATGCCTCTAGCTTCCAGAGTTCTGATGCTTTTTGATTTGTAAACAGTTTTCTGCAGAATACATGAATATTTCCAGAACTTGTGACTTGTGATATTTTAGTTTCTTCACCTCCAGTCCTGTGAATGTTCTTTTAATAATAATGGATTAGAGCTTATCTGCATCCTGGCTAGTTTTATAAAACCAAGTAATTGCTGAGCTGGGGAAGTAGCTTTATTCGCATTTAATATTTTAAAAGAGAAATTCTGCCACCCTCTGGACAGAAACCAAACATCTATTTCTTAGAGACTACCACAGAATACTGTCTTAAGGAACTCCCTTTAAAAATAAACATTTTTAAAAAAAATCTACGCTACAAAAGTAGAGGAGGGAGGAATCACAGTTACTTTAGATAGCATAGACAATATCTGGAGGAAAAACTCATATAAAAATACTAAATTGCTCCTAAGGAATTTTTAACAAAAGGAAATGGGCTCAAAGCACTTTAGAGAAAAAATCTTCAGTGTTGAACTCATAATCTTTCCAAAACCACTTTATAGCCTACACTTCTGCTTTCCAGCCTGCAACAGCCAAGTAAAGATTTCTCGCACAATCAGCCATGGCTGGTTTCACCCAGTTTTCATTATTGGTGGAATTTTTAAAAATCTACATTTATATTAAATATATATGTGTGTTGGGTTTTAACTAGAATACTAGGACAGAGTGAGATTTCAGCCACTCTGAGACAAATTAGCCATAACAGCACAAATAGGCAGCTAGTTTCTGAAGCTTTGCTGTTGTCATCTACTGCACATGGAGTACTTAATGTCATGTAAATGAACTCAGAAATGCAGGGATGTGATAATTACCAGTAATAATGCTGGGTAAATCAAAACACATGACATGCCATTTTTTATAAATAACCAGAGAGAGAGAAAGCAGAAAAATGCTGTGGACCATACCTGGTTTTAACAACAGGATTTAGATGCTTCTGGTCTTGGAGGACCTTAGCCAGCTGCTTCTGCAGAAACAAAAGCTTTCCGTGGACTCCTTTAATAAATGGGTGGTCGAGGAGATGCGTGACCGAAGGTCGCTTTTCAAAATCTTTAATGAGACACCTGTTCACAAAAATCAACAAATAGTCCAAGTATTATCTTAGACACCTGGCTGCTCTGTAAATATGGGAGAGAGGAGAAAAAGCTCATTTATAAAACCTGATCACTAACCTTACATAGCTGTTTATTCATAGGTAGCAGAACATAGAGAAAAATATTCTCTACTAGTCAAATTAATCAAAATATCAGAAATATATTTTGTATGCTTTAAATATGTATTGAAAACACAATCAATTTAATTTGAAATATTCAAAATACTGAAAAGATAGATTGGTCAGACTACAATTTCATTACAAAAAAATGTTTACAATGGAGTCAAGTTGATTAGTCTACCTACTTTATTTTAGAAGCATATAAAATTATACATTATCATTTAAATGAAATCCTAGTATATGAAATGTCCAGTATTTGGTGGTTGGGGAAATGCATTTCGGAGTTTGCAAGGACAGAAATGAATCATAAAGAAATCTTCACAGAGAAGATTCAATCCCTTGATTTCTAATATCTTCTGAAGAAGCAGAAAAACCTCAGAACAGGAAGTGACTACAATATAATTCAGATGAATTGGAATGGAATTATTCAAACAGGGAACAAAAAGTCCATTCAAAATGGTAAAAACTGGGTTGCATTTAAACTCCTCTGCGGTTAATTGGTTAAAACTGCATGGTTGTAACCACTTTCTGCTTCAGATTCAATGCCCTTTACAAAGAAAACAATGATTCAGTACATTTTGCTGTGTGCTTTATGTTATTAAAGATGATTCTGACACAGGAAATTTCTAGTGAAATTGAATCTGATGAATACCCCTCCAATTACCATCGTATTTCCATTCTGAGTAGCTGCCCTTGACAGGAGAAAGAAATTTCAACATCCACACTTTTAAGTTATCAGTCCTTAGCTCACACTGGAGACTTAGGGTAAACAGTGGATGTCTTTCTGCCCACTCCATAAAATAAACGTTTTCAGTTTCCCCAATAGTGACATGCTAGCAACATGTGAAACACAACATACTTAAAATAATGAAATGCACTGACAAATGGTAAAATGTTCAGCCTCACCTTGAGCATCTTTTCAAAACATTTAAGAAGACACACTCCTCAACTGTTGGTTTTATTAAAAGGCCTTAATCTTTGTACTTCAAACCACTTTTGTATCCCTTGACTTCAGGTCCTGAAAGATACTTGGTAAATTTCCCAGTTATTTGGTTTTAGACTTGATTCAGGGGATTTCCTATCTATTGGTACTGGAGCTTTCAACTAGAAAAGCCAAAAGAACCCAGACTATCTCCATTCTGCTGCCTGCACAACTATAAATACCACCTCTGTCTTGCTATGGGAAGAAATCAATCATTTGACTTTTATAGGTCCAGGAGCCTTTTGTATTTTTTATTATTTTTCTTATAAAATAAAAAATCAGTGCCCAAGCCTGAAAAATACTCTGTTCATATTTTTAAATCCACAGTCTTCCTGGGATTCCACGTATATTCATTTATATATAATTATGTGACTACCAAAGGAAAATAAATGCTAATAATTCCCTAAGCACCTGGGAAGAAGGAATTTCTGGATAGTTTATTTGGTCAGTAATACAGGTGTATGGCTTCATCATCTTGGCTTGAGGGATGGTGTATGAAAACTCCCAAAATAAGAACAGTCTGTGTTCTCTGAGAGTTCCTACTGAAGACGGACATGGTGGCTTCATACCACCACCCCTACCCAACCTGGATGGGAAACCAGACACTGCTGGGACCCCTAGCTAAGCCGGCCCAAGGATATTGTGAGGGTGCATTACATCTGTCTCCCATCACCAAACAGCCATACCTCCTGTACTCAAGTATATGCCCAAACATGGGGAATGCAATTCCTTAATAGATTTTCCCACCATATTAATTCATTTTGCTTTCTGAGCAACTCTCAACTGCTTGTTGACTAGCCAGTACTTAAATAGAAAACTCAAGGAGGCAAAAAGTGAGAGGCACACAATTAGTAGAAAATTTACAGCAGGCGAATGGAAAAATGAGCAGGAGCTGCTTCTGTCTTCTCCTTCGGATAGGTGCCTTGGAACAGTGCTCCAGGTACTCAAAGCTTCTTGGACAGGGCTTGAGACAGACCAGGAAATCCATATTCCACCCTTATGAAAATAGGTATCTACTGGATTCTGGAGATGCAATTAAAGGTGCTATAATATCTTTCAGAATTTTAGCATCCACTGGAAGAGCAAGGTTGCAAACAAGGTTACAAGATCCTTTGGCATTTTGGAGAGGATTTCTCTCTAGATCACAGGGGGAGTAAGAGGAATGAGGATAAATAATTTAGTGAGATAATCAGACAAGGGAGAAATTAACAAGTGGATCTGTGGTCTCTTGGGAGATTCAAAAAATATAAAGATGGTAGGCATTCTACACTTTGAGGGAAAGACCAAGAGGATCTATTTGTTAGTTCTCTCAGGAAGGCCCAAGTGGGCTGAATGTCATACCATTGGGTCAGCAAAACTGAAACTGAGTGTGTATGGGAAGAATGCTAAGCAGAGGTGCGACATTCCAACTGCATCGGAGGGTTTTTAGGAGAAGGACAGGAAGACCTTGAGGGTAGGGCCTTATTCTAAAACACTCTTGCATACTCTTTTCTCATGGGGAGCAAATAGCCAGGATGAAATGGACTTATTATTTTACTGATAAATAAAAGAAAGTTCTGTCTTAGGAACAGATATGGCTGGAAGTCAAACATTACTAGATATCAATCAGGTCGTTGAAATCATATCATTTCATTTGTTCAGCAAACATTTATTACACAACCAGAATTAGTCAAAATAGATTAATTCATAAAAAAATGATGACCCTTTTCCTCGAAGATCTACAATGTGATTTTAAAGATGGAAGGACAAGAGGAACATAGAAAACAGGAGAAACCAGCGTTTGATTATTTAGAATGAAAAGGTCACAAAAAAGCATAGGGTTTTGGAGCTAAAGGACCAAGATTTTCTATTCTAACCCCTCTTTTACAAGGTAAGGAAGTTGAGGTCAAGTCCTGATAGTGATGAGACCAATTCCCTGGCTCCCACAAGAGAACCCCTCCTACTTTGCAGTGTGTTGTTAAAACGGCACAGGCACAATGTGCAGACCAATGCTAAGTTATGGCAGGTGGGGGGAGCAGTCAGGTAAGCCTAGTGGAGAGAATGAGAATTGAGCTGAATTTGGGGAGAAGTTTTGGAACTAAATTGAACTCAATTCAGGGAGAAGATATAGAAGACATTTCCAGTTTGGGAAACTGGATCAGCAATGCAAGAAGCCAGATTAGGCAAGCTGTGTAGCTAGGAACTCAGGAGGCCACCAGAATGTTGACATTCACCTCCTAAGCTGCCTTCTTCGAATATCTAAGAACAATTCTTTGCTTTAGTCCTTTTTCCAACTTTAACTTGGGAATATTCTTTATTGTTTAAGACGTTGCAATTTTGTGCCCCAAACCCATAACACTATGCTTGTCAGCTTATCATTCTGTCTTATTCTCCTTTCAGGCAGGGATTTAGTGGATTGATATAGAGTTGACAGTCAAGACCCATAAGAACTCCTGACAGCTTCCATGACCTTTTTTACAGCATGATTAAATCCTCTAACGATGTGGAGAACAAACATGGAAAACTAAGGAAGTTATAATATGTTTATTCATTTCAGGATTTCTTATTAAATCAGGAATTGCAAATTCCAGATGCAGAATATTTTCTCCCAGCCTGGGATTCAACAGTTTTTATAAGAACATGCATAAAACATTGACATCTCTGTGGGAATATAGGGGCTGGCCAATGTGAGGTAAGTTGAGTGAAACACTAGATTCATGAGACATTCCACTGAAAAATGAAACTAGTCTTCTGGTCAAAAGGTTGGGAAACACTGGTGATTCCCTAAATCAAGTAAACCTGGAGTTTCATAGTGCATATGAGCATATTAAATGTTCTTAGAAGTATGGAGGTAAAGAAAATTCAATTTTGTTTAGGTTCATGTTTCCAAACTTACTCGGCCACAGATCCTTTTTTGTATCATGGAACCAGGGCCCTATAAATGACATCCTTGAAAGCTCCATTGTGAGAAATCAGTACCAAACTTTTGCAAATAACAGCTGAGTCTTCATCTCAGCTGATTGAGGGGAGACACTCAGAGCCCCTAATTTTCACCAGCATGTTTGAGATACATGTAGGCTGCATTTCTGCAGAAGACAAGGTCTTCTGGGGACCTGGGGAAATACATTCTCTAAAATAACTTCTTCCCAGAATCTTTGACTCTGGAAAAAAGAAATTGAACAAGGACTAGATTTAGAAAATATTGCTTTTTCCCCCCAAAATCGTAAGTAATTTTTTCTTTCAGTTCCAGATGTTTTAAAACTCTTTTTTAAAAATCTGGACTTATGTGTGGTTATCTCTGTGCTAAGATACAAAACAAAAGAATAAAAAATTAAAACTACCACAAGATGTATTAGCTGGATTTACAAAGCCATGGAAGGTGGTTTAGAATATGATAGAAAAGTCTGCCAGAAGAAAAAGGAAGCAAACTTCAGCCCTGAAAGAAATTAATCCATTACCTAATTTGAAATTCTAGTACCTTCCATCATGCATTCTTGGCTGAAGATTAATTCTCAGAATTCATTAGTGTCACCACATTAAACACAGGTTGTTGCAGCCATTTGCTGCAATCTCCCAGCCTGGCTTCTGCCAGAATCAGGGGGAAAATAAAGAGCCATTTCTTAACAAGAAACAAGGTCAGACTTGTGTGTCGGGCTCTGGAGCTGGCAGTGCTTGTGTTCCTTTTGCTCCCAAACGATCACACTGTTGAGATGCACCTGCCTGGCCACTGTAAACTGGCATTTCATAACCAAAGAATCAGATGCCTTCAAGAGGGAGCTATTTATTAAGAGTTACTAATGGATGTTTACTGATAACTAAACTATGCTTGATAAAAGCAGCTGAAAAGTCAAAAACTAAAAATACTGGTGAACTTGGAGAGAAAAGCAGGAGAGGGAGCAGCTGTATTCTACATGTTGGGACAACAGTAGACGAAAACTTGAGATTCATGTCTCTTTTCATTTCTTTTTTAGTATGCTGTCTTTTATACTTTCTGCTGTTTTCTTGTGGGTTTGCTACTTAGGTTGTTAAGTGTTTCCGTTGTTACCGAGTAGCTGAACCTTCTTGATCTGAGCAAGCATTTCCCTGCCCCGTGATGCACTGCATCTGCAGTTTGTATCATTGGCAGACAGAAGCCTGAGTGAAAAAGAGGCCTCTGCATGAAAAGAAGAAATCCTCCAGAGGGTATACTAATTATAGGTTAAATATCAGAGCCCATGGTGCTGTCCTGGAAGGAAATTTCCATTTTGGAAGACAAGATTATGACAATCACAGGCATTTCCCCAATATGACTAATGCCTCAAAAGAAGGCAGGCTGAGAAACTTGACATTGTATATGTAGCAAAACAAAATCTCATTTGGTGAAAGACTTAGCTCCATTTCAGTTTTCATGTTCAGTCTGCAAATATTGCACATGGTGGTGAATTGAAATCATACACTAAGTTCACACATAGGGTAGGGAAGTAGGGTCCTAACCTGAAACAGAGAAGAGAGGACCAGAAGTCTGTTTCTCAGCGAGGCTGATCTAGGGTTATCAATCAGAGAAATCAGTATTTGCCAAAAAAAAAAAAAAAAGCCCTCAGAAGGTAGGTTGGAGGGTTTTAAAACAGGAAGCTCAGTCCTTATTATGAGATGGGTAATGGGGTAATTTTGTTTAGGTTCATGTTTCCAAACTTCCTCGGCCACAGATCCTTTTTTGTATCAATGGAACCAGGGCCCTGTAAATGACATCCTTGAAAGCTCCATTGTGAGAAATCAGTACCAAACTTTTGCAAATAACAGCTGAGTCTTCATCTCAGCTGATTGAGGGGAGACACTCAGAGCCCCTAATTTTGGCAAAGTAGGAGAGAAGTTGCAGAGTGGCAGGACCACAGGGCAGCTGGCATCTTGCCTGAGGTCACTAGGGTGAGAAGGCAGGGACAGAGTTAGAAAGAAGAGTAAGTCAGCGCCACCTTTAGACAAAGTCATCAGCACCAAAGGTCCAGAGTAAGTTCAAGGGAACACAGGAAGGAAAGAGAAATGGAAGAACATGACATGTGCATCATGGCAGCTGGAGAGAGTCCTAAAGCAAAAGGAGGGTCCAAGATAGGAGGGTGGCCTGAGGGCAGAGAGCCACCATGTGTAACCTGGAATGACCCAGGATTGTGCCCTGCATGACACCTGTGAACACAACTACCTCTTCATGTTACCTTTATGTCTCTGATCCCAGAATCAATAGTAAATAGTTAGAAAAGTCCAGACGGACTCATTGTATTCTTAGGGAAGGTAATTGGTAACAGAAATTCTAGATCCTCAAGCATAGCTTGTCTGGCAGACAAGTTGAGGGCCACAGCCAGGAAGGACTGAGGGAAGAAGAATTTACTACACCACAAAAGAATGAGTAAAAGTGCAAGAGGCAAAGTGAGGAGAAGAACCAAAAGGAACCAGGCCAGAGCAGAGGAACAAGACAAGATGGGGCTCAGGGGACACCGAAGCTGAGAAGCCAAAGGAGAGGATGGCAGAGGTGCAGTCTTATTACCATTGTTATCGCCACTCTTTCTTCTGTCTCAGTTGTGCTTTCCACATTGCAAAGACTGGGGATGAGCACACCCTCTAATGCTGTCACCAAAAAGGACCCCCGTGTCCATGTCTTAGAACTAAGGCTGTCTTAAGGACTGAAACCAGAGGGCCCAAGTCACCACCTTCTCACTCCTCTTTTTCTTTCTTTCTTTCTTCCTTGATTGGGAAAAGTACTGATACTTTGCAATTAAACAGCTATTTCTCCAGGTAACTCTGGCCATGTGGTTTAGTCAGGGTGCTGGAAAAAAATGAACCATTACTCCATCGCACAGCTCCAGCAAGTTTATTGGACAATTAATCCATATTCAGATCCCACCATCTGGTTCAAAGGGTTGGGGAAGGGGTAGTCCCTGGAGATGGGAGTCCTCTGATGGCTCCATCTCTCAGGCCGTGGCTTCCCAAGGATCTGGGAGTTGGCTGTTGCTGCAAGTGCTGCTGAACTTCCCCTGCAGCAGCCAAGCCACTGCCTTTGGGACCTCTGTGAGGGGCTGAGGTTGGCCACAGGTCAGCCCTAGACTCAGCCAGGAAACCAGATGTGGGCCTTGGCTTCTGTGAAGAGGTCTTTGCTTCAGGTGGAAATTAAGGTAATGCTTAAGGCAGGTCAGGAAGATGAGGAACAAAGAGGGAAGTGATGGCTGAGCCCAGAAGGGAGTGTGGTTATGTAATTGTTGGTGAGTCAGAGCAAAAAGTTCATTTTAAAATGATATTAACCTTTAATTATTAATGTAACTAGATTCATATAACACATTTATTATTATATCGAAACTATTATTAATCTTAAAATATTTAAAATAGTCTGTTGATTTATTTAAATGACAGTATACTTAATCATTCTTACTCAAGCATGACACATGTACTCACTCATTTAAAAAAATTGGGGTGCCAATCATTGGAGCAGTAATATATAAAGGTTAAAAGTCAGGGGTTAGGATCAAACCTAACTACTTCATATAAGTACATGATGATACACAAGTTAATTTAATTCTCTGGGCCACAGTTTCTCCATCTGTAAAACTGTAATAAAGTCATTGTAGGGAGTGAATGAGATGATCAATGTTCAGTGCCTAGTACATAGTAAGCACTCAATAAATGCCAGCTCTGTGGGCCAGCCACTGTACTAGGTGGTGGGGATACAGTCAGTCGGTTCACTGGAGGAAGATAGCATGGCATATGCATGGATAAAAAGGCATATCCAGTTCCAAGTAGGATGAGTGCTATAAAAAAGAAAGGTTAAAGTGCAACGGCTCCTTGAGTCAGATTTGAATAACACGTGCCCATTAATTACCTACTTTTTCTCAATGTGATTCCCACCACTCAGGATAAAATTACTATTTGATAGATGTCCTGATCAGAACTTTCAGAGTTCTGGGAGAACAAAGAATTTTAGGCCCTGACAATTCAGCAAAAGCAAAGAACTTTGGCATTTTCAAGTTCAAGCCTTTGGGCACTCCTATTTTTGAATGTCTGGCTAATTTCTTTGATTCAAAAATCAATTTCCATTTTGACAAACCGTTATGGTCTGCTTCTTAGTCCAGGTTTAAGTGCCAGGGCATATATGAATTCTAATCTTTCCCTTGATCCTACTTGCCATGTTGACTGGAATTAAATCCATAATTCTTATTTGTATGCATTTTTTCCTAGGAAGGGGAGGCAATGGACAGTACCCAGCCATTCCCTATGAGAAAAGGATAACCAGTTTCACAGTACATGACCATTACAGGTAGGACTACTCCAGGACTGGAGTGGGGAGGCTAGGAGAGTGCAGAATAAATAGAAGATATATGCCTCCCCCCAAAATTTATTTTCTGGGATAACTCCAAACTTACACATATGAAACATTTAGAGATCCAAGTGGGATTAAATTCATTGATTCATTCAAACACTTACTAGGTATTTAGTGTGAATGGCACTACACCAAGTATTTCGAAGAAAAGATCCCTGGAGTGAGATGTCAACTTTTACGGAACTTAAAAACAAGCAATAGGATATAGACATCAATAACAAGAATTCAAGGCTAAAAAGTGTAACCACTAGAGTGGTTCAGATGAAGTAAACAATTCTAGTTAGGTAAACAGTGTTTCACTGGAGAGGTGGTATTTAGGTCTTAAATTAGGAAAGCAATATTGACCGGAAATACAAGAGAGGAGCATTCTAGTGCAGAACACAGTAGGAATGGAAGCCCATCCGCTCATATGGGGAACAGAGTAGAATAGGATAATACAATTGTAATATAGATGGGGTGAGACCAGGAACATCTTATGCAGATCCTAGAAGATCATACCATTGAGCTTGAGTTTTCTTTCTTAGTCACATTGAAGTGGCTTTTTTGAACAGCAAGATAACACAATTACTTTAAAAAACAAACTGGAACTATACTAGAAAGTAAATTAGAGGGAGGGAAGTAGGCAGGGAAGGGATCCATTTAGGAAACATACAGTCTGAATTAAAGAAATGAGAAGGGAAAAATGATGACTGTAGCTGTGGAACTTGAAGGCAAGTCAAGAGTATGGAAAGAAAAAACAAAGAACCATCAATGGAATCTTAGACCAAGTTAAATCTAAGGACAGACCTGTAGCTAAATCTTTGTGAACATAACAATCTACTTTTTACCTTCACTATCCAATTACAATCTCTCTTGATGAAAACCAAAGATCTTAAGTTACCAATTCAATGGTCTCTCCCCATTCTATTCTCTATTCACTGATGATCACCACTGACTTGCTCCTCCTTGAAATATTCTCTTTCCTTGCCTGCAATGATGCCACATTTTTTAGTTATTCTCTTGCTTCTCCCTGACCACTTTTGCTCATTTATTTTCACTACCAGGTGGAATAAAATGACAAGGTAGAGGAGAGAGGGTCTACAAAGACAAGCCCAAAATGAGGAAGAATGGAAGTAGAATATCAGCCTTTATGCCCACAGGCTTGGAACTTGCTGCTAAACAAACTCTGGCTTTACCTGGTAGATAAAATGACCCAAATAGAGTATTTATTTGCATCCTATGGAGAAGGCCATCTCTACTCTCACAATTCCAAATAAATCTACAGATTCCACTGCAAATAAGTGAATTTAACTACAGTGCACCTGTCTGGCACAAAGGGAAAATTAAAAGTGTAAGAAAAGCAGCAAATACTACTCCATAAAATTTACAGTTAATTGCTGCAAATGACTTTTATAATAGCCATAATGAGACATAATTTACATACCATAGAGTTCACTCATTTAAAGTATACAATTCAAATAGTTTTAGCATATTCACAGTTTTGTAACCACTAATAATCAATTTTTAGAACATTTTCATTGTCCCCAAAAGAAGCTCTATATCCTTTAGCAGTCACTCCCAATTTCCCTTCAACCTCCTTAGTCCCAGGTGACTACTAACCTACTTCCTGTTTATATGGATTGCCTAGTCTGGACATTTCATATAATATGTGTGGTCTTTTGTAACTGGCTTCATTCATTCAGCAAAATATTTTCAAAGTTCATCCATGTTGTAGCATGTATCAACACAATATTCCTTTTTATTGATAAATAATGCTCCATATAAGGATATATCATAACTTGTCTATCCATTCATCATCTGAGGGACATTTGGGTTGCTTCTACTTTTTGACTACTATGAATAATGCTTCTATGAACATTTGGGTACAAGTTTTTATGTGGACATATGTTTTCATTCCTCCTAGGTGTATATACCTAGGAGTGGAATTGCTGGGTCATATGATAACTTACTTTGCCAACAAAGGTCCATCTAGTCAAGGCTATGGTTTTTCCAGTGGTCATGTATGGATGTGAGAGTTGGACTATAAAGAAAGCTGAGCCCTGAAGATTGATGCTTTTGAACTGTGGTGTTGGAGAAGACTCTTGAGAGTCCCTTGGACTGCAAAGAGATCCAACCAGTCCATTTTAAAGGAGATCAGTCCTGAGTGTTCACTGGAAGGACTGATGCTAAAGCTGAAACTCCAATACTTTGGCCACCTCATATAAAGATTTGACTCATTGGAAAAGACTCTGATGCTGGGAGGGATTGGGGGCAGGAGGAGAAGGGGACGACAGAGGATGAGATGGCATCACTGCCTCAATGGACATGAGTTTGAGTGAACTCTGGGAGTTGGTGATGGACAGGGAGGCCTGGTGTGCTGCAATTCATGGGGTCGCAAAGAGTCGGACACGACTGAGCGACTGAACTGAACTGAAATGATGATAACTTTATGTTTAAGCTTCTGAGGAACACAAGACTATTTTCCAAAGGGACTGCATCATTTTAAATTCCCACAATCAGATACAATTTATTTTGAATATTTCATCTTGCTCTAGAAATAATTTAAGGCATCTCACAACAGCATGTGTTTAAATAAATAAAGGTACTTGCAATAAGGCAAGATAAAAATAATTAAAAGCAGAAGAGAAAAACAAAACAAAGGGGAAATTAGGGAATGAAAATAGGAATTAGAATACCAAATAAACTACTTTGTTAGAGGTGGCCACAGATTTGGTTCCAGGCTCTCAAGCAGTCAATGTGAAAGGGAAATGCAGTCTGTTCTCTATTCTTAAAATCCATTATATAAAAACAGACCAGCTGCTTGAAGAAGGATGATGAAGATGATGTTGCTGTTGACTGGTAAGGAGACTAGAGATTTACAACTTTACTGGGTTTTCACAGAAATGACTTCATATAACATAATGAATATTATTTCCCTTTAGTAAACATGGCCATGGGTTTCATAGGGCTGTTTCATATATCAATAACATGTTTAATCCCAACTGATATCTTGTATCAAAGAACCATCAAGTAAAAACATTCTCCCTGGGTGGCCAAGGAAACACAGAGTTCTCTGATCTTAATCTAGGCTTTATATCTACTAGCAACTAGGTGAATTTTTGTACAGTTAAGTCCCTTGATTCAGCACATGCTGAACGCAGCATCCAGACGCTGACATCCATCAAGGAAAAGAAAGGCAAGGTGCCAAGCTACCATGTGCTGTTCATTGCAAAGAATGGAAAGAAGATGGCTTAAAAAGTTTAGCCTATGAATCAAAAGCAACTCAAAAGTCAGGAGGGGAGATTGGGAGAGGTGGGAAAAGGACTGGAACATCACATCAGTTCAGTTCAATTGCTCAGTCGTGTTTGACTCTTCGCGAGCCCAGGAACTGCAGCACGCCAGGCTTCCCTGTCCATCACCAACTCCCAGAGCTTGCTCAAACTCATGTCCATTGAGTCAGTGACGCCATCCAACCATCTCATCCTCTGTCATCCTTTTCTCTTCCTGCCTTCAATCTTTGGCAGCATCAGGGTCTTTTCCAATGAATCAGCTCTTTGCATCAAGTGGCCAAAGGATTGGAGTTTCAGCTTCAGCATCAGTCCTTCCAAAGAATATTCAGGACTGTTTTCCTTTAGTATTGATTGGTTTGATCTCCTTGCAGTCCAAGAGACTCTCAAGAGTCTTTTCCAACACCACAGTTCAAAATCATCAATTCTTCGGCACTCAGCTTTCTTTTAGTCCAACTCTCACATCCATACATGACTACTGGAAAAACCATAGCTTTGACTATAAGGACCTTTGTAGGCAAAGTAATGTCTCTGCTTTTTAGTATACTGTCTAGGTAAGTCATAGCTTTTCTTCCAAGGAACAAGCGTCTTTTAATTTCAAGACTGCAGTCACCATCTGCAATCATTTTGGAGCTCAAGAAAATAGTCTCTCACTGTTTCCATTGTTTCCCCATCTATTTGTCATGAAGAGATGGGACCAGATGCCATGATCTTAGTTTTCTGAATGTTGAGCTTTAAGCCAGCTTTTTCACTCTCCTCTTTCACTTTCATCAAGAGGCTCTTTCATTCCTCTTTGCTTTCTGCCATAAGGGTGGTGTCATCTGCATATCTGAGGTTTTGATATTTCTCCTGGCAATCTTGATTCCAGCTTGTGCTTCATCCAGGCTAGCATTTCGCATGATGTACTCTGCATAAGTTAAATCAGCAGGGTGACAATATACAGCCTTGGCGTACTCCTTTCCCACTTTGGAGCCAGTTTGTTGTTCCATGTCCGGTTCTAACTGTTGCTTCTTTACCTGCATACAGATTTCTCAGGAAGCAGGTAAGGTATTCCCATCTCTTTAAGAATTTTCCACAGTTTGCTGTGATCCACACAGTCAAAGGCTTTATTTCATAAAGCAGGTAAGGTATTCCCATCTCTTTAAGAATTTTCCACAGTTTGCTGTGATCCACACAGTCAAAGGCTTTATTTCATAAAGCAGGTAAGGTATTCCCATCTCTTTAAGAATTTTCCACAGTTTGCTGTGATCCACACAGTCAAAGGCTTTATTTCATAAGTGACATGAAAACAATAGGAAAGTCACATTTGCCTCTTAAATGATGGCAATAATGATTCCAACTAAAATTTCAGGCCATAGTATATAGTGGAAGTGGGAGGAGGATTAGATTAAGAAGAAAGATAATGGCCTAGTTCAGTGGTCTCGCTGGCATTGTGTCTACCCATATTTAGTGCCCTTTCTTTTACATGGTAAAATTTTGGTAATTTGGTTCTTTTGGTAAATATTTAAACTGACTAAATACTTCTCTGGCTGATTGCCAATTGTATGAATATTATTGATGATATTCAGTCAATTTGGGGGAAAAAAGCTAAATCAGGTTTTCATTAACAACCTAAAGTGAAAGTGAAAGTTGCGCAGTCGTGTCCGACTTTTTGCAACCCCCATGGAATTCTCCAAGCCAGAATACTGGGGTGGGTAGCTTTTCACTTCTCCAGGGGATGTTCCCAACCCAGGGATTGAACCCAGGTCTCCCTCATTGCAGGCGGATTCTTTACCAGCTGAGCCACAAGGGAAAGCCCAACCTAATTGCTACTGAAAAATCTGGAGAAAATACTGTCAGATAAAAAGTAGTTGTATGAGATTTCCCTGGCAGTCCAATGGTTAAGACCTCTGTGCTTGCACTGCAGGGGGCAGGGCTGATCCCTGGCTGGGGAACCACAATCCCACATGCCTTGCAGCAAGGCCAAAAAAAAAAAAAGTAGTTGTAAATGTCACGCAAATGAGGATTTTGCACAGCTACTGGCTGCCTGGGTTCCTGTTTGTGAGGATACAAACAACTAGCAACCCTGTCTTCTGCCATCCCTCTGCCCAGCTTCTGACAAAAAAGAACCTTCCAAGGCGATGAACTACAAAGCCAAAGAGATGGCTCCTTTTGCTTTTGGGAGAGACAGTTCTTCCTGAGGAAGTGGTCACCCAAGGAAGCCAGTTAGTGTTGTGCCTCTGTGTTTAGACCAAAAAATGAACACCAGGGAGGCCAGTACAGAGTCTTGTTCAAGCACTAAATTTTTGTATGATAAAATAGTTTTCTTTTTTAGGCAAGCGAAATCAACTGTCAAGGAGAGCCTGGGGAGTCCTTAAGGCCCCTGCGTTAACATGAAGGAGCAGAACAGCTCCATCTATTACATCAAAGCCTCATCAGAGACCCTAATCCTTTCTGAAAGGAACTCTCAGGCAGCCAAGCCTTTAATTTGATGCATAATGGGCCCTCTAATTAACCCTTGCAAAGCAAAGCATAGACACACAGACACTGCAGGGAACAAATGTTCTTGGGGGTTGATAAAGAAAGTGGGGGTGGGTAGTGTGGATAGCTTCTGCTCCCACTGTTAGTGATCTAAGTCCATGCATATGTTTCTAAATGGTTAGCTTTCTGTTTTCCTTTTTAATTTTCCTTCTTCTCTCTACAGGGAATGTGTCACTTGCCTGCTCTGTACTGGTGTGTCCTGAGCTTCAAGCCACTCTAACTCAGTGACAGGCAGAGACAGGTGATGCAGAATGACTGTGTCGCTAAATATATTCATAGCAGCAAATCAGTGACATGATAGGCTATTTCAGGCCATTTACTCACCCACCCTGCTCTAGGACAAACTACTTGTGCTCAAAAAAGAAAAAAAAAAAGTAAAAAGAGTAGGAACATATGCCTGAGGGGAAGAGAGAAGGAAGAGAGAGTAACAGCTCTAGTATTTCTCTGATGTGTTCTAATTCAACAGAAGATGTCTAGATTTAAAACGCCGTTGATCCTCCTCGTGGAATCCTATTACTGGATGGAGACAACTGTATACTATGTTGCCAAGGACAGGTAACAGGTTAGATGGGTCATGGGTTTCACACTAGTGTGCATTAATAAATCACATACATATTAGACTTCCGGCTCATTTTATCAGATAATGAAATGAATGATTGAATGTATGACACAGTGGTCAATTATCATGTGGATGATATAAATTCTATTGTGCTGAAGACATTTATCTGTGAATCGATCTGGCTTTTCCAGCAAGGATCATAAATTACTAGCCTTCCATAACCATATGATAAATACTCTAATAACAGAATGCCACCAACTCCTGGTTTCCCAATAAATTTCTACGTGGTTTCGGTTAGAGAAGTAATGCAGAGAATCTGGGTTTTCTAAATCTTTATTCTGTTGTCAAAATTATATATAGTATGAAGACCATGGAGAAAAGCCTGTCTTTCCCAAACAAACAGCAGTATGCTAAAGTCAGCAAGCGGAAGCTCCCTACGTATTACTGTTGTATTTTCAAGGATTTTGTGAACTGACTGATGTTATATTGGTATCTTGAAATTGGTCATGGTAGGAGTCCTTTTTACCATGGAAATCAGTAAAATCAATGAATACAAATCAACCCCCTACCCCCACTCACTCAGTTGTTAAGTATCACTGCTTGTGGACTAGAGATCCTGGGGAAAGCTATCTGATACTTCAACAGCACAATTCAATAATTTACATAGGTAGAAATCTCTTTTTAGCACCTTTTCCCTCTAATTCTTTTTTTCTCATTTCCTGTCCTGTTGAATTAATAAAATTTTCTATAAACCTCTTTTTTCCTTCTGTTGATTTAGAAACTAGACAACTTTATTAACATTATCGTGCATGTTTAACATATTTGCTTAACTATAAATTTTCCAGTAGTTTTATCCTCACTTTGAGCACAAGAACATATGCATGCCATAACCATGCTTTAAACACTGCCTGCCAGTTTTGTGACTGTTTAGTTTTTACATGTTTTAGCCCAAATAGTTCTCCTTCTTAGAGTTAATAGTTACTTATATCACTCCTTCAGATTGTTCCATGAAGTCAATTTCATTTCAACTGAATTTGTTTCATTTGTTGTTTTGGTGGGTTGTCTTCTTAGCCTTAGGTTTCTTTACATGTTTTGAAATATCAGTTGGCAGGCTCACTTTGAGGAGGAGAAGGGTTTTGTTTTCCTTCTCATTTCCTCTGTGTCCACCCCCATAGGCTAATAACTGTAGGGCTGTGTCTTTTCTGGGTTTCTAGCCCCAGTCTACATTGTAGAATGGCATTTTGTGCTCCTGTTCCGTGATTGCATTAGGTATACAGAAGAGCCCATCCCTGTGGCAGCAGAAGATATAGATCCAGCTGCCTACATATCCTTCTACCTCCTTGAGTCAGAAGCTGGCTAACAGCCAGCATCCCAGGGAACAGTCAGCACCACCTCAGGTGATGGAGAACAACAAGGAAGAAACTGCCACAAAATACAGAATCATATGGCCCCTCCCCTGCCCCATTCTTTTCCCAGACTCTTTTTATCAGTCCTGGAGAGCCATCCAAACACTGCTTCAAGCAGAAGTCCAAATGAATTGCTTGAAGCCCTCTTAGTCCCTTATTCACAGGAACCAAACTCCCAGACACCACTACTTGCTTTTGATCCTAGGAGACTGTGACTTCAGCCCAGCAGAGCACTTCTTGGTTTTATCCATTCCAATCTGTCACAATATTTAGAGTCCTTCCTTTCCTCCCTACCACTATGTTTTTGGCCTTTTCTTTTTTCATATGGCCTGTCATTGTTACCTGTTTGGAAAAGCACAAACTTGAAAAGCCCCCTTGACAGAAAATCTCTTGCATCTTAAGGCAAAAAATCCTTAAATATCAAAATTGAACAATTTCTTAACACTATCCTAAATTATCTTTTTAGTTACACCTATAGATAAGAAGAATGTATTAAGCTATTAACATATGTGGCCAAGATTAACATCTATCTGTGAGATGTGCCCCTGATTTTATTTTATGTGGAGGAAGCAAAGTTTAGGTCATAGGCCACAAACTCCCCCACTTCCATTTTCATCCATCACACGTTTGTATTCCCCTAAGCAGCCTTAGTGAGGCAATGTTTATATTAAAAGGAAAATTTCTGAATCTGTGGGACACAGTGAAAGCTATTCTAGTGGGAAGACGGAAGTTTATAGCAAGACAGGCCTATTTCAATAAACAAGAAAAATCTTGAATAAAAAACCAAACCTACCATCTAATGGAATTAGAAAAAGAACAAGCAAAGACTAAAGTCAGCAGAAGGAAAGAATAATAAAGATCAGAGAGGAAATAAAGGGGGATTCTACCAAAAGGGCAAAGTTTCAAAGGGGAATTCTACCAAAAAAGAAAAAAAGAAGAGCTAATCCTATATGCAGATGACACCACCCTTATGGCAGAAAGTGAAGAGGAACTAAAAAGCCTCTTGATGAAAGTGAAAGTGGAGAGTGAAAAAGTTGGCTTAAAGCTCAACATTCAGAAAATGAAGATCATGGCATCTGGTCCCATCACTTCATGGGAAATAGATGGGGAAACAGTGGAAACAGTGTCAGACTTTATTCTTTGGGGCTCCAAAATCACTGCAGATGGTGACTGCAGCCATGAAATTAAAAGATGCTTACTCCTTGGAAGGAAAGTTATGACCAAACTAGATAGCATATTCAAAAGCAGAGACATTACTTTGCCAACAAAGGTTCGTCCAATCAAGGCTATGGTTTTTCCTGTGGTCATGTATGGATGTGAGAGTTGGACTGTGAAGAAGGCTGAGCGCCAAAGAATTGATGCTTTTGAACTGTGGTGTTGGAGAAGACTCTTGAGAGTCCCTTGGACTGCAAGGAGATCCAACCAGTCCATTCTGAAGGAGATCAGCCCTTGGATTTCTTTGGAAGTAATGATGCTAAAGCTGAAACTCCAGTACTTTGGCCACCTCATGTGAAGAGTTGACTCATTGGAAAAGACTCTGATGCTAGGAGGGATTGGGGGCAGGAGGAGAAGGGGATGACAGAGGATGAGATGGCTGGATGGCATCACTGACTCGATGGACGTGAGTCTGGGTGAACTCCGGGAGTTTGTGATGGACAAGGAGGCCTGGCGTGCTGCAATTCATGGGGTCGCAAAGAGTCGGACACGACTGAGCGACTGAACTGAACTGAACTGAATCCTGTATTTCTCAAACAATTCCAGAAAACTGAAGAAGATGGAACAAAAACTCCGAATTTATTCTATGAGGCCACCATTACCCTGATACCGAAACCAGACAAAGATACTACAAAAAAGAGAAAATTGCAGTTCAATATCTCTAATTAGAAATCTTCAACAAAATCTTATGAATCAAATTCAACAGTATATAAAAGGAACCCTGCATCATGATTAAGTGATTTATTCCAGGGATTCAATGTTCACAAATTAATGTGATACACAACATTAACAAAAGAAAGTATAAAAACCACATGGTTATCTCAATAGACACAGAAAAAGCATTTGACAAAACCCAACATTCATTCATGATAAAAAAAACACAAAAAGCCCTCAGCAAAGCTGGTATAGTAGGAAAACATACGTCAACACAAGAAAGGTCATTTAAAACAAACCCACAGGTAACATCATACCTAATGTGAAAAGCTGAAAGCCATTCCTTTCAGGAACAAGACAAGGATACCCGTTCTCACCACCACTATTTGACACAGTATTGGAAGTCCTAGCCACAACAATCAGACAAAAATAAATAAATAAAAGACATCCAAACTGGAAGGGAAAAAGTAGAGATGTCACTACTTGCAGATGACATGATATTATATATAGAAAATTCCCAAAATAAAATTAGTTCTCTTGTAGCTCAGTTGGTAAAGAACCTGCTGCAATGCAGGAAACCTGGGTTTGATCCCTGGGTCAGGAAGATTCCCTGGAGAAGGAAAAGACAACCCAATCCAGTATTCTTGCTTGGAGAGTCCCATGGACAGAGGGGCCTGGCAGGCTACAGTTCATGGGGTTGTGAGAGCTGGACCTGACTTAGCAACTAAACCACCACCACACAAATAATAAACTACCAGAAAGAGAAAGCAAGGAAACAGATTTAAAAATCACATCAAAGAGAATAAAATACCCGGGAATAAAATTAATCGAGGAGGTGAAAGACTTGTACTCTGAAAACTGTAAAGTGGTGATGAGGTAAATTGAAGGTGACACAAAGATATCCCATGTTCTTGGGCTGGAAGAATTACTATTGTTAAAATATCCATACTACCCAAAGAAATCTACAGATTTAATGCAATCCCTATCAAAAAACCCAAGGCATTTTTCACTAGAACTAGAATAAATAATCCTAAAATTAATAGAGTACCCAAAGACCCTGTATTGAGAAAGCAATCTTGAGAAAAAAAGGACAAAGCTGAAGCCATCAGATTCCTTGACATAAGAAAAGGTATGGTAATCAAAACAGCATGGTACTGGCACAAAAACAGACACATCGATCAACAGAGCAAAATAGAGAGGCCAGGAATAAACTCATGCATATATGGTCAACTAATCTAAGGCAAAGAATATACAATGGTGGAGACAGTCTTTCCAATTAGTGGTGCTGGGAAGACTGGCCAGTTAAAAATGAAGAAATAGATACTAGAACATTTTCTCATATCATATATAAAAATAAATTAAAATTTATTTTAATTTATTATTTTAATTTATTTAAAATAAATAAAACTAAAATTAAAGAGCTAAATGTAAGACCAGAAATCATAAGACTCCTAGAAGAGAATATAGGCAGAACACTCTTTGATGTAAATTGTAGCAATATTTTTTTTGGATCTGTCTCTTAAGGCAAAAATAAAGAAAAGAGACCTAATTAAACTTAAAACATTTTGCACAGCAAAGGAAATATTCAACAAAATGAAAGAACAATCTATGGAATGGTAGAAAGTGTTTGCAAATGATATGACCAACAAGGGGTTAATATTTGAAACATATAAACAGCTCATACAACTCAGTTCTTAAAAAAGGCCTCAATAAAAATGGGCAGAAGATCTGAATAGATATTTGGCCAAAGATACATACAGATGGCCAATAGGCACAGAAAATGATGCTCTACATTGCCAATCACCAGAGAAATGCAAATAAGTACAATGAGATATCACTTCACACCTGTCAAAATGTCTATCATCAAAAAGTCTACAAACAACAAATGGTGAAGATGGAAAGGGAACTCCAGTACACTACTGATGGGAAAGGAAGTTGGTGCAGCCATGGTGGAAAACAATATGGTCGTTCTTCAAACACCAAAAAATAGAACTACCGTTTGATATGATCCAGCAATTCCGCTCCTGGATACACATCTGAAGAAAATGAAAACATTAATTCAAAAAGGTACATGCACTCCAAAGTTCAGAGCAGTATAATTTACAATAGCTAATATAAGAAATCAACCTACATGTCCATCAACTGATGTGTGGATAAAGAAGATGTGGTATATATAGATATACGATGAAATATTACTAAGCCATAAAAAATAATTAAATTCTGCCTTTCACAACAATGTGGATGGATCTAGTGGGAATTATGCTTAGTGAAATAAGTCAGACTGGGAAAGACAAATACTCTATGTTATCACTTACATGTGGAATCTAATTAAAAAAAATGTCTGCATATTAAAAAGAAACAGACTCACAGATACAGAGAACAAAGTAGAGGTTACCAGTGGGAAGAGGAAAGGGGGAAGGTGGCAAGATGGGGTGTGGAATTAAGAAATACAAACTCTCATATATAAAATAAATAACCAACAAGGACATATTGTACAGCACAGGGAAATAGAGCCATTATTTTGTAATAACTTTAAATGAAGTGCAGTCTATAAAAAACTGAATCACTGTTATATATCTGAAACCTATATAATACTGTAAATCAACGACATGGTGGCAGAGGCGGTGGTGGTGGCGCTCTGTCATGTCTGACTCTTTGTGACCCTATGGACTGTAGCCTGCCGGGCTCCTCTGTCCATGGCACTTTCCAGGCAATACTGGAGAGGGTTGCCATTTCCTACTTCAGGGGGTCCTCCCAAACCAGGAATTGAACCCAAGTGTCTTGCATCTCCAACACTAGCAAGCAGATTCTTTACCACTGTACCACCTAGGGAGCCCATACATCAATTTAAAATAACAGAAAAGAAAGGAAATTGCCAGCTCTGTAGAATGTCATGTCACTGATCATGGTCCTGAAACATCACGTGCTATGAGAACATAGCTTTTTCTCTTAATCCTGGGTTCAGAAATGGCTCCTCTTCAACGTCTCCTGGACTTCTGAACCAAGTGATGAAGGATGTATGGTGGGAATAGCAGCAGTGGATTGGGGTCAGGGGAAAGAGAATAGGCGAAATGGAGAGGAGTGGGCAGAAGTTGTTGGAGGGTAATAACCACTAAGAGTGCTGGGGAAGGGATTTGTTTTGATGTTATTTCCATATATTCAAAGCAACCAAAACAAACAAAAAATAATCCACAGGCAACTATGTAGTTGTCATCATTCACTTTTACCAATCCTATCATGTTTCTGACTGTTGCAATTTTATTTTTGCTCTGGGAAAGTATATGTATGTTGTTTGTTGCTGTTAGTCATTCAGTTGTGTCCAACTCTTTGCGACCCCATGGACTGTAGCCTACCAGGCTCCTCTGTCCATGGGATTTTCCAGGGAGAATACTGGAGTGGGTTGTCATTTCCTTCTCCAGGGAATCTTTCTGACTCAGGGATCCAGACCATGTTTCCTGCATTGCAGGTGGATTCTTTACCACCGAGCCACCAGGGAAGCCCATATGTATGTTAGGAGAGTGAATCTGACTACCTTTTACACCTCTCATAATCTTCCTAATGTTATATTTTTGGCTAGAAGAGACTGTTCAAAGATTATGAGTCATAACATCCAACTTCTAACTAGGTCCATCATATGCTGTGCATAATTTTGAAGATAGCACCTCCTCTCTAGGGTTCTTGTTTCTTCAGAAGGAACTGATGTTTATGAGTTCCTGCCATGTGCTAGAAACTGAGCCAGATATTGAGGATACAAAACAGAAAGACATTCTCTGCTCCCAAGGTACTCAAAATGTGAGTGGGGAGATAGACACACAAACCAATAATTTCCGAATGGCTTGACCTGCTGCTCTCCCTTCCTTATTATGAAGATCTGTCAAAGGTACCATGCTGACATGAAAGCATGAAGGAAAGGGGACCTAATTCAAGTTAAGGAGGCAGGGGATGGCCCACTTATTCAACTTTGCTAGAAAATGCAAAGAGTATGGAAGAGAAAATGCTATTGCATAGACAGTCTATTCTGAATGGCTCAGTGTACTGAAGAGCTTTGGTGTATTCTTTCAGTAATGCAAAGCCACAGTATGATTGTGAGGAGGGCATGACTTGAGCAGTTTAGGGGTTTGGAAAGATGCTGACTTATGAGGGATGGTTTCCAATGACTGCAGTTGTAGAACCAAGGAGAGTAGCATGGAAGCTCTTGCCCTATTATAGCACAAAGCTGAGTCATCACCTAGGAACACCAGAGACCTGTATGATGGAATATTCTGGGCACCCATAAGAAGCCAGATAGCAAAACTACCAGCCTAAGTTGGGAGGAGATAGGGGAAACCACATATCCTATACTATAGTTAGTGCTCTCACCTCCAGAGGCTCTGGGTGTTTTGGCCATGGATATGAGGTGGACAAAAGACCATGTCCAAACACTCCTAACTTATATGGGTACAGGGGAAGAAGAAGCATGATTTTGACAGGTATTCAACAGTCTGGTCACCCTTGGTACCATGTATGGAATGACAAGGGAAAGTACAGGAGAAATCTGAGCAGCCAGACATGGGTCCTCTTCATATCTCCACATGGAAAAAGGTGTGTGTCGGGGCGGTGGAGTGGCTGTTGACATTCTGCCTCAAAAACATACATACAGTATCATTCAGCCATAAAAAAGTAATGAAATACTGATATATGCTACAACATGAATGAATCTCAAAAACACACAGAAGGTCACCTGTAGTATGATTTCATTTATATGAAATATCCAGACTAGGTAAATTCATCAAGAAAACAGAAGTAGAAAGTAGATTAGTATCAGCCAGGGGCTAGAGGGGAGGAGGAAATAGAGAGTAACTTCTTGGTGGGTACAGGGCTTCCTTTGTAATAATTAAAATGTTTTGGAACTAGGTGTAAGTGGTGGTTGCACAACATTGTGTATGTACCGAATGCCACTGAATTATTCACTCTAAAGTGGTTAATATTATGTTATGTGAATTTCACATCCATTAAACACACACACACGCTGCAGCATCATGAGACTCAGAAGAGATATTGTACTATGATGCAGACCTGGGTTTGAATTTTAGTTCTGCCAGTTTCTAGTAGATCCAGCTGCGAGAGCACAGGCTGGTCACTGAATCCCTAAGGTGCTCAGCCCTGGATCTGAGTAGTGACCTGCCTCATATGGCAGCAGTGAGGAGTCACAGAAACAGCGCATGTAAAATCCACTTCACTGTGACACATGACAAGCTTTAAATAATTCCTCATGATTAATGTCTGTACTTCTCACATACACAATTCCAAATTTATTCAACTAATTTTATTTTAACTCTCAAGTATCTTTTATGCTATATCTTATTTAGTTGAGGGTAAACTTTCTTTGCTTTGGAATGAGTTTTGCCAAGAACAAAGATTTTCACATAGCAGAGACCCTGGTCATAATTAAAAAGATCTACAGTGGTACAAGTTACCCAGTTCAGGTTCACAGCAAATATCACTAAGCGATCATGATCCTCTATCCTGGATGTAGCCTCTGAATCCTTCTAACACAGCATTCTAAAAAGGTGATCTGGTGGTTAGTGCTGGGACGCAGGATGACACCAACTGGTCATCTCTTTCTATTGTAAGTTGTTCCTCTCAGAGAAGCACATGTGACTATGAAATCTTAGAGCAAAAAGTATATTTGGTTCTTGAAGTTCTCAATAAAGGCCAGCAAATCATTGACAAGTACAAAAACATGCCTCTTTTACTATTGGTCAATAGGCTTGGGAAGAGGAATTTAACACAAACCCTTAACATTTGAGACATTTTTTTTAAAAAAGGAAAGGGAAAAAGGGAGGAAGGAAAGTAAAGGAAGAAAATACACTATGACTCTGTGGTGTAATACTAATACTTGAGGTTGTGCTGAGGTTGTGGGTACTAAAGGATTTTACACTATCCTCACTGGTAGATGGGTAGACATTGCTATCCTCATCCACAACTTAGGAAGCAGAGGCCTGGAGAGAACAAATGACTTGAAGACATTGAACCACAAAGCCAAGCTTCCCTGGTGGCTCAGATGGTAAAGAATCTGCCTGCAATGCAGGAGACCCGGGTTCCATCCCTGGGTCAGGAAGACACCCTGGAGAAGGGCATAGCAACCCACTCCAGTATTCTTGCCTGGAGAATTCCATGGACAGAGGAGCCTGGTGGGCTACAGTCCATGGGGTCACAAAGAGTTGGACACGACTGAGTGACTAACACTTTCACTTGACTTTTAATCACCAAGTCATGGGCTATATTGGTTTCCTAGGGCTGCCGTAACAAAGTACCACAAACTGATATTTATTCTCTCACAGTTCTGGAGCCTAGAAGTCTGAGATCAAGATTTAAGATAGGTAGAGCCATGCTGCCTCTGAAGGTGCTAGAGAAGGATCTACTCAAGCCTCTTTTGTAGCTGACGGTGGTTCCTTGCTTTGTGGCAACATAGCTCCAATCTTCACATGGCATTTTCTCTGGCTGTGTCTGAATTCAAATTCCCCCTTTTAAAGGTCACTCTTTGTGACCCATGGACTGTAGCCTGCCAGGCTCTTCTGTCCATGGAATTCTCCAGGCAAGAATACTGGAGTGGGTTGCCATGCCCTCTTCCAGGGGATCTTCCTGACCCTGGGATGGAACCCAGGTCTCCCACATTTCAGGCAGATTCTTTACCATCTGAGTGACCAGGGAATTTCACTAGTTACACCAAATTAGGCATCCACCCTACTCTAATATGATTTCATCTCAACTAATTACAGGTACAATGTCCCTATTTCCAAATAAGGTCACATTCTGAGATATGGAGAGTTGGGACTTCAACATATGAAATTTTAGGGGCACAATTCAACCCATATCACAGGATGATCAAGGCCACGTTTACTGCACCTGTGTGAGGAAGACTGCCTGAGTCTAAGAGTTTAAGTTTTGGGCCTCCACTGAAAGGAAGAATTCTCACTATTCACTAAAATATCAGTTCGGTTCAGTTTAGTCGCTCAGTTGTGTCTGACTCTTTGTGACTCCATGAATTGCAGCATGCCAGGGGTCCCTGGTCCATCACCAACTCCCAGAGTTCACTCAAACTCATGTCCATCGAGTCGGTGATGCCATCCAGCCATCTCATCCTCTGTCGTCCCCTTTTCCTCCTGCCCCCAAGCCCTCCCAGCATCAGAGTCTTTTTCAATGAGTCAACTCTTCGCGTGAGGTGGCCGAAGTACTGGAGTTTCAGCTTTAGCATCAGTCCTTCCAAAGAACACCCAAGACTGATCTCCTTTAGAATGGACTGGTTGGATCTCCTTGCAGTCCAAGGGACTCTCAAGAGTCTTCTCCAACACCATAGTTCAAAAGCATCAATTCTTTAGCACTCAGCTTTCTTCACAGTCCAACTCTCACATCCATACATGACCACTGGAAAAACCATAGCCTTGATTAGACAGACCTTTGTTGGCAAAGTAATGTCTCTGCTTTTGAATATGCTATCTAGGTTGGTCATAACTTTCCTTCCAAGGAGTAAGCATCTTTTAATTTCATGACTGCAATCACCATCTGCAGTGATTTTGGAGCCCCCAAAAATAAAGTCTGACACTGTTTCCACTGTTTCCGCATCTATTTCCCATGAAATGATGGGACCAGATGCCATGATCTTAGTTTTCTGAATGTTGAGTTTTAAGCCAACTTTTTCATTCTCCACTTTCACTTTCATCAAGAGGCTTTTTAGTTCCTCTTCACTTTCTGCCACAAGGGTGGTATCATCTGTATATCTGAGGTTATTGAGATTTCTCCCAGCAATCTTGATTCCACCTTGTGCTTCTTCCAGCCCAGTGTTTCTCATGATGTACTCAGCATAGAAGTTAAATAAGCAGGGTGACAATATACAGCCTTGACATACTCCTTTTCCTATTTGGAACCAGTCTGTTGTTCCATGTCCAGTTCTAACTGTTGCTTCCTAACCTGCATATAGGTTTCTCAAGAGGCAGGTCAGGTGGTCTGGTATTCCCATCTCTTTCAGAATTTTCCACAGTTTATTGTGATCCACACAGTCAAAGGCTTTGGCATAGTCAATAAAGCAGAAATAGATGTTTTTCTGGAACTCTCTGGCTTTTTCCATGATCCAGCGGATGTTGGCAATTTGATCTCTGGTTCCTCTGCCTTTTCTAAAACCAGCTTGAACATCTGGAAGTTCAGGCTCAGGTATTGCTGGAGCCTGGCTTGGAGAATTTTGAGCATTACTTTACTAGCGTGTGAGATGAGTGTAATTGTGCAGTAGTTTGAGCATTCTTTGGCATTGCTTTCTTTAGGATTGGAATGAAAACTGACCTTTTCTAGTCCTGTGGCCACTGCTGAGTTTTCCTAATTTGCTGGCATATTGAGTGTAGCACTTTCACAGCATCATCTTTCAGGATTTGAAATAGCTCAACTGGAATTCCATCACTAAAATATAGAACACTTTAAATAAAATTCTTCTTTCAAAAAGCCAATCAATAGTCCTTCACATAAAAAATCAATTATGGGATATTTCCCCCCACTCATTAACCTAGTATGATAGCTATATCACACACTTGATCAAGTTTCAAATAAAAATACTGAGGGGTCACCAGAAGTCACACACATACCTAGAAGGAGATGAAAGATCAAAAGTATCTATGATGACTTACCGTATTTAAAATCACTGTTATAAATTTTGAATCCACTTAAAAACAAACAACAACAAAAACCAGCCCTTTCTTCATCACCCTCAAAGGGTGATATCTGCTATTTTTAACCCTGCCAGAAATTATCAGTAGGCTGGAAGAATGTAGTACTACGACATGAGCCTTCATTTCCATTTCTAATTAAAACACTTACTGATCCCAACCCAGATGTGTTTTTTTCACCATAGCCGGTGGAAACTTCACAATGGAAACTATAGTGTCCTCAGAAGGGAGGAGCAAGCAGGCAAGAATCTGGGGCTTAGCATCAAACCGGAAGACCATCACAGCCCTTGGGAGAAGACCCAGGAAGGGTATCAACCAGGCCACTCCACTTTCCCATCTTATCCTTACAATCTCATCTCTCCCAGCCCACAGGTCAGCCTTGGTGGGGGTCACGATTGGCTTTCCTCAACATCCACCACCTGGATCTACTTCCTGACTCTCTCATCTGTTGGCATCATTGTTGCTGTGAGTTACAAAATTCATTGTGACCACTTACATTTGCTGAACTTTCAGTCTGTACCTCACTTCTTTCAACACTCCATAAAGAACCTAATTGTGGATTACTACCTGTCTACATGCTCTTCACGAGCCATAAGGATAGCACCTTGGTACCAACCTGAGCCTGTGGCTGCCCTGTTCAAGGACTGCATTTCTTATCTTCCTTTGTAGCTATATGTGGCTACATGATAAATTGCAGTTAACAATATATCGTATGGATTTGCCAGAAAGTCTTCTTCAAGAAAGGAAACTTTCATTTTTATCTCCTTCCATCTGCCCATAAATGTTGGAGCTACAGCAGCTATCTTGGTCCATGAGGGAATGGAAACAACACTTACTGGGCAGCACGGGGGCAGGAGTCTGGGTGGGTGCCACGTGCCCTGCCAGACCAGCAGTACATGCAAGTTTTAACACCCAGCTTACTTTATGTGAAAAGAAATAAAAATCTACCTTATTTAAGCCACTGTTATTTGGGATTTTCTTTCACAGCAGTCTTAATCTCAAGTGGTTAAGTGCTAACTAAAACTCCCATTTTACAGATAAAGAAACTGAGGCTCAGAGAGGTTAAGTAACCTGTTCAAGGTGAAAATTCTCAGTGGCAATGCTAGACTACAACCTGATTTCAGACGCTAAGCTGTTAATCTCTCCAACATATATTCTCTAAAAAGACCCTTCCCCATGCTAAAAATAGTGGCATCCTGTTTAACTCTTCCCTGTCTGTAGCATTTGTCTCCTCCCATGGCTTCCCTGATAGCTCAGTTGGTAAAGAATCTGCCTGCGATGCAGGAGACCCTGGTTTGATTCCTGGGTTGGGAAGATCTGCTGGAGATGGGATAGGCTACCCACTCCAGTATTCTTGGGCTTCCCTTGTGGCTCAGCTGGTAAAGGATCTGCCTGCAATGCAGGAGACCTGGCTTCGATCCCTGGGTTGGGAAGATCCCCTGAAGAAGGGAAAGTCTACCCATTCCAGTATTCAGTCCTGGAGAATTCCAAGGACTGTATAGTTCATGGGGTGGCAAAGAGTCAGCCATGACTGAGCAACTTTCACTTCACTTCACAGACAGGTGCCATGCACTGTGGGTTCTGCCTTCCAGGGTCCTGGCAACAGTTTCCTGTCCCACTGCTCCCTACTTATGTAGAAACACATGGCCGGCTGCAGCAGAGACAGAAGTGCTCAGCCTGTACGAGGTATGCCCTGGGATGTGGGGGGAGCTAAGATTGTCTGCACTTCAAGCACTGTGACTCCTGCTAGGGCTGGTTCCCCCAGGCTGAGCTTGAAGGGCCTGCACCCTTGAGAAGGGAGCTGAGGAGTGTGTGTGTGTGTCCTGAGCTGTGGAAGTCGGCAAGCTGAAGTCTAAATAAACAGAAATTGGACAACAGATTCCAGAGGTGTCAAAAATGAGGTCATTGACACTCTCTTTTTTCCTAAACTAGAGGTTTCACACATATATTACTGAACCTACTAGTACAGAGGCAAAGAAACAAAAAGAAAAATAATATCCCTCCCCGCTTCTCACAAATGCCCAACTCTCCAGAGAGTGGTGATGTCTTCATCTTGATGTGGTAAGAAGTATATGCAAGTGCATACAGACCCAGCTTGGTTCTTCTCCACTGTCTCCTCTTAGAGTTGTACCTGATTTTAAGACTAGTTTTCCTATTAGAATCCACTGGGGGATTGGACAGTTCTGCTTTTGTTTCTTGGCCAGGAATTACTTGATCCTGAAAGTCTTGTGAGAAGAACAGAATCAACCACACATCCCACGATGGCAGGGAAAAGGAAGGAGCCAGTGACACTTTCAAAAGTCAGTTTCAGAACGGTGATATGGCCAATTACGAAACATAAAAATAATAGCCACTGTTGGCTGGGCACAAATGCACATGAAGCAAGTCTTCTTGGGGTTGAAATTCCAGCTCTACTCCTTAACAGCTGTGGTCTTGGGACATGGCCTCTTTTGACCTCACTTTCTATTAAATAGGGATAATATTAGAACTACTTTATAGAACTGTGAGGATTAAGCAAAGTATATGACATGTAGGTCATATCTGAATGGTCTAGTGGTTTTCCCTACTTTCTTCAATTTAAGTCTGAATCAAATCCCTTATGATTATATAGTGGAAGTGACAAATAGATTCAAGGAATTAGATATGATAGAGTGCCTGAAGAACTATGGACGGGAGTTCATGACATTGTACAGAAGGCAGTGATCAAGACCATCCCCATGGAAAAGAAATGCAAAAAAGCAAAATGGTTGTCTGAGGAGGCCTTACACATAGCTGTGAATAGGAGAGAAGCAAAAGGCAAAGGAGAAAAGGAAAGATATACCCATTTGAATGCAGAGTTCCAAAGAATAGCAAGGAGAGATAAGAAGGTTTCCTCAGCGATCAATGTAAAGAAATAGAGGAAAACAATAGAATGGGAAAGTCTAGAGATCTCTTCAAGGAACTTAGAGATACCAAGGGAACATTTCATGCAAAGATGGGCACAATAAAGGACAGAAAGGTATGGACCTAACAGAAGCAGAAGATATTAAGAAGAGGTGGCAAGAATACACAGAAGAACTATACAAAAAAGATCTTCATGACCCAGATAAGCACGATAGTGTGATCACAACCTAGAGCCAGACATCCTGGAATGTGAAATCAAGTGGGCCTTGGAAAGCATCAGTACGAACAAAGCTAGTGGAGGTGATGGAATTCCAGTTGACCTATTTCAAATCCTAAAAGATGATGCTGTGAAAGTGTTGCACTCAATATGCCAGCAAATTTGGAAAAGTCAGTAGTGGCCATAGACTGGAAAAGGTCAGTTTTCATTCCAATCCCAAAGAAAGGTAATGCCAAAGAATACTCAAACTACTGCACAATTGCACTCATCTTACACATTAGCAAAGTAATGCTCAAAATTCTCCAAGCCAGGCTTCAACAGTACATGAACCGTGAACTTCCAGATGTTCAAGCTGGATTTAGGAACCAGAGATCAAATTACCACCATCCGTTAGATCATCGAAAAAGCAAGAGAGTTCCAGAAAAATATCTACTTCTGTTTTATTGACTATGCCAAAGCCTTTGATTGTGTGGGCCACAACAAATTCTGGAAAATTCTGAAAGAGATGGGAATACCAGACCACCTGACCTGCCTCTTGAGAAATCTGTATACAGGTCAGGAAGCAACAGTTAGAACTGGACATAGAACAACAGACTGGTTCCAAATAGAGAAAGAAGTATGTCAAGGCTGTATATTGTCATCCTGCTTATTTAACGAATATACAGAGTACGTCATGAGAAACGCCGGGCTGGATGAAGCACAAGCTGGAATCAAGACTGCTGGGAGAAATATCAATAACCTCAGATATGCAGATGACATCACCCTTATGGCAGAAAATGAAGAACTAAAAATTCTCTTGATGAAAGTGAAAGAGGAGAATGAAAAAGTTGGCTTAAAGCTCAAAGTTCAGAAAACTAAGATCTAGCATCTGGTCCCATCACTTCTTGGCAAATAGATGGGGAAACAGTGGAAATAGTGAGAGACTTTATTTTTGGGGGCTCCAGAATCACTGCAGATGGTGATTGCAGCCATGAAATTAAAAGATGCTTGCTCCTTGGAAGAAAAGTTATGACCAACCCAGACAGCATATTAAAAAGCAGAGACATTATTTTACCAACAAAGGTCTGCCTAGTCAAAGCTATTGTTTTTCCAGTAGTTATGTATGGATGTGAGAGTTGGACTATAAAGAAAGCTGAGCACCGTGAACAAATGATGCTTTTCAACTGTGGTGTTGGAGAAGACTCTTGAGAGTCCCTTGCACTGCAAGGAGATCTAACCAGTCCATTCTAAAGGAAATCAGTCCTGAATATTCAGTGGAAGAACTGATGCTGAAGCTGAAACTCCAATACTTTGGCCACCTGAAGCATAGAACTGACTCATTGGAAAAGACCCTGATGGTGGGAAAGACTGAAGACAGGAGAGAAGGGGACGAGAGAGGATGCAATGGCTAGATGGCGTCACCAACTCAATGGACATGAGTTTGAATAAACTCTGGGAGTTGGCAATGGGAGGCCTGGTGTGCTGCAGTCCATGGGGTTGCAAAGAGTCAGACACGACTGATTGACTGCACTGAGTGAACTGATGATGTGTAGGGAACAGAGCCTGGCATGAGTAAGAGCTATATATGTTAGTTATTATTATAATTATCTTCCAGGTTCTACATATACATTATATAATGTCACCCTTACAGTAACCTTCTGAGACAGGTATTCTCAGCCCCAATTTGACAACTGAATACCAAGGATCAGAGAGGTTAAATACTTTCCCCAGGGTTACAGAGCTATTAAGTGACACTGCTGGATAGCACACACTGCTCTCCCATGGCTGCCTCGTCTTGATGATGAGCCCAGCTGCACTTGGGGAAGGGCTGAGAATGAAAGGACATGGACAGATGTGTGAGCCATGCCACCATCTCTCCACCCCTAGCCCATGCACACAGCTCACTGCCGACTATCACTTGTCTATTTCAACTGCAGATTCTTTTTGATGTACGTTATGAAACTCAAGCATGTGTTTTCTTTTTTTGAATAAATGGTATAGATGGTAAATTCAGACTAACCTTATCTAAAAGTCATCTAACAAAAAAAAGTCTACAAACAATAAATGCTGGAGACAGCGTGGACAAAAGGGAATCCTCTTACACTGTTAGTGGGAATGTAAATTAGCATAATCACTATGGAGAACAGTATGGAGTTTCCTTAAGAAACTAAAAATATTGCTGGATCAATCCCACACCTGGACATATATCTGAAGAAAGCCATAATTTGAAAGGATGCATGTACCTGGATGTTCACTGTGGCACTATTTACAATAGCCAGGACATGGAAACAACCTAAATATCCATCAGCAGGGGAACGGATAAAAGAGATGTAGTGTGTGTGTGTGTGTGTGTGTGTGTGTGTGTGTGTGTCTATACACACACACACACACACATACTCAGCCACAAAAAGGAATGAAATAATGCCATTTGCAGCAACACGTATGGACCTAGAGATTGTCATATAGAGTGAAGTAAGTCAGAAAGAGAAAGACAAATATTGCATAGTATCGCTTACATGTGGATCTAGAAAAATAGTGCAGATGAACTTATTCGCAAAGCAGAAATAGAGTCACAGATGTAGAAAACAAACTTATGGTTACCAAGAGAGAAGGTAAGGGGTGGGATGGATTCGGAGACTGAAATTGATACATATACACTACCTTACATAAAATGGACAATGGATGAGAACATACTGCCTAGCACGGGGACCTCTCCTCAGTGCTCTGTGGGGACATAAATGGGAAGGGAATCTGAGAAAGAGTGTATGTACTCTTTCATATATATATATATATATATATATATATATATATAACTGAATCACTGGCATGAGTAAGAGCTATATATGATATATATATAAAACTGAATCACTTTGGTGTACAGCAGAAACTAACACAACATTACAAAGAAACTATACTCCAAAAAAATTAATAAAAAAATTAAAATAAAAGTCACTTAACATAATATGCTACAAGCACTAATATGAAATCTATGACATATGCTACAGACTTGGTCTCTTACAAGTTCCAAGTGCATTTGTTGGGAAATAAACAGAATATTCTGACAAGAGTCTGGGGCACCTACTTTACCATGCCATTTGCTTATTTTGGATTAGGCTGAACTCCTCATTGCCACAGTTCTCAGGACAACAGTATATTTCAGGTATGTGCAGATATTACACTGTGTTTCAAACTTCAAGTCACACTAAGGTTTGTACCATGAGAAAAGCAGATTTTATCAGCTGAGTTTACAGGTGGAGTATAAGTGAGATTGAATCGGGCCCTTGGTGTTTTTAGATGATCTATTAGGTAATCAAAATTAGATGCTCTTCAGGGAGATATAACCTTGAAACACACAGCTTTATTCTTCTCATGAAGGGGAAAAAAAAATCTCAGTTTTTCAAAATGAGAAAGAAGTTGGGTTGCATTTATAAATATATTGATCAATATGTTTAGAGAGGACAGGAGAATTGGGAGTTTTTTAAATTAGAATTTTTTTAACTTCTCCATCAGTTTTTATTAATTCACTAATTCCCTATAGCTCAAGAGATGCTAATTAATTCAAGAAACCATAATGCTAATCATTGGCTAAATAAATCTAAAATGGAAAGAGTCTGTCACCAGAGATACCACTGCTCATTTTAATTAGAATTACCAATTCGTGAAGTAATATAAATAAAGGTTATTGTATCCTTCTACTCAGGCGATATTAACCCTGTGCATAGCCACCTGAGAATCCATCAGGACTTAAAAAGCCAAGAATATTTGTGGAACCTTATCAGTCTCTGAGTTAGGATATTTATCATTCCAAGAGTGCTGTTCACTGATACTATAAAGCCATGTGGAATTAAGCTGCCTTGAAATGCAAAATGGAGAATGGCGAAGGGCTGAGAATTGTTGCCTTGGAGGGAGTACAATCGATGTCAAGAAATTAACCATTCCAAAATGATTACCTTTACAAACATTCAGGCCTAGAGAAAAGCAGATGTTCCAGGTCTGAGTTTCAATTTTTAAGGAATAAATTTATGTAAATGCCCATTTGTTTTAGTAGTTTTGTAGCTCAGAGTGATCTCACCTTGTTAACATTCAGTGCAACTGTTTATAGCCATCTGAATGTCATTTGCAGGGATAGGAAAGGTTGCCTCAGCATTTCATAACTACATGGCAGGCATGACCACGATGCTCACTCCGGGAAACCACCTGCACGCTTAGCTACTTAAGCCAGCCAGCCCTGGAAAGAGGTGTGTGCGTGGGCAATCATGTGGTTCAAGTCATCAATGAGTCTGAAGCTGAATAGTCATAGTATTCTTGGCTGATTTGCCCTTGACTAAGAGAAATCCATCTTTATTGTCTCACTAATCGGCTCAAAAGACATTGATGATGAAGTCCTAAATCTAATTTCTAATAAAACCCCAAAAGTTTCAGAGGCAAATGAAAAAGCACAGCTCACAGATACCTTTTGACCAAAGGTTGGTAAAGAATTTTTGTAGATTAGTCCAAAGACCTGATATTGGTTTGAACTAAAAAGAGAAGTGACGTCCTTCAGAACCAAAGAGAACTTGGTAAAGGAAAATTATTGTCATCTTATCAAAAGGCTACTTCTGAATGGAGCTTCCAGACAAAATAGAAATCTGTCTGGGACTTCAACCAGATAACCTTGTTATGCAAATAGCTTTAGCCAAAGGGTAAAGGGCTGATAATGAAATCGCTACAAAGCCAGCTGCACATTACAAAGGTGACAAAAAACATCAGGCAGGGTCCTAGCATCTGGATAAAAAGCAGTGCAGAATTCATGTGAGCATCATGTTTAATTTATCATAACTAAGCTGTCAGGAGTCATGCTTTGGCAAATGCTTAGCTAACACACGTAAATGAGTCAATTATCACTAACGACCAAAGGTTCAAAACCAAACAGGCTGATGTTTCTTTTTTTTTAACCCTCAAAATAGGTTTACTAATAGGATTTCAGAATTTAAAATCTCTTCTGCTGTCTCCAAATTAAGAAGAATGCTGGAAACATATCTAAAAACATTAAGCTACTTCCTGACACTTATAGCCTGCCTCTGCTCCCACCCCAGCACTTATTGCACTTGCTCTTGCTCTCTCTCTCTCTCTCTCTCTCTCTCTCACACACACACACACACACACACACACACACACACAGAGTCCCCTGTCTACATAGCTGTGATCACTGGGCTGCAGCCTGACCAATTCCTTCAGATCCCTGCAGCAACAATGAGAAGCCATGAGGTCCTTTGATGAATGGTGACCATCATGGACCAAGAAAGACTTAAATTATTGAATTGACGCTGATATGGCTCAGCAGTTACATGAGAACCAGGTATTAAAGATTTTAAAACTTAAATTTTTCTAGTCCTATTTATTCTTTAGAAAGAACTAGTTTAGTTTACTTTAAATCAAGGCACCGTGGCTCCATCCACAATGGAAGTTGAAGAAATTATCTAGATAATTCAGGCTAAAAAAATTTACCAGATAACCCTCTTCCCACCTCAGTTTCAGCAATAACGAAAAGTTTATGATCTGAAGATCTTAATCCTTCATAGTTTTCCCTTTTCCTTCCCAAGATGAGTAAGGTAAGGCTCTCTCTTTAAATAGACATTTCTAACCCAGTGAGTATATTTGTTTACATTTAATTAGAGATTTGAATAAATAGAACGAAATAGAAAATTAAAATCGCATTTGGTAGGCTGGTTCCTAATAACCAAAGGGTAATACTTTGGAATAGTAAATAGTTTTCTACCTAAAGATATAAAATACAATAATTGTTCCTAATCTTGACAGTAATATTCCTAAAAATTTTGTAAAAGGAAAATTCATGGTTAAAAAAATCTCAGATGTTATGGGGAAAATAGAATTGAGGGACTGAGGTCAGGAAAGAATCTATGAACACCTATAACATATAATATTTTCACTAATAAAACCAGTAAGGACAAGTCATTAAATAAAGATAATACTGGTGACATTTTTCTATATCTTAAATTAGTAATAAAGCACACTATCACTTAATTTCTCTTTACCTTCACTGGTTCTTTAGAACCTTTTCAGACTCTCTCTCCTCTGCCATTTCAATAAGATGCTTTTGCTATGTAGCTGACGTATGCATACTAAAGGCATTGTTTTCTGTGTTGAGTCCTCCCTTCTAGTACCAACATTTTTCTAAGTCTAAAGCAACTCAGAATGAGCACATATAGAATTCTCAGAGTTGGGGAAAACTTAACCAGATTTAAATGGGAATATAATGGGATCTGCCATAAAGAAAAATCAATAGTAGAGGGGGACTTCTATACTATATTTAATCCTGAAAGCCACAACCCTATCATCAATTACGTACCTTTATTCCCACATCTATCCATTAAATACTGTGCTTACTTTAAGAACACAAACATACTCTTGAAGCCAAAACTTTGGTGAGTAAGTCAAGTCACATTTTAGAGGCATGCTGCCGTCTATGGGGTCGCACAAAGTTGGACACTACTGCAGTGACTTAGCAGTAGCAGTGTTTGGTATAGGAAAGCGTATTTGTGAGTATGTGATGTGGTTTTCTAGGTCAACAGCTTTGAGAAGGTCAGTCAAGGGCATCTGTGTGAAGCAATGGAATGAAAAGAAAAACTCTGGAGTCAGCTTTGCCAGCAAAATCATGAGAACCCTAACCCCTGGGTTTCTTTCTCTGGGGTCATCTGAAATGTGTTTCCAGCCACCAGGATGTCTGTAGCTCTCCAGTGCCATCCACCTCTTCGATTGGCTTCCAAATATCAGGAAGTGGCTCTTCCTCTGCTCCTCTGAGAGCATCATCCCTCCTGCTATATCTGTTGTTCCTCTCAACACTGCCCACTATCACCACCCTTGACTTGCGGCTGCTTTTGCATTCTACAGTCACTGCAGAAACATCAGAGTGGGGACCAGAGGGACAAGAAAATGTCCTCCATCCCTGGCCCTGAATTTCATGGTCACATTCCAACACAGCCATCCTTAGAGTTGTGGAATTCTTGGACCTCTTTACCCCTCCTTCCTTCTGAGGATGATAGCAAAAAGCTAGCAGGGATTGACTGGACAAACAATTTCAGGGGCCTTGAATTACTCTGTATTTGAAATGAAAATGAAATACAGGTTCACAGCTCTTTATACAAAACCCTTGGGGCCAAATATGTTTCAGAATTCAGAATTTTATCAAATTGTAGAAAAGTAAATCAGTGCATTTACTGTATGTTATATAACATCCCAGCAGGATCTGGGGCAGCACAGTATAATCAAACACATTAATATATCTGCAGCAATTCACATGAATATTCACACTGAGTAGGACAAATAATGGCTATAAATAGCCTCACTTCAGTTTAGATCATGTGTTGCCACCAAATCAGTTCACATAAGGTCAGGGCTTGCAGCTAAATGACTCAAATACAAAAAAAAACTATTTTTCCGAGTTCTTTGGGTTTTGGAATTGTGAACAAGGGATTGTACTGTGCTTAAGTAAGGCGATCAAGAGACCCAGCTTGCTTCCTTGCACTGTCTTTGTGGAAGCTAAGTCTGCACATAGGCATAAGTTAGAGAAATTTGTATTGACCCTTTCCTTCTTCCTGTTTATCAGCTATTTTGGTCACATCTTTTCTCCCTCCATTACCCTTGAGCCCCTTGTTTGATACACTAGATGCTGAGGGCACCGCTATAGCTTATAATCACCTTGTCTAGATTCCTGCCCCCCACAGTTCACCAGGCCCCTTTACATAGACCGCTCCAACACTGAGCACCTTCCCCAGATTCAGGACTAGTGTGGTTTCTCCGTCAGGCGACAGCACTCAGTCCCCATCCTATTGGTGCTACTGTTGGTTCTGCTCCTGTCTTCAGTCAGTTCAGTTCAGTTCAGTTGCTCAGGCGTGTCCGACTCTTCGCGACCCCATGAATCGCAGCACGCCAGGCCTCCCTGTCCATCACCAACTCCCAGAGTTCACTCAAACTCATGTCCATCAAGTCAGTGATGCCATCCAGCCATCTCATCCTCTGTCGTCCCCTTCTCCTCCTGCCCCCAATTCCTCCCAGCATCAGAGTCTTTTTCAATGAGTCAATTCTTCTCATGAGGTAGCAAAAGTACTGCAGTTTCAGCTTTAGCATCATTCCTTCCAAAGAAATCCCAGGGCTGATCTCCTTTAGAATGGACTGGTTGGATCTCCTTGCGGTCCAAGGCACTCTCAAGAGTCTTCTCCAACACCACAGTTCAAAAGCATCAATTCTTTGGCACTCAGCTTTCTTCACAGTCCAACTCTCACATCCATACATGACCACTGGAAAAACCATAGCCTTAACTAGATGGACCTTTGTTGGTAAAGTAATGTCTCTGCTTTTGAATATGCTATCTAGGTTGGTCATAACCTTTCTTCCAAGGAGTAAGCGTCTTTTAATTTCATGGCTGCAGTCACCATCTGCAGTGATTTTCGAGCCCAAAAAAATAAAGTCTGACACTGTTTCCACTGTTTCTCCATCTATTTCCCATGAAGCGATGGGACCAGATGCCATGATCTTCGTTTTCTGAATGTTGAGCTTTAAGCCAGCTTTTTCACTCTCCTCTTTCACTCTCATCAAGAGGCTTTATAGTTCCTCTTCACTTTCTGCCATAAGGGTGGTGTCATCTGCATATCTGAGGTTATTGATATTTCTCCTGGCAATCTTGATTCCAGCTTGTGCTTCTTCCAGCCCAGTGTTTCTCATGATGTACTCTGCGTATAAGTTAAATAAGCAGGGTGACAATATACAGCCTTGACGTACTCCTTCTCCTATTTGGAACCAGTCTGTTGTTCCTTGTCCAGTTCTAACTGTTGCTTCCTGACCTGCATACAGGTTTCTCAAGAGGCAGGTCAGGTGGTCTGGTATTCCCATCCCATGCAATACTGCCTAGTTCCTGGTAACACAGTTCCCACCGGGCACATTATCCATCAATTGGGTTTTCATCTTGTGCTCCACACTCTGAGCCCTGGCTGGGGCTTCTCACCTTGGTGCCTCAGGCCCCAGATCTCACTTTGCCTCTCAATCATCTTGGAAGCTGGAGCCCTGCTCCTAGACCACAGATCCTAAAGCAAAGCCTAAATTCCAAGCTGCAAAACCTCTGCTGAAGGCTGCCATCTTCTGTCTCCCCTCTGGCTCAAGTGTGAGTGTCAGATGTTTATATGGAGTCCCCTCTCTTATTAAACAAGACACTTTGGCAATATTTTCCCCAGGACAGAGTAGTCAGAAAATGTGACACATATGATCAGGAGGTCTGATTATAACCAAGAGTCAAATGGAATTCCGTATTTTTCAAATCTGCAGAAGCACTGTCTATCATTTACCAGAACAAATTCTGTGCCATGATGCGCTAGAGGCATAACAACATCTAGCGCCAAATCAATCCCACAGCTTGGATTCCTCCAATCACTGCCCAAGGCCTTGCTGGATGAACACTTTTTCGTGGAAGAAATACTCACTGTGAAATGAAGTGGTTGAATTCTTCACACCATTTTTCCGGATGAAGTAAAGTAGGTGGAGGATTTCTGAAAAACAAAAACATTTTTCTTACAAAAAAATTGTTTTGTTAAAAGCAAAATATCAACTTATCTTTACTGATATTGTTCTAAATAGCTCTGATAAAATCTAGGCTTATTTATTTCTGGGTAGGAGTCATTTATCAGTGGTAAATTATAAAGTACCAATCCCTATTTGTTTAGTGGCTCATTTCCATTGACTGAAGGCCTACTATGTCACAGCTTTCTGCAGGACCTCTGAAGGTTACACAGATCAGGAATATCCCTCAGGGAGTGGACACTATTGAACGGTGAGGCAAGCACATAGCCACTATAACTGAGAGCTGAGTATTATTGGTGCCATAAGAAAGTTATAAGCCAAGTGCTATGAGCTTGAGAGAAGACTTTTAATTTTACAGGATTTTCAGATTATTATGATCCATTTGAATTAATTACATGATACATTTAAAGTATACTTATAAATTCACTGGTCACAGTTTTTAAAATTTTTCCTATATGTCAACCTTGACAATAGGCACCGGAGAAAGCAAAACAGCTAAGACAAGGTTCCAGACCCTGAGAAGTTCCCGGGTAGTGAAGAGGACAGACACCTAATGCAACTGGAGTTAGGTGTACACCTAAGTACTGGAGGTCCCAAGAGAACTAGAGAACTGCAGAAAGACTCCGGGAACCAGACCACTTCCTGGTGAGAAGGCAGGAAAAGGAAAATGTCAAAACCCTGCATTTGGCTGAATATTTACCCAAAGAGGATCAATTTTAAAACAGAAGTGACATTACCTTTAACTGATAAGAATGTTTTTTTTCTAGCAATAAATGCTGGAGAGTGTGTGGAGAAAAGGGAACCCTCTTACATTCTTGGTGGGAATGCAAACTAATACAGCCACTATGGAGAACAGTGTGGAGATTCCTTAAAAAACTGGAAATAGAACTGCCATATGACCCAGCAATCCCACTGTTGGGCATACACACCGAGGAAACCAGAATGGAAAGAGACACGTGTACCCCAATGTTCATCGCAGCACTGTTTACAATAGCCAGGACATGGAGGCAACCTAGATGTCCATCAGCAGACGAATGGATAAGAAAGCTGTGGTACATATACACAATGGAGTATTACTCAGCCATTAAAAAGAATACATGTGAATCAGTTCTAATGAGGTAGATGAAACTGGAGCCTATTATACAGAGTGAAGTAAGCCAGAAAGAAAAGCACCAATACAGTATACTAACGCATATATATGGAATTTAGAAAGATGGTAACGATAACCCTGTATGCAAGATAGCAAAAGAGACACAGATGTATAAAACAGTCTTTTGGACTCTGGGAGAGGGCGAGGGTGGGATGATTTGGGAGAATGGCATTGAAACATGTATAATATCACATGTGAAATGAATCACCAGTCCAGGTTTGATGCATGATACAGGATGCTCGGGGCTGGTGCACTGGGATGACCCAGAGGGATGATATGGGGAGGGAGGTGGGAGGGGGGTTCAGGATGGAGAACACGTATACACCCGTGGCGGATTCATGTTGATGTATGGAGAAACCAATACAATATTGTAAAGTAATTAGCCTCCAGTTAAAATAAATAAATTTATATATTTTTTAAAAAGAATGTTTTTTCTAGTGGTAAATGGAAATAGGGGCTTATGGGCAAGTCAACTTCAGAAAATGAAGAAAGTTACAGTTCTGCACACCTGCACTATGACTATAAATCTTAAACCCATTATACACCTTTGTTTTCACATGGGTTCTAATTGCTCCCTAAAGCCATAGTTTGCTCAGCTTCCATCGGCAAAGAAGGGGGAGCAGCATGAATGATCAGAAATAAAAAATGTATCTGATAATGTGATAGTAAGCTGCCTCTCAATACCCTTCCTTTTCTCACCTCTTCTAATACAATTTTTATTCTGATACAATGTTGCCATATATATTTTTCCTGAGTTTTGTGCAGCTAGATATGGCCACGTGGCTGAGTTCTGGCCAAATTATATACTACTGAAATTGTTCTATGATATTTCTAGAAAGTCCTCTTTAAAAAGGATAGACATGCTATCTATTTTCTTCCTCCTTTCTGCTTCTTGGAACATGGATGTTATGACTGCACCATGAGCAGCCATTTTGTATGTGAAATGAAAATGTGAGCTATGAGCTGAGTATGGCAAAGAAGAGGGATTCCCTGGTGGCTCAGATGGTAAAGAGTCTGCTTGCAATGCAGGAGACCCTAGTTCAACCCCTGGGTTAGGAAGATCCCCTGGAGAAGGAAATGGCAACCCACTCCAGTATTCTTGCCTGGAAAGTCCCATGGATGGAGGAGACTGGGGGGCTATAGTCCATGGGGTCACAAAGAGTCAGACATGACTGAGCGACTTCACTTCCATGGCAAAGAAGACAGACAGGACGTTGGATTCGTGATGACATTTTAAAGCTGCCATACAAGCTCTAGATTGCTTCTGCCTAGTCTTCCTTAACAGGACAGAGAAATAAACTTCCATGTTCTTTAAGCCACTATTTTATGTAATTAATTCTAATTGAGCTGATCATATTTCAGAGGATTGCTCCATTATATGATTATAACAATTTTATAAGTATATCACAAGCACAAAAATATGTGGAAGCATAATAAAGCAGCAGCTTATCCAATCTGGGGAGTTCCAGAAGACTTTAAAGTGAAAATGAACTTCAGCTAACCCTTGAAAATTGGTTGGAGTTTTTTAAGATAGAGGACAGGAAAGCTATCTCAGTTTTAGGAAATAAGATGTACCAAGTTCCAGAACTGTAAAAAGTCTGGTAAGTTCAAAGAACATGAGTAATCTTTTGAGGCTAGACCATATGATTCTTTCAGATCTGGAGAGAGAGTAGGCGGGAAGGATAAGGTGGGAAAGGAAGAATGATGAAAGAAACTATACGATTTCCCTGTTCTGCATAAGAATTTAATTATTCTTCAGATCTTCTGATTCAGAAACCCAAAGGAAAATTACCTGTGTACCCAGCTAGAAAGAGTAGCCGTTGAAAAGCTGCCCTTCAGTTATTTTGGAGACTGCCTCTATCTCATTCATTTAACAATATTTGCCTTCAACTTTCCCTGGGCTTCTTTACATAACAAACATACCATCATATAACTTCTGCTTTAATACCAGCTTGGCTGAACTATTCTTACTGACTCTAGCTATTTGAGATTATATGTCCACATGTCCTTCCAGTTCACCTCAGGGTAGCAGCTCTTGGTGAGCAGTTTACTCTAGATCATCTCTACAGCCCTTTCCACAGCTCAGACTTCCCTAATTCTGCTCAGGTTTCCTGCTTATTCTGCTCTCAGGGAGGTCAGTTCCACAGAGAAGAGCTGCTCAAGCAATTTACTGTCTAACAGACTTCATCCACCTCCAAAACCATTAACTGTGACCAGTAAGTCACTTGTAGGCACACTTGATTAAACCCTAGCAGGTTTGACCTTGGCCAGTCAAGCGTGGAGGGACAAACCTCTGTCACAATTAGAGAGTGACCTCGCAAGAGACAACTGGATAAATGGATGGAAGTGTCCGTGCTCGTGTGAGGAACACTGTCCCTTCCTGTTTCCAGTCTGTCCCTCAGCAGGAACTATAAGCAGGGGTTACTGTTTATGTGTCGGCCTGAACCTCTGCAGCAGGACACAGAGGAAAACAGCAGATCACCATTCACCCAGGCTACCACCAACCCCTCATAGCTCAGTTGGTAAAGAATCTGTCTGCAATACAGGAGACCCGGGTTCAATTCCTGGGTCAGAAAGATCCCCTGGAGAAGGAAATAGCAACTCACTCCAGTATTCTTGCCTGGAGAATCCCATGGTCAGAAAAGCCTGGCAGGCTACAGTCCATGAGGTCACAAGAGTTGGACACGACTTAGTAACTAAACCACCACTACCACCACCAACAACCTATGACGGCCTCACATGAACCCTACACAAGGAAACACTTTCTCTGAGCTTGACATCATAGGAATTTAGTTTTAGAAAAGCTCATTTGACCTTGTAGATGCCCCACCTTTCCTGGAGTCCATCCATCATACTTAGGTTCAGTAAATTGAGGTTTTGTGAAAGATTACTCTCTGAGCATAATGAAAACTAAAAGGAATTTGAAGGCTTTACAGTACTTTGTTTGCATTGGCAATATAAATTTTCTTTCTACTGATACGCAGGAAGAGCACAAATAATAATAGTTGTGCCTTTTTGGCTCCTCTAAACACTACAGATGAAAGCTGCAACCCTGCCCAAAAGGGTCTCTCAACACAAGGAGAAATGCTTCATGTTCCTTGTGATAAGAGTGTCAGAGCATAGCTGAGATCAGCAGGCATCACTTACATATGTGTATGGATACTGAGAGCCTGTAGGATGTTTGAATGCTGAGTGGTTGAAAGGCCCATGAATCTGAATAACAAGTTCTCATTTGGATAATATTTATAAATATACCAAGGCAATGTAGAAAAGAGATTAGTCAGTAAAGGAATATGACTATATTTGATTTGAGGTTTCCCTGCCTGGATTTTATTCCTGTGATTTGGACTCCAAATTCAATTTCTACAAAATGATCCCTGCATACAGACAGCATTAGAGCTACATGAGGCTAGCAGCAAGGGGTGATGCCCATTTTTGACATCATAATCTTAGATCTAGCAAATACGATGGAGATAGAGTTAACCTTCTTCCCTGAAAGCCTCTGTGGAACAAAATGATTTGCTGAACAGTCAGACTGAATTCATTTTAGTTCCTGAAATAGAGAAGCAGCTGATTGGATGAAGGGGGGCACCCAATCTCAGGATAACCAATCCAAATTTCATCTAGTGACCTGTGCCAAAGCATGACTCAAAATTATAAGCTGGGTCAATTTGATTCTCTTTAGAAGGTTTCCTCCCCCGCCTCCTTTTTTTTCCACCTTGAACAGAAACAGAACAAAAACAAACAACAGGCAGTTTAGTAATGGGATCTGAAGCAGAAAGATCCATGATGACAGGAGAGTACAATATACAAACTGGTTTTGGGAAGCAGATACTAGGAATAGGCAGGAAACTAGGGAATGAGGAGCAAGCAGCCCAGGTAAGGAGAAAAAAAGAAATAAGCTACAAACATCTCAGACCCATGATGGGACGTAGGTTTTCCTTCAGTTCCTTTTGTGAGTCCTTCTCCCTTTGGTGCAACTACAATATATTGGTCCCAGCATTCTGTTCTGAGCTCTCTTCTCCTCCTATTCTAAACATTCACTGAGGGCTCACTATACATTAGCAGCTTTCTCATCTTTATCTCTTGCCTTGGTTTTTCTTCCACCTTTTCACTGGTGCATCCAACTATTTATTAGATGTTCCATTTTGATTTCATAGGGTCACCTTAGAGTCAGCATGTTCAAAATTAAACCCATCATCTTCTCCTAAATCTGCATTCTACCTGGTAGTTGAAGTCAGAAACTTGAGTTCAGTGCTCCCCACTGGCCCCACGTCCAATCTAAAAAAACAGAATAAGGGCTCCCCTTATTAAAGAAGTCCACATTCTAGCACCTGGTGCCTATGAACATGTCACCTTCTATGGCAAAAGGGACTTTGCTGATGATTACAGTTAAGGACCTGGAGATGGAAGATTACCTTGGATTATCTGGATGAACTTAATTTAATCTCAGCTCCCTTAAAGCATAAAAGAGAGGTAGAAAGAAAGAAGAGGTAGGAAAGAATCGAAATGTGAAAGGTACTCTACTTGCCACTGTTGGCTTTGAAGATTAGGAAAGAGAGCCACAAGCCAAGGACTGCACGTGGCCTCTGGAAGATGGGAATGGGACTCAGCTGCTACCCAGCAAATAAATGGGGATCTCAATTCTGCAAATACAAGAAGCTGAATTCTGCTAATGACCTGAACGAACAAGGAAATCAATTCTCCCCTGGGGCCTCCAGAAAGGGATGCAGCCCTGCTGACACCCTGATTTTAGCGCAGTGAGATCCATGTTAGATTTCTAACAAATTTGTTATGACAGTAGTAGAAAACTAATACATCAATCAAACACCAACATCTATCAATTCTGCTTCCTAAATTCCTTTCTCATCACCCCATTCCCTCTTTCATGGCCTAGTTCAGTCACTTATCTCCATCAGCCTACTCCATAGTCTCCTTATTTTCCTCTCTCCCTCTGTATTCATCTCCCTCTAATCCATCTTGTACTTGGAAGCTAGAACTTCTTTATAATATACAAATATGACCTTGTTATTTTCTTCTTCAAAATTCTGTGGTAGGCCTACATTGCCAGCATGATAAAAGGTCAACTCTTTGCCATGATATACAGATGGCCACACCTGCCTATCTACTCAATCCCATCTCAAACCACCTACCTCTCTCACCCAGAGCTGCAGTATTACACTGTGCAGAACTTGAACTCCTAAAGTAAGTCCTGTTCTTTCATGCCCTGGGGCCTTTGCACATGCTATACCTTCAGTTTAGAATGCTCTCCCCAATTTGTCGACCTAGTAGGCTCCTACTCAAGTTTCATGTGTATCTTTAGTACCTAGCACAGCAGCACTCAGTAAATTTTTAATAAATGAACGACTACATGAATGAATGCACATAAACACAGATATGTTGTAAGTAACCCAAGAAATGATGCCAGGACAAAGTATGACCGTGATCCCCAAGGTAGCAAAAACAAAACAAAAAAATCAAAGTAGCAGGAAAAAAAAAAAAACTAGACAAATATGGAACAGTTCCTTTGGATGTGAGCAAATTCACAGTAAGCAGAGTTTGAGGAACAAAGGAGTCCCCTTAGGTAGTAACTTGAGTATTGGGCTATCTTTGTAGTACCCAGGACCCTGAACATATTTGACTAAAGCTAGCAAATAAATCATCTGACATCAGATAATGTCATTGGTTTAAATCATGATTTATTCCAGTTTTACATGTGGGGAAAAAGTAGCTTAAAAGAAGGAATTTTCTTTAAAATGTCCAACTAAAAAGTTGAAAGCTGCAGCAGCTGCTGCTGCTGCTAAGTCGCATCAGTCGTGTCCAACTCTGTGCGACCCCATAGACGGCAGCCCACAAGGCTCCCCCATCCCTGGGATTCTCCAGGCAAGAACACTGGAGTGGGTTGACATTTCCTTCTCCAAAAGTGGAAGGATCAGGTTTCAAATAGGTGTTTCTGTCTCCAATGTCCATATCCCTCACTGTTCCCTGTATTTCATCTCATAAAGAGTCCATTACTTTAAAAGATGAATTAAGAGAACATATGTGCAAAAAATGACAGAAAAACAATTAGCAAACAATACCTCTAGAAGGTGTAAAAGGAAGTTGTCAAATATTAAAGCACATTCATCAAGAACATACTGAGTAAAGGATTTATCAATAAGACTAAGTTAATTAAGAAAGACTACCTGGAATTTGTCAATTTTGTGGCAGATCCTATACAGGATATATCAACCAGATGGTAAGAGGGGAAAGATATAAGCTAAGGAGAGAGAGAATAAGCAGAAGAAGATACAAAGATTGAAGTATAATAGTTAAGAATCATTAATATACAGTTAAATAAACACAGGAGTGTGCTAAAAAGCTATTCTATTTCCTTACTGATAAAAGCAATAAAGCGAGACATTCGAGAACAATGAACTATTCTGAGAGTATTAACCACAGGGACAGAGCTGCCACTCTGACGCCTACTGCTAGATTCTCTAATGAGGGGGAATGGTTGGGTCTGTGCCCATGTCTCCCCTCAGGATCACCACCTAGCTCCAACCAAAGTGGTTGCTTTTTGTCCTAAGTCATATCTTCCCTGTTCAGAATTATGTTAAAGTTTTTATATTTAATTGTAATACATGATTCCATCTCAATATTAAAAAATTCCCCAGGGATAGAGAAAGCAAAGAGTATAATACCTCTTCACTGATGCTGCTGCTAAGTTGCTTCAGTCGTGTCCGACTCTGTGTGACCCCAAAGATGGTAGCCCACCAGGCTCCCCCATCCATGGGATTCTCCAGGCAAGAACACTGGAGTGGGTTGCCATTTCCTTCTCCAATGCATGAAAGTGAAAAGTGAAAGTGAAGTCGCTCAGTCGTATCTGACTCTCAGCAACCCCATGGACTGCAGCCCACCAGTCTCCTCCATCCATGGGATTTTCCAGGCAGGAGTACTGGAGTGGGGTGCCATTGCCTTCTCTGACTACCACCCCTAATCCCAGTCTCCTCCTTGTGTCAGTATGGCTTGTATTCTCTCAGTTTTTTTTTCACTTTTAAATATTTGCTAAAATATATAATATATATAGTTTTGCTGTACTATAAATTATAATAAATATAAATTTATATTAGTATTTACAATATATTTATAGTTGAGGACTGTAGAAATTGAATCCTATGCTACACGTTAAGTGTCCTGGTCCCTACATTCCCATTCAGTAACACAACTTAAATCCCAGACCAACTTTATACTCAAATAGTATTCCCCAACATGTGCATACAGTAGTTTAGCCATTCATTCACTGATGGATATTCAGGCTGTGTTTATTTTTTCCACTGATAGAAGAAGGCTGAAATGGTTTACATATGCCATCATGTGATTTCTAACTTTTAGAAAGTTTCTTAGGTGGTGGACACCTCTTGTCAGTGGACATTTAGGATCCTGCCATATATTTCAAATGCAGAGAGAACAGGTGCTGGCTGCCTCATTTTCTCAAAGTGACCAGTGAGCAATTGTAGAGCAGAGGAGAAAGTGACAACCCAAAGGCCTATAGGGTTGTGAAGAATTGTGAAGGTTGTGAAGCACCCCTGGGTTATCGCCTCCTAGAATATGCTGTCAATGGGAACTTTGAGTTATTCAACTCCATCAATGTCAGACCAAGAATGCTACTCCTGAGGTCCCCTCTGCCACTTGCAGGCATCTGCACCCTGGTTCGGACAGTGGATATCTCTGGGTAATTATCTTGACACACAGGACATAGACCAAGATATATCAAAAATATACATGCAATTCTGCTAAAGAGGAATCATTTGAAAAAATTAATAGCTATAGCTATATCTTTAAAACCAGAAAAGAGATACATGAAAATGACATAGAAATCAGAAATACAATGCTGTGTGCTACACCCGCAGTAAATGTGAAAGCCTGGTTCAGGCTGGAATGGACTCCACTCATGCAGAATGCTAACTCCACAGTGAGGGCAGCTCCATCAGGGTCAGTCCTTTGAAGGAGGGAGGAGGAGGAGGGAAGAGGTTTTCAAGGACAACACTAGATGGATGGGAAGGTATCTGGAAAGAAGTAAATGTACAAAAGGAAAAGTACCAGTACTCCACCCTTTAAGTTCTCAACCGGGGCCCCCGTAGCAAAGGACAGACAACAAGAGAAAAACAGATAAATATGTTTTAATATAAGTTTTACATGCATGGGAGCCTTCATAAGGAAATGAAGATCCAAAGAAACAGTTAAATCTGAGCATGTGGAAGAGTAGAGAATCTTGGAAAGACACGATGGGACAAAGAGTTTGAGTAAGTGTGGTGAACTGGGGAAATTTAGCAAGGCCTGTTCACTCAGGTCCTCTCTGTGTCCACTGTCTTGGTCTTTTGCAGTAAGGATGTTTTTTTTCTTTTGGGTATAGGAAGGGCATCTCTCACAAGAGGATTTTATAAACTGCTTCTAAGGATGGTCAGAAAGTCCTTCCTGCACATGCCATTTCTCAAATTCCTTCAACTTGAAATATTCAATATGCCAAGGTCCCGTATTCAAGGGTAGCGTGTCTTGAATTATGTCATAAAAACTAAATGAGTCTAAGTCACATCTCAGCCTTGTATCACCATTGTCTAAGAAAGTAGAGATTTTATGATTAACACCTATGATAATTTTTTCTACACTAATTGACAAAGTTACTAAAAGCAGTGAGGAGAAAAGCGAAAATTTGTAACTAAACCTCAAGCTTGTTTATTCCTTTTTTTTTCTGCTTCTTAATAACCTAATTTGATTTTGTCCCTTAAATAACACTGCTGGCAATGTTAAGCTAAAATATTTAAAATGTAAAGTTACCACATCAAATCACATGGCCCATAATAAACCCATTTTCAACCATTTACCATCAGTAAGTGACAAGATGGTCATTTCCTCTGGCTTTAAGCTCAGCAAGAATCTGTTTCAAAGATCATCTCAGAATCTCAAAATTGCATTATGTTTCTCATGTCAAGCCTAAGCCTGAGATGGAAAGTTTTATTGAACTTTATTAATCTTTAACTGCTACACTACACTTCAAATGTTCACAGAATGTATTTTCTCATTCTCTCTAAAGCACACTGGGGTACCTTTCCCTCATTTGTACTTTCACTATGTAAACACACAGGATACACAGGCAACTCAGTCACGCATGCAGAGTGCCAGAGAAAGTCAAGGACAAGAGAAAGTGCTATGTCAAGCGCTGTGTGGCTCACTGTCTGAGCCACTATGGTCACTTGCTGACATCCTTTCTTCAATTTGCTCCTTCAACAATAACTCAGAAACCCCATCACATTCAACTGTTAAAGTCCAATGTGTAGAGAATTTGACCTTGCCCAACAGCTGGCTAATGACCCATTTCCTCTGTGATCCTTTATGCAGAGAGTGAGCCACAAGTCTTTTTTTTTGTTAAGTACAGTTTTAAGTACATGATACATTAATTCATGATTTTAAAGAGATGTGTTTCAAACAGATGACACTGTCTTCTAAATGTTTTCCTTATCCTCAAATTCTGGACTGTTTATATGGGTTCTGTGGGATTGTACTCATTGAAGGGGATCACTAATGATGTGTCAAAGCATTTTGGAGATACAGAATCACTCTCCAATTAGGTTAGTATTTTAAGGAAAAACAACGTGTGGTCAGATGAAAGTCATAGTGATGAGCTAGTAGGTCAGGGGACAGGCAAAGCTAAACATGTGCTACACATGCTATGCTTTCCTGCTGCATCCATTTTTCTGGCAGTAAGTTATTTTAAATTGTTTTATGCAACAACAAAAAAAATCATTGGTGCAGACAATAAAAAGTAGGACTTCTCCCTGCCTGCATTCTGAACTAATTGAGAAACAAGAAAAAGTCAGCAGATTGAGTCCAAAATGATACCTTTAGTACTGATAAAGCTGATCTCAGAGAACGTGGCTTTTACCTGCAGAAACTAGTTTCTAAGACTGAAAGACAGAGTTAGACAGACTTAACCAGCTGGTCTTGGGCCCAGGGCTGGGCCACCACAGGCCTCTCACTCAGAGGCAGAGCTTTGGATGAGTGCAGGCTGGAGAACAATCCTCTGGTGCAGGCTGACTCACAAAAGGAAGAGGAGGGACAGAGCTGGGGTCTGTACGTCCAGTGCCTCCGCACACTCCTCATCTGCATACAGCACTTCTGACCCTCTAGGCTCTATCAATTTGGGTCCAATCAGAAGACAAGCAAAACACTAGTAATTTGAATGGGGAAAATTTAATATAAAGAATTAATATGTGAATCAAGAATTTCCAGATGTTCAAGCTGGATTTAGAAAAGTCAGAGGAACCAGAGATCAAATTGCCAACATCCACTGGATCATAGAAAAAGCAAGAGAATTCTATTAAAAACACCTACTTCTGCTTCATTAATGCCTTTGACTGTGTGGATCACAACAAACTGTGGAAAATTCTTAAAGATATGGGAACACCACACCACCTCACCTGCCTCCTGATTAGTGTAGAGATCAAGAAGCAACAGTTAGAACCAGACATGTAATAAAGGATTGGTTTCAAATTAGAAAAGAAGTATGTCAAGGCTGTATATTGTCATCCTGCTTATTTAACTTACATGCAGAGTACATCATGTGAAATGCTGGGCTGGATGAAACACAAGCTGGAATCAAGATTGCCAGGAGAACCATCAATAACCTCAGATATGCATATGACACCACCTTTATGGCAGAAAGCAAAGAAGAACCAAAGAGCCTCTTGATAAAAGTGAAAAGAGGAGAGTTTAAAATTCAACATTCAGAAAACTAAGATCATGGCATCCAGTCCCATCACTTCATTGCAAATAGATGGGGAAACAGTGGAAACAGTGGGAGACTTTATTTTTGGGGGCTCCAAAATGACTGCAGATGGTCACTGCAGCCATGAAATTAAAAGACACTTGTTCCTTGGAAGAAAAGCTATTACCAACCTAGACAGCATATTAAAAAGCAGAGACATTACTTTGCCAACAAAGGTCCATATAGTCAAAGCTATGGTTTTTCCAGTAGTCATGCAGGATGTGAGAGCTGGACCATAAAGAAAAACTGAAAGCAGAAGAATTGATGCTTTTGAACTGTGGTGTTGGAGAAGACTCTTGGAGTCCATTGGACTGCAAGGAGATCGAACCAATCAATCCGAAAGGAGATCAGTCCCAAATATTCATTGGAAAGACTGATGCTGAAGCTGAAACTCCAATCCTTTGGCCACCTGATGCGAAGAACTGACTTATTTGAAAAGACTCTGATGCTGGGAAAGATGGAAGGCTGGAGAAGGGGACGACACAGGATGAGATCATTGGTTGGCATCACCAACTCAATGGACATTGGTTTGCTCAAGCTCTGGGTGTTGGTGATGGACAGGAAAGCCTGGTGTGCTGCAGTCCATGGGGTTGCAAAGAGTCGGACACGACTGAGTGACTAAACTGTACTGAATAGTGGATTAGATACTACGGGGTGAAGAGAACTCTAGCAGAGCAGATATGGGAGCAGCTACTATGTCTAGATGAAACAGAACCTCAAAAGAAGAAACTAGTTTTTAAGAGCCCTTGCCCCCAAGGCTGAGATTCTGATCTCATTGGAAAAGATGTGATTGCAGTCCATGGTGGGTGAAGTTCTCAGAGGTGAGACAAGCCAGGGCTGGCAAACAGGAAACCACCTGCCTGGTGTCTGAGACTCATCAGGAAGCTGCCTAGTGAGTTCTGGTAAAAACATACTGGAGGGTGAACACCACTGGGTGTCCCAAACGCCACTGAGAGTCAAAGGCCACAGAAGCAAGAAGGAAAAGCTACCCTGAAACCAAGAAGAGGGCCCTTTCCTCTGGCAGTGGCCTTCTGGTGCCCTCTACTGACAAAGCTTTACTTCTGCTGCTGCTGCTAAGTTGCTTCAGTCGTGTTCGACTCTGTGTGACCCCACAGACGGCAGCCCACCAGGCTCCCCCGTCCCTGGGATTCTCCAGGCAAGAACACTGGAGTGGGTTGCCATTTCCTTCTCCAATGCAGGAAAGTGAAAGGGAAATCGCTCAGTCATGTCCGACTCTTAGCGACCCCATGGACTGCAGCCTACCAGGCTCCTCTGTCCATGGGATTTTCCAGGCAAGAGTACTTGAGTGGGGTGCCATTGCCTTCTTCTACCATACGGCAAAGGAAAAATGCTTGAGTCCACTCCAGTATCACAAAGCAGGGGAAAGAAGGGTAAATTTGGAGCTGAAAGGCACTAAATTAATAACTGGCATAGGAAAGAAGTGAATGAGAGAAACAGAGAGAGGCTAGGAGTTTTACAGTGTTTTTGTTTTTTTTTAAGATGAAACACCAGATTTTAAGAAATTTCTATTTCACGGTGGGGAGAGAAGGATTAGGAGTTTGGGGTTAGCAGATGCAAACTGGTATATATAGAATGGATAAACAACAAAGCCCTACTGTATAGCACAGGAAACTATATTCAAAATTCTGTTATAAACCATAATGGAAAAGAATATGAAAAAATATATCTATCTACAGAGCTATATACCTGAGTCACTTTGCTATATAGCAGAAATTAACACAATATTGTAAATCAACTATACTTCAATAAAATACTTTTTTAAAAAGAAATTTCTATTTCAGGCTTGGCATAGGTAACTTCCAACCATGAACAACTGAATGAGTCCAGCCTTCTCTGCCTTAAGAGCACTTGCTAAATATATTTAAGAGGTAATGAAGAGATAATGGAAAACTTCTTCATCGCCCACTTAAAAATTTTGTTTTGTCACGGTGCATCAAATTTCCTCATTAAGACTCATTGCTCTCTATCCCAGAAGTTCCTTATTGAAACAGGAATATTCTGGGGAGCATCCTATTGTAAACATTTATTGGCCAAAACTTTTCTTGGGATAAAAGGCAGACAAGAATAAAAACTTAGAAAAAGGGACTCAGCAACGATCAGTGAGGGGACAGAACCACAGACACAGATTTAATCTCTTTTGTGATTTTTCCATTTCTATGATTCCAACTTCGTGTGAGCTGAAAAGTGAAGAGTCAGGTGGCATGACACCTCTTGCTACTCCTTCCTGTCTCTCTGCCTCTAAAATGCCTCCCAGCACAGAAAAGAAAAGGCATCAGTGAAAGTCAGGGTGGTTCACAATGCACAGGATCATGGTCATAGAGATGAACTCCTTTTCCTTCTGGGACTTCTTTCCAGCTTAACAGTCACCAGCACTCTGTATGGAATGGGCGGAGGGGAGCTGATACTTGTTCTTTCCTCACCCCCTTCCCATTCTCTCAAGCCCATTCAGGAGCCCAGGACTTTGCCTTGAGCTGGATCACTTTTTCTGCACTGTTTAATATTATTTCTGGGGAATCCTTAATTTCTTGAGAGCTTATTATGTATTATAAGCACTGTGCTAAGAATTCACTAATTTAATCCTCACATAAACTCTCTGAAGCAGGTTATACAATGCTCTGTTTTAGAGAGGGAAAAACCAAGCGTGAGAGCAGCTTAGAAGCTGGTAATGGTGTGGCCGGGCTTCCTGTGCAGGCAGCCTGATCCTGAAGAACACAATTACAACCACTGCTTCCCCACTTGGGAATTCCTTTTGGTTAATCAGGCACCACAGTATCTTTAGATTTTGCCAGAGCAAATTATGTCCTATTAATACAGGAATATGGGTCTGATTTAAGAAGCCAGTTGTCTTTCTGACATCCCATCAACTTAAACACAGTACTCTTCAGATAACCAAGACATTAACAAGCAAACCCAAAGAACATTTTGTTTAGGATACAAAATAATCAGTAATAGAGAGCATGAGCAAAGAATGTCTTCATCTGTTGAGTTTTATGCGTCCTCTGTCATTCAGCTCCCTCCAAAGTCACAGCTGGTAAAACCAAATGGGTCATTTTACCACAATCAGACTAACGTCACAGTTCAAGAAGCACCATTTGTCCTCCAAGGCAAAGCCATGCACCTAATTACAACACACTGTTAATAAATTTATAATAGACAAAAAGAAATTGACTGCTATGGATTTTTTCCCCCTAGTAAAGCAAAACCATTTAAAGGGCATTTTGTGCAGCTATTTCTTCTTTTATTGTTTCAATAAAGTTAGTAATATATTCCAGACAGGAAAAAGCAGGGCAGGCCTCAGATGAACAGATTGTATCATCTGATCCTACCACATTGTCTCTAATGGGGGAAATTAGCAGCTGAACGTCAACACCTGTCACCATGAGCAGACCCTGGCACACACACCAGGTAGGAAGACTGTGCTGTTCCTTAGAGCAAGCAGAGCCTGGGCCACTAGACCCCGTGCACATGCCAGAGCCGACAGAAGCAGGCTCCATTTAAAATCAACTGGATATACTAAATGCCAGGGGTGATGCAGCTGCAGTTCCTAAGGAAGACTGGGTGTTTACAACCGTGAGCTCTAAAAAGGTTTTATGAAGATTGTGCTAACTGCAAGTGGAACCACACAGACTTAAGCAGAGAGACTGGTCCCAGAAGCAACCACTGAACATTCATCCCCTTGCAAGGGCAAATGTACCACCAGAACAGCAACCCCCTCTCACACCTAGATGGCTCGAGTCATGTCTCCACTGGCAGATTACAGCCAAGTGTTTTACTAACCTCAAGATCAACTGCAGTTATTGAAACTGAATGAATTATGTTGCAAGTCCAGGCAGTCTGTGAGCATGCCCAAGTGAACAAGCCCACATTTATTTTTCTGACTTTATAAGCATGTCTTCTCTTTATAAGGGCTTTGGCCATTTTTCTATCTGGTTGCCTAGCAACATTTTGAAAGGACAGAAATAAGGGAGAGGGATGCTGGAGTCATACCAGTGAGTGAATTTGTACTTATTTCACAGATTCCTTTTCAAAATTCCTTGGGTGGTGGTGGGTTGGGGGAGAAGGGCTGTGTTATGTTATCAATAGCGCTGCTACTCTTATGGCAGGAACATACAATGCCAGCAAGTATATTTATACAAGGATACTCAGCAAACAAAGGGTGGAAGGAGGTATCACTGGTTACTGCATGTTAATAAAGATGAATAAATATATTAACATCAAATCAAAAGAAACATATTGAGTAAACATAATGCTTACTTCATTGTTCTCTCTCAGGAAGGTCTCAGACCATTCCTGAGGAAAATCTGTAATCTCTATCATTTTATCCAAATGGTGAATGGCTAATGAACAATACAGTGTTCTTGTCTGCCTTTTTGTATCCTTTCTTTTGCTAAATGATATTTCCCGACAGAAAGTACCAATTCCAATCAGATGCTCAATTTTATTTTAAAGGAATTGAATAAAGTAGGCTCCCATGATTCTTCTAATTTCCTCTGCATCTGTGGTAATTAGCCTCTAATTAAAATAAATAAATTTAAAAAAATTTCATGTGCTAAAACTTCCTTTTTTCATGCTTAGGTAATAATTCATCTATTTTATTATTTTTATCCAAAAAAGCTTATGATTTATTTATTGGTTCTATTGTTTCATATGTTTTTGCTTCATTACTTATCACTTCTATTTTATTAAATTCCTTTTTCTTCTACCTGGATTTAAACATTTTTAAAAATTTCTGTGTTAGAAGTTTAATTCATTTACTTTAATTCTTTCTTGATTATTAATATAAGTATTTGGGGCTATGAATTTGCCTCTAATCCCTGCTTTAACTATTTTCCTGTTAATTCTGATATGTACTATTTTGATAATAATTACTTTCTACATATTCTTCAGCTTTCATTTAGATTTTCTTTTAAACTTGAATTGTTAAAGATGATTTTGCTTTTTTCTCACCTAGGTGGCAGGAGATTTATGTTTTCTGTGTTTATTTCTAATTATATTGTGGACAATTAATGTTGTCTGTACTGTTTATATTTTTGGAATCTGAGAATGTCTTTGTAGTCTTTGTAACAAGCACAACAGTAGTATTGATGTTGTTGTTCAGTCACTCAGTCACGTCTGACTCTTTGCAACCTATTGGACTGCAGCAAGCCAGACCTCTCTGTCCCTCACCATCTCCCAAAGTTTGCCCAAGTTCATGTTCATTGCATCGGTGATGCTGTCCAGCCATCTCATCCTTTAATGCCCTCTTCTCCTTCTGCCCTCAATCTTTCCCAGCATCAATCTTTCCAATGAGTCAGCTGTTTGCATTAGATGACCAAAATACTGGAGTTTCAGCTTTGGCATCAGTCCTTCCAATGAGTATTCAGGGTTGATTTCCCTTAAGATTGACTGGTTTGTTCTCTTTGCTGTCCAAGGGAATCTCAGGAGTCTTCTACAGCACCGTATTTATATTTATAAAACATATGTAATATAATATCATATACATGTATATTAATATATAAAACCTTGTCCCTCAAGAATAGAGAATGCTCCTCTTTTCAAGCACTCCTGAAACATTCACAAAAATTTATACTATTGCTTATTATTTTTTAATGTACTACAACTGCCATGGGATGAAAGAGGTTCAATAATAACTTCTGCAACTAATGTGTATCTCCTTGCACTTTCTGTAGTTTCTGCTTTATGAATGTGATGCTATAAATAGATATATTTCTTGTATCTTCATTTTAAAAATAGCACCTGTTTAAAAGTACGCTTTTTGAACTAATTAAATATTTTCGGTCCTGAATTCAATATTATCTAATATTAAGAACACAGTGTTAGACCCTGCTGATCTAGTGGCCTGTGTGCCATACTACTGAGCCTGCGCTTAAGAGCCCGGGAGCTACACATACTGACCTGGAATGCCACAACTACTGAAGCCCGTGCACCCTACAGCCTCTGCTCTGCAACAAGAGAAGCCACCACATGGAGAAGACTTGTGCCTCAGCTAGACAGCAGAGCCTGCTCACTGCAGCGAGAGAAAGCCCACACCCAGCACCCACCCTGCAAAAACTAAAGAAAGCCCACACACAGCAATGAAGACTCAGCACCGCCAAAAGAAAAATGGTGTGCTTATAACTATTGCTTTACAAAACCATGTATCCTTTAAAGAAATTAGGAACAAAACTGAAAAATTATATTTAAAGAATTTTTCGCACTAACCCACATATTTACCATTCCCTGTGCTCTTTATTTATTCCTGTGGACTTCAGTTACAATCTGTTATCATTTCCTTTCTGTATGAAAGACATCCTTGGGGCTTCCCTGTAGCTCAGTGGTAAGGAATCCACCTGTCGGTACAGGAGACAGTTTTGATCCCTGGTCTGGGAAGATCCCACACACTCTGGAGCAACTAAGCCCATGCACCACAACTACTGAGCCCATGCTCTAGAGCTCAGAAACTGCAACTACTAACTCCTTGCCCTGCAACTACTAAAGCCCGCGCACCCGACAGCCCATCTATGCTCAGCAACGAGAAGCCGTGGAAATGAGAAGCCTGTACACTGCAGCTAGAGAGTAGCCTCTGCTCACCACAACTAGAGATAAGCCCATGCAGCAACAAAGACCCAGCATAGCCAATAAATAAATAAGTAAATAAAGTTACATTAAAAAGACACCCTTTAGTATTTCTTACAAGGCAATCAGCTAACAACAAATTCTGTTAGTTTTTGTTCATCTGAGACTGCCTTTATTTTCATTTCTGAAGGATAGTTTTGTTACATATAAAACCTTTGACAGTATTCCCCAGCACTTTGAATATGTCATCCCGCTGCCTCTGACTACCATTTTTCACGTGATAAATCAGCCACTAATCACACTGCCACTCTTCTACACATTATCAGTTGTTTTTCCCCTGATGATTTCAAGATTTTCTCCTTGCCTTGCAACAAACTGACCATGATGTGGACAGATGTTTAACTTTGGATTTGTTGAGATTTTTGTTTGTGTAGACCAATGTTTTTCAACAAATTTGGGATGTTTTTACCTTTTACCTCTCCAAATACTTTTTCTGGACCTTTATCTCTCTTACTTCCTTTCTGCACTCCCTTTACATGCATGTTGAAATTTATGATGGTGTCCCACAAGTCTCTGTGTCTTTATTTTTCTTTTTTCAATTGTCATACTTTAAAATGCCATTATAGCAGAACAGAAGCAGCCTAGCATAGAGGGAAAGAGCTTGACTGGGATCAAACTTTGTGAATTCAAGTCTACATACCACCATTTACTGACTGTGTGACCTTAGGCAATTTACTTGGTTTCTCTTTACCTCAAATTCCTCATCTATAAATTGGAAATACAAATAGTACTTACTCTATAGCATAGTTTGAGAATTAATTGAGATCATATGTATGAAGTGACTAGAACATAATCCGTCATAAAGGAAGCACTCAGTAACTCTTCGCTATTATTATCTCTGCTGAAGTAGGATTTTGTTTATCACCAACAGGTATAGTCAGGAATTAGTTTTGTGTCTGAAGCCTGAAATCTGGTGTAAAAGGGATAAGCCCCTTGTACATGACCCTTTCGGCAACCCTTTCTAATTTTTCCTCTGCTCCCTCAGTACCTCTGGGTTTCTCTATTGTTTTTTCCAATTTACATTATAGTCACATTATATTATACATTATACATTAATGCTCAGCTCACTTGGTAAAAACTTTAACATATGACACAGATTTTCCCGGCCCCCTGCTCTCTGGAAGGCCTGGACCTTGATTCTCATGCCTACAGGTGCTAGTTGTCATTGGGCTCCAACCCACACTAACAACTCATAATCACATCACTCTATGTATTAAATAACAAGCATTGTTTCTGTAGTAAAGGACCCACTCCTCTACCTTTCCAGCCCACTATACTGGACTGCTTGTATACGACTCTTAACATATTTGAACTCAAGTTTGTTCAAACTCCTTGAGACAGTGGATTTGGTCTGGGGTCACCCATCTCATGGAGTACAGACCAATAAACACACCAGCAGTCCAGGCTCCAGTTCTTCCTAGTCCTGGCCCTCTTCATCCTATTGGCTCATAGTCTTGAACATCTCCTTTACCATGAGTCACCACTTCCCAGTCGTGTTTCTGCGCTGACTGCGAAGTAGTTATGGCTATAATATTTGGTCAAATCAGAGTGTCAGTGGAATGATCTAGAAAGAAGTATTCTGAGAATTTCTAGTTAACTACTAACGTGGCATTGAGACAAACTCAGGTGAACTAAACAAATCGAATTTTCTAGTCCATTTGGTCAGTCTAGGCTAAGTCTGGGCAAAGATGAAGACAAAATTTTCCAGTGCTCTCTCTCCACTCTCCAAACCTGTATGCAACTCATATGTTTCCCAAAGAATGTGACTCTCAGAAGTTTTCCAATGACAACTAACGGCTCTTTGCACTTTACAGAGCACTTACACAAATATATTTCATCCAATCATCATAATAACCTTGTGATCTAGGTGAAGTCACATGATTATTCCCATTATACAGATAAGGAAACAAATTTGGAGTGCATAAAATTATTGAACTATTTTGGGTGCAGAACTGAGGTTACGAACTAATTTCTCTTGCTTTCAACTCAGTGAGCTTTTCAGAGTGTGTTTCATGAATCAGTAGTCCCATACGAATGCCGTAATTAATAAGTTTAGGAAATGGTGAAGATTTTGTCACAATAAAAATCTCCAGGAAACCCTAAAGTAAATAAATCTTGTTAAGTTTATTTTCCATAGTATTTCTCACACTTATCTAACCACAGAACCCCTCTTCTTTTCTAATAACTATTTACATGCCATAGAATTTTAGGAAATGTTGCTCTACACCAAGCTGCCTTACCAGAAAGTCACAGAAGGCCAAATTGAGTGAGCCTAGGGGATTCTTGGAGGGGCATACTGCTCTGAGCAACCTCCAGCCTTTTACCAAACACTTCCTCTATCAAACATGATCCCTGTCTGCAAGTGAAAAGGGACTCTGGTGACAGGAAAAGTGGACTATTAAGAAGAGGACAAGGAGCAAAAGCATACATGTATTTACTACAAGATCAGGATACTTCCTAAAGTGGCCCTAACTCAGTGTTTTTCAGAATGGAGTTTAAGGTAGCACATATGCATCAGAATAATCTAGGAAATCTTGTGACCATAAAGATTCCCAGACAACACTCAGAGCTGTTGAAACAGAATATCTGGGACTAGGGCCCAGGAATCTGCATTTTAATAAGCCTACAAGGTGATTTTGCCATGATTAGAATCTGAGAAGCACAGCCTAAGGTAGTCAACAACAGATGTGAGATACTTTTCCAATTAAATCAAAGTCACGAACCAAAGTGAAAATGATCTGAGATGTATCCAGTAGGGGACTATTTGGTTCCATGGTAAATAACCACATCTCAGTAAGACCAGCCTTCCTGGGGAAGACTATTCCATGGTCTATCAGATCTCTTCATTAGGGAACTTCCCTGGTATTCCATCTAAGTAGCTTTTCTTAATTTGATCCTATTACTCCCATGTTTTATACAAACCAAGTGCAGCAGTTATACTCAATAAACAAAAATGCAATATAAAGGCCATTTCAGGCTCATTTTTCCATCCAATTACTCTCAAGTGGCCATGTCTCTCAACAAAGTGAGGGTCAACCTAACTGCCCAAGGCAAGCTGAAGTCTCAAATCTTGATTTGGATGAGTAGTGCCATATTCAGAGTCAAGTGTGCAGCCATCAATGGCCCCATTCTTACAAACAGATGGCATTCTCACAGCTTCTCGGCCACATTACAAAAATTGGGACTCAGAGGGCTGTTCAAGATGGAAGCGCTTAAGGAAATTGGAATGTGACCATAACTACTGACTCAGTTATAAATGCTGTGATTTCTTGGCTTTGGGAAAGGAACCACAAACAGGATAACATCAGTACCATGACAATCAAATGGAATAAGCCAAAGCAGCAGGAGAGATTTGGATAGCACATCAGGAAATACCTGCTGACTATCTAGATTATTAGGAATGGCAACAAGCTGCCAAGATAGGCTGTATGGTATCTTTGAGGTCATTAAAAATAGAAATACAATCTTCCAAGATTTCCTGCCCAGGCACAATGGGGTGAACAAGATGGCTTTTTCAGATTAGAATAAAGATTTTAATGAGTATTCAGAAGATGTATTTAGAGAAGCGTTTTCTGTAGAACAGAAAAAGAGCTCTTTGGAAGAATAAATAATGCATTTAGAGATCATCTGAAAAATTTCATCAGATTTTCCTGGGAATACCTTGGTTTCAGAGTAACTGGGAAAGACTTCAGCAGATTGGTACACCTAAAATAATTAAAATAACTGTCTAAATCCGATACACTCCATCATCTCTACATGCACATACACATATTATATACATATGTATATACATGTGTGTGTATGGTTGGAGTCTGAAGGCTGCAACACTAGGAAGTTTCAGTCTGGAATACTTGGCAAGTTATTTGACCTAAAATTGCAATAATAATCAATAGTAATCCTGCCTAAATAATAATTCTTCGGAATCATCTCTGAAATAGCCCAGACGTCTGTTATTTTGAGGTCACATTTGTGTTGACCTGCTTAGATCCTGGGTGATAAAGAATGTGATCATTTCATATACCGTCAGGCTCACAGTTTCAGTCACAGAGAGAAGCTATGACTGGGAGAACCTGCAAAACATAGGCTCTCGATTTGGACTGCCTGAGTTCAAATTCCAGTTCCACTGCTTATTATCTGCAGAAGCCTGAACAATTTCTCAACCCTCCGAAGTCTCAGTTTTATCATATATGAAGTGAGAGAAATGCAATGATAAATACAACACTGGGATCAAATGAAGCCAGTAAAAATATTCATGTGAAACATTAAACGCACCAAATAAACATTCAATAGGTGATGTTAAAGTTGATCTTATTGTTAAGAACTATAAGTAAATCATGAGTCTCTTCACTCTAATTCTCCAGATAATCCCTGACATTGTATGATAAATTTGTGAGGAATCAGTCTGCAAAATAAAGCAGACCTTCAGGAATCATAAGAGAAATGCTTCTTTCATTTTCTGAAACTTCAGGCTTTCAAGAAACAAAAGAGATGAGGAATTATGTGCTGCTTATAGATTGTGGGAACCAAAAAACAGCAAAATTAAAGAGTAAGAACAGTAAGATGTTTGTGATCTGAAACAAAATTTGTCCAGTCAGGGCTTTAACCATCCAATACAAACTCCATACAGTTAATAAACCCTTATAAGGGAAGGCTGATGTTTTGTGAAATACATGGCTATTGGTGGCCCAGCCTCGAGGAACATAAGGGAGGACAAAGTGAATAACATTGAGTAATATAGCGTAGTGTGTTCAATTTATATATTCTAATACCAGAGATTCACCCCCAGCACAAGGTGCTTTTCTTTCAACACCTCCCATTCTAGGACTTCTTAACTCTATCAACTAACCCAAATCTGACACTTCCATTAGGGTTTACCTCTCCCCATAGCCATCCCAAGACATTTAGCTTAAAATACATTGGTCCTTACATGAACATTCACTCATTCATTCATTCAATACTGCTTGAGTGCCTACAAGCAAAATATAAAGCTATACTTAGAGCTGAGGTTGATGTATGTATGTATATGTGTGTGTGTGTGTGTGTGTGTGTGTGTGTGTGTGTTATATTCCCCCTTTCTTAGCTATATTTTCTGTTCCTAACAAGATAAAGATCCAGTGAAAGCTTTTAAAACAGAGCAACACAACCAAGTTAATTTAGGGGAAGGAAAGAATGCAATGACTGGGTTGAGTGAGTACATGGCACACTAGCCTGTCTGCAAGAGATGTCTGTCTCTAGACAGGGTTAAAGTAGGGAGGAAAGCACACTTCATAGGGAGGAATGCAACTTCAACTTTCTCCTCAGAATCTCTTTGTGATGAGTTCATGATAAATTCAGTTGGATGAACACATGAATTAATTAAATAGAGCCTATTTAACCCTCATTCAGGAAAATGGGCATACCAGGTCCTGGCTCAAGGTTACTGAGGCCTTCCAGGATGAAGTACTTGACAGAATCCAGTCACAGTACCAATTCTAAACTGCACGTTAAATAAGCATAATAAAGATGTGAGTTTGGAGGCAAATGGCCAGCAGGAGGTTACTTTTCTGGAATGGCATGTGAGGTGGGGAGGAGGGGAAAGGAGGAGAAGCAGTAGGGAGGGAAAACAGCCCCCTCCTTCCCCTCTTACCCATCAGGCTTCTGGTTTACTAAAACTCAAACAGACCTTTGTTTTCTTTCCTGGGCCAGTATGAATGGCAGTAATTATCCACTCGAGTCACGAGGCAGTGCTGGCTCCCATCTCCTTTGCAATTTTGAGCAGCGTGTGTGCATGTGTTTACCCACTACTACTGAGGGGTAGAAAATAGATTACAATTACATTCTGGCTGGCTTTTGAAGACTTGATAGACAGCTGGAAAGAAACCTTTCCTGCAGCTGGCAGGATGAGAGGGTGGCCAAGAGGCGGGCATGGAGAGAGGAAGAGAGGCCTTGTCAGGAGAGGAGGAAACAATGGACTCAGTACATTCTCAGAGGAGTATTTTTTAAAAGATTAGGGTTGCTAATATTAAAAATGAGTCTGGGGTCCAGGTGGCTAGTTGCACGTATGTGGGAAGTAGGTCCCTTTCAGGAACATTCTGAGTGTTCATTTCCAAAGATGCTGTCACTGGATCACACAGCAGGAAGACCAGACTTGGACAAGGCTGGTCCTGAGGGTGGGTGCAGCCCACACTCTGAGCCAAAGGGCTCAGCTGGACATTTCTCCCTCTGCATCCAGAATCACTTTTCTAGGTTACAACTGATACGATTCTCCAAGAGGTTAGGTGAGATGATTTTTATTCCCTTCCACTCCAAACCAAGTTGTTTGTTTTTTTTTTTTAGTATTGGGGTGGGAGGAAGAGAGTGGGGAAGCCTCAGTTACTTCCTGAGCACTAAATGCCCAGATACTGGAGAACAGGGAAGCCTGGCATGCTGTATGCAGTCCATGGAGTAGAAAAGAGTCAGACATGGCTTAGTGACTGAACAACAACAAAGGCTATATGTGTTATCTACCCAGCCCATGTAATCCCAACCACTCCACTGAGAGTGAAAGGTCAGAACTCTTATTCTATAGGGGAGGAAAGTGAAGTTCAGAGAGGTGAAGCACAAGGATGTTCAGGGACAGAGTGGGCAGCCCCATCAGGGTCATTTCAAAGTTAGTCTTCCAGCTCAGGGCAATACTGAGCCTTTATCTGGTTGGTCACAGGGCCCACAGTGCTCTGTGGTTTTTCTGAAACATTATCTCCCAGGCTATAGAACCTATTAAAGGTTGATAGGGTGAACTTCCAGAGACAACAATGGCACCCCATTCCAGTACTCTTGCCTGGAAAATCTCATGGACGGAGGAGCCTGGTAGGGTGCAGTCCATGGGGTCGCTAAGGGTCGGGCACGACTGAGCGACTTCACTTTCACTTTTCACTTTCATGCATTGGAGAAGGAAATGGCAGCCCACTCCAGTGTTCTTGCCTGGAGAATCCCAGGGACGGGGGAGCCTGGTGGGCTGCCATCTATGGGGTCGCACAGAGTCGGACACGACTGAAGCGACTTAGCAGCAGGGTGAACTTCTCACACTGTTATTGAGGAATTGTTGGTCAGAGTGTGGGACACAGGAACAGGCAGGTACAGACCAGAAGAGAATAAGGTTCCACACCCCAGGTCTGGTTCTGAGAAAAGAGCTTATGGCTGGGGCGTGGAAAGACAAGGATGGGAACTGCAGGAGGAAGAGTACAGGGGACAGTCCTGAGTAGGGCAGGTCTCTGGAAAGAACGGCAAGGCTGAACTGCAAAGACAAACTCAGCCCACTTTCTAGCCTGCCTTGGCCAGGGTCTTGTCTGTGGTCCCACACACATCCACCCTAGACCACACGAGCAATCCTGTCCCTACAACTTGGAGAACTTTCATGTAAGTGGCCACTATGACCTCACTCTCAAAAGGTCATCACAAGGGAGGTCTTTTAAATATATGAAGACCACAGATATATCTTAGTTGGAGCTGGTTCAATGAGTCAGAGAGCCTCAAACAAACCCGAGTCTCCAGAAATAAAGGTATAAGAATTGTCATACATTCCTTAGATTACAGGAGACCTTGTTAGTCTTCCTTAATCTGCCTGGAGTATCTCCTAATAGAATTGCACCTTAAGCCTCCTACTTATAAAAATAAGTGATTAAAATGAAAATTTAAAATATCCTGCTTTGGCACAGCTGGCCCATGCCTGACCTTTCTCCTGACACACTGTAGGGTGTGCCGGATGCACTTTATAGATCAAATGAGCAAGATGTGAGGTTTCATTTAGGGCCTGAATGAGAACTATTTATTCTTGTTTCCAGCTTCCTTTGGATAAGAACAGATAGATTTGAATCACTGAAGAGTGTGGCTAAGGGGAATGAAGGGGAAGGACACATACCTCTTCACTTACTAGTGGTTATCCTCTAGGCTAAATGCAATGTATCTATGGTATTTTATCTAATCATTTCTATGACTGAAATGCATGTCAAAGCAAGAGAGGCAGATCAAATTAGGCATCAAGGATGCAGCAGAAGTATAGTAGAGGTTTCATTTTTAATTTATAAAAATTAAAATATTATGCAATATTTTGTTTTTATTATAACTTAAAAACTACCTATGTGGGAAATAAGAATGTCAATTAGTGGGAACAGTGGAGGGGGCAATGCTAATATATTTGTTACTCTTTTTAATTGTGCTTTTAGATACTCAGTAGTCTAGGTTCTGCAATTCCATAGTTGGTTAAGAAAATAAATACAATGGTTACATCAAAAATGAAATATGGATAGCACTTCAATGTATAGTTTACATACATTTGCCGATATGTGGGTATAAAATCCCCACTCCACGTAAGGTACTGGGGAACTCACCAGCTTTAAGGGTAACTAGAATTCAGACAATAATTGTAGGTGAAAATGGACCCCAAATTTCAGGTAGACATGATTTCCCTGGCTGACAGATGGAAGTGATTTTGGCAGGCCTCTAATCTCCAGGGAAGGTGGTTAGCACAGTGGTCTGCATAGACCACCTGGAGTGCCAAGTAAATATTCAGAAAACCTGCTTTATCCTTAGCTAATGGCAAAAATAAACATTTCCACATTTTCCCATCAGCCTTCTATGCAGCGTTTGCCTTGATAGCATTTTGCTTATTGGTTTAGATCAAAATTAGATCACACTTTAAAAACTGGTTTACTAACCACCTCCTTTGTCAATGGGATTGGAACTCTTCCCTAAATGTGAGACAACACTTATCCACATTTGGTCAGGGATTTCTTTGTTCAGTAACACACTTACCAGGCATGGTAAGCTCCTACCGAAGGCAAAGTGAAAGAAGAAAGTGAAGTCGCTCAGTCGTGTCCAACTCTTTGCAACCCCATGGACTGTAGCCTGCACCAAATTCCTCCGTCCATGGGATTTTCAAGGCAAGAGTGCTGGAGTGGATTGCCATTTCCTTCTCCAGGGGATCTTCCCGACCCCGGAATCGAACCCAGGTCTCCCGCATTGCAGGTAGACGCTTTACCATCTGAGACACCAGGGCAAGGGGTCATTAAATAACAGAGGTGCCACTCTTGCACTCCAACTGCCTACAGATTAACCACAGGTAAGTAAATAAGCCATTACAAAATGCTGTCCAGGGGTCCCAGCTGGATGAGTCAGAGAAGGATGCTGTGTCAAATTTTGACTCCCTGCTATCACTTCATCCTATCCCAGACTGGTTTCAAAGGTAATTAGCATCATGAAATCACAGCAAACCCTAACTACTCCCAGAAACACTTGTGACTGTGAAAAAAAAATGAAAACATTAAAAAAAAATGTGCATCTTAAGACACTTGTTATGTGAGTGATAGAAAGGATAGAGAAGAAGGTATGCAAAGGAATGAAACACCCTTAGCTGAAAGAAAAAGATAATTATGTGCCAGAAGAATATTGAAAAATAAGAACAAAGTTAGGAGACTCATACTTTCAGGTTTCAAAACTTACTACAAAGCAATGATAAAACAGTGTGGTACTGGCATAAGGACAGATACACAGGCAAAAGAAATAGAATAATAAACCCATAGATCTATGGCTGATTGATTTTCAACAAGGGTGCCAAGACCATTCAATGGGGAAAGAACAGTCTCTTCCACAAATAAGGCTGAGACAAATATCCACATGCAAAAATAATGAAGTTAGACCCATACGTCATAACATATACAAAAATTAACAAATGAATGCACAGTCTAAATTTAAGAACTAAAACCATAAAGCTCTCAGAAGGAAACAAAGAAGTAAATACTCATGACCTTGGAATTGGCAATGGATTCTTAGATATGACACTACAAGCACAATCAACAAAAGGAAATAATACATGAATTGTGCTTTGAAGGACATCATCAACAAAGTAAAAACACAACCTACAGAATGGGAAGAAATATTTCCAACTTATATACCACATAAGGACCTAGTATCCAGAATATATATAATTTTAAAATCTCTTACAACTCAACAATAAAAAGATAAACAGGTAAAAGATCGGAAAAGGTATTGAATAGACATTTTCCCAAAGAAAATATACAAACAGCCACCAACCACATGAAAATAAGTTCAACATCACTCAGTTCAGTTCAGTCGCTCAGTCATGTCCGACTCTTTGTGACCCCATGAATCGCAGCACGCCAGGCCTCCCTGTCCATCACCAACTCCCGGAGTTCACTCAAACTTACATCCATCGAGTCAGTGATGCCATCCAGCCATCTCATCCTCTGTCGTCCCCTTCTCCTCCTGCCCCCAATCCTCCCAGCATCAGAGTCTTTTCCAATGAGTCAGCTCTTCATATGAGGTGGCCAAGTACTGGAGTTTCAGCTTTAGCATCATTCCTTCCAAAGAAATCCCAGGGCTGATCTCCTTTAGAATGGACTGGTTGGATCTCCTTGCAGTCCAAGGGACTCTCAAGAATCTTCTCCAACACCACAGTTCAAAAGCATCAATTCTTCGTCACTCAGCCTTCTTCACAGTCCAACTCTCACATCCGTACATGACCACTGGAAAAACCATAGCCTTGACTAGATGGACCTTTATTGGCAAAGTAATGTATCAACATCATTCAGTTCAGTTCAGTTCAGTCTCTCAGTTATGTCCGACTCTTTGTGACCCCATGAATCGCAGCACGCCAGGCCTCCCTGTCCATCACCAACTCCCGGAGTTCACTCAAACTTACATCCATCGAGTCAGTGATGCCATCCAGCCATCTCATCCTCTGTCGTCCCCTTCTCCTCCTGCCCCCAATCCTCCCAGCATCAGAGTCTTTTCCAATGAGTCAGCTCTTCATATGAGGTGGCCAAGTACTGGAGTTTCAGCTTTAGCCTCATTCCTTCCAAAGAAATCCCAGGGCTGAGCTCCTTCAGAATGGACTGGTTGGATCTCCTTGCAGTCCAAGGGACTCTCAAGAGTCTTCTCCAACACCACACTTCAAAAGCATCAATTCTTCGGCACTCAGCTTTCTTCACAGTCCAATTCTCACATCCATACATGATCACTGGAAAAACCATAGCCTTGACTAGACAGACCTTTGTTGGCAAAGTAATGTCTCTGCTTTTGAACATTCTATCTAGGTTGCTCATAACTTTCCTTCCAAGGAGTAAGCGTCTTTTAATTTAATGGCTGCAGTCACCATCTGCAGTGATTTTGGAGCCCAGAAAAATAAAGTCTGACACTGTTTCCACTGTTTCCCCATCTATTTCCCATGAAGTGATGGGACCGGATGGCATGATCTTCGTTTTCTGAATGTTGAGCTTTAAGCCAACTTTTTCGCTCTCCACTTTAACTTTCATCAAGAGGCTTTTTAGTTCCTCTTCACTTTCTGCCATAAAGGTGGTGTCATCTGCATATCTGAGGTTATTGAGATTTCTCCCGGCAATCTTGATTCCAGCTTGTGCTTCTTCCAGTCCAGCGTTTCTCATGATGTACTCTGCATTTAAGTTAAATAAGCAGGGTGACAATATACAGCCTTGACGTACTCCTTTTCCTATTTGGAACCAGTCTGTTGTTCCATGTCCAGTTCTAACTGTTGCTTCCTGACCTGCATACAGATTTCTCAAGAGGCAGATCAGGTGGTCTGGTATTCCCATCTCTTTCAGAATTTTCCACAGTTTATGAAAATGCAAGTCATAACCCCATTAGGTACCACTGCTGCTGCTGCTGCTAAGTCACTTCAATCGTGTCCGACTCTGTGCAACCCCACAGACGGAAGCCCACCAGGCTCCACCTGGGAATCCACCTGGGATTCTCCAGGCAAGAACACTGGAGTGGGTTGCCATTTCCTTCTCCAATGCACGAAAGTGAAAAGTGAAAGTGAAGTCGCTCAGTCGTGTCCGACTCTTCGAGACCCCATGGACTGCAGCCTACCAGGCTCCTCTGTCCGTGGGATTTTACAAGCAAGAGTGCTGGAGTGGGGTGCCAGATGGTTATAATACTTTTAAAATACTAAGTAACAAGTATTAGAGGGGATGTTGGGAAACTACAGGCATGTTGTTGTGTTGTGCTAAGTCGCTTCACTTGTATCCAACTCTTCATGACCTCATGGATTACAGCCTGCCTGGCTCCTCTGTCCATGGGATTCTCCAGGCAAGAACACTGGAGTGAGTTGCCATTTTCTCCTCGAGGGCATCTTCCCGACCCAGGGATCAAACCTGTGTCTCTTATGTCTCCTGCTTTGGCAGGTGGGTTCTTTACCACTAGCGCCACCTGGGAAGCCTTATTTTTTTTTCACTTTGCAGATTTTCTTTTAAACAAATTGAAAGTTTGTGGCAACCCTGCACTTTTCCAATGATATTTGCTCAATTTGTGTCTCTGTGTCACATTTTGGTAATTTTCACAATATTTCAAAGTTTCTCATTATTACTGTTATGGTGAACTGCGATCCGTGGTCTTTGATGCTATTATACAACTGCAATTGTTTTAAGGCATGATAAACCACGTCCACATAAAATGATGAACTTAATCCGTAACTGTTGTGTGTGTCCTGACTACTCTATCAACTAGCCATCCTCTCCCTCTCCTTGGCCCCCTCTATTCCCTGAAACACAACAATATTGAGATTAGGTCAATTAATAACCCTACAGTGGCCTCTAAGTGTTCAAGTGAAAGGAAGAGTTGTATGTCTCTCATTTGAAATCAAAAGCTAGAAATGTTTAAGCCTAGTGAGGAAGGTACGTGGAAAGCTGAGCTAGGCCAAAGGCTAGGCCTCATATGCCAAATGGTTACCCAGGTTATGGATGCAAAGGAAAAGTTCTTGAAGAAAGTTAAACGTGCTACTCCAGTGAGCATTTGAACGATAAGAAAGTGAAATAGCCTTATTGCTGATATGGAGAGTTTGACTGGTCTGGTTAAAAGATCAAACCAACTACAACATTTCCTTAAGCCCAAGCCTGATTCAGAGCAAGGACAAATCTCTTCAATTCTGTGAAGGCTGAGAGAGGTAAGGAAACTGCAGAAGAAAAGCTTGAAGCTAGCAGATGTTGGTTCATAAGGTTTAAGGAAGAGCCATCTCCATAACCACACGTGCAGGGTAAAGCAGCAAGTGCAGATAGACATAGAAGCTGCAGCGAGTTATCCACAGGATCTCGCTGAGAGAATCACTGAAGGTGGCTACACTAAACAATAGATTTTCAATGTAGATGAATCAGCCTTCTAGTGGAAGAAGATGCCCTCCAGGACTTTCATAGCTAGAGAAGGCTTTCATGGCTGGATGTTGCCTCTAACACATTTGAATTTGTGTTCCCGTCTAAAAGAACTAGTTTATTTGGTTGGCTTTTGGTGTTGTCTTTCTTGGAGGTTGTGGAAAAGAGGAGTGTGATAACCTAATCGAGAAAGGTCTAAAGGAAAGTGAGAAGGGATCATTAACCATAATACAGAATTAAGCTGGTATTTTTAATGCATCAAAGAATAAAAGGATTCTCGAGAGAAAGGTGAGAACTGAAATCAAGTTGAGTGTCTAAACCCAGACTCTTGGATTCTAAAGCCCAGAGACTCATACCCACAACTAGAGGATGCCCTGCACTAAAGACCCTATTTGAGATCAAGAAGAAGGAAGCATGATCTTACACAAGTCAACATTGTTGTGGGAGCAGTGATTTTTACACTTCCACTGATGCAAGTCTTGGCATGGAGAGTGTGCTCTATTCCCACCAGGCCCAGGGAGACGCCTTTGTGCCGACACAGAGAAGAGAGGTAGTCATGTCTCACCCTCAGCAACACGGCTACAAAAATAATTACAGGAGGCAATGGCTTCTTTGATTTCTGCTTTCAGGTTTCTGAATGCCAGAAAGGCCTCCAAAGGGCACTGCCTACAGCAATTACAGCATCCCCTTGCAATGTTGCTGGAATAGAACATTCACGCTTTCTCAGAAGCGGAGAATAGTCTATTATTACTGAGTGTTCTGAGACAATGGGGTTCAACAGGGCAAACAAAAGACTGGAAATAGGAAGCCAGTACATTCAAAGCATTGCCTTAGCCATTTGCTCAATAAATATCTATTGAGTACTTACTATGAGCCAGAACAAGCACATAAGAGAATGACTTCCCACATTTAGCTAAGACAAACCATTCCCTCCACCTGTGACGCAAAGTGTCTTGCCCTAACACTTAAAGGCTGTATGGGGGGATGGGAAGCCTAAATTCAAAGACTTGAATCTGACAGCTTTAGAGAGTCATACATACCACTGATATGCAATGAATTCTCTATCATATTGATAATAGGAAGAAAGGTACCTTGGGAAGAACAACGACCCACTGAACAGATCATTTTCATTTTCTCACATTAAAGGCATAATTCACCATCTGTTTCTGAGCACCCTATTCTGTAGTGAAAGTATATATGCCTTTTCAAGTCAGTGGTCAAGAAGAAAGCAATGTCATGATCAACCTAAAGTAAAAGACCTGGTAAATCACAGGGACTTTGAAATGGAAAAAAAATTCTGTGAATGAATGAGTATAAAATAAATGTTTTCCCATTTCCTTTTGCCTGAGAACACACAGAGCTACTTGCAAAAAATAAAATACGTAATAATTAAAAAAAAACAGTATTTTAAAATAGGTTATTCAAATGTACAAAATGTACGTGGGTACCTAATGACTCTTCATGTAGTAAGACGACATCACAGACCCAACCTGAGAAAAACCTGGATTATTCGTTTTCCCCCAAATGATCACCACACTGTCACTTGGTATCCAGACATGCAACGGCAGGTGGGCTAATGTGGGGTCAGAACTACAGAAGTCCTCTCTTCTCAAATGAGGACCAAATCCCTGGCCCTGGGGTCATGAATGTAATGCTCCAGCCAACTTGATAAGGATATTTGGAAAATAACAAGCCAAACTAATGGCCAGTAACTAGTCACTGTGTGATAACCTGTATTTCCAAGGTTAGACTGAATTTAAACTTCTCCACAACACTACACCCACCCACACACACTTAAACCATGAATGTATATCCACGGAGTTCATAAAATAATGAAGAAAACCTTCACATAGCTCTGACTTGAAGTTCTAACTACTGTGGAAGCATGCCCAAAACAGTCATGTGAAACAACAAAATAAAAATATTCTGTGATACTTTTCCTATTGAGGGTGAGATCTATGCTCCTATTAAGTAGTGGGATCAGTACCCTAACCCCTTGAATCTGGGCCAGTTCTATGACTGCTCTGATCAACAAACTCTTGCAAAAGTGATGTAGTACCAGTTTCGGAAACCAGACCTTAAAAGAATGGCAGGCTTCACTTCCTGTAGAGACTTGAACAGCCATGCAATCTAACAACCCTGATGGAGAGATCATGTTCCTAAGGAGAGGGGTTCAGTTGAGCCCAGGCTTCCAGACATTTCCACCAAGGCACAAGCCATGCAAGTGAAGCCATCTTGGACCTACAGACGGGACCAAAAACCAGCAGAATACCACTGGGTGACCTCAGGTTGTGTTAGAGTTAAATGAAAGAATCACTCATCTGAACTCTGCCCACAATTCTAACCCCAAATCTTGAAAAGTAATAAAATGTTTGGTTTTTCTAACCCATGAAGGTTTGGGATAATTTGTCACACAGCAACAAATATGTAAAACAAAAGCTTACAGGATCTTGGAGCTGTGACTACTTGAGTGAAGGGCATAGGGAAAAGTTTCCTAGGAAGGTATTAATTAGTAGACAGAGGGAAGCCTGTATCTCTTTCCCTCCATTATTACTGAAGACTTGATATAACGCTTGGTGACAAGGTTAGGAAACTAGAAGTACAAGGGTTGGATAAGGACTAAATAAAGGAAACCACTTCTTACAGTAACACTGCTGCAGCCTAACATGAATAGTTTCTGGAAGAGTATAAGTGGAAAATAGCCAGAAATATTTTGGGGGAAAAAGTGAGGATTCATACTGCCAGCTAAAAAAAATATACCTTCAAGTAATGAAAACAGTATGGTACTGTTTTAAACACAGAATAGAAAGGGCAGAAACAGACCCATGTATATGTGCTTTTGAGTGTGGGATAAATAGGATGAACCATCCTTCATAGTGGTAAAGAATGGAGGCTGTGTCCTACAGTATTAAGACCACAGGTTATTTGTATTTAATAAATCTAATTACATTCCTACTTGAATTAATCATAAGTTCCAGATGGACTAAAAATCTAAATAGTTCTATTATTTAAATTATTGTTGCTTTGTTGTTGTTCAGTCGCTAAGTCATGTCCAATTCTTTGGGACTCCCTGGACTGTAGCATGCCATGCTCCTCTGTCCTCCACTATCTCCTGGAGTTTGCTCAAATTCATGTCCATCAAGTCAGTGATGTTATCTAACCATCTCATCCTCTGGGGTCCTCTTCTCCTTTTGTCTTCAATCTTTCCCAGCATCAGGGTCTTTCCCAATAAGTCAGCTCTTTGCATCAGGTGGCCAAAGTATTAGAGCTTCAGCTTCAGCATCCCTCCTTCCAATGAATATTTCTTTAGGATTGATTGGTTTGATCTTCTTGCTGTTCAAGAGACTCTCAAGAGTCTTCTCCAGCATCACAATTCGAAAGCATCAATTCTTCAGCCCTCTGTCTTCTTTATAGTTCAACTCTCACATCTATACATGACTACTGGAAAAACCATAGATTTGACTAGACGGACTTCTGTTGGTAAAGTAATGTCTCTGCTTTTTAATATGCTGTCTAAAAGTTTGGCATACATTTCCTTCCAAGGAGCAGGCATCTTTTAATTTCATGGCTGCAGTCACCATCTGCAGTGATTTTGAAGCCCAAGAAAATAAAATGTCACTGTTTCCACTTTTCCCCCTTTTATCTGCCATGAATTAGTGGGTGGGATCAGATGCCATGATCTTAGTTTTTCGAATGTTGAGCTTCAAGCCAGTTTTTTCACTCTCCTCTTTCACCCTCATCAAGAGGCTCTCAGTTCCTCTTCACTTTCTGCCATTAGACTGGTATCATCTGTACAAAGATCATGGCATCCGGTCCCACCACTTCATGGGAAATAGATGGGGAAACAGTGGAAACAGTGTCAGACATTATTTTTCTGGGCTCCAAAATCACTACAGATGGTGACTGCAGCCATAAAATTAAAAGATGCTTACTCCTTGGAAGGAAAGTTATGACCAACCTAGATAGCATATTCAAAAGCAGAGACATTACTTTGCCAACAAAGGTCTGTCTAGTCAAGGCTATGGTTTTTCCTGTGGTCATGTATGGATGTGAGAGTTGGACTGTGAAGAAGGCTGAGCACCGAAGAATTGATGCTTTTGAACTGTGGTGTTGGAGAAGACTCTTGAGAGTCCCTTGGACTGCAAGGAGATCCAACCAGTCCATTCTGAAGCAGATCAGCCCTGGGATTTCTTTGGAAGGAATGAGGCTAAAGCTGAAACTCCAATACTTTGGCCACCTCATGCGAAGAGTTGACTCATTGGAAAAGACTCTGATGCTGGGAGGGATTGGGGGCAGGAGAAGAAGGGGACGACAGAGGATGAGATGGTTGGATGGTATCACTGACTTGATGGACGTGAGTCTCAGTGAACTCCAGGAGTTGGTGATGGACAGGGAGGCCTGGTGTGCTGCGATTCATGGGGTCGCAAAGAGTTGGACACGACTGAGCGACTGATCTGATCTATCTGATCTGACCTGTACACCTGAGGTTGTCGATATTTCTCCTGTAAATCTTGATTCCAACTTGTGATCCATCTAACCTGGCATTTCCATGACGTACTCTGCATATAAGTTAAAAGGCAAGGTGACAATATACAGCCTCGTCACACTCCTTTCCTCGTTTTGAACCAGTCCATTGCTCCACGTCCCGTTCTAACTGTTGCTTCTTGACTTGCATACAGGTTTTTCAGGAGACAGGTAAGGTGGTCTGGAATTTCCATCTCTTTAAGAAGCGTCCACAGTTTATTGTGATCCACACAGACAAAGGCTTTATTGTAGCCAATGAAGCAGAAGTAGGTGTTTTTCTGGAACCCCCTTGCTTTCTCCATGATTCAGTGAGTGCTGGCAATTCGATCTCTGGTTCCTCTGCCTCTTTGAAACCCAACTTATACAACTGGAAGTTCTTGGTTCACATATTACTGAAGCCTAACTTCAAGGATTTTGAACATAACCTTACTAGCATGTAAATGAATGTAATTGTACAGTAGTCTGAACATTCTTTGAAATTGTCCTTCTTTAGACTTGGAATGAAAACATTCTTTGAAATTGCCCTTCTTTAGGCTTGGAATGAAAACTCTTTTCCAGTCCTATGGCTATTGCTGAGTTTTCCAAATTTTCTAACATATTGATTGTAGCACTTTAATAGTATCATCTTTTAGGATTTGAAATAGTTCAGCTGGAATACCATCACTTCCACTAGGTTTGTTTGCAGTAATGCTTCCTAAAGCCACTTGACTTCACACTCCAAGATGTCTGGCTCTAGGTGAGTGACCACACCATCATGGTTATCTGGGTCATTAAGACCTTTCTTGTATGGTTCTTCTCTGTATTCTTGCCACCTCTTCTTAATCTCTTCTGTGTCTGTTAGTTCCTTGCCAATTCTGTCCTTTTTCATGCCCATCCTTGCATGAAATGTTCCCTTGATATTTCCAATTTTCTTGAAGAGATCTCTAGTCTTTCCCATTCTACTGTTTTCCTCTATTTCTTTGCATTGTTCATTTAAGAAAGCCTTCTAATCTCTCCTTGCTATTCTCTGGAATTCTGCATTCAGTTGAGTATATCTTTCCCTTTCTCTTTTGCCTTTCACTTCTCTTTTTTTCCTCAGATTTTTGTAAAGCCTCCTCACACAACCACTTTGTCTTCTTGCATTTCTTTTTTGGGGGGGATGGTTTTGGTAACTGCCTCCTGTACAATGTCATGAACCTTCATCCATAGTTCTTAAGACACTCTGTCTACCAGATCTAATCTCCTGAATCTATTCATCACTTCCACTGTATAATCATAAGGTATTTGATTTACATCATACCTGAATGGCCAGGGCTTCCCAGGTGGCTCAATAGTAAAGAATCCATCTGCCAATGAAGGAGAACAGGTCCAATCCCTGGGTTGGGAAGATCTCCTGGAGAAGGAAATGGCAACCCACTCCAGTATTATTGTCTGAGAAATCCCATAGATAGAGGAGCCTGGCAGGCTGTAGTCCATGGGGTTGCAAGAGTCAGACATGATTTAGCAACTAAACCACCATGGCCATACTTGAATGGTCTAATGGTTTTCCCTACTTTCTTCATTTTAAGCCTGAATTTTGCAATTAAGGAGATCACAATCCGAGCTACACAGTAAGCGCCAGGTCTTGTTTTTGCTGACTGTATAGAGCTTCTCCATCTTTGGCTGCAAAGAACATAATCAATCTGATTTCAGTATTAACCATCTGGTGATGTCCATGTGTAGAGTCATCTCTTGGATTGTTGAAAAGGGTGTATGCTATGACCAGTGTGTTCTCTTGACAAAACTCCACCCTCTACCTGCTTCATTTTGTATTTCAAGGCCAAACTTGCCTGGTATGCTGCGTATCTCCTTATTTCCTACTCTTACATTCCAATCTCCTATGATGAAAAGAACATCTTTTTTTGATGTTAGTTCTAGGTGTTGTAGGTCTTCAAAGAACCAGCCAGCCTCAGCTTCTTCAGTACCAGTGGTTGGGGCATAGACTTGGATTACTGTGATGTTGAAAGGTTTGCCTTGGAAATGAACCAGGATCATTCTGTTGTTTTTGAGGTTGCACCCAAGTACTGCATTTCAAACTCTTCTGTTGACTATAAGGCTATTCCATTTCTTCTAAGGGATTGTTTCCAACAGTAGTAGATATAATGGTCATCTGAATTAAATTCACCCACACCCATCCATTTTAGTTCACTGATTCCTAACAAGATGTCGATGTTCAATCTTGCCATCTCCCACTTGACCACATCCAATTTACCTTGATTCATGGACCTAACATTCCAGGTTCCTACGCAACATTGTTCTTTACAGCATCGGACTTTACTTTCGCCACCAGACACATCTAACTGAGTGTTGTTTCCACTTTGGCCTAGCTGCTTCATTCTTTCTGAGTTATTAGTAATTGCCCTCCACTCTTTCCCAGTAGGATATTGGATACCTTCTAACCTGGGGGGATTCATCTCCCAGCATCATATCCTTTTGCCTTTTCATACTGTTCACGAGGTGCTCACCACAAGAACACTGGAGCGGGTTGCCACTTCCTCCTTCAAGGGACTACATTTTGTCAGAATTCTTCACTATGACCCGTCATCTTGGGTGGCTCTGAACAGCAAGGTTCATAGCTTCATTTAGTTACACAAGCCCCTTTACCACAACAAGGCTGTAACCCATGAAGAAGATTATCTAAATACAAGACCCTACATTTTAAAAGTAAAGAATACTTTTAAAATCTTGAGATAGGAAAGAGCTTCAGGAGCATGATATAAAATTTAAAGCCATCAATGAAAAACTTGACAGATTAAACTAAAAGTAAAACTAAAATAAAACTAAAAGTAAAATTTCAAATTCTATACAGAAAAAGATACATCAAGCAAAATTAGAAATACAAAAGAAACCTTGGGGAAAAAATACCTGTGATATATGAGTCAAAGGGTTAATACCCATAATATATTATAAATATATACAAATTTATAAGAAAATATAAAAATCCCAGTACAAAACTGGATGAAAAACATCAACAAGCAATTCACTTCAATGGAGTGCAAGTGGCCAAAATCATCCAGAAATATGTTCAAACCTACCAATAATCAGAGTAGTGAAAATGAAGAAATAATTTTACCCACCATGTCGATAAGAATTTTGATGATTAACAATATCCAGTATTAATAAAATGTAGGGAGACGGGTATACTCACACTGTCAGAGGAAAATATAAATGGACATAGCCATCTTTTAAAACAACATGGCAATATGTGTTAATATTAAAAATAAATATATCTTTTGAGTCACAGGCTCCACTTTCTATTATCTATCTCACAGAAATACAGTTACACAAATATACACATGATGATATTCACAGAGACCTGGTCTATAAGAGCAACAAAAAAGAGAAACATCCAAAATGCTCATCTATAAAGGAAGTGTTAAATACTTCTATACTACAGAATACAACATAGTCATTTTAAAAGAATAGGTCGATCTATGCAAGACCTAACAAGGAAAGTTATCCCTGAGGAAATTGCTAAGTGAAAAAAACAGTAAAATACAAATGGTATGATCACATTTTGATAAAAAGGCAAATTGACAAGAGTGTGTTTGTGTATAAATATACGTTAGTATGTGCACAATAAAAATCTAGTGGTGCACAAACACACACATATATACATATATACACCAGAAAAGATAATGTCTGAGATTATATAAAACAAGCTACCTCTAATAGATTTAAATATTTTGTATATCACAATCTTTTTAAAAAAAGGACCTAAATCACAACCCTTTTATGATAGAAAAACCAAACAATACAGTGACCAAAAAAGGTTTAGTATTGGGTCAAACCATCTTCTCTTTGTAATTGCATTGTGACACCAAAACTACCTTCATCCTTGTCTCATAGTCAATACCTCCACATTTCAGCTCTTTCTCAGAAAATATGTTCAACATCTGAGAGATTAGCATTTAACTGTTGTGTTTGTAGGACCCATTCTCTAAAGCAGTGATCTCAATGAGGAAAAGTGAAAAATTTAACATGACACATGCCTCATGCACTCCAGATAATTCCCTTCCCCCCGCCATGGGCTTTTACTAGTATGAACTTCACTACTACAGAAAGTACCTTCTGTTAATAATAGTGTATGTTATGCCTCTCAGGAATTTGGGATCAACTGCTCAAAGAACTAGTTATTTAGTCTCCTTGAAATCGCATGCTGAAATTGGGGCTGATAGATGGGCTTCCCTGATAGCTCAATTGGTAAAGAATCCACCTGTAATGCAGGAGACCCCAGTTCAACTCCTGGATTGGGAAGATCCACTGGACAAGGGATAGGCTACTCACTCCAATATTGCTGGGCTTCCCTTGTGGCTCAGTCAGTAAAGAATCTGTCTGCAACATGGGAGACCTGGGTTTGATTCTTGAGTTGGGAAGATCCCCTGGAGAAGAGAAAGGCTATCCACTCCAGTATTCTTGCCTGGAGCCATCGACAAAGGAGCCTGGCAGGCTTCAGTTGATGGGGTCGCAAGAGTCAGACAAGACTTAGCAACTAAACCACCACCACCACCCAAAATATAGGAAGTACTCTTTATTTAGATTATACAGTCCCAAATACAGTTAACATTTAAACTGTGGAAAACAGATAACTAATTCCGCCTTTATTTAAGATAAGTACCTTCCTTTCCATATAATGGTTATTTTTCCTCTTAAAACTCTTCCTAACATTAACTAACATTTATATATTAACTCTAAGAGAAAATACCATGTGAAGTAAGAGCAAAAGAAATACAAAACCACATACAAAATAAGAACACTATTCACACAATTTCAACTTCAACTGTTATTACTCATTGTGCCTATTCCTTTTTTAAAGTCAGAAGTCTCACTGATCTCATTGTCTGTGGCAGCATTGTAGGTTAGAAGGACTCCAAGAGCTGCTGAAGGATACATCCAGCTTGGTGGGAAGGCTTGCCAACGCTTCTTCCCACACTGCAGTCTTGCTTCAGGGCTTCAGAGAAGTATCCAAAGCTCACAAACACCTATCTACTTAGAAGTTCCCAGTAAGGCTTTAATTTGCCTCCTGCTGCTGGCTCTAATTATCTAGCCAGTGCCTGAGAGGGAAAATCCAGGCTCCTGCTTCTACTCAGCCCAAGTGGTGGCTCTCTTGCTTGTTTCCCATAGACTTTCTCCTCTCACACAGACCCTGACACATAAAAAGACCCTAAAATACTGGGCTGGTGTGTCCCCACCGTCACCTGCCACATGACTGTGTACCACACAGGAAACATTTGCTCATGATAACTATCATTAGTTACTGCGACTAGACTACTGAAGATTAGCCATTAAACCACTCCAGCAACTCCCAACTACTGTTTTGTTTCCTGATGGAAGCCAGGATTCTGATGAGAGCATTTTCCTTAAAGGATTCTGCCTCTTCTCCCTTCTGATCATTTTAAGCATAAATTGAATTTAGCAGAAGAGTTTGAAGGCAGAAAGATTTATTAGTAACATTACACCTTAACTGGACTGTGCTTTGTACCCATAAGTATACAAAATTAGGATAACCTATGCCCATTATTGGGGTCTCCCTGGTGGCTCAGACAGTAAAGAATCTGCCTGCAACGCAGGAGACCTGGGTTCGATCCCTGGGTCAGGAGGATACCCTGGAGAAGGGCATCCCAATTCACTCCAGTATTCCTGCCTGCAGAATCCCATTGACAGAGGAGCCTGCCTGGCTACAGTCCCTGGTGTTGCAAAGAATCGGACACAACTGAGCAACTAACACAAATACATGTACATACCCATTATCAATTCAGTTTGAGGGACTATAATTCCCTCAAGCTTCAGATAAATCATCTGATGTATAAAGTTACCCTACAATATCAACATCCCCAAATTTTACACCCTAATATGTTTTTAGGACTAAATTATTTATTCAAGTCTAGGATATCTTCATTAGTCAGCTAGGATGCTTTTTCCTAGGACTTCAGTCCCTAAAATAAAACCTGGTTGAGCAGTTGGTACAGATAATTAAGGGTCCTGTAGTCTTTCCCATTCAGCTGAGGAAGGGATGATCACACTGACAAGAAGATTGGTTTTAACATTCGGGGAAATTACTCTCGTTGTCATCCAGTTGACTCCCACTCCCCCAACTGAGGGAGCCTCTTTCCTAAACTGAGATGTCTTCTCCACAGGTTGCCAGCACAGATGTGGCCTGAAAAAGTCTAATGAGCCTGCATGCCGGCACCCACCACGGTATGTCAACTAACTGAAGAAACCCTCTCTTTGAAATTCAGCACCTCTTCTCCAGGTTTTTTTTGAATCTCCGAAAGATCTCATGTGTGGAAACCTGGTTCATCTTCACTCTTTGCTAGTTTTGAAATGGAAGACTAAAAAACAAAAACAAACCCTCACTCTCAAGTCTTACTGAGTAAGCCATTTAAGATATAAGGTGGTAAATTTCAAAAGGTAGAAGAGTACTCTGGTGTCTACCTAATTTTTATTTTGTGAGCACTAGCTTCTGGAAGTTTGTTGCAGACTAGATGTGCCAGGATAAAAACAGCAAGGATGGTTTCAGTCTTGTCACTCTTACTGTTTCCTATGATGCCTGATCCTCTACTTTTTAAACCACAAAGGTGACTAGAAGAAACAGGTATTCTCACATCTGCAGCACTAAGTCCCTTATACTGCACTCTGGCCCAGCCACCAAGTACCCTTATTACCAGCAGGGCTTTCTGTATTACTATTCCCCAGAGGGACATAGTTGGGGGCAGGGGTTAGCATAAGCTATGCCATGTGGTAAAGATTTAGAAAATGGTATATCCTTAGATTGAGGGTTGGAAATGAGTCTTCTTTTGTGGTCCTAAGCCCTGGTATAGCAGAAAGTAAGGGAAGAGCGTACATGCTGATTAGGACTTCATTCTTTTAATATACAGTGTACTCATACTGGTCCTGTAGCAGACAAGGCACTTTATCAAGCACGTTGTCCATCGGAGTGGCAAGAGAAAGAGAACATGAAACTCGCTTTTCAAAGGCTTCCACCAGAAATGTCACATGTTAGCTCTGCTCACATTTCCTTGGCCAAAGAAACTCATGTGATCAGACCCAATTTCAAAGAGGCATGTGAATGCAATCTAACCTTGTTCCCAAACAAAGGAAACTGGAATAATGACCTCTATGCACTGCATACTTCAGAGGTGATTGAGGATCAAATGCAACAAGATACGAAATTGTTTTTAAAAACTGCAAACCCAATACTACAGCGAGTCCCCTTATTAGTGAGTGCCATACCATTGAGAGTATTCAAGACCTTTGCCACACTGAGACTGTATAATCTCACCCTAACAATGCAAGCACAAATGTTTTTGATATTCAGGAGATGCTTCCTAGGCTTTTATTAATAGATCTCATCAAAGACCCAAGATAATTCTTCCTGTGATCTAGGGATGGACCTTTTTCCTCACTATCCTCTCCCACACTAAAAAGCTTTTTATCCTTATTTTTGGGATCCCAGAATTGAGTTCATTTCCATATGTATTCAGTGTCCAGGAACAAAGGAAAGGGAATAGAAGTTAAGCAACTTGGTTGCAAATTCTGGCCCTAATACTTGCTAGTTACAAAATCTCAGCTAATCTTTCTAAGCCTCAGTTTCCTTCTCTAAAAAAATGGGCATATTAATAGCATTTACCTTCCAAAGGTTTTGAAGATTAAATATACACATTAATACGTAAAGTGTTCAGCCCAATGGCTGGCTCATCATAAGCATTCAGAGAATATTTTCCCTTTTTCTTTCAAGAAAAAGAAACTTACTAGAAAATTATTTTAAATGTCATAGTAGCAGTGAAGGTAACTTGTCCGCCAAGCCATTGGCAATGTCCAGGGAGCAAGGATGGTCCTAGAAAATGGGAGATGAGTCTGCTTCAGTTGATTCATTCATTTAGTAAGTTAATCATTCAGGCATTTATTTCCCGTTCTCTCTATTCCAGGCACTGTGTTAGGCCTATGACTTCAAAGATAATTAAGACACTATCTTTCTTTCCATGAGCTCGTAATCAAGTAGGGAAAGATACACAGATGTACTGTTCCAGAACACAAGAAACATGTTCAGTTCAGTTCAGTTCAGTTGCTCAGTCGTGTCGGACTCTTTATGACCCCATGAATCGCAGCACCAGGCCTCCCTGTCCATCACAAACTCCCGGAGTTCACTCAGACTCACGTCCATCGAGTCAGGGATGCCACCCAGCCATCTCATCCTCTGTCTTCCCCTTCTCCTCCTGCCCCCAATCCCTCCAGCATCAGACTCTTTTCCAATGAGTCAACTCTTCACGTGAGGTGGCCAAAGTACTGGAGTTTCAGCTTCAGCATCATTCCCTCCAAAGAAAGATAGAAATCCTAAGTAGAGCTAGAGGAAGCTCCTGGTCACCACCCATCCTGAATGTTATCTTGCTTGAGATTCTTTCCTAGAGTACTACTAGCCCTTTGGTGAAAGAATTTCTCTCTCTTGTTAAGAAGAAAATAGCACCAAGGAAAGAGCCACGTTATTCTCACTTCCTCCCATCCAAGACCAAGCATATCAGGAATGTCATCTGGCTGGTCTTTGGGGAGGGCTGTAGCCTCAAACTCCCCTTCCCATTCCCATCATAGGGACCCATATTTCACTGTCTGAGGTTCATTCATTTAGATCACTCTTCAGCCACCTGCAATTTGATTTGGAAATAAAACAAATTACCTTTGGAATAAAATTCCCAGAGAACAAGCCCTGAAATATATATGGCATATATTTATATCAACACATATACAAATATATTTATAAGCCTTTATCAATATTCTATCAAATCTCCAAACAGTATTTCTAGACCATTATTGTCGTAATGATTATTTGCTCGCCTAATCATTTTCCTTTATATATTTGTGTCTTTGGTCTCATGACAGCACCTGTGAAAGGCTAGAGTTCCTTGTTAAAAGTACACTCACAAGCTATTCCTATAGGATAGCTGCAGTGCTAATCAAGAAGAGCGATTAAATATCTCAAGCAATTTTAACATTCATCAAACTGATAATGGCAAGAAACAAATTGGAGCCTTTCAGTGTTTTACCAAATGTGCTCTCTAATTCCTTATTACGCTATATATTTCTGGAAACTATTTCTATACACAAACCAAGCTGAAAAGAAATGTGCTATTTGCTGCAAAAATAAAAGAACGAGTGTAAGCTGCTTGCCACCCTGGGGATAATCACAATCACATTAAAATGCAGCTCCATGGCTCATCTTTCATCTTTCCCCTCTATCAGTCAGTAAATTAATTCCTCTATAGATATGAACATCAATATTCTATTTCTGTAAAAAGTGCCCTTTTTCAATTACTTCCTGAGAAAAGCAGAGTTACTATGGCAATCTCTGAATTTTGCACTCTGCAGCTTTAGACTACCACTGTTTTATAAATGGAAAGCTATAATTTAGCTCAATTCCTTTTGCAAGGTGTAAGGAGAACACCCACATGTTCTTAACTGTCTGTGGCAACAACACGGGAGGGGGAGAAGAGAATGCATCTTTTCTTAAGGGGGAATTTTATATCCCAGCACCCAGTGAGGGCCTCGGTAATGATGGGTGCCAGATAAGTTTGTGGAAGATAAAAATGAAGAAGTAGTTTTGTATTCCCCTGGGACTCCCTCCTATTAATAATCAAATGTTCAACATGTGACGGAGACCAATTTGTGCAAAGGTTTTGCATTCCTCTGGGCTATGAAAAGTAGTCTCATGGCCCGCGAAGACCCCTATACCTCCCCATTACAGGGCTCTGCTCAGTTCTGTAGCCTCTTTTTAATCCTACTCAATGCTATCCTGCAGCTTCCCAATATCTGGATCACAAGAATCTTCTATAATAGGTCTGCTTTGATGTGGAGACATCTAAGTAATTCATTGGAAAGCCCGTTCAAACACCCTTCTTACTGTATACCATGTGGGTGTAGATGTACCGTTAGCCACCAGTAGTTACACAGATGGATTAGTAACATCTTAGGCAACTTATATTTCCACTTCAGTTTCTACATGGATTGTCTTTCAGACCAAGTTCTTTTAGGCACTCCTTTCAATTTCAGTCAGGCCTTTGACTGGAAGGACAAAAGAAGCACTCAACCCACACACAGGTCAGCACTCTGCTCATCAGAGGAGGAGCTTAGAAATGGAATGGAAATAAGGCTGAAGTCCTTCATAGAAAGATTAGGGTCTACCTCTCACATGGAAAGACCTCCCATCTTTGGAGAGCCTATAACAAATCTTCTTAACCTGGGGCCATGGATGTGCTTCTGAGCATCCATAAATCCTCTAATAGGCAACATTTTATACATTTTCTAGGAAGAAGGTTGTATGATTTTCAGCAGTGCTGTATGAGCTCAGGACCCACAAAATGGATGAAGCCCATAGGCTTAGCAGAGTTGGGCTTCAGATAGAGACTTGGAGCAGACAGCCAGCATTCTTTGGAATAACATCTTCAACAAATGGAAAAAAAAAGAGCTATCAACATGGAATTCTATTCCCAGCTATTTTTCAAAAGTGAAGATGTTCTGTAATAAAGAAAGAAAAATACAAGCCACAGACTTAGAAGATATTTATAACACATAAAACATATTATGGATTAGTGTCCATAATCTATAAGATGTTCCCACAAACTAATAAAGACCAAAAAACCCTTGATATACAAGCTGCTAATATCTGATTAAACTGAAGATATTCATATCCAGTATTACAGCTGTTCTATTTCTAGGCATGTCCTCCAGAGAAAGCCTCATTATACATGTCCACAAGAAGACAACTACACTATTATTCATATAACAATTTAGACACCCATCAAGAAGAATATGGATAAAGTATGACATAGTCTAATAATGGAATACTATGCAGCAGATAAAATGAACAGATTAGATCTACTGCATCAACATGAATAAACCACAAAAACATGGTGTTTAGCAAGCTACAAGTGAATACTTATAGTATGAGACAATTTATGTAACATTTTAAAAGAATCAAACAGTGTATTATATTACTAATAAATGCATATGCAATAAAAGTTTTCAAAAACTCATGGCAAAGAAACACACCAATTTTAGTGGGATGGTTACCTACCTCTAGGAAAGGAGACTGAGGAATGAGATGGATAAAGTCTCTTTACCCCTATTTATTACATTTTATTCATCAAGGAAAAGGAATTCTAATGGATGTGGGAGGTTCATAGGTGTCATATTTTCTAAACTTTTTTGTATGTTTTAACCATTTAACACAAAAATGAAATCAAAATTTAAAAACCTAGACCACACTTTTCGGGCATAAATCTTTTTATCATAAACATCTTTCCCAAAGCTTCCTTTCTCTTTCTTTTCCCCATCATTCACCAAAATTCTATACAGGCCTCAGAAAAAATTCCCTGCTCTGCCTGCCTCTCCCACTTCCTGCTCTGCACTCCCTCTGGACACCGCATTAGACTCAAATGCTCCCTGTTATCAAAACTACTACACTGACATGTATTGGGCTGATCCACAAGAGACTGCTGCTGTTTGCAGGTCAAAGACATTTAAGTATTGGGAATGTCATACAGTTCCACCAATCATTATATTTACATAACTGCCTTTCCTAACTAGACTCTGGATCCCTTGGATGTTCACGAGAGATTCACCGCTTTAAGCGTGACACGCAGAGGGTGCTTAGTGAACTGATCCCATAATGACAGGCATTTGCTCTCAGCCTCTCCTTCAGTCTTTTGCCCCTGGATTTAAGAGGATAGATGAGTGGTACATTTTTTCACTGTATATCAGCAAGGAGTTATGGAGTGGTCATTGATGTGTGGTCTTTGTTTCATGGAGTTCTGTGCTTATGGAAGGAACTAAAAACAGAATATGTGAGTGAAGAATTCACAAGAACTGCTCAGCTGCCAGACAGAAGGGATTCTTGGGAAACTGAAGAGCCAGTACACTGTAGCAATAATGCATAAAGATGCACATCCGTGCATTTTTCATTCACTCTTTCAGTTATTCATTTGTTCAGTCTCAGTATGCAATTTATCCAAACTTATCAGGAACGACCCAATGATCCAAACATGCTGGGCCTCTTTAACTGCCATTTCCAACTAGAGGCACCATTGCCCACTGACAGCCTTCTGACAGCTGCTCAGAGAACTGACTAGAACCTTTTACCCAAGAATAGACAATCACAATTGCTGTTACTAGTAACAGTACTGTTAGTTTCAGGAATGAGCCAGTTTATGCCTGCTTTATGACCGATGGATGGTCCACGTCTCCTTTCTTCTGCTTCTGTGAAAAGGGTGTGTCCCATAATTGCTGTTCGAAGCTGGAGAAAATACTCTAACAGGGAAGAACATCATAAAATTTACACATTATAACAAATTCATTTTAGTATTAAGGATATTTGGGCTCTTATTTAATAGCTTCAAAAGCATTCTGCTGTTGCTAAAAATAGATGTGTGCTATTTGAATTCCAAAGACCTGTTTTATAAGGGAAATAGAATGAATTGTAGAAGAGATTCTGTGTATAATCCTTTCCTATGCGCTTGCTGTATATAGGACTATGACATTCTTAAAATTTCAAGCAGGGAAACCTGCTCTGGTTACCTTGGTGATAAACTGGGGATAAAAATTACACATAATTGCTGCTGATGTCACTACTGCCTTATTGTTTCCAAGGCTACAGATTGTCTCCAAATAATTGTAATGCTTTGTGCATTGGAAGGCCACCATGTAGGAAAAAGCTTAGTACTGCAGTTATTCTTTCTAAATCTATCTAATAAACCATCCATGGCCTCTCAGGGACTTTGGATAATTACAGAGATAAATAGGCATTGAAAAGGCTTCTATCTTAACCTATCCCAGGATCACAAACATCATTGAAATATCTAATATATAGAAAAGTTAGTTTCTATTATGATACATCAGGAAATTTCCTTCTAAAATATACTTTCTCTAAATGCTAGTCAGGAAAGCAAACTGCAGAAGGGTGTGTGTGTGTGTGTGTGTGTATTCTGCATGAAATATACTGACAAATGTGCAGCAAACTGTTAACAGCGCTACTTTCTGAGGGGTAGGATTAAGGCAGGCTTTCATTTTCCATAAGACATATATTTGGGTAATATCTGAATTTTTGTGGTTAACATATATTACTTTTGTAATCAGATAAAATAGTTAAAATTCGAAGTCCTCAGCAGAGCTATATTTAAACTACCAGTCAAAATGAAATGGCCTCCTAAGTTGCATGAATAAATGAAGCCATTTATAAAGGACACGTTTCCCTCTATCCAGCTTTCATTTGTAAAAGCAGTTGCCAGTGAGTTCCTCATACAGTCACACTCAGCCACAATACAGTTATGTTACACTAGTCACAAATCAAGAATCTCTTTGAAAACCAGCAACTGATGCGTGCTGATTTAATAACTTTCTTTTTCTTTTTTTGCATCAGCCATAGATGTTGACTGCCCAAGAAATCACCATAAAGCAGTAATGGTCAGTGAAAAACACCATTAAATTTACCTTCTTGGGAAATCCTATTTAAAGCATAAGATGCTTGAAAAACAGTGTGGTAATGATGTGATTAACCCTAACAATCATTAGAATAGCATGTGCTTTCCAAAGTCACCAAACCTACTGCTAAACCTGGGCTTCTAGGTGCAACCAGAGCCCCGCATTTCAGATGCTTACTTGACCAACAGCAAACAGGGCAAGAGCCTTCCGTCCAGCCCTCTCCCAGGGCTACAAGGGCCTCACGCTGCTTGGTGACATTGGGCTTCAGCAGTGACCTTGTCAGCAGGACATTTTCCACCAAACCAAACTAGAGCGGCTGTATCTTAGCTGCCTTGCCTTGCTGAGGGGCAGGTTTTACATGGTAACAATTTACCTTTGGAGCCCGTTTACCACATGACACATGACATGGCTCACATCTGGGGTTGGGAGGGGGCTCCCAGAACAAGCTTCATCTTTTAGACTAAAATATATAGAAACATGAGACAGAATTATGATCCAGATAAATAAATTATAAAGCAAAAGCACAGCCCTTTTGTATCAGAGTCCTGATTCTTTTTCTGCTGGTGAAATTTACATCAGAAATTGCTACTATAAAAGAGATTAGAGATCAAAGAATGATGTTTACAAGAAAGGCAATTGGTTATTCTGGCCAGGTATTATATATCTACCTGTGAAGAACTGAATACTAACTACTCCTCTTTCTTTTTTTATGGTCATCATTTTAGACTCTAATAATGCTTTAATGATTTATTTCTGTGCCTCCTGTAATTGGCCAGGTATGTACCTACCCACACATTTACAACCTAATGACAGCTGCAAACTGTACTATTAAGATGGCAGGACTGTTTAAGCTACAGGGTTTATATATTACATAATATGTTTCCTCATTTTACCAAAGTGGATTTTGTAAGCTCTTAGATAACCATAAGCATATGAGTTCTACTCTAGAAAGCTCTTTAGGGCATCATGAGACCAGAATTAATAGAGCTTGGAATTTATGAATAAGTAGTCTATAAATAACAGGGGACCCATTCATATCACTCCCAGTTTCTCTACGTGACCCATTTATTTGCCATTTCAAAGGACCATACTAGGAATAGTTCATTTACAACTTGAACTAACATTAGTTTCCACATCACTCACTCCTGACCTCATCAAAAGTCTCTTTCTAAGGCAGTGGGTATAGATGGGAAATCTAACTCTTTGTATCACTTCATTTGTGTAGAGTGACAATCACCATTTCAGGAATAAAATTTACAAGTGATCTATGAATAATCCCTCCTAGGAGATGAGATTGGCTAGCATGGAAAAGTACAGAACAGTACCTCTAAGTCCTCACTCGTTGCAGAGAGGAAAGCAGCCTGGATTTAGTAAAGGTTACAAAATTCTGCTGTTAAAAAAATGTAACTGAAAAAACCTCGAATAGCCAAAGCAATCTTGAGAAAGAAGAATGGACCTGGAGGAATCAACCTGTCTGACTTCAGGCTATAATACAAAGCCACAGTCATCAAGACAGTATGGTACTGGCACAAAGATAGATATATAGATCAGTGGAACAAAATAGAAAGCCCAGAGATAAATCCACACACTTGGATTTATGGACAACTTATCTTTGACAAAGGAGGCAAGAATATACAATGGATTAAAGACAATCTGTTTAACAAGTGGTGCTGGGAAAACTGACCAACAACTTGTGAAAGAATGAAACTAGAACACTTTCTAACACCATACACAAAAATAAACTCAAAATGAATTAAAGATCTAAACATAAGACCAGAAACTATACAACTCCTAGAGGAGAACATAAGCAAAACACTCTCTGACATAAATCATGGATCCTCTATGACCCACCTCCCAGAATAATGGAAATAAAAGCAAAAATAAACAAATGGGACCTATTTAAAATTAAAAGCTTTTGCACAATGAAGGAAACTATAAGAAAGGTGAAAAGACAGCCTTCAGAATGGGAGAAAGTAATAGCAAAAGAAGCAACTGACAAAGAATTAATCTCAAAAATATACAAGCAGCTCCTGCAGCTCAATTCCAGAAAAATCAGCGACCCAATCAAAAAATGGGCCAAAGAACTAAACAGACATTTCTCCAAAGAAGACATACAGATGGCTAACAAACACATGAAAAGATGCTCAACATCACTCATTATCAGAGAAATGCAAACCAAAACCACAATGAGGTATCATCTCACACTAGTCAGAATGGCTGCTATCCAAAAGTCTACAAGCAATAAATGCTGGAGAGGGTCTGGAGAAAAGGGAACTCTCTTACACTGTTGGTGGGAATGGTACAAACTAGTACAGCCACCATGGAGAACAGTGTGGAGATTCCTTTAAAAACTGGAAATAGAACTGCCATATGACCCAGCAATCCCACTGCTGGGCATACACACTGAGGAAACCAGAAGGGAAAGAGACACGTGTACCCCAATGTTCATCGCAGCACTGTTTATAATAGCCAGGACATGGAATCAACCTAGATGTCCATCAGCAGATGAATGGATAAGAAAGCTGTGGTACATATACACAATGGAGTATTACTCAGCCATTAAAAAGAATACATTTGAATCAGTTCTAATGAGGTGGATGAAACTGGAGCCTACTATACAGAGTGAAGTAAGTCAGAAAGAAAAACACCAATATAGTATACTAATGCATATATATGGAATTTAGAAAGATGGCAATGATAACCCTATATGTGAGACAGCAAAAGAGATACAGATGTATAGAATAGTCTTTTGGACTCTCTGGGAGAAGGCAAGGGTGGGACAATTTGAGAGAATAGCATTGAAACATGTATATTATCATATGTGAAACAGATAGCCAGTCCAGGTTCAATGCATGAGACAGGATGCTCAGGGCTGGTGCACTGGGATGACCCTGAGGGATGGGATGGGGAAGGAGGTGGGAGGGGGGTTCAGGATGGGGAACACATGTACACCCATGGCTGATTCATGTCAATGTATGGCAAAAAACCACTACAATATTGTAAAGTAACTAGCCTCCAATTAAAATAAATAAATTTTAAAAAATAAAAAATAAAATAAAAGCCATGACCACCATAACTATATGCAGAATCACTCAGAGGTGCTGATTTTTACTTCTCCCTGCATGAACAAAATATAAGCATTGTTATTTAAGATAAAAATTTCTACCGTTTCTTCCTTTACCCCTCTAGAATGCTAGATAACTGGTTTAACCCATGCATTGTGTGTTTTTGTTTTCTGCACAGATTTTACTGGTTTTATACTGTTTTCTGAAAAGTATGAAACAATTCCTTAATTAAGACTACATGCCTCAGAAGTCAAAAAAAGTGCAGGAAAACTATTCATGCCCTGACAATGAGCTTTTCTTACAAGCACCAGAGACTTATTTTTAAAATAAGCTAGTACTGAGCTAATGTATGTGTTATGTGGTATAAACATGAAAAGTTCAAGAAACCCTTACTCTATGCCTTTCTAAAGCAAAACAAAATAAAATTAAGACACCAACACAGTATTTAAAGACATAGCATATATGAAATACTCTGGAGGAGGGAATGACAACCCACTCCAGTATTCTTGCCTGGAGAATCCCCAAGGACAGAGGAGCCTGGTGGGCTACAGTCCATAGGCTCACACAGAGTAGGACATGACGGAGCAACTAAGCACAGCATATATGAAATAAGTCATAGTAACAGTAATGATTCAATCACATCAAGTTCCAAAGCAAAACTGTGGAAGGGGATGGCAATGTCTGGTAATTTTGGATGAAAGAGGTTGACAGTAATCAAACATGTGCAAATCTCAGTATCTCTCTTCACAGACTCTATTCTAAGACATTAGGAAGTCCTGAAACAAGAAAACCTCTTTACTACATCTGATAAGGGGTTAATACCCAAAATACAAAAAGAACTCAAGTCAATAGAAAAACATCTTTTTTGCTGCCAATTAAAAAGTGGGCAGACAATCTGAATAGACATTTTTCTAAAGAAGATGCAGAAACAGCCAACAGGTACATGAAAAGACGCTCAATATCACTAATCATCAAAGAAATACAAATCAAAACCACCTGTCATAATGGCTATTATCAAAAAAGACAATGAACAACAAGCATTAGAGAGGATATGGAGAAAAGGGAACCGTTATGCACTGGTAGTGAAAGTGTAAACTGGAGCAGCCACGATGGAAAACAGTATGGAGGTCGTTCAAAAACTTAAAAATCGAACTATCATATGATCCAGAAATCCTACTTCTGGGAATTTATCCAAAGACAATGAAAACACTAACTTGAAAAGATATCTGACCCCATGTTCATTGCAGCATCATCTACAATCTACAGCCAAGATATGGAAACAAGCTCACAGATACAGAAAACAGATTGGTAGTGGCCAGAGGCAGGTATCAGAAGGGGGTTTTTGCCAAAGTGCATAAAGGGCATCAAAAGGCGCTAACTGCCAATTGTAAAATATATAAGGCATGAGGCTGTAATGTGAGCGCTGTAACTATAGTTAACAATACTGTATTTCATACTTGAAAAATATGAGTAAGTAAATCTTAAAAGTTCTCATAAGAAAAAAATCTGTAACTACGTATACAGGGAGATGGATGTCAAGCAGACTCAAGGGAGTGATCACTTCCCAATATGTTAAATTATCAAACTATGTTGAACACCTGAAACTAATATAATGTTATATGTCAGTAGTTGCTGCTGCTGCTGCTGCTGTTAAGTCACTTCAGTCGTGTCCGATTCTGTGCGACTCCATAGACGGCAGCCCACCAGGCTCCCCTGTCCCTGGGATTCTCCAGGCAAGAACACTGGAGTGGGTTGCCATTTCCTTCCCCAATGCAGGAAAGTAAAAAGTGAAAGTGAAGTCGCTCAGTCATGTCCGACTCTCAGCGACCCCATGGACTGCACCCTACCAGGCTCCTCCGTCCATGGGATTTTCCAGGCAAGAGTACTGGAGTGGGGTGCCATTGCTTTCTCCGATGTCAGTAGTACCTCAGTTGAAAAACAGAAAAAGATCTGTTTACTTTGTTTAAGCCAGGATTTCCCAAATGCATTTGACCCTAGCAACCCTCATAAGCTGTAATTGTTGTTGTTTTCAATTACCCTGTTTAAACATCCTATGAACCAGTGTTTAAGTCTGGGAAGTGCTGACTTAGGTCATCTAATCAATATTGTTTCAAGATCTTAAATCAAATGGTTAACAGGCAAAATGTTAGATGAGGGTCCAGTAGCAGCTAGAGCTCTGATAAGTGGACGTATTTCTCTTTAAACACAATCTTCTAACACTACTCAGACCTATAAAGTGGAAAAACAGTAACCTTCCATTTTGACACATTTTGAATAATGTCAAATCTGCCAAAAAAGCCAAATCACGTTCCAAATCCCTATTATCTAAAGCCTAAGGTCACAGGAAAAAAGGAAAAAGAGAACTGGATGAGCTAAACGTTTAAAAGTTTTGAGATTCTTTATTAGGAAATTAATATGTTGTGCAGAAAATCTTATTTTTGCTTTCTTTTTTCTTTCTAATTAATTCATTTTTTAAGGTCAAGTTTATTGAGTTATAATTTACTTTCAACAAAACTCTTCCTCTCGAGCTACACAAGTCCGGGCATTTGAACAAACATACACTGACATGTCATCACCAGCGGAACTAAGCTATAAAACATTTCCATCACTCTAAAGAGCTGCCTGGTGCTTCTTTGCAGTCCACCTCTCCCAGCTTCCCCTATGCCTTTCAGTTTTGATTCTACAGAATAATTTCCTGAATGCTGTGCAGCATCCTTAGTGCTTAATGCTAGTTCATTCGTTATTTACTAATACCAGGATACAAAGAATACAAAAGGGAGAACCCTTAGCTTCCCTCAGAAACCCCCCAGAGATGCACTCGTTAAAGCTCTTCTGTTTGCACTGAAAAAAAATGTTTCAAATAGCTCGAGGAGTTTTATGTAAGGCCATGCTGCTGCTGCTAAGTCGCTTCAGACGTGTCCGACTCTGTGCGACCCCATAGATGGCAGCCCACCAGGCTCCCCTGTCTCTGGGATTCTCCAGGCAAGAACTCTGGAGTGGGTTGCCATTTCCTTCTCCAATGCATGGAAGTGAAAACTGAAAGTGAAGTCGCTCAGTTGTGTCCGACTCTTGGCGACCCCATGGATTGTGCAGTCCGTGGGATTTTCCAGGCAAGAGTACTGGAGTGGGGTGCCATTGCCTTCTCCAATGTAAGGCCATAGTACTCCAATAAACCTGAGAACACAAAATTACATTCAGACAGGCCAGGCTCTCCCATCCTGTGCCATTGCCTTCTCTACATGTTGCCTCACCAGCTCCTAAAGTCAGCCCAGTTCTCTTCTCTATCTCACGCATGCACCCTCCACCCGCACCCCACCTTTCCTCCAGCTGGTTCTACTAATTCATCTTGAAATACGACCATTCTGGTCATCCCAGTCATCCCAGTCCCAACTCTTTCCCACTTCTCAGCTCATATACTGCTATAGTCTGAATGAGTACTTCCCCTCAAAATTCGTATGTTGAAACCTAGTCCCTAATGTGTTGCTATTTAGATGTGGGGCCTGTGGAAGATGATTAAGTCATGAGAGGAGAATTCTGACGAACGGGACTAGTGCCCTTTTGAAAAGGATCCCAGAGAGCTCTCTCACCCCTTCTTCCATGTAGGGACACAATTCCTTGTTCCTATCTATGAACAAGGAAATGGATTCTCACCAGACACCATTGTCATTCATAAGCCAACCAGCCTATATGGATTATACCACCAAATGGAATGTCTCCATGTCTCAGTTAAACTTTCTAAGAGAGGAAATCTGATTGGCCCAGCACCACACTATGCCTTCCACAGCCACTTTCCTCATTCAATCAAAGTGGAGTCTACAGGCCTCTTATTATCAACTATGGTTCATGAAATTGGGGTCATTTCAAGCTTGCGAATGCCTTACTCTGGGAATAGGCAATTGTCACAAAAAGTATTTCTAGCATTATGTGATAAAAATACATGAGTCCAATCTTTTATATGTTGAAGAAGTTTTCACAAAGGAGGTGATATATGAGCTGGGTTTTAAAGCCCACGTAGTTGGGCTTCCCTGGTAGCTCAGATGGTATAGAATCTGCCTGCAATGCAGGAGACCCAAGTTTAATTGAGTAGCTCCCCTGGAGGAGGGGATGGCAACCCGCTCCAGTACTCTTTTCTGGAGAATTCCATGGACAGAGGAGCCTAGTGGGCTACAGTCTATGGGATGGCAGAGTCAGACACAAGTGAGCAACTAACACTTTCACCATGTAATTAGGGGTAGAGCCCAAGGGGAATGTGGAGTATGTGAGAACAAATGGGCAATGAGCATTCTAGGCTAAGGATACAGTATGTGAAAAACATAAAGAACTAGGGAAGCACATGTCTTCCATAGGAAGCTTAATTTGATATTATTGGAGCGCAAGGTGCATTTGGGCAGTGTCAGGAAAAAAGTTGGAACCAGAATATGAAGGGCCTTACATGCTATAGCAAGAGATCTGGATTTCATCCTATGGGCAATCATGGGTCATTCAGAGATTTGAGGCAAAATGAAGATCCTAAGTTTGTTAGGATATCATACAGCAAGGACCCAGAGTTTCAGAATTTTCAGATCCCTGTATCTGCCTCTAGTTCTCAAGAAAGAAATGCAGGAGGACTGCTCTGGGCTTCTCTGTTAATTATCAGGCTTTCACCTCAAGGCCCTGGATGATCAGTACATCAGACAGGTGAGACTTCAGAGAGCTGAGTAGATCCCTTTTGCTTTGGGTCCAGACAGCCCTCAGGCTTACACCAAAAGCAGACTGAATACCCTCTCTGGATCTTTCTTAGAGACCAACTTTTGAATCTTGACCCTCCTGATTCTAAGTTTTATGTGGCCAATAAAGTTGATCCTGAGGAAAACACATGTACCACCCCCCCCCCCCGCAAAAAATAAAATTCACCATCTAAAAGAAAAGGAAGAAAGATCAGTTAACCAGGATTCCTTCTCATAATGGCTAACACACACACACACACATACCCCCACTACCAAAGTCTTACTGCATCCACAGCCTGGGGCTGTTCTTCATAGGTGAGTGGAGTAAAGGGAGGAAACCCGGGGTCCCTCTAGTGTTAAGCACTCCACTGGTGACAAGATGAAATTGGTTTTTCATTAAGAAGGCAGTAATGTGGAGAAAGGATTGGAGAGGTTGACTTGAAGGTAGGAAGACCAGTTGGGAGGGGCTGCTCCAGCTCAAGTCAGGGTCCATGAGGGCCTGTCCCAGGGCAGTAGAGGGCTTGGAAAGCAGTCAAGGAGCAATGGCCCATCCAGGTGTTTTCAAACCTTTGGGAGCATCAGAATAGGCCACAGTATTTGTAAAAACACACATTGGGGGTCTACTTTCAGTTTCTGATTCAGTAGGTCTGGGGTAGGGCCTGTGAATTTGTATTTCAGACAGGCTCCCAAGTGATGCTGATGCTATTGGTTCAGGGGCCAAGTTTTAAGAACCATTGGAAAAGAACCATTCTGTGTGCCAAATCAAAAATGCACTGTTCTCTCATTTTAGAAAAATAAGTCACTTGTGCTAGTGGCATTAAGATAAAATGCAGAAAAATAACAGTCCCTTACCAGTTATCCAGCATCTGCAAGATGCCTAGACACAAAGAGCTATTTTCATTGTTATGTACAGAAACCCAGGTGCACACAACCACCCAAATCTACCAGTTCTCACTCCAGACTCAGAGGCTACATTCAAAACAACTTGAAAATGCAAAAGCCATTTTTAAGCAAGGTTTCCAAATCACATTGTAGGTAGTAATAGAATAAGTACTGGTTTTAAAGTAAGAACTCCTTAAATTTGGTTTCTTTGTGGTAGAAATTCTCATCAGTGTAGTTCAGTTGCTCAGTTGTGTCCGACTCTTTGCAATACCATGGACTGTAGCATGCCAGACTTCCCTGTCCATCACCAACTCCCAGAGCTTGCTCAAAGTCAAGTTCATCAAGTCGGTGATGTCATTCAACCATCTCATCCTCTGTCATCCCCTCCTCCTCCTGCCTTCAAACTTTCCCAGCATCAGGGTCTTTTCAAATGAGTCAGTTCTTTGCATCAGGTGGCCAAAGGATTGGAGTTTCAGCTTCAGCATCAGTCCTTCCAATCAACATTCAGGACTGATTTCCTTTGGATGGACTGGTTGGATCTCCTTGCAGTCCAAGGGACTCTTAAGAGTCTTCTCCAACACCACACTTCAAAAGCATCAATTCTTTGGTGGTCAGCCTTCTTTATGGTCCAACTCTCACATCCATACATGACTATCGGAAAAACCATAGTTTTGACTAGATGGACCTCTGTTGTTATATTTGTTGGTTGTTGTTAAATTTGGTTTCTTTGTAGTAAAAATTCTCATTATGACTGTTAGCAATTTTTGAGACCAGACTAGTAGCATTATTACATCACTTTTCATAAGATAACATTGCTTAAGAAATTTCTGGGTTCACTGAAAGTTAAAATGGTTATTACTTTCAGTGATTCTCAGCATTAGGACATGTTGTACTCCATCTACTGGGCCACACCTCACACAAGCAGAAGCTGCAGATGGAGGAGGTTAAAAGAATCAAATAACAAAGTATCAACTTTGCTAGGCCACCTCCCTTCATAATTTAGACCCTTCTGTTGGAGATTTGAAAATATATTCTAGACAGATGACATGTTAAGAGAATCATTTCATGGTTCAGTGTCCTCTCAGTGTGATTTATCTCTATCTGCAGACACCAGAGGCCCCCATTTAAGAGATTTATGAGCTACCTGTACAATTCTATTTCGTTGAAAGGAAATGTATGCATTATTGAAAAACAAAATGAAAATATGTAAGATTATGCCACTTTCCAATTAGAGGGTTTAGAAACAAAACCTTTATATTCCCTGTTGCCTACCCATTTCTTTATCCCATTAACAAATCCTAAAATAATACCTTGAGGAAAACGGCAAAGTCCTCATTTCTGAATTCTTGGACCTGGACTTGAAGTTTCGAAACCTGGATGTGAATTACAAATCACTACTTAGTAGCAATCTTTATGGGCTTCAGTTTCCATATTTAGAAAATAAGTATAACACTTCCTTCCAGGGTCTGAGAATTAAGGAGAGAATACATATGGATACAGTGTGTATAGGGAGAAGTGTTAAACAACTCCATGGTTGTAGAACTAGTCTTAGCCCCTGCCTTGGAAAGATCCCCTGGAAAGGGAATGGCTACCCAACTCCAGTATTCTTGCCTGGAGACCCCCATGGACAAAGAGCCTGGCAGGCTACAATCCATGGGGTCACAAAGAGTCAGACTCGACTAAGCAACAACACTTTCACTTTTCAAAGCAGGACCAATAGCTGTGAAGGTCCTAATCTTCAGTACTTTAGACCCCAAACCTGCAGCAGCATCACTATCACATGAGATTTGCTAAGAAATGCAAATTCTTCCTGCTCAGACCTCCTGAATCAGAAATCTGGCAACAGAGCTCAGCAATGTTTTAACAAGTGCTGCAGGTGATTCTAAAGCTGTGAGAATTCAAGTGCCAAAGTGTATTTTTATTCTGATCTTGATAGATATTAATAAACTGCCCTCCAAAAGGTTTTACCAATATTCCCATCGAAAAGGTGGTGACTGTTTCCCCACATTCTCACCAAGGTTTTATTGCCTGTCTTTCCCAGTTTTACAAACCTGATGAGTGAAAAAAAAAAAGTTATAGTATAATCACACATTACATGTAAGGGGCAAGGGGTGGTGAAACACAAGTTCTAAAGTGGTGAGAAGAAAACCATGGATAGTCAAAATTACCTTCAAAGATCTTTTAGGAAAAATGCTACTTTGATGACCTACACACCCACTCCAACTACAGACAACTCAGCCAGCTTTTTCCCTAAGTTATCTCTGGGGCTCTGGATGAAATCTGGGGGAACTTGTCATATGAAAAGTACACATAATACCAGACTCACACTGTATAAAGGAATCTCTCACATTAAGAAGCATTAATGAGATAAGTGACTACCTGAGCAAACAGCAGGTTTTTCTCCCCCTACCCCCAGTCCCCCACAGCTCGCATCTTACTTTCAGAGCAGAGCCGGATGCAGGTAACTTTCATGCCCTATGAAGCAGTTCAAGTGTGTTCTGCTGCTGCTGCTGCTAAGTCGCTTCAGCCGTGTCCGACTCTGTGCGACCCCATAGACGGCAGCCCACCAGGTTCCGCCGTCCCTGGGATTCTCCAGGAAAGAACACTGGAGTGGGTTGCCATATTTTCTTGATTTTGCTACCAAAATGCAAGTCCGTGTCCCCAATACACAGTGAGGCCAAACAATGTCAAAACATCAGAGTTTGGAACAGAGAAAGGTTTGTTGCAGGGTCATGCCAGGAGATGTGTGGTTCGTGCCCTAAAAAAAACCCCAAACTCCTTGAAAGCTGTTAGCAAAGATGTTTTCTAGGAAAGGTGAGGGAGGGCATGGTTAGTTGTTGCAACTTCCTGATGTCAGATGTTTGGGCTTGAAGGTCAGGTCATGGTCATGACCATAAATCTCCAAACAAATACTATTCTCTGTTCTGACAAGAAAGGGTGAGGTCCCAGGGCACAACTTTCTCCTTCAAGGTCCAGGTCCTGGCTAAGAGCAAGCTGATCTCAGTTGGTGGCTCCCTGAGGGCCAGGTCCCCAGATCCCGCCCAGCTGTCATTGCTGAGGAAGCCAGGAGCCCAGAATCTAGCTGGCTCTCAGGTTCTTCGGGCTGCCTGATGGGTCCCACAGACTGCGTCCCTTGCAAACGGCCACTGCCATTAGGTCTCAGTGGCAGGGATGGGGAGAGGTTCACCTCTGCCTCAATGCCCCAGTGATGGCTCCAGAGCCCTACAGGACACAGCCCCCAGACTGTTCCCTGGGACCCCCAGGCTCACCCACTGCCCCAAGGGTGGGTGAGCTGAAGGGCGGTGGGAGAAGTCCTGTATGTTCCTCTTATCTCATTCTCTGACGACCACCAGTCCACTGACTGTTGGCTGAATAGGCCACTAACGGTCACTTACTGACCGTTGCTTGCTTAGGGGAGGGACCTATTGCAGCACTGACCAATGGCTGAGCAGGACCACTAACGGTTGCTAATTGACAGTTGCCCACTTGGGGGTGGGGCCCCCTGAGGGGCCTAGCTGAGTGTGGCGGTGCTGTATTACAATTTGGACAGTTTGAGCACATTTCCATGTTTCAGTGGCCATTTGTATTTCTTCTGTGGAATGCCAATGTCTATTCTTCAACGTTTCTTCAATTGGACTGTCTCTTATTTGAAGGGGTTCTTTATATATTTTGCTATGTGTAATCAGTCACTAACTCGTGTCTGACACTTTTCCAACCTCATGGACTGTAGCCTGCCGGGGTCCTCTGTCCATGAGGATTTCCCTGTCAATAATACTAGAGTGGTTTGCCATGTCCTTCTCCAGGGGATCTTCCTGACCCAGGAACTGAACGCCCGTCTCTTGCATCTCCTGCATTGGCAGGCAGATTCTTCACCATTGTGCCACCTGGGAAGCCCCTTTATAGATTATAGATATTAATTTTTTATGTTATATATGTTACAAAAATTTTCCTTCCATCTCAGTATTGCTCATTGGTACTCCTTTATACACTATATTATTTACCTGTTTCATATGTCTTCCTAACTAGATGATTGTATGAGTGAAGAACAGTGAATATGTCTTACATTTTAAAATGTATCTCATTCCCTCCAGCCATCAATTTTATAATAGAGTTACCAACAGTAAAATATTCAATAAAGGGACTCTCCTGGTGGTCCAGTGGCTAAGACTCCAAGCACCCAATGCAGGGGGCGTGGATTCAATCCCTGGTCAGGGAACTAGATCCCATATGCCACAAAGATCCTGTGAGCAACTTAGACCTGGTGTAGCAAATAAATATTTTAAAATATTCAATATATTGAATGAATTACTATAGAGAAAAGCCAAGTTTTAAGCATAAACCCCGGATTACTCAAAATTCAATTTAATATTTAAATTAACTATTTATTTAAATATTTCAATTAACAGTTCCTGTTATGATTCCTTCTTTTAAACACGTTGTCAACCATTTAACACTATTACCATCAGAAGAAACCTGTTAAGAACAATATACAGCTATTCAAAGTTCTTATCAACCTTCCTTGAATTTCTGACTCTGTGGATGAGAATCTGTTACGAACTAAGAAGTACGAATTCACTATAGATTCCTAGTTATTATGACCTTTACATAGAATTTAGAACTTCCTTCTCTCACTTGTGTCAGTTTTTCTACTCTCCCGTATGACAGAGAAAAAGATGATGAACATGTTACTACATACAGAAAACTGACTTTTTCTTGAAACAAAATTGTTAAGAAATAGATGAGACATATGCAAGCCATAGAAAGGATTACTTTAAAACATTCTAAAACAAGTCATAATTTCTGGTAAGTCATCCTACAAAAATGTAATTAGCTTATAACAATAAACCAACTTGATTGGTTATCTGGAAATCCATTTGTTTAACTCAGGGAGTATACCAAGAAATAACATGAATTAAAGTTAGCTTAAAAAATTAAAATGAGATGCCTTATTGACTTCAGTTTGTGCTCCTGTTTTATAGCCAGGTGGGGGTTTAATCTATCAGTCTAGAAAATCCAAAAATTAATCTCATATTAGGCTAAACCATTAGAGAGCCATACATGTGAACTGTACTGTTTTATTAATTTTGACCTAATTTTCCTTTATAATCATAATGTCAATTTACCTTGAAAAATTGTTGTTGGATTTACCATGAATATGATAGTGAAAACATTGTTTACTATGCTACCTGTCTTGAGCACACTGCATTTGTTTTTAATTTTTTAAACATTGCAAATCATGTAGCTGATTGTATTTTGCTGTTTGCCTTGAGAGTTAGGAAACTCAGAAACAAATGTACAGTCCAAAGGTGAATAAGAAAGCATGGTACACAGTTTGTTTATCAGCCTCCCCTTGGCTTAATCTTTTTCCTAGCTTTGTTTTCCATCCATACTAAATTCCTTCCCTCATGTGTTTTCATCTTGTTACAAAGTCTGCGTTTTCTTAAATACTTTTTGGAATAGCCACGTGATGAAGAGATGGGTATCTAACTAGAGAGGAGAGAGAGATCAAGGTACAAGGGTGGACGCTAAAAGTAAGCCCTCAGCAGAGTCACAGATTTTCTTCAAGCCGAAATCTGGCATTACCTGGGCCATAATTCAGAAGACTAAAGTACTTTAACTCCCTGGTTATCTCTTTACCCTGAAACCCCTTGTTGGGAGATCTCTGACCTCGCAGCTCCTTCACTTTGTGTCCTGGCTCCTGCTTGGCCTGCCCTTGCCTGCCTCCTGCTTGTGACTACCCACACCTTGGCCTGGGGACCTGGGGGCTCTGGCTCTGTTCCTAATGACTCTAATTTGCTGATTTTGGCCCAACTACACTATAATTACTCCAAATTCACCTATGATGTAGGGTTGTTTGTTTTTTTTTTTTTTTTTTGTAATCACATTTACCTTCCAAATTATGCAGGAAAGTGCTTTCTTTTAGAATCTTTTTGGAATGCATGAATCTTTTCAGAGCTTTGGAAACTCCAGTGGTGTGATTTATAGGCAAAATTTCACAGTACTCTGAAATTAAGGCCAAGCCTTAAAAATCTAGAAGAGCTTCAAATTCTTTAAGTGTTTGTCTCCAACCACTGTCTCCAACTTTGAAAGGTGAGAGGACAAGAGACCTCTGTATCAGGAGGCAAGAAAAGTTAAAGAGATGGAGTCCTGTTATGAAAGCCAACCTCAACAGCTTTCTGGTTCATAATCACAGCATTCTAAATATGAATCTGTAAAATGTTAAGAAGCCTTTTAAAAGCCCTGCCCTCATCAATTATCTCCTCTCACATGGCATCATCCACCTCTCTTCCTGCCCTTCTGTTTAACCTGATTTTCCCACATGACAGTCCCTTTCACTTTATTTCCCCCTTCACTGCCAAGCTGTGCTCACTGCCCTCAAATTCACTTACGGCTTAACTTCTGCCACTGGCTTTTGCTAATCACCTTGCTTCTGCTCTCTCCCAAAGTCAGGCAGTCATCAAAAGTTTCTTAAATGTCAAATTCAACAGACATCCTCTTCTCTATTTTCATTGTATTTATCCTCTAAGTGCATGTGACAGTAGTAATAATAATAGCTATTATTTATTGAGCACTTACCACAACCCACTCCAGTATTCTTGCCTGGAGAATCCCATGGACGGAGGAACCTGGTGGGCTACAGTCCACGGGGTCGCAAAGATTCGGACATGACTAAGCGACTTCACTTTCACTTACCACATGCCAGGGCACTTTGCCATATCATCTCTCCCTTAGCTCTTCCAATGTTAGCATCCAATAACACTGATATTATCTCAGCTAAGGGAGTTCACATAACTTACCCCAAAGCACACTACCATCAGTGGAGGATCCAGGATTCAAATTCAGGAATGTCTGTGTGGTGGATTAGAGATGGCTGCAAACTCTCTGCCAGTCCTCTCTCAGGTAGAGTCTATTTTCCTCCCCTTGAATCTGGGTTGGTGCTGTGATTTGTTCTGACCCATAGAATGTGGCAGAAGGGATGTGTGCAACTTCCATGGCAGGGCCTTATAAGATCTGCAGATATCCTTTCATGCACTGGGAACTTGGTCACCACGTGGGAAGTCTGACAACCCCAAGACGAGACTGCCACGCTGTGAGGCAGCTGGTGGATAGAGGAGGCCACGTAGGAGCCCAGGGCATGTAAGTGAAGAAAGACTCCTCTGATCCTTCTGGCCTAGTCAACTGCTAGCCGAATGCAGCAGTTGAGCCAATGCTCCAGCTGACTCTCACTATGTGGAGCAAAAAACCTACCTACCCAAGTCCCACCTGAATTCCTGACCCACAGAATCATGATACATCATCAACTGTTATTCAAGCCACTAGGCATTCAGCCAACTAAGTATTAGAGTTGATTGTTACATAGCAATAAATAACCAAAGAAGTCTGATATAAAAGCCTCTGCCACTTGGCCTCTCTAATATTCACTTTCTCCTACTTTCCTTGAACAAATTTCTATTTTCAGACTTATTTGATGATACATCTACACACTCAGTTACCTCAAAGTTATTTTATTTAAAAAAAAGCCTGAACACATAGTATGCATATAATTTGGTCCCAGGTGCTATGACAGATATAAAGATTTAGAAAGTTGTAGTCCTATCCCTCAAATAGCCAATCAGAGAGAGAATCACATACACAACTTGACGCTAATACACAAAGGAGTAAGTAAAAATGGATGCAAGTGCGAGAACTTGACATGGGAAAAGCCTGGGTTCAGGCTTCTGACAGGAACCCTCAGATTAATAGGGAGGCCTCAGCGCATGACTAAGGAAAGCATGCCTGGGGAAGGATCAGCCTTGATTTCTACCTGCCGACAATGCGCCACAAGCATCAGCAAGTTCTGACACCTGCCCTTGCCCCCTCGCCTCTCTCCTTGTCTTGTGCTGACTTGCTTGGCCCTGGCACAGCCTCTGCATGCCCTCCTTACCCCTATTTTCTCCAGTTCATCCTTACTCTGTCTCTAGAGGTATCTTTCTAAAACAGGGGACATACTTGTCACTGTTCTCCTAAAGGCAATGGCTTCCCAGTTCTCTGCAGTCCCAAGACACCACTCAAAATAGCCATCAAGACCCTGAGCACAGGGTTCTCCAGTCACTTTCGAGTCCCATCTTTCATGCTCACAACTCTCGACCTGGACCCACTTTTGCACTGTGTTTCCTCTGCTCATGCTCTCACTTCACTTCTGAAGTAGCACTTCATCCATCCATCACAGATGTACAAATCCAGCCCTCCCTAGGTCTCCTCAGTCAAAATCATCTCCATACCCTTTACACCCTCCCTCCATCTGCCTTAGGTGTACTCTTCCTTACATGTGTGTGTGTGTGCATGCACTCAGTTGTGGCTGACTCTCGGCGACCCCATAGACTGTAGCCCACCAGGTTCCTCTGTCTATGGAATTTCCCACACAAGAAAACTAGATGGGTTGCAATTTCCTTCTCCAGGGGACCTTCCCTACCAGTCTCTTGTGTTTCCTGCATTGGCAGGCAGGTTCTTTACCAGCTGAGCCACCAAGGAAGTCTTTCCTAACATGAAAGTGAAGTCACTCAGTCGTGTCCAACTCTTAGCGACCTCATGGACTGAAGCCTACCAGGCTTCTCTGTCCATGGGATTTTCCAGGCAATAGTACTGGAGTGGGTTGCCATTGCCTTCTCCAATTCCTAACATGAGGGAGTTTTAAATAGATTGTGAGCTCCCGAGGGCCATGTCAAGGCTGTATATTGTCACCCTGCTTATTAAACTTATATGCAGAGAATATCATGAGAAATGCTGGGCTGGATGTAGCACAAACTGGAATCAAGGTTGCTGGGAGAAATATCAATAACGTCAGATATTCAGATGACACCACCCTTATGGCAGAAAGTGAAGAAGAACTAAAGAGCCTCTTGATGAAAGTGTAAGAGGAGACTGAAAAAGTTGGCTTGAAACTCAACATTCAGAAAACTAAGATCATGGCATCTGGTCCCATCACTTTATGGCAAATAGATGGGGAAACAATGGAAACAGTGACAGACTTTATTTTTTTGGGCTCCAAAATGACTGCAGATGGTGACTGCAGCCATGAAATTAAAAGATGCTTGCTCCTTGGAAGAAAAGTTATGACCAACCTAGACAGCATATTAAAAAGCAGAGACATTACTTTGCCAACAAAGGTCTGTCTAGTTAAAGCTATGGTTTTTCTAGTAGTCATGTATGCATGTGAGAGTTGGACTATAAATAAAGCTGAGCACCAAAGAATTGATACTTTTGAACTGTGGTATTGGAGAAGACTCTTGAGAGTCCCTTGGACTGCAAGGAGATCAAACCAATCAATCCTAAAGGAAATCGGTCCTAAATGTTGATTGGAAGGACTGATGCTGAAGCTGAAACTCCAATCCTTTGGCCACCTGATGTGAAGAACTGACTCATTTGAAAAGACCCTGATGCTGGGAAAGATTGAAGGCAGGTGGAGAAGGGGACAACAGAGGATGAGATGGTTGGATGGCATCACCAACTTGATGGACATGAGTTTGAGTAAACTCCAGGAGTTGGTGATAAACAGGGAAGCCTGGCATGCTGCAGTTCATGGGGTTGCAAAGAGTTGGACATGACTGAACTACTGAACTGAACTGAACTGAAGGCAAATGCTCTTCCTGGCTGATCAATTCATTTCCACAGGTTTGAGCAATCCTTCACACATTGTAGGTGCTTATATACTTATAGTTAATTGATGGTATCCCAAACACTTTTGTCTTTAATTTCAAGCTTTGATTAAACCTGCCAAATCTATTTTATTCTTACATTTTTATTCTCAACCCCAAAGATACAGATTAACAACCAAGATTATCAAATCATCCCAGGTGGGATGCAACAATGCTATATGTAATAGCACCAGCCGCCACCAGGCATGCTTCTCTAGAAAGTATTTTTCATACTGCATACACTTTGTAATGAAAGACCACATTGGGCACATACTGCACACCACAGTCTCATGTGTGCATACTGGGATGCCCTATTTATAACACTCACAGATACAAATGACCACTGAAATTTAGAAAACGTATCCTTTATCTCCTTCTTCAGTTACCAGCTCATTTTTCCTGCTCCCTTTAGAGCTAACTTATCATAAGAGTTGTCTATAATCACTATCTCAACTTCCCTTCCGTTTATGAAACGTTTTATTATATAATATATCATGTATAATCTAACACTAGTATAACCACTACCCAGCTCAAGAAACAGAATATTGATATCATCTGAGACTCTACTCCACTTTGGTTTTTATCCCCGTAACTCCATCGAAACAGGTCTTGACCGGGTCACAGTTTCCTCCAGGTCATCAGATTCAATAGGCAGTTCTCAACCAGTATCTTACTTGACTCATGAGCACTTTATACATCTTGATCATCCTCTCCCCTAACCCTTCCTTCTCTGGTTTCTGGAAATCACCCTCTTTTAGTCCCCCTCTTGTCTCAGTGCCATTCCTTGTCAAACCCCTTTCCTGGTTTCTCTGCGTCTTTCCCATCTCTAAGTGTTGGAGTCACCTTCAGGACCTTCTTTATCTACACCCACTGGTAAAGAATCCACCTGCAATGCAGAAAACACAGGAGACATGGGTTTGATTCCTGGGTCAGGAAGATCCCCTGGAAGAGGAAATGGCAACCCACCTCAATATTCTTGTCTGGAAAATCCCATGGAGTGAGGAGCCTGGCAGGCTATAATTCAAAGGGTCACAAAGAGTTGGACATCAACACGAGCATGGAGGGACTGCCCAGGTAATGTCTACAAGACCTGTGATATTAAAAATCAAATGTATTCTGATGACTCCCATCTGATGACATCAGACCAGATGTCTCCACGGAGCTCCAGAGTCCTGCTTCTCACTGCTTGCTCAATAGCTCTACTTGGATGACAAATCTGCATTTCAAACTGTGTCTGAAACAGAACTCTTAATTCTTGACTCCTCACTCCTGCTCACCAAATCAGCTCTTCCCACAACCATCTGCACCTCAGGAAATAACCAGTTTTCCAGTTTCTCCAGCCAGCTACTTTGAGGTTTTCACTATCTCCTCATTTTTTCTCATGTCTTACATCTAATCCATCAGCAATCCTTACAACTCCACCTTCCAATTATATCCATAATCCACCTACTTCTCACCACCTGCACTTTGGTCCCAGGTACCATTCTCCCTTACCTGAGTTATTACAGGTAAGACACCCTTACCTTCCTTGTTTCTCTACCTGAACTCCTACCTCCTTCCTTCCCTAACATTCCATTCTCCATATACTATCCAGAAGATTTCTTTAAACAAAAGTCATTTCATGTATCTTCTCTACCTCAAACTCTAATGGCTTTCCATCTCATTCATAAAAGAATTCAAAACCACTGCAGTAGCCTACAAGGCTCCGCATGATCTGTCCCCAACTCTCTCCCTCTCTACATCATCTCCTCCCTTCCCGCCTCCCTCTCACTCTCATTGTGCTCAGTTGGCTTCCTTCCTACGCAAAATGCGTCTCCCGGCTTCCCACCTCAGGAACTTCGCCTTTAGTTTTTCCCTAGGCATGACTTGCGCCCTCACTCCTTTTAAACTCTTCCCTCTACCTTATCAGAGAGGCCGTTTTTCAGCACTTTATCAGTACAGTTCAGTTTAGTAGCTCAGTCGTGTCTGACTCTGCAACCCCATGGACTGCAGCACACTAGGCCTTCCTGTGCATAACCAACTCCTAGAATTACTCAAACTCATGTCCATTGAGTCGGAGATGCCATCCAACTATCTCATCCTCTGTTGTCTCCTATTTCTCCTGCCTTCAATCTTTCCCAGCATCAGGGTCTTTTCAAATGAGTCAGTTCTTCACATCAGGTGGCCAAAGGATTGGAGTTTCAGCTTCAGCATCACTCCTTCCAATCAACATTCAGGACTGATTTCCTTTAAGAAGGATGGTTTGATCTCCTTGCAGTCCAAAGGACTCTCAAGTCTTCTCCAACACCACAGTTCAAAAGCATCAATTCTTTGGTGCTCAGCTTTCTTTATATCCAACTCTCACATGCATACATGACTACTGGAAAAACCATAGCTTTAACTGGACAGACTTTTGTTGGCAAAGTAATGTCTCTGCTTTTTAATATGCTGTCTAGGTTGGTCATAACTTTTCTTCCAAGGAGCAAGCATCTTTTAATTTCATGGCTGCAGTCACCATCTGTAGTGATTTTGGAGCCCCCAAAAATAAAGTCTGTCACTGTTTCCACTGTTTCCTCATCTATTTGCCATGAAGTGATGGGACCAGATGCCATGATCTTAGTTTTCTGAATGTTGAGTTTCAAGCCAACTTTTTCAGTCTCCTCTTTCACTTTCATCAAGAGCTTTTTAGTTCCTCTTCACTTTCTGCCATAAGGGTGGTGTCATCTGCATTTCTGAGGTTATTGATATTTCTTCCAGCAATCTTGATTCCAGCTTGTGCTTCTTCCAGCCCAGCGTTTCTCATTATATACTCTGCATATAAGTTAAATAAGCAGGGTGACAATATACAGCCTTGACATACTCCTTTCCTGATTTGGAACCAATCTGTTATTCTATGTCCAGTTCTAATTGTTGCTTCTTGACCTGCATACAGATTTCTCAGGAGGCAGGTCGAATGGTCTGGTATTCCCATCTCTTTCAGAATTTTCCAGAGTTTATTGTGATCCACACAGTCAAAGGCTTTGGCATAGTCAATAAAGCAGAAATAGATGTTTTTCTGGAACTCTCTGGCTTTTTCGATGATCCAGTGGATGTTGGCAATTTGATCTCTGGTTTCTCTGCCTTTTCTAAATCCAGCTTGAACATCTGGAAGTTCACAGTTCATGTATTGCTGAAGCCTGGCTTGGAGAATTTTGAGCATTACTTTATTAGCGTGTGAGATGAGTGCAATTGTGCGGTAGTTTGAGCATTCTTTGGCATTGCCTTTCTTTGGGATTGGAATGAAAACTGACCTTTTCCAGTCCTGTGGCCATTGCTGAGTTTTCCAAATTTGCTGGAATATTGAGTGCAGCACTTTCACAGCATCATCTTTCAGGATTTGAAATAGCTCAACTGGAATTCCATCACCTCCACTAGCTTTGTTCGTAGTGATGCTTTCTGAGGCCCACTTGACTTCACATTCCAGGATGTCTGGCTCTAGGTGAGTGACCACACCATCGTGATTATTTTGGGCATGAAGATCTTTTTTGTACAGTTCTTCTGTGTATTCTTGCCACCTCTTCTTAATATCTTCTGCTTCTGTTAGGTCCATACCATTTCTGTCCTTTATTGAGCCCATCTTTGCATGAAATGTTCCCTTGGTATCTCTAAGTTCCTTGAGGAGATCTCTAGACTTTCCCATTCTATTGTTTTCCTCCATTTCTTTGCATTGATCAGCACCTTATGTATAATAGCAAATCCCACCCCAGCTGTCGCTCTCTCCTCCCCTTGTCCCAGTTTGTTTTCTTCAGTCAGGCCCCTGTCACCACCCAGTATATTATATATTTCTTTACTGTTTCTCCCCCCGCCTAAAATAAAAACTCCATGAGGACAGGAAATTAGTTTTGTTCACTGCTGTGCCTGACACAGTGCCTGATTACAGTGTATGCCTGATGAATATTGATCAGATGATTCAAGAAATTAATTGCAAGCATCAATTTACAGTCCATTTGTAAGTAGGTCACTATTGACATACAGGCTCCTAGTTTTAACTGGGAAACTCTTAAATTTTGCGAAGTTCATTTGGCAAACATTTTTTTACCCAGGTGTCATTCTTTTCTTACTTGTAAATTTGTTCCAGATGCACTGATTTTTTTTCCCACCCCTTTCCAGTTAGAGAGCTAAGCCAATGAACCATGTCCCTGATGATATACAAATTTAGTTATAGTTGGGGTTATTTTCTTTCTGATAGACTTGGAAGCACCAAATGTGAAGTGTTGGAAGGAAGTAAAGGCAGGGGCTTCTCTGATAGCTCAGTTGGTAAAGAACCTGCCTGCAATGCGGGAGACCTGGGTTTGATCCCTGGGTTGGGAAGATCCCCTGGAGAAGGGAAAGGCTACCCACTCCAGTATTCTGGCCTGGAGAATTCCATGGACTGTGTAGTCCATTGGTTTTCAAAGAGTCAGACACAATTGAGCAACTTTCACAAAGTGGGGTAGTAGAAGGAAGACTATGAGCTCCAGAAAAGAAGATCATCATCAAGGCAAAGACAAAACACACTTTCGACCTGTTGCTTTAAAGTCACTGACAGAATAGTGAGCCGTGGCAGGTGGAGGCAGACCACCAAGGCAGGACCAACAGCAATTCTAGTGATGAAGGAGACAGGCCAATTTCTCTACATTCACCCCTCGTGACCTTGACCTTGAACTGAAGAGTCCGAATGTGTGAGACTCAGCCATATCACCTAGGAAAAGTCACTCTCAGCCTCTGGGCTGCTCATGGTTGCACTGAATTATATCAGTGGTTGTAAATATTTTAGGGTCCTGTACCATTTACAGAGCTATGGACCATTGTATTAGTTTTCTAGGGTTGCCATAACACAGTACTACCAACTGGATTGCTTATATTTTAACTCAAATACCTCTGTTAAGACCATATTTCCAAATAAGGTCACATTTTGAGGCATGGAAGGTTAGGACCTCAATATAAGTTTTGAGGAACACAATTCCACTCATGACAACCATTTTTCTAAAACTGGCCCATTTTGCATTCAATCTTGGCTCATTTACAGACCCCTTGAAGCTCATCCCCTGCTACATATTAGCTTCTATTAACTGTGTGTCTTGAAGCAAACCATAACTCTTTTGAGCTGTGAATCCTCAACTCTAAAATGGCAAAAACCCTACCTATCAGAATTACAGTGGCAATTCAAAGAAATTACATATAAGACAGTAGATGTAAACTGTGAATGACAAACAATTGCAGAAGCACCATTTACAATGGTTGAACTAGAGCCCAAAGCTACTGGTCTAAGAGTGGTCTCTAAGTATTTTTGAATGTATATTTTATCAGTAAGAAATTTTTGAGTGCACCCTCTAATAAAAACTTTCCTTTCTTATAAACTTTATGCAAGTGTTACTAAATTTTAAAAATGAAGATGATGAAATAATGCTTTTTAACAGTATCCCCAGAACATTCAGCAATTAAACTAGAAAGATTTGATTGTGTCAGATTAATAACTTCTTGCTCAATATACACTGAGGAGATTTATCCTAACAGTAGTGGATATAAATCGATAGTTCAAATACTCTTCATAGTAATATTGAATTTCAAAAAATGATTTCTTGGCACAGCTGATTAGCTTATCATTGCTCTTAACTTCACGTGGCTGATGAAGACTGTCATCATCTTGATGAAGAAGGTCATCATCTCAGCAATTTTTCTGATGCTCAGATGTGCTTGCACTAGTAGAATCAGATACAATCCACAGTTCCTTTGCAGAACCCTTTTAAAACCACTTGTCCATTTTGTGAAGAATTAATTAGTTGACATTTGATGGTATTTGCCATATTACCACTTAATGAGGCACCCTTTAACTTCAGTGCTTCCTGCTGCTGCTGCTGCTAAGTTGCTTCAGTCATGTCCAATTCTGTGAGACCCCATAGATGGAAGCCCACCAGGCTCCGCCATCCCTGGGATTCTCTAGGCAATAACACTGGAGTGGGTTGCCATTTCTTTCTCCAATGCATGAAAGTGAAAAGTCAAAGTGAAGTCACTTAGTCGTGTCCGACTCTTCGAGACCCAATGGACTGCACCCTACCAGGCTCCTCCATCCATGGGATTTTCCAGGCAAGAGTACTAGAGTGGATTGCCATTGCCTTCTCCATCAGTGCTTCCTAGGACTCTACAACTGAACTTCCAAGTAGGCCCTTCTCACCCTCTTGGCTATGGAGCTCCCTTATGATTCATCTGCAGATCAAACCAGAAATGACTATCCAGCATTTGGACTGAGTGAAGGCATTAGTGTCAATCTTCAGAGTCAGTAATAGGAAAGCATAATTCGTTTCTTGGTTTCTAGATTTAAAATGCATAGGTATAGAAGTCTTACTATTTCTTCTCTGCACCCAAATAGGTTGTTCTGTATACTTCCCACACTAGAGACCACTGGACAGTCAGTACATTCCTGTATTCCTCTTCTCCCTTAAGTGTATGTTTACATAAATGAGAGTGTCTATTGAGTAACTGATGCAGCCAGAAGGATTAAATTTGGGGCAGGAGAATAGTGCAGGAAATCGGAGCAGGTGGGAAGGAGGATTTGTTTCATTTCTGTCTCCTTGGATTTTTTAAAAGAATGATGATCAAAACAGAAGAATCTGTTACTCTTGGGATTTGATGCTACTCTGTCAAGAGAGGAGGGCCAGAAACTGACCAAAATAATGAGGCCAAGGCATTGACCTTGATCAGGCATTTCTGGCTTTGAAGATGGAGAAGGAAGGGACCAAAGAGTACAGGTAGTCTCTAGAAGCTGGAAAAGGCAAATAAATAATGAATTTTCCCCTACAGCCTCCAGAATGGAACTCAACTCTGATGACTCCTTGATTTTAGTCCAATGAGACCCATTTCAGACACCTGACTTTCAGAACTGTAAGATAAGACATTTGCATTGTTTTAAGCTACTTACATCAGTGTCAATTTGTTATAGCAGGAAAAGGAAATTAACACAGGGGGTGTGCACCCCAGATCTTGTTATTATGGGGTTGAGCCTGAAGACATTAGAAACAAATATAAATTAGTATTATCCTACACATGCTGAATGACTTCCAGAAACTTCCAAATCAGGCAGAATCCCTGTAACTTGGTAGCCTAGAGATGACTAATTTCAAACCCCTTCTCAGTCCTTCAAACACCGGCTTCCCATCCCCTCATTTTTCCAGAAGGAAGGCATCTATTAATAGAAAGTGATATTTTCATCAGAGCTAGAGGTGGACTGCAGGGTAAAGGTAGCAGGAGAGGCCACACCCATCAAGACTGACAAATAATATAGCATGGTGGAGCTTCCAACCCAAGGGACAGATGGCACAGAAAGAGGGGTAGGAGGGGACCAAGACTCGAGAGAACAGAGCCAGGGTTCACACAAAGAATACGAGGCCAAAATAAGCAGCTGAGAGTTTGTATGCAGAGGGAGCAATAAGGCCATTGGTCCAGGAGGAGACCCTCGCCTCCTCACCTTTCTCTGAATTGGCCACAAGCTACAGGTGGACTTAAGAACAAAACGTGGGTGAAGCCTGGAAGTCAATGTCCATATCCCCCAGCCAGGACCTGCCATCATGCTTGGGATGCCCATCTGCCCTCTGTGCAGTGGGGAGGCCCTTTGGGAAATGGGAAGCAGACGATGCTGCTCATTGGATCATGCTCCACTGTGCTTGGCCCAGCCAAGGTAGACATGTGGGTCTTCTGGGACGTCTTCACCAACCTCACAATACCTGTCCCAGATATGTGATGGGGCTGCCACAGCTACTTCACAGTGCCTCTAGTTTGAATTGTACCGTGCAGTTCCCTTTATGCAAAGATGGAAATATCAAAGGTCAAGAGCCATCTCCTTCTATTCTGAGCTCCGTCCAGAAATCCTGAGTCTGGAAGGAAGTCAGAGAAAAAATACAGAGGTCTGTTCTCCATGCTGAGCGTTGTGGAAAGGAGTGGCTCTTCCCTGCCCAGGTAGGGCTGGATGGGGAAGGAAGTCTTGGCTCACTGGTCCAGAACAAGGGAGAGGAGGAACTCTCATGCACCTACTTCCTATCTAAGTCCTGCTAGGCATGATTTGTACAGAAATCCCACCTGGGGGTTGATGGAGTGGAAGGTTGGCCAATCTAATCCCTGGGACCCCCAACCCCAGGACTTTTCTATGCTACCATTTCCCTCCTACCCCAGTCCCCTCATCCATAATCATGCCGTACACAGCCTTCCAGGAACAACAGGCTCCAAAGGAGATAAAATCACTGGATTATTTCCCAGGGCTGCCATAACAGAGTACCACAGACTACATGGATTAAAACAACAGAAATTCATTCCCTCACAGTTCTGGAGACCAGGAGTCCAAAATCAAAGTGTCATCTGGGGCAGGCTCCCTGGAAAGGCTCCTTTCCTTCCTGTGGAAAGATTCTCCCTGGGCTCTCCAGCTTCTAGTGGCCTAGGTGCCCCATGACCTATGGCAGTGCAGCAGTCTTCCCGTCTTCACGTGCCTGTGTGTGTCTAGGTCCAAAACTCTTTCCTCTTCTAAAGACACCAGTCATAGTGGATTAAGGACCCACTCTGCTCCACTACGACCTCATCTTAATCCAGCTAACTACCCCTGCAGTGACCTGATGTCCAAATAGTGTCAGTTCTGCGGTATAGTGGGGTTAGGTCTTCAACATACCTTTTTAACAGGAGACATACCACAATTCAACCCAGACAGGCATTCCTGACTATTCTGCTGAAATCCTTTTTATTGTTCCTGATTTTACATTCTTCATAATGTACAACACCACACTCCCATCTGTATCATCTCTAATTTCTCAATTCTCAACCATGAGGTGGGGATGGGGAAGGTAGGAACCAGAATTACCAGGAGAGACACTGTAGTTTCGAAATATAAATAAAGAGACAACTGTCTGATTGCTGTTTCAGGGCCAGGTTTTTCTCAACTGTGGGTGCATTTTAGAGTCATCTGGGGGAACTTTAAACTGCAAATAGTATGCATGTTATTACAAATGTATAGACTTGTAAAATTCATTATATATTAATATAAATGCTGAGCTTGACTCCAGACTGATTACATTGGCGTCTCTGGTGGTGGTGCCCAGGCACTGGTGTTTTTCAAAGCTCCCAGGGGATTCTAAGCTGTATTTAGGACCAAGGATCTCTGTGCTGGGTGAGACTTGCTGCTTAGGGAATGGCTCCAGCCCTGCAGTTGTTGACGACGTACATTCCTCTCTACTGGTACCCAAGGAGCGTAGGGAGGGTGCTGAAGGAAACAGTTTACACGGGCCTTGTTATCTGAGTGCAAAACATTCTGCTTAAGTTTGGTGCCATTGGTGTGCCCCAGCCCCAGAGGTGAAAGGATGGACTGGTGACAGAGCCGGAGCAGAACCAAGTGTCTGAATCCCACTTTGAAATGCCAGACTCTCTTGTGGCAATTTGAGTGTGGTACCCATCCTTCCAAAGGAGTTCTGATTGGGATGGAGCCAGTGTGGGGGTGGTGTTTGTTCTGACTTTCAAGCCTCATGTTAATCATGAAAGACTGTCCTACTGTTTGACCTACTGAACTTATGCCCCAACTAAGGTCATTTTCCACCCGCGCATTCTCAAGCCATGGCTCTCTCAGTCTATATAGCTCATCAGAGTTTCCAAGTTTACTTATTTGTTAGAGAATCCCATTGTTCTTGGTGACAGAGGTCTTTGGGGAATTTCAAGTCTGGCATTCGGCATACCAGCTACCCTTCCGTGAATGTGATCAATAGGCTAATGACCTCCAACTCGTTACACACTTTAAAACATTCAGCAGACAGGAAGGTCAGCAGAGAGCCCTACCCAAGGCCTCCAGGACTTCCCACCATGGTGACACAGACAGCATCACCCCATGCTCCTCGATATATACATCCTTCCTGGGCTGTGATCCATCACCACTACCATCCTCCAGCCTGTGTTTCTCCATCTTGGCCACAAAAACATCACAATAGATTTTAACCTAAGGGCAATATTCCAAATATATTCTGTCTGAAACAGTCCCTATTTGCATTTGTCTTGCAGTAATACCAAACCACAACATTAGCTGGACATGGCTCATTTTTAGTGAACCCAGCCAATTCATAATGATCACAGATTTCTCTTCTAAGAATTCATATTTAAAATTTTAAAATTAAAATTCATATTTAAAAGAAAAAAGAAGAACCTTAGTAATTAGCCCAGCATAAAATCAAGCTCACGAGGTAGTAGTCTGCAGGTCCTGCTTTCTTTACTTTTTTGAAGAAGTAAAGTACATTCTCCCTTTCCACTCTTCGAACACTGTTCCAGTTCTCCAGAATTCTTCCAAGATCACTGTGAGTAGGTGGGCAGTCTCATTTGCTCAGTCCCTGGGGTATCACTCCTCTGAGCTGAGAAATCTGAACTCGTCTGGAGCAACGAAGTGCTCTCCTTACAATCCCTTCACATGGCTTGGGTTTCAGTCTCCCATTGCCAATGTTTTTAGGCTTTCCAGTCTGGACTGGAAAAAAAAATCATTCCCAGTCTTGACAGAGCTCTCATTATCGTCCCTTTACCTAGGGACATGAAATTACTAGAACATGGGGGGAGGGTGTACCTACCAAGAGGGTTAAAGGGACCTGCAGAGGGAGGCAGCCAAGCCCCCATGACACAACTCAGCCAAGTACAAAGCTGCCACCAAGATGAAACTGAGAGGAAGCGAAAGCCCTGCAGCCTCAGTCCTCAGAGGATGACAGTATCGCCACTCATTGTAGACATAATGAGAGAGGGGACCAAGGCCTGCTCTGCTCCCAAGGGGCATTCATCGCATTCATGGGTATATATGGGGACGGGGTGGGGGTGGGGGCGTCCACATCTCTTAGAAGCATGGGTGTCAACTAAGGAATTGTGATAATGGATACTCTGCCTGAGGCAGAGTCCCTCAGGCAGAGGCAGTAGAAGTATTGATAGTAAGGATTTATTGAGAAATCCGTCTTCATTCTCAATTTCCCATATAATCATCAATAAATCAATTAGCTAAACTTTCAAATGATTGATCTCATAGGTAGCCCTTTTGAAGAGAAGGTTTCAACTCCTGAGCTACAAGAGAAAGCAAATTTCTCACAATATAAATACTCTTTTGAGGTTTTGTTCTTTGATAGCATCCAGCAAAAATCGAATGCTTTCTATATACTGTCCTGAGCAATTTACATTCATTAACTGCTCACAACAACTCTATGAGGCTAATACAGCCTCAGCCATACCTCCATTTTATAGAGGAAGAAACCGAGGTGCAGAGACAAGCGACTTGGTCAAGTCCATACAGTTTGAAAGCAGTAGAGCTGGTATTTGAACTCATGCAGGCTGACTACAGAACACTGGGGTAAATGAATTGTAAAAACAGCTCAATTTTCTACCTGTCCCTGTATCTATGTCGGGAACCCTATCACCAGTGTGAGAAGAGTCCTGGCCAGCCTGCTAGATGATGAGAAAACACACGCAGCAGAGCCAAGTCATCCTAGACAAGGCCATCCTAGACCAGCCAGCCCCCAATCAAATCCCCAGCTGACCACAGGAAGGAAGCATGAGGAAGCCCAGCCAGCAGCCACTCAAGAACCCAGACTTATGAGAGCTAATAAGTGATTGTACAATTAAGCTTGGGGGTGATTTTTTACCTACCAGCAGATAACTGACACAAACATCAATGCTTACCATTACCCTATATTTTCTTTCTTATGACCCTGGCTCCACCTGATTTCAGGACTTTTCAGGAAAGGACAGCTGCAGCTGTAATGAGCCTTCATTTTACCACCTTATCACTGTTCATCCTTGTGCTGTCCCTGCCCTACTACTATGCCAACCTGTAAAGACAGTCTATCTAACTATTCTTCACATTTACTCCTGTCCCCCGCACCCGGCCCTGCCTCCCAGAATCAAGAGGAAATGAGGGTGCCACAAACCCTTCAGTACTATTTCAAGTTCTGTTGCCTTGCCTACCCTCTTTGCCCATCTCTCCACCATTTAGGAGCTAAGTGGAAATTAGCCAAAGTGACTGGGGCCGAAATAATGAGATCAGAGTCAGGAGGGAGAGAGCTTGGATAGAGCTCGAAGTCAACACCTCTTATTCTCCAGCCTTTTCCTCCTCTCCAGGTGGGCTTCCTCTCCACAGGGATGGGGACCAGCACTCCCTGGAGGCACGCTCCTGCTTTGCCACCTGATCTCCAGATGAAACCCTGCAAAGATGAAATTTCCCTGCCTGCCAGGAGTCAGGAGGGGCAGCAAGCTGCACCTCCACAGGAACTAAGAGCCCCAACTGCTCAACTCAAATTAAAAAAAGAGTTTGGAAACATGTTCCACAGAGTGGAAGCCTTCTTGGGGCATTTCTGCCAGCTGCCTCCAGCTACTCTGTTCTCAAGGTAATGGAGAGGATACAGGAAGGAGGGCACCCCCAAGACATCCTGAGAGGTAGGGGCCACAAGCCACTAAAACGGGACTAAATCTCCCAAGAAAGAAAAAGAGGCATAAAAGATTATTGTTTTTCTATTGGAGTATTTTTAAACTTATTTTTGCTCTTAGGCACTTAATAAATGCTAAATGATGCTAATTCTCCTAGCTCTTCTTGCTTTATGAGTGAAGCCTGGATTGTGAGGGTTCGTTGCTCAGAGAGCCAATAGCTAAGTGACTTGGGTTGATGAAGAGAAACCAAAGTTCCCCCGGGGTAAACCCAGCCTTACTGTGCCGTTAAACACCCACCCCCCTAAGTCATTACATTCCAACAATAGTTTAGTTTTAATTTCTTTTCCTTATATTTCACAGCCCTAAGGGAAAATGTCCTGTGACAATTCTACAATACTGAGACAATTACTGGTGACTCAGGACTCCCTGCTGCCTCTACAGCATCTCACAGCTGAGGAGCCGGGTTGCCGCCCATTGGGAACAATCTGGCCTGTGAATTAGGAAAGTCAGAATAAAAGGAATCTTTACCTTTTAAAAATGATGGAAATTCGATGAAGTTAGATGAAAATTCAGCCCAAGAAATGTATTTCAGAACAGGAGTCAACTGTAGGCGTTGAGACCCTGAGGAAATCTGTCACATAGACTCCTGCTTTCTCAGTCCCTTCTCTTTGCCTTTTTTTTTTTTTTTCCCGCTGTTTGACTTCTGCCCATTTTACCTCTGCCAGTGAATGGAGCAGTGAATGGAATGTAAAACCACGTTCTTCTCAGGCAAAAAAAAAAAAAAATCCTATCTTATTCATCTTGCACTTCTAGCACTCAGCCCAAGCCTGACTTAGCAAGAACCAAGTTAGAGAAGTCCTGGGTTGGAGGGCATGGTCCATCCCTAATTTCCAGCAGACTGTGTTCCTAAGCACTCTTGTGAATGGATAGTTTAGAGCATGGAAAGCATTTTTTCCCATAAGCATGAAGTTTAAGACACAGGCTGTCCTCGGACTCAATTATAAAACTCTAACTGGCCACGAGTCTAATAATACTCCAAGAGTGAGAACTTCCATTGTTTTATTGCCTCCTCCCAAATAACCACTTAAAAGTTTCCATGAGAAAATACATTCCAAAGCAGGATGCCAGGAACAGATTTCTGTTTCCTCCACAACCAAAGTGAGGCTTTCCTACTGAAAAAACAAGAGGAAAATGAAGGGGAGGAGATGCTACCAGAAGCAGCCGTCATGGCCACGGCAGGCACAGGCTTTACAAGGAGCACGGAATGGGATGGGAACGACCGGGCACCAACAATGACAACCTGAAATGCTGCTCTGCTTTTATATAATACATGTTCTTCAATTCATTAGTTCAAACACTGTCCTTAAGTGTTCTAAATCAGAAACTAAAAGGCAGTTGCCTGAAGAGGAGTTTGGAGAGGGGAGGGATTTCTGGTTTGGGAGTCATTAATCACTGAACCAAGGAGGGCTGTGCTCCCCTGTGATGACACTTGATTTCTGTTCTTCAGTTCCTTGACTGACACATTGATGCTAATAAAATTCTAACTCTCAGGTTTCCTCTGTCAGTTTGAAACGGGAGCATGGACGAAGGAAGGTAGACTGTAAGCTTCTTAAAGACTGGGATATCATTTTCATTTTTTTTTCCAGTGGATGATTTTATTCAAATTAAATATATATAACCCAGGAACAGCCCTCTCAGAAAGCTCTGAGAACAGTTCCCTCCCATTCATTTCTTTATACTCCAGCCCCCTCAGTGCTGAAATCACAGTCCATTAATAAATAAATACAACTGAAGAAAGGGCTTTAACTTTTCAAAGCAGTTGCAAAATGGGAGGTCTTTGGAGTCAAACTTTACAGATTCAAATCATTTTCCCTCCACTGGTGCGGGAGCAGGGCTTTCTCCCTGGAATTCCAGTTTTCTCCTCTAGAATAAAGGGGTGATAGCATCTACCTCAAGGGTCACTGTGGGAACGGAACACATCTGCTTTTTGTGAATTGCATAGCTCTGTGCCTGCCACATAGATGGCACTCAATTAATCTAAGCTAGGGCTTTCCAGGTGGCTCAGTGGTAAAAAATCTGCCTGCCAATGCAGAAGCCACAGGAGCTGTGGGTTTGATCCCTGAATCAGGAAGATGCCCTGGAGGAGGAAATGGCTACCCACTCCAGCATTCTTGCCCGGATAATCCCATGGACAGAGAAGCCTGGTGGGCTGCAGTCCATGGGGTCACAAAGAGTTGGACACGACTGAGTGACGCACGCATGCGAATATAATTCAGACAAGGATCCTGAGATGAAATCACCCTAAATTAGGATGAGGCCTAAATTCAATGATGAGTGTCCTCACCAGTCAGACAGAAAAGAAAAATACACAGAGAGTCAGTGAAGAAAGCCGTGTGAAAATGGAGGCAGAGATTGCAGTGACGCTGCCACAAACTAAGGAACCCCAGGAGCCGAAGAATCTGGAAGTGGCAGAAAGGATTCTCCCTCTAGGGCCTGCAGAGGGAGCAGGGTTCTGCTGACATCCTGATTTTGGACGTCTGGCTTCTAGAACTGGGAGAGAATACATTTCTCTCGTGTTAAGATACCAGGTTTGCAATAATTTGTTGTGGCAGCCCTCAGAAACTAATATATTTGGGGACAATTTGGAACAATCTAAATTTGGTGAGGAAAACAAGCCTGAATGTAAATTGGAATTATCATGAGTTCTTTTCCCAAATTGTGTACTAGAGGAAAACTCCTCTTTAGGAAGGAAAAGTCACTGGCTTCAGGGACTGGAATGTTCAAGCCATTCTGTCCCACCCACTCTCAGACAAGCACATTTCTGCTGGGAATCTTAAAAGCACTCTGCATTTTCCCACAGGAATGCAAGGAAGCTCTCAATGTGCAGTAAGACTCCGCATAGATTCAGCTGCTGCTGCTGCTGCTGCTGAGTCGCTTCAGTCATGTCTGACTCTGTATGACCCCATAGATGGCAGCCCACCAGGCTCCCCCATCCAAGGGATTCTCCAGGCAAGAACACTGGAGTGGCTTGCCATTTCCTTCTCCAATGCATGAAAGTGAAAAGTGAAGTGAAGTCACTCAGTTGTGTCTGACTCCTAGCGACCCTATGGACTGCAGCCTACAGGGCTCTTCCATCCTTGGGATTTTCCAGGCAAGAGTACTGGACTGGGTTGCCATTGCCTTCTCCGAGATTCAGCTGCTATCTGGCCCCAGTAAACTGGCCAGTGACAGGGCTCTTAGTCCTCATCCAGTAAACCCACCCACGCTGGTCCCCACTGCCTCCCTGACCCCATCTGTGGAGGTCAAAGAGGTCATTAGCCAAAGACTCCCAGCTAAGGAAAGATACCTGGTTGCCAAGAAAGGAACGTAATTGTATATTTCTCCTAACTCCATGGGTTCTTGCAAATGCATCTATGAAGTAGAGCTCATTCTAAGTGAAAAATCTATCCAGGTCATCTGCAAGATCCTTCTAAGCCTTTGGAATTCTACAGGAGCCCTCAGGAGAGAATCGTGAGAGAGAGGTTGTTGAACCCACTGATGCCTAGAGAAACAGTTTTCCTTCTTTTCCTCTCCTCTAACTCCTGGAGAAAAATAGCAGCAGACAGCAGTGGCTGTCAGAGAGGGGTGACTTTTTTGGAGCAAAGGCATTAGACAAGATGACACATGCTGACAAGTTCAGCAAACAGTGGCTGCTCTGCCAATCAGCAGATAATTTCTGTGTGTTTGCAGTGAAGGAAAGATTGCGAGTCATGTCGTGATCAGAGACAGGTCACGAATACCCCACGTGTCATCTTCTAAAGTGAAGGTCACAAGAAAGGGAGAGGTGAGTGGAGGCAGGGAGCGGAAAGCAGGAGACCCCTGTTCAGGCAAATCAAGCACAGCTAGGCAGATCTCGCCTGTTTTCTGACAAAGCCTAGGGAACCCCGATAATCACCTGTTCTGTTGACATCTGAGGCTCCCTCCTCACATGTAACTAGCACTGTGTTAAGTCCCAAGTCCTCTATCACTCACGAAAGTCACTCCTTCCCTGACTCGGGGCAGGTTTTCTTTTCTTCCCTTACTTGGTAATTCACTCAATTTATTTCCAATCAGAGAAAGGTGTAGGCAAGAGGCAGGTAAGAAAGGCCACACACAGCAGCCTGGCCCCCAAGGGCACTCTGCAATGGACTTCACTGTTTAATTAAAGAGAGCTCCAGAACACCGACAACACTCATAACCAACGAGGAAGAAAAACATTCTGAAACCAAATAGATTCAAAGGGTTTTTGTCATTACTTGCCATTAGCTTTAGGAAAGGAAATGCTGAGGTAGAATGAGAGAGAGCCCCATGAAACACACAGGTAGATAACCTGAGTGCCTATCTAAAATGTGTAAATATTAAATTTCTCCATCAAAGAAATTTTCTGAGGAAAGGATACTGTTTTTACCACCCAAGATTAAGAGGATAAACACATGAGCATACACACTTACACAAACACACTTGGCAATCTACAATCCTTCCTAAGAAAATTGTGTACTTCCAATTAACAAGATACTTTTTAAGTAAAAAACTTGGTGAGTATGCAGTAATTATAAACATGCTACATTAAAAAAATAAAATAAAACCTCCATCCTTCCTGTCCAAAAATGTCAAGCTGGCCATTACGGTTGTGATAAAGGCAAGTGCTGAGCACACGTCATCACACTGAGGGCCGGCTAACCAGCTAGCGTTCACGTTCCCTAGTTCAACCTGATTCGTCAGCTGCACAGGAACCAAGAGATGGTGAGAGGGCCAGTGGTTACAGCAGGAGGAGAGAAAGCTTCAACCTACTTTGGGATAAGGATCCGTGTCACTCCTAAGATCCTTTTTTAGCAATTCACCTGTTCCTGAAGTCTGCCCTGTCCTGAGGCAAGCAATGGGAGGCTTGGTTATTTGTGTTTCAGATCTGGAAGCTTCTCCCAAGCCAGAAGACGGAGGGGAGTGAGAGTATAAAAGTTATTAGAGAGCGGAGGTTTGGCTGGGCACAGACGCAAACTAAGGAGTCACTGGAGATAAAGGGTCTGTTGGACACAGGCACATTCGCGTGTGTGTGTACCCATGCACACGCACACACACTTCAAAGCTGCCTCATATTTATCACCCTATGAAATTGTTGAACATTTGGTCTGTATACAGATGCACATCAAAAAAAGACAGAAAACATACCCAAGTAGATGATAGCCTATTAAAAGTACATACGTCTTGCTAATCAGAAAAGTGAAAGTGTTGGTCGCTCAGTTGTGTCTGACTCTGCGACCCCATGGACTGTAGCCCGCCAGGCTCCTCTGTCCGTAGGATTCTCCAGGCAAGAATACTGGAGTGGGTTGCCATTTCCCTCTCCAAGCTAATCAGAAACCACACCTTAATTCTGGTAATTGAGAAATTATGTGGCTACAGTAAATAAAGAGTAAGCCATTTGTAAAAAATCAAAACACACATATAAATTATTCCAGATACCATCTATCATTTTCTGACATATTACTTTACACAATACTGTTTTGGGGTCCTGCATTCTTACATTATTTTGAACATTCATCAGACTACTCATTTAAAAAGCCAGGAGTTTTGTCCTAAATCTGGACTTGTTTTTATACTTTGGAAAAGTAAAAAAGACCAACTCTGACTTGGTTGGGAATCATTTTGGAAATAATGGTGGGTGGTTGTTCACATCTGGACTAGGTATAAAACCATAACATTACGGTGATGAATGCCACAGAGCCTCATCTGCATATAAATAGGCCTAATCAGAAATGCAAATTGCAATCAGGAGAAATTTTTAAAGGCTGTGATAGCTGTGTGATTGTGCAGATAAGGAAAGGTTAACACTTGTATTGTTAAAGCAGTTAAATGGCTCCCAGCTGGCCAGAGCCTTCCTTTGCAAGAGAAATATGAAAGGGACAAAGCTTTCAAGCTGCAACATGCCTGCATGGAGCTCCCAGATAGCTTCATTTTCTGTAACTAGTGCCTCGCCAAACATCAGCCCTATTCTGATGAAAGACAACCAACAAGCCTCTTGTACAAAACCTTAATGAATATAGACAATAAAAAATATATTGGCATTTAAATACCCTTCAAACAGACCTCTTTCAGCACCATTTCCCACTGAGACAGAAATAAAGGGTTAGAGAGAAAATCATGACTGATGTAACATTTTTCTAAAATTTTTTAGTGCTGGTACACATTATTTTTTCATCCCTAAATTTTTCAGCATACTGGAGAAATATTCAAACTGAAAAAAAAAGACCAGATATGATTATATAATTTAAAAAGAAAACACTAGTATTTAGACAGAGTACTTAAGCCAAAGCTGTATTTTCAGTCTTGCCATGCAAAGCCTAAAAAAATCAACATCTCAGAAAAATTGGAGTACTGAAAATATGCGATTGTTACAACATACTCCTATTATTTTTGGAATATGTTGTCTTTCAGGAAACCCTCTATTCCCCCATCCCCCGTGCCAACCCCCCCCCCCCCCCCCCCACCCGGCCCCCTTAAAAGAGAAATACATTTTACAATCAGGCTTTCACAGGTTTGGAGAGAAACTGTTTACCAACTATTTATTATCTTAACGAGCCTCGTTCACAAAGCACTAATGAGTCAAGAGCGCCATCTTGTGTCCTACCTTGGAATCTTAAAGAGCGTTTTCACAGGATGCATGTCAAAGAGGGGAGGATCTCCGTCCCCCAGTTCAATAGCTGTGATCCCCAAGGACCAGACGTCACAGCGAGCGTCATAGGAAGAGTCATACTGCTGCTCACAAGCAATGACCTACCAGACAAAAGCAGGACATAACACATCAACCTCACTGACACCTCAGACGCCCCAAAAGGCCCTTGGCCAGTCTTAGCCCCCTTCTCAGTTTCCTGGCTACACTGATACTGAATTTCAGTAATAACAAAAGGTCCGTTTTCTAGGCCTTATTTGTGTGATTGATTTATCATCGGATATGTTCATTCATTTTTAAAATGTATGAATTCAGTTCAATAAACATGCACTGAACCCTGTGGATACCAAGGACAGTGCAAGGGGAGGCGCAAGGGTGAACACCTCACCACACCCACCCTGACACCTTTAAGTGTTAGGCTTTGTCTGTATCCTTCACCTCGTTATCAGCTGCTGGTTCAACAGTGAGGAACAGCTGTTCTCGAAGATGCCTCTCTTGTATCTCCTGTGCAAAGTCCCTAGGAGTGTGGCACCGGGGCAGAAAGCTTTCGGAAGACTGATGTGGTCAACTTAAAATAGGAACCACTCCCTCGCATTCTCTTTTTCCAAGAAAATCTGCCCCCCTCCTCAAGCCCCAACTGGTTTATGTTTCCGCCCAGCTGCTGCTTCAGGGATTAGCCCAACTGGATACTGGAGAAGGGGAACCAGAAAATGCCCTTGGGCTTGTCATTGGTTTGAAGAGTTTGGAACCTTGTGGGAAAGTATTTTCCTATCAGCTTCTTGAGTTAGCAGGGAAAGCTCTACACTTAGACTCTGGTGGGTATCATAATGGGACTGGGAGAAGGCAGGGGTGGCCCGGAGCATGTGCAGGGACCAAAAGCTCCTGTTTGACCTGACATCTGCCTCCTTGACCTACGATAACCCATGATTATGAGAAGACGGGAGACTTTTACAGTTTGAAGCTGTGTTGGTCCAAACAGCCTATGAGGTAGGCATACAGCACCACTGGCCAAAGGGGTGGGCTTCCCTGCCCTCTTCGGCCATTAGAAGGTCTTTGAGTAAGATGGACCACCTGGTGGGGAGGAGAAGAGTAACAGATCTGGCTTACACATTAGCAGGAGCATTCTGGCTACTGTGCTGAGGATACATTAATAAGACACACGAGTAGAAGAAGCAAAAGCAGTTAAAGATGCTACTGCAGGAATCCAAACTAGAGACAGTGAGAAATAATCAGATTTTGATAATATAATTTTGAAGGTAGAGTCAATTGGATTTGCTGAATGGGGCTTATAAGAAAGAGGAGTCCAGAATTTTTAACCTGGGCAATTCCAGAATAGAACTGAATGGTATTTAATGAGACGGGGAAGACAGTAGTAGAAGCAGGTTTGGGTTGAACACCATGCGCTCCACTGGGGACATTCTAAGTCTGAGATTACTGTGAGACTTCCAAATGGAGAATTTAATTTTAGCTAGGTAAGACTCAGATTTCTGACCTAGAGAATAAACATGTCTTGTTTAAAGCCACTAAATGTGTGATAATATTATGACAGTGACAGAAACCTAATACACCTTTTCTCTGCCAGACCCAGCTCACTGGTCTCACAACGCCAGGTGAACGTGCCCATCTTACCCAAGACCTGGTCTCCTACTTTTATAATTGTCCTCTACCCTTTTCTTCTGATTTCTGAACTAAAGAACCCTTTTCCATGTACCTGCATCCTTGGCCTGGGATGGATCCCAGCCCCATGCTCTGAACAGACTCGCCTGCCACAGAAGGATACATTTAACACATTAAAAGGATACTTTTAACACATTATTTTCAAATGTGCATTCAAACTCAAGTTCAAATAATTCCAATTTTGGAAGCAGAGGCCGTTCCATTGTCCCGCAAGACCTCACTTTCATCACTTCAATCAGGTGAGAAACTACATTATTTTAAAAGATCTCCAGAGAAGGCTATTTAACACCTTCCCTTTCAGAAATGACATTTCCAAATGTGTGAGACAAACATAATTTTAGACCTATCAATCAGCAAGTAGTTCACCATCCTTATACATTCCTGTGAAGAAAAGAGAAATAAGACTGTATCCTTCTCCAACAAGAGCTATGGCCGAGTGAAATTTAAAGTGACACCAAGTGAAATTTAAAGTATACAGTATACTAACACATATATATGGAATTTAGAAAGATGGTAATGATAACCCTGTATGCGAGACAGCAGAAGAGACACAGGTATATAGAACAGTCTTTTGGACTCTGCGGGAGAGGGTGAGGGTGGGATGATTTGGGAGAATGACATTGAGGCATGTATAATATCATATGTGAAACGAATCGCCAGTCCAGGTTCGATGCATGATACTGGATGCTTGGGGCTGGTGCACTGGGATGGCCCGGAGGGATGGTATGGGGAGGGAGGTGGGAGGGGGGTTCAGGATGGGGAACATGTGTACGCCCGTGGTGGATTCATGTTGATGTATGGCAAAACCAATACAATATTGTAAAGTAATTAGCCTCCAATTAAAATAAATATATATTTTTAAAAAAAGAAATTTAAAGTGAACCTGTAAGAAATTAAATAACAATCTATGACACTTATAAATGTTCTAAGCCAGTACATACTAGCATGTCTAATAAAGGATGCAGGCTTCAAAAGCTTGGGATATTGGAGGGAGACCAATTCAGGCCAACCAAGATAATGAAAAGTAGCTAGTGCCCCTAGTCTGCAACTTCCAGGAAGAAATTCTAATTGACTTCTAGCCATCTCGAATGGGATACAGAAGGCAATTCCAAGAACCTGTCTAAAGGTGGGAATGGAGATATCCTATCGTTTCTCAAGTGCTGTTATAAAATATTCAAAACGTGTATCTGGTTTTCACTTCTCTTCACAGACAGACACATACGATCTTCAGCTCAGTTTGATTAATAGAAGAGTATCCTTCGGCCAAATACTCTTCCCTAAACTCAGCTAGCAATGTGACAAAGGAATTATTTAAGCTTAGCTTTCTAAAGAAGTCTATAGAAAATTTCTGTAGTAAAATAACTCACAAATAATTATTAAGTACTGATGAGCCAGCATGGTCCTAGATAGGCACACACTCACTCTGTGAGACAGGTACATTACTACCTGTAGTAGGCATGGAAATTGAGATACAACACAGTTAAACAGCTTCCCCAGGACCCGTAGCTAGTCATGGTCAGGGACAGAATTTGATCAGGCAGAGGAGAGACATCTAAACATCATAATATGATAAGTTCTCTAAATAACAAAGGTTATCAAGGAACCTGAATTATCAGCATCCGTACTCATATGTTGACCAAACTAACCACATTTTTGAGATTTGTTTCATCTAAAGTCCATGTCTTCAGAGACAGTGTCTCTTTCCCTTTCTCTTTACTGAGTTATGTGTGATGGGATTCAAAGAAGAGGTTACATTGCTGATGGCCGGTCAACACATCCTGGAACTGTATTCCTATCAATCCAACATCAAAGTCTGCAACTGTTTCTTTAGAAGAAAAAGCAATTGCATTCTCCTTAGCTCAGCATTCTCCTTGTCTCTAGGTAGAACAAAACTGAGTTAAGAATGCTTAGATGGTCAATTGGTCTTGCCCCCAGGAGAACGTGACCTCTCAAAGAGCTCTCTGGATCGCTCGTTACAATGCCCCACAAAGAAAAGGTGAATGGCAGCGGCAATCAAGGGCACTGCCCTGGGACCAGGTTTCCCAGGTTCTGTAAGTCATATTAAAGGGGTGAAGACAGGGGAGTTTGAAATGGCATTGCCACAGGCCCATGACCCCAAACGCCTCATCCTCTTCCATCCTTCCACCTCAGCTCTGCTGCCCCCAGGAGGAGACATACTTGAGACAAGCGTATACTCTCCCTTACGTCAAGCCTTTGCTTCAATCACAGGAGTATAAATGATGTTGGTGGCAGCGGAATGAGGACTATGGAACAGGTGAGAGAGAGAGAGTTCAAGGGAAGACTTGCAGGACTTGGGAGGCTAGGGAAAGGGGCACACCAAGGAAGACTAACATAAGACCTGGGTGACCAGGAGAATGATGGTACCATTCACAAAACAGGGAAGTCAGGAAGAAGACATCAGTTTGGTAGGCAGTATAGCACTGGAAAAGACTCTGATGCTGGGAGGGATTGGGGGCAGGAGGAGAAGGGGATGACAGAGGATGAGATGGCTGGATGGCATCACCAACCAATGGACATGAGTCTGAGTGAACTCCGGGAGTTGGTGTTGGACAGGGAGGCCTGGCATGCTGCAATTCATGGGGTCGCAAAGAGTCGGACACGACTGAGCGACTAAACTGAACTGAACTGAACTGATTGATAGCAAGTTCAAATTGAGTCTAAGCTCTATGCCTAACTAGGTACAGAAAAGTCATGTGTGCTCTTGGAAATTTTTTTTCCCATATGTAGATTCAATAAGAAAAACAAAATTTCATCAGGATCAGGAACAGAATATACTAAACGGTAACAATGAAACACCGATGTGCTTTTAGTGACTATATGGAATTTTATGTTACAGTAAATATATCTTACATTTCACAACTCTGTAGAGTTTAATCTTTCTATTGTTGGTTGCCAACACAACTAGTCAAAGTTTGTAGTTTGAATACACAGTTATAAGTACCAGAAGCAGATGCAAGGTTGTATATCATGAACTTTAACAAACTGGGATATTTCTCTTAATCTAGTATCGTGAATAGAAAAACTGCTAATGAATGTAAATTCTAAAAAGTAAGAATTCTCCATAGTTGATTCTAGAGTCTCACAAGCATGTTCACATGAAGAAGATATGTCTTCTGGAATGTTTCACATGATGTGTATGTAAGTACATCTGGCAAAAGCTAAGAGCATAGAATTAACTGAATTAAAGAGAGTTCTACAGCAATATTTGCTGATGACCTATCGGCTCCAAGATTAAAATGCTGATTCATTGAGTCTCTGAGTTTCAGGATGTATAAATTCCTACAAACGTCTGCATAGTCACCTTTAACAACCTTCTACTCTTCCGCATGATATCAGTGAGTGTTTATACTGCTTCTGAGTTTTAATGAGTAGTTTTATCCACTTGGTGTTAATCTATCCTTAGCCTCATCACTTCTTCTAGGTTTTAAAGGGGCCAGTCTTACGATCTCATCGAAGTGACCCCTGAAGTAAACATAAGTAACACAGGGTGAGGATTATGTCTTATCTTTCTTCCTTCCCCATCCATATCAATTTGTGGCACTCATCAGAGAAGCTATGCTGAAAAACTTTTGGATTGGAATCAGAAAGTCTGAACTCCATTATTCACTAGCTGGGTCCCTCTGATCAAGTCCCCTGAAAATTTTGAGCTGAGGGTTCTTTAGTTATAATGCTCTCACTTTCTAGATCTATAAAATGGCAGGGTAGGGATGAATGATCTCTAGTATCCCTTCAGCTCTAATATACTGACTTCATGATTTCAAAATAAGTGGTTTTGGGGTATCTCAAAATGAGAGGCTAACTTCTCTATGCAAATTACTTAGCAAACAGTAGATTATTCTGGGGTATGAACCGGATGACTAGAATTTTGAGTGGATTGTATTGCTAATATTTGGTAGAAGGTGTTAAGGTCTATGAAAAGATGCTGGTTGCTGTGATAATGCCTCTGTTAAGGAAGATAAGCTTCAGCAACACAGCAGTTGTTTGGATGCTGGTTAATGGAGCATGTCCACGTTCCTACCTTGAAATGCAAACTTATGACTTTTCTGATACACTTAGACTACATTGATGCTTATTTTAGGAAGGGGAAAGACACTAATGCTTGGATTTCTGGCAATATCTATGCACCAACCGCCTCAGTGCTCAATATCAATACCTATTCTACCCAGAGATGGGCTGCTGCTGCTGCTGCTAAGTCACTTCAGTCGTGTCTGACTCTGTGCGACCCCATAGACGGCAGCCCACTAGGCTCCTCTGTCCCTGGGATTTTCCAGGCAATAGTACTGGAGTGGGTTGCCATTGCCTTCTCCTAGAGATGGGCTAGAGCCTCTGAAATGTTAGTCATTACCACCTGAGCCACCCCAAAACTTCTTTCTTGAGGGAGCTGAGGACAAGAAATATGTTTTCACTATAGTTTAGCTTGACTGGTCTTTGTTTGGTCTTTTCTTTGTTAGGGCAGTTCTCGCTAGACTTCTTTAAGCTAACGATTTCCAAAGTTCAAGACTCTAAATCCACCCCAGTCACTCCCTCCTCCCCTCTCTTAAAGGAGTTTACAGGCTGAAGCTGTAGCTACAATTTGATAACACAACTGCTTTGACACATACCATTTCTTTATCTGTCCTTGGGCATGGTCCACTGAGTTCTGTTGAGGAGGCTGGCCCTTTCTTTAGCCATGAGCTGGAGAAAACTAATTGTGAAAAGCTCTGGGACTGTGAAAAGACTCGGCCCTCTGGCGGTTGCAAAAAGGTCCCAGACCCAGGCATCTTCATTTCGGTTTTGCCACCCTCTCACTGGATAACTTTAGCAAATTATTTAATCTCCCTGTATCTCTTCTTCCATGGAAAAGAAATGCAAAAAAGCAAAATGGCTGTCTGGGGAGGCCTTACAAATAGCTGTGAAAAGAAGAGACGCGAAAAGCAAAGGAGAAAAGGAAAGATATAAGCATCTGAATGCAGAGTTCCAAAGAATAGCAAGGAGAGATAAGAAAGCCTTCCTCAGAGATCAATGCAAAGAAATAGAGGAAAACAACAGAATGGGAAAGACTAGAGATCTCTTCAAGAAAATTAGAGATACCAAGGGAATATTTCATGCAAAGATGGGCTCTATAAAGGACAGAAATGGTATGGATCTAACAGAAGCAGAAGATATTAAGAAGAGGTGGCAAGAATACACAGAAGAACTATACAAAAAAGATCTTCATGACCCAGATAATCACGATGATGTGATCACTGACCTAGAGTCAGACATCCTGGAATGTGAAGTCAAGTGGGCCTTAGAAAGCATCACTACGAACAAAGCTAGTGGAGGTGATGGAATTCCAGTTGAGCTATTCCAAATCCTGAAAGATGATGCTGTGAAAGTGCTGCACTCAATATACCTGCAAATTTGGAAAACTCGGCAGTGGCCACAGGACTGGAAAAGGTCAGTTTTCATTCCAATCCCAAAGAAAGGCAATGCCACAGAATGCTCAAACTACCGCACAATTGCACTCATCTCACATGCTAGTAAAGTAATGTTCAAAATTCTCCATGACAGGCTTCAGCAATACATGAACCATGAACTTCCAGATGTTCAAGCTTGTTTTAGAAGAGGCAGAGGAACCAGAGATCAAATTGCCAACATCCACTGGATCATCGAAAAAGCCAGAGAGTTCCAGAAAAACATCTATTTCTGCTTTATTGACTATGCCAAAGCCTTTGACTGTGTGGATCACAATAAACTCTGGAAAATTCTGAAAGAGATGGGAATACCAGACCACCTGACCTGCCTCTTGAGAAATCTGTATGCAGGTCAGGAAGCAACAGTTAGAACTGGACATGGAACAACAGACTGGTTCCAAATAGGGAAAGGAGTATGTCAAGGCTGTATATTGTCACCCTGCTTATTTAACTTATATGCAGAGTACATCATGAGAAACGCTGGGCTAGAGGAAGCACAAGCTGGAATCAAGATTGCCAGGAGAAATATCAATAACCTCAGATATGCAGATGACACCACCTTTATGGCAGAAAGTGAAGAGGAACTAAAGAGCCTCTTGATGAAAGTGGAAGTGGAAAGTCAAAAAGTTGGCTTTTAAGCTCAACATTCAGAAAACGAAGATCATGGCATCTGGTCCCATCACTTCATGGGAAATAGATGGGGAAACAGTGGAAACAGTGTCAGACTTTATTTTTTGGGGCTCCAAAATCACTACGGATGGTGACGGCAGCCATGAAATTAAAAGATGCTTACTCCTTGGAAGGAAAGTTATGACCAATCTAGATAGCATATTCAAAAGCAGAGACATTACTTTGCCAACAAAGGTTCATCTAGTCAAGGCTATGGTTTTTCCTGTGGTCATGTATGGATGTAAGAGTTGGACTGTGAAGAAGGCTGAGCGCCGAAGAATTGATGCTTCTGAACTGTGGTGTTGGAGAAGGCTCTGAGAGTCCCTTGGACTGCAAGGAGATCCAACCAGTCCATTCTGAAGGATGTCTGCGAATGATGCTAAAGCTGAAACTCCAGTACTTTGGCCACCTCATGCGAAGAGTTGACTCATTGGAAAAGACTCTGATGCTGGGAGGGATTGGGGGCAGGAGGAGAAGGGGACGACAGAGGATGAGATGGCTGGATGGCATCACTGACTCAATGAACGTGAGTCTCAGTGAACTCCGGGAGTTGGTGATGGATAGGGAGGCCTGGCGTGCTGCGATTCATGGGGTCGCAAAGAGTCGGACACGACTGAGCGACTGAACTGAACTGAACTGATCTCTTCTTCCTGTGTAAACCAAGCAACCCCTTCTGCCTGGGTGTTGTCTAAAGCACTGCTTAGGGAAATGCTGATTACCCAGCTTTTTCTATGGTACCAGAATGTTAGTAGTGGATATCACTGGGTCATAGATGCATGGGTAATATATATTTTATTGATTTACTTCTATCAGACTGTTTACATTTTCTAAAATGTCTACAAGGAACACAAATTATTTCTATAACCAAAAAAAACAAATTTTGTCTGTTTTTCTGTCTTGAAATGTAAATAAGTACCAGAAAGTTTGCCTTGATCTTCGAAAGGGTGTGGTTACTTCCTTGGGGGTATGTATTGGCTGTGGGGATTCTTCATCAGCAAGTTGACAGGTTAAAGGTGATGTCTTGGTTGTAAAACCAGGGTCGCACAAGTTTAAAAAGAATTCTCTTCTCAACCATACCCCATTCCATTGTAAGCACAAGACTGGGCATAGTACTTTTACTTTCTCAGGCCACCGGAGTCCCATGGAATGCCCCATGATTACAGTTTCATTTCAACCTAGACCAAGAGTAGGGCTTACTGGTAAAGGTGCCAAAACAGGGGTGAGGTCTACCCTCTATCTTTGCAGAAAGACTTGAGCTATAATAACCTGAGAGAACAGTCTCTCCTCATCTCAACGTCTTCATTATCTGGGAAGAGTATCTGTATTAGACTGGATATAAGGGGAATAAAAAGTAGTTAACATATGAACTCCTGCATTCAGAAAACCTAGATTTCTCCAAACTATTTAACTTAAACCATTTATCAAATGACAAATCAAAGAGCTGCTGGGCTGAAATCTCTTTCAATAATGTGATTTTTAACCAATATTTTCAAGCAAATAATATTACAGTAGCACCATCCACCATAAGGAAAAATGTTTTGCTCTTTTAAAAAATGATTTACAAAACTTAAAAGACAACAGCTGTTATTCAGACTATTTTATTTTTCCACTAATTTTTAAAATGTCATTAAAAATGCAATTAAGTTTGCTTTATATGTTCTGATTTTTCATCTTACTAGAATTGATTGTGTGATCCAAAATTATAACCAAAGGTCAAGATTAAAATTTCAGTCAAGTACACAGGCAAAATGCTGTTATCTCAAGAGCTAAATTCAGCTTAAAAAGAGGCAAAGCAAATAGACCTAAAGCTATTAATCCTTGGCTGACCTTGAGCCCAAAAATACAGTCAACAGACTGGCAAATAAGATGGGCTGAGAAGTAGGTAGGCAAATAGGATTCTTAATTTTGCTTACATAATTCACACAGCATAATTAATAAATGTTATTGATCATAAAAATTTCTAGAATAGAAGTTCCCTAGAATTGTAAATTGCAGCTATAAATATTCCAGTGGCAAATATTATTCATCAGTTTTACATACAAACATCTTAAAGTGTTACAAGCTGAGATACTGCATAAGCACATGAAATCTCTTCCCTTGGATGAAATAGAACTTCAAGGGAGAATACATTTGAGATTTGAGGGGTTTTTTCCAAAAGGGATGTGGACTAGAAGAACTGAAATTGATGGGGTGGTGCTTTTTTTGGTTCATTCATAAAACTCAAGGCTAGAACTGAATCTATATTCTGTATACTGAGAAACTTCCAGTAATAATTTAAATTATGCTGTTCACATAAAATTGAGAAAGGTCTCTAATTAAAATATGATGTTCTGCAAGCCTTTTGTCAGGATTGTAACACTCAGCTTATGACTTGAGAAAAATAAAACAAGGTTCAACTTAAACAGACACAGAGCACACGTACACAACACCGCTTCCCACCATGGCCGGCGGAGGAAAGACACAGAGCGCATGTACACAGCGCCGCTTTCCACCACGGCTGGCGGAGGGCAGAGGGGGCTGTTCTGGGTTTGAGGCCAGCACACAACACCAATTTTTGTGCTGAAATCCCCCAAAGCCCTGGAAACATATCACTTTTGTGGTTGTTTTTTTGTTATGGACTGTAGCCTACCAGACTTCCCTGTTCATGGGATTTCCCAGGCAAGGATACTGGAGTGGGTTGTCATTTCCTTCTCCAGGACATCTTTCTGACCCAGGAGTCAAACCTGTATCTCCTGCACTGGCAGGTGAATTCATTACCAATGAGCCACTAGGGAAGCCCAACATATTACTTACACTTAACTGGCAAGCCCTGCTCTCAGACTCAGGACCAGTATCACAGAATTCCCCTGTGAAAGCAAAATCAGTGAGCCCAAATTTGTGTATATGTCCTTAGCACTCAAAGACTCTAAAGAAATACATGTGCTTGGAGACCCAGGAGAATCCCACCGCCCTCCCCTAGCAGCTTTCCCCAAATTGGAGATGGATGCTGGAAGGGATCCTAGGATTCATTAACACAATCCCCGTATTTGACAGATGAGGAAACTGAGGTCTTGGGGAATAACTGAGTCACAGAGCTGGTTTGTAGCCAAACCAGGAGCAAAGTCCATGTCTTCTCCATGAGTGAGGCATCTCCCAGGGATTCTTATAATACACAGAATGCTAAGACACTACCAAAGGGATTTCGTGTTCCATCGTAAGCCACAGCCACAGTAACTGCCATACTCCGAGCATGCAGCACTCCCTCCACTTAAGCAGGTTATTTCTACTGCCTCTCACCGCCCCATGCCCTCACTCTTCCTTCCACTGTGCCTTTCCTTTGTCAGCTAGTGATCTAATTCTACCAGAGTAGTTCTACAGTTTCATTCTTTTTACAGCTGTTAGGTCAGGTAGTCTTACCTTAGGGGAGGAAACAGATTCAGAAGGGTTAAGAAACTCTCCCCAAGTTATATAGCCAGTAGGTAACACAACTGAAGCATGAGCCACAATAAGAAACTAATAGGGGGAAGGGTTGCGGGTAGTTTTTCTCCTCTACAGTACATCTGAAAAACAGGAAGGGAAGCAAATTGAACAAAACATCTGAATGTTCCCACATGGGCACACCCCTTTATCTGCACGTGGTCTCTGGGTGATGTCCTCTCCCAGACTGACATCGCCATGCAAACCAGGGCACCCTTGGGAACATCACACAGTCCTAGCAAAGAGTGATTTCCTTTACCTTTTTAAAACCATAAAAGGTATGGAAAAAACCTGGGACATAATAGAGCACCATGAATACAAGTCCCACCTACTCGGGCTTCATGCCCAGCCCAGGCTCCCCTGGGTCCCATTCCTAATGCTGACTGCCCGCCTCCCTCTGCTTTCCTCCCACAGCTCAGGGTCCATCGTTCAGAGGAGCCAGGGCAGCACTGGCCTAGCTGTGAACTCCCTTCCCCTTCCATGGGCCTGAGTCCCTGTTCCCGGGGCAGGGCAGTGGAGGCACTAACCAGAGGGTAGCCGCCGGGTGATTCGACTTGGAGCCTAGGAGGAGCAGAGGTGGGCTCTGACATTTCTTCAGCAAACACTTCTGCCCCCGAGGGAACAGTTCTTCATCTTTGGTGGGTGAAGAAGGGGAAACAACAGGTGCCTTGACCTTCCTCACCTCCCCAGAGAGGGGTGGGAGGACAGTCTGGGAATTCGACATGCTCACAGAGGCTATGACTCTGATACGTCTTACTCAGCCCTGAGCAGGAGGCAGATTGGGGTCCCCACGTGCTTCTGCACATCTGGAAGCTGAGGCCTCAAATGGGGTTCTATATTTAGATCTGCCAGGAGGAGGGTATGGACAAGTCACCACCACCTCCGGGGCCAGCCCCCCGCCTCCACAGTGACAGAAGATATATGGTTCTGCAGAGCTCCAGCTGAGAGGGGAGCTGGGGCTGAAGCTGAGGGTGAAACCTGGGGGTGCATTAGTCACTGTGACCCTTCACCCACCGCAGCCCCAAGTGTTTGGGCTGTGCTCCAGGACCCTCAAAGACAGGACCACCCTGGGAATGCAGGTAGGGTCTGCCCCAGAAGGAGAAGGGAGGGAATCCTTGCTTCTCACAGGCTGACCCAGGAACTTGGAGGGAATCAGGGAACACAAATGGCTGCAGAATCTCAGAGATGAATGTTGTGGGGGAAGACACACAGGTCTTTCAGTCAATGATCCAAGGTTCTAAATCCCTCACTTGAATCTCCTGAGCAACCAAAGCCTATATTCCTCACAGTGAAGTGAATGGCATGTGGGGGTCCCAAGAATCCCCAGCCTTTCAAAACAGTCAGGTAAAATTGGACCCTGAAAGTCTCACCATTGTCATCACTTCATCCTTACTGAGAGCCTAGAGAAATCCCCTCTTCATTATTCCAGGAACTCCAGGGGCTCGGAATGTGAGAGTGGGAAGAGTCTCTTTCCCCCGGAAACCATCAATGTTCTCTGAAACACAGAATGGACCTCAGAGGCAGAGACTACCCAGGCCAGTCCTCTCTAAGCTGAGAACAGGGCAGGAAAGGTAGGGTTCAGGCAACAGGCCCCACCATTTTTACAGCACACACTATGATGAGTATGGCAGCAAGCACTTTCAGGACATCATTTCAATTTGTCCTCTGAGGCTGCTTAATTTCCCTTCTCACTTTACCTCTTTTAACTTCTCCCATCTTTCTAATCAGAATATTCAGTAACTCGCCTGAGGTCCATAATTAGGTGTGTAAGTAGGGTACCTACTATTTGCTCGCAGGTCTATGACTCCAAAATTTGTACTCTTATCTTTTCTACCAAAAATCAAGCCATATTAAAGTAACTGAACCACATTCACTTTTTAAAAATGAGTGGCAGGGCTATACCTAAAATTTGCTGCTGCTGCTGCTAAGTCACTTTAGTCATGTCCAACTCTGTGCGACCCCATAGACAGCAGCCCACCAGGCTCCCCCGTCCCTAGGATTCTCCAGGCAAGAACACTGGAGTGGGTTGCCCTTCCCTTCTCCGATGCATGAAAGTGAAAAGTGAAAGTCAAGTCGCTCAGTCATGTCCGACTCTTAGCGACCTCATGGACTGCAGCCCACCAGGCTCCTCCGTCCATAGGATTTTCCAGGCAAGAGTACTGGAGTGGGGTGCCATTGCTCTATTCTGAAGAACTTTGCTATTTTACTTTTCCAGATCCTTCTCTGAGGCATTAATTATACTGATTTCTAGTGTCATGTTGAAATATTGTATTTTCCTCAACATATTAGGAAGTATGATTCTTATCTAAAATAATTTTTAACTTGGAAAAAAAGATATTCATCTTATCTGGTATACTGGTAGTCATAAACAGTTTGCTCTAGTATAGGGGTTAAGAGCAGGGATTTTGGAGCTAAATATCTGAGTTTAAATCCTGGTGTCATCACCTAACAGCTGTCCAAGGACAAGAACTTTCTGTGACTTATTTACTTTCTCCAAAACACTGAGCCAGTAATAGCAGTAATTTCATGGGGTTGCTGTAAGGATTACAAATGAATTAATTCATACAAAGCATTTAGTGCCTGGCTCATAGTAAGCACTCAACAAATGCTATTAATTCTTATTGGGTACCAAACCCATTAGCTAGAGCTTAGGGAACAAAATGGTAATAATGACAACAATAATATTTCAGCTCTGTAGTGGTTTATGACTTTCTCAGCCCATCAGCACAAACCATCTCATTCGTCATCTCTATTCCTGGCAGTGCCAAAGGAAATAGCATTATTGTATCGTTTAGCTAAGAATGGCATAATTAATGAAGGCAAGAGTGGTTGCAAAAAGCCTGTGATATTTCTGCATTGGTGTAAGCTGGTTGTTATGGCAACCATCCCCTGTCAACGACCCTTTGCCAAGCAGAGAGAGATCCATTTTTGGAGCCGTCACAGCACATCTGTTTCTCTGCTCAGCTGATTAGCTCTTGTTTGCAACAACCAGCAGATGGAAGTAAAAATGAAAAAAAAAATTTCTAAAAAGAAGCAAATGTTTATTTCATCCACAATTCTGCTTTCTAATACAGAAACAGACTTTTGGCTGTTTTAGGAAGACACCACGTAAACTGGATGCTTTATCTATAGGCTGCTTCTCTCCTTGGTGAGAGGGAAAAGTGTACTCAACCTATAAATTACAGGTGATAGGTCCTTCGTGTAAGTCTTTTAAAATGATGTGGCTCATACTCCAGTTTCAGAATGTTCTTCTACCACCCCTCCGTCTCTGCACGGGTTTGACAGAGGAGCCAGCTCAGCACACACGTTCCTCACCATACGTCCCATATGAAAACACTGAAGCTGAAGAACACAAGGCCAGTGGACTAGGAGACCTGAATTCTGGGGTCGAATATGGTCTGAACTAGCTCAAAGAGTATCTTCTCTCTGCCTTCGTTTCCTCACCTGTAAAATGGCACTTGGATTCCCATGCTCTCTGAAAAGTCAAAGAGCTCCAGTACTTACCAGATATGGGAATCTGGACACAATATCTCCTACACCTCTTTGAGCCTCACTTTCCTTAGTGGTAAAATGAAGAAAATAGTATCTACTCCAGAGGGCCATTGTGAGAATGAAATAAAACAACATATTAAAAAAGCACCCATCCTAGTCCCAGTGCATTCACGGGTAGAGCCTCAGTAACTGCAAGTGTTCTTCCCGCTGTATGCTTGCTGAGCAGGTGAAATATTCAAACTATCGGCCAATCAGCTACACATGGCCCTGAAGCTGGTTCTTAAGACACCCTTCTTCCTAGACATTATCCCCTGGATATGCTGGGCTGTTAGGAAATCTGGGTGTCCAGGGAAAGAGACAGGCACTTCTGGTGGCCAAAGAGTACTCTAGAGGTTCTGGATGGCAGCCACCTACCATCTAGGACAAAAGTATTTCAATATTTTAACAACCAGCATGGTCCCACCCGTGCTTCCCAGCTAACTGTAAGGCATTATTTTAACAGAGTCTACAAATATCCTCAATAAAAACAATAATGATGATCTTGGTCACTTTCTTTGGTTTTCAATCATTTATAAATACTCAGTTTAATTCTTCAGTACCTGTGATGGTAGGAAAGGTAGATTAAGGATCAACTAGTCCTATACCCCTGCCATCACCATAAACACAAATCAGGCTTGTGTGCCTTTCTGCTATGAACCAGGATATTATCTGGCAGATGTTCAACGCAAACACTGGCCGAGCAATCCAATACTGACAGTGGGCATGGGCTGTATTGGAAGTGCCTGAGTTCACTGAGTCACAACCCAAAGATTCCAGTTACTGTTACCCACCTGCTAAGTTGCTTCAGTCATGTCCTACTCTGTGCGACCCCATAGACGGCAGCCCACCAGGCTCCCCCGTCCCTGCGATTTTCCAGGCAAGAACACTGGAGTGTGTTGCCATTTCCTTCTCCAATGCATGAAAGTGAAAAGTGAAAGTGAAGTTGCTCAGTCGTGTCCTACTCTTCACGACCCCATGGACTACAGCCTACCAGGCTCCTCCGTCCATGGGATTTTCCAGGCAAGAGTACTGGACTGGGGTGTCATTGCCTTCTCAAGTTACCCACCTACCCACCCAGTGTTCCTGAGCACTTAGCCTGGCAGAGCCTTAGATTCCTTCTCTATAAAAGCAATTTCATCATGCCTAACTGGCATCTTCACAGGTAGCAAGCACTTAAAAACAATATTTGTAAAAGTTCTGTGCATATGTGAGATGTTACTATTCATATTATTATAAGAAACTGGCTGTCAGGAGACAGTGATGGAGAAAAGAGGCAATAAACATGGGTAAAGGGAGGATCGTGTGAGTTAACGCAGTTCTCCCTTTACCGGTGTTTTATATATACATATATATATATACATATATATATAAGAGACAAGCCACAGTCACAGGCAAGGAGGGAGATCAGAGGCTCACTGTTAATTAGGTTGAGGGAAGTGACCTACACCAAGCATCTCGGAAATAATCCCAAAATACCTGACCAGAGAGCAGGTAGAATAGCACAGAATCCTCAAGGTGTTGAGGCTCCATGTGAGAAGGCAGTACATCCAGAAGAACATTGGTACATTCTAGCACATACACAAAGAACTGTGTTTGCCTCAAAGACCTAAGGCTGAGCAAGAGGGGTGTGTGTGTGTGTGTGTGTGTGTGCATGTGTGCAGACAGGCAAAGCTGAGCTAACTAACCTAGCACCTGTAACATGAGGATCTGTAGATTCAAAATGACTGGCTGATTACCTTAGAAATCTGAATTATTTACTACAGAGGAGGAGTGCTAAGTATTCTGGAGAGTTGTTACAGGTTGAATTGTGTCCTCCAAGAAAGATACGTTAAGGTGTTAGCTCCCAGGACCTCAGAATGTGAAATTACTTGAAAATAGGGTTGCTGCAGATGTAATTGATTAAAGTGAGGTCATACTGGAGCAGAATGGGTCCCTAATCCAGTATTACTGGTGTCCTTATAACATGATGGCCACGTGAAAGCGAATACACAGGGAGAATGCAATATGATTCAGTTCAGTTCAGTCGCTGAGTCGTGTCCGACTCTTGGTTTCTAATGTTGAGCATCTTTCTTTCCCATTTAAAATCATCTTGCTGAGTCACAGTATGCTACTGACATGCTCAGTTTGTTTAAAAAAAAAAAAAAGAAAAAAACTCTATTGATATTGACTTCTAGAATAACTCTTACTATGCCAGCCAATAATTCCCCAGTAGCACTGTTGCAAAGTACTATAATATTAAGGGCACCCCCTGGGATTTTTCTTCTCCTACATGGCTGAGTTGATACCACGTTCACTCAGCATCTTTCAGCCTTCCTAGTGTCTACATGAGGTGGCAAGAGAAAGTAAGTGGAGAGTGTTGTGAATATGATAATTCATGGTGCAGCTTCGAGCTGCCCTGGGAAACTGCTGTTTGGACTGAAAGTCAACCCTTGACGGTGGTCTGGTCACATTTCATCAGCTACCTGGTTTGAAGCTTATAGCCTATTTGAATTATTATAGATGTTGGAGTTACTCAGGCTGGTGAAATCAAAATGCAAATGCAATAGGGAAAAAAATAATTTGGTTCAATTTCTCAGAAATAAAATAGAGGCTTCCCTGGTGACCTGCTGGTAAAGAATCTGCCTGCCAATGCTGGAGATACAAGTTCAATCCTTGAACCGGGAAGATCCCACGTGTTGAGCAGCAGCTAAGCCAATGCATCACAACTACTCTAGAGCCCAGGAGCCACAACTGCTAAGCTCACGTGCTGCAACTACTGAAGCCCACATGACCTGGAACCAGTGCTTCACAACAAGAGAAGCCACCACAGGAGAAGCCTGCATAATACAGCTAGAGAGTAACTCCCGCTCACTGCAACTAGAGAAAAGCCCAAGCAGCAATGAAGGCCCAGCACAGCCAAAAATTAAATAAATTATACAAAATAAAATACGGTCAAGGATCTTTCAACTGTGTTTTCAAAGTAAAGGCACTGTGGCATGCAATCGTTTTATTCCACTGGCACCGGCATTACATGCATTGCTGTCATATTTAATCTGCTGCTGCTGCTAAGTTGCTTCTAACTTAGTGCAACCTCATAAACGGCAGGCTCCCGTCCCTGGGATTCTCCAGGCAAGAACACTGGAGTGGGTGGCCATTTCCTTCTCCAATGCATGAAAGTGAAAAGTGAAAGTGAAGTTGCTCAGTCGTGTCTCTTAGCGACCCCATGGACTGCAGCCTACCAGGCTCCTCCGCCCATAAGATTTTCCAGGCAAGAGTACTGGAGTGGGTTGCCATTGCCTTCTCCCATATTTAATCTAAATATCACTTATTCACATAAGCAGAAATGAAAGCATGTTAAGGTCAATATACTATGCAGGCCACCATATAAAGACAATATCCATTTGAACCATTACTGATTATCCTTTCAAGGACTCCTCTTGACCCAAACCCTGACCTCACAGAAGGACAGTATAAGTTTGTTGAAAGGCACACTAGTGAAAGTTGCTCAGTCCTGTCTGACTCTTTGCGACCCCATGGACTATACAGTCCATGGAATTCTCCAGGCTAGAATACTAGAGAGGGTAGCCTTTCCCTTCTCCAGGGGATCTTCCCAACCCAGGGATCAAACCCAGATCTCCCGTATTGCAGGCAGATTCTTTACAGCTGAGCTACAAGGGAAGCCTAAGAATACTGGAGTACCTATCCCTTCTCCAGTGGATCTTCCCAACCCAGGAATTGAATTGGGGTCTCCTGCATTGCAAGTGGATTCTTTACAACTGAACAATCAGAGAAGCCCAAAAGGGAAACTACTCAGCCATAAAAAAAGAATGAAATAATGTCATTTGCAGCAACACAGATGAAACTAGAGATTATCATATTAAGTGAAGTAAGTCAGAAGGAGAAAGACTAATACCATATGATATCACTTATATGTGGAATCTAAAATATGATATTAATGAACTTATCACCCAAACAGAAACAGACTCACAGATAAAGAGAACAGTCTTAGGGTTGCCAAGGGGGTGAGTGGGTAGGGGAGGATGGACTGGGAGTTTGGGGTTAACATGCAAACCATTATATATAGAATAGACAAAAAACAAGGACCTACTGTATAGCACAGAAAGCTATAATCAGTATCCTGTAATAAACCATAATAGAAAAGAATATGAAAAAGAATATAAAAATGTATAACTGAATCACTATTGAAATTAATACAACATTGTTAGTCAACTATACTTCAATAAAATAATTTTTTTTAAGTTTCTTGAATGGAACTGACAAATGTAAGATTCTTCCTATGGACATTCTTGTAGCGGGTCATGGAGCAGAAAGACTCTGGGGAATAAAAACGTGAGGACAGTGTAGGACTGAGTCCCAGGAGCTGCAGCCTGGTCCCAAAGTGTCTTGGATGCAACACACATTCTGAGAGAACCTCTGAGTCATACTCAGGAACTGGGCACTTGGCTCCTGAGAGGCACTCTCAAGGTCTCCATACCATAATCTGCCTGCTCCTCAATTTATCCACTACAGCAGGCAAGATGCAACACTAGCCTTTCCCTGATAAGAAGGGAACCAGTTCCAGGCAATCTGGGCAACAGAAGCTCACCATGGGCCACTAAACTGCCCCTAGTAGAAACATTCCACATATTTTCTTCAACCCAGCTGAAACCTAAAAGTCACAAACACTTCATGAGAAATGTATAAAGCCAAGAGCAGCCTTCCCTTTTCTGTGTTCTGTGGTTCTGAGAACACCAACTTGCTGAAGGCTGGAATGGGAATACCATCTTCTGACTTATGCCACCCTAAATAAGAATTGAGTGGCCTCAGTTATGCTTTCCTTTAATAATAAATCGACCAAAATCAACAAAGCAATGTGTGAATATCAATAGTAATAAAGCCCTCCTCAATCTACCCTCCAAACTCATCTTCTCCTTGATTTTTCCTTTTTAACCAATATATTCGTTCATTCAACAGATGCACATTGAGCTCCTACTCTATACCAAGCACTACACTGAGAACCTAGCATCCCAAGTCCCTGCTAGAGTTTGGAGTTCAGTTAGAAGACCTGCTTGTCAATAACTATAGTACAATGGTCATATCTTGCTAATGGAGAGCATAAAGGCTGCAGTGGACACTCAGGGAAAAGAGACTCATTGTTGGCCAAGGATAAGGACAGTTTCCTAGGGGAATAGCATTTGAGAGAGACTTGAAGATTGAGGCAGAGACATTACTTTGCCAACAAAGGTCTGTCTAGTCAAGGCTATGGTTTTTCCAGTGGTCATGTATAGATATGAGAGTTGGACTGTGAAGAAAGCTGAGCACTGAAGAATTGATGCTTTTGAACTGTAGTGTTGGAAAAGACTCTTGAGAGTCCCTTGGACTGCAAGGAGATCCAACCAGTCCATCCTAAAGGAGATCAGTCCTGGGTGTTCATTGGAAGGACTGATGCTAAAGCTGAAACTCCAATACTTTGGCCACCTCACGCAAAGAGTTGACTCATTTAAAAAGACCCTGATGCTGGGAAAGATTGAGGGCAGGAGGAGAAGGGGACGACAGAGGATGAGATGGCTGGATGGCATCACCGACTCGATGGACATGAGTTTGGGTGAACTCTGGGAGTTGATGGACAGGGAGGCCTGGTGTGCTGCAACTCATGGGGTCGCAAAGAGTCGGACACAGCTGAGTGACTGAACTGAACTGAACTGAAGATTGAGGAAAGTTGCAGAGATCTGAAGTCCACTCCAGATGATGTAACAATATATAGAAAGGTTTAAAGAAATGATATATAAGGACAGATTTGGGGAATTACTTGTTTTTCCACTACTGCTGAGGCATTAAAAAAAAAGTAAATTGGGGAAAAGTAACCTGAGATGAGGTTGGACAGCAGAGAGGCTTGAATGTGAATGGCTTCATTCCTCATCCAAAGGAATGTTGACTTTGTCCTACAGTGTTTCTCAAAGTAGAGTTCATGAGATCCCTATGAAAATTTTTATGGTTTGCCTTTGTTTCAGTTGGAGAAGGCGATGGCACCCCACTCCAGTACTCTAGCCTGGAAAATCACATGGATGGAGGAGCCTGGTGGGCTGCAGTCCATGGGGTCACGAAGAGTCGGACACGACTGAGCTTCATTTTCACTTTTGTTTCAATGATAATTTTATATGTAATAACGAAATGGGAGAAGTTGCAGTAAAAAAAAACGTGTTCCAGATTATCTGGATGGTCATTTGCCACATAACTTCAATGCCCATATTTATTTTTATTATGAAGTTGTCATCAAGTCAACAGAGATGTACCAGTTAGAGGCCAAAGGAGACGCTATTTAAACAAGGAGATCACACAGCTGAGACAGAGTAAAGCGGTGGGAGAACCGGATCACCACACGGTATGCGGTAATAAGAATGACAAAGTAACTCAAAGTAATCCATGCTGTCATGCTCTGAAATGGATTCACACTGCAAAGGACAACTGAGTTTCACAAAACAATGTCATTTGTCTCATTAAATTAAAACTGTTAATTTTAATGTTGCTGGCTTTGTAGTTTTTCATAATACATTTCCCCCCATCTCTAAGGAGATGACTACACAAGTCCTCTTATTAACAGAGGGCATTTGCTTGATCCCAGGCTGGAGTGCTGTGGAATTCAATGCTGATCTGACAAGCAAAGCTGTAGCTATGCTTCAGGGTCTGTTGGTATCTAGCCTGGAAATTCTGCAAACTTTTATATGTGTCATTTCACAGAGGATTTTGTGGTGATGCCAGAACTAAAAATTAGACCCAAATCCCAGGTTTCACTAGAGATAGAAAAAAGCACACAAGAGAAGTTGTTATGTATCCAGTATTAAAAAAAAAAAAAAGCTAGGACTATGGCATATTGTTCTGAAGGCCACCTGGAACTGAAATCTGTCTCTTCATTGAGCCATGTGTCACTGGGTCTGCCTCTATCCAGGGAAGGTGACCTCTGCTAATTTACACAATGGTGGGATGAACTTGCCAAGCCATGACCCTTGGAGAACATGGCGTCTTCTGGAGGAGGCCTTTTTTCTAACTGCCTGAAGGTATTCTATGGGCCTCTGTCACTTAGTCCTGAGATTAAGTGTCATCACTCTCACCCACCAAATCAGAACTCCCACAGTTCAATGAGGATAAAGGATTTCCTTCTTGCTGAAAGTTTTGTGAAGTGTGTGACTTTCCCATAAAAAAGGCATAGTACCAAGGCTTTCAACAAATACACAGAAATAGATGCCCTCTGCTCACCTCAGGGGCCATCCAGAATGGGGTGCCAACAGATGTGTTTCTCCGTAGACGTGTACTGGTGAGTTGAGCTGAGACACCTACAAGAAAAGCGTGTCATAATTCAGCAGCGAGCAGACGATGCTAGACCAGGGCTTGCAAACTTCTTCCATAGAGGGTCAGACAGCAAATATCTTAGGCTTCGTGAGCTTAAGGCTCTGTTGCAACTACTCAACTCTGCAAAAGCAGCTCAGATAACACAAAAGCAAATGAGAGTGGTTGTGTTTTCGCAAAAATTTATTTAGGGATGCATATCATTTTCACGTATCATACTCTTTTTTGATTTTTTCCCCAACTGTTAAAAAATATAAAAATCCTTCTTAGTTCATAGGGTGAACAAAAATGGGACACAGGTCAGACTTGGCTCACAGGCTGTAGTTATGAGCACTGTAGGTATGAGCATTTATCACTCTGTCTAAATCACTAGGATATTTTTTTTTCTAGTGAATATTTCTATCCGTACTGCTGCAAAATTGGAATCAAAAGAAAGCATCGAGAACTAGGATTAACCCCAAATACCTTCCTACTATATTTCCAAAATATTTCAGGTGATATCTAAAAATGGTGCTTCATTTGATGGAGGAAGAAAATTGGCATGTATTATCTATAATTGAACATCAGTGTAGACGTAAAAAATTTTCAGTGCTTTATCTTACCTAGAAGGCTGGAAACCTGTCAAGAAAAATACACTTGTCAAATGGAAAAAGAAATAGACCAAGACTATTATTATCTAGGGCTCAATGTTGAGGACTTGAATTTTAATATAATTCCCATGTACTTTGTTTTAGTCTTTGGTCAGTTCTCTTTTTCATGCCACAACAGATATAAAGGTGAATTGGATTAGCAGTCAGAAGCCCTGTTTCCCATAGCAATTATGCCTTTTCCTATTAGACCTCAAGCAGACAACCTCACAATGAGTCTCAGTTTTCTCACCTTTAAACTGGGGACAATACTGCTCATTACACCTAACACAAAGAGCTCTTAAACCTCAAGTAAGGGAACAACTGTGAAAATGACATAAATTTTGAAAATGAAAAGCATTTGTAAAATGGAAAGCATTTTACAAATATAAGGTACTGTTTTATACCAAGCAGAAATCTACCACAGCCCTTAAGACAATGACAATAGTTGCCACTAATGTTGTCAATAAGAACTAAAAAACTTGGATACATGTGCTCATCAGGAAAGAACATATCTTTAAGAACATTAGGCATAGATTTGCCAACTACCATGGGTTGTTTTTTGAGGGTAGTTTCACTAACTGCTTACATTCTTTACTCTTTATTAGGAAGCCAGAGAGGGTTCTTTAAACTCTATTTAAACACCCTAAAATTTTTCTTTGCTTTTTTAAAAAACAGACCAATTACTTAGTGCAATTTCATTTATCTTTGAGTAATTTCTTCTGAGCAAATGATTCACTGATACATTTTAACACTAAATTCTTTCTTACCAATAAAGCAATGAACATACAAAATCATCTTTTCTCCTCCTATGCTGACACTGAAAAAGAACATTTTAAAAAGTGCTTCTGTAAATGTTTTCTCATTATTTATAGCAGTCATGCTGAAGGACTAACTGTTGTTAAATTCATTTAGAAGATTAAACCATTTGATAAACTTAAAAAGGAAAATCAAATGGTTTGTTGGATTCAATACAAGGAGTGTTGTAAGGAGATATTAATAGTTCTCTGGCCTTAGGTGATATAACTCTGTTTCCTCTCACCCTTCCATTTCTTGTTAATGTTTCCAGTTCAACCAGCCTCACATGTAGCAGCAATAATCACAATTTAAAGGATGTTAGTTTCCAGACCCAAAGGAGTATTTTACCTTCTGCTCACAGGGAATTAGTATGCCTGAGGCTAGAGAAAGTCATTTAAAAGACCAAACGGTTTTCTCTTTTCATATGCAAAAGAATAATAGACAAAATGTAAATTATAGACAATTGCCCTGAGTTGTGAAATCCTTCGCAACAAACCAAAGTTTTTCCCATCAAATTTTTCTTTTGAAACACTTTCATATTCTCTCTTTAATAAAATTGCTTCTAAAGCTGAAAATAGATTAACAAACAGCATCTCCTAGGGTGATCCATCTGGTGAACCCCGCTCCCCACCCCGACTCTCCAGCCTGTGCGTCACTGGAAAGGCCCTCAGCCTTTGGTGTAGAAGAGAGGCCCCGGTCTTCTGAGATCACAATAAATGGCTGCCTTTGGCTAAACTGCACACATCAAGAAAACAAACGACAAGCCGTCATTACCAAAGTCAACGAGCTTAACTCCTCCTTCTGTTGTCAGAAGAATGTTATTCCCCTTGACATCACGGTGGATGATTCGGTTATTGTGCAAATGCTGAAGGCCCTTCATGGAGTCCCATCGCCACCAAACAACAGGAAAGAGAAAAGGAAAATTTGCAACGGTTAGTTTTAAACAATTACCCTACTATTAAAATCTAATCAAAGTCCATATTAGGCTACACCTCCCTGCTGTTAATACACCTTGCATATTATAGAGCAGTTTCCCCTTGTTAGTATGCTGTGGGGAGCCAACCAATGACAAACTGCCCCCTCGACCCCACCTTGAAGGACGTCCTTACCAAGAGGGCCCCATATAAGATGTATGAGATCACTGCTTCGTCCAACCGCTGGTTGCACCTAAGTAGACTTTTGACAAGCTCGGTGACTGAGCCCCCATTACACAGCTGCAAGAGGAGGTGCCGGGGAGAGAGACAGCAGGAGCATACATACAAAAAGAAAAGAAAAAAGACATTAGGAAAAGCCCACCAATTACCGACCTCAAGTAGTAAATTTGCAAATCACAAAACTCTAGGTTGGAACAATGAAACTTCACATTTCCATTGCACAAATCTAGTTCTCTGTGTGTATGTGTTTGTGTATATTTATTCAAGGTGATGACTTATGATTGAAAATACAAGTCCAAAAAAGTTGACTTCTTTCTCAAGTTAAATAGCAAAGCACAAGACATTATTTAGACATTAAAAAGAGAATGCATATAATAATCATGGTGAGTTGTTATTGGAAATTTTACATGAATACTGTCTGTTTAAACACACACACACACACACATGCAGTTTGAAGGAAAGACAAAGTCAAGATGAATGCCCTTGATTCTTGGGAGGGGATAAATTTTATTTCAAATCTTGTCTCCAGTGCTGGCACTGCAGACACCAGACGCCCAACCAGCAGCTCTTTCTAGAGTTGCTACTGCATGTCAGATTTATGGAATGGAGCCGCATCATATGTTCATTTAACCTTTTCATATTCAACTTTAGAAGCTCAGCAACTTTATGCTCTTTTTTTCCCCTATAATTAAAAACATTCTAAAAGTACAGCTTTCATATTTGCTCTCTGTTATAGAATATACCGAGATTTTAGATACATAAACTAGGCATATTATTTTTTCACAGCAACTTAAGGGTTTTCAAGGATAATTTTGACTAAATGCAGAAGGCAATGTGTAGGTTTGGGTGTGCTATATGCCATTTTAAATCAAGGGTTCTTAAGTGGTTTGAGCAGGGCTTGTATATACCTTGAAACTGTAGGCAGCATGTTGTATATTCATCTTGTACTTTCCTGCTGAGAAAATTCACAGCTTTTGTCAGATGTGCAGAGCCATCCTTGTCCATATAAAGTCAAGACCCTGATTTAGAGACCTAGGTTTCCTCCTGGCACTTTGTGTGTAATTTGAGAAAGAGTTAACTAGTGAACAGTGGGCGTCCCCTGGTTGTGGCTGCTTGAGTCAACTGGCTTTTTGTAAGCAAGGCAATCTGAGGGAGCACAGATTAGCACCTTTCCTAAAAGAAGACACTCTTTATCAAGGGAATAGTACATTAAGATCTATTTGACTCTAATTACAAACATTTGCAAGGTTTTAATAAATGGTGAGGAAATGTTTTTGTTTGATGAATGTATCTCTTCTTGCTACATACATGGCAGATACCTTGCCCACACATTAAGAATCAAGATAAGCTGAAACTTATCTGAATCTGCCCATGTTTTAAAAAACTTAAGCTGAATCTGCCCATGTTTTTACCATGTAAGTTGCTCACAAACACTATTCAACTAAAAATCCAATATAGAATTGTTTGTGGGGGCTGAGTCGCTTCTGACTCTTTACGACTCCATGGACTGCAGCCCGCCAGGCTCCTCTGTCCATGGGATTCTGAAGGCAAGAACACTGGAGTCAGTTGCCATGCCTCCTCTATGTGATCTTCCCAACCCAGGGACCAAAACCTCATCTCCTGCATCTTCTGCAGTGGCAGGCAGTTTCTTTACCACTAGTGCCACCTGGGAAGCCCCAGTATAGAATTAGGAATCTTTAATAAAACTATGATAAATCACTATCTCTCAGAAAGGATTCCCTCCTGAATCCTTGAACACTGAATCCTGAACAGTGAAATGCACTGAAGGCTATAGTGGTCTGGGATTTTATAAGTGTCCTCAGAATCCTCTCTCCACCAATGTTTGGTGTAACTTGCTAAATCAACACCAACATTTCTCATGACCATAATATTGAGTACCAGCGTAATTTCTTCCAAAGGATTCCACATTCTTTTTATTTCAACTATGTCTTAACATAACCCTGAAGGGCACATAACATTCAATGTTCAATCTAATATTCTCTTGAAAAGTGAATGCATTTTCAGTGTCATGATTCATAGAAGAATCTTAAAAGCTAAACTTTCAATAAACATAAAACAATTTTCTCAGGACTCCTCCAATTAGATTTTACATTTCAAGGGAACAAAAACAGGAAAACTGAACATAGAGTCAAATGATGATCATGTAAGAATGCAGAACATGACAGAAGGGATGTTTTGGACCCACAAAAAAAAGTCCTTCCGAGGCTGATGGCATAGAGCTTGGAGAGCTTGAGAGAGTAAGATTAGGGTGGGGATGCTCCCTTTTGGAAGTGGGAGTTGTATAAAGGAATAATGATGATGAAACTACTTCATATGAACCTCTTTTATTCAGAAATGTGCAGGGAGACCTCCTCACAGGAGCCTCATGCCAACAAAGCAGTGTCCACGCTGTACAAGATCCACCAAGCCTGGGATTCTAACTGTCCCTACACCTGACCTGCCTCCTGAGAAGGCTGTATGCAGGACAAAAAGCAACAGTTAGAACCAGACATGGAACAACGGACTGGTTCCAAATTGAGAAAGGAGTACATCAAGGCTGTATATTGTCACCTGCTTATTTAACTTCTATGCAGAATACATCATGCGAATGTCAGGCTGGATGAAGCACAAGCTGGAATCAAGATTGCTGGGAGAAATATCAACAACTTCGGATATGCAGATGATACCACTTTAATGGCTGAAAGCGAAGAGGAATTTAAGAGCCTCTTGATAAAGGTTAAAGAGGAGAGTGAAAAAGCTGGCTTAAAACTCAGCATTCAAAAAACTAAGATCATGGCATCTGGTCCCATCATGTCATGGCAAATAGGTGGGGAAACAATGGAAACCGTGACATTTTCTTGGGCTCCAAAATCACTGTGGATGGTGATTGCAGCCATGAAATTAAAATATGTTTGTTCCTTGGAAGAAAAGCAATGACAAACCTAGACAGTGTATTAAAAAGCAGAGACATTACTTTGCCAACAAAGGTCAGTATAGTCAAAGCCATGGATTTTCCAGTAGTCATGTATGGATGTGAGAGTTGGACCATAAAAAAGGCTGAGCACCAAAGAATCGATGCCTTTGAACTGTGGTGTTGGAGAAGACTCTTGAGAGTCCCTTGGACATCAAGGAGACCAAACCAGTCAATCCTAAAGAAAATCAACCCTGAATATTCATCAGGAGGACTAATGCTGAAACTCCAATACTTTGGCCACCTGATGTGAAGAGCCTACTCATTGCAAAAGATCCTGATGTTGGGAAAGATTGAGGGCAAGAGGAGAAGGGAGTGACAGAGGATGAGATGTTTGGATGGCACCACTGACTCAATGGACATGAGTTTGAACAAATTCCAAAAGACAGTGAAGGACAGGGAAGCCTGGCGTGCTGCAGTTCATGGGGCTGCAAATAGTCGAACATGACTTAGGGACTGAACAATAACAACAGCCTGCTCATGACTTGCAAGAGATTTAGAACTTGATGCTGCACTGGCAACAAGGTCAAGGCTAGAGTTTGAATGAAAAGGAGAGACAGGGAAGACCCCATGATAAGGAGTATCAGGGACCTAAGACACAGGGAGATACCAAAGGCAGACAGTAGGAGGACTCAGGGTCATCACACGGTTGGAGTGTGGTCTCATTGCCATACATGTCAGATGCCATGAGCATCTGCTGTATTCAGATTGAAATGTCACCCCAGAGAAGGACAGGAACAGGGAAAAAGAAAACCATTTAAAAGCTAAGTCCTTATCCAAGTGACTAAGCTTTGAGCTGGATTGTGAAAATGGGAAACAAATTCCCCAAACTTGTCCCTTTCCAAAGAAGTACTCAGCTGACTACGTTTAACAGGATGAGTTCAAATCAACTATTTCCTCTAGGCAGGCTGGGGGCTCAAGAACAATGTTAGGTTTAGCTATTGAAAAGAAAGTGACCTTTTGGTTCTCAGTCATTTGTAACTGTCCAGTTTGTGTCACTCAATCATGAACACTGTCCCTGCACTCAAAGAGCTCAACACCAGAAATGGACACGTGAGTAATGAGTGGCAGGTGGAAGTGGAGTATGCCCAGGGGTATGGTGGCACTGAAGAGGGAAGGGTGACCTCTGCCATGCCAGGGTAGAGAGGGAACAGTCTGCTCTTCCTGGAGGATGTAACACATACAATGAATCTGAAGGACAAACGAGCTTATGGCAGGTGAACAAGAAGAGAGTCCTTGGAAAAGGGACACCGTGTGCAAGGAAGGGAGCACAAAAGAATGAGATGGGTGGGAGTGTTTCTATTTGCCGGTCCATCTACGTGCGTGTGTGTGTCTCTGTCTGTGTGTCTGAATTCTACGTACTCTGCCTCTGTTGGGACAAAGGGACAGAACCTAGCACAGAGAGATGGAGAAGTAGAAAGGGGGACAGGGGATGCAGGCGTGCCCTGCCAAAGTGTGTGGACTTAATGCACACGAATTACGATACCATAGTATACCATTGGATAGGAGTGGTAAGCTAGCAACAGGTTTTAGACAGGAAGTCTGTTCAGATTTCTAGAAAGACCTTGGTAGCAGATTGGAGGGTGGACAGAACAGGAAGACAAAGGGAGCTAGACACCTGTCAGGAATATTGAAGCAATCAAGAGAAGCAAGGTCAATAAGTCAAGAGTCCTGAGGACAAAGAATCAGGGACAGATACAGAGTGGGTGTTGGGGGGTGGTGCTTTTATAAGATAGCATTGACACGAATTTTTGACCAGTTGGATAGAGAAAGTTAAGAGACAGAGTCTAGGGATCTTGTGAGAATATCAATAAAGTTCTTTGATCCTCTAAAGCCAAAGCAGTAATAGACACGCAAAGCACTGCCACACCTTCATCAGAACCACTTCTCAGTCTGGCTTCCATCTCAGGGAGGCACACGCTTTATTGAATTGCAAGTGCACTATTAAAATTCTACCCAGAGAACATTTAAATTAAATACTGGGTGATGATCCAAGCTAACTCAACCCTGGAATTTTCCCCTGAAACCTCATTTTAGTCTCTCTCCTGCCCTACTTTCAATCTGGCCATTTCTGGAACAAGAGCCTATTTGGTGGCATTTTAGATGGGTAGCCAACTTACAAACTTTCTTTATAGCTCTAGAACCTACGGATGGATTAAAAGCAGCCATTTTGTCAGCAGGATCAAAACTCAGCTGTAGATTTAAGAACAACAATAGAATCTGACTCAGTTGGTGCCTTTTGTTCGCTAAATGTCAGAGTTTAAGAGCTGTCTGATTTCTTGTGGCTCAAAGAAACATATAATTAAACGGCTCAGGGTACCTTTAGAGGAAGCAGTCCTGTGAAGCTGATAAGCCCACTAGCAAGGTTTTAAAGGGCAGCCTGTGGGTTACAGGGAAAGGACTTAGGGTACTTGGATATAAAAAAGGAAAGCAGGTACACACTGACAATTGTCTAATCAGAGTAAATATTCAGTGAAATGGACTGAACACTTTAAAAGCATGACAAGGGAACTATATTTAAATGCATCAAATAATATAATCCTCTTAAAGCTGTAAGGAGGCAGCCAAGCTTCCTACTTCACCCACCCCTGAGGGTTGGCACCTGCAGCCTTTTATTCCCGCCCACGCTGCCAGCCATCAGACTCAAATACAGAGGTAGGTCTGCATCCCTGCGTTCCTCCCTATGCCCTCAGCATTCAGGAAATGTGGCAGCTGGATGCATGTTGAATTTAATGAGCGTTTCGCTCCAAACCAAGAAAAACAGAAAAATCATTTACATTCCACATCTATTTTCCAAAACATCGTTGAATATTGATTCAATCACAGTATGTGCGTTTGCTAAGATGGTCGTAATTTCAAGCAATAAAATGTTCCTTGCTCCATAAGCCATCAACTTTCCTCTACATTATTAAAGAATGACCCATGCAACACAATCACCAGACCTTTATTCTAGTTGAAACTCTAACCTTCAAGTAGATCCTGTACTGGCATGTTGATTTGCCCTAAGAGGACAGAAATAGGAGGAATTTATTTTCAGTGCTTTTTGGTTCAGTGGATTTGATCTTTCAAGGGTGTTAGGTTCTACAGAGGGCATAAAGCAAAAGGCGAGGATTATCAAAATTACTCTTGAAGATGCCTTAGGGAGCACCATGTTAGACAATGTCCACCTCTCAGGAAGGCCAAGCAACATAGTTTTCCTCCACAGCATTGGGAGACATGTGTTTTTTACTGATACAAAGTGAAGTCACTGTCTTGCCCCTACAAGAATGAAAACAATGTCACTTGAAACCATGGAGTTCCAGTCAGGGTGGGCTGGGAGGAAGATGCTCACACCGCGAGAGGCAGGAGGGCCCCAAGACCCCCACCTCCTATTTCAGCCTCTCTCCAGAGCACATCGTAGATTCGTTGGGTAGGCAGAATCACTCCAACACTTCAGCTTCTTAGGCCCTCTTGTTTTTGCTGAATAAAGATAGCACATGAATATAGGGTGCAACTCAGCTGCATTTCCAAGTTCTTGCCTTCTCCACTCCCAAATGTTCTGTACTTTCCTTCTGACCCCCAGGCACTCCAATGACTCTCATTCTAGAATCCAGCCAGAAACTGTCATTGGAGTCAGTGTTCTGTGCTCCAGGGCTTTCTAACCATCTCTGGCCAATCAAAACATGGTTCAGACCATTAGGGTTCCACTATGACCCTGACTTATTAACATGATAACCTTGACTCATGCCACTCATTCCAATGGGTGGAAATGCTTTAAGGTGGTAACTTGCAATATAATGGGGCTTAGACTGGACTTTCTAGGGCCTTAAATAAATAAATGCAAAATCTGAACAGAGGTATCATTTCCCCCCACTTTGGCTTAGATACTGAACTTACACATAGATCTTTGAGAGGAAAAACAGGTTTCAAATAATTCTTTTATTTGGTTTTAAAATATAAGGAGTATTTTTTTAGTTTACATTGTCACTAGCACTCTAAACGCTCAACTATTTCTTTTAAGTTGAACATATTATTTGAGCATAAATAGTATTTACCAGTGGAAAGTTTTATACCAAAGGAAAACAGAAAAAAATATATTTCATGTCTTAGCAAATACTAGGCATTTTGTCTGAATATGGAGCTTTTCTTAAAGGTCTAATTTCTTATTATGTTTCATTTAGGTGAGAGATAATACAACTTGTAGATTTTCTGAATTTAACATTAACTAGGATAAAACTTATTCACAAATTATCCAAAAGATTATTATGTATGTTTGTCTCCATATCTTTCTCCTATAGTAGTTGTCTGTCACTGAGGAAAGCTTTGGTTTGCTTTCTGGTAACAATTAGTACTTAATTTCAGAAATGACATTTTTATTTGCTCTTGTTTTCAGAGTTGTGGTGATTTAGGAGGGTTATTAATAACAGTTTTCTATCCTCAAGAATTGCTTTGCGGAATAGCTTCTCACGGTTCCTTTCATCATATTCAGCAAGGAAAGAGCAAAGGCAATATAAATTTAATCTCAATATACAGGATGAAGGGAGCAATATTAAACAGACCATAATTTTATTATGCAAGTTTCCTAAAGCACTCATTAAAAAGCTATAGGCGGCGCAGCATGGTCAAGGCACTGTGTGGACTGTCATTATCTTCCAGCGGAGGGGGTGTGTGTGTGTGTGTGTGTGTGTGTGTGTGTGTATAATCAGGAACTGCTGCCATTTCAACCAGAGATCCAAAGTCTATTTCCCGGACCTGACAGACAGCATCATGGGCAGCAGCAACACAGAATGGGAGAAAAGCGAAGTGCAATCCTTCTCTAGTTCTGCCGTATAACTGGTTATGGGACGGTAGGCATGCCACTCCTTCTCTGGGTCTCTATTCCTCAAGTGAACACTAGGAGAGTGACCTGAAGGAAGACCAAGGTCCCTGCCAGCTCTAGGAGTCCAGGAATCTGTGTCTATAAGCGTACTGGAGGCACTGGACACAGCTAACCCAGGAGCCTGGCGTGGATGGCCCATTCCTAGACAGAAAAGACTGAGGATGTCTGGTTCCCCGTGCCATCAGCTTGGGCATGGACCAACAGAACCCGCAAAAGGTATAATATCTGCATACTGTATTGCCGAGGCATGAATAATTCAGTGTGCCAGGGCAACCTCATTATCTGTGCTTAGTCACCCAGAAAAAGCAAGCGACAGTCCGCGGGGGAGTATTTGCACAAGATCCAGTTCACAGTTCTGAGCTCCTTCTCATCTTTCAAGGCCAGGTGCAGCCCCTTCGGGCTGCCTCAGCTGTGCCTGAGGGGCTAACATTCAGTCACTCCTCATGGGGAAGAGCACTTATTCTCCAGGTGGTGGCAGGTCTGAGCAGCCTACCTACCCACTCGTCAAATGGAGGGGGGGACAGTCCCTTTTCAGGCTCTGGAAAACCCCTGGAAGGTCCAGTTTTCTATATCTGAATGCAGAGTCTTTTTAAGTTGGGGTAAAATGAAAAGAAACTAGAACTTCTTGGTCACTGTACTTATATTATTAAATGATAATCAAGTTTAAAACATTGAGATCTTACAGAGTTTAAGAAGAATATAACCCTAGAGACATTAGAAATTATTATTTCAGAGATCCTAGAAGTATTACTTTCCATATTGCACGAGAATAAGCATTTAAAAATTAATGTTATGAATATTCTAGAGCTTTGTACACAGGATAAAATCTGTAATATTCCCAGGGAAGGAGTGGGGGATAATAAAATCCAAAAGATGATACTATGAGAACATGCTATGTGACGTAACCAATCAACTAAACAGAAAAAGATGATTTCTAAAAACCAAAATCCCTTACATCTTTATATTCTGAAGAGCGCAACTAGTGTGATAGAAATGTTCCTTGCAGATTATCCCATCTAAATACAACAAATGAATTTCTCATACATGGTTGCTACGGCATCCAGTATATATTGTCTCATGACCAGGCCCTCCCAGAGCCAGATGGGAGGTTTTCAACAAAAGACCCCAGACGGTGAATCCAGGACTGACCTCCCCTTTGTTGCTTCTCTCTTAAAGCTTTCACACCTGTCCCCACACTCCTGGATCACACGTGTGACCTCAGGCACGGAGGCTGGTTCAGAGGGGTGGAGTCTAGGACAGATGAGGGTGGGCCTCGTGAGCACGAGGCAATACAACAGACCTGTCCTAATATACTGACTTCACATGCTGTCACTGCGTTGTTGCCATGTTAGTCCCACGGACGAACTGTATTTGCAGGGAATGGACTCTTTTGCACCCAGTTACACACATTCATTAACAAGGGAGAAAGAAGGGCAAGACTATAGAGGATACAGTGATGCTGGCTTCAGACTGTCTCTTCAAAGCAGATGTGGCCAGGAATATCAGCTGCTCCCTGCTCCCAAGTCTCAGAGGCAACTCTCACCAGGAATTGTGCCTAGCTACAGGAAACTTCCTCCCCCAAGGCCACATGCCCACCCAGGGTGGCATGCACCCAGTGATTGGTTGATGCAAAGATAAAATACAGGACGACCCTATAAGAGCATCCCAGGTCTTCTTCTCCCTGAGGATGGGCTGAGGCCTCTGTTGCACCTACACTGATGTTTCCTATCTCTCTTGTCCAATCCCACCTTCCGTCCAGGTCTAGCCCCCAAAAGAGGAACTCTCCAATAACCTTCCATACACAACTGTCAGAGTTTATTTTCAGGAAATCCAACCTGAGATGAGGATTAATGGCCATGAATGGGCTGATTCAAATTTGGCAAGCAAGTAAACCTTGGGTTAACAACTTTTGAAAATGAGCTGCAATCAGTTGGAACATGTTTTCTGTGAAATTTTCCCAGCCTGGAGTAGAAAATAACCTTTTCCAACTGTATTTTTATATTCATTGTATTAGAAAAAAAGATTGTTAAAACCTCAGAAGCAGAGAAACATGCACATTTTCAGCACACAGCCTACCTGTAAGAATGTAGAGAATACCACATCTGGTAAGGTACCTGTGTATGCAGGAGAGATCATTTCCCCTAAATGTGCATCTTATACTATTTAAGCAATAACGAGTCTGCTCACCCCTGCTCTGTCTGAATCGATGGTCACCCAGCGGGAGCCTCTTACCTCCAGGACCAGCCACAGCTGTCCTCCCACACAGTGATCCGCTTTGTAAAACATTCCGTAAAACTTTACAACATTGGGATGATTCGGGAGAAACTGCAAAATGTTGTATTCTGCCTCAATCTCTTCATCCATATCCTATATAGGGGGAAAAATGCATGCTGAATTCAGTATAATGTGTGAGGTAGGGTACAGAACTGATGCCATGATCAGGCAACCCCTTAATAAAGCATATTTAGTCTGCATTTTTTATGTCATCATTACCATATCCTGAAATACCAACTAAAGCCTCCTAGTTGTTAATCAGTAAAATGTCTTCATTATATATCTTTAATAATAATATCATAAATATCTTTTTAAAATTTAAAAATGTCTGAATTTTCAAAGCAATTAAAGAGAAGTAGTGCAAAGGGATCCAACCAGGATACAACACTTATAACCTCACTGTACTAAAGAGTGGACAGCATTGTAAGCTCAGTGTTCAGTGCTCTGAATTATGATGCCAGGCTAAGATGACTGAACACCACAAGTCTGGGCCACTTTGTAACTTACAGAGAGACCAGACTGTGTAAACCTAAAACATCACTCTTAACAAGAGAATAACTGTTGAAGAGCCCTGGGGACTAAAACCAAAACAATAGTAAAATGGACAAAAGGGGAAAGCAAAGGAACTTTTGACCCCAGATGAAGTCCCTTCATTCAGATGGGCTGGACTTCCCTGGTGGCTCAGACAGTAAAGTGTCTGCCTATAATGCGGGAGACCCAGGTTCAATCCCTGGGTTGGGAAGATTCCCTGGAGAAGGAAATGGCAACCCATTCCAGTATTCTTGCCTAGAAAATCCCATGAACGGAGAATCCTGGTAGGCTACAGTCCCTGGGGTTGCAAAGAGTCAGACACGACTGAGCAACTTCACTTCACGTCACTTCATTCAGGAGGGCCAGGGAGTCATAACTCATTTTGGGATATCATGCCAGGTTTCAGTATCTCTAGAAAATCACCCCCAGAATCAAGAAGGAAGTTGAAAACTCAGTGTGCATGAAACCCTATATTGTGGGTACTTACACTGATTGGATCTAGAATTTTTACTGCAGCCAGGCTCCCATCTCTCTTATTAGTCACCTTGTAGACCTTGCCATAGGTGCCTTTACCTATGGTCTCTATAATTTCCCAGGTATCTGTGGGATCTGGAAGTGATTCAAGTCCAAGCATCGTGGCGTTGTAATGAAACAATCCATACAGATGTCTCCTGGTGGGAAGAAAAGCTTGTTATGAGCAAGAGATCACAGGATTAGTGTCAGTGGGCTTTTGAAACAAGAGTATTTTTATTTCTTAACCAGCAATCTTGTGGTACTTTCCTTTTTTTAACTGTCCCCTTGTATTTTAAGAAGACTTTTTTTTTTTTTTAAGAGATTTGAAGCCTCTTTAAGAAATGCGGGTAGTAGATAGAGGGTGGGCAGCATGGCTCTGGAACATCTTCAAAAACACAATCCTAAAAGGGGAGATTATATCCACACAGAAGGAGGGAGTAAAAGGGCCAAAGAGGATGTCCAGTCATGACCAGACAACCTCATTCTAGGTTGCTAGTAGTGGCTGCTGATGCCAGGAAAAAATCTGAAAGTCTCAGGTCTGAGATCTTTACAGCTAAATTATGTAACCTTGATCAGGTCTCTCTGATGGTCACTAGAAACTAGCACCCAGCCTCTGTGTGCAAAGTCTCTGTTAGGAAGAAGGATCTGGTACCTGTACAAACCCCTATGTCCCTGTCCTTTCAGAAAGCTTATGTTAAATCTCCCAGGACTCCCTTGAGTCTCGAAAGGCTGGCTCAAGCATTAATGATTAGGAAATGTGAGGATGTAAAAACAAAGAATAGCTATTGGGCCAAGAAACTGGTAACAACTTAGACTATAAATTCACCACATAGCAGAAACACTAAACTCCCAGTTCGCTGAAAGATACAGATAAAAGCCTGACACACATTTCTGAATTGTTTCTACAGGAAGAAGACCGCAACCAGATGAAAACTGCTGACCATAAGAACAGAGATTCTAGACTGGTTGAAACTAGAAAGCTGATGATGCTTGCAGCTTCACCTTGATCCCAACCAATCCGAGATGCTTGTGCACAAGTCGATCACACACCCTCCCTCACACTGCCTTTAAAAGTCCTTCCCCAAAGCCATCAGGGAGTTCAGGTCTTTGGGGCATCGGCTGTCTATTCTCTTTGGTTGATGTCCTGCAGAAAACATTGAACTTTCTTTCACCACACCCCGCTGTTGGTGGATTGGCTTTGGTGTGAGCAGATAAGAGAACCTAAATTGGATCTGGTAATAGCATCAGTCAGTGCACAGTATCCATTGTCATCCAGGTCTTAGGTCCTGCAAGGATTAGCCAAGCCAGACCCCATCCACACAGCAACAGCCTACTGTGGGAATCACACTGAATGGCTAATCAGAAGCTGCAAGCTCACCCCACCTTAGCAGTATTCTATTTAACAAGGACTTGGCCCTGTAAAATTTAAGTACTTTAAAGTACCAGCAGCAAGCTTGGCAGGCAAACAAAGTCACCCTAGACTGGTCCCATGAAAAAGCTCCTTCAAGTATAGTTACTCCAAGGCTAGAAGAGGGGTCTCAACCCCAGGTTGTTTCTAATCTCAGGAAAGGGGCCATTAGACTCCAACAGGAACAACCACAGCATCCAGTCCCCAGGTGTCCACCTGGAGTGAGCCCTTCTGCCTCATGCTGGGCAATCCAATTTCCACTTCTAATTATTTCCAGACTGCATTCACTCAAGACACAGCCTTTTGACTTGGAACAAAAATTCACTTTTCATCCTTACCCTTCCTGATGGGGGCATTTCAAAGATATTGAAAACCACTGCCAAAACCAAACAAAATCCCAATATCTGTGGTATTGATACTGGGAGGGAATCTGTCTTTCCAGAGTCCACCTGGCAGAAATTTCATGCTCTGAAGGGGTCTCCAACCAGCACCTTGAGAGCCCAGGCCAGGCTCATCCTGGGCTGAGACAATGACCCTAAGAGGTCAGGTTGTCAAACAACTCCTGATTTTCATCTTCTGGTTTCAAGATTCTAATGAACTCTAAGCTTTCCCCTTGGCCAGTGTTTCCCAAAATCCACCTTTCTCAGCACATGTTTCACAATTCTTGCCATATATGTATGTTACCTGTGCTATTAGCTACTAATTTAAATGACTTGCTTTTTTACATAAATAAATGTCTTTTTTTTTTAAATTTTTCTGTTGCCACAGACTGCTGGGAGAAATATCAACAACCTCAGATATACAGATAACACCACCCTAATGGCAAAGAATGAAGAGGAACTAAAGAGCCTCTTGATGAAAGTGAAAGAGGAACAGGAAAAAGCTGGCTTACAACTCAACATTCAAAAAACTAATATCATGGCATCTCATCCCATCACTTCATGGCGAACAGATGAGGAAACAAAGGAAACAGTGACAGATTTTTATTTCTTGGGCTCCAAAATCATAGTGGGCGGTAACTGCAGCCATGAAATTAAAAGATGATTGCTCCTTGGAAGAAAAACTATGACAAACCTAGACATGCTAGAAAGAAGAGAGATCACTTTGCCAACAAAGAGCCATGTAATCAAAGCTATGGTTTTTCCAGTAGGCATGTACGGATGTGAGAGTTGGACCATAAAGAAGGCTGAGCATCAAAGAATTGATGCTTTTGAACTGTGATGTTGGAAAAGACTCTTGAGAGTCCCTTGGACAGCAGGAAGATCAAACCAGTCAATCCTAAAGGAAATCAACCCTGAATATTCATTGGAAGGACTGATGCTAAAGCCGAAGCTCCAATACTTTGGCCACCTGATGAGAAAAGCTGACTCAATGGAAAAGACCCTGATGCTGGGAAAGATTGAAGGCAGGAGGAGAAGGGGACAACAGAGGATGAGATGGTTGGATGGCATCACCAATTCAATGGACATGAGCTTGTGCAAACTCCAGGGAAGCCTGGTGTGCTGCAGTCCATGGTGTCACAAAGAGCTGGACATGACTGAGTGACTGAACAACAATAACAACATGGCGTGTAGGATCTTAGTTCCTCGATCAGGGATCAAACCCACACCCCTGGCAATGGAAGTCTGGAGTCTTAATCACTGGGAAGTCCCATATATATATCTTTTAAAAGCACTTCATATCCCTACCCTAAATCATTTGCCATATATCAAAATTAACTGTGAAAAGATGATTATACTAAAAGCAACAGTTGTTCAAGCACAGTCAGGGACTGCTGCCCCTGTTCTTTTGGGGAAAAGAAGGAGATCATGGAGTGATGGGGTAGAGTTAAAGACTAGCACAAACTTTCCCCTTAATCTCATCAGAAGACATGAAAAAGAATTAGCAAGTGAACAATTTTGTCACTATGTAATTCACTGTCCTTTATTGCAAGATCCTCAAAACCTCCGAACACCTTGGGAACGGCTCTTCAGCTCAGCTTTTACAAAAGCGAAAGGCGGGATCAACTGGGGATGTTGATTAAGGTCAGACAAGTGGGGATGGGGAGGGTAATGAGATGTGTTTCCTGGAGAGAAGAATCTGGCCCATCGATGTGGGTAGAATTACTTTATACTCACCAGGACAGGCCCTGTTTCTCCACTTGCATCTGGGCTCAGCGCCACTGACAGAGGTACTGAGCCAAAATGCCTGCACGATCCAGGCCCTGCCCTGCCCAGCCCCAAGATCTGCCTAGCAACGCATCTCTCTGGGCCTCAGTTTCCTCACTGGCATGGTGGGGCTGCTTCTGCCACCCACTCCACATTGTGCCTATGAGTCTAAGAGGATGAAGACAGAATGAAGTGAACGTGGTGACTGCCGACCAGTGACAGTCGCCGTCACAAAGGCTCAGCACCATGTTCTGCCTCAGCAGAGGCAGCACAGCTTCTTGCTCTGTTCTATTTTACCCTCAGCCACAAACCAAATGAGAACCAAATTTGCTCTGCTCCAAAATGGCAACCCACTCCAGTATTCTTGCCTGGAGAATCCCAGGGATGGGGGATCCTGGTGGGCTGCCGTCTATGGGGTCGCACAGAGTCAGACACGACTGAGGCGACTTAGCAGCAGCAGTAGCAATCAGTTATCAGTTTCCAACAAATGGCAAGAATTCGGTGTGCGCAAGTGAAATGAAATCATAGCCCGTGGCAGTGGGAGAGGACCCTGGAAGCCCTCGAATCAAGTGGTTTCCTAATGATTTGGGGCCATGACACCCTTTTGTTAAATTAAATCTTACTTAGGATGCTGATGGATAAGCTGAGAGAAGTGGTGTCCTTCTGGCTGAGCGAGGCTGGGGAACGGGTGCCTGCACTGCGCCTCCCATGGGGGACCAGAGGGAGCACCAATGCCCTGGTCTGCTTGCAGCTGCTGGGTTCAGCACTGAGAGTCCTGTAGCCCGGGAAACCTCAGAACTAGGCAAACCAGGACAGTCTGTCACCTTAGACTCTGGAACCTTCTCTGAGCACTATTAGAAAATCCCTGATTAAGTAGCCTCCACCACCACCATCTCATCCCCTGCTATGGTTAAATTGTAACTTCCTCACACCCCAATTCATATGACTGTGTGTGTGTGTGTTAGTGTGTGTGTGTTAGTCTCAGTCGTGTCCGACTCTTTGCAACCCCACAGACTGTAGACCACCAGGCTCCTCTGTTCATGAGATTTCCCAGGCAAGAATACTGATGTGAGTTGCCATTTCCTTCTCAGAGGATCTTCCCAACCCAGAGATCAAACCTGGGTCTCCTGCATTGCAGATGGATTATTTACTGTCTGAGCCACCAGGGAAGCCTGCCCCAATTCATATATGGTGAAGTCCTAATCTCCAGTACCTCAGAATGTATTTGGAGATAGAGCCTTTAAAGAGGTAATCAAGGTAAAATGAGGTTATGGGGCGTAGGGGTGGGAGGAAGTTAATCCATATGACCAGTGTTCTTTAAAAAAGAGATTAGGGCACAGACACACGGAAGGAAGACTCTGTAACAGAGGGAAGATGGTCATCCTCAAGCCATAGAGAAAGCCCTCAGAAGGAACCAACTTTGCTGACATCTTAGTTTGACTACTAGTCTCCCGAACTTTGAAGAAATAAATTTCTGCTGTTTAAGCCACCCGGTCTGTGGTACTTTGGTATAGGAGTTCTACCTAGCTAACTAATGGGTTTCCCTGGTGGCTCAGTTGGTAAAGAATCTGCCTGCAATGCAGGAGACCTGGGTTCGATCCCTGGGCTGGAAAGATCCCTTGGAAGAGGAAATGGCAACTCACTCCAGTACTCTTGCCTGGAAAATTTGATGGACAGAGGAACCTGGCAGGCTACAGTCCACGGGGTTGCAAAGAGTCAGACTTGACTGAGCAACTAAGCGTGCGCGCGCGCGCACACACACACACACACACACACACACACTAATTTACAGATGAAACTGAAGTCCAGGTTGGTGACAGGACTGTGTCGGGGTAGTACAGGAATGGGAATCCAGGCTTTCCTAATAGAATTAAGGGAATCCTCTGATTAGCAATGGTTCTCTCTGACCGACTGCACCAAATACTGAACAGTTCTGTGAGGGAGATGCTTCCCACATGGAAGCCAAACGCGTCACAGACCTAATAGACAGCGCTCTCTGCGCTCTGCAAAACAAGAAAAACTCACCAGAGGGGATCATCTACAGTCAACACCAGTAATGGGTGAGCGGGAGGCAGACCCCCCAGGTTCCACTGCCACGCCCATCATGTTGACCTGGACATTCGTTCACAGACAAGGTTAAATAAAGGTGCGGCAGAACAGGCACACATTAATAGGCTTGCCAGTCTGCTCTCTTTAAAATCAATACCGACTCTATAAACTCTCTGATGATTGATTAAACAGCCAGCCCAAACAGTGGCTGCTTATACAGCCCCATAAAGGTGGTGATAATCTGCTCGGGGAGGCAGCCCCACAGACAGCTGAAAAGCTGCTCCTGGCCAGAATGTTAACCTTGGTGGGTAGATGGTGCTTCTGCCTATGTCTGTGCCTAGAGCCTCACATAATTAGCCAGGAGTGACCAAAGAAGGGTCAGGAGCAGTTTGGAGTAAGAGGGATGAACGTGGGACTGCAGTTTCCTGAGTCCCCACCATGAGGTCTCCATCATTTATTCAAACACAGAATTCAAGAGTGACCTCAGGAGATTTGGCTTCCCTGGGAACTCAGCTGGTAAAGAATCTGCCTGCAATGTAGGAGACCCCAGTTCAATTCCTGGGTCAGGAAGATCCCCTGGAGAAGCAATAGGCTACACACTCCAGTATTCTTGGACTTCCCTGGTGGCTCAGCTGGTAAAGAATCTGCCTGCAATGCTGGAGACCTGGGTTCGATCCCTGGGCTGGAAAGATCCCCTGGAGAAGGGAACACCTATGCACTCCAGTATTCTGGCCTGGAGAATTCCATGGACTGTGTAGGTCATGGGGTTGCAAAGAGTTGGACATGACTGAAGACTTTCACTTCACTCAGGAGACTTGAAGTCTCAAGTTACATGGGTTGTTCTCAATGCAAAACAAATAGAAGGACAAATCTATCTGGGAGGATGTGAGTGATGGCATTTTTCAGCATAAGACGGGTTCATTCAGTTTACACCCCAATTCATATTTCTTATGGACCTGGACATGTCTGGAGTGTGGCTGTTCTAGAGTGAAGACTTGGTGAATACTCTGATTTTTTTATGTAGTAATACTACGGAAGTTGATACCACAAACAGATTTCTGATCAAAGTCACTACTCCCTCAGAGCAAGATTCCCTGTCCCCTCTCTTCCTGCGGCATCCAAACCCTTCCACTATGGGGAAAAGCTATCAGCAAGGCAAGGAGGACATCACTTACAAAAGAAATCTCCATCTAGTACATAAGGGTAACCTAGGTATTAAAGGAATGTTTCCCTACCTTTGCCCATGCATCACAATTAACAAAATATCTAGGATATATCCAACTTCTCATTACTTAAGCCACCAGATAGATAGATAGAAAAGCAGACAGATATTTAATAAGAGACTTTGAACAACGGGGTTTCCCTGTGGCTCAGATGGTGAAGCATCTGCCTGCAATTCAGGAGACCCAGGTTCAATCCCTGGGTCGGGAAGACTCCCCTGGAGAAGGAAATGGCTAACCACTCCAGTACTCTTGCTTGAAAAACTCCATGGACTGTTGCCTGAGGAGCCTGGTAGGTGACAGTCCATGGAATCGCAAAGAGTCGGACACAACTGAGAGACTTCACTTTAAACAACAAGGTCCTACTGTATCTCACAGGGAACTATATTCAGTATCTTGTAATAACCTATAATGAAAAAAATCTGAAAAGAACTCACATAAATATTTATATGTATATGTAACTAAGTCACTTTGCTGTACTCCAGAAACCAAGACAACATTGTAAACCAACCATGCTTCAATAGAAAGAAAAAAGAGACTTTATCTTTGTGGTAACAGAATCCCTTAGAAGTTAAGAACAATAGTCTTTGTTTTGTTTTGTTTTTAGAAGGCAGTCTCCTAGAGTCATAGGCCGTGCCTCTTTGCAGCAGTTGGGAAAGCAGGCTGTCAATAATATTCTTTCTGTTGATAAGTACAAATGGACTGAACACGACCTCTGTTTGCAACTAAGAGCAGGGGCAGGTCTTGCCCCACCGGAGAACAGCTCAGCTCCAGGACCTTCTACCACAAGAGAGGGGCACCTTGCCCAGGTTACACGTCACACTGCAGTGAGGAGTTCCCATGTGGCTGTAAAGTAGTAGCACATCTGCTGCTTTATCTTAGCAGGACTGAATGTCTAAAGACTTCCTGAGGAGTTCTGGTTACAATTATCAGCAGAGGACACACTTTAAAAAATAAGCCAACATATTCCAAGCTTAGGTTGCGGCAAACATTTCACCATAGAGATTTAAATTCCACACATTTTTAGCAATCACAAAGGAAAGTCAGGCATCCTGATAGAAGAACACCCTAAGAAAGAGTGTTGCCAAAAAAATTAAAGCTGAATCGGATCAGACTTCTAGATTACCAATTTACAGGAATAACACAGGTCAGGGCAACATGCTAGACAACACCGTGGGTGTGCAATAAGCAAAATCCAGACTCGGTAAGAAATGCTCCAAGACAAATGACCCAACTTCTTCAAAAAATAAACTGCAAATAAAAATAAATAAACTGAAAGGGAAAACCTCAGGATGAAAAGGTGATTATGACTTATGATACATACCAAATATAAAATAAACTGGATTCACAAAAAAAAAACTTAAAAAAAATAAGAGTTATGAGATTATTAGGACACTGACTAGTTATTTGATGATATTAAAGACATATTGCTAATTATTTGAGTTATGATAACTATATTTGTGGCTGTAATTTTAGTCCTTTTCTCTTATCAATACATCCTGAAATATTTATAGGTACAACAATAAGCTGTCTGGAAAAATATGAGTGGAAAAAATACAGGGCGTACATGACACAGATTGACCATGGGAGATTATTATTGAAGCTGCGTACATGAGGGCTCATAATCATGTTCTGTTTGTATTTGTATGTTTTTCAATTCCCTATTTTGGAGATTATAAAAAGTTTTAAAACTTCTGTGTAATTAATGTACGTCAGCATACATTCTGATATTCATACACCAGGTCAATCCCACCTCTCCCTGAATCACTTCCTCATAGTGGATGATATTCTATAAAAATGTCTCCTGACAGCTACATGTAAAAGAATGAAGTTAGAATATTCTCTAACACCACAGGGGCTTCCCAGTTGGTGCTTAGTGGTAAAGAAGTCTCCTGCCACTGCAGGAGACATAAGAGATGCTGGTTCGATCCCTGGGTCAGGAAGATCCCCTCGGTAAAGAAATGGCAACTCACTAACACCACACACAAAAAATAAACTCAAAACGTGTTAAAGACCTAAATGTTTGACCAGATATTATAAAACTCTTAGAGGAGAACATAAGTAAAACACTATATGACATAAATCACAACAATATTCTTTTGGATCCATCTCCTAGAATAACGGAAATGAAAACAAAAATCAATAATTGGGACCTAATTAAACTTTAAAAACTTTTGCACAGCAAAGAAAATCGTAAACAAAATGAAAAGACAACCTACAGAGTGGGGGAAAATATTTGCAAATGATGCAACTGACAAGGGATTAATCTCCAAAATATACCAACAGTCATGTAACTCAATTAAAACAAAAACAAAAACAAATAACCCAATCAAACATGGGCAGAAGATCTAAATAAACATTTCTCCAAAGAAGACATACAGATGGCCAAAAGGTACATGACAAGATTCTCAACGCAACTAATTATTAGGGAAATGCAAAGCAAAACTACAATGAGGTATCACCTCACACTGGTCAGAATGGCCATTGTCAAAAAGTCTACAAATAAGAAATGCTGGAGAGTGGGTGAAGAAAAAGAAACTCTCCTACACTATTGGTGAGATTGAAAAACTGGTGTAGCTGTTATGGAAAACAGTATGGCGGTTCCCTAAAAAAACAAAAAAGTGGAATTACCATATGATCCAGTAACCCCACTCCTGGACAGAGAAAAACCATAATTTGAAAAGATACAGGCACTCCATATTCATTATAGTACTATTTACAATAGCCAAGACATGGAAGCAACCTAAATATCCATTGACAGATGAATGAATAAAGAAAATGTGGTATATTTATACAATGGAATATTACTCAGCCATAAAAAAATGAAATAATGCCATTTGCAGCATGGATGCACCTAGAGATAATCATACTAAGTGAAATAAGCCAGACAGAGAAAAACAAATATCATATGATATCACTTATATGTGGAATCTAAAAAAATGATGCAGATGAACTTACATACAAAATAGAAACAGACCCATAGACACAGAAAAAAAAATTATGGTTACCAAAGGCAAAAAGGAGGGAGGGATAAATTCAGGAGTTTGGGATTAACATATACACACTATACACATAAAATAGATAACCAAAAAAACCTACTATATAGCATAGGGTACTATACTCAATATTCTGTAATAACCTATATGGGAAAAGTATCTGAAAAAGAATAGATATATGTTTATGTATAACTGAATCACTTCACTGTATACCTGCAACTAACACAACATTATAAATCTATATTTCAACAAAAATAAATTAATTTTTTTAAGTCTCAAAGTCTTATGTGGGCTAGCACTGGAGTCATTAAGAAATAGTAAACCACCAATATAAGATCAACAATAAAACACTCTGATTCTAAAGCACCCACACTCGTATTGTCCAAAAGTCACCTTTCCAGTCTACCTCTAGGTGACCGAGGCACAGTCAGTCCCCCACAGTGGCTGATGTCCCAGCCCAAACTGCCACTAAATGCAGAACTGTAGTTACGAGAAACTAATGAACCGCTGAATGGCACAGGAAAATCAATAGGCAGAAGAAGGCAAGTGACCTTCTTCTGCCCGTCCAACTCCTGTTCTTTTTTCCTGAAGGAGGAAGAGAGAAAGAACACCAATACACAGACACTGAAATAAAAAGGCTCATCACCAAAAAGATCTGTGATCTTTTTCCTCTGGTCTCTGAAAGAGGACTGCCCAATGGCCTGAAGCTGAATCTGCCCAAGGCTAAATGCAGAGTCACTACCTAGCTGGGTGGGTGGCCCCTAAGCAGCCGGTGAAAGGCCTAGAGGGAAAATGAAGGATAGTCCAAGGTGAGCCTTGGCTTTGGCAATAAAAGGAATCCACAAAACAAATTTCACAGGGTGCCCTTAAAACTGATGTGTTTAGTGAAAAAGAAGGAAACAAACTAGTCCAAAGAAAAACGGTCCTCCTGATAAATTCCCTACTCATTCACCTGTGTCTTTTCAGAGGCCCTATGAGCTGATACACCACAAGGGGTCAAAAGCAAATAGATGAGCTCAATTCTTCCAGGGCTGAAGAGAGCACTAAATATCCTCACTGTGAAGTGGGGCCATTTCTTCCATGTCCTACTGCTCTTGCCTTGTGCTTTTGCCCATCACCTCTGTGGATTAATAAAAAATTAGACTTGGGGTTTCAAGGTGCCTGTACATCAACAATAGGTCATAGATTAGCCCGTGTGTGCTCAGTCACTAAATCGCATCCAACTCTTTGCTCCTCTGTTCATGGGGTTGTCCAGGCAAGAATACTGGAGTGGGGTGCCATTTCCTCCTCTAGGGGATCTTCCTGACTCAGGGATCAAACCCACATCTCCTGTGTCTCTTGCATTAGCAGGTGTAATTCTTTACCACTGAGCCACCTAAGAAGCCCATTGGATTAGCCCAAGTTATTATAAAATTTATCATTTATATACTTCCCATCACTTCATGGGAAATAGATGGGGAAACAGTGGAAACAGTGTCAGACTTTATTTTTGGGGGGCTCCAAAATCACTGCAGATGGTGACTGCAGCCATGAAATTAAAAGACGCTTACTCCTTGGAAGGAAAGTTATGACCAATCTACATAGCATATTCAAAAGCAGAGACATTACTTTGCCAACAAAGTTTCGTCTAGTCAAGGCTATGGTTTTTCCTGTGGTCATGTATGGATGTGAGAGTTGGACTGTGAAGAAAGCTGAGCGCCAAAGGATTGATGCTTTTGAACTGTGGTGTTGGAGAAGACTCTTGAGAGTCCCTTGGACTGCAAGGAGATCCAACCAGTACATTCTGAAGGAGATCAGCCCTGGGATTTCTTTGAAAGGAATGATGCTAAAGCTGAAACTCCAGTACTTTGGCCACCTCATGCGAAGAGTTGACTCATTGGAAAAGACTCTGATGCTGGGAAGGATTGGGGGCAGGAGGAGAAGGGGACGACAGAGGATGAGATGGCTGGATGGCATCACTGACTCGATGGACGTGGGTTTGAGTGAACATCGGGAGTTGGTGATGGACAGGGAGGCCTGGCGTGCTGCGATTCATGGGGTTGCAAAGAGTCGGACACGACTGAGCGACTGAACTGAACTGAACTGAAAAGTAAAAGAAATGATCAGACTGTGTTCTAAAACAAGTTACATTTCCAAAGATACGCAGGAAAAGATGCCTCCTGCCAAGTAGAGTAATGCTAGCACAGCACTTTTAAACAATATTTCGGAAAGAAAAGCAAAGTCAATATCAATCGAGCATGACTGCCCCAATGTCCAATACCCATACATCAGAGGGCAAAATGAACAGTCCAGACAGACAGATGTTTCCTGGTAAAATTAACTGAATATCAAGGCAGAGAGAGAATTTTTCAGGTACAGAGGACAGATACACACACACACACACACACACACACACAAATGCATACCCCAAAACAAAACGAAAAGCAAACAGAACAGAACAGAAGCTCAGGTTTCTCTCCATACCAACACTTAGTACTCATTAGAGGAAAATCTGTAATCTATGTGTACAATAGTCTGAGGGAGAAAAAAGTGTGAACATTTTTATATTTAGCCAAAGTGTTATTCAAGAATAGAGACAATAAACATTTTCAGACATGGAAGAGCTCAGTGATTTTGCGACTCCTACTTGAAAAAAAAAAATTACTTGAGTTCAAAGCTGAGCAAGCAAAGAGATAAAGGTGGAGGAAAAAGTCTGATAGGGATATCTGAAATTATATTTTGAAATGATACAAAGCAGCAGTAGGAAGTACATTTACAGAGGGAACTGTTATACATTTTAATAATAAAAAAATAGTAAACCAAATTAACAAGAGAAGGAAAGTTTCTCTACTTTCTAAAGATGATAAATCAAGAAATTGACATTTAAATATACTATTTAAAATTATAAAGTTAACCAAGTGAAATAATATTAATTAAAAAAAGGAGAAAGCATATGTGTTAATTTTCTCACTCATTTCACTAGTGAGTCACTAGTAATTGATATATTGATACACAGAAGTTAAAATCACTATACAAAGTTATAAAAAGAATCTCAAAAAGACAAAAAAATCGACTATAAATCCTTGACATTATCATTAAAACATACACTTACTCATACAGACACATGTATATGTATCACATGAAGAAAAGACAAACCATGCGGTAAGAAACAGGGGAGAGGCGGGCAGCATTAAAGACAGAAAATATAATAAAAGTTAAGAAGCATTAAAAATGTTCAGATGAAATTAAAAGATGCTTGCTGCTTGGAAGAGAAGCTATGACAAACATAGACAGCATTGAAAAGCAGAGATGTCACTTTGCCAACAAAGGTCTGTGTAGTCAAAGCTATGTTTTTTCCAGTAGTCATGTATGGATGTGAGAGTTGGACCATAAAGCAGGATGAGCGCCAAAGAATTGATGCTTTTAAACTGTGGTCCTGGAGAAGACTCTTGAGAGTCCCTTGGATTGCAAAGAGATCCAACCAGTCAATCCCAAAGGAAATCAACCCTAAATATTCATTGGAAGGATTGATGCTGAAGATGAAGCTCCAATACTTTGGCCACGTTATGTGAAAAGCCCAACTCCTTAGAAATGACCCTGATGCTGGGAAAGATTGCAGGCAGGAGAAGGGGACGACAGAGGATGAGATGGTTGAATGGCATCACCGACTCAATGGACATGAGTTTAAGCAAGCTTTGGGAGATGGTGAAGGACAGGGAAGCCTGGTGTGCTGCAGTCCATCAGGTCGCAAAGAGTTGGACATGACTGAGCAATAAAAAGCAAAAATATTATATCAATAAATATAGGATTCTTTAATAAGAACAAACCAAATCTACAGAGATCCACACTAAAATAAACTATCTAAGAGTCTTTGTGACTCAGAAAGTTTAAAAGTAAAAGGAGGTTAAAGAATAGCCAGTCAAATGGTAACAACAACAAAAATCACAGTATTAATACTAGAAAAGAGTACGTTCAAGGCAAAAACTACTAAAGAACATGAAGTGTTATTAGTATGTTCAATAATAATAATTGAGCAATTACTATGCATCAGGTACAATTCTGGAGAAGGAAATGGCAACCCCCTCCAGTATTCTTGCCTGGAGAATCCCATGGACAGAGGAGCCTGGAGGCCTACAGTCAATAGGGTCTCAAGAGTCGGACACGACTTAGCGACTAAACCACCACCACCAGGTACAATTCTACATACTATTAGAATAACCAAAGTTTAAATCAGTAATGAATTTATAAGTATTATAAATCTTTCAGCACCAGAGACAGTGTTAAAATTTATAAAAACAGAAACCTCTAGAAGAAATCAGCAAAACACAATAATAGGTAACAGATATTGTAGGTCATGACAGAACAAGGAGACAAAATAAGAAATCTGAATCATACAGTCAAACTGGTTAACCCAGTTGATATATATCTAAGTGCATAATCTAACATAAAACCTCTTTTCTAGTACTGATGGGATATTTAACTTTAAAAAGATAGAATACATTAGTCCACAAAACAAAGTCTCAATGTATTCCAGGAAAGTGCAATTAGAACACTCTTCCCTGACCACACTGCAATAAAACTAAATGTTAATAATAAAAACAAGAAAAATCCTTGTCACCTGAAAATCTTAAAGCCCTCTCAGATCTTGACACAGTGGAAAAAGTTAAAACTGAAATTATAGTATATAAAAAAATCACAATATTAAAGATAGTACCTAGCAAAAAAAAAAACTTTAGAAGCTGGACTCAGTGTAGGAGCTGGGGAAAAACAAAATAAAATCGATAATAATAAACCAGTTTAGTCAAGAAAAGGAGATTGTTTCTAATAGGAAACAAGATATAACCTCAAGGTCCATCACTATGGAGAGATTGTATGATAAATCATAATAATCACATAAAACAAAATATCATCTATCCACATGTAATCACTTAACAGAAAGTAAGTTTTGCTTCAGCTAATATAGAAGAATGTCAAAATGGACAATTAGAGTTTTTTAAAAGTATTGAACAATGTGTAAAGATAACTTTTGTGTAAATAGAAATCAAATGTACATTTACAGCCATTTTATGTGTGTGTGTGTGTATCTATGCATTTTCCAGAAGGCTATAAAACTCAGACTTTAGGGGAAAATTACCAGGAGAAGCACCAGAGAGGTTGGAAAATAGAGAAACTAATTTTGAAATTAATATAATTTTTCAAAACTTCATACCTATCTACACAATACTTTTTTGCTGGGACATAGATTATTTTATTTTACAAGATAAAATTTGTTTTAACAAATAAGAGATCTCTAGAGAGATTATTCTCACCCAGATGCACGCTGGAGTCATGTAAAAGCAAAAACCACATGAAGCTGTAGAACCCCATCTTTAGAGGAAGAAAGAAGAAAAACCCAAAGGACCATATGCTTGAGAGAGGGCTGGTGACTGGGTTCACTATGAGCACTGTACCAGGGCCCTCTCAGGCCTGCTGAACTTTGCTGTCTGTCCTGGAATATCCATGAAACTTCCTATTACATTCTCCTAAGACGCCCCCCAACACAGGTCCCCTTCTCACAATGTGTGTCTCTCACAGGCTGACTTGAGTTCCTAACAACCCCAAAGGAGCCTTGGCCTGTACCTTGCTGAATACCCTGCGTCATTCCATAGTGTGGGTGCAGCCTTACCTTGCTGAAAATAAAGCAAACTGAAGCTTAAACCCCGTGAACTCCTAGTCAATCATGCCTAGCGAGCATGATTTAAATAGAAACTTGTCCAGCAACATTCCAGAATGAGAATATTCATAATGACGATATCCATGTCTGAGTATCTTACTAAGAAGATTTTGTCTATATGTTATAGTATGTTCTACATGAATCATAAATCATAGGACAATGCTTTTAAAGCTGGAAGCATAGCTTTAAAAAAGAAATCAGAAGAGTGAACAGTGAAAGTTCAGAGTAAATTTGTCCAAATATTAAATATAATAAACATGCAGGGACAGACAAAATTTAAAAACCACATACCATACAAGCGTGAACAAATCAGAACAATTCCAAACTAATGCATAAGCAAGTGCATGATGTAACGGCCAAGGCTGGTAAGACAGCGACAAGGCCCCTTCATAAGAACTGGCTTCTTCACAAACAACCCACCTGCACCTGGTTAGATAGGACCCACTCAAGTACAGCACAGATCTCATCTCTTCTGGGAGGCTCCCCTACTCTTGCCAGGAGAGGTGCCCTTTCTCAGTGGTCTCAGGTATTAGGCACTCTTAGTGTATTACATACTTTTTTCCAGCAGTAATCACATTGCCTGACATTTATTGTTCACATGTTGGTTTTCTCCTCCAGTGAGCTCCTAAGAACAGAGGCCATGCCTTAAAATTTTTCTCTGACTCATCAGTAAATACGCAATGTATAATCAGTGTTCAATAAATACTTATTTAATATAGGATTAAAAATCAAAACTTTAGAAACCAGTGAGGTTTCCTTAATTAAAAAATAATACAATTCTAGCTTCATAAAACACTAAGACAATACAGAAAAATAAAGAAATAAAAATATCACAATGCTCATAAAATTCCACCATCCAAACATAATGACTCTGAACTATAAATATCATTGCAGATACTAATACATACACTCACATATACTCACATAAAGATGAATGGCTATGCTTGTTTGTTTCACAAGGCAGAGGATCTGGTTTCCAGCCCCATCTCCCTACTGAATCTCTATTTCAAAGGTTTCAGTCATGAAATTCAAGACACTTAATCCTCATCCTTACCCTCCAGGAAATCAGCCATCAGCGAACCCTCCAGGGCTGTTGTCTTTTTTACAAAACCCTCCCTTCCCTTTGTTTTCTTTATACCTTACTTTGCTGGTTCCTAATCTGCCTCTTCATTCTCCCATTAATGTGGACATTTAAACCCAAATCCTCCCTTCAGTCCTTCACTTGTCTTACAAATGGCTCATCTCCACTGATGGCTTTAATAATCATGTCATAGCAGGTGGCGCCATCTTTCCAGCCCTATTCCTCTGAGCCCCAGACCAGGATTACTAACTGCTTGCCACACATCTCCACTAACATGCAACCCTTAATTTGCAAAACCCTCAGACATTGCACATATAAGATTAACCAACCACCTTTGGCTTCTCAAAGCCACTACTCAATTCCCAATGTCCATTAGGGGCTCCATCATTTTTTTCTGGTAGCCAAAGCTACGGCCTCACTCTTACATTAGTCAGCCACTAAGCTGTGGCCATTCTTTGTTCATTTTTGTCTCTCCCTTTTCATCCTCACTGCTGCTACCTCTGTGCATCTTACAAGGGATGGCTACAAGAAGAGCCTTCTTGTCTCCCTTCCTCTAGTCTCCTTTTATTACAACTCCTAATATACCTCACAACCACATACAACATCCAAAATCATCAAGTAATTCATGTCACAATCTTGCTTAAACAAATAATCTGTGATGGCTCCCTACTGCTAAAGGCAAAATTTAAAGACAACATTCTTTAAATATTTAAGACCTCAATAACCTAAATACAGCTTTCCATTCCTTTCCCAAAACTCCTTCCATTTCCTTGTGTCAAGCTTGTGATGAATTTCAACCTAAACCCTTGCCATTTTCTGAACCATCCTTGGATGTTTGCACCTCTGTCATTTTGGATTTCTGCCAATAAGAGTGCTCATTCCACCATATCCATTAATCAAGAATCCTGCCAGTCCGTCAAGAGCCAGCTCATGTTCCCTATCCCTCCACAGATAGGCAGCACCTCCTCCTCTGAACTCAACTCCCCTTCAGGATCTCAGTCTTCTTATAGACAGGGACCATCTAATTCATATGAGTCCCCTCTGCCCTTGCATCAGCTGTCACTCAACAAATATTTATGAAACCAAAGAGAAGAAAAGATGGAATGCAATTAAACAGGGAGGACTGAATTTTGGAGTCCCAAAGTAATAACTTAAGCTGACCCTTGAAGAAAGTATATGCCTTTAATTAGTAGGGATTGTGGAAAAGATATGCAAGAAAAAAATTAATGAAGGCATATTGAACATTTTCAACAAGAAAGCCTTTCACTATGGAGGGCTGTCCTGGATATTTCAGAATTGTGTGCCAGCCCCCTTTCCCTTGTGACAACCACAGGCAGTCCCCAGCCCTCTTCCAGGTGAGGATAAATTAAGGTGAGCCGTGGGCACTGGAGAAGAAACTGGTGAACCCTGACAAGATTTGACTGGAGCAAAAGAATTACTTCCACCAAAGAGATGAGAAGAAGTACACCCAGCACCATTTATCTCTCACACCCTCATGCTGCTGTGGAGGAAATAAAGCAACTGACAGCCACTCCTTTTTCCATCAGCTTCCTCATGTACACACTGAGAAGCAGTGAAAATATAAGATGAAAAGCATGGTCACTAACTCTGGGTTCAAATCTCAGCTTTTATACTTACTAGCTTCATTGGAGAAGGCAATGGCACCCCACTCCAGTACTCTTGCCTGGAAAATCCCATGGACAGAGGAGCCTGGTAGGCTGCAGTCCATGGGGTCCTTAAGAGTCAGACACAACTGAGCCACTTCACTTTCATGCATTGGAGAAGGCAATGGCACCCCACTCCGGTGTTCTTGCCTGGAGAATCCCAGGGACGGGGGAGCCTGGTGGGCTGCCGTCTATGGGGTGGCACAGAGTCGGACATGACTGAAGCGACTTAGCAGCAGCAGCTTCATTGGAAAGGAGAGAATTGCTTAACCCTCTGTGCCTCTGCTTCTCATCCATTAAACAGAAATAATGAGTCACCTTTCAGAGTTGTGTGGTAGTCCCAGCCAGCAGAAGGCACAAAACACATTGTTTATTAGTACATCCTGGAAAAAATCCACTAGCTAGAAAAGAGAGAATATCACCACTGGATACACTTTCAATACCAGGAAAACCCCTTCTATCATAGAGAGCGTTTTCTGAGTAAATATTAGATGCTGGACACTACGCCAGCTGCCATGCTTCCATGAGACAGTAGCTGTTACTATTTCTACTTTATAGATAAGAAAACTGAGGCACCGAAAGGTTAAGTGAGTTAAGCTGGGAACCGGGATTAATTCTTTTTGTTTACCCAACTCTGACTCGTTGAGTCAGCTAATATTTAACGAGCATCTACTAACTGTCTGGCAGGGCTTCCCAGCTGATGCTAATGGTAAAGAATCTGACTCCCAATGCTAGAGACACGGGTTTGATCCCTGGATCGGGAAGATCCCTGGAGTAGAAAATGGCAACCCACTCCGGTATTCTTGCCTGGAAAATTCCATGGGCAGAGGACGCTGGTGGGCTACAGTCCTTGGGGCCATAAAGAGTTAGAACCGACCGAGTGACTGAACACACATGCACACTGCCTGGGGGTGTTCTGGGTGCTGAGGATATAGCCAACACCTCAACTGGTGATCAACACAGGCTAAAACCATACCTTCATAGAGCTTATATTCTAGCAGGGGGAGAGAGAGAATCAACAAAATAAATAAACATAATAAACAGATGATGGGTGGTGATCAGCTGCTGGGAGAAAATAAAGTAGGAAAGGTGGATAGAAAGAGTGGTGAAAGGTAGGGGAACTGCAATTTTAAAATGCATGGCCAGAGAAGTATCACTGACCAAGAGGCCTTTGAGAAATGAAAGGAAAGAGATGAAAGAGTAAAAATCTTAGCCAGGGATTTGGAGTGGGAGCCATTCCTAATAGAGGGTATAGGAAGTACAAAGGCCATGAGGCAGGCGTTTGCCTGGCTTATTCAGGAAACAGCAAGAAGCCAGTGCAGCTTCAGTGGAATAAGCGAAGGAGAGAAGCCAGAAGTGGGGTCAGAGAGAATGGGGTGGGGAAAGAGAAGAGATCATGTAGGTCTTCGTTAGCTTCGTAAGGTAAGGACTTGGATTTTACTTAGAAAGCTGTTGGTGGGATTTGAGCAGGAGGGACATGATCTGACTTATGTTCTAACAAGTTACTCTGGTGGCTGCGTAGAGAGTGGGCTGAAGGAGATGTCACTTGCAGGTACCTTAAGAACAGCCAAAGTTATTGGCAAGAGCACAGGAGTACCAATGCCGTCCTCAGTTCTAGCAGGTGTAATCCAAATGGACTTTTTTCAGAGTAAAGTGCTTGGGAAGCCTCTTTCCACTCTATCTAGGATGTCTTGTTGACTACATAGGTCATAGGGAACCCGCCTTCAACTATTCAGTACTAGGACCCTTTCTAAAGCAGACTGTCAGGATGAAATCCACAGCGGCTGGATGGAAATTGCCACATTCACGCTCATTACTCCTTAGTGTTTCCCTCATTTTTGGTGGTGAAGCTGAGTACAGAACTGGTTGTCCAGTCTTAGTACATGGTAGACCTTCTATGATGGGAACATTTAGAAGATGGTCAAGCAGGAGGATAAAGTCCAAAGAGAGCTAGGATTAAGCTTAGCCAGATATTCCACAAAATGCATATTGACACCTACTCTGAGCAAATCAGCTACCAGGACTTCCTGGTAGCTCAGACGGTAAAGTGTCTGCTTACAATGTGGGAGACCGGGCTTCAATCCCTGGGTTGGGAAGATCTCCTGGAGAAGTAAATGGCAACCTGCTCGAGTATTCTTGCTTGGAAAATCCCATAGATAGAGGAGCCTGGTAGGCTGCAGTCCATGGGGTTGCAAAGAGTCGGACACGACTGAGCGACTTCACTTTCACTTTTCTGAGCAAATCATTGAAAGACTAAAATGAATCAAATTCATTCTGACCTAAGCAGGCATACCATCCATTACGTGAAAGGATATGACTGGAATATAAGTTACTATACAGGAATAAGTCAGCACACCACACATGATACACTATATAGTACAGTTACTTGAATACAGTTGTATAGTTACTTGAATATGATTATTTAATTACTTGAATACAAGCAACTATACTGCAAAATAGAAAGTGACAAATGTCTTATAGGGAGGGAGATAGCCCATTCAGAGGATCTGGGGGTGGCCTCTGACTTGGTCTTAGAGAGGAAACTGGAGCTAGAGACACAGAGATGGGCAGAAGAAGGTGGGCCAGGCAAAGGGAGAGACTGGAAAATGGGGGACTCAGGATGGGAGCTCAGTTGGTAAAGAATCTGCCTGCAATGCAGGAGACCCCAGTTCGATTCCTGGGTCGAGAAGATCCACTGGAGAAGGGATAGGCTACCCATTCCAATATTCCTGGGCTTCCCTTGTGGCTCAGTTGATAAAGAATCCACCTGCAATGTGGGAGACCTGGGTTTGATCCCTGGGATGGGAAGGGAAAGGCTACCCACTCCAGCATTCTGGCCTGGAGAATTCCATGGACTATATAGACCATGGAGTAGCAAAGAGTTGGACACAACTGAGTGACTTTCACTTTCAGGATGGGAACCAAGGTTGAGAGAGTTTAGAGATACTCGGGAATGCTCAGGAAAATCTCTCAGCAACACATTTAAAACGAAGATTCTGGGCCCACATCCAGCAATTCTGAGTTGATGGGTGGAGAAATCTCTATTTTTAGCAAGGACCTTCAAGTAATTCTGAAGCAGTTATGTCCCACTCAATTCTACCTCCACTTTGAGAAATACCAGTAGAGATGAGTTAAAACCACCCATGTAAATTTTTCCTTATTATTTTCTCTCATATAATCCTGTTGATTTCCTCTGCAGGACTAATTGTTATAGATACTGTTTATACATCTTTTATTTACTATTGTTTCATGCCACAGGATATGAGCTCTATTAAGTCACCAACATACAGCAAATATTGTACTTAATACTGGCAGAATGTTAAATGGGAGAGCTAAGTCTGAGTGCTGGAGGCCTTGAATATCTCACTGGGTATAAAAACCTTATTCTAAAGGCAAGTCACTCAACCTCTCTGTTCCTCAGCTCCTTCTTCTGTAGAACATGGAAAATAAGAATATTTTCTCTATGGGTTTGTTCTATGAATTAAGATAAACATGCCAACATATGTAAACTTTAGATCTATTCCTGATCCTGGTCCATAGCAAGCACTCAGTAAATTATTAGCCAGTGGGAAGCTATGGAAGTTGCCAAACAAAAAAGTAACCTAATGGTCAGTTTAGGAAGATTCGCCTGGCAGGAGTATGTAAAGGTGGATGAAAGGAGTTGACTCTAATTGGGAAGATGAACCAGAAGGCTACTAGTGGATTCTGGTTAGAGTTATAAGGGTTTGTACTAAGGCAGAAGTCTCAGGAAAACAAAAGGGCTTTCTAAGAGAAGATTAGCAGTAGCAGAATCAACAGATTTGGGGTAAAACATAGGCTGTAGAAATTAAAAGGAAAAGCAGAATTAAAAAAATAGCTAGGGTTTTGAGCCTGGAGAACTAAGAGACAGTCGACCAAAATGGGGAGCCCCAGAAAAGGCACAGTTCTGGGGAGAAATTCCAAGTTTTTCTGGAGATTGGCTGGTTTAAGGATGAGTGACAAGAAGGCAGAACTGGAGCTCAGGAAAGAGGCTGTGCTGGGAGAACTTGCTGGAGAACAGTCTGCAGAGAGGCATGACCTGTGGCCTGGTGGGGTTCCTGAGGCAGAGGTGGGTGTGGGGGAAGGAGCAAAGGCAGAACCTCATACAATCTGTTCACTGAGTAGAGGTGCGACACGTGGAAGAGGAGCCCGAGGAGGCGCTAACAAGGAAGTTCTGGAGAGAATGGAGATCAGAGTTTCCTGAAGAAGTGGGGTTAAATGCCCTGAGTGGATGAAGAAGAGGAGGCGGGTTAAGGAAAGGTCTGGAATTTTTTCTTCAAAAAGATGCTCTTAGGAGGCACCAGGTGAGAATATGGAGAGAATGGCCAGGATTTAAACACCTCGTTTGGGAGCTAAAGGCAAGTGTTCCTAATGGCATCCAGGCAGCATGCCCACCCCTGTCCACAGAATGGCACCCCAGGGGTCAGCCGGACCTAGCACGTGGCCACTCAGGCTGCAGGGCCCTGGTGCTCACAGAGCAGCGGGAAAGACAATGAGTATGGGCCATAAGAAAGTCAGACCAAAGTCATAGTTTCATGAGCTCATGATAAAGCCATTTGTCAGGGTGGGATGCGGGGTGGGAGGGAGACCCAAGAGGGAGGAGATACATTGGCTGATTCACTTTGTTGTATAGCAGAAACTAACACAACATTGTAAAGCAACTATACTCCAATAATAAAATTTTTTAAAAAAAGAAAAAAAAAAGCCATTTATCACTTAGGCCTCTACTGTTGCAGGCTAGCTCCTGTAGATGAAAAAGTCTCATTTAGCTACCTAAAAATATATTTCACTTGTGGAAGTGACCATACTTTACAGTTACCATGAGTAACTGAAAAAGCATTAACAAACAGAACACATTCTGTAAAATCCTTGCTTTTACTTGGAGAAATAATTCTATTTTTCTGTGGCAGAATCTATTGCTCTGAGGCAAAAAGTCACTGCTATGGACTATATGTTTGTGCCCCTACCCCACACCACGAATTCATTTGTAAAAGCCCTAATCCCCAATTCAATGGTATTTGGAGGTGGAGCCTTTAAGAGGTGATTAGGTCATGGAGTCTTCACAAATAGGCTTAGTGCCCTTAGAAGAAGAGACAGAGAGGATGGCCCTTTGCCAGTGAAGACGCAGCAAGAAGGTGACAGTCTGCAAATCAAGAAGTGGGCTCTCAATAGAAGCCAACAATGCTGGTAGCCTGATCTTGGACTTACCAGCCTCCAGCAACTGTGGAAAATAAAATACAAACAGAACAGAACAAAGCAGTCACCCAGCTATACCACAGATCAAACCAGAAAACTATCTGAGTTCATCACGGAGGGCCTTATGTAGATTTGAGAAGGAAATCTTCCAAATTTACAAGATTTCTTATTCTAATGAGTTCTAAGTTACTTCACAAATATGTAACTAAATAATGAGCACTTTTTAAGTACTATCAATAAGTCTGATTCAGTCAGTCAGTCAGTTCAGTCTCTCAGTCATGTCCGACTCTTTGCCACCCCATGAATCGCAGCACACCAGGCCTCCCTGTCCATCACCACCTCTCGGAGTCCACCCAAACTCATGTCCATTGAGTCGGTGATGCCATCCAACCATCTCATCCTCTGTCGTCCCCTTCTCCTCCAGCCCTCAATCTTTCCCAGCATCAGGGTCTTTTCCAATGAGTCAGCTCTTCGCATCAGCTGGCCAAAGTATTGGAGTTTCAGTCTCAACATCAGTCCTTCCAGTGAACACCCAGGACCGATCTCCTTTAGGATGGACTGCTTGGATCTCCTTAAAGTCCAAGGGACTCTCAAGAGTCTTCTCCAACACCACAGTTCAAAAGCATCAATTCTTCGGTGCTCAGCTTTCTTCACAGTCCAACTCTCACATCCATACATGACTACTGGAAAACCATAGCCTTGACTAGACAGACCTTTGTTGACAAAGTAATGTCTCTGCTTTTTAATATGCTGTCTAGGTTGGTCATAACTTTCCTTTCAAGGAGTAAGCATCTTTTAATTTCATGGCTGCAGTCACCATCTGCAGTCATTTTGGAGCGCCCCCCAAAAAAGTCAGCCACTGTTTCCCCATCTAATTGCCATGAAGTGATGGGACCAGATGCCATGATCTTAGTTTTCTGAATGTTGAGCTTTAAGCCAACTTTTTCACTCTCCTCTTTCACTTTCATCAAAAGGCTCTTTATTTCTTCGTTTTCTGCCATAAGGGTGGTGTCATCTGCATAAGCCTGATTAGCTCTATTCTAAAAATACATCCCTGAATCCAAATACCTGCTGCCACCACCACCACAAACCCCCAAGGAGCCTTTTGGGCAAATTAGAAAAAAGACCCCTTATCACATCTGCCAGCATCTCCATCAGGGCCCTGCATTCAGCCCTGCTACTTTCTCCAGGGGCTCAAGTCACCCAGGTCCCCCACCAGGACCACAGTTACAGTCTCCCTTCCTCCTGTCTCCAGCTCCTGTCCTTGCCCCTCATCCCTAGCAGTAAGTTCCCCAAACAGTTACAAGCAAGATCTGTTTTAAAGTTATGCAAAATGCTACCACATTTAGAACTGGATCCCACCTTGTCCCACCAAGACCCTGCATCACCTGGAGCTTTTCCCCTCTCTGAACTCGAACTCGTATCACTGGTCTGGAGCACCAAGCTTGTATTTTTATGATCCTACCAAATTTCTCAATTGTCTGCACCTTTTTGTGCCTCAGTTTCCTCATCTGAAAGATGAGATGGTTGAACTAATCATGTTTTTGTGATTGCTCCAGGCACTGCTTACCGAACTTGCTCAAACCCAGAGCTGCTGACACTGAATCTTCATGGGGAGAGACCAGGAATGGGCATTTGACCATGATCCCTGGGTGAGTCCAGAGATCTCTAGGTTTACCTCTAAGTTCCCTTCCCTAGTGTTGTATGATTTTTAAACCTTAAGCCTATACAAATACTGAGAGGGAAAAAAGGAATCATGGTATAATTGAATTTATCTCATATTGTTCAAATCGTCATTTCCAAATCAGAAAGCAGTCACAATGTTGCAGGTACTAAGGAACAATTCACACCCACAGCTATGACAAATGATTAACTAAGTGATCAGATTTTTTCACTTCCTTACCAAAGTATAGAGAAATTTATCTTGGCTTTAACAGCCTTAGACCTGAGTGAAGTACATTAAAAACAACTCAAATTACTGATGACTAATGCCCTTCAATTTGGCATCAAGCTGAGAAATTCTGTGCAGAAATAAAGTGGTTTATAATCCCACAGGTCTGTTCTATTATAAACTGCAGGTGGCAAATCAAGTAGCTATGAACTATGATGTATGTGTACGTGTGTGTGTGTGTGTAAAAAATCTATACTCAAGGAGGGCATTTCTGCACTCTTTTAATGGGAATTTAACAGCCCAGACAAAAGGCAGATGTTAGTCTTGAGGACTCAGGGATCTAGATGGTGCCTGAAAAGGGTTTGAGGCCAGAGTGGCTATCAATCCCCTCACCTGCGCACCAGACAGGGCAGCTGTGCCTGCCCTTTGCAAGAAAAGCAATTGAAACTAAGCTCAGAAGAAAGCTGGAAGGAAAATAACTGCAACTCACATTGATGACCTATTTTCTGAATCCGGCTTATCTGAGATTGGATTGTCATTCCTCCAAAAACCCGTCGAACCCTTCAGGCCCAGGAAATGACATCTTTGAGAAGTGCAGGGACCAGAATGTGCAACACATCATCACCAGAGAGCTTTCTTCTGACACAGGTTCCAAGTGGCACAGCTTCACAGGGCTATTGTGGGAGTGGCTGACACATCTACCAAATCCTTAGAGGCGCTTCATTATTAGCCAAGATTAACTTGATGCTAATTGGTAGTGAACCTGATCTCTTTAGTGTCTCTTATCAGCGTAACTGGCAGAATCAAAACCATCCAACCTCCCAGTCTCCAAGTGCATGTCATGTAATATTTCCAATGTATTCCTCCACTTCAGTCTGCAGTGCCCCTTCATTCCAGACATCCTACAAACTAATCATCTTTTTTCTGACTCAAGGGCTCAGTCAAGGCCTGCAGGCAGGTTCACTTTTCTGATCTGCAGTTGCACCTTGGGTAAATGCCATGAGTTTCTGATCTGAATTCCTAAATAAAAGAGAAGTGACTCTTCAACCACATTCAGAAGCATACTCTGAGCCAAGAGGAGAGAGGGGAAGCTGGGAATAGGAAGGCAGGGCCTTCCAACCTGCCTGCACTGAGCTGTTTTCTGGCCAGCCTAGGTGGCATGCAGGCCCTTGTAAAAGACTGCAAAGCAGCAGGCAGCAAGAGCCAATAACCTTGGATTAGCTGGATCCATAAATTGTAAAGAAGAGTCTGTTTAACCCAGGACCAAGAGCCCAGGGGGAATGATTCCTGGAGCAGATAAATTTAGGTACAGTTTTGAAGGAAAAAGTGAACAGGATTCATGTACATGAGGCAGGAAGGAAATACAGAGCCAAGAAACAGCTCTCAGAGGATGCAGATGTAAGAGTGTCATTTAGAGAACGCTCACATTATAGCTTGTAGAATCATAACACAGCTGGATGGAACTGATTGATCATGCCATCTATTTGCTGAATGAGTAAATGGATGAATGAATGAACAGGATACAAAAAAGAACAGAGTCCAACAGAAGGGTCATAGACATAATCAAGAGATGAGTCAACATACAAAAATCCATTGATGGCAGAGTTCTCAGGCAGCCTGAAGGGTTAAAATTTTAATCCAGAGCGGATAGGGAGTCACACCAGGTTCTTAAGCAGTGGGGTGAAGTTGGAAATTTTCTTTGAGAGATTCCTGGCAGTTTTCACAGGAAAAAGAACAGGGAGGCCAATAGGATAGTTTCAAAGATCACTGCCCAGGCACCAGCAAAGGAGGATCAGCTAAAACATCTTTAACCAGAGATTTTCCCTGGGCACCCCGGCAACTTATCCTGTTTTCCTTCCCCACTTCTCCACCCTCTACCTCAGCCCTGACAATACTCGTTAGCTCAGAATGGACCATCTGAAGGAAGAGATGTGCTCCTGCAAATGGCTGAGAGTCTGATCGCCTCCAGATAAGTTTTTTCATCTGAGTAACGAGTTAGAGCTCATTCCCAGTGTACGCACAGAAGTGACAACCTGACAGCCATTTGCATGATTTTTCTTCTGTAACAGCCTTCAAAATAATAATAGGCAAACTAGATAGAATTTATTCATCTCAAATTTGCTTGAGCTGCTGGCATTAATGAAGGTAACTACTAAAGGACCATAAACATGTCAAATTCACAAATCATGTAGTGTATCACTTGTTCTCTCTGAGGAGATATTTGAGGGAATTTGTGTTACTACAATTATCAACTGATTTGATTCTGGCATTTTGATGGCCTCTTGTTTTTGGATGTACTGATATTGGAAGGTAGCTTTCTTAGAAAGTTCATCTAAGAATGGCTGAAAAAAATGATATACAAAATAATATAATGGTATCAAGATAATGACAATGATGTAATAATATGATATCAAGAATAAGAGACACATCATGTCAGCAATGACTCAAGAATCCAGAAGCAAAAAAATGTCATAAATGACTTCTGCAGGTGCTAACGTCACTCTTGAGAAATTTGTATGCAGATCAGGAAGCAACAGTTAAAACTGGACATGGAACAACAGACTGGTTCCAAATAGGAAAAGGAGTTTGTCAAGGCTGTATATTGTCACCCTGCTTATTTAACTTATATGCAGAGTACATCATGAGAAACGCTGGACTGGAAGAAACACAAGCTGGAATCAAGATTGCGGGGAGAAATATCAATAACCTCAGATATGCAGATGACACTACCCTTATGGCAGAAAGTGAAGAGGAACTAAAAAGCCTCTTGATGAAAGTGAAAGTGGAGAGTGAAAAAGTTGGCTGAAAGCTCAACATTCAGAAAATGAAGATCATGGCATCCGGTCCCACCACTTCATGGGAAATAGATGGGGAAACAGTGGAAACAGTGTCAGACTTTATTTTTCTGGGCTCCAAAATCACTGCAGATGGTGACTGCAGCCATGAAATTAAAAGACGCTTACTCCTTGGAAGGAAAGTTATGACCAACCTAGATAGCATATTCAAAAGCAGAGATATTACTTTGCCAACAAAGGTTGGTCTAGTCAAGGCTCTGGTTTTTCCTGTGGTCATGTATGGATGTGAGAGTTGGACTGTGAAGAAGGCTGAGTGCCAAAGAATTGATGCTTTTGAACTGTGGTGTTGGAGAAGACTCTTGAGAGTCCCTTGGACTGCAAGGAGATCCAACCAGTCCATTCTGAAGCAGATCAGTCCTGGGATTTCTTTGGAGGGAATGATGCTAAAGCTGAAGCTCCAGTACTTTGGCCACCTCATGCGAAGAGTTGACTCATTGGAAAAGACTCTGATGCTGGGAGGGATTGGGGGCAAAAGGAGAAGAGGACAACAGAGGATGAGATGGATGGCATCACTGACTCGATGGATGTGAGTCTGGGTGAACTCCGGGAGTTGGTGATGGACAGGGAGGCCTGGCGTGCTGCGATTCATGGGGTTTGCAAAGAGTCGGACACGACTGAGTGACTGATCTGATCTGATCTGATCTGAACATCACTACACAGTCTGCAACACTGTGACAGTGTCTGTGATTGTCATTACATATCCCTGTCTTAACATAGCACCTGGTAACATGGGGCAATGGTGAAGGACATGACCAACTGGATGAATGAATGAATGAATGAATGAATAAATGAGTGCAGAATGAATATGATTTCTTTACATAGTAAAGGCAATTAAGATACCTAAGAAATTTATGCATCAGATCAGATCAGATCAGTCGCTCAGTCGTGTCCAACTCTTTGCGACCCCATGAAACTCAGCACGCCAGGCCTCCCTGTCCATCACCAACTCCCGGAGTTCACTGAGACTCACGTTCATCGAGTCAGTGATGCCATCCAGCCATCTCATCCTCTGTCGTCCCCTTCTCCTCCTGCCCCCAATCCCTCCCAGCATCAGAGTCTTTTCCAATAAGTCAACTCTTCGCATGAGGTGGCCAAAGTACTGGAGTTTCAGCTTTAGCATCATTCCTTCCAAAGAAATCCCAGGGCTGATCTCCTTCAGAATGGACTGGTTGGATCTCCTTGCAGTCCAAGGGACTCTCAGGAGTCTTCTCCAACACAGGGTTACTTTTTAAAATAGATGGAAATAGCAATTATTTCATCATTTATTCATAAGCCTATGTGCCCCATGTTTGCACAACTGCACACACACATCTCAAATAAAGATACCTTCAGAAGGTACGGACATCAAACAGAAAAACTTAAGTTTTAAAATTCTTTATACAGCCAAACATTTTAAAATGAATTACCATCAGTTAACCTTTCAGTCTCCCTCAATCATCTATGAAGTGCCAGGTACCGCATTTGGTGGTGGAAGAATTGCCAAGGCAAAAAAAGAGCTAACTTGGAGGTTTCTCCCCATGGATAATTTTTCCAAAGAATATCCTATTACTTTTTATCATAAACATATGCATTTTTTGGCAGGACCAAAATAATCCATTTTCTGCTCTACTTTAATACCCACATTTTCAATTCATGGGTATTATCCCTCAATTCCAAATGACATTCTAAGTCAAATGAGAACTTTGCCAAAGTCATCAGCTGGTACTTAAAAAAGGAAAACAGATCTTCATGGTAAAAGGAGAGAAGATCTCTGGATATTAAGTCTGTCCTGAATGGCACAATCATTGAAATACAAGGCAAACAGTATGTTCAATTTGAGATTTTTTAAATTTGGGGGTCTCAAGTTCTGTTTTAACACACACACACACACACACACACACATACACACACACACACACACACCAGGCATACACACATCTCACTTTTGTCTGTAAGGACAAAAGAGAAAGAATGGCTAACGAAAGAGCAGACTGAGGACTGTGGTTTTGATGTGGGTCATGTTCCCAGATGGCTGGTCCTACACTTTTATGCTTCTTTCTGTGTAAAGGACCATCCTTCTTCATCCTGAATGCCATAGAATTTACTATAATGTTGCCATTCTACTGCCCCAGTCATATTTTGGATACCACTGTGTTGAAATCATTTAGTATTCATATTGTTAAATAAATCCTTCTAACACCCCTCTAATCAAAGCACGGTTGGATCCAGCCTATCAGTGTGCTGTGGTGTGACAGGTCCTATTGCTGTAAAGCAGACCCCTCGTGCTTAGGAGTGGCACAGGAGATGTGCTGTGGGAGCCCAAGACAAACAGAGCTAATCCAGCCCAGGAAGTGTCTCTCCGACTTGGTTGCACACTAGAATCACCTGGGCAGACTTAAAAATACTAATTCCTGGTCCCAGCCCTAGAGATTCTGATTTAATTGTTCTAGAGTATGGCTTTGAGCATCAGCAGTTTTCAAACTTCCCAGATGAGTCTAGTGTTCCACAAAGTTGAGAGTCATCGCTGCAGGGAAGCGGTTTCAAATTTTAGAGGGTGTCAGAATCCCCTTGAGGGCTTGTAAAACCCAGATTGCTGGGCCCCAAACCATGAGCTTCAGACACTAGTTGCGAGGAGGAGTCCCAGAAGGTGCATTTCTATCAACTTCCCAAATGATGCTACCTCTGCTGTCCAGGGACCACACTGTTCTGGGGGTCTGAGGAGGCAGGGAGCTGAAGGGACAGGGAAGAACAGAGTGTTCCAGGCAGAACAAAGACTCAGAGATGTGCCCAAGGGCAAACACACATTCCAGGAACTGAAAGGTTTGTTCTATGGTCAGAGTTTAGCAAGCAAGGAGAAGGTAATGCAGATCAAGGCTGAGAAGTGGGTGGCAGAACAGACAGGGTGGAACACACACCCTGTTCCTGCCCTCCCTGGTTTTGCCTCAGGAGAAACTGACTCCAGGAGGCCAAATAGTTTGCGCTTCTTCACAGGGACTGGCCCCAGCAGAGCTACAATCAATAACCCCCTTAAATCTCAGGTTATTGAAAGTCCGGGCTAGATGATCATTAAAAAGCATTAATACCCTCTGCAGATACAACATTCTGTAGCTTTCATGACACTTTTGCAAGCATATCATTCAGTTCTTACAGACGTTCTGGAAGGCAAGAAGACCTGGAACTTCTGTCTTCATTTCGATGACAAGGGAAAATGAATCAATGGGCGGAGAGGGGGCGGCCAGGTCTCGGACCCAAGCATTCAGCCTCCTGGTCTGGTGATCTTTTACAATTCATTACCCTGCAACTTTTAATTCTACCTCCAAATGGAAAAGCCCAATCTCCTAGGAAAATTGTCCTCATACCCAGCTCTTCACAGAGATTAGGTGACACATACACCTGCTTATAGATCTGTACGTGTGTCACCACAGAATGTTCCAGAGAGCCCTGGCTATGTTTGGACAACTATTTGACTCCATAAATTCAGTCAGATGTAAAACTGATTTGAAAGAGAACCAAAGTGTTTGCCATCACATTCTAGATGACTTCCTGAGGCAATGGCCCTGAAATCTGAGTAGCAACTGTGAGGGGGCTGTAATGCTTAAGTGTGTTATACTGTAAGCCAAGAAAGCTGGGTTTTCCTCCACCATGGATAGCTAAGAGCCTGCATGAATGTAATGCACAATTCAGGAACTTACTGTTTTATTGCTTTTTTCTGTCCAAATTAATACTCTTTTGAAAAGATTGACTCCTACTCTAGCTTTTGCATCTTTTTTAAATTTCAAGAGTGTATTATTCCCTTTACTCTGTTTATAAAGTAGTATATATTTGTAGGCAAAATATTGGAAAATACAGGAAAGAATTTAAGTGAAAATAAAATCACCCATAATCTTGCCCCCAAAACTCATCAGAATCAATGTTTTAGTACCCTTCCTTCAGACATTTTTTTAAATGCTTGTGTGTGTTTACAAATATTAATGATCTATTATTTGACATCTGATTTTTTAAAAATATTATAGTAGTAGGTTTCTATATTATTTAACTATAATTGTGATTCTTAGAAGGGAATACGCCCTCTAACAAAGTATCAGAATCACCTAGGAAGGCTCTTTTCAAATCACACTTTCTTTCCCAACCTATGTCCCAACCAGCCCCTCCCTCAAGCTAAGACTTACTAGTGGATAAATGTTGTTCAGATGAACAAGAACATCACATGCCTCTTGTATGAGAACTGCCAGTCTAATATATCACCGACAATTTCTCTTTCTATTATGTGGCTCCACCAAAATGTATATAACCAATCTACTATGAATATTTTGTTGTGTCCAATTTTTCCACATTTAAGATCTATTACAATAACATTTTCAGGGTTTCCCAGGGGGCACGAGTGGTAAAGAACCTGCCTGCCAATGCAGGAGACTTAAGGAACGCAGGTTAGATCCCTGGGTCAGGAAGATCCCCTGGAGAAGGTCATGGCAACCCAATCCTCTATTCTTGCTTTGAGAATTCCATGGACAGAGGATCTTGACAGGCTACAGTCCATAGGGTCACAAAGAGTTGGACATGACTGAAGGGACTTAGCATACACAATAACATCTTCACATTCTTGAATGAATTCTTGTATACATACCTGATGATTTTAGGCTAAGTCTTGGACTAAAGGAGTTGAATATTTCTAAGGTTTATGCATAGCTTTGAGGGCAAAGATATGGCCTACATTTGAGAATGATCCCCCCCAAAATAGAAATATTTAAATACATAAAGAATAGTTCTCACACTGAATGAGTTGTTTTCAATCACTGGTTCTTCTAAGTAAAAGGCATCCATAGACTTTTACTTAGGTGTCCGAACACTCTAGATTTCATGCATGCAGAAAGCTCCCAGGGAAGCTCCCACATCTGCCTCTACTGTGACTTCAGAGATGCTTTGGCCTCTGAAGTCTTAACTACCTGCATATACCTTCTTGGAAAGACTCATTAGTCAGCCTTCTTAATTCTCGTAAGAATGAATTTTTTCTGGCACTAACTGCCTATCCAGTCTCTTCACTGGGAAACCTTCAGCTTCCTTTTCTTTCAAAGTCAGAATGGAAAGGCTAACTATGATGATACGCATGTCTGCATACACACAGCCCCACATGTGTTATTTCTTTTCAACCGGAAAAGGTTTCCTTGGCAACCATCTACATCACTGCCTGAACGCCTCCTGCTCAGTATGTCCCTGATATTAGCGAAGAACAAGACTCTTGCTCTATAGATTTTACTACATTGTCCCCTGAGAGCATTTCTCCACATGGGCAGAAATGGTAGCTGTCGTGTTTATCATCAACCACTGATCTCCCAGAGCTTGGCAATAGATCTCAAAAAATATTTGCTAAATGAATAGATGAGATTTAGCAACCTCCGTTTTATATGTAAGACTTGTGAAACTCACAAGCATTTTGAATATTTAGAAACAAAACCAACTTGACAAAACAGTTTGCAAACAGCCATATGGTGGTTTCCTCACAAGAGATGTTAAGAATGAAAATACCCTACTTCCTCTAATTTGATCTGAACTGAATCTGCAGTTTACTCATTAAAGCCAACTTATAAGACCTGAATACACAGTAGATGTACTATTACCCCAACCAGATTACAAAGTGAGAACTGTTCTGATCATAGTTGCTGAATATGGCTGGGGAGGTTGTACACTGCCCAAAGTTGACCAGCCAAGGAGATGAGTGGAGCCAAAATCTAGCTCAGGCTCTACTCATTAATACATGTGCCATGGCGTGGTGCTGCATATACTCAGAGAAAAAGGCAACTTTTTCCAATGATCACAAAGGCACCATCACTCACCAAGCTGTACAGTATTTTGTAATTCACACAACAGCACTAGATGGGTTCTTTGTTTCTTACATTTATTCATATTCCTCAACCGCATGTAGCAAAGTTCTTAAACATGGCAGGCACTCCATCAACATACACTACTAGATTGAGTGAGTATGGTGTTCATTGATAATTAATTCATAATTTTATTAAGACAATTCTGAAGAAGGAAACATCCCAGCAGAATAGTGGTTCACTCAATTTGGGATCAAATACCATTTTAGCAGTTGAAGAAAATTCAGAAAACATGTCCTTCTCACTTAATAGGAAAAAAGAGGCTGCAAGAGTCATCTAGATTACTGGACTCTTAGCATAGCACTGTCAGGGCAGCCCAGATACGTATTAAATTCTCCACGAATCTAAACCGTAAAAACCCCTCCAGCAGGACCAACCCTCAGTTCCCAGCTAAGCAAGTCTCATGATAAGTGAGCAGCTTTGCAATTCGACTGGGACTTTGAATTTTGGCTGGGTTGTTATACTGCAGGAATTATTTTTTCATAACATCAAGATATTTTCCTAACTTTCAAAATGAACTCTGATAGAAAAGAAATAAATCAAACTTTTATAAGATCTAATAGATGTCAGAGTGTTCATTCCTTGGCAGAAATTCTAATTCTTTTTTTCAAAAAAAAGATTAATCATCAAAGCAACTTAGTATAAAATTGAAGTTCCTCATTTATATTATATTAAATTTATATTACTTGCCTCTTCTATCAACTTGAAAGGAGTAATTTTCTATATTGAATTATTTATATTCTCTTGTAATCAGATATCTGATAAACTTTTAAACATTTATACACCTACCTAATTCAAAGATGATAAGTGAACTAATATTGAAAATGAAAATCCACCTGTCAGAATTCAGAGCAGTACAGAATTTCTGCATGTCTCTTATCTACTTACCTGTATCCCTAGACACACGCCTGCATAAAAGGTACCCAGTCATCATTAAATGAATGATGAATAAACATAATAAATATCGTGACTTAAGATGGCAAGTCAGATAATGTCCACAATAGTAGATAAGATAATATATTATCACATTATTTCAGCACTCTATGAATTTTAATGCACACTACCTTGTTTGTTATTGTCATTTCTATAGAAAAGTCTTTTTTTTTTAATTGGAGGAAAATTGCTTTACAATGTTGTATTTGTTTCTGTCATAAAATGCAAATCAGTCATAATTTTATACACATATATACAAATATATATATATATATATAAATACCTCCTCACTCTTGAGCCTCCCTACTCTCCCCCCATCCCAACCCTCTAGGTCATCCCAGAGCCTCAGACTGGACCCCCGTGTTACATAGCAGCTTCCCTCGAGCCATCTCTCTCACTCAGGGTAGTGTACATATGTCAACACTACTTTCTCAATTTGCCCCACCCTCTCACTCCTTTGCTGTGTCCACAAGCCCATTCTCTACATGTGTGTCTCCATTCCTTCCCTGCAGTTCATCAGTACTGTTTTTCTAGATCCCACATATATGTGTTAATATACAACATCTCATTTTTATGGCTAAGTAATGCTCCATTATATATGTACCATATCTTTATCCCTTCATCTATCGATGGACACATAGGTTTCTTCCATTGTAAATAGTGCTGCAATGAACTTTAGGGTACATGAAAGTCTTGATATTGGATTTCTCATACAGCAGGGGCCAACCATACTGTATCCCTGGACCATGAACCAGTACTGTACAGCAGGGGGTGAGCAAATCTTCATCTGCTGCTCCCCATCCCTTCCATCACTCACATTACCTCTTGAATCATGCGCCACCCTGTCCTGTCTGTGGAAAAATTGTCTTCCATGAATCTAGTCCCTGGTGCCAAAAAGGTTTGGACTGCTACTGCTAAGTCACTTCAGTCGTGTCCGACTCTGTGTGACCCCAGAGATGGCAGCCCACCAGGCTTCCCCGTCCCTGGATCTCCAGGCAAGAACACTGGAGTGGGTTGCCATTTCCTTCTCCAATGCGTGAAAGTGAAGTCGCTCAATCGTGTCCAACTCTCAGCGACCCCATGGACTGCAGCCTACCAGGCTCCTCCATCCATGGGATTTTCCAGACAAGAGTACTGGAGTGGGGTGCCATCGCCTTCTCCATTGGACTACTATCCTATAATACTAAGACTCTCATAATACAAGCATATTTTAATTTGGTATCAGCCATAAGAACTCCTAATCAAGATGTATGTGTGTTAGTCACTCAGTGGTGTCCCACTCTTTGCAACCCCATAAACTGTAGCCCACCAGGCTCCTCTGGTCATGGGATTCTCGAGGCAGAAATACTGGAGTGGGTTGCCATTGTTTTTTCCACCTAATCAAGACATGAACTTTTAAAAGAGAGAATTAAATTTGCTCCTTTAAAGTGTCAAAAGAAGACAGTTTACACATTGCTTATCTGTTCTGACTTTCTGTATTAGTTTCCTCAGTTCAGTCGCTCAGTCGTGTCCAACTCTTTGCTATCCGGTGGACTGCAGCACGCCAGGCCTCCCTGTCCATCACCAACTCCCAGAGTTTACCCAAACTCATGTCCATTGAGTCGGTGATGCCATCCAACCATCTCATCCTCTATCATCCCCTTCTCCTCCTGCCCTCAATCTTTCCCAGCATCAGGGTCTTTTAAATGAGTCAGTTCTTCACATCAGGTGGACAAAGTACTGGAGTTTCAGCTTCAGCATCAGTCCTTTCAATGAACATTCAGGACTGATTTCCCTCCAGATGGACTGTTTGGATCTCCTTGCAGTGCAAGGGACTCTCAAGAGTCTTCTCCAACACTAAAGTTCAAAAGCATCAATTCTTCAGTGCTCAGCTTTCTTTATAGTCCAATTCTCACATCCATACATGGCCACTGGAAAAACCATAGCTTTGACTAGATGGACCTTTGTTGGCAAAGTAATGTCTCTGCTTTTTAATATGCTGTCTAGGTTGGCCATAACTTTTCTTCCAAGGAGAAAGCTTTTTTTTAGTTTCATGGCTGCAGTCACCATCTGCAGTTATTTTGGAGCCGAAAAAATAAAGTCTCTCACTGGTTCCACTGTTTTCCCATCTATTTTCCATGAAGTGATGAGACCAGATGCCATGATCTTAGTTTTCTGAATGTTGAGTTTAAAGCCAACTTTTTCATTCTCGTCTTTCACTTTCATCAAGAGGCTCTTTAGTTCTTCTTTGTTTTCTGCCATAAGGGTGGTGTCATCTGCATATCTGAGGTTATTGATATTTCTCCCAGCAATCTTGATTTCACCTTGTCTTCCTACTGTTGCTATAAATTAACACAAACCTAGTAGCTTAAAATAACATACATTATTACCTTATAGTTCTGGAGGTCAGAAGCCTGAAATAGGTGGTTGTTGTTTAGTGCTACGGAGAAGGCAATGGCACCCCACTCCAGTACTTTTGCCTGGAAAATCCCGTGGATGGAGGAGCTTGGTGGGCTACAATCCATGGGGTCGCTAGAGTTGGACATGACTAAGTGACTTCACTTTCACTTTTCACTTTCATGCATTGGAGAAGGAAATGGCAACCCACTCCAGTGTTCTTGCCTGGAGAATCCCAGGGACGGGGAAGCCTGATGGGCTGCCGTCTCTGAGGTCACACAGAGTCAGACACGACTGAAGCGACTTAGCAGCAGCAGCAGCAGTTTAGTGTAAGTCATGTCAAACTATTTGCAACCCTATAGACTGTAACCCACCAGACTCCTCTGTCCATGGGATTTCCCAGGCAAGAATAATGGAGTGGGCTTCCATTTCCTTCTCTAAAGGATCTTCCTGACCTGGGGATCAAACTCACATCTCCTACATTGCAGGCAGATTCTTTACTGCTGGGTCATGTGGGAAGCAGTATTAGTGGGCTAAATTCAATGGGATAGTAGGGCTATATTCCTCCTAAAAGCTCTGTAGTAGCAGAGCTGATGCTGGGAAAGATTGAAGGCAGGAGGAGAAGGGGACAACAGAGGATGAGACGGTTGTATGGCATCACTGATTCGATGGATATGAGTTTGAGCAAGCTCCAGGAGTTGGTGATGGACAAAGAAGCCTGGTATGCTGCAGTCCACAGGGTCGAAAAGAGTCAGACACAATTCAGGGATTGAACTGGGCAGAGAATCTATTTCTTGATCTTTTCAGCTTCTAGAGGCCACTTGCCTTCCTCAGCTTGTGGTCTCTTCTTCATCTTCAAAGCTAGAAAAATAGCATCTTCAAGTTTCTCTTGGACTCTGACCCCTGACTATCCTGCCTCCCTCTTTCACTCACAACGATCTTTGTGTTTATATCAGACTCACAGGTAATCCAGGTAATACTCCTATCTCAAAATTCTTCATTTAATCAGACTGCAAAGTTTCTTTTGCCATGTAAGGTAATATAGTCACAGGTTCTGGGGATTAGGGTATGCACATATTTGGGGTGGGGGGGAGGCAGATTATTCTGGCTACCCCCGTCCCAAAATCATGGCTGGCGTTTAGCATTGAGCAGTGTCCTAGGGAGGCAACACAGAAGTAATGAATAAGACACACTTTGGCAGTGAAGACCAGGGTTTGGATTCTGGCTTTGACCACTTACTAGGATTCCTGAGTAGCTCAAATGGTAAAGAATCTGCCTGCAATGTGGGAGAACTGGGTCTGATCTCTGGGTCAGAAAGATCCCTGGAGAAGGTCATGGCAACCCACTGCAGTATTCTTGCCTGGAGAATTTCATGGACAGAGGAGCCCGGCAGGCTACAGTCCATGGGGTCACAAAGAGTCGGACACGACTGAGCAACTTTCAGTTTTGACCGTTTACTAGCTATACTGGAGGAGGAAATAGCAACCTACTACAGTCTTCTTTGCCTGGAAAATCCCACGGACAGAGGAGTCTGGCGGGCTACAGTCCATGGGGTCCCAAGAATCAGACACGACTTAAGAGACTAAACCACCACCACCACTAGCTATATAGCCTTGGCCAATATCTTCAAATCATATGAGCCTCAGTTTTTTCACTTGAAAAACGGGGCCACAGTACCTACTTTGTTTTGTTGCTATAAGGATTAAGGAGAAAACAAATGTAAACCAGCTGGCTCCCCATCCACAGTGGGTGTTGAATAAATTTGAGTCAACTTCTCTTGCTTCCACACTGAAAGGGCACAGCAACATTAGGCCAACTAATGACTAGTGACTGTAGCCATGAAATTAAAAGACGTTTGCTCCTTGGAAGAAAAGCTATGACAAACCTAGACATGGTATTAAAAAGCAGAGACATTACTTTGCTGACAAAGGTCCATATGGTCAAAGCTATGATTTTTCCAGTAGTCAAGTATGGGTATGAGAGTTGGGCCATAACGAAGGCTGAGCACCGAAGAATTGATGTTTTTGAACTGTGATGTTCGAAGAAGACTCTTGAGAGTTCCTTGGACAGCAAAGAGATCAAACCAGTCAATCCTAAAGGAAATTAACCCTGAATATTCATTGGAAGGACTGATGCTGAAGCTCCAACACTTTGGCCACCTGATGTGAAGAGCTGACTCATTTGAAAAAACCCTGATGCTGGGAAAGATTGAAGGCAGGAGGAGAAGTGGACGACAGAGGATGAGATGGCTGGACGGCATCACCGACTTGATGGATATGAGTTTGAGCAAGTTCTGGGTGATGGTGATGGACAGGGAAGCCTGGCTTGCTACAGTCCATGGGGTCACAAAGAGTCAGACACAACTGAGTGACTGAACAACAACAATAGCAGCATGCTGATCTGTATTATATTGACATGAAGTTAATTACTATTAAATTCAGTGTAGAGAGGATTTCTCTGGCCCAGAAAGTTGAGGATAAACAGTCAATTACAGGTGTTTCTTTGTTAGCAAACAGTGTTAAATATCAGCAGGGCCTCCTGAAAACTTGTTCTACTCAGTAACTTAAATGTCAGCCTGATTTAAGGCAATGGAAAGCATTTCTCTTTATCTCCAATTCTCAATTACCTCCTAGAGAAGATATTTATAGCCAGGAGTTACCAAATCATGTTTTAAATCTATAGAAAATGATAATATTATGGTGGAGTTCATATTAGAGGGCATTTTAAAACACCAAGTTTCTAAATAATTTTTATTATATTTTTAAAATTCAGAAGTTATATATGCATAATATATGTTGAGTTGACAAACCTGACCAAAGAAAAAAAATGCAATACTATTTGAATGTCATCATTTGGGATGTTATAGATAAAGTATTAGATTTCAGGTTAGATATTATTATTCTTCATTCATTCCATAAACATTTATCTTATCTTTATACTGTGGTAGATACTAAAATGAAAAGAAAATGAAAAATCAGTAAGATTCTGGTGCCTGCCCTCCAGGCTCTCTCAAGCTAACAGGAAAAGGGACAGAACCGTGTTATTTTTCTATAAAATTTCTCCTTTAATGTTATTTTTGAGTTTATATATAATTTACTTAGAGTGAAATGCTCAGATCTTACGTGCACTATTCAGTCTAATTTTGTCAAGTACATATCAAGAGACAATATATTTCCATCACCCTAGAAAGTTCCCTTGGGCACGTTCCTGGTCAATCCACACTCCTTTCTTAAGCAACAACTGATCAGACTTCTATCATCATAGTTTAGTTTTCCCAGTTCCAAAATTTCATAAACTGGAATCATACAGTATGTATTTTTGTGTGTTAGGCTTCTTTCATTCAGCATATATTTTTATATTGACCCATACTGTCACACTTATTGGTAGTTCATTTGTTTTCTATTGGTTGGTTTGTTAGTGTGCTTTGCTCTATACTATTCCTTTTCAAAGTGAAAGTGGAGAGTGAAAAAGTTGGCTTAAAGCTCAACATTCAGAAAACGAAGATCATGGCATCCGGTCCCATCACTTCATGGCAAACAGATGGGGAAACAGTGGAAACAGTGTCAGACTTTATTTTTTTGAGCTCCAAAATCACTGCGGATGGTGACTGCAACCATGAAATTAAAAGACGCTTACTCCTTGGAAGGAAAGACCAACCTAGATAGCACATACAAAAGCAGAGACATTACTTTGCCAACAAAGGTTCGTCTAGTCAAGGCTATGGTTTTTCCTGTGGTCATGTATGGATGTGAAAGTTGGACTGTGAAGAAGGCTGAACGCCAAAGAATTGATGCTTTTAAAGTGTGGTGTTGGAGAAGACTCTTGAGAGTCCCTTGGACTGCAAGGAGATCCAACCAGTTCATTCTGAACGAGATCAGCCCTGAGATTTCTTTGGAAGGAATGATGCTAAAGCTGAAACTCCAGTACTTCGGCCACCTCAGGCGAAGAGTTGACTCACTGGAAAAGACTCTGATGCTGGGAAGGATTGGGGGCAGGAGGAGAAGGGGTCGACAGAGGATGAGATGGCTGAATGGCATCACTGACTTGATGGACGTGAGTCTGGCTGAACTCCGGGAGTTGGTGATGGACAGGGAGGCCTGGCGTGCTGCGATTCATGGGGTCGCAAAGAGTCGGACACAACAGAGAGACTGAACTGAACTGAACTGAACTGATTCCTTTTCTGGATAAATCATATTGTCCATAGTTCAAAATGGAGTTGCTAATGTTTTGTTTTTGTTTGATATCTACCTTTATAATCTCTTTGCTTAATATAATATCTGGCACATGAGAGGAACTTGGTAAAATTCTGGTAAATAAATGAAGGAACGAATAGTGGGCTGGACCAAAAGAGGAGCTGGAACCGAACAGCACCTAAACTGTTCTACCATCTTTGATCCTGCCATCAAGGAGCAACTACCCCTTCAACTCACAAATCACTTTCCCCAACCATCTTAGCAAGAATAGAGACTTGGGGATCATGATCATAGCTCTTTTCAAGTCACATATGCCCACTTTTCAAGTCCACTGTCTTCCCACCCCACCCCTAGGTTGCACACTGAGCTTTTCAAAAACATAAGACCTGACTTTAGCATTAGCAAGTTTTATTTAATTGGGCCAGAGTGGAGCCCAGGCACCTGTCCACAACTGCTGATGTGATTAATAACAACAGTATCATGATTATACAGAAATGATCTTATTCAAGTAGTTCATTAAGACCTACACCATGTTTACTATTATTTACTATGCAGTTAGCAAGCCAGATGCTTAGAGCTGGGAGCTAATATTATGTAGGAAAAGATTAGAGAAAAAAGAGCAGAATTGTGCATTTTATACTCTTGGTGTAACTCAAAAGAGAGCATATAATTGATGGCACATTAAAAATCCTGTACAATGTAGTCGCTGCTCCCACCCAGATGCCAGGGTGGGAGATGATGGCAGTACAGACCCAGTGCAACTGATGTGCTTTTGTAAACAGTGTAGAATTAAGGGGCCCCTGAACCTTTTCCAAGTCAAAATCATTGTGGGGCCAAAAGAGAGCACCAGACTGGCAGTCAGGAGACTTGAGTTCTATTTCCGGCTATCTGCCTTATCATCTTGAATTCAAGTTAAGTACTAAGCCCCTTCAGGGAAGAGGGTGGTTGATTCCTTTATTGGATTTATTTTGAAGGACAAATAATGTCTCAAAGTTTGCATAGGACATAAAGAGCATTCCAGGCAGAGGGAATTTAGGTGGCAAAAGAAGGAAACATAAAATGCCATGACATGCTTGGGAAACTACAAGTACCTCAGCTTAGCCAGAGCATAAAAATCAAGGACAGGCAGGATGTGGGGACTCAGGCAGACCTGTTCCTGAGTGTGCCATGTGTACCACTGTATGTCATGCCAGGAAGCTCCAGCCGCATTCAGCACTGGTAACTAGAGAATCACCAAAGAGTTAACATAAAGAGCACAATAACACTATCACAATAATAGTATGTTTAGAAAAATCACTCTGGCACCAGAAAGAAAGAGTGGAGGAAAGGGAGCAATCCAAACCCAATGGCAAGAATTCAAATTAAAAGACGCCTGCAATCACTTCGCCTCTCTGCTCTCAGGTTCTCGTGTATAAAATGGGCAGTGTATTAGGATGTTGATTACAAACGACAGAAATGTAACTTCATCTAGCCTTTTTTCAAACTAGCTTTTTTTAAAAAGGTAGTTTCTTGGCTCACAGTCCAGAAATGTCCAGGAATTAATGGATTTCAGTCATCAAAGGTTTAATCAGAGTTCTCTCCATCCTTCTAACAGGATCTCTCTACATGAGAAACCAGATGGCCACCAGCCACCCATCAGTTCAGTTCAGTTGCTCAGTCGTGTCCAACTCTTTGTGACCCCATGGACTGCAGCACACCAGGCTTCCCTGTCCATCACCAACTCCTAGAGCTTGCTCAAACTGATATCCGTCAAATTGGTGATGCCATCCAACCATCTTATCTTCTGTTGTTCCCTTCTCCTCCTGCCTTCAATCTTTCCCAGGATCAGGATCTTTTCCAGTGAGTGAATTCTTTGCATCAGGTGGCCAGAGTATTGGAGCTTCAGCTTCAGCATCAGTCCTTCCAATGAATATTGAAGACTGATTTCCTTTAGGATGGATTGGTTTGATCTCCTTGCAGTCCGAGGGACTCTCAAGAGTCTTCTCCAACACCACAGTTTAAAAGCATCAATTCTTTGGTGCTCAGCTTTTTTTATAGTCCAACTCTCACATCCATACATGACCAATGGAAAAACCATAGCTTTGAGTAGACGGACCTATGTCGGCAAAGTAATGTCTCTGCTTTTTAATATGCTGTTTAGGTTTGTCAGCGCTTTTCTTCCAAGGAGCAAGCTTTTATTATTATTATGTTTTTTTTTTTTTACTTTACGGCTGAAGTCACCATCAGCAGTGATTTTCGACCCCCCAAAATAAAGTCGGTCACTGTTTCCATTGTTTCCCCATCTATTTGCCCTGAAGTGATGGAACTGGATGCCATGATCTTAGTTTTTTGAATGCTGAGTTTTAAGCCAACTTTTTCACTCTTCTCCTTCACTTTCATCAAGAGGCTCTTCACTCAGTGTGTAATTTATAGCCCCTCCAGTAGACTAGAGGCAATGGCACCCCACTCCAGTCCTCTTGCCTGGAAAATCCCATGGATGGAGGAGCCTGGTAGGTTGCAGTCCATGGGGTAACTAAGACTGAAGTGACTTAGCAGTAGCAGCAGCCAGTAGACTAACAGCTCCAAAAAAAAAAAAAAAAAAGTCCCAGGAAGGGCTCTGATTGGTCTGGCTTGGGTCATGTGTCCAACCCTGAACCAATCACTATGAATCAGGAAATGGAGTGCCCTGATTGGCCAGGCCTGAGTCAATACTCCATCTCACTTCAGTAAGATGGGGACAGGTCTACCCCATTCAAGCCACATGGAATGAGTTCCCCATAGAAAAAGGGAATGCTACTCTCAGATGAAAAAAGAATAGACATTGAGTTGGCAAAAATGACAGATGTCCTCTAGAAGCGATTATACCAAATAGTCTACAGTCCCCACACTCTAAGCCATGTTTTCAGTATATCATTTCCCTTCTCCATCCCACCAGGCTCTCAGAGCCATGCCTCCGTCCAGGAGGAAGTTTAGACATCTGTTACTGATATTGGTGAAAGTTTGGTCTTTTGAGATTACACATACACACAGACATGTGCTAATGGCAAATAATGAGCAGAAACTGATGTTCTTTAGTTCTCATACAATTCATCTTCACACTAAAAGAAAAGGAAGTAGAACAGATTTCAGTGAAGCAAGTTCCAAGAAACACCAAATAAGAAATTCAATTTAATAACCTTCATTGTGGGAATTTTCCCAGTGGTCCAGTGGCTAAGACTCTATGCTCCTGACGGAGGAAGGGCCTGGTTCCATTCCTGGTCAGGGAACTAGATCCCACATGCTGTAACTAAGGCCCAATGGAACCAAAGAAAATATATATTAAAAAAAAATAATGTTCATTGTGAAACTAGAGAGGATTTAAAAGACAGCCACAGAATTAAGTCATAGAAAATAAGCTCCTGAAAAAGACTTAAGGATCTAGGATTTTTTTCAGCACGAAGAAAAGATTAAGAATATTAAATAAATGTACCAGCATGGTGATGTGGTTCCTATCTCCAATATTATAGAATTGTACTAGACATAGAAATAACTAATTATTTCTTCCTCCTCTTTTCCCACTCTCCCTTTTGATATGAAGAATTTGGGATATCTTAAAATGATAGATATATTTTTATATAGTGAAAAGGTACTGGAAATTAGAATAGTTACTAAAGTAAGCTGAGAATGAAGGAAGGAAAGAAGCTCATAGACTGTATGGACAGTTTGAGATGGCTGGTTCTTTCCAAAGGCAATGAGAACTAAAAGATGCTGAAGTTTCTTGATCTTCTATCTGGACTTAAAATTAAATTAGGTGATAATTTATATTCTTTTCACTTGACTTTGGGCTATGTTTCAAAAAAGTGTTTAAACCCTCCCTATAAAAATATCCTGAAGAAGGAAATAGCAACCCACTCCAGTACTCTTGCCTGGAGAATCCCATGGACAGAGGAGCCTGGCAGGCTACAATCCATGGAGTCGCAAAGAGTCGGACATGACTGAGCAACTAACACACACACACATAAAAATATCCAAGTGTAAATAAATAATTTGGTCAAACAATATTCTATTTATACATCACTTAACACTTCAAGGAAACAATAAAGTGATGTAACCCTAATATCTCTTGTTTCCAAGTACCAAATAAATGCACTGTTAACTCAGGTCTTTCAAACTTTAAAAATGAAACAAAAATTTCATTAAGAAACTATATAACCCTTAGTCTTGTTATATTTGACCCCACATTAGTTATTTAGGTTTAAAGTGGTTTATGATTCAATCAACTAATGTTTACAAGACATCTCTGATGTGCAAAGTATTATCCCAGACATGGTAGGGAACACAGAAACAAAAGGCAGAGTTTCTACCTTCATGAAACAGTAATCAAGTTGTGTGGACAAAGCATAGATATTGTGAAAAGTTAAACAAAAAATGCAGAAGAATGCAGGATATGAATTATCATATGGCAGGTCATGATTTAGTACAAACTGAGGGGGACAAACCCTAAGTCCCAGGCAGGGGAAACTGCTGGAAGCTTGGGGTTTGCAAGGAGATGGGAAATCCTGAAGAGCACCAGAGATACCAGTAAGAAGAGGAGAGAGAGGATGGGATTTGGAAAGCACAAGGTACACTTGACCAGATGAGAACCGGCATAGGGTTTCTCTCGGGGAGGAGTGGGTAAATATTTGCTGGGTAAATATTTGAGGATTACTTTGGCCTTAAATATTTTGGAGTTAAGAAGATTCTTAAGGGAATTCCTAAATAAGCATTTTAGGACCATTGTTCTGTTCACAATTTATTTTTACACACTGCTTATTATGTTGCAGATACAGCTGAAGTGCTTGAAAAATAAGGACTCAGTTACTCCTCATGACGACCCATTATGGTAAATACTAGGATGCTAAAGCACAGAGAGGTCACCGTCACTTGCCTGTGGCCACCCAGCTATCAGGAGTTGGGGGCAGTGTTCACAGCAGTGGTCTGGCTCCAGAGTCCATCCTGCCCATCATTGTGCTATGTACACCCTGCAGAGGACAACCAGGAAGGAGTGGGCCTCCCAGAAACAAATCAGGAATCTCCACCCAGGATCTAAGTGTTGCGTCAGGCCATAGTGAGAGGAGAGGAAAAAGGACTCTGTGGAGGAACCAGACAAAATAATGATTGGTTGAATATGGGCAGGTGTTGGGGGTCAGGGGACAGGTTTAAAAACGGTAAGAGAGGAAAAGTCAAAGAGAACTTGGAATTTTTTTATTTTTATGCTTCCCCAAGAGAGATGCAGTTCTGGTCAGGGAAAATGGTCCCAATGTAGGCATGAAACGTATGAGCTTCTTGATGTTAAACAAACCTGGCTTTGAAACTAACTGTGTGACTCTGGGCAAGTTACACAATCTCTCTGTGCTTCTTTTTCTTCATCTGTAATAGGAACAATTTCAGCAACTGAGATCATGTAAATCAGGGGGCATAGCATAGCCTTTGACAAGGAGAAAGCCTTTTGTTTGATGCCCTTGAGACACCAGAGGCAGGGGATTCAGTGGGGATGAGTTCATGGCTGTAGAATGTGGATTTGGGGATAGAGGAGAGGAAGGGCTTAAAATAATCAAGGACCAGAAATGAGACTGCCTCTGTTCTAGGTCCATTCTTTAAACACCTTATTATATGTAATTCTCACAACAATCCAATGAGGTCATTTACAATGTAGATTAGGAAGATGGAGATGGAGGAAACTTCCCCAGTTTGGGTCTGTCAAATCTCCAAAGCCCTCAATCCTCACAGCCTATTGCCTCCCCAACAACTGTGGAGCTCTGGAGAGCTATCACCAAGCCGGACAATATCAGAGATGAGGAAGAGGGATGAGGACTGAACACTGGGGGAAAGGAGATCAAGAGGGAGCACCAGCATCTTATAGTCATAACTGCCATCTGCAAACCATTGTTATAAGCTGTCAAGCACAGTTGTTCTTCAAACATCTAAAAGTCAGAAAAAGAGTCCCTAGGCAGCTGTGACCTTGTCCACACAGCCTGCCTGTGAAATAACAGAAGAAAATATATATATTGGTCTCTGCCTTGTTCCTGGTCCATGCCTCTTGTAATTTCCTAAATGTTAAGAGCACTGGGAGCATCTTTTGTTCTAATATTTGGTCTTTGGCGTTTCCATTTGTTCCTAACACAAAACTGTTAAATTCCTTGGAATTTACTGGGTGATAGGAATGTCTTTAGTTCTAATGAAGCAACTGTTGGTGGGCTCCTGGGTGGAGGCTGGTCACCAGAAATATTGAATCATGTTTAGAAATGTGGAATTCTAAGCCCCAGTCTATATTCCCTGAAAAGGGGAAAAGGAACTGGAGACTGAATTAATGACTGATCATGTCTATGTGATGAAGCCTTCATGAAAACACCAAAAGTATGGGCTCTGGAGTGCTTCCAAGGTTGGTGAAGACATCTACATGCTGGGAGGGTGGTGTATTCCAACTCTACAGGGATAGGAGCTTGGCATTTGGGACCCTTCCAGATCTCACACTGTTTCTCTCCACCTGGTTGTTCATCTATATCCTTTATTATATTTTTTATTAGCCAATAAACAGTAAACATAAGTAAGTGTTACCCTAGCCTCTGTGAGCTGTTCTAACAAGTGATCTAATCCAAGAAAAAGGTCATGGAATCTCTGATTCATAGCCACGTCAGAGAGAAACTGTGGGTAACCTGGGGATCTACTACTTGTGACTGGCATCTGAACTGAGGCTGAAAGGCAGTCTTGTGAGACTGAACCCTTAAGCTGTGAGGTGAGCATTTACTCTAGGCAGTGAGTGTCAGAACCTCTTGGTGTGGAAAACTCACACATCTGGCACCAGAAATGTTGTGAGTGTGGTAATAGTATAAGAGTAAAGGAGAATCAAGGAGTGTGTCCAAGTAACTATCCCAAGTGAGGACTCAACAGTCAACAGTGTATGTTGGACCTATCCCAGGAAAAGCCCAGTACAATACCCCAGTCAGTCACCTGGGGGCCTGCTTTCCCATCTTCCTACTAATCCTATTTCCAAGACTAAGTGTGGTTTCTGTGTCTCTTTCACTTCAAAGGATTCCATCAAACACAGCATTGCTTTGCATTAAAAACCCTGTATCTGTACATTACTTCACACTACTCTCTCAGAGACATACTCCCATCCTACCCTCTTAATTGAGATAGCCCTGGAATTGGACTGGAATTTTCCATGCCTTTTGGTCTGGGTATTCTAACATGCTAGCTATTGGTTTTTATCTGGGAAAGGGCCACCACTTCTGCCCAGGGTTTCTCTTACCCTCTTAAGCCCACACTCATATTCCTTACATGTTTTGTAGGCTATGTTAATCCCTTTCTGGAAAATATTTGTGGCAGAGAGGTTAGTTGGGATCCAGTCAAAGAGAGCAGAGTTTCAAGAAAAGAGTAATCAGTAGTTTCATAGGCCACCAGAAGACTGAGGACTAGGAAAAGCCATTTGATTTAGCTAGTGAGAGCTAATGGCAACCCCCTCCAGAACTCTTGCCTGGGAAATCCTACGGACGGAGGAGCCTAGTAGGCTACAGTCCATAGGGTCGAGAAGAGTCAGACATGACTGAGCGACTTCACTTTCACTTTTCACTTTCTTTCACTGGAGAAGGAAATGGCAACCCACTCCAGTATTCTTGCCTGGAGAATCCCAGGGACGGAGGAGCCTGGTGGGCTGCCATCTATGGGGTCGCACAGAGTAGGACATGACTGATGTGACTTAGCAGCAGCAGTGAGAGCTAAAGGTAGTTTCCAAAGATGCTAAGCAACAGAGGCAGAAGCTACATTGCAGGAGTGAAGAACAGACGAGCTGTAAACCACTTCCCCCCAAAACTCTAAAAGGGAAAAACAGGGTAAAGAGAAATGGGGTGCGATATGGCCAACTGAAACTTTTTCTCAAGATAGGAAAAAAACCTAGGGCTATTTTCCAGCAAAGAATAAAGAAATATAATATGAAACCAAAGTCTAAGGTGCAATAAAACTTCCTTCTTGTTGATGAAATATTTCTATTTGTCATCAGGAATTAACTTCACTTTCCAAAAGCTTTAATGAGCAAGTAAAGTGTATATAAATATAGATACTCTTTCACTCGGATTTTTGCATTTAAAAATGATGCACATAAAAACTAATATATGCAAATCCTTTTAAAATTATAAGCCTTGTAGGACTCTCTGACCCCTTTTGATTAAATTCGACTGGCATGAAAAGCAGTAATTGAAGTATTAAGAATCAATTAACAGTGATCTGGCTGATTGTCATTACACCTTTAATTAGCAATACTGGTTTCAGTATCACAGTGCAATAGTTAGCGGCTATAAATGAATTGATTGCCCAGCCACCAGCTGACATTTTGAGAACCTTGATACATCATTACTTTTTCCTGCTACTAATTAAGATTTATATCTTCCACTGAATTAATATTGCAAAAGCCTTTGTGATGGAGGCGGCATTTTCCCACTGCCTTTGTGTCTGTGGGTCTCACTAGTTATAGTGTAGACACTCTGGGACCACAGACTTGTAAACTCCATCCCAGGACTCATTTCAAACTGGATCCTCTGCTGATTCATCCAAGAAATGTTTATAAAAGGACAACCACATGCAAATCACTGAGCTAAATGCCAGGGTGAAGGTCGAGGAGAGAAAGGAATACCAAGGTGAAAAAGGCACTCACCCTGAATTCAAGAAGCTCATCATTTCTGGAGGATACACACACTGGGTACTCACCATAACAAAGCAGAATGCAAATTACAATAGGCTAGAAATAATGTGAAAACCCAACATTCAAAAAATGAAGATCATGACATGTGGTCCCATCACTTCATGGCAAATAGATGGGGAAACAATGGAAACAGTGACAGACTTTATTTTCTTGGGCTCCAAAATCACTGCAGATGGTGACTGCAGCCATTAAATTAAAAGATGCTTGCTCCATGGAAGAAAAGCTATGGCCAACCTAGACAGCATATTAAAAAGCAGAGATATTACTTTACCAACACGGGTCCATGTAGTCAATGCTATGGTTTTTCCAGTAGTCATTTATGGATGTGACAGTTGGACTATAAAGAAAGCTGAGCACCAAAGAATTAATGCTTTTGAACTGTGGTGGTGGAGAAGACTCTTGAGAGTCCCTTGGACAGCAAAGGGATAAAAAAAAGTCAATCCTAAAGGAAATCAGTTCTGAATATTCATTGGAAAGACTGATGCTGAAGCTCCAATACTTTGGCCACCTGATGCAAAGAACTGACTCATTGGAAAAGACCCTGATGCTGGGAAAGACTGAAGACAGGAGGAGAAGGGGGTGAAAGAGGATGAGATGGTTGGATGGCATCATCAACTCGATGGACATGAGTTTGAGCAAGCTCCGGGAGTTGGTGATGGACAGGGAAGCCTGGTGTGCTGCAGTCCATGGGGTCGCAAGAATCGGACACGACTGAGCGACTGAACTGAACTGAATGTGAATAGGAGCACAGAAAATGGAGCACTTAGTTCTGATTTCCAACAAGTGACTTTTTAAAACGCTTATTGTCACAAAGGTTCAAAAGCTCACCCTCAAGTCATACAACAAGGAAAGGAATTTTTATTGGTTAATTACACGGCCAGACTGGGGTTTCATGAAGAAGCAGCCCCATCCATCTCCAGCCACAGATCCCCCTCTGCAGGGAGCAGAGACCAGCATAGCCTGTATGTGACGCTGGCTTGGTTTTCCCCTCATTGGTCAGGTGGTCAATGCCTGTACCTTGTAGGACATAATTTCTTCCTTCCTCCCAAAGTAGCTCAATGCCAACTGTTGCTCATTTAATTATATATGTACTGCTATAATTGGGGCTTCCCAAGTAGTGCAGTGGTAAAGAATCCATCTGCCAATGCAGGAGATGCAGCAGGAGCCTCAGGTTTGACCCCTGGGTTAGGAAGATCCCCTGGAGGAGGAAATGGCAACACACTCCAGCATGCTTGTCTAGAAAATCCTATGGACAGAGAAGCCTGGTGGGCTACAGTCCACGGGGTCACAAAAGAGTCAGACATAACTGTGTGCACGTTCGCACACACATGCACACACACACACACGCGCGTGCATGCGCACGCACACATACAACTCTGCTATAATTAAATCAGTATGTGTAAATCACTTTGGAAGCATTTTTAAAGGCCCTCCTTCAGACTCCGCTGTAAGAGATTTTAATTAAACTGATAGCCTAGATTATTTTGATGCTAGAAGTCATCAAACCAAATTTTGAGAAATATAGCCTAACCCAGCTTTCTAGCTTTATAATCAAGGACACTGAAACCAGAGAGGTAATTGACCCAAGTAGCATATAAAAACAGCGAAGACTTACACAGCACTCCATATGAACAGGTGTGGTTCCAGATGTTTTACACATGCAGAAACATTTCCTTCAATCCTCACAAATCTCTAAGGTAAATGTAAGTTTCATTTTTTTTTTTTTTTTAACAAATAAGGCACAGAAAAGTGAACTAAGTTTCACACAGCAAGAAAATATCAAATCTAGCCTTTGAACCCCAGATTGCTTGACTCCAGAGCCCACCATAACCGCTACTCCAATGGGCAACTGTCGGAACCGAGGTTGTCCAACTTGCAGCCATGAAATTAAAAGAAGCTTGCTCCTTGGAAGAAAAGCTATGACCAACCTAGACAGCATATTAAAAAGCAGAGACATTACTTTGCCAGAAAAGGTCTGTCTAGTCAAAGCTATGATTTTTCCAGTAGGCATGTAGGAATGTGAAGGTTGGACCATAAAGAAAGCTGAGCACCAAAGAACTGATGCTTTTGAACTGTGGTGTTGGAGAAGACTCTTGAGAGTCCCTTGGACAGCAAAGGGATCAAAAAAAGTCAATCCCAAAGGAAATCAGTCCTGAATATTTATTGGAAGGACTGTTGCTGAAGCTGAAGCTCCAACACTTTGGTCACCTGATGCAAAGAACTGACTCATTGGAAAAGACCCTGATGCTGGGAAAGATTGGAGGCAGGAGAAGAAGGGGATGACAGAGGATGAGATGGTCGAATGGCATCACCAACTCAATGGACATGAGTCTGAGCAAGTTCTGAGAGTTGGTGATAGACAGGGAAGCTTGGCGTGCCGCAGTCCATGGAGTTGCAAAGAGTCAGACACAACTGAGCAGCTGAACGTACTTACTCAGGTTGTCCAACTCCCAGGCTGTTTCAGCCTCCACCATACCACACTACCTCAAAGGCTGTGATTCTCAAGTAAGGACTTGGGAGTTCTTATGGTGGCCACTGAGAGCTTCAGGCATTCTTCCTTCTGGGAAGAGCTGGCTTATTTTGGAGACTTGCCCATATCACTCCTCTTCCTCTGCAACATTCTACACTTTTCTTTGCTTAGAGGATCTTGAGAGTTAGAGGAGCTCAACTTTAGAGCATCAGGTAGGCTTCAATTTAACTGATACATTCTTTGGGCAATTAAATTGCTGCATACATTAGCAGTTCCATTAGGGCTAGAAGGAAAAAGATATCACACACCCACTGCTGAATGTGCTGAATACTAGAATTATACTTTCAACTTTGCTTCAACGTTGAACTTTCCCATTTTTTTCTGCTTGAAATGATTGAGAGAACCAAACTTCTCGTGGAAGAGTTTGAAAACGAAGTTCCAGGTCATTAAGAAGAAAGGATGGGAAATTGGGTTGACAGAAATAAGCTCCAAAGCACAAGGGCCTGCCTACAGATTCAAGCATGACCATCTACACAAGAGAATAACCTTCATGAGACATTTCTCTTTATGACTCTGCTGTTTGGAATCTCTAGCAGGCTGTAACATCAATTAAGCAAAGCTCTTTGTGAGTCCCTTCATTAAAAAAAAAAAATTCTCTGTGGTCTCCTTAGTGAGCTCTTTCTTGCTGCTTTGCTGCTTTGCTGCTTGGTGCTGATAGCTAAAGGTTCTCATTCCAGCTTGGTCTGACTCAACTGCCGACTACTTTCTGACTTTCAGAAATCTCATCTCCAGGTCCCTGCTGTTTTCCTGCATGAGACTGATTGCCACTTCTGGTTCCCAGGAGGCACACCAGCTCAGACGAACTGCCAGCTTCCCACCACACAGCTTTGTTCTCAGAGCTTCTGTCCTTGATCAGCAAACTGTGTCTCCACCAAGCTCAGGGTGTTTGCACCATGCTGGACCCACACAATGTGATTGTCATGGTAAGACAGCCAGCATGTGTTTCTCATGCTATGGTGACACCATACAAGATGCAGAACTCACTTTGATTGGACTTCTGCTTTCACCAACTGCTGGCCTCTGGATTGTCAGAACTAACAAGTGTCATTGTGGGAACGGTGTTGCCTGGGATTTTACTGCAGGACCAACCTACGGCAAAGAAAGCAGTTGTCAAGCAATGTGGCCTGGGATCTAAGCAGTCTTCAGTGGTTTTAACACATTCAAGGCTTTTGTAGATGCTATCAGGTGGAGGAAAGTTCCCCTCTATTCCGAATCTGTTGCAAGCTTTTAATCATGAATCAATGTTCAATTTTGTTTTAGAAACCTTTTTCTGCATCAATTGATATGATCACATACTTTTTCTTTCTAGACTGTTAATATGGTTGGGTTATGTTGACTGATTTTCAAACACTGAATGCCTTGCATTTTCAGAACAAACCCCTCTTGGTCATGATGTAGCATTTTTTTTTTTTTTTTATGCATTGGATTTGATGTGCTGATATTCTGTTGAGGATTTTTGTGTCAATGAGGATACAGATCTGGAATATTCTCATATTGCATAAATCTAATTTTGGTATCAGGGTAGTACTGGCTTCATAAAATTGGTTAGGAAGTATTTACTCTTATTTTCTGAAAGATTATGTTGGAATGATTTCTTTGTTAAATATTTGGTAGACTTAGCTAGTGAAATTATCTGGTTTTTGGAAGGCTTTTGATTATGAAATCAATTACTTTTGATAGTTATAAGACTACTCAGGTTATCCATTTCATCTTGGGTTAGTCTGGGTAGTTTTTGGTTTTTTGAGAAATTGGTCCATTTCATCTAAGCTGACAAATTTATGTGTATAAGAAACTGAAGCCCCAGTCCTACAGCCTCAAGGAAACAAAATATGCCAAACAACCTAAGCAAGTTCTTCCCTCGTGAGCCTCTGATGAGGCGATAGAAGCAGCCTGGTGACTCCCAAAGTAGGAAATCCAGCTAAGTCATGCCCAGACTTCTGACCTACAGAAACTGTGAGATAATAGGTGTGTGTTGTCTTAAACAGAGGAGTGCCCTGTGTGCAGCCATAGAGAGAACTTCTCACAGGACTCACCTTGGCCAGACACAGGCAGCACCTGGAGAGCACCTTGTGGGTTATTTTAAAGTCCTGTGATGAGGGAGACCTTAAGTCCATTTAGATATATTTGGAAGATGGGAGGGGGAGGCACAGGTACCCTTTCTCACTGTTTTGTGAACCTCTGATGACACTGAGCCTCAGTGCTTAGGAAGGTTGTGTTACAGTTGCTCTTATCTTGTTTCTTCCTCAGTCTTTTCCATTGACTTTAATTCTCTTCCCCTTAGGTCTACGAACACCAAAGAGGACATGAGTACAATTCTGGCATATTATTTACAGAATCCAAGGGACATAAATAATTACTTAGACTGAAAAGATTAAGCTCAGATGGGGAAGCACAATCCTTTATATTTTTTTCTGTCTGTAAATGGGCAGGCATACACATGGTTGGCATTTCTTGTCCTTCCTTCCTTCCCTCCTTCCATCCTTTCTTTTTCCATCCTGCCTTCCTTCTTCAATAAATATTTATCACATATTCACTCCATACATGGTTCTATGTTAGGCACTGGGACATTTACAGTATAAGAATCATGCTGTAAGAGTTAAAGAACACTACTGTCCATCTTTTCTTTGCATATGCATGTGATTGTAGCTGGCTACATAATGTCCACATTATCCCCAATGGAAAATAGAAGTAATGTGTGATACTTACGACAAAGCTTTTAAGGAGTACATGTGTCTGTTGGTGGGAATGTAAATTGGCGTAGCCACTATAAAGAACACTAAAGAGGCTCCTTAAGAAACTGGTATCTCAAAGTGGGGAGCTACTGTTTAAAACTGTGTTTATGAGAATTGGCTTGGTGGTTTAGTGCCAGATAGAAAAGAAATAGATATAGCAGCTCAGAAAGCTGGAAATTCCTCTTATCCCATGGGTAAAATATTTGATAAAACCGTCCCCTGCGTTAACTGATAAGGTTAATCCAGTAAGGCCCATAAGGCCTGGAGCTTCACGGCAGGAGTTAGCAAACTACGGCTCATGGACCTGCTGTCTGGTTTTGTGAATAAAGTTTTATTGGAACATAGTCATATGTATTTTTTCACATATTGCCTATAGTTGCCTTTGCACTATAAGGGAAGTGTTGAGTATTTGTAAGAGAGCTCCTGTGGACCCAAGTTTAAAATACCTGGTCCTTATTTGTCAACCCCCGATATCCTGAGGTTGACAGCGACAGTGATGGGACTTGGGTGATGATGGAGCTAGAGAGTGGAAAATGCCTGGGATCCTGAATCAGCCCCTGCAAACCAGGTCATATACTGTTAAATGAATGAGAAATGCATTTCTACTGTACTTGAGCCATTATATGCTTTGGAAATGTGTTCAGCAGTTTATCTTACCCTATCTGAGGCAGACTGGTAGCAAAAATGGTCCCAAATCCTCACTCCTCCCTGGATCTCTTTTTTAAAATATAACTTTGCAATACCTGCCCATTTTGGCTGGGGTTTTCTGTCCCATCCCCTGACTCTGGGTTCAGCCATGGAACTAATTATGGTCATTAGATATTAGCTAATATAGCACAAGCAAATGCTTGAAAAAGTACCTGCACATTTTCACCTTCTGTCTCTTATTCCTCTGGCTCTGCCATAAGGATGAGCTCAGGCTAGCCTGCTAGAGGATGAGACACATGGAAAGGGCTGAGTTGGCATAGCTGTCTCAACCAAGATCAACAGAGCCATCCACCCAGCTTATTAACTCATAAGCAAAGATAAGGCTTTATTGTTACAGGTCACCGAAACCATTGTGGTTGTTTGTTACATATCATTGTGGTAATGAAACTGAGCAAGACCCTGTAGGGTCTTCTCAAGTACAAAAGCCCCTCCGTGTCCCCCATTGTTTGTTTGTAGAAAAAAGGCTCTAGTCTCCTCGGCCTTCCCCAAGTTCTAATCTGGACTTCAGGGTTTCTGTTCCATCAGATGCACGTGATAGTTGAAAGGTTTCCCGTATGAGGGACAGAAGAGACTCCATTATTTCAAGGCATGGTCTTCTCAAATCTCCAATGCTCTGTGCTGTGGGCAGATCTTTGTTTAAATTAGGGAACTGATTATAGTCACTCCCCCAAAGAGTTTACTTTCTCTGATTATTTTCTTCTTTTTTCTCTGTAAGTGAACCTTATCCTTCTTTAAATTATAAAACTCTGCCTGCCCATCAAATAGCCTTAGGCTATAAAAACCAGGAAAATTCATAATTAAGGTATATAGCATTTTAAAACCTACCAGAAATAATGATAAAAAAAGATATAGGCATCCAACCTATGAATTCAGCATAAAATTACATTAAGAAATGATCTCCTCCTAGTATCCAATCAAGGTGGCTTAGCAGACTGCAAAGATAATATCCCATACTGCAAAGCAGTGAATAAATAAATGGCCCTCCTCAAAACAACCATGTAATTTCTTCACAGGAAGCAGTACTGTTTTTAATTATTCACTCTTTAATTATTTTAGCAATATTTATATTTGAGAGACAGGGAGCGTATGGGAGGCAGGGAAGATGAAGAGATGTTTCTCACAGTTCACAGCTGGCCAGGAATGGCCACAGAGGCTTGAGAAGGTCAGGGCATACCTGGAGTTATCTGTCTCTGGTTTTTCAAATGGGCCTGAAAGGTTGAAGCAAAGGATAGGGTAAGCACAGGGAGATGGCAGCAGGGATGCATAAGGACAGCCATGCATACCAGGCTGGCATCAAGCTTCAGGAGACAGACCATTCACAAACAGTCTTGTTTTCACAAGTGCTAATGAGACCTTAGACACACCAGTTTCTGGACTTAACAGCAGTCCACAGTCTGCCCAGAAAAGCAAACACAGTTTAGTGGAGCAGAAAATGTGCTTGAGAAATCCACTTGTTTAATTTCAGTCTTTTTCTTATTATTTAATATGGAAAAATACATTTTATTTGGCCTCACTCTGAAAAAAAAAACACCGATCCTTTTACGGGAGCGAAATAAATGAAGATTCCTCTCTCAACCAGCCAAGCAGATGAAGTGACTACTCAATAAGCAGAAATGATACCTCAAGCCCTTAAATAACCATTTCCAATGCAAGCTCTGTTAGTTACTCTTGATTGCCTCTTTTTTTCCTAAGCAGCTCACTCTGCAGAAAATATTCCAAAAACATCAGAGTGCTAGAACTGAGTCCTGAGAGACATGACAACTAGATACGTGATTTGAGGAGAAAGACTAGGATTGTGGGTTCTCCACAATGGGAGTCCCAGAGTGGTCTTAGAGTTGAAGTTTCTGGAAAAATCCTTTTAACATAGCTTTAACTTCTGCCATCAAAGCTATAGCTGGGGTGAATCTACCATTTGCAGTGGGCAAGTGTTTCTAAACTCGCTAGACTTTTGTAGTCTTCAGACCGTATGCCTGTAGGCGGTCGCTTCGAGAGAGTTTGGAAGCTGCCTACAAGGGCACTTTGCTGAGGCTGGCAGATGCCTCTAGTCCCGGCTGGCTGAGCACCCAGATTACGTGCAGTGTGGAGACCGTAAGGTCAACTTCCTCCCTCCACCAGCAGGTTTGGCACCAGATAAATCCATTAATATTTCCCCTTGAAAGAAACAGGCTGGTCAAACACAGAGAGGACAGAGCTTCCACCACATTCTGTAACTGCTGTTGTAGACATTTTTAGCAAGTGGCCAAATACCAGTATTTAGGATTCCCACAATGGAGTCTCTATGTTAAAATATATATGCCAGATTCATTTTTCCATTCAGACAACCCCTTCTGGGTTCTTGTTTACAATATTCTAATGAAAGATTACTGGTGTTTAAAATGAGAGTTTTATTAGATCCCAATTCAGTCATATCCAATCAGAGCACTTTAGTTCCAATCCATTGTCCTTTTTACTTAGTCAAATAGACTGAATCTTAGACAGCAGCATTTGAACACCGAACAGTCACCTCTTCCAAAGTCATCTTCTTTTCACCACAGATTCTTCTCTGATTATTCACTCCACAAACACTTGGCAAAGGTTAGTCTGGGGAAGCTGCTGTGCCAGGCCTGGGGCCGTGACAGTAAACAAACACTGTTCCCACCCCACAGATATTACAGTCAAGCTGGGGAGACCCTGTACAAACCGCTTTTTTGCCATTCCAAAGAAAGTGGCCTTCTCCCTCCATCTTATGTGAAAGTGAGTACCCTACTTCTCTTTCTTATTAAAACCTTTTGATTAGGAAAGGCAAACATACTCACCAAAAATGTTGAAAAATATTAACATGTAGGAAAGAGAAAAGTAAAATCATACATAATGCTCTCGGAGATAACTGTTAAAACATTAGGGAGGCAATGTTCATAGCAGTACTATGCACAATAGCCAAGATATGGAAACAACCTAAATGACCATCGAAAGATGAATGGATAAAGAAAATGTATACACACACACAATGGAATACTACTCAGCTATAAAAAAATTAAACACTGCCATTTGCAGCAACAGGGATAGACCTAGAAATCTTCATACTAAGTGAAGTCAGAAAGAGAAAGACAAATACCATGTGATACCACTTATATGTGGAATCTAAAAATATGACACAAATGAATTTATCCACCAAACAAAAAGAGACTCACAGACATAGAGACTTGTGGTTGCCCAGGGGGATGGGTGGGGAGGGATGGGTTGGGAGCTGGGGACTATCAGATACAAACTACTTTATAGAAAATGGTTAAACAACAAGGTCCTACTTTCTAGCATAGTGAACTATATTCAATATCCTGTGATAAGCCATAATGGAAAAGAATATGAGAAAGAATATACACATATGTGTAACAATCACTTTGCTATAGAGTAGAAATTCACACAACACTGTAAATCAACTATCCTTCAATAAAATTTTTTAAAATTTAAAACATCAGAGAGGAATATATTTCCAGGCCTTTTTCAGTGCATTTGTGTGTGCCTGCGTGTTTCTGCAATTATGTACACTATTTTGTTAGGCTTACGGATTTGCAAAAAAGGTACAAGAGAATAAAGAAGAGAGAGAGAAACAGAAAGAAGCAGAGACAGATTTATATATTTTTATTTTATATTGGCGTAAACTTGGTCTACAGCATTGTGTTAGTTTTAGGTGTACAGTAAAGTGATTCAGTTATACATATACATGTATCAATTCTTTTCCAGATTCTTTCCCCACATGTTATAACAGAGTATTGAGTAATTTCCTGTGCTATACAGTAGGAATATTGATTATCTTGTTGATTATCTATTTTATATACAGTAATATGCATATGTTAATTCCAGCTTCTTAGTTGATCTTCCTTCCCATCACCGCCCGCCCCCCCCCACCTTATCCCTTTTGGTAACCATACGTTTATTTTATAAATTGAAACAAAGACAGTCTGACACAAAGAAACAGAGGCAGAGAAAGGGGGAGAGACACAAGGAAGGAAAGGCCCTTTTCCTTTAAATAGTTTAGGTCTCCTTCCTCACCGGAAGACTAACCAGTCTCAGGGTCTGCAGCCAGCCAAACTAATGAGCAAAAAAGCCTTTACGCTACTTCTCTTTCCATGCATGCTGTATCTATAAACTAACCCAATTCTGCTATATAAGTTCAAGTATAGCCACCCTGCCCTATGTTCAAGGTCACTGAAAATTTACACAGGACATATTAATAATAAAAAAGGATAAATTGGGAGCATAGAAATAATAGATACAAACTACACATAAAATAGATAAACCGCAAGGACTTACTGTATAGAACAGGGAACAATATTCAATATTTTGTAATAACCTATATGGGAAAATAATCTGAAAAAAATGCACATATTACATGTAAATGAATCACTTTGCTGTACACCTGGAATAACACAATATTGTATGAAAATTATATGTCAATTAAAAACCGTAAAAAGCATCACTATTTCCTGACTACTGGTTTAAGAAATATTTTTTAATATTTAAAGAACACAGGTTAAGCAGTACATAAAATACTTGGGAAATATTAATAATTTCTATCATGTATTTTTGATACCACTTTTTCCTGCCTTCTTTATGCTTATATTTGGTGTCTGATTAAATTGTCACACCATCTCTTTTGACATTAAAAGAGTTTATTTGGCAAAAAGGCAAATTCAGTTCAGTTCAGTGGCTTAGTTGTGTCCGACTCTTTGTGACCCCATGGACTACAACATGCCAGGCCTCCCTGTCCATCACCAACTCCCAGAGCTTGCTCAAACTCAAGTCCATTGAGTTGATGATGCCATTCAACCATCTCATCCCATGTCCTCCCCTTCTTCTCCCACCTTCAATCTTTCCCAGCATCAGGGTCTTTTCCAGTGAGTCAGTTCTTTGTATGAGGTAGCCAAAGTACTCAACTTTCAGCTTCAGCATCAGTCCTTCCAATGAATATTCAGGACTGATTTCCTTTAGGATGGATTGGTTGGATCTGCTTGCAGTCCAAGGGACTCTCAAGAGTCTTATCCAACACTACAGTTCAAAAGCATCAATTCTTCGGTGCTCAGCTTTCTTTATAGTCCAACTCTCACATGCATACATGACTACTGGAAAAACCATAGCTTTGACCATACAGACCTGTGTCAGTAAAGTAATCTCTCTGCTTCTTAATATGCTGTCTAGGTTGGTCATAGCTTCCAAAGAGCAAGCATCTTTTAATTTCATGGCTGCAGTCACTATCTGCAGTTATTTTGGAGCCCCCCAAAATTAAGTCTCTCACTGTTTCCATTGTCTCCCCATCTATGTGCCATTAAGTAATGGGACTGGATGCCAAGATCTTAGTTTTCTGAACGTTGAGTTTTAAGCCAACTTTTTCATGTTCTTTTACTTTCATCAAGAGGCTCTTTAGTTCTCCTTCACTTTCTGCCGTAAGGGTGGTATCATCTGCATATCTGAGGTTATTGATATTTCTCTTGGCAATCTTGATTCCAGCTTGTGCTACATCCAACCCGGCATTTCTTATGATGTACTCTGCTGCTGCTGCTGCTGCTGCTGCTAAGTTGCTTCAGTCGTGTCCAACTCTGTGCGACCCCATAGACTGTAGCCCAACAGGCTCCCCCGTCCCTGGGATTCTCCAGGCAAGAACACTGGAGTGGGTTGCCATTTCCTTCTCCAATGCATGAAAGTAAAAAGTGAAAGTGAAGTCTCTCAGTCGTGTCCGACTCTTAGCAACCCCATGAACTGCAGCCTCCCAGGCTCCTCCATTCATGGGATTCTCCAGGCAAGAGTACTGGAGTGGGTTGCCATTACCTTCTCCAATGTACTCTGCAGATAAGTTAAATAACCAGGGTGACAATAGACAGCTTTGATGTACTCCTTTCCTGATTTGGAACAAGTCTGTTGTTCCATGTCCAGTTCTAACTGTTGCTTCTTGACCTGCATACAGATTTCTCAGAAGGCAGGTCAGGAGGTCTGGTATTCCCATCTCTTTCAGAATTTTCCAGTTTGTTGTGATCCTCATAGTCTAAGGCTTTGGTGTCATCCATAAAGCAGAAGCAGATATTTTTCTGGAACTCTCTTGCTTTTTTGATGATCCAACGAATGTCAGACATGACTGAGCGACTTCACTTTTTTTCACTTGCATGCATTGGAGAAGGAAATGGCAACCCACTACAGTATTTTTGCCTGGAGAATCCCAGGGATGGAGGAGCCTGGTGGGCTGCCATCTATGGGGTCGCAGAGAGTCGGACACAACTGAAGCAACTTAGCAGCAGCAACAGATGTTGGCAATATGATCTCTGGTTCTTCTGCCTTTTCTAAATCCAGCTTGAAGCCTGGCTTGGAGAATTTTGAGCACTACTTTACTAGAGTGTGAGATGAGTGCAATTGTGTGGTAGTTTGAGCATTCTTGGCATTGCCTTTCTTTGGGATTGGAATGAAATCTGACATTTTCCAGTCCTGTGGCCACTGCTGAGTTTTCCAAATTTGCTAGCATATTGAGTGCAGCACTTTCACAGCATCATCTTTTAGGATTTGAAATAGCTCAACTGGATTCCATCACCTCTACTAACTTTCTTCATAGTGATGCTTCCTAAGGCCCACTTGACTTTCACATTCCAGGATGTCTGGCTCTAGGTGACTGATCACACCATCGTGGTTATCTGGGTCATGAAGATCTTTTTTGTATAGTTCTTCTGTGTATTCTTGCCACCTCTTCTTAATGTCTTCTGCTTCTGTTAAGTCTGTGCCATTTCTGTCCTTTATTGTGCACATCTTTGCATGAAATGTTCCCCTGGTATCTCTAATTTTCTTGAAGAGATCTCTAGTGTTTCCCATTCTATTGTTTTCCTCTATTTCTTTTTTTTTTTTTCTCTCTCTCTATTTCTTTACATTGATCACTGAGGAAGGCTTTCTTATCTCTCCTTGCTATTCTTTGGAACTCTGCATTCAAATGGGTATATCTTTCCTTTTCTCCTTTGCCTTTAGCTTCTCTTCTTTTCTCAGTTATTTATACAGCCTCCTCAGACAACCATTTTGCCTTTTTACATTTCTTTTTCTTGGCGATGGTCTTGATTACTGCCTCCTGTATAATGTCACAAACCTCCATCCATAGTTCTTCAGGCACTCTGTCTATCAGATCTAATCCTTTGAATCTATTTGTCATTTCCACTGTATATTTTCTTTGCAAAAAGGCAAAGAAAATGCCTATTAACAATCCAACCAAAGATTCTGGTCTAGTCCAAGGTCATCACTGAAAAAAAAGCAGACACTGTATTCAAAAGTTCTAGAGCAAATGGTTTTTGGTTAAAAATATACCCACGTGTCAGAACCAAGATATCAAAATACATGGGTCCTGTTTAAAACCATCTATGGTAACTGAATTTGTTTCTCTTTACATGGGGTTTTAATGTCATATGGAGAATGAGGTTTTCATTCTCATTAGAAAAAGGGAGCAAAGTCTTTGATGATCCCCATCAAGGGGTCCTCTGCCCCCCAGGATATCCTCCCAGAAAGCATTCCCTGTGTCCAGCAGAGGGTCTGACAACACCAGATTACTCTCGAAGCACAAGCAACCACCACCAGGGGTCTGGGCACCATCTGGGACCAGTGGGGCTGAGACGACGGAAGCATGTGGGTGACACTGCGGTCCAGTTCCCAGCAGTCACAAAGCCCATCGCTTCTGCAGAAAATGTGCTCACCCAACTGATTTCTGCCTCGTCATGGGGAAGGGAGAGCAGTCCAGTTACTAGTTTTTTGGTTAAGCATTACCCAAGGTGAACACACTGAGCCTCTGACGCATTTGCAGTCGCACACCATGCTCTATGATCACGTAAAAATCCTAAAACAGCTCTCAAAAGGCAATGTCTGCTGATGGGCTGTGTAAGACTTAAAACATGGCACTGAGAGGGCAGACAATTTTTTTAATGGTTCCTGGTGACTGGCTTTCGGATCCCCCTTATCTCTACCATCTGAAGACAGAGTGCCAGGGAAGGTGCTCCAGGCCCAGCTTCTTGGCCAATGAGCTGCATAAATCAACTAAAGAGCAGTGATTATAACAAGGGGAGGAAAGCCACTTGCCTCTCTGGTCCCCCTGCACCACCCTCAGCCCCATAACCTTGTCTTCATCTCAGGATAACACCAACTGGCCTTCCATCAGCCTCCCTGGAGGCCGGCCCTGGGAGGCTGGGAAGAAGGGAGGGTGGCTCAGCTTCTGATGGAGAGAAAGGGGGATAAGACTATTCCTCCCACCATCTACCTGTGCTCAGAAACCCAGAGCTTTCCCAGAATGTCAGAGTCTAATGTCATGCTAACATTTTTGAACTATAGATACAAAATCTGATAGATCATTTCTGCTAAGTCCGAAAAAAGAGCAAGAAGGTCTGAGCAATTCAGCAGCCTCCTGCCTCCAAAGTTCGCACGTAGCAGGGTATAGTCTGCATCTGCACTGTGGCTGCCTGCGTGGACTGGATCCTCTAAGCCCAGGAAGGTCTCCCACAGCCTAGGGCAGAGGAGGCCGGACAGCAGAAGAGGCGTGTGGAAAGAACAGTCTTACCAAAAGACCTCATTAGAAGGCAACATTTTCATATTTACTCCGCATACAGTTTTGCTAAAATTCACAGCTGCTGCTTATCATTTTTCTGACAAGAACACATTAAACAAAAATATATGCTGGGAGGGCAGGGTGCATAGCAAATAGCTTTTAATCATATTTAAATCAAATTTACCTAAACCTTGCAAATTTTAACTCTTCTTGTACTACAGCTGACAAGCATCATCACATGATTCACAGATGCAGCTGTTTTATTTTTTAAAAAGGAAAGTCTTCTTTGGCATGGAAACAGCACATGCTGGAAAGATTAAGCTCAGCTTCTGCACATCAGTCAAGCCCACAGACCAGTCTGAGGTGAAGGATGCAGCTTTGGGAAGTCATTCTCTTACCGGGATTTGTTTCCTTCGGCGCTTTCACTGCTCACCTCCGACGCTGCTGTAACGAACAAGCAAAAAAGCAGAATCGTGACAGCCACCTGACACCTCCGGCCCTCGGTGGCCACCAGGAACACTGGGGTCCAGGCAGTATTTTGCACTCACTCAGCTCCTGGCCAGAGGAGAATGGGCCTTACCTGCCATTATTTGACCTGACCAAAGGCGAGACTAGCCCTGAGGAAGTCCTGCTCCCGAGCTATAGAACTAGACGAGATGAGTGATTAATAATTCACTGGAACCCGAAGCGGATGGTAAGTGTGAGGTCAGAGTGAATAAAAGAAAGAAACGCTAAACAAAAAGGCCACGTTTCATTCATCAGAAAGCTCAGAGATGGGATGTTTTGTTCCACTGTTAAGAACCAGAGCCTCTGTTTCCACTCACGAGTTTTGGATGAAAAGAAACCAGGCTTGGATGTGAAAAAATTCCCAGGGGATGCTTGCAGAGAAAAGGCCCTCTGGATCCCGGTCACCCTGGTTCCTGCATGAGGCTGGAGAGGCCAGTTGATTCTGAGGAACCCATCAACACATTCTTCTCTGTCATATTAGTTCCATTCCTAGGAAATTTCCTTGTTGTTTTCAAAACAGTTTACTATTACAGGTGTGATGACCCAACTAATGCCATTCGCTGATTCTTCTACCCATGTGTCCTTCATTCATCAAACACTTAGGAAGCTACTCTCTGTGCCGAGCTCTGTACTGAAACCTGGAGCATCTCGGGACAGGCTTGTGTCTGTTGCTTTAAATGCCTGTGTGCGTTGGTGAACTCCACACAGTCATTTCCAGCCCAGACTTCTCCCCAGAACTCAGAATTCACAGAGCCAAGACCACACTTAGCATCTCTCCTAGAAATCTCTTGCCATCCAAGAGGCATCTGATTGGACCTTGTCCAGATCCAGACTTCAAACCCATTCCCCCCACAGCCTTGTCCATCCCCACTGAGGCACCTCCATTCTTTCTGTTACCTGCATTTTTCTTGGAGTCATCCATGCTTTCAGCGTGGATCAGTTAGAGTCCATTTGGGAACTAAAAACCAGAGCCGTGTTCTTGTTCTTGTTTTCACAGGGCTATGTGGCATGAGGGATCTTAGTTCCCAGACCAGGGATAGAACCCATTCCCCCTTGCAGTGGAAGCACAATCCTAACCACTGGACCACCCTGGAAGTCCCATCAGTTATTTTAACAGAGTTTAATATAAATCAATGTTAACCAGGTACTGGGGAACTGAAAAGGCAGAAGGTAGAAGAGGTCAGTGTAGGAAGCAGCCACCCACCCTCAACTGAGGGCACAGACAGAAGTGTTGGGTTCATCTGAACCCACAGTCTGTGAGGAGGGGCACACAGCTGGACCTCTGAGGCGGGAGCCATAGCCAGCAGATTCAGTGACCTCTGAGGGGCCCAGTGAAGTTGGCTCTGGGAGCATGAAGAAAAGTGAGAAACTGGAACCAGCTACCACTGTGGTGTCATTGACTCGAATGGACTCCACCCCGCACCAGCCTTCTAGCGTCCTCTGGCACCCCTTGTTAGCAGAGCTTAACATGGACCGTGCTGGCAAAAGCTGAAGGGCAGTCTGCAGGGAAACACGAACTTAATCAGCACAGACCACCTCTTTGGCTACTTAGCCTCTGTCACCTTAACACAAAGCTTCTTTCTCTCATACCCTACCCCCAACCTGCCACCAAATCCTCCCAGCTCTACCTGTCAAAAATCTCCATGACTTCACAGTTTCTCCTCACTGCACTGCCACTGTTCTGGTCTGAGCACCTCTGGGTCTCACCTGGAACATCACAATAGCCTCCCAAGCAGATTCTTTCACTTTCTCCAGAGTTAATTCTCCACACAGAAGCCATCATGATTGTATTAGTTAGCTGCTGCTGCTGCTAAGTCACTTCAGTCGTGTCCAACTCTGTGCAACCCCAGAGATGGCAGCCCACCAGGCTCCCCATCCCTGGGATTCTCCAGGCAAGAACACTGCTAGGGCTGCTGAAACAAACTGCCACAAACTTGGCATGTTGAAACAATAGAAATTTACTGTCTCAACAGTTTGGGAGGCCAGAACTCTGAAATCAAGGTGTCAGCGGGGTCCCTTACTTCGATAGACTCTTGAGGGAGAACGTGGATACCACATACCTCTCTCCTAGATCCTGGTGGTTGCTGGCCATCCTCGGTATCCTTTGGTCTAATAGACGTATCACCCCAATCTCTGCTTCTGTCTTCTCACTGCCTTCTTCTCTATGTCTCTGGATGCTTCTGTGTCTAATCCTCCTCTTATAAGGACACCAGCAATGGATTTGGGCCCGTCTTTCCATCCTACCCTGAGTAAGAGCTCCATTCCTACACGACCTGGATGCCCCACCGCTCTATTTCCCCTCTGACTGCTCTCACCTTCTTCCCCCCATAGAAGCTACTCTGTTCCTCAGCCTTCAATACTTTTCATCTATTTCATCTAGAGATTTAATTTGTATTTTTTAACTTGCAAGCTCCTATTTACCTTAAACATGTGTAATACAGTTATAATAGCTGTTCTTATGCCCTTGCCTAAAAATTCCAACATCTGTGTGAGTTCTAGTTGGATTCTGATTGTTGTTTCTCCTTATTACGGTCATATTTTCCTGCTTATTTGCATACCTGGTGATTTTTTTTATTGGATGCCAGTCATTATGCATTTTTATTGTTGGCTTTTGGGTATTTTTGTGTTGTAAATATTTTCGACTTCTTTCCCGGGATCAAAGAAAAAAGCTTTAATTTACTAGGAAATAGTTTGATTCTTTCTCACCTTTTTTTAAGGGTTTTTTTGTTTTTGTTTTTGTTTTTTTTGGTGGGAGCAAACCAGTCTTTAGTCTAAAGCTAATTATTTCTTACGCTGAGGCAATATACTTCTGAGTATTCTACCCTATGTTTCAAGAATTGTGGAGGTTTCCAGTCTGAGAGGTGGGAAGCGGCATTATTCTTGACCTTGTACAAACGATAGGTATAGTTCCTCACACACATGCATTGATGAGTGCTCTGTGAAATACTTACATGGAAGCCTTCACAGATCTCTGGAATTCTCTCTCTGCAGCTCTTTCTTCTCTAGTACTCTGTTTAATGAACTCTAGCTATCTTTTCCTCAGACTCTCAGCTCAACATCCCAATTCAGGTAGTCCAACAAGTTACACATGAATTTCCTTCTTTACACTGCTGCTGCTGCTGCTGCTAAGTCGCTTCAGTCGTGTCCCACTCTGTGCCACGCCATAGACGGCAGCCCACCAGGCTCCCCTGTCCCTGGGATTCTCCAGGCAAGAACACTGGAGTGGCTTGCCATTTCCTTCTCCAATGCGTGAAAGTGAAAGTGAAAGGGAAGTCGCTCAGTCGTGTCCCACTCCTAGCAACCCCATGGACTGCTCCAGGCTCCTCCATCCATGGGATTTTCCAGGCAAGAGTACTGGAGTGGGGTGCCATTGCCTTCTCCGCTTCTTTACACTACAGCCCATAAATGAAGTAAGGGAGATTGTAAGGTGTTTTCATTTGTTTCGCATTCCTTAGGAATCATTGTTCTTTGCTGCTTGACATTCAGTGTCTTGAAAATCACTGTTTCATATATTTGCCCACTTTTTTTTGGTGGTGGTGTTGGTTGTATCAGTAAATATGGTCCCTGTTACTCCATCTTAGCCAAAAGTGGAAGCTTCTGTCATCTCTTTAAGATTTTCAACTGCTGTGATTTCTTTTCTCATTCTCAAAAAATATTCACTTTCCTACTTTATTTTTTAAATTGGCATTGTGTATTCTTTTTCTTAAAGAGGGCCCCCATACTCAGATTCTTGAGGTAAACCACTTGGGGTGGAATTCTGCCTCCACCACTGACTACCATTGTGACCTTGACAAGCCTGTGTACTTGAGTTTCTTCACCTATAAAACTAGGATGATAAAAAGTTTCTTCATCTATAAAACCAGGATGTTAATAGGACCTGCTTCAGAGTGTTGAGTACTACAAAAGTTATCACATACAACACTTAGAAAGTAACCTAGAACACAGAAGCCACTCTATACATGTTAGTTATTACACTTATTTTTATTTAAATATTATCAATATATTGGAGAAGGAAATGGCAACCCCCTCCAGTGTTCTTGCCTGGAGAATCCCAGGGACGGGGGAGCCTGGTGGGCTGCCATCTATGGGGTCACACAGAGTCGGACACAACTGAAGCGACTTAGCAGCAGTATCAATATATAGGTGGTGCTATAATTTATGGACTAGCTATAGAGAGTGTGATGGCTTAGGATGGAATATAATATAATAGATGAGACTAGAGGAAGAGTAGGTCACAAAAGAAATAGCGTAACGGCCAGAGTGTGAGATAACCAAAACACTACACTGTAGTGTCCTAGGGAAAAAAGTAGGGCAACGTTCAAAAAGAGGAAGAGGTGAATATGGTCTAAGCCACTAGAAATCAAGATAAGGACTTAAACATGACCCCAGGTTTGGCGACATAGCAGTCATGCCTAACGGTGTAAAATGAGGATATGAACCGGACCCGCCATTTATGGTGGGCTTCCCTGGTGGCTCAGATGGTAAAGAATTCGCCCACAATGCAGAAGACCTGGGTTTGGAAGATCCCCTGGAGAAGGGAATGGCTACCCATGCCAATATTTTGGCCTAGACAATTCCATGCCTAAGGAGCCTGGTAGGCTACAGTCCATGGGATCACAGAGTGTCAGACACGACTGAGCGACTTTCACTTTGCCATATATGGTAACAATCAGCATTAAATGAGAATTTATCTAATGCCTTAGCACAGTACTTACCATATATTAAGTATTCAAAAAATTTAAGTTATTTAACACAACATTGTATAGCAACTACAACAAAAAATTTTTTTAAATATAAACTGATATAGAAAACCAAATACAAGATTTTTATATAAGAAAACAAAATGCAGAATTCTGTTTATATACAGGTGACCCTCGAGCAACATGGATTTGACCTGTGAAACACTTTTTTAAAGTTATTTTATTACTATAATTAGCAATATTATGTTTACTTTTTGCATCACTGGATCCAGGCCATGTCTGTCTCACTCTAGTTTATAAATGTCAGGGCAGTTTCAGATTCTGTTTCCACTCTCCTTGGTTCATTATCACCCATACCTCAAAGTATAACACTAGGGTACTTCCCTTTCTCTCTCTCTCTCTCTCTCTCTCTCTCTCTCTCTCTCTCTCTCTCACACACACACACACACACACACAGACTATCCTACAAAAAAGCCTTGCTTTTGTCCAAGGGCAGTCATTTCACCCTACCCTGATACTTCTGCCTATCTTTAAAATAGTGTAAACATCATCAATGGTTAGCACTCTCTGGATTCAAAAGCCAAGGCCAATTCTGGTTCAATCCTGAGTCTCATGCCCACACCCTGTTGGAGCTAGAAAAGATACCTGGGCCTCTCTGACTTTTTATATGAGAAGTAGAGCTCATTCTCCATCAAGATTCCCTCCACATAAGGAGAATGTATTCTCAGCATCCAAAAACCAGTGGCCACAGTGCCTACACCCAGCCAGTTCCAGGGGTCCAGAAAATACCCACCAAATCACAAAATTACATGGTTCTAGCAGATCAAACATCTTGAATTACATATCTAAACCTTTTTTTTTTTTTTAATTTGGGGAGGCAACACATCTGTTCAGTCCTTTGTTTGTAATCTCATGGATTCCAAGTGAAAAATTGGTCCTGTGGTTCTGATTCACTGCTGTATGAGTCACATTAGTGCCATTTGTAAAGGTCTGTGTGAAGTCCCAAATTACATCTTTCAAGATGAGAAGTATAACTTGTATCAAAAGGCAACTGATTTAAACCCTAAACACACCTGTGTTTAAAGATGCAACTGTGCTACCTGGGCTTCTCTGAACCTCCCACCATGAGTCATTCAAGATGACTAAGTGCTCCAATACTTGAAAGTTTAATTATTTGATCAAAAAATTTTAGAATTTTAGTAATATGAGACAAGAATCTTCTTAAGAAATATATTCCAACTTCCTAAACAAGATGTAGTTGTCACCAAATTGCAAGTCTGTGCCCAACACACAGTGAGGCCAAGCAATACCAAAACATCAGAGTATGGAACAAAGAAAGATTTGTTGCAGGGCCATGCAAGGAGACAGGTGGCTCATGACGAAAACCCCTGAACTTCCCAAAAGCTGCCAGCAAAGACCTTTTGTAGGAAAGGTGAGGTAGGGTTGTGCCATGGTTAGTTGTTGCAAACTTCTTGGTGTCAGGTCATGGTCAGGTCACAATCTTCCTGTAAATCTCTACCAAATGAATGCTATTCTCCGCTCTGACAAGAAAGGGCAAGGTCCCAAGGCACAACTTTTCCCCTCTAAGTCCAGGTCCTGACTAAGAAGAGGCAGATCTCAATTGACAGCTCCCTCAGGGCCAGATCCCCAGACCCTGCCCAGCTGTCATTGCTGAGGCAGCCAGGCACCCAGGACCTAACTGGCCCTGAGACTCCTCAGGCTGCCCAAACGGTGGTGCAGGGTGGGTAGCAGGTCCCACAGACTGACCCAGGCAGATGGTCCAGTATGTTGCAGAGACAGGGATGGGGAAGAGGTTCACCGCTGCCTCAACACCCGGACCTGGCCAGTGCGTGGCCCTGAGGAGGCCTCCTGAGCCCTGCGGGGCACAGCCCCAGCCTGTTCCCTGGGCCCCTCCAGCTCACCTGCTGGCCCAAGGCCCGGTGAGCTGGAGGCCCCAGGGAGAAGGCCAGGATCTGCCTCATAACTCATTCTCCACCGGACGACCACCACTCCCCAACCATTGGCTGCATCCCGCACTAATGTCACTCAGTGACGGCTGGGAGCTTGTGGGAGGGGCCCACTGCACTGCCAGCCAATGGCTGAGTGGGACCTGTTGCTTAATAATAGAGGGCGGAGTAATGGCACACAGCAATAGCTACGTGCTCTGTTACATCACGAACATAATTTTACCTTCTTTAGAGTCACTCATAAAAACATCAATAAATGGTCCAGTCTAAAGTAGATTTAAGATTCTAAGGGTTCTTTAACTTTACGCTAAGTGGATCTAGATAGATAGTTTTGAATTGTTTGGATTCTTATAGTAGTTTTTCTGGCTCCTTTATTGTTGACACTCATTTCCTGTTATTATCATTTTACCTATGTATAGTAGTTTCTTCCACATTTAACTATCTGTTGCTTTTTATACCTGACAGCTAAGACAACTTATGAGAATTACTTTATAAAGTTCATGTAAATGGATTCAGAATGGGGCCCTGAGAGATTTCACATATGAGTAATCTATACTTGCTCTGACACACTTTTTTGAAAATAGGTACAGTATAAATAAATCAATGGAACATCTTGCGACATCGACTTTGGAACCTCAGATGTTTTATTGGCTTGCTTTGTTCTTCTTACTTTGTGATTCTTGGCCAAGTCCTGTATTGGTGAAGGTGACCTGTGGTAGATTTCCACCATGGAGACTAGGCTTCAGGTATGCTTCCTTCTGTCTAGTCTTGGGCATCAGCTTGGTTAGAAACATAACCAGTCACTTGGATAATCAAGTAATTGAAATATCTCCCAGAAAAGCTTGTCAGTTGTTATGATCAGAGACAGAAAGGCCAGACACAGTCAAAAGGTTATTTCACAATGATTTCCTCATTCCTTACAAAGAATTATAAAAGCACGTGGTCTTGCCCCAGCCTTAGGTTTCAACTGGAAGAAGAACCTTTGTCCTCCTAGGTTTGTCTTCAAGTGAGCCAATTCCCCACTGGGAACATGCAACTGTCACACACCACACTCTTATCCTGCAGAAATGGCTCCCAAGGGGCTTCTTTCATGGCACCTCTCCCTGCTGCATACCACCCAGCCTCAGAATTTCTCTGTGCCCAGAGAAACCCCTACCCAACCCTTCAGTATCATCCTAGGGAGCATTTTCAATGGGTGAGTGAGTTTCCAATCATTTCATTCCTTAAACAGCAGAAATCTCAACTGTTCCCAGGAGTCTGTGCAATGGCTCAGAGAAGGGCCCTACTGCTTCCATTCCCCCCAGATATTCAGTCACAAGATAGCCGTTCATCCCTCAGCACCCCCTCTAGTCTATGGGGGATTCCCCAGGGTGGCTGGGATTCCTGTCCCTGGAACCCGTATCTCAAGTTCCCACTCTCTGCTCCCTAGAGAGATTGGCTCATGAGCTTTTTTCCAGGCTTTTCTCTCTGGGCAGCTTCTGGCTCACTTGACCTATTTTCCAAAAGCTCAAGACAGAGGGCATAGAAAGGCATTGAAACACTCTGGGTGCTGTGCTGTTTCCCGGTTACAAAACCTGCCTGCAAAGCAAATTACACCTTTTAGCAGCCCCACACCTCACAGACTTAATGGTTGATTCAAATGAATGATCAGCTTGTGTTTCTTTCCTTTCTCTGGAGTAAGAGGAAAAAAATTATTTTCTTTCAGTAGATTCTGTATTTATAAATATCATTAGAGGTTAAACATTTTCTTAATGACAGGAAAAGTCAAGATTTCCTCTATTCACCCAACCAGGACAGAGCTACTTCTCCTTTCATTGTTAAAGAGTTTCCTCCCCTCTCCAACTCCAGCTCAGTGCCCTGGATCTCTAGGTATATGGTAGTCACTCAGGAACTATTCATTCAGAGAATGAATGGATGGATTAATGGACAGATGGAAAAGTGTCTTTGCATCATCATCCACCTGGGTGCCTCCCCAGCTGGAGGGAGAACCTTCACACTGCTTCCTGGCAGCTCTTCTTCAGGGACCCACTAATCAAATGGGCCCCTCTTAAGCGTGTTTGGAGATCACACAATAGAATTTAATAATGAAGACTATTATTTACTTCTTTGTTTTGCAGAGAGCTGAATGAAAACCTGACCTCCCTGGGCCCTGGTAGAATTTCTCCATGAATGGTTAGACGGTTTTGCGTTTCCAGCACGTTGGCATCCACTTGGTCCTGGAATGGCTGTGCATAGCTGGGGGCCAAATGAGTTCAAATGACTCCTCCAGGGCTCTTCTTTGTTATGAGGCTGTTGGATTTGTGGTCTTTTTAGAAGCCTTGGCAGCTGCTAGCCGGCTCTAGAAGCCATCTTTCCTCAGATGGTCCAGGATGCCACTCCCAACTGTGAACTCCACAAAAACAGGATCCTGGGCTACTGACCCCAGAGTGTGGGAGGACAGGGGCTCAGTTTTACAAAACCAGGCCAAACTTCACTATTATGGCTCAGTGATTGTAACTTCCCTGATCTCCCAGCCCCTCCAGTCCATTTTTCCTTTTCCTAGTTCTGGAGGCAGTTTTCCCCTCGCCACAGATTCCCTAATTAACAATTCTTTCCTTTTTTTCTCTGCTGCAGTTCTATCCACAGCTTCCTACTCACAGCATTAAAGGCCACAGATTTGATCCCGCTTCTGATACGGTGTGCCTAAGAGGGCTTTGAGCCAAGAGAAGATGGGTTTATGGTCACAAGAGGCAGGAGGAGCATCCCTGGGATGAAAAGGGGTCACACCTGTAACTCACAGAGAAGTCCCCTCACAATAGCTGCTGTTGGAATATTAATTACATAGTCTTAAAGTGACTCCCCACACATTGCTTATTAGTGGCAAGGGGAAAAAGACCCAGAAAGCAGCCAGGATAAAGAAACTGTACAACACCTTGACCAGGTCCAACTTAATATCATCTGTGTGGGGAAGATCACATCTTCATGCAGCTCCAAATACCTGGACAGGACTCACATCGCTGGGCAGTAATTGGGCTGAGGTCGCAAAACCTCAGTCTAACCAGCATGAAACACATACAAGCATGCATACAAGGAGAAACATGCCCTCGAAACAAAATGGTGTGGGGTGCTCACTTTGGCAGCAAATACACTAAAATTGAAACAATATGAAAAAAGATCAACACTGCCCCTGCACAAAGATGACACACAGATAACTGAAGAAAAAAAAAATGTGCATGTGATGGGAAAGTGGGGATTGACATCATGAAAGCCAAATTAAAGGAGGTAAAAGGCAGGACAACAAAATCCAAGACCTGACTTTGCACTGGATCCTGTACTGGAAGGGGGGATTCTTGGAAAGACACTGATAAGTCACCTAACAAAATTGATATACGGGAGGGAAATTAGATAAGTGTACTTTGCCAAGTATTATTGTTATGTTGTAGAACACTGTCATTCTTAGGAAATTCACACTCAGGGGTAAAGGGCCATGAAGCTGGTAACTTATTTTCAAACTGCTAAGAAAAAAATATATTATTATAATAGATATAGAGATGCATATTATCTACATGTTATATATAATTTTTTTTCTTAACCATTATACATGTATATATGTGTGTGTGCACATACATATGAGCTTCCCTTGTGGCTCAGCTGGTAAAGAATCCACCTACAATGCAGGAGCCCTGGGTTCGATCCCTGGGTTGGGAAAATCCCTTGGAGAAAGGAAAGACTACCCACTCCAGTATTCTCGCCTGGAGAATTCCATAGACTGTATAGTCCATGGAGTCACAGAGTTGGACACGACTGAGCGACTTTCACTTTCTTTCATATACATATATATATGGAATGGGGAGAAACACGCAAATAATAAAGCAAGTGGAGTACAATGATGACAATACAGGTGCTCTTGTATTATTTTTCTATTTTTGCATCCTTTTTTGTAAGTTTGAAATTATTCCCAAACAAAAAGCTCAAAAATACAGCTGCTGTACTTCTGATTCTTAATATTCTTCGGGTCTGAGCCCTCTGAATGAGAAAAAATAGGACATGAGGTAACTCTGTGTGAAGCCATTTAGGCTTATAGATAGAGGCTCCTAAGCTGGGGAGCATTGGAATTTACCTATAATTCTGAAGCGAGTGTTTGATGATGGCTACCACTTTGAAGGACAGGGGGCCACTATGAGGAAAAGCATCAAAATCAACACAGGAAGACACAACCTCATCCCAGTCCAGTTCAGAAAATAAACAATGTCCTGCAGTCATGATCAGCGAAAACACAGATTAATTTTAAATTCCGTTTGGGGAGCCAAAAAGTAGAGATGAGCATAGCACAGAGACTGAGTGTGGCTTGGGCACCTAGGGGACTACCAGCTGTGATTCCCGAGGCACGTTCCTCTGCCCCGTGCCCCCCCACACCCACTGCTCAGGCTCAGTTTTCTTCTCTGTAGAGCAAGAGTCCTCAAAGGCTTGTTACATGGTACAAGCGAGGCTGCTACTGCTGCTGCTGTTGCTAAGTCGCTTCAGTCGTGTCCGACTGTGCGACCCCATAGACGGCAGCCCACCAGGCTCCCCGTCTCTGGCAGTACAGGCCAAATGCTAGGCATGTGGAAGCTCAAGTGCAGTCAGAGAGCAGCAACCACGAGGTAGTAGTGTTATAAGGAGGTTTTCTCCCCTGACTCTGTAACGCTGCCAGCTGCAGTTATTAATACAAAGGCTCCACTGAGTCAGAGCACAGGGCCGGGGTGGGCGGTTGGGGGCAGGGGGTTGCTGTGGTCCTAGAGACATGGGTTCTGCAGGGTGGGAAGGGTCCCTCAGCGGGAGAAAGCTCATCAAGAGAGCTCCTAAACCCATGGCATTTGCTCCGAGGGGCTTCCAGGACTAAAGCCACAGTCTGCTCAGGGCTTTGTCCATTGTTTGATGAGGACGTGACCCACACGTGCTTTATTTGATCAAAGTGCTGTGCAGGGTAGACGATTTTTACCATCAAAACCTAATCTCTACTCAGAGAAATAACCAATTCCTCCATTTAGGTCAAACTTTTTGGCCTCCAAAAATTCTTCAAAAAGTAAAACATGCCTTTAAGGAATTGACTTCCCTCTAAGAAATCTGGAAGGTATGAAAAAAGCAGAGTCGGGGTGGGAGAGAGGGCAACACCTCTGTCCTTGCATCCTGGTCATCACCCAGCCTGGTTCTGTCACCCACCTTTCTGGAGGTGCCTGATAGCCTCTCTGTTACCATTTCAGAGACATTCACCTGAGCCACATGTGGATTCTGATTTGGGCCCTAAATTCTTGGTGCCTGGCCATCATTTGCCTGTTGGGAGCTGGTTCTTTAACTTGATAAAGCAAAGTCCACTCACACAGCACCTCCAACTCTTTCATGCCCCAGCTATCTACTGACTTTGTACTGGGTGCCAGGTCCTGGATTCAACACTACAGTGTGGATGTGAATGAGCCACCATCCCTGCCCAGCAGAGCTTGGCATCCAGCCAGTCAGGTGAACATGATGACCGAGGCAGGGGAGCACCATGGTTCCAACACCACTTTTTCTCAACCCCACTCCAATGCAGAATCCGTGAGTAGTAGATTGAAGACACAGCATCCAGGCCCAAAACTCCAGACCTACCAAATCAGTCTCCAGGGTAAGGCCTTGAAATCAGCACTTTAATAATGGAATATTAGACATTCCAATTCTGAGGGGTTGATGAAAGGCACAGGGCCATTGGGGGTCTATCTGTGCGGGGTTCCAAAAAGGAGCCCACAGGACTGAAGGAGGATCAATAAACTAGCACAGTCTCTGAAAGTTCTTTAAGAAACAGGCAGCCTGGAGATCTGGGAACATAAGAGAGGGCGAGGGGGATTCACCCCACCCCAGCACTGTGACTGCTAGGAGACCCCTGGGTAGAAGTGACAGAGGCCATCACACACAGGAATGGAGGGGCAGGAGCAGAAGTCTGGGCAATTTGGGGCCAATGGCACTGCCCTCCAGCATCAGGAGAGGAAGAAGCAGCCTAGGTCAGTGCTCTGTGTGCGGCATGACAGTACTGCGAGTGGGAGCCCTCTGAACACATCTGAAGGAAACTGCAAGGAGTGGGAGTCAGGTGAGCTGTCTGCACCGAAGCTGCCAATGTCTCTGAGAGTTGTCTACTCTCACAGAGAGGAACCTTTCTGGCATTTCTGAAGTGTTAGGCACCAAGGCTGCTGCAGACTTCCTGACCTAGAGTTTGATTGTAGCCTCTTCCCCCAAGGACTCTGTTACAGGGTCACATGCTGTGTGCTTCTATATATGGGTCTCAGAAGCACCACTAGTGAGACAAGTCCAAATGCCTAGGTGAGTACATATTTAGACTCAAGCCAAGCCATCTACACCAGCTTCAACATTGGCCTCATAGTGTACACTTGATTAATGGATTCTATCCCTAAGATATCACATGGTTACAACTACATCATCCTGGCTCTTCACAGTCAACCTCCAACAATCCCAATTCAATGCTGCTTTTCTTTTTTTTCTAACCTCTGGACTGGCTTATGAAAACTGCTGCTGCTGCTGCTGCTGCTAAGTTGTGTCAGTTGTGTCCAACTCTGTGCAACCCCATAGACGGCAGCCCACCAGCCTCCTCTGTCCCTGGGATTCTCCAGGCAAGAACACTGGAGTGGGTTGCATTTCCTTCTCCAATGCATGAAAGAGAAGTGAAAGTGAAGTCGCTCAGTCATGTCCAACTCTTCACGGCGCCCTGGACTGCAGCCTACCAGGCTCCTCCATCCATGGAATTTCCCAAGCAAGAGTACTGGAGTAGGGTGCCATTGCCTTCTCCGCTTATGGAAACTACATTCATTTAATCCATGGGATCCCAGCTCTGCCACCAACTCACTGTGTGACTTTGGGAAAGTTACCTACCTGCTTTGAGTTCCGGCTGCTTCTTCTATTAAACTTGGATAACAACATGTGTATCATAGTGTTGCTTAATCACTTTCACTCCCTTTCCACTTCTCCAGAGTTGTGTGTCATCAGTAATAGACCCATGATTTGCCATTTGAAAAGACACATTTATAATCAGTCATTTTGTTCATATTTTCATATATTGATCTCAGTTTGAACATTTAGTTAATAGAAAAGACACAGCAGGAAATCCTCCAGAGATAAATGGGTGGTAGGTTTTAAAGTGACTCTAGGCCTTCTGGAATGGATGGCAGACAATTAGCCTGCCTCTTGCCTGAAAAATCAAAATAATTACTGGTGAGGCTTGCTTAATGGGGTCTTTTGTGAACTCCCTCCCTAAATGAGAAATCTTTAACTTTTCACAAAAACTCAATCTCATTTGTGCTGCTGATTCCTAATATTTCTAAATAAATACTTGGCCTCTGGGCTTTTGTAATCAAATAACCCAAATCAAACCAAGCTGCTCTGCCAGGGGAATAATTAATTTTGTGTGAATCTACTGGAAGAAATGTCTACTATCAGTTTGGAATCACCACAGGCACTCTGAGGCAAGTTTTGCGGACCTGGGCTAAGAAGTGAGTTTATTCCATTTGGGCTGAAATGGCTTGTTGAGATGTTCAAACAGTGAACACTGACATGTTTCAGAACCCACAGTGTGCAAGAAGCTGGCTGTCCCCCTGACCCCAAGTCGATCATCACACACAGACAGGTTCGGGGCTCTGTGTCTAAGGCAGAGGAGACAAAGTCTATGAAAGCCAGTTACCTGCCCTGCATCAACCTAGAAAGTGAGAGTGAAGTCCCTCATTCGTGTCCTACTCTGTGACCCCATGGACTATAGCCCACCAGGCTCCTCCATCCATGGAATTTTCTAGGCAAGAGTAGTGGAGTGGGTTGCCATTTCCTTCTCCAGGTTCATCAACCTAGAAAGGAGGCCAAAGAGCCTCAGAAGGTAGAGGAGTTGGAAGTGTGGGGCACTTTTGCAATAACAGGGTCATCAACCAGCTGGAGGTGATCTGAAGACAAAAGAACTTGACATAGAGATACATAGAAATGCTGAGGGGGAGATGCAAGTCAGAGCTTGGCAGAAGTCTGGAGAGGACCCCAAAAGTGCCCCAGAGCTGAGATGTGACCTACACAAAGACTGGAGGGCCCCACTCCAGGAGAATCTCCAGTGACCTTGGCAGGGATAGCAGAGTCTGCTATCCTCTGGGTCCACCCTTCATAGTTCTTCCCTGTCAAGGATTCTTACCCAACAACCCTTGAAATACAAGGTCAGAGTGGAACTTCGGAATTCTGGGCAGCTTCAGATTCCGTTTATAATATTAAATTACTTAGCTGACCCCAAGCTCTTGCTCTATTTTTACCAGCTTCATTGGTTCTTTTCAGAAACTTCAAGTAGGATGGTTGTCCGCCCATAGCTGCTTGGGATATTCTGGATCCTCAATCTATCCCCTGGGATGGAAAACATCCTTCTTTTTGGTTTAATAAAGGTGTCATCCCATTTTTTATAAAAAAGAAAAAAAATGGTAGATTTCAGGAAGATAAAACAAAGAGGGACAGAATGGTGTCAAGACATAGGTTTCACTGTAAATCCCAGTTTCTTGCCCTCTCCTCTACTCCTTCGCTTGGTCTAGAATAACCTGACCAAAACCATCTTTCAATTCTTTAGCATGTCCATTCTCCAGTTTCACTCTTAGCACACATATCTCCCCTCCAGGAAATAAGCTTGGACAAGGACCCCAGTCACCAGTGTAAGATTATGTAAGTCATTAAAGGTCTGCCTCTAGACAGAGCAAGGAAGACTCTCATTCCCCAGTGACCATGGTTCTCCAGCTATGGTATGCATATGGACAACTTGGGGAACTCATTAAAAATGCATCTTCCAAGGCCTTTCTTTCAGGTTAGGTAGGTCTTGGGTGGGTCTCAGGAATATGTATTTTTTAAATTCTAGAATTAAATCACTCTGGATAATTCTGATTCAGGTATAAAGAAGACATGTTTGAAAGCCTGTTTTAAGGCTGCTGCTGCTGCTAAGTCACTTCAGTCGTGTCCGACTCTATGCCACCCCATAGACGGTAGCCCACCAGGCTCCCCCGTCCCTGGGATTCTCCAGGCAAGAACACTGGAGTGGGTTGCCATTTCCTTCTCCAATGCATGAAAGTGAAAAGTGAAAGGGAAGTCACTCAGTTGCGTCCGACTCTTTGTGACCCCAGGGACTGCAGCCCACCAGGTTCCTCCGTCCATGGGATTTTCCAGGCAAGAGTACTGGAGTGGGTTGCCATTGCCTTCTCCACTTTTAAGACCACTTCAGCATAATGTCAGTGAACTTAGAGAAGAGGTACCAACTACTAAGAGGAGTAAAGGATCATTTCCCTCCACTTCTTTGGGCCAAAAAGCAGTGATTCCCAGGATCTAGACCCTCAAGAGCCCACCTGGTCCAATCCTCCCTCTCCAAGACGGCCCTCTGTGACCTCTGTTACCCACAACAGCTGTTGTCTCCCTTTAAGGATCACAAAAGAGCAAGATTCCACGGCCTCCCAGGCAAAGACACTCCAGTGTTTAATCGCCCTTCAGTTCAATTCTTTACATTTAATCAATTCTGTCATTGAAGCAAGACTCATCAACTCTTGCTCTATTCTCTGTGGAGAACCAGTTAGTGTACAACTTCCAACCCTTCATTGAATCACAGAGTTTTGAAGCTCAAGAAACTGCAGATATTATCTGGCACCACCCTTTTATGCTACCTATGAGAATGCTTGTTCAAAAACATGAATACATTCAATGGGTTTTAGTTTCCAGTCCCTCAAACATTGAAAGGAAGTAGATAGCTTTACTAGTCCCCAATACTCTGCATTTTCTATCCTACTGTATTGCCTTAATTTGGGGATAGAAGCATCCTCTTTGCCTTTTCTGTTTCCGACACACAAATTCCTTCATTGTTTAAAAAAAAAAATGTATTTTCCATTCTTCTGATCATTTTAGCCATTTGTCTTCAGATTTTTCTTTGTTGCAAGTAGGGTTACCTGATATAGCAAATAAGACAGGATAACTAGTTAAATTTGAATTTCAGATAAATAACTAATTATTGTTGTTCAGTCACCAATCATGTCTGATTCTGCGACCCCATGGACAGCAGCACACCAGACTTCCCTGTCCTTCACCATCTCCCGGAGTTTGCTCAAACTCATGTCCATCGAGTCAGTGATGCCATCCAACCATCTTGTCCTCCTCTGTCGTGCCCTTCTCCTCCTGCCTTCAATCTTTCCCAGCTCTAAAATCACTTGAGCTCTAAACAGCTAATAATTTTTTAGTAAACATACTCCATGCACTACTTGAGATATGTTTACACTAAAAAGGTTGTTTATCTAATACTCAGTTTTTACAGAGATTCCAGTATCTGGCAACTCTCATTCAAACATCCTAGACATACATGAATTAAAACCAGACACAGAACTCTTCCTATCTTTAGCAATTCACCATAGTCACTAAGGACACTCCCACCTCCTGGTGTTTCCGTTTGAAGTTCCCCCTGCTAGAGTGGCCCTGATGGTTGTATCCAAATTCTGTGACCCCATGGACTGTGGAGCCTGCCTGACTCCTCTGTCCATGGGATTCTCCAGGCAAGAATACTGGAGTGGGTTGCCATTTCCTTCTCCAGCCTGCTAGAGTGTTCTTTTCCAAATATCTGTGTGGTTTGATCCCCCACTTCAGAACACTGTTCGAATTTCTACTTATCAAAGAAGTGTGTTACCTGGCCATCTTACAGAAACCTCAGCATCACTTTTCAACCTTCTTCTGATTCACTTTTATCCCCTGACAAAGTATATATTTATACTTTGTTAAATGCATCTACTTATATAGTTTTCATCTCCTCCCTTAAAGTAGAATATGAACTCCATGACAGCAGGCACTTGGTTTTATTCACTGTTATTCCCTTAACAGTTTTCCCTGGTGGCTCAGACAGTAAAGAACCTGCTTGCAATGCCCGAGACCTGGGTTTGATCCTTGGGTCAGGAAGACCCCTGGAGAAGGGAAGGGCTACCCACTCCAGGATTCTTGGCTGGAGAACTCTATGAGGAGAGGAGCCTGTCACTCTACAGTGCATGGGGTCATAAAGAGTCAGACACGGTTGAGTGACTAACACACACACACACACACACATACACACACACACACATACTCTTAACAGGTAGAACAGTGCCTCACACACAAAAGGTCTATGTATTAGCTATTTAACACTGCATTTAAAAGTGCCCCAAAGTTTACTGGCTTAAACAATAATCATTTATTATCTCTTACTGTTCCTGAGGTCAGGAACTTGGGAGTTGCTTGGCTAAGTGGTTCTGGCCAAGAGTCTCTCATGAAGTCATGATCAGATGTTGGCTAAAGCTAAAGATATCTGAAGACTTGTTTGGGGCTAGTGAATCCACTGCCAATGTGGCTCATTCATGTAGCTGGAAGATCATGCTGGCTCTTGGCAGGAGGGTTCAATTCCTGTCCATGCCAGCCTCTTCACAGGGTTACTATGGTGCCTGTGTGAGGAGGCTGTCACACACTTCCTTCATATTCTATTAGTCAACATAGGAAGAGACCTATATTTGTTTTCTATTGCTGCATAACAGATCACCACAAAAGTAGCAGCTTCAAATCACACAAATCTGTTATCTCACAGTTTTATAAGTCTTAGAGTCTCACAAGATTGAAAACAGAAACATATATGCACAAAGAGAAAACAAATGCTAAAATTACAGACATAAATCTAAATATAATAATTAAATGTAAATGGTCTGAATATGCCAGTTAAAAAATATGTTATCCAAATGAATTTTTTAAATGCCCCAACTATATACTGTACCCAAGAAAGTAACTTCAAAGTAAAAGGATGAAACAAGATCTACCATGCACACATTTTCAAAAAAGAAAAAAAAAAACTGAGTGGGTTATATTAATTGTAGACAAGGTAAACTTCAGAACAAATAAAATGACCAGGCACAAAGAGGTACATTGTGTAGTGATACAATGATCATTCACCAAGAAGACAATTCTAAGCGTGTTTGCACCAGGCAATAGAGCTTCAAACATGAAGCAAAACCTAAAGAACTGAAAAAAGAAATGTATAAATCCACAATTGTAGCTGGAGACTTGACCATCCTCAGTTTTTGACTGAAGTAGTACACAGAAAATCAACAAGATCATGGAATCGCTGGTTTGACCAATCACCAGTGGTGACTGAACAGCACCACTGGCCACTGACATCTAACTGACGTTCACAGAATTCTCCCACAACAACAGCAGAATGTGTGGTTTTTTCAAGTACATACAGATCATTTACCTGATAGACCATATACTGGGTCATAAAGGAAATCTTAACAAATTTAAAAGAATTGATACAATATATGCTGTTTGACAATAATGTCATTAAACTAGAAGTCAATAACAGAAAGAAAAACCAGGAAAATCTCCAAACATTAAGTATTTACATTAGAGAAAAAGTCAAGTCAATAATCTAAATAAAGCTTCCACTTTAATAAACTAGAAAAAGAGGAGGAAAATAAACCAAAAGAAACAGAAGGAAGAAAATAATAAAAAATAGAAATAAAATGGAAATCAGGAAAAGAATAGGGGGGAAAAATCACAAAACCAAAAGATAGTTCTTTGAAAATAACAATAAAATTTCTGCACATCTTGAAAGACTGAAAAAAAGATAAAAGACACAAATTCCCAATATCAGGAATGAGGGTATATCACTATAGAGTCAATAATGCATGGATAGGATAATGAGTGAATACTATGAAAATCTCAGTGCTCAAAAATTTTAAAAATTAGATAAAATGAACCAATTAAAAAAAAACTATCAAAACTCATCCCAAATGAAATAAATAACCTATGTAATCTTAAAACAAATAAATTCAATCCATGGTTTAAATGTTCTGAAAAAGAAATTCCCAGGCCCAGACTGTTTCGCTGGTAAATTCCAGCAAATACTTAAAGAATATACACAAACGCTACACAATGTTGTTCCAGAAAACAGAAGAGGAAGGAATACTTTCCAACTTACTTTATGACACGAGAGCTACCTGATACCAAAACCCAACAACAGTACAAGAAGAGTGGAGACTAACACATCTCATAAACATACATGCAAAATCTTCAGTGAACTATTAGATAATCAAATTCAGCAATATAAAAAAATAATAATGTTAATACACCATCACCAAATGGGATTTATCCTAGAAATAAAAGACTGGCATTAATAATCAAAAATCAATCACTGCAATCCACTCTATCAACATTCATAAAGCAGTACCATTTGAGGCAGAAAAGGAATGTAACAAAATTTTACATCTATTCACTATTAAAACTTTTAGCAGACTAGAAAGAGAAAGGAACTTCTAAAGGATCTCTACAAAAAAAGACCTCTGCCTAATATCATACCTAGTGGTGAAGGCTGAATTCTCTCCCCTTAGATCAAGAACAAGGGAAAGTTAAGGATGTCTGCTCTTATCATTCCTTTTTTTAAAAATATAAATTTATTTATTTTAATTGTAGGCTAATTACTTTACAATATTGTATTGGTTTTGCCATACATTGACATGAATCAGCCATGGGTGTACATGTGTTCCCCATCCTGAACCCCCCTCCCACCTCCCTTCCCATCCCATCCCTCTGGGTCATCCCAGTGCACCAGCCCCAAGCACCCTGTATTGTGCATTGAACCTAGACTGGTGATTCGTTTCACATATGATAATATACATGTGTCAATGCCATTCTCCCAAATCATCCCACCCTCTCCCTCTCCCACAGAGTCCAAAAGACTGTTCTATACATCTGTGTCTCTTTTGCTGTCTCGCATACAGGGATATCGTTACCATATTTCTAAATTCCATATATATGCATTAGTATACTGTATTGGTGTTTTTCTTTCTGGCTTACTTCACTCTGTATAATAGGCTCCAGTTTCACCCACCTCATTAGAACCGATTCAAATGTATTCTTTTTAATGACTGAGTAATACTCCATTGTGTATATGTACCACAGCTTTCTTATCCATTCGTCTGCTGATGGACATCTAGGTTGCTTCCATGTCCTGGCTATTATAAACAGTGCTGCAATGAACATTGGGGTACACGTGTCTCTTTCAATTCTGGTTTTCTCAGTATTCCCAGCAGTGGGATTGCTGGGTCATATGGCAGTTCTACTTCCAGTTTTTTAAGGAATCTCCACACTGTTCTCCATAGTGGCTGTACTAGCTTGCATTCCCACCAACAGTGTAAGAGGGTTCCCTTTTCTCCACACCCTCTCCAGCATTTATTGCTTGTAGACTTTTGGATCGCAGCCATTCTGACTGGCATGAAATGGTACCTCATTGTGGTTTTGATTTGCATTTCTCTGATAATGAGTGATGTTGAGCATCTTTTCATGTGTTTGTTAGCCATCTGTATGTCTTCTTTGGAGAAATGTCTATTTAGTTCTTTGGCCCATTTTTTGATTGAGTCATTTATTTTTCTGGAATTGAGCTGCAGGAGTTGCTTGTATATTTTTGAGATTAGTTGTTTGTCAGTTGCTTCATTTGCTATTATTTTCTCCCATTCTGAAGGCTGTCTTTTCACCTTGCTTATAGTTTCCTTTGTTGTGAAGAAGCTTTTAATTTTAATTAGGTCCCATTTGTTTATTTTTGCTTTTATTTCCAATAACATCAATTTTTAATAGTAATAATAAACATAAAGAGAAAATACAGAGGACTAGCAGTTGTTGAGACATTTGTAAAACTGCACTTTGAAACTACAGTTTGCATCTGGCATTAACTAGGAATGATCTGAGAAATATGTTGACTTAATTTAACCTTACCTAATTTACAAAGATCACTATATCACCATAAAATCTTTTTGCTTCATGAAATTTTCCTCACTCTCACCCATATTTCCCTCACCTTATTACCCATCAATGACATCACCTATCACTAATCATTTCACAATGTATACCTATATCAAAACATCACATTGTACACCATAAATATATACATAATTTTTATTATATGTCAATCATGCCTGAATAAAGCTGGAAAAGTTGTATATTTTGAAGTGTATATATTTTTAAATTATACAAATTATTGTATCATAAATTTATTTTTTTACCCAACACCATGGTTTTGAACAAGCCTCTCCCTAACGGTGTACACTTATAATTATTTCTGGCTGCTACAGAGCTTTCTCACTTTGTATCTACTACTTCTGTGATGGATTACAACAACAAAATCCACACTGAAAACCTTATACCTATGTCCTATTCAAAATGATTCTCCGTAATAAACATCCAGGGTTGGTATAGTTGGGTTATAAATTATGCATACTGCTCTTTGCTAGGCTTCCCTGACGGCTCTATGGTAAAGAATCCGCCTGCAAATGCAGGAGATGCAGGTTCCATTCCTGGTTTGGGAAGATCCCCTGGAGAAGGAAAAGGCAACCTGGTCCACTGTCCTTGCCTGGGAACTCCCATGGACAGAGGAGCCTGATGGGCTACAGTCCATCTAGTCACAAAAGCAAAGGATACGACTTATTGACTAAATAACAAGGTACTGCCAGAACATCAGTCTAGAAAAAATATCTCATCATGCTGTTAGTTTGTAGTTACTTGATTGTCAGTGAGGTTATTTCTTTCATAGAGATGTTACTCATCTAGGTCAACTGGTTTTGTGAATTGTCTATTCATATCTTTTTCCCATTTTTCTATTAGGCTTTTAAGTACCTTCAACTGATTTAAATAAGTCCTCCACAAAGCACAAAGTAAACAGTTGATAATTTTGACATTAAAAATTAAGTATTTCTCTTCCATAAATAACACTATGGGCAGAATTCAAAGGAAACGAACAGATAACCAAATATAGGAAAATATTTGAGCATCTAAAACATGAAGAGTGTCTCCATTCTAACTTATTTAATCCTCCCTTTGAGCCCAGAAGTCCGTGCCCTTAGAACACTCATTTTATAGACTACAAAACTGAGACCAGAGACTCTGTATAACTCACCCATGATGAAATAGCTAATTAGAAGATTCTTCCATTCAAAAATCTATCCTCTGGGACTTCTGGTTTCCGTTTCCACAATTAAGGAGTTTGAAGCAGTCACTCAGTCCTAAGAAGTAAAAAGCTAACAGACTGAAAAATCAACTCTCTCGGATCCATAAGAGAGGGGAGGACATAAGGCAAACTGCTGTCTCTAAGACTGAAGAGAGGAGCAAAGATGGAGAGCTGCAGTTTACTGAAACTGAGACTCACCATTGGAAACATCTGCGGGCGCCAGAGCCGGAGCAGGAAAACCTGAATGCAATCGACAAGTGCTGGAGGCTCAGCGTGCAAGACAACGCTGAGAGTTAAAACTCCAATGCGACCTTGTTATGGGTGGCCCACAATACTGTGAGACTTACCTCCAGAAGTTTGACCTGGTTCCCACCGGAACTACAGGAGAAAAATCCCTCATACGATTGGCAGGGGGAGGAAGAGGAACTATTTTGAAATGCGCCAGAGTACTGTACCCTCTTTAACAAGTCCTTTGTGTGCTGCTTAGGTGTTCAGTCCTCTCCGAATCTTTGTGACTCTTTGGGTTGTAGCCCGCTAGGGTCCTCAGCCCATGGGATTCTCCAGGCAAGAATACTGGAGTAGGTTGTCATTTCCTCCACCAAGGGATCTTCCTCACTCAGGGATCGAAGCCGCGTCTCCTGTGTCTCCTGCATTGCAGGCGGTTCTTTACCTGCCGAGCCACTGGGAAAGCCCCAGCAAGTGAGACTAGTTACCAGAGCCTCATCTGCTGGGGTATTTTCAGAGTCTAAGACCAGGGGAAGGGAAATACCCAACTCCAGCCAGCTCTATGCCGTCATGTCCTACCTGACGGGGGAGGGGGAGACCGAAACCCAATCACAGGAGTAGAGTGCTTCCCCTCCCCCAATATCTCACCGCCGCATTACTTACACCTGTTTACATTACTTCTTTTAAACAAATACATTAAGTCTGGCTATCAAGAAAAAAATAAGATATACCAAAAGATGAAAACACACACACAACATGAAAGCACCAAAAAGAAATGCTAGGGATTAAAAAAAAAACAAACCCAACAACAGCAATGAAGTAGGCCTTTGATAGGCATTTAGTAGACTGGATACAGTTGGGGAAAGAAACTCTGAGCTAGAGGATATAGCAATAGCTCAAAAGCCAGAAAGCAAAGAGAATAAAGACCGAGGAAAAAGACAGGACCATCCAAGGACTGTGGGACAGTTTACAAAAGGTGAAACACACAAATGGGGTACAAGAGGGAGAAGGAGAGAAAGGAAGGGAGGAAATATCTCAAACAGTAATGACTGAGGATTTCTTCAAATTAGCATCAGACTCCAAACCACAAATCCAATAAGCTTAAGAACACCAACCACGATAAATGCCAAATGCAAACAAACAAAACAAAGAAACTATACCGCATGTCATCTTCAGAAATTACAGAAAATTAAACATAAAGGAAAAATCCTGAAAGAAGCCAGAAGGGAAAAAACCCTTACCTATAGAGGAGCAAAGGTAAGAATTAACCTCTGACTCCTCCTCAGAAACCATTCAAGCAAGAAGAGAATGGAGTGAAATGTTTAGTGTTGAAAGGAAGACACAAAAACAAACCATCGGCCTAGAACTCTGTATCTTGTCAAATTATTTTTCAACAGTGAAGGAGAAATACTTTCTCAAACAAACAAAAAGAAATTTGTTGTCTAGTAAACCTGCCTTGCCAGAAATGTTAAAAGTTCTCTAGAAAAATAACACAGGTCAGAAACTTAGACCTACATAAAGAAAGGATGAACTTCAAAGAAGGGATAAGTGAAGATAAAATTAAAATTTTTATGCTTCTTCTTAATTGAGCTAACAGAGAACAGTGTTTGAAATAATAATAGCAACAATGTGTATTAGATTTTACACACACACAGGCTTTTGTGTACTTACATAGAAGTGAAGAATGACAGCAGCGGTACAAAGTGGGGAGGAAGGAATTAGGATTATTTTGTTAATATACGGTACCATACCACCCATAAAATGGTAAGTGTTATTTGAGAATGGACTTGGGTTAATTGTAAGTGTATATTGCAAACTCTAGGGCAATCGTTTTTTAAAGAATTTTTTTTTAAAAAGAAGGATAACTGATACACTAAGAAAGGAAAAAAAATAGAATCATAGCAAATGCTCAATTAAAACCACAAAAAGCAGGAAGGATGGAAGACAAAAATAGGAATAAAGAACAAGGTCAACAAATAGAAATAGTAACAAATATGGTAAATATTAATCCAGTTATATCAATAATCATTTTGAATGCCAATGGTCTAAATGAACCAATTAAAAGGGATTGTCAGACTGGATCAGAAAACACAACCCATCTACCTATATATTGTCTACAAGATACTCACCTTAAATATAAGGATGTGTAGATGAAAAGTAAATGGATGGAGAAGATTCCACGCTAACACTAATGAAAAGAAAGCAGGAGTAGCTATACTACTTTCATACAGAGCAGTTTTAAAACTAAGGAAAGAGACTAGGGATAAAGAAGAGCATTATATGATGGTAAAGGGGTTAATGCTTTAAGAAGATGTAACAATTTTTAATGTGTCATGCCTAACAGTAGATAAACAAAAAAAAAACTAGTAGAACTGCAAGGAGAAATGTTCAAACACACTATCGCAGCTGGAAACTTCAACTCCCCTCTCTCAGATATAGACAGGACCAGCCAGCAGAAAGTCAGGACACAGCTGAACTCAACCACACCATTGATCAACTGGCTATAACTGACATCTCAGACTGCTGCACCCAACCACAGCTGAAGACACAATCTTCTGAAGCTCCTATGGAACATTTACCAGACAGACCACATTCTGGGCCATAAAACACACTTTAACAATTGTGAAAGACCAGAAATCATACAAGGTTTCCCTCAGACCCCAGGGAATTAAACTAGAAAGCAGTAACAGAAAGACAATCAGAAAATCCCAAAATATGTGGAAATTAAACAACACAGTTCTAAGTAACACATTATTCAGAGAAGTCTCAAGAGAAATTTTAAAGTATTTTGAACTAAAGAAAATGGAAACACAACTTATCAAAACTTCTGGGACACAGCAAAAGCAGTGCTTAGAGAGAAATTTATAGCATTGACTCTTTATTAGAAAAGAAGAAAGATCTAAAATTGATAATTTAAGTTTCCATCCTAGGAAACTAAAAAAAGAAGAGTAAATTAACTCCAAAGTAAGCAGAAGAAACATCTGTGCTTTTAACAATTACTTTCTCTTTCCTCCCAGGAGATTGAGAACATTAGTCTTCCACTTTCCTCTCCTCTCTTGTATTAAATATCTCTTGTTCCCTTTCTCCTTCAAGGTCCATATTCCTCAACATCAGTGTCTCCAATCTCAGGAAGTTTTTAAAGATTATTTTTTACTATACTACATTTATAGTTGTCTGTTTTTACTATACTAGCCATTTGTAATTCATACTATAATTGCATTGCTAAGTACTGTTTATAGGAAAATTAATGTTTCACCAACCACACTATAACCTCCATGAGAACATGAACATTTTACTTCTTTGTTTTCCCAGGAACAGCTAACACAGGGTCTTGAATTTAAGGCCCTCAATAAATACACGTTGCTTTAATGAAAATAAATACATGAAACACCTCTATAATACTCTATCCTACTTCCTATCATCAGTCCCCACAGAGAATATAAAAATGTCTGATACTTCTTTCAGGCGCACTGTCTGGTTTTCACTTGGTCCTTATCATAATTATTGGTAAGCTCTTTTTTTTTAAGTGACTAATTTAGTAAACAGTTACAGTTGAAAGACCTGAAAAATTTAATTTAGCCTTTGGCCTAATTCACTGGTTGAATCATCTTGGGGCAGTTATTTCTGTTACTGTTCTATTTTCTTACAGTAAAAGGTGGAAGATTGTCTGAGTAAGGATCTTTTGGACAGAATACAAGAACATAGAACATATATAAACATGGTGGAGGGGTGAGTTAAAAAAAAAAAAGCCCATCTAGCCATTGTTAAACCCCTTAACTGGTGAACTGTTGTCCTATAAACTTATATATGTGGACACATGCAAGTATACCTTTTTGATAGTATTTTTTTCTTTTTCGAAATAGTAAAATAAGTATAATGGTGGGAGATAGACTATCCTTAGAGTTGGAGGCTAGCCAGTCAGATCTGGAAGCAGAAGGAACTGAATCCAAGGAATTAAAAAAAAAAAACTTCAAGGTTGATGCTTAAACACAATTAAAGGGTATTGAGAAGGGCCTCAAATTTGTTGTCAATAGGTTTAAAACAAAGACATCAAAGAGAGATGGACTGAACAGAATCACTTGCCTTAAAAATTAGAGATTTACAAGAAGTTGCAAAGCTAATACAGAGACAACCCAATATCCTCACCCCAAACAATAGTATGATATCAATACTAGGAAAATAACATTGGTAAATGTGTGGGTGTCACTTTATCTCATGTGGATTTGTATAACTGCTACTACAAATACAGAACTATTCCATTACCACAAAGATCTACCTCTTGCTACCCTTTGTAGTCAGAGATTGCTTTTAAGAAAGAAAACAGTAAATAAAGGGTGAATTAAAAGCCTTGTCTGGGAGCACACCCAGGGAGGTGGGTGTGAAGAAAGTGGAAGAAGACTTAATTGTCAATAAACCAAAATTTCCAGTGTGTCAGAGAATCTTGGTTGGGGACCTCCCACATTTGCTGGTAGCTCCCATGAGAGGCAGAGCTCTTAAGCAGGAAGAGATTTTAATTTCCTGCTCCATTGCCCCCAGAACTCCTGCACAATCTTCCTCACCTTCTACTCTGCATCTCCCACACTCTGTCCCAGACACTTATCTCTGGCCTCCTATTCACTAAGAGACAAGTTGCAATCCTCAAGCTCCTTAGTCCCTTAGTCAGTGATATCGACCTGCCTAATCTAACAAGTACTACCACGTACCCCTCAGTAACCAGACCCACATTTCCCTGTAAATGGAAGTATTCCCAATACTCAGCCCTTGTCCACTGTGTCCTCTCCTCATGGCCTCACAGAACTCATTCCAGGTTTGCATCACAAGCTGCAGACAATTAACCGTAAGATAACTCCATGGTACCCCAGAACTGGCCTGAACTCAACTCTGCGTGCCAACAAAAAGTGTCCCCCACCATGCTCCCCATTGTTGTGCCTAGAATCATTACCCACTCAGTAATTTAATAACTTTAAAAAATAAGTAATTAAAGTAATTTTTAAAATGTAAGAGTTTACAACCCTCAGTAACTCAATTCCCATGTCCTTCACTCCAGTATCCAATAGATTGGGCTTTTGAGCACCTTTTGGCAGTTGCTTAGTTTTCTTTCCATTTCCCTCAGATCCTGATTATTTCTCAGATGAACCACTAAATCAATGATTTAATCCCTCCTCCACAGTGCCACAGCACTCTTTCCCTCAAACCTCCGAATGAAACAAATCACTCCCCTAATCAGACACCTACTCCACTTCTAATGGGACACTCCTTTTGGCATTTAAAGGACTTCACCCCCCAGATACAGCGTGTGCCCTACAGCTAACCTGCCTTTGCTTCTGCTGTGCCTTATCAGCCTGGAAGGCCCCAATCCCTTTTACCTGTTTAATAAAAAACCTATGCATCCTTCAGGGCCACTTTCAAAGCCATCTTCTTAGTTGAGCCTTCTTTGATCTCTCAGATGGAATGAATCCTTCTTGGCATTCTCATGGCACTTCGTTTTAACAATTATTTAAGTCTGCCTAGAAATATGGTTCATGCACATTTCTAACACTGTGGCCAGTGGCCACCTTAATCATTTTTGATATTGCAAAATACTACAGAGTTTTAAACTAGCATTTGAATTCCAGTACCTTTACTGACTGTATGATATTGCATAAATCAGCCTTTCAGCCTAATTTCTTCATCAGTAAAATGGGGATATAATGTCTGTCCAAAAGGGTTGCTGTAAGAACTAATATAATGTGGATAAAATGCCAAGCACAACGTCCTCTCACAGTCATTAGCTGAATTCACCACTCTATATCAATCCTAATATCTAAGGTGAAGCTTTATGAACATCAGGCTGTTAAAATGTTTCTTGGATAAAATGGATAATATCGATGGGAGAAAAGTATATTAAAAGAGCCCAAGGGATTATAACTAGAGCCACAAACTGGCTGAAAACCGACATCGCTTAGAAAGTATTTTCAGAGAGAGAGGAAAAAAAGGAAGTAGACTGATCAACAAGGATTCCTGTCAGGGGAGGAGGGCAGTGTGTGTGTGTGTGTGTGTGTGTGTGTGTGTGTGTCTGTGTGTGTGTCTGTGTGTGTGTGTGTGTAACTTGCTAATGAACATGAATAGTAGTAACACAATCAACTTCACCTGTGTGTGTGTGTGTGTGTGTGTGTGTGTGTAACTTGCTAATGAACATGAATAGTAGTAACACAATCAACTTCACCTTAGAGACATTTGTTCAAATTGCACTCACATTTTCAAATGTTCTCCCATCTTTCTATTTTGTCAAAAATTCTGACCAGTGGGGACACTCCCACTCAACTCTATTCATCCATTTCAGATTATATGCAACAGGAGCAAATACTTTTCACAAATGCTTTCTCCATCACAAGGATAATTGGTTCACAGGCTTTGCTTCCTTTTCCAGCAACTCATGGTTTTGATCTAGCGCCCGCTCAACTGTGCCCTCTAGTGGAGTTGGTAAAAAAAAAAACTATGGGATTGTTGAAACTCCAGTGTTAAAATATCTTTGTGCTGTAAAAATTTCCCCAACCTCCCAGACTAAATATCAGTGAGCCTACAAAAGAGGGTTGGGAAAATGCTTAAAAACATGTGTAACAGGAGACAGACCTGCTAGCTACCATGCAGTCTTATTTTCCTCTAAAAAATAAGATGTGTCCCCAGCTACAAGTAGGAGAAAAGACACTGAGCCAAGAGTTTAATTTCCCCACAAATCTGAGAGAACCCTACTGTTTAATCATCTTACAAAGAAATAAATTATGTGATAAATTTTTTTAACAGCAGTTATTGTATGGTAATAATATCATAGATGAGGATTATAGGTTTGCATCTTTACAGAGCTTAATTGGATTAACAGTGGAAAACTAGAAAGTAATTTCTTTGAAGCAACTATTCCTTTAAAGCAGCAAGAACATTTAGGAGAAATTGCTTAAATTGCATTTTAGGCAAGCAACAAATATGTATAGAGAAGCTTGGAGAGAAGGTTACATAATTTTGATTCCTTTAGAGTATCCATATGATGCAAGCCTCGGATGTACTGCTTCCCTGGCTGACACCTCAACTGCAACCCTAAGACACTCTGAGCCAGAACTACTCAGCGAAGCTTCTCCTGGGTGTCCGATTCACAGAACTGTGATGTAACGAGCACTGTTTTACTGCATTTATCTTTTGGGTAATTTGTTACACAGCGATAGACAACTAATATAGTCTGAATCATTTAACCTGCCACTACTAGAATCTATTAAGTGTCTGTGTTCATTTACTCATAGTATTAGCTACTGTCTTCCTTGCACAGATGAGAAACCAAAGTGTGGCAGGCACTCAGCTAGCTATCAAAAAGCCACGCACAGTCTGTTTTTCCCCGTTGCATTCCTCTAGCATAGCGGATCAAAAGCTAAAACATTTCCCTTCCCAGATCTCTTTGCACTTGGTTGTGGCCATCTGATAGTACTGACTAATGAGATATATGTAAAAGTGTGTTGGGAAAAACTTTTCTTGCTAAACAATGGACAAAACTTCAGGAGAAGCTTTCAGCCTTTTTTCCTGCCTGGAAAACAAAATTAGCAGTTATCTTGCTTTCAACCTCACAGTAGCAATGAGGTTGAATAACACACTCTAACAGTGTAGAAAAGAAAAACAGGAGGGGCCTAGATCCATAGCAATTTCCTTGTGCAGATGCCCCTTCCTGGTCTGCTACCTTCAGAGTTCCTTTTACTTGAAACTAATAAACCTTTTCCTTCCTCAAACCATTGCTTAGCCAGGGTTTTTTTGTTGTTAGAAAAAAGGCACATTCCTAACAAATATATTGAGATAAAGAGAGGTAATTCAAATCCAGGTCTGCTGATTTTATGCTTTAAGCTCAGATAGTAACACACCATCTGAATTAAAACAGAAACCAACTGGAAGTAAATGTTGATGCAAACACGACCAGGTATCCTGTAGACACAGGTAGGTCGCAGATGTGCTGGGGAGTCAGAAATGGTGTCCTACTCCTTCACCTCATTGTCAGTTTTCTATTTCTTCACCTCCAGAAGCCACACCTTGACTTCTGCAGCCACCAGTTCATCAAAGCTATACTCATCAAAGATACCAGTTAGTCCAAAATATGAGTTCTTTTGTAGCTTGTATGTCACTTAATGTCTCCACAGCACTTAATGTTTATTAGTTTCTCTTAAAATATCCTTCCTTCTAGGATTTCACATTTTTTTCCTTCCTTCCGATTGGCCTCTTTTCTCCTTTTCAATCTGGTCCTATCATCTTGCAGATGATAATTCATTCTTCACATGTATACCAAAAACCTCATTGTATTTTTTTTTTTAAATAAGAGGCCTTTTAACCTCTGCGATGCAGGAGAACCGGGTTGGATCCCTGGGTTGGGAAGATTCTCTGGAGAAGGGTATGGCAACCCACTCCAGTATTCTTAACCGGAGAATCCCATGGATGGAGGAGCCTGGCGGGCTACACTCCACGGCGTCACAGACTTGGACACGATGTTTATTTTTCCACCTCTTTGTAAAATACACACACACATACAAGTGTATGATGTACATTTTAGTTCTTGATGCTTTTTTATGGTTTCTAGTATGTATGACGAATGTAGCTGTTGCCTTAAAATGTACTACATAAACAGATCATGAGACAAAAGCCCTGTTGATCTCAGGAGCCACTGTAAAGTCAAAGAACCTTTCTAACTGCCTCCATTTGAATGTTATGGCTTCGACTGACTGAACCTCAGTATGATTTCTGTGGTGCCTCCATCTCTAGCCCATTCTCCCCTACCATATGTCTAAACATTTATCATTTACCTCAAGACCCCAAATACACTAGACCTGTTCAATACCAACTCTTATTCTGCTCCTGTGCATTGATGAGAGGTAATCTGATCAGACTCCTCTTTGCTCTGGACTTTTTCCTTTCTCTTGTCCTTTTTCCTTCCCCTTGAGCTTTTATTTGTGTTCTTGACCCCTTCTCTAGCCCGATCTTGGGCTCAGCTGCATCACTTTTGGTATGGCTGCATCTTACATTGATTTAACCCACACAAAGGCTATACAATGTCCGATGATGACTTCTCATTGTGTTGCATCAGTTGAAGTCACTTTCATTCTGCTGCTGGTTGAGCACTGCCAACTAGGATGGTAAACACAGTTCTTCCCCAGTTAATATACCTTATTATTAAGAGCCTGAAGTGCCACGAATAGAGAAGTGATCATGCTGCCATTCAGCTCACCCCTGAGGACCTAAGTAGTACTTGGTATCATCCAGCCACATCATAAAGTTAAAGGAAAGAATTATGTGCTGTACATGGGGCTGAGGCAGTCACAAGTCTAGTGATGACTCCCACTAACCATCAAGTGTCAGGCATAACCACCAGTGAATATCTTTGTATTTTGATTCTAATGATTAATACTATATTTTATTTGTTGTTGTTAACATGACCTCAACTACAAGCCAACAACAGGAATTTGACAGCAGTTACTATCCTGGAGTTGTTACAGAAACCCTTGGGCCACATCTAACACTATTGTAACCTCCAAGCCTTTGGTGGTTTCAGTCAGCATCTAAATCACAGAAATCAATAAATATCAAAATACATAAAACAGAAAAAAGGTTTGTGAACACAAATGGGTTCCTAGCTGATAACTGACAGGTGAGCTACAGGATGGAGGTGCAGGGGCAAGGACTGTCAATTCAAACAAGGTACAGCTCAATCAATGTCACGAACCTCCGTCCATAGTTCATCAGGCACTCTGTCTATCAGATCTGGTCCCTTAAATCTATTTCTCACTTCCACTGTATAATCATAAGGGATTTGATTTAGGTCATACCTGAATGGTCTAGTGGTTTCCCCACTTTCAATTTAAGTCTGAATTTGGCAATAAGGAGTTCACGATCTGAGCCACAGTCAGCTCCCGGTCTTGTTTTTGCTGACTGTATAGAACTTCTCCATCTTTGGCTGCAAAGAATATAATCGATCTGATTTTGGTGTTGACCATCTGGTGATGTCCATGTGTAGAGTCTTCTCTTGTGTTGTTGGAAGAGGGTGTTTGCTACGACCAGTGCATTCTCTTGGCAAAACTCTATTAGTCTTTGCCCTGCTTCATTCTGTACTCCACAGCCAAATTTGCCTGTTACTCCAAGTGTTTCTTGACTTCCTCCTTTTGCATTCCAGTCCCCTACAACGAAAAGGACATCTTTTTGGGGTGTTAGTTCTAAAAGGTCTTGTAGGTCTTCATAGAACTGTTCAACTTCAGCTTCTTCAGCGTTACTGGTCGGGTAACAGACTTGGATTACCGTGACATTGAATGGTTTGCCTTGGAAATGAACAGAAATCATTCTGTCGTTTTTGAGAGTGCATCCAAGTACTGCATTTTGGACTCTTTTGTTGACTATGATGGATACTCCATTTCTTCTAAGGGATTCCGGCCCACAGTAGTTGATATAATGGTCATCTGAATTAAATTCACCCATTCCAGTCCATCTTAGTTTGCTGATTCCTAGAATGTTGATGTTCACTCTTGCCATCTCCTGTTTGACCACTCCCAATTTGCCTTGATTCATGGACCTAACATTCCAGGTTCCTATGCAATAGTGCTCTTTACAGGATCGGACGTTGCTTCTATCACCAGTCACATTCACAACTGGGTGTTGTTTTTGCCTTGGCTCCATCCCTTCATTCTTTCTGGAGTTATTTCTCCACTCATCTCCAGTAGCATATTGGGCACCTACTGACCTGGGAAGTTCATCTTTCAGTGTCCTATCTTTTTGCCTTTTCATACTGTTCATGGGGTTCTCAAGGCAAGAATACTGGTTTGCCATTCCCTTCTCCAGTGGACCACAAAATGCAAAAAAGCAAAATGGATGTCTGAGGAAGCCTTACAAGTAGCTGTGAACAAAAGAGAAGACAAAAGCAAAGGAAAAAGGAAAGATATACCCATTTGAATGCAGAGTTCCAAAGAATAGCAAGGAGAGATAAGAAAGCCTTCCTCAGCGATCAGTGCAAAGAAATAGAGGAAAACAATAGAAAAGGAAAGACTGAGATCTCTTCAAGAAAATTAGAGATACCAAGGGGACATTTCATGCAAAGATGGGCTCAATAAAGGACAGAAATGCTATGGACCTAACAGAAGCAGAAGATATTAAGAAGAGGTGGCAAGAATACACAGAAGAATTATACAAAACAGATCTTCATGACCCAGATAATCACGATGGTGTGATCACTCACCTAGAGCCAGACATCCTGGAATGTGAAGTCAAGTGGGCCTTAGGAAGCATCACTACAAACAAAGCTAGTGGAGGTGATGGAATTCCAGGTGAACTATTTCAAATCCTAAAAGATGATGCTGGAAGGTGCTGCAGTCAATATGCCAGCAAATTTGGAAAACTCAGCAGTGGCCACAGGACTGGAAAAGGTCAGTTTTCATTCCAAACCCTAAGAAAGGCAATGCCAAAGAATGCTCAAACTACTGCACAATTAAACTCATCTCACACGCTAGCAAAGTAATTCTCAAAATTCTCCAAGCCAAGCTTCAGCAATACGTGAACCAAGAACTTCCAGGTGTTATAGCTGGATTTAGAAAAGGCAGAGGAACCAGAGATCAAATTGCCAATATCCGCTGGATCATAGAAAAAGCAAGAGAGTTCCAGAAAAACATCTATTTCTGCTTTATTGACTATGCCAAAGCCTTTGACTGTGTGGATCACAACAAACTCTGGAAAATTCTGAAGGAGATGGGAATAGCAGACCACCTGACCTGCCTCTTGAGAAACCTGTATGCAGGTCAGGAAGCAACAGTTAGAACTGGACATGGAACGACAGACTGGTTGCAAATAGGGAAAGGAGTACGTCAAGGCTGTATATTGTCACCCTGCTTATTTATCTTATATGAAGAGTACATCATGAGAAATGCTGTGCTGGATGAAGTACAAGCTGGAATCAAGATTGCCAAGAGAAATATCAATCACCTCAGATATGCAGATGACACCACCCTTATGGCAGAAGGAGAAGAACTAAAAAGCCTCTTGATGAAAGTGAAAGAGGAGAGTGAAAAAGTTAGCTGAAAACTCAATATTCAGAAAACTAAGATCATGACATCTGGTCCCATCATTTCATGGCAAATAGACTGGGAAACAGTGGAAACAGAGACTTTATTTTGGGGGGCTCCAAAATGACTGCAGATGGTGACTGCAGCCATGAAATTAAAAGATGTTTACTCCTTGGAAGAAAAGCTATGACCAACCTAGAAAGCATATTAAAAAGCAGAGATATTACTTTGCCAACAAAGGTCTGTCTAGCCAAAGCTATGGTTTTTCCAGTAGTCATGTATGCATGTGAGAGTTGGACTATAAATAAAGCTGAGTGCCGAAGAACTGATGCTTTTGAACTGTGGTGTTGGAGAAGACTCTTGAGAGTCCCTTGGACTGCTGGGAGATCAAACCAGTTCTTCCTAAAGGAAATCAGTCCTGAGTACTCATTGGAAGGACTGATGTTGAAGCTGAAACTCCAATCCTTTGGCTACTTGATGATAAGAGCTGACTCATTGGAAAAGACCCTGATGCTGGGAAAGATTGAGGGCTGGAGGAGAAGGGGACGACAGAGGATGAGATGGTTGGATGGCATCACAGACTCAAGGAGATGAGTTTGAGTAAACTCTGGGAGACAGTGATGGACAGGGAGGCCTTGCATGTTGCCGTCAATGGGGTCGCAAAGAGACGGACATGCCTGAGCGACTAAACTGAACTAAAGCACTTGAGATTCCTAAAGTCTAGTTGGGAATTATCAGGGAGCAAAAGGGACCACAGCAGTGTTCTTCAGATCAGCACATCCATTTGCTTCTCCAAAAATCCATTTCCTCTTCTTTCACCCATTTCCTGCTTCTAAAAACACATACTGCACCTAGCAAAGGTTTTATATTAGTTATGAGACAAAGAAGGAACAGGAACTAGCTCTGTAAATAAAAGGTTAATGGAAAAGCAAACGCTTTATATTAACTCCACCTTACAGCAACTATTAGTTATGTTATGCTTTGATCTTTTCATTTATGCTCACTCACATATATTATTGTCAATATCTTTGAAAAAATAAAAACATGTAAGAATAAGCATGTTAAGGACCTTTCACAAACCAAGTGACAGTAGGTTTTTATTAACATATCTTACAATGTTGATTATTCCTAGTTTTGTAATTTCTGCTTAATTATAAAGATTGATTTAGCTTCTACAGTAATGTACTGTATTTCAATGATCATTCATACAAGATATCACACCAGGACATTTTCTTGAATAATATACACACATCACTCTACCTTGGACCTGTTATTTTTAAAAGTAGGTTTATAAATGGGACTTATAAAAGTTATGGGGGGAAAATTAAAGTTCTAGTTTAGCAGCATGCATGTATGTAATTCAAGTACAATTTTCAACCAAGTGCTTTTTAAAATTTTACTGGTGACTAATTCACCAATATCAAAATAAACACTATCAAATACCCAAAATGTAATGTTAAGGCTAATATTTTCACTTCACATCCATATGCACAACCATAAAACATTCCATTTTAAATATGTAGTAATCAAAGTCTGAATACATTATACCATGTATATATAGCATCAGAGTTTCAAACTGTAGAATTATCCAAGTTCATGAATCCTGTAACAGTATTTCCTAGAGATGTAAATTAGCATTTTGCTCTTCAATCACACTTACAAATGGTCTGGTATCCATAATGACCAATGCAAAAAATATGACAGGCTGAACTTATGATACAGTATTTTAAAAAGTAGCAATGTGTTGGAAAGGACAGCTACTTAATTAAACAGAATCATTCTAGTCTTTCAGAAAGTTATCTTAATATTTTGGAAATGTATATAAAAATAGCAAGCTATTTCCATGTGTTTTATTGTAGGTTCATAGGTAATCTTTTGATTTTTTGAACATACTTGAATATTTACTGTTCTATTTTAATGCAAGGCCATCATTTAAAGTCCATTTTTATATCCTGTAATATCATGTCATTCAACAATTTTTAGAACACAGATCTGTGATTTTATTTTACCATTAGATGTTTTTTAGTTTATTTTTACACATAAAAATGTAATTTTATATAACAAGCCATGGAAGTCCAAAGTACCAGGAATTGCTTGATAGTACTATATATATTAAATAATCATCAAATTATTGAATCATTTGGAAGAAAAATTGTGGCAGCAATATATAACATGCTTTTCTGTAATCTTCCTTCTGTAAGTACAGAGTGGGTTTTAGCTCAATCATTTCCATTCTTACTGACTTAAAAATCCTACAAACATAAACTGCTTTTCCCAGCAGCCTCAAACAAGAATGCAGGTGTACAGCTCACTCATGAGGATCATCACCATTGAGCCTTTTTTTTTTTCCCTTTTAGGAATCCAAGCAGAAATAACAATGATTACACTGCACAAATACAATACAGATGAACCTCTTGAGCTGAGAAGGAAAGTTCCAAAACTATGCTCCATTTGTGGGGAAGTCAGAGCTTTTTTCCAATCCAATCATTTAAACAAAAACTTGGTTGGTAATAAAAGGTGGGCATGCACAGAATCAAAATCTGCCATGTGTATGTTCTTAAAACTTCTGATTTTATAATAAAATCTATTTGCTATTACCGCAAGTAATTTATCCAAGTGAAATGGCAAATTTTGATTTTTAGGGACTCCCCCAACCACACAAATGCCCCCCTAAATGTACTGTATTATATTAACAGCAGCTATCTACTTATTTTACAACTATTTCAATTATTTACCTGGGGAGAATATTTATGAAATTCCTGAGAATGAATTAAGTTTTCAGCAAAGCCTTAAACTTTTAACAGATTCCTCACAATAAGAAAAAATTGTAAAGTTCTACTATTAGACCAACTTTTACTATACAATATTTCACATAAATCATGTTTTACATTTTTTTCTAATTACATACAGCAAAAATCTCAAATCAACACAAGAATGGCAGAGGGAAAGGATGCATTATGTTTAGCAGATGCAAATTAAAACACACAGATATAAAGAAGCAGTAAAACTTTAAATAAATCACACCCACTCTAAATATCAATGAAAAGCAGATATGCACTGTTGGGAGAATCATTTTAAAATGATTTTGTCAACAAGTTGTGCTTCTTATCAATTGTGGACTTAAACAAAAAAAGGACCACTAAAGAATGGTTTAACTTGTTACTTGTTATGCTCTCCAGATATTAAAAAAAAAATTATTATACCATTAATGTGATTACCAAGCACCTAATTTTGGAAAGGCTTTATAATGTATGTTTTCTTTTTTCCCTCAGCAAAAGCGTTAATCCCCCAAATTAAGTTAAAGCTTATTGTTGATAAATTCTTAATGAAAATGATATAATGCAATGCCAAGGTGGTGAGTCACAGCCCATTGTAATGTGGACCCCATCTTTTATTGATGTGATCAAAAGTATGAGAAATCCACTGTTGTTCAAGAACTTTGTATCTTTCTTTACAAATGTAGAGAGGCTTGCCTCGCCTAGAATGAAAAGAAAAAAAAAAGCATTAAAATAATATAATACAATGAAGCTTTCACACACATTTTAAAAACTCTATGGCAAAAATCTCACCTAGGGAATTGGTTTATTTGTATTTCCTTAACACCATATGGGGAAAATATCCCCCCAATTAGAAACAGCTCTAAATTAATGACTGCCAGAATTTCTTAAAATAAAGAATAATTATTATTATCAACACAGTTACAAAGCCAGGAATGGCACATTATTCTTACTGGCCAAAGCTGAATAAAACACGAGAATATATCCATGAACATCTTACCTAAGATCTCGGTCTTCCTCTCCATGAGCATCCAAATACACAGAACCCCAGAGGCAGAAGCGGTGGCCTCGAATGATGATAATCACTGATGCATTGATCAAAAGGAAAATCCCTGTTCCAGCACCACAGTTCTGAGAATGCTAAAAAATAAAAAAATGTAAATAGACTTCACAAGAAAAGAAAATGAATAATGCCCTAATTGTCTTCTAAATAATACAGAAATATTTAAATTTTTTAAAATCAGATTTCATCTAAGTTAAACTTATAATCTCATTCTTAATCCTTTATTAACAATACATTGGAAGAATTTGGATAAGGATTATCTAGGAAATCAATTAAGAGCTAACCTAAATCTAATTCAGAAGCTAGTGTCTAGAACAGCATATCTAACGGTTGTTCCACAGCATAACATCTAAACATATATTTCATTAAAGGGCAGGACAGGGGGGTAGGGAGAGGAACTGGAGCTGCACTTATGAAAGGTTTTACTCATAAAAAACCTTAAGTGGGTTTTGTTGTTGTTGTTGTTTTGTTTTTACCCTTCTACTGGATGTAAAACAACAACAAAATCAAGATCCTTATATGTATCATGTATTTAACTCAAAGAATAGTTAAATCTGAAGTTGGTTTGACCATATTTTTGTATGTAATACACACTGCATTGTATGTAAAACAAACCACATTTCCATGTGATATGAGACTTGAGTTTCCATAAATTTTAGACTATTTACTCTTGCTTACCAATACACATTCACAGTAACTTTGTTGCTTGCAGCAAAGTCCTTTCAGGCATACAAAAGTACCACAAACAAGGCAAACGGCAGGGTCTTTAGGAACCTTGGTGCAGACACTACAGGTTTTTCTGTGGTAGTACTGGAAAATGGTGTTATAATTTTCAGGCAACTGTAGAAGGTGTGGCAATTTCCATTTTGACTCTTGGATAAGCAACGCCTAAAACATTATTCAAAATATTCATTAGTCCTATGTATTTAAGTTACTTATACAAAATATTTGTTTTTTAAAGGCTGTTTTCTTTTTTTTTTTAAGAAATCTGTCTCCAAGAATGTGGCTTTTTTTTTCTTTATAAACACTCTTGCCATTTCCATTTCACAAAAGACTAAAATAGTCCTTCAAGAATTACCATTCTCAAAAAAAAAAAAAAAAAAAGAATTATCATTCTCTATTTTAATTTAAGTCCCTTTGTGGCACCAGGGGTAAAGAACCCGTCTGCCAATGCAGGAGACATAAAGAGATGTGGGTTTGATCCCTGGGTCGGAAAGATACCCTGGAGAAGAGAAGTGAATGGCTACCCACTCCAGTCTTCTTGCCTGGAGAATCCCATGGACAGAGGAGCCTGGCGGGCTACAGTCCGTGGGTCGCAAAGAGTGAGACACGACTGAGCAACTAAAACTTTCACGCTTTTTCAATTACTACATGATGTAAATTTTAGATTAAGCACCCTCAAAGATTTAAATTTCTTATTACTTTAAAAGAAAAATATGAAATATAACTAAGGATGCAAGGAAAATATATGCAGATGTATTTTTTTTTCATATTCTTGATGCATAATTTTAAACAGTTACACGTTTTTCAAAACTAAGTTTTGGACCTTTCTTAGATAAGCAAAAGGACATTTGGTGGCTCAAATGGTAAAGAATCTGCCTGCCGTGCAGGAGACCCGAGTGTGATCAAACAATTCACTGGCTTTTTCTTTTGGGGAAGATCATGGTTATAATTTACATTTCTATTTCAGTACTTTATCATCTGGAGTTTCTTTTCTAGAAGATGAAAAATCTTACACCTCAAGCTGTTGAGAGCTTTTGTTATCTGTCAGTGCTAGGGCTACAATTCTTTTCATAAATGTTGTCAGGAAGTATGAAAAAAAAATCAGTTAAATTTCCCTATAGGATATTTTGTTCTTGTAGTTATATAAAAATACTGGAAATAGCATTTATGTTTTTTCTAAATGCTACTTCCTTAACACTTAAAACAGATAAAATGTAGTATGAATCTATATTTTAAGAAACTGTATACAGGTTGGCAGTTTACCTGGTGATCTTCTCACAGTACTAACAGCCACAATACATCTTAATCAATGCAATACCCAATTATCCAGCTTGGTGTTTATCAGTAAGTTCATGGATAAAGTGGCCATGGAAGCAAGGATAAGGACAACATATGTGTTTACAATATGCATTTGTCATACTCAGTGCCCAGCTCTTGACTCCAAAGACTGCATATTCTGTGATGAGCTGATTAAATATGGAACCCTTGCATCAGTGGAAAGAACAGCAAGTTGTCCTCACTGACCTTGATACTTACCTAGATTAGGTTGTAAACTGCCCAGCAGCATACACCACATGGTCTCTAGTCAAAGGATTTTCTTCATACAGAAAGATGTAAGGCAAGAGGTGGATGTCTATGAATTAATTGATCTTAACTGGTAGTCAATCATCTGAAAAACTCACTGGTCTTTTAAATAATCAACTTCTTTGCTGATGAATTTTTAGATGGTACCAACTAGAAGAAAACACCTATAGAATGAGGTATATGGTCCTACAGAATGAGGTATATGAGCTAAACAAGCACCAGTACATAAGGGTGACTGCTCCCTTATAGATGGAATACACAGATTTGGGAACCAGGGAGTGCCATCTCTCATAATTAGACCTAAGATTTTGGTTTTTAATTTTTGTTTCCCTGATATTCTAGATTCTTCTGTGGTTTTAGTACTGTCAGAAGGAAACCGTGTCCTATCCTCCATCAAGGGACATCTTAACTGTTCTACTGAATTAAAAACTAAATGTCTTTGACCATTCTAGGTTCCCTAGACCATTAGAAGTATGAATTAAGTATTCTCTTACCTATTGGCATATCACCACTATAGCGAGTGTATCTCTTTTTACATACCTTTCCTTGTTCAGCATGTCTTTCAGTAAATGAATTTATCTCAAAACACCACTGAGATATAATATCAAATGCCGGAACTGGCCAATCCAGACAGGAGGCACTGATGAATGGATGTTCTGTTTGGTAGAATGTTGGCAGAAGTCCCAGGCAGCTGGAAAGAACTGAAAATTCTTCTTCTTCCTTTTAGATATAAAACAGAAAATTCTCAAGACATTTCTCATAAGCATTTCCCACTACAGATACTTTGTCATTCTCATCAATTACTTTTGGATAGTATGAAAACTTTCTTAACTGATTCAACTAAATAAAGGGAGTAAGAGGAGCAAAGAAAGAAAAAGGCTCCAAGCTGTTATAGCCAATATTCCCATAATATTTCTCTTTGAAATTTAACTCCTAAGTACCATAGCATCTGCTTCATTTATATATTTACATATTTTAAAAATAGCACTGTCAGTTATCTATAGACTCTCTGGTAGTCTATAGAATCTAGCTACACTAGGAAGTCAAATGTTAATACGGAGCAAAAGGACAGTGACTTTTGGTTAAAAAGACATAGACTGTCAGTGTGGATAAAGAAGAACAGTGAAAACACGGAATTCACAATACATAGTGCTCTGCAGTCTCTGAAGGGATGTGCAGGCATGGTCTCAGGCCCCCCGGTGAGTCATGCTCCTTCACATAGTTACATTCCTAGCCCTGGTGCCTTCATTCCTAGGCTTCTTTATCTGAGGCCTCGGGCAGGGGTCACTTTGACACTTCTGCCAAGGGCACCTTATGAAGGGAAAAAGGTGAAACCCTGAAGAAACTTTTCCCCACTCTGACTCAGTACCCAGCACTTTTCCACTCCTGTCCCGACCCCCTCACCCACTCTCCACCTCAGAATACATAACACTGAAAGAGCCTTCTGTTTGAGACTCCCTTAACATCTGTGCTGATCCATTTGACCCTCAACTGGTATACCATTTCATTCTATGAGGTGATGAATGAGGAATCAGCATTTTCCCTGGTTTTAGCCTCTTGCAGATACTATCAATGGTAAATGATTTAAAGGCTTAACTCTTTCATCTGTGGCTTGCAGCTTTAATCAGCCAGTCCAGTACCTAACAACTCAGTTCTCTCTCCCAGCTTAGCTGAGCTCCTGACATTTACGTGTATCCATTTTATTGATTTTTGCAAAGAACCAGATTTTGAACTCATGGATGGTCTACGGCCATATCACCCTGAACGTGCCTGATCTTGTCTGAACTCACTGATTTTCTCTACTGTTTCACTACTATGTCATTGATTTCTGCTTTGATTTTTGTAATTTTTTTAAACTTGCTTTGGATTTAATTTGCTCTATCCCTTTTTTCATGAAGTAAAAATTTAGATAAATGATTTTAGACCTTTCTTCTTTTCAAATATAAGCATTTGAAGCTGTATCTCTCCAAGAAATATTTTAGTGGCATTTCACAATTTTTCTATGCTGCATTTTCATTTTCACCCAGTTTAAATGTTCTCTGGTTTCCATGTGATTTCTACTTTGATACTTAAGTTATTTAGAACTATACTACTTAATTCTCACATACTTGGGGATTTGTGTATTTCTTTCTGTTATTGATTTTCTAATTTAATTCTGTGTGGTAAGAAAACTATTTTGTGATTTCAATTCTTTTAAATTTATTGTTACTTGCTTTATGGGTTGGCATATGGTATATTCTAGGTGAATGGGCCATGTGCATTTTTAAAAATATGCATTCTGTTATTACTGTCTGGTGAAATATCCTATAGATGTCAGTTATATCCAGTTGAATAATAGTATAGTTCAAGTCTCATTTATCCCAGTTGATTTTCTATTTGTTATTGATTACTAAGAAAGAACATTGAAGCTTGCAGCTGTAATTGTGGATTGTCTATTTCTTCTTTCAATTCTGTCAATTTTTATGTAATTTGAGGTTCTGTTGTTTCATGCATATATATAACTGTTATATCTTCCTGCTCTATTGATTAAAAAAAATGAATCTAAACTATTTAATGCAATAGTCAATTATTTAAGAGAGAAGGAATAATCAACGGCTTAATTCTGCTATACTGCATGCAGGCTTCAAAGACCATAAATATGATAAGTAATTTAACTCTCACAGAAAATTCCCTGAAAATGAATGACAAATAATGACAGGGTCATAATCCTATAAACACAGCTTGATTTACTTACCTTCTGGTTTCCTACTTTCTTTTCCACTTTTTTGCCTACTCATACTGACCCACAGTTTTATAAACTAGATTAAATCAGTGATCATTCATTCAAGTTTTAATTGGCTACAAATTGAATATTTTTAAATTCTAAAATTATATAAATGCCATCAGATCTTTAAACAATCAGCTTGCTGGTCAACATAATATCCTTCAAAAAGGATATTAAAAGCCAGTGATGATTAGTAATAAATATATCAATATGAAAAATATATCAATATGAATACTATCATTTGTTCAAGTACTGGGATTTATTATCACAGATCTAATCAAAAACTCCTCTAACATAAAATATTAGTAATATTACCATAAAAATGGATGGATACTAACAAATAAAAAAGTAACAATAATAGTAAATATTCTAAATATCTACTCCTTTGAGTTGGAGTAACATATTCTTGTATGGGGGGTTTCCCTGGTGGCTCGACAGTAAAGAAATCTGCCTGGAATGCAAGAGACCTGGGTTTGATCCCTGAGTGGGGAAGATCCCCTGGAGAAGGGAATGGTTACCCACTACAGTTTTCTTGACTGGAGAATTCCATGGACAGAGGAGCCTGCAGGCTACAGATCACGGGGTCACAAAGAGTTAGACATAGCTGAGCGACCTAAAGCTTTCACCTTCATCTTTGTATGGCAGTTCTGGATATTGATATAAGCATAATATTGTATCGGTATATTTTTTAAAATTAGTTAATTATTTTAAAAAAAAAGGTTCCCTACTCTCTATCCAAACTTATACCTGGCAGCTAGGTAAATCTTCCCCAAAAAGGTGGTGCTGAAGAAGGCTGGTGATTCTGAGAAATGGTAAGCAGAAGTCCTGTAAGTATTTTTCCATGGATTCAGGAGACCAAGCAACAGGGATAATCTAAAGTTAAAAAAGAAAATCAGAACAATTCATTCTATTAATGTAATAGACATAGCTTAAAAAGTCATGTTCATAATGTCAAGAAAATCTAAATTTTTAAATAACCACTACATCTGGTCTTAGAGCATACCGTTGCACACTCCTGAGTTCCTTCTTCATGGTATAACTTTCCTTTAGACAGTTCACTTATCACAAAGCTCAATAACACTTCATAAGACTTTTCTGCATCACAAGTATTCTGGAAAAATTAAAAAGTAATTTCATTAGTCACTGAAAATTACAAAAACATTTACATTAGAAAGAATACTTTTTCTCAAGCATGTAAAGTTCACTTTCTCAAAATCTGTGTACAACAGCACACCTCTGGATTCACAATGAAATCAGGAAGGGTATTAAAGCTATTCCAATACTTCCTTGGAATATAAGTTACATAATATATGTGTAAATGAACGTATCTAAGTCATATCTTTTGTCCCAGTAATTCTCATTCCTGGAAATTCTTTCCTAAGGAAATAATCTCAAAGGAAAAAAATAACTTTATGCCCATGACAATCACCAAAGCATTGTAACAGTAGAAAATTAGAAATGACTAACAAAAGGAAGCAGTTACCTAAATTATGACATATCAGACTATTTTATAGGCAGCAAATATAACAAATTTGAGCTACATAAAAAAGTGTTTATGGTGTGATATGAAAAAAGCTAACAGAAGTTATCGTTATAATGATACAATTGTTATAATTATACAAATCATACATGCACGAAATATAATATGGACCCCAAATTATTTTCTTTTACAAGTTCTCTCAAATTCCTCGAGTAGAACTTGTTAAAACAATTTAATATAAAAATAAACAGGACCATATGTTTATTACAAAATTACAAATGACATTAAATAACAGTCTACAAATTAAATAAGCTTAATGACTATACTTTTTATAAGAAAGGAAAAATAATGGCTATTAATAAATTTAAGTTTATTTCAATAATGCTTTTCACATAAAGAAATGTACTTTTTACATTCACTGAAGTATTAAAAGGTGTTGCAAATTACTGTAAAGTATAAATTACAATAAAAGTAATAACTTGGTTGTGATGTTGTTTATTCTGTTCATTAACTACATTTTAAAAATAGTAAAATATAAGAACTGAGCAAGCACTGTGGGATACACGTTTAACCTGAATTTTTAAGGCGCTGATAGGACCACAGAATTTATCATTTGACGATACATCCTTTCTCACATGTTACTGTGCTCTCTTCAATTAGACTGTAAATCCCAAAATGTCAGAAACTATACTTTATATCTTCTATGTCACCGTTTACATAACAAAAATCTGAGTAATAAACACTTGCTGGCTAACTGATAGGATTTATTTTGGATTTTGGTAGTGGAGTTTTTGACCTTGGAACTTGACTGGATGTCTCTCTTTTTTTAATCAATTATTTGCATTATCTTTAATTACCCCTCTGCTTTCTGCCATGTTGCAGCCATGTAGTATGATCATGTCTTGATAAACTATAAAGTCTCTGATGTAGCAACTGCTATCCTGATATCATGTGACCTACTTCACCCTTGTCTAATTAATCAGCAGGATTATTGATCACTTGCCAAATATGTGATTTGTAGTTTACATATAATTTGCAAGAATCCATATCCCACTGGATATCAAAACAGCAACATATTATGTTTTTAGAATTGATTTAATAAGAGTAGCTCTTGAATAAGCAACTCAAAAAAAAATATTACCCAATTTTGCGTTTTGTTAATTAATGTGACATATTTAATGTTGTGAATATATACAAGACAGCCTAAAAGTCTAATTCAAAACACACTCCTTTGAGTAAAAGATTTATAGAGCCTAACAACAGAAATGTATTTCAAGTAAAATACTTTCCTACTTAGGGGGAAAATATTCCCCTACAATGATACTCATATCACCCAAGCAAGTTATTGAGTGATAACTAGCTTTTAAATTATTATCAAAATCATTTTAAGTATTTTTTTTACAAACAAGAAATACTATATCAGATCAGAAAGTCAAATATAATGTAGTAGTCATTGTTTTGTATTGAAAACTCTCTCACCAGAAGAGTATTAGGTAAGAAAATAACTTTATTTCATGCATAAGAAGTCTTAGGAAATCATATTTTACATCAGCAATATCTGAATAAAGCAAAGAGTAGGCTCTTTGGTAAAGCTAAGAAGATAAGCTTTAATAAGTAAAGCTTTAATTTTTTAAGAAGTAAAGCTTAAGAAGAAGATTTCTGAGACCATGAATAAAAGACCTAGGATCATGATAAGAAGAATCCTGTGGGAGAAGTGGCAAATGTATGTGACTTAAGAAGAGAATTTAAGGGTTGAGAGATGCAACAGATGCTTTTCTGGGTAGATGCTTTGTCTAAATTACAGTGCTTCTTAACTTTTGGGGGTGACAGGCCCTTTAAATATATGCTAGATGCTATGGTCCTAAAGTGAAGTTAAGTCGCTCAGTCGTGTCCGACTTTTTGCGATCCCATGGACTGTAGCCCACCAGGCTCCTCCGTCCATGGGATTGTCCAGGCAAGAATACTGGAGTGGGTTGCCATTTCCTTCTCCAGGGGCTCTTCCTGATCCAGGGATTGAACCCAAGTCTCCCGCATTGTGGGCAAACACTTTAACCTCTGAGCCACCAGGGAAGCCATGGTCCCAAACCCAAAAGCAAATCAAAGGGAAAGAAGCCCAGACTAAGAAATCCTGTTATAAATACTCTTAACAGAAATTCCACTAACCAAAACAACACAATTTATACTGATTTTAATAATCATTTTTTCCCCAACTAAACCTCATTATCAAATTAACTCTAAAATCTCTTTGAAAAATACATAGGAGCTATGTATTTTATTTACCAAATTAGGTCTGTTTTTCATTGGAATTATCACACCTGATGATAAGGAATTACAAGGATGAGATGAATAAATGAGATTCAATGAAGAAAGGAAAGAAGAGACTAAAAGAGGAAAGAAGAGCTAAAGAAAGAAGGAAATTTTTTAAAGGAGGAATGAACAATACAAAATAATTACAGAAATCACAGTGATATCTCATTATTCATAAATATTACTGCTGCTGTAATTTACAATCCTGTAGATATACAGGATTATTGGCTTTTCCTACCATTGATCTCAGCATAAATGCATAAATGTACATTTTTTTAAAATAGTAAAATATAAGAACTGAGCAAGCACTGTGGGATATACGTTTATGTACATAAAAAGTAAATTTATGCTTAGATCTATGGTAGGAAAAGCCAATAATGTGGCAAACCAAAAGCAATTTATATAGCTATAAATTTCTAATTTATGTTCTGATAAGAATCTGCTTATTAAATGTTTTATTAAGCATTTTTAAAAACAGCTAACAATGATCAAAGTGAGAAAGAAAACTGACAGAACAGTTACCTAAATTACTTCATGTTCCTTTCATCATAGATTTACAATTGTCTAATTTTCTGTCAGTACGTCTCATTTTTGGAGAAGGCAATGGCACCCCACTCCAGTACTCTTGCCTGGAAAATCCCATGGACGGAGGAGCCTGGTAGGCTGCAGTCCATGGGGTCGCTAAGAGTCGGACATGACTGAGCGACTTCACTTTGACTTTTCACTTTCATGCATTGGAGAAGGAAATGGCAACCCACTCCAGTGTTCTTGCCTGGAGAATCCCAGGGACAGGGGAGCCTGGTGGGCTGCCGTCTCTGGGGTCGCACAGAATCGGACACGACTGAAGCAACTTAGCAGCAGCAGCAGGTCTCATTTTAGAGAAAAGTCAGATGAACAGATTTAGAACCAAATTATGTGAGAAAATGTTCAAATTTATACTTTTTCATGATTAGAAAACTTACTGAAAAAAATTTCAACAATGGCACAGCACAGAAACCAGTTATATCTGATTTGAATATAAATAATCCAAAATATCAGATTAGAGTACATTTAGGGAAACAAAAATATTTAGAAGAAAGAAAGAACTGTAGGAGGCAAATTATCCAAGAATCAGCTAGAAGCAAGAAGGAAAAACCACTGAAGGACAAGACAAAAACTCATTTTGTTACTTAGGAATTTTAAAGAGAATTTTAGAAACAGAGGGGCCCTTATATAGCATATGTTATAAACTTCTCATTTACCTATGAGAAGGTTGAGGTTCTCAGAGTTTTATGTCTTGAACAAAAAAGTAGTATCTCTATTCAGTGGCAGAAGCTTAGCCTCATACTCAGGTTCAATGTCCAACAACCAGTATTTCTAAATTAAGATATAACAAACTTCATGATGATATTGCAGTAAATTTCTGGATATATCATCATGATTTAGGAAGACTAGTGATAAAAGTGAAGGTTATATTGAATATATTTCATGTATCTATAACTGGTTTTCTCTTCTTTAATACCAGTAGATATGATTTTAACAGAAACTTTTCAATGTGATTTAAAACTTCTCTAAAAAGTCTATAAACCAACCAAAAATACTTCTTTTTAAAAAAAGAGTCTACAGAACAAAGAAAAGTTTCAATTTTCACTACACTTATTATTTTTTCCTGCCAACTTTCCCAAATAAACAAGGAAGTAGGTTGTAGGAGTGAGACAGAACTTAGTGACTGAGCATGCATTCTTCTTATTTCACCTGTGTCTAAGTCAAACTACTCACGCAGTTTTTTGGTTCAACAGTACACATCTCATTTGTCTTCAAGCCATTGAAAATACTTACATTTAACTAAACTTGCACAATTTTTCTAAATTGTTCACATAATTCTTAAACATGGGGAAAAAGTAGTTTTTAAAAAGGTATAACTCCAGGAGAGGGATCCTAAACAAAGGCAATGCCAAAGAATGCTCAAACTACTGCACAATTGCACTCATCTCACACACTAGTAAACTAATGCTCAAAATTCCTCAAGCCAGGCTTCAACAGTACGTGAACCGTGAACTTCCAGATATTCAAGCTGGATTTAGAAAAGGCAAAGGAGCCAGAGTTCAAATTGCCAACATCCGTTGGATCATCGAAAAAGCAAGAGAGTTCCAGAAAAACATCTACTTCTGCTTTATTGACTATGCCAAAGCCTTTGACTATGTGGATCACAATAAACTGTGGAAATTCTTAAAGAGATGGGAATACCAGACCACCTGACCTGCCTCCTGAGAAATCTGTATGCAGGTCAGGAAGCAACAGTTAGAACTGGACATAGAACAACAGACTGGTTCTAAATCGGCAAAGGAGTACATCAAGGCTGTATATTGTCACCCTGCTTATTTAACTTATATGCAGAGTTCAAAATGAGAAATGCCAGGTTGGATGTAGCACAAGCTGGAATCAAGATTGCCAAGAGAAATATCAATCACCTCAGATATGCAGATGACACCACCCTTATGGCAGAAAGTGAAGAGGAATTAAAAAGCCCCTTGATTAAAGTGAAAGTGGAGAGTGAAAAAGTTGGCTTAAAGCTCAACATTCAGAAAACTAAGATCATGGCATCCAGTCCCATCACTTCATGGGAAATAGATGGGAAAACAGTAGAAACAGTAAGAGACTTTATTTTGGGGGGCTCCAAAATGATTGCAGGTGGTCACTGCAGCCATGAAATTAAAAGATGCTTGCTCCTTGGAACAAAAGTTATGACCAACCTAGACAGCATTTAAAAAGCAGAGACATTACTTTGCCAACAAAGGTCTATCTAGTCAAAGCTATGGTTTTTCTAGTAGTCATGTATGGATGTGAGAGTTGGACTAAAAGAAAGCTGAGTGCCGAAGAATTGATGCTTCTGAACTGTGGTGTTGGAGAAGACTCTTGAAAGTCCTCAGACTGCAAGGAGATCCAACCAGTACATCCTAAAGGAAATCAGTCCTGAATATTCATTGAAAGGACTGATGCTAAAGCTGAAACTGAAACTGCAATCCTTTGGCTACCTGATGCGAAGAACTGACTCAGTGGAAAAGACCCAGATGCTGGGAAAGATTGAAGGCAGGAGGAGAAGGGGATGCCAGAGGATGAGATGGTTAGATGGCATCACTGACTCAATGGACATGAGTTTGAGTAAACTCTGGGAGTTGGCGATGGACAGGGAAGCCTGGCGTGCTAGAATCCATGGGGTCGCAAAGAGTGGGACACGACTGAGTGACTGGACTGAACTCCAGAGGATCTTCCAGACCCAGGGATAGAACTTGCATCTCCTGTGTCTCCTGCATTGCAGGTGGATTCTTTACCCTCTGAGCCCGAGGGGAAGCCCCAAGAAAAGGGAAGGATTTTTAAATCTACAAGTAGTGAGTCAAAAGTGATCTCTGGATTGTGACTGGGAATGAGGCAAGGAGAAGAAAAGATGACAGATAAGTAAAACAGTTAAGCCTACATACATTTTATTACTTGCCAACTATGATGATGTAAGTTTTATAACTTCTGCAAGTTTAAGGCTGGCAGCAAAAGCAAAACAAAACTGTCCAGATACAAAAAGGGAAAGGCCAAGGTTTATAGATAGACAAAAAAGACCTCACTCTGCAAGGAAAACATTTTTAACTTTTTTAACCTGACGGTGCTCCATCTCCAATTAAAATACTGTTAACAATTCACTTTGCTTTTCAAACACCTAATCTCATTCATTCATACCACCAATTTAAATGAATTCACCAAACTACTAAATGATAAATTTAGACAAGACACTAACCTTTTTGAGGGCTCCTGTGTGTTTCCAGGCTGACCTATCTTCCTCATTGCATTTAACTGAAAGTGCCACAAGACCTTGTGTATACAGTAGGGTAAAAAGCACCTTCACAATGCAGGTGAAGTGGTCTATGAGAGAAAGAGAAGATCATTATTTCTTTGAAATCTAGACATCTTATACTCAAGATAACCTCACAAATACATGCCTTTCCTTGCATGTGTAACTGGCTGTTGTTCAACAATAAAATGTGGTATTGTATTTGTGACCCAACAGACCTGAAATTATGGAATCAAATTTCCTTTATTCATCTACATAATATACAAATAAGAGGCTTTTAGCACAGTGGGAAGTGTGCTCTGTCTCAACCTCAGAATAATGCTGTAATCTTGGCAAATCTCCTTATTGCACATCGTGTGCTTAATAACCAGGCCTGGGAGTCTAAAAACCAACAATTTACCTGCTTCCAATATCATATGACGAGTAGTACAATACAGACCTTCTAAAGTAAAAAAGAAAAGAATAAAATCCCAATATTTTAACTACTCTGAATTTTAAAACAATGAAAACTGTTATAATGCAAAAACAGTGGTAACAATACGCAAAATGCCTGGCACACATTAGGTACTTAAAAAAATGGTAACTTAACCATCATAACGAACATTTATATACACCTAATAACATAAAAATTTTTTTCAAATGTCTCCTTTCAATCTTCGTAACAGTCTCAGCTGGCTAACTGAGCTTCAAAAGATGTGCTTGTGATAACAAAGCTAATAACCACTCACATCTGAACTTGAATCCTTCAGTTATTCCTATTATATTATGCTACTACCCTAGTAAACGGCTACTACCACTTAATCAGTTGTTAAATTAAGAAACTTGTAGACATCCTTGATACTTTCCTATGTCCTTCTCCCCACAGTAAAATAATCACCAAATCCCATCAATTCTTTTTAAATATCTTTCAAATGAGTCCCAACACCGTGGACCATGCGTCCATCATTTCTTGCCCACACCTATTAATTTCAGCCTAAATAGTTGTGTCAGGGGTTCCTAAGACCACTTTGAGACTTGACGATTCACTAGGAAGACTCACAAGACAGCAGATAGTCTTATGATTTATTACAGCAAAAAATACAAAGGAAAAGGAAAAGGCATATTGGGTGAAGTTCAGAGGAAACTTTCAGGAGTCCTCTCCCTGCAGAGTAACACAGGATGTGTCCATCAAGGTGCTGGGACAGTATGTCTGAAATACAAACCCGTGAATTCATTAAGAGGCTCTGCCCAAGGTTTTTATTGGGAGCTGATCACACAGAGGTACCCACGGCCTGGCACATACCTCCCAGGAAGAAAACAAGTACGTTCATCATAAACTACACTGTCTGTACAGTTTGGGCATAGAGAGCCAGTTTTATCAGTGGGATGATGGAAACCCTCCTGAAATCAAAGATCCCAGATACCAGTCAAGGGCTGACCTTGGAAGCAGGTCTTTCAAAGGATAGCAGTCAGGCCTTCTCCTTTCTGAACTCTTTTCTGCACAGCAGTTTATCTGCATGACCCTGCAATCTTTTTTGTTTGTTTATTATAGCAAGACGGATCTTTTAAAAAGAAGTATTCAGCATCCTTCCACTGGGTCTCTGTACAAATGAAAACATTTCCTCTTTGGAGCCTTCAGTTAGTCAGATGACACCTTAAAATCATGCCCTAAGGAAGAATCTTGCCTGATTTGAAATTTGTGTGTGTTTCTGTGTATGTGTGCAGTGTGCCTGCTAACATATGCATACATACACACACATGCTGTCTCTTACCAATACTGATGGGTTGGGGTGGGAACTTGATGTAAGCTGAGCCAGAGTACCTATTTGGGATTTTTAAACTGGAGGTAAAGGGAAGGTGTAAAGATGTGAGTCTGGAAATATCAGGCGTCATGTTCCTAGTCTACGGCAGAGACTGTCTAAGGCCAAAGTGAATGAAGCAGAGCCACAGAGTTAGAAGGATAGATCCAAGATGGCAAGAACTCTGCCAGCATCTGAAGCCCTGGTTCTGATCATCCTTAGGACTCCGATTCCTATAGTATGGTTATGTGAGTCCATTCATGCTCTTTGTGCTTATAAGCTAGCTCTAAATAGATTTCTAAACATCCCAATGCCTAGGTAGCTAACACATGCCAGGTTACAGACAATGAGAACTTAGGGTCTGGATAGTGAGAGAAACAGATGGCTATATGTATGTTCAGCGTGTGATGTGAGCAATAGGAAGAGTACTGTAAACTGCCCAGTGTAACTAGACTGTAAGTAGTGATCCATGAGAGATGAAGCTAGAAATGTAACCTGTATGCTGAAGACCAAAGGTTGTAAACTGAAGGCTACTTGTCTGAATGCAACCTGCAGAGATGTTTATCTTGCTTTGTTTTTAGTTACTGACATTTAAAAATTGGACACATTGGACACTTCTTGTAAAAGTCCAGATTTCCACTTATAGGAAGATCTGACAGTATTGGGCCCACATTCTTACATGCTGACAATTATCTGGAGCTAAATAGTAACTGCCCTCTTGGGCCAAGCATACTTGCCACAGTCCCCAATCCCCAATTATATCAAACCAAAGACATCATTGTTAACAATGGATTTCGGCTATGAAGCCTAAATTGTTTAGGTTTAAATTCTGACTCTTCTGATCTTAGGCAAGTTAGTTAAACACTCTGCTTTTTCATCTGTTAAAGTAGGTGGATAATAACACCTACTTTAAAGGGGTTAAGTGAAATGATGGTTCAGCTTAAAACAGTGGATTGGCAGTGGCAATAAGTAAATATCTGTTATTATTATTACTATCTATGTTACTTGTTTCGTATCTGTAAGTTTTTTATTTACAGAACTTAGACTGGGCAATGAGAAGTAATTTTAAGCAGTATAATGATAATATTAGATTTGAATTTTAAAATACTGCTGCTTCTTAGGAGAAAGGCACTAAAACAAGACTAGAGGCAAGAATACCTATTAGCAGATAGCAAAAGCACTCTAGCACATGTCAAATTAGAGGCGCTGTTGAAAAGAATGGGCTGAATTAGAGAAATATTTAAATGACAGAAATTATAGAATTCAGTACAGCTTTCAAGGTAGAAAATAATGATAGTCTCTCATTCTACAAAGGGTAAATATCAACAGTAGTAGTATTGACTAAAATAGAAAATGGAGGAAGAGAGCAAGCATGGATGGGAAGAAGATGAATTAATATTATATATGTTGAGTTTGAGGAATATGTAACATGTGTAACATGTGTAATATATAACATGAGGAATATGTACACATGTAACATACATGTGTAATATGTATACAAGTGTATAATATGTACACATTCCTCAAACATATGTTTGAGGAATATGTAACATTATGTGTACAAGTGCAGCTCACCAGGGAGCTGTAGACTGGCAGGAGATATTTGGAATCATCAAAGAATAGGAAAGGATGGTATCATCAAAATTTTAAAAATTCATAATGATTAAATGTTTAATAACAGAATTTGTCTACTAAGCACAAACAAAATGATTTTAACCAGGAAGTCAAGTATACTGCCTAGAAACACTACTCACATATAGTTTCTTCTCATTATAAACTACAGAAATTAATTTTTAATTTAAAAGAAATTATGTACTTAAAGAAACAACAGCCACTTTCAGCATAATTTTAGCTTCTTGTTATAGGAAAGTACCATTTTTTAAGTTATTTTGTCTACCTTGATTATCATATCTAAAATATTTAAACTGGCAGTTTAAAGTTACAGATTAAACTTAAGTTCTCATGTTCACTCATTCATTTAAGAAATATTTATTTACTGAATACTTGCCATGTGTGAAATCAACGTCTTTTAGAGACTTAGGGAAAAAACAAAGGAATTGCTCATTTGAGGTGTATATTAAGTCAACAGGTTATTATCTTCCAAAGTTAAAATAGAGAGCTGCCGCTGCTGCTGCTAAGTCACTTCAGTCGTGTCTGACTCTGTGCGACGCCATAGACGGCAGCCCACCAGGCTCCACCGTCCCTGGGATTCTCCAGGCAAGAATACTGGAGTGGGTTGCCATTTCCTTCTCCAATGGAGGAAAGTGAAAAGTGAACATGAAGTTGCTCAGTCGTGTCCGACCCTTCGCGACCCCATGGACTGCAGCCCACCAGGCTCCTCCGTCCATGGGATTCTCCAGGCAAGAGTACTGGAGTGGGGTGCCACTGCCCTCTCTGAAAATAAGAGAGCAAAGCCCTTCAAATATAATAACCAAAATTTAAAATGGAGGAAAAAAGAACTGGACATCCATTCTCAATGTTTTTTTTTAGAAAAAACAAAAATCCACTATCAAACCACCTGAGAGTAAACAAAGGAAGATTGATATTAATTTAAAATGTGTTAGATGCAAACAGACTTTAAACAACGGTACATATTTTAAGTTTTATAGTGCATGACAGGAAAAAGGGAAGGGGTTGGGGAGACAAGGCACTTTCAAGGGTTCAATAATTAAAGTTGCCCCTACTGATCACATTGAGATAAGTTTGGTAAGGTAGAAATGTAAGCCTGAAACTCTTTAAAAAGTGAATTTTTCCTTAGAATCACAAATGAAAATGAATTCTTTATTTAAATTGGTGTGAGAACTGAACTACTAAGTAGCTGCCACATCTATTTCATCACACTATTTCAGAAGATGAAGCCATCATTTTGTTATCAGAATGCAATTCATCATTGTTAAAAAAAAAAAAAACAACTGAAACATACAATTTTATTTTTTTCTTTTGGCTACACCGTGTGGCATGTGGGGTCCTAGTGTCCCGGCCAGGAATCAAACCCATGCCTCCTGCATGGAAGCACGAGTCTCCTAACCATTGTGCCGTCAGGGAAGGCAATGAAGCAACTTTTTAAATAGACATCACATGTAAATCTTTATTCATATTTCTGATTGTTTTCATCAAGATAAAGATCCTGAAACAGTAATATAGTTCAAAGAATACGGACATTAGGCTGAAATGACAGCTTGACTCTGGAATGATACAACAAAATATGAGTACATCAGATTTTCTTCAGTGGGTAAGGCAAAAATACACAAGAAATTTATAAAAATCTGACAACTAAGTACTTAGTGAGTATGCACTCTATCCAACGGTATTTGCGCTGTGTTTTGCAAAAGTAATCCAGGGAAACTATACTCTCCTGGAAAGGTACAGTTATTCACCTAACATCCATTTATTTACTGGCTTGCCTACAAGTACCAGGCTTAGGGTAGATGATAAACAAGAAGACAAAGAGGACTACAGTGTTTGCAAAAGTTTCTTTCCATAAACTGTTTTAGAGTTAAGGTGATACCAAATGCTCCAAGTTTCTTTAAGGACAAGATAGAGTATATATAAAATAATAAAACCCAAATGTGAAAAACCATAGAATAAACATGATGTAATGAAGACAGTATCAGACACTTAAGTCTTTTCCTAAAATTATCATGAATATTTTTGGTAAAAAAATTATACTCTTCCATAAAGCATTTTGCACATATCCATGAAAATATCAAATCTTCTTAGTCTTCCATTTTATGATCTGAGTTACTATTGTGCTCTGATCCTCTTCAAATGTCTAGTCTACAACAAAAAACAATTTGTGATGTGGTTTTCCGTGTGATAAGCTTCAGCCTATTTTGCCTCTGACGAGTAATGAACACAAACAGCTTAATAAGACTTTCTTTGCCTTAATCAACACAGAACTGGGGAAAGATCCCACATCCATCTAACAATGAATAAGGTAGTTAATGCTGTTCCCTTGGGTATACTTCAGGGCAATTGAGGTTTAGGTTTAATAAACTGCCAACATTACTAAAGAACATTATACAGAAGTGATCACAATTTAAGATACAAAGATTTCAAGTAAAGTAACCGCTTTCTTGAATTTCAAGAGAAAATAAGCAATTTACCAGAAAGTAAGATAACTGGAGGTTTAGCACCTTCACTGCACATTACTGAGTACCTTATGTACCAGGCAGGCACAAGGGACACACAAAACGGTGCAAGTCCTGGAGGAATCAATAGTCTCGAGAGAGTAATATTAAAGAAAATCTACTATTATGACAAAGAGACAAGTATTGAACTAGAACTATGAACAAGCTACTTGAGAAAGGGGAAAAGAGACAGCCAAGAAAATGGCTTCCCAGTAAAGGAGCACCAGGTGTTATCAAGTGAATAAGGGAGAAATGGCAAACATTTAAACATGCTCAAAACCTGCTCAAAAAAAAAAGAAAAAAAACTCTGAATTATATCCACATACAGCCTCTATTCTCTCCCTACATTCACTCTTGATCACTCTCTGCTCACTATGTCTGTTCTCTCATCTCCCTCTCATTTCTCACCCCATTAAAATCTGTATCTGATTCTACAACTACTCAAAAGTAATTTTCTTACTGCCATTCCTTATTACAGAACTATTTATTTGCTTTATGACCAAGTATTCTCAGGAGAATTTATAAATAGCTCAGTTTTAGAGGTCAAGATTCATTTGAAAATATGGTAGGAGCTATGGAACTTCTCATAAAAAATGTACATATACATAGAAATTTTTTTACATCATTCAGAGATTCATGAATTCCTTGAAGGCCACTGTGCTGTGCTTAGTCACTCAGTCGTGTCTGACTCTTTGCAACCCCATGGACTGTAACCCACCAGGCTTCTCTGCCCATGGGGATTCTCCAGGCAAGAATACTAGAGAGGGTTGCCATTTCCTCCTCCAGGGGATCTTCTCAACCCAGGGATCAACCCAGGTCTCCCACATCGCAGGCGGATTCTTTACCATCTGAGCTACCAGGAAAGCCCACTAGGCAGCAGGGAGTTCCAAATTAAGCTCTTTTAATAATGTAAGGAAGGATGTGGAGAAACGAATAAAAGCTCCAACAGTCTTTGTCTTGAATCCATTCAAAAAACACTTTTTAAACATTTTAGGCCACCAAAGCTATTTTGAGACTTTTGAAATGAGGAAAAGGGACATTTCAAAAACAGTGAAATTACCTGAAAGAAATCTTTATTTCTGTGTGCAAACTATAGATTAACTGCTTAAAGACAATGTCAAGTATGTTTTTAAGGTATGTGTAGCAATGATAAAGTTGCCTCTTCAGTATGGTATGTTCAAGGAATAACAGAAGTAGAAAGATCATGTGAATGTAATATTCTGAGTCACTATGGAAGTCTATGATCAAAACAAAAGGCTACCTTAATAATCTTTACTAGAATGGTTTCCAGGAAGTCTAGGAACACAACTAATTTCAGCACTTCAATAAACATTCTCCAATACTCTGGAGTTCAAAATACTTTCCTAATATGAGATAGAATTAATTTTCAATCAAGTATAGAGATTCTATTTAATCAAATATTAGCCTATTTTAATAAAAATTAAATTTCAACTCTACTTGTCTAGGATAAAAGCATTCTGAACTTACAAGGAGTTTTTTCATACTTTCAGTAATTGTGCACATCACCTAATGGTGTGAGTGTTTTATTTAAATATGTGTTTTTTCCAATGAACACCTAAACCACAGATTAAAATGCCTTAGTTTGAAGAAGCTACCAAAGATTGCTTGGGTCATATTATCAGGACACAAGCCAACTAAAACCAAACACAAGTGTTTAAACAGTTATTAGTCTACACAAGAACTAAAAGACATCTCATTTGCTAAAATTCATTAGTTCATAATAATTATAAAAAACAGAAAAGCAATCACCTTTGGAGGATGCTAAGAAAGAAAAAAAAAACCTACTTATTTTTCTGAAAACTGGTAAACAAACTGACTTCCCTGCCCAGAAATAAACCCACATGTATATGGTTAATTAACTTATGACAAAGGAGGCAAGAATATAAGATTGGGGAAAAGACAGCTTCTTTTAACAAACAGTGCTGGGAAAACTGAAAACAGCTACATGCCAAAGTATTAAAGTGGACCACCTTCTCAGACCATATACAAAAATAAACTTGAAAATGGATTAAAGATTTAAATGTAAGACCTGAAACCATAAAACTTCTAGAAGAAAACAAAGGCAAGTACATTCTTTGATATCACTCTTAGCAATATTTTTTTGGATATGTCTCCTCGGGCAAGGGAAACAAAAGCAAAAATAAATGGGACTCCATCAAACTAAAAAGCTTTTGCACAGCAAAGAAATTACCAATAAAACAAAAAAGGTAGCCTACTGAATGAAAGAAGATAATATATCCAGACAGGTTTAATATCCAAAAAATATTAAAAACTCTTAAAACTCATACAACTAGGGAGCAATAATTATGAATGCTATCAATATCATACTAGTAAAAATTAGTACGTAAAAATTAATAGTATGATATTAACACTAATTAAAAATAATGGGTCATCACATTTTTAATAACTCTATGATACTCCTATATGAAAATATCTATGCATGTAGATAGGTAAAGGCATTAAAGCTGACAGTTTGCTCTATTTTTCACAAATCCCCATATCTTTACCTAAATATTGACTAAAGAGCTAAAAACAGACCCACAAGGAAGAAAAATTCTTTATTTCACTCATCTTTAGAAATACATGATTACAATGTTATTTATCTCAGAATATTTCCATCAGACTGAATGTTATATTTATGCCTATAATTTTTAGAATATTCATTATATATACAATATAATCTAAGAATAAATTGTAAAGACATACCTTTGTGTAAGGGTTGAGGCATCATTAAGATCTGGATGAGCAAAAGGGATGTAACATCATGATAAAGAATTGGAACCTCAGGCTGTTGTTCCTCATTTCCCAGTCTAAAAGAAAAATGCATAATCACTTTAGACAGTATTGTATTTTCTTTCTAACTCACTTTATATTTCACATATATGTGAAACACAAACCAAACTTTCGTAAGCAACTAAAAAATCTCAAAAAGAAAAGTTAGGACCACATTTTTGCCTAAAAATATAATATTCTAGGCACATATTTCTTTGATTCTGCCTAATAGGAAAAAATTACCTAGAAAATTTACTAGGTCTTACTAACAAACAATTGGGACATATTAACTTGATTGTGAATCTTTCTGATCTCTCAAATTACAGAAATCAAACAAAATATTAAATGGAATTTAAGAGAATTAGCTTCACTACAAATGGGGTGGCACTTAGGATACTCGCTATCACAAACTTCATATTAAAGAATAAATATTCGTGTTATAAAAAAATCAATTCACAAACAAGTTAAATTGAAAAGGCATGGTTAATATCTCTTGTTAAAAGTTGTTTCAACTTTGCTGCTGCTGCTGCTAAGTCGCTTCAGTCGTGTCCGACTCTGTGCGACCCCATAGACGGCAGCCCACCAGGCTCCCCAGTCCCTGGGATTCTCCAGGCAAGAACACTGGAGTGGGTTGCCATTTTCTTCTCCAATGCATGAAAGTGAAAAGTGAAAGTGAAGTCGCTCAGTCATGTCTGACCCTCAGCGACCCCATGGACTGCAGCCTTCCAAGCTCCTCCGTCCATGGGATTTTCCAGGCAAGAGTACTAGAGTGGGGTGCCATTGCCTTCTCCAGTTTCAACTTTAGGACTAATATAAAATTCAAAGAAAAGCTTTAACATTTTCAAAGTTTAAAAAAAAAAGATATAATAACCAAAGCAGAACTTAAAATATACTATAAAAGACAAAACAGTAAACCTAAGTGCTGGAGAAGACTCTTGAGAGTCCCTTGGACTGCAAGGAGGTCCAACCAGTCCATTCTAAAGAAGATCAGTCCAGGGTGTTCTTTGGAAGGACTGATGCTAAAGCTGAAACTCCAATACTTTGGCCACCTCATGTGAAGAGCTGACTCATTGGAAAAGACTCTGATGCTGGGAGGGATTGGGGGCAGGAGGAGAAGGGGACGACAGAGGATGAGATGGCTGGATGGCATCACTGACTTGATGGACGTGAGTCTGGGTGAACTCCGGGAGTTGGTGATGGACAGGGTGGCCTGGCATGCTGCAATTCATGGGGTTGCAAAGAGTCGGACACGACTGAGCGACTGAACTGAACTGAAGGTATGTATAATACAATAAAATACACAGAATATATTATAGAGTAGCTCTTTTCATTCTAAAAGAATTAAAACTCCTTTAGAAACTTAAATTTTTTGATCACAGGTTTAATTTTTCATGTCAGAGAACAAAAGTAAATCTTAAGCATTCAGAATCAGCTAAATTCTGAAGCTACATGTCAGACTAGATTTGGGATAAATAAAAACTGCTGAAATCTTTTATAAGGCTTCGTCATTCAGCAAAATGGCGATTACTTAACTGTTGGCTAGGCATTGGATACATGTGAGTAAACAATCCCTGCTTCTATGATGCTTATGGAACTGCCAAAGGAAGACAGCTCTTTGAATATCTCCATCCTCTACAAGTATCTCTTTTTTTTTTTTTTCCTCTAATTTTATTTTATTTTTAAACTTTACATAATTGTATTAGTTTTGCCAAATATCAAAATGATAGTATCTCTTTAATACTTGTCTTTCTCTCCAAAGATAAACTTCCATTAATGCTATGAATCCTATTATTGCCTCTTAAGTCTCCCTGGCATCTCTTCTTTACAAGCTCAAAGTTCTTAAGAAGAAAAAAATTTAGGGGTCACCACTTCCTCACCTATTATTCAAATTCCCTCAGAAATGGTTTACCACTGATTATACAAGTGGTAGCATAAAGTACAGATTCTGTATTTCTGTAAATAAGGAGTAAATAAATTAGGTGTATCATTTCAAAAATTTTAATGATGTGGGAATTGGTTGTCATGTGTTATTTTTAAAAAGCAGATTCTAAAACTAGTGTGTTTCTAGCTAATAAATCATAAAGCAGGTTTTTGTGTCTTTTTTTAAACCACTATTCTGTAGTACCTAATGAAGGCAAGACTGATCATAGGTTTCAAACATCGTAAGGCGAAAGGCTGTGGGGAACTTTACAATGAAGGAATAAGTCTAAGGTTACTTGAACCCTTTGATCAATTATGACATGAAAAGAACAACCGGCCATCATGTGCCTCTGAATGTTTTGTCTATATAAAAACCAATGAAATTCTTTAAAAGATTTTCTCACTTAGTAGGAATTTTTATGCAAATTTAACATAAAGTATAATAGTATAAATAGTAATAATAATAATTAGTACATAAATGGTATAAAAATATAATAAACTGTTTTCAATTTTTATCATGTATTTTTGTCTCATAAGGAAAATTCACATATTAAAATGAACTTCAATCTTATTTTTATACTTAATCATTTTCAAAAAAGTTTTAACTGAATTTAATCTTTCAATAATACTTACTGCGAACTCATCTCTTCTAGTAACTGTGTGAGCTTTCTCCAAGGATTATACTCAGAATCAATGCTATAAAGTCGCATGTGCAAGGCTAATACATGGAACAGCTGATCTAAATAAATTGAAGGAAAAGTAATTAGAAAGTTCACACAATTTGTCCAGAACAATATTCAGGCAAATTTTCTAGTAATTTTTAAAAAAATGTTTCCTTTCCTTATAATTCACCAAGTGTAAGTACCAACAACTTCATGCTTTCTTTTAAGGTAAACTCTGAGGGCTTCCCTGATTGCTCAGTTGGTAAAAAATCCACCTGCAATGCAGGAGACCCTGGTTCAATTTCTGGGTCAGGAAGATCCCCTGGAGAGGGGATACGCTACTCACTCCAGTATTCTTGGGCTTCCCTTGTGGCTCAGCTGGCAAAGAATCCTGCAATGCAGGGGAATTGGGTTCGATCCCTGGGTTGGGAAGACCCTGGAGAAAGGAAAGGCTACCCATTCCAGTATTCTGGCCTGGAGAATTCCATGGGCTGTATAGTCACAAAGAGTCAGACACAACTTTCACTTTCACTGAGATACATATCCAAATAAATTCAGAACTTGGACTGTTCTTTTATGTTCAGTCTTAATACAAAAGTGGTTTGTTTTCCTCATCTTCTGTCAGAGATCTACCTTTCCTTGGCTTTATGCCTTGATCTTGGTAACCTGTAGTTTTCTCTGCTGTGATCTCCTAACCAAAATTCACTATCTTCAATACCCTACTCTGAGTAATATGGAGAATAACATCCATATAAACCACTGTTAGGTGAAGTTCTTCCTTTACCTAATTTTTTTTTCCTAAATATTCTTTAGATTTAATTGTGATTTCATCTTTAGACTCAACATGAAGAAAAAAATAATGGAAATGAGAATAATATTTAGAAAAATTATTCTGCTATTTTCATTTCTTCTGACAATAATCTATGACAGATACCATGACAATAATCTATCAGTCTCAACTTTTGACAAAATTCTGCTACAACATTTAGAAAAAGAATTGTTTACAATTTTTTAATTATTTGGGAAAAAATTTTTAAATTTTGCTTTCATATCACATGTCCTTTTTCTGGTATAAATGACAAGGACTGGAACTAAATTACTCTCTTAAATACTCAAAATATTTGAATTAAAATAAATCAACAGTCCCTTTCTAGAAAGTCAGATAATACTTTTTGACATGTGATTAGAATTAATTCCTAAAGAGAGAAAGAAAAAAGCCAAATGGCATAAACATACTGTTGTCATTGACTCTCTAAATTAAAATACTCAAAACTAAACAACATTTTGTATCTCTGAGCAAGTGACTTAGAAATTAGCTATACTTTAGAATAACTTGAGATCCATCCATGTAAGTATTAGTAATATTAGTGGGGGTAGTAGTTTGAAGAAATCATCTGTAAGACATGAAGCTATAAGACGAACAAAATAAACGTTCCACTCTGTGGGGCACTGCAGAAGAAATGGGAGGCTGGGGAGGAGCTGAACACTGTACCTACAACTGTTTCAATCTAATCTCTGTATAACAAACAAGAATTTAAACACCTTATTCTTATTCATCTTCTGCCTATAAGTCAATGTGTAGTCTAAATCTTCTCTTAAAATTTCTTCATCCTATTAATGGTTAAGATTAGCTGAGTATTTATTAGTGCCAAGCACTATTTAAATCACCTACATAGATTTATCCCAATTTATTTTCATAAAAACTGTAAGGTAGATAATATAGTTATCCACTGTTTTGAGACAAGTTTCCCAAATTTTCAGTTTTTCTAGTAACCTGGTTCCATTGATAACAATAAGAACTAGAGACATTTTTAGCAGTGAAATAATATGATAACGATATACTGGTTATTCTTATTTTATTTCAACTCAATTTTACATAAGATTTTTATGAAGTATATATATAATTCATCATTTTTTTAAAAAGTGTCTAAAACCAAGAAGTGTTTAAAAAAACAATCCTCTAGCAGAAATATTAACTCAAGCTGCCAAGTGGGGAGTTTTGCATTCTTATCTAAGTTTTTAAGTGAATAAAAGGTCTCTTTTTACTATCTCTTTTCAAGACAAAAGTCAATTAACTTGAAGCTTTGATTTAATCAAAAGCATAGACATGGCAATTTTACTAACCTGCTTTACACTGAAACCATGGCCAGCATAAAAGTAATGTTGCAAATGTCTAATTTCCTAGACTTTATCATAATTAAAGAAACACAAACGTTAGAAGAAAACTTTTCATTTTCTCATAGTCCCTTATTCTACAGATGAGGAAGTAGGCCCAGAGAAAGGAAGTACCTTGCCAGGTCACCCTAAATATTTATTAGCAAAGCTAAGAACAGAATTCAAGATTCCTGATGACACTGACAGTCACTCAGTCGTGTGACTTTGCCACACGTCTTTGCCACCCCATGGAGTAGCCCTCCTCTATCCAGGGGATTTGTAGCCTGATAGGCTCTTCTGTCCATGGGATTCCCCAGGCAAGAATACTGGAGTGGGTTGCCATTCTCTTCTTCAGGGGATCTTCCCAACCCAGGGATCAAACCTGGGTTTCCCACAACGCCGGCAGATTCTTTACCATATGAGCCACCAGGGAATCCAACTTCAAAATTTCCTACTTCTTAGTTTTTTCTACCACTTCAGTTCTCCTTGAGGTTTTAATGATTAAAAGAAAAGTATAAAATTCCTTTTGTAACACAAATCCCTTTTCCATTCCTATGAAGAACTGAGATTATAACCCTGTTGCATCTTCTAAAGGTATTAATATATGACAAGAGTCTTTGGTATTAGCTTTAATGAGAACTAAAGGATGATAACATATCTAAGGAGGTGCATCTATCTTTCAGAAACAATCCTGGAAATTGCAGATAACTTCAATAGGAAGCAGAACAAGCCAATACCAATCAATACTTTTCACTATGTTTATTTAATTCACTGTGTTTGCAAAATTCAGTCTGAGATATATCAATAAGAGTAAACTCTAAAATTTATTTAGCAATAAAAATATCTTTGAGAATTCCCTGGTGGTCCACTGGTTAGGAGACCATGCTCTTCACTGCCAAGGGAGCAAATATTGACATTAGTAGATGTAGGATAAGGAGAACTTTTGATCATATCAAAAAGTTAAAAACCAAAAAATAATGGAAAAATGTAATAAACACCAAATATGCTCATGACAGGCTTCCCTGGTAGCCAAGTGGTAAAGAATCCACCTGCGATGCAGGAGATGCAGGAGACAAGCGTCTGATCCCTGGGTCAGGAAGATCCCTGGAGAAGGGCATGACAACCACTCCAGTAATCTTGCCTGGAAAATCCCATAGACAGAGGAGCCTGGCGGGTTACCTCTGGGGTCACAGAGTCAGACACGACTGAAGTGACTGAGCACGCACACACATGTGCATGAGATTTTAAAAGTTGAAAAGCAATTATACCAAGAAAGAATATTATTAAAATTTTGAATAACAACAGCAAAAGGAATAGACAATTTTTTCTGGAATGACACATTTTAAAGTTCTAAAGTTACACCTACATTTATAAAAGGGTGGAGAAATGAGAAAATCACTCATTTACAGGTGTGCTGACCACTGGAAAAACCATAGCCTTGACTAGACGGACCTTTGTTGGCAAAGTAATATCTCTGCTTTTTAATATGTTATCTAGGTTGGTCATAACTTTCCTTCCAAGGAGTAAGCGTCTTTTAATTTCATGGCTGAAATCACCATCTGCAGTCATTTTGGAGCCCAGAAAAATAAAGTCTGACACTATTTCCACTGTTTCCCCATCTATTTCCCATGATGTGATGGACCAGATGCCATGATCTCCGTTTTCTGAATGTTGAGCTTTAAGTCAACTTTTTCACTCTCCTCTTTCATCAAGAGGCTTTTTAGTTCCTCTTCACTTTCTGCCATAAGGGTGGTGTTATCTGCATATCTGAGGTTACTGACATTTCTCCCGACAATCTTGATTCCAGCTTGTGCTTCTTCCAGCCTACTCAAGGCTATGGTTTTCCCAGTGGTCATGTATGGATGTGAGAGTTGGACTGTGAAGAAAGCTGAGTGCCAAAGAATTGATGCTTTTGAACTGTGGTGCTGGAGAAGACTCTTGCGAGTCCCTTGGACTGCAAGGAGATCCAACCAGTCCATCCTAAAGGAGACCAGTCCTGCGTGTTCATTGGAAGGACTGATGCTGAGGCCGAAACTCCAATACTTTGGCCACCTCATGCAAAGAGTTGACTCATTGGAAAAGACCCTGATGCTGGGAGGGTCTGAGGACAGGAGGAGAAGGGGACAAAAGAGGATAAGATGGCTGGATGGCATCACTGACTCGATGCACATGAGTTTGGGTGAACTCCGGGAGTTGGTGATGGACAGGGAGGCCTGGTGTGCTGTGATTCATGGGGTCGCAAAGAGTCAGACATGACTGAGCGACTGAACTGAACTGAAGTGAACTGTGATTTCAATAAACAGGCAACACTGTCCAGTAGGACTAAGGAAGTCCTAGATTTGAATTCAAGCTCTGTACTGGCCATGTGTGCTTGGGCAAATTATCCTAGTTTTATTATCTGTAAACTGAGAATAATTCCAACTCTCTGGGCTGTTTTACGTGATGAGTAGTTATAGTAGGAACACATATCTGTAGTGTGCAGATAGTGTGCTTAAATACACGTACATACACATATGGTTTCTATGGATGAATTCCAAATAATAAATTTAATATTTATAAACGAGATAATACAGCCAAAATTAGAGATTACAACTACATAAGAAACATTAGGTCTCCACATAAACCACCACTCTACACAAATATTAACATATATTTGTAACCTTCATCTCTCTCCTCCCCTGAGCTTTTGGTACTATGCTTCCTTGGTTCTCGCCCAGCTTCTTCTCAGTCACCTGTAAGTGTTCTCCCTCTGCTGAGCCCTAAAAGGGGGCATTCTCCATAAGAAAGGAAAAGGATCTCTTCTTAGCCTTCTTTCCCTCTCATTCTCCATACACTACTTCATTTAAGCTCAACTTCCACTTCTACCTGCAAGTTTACAATTCACAGATTTCTCTAGCACTTCCAGTGTTTGACAGGCACCACAAAAATCTATACATGCAAAACTAAACTGATTATATAGCCCAGCCTAGCTCTGATATTCATTTCCTCTTACAATTCCATTTGAGTGAATGACATTACTGCCCATGCAAACATCCAAGGAAACTTGGCCTATTGGTTTAATTGATAAACCAATTAATCCTATTGTTTCTGCCTCCTATGACCCATCCTCTTTTACTCCACTCTACCCCCTGTATCATTTCTCAAGTAGATAACTCAACAAAGTCTTCATTTAGCTTCAAGTCTTTTGTTTCAACCACTTCCAATTCCTGTAAACAATAAATCTATTCATATTGTCTCGTAATTGGTTGGTGAACCACTGAAAGAAGAGTCATAGAAAGCCCTTAAAAGTCACTGCAAGAGAGAGAACCCCTATCTTCTTTTTCAGGTTTATTAAACTTCCTTCCTCCCTTCCTTTAGCAAGTATTCCCCCACGTGTCTTCACAAGGTGTCCTCTCAGCCTAGAATGGCATCTTCCTGTTCTCCAAGCAAACCTGATTCATCTTTCCAGGTTCAAGGGCTCCTCTGCAAAGTCTTCTCTAATACATACCTGAGACAGATGTGATCATCCCTTGCTTTAAGCATTCTCTACACTTGAGTTACCTCTATTTTAGCACTTCTAATACAGCCTTGTAATTATTTTTTCACATTTTCCTCTCCTATTAGACAGTAAAATCTCCCTAAAAAGATAACTACTTTTTTTCCTCTTTGTACTTCCCACGCTAGCACAGTGTTTGACATTTAACAGGATTTTTTAAGTACACTGAATATTTCATGATACGTCAATAATCTTTGTTTTTAAAAATCATACAATATAAGCATAATATTCATGATGGACTTACGCCCTTTTCTGCTGTAATGACACACTGGCTTACTAAGCAAGAAGGAGGCCAATTCATCAGCCCTAATTTCACTTCCCCAAAGAAGTGACCTCTCAACTCTGACTACTAAAGCAGTGGTTGACTTACTTGTTCCCACTATTTCCTTCACAATGCTGGTTGCTGTGACAACTCATCTGGGAAAATGAACTCTATTTTCTGCAACACCTAATCAAATTCTTTACAACTGAGACAAGTCTAAGGTATTGAAATGTGTTTAATCACAAGAGAAACATATCATTACTAAAACAGGAAACACCACCAAAAGACTAGTTTGTCCTTGGAAAAAACCAAAGATTTAATTATAAGAACTCTCAGCTGGAACAAAAGATAAGATTTAGCAATCTATTCTATCTTTAACAATATTAAAAGTAAGATTATAATACCAAAAAAATCTACAAATTAAAAATATAACTCCACTTTACTGTAAAATTAGAGCTTCACATGTATGGCTAAGAATACCATACATATACACAAGACACCATAAACAATTTTTATGACTTGAGAAGTATCCAGTTAAGGAAACTGAACACAAAGAGCTCAGCACCAGCTTGGAAATTCTGCGTCTCTGTGAGTTATTTCTAAACACCTAAGAATTCTAAACTGGAAGATTATTTCTTAGTATAACTCATACTAGTCATTAAGACAGTTAACTTCAGTTCAGTCACTCAGTCCTGTCCAACTCTTTGCAACCCCATGGACTGCAGCACACCAGGCCTCCCAGTCCATGACCAACTGACAGAGTTTACTCAAACTCATGTCCATTAGGTTGGTGATGCCATCCAACCATCTCATCCTCTGTCGTCCCCTTCTCCTCCCATTTCAATCTTTCCAAGCATGAGGGTCTTTTCAAATGAGTCAGCTCTTTGCATCAGGTGGCCAAAGCATTGGAGTTTCAGCTTCAGCATCAGTCCTTCCAATGAATATTCAAGACTGATTTCCTTTAGGATTAACTGGTTGGCTCTCCTTGCAGTCCGAGGGACTCTCAAGAGTCTTCTCCAACACCACAGTTCAAAAGCATCAATTCTTCGGCACTCAGCTTTCTTCACAGTCCAACTCTCACGTCCATACATGACCACTGGAAAAACCACAGCCTCGACTAGACGGACCTTTGTTGGCAAAGTAATGTCTCTGCTTTTTAATATGCTGTCTAGGTTGGTCATAAATTTTCTTCCAAGGAGCAAGCATCTTTTAATTTCATGGCTGCAGTCACCATATGCAGTCATTTTGGAGCCCCCCAAAATAAAGTCTCTCACTGTTTTCCACTGTTTCTCCATCTATTTGCCATGAAGTGATGAGACTGGATGCCATCATCTTTGTTTTCTAAATGTTGAGCTTTAAGCCAACTTTTCATTCTCCTCTTTCACTTTCACCAAGAGGCTCTTTAGTTCTTCTCCACTTTCTGCCATAAGAATGGTGTCGTCTGCATATATGAGGTTATTGATATTTCTCTCGGCAATCTTGATTCTAGCTTGTGCTTCCTCCAGCCCAGCGTTTCTCATGATGTACTCTGCATATAAGTTAAATAAGCAGGGTGACAATATACAGCCTTGACATACTCCTTTTCCTATTTGGAACCAGTCTGTTGTTCCATGTCCAGTTCTAACTGTTGCTTCCTGACCTGCATATAGGTTTCTCAAGAGGCAGGTCAGGTAGTCTGGTATTCCCATCTCTTTCAGAATTTTCCACAGTTTATTGTGATCCACATAGTCAAAGGCTTTGGCATAGTTAATAAAGCAGAAGTAGATGTTTTTCTGGAACTCTCTTGCTTTTTCGATGATCCAGCATTTGCTGACAATTTGATCTCTGGTTCCTCTGCCTTTTCTAGAGCCAGCTGTAACATCTGGAAGTTCATGGTTCACGTATTGCTGAAGCCTGGCTTGGAGAATATTGAGCATTACTTTACTAGCGTGTGAGATGAGTGCAATTGTGCAGTAGTTTGAACATTCTTTGGCATTGGCTTTCTTAGGGATTAGAATGAAAACTGATCTTTTCTCATCCTGTGGCCACTGCTGAGTTTTCCAAATTTGCTGGCATATTGAGTGCAGTACTTTCACAGCATCATCTTTTAGGATTTAAAATAGCTCAATTAGAATTCCTTCACCTACACTAGCTTTATTCGTAGTGATGCTTTCTAAGGCCCACTTGACTTCACTTTCCAGGATGTCTGGCTCTAGGTGAGTGATCACACCATTGTGATTATCTGGGTCATGAAGTTCTTTTTTGTACAGTTCTTCTGTGTATTCTTGCCACCTCTCTTTAATCTCTTCTGCTTCTGTTGGGTCCATACTTTTTCTGTCCTTTATTGAGCCCATTTTGCATGAAATGTTCCTTTGGTATCTCTAATTTTCTAGAAGAGATCTCAGTCTTCCCCATTCTGTTGTTTCCTCTATTTCTTTGCACTGATCACCGAGGAAGGCTTTCTTATCTCTCCTTGCTATTCTTTGGAACTCTGCATTCAAATGGGTATATTTTTCCTTTTCGCCTCTCTTCTTTTCACAGCTATTTGTAAGGCCTCCTCCGACAGCCATTTTGCTCTTTTGCATTTCTTTTTCTTGGGAATGGTCTTGTTCCCTGACTCCTGTACAATGTCATGAACCTCCATCCATAGTTCATCAGGTACTCTATCTATCAGATCTAGTGCCTTAAATATATTTCTCACTTCCACTGTATTAGTGATTGATTTAGGTCATATCTGAATGGTCTAGTGGATTTCCCTACTTTCTTCAATTTAAGTCTGAATTAAGATGGAAATACATATTAAAGGGAAGAGTTATCCTAATGACTTTCATAAACTGCTTCTGTTTAAAATTGTACCACTGATAAAATTTACTTAAGGTAAACTTAACTGCCTGCATTTCTAGATCATTCAAGATTTTCATTCTATCACTGCAGTTATCACTGTTTAAATACTTGTCAAGAAAAAAAAAGCATCTATTTCTGCTTTATTCACTATGCCAAAGCCTTTGACTGTGTGGATCACAATAAACTGTGGAAAATTCTGAAAGAGATGGGAATCCCAGACCACCTGACCTGCCTCTTGAGAAATTTGTATGCAGGTCAGGAAGCAAGTTAGAACTGGACATGGAACAACAGACTGGTTCCAAATAGGAAAAGGAGTACGTCAAGGCTGTGTATTGTGTCCCTGCTTATTTAACTTCTATGCAGAGTACATCATGAGAAACGCTGGGCTGGAGGAAGCACAGGCTGGAATAAAGATTGCCGAGAGAAATATCAATAACCTCAGATATGTAGATGACACCACCCTTATGGAAGAAACTGAAGAACTAAAGAGCCTCTTGATGAAGGTTAAAGAGGAGAGTGAAAAAGTTGGCTTAAAGCTCAACATTCAGAAAACGAAGATCATGGCATCCGGTCCCATCATTTCATGGCAAATAGATGGGGAAACAGTGGAAACAGTGGCTGACTTTATTTTTCTGGGCTCCAAAATCACTGTGGATGGTGACTGCAACCATGAAATTAAAAGACACTTACTCCTTGGAAGGAAAGTTATGACCAACCTTGACAGCATATTAAAAAGCAGAGACATTAATTACTTTGTGAACAAAGGTCTGTCTAGTTAAGGCTATGGTTTTCCAGTAGTCGTGTATGGATATGAGAGTTGGACTATAAAGAACACTGAGCATCAAAGAATTGCTGCTTTTGAACTCTGGTGTTGGAGAAGACTCTTGAGAGTCCCTTGGACTGCAAGGAGATCCAACCAGTCCATCCTAAAGGAAATCAGTCCTGAATATTCACTGGAAGTACTGATGCTGTAGCTGAAACTCCAATCCTTTGGCCACCTGATGCGAAGAGCTGACTCATTTGAAAAGACCCTGATGCTGGGAAAGATTGAGGGTGGGAGGAGAAGGGGGCGACAGAGGATGAGATGGTTGGATGGCATCACCGACTCAACGGACATGGGTTTGGGTGAACTCCAGGAGTTGGTGATAGACAGGGAGGCCTGCCACGCTGCAGTTCATGGGACACAAAGAGTCAGACACAACTGAACAACTGAACTGAACTGAACGAAAAAAATTTTAACTAGCCAAATGACTCTATATTACCATGAAAAATAAATCTCAGTTTCTCTGTAACTGAATAATCAAAGTGAGGAAATGGTTCTGACCCATTTATCCTGGGATGAATGTAATTGGTGTGGGTACATGCTTCAAATAAGAATCAGATTCCCCTGGTTCCTTTACACAGTCCTGAGAAATTATCCATGAAAAGATGGAGAGAACTTGCAGGTGAGGTCTGGGAACAACTTGAAGATGAAGATCTGTAGCTCTGATTCCTTAGAAACAGGCAATTCATGCCATTGAGTAACAGGAGCTGACTCAGCTTTTCCTGCCCCACCGCTCAGCAATTCAGCCAAGGCAGACAGGGAATAAAGTGGCAGTTATGTTAGGAATTTTAAAGGATTGAGAAAAAAATCAATAATAATAAAATTATATATATGTGTGTATGTATTATACACAAACACATATATAAAATACTTTAGCTCATGTATCTAATAACATTTGGTATTTAATACCATCTGTCATTAATCATGACAGATATGGTAGATGGTTGGCACAGGTATCATAATCCCCATTTCTACTGCAAGGTAAAAAGTCAGGCAAGTTTCCTGTAGTCCAACAGATAACAAACAGGACTAGAATTCAGATCTTCTAATTCCAATCCAGTGTTTCTTCCAACACCGTATTCTATGTTGCTCCTTTCCACCCCCACCTCTTTATTTCTATCTCTATTGCTCCTAGTTAATAAAGGGATATACAATTACAAGTTAAAGTAGATGAGCTTTGCTTTAATTATCCCTTGTGAAAATTCAAAAATACCAAAAGAAAAGGCTGTGTTTAGTACTTTGACTTTTCATGCTGGGTTCTTCTCCTGCAGTTACTATGCCTCCACTCCCAGGCATATTACGCCATTGTTCTCTGGTTATCTCAAGCATCATAGCATTAGTTTCATGGAATTTTCTTCTCCTACTTTCAGGTTTAGGTGACCAGCCTCCCCCTTCACCTCTACAGCATGGCATAGGACAATATGAAGAGGTGCACAATTCTGCCTCCACACATAGGTAGTCCTATGAAGGGTAAAGAAAAAGGTCAGTTCTTAGGACTCCTAATCTCTTCCTTACCAAAGAAGACATACTCCATGAATCCACGTCTAATTTAAGCATCCCATTTCAAGACGAGGGACAGGGGCTGCTGCCAAGTTGCTTCAGTCGTGTCCAACTCTGTGCGACCCCATGGACTGCAGCCTACCAGGCTTCTCTGTCCATGGGATTCTCCAGGCAAGAACACTGGAGTGGGTTGCCATTTCCTTCTCCAATGCATGAAAGTGGAAAGTGAAAGTGAAGTCACTCAGTCGTGTCTGACTCTTAGCGACCCCATGGACTGCAGCCTACCAGGCTCCTCCATCCATGGGATTTTCTGGGCAACAGTACTGGAGTGGGGTGCCACTGCCTTCTCCCGAGGGACAGGGGAGAGGGTTCTAACTGCACTGCTGAAGAGGAACTGCCCTGCCCTAAGCCAAGCAAGATCTTAGGACTCCTATGGCCTGATAGTGGAAATGATTATCTGTGGTGCTTAGTTCCTGAAATAACCATACCATCAACACAGAAAGGCCTAGTACCTGTGCCACAAAGTACAGGACCTGCAGAAAAAGACTTTAAAGAACAGCTGAAATCACTCTAAGGCTCTTAGCTCAAAATCTTAAACCACATCTCTAACCAGGCCTCCCCACATTAATAATGTATTTAGTTTTCAATAAAGAAGTTGTATCAATCTTTGGGAATAAATCCCATTTTCTCCTTCTAACCCCACCTTTTAACAGGCCAAGAGAATAAATTAGGTGCTTAAAAAAGAAAAGACTAGGCTGAAAATTAACTTTTATCTTGCTTCCGGTCTCCTTAACCACCCCCATCCCCAATTTGATAATGGTAGTATTGAAGTAGTAGAAACAGTAGTGTTAAGATTTATAGTCTATGGTAAAACTAAGTTCTTACAACAATTCTCTGGTTGGATACTATGAGGAACAGAATCCATGAGATTAAATGAGGCTGCCATTAAACTATCTGCCTACTCATGAAGAATGGATTCTGAAGGCAATTTCTACATTTTTACATTCATTTATGCATTTCAACCATTATAATAATCTGGTGGCCAAACTTTCTTCTTGTTACGAGGTAACAAAAAAGAATAGAACAAAAGTTGTGATTCAACCTATTTGTAGAATTCATAGTTTTTCAATCTGAAAAAGACCTTACTAAGCCATAGATATCAAGGTTTTACCACTGTTAAAAAATAAGATGAGACTACTGAATAGCAATTTTGTGATAGTATTTAAAAATATCCTTATGGAGTATTACTGCAGGGTGAAATTAACATCAAAATAATTTTAACTCTGAATTCACCAAAAATTTATCTTTGAGCAACTATTTTGAGCTGCATGCTGCATGCACACCGTCAAGCTGGATTCCTTCCTAGGAATAACAAACACAGGGGGCAGTCCCCCACAGTATGCATCATTTCTTGAAAAGATTATATATTATGTCAAAATTAAGTTAAAGCTCCTCAAATGAAAATGTCAAAGCAAGGGTTTGTCTTAAGCTTTCTTGACTGAAGTTTAATTTTTATTTCTATTAAATCATGAAATCCATTTGTGGTATGAACTGTAGCTTAAACTACAGTAATAAGCAGAAAGCTAAAACCCAAAGATATGGAAAATGTTGATCTAACTAAAGATAATTTTTTAAAATTATCCAATATTAACAATTTATCAATGATGTCGCTTCCTCCCACCCCCCACCACAGTCACTGTTCTAACAATTTCTACTTGAGAAATACACTAAGAATATCATGGCACAAAAGTATTGAAAGCCTGTGAACTTCACTGGAATCTATGGAGTTTCATGTCTCTTTTCAAATCACCTGAATGAATAAATTAACCTCGTAACTTTAATAAAACATTATTCTTAATAAGAAAGTTATGCCTTCAATTTTACATCTGCTTTGTCCTACATCTACTGCTAACCAAATTGGTGGTACTTATCTGTAGATACACTAATTTGTAACAAAAACTCCAAATTCACTTATTTTTCAAAATCTTGTTCAGAAACATCAAAAGCTTCACTAATTTTTACAAGCTAGATATGATCCCAAACTTCCAAATTTTCTAGAACTTTTTCCATACTCTACTTTAGAACTTAACACTTTATATCTTACATTATCTAGAACCAGTTTTATCTGTTGAATACAAGGTCCTTAATGCCTGAGCTTCCAGTGGATAAAGAGGTGGTCCAGAGTTCTGACCTAAGAATCAGGAGCAGAGCTGTATGTGCGAGCTGATCCACACGGATCAAGGTCCGGGAACGAGTAAGAGGGAACCAGCCAGCAAACTGGTGAAAAATAAAGGAGAACCCATGGTATCCAAAGAAGGAATAAGGATTTGAGAAAATGTCTAAAGGAGTGGTCCAACACAAAATAAGATTCAGAGTGAAAGGCTGGCAAAGATAAGCAAGATAGCAGGACAGATGGCATGGCAGAGCCTGAAAAGATCCCAAGGCAACAGTGTGCAGTAACAGTGTGCAGTGACTAAGCCCATGGATGAATGTTTGTAAAGGTACTGCATCCTTTGGGACACTTAAGGGTAAGAGATATGTCTTACATAATTGAATTTAATGTCAGAGAGCTGAGTTCAACTGCAAGCTTTGACATTTTCCGCTGTATGACTTGGCAATGCAATCACTCTGAAGTTCAGTTTCCTTTTCTATGAAAAAGAGATAACATCTATTTCACATTATTATTCTAAAGACAATAATTTATGTGAAAGTACTTTATAAACTTTAAAAGTACAAATGTAAAGTATTATTAAAATACCATAGTACATTGCTATGTGAATTAATAATGCTCATTTTTCACTGTGGAAAATTTCCCAGATACGTATTTAGGAACCTTTACTCTGATTGGGTACTGGTCATTTTAGCTCAATACTAAAAAACTTATTTGAATATGAAAGTGCTGAAAGCATTATTCCAAGACAATTTGATTTTTCAGTATAAATTTTGCTGATAATATTTTCTGCTTTCATTGTGGTTAACAGAACAATCTTCTTCTCCACCTACCCCCACTGTGTGGTGTGTGTGTGGTGTGTGTGTGTGTGTCTCCATTCATATTTATCTCTCACTGTGTTAGTTGCTTTCTTGTGTCCAACTCTGCAACCCCATGGACTGTAATCTGCCGGGCTCCTCTGTCCATGGGTTTCTCCAGCAAGAATACTGGAATGGGTAGCCATTCCCTTCTCCAAGGGATTGTCCTGACCCACGAATTGAACCCCGGTCTCTCATATTGCAGGCAAGATTCTTTACCATCTGAGTCACCAGGGAAGCCCAATTATATATCAGGCATTACACAAACCATTCCACATAACATTTATTAAATATTTTTTTGACTAAACTAAACTTCAATTTCATCAGGAATTTGTGATGGAACATTATTCCAAAAGTGTAACTTTCCTTATCATTTGCTTAATTAGTAGAGCATTTTCTCTTTCACCAGAATATTATGAAAAAAAGACAAGACTTTTTTAAATGATATATTTAAGAGGGAAACTAATGAATGGGATAGAAACTAATGAATGGGAAAAGGAAAATATCAACTTATGAGCAGACTCCAGAGAAATGAGAATTTTTATTTACTAATACCATTAGAGAACTACTAGAAGAAGAAAAAATGAGATATTTGATCTACTATTTCATAGGAATCTATGAAATACCATCAGTATGTTCTTGTGTTAAATTAGGTTTGAGTAAGGCTTGAGTAAATAATAAATACATTAAGTTTATATACTTGCAATATAGTGTGATTTTATAGAACATATAACTTTCTGCACACATGATTCACAGAGCTGCTTTTACAAATAAATAGGATAAGTAATGCATAAGTAGCTGCACAATAATAAGTCATATGAAAACTAAAATCAAAACCATCATGTTGTACAACCTAAATACATAAATTGTTTTATTTGTCAATCATATCTTAATAAAAGTTGGGAGGGAAGCTAACACAATTGATAAGGAAAAGAAGAAAACTAAAAACAGTATTAACTTGTATTTAGGATAAGCTTCATCATGACCGCTTCTATACGGTCACATTGAAATTTCATATTCACTAAATTAGAAAATAAAAAGAACAGAAGCCTGGAAGTAGCTATCAACTTAATAATTCAAAACAAAATTGACAGTGATTACTGAAGTGGATGCTGTTAGACTTTTACTACTAATTTTAGTAGTAATTTTACTACTAATTTTAGTAGTGCTAATTTTAGCACTCTGGATAAATTCACCATTTACAAGCCTCTGTATAAATTTAAGTACCTCAGGGGAAAAAAAGTAGATTTTGAACATAAAACTAAAATTCCTTTACTAAACACTTTCTAATATAACAGTTTCTGAACTATTAAGTCAACCAATACCAAACAACAAATTAACAAGAAAGAATAAAAGTGAAATTATAGCTTCTACAAATTCAAATAGACTAGAAGCTAGTACTCAGATTTATCAACAGCTTCCCCTATAAAACATATTAAATCACTGGGTATAAGTAGTGTTTAAGTGCCTATGTCAAGGGGTTAATAAAGATTAAATACTTAGTAAACAATAATTTTTAAAACCTTAAACTTCTAAGTACAAAGTGATAACACAAAAATCTAATACAACTAGTAAGAATTTCAAAATTAACTTGGTTTAAATTTCACACAAGTTAGTATCTTTTTATTAGAAATTGCAAGGTATTTTTTTTGATCAGTACTTTGCTTTGAAATAATTCCAAAATTACATATGTATCTTTTAAAAATAATATACATATTTTTTAAAACTTATATTGGTTTTTAAATAATTACTAGTATTTTAACATATTCATAAGAGCAAACATCTACCATTTTAATATATTTGTATACATCAAAATACAGTACAAATCTGTTTACTGATTAATAGCAGCTACAATCCATAGGTGACACAAATTGTCTATAAAAAGTTTTTAAGTCCACACAACATAAAAATTCTTTAAAAGAATTTAAGTTTGAGGACAATTTATAGTTGAGAATAATGTATTTTTAATTTTGAACCAATGTAATTCTGATTAATTACATTTACTTACTGAGTAATCACAGTATATAAAGAACTAAATATTCATGATTCTTCTAAGTACAAGATTAATGATTTAAAGCATAGAATCACTATTAAAAGTGATTATACAAAACATAAAAAGAATCTGAAAATACACTAAAAGACCACTTTGCCTGCATGTGCTTTCATGACATAATTAGAATTTTTTTTAAAGTTAGCACTGCTTAATACTTACTTAAACAGGACCTTTTACCAGCTGTACTTGCACCACCTGAACATAAATTCCCTCCTCGATGAATTAATTCAAGTTCCAAGTTGGTTCTGTAAGCAAAGCATTAAAATGCATCTCGGTCATTAGGTTAAAGCAATACTTTTGTCTTACTGACATGTCTGAATTAACCTAAATAAAGTTCTTCAACTTTATTTGCAAAATTATGGTTTATGCAATATCAGTAACAATCATATTTTATCTGATTCTTAGAAATAAAAAAGGGGAACAATTTATCTACCCTTACTCATATGTTCATATTTATACCTGCAAAACTGCACACGTCAGACTGTAATTGTTGCAAAATCCCAGCTGCTGGCAAATACTAAAAACTATGCCTTAAGGAAAAAAACTGCAACACATTTCAAAAACCTGCATATGAATCTGAAGAATCTGTACTCTGTCAGCCTCTGATTAGGTGGTTACTGGCATATAAAACATAAGGGCATACCAATTTTTTCTATCAGAGAAATGGTTATCACTCATTGGAGCTTAGATGGCATATAGAAACCAATATTAAGAAACAAAACCACTAACATCAAAGTGGATATGAACAACACATATAATTAACAGCAGTTTCTTTTATAGACTTCTAAAATTATAGTTTTATTAAAATATATAACTACTGACACTGCTAAACAATAGTATTGTTCATATAGATCTGGAATTACAATATATTTAGCAACTATTAGCTTAAAGAATACCAATAATTAGTAGATTGACATTTCAAAAATCAAACTGATGCAGAATCTAAAGATTTACTCAAAAGCAGTAACAGTAAAATAGCCAATTAATTTTGATAATAAATGAAAATTAAGTGATTGTGTGTATTTTTACTTCTACATTATTAACAAACTTAAACACACCTTTACTTGCCACAACTAAAACTGAATAAACCAAGTTTATATCCAAGATATGTATATGACACTAATAGTGAGATATCCTTTATCTTAAAAAAAAAAAAAAAAAAAGGCAACATTTCAAGCTTACTCTTTACAAGTGAATTCAGGAAAGAATAGTACCCTGTTTTATTTAAAACAAACACTTTGAGATGGTTGGCTGTATCTTGAACATAGCGTGTTTTGAAACATTATTTTCATGTATTAACTTATAAATGCAAACTGTTAAAAATATTAATATTTCTAAATCTGTATATTTGCCACCCATTTCTAAAGAAATGCTTTAATCCTTTCTACTCAGGGGGGAGAAAAAGCAATTTAACATTGATAATGTTCCTGCTCAGAGCTCCATCTGGTTGCTGCTGATAAGGGCATCTGTGTGACAAGGGAATTTTCCACCCTTCAGGCGATTTGCATTGCTCACTGAACTTCTAAAAACCTACCAGCAAGGAAGCAGGGACAAGGATTTCATATTAGTGGACAGAAAGCGAGCGGAGACCAGCATGTGTTCCTTCATCAAGGGAATATAAATGAGATCAATACATTTTGTTTTCACAAATCTTCAGTTGCCTAATCTGTAGAAAAAAATTAATGGCTATATTCTCTTATAAAAACTAAGATTTCCTAGTTAGTACTTTTAACAGAGCTAACCAGAAACACAATTAATTCTTACAAATGAAAGTCAGAACCAGAATGTCAACTTTTATTTCAGCATAATTTGCAAAAGTATTCATTAAAAAATAAGTACAAGAACAAGTCTATTTATTCTATCATCAAATAAGATATTTTAAAGGATGATAAACATGTTACCAGAAATTTTATTTTTAAAGGATACTTGAAAGAAAACTGCCAAATGTAATTAGTTAACTTCAGATTATGGTTGTAAGATCTCCTGTACAACATTTCTTCTGAGTTAAACAAAAAATACCTATCCAAAGTGTTAGAATAGTATGTAGAATTTTAAAAAATCACTATGTCAGAAGTCCTAGCAATCAGCTTTTCCTTATCTAATTTATAACAAAATTGGCCCCTTAAGTATTGCTAGACAAAAGAATACACAAATGTGTCACATGCCCCACGTCTGCCCTTCCCTCACTGCTGAAAATCAAAATAGTATTCTGTTTCTGCCATCCTGAATGGATGATATAAAAATAAAGATGTATTGGATGCAGAAGTTTTTCTAGCCTTTTTGCTCCTGGAGAGAAGCAGACACAACTTTCTATATCTCCTAACACAAACACATTCAAATTAGTTTGGAAGGGAGGAAAAAAAAAAGAGAAAATCTCTGTATTTAAAAGAAAAATGAGAAAGACTGCTTAAAGCCTATCATGGTGGCCACCTAGACATACCCGTACAAAAACTCCAACTATGCTCCAGTTTTTTTTGCTTCTCCAAGTATGCTTTCCCTTTTACCCCGTTTTTGGCACTAACATATTTTTGGAGCTATAATTTGAAAAATAAATGTGTGTATGAACACATACACACAGAGGGACACTGAAATACATACTCATATAATGTGGGTTCAAGGCCTGGGCCTGCCCCTACTAGTTGACCAGGTAATTTCGTTTCTCAGAGAAGAAAACATCTTCATCCATACCATGGCATGGCCTATATTATCAAATACTCAGCTCAAGCTCTAACTTCTGCAGGAGTTAGGGAGAACTACTCCCTTTTCTTGGAACAGGAAGGAAGCATTTCTACATACTTTATATTTCAGTCAGCTCATCTTCCCTTTTGAAGTTCTGTAGCACTTTCTCAATATGATATATATTTTTAAACAAAATATATTCCATTTTAAACAGTTGTCTCTCCAACTAAACTGTAAATTCCTGGAGAGCAGGAGCCATTTCAAATACAGCTTCTAAATCCCTGATGGTACCTAGGAAAGTGTTCAAAAAATTCCCAGGAACTGACCCTCACTTTGTTTTGATATGTAACCAATGATAATCTTCTCTAGTCTCTGTAATTTATTCTCTATCTTGTTGAACCTTCCTTTTGTTTTAAAAGGATTTATATGTAAACATATAGCTGATTCACTTTGCTACATAGCAGAAACTAACAACACTGTAAAGCAACTATACTCCAAGAAAAATAAAAATTTTTAAATACTTCCAATTAAGAACAAACTCATTAAAAATAAAAAGCATTCACAATTTGGGTTTTAGTAATCATTCTTTTTATTTCAAATATAATTAGTTTATAAAGTTTAAACTTACAATACAACCAATGTATAAAGCAAGGTGCATTCACTCTACTGAACAGTTCATCCACTCAGATCTTATAGATACCTCTCCATCTACATTCAGTTACTCATATATCACCTTCTTTCCATGTTTCTCACTATATACAGGCTAAGTACTACTCACTAATAATTCTAAGCTAAATATAACTTTGGGTCCAAAATCTTTAGAAAAATCAATTACTCAAATTAGTGTGATTCATTATTTCAATAATGAAATAATAAATTGACATTGAAATGGACAAAGCTTTGTTCCCCAAAATTAACTTTCCATAATCCATCTGAATGACTGATAACTGCAACAAAATGCTTCTTAGAAATACATTAAAATTTGAATACAGTAATTTTGACTAATTTCAATGTGACAAAAAGAGACCATTCCAACAATTTCTTCTCTGCTGCCCTCAGAAAATCCTCCAAGGCTTTACCATACAAATAAAATTTAAAACAAAGAGAAACATATTGTCCTACCAAAAAAAATAAAGCTTGAAAACAATTATTAAAAGAAAAAGCTTTACATGCTAGTTACCTACTAGAAATATTTTGTTTCTAAACATCAAAAACTTTAAGCTCCCCAAAGAGCAAACAAAATTACTTATATAGATAGAAGAAACTGAGTTCTGGGAAACTAGGGTTGTATCTCATTCAAATTACAAATGTCAAAAACAAATACATTCACACTAGACACTATAGAGGAGAAGGCAATGGCACCCCACTCCAGTACTCTTGCCTGGAAAATCCCATGGACGGAGGAGCCTGGTGGGCTGCAGTCCATGGGGTCGCTAAGAGTCGGATACGACTGAGCGACTTCACTTTCACTTTTCACTTTCATGCATTGGAGAAGGAAATGGCAACCCGCTCCAGTGTTCTTGCCTGGAGAATCACAGGGATGGGGGAGCCTGGTGGGCTTCCGCCTATGGGGTCGCACAGAGTCGGACACGACTGAAGCGATTTAGCAGCAGCAGCAGTAGCAGACACTATAGAATGACTATACATTTAAGAATCACAACATTTAATTCAAAAGTTAAATAACTGATATTAATTTTATTTCTAAACATTTTTTTAAACTATTTTAAATCTGCTAAATATTTCAATGCTTACCTTTTAGGCATAAAAATGATCATAATCTATAATCATAAGTATTTAATGAACCAAGATTATACAGTAGGCAGAAGATAACTGTAAAGATCTGGTTTACTACCTTGAAAAAGTTACATCTTATTCAAATAGAATACAACATGCTTTGTTCCTTCATGTATTTGTTAATTTTTCAGTCACTTCATTTATGTGTTTCTTTTTAATGATTAAGTAAAACTTAGAGAGGGCAAGCAATCTCACTGTAAGAACACTACAACGGCCTGGGTAATTTTAACCAAAGGATAAAGTTTTTAAAGGTTATATACTTTCACTTTTGGAATTACTATATTGTTGCTTTAGAGTTTATCACTAAGGATCAGAGAAGGAAGGGGAGATAGGAGAGTATATTTTCTACATTTCTCTACATGCAGCCTTAGGAAACATTTGCTATCTGTCCCTGCTTCTATATAAAAAAGAAAAACAAAAATATGTTGATTCCAAAAGTCTCCCATTATCACAATAAGCTTTCTAAATATTTCTATTACAAATTATATAAATATATTCTATAAATACTTTATATATTTAAAACCAAGAAATAGGAATTCCAAAATTTCTACCAAATTAATTTAAATCAAATTATTTGATTTATAATAATATGGCAAAATTCCACATACAGATCATTCCCACTGAACCAGGATTTTCTTTTAAGATCAGTCCTAATAAAATCAAAGGCATGAATATACAAGTAACATAAATATGTGTGTATGTTTATATGTATACATATATAGATATATAGAGAGCATAAAGTCTACATCCATCCCAGTCTTCTACAACATTATTACCACAATATCATACAGAAGTTTTATAAAACCTTGAAACAGGCAAAATTAAATTACATTCAATTTAGTTTTCACATAAAGTATACTTTACTGCAAGTATGCAATTGGTAACCCTTCAGAGACAAAATGTTAGATTAACTGTTATATCTCTCCTGAAAGCATTCAGGATAAATATCAACAACAGCTTAAGAATGGCAGACTAGAAAGTTACTTTCCCAACCATCAGATCCCTTTATATCAATCTCTGTCCAATATTTGCATTCTTAGACCAAAAACTAGTGTTTTCTTATCTTGAGGTTTAACTCGTTGCAATTTTCTTAAATCTGGTTCCATTTTTCCTAGGTTCAAAAGAGTACAGAGACCATTCCCTCTTTCCTTACCCTCTACTCAGGAATGGAGCAGAGAATGGCCATGATGAACAGCATGTATATATGACTTACAGAAGCTGAACAAAGAACGCTATCCCTGAGTTCTAGTCCTACTCTACCACTAATTTGTTGCATGACTCAAGTCATATTACTTCTCTAAATTTACCTATTACAATATTACTTCGGCAAAATACCAAGTATGCTTCTAGAGATATTCAAGGGTCGACGATATCAGATCCAGCAGAATATGCTTACAAGTTCTTAACTGTACTTGCAGCTCTCCTATTTTTTTTTTTTTTATGTGTCTCTATTTTCATTCAACTAAGTTTTCTAAAGTTCCTATTTAGAATTACTTTTTAGGTACTGAACACCTACTCAGTCAATTAGACTATTTCTACCTAATCTGAAAGATAAGTATTTGCCTCCATTTCCTTGAGTCTCTGGTAGCTACTCATAAAGGTTTAAAACATGCCTGATCAAGAGATCAGGAAACAAGAGTTTCTTCTCCTTTATCTGACTTTCTAAACAACCTATAGTCTTCCAGAATATTACTAGATCTTTCACAAGCTTAAAACAAACCAAATAAGTTCTTCTTACTGTTCTTACTTCTTTTTTTAGAAATTAAAAATACTTAACATATTATAATTCTTCAGTTATTAGTATTATTGCTTTTTGACAGGACTTGAACAGTGATTTCTTAACAACATATTTCATATATAATAGTCACATGCTTTGAGGTATGTATCTGTCCCCAGATGTGAATAATATACTTTTCCTCACATATCCTATGATGATTAATAACACTTAAACCAATATATTATTAAAATAAAAACACCTAAGGAAATGAAAACTGTACTTTTATAGACTTCCTCGGAGGTTCTAAAACTAGTCATAATGCCAACCACATTAAAAATATGCAATCTTTCTTCATATAAATATGAATGACAAAACAATAAAATCAACTATTATTACTAAGTAAATATAAAAGTATATACTATATATACCTACCTAGCAACAGAATACATAAAGAGAAAATCATTATCTGGTGAGCCTGGAGTCTTGCTATAATCTCTGTATTTCTTCTGAGTGGTATTTTTTATATCTTTCATTACAGATTCCATTTCTTTACTTAAGTTGGTTTCTGACTGTAAAAAAAACACAAACATATATAAAAAGTTTATGTATATTCATTTTCTCTAATAATAGTCTAACACTACAGTGTTTATTGTTTAAGCACACTATGAAATTAAGGTTTAAAAATCAAAACAGATAAATATAGGCTATCAGCTAAAAATATATTTAGTATACCAAAATAAAACAGATCAAGAAATATTTTCTCTTATCTTAGAGACATTTTAAAGAGCCTCTTGATGAAAGTGAAAGAGGAGAGTGAAAAAGTTGGCTTAAAGCTCAACATTCAGAAAACTAAGATCATGGCATCTGGTCCCATCACTTCATGGCAAACAGATGGGGAAACAGGGACTGACTTTATTTTGGGGGGCTCCAAAATCACTGCAGATGGTGACCACACCCATGAAATTAAAAGATGCTTACTCTTTGAGAGAAAAGTTATGACCAATTAGCTAGCTTAATAAAAAGCAGAGACATTACTTTGCCAACAAAGGTCCATCTAGTCAAGGCTATGGTTTTTCCAGTAGTCATGTATGGATATGAGAGTTGACTATAAAGAAAGCTGAGCGCCAAAGAATTGATGCTTTTGAACTGTGGTGTTGGAGAAGACTCTTGAGAGTCCCTTGGACTGCAAGGAGATTCAACCAACACATCCTAAAGGAAATCAGTCCTGAATATTCATTGGAAGGACTGATGCTGAAATTCCAATCCTTTGGCCACCTGATGTGAAGAACTGACTCACTTGAAAAGACGCTGATGCTGGGAAAGACTGAAGGTGGGAGGAGAAGGGGACAACAGAAGATGAGATGATTGGATAGCATCACCAACTCAATGGACATAAGTTTGAGTAAACTCTGGGAGTTGGTGAAGGACAGGAGGCCTGGTGTGCTGCATGCAGTCCATGGGGTTGCAAAGAGTCGGACATGACTGAGTGACTGAACTGAACCATAGAAGTTTCCATGCTTATAAAAAATCTTTCATTTAAGCACATTTTTTTCAGGACTAATACTAATGTGCCTTACTTTAAGCATATTTTAAACACATAAAAATTTGGATTTGCAAAAGAAAAAACCACAGAGACGCAAATCTTAGTCTTCAATTGAGAAAAGGGAGTAGCTTTGAAATATGAATTTGTTTAAAAAGTCAGATATGCATAGGTTTCACAAATTTACTGCATTTACTGTGCATACCTCTCACTTCTCTCAGGTATCACAACATAAATCTGTGATAAAAATGAAATAGTCAAGAATTTAAATCAAAAAAATAAATCCTACTGAAAGAGATAAAAGATGGGCTCACTCATATCAAATTTCACAGTAAAACAGACTGACTTATGGTAGATGCTTCAATCATATACACAATATTTGACCTCTCTAATGCACAGAAATATGTGTGCAAATCTATACTTACACACAAAGTGTGTGTGTGTGTATAAATATATCACCTTAATTCTAATATACCTAATGGACATATTTTTAAAAGATTAGACTGTGCTTTACATTGCAAGATATAGATAAGGTTTAATTTCATTTTTAAATATTTCAACATAACCATATCTAAGCTTATAGAATTTCATGATCTGGAAGACATATACTAAAATTATAACAACTGATATTAAGGAAAAGTATAGCCTTTAGCAATAATTTGTTCTATTACTCTGATTTTTGTTTTTAATAACCACCAATGGAAAAGAAACACTCTAAAAGCAATTTCTACTAAATGTATGAAGGTCCAGAGTAACAGAAATGGAACAAAAATTACAGCTGAAAAGCAGAGCTAAGTTAAGCAGGATATTTCTGCCTTACACTGATGCTTACTGGGAAAGCTCCCGGACGTCCTTGCAGCTCCTCCACTTCCTTTATGAGATCTTGTATGCTTTTGTTACTAGGACGCTGCCAAAGGTGGTTTTCAACATTGCTTCCAGGATAACAAGGAAGAACACTGTTAGCAAACTGCCTACAGAGAGGACATGTGAATTCTCCTTTGTCCACTGAGAAGCCCTGAAGAACCTGGTCATTCTAAAAGATGAAACAAACATACAGTTATATGATGCATACTTTTACAGAAAACAAAATTAACATCTCTACATTTTAGAGTAAATAAATAAACCATACAAAAAAGATCTCTACTGCATGTCATAAAAACAAAGTCACTTAACTCTTGAGCTTATCAAATCACTTCTTTACAGTCATAGCAATCACGCAACACTTGCCATCACCAATGAACTGCTCAAGTATCCTACTTTTCTCTCAGGAGGAAACATTCAAATAATGATCCAATCAATGTGAAATGTGAATTTAAGATAAAGGATAACTCAAAAGCAGGTCACATTAGAGTGAATCACCTTCCACTTACACCATGCCCTGTTTTCATCATCTATAAGTGACTATTGGAAAGATTAGCCAGTGCTCATGTCACTGGAGCAGAACAGACAAGCTTCTGAGAGTATATAAGCCCAAAAAGAAAAAAAAAAAAAAGAGGAGCTATCCCACATTGAAGGTCAGGAAGGGCGGCAGTGAGGAGATACCCCTGGTCCAAGGTAAGGAGCAATGGCTGTGCTTTGCTGGAGCAGCCGTGAAGAGATACCCCACGCCCAAGGTAAGAGAAACCCAAGTAAGACGGTAGGTGTTGCAAGAGGGCATCAGAGGGCAGACACACTGAAACCATACTCACAGAAAACTAGTCAATCTAATCACACTAGGACCACAGCCTTGTCTAACTCAATGAAACTAAGCCATGCCTGTGGGGCAACCCAAGACGGGCAGGTCATGGTGGAGAGATCTGACAGAATGTGGTCCACTGGAGAAGGGAATGGCAAACCACTTCAGTATTCTTGCCTTGAGAACCCCATGAACAGTATGAAAAGGCAAAATGATAGGATACTGAAAGAGAAACTCCCCAGGTCAGTAGGTGCCCAATATGCTACTGGAGATCAGTGCAGAAATAACTCCAGAAAGAATGAAGGGAGGGAGCCAAAGCAAAAACAATACCCAGCTGTGGATGTGACTGGTGATAGAAGCAAGGTCCAATGCTGTAAAGAGCAATATTGCATAGGAACCTGGAATGTCAGGTCCATGATTCAAGGCAAATTGGAAGTGGTCAAACAAGAGATGGCAAGAGTGAATGTCGATATTCTAGGAATCAACGAACTGAAATGGACTGGAATGGGTGAATTAACTCAGATGACCATTATATCTACTACTGCGGGCAGGAATCCCTCAGAAGAAATGGAGTGGCCACCATGGCCAACAAAAGAGTCCGAAATGCAGTACTTGGATGCAATCTCAAAAACGACAGAATGATCTCTGTTCGTTTCCAAGGCAAACCATTCAATATCACAGTAATCCAAGTCTATGCCCCAACCAGTAACGCCGAAGAAGCTCAAGTTGAACGGTTCTATGAAGACCTACAAGACCTTTTAGAACTAACACCCCAAAAAGATGTCCTTTTCATTATAGGGGACTGGAATGCAAAAGTAGGAAGTCAAGAAACACCTGGCTGCTGCTGCAGCTGCTAAGTCGCTTCAGTCGTGTCTGACTCTGTGCGACCCCATAGACGGCAGTCCACCAGGCTCCTCCTTCCCTGGGATTCTCCAGGCAAGAACACTGGAGTGGGTTGCCATTTCCTTCTCCAATGCATGAAAGTGAAAAGTGAAAGTGAAGTCGCTCAGTCGTGTCCGACTCTTAGCGACCCCATGGACCACAGCCCACCAGGCTCCCCCGTCCATGGGATTTTCCAGGCAAGAGTACTGGAGTGGGACACCTGGAGTAACATGCAAATTTGGCCTTGGAGTACAGAATGAAGCAGGGCAAAGACTAATAGTTTTGCCAAGAAAATGCACTGGTCATAACAAACACCCTCTTCCAACAACACGAGAGAAGACTCTACACATGGACATCACCAGATGGTCAACACCGAAATCAGACTGATTATATTCTTTGCAGCCAAAGATGGAGAAGCTCTATACAGTCAGCAAAAACAAGACCAGGAGCTGACTGTGGCTCAGACCATGAACTCCTTATTGCCAAATTCAGACTTACATTGAAGAAAGTAGGGAAAACCACTAGACCATTCAGGTATGATCTAAATCAAATCCCTTATGATTATACAGTGGAAGTGAGAAATAGATTTAAGGGCCTAGATCTGATAGATAAGAGTGCCTTTTGAACTACAGAGTGAGGTTCGTGACATTGTACAGGAAGACAGGGATCAAGACCATTCCCATGGAAAAGAAATGCAAAAAAGCAAAATGGCTGTCTGGGGAGGCCTTACAAATAGCTGTGAAAAGAAGAGAAGCAAAAAGCAAAGGAGAAAAGGAAAGATATAAACATCTGAATGCAGAGTTCCAAAGAAAATCAAGAAGAGATAAGAAAGCCTTCTTCAGCGATCAATGCAAAGAAATAGAGGAAAACAACAGAATGGGAAAGACTAGGGATCTCTTCAAAAAAATCAGAGATACCAAAGGAACATTTCATGCAAAGATGGGCTCGACAAAGGACAGAAATGGTATGGACCTAACAGAAGCAGAAGATATTAAGAAGAGGTGGCAAGAATACACAGAAGAACTGTACAAAAAAGATCTTCACGACCCAGATAATCACGATGGTGTGATCACTGACCTAGAGCCAGACATCCTGGAATGTGAAGTCAAGTGGGCCTTGGAAAGCATCACTACGAACAAAGCTAGTGGAGGTGATGGAATTCCAGTTGAGCTATTCCAAATCCTGAAAGATGATGTTGTGAAAGTGCTGCACTCAATATGCCAGCAAATTTGGAAAACTCAGCAGTGGCCACAAGACTAGAAAAGGTCAGTTTTCATCCCAATCCCAAAGAAAGGCAATGCCAGAGAATGGTCAAACTACCACACAATTGCACTCATCTCACATGCTAGTAAAGTAATGTTCAAAATTCTCCATGACAGGCTTCAGCAATACATGAACCATGAACTTCCTGATGTTCAAGCTGGTTTTAGAAAAGGCAGAGGAACCAGAGATCAAATTGCCAACATTTGCTGGATCATGGAAAAAGCAAGAGAGTTCCAAAAAAGCATCTATTTCTGCTTTATTGACTATGCCAAAGCTTGTGACTGTGTGGATCACAATAAACTGTGGAAAATTCTGAAAGAGATGGGAATACCAGACCACCTGATCCCCTTCTTGAGAAATCTGCATGCAGGTCAGGAAGTAACAGTTAGAACTGAACATGGAACAACAGACTGGTTCCAAATAGTAAAAGGAGTACATCAAGGCTGTATACTGTCACCCTGTTTATTTAACTTATATGCAGAGTACATCATGAGAAACGCTGGACTGGAAGAAGCACAAGGTGGAATCAAGATTGCCGGGAGAAATCTCAATCACCTCAGATATGCAGATGACACCACCCTTATGGCAGAAAGTGAAGAGGAACTAAAAAGCCTCTTGATGAAAGTGAAAGAGGAGAGTGAAAAAGTTGGCTTAAAGCTCAACATTCAGAAAACAAAGATCATGGCATCCGGTCCCATCACTTCATGGCAAATAGATGGGGAAACAGTGTCAGACTTTATTTTTCTGGGCTCCAAAATCACTACAGATGGTGACTGCAGCCATGAAATTAAAAGACGCTTACTCCTTGGAAGGAAAGTTATGACCAACCTAGATAGCATATTCAAAAGCAGGGACATTACTTTGCCAACAAAGGTTCGTCTAGTCAAGGCTATGGTTTTTCCTGTGGTCATGTATGGATGTGAGAGTTGGGCTGTGAAGAAGGCTGAGCGCTGAAGAATTGATGCTTTTGAACTGTGGTGTTGGAGAAGACTCTTCAGAGTCCCTTGGACTGCAAGGAGATCCAACCAGTCCATTCTGAAGGAGATCAGCCCTGGGTGTTCTTTGGAAGGAATGATGCTAAAGCTGAAACTCCAGTACTTTGGCCACCTCATGCGAAGAGTTGACTCACTGGAAAAGACTCTGATGCTGGGAGGGATTGGGGGCATGAGGAGAAGGGGAAGACAGAGGATGAGATGGCTGGATGGCATCACTGACTCGATGGACGTGAGTCTGAGTGAACTCCGGGAGTTGGTGATGGACAGGGAGGCCTGGCGTGCTGCGATTCATGGGGTCGCAAAGAGTCGGACACGACTGAGCAACTGATCTGATCTGATCTGATCTGAAGCCTAAAAATGCCAGGTTGGATGAAGCACAAGCTGGAATCAAGACTGCCAGGAGAAATATCAATAACCTCAGATATGCAGACGACACCACCCTTATTGCAGAAAGTGAAGAAGAACTAAAGAGCCTCTTAATGAAAGTGAAAGAGGAGAGTGAAAAAGTTGGCGTAAAGCTCAACATTCAGAAAACGAAGATCATGGCATCCGGTCCTATCACTTCATGGCAAATAGATGGGGAAATAATGGAAACAGTGACAGACTTTATTTTTTGGGCTGCAAAATCACTGCAGATGGTGACCGCAGCCATGAAATTAAAAGACGCCTGCTCCTTTGAAGAAAAGCTATGATCAACCTAGACAGCATATTAAAAAGCAGAGATATTACTTTGCCAACAAAGGTCCATCTAGTCAAACCTATGGTTTTCCCAGCAGTCATTTATGGATGTGAGAGTTGGACCATAAAGAAGACCGAGTGCCAAAAAATTGATGCTTTTGAACTGTGGTGTTGAAGAAGACTCTTGAGAGTCCCTTGAACTGCAAGGAGATCAAACCAGTCAATCCTAAAGGAAATCAGTCCTGAATATTCATTGGAAGGACTGATGCTGAAGCTGAAGCTCCAGAACTTGGGCCACCTGATGCAAAGAACTGACTCATTAGAAAAGACCCTGATGCTGGGAAAGACTGAAGTTGGGAGGAGAAGGGGACCACAGAGGATGAGATGGTTGGATGGCATCACCGACTTGATAGACATGAGCTTGAGCAGGCTTCAGGAGCTGGTGATGGACAGGGAAGCCAGGTGTGCTGCAATCCATGGGGTTGCAAAGAGTTGGATACGACTGAGGGACTGAACTGACTCAAGTCTAAAAAAAAATGTGATACACCTTCTAACGTGTCTAACAGTTGAACAAAACTGACTGGTCTTGATGCATTAGGTTTATTTAGGTTTAACAGGTAGGGAAAAGATTTAGTTAGACTATTCAGAAAAGTGATAAGAAGGGGAATTAATTCAGCATCCTTCAGATGTTTCTGATAGGAGGGGGAAGAAAAATTAGTTGAAACAAACATACATAATGCAAATATGCCTTGGAGGAAACTCTTGCTCATGAGAGATTACAACATATGCTAGCCAACCAGAATTTAAGGAAGGAATCCAGGCTGCTACATTTGTTTCCTTCTTTTGACTGATACCACCCTCATCTATTCTGCTCTTTTAGGCCGTTGCTATCCTATAGTTCTAACCACTATCTTACTCTTTTTTCCAGTAGTCTCTCTTGTTTTGCCACTAACCTAATGATTTAATCTTAAAATGTTTTTAACGTACTAAAGTAAATGCATGAATGCTACAATATAAACATTATTACTAACAAGACAAAAATAATGAGAAAAAAGGATACAAAAAAGAAAAAAATGAATTTATTTGCCCACGGTTACAAAGATATTTGGGCTTCCCTGGTAGCTCAGCTGGTAAAAGAATCTGCCTGCAATGCAAGAGACCCCAGTTTGATTCCTGGGTCGGGAAGAACACCTGGAGAAGGGATAGGCTACCCACTCCAATATTCTGGCCTGGAGAATTCCGTGACTGTATAGTCCACGGGGTCGCAATGAATTGGACACAACTGAAAGACTTTCACAAAGATAGTTAATGACAATATCCAAATGAACTTAGGTTTCCCAACTGTTTAACGTATTATTCATTTCACTGTATCTTGGATCTCAAATACTTAGGCCAAAAAACTGAATTCCACCTTTTTTACTTTGTGACATTCATTTCTTCAAGACCTTAAAAATCTAACACTATGTCTTCTTAAATCCAATTCTAGAAACACATACTAAACTGCTATCATGTGTCAAATGCTATACCATGTTACTGCAAAAAGAGTTAAGAGACATCTTCATTTAAGGTACTGACAACGTAAAAGCAAATAGAAACAACAACAGTGTGATAAATCCAACAAACAAGGCTTCCCAGAGCAGGAGACTTGTGAGGTGAGTTTTAAAGATATACAAGAAGAGTGTACTAAAAGGTTTGGGACAAGGTACTAGTAATTGAAGGACATTCTTTGATAAGCTTTTCTGTCGCTATAATTTTTTAAACTGCTAGGTCTTCATCCTAGTCTTGACTGAAACTAGGTTCCTTCCTAAAGCACCCCCAGAAGACCTCTCAAAAAGGCACTGCTCATTTTCTCACATCCCTCAAACATCAGTACCCTTCTCACCTCCAGTGCTGGCTCAAGATCATTATTCTTGCATTCCCTGTGTGGTTCAGGTCATTTAAAGAGATCACCCCTTTTCCTTCCTTTTTACTGCCATTCATTGCCCTTAATATCCGAAGACTTCAGTAACTAGATTCGTGTTCTTCCTCACTCCAACTTTTGCCATCCTCTTATACAATTTCAGTGTGCATGTAGACAGCCAATCTTACATAATTCAATGACCTCATCAGCTACTTGACGTCAGCAACTCCAATGGCTCTGACCTCTACTCTATCCTAGCACCTGTTACCATGATACACCCTTATCTTGTAAGGACAAACAACTGTCCATATCAGAAAACAGTAAATTCAAACACCTTACATTTTGACTGTCAACTCCTATCTCTTTTAGTCCCTCCCTTTTCCCTCAGTTTATATGGCCTTTCCTATCCTACCACACACCATGAGCTATCATTTAAAAAATTCTCAAGTCAGGAAGAAACAGACTCTGATGAGGGGAAAGGCATCCTGGGATTTAGGCAAAGAGTCTGGGATAGAGGAGGCAAAGATTTGGAATAGTTGCTAAGGAGACTAGGAGAGGGAACTGATCAAAGACAGGTAAATTAGTTGATTAGTAATATCCACAGTCCATGACCCTAACTGAGCCACTATTTTAAGAAATCACAGATGTGTATATGTACTAGTCTGCTTAGTTTTACAATTTTTCTAACAGTGCCAGCTACCTGGGTATGAAGTCAAAGGAGGTGGATTAAATGACTAGTATTAAGAGCACAATGGACATAGTACAAGAAAATGAGGTGAGGAAAGCGCTAGTGTACTAGGCAAATGCAAGGGGCGAAAAGAATAGATGCTTTCAAATTGTGGTACTGGAGAAGACTCTTGCGAGTCCCTTGGACTGCAAAGAGATCAAACCAAGTCAATCCTAAAGGAAATCAACTCTGAATATTCATGGGAAGGACTGATGCTGAAGCTGAAGCTCCAGTATTTTGGCCATCTGATGTGAAGAGACCCCCTCACTGGAAAAGACCCTGATGCTGGGAAAGACTGAAAGCATAAAGAAGAGGGCAGCAGAGGATGAGGTGGTTAAATAGTATCACCAACTCAGTGGACATGAATCTGAGCAAACTCTGGGAGATAGTGAAGGGCAGGGAAGGAGAGAAGGACAAACTCCGGGAGACAGTGAAGGACAGGGAAGGAAAGAAGGACAAACTCCAGGAGACAGTGAAGGACAGGGAAGGACTAGGTAGGCTGCAGTACATGGGGTCGCAAAGAGTTGGACACAGCTTAGCAACAGAACAACAAAGGACTAGAGATGTTGAGGTCAGAAGCAAAACACACCAATAAGAGTAAAGATAGAGACTTTGACAAGTGCTATACCATAATGGTATGGTAGGATATTAAAGCTTACTACTTTAGAGCTAAAGTAGCAAAATCTAAAATTACAGTTATGGAAGTCAGTTGCCAATGTGAAATAAAAAAATGAAATCCCTAAAGTTGAAGAGGTCAAGGAACTGTGAAACTGAATAGTTCAAATGGCAATCATAATCACCCAAGATGAATTAGGATGTATACGCTGTAAAAAAATATTTAATACCTTGAAAGACACAAACATCTTTATTTAACATGTTTCAATCAACTTACCCGTAATGATTCCATGTAAGATTTATGGCAATCGATATGTAATGTGTGGCCACAGGTTTGTACATAAACACCTCCTTCCCAGCCAATTGATACTGCCAAGAGACAAGAACTCTTAAAAAAAAAAAGACAAAATATAATTAATTTTAAAGAAGCAGAAACATACCTAAACAAATCTACATAAACCTCTCAATCATTTCATTTTGTTATACCTATGTGGGCTTTGTATTTCTGTGATATAAAGAAACACCTGACTTGATAACCCCGAGGCAATATCTTTAAATCTGGAAGATAGTTTTAGCTTGCAAATAATTATACTTGTAATAAAAGAGAAAAACTGTGAATTAGCCTTTCTCTACCTCATAAAATATAATAAGGTATACTGCTACTGATTATTTTACCTGTTCTACATGGTATTGGATTTCTCTGTGACATCTAACCTTAACATCTGCCTTCTTCAAATGCCTATTTCCCTCTTCCCTCCTAATGCCACTCTCTTTTGGTTTCTCTCCTGTCTCTTTAACCATTTGGTTTAAGCCTCCTTTTAAGACTTTTTTTTCCCCTTCATCTGCCCCTTCAATATTTAAATTCCTCAAGGTTCAATTCTTAAAGCTTTTCTCTTATTAAAACTATTCTCCCTGAGTGAACTTAATCAGTATATTCAATGATTCTTCAAGTTGGGTCTCTTGCCTGAATGCCAGATACAAATACTCAGTTGACAACCAGAAATCTCCAATTTGAGGTCCCTCAGATAAAATAAAACCAATGTGTCAAAAATGTTCATTTTCTCTATGAATCTTTCTCTTCCTCTTGGCTTAAAAACTCTACATCTGTTTAGTCACCAAATCAGAAGGCTAAAAGTTATTTACATCACACCCTTTCCTTCACACCACAGAATTAGTTCCCAAACTATATGAAATCTATCTCCTGTATAATTCATGATTTTGGCCTCTCTCAGACTTTATTCCCACTGTAACAGTCAAGCCTATGTGATCTGTTGTGGGGAAGAGAGTTCTTAAATAAATTTTAACTGGTCTCCATGATGCATCTTGCACACATCTTTCTAAAGTACAAATCTGCTCATGAGAATTTTAAAAGTGCCTAAACATTTATATGGGTCTAATATAATAAACAACACAAAAAGGAACCCAGATTATATAAACAAACTACATACACTTTGGAAATGCATTTTCAAAGTTAATTCCTTTCATCTTCTCTTTCTCTTTAAACTTCTCTGCTAATTCCTTCTTTTCAACCTATAAACAGTCTAGACTTTTCCTCCTAAAGCAAGTTTCTTTAAATTTTCATTTGGCCTCTGCCAAACAGCATTTCAGCCTGACCCTGAGTTTACCCTCTAGTGAAAGTGAAAGTCATTCAGTTATGTCCAACTTTTTGCGACCCCGTGGACTGCAGACTGCCAGGCTCCTCTGTCCAGGGAATTCTCCAGGCCAGAAGACTGGAGTGGGTAGCCATTCCCTTTTCCAGGAGATTTTCCTGACCCAGGGATTGCAGGGGGATTTTTTACCATCTGAGCCACCAGGGAAACCCTCTAGAGTCTACAGCAAATACATGGCCAAGTCAGGGCAATACTGGTACGAGGTCTAACATGAGTGACAGCACATGATGAAAAATTTGAGAGCCATCAAAACAAAGCAAACTACTAAATTTTACTTTTATGTTGGAAAATAGCCTATTAGATGACCAAACCATCTTAAATAACAGTAAACAGAATTCCAATATTAAATCAAGACTCTTCACGGGCATCTGAAAGTTAAAAGCATCACACAGTATGAAATGCCTTTCTAGCCGATTTGAAGATATGCAACAGCACAAATCAAATTCTCACAGCAGGTGAGCTGGTTTCTACTGTTACACATCAGAAAAACAACAGGAGACCTGCTCATCTCTGTTTTATGTTCTGGAGCCACTTTAAGTAGAAGCAGATTTGGGTATTAGATCATTTTAGAATGGCTGGTAGGCAGCTAATAAGCTATTCTCTTTGACAATGTACTATAAAATGTAATTAATCTTTCCTTTTAATATATAAGCTGTTAGTTTTAAAACTGAAAATAGTATGTCATTTGTCTATGTAACTGTTAGATGTCTTTTTAATTTGCTAGAGTCAAAAAAAGCAAGAGATCATTTACTAATATGAGACCTACATTTCAGAAAGACCTACATTCAACAATGTGCCCACCTCTGTACTGTTTAACATTGAACCTTCACCTCAATATTTATTAAAACTTTATGCAGTAAGCAGTCTTATTTCTTTTAATAAAAAGGGACTGCAAGCTGACCAAGAGCACTCAGTTAAAAGTGGTAAAGCCCAAGTTCAACCCAGATCTATCTGACTCCAAAGCTCAGGTTCCCTCCTTCTCTATTTATATATGAGTGTCATAGCTCTCATATATAACACTTCCAACTTCACTAGTAAACACACTATCTTGTATGACTGAAATTCTACAGGTCAACTTTATAAAAAGCATGCATTTGATATGAATAGAGCAGAATCTATGCAGTTTAATTCTATAATCACTAACAGTGTCTGCTGATAACAACTCTTCTTCTTTACATGGTCTGGCTACAAAACTGAAATCCAATAAGCATCCACAATGCCCAAGCATGTGTTAGATGCCCTGGAGAAGGGAATGGCAACCCACTCCAGTATTCCTGCCTGGAGACTTCCATGGACAGAGGAGCCTGGCGGGCTACACAGTCCATGGGGTCACAAAGCGTTGGACACGACTGAGCAACTTCCACACCTTCACACCTGTTGTTGTTTAGTCACTAAATCACATATGATTCTCTTACGACCCCATGGACTGTAGCCCTTCAGGCTCCTCTGTCTGTGGGATTTCCCAGGCAAGAATACTGGAGTGGGTTGCCATTTCTTTCTCCAGGGGATCTTTCTGATCCAGGGATCAAACCCACATCTCCTGCATTGACAGGAGGATTCTTTATCACTGAGCCATCTGGGAAGCCCTGAAGGGACTATAAAACCAATAGAAAAAATGGCCCTAGACCTCCAGAGGTCCAGGGAACACACTATTTATAAGTAAAATAGCCATTATGAAGTATATAAAAGTACTTATGTAGAAATAAAACCTCACAATCACTCACAAAAACAAAACAGATTCAGTCCAGTTCAAGTATCAGTTCAGAGCTTTTTTTTAAAAAAAGTTTTTTGTTTTCTTTCTTAGAAATGAATAGCTATTCTGACTGCAAGAAGAGATACTCTACTTTTTCTCTCCTTTATTAGATCTCCTCTTCCCTCAAATTATTATGTCCTCAGGTCTGAGTTGTATTTTGACTGACTAAGTTATTTTTATTTTCTATTTGGCCTTAGGATTCATCTTTACTCATTTACTCTAAAGTGATTCAAAATGCTGACATTAAAACCAGGATTACATCAGGAAAAAAAAAAAACTAAAAAAAGTTGGCAGTAAATTTCTGCAAAAGTAGAATTCAGCACAATTTTCTCCAAAATGAAGATATTAATTGGTCTCCAATTAGTAAAACTATATACATATATACACATGCTGCAGAAAACCTGAAGAAACAATAAAGAAAAAGTATGAAAGTGTGTCTGTGTATACATATATGTATGCATGTACATATACAAACATAAAGATGTCTTATTTCCAAATAATGATTTCATTTTAAAGTCTCTGAAAATATATGGAAGCATTATCCTCATTACCTAACCCAAACTGCTTAATAAGGCCTAACGAGCCCTCCTAAATAGGTAACTTGAAAATTAAAAATACCACTTTACATTTATACTGACCTTTATAACATGTAAAATGATCTTTTGGGTTACTGCATGAAAGACCATTACGAGCCCTATTTTACAGATGAGGTAACTGAGACTTAAGAGTGTTTGGTCACGCTCACATTGCTAAGAAACAGCAGAATCAGAACCAAACCCCAGTTTTCCTCATCTGAAATTCTTTCTACTCCACATAACACCTCCCTATCTAGGGTTTCCATCTCCTTCAGAATCCACTGGAAACATCCTTATCTAGACTACTGAATCACACTCTACTCTGACTCTTACCACGTTAGATCAGTTACTGTTTATTCTAGATAAGTATTCTGTCTGCCACATAACCTACTAGCTGCTTCCATTTAACTTAGTACATTATGTACATGAAGGAATTATATTTGGAAATCTACTAATATATATTTTTATATGTGTGTGTGTGTGTTTATATATATATAACTAAAAATAATGCTTCATTTTATATTTTAAGTATTTTAAGTTATTAACAGATGTTACTTAACTCAAAATACAGCAGAGTCAAATAACAACAGGTGAAAGGAATCCCCATTTGATAACCCCTCTGCTGCTAAGTTACCTCAGTCGTGTCCGACTCTGTGTGACCCCATAGACGGTAGCCCACTAGGCTGCCCTGTCCCTGGGATTCTCCAGGCAAGAACACTGGAGTGGGTTGCCATTTCCTTCTCCAGTGCATGAAAGTAAAAAGTGAAAGTGAAGTCGCTCAGTCGTGTCCTACTCTTAGCGGCCCCATGGACTGCAGCCTACCAGGCTCCTCCGTCCATTGGATTTTCCAGGCAAGAGTACTGGAGTGGGGTGTCATTGCTTTCTCCATGATAACCCCTCAGGAAACTTAAAAAACGGTATCAAAATTTTACAAAGAAGTTAACAATGTTGCCGCTACTAAATAAACTGCGTTGACCTAAGTCTTATGAATACCTGAGAGTTAGAGCCACAAAGTACGAAGAGCCAGGGAAAAAATCTACCAAGTTCACAACAAGAAATCATAGAAGCCATGATAAATCTGCCCCTACTTTACATATCAAAGCATCATGAGACTTTATTGTGTATCTTTAAATGAAAAAGACAGAAGCAAAAATCTTCATAAAACATAAGTGCCACATCTAAAAGTTTTTATAATGTATATAAAATAATATATAAAAGTGTTTAAAATGATAATATAAACTTATCATTCCACTGAACTGAATTTGTATATCTTATAATAAACAACATTTAAAACAAAGGCATAATATTTGAAACCTGAAATTTTTATGTGTTAACTGACTTCTATTTATTACTATCCACATACTAATTTTTTTCTAATAAAGTTCCAAATTCCAAGTCAGAAAGATATTTAGTTGAAGAAAAATATAAAACTCTGGAGAGAAATATCTATCAATTTTACAGACAAAAATAACATTTAATAAAAAGAATACTTACATCCTTAAAATAACGTTGTAATAATGAGAGCCTCACGTCATGAACTGCTGCACATGTATCCCAGGGGTATATCTGCTCCTCTTCAGAGATAGGCAACTTTTTTGGCTCAATGTTGTCACGGCACTGCCCCAAAACTATATTAACAACAGAGATAAGAGCCCGTTAAAAAAAACTAACATGTGGACTTTATTCACCAAGAAAAGCAGAGTTATTTACCATAAGCTTCTTAATTTTTTCACTATTACAATATTTTTAAAGACCTACAAAAAGTGATATCCTAATTTTCTTCTACAGAGTAAATAAACTTTTAATATGTGAATGTTTATTTTTTAAAATAACATCAGGGTTGGCGAGACGGGCAAAGTAAGCCTGGAATTGTGTGTAAAGAGGAAAGAGGTATTCAAGCACTGAGCGGGGACCTAAAGGAATTCTGACTAGCCAAATTCAAGAATAATGACAATAACAGGTAACATGTTCATTGATTCAGGCAGGGAACATGAAGTAAAAGGGTATAATGTTAGACTGTCAGAATACCAACCAAGTGATTAAACTTGGTTAACATCACCAATAATGGAACAAACTATCACTATGAGTCTCTTGATGTGATGCAACGGGAAGGAACAGCATCATACTACCATTGCCAAAAATGTTTAACTTTAATCTAATAACAGGGAAAGCAAAAGTGAAAGTCGCTCAGTCATGTCTGACTCTTTGCAACCACATGGACTACACAATCCATGGAATTCTCCAGGCAAGAAATACTGGAGTGGATGATAGCCATTCCCTTCTCCAGGGGATCTCTCCAACCCAGGGATCAAACCCAGGTCTCCCGCACTGCAGGCAGATTCTTTACCAGTTAAGCCACAACGGAAGCCCAATAACAGGGAAACAATCACATAAATCCAGAAAAAGAGACAGTCTACAGAATAAACTTGAACTCTTCAAAATTTTTTAAAATGCCTGGAGAAACTGTTTCGGATTAAAGGAGACTAACAAGAAATGACAACTAACTGCAACACATGATCTTCACTTGTCTCTTGGAACAAGAAAAATATATATCTGGTATATAAAATATTATTGGGAGACTCTGAACACAGAATATTTGATTCTATTCTTATTAAATTTATTCAGTATGATTGGTACTAAGCTTGTATAAAAGAATATCTTTATTCTTAGGTGATATATCCTGAAGTATTTAGGGATAAAAATGTCCAAGATGTCTACCTCTGACAAGTGTGTGTGTGTCTGTGTATAGATAAGTATGGGAAAGAAAACATAAACATGGAAATATGCTAGCCATCAGCGAGTATAGGTGAAGGCTTTTCAACTTTTCTGTAGATGTAAAAGTCAGTCGAAATGAAAAGGTGGGAAAAGAGGTATTTTTATAATTGTAAAACACATACCACACAAAAAGGAAGTGGGGGTATAGGCATAAAGTGCCACACATTAAGACTCAATAAGTCATTCTTAGAGAAGGAAATATCAGACACAGAGCTGTGGGCCCCAAGTTCTGGGGAGATTTGTAACAGCAGCAGCAGCAGCAGAAAGAATAGACAAAAGCAAGTAGATGCTAGAAACTAAAATATAATTAGCCATGATGTATAATCCTTTTAATAAACTGCCAAACTTGGTTAGCTAGGATTTTGTTAAGGACTTTTACATCTCTATTCATAAGGGATACACGTCTATCATTTTCTTTTCTTTTGAAATCCTTATCTGGCTTTGGTATCAAGGTAGTGCTGACCTCAGAGAATGAGGTAAGAAGTGTTCCCTTCTCTCTTTTCATTTTTTTTTTTCTTTTGGACAAATCTAAGGAGGAAGAGTCTTAATTCTTTAAATGGCAGAAGACCAAAACAGACATTTATTCAAAGACAGGCCAACAGGCACATGAAAAGATGCTCAAGATCCCTAACTATTAGAGAAATCCAAATCAAAACTGCAGTGAGGTACCATCTCAAACCAGTCAGAATGGCCATCATTAAAAAGTCTACAAATAACAAATGCTGGAAAGGGTGTGGAGAAAAGGATCTCTCCTACAAGGTGGTGATATAGTGCTATATACAGTTACTGGTATACTGCTATACATAGTATAGTTATACTGCTATAACCACTGTGGAAAACATTATGAAGGTCCTCAGAAAACTAAAAGTAGAATTACAATATGACCCAGCAATCCCACTTCTGGGCATACACCCAGACGAAACTATCATTCAAAAAGATACATGCACCCCTGTGTTCACAGCAGCAGTGTTCACAACAGCCAAGATGTGGGAGCAACCTACATGCTCATCGCCAGAGGAATGGATAATAAGATGCGGTACATATATACAAAGGAATACTACTCAGTCATAGAAAAGAACAAAATAATGCCATTTACAGCACTATGGATGCAATCAGAGATTATTGTGCTAAGTAAAGCACGTCAGAAAGACAAAGACAAAACCATATATTACTTATATGTGGAATCTAAAGTATGACACAAATGAACCTATCTATGAAAGAGAAACAGAACAGACTGGTGGTTGCCAACGGAGAGAGCTGAGGAGGGTTGCAGTGGGAGGCTGGGGTTAGCAGATACGAGCTTTCATATATAGAATGGATAAACAACAAGGTCCTACTGTATAGCACAAAGAACTATATATTCAATATCCCATGATAAAGCATAACAGAAAGAATATTTTTTAAAAAAGAATGTGTGTGTGTGTATATATATGTGTGTGTGCGTGTATAACTGAACCATTTTGCTGTACAACAGAGATTAACATAACATTGTAAATCAACTATACTTTAATTAAAGATACTAATAAAAAAATGTTCATTGACCCAATTTCTTCAAATAGCAAAGTGCATTTGGGGTGGGCGGCGGGGTGGAAATGACAGGCACAGGAAAAGATAAGATGGGACTCTATTAAATAGAAGACTATAAGGAGTCTCTACAACTATAAATAAATAAATAAAATAAAATAAATAAGAAACAATTGGGGAATTTTGAACTCTGACTAGATAGTTGATGATATTGAGGAATTAAGTTATTCAGGAGTGACTGTGGTTTTAAAAAATAAGTCTTTAAAAAAATAAGTCTTTTCTATTCAGCAGATATGGTGAAATACTTATAGATGAAATAAAATGATGCCTGGAATCTGCTTCCAAATAATTCTAGGAGAAAAAATTAGTCACAAGTTAATCACTGTTAGAGATTGACGGAGACATTAGAAATTGATGGGGACATGGAGGTACATTTTACTAGTCTCTTTACATCACCACATAGTTAAAATTTTCCATATTCAAAGATAAAAGAAAGAGAGAAGAGAAAAAATAAATAAAGAATTCAGAAGAAAAAAGTAAAGAGGGGTAAAAGGTGAGAGGATGTCAGAGGGTGGTGAGGCTCAGAAAGAAAGGAAACAGCCAGAGATTTTCCCTGCTACAATTCCTAATTAAAATCACTCTTGAGATTTAATAGCTTTTAATACTAGTTTCTTATATTTTTCCTCCTATCTTGAAATGACAAAAGAGCTCTGGAACAGTGGGATTATCTAATATTAACTAGTTTAGTATAAAAAATTGCTATAAGGGAATTAAATGAAGTAACAAGTCAAAGCAACTTTAAAAATATAAAACAATGAACAAATAACAGTCCAAAATAATAACATAAGCTTCACTGGGGCAGAGATATTATTTTGTTTGGCTCTTATTGTAATAGCGATGATCAATAAATACATGTGAAATGAATACATGAATAAAATAAAACATTAAGTTGATGATTATACAGTACTTGGTGAAGAAGTTATAGAGGGACAAGTAAGAGGCAAAAATCTAATAAACTGAATTCCTTAAAAGAGCAGAAAAAGATAAGCAGCTGTGAAATTGGGTCAGAACTCCAACACATTTCCTTTTAATTATAGTAGTTACTTCTCATCTAGACGGCTCTATTGTCTTATTCAGTGAGGGTTTCACAGATCAATTTCAAATTTTAACAAGAGTAATAAGACAAAAAAACTAATGTACCAGGCACCATATTAGATCCTTTTACCTATATTACATTACTTAACCAACATGACAATCCTCAAAAGTCACTATTATCTCTATATTTAAAAGAAAGCAACAAACTTGGCCAGATTAAGTCAAGCAGTAGATGTTTTTCTGGAACTCTCTTGCTTTTTCGATGATCCAGTGGATGTTGGCAATTTGATCTCTGGTTCCTCTGCCTTTTCTAAAACCAGCTTGAACATCAGGAAGTTCACAGTTCACCTATTGCTGAAGCCTGGCTTGGAGAATTTTGAGCATTACTTTGCTAGCCTGTGAGATGAGTGCAATTGTGCGGTAGTTTGAGCATTCTTTGGTATTGCCTTTCTTTGGGATTAGAATGAATACTGACCTTTTCCAGTCCTGTGGCCACTGCTGAGTTTTCCAAATTTGCTGGCGTATTGAGTGCAGCACTTTCACAGCATCATCTTTCAGGATCTGAAATAGCTCAACTGGAATTCACTAGCTTTGTTTGTAGTGATGCTTCCTAAGTCCCACTTGACTTCACATTCCAGGATGTCTGGCTCTAGGTGAGTGATCACACCATTGTGACTATTTGGGTCATGAAGATCTGTTTTGTACAGTTCTTCTGCATATTCTTGCCACCTCTTCTTAATATCTTCTGCTTCTGTTAGGTCCATATCATTTCTGTCCTTTATTGAGCCCATCTTTGCATGAAATGTTCCCTTGGTATCTAATTTTCTTGAAGAGATCTCTAGTCTTTCCCATTCTATTGTTTTCCTCTATTTCTTTGCACTGATCACTGAGGAAGGCCTTCTTATCTCTCCTTGCTGTTTTTTGGAACTCTGCATTCAAATGGGTATATCTTTCCTTTTCTCCTTTGCTTTTGGCTTCTCTTCTCTTCACAGCTATTTGTAAGGCCTCCTCAGACAGCCACTTTGCTTTTTTGCATTTCTTTTTCTTGGGGATGGTCTTGATCCCTGTCTCCTGTACAATGTCATGAACCTCCGTCCATAGTTCATCAGGCACTCTGTCTATCACATCTAGTCCCTTAAATCTATTTCTTATTTCCACTGTATAATTGTAAGGGATTTGATTTAGGTCATACCTGAATGGTCTAGAAAAACATCTATTTCTGCTTTATTGACTATGCCAAAGGCTTTGACTGTGTGGATCACAATAAACTCTGGAAAATTCTGAAAAAGATGGGAATACCAGACTACCTGACCTGCCTCTTGAGAAATCTGTATGCAGGTCAGGAAGCACCAGTTAGAACTGGACATTGAGCAACAGACTGGTTCCAAATAGGAAAAGGAGTACGTCAAGGCTGTGTACTGTCACCATGCTTATTTAACTTCTATGCAGAGGACATCATGAGAAATGCTCAGCTGGATGAAGCACAAGCTAGAATCAAGACTGCCGGGAGAAATATCAATAACCTCAGATATGCAGATACCACCACCCTTATGGCAGAAAGTGAAGAAGAACTAAAGAGCCTCCTGATGAAATTGAAAGGGGAGAGTGAAAAAGTTGGCTTAAAGCTCAACATTCAGAAAACCAAGATCATGGCATCCGGTCCCATCACTTCATGTCAAACAGATGGGGAAACAGTGACAGACTTTATATTTTTGGGCTCCAAGATCATTGCAGATGGTGACTGCAGCCATGAAATTAAAAGACGCTTACTCCTTGAGAGAAAAGTTATGACCAACTTAGACAGCTTATTAAAAAGCAGAGATATTACTTTGCCAACAAAAGGTCCATCTAGTCAAACCTATGGTTTTTCCAGTAGTCATGTAGGGATGTAAGAGTTGGACCATAAAGAAAGCTGAGCACCAAAGAATTGATGCTTTTGAACTGTGGTGTTGGAGAAGACTCTTGAGAGTCCCTTGGACTGCAAGGAGATCCAACCAGTCCATCCTAAAGGAAATCAGTCCTGAGTGTTCATTGGAAGGACTGATGTTGAAACTGAAACTCTAATCCTTTAGCTACCTGATGTGAAGAGGTGACTGATTTGAAAAGACCCTGATGCTGGGAAAGACTGAAGCGGATGACAGAGGATTAGATGGTTGGATGGCATCACTGACTCAATGGACATGAAGTTTGGGTAAACTCTGGGAGTTGGTGATGGACAAGGAGGCCTGGCGTGCTCTGGTCCACAGGGTTGCAAAGAGCCGGACATGACTGAGCGACTGGACTGAACTGAACTGAACTGAACCTGTATCTGAATTCTGAGGAATTTCTTATATCTAACTCTTTCTACTCTACTAATTCAGAGTAAACACCCTAGAAAAAAAAATGCCCTGGAGAAATATGTAAGTCTTTTATTTACTTCACTTCACACATACTCTTATTGAAAAAGGATACATTCATTGGAACTGGAGTGTAATATTTATCACTACCTCAAAATACTTCAGTATGGCAGAGAATAGAGAATATTCAGACAAATCCTTCAAATTTTTAAAAACATTATTTTAACTCTAAGATTTGCAAACGTCAATTGGCAGGCTGTTACAAGAGTGACTGCTTCTATGCTCAAGAAACAAGGGCAAAACAACCTGAATATGTCTTATATAATTAAAATATTTAAACTGACTATTTTTGGACTTAAATGTTTCTAGATATTAGAACAATCAAGTTGCCAAGAAAGATGAACTCAGTTTTTGGCCACCCAGCATTGGTAAGATTCCATCACACTCTAAAGAAAAAGACTATGTAACATACAGAGAGATCTCTCTTAAATGTTTCTTTCAACACTCCAAGAAAGTGAGATAAACCAGATTAAGAATCTTTGCTAAAAAAAAACCTATAAAGATCCTTGCTATACAGATCTGCAGTTATACCTAAACAAAAATCTAGCTTTTATTTGAGGGATTTACTAATCTGCTGCAAATACTTCATCTCTAAAAATGTTCCCACTAAAAATTACTTTGATTTTTACCTGAGGATGCTTGTAACAGGACAACCAATCCCGTAGGTCTGTCTTCAGAGGAGGGCCCACTCTGTCCACAAATAACACAATCATATACTGCCTCAGAAACTTGAGGTTCTGCTGTGGTGATCTCCATAGGAATATCACTCTCTGGAGAATCTGAGGAGAAAAAGTTGCAATCTTAATTCCTGAAAAGAAAATCTCTCTTTAATAAAATTATGAAAAAAAATCAAGCTCAAATAATTTGGAACTTCAGTATCAATAAATTATATAGTAATAAAACTATGGGAAAATTATCTCACCAAAATAAAATGTTTTCTCATAAAAGACAAAATTACAAAGAATGGATGTTATGAAAGACTTCCGATTCCTGGGTTGGGAAGACCTCCTTGAAGAGGAAATAGTAACCTACTCCAGTATTCTTGACTGGGAAATCCCATGGATAGAGAAGCCTGGTGTGCTACAGTCCATGGGGTCACAAAGAGTTGGATGTGACTTAGCGACTAAAACAACTCTTCTAATGTTGTATCATACGTAAAATTAAAACAAAAAACACAGATGCAAAGGTATTTGTATCTAAAAATATTGTTTTAATATTATAATTTAAGGAAATAAGGGGGAGGTCATTTGCTTTAGTTTTCTTTGAAGCACTTCAGAGGGAAAATTTATAATAACATAGCAGCTCTTGTAAAGAAATGGCAATATTTACTAGGAGATAAAAGGGTAAAAAATTTTTTCTTTTTTCTTTTAATTGTAGTGATTATATTTTAGTGATAATAATTATCAATATGTATTTATGTAGGATAAACATTTCTATATGACCATACATATAATAAAACAAAACTATAATAGAAAATAACAGCAATCCTTTGGTGATATGTCATTAACAGCAAGAAATAAAATACTGAGTCAATAACCATTTCAGATAAAAATTCATAGAGGCATCCATAGTGGCAAAGGAAAGGAGTAGAGGAGATTGGGAAGATCAAAGAAGCAGAAATGATTTACGGCATGTTTAAGAGATGGAGGCATATCTAAATAAATATGTAAAAAAAAAAAGAAATAGAAAAAGAAAGGTGTCAAGTTTATATATGTTTTAATAAGATTCATGCAGATAAACATATATCAGATATTTATTAAGACTGAGAGGAAAAGGGGTGAAACCTAAAATAGAACTTTGGATAATGCTCAAAATTAATGGAAATTTTAAATAAGCCAATGAAGAGATCTAAAGCTTAAAGTGGTCTTGTATATTCTCCCTCAGTAGCTCTCCCCTAGTATCTATCTCTCCCTCTCAATCATACCACTTATTTGAGAATAAGTCTGGGATTGCCTACTGGAGAAGGAGACAGCCCACCTGGAACAGAGCCCAGTTGTCCTACCAGCTCAGGCCAGTCCCAACCAACCATCAGATCATTCTTGGAACATGCTTTGTTTTTGTGTTTATGGAGTTTTGTGGATGAAAGGAGAAAAGAATGGGAAAATGATGTAGGGATGATATATTTAGTGCCCTCAGAACCATGGGAAATATGTTTTTGCTTGGAAACATTATGCCTACGCTGGGAACAGACAACTGCAAAACACAAGTATCTGGAGGAAAGGGAAATCTCTTGCACTGTTGGTGGGAATGTAAACTGATGCAGCCACTATGAAGAACTGTATGGAGATTCTTTAAAAAACTAAAAATAAAACTACCAAATACCCCAACAATCCCACTACAGGGCACAGACATTGAGAAAACCATAACTGAAAGAGACACATGTTCCCTGTAGCTAGGACATGGAAACAATCCATGTTCATGCATAAAGAAGCTATCGTACATATATACGATGGAATATTACTCAGCCATAAAAAGACCATATTTGAGTCAGTCCTAATGAAGTTGATGAACCTAGGACCTGTTAGACAGAGTGAAGTAAGTCAGAAAGAGAAAAACAAATATTGTACATTAACGCATATATGCGGAATCTATTTGCAGGACAGCAATGGAGATGCAGACAGAGAGAACAGACTTGCGGACACAGTGGGTGAAGGAGAGGCTGGGATGAACTGAGAGCAGCATTACCATATGGTAATATGGTGATGAACTGAGAGCACCATTTTACATATGGTACCATATATAAAATAGCTAGCCAGTGGAAATTTGCTGTATGACGCAGGGAACTCCAACCAGGTGCTCTGTGACAACACAGAGGGGTAGGATGGGATGGGAAGTGGGAGGGAGATTCAAGAGGGAGGGAGACGTATGTATACCTATGGCTGATTCATGTTGATGTACAGTAGAGACAAACACAATATTGTAAAGCAATTATCTTCCAATTAAAAAAAAAAGTATCACAGGGCAAAGTGTGGTCTGCAGCCTAGGAGTAGGCACAGAGAATCTTCTTTACTGCATAAACTGATCCTTGGTTTTAGGAACATATAATACACTTTAATTTTTAACTACAACTGAGTATTTGCTCGGATCCTACTAGGTGAATTACTACTCATAAACTAAACATGCTACTGGCACTACTGCTTTCCACTAAGAAGCCTGTGACAATGGCCACAATTGCAAAACTCCTGCAGAGCAATATCATTAATTCTGGTAAAGATGTACAGTACTGTCCTGATCTGGTCATCATTTTTACTACTAACATTCTTGCTTTCCTCTGGTTTTTTTTTTTTTAACTTGGTATAGAGAGGGACTTTTCATTCCTTTTAAAAAATATATCATTTAAATATAATTTTAGTTTTGCAGAAAAGTTTTGAAGCCACTACAAAGAGTTTTCATAAACCTCACACCCAGTTTCCCCTTAAATCTTACATTAGCATGATATGACTGTCACAATGAACTAATATTGATATATTATTGAGCAATTTTATTGATATAATACTGATAAATTAAAGTCCATATTTTCTTCAGATTTCCTTAGTTTCTACCTAATGCCCTTTTTTTTTTTGAGGATCCCATCCAGAACAGCGTATTACATTTAGTTGTCATGTCTCCTTAGTCTACTCTTAGTTGTGGCAGTTTCTCAAGAAACTGTTGTTTTTGATGAACTTAAAAGTTTTGAGGAGTACTGATCAGGTATTCTGTATAACATTCCTCAACTGTAACTTGCCTGATACGTTTCTCAAGATTAGTCTGAGGTTATGGTTGTAAGTGAGGAGGACCACTAAGGTAGAGTACCCTTCTCATCAACATCGTATCAATGGTATATAATATTAATATGATCAATTACTGCTTATATGGACGCTGATTGTCTCATTTGGGTAGCATTATGATCATTTCATAATGTATGCAAATACCAAATTACTAAGTAGTACACCTGAAACTGAGCTTCCCAGGTGGCTCAGTGGTAAAGAATCTCCCTGCTAATGCAGGAGACACAGGAGATGTGGGTTCAATCTCTGGGCCAGAAAGATCCCCTGGCAGAGGAAACGGCAACCCACTCCGGTATTCTTGTCTGGAAAATCCCATTGACAAAGGAAGCTGGCGGGCTACAGTCCATTGGGTCACAAAGAGCCGGACATGACTGAGCGACTGAGCATGCACACATATACACAGACGTGAAACTAATATGCTTCTGTACACCAACTATATTTCAATTATTTTAAAAAGGAAACATGGGACTTCCTTGGTGATCCAGTGGTTAAAACTCCTTGCTTCTGATGCAGGTGGCAGTTCAATCTGTGGTTAGGGAACTAAGATCCCACAAGCTCTGCCTCTTGGAGAAAAAAAGAAGGAGGGGGCTGGGGAGAGCAAACTGCATAGCATTATATATAGTAAAATTTTATTTCAGGAAAGACAAATAGAAACAAAATCCATTTCTATAATTTTTATATGTATTCATATGAAGCAAGAAAGCCTATTTATAATGGTTTATCCCAAACGGTTGAGGTTTAAAAGAGAAGGTAGGAAGAAATGATCAGCTTTGCTTTCAAATGATCAGCTTTGTATATGTTAAGCATATACATTTTTAAATGTTTTGGCTTGATATCAGTGCGTGTTTTATTTATGGAACAAATAACCAAAACATAATTTATATTTGTGGGTTGTATTTTTTAATACACCACATCACAGATGACTGACTTAAAATGACAGATACAGCACTATCCCTTAAAAGTGAACAAATTTATGATCAGAATAACCAACATACAAAAGTATTCTATTCAACAAGATCCGCTTTCTAATTTAAGTGAAAATAAATTCAATTCATTTCTATTCAGTTGAGAGAATAAGAACTTCACAAGGTGACACGGCAAAGTTTATAGTAATTTATAAAATAATAACATAGATGCAACAGCAATAGATACACAGGACTAGTGCACTATACGCATTCCAACGCCACAAGCAGATTGGTCTTACCTAAAAGAAAGCAAGTCTACAACCGTGCCTGATTCCAAGAAAATATAAGAATATAAAAGAGGCTAGTTTATGATACAACCAAACTCTAAAGTAGAAAAAAAAAAAGTGTCAGGGAAAAAGAAGCAGTTAAAGATGTAAAGAGCATCCTTTTTCATAATAAGAGAAATGCTAATTAAAACTAGACCAGATACCACTTCTTTTCACCAACAAGATTAGCAAAAATACAAAAGTTTGACAACATATTCGAATGACAAGGATGTAGGTAAATTGCTGTTCTGACACACTGCTGATGGGAATACTAAATGGTACAACCCTTAAAAGGGTAATTTGGCAATATGTAGCAAGGCAATGGCACCCCACTCCAGCACTCTTGCCTGAAAAATCCCATGGATGGAGGAGCCTGGTAGGCTGCAGTCAATGGGGTCGCTAAGAGTCGGACACGACTGAGCGACTTCACTTTCACTTTTCACTTTCATGCACCCACTCCAGTGTTCTTGCCTGGAGAATCCCAGGGACGGGGGAGCCTGGTGGGCTGCCGTCTATGGGGTTGCACAGAGTCGGACATGACTGAAGCGACGCAGCAGCAAAATTACATGTGTGTTTACCCTGACCCAGCAATCCCATATATAGAAATGTATCTTACATATATATTACCAAAATATATAAAGATACATGCCACAAGATATTTACTGCAGTACAACTTATATTGCAAAAAACTGGAAATAACCCAAATGTCCAATAATAGAAGACCATTTGCATAAACTATTGATGGGGGAGGTGGGGGTGGGAATCTACCATACAGGTAGAAAAAAGAATAAAGAATATCTCTATACGCTACATGATAGGATCTCCAGGATATAACGTTGAGTGAAGAAAGCAAGGCTGAAGAAGTGTACATAGTATGTTATCATCTACCTAAGAAGGGGACACTAGGGATGCAAATATTTTTATATTTCGATATATATATTTATATCCCCAACCCTCTCTTTTTCTTATGTAAATTGTTAAAAAAAATGAAAGGATAAACCTCAAATTAAACTGTATTATTAAATAATGAAACAAACAGCTCCTTCCATAACTAACAACAATAAAAGTCAACCAAATCCTGACACATGCCAGCTCAAGCTTGGACTACCCCACTTTCCAAATGAAATCTTAAAGGATGGGTACTGTAGACAGTTATTATTTCTATCTGAAGTGAAAGTGTTAGTCACTCAGCCATGTGGGACTCCTTGTGACTCCCCCAAGGATTCTAACCTGCCAGGCTCCTCTGTCCATGTGATTTCCCAGGCAAGAATATTGGAGTGGGTAGCCACTCTCTTCTCCAGGGTATCTTCCCAACCCAGGGATTGAATGGATAGAACCTGGGTCTCCTGCACTGCAGGCAGATTCTTTACCATCTGAGCCACCAGGGAAGCCTATCTACTTGGTATTTATTATCTCATCTGTTAACAGCAGGACTAAATTTTTGCTTAGAGAATCATACCATCACCACTTTTGATTCATATGATTGGAGTGGAACTAACCTTATAATCAGGCTAGACTAATAGAGTCACACCAAGGATTTTTGTTTCAGTTATTTGAAAAGAAGTATTCTTTTCATTCTAATTTAAAAATAAATAAAACTTGCTAAACACAATGACTATCCTTCTATCTTATACCTTAAGCCTCAATCAATCAATCATCAGTCTATTAATTCTCACTTTGCAATTATTTTCATAACTGTCCCTTTCTGTCCCCAGGCTACCAACCTGGGGGAGTAAGTAGGGGAGAGACTTCACTCTCCTCAGTTTGCTTCACATATGAGAAATAGTAAAGAGTAGGCAAAGCTTGTTGATCAATAGCCCAGACTCCACCATTTACTACTGTATAACCTCAGACAAATTTCTTAACTTAAATTTAGGTATGGAATACTGCCATCTATCTCATGTGTCTATCAAGACAAATAAGTCAATAAACAGAATGTGTTTAGCACAGCGCTGGTTACATAGTTAACATATATATATATATATATATATCATCATCATCCCCCCAAATTCATACTATTTAGACCCAGACTCAAATACAGAAAAGGTTTTGTTTACACAATGTTTATAATAATTACATTTTTTTAAAAACTAAAGTTCAATTATGATGGAATGATTAAATAAATTATAGAATAAAAGTAATAATAGTAATAACCAATGCTTAAAAACACTTATGCACCAAGCACTCTGTTTTAAATGTTTGAAATGTATACCATTACATTCAATCTTCACCACAACCCTATGAGGTAGGTAGTATAATGATCTCTTTTTAACTATGTGGAAACCAATGCAGAGAGTAAATTACTCCAGATAATGGAATGGCTGTGATATGAACTTGGCAGTAATGCTCCAGAGTCCATGATCATAACCACTACATGCTACCTCTCCAATGAAGTAAAACCACAAGTTACTAGGAATTTTAATAATAATATAGGAACATGTTTATGCTAAAATGTTGAGCAAAAAGACATGATAAAAAATTGTATTACACAGTATCATCTGTAATACATATGTCTTCCAGATGGTGAGATTAGGGATAAAATTCATCCTTATTCATGTTTTTCTGTACCATATAACTTGTACGATTAAATGCTATATGTTTAAGATCCCTCACAGCTCAGCTGGTAAAGAAACTGCTTGCTATGCAGGGGACGCTAGTTCGATTCCTGGGTCGGGAAGATCTCCTGGAGAAAGGAAAGGCTACCCACTCCAGTGTTCTGGCCTGGAGAATTCCATGGACTGTACAGTCCATGGGGTTGCAAAGAGTCAGACATGACTGACCAACTTTCACTTCAAGATCAGAAAATAACTTCCAAAATACATTCTTACTCTATATTAAGCATCTAAACTCTCCCTTGAACAACTATGTTGGATTTCAGCCGTATCTGTCTGATAAACCTTAATGAATCAAGGTCTAACGTCCTGACTTCTACACATGTGGTGGTAATGGTGCTCAGGTCATGTCCGACTCTTTGTGATTCCATGACTATAGACCACTCCCAGGTTCCTCTGTCCATGGAATTTTCAAGGCACAAATACTGGAGTGGTTTGCCACTTCATGCTCCAGAGGATCATCCCAACTCAGGGACTGAACCCATGTCTCTTGCACCTCCTGCACTGCCAGGTAGATTCTTTACTACTGTGCCACCTGGGAAGCCCATGACGTCTATACCTAGATGGCGAGTAAAAATAAACAATGGGGGACAGTGATCAGGAGAGAAGGAACTGCAGAGGTTGAGTCTTTTCATATAGGAAACTTGATAACTGCAAAAATGAATTATCAACAGAGAAGTAAGAATACTAATCACAAAGTAGAAATCTGTTGCATTCAGAGAGAAAAGTGTCCTTAAATTTTTTACCTACTAATGTACAATACTGATTTGAGGATTTATAAAGTACTGCATGTTATAAGTTTGAAATACTTTAAATACTAAGTTACAAGACTAGAAATCTTAGGAGAAGATCTCTCACACACAAAAATAAAGCCAAAATAAGAAAGAAACAACTACAGAATGCTTACATGAGTAACACAGATGGGAAATAAGGCAAAAGACAAAAGGCATCTGACAAAGCAGAGGACTGGACTGAGATTAAATTGTGTCTATATTAAAGATAAATATTATCTCAGGTGTGGACCCTGCTTCATGTGTTAATAACAATATATATGTCACATGTAAACGGGGAGAGTAATCAGAGGCAGTGAGACGTATAACTGCAATTTTTATCTTGAGCAAAGTATGAAAATGAGATCTCAAACAGGTTTTAGAGGGTCAAATAGATCTCTCTGGGAAGGGAATGAGTTATAAATAAAAGGAATATACAAATCTGAATGGTCCAGAATCCCACTGGCATGGCCATAATCAACATAAATAAACCAAATGCTCATGAATCTCTATTACCTCACCTGTCACCACTGCAGCATGCAAGAACCGGGACTAGGAGAGAGCGGAGCCCTTTATCCTGATGGCTTCTGTGAATTGCCTCTGTTTGCTAGTAATCATGTCTGCCTGATCCCTCAATTGTTGTTCCTGTGCCCTGGCTACTGCCAAAAAAAGATCAAACCTTCCAAAAAGTAGTAAGATTTAGGACAGAAAGTCAATAACTTTGCAGACTAATGACATTTGAATTTATGATCTTGAACATAACTGGACCCTAAGTATTGCTTATCAATTTTTATACTCAGCCTGGATGAGCAACATCTCCCACTTTCATTAGCAACTTCTCCAAACTTCAGATGGTATTCTTTTCACTCAGCAAGACTCACCTTTTACTTGGCCCTGTGAACTGAAGCAACTGAGTGATCACCTGAAGTTCCCACTTTCCCTACCCCTAAAGGAACTTACCTCTATCTCCATCCACGCTTTCCCTCTCCTCTCGAGTCTGCTCAGGGAATGAGGTGGCCATTCTCCTATTCAAGACAATACTACCTAACCTCTTCTGGATACTTTGCTTAATCAATTCCTCAGAAAATTGTTTTTATCTCATTTGGGAGTGGGAGGCAACAGATAAAAACAATTTCTAAAAACAGTATTCACTAAGCATTTTTTCTTAGCTCCTAAGGTTGCAAAGAAACAAATCAAACTGTTTATCAAACCGTTATATTAACTCCCCCAAAAATGCTGCTCTCAAGTGACTTCAGAACACAGAGCTTTTGACTATTACCCTTAGTAGAATTACCAAAGGATAAAATGGTCTGTAAACAATTTTAAATTTTTTAAATTTTAATTCAACGATTTCATTGTTTAATATAATACCCAGGTTGGTATTTTGAAGCTATTTTCTTTACTTGGAAAGAAAAAGTAATTTGCTTACATATGGTGTATTGTGCTTGAGTAGGAGAATATTCTAAATCCTAGGACATGTATGTTGAAGTATTTAGGAGTAAAGTATCATGATGTCTATAACTTACTTCATCTAGTAGAGGAAGAGAGTAAGTGAAAGAACAAATTAAGAAAAGTGTTAACTAGGTGACATGGTACATGGTAATTTGTAATACTATTCCTTCAGTTTTTCTGTATATTTGAAATTTTTCATAAGAATAAACAGCATGTATGAAATTAATTCATTTTGGCTAAAAAATACCTTTACACACAAATATACTCAGAAAAAGATTTGTAAGGATATAGCCTAGATTAGGAAATCTGATAGTAAAAATATAGTATTATTTTATTTTTGATTATATGTGTTTTCTAAGTTTCCATAATAAAAATTTAATGCTTTTATAATAACAGAAATTTTAACTTTATACATTATAATAGCAAATATTAGTGAGTGGCTAATCAAGACTGAAGACTGAGCACATACTTTTATCTCCACTCCTTTTAAAAAAATCACTGAAATAAAAGCAAAGATATACATAAAGAAATATTCCCATAAGAATACAGAAAAATGATGGTGTCATGAAAGAGTTTCACCAACCAACAAATAAGAGATGTCAGTAAAATTTCTAAAAGATTAGAGGAGATGGAGACACGCTGACAATGCAAGAAAATCATAATAGCTACAACCACGTATGTATTATGAGAAAGTTATAGAAAGGAAGAACTGATAGGTCCGTTAGAAGAATGTCAAATCTGGGCTCAGAATCAGTCAGTGAGGCAGAGGATAGGAGTCTTAAGTTAAGTATTAAGTGATTCTGAAAGCAGAATAATCAGAAGTCTATGTACAAAACTTCACTACTCAGCACCCCATTCCCTCCCCAACTTTGACTGATAGAGCACTCAGGTAATTTGGCATTTACCCTAAGGAGAAAAAAAAATGACTGTCTTTCTCCAAAGGAACTGAACATGCTGCTTGGAGAGTAAGAGGGTTTTCTAATTGAGTGTTAACGTCTGGGGGCTCCCACCCAGATCTAAGTCTGAGAGTCAACCCGCCTCATCCATACATTGGCTAAAAAGAATTACTAGGATCAAACCTATTTAGGCCTCAGCAGGGTAACAGACGATCTTTCCAGAGGAATCAAGAATTATCAGGCAAATGAAGGAAACTAACAACATAAAAGAGTAACTTAAATTTCTAAGCAGTTCAGAAGGATAAAGGATAATTGAGAGAGCGCTAACACATTCAGAAAGATTTTAGAACAAATTCTTCTGACAAAGACCAAGATACTAAAGAAAAGAAACCTCTAAGCATGTAAAGCAAAAAGATATAAAAAAGACAGAGAAGATTAAAACATCAATCTAAGAGATCCAATATCCAAATAATCAGAGTCCCATCAAAGAGAATAAAGAAAATATATGGAGAAAAGTATTGTAATAGTTTTCTACTGCTGTTTAACAAATTACCCAAAATTCAGTGGCCTAAAACAATAGTTTTCTGAGGGTCAGGAATCTGCAAGCAATTTAGCTTGATGGTTCTGGCTCAGGATTTCTCCTGAGACTGCTATTAAACAAACAGCTGGACAGTACCATCTAAAAATTTGAATGGGGCTGGCAGATTCACATCCAGGCTCATTTATAGGACTGTTGGCCAGAGGCCTCAGTCCCTACTTACATAGGCTTCTCCACTGGGCTGCTAACAACATGGCAGCTGGCTTTCCCCAGAATATGTAATTTGAGAGACAGAAAAGCAGTCAAGATAGAAGGCACCATATCTTTCATAACCTAATCTCAGAAATGACTTCTGCCCTGCCCCAGTGATCATGAATACCAATTCTGACACAACATCAGAGGAGAGCACGCAGGGCATAAAAACTAGGCAGTATGGATCATGGAGGGTCATCTTGGAAGGTGGCTATACTAGTTGTCAAGAAAATCATAGGAAATATTTTTCTCAGAGCTTCTGATACACGAGTTTTCAGCCTGAAAAGGTCCATTAAGTACTAAGGAGAATGAAAAAGATCCACCTAGATACATATCATAAAACTTCATATCTCTAAGAATCAAACAGTTATAAAAGTGTCACAGGAAAGGGAAAAAAATGTTAACTCACAAAGAAATAAGAATCAAATTACCACCACTGCTACTGCTGCTGCCGCTAAGTCGCTTCAGTCATGTCCGACTCTGTGAGACCCCATAGACAGCAGTCCACCAAGATCCGCCATCCCTGGGATTCTCCAGACAAGAACACTGGAGTGGGTTGCCATTTCCTTCTCCAATGCATGAAAGTGAAAAGTCAAAGTGAAGTTGCTCAGTCGTGTCTGACTCTTAGCGACCCCATGGACTGTAGCCTACCAGGCTCCTCCGTCCATGGGATTTTCCAGGCAAGAGTACTGGAGTGGGGTGCCATTGCCTTCTCCTAATTACCACCACTGCTGCTGCTGCTGCTGCTAAGTCACTTCAGTCATGTCCGACTCTGTGAGACCCCATAGACAGCAGCCCACCAAGGCTCCCCCATCCCTGGGATTCTCCAGGCAAGAACACTGGAGTGGGTTGCCATTTCCTTCTCCAATGTATGAAAGTGAAAAGTGAAAGTCAAGTTGCTCAGTCATGTCCGACTCTTAGCAACCCCATAGACTGCAGCCTACCAGACTCCTCCATCTATGGGATTTTCCAGGCAAGAGTACTGGAGTGGGTTGCCGTTGCCTTCTCCGAATTACCACCACACTTCTTATCAAATTAATGGTAAAAGACAAGGGAGTAGTCCTTTATCAGGTGTAACAAAAAATGTGTATTAACAGGTGTATTACATTCATCCAAATGAACAATCAAGCATGAGAGCAAACCAGGGTCCCATCTGGAAATAAAAAGAATCAGAAAGTTTAACTTCCAGCACAAGCATTTCTGGCAATATACTTGCACTCCAATAAAACAAGACCTCCAAAAAGAGATAAGATGCAGGAAACACCAGATGAACCCTGTAAGAGGAAAATTCCAAGGTAATAGCTGTACAGCATGCCTACGGAGCAAATGGACCAGACTGGAACAGAATTCTATGCAAAGGACAGTATGATTAAGTGGGCAGAATAACAGGGATATCATAAAGGCATATCAGTTAGAAAAAAAGGTAGTTGGAAACTTCAGGAAAAACAAAAGACAATATAATAAATAGAAATGAGTAAAGGGTGATATAGTTAAAGCAATTCCAAGACTGTAAGAAAAGAGGCTATTTACTAAATACAATCTCCTTAATGCGGTCTAGGAGTCAGGTCACTGGAGTCAAAAAAAATAAATGAATACTAGGCTATTATTTATTCGAAGGCAATGGCACCCCACTCCAGTACTCATGCCTGGGAAATCCCACGGATGGAGAAGCCTGGTAGACTACAGTCCATAGGGTCGTGAAGAGTCAGACACGACTGAGCGACTTCACTTTCACTTTTCATTTTCATGCACTGGAGAAGGAAATGGCACCCCACTCCAGTACTCATGCCTGGAGAGTCAGACACAACTGAGTGACTTTACTTTCACTTTTCACTTTCATGCATTGGAGAAGAAAATGGCAACCCACTCCAGTGTTCTTGCCTGGAGAATCCAAGGGATGGGAGCCTGGTGGGCTGCCGTCTATGGGGTCACACAGAGTCGGACACGACTGATGTGACTTAGCAGCAGCAGGCTATTATTTAGCCCTGAAGTCAACAGCATTCAAAAAGTTATCTTGAATGTTTTTCAACATTTAGAATAAATCTTTGAATGGAAGATTTGACTGCAACTGCAAAATAAAATGTTGGCAATGTTAATTTAAAAGAAAACAAGTTGACTTCCCTGGTGGTAGAGTGGATAAGAATCCACCTGCTAATGCAGGGCACTTAGGTTTGATCCCTGGTCTAGGAAGATTCCACATGCCGCAGAGCAACTAAGTCTGTGAACAGAACTACGGAGTCCACGCTCTGGAGCCTGCCAGGTCGCAACTGCTGAGGCTGCCTGCGGAAGTCCGTGTGCCTACAGCCCACGCTTTACAAGATAAGCCACCACACTGAAAAGCCTAGGCATCATAATGCAGACCCCACTCACTGCAACTAGAGAAAAGCCAGCACACAGCAACAAAGCCCCAGCACAAGGAAAATAATAAATAAATAAAAAGATATGTTGAAAAAGAAAACATGTAAATTCTAAAAAGCAGAAGGTAGTGATGATGAAAAGAAAAATGAAAGATAGGGGTGCTTATTAGTTAATTTTATATGAAGAGATATGAAGAAACTGGCTATAGATAGAACACTTAATAGACATTATCTTTAATGTGTAAAAACCAAAAAATTTTAAGTATCCATTTTTGGAAAGAAGGAGGAAGAGAAAACATAGAAAAAGGAAAAGCAGTATCATGAACTAAATTGTCATCTTTCATACAAGAAAGTCAACCGATTTGCTATTGGTTAATCCAACAAACAGAATTCAGTATACTTTACATCAAAGTACATAAACTCCACTGTTGCTGGTTTAGAACACATTATGCTTAATCTGGACTGACCCTCCTCTTCTGAACATCAGTTATGTGTGCTTATGTGCATGAGAATGTATTTGCATGTTTGAACATACATTCTTGTATTTTATTTCAGCATTTTTGTCTAAAATTGAAAAAAAGAGAGAGGGAAATCACTGAAATGCAAGAAGTAATCAGGGAAAGGAGTATACTGTTAACTGAAGACAGATTAATCGAGAGTTAATCTATATCTCCTACGTCTGTAAAAGATTACTCATAGCAATCTACTATCACACAGGAAAATGGCATCCTCTCTCATTGTAAAAGGCTAATACTAATCCTAATGGAAATGAGAGGTGCACCTGATTTTAAGAAACAGTGAACGTATAAACAGCAAGAGAAACTCAAAGTATCTGAAAACTATTTTAAGGATCTTAGAAGAATTTCATAGGAAAAAATCAGAATAAGTAAGTTCGTATTGATGAACCTTATAAATCTAAAAGGCAGTTTAAGAGAAGAGAGCAGCAGAATACTACTGTATTACTACCATCAAGAACTTTCTAACAACTGCAGCTAACTCAACAACAGAATGGACCACCTTGGTCTGATCTTCCATTACTCCATTGTTCAAATAAAGACCAGAAATCATCTGTCTATAATGTTAAAAACTGATGGATGATTGGACTGGATAAGTACTATGGTAATAACCGTAAGTATGAGTGTTCTAAACGAATAAATTTTGACTTACCAACATCCATGGCAGTTTCCATGAAGCTTTTCTGTCGTGATGCAAACTCTGCAAGCAATTTCTGCTGTCTTTCTCTAGCTTTTTGTCGCCTAGATTAAAAAGAAATAAAGTATTAAGTACCAGACACACTTAAGACGTATCTACTATCTTTCAGGAGTATATAATGTATGAAAGGGTCCCTGACACACAGTTAAGAACAACCAAATTTTTGTACCATGTTTTAAATTTCATGTAAAGTTTTATTGTCCTTTAAGGATTCTGCTGCTTTAAAATGGTCTGAAAACCACTAGGTGTAAACAGGTAAAAATTAAAGAAAAAATTTACTTTAAAATGTGAAATAATAATTTAAGTAGACAAAAAATTTTCCAGCTACACAATTTCCTAAGTATATGTCAGTTCATTGCAAGACCAAGAAGAGCTTTAGCTAAAACTCATAATTTAACCCCAGGTACAAATAATAGCAAGCTCATTGCTAGAAGAAACTTTTATGTTAAGCTATGAATAGAATCTAAAAGGTAAAAATAGTCAGATTTACTGTTACCTTAAGAAAAGGTCTCTCCTAAAAGAGGATTAACAAAAAGCCAGGAAGTTTTCTAGTTTCTACTACACAATAGTACAAATTTGGCTTATTTTGTTTGAAGTAAAAGAAAATCAATAAATTTTTATTCTATTTATTAATTATCCCTTATCTACTTCCAAAGAGCATTTTAATCTGAGGTTAACTGCAAAAAAAAAAAAAAGAGTGTAACCTAGGTATAAAAAAAAAAAAGTAAACTAATAAAGACAGGAGATAGGCTTCCCCAGGAAGCCTGTGGCCTAGGACAGGGTGTCAAGACCCAACAGCCTGGCAAAGGAGGGCATTCATGCAGGGAAAAGTTATAAGAAATTGGTTACATATGAGGGAACTAATAAAAAAATTAATACTATTAAAGGATTATAGTGATCAGGTTTCTCACTGTGGGATTAGAGATTGTAATTATGAAAAGAGAGAAAAGATGAATAAATCCTATGGTGTTGGATTAGAATTGGGATTATCAGGTAGAACTCACAGTCATAGTTTTTAATACCTCTCTCTCCCCTCACTATATCCCACTCTTGTGCACACACTTTTTGCCCACTAAGAGAGTCTGTGAATGAGCTCATTAGAATGAGTGCATAGACTAGTTTCTAAGTAACATTCTCTACTACAAGTAACCAAGACTCTTTGGACAAATGTCTAATATAAAATGCAAGATGAACCTGGGCTATCTTCTTAGACCAGAAAATAAGAAAATGCTCAAAGAATGATGGGGAGAGAAATACAAAGAATACAGAAACCAGCTTGAACGGACTCCCACTGGTCAAATCTAAAACAATCTGAGCATCAAAATGAGTAATGAGCAGATTATAGCTCATAAAGTAAAATAGAAATCTGTAACTCTAAACTGATACAAGCAGATAAATGAATGAACTGAAATGATGAAGAATAGAATACTGCAGCATCTCAAAGTATCTCTCCACAAATTATTAACACACACTAATTACAAAGGTGAGGAAGGGGAGGATATTTACAAAGAGTAACTTGACAGTGACGTCTAATAGATACCCCCATAATCAAGTGATCAAAGTTAATCAGTAGTCATGAAACAAATTAAAATCATGTGACAACTTGATGGGATGCAGTCAAAACAAAACAGCAACATTCCCCCTCTGCCTTTTTTTTTTTTTTCCGGCTGGGCCACATGGGCTGTGTTATCTTAGTTCCCTAACCAGGAACTGAACCTGGGCCACAGCAATGAAAGCCGAGAATCCTAACCACTAAACCACCAGGGAACTCCCCAGCAACACTTTTTTGATATTGTTCTCAAAGATGTATCATCCAAATCCAAGCATAATGGAAGAGTAGACAAGCCCAAATTGAGGGATATTCTACAGTGCCTACTGCTCTGTAACTTTCAAAAGTGCCAAGGTCAAGAAAATAAAGGAAAAGGGGAAGACTATTCCATACTGAAGGAAATCAAAGAGATACAACAACAAAATATGATGAGTGATTCTGGACAGAATCTTTCTGCTATAACCAACATTACTGGAACAACTGTCAAAACTTGGGATCTAAGGATTTTATCATACTAAGTAAAATGCTAATTCCTTTATTTTGAAAGGTATATTGTGATTATATAAGAAAATGCCCTTATTTCTAAAAACTATGCACTAAAGTATTACACTAAAACATTCCACTGTAAAACAACTTACTCTGAAATGGAACCAGAAAGTTCTTTGGATTATCCTTGAAACATTGCTTAAGTTTAAGATTTCTTCAAAATAAAAAGGTTTTAAAAATTAAACCCATTATCAAAGGACTAAAATTTGTCACTAAGGAAAAAACAGAAACAAACAAAAATGTACTATAGATGCTCAAAGACCTAGGAGACCTCCAAAAACATTTAAATAATAATAGCAGTGATAGAAGGCAGTGGCACCCCACTCCAGTGCTCTTTGCCTGGAAAATCCCATGGACAAAGGAGCCTGGTAGGCTGCAGTCCATGGGGTCGCTAGGAGTCTGGACACTTACTGAGTGACTTCACTTTCACTTTCATGCATTGGAGAAGGAAATGGCAACCCACTCCAGTGTTCTTGCCTGGAGAATCCCAGAGACGGTGGAGCCTGGTGGGCTGCCATCTATGGGGTCACACAGAGTCGGACACGACTGAAGTGACTTAGCAGCAGCAGCAGCAGTGATAGAATATGTGTTTGGTCTTCATACTACTCCTTTATAAACTAGTACGTTTCACCGTTTCTTTAATTAAAACAATGAGTTATGCACTCTACAGTTGACCTTTAAATATGTACATGTACATTTACATTTAGAATATACAAGTTCACAAAATACTGTTTCAAGTAACAAATCTGAATACCAAACTCATCTCACCTGCACTGGCAAGCAGAATCTTATCCACTGTGACACCACCGAAGTCCTAGAAATAAATTTTAATACCAGTGCCAATCAATTATATTTGAGGTTTTCCTAAGAAAATTGATTGGCACTGGTATTAAAATTCATTTCGAGGATATCCTTGGTGGCACAGTGGATAAGATTCTGCCTGCCAATGCAGGTGACACGAGTTTGATCCCTGGTCCTGGAAGAGTACACATGCCGCAGAGCAACTAAGCCCCTGTGCCACAGCCACTGAGCCCTCGCTCCAGGGCCTGCGAGTCACAGCTATTAAAGCCCATGTACCAGAGCCTGTGCTCCACAACGAGAGGAGCCACCACAATGTGAAGTCCATGACCCACAACTAGAGAGCAGCCCCTACCCTCTGGACTAGAAAAGCAATGAAAGACCCAGCACAACCATAAATAAATAAATAAATAAATTTTTTTAATAAAATTCATTTCTGTTCTGGAATTACTGTAAATTATAGATACTTATGTCTGTCACTTTAGTCTGTGAGACTCTGAGCAGAGACTCAGACACACCAGGTGACTTCAACAGAAATAAGAAAATTAAATGGGTATCGTTTTAAATTGTGTTTTTTAATTTTATTTTTAAACTTTACAATATTGTATTGGTTCTGCCATATATCGAAATGAATCCGCCACAGGCATACACATGTTCCCCATCCTGAACCCTCCTCCCTCCTCCCTCCCCATACAATCCCTCTGGGTCGTCCCAGTGCACCAGCCCCCAGCATCCAGTATCATGCATCGAACCTGGACTAGCGACTCGTTTCATATATGATATTATACATGTTTCAATGCCATTCTCCCAAATCTTCCCACCCTCTCCCTCTCCCACAGAGTCCAAAAGACTGTTTTATACATCAGTGTCTCTTTTGCTGTCTCGTATACAGGGTTATTGTTACCATCTTTCTAAATTCCATATATATGCGTTAGTATACTGTATTGGTGTTTTTCTTTCTGGCTTACTTCACTCTGTATAATAGGCTCCAGTTTCATCCACCTCATTAGAACTGATTCAAATGTATTCTTTTTAATGGCTGAGTAATACTCCATTATGTATATGTACCACAGCTTTCTTATCCATTCATCTGCTGATGGACATCTAGGTTGCTTCCATGTCCTGGCTATTATAAACAGTGCTGCGATGAACATTGGGGTACACGTGTCTCTTTCCCTTCTGGTTTCCTCAGTGTGTATGCCCAGAAGGGGGATTGCTGGATCATAAGGCAGTTCTATTTCCAGTTTTTTAAGGAATCTCCACACTGTTCTCCATAGTGGCTGTACTAGTCTGCATTCCCACCAAGAGTGTAAGAGGGTTCCCTTTTCTCCACATCCTCTCCAGCATTTATTACTTGTAGACTTTTGGATCGCAGCCATTCTAACTGGCTAAATTGTGTTCTTAACAATGCATTTCTGTAGTAGTTGTCTATGATTTCTAGAAAAGGAGTGTTGTTATTTTTCCCTTGTGAATTTTTTCATAATTTAGGTTATTCCTTTCTAAACTTGGACATAAATGTGCATAAAGACCATTAACAAAAAGACACAAGTTCTAGCACATTCATACAACTCAGCAATTTTCCATTATGACCTAAGAAGTGGACATACTAAGGTTGCATACGGTTACAACCTTCTAGAGTTTTCTATCTGTACCTAGTTTTCTATGGAGTTAATCGGTTATGAGGGCTTCCCAGGCAGTGCAGTGGTAAAGAATCCGTTTGCCAGTGCAAGAGATGGAAGAGACTCGAGTTCGATCCCTGGGTTGGGAAGATCCCCTGGAGGAGGAAATGGCAACCCATTCCAGTATTCTTGCCTGGGAAATCCCACGGGCAGAGGAGCCTGGTGGGCTATAGTCCATGGGACATGACTTAGGGATTAAACTACCATCAATCTATTATGAAAGTGATGTCAAGTTTGTCTACAGCTGAGGTACCTGGGAATAGATCATTATGTGTACATAAACTATTCTGCCTTTATTGTGACATTTAACCCCAAACCCAAAATAAATTGAGAAAAAAATGTGAGCCACATAGCGAGATTCAAACTGATTCATTTTAATCGTTACCTATCTGCTACAGAATTAGTTTCAAGTCCTTGTCAATACTACCATTGCTCAAAGGAAATAAGCCCATAACAAAAAAAGCCTTAAATTTTTAGGTCACTATTTATTACAAAAGCATTAGAGCCTTTGTAAAAAAAAAAAAAAAAAGCATCTGAACTATGTCCTCTAGTATCTATATGTTATGAATAATAATCACAAAATGCCTTTAACCAAATAGAATAAATTTTGATTCACTGAATGTTTTTATCTTCCTGAAAAAATAGATAGACATTATTCTATAACCAAAACAAAAGGTGACCAATTTAGAAGAGGACTAATCTTAGTTAACAACAAAAAAAATGTGCCTCATTTTTAACTTTCCAATTTTATCTATTAAATTCTAGGTGTCTACCAATTCAAAGTTAATGGACTTTCACCTAAATTATGTTATTATATAACAACTTCTATTTATAAAGTACTGTGAGAAGTAAGAACTCTCCTAAATTTTTAATGTAATAAAAGTTTTATGTATACTTTTATTGTAAATTATCTGTAACAAAATTATGGCAAAAATGAAGAACACCTATGTATGATTAAATCTGCTTCTGTTACAGTTACCAAAGGATGACCTCCTAACTAATCAAATGGGACTGCCAATCTTACCTAAACTTTTGTAACATTTAACAATCTTTCTTCCTTTCTGAATCTCCTCCTCTTATGCCTCTCTAATGCCATTCTCTGCAGTTTTCCTCTTATTTCACTCTAACCATCCCGTTTTGAGTCACCTTTATAGGTGCTCCTTCCTCAGTTAATCTCTTTTATGTTTTTCCCTTGAGTTTTATACTAAGTGTTCTCATCTTTTATTGTCCATATTCTTCCATATACAAGGCTCTATTACCTATATGCCTAAATCTGTAGCTGTAACTCAGAATTCTCACCTAAGTCTCTAACCCTGTATCCAACTGAACATCTTCACCTGGATGCCTTCCTTAAACTCAGTAACATACAAAACTGAGCAAGTCAATTTTACCGCTAATCCTGAGCCACCTATCCTCCTTTATCTTGGTAAACAGAACACTGTCTAAAGAAAAATGGAGAGGTTTTATAAATATGATTCAACAACAAATTAAAAGCAACCTAAATCTTCAAAAGCTAAAACCATCAAAGTTTTAAAACACTGCTTGTTTAACAATTTGTGATCATATATAGGAAAGACTGGAAAGCACTAGAAGAAACCAAAACAAATTGTGTGTGTGTGTGTGTGTAATAAAGTTTTATTAAAGTATAAAGGAGACAGAGAAAGCTTCTGACATAGGCATCAGAAGGCAGCAAAAAGAGTACCCGCTTGCTAGTGTTAACAATGAAGTTATATAATCCAAAGAATATCTGGAGGTTGTAAAGACCTCATCAGACCTACTCCCATAATTTACATTTTAAGATAACACTGTCCTCAGGCAAGATACATCCTTGTAAAGACCAGGTCTACTCCCATAATTAACATTTTAAGATAACAGAAAGTTGAATCCAAAGACTGTCCTTAGGCAGGATACATTATTGGTATATAATCCTAAAGAATGTGGAGAAAGAAAAAAAGTTTGTCCTTTCTTCCTCCTTGAGAATTCCAGACCCCTCTCTCCTTGGGGACCCCTAGACTCCCTATCAACCTGCCTAGGAACTGACTCTCTCATTCCCCCCTTTTCTTTTAGGAGAATTATGTTGTCTAGGGAAAAGGGGCGTCGTTCTCATTCCATAACTACTTTCGAGCTGACAAGGGGCGTTGTCCCTAAATTGGTGAGGCAACATATTTTCCTAATCCTCATATTGAGGATATATGATCCAGGGGCCCCAAATAGTAGCTGGAGGAAGCTACAGCAGTAGCAGGAGTTTAAGCAACCATTTGTAACTTAAAAGCTTTCATGCGGCTAGAAACAAATCCAGTTATACAATTACAGATGCAGGGAGCAAACAGCAAAAACAAAACAATCAGAATCAAAATTAAAAATCACATTATGTCCATAGTTAAAGTAAGGATTATTAAAATTTTTCTTTTATTTTCTACTATCATTTAAAGTTGAATTAATATTTTTTTTAAATAACAAGAGAATTATTAGATTTCCCACAGTAGTAACAGACAGCAACTTTTCCAAAGGGGTCTACAGGTTTACGCATGCATGCTTAGTTGCTCACTTGTACCTGACTTTTCGTGACCCCATGAACTATAGCCCGCCAGGCTCCTCTGTCCATGGGATTCTCCAAGCAAGAATACTGGAGTGGGTTGCTATTCCCTTCTCCAGGGGATCTTCCCAACCCAGAGATGGAACCTGGGTCTCCTGCACTGCAGGCAGATACTTTACTGTCTGAGCTACCAGGGAAGATCTTAAAGTTGAATTAATACTTTAAAAAAAAAAAAAAAAAAAAACAGCAAGAGAATTATTAGGTTCCCCACAGAAAAAACAGCAACTTTTCCAAAGGGGTCTACAGGTTTAGAGTAGTAATTTAATGTCAGGGTCAGTCCCAGGCTGGATGAAGCACAAGCTGGAATCAAGATTGTCAGGAGAAGTATCAATAACCTCAGATACCCAGATGACACCACCCTTATGGCAGAAAGTGAAGAAGAACTAAAGAGCCTCTTGAAGAAAGTAAAAGAGGAGAGTGAAAAAGTTGGTTTAAAACTCAACATTCAGAAAACTAAGATCATGGCATCCGGTCCCATCACTTCATGGCAAATAGATGGGGAAATAATGGAAACAGTGAGAGATATTATTTGGGAGGGCTCCAAAATGACTGCAGATGGTGACTGCAGCCATGAAATACAAAGACGCTTGCTCCTTGGAAGAAAAGTTATGACCAACCTAGACAGCATATTAAAAAGCCAGAGACATTACTTTGCTGACAAAGGTCCATCTAGTCAAAGCTATGGTTTTTCCAGTAGTCATGTATGGATGTGAGAGATGGGATTATAAAGAAAGCTGAGAGCTGAAGAATTGATGCTTTTGAACTGTGAAGTTGGAGAAGACTCCTGAGATTCCCTTGGACTGCAAGGAGATCAAACCAGTCAATCCTAAAGGAAATCAGTCCTCTTCTAAATTTTTTTATTTCCTAAATATTTTTTAAAGGAAATATTCATTGGAAGGGCTGATGCTGAAGTTGAAACTTCAATATTTTGGCCACCTGATGTGACGAACTGACTCATTGGAAAAGACCCTGATGCTGGGAAAGATTGAGGGCAGGAGGAGAAGGGGACAAGAGGATGAGATGGTTGGATGGCATCACCGACTGAATGGACGTGAGTCTGAGCAAGCTCCGGGAGCTGACAATGAATAGGGAAGCCTGGCGCGCTGCTGCAGTCCATGGGGTCACAAAGAGTCGGACACAACTGAGCCACTGAACAGAAACTCAACCAATTCAAGCATGCTAAACGTACAAGCACTGACTATCTTTGATTCCCCTCTTCTTACAAACTATTCAGTTATGATTACAGCTAGCCTCAGATGACCAAAAGTGGGGGTGGGGGTGGTAACATAAAATCTTCAACTGCATCATACTTTAGTTTAAAGCACTAAAAATAAAAATTACCTTTCTTCTTTGTCCAGTGTTTTCTTCTCTGCTGCAGTAATCTTTTTGGGTGGTACAGGAGGGGTCACTTTTCTACATATCTCTTCAATGATGCGTTTGTTCATTCTGCTTTGCAATGCAGCTTTTAGTAAAATTCTTTCTACTGCAGTTATACCATCTCCATGACTATATTTAGGAATTTCTGGTTGGATTAAAATTTCTATGTCATCAAGCCAAGGAGGATAGTAGGAATTTTGTTTTCCTGAGAGTTTGTGGTGAAGTTTAATTAACAAAGACAATATACTTTCTTTAATTTCCAAAATGGCTGTAGTTAACTGTGGAGCTGAACCAGGTGCAGACCATTTACTTGAAGTTTTAGGACGAACCACTTGATTTGCTTCACTGTTACTGCGATTGATGATCTCTTGAAACTTCTTTCTGCGCTCTGCTACTAAGCTGAAAACCTGAGCTGTACCAGAATTCTACCATTCAAATGAGAAAGAAAGAAAAATCAAGAGAAGGTTATTCAGGGTCAGTTTTAAAATATATTAGCATTAATTACATTTTCCAAAGGATATGTTCAAAGTTTCATCCAAAGACTTATTTAATAGATTTGTTAAGTAAATTTGTCCCTTAACTTCTCTCAAATATACTTAGTCCCACTCAATCTGGAAACAACAATGAGGAAAAAGGAGATTATCCACAGTAAACTTCTTTTGCAAGCCCCCTAAGCCTATCAGGGAAAATAGACAAAGCTTCAGTAGTATCTACAGCCATATTCAAAAGGAATCATAAACTAAGTCTTTCATCAGTTTAAAGGAATCAAAGCTATCCGACATTCATCAAGAATACTACACTCCTGACTAACTTCTAGAAGACCACAATATCGTCCACTTAAGAAAATTATAAATTAATTTTTTCCAAGTTAATGAATCTCAACTGCTAATTAATTTCATTTTTAAAGAACTTTAAAAGTTTGAAAATTACTTCTAACATAAATGCTTTAAGTTACTAAAATGAAATAAAAGATTAAAAATTAATCTTTCATATTTAATATAACTATTTATTTGAACAGATTTTTTAAAACTATTTTTCTCAATAATTTATCTTCAAAATAGCCTTTTTGCTAAAGCAGTCAAACTACATTAGGGCTCTTAGAAATCATCTTTTAATTAAGATACAAGTCAGTTTAATAGATTTCACTAAATTTTTTAAAGCAAGCATAGAAACAATGTTTCAATCAGCTGAGCTTTTCTGAGCTTAATACACATTTTTTTTTAAATGTCCAAGCTGTTTGTCAAGTTCCCTCCACCAGCATTAGAGGCAAAAGCTGCCTCTTACAGACTGCAATATTTTATTCAAAATTCTTTATGGTGTTCACAGAAAAAGCATACTGTCAAAGATAAAGTTCCTACAAATGAACTCGTTTCAATAAGAAATGTACGATTCAATGTTCTTTACTTGCAAAAATCTAGATTGTAGGAATTAGAAGTATCTAGGTTTAGTTGTCTGCCATGTCATTTCAAGATTTTTAATTTCTGCTTTTTATAAATTAATTAAGCTACATGCAATAAGAGAGCTTATTTTTAAAATGAGTCCAAATACACAACATAAGAAGTTTAAGCTTTTTGTGGGCTTATTTTATCAGTTAATTAACTATCATATAAGCAAAAAAAAAAAAAGAGGGGGGTTGTGAATGGCATGCCACCGGCAACTAAAGATAAAATTTATTTTGATTTCAGAAACATTCATTTTTAAGATGTTAGTAACAATGCTAAATGTAAACAGAACAAAATGTGTGTCTTATAATTGGCCCAAAATACCAACACTACTAAGAAAAGCTCACTATTAAATATGCAGTATTATTTTTTAAGTTCAATAATGTGGATTTTCTTTAAAAATAAAGCCTAAATTACTGCATTTTAAAAAGAATGCACACAAACATTAAATGTTTTTTTTTTATTGTAACCATATTAATTAAACACACACATACACACACAATACTTCAGCATTTGTCCCCATTTCCAGTTAAAGCCACATTGCTAGTTAATGCAAGTATCACATACATCTACCTCTCTTTGAAGAACTTTAGGCCGACGTGAACTCTGGCAGATTAAAGGAAAAAGATGGGTGAGGAAGAAGTTGCTTAGATATATCAGAGTTGCTTAGATATAAAGGACAATTTAAAGTTATCTATAATCACATTTATGTTTCTTTTGGATATGACTGTTTTTGTTGTTGTTTTGTTGCTAAATCATGTTCAACTCTTTTCAACCCTATAGGCCACAGCCTGCCAGGCTCCTCTGTCCGTGGGATTTCCCAGGCAAGCATACTGGAGTGGTTGCCATTTCCTTTTTCAGGGGATCTTCCCAACCCAGGGATTAAACCCACATCTCCTGCATTGCAGGCAGATTCTTTACCACTGAGCCACCAGGGAAGTCCTAGGATATGATAAGATGATCTAAATGACACATCCTAATATAATGAAGTCTTTGCCTTTTTTGTTCTCACTTTTACACTTACTTGTAAAGATCCCAAGCTATCAGAGCTGGTACTTGCAAGTGAGTCTCTCTTCACTTCTGGAGCAGTCTCTGGAACTCTCACTCTAACATAATTTATAAAGTGTCGCATATTCGATACTAAGTTACTACCAGGAAACCAACTGTCATGACAACGTTCAGGTCCACATGCTGATGCCTGAAACATAAACATAATGAATACAAATCTTGTCAGTGAGGTCCAAGATACAATGGAGATGTAACAAGCCCAAATAATGGTTCACTGCCTGTTATATCCTTTAATCCCTTAAAGTCACATTTACCAACTACGAAGTGCGAATAAAACCAAATGCAAACACAAAATTTAAAAACAAACTGCTTGATGCTAATACGGAAGTCAGCTAAACTTCTCCAGAAGAAAATACATTTTTCAATTTGGAAATATGCAGTACAGGATACTTTTCATCACCCATTAAAAATAACTCATAATACAGTCAAATAACACTAATTTGGACTAACTGTGGAAGGAAGTCTGAAAAATCTATCAAAAGTCTGACTTATTCTTAGAGGAATATTAATGATCTTTTTAATATCTATGAAAGAATATAGGTTGACTCAGCTTAACACTACCAAGTACTGCCTAGCCTTTTCACTTGTCTGTCTATTGCTGTTGTCTTTTTGTATGGAGAGAATGAGAAAAATATCAATTAACTGTAAAATCAGTTTGTAGTAACTAACAATTACTTTCAAGGAAATGATACTTATACAGTCCTGAAACACATTAACAACTTATATTCTCAAGTAAACATTCTTCTTTACAACAAATCTTACTCCATTAACTTAAAATCTTTACAGAAAGAATTTGCTATTCAAAAATAAAATCCCTAATGAAATTATTAGAATGTCTAGACTGAAGTCCTAACGTAATTATTTACCAGTGTCTGTGTGTGTAGTTCAATTGCTCAGTCATGTCCCACTCTTTCTGACCTCATGGACTGTAGTCCGCCAGACTCCTCTGTTCATGTGATTTTCCAGGAAAGCATACTGGAATGGGTTTCCATTTCCTTCTTCAGGGGATCTTCCTGACCAGTAACTACAAAAATGGCACTAGTGGTAAAGAACCTGCCTGCCAACACAGGATATGCAGGTTCAATCTCTGGGTTGGGAAGATCACCTAGAGGAGGAAATGGCACCCCATGCCAGTATTCTTGCTGGGAGAATCCCAAGCACAGAGGAGCCTGGCACACTACAGCCCATAGGGTCATAAAGAGTTGGACATAATTGAGCATCTGAGCACAGCAAAAAATGCACTAACAACTTTTCTTAGATCTACATATTATGAATTACAAACTTCAAATTCAATAATTCTCTAAATGAGAGTTTTATATATTAGTGAAATCTCTAAAAGAACATATGTAGTTGAAGATTTAAAAGGGCCTTTCTAAGTTCCTAAGAAGATTTTTTTCTAAATATGATACTCAGACAAAATAAATACCTTCAAGATGACATGCAACCTTTTATTAAGGCATATCACAACTTTAACATTTAAAAATATAATAAACTATTTACCTCTTCATCTGATTCCTCTTCAGCTGAATTTTCAAGTCCTAATTCAATCAGATATAAAACCATACAGAGTACATGTTCTGAAAGATTTTGATGATCCATCAAAATCTTTAAAAAGGAAAAAAAATGCCCCATATTACTTTTTTCCATAAAACATATTTCACTTAAATATCAAAAAGTATTTTAACCTTATAGACCAATGTAACATAATATATATGTTATTTATATATATATGTTATAATATATATATATGTTATACATATCATATATACATATGTGTGTTATACATATCATAATCAGATATGTAAGTAAGTAAACATATACCTTGGTGAAAAGACAAACTAAAACCAAAAAAACAGGTTCCCCTCCCAGGATTACACAGTATTTTAAGCAATATTCAGAATCATTAGTTCACTGATCACCTAAAGTTTAACACATTAAATAATCCACTAAAACAATTATTATAAAAATACCAGTATCTAATAAAGTAATTTAACAGGAATATTTTACATCCTAAGTTATTGACACTTTTCTCCTGATTACAAGGATATCAGATAAATGTTTGTTAAATAGGATAGTTCATGCAAATGTGTTTAGCACACCACCTGGTATATAATTGGGAGCAAAATAATTGTTTATGGAACATTAATATTATTAAAATCTGTCTCTAAAATTATAGTCCTGAGCTTGAGTGCTCTGCACTCAGTGTTCAGTGTTCAGTTCTGTGCACACACTGTGTACATGTGTATGCACTGCATGGTTTATACAAGAAAGGAAAAAAGAATAAAGTGGTTAGGAGACAGGTTGCGCTGAGGAAACACTGACAAATCTGACCTTATAAATGGATTATGCAAGCCTTACACATTTTATGCAGGACTCGGTGGGCTAACCTATACCAATCACTCATTCAGTATAATGCAACAAACTATTAACCAGAAGACACATAAAATACCGTAAGGAAAAAACAGCCTAGTAGCCATCTTGTTGTCTTCATTATTAAAAAGAAAAAAAAAAAAAGCCAGCCAGTCAAACGAGAGATTCTGTGGGGAGTGGCACTGTCCGCTGCAGGGGAGACTAGGGAGAACAAAGAGAGGCCAGTCTAGGCTGAGCCTCCTAGAAACTGCCCAAACAGCAGAGAGGGCTTGGAAAAGCCTTAGTCACTTAGGAGCTGATCTACTGTGACTAAAAAATTAAGACTTCCAGTTCACTGATTTTCTAATGTTCCATCTGACTACTGAGAAGACTTTTCCATTCATATTTTGTCTGGCACAATGGTGAGGAGAACAGACTTTCAGAACCTTTTAAAAACCTGAGTTTTTATACAAATTTTGTATATACTGAAGTTATTTGATCTTGAACAACATCTGGTCTTAAGTTTCCTCATCTTTAAAACTGGAATAATAGCCCAGAATTATTGTGAGGATTATACGATTAACATCTTTAATCTGCTTCAAATAATATCTAGCAACTGGTGTTCAACAAATAGTAGGGAGGTGGCGTAGACGGGTGGTGGGAAGAACAGGAGAGCAGTAAGGCGGGACTGAAGGTTGACAGGCAACAGAGGTAATCCTTCTAACCCAAGACTCTACAGGGAGGAAACCAAGGTTCAGCCACACACTCAGCTAGCGTAAGCAACACTAGAACACAGATTTCAGACTTCCAATGACTGCATACCGTTACAACTCTGCCTCCTTTTAATAAATAGAGCATTATTAGCTAAAATCAAATAAATTCTAGCTTGAAAACCTGTGGTATTACATCTTACAGCTTCAAATGTATAACTTTAAGGTTAAGGAAGCAAAAAAACTTTTTTAGGTACTACAATAAAAGAGAGGATGGTTTCAGGAGAGTTTTATTAACATGTTCTATATTAAAGTTTTTTAATATTAAACATGGCAGGAGATGAAATGGTTTACTGACACTGATTTTTAGAAAGCTAACCTGCCAACGCAGTGTCAATTAAAGGTTCTTCTATTATCATAAAGTCAGGAATGATATTACAAAATTGAGATTTTTAAAAACTCGGTCATAGTAATCTTGTAACAACTAAATACTGCCTTTCTATTTTTGAGGAAATATTATTCTTATAGTAAGCAAACGAAAATGTTGAAAGAATATAACTTGAAAGGACACAAATCATTTGCAGTAGTCTTCTTTAATTTTTAAATCAAGATTTACTGACTTATTCACTTATTTAACCTTATTCAGTTATTTAACCTCTAAAACTCAAAAAACATATCTGAGGTCTTCCCTGGTAGTATAGAGGATGGGAATCCGCCTGCCAATGCAGGGAGCACAGGTTCGATCCCTGGTCCAGGAGGATTCCACATGCTGTGGAGCAGCTAGGCCCATGAGCCACAACTACTGAGCCTGTGCTCTGCAACAAGAGAAGCCCCCACAATGAGAAGCCCCCACACCACAATCAACAGTCCCCACTTGCCCCAACTAGAGAGAGCCCACATGCAGCAATGAAGACCCAGTGCAACCAAAACTACATAATAAAATGTTTAAAAAAACATACCTGAGAGATGAGAATAAAAATAGAACTGTCACTCATAAGGATTTCTACTAGAATTAAAATAATGTATATATGTGTACACAAAGCATCTGAAACAAAATCTGGCACTAAGTAAACATTGAAAAATGTCTATAAAAGATCAAAACTATAAATATCCTTTTAATAAGAAAAATATTCTATTTTAATTAAAAAAAGAGAACATTTTAAATTATTTTACTGAATAATTTTCTTAGAAATGAATGAAAATAAACCATTCAATTGGTTTTTTTTGAGGCCCATGTCTAAAATTTTAATAGGAGTAATTTTTGCAAGTAAAATGAAAAACTGATCATGGGGTCGAGTTAAAAAGAATAGAAGGTATAGAAATCTAACAGCTGTATTTGTTTGTATCTCAAACATTAAGAAAAAAACAAAAATGTCTGCTAACTAAATTTAATATATTAATTTTCTTAAATAATTTAAATAATATATATGTAGTGATTGGAAATTTGTTAACAGATAGGCATACTTTTTACTTTTAAGTTAATTTTTAATTTTTCAAATTCTAATTAGAAGAAGCAATAGTTTTTTTTTTCTTTATATCTAATTGTATAATAATTCCTGTCTGAAACTGATAGGATGAATAGTTTCCCATAACAAATGGTGTAGCTCTGTTATTTTCCAACTTAGATTTGAAATTACAAGAATACAACTCACATACACGTGATTATGACATATCCTCACACATCTTAAATATATAAATACACTTTGCTTTATAAATGGTACTTTTATGTTCATATTATCTTTTGGCATTTTTATTTAAGAATTATGGTAATAAACTCTAATCTAGTCTTCTTAGTCAAATTACTACTGTACCTTGTAAAGCAGAGTGAATAGCACAATGTGTAAAGTTTTACAGTGCAAAAGTCTCATGAGACCTTTATAGCTGGGATGGAGTGGTGTCCTTTTCTTATAGGGTGGCCAAGGATTTCCAGGGAATTTTCCACTCTGTTTTAAACTATAAAAATAAAATAAAACCAAAATTAGATGATAGACACAAGATTAAACTGTGATTTAAATGGTGATTCCATAGCTTCAATCACATACGATACATGCTACTTTAGCACTTTTTGTAATAACTTTATGTACAGACCAGTAAATTTCCTCTACCCTTTTTCTGGATATACCATACTATTGATTCATTACTATTGAACTCACAGCCAAGAGCACTGTAACAGCCTGAACAAAGCTTATCTAACAACAAATCTTCTCTGTAAGGCACATCAAAGCCTTCTTGCCCTCAGCAACACTACATGGTGCTCTGGTACTCCATGTGGGAGACATTCTAAACAGCAAAATCAGCAAAATCACCAAAGGACAAAAATTCAAAAACATAGCACTGAACTGACCATGAAGAGGACCCTTGTCTATAGTATGAGCTGAAACAAGAGGGCAGAGTTTTGCTTTTTCCCACTTGAATCTAGGTGCCCTCTGCACATCCACACAAATCTGTAAATAACCAGTAAGGTGCTCTGAGTATTGATTCAAGGTTTACAAATAAATTTACCAAGTAGTCAAATTAGAAAATATAGAATTTGAAAATAATGAGGATCAATTGTATATGACAGAATTAGCATTACAAATCAGTGAGAAAAGCATGGATTCTTCAGTAAATAGTCTTGGAGGTGGTTTTCTGCAGGGGGAAAAAAATAAATAAATCACTACTTCACTCTATAAAAATCAACTCCAGGTGGATTAGAGATCCAAATATAAAAAAATAAAACTTGAGAACTAATAAAATTTAGACAATCTAACCAAAAAGCCATCAAAGATAATCCATACACCACTTTCAATGCAAGAATCATGAAGGGAAATTAAGTTTTTTTTTAAAGGTTCAATTTCACCCAGTAATCCAGAGAATGTAAGTCATACATTCAGCATTCAAAGTTAAAATGACATAATGAACATAAATATTTAATTTTACTTTCACTCAAAACTCCAATGACAATAATAGTAACAGTATTTTTTTTTTTTTTTAATGAAAAGCACAGGATGAGGAAAATCCAAAAAGGGAAAGAGAACGAAAATTTTGTTAATCGGAAAGCAAATGGCTATGTGGATGATTCTAGTAAACCTAAGAAAGCCAAATCACAAGAAGGCAAGGGGGAAGGCTGAAAATCAACCCCAATTACTCTGCAGAATCCTTAAAAAGCTCAGAAACTGGAAGCACCTGGTACATCAATAATTGGGAGGTGAGCATGTGCTTGCGTGCTCAGTCACGTCCGACTCTTTGCGACCCCACGGATTGTATGTAGCCCGACAGGCTTCTCTGTCCATGGGATTATCCCAGCAAGAATACTGGAGGGGGTTGCTGTTTCCTCCTCCAGGGGATATTCCCAACACAGGGATCAAACCCGCATCTCCTCTGTCTCCTGCTCTGGCAGGTGGATTCTTTACCACTGAGCCCCTAGGAAGCTGGAGTTGAGGAGATAGGAGGCTAAAATGAGGACTGGATGAAACTGCTTCACCCCATCCCAATAGAATTCTAGCTGGAGAATTCATCTCTGAAGAAGGTAAAACACAAGCACGGTTTAGGGTAGGAGGACATGCGGTTAAAGTCATCAAATGCATTTTGATTCAGAATACTTAGGCTTTGACTCCATTTCATTTACAGAATAACGGCAGTCAGACCACTATATTCTGGGCAATATTTGAAAATACTTCTTTGAGAAATCTTACAAACCAAAAAAGTTTCAAAGAGACTAACATAGGGGCTTCGCAACAAACCTGCTTGCTCAAATCACCCCAGAGTAAAGCTCAGGATCCACAACATCCACCAAGGCACTGAGAGCTAGCTCTTCATCACAAGCAGCCAGAATTATAGATATCCTAAGAATGCCTCTAACATGAAAGCTAGAGACTTAACAGTAGAAGACTCATCTAAAGGGAAAAGGATATTATGTAAGTAGGGGAAAGAAAATCTTAAAAATAAAAAATTACAAGAAGAGGCAAAATGGTTTCCTGTTAAACCTATATAATGTAGGTTTCGAAGGGCAAAATTGGTGCAGCCCACATACCCATATTAGCAGAATTTCCTGACATCTGAATGAGACAAGAACACTATAAAAAGGAAAGAACTAATTCATAGTCTGGTCTCCATACAGGAGTTGATTTTTCCTGAATATCTTCTGAGACAAGGATAGGCTAAGCTGGCGCTTTAGGCATTTCAAGATCCTTCTGTCTATGGGTATGTTGAGAGCAAAGGGACACTCTTAAGATGCTGATGTGATTCCTCAACATAACATTGATGAGAAAAAACAATACAGACAAGAGAAAGAAGAGGAAATGGCAGCTTCTCGGGAAGCTGCTGAAATTCCAGGATGTAGCCATAGAATTTACTCAGGATGAGTGGGAATTTATGGACATCACGCAACGGGAACTATACTTGGTCTCCCTGGGTCCTGTCTGTAAGCCAGACATGGTTACATGGTTCTTTTGCTTTATGGAGCAAAAGAAGGATCCCTGGGACGTGAAGGAAATGGAGACAACAGCCATACATCCAGGAACTGGGGCCACCACCCAAGTGGAGAATGGTGACTTTGGGATGAGCTCAAGATTTCTGGGGCACCACCCTATTACCTTACCACCAACCAATCAGAAAAAAGTCACATACCCTGTAGCCCTCTCCCCAAATTTTGCCTATAAAACCTTCTCCCTAAAAACCATACAGGGATTTGGGGTTTTTTAGAGTAGAAGCCTCTTGTTCTTTTTGCTTGGTCCTGCAATAAACCCTTCTCTGCTTAAAAAAAAAAATTACCATTAACATACCAGAGAAATAAGTTGCATCTATGATTCAAGAAGAGGGTGTCATTACATTGCTTAAAAAAAAAGGAAAAAAACTGGTTTCTATATAATACTATAGTGGCTACATATAAGCATAATTTTTAAAATAATTCCAATAGTATATAATAAAATGTTTTAATTATTATATTTCACTTAGCATAGAAAAGCAATTTTTAGCTTTTGTTTGCTTTAAGCACTAGGCCCCTAAATATGCAATGTTTAGATTAATAAAGTGTTCTGACATAAAGGTTATATATTTGTTTAAGGCAGCAGGTAACATTATTTGACTGCTCTTTTCAAAATCATTAATGGAATAATGTAAACAAAAAGCTACATGACAGAAAAAAAATTTTAAGTGACTCAAACCAACACCTAATTACTGACTGCTGCTGCTGCTAAGTCGCTTCAGTCATGTCCGACTCTGTGCGACCCCACAGACGGCAGCCCACCAGGCTCCCCCATCCCTGGGATTCTCCAGGCAAGAATACTGGAGTGGGTCGCCATTTCCTTCTCCAAATTACTGACTAGTTTGAGACAAAAATGACACATATAAACTCATACAATGTACTTTAAAACATAGGCCAACAACCATTAACCTTCAAGGTGGGAAGCAACATAAGTATCAGAAATTAAGAGTTCAAAAAAATTTGCTTTCCAGCTGAATTTAAAATAACCACTATATAAAAACCACATTTGTCTTTTGGAAATGGCCTAGATAATAGTTTCAACACTGCCATTAACAAACATATTTCACTGAACTTCTCTGGATCACAATGTCCTCGTATATAAAATATAATACTAAATTGAATAAATGGTTTTCCAACTGTTGGTTTGTTCTTATTGGGTTTTATTTTTCACTTTAAAAGCTGAATTGTCCATTAAAGGGTATTTTGGAAGGGAGTAAGGAAAGCGACCGGCGCACTAAGCGCAGCCAAGAGGAGCTACCCCACGTCCGAGGTCAGGGGCAGAAGCCGGGAGGACCCCGTAACCAAAGGGCGGTGGCCAAGAGGAGTTACCCCACGTCCGAGGTCAGGGGCAGCGGCCGAGAGTGCCAGGCTGCAAGGGCACAGGAACGGCCAAGAAGAGCTACCCAAGTCTGAGGTCAGGGGTGGCGGCCGGGAGGAGCTACCCCACGTCCGAGGTCAGGGGCGGCAGCCGGGAAGAGCTACCCCATGCCTCCACGCCCAAGGCCAGGGACGGCGGCCTAGAGAAGCTACCCACCCCCTGAGCCCAGGGGCGGCGGCCAAGAGGAGATACCCCGCGTCTGAGGTCAGGGGTGGCGGCCAGGAGGACCAACCCCACGACCGAGGCCAGGGGGTGGCAACCGGGAGGACCAACCCCACGTCCAAGGAGCAGTGGCTGTGCGGGTGCAAGAGGGCCTAGAGGAGCTATTCCACGTTCAAGGTCAGAAGGGGCGGCAGTGAGGAGATACCCCTTGTCCAAGGTAAGGAGCAGCGGCTGCACTTTGCTGGAGCAGCCAAGAAGAGATATCCCAGGCCCAAGGTAAGAGAATCCCAAGTAAGATAGTAGGTGTTGCAAGAGGGCATCAGAGGGCAGACACACTGAAACCATACTCACAGAAAACTAGTCAATCTAATCACACTAAGACCACAGCCTTGTCTAACTCAATGAAACTAAGCCACGCCCTTGGGGCAACCCAAGACGGGGAGGTCATGGTGGAGAGATCTGACAGAATGTGGTCTATTGGAGAAGGGAATGGCAAACCACTTCAGTATTCTTGTCTTGAGAACCCCATGAACAGTATGAAAAGACAAAATGATAGGATACTGAAAGAGGAACTCCTCAGGTCAGTAGGTGCCCAATATGCTATTGGAGATCAGTGCAGAAATAACTCCAGAAAGAATGAAGGGATGGAGCCAAAGCAAAAACAACACCCAGCTGTGGATGTGACTGGTGATAGAAGCAAGGTCCGATGCTGTAAAGAGCAATATTGCATAGGAACTGGGATGTCAGGTCCATGAATCAAGGCAAATTGGAAGTGGTCAAACAAGAGATGGCAAGAGTGAATGTCAACATTCTAGAAATCAGTGAACTAAAATGGACTAGAATGGGTGAATTTAACTCAGATGACCATTATATCTACTACTGCGGGCAGGAATCCCTCAGAAGAAATGGAGTAGCCATCATGGTCAACAAAAGAGTTCGAAATGCAGTACTTGGATGCAATTTCAAAAACAACACAATGATCTCTGTTCATTTCCAAGGCAAACCATTCAATATCACAGTAATCCAAGTCTATGCCCCAACCAGTAATGCTGAAGAAGCTGAAGTTGAACGGTTCTATGAAGACCTACAAGACCTTTTAGAACACCCAAAAAAGATGTCCTTTGCATTATAGGGGACTGGAATGCAAAAGTAGGAAGTCAAGAAACACCTGGAGTAACAGGCAAGTTTGGCCTTGGAGTACGGAATGAAGCAGGGCAAAGACTAATAGAGTTTTGCCAAGAAAATGCACTGGTCATAGCAAACACCCTCTTCCAACAACATAAGAGAAGACTCTACACATGGACATCACCAGATGGTCAACACTGAAATCAGATTGATTATATTCTTTGCAGCCAAAGATGGAGCAGCTCTACACAGTCAACAAAAACAAGACCAGGAGCTGACTGTGGCTCAGATCATGAACTCCTTATTACCAAATTCAGACTTAAATTGAAGAAAGTAGGGAAAACCACTAGACCATTCAGGTATGACCTAAATCAAATCCCTTATGATTACACAGTGGAAGTGAGAAATAGATTTAAGGGACTAGATCTGATAGATACAATGCCTAATGAACTATGGAATGAGGTTTGTGACATTGTACAGGAGACAGGGATCAAGACCATTCCCATGGAAAAGAAATGCAAAAAAGCAAAATGGCTGTCTGGGGAGGCTTTACAAATAGCTATGAAAAGAAGACAAGCGAAAAGCAAAGGACAAAAGGAAAGATATAAGCATCTGAATGCAGAGTTCCAAAGAATAGCAAGAAGAGATAAGAAAGCCTTCCTCAGCGATCAATGCAAAGATACAGAGGAAAACAACAGAATGGGAAAGACTAGAGATCTCTTCAAGAAAATTAGAGATACCAAGGGAACATTTCATGCAAAGATGGGCTCAATAAAGGACAGAAATGGTATGGACCTAACAGAAGCAGAAGATATTAAGAAGAGGTGGCAAGAATCACTGTACAAAAAAGATCTTCATGACCCAGATAATCACGATGATGTGATCACTCATCTAGAGCCAGACATCCTGGAATGTGAAGTCAAGTGGGCCTTAGAAAGCATCACTACAAACAAAGCTAGTGAATTCCAGTTGAGCTATTTCAAATCCTGAAAGATGATGCTGTGAAAGTGCTGCACTCAATATGCTAGCAAATTTGGAAAACTCAGCAGTGGCCACAGGACTGGAAAAGGTCAGTTTTCATTCCAATCCCAAAGAAAGACAATGCCAAAGAATGCTCAAACTACCACACAATTGCACTCATCTCACAAGCTAGTAAAGTCATGCTCAAAATTCTCCAAGCCAGGCTTCAGCAATACGTGAACCATGAACTTCCTGATGTTCAAGCTGGTTTTAGAAAAGGCAGAGGAACCAGAGATGAAATTGCCAACATCGGCTGGATCATGGAAAAAGCAAGAGAATTCCAGAAAAACATCTATTTCTGCTTTATTGACTATGCCAAAGCCTTTGACTGTGTGGATCACAATAAACTCTGGAAAATTCTGAAAGAGATGGGAATACCAGATCACCTGACCTGCCTCTTGAGAAATCTGTATGCCAGGAAATATGTAGGTCAGGAAGCAACAGTTAGAACTGGACATGGAACAAGGAAAAGGAGTACGTCAAGGCTATATATTGTCACCCTGCTTATTTAACTTATATGCAGAGTACATCATGAGAAACGCTGGGCTGGAAGAAACACAAGGTGGAATCAAGATTGCCTGGAGAAATATCAATAACCTCAGATATGCAGATGACACCACCCTTATGGCAGAAAGTGAAGAGGAACTCAAAAGCCTCTTGATGAAAGTGAAAGAGGAGAGTGAAAAAGTTGGCTTAAAGCTCAACATTCAGAAAATGAAGATCATGGCATCCAGTCCCATCACTTCATGGGAAATAGATGGGGAAAGAGTGGAAACAGTGTCAGACTTTATTTTTCTGGGCTCCAAAATCACTGCAGATGGTGACTGCAGCCATGAAATTAAAAGACACTTACTCTTTGGAAGGAAAGTTATGACCAATCTAGATAGCATATTCAAAAGCAGAGACATTACTTTGCCAACAAAGGTCTGTCTAGTCAAGGCTATGGTTTTTCCTGTGGTCATGTATGGATGTGAGAGTTGGACTGAAGAAAGCTGAGTGCCGAAGAATTGATGCTTTTGAACTGTGGTGTTGGAGAAGACTCTTGAGAGTCCCTTGGACTGCAAGGAGATCTAACCAGTCCATTCTGAAGGAGATCAGCCCTGGGATTTCTTTGGAAGGAATGATGCTAAAGCTGAAACTCCAGTACTTTGGCCACCTCATGCGAAGAGTTGACTCACTGGAAAAGACTCTGATGCTGGGAGGGATTGGGGGCAGGAGGAGAAGGGGACAACAGAGGATGAGATGGCTTGATGGCATCACTGACTCGATGGACGTTGAGTCTGAGTGAACTCTGGGAGTTGGTGATAGACAGGGAGGCCTGGCGTGCTGCGATTCATGGGGTCGCAAAGAGTCGGACACGACTGAGAGACTGAACTAAACTGAAGGAAAGTGAGATGAGCCACCTTCACTTTTTTAGCCCTCCTCTTGCTATTGCCCAGCTCCCTCCTTTAGTGATGGCCCCCAAGACATTTCTACAGAAGCTGGAGAGAAGATCTTAAAGGGCTTTTCCAGCAATTTTTCAGCAAAGATCTAAGCATCACACAAAGAAAATGGCTTATTTTCACTTAAAACTCTCTGCACAAAAAAATTTAAGAAACTTACTTTTCATTCATTTAGCAATTACTGATTGTCTACAAAGTGCCTAGTATCCAGGTAGATTCTGGAGACACAGCAGCCTTAATTTACCTACTCATTTTCTCCACAATTCTTCAAAACACCTTTCTATTACCTTCTTGAAATAAAAAAAGATCACACTAAGTAAAATCAGTTTCACCACTTTTGTTCCTTAAAACTAAAAGAAGATGAAAATGACCAATAGCCAATAAGCCCCACACTTTTCGCAGTTGTGTTATAATAAGAAGTGAACCAGTCAATTATGCCATCATATAAGACATATCAATAAAAGAAAGAGATGTTATATTTCATATACAAAATAAATTTCAAAACAATTAAGTTTTACATAGAAACAAACATATTCTTCATATCCATACTTATTTTAAATATACAAAATATTATTGGGTTACTATAGTTTGTGCATAAAATTTCACAGATTTACATGAAAATGATTTTAATATGAAGCTAACGTGTATTTCTCTGTTATTATTCTTTCATTTTAAATGAAAGAATACTTCTTTAATACTTCTTTAAGACAAACTTCTTTAAAACAAAGATTTTCAAACTGTCAAGAAACATCACAACATTTCAGAAGTATTTCTAAGAAACTATAAAGGCATTGTACAGGAATTCAAAAGCAAAATGAGGAGAATGAGAGAATGAGAAAAAATATAAAGCAAAATAGGAGAGAGGAAATTTAATAAAAACAGTTCTAAGAATATGGTTTTCTCTATGCAAAGCAGTTGTAAGTCAAAATATGACATGGTTCTAAACAACTAATAACACAAAATAAGTCAAAAATACAAGGTACCTACAAACAGAAAAGGTTACTTGTATGTCAGTATAGGTTTAAACCAGCTTTCTCAACCTTGACACTAATGACATTCGAGGCCAGAAATTCTTAGTTGTGGGGACCAGACTTAGCCTATGCTACATGTCAGTTTTAACCCTCTGAAGTCTGTAGACAATGGCAAATGTCCCCTGAAGGACAAAATTCATTCTGACTGGGAACCACTGGTCTAAATGAAGGAAATTAACTTCTCAAAGCTCAAGTAAAAATCTTCTATTTGAAAAATAAAAGACCACAGTTCTCTTTGCTTTACAGAGTACCTGGTATATAATAATGCACTCAGTAAATGCATGTGTGTGCGTTCAGTCACGTCTGACTCTTTGTGACCCCATGGCTGTAGCCTGCCAGGATCCTGTGTCCATGGAATTTTCTAGGCAAGAGTACTGGAATAGGTAGCCATTTCTTCCTTCACGGGATCTTCCCAACCCCAGATTCAAATGCACATGCCCTGCGTCTCCTGCACTGGTATATGAATTCCTTACCACAGAGCCACCTGGGAAGCCCTTACTCAATAAATGTGCATTGTCAAATTGAATTTCACTTTTAAAACTGATTACATTAAGTATTTAATGACTCTTTCAAGGCCTGGAAAGCTTCAGGCCAATCCTAGTCCAAATTGCTATGTATTATAAAGTAAAGCAGAATAATAAAATTAACTATATATTTAATTCTTATATATTCAATGACAAGCTACCATGCACTCCCCTGAAAAAAGGCAGACCCACTTAAGACAACAAACAGTATTTATGAAGGCCAGACTAGGTTTTCCATGGAAATGCTTCCTCCCACCCATCTTTCATTTTCAGCATGAACAATTTCAAATTTATTTACTCAATGAACAATACTGTGAATGTCTATTATGTGCCAGCACTGAGATACATTCTGAAGATATAAAAGAGAGAGAGACAAAAGTAACTTCCTTCAAGTAATAACAAAAAAAGCAAAAAAAAAATAGTTGTAAAAAGCAAACAAATAGTTACACAACTATACAAAAACTATATAAAGAGGTTGCTAAGAAAGGAGAATCTAAGGCTATCTCCCCAAGAGTTTTAGAGAAAAGTAGAGAGAAATGCCAAACTAAGTTTTGTTTTTTGTTTTTGTCTTTCTTGGGGTGGGGGTAGGGGAGTGAAGAGCATGCTAAAATTCTACACTATAAACTTTCTTCAGATGTATCTATGATGGTTCTTAAATTCAACATATATCTATTACTGCAAAGTCTTGGCAAAGAGAAGTTTCAATTATACCCAATATGTATATTTACACTTTAATAGTTATATGAACAAATATTTTCTCAAGTTCAAATACATTTAAATCATTTTAAACTTGTTTTCAAAACGTTTGCGCACAAATGAACTTAGCACAAATAAAAGATGATATTCTATAATGCTCAACAATACATTAACCATTTAATGTTTAAAAACAGGAGGAAAAAATAAAAATAAAAACAGGAGGAAATACTGGGTTGGCCAAAACACTGATTCGGGTCTTTCTGTAAACTCTTATGGAAGAACCTGCACAAACTTTTTGTTGTTGCTGTTGTTTAGTTGCTCAGTCATGTCCAACTCTGCCAACCCATGCACCGTAGCCTACCAGGCTCCTCTGTCCATGGGATTACCCAGGCAAGAATACCATAGGGGGATGCCATTTCCTCCTCCAGGGGATCTTCCTGACTTAGGGATCGAACCTACATCTCCACATCTCCTGCACTGGAGACAGATTCTCAACTAGTGACCAGCAGCAAAGCCCTCGTATGAACTTTTTGGCCAATACAATAATACATTAAAAAGCAATCTACAACAATAATATATAAAACTGAATTGTCCATTAAAAAGATATCCTCAAAACTTTTCTGCAATTATCAACATTTTAACTATTTTGTTAAACATTTACACAGAAAATTCTTTTTACTGTGGCTATTTTCCCAGTTGTTAAGAACACAGCAATGTTACCACACTTTTTGTAGTTACCCATCATCTCTGATATGAGACCATTTTATTCTTTTAACTTGTGCCTCCTCTACTGGTTTAAAAGTAGAACAACACAAAATCAAGCTTTGCAATCCACTGGTCAAATAGCAAGTAAATAAGTTTCTTATTTTTTATGCTTATTAATATTTTCTATAATTTATTTTTATCAGATTAATGTCAGATTTTGGATCAAGATCTAGAGAACATAAATCTCAGCCATATTCTTTTTTAATCTTAAAATATTTCTTTCCTCTAAAGATTTTAAGTATACTTTAATGAGAGCATTATCACATTTGTGCTATAACTGAATTTTTTTTATAAACAGAAGACATTCATTATTATACTAATCCATATAACAGACTTACAATGCTGTGTATCTGTCCATTGCAGACTGCACGTCTCTACGGTAAACTGTTCGAAGAATGACCATGACGGGGTCAAATTCATGATCCCAGACTTCAGCTATCATTCAAAAGAGAGAAGAAAGAAAACACTGATGACTTCTTAGGAATCAAGTCAATCTCTAATGACTAACTGCGTGCATGTTCAGTCGCTCAGTCGTATCTGACTTTTCTGCAGCCCCATGGACTGTAGCCCGCCAGGCTTCTTTGTCCGTGGAATTTTCCAGGCAAGAATACTGGAGTGGGTTGCCACTTCTTCCTCTAGGGGATCTCCCCAGAGATCGAACCCATGTCTCCTGAATCTCCTACATGGCAGGTGATTCTTTACCATTGAGTCTCTAATAACTAATTACATTTCAGTATATCTTAAATTTAAAAGATGGTAAAGTTTAATTTGACTGAACTTCCCTGGTGGCTCAAGGGTGAAGAATCTGCCTGCCAATGCAGGAGACACAGGTTCAATCCCTGGATTGAGAAGATCTCTTACAGAAGGAAACTGCAACCCACTCCAGTATTCTTGCCTTGGAAATCCCATGAACAGAGGAGTTTGGCAGGCTACAGTTCATGGGATCATAATGGAGTAGGACACAACTTAGCAACCAAACAACAACTTTTGGAGCAAGGAAATGGTAAAACAAATGAGAAGCTATGTCCACTACCCACACTCATTTTAACAAGAGTAGGTCTGCTTTTATTGCTTTTGTATAATAAATTCATTTAAGGCTTAATTCCCCAAAACTACAAATTTATTTTAAACACTTTTTTTAAAAAAAGGTTAAAAACAACTCATACATTCCAACTCTTATTTTACAAAGAAGAAGTCAAATCCAAAGATAAAAAACTGACTTTCTCAACATCACACAACTAGCTGATACAATTCAGTATTATATATGAATGTGACACTCAATTTCTTGATTCTAATTTCAAATGTCCAGTGCTCTGCCTCAGAGTCTCAAAATGTACTGTATGTAACAATCATCCTATAGAGATTGGTAAAAAAGCAGATTTCCAGAATCTATTCCCAGAAATTTAGACGAGAGCAGATTGGGGTTTAGGCATAGAAAATTACATTTTAATAAGGACCCCAACATGAATAAGTCTGACAAAGGCAACGCTCACATCACACGTTATTAATAAGCATAGCACTATACAAGAACATCATTATACTTCTAAGCTCATCTAAATTTTAGATACAAAGTGTTCTCTACAATAAAGAAATATTGTGCTTTTCCAATGGAATACATTCCAACCAGAGATTCTGGATTGTTCTTGCTACCTTTGTGAACTCTCTGAAAATTCCCACATGATAAGGCTTATTTTGGTGCCTTTTATCAAACACAGTACATGTTATTTACAACTTCAAAGTAGACATCATTTTTTCACTTAGACAACAAGCGTCAGGGGTCAGGGGTGCAAGAAACCTGTAACCTCTACTTTCTCCAAAATTTTAATTTAATGAATATGTGAAAGTGAAGAAGAAAAGATCATGGATCAAAATTTCACCTGCTTCTGGCTTTTGTCAAGCATGTCTCTACAAATCCAGGGGGAAAACCTTAGAAAACCAATCATTTAAGGAAAAGGTTTCTATGTATTTACAAAGGTTTAAAACATATGAGAACATTATCAGTATTCCATATAGATTTTTAACTGTTTCAAATTAAACTTAGGGTAGTGACAACTATTTCAAAATCAAATTTAAAGGGCAAATACACTCAGAGTGTTTTTAAGTATATATTTTACGTCATAATTTCAAGTTCATTCACTTACAAACATAAACTGGTGTTCATAGATAAAGTTCCTTTATAATTTGGACTCATCTCAGAAGTCTTACTATAACATAAATCATAGATTTTTAAATAAAAGGAACCAGTATCACAGTATACTGAAAAAGACAAACATACATGTTTAAGAAAGTTGAAGGGGAAAACCAAAGCTAAGGAAATAAAAGGCAAACATTTTGTTTCAGTATACACAACAAACCTTCAAAAAAACCTGATATTTGAAAAAATACATTCATAGATATCAACGTACCTTTAGGAGTATACATGCCTTGTTGCATAGAACCTCCAGGTTCAAAAACAGGAGCCTTAAAATCAGCTACTGCTGATAAAACTGATTCAAAGCTATAACTTCCAGGAATAATACCACTTTTAGGATTTGGATTTTCTGGAATATGATGCATGTGTCAAGAAAAAAAATTAATAACTAAGATTTATAATCTTATTAAGGTATTAGTTTCCAACTTTCTTTGCTAAAATATTCTTGTCTTGAGAACCCCAAGAACAGTATGAAAAGGCAAAAAGATAGGACACTGAAAGATGAACGCCCCAGGTCAGAAGGTGCCCAATATGCTACTGGAGATCAGTGGAGAAAGAATGAAGAGACGGAGCCAAAGCAAAAACAACACTCAACTGTGGAAGTGATTGGTGATGAAAGTAAAGTCCAATGCTGTAAAGAATAGTATTGCCTACGAACCTAGAATGTTAAGTCCATGAATCAAGGTAAATTACAAGTGGTCAAACAGGAGATGGCAAGAGTGAATGTGGACATCTCAGGAATCAATGAACTTAAAAGGACTGGAATGGGTGAATTTAACTCAGATGACCATTGTATCTACTACTGCGGGCAAGAATCCCTTAGAAGAAGTGGAGTAGCCCTCATAGTCAACAAAAGAGTCTGTAATGTAGTACTTGGGTGCAATCTCAAAAATGACAGAATGATCCCTGTTCGTTTCCAAGGCAAACCATTCAATATCACAGTAATCCAAGTCTATGCCCCAACCAGTAATGCTGAAGAAGCTAAAGTTCAACGGTTCTATGACGACCTACAAGACCTTTTAGAACTAACACCCAAAAAAGATGTCCTTTTCATCACAGGGGACTGGAATGCAAAAGTAGGAAGTCAAGAGATAACGAGTAACAGGCAAGTTTGGCCTTGGAGTACAATATGAAGCAGGGCAAGGGCTAACAGAGTTTTGCCCAAAGAATACACTGGTCACAGCAAACACCCTCTTCCTACAACACAAGAGAAAACTCTATAGATGGACATCACCAGATGGTCAATACCAAAATCAGATTGACTATATCCTTTGCAGCCAAAGATGGAGAAGTTCTATACAGCCAGCAAAAACAAGACCAGGAGCTGACTGTGACTCAGATCATAAACTCCTTATTGCCAAATTCAGACTTAAATTGAAGAAAGAGGGGGAAACTACTAGACCATTCAGGTATGACCTAAATCAAATCCCTTACGATTATACAGTGGAAGTGACAAATAGATTCAAGGGATTAGATCTGATAGAGTGCCTGAAGAACAAGGGATGGAGGTTCGTGACACTGTACAGGAGGCAGTGATCAAAACCATCTCCAAGAAAAAGAAATGCAAAAAGGCAAAATGGTTGTCTGAGGAGGCCTTACAAATTGCTGTGAAAAGAAGAGAAGCGAAAGGCAAAGGAGAAAAGGAAAGATATACTCATTTGAACACAGAGTTCCAAATAGGAAGGAGAGATAAGAAAGCCTTCCTCAGCAATCGATGCAAAGAAATAGAGGAAAACAACAGAATAGGAAAGACTAGAGATCTCTTCAAGAAAATTAGAGATACCAAGGGAACATTTCATGCAAAGATGGGCTCGATAAAGGACAGAAATGGGATGGACCTAACAGAAGCAGAAGAGATTAGGAAGAGGTGGCAAGAATACACAGAAGAACTATATAAAAAAGATCTTCATGACCCAGATAACCACGATGGTGTGATCACTGGACTAGAACCAGACATCCTGGAAAGCAAAGTCAAGTGGGCCTTAGGAAGCATCACTACGAACAAAGCTAGTGGAGGTGATGGAATTCCAGGTGAACTATTTCAAATCCTAAATGATGATGCTGTGAAAGTGCTGCACTCAATATGCCAGCAAATTTGGAAAACTCAGCAGTGGCCACAGGACTGGAAAAGCTCAGTTTTCTTTCCAAACAACCCCCAAGAAAGGCAATGCCAAAGAACGTTCAAACTACCACACAATTGCATTCATCTCACAAGCTAGCAAAGTAATGCTCAAAATTCTCCAAGCCAGGCTTCAACAGTATGTGAACAGTGAACTTCCAGAGGGTCAAGCTGGATTTAGAAAAGGCAGTGGAACCAGAGATCAAACTGCCAACATCCGCTGGATCATGGAAAAAGCAAGAGAGTTCCAGAAAAACATCTATTTCTGTTTTACTGACTACACCAAAGCCTTTGACTGTGTGGATCACAATAAACTGTGGAAAATTCTTAAAGAGACGGGAATACCAGACCACCTTACTGCCTCCTGAGAAATCCGTATGCAGGTCAAGAAGCAAAAGTCAGAACAGTACAGGGAACAACAGACTGGTTCCAAATAGGGAAAGGAGTACGTCAAGGCTGTATATTGTCACCCTGCTTATTTAACTTATATGTAGAGAATATCATGCAACATGCCAGGCTGGATGAAGCACAAGCTGGAATCAAGATTGGTGGGAGAAATATCAATAACCTCAGATATGCAGATGACACCATCCTTATGGCAGAAAGCAAAGAAGAACTAAAGAACCTCTTGATGAAAGTGAAAGAGGAGAGTGAAAAAGTTGGCTTAAAGCTCAACATTCAGAAAACTATGATCATGGCATCCAGTCCCATTACTTCATGGCAAACAGATAGGGAAACAATGGAAACAGTGACAGACTTTATTTTTGGGGGGCTCCAAAATAACTGCAGATAGTGACTGCAGCCATGAAATTAAAAGACGCTTACTCCTTGGAAGGAAAGCCATGACCAACCTAGACAGTATATTAAAAAAAAAGAGACATTACTTTGCCAACAAAGGTCCATCTAGTCAAAGATATGATTTTCCCAGTAGTCATGTATGGATATAAGAGTTGGACCATAAAGAAAGCTGAGCATGGAAAAATTGATGCTTTTGAACTGTGGAGTTGGAGAAGACTCTTGAGAGTCCCTTGGACTGCAAGGAGATCTAAAAAGTCAATCCTAAAGGAAATCAGTCCTAAGTATTCACTGGAAGAACTGATGCTGAAGCTGAAGCTCCAATACTTTGGCCACCTGATGCTAAGAACTGACTCAATGGAAAAGACCCTGATGCCAGGAAAGATGGAAGGCAGGAGGAGAAGGGGATGACAGAGGATGAGATGGTAGGATGGCATCATTGACTCGATTGACATGAGTTTGAGCAATCTCCGTGAGTTGGTGATGGACAGGGAAGCCTGGTGTGCTGCAGTCCATGGGGTCGCAGAATCTGACACGACTGAGACTGAACTCAACTGAACTGAATCGGCTGTAATATATAAAGCTGGCCACAAGAGGGCTACATAACACAACAGTTCAATAATAACTTCAATAATTAACTGTAATTTTTTAAAACAGCTTAAGGCAGCTTAATTTTTAAAATAGCTTATTTTTAAGATAGCTTAATTAATAGCCTACTAATAAATTATATGCTGAAGAAGTTCTGATGTATATTTCCCCCCAAAAATGAATACGGTTTCAGGAAATGAAAAAAAAAAACCTTTTAAAATTAATCTCCATTTTCAACAATTTGCAAATAATGTTATATACTTCGTCTTCGAAAATCAAAGACAGTATACTAAATATCAGCCCAGATTTTTATGAGCAAAGATTATTTCATAAAAGACGCAAAATGTTCTCCTCAAAATAAGAATGAAAAAATACTAAGCAAATGTTTCAAAAAGAAGAAAACCAGAAAATCCTAGATTCTTTCCTACTGGTTTCACATTAAAGCTATATAATATTTTCTAAATTCAAAGTTACGGAGAATTCTTTTGCTCTTTTACAGCACTGATACACAGTACATAAAGGCTGAATGAAATCATCAAACAGTATCAAGTTGTTGTCTGCTTAAGAAAATCTTCAAGGTTATCAAACAGACTTTCTAACAGGAGCCAGTTCATAAAAGTTTAGTCAATTATTTCAAACAAAATCATAATGTACAAAGTAAATTTAGTCAAAAATTCACAAAGCAAATTTTACCACTAAATAACATGATAACCTTTGTCTAAAACTTTATTAATACCTTAAAAAAATAATAAAGTGTTCACTGAATCCTCAGTCCTATACAGAGAACCTTAAGGTTTTAAAGTTTGTAGACAATAGCCTTTGCCCTTCAAAGCCTCTTGGTTTAAAACTGAATTCTCAGGAAAAAATACTCAGAATGTTTAAAACTCTGATAATTATAAGACATAACTCTAAATTTTAATGATGAATTCCAGCCTGGTTATACAAATACAGTAGATCTAGCTGCCTTTTACCAAGTGTCCAGCTCCCTTTTACTACTGCTATCCTAGAAGGTCAGGTTCCGGGGTGCCCAGAGCAAACAGTCCTGATGCTTAAGCAAAGTCTAACAAGAGCACCCTGAGAGATGATGATTAGAGGCAAATCCGCCACTGGTCTTGAACACAGAATTGAACAAAAAATTGGGAGTTTTTTTCCAAATTATTTTCCAACCTCAAAAAAAAAAAGTTTTAATCAGAAAGTGATATATCTTTAATCCATAAATATTACTTGTAATTTAGATCCTGCAACTAAAAGAAAATTAAACTCTTGAAAGGATATGAGGTCCAGCAATGAACTGTGTGTTCTGTCATTCATACACAGCTGGGCTACCATCTCTGCTCTCAGAATCTCATCATCAGACATTCCTAAAATTAAAAACAGAATTAATATATCTGAATATTTATATATTATAAAGAAACAACTTACCACACAATTAAGTTATTTTACCAAAATGAGATGCTTCAAAAATCATAGGGCAAAGAAAACAATGCCCCAATATAACTGCAGTTTAACTACCCTGGTATTTGCAGTTCCCTTAAGTAAGGGTTCAAAGAATATTCTAAAAGGAGTATTAATGGTAAAACATATCGTGTCAAGAGTTTGAAATGCATCCTTTCCTTTTTTTCCATAACCAGTTACTACCACAGGGTAAGGGGAGGAAAGGGAGGTACCCAAGTATTTGTATTAGTGCTTTTTACCTAAATGTAAACGAAGACTCAAAAGAATCACAAGAAATGTAAGAGCGCCTTCTAACATGGATCTCTCATGCTCTGCATCAAGTACTGTGTTTTGATGTTGTGAAGCCATTGTCAACAAATCCACTACCTTAAATCTATTAAAAAAATATTTGAGACAGATTTTTTTAAAGTTAAGACAAAATTAACTTAAATTCCAAATACTTCCTAATACCTGTATTAATAAAACTATGCTTACCTTTCAAAGACAGATGAAATAAAATAATCCGGATCAAGTCTAGATGCACAAACCTTTAAAAGATCAATAAATAAATAAATAAAAATAAAACCCACAAAGTTTATTTCTCAGTAGTCAGTATTTATTTATTCAGTATTCTTTTTCTTTTTTTCTTCCTTTTTTTCCCCCTCTGGGTATGCACATGGCTTGCAGGATCTTAGTTCCCCAACTAGGGATTGAGCCTGGGCCCTTGACAGTGAAAGCACCAAGTCCTAAGCACTGGACCATGAGGGAATTCCCCAGTTTTATTTCTTGTGTTTATCATTCCTCTTATTTTCTGTATCGCATTTGTTCAACAGCTTACCTGGAAGCAAGTCTTTTATATGCAAGTCACGCTTGCCCTTTATTTAACTCACAGACCAAGCCAATATACCCCCAGGCCCCTTGGCCAGGGCAGGTACCAGATAGCTGGGGATAGCCTTTATGCCCTAAAGCTCACCAAGATGATTCAAACCAGCCAATGCTAAACTACTTCCATAGCCCTGCCTTGCCTTTCCTATGGAAACCCCAGTAAAGCTTCTGATCTAGGATTGCCCCTCATTCCTTCTGTCTCCTGACAAAAATCTAATGCTTCCCCTTTGGTCCTGCGTGGCATGGCATGCCTCTCTTCCTTTGGGAAATGTTAAGTAATAAAATTCTTTCAATAGCACTGACCTCTGTGTCCTCATTTAGTCACCTCTATAAATTAAAATCCCACAGGTACAAATGAGATACTTCTTAAGTTCAATATCTGCATCACTAGATTGGCTTACCTGTAACAGGTAAATGTCAGGATCAATCATGGAATTACAGAAATGAGACTGGACATAGGTCATGGCTTGTCCTTTGATCTGCAGACCATTTCTTACCCACATATTGCTATGGATTTCAGCAAGACTTGCCTAGTAAAACAAAAATTAATTGAACAAAGAAGTCATCTAAAGTCAACCTTTATAAAATCATGTTATGATAAACAATCATTTCAAAATATTTTACAGCTTAATCATAGCATAAGCCTGATCTTCTGTCCAGTATTTAGGATATTCAGCTCAAATATATAATTTTAAAATAATCACTATATTTTATATATTTCTTCTTTTGGAGCTTATATATGAGCTAAGTTTCCATGATGACTCCTGGGTACATTTATAATAATATTCACTGAACCCTTAAATGAAATCTCCTGCATTGCAGACAGATTCTTTACCGTCTGAGCCACTAGGGACTCCAGCCAGCCCAAAAGCCTAAATACATACCTGAATTTGGAGTGGGTGAATCATTAGTTTCATTAACATTTCCTGATCTGGTAAAACAGAATCCAAATCTAGTTCTTGACATTTCACAGCCTAAAAATTGTTATAAAAAAAGTTACTAATTGAATACATATTTCCCAATGTTCAAAAACAGATGAACAGAGTATTTAATGAAAACTTTTACCTTACTCAAAAACATAGCATAATAACGATGTAGTGGCAGATGAAAAGTAACTTGGTTAGGTGCTGGCTGGAAAGAAAGAAAATCCAAAGTCAAATAATACTTTATCAAATTCAAAGAAGGTTTTGAAATGCTAAAACAACACTTTCACCTTGATTTACTGGCCTACACTTTTTTTTATCAAAAAGTAAGATTTTAGAAGTTACAGTTTCTTTTTTTTTTTTTTTTTCCCTCCTCCCTCCTCCCTCCCCATACCATCCCTCTGGGTCGTCCCAGTGCACTATCCCCAAGCATCCAGTATCGTGCATCGAACCTGGACTGGCATCTCGTTTCATACATGATATTTTACGTGTTTCAATGTCATTCTCCCAAATCTTCCCACCCTCTCCCTCTCCCACAGAGTCCAAAAGACTGTTCTATACATCAGTGTCTCTTTTGCTGTCTCGTACACTGGGTTATTGTTACCATCTTTCTAAATTCCATATATATGCGTTAGTATACTGTATTGATGTTTTTCCTTCTGGCTTACTTCACTCTGTATAATAGGCTCCAGTTTCATCCACCTCATTAGAACTGATTCAAATGTATTCTTTTTAATGGCTGAGTAATACTCCATTGTGTATATGTACCACAGCTTTCTTATCCATTCATCTGCTAATGGACATCTAGGTTGCTTCCATGTCCTGGCTATTATAAACAGTGCTGCGATGAACACTGGGGTACACGTGTCTCTTTCCCTTCTGGTTTCCTCAGTGTGTATGCCCAGCAGTGGGATTGCTGGATCCCACTAGAAGTTATAGTTTAAAAACCCACTGTAGAAAAAATTATTCCAATTTAAAGACCCAAATGCAAGTTCCTTAAAGACAGAAACTATATACTCAAACTACATACTCAATCCTCTGACACATCTCGTACAGAACAAGGGATGGAAGATGTTTCCCTTTACAGTCGGCCATTTTAGAATCTTCAAATGCATGCACAACAAATGTGATGATAATAACAAAAACAATAATCACAGCTAACATTCACTGAGTGTGCCGGTCACTGTGCTGATAAGCACTTTATTCATATTTAATTTAATCCTAGGAGACCTCTATGGGGTCTGAATATTTCAATTTTATGAATAGGGAAATTCAATTTTAAAAAACTTAAATAACTTCCTAAAGCTAACAGGTAGTGAACTGAGAAGCTAGTCTGCTATATTCAGAATTATCTGAGGGTCTGACTACAGCCCTATCCTGAAGTGCAGTTAAACGGCTTACCTAGCTGGATGAGATGCTCCCCGTATCAGTGGTGAACACACAGTCTCTATAGGAAAGCTTAGTACAGTACATGTCAAAGATCTTTGATATCCTTGTGGATATTATAAAAAGTGTATTTTAAATCTATGACTCCCATGGGTCACACTATTGCTAAAGGGCAAACACAAATAGTTGTCTTTCTTAAACAAGAAAAATGAAACATTAAAAGGTATCATTTGTTTTTAATGCTTCTATAAATTTTTAGTAAAGTTTTCTCCTGTTAAAAAAAATCTAGCCAAAACATTCTCATAATTATGCTAATATAGTATCATATTGAGTCATAAAGATTTGAAATATGTCACCATCTATGAAAGAGTTTTTTCCAAAACCAGTATGAGAATAAAATCCTCTTTAACATGTGAATAAACATCTACAGAAAGTTGTTCTAATAAATGTTTGACTTCCAGAAAAAGGAAGGAATTTCTGACACATGCTGCAATGTGGATGAACCTTCGAGACATTATGCTAAGTGAAATAAACCAGTCACAAAAATACATGTACTGTATGATTTCACTTAGGTATGCCGAGCAGTCAATATCATAGAGACACAAAGTACAATGATGGCTGCCAGAGGCTGGGGGTAAGGGAAAATGAGATTATTGGGTTTCTTAGGAATAGAGTTTCAGTTTTACTAAACAAAGTTCTGGAGGTTGGTTGCACAACAATGTGAATAACTGTATACTTTAAAAAAGGTTTAAAAGGTGGTAAATTTTATGTGCATTTCACCATAATCAAAAATAAAAATCAAACAAGTTTGCCCTATATTACTATCATCTTTTGAGTAACATAACATATACCAACTAGCTAAATCAGAATCTCCTTCAATTTTCTTTGAAGGCATCAAGAACAGTGGTGAAGAGCAGGCTCTTAAAAGCTGGGTTTGCATGCATTCAAATCCTGACTCTGCCACCTATACCTATAAAACTGAGAACAAGTTACTTCACTATGCCTAAGCTGCCTCATCCATAAAGTGAAGATAATAAGCAGATGGACAACTGTGAGGATCAAGTAAAAGAACACAGTACCCAACACACATTTCTATTAACTGCTAAGCCATAGGCTCTATCTTATCTTTTAAGGCTTGAGCATATGCTAAACACACATTCTTCTGCAGTTCTACACTCCATAATCTCCCTTTGTCCAATGTCACAAATAAGCTACTTGAAAAACTCTTTTAACACTCCTTCCAAATATACTGAGGTATTCCTCAGATTCCATTCTCAGCTTTCTACTCTTCTCATTTGAGACACTTTGTTCAGTTTATAGCTTTGGCTGCCAACACAAGATGACTACTAAATCTCAGCAGAAATCTCACTCCTGAACTCCAAACCCTACATTCAAGTATCTACTGAACATCAACACTTAATTAACAACCTGTGGGGACCACAAATACACTGTGTCCAGACCAAACTCAGCATCTTTGCCCTATAACTCAATCTTTCTCAGTGTTTCTTCTGCAAATTCCCAGTAATACAAATCTGAAATGTAGATTCTCTCGAATCTCCTCCACTTGATAAGGCGTCAAAGTGTGTTTGATTTTCTAAGTACCTCTTAACTCTACTTTTTCCTCTCTTTCCACATTGCCTCTAACCAACCTTAGCTCAGGCTCTCAACATTTAGTGCCCAGATTTCAGTGCTAACCTTTGCTTCTATCCTTACCCTCTATAAGAAGCTTTTTGTGGTATCTGCCTAGCTCACAAACCTCCCTCTTATTCCCAGAATGTCCCTTCCTCCCCACTTTCCAAATACATACACACAGGAATTGGAGCCTGACAGTCAAGTTTAGAGTAGTCACATCTGATTAGATCAGGGCAGGGGATCCCTATCCCATCATGGACAATGAGGTTCTCTCCCACTTGAAAACTGAACTGGGATTTAAAGACATCTGTGGAGATTCTTGGAGTATGGCTGAAACTGCAATATAAGGCAATTATAGGAAGATAATGTTCAACACAGGCAAAAAAAAGCACAGAAAAACCAATCTACAGAAAGAGAAGAAAAGAATGAGGGAGAAAGAGCAAGGAAAAGCAAGAGACAAGAGCCCTTGTTCAGCTTTCCACTCAGTTCCTGAAGTCCAGAATGCCATAAGATCCCTGAACGATCTCTCTGTACTCATAATAAAGTATCCCTCCTTTAAATCAGACTGCCTTAAAAGTGTTTTGAAAAGAAGCTTAATTAATACATCTACTTAAATCTGTTTTTAAATGCATATTAAATCTTCATACTGCCAGGAGGTAGTCTTATTGAAACATTACTTTAACCCTATTTATCATTTATCCATTTATCATCTTTTAATGGCTCCCTATAGTTTTAACCTCCTTTAACTGTCCAACTCTTGTTAGGACTCTTTGGCTTTATCTATTGTCATATAAACTCATACACTGTAAGTAGAGCCTTTGTATATGCTTTTCCCTTTGCCTCAAATGCTATATATTCTTGCTCCCACTGGATTAACGTACCATAAGACTTTGCTGAAATGACATTTCTACTAGGAAGTTTTTCCTGAGTCCCTCAGGGTAAATGAGATGCTCCACTCTATTCTCCCCTATAGCACCCTGGTCAGAATTTTATACAGAAGCGTTCTGATCAAATTAGCCATTTACTTGTCTTCTATTTCCTCAAATTAGGAACCCTTTCATCACTGTATCCCCAGTGTTTAGAACATAGTAAACATTCAATAAATATTTGCTGGGTGAACACATGTTCTACTTTCCTCTCATGAGAGAAGACTCTAACTACTCTGCTATATACTCATAAATGTTCCTCTGCTATACACTCATAAATGATATTTAGAATTTCAGGATTCTTAAATGGCCTACACTTTTGGAAAAATTTATTCCATCCTGTGTTCTAAGTGATTGTTTGATTTGTCTTAATTCAGTTCAAAAATTATTATTTACTTCATCTGTGCTGGATTATTGCAATAACTTCTGACCTCCATTCTCAGGCTGACAGAACAAATATTTATCACATATGAAATCCATGCCTCTTAGTCAATCCTCATTGGCTAATAGTATTATCTTAAAAAAATGAGTAGAGAGACTCGGTAATGCTTTAAAACAAACAAAAACACTGTCAGAAGACACAGCTATTTGATTTGTGACAGAGCAACAATTTTTACTCAGGTATGCCTAACTCTAAAGCTCTTTCCATTGCCAACAGCTAGTATAGCTGAAATACTACCAGACAAGCAGTTGAGAGATGTAGGCTCTGGACCCAGAATTATTAGTAGTTTGCCATACAACTACAGGCAAGTCATTTAATATCTCTGTATCTCCATTTTACATCTATGAAAAAGGAAAGGATAATAACATCTTCCCTACTTAACCAGGGTTGTTTTCAGAAACAAGTATGTCAAAGCACTTTAAGAAACAAGAAACTTTTAAACATCGTAAAAGACACATTGTTTGATTCCCAAATTCTATTTAATCTTTTATTCTTTTTTCTTTAATTCTTAATTCTTCTCAGTTCATTATCAATAACAATTACTTTTATTCATGCCCACAGAACACTGACCAATTAATAAAGTTGTGGTACCTTTCCCATCAATCTCCTCTATTCTATTCACATTTGCACTGTCACTTTTTCCTCCCTGAAAGAAACTGATATTCACTCCTGAGAAATATACATTTAATAACATTAAAAATATATCCTTCTCTAGGAAATAAGCAAATAGTTAATGTACTGTAGAATCCCCTAAATAACAAATGATTGGTCTCTTACTTCCCACTTTTGTAAAGCCTAGTGATTTTATGCTTATTCTGACATCTTTCCCTTATCCCATGAAAAGACATTCATTATTTTCAAGGTTAAATGAGATCTAACACTTTTCTTAAATGCTTTTACATAATCAAAAATATACATACCTCATCTACGAAGTTAATAGCATCAAACCAGTCTTGAAGAGCTTCAAGGCAATATCTAACAACATTTCGGGTATATTCTTGAGTTTCCTAAAATAATAAGCTTTATAAATTTACAGTATATAAATATATATATGCTCAACTTCAAAGTATATGCAATGTATAAAAATGGTTATGTGTATTATATATATGTAAAATAATAAAATATACATATTTTCAAAATAACCACCTTTGCCATTTCAAGAAATCATCATTTCACAAACTAATAGTAACAATTAGTGATAGTCATAAAAATTAAAGAACACAATATATCACCCTCTATATAATATATTCCTGAAAATGAATCAAAGCTGAAATAAATTTATGTGATGTAAATTGGATTCCATTTCAAGAGATCCTAAAAATGTAAGTTCCCTACTGTTATTATTGGGTGGAGTTTCTTTTGGAATGATAAAAATAAAAGTTCCAGAAATAGATGGTTGCACAACACTAAGAATGTATGTATTTAATGTCACTGAATTGCATACCTAAAAATGGGTTAAAGCAGTAAAAAAGAAAAATTATGTTATGCATATTTTGCCACAATAAAAAAAAGAGGGCAGAACATATGAGTTCTATAAACAGCCTGTGAATATCTTAGCTTGCAAACGACTATGTTCCCCTTAAAATAAGGGTACTGTGGAAGAATACTGTGGGCTTCCTGGGTGGAGCTAGTGGTAAAGAACCTGCCTGCCAGTGCAAGAAATGTAAAGACTCAAGTTCGACTCAGGGTCGGGAAAATCCCTTGGGGGAGGGCATGGCAACCCATTCCAGTATTCTTCCCTACAGAATCCCTAGGACAAAGGAGCCTGGCGGGCTACAGTTCATAGGGTCGCAAAGAGTCGGACATGACTGAAGTGACTTAGCACACACACACGAAAGAATATTGTAATGTTTTATGGAGAAATTGATTCAGTGAAATGGGAAAGTATTAAGTTACACAGAAAATTAAATCATGATAGCCTCTCTTTAAAAAAGTAGGCAAAGGATTTGAATAGACATTTCTCCAAAGAGGATCTACAAATGACGAATAAGCACAAGAAAAGATGCCAACACTATCAGTCATTAGGAAAATGCAAATCAAAGTCACAATGAGATACCACTTTATACCTACTTGGATGGTTATAATTTTTTAAATGTAAAATAAGTGTTGGCAAGAATATAGAGCAACAAACTCTCATACATAGCTGGTAGAAATATAAAATGGTGCAGCCGTTTTTAAGTTAAACAGAGTTACCATGAAAGTGAAAATGAAAGGTGCTCAGTCATGTCCGACTCTTTGCGACCCCATGGACTATATGGTCCATGGAATTCCCCAGGCCAGAATACTGGAGTGGGGAGCCATTCCCTTCTCCAGCGCATCTTCCCAACCCAGGGATAGAACCCAGGTCTCTCGCACTGCAGGTGGATTCTTTACCAGCTGAGTCACCAGGGAAGCCCACAGAGTTACCACATGACCAAGCAAGTCTACTCTCATATACCCAAGAGAGTTGAAAACATGTATTTACACAAAAACCTATACAAATGTTCACAGCAACATTACTGACAGCAGCCAAAACCTGAAATCAACCCATGAATGGACAAATTAGTGTGATATACCTATGCTATGGAATACTATTTAGGAGATTAGTGGCTTCCAGGAAATGAGACAAGGTTGGAACTGAGAGGCTGAGTTTTCTTTTTTGGCAGGGGGTAGGAGCACAGGGTTAAAAATGTTCTGGAATTAGTGGTGACAGCAGCACAACTTTGTGAATATACTATAAACTACTTAACTGTATAGTTTAAGAAGATTAAAATGGGGAACCTCATGTTATGAGAATTTTATCTCAATAAAAAGTTTTTTAGAAAAACATTTTAGGGCATCAATGTCAACAAAAGGTACCATCACTGTCAAACAGGTCACTGTTGTGAAGAAGCAAATGAAAACAATGTGCTTACAACGCTCTACGTCACGCTCTAGCACTGTATCTGACAGGTGCTGGTTAAGTGCTCCAAAGAGTCATGGCCAGACTCAACTTGTGTCTAGCTTGCAGTAATCTAAAGCTTGCCACTAGATGGAAATTTCACAGCTTATTTGTTCCCGTTTAGAAAGCAAAAACTAGTGACATTCTAGAAATGTGCCATCCCTTTATCCAAGCTATCTATTATTAATTTAGTATAACTTGTTCAATGATCCCTTAGCACTTTTAAGAACCAAATAGCATACAAGGCAATCATACAAAGAAAGTAAGCTATCAGGTGAAGTTCCCTTTTTTATTGCTAATCCTTTAGTTTTACATTTTATAATTAAAAAATATAAACAAACAGCTTTTCAAATACTTTTTTTTCTAGTTTACAGTTCTAAAACCTCACAACACTGCTGCTAAAAACTCTAGACATTCCTCTTTAAGAGACAATTATAGCAAAGTGATAAAAAGCACTGGTTCTGAAATCAGATGGATTTGTTTTCAAACTCAAGCTTCTACTTGTAGTTGTGTAAATGTGGACGAGTTGTTCAACCTCTGAAAAAAAAGGGATGATACTACCTACTTTTAACAGATGCTATGAAGATTAGATAAGAACATAACATAAGGAATATAGTATAAGAATAAAGTCTGGCATAGTATAGGCTTTCAACAAGAGAACATCTTATCTAGGACCCAGATGTCCCTTTAGCTGACAAACTCCTCTCTTAAGTATTACAAGATAACATGAGCTCATTTTTCTCTCTGTCATCTTCACTTCTTAGATTAAGGGACCCAAAATACAATGAAATCCTGGCCTTCAAAAATGAAAAATTACTACTGCCTGAAAATAATGATTTCTCTTCATCACAGAAACACAGCTTCAGTCTTATAATCCAAATGCATCCTAAACAGTTGTCAGAATAATCTTCCTAAAATACTGATCTTTTCATATCAACATCAGATCAATCCTCTCTCCAAAGGCAGCATCTTTTCTGTTGGCTTATATGATGCTGCACTCTTCTGGTTTTTTCTCCTTTCCCTTCCTGACATTTAAATGTTAACTTTTTCTTCAAAGTCCATTTCCCTTTTCTCCCAACTTGACTGCATTCCATCCCCTGGCAGTAAATGCCATTTTTATTCCCAAGGGTCTAAAAGTTATATCCCAGCCCAGACTTCTTTGAGTACAAAACTCATATATCCAACTGCTTATTTACTATTTCCACTTGGATGTTTCAGAGGCATCTCAAACTTAACATATCTAACTCTGAAAACTTTAAACCTACTTTTCTATTATCTTTTTCACCTCTGTAAAATTATCTCCATATATAGCTACTCAAAAATTTATCTAACTCATCAATAACATATACTCCATCACCAGCCCTTTTGGTTCTACCTTGAAAATACATCTTTAACATTCAAAATGCACCTTTAATACATCTTGAATTTCAAACCTGAAATTTCTAGAATATTACCACAGCATCTTAACTGGTCTATTTGCTACTAGTCTTGATGCTCCCCATACTCTCCTCAATCCAGTCTTTCCAAACAAACAGAAGGAACTTTTAAATACAAGTCTGATCACATCAAACCCCTACTTTAAAATATTCACTGGCTTCTCCTCAAAATTAAAGCCAAGGCTTATTAACATGATCTATAAGAACCTGCATTAATAATCTACTCTCTGCCTATCTCTCCAATCCCATCTTATTCTCTGGCTCCAGCCACAAACTCCTTAAAAAGACCAATTACTTTCTTATTGGGGGTAGGTTATTTCATACCATCTCCCCTACTACCAGCCCTAATCCCACTTTTATTCATATAGCTGGCTTCTTCATATTTTTTCTTCAAAAAGGCCTTCCCTGATCCTCAAATCCATCAGTCTCCACACTCGTCATTCTCACAGTAACCTGATATTTTTCTGTAGAATATTTACAAACGCTTACAAAACAAGTCTACGTGCTTACTTACTTAATGTCTATCTCCACTACTAGACTGCTCCATAGAGCAAGAACCACATCTATTTGATTTGTCTGACACCCAAAACCCAAACATCTAGATACCATCTGGCATAGAACAGCGTTCAACAGACTTTTTTTTTTTTCAAATAAATGAACAAACAAATCTCATATTAGATGACAGGGTTTTTTTTTTAATAAATGCTACAATGGAGATTAAAGGAGGTACTACAAAAACAGAGACTAGAATCATAAATCTGAAAGAAGTTAAAATGAGCAGATTACATGTCAGCTGAGTCTTTGAATACAACCTCTGAAAAGCTAATACTAATGGCTTTTCATTCCAGTTAGAACTGCTGCTAAGATCCTGCTGTACACCAAACAAGTCAAAATCTGTAGCAGTGACACTTAGGCACATATATATTTTTAAGCTTCCCAGATGATCCTCATGTAAGAGAAGCACTGGACTAAGCAGAAAGAATGAGCGCATATGTCAAAAAAAAAAAAGGACTAATTTGAACAAAAGCACTGAAATCAAGAAAGGAACTGCATGCTGAGGAATAGTAATCAAACCAATGAAGGTATGGAGGTAGATAGGGTATAGGAAAGCAAATTATGACAAATACATTGAAGACAAATTGTTGAAGTTCTTAAATCCCTCTACAGGAAATATGGACACTATCCTGTAGACAGAAAGGAATGTGAATGATTTTTAAGCAAAGGAGAAATAAGCACAGAGCTCAGAAGTAACTTAGATATTAGGAAAGACTAGAGTAGGAAGACTCTAGAGGCAGAAAAGTCAGTTAAGAAGTTACCTTAACAACCCAGATTTTTTAAATACTGACATAAATAAAACAGAGGAAAGAAGTGGTAGAGAGAGACATTTCTGGACAAAAGAGAGAATTCACGGTATCTGATTATAGTTTGAACACAGCTGGGGAGGTTTCTATATTGGAAAGCTGCATCATTTATAACACCATACATAAAATGACATAAAGGACACAGTATAGACACATGTTTTTAAAAAGTTAGTTAGGAACCTGAAAAAACTCATGTACCTATAAGGAGAATACCAGAATATTCTGACATTCTACACTGAATAACCAGAGCTATTGGAAATTTGAACCTGGCTAGCCTGTAACAAAGTTGTGAGTCATCTGTATTAAGAGAAAGCTGGAGTCATGAGAGAAAATAGAAAGCCACTTAAAGAAACACATACATTTAAAGAATATATGTAGAAGAGTCTCATAATAACCCTGTGAGTAAGAGCAGGCTTTGCTGTCCCATTTCTGTTTTGTTCCCTTTAGGTTTTTAAAAGAAAAAGTCTGAGAAGTTCAAATAGTTTTAAATGAGTTGACCAAGTCACCTAAGTTGAAAGAGGCAGAACCAAAAGCACTATACAATCTTTTGCAGCATGCTTACTGGTACAGGCTAGCAGGTAGGACTTCACGCGATCCATACAGCAAAATCTTAAGTCCTTAGTTTCATAGGGCCAGGAGATAACATTTTTCTGAACTATTCAAGGATCCTGGAGACCCATCAAACCAATACTTTAAAATGCAAAGGTAAATATATGTATTTTTATAGAAAGACAAAAACACATGCAATTATAAGTGAGCCAGGCTTCTCTGGTGGCTCAGACGGTAAACCGCCTGCCTGCAGTGCGGGATACAGGGGTTTGATCCCTAGGTTGGGAAGATCCCCTGGAGAAGGAAATGGCAACCCACTCCGGTACTCTTGCCTGGAAAATTCCATGGACTGAGAAGCCTAGTAGGCTATAGTCTATGGGGTCTCAAAGAGTCAGATGGGACTTCACGTTTCTTAATCAATTATAAGAATTTATGTTGTTGTTATATACTCTTAGGTTCTTTTCACAAACAAACAGGAATTGCATGAAATGTATATTGATTTTGTTCTTGGAATCTTAAAAGTGTAAACTTTACTGCAGTTTATCCTCATCCCTTGAAAGATAAGAAACATTAGGTAACTAACTGATAATGGATAAAATGAAACAATAAAAATGAATGTGAAGCTACAAAGACTATTTACAGTAAGGGAAGGCTAGAAAGATCTGATAATTCATTTACATAAATCAAGTCCAACCTACCTAAGAATAATAATTACTGTCTTAGGTCAACTTTCACAGAGCTGAATTCAAAATTAAACACTGCATATTATTACATACAAGTAAACAAGTCAATGTTTCCACAAATCTTCTTCTTAAAATTATTTTAAAGGTAAATACAGAAATTAACAAAAATATTTTCAACATACCCTAACTTTACAGTGTGATAAGAGTCCCCACATTGGCTGTGCACAGGCTTCAAGTTCAGCAGCAAAGGCAGCATAGTAGGTCTGAGATTCAAACTCCACATGCTCATTTAGTTCTCGCTTATTTAAGTTCATACCTTACAAAAATTAAAACAGATATAAACCATGCCGAATGGAAACAAACACCTACACTCAAAATTAAGTAAAATACTTCCTCATACCAAACAGATTTTAATGTTCACAAATGGCATAAATGACAAAATATGTACAGAAATTAATAAATTATTAAAAATAAAATAGTCTGGTCCTTTCAGAATTCTTTATAAACTAGACTTTCTTAAAAACATTTTGTGAATTATCTCTTTCTTATATAATATAATTGAATATATTAAATAAACTCAAAACTATTTTAATTGGCACTGGTTGAACTTTTTATGGAAGTGTTAACAATCTTTCTTATAAGAAAATTTCTAGATTAATGCTTTAAAATGCTTTTTAAAATTACACTGCTATTTCCTATATAATAGTTTGACTTTTTTCATAACTCTGATATGTTTCATGAGCACTTTATTAATACTTACAAATATCAATTAAAATGAGACATTTCACGTGTAACTGAATGATGTGCTATTTATTATCTTTTAATTAGTGTCTGATAGTTTACTATTAGTAATTTTGCAAACTAAAAATAAATAAATAAGAAAAAAACTGAAATTCATACCTTGAAAGAAAGATACAAAGTTCATCCATGTCACTAACAAACCATGGTCCTCCAAAAATCTCTTAGCCACACTTTGATGAGAAAGGATATTAATAAAATCACTGACAAGAGGCCAATAAGTGTTATTCTTCAGCAATGCTTCTCCACAATTCACTACAACGTGTAAACTATTTTCTTCATCTAAAACAGACACAAACACATACACCCAAAAAAAATCGCTTAAAAAAAATAGCCTGATTATCAATGATAAAGATTATATATTTTAGAATCAGAGTCACCTAAAGTCAAACCCCAACCTGACATTTAATACCTATATGGCTTCAGGTATATTACATAACTCTGAATCAATTTCCTCACCTATAAAAATGGGGAAAAAACACATATATTAAGGCAATTAAATGAAACATTAACATAACACTTAGCACATCATTACAATTATTATTAATACCTGTCAAACATATTACACAATATTGAGTTATGAAACTATAAAATACATACATAAACTTCTTAAGCCTTAAAAAAAAAAAAAAGCCTCAAAGTTTAAACACATCATTGGAAGGAAGCGATGGGGAGGATTAGGCTTGTATAAAATCTTTACTATTAGAAGTTATAGCATGTATGTATTAGCTCTCTTGACCTATTTCCCTATTCCACCTTAACTGATTCACTGGACAAACAAGCCCCCGGTTCCTACTGTAAAACACATTAATACCCATAATACAAAGAATGCTCAAAGTTGAGCCTATTCCAGACTACACAAGACCCAAGGTATATGCTTATCCAGAGTCTGTTTTGTTTCTGTTCATACTAATTGTTCTTTGCATTATAATCATAAAATTTAAATCACAAGTATATAATCTGATAAAACGCGAATGCATAAATAGAGCTATTATAAAAGCTGGATCATAAGCTTTTGAAAGACAATAAAAGTGCTTAAGAAAATCTTGGAGGAGAAAAATCATAAGAGTACAGAAGACTTTCAAAACTCAGACTGTTTCATAAAAATTTTTATGTTCTTATTCTACTTTAAAGAAACTGAAAATGGAAATCACAGGTCCTGCTTTACAAATGTAGTATATACAAGAAGGATAAAAGAGAATTCCAGTAAAGAATACAATAACTTACAAATGCTCTGCCCAAAATGAAAAAACTGGAGAACAAACAACCATTCTTATGATTTAAGTTAAAATCCTCTGTTTCAGATATCTATGTATCATTTTTAAACAATTCCTCACTCTAATCAACTTTCTAACTAACCACCCTATTGTCAAACTCATCAGTGAAGAGGGCTTCTACTGCACTCCATATTTCTATAAATTAAATTTAGGTTTCATTCCGTGAAATTATTTTACCGAACTCAAACTTAACAACATATGAAACAGTACCCACAATAGAATGAGAGAGGGTATAGCTGAATGAGGAAATGGAGATAAGGGAGGTTTTACAAATTACCCACACCTAAGATTTGGAAACAGTGACAGACTTTATTTTGGGGGGCTCCAAAATCACTGCAGATGGTGATTGCAGCCATGAAATTAAAAGACGCTTACTCCTTGGAAGGAAAGTTATAACCAACCTAGACAGCATATTAAAAAGCAGAGACATTACTTTGCCAACAAAGGTCCGTCTAGTCAAGGCTATGGTTTTTCCAGTGGTCATGTATGGATATGAGAGTTGGACTATAAAGAAAGCTGAGCGCCAAAGAATTGATGCTTTTGAACTGTGGTGATGGAGAAGACTCTTGAGAGTCCCTTGGACTGCAAGGAGATCCAACTCATCCATCCTAAAGGAGATCAGTCCTGGGTGTTCTTTGGAAGGACTAATGTTGAAGCTGAAACTCCAGTACTTTGGCCACCTCATGCGAAGAGCTGACTCATTTGAAAAGACCCTGATGCTGGAAAAGATTGAGGGCTGAAAGAGAAGGGGACGATGGAGGATGAGACGGCTGGATGGCACCACCGACTCAATGGACATGAGTTTGAGTAAACTCCAGGAGTTGGTGATGGACAGGGAGGCCTGGCATGCTGCAATTCATGGGATCACAAAGAGTCGGACACGACTGAGCGACTGAACTGAAGATTTGGAAATGTTCTCTGACAGCTACAGCCATTATGAGTGAGTGAGCAGTTGATTTTGATGGGACAGTGCTTAGGGATGCCGAGATTTTTTTAACTTTTATAAACATTGAGAATCACTGTTTAATTGAAATCAGAGGATGAACAAGCAAAATACAATTAATCAAAATCACTATTTTCCTGACACTGCTTTAAATACACTACTGTCCTTGTGAAAAATACCTTGGAATCTATAATGAAACAAAATGACTAGAACTTCTATTTTTATCCAACTGATACTTTTCCAAATATAGATACAGGGACAGCAGTGATTCAGTGTTAGATGATATTCAGTTCAGTCGCTCAGTCGTGTCTGACTCTTTGCGACCCCATGAATCGCAGCACACCAGGCCTCCCTGTCCATCACCAACTCCCGGAGTTCACTCAAACTCACGTCCATCGAGTCAGTGATGCCATCCAGCCATCTCATCCTCTGTCATCCCCTTCTCCTCCTGCCCCCAATCCCTCCCAGCATCAGAGTGTCAACTCTTCGCATGAGGTGGCCAAAGGACTGGAGTTTCAGCTTCAGCATCATTCCTTCCAAAGAACACCCTGGACTGATCTCCTTTAGAATGGACTGGTTGGATCTCCTTGCAGTCACTCAGCAACAAATATTTACTGAGTTCCTACCGAGAGTCCAGCATTCTAGTAAGCTCTGAAAATAAAGTGGAAAGTAAATCAAGATTTTATACAGTCTCTTTCTCTGCTGAGATTAATATAAGAAGATACAGCATGGTAGGGCTGTAAGAGAGTACAAGAAGTCCTAAGAACAAATAAAGCTGGTCTACAATTTAGGAAAAAGAGTTTCCTGATGAAGTGATGTTTATACTGAGATTATACATCATTCTACAGAATGATGTAGAAATTGTGATTAGCCAAACAAACTAGACATGAGGAGGAAAAGGTATTCTAGGTAGAGGAAGCCGTATCAAAAAGATTGGAACTACTGGACAAAGAATGCAGAGGTTAAGTGGCACCAGTGAGTCTAGATGGCCTTATAAATCAGCCTTAGCAGTTTGCAGTTCATGAGACGAGAATGGCAAGCCACAGAGGGGGTTTTAAGCAAGAAAGGACATGAATAGATGTTTAGTGTGGAGAGTGATTATAGAAGAGTGCTGATGACTAGTAATATAAGGCCTAGAGATGGCAATGGCTTGAACTACGGTACTGGCATAAAGAGCAGAGATGAAAAGAACTGGTTATTCTAATATATTTAAAGGATTTAAATGACAGACCTGGTGATGGTCACTATATCTACAAAGAGTAAGAAGTCAAAACTGACTCCTAGGTTTTAGGTTGGGCAGCTCTGTAGATGGTTAGTGTGGTGCCAAAACAGCAACCTGAGCACTAACACACACAAACTTATAGACACACACACACAGGTAATAGGAAAGAAGCAGAACTTCATAGACAGAGAATGAGTTTTTGGTGTTGACATTGTGTGTGTGAGGTGCCTGCGGACATCCAAAGAATATAGTTCAATAAATAATATAATATTCAGGAAGGATGATCAATCTGGCATTATGAGCAACTACAGACATTACTACAGTTATGCAACACACGGTTTAAAGTTCCATTCTACACAGACAATTTCACAGGACAAACTGTAAAATTTCAGGGATATGGAAAAGTATAAGAAAGTAAAAGTATAAGGAAGGGGTCAAGTACTACTAGAGGCTTTTTCCTTTTAATCTTCAGTTATTGCTGTGGCCATGTGAATACTCATTGTATCAGCTCCTACATTTACTAACAGTATAGACAAAATTTTCAAACACTGTCTAATGACAATGCATACAAAAGCTAGACAGAGGCTGTTACAAACTAAAAAGCATAGAGAACTTGGGTAATATCTCTAGCTAATTCAATATATTTAAAGCTCATTCCAATACTCTTCATGTAAAAACAAGAAAAACATATGGTGTTCTTAGAAAACCAGTAAATATGTACCATGAAATGTTACATACTTTAGAAAGAGGAAACAAAAACAGCATTGGAGCTAAAGATAGTGTTAGACTTGGCTTAGAAATTATGTAGTTTGTTGCTAGAAAAAATACATCTATATTTAAAGACCTTAGCAATGCTACTTGTAGCTATTTAGCTTTTGGGATATTCAATCTGCATAAGAATTTTCAGGACAGACTAATAGAAGAAAGTATACATAGAAAGCAAAGAAGACTACGTAATACAATTTCAGAAAATACGGGAAAAGTAAAAAACACAGAGATAGCAAGACCAAGTGCCAAGAAACACCAACACTGACAGAATAAGCAGAAAATAATTTCACACCACACAAACAACAGAGAATCAACAGTGTGAAATGCTAATGAAAATCAAGCAAGATAAGGTCCAGCATTTTATCACCAGCTGCCTTATCATGTAGTCATAGAAAGGGTGACCATATAATTAATTTTATAAACTGGAACACTTTTGAGAGTAAAAAAGACTGTATTAAAATTAATGTCAAAATAATAGGCATAACCTGGAGCAGTTCTAGGAAAAGTAGGACATGTAGCTAATGGAGTCCTGGACAATTCTGGAGAAGCAACAGAACAGAAACAAACACTAATGGAGGTGGGTTAACGAGTGACTAAAAGTTAAGGAAACAAATACAAAAGCTCTCTCAGGAAAGCTGGCTAGAAAAAGAAATGGAGGCAGACTCATATACATCCTCTTCCCAAACATTCTTCTCTAAGACGCAAGCCGTACATAATAAGCATAGCTAAACCACTTAGTCAAGAAAAAAGGTTCAATTCTTTCGAAAAGAGTAGATACTTTTCATTTTTCCAAGTTTGTCAGTTTATAAATTAAAAATGCTATATTTGTGAAAAGTCCTTTTCTAATTATATAATTCTATGTATAAAAATATCATTGATACAGTTCAATGATGACAGATACTACTTCAAAAAAGAAAAAGAGTAATATACACAGCTGATGGACAGGGAGCTGGCGTGCTGCAGTCCATGGGGTTGCAAAGAGTTGGACACAACTGAGCGACCGAACTGAACTGAATATACACAGCTAAGTATCTAATAAAGAAAAGGGCATCCTACACAAAGATAGAAAAATAATGCAAAGCAGTTTTTAATATTTCCATTAAAAAGGTAAGCAAGTATACTGCTTTATGTAAATAATATATTATTCTCCCATTATACTTACAACGGGAAGTCAGAGTTATTGTACATAGTGAGGCAGAGTATGAGTTTTGAAGTCAGACACCTAGACTTACACTCACAGCTAAACCATAGATCACTGACTTCTCAACTCGTAAGCCACAGTTGCCTCATCGTTGCCTCACCTATAAAATGGAAAAAACAGTATCTACTCCCCAGAATTGCTGATGGTTAAATTAGATAAAACATATTAAAGCACTTGGAAAGAAACCATGGTATACAGTGAGTGCTCAAAAGATGGGAGCTATCATTATTAGTAGTAGTTATTATTACATAGAAGGCACCATGCCTGCACTGATCCCTATACAAATTTTCAGGCTATGGTACTGCACCTGAGAATAGGCAGACTTTCAGTATAAAGAGAAAACAGGAGTTGGTATGCAAAAGGAGACAACAGTAGAAGGCAGGTTTCAAGCGTAAGATCTCCCATTCACAGAGAATGGAAAGGTCCTAAGATTAAATTTGATGCATTGTTTGTTATTATTTTTTAAATTTAGCTCCAAGTGCCGACAAGTGAAGACAAAGTCCTATTAAAATTGGCCAGGCTATACTGTGACTAAGAACAAAGACTCTGAAATCAGGAGATACAAAGTCCTTCTTGGTTCTGTCATCTACTAACTATATATTCTACAACAAATGACTCAATTTCTCTAAGCCTCAATTTACTCATCTTTCAAGTGGAAAAAATAATAACACCAATCTAGAGAGCTGTTCCTGGAATAGGAAATGGCAACCCACTCCAGTATATTGCCTGGAAAATCCCATGGACAGAGGAACCTGGCAGAATGCAGTCCGTGGGGTCACAGAGTTGGACACGACTGAAAGACTGAGCATACACAGAGAGTTGTTCAGAAATTTAATTGAAACAATGTATAAATAATATTAACACAGTGCCTAGTACATAGCAAATACTCAAATAATATAAATTATTATGAGAAGGTAAAGTCAAGATGAAAGACCACAAAGAAATAAGAATGGGAGGAATTCCTAGAAATGTTATGGCAATATGAAAAGGCATAAAGGAAGAAAATTACAGATCACACTAAAGGAACATATAAAAGGCAAGATTTACTTCAACTTTTAAATTATAAAAGTATATACATATAAAATGTCTAAAGCTGACAATAATAAATTCATGACTGCAAAAATAGAAATATACCTAATAAGAAAATGGTTAAATAAGTTACAGTAAAGTCATATGATATTACTATCTGCAATCATTAAAAATCATGTTCTTAATGTGTATACTTGACAGAATATTTTAAAGCACATATTCTTATCTATAAAAATACTCAGCTCACAAAAAGAAATGAAACATCTCAAGATGTTAACAAGTTATTTGTGAATAACAGAACTGTATTTAAAGTTTTTTCTTTAAATTTTGCTAAAATTTTTCAAGCTTTAACAAATATGTATTATTTTATAATATTTTTAAAAACTACTTTTAAGCATAAAAAGAGTTTTTAAGGCTAGTTATGCAAAGTGTACTTATAAAACCAGTGAAAATAATTCTGAGTTTACCTTGTAGCTCACTTTTAATAAGGCAACTTTCCATCATGTATAACAGCACAGTGACCATAATATCCAGCAGCTGACATTCTTCTGTTACCTGTCTGGCTAGCTCTTCATTGCTGAACAACTGAACACTAATATGCACAATTCTGTTAGACATAGTGTCCGATTCATGACTTTTCTTCAGTGTCTTCATAATGAAAGCATAATGCTGAACAAAAGTTTTTGTAAAAGCAACCTGTAAAATGTTTTAAACAGGAAGAAAAAAACACAGTTTAATTTTGCTGGCACATTTTCAACGTATTATATTATTAGCATTTTAAAGTATAAAATGGTATAAAGTAAAAAGTATAAATTATAAAGTATAAAATTTATAAAACTAAGCTATGATTAGCTTATGACAATGTCCAAGACAATTGGAAAAGTAATTTCAATGACGGTAGTCACTGTACAAATGTAAATTTGTCCCTTTTTTGAAAATTTGCAAAATAGTTTGATAGCTAAAAAAATATTCAATATGCATTTTAAATTATTAATGTTTTAAAGCAATTACAAAGATGGTTTAAAAACACAAATCTTCACTTTGCACAAAGGTATCAATTCACTAATGTCAAAGTATGTCTTTGTCCTGTGCTAACTACTTTAGCAATAAAATCTAAAGTCTCATTTGAAAATCATCAAGTTGTTTACACAACTAAACAATAAGTGAGTCAATGTGACTACTCCAAAAGTAATGATATTTTTTCCTATTTGATCTGAAAGCCAACCAATATTTAAGTTTTCTTTTTTGTGTACCATATACACTTCATCTATTATTTTCTTAAGGAGACATAAACACACAAAACAGCATTATTAAAGTGTCACTCCTAAAGAGGCTTTACTTTTTAAACCATAAGAAGAGCTAACCCATGATTCACTGTCTTTTCAGATACAAGGCTGTATAACTTTGCCATAACCATACAAGAGTAACTGGTGGGTCCACACCCTCTGAGACTAGAGACTTCACTCATCTACATGTGTACATGAGTCAATACTATTGTGTCTTAACAGTTATGGCCAGAAGCTACTAACTCTGAGCTTTTCCCATGCTGAATCTCACAATCTAAATTCAGTTGTCCCCATTAAACATTTTCTCAAAGCATGTTGCATCTTTCTCCTTTAGAGAATTTACTATAATTTTTAACTACATATTTATTTGTGTAATTGTGCTTTTGTTTGTTCCCCAGCAATTTCTCTGGACCAAGTCTCATGCAGAACGGTAACCCTAAGGATCCCACTCTGTAAAAGTGCTTTGATTCAGATCTAAAATACTGTGCTTTATGTAGGCCCTCTTTTGGCAACTGAGCTGAGAAATACATCAAAAAGATTTAATGTTGACAAGGCAAAGAAAGGTGACCAAAGTTCAGGAAAGAAGGAAAAAATGTAAATACCTTATACTCTTGATCTGGAAGCATGTTGAGTAAGAAAGTCACCATCTTCTGCGGAAATTCATACTTTATTGTCCAAAACAATAGCTCTTCTAAGAAACTTTTATGTTTCAAAACATCCATTATGGATTGATCTACATAAGAAAAATAAAATTTATCACCCTAATGATTTAAGTTGCTCATCTCATTTAAACCTTACTATAACAACCCAGCAACCTCAAACATCTGAATATGCCTAAAAATCAAGGCTATCCTTTCAATAATTGAAATGATAATACTAACAATATCAAGTTGTTTCTATAATATCCACAGTACAATAAAATACTTACTTAGTCCTTATAATTCAACATAAAGTAGTTACTAGAAAAATAATTACTTGTCCTTAAACATAAGAACCAGACATGAAACAATGAACTGGTTCCAAATTGCGAAAGGAGTATGTCAAAGCTGTATATTGTCACCCTGCTATTTTAACTTATATGCAGAGTACATCATGCAAAATGCCAGGCTGGATGAAGCACAAGCTGGAATCAAATATGCCAGGCTGGATGAAGCACAAGCTGGCAGAAATATCAATAACCTCAGATATGCAGATGACACCACCTTTATGGCAGAAAATGAACAGGAACAAGAGCCTCTTGATGAAAGTGAAAGAGAAGAAAGTGAAAAAGCTGGGTTAAAAATCAACATTCAAAAACTAAGATCATGGCATCCGGTCCCATCACTTAATGGCAAATAGATGGGGAAACAATGGAAACAGTGACAGACTTTTTTTTCTTGGGCTCCAAAATGACTGCAGATGGTGACTGCAGCCATGAAATTAAAAGACACTTACTCCTTGGAAGAAAAGCTAAGACCAACCTAGACAGCATATTAAAAAGCAGAGATATTACTTTGCCAACAAAGGTCCATCTAGTCAAAGCTACGGTTTTTCCAGTAGTCATGTATGGATATGAGAGTTGGACCATAAAGAAAGCTGAGAGCCGAAGAATTGATGCTTTTGAACTGTGGTGTTGGAGAAGACTCTTGAGAGTCCCTTGGACTGCAAGGAGATCCAACCAGTCAATCCTAAAGGAAATCAGTCCTTTAGAATATTCATTGGAAGAACTGATGCTGAAGCTGAAGCTCCAATACTTTGGCCACCTGATGCGAAGAGCTGACTCATTTGAAAAGACCCTGATACTGGGAAAGATTGAAGGCAGGAGGAGAAGGGGATGACAGAGGATGAGAAAGTTGGATGGCATCACCGACTCGATGGACATGAGTTTGAGCAAGGTCCAGGAGTTGGTGATGGACAGGGACGCCTGGAGTGCTGCAGTCCATGGGGTCACAAAGAGTCAGACACGACTGAGTGACTGAACTGAAGCATAAGCCCTTTATCTAAAACTTCTACTATGATTTAAAATAATTATCTTACAAGAACAATATTCATGGCACATAATTTAAATAGTAGTAATTTTAAACTAAAAACATACTACTAAGGACTAACTCCAATTTTGTTTTGAAAAATCTTTATAGGATAATTTATCTATTTCTTTAAAATTATCCTTCATAAATGAAATGTTAACTTCACTAGAGAAAATAATCATTAGTGCACTGCTTACTCTAATATACAAAAGCATCTACTCTCTTCTGGTAGGAACATACCAGAAAACATATAGAATGTTAGCTATGTTTACTTGCACTGGACTCAAGATGCCCTCTTCATACATAGAGGAAACAGGAAATGGATGTCTGTTTTGAATTAAAAGGTATTCGAAGGGGGAATGAATTATCTCCTGGAAAGCCTATTTCTAAAGCCAAGTGCCACTTCTTGAGGGTTAGGCTCTTTCCCGCTTATCTCTGCCTCCTTGCCTTGCTGAATCAACAGAAAGGTCTCAACTGGTACATGAGGAACTGAATTTTTTTAAATTTTACACTGGAGTATATTTGATTACCAATGCTGTGTTAGTTTCAAGGTGTACAGCAAAGTTGAATTGAATGTTTTTAATACTTTAGTTCTCTTTTACCCCTCAAAATGAACTAGAAAATTCTATTAATCTTTACTAGAGCAAACTATCCTGTGATACTGCTCTGAATCATCAACTCTATATAAGGGCATTAAGTGTCAACTATGGACTGGTTCAGTGCTTAAGCAAGAACTAGAGTTAGAGGAGAGATCTGAAAAACCAGTATCACATGAATCAAAATACTCAGGTATAGCCCTAACTAATTACATGTCAAATAGTCTTCCAGGGTAATCTTGCAGAATTTTTAATGAACCCTATTCCAATCCTATCCCCGTGCTACAGTTCTTCTATTATTGAGTAATACGTTCATATCATAGGTGGCTCAGTGGTAAAGAACCTCCTGCCAATGCAGGAGACTCAAGAGAGGCAAGTTTGATCCCAGGGTCAGGAAGATCCTCTGGAGGAGGAAATGGCAACCCACTCCAGTATTCTTACCTGGAAAACCCCATAGACAGAGGAGCCTGATGGGCTACAGTCCAGGGAGTGGCAAAAAAGCCAGACACAACTTAGTGACTAAACAGTAACATCATTATCTCCTCAGGTAATGAGTCTAAAAGAGTAACCTCAGTATTTAATCACTCTCTTGATTTTTTCATAAAACACTGAGTTTAATAAGACTTAAATCAGATATAACCTTAATCCAATTTTCCATTAATAATTAACAACCACTATTTTCAGAATAACAACTTCATTAATCTAGAAACACTATAATTTAAACTATACAGAGACAAAAATATCTGCTAATCCCCCCCATCTAACTCCCTTTCAGTGGAGCCTTCAGTATAAGCCATATGCAGAAGGACTAAAAATAGAAATACAATTATAATATACAGCTCTTATTTGGAAATAAAAATTCTTTATTTTTCAAATCACACAATTTTCTACTTGTAAAACAGAAATCTCTTACTCCTGCCACTTCCAGGATATAGCAATGATTTAAAAGAGAAATGACCAGTTTTGCAAGAAATGAGGTAAAATATATTCAAAGGTCACACTGACAGATTCAAAGTCAAAAAGTAACAAAATTAGGGGCCAAATGAATTAGGTGACAGGAATAAAAGGATTATAATTAAAAATCAGAATATAACTTACAGCACAGATTGCCGAAGCCAATTTAATTCTCAAAATTCACTTGGTACCAACATGACTGAGAATTTCACGGACTACCAAAAAAATACCCCTGCCAGGTAAGTGCTTCTGAAAATAATTACAAAGCTGAACAAAACTAGTAGTATTTATTCTTTTTTTTAAACTAGTAGTATTTATTCTTAAATTCATACTTATAACTCTCTGCAAGTTTGTATTAGCCAAAGAAAAGCCTGAAGCTACCATAATTGTATATCAAGCATTAAAAATTGAAGATATATTAACTTTGTTTTAATAAATAAAATAATCGAATACCCCAGAAAAGCTGTGCCTTCTATTAAAATGAAAATAGCTGCTGTTAAGTACAATCCAATTTTTCTATCTTCAGACATAAAAGTGGGGGTGGGGGGTGAACCACAATGTCTTCACTGTTATTCTTAAAAGACACCAGTTTCCCAAGATATTTAAAGCATGTGCTATGTGTTTTATATGTTATGTTATAGAAATCTGGTTAGAAACGCTTTCATTAGTTATGTATGATTATTACCTTTAAAATCTTGATTAAACTATCATGAGCTTCACAACACCTAAAACCACTTCAAGCAAAATTGTAAAACAAAATTTCTGAATTAGTATGTGGTATAAATGAATGACAGCTTTTAATTTAGGCAGCAGAGTCCAGGCTCTGCAACTCACCAGCTCATCTTGGCCATGTTAGCTGAAGTCCTCTAGGCCTAAGCTTTTTCATCCTTAAAACTGAACTTTTGAAATAGGCAGTGATGTGTTAGCACAGTGCCTCTCCTCTTGTCCATCATTACATATTTTATTTTCAGCTCGCTTTCAAACTGTTGAATCAAATTCTTACAAAAACTAAACCACTCTGGACTTCAGACATTTTCAAAAGCAACAATCACTTCTTGAAAAGAGTTTCTAACTGAAAAAGCCATTTCTTCAATGTACATACTCAAACCAAACATGATAACTAATCAAGTCTTAAATCTCTTTACTACTTCTTACCAGTAAAGGAAGGAAGAGACAACAATCTATCTCAAATGCAAAAAAATTCAGGTATAAAAGAAACTTCAACATGAAGTCTGCATAAAAAATGTCTTAAGCCAGAGTCTGACCAGGCTGAAGGAAAACAATGACCTCTTAACATTGTTTTCTGAGGTATTTTCTGAACATCCCTGAAGCTTAAACTCAAGTATATGCCTAACAATCTCCTCCAACTCAGATGTATCTCAAGGACTCAGGTAAGCACATGCATAATTCTGGTTAAGTCAAAGAGCCAGGTAGCCAAATGGGTTTCTAATTTCTTTCAGGCATTACAGATTTTCTGCAGGGCTAAGAAAAAGGGGAACATGTTGCAGGCGTGAGTCCTGGACAGCAAATCAAATTTCATGCCCTCTGCTAACAGTCCATAAGTTGAATGCAGCAACGTGAGTAACTAAGAACAGACTTACAAAATGAGCCTCAACGAAAACTGTCTGCTTGCTCCACCTTTCCAAGCAGTCTTAAACTTTCCAAAAGACACACTTGGCAGTAGAAAAAAGAATCTTTTCATGAAAATATTTTAACCTCTGAAGACTTTCTAACAGATCATACTAACCCAGAAAATAAGACTATGCTAAGATTTAGAAATCCATTTCAAAAATGGAGCACAGGCTACCAACTAATAACAAGTACTCTTGAAAAGCTTTTAGGGAGGGTCAAGAAAATATAGTGATAAAGCATTTAAACTCTGGAATTTGAATTAAAGACCTACCTCTCATTAGCTGTTATGCCTAACATGCCTTCATTCCTCATTCATAAAACAGTAGTAACAATAAAACCTACTACATATGGTTACTGTGAGAATTAAATGACAGAATGCACATGCTGTGATTAGCACTATGTCTAGCATATACAAAAGTTCGATAAATATTACTAATCTATTCCCTCACTACAGGCATATCTACTTCTCCTTTGCATCAATATATATTGAGTCCTTACTGAGCCCTTAATATTTGTTAAGTGCCATTCATTCTCATTTTCCTTCACTCTTGTTACTTTTTCTGATACATATCCACACCACTTCCATGCTGCTCATCCTTTTTCATTCTAGAAATTGCATACCCCGGATTACAAAAAGATACAAATCAAATTTAAGCTTTATACCAAAAACGCTGGATCCAAATTAAAAGATTCAATGAAAAGACTATTTTTCTGGCTCAAATATAATATCGCTCATTTTATGAAGAAAACTATGAATAAAAATTCCAACAGTAAGGGTTTCGCTTGCTATTGAGGTCTCCCACAATCATCCCCTAACAACTCTTTCTCCATATTGAACACATCTAATAACATAACTCTCTCTTCAAAGAGCTTTGATGGCCACCCAACCAAGTGCTCTTAGTAATTAAGCATTTTTTAACAGAAGAAAAAAAAACAAAATATAAATACCTTTGGTGTTACTGCTTAGTTTGACCCTCTTTCTTTTGCCCAGACCTTGACTCCCATCCTGATCCTCCTGGAGAAAAACAAAATTAGCATTATCTGTAGTCCTAGTCATGAATTTATATGTTTTATGTAAATTTAAATATGCTTATAAATTATATTAAATAGAAAATACAGGTGTGCTTACATATTATTAATCAATAATTTTACTCATGTATTTGCTATAATAAAATGTATTTTAATACTGATAACTTTTAATTGAAAATTAAATTTAAAATTAGCATTATAATTAAATATATCATGAAAATTCTTAGGATTAAAATGCAAAAGTTCTTAAACTTAATCTGTGCCTCTAATGAAAGACTCTCAAATGCCCCAAAATCCCAAAATAAAAGTCTTCCTAACTTATAAACAAAATATTAAATGCACAAAGAAGCTAAAGGGGAGGAGGGAAAAGATTAGCACAGGAAGGAAGAGGAGAAGGAGAAGGGGGTTAAAGCAATGAATAGCAGAAAAGTTTTGAAGAGTCTAATACAAACAAATGAGTTCAAGAGATCAAGTTCTGAAAAATAAGCACAGCATGTTAGAAGCTGGAGTTGATGGTCAAAAAAATGTTAATAAAACAAATTATTATGTGGCTCAGATGGTAAAGCATCTGCCCGCAATGCGGGAGACTGGGGTTCGATCTCTGGGTTGGGAAGATCCCTGGAGAAGGAAATGGCAACCCACTCTAGTACTCTTGCCTGGAAAATTCCATGGACTGAGGAGCCTGGTAGGCTACAGTCCATGGGGTCACAAAGAGTCGGACATGACTGAGTGACTTCACTTTCACTTTCACTAGGAAAAAAAATCCAAGAAGAAAATATATGTATTTCTGCTCACATGTGATATATCCATTCCTGAAAAAAAATCCTCACATTAAAAATAACAAGGCTTATAGGGAATAGAAGAGTGAGGGACAGACCATTCACAACCTATTCTGTAACCAAGAAAGTGTATACCCAAAGAAATAACAAAAGCAATAATTGGTACCTGGGGAGATCATTTGGATGCCCAGGCAAACATCTTGGAGTGATTTGAGCATGTCTCATGGGATGTTAACAACATACCACCACAACAGAGTGGGAAGCTAGCTGACTGAGACAACATAAAGGGAAGAGGAGCAAAGGAAGCAGCCTGCTAGTAGTGAAGCCAACAGTGAAGCTAGGAATGTGCCTCTAAAGCAGGAAGCCATGGGTGCAGGTGCTCAGTTCTAATTTTCTTCAAATGTTGCTGAAAAGGTTCCTGTTCCCTTTGCAGATGAGGGTGTGTTTCTCTCCAGAAAAAGGACATGACTGTACCCCATTATCCCAGATCTCCTGAACTATTGCATAGTTCAGGAAAAATTGCATAGGAAACCAAAACTTCCATGTTATACTGACATCTTTTTCCTATTTTCCAAACATGTATGAGCCAACTAGTATTATAAAGCTATGTGTGGTAGTATTTGGCATACTGTCTGTTATGCTAACCAATTATGCTGATGGCAGGATAGAACCATGGTACAAATTCCCAGACACTTTCTCAATTAAATCAAACCTCCAAAGCAGAAAAGCCTCAGCTTTATACTATGGCTCAACCCACTGGTTGTAGTATTCTTGGCCTACATACCAAGACTTAACTGCAAGTTTCTGACAAGTCCAGCATCAGCCCTAAAGACCAGTCTGGAGGTTCTGAAAGATACTTCATAGCTCAGTCATTCAGCATTTACTAAGCACTTCTATATGCCCTCTGTTAACCCCCACCAAAGCCAGGCCTCTATGGTCATCTACTCGGCAGCAATAGTGACAGTCAAACAAACTATACTCCCTCTTTCTTTGCCACCCTCACCTTGTCCAAAGAGAAACTCAGCCAGTATGAAATTTGGAGCCATAAAAGACAGATATACGAATGTAAACCATGCCACAAGACCCAGAAGATTGTAAAATTTGAGATTTTAGCTAATAGTCATTTATGAAACTGTTCTCCTGGCAGAAGACAAAAAAAAAAAAAACTTAATATTATATTCCAGGTTAGGATTATTTCATAATTTCAAATAAAAACTTCCTATGAAAAGTGTATCCTTGGTCAAGCAGTGGCCATGACAATACAAAGTTTTAAAAATTTTCCAAACTTACACTTTAAAGGACAAGTAAAATTAGTCAAGCTAGGGAGAGGAAAGTCATTCCAAGAAGGCACAAAGACAAAAGTCTAGAAACAAAGATTAGCCTGACATCATCATAGATAGCAAACTCAGCTAGGAAGGGAGTCCACCTCCATTTAAACAGGTGGGATAACGGGTAGTCTTGTACTACACTTGAGAGAGTACATAACAGAACAATTTTCCTGAATGGCAATTTGTCAATACATATATGGAAAGTCGTTAAAGTGTATCTATCACTGGAACAGAAATTCCAGTTCTAAGAATTTATCTTAAAGAAATAATCAGACAAGTGAATAGGGACCATCTGCATAACACTCATCACAATGTTATTTATAATGGCAAAAAAAAAAAAAAAAACCTTTGGTTTCCAACAGCAGAGCAGGGAATTAGGGAAATAAATTATAGCACAAATATACTCTTTAAAGAAAAGCAAGACTAGAGTTCCATATTCATTATGACCAGGTAAATGTTCAAAAACTATTACTATAAATTAGAAAAAAAAAAAGCATGTTATGAAGGATAGCATATGGAGTATGAAACCATTTAAGTAGTGATACCACACACAAATAAAATATGTTAAAATATACTCTTTGTTACAGATGTTTAAAACTACCATTAGTAAGGAAAGCAGGTTACAGAATAGCATATATAGCATGGAGTCTCTAAAATATACCATATATAAAATCTGTTAGAATATATATGATTAGAGTAAGTCACCTCTAAGTGATAGAGTAATAGGTAATTTCATCATCTTTTTGCTAATATTAATTTTCTATTTATTCAATGATGACAATGAATTATAGCTTTAAGCTAATGAATGTTTTTAATACTAATTATGATTTTCAATCCTAAATACAACAATCTACTCAAGATAATGGATGAATGTGTTATCTATTTCATGTTCTATTTTTTTGGGCCGCTCCTCGAAGCATGTAGGATCTTAGTTCGCCAACCAGCGATGAAATACCCGCCCGTGCTGTGGAAGCATGGCGTCTTAACTACTGGACCACCAGGCAAATACCAAGAACAAAAGTTTCAACAAACAGGAATAACTTCCAGTGCTGGGATATTCAGGCATTAAGGAAAATGAAAACAATTTAGTTATCATGACAACAAGACCCCACCCCAAACTCAAGATGGAGAGTTAGAGTTCTTCGCCTTTTATCCACGAGAAAACAGTATAGAACCCTGGGGGAAAATAATGGGTCCAGTGAACAAGAGAGGAAATAAATAACCTCAACTGAGACAGCATTCATACAGCTCTCAGAAACACTCTCAGAAACTGTTAACTAGGTTCCTGAGTAGAGAAGTAGACAACACTGCATGTGTGTTTCCCACACAGGGAGACTCCCTTCCTAGCTGAGTTTGATATCTATGTCCAATATCAGAGAAGACCCTTACCCCACCTTGCCCCCTGCCAACTCCCCAGAAAACAGATTCAAACTCCTAGCCTGTAAAATTTACAGGTAGTTTTTCAACCCAAATTAACCTTTCTTTCTTTGATGGATTTACTGGACAGATGAAAAAATATGAGCTCCATAAAAAGAAGTCAAGTTTAAATTCACAGTTGGTTAAAAAAATATTCAATGTTAATACAAAATACACAAGGCTAAAACATTTAACACAGCAGATTATAAAAATAAAATCCAAAGGAGATCTTGCGAAACTAAAATAAAATGAAAACATTTATGTAAGCCACTGTAACATGATACTGTTTGCTTTAAATCAATTTTACAAATACAAAGCAGAGAGGGAGCTCTCAAACTTGTCAGCTGTAAATCTGAAGGGGTAAGTGAGTGAGGGACCTGAGTGTTTCATTTGACCACTGGAGCTTCTACCGCAGTTTAGCACTGCTGCTAAAATGCTAACAAAAAACCTTAGGCCTAAAGGAAGCCATAACATGCTTCACGATAAGCTATCCTTGTGACTCTGTACCAAAATCAGATCATAATTTTAAAAAGGTATGAACAGGTGAAAGAGCTATGAATACCAGAGAATACTGTGTAACTAAAGCTAAAAAGTTAAAGGGGTACCTAATGAAGTAAAATTAAAATGTTTCCATAGGGAGAAACAAGAAGAAAGGTGGGAAAATTATAATATTTAACATGGTATTAAGAAGAGATTCCTAATAATTAGAGCTATCAAAGTACATAGTAACTTATTTTGTTAAGTGATCATTTCTCTTATGTAAGAGTATGAAATACAGAAGACTAGAGGCAAACAAACAAATTAACAAATAGTGGTAATCTCTGGAGAGCACAGCTGGAGGTAAGTGTTTTCTTTTTTCTATTTGTCAATTTTTCAACAATGGACATTCAAATTTTATGGTTACACAGGGGGAAAAATGTGTTTATTTATTTATTAAATTTGTATTAACAGCTAGAATGTATCAAAGTCACAAAGATTAATGATCTGGTCAATACACATAGATAAATGGACACTGCTTATGGTAATAGCCTCAGTGAAAATAATCTTTCCTTGAAAAGTTATCTTGATTTAAACAGTCCTAGTTTCTCTAAGAAACTCTCTATTACATCCATGTACATATAATACTGGAGATAATTTTCTTTTGAACTGAATTATCTGATGACTGAACAAATCTAAACAAAAAATGAATAAACATAAATTCACATTTTAAAGTACTTCATAAAGTTAAAATGTGTTTCTATTTTATTTCAGCTTCATTCAAGACAAAGAACATTTTAAACTCCTATTACATTTTAGCTACACACACCAAAAAAAAAAAAAAGTAAGAAGTAGTAGTATGAAGAATGTCATGTGTATAAATAGCCCTGCTGAGTACATAATGTTCTGTTACTCTAGGGACAGCAGGGACAAATATCTGACACAACTTGTATGAATAAAATTAAGTAGACAGCAGTATGCTCATCAAGTAAATCTTTAAACAGGAAAAATCTTGCTGCTGTTAAAGAGTTTCAAACTTGTTTCTTCATTTTTCAAATTGGCAGAATTAGACTACGCCTAGGATCTCTTCCAATTCTAACTTACAACATTTTCTTAATTGTTATAATTCCCTCTCTATAGCAGTTTTTGAGATGTCATTGCCCTCTTCTCATCCTGTCTCCTTTTTCATATACTTCGCTAAATTGTAAGAATGAAATCACAAAAGGGGTTTGTTCAATAACCCTATGGGCCTGTAGAGTAAGGGTGCAGAAATTCCAATCCTTAAGCCATATTCAGCTCTTCACTAAATTTCAAATATAAATGCTAAAAGCAAACATATAATTTGTGACTGCAGTTGCAAAATAAAATGCAATATGGCTTTAAAAGCTTTAACGAAATTTTTAAATGGCATAAAATAGATATTTGTTCAAGAACATCTGTATCTCAGTTCAGTTCAGTGACTCAGTTATGTCTGACTCTATGACCCCATGGACTGCAGCACACCAGGCTTCCCTTTCCATCAGCAACTCCCAGAACTTGCTCAAACTCATGTCCATTGATTTGGTGATGCCATCTAACCATCTTATCCTCCATCGTCCCCTTTTCCTCCAGCCTTCAATCTTTCCCAGAATCAGGGACTTTTCTAATGAGTCAGTTCTTCGGAATATCAGGTGGCCAAAGTATTGAAGTTTCAGCTTCAGCAACAGTTCTTCCAATGAATATTCAGGACTGATCTCCTTTAGAATGGACTGGTTGGATCTCATTGCAGTCCAAGAGACTCTCAAGAGTCTTCTCTAACACCACAGTTAAAAAGCATCAATTCTGGTACACTTCTATTAACATTTTCCATCTCCTTATCCTTTCATCTACTTTCTCCTTTATTTATTCCATCCTTATTAAATTACTGCTTGCATTTTCATCATTTATATATGTAAAAATGCTTTGAAAAGAACTATAACACAAATTTAAAATAGTTTTAAATCAGTTTTTTCAAACATCATTAGGCTTCGCAGGTGGCACAATAGACAAACAATCTGCCTACAATGCAAGAGACATGGATTTGATCTCTAGGTCGGGAAGATCCCCTGGAGTAGGAAATGGGAACCCACTCCAGTATTCTTGCCTGGAGAATTTCATGGCCTGGAAATTTCCAAAAGCCTGGAAAGCTGCATTCCATGGGGTTGCAAAGAGTCAGACATGACTGAGCAACTGAGCACACGTTGTACAGCACAGGGAACTCTACTTAACGCTCTGTGGTGCCTTAAATGGGAAGTAAATCCCCAAAAGAGGGGATAACATATACACATGGCTGACTCACTTTGCTGTACAGCAGAAAATAATATAAAATTGTAAAGCAATATACTACAATAAAGTTTTTAAGAAAGAGGGTGGAAAAAAAAAAAAGAAAGAGGGTGGAAATTCTTATATTTTCCCTCTAAATATATCACATTAAAACTCAATTAACTTACTTATTATTTATAATTACCTAGGCACAAAAGGAAGCTTTTTCCATCCAAATCACTGGTCCTAATAAAATAATGTTTATCATTAAGAAATAAAAGCACAATAGAGATCCCAAGTAGAGATTAGCAGAAAAGTTATGATAATGTTAGCTTCCATTTTAATCAGATTCAAAACTATATTCTGTTCCTTAAGCTGCAATGAATCCTAGTAAAATTTTAATATGTCCCTTTTCATTCTACCAAGGTAAAGATCAATTCTTTTAAAACTCTCTTATAACTTTAAATATAAGCTTTCATTCTCTTGAGATGTAGTAATATAACTATTATACTAAAGAAAACTTTGATCTTCTTTAAAACACTACAGTTGCCATTTCTGGCTAAAGTGGTATTTCATTATCATGTTATAGTTTTTCCCAACAGACAAGTACTACTTAAATAGACAGGAAAATACATAATCAATTACTGTACTGTATTTAGCTATAATCACCAGTCATTTCTAGGCTACCAAGAGAATCCAGGAAAAAGAATGGCAAATTTCACATCCTGGTTGTGGAAATTTTGAAACATGTTTATAAATTCTTTGACATCCCTACCTTCTGAGAGGTGGAATTTACCTCCTTCTGCATTGAACCCACCTTAGCAACTCATAAGGAACAGAATGCAGTAGAAGTAATAGTATGTAAAATTCCAAGACTAACACAGAAAAGGCCCCACAGCTGCTGCTCTTGAGTTACTCACATTGGGAAAAGCCACAACTATATGAGAAGCCCAACAACTTGAGACCACCCTGCTGGATGGTCTCCAGCAGGGTGAGCTCCCTGTGCAGAGCCAGCATCAACTGGTAGCCCCGTCCAAGCATCTTATATCTCCAATTCAGCTGACCCTTCAGATGACTGCAGTTTCTCAGCCAACAAATAACAGGAATCTCGTGAGATAACCTAAGTGAGAACCGCCCAGCTGCCATTCCCAAATTTCTGAGTCATAAAATTGTTAGCAAAACAAAAAATGGTAATTGTAAGCAACAAAGTTTAAGACAAATTTGCTGCACAGAAATAGTAAGAACGGTTGGGTTTATCCACCTTACACTAAAAACTCTAGACCAGCAGAGAGGAGACCTAGCATCCATTTGCAACTCTACTACTGACAAGATGGAATTCACTTGTCCAGTGGATCAGTTTATTATTTGAAATTCAGCTTCCTCATCTATAAGAAAGTTAGGCAAGAGGAATGCTCCAGAATTCATAATTTTTTAAACCTTCAAATTGCCTCCTTCTGATTCTCATTTTTGTCTTGTTATATTACACAACTTTTCTATTTCTAGCTCAAGATTTGACTTTGTTAGTATGTAAGTCAATAAAACATATATGAAATTTTTTGATTAAAAAAATTATGATTGCAGTCTTAAAATAGAAAATTTCCTATCACTAAAACCTTTCTATGTCTGGCCCTGGGTAATGGTCTTATCTTTGTAGTTTTCCATACTTGTCATCTTAAATAAGTGTGTGTGCCTTTTTTTAACAAAAAAATATAACCTAATACAATTTAAATATGCCTACCCTATAGTCTGGAGAAGGTAATGGCACCCCACTCCAGTACTCTTGCCTGGAAAATCCCATGGATTTCACTTTCACTTTTCACTTTCATGCACTGGAGAAGGAAATGGCAACCCGCTCCAGTGTTCTTGTCTGGAAAATCCCAGGGACGGTGGACCCTGATGGGCTGCTGTCTATGGGGTCGCACAGAGTTGGACACGACTGAAGTGACTTAACAGCAGCAGCAACCCTATAGTCTGGAGCTTTCCAGATGCCACTAGTGGTAAAGAATCTGCCTCCCAATGCAGGAGATGGAAGAGACCCAGGTTTGATCCCCAGGTCAGGAAGATCCCTGGAAAAAGCAATACACTCCAGTATTCTTGCCTGGAAAATCCCACGGACAGAGGAACCTGGCAGACTACAGTCCATGGAGTCCCAAAGAGTCAGACACAACTGAACAACTAACACTTTTACCTTTCACCCTGTAGTCAAGCAATTCCGTATCTTAGAGAGTTAACTGTTCGAAAAGAAATACAAGCACTGTATCTTATAATAAAAAATTGGAAATTATAAAAATTACTGGATAAACTGTAGCTTATTCATATTTCAGAATACTGGTAAAACAACCACAGTGTATAATATTTGAGTAAACTTTCAATTTAAAAGTTTAAAGATAAACTTCATTACTCTTAATCCATGCTTTAATAAACTTATTTTCTCTGGAAAGACAAGCAAAAATGTCTATCATATGACCCATGGTAGCTGAAAATTTCAGTATTTCAATACCTTCTACATACAAAGCACTAGGACAAAAAACATTTATCAAGAGTGTAATTTGTATCTGGTTCATGAGCGGTAATACATATGTTATTCCCTTTAATCCTAACACTAGAATAATCACCATTTTTTCATGAGAAAATTCATATTAAGAAGCTTAAAACCTGGCAGAAAGCATTGCGATACTATGAGGCAATATTCAAACTCAGATCTGTCTAACAAAAGCTCAAGTTCCTTTTAAAGAAAAACCAAAGTGGGTATCCCTTCAACTTATATCCAGCTGAAAAACTCTACTTCAAATTCTTAAGTTTTCAGATGTCCAAATGACCCCATTTTCATCCCATTTAAAGAATATGATAAATACATAAAGTATAAAAAGTACTGTTTTTTTAATTGGAGGGTAACTGTTTTACAATGTTGTGTTGGTTTCTGCCACACAGTGAATCAGCCGTAAGTGTATATACACACATATATATACCCCTCCCACCCCAGTCACATGCCACCCCACTAGGTGATCGCAGAGCCCCGGGCTGGGCTCCCTGTGTCATACAGCAGCTTTTCTGTTTTACTAAATGGTAGTATATATATGTCAGTGCTACTCTCTCCATTCATCCCTCCCTCTCCTTCCCCTGCTGCGTCCACAAGTCCATTCTCTCTGTCTGCATCTCTATTCCTGCCCTACAAACAGGATCATCAGTACCATTTTTCTAAATTCCATATACGTGTTCATATACTATATTTGTTTTCCCTCTTTCTGACTTACTCCATTTTGTATAACAGGATCTATGTTCATCCCCCTCAGTTCAACTGACTCACACTCATCCCTTTTATGGCTAAGTAATAGTCCATTGTATACATGTACCACAACTTCTTTATCCATTGATGAGTCGATGGGCATCTAGGTCATTTCCATGTCCTGGCAATTGCAAATAGCGCTGCTGTGAATATTGAGATGCATGTGTCTTTCTGAATTATGGTTTTCTCAGGGTATATGCCCAGTAGCGGGACTGCTGGGTCATAGGTTTTATTGCTAGTTAAAAAGTACTTTTAAATAAACTAAAAGTTTAATTATAAAATACAATTTAAAGATCAAAAAAATCTTACTGTCTTTAAATATAAATATTAAGTATACTTCACAAACTCTAGGTGGTCTCAGCTACTATCACAAAAATAGCATTTTATGAGAATGCAAATTAAAATGAAGTATTTTGAAGTTGTCACCATCAACAAGTATTTACTGAAATATAATCATAATTAAGGAGTAAATGATTATATAAATTATATTACACATAGAAGTTGCTGAAACAAAGAATCCAAGAGAAATGAACAGAAGGAACACAGAGAGGGCCTAAAGAAGAACAGAGTAAAAGCAATGGTAATGAACAAAGAAAGGCCCTATTTCAAATCCTCTCATACCCCTCACAAAGTTACTTCTAGAAGAAATTCAAAAGCACCACCCCCCAACCCTGGGTGCACACTCACACAGAAGGATCTCCTTCCAGCACCCTACCATAAAATGCGGTGTTGCTACAATGTACTTATGTACAATTAAGGCACCTCTGGCTATTCCAATTTGTTGAAAATTAACAAGTTCCTGTTAATTGTTAATTAAATGAGATTCCACAAAATACTACATTTTGTGGAAGCCTTCTTACAGGGGAAATATGCTACTAAAAACTAAATTATAAGGCATCAGATCAATTGTAACATATCCATAAAAGAAATCGTGCTTTCAAACGAAAGATATTTGGCTTAGTTCATATGACATTACCACATCAAAATGGGTTTTTTCAAAGGAAAAAAATGTAAATGCTTAAAAACAATTTAGTTTTTAAAATGTCCAACATTAAATGTATAAATTAATAAACATGAAAATTAAGTTTTATAAAAATCAAGATTATAAACAAATATAGATCAAAAAGGAATTTTTCCTTATAAATCACATACTAACAAACTACAGGAATGTTATATGTAATTTATTAGAAATATTATTAATAAACTATAAAAATTGACATTTCAAACTGACAGTCTATTTCTCAGTACTTTGCTTTTTTTAATAACTCTTGGGATAGAAGATATAACTTTATTATGAGATTAGAAAAGAAGCACATTTCATATTCTTCTAGCAAATTATTCTAGACTTAGCTAATTTTTGGATAAATCTGAGGATATTTTCATAGGAGAAATATCTATGCCTTTCTAGCTCTCATTTCTAAACTATAAAAACAGAAATGAATTTACAAATAAGAAGTAAAAATCTAGCTGCAGTCCTCATCCTGTCACTAAGTAATTCTGTGACCTTGACTAAGTTATTCCACTCTGGGCTTCAGTGTCCATACCTACAAAATGAAGAATTTCAACTACAAAATATCCACAAATTTGTATGGTAGTTCTAAAACTTTTAAATACTACTTTTTAAATGTTTCAAATGTTAACTCACCTCATCTGAAGAATCTAGTTGTCCCAATGTTCCTGCTGCACTTGCAAAACCTTTGGAAAGGAGAAAAAAGTTTCCCTTCATAACTGTTACATATTGCTTTAACCTTAAAATTACTTTAAAACATAACAATATCAAAAGCTAAAGTTCTGTTAAGACAACTCATTCTAATAGTTATCTTGGCGGAATTTAACATTTATCTTTAAATCTGGGCCCAATCAGTTTATATTTCAATAGGAAACCTCCAGTGAAAACACAGATTTAATACTGACAAATAATGTTTCAGAAGGATTGCTTTCTTTTCTTTTTAAACCATGGTTTACTAAAATATTGAACTACTAAAGTTTTGGGGTACTCCTAAATAGCAAGTGCTATATTTTTCATGAGTTCAAACTAGAACCTTTGATAAACTAACTGAATCCCTTTGAAGAAAAACAAAGTATCTTCTTTGACTAATCTATCCTTTCTTGCTTACAAATTTTTACTACTTTTATTACTTTCCTTACAAAAAATGACACAGCGCTTAAATTTTTTCAATGAGTAAAGCTTGAGGGATTTCTTGTTTTAATACAGAAAAGTTACCATTGTTCAAATTAAATATTTAAACAAACCTTGAACTGCCAGAGTGCTAGCGCCAGCAGATGGCTCTTGTATACCGTATACAAGTTTATCCTCAGGATATGTAAGTCCAGAGCTCTTCAAAGCTATAAGGTATTTTTCATGACTCTTCCTTGCACAAGCATTTTCTCCAAGACCTAATATTTAAAGTACATTTAAAAGTCAGAAAAAAAAAATATTCCATTCAAAACATAAATACAGCCACCTCAATAAATAATGTATACACATATAAAATAGATGACTATTCTTTTTTTTTTTTTTTTTAGATGACTATTCTAATTGGAGGGGAAACCCTAGAATGAATAATATAAAATAGCTATCAGACATTTCTGTGCTCATGTTTGGCATTAATTATGTACAGCATGTTTATGGCAAATAATGAAATCCAGTAAGCAGTTGAGCATCTTAAAGATGCCAGAGATTATATACAAAACACAGGGGGTTCAAAGATTGATAAAACATGATTCCTATCTTCAAGGAACTTTTATTGTACAGAAAGGCAGATAATATGGTTAAGTGACAAATCTGCAGCAGACTTCACCATTTGGTTTCACAATCTGTGCTCTTATAATACCATGCAACCAGACCCAAAGCAAAGTTTTTGGAAAGGCTTCCTAGGGAAAAAGAGTGGAATTTTCAAATATTATAACTGAGACTATTCTTAATTTCTGTTTTGCCAAGCATAAAATGTTTTTATAATGACACTGAAGTAATTAAAAGCATAACTTGTACAGAAGTATCACTTAAAACAAATTTATTCCAAAATTTTGAGAAGTTTAGGTTCTAGAATTAACAATCCTAGACATTTCATTTAGCATTTGATCATATTAATGCCAAGTTTGTCTTCTACTTTGATTCCTAATATATTATGGAGAATAGAAGAATAATAAAAGAAAAATACTGACATTTAAAAGTTCTTTAAAAGAAAAAATTATTTTCTGAAAGCCAAGTTACCATGTCATTTGCCACCTCTTAATCTGAGAAGCCTGGCGGGCTACTGTCTATAGGGTGACAAAGAGTCAAGACACAATTGAGTGACTAAGCAAACAGACACACACACACACACACACACACACACACACACACACACACACGGAGACTATACATCTTTAATTAAGGTTTCAATCTCTCTGATTATAAAAATATATAGTAAATGAGTTTGTTTAATATTTGCTGAGCTTTCCTCAATTTCCTCTCTCTGCTACTCTCAACACTTAGAATAGCTTTGTTTATTTAAATCTCTGCCCAATCTCTGGTCTAATTTAAAAAAAAACAAAAATGAAAATAAAACTTTCAGCACAGATTAGACACGAATACATCTATCCTTCAAGTCCAAAATTAAAAACAACCACAGTTTATAAAAAATAAAGGACTTCAAGGGTCCTACATAAGAAATGACTAAATATCTTCTGAATAATAAAAATCATGTGTTTATCTCGGTAACAATAAATGAAATTTTTGCAATACTTTTAATTAACAAAATATATTTCAGAGACTTCCCTAGTGGTCCGGTGGTTACGAATCCCTGCTTCCACTGCAGGGGGTGCAGGTTCACTCTCTGGTCATGGAACTAAGATTCCGCATCCCATGCAGTGTGGCCAAAAGCACACAAACTTTCCTTTAATTATTTCTTAATTAAGTTGAACATATTTTCCTTTAACTTCTTGAACATATATGTAATAGTTTTTTAATCTCTTTATCTACTAAATCCAACATCTAGGCCATTTCAAGGTCAATTTCTATTAGTGTCCTTTTTCTTAGTTACACTGCACAATTTCTTATTTTTTTGTATGTCTAACAGTTTTTATTGTATATTGGACATTCTGATGACACATTATCAAAGATTCTGGGTTCTGCTATCTTCCTTTGAAGAGTGTTAATTTTAATTCTGCAAGACTTACAGCTTGATCACATAGAATTTCTGAAGACTCAGTTTTAGTTTGTAAGGGGCAAATCTCTTACTATTATACAGTGGAAGTAACAAACAGATTCAACAGATTAGATCTGAGAGACAGAGTGCCTGAAGAACTATGGATGGAGGTTCGTGACACTGTACAGGAGGCAGCAATCAAGACCATCCCCAAGAAAAAGAAATGCAAAAAGGCAAAATGGTTGTCTGATGAGGCTTTACAAAGAGCTGATAAGAGAAGAGAAAGCCAAAGGAGAAAAGGAAAGATATACCCATTTGAATGCAGAGTTCCAAACAACAGCAAGGAGAGATAAGAAAGCCTTCCTCAGTGATCAATGCAAAGAAATAGAGGAAAACAATAGAATGGAAAAAAACTAGAGATCTCTTCAAGAAAATTAGAGATAACCTATGGAACATTTCATGCAAAGATGAGCACAATAAAGGACAGAAATGGCATGGACCTAACAGAAGCAGAAGATATTAAGAAGAGGTGGCAAGAATACACAGAAGAACTATACAAAAAAGATTTTCATGACCCAGATAACCACAATGGTGTGATCACTCCCCTAGAGCCAGACATCCTGGAATGTGAAGTCAAGTGGGCCTTAGGAAGCATCACTTTGAACAAAGCTAGTGGAGGTGATGGAATTCCAGTTGAGCTATTTCAAACCCTTAAAGATGATGCTGTGAAAGTGCTACACTCAGTATGCTAGCAAATTTGGAAAACTCAGCAGTGGCCACAGGACTGGAAAAGGTCAGTTTTCATTCCAATCCTTAAGAAAGGCAATGTCAAAGAATGCTCAAACTACTGCACAATTACACTCATCTCACACGCTAGCAAAGTAATGCTCAAAACTCGCAAAGCCAGGCTTCAACAGTACGTGAACCGAGAACTTCCAGATAGTCAAGCTGGATTTAGAAAAGGCAGAGGAACCAGAGATCAAATTGCCAAGATCATTAAAAAAGCAAAAGAGTTCCAGAAAAACATCTACTTTTGTTTTACTGATTACGCCAAAGCCTTTGGCTGTGTGGATCAAAACAAACTGTGGAAAATTCTTAAAGAGATGGGAATACCAGACCACCTTACTTGCCTCCTGAGAAATCTGCATGCAGGTCAAGAAGCAACAGTTAGAACTGGACATGGAACAACAGATTGGTTCCAAATCAGGAAACGAGTACGTCAAGGCTATATACTGTCATCCTGCTTATTTAACTTATATGCAGAGAATATCATGCAAAATGCCAGCCTGGATGAAGCACAAGCTGAAATCAAGATTGCCAGGAGAAATATCAATAACCTCAGATATGCAGATGAAACCACCCTTATGGCAGAAAGTGAAGAAGAACTAAAGAGCCTCTCAATGAAAGTGAAAGAGAAGAGAGTGGAAAAGTTGGCTTAAAGCTCAACATTCAGAAAACTAAGATCGTGGCATCCAGTCCCATCAATTCATGGCAAATAGATGGAGAAACAGTGGAAACAGTGACAGACTTTATTTTGGAGGGCTCCAAAATCACTGCAGATGGTGATTGCAGCCATGAAATTAAAAGATGCTTTGCTCCTTGGAAGAAAAGCTATGACCAACCTAGACAGTATATTAAAAAGCAGAGACATTACTTTACCAACAAAGGCCCATCTAGTCAAAGCTATGGTTCTTCCAGTAGTCATGTACGGAATGAGAGTTGGACTATAAAGAATACTGAGCACCGGAGAACTAATGCTTTTGAAATGTGGTGTTGGAGAAGATTCTTGAAAATCCCTTGGACTGCAAAAAGATCAAACCAGTCCATCCTAAAGGAAATCAGTCCTGAATATTTATTGGAAGAACTAATGTTGAAGTTGAAACTCCAATACATTGGCCACCTGATGAGAAGAACTGACTCACTGGAAAAGACTCTGATGCTGGGAAAGACTGAAGATAGGAGGAGAACGGGACGACAGAGGATGAGATGGTTGGATGGCAAAACCGAAGTGATGGACATGAGTTTGAGTAGGATCCAGGAGTTGGTGATGGACAGGGAAGCCTGAAGTGCTGCAGTCCATAGGGTCGCAAAGAATCGGACATGACTGAGTGACTAGACTGAACTGAACTGAAGGGGCAAATTTATGGAAAGCCCAAGATTCTTTGGGCTTCCCTCGTAGCTCAGATGGTAAAAAAATCTGCCTATAATGCAGGAGACCCGGGTTTGATCCCTGGGTTGAGAAGATTCTCTGGAGAAGGGAATGGCAACCCAATCCCTTTCTTTCCCAAGTATTCTTGCCTGGAAAATTCCATAGACAGAGTAGTCTGGCAGACTACAGTCCATGAGGTCGCAAAGAGTCGGACACAACAGAACAACTCACACTTTCACTTTCAAGATTCTTTAAAAGCCCTGTAAATTGGCAGGAATAATCTCCAAACTCTGTCAGGGTTCTAGGCTTCATTAAGACTGACCTGGAGTAGAACTTACTCTAAGGTATATGGCCTTCTGGTGTGTCAACTTGATGCCTAGCTTATTAATAAGGTCTCTCCAGTTCGGTTGAGCTGATACTCCAGTGTCTCCCAACACTGCCTAATTTCCATTATCTCTATTATATTTATCTTCACTATCTGCCATTAACCCCACAGCCCTCTTTAGTAAGTCTTAGGTAGTCTCATCCTGTATGTGTGTATCTCAGTTCTCAGCCAAGCACTTTCAGGTTCCTCATACATCTGACCCACAAATTCTTGCTATTCTGCACCAAAGATTCCACAGGCTCCAACTGCTTCAGCTGCCCTAAACTGTGACCTCTGCCCCCTTAACTCAGCTGGACCACCACACTCTGCTTCAATGCCAGCCCTCCCCGTTAGTCAGAAAGTTTTCCCCAGAGAGAGATTCAGAGAATTGTGAGGCCCACCTCTTGCTTTTTGTTTCTCTCAAAGGTTTACAGTCTTGTGTTTCCTGTTGTCTAATGTCTGAAAACAACTGCCTCACATTTTTTTTCCAGTTTTATGTTATGACATAAGGGCTAGCAATTTTTTGGTATGGAGGTTTTGTTAATGTCACCTCCCCTCACTAGACCATAAGTTTTGTAAGGGCAGGGATAGGAATATTTGGTTTACTATGTACCTTCCCCACCCAAGCTCTAATATATAGCCCAAAGCCAATCAGATGAGACTATCTATAAATAACATGTAATTAACAATACACATAAAAACTTCACCACTCTAAAGAAGGAAGATAAATTTCAATTTTCAAAACATGCTGTTCATAAAGAACATTATTTAAAAGCACAAAGAACATTATTTAAAATATTCATAAGATTTTAAAATAATTGATATATTTACCAAACGACAAATTTGAGCTAAGTTACCAAGATGTAAAAACTATTTTATATTACAGTACAAACATATTTAACAACTTTAAGTTTCATAATTTAAATTCTACATCACTATAAACTCCGGGGTTTTTCTACATCACTATAAAATCCCACACAAAAGTTTAGGGATACCAAACATGAAGACACAAGAATGATGGCTGTTATTGTTTGGAGAAAGGGAGGTAAAGTATAATTACAAATATGTCACACCAAACTTGGGAAGTCTGGGTTCTAGTCCCAACTCCAAAATCAGTTAATTGTGATGTCTTGAATTGGTCATTTAATTTTTCTGGGGTTCAGTTTCTTTATCCATAATATAAGAAGTATTCTCAATAACTTTTAGCTTTAGCATTCTACTAAAATAATCTACATTTTAAGTTTTAAAATACATAATTTTTCATTATTATAATAATGTAAGTAAATTTTAACTTTCTTCCCTTTGAAATTTTACTCACCAGAAGTCAGATCTTTGTAGTTTTGTTGGTTTGTTAAAACCTGAGTAAGAACAGATCGCATTGCTCCTCCCATTTTAGTTAGATCTTCTAAAAAGGAAATTTGAGGTTCCAAAAGCTGAAGGACTTTATTAAGGTCTTTCTCTGATGGAACATCAGCTGCTAAAAAAAAAAAAAAAAAAAAGCAATCAATTTTCTTTAAAATATTTTGCTAAGAATAATATTTTATTCCCTTAAAAACACAGTAACTCAGATAACAGCATTTTATAATCAAAAAGTTAATTTAAGAACTCTTCAGAAAGCAGGCACCTACTCAGCACCTAGCTAGGGCAGACTTGTTTAGGAATTCAGTCCTCTAAGAAAAGACTGATGGAGAAAAGAGATGACTTCATAAGGTACTAGATGTCCCAAGTAGCTCAGACAGTAGAGAATCTGTCTACAATGCAGGAGACATGGGTTCAATCCCTGGGTCAGGAAGATCCCCTAGAGAAGGAAATGGCAACCTACTCCAGTATTCTTGCCTAAAGAATTCCATGGAGAGAGGAGCCTGGTGGGCCACAGTCCATGGGGTCACAAAGAGTTAGAAATGACTAAGAGACTTTCTCACTCACTCACTCACTCACTCACAAAGTATTAATCACTTAATCTGTGTAAAATGCATTCAACTTAGGGTTCTATACTTAACAGATATATACATGTAATCAAAAGATCATCTCAAAATTAGATGAACAGAGTTCAAGAAAAAGTTAAGATTACTCTCTAAAACAAAACAAGACAGAAATCAAATATATTCAGATAGTATAAGAATATTAGGACAAAAATATGTCAGTTCTAAATTAAAATCTGTGTAGCAAATAACCCATCCTTTATCATATTCCAAAAATACAGACTCATGTTAGCTAAAGGTCAAAGCAACTAATTAGAAAAATATGAATGTTTTTACTAAAACAATTTTAAAATACCAGGCAAGATACGCTGGTAAGAGGGGAAGAGAAGAAATCTAGAAATCTAGCAACTTAAAAAGAATAGTTAAGAGGAAAAGAAAAAAAAGATGTCTTAGAAAAACTGAGGTCTAAAAGAAAGACATGAAGAGAGAGATTTAGAGCTTAATCATAACTGGTTAAAAGAAGAATGCATATAAGGGAGCTAACAGGGGGCTTCTGTGCCCAAAAAAGGAGATATCAAGTTCTTTAAACATTTATTGAGTATCTACTTTATGACCAGCACTGAGAAGCAAAACTAAGTAAGACGTAGTTCCTAACCCCAAGGAACCCTCAACCTAGTTAAAAGATAATCTGTGAATAAAATTCCAGATAACTCTGAGTCATGGAATCCAAGCCAAAAACCTTACTTTCTCAGTGGAAAACCATACTGTGTATTATTCTTCTTTCTGTTCTCCCCAATGACTTATTAGTAGAAATTTAATTAACATTTGTTTTTTATTTCCAGGGGCTCTAACACAGGCTCTGACAGAAAGGATGGTAGGGTGAAATGGAAAATAGAACTCCAGGTAACTGTCCAACCATGAAATTATCTCAGCTTCCATTATCTCACATTAGATGATTTCAAGTACTCTCTTTTATCTTTTTTTTTTCTCTTTAATTTCAAACAGTGATCTATACACAAATGAATGCAGTAGTTTACTTTTGCACAGACATAAGAAATTAATGCTGAGTACAAGCAGTAATACAGAGAGGAAAACTTCATGAACCTAAGTTCACAAAATTCATCTTAAAACAAAAAAAGTGCTTCCATTCATTCCTTTATGTTTTCGGGTAATGGTAACATAATTATCAAAGCTATGTACCCATGTCATCCACCTCTTGTAACTGTTAAGTGTCACCAAGGAAAATATAAATATAATATATACTCTTATATTAATTATTCTTTGATTAAACTAATGGTAAGCTTTAAGATTTGCATAATGTGATTTCTACCTATTATTTTTCTAAAATAGGACACTTGCAGCATAAAATGTGAATATCCAAAAAAATCTGTTAACTAACATATGTGAAATGAAATGGAAAGAAATTTCAATAACCCTGCTGGTCTCCAGTTCCTTCATTCCAAAGAGAAAGCAGTTTGGGACTAAATCAAAACAATATTCCTTTCTCTATTTTAATGCATACCAGAAGTATTTGACAAAAGACTGTATATTCTGCTTAAAATGTAGAAGTGAGGAACTATAAGCATTTGCTCACAATGCAAATAACATAATAGTTTTAGAAATGCTGACGATACCATAATTCTTCACACTTCTAGATGCAAGAGAGAAGATAAACATGTGTGCCATAGTTTCAAATTGGATTTAAGATTACTTACAGTATTAAATAATCTAAAAGCTCTAAAAGTAATGCAAATGGAGTCCTTTAAATGATAAAAATGCAAGTATCTCTAGAAAGGCAAAAGACATCATAAAAAGTTAATGTTTGGTTCATACCACTAATTGATACCTGTAATTCACAATGTCAGATTAAGAACTTTAATAAATGATATCTAAATCGAGACATTTAACTAAAGCATATTAATCAAGATTGTGACTACATCTTAAAAAGTAAGAATAATATTGGTAATTTGCATGTTTCTTTTCTCTTTTCAATACAATCAGGATGCTCACAGATATACATTCTACCAACAATATGGGAATAAGCAATTTGTTCCCTAAGTTGTTATATACAGAAGGGAATAAATATATATACCTCTACAAAAAAGGAGGAGGGAAAGAGATTGGTGAAATAGTTTATCTCCTAAAAATCTAAGTTAAAGTCAAACACTTTCAGGACTTCTTAATTCTGCTCTATCACAATATAATCACAAATTAAATCACTTCAATCCCATAAAATAATTATTTCCTCTTCTCCAGAAGGCCAAATAAGTTTGATCAGAGACATTTACAACCGAGCAAAAGAGATTGCCACATTCTGCCTACTACAAGGTATCTATGAAGTCATATAATTGATATTTAGTGTGCCTTTATTTAGTATATCATAGTTATCACATAAAAAACATTAAGCCAAAAAAAAAAGGTATCTGAAAAAATTCACCTCATTGTTAGTGCTAAACTTTATTAATTGAGAACTTAAAAAGAGTACTAACAAAAAGTGGATTAAACATACCTGGTTCATTATAGCCTTCTCTTAAATACTGAATAAGACAAAAAATAAATCTTGGAAGAACAAATTCAGACATCATCAGTAAGTCTTTGGGGACACAAGGAATATTTGAACTTGATTTAATTTGATGCCTTTTGCAAAACCTGTAATAGGAAAAAGAAAAAAAAATTAATGGTGCTGTCAAATCTGCTAAGAATATATTAATTCTATTTACAATATCCATAAAAAGAATGTGGGCCAATATCAAAAGGAACGTATTACTCTTTTTATGATTTTAAGGCACCAAGTTAAAAGAATATAGTTTTAACTGGTCTTTAAATAAAAATTGGCACTGAGGAAGATTTCTTCCTAATAAGACATCATACCAGTTACATTTCAACTAGAATACAAAAAGTAAATCTTGTTACTGACTTTATACATTTTAACTGCAATTTATTAGTTTCAAGGATTAATTTATTACTTTCACTCTTTATAAATCATTAAATACAAACTGATTATTTCCCAAACTTGGGAATTATAAACTTGGAATTATTTTAAAAACTTGCATTTTTCATTCCTTAACTATTTTGAACTTATTGCATTAATGAGTAGATAAGTGATACAAATACTTAAAGTTTATTTGAAAAGTATATACACTTAAGTATGCACATTTCTTCTGATCTTATACTAATTTTAAAGTATGACTGGTATATTTGAGCAAAACTGAAGTAAACTATATTTATAATCTGGGTAGTCATAAATAAGCTATTTTGTGACCAAACACAAAATAAACACACTAAACATAAAACATACCTAGAAAGAAACTTATTACAACAGATGGAGAAACTATTTTAGCTGAAAAACATAAAAAATCTGAACAGAGAAAAACCACATTCCCTTAAAAAAAAAAAAAGTCTCTCCCACCAAACGCAATGACATTAGATTTAAATTTCAATGGGACTAATCACAAACTAATTCTAAAGTTCAAATGGAAAATCATATGTGTGAAAGAAAATAAGTAAAACGTCTTACAAAATGATTAATGACAGTGACCTACACTTTAAAACATAGGACAAATCCAATATAATTTAAAATATGTGTAATGTCTCTATATTGACCCATATGAGAAAAGAATCAAAAAGAGTGGATATATGCATATATATATAACTGATTCACTTTGCTGTTAACTATACTCCAATAAAAGAATTTTTTAATAAAAACAAAATAAAATCTGTGATATTATGTTATCAATAAACCACAATGGATTCCAGAAACAGACTATGTAATGCCTAAGTCAATTAATGTGGGGGGGTAGAAGATTTTCAATAAATTGCTAAAGGACTAATTGATTACACGCAGGAAATAAATTTGATCCTTATCCTATACCATATACAAACTATATTCCACATAGATGAAAAATCAAGCAGGAAAAAATTTACCAGAAAGAAAATAAACTATTACTTATATTATCTCAAAGAACAAAAGTCAAAGTAAGATTTAAAAACAAAAGTCATAGAAGAAAGATAAAAATTGGCTACACAAATTAAAAGTTTCTATGCAGAAAACAATTACAAACTGGAAAAAACATTTATAACATATACAAGATTAATATCTATGATCTTTAAACTCTTGAAAAATGGGTTAAAAAGAAAGTAATTCATAAAAAAATCATCCAAGGTCATGGGCAATTCACAAAACTGAATGACCAACAAACATATGAAAAGATGTTCAAGTTCTGCAGTAATCAAATGAATTAAGTTTATTAAAACAAAAAATGAGCAATTAGAAAATCTCCATTTTGTGATACCTATAAAATAACTGACCCATGGAATGGAGTCATTAAAGAAAGGCTTAAAGAAAAATTTACCACTTAGAGAACAGACTGTTACATCCATATCAATCTTAGTATCACCACAGGAGAGGAAAAAAAAAATCAGATGCTGTGATGCTTCTGAAGTACACAGTGCCATTTACAAAGAGTTTTTACCAAACAAGTTGAACCTAAATGACACTAGAGCTAAGTAGTGAAGTCTCTAGAGCTAAGAGATAAAGAAATAAGTTAAATGACACCGTAAGAAAGCAAATAGAAAAATCATGAAAGTAGAACATTATATAGGACAACTGACTCCACTGCAACTGATCACAGCAACCTGTCAGTGGCTGAGAGGAAAAGGAGGTAGAAGGAGCACCAGTTAAAGAGCTTGAAAGGCCCAGTAGCCAAATGTAACATGTGAACGGATTCTAACCTAAACCAACTTGAAAAAGGCATTTTTTAGAAAACAGAAGTCCAATTAAGAACTGAGTACTAGTTTGTTAAACAATTTTATTAGGTAACATAAATGGCATTGTGGTTATGTAAGTAAATGTTGATGGATATTTAACAGTAATAAGGAATTAACTTTGTTTAGGTATGACAACAGCATTGTGGTTATCACTGAATAGAACAGTCCTATCTTTTACATACCTCTATATAAATGTTTATGAATAAAATGCTACAATGTATGAGATTAGCTTCAAAATAATTTGATTGTGTAAAGGAAAATAAGTAGGAGTATACAAAGCCCAGCTTGAGCTGTTAACTGTAGAAACTGGGAGACTGATAAGGGGTTTTGTTATATTATACTTATTAAGCAGAATGTGGGCCAGTGTCAAAGCCAATAAAGTACCACCACTTTCAGATTTTTAAGACATCAAGAAAAAAGAATGTAGTTTTAATTGGTCCTTAACAAAACATCACCAAAGGAGTTTTTTCCTAATAAAATATTGTTATCAATTAAGTGACACTCACTGCTTTTAGACCTGTATGAAATTTTCTCCACTAAAAGGCTAAAAAAATTTTTTAAGAAAGAAAATGCATTTTTTAAAAGATGAATACTGAAGCATACTGGGGGGTGATCAAATATGTTTGGGATTTGTTTCAAAACACTTTGGCAAAACAGAAAAAAGGCAAAGGAGGCAAACGAGTCAAAAATCTTGATAAACATTGAGTCCAATGATGGGTTGCTGCTGCTGCTGCTGCTAAGTCGCTTCAGTCGTGTCCGACTCTGTGCCACCCCATAAACAGCAGCCCATCAGGCTCCTCCGTCCCTGGGATTCTCCAGGCAAGAACACTGGAGTGGGGTGCCATTGCCTTCTCCAATGATGGGTTATGGAGGTTCAAAGTTCTATCTTTAACTTTGTGTATGGTTGAAATTTTTGATAACATAAAAATGTTTTTTCATCTTGCAGATTAGGGAAAATTCACTTTATTAACTCGTTGGAAAGCATGTTCAGAAATTTGTTATCATACACGTGGAAGGGTAAATAGATCCAGTTTTGGATGACATTTTAACAATAGAAGGCAATGGCATCCCACTCCAGTACTCTTGCCTGGAAAATCCCATGGACAGAAGAGCCTGGAAGGCTGCAGTCCATGGGGTCGTTGAGGGACAGACACGACTGAGCAACTTCACTTTCACTTTTCACTTTCATGCACTGGAGAAGGAAATGGCAACCCACTCCAGTGTTCTTGCCTGGAGAATCCCAGGGACCGGGGAGCCTGGTGGGCTGCCGTCTATGGGGTCGCACAGAGTCAGACACGACTGAAGTGACTTAGCAATAGCAATAGCAATTAATACTTGAGGCTTCCCTGGTGGCTCAGACGGTAAAGAATCTGCCTGCAATGCAGGAGACCTGGGTTCAAGCCCTGGGTTGGGATGGTCCCCTGGAGGAGAGCATGTCAACCCACTCCAGTAATCTTGCCTGGAGAATCCCATGGACAGAGGAGACTGGCAAACTACATTCTATGGGTGGCAAAGAGACACAAATGAGCAACAAATGAGTAACAAATAAGCACAGCACAGCATTAACACTTTAGGTATTCATAACTTTAGCTGAGCATCTCTCTTTCTTGTAATTAGATAGAAATAATTCTAAATTTGCAAAAATATATCTACAGATATATTCACTGTACCACAGTTTGCAATGCAAAAAAGTTAGGAATTACTCATGTAATAGAATAAAGATTAACCAAAATTTTGTAGATCAATAAAAAACACTGAATTTGTTATAAAGAATGAGGCAGATCAACAAGTACTGAAGTGGAATTATATCTAAAATAAGTGAGAAAAGAATTGCATACCATACATATATATGTACATATATATATAATAACCTCTTTTATAAATAAAATTTTGGAAAAAGAAGAGAAAAGAAAATGACATCTGTAGGAAGAAAAATACTTAGAGAAATGTACACCAAACTTGGTAGAAATTAACTGAAAATGGGATACAGCATACTTTTACTGTCTACATTAATTGTACCTACAATGTTTAAATTCTGTAAGATAAATATATGTATAACTGTATAATCAAAAGGAAAAAACCTACCCCGAAAATGAACAATAAGTTATGTCATTCATTTGGCTTTAGTTCCACAATTTGAACATTCATTCTTAACCTTTTTTGGCTAATAGACCCTTTTCAGAATCTAATGAAAGTTATAACTCTTTCTTAAGAAAAAAAATACACAAACATACAAAAATAAAACAGAGTGTTCACATACTACTTAAGTTTATCTACCCTTAAAGCAGAGCTTAAAAACATCAGGCCAACAGATTATAGTGTAGAGACAGGTAGACTACCTCAGTCCTCACACAGATAGGTAGGCAGGGTCTGAACAGCCTCCTCAGCTGCTTTTGTTTCCCATCCAAATATCATTTCCATATTTATCATAGAATGAAAAAAGTTGGAAAAAAAAAATTAAGTTACACCCTAAGGGCTTCCCTGGTAGCACAGCTGGTAAAGAATCCTCCTGCAATATGGAAGACCTGGGTTCAATCCCTGGGTTGGGAAGATCCCTGGAGAAGGGAATGGCTACTTGGTCCAGTACTCTGGCCTGGAGAATTTCATGGACCGGATAGTCCATGGGGTCGCAGAGTCAGACAGGGCTGAGCAACTTTCACTTTTCACTTTCACTGTTCATTACACCTAAAAGTCTAAATCTTTATTTAAAGGGAAATAGGAACTTAAGATGGGGAAAGCAATGGCACCCCACTCCAGTACTCTTGCCTGGAAAATCCCATGGATGGAGGAGCCTGGTAGGCTGCAGTCCATGGGGTCGCTAAGGGTCAGACACGACTGAGCAACTTCACTTTCACTTTTCACTTTCATCCATTGGAGAAGGAAATGGAAACCCACTCCAGTGTTCTTGCCTGGAGAATCCCAGGGACAGAGCAGCCTGGTGGGCTGCCGTCTATGGGGTCGCACGGAGTCGGACACGACTTAAGTGACTTAGCAGCAGCAGGAACTTAAGAACTTCTTTCAGATGGGGTACATAAAATCTAAGTAAAATCAAAGAAACTTAAAATTCTCCCCTAAACCTAATATAATTTAACTGAAGTGCTTATAAGCATGAATGTAGAAACAGAAAGCTTTCTGTTTACAAAAGAAAGTAATTCAAAAGAGCTACTGAACAGACAGTGAAGAACACTTCAGTTCAGTTCAGTCCCTCAGTCGTGTCCGACTCTTTGCGAACCCATGAATCGCAGCACGCCAGGCCTCCCTGTACATCACCAACTCCAAGAGTTCCCCCAAACCCATGTCCATTGAGTCGGTAATGCCAGCCAACCATCTCATCCTCTGTCGTCCCCTTCTCCTCCTGCCCCCAATCCCTCCCAGCATCAGGGTCTTTTCAAATGAGTCAGCTCTTTGCATCTGGTGGCCCAAGAATTGCAGTTTCAGCTTCAACATCAGTCCTTCCAAAGAATACCCAGGACTGATCTCCTTTAGAATGGACTGGTTGGATCTCCTTGCAGTCCAACGGACTCTCAAGAGTCTTCTCCAACACCACAGCTCAAAAGCATCAATTCTTTGGCGCTCAGCTTTCTTCACAGTCCAACTCTCACATCCATACATGACCACTGGAAAAACCACAGCCTTGACTGGATGGACCCTTGTTGGCAAAGTAATGTCTCTGCTTTTTAATATGCTGTCTAGGTTGGCCATAACTTTCCTTCCAAGGAGTAAGCATCTTTTAATTTCATTGCTACAATCACCATCTGCAGTGATTTTGGAGCCCAGGAAAATAAAGTCAGCCACTGTTTCCACTGTTTCCCCATCTATCTGCTATGAAGTTATGGGACCAGATGCCATGATCTTCGTTTTCTGAATGTTGAGCTTTAAGCCAACTTTTTCACTTTCCTCTTTCACTTTCATCAAGAGGCTCTTTAGTTCTTCTTCGCTTTCTGCCATAAGGGTGGTGTCATCTATGTATCTGAGGTTATTGATATTTCTCCCGGCAATCTTGATTCCAGCTTGTGCTTCTTCCAGCCCAATGTTTCTCATGATGCACTCTGCATAGAAGTTAAATAAGCAAGGTGACAATATACAGCCTTGACGTACTCCTTTTCCTATTTGGAACCAGTCTGTTGTTCCATGTCCAGTTCTAACTGTTGCTTCCTGACCTGCATACAGGTTTCTCAAGAGGCAGGTCAGGTCAGTGTCAATTGAGGAATAACATTTCAACCTGGAACAAAGGTGAAGGAACAGCAAGAATGGTCTAAGCAACTTGGAAACTGAGGTTACAAAAATAACTATAAGATACTATGAGTGTGTGCTAAGTCACTTCAGTCGTGTCCGACTTTGCAACCCCATGGACTGTAGCCCACCAGGCTCCTCTGTCCACGGAATTCTCCAGGCAAGAATACTGGAGTGGGTTGCCATTTCCTTCTCCAATAAGAAACTATGAGATTGACAAACAAAACTGGTTTTTGCATTTTAGTCTGAGAAATAATATGGGGAACTAAAGCATCTTACATATTACACAGCAAGTGCTCAATAAAGGTTTGGTGAAACAAAGATTTAATCTAATAGTAGAATTCCAAAAATGATTTCAAGGGCATCCAATTAAAGAAAAAACAGAATTCATTTAATAATTCCAGTTTTCAAACATCTTTTTAAGAACCACTATATGCCTGGCACTTACGCCTTAGGAATAGAGGCCTTGCTCTCATGCAGCTAACTTTCTTTCGAGGGGAGAAGCGGGTTGAGGCAGAGGATAGAAAAACAAATTAATATGAAAAATAAGCTCTACAAAATAATACCACAGCCTGATTTATAGAACGGATCCATTAGGCACCTTTAAATTGGGTTTGTCAGGGAAGGCCTTTCTGAAGACTTGACATCTGGGCTACAGACCAAATGAAACGAAGGAGCTAGGCTAGGCATACAAAGCTCTGTGGGTTGGGCGTATTGTCAAGAGGTATGACAAATGAGACTACATACAATCAGGTTCTAAAGATCTCTCCCCAGGTGAATAGAAAGAGGGCTCTTAGACAATCGGTATGGCTCCAAAGGAAAAATGGCAGGAAGTAATGTGTTTGCATTTGCAATTCACAGGTCACAGATTTTTTTCTTCAAGGAACCCAACAGTTCTGAATGAGTAAAAAGGTTAAATATTTCTTAGTGAAGCAGGATGTTATGGCAATAAATAGGATAGTCAAATAGAACTGTGGAAACAGTTGATAAAATAGCATCTCCAAATTTTATTTTACCTCAACTTCTTAAAAAATCTTCATTGAACTGACAGAAAATTGCCCAAAAGCAAAGTGTTCAGCTCAATGAAGTATCACAAACTGAACACATCCATGCTAGCAGCAATCAGATCAAGCAACAAAATATTATCAGCATCCCAGAAACCCTCCGTCTGATTCCCCTAATACCAAATTTAAATGACTGAAAACAGAGTTCCTATACACTGAAAAAAAGAGAGGGGGCAGAACAGGACAAGAGGGAAAGGGATAGGATGGCAAGAAAGGAAAAGGACCAGAGGATTTTGGTCATCCATTTGCAAATTACTAAGATTTGGCTGGGGGGAAGAAGGCCAAGGAGAAGCCAGCTCAAATAACTCAACCACATATTTCAAAAATTAGAAAAGCATCTGAGATAAGCTCCCTAAAAATTAGACTGTGGCATGTACATTACGTTCCTAACTCAGCACAAATCACATACAAAGAATAATTTCACATATAATCTAAGGTAATTCATAGAGAGGGCTTTCTTGGTAGCTCAGTGGTAAAGAATCCGCCTGACAATGCAGGAGATGTCCGGGCTGAATTCCTGGACCGGGAATATCTCCTAGAGAAGGAGGGAATATCTCCTAGAGAAGGAAACAGCAACCCACTCCAGTATTCTTGCCTGGAAAATCACAGAGACAGAGTAGCCTGGCAGGCTACAATAAATGGGGTCACAAAATAGAGACACGACTTAGCAACTAAACTTAGCAACTAAACAATGACAATTTATACAGATCCCTAGAAAGACATGCATCCCAAATTAAAAGCCCCTGAAATAATCTCTTCACTTTACAGATAGGGAAATAACAGAAACACTAAATGACCTATCTAATAAAACTGCTAAAAGATTCCTGAAGATCACAAAAGTCATATCATAAAGATATATATGGTATGCAACAAATCTACATACATAATATGACCTCAGTAAAAATATCAATAAAGAATAAACAAGGTGATTCTAAAGTTCCAATGGAAAATTAAAAGCGAAGAATCTTCTGTAAAACAAATGTAATGAGAGTAGAGTAGTTTTATCAGGTACTAATTTATTTTAAGGTTAGAATAATCAAAACAGTGTTGCTGTCCAGCCTTTAGGCAGTTTACATTCTAGAGAGTAGACATTAATGATAAATGCAATTAAGTAAACTATAAAATAAACAAAGAGAGAGTTGGGACAGAAATTCACCTATATGCGTTCGTATCTTGTATCTCTATATTTCTACATCTTTCACAGGCGTGGCTTCAGTAAAGAACAGATTAACCTCATGTCTAAAACTGTTATATTACATGAATAGTTAAGAAATAAAAGGAAACATTTTAAATTCCATCTAGATAGGTTTAATATTATTTACTGGGGCCTAAAGTACTAAAAAAGCAAAAGATTAATGAAAATTATAAGTTCTAATTGGGAAAGAAATACATCAAGGTTGTATATTGTCACCCTGCTTATTTAATTTATAAATAAGCAGAGTACATCATATGAAATGCTTGGCTGGATGAAGCATAAGCCAGAATCAAGATTACTGGTATCAGTAAAGCAATTATCCTTCAATAAAAAATAAACTTTAAAAAATTAAAAATTAAATTAAAAAAAAAAATTATCGGGAAAAATATCAATAACCTCAGATATGCAGATGACACCACCCTTATGGCAGAAAGCAAAGAAGAACTAAAGAGCCTCTTGATGAAAGTGAAAGAGGAGAGTGAAAAAGTTGACTTAAAGCTCAACATTCAGAAAACTAAGATCATGGCATCTGGTCCCATAACTTCACGGCAAATAGATGGGGAAACAATGGAAAACAGTGAGAGACTTTATTTTGTTGGACTCCATTGTGGACAGTGACTGAAGGCATGCAACTAAAAGACACTCCTTTAAAGAAAAGTTATGACCAACCTAGACAGCTATTAAAAAGCAGAGACATTACTTTGCCAACAAAGGTCCATCTAGTCAAGGCTATGGTTTTTCGGGGAGTCATGTACAGATGTGAGAGCTGGACAATAAAAAACGCTGAGCACCAAAGAATTGATGCTAGAGAAGACTCTTGACAGCCCCTTGTACTGAAAGGAGATCAAATCAGTCAATCCTAAACGAAATCAACCCTAAATATTCATTGGAAGGACTGATGCAAGCTGAAGCTCCAATACTCTGGCCACCTGATGTGAAGAGCTGACTCAGTGGAAAAGACCCTGAGACTGGGAAAGAGTGAAGGCAGGAGGAGAAGGGGACGACAGAGGATGAGATGGTTGGATGGCATCACCGACTCAATGGACATGAGTTTGAACAAGCTCCAGGAGATAGTGAAGGACAGGGAAGCCTGGCATGCTGCATTCCATGGGGTCACAGAATCGGACAGGACTGAGTGCCTGAGCAACAAAAAAGTTCTAATTTACTTAAAGAAGGCATATAAGATTAGAAGATTTGAAGGTAAAATTAAAGATGTACACATATTTAACTTTTAAGATAGCAAATAAATTATAAATTGAATGCCTGAAGGCAGAAAGAAAACAATGCAGCACTGGCACATGAAAAGATATTATCAATGGGCATATTAATTACTGTGACTCCCAAAATGGATCAAATATGCTGCTGCTGCTAAGTTGCTTCAATCGTGTCCAACTCTGTGCGACCCCATAGACAGCAGCCCACCAGGCTCTCCCGTCCCTGGGATTCTCCAGGCAAGAACACTGGAGTGGGTTGCCATTTCCTTCTCCAATGCATGAAAGTGAAAAGTGAAAGTGAAGTCGCTCAGTCGTGTCCGACCCTCAGCAACCCCATGTACTGCAGCCTACCAGGCTCCTCCGTCCATGGGATTTTCCAGGCAAGAGTACTGGAGTGGGTTGCCACTGCCTTCTCCGGAATCAAATATATGTGGAATTTAATTCATGACATAGGTAGATTTCAAATCTATGAGAAAAACTTGGCTCACTCAGAGAAATGGTATTGAGATAATTGAATAACCAGACAGTTTAGGGGCAGGAAACAGCATCTCCTAAAATCTTACACCATGATAATAAATAAGACCCATATCAAACTTCTACAGATGAAAAATAACGTTAGTAGCAAAGAAATACACCTGATGGGATAATAGTATATTAGACACTAGAAAGAGAAGATTAATAATTTACTGGCAAAGCAATAAGAAATTATGCAAAATAATTCATGAAGACTGAGAAAAAAGAGCATCTCAGTGAGGAGTGGGATTAAAAACAAGCAATATTGCCTTACACTGGAATCCCAAAAAGAGGAGAAAGAGAAACAGAACAAATATGTGAAGAATGGTCAAATTTTTTCCAAATGTATTGAAAATCATAATATTACAGATCTAAGAACTCACAAAGCAACCAGTATATAAAAGCAGACTTTTCATCAGAAATCACAGAATCTAGAACACAATGGACAAACACATTTAAAGTGCTAAAACAAAATAGCCCTGCAAATCCAGAATTCTTAACATAAAATAACTTTCAAAACTTAGAAATAAAAACTTTTCAGACAAAGTCTAGGAGAATTCATTGTCATTATAAAATTAATTAAATTTTACAAGCAGTCCTATGATAAGCCCATATTTTGAAAAACTTACCCTCCCATCAACAGGCATGTGAGTGACTCATCTTGGAAGTAGACCCTTCAGTCCCAAGAAGCCTTCAGAAGACTATAACCCTAGTCACAATCTTAACTACAACCTCTTGAGAGATACTATACATACAATGCCATAACCACACACCTAGGCCACTTCAGAATCCTCAGTACACAAAAAGTATAAGATAATAAATGTTTGTCATTTTAAACTGCTCAGTTTATAAGTGATTTGTTACAGAGCAGTAGATAACTATTAAAATACTATCAATCAATTACACCTAACAGAACACTACACCCTACAGCAGCTGGACATTCATCTCACCGCTCATAAAATGTGTCTCAAAAATTTCTTTTTAGATTTTTAAGAAGCAAATGGATATTATTAACTCACAGAATTATATAACCAACTTCAGTTCAGTTCAGGCACTCAGTCGTGTCCGACTCTTTGCGACCCCATAGACTGCAGCACACCAGGCTTCCCTGTCCTTCACCAACTCCCAGAACTTGCTCAACTCATGTCCGTTGAGTCGGTGATACCATCCAACCATTTCATCCTCTGTTGTCCCCTTTTCCTCCTGCCTTCAATCTTTCCCAGCATCAGAGTCTTTTCCAATGAGTCGGCTGCTTGCAACAGGTGGTCCAAGTACTGGAGTTTCAGCTTCAGCACCAGTCCTTTCAATGAATATTCAGGACTGATTTCCTTTAGGATTGTCTGACTTAATCTCCTTGCAGTCCAAGGGACTCTCAAGAGTCTTCTCCAATACCACAGTTCAAAAGCATCAATTCTTCAGTGCTCAGCGTTCTTTGAGGTTTAACTCTCATATTTATATATGAATGACTACTGGAAAAACCATAGCTTTGACTAAACGGACCTTTCTCGGCAAAGTAATGTCTCTGCTTTTTAATATGCTGTCTAAGTTGGTCATAACTTTTCTTCCAAGGAGCAAGTGTCTTTTAATTTCATGCCTTCAGTCACTGTCCACAGTGATTTTGGAGCCCAAGGATATAAAGTCTCCCACTGTTTCCACTGCTTCCCCATCTATTTGCCAAGAAGTGATGGGACTGGATGCCATGATCTTACTTTTTTGAATGTTGAGTTTTAAGCCAGTCTTTTCACTCTCCTCTTTCACTTTCATCAAGACACTTTTTAGTTCTTCTTTGCTTTCTGCCATAAGGGTGGTTTCATCTGCATATCTGAGGTTATTGATATTTCTCCCGGCAGTCTTGATTCCAGCTTATGCTTCATCCAGCCCAGCATTTCTCATGATGTACTCTGCATAGAAGTTAAATAAACAGGGTGACAATAGACAGCCCTGACGTACTCCTTTCCCAATTTGGAACCAGTCCATTGTTCCATGTCCGGTTCTAACTGTTGTTTCTTGACTTATATACAGATTTTTCAGGAGGCAGGTAAGGTGGTCTGGTATCCCCATCTCTTTCAGAATTTTCCAGTTTGTTGTGATCCACACAGTCAAAGGCTTTGGCATAGTCAATAAAGCAGAAATAGATGTTTTTCTGGAACTCTCTTGCTTTTCCTATGATCCAACAGATCCCAGAAACCAACTTAAACATCAGATAGTATTTTTAAATAATCATGTATATTTATCAACATATACATTGACTACATTGCACAGAATTAGCACAAGACATATATTTCTAATGCATATACCCACTCTCCATGCCCCTTCTGTTATGAACTGAAATGAGGTCACCTAACATTCATACATTGAAGGCTTAATTTCCAGTGTGACTGTATTTGGAAATAGGACCTTTGGCTAGGTAATTAAAGTTAAATGAAGTCACAGGGTGGGGCCCTAGTCCAATAAGACTGGTGTCCTTATAAGAAGAAAAAGAGACACCAGTAATACAGGTACACAGAAGAAAAACCATATGAAGACACAGAGAGAAAGCGGGCATCTGCAAGCCAAAGAGAGAGGCTTCAGGTGAAATCAAACCCAAACCTGCCAGCATCTTGATCCAGCCTCAAGAAATAAATTTCTGTTATCTAAGCCCCCTAGTCTGTGGTAACATGTTACAGCAGTGAGACTACTACACACCCTCATTAAGACATGATTCCCTGAACACACGATGGAGCCAGGCTTACTGCCAGCACTGAAATTAGTCCAGACCAAAGACTCATGGCAATACTGACAAGCAGAAAATATCAAAAAAGAATATATGGGTCCTACCAACTATGTGGAATTGAAGCATTTTAAACTTATACCATGTAAAGTATGCTCTCGGGCCACACATTAAACTAGAAATCAGTAACAGACATATCTAAAAAAGTCCCCCAAATCTGGAAATTAAATAACACACCTGTAAATAACACATGGACCAAAAAAGAAATAAAACTACACTGGGACAATTTTTTCAAACTTATAGTATTTGCAAAGACCAAATATTTGATAATATACTGCCCTGGTCAGGTGGTAAAGCGACAGACATCCTCACTGTACTGTTGGGAAAGGTGTGAAGTAACACACCAAATATGAGGACTATTAAAGGTATAAACACACAACCATTTGACCCAGTAATCCACAGGTTAGAATCAGGACAGTCTAATTTCTAATCTGGAGCTCTTATCCACCATACCTGTGAAGACATTTTCTCAAACCACAGTTAAAAGAAAGAATTCTCATATGCTGTCCAAGTAAAAGAGATAAACTGGAAGATGTAAGCCAGCCAAAATAATAAAATATTGTAATTCCCTTAGCTTTCAATGGTTTTAAGAAACAAAGAGAATATCAAAAGCAGGGCTAATTCAAAAAGTCTGATCCAACAGTAAGTCTAGACTGGCAACTGGCCAGGGAGCACAGCCTTGGGACCCACTTAATCAGGGGTGATTAACAATCCAGCCTGTGACCCTACCTAATCAGTGACCAAACAGTTGCACCTTCCAGCCAGGGAACAGTCTGCGACCCTGCCTAACTAGAAGCAATTATGGAGCCCAGACAGTGATCCTGCTAGACCGTGAATCCCAGCCAGTAGCCCCACCCACCCAGGGAGCCTAGCTAGTAAATTCATCCAACCACAGGACCGAGCCAGCAGGCCCCTCCCAACCTCAAAGTAAGGACTGCGGTCCTACCTCACTAGACATGCTGAAAGCAAATGCTGCCTGCTAGTATACACTACCAATCGGCCCATCCAGAATCCCAAACTGGGTTGACTAGAGGCGGAGACCACCTCCTCAAATGCACAGATGCCAACACAAGGACAGAAGGATCACGAAGAAATCAAATAAATCTGATACCACTGAAGGAAATTAATAAAGCTCCAATAATGGACCCTGAAGAAACGGAGATCTATGAACTGAATGATAAGAAATTCAAAATAATACTCTTAAAGAAGTTTTGTGAACTATAGAAAATACAAATAAACAATTACGTGAAAACAGAGGAGAAATACATGAATAAAATGAGTTCAAAAAGATACGGAAGGCATCCCTGTGGACCAAACGTAAAGAATCTACCTGCAGGGGTCATGGGTTCAATCCCTGGTCCAGGAAGATCCCACATGCCACAGGACAACTAAGCCTGTGCACCACAACTACTGAGCCAGCATGCAGGAGCCCATGAGCCACAACTACTGAAGCCCACATGCCCAGAGCCCACGTTCCGCCACAAGAGAAGCCATGGCAATGAGGAGCCGGTGCACCCCAAGAAAGAGTAGCCCCTACTCACTACAACTAGAGAAAGTCTGTGCACAACAAACTCAGGGCAACCAAAAATAAAAAGAAAGAAAGAAAGAACTCTTAAAAAAAAAAAGATATGGAAACCATAACTGATGGTCCAATGGTGAAGAATCTTCTTTGCAATGCAGATAACATAAGTTTGATCCCTGGTCCAGAAACCAAGATCCCACATGCCACAGAGCAACTAAGCCTGTGTGCTATAACTACTAAACCCACATTCTCCACTGCCCATGCCCCACAGACAGAGAGCCCACACATGTGACACCTACTGAGCCCACGTGCCACAACTACAGAGTCTGTGTGCTGCAATGAAAGATCCTGCATGATGCAACGAAGATCCCATGTGCTGCAACTAACACCTGACACAACCAAATAAATAAACACATGGAAACCACTTTTTAAAATAAACAGAAATCCTAGAGCTGAACAATATGACTGAACTAAAAAAAATTAAGACAAAACTTCAACAGAAGACTTCAATGAAGCAAAAGAAATCAGTGAACTTGAAGAAAAGTCACCTGAAATTACCCAGTCAGAAGTGCAAAAAGAAATGAGAACTAATGAAGAAAGTCAAAAGGAGGAATGGGACAACATTCAAAGAACAAATATGTGGATTATGGGAATCACAAAAAGAGAGAGAGAAGGGGATCAAAAGTTTAAAGATACAATGGCTGAAAACTTTCCAAGCTGGGGAAATAGATGGACATTCAGATTCATGAGACCCTAAAGCTCCTAAATAGGTTAAGCCCAAAAAGGGCTACATTGAGACACATTATAATTAAGGTACCCAAAGACAAAGAGAGAAATCTGAAAGCTGCAACAGAAAAGTGAATCATCACATAAAGGAGTTCCCATTTCTGCAAGGGGATTTCTCAACAGAAATCTCACAAGCCAGGAAAAAGTAGAGTGAGATATTCAAAATACTGAGAGAAAAAACTGCCAACCAAGAAACTATGCCCAGCAAAACTGCCTTCAGAATTTAAAGAGAGATAAAGATATTCCCAAACACACAGACAAAACCTGAAGGAGATCATCAGTAGATGTAACTTACAAAAAAAATGCTAAAAGGAATTCTTAAACTGGAATGAAAAGATGCTAATAACCTAAAAAACCTATAAATGTGTAAAATTCACCAGTTAAGGTAAATATATAGTCAAAGTCATATTCTCTAATATTGCAAAAGTGGTGTGTAAATCACTTTCAACTCATATGAAAGTTCAAAAAATGAGTGGATTAAAAATAACCATAATTTTAGTAACTGTTAACCAGATGGAAAATATCAAAATCAGATTGATTATATTCTTTGCAGGGAAGATCTATATAGTCAGCAAAAACAAGACCTGGAGCTGACTGTGGCTCAGATCATAAGCTCCTTATTGCAAACTTCAGGCTTAAATTGAAGAAAGTAGAGAAAACCACTAGATCATTCGGGTATGATCTAAATTGAATCCCTTATGATTATACAGAGGAGGTTATGAATAGATTCAAGGGATTAGATCTGGTAAACAGAGTGCCTGAATAACTATGGATGCAGGTTTGTAACACTGTACAGGAGGCAGTGACCAAAACTATCCCAAAGAAAAAGACATGCAAGAAGGCAAAACGGTTGTCTGAGGAGGCTTTACACATAGCTGAGAATAGAAGAGAAGAAAAAGGCAAGGAAAAAAGAGAAAGATATGCCCAACTGAATGCAGAGTTCCAGAGAATAGAAAGGAGAGATAAGAAAGCATTAAGTGAACAAGACAAAGAAATAGAGGAAAACAATAAAATGAGAAAGACAAGATCTCTTCAAGTAAACTGGAGATACCAAGGAACATTTCAAGCAAAGACGAGCACAACGAAGGACAGAAATGGTAAGGACCTAACAAAAGCAGAAGAGATTAAGATTCTCTTACCAAATTCTACCAAACAGTTAAAGAAGAATTAATATCAATCCTTCTCAAATTCTTACAAGTATTTAAGGAAAGAATGCTTCCAAATTCATTTTATGAGGCATTACCCTAATAGCAATGCAAAAATTCTCAAAAAAATGCTAGCAAACCAAGTTCAACAGTACACCACAAGATTAGACACCAGAATCAAGTGAGATTTATCCTTGGGATGTACGGATGATTCAATATACACAAAACAGTCAATGTGATATACCACATTAACAAATGAAGGATTAAATTCATGATAATCTCAACAGATGCAAAAACAGCGTCTGACGAAATTCAGTAAACATTGATAAAAGTTCTCAACAAACTGGGTACAGTTGGAATGCACCTCAACATAAATAAGGCCATAAATGACAAGTCCAGAAACATAATATTGAATAGTGAAAAGCTGAAAGTTCCTCCTCTGAGACCAAGAACAAGAATACTCAGTCTCATTACTTCTATTCAACATAGCACTGGAAGTCTTAACGAGAGCAACTGCACAACAGGAAGAAATGAAAGGTGTCCAAATCAGAAAGATATAAAACAAACTCTGTACACAGATGACATGCCATTATATTTAGAAAACTCTAAAGACTACACCAAAATAAAACTGTTAAAACTACTACTACTAGTTACTGGATACAAATCGACATACAAAAATCAACTGCATTTTTATCCACTAACAGTAAACTACCTGAAAGAGAAATGAAGAAAGAAATCTCATTTACAATAGCATCAAAAACAATAAAAAAATAGACAGGAATAAATTTAACAAAGGACATGAAAGAGTTGTGTGCTAAAAGCTACAAAATACTAATGAAAGAAACTGAAGAAAATTCAAATAAATAGATATTCCAAGTTCATGGATGAAAATTAATAGTAAAACATCCATACTACCCAAAGCAATCTACAGATTCAATGCAATCCTCATCAAAATTCCAAAGGCATTTTTCACAGAAATACAATCCTAAAATTCATTCAGAACAACAAAAGATTCCAAATAGCCAAAGTAATCTTGAGAAAAAAAGGCAGGTGGAGGCATCTCACTTCCTGATTTCAAACTGTGCTATACAGTTATAGTAATCAAAACAGAATGATACTGACATAGAAACAGACACATGGATCAATAAAACAGAACAGAAACTCCAGAAACAAACTCACGCATATTGGTCAACTAAAATCTGACACAGGAGCCAAGAACACAAAGGGGTAAAGGATAATTTCTTCAATAAATGGTGCTGGGAAAACTGGATATTCACATGCAAAGGAATAAAACTGGATGCCTAACCCAGACACTCACAAAAATTAACTCAAAATAAATTATATACCCTTAAATGTAGGCCATCATAAACTTTGAGGGGGGGGGACTTCTTGACATTGGCTTTGGAAATGATTTTTTTTTATATGAAACCAAAAATATAGCAACAAAAACAAACAAGTGGAACTATCTCAAAGTAAAAAGTTTCTTCTGCACAGCAAAGAAAGTAATCAACAAAACGAAAAGGCAACATAAGGAATGGAAGAAAATACTTGCAAACCAAATTAAAGGTTAATATTCAAAATATATAAAGAACTCATACAATTAAATAGCAAAAAAACAGATAATAATTCTGACTTTAAAATGAGCAGAGGACTTGAATACATGTTTTTCCAAAGATGGCATACAAACAGGTACATTAAAAGGTGCTAAACATCATTAATTACTCAGTTCCGTCGCTCAGTCGTGTCCAACTCTTTGCAACCCCATGGACTGCAGCACACCAGGCTTCCCTGTCCATCACCAACGCCCAGAACTTGTTCAAACTCATGTCCATCGAGTCAGTGATGCCATCCAACAATCTCATCCTCTGTCATCCCTTTCTCCTCCTGCCTTCAATCTTTCCCAGCATCAAGGTCTTTTCCAGTGAGTCAGTTCTTCGCATCAGGTGGCCAAAGGATTGGAGCTTCAGCATCAGTCCTTCCAATGTGAATATTCAGGACTGATTTCCCTTAGGACTAACTGGTTTGACACTAATCATGAGGGAACTGTAAATCAAAACCAGAATGAGATTATCACCTCACATCTGTTAGGATGACTTTTATCAAAAAGACAAGAGAGAAGTAGCGTTAAAACAGATGTGAAGAAAAGAGGACTCATTCACTGGCAGAAATGTAAACTGTTACAGCATTATGGAAAACAGTATGAGGTTTCTCAAAAATTAAAAACAGAACTAGCATATGATCGGAGAAGGCAATGGCACCCCACTCCAGTACTCTTGCCTGGAAAATCCCATGGACAGAGGAGCCTGGTAGGCTGCAGTCCATGGGGTCGCTAAGAGTCGGACACGACTGAGCAACTTCACTTTCACTTTTCACTTTCATGCACTGGAGAAAGAAATGGCAACCCACTCCAGTGTTCTTGCCTGGAGAATCCCAGGGACGGGGAAGCCTGATGGGTTACCGTCTATGGGGTCGCACAGAGTCAGACACGACTGAAGCGACTTAGCAGCAGCAGCATATGATCCAGCAATCCTCACTTCTGGATATATCTGAAGGAAATTAAGTCACTATCTCAGAGAGATATCTGCACCCCATGTTTACCGTAGCATTATCACAACAGCAAAGACATGGAAACAAGTGTCAGCCAACAGATGACGGACAAAAACAATGTGAGACAGATATATATACACACATATATATACATATACATTTATATATAATGGGAAAAGTTATTCTGCCATAAAAAGAGGGAAGTCCTGCCATTTGTGAAAATATGGATGAACTTAGAGGGCTTTATGCTAAGGAAGATAAGTCAGAGAAAGACAAATACTGTGTGATCTCACTTGTAAGTGGAATCTAAAAAAGCTGAACTCAGAAACAGAGAGTAGAATGGTAGTTGTCAGGGGTTTGGTATGGGGGAAACGGATTGTTGGTCACGGGGTACAAACTTCCACTTATAAGATAAATAAGTTCTGGGGATCTAATGCATAGCATGGTGACTACAGTTAACATTACTGTATTATATACTTGAAATGTTCTAAGAAAGTAGTTCTTAAAAGTTCTTAACACACGAAAAAAGGTTATGAGGTGATGAATGTGTTAACTAACCTTATTGTGATAATCATTTTGTAATATATACATGTATCAAATTGTCATGTTATATACTTTAAATTTATATAATTTTGTCAATTATACCTCAATAAAGCTAGAGAGGAAAAACCAGGCTTCATGGTCCTTCTAATCAAATGACAATAAGAAATTATATTGGTTTAAGAATCTATTATATATAGTATTTTAATATCAGGATTAAGGCTAATCCTCTCTAACCTGTTCCTAATCTCAATGCCTAATATCCTAATAACTCTCTATAGCCTTTTTTAGTCTTAAAAAAAAAAATTCATCACCTTAATTTCATACTAACTTGAATTCATTTTCTATTAAAATTACAGTAATATAAAATATTTATCAATACTTAAAGATCTATATCTTAATGAAGATAGTGCCACATGAATGTTCCCATTAAAATTATTTATATTATATATATACACTTTACATATAAGTTCCTGTGTATGCAAATTTGATAACATAAAAAAATCTAAGACTTACTGATACAGATACTCATAATACTGAGTAATACTCAGTATTACTTCAAATAAATCTAAGCCATGGCATCACTTCCTTCTTTCTAACCTTAACTGTCAGTGTTAAATTTCAGTTTTATACAAACCAAAATAAACTTTTCTCTCAGAGTACCAAATTGCAAGATGGATAATTGAATACCTGATGAGAAATATAATTAACAAAACTATAACACGTTAAGTTAATAATTTCAGAGATAAAGAACACCTATCTTATAGGTTTTCTATTATTGTTTAAAAAATAAACTATATCTCAGGGGATCTTCTGACCACATTTAATAGATTTCTCTTTTTCTTTCTTCCTTACTCTCTCCTCCACAAACACACACACACACACACACACACACACACACATATATATGTGTGCATATATATATACACAAATAACACACACAAATTCATGCAGATTTCAAAGAAACTAAGTCCCTTTATAAAGGGGGAAAAGTCCACTTAGGAGACTCATAAATATAGATATGAGAGTCAGACATGACTTAGTGACTAAACAACAAAGCCACAAACCAGGAAAAAATATTTTTAAATCATGTATCTGATAAAGGGTTTATATCCACAATAGATAAGGAACTACCAGAACTTAGTTCAGTCGCTCAGTCGTGTCCAACTCTTCGCGACACCATGAATCGCAGCACGCCAGGCTTCTCTGTCCATCACCAACTCCTGGAGTTCACTCAAATTCACGCCCATCAAGTCGGTGATGCCACTCAGCCATCTCATCCTTTGTCGTCCCCTTCTCCTCCTGCCCCCAATCCCTTCCAGCATCCGAGTCTTTTCCAATGAGTCAACTCTTCCCATGAGGTGGCCCAAGTATTAGAGTTTCAGCTTTAGCATCATTCCTTCCAAAGAAATCCCAGGGCTGATCTCCTTCAGAATAGACTGGTTGGATCTCCTTGCAGTCCAAGGGACTCTCAAGAGTCTTCTCCAACACCACACTTCAAAAGCATCAATTCTTCGGCGCTCAGCTTTCTTCACAGTCCAACTCTCACATCCATACATGACCACTGGAAAAACCATAGCCTTGACTAGACAGACCTTTCTTGGCAAACTAATGTCTCTGCTTTTGAATATGCTATCTAGGTTGGTCATAACTTTCCTTCCAAAGAGTAAGTGTCTTTTAATTTCATGGCAGCAATCACCATCTGCAGTGATTTTGGAGCCCCCCAAAATAAAGTCTGACACTGTTTCCACTGTTTCCCCATCTATTTGCCATGAAGTGATGGGACCAGATGCCATGATCTTAGTTTTCTGAATGTTGAGCTTTAGGCCAACTTTTTCACTCTCCTCTTTCACTTTCATCAAGAGGCTTTTTAGTTCCTCTTCACTTTCTGCCATAAGGGTGGTGTCATCTGCATATCTGAGGTTACTGATATTTCTCCCAGCAATCTTGATTCCAGCTTGTGTTTCTTCCAGCCCAGCGTTTCTCATGATGTACTCTGCATATAAGTTAAATAAGCAGGGTGACAATATACAGCCTTGACATACTCCTTTCCATATTTGGAACCAGTCTGTTGTTCCATGTCCAGTTCTAACTGTTGCTTCCTGACCTGCATATAAGTTTCTCAAGAGGCAGGTCAGGTAGTCTGGTATTCCCATCTCTTGAAGAATTTTCCACAGTTTATTGTGATCCACACAGTCAAAGGCTTTGGCATAGTCAATGAAGCAGAAATAGATGTTTTTCTGGAACTCTCTTGCTTTTTTGATGATCCAGCCGATGTTGGCAATTTGATCTCTGGTTCCTCTGCCTTTTCTAAAACCAGCTTGAACATCTGGAAGTTCATGGTTCACGTAGTGCTGTAGCCTGGCTTGAAGAAGAGCATTACTTTACTAGCATGTGAGATGAGTGCAATTGTGCAGTAGTCTGAGCATTCTTTGGCATTGCCTTTCTTTGGGACTGGAATGAAAACTGACCTTTTCCAGTCCTGTGGCCACTGCTGAGTTTTGCAAATTTGCTGACATATTGACTACAGCACTTTCACAGCATCATCTTTTAGGATGTGAAATAACTCAACTGGAATTCCATCACCTCCACTAGCTTTGTTCATAGTGATGCACAACTATTAGAACAGCTAAAATTAAAAAGACTAACCGCAGCAATCATTTGCAAGGATGCAGAAGAATTGGAACTCACATACTGCTGGTAGGAATGCAGAATGGAATACCCACATAGGAAAACATTTTGAAAGTTTCTTTAAAAGCTACACATCATGTAATTAATGCCACTGAATTATACACTTTAAATAATTGAAATGTCAAAGTTTATTTTATATATATACATAAAAAACCACAATAAAAATGTTTAAAAAATTTTTTAAGTTAAACACACATCTATCATATGATTCACTCATAACACACCTAGGTATTTACCAAAGGGAAGTATCCATATAAAAACTGGTTAATATTCACATAAAGACTTGAATATGAATATTTCATAACAGCTATATTTGTAATAGTCAAAAACTGGAAACTACTCAAATGTTCATTGACAGATTAACAGATAGACAAATTGTGTCATACCCTGATGGTCAAATACTACTGAGCAATAAAAGAATGAACTAGTGACATACAACAAGATGAATGAACCTAAAATGGTTATGCTGAGTGTAGAACACCAGATCAAATATATGTATATACATATTTCCATGCCAGGATGACTTAATCTACCCTGTCTTTGAGGATGCCTTATAAGCTGAATTAACAATAGAGAGAATGAGTGTTTTGGATGCTCTGATAAACATGAAATCAAAGTAAGAAAATAATGAAAAGGGGGAAAGAATAGCTGTTTTTCTCCTATAACTGAAGCAATAATGTATCAGCTTTTGAATAATTCAAGGGTAAAAGGTAAAAATAAAATGGTGAAGTTATCAATGAGAAAGGCTACCAATTTCTATGCATTGCTGTTTTCCTAATGGCCATCTAAAAATGGTGCCCTGCTGAGGCTTTGTAAATTAAATGATGTTTGTATGAATAAAGTTATTTGAAGGGGTCCAAAAAATGAAATAACTTTTTTTTAATTTTTTCATTTTTAAATAAAAATGGTGCCCTGAATTAGGTTTTGGGAAAAAAATTTTTAAAGCCACCATATGAGTATTATTGGTGAATGATTTTTTATACTTATAAATATGGTTTAACATCACAAGATACACACACACACACACACACACACACATTCCACTTATATAAAGCTCTAGAAAAGGAAATAAATCTATAGCAACAGAATGTTGCTAGATCAGTGGTTGCTGAGGGAAGGGGCACAGAAAAAGGCAGAAGGAAGGCATTACCTTGCAGGCAGTTGCTATGTTTACTATCCTGATTGAGATCACAGTTTTACAGGTATGTGTGTGTGTACACATAAAAAAATTGATGTGAAAACTTATTGTACTTTAAATTGTGCAACTTATTGCTATCGTTGTTGTTTAGTCACTAAGTCGAGTCTGACTTTTTGGGACCCCATAGACTGTAGCCTGCCAGGCTCCTCTTTGTCCCCAGGATTTCCCAGACAAGAATACTGGAGAGGGTTGCCATTTTCTTCTCCAGGGAATCTTACCAACGCAGGGATAGAACCCATCCATGGCTCTTGAGTCTCCGGCATTGGTAGGCAGACTCTTTACCACTGAGCCAATTATTCTTTATTCAAGCTATTCCAAAAACATGCCCTCAAAATCATATGCAACTGCCTTGGTCAAGCATTCCAATCCAACAGTTTGATAAAAGGGTATGCTTAACAGTTCTATCTATAAGAGCACTAACATAATAGAGTATTATTACAGCACGCCAATGTTTCATAGTCCTGGGCAATCAATTGGAATAATACCATTCTATTTTATGTGTTTAGTGTTACATTTAGTTTAAAAGAAAAAAATTGAAGTAGGCAGGTTTTGATCTGTCTACCATCCCTATTTTACATGTGATAAAAACTACAGCCTAGGAAAATTAAATGATTTACCAAAGGCCAAAAAGACAAAAACGTTGGGAAGAGCAACCAAAACACATCCTTACAGTCTGGTATGTTCTCACAAATTCTAAAGTGAAAATTAGCAAGACCAACATCAAAGGTCCCCTGTCAAAATATGAGGGTTCTTCAGAGATGACTGATAAGCTAACTGGAGTTTTGTGATAATGAAAATATCGTAGTGAATAAATCAGAAATATAGTAATATATTCATGCCAACCAGCATTCCAGGAATTCTTTCCATTATCATAGGTTAGATGTTCCCGAGATTCTTTAAAGAATATATTCCATTAAATTGTCCCCACTCTCCCAATAAAATCACCTACAAGCAGAATTATCTCTACCTGAGCAATGGGTAAGATTTAAAATTCCCTTAAGAAGTCAAAACCACAAATCTAGGCTTCATGCCAAGTCTGGGATTTATATTATTCTTGCGGCTTTGGAACCCCCAAACTAAAAATTAATTTTTAAAATCGACACTGGACGAATGATAAAACTCAAATTCTCTGTAAAATTTTCCTTAAAGATTTTTCTAGAAATGAAATTTCCATTCATTCAAATTAAAAACTTAATAGACACACTGGACAGCAGATCACATAGAACTGAAGAAGGGATTACCAAGAAGATAGATCTGAGGAAATTACCCTCAATTCAGGGGGAAAAAAAAAAGATTACTGGATAGAAAGTGAGTGAGCTCTCTTTAAGAGACAAAATGAGAAGATCCAACAAATACCATAACATGGTGTCCAAAGCAGAAAATAAAGATAGTAGAGACTCAAAATTCAAGGAGGTGATGGTCGAGAATTTTCAGAACTGATGAGGCACAAATCGTCATCTAGAACCAGCCCGACAAATAGACACATCACAGTGAAACTACAGATTACCAAAAAATAAACCTTAAAAGCAACCAATTAAAAAGGCAGATTGATTACAAAAGAACAACCAGATGGAATATAACCTCTCAGCAACAGAGACCAGAAGACAACAGAAAAGTATATTCAAAGTGTAAGGGAAAACAAATGTCAACTAAAAGTCTCAACGCAGTTAAAATATTATTCGAGGGGCTTCCCTGGTGGTCCAGTGGTTAAGAATCCGTTTTACAATGCAAAGGACACCTGTTCAACCCCTGGTCTGGGAAGATCCCACGTGCCACGGAGCAACTAAGCCTGTGTGCCACCACCACTGATCCCACTCCAGAGTCCAGGAGCTGCAACTACTGAAACCTGTGCGCACCTAGAGCCGGTGCTCGGCCAGAGGAGCCCTGCAGTAAGGAGCCCACCACTGTAGGGAAGCCCCACTCACCACAGCTAGAGAAAGCCCATGTGCAGCAACGAAGACCCACCACACCCAAAAAATAAAGAAATCTTAAATACATTTTATATATATACACACAGATTATTGTAATACACAGATTAGCTATTAGAAGAGACTTCAAAGATGGTTTGATCAATATTTAAAAATTAATAGCATTTGAATACTTTTATAATACAAAATATTAGGAAAAAGCATTAAAAAAGAAATTGGAAAAAGCAATTTTTAAAATGATATTATCTATAGTAGAAACAAAAATAAATTATCCAGGAATAAATATAACAAAAGCTACACAATTTATGGAGGAATACTTTACTTACAGAAACAACAATTTGGATTACTCTCATGGTTAGGCAGATTTAATACTACTTTTAACAAAGTGTGTTTTCTACTGAAAAGAATTCCACTGCATGATTAAACCACAGTTTACTAATCTCATTGTGTCTATTTTTTTCCTATTACAAATAGTATAATGAATATCCTTGTAAGAGCCTCCTTCTGCAGTGCCCTAAAATGTAATGTGATTCCAATAAATAACTAACAGAATTTTCCACAGAACTTGACAAGATGACCCTGATATTGAAATGAAAAAGTTGAGACCAAGTAGAGCCAAAATTCTTTTGAAGAACAATAAGGGAAATCTTACCATATTGAGATTTATTCTAATGTTGTAATAATTAAAACATATGATATTGTTACAAGAGACATATCAATACAAGAGTTTAAGACATATACAGGAAACTGATACAAGAGCTGTCATATAGTGGCAGTAAGATCAATGAAGAAAAAAATGATTGTTTAATAAATGGTGCCAGATATTTACAGTGGTCAAGACATGAAAGTAACCTAAATGTCCATTGACAAACGAATAGATAAAGAAGATGTGGCACACACAATGGAGTATTACTCAGCCACTGAAAACAGTGAAATAATGCCATCAGCAGCAACGCAGATGGACCTGGACATTATCATACTAAGTGACGTCAGTCAGACAGAGACAGACAAATATCATATGATATCACTTATCTGTGCAAACTGAAAACGAAAAATAATACAGATGAACTTGTTAACAAAAGGAAAATAAATTCACAGACTTAGAGAATGAACCTGTGGTTACCAGAGTGGGGGACAGGGTGGGGGGGGGGGACATTTTGGGAGTTTGGGACTAACAGGAACACACTGTTATATTTAAAATAGAAAACCACACAAATGTCCACTCTAGTCTGTATTATTTGTGTATTTTAAAGCAATCCTCTTTACCTTTGTTTTAAAAAATGCCTATAGATTTTCTTTTCTTTTTTAATCTAATTGATAGTAACTGTATTTTATTTTATTTATTTTATTTATTTATTTTCAGCTGTGCTGGGTCCTTGCTGCTGTGCGGGCCCATCCGTGCTCAGTAACAAGAGAAGCCACCACGATGAGAAGTTCACACACCGTAACTAGGCCCCTGCTCTCCACAGCTAGAGAAAAGCCTGCAGTTCACAAAAGAAGAAATTAAATGACCTAAAAACATGTGAAAACATGCTTGCTTATAACCAACAGATTGGCAAAATTTTTCAAATATATTCTTTATTTTTTTAATATATCAGCAACTCCTGATAAACAGAAAAACGGGAACTCAATTTCCTGGTGGAAGAGTAATTGGAAGTAAATTGGATAAAACAATGGAAATCAATTCTCAGCTATCTAGTAAGGTGTGCTGAAGAATGCACACCCTATGATCCAGCAATCCCTCTTCTCAGACTCTGGCCTAAAAAAAATTCTGGTATATCTACACAAGGAGATACATACAAAGATGTTCACTGAAGCCCTTTTGGAAACAATGAAAAATGTAAAGCATCTAACTGTCCCCTCAGCAAAGAAATAGATAAGCAAACCATGGTTTAAGCATACTATAGAATGTATAATAGTAATTAGAAATTAATGAACTAGTCTATTTTAGCAACATGGTAAATGAAAAAGGCAAGATGCAGAAGGATTAATATAAAATAATTCATGTAAATTTTCCATACTAAAAGAATTATAAACATATATATAGTTTAAATGTAGTACATTTAAGCAAATGTAAAACATATTGAATAAATATAAAAGTAAAACATGCATGCATATGACACAGGAATTTCAGGATAATGGTAATTCTTAGGGAGGAAAAGATATAGGGAGAAGAGCATGACCTTCAGTTTTTTGACTGAAAAAAGGCAACTATAACAAAGTTGACCTCTATTAATCTAAATGGTGAGTACAAAAGTACTTGTTATATTTTTATACTTTGATGTATATTGAAAATGTTTCATAGTTGAAAATAGTTTTAGACTTTAACATGAAATACAAATTAGAAAAAATTTACAATTTAACCAGACTTCCACACTACTGTTGTAGTTAAACTCATAACAATAAAGATGACTAGAAATTACACTCAGCTCAAGTAGAATCTTCTCCACTAAGCAGTTATTTCTAGTAAATTAGCAATGACAAAAAGTACAATGAACACAGAACAGAGAACAAAGATTTCTTTAACTCTTCTTCCTTCAAGCTCTCAGTACAGGAGGAATGTTGTGCTCCTTTGTTTGAATTTGTGACTTGAGTTAGATGGATACTGCTATGGAGAAAATTCCAGATTCACAGGGAAGAAAATTTCACAAGAAATCCATGTAAATACATAAATAAAACTCTGAATATGAGCAAAGAAAACACAAATAAAAGAGATATATATGGCAAGGTCCTCATTATAAAATTTTTATTGAAAGTTTGCTATCTGTAGGGATAGAAACTAAAAATGAAAAAAAAAACAAAAACCTGTAATTCAGAAAATCAAATCCTGCAGTATGGTTTCACACTGTACATATGCTATAGGAGTGCTGCCCTTACACATGAGCTTGACAGTAAAAATAAAACTTGCAACCGGACTTTGCAGCACAGGATACAACTGAGACTTCAAGGACAGGAATACAAACAGTGAACTAAAATTTTTAAAAAAGTAACAGAGAGGATCCTACTGCAATGGAGACGTACAGTTGGCAATGTACGTAGAGGCCATGTTGTGGAAAACACTGATGCCAGGCTAAAGGCTTCAGACATTAGCCTATAAAATATGAGAAGTTATTTTAAGCAAAGTTGTGACATATGTGAAGCAGAATTTTATATGAGTGAAGGTCAGACTGAACTGTGAAATTATTACAGGCAGGAAAATAGTAATTATCATGGAATAGATTATTACGTCATGAAGGCTTGGCCTAAGGTAACAGCAGAGAATGAAAAGAACAAATCTAAGAGAAAACAAAAGAACAGGTCTTAGTATCAAGCATGTGAGGAGAAGAAAAGGAAAGAATCAATAATGATACAAGCAGACACTGTTAGATATCTACCCAAAATCCATTCCTCTGTTTTTCCCCAGCCATGAGACAACAAAGACAAAATATAAACAAACTGAGTGATGAAACAAAAGTTTATAAAAAGCCTGTGTCCCTGTAACACTGAACTAGTCCCAAGATGCAAAACAATAAATGCTTCAAAGTTTAAGCCACTAATAGCTAGGATTTCTGACGAGGAGGGGAAATTAAACTAATTTAAACAGAAAGAAAGAAAAGGAAAATCTTTTTTGGAGAGATATATACAGCTGATTCAGTTTTAGACATGGAAGGGTAGTCAAGTGGACAAAATTTTCCAAACTGGTATGACTCAAAAATAATAGCTTCCTAGATTTAATCAATGAAACTGTGATTGTTCAAATTTACAGATTTCTTTACTACAGGATTTTTTTTTAATGTTATACATTGCAGATAGCCAAGAATATACAACATGTAGTATTTCCCAAGTTTGTTTGACCACAGTACACCCCTCAGTAGAAGATCTCTGTAAAACATGTCTAGAGATACAGATGTAAGTAAGTATAGCTGATCCTTGAAACTTTGAGTATTCTAGAAAGAACTCAGTAATATATGAAAGGATAATACAATTAGAGTATCATCATTTTGCAGCCCGTAATGAAATAATGGGTCTAGACAGTGATAGTCAATAGCTGCAAAAATCTTTGACATGATATGGAACTTGACGACGTATGGACTGGGCTGACAAACCTGAACGCACTGATCAACCTAGCATTTACTAAAGAAGGGACAAGGAGATATTCTGTGACTCCTGCTACAATTCAACAGGAAGTATAAGACACCATTATTAAGTTTTCTTGCACCACCTCCCCAAAAACAGAACCTAAAATTTGATCAAGACTCTAGATCCAACTACCAGTTTACAGGAAATAGCGGGCAGAGGAACAAGTTAAATATCACAGAGCTGCAATCATTAAATCCCAGAACGTTGATTTCTTCAACTAATACATTGAAAGAAGGAAAAAAGAGGAGGAGTGGAGAAAAGTATAAATTAAGATTCTTCAGAGAAATGAAAACCAAGTACAATAGTAGAACTCTGCATCCTAATCCTAAATCAACCCTAAGAAATCATTTATGAGACAAGTGGGAAAATCTGAACACTCACTGGATAGTTGAAGATATCAAAAAATAACTATGAATATTTTAGGTACTATAATTGTGGTAACAGTACTACAATCCTTTGTGATAAAATACACATAAAATTTATCATTTTAACCATTTTAAGTGGTATTAAGGATATTCACATTGTTATGCAACCATTACCACCATACAACTCAAGAACATTTTTATCTTCCCAAACTGAAACTCTACCCATTAAACAAGTCCTCACTTCCATCTTGCCAAGCCCCTGGCAACCACCATTCTACTTTCTCTCTTGGTAATTAAACGATTGCGAGAACTTCATATAAATAGGATCATACAATATTTGTGTTTTTACATCAGGTTTATTCATTTAGCGTTAAGATTTTCAAGGTTCATCCATATTGTAGCTCATGTCTGAATGTCATTCCTTGTAAAGGCTGAATATACCACATTTTGTTTATCCATTCATCTGTCAATGGACATTTGGGTTCTATTTTATTTTTAAGGGTTCATATCTCTTTACTGAAATACATAAATATTTATAAGTTGAATTATAAGATACCTGAGATTTGCTTCAAAATACTCCAGTCTGGGAGGAAAGGGGAGTGGGGGAAGGGATAACAGATGAAAAAGATATCATTTCTCACTTATCAGATTAACAAAGATCAGAAAAACTGCTAACACTATATACACTGGCCAAGATGTTGGGAAACATGCTCTTTTGTACATTATTGGTAAGAGTGTAAATTAATTTCTTTGGAGGGCGCTATCAAAAGTTTAAAATGCACATTTCCATTAACCGAGATATTACTTCAGGGAGTTTATCTTCACACATATACTCACACACACACACAAAGACGTGTATACAAGAATACTGACTTCAGTTACGCTTATATTAAGCCTAAGACTTAATTTACATGTCTATCAGTAGTGAACTGACTGAATAAATTACAGTAAAATACAAAAATATCAAAATGCAATAGAATACAATTTAAAAAGAAAATCAAATTGTTCTCCATGTACTAATAAGAGACAGTCTCAATAAGTATGTTCAGGGGGAAAAGAAAGGTACAGAGAGTGTAACACTATTCAACCAGACATCTACGGCTTCAATTTCTAGCACTCAGTTCAGTTCAGTTACTCGGTCATGTCCGACTCTTTGCGACCCCATGAACCACACACCAGGCCTCCCTGTCCATCATCAACTGCCGGAGTCTAACCAAATCCATGTCCACTGAGTTGGTCATGCCATCCTACCATCTCATCCGCTGTCGCCCCTTCTCCTCTGCCCTCAATCTTTCCCAGCATCACGGTCTTTTCAAATGAGTCAGCTCTTTGCATCAGGTGGCCAAAGTATTTCTAGCACTGCCACACACCAAATAACCTAAAAACTTCCCACAACAAAACATCTAGAAACGCTGAATAAATTATAACTAAAATCTTTTTAGTTATAAGTTAAATTATAATTTAAGTTATAATTTAGTTAAAATTAAGCTCAAAAGAAAGGGAAATCTCTCACTGAGAAGTGGGATGGAGGAAAGAGGAAACTTTACTTTTTACTTTATCCACCTATTTTTATGTTATAACCAGTAAGTATTACTTTTGAAATTGAAAAATAATAACAATTCCTGAAGTACACCGAAAAAAGATGCTTTGGTTGGTATGTCATATTTTTGAATGAAAATCGTAGGAAGTTGTTCCTTTAACAGAGTCTGTTAGGGGTAGAAGAATGGAGATAGTAGTACTGCCTCAGATTTAAACTGGCACACCATAAACCCTGTATGCCAGGGTAGAATGAAGTCAGCTTTTTATAGCTGAAATAAAATATTTTATTCACCACTGTTGCACGAATCCTTGAAAATAAAATTTCTTCTCCTAAAAAAAAAAAAAAAGATGCTTTGGATTTAATAATCCATGCCACCTCCTGAATAACTAAAGCAATGTGACTTCAGGGTAAATTTTAAGGTAAAACAGTCACTAGTTTATCCAGTTTAATTCAACACATACTATCTACCTAATAAGCAAGCACAAGAGCCTTTGATTAATAATAGCAAGACGAATTTTCTAATTTTTAAAGAGTTTAGAATCTGTGAGGGAAAATAAGGAAGGTAGCAAAAAAAAATCTGTAATGCAGAATAGAATATGAAAACGGTCATCCTCTGCATCAAAATTTGAAAACTAAATGTTTAAAATTCCAATTTCTGGTTTGTAACATCAGAACCCCAAACCAGTCAAACATTATTTTATATTTTCCATTACTATTCTTAAAATTTATCTTTTAAATTTTTACTTAAATTTATTTTTATTTATTTATTTTTGGACATGCTGCAAAGCTCGGAATCTTAGTTCCCTGACCAGGGATTAAACTCACACCTCTAGCATTTGGAAGCATTGAGTCTTAACCACTGGACCACCAGGGAAGTCCAAACACACAATGACTAATACACAGTTTCTATAGGCTTTGTAATCTCTTACTACAAATGAGTTCTCAGCTGTTTTCTTCCTTTGATTTGTATACCTGTTAATACGCCACATTTATTACTACTAATCAAAGAAAACTGAATCCTCCTTGCATATTTCTGTAATTATAAATCTGAAAATTAAACAGTAATACAGGTTGTGATGGACCAAATATTTGATTCTTCCCATCTCCAATCATACAACATCCTACCCAAAACAGTCAGACACTTGGGGAAAGGATTAAGGCACAGCAGGGTTTCTTCTCTTTTATTAAGAACAAGATACAGAGAACAATAGAATCCTTCCTTTAAAATTTGCTGAATAGGATATACAAACTTCTATGACAATTAAAATAACAAACAACACTAAAATCAACACATCTTCGATCTTTAGCAACCAAAAAGGTTTTAAGAAACATCAAAAGCTTGAGAAAAGTTATATTCCACCCATGTGAGGGTAGTCCAGCTTTGCCCACCAGGGATTTTTTAATGATTCCCAGCTCTAAAAAGATTCCAGAGGCAGCCTTTCAACCTGCACCACTGGCTAACATCCTGTGTCTCTCAAAGCAGTAATTAGGTACGTAGCCCAGAAGAATTATCCTGTCCAACCCAAAGAGTTGTAAAAATTTCAGAATAATCACATGGCCATAATATTGTTTATTGTTCACTCTTGCCCACCGTGAAACAGCATGGCAACGGCTGGCATGTACAGACAATAGCTATGCATTTTAGACAGACAATAATTATTTAAGTACTATAGACGTCCTGGAGAAGAACAGGACAACCCAATCCAATATTCTTGCCTGGAGAACCCCATGGACAGAGGAGCCTGGTGGACTACAGTCCATAGGGTCACAAAGAGTCAGACACAACTGAAGCGACTGAGCACGCAGGCATGTATCATCTGATAAAGGGAGGCTTGCCTGATTAGGGGAAAAATAAGAATCTGCAAGATGTCAGTGAAGGCAAATGCTATGAGATTAAGATATGGACCGGCTACAGCCCAGATGCCCTAAAACTGTACAAGTACCTTGAAAGAAACTCACTGAGATATTTCTGTTCCCACAATGAAGCATCACAATGAGATATCAGATATGCATCTCATCCAAATGAACCTGATAATTAATTATGCCATTTGGTTCTAAAATTCAGGAAAGAATATTATCTCCTACTTTCACGTACTCTGCGGGTTTCTTAAATGTTAACATTGACTAAGAAGTAAAAATGTCTAAGGATCAATAAGGCACTGTTCCAATTCCTCTGTTTTGAAATCCCTCTTAAATGTTTTTAACAGGTAAGATTTTAAAAAGAAAAAGAAAAAAAGGCCTAAGAATGGCATATTAAAAAAAAAAGGAACATAGTAACAAATGGAAGTACCAATAAGAATGTTATTTGTAAAGGCAATAGAGAGAATGGTGAAGCTGTCAGGCTCGGGCATCAAGATGCATAGCCAACTACTTGTATAATCCTGAGCAAGTGTCTTAAACCCTGCGCCCCACTTTCCTCTTCTGTACAATGGGGATAATGAGTAACAGTCTTGGAGTTATTGATTAAATGAGCTAATCACGTAAAGCAGGTTTTAATATTTGATCATTATTTTCCAAACAGGTGGATAAAAATTCAAAATTTTAATAGCACTCTGTTGATGAGGCTGTTGTAGAACAGTCACGTGCTCTGCTTACTACTAAGTCTTATGGGGGGGCAATCTGGAAATTTCACTTTATTTATCCCATTGATATTCTTGCACAGGTGTGAAAAGAAGGTATATCAGCTTGTAATTTCATATTGGAACCAATATGTCCATCAAAAGTTATGACTAAGAATGGCAAATTTATGACATGAAACACTATGCAGATTTTTTTAACAGAGTACACTGATTTACTGACAGACCTCTTAAGTGAAAAATGCAAATGCATAGACTAATGTATATGATATAAAGAGACTGAAAAATCAAAATACATATTCACTCTTGTTTTCACACTAAGAGAAACTAAAAACAGTGGAAAGAAACTGGACAGACAGGAGACAGGATGAGAGGGAAACTTTAAACTGTGTATATTTTTATTTTTTTGCTTTTTAGCTAAAAAAATTTTACCTATTTAATTATCAATCTTGAAAGTATTTTTAAGTGTCAGGCATACACTCTAAAGTTAGCAAATGTTAGCTGCAATTATTACTATTGTCGTTGTCAGCAGCAGCAGAATTACAAGTATTATCATTATTAGCAAGCTCCTTTCTGAAGCTTTTTCTTACTCCCTCTGCACAGAAGCCTCCTCTAACTCCCAGACTATTTAAGGAACTTACCATTTTCTACTCTTGCATAAGCTGCTTAAGACATAGGTCATGTATGTACCTAATAGATACAAACATTTTGCAGTAACAGTAACCTACAGGTAACAGTAACCTACTCCAAGGAAAACAGAGACCATTTCTAATACTCTATCATTAATTATAAGACCTGAAAATCGAAAAACTTGAATAACTGGATTTGCTAACATTCTTTCAGATACTACCCAACCAAAAAGCTCTCTTTGACTAAGCTTTTTTCTTCTCACAGGACTTCCCTAGACATCATATCCCAAGCCAAGACACAACATGTACCAACTCTTTAACTCCCTGCAATCTCTGAAATGTCTTTTGGCAAATCCCAACATCCTGGTACAACATTCCTATCGAAAAAGCATCTGTTGAGTGTTTCCTTTTAGATAGAGGTTCGCGTATTAGTCCATGAATAAAGTGCCCTTTTAACTAGAGAAGACCTAGGACTTGATTCCTAATTCGCTCAGTGTTTTGCTTGTTCTGGTATGGAGGGTATTCTATAACTGACTGCTCGCTCAGTAGCTCAATTCTAGCTGTCATTCCAGCACACCAAATACTCCACTGACAGCTCAACAGTCACTTTTCATTCAGGCCCCTCCCCTTCCCTCCTCCCTCAACCCCCATCAGCTCAGGAGCTCCTTCCCTCACACTGACACACTGACAGTTCAGAAGTCCCTTTCCACAAGCTGTCCTCCTCTGCAGCTGCAAGACCACTTCCCCCACTCTCATCATCCCGCGACCCAATTTAGTCCCCATTATCATCGCTCTCCCAAATAATCCAAATCACATCATCAGTTTCTTCCCAAGAAACGAGAGGCTTTAAAGCCTTCCCCAGCAAGTACACAATTGACAGCTCGACACCAGATTTCCCAAGTATCCTTTCCTCTTCTCTCCGCTCCTACTCTAGGCACTGGCTCTTTTCTCGCAATCACTCGTTCGCCCCGGCTTCCCCGAAATTCCCAGCCTCGTTCTCTAAATACGCTCTCCGCTCTCCCCTCCTCCCCATCCCCTTTTCACCGCTGACAGCTCAGTCACTTCCATCCCCATGTGGCTGCACCTTCCCCCACTTCTTTCTCCTGACAGCTCGGAGTCGGCTCCGAGCTTCCCCTCCCCGAGGCCTCTTCAGACTCGGCCTGGACAATCCCGCGGTGTCCCCCGCCCCCGGGAAAGACTCCACTCACCCACTCTCCCGCATCACGTTGCTGTCTCCGCAGTCGCAGGCACCCCCGGCCTGGCTACGGAACATGTTGAAGTCGTGTCCGGTGTGGTCACCCTGGTGGAAGCACTCGGCGCAAAGCGACATGCAGGGGGAGATGCCGCACGTCCGGCAGCGGTAGGCCACGAAGTTGGCAGTCCAGACCAGGCCGCATAGCGCCGCGGGGTCGTAGGCCCGCACCGCCGCGCAGAACTCGTCGTAGCCTCCGCCGCCCGCCAGAAGGCACTTACACCACTCCAGAGCCTCCTCCTCGGCCGCCCCCGGACCGCCCCCGCCGCCGGCCGCCGCCGCCTCCTCGCCGTCCGCAGCCGCTGCCAGCGGCCGCTCGGCGCTCAGCACCCGCTCCAGCAGCGCCTGCAGCTCCTCAGCACCTGCCCGGTTGTCCGGCCGGCTGAGGGCCGCTTTCAGGTGCGCGGCGGTGGCTGCTTTGTCCAGGGCCAGCCCGGGAGCAGGCACCTCGGCTTGGGGTGGCTGCGGCCCCCCGACGGCCGCAGCGGCCGCCGCCGCCATGATGAGAGCTCAGAATTTGGAGAGTCCAGGGCCGGCGGCTCCTCCCGGGAGGGTGGGGGAATTGACTGCTGCGATTGCTCGTCCGCCCAACTCTCGCGATACCCCGGGGCTGCCGCGCACCTCCGCCTGCATCCCCGCCCATGCACACGCCCCCTCCCGTTAGGGTGCTGGCTTCCCGACCCTCTAGTCTGGGACAGTCCTCTTGTTTCTTTCTTCAACCTTTTGGCTCTCTTGTAGTTGAAAGCCACTAAAAGAAGGGACACGACTTTTTAAAAAATTTGATATGAGTAATATGGAAAACCTTTCATATGGACCTTTTTCCCCTTTATTTACCTGAACTATAAAAGACAGCATCTTACAGGTGTATTTTAGGCATCTTTATTTCGTTTTGAGATACAGATTTCCACTGTTATCAAACCCTTAATTACTATTGAATTACTATTATTACTGAAAAAAAAAAAACTAACTCCCCTCCTCCCCGAATCAATTCCTACCTTCACACTATTATCAGTTTAAACTTCTAATACATTTTTTAGAGGACTAGGGTATATTCTTACTATCTCTCCTGTTCAAAATCTTTAGTGGAAGCAAAAGTCAAACACTACTTGAATCTTCTGTTAAAGTCCACCTCCAACCTGTCTTTCTATCATTATTTCCTGGTGCTACTCTAATTTTGCTCTTTGAAAGAAACCAATGGGACTCTTCAGTGTTTTCTGAAAGATGCTTTCTTATTTCCTGCCCCTGCCCTGGATTGCTCCTAGTGCCACCCATGCTCCACCCCATAAAATCACCCTACACTCCTAGCAGTGTCTGCCTGTTTCATTTCCCTTCTTCCAAAGAAAATGGTTTTGAACTTATTTGATGATATAACATTGCTTTTCACTGTAAAAAAAACCTCATCCCCACCGCACTACTAATTGGTAAGTTTTTTGAGGGCAAAGAATGAGTCTTCATCATTGTCCATAAGTGTTCAAATATTTGGCTGGTGAGAGTTGGACTGTGAAGAAGGCTGAGCGCCGAAGAATTGATGCTTTTGAAGTGTGGTATTGGAGAAGACTCTTGAGAGTCCCTTGGACTGCAAGGAGATCCAACCAGTCCATTCTGAAGGAGATCAGCCCTGGGATTTCTTTGGAAGGAATGATGCTAAAGCTGAAACTCCAGTACTTTGGCCACCTCATGCGAAGTTGACTCATTGGAAAAGACTCTGATGCTGGGAGGGATTGGGGGCAAGAGGAAGAGACAACAGAGGATGAGATGGCTGGATGGCATCACCGACTTGATGGACGTGAGTCTGAGTGAACTCCGGGAGTTGGTGATGGACAGGGAGGCCTGGCGTGCTGCGATTCATGGGGTTGCAAAGAGTCGGACACGACTGAGCGACTGATCTGATCTGATCTGATTGTCATTAAACAGAATATAATTAGAATAGATAACTTGTTGCATAATTATTGTGCCCCATTCTTTATGTATGTTATTTATTTTAACTAACTCAATAATCCTATAAAGAAATTAAACTTACAGAGGTAGTTTATGTGTCCCAAAAACACACAACCGGCGATTAAATATGACTAGAAACCAAGTTCATCTGAATCCAAAGTCGTACTTTATCTATCATATCAATGCTTCCCAAACTTTCCTGATCCTAAGACTCACCTGAAGTTCTTACCCACAAAATATATTCCCAGGCTCTACCCCAGACCCAAGGTATCAAAATCTCCAGAAACTACACTGTCCTATCAAGCAAAATCTGAATCTTAAAAGAGATTGTCATTAACAGTCCTTCCAGAACAAAAAACTACAGCTTATTAAGTTTCCATAGCTCATCTCCAGAGGACTGGATGTATTATTAAAAGTAATTTAGGAATATATAACAAAGGACAACCAAGAGTGAATAAAACTCGAGGAGAAGCAATCCAAAGAAGTAGAATGAGTATTTCCAATTCATAAACAGAGATATAAATGAATCTCACATAACAAAAACATACTATTTCACACGTCTGGACCAGACTCTACATTACTAAAGCAGTTTTACAATCATTTAACAGTGACAAATAATTCAATAATTCCCTTTATGAACCACCAAATTTTAAACCAAATAAAATCCAAAAACATTTCAAATGAAGGTAGAACTAGTGTCTATTCACTAATCAGTGTTTTTGGTTTCTGGCAGTAGAGGAAGTGTGCTGGTATTTCTCCAGGATGGCTTGCCTGTGGGGAATAACAAAGGTGCCTGTTCTGCTTGACCATGATGATGCATGCTGGCAAATGAAGCCTTTTCATGCCTCAGTGGTCTCCACATGCTCTGCGAAATTTCTACAAAATTCCAGAACTTGTCATCAGTGCCTCCTTTTTTTCTGTAACAAAAACAAATGAAAAAAAGTTTAAACATCACCCCCTATTTTAGTTATATAGACATTGCCATGCATATACAGAAAGCTGGACATTTGCCAGATTTCCCACCTACTTTGTGAGGATAGCAGATATGTTCAACATCAAAGAACCATTAAGAATAACTAGTAATAACAAAAATAGAAATAACCCAAGTGAAAAATGGGCTAAAAAGGTGAATAGACATTTTACCAAAGAAAATATATACATGGACAATCAGATCTAATCCCTTGAATTTATTTGTTATGGGATTACAGACACATAAAAATATATGTAACATATAAAAAATATAGACATTAAAAATAGACATATAAAAGATTCTAAGCATCATTATTCATTAAGAAAATGCAAGTCAAAATTATGAGATATTACTACACACACTCACTAATTGGCAATAATCAGAAAGAGAGACAATAACAAATGTTGACAAGGATATAGAAAAATAGGACTCCTCATACAACACTGATGGGAATGTAAAATGGTACACCTTCTTGGGAAAACAGTTTGGCAGTTATGTACTTACAGTGTTAAACATAACTTTACCACAGAACTCTACAGTTCCACTTCTAGGAATCTACCCAAGAGAATTTAAAATATATCCAAACAAAAACTTGTAGATGAATACTCACAGCAGTATTATTCACAGTTGGAAAGAAAGAAAAAAAAAACCCTGAAAGAGATCCAAGGCTCTATCAATTTGTAAATGGATAAACCAAATGTGATGTTTTCGTATAATGGTTACTATTTAACGATACAAAGAAACGAAATGCATGCTACAATACTGGATGAATTTCAAAAATCTTATGTCAATGAAAGAAATCAGACACACAAAAAATATGTACTGTATTGTCCCATTTATTTGAACTGTCCAGAAATGTACATTTATAGAGACACAAGATAGACTAACAGTTGTCTTAAGCTGGGAGTTAAGAAAACGGAGTGATTACAAGTTAACATAAGATAACTTTGTAGGATGACAGGAATGTTTTAAAGATGGATTATGTTGATGGTTGCACAGCTATGTGAATTTCCTAAAAATCATTTATTTCTACTCTAAAAGTAGGTAGATTTTATGGTATGAAATCATACGTCAATAAAAGTTCATAATATAATTAACATTACTTCTTATTTGAGATGAATAATAAAATTTCTGTCCAGGTGGAAACTATATTACTGCTTTAGCTTTCAAAATCAATGTGACAGGCTCTCAAATCTTTGCCTCTCCTAGGATGTCTGGGGTTTGGATTGTTTGGATCCAGAAAGTTTGCCATTTTTCTCTTTCAACTCATTTAGTTCAGTTCAGTTCAGTCGCTCAGTCGTGTCCAACTCTTTGCGACCCCATGAATCACAGCACGCCAGGCCTCCCTGTCCATCACCAACTCCCGGAGTTCACTCAGACTCACGTCCATCGAGTCGGTGATGCCATCCAGCATTCTCTGTCGTCCCCTTCTCCTCCTGCCCCCAATCCCTCCCAGCATCAGAGTCTTTTCCAATGAGTCAACTCTTTGCATGAGGTGGCCAAAGTACTGGAGTTTCAGCTTCAGCATCATTCTTTCCAAAGAAATCCCAGGGCTGATCTCCTTCAGAATGGACTGGTTGGATCTCCTTGCAGTCCAAGGGACTCTCAAGAGTCTTCTCCAACACCACACTTCAAAAGCATCAATTCTTCGGTGCTCAGCTTTCTTCACAGTCCAACTCTCACATCCATACATGACCACTGGAAAAACCATAGCCTTGACTTGATGGACCTTTGTTGGCAAAGTAATGTCTCTGCTTTTCAATATGCTATCTAGGTTGGTCATAACTTTTCTTCCAAGGAGCAAGTGTCTTTTAATTTCATTGCTGCAGTCACCATCTGCAGTCATTTTGGAGCCCCCCAAAATAGTATCTCTCACTGTTTCCATTATTTCCTCATCTATTTCCCATGAAGTGATGGGACCAGATGCCATGATCTTAGTTTTCTGAATCTTGAGCTTTAAGCCAACTTTTTCACTCTCCTCTTTCACTTTCATCAAAAGGCTCTTTAGTTCCTCTTCACTTTCTGCCATAAAGGTGGTGTCATCTGCATATCTGAGGTTATTGATATTTCTCCCGGCAATCTTGATTCCAACTTGTGCTTCTTCCAGTCCAGGTTTCTCATGATGCACTCTGCATAGAAGTTAAATAAGCAGGGTGACAATATACAACCTTGATGTAATCCTTTTCCTATTTGGAACCAGTCTGTTGTTCCATGTCCAATTCTAACTGTTGCTTCCTGACCTGCATATAGGCTTCTCAAGAGGCAGGTCAGGTGGTCTGGTATTCCCATCTCTTTCAGGATTTTCCACAGTTTATTGTGATCCACAGAGTCAAAGGCTTTGGCATAGTCAATAAAGCAGAAATAGATGTTCTGGAACTCTCTTGCTTTTTCCATGATCCAGTGGATGTTGGCAATTTCATCTCTGGTTCCTCTGCCTTTTCTAAAACCAGCTTGAACATCTGGAAGTTCACAGTTCACGTATTGCTGAAGCCTGGCTTGGAGAATTTTGAGCATTACTTTACTAGCATGTGAGATGAGTGCAATTGTGCGGTAGTTTGAGCATTCTTTGGCATTGCCTTTCTTTGGGATTGAAATGAAAACTGAACTTTTCCAGTCCTGTGGCCACTGCTAAGTTTTCCAAATTTGCTGGCATATTGAGTGCAGCACTTTCACAGCATCATCTTTCAGGATTTGAAATAGCTCAAATGGAATTCCATCACCTCCACTAGCTTTGTTCGTAGTGATGCTTTCTAAGGCCCACTTGACTTCACATTCCAGGATATCTGGCTCTAGGTCAGTGATCACACCATCGTGATTATCTTGGTCATGAAGATCTTTTTTGTACAGTTCCTCTGTGTATTCTTGCCACCTCTTCTTAATATCTTCTGCTTCTGTTAGGTCCATACCATTTCTGTCCTTTATTGAGCCCATCTTTGCATGAAATGTTCCCTTGGTATCTCTAATTTTCTTGAAGAGATCTCTAGTCTTTCCCATTCTGTTGTTTTCCTCCATTTCTTTGCATTGATCACTGAGGAAGGCTTTCTTATCTCTTCTTGCTATTCTTTGCTATTCAACTCATTAGTGTAAAATAAAAACTCTTCTAAATTACCTCTGAAGTCACTGTGCTGTGTCATGAGAAATTCCTACAACTATCATATTTCCTTGAGGGAAAGCCAATTGAAATTCAGCTGAAAACTCTGTGCTCATTTAAATACATTTAAAGGCTATACCTTATGAGATTACATTGAATCATGCTGTTACTCTACAGAAGACATTGAATAAAAATGCAACAAAGTGCATTACAAAAAGCCACAAAATAATATCTTAAAAACTATGTGTATTTATATATCCCATCTTAATTTGTGCAAATAAGAATCTTATGATATTTCTAAACTGGCTTTTCAAATCAAAATAAACCACACACACATAAGGTAAAGGCTATAAATAACAAATAACAGTTGCTTCCAAAATTAGGGACCCTTGAAAGAGAATTTAAATCAATGTAGGCTCTCAAAGTTGGTTTTTGTTCTTGTTGTTGTTGTTTGTTTGTTGGCCTCACTACATGCGAGATATTAGTTCCCTGATCAGGGGTAGAACCCATACTGCCTGCAGTAGAAGCACAGACTCCTAACCACAGGCCTGCCAGGGAATGCCCTCCAAAGTTATTTGCATATTTGTCCAGACTCTCTTGGTTTCAAGAGACAAAAACTTGAATTAGCTTAAGCCAAAAAAAGCATCATATTAGATCATATAAACAATGGAGGGAAGGGAAAAGTGAATTTGGATGCATCTCCACATTTGCTTTCAGTGAGCATTAGCTCCATTGTCCCCAGCTCTAGGTCACATCTCCACAACCTCACAACAGAGAAAAAGGGTCTCTTCTTTGCCAGATCCACTTAAAACCCTGGGAAAGAACTCATGGCCCACTCAAGGCTGAAGCCACCCTTATCACCAGAAGTAAGAGGAGGAGATACCTGCGGGGAAATTAAAACATACAAGATACCTACAACTGTATTAACTGCTAAATTTCTGCCTAGCATCTTAATACACACCAAACTTTCTCTATATATGCACAGCAAGTTCACCAGCTTTAATGACAATTATTGAAATTCACACCATAAGAAACACTGTGCCAACTATGTACGAGGAATTCTGCCAGCTGATCACGTTTAAGATTCATGACAACCCTGAGAAGTAATTATCATTGTCCCCATTTTATAAATAGCAATGATACTCTTCATTTCATAGCTTTCAAGACATAAAAAAGAACCCTGGGAGAGCATCCATTCATTGTTCCTACATGTGCCTGTCTCTCCCTTCTCCTCTTTCACCCACTCTACCCCCTTCCCCTCCTCTCTCCCTCCCTCCCTTCCTTCCTTCAAAACTGAGTCCTTGAAGACTTTGCAACTGTAGGTAACTGTGATTCTCTCATTTGCTTAGTATTGAAATAAGGCCATTTTTAACAAGTTTCTCAACTCATCCTTTAGAAATATTTTGGGGAAAAAAGAATGACAGTACATAAAGGGTTTAACCTATATTAGCTCCTCTACAGACAGGTCTTTCCAAGGTTATAAATGCTTATCAACTCTCTGTGATCTTTTTTATTATCATTTACTACCATTACAGACCTGGGTTCAATCCCTGGGTCGGGAGGATCTCCTGGAGAAGGAAATGGCAACTCACTCCAGCATTCTTGCCTGGAAAATCCCATGGACGGAGAAGCCTGGTAGGCTACAGTCCACGGGGTCACAAAGAGTCAGACAAGACTGAGCAACTTCACTTCACTTACTACCTTTACAAGTTGTCCTAATTCCCTCCTCCTCTTTTTTTAAACAAAGAAAAGTTTCCTTCCATGCACCTCTACTAAAGACTGTAAGATTTTCACCCATGCAACAAATTCATTGCATTATTCATGCAACAAAATATTCAACACATATCTGTTGAGACACTACCAGTTGCTCTCTGCAAGAGTTGAGGACAGTACTGTGAACAAAACAGACATGGTCCATGGCATGGCCTGGCATGACACAACTCCAGGGGGCACCATTCACACAGAACACAGTGCTCCTGCCACAGAGTTTATAGACCGATGGAAGCGTATTATGAACTGTTATCTAATCTACAAATACATTATTACTGTTGCTATAATTATTATTTCTGATCTTGACATGAGAAAACATTTGTAATGGACACAAAAAGTATTAACAGCAAAAGAGAAGACTGAAAAAAATGAGTTACAAAATTTTAACTTTCTGTTCTTTAAAGATACTGTTAAGAGTTAGAATTTTCTGTTTGGGATGATTAAAAAAAAATTGGAAATGGATGGTTAAAGAACATCATGAACATAATTATTACCACTGATTTTTACCCTAAAAAATGGTTAAAATGGCAAATTGTTATATGTATCTTAGCATAATTTTTAAAAAGTAATAGCATAATATAACAAAAACCACAGAACTGTACACTTGAAATTGGTGAATTATATGGCATGTGAATTACATCTCAAGAAAGCTGTTAATAAAATGAGACTACTAAGAGTAATAAGGCAAGCTAAAGAGTAGGAGACAATATTTGCAACATGTCTGACCCAAAAAGGATGTGCCTCTAGGCTATATACTGAATTCCTACCAATCAAAAAGGAAATGAATCATCCCAATAGAAAATTGAACGAGAGACTTCAATACACATTTCATAAAGGAAGATACCCAAATGGCAAATAAACTTGTGAAATTAATAATCAGAGAACTGCTAATTAAAACCATATTAAGTGTACTACTATACATTCAACAGGATGGCTACAATTTAAAAGACTAAGAAGGGTGAGGATGTGGAGCACCCAGAACTATCAACTAGCATCAGCAGGAGTACAAAATGCTTCAGTGACTTTGGGAAAAAAGTTCCACAGTTTCTTATAAAGTTAAACAAACATCTACTCTATGATCCAAAAATTACACTTAAGAGAAACAAAAACATACATATCCAGAAGAAACCTATGCAAGAATACTCATAGTAATGTTATTCATTCAAATGCACATCAACAATGAATGTATAAATACTGGACTTCCCTGGTGGTTCACTCCCAATACAGGGATGTGAGTATGAACCCTGGTCAGGGAACTAAGATCCTGTATGCTACAGAGAGTGGCTAAAATAAATAAGTAAATGCATAAACAAATTGTAGTATATTTCATGCAGTACAATACTACTCAATGATGAAATGATTGATGTACATCAGGTATGAAGCTCAAAAACTTAATGCTAAGTGAAACAAAACAAAAGAAAGTATGTTTGCATGATTCAATTTATATGAAGTCTTACAACGGGCAAAAGTAACCTATGATGATCAAAATCAAAACAGTGGTTGACTGTGGGCTGGCAGTAATTGGTAGGATCAGAAGGGAAATTACTGGGATGAGTGGAACTATATCTTAATTGGGGTATTGTTTACATTGTCTATTATTCACATTTCATCAAACTATACACAAGATTTGCACATTTTGTGTGAACTATATCTTAATTCTAAAAATGGAAACAAACTAAATGCTCTTTAAAGTAAAATAAATATAATATATTCATATAATGGCTTCCCAGATGGCTCAGCAGTAAAGAATCTGCCTGCCAATGCAGGAGACTTGGATTGGATGCAGGATCAGGAAGATTCCCTGGAGAAGGAAATGGCAACCTACACCAGTATTCTTGCCTGGGAAATCCCATGGACAGAGGAGACTGGTGGGCTACAGTTCATGGGGTCACGAAGAGTCAAACACGACTGAAGGGACTTAGCACTCAGCCTGCATGCAATAATGAAAATGAGCAGACATGGATGAAACTTGCATATACGCTGTTGAGCAAAATAAATATGACATAGTGGATATGATTATACTTGTATAAAGTAAAAGAAAAATAGTCAAATTAATCTATGGATTTAAAAGTCAGGAGAATTATTACTTTTGGACAGGAGGGCAGGGGATTAATTGGAGGAGAGCCTAAGCAGGATGCTTTCCAGGTGTTGATAGTATTCTATCTCTTCCTTTCTAATCTTGATGGTGGTTAAACAGATTTGTTCACTGTATTCACTTGTTCAGTGAGCTGTTCATTTATAATTTGTGCCTATATATGTTCGGTTCAGTCACTCAGTTGTGTCCAACTCTTTGTGACCCAATGAATCACAGCACGCCAGGCCTCCCTGTCTATCACCAACTCCATGAGTTCACCCAAACTCATGTGCATCAAGCTGGTGATGCCATCCAGCCATCTCATCCTCTGTCGTCCCCTTCTCCTCCTGCCCCCAATCCCTCCCAATATGAGGGTCTTTTCCAATGAATCAACTCTTTGCATGAGGTGGCCAAAATATTGGAGTTTCAGCCTCAGCATCAGTCCTTCCAATGAACACCCAGGACTGATCTCCTTTAGGATGGACTGGTTGGATCTCCTTGCAGTCCAAGGGACTCTCAAGTCTTTTCCAACACCACAGTTCAAAAGCATCAATTCTTCGGCACTCAGCTTTCTTCACAGTCCAACTCTCACATCCATACATGACTACTGGAAAAACCAAAGCCTTGACTAGACAGATTTTTCCTGGCAAACTAATGTCTCTGCTTTTTAATATGCTGTCTAGGTTGGTCATAACTTTCCTTCCAAGGAGTAAGTGTCTTTCAACTATATATGTTACATGTCAACAATTTTTTTTAAATTAGTACCACTTGTAAGGGAGACATATATTCTGCACTTAATAATATATGAATAAGTAAATGGATCTTCAAATTTGGAAAACTCAGCAGTGGCCACAGGACTGGAAAAGGTCAGTTTTCATTCCAATCCCAAAGAAAGGCAATGCCAAAGAATGCTCAAACTACCGCACAATTGCACTCATCTCACACGCTAGCAAAGCAATGCTCAAAATTCTCCAAGCCAGGCTTTAGCAATACGTAAACGATGAACTTCCAGATGTTCAAGCTGGTTTTAGAAAAGTCAAAGGAACCAGAGATCAAATTGCCAACATCCGCTGGATCATGGAAAAAGCAAGAGAGTTCCAGAAAAACATCTATTTCTGCTTTATTGACTATGCCAAAGCCTTTGACTGTGTGGATCACAATAAACTGTGGAAAATTCTTCAAGAGATGGGAATACCAGACCACCTGACCTGCCTCTTGAGAAACCTATACGCAGGTCAGGAAGCAACAGTTAGAACGGGACATGGAACAACAGACTGGCTCCAAATACGAAAAGGATTACGTCAAGGTTGTATATTGTCACCCTGCTTATTTAACTTCTATGCAGAGTGCATTATGAGAAACGGTGGACTGGAAGAAGCACAAGTTGGAATCAAGATTGCCGGGAGAAATATCAATAACCTCAGATATGCAGATGACACCACCCTTATAGCAGAAAGTGAAGAGGAACTAAAGAACCTCTTGTGAAAGTGAAAGAGGAGAGTGACAAAGTTGGCTTAAACCTCAACATTCAGAAAACTAAGATCATAGCATCTGGTCCCATCACTTCATGGGATAGATGGGCTAACAGTGGAAACAGTGTCAGACTTTATCTTTGGGACTCCAAAATCACTGCAGATGGTGATTGGAGCCATGAAATTAAAAGACGCTTACTCCCTGGAAGGAAAGTTATGACCAACCTAGACAGCATATTCAAAACCAGAGACATTACTTTGCCAACAAAGGTCCATCTAGTCAAGACTATGGTTTTTCCAGTAGTCACGTATGGATGTGAGAGTTGGACTGTGAAGAAAGCTGAGTGCCAAAGAATTGATGCTTTTGAACTGTGGTGTTGGAGAAGACTCTTGAGAGTCCCTTGGACTGCAAGGAGATCCAACCAGTCCATCCTAAAGGAGATCAGTCCTGGGTGTTCATTGGAAGGACTGAAGTTGAAGCTGAAACTCCAGTACTTTGGCCACCTCATGCAAAGAGTTGACTCATGGAAAAGACCCTATGCTGGGAAAGATTGAGGGTGGGAGGAGAAGGGGACGACAGAGGATGAGATGGCTGGATGGCATCACTGACTCGATGGACGTGAGTTTGGGTAAAGTCCGGGAGTTGGTGATGGACAGGGAGGCCTGGCATGCTGTGATTCATAGGGTCGCAAAGTGTTGGACACACCTGAGCGACTGAACTGAAATGGATCCTCAGCACTGAAAAAGGAACATTCCAGATTTGAAGGTTAAATGTGATTATGAATTCACTTAAATTGAAATATTAGGAAATATACTTTCTAATATTAGAAATATTGGAAGCAGTTCAGTTCAGTTGCTCAGTCGTATCCGACTCTTTGCGACCCCATGAATCGCAGCACACCAGGCCTCCCTGTCCGTCACCAACTCCCGGAGTTCACTCAGACTCAAGTCCATCGAGTCGGTGATGCCATCCAACCATCTCATCCTCTGTTATCCCCTTCTCCTCCCACCTTCAATCTTTCCCAGCATCAGGGTCTTTTCAAATGAAGCTCTTTGCATCACCTATAGATTGTTATATAATATTGAGTATAATTCCCTGTGCTATACAGTCCTTGTTGGTTATCTATTTCATACATAGTAGTATATATATATATATATATTAATCCCAATCAGGTGGCCAAAGTATTGGAGTTTCAGCTTCAACTTCAGTCCTTCCAATGAACACCCAGGACTGACCTCCTTCAGAGTGGACTGGTTGGATCTCCTTGCAGTCCAAGGGACTCTCAAGAGTCTTCTTCAACACCACAGTTTAAAAGCATCAATTCTTCGGTGCTCAGCTTTCTTCACAGTGCAACTCTCACATCCATACATGACTACGGGAAAAACCATCACCTCAATTCCCTCTAAAATGGTCTCAATGAAGCAGCAAAAAAACATTAATTTTATTACATTTTGATCCATGAGGATACACCTTAAAATTCTCAATGACTTAGTGATTTCACATAAAGTACTTTTATTGTATACTGAAATATTTGTAGTCTCAAGGAAAGAGCATATATGCAATGTCATAAGCTGAACTAGCAGCTGTAAAAAAAAAAAAATTGTGACAAACTTTGTTGATACATAACAACAAATGAACTTATTTCCAAAACAGAAAGACACCCCCAGACACAGAAAACAAAGTTACGGTTACCAAAGAGGAAAGGGGGAAGGAGGAGAGATAAATTAGAAGGTTGGGATTAACATATATATATACTACTATGTATGAAATAGATAACCAACAAGGACCTACTGTAGAGCACAGGGAATTATACTCAATATTATATAACAATCTATAGGGAAAAGAATATACATAGCTAATATTATGCTTAATAGCCAACATTTTCTGTAATATAGACAATATTACTCTAAAATCTATATGAAATGGCAAAGGAAATAGAATAGCTAAAATAATTTATAAAAAGAATAAAGTGGGAGGAACTGGCCTACCCAATTTCAAGGTGCATTGTACAGCTTCAGTAATCAGGACTGCATGGTACTAGAGGATGTATGGACACATAAAACAATGGAACAGATGAGGAAAATCCAGAAATTGACCCACACAAATACATTCAATTGAATTTTCATAAAGGTGCAAAAATAATACCAGAGAAAGTACAGGCTTTTAAACAAATGGTGCAGAAGCAAATGGACATTCCTAGGGAAGGGGTTAAGCTTCTTACTAAACACAAGATGTGTGTGTTCAGTACCTTCAGTCACATCCAACTCTTTGCAATGCTATGGACTGTAGCCCACCAAGCTTCTCTGTTCATGAGATTCTGTACACAAGTTTCTACAATTTTACTTGTAATAAATGAAAACTTGAGGCAACTGAGATGTTCTCCAATGAACGAACATTTAAACAAATTGGTACATCCATACCATAGCAGCAAAAAGGTACAAACTACTGATACACACAACTTAGAAAGATCTCCAGAAAATTATGCTAAATTCTAAAAAGCCATTCTCAAAATTCTGTATATCTATACCTCCATTTACATAAAATTCTTGAAATGACAAGATTCTAAAAATGGAAAACAGATTAATAGTTGCTAAGGGTTAAAAACTAGTGGGGACTGGAATGAAGTGGGTATGGCTACAAAAGAGTAACAGGAAGGACTTTGGAAATCATGGAAATGCTGTCTTGACTGTATCTGTCAATCCTGGTTGTGATACTGTACTCAGTTCAGTTCAGTTCAGTCCCTCAGTCATGTCCGACTCTTTGGGACCCCACGAACCACAGCACACCAGGCCTCCCTGTCCATCACCAACTCCCGGAATTCACTCAAACTCACGTCCATCCAGTCAGTGATGCCATCCAGCCATCTCATCCTCTGTCGCCCCCTTCTCCTCCCGCCCTCAATCCCTCTCAGCATCAGAGTCTTTTCCAATGAGTCAACTCTTCATATGAGGTGGCCAAAGTATTGGAGTTTCAGCTTTAGCATCATTCCTTCAAATGAACACCCAGGACTGATCTTCTTTAGAATGGACTAGTTGGATCTCCTTGCAGCCCAAGGGACTCTAAAGAGTCTTCTCCAACACCACACTTCAAAAGCATCAATTCTTCGGCGCTCAGCCTTCTTCACAGTCCAACTCTCACATCCATACATGACCACTGGAAAAACCATAGCCTTGACTAGATGGACCTTTGTTGGCAAACTAACGTCTCTGCTTTTGAATATGCTATCTAGGCTGGTCATAACTTTCCTTCCAAGGAGTAAGCGTCTTTTAACTTCATGGCTGCAATCACCATCTGCAGTGATTTTGGAGCCCAAAAAAATAAAGTCTGACACTGTTTCCACTGTTTCCCCATCTATTTGCCATGAAGTGATGGGACCGGATGCCATGATCTTAGTTTTCTGAATGTTAAGCTTTAAGCCAACTTTTTCACTCTCCACTTTCACTTTCATCAAGAGGCTTTTTAGTTCCTCTTCACTTTCTGCCATAAGGGTGGTGTCATCTGTATGTCTGAGGTTATTGATATTTCTCCCGGCAATCTTGATTCCAGCTTGTGCTTCTTTCAGTCCAGCGTTTCTCATAATGTGCTCTGCATAGAAGTTAAATAAGCAGGGTGACAGTATACAGCCTTGAAGCACTCCTTTTCTAATTTGGAACCAGTCTATTGTTCCACGTCCAGTTCTAACTATTGCTTCCTGACAGGTTTCTCAAGAGGCAGGTCAGGTGGTCTGGTATTCCCATCTCTTGAAGAATTTTCCACAGTTTATTGTGATCCACACAGTCAAAGGCTTTGGCATAGTCAATGAAGCAGAAATAGATGTTTTTCTGGAACTCTCTTGCTTTTTCCATGATCCAGTGGATGTTGGCAATTTCATCTCTGGTTCCTCTGCCTTTTCTAAAACCAGCTTGAACATCTGGAAGTTCATCGTTCACATATTGCTGAAGCCTGGCTTGGAGAATTTTGACCATTACTTTACTAGCATGTGAGATGAGTGCAATTGTGCAGTAGTTTGAGCATTCTTTGGCATTGCCTTTCCGTGGGATTGGAATGAAAACTGACCTTTTCCAGTCCTGTGGCCACTGCTAAGTTTTCCAAATTTGCTGGCATATTGAGTGCAGCACTTTCACAGCATCATCTTTCAGGATTTGAAATAGCTCAAATGGAATTCCATCACCTCCACTAGCTTTGTTCGTAGTGATGCTTTCTAAGGCCCACTTGACTTCACATTCCAGGATGTCTGGCTCTAGGTCAGTGATCATACCATCATGATTATCTTGGTCATTAAGATCTTTTTTGTACAGTTCTTCTGTGTATTCCTGCCACCTCTTAATATCTTCTGCTTCTGTTAGGTCCATACCATTTCTGTCCATTATTGAGCCCATCTTTGCATGAAATGTTCCCTTGGTATCTCTAATTTTCTGGAAGAGATCTCTAGTCTTTCCCAGTCTGTTGTTTTCCTCTATTTCTTTGCATTGATCACTGAGGAAGGCTTTCTTATCTCTTCTTGCTATTCTTTGGAACTCTGCATTCAGATGCTTGTATCTTTCCTTTTCTCCTTTCCTTTTCACTTCTCTTCTTTTCACAGCTATTTGTAAGGCCTCCCCAGACAGCCATTTTGCTTTTTTGCATTTCTTTTCCATGGGGATGGCCTTGATCCCTGTCTCCTGTACAATGTCACAAATCTCCGTCCATAGTTCATCAGGCACTCTATCTATCAGATCTAGTCCCTTAAATCTATTTCTCACTTCTACTGTACAATCATAAGGGATTTGATTTAGGTCATACCTGAATGGTCTAGTGGTTTTCCCTACTTTCTTCAATTTAAGTCTGAATTTGGCAATAAGGAGTTCATGATCTGAGCCACAGTCAGCTCCCGGTCTTGTTTTTGTTGACTATATAGAGCTTCTCCATCTTTGGTTGCAAAGAATATAATCAATCTGATTTTGGTGTTGACCATCTGGTGATGGCATGTGTAGAGTCTTCTCTTGTGTTGTTGGAAGAGGGTGTTTGCTATGACCAGTCCGTTCTCTTGGCAAAACTCTATTAGCCTTTGCCCTGCTTCATTCCGTATTCCAAGGCCAAATTTGCCTGTTACTCCAGGTGTTTCCTGACTACCTACTTTTGCAGTTTTGCAAACTGTTACTGTAAGGGGAAACAGTAAAAGATACACAGTATCTCCATGTGCTGTTTTTCATGATTATATATGAATCTACAATTACCTCAAAATAAAATTTTAAATTCAGTTTTTAAAAATAGAACAACAACAACAAGTATCTCAGCTGGCACTAGAGGTAAAAAACCCTCCTGCCAATGAAGGAAACAAGAGACTCTGGTTCAATCCCTAGGTCCAGAAGATCTCCTGGAGAAGAAAATGGCAACCCACTCCAGTATTCTTGCCTGGAGAATCTCATGGACAGAGAAGCCTGGCGGGCTACCGTCCATAGGGTCGTAAAAGAGTAGGACACGACTGTTCTTCCTGGTTTCTGGCTAGTCTGGATCATTTATTTAGCTCAAACTGCTTACTCTATCTCCTCTCTCTCAACAGATACCACCATCAACAAATATTTATTAGGCCTTTGTTATGTGACAGGAACTTTATGCACTACCTTTACCGCTAAGAACTTTATTCATTTAATCCTCATAACAGATAATTTCAAATTCTATTTTTCATATTAAGTAGCAACCTCAGACACCACTCTCTCTACTTCATCTGCATGCCTCCACGACCTTTTTTTTTCTTCCATTGAAAATAAAAAGAAGGGTCCACTCCCCAAACTAAGGGCAAACTTTTCACTTAAGCACTGTATGCTTCCCTCTCAGGATCCTGACTCCATCCAATATCCTTGTTCTTGCATTTTGAACCCCTGGCTTTCAACTACTCCTACTCTGAATTTAGCTATGTTCACGAATACTCCCATCAATTAAAAAATAAAAAGCTACCCGCAACCTAACTAAACATCAACCATTCTCACTCTTCTTGCAGCCACTTTTCTTAAAAACTGTTCCTATGTATTCTTCCTACTTCCTTTAGTCCCTAATCCACTATAAACTGGCTTCTGCTCCTACCCCATGAAAGCCTAATTTCTTTCCAGCAGTTGACACCACTTCCCATTCCTTAATCTAAATCCTCTCTTGTTTGGACTTCTCTGACATCACCACGCTGTGAGACCTGAAGTAAGTGACACAGTTGACCTAAAAAGAGGGAAACAAAGGAGGGCAAGAGACTGGCAAAGAAAGAAAAGGTGAGTGGAAGTTGCTACTTTTTGAGCGGGGGCTTGGGACACAGGAAGCAGAAAGGGCCACCGTGGGCGCTAAAACAAAGTGAGAGACTTTCACCATCACCTTCATCCTCTTTCTCCCCTCCTCCTTTAAGGGCCTGACGGTACTCAAGGAAAAACTACAGGGTAATGACCACTCGAGAGACAGCTGGGGCCGGCCCCTAGGCTGCGAGAAGGAGCCGGGCACTCCTTGTGGCGCGGCCTCCGCCGACTTAGCGGCGGCGGTGGCGCTCGGGTGAAGGCGGAACCCGTGCGCGAGGCCGCTGTTGCAGCTCGGCGCGGGGCCGCAGGAGGGGCGGACGCGTGTGCGCGTGCGTGGCGGCCCTTCCGGCCCGGGCAGAGGCAGGAGCAGCTTCTGGAAGTGCAGGAACGTGGCGTGTGGATCCCTTGGCGACTCCAGTCGAGTAACCGTGCGGGATACCTTGTAGGCGGGTTGAAGCCTGGCCCCGGACTCCACCCGCCGCTGGCGCTAGGAGAAGAGCGGGAACCTCCTGGGCTGGATGTCCTCAGCTTGGCCCTCAGCCAGCGGCGCTGAAAAAGATACGGGGGATAGGGGTTGGTGAGATGCAGGTGAAGTAGGTTTCTTTACAGATCCAGCGCCTTTAAACCCTGCGCACACTTTTTTAAAAATGAAGAAATTAAAGCTTAAGGAACTAGAGAGTCGCCTGCAACAAGTGGATGGATTCGAAAAGCCCAAGGTCCTTCTAGAACAGTATCCTACCAGGCCGCACATTGCAGGTAGGGCGGCTGCTGATCCCGCCCTTGTTTTGCGGGTTAGTCCTGTCTACTCTTTCTTATAACGAAAATGACAGTTATTTGGATACAAGAATGTCTAGAGAAATTTCGCTCTAAGATTTCACGTTGCGTGGGAGAGGACTTCCTTGACACTGCAGCTGAAAACATCCCACACACAGGACACACTGTTTTACCGTGTGGTTTTCTGCATACCGCTTAATACTGTTAGACATCTTTTTAAAGTGTTTGTTAATCTCATTACACAGTTAACTCCCTGAAGGCAAAAATGTGCTGGTTTTGTTCACACAAGTCCCAGTGTCTAGAGTTCCTTATACTACTTAGGAGCTCAGTAAATATTTGCTAAATTAGGATCAATTTCCTAGTGCAACAAATTTGCCAGTGCAAGGAGTCCTACGCGCTATACTCTGCCCTATAAATGAATACTAAAGTTGGTAGTAGAAAGACTTGAGTTTTAACAAATTCAGCATAGGTGCAATATTAAAAATGCAGATGCATTTCAGTTTTAACAAATGATCTGAGAATCAGCACTGTTGCTTAAGAAGAAGGATTGGTACTGGAAATAAAAGAACACAGGAAAAACCATTATATTTAATAAACATATTACCAAAGTCATTGAGCGAGTCTTTGGAAGATTAAGTTGCTGGGAACACCAGCAGGGAGGAATCCCCTTAACTTCGACATAGTTCTGTTTCTAAGCTGCTAAAGAAAGTCAGGGGAAAAAACTTGTGTACCCGCACTTCACTCCAGCATATTGTCATAATTCCAATAAAAAGTTGCACAAAATTGTGTCTGGGGTAAGACCAGTTTTCCCATTGTAGATAATGATTTTTTTAATGTCTTCTGGCTGTAGTGGAATCGTTGTGGTTTTTTTTTCCCCCCGATAACAATCAGTTGTTTCAAACCCAGTGTGTAACACACACATAGATGTGCTAGTTCTTTGAGATACTATCTCCAAAGACATTAACACCTGCAGCAGTCATCAACAGCACAGTTGATATCCCTGTAATTGTGTGTTCTGATAAAACCTCTGGATCTTGGGGCATCAGTGATGGCCAGCAACCTTTGGTAGGTTCAGAGATAGGCAGGGAGGTATCAGTGGATATTATTCATGCTTAACCTCCATATATTCCCCACTTTCATGTATTTAAAAGATCCCTTTCCCATCCTAGCAGCCTCTGTTCTGCTCCTCAATAGTTCTCTTATCAGGTTTCATTAGTAGATATTGTTTCTGTAGATCATAAGTATATGTGTGTGAATATTTGTGTCTAAAGGCTATATTGTGGATGTAGGTCTTTTCCTTTCCTATTCTAGCTTAATAACACAGAATATTATGACGACTTGAACTTTCTTCTCCAGTTGAGGATTTGTGTAAAGGAAATTTAATTATACGTTATTATTTTTAAACCTGGAACACGAATTTGGGAGAGAGCTTAATAATGCAAGAGGAGAAATTGTTTTACAAAGGGTCATTTGCACAAATTGGATTTTGGTCATCCACTTGCCTACTTTTTAATATATTTTTTGATCTTTCAGCATGTATGCTCTATACAATCCATAATACATATGGTGACATTGAAAATAAAGTGGTTGCAGATCTAGGATGTGGCTGTGGAGTGCTTAGCATTGGAACTGCAATGCTAGGAGCAGGGTATGTGATCCACTATATTTCTATTTTAGTATGGGGTAGTTTTAATAAGAGTAAATAAAATCAACTGAATTATATTTATGAGACTCTACAGTACATGATGAGAAGAATCCAATACTGAGTACATTTTGAATGGGCAGAACGTCAAAACAAACTTAAAAAAAAAAATGGTAACAGCAGCAATTAGAAGCCTATATTTTATATGAACCTGAGTTTCCAACCCCTGACAGTTTGGGAAATCATGCTGTTGAAAGGCATCACTCACTGTCACTTGGCCAGTTGGGTTAAAATGGTGCATGGTTTTGGTTTTGTTGTTTTGATTTAGGAGCTATAAGTATTTACTTTGTGTTTTATATTTATAGGTTGTGTGTTGGATTTGACATAGATGAAGATGCATTGGAAATATTTAATAGGAATGTAGAAGAGTTTGAGTTAACAAATGTAGACGTGGTTCAATGTGATGTATGCTCATTATCTAACAGAATGTCCAAATCATTTGATACAGTAATTATGAATCCTCCCTTTGGGACCAAAAATAATAAAGGTTAGTAATAAGAATCAGCTGTGCTGGTATCTTTGTAAAAAAGCGTTTTAAAAACCATTTTCTCTTTGGATTGTTTGGGTAAGTGACTTTGTCACTGTTCATTAAATAAACCAGTCTCTTACCTGTATAATTATTATAATTTCAATCTCAGTTTGTTTAATGCATGATTAGAGAATTTTTCAATCTTTGTTTTCATAAATTTGTGCTAAGTGAACAAATTTATTCACTTATTATTTATTCTTCATCTGATTTCTAGAATGATTTACCCAACTCTTTTGAAGATTTCCTATAAAGTGTTTTATACTTTTAAAACCTCTTTTTAGTGCCTCAACATTCAAAGATTTCAGTAACAATGACTTACTGTGGCTATTTATTTTATCTGTTTTGTGGGCAAGGAGGGTAGGGAGTGAGTAACAAGAGGAAAAGATATACATAGTTTTAAAAGCCCTCTCTCCACCTGCCCCCACCATTCTGATTACTACTTTACCTGTTCTCTTCTGCCCTCTTTGAAAATTGTTAATTTGGAATATATTAAAATTTTTACTTTAGCCTCATTTAAATGATACAGTATAATTCTGATTTTATTCCATCAACCTTAAAAGATATTTAGACATCTTAGATATTTGTACCCTGTCTTGTTACAGAAAGAATTTGAAACAGCTATTTTTTTTTTAATTTTATTTTATTTTTAAACTTTACAATATTGTATTAGTTTTGCCAAATATCGAAATGAATCCGCCACAGGTATACCTGAAACAGCTGTTTTGGAGTTCAAAAAAAAATGTTTCCAAATCCCTAGTATTCCTTTAATCTTCTATTTTGATAACAATTTTTTCTACTTTTAACAGGGACAGATATGGCATTTCTGAAGACTGCTTTGGAAATGGCAAGAACCGCAGTATATTCTTTACACAAATCCTCAACTAGAGAAGTAAGTTCAAATCATCAAAATATTCTGTGTCATTATTTTTAAATTCATGACAGTGTTTGAAGGATTTACTATCAGTACTAAATACCAAGATATCTAATTCTCCTGAAATTTTTAAACATCTGGCACTTAGAAACTGAATTTTCTCCTTAACTAGCATTTATGAGTAGCTTTATTTGTCAAAGATTTGTCCAGGCAGGAATTAACAGGAAAGAGATTATATAATTCAGGAATAGAGAAGTATGGTGTAACTGTGGTTACAATATCTCCTGGTTTGCTTGGGTAAGTCCTGGTTGATACCTGTAATCCCAGTGTCTCTGTATGGCCTAGTGTACTTAAGAGAGGCAAGGACAGCCTGGTTTTTAAGAACACTGAGACTGGGAAGCTAAACTAAGCTGAGTTCAGAACCCATTTCTTCCATTATTTTTTATTGTCAACACATGACACATGAAGGTGCATAAGACATATTCTAGAAAACTGGGGATGGGGTGGCACAGTTTTTTAGTGTTAGTTTAACACAGTGATCAAGAACACAGACTGTAGAGCCAGACTACCTAGGTAGGTTCAAATCTGCTGCTTCACAGCTGTCTTCTCTTGGTCAAGGTTCATTTTGAGTTCATTCGAGTTCACTTTCATCACTTACACTGTACTCACCTATACTCTTACAGCATAAGGAACTAAGAGTACTTTATACTTTGTAGGGTTGATGTGAGGATTAAATGAGTTAATGTTTACAAAGCACTTAGAATAGTGTATGGCAATTGCTATGTTAGTGGTTATTTTTAAGTGATATATGTATTAAGAGATTTTAAGATTTTGTAGGAAAAATATTTGTATAAATACAGTGTACTGGAATTCAGTTGGGAACAAATTATGACTATATGGTAATCTAATAATCTTTAAAATACATAAAATCGCATAGCTAAAAGGGAGAAGGCAATGGCACCCCACTCCAGTACTCTTGCCTGGAAAATCCCATGGATGGAGGAGCCTGGTAGGCTGCAGTCCATGGGGTCGCTGAGGGTCGGACACGACTGAGTGACTTCACTTTCACTTTTCACTTTCATGCATTGGAGAAGGAAATGGCAACCCACTCCAGTGTTCTTGTCTGGAGAATGCCAGGGACAGGGGAGCCTGGTGGGCTGCCATCTATGGGGTTGCACAGAGTCTGACACGACTGAAGCAATTTAGCAGCAGCACATAGCTAAAAATATATATAGGCATACCTCGTTTTACTGCCCTTTATTGTGTGGGGCTCGGAGAAGGCAATGGCACCCCACTCCAGTACTCTTGCCTGGAGAATCCCAGGGACGGGGGAGCCTGGTGGGCTGCCGTCTATGGGGTCGCACAGAGTCGGACACGACTGAAGCGACTTAGCAGCAGCAGCAGCAGTAGCAGCATTGTGTGGGGCTTCCCCTGATGGTTCAGATGGTAAAGAATCCACCTGCAATGCAGGAGACCTAGGTTCGATCCCTGGGTTGGGAAGATCCCCTGGAGGAGGGCATGGCAACCCACCCCAGTATTCTTGCCTGGAGAATCTCCATGGACAGAGGAGCTTGGTGGGCTACAGTCCCTGGGGTCACAAAGAGTCAGACAAAACTGAGCCACTAAGCATAGCATAGGATTGCACTGTACAGATAATGCATTTTTGCAGGTTTAAGGTTTGTGACAACCTTACTTGAAGCAAGTCTGTCAGCACCATTTTCCCAACAGCATTTACTCACTTTGTGTCTCTGCTCATTTTGGTCATTCTTGCAATATTTCAAACTTTTTTATTGTATTTGTTGGGTGTTGGTGCTCTTTGATATTACTGTTATAGTTGTTTTTGGCATTGTTTAGCAATAACTACTACTACTACTAAGTCGCTTCAGTCGTGTCCGACTCTGCGACCCCATAGACTGCAGCCCACCAGGCTCCGCCGTCCCTGGGATTCTCCAGGCAAGAACACTGGAGTGGGTTGCCATTTCCTTCTCCAATGCATGAAAGTGAAAAGTGAAAGTGAAGTCGCTCAGTCGTGTCCAACTCTTCACAACCCCATGGACTGCAGCCTACCAGGCTCCTCTGTCCATGGGATTTTCCAGGCAAGAGTACTGGAGTGGGGTGCCATTGCCTTCTCTGGTTTAGCAATAAAGTAGTTTTTAATTAAAATATATACTTTTGGGGGACTTCCCTGGTGGTCCAGTGGTTAAGAATCTGTGCTTCCACTTCAGGGGGCATAGTTTGATCCATGGTTGGGTAACTAAGGTCCCACATGCTGTGAGTTCCAGCCCCCAAAAAAGTACTTTTTAAAGACATAATGCTATTGCACACTTAAAAGCCTACAGTATAGTGGAAACAGAACTTTTATATGCATGGGAAACAAGCATTCAGGTTACTTAGTCTTGTGATATTCACTTTATTATTTTGGTCTGTTACCAAGCCTGTAATATCTCTGAGGTACGCCTGAATACTGCTAAACAATTAGTAGTGATACATTTAGGTAAGCAGCAGAACACAATATAACTTTCAGTTCAGTTCAGTTCAGTCACTCAGTCATGTCCAACTCTGCGACCCCATGAATCGCAGCACGCCAGGCCTCTCTGTCCATCACCATCTCCTGGAGTTCACTCAGACTCACGTCCATCAAGTTGGTGATGCCATCCAGCCATCTCATCCTCTGTCATCCCCTTTTCCTCCTGCCCCCAATCCCTCCCAGCATCAGAGTCTTTTCCAATGAGTCAGCTCTTCGCATGAGGTGGCCAAAGTACTGGAGTTTGAGCTTTAGCATTATTCCTTCCAAAGAACACCCAGGGCTGATCTCCTTCAGAATGGACTGGTTGGATCTCCTTGTAGTCCAAGGGACTCTCAAGTCTTCTCCAACACCACACTTCAAAAGCATCAATTCTTCGGCACTCAGCTTTCTTCACAGTCCAACTCTCATCCATACATGACCACTGGAAAAACTTTACTGGTAAATAAATCCCCATTCAGTGAGACCAAACAGCAGTAATTATTGATATCTAAAAAGCCTGTATTGAGGAGGTCCCCAAGACCATCCTCAGGTTTGATGATTCACAGGGAAGTCTAACAGGACTGAGCATATAGTCATACTCATGACTGTGATTTATTACAGCTAAAAGTTACAGAGCAAAATCAGCAAAAAGGGGTGGCTCAGATGGTAAAGCATCTGTCTACAATGCGGGAGATGCAGGTTCGATCCCTGGGTCGGGAAGATCCCTTGGAGAAGGAAATGGCAACCCACTCCAGTACTATTGCCTGGAAAATCCCATGGACGGCGGAGCCTGGTAGGCTACAGTCCATGGGGTTGCAAAGAATCAGACATGACTGAGCAACTTGGTTGGTTGGTTGGTATAGGTCACAGTCCAGGAGAAACTAGGTGCAAGCTTCCAGAGTTCTCTCGCAGTGGAGTCATATGGGATGCACTTAATTTTTCCGGCAAAGAATTTTTGTGACAAGGCACGTGAAATGTTGTTAACCAGGGAAAGGTCACTGGAGACCTGGTGCCAAGGGTTTTTACTGGGGACTGATCACATATGCTCCCCCTTGCCTGGCATATACCCAAATCCCAGACTCCCAGAAGCAAAACAGGTATTCAGCATAAAGAGTTTAAGTACAGTAAGCCGCTGTTATTAAGGAATGGGCAGTGAAAACTCTCAAAAATCTAAGTTCCCATACTCCAACCAAAGGTGACTAATATGTAGATCTTCCAAGGATAAGCAGTCAGGCCTGCTGTGGATTCTTCTGCACAGCCTGGCATAGGTCTTATATTACTCATACATAGTTCATGAAAACCAAGTAAAATATGCCAATAAAGAGTGCAACTAAGCAGCAAAGTCTAATAACTTGAATAAATTCCTAGTCACATTACCAGGGAATGCCTGTCTTCATTGTTTGGTATTGCCATGTTCCACCACCAGGAGGCAGCAGTATCAGCATTGTCTTGGCTGCTTTAATAGAATTTTAAGCAAGTATCTCTGGGACATGTGAACATGTGGACAGGGAACCCTGGCGTGCTGCAGTCCATCAGGTCATGAAGAGTTGGACATGACTGAGTGAACTGAACTGAGGCAAATATTTACTTAAATACAGTTTTATATTTTGGCAATGCAGAAGTATTTCCATTAGCAGAGTAACTAAATAGTTTGAGAAATTAATCTGGTGTGTGTTGTGCATATTGTGAAGGAGGTGTGATGATGAACTTCTAGTATTAAACATCCTTAGATTATGCTGTAGATATATCTGCTATAAGCCTTGTGATAATTTTGCTTAAGTATTCTATTGTAACTAGTATCATTATCATTGAAGCTTATTTCAGACAGACCCCTTAACTATAGACCCTTGTCTCTCTTAAGTACTTGGCCCTCTATTCATAATATAGGTGCATTTGATACAACTTTTTGATAGAAAATTTGATAGAAAAGCCATGTCCTGGCAGACTTATACAATTTACTGAAAACTTCCACTGGAAGCCAAGTATTTGTTCTTTGCAGGCTCAGACAGAACCTTATATATCATCACAGTGACTCCAATAAGCTAGATGACTCTAAAAGTTGTTGCCTTATCTTTCATTAGGCATTATAAGAACTTAAGTTCTTGGCTCATAGTTAAATATGTGAACCTTAAATTTAGGGAAATTTAAATAGCTAAAACCAGCATTTAGTACTTGTTTTGTGTGCCACCACAGTTCAAAGCACTTTTCAGTCTACAACCATCTGATGAGATACCATTACTATCTTCATTTAACAGATGAGGGACCTGAGGCACAGAAAGCATAATTTTCTCAGAGTTACACAGCTAACAGAGCTTTAGTTCAAATGCAGGGTGTCTGATTCCAGAAACTGTCCTTAACCTCTATACCATACTGCCACTGAATTGCCCATGGACAGATCTCTGCTGGTTTCTGGGAGAGCTGTGTATTTATCTTTAATATTTTTATGCACATCAAAGTCCATCAAAGGACTCTGAAGTAACAGCTTTATTACTTGAATTATATAGTTAAGATTATTAAACGGCTTGGCTTCTTACTAAAATATTATCCATCCAGTTGAAAAAAATTTTAAAGGTCTAAATTCTAATGAAACTTTAAAAGCTTGAAAACTTACAATCAAGTATTAGTAAGAAGCAATTTTTTGAAAACTGTTTTAAGACCAACTCACATTAACATGTTTATGTTCAGCATATTCAAAAGAAAGCTGCAGAGTGGAAGGTCAAGATAGATATTATTGCAGGTAAGACGATTTTTAAGTTTCTCACAAAACAAATCTCAACCATAATTATCTATGTTTGGTAATGGGTTGTAAATGGAGTAAAGGGAGGGTATCAGTGTTTGCTCAAGATTATCCCAATGTATGCATTTTACTGAGAACTTTTAAGTGATCTAAGAGCTTGGGCTTAAAAGTTTGTCAAGTCTTCGTTTGAAGTCCATTCCTGAAACATACCACCAGACTATGCTTGAATTACTTTTCTATTTCAATTTTCTAATTGTTCCTGGAGTCAAATAACATGAAGCTTTTTCTTTTAGTGGGGAACAGAATATAATCATCCACACTATGTAAATCATGTTCGATACATTTTTATTAGTAAATTGCATAATAATACTCACAGACATCAAAATGGGAAAAGCATATAACTAGAAGCTGACTCTAACCCAATTAATTCTGAAAAGTCTGAAATAAGAGTATACAATAAGGGGGAATTTTTTTTTTTTGGATTGGATTTAACAACATAACTAGAACTGTCACCTTCTGTATTCCTATTCAGTACTGCCATTCCTTATTAGTTTAAGATATAATATGCAACATGGAGACCTTAGAAGAGTTCCAATAGTAGTATACCAAGCCAGGGCCTTGCTACTCCAAGTGTGGTTGTCAAGTATGGACCATCGGCCTTGACATCCCTTGGGAGCTTGTCAGACTTGCAGGATTCAGGCTCCACCCAGACAAACTGAATTACAATCTGCATTTGAACAGGATTAGATTTGAAGGTGATTTGTTTGCACATTAAAATTTGAGAGCTGTGATTTAGAGAGTGCTTAGTAGGAAGATAATTAGCTACTTACTACCGTTACTAAAATCCAAACCTGAAAGATAATCATGATTATTACGAAATTGGTAGCTATAGATTATTTAGGAAATTACAAATAGGAAGGTACTACCATATTTAAGTCAAGGGTGGTAAATGTGTGGAAGTACAATTTTCATCCTTAGGTGGCTTTTGTTTTATAGAGCTGCGATACGACCTGCCAGCATCATACAAGTTTCATAAAAAAAAATCAGTAAGTCTCTTGATTCTGGTTTATCCACATTCAGTACTGAAAAACTTCACAATAATTATTTCTAATGTTGTCAAGTTGCTTGAGTAAATACAGAAAGCCAGCATAGAAGATAAATATTTAACTAAAACAGAATGGGCCTATAATCACAACAGCCAATATGCTGGTAAATTAAAAAAAAATAAACTTAGTTTATTTTTATGCAGTATACATTTTATTACTTTGTACTAATACATTCTCATATTACAAAGGCAACTTAATGGAAGAATGTTTCTTTTGATAGTTGAATAATCCGAAAGAACACAAACAGAACTGCACATTAAAAAACGTATTTCGATAACAAAAGACAAGTTCAACAACAACAACAAAAAAATCTTCTTTTCTTACAGGTAGACATCGAAGTGGATCTAATTCGGTTTTCTTTTTAACAGCCTCCAAAGACAAAAGCAGCTTAAAATCTAATTTAAATGAATAAAAAATTTGTTTATTAAACTACTGGTCTCCGGCACCATTTTCTGTTTTCTGTTGTTTTGATGGAGGTTCTTTGTCTGTTTCTTCTCTTGCTCTTTTTACTGCTCCTATACAATAAAAATTTTCATTAAGGGCACTGAAAGCATTAATCTTGAGCATAATTATCAAAAATAATTTTGTTTAAAAAGATTAGCAATAACTTCCCTACACTAATGAGGAAAGGCTTTTCCTTTAGTACAGACCTGCTCTCTAAATTTAGCTTCCAAGTATTTTTGTTTTCCATATGTAACAACATCATAACCAGGATCAATCACAATCTGAGAATATCACTTAAACAAAACCACACTGCTGTTCTCGCCCAAATAATTTTTCATCAGAGTACCAAAGGATTAGAAAAACTTACGAGATGCACCATTTTCATCACGTTCATCATCACTATCAAATTTCGTTTTCTTGCCCTGAAACTGTACTTTTCCTTTAGCAGACCCAGCCTGGGCAGCTTTATTTCCCTTTCCTTTTCCTTTAAATCTTCGACCTGTAGAGACATAATTAAGAAATCATCAATCTTTTAAATCTCTTGTCAATGTCTTTTTTTTTTTTTTTTAAATATGGAACGCTTCACGAATTTGCGTGTCATCCTTGCGCAGGGGCCATGCTAATCTTCTCTGTATCGTTCCAATTTTAGTATATGTGCTGCCGAAGCGAGCACTTGTCAATGTCTTTTAACAGCAATTATAAATTTTTAACCAAGTAAATGAGTTAAATTGTAAAAGAAAATCAGAACTAATGACCTTTTGACTTCCATTTGTTTAGAGATTCTTGTTGATCTTCTATTATTTTTTTCAGTGCTTCTTTTTCCACATCTCCTTCTAGTACTTCCCAGGTGACTTCTTTGTTCCTTAGTTGTAGGTTACCATTATTGGCCTCTTTTGCTTTATCCAGTGCTTCCTTAGCTTTTTCTTTAAATAGAATTATTCCCTACACCAAAGACAGAAAACAAAAGCCAGGGAATTCTACTGAACATTGGACATCAGGAAGGAAGTTATTAAAAAACTTGCCGTCAGTTAATTTCCAATAGTTATTCACAGCACAATCTCAAAAATATCAATCAGACATTATGTCCAGTTACAACAGTAATAAAACAATTGCTTTCTTCTTTAATGTCATCTTAAGATAAAAGTTTCTACGGGTTTTTTAAATTGATTGGTAAAAAACATATGAATATTTCCAAACCTCTTTGGCGCCTCTGACAAAGTGTATCCATTTTATTTCACCATGATTTGAGAAAAGGGTGTGCAAATCTTCTCTACACGTCTGATCATCTAAGTCTCCTGAAAATTTCAGCAAGCAGCCAATCTTTTCTTCTAGAGATTTCTGTAAAAATATACAAGGCAATATAAAGTTTCTTAAAAACAAGCTGGAATCAAGATTGCAGGGAGAAATATCAATAACCTCAGATATGCAGATGACACCACCCTTATCGCAGAAAGTGAAGAGGAACTAAAAGGCCTCTTGATGGAAGTGAAAGAGAAGAGTGAAAAAGTTGGCTTAAAGCTCAACATTCAGAAAACAAAGACCATGGCATCTGGTCCCATCACTTCATGGGAAATAGATGGGAAAACAGTGGAAACAGTGTCAGACTTTATTTTGGGGGGCTCCAAAATCACTGCAGATGGTGACTGCAGCCATGAAATTAAAAGATGCTTACTCCTTGGAAGAAAAGTGATGACCAACCTAGGTAGCATATTGAAAAGACATTACTTTGCCAAAAAGGTCCGTCTAGTCAAGGCTATGGTTTTTCCAGCGGTCATGTATGGATGTGAGAGTTGGACTGTGAAGAAAGCTGAGCGCCGAAGAATTGATGCTTTTGAACTGTGGTGTTGGAAAAGACTCTTGAGAGTCCCTTGGACTGCAAGGAGATCCAACCAGTCCATTCTAAAGGAGATTAGCCCTGGGTGTTCTTTGGAAGGACTCATGCTAAAGCTGAAACTCTAGTACTTTGGCCACCTCATGTGAAGAGCTGACTCATTGGAAAAGACTGATGCTGGGAGGGATTGAGGGCAGGAGAAGGGGACGACAGAGGATGAGATGGCTGGATGGCATCACCAACTCGATGGACGTGAGTCTGAGTGAACTCCAGAAGTTGGTGATGGACAGGGAGGCCTGGCGTGCTGTGATTCATGGGGTCGTAAAGAGTCGGACACGACTGAGCGACTGAACTGAAAAGCAACCACAAACCAGAAATGGCATGTACCACTCTCTACATATATAAGGAACAACCAGAAGCTAAAATGCTGTTTTGAAGTAGTTTAAGTAGTTGGTGTGTTTTCTTTTATCATCCTTTATTCTACATGGCTTCTGATTTTAACTTATTTTAACTTCTCCAGCAAGTAATCACTAGTTATTATGTAAATCTTATTGCTCTGGATAAGTAGTAATATTAGGCAATATTTGGCTAGTACTTCAGTGCATTGACAACTGCAGACTTGCTTACATTATTTTCTTTAAAAAGTCTCCAGAGCTTTTTATTCTAACTTTGAATTACAGATTTCTTAAGAGACTAGTAATATATACTTACCATTTCAGCATTTTCTGCTAGCTTTTGTTTTTCTTCTTGCTCTCTACAAATAAAAATATCATTAGACCATTTCCATCTACTTTATGCATAAGAAAATTAAACCCTGATAAAGTTAACCTTAATCATGATTACTAATCATGTTACTACTTAGTAACAAAAGCCAGTCCTTGGGTTTTCTGACTGTCTGATGCTAGAGTGCAACAGAATGTGGCCCTAGGTTTATCAAGGCAGCTTAGGACCTCAATATTTCATTAGCAGAAGAAAGGTCTATTGCTACTCATATTTCAGAGCTCATCATCAGCTTCACATCCCAGAACCAATAACCTTTGTCAAAGCTTTAAGGAACTAAAATGTGATTAGCTCAACATACTTACTGTTTAGCTCGTAATTTAGCTTCCATTTTATTTTGCTTTCTTTCTTCATTTTTTTTGGTGAAATAATCTTCCCTAAGGACAAAAAATGTAAAGGCTAAGTTCATGAGAACTTTCAAAGACTGACAGTTAAAGTGAATAAGATATCCCATAAGAATAAATGTTACATTTTCTACCAACACAATTACCTATAAATTCAAAATACAATAAGGAAGTTACTCTTAAAATAACAGCGTGACTAACAAATAATTCACATGCCATAAAATTCACCCTTTTAAAGTAAATAATTCAATGCTTTCAGTATAACACTGAGAGCATGATTTATCACTATGCATCTCTAGGTCCGTCAGGTTTATTCTATTTAGAAGACTGTACAATGCAGAAGTAGATTATGGGCCTGCAATTCACTTTATCATGAAAATGTCCAGTCTGTGCTAGTTTTTAGACACAAAGAGAGATACACAAGAATGTGATTCAAATCTCTATTTATTAATCCTCTGTACTGTATGAACACACAGGCATATAGACTATGAGAAATATAAATAGATAATAATTGTATGGTGATCTATTCTCTAACCACACCAAAAGCTCAGATTTTACCATCAAGCCTAATTATAAGTTTCACATACAAAACAAGTACTGAAACTTAACCTTGTTTATTCACTGCTAGCAGTGAAAAGCTCCTAATAAACCCTTCCTTACAGTCAAAGGACTAATAGTACCACTGAAAGAACTTAAGTATTTCTCAAAGAATGCCTAAGGATACTAAAAATACTGGTCTGTCTTATCCCAGTGTTTCAATTCTAGATAACTAAGTGCCCTCCCCTCAAAAAAGTCAGCAAACAGACTTACTTGAAAAGTATTAACAGGTCTGTGTCTTTGTACTTCTGGCCAGGGGTCTCAACAAACTTTTTAGCTGATTCAATACTATCAAATACAGCAAATATTGAACCCTTTGAAAAAAGGAAGAAAAAGAATTTTTTAAAGTTACATCCCAGTTTTTTTCAACCAGAAAAAGTAACAACATACAAGCATACCTTAAATGCTTTGTGCAAGGTTCTTCTCATCTGAATATTTAGTACTTGACCTTTATCTTCTAACCATTCTTTTATGTCATCAAGAGCTGCATCTGTCGGGAAGCCTTTCTACCAAAAGAAGAAACACACAAATGGCAGCTCAAGGAAACAATGTCTCAGAAATTCTGATTTACTGTGTCTTGAAATGAAGCCAGGATATACATATTATCTTTCTGTCTCTTAAATGTTTAATAGCTCTAGTTAAAAGCTGTATTGACCAGTGCAATAGAAGTGACCCGTTTATCTGGGATCCACTTCAAAATAATCTAGGTAGGGCAAAGATAAAGCAATATTAATCACGTTAATAACTGTTGGATAATGGTACATTATATATTCAGTCTACTTTTGTATGTCTTAATTTTTGCAGTATAAAAAAATCTACTTAAAAATTAATGTTAAAATAGCTATCAAGTTTAACTGTTGATAAATAACAGCTGATATGCACTGGGTGCTTACAGTACGTCAAAGATTTTGTCCAATGTTATATGTTTTGTTTTTTTTTTCATTTAATTCTAACAACAGTTCTATAAGGTAAAAAATATTATCCCCACGTAGGAAGATAAGGCTTAGAAAGGTTAAGAACATTGCCCAGGAATATACAGCAAGTGGTGAAGCTATGATTCCTGAGTCCTTATTCTTATCCAATAAGAATCTATGTTATTTCTAAATAACTTTTAAGACACAATTAAAGGCCCACTTACAATATAAACAGATCTGTTTTTTACATCATTTTTATACTCATCAGTCACTTCAGGGAGAGGTTTGCTTGGAGATCTTCTAATTTTAGTTTTATCTTCACTTATTTCCATGAGTTCTGCCTTTGATTTGCTCAGGGCCTCTACTATTACATTAAAGTCTGTCGTTAAACGGTTTAACCTGAACGAATACATATAAAAGCATTGTAAGATTTAGGAAAAGCCCTTGCTGTTAACAGAAAATCTAATAACTTAAAAATGTTTTTACCTATTAAACTTTATCATTATCTCCAAAGGTACCCAGCCTTCATCCAGTTTGATCTGTTCCTTTAAAAATTTGTCCCGTGGCAAATTGAAGTCTCCAAAATAATACTGCAAGATAATTACAATATACTGCAGAGCACTGTAGAATATCGACTCTAATCGTGGAGTTTTAAAAATTACCATTACATCACCAAATTCTAGTCTTTAAAAGTAGCAATATGTGTCAAAAGTTAACTGGCAATAAACATTTTCCCTTAAATACACTTTAATAAAATACTTATAGTACAAATTAAAACTAAAAATGACTATTGAAACAATGTAATTAGCAGATATAATAGAAAGCCTTAAAACAAATTTAAGGATTTAATAGATGAAAAGCCTCATTTCAGTGTGGAAAGAAGAGATTGTTATAAAAAATGGAATAAACTTGTTAATCACTCTAATTTAATTTTTTTTAAATTAGAAAAATCTAAAAGTTTATTAAATTTCCAGTGTTATTTTAAATTCCCTGTTACAACTTTACTAGTTTCTTTACAATTGTGAAGAAAAATTACAAATTATTCTGTGTTCAATATTTAGATACAAAAAGTTTATCAAAATGTATAATTGAAAGCAATGAAAAACATTTTCACCTAACAAGTTTGCCAAAAATTCTAAAAATAAGAATACCTAGTATTGGCTTGAACACAGAAAAATGGTCATGCAGGTAGAGATATTAACCAGATATTAATTTGATATTAAATATCAAGTTATTAAGAAAAATCGTGCATACCCTTGAGGCAGAAATCAGTAAACATGTTTAATAGTATTTATTTATAAAGATACTCATCACAGAACTATTACAGTTAAAAAATTGGAAATGTCCTACATATCAAATAGTAAATGGTATAAATTATTGATGATATGAAACTACTACCCCAAAATGCATCCTATTTTTGGTGGGAGGGAAAGGGAAAAAAAATTATGTTATCGTGAGTACTGACCAATGTGTCAAAGGGTCATCAGTCTTTTAACCTTGACTACCTCAACAGCATGAGATTTGAGAAGGGGTAGGTTGTTGGAAGGGACATTATTGACCTTTTCCACATACATTTTTGTATTATTCCAAATACTGAACATGGAATAATTTATAATTTTTCTTCACAATTATAAAGAAATTAGTAAAAAAAAGTTGTAACACAGGAAATTTAAAATAACAGAGAAGTGCAACTTTTTACAATACCTAAATTAAAAAAAAGTTTAAGAGAACTTTGAGAACAGACACTTAAAAGTTACGATGACTGAGAAGACCTAATTGAGCAGAAAAACTATCAGGACCTTCAAGAATACAGTGCTTTTTAACAGGGAAGGTATTTCACAAAGAATTTTTTAATTATCCTTCTATGTGCTATGCATTATTCCAAAATGTTTAACATTTTATGAACTACTGTAAACCTCACAACCATCTTATGAGGGTACTAATTCTATCCTCATTTTATAGACCAGGAAACAAAAGCAGTAAAGAAGTAAAGTTATGCTGGTCTATAGTGTTACCTTTTGAAATGTCTTTGTCCTTGGGTTTTAGAAACTGGCTCCACCAATATAACTGTACACTACTGTACATCTACCTTAACACCAGAATCAAAAACAAACCAAAATGTTCGATAGGTCAGTATATCAAAATTAAATGCTTTTTGTTTTAAGGTCCTAAATGTCCTCTTAAAGAATCTGTTTTCACATTGTAATACCACAAGAATCATACCTCAATTTGATGACAGATTTTGGCCTCCAGAGCAGCCATTTTTTCATTATCACCATTTTCAGCCATTTTGGCTCTCTGCAAAAATTTACAAATTGGCATAAAAGTTATTTACCTTTTACACAGAACTCAAGACATTTAAAAGAATGTTTTAATTATCAATATCCCTCTATTTTCCTAAATAAAAACCAATTTCACAGGTTCAATTTCTCTACTCAATTTTCTGATTTCAACAAAAGAAAAATTTTGAAATAAGTGACGAAAAACTATCAACGATCCTCACTTCTTTCAGCCATTGTTCTATCCTCTATAACAAAGTGAGTGGGTCATCTTCATTTAGCTGATCCAGAAAGCTGAGGGAAAAAACTCCATGTATAGCGTATCAGTTGTCAATATCATGGATCTCAGTCTTGTTTGGTGTGAGCTGAATTTCTTAAAATCAGCCACAGTTGATTTACCAAAAACAAGATTATGTTATAGAAACTTTTGGGTGAAACAAAATTTTAAAAATGTTACACAGCGTTAAATAAATGCTAATATTAATATATGAAAACGATCATTTGAGAACCTGAGAACACTAAAAGAACATTAAACTGGAGTATGCCTACTATTTGGGCTTCTCAGGCAGCACTAGTGGTAAAGAACCCGCCAACCAATGCAGAAGACAGAGATGGGTTCCATCCCTGGGTGGGGAAGAAACCCTGGAGGGCATGGCAACCCACTGCAGTATTCTTGCCTAGAGAATCCCATGGACAGAACAGCTTTCTGGGCTACTGTCCATAGGGTCGCAGAGTCGGACATGACTGAAGCTGACTGAGCATGCACATACACATGCCTACTAACACTGGTTAACCTAACAGCCACATTCCTGTTTCACATCCTTCACAATAACATTGCAAGAAAATCATAAGTCTGTGAAGTTGGTTTGCTAGGACTAACAGTCTCCTGACTTCAAATTATTTGCTTCTAGTACTCCATTAAGCCATCAAAACACACTGTATAAAAGTATATTTATAAGAATTCATCAAGGCTATCTGCCATTGGTTAACTCTAGTGATCCACTTCTTGGAGGCAACCCTTCATAACTTGTAATTACTATGCAATAACATGGATGCACACTGGAAGCTCTCCTATGGTGCAACACCTTACTGACAAAATTTGGTCAATCTTACCCAGTGGTTTTTCCACCACAATTCCTAAGTTATTACCGTGATCTGTTGTTGATTAGTCGCTTAGTCGTGTCCGACTCTTTTGCGATCCCATGGACTGCAGCCTACCAGGCTCCTCTGTCCACGGAAATTCCCAGGCAAGAATACTGGAGTGGGTTTCTATTTCCTTGTCCAGGGGATCTTCCAGACTCAGGGATCGAACCAGCGTCTCCTGCACTGGCAGGCGAGTTCTTTACCACTGAGACACCAGGGAAGCCCTACTGTACTCCAGAGCCTTCTATTAAAAAAAAGGTGAAATAAAAGAACTATTTAGTCCCCGTAACACTTCTTTGGGCTACTCAAAACTGGAACTTCGTTTCATGAGATACACTCTTAGAATGTACAACTGAAATATTACCCACGTTTTTCAATTTCGTTCAGAAGCCCTAATGTGAGTGAATAATGACCGTTAAAACCCAAGAGAGTGACGCCAGGAGAGCATCTGCGGCCCCGATTCCCTGACCCCAGTCTGTCTCGTATGATCCAAGAAACCCTTCTGCGTTTAACCCACATCAACCTCCCCAGAATCTTATACAGCCCAACCAAACATTCGCTTTCGGCGACAGAAGATACGAAACCTTAAAGACGCAGTGGGGAATGCAGGGAGCCTGCGTCCAAATAATCCGCCACAGTCCATCCCAAAGCAACCAATTGGTCGCCTGGGCCCCAGCCACGTGCGAGGATATCCTAGCTCCCGCGAAGAACGCAGGATCGGCTCCCCACCTCGCAGCGGCCCGCGTCCCTTAGCCCCCAGCGCAGCTTGCCACGACCGGCTGCGGCCCACGCGGCGCTCGCCCGGAACGCGAGGAAGGCGAGGAGCGGACGCACCCAGCGTGAGGCAGCAATGAAAGGGACGCGCCGTCGCGCAACACGCAAAACAGACCCTTTTGTACTTTCTTCTCCTTAGCCACCTAGAGTTGCTCACCTTTCAGTTCCTGGCCCCACAGAGACGCGCCACAGGGTCACCAGCAGCGTCTGCACTCCTCTGAGACGCCGGCTTGCCCACGGCGCGTAAAGAAGATGGGGGCCGTCCCGGCAACCCTTGCGGTCAAAGTGGGCGGGGCTTCCGGCGCACGCGAGCCGGCTCCGCCCTGTGAGCATGCGCCTCGGCTGCAAGCGCCCAAGGTCTGAGAAGTCCTGCGCCTTGTTTCGGTGAGATTGGGTTACAATGTTCAGTAGCACTTTGGAAGGGCTAGGATAAATATTTATTTTTAAGTATTTCTGGACAGCATTTGTATTTCCAGCCCTTCCTTGGGCTCTCCATTCACATGAAGTGGTTGACTTTTTTCTGTACTTAAAAAAAAAATTGTTTTGATTATCCGTAATAGTTAACCCATTTTTTAAAAATGACAAGTAAAACATTTCACTTTTTAAGTGAAAAATTCATGGAATCTTAAAGTTGAGAAAAAAAATACAGTAGAGAGTTAGGAGCTGGAACTCTTGAAATCAGACTGCCTGCGGTCAAATAGTAACTCTCCAGTTTACAGGTTGTGTGACTTTGGGAAAGTTACTCAACCTCTCTATCCTTCATATATAAAATGGGGCCAGTGATAACTATCTTACACTTTATATAGCTGTCGTGAGTATAAAACATGGTACAACATATACCTTCTGTCGGGAACTGTGCCTGGCATATAATAATAGGAGCAGCATATATTAATCTAAAACAAAAAACGTCTTTTTAAGAGACCGAAATGCCATCGATAATAGTGCAGAAACCTACTGCTCTATTGAATGAAGTCATTCAGTCGTGTCCGACTCTTTGCGACCCCATGGACTGTAGCCTAACCAGGTTCTTTCATCCATGGGATTTTCCAGGCAAGAATCCTGGAGTGGGTTGCCGTTTCCTTCTCCAGGATATCTTCCTGCCCCAGGGATTGAACCCAGGTCTCCTGCATTGTAGGCAGACGCTTTACCGTCTAAACCACCAGGGAAGATCTATTAGAGCGCCTTTTTTTGGAACCAGCTGCAAAGACTGTGGGACCTTAGTTCCCCAACCAGGGATTGAACTTGGTTCCTCAGTAGTGAAAGTCCAGCACCCTAACCACTGGACTGCCAGGGAATTCCCAAGAGCCCCTTTCTATTAGTATATTTTTTGCACAATAATTTTAGTCACTTAAAGGATTTTTTTCTTGTGGTAAAGCACATCTTTCCAGCGTTTTCTTGAAAATTTAAAACGTCTGGTGAAATAGTCTGTTAAGTGAGTTCAGAGTTTTTTGGCAGTTCCAAAATAGATCAAATTAATTTATCTGGGAAAAAAAAAATTTCAGTTATAGATTGAATCCAGACATTACATCAAGCCAACGGAAAAAAATTGAGTTATGCTGAGGTAATTTAAATTCAGATTAATCATGTTCACTTTTATCCACTCAACAAATATTTATCAAGTCTCTACTTTGTGCCAGACAAAATAAAAACAATTCACTTTTTGATCAAGTTAGAATATAAGTATTTAATAGGACAAATCATATGCATGTCAGGGTAGCCCCACTCAGTGGTTCTGAATATTGTTTACTCCATGCCTACTAATGTCCTGGTATGGAGCTTGGCAATGGGAATAAAAAGAAGACCCAGACTCTGCCTAGAGACAGTGACACCTGAACAAATGTCCCTGCTCCTTTATGCCCCCACAATGTCTGGGTAAACTACAGATACAGCCTACTACCAGAAACCACACTCATTGCAGAAGATATATTTATTATTCCCATCAGGCCCCTGGTCCTTTACGCTCCCTTTCTTCTTCCTTGTCTCTCTCTTCTAGGGGCCAAGCTCTATGCAGCTACCACCCTTCAGGGAAAATGGATTCCCGGCTGCACACGAGGAAAGTTGCTTTTTTAGATGAAGAACCAAAAAGACTCTCTCATGCTGATATCCATTTCTCTCATACCATAACTGTGTAGGATAGTATATTAAAGACCATCTTTTTGAGTGTCGACTTAGTAAAAATATTCTAGAGAGTAACTTGGTAATGATATGTGCTAAAGTTTATGATATGCATAGTTGATGCCCCCAAAGTCTACTCCTAAAAGTGTATTCTAGGGAAATTTTTACATATGTGCTTAAGAAGGTATGGTCAAGAATATTCATAGGTGTATGATATATAAATGCAAAGAACTGGAAATACACTAAAGATCCACCAAAAAAAGAATGGGCAACTAAATTGTGGTGTAATTAAACAATGAACTAATAAACTACACAGTAATGAAAACACATAAACCAAACTGCATGCATTAACACTGATGAAATTCACAAACATGCTAAGTAGAAAAAAAATTTTTAGAAGAAATATAAGTAGCACCCCTAGCCATTGTGGCAATGAAAAATCCCTCTACATTTCTAAACACTAAGAGATGGTTATTGCTTTTCCCCTTCCTTTTCTCCAATACTGAGAACAATTAGTCTAGGATAATGGCATTATTCTAGCTTAGTTAGGCATTTAGTTTGAAATATTTGTTAGCCATCCAGGTAGAGGTGTCAAGTGGAAAGCTGATAGATGAGTTTGAAACTTAGGAGAGAAGGCAAGGTTGGAGATACAAATTTTGGAGTTATTAACATAAAGAAAACATTTAAAGTCATGACATTAGATGAGTTCTCCTAGAGAGAGTATTGACAGTGAACATAAGAGCCCAAGACTGAACCTTCTAGCATTCCAACTTTTGGGATATTGGATAAAGTAAGAGAAGCATGCACATGAACTAGAATAAGCACAGCATTCAGAAAACTCAGATCATGGCATCTGGTCCCATCACTTCATGGCAAATAGATGGGGAAACAGTGTCAGACTTTATTTTGGGGGGGCTCCAAAATCACTGCAGATGGTGACTGCAGCCATGAAATTAAAAGATGCTTACTCCTTGGAAGGAAAGTTATGACCAACCTAGACAGTATATTAAAAAGCAGAGACATTACTTTGTCCACAAAGGTCTGTCTAGTCAAGGCTATTGTTTTTCCAGTAGTCATGTATGGATGTGGGAGTTGGACTATAAAGAAAGCTGAGCACCAAAGAATTGATGCTTTTGAACTGTGGTGTTGGAGAAGACTCTTGAGAGTCCCTAGGACTGCAAGGAGATCCAACCAGTCCACCCTAAAGGAGATCAGTCCTGGGTGTTCATTGGAAGGACTGATGTTGAAGCTGAAACTCCAATACTTTGGCCACCTGATACGAAGAGCTGACTCATTTGAAAAGACCCTGATGCTGGCAAAGATTGAGGCTGGGAGGAAAAGGGGACGACAGAGGATGAGATGGTTGGATGGCATCACTGACTCAATGGACATAAGTTTGGGTAACTCTGGGAGCTGATAATGGACAGGGAGGCCTGGCGTGCTGTGGTTCATGGGGTCGCAAAGTCAGACACGACTGAGCGACTGAACTGAACTGAAGTCCCTAAGAGCATAGAGTGCGAAACCAACCCTGGTGGCCTCCTAGAATGGATTTACCATTTAATCAAAAATTTTTAAAAGGCAGATATATCTTTGCTAGATTGACACAAAAATGTAGATTGCTAGATTTTAGATCTGAGTTAGGCAACAGATCTGTCACTACGTGGCAGAATACTCTAATAAATCAAAGCTCCAGGCCAAGAGCCCCACTCTGAGACTGCTTGGCTTGTGCTAGACCTTTATGTTTTTTTGTGTGTGTAAGATGTATGTCAGAATGCCTAAAAGCCAGAAATCCAGTGTGTCTCTGAGCTTTGGGAATAGGTTGTAGGACTGTTTTTTTTGTCTTCCTGCTAATAGATTTTTTAATATATGACTTGTCTGAGACCTGCCATTATATAACAGATATATAAGAGATCACCTGAGCATGAGATTCTTGGAGGGAGACTTAGAGCCTGACCCTATGTCTGATAATTGGAGGCCTCTAATATCCCCTCAATTATCTACTAATTGTGAGTAACCAAGTTTTCTTGAGTCATTTGTTACATTTGACCCAATGCACAGGTTGATATATACGTAAATTGTAAGTAGACCTTATATAAGCCACAGAGAGAGACATACAGAGATTTGTTCAGTTCTGTCCAACTCTTTGCAACCCTATGTACTATATCTGACCAGGCTCCTCTGTCCATGGGATTTCCCAGGCAAGAATACTGGAGTAGGTTGCCATGCTCTCCTCCAGGGGAATCTTCCTGACCCAGGGATTGAACATTTGGAAATTCATAAAACAGCACAGGTTCTGTACTAAGATTTCGTTTAAAATAAAATATTTGTCACACATAAAGGGAAAAGAAGGAGCTTTTGTGAGTGGGGGGCAGGTAGCTGTAAAAAAATTTTTTAACTTTAAAAACAAAAATTATACAAACAGTGAAGTGCATGAATTTCAAGGGTATGAGTTGATGAAGTTTCACAAATGAACACTACCTTGTAAACACTACCCGAACCAAGAGAACAGTTTCAGCACTCCAGAAAGTTCCCTCTTCCAGTCAATACCTCCTTAAAAGTAACCAGCACAGATAAGCTTTCCCTGTTCCAGAAAGTCATGTAACTGGAATCGTGTAGTAAATATATATGTGTTATATGAATGTACCACAATTGATTTACCTATTCTTCTGTTGGTGGATATTTGGGTGTTATGAATAAGCTGATCTGAACAGTGTTGTGCATGTCTTTGGGTAGATGTGTGTGCTCATTTCTGTGATTTATAGCTAAGAGTGAAATTACTGAGTCACCGGGAAGGCATAAGTTTAGCTTCACCATGCACTGCCAAATGGCTTACTAAAGTGCTCAGATCATTTTCCACTTGTACCAGCAATATATCTGCTAAGTATCCTGGACAACACCCTATCATTCTTTTTAATTTTGGCCATTCTAATGATGGTGGTTTCTCATTGTGCCTTTAATTTGTGTTTCCTTGATGATTTCTGACTGTAGCCTGCCAGGCTCCTCTGTCCATGGGATTTGCCAGGCAAGAATATTGGAGTGGGTTACCATTTCCTTCTCCAGAGGATCTTCCCAACTCAGGTATCAAACTCATGTCTCCTGCATTGACAGGTGGATTCTTTACCACTGAGCTACCAGGGAAGCCCCACATAGGCAAGTACATTGTATTTAAACTATTTACATAGTATCTACATTGAATTATGTATTATAATTAATCTAGACATGACTTAAAGTATATAAAAGGATGTGTGTAGATTATATACAAATACTATGACATTTTATAACAGACTTGAGCATCTGTAGATTTTGGTATCCAAGGGGGTTCTGGAACCAATTTCCCCTGCAGATACCAAGGGACAACTGTATACACACACTCACACACACAGATGGAATATTACTCAGCCACACACAATAAAAGAAATCTTCACATTGGTGAGAACATGGATGGACCTTGAGAATATTATACCAAGTGAAATATGTCAGATAGAGATAGACAAATATGTATTATCTCACTTAATAATGTGGAATCTAAAAAAAAACAAATAAGTTTTTAAAAACCCAGTTCATGGTACAGAGAACAGACTGATGGTTGCCAGAGGCAGGGTGCAAGATAGGTAAAATGGGTGGAAGGAGTCAAAGGTACAAATTTTCAATTATAAAATAAATAAATCATGGGAATACAACATACAGCATAGTGACTATACTGAATAATGAAACTAAGGACAATCATCAGTTAGATCTCTTACACTATAATTTACGTAATAAATAGTATCCTGTAACCTGCCTTCACTGATTAAACTTGCCTTGACTGTTTCTACAAATTGTGTACTTTCCAAGCCTCACCATGGTTATATAACATTTTTCAAGATTCCTTTAACCATCCCCTATGTTATCTAACATCTCTGACATAGATGGTTTCTCTGGTGTCTCAGTTGGTAAAGAAGCTGCCTGCAATGTGGGAGACCTGGGCTCGATCCCTGGGTTGGGAAGATCCCTTGGAGAAGGAAATGGCAACCCACTCCTGTATTCTTGCCTGGAGAATCTCATGGACAGAGGAGCTTAATGGGCTACAGTCCAAAGGGTCACAAGAGTCAGACACAACTTAGCGACTAAACCACCACCACTGACGTATAGGTTGCTATAGTAATGGCTGCGTAAGTTGTTTCTCAGGTGAAATGGACCTATATTGCCCAGTTCAAGCTGGTTTAGACTACTGACCATTTAACTAGTCCTGCATAAGTGTCCAGTGGATGACATTTTGATGTCCAAGGGTTAAAACTCCACCTTCGGATCATGCTACCATCCCTATTTTCTGAATTTACATCCTCTGAAGAAGGTTGTCTTCCAGATACACCTACACAGAACATTGATTACTTCTCTTCTTTCTTGACTCTGATGGTCTTTCTTATACCCCAGACCACCCTGCTTCTTTATCCCATAAATATCTCGAGTCTCTTGCCTTGGAATAGGTGAATTTTAGGTTTGTTCTCCCACCTCCTCCTTGCTTGCCTGCTTTGTGACTAAACCCTTTCTCTGCTGCAAACCTTGGAGCCCCCACGTTTGGCTTGCTGCCGTCTGACAAATGAACCTGATTGGATAGCACTAATACTGTATTGCACGTTGAAAGTTACTGAGAAAGCAAATCTTAAAAGTTCTCATCACAAGGGAAAAGTTGTAACTATGTATGGTGACTAATGATAACCAGATTTATTGTGGTAAACATTTTGCAATATATATATATATATATATATCTCAACACCTGAAACAAATACAATGTTACATATCAAGTATAACTCAATTTTAAAAAGAGTAAAGAAAATGGTTAAGATGGTAGTCATATGTATATTTCCACATTATAAATTTTTAAAGAAACCAGGTAATCAGCTAAAAAGAAGATAAATTTCCTTGAGACTGGTCTAACAAAAGGCTCATTTCCATGAGACCCCTCCTACCACATCTAGGCCATGGGGACAGCTTAGGCTGCTGCCAGAGAAAGAGAGAACCCACCCTAATAAGGTGGCAGATGAGCCACTGCAGGTGCCCTGGCAAGCTTAGGTACTTGTGGCCCTCTGTCCTGACCCCAAAGAAAGATTGCATCAGAGGCAGAAGGGTGTCGTACTGTGGTATACTCATTCAGAAGGTCTGGTTCAGACAGATTCAATAATTCTATACTGGATAATCTTTTATGTTTTAAAATTCTATTTAAAAATAAGTAACTTGAAAAGGCAGGTTTATATACTGTTACATTCAGTGGAGTGAATGCCTCCTGATTCATCATATGGGTTCTCAGTTCCCATAGATTTGACATGGCTTTCAATAGTAAAGCTTTCTATACTTTTTGTCTCTCTCACTAGAAAGTCAGCTCTTTGAGGACACAAGCATATTCCTCAATCTTCTATTAAAGTAATACTCACTGTGCATAAATTGTCTTCTTTTATTAAATATATTTTCCAGTATTCTTGCCCAGAAAATCCCACAGACAGAGGAGCCTGGTGGGTTACAGTCCAGGGGATCGCAAAGAGTCAGACTTGACTGAGCACACACACACACACCACACACACATTAAATATGTTTACTGTAAAAACAGCGGTGGATGATATAATTTGGTAAGCTGAAAACTGGACCATTGAATCTGGCCTGGGTTCAGGGAATAGAGACTAAAGACTTGGCCTCCACTCAAGTTGCTATTACTTTGATTTTGTTCTGAATAAGCTAACAAGCAGAGTGAAAGATACAAACAAGATGTACATGCCAGAGAGTGAATGTGTCTTCCCATAGCTTCTCTTTCAGAAGGCACCCAAAGTTCGCATTTCTTAGCAATTCTGCAGGTGGGATATCCCTCAAGTCAAAGCCTCAGGAACAGCTTAGATGATCATAGAAGGTGATTACCTTGAGACTCAGCGAGCCATGTGGCCAGGCCTAACTGCCATGTTCTGGGCCTTGAAATTCTTATGCCCACAGTCAGGCAGTCTCCCATTTCCTCTGAGTACAAGGGAGGGCCTGGGAGTGCTCCATTGCATCTTTTTGGGGTTTTCGTGGGCAGGCCTTTTGAAAAACAATAGGAAACCCATACATGAAATTGAACCCAAGTATCGTCAAGCAAGGGCTTCCCTGATGGCTCAGATGGTAAAGCATCTGTCTGCAGTGCAGGAGACCCGAGTTCAATCCCTGGGTTGGGACAATCCCCTGGAGAAGGAAATGGCAGCCCACTCCAGTACTCTTGCCTGGAAAATCCCATGGATGGAGGAGCCTAGTAGGCTATAGTCCATGGGGTTGCAAAGAGTCAGACATGACTGAGCAACTTCACTTTCACTTTCATCATCAAGTAGTGTATTATATAGAAAATTATGGTTGCTATTGCTTAGGTTTAACATGAATTGTTAATTCCACAAATATACATGGCCTGCCTACCATGTGTTTGAAGATACAAAAGTAAATGAAACAGCCCCTTCCTCCTGCATTAGGAAAGCTTGGAGTCTTGTTAAATCCATCGTGCCTTTCTCTAAGACCCTTACTTTACTGAGGGTGGACAGGAAAAAAACAGGATACACTAGTTTGAAACTTTTTTTCAAGTTTATTTTCATTAATTCCAGGTTGTTTAATAACCTTTTGATCTCTTTTGGTTTTCCCCTATCCCTCTGTCCTCTGCTATTTCCCCTGAAATAATACTCAGTGTCTGTTTTCATTAACTCGATATGTTTACTCTGAAAACAAGGCTGTGTGCATGCTCAGTTGCTAAGTCGTGTCCAACTCTTTGAGACCCAGTGGACTATAGCTCGCCAGGCTCCTCTGTCCAAGGAATTCCCAAGCAAGAATATTGGAGTGTGTTGCCGTTTTCTTCTCCAGGAGATCTTCCTGACCCAGGGATCAAACCTGAGGCTCCTGTACTAGCAGGCAGATTCTTTACCACCAAACCACCTGGGAAGCCCTGAAAACAGAGCTGAGGGTTATCAACTTGAAAGATTCTTCCTCTTTTGTCTCTGGCTAAAGCAAACTTTGGGAGACTCAAAAGAACATGCAGAGGTTTATTCTAGTTCCTAGAGTGCTAGAAAGGACCACTGACAGAGACAGACAGAACTTCATCATTTTAGGATTTCAGGAGCGTATTGTGGAAGATCAAATGTGGACATGTGAGTCAGCCAGTAGTAGGCTTTGTACGATCTCAAATTCCAGATTAATCTGAAGAAAATGAACTTGTTCTCATGAAAATTCACCCTTTGTATTTCTTATGAATTTATTGCTTAATGAGTGCATATACTTCTTTCTATAATTGTTCCTGGATTTTGTAGATGCAAAATATTCTAAAAGAATTAACTAAGCCTAGGGAAAATCCTTTTACATAGTAAGTATACAAAAGATCTCTGAGTATACATACCTCAGGGCCTGTGAACTATTTGTTTTCAAAGTTCTAGTCTTTCTTCCTTCAGGCCTGAGCACAAATGTCATATCAGAGAGAACTTTGCTGACCACCATATATAAATAGAACCTCTCTCACAACTTTGCCATTCCAGCTTCTTCATCCAGATTTAATTTTTTCATAACATTTATCACCAACTTCTTTTTCAGTTTTACTGAGATATAATTGACATACAGCACTGTATAAGTTTAAGGTATACTGCATAATGATTTGACTTACATATATCATGAAATGATTACCACAATACACTTTTTAAACTTTATCTTGGAGCTTGCTCAGGTATTATGGCTGTATAATATTCCATTGTGCAGTAGTGTCTTAATTTAAATAATTTTACATGGACATGTAGATTGTTCTCAGTCTTCTCCTGCTCCAAACAATCTTGCAATGGATAAACTTGTATACGTGTTATTTCACACATACGTAAATACACCTGTAAGATAAATCCCTAGATATGCCTTTAGATATTAGAGTGATAAATAACTCTTCATCTTCACCCAGGTTTCTGAGCCAATTGAGACATAAATCAAAAGCATTAGGCAGATAGGTGATCAAAAGTATGACCTTTATTTCTGATAAGATCTGATGCTAAAGAATGTGACTTACATTTACTTACAAAAGAGGGCTTCCTAATTCTGAATCTCTCCATTTAATCATAGGTAATGTTGGTCACCTACAGGCCTCTCAGAACAGGTTTTGGAGAGAGAAAGGGCTTAGTGGAGGCTTCCCTGTTTATTCTTTACAAATGTAATAATTATAATAGAAAAGTCATCCCTGGTGCAGTCATTATGGAAAACAGTATGGAGATACTTCAGGAAATTAAAAACAGAATGACCATAAGACCTAGAAATTTCACTTGCAGGTATTTATCTGAAGAAAATTAAAACATCAATTAGAAAGGACACAAGCATTATTTACAACAGCCAAAATATGGAAGCAATCTAAATGCCAATCAATAGATAAATGGATAAAGAAGATTTTGTATATATTAATATAACGGAATATCACTCAGCCAAAAGAATGAAATCTTGCCATTTGTGACAACATGAATGGACCTTGAGGGTATTATGCTAAGTGAAATAAATCATGAAAAGACAAATACTGTATGATTTCACTTATATGTGGAATCTAAGAAACAAATGAATAAATGTAGCAAAACAGAAATGGTTGTAAATATAGAGAACAAACAGGTGGTTGCCAGAGGGTGGGGAAGTGAGAGGAGGAAAGAAATAGATGAAGGATATTAAGAGGTACAAACTTCCAGTTGCAAAATAAATGAGTCATGGATATAAAAAATACAGTGTGGGGAATATAGTCAATAAATGTAATACTTTGTATGATGATATAACTAGACTTACTGTGATTATTTTGAAATGTGGAATCACTATGTTGTCTATCAGGAAGTAATAAAGTGTGGTGGGTCAATTTACTTCAAAAACAAACTCATAGAAAAAGAGGTCAAATTTGTAATTACTAGAGAGAGGAGGTGGGGTGGAGGAATTGGATGAAGACAGTTAAAAGATACAAACTTCAATTTACAAGGTAAATAAGTACTAGGAAATGTGCAATGTGCAACATGATAAATATAATTAACACTGCTGTATGTTAGATATAAAAGTTTTTAGGAGAGTAAATTCTAAGAGTTCTCATCACAAAGAAAAGGTCTTATATATTTCTCTAAATTTTTATCTATATAAGATGATGGATGGTCACTAAACTTACTGTGATGATCATTCTGTGATGTATGTCAAATCTTTGTGTTGTAGATCTTAATGTTACACAGTGCTGTATGTGACATGTCACATATCTCAAAAAAAAACAGGAAGTAAAAAACGAACAACAGCAACATGATAGCCATTCCTCCTTCTCCAGGAAGAAGCACGGCGGGGGTGTTAAGCTAGTAGAGCTACTTCCACGTGGAAGGGCCATCGGGAGAGGGGAAGACATGTTCCCCCGTAACAAGGAATTCTTCTGACCTTTTTTAAAAGTCTACAAATAATAAATGCTGAAGAGGGTATGGAGAAAAAGGAGCCCTCCTACACTGTTGGTGGGAATGTAAATTGGTACAGCCACTATGGAAAACGGTATGGAGGTTTCTTGAACAACTACAGAAAGAGTTACCATGTGACCCTGCAAACTGTGGTGTTGGAGAAGACTCTTGAGAGTCCCTTGGACTGCAAGGAGACCCAAACAGTCAATCCTAAAGGAAATCAACTCTGAATATTCATTGGAAGGACTGATGCTGAAGCTGAAACTCCAATACTTTGGCCACCTGATGTGAAGAGATGACTCACTGGAAAAGACCCTGATGCTGGGAAAAACTGAAGGCAGGAGAAGGGGACAAAAGAGGACAAGATGGTTGGATGGCATCACCAACTCAATGGACATAGGTGTGAGCAAACTCTGGGAAGTAGTGAAGGACCGGGAAGCCTGGTGTGCTGCAGTCCACAGCACTGCAGAATTGGACACGACTGAGAGACTGAACAACGACACAACTCCTTCCAGGTGAGCACCAGTATAGGCCCAGACACATACAAAAATGTAATATAAAAGTTTTCCAATTATCTGTTTTTCCATTCACATTTCAGTACCTGAGGTTTTAACCTTGCTTCTTTATCTTGAAATATAGCACACCAGATTTTAATTATAGTAGCTTATAATAGCTTTATAGCATTTTAATATCTGGCAGAGACTGTTAATGGTTCCAGTATCTGTTACCCCCTTCTTTCTGTCTATAACAAGACTGTAAGCTTTTACCTGAGCATGTGACTCTCCATCTTTGTGTCCACCTATAACAGCACACGTGCATACTACTGGAAGGACATAGACATTATCTCCAAATAAAATGGAGAGTCATCACAGGGATTTGCACAGAGGAGTGACATGATCAGGGTATTTCTGTTGTCAGCAGGGATTTATTTGCTCATCAGCAAAACCTGGTGAGTACAAGGCAAGGCATTTCTCAAATAGAACCAGAGCAGAACTAAAGCTGCTCTGCAGGTTGAGACTAGGATGACAGAGAACTGAGTGGGTGGCTCTCCCTTCACTTCACTACAGTTCTTCTAAATGTTTGGGTTTTATAGAAAGGGAAGGAGTCTGATGAGAGTTTCAGATCTTAGATTTATGAGACAGGATGCTATGCTGCTTCCAGAGATGTCTTTTTTTACTTTCTGGCAGTTGTTTTCTCATAAAACTTTGAGCTTCCTCATTGAAAAAGATTTCAAAGCTTCAGCTCATCCACTGCAATGGCCAGGAACATCTTTATTTATAACTTATGGAGTAAAAACACAGGTTCAAAAATAAATAAATCTTTTAAAAAGTAGGTTCACAGAAGGCGGATGTCATTATGGAAAGATGCCCAGTTAGAACTACTTTTAAAACATTACAGGTGCACTGATGAAAAACACAAATAGGAAATATAAAGCCACAAAATGCACTGGAAGAGTGAAGTTGTGTCCAGCCAAGAGAATAATAATTTATATTGGGCACAATTTTAATTTAAACTTTCTAACAATTCTGTGAACTAAGTGTGTGCTGTGATTTTGGTGGAGCTGAGGAAATGTTTGGACACAGTGGGGCTTCTAAACAGTGGGCAATTTCAGCCCCAAACCTTCTAAGAGAACTTCCTTCTTGTTTAAAAGACCAAGGTTATGGACTCTATCATGTTGCCTTCCTAACTTTTTTTTTTTTTTTCCTAACTTCTTTTAAAAGCAAAGATTAAAAAAACAAAAACAGATGCATTGTTAAACCAGTAACTTTGGGTTTCCATTCAAACTTAAGGACCACTGGAAAATAATTGTATGTCCTTTGTGGTGTTGGAGAAGACTCTTGAGAGTGCCTTGGACTGCAAGCAGATCCAACCAGTCAATTCTAAAGGAAATCAATCCTGAATATTCATTGGAAGCGCTGAAGCTGAAGCTCCAATACTTTGGCCACCTGATTCAAAGAACTGACTCATTGGAAAAGACCCTGATGCTGGGAAAGATTGAAGGTGGGAGGAGAAGGGGATGACAGAGGATGGTATGGTTGGATGACATCACCAACTTAATGGACATGAGTTTGAGTAAGCTCTGGGAGTTGGTGATGGACAGGGAAGCCTGGCATGCTACAGTCCATGGGGTCACAGAGAGTTGGACACAACTGAGCGACTGAACTGAATTTTGTGTTCTCTGGACCTGCAGTTAGGCTGAGTGGGAAACGTTATCCGAAAAAGTCTTATAAGCTCCTGGCTGAGCCTCCAAAAATAAATGTCTTTTGCTAGAAACTAGAGGATATAAAAGCAGAAATAAGCTCTAATAAGGACTGTATTTCAGAAACTTTTAAAAATTATGAAGAACAAAGTGCTCTAAAACTTCACTTTCAATGTACGTTTAGAGTTCCTGACTGGGATTAGTTACCATTCTTTTCTTCTGTCTGATGTAAAGTCTCAGGTGGTAGTTAGTCAGTTTCAACCTCACCTCCCCATTTACTTTCTATTTGGAATTTTGAAGAGGTCCAAAATTATTGAAAATTTATACCCAAAATGCTTGTTGGTATTATTATTCTGAGAATGATGTGTATGCGTGTGTGTGTGTGTGTGTGAGAGAGAGAGAGAGAGAGAAGTGGAATAAAATGAATTATAAAGTGATTTTTTAATTCTGTTCTGCCAGGTGACTTTGAGAACCAGGATACTTTCTGTGAAAAAACAGATATAGATATTGGGCTAGAAAAGACTAGGTAAATACCCTGTGGAGCTTTTACCACTTCCTGATGATGCTGGGACCTTAGAAATTTTTAACTGTAATTATTTCTCTCCTGTATTTAGTATTTTTATTATTATGCATTTTAATTTTAGGCCTAGAAACATGGGACAATCTAGTAGCAATAAGCATCCGTAGCATCCAGACTATGGTCTTGAAATACCAGTTTTCACTGCAAGAAATCAGGGCTGCTTGGAGAAATGGCTGATTATAGGTTTGAGGTGGGAAATGTTCAGGATGAGCCAGGAGAATCTTGTCACACCAGATAGCAAAGGAACTGTCAAAAACTACTGGGGCTGTGCCAAAAGGAACTGGGAAGCAATCTGCAGAGCCTTTCACTGGCTCATGATGATAAACAGAGCATCAATAAGAGTAACTGCAATGGACTGAAAGATGCTAAGTGTATTTAAATCCATGAGTTCATAATGATTTAAAAAAACAATAAATCTAATAAATCACCTTTGAAGGATGCTAACAACTATTCATTTTGCAAACTGATACACAAAGTTAGGAATCAAGCCATTTCTTCTACCTTTCCCATACAAACTATACCTTCAGGTAAACAACTAGTAAGTGAAGGAAGGTTTCTCTTTATAGAAATATTTCAACAAATACACCAAGAAGAGAGAGCACTGGAAATCACCATTTTGCAACCCCTAATGAATTAAGGATTGGGTGTTGAGCATCTATGGCTGCTAACATCTGAAAGAGACAATTCTGTCATTTGATGAAGGAACACACCACCACCTGTGAAGCAGTTTTGACCAAAAAAAAAAGAAAAGAAAAATGAAATCTGAATCTGATTAAGCTTCTGGATCTAACTACAAACTTACAGGAAACTTGGAGGACAGAGGAACATGCTAAACTACACAATAGGAACACAATCAGTACAATGTCAACCCTGGAAAAACAGAATAAATGACCTAGCTTCTTCAACAAATAAATTGCAAGGAGTTAAAGAAAGAAGAGCTGGATGGGGAACTTATAGATTAAGAGACCTTAAAAAGTTTTTCATGCATGTGAAAATAAAGGTTAATGTGCCCTTAAGGAAGTATCCTAGATCTTGATCCTATTTCACTTGCAGTTTAAAAATAAGATTTGTGAGAAACAGCAACTTTCAAAATTTTGATATTTAGAGTCTTAATTAAGTTATACTTAAAATCGTCTCCACAACTTTAATTATTTTGTAAAATAGTGTTTGCCCCCCCCCCAAAGCAATGGCTTACATTTAATTACAATAAAATATTTCTCAGTCATACAACAGTGATTTGGAACTTGGAACAATTCTAACTGAGATGTTTATCTTTCTTAATCCTTTCTTGGTACATATATCAAGAGCAAAAAAAAAAAAAAGAAATTTTGCAGAAAACAGAAGCTGGAAATAAAACACCTCAGATCACAAACTATTTTTCAAGATCCTTCACGCACCTCCAGATACTTTTCTGTAAAACTGATACCATCATCCTTCAGAAAAAAAGTATGCAGAATATACAGATGAAATGTTAGACCCTGAGAAGACTAAGATGGGCTTCATGATCTCAAAATTAGCCAAGAGACATAATATGCACATATAAATGTTAAATTCCTTAAATGTGACAATGAGAGTTGTACTGTGGCTGAAACAGTTAGGAAAGAATTTCCAGTGGCTAGGCTGGGGTCAGGATTTTATAAGATCTGGACAAGCTGAAAAGGCGGTGAAGACGATTCTAACTGTTCTTATCTGTTCATAAAAGAGCTCTCTAAAGTACTACTGGATAAAAAAAATATTGGTTCAGCATTAAATGCAGATATTCTTAAAGGCAATAAAATTGTCTATAATTCAGTTACAGGGTGAAATAGTCTATAATTCAGTTGTTTCATTAATTCAGAAGCTTAACTGTTCTTCAATTCAACTGGCCCCAATTCAAGCAGTTTTACTACATATACAGTGATTTATTTATTTTTATTGAAAATACAAAGTAATATTAAAGTATTTAAATAATTTAAAAATCATTCCATATCCCCTACACTAACACAGTGAATTTCAGTTCTGCATATTACTTTCCACATGCATGAAGATTTTATAGTCATAATGATAGTGTGCATATCATTTTATATTGTGCTTACTTTACTTATCATATCACAGACATGTCCACGTTTCTACACAGTATTCTGAACAATTATTTTAATGGCAGTATAAGACTTCACTTTTTATTAACCCACTTTCTTCTTTGACATTTAGATTATTTCCAATTTCTTGTTATTGAAAATAATGCAGACATAAGCAACCTCATGCTTTTATCTTTCTGTTTGTTATGCTTTAGGTTACAGTATCAAGGAGTAAAATTTATGAGGAAAAGATATGGTCATTATTATGGCCCTTGCTATGTAGTACCATATTTATTCCCAAAGGGTTATATCTACTTAAAATGCCTTTTGAAACGAGTTCATTAAACAGGTTCCTTCTAAAATGTAAAAATAAGTCAGAAGAATTAGGTAGTTTTACACTTACATATTTAAGGTTAAAAATAATTATTGCCTCTTAAAAAATGATGAGTGTGGGTAGATGATCTAACAGATTTTACTAAGTTTAGATGAATTAAGCAAAGCTTCCAAACTTTTCTCAAGTTACAGCACACTTGGAAAGTGATATGGTAGGTACGATGGAGAAAATGGACAAAGATGTTTCTGGCCCAGAAGCTGCAGCCACCCAGACCACCTCAGGCAACCCCAAGAGATGCTGGATCCATGTCTAGGCGCCTCTGTCACCCACAGTACCAGTGTGCCTGGGGAGGGAAGCTCCAACCAACAGTGGGTCAAGTGACTCAGTCCAAGTCACAACATCTAGTTAGTGGAAAGTGAATTCAAATTTCTTTTCATCAATGCATTTTCTACTATATTACAATGTTCTACATGCTTTCCAGCTCAAAGTTCAATTTCATATGCAGACACATATCTATACTTATGAACAAAGAGCATTTTCTAACATGCTTAAAGATACCTAAACTAGCAATTTACATCAAAGCTGAAAATTAAAAATAGCTCTTAGGATCAGCAGATATTCAACTACTTTCTCTGCAGTTTTTCATATTTTCCATTCTTTTAGTTTGTAAACTCTATGAATAGTAATAATCTTCTGCACAGTATCTTGTATATCTCTGTTGTCAGTAAATAATCATAACAATAAATAATACACACTACGAAGGAAAAACACTAAACTTAAGTCCATTCTAAATAATTCTAAAGGTGAAAAAAAAAGCTTAAGTGTTGATTTTGTAGAGGTAGAGAATATTCCTCCTTATATTTCAAATTCCTTGCTAGCTAAGTGGAAACAATGTACACTATTACATTACAGGATCATAAGAGACATCTCATTCCACAGAATGATTTTGACCTACACCCAGTGTTGCTGCTACCAGGAGAAAAAATTTGCTACAAAGGCATTCCACCTTTTACCAAGTGTCCAGCATTCCAAATCACCTTTGATGAGCAAAGATTATAGGTGTTGACTCCATTGATTTATTCAACTATAAATAGACAAAAGATTTTTCTTGACCATTAATCACTAGGTTGAGGTGTAGAGTGGGGGTTAAGAAGAATAATTTACCTGTTATGTGCCAGGCCACAGTAGCAAGTAAGAGACTCTAAACCCTACATTCTTTTCTTACTACACCATGAAACAGTGATTACTTGGTCATTTCTTTGGACTTGATCAGACGTTATACACACAAACACACCCATGGGACCTCATGGCACTTGGAAGATTACCCACAATTTCCCACTTATTAAGATCTGGATCGTATTTCTCAATGCTCTGAAGATACGTCCCCTTCGAGTAGGAATAGCCCCCAGTGACATAAATGCATCCATTCATGATGACGGCACCACACTCCATCCTCCTTTCCATCATGGGAGCGATCTCTCTCCATTCATTCTGTTCAGGGTCATAGCATTCTGCGATTGTAGTTTGTCCACCAACTAGATAGAGCTTATTTTCAAATGGAACTGAACACAATCCATATTCTATTAAAAAGAAAAAAGAAAGCACATTTTTATTAGAGTCAACAAACAGAAGAGAAACCTTAGGGTAGTGATGTAATAATGCTTTACAATTTGGCTTACAAAAATAGAGTAGTTGTGACATTTTGATTCCAGCACACACTACTGCAACACGGACCCTTAAAATCCACTTCCAGTCATCAAGTTCAGATGACTGCCACTGTCTTTCAGATTATCCTTAAACTGACTTCTCAGGGTGCTGGGAAGAACTCATCCTCAGACCACTACCCTTCTGGGAACTTCCCAGCACAGGCACCTTTTCTCTACGCCTGTGTGTAAAAGGTGTAGCAGCAGAGTCCCTCTGCCATGAACACGTCCTAGGTAACTGGTGTAGGATCCTTCGGGTCTTAGCAGCTAACCCTGAGCTGGTACGTGCTGCCACAGATGCTTGCCTCTCTCATACTGCTGGTTAAGTTAAAGACACAAGAAGTTAGAGAAACACAAGCCAGTTTACTGGGGGAACTACAGTCTGTGACCTTTAGAAGCTGTGGAAGGTGCTCAAAGGCAGAGGGCTGCTGTATGAGGTCTGTGTCCTGGAGCTGGGAGTCCACTTCTTGGGGTTCAGCCTTCCAGGCTGTTTTAATTTCTTCCATTTTATCTCCCCCCTCCACATCCAAACCTGCTGGCTGTTCAAGGCACTGGGATCTCTGGCAACTTCACTTCCTCTCCCTTCTTCCCAGGGCTGTGACTAGGATGAGGCAAGTGATGTGCCTAGAGCACAAACCATGATGAGGTGCTTCCTCTCCAAGTTTCTCCTTCCGTTTTGTGCCTCAGGTGTCTCGCTTGCCTGACGCTAGTCCCAGCCCTGTTTCTAACATCCCAGGTCGTAGTGCTCACATCACTCCCAGCCTGGGAGTTCATTCTATGGAATATCAACTACAGACCTGAGGAAGAGCAGGAGTTGTCAGTGGGATGACTATTACAGCAAATAAATGAAGAGTTAGCTTTCCATTGCTGAGCTGTTCCTTCCGTCTGGAAGTCTTTTCTTTTCCCAGGTCTTTGCATAGCTGCCTGCTTCTCGTCATTCAGTTCTCATCTGTCAACTCCTCACTGGGCCTTCTCCTGTCATCCAACCTGCAGGAACCAGTCAGCTGTCTCTACCACACCACCCTACTTTAATTCTCTCTGTAGCGCGTCTTACGATCTGATGTGCTTCCTGTTTATAGTCTCTCTCTTCCTTCCAGCAGTGCAGGACCTGTGTCCTGCCCAATCCATCCTATTTGGAGGATGGCAAATGTCTGGCACCTTGTAAGGACTCAGTAAACGCTTGTTGGATCAATGAATGAATTGTACCTTGTACCCTCTGTGCCCAAATATGCACTCCCAATACTTGATGGAAAAAAAACTTAAAGGCTTTCTTTAGAAAGAATGCACAATCATTCTTTGATTTCCCTGTAAGTAGGGAAGACAGGTTCTTCTCAGTAAAGCTGTTGCTATTTAGGCTTCAAAGCATAAGGAAAATTCTGAGAAGATTGGTATTTCTGCTTTGAGTCCACATGCTGATGTTCTCCAGTTTCTGACATCCAAGAATTATCCCACCTCTGAAAACCCATTTATTCCTTTTCAGTTAAATAAATCTATAATTTTTATAGGATTTCATTGTTTTTTGAGTACTTGTGACATGTTATTTATATAAATTATGAGTCATTCTGTTAAATGGTTACTGTGAAAATTAATGATGATACAAAAATTTTATCAGTTGGTATAAATGATTCAACAGTGAGGTTTGTAGGCTATTTTTTAATTATTCAAATCTTACCAAAAAAATCATCATTTTGTGACTCATGTTAAAGAAGAATCTCAATCTTTCCATAGCAACAAAAATGTCCAAAATAAAGTGACTCCTGGCTCTCTATTCTGATTCATTGATGTATGTATCTGTTTTGTGCCAGTACTATACTCTTTTGATTAATGCAGTTTTGTAGTATAGACCAAAGTCACTGATTCCTCCAACTCTGTTCTTTTTCAAAAGTGTTTTGACTATTCAGGGTTTTCTGTCTTTCCATGCAAATTTTAAAGTTATTTGTTCTAGTTCTATGAAAAATACCCTTGGTGTTTTGATAGGGATTGCACTGAATCTGTAGATTGCCTCAGGATGATGTGGTCATTTTAAAAATATTAATTCTTCCAATCCATGAACACAGTATATCTTTCCATCTGTTTGCGTCATCTTCAATTGCTTTCATCAGTGCTTTAGTTTTCTGAGTACAGGTCTTTACCTCCTTAGGCAGGTTTATTCCCAGCCATTTTATTTTTTGATGCTATGGTAAATGAGATTGTTTGTTTATTTTCTCTTTCATTGTTCGTGTATAGAAATGCAATAGATTTCTGTATGTTAATCCTGTATCCTTATAATCAATTATTCTACAAGAAAGGAGCCAAGAATATACAATGGAGAAAAAAAAGTCTCTTCAATAAGTGTTGTGCTGGGAAAACTGGACAGCTACATGGAAAAGAATGAAATCAGAACACTGCCTCACACCATATACAAAAATAAACTCAAAATACAGTAAAGACTTAAATGTAAGGCTATTTACTATAAAACTCTTAAAACATAAGCAGAACACTCTTTAACATAAATTGCATCAAGATCTTTTTCAATCCACCACTTAGAGATCAGTTCAGTTGCTCAGTCGTGTCCGACTCTTTGCAACCACTTAGAGTAATGAAAATAAAAACAAAAATAAACAAATGGGACCTAACTAAACTTAAAAGCTTTTGCACAGCAAAGGAAGCATAAACAAAATGCAAAGACAACCCTCAGAATGGGAGAAAGTATATGCAAATGAAGCAACTTACAAAAGATTAATCTCCAAAATACATAAAGAGCTTGTGTGACTCAATATCAAATAAACAAACAACCTAATCAAAAAATGGGCAGAAGATCTAAACAGACATTTCTCCAAAGAAGACATATGGCTAAAAAGCATATAAAAAGATGTTCATGCAAATCAAAACCACTATGAGGTACCATTTCACGCCAGTCAGAATGGCTGCGATCCAAAAGTCTACAAATAATAAATGCTGGAGAGGGTGTGGAGAAAAGGGAACCCTCTTACACTGTTGGTGGGAATGCAAACTAGTACAGCCACTATGGAGAACAGTGTGGAGATTCCTTAAAAAACTGGAAATAGAACTGCCTTATGATCCAGCAATCCCACTGCTTGGCATACACACTGAGGAAACCAGAAGGGAAAGAGACATGTGTACCCCAATGTTCATCGCAGCACTGTTTATAATAGCCAGGACATGGAAGCTACCTAGATGTCCATCAGCAGATGAATGGATAAGAAAGCTGTGGTACATATACACAATGGAGTATTACTCAGCCATTAAAAAGAATACATTTGAATCAGTTCTAATGAGGTGGATGAAACTGGAGCCTATTATACAGAGTGAAGTAAGCCAGAAGGAAAAACATAAATACAGTATACTAACGCATATATATGGAATTTAGAAAGATGGTAATGATAACCCTGTATACGAGACAGCAAAAGAGACACTGATGTATGGAGCAGTCTTATGGACTCTGTGGGAGAGGGAGAGGGTGGGAAGATTTGGGAGAATGGCATTGAAACACGTGAAATGTCATGTATGAAACGAGATGCCAGTCCAGGTTCAGTGCATGATGCTGGATGCTTGGGGCTGGTGCGCTGGGATGGCCCAGGGGGATGGTATGGGGAGGGGGGTGGGAGGAGGGTTCAGGATGGGGAGCACGTGTATACCTGAAATTTTTTTAATTAAAAAAAAAAGAAAATGAATAAAAAAAAAAAAAAAAAAAAAGATGTTCATTATCACCAATTATTCAGCTCAGTTCAGTCGCTCAGTCGTGTCCAACTCTTTGTGACCCCATGAATCGCAGCACGCCAGGCCTGTCCATCACCATCTCCTGTCCATCACCATCTCCCGGAGTTCACTCAAACCCTGTCCATCACCATCTCCCGGAGTTCACTCAAACCCTGTCCATCGAGGCGGTGATGCCATCCAGCCATCTCATCCTCTGTCGTCCCCTTCTCCTCCTGCCCCCAATCCCTCCCAGCATCAGGGTCTTTTCCAATGAGTCAACTCTTCGCATGAGGTGGCCAATTATTAGAGAAATGCAAATCAAAACCACAATGCAGTATTACCTCACACTGGTCAGAATAGCTATCATCAAAAAATCTACAAACAATAAATGCTGACAAAGATGTGGAAGAAATAGAACCTTCCTATACTGTTGGTGAGAATGCAAATTGGTATAGCAACTACGGAAAACAGTATGGAGGTCCTTAAAAAACTAATCATAGAACTATCCTATCTTCCAGAAATCCCATTCCTAAGCATACATCTGGAGAAAACCATGATTTGAAAAGATACATGCACCCCAATGTTCATTGTAGCACTATTTACAATAGCCAAGACATAGAAGCAATGTAATGTCTATGGAGACATGAATGAATAAAGATGTGATATATTTATACAATAGAATATTAGCCATAAAAAGGAATAAAATAATGCAACATAGATCTAGAGATAATCATATTAAGTGAAGGAAAGTAGACAAAGACAAATACCATGTGATATCACTTACATGTAGAATCTTAAAAAATGATAGAAACGAACTTATTTACAAAATAGAAATAGACTCACAGACAGAAAACACACTATGGTTACCAAAGTGGGTAGTGTGGTAGGGAGATAATTAGGAGTTTGGGGATTAACATAAACATACTACCATATATAAAACAGGTGAACAATGGACTTATTGTATAGCACAGGGAACTCTACTCAATACTCTATAAATGGTCTATATGGGAAAAGAATCTAAATGAGACTGGAGACATACATGTATATAACTGGTTCACTTTGCTGTATACCTGAAACTAACACAATATTGTAAATCAATTAAACTTCAATAAAAATGAACAAATAAACTTTTTTTAAATGACAAAGCAAAAAAACACAATGGATGAACAGATAAAAAAGATATGGTGTGTATATATATGTGTGTGTGTGTGTGTGTGTGTGTGTATATATATATATAAATAAAAAGGAATACTATTCCACAATAAAAAGAATGAAACTTTGCCATTGGCAACAATGGATGGATTTGGAAAGTATTAGGGCTTCCCAGGTAGCACTAATGGTAAAGAACTCTCCCACCAATGCAGGTAAACATAAGAGACGCAGGTTCGATCCCTGAGTTGGGACGATCCCCTGGAGGCGGGCATGGCAACTCACACCAGTATTCTTGCCTGGAGAATCCCATGGACAGAGGAGCCTGGTGGGCCATGGTCCATAGGGTCTCAAAGAGTCAGATAGGACTGAAGCAATTTAGCACACATGGAGAATATTGTGCTAAGTGAAACAAGGCAGACAGAGAAAGACAAATATTGCATGAATCACTTATATGTGGAATCTAAAATATAAAACAAGCTAGTGAATACAACAAAAAAGAACCAGACTCACAGATCTAGAGAACAAACTGGTGGCTACCAGTGGGGAGAGGGAATGGGCGGGGGGGGGGGGGGGGCGGGCAAGATGGGGTAGGAGATTAAGAAAGTACCAACTATTATGTATAAAATAAATAGGCTAGAAGGATATATTGTAAAACACAGGGAATACAGCCAATATTTTATAATAACTATAGAGTATAAAAAATTTTTAATTGTAAATCACTATATTATACATCTAGAACTTATATTGTACATAAACTACATCTCAGTTTTTAAAAAGTATAAAAATAAAATGATTCCTGGTATTTTTTCCCATTACCCAAATGCAACATAATGTTCTGTTTTAGTTGGTGGAAACCTGCTCAGCTGTAACTGACTTTTTTCTTATTGGTCACTCTATGAAGCTACTGAGGCTAAGGTACTGTATCTTGTTTATCGAGTTCCTAGCACTGTACACAGCATTAGAAAGCACTCAGCAAATATCTGTTGGACAAATGAATGAATGAGCAATTTCAAACCCAGTATGAAAACAGCTCAGAGTTTACACACAAATGTTCACTATAAAAACATGGCAGTCGATATTCAGTTTTACAAGAGTGATCGGAACAAAGCCATGCAGGCATTCAGAAACAACCATAATATTTTCATGTATTCAATATCCACTTTTTAAAAAATGCTTTAAAAATTTTACTTAAGATTTTTTTTCTCACTGAAAAGAACTGTAAAGCTTATCTAATCTAACATCCTTATTTTGCTCGAAAGTAAGACCCAAGAGCTTAAGCTGCTGCCCAAGATTAGATAAGTAAATAAAGGGCAGAGCCAAGAGAGAACATTCTCCCCACTGGACAAAGCTCTCCACGGATTTTTCTTCCCTATCACTTATTGCTTCTCCTGGGTTCTTCACACATTCTTCTTTCTTTCTCAGCTCCTCCTTTAACTAATGCTGTTTCTCAAGATTCTGCTCATTTATGTGTTGTTAGTCCCAACCTCCCAAGGCATCTTATTCACCTCCACACCTGGCCATCATCTCTAAGCAAACAATGCCCAGGTCTCCGTATTTACCCACGTTCTTCCTCCTACTGCAGAACCACACTTCCCATTGCTTTCTGGACAGCTCTTCTAAGTTGTGTTAGTTGTCCTGCTGCTGCTGCTGCTACGTCGCTTCAGTCGTGTCCGATTCTGTGCGACCCCATAGACGGCAGCCTACCAGGCTCCCCTGTCCCTGGGATTCTCCAGGCAAGAACCCTGGAGTGGGTTGCCATTTCCTTCTCCAATGCATGAAAGTGAGAAAATAAAGGGAAGTCGCTCAGTCGTGTCCGACTTCTAGCGACCCCATGGACTGCAGCCTACCAGGCCCCTCTGTCCGTGGGATTTTCCAGGCAAGAGTACTGGAGTGGGGTGCCATTGCCTTCTCTGGTTAGTTGTCTAGTCATGCCCAACTCTTTGCAACCCCATGGGCTCTAGCCCAGCAGGCTCCTCTGTCCATGGAATTCTCCAGGCAAGAGTACTGAAACAGGTTACCATTCCCTTCTCCAGGGGATCTTCCCAACCCAGGGATTGAACCCTGATCTCCTGCATTGCAGGCAGATTCTTTACTGTCTGAGTAACTAGTTCTTGACATTTCACTCAAAACTGAGCTTATCATCCCTCCACTTCTCCCCTCCCATTGGTTGCTACTTCAATGCTGCCAGTCAATAAGCCAGAGAGTCTTGCCCTTATCCCCAATGTCCAATCACCCAAGGGGGTGATCACTACCATTCAATCAATGATGAACCTACACTATTCCTCACACCTGCCTGTTTTCTACTCCTGCCACTGCAGGCTTTTAGTATTTCTTACCTGGCATATTATAGCTTGAGTAGGCCTCCCTGCCATCTTTCTCCCAGTCTACTCTCAAAGGAACTCTTTTCTTAAAACTAAAACTGACAATGCAGCATTCTCTTGCTCTGAAAACTTTGGTACTTCTCTATTTTTAAAATTTATGGAGGCCATTCAAAGCCCTCCGTGACATGATTTTCAAATAAACTTTGTCATTTGGTCTCTCATTCTTCCCTCTTGCATCTCACTCACACTTCTACTCCCAAGAACTGGAGTAAACCTGGAATTTTCCCATTAGCATTCCTTCATTGGCTAACTTTCTGCCAGAAAGCCTAAATCGTAACAACCTACTCCTGGAAGCCTCCTAAGATTGTCAGATCCCCTTAATCAGACTGATGCTCTCTCTGCCCTCAATTTCAATAGCATCTATTTGTAAGATTGTGTTCCTGTTATGTATGTGTATTTACTACTATATTCTGACTTCCTGTGGCAGTAAAATTAATCATCTTTAATGTCTCATGTAATAACTATCAATACAATGGTATCTTTCCCAAGGTAAGGTCTCAATAAATGTTATCTTGAATTTGATGGAATTATACTCCCCTGTCTTTCAACTATACAAAGCAATCACCCTTAAAAGCATTAAGAAAAAAGATAACATTTATATTACCTTTAAAAAATAATAATAGTCATTTATTTGCAGTCTAAGCTACATATCTATAAGGTAGACTCACGACTGGCATTTTACGCTTCTCAGGAGGTGCTCCTAAAACATATAGGAAGCATGTTGTTGTTCAGTTACTAAGTCACGTCTGACTCTTCTGCGACCCCAGTAGTCCTCCTCTGTCCATGAGATTTCCCAGTCAAGAATACTGGGGTGGGTTGCCATTTCCTTCTCCTGGAGATCTTCCCAACCCAGGGATCGAACTGCATCTCCTACATTGGCAGGCGGATTCTTTACCACTGAGTCACCTAGGAAGCCCCATAGGAAGCCTAAGTTGCCATAATTCAGAGGATGTAGATCCAAACGCTTCCCAGGGCCAAGGAGATAACAGATTAGCCGAATGAAGCAGGCTGCTGCTGCTGTTAAGTCGCTTCAGTCGTGTCCGACTCTGCAACCCCATAGACAGCAGCCTATCAGGCTCCTCTGTCCCTGGGATTCTCCAGGCAGGGGTAAGAAATACAGCAGCCCCCCTCAAGCTCTATGATGTGAGAAGCATGGAATAGTCTGTGGTGAAATGGAAGCCTCATCTGAAGGGAATAGCCACTACCTGGCCCCAGTGATTGTTGCCAGGAAGGAATATGATGACAGATCTTGCAATTTTCCTAAAGGCCAGAAATAATGATTTTTATTTGAAATCTCCTGAATTTTAAATATTGATAACAAGCCAGTTAAAAAATATTTTGAACACTGTGAGAGCCAAACAGAAGATATACAACATAGGTGATAATATATCTTCATTTCTCATTTTATGTTCAACATGAATCAAAATGCTCCATGTGGAATTCTATGTTCCCAGGGATTGATAATGTAATTTAATATTCATTTCTGACTGATTTTTCAATTTGCCATGGCTTTACATCCTTTGGCTTAAGTCTTACTAAGCCACCTGCAGTGGCTCTCCATCAGTCAACAAGCCATATCCAGTTTAAGTGTGTTATGGAAGATTTATTTTTAAAGCAATCCCTTTATGAAATATAAATTAAGCTTCTAGTGTGGACAACTGCCCTCTGATTTGTTGATCTGACTTTTCATATATTGGATCTTCTTTGTAAAGATAAGTCAGAATAATATCTAACTTAGGTTAACATGAGGATCAAATGAAGTAACAACGTAGTTGTTCAGAGCGTGGGCTTCCAGCCAGGCTGCCTGGATCTGAAACTCACAACAGCCTGAGCTAGCTGACCACGGGCAACCTCTTCACTGTCTGTGTGCATCAGTGACCTATAAAACAGTAGCAGTATCTAGTTCACAGGACTGCTGTGGCTCAGATGGTAAAGAATCTGCCTGCAATGCAGGAGACCTGGGTTTGAGCCCTGGGTTGGGAAGATCCCCTGGAGAGGGCATGGCAACCCACTCCAGTATTCTTGCCTGGAGAATCCCATGGATAGAGGAGCTTGATGGGCTACAGTCCGTGGGTTTGCAAAGAGTCGCACATGACTCAGTGATTAACACTTTCACTGGATTAATACATGTGAAAGTACTGGAAAAGTTAGTGCCTGGCACATACTTAGGCTTCCCTGGTGGCTCAGAGGGTAAAGCGTCTAATCTTAGCTATTACAGGCATACCTTGAAGAAACTGAAGTTCGGTCAGAACATAGTAATAAAGTGAGCATCACAATAAAGGGTCCACACAAATTTTCTGGTTTCCCAGGGCATAAAAAGTTATGGTTACACTATACTGTAGTCTATTGGAGAAGGCAATGGCACCCCACTCCAGTACTCTTGCTTGGAAAATCCCATGGATGGAGGAGCCTGGTAGACTGCAGTCCATGGGGTCACTAAGAGTCGGATACGACTGAGCAACTTCACTTTCACTTTTCACTTTCATGCACTGGAGAAGGAAATGGCAACACACTCCAGTGTTCTTGCCTGGAGAATCCCAGGGATGGGGGAGCCTGGTGGGCTGCTGTCTATGGGGTCGCACAGAGTCGGACACAACTGAAGTGACAGCAGCAGCAGCAGCAGCAGCAGCAGCAGCAGCAGCATAATGTTTTATGTCTAGAAAAACAATAGATATATGTTAATTTTTAAATATTTTATTGCTAAAAATGCCAGTTCAATTAGAATAGAGTATCAAAGACTGCTGATCAAAGATCACCAGAACAAATATAACAATTATGAAAAAGTTTGAAAACATTGTGAGAATTACCAAAATGGGACAGGACACAGTGAGCAAAGGCTGTTGGGAAAATGGCACTGACAGAATTCTCAAGGCAGGGTTGCCACAAACCTTCAGTGTGTACAAAATGCAATGTCTACAAAGCACAAAACAACAAGGCATGCCTGCATTCAATATGACTGTTACTGTTTTTCTCTACCATAATTTCACTAGTTATAACAGAACGTTGTGGGGATTCTAGGATAATACATCTGAACTACTAGAAGACGGATGACTGCCTCCGTGATGTCTTCAAGAGCCAGGACAGCATCTGGCTGATTGTTGTGGAAGTCCTGTACATGGAGACACAGACCCAGCTTCAGGTGTGCTCGCCCTGAACTGTGAGATGACACAACACACATGACGCACGGGCAAACTAGCTGCATTGGTTAAAAGCAGCAGAGCCTGCTCCCTTCCAGAGAGGAAGACTACTTGCTGGTTATGCCACAGGTTAATGCACTCAAACTTCCTGACTTTGAATCCTGACCCACCACTTCCAAACCGTGACCTTGGCACAGCTACTTACCCTTTCTAAGCCTCCATTTTCAAATATGGGGTAAAAGAGGGGTAAACAATACCAACTCACAGGGCTGTAGTTAGAATTTAAGGTAGTATTTCATGCCAAGTGCTTAGGCAGTACTTGACCTATAGAAAGTGCTCAAGAAGGTTAGCTATTATTCTTCTTCTCAGATGGGTCAAGCTTGTGAATTTTGATTATGCTCTCCAGTGACTGACATATGGACATATGGACTGACATATGGCCTGATGCCATATGGAAAATGATTCAAAGTAGTATAGTGATACGGTGACATGAAACTTTCCTAATGAAAAGAATCTTAACCAGATGGCATAACTGTAAGAGGTTTATGCTTTCCCCTGAGCCTTACCCAAAGAGACAAGCCAAAGAACAAAGGACACCACAGAAGGCAGGCCACCCTTTGTGGGCAGACAAGCTCCTGTGATGACTGTTAAGGCCGACAAAGAGCCCTGCAATCACAGGAGTAAGTGCTTCACACCTATTGAAACCCACAAAGAACATGCTTCTTTAAAAAAAAAAAATCACCTCCTAAAAGGAATTAACAGATATCCTTCCCACCTACTTGACAGACTAATGTTTTTACCTGTCCATAAAAATTCTGTTTTCTGTAACACAGGTAGTAAATGAAAAAAAGCATACAACTAAGGAATAGGAAATGGAAGAACAGAATCTTTGTAAAAAAAATTTTAAAAGAACTAATACTTTTAACCACACAGGCTTAAAATATTTGTCATGTAAAGACATCAGGGAAAGTATCTGTAGATGTCCTCGAATTGGAATAAGTTAATTGTGATTGTTGTCAGATGAACATGTGACTATTTGGGGCCTTTTAATTATATCCAAGTGTAGTGTACTATAAATTTAGTACTGTCTAGTTCCAGCATATTCTTAGCCCTCTTTTATGTTGATAAGTGGCATCACAACACGTACTATTTGAGACAGTAATTTGTTACCTGGATGTGGACTGGAGGTGATGAGACTCCATTCATTGATATCTGAATTGTAGCTCTGGACCTTGTCATAGGTGCAGCTGCCTCTGTATCCGCAGTGGCCGCCAATGACGTAGATAACTTCATGTAAGACACAGGCAGTAGCATTTCCTACGCCTGTGTGTTAAATTAAAATCACATCTTCAGATTGGTCTTTTGGTTTTGCAGTGAATATTGGACTGTTTATTATTGCTTTTGTTAAAATGGACGTTAGACACAAGGCATTGTCCCAGGAGTTACAAAGGATAGGAAAAAAAATTTTTAAGGCTTCCTCAGTTTTTTTTTTAAGGGAGGGGTGAGACATTAATACAAATAATTAGAATGCAGGGTAGAGAACTCCTGTGAGTGTTCAGAGCAAGGAGACATTGCTTGGTCTAGGGGAATCACAGAATTTGGCAGGCAGAATTTGACCTGGGCCTTGGTAGGTGGCCTTCGGCAGGTAGAGATAAGAGAAAGCCATCTGAAGCGGAGGGAAAGGGGAACACAAAGACTCACTGGACAATGTCATGCAGCCCGGATTGATCCCCAGCACTTGAGCAGGCAGGTGGCACTCCTGGGGCTGTCGTGTGGGAATTAAAGCTGATGTGGTAAATTGAAGCCACACAGCAAAAGATCCTCATGCCCGACTAAGAAACATACAATTAATTCAGCAGGACATTTTAAACAGAGGAAGAGAGGGACTACAGAAATAGAAGGGCAAGAGTCAGAAAGAGAGAGGTACTGGCCCAGGTGCAAAGTACCGAGGTCTGACTTAGACTGGGCCTTGAGTGTGGGGGAAGGATACCGAGGTAAGAGACACAGAAGAACAGATGGGCTTCAAAGACTGACGCGTCTAAGACTCATTCTGAGGTCCTGAGCGCAGAAAACTGGGAAACACCAATGCCACAGAAAAATAAAGAGGAAGTGGATTCATCAGGGGAAGAAGACATGAGGAAGAAAAAAGTGAAAAGAAAGTGCTCAGTCATGTCCGACTCTTTTGCGACCCCACGGATTGTAGCCCACCAGGCTCCTCCATCCATGGGATTTTCCAGGCAAGAGTACTGGAGTGGGTTGCCATTTCCTTCTCCAAGGAAGAAAGATGAGGAGACTCATTTTAGTTGAAAACGTCAGGTTAGTCTTTCAAGCAACATTTTACTTAGCCCATTCTGTGCAAGGTGCAGTTCAATCTCCCTGTACATTTCTACTCCAAAACAAAAGCGAGTTTGTAAGCAGTGCAGCTATGATGAAAGAGAAAAAAGTTAGGATTTTCTAAACAGCCAAGTATTTGTTTTTAATGTATCTTTCTGGTTGTACCGAGTCCAACATGGGATCTTAGTTCCCCCACCAGGTACTGAACCTGCCTCCCATGCACTGGAAGCTTGGAGTCTTAACCACTGGACCGCCAGGGAAGTCCTGAACAGTCAAGTATTTATTTCTTCTCTGTACATGACTAAACTAAAAAAGGAAATGAATTTGAAATTTGACTCTGCCCAATTTCGGTGCTCATGACCAGGGAAAGCTGCTAGTTCACTTCATGACTACAAAATAAAACAAATTGGGGAACATAGTGCTATTCTTTCTAGAGACAAACGGGAAACAAAGCTCATCATGAGTCTACCCGTCAGAACCAGCACTTGCGGAAAGTGCAATTGACTGACAGAAGTGTTACCCTTCCCAGGGATGGTCAGATATAATCAAGAATCGAAATTTAAGTTAAAAAATATAAAACTCTGGAATTTCAGACCCAGCTAGGAGGTAGGGGAGGACTTCAGTGTAAGAGGGTCTTCCATTCCACTCAAGGCTAATGTGAGAACACTTGCGGCTTTCTTGACAGTGTAGACACCCTTGCTGCATTTCTCTTTCCAGAAACATTGTTTCAAATATGATTTAACAACATTTCATAAAGTAATACATTTCAGCCCTCAAAGAAATATACTCTAAACTACAAAACCACCGAAACTGTGATCTTATCATTAAGAAGCAGAGGCAGAAATATAGCCAGGTTTACAACAGCTGCTAAAATATTTGAACTTTCTTTGTTTCTTTCCTAGGAAAGGAGTTAGGATATTTAGAGCCACTCTAGGGAGGGGAATTAGTAAATGGGGGAGTCAAGCTCAGGCAGAGTGAAAACCAGAGCAGCAACAGCACTGAGCTTGAAGCCACTTCTCCCATCCTGCCAACTACTGCGGAAACTTTAGGCATGCAGGAGAGAGGTTGTAATGGAATATGAAAGATATTTCTGCCCTATCAAAGCTGACACGTCCTTCCATAAGGATGGTCATGACCAGGACTTCCCTAGTGGTCTGGTGGTTAAGACTCTGCGTTCCCAGTGCAGGGACACAGGTTCAATCCTTGGTCAGAGAACTAGATCCCAATGCTGCAATAAAGGTCAAAGATTCCACGTGCCACAGCTAAGACCCAGCACAGCCAAATAAATAAACATTTTAGTGTTCATGACCATAATGCCTAACCCTTACTGAGTGCTTACTCTATGCCTGTCACTGTTCTAAGTGATTCACAAGCATAAATTAAATTAATCCCCTCAAACCCTAAACCATGTAATGTTGTCACCCCCATTGTACAGATGGCAAAACTGGGGCACAGGGAGATTAAACGATTTGCCTAAGCTCACCAGCAAGTAAGTGAGAGGTTTAGATATAGACCCAGGCAGCTTGGCCTCAGAAGCAGTGTGCCTGGTCACAAGACCATTTTGTGTCTCAGGCTTCCTGTTCTCATCCAAGGATCACACACGGTCAGATTCCCAGGCCAGGTCAGATTCCCACACCCTTGCTAGCATTAAAAAAGAAACAGAAAGGCCTGGGAAGAAACATCTGGGATAAAATGACTCAAATTTAGTAACAACCTACCAGTTTGTGTGCAACTCCCCAGCACCAATGAATATATGTAATGAAATAAATGAGATTACAGCTTAACTTTTCTTCCAGTAGGAGGGAACAACAACAAGGCTAATCTGGTACCAAACAGCAGAAAAAAACAGTGTTTATCAGACAAATACTGAGACCCAATTGTGTACATGGCTGTGTGGGCTGCGTGCAGGAGACAGGGGATCTGCCCCTCTCCTCTACCCTCTAAGATATGACTGGAATCACAAAGAGCAGAGGCTATATGTCCTCTAGTTTTTGAAAGAATGTAATTTGTTACACCCTACAGGGACCAAACCTTTCAAGGTTTTAATGAAAGACCTTTTAAAAGACAGATGATCAGATGATGAGAAAAAAAAAAGTGAATATTTAAAAGCAAGACTCAAAAGCTTTGATTTCAAGAGCAAGCAAAAAATAATAAGCATAATAATAAATAAACATGAATAAAACCACCCAGCTTTTTCTCTTCATTTAGCCTTTGATTTAAATATAAATTCTTGACTGAAAGCAAGATATAGACTCAAAACAGGCTCTAGAGTAGGTACAATGAATTAGACTGTTTTCTCATATAAATAACATTATTTTTCCAGCCTGGGTGGCATACTCTGACCAAATAACTCTCAGTCAAGTTGAGGACTGCTATATTACATTTTTACCTCGAACATTCTAGGTAGCATTATTTGATTTGTATAATCCAACTATAACTCCAAGGTAGCATTCCCAAGTGATGCATTTTTTATAACGTTATCTGAGACCCTTTGTCTCATCTCAAACACCTAAAAAGTACAGAAGAAACACAGTCTGCACTTACCTTTAATCATGTTTGCAATAGGAATCCACTTCTCTTTCAACGGATCATAGAACTCAGCCTCTTCTGCCGGAGCCCCTTTTCTGTAGCCACCTAAAGCATACACACAGCCACCCAAGGTGACTGCACAGTGGTAATACCTGGCATTGAGCATTGGCAAGCCTTCTGTCCATTCATCACCTTCACTGTTATAGATCCACACTGTGTCAAGAGCTTCAATGTTATCAGTTCTGTAACCCCCGGTTACATAAATATTGGGTCCCAAACATGTAACACCATAGCTCTCCCTAGTGTAATCTGGTATTTCTGCCCCTTGGATCCAAACATTTGTCAAAGGATCCCATATGTGTACCTCTGATAAAGGGTGCCAGTAATAGCCTCCAATGATATACATTGTGGCTGTGGATCGCTGAGAAATCTCTTTATGCATGGGATTCAAAGCATTGTATATTAGAGATCGGATCTTATTTTCAGTTAATAGGCAGCTTCTTTGAAGGCCTAAAGCTGTTTTTAAATACACTGGATCTACATCTATGTTGATATAGCTTAATAGATTATATAGGCATTCAATTCGATTTTCTACATCATGAGCAGTCCACTTAATAACTGGCTCTATGACAGCTTCTTCTTTCCAAACACTGAGATTCTTTCTGGACAAGATAAAGAGAAACTTTTCAAGGCTGATTTCCAGAAATTCTTCTTGTTGCCATACTTCCTTAAACCTTGAGCACAGAATTCTTCGAGATTCCTTCTCTAGTTCTGGACACACGTGAAATTCTGCAAAGGAGTGCATTCCAATACAATTATCAATATCCAAGTGCCTTACCAAAAACTGCTCACATGCTTTCTTCACTGAAAGGAACTGTAGCAGATCAGCTGCTTCAAGCAGGCTTTGAACATTTCTTTTAGTTATCTCAATTTGGGAAGTGTACGCGTAATTTACAAGGCCTTCCAAGATATCATGGTGGATGCCAGAGATCTTTATTTTATTTTTAAATTTTTCTTTCATGTCAGCCGTGAACATTGCCTTAAAATAATTGCTGCAAGCAGCTAAAACAGCTCGGTGACAATGGAAGATTATGCCTGAAGGACACTGAAGGGTAATATCAGTAAATAATCCATCCAAGTAAAATGTTCTGAATGCATCCAGAAAATCCACTGGATGCGTGGTATCCTTGAAAAGGTAAATATAATCTTCTTGTCCTTTTAGAGCCATGGCTGCAATAAACATGAAACAAACGTGTTTTCAATTTTGCATATTATCCCAGATAATCAGTGCCCAATATTCCTGTCATTGCAATGATTGATTAACATCGCATATGCAAAACTAGATAGACTAAGTTTAGCAGTCTAAGTCACAAATGCAAAACGTGGATAGACTATTTCATAATTTATTTGATGGTCAATTTAATTTCAGGGTAGCTCGTAGTCTGATATGAGGCCCCCGGATTATTCAGTGGGTCCTCTCAAAAAGAGATACTTATTTGCTACCTCATTTACCCAATCTCTTCAATCTGCCCCGAGTTAGGGTCCTAGAGAGACCTCACATTTGACAATCCAAGCGTCCAAGAGGTCACCTCACTCGAGGCTGGACCTTGGCCGGCCCCAATTCAACCTTTTTCCCGAGCTCCGTCTTCCTTTCAAGTCGCATCGATTGCCAGGAAACGGATGACAGAAATATAACTGATTAGAAGAAATCTCGGAAAAGGGAAACCCTGTGCCTTTCTGCTCAAGGAAGGACAGAAAGTAAAGCGGCCGGACGGCGGCCCCTCTATCCCCGCGCCACCACCGCGGACTGCCGCAGGGGTTTCCGTGCGCCGCGCGCCTGGGCCCGGAGCCGGCGTTCCCGCCCGGGGACCGCCCCGCCCGGAGGCCGGCGCGGGGACTCGCTTCGAGGGCGCCGCGTGCCGTCCACTGGGCCGGGTGCCGCGTCCCTCTGTCCCGGGCCGCGGCACAGGTGTGGGGACGGCGTCGCGGACGGCCCCGCGCTCGGCCCGGCCCGCCGCCCGCGCGGCCATTGTCTCCGCGCCTCTGCCGCAGGCGGGCTCGGAAGGCGGCGTGGCCTCGCTTCCCGCGTCTGGCCCCGCTCGCTCCCCGCCGGCTGGCCTCGGGCGGCGGGTCCGTTCCGCACCTACCTCCGGCAGTGGCTCCGGGACGCGGTGCGGACCTGCGGGCTAGCGGCGAGCGGGGGCGGGGGCGCCTCCGGACCCTCTGACCATCTTTGGAAGAGGCGCGGCGGAGGCTGCCTGCTAGCGCAGCTCCAGCCCACAAGCGGCTCCTATTTTGGTGCCCCGGCTGCTCCCCGCCTCCAACCGAACAGCCCCCCACGCTGCTGGGGCGCGGGGCCACTCGCGGGAACTCACGGATGGCGGGGCCGCGCTGCGGGCAGGAGCGGGGTGGGCGCGCGGGCGCGCGGCTGCACTCCTACCCGAGGCTCCCCCTGCAGCAGGTGGGAAGGCTTCTCCGAGGAGACCGCCCGGGCCACTTTTCCCTCTTTCCTTAGACCTGTCTCCCTAGCCCCACCCCCAACACAGACACTCCCGAGAGTTTTCTCTCTAGACAAACTCCATAAGTCCTGATTTAGAACCAGATATAGGGATTGGGGACCTCCTTTCTCCCTCTTTCAGTAGCTCTCCCCAGCCCAGGACCTAATTGTGGAGTGGAATTGCGGGTGGATGTTGGAGAGAATACAACAAAGCTATAGGTCTGGGGTTGAGGTTACCTTCAAAATGCCAGAAGTAGGGGCTACTTTCCCATGAACTCCATTCTACCCCTTAGGAGAGCACTCTGGAGCCCCAGGGACTAATTGGTACAGTTTGGGTTAACTTGGAGCTTTGAGAAAAACTGAAAGTAGCCAGGGCCAAGGATTCAGGTTCCAGTATTTAGAGTAGCTGGAAGGAGCAGTCTCCAGTCTTTCTTCTGGTGGCAGCCAGTCCAATCACATAAAGGTGTCTATATGCTACACCAGAAAGTTCACTTTGTTGGAACTTTTTTGTTCCAACAAAACCTAATATCAAACATTTTCATTCATTCATTTGCAAGACTGTATTGAGTGCCTGCTTAGGCATAGGCACTGGAAACGATGTAGTGAAAGATGGTCCATAACTTTCATGGAGTTTACAGTGTAGCCCATTGCTTCAAGGCAAATAGATGGAGAAACAATAGAAACGGTGACAGACCATTTTCTTGGGCTCCAAAATCACTGTGGACGGTGACTGCAGCCATGAAATTAAGACAGTTGCTTCTTGGAAGAAAAGCTATAACAAACCTAGACAGTGTGTTAAAAAGCAGAGACATCACTTTGCCAATGAAGGTCCATCTAGTCAAAGCTATGGTTTTCCAGTAGTCATGTACAGATGTGAGAGTTGGACCGTAAAGAAGGTTGACCGCAGAATTGATGCCTTTAAACTGCGGTGCTGGAGAAGACTCTTGAGAGTCCCTTGGACTTTGAGGAGATCAAATCAGTCAGTCCTAAAGGAAATCAGTCCTGAATATTCACTGGAAGGACTGATGCTGAAGCTGAAGCTCCAGCCACCTGATGCAAGCAGCCAACTCATTGGGAAAAGACTTTGATGCTGGGAAAGATTGAAGGCAGGAGGAAAAGGGGATGACAGAGGATGAGATGGCTCAATAGCATCATCAACTCAATGGACATGAGCTTGAAAAAACTCTGGGAGATGGTGAAGGACAGAGAAGCCTGGCGTGCTGCAGTCCGTGGGGTTGCAAAGAGTCGGACATGACTTAGCAATTGAACAACAATAACTACAGTATATGTTTTTCTGGAACTCTCTTGCTTTTTCGATGATCCAACAGATGTTGGCAATTTGGTCTCTGGTTCCGTTGCTTTTTCTAAATCCAACATCTGGAATTTCACGGTTCACATACTGCTGAAGCCTGGCTTGGAGAATTTTGACTATAGTGATGGGTAAATGCCTAAGTACTGTTAATTTCCCACTAGCCTTGAGGATTCTGAAGCTAAAGCCCTCTAGTATACTTAATGGGCTTCCCTAGTGGCTCAGGTAGGAGAAGGCAATGGCAACCCACTCCAGTACTCTTGCCTGGAAAATCCCATGGACGGAGGAGCCTGGTAGGCTGCAGTTCATGGGGTTGCTATGAGTCAGACACGACTGAGCGACTTCACTTTCACTTTTCACTTTCCTGCCTTGGAGAAGGAAATGGCAGCCCACTCCAGTGTTCTTGCCTGGAGAATCCCAGGGATGGGGGAGCCTGGTGGGCTGCCGTCTATGGGGTTGCACAGAGTCGGACACAACTGAAGCGACTTAGCAGCAGCAGTAGCAGTGGCTCAGGTGGAGAAGGTAATGGCGACCCACTCCAGTACTCTTACCTGGACACTTCCATGGACAGAGGAGCCTGGTAGGCTGCAGTCCATGGGGTCACTAGGAGTCGGGTACCACTGAGTCATTTCACTTTCACTTGTCACTTTCATGCATTGGAGAAGGAAATGGCAACCCACTCCAGTATCCTTGCCTGGAGAATCCCAGGGACAGAGGACCCTAGTGGGCTGCCATCTATGGGGTCGCACAGAGTCGGACACGACTGAAGCGACTTAGCAGCAGCATTGGCAACAACAGTGTAGCCAGCTTAAGGGAGGAAGGAGACCAGGGTGAAAGAACACCAGAGCCCCAGTGTGTTTCTCAGAATATGGTCTGAGAGACAATATACAAACAATGACCAGACTGTATATGACAACAGAACTCTGAACCACACAAAAAGCCCAAGAAGCCAAACCACAACTTCTGCAGCAATTAGAGTAGACCAATTAGACCAGCAATTAGACCAGAATACTGGAGTGGGTTGCCATTTCCTTCTCCAGGGGATCTTTCTGACCCAGGAAGTGGTCAGTGACAGCCAACTTACTGATTTTTACCCCTACTTCCAACTCAGGACCAACCAGAGAAAGCCAATTTGTTCCCCATACCAATCGCATAAAATATTCCTTGATTCTAATAGTTGGCCTGGAGCTTTATTTACCAGGCCAACAACCTCAAATAAAGCAAACCGGAGACCTTCCTCTTCTTCCTCTTTTACAAAGCTTGTCCACTCCCCTACCTGCCTTTGAGCTTCTATCAAAGGCAAATAATGTTCTGACTCTCTGGCTATAGCAAGATCTGAATAAATGGCCTCTGTTCTCATTTGGGTGATTTTAGTTTAATTCCACAAGTCAGACCATCTCAATTGAATTATGTGGGATGCTAGAATCTGCATTTTAATCAAGGGCATCAGATGATTCTTTTGCACAATTAGAATGTCAGACCTAAAATGGGAGAAAAATGAAAGATTTACTATCTCAACATTTGGTAAACAGTTTAGTAGAGAAGAAATGTATATGAGATCTTTTTCAGGCTTAATATTCTCCTGTGTCACTTATCTATCATGTAGCTTAACTGAGCTTCTCAGATCCTTAATTTTCTGACTCGTAAAAGAAAATATCAGTACTTTCTCAACTAACATAAGGTTACTGGAAAGATAAAGCAAAATTATGACTGATGCTGAAACTGAAGCTCCAATACTTCGGCTGCCTAATGCGAAGAGCCAACTGATTGGAGAAGACCCTGATGCTGGGCAAGATTGAGGGCAGGAGGAAAAGGGGAAGACCAAGGATGAGATGGTTGGATAGCATCACCGATTCAATGAACATGAGTTTGAGCAAACTATGGGAAATGGTGAAGGACAGGGAAGTCTGGCGCACTGCAGTCTACGGGGTGCAAAGCATCAGACATGACTTAGCAACTAATCAAATGACCATGAAAATACTTAGGATGTGGTATATAAATATTAACTATTATAATGAAAAAGTGTGAGTGTATATGTTAGTTGCTCAGTCGTGTCCAACTCTTTGCAACTCCATGAACTGTAGCCCGCCAGACTCCTTTGACCGTAGAATTCTCCAGCCAAGAATACTGGAGTGGGTTGCCATTCCCTTCTCCAGAGGATCTTCCCAATCCAGTGATCGAACATGGGTCTCCTGCATGGCAGGCAGATTCTTTACCATCTGAGCCACCAGAGAAGCCCATAATGAAAGGATATTTGCACTCCTCTATCACAACCTCAATTTGAAAATTAGTATCTGATTAACATTTCTTCCAAAATTACAAACTTTGTAGTTAATTGTAATTAAAGTTTGTCCTTCATAATGAGGAGTGATGTCACTGTTGGTGTTGTCATTCGAGGACACAATTGTGACTGATTGAAGATGGAAGTGTGGCTGTTTGTGGCATGATGCTCTTTGTTATACAGTAAGTACAGGCTCTATCTAACTCAAAGGAGGGCTTCTAGAATCATAATAGCTTGTAAACATGTAACAAATGATTCTCGAATAACAGAATTCACTACTATATTGTCATTTGTGTAGTTATTTCAGATTGCTGCAGAGCCCAGCTAATACTTTTGCTTTCACTGCCTGACATTCGTTGGTTTTGAATTACTGCTTAAAAGTATATATCAGCTACATGTCTACTATAACTAAAAGAAAAGAGCCCAAAAAAGTGCATATCAGCATAGAGTAGACTGCTTCAACCTGCCAGAAGAAGAGCAGCCTGCCAACAGAACGGTATGAGCAAGAGCAGTTCCTCTTTACTACACGCTTTATCAGAAATCCACTGCAAATTCTAATAGATGCGATGCACTCAGAAATATATAATTAGCATTCATAAATCAAATAAATTAATGACACTGTTCAAGAAAACAACGATGCCATCTGTGAATCCAAGTCTTAGGGAAATAAAGAGCCACCATAAGATGAGACATGAAAGACTCGTGGCAGATACTGAGATTGGCATGGAGTTGGAATCCTTTGGACATCACACTGTACTTTTCAAAAGACAGTTTATAAAAATAACAACTTTGTTGTTTTTAACCTTATTAGTACATCTTTCCACTAAATGTTGCTACATTGTTAAATGTTTGGTATGCTAATTGTGATAGCATTATCAATACATATAAATGTGCCAGTATATACAGAAAATTTTGTGTACTTCATTTAAGCTACTCATTAAGATGAGTTGATGTTAAGTAAAAAAAAAATAGGTATAATTTATAAAGCCACTGAATACAGCTGTATAAGTTGTGCACTTCACAATTCCAGCTCATTCCACTCAGATTGCTATGTGGACAGTCTCAGGAATTGTATGGTATAAAATCAGCACAGGTACATGGGGCTCCCCTGGAGTTGCTACATCTTGGCAAAGCCTTCTGGGTATGCTTCCTGGAAAATAAACATTCTGATGACTGGGCAACAAGTGCTTTCACAAGTCAGAAGGTTTCCAGTTCCTTGTTTTCAACAAAAGTCAAAGAGCATTTTTGACAAATAACTTGGAAAGAATCCATGAAATGAATAGCACTGCTATAATAAAATTCCTCTCATTCCTATCTTGTTGTCTGTGTGAACACATTTTCTCAGGAACTGTATCTATAGAAATGAAAAACAGGAATATCACTGATCCTAAAGTCTGTCTCATGCCAGCAGGAAGCAATAGTTAGCCAAGATACATGGTCTAAATGAAAGGAAAATAGCCCAATTCATCAGACTGAAATAATTTTTGATAAATTTTTACTTTTGATTTAATTTAAGCGTCTTTATGTTGTTTGGTTAATTATAATAATCAGTTCAGTTCAGTCGCTCAGTCGTGTCTGACTTTTAATCAGCCTAGAAATTTTTTTACTACTTGAGAATCAAGAACATAAAATAGTTAAAATTCTAATTTATGTACATATTTGTTCAGAGAAGTTTAAAAGGTAGTAAGATTTTCAAGTATAAAAACATATAGATGATACTTTCTTTGAATGTTTCCAATATGCATGAATTTCAGTTACCACCATTTTGTTAAATAACACCAATCCATCAAACAGGGTTCAAGTTTTAATTACTCTTGTGTATTTTTAATAACTTTAATTGCATAAAATAGAAATTTTGTCCTCTAGCTCTTCAGTCCACAAATCACTGCATAAGTAACAGGTGAGCATCATGGTTAGCGACCAATCACGTCTCTTCTTTCAAAGTCCATTGTGATTGGTCAGCGTGCATCTGTTATTCAGTTCACAGACAGACAACAAAGCTTCTAGTTGTCTTGCCTCCTGTCTGTGATAAATCTGCACAGTATTTTACAAAAATAGATGATTGAAAGAGGGCACTGGACAACGAAAATGAAAACGTAGCAAAGAAGTAAGAGTGATATTGCCAAAAGCAGAGCTTGAATTTAGCATAATGAAGTTCCAGGAGAGAGGGCTGAGCGTGGGAATGTTGACCGTGCCACCAGTGAAAAGACCAGATTGCAGCCAGCTGAACTCGGTGCAGGTGAACTTTCTGACTTAAAGAGGAAAGTGGTTGTTGTTGAAAAAAAAGGATAACAGTGTCCTAGAAGAAGTAACGCTGGTAAAAATTTTCACTTTCAAAAGAACTCTTGGAGATATGTCACAACATTGCAAGTGCAAAGGATAAAATGTTGGAAGCTGATCCAACTTTAGAAATAAGACAATTCACTAAGGCATAGAAACATGATCACTCTCTATTGTAAGTTATAGGACAAAAAGAAGGCGGTGAAAACTCTTTATTCTTAATAAATGTTTTACAAAAAAACTTATACTTTTATTTCCAATGTTTCTAATTGCAGTGTGTGTGTGTGTCAGTTGCTCAGTCGTGTCCGATTCTTTCTACCCCATGGACTGTAGCCCACCAGGCTTCTCTGTCCATGGAATTCTCCAGGCAAGAATACTGGAGTGGGTTGCCATTTTCTTCAGGGGATCCTTCCAGGAGAAGGAACTGAACCCGGGTCTCCTGCATTGCAGGCAGATTCTTTACAGCCTGAGATACCAGGGAAGTACACCAAGTAAATATTGGTCCTACTGTTTTTCATTTTCCGATACATTTATAGGAAACGTATAGAAACTGTCTTCTGATACCAGTCAGTTTTTAATATCTTGACAAAAAAAACTTGAAGGTCACAGGACAATCACAGTTGTTCTTACTGATTACAAAGATTATTTTGCATGATAATTTTGCAAATTTTCCTATGAGGACTGCCTATATTTTTAGTAGGACAACATTCTCTGGGAGAATGGAAACATGAGCTCGAGAGAAAAAAAAAAAAAGAGGGCTTCTCTGATGGTCCATTGGTTAAGAATCCACCTGGCAATGCAAGGGATACCAGTTCGAATTTTGGTCTGGGAAGACCCCATATGCCTTGGAGCAGCTAAGCCTGTGCACCATGATTACTCAGCACTCGAGAGCCTGCAAGCTGCAGCTACTGAAGACCGCTCCGAAAAAAGAGAAGCCACTGCGGTGAAAAGCCCGCACAGTACAATGAAAAATAGCCCCCCTGGCCACAACTAGAGAAAGCCTGCATGCAGCAACCAAGGTCCACACAGCCAACAATAAATAATAAATCTTTAAAAAAGAATAAGATAAAAATCCCTCACTGTTAAAGAACAACTTGTCTATGTATTTTTAAAGGAATCATGGTAGGTTTCAAATAATTATAGTTACCTTTCACTAAATAGATTTTAAAGTGTTATTTTAAAGCCTACTAAAAAGTCATTATTTATAATATTCTAGAAGTTATAACCTTGGAAAATGTTTAAACTTACAATGAAAAGTTTTCAATATCAATCTAAAAATGTAGAAGTGAGTCCATATGTTACTTTTGGGGTACTTGTTCAAAAAACATATGAAAGACCACTGGTTCATTCTCAAAATAGGAACTAGCTTACTACACTTGGAGGGAGGGTCATTTAAAAGACAGTGCTTCACTGAGGATATGTTTTTGGGTGCCATAGTTCAGTTCAGTCGATCAGTCATGTCCGACTGTTTGCGACCCCATGAATCACAGAACACAGGCCTCCCTGTCCATCAGCAGGTCCCAGAGTTCACCCAGACTCACATCCATCGAGTCAGTGATGCCATCCAGCCATCTCCTCCTCTGTCGTCCCCTTCTCCTCCTGCCCCCAATCCCTCCCAGCATCAGAGTCTTTTCCAGTGAGTCAACTCTTCGCACGAGGTGGCCAAAGTACTGGAGTTTCAGCTTTAGCATCATTCCTTCCAAAGAAATCCCAAGGTTGATCTCCTTCAGAATGGACTGGTTGGATCTCCTTGCAGTCCAAGGGACTCTCAAGTCTTCTCCAACACCACACTTCAAAAGCATCAATTCTTCGGCACTCAGCTTTCTTCACAGTCCAACTCTCACATCCATACATGACCACTGGAAAAACCATAGCCTTGACTAGATGGACCTTTTTGGCAAAGTAATGTCTCTGCTTTTCAATATGCTATCTAGGCTGGTCATAACTTTCCTTCCAAGGAGTAAGCGTCTTTTAATTTCATGGCTGCAGTTACCATCTGCAGTGAATTTGGACCCCCCAAAAATAAAGTCTGACACTGTTTCCCCATCTATTTCCCATGAAGTGATGGGACCAGATGCCATGATCTTCGTTTTCTGAATCTTGAGCTTTAAGCCAACTTTTTCACTCCCCTCTTCCACTTTCATCAAGAGGTTCTTTAGTTCCTCTTCACTTTCTGCCATAAGGGTGGTGTCATCTGCATATCTGAGGTTATTGATATTTCTCCCAGCAATCTTGATACCAGCTTGTGTTTCTTCCAGTCCAGCGTTTCTCATGATGTACTCTGCATATAAGTTAAATAAGCAAGGTGACAATACACAGCCTTGATGTACTCCTTTTCCTATTTGGAATCAGTCTGTTGTTCCATGCCCAGTTCTAACTCTTGCTTCCTGACCTGCATACAGGTTTCTCAAGAGGCAGGTCAGGTAGTCTGGTATTCCCATCTCTTTCAGAACTTTTCACAGTTTATTGTGATCCACACAGTCAAAGGCTTTGGCATAGTCAATAAAGCAGAAATAGATGTTTTTCTGGAACTCTCTTGCTTTTTCCATGATCCAGCGGATGTTGGCAATTTCATCTCTGGTTCCTCTGCCTTTTCTAGAACCAGCTTGAACATCTGGAAGTTCACGGTTCACATATTGCTAAAGGCTGGCTTGGAGAATTTTGAGCATTACTTTACTAGCGTGTGAGATGAGTGCAATTGTGCGGTAGTTTGAGCATTCTTTGGCATTGCCTTTCTTTGGGATTGGAATGAAAACTGAGCTTTTCCAGTCCTGTGGCCACTGCTGAGTTTTCCAAATTTGCTGGCATATTGAGTGCAGCACTTTCACAGCATCATCTTCCAGGATTTGAAATAGCTCAACTGGAATTCCATCACCTCCACTAGCTTTATTCATAGTGATGCTTTCTAAGGCCCACTTGATTTCACATTCCAGGATATCTGGCTCTAGGTTTGTGATCACACCATCATGATTATCTTGGTCATGAAGATCTTTTTTTGTATAGTTCTTCCATGTATTCTTGCCACCTCTTCTTAATATCTTCTGCTTCTGTTAGGTCCATACCATTTCTGTTCTTTATTGAGCCCATCTTTGCATGAAATGTTTCCTTGGTATCTTTAATTTTCTTGAAGAGATCTCTGTCTTTCCCATTCTGTTGTTTTCCTCTATTTCTTTGCATTGATTGCTGAGGAAGGCTTTCTTATCTCTCCTTGCTGTTCTTTGGAACTCTGCATTCAGATGCTTATATCTTTCCTTTTCTCCTTTCCTCTTCGCTTTTCTTCTTTTCACAGCTATTTGTAAGGCCTCCCCAGACAGCCATTTTGCTTTTCTGCATTTCTTTTCTATGGGGATAGTCTTGATCCCTGTCTCCTGTACAATGTCATGAACCTCCATCCATAGTTCATCAGGCACGCTATCTATCAGATCTAGGCCCGGTACCACAGTTAAAGCTAAATTTCAGATAAAATTAATACATGGAAGAAGATAATAAACTAGGATCTTTTTCAATTAGAAAAAAAAAAAAAGAAACCCAATTCTTCTGGCTAGAGAAAGTACCATGGGATTCTCCAGGGAAGACTACTTGAGTGGGTTGCCATTCCCTTCTCCAGGGGAACTTCTTGATCCAGGAATTGAACTCAGGTCTCCTACCACAGGCGGAACTTTACAGTCTGAGCCACCAGGGAAGCTATTCTTCTGGCTGAAAGTGTTAGTCACACAGTCGTGTCTGTCTCTTTGGGACCCCATGGACTACATAGCCCGTCAGGCTCCTCTGTCCTTAGAATTCTCCAGGCAAGAATACTGGAGTGGGTAGCCGTTCCCTTATCCAGGGGATCTTCCCTACCCAGGGATCAAACCTGGGTCTCCCACACTGCAGCAGATTCTTTGCCGTCTGAGCCAGCAGGGACCCAGAAAAAGTAAGAGCACTGGCTCAAATCAACCAAAACAGACTGATACTCTCCTCAGTCACAGATTAAAACTGTCCAATGATTCTCTATTTCATTCAGTAAAAATCAAAGTACTTACAAGGATCTCCAGCACCCCCTTACCCAGGCCAGCTTCTCCCCTCACCAGGAATGGGTTGCCTCAGGGTCTCACTGCTAGCTATTCCTTTTGCCTGCCCAGCTCTTTTCCCAAAAATACTATATGATCTGGTCACTCACCTCTACTGGATTTTTTGCTCAAATATCAACTTCCCAACAAGGCCTTTTTTTTTTTTTTTACCAACCTATTTAAAATTATCTCCACATCCTACCTGTTATTCCCTATTCCCCTTCCCAGCTTTAATGCATAATCCTTATTACCATCTATGATATCATATATTTTGCATATTTTTTAGTTCATTGTGAGATTTCTCCCACTAGAACATAAACTCCATGAAAGCAGTGATTTTATGTTTTGTTTATTGTATATCCCCCATTCATTCTAGTATTCCTAAAACAGTGTCTGCCACATAACAGGCACTCAATAAAGATTTTTTATACCAGTGAAAATATGAGCAGATTATAAGTAAGACTTTCAGAATTTGCTTTAAAAATTTGCTCAGGGCTCAGAGTTCTTCAAGAAATTATATAAATGACAATCCACAGACACTGCCTTCCTGCAGAACATGATCTAAAAGTTTTGTGCTTTTTTTCATTTTCAAATTCAAAGCATCAGGCTTATTTTTTTATTAATGAATTCATTTATTTATTGTTGGCTGTGCTGGCTCTTCACTGCTGCACATGGGCTCTTCTCTAGTTACGGAGAGCAGAGGCTACCCTCTGGCTGCAGTGCTCTGGCTTCTCAGTACAATGGCTTCTCTTGTTGTAGAGCGCAGGCTCGAAACATACGGGTTTCAATGGTTGTGCCTTCTGGGCTCTAAAGCTCAGTAGTTGTGGTGTGTGGGCTTAGTTGCTTCACAGCATGTGGGCTCTTCACAGATCAGGGATTAAACCCATGTCTACTGCCTTGGCAGGTGGATTCTTTACCACGAGCCACCAGGGAAGCCTGCATCTGATTGACATATCTCTTCATTTTCCTTCTCACTCACAGCATGCTTAGGAGGTCTTTATCACTTCTACCTTGACTTACTGCAAGACTTTTCTGTGTCATCTCTTCCTTTTCCTCCCAAGCTGTACATTACCTTTCATACCACCTGAACACAACTTTCTTGACATCACTTCCCTTTACTTGCTCCTAAGAGGTACCTGGAAGAAATTCAAACTCCATTGATTAGCTTACAAATCTGTCCATAAATTGGCCAAATCCTACTTACAAAGCTTTATTCCACTACTCCCCAGTGTAAACATTTAACTTCAGTAGGCCAGATATTAATAGATTATCACTACCTAAAGAATATGCTGTACCCACCCCTATCTTGGCTCACATTATTCCCTTCATCTGGGAAGCTCTATCAAGTCCTTTCCATTTTTCCAGGTCCTTTCCATGCTTAATGTATAGATCACAGTCTACCTCTTTCATAAAGCTTCTATCACAGTTAATCAATTGAGCGAATACAAAACACAATACTGTATGGTCATCTAGTCCTTCCTTGACTTAAACACTTTTTATGCTGATTACTAAGATGCTTTATGAAGCATACTTGGGAATTATGAATTACATATATATGTATCTCACCCTTCAATCAACTGTAAACGCTTTGAAGGACATCATTCTTTGTAAGACATAGTCCTACACTTCTTAAACGTCCACAGGTTTTTGTTTTATTTAGGTTTGCTTTCTTGCACATAGTAGACTCTCAAAATATTTGCTTACTGTAGTCTTTTTCTCCCCTCAAAAATTGTGCAACAGGATATTTTTCTGGATTTAAATCTGAAAAAGGTTAACTTGTTAATAAATCCCTAAAAGAACATATTCTCATATTGAACTGAGGAAAGTAGAACATTGCATAGTCCAAGTTGTGAAAAGAGTTGAGATTTTTGGTATGTAACAAAATCCAGAATATGACTGTAGAGGGGTAGAAAAAAATGTGAATGAGCAAGTTTTCCAGTTTGTACAGTTTTAAAATCCCATGTGACAAATGTTAGTTTAATTGTAATCATATTTTACTAGTTGTTTAAACATAAATCTGAAAATTTATTATTTGAATATAAAAGACAAACTAATTTTTTACTAAGTAATGTCTTGAATAAGCAATGAGTGTTTCTAAGAATGTCTGTGTTAGGAACATTTATGTTAATGTTTTGTTTCAATATGAACCATCATCACATAGATATCAGTTTGTATGACATAAGTCAGATAGATTTAGCTTTTGGCCAGAAATATATTATTCCATAAGCCCTAGCAGAGCACATCAAAAAAATCTCTCTTCAACAGAACCATCACACTGTCCACCTGAAAAAGAAACCCATCAGAAGGTACAAAAATGATAGGGTTTTAGGTAAGAGTCAAGGCAATTAATTACTATTAATATATTCCCTACAGCTGGTCTCATCTAAAGATGTGCTGTGGGATTGTTAAGTCAGCAAAGGGCTCTCCCTCTCATCTTCTGAAAGAAAAAAGCATATCTCATAATAAGGGTAGGAAGCGGCTATAAATTCCAGTCCCATTATCACACTATTAGCAGAGCTCAGTCTGGGGCCTGCCTGTGACATACCAGCTGTCCCCTGGAAGGAGCTTATGAGACTATAAGTGATGATCTTTTCTAACTCTCCTTCAGGACTAGTACAAACTAGGAGCTAAAAAAAATTCAAATGCTATGACAGTAAATGAATATGTGGGTATATCAGAGATAACATTTTTTAAAAAGTAGAATAAAGATGTAATTATAACTCATATTATAAAAGACTGTACTTGTACTACAAAAGCAGATTGAAACTAATAGATTTGTTGTGCCACAGTACATATAATATATAGGAATTTCCAGGTGGTGCTAGTGGTAAAGAACCCTCCTGCCAATGCAGGAGATGTGAGATACACAGGTTTGATCCCTGGGTTGGGAAGATCCCCTGGAGGATCTTGCACAGCAACCCACTCCAGTATTCTTGCCTGGAGAATCCCATGCACAGAGGAGCCTGGTGGGCTACTCCATAGGATCACACAGAGCCAGACAGGACTGAAGCAACTTAGCACAGCACAGCACATATAATACATGGGTAGGAAAAGAAGCCTCGTATGTATCTAATGCATGAAGGAAGTGACTGAGTTAGGCATCAAAAATATTAAACACTCAGGTGGTGATTGCTATGATGTGACAAGGCTGTGGACTTGGTCATAAGGAAATTATTACACAGAGGAAAATATTTTGGATCCGTCGCTGTAAGAGTAGCAGTATTCTGTCTGTACAATTGCTGTATCTTCACTTCATCCAGGGATAAAGCATACAGACTTTTAGTCATTAAGTGGTTCTCAAACAGGGATTATTGGCAATGTCTAGGGATGCTTTTGGTTGTCACAACTTGCCAGTGAAGTGAAAGTCGCTCAGTCATGTCCAACTCTCGGTGACTCCACGGACTATACAATACAGTCCATGGAATTCTCCAGGCCAGAACACTGGAGTAGGTAGCCTTTTCCTTCTCCAGGGGATCTTCCCAACCCAGGTCTCCCGTATTGCAGGCAGATTCTTTACCAGCTGAGCCACATGGGAAGCCCAAGAATACTGGAGTGGGTAGCCTATCACTTCTCCAGTGGATCTTTCCCACTCAGGAATCAAATGGGGGTCTCCTGCATTGCAGGCAGATTCTTTACCAACTGAGCTAATAGGGAAGCCCTGTTATATACTTTCCTAATACAGTAGTTTATAGCGTATACTTTCCTAATAGCTTGTAGCTTATACCTTCCTAATACAGTAACCATGTCAGACTTCAATACTGTTCTTTTATTATATGGATTCCTTAAAGGACAAGGATCTTTCCTGTTTTCCTTCCTCCCAACTTCCCTCCCTCCCTCTTTTCTTTTCTTCCTTCCTCTTTACCATTCTTTCTTTTTTAATCTCTTCATTCCATTTAAAGTGCAAAAATGTACATTTAAATTAAAAATTTTAACCTTAAAGAATATTAATACAGGTAAATACTTAGGCTATAATTTTAAGTGATAAAAGCAATATGACAATTATAAGAATAATCCATCTATATCAAAGAGCACATATATATATATATACATATATAATAGACACACACACACATACATATATACAAACACATTTGGGGGAAATTCTGAAAGGATTTGGTGTATAGTGACATTATAAGCAATTACTTTGCAAATGTCACCCAAGCAGTGAAGCAGCACTGGGGCGTCTGGACAGTAGTAAGCAGTGCTTGGCAAAGTTTTTATCTGGAAGTTGCTGGAGAAGGTCTGGGCACAGATTTGGCTGCATGTGTGACCTGTGCAGTCAGTAGGATCCCACTCTTGGTTTAATGCTTTGCTGTCTTGGAATCCGTAATAATCTTTGAACAAGAGGTTTCATATTTTCACTGTGTTCTGGGTCTCACAAATTACGTGCAGCCGGTCCTGTGTGAACAGCTTAGGGTTATAGGGTGTGCTCTGTCTCAGGAGGTCTTGATTTCTTTAAATTTATTTTTCTTTTTAAAGAAGTAAAGTCACATTATAAAAAATTAGAAAACACATTAGCAGGAAAAATTAAGTCCCTGTTAAACTCTCAAAGGCAGAGACATTTTTAGGAGCATCTCTCCATAGGTCACAATGATGTTCAGTGTCTGGTCAGAAGAATAAAAAGTAATTTGTTACTTTATAGTTTAAATTGCCAAACACATAATTACAAAAGAGCTATGTGTATGAAAATCAGACTTTTCCTTGAGATTAGCTATTGTGTTAGTTTTTACTGCTATGTAACAAATTAAGACAAATTTAGCAGTTTAAAACAACACAAAAACATTGTCACAAGTATCTGTAGGTCAAAAATCTGGGCAGTGTGGCTGGGTTCTCAGCTCAGGGTCTCAGCAGGCTGAAATCAAGGTGCCAGCCTGGGCTGTGTTTCTCATCTGGGGCTCACAGTCCTCTTCCAGACTCGCATGACTGGTGGCAGAATTCATTTCCTTGCAGTTTATTGTAGGATTGTAGTCCCTGTTTCTTTGTTGGCTGTCAGCCAGAGGCTGCTCTCAGCTCTACAGGCTGTCCACATTCCTCATTATATGCCTTCTTCCATCTTTAAACCAGCCAGGGCATGTTGAATCTTTCTTGTGGTTTGAATCACTGACTTCCTTTTCCGCTACCAGCCAGGAAAACTCTCTGCTTTTAAAGGGCTCGTGTGTTTAGGTCAGGTCCAACCCAGACATTCTACTTTAAAGTCAATTTGCCATAAACCATAACCTAATCATAGTGGTAAAATACATCAAATTCACAGTACTAAGGATTATGTTTAGCATGTACACCAGGGCATGGGACATCTCAGGGACCATTTTAGAATTCTGCCTACCACGGCTATCCTAGAGTCTCCTTTGAAGAACAGGAAGTTCCTCTACTTCTCTGCCCAATCCTATTATGATATTAATAGTCTTTCTTAATTTCTATTTTTAATTCTAGCATCTCTATAAGCTCACAGTTTAGTATAATAAAATTGGCCATGGAAAATCTGCTTAGCTTTGAGGGAAACAGAGATTCTTTTGCTTTCAAAGGAAAATTTTTAGAGAACAAGAATACTACCTTTAAAAAATCCTAATTAGTGTGTATCAATATATTTGTTTCATTAAATCTAACATAATCTAATGGATAATAAGGCACATACTAAATTTAGACGTTTATATTTTTAAATAAAGATTAAGAACAAATTATCTAGAAATAATAAAACAAGTTTAGAAAAGATGAACACAATATTAATATAATACAAACAATATTTATCACAGATATAACAATATTAGTATCTTCCATATACAAAGTGCTCAGAAAAACAGATAAGCAGAACACAGATCTTATACATAAATGAGCAAAGGACATGTCCAGACATTTAAAAAATAGGAAATAGAACTAACTTAATAAAGTTGGACCTCAGTGAACTAACATTGAGTATATACTACGTGTGTGAGGTGCTGGCATAAATGACAAGTGCAACACTTCTATTCAGATCCAGACACTGTTATGGTTGTGGCCAGCATCCATTCTTGTTTGGCACTTCTGTTTTTATTAGCTGGTTCCTGTGCTGTAGTAGTTGCTAAATATATTGACTATTAGCACTGATTGATTGTGTGCAAAATGCTTTATTACCCGTAATAGGCTGAATAATGGCCACCAAAAGATATCAAGTCCTAATCCCTGGAACCCATAAATGTTCCCTGGAGCCCATAAATGTTCCCTGGAACCCACAAATGGTCGCAAAGAGTTGGACACGACCGAGCGAGTGAACAGTAAGGAAAATGGGTCTTTAGAGATGGAAGTTAAGGATTCTGACTTGGGGAGATTGTCCTGGATTATCTAGTTAGGCTCTGAATGCAATTAAAAGTGTCCTTATAAGAACAGGGCAGAGGGAGACTTGATATAGACAGAAGAGGAGACAGCAATGTGGTCATGAAGGTAAAGACTGGGAAGATGATGCAGCCACAGCCAAAGAGAGCAGGCAGCCACTAGAAGCTGGAAGAAACAACAGATTCTCCCCTCAAGTCTTCAATGGAGGGTTGCCCTGCTGACACCCAGTTTCAGCCCAGTGAAACTGTCTGCGTTTTTAGCCTCTGGAACTGTGAGTGTTTTAAGCTACCCAGGTTGTGTTACTTTGTTAAGAGCAGCCATAATAAGCTACTAGCATGTCCAATTCAGTATATCTTTACAACAATCTTAGGGGTGGCAGGTACCATTATCATCTCCACATAAAGGATAAGAAAATTGAGATGTTTGGAGGCCAGGATTAGCCCAATCCAGGGCTAGAATTCAAATTGGTCTAACCTAGAGCAGAGCTTTTAATCACGTTAAATTAGGAATTAAAAATGAGATACTACAATTTCTGTTTCTGGAGGAACTGGGACTGGTCTAACCACCCCACTATAAACAGTAAGAAAACTTGACAAAATATATGAAATAGGAGTTTCCAGGCACTGAACAACAGGCAGCACAGGAATGTGATCCATAAGAGAAGAGAAAACAAATGAGGTAAGTCCTATAATTGCCTGCATTTCTGCCTGGAGACATTTTCCAGCCTGAGGTGCAGGCAAGGGGAATCCCAAAGCAGACCACAGTAGTTTCACTGAGTCGAGGAGATGGAGGTTAAGTTTGGGGAGGTTGAACTGGCTGCAATTTGTAGGACAGAGTACCAGACAGGAAGGAGCTAAATGGAGAAAGAGTTTCAGAAATGTGTAGGAGGAACTGTCCCCTTGACTCTATGGTGTGACTAAGACACACATGCGTAGGGTGAAACACTGTAAGTCTGGCAAAGAATGATCCCAAGACCATCACAAATTAGGTTATTCCCAGAGGTCACACAGAGCTGGAAAAGATCTAAGTTCCAATTGAAGCCAGAGAAGCACACAGTTTTTTTACACTGGGAAACAAAGGAAAGGGGACAAAAAATGCTTATGTTAAAAGAGGAAGAAGAAAAACATTAAAAAGATGGCTAGATAGAGGAATGGACAGGAATGTGATAAAATAAGCAGAGTAAAATGTTAATGTAAAATCTAGACAGCAGGTATCCATGTGTTCACTGCAAAATTAAAGGACTGATAGGGCAGTATTACGAAAAACTTTATGCCCATAAATTTCACATGAAACGGACAAAGTCCTTGAGAGACACTTTACTGGCTTAAAAGCATATCCAACACCCTTCAACTCCTCCCTCAAAAGTAGAGTTTAATTCCCCTCCCTTTGACTGTGGGCCTGACTTTGTACTGGTTTAACAAATAAAACATGGTGGAATTGATGACGTTTGATTTCTGAGACTACGTCACAAAGGCACTGTGGTTTCCTCTTTGCCCTCTTTCTTGGATTGGTCACTTGGCAGGAAACTATGCCTTTAGGACATTCAAGCAACACTTTGAAGACACCCACGTGGTTGGAAATTGAGACCTTCTGCCAACAGTCAGCAAAAAGTTGAGATTCCTAAAAACAATCAGTGAGAAACTGAGGCTTCCTGCCAAAAACTGTGTAAGCCAGCCACCTTGCAAGCAGATCCTTCAGCTCTAGTCAAGCTTTCATATGACTAGAGCTGGAGGGGACATCCTGACCTGAGATCCTGAGCCAGAATAACCCAGTTAAGTGCCCCTGTGCCAAAGAAACTGTGAGATAACTAATGCTGAGTTGTAACCTGTCAAATTCTGAGGTAATTTACTATTCAGCAAAAGATAACAAACACTGTCACACACTGCCAAAGCTTACTCAAGAAATACTATACAACCTGAATCTATAAACAATTAAGGAAATTGAACGAGTAGTTAAAAATCTTCCAATAAAGAGAACTCCAGGTCTAGATGTCTTCACTCTTCTACTTTATCAAACATTTAAGGAAAAAAAGAAAATATCAGCTGTTATAAATTACTCCTTTCAAAGTCATCTTTTTCCCCCTTCTAGTTGCTTTATGCTTTTTCCATCATAGATTATTGGTAGTTTTAAAAGGATGTGATTTCATGTGGTTTTCATTTTCCTGTTTGGGGTTCATAAGAACTCTTGAACGTGTGGTTTGATGTCTTTCATCAGCTTTATAAGGTTCTCAGTCATTATCTTCAAATATACTGCTTGTTTCATTTTCTTCTTTCTTCCCAAGACACCAATTTCCTATGTTAGATCTTGCTATATCTTCTACCTCTTAATTTCTCTTCTGCATTTTCATTGTTTTGTCTTTCTCTACCGTATTCGTGTATTTTCTAACTTGTGTTTATTCACTAGTTCTCTCTTGAGCTATGCCTGTTCTATTATCAAATCCATCCATCAAGATTCTAATTTTAGTCATGGTAATTTTAGTTCTAGTATTTCCAAATTATGTAATTTTCAGCTGTGCCAAAATTCTCATAAGATTAGTGTCTGAAAACTCCAATTCCTGAAGCTCATGCAGATACGTTTAAGTAAAAGCCTCTGCTGGTGTTCATTTTTATCTATTGGTGTGGCTACTTTTTGGAGAAGGCAATGGCACCCCACTCCAGTACTCTTGCCTGGAAAATCCCATGGATGGAGGAGTCTGGTAGGCTGCAGTCCATGGGGTCGCTAAGAGTCAGACCCGACTGAGCGACTTCACTTTCACTTTTCACTTCCATGCATTGGAGAAGGAAATGGCAACCCACTCCAGTGTTCTTGCCTGGAGAATCCCAGGGACGGGGGAGCCTGGTGGGCTGCCGTCTATGGGGTCGCACAGAGTCAGAGACGACTAAAACAACTTAGTAGTAGTAGTAGTAGTAGTGGCTACTTTTTACCATGTGCCCTACAATATACTTAGAAAACTGTTTAGATTTTGCAACCTACTGCATTAATTTGGCATTGCTACAAACAGTATTACCACAAACTTAGCATATTCAAACAATGTACATTATCTCATATGTTCTATAATGACCGGGATAAACACAAAGGTATGGTCACTCACCTAGGGAATGAGACATCCTAGAGTGTGAAACCATGCGGGTCTTACTACAAACAAAGCTAGCGGAGGCGATGGAATTCTAGTTAAGCTATTTCAAATCCTAAAAGATGATGCTGTTAAAGTGCTGCACTCAATATGTCAGAAAATTTGGAAAACTCAGCAGTGGCCACAGGACTGGAAAAGGTCAGTTTTCATTCCATTTCCAAAGAAGGGCAGTGCCAAAGAATGTTCCAACTACTGGATAAGTGCACTCATTTCACATGCTAGCACGTTTATGCTGAAAATCCTTCAAGCTAGGTTTCGGGAGTATGTGAACTGAAAAATTCCAGATGTACAAGTTGGGTTTAGAAAAGGCAAAGGTACCAGAGGCCAAACTGCCAACATTCGTTGGATCATAGAGAAAGCAAGGGAATTCCAGATAAACATCTATTTCTGCTTCATTGACTACACTAAAGCCTTTGACTGTGTGGATCACAACAAACTGTGGCAAATTATCAGAGATGGGAATACCAGATTACCTTCCATCTCCTGAGAAACCTGTATGTAGGTCAAGAAGCAACAGAACGTTACATGGAACAACCTGACAATTTGATTGATTCAAAATTGGGCTGTATATTGTCACCCTGTTTATTGAACTCATATGCAGAGTACATCATGCAAAATGCCAGGCTGGGTAAGTCACAAGCTGCAATCAAAATTGCCAGGAGAAATATCAATAACCTCAGATATGCAGATGATACCACTCTAATGGCAGAAAGTGAAGAGGAACTAGAGAGCCTCTTGATGATGGTGAAAGAAGAGTGAAAAAGCTGGCTTAAACATTCAAAAAACTAAGATCATGGCACCTAATCCCATCATTTCACAGCAAACAGAAGGGGAAAAAGCAGCAGTGACAGATTTTATTTTCTTGGACTCCAAAGTCACTGCAGATGGTGAATGCAGCCACAAAATTAAAAGATGCCTGCTCCTTGAAAGGAAGGCTATGACAAACCTAGACAGTGTATTAAAAAGCAAAGACAACAGTCATGTATTGATGTGAGAGTCAGACCATAAAGAAGGCTGAGCACTAAAGAGTTGATGCTTTTGAATTGTAGTGCTAGAGAAGACTCTTGAGAGTCCCTCGGACAGCAAGGGGATCAAACCTGTCAATCCTAAAGGAAATTAACCCTGCATATTCATTGGAAGGACTGATGCTGAAGTTGAAGCTCCAATACTTTCGCCACCTGATGTGAAGAGCTGACTCATTGGAAAAGACCCTGATGCTGGGAAAAATCAAAGGCAGGAGATGGGGATGACAGAGGATAAGATGTTTGGATGGCATCATCAACTCAATGGACACAAGCCTAAGCAAACTCTGGGAGATGGTGGACAGGGAAGTCTGGCATGCTGTGGTCCATGGGGTCACAAAGAGTCAGACACAACTTAGCAACTGAACAATATTCTGTAGATCAGGAGTCCAGGCATAGCTCAAAAGGGCCTGTTTCAGGGTCTTTCTTACAAGGCTAAATCAAGCTGTTAGCCTGAGCTGTGATCTCAGCTAAGGTTCCACTATTCAGACTCACATGGTTGCAGTACTCAGTTCTCTGCAGACTTTTGGACCCAGGACCTACTTCTTGTTATTAGCTAGAGGCCACCCTCAGTTGTTTGCCACGTGGCCCTCTCGGAAGGCCAGTTCACAACATGGCAGCTTGCTTCTTCAAAATCACCAAGGGAGAGAGTTTCTTAAGAAGATCAGCGTAAGAATCTGATACAATGATAGACACATTAATAATATATCCCATCATCTTTGTGGTAATGCATTGATTAGAAGGTGATAGACCTTCTCCACACACAGAGCCAAGACCAGCTTACAGAGATTATGGGGGGTTACCTGATAAGACTGCTCACCATACTAAGGATAGTAACTTCCTCATAAGACAGTTCAAATTTGCTTTAGCCAAGCATCTGGGAACTCTAAAAATGGTAGATAACTTCAGGCCAATTTCAGGGATTGAGAGTATTCAGAAGTGAGCTGCCTACCCTTTGAAGCCCTGCTTACTTCTGTTAAGTAAGAAGCAAGCAGGTCACTGTTACACATCATGCGCAGCCTTTTGGGATCATTATTCAAAGAGCAAGGGTTTATCAGTGCAGTCCTCATACTTCAATACCTCTTGCCCCAGGTCCCATTAAGACTGTCAAGACAGCCACTCAGTATCTCAGATGCCATTCAGAGAATGCCCAGCCCTTTCAGGTAAAAGCAGCTCACTACCTAAGTTTTTGGGGTTCCTTAGTAATTGTTTATTATCATCAGCTCTCTCTTGTCTTTAAGCAGATATTTAAAAAATCTGTTCAGCTATCAGCTTTCCAGATGCAATCTGTAGAAGATCTGGTCCAAATTACTTGATCTACAACAACTATAGAAGAAAGTCTTTTTTTTTTTTAACATCTATAATTTATCATGTGTTACTGGCTTCAACTTGTAGAGAAATCCCAATTTATAACAGTGTTTCAACATAATCTAACCTATTAATTTAAAGCAAGACAAAGTTTACTTTCTCAACTTGGAAAAAAATAAGAGTACCAATTTTTTCCCATACAAGTACATTGAACATTTTTATTTCTAGAGCTTTCCATATGGAAAAGAAAATCCTAATATTATTATATAATGAATATTTATGCCTATAACATGTGAACCTAGAATTAACATGGTACTACAAAACTTTCTAGGTCAGTTGACATTTTGCTAATATCCCTAAATAAAAAAAGTTTCTTAAATGCTAAATATTCCTACAAATTATGTATTGCATCACTCAATACTTAACTGCCAAACAGTAATAACATACTGATTAAATCAGCATTCTGGAGTTATAGTCTGTGATGATGATTTAAATTTAAAATATCTGGCCTTTCAAAGATTTAGAAAGTTAAGTATCATTTGAACTTATAATGTTCAGCAACAGTTTTAGCATGAGTGATTTTGTTTCAGAGGTCTTATCCTTTACATAAACTGTTCGTTCTCCATTTTGGTAATCATTTTATTTGTAGTAATTTTTTTCTTTTTATAAAATGCATTGTTCAAAGTTTTCTGAGAAGTGGGATTTGCAGTTATCTCCTACACCCAAAGCATCTTACTTATCATTTATCAATTGTGTGAATTTCCCTTGTTCATTTGTATTCCAAATATATGAAGTTAAAGTTAAAAAAAAAAATATTTGAAGAACATTCATATGTATTTCATTTCAAAAGGAAATTGTGAAATTGATCTGGGGCAAGATACTGAATTCTTATCTCTAAAATGAATTGATTTGGAACTAGTGAATTCTTATGTGAATTAAGAATTAGGTTATATTTTTAAGATCTGTAACTGCTAAGATATGCTTTGGAAATAAATACCTAAGTGAAACTCAGACTATTCTCTCTGGGAATAAATTTAAGAATACAATCTATCTATTAACCATCTTTGGTAGAAACCACTAGCTGCACTTACCTCAATTTTGTACTCCATTTTCCCCCAATTTTTCCTAGGCATATGACCATCTTGAATAAAAGCTACATTTTTCATCCTTCCTTGTAGTTAGGTATTGTAAGTTTTGGCCAATGAAATTTAAATGAGGTTGCAACTTTCTCTCTCACTATCCTCCTTGCTGGCCAGAATGTTGATGTGACAGATGGAGTTTGAACAGCAATCTTGGATCATGAGTTGGAAGCCAAGTGCTGAGGTTGGTAGAGCAAACAGACTTTGAGATACTAAATTCTGAAATTCTTTTAAGTGAGAGGAAAAACTTCTTCTCTTTTTTTAAAGCCTTATTTGGAGTTTTATGCTGCTGTATCTAATCTTAACTGATACACATTTCAATTGTTGGCTAATTATTCCTTTATTAGAAATTGTAAATAAGAAATTATTTCAACACCTGAAGACCAAGATACAACAGAAGATTCCATAGGCTCAAGGTTTTGACACATCCTATAAAGAGTTTTCTGTAAAGCATATCCCTTCCGTGGCATGGCAATATCGTTCTTCTTTAAAAAAGTTACTGGACAGACATCATTTCCTCCGTCACCTATATAAACAATTCGTGTATAATTCACTCCTTGTTGTAACTGCTCACCTACAAATTCTACCAAAACTACATTTTTGCAAAGATTTTGGGGGCACCGAGTGCAAGAATGAGTGTGATGTTTTTCCACAGTGAGATGACCATTGCTATCAAATGCTGCTGGATTTGTAAACACTTTATCAAACACATCATGAAAATTGGTAGCTTCTAAAACCCAATCTATGAAGACTGAATTTGAATCTGAAATAATGATGCAGTCAAATTTATTCTTGTTCTTTCTTATAAAGTTTAAAAGTTCCACCATCCCTGGAGTGAAAGGCATTGATATCATTGCTCTCTTCATTTCATCTTCTCTTACACCTTCATCTCCCAAATACTTAAAGACTCTGCCCATAAATTCTGTCCAAAATCCCTTTTTGTAAGAATCTTTCAGTTCAAGGGGAAGCTTTTTCTCTGGAGCACATTGTACAATCCAGGTGTCACTATTATCATCTATGATTGTATTGTCAAAGTCAAAAACCAACAAAATTTTCATGGTTCCAGAAACAGATTTGGGTTACCCTGGAAAAGAAGAAATATTATTTCCTAAACATATGTTGTTTTATGTATCTAGCTATGAGATGAAGTGTGAGAGTATTAGTGACTCAGTCGTGTATGACTCTTTGCAACTTCATGGACTGTAGCCCGCCAGGCTCCTCTGTCCATGGAATTCTCCAGGCAAGAACCCTGGAGTGGGTAGCCATGCCCTCCTCCAGGGGATCTTCCCGCCTGGGATGGAACCTGGGTCTCTCACTTTGCAGGCAGATTCCTTACCATCTGAGCCACCAAGGAAGCCCAACCTAGCTATAGTTACCTATTTAACAACTCTTGATCTGCTAAAAAACAAAGGATGAATATAAACAAATTAAAAAGACCAAGCACTGTTAAGACCCACTATTTAAGCACTTTTTCCTAAGAAACAAAGTTTATATCTGAGTATGTTAAATGAATGGAAAACAGAATATCTAAAAAGGATATTCATATTATTGTGTTCCTGAGGAAGTGATTCTTTGAGCACTCAGAACTAAACTATAGAGCAATTCAATGAGAGAAGAAATTAAACAATTATTCCCTTAAAGTTTAATTCAGAAAAGTTGTAAAATTAGACAAGAAAAATGTAGGCCAATCATTCTTATTGTCTTTAAATTATCGATCACAAACTTATTAGTTTAAAATATTTACAGTAATCTTCATACTAAATAATAGGTCATGTACAATACAGATTCTCTGTGAACTAACCAAAATTCTGACCACATTTAACATAATGTGAAATCTTATAAACCTTAAATAAATTTTCTAAAAAGGTTTTTAGCTTTAAATCATTGCCAATGTTAATCAAATGGTTGCTTGATGCTGTACGTGAAATTCTCAAATTACGTGAACTGGAAGTGGATTAAATTCTCCCAGACTAGAAATAACATGTGTTAACAAAACCACATTTATTTATATTTCCTCTAGATAGTTTAACTCTGGAGTGCCAAATAATCTGGATATACATGAGCAATCACACTGCTTTTGATATGACAATTACTCAAGTCTCTGTTTTCATTAAAAGATAATGAAGATCATTAGCTGTAAATTTCAAGATAAAAGGAAAGAATAAACTGGTCATAGATGGTATGAATGAATACCATCATGTAAAAAAGGTAATTATACAGAATTCTCAGGAAAAGCTGCAATTAATGTCTGTAAACAAAAAAAAAATTTTTTTCTAAAGAGTAACTGATATTTTTTGAGCTATCTGGACTAAGACATTGGACTAAAAACCTCACAATTTCATCATCTCATTTAACTGTCAGAAGCTCATTTAGTAGGAATTATTATCTTCATCTTAAAGATATGTAAGGGCTTCCCTGGTGGCTCAAAGACAGTAAAGAATCAGCCTGCAATGTGGGAGACCTGGGTTCGATTCCTGGGTTGAGAAGAACCACTCCTGGAGGAGGGCATGGCAACGCACACCAGTATTCTTGCCTCGAGAATCCCCATGGACAGAAGAGCCTGGTGGGCTACAGTCGATGGGGTTACAAAGAGTCAGACGTGACTGAGCTTCTAAGCACACCAAAAGATATGTAAACAGGAGCTCAAGTATTAAGTTGGTTAAGTATTAGTTAAATGGCAGAGCTAGAATTTGGATTCAAGTTTGCCTGATTCCAAAGTTCATGCTTTAGTAACACACTCTAGTGCCTAAGAAATAGAATAAAGACTATCAATCAGTTTAAAAATAAAATACTAGGTAAGCCAATTTGATGAAAAGATGTTAAATATAAAAACACTGATTAATTTCAATGTACACACTAACCATGATATTGTATCTGATCTACTTTACAACCTTTATGAGGTTTTAGTAAGAAGTTTCAAAATGAAAAATGAAGAAACTCATCAAAAAGAAAAAAGAAGAGATCAATTAAAAATAGAAAACATGATATTTATCTACATGTGAGTGAAGTAAAGTTGCTCAGTTGTGTCTGACTCTTTGCAACCCCATGGGCTGTAGCCTGCCAGGCTCCTCAGGCCAAGGGATTTTCCAGGCAAGAATACTGGACTGGTTTGCCATTTCCTTCTCCAGGGGATCTTCCCAACCCAGGGATCAAACCCTGGTCTCCCACACTGCAGGCACATTCTTTACCATCTGAGCCACACATAATCATATCTATATGTTTTCTCTGGTTTATAATGATAGATATCCAGTAGTTGAAACTGAGACTAGAGCTCATGACTCATACACAAGTAAGCATTTTTGGTCACTCAATTTAGAATATCTGGAGAATAACTAACCTAGAGGTTGTATCTCCTGGTGTATGCCTTTAGATGGCATAAAATATTCTGATAGTCTGGATCCTTGAATCTCTAAATGTCTATCCAGGGGTCTCTGATTGGCTTTCAGAGATTTAAGTGCAGAATTCACTTTCCCTAGAAACAACATAATAAATAACAATAAAGCACAGTTGACAATCCCATTAGAACTGCACCTAATCACATTTTAAATTAAAATGCTTTTTAGGCATTCTGAATTTATACATAATTTAAAAAATTTTTGCAAATGTAACTCACCGTGGGTTGAAAAGTGTTTCAAGCCTAGATTTAATCAGCCACAAGTTACTAAAATCCCTGCAATATTAACCTCCAAGTAAGATGTATCATAAACCTGAAGTTAACAAAGTTCCAACTGTGTTAACTCAGTTTCACTGCTATTAATTTTTATCAACGGTACTTTTCCTAATTTCAGATCTTTTTCTATTAGTTTTCTTCCCCACCACTCAACACAAACCTTTTTTTAAAAAAATACTTACCCAATTTAGTATTTCCAAGACAATCTTCCTTCAGCATACAGCTTAGGTTAAATAGTCATGACTATCTTCAGCTTTAAACACCAGCCAGTTTCTAACCAACATTACTCCTACGCTACATGCAGGGGGAAAAGTCTTCTGGTTTGGAGCAAAGGAATGAAGACTTCTTAAATTCTAAAATAAAAGTATTTAAGACATTTTAAAATTTATGTTTTCTAATATGCTTTCTTTTACATCAGAAAATTACCCACTGGCAATGGGAGAAATAAAATTTTGTTTAAACAAAAAGTTTAAATACAAAACAGGGAATATTATGTGAATATAAGTTCCAATAATGAAAACTAGAAACTACATACAAGAATAGGAAACTGCTTAAATAAGACGTGCACATGATAGTCACATAACAGAACATTTATTTCAGTAGGAAAAGGTTAAGATGTTCAAATTAAGTCACAAAAGAGTCTTTACAGTATAATCTCATTTTTGTTTTTAAAAAAGAAATATCTGTATACAGTGGTAGCATCAACTGCAGTTTCTACACTTGTTTTGTAATAAGGTGTCTGCCCCCCCCCACCCCCCGGAATAATTTAAGCTCTGTTTCAAAGTGCAAATGCTACCTTCTTAATTTCACAACAAAGGGGAAAAAAAAGGAGTGGAGGTCATAGGGGGTAAATAATTTTAGATACACTTGGCTGTAAAGATCCATGGACCAGTTAGAACCAAGTGCTATTAAGTCAAATCATAACTGAACATTATGCCAAACTGGCAAATTACTGACACCAAATCTTGTAAGATTCAATACTTTTTGTAACCAATTTAGTTAAAATTCCACAGAATTTTGTTGAGAGGTAATCTCCTTGGGTCTCTAGTGGTTCTGCATATCTTGTAAGCAAGGTACTCACTGCCCTTTGCTCTGGACTGTTGTCTCAAAAATGTTATGTAGAGCGAACAGTTTTGAAAGGCATGCATCCTATGGCAACTGGGGCAAAATTACTGATATTCTGGCTACTGCTGTAATTCATCACCTATCCAGGGGGCTGCATCTTCTACAAAACTGTGGCAGGCTAAGTTTTTAGCATGCAAGCAGAGTAAAATCTCTCTCTTGCCAGTTTCTGACTTTTTTAAAACTATGCTTCCAAAAACCCACCAATGTTATATGTGCAAAACTATATTTCTGTCAACAAGTATTTTTATTAATCCTTTCATACTTACCAGCATTATTACGATGGATCATCTGATAGAAAACCTGATGAAAAATAGTAGAACTATGTGTTAGAACTTCAGTGACTAAAAATCTTACCTCCCTTACCAAATTGAGCAGCTCCAATTTGATGCCTAATGTGTATGTGTCCTAACCAGCTAGCTTGTAATCATTTGTACCTCGATTTGTTAGGAAAGGATCTTTTGAAATCAAGTCTGTATCCACTCTTAACAGTTTCTGTATCCTTAGAGGTCTGACTAGTCCTCCAAATACATTCAATTTAGTATACTGTATTTCCCGAGCGATTAAAGATTTCTTAAAGGTCCTAACATGAATATTTCAATCCAAGTTTTAACATTCCGATTAAAAAAAGCAATTACGCCCCATCTAGCCCGGACCATGCCTTAGAAACCAAAGTATTTAAAAATAGATTTTCTGTCAATTAATTCTTGAGTATCCACAGTTAATGGAGCGGGGCTTTGCCCTTACTCCCGTGAGAAGATCCGGGGGCCACACATGTCAAGCCCAGGCCTCGTTCTCCCACACACCTGCCCGGTACATCCCGAAAACGGGCTGGAACCTAGTTTGGTGTCGTTTCCCGCGGGGTAGGATGACGATGGGAGCACCAGGCCGAGCGCGGCCGGGTCCCTAGGACTCCTCACTGACCCAGGCCAGGGATCCGCAGCCATACTAGACTCGGCGCCGCTCCCGCGTACTCTGTCCTCCTGCCTCGTCCGGGTGCCTGAAAAAGAGGGCCACTCGTACACCCGGCCTCGACTTTCCGCGCAGGCGCAATCTCCCTTCTCCAGACCTATAGTCTACAGCTGCGCGTTCTTCGTTCCTCGGGGACGATTACCGTCACTTCCTGTGGCGTTGCTAAGCAACTGCGTGGTTTGGCGAAAACTCTGCCGCCTGGAGGCCGTGGAGCTTTCGCTTCAAATCGCCTTTCCAAGCCTGAGAACGCCGCGGGCACCCTAGAGATGCTGGTGCGATTCGGAAGGCGCAGTGGACAGGCGAAGGAAAGCGCGGGTGAGCTAAACTGGCCCATCCCGGCACAGGGACTGTTTCTGGTTCCCAAGCACGGGGGGAGAGGCGAGGGTACATTACCTTCTGAAACGGGCTGCACCAAATAAAAACAGCACTGTGGGCATCTTTGGGCTCCGTGTAAATTAGACAGTTTTGACCATGGATGGGTGGGTAGGTGGGAAGTTTACAGAAATAAGGGTAGAGAAAAGAAGTCAGAAACTTAACAGTTGACTGGTCTAGCTGGTCTGGACCTCAAGCTGCGCCGTTGCAGCTCCAAAAGTCTGGTGTTTGCTGAATTCTCTCGCACTTAAGCTTTGTTATTCGTTGAATGACTTGGAATGTATTTTGGAAATATAAGTGATCTCATTAGAATGTTGTGAACCTACTGAGTGCTCTTAGGAAAGTGTCTTAAGGAAAGTCTCATTTTATTCAAATCTAGAATGAAGGTAATGTCTCACCCTACGGCATATACTTTGATGTATCAGTGTAAAAATAATGCTGTTTAAGGTGGATTAACTCACATGACCTTTTATAAAAATTTGATTTTGTAATAGAAGTAGCTAGAACATTTAAAGAACTCTTTATTACTTTGAATGATTTTGGTTTCTTAAGTCTGTAAATTCCCAATTAATGTTCTCATGGTAACATTAGAACCTTGGGAACTTAGACTATCTTCATGTCATTGCTGCTGCTGCTGCTGCTGCTAAGTTGCTTCAGTCATGTCCGACTCTGCGACCCCATAGACGGCAGCCCACCAGGCTCCCCTGTCCCTGGGATTCTCCAGGCAAGAACACTGGAGTGGGTTGCCATTTCCTTCTCCAATGCATGAAGGTGAAAAGTGAAAGTGAAGTCGCTCAGTCCTGTCCGACTCTGAGCGACCCCATGGACTGCAGCCTACCGGGCTCCTCCGTCCATGGGGTTTTCCAGGCAAGAGTACTGGAGTGCGGTGCCATCGCCTTCTCCGTGTCATTGCTTCAGTAGCAATCAAATCCCTTGTGCCAAGTGAGAGCCAGCCATTCTCCCACCCAGTGGGCACTAGTGCATATATATGCTGTGGAAAACTTAAGAAGTACCAGCAGAGGATCATGACATGTAGGAGACAGTACTCAAGGGGCACGTATTGAAAAAACACAATTGTTCTCACATATTCACTTTCTTGTATATAAAGTACTGCACTGGGAGTTCCCTGGTGCTGCAGTGGTTAGGACTGGATGCTTTCACTGCCTGGACTGTTTGCAATCCCTGGTGGAGGAACTAAGATCCCACAAACCTCAGGGAGCAAAAAGGAAAAAAAAAAGTGCCGTGCTAAAATATTTACCTGATAGATTTAACTCTGGCAGTTGGTCCAGAAGTTTGCATCTGAGCCTCACTGCTAAATTATATCTTCATTTGGAAGATGTTGATACTGAGATTCCAAGAAGTTAAATAACTTGCCCAAGTTTACATAGTAAGGAATTGACTGAGCAAGGACTCAAATTTATGTCTTCTGATTTTAAAATCTTGTATATTTTCCACTTAATCCCAGCTGTTCTTAAGATAACAAGAATAAAATTATTCTTTGAAACAACTTCCAGATAGTATGCCAATATAGAAATGTCTATGAAAAATCACTTAAACTCTTCTTGAAAGCTTTTAACTCATTTTTAAAAATTTATTAGAAATGAAGAACTGTGAAGAAGATCCAGTTCTCTATCCACCTCTTCTGCCTACCAAAGTAGATCTCCGGCAGGTCACCATAATTCCACACAATGAGTGGGAAAGGATTCGAGATAGCCTAGACAGTTTGACAAGAGAAGCAGCATGCCTTCGTGCAGAAAGAAAAGCAAAGAAAGAAATGCATTTACGATCCCAAGAAGTGGTAAAACACTGGACTAATACATATGCAGTAAGTATTAACCATCTCGGAGTACACATGCACTGAAGACTTACTCTTCTTAGTACTCTTTTATAAATATTTTAAAGATGCAAAATAGCATTACAGTGCATTGAAACACATTTTCAACAGCTTTATTTAGGTATAAGTGGCATACAGTAAACTGGATGTATTTAAAGTGTACAATTTAAGATTGGATGTGCTTATTTACTCCTGAAACCATTATTATAATCAAGATAATGAACATATAATTGCCCCCCAGAAAGTTTTATTGTACCCCATTTTACTTCCTCTCATTCCTCCCCATGCTTCCTCCAGTGTCTCCAGGCAACCACTGATCTGCTGTCTATTATAAATTTAACTCACACTATTATTTGGAAATTCTTTCATGTTTTGTATCAATTATTAATTCATTTTATTGCTGAGCAGTATTCCATTGTATGGATATAACACAGTTTGTTATTATGCTCAGTTGTTGATGGATGAACATCAAGCAGATATTGACATTTGACCTGCAACAGAAAGTAAAGACAGTTTTATGAATTTTACTTCTTTTCCAATCTGGGTGTGTCTTTTAGTTCTTTCTTTCTCTTTCTTTTTGCCTTATTGTACAGGAATGGATGTTTGATTTTTAAAGTGCTTTTTTTTTTTTTTTGCTTGTCTCTGTTGATGTAATCATGAAGTTGTAATTCTTAATTTTGTTATATGGTGAATTGATCAGTATTCAAACATTGAAGCAAGATTGCATTCCTGGGATAAATGTCTGCTGGTTATATGTTATCTTTTTGATGGTTTCAGTTTGTTAAAATGTTAATTTTTGCATATGTATTGATGAGGGATATTGAACTGATGAGGGATATTGAACTGATTGAACTTCTTGAAATGATATTGGTTTTCTTGAAATGTCTTTGTCTGGTTTGGATATCAGGGTAATGCTGGTTATTGTTACGATGGAGGATTGTGCAGAAACACAGGTCTTGAAACTGAGGAGCCAAGGAGCTTCTTGAGGTATCCAGGCAGCTTCATCTGCCGTTGATTTGTCTGCCATTCCATCTTTTTCTAAAATGATATATCTCTTTGCTGTGCCGTTCTCTGTGCATCTGTAAGATTCTCTACCTAAGAGGTACAGTAACCTGCGTTTTAGTGCCATGTACATGAGTGGGAATCTACTTCAAAGTGGGGAGGTATCCTCTGACTCCTTTTATTATTTCACCTGGGGAGAAATGCTGGGAAAAGATATTCTCATCCCCCTACAACACTTGCCTGGATCATTGAGGAACTGAGAGGCAGGAATTTTTCCTGTTTTCTAGTAGAATTTTTAAAACTCTGTGCAAGCATAATATCTGCTTAGAGAGTTCTCACTTTTCCCTACCCCCCCCAACTTTGCATATTTCCTCACTATATTGCAAGGTACATTATCTATCTTTGGGAGGGGACACAGAAAGCTTGTCTTTTCTTGCTTTAGGAACAGTGTTCATAATTTATGAATTCTCTTTTTTCTAAAAGAGGGAAGAGTTACATCATGACTGATATCATATATGTAATATAATATGTGACATTCTGAAAAAGGCAAAACTTACAAGGAAAGAAAACAGATCAGTGATTCCCAGGGGGTACAGGTGGGGGGAATAGTTGACTCTAACAGGACATGAGGGAATTTTAGGGGAGGATGGAACTGTTCTATAAATGACTATGCATTTGTAAAACTGTATGTTAAAAGAGCGTATATAACATATACTGTAAAAAATTTGATTTTAGAAAAGCCCTTGGTCCATAAATAGATGGGGGTGTGAAATATACTCCCTGTTTTTTTTTTTTTCCTAGAAGTACCACACTACACCTAATACTTTACACTTTCATGGGTGTTAAAGAAGAAAAAAAATGTAGTGAGTGTAATAGAAACATAATAATAAAAACTGCAGTATAGGCACAGGGATTGGCAAAATGATTCATCAGTAGAGAGAGCCTAGAAGCAATCCTGTGTTATACATGGGAGCCTGCCATGTGCTAGAAATGTCATTGCAAATTAAATGGAAAAAGATGGAAATTCCATAACAGATACTGAAATAATTGGCATATGGAAAAAATGAAATTATATCCCTATGGCACAGAATATACAAAAATGAATTTCAGCTGGATTTAAGACCTAAATGTGGAAAATGGAACATTTAAAAATAAATCATAGGATAGCTTCAAGGTTTCAGGGTAGGTGAGATTTTCTTAAGATGTAGAAAGTATGACCCATAAAGGAGAAAATGACTTCATGGATATGAGACATTGACTACCTCCTCAGGGGTGTAGAAGAACATGTGAAATATGCTGTTGTTGATTTTTTAAAGGGCTTCCCTGGTGGCTCAGTGGTAAAGAATCCGCCTGCCAATGCAGGAGACACGGTTCCATCCCTGATCCAGGAGGATCCCTCGTACTGTGGAGCAATCGAGTCTGTGCTCCACGACTATTATTGAGCCTGTGCTCTAGAGCCCGGGAGCCACAACTACGTAAGCCCGCACGCCCTAGAGCCTGTGGTCCCCAGCAAGGGAAGCCACCGCAATGAGAAGCTCGCACACCACGAGAGAGGAGTCCTAGCTCACCGCAAAGAGCCCTTGCAGCAACAAAGACCAAGCACAGCCAGAAATAAATAAATAAATAAAGGGACAAAAGTAGCAATATTATTTATATAGAATGGAATTATGGAAGTAAGTGTGAGAAACTAAGGTAAGTGTTTATCTTAGAGATTCCAGGTACAAATGAGGATTGGAGGGAGAGTTCCATTATATACTTTTGTAATATTTTGGGTTTTGAACCATGTAAATGTATTACCTAAAAAATTCAATTAAAGATTAGCTCATAAGTATAACCTCTTATTTATTAATGGTATGTGCAAATACTCAGGGAAAGCTCTAATTATAATGTTAAATTTTGTAAGGTTAAATTACAAAATGAAAACAGACTACTGCTTTTATCTTTTTGTAGGGGATGAAAGAACAGAAACTTGAAGCCAAAAAGAAGCGTGATGAAGAAATAGAAGCAGAAAGACAAATTCTTGATATAGAAGAAGCAATATACAAACAAGGAGAAAGGAAAAAGGCCATTGAACTTGCAAAGCAATACCAATTTTACCAGACAGAACGAGTGAAAAACTTTCATGTACTACTTGGGTTTTCTTACATTTTATATATATTTAACACCACTGTATATAACTAGACTTCATTTTCTTAAAATATTGCAATTTTTTTTTGTAGTCAGGACTACTTCTTAGTAGAGTTATGAAAGAACGGGATGCACAGATTGAATTCCAAAAGAGTAAAATAAAATCAGATAAAAAATGGGAGGAACAAGTGAAACTCAATGTTGAAAAAGCTTTTAAAGAAGAACGAGAAAAAGCAGAAAAACAACGCAGAGAAAGAGTGGCTCTTGCTAAAGATCATTTAAAACAGTATGTATATATAAATTACCTTTTTTTTGTACCTTCTTTTTCTTGTAATGGATATAGCTTTTTTTTCTGATTATAAAAGTAACGTATGCTGATATACTTAATAAATAGAAAAAAATACAAAGAAAGAGGTTAAGAATCACTATTACTCCTTTGGTGGCTTAGTCGCTAAGTCATGTCTGACTCTGCAACCCCATTTACTTTAGCCTACCACGCTCCTCTGTCCATGGGGTTTTTCAGGCAAGAATACTGGAGTGGGTTGCCATTTCCTTCTCCAAGGGATCATCCCAGCCCAGGGATCGAACTTTGGTCTCCTGCATTGCAGGTGGATTACTTCCTTATCTAAAAATAATATATTAGTTACAATTGTTATAATAATGCCACAAAATCTGGTGGCATTCAACAGTAAACATTTATTTCTCATGTGTGTGTGGGTTGTTTGGGCTTGGCTGGGCAGCTTCTCTTCAAACTGTAGGACAGCTGGGTTTGCTTGTTACTGCAGTAAAGGCTCTGATCCTATTCCATGTGGATCTCATTTTGAGGTCCAGGATGAAGGGACAGCAAGCACCAGGGGAAAATTGTTTTTACGGTATTGACAGATGCAAAAGAATGAACCCAAGCTTGCAAGCACATGGCTAAACCCAAAGAAAGTCAAAGGGTAAGGAAATACACTTGGCCTACCATGAGTCTCAAGTCACATCACCATGCTGACTTCAGTGGGACAGAGCCATAGACCTACATGCAAGTGAGGAGTGAGGGAGTCCATCTTTTTGAACAATAATCTAATCTAACACAATAATTTGTTATTGTCTTGGTATGTAGCCATATAGATTTTTTTGATGTTAGTGGTAGAGAGGGTCTCATTCACTGAAGTATAATTTGTATTTAATAAAATCCACTTTTTAAAAGCATATTGCTGGGAATTCCCTGGTGGTCCATTAATTAGGACTCTGTACTTTCACTGCCGAGGTACTAGGGTTCAATCCCTGGTTGGGGAACTAAGATCCCGTAAGTCATGCCCTATGCCCCCGCAAAGCATAGTGCTGTATAATCACCTCCAAATCAAGATGTAGAACACTTGACTGCCCCCCAAAATTCCCTCATGCTCCTTTGCATTAAGTTCTGTCCCCCACCCTTGGCCCTTGGTAATCATTGATCCACTGATACAGACTTTTTTTCTGAGCATGTATACTCACATTTTATAAAATAAAACTAGACCTACAGTATTGTTTTATGAAATGTTTTTTTCACTTACCAGTAGTCTCTGTGCTCAGTCTTGTTTGACTCTTTGTGGCCCAATGGACTGTAGCCCACCAGTCTCCTCCGTCTGTGGAATTTTTCAGGCAAGTATACTGGAGTGGGTTGCCATTTCCTACTCTGGGGGATCTTTCCGACCCAGGGATCAAACCCGTGTCTCTTGTGTCTCTTGCATTGGCAGGCAGTTCTTTACCACTAGCACCACCTGGGAAGTCCCTAGTATGTCATGAAATCTTGCCATGTTGGTAAATGGAAATCAAAGCTGATTTTTTTTAAAGTAGCTATTATTGTACATATGGAGAGGAGAATATTTGGGTGTTATTTTACTTACTTTTCTAAATAACTGATGCATGCACATAGGAAGAGGCACAAAGGGGATTTAGTGAAAAGCCTCTTCCTTGTCCATCAGCCACCTTGTGTGAGATCATTTTCTTCATACTATAGTTTAAATGTATCAATATATACATTGTATTAATGTATACAAAAAAATAATACTGTTTGTGGACATTTTTACCATTTTTAAAGAAAAAATATTTTTATACTTAAGTATTACATCATTAATTCATTCATCATTATTTTTAAATATAATTAAATAAAATAGGCTATAAATTAAAAATCACCAGAAATGCTGTGATCCAGATTAAGCACTATTAACATATGAGTGTATATTCATCTGCTCTTCAAAATTTTCTTTTAAATTTCACAAACTATAAATGAATAATCAGAGAAGGCAATGGCACCCCACTCCAGTACGCTTGGCTGGAAAATCCCATGGATGGAGGAGCCTGGTAGACTGCAGTCCATGGGGTCTCGAAGAGTCAGACACGACTGAGTGACTTCACTTTCACTTTTCCCTTTCATGTGGTCACACAGAGTTGGACACGACTGAATCGACAGCAGCATAAATGAATAATATGCCTGTTGTTTCCAATTCAAGCAATATAACAAAATTTGGAGTAAAATTTAGAATTTCTTCTTTATTTCCACTCTATTCAATGTCTTTAACTTTCATTTCGCTCTTCAAAAATAGCCATTATTAGGCTTCCCTGGTGCCTTAGTGGTAAAGAATCCACCTGCCAGTGCAGGAGACACAGGTTTGGTCCCTGATCCAGGAAGATCCCACGTGCGGCAGAGATAGTAAGCCCGTGTGCAACAACTATTGAGCCTGTGCTGTAGAGCTCAGGAGCCAGTAGTGAGCCCTTGCACTGCAGCTACTGAAGACTGAGTGCCCTAGAGAATGTGCTCTGCAACAAGCGAAGCCACCTCAATGAGAAGCCCACACACTGCAGCTAGAGCGTAGCCCCTACTCCCTGCAACTAGAGAAAAGCCCACGCAACAGCGAAGACCCAACACAGCCAAAAATAAATGAATAAAAAAATTTTAAGTATCCATTATTAAGAGTTTTATAGCTGTCACCTCAGAATGTTTTATTGTAGTTACTAATATTTATGTTCAGGACAATCTCTGTCCATGGGATTTTCCAGGCAAGAATACTGGAGTGGGTTGCCATTTCCTCCTCCAGGGGATCTTCCTGACACAGGGATTGAACCCACACCTCTTATGTCTCCTGCATTAGCAGGCAGATTCTTTGCCACTGAGCTACCTGGAATGTGGAAGTATATGTTAATCATTGATTAATTGATTAAAAGGTGATGATGAGTGTATTTATATATATTAGATATTAATTTATTAGACATATTGCAGATTTTTGTCATCAGTATTTGGAAAATATGGCCTATTTTATTGTTTGTCTTTGATCAGTATGAGAATCTGCCTGTGACTCACAGTGGGCATGATGTTCAGTTCAGTTCAGTCGCTCAGTCATGTCCAACTCTTTGCGACCCCATGACTCACAGCACGCCAGGCCTCCCTGTCCATCACCATCTCCCGGAGTTCACTCAAACTCATGTCCATCGAGTCAGTGATGCCATCCAGCCATCTCATCCTCTGTCGTCCCCTTCTCCTCCTGCCCCCAATCCCTCCCAGCATCAGAGTCTTTTCCAGTGAGTCAACTCTTTGCATGAGGTGGCCAAAGAACTGGAGTTTCAGCTTCAGCATCATTCCTTCCAAAGAACACCCAGGTCTGATCTCCTTTGGAATGGACTGGTTGGATCTCCTTGCAGTCCAAGGGACTCTCAAGAGTCTTCTCCAACACCACAGTTCAAAAGCATCAATTCTTCGGTGCTCAGCTTTCTTCACAGTCCAACTCTCACATCCATACATGACCACTGGAAAAACCATAGCCTTGACTAGATGGACCTTTGTTGGCAAAGTAATGTCTCTGCTTTTGAATATGCTCTCTAGGTTGGTCATAACTTTCCTTCCAAGGAGTAAGTGAGGACAGGGCAAATAAGGGACTCTGTGATGCCAAAATCTCCCCAAAGATTTTTGATCGACACCTTTAAAAAAATTATTGTAAAGACACTTAAAAAGTAAGATGAGGTTGATTACATCAGGGAAGTCCCAAATGTAAGCTTCGTGAGGGCAGGAACATATGTTGATTGGCTGGGCGGGATGCGTGGATGCATAGACACAGGCAGCTCAGGCTGGAGTGGTCTTGCCAGTATGCTGAGGATCAACTACCAAACGTGGGCAGAACCTGTGATAAGCCACTGATGGTGCATGCTCCTGGTGGTGATGGTAGTGGGCCTGAGGGTGTGGGTTGAACAGAGCTGGTGCTAAATCCAGATCGGAGCTCTGCAGTGAGGAGGCTGCTCAGGCGTCTCTGAGGAACTCACACGCAAGCCCTGTGAGAGAACCTGCGCTGGATGACTCACCAGTCAGAGGCATCAATAGTTGGTGTTAGCCAGGGGGAAGATAACAAGCAAAATGGCCAGCAGGGTAAGGAAATCGTCGCCTTTCTTCTGTCAAACCCCATTTTCTGAGGGGCCAGGTCCATAGCTTAGATAGTGTCTTGTAGTGCTGAAATCGAAAAGCAGACGGGATTAGGGACTCTTCTGTAAAACAGTGTCACCATTTCAGCATACTGTCTATTGTTCAGTTAACCGGTTCTTTCTAAAGGAAAGAAACATTTGAATCTGGTGAAAGACTTAATTTTGGTGAGTAATGAAACATATTTGAAGAAAGAAAAATAATTGGCAATCCTGGGATAACCAAGTTTGGATTTGGTTTTTATCACTGCTCTTTACCTATCTGTTCTTGTCCCCAAAGAAATCCTGAAGTTTTCCTTTACAGCTTCAAATCATCCCAGTAAGAATCTAATTCATTTCTATTTCTTTATATTCTATTTTTCTGCTTCACTCTTTGTTTTTTTTTTTTCTTCAGAATAAAAGAACATGAAGAGGAAGAAGAAAGAAGGAGAAAAGAGGAAGAAAAGGATGCTGAGGAAATAAAGCGACAGAACTCATTATATGAAATAGAAATGAAAAAAAAACAAGGAAAGAAAAAAGAAGAGATCAATGAAAGCAGGAGACTATTTTTTGTAAGTAGATAATACTCAGAAATGTATCTCTTCAAGAAATGTACAAAGTCCAATGCCTAATTTTCAGTATATTTTTTATAAACAATAGTGGAGTAGAAAACAAGTTTACTATTTTTAAATTGGATTTCTAGGTATACTTTGAGGGGAACTATATTTGCTGTTGTTTCACATGTATGTGCTTTTACTCATGAACAAGAATTAAGAGAATGAGACTTTTTGTCAAATGAATTTTCTTATCCTTAAAATGAGAGCTGTTACAAGCAACGAACGGGGTGATATATATTCAGTATCTGCTGCACTATTAATTTGTGCTCAATAAATGGTAATAATTGTTTTATGGTTTTTATAATTTATTTTGTAATTTTTAACATCCTTTTCTTTATAAAGTTATTTTTTTATTCTTAAGTAACATATTCATTGTTGTTGTGTCTGACTTTCACGAAGTTACATACATCCAGATTTAAAACATCAAGCATCACAAAACGCTTAGAGTAGCAGTCCTTGCTCCACTTCTTCTGCTTCTTGGAAAATTATATTCTAAATAATCTACATATTTTTAAAAATATATGAAGCTTTCAAGATATGTATCTTGATTTATCAGTTTTAAATGTTTTCTGTCTCTCTGCCCCAAAGAGGATTTAGCTCTTTTCCAATACTACCCTCTTCTCATTCTCCTCCCTAAATAATCAGGGTATAATTTTAGTTTAATCATTATTATGATTAAATGAATATTGTTCATCAAAGAGTTAATATACTATGACTGTATTTTTTGCTTCCGTAAATATGTTTGTGATTAAAATAATTGTCATTGTTTTCATTTGCTTTAAAGTTGTATACCTCAATTTTTTCCATATGTTCCATGTTCTGTCAAATGGATGATACTAGTTTTCAAGTGTTCAGCTAAGTAATATTAAATTATCTATGTTATTGGTTTTTTGGTGCTCCCACGTCCAGAGTCCCCGTCCTCTGCCTTCTGGACTGTTCGCTCTCTGGGCCTGCTGCTCAGCTGCCTTCTGGGCCTTCCCTGTGCCGTTTCCTGGGTCACACAGCTCCTATTTCCTCAATCTTAAGCCTTCCTCTTTCTTGGTTTATTCCTTCATCTTGCTGAAATACATCCTTGAGTAGCTTCTGAAGAAAGGCTACAGAGGTGAGATTTTTGACTTCTCACCTGGAAAGCTTATCCTCTAAGGTAATGCTTGCTTTATAGTTTGGATGTAGGATTCCGGGTTCAGAATTCAGAGTTGTGTATTTACAGTTTCTTAATCACCTAGCTTTCAGTGTTGCTATTGAGAAGTTTTATTCCATTTATGGTCTTCATCTTATGTGTGTAAGCTCCTGTGTTTGGCTTTTTCTTTCCTTCTCTCTGTTTCTCTGGAAGCTCTCAGAGTCTAAGATTTCACAGGGACATACCTTGTGTAGGTCTTTTTCATTTTGCTAAGCACTCAGTTGATGCTTTAACCCATAAATGTGTCAAGTTTTTATTTCTTCTATAATTTTGTCCCTTTCTATTTTGTTTTCTCTGTTCTAGAACCCCTCTGGACTTTCTGAAGTGATGCTCTAATTTTTAAAAAAATGGTTTCTCATATTATTAGTTAGGGTACAAGCATATAACAGAAAACTCGAAAAATGTAAAAACTTACAAAATAAATTGCAACAGTACCTTAAAAATTAAACCTTTATTTGAAGAGCAGAGCTAATCATTCCAAGGCTGATATGATTCCTCCAGAATCAACAAGGAATGAGACAGCTTTTCTTTTTTTGTCTTCCTGTACTCAGAACAGAGGTGGCTTCTGTTCTCAGGATTGCCTCATGGCCTTGAATAGCTGCTGGAGCTCCCACCCTCCTGACCAGACTCCAGGCAGCAAGAAGAAGAAAGGATGAAGGACAGAAAAGAGTGTTCTATCTTTTCTCCTTTTAAGGAACTTTTTCAGAACTCCCACTTAACCATTTCCATTAAATCTCATTGGTTGTAATTTAGTGACACCTCGCTGAAAAGAAAGCTTGGAAATATAGTCTTCTAGCTGAGAATATTGCCACTCTGAACAAAATCTGAGTTCTGCTACTTATGCAGAAGGGAAGAAAGACTCTTTGGTAGGCAGTTAATTATTCCTGCCATTTTTGTTTTGTTTTTTTTTACTTTGAGAGTTATCCTCAACTTTGTCTTCTAAATCTTCTACTGAATTTTTAATTTTAGTGATGAAAGTTTTAATTTCTAAGTATTATAGAATACTAGTAATATCATTATTCCTTTTGCATGAAGTCTTATTCTTGGTTCATGAATATAATATTTCTGTCTCTCCAAGTCACTTTGGAATAGGACAGACCTGTTTTGAATGCTAACTTGGCTACTTACTAGCTATGTGACCTTGAGCTGAGGCTTCCAACTTTTAAAAAATCAGAATTAACTTTGTGTTAATTCTACTCTTTGCTTATTATAAAAATCCTTATGAACATTACAATAACTTAGAAAAAACAGTAAAATAAAGCTTTTAAGAAATAATTCGAAAAAATCACTTTTAAGAGTTTGATATTTTCACTACCTTTTCATGTCAACTAATCTATCTCCTAACCAGACTACAGGCTTTTAAAAGTAATATCCCATAAAATAGAAGAGTACTTAAGCATAGTAGGTACATTGTAACCTTGAGTTATAAATATGTTGTAATAATAAATAATTGCACCTAGTAACTTTTACCTTGAATTCACTTCTACTTTTGGTAACAGAAGCACTCATCTATCTGTATATCCTGGCTGTTGTGTTTAAAGGCACCTATTATTGTGATGGCTAACTGAGGTCAGGTAGTAGAATATATTCTGATATGAACAGATTTAAAATTTTTGTTTAAAAAATGACCTAGTTTAAAATTTTTTATTAGAATATACATCTGTATAATTTTTTGTGTATGTGTAAAAAGAAAGCCTAGACAAGAAATTAGTTTCAGAGTAATTGAGCCTGGTGGGTGGAATTAGGCATAGGAAGATAGTAGTGTGGTAGGAAAAATTTTACACTATGTGTTTTTAAAATATTTTAAATTTGTATAGCATATGACTATATTAACTATTCAAACATTGAATGAGATTACAATATATTTACTGTATTTTTAATTATATTAATAGTATTGTTTTAAATTACATAGTTGTAAAAAAGAGATATTTGAAAAGAAATACAGAAAATTAAGAAGATGTAAAAGTCATCTATAATCTCATACCCTAGAGCCAACTACTGTTAACATTTGATGCATTTCTTCCAGGTATATATTCAATATAAACTTATATGTGCATGAAAAACTAAAATACACTATGGTAATGCTTTATATTCTGCTTTTTCCTCCTACTTACTGATTGTTATTTATATCTTTCAATGTCCTTGAGAGCATAATTTAACTGTTTCTCCATCATTGAATATTTAGAAGTTGTTTTCAGTTTTTCAATATTATAAATAACTCTGAGATGAATTACATGGTACATGAAATTTAATGCCCAGCTATGATTATCTCCTTGAGATAAATTTCGAAGAGAAATAATTATATTAGAAGCTGACCATTTGACAGATTCCTATTAGATATCTATATGTTGAGACTTTGCTTTGTGATAACACAATTTCCCCCCTACACCCAGGAACATTTGAATGATAAACATATCATCAAAGCTGTAGAACAGCAGCAGCAAGAGGAAGAAGATGAAAAGATTAGAAAATTTATCAAAGCAAAAAAGCGTCTAACACAAATGGGGAAAGAGAAAGAAGCTGAAACACACAGGTCAGTGTCTAAAATAATTTTTGTGCTTAATAAAGTACTATCTGAAATTATTTTAAATCAGAAGTTGTGATATGAGAGTGCAGTCTTTAGGAATAAAGATCTTATTATTTTATGTATATCAGGGCATTTAGTGACTTGGTGATTTCAGCTTGGAGCATGCGAATTGGGGTTCCCTTGGAATATTGATGTCATCTATGTGGTTCAGTTCAGTTCAGTCACTCAGTCATGTCCGACTCTTTGCGACCCCATGAATCACAGCACACCAGGCCTCCCTGTCCATCACCAACTCCCGGAGTTCACCCAAACTCATGACCATTGAGTTGGTGATGCCATCCAGCCATTCATCCTCTGTCGTCCCCTTCTCCTCCTGTCCCCAATCCCTCCCAGCATCAGTCTTTTCCAATGAGTCAACTCTTCGCATAAGGTGGCCAAAGTATTGGAGTTTCAGCTTCAGCATCTGTCCTTCCAATGAACACCCAGGACTGATCTTTAGGATGGACTGGTTGGCTCTCCTTGCAGTCCAAGGGACTCTCAAGAGTCTTCTCCAACACCACAGTTCAAAAGCATCAATTCTTTGGCGCTCAGCTTTCTTCACAGTCCAACTCTCACATCCATATGTGACCACTGGAAAAACCATAGCCTTGACCAGACAGACCTTTATTGGCAAACTAATGTCTCTGCATCTATATGGCAGATGACTGGAAATACTGAACATCTCTGCTTTAGGAGATGGGTATGAGAGCTGTATAAAAGCTGGAGATGGCTTTATGAGCCATTGATATACAAGTGGCAGCTGGAACTGTGGGTACAGGTGAGCTCACCTAGGGGGAGTAGAAAAGAAATGAAGGTGACATAGTCCCTATGAAAATCCATAGTTAAAGGTCAAATGGAGAACAAAGATAATATGAAGACCAAGGAATAGTTTCCAGACAATGGAGGAAAAGCAAAGAAACTGCAAAGGGGGTGTGTGTGTGTGTGTGTGAGAATTTAGTAAGGAGAGAGCAGTCATCAGTGTTAGATGACTAGAGGGAGAGAGTTTTAAAATACAGCACTCGTCAGATGTAGAGGTCATTGCTTACCTTAGTGAGCAATTTGGGATGAGATGAGTGAAGATACAGTACATCGTCTTTCTGTCTAGATTATGCTTTTCACTTGTGCAAAACCCTCTGGTGGCTTCACACCACACTTAAGAGTGTTGATTATGGCCCATAAGGCCCTGTACCCATCCTAATTCCCAGTGACCCTAACTCCCTCTCCCAAACCTCATCTCTTCCTGTTCTCTTTCTTTCCCTCTTCATCACTTAAACTGAATTTCTCCTGTACCCTCTTTGGGAAATGCTCACCTCCCTTGACTCTTTCAGATCTTTACTCAACTATTGCCTTCTCATTCAGGACATCCCTGTGTTATTTAAAATTATAACCCCACACTCCACATTGCTTATCACTTTACCTGCTTTCTTTTTTTCACTGGTGCTCCAATACTATTTTAATTATTTAGTTTGCTGTGTCTCTACCCCAACTATTGTGAAAGCTCCACAAAGGCAGAGATTTTTAATGTTTTTGTTTACTTCTATGTCCCAATAGCTGCAATAGTCCCTGGCACATAGTAGATAATCAATAAAAGTCTTTAGAAAAACACTTGTTTTTGAAAGCCTAGGTGAAATGTGACTTTTTCCATGAAGGCTTCCTTTTTTCATTTGCTCACATCACTGTCTAGGTTTATTGTGGCATTTATCACCTTTTGCCTGCATAGTTATTTACATAACTGCCTTTTCTGCACTTTTTTTATTCATTAATTTTTGGCTGTTCTGGGTCTTTGGTGCTGTGTGGGCTTTTCTCTAGTTGCAGGGAGCAGAGGCTGCTCTCTAGTCATACTGCATGGGCTTCTCGTCGCAGTGGCTTCTCTTGCTGTGGAGCACAGGCTCTAGGGCATGTGGACTTCAGTAGTTGTGGTTGGGCTTAGCTGCTCCATGGCACGTGGGGTTTTCCCGGACTGGGATCAAACCTGCGTCTCCTGCACTGGCAGGCGGATTCTTCAGCACTGAGACAGCAAGGAAGCCCTTTTCCCACTTTAGATCGTCACTTCCTTGGTGCGCGCATTGTGTCCTTTCTCTTCGTTTCTCCAGTGTTGCTTTGCAAATTCACTCAGTGATCAGTGAATATGTCACAACTCAAGTTAAGTTTTTGCCCAATTTCCTAAACCAAAACGCCCCCACTCCTTTAACAGACAGGTAGTTATTGTTGATGACGTGCCAGGCACTTTGCTTGGCCCTGAACTAGAGAGAGGACTTAACCCAGTGCAAAAGGAAAGTTAAATTTATCTTCATTTAAAGTATATTGGCTCCATAACAAAACCATTCTTGAAGACTTGACTAGTAAATGGTTATTTTGTTACAGGCTAATGGAGGAACGGAGAAAAAGGATAAATAACTTCCTGAGTAAGCTAATGAAAGAGAAATTTGACAATGAAGATTTGATTATTGCTAGAGATATTGCAGAAGCTGAGGCTGAGTGGGAAAAAAGAGAAAGAGAAAAGTATGAAAAAAACAAAGCAGAATTAAAAGCAATCGCAGAACATAGAGCTCTTGTGGTAAGCAATTCACTAATGACAAGTAAAAATCAAACAAAATTGAGCCCTTTGCTGTACTTTTCCCTAACTTACTCCCTCTGCTTCTCTAACAAAAAACTAAGAGATTTGAAAAACAATATATAAAATTACCTTCCAATATTCTTGAAATCAGACCGTTTACTTTCTAACAGAAAATGACATGATAATTACAAATAAGATCTTTATAGATGCAAAGTAATAGTCTCTTCTGTTTCAGAACCGTCTGAAATGTAAAAAAGTTATTAACTTTCATTTGAATGGTTTTAAGATAAACCAAGTAAAAATTACCCCATTGTGTTTCTGTGTATCTTAATACTTCAGAATTTACCCCTTACATGACTGACTTTCATAAGATTTAGATAGTTTTTAAGCATTATAGTAGTTATATAATGCTATAAATGTTTCCCTATTTTGAGATGGTCTTGCTTTTCTGTTCCTATATTTTTTTAAACCAATATCATTCTACTTATGTTTTCATTGTTTCTTGATATTACTAGAACAAAAAGTAAACTGGCCATGTGTGAGTCACCCCAATTTTTGGCTCTTTCATTGCGCCTGGCTGACTTTGCCCTTGGAACTTTCTAACTTCAAGGCCGTTGATTGCTAAAAATGGTTTTTTTTTTTTCCTTTTGCCTTCTATCATCTAGATGAAGAATAAAGAGGAAGAAGAAAGACAAAGGAAAATAGAAGCTACAGAACAAATGCTAGCTATCTTAAAAGCAGACCAGATTTTCTGGGAGCATGAAAAGGAAAAAAAGCAGAAAGCTGATAAAGAACGTCGAGAAGTTCAAGATGCCCATATTCAGCAAATGGTAGTTATTCCTAAATGTTTATACTTATAAATATGTAATATAGATTTAATGAGTTTTGTTTCCCAGAACAGTTTTATAAAGTAAGATTAGACAGTTGCTATGGTTATGACACAATAAAATGTACTACAAATGTGAAGTTTCTTTTTATCAGTATTGAAGTTTCCATACTAGGTTTATGTCTTTCGACAGATATTTATCTTTCTTTAGTTTCAATTGCGTTTTAGTAAATGTGAAAGAAAATACAAATGCACATGGCAGGCCATGATGCTTCTTTTACTTTTTCCCCTTTTATAACTATTATCCAGAGAATATGTTGATTGGGATCTCATAGGTTTCGTATTTGAGGTGAGTGGTGGTCCCAGAGATTTTAGAACATGTATGCAGGACTGGGCATGTAATCATTTGTTTCTGAAAACTGTTTTCCAGAATAGCTCTACCATTTTCCATTCCTCCCAGCAATGTATGCAAAGACAAGTTACTCCACATCCTTGCTAACACTTGTTATTGCCATCTTTTAACAATTCTAGTATAGTGTTATCTCATGGTGTCGTTTTGCATTTCCTAACAACTAAAGATGTTGAACATCTTTTCATGTTCTTTTTAGTTGTTGTGTGCCTTACTTTGTGTTTACTTAAACCTTTTGCCAGTTATTTAGTTGGGTCGTTAATGTGGTGAAATATGCATAAAATTTACTATTTTTAATCATACAATCCAAGGGCATTAAGCACATTTATACTGAGGTGCAGTTGTCAACACTGTCCATCACCATAACTTTTTCATCATCCTCCTCTGAAACTCTGTGCGCTTTAAAGAGCAACTGTCTTGTTCTACCTTCCTCCCAGTTCCTAGTAACCACTGTTCAACTTTTTGTCTCTGTGAATTTGCTATTCTAAGTACCTCATATTAGTGAAATCATACAGTATTTGTCCTTTTTTCTCTGTCTTATTTCACTGATCGTAGTATCTTCAAGGTTCATTCATATTGCAGCATGTGTCAGTTTCATTCCTTCTTGATAATATTCCATTGTACATATACATCAGATTTTGTTTATCCACACATCCATCAATGGATATTTGCATGGTTCCCATATTTTGGCTATTGCAAATAATGATTCTATGCACACTGCTATATAGACACACACCTGTTTGAGTTCCTGTTTTCCATTCTTTTGCTTATATACCTACAAGCGGAATTGCTAGATCATATAGTAATTCTGTCTAGTTGTTTTTCAGAAACACCATAGTTTTCTACAGCAGTTGCATCATTTAACGGAGCCACCAGCAATGTTCGAGAGTTCTACCTCCTCCAAATTCTCAACACTCGTTTTCTGTTTGTTGTTGCTTATCATAATGGATCTGAAGTGGTATCTCATGGTTTTCACATGCATTTCCCTCATGATTAGTGATATTGAGCATCTTTTCATATACTTATTGGCCATTTCCATTCAGGCTCAAGACTTCCTTTAGCACATTTTATGGCACAGGTAGCCTAGTAATAAATGTTTTTATGGAGAAGTCTTTTATCTTGCTTTCATATTACTGGATACAAAATTAACTGGATGTCATTATTTTTTCAGCCTTTTGACTGTTCCAGTGTCTTCTGGCGTTCACCATTTGACTGGAATCTGTTAATATTGTTTGTCCCCTGTATGTGATGTGTCATTTTTCTCTCGCTCTCTTGCTCATTACAAGCTTTTTTATTGTGGCTTCCTGTAGATTGACTGTGATGTTTTGAGTTTTTCCTATTTGAGATTTGTGGTGCGTCTTGGATGTGCTACTTAATATCACGAAATGTGAGGTTTTTTTTTTTTTTTACTATTTCAAGTATTTTTTCCTGCCTCTTTATCCTTTTTTTCTTCAGGGACCCAGTTTGCACATGCATAGACATCTGATATTGTACCAGGAATCTGACATTCTGTTCATTTTAGTCAATAATTTTCTTTTTCTTCAGATGGGATACTTTCTATTGACCTACTTTCAACACTGATTCTGATGCTGAGCTCCCCCGAGTTTTTCATTTCAGTTATTGAACTTTCAACTCTACAGGTTTTTTTTTAATAGTTTCTAATTCTGTGATTCCCAATTCACTTGTTCTGAGCATATTTCTTTTAATTTACTGGATATTTTCATAACTGCTTTGAAATCTAATTGCCAAAGTCAATATGTAGTCTCATTAATAGTTGTAACTTTTTAAACTATTAAAGTTACAATTGTTTCTGTTGAACTTTCTTTCCTGAAAATAATATAACATTTTCCTATTTCTTTGCAGTGATTTTTGGTTGAAAATCAAACACTTTATATAGAATATGTTGCAGATTCTGTTTTATTCTGAGGGTTGTTGCTTTTTTAGTAGGCAGTTGTCTTCCCTGGATGCAAACTATGAAATCTGCCTTCACCACAGTACCTCTGATGTCTTTGGTCACTTTCACGTTTTAAAGCCTGGATCCCTAGGGTTCTTTCCTCACTGTACTGGTTTTGTTTGACAGTCATCCAGTAATATGGGTAGAGGTTTATGTTCAGACACCTTTAGCCAGTAAAGCTTTTACTCCCGTGCCTGCTATGAAAGCTGTGTGCAGGTTGAGATTGGTAGTCCAAAAATTCTCCTGTGTGGATGTATTCTTATCAGTCAGGAATGTGTGTAGATTTACCATTACAGCTTTTCTCTCATTCCAGAATCTCCTCCTCAAATTTCTAGCTATTTTGTCACTTGGCCCAAATAGAATCTGCCATCATTGTCCAGTAATCTGCATGTTTTCACCACCTGAGCTAGAGGGATAGCAATGCCCTCCAGACAAGAAAAGTTATGAACTTGTACTTCTTACCTTCTGATCTACTTTTTCATGAAAAAACACTTCTCAAGCAGTAGCCTGTGCATAGTCATTTACCAATGCTCTGAAATGGCTGACTTTAATAATCAACTTTTCTGTGGAGTTTTGCCCAACCTCATGTGGCCATTATCAGAAGTAGGATCTGCCATATTATTTTGAAGCAAATACCAAATATCATTTTATCAATGTATATTTCAATGTATATATCAGTATCTATCTCTAAAACCCAGGGACTCCTTCAGTTCAATTCAGTCGCTCAGTCGTATCCAACTCTTTGCGACCCCATGACTCACAGCACGCCAGGCCTCCCTGTCCATCACCAACTCCCAGAGTTCACTCAGACTCATGTCCATCTAGTCAGTGATGCCATCCAGCCATCTCATCCTGTCGCCCCCTTCTCCTCCTGCCCCCAATCCCTCTCAGCATCAGAGTCTTTTCCAATGAGTCAACTCTTCGCATGAGGTGGCCAAAGTACTGGAGTTTCACCTTTAACATCATTCCTTCCAAAGAAATCCCAGGGCCCATCTTCAGAATGGACTGGTTGGATCTCCTTGCAGTCCAAGGGACTCTCAAGTCTTCTCCAACACCACAGTTCAAAAGCATCAATTCTTCGGCGCTCAGCTTCCTTCACAGTCCAACTCTCACATCCATACATGACCACAGGAAAAACCATAGCCTTGACTAGACGAACCTTTGTTGGCAAAGTAATGTCTCTGCTTTTGAATATGCTATCTAGGTTGGTCATAACTTTCCTTCCAAGGAGTAAGCGTCTTTTAATTTCATGGCTGCAGTCACCATCTGCAGTGACTTTGGACCCCCCCAAAAATAAAGTCTGACACTGTTTCCACTCTTTCCCCATCTATTTCGCATGAAATGATGGGACCAGATGCCATGATCTTAGTTTTCTGAATCTTGAGCTTTAAGCCAACTTTTTCACTCTCCTCTTCCACTTTCATCAAGAGGTTCTTTAGTTCCTCTTCACTTTCTGCCATAAGGGTGGTGTCATCTGCATATCTGAGTTTATTGAGATTTCTCCCGGCAATCTTGATTCCAGCTTGTACTTCTTCCAGCCCAGCATTTCTCATGATGTACTCTGCATAGAAGTTAAATAAGCAGGGTGACAATATACAGCCTTGACGAACTCCTTTTCCTATTTGGAACCAGTCTGTTGTTCCATGTCCAGTTCTAACTGTTGCTTCCTGACCTGCATATAGGTTTCTCAAGAGCAGGTCAGGTGGTCTGGTATTCCCATCTCTTGAAGAATTTCCCACAGTTTATTGGGATCCACACAGTCAAAGGCTTTGGCATAGTCAATAAAGCAGAAATAGATGTTTTTCTGGAACTCTCTTGCTTTTTTGATGATCCAGCGGATGTTGGCAATTTGGTCTCTGGTTCCTCTGCCTTTGCTAAAACCAGCTTGAACATCTGGAAGTTCACGGTTCACCTATTGGTGAAACCTGGCTTGGAGAATTTTGAGCATTACTTTACTAGCGTGTGAGATGGGTGCAATTGTGCGGTAGTTTGAGCATTCTTTGGCATTGCCTTTCTTTGGGATTAGAATGAAAACTGACCTTTCCCAGTCCCGTGGCCACTGCTGAGTTTTCCAAATACGCTGGCATATTGAGTGCAGCACTTTCACAGCATCATCTTTCAGGATTTGAAATAGCTCAACTGGAATTCCATCACCTCCACTAGCTTTGTCTGTAATGATGCTAAGGCCCACTTGACTTCACATTCCAGGATGTCTGGCTCTAAGTGAGTGGTCACAGGATTGTGATTATCTTGGTTGTGAAGATCTTTTTTGTACAGTTCTTGTGTGTATTCCTGCCACCTCTTCTTAATATCTTCTGCTTCTGTTAGGTCCATACCATTTCTGTCCTTTATTGAGCCCATCTTTGCATGAAAAGGCTCTTCAGAATTAACATAATCACAATTGTTATCACATCTAAAACTTTCAAAAAAATGTAACATTTAACATTCAGTGTTTTCTCAATTTCCACCAGATTGTCTCATGAATTATTTAGTTTTTTGAGGATGAAACAGGGTCCATATATTCTATTAGGCTGATTGATATATCTTTCAAATTTCTTGTAACCTGTAACTCTTCCTTCATCCCCATCCTTCTTGTTCTTATTCTCCTTGTCTTGTTTATCTTGCAATTTGTTGAAGGACCTGGGTTTCTCGTCTTTTATTATAGTCTGGATTTTGTGGGCAGCCATGCAGGGTAGTATAGTTCCTTACATTTCATGCGAAATCCAAGGTAAGTCAGATTCAGGCTGTTTTTTGCTGAAAATCCCTCATAATTGGTGTATATTTCCACTAGGAGGCATGTGATGACTGTCATCTTACTTTCTGTGATACAAGCAGACTTTGGTGATTGTTACCTAGATTTAATTCATAGGTGGCAAAATGTATTTTCTCCTTCCTTCTCATTGATTGCTTAAGTTTTCAAATAAATTTTCATGATCGGCAATTGGTTTCCCTTAAATATAATTTTAAAAGACAGGATAAATATTTGATTTTCACTTGAGTTTTCAAATAATTAGCTCTCTAACATCTCCTAAGGTATTTGTTACTTTACCTGCCATGTGATGATTTTTAGGATTTTAAACCAATCAATATTTTACAAATCTGTATTTGATGTATATAAAGTTTGAGGTACCAGTCATATGATCATTATGGTTATCCTTTCCTTCCACTCTCATTTCCTTTCTGTACTTAAAATACGTTTATCCCTGTTCCCTCAATGTTTCTACAAAACTGCTACCCAGTCAGTTTATCCCAGTTGCTCCTTGTCAAGATCCCAAATTTCAGCATTTTACCATTGCTAAGACAGCTTTTAGCCTTTTTTAAAAATTCCTAATGTTATTTAATGTCATTTTCTATTTTTTCAAACTCCTGGTGTCTGTCCCTATTCAACAAATAGCATAAAAGTCCTAGTGTTGAAATACAGCATTCTAATAAAAATTTGGTATTTTATATTGAATACAAAATAGTTGTACTATTTCATCACAAATTTCAGTTTATGATTTTAAGCTGAAGTGTCTGGTTACTGATTTTGAAAAATATTTGCATGAATGTTATAATAATATATTCACAAGTGATTTTTTTTATAAACTCAGCACTTCTTAAAATGCATACAATGAAAAGCTGTCAACCAAAATATAGAAATCTTTAAAAAGCCATTAGTCACTTCGTGTAATATAAACAGTTTTTGTAAATTATAAAAAGAAAAAAATGAAATGCTAGTAAACTAGTTTTTGATAGGTTGCTTATTCTACCTAGTTTCTGATCAACCTACATTGATAAATGTCACCTGTCCAACTTGAGATTCTTAGGAAACAGAGAATGTAACTAGTTTACCTTAATTCAGATCTTCATTGGAGATTGAATCTTACGTGGCTGGGCCACATGGTGCACGTGGCTGGTTTGGGATAGAAGGTTTGGATGCATCCTTTCAGGACAGCGGATGGACTGGGACAGTGATTGGTATGCCTTCTATACTTGTGAAGAAAACACACCTTATAATTGGTAGAAACGGGCTTTTAAACTTGGTTATTTTAATCTTAATTTCATGCTATATTATTTGAAGATGTACAATCACATAGTAAGATAAGCTTCACTGAGCCACTGCTTTGAACATATTGTGAGAAGCATGGGAGAATTTCTGAAATAAATTATGTAGTTAAGTCAGGACTTGTCAAATGTCAATGAATTTAAAAGCTCTATCTACAACTTCATATGCTATGTGTGTTTAGAAAATTGACCAATTTTCTAAACACATCAGTATGTAATTATATTTTCTCTTTCCCAAACAGGCCAAACATAAGTTTAATGCACTGCAAGCAAAACAAGCAGAATCAGAGTACTGCAGACTTACTGAAGCACTTGTGGCTGAAAAGGAGAAGGAATTTCAGGATTATGCCAGAGAAGTAATCGAATCTGAATCTGAATCGACAAAGAAATATATTTATCCTCTTGTAAAAGCTGTACAGGAAGGACCTGGAGGTGGCCGTGGACCAGTTTTAGTGGACAGAGGTGGATTAAGACCCAGCTATCAGGCAAATGATACCACTGGAGTCCAGCTCCCTTTTTATAACTCTCCGGGATCGAAATATAATAATTTTCAAAAGTCTAAGGGAAGGCTAGGTTTTACATGGTAGAAAAAAGTTTATTTTTAAGATTAAGAAGACTAATTTGTAGCTAATCTGAGCTACACACTCAAGTGAATTATATGGTTATAATTTGTTAATAAAGCTGCTTTTCATCTAAGTACAATTATGTCTGACCTAATTGATTCTTCCCCACTCAAGATTAACTCCGATTCTCTTTTTTATTCTGATAAAAGATATATACAACAAAATGTATAATTATAGCTATTTAAGAATATTCAGTGGCATTAAGTATATCCATAATATTTTACAACCATTACCATTTATCTAGTTCCACAAGTTTTTCATTGTTCCAAATGGAAACCTGTTATCTGTACCTGTTAGTACACAACTGTTCTAATCCACTAATTTGATAAAGCACAGCTAAAACCTGTGGCAAAGATGTAAACTGGAACTAAAACATTTCGGGTTACTGAGAGGTCTTGGGGGTGGGGGAGGTGTAAAAATTATGAATCAGCACTACTTAAAAAGAAATACAGTATTACATTAGGAAATATGTTTAGGAAAGAAACCTAGAAAGCAATGAAAATAGAAAACACAAAGTGAAACTAAAAGTATTTTAATACATAAATCTGTACAGTCCATATGACACACTCACATTTTACATATTCTCCTGGCTTATTAAAACATTTAAAAACACTCCAGAATTTGAAAATTTAATAATATTCACCTACTAACACATATAAATCACTGAATGGTCAAAATGTTTTTATTTAAGCATGTATATGTTCAGTGACTCTCAAGTTAACTAGGTTCATTTTCCCTAAAGATGTCTAATTTAAATTAAAAAAAAAAAAAGAAACCAAAAACTAGACAGTATGTTTTATAAAACTTAGTTAACGTTTATATGGCTTTATAATGGTGTTATATTAAAACTAGCAGGCACAGAATATAATACAATGTTCCCACTGCTGAGAAATTTGGAGGAATTAAAAAGCAAATGTAGCATTCCAGTAGATAGTAATTCCATGTATAACCTTAAAAGTTTGCTGAGGCAAAAGACACCTTGCAACATGAAGCATTATGATTAAACAATTACACTAAAACTTATCCCTAAACCTGGAAATTGTCACTGCTGGCTAAATTCTTAAAAGAAGTTCACTACTGTTAAAACTCTGCTCAGTTTTTTCCCAGTACAATTTCTGTATCCTTATGGGTAAAATAAAAGTATTAAATGATTTATTTCATTATTAGCTTTTAATAAAAATAAAGTCCAAATAAACTAATACAATCAATAATTTAAAAAATACAAAACAAACCATTTGATAGTATAGTTTATTTAATACAATGTTTTAACTATAAAAGTTGATACAGTTTCAGAGTTTAAATTCTGTAAAATGCAGTTTGCATAAAACAGTTTAACAGTTACTAGACTAATGATAAGAGAAGCAGCATTTTGAAACTAATTATACAACTGCAACAAGTTTTATTCCTAAATTTCATTAAAAAAATATACATCACAGTGACTTTTGAGCTAGGAAAAGAAGTACATTTTAACCTCATTTGTTTTTCCCTTCCACAAAGAGAGCAGCCACAACTTTTAACATCCTCACATACAAATACCCAATTAATTTATCCTTCAAAATACTATAAACACACAAAGGGGGAAACAAAATATACAGCATGTGCTTTTGGTAAACATAGGTATTTGCTTGAAAAAGGTGGTGGGGAAACACACCAATCAATTCCACCATTCCCCCTGTACATGAAAACAAACAAATCCCCTAACAACTCCCTTCTTCAACCTTCCTGGTGGAATTTTAAAAAATTTGTGATTTTTCTTTTCCTTTCATATTTACTTGTTGTGTCACAACACAGGCCAGAATTTACATTTGCCTCAATCCTTTAATGGCAGCTGGGAACTCACTATTAGCCAATGTTCCACTGCTGGAGTTCAGTTTTTAAACAAGAATTTGTAGCAAAACAGATCTTTTCACAATAGAACGGGTTAAAACCTACTACCCTTGGGGAGTCTATTCAACAGTAAATGTTGGAATACCAAACTGAACGATTACAGCAAATACAACCAAAGAGAGACAGAAAACAGCCCATTTCATGTTTCTTTGTAACAATGATATGGTGTATATTTAAAGTACCTTCTACTGAAGGTAAAGGAAACAAATTTCTATAGACATCTACTATAAAAGTTCAAAGTGTGATTACCAAAAAAAAAACATCAACTGCCACCTAGAGTAGAGCAAAATCAACTACTAAAAAATATACTGATTTGTTCCACTCACGAACTTGAAAACAAATTAGAACTGCCAATTAATATTACTACTCAAAATACCAGAACACCAATGTGTTCCTATCCCCAATATTAAAGAAAATTTTACTTTTCAGTTTCATATTTTCTACTGGGCACAAGAATCAAAGGCCATTAGGCAAAGCTGAGATGAGTTACTATTACATTTGTGCAAAGATAGATTTTTATAAGACAAATTCTTTGAAATTTCTGTGAGGGATCTGATTAAGACAACTTAGAAACTATCATGCTCTATGAACTCTCTTAACTATAGTTTTTAAATGTTTTAAAGCAACCTGGTATCTTCCCTACAAGCTCATTAACATTAATCTCTCTGCAGTGTCAATTCTGTGGTAGATGATTTACACAGAAAAAGAATTCACAGGAAATAATCATAAAAATTTTTTCATTTCTCAGGTATTGCCAACCAGGCAATAAAAACAAACTAAAAATCTTTAAATGGATTTAAATCCGCTTAAAGATGTTTGAGTTTACAGTTTACCTCAAAGTAACTATGATACCAATTTGGCAGGAAACAAATAGTTGACTTTTAGGAAAAGAGTTGTTCAAAGTAAAAAGTAAGGATTGCACAACTATTAAAAAGGTAATGAAAGAATTACTTGATTAGTGCAGTATTCAGATGCAAAGGCAGATGTATGGTTAATGCTGTTTGATCATTTTCTAAATGTTATTTACATTCTGAAAATAAAATCTAGCTGATTGTCATCTTTCACTTCAACTCCTTCACCATACCTCACTGTAAAAACAGCTAACAGTTTTTATAGGTCTAGAAATAATGCTTAGCATGGAATTGCTTCTTTGATAACCAAAATAGAATATTACTTAAAGCAATTACTAGCTTCCCCGCCCTGTGGTTACTTATCTGTAATTCTTGGTAGATAAAAGTTCTGGGATCAGACAACATACAAGTATTTTTTAATTAGCATGGATTTTCTTTTTTTGTTGTTCTTATTAGAAATCCTTTCTTAAACAGCACCTTTCTTGAAGCTCAAATAGTTTATAACAAAAACTTTTTAAATGCAGTTCACTGAATTTAAGACAAGCAAAAACTAATTTAAAATATATAACACATTATACAGCTTGGGGACTCAGGACTCAATTATCTCTAAGGTTTGTGATAAAAATCTCTAAGCAATCAATCACCCTGGATTATCATAAACATCTATTACTTTTATCATTAGGAAAAAGATTCAGTAAGACCCTGATATGGATATTTGTTTCAGGAAATCCAAACAATCTTATAATCATCACCCTATTCATTACATAAGTATCATTACTGTATTAATCAATAATGGGAAGTATTATATTAATAAGCATTGCTTTGCTCAGTACAAATAGCATGAGTAGCTACTGGATTTACCAAGGAGCTACCTGGTAATAAGTAGCTATAAGTATCAAATAAGGGATAAGTAAGTAGCTATTTGACACTACTGACAAATATTAAAGTACAAAACACTCTAAAGGCAACTACTAATTGGAATTCTGAAATTTCTTTTCAAATGAGGCAGGTTTTGTGTTTACTGGATGTTCAGTATTCTATTTAGAAGAGAAATTACAGAATAAAAGGCCACACATCACTAAAATAGCAATATACAACACACAAACTTCTAAATGGACTTTGGATATCTTTAGTGTTTAACTCTGTAAGCTATCAAATTTTGCCACTTTCTACTCTAATCTATGTGGCAATGTTATACATGCCAAGTTAAAATGATTAATAGTAATGATACAAAGCCACCTGAAGAAAAAGAAATCAGAGTCATAAACATGCTACAGCCTGTGATACATATATAAAAGAGATGCATTTTCTTGCCAGTTGAAACTCAGTTATGAGACTTAGAGAGGTCAGTTCAAGTTAAAAAAAAAAAAACAAACCAACAACCATGCAAGGTTAACACTGAACTCTAGGTTAGTGGCCAAAAAGAGAACTCTCATAAGTTAATGTGTCAGTACCAACAATTTTTAGAATTTGTCTAACAGACCTGCACGAGTGGTACGTTTTAGTGAGGAAAATATTTTTTCATTTTAGAGAAGGGCAGTGACAATAACAATTACAGAACATTCGCCAAAAGCAAGGTTCATCTCTTCAGACCAAAAGCAACACAAAATTGAGAATTACAACCTGATCGTCAAGGTATAGTTCTTGTTAGATGCTGTATAACAGCAACTCAAGCCCAATCAGTACATCAACTGAAAAAAATACTCAACTATATCTATAGACAGTTGATAAAACAGGAAAAATAAGAAACAAGCTACTGGTAGCGCTATAAAGAATAACATATGAAGTGCAATATAAATATTTTAAAGCACAAATTACTATAAAATCAAAAGTGATGACTTATATCTCAAGTTATTAGGGGCCCACTTCTGTATAATTAAAAGCTGCTGTTGCAAGCCTCTATTATAAATGCAATCAAAAAATCTATATATAAGATTTCTTCTACCAAGTGGCTTTTCTAAGGTTACTTTAATCATGAAAAACACAAGCTTCTATAATAATGTATTCCAACAATCAGTTATCCTTCTTTCCAATTGGCTGATCACACAAATTAGGGTATAGAAGAGCATGTTTGCTACTGGCTGATTGTTGCAACACAAAAATGCATACATGAAATAGTTAAACATAGCACACAGCATTACACCAAAGTGTTTTTATCATTTCAAGTTTATTAAAACTTTAGCAGTACAAATTATCCAGGCTGCAGATTATCAAAAGATCAACTCAAAAAGTCCACATTGGAAAAAAAAAAGACAAACAACCCCAAAACAATGAAAAGAAAAAAACAACATAAGGAAGATCATCACCAAGTCTCTAAAACTTAAAATCTGAGACAGAATGGACATAAGAAGTTTATATAACTCACTCATCCACTTTTGTCTTCATCTGTTCCAGGGCTTGATTCATGATCAAATTTTTTATTTTTATCATGTGTGTGGTCATTTTCTTGACCCTTTGATTTTTGGTTTTCTTTTTCCACTGAGGATCTGGTCTTCTCATCCTCCTTATTTTTCAAAGTGGAGAACTTTAATTCATTGTCCTGACTACTTTGTTTCACTTTTGAGAATGGACTTTGATCTCTATCTGCCTTTTTTTCCCTATTACTATTTGAACTACTATGATCACGATTTTTAGAGTACATTCTCTTCTCACCCTCAGAATTCTCTTTTCTGTGTGAACTTCTACTTTCTTGGTTTCTGTATTTTTCCTTGTTTCTGCTTTGACTTTCTTCTCTCTCCGAGCTCCGTGAATCTCTCCTCCTCCTCCTCCTATCTTTACTTCTTGATCTTCCTGGCGTCGCTCTTCTCTCTCGGCTCCGTGACCTTCCTCTTCTCCTGTACTCCTGTTCTCTGTATTTATGATGCTCCTTGCTTCTGCTGCGGTCTCGGTCATGGCTTCTGGAGCGCACTCTTCTGCTCCTGTCCCTACTTCTGCTTCGCTCCTTTGTTCTACTGTTGTAACTGTGTTTGCTTTTAGTCATATCACGTTCTCTACTCCTAGACTGTGCACGTCTGTCTTTGTCCTTACTTTTATTATGATCATGCTCATTGTTTTTGGATTCTAACTGTTTAGATTTCTCTTTACTTCTACTCCTTTCCTGTTCTTTTCCTTTAGAATCAGGTTTTTCTTTTTCTTTAACATTCTCATGATCCCTTTCTTTACTCCTTGACTTCATCCTCTTTTCTTCATGTCTATTATGCTTTGTGTCTCTTTCCTTACTTTTGGATTTTTCTTTGCTCTTACTCCTACTTTTTGATTTGGCCCTTTTCTTTACCTTGTTCTTATATTTATCATCTTTTTCTGAATTTCTTCTGATTTCTCTTTCTTTGCTGTTAGATTTATGGTCTTTAACTTTCTTTTCCTTTTCACTTTTCCTGTTTGGACTCTCAGACACATGCCTATGATCAGTTATTTTTTTCTCTTTTACTCTAACTGGGCTTCTTTGATTTTCTTTTATTTCATTTAACTCACTCCTAAAAAATGAAGAAAAAAAGTTTTTGGGAGACTTTATTAGCTGAAATGATATTCTATTTTCCTTAAGATTTTCAGAAACAACTGAAATGACTCTAAATAAAATAATTTAAAATAGTTAAAAAAATACTTATTACCACATTTGTAATAAGAGTTAAATCTTACTTATCCCCTTTAATCCATCTTTCACCACTTGATACTCTCATTCTTTGAGCTCTCTGCATCTCCTGCCTCCAATGTGGAGGAGTCTCACTACGTCTGAAACGATCCCTTGATCTGGATCTAGAAGGAGTTCGATAACGCTTTAAAAAAATAGAGGGGAAAAAAATTAACATATTAAAACATGAAAGTATTACAACAGTTGCTAAAGTGTATGTGCTTTTAGGTTTCAAAAAATGTCTGATATTTCCATGCCCTCTAAAATAACTAAACTCTCCCAATTTTCAGGTAGGAAATCAATGAGGCATGACATGGTTTGATATCTGTTTCCACTGCTAATGAAACGTGTGCTTATCTATTCTTGTTTTAAATAATTCTTGGGTTTAAGTTCTAAAAGAGTAAATATTGACAGCTATAACCCACATCAACAAAAGCTCTTTTAAATCTTCCATCATTTTTAAGAGTGTAAAGAGGTCCTAAGACAAAAAAGTTTAAGAACTGCCATGAGACCAGTTAGGAAGCCATTTATAGTTCAGAGAATATATAATGGTGAATTGAACAAAGACAGTAGGAGTGGAACCTGAGGGAAGTAGATGGATTTCAACATATCTGAGAGGTTGAACTAACAGGATTTGGCAACAGATAAGTTATAAATGGTAGAAAAGAAAGATGAGAAATAAAATGATTCTTGGGCTTCAGGTTTAAGTAACTGCACAAGTGGAGGTGTTGATCACTGAGACCAGGAACGTAAAGGAGGGTCAGGCCTGAAGAAGAAGAGTGCTTATGCTCAACACTGTAAATGCTGAGTTTGAAGTGTCCACTAGGCATCTAAACGGTCATCAAAGAAGGCTCTGGTACCAGAAAAGCAGATGAAAAACTGAGTTTTCAGTGCATAGGTACCCAGTGAAATTACGAGAGTGATGAGATTGCCCAAGAAGCAAATACAGAGTGAGAAGAGTTAGCACTCTAAGGTACTACAATATTTAAAGATCAGGCAGAGGAGTATGAACTGGCATTGGAAATTTAAGATAGACTAGCCAGAGACAGGAACAAAAGACAATGGAAGTAAAGGAGAAAGAGTATTACAAGGAGGGAGATTAACAAAGACAAAGACTGAGGGATCCACTGGATTTTGTGACATGGAACTGACCATAAAGCAAGTGCTGTTTTCAGGAGAACGGCAGAAGACAACCTGAAATGACTAAGGAACAAGTAGGAAGTGAAGAAATAATATACTAAGTATAGCCTCGTTTGTTAAAAGGTTGCAAACACAAGAAGATATTTAAATTCTGAAGAGGAGAATCCAGTGAAGAAAAAGGGTATGAGATGTTAAGAATAGGATTTTTAATAAGAGTAGACACACAGTGGTCAGGAAGTAACAAAGAGGCACAAGAAAAACCTCAATCTCATTTTATACCATGTACATGTAAAATCCATCAACATCTCGTAGACTTTCAGCATAGAAGAACCAACACAAAGAAGTACTATAAAAAGAGAACATACAATTCAATATCCACATCTACTCTAAATTTTAACTACTTATGTGAAAAAAAAAAATTAAACACTCCAAGATTTAAGATAAATGCAATATTATCAGGATTTCTGGGAAAATAAGCACCTACCCTTGGTCCTCTTCCTTTAATTTTCCTGCCAGACCTAGTAACTAAAAGTCGTCTCTGGTATGAAGGAGGCTGGGAGTTAGGTAGATTACTAGAAGGAAGCAAAAGGAAAATTAAAACACATTATATAATAAAAATAAATCTGGAGAACATAGCTCTATTAATCTAAATGAATAAACTTAAAATAGTGGTTCTCAACGAGAAATATTATCAGTTTTAGTAGGTATTTGATAAAGTAGGGGAGCATTTTAACAACTTTCAATGATGAGAGGGTGCTACTGGCACTGAGTGACCACAAGTCAGGAATGCGAGAATCCTGTAATGCATGAGGATGAACAACTATTCTGTTCCCAAATGCCAACTGTGTTCTGTTGAGACATACTGTTACATAATCTTTTTGAAGATCAAGTCAACTTGATAGTGCTAAGCAACATGAAAAAACGTGGAGTAGGCTGTATGCTGTTAAGAGAACAATTTTAAAGCTCTCTGATTCTAAAGTACCTCATTATCCTACCAGCAGTTATTCACTGGTGATAAAACTATGGATAAGTGCAACTGATGTGAATTAAACAGAGAACACTTGGTCTGAATTAGAAAAATATTTAATATCATGCTTTATATAAAAAAGGGAAACTACTTATTTTCAAATAATAATACGAATATTAGCACTAACAACATTCATGTATGCTATATTTGAAAATGCATTTTAAAGTAGTTCAAATATTTTCTCCTTAATATTTATTTCCTTATAAACATCCTTTCCTAACAGTTGAGTAAACTCAATTCAATCCATCAAAATTAACACAATTCAAGTAACCAAGATTTATTTTTATATTTTTACTGTATTGTGAAAATACAGGGGGAATGAGCAGATTTTTATCACTTTTATGTTATTTCTGATCATAAATAAGAGAAAGATATCCATCTTTTTTTCCTATTTTTGGACATAATTATTAAAATGATACATAAAGAACCAACAGAACTACTAATTCTAATAATGTGAATTATGTAGAAAAATTTTCAAAGTACTTGAATATACTATCAATTTTCAATACCACAATATTGTAAATCAGGCAAGGAAAACAGCATTTTCTCCCACCAGACAAAATGAAACATAAGGGTTCTTATTTGCTTAAAAATTTAAGGTATATAAATAACAGAGTAAAACATTTGTTTTACATGGAATTCGTCTGGAAATGCCATTTAACATACCTTTTTGCTATTTGTAGTGCTTTTTTTAAAAGTTACTTTTATTTAAAAATCTGTCTAAATTAAGTCAATTTTATCTTTTCAGCTGTGTGACTGGCAAAAAGGAGCTTTGCTAACACTATCCAATTAAAAAATTTCAATCTTAGGACAAGGTCACCAATTAAATCTTATCTAAAATTTTTAAAACTGTTGCTTTTTTTTTTTTTAAAGAAAGGGTCTGTGGTAGAGAATGAAGGGTCTTTGTAAAATAAACATATTGACATACCATTCTCTCTCTCTCTCTCTCTCCCTGTTCTTCCTTTCCTTTTCATCAGCTTTAGGAGGACTTTTTCTCATTAGGAATCTGTTTTCAGGTATTGGAGGGATTTCTTCTGGACGGACAGTAGACTGGGGTTGTGCTTCAAGATTTTCAGCCTCACTTTCACTAGATGCACTTAAAAGAAATACACAAACAAGTTCCATTTGGTTATTATGTACCCACCTCAATTTCCCAATTGTTGGTCTTTCTTTCCTTTGTAAATATTCCATCTATCTATCATCCGGTCCCCTACTGCTGACCAAAGATGCAGTTACATGGGGAAAATACTCGTTCCTCTGACAAACCAACCTAAAACCCAAACCAAATGTATCTATTATCACATTCTCAAAAAATACTTTCCTTTAAAATGGAACCCAAATATTCCATATGCACTGCACTGATAAATTTAAAATACTTTAAAATACAGGTAAAGAAACTGCTTTAGAGGCAACGGGTTTATGAAGATGAGCTTTAGTACAAAGACAGATTTTTTTCAGACACAACAGAAAAGAAAGTAAATATGCTGACATAATCTGCTTTATGCTATCACAGGAGAAAAGAAAAGGAAAACACTCATTGGTTTCCTACAGTTCTTACTAATTTTAAATTCCCTCCATAAAATACAAATGTATCTAATCAAAAAAGTCATTGAGTTCCTACAAAATGAACTGAATGATTTTGTTGAAAATTGAAATGTACCCAAATTTAATCTATAGACTATAGAATATCAGAATGGTCTTATATGTCATCCGATGAAGTATTTCTATTTTCATGTACCATATAATTGATTCAATATCCCAATAGGTTTATATATAAACAGAAGGTAATTAGAATACAAAGACAGTACTATAAAAGTAAATTAAGACCTTTTCTTGCTTTTCTTTCGCTTCTTCTTCTCTTTCTTGTGTTTACGAGAATTTTTCCTATGTTTCTTCTTTCTTTTTTTTGACTTCTCTTCAGAAGCACTTTCAGAATCAGAAGAATCAGAAGAGGACTGAGAATCGCTTGAGCTGTCTGAGTCACTGGATGATGAGGAGGAGGAAGAAGATGACTTATGCCTTTTCTTTTCTTCTTTCTTAGCTTTAATAAAAAGCAAAATGGTTCGATCAACACTTTTTAGACAAACTTTGTCAGAGGAAATTTAGATTTTTTTTTTTGGCAGATTCTCCAAGTCCAGTATTTAACACTTAGTTCATCCAGCTATTTGAACTGAGCAGAACAGGAAAGGAGTTAAGACTCAAGATTAGAATCCAGACCTTCAGATTCATGGGATTCCCAGATGGCTCAGTGATAAAGAATCCACCTGTCAATGTAGGAGACGTCAGAGACATGGGTTCGATCCCTGGGTCAGGAAGATCCCCTAGAGAAGGAAATGGCAACCCACTCCAGTATTCTTGCCAGGAAAATCCCATGGACAGAGCAGCCTGGTGGGCTACAGTCCATGGGGTCACACAGAGTCGGGCATCACATGCGCATACGCACACACCCACCAGATTCATGGGTCTGAGTTATATCTATAAAGAATTTTGGAAAAGTTAACAGGTAAAAACACTAAACCAAGTCAATTTCAGAATTAGCTGAATAACATTTTAAGCACAGAAGTAACACTCAAGAATCTCAGATTCAAATATTTGTATAGTTTTCAACTTTTTCTCTTATTATCAATATTGGAAGCAGAACTGTAGGAGAGAAGAAGTAACAGAAAAAATACTTTGCATGAATGTGGAAAGGTAAGAAACATGATTCCATTGGAATGGGCTTATTCAATGCCTGAGCATCCCTCTAATGATTAGAGCCTGTGCTCACCAACAAGAGAAGCCCCCACATGCTGTATTATATACAGAAAGCCCAATGAAGACCCAGGGAAGCCCCCCAAAAAGTTAAATTTCAAACTGAAATTTTATTTTGGGTTAAACAAAGTTTTAATTTTTAAAAGGGGTCACCAAACTCAAATGATTTAAGGACTAGGAAACTGACACAAATAAGTGAAGTTAATCAGGAATTGGGGAAAGACATGATAGACTGGATTGAGCCTGGGCCACCTAAAAGTATTCTAATTCAAACCATGGTGGATTTAAAGAAGTGAATTCAACTATCCAATTAAAACAGGGGCAGGGGGGGTTTCTCTGATGATCCAGTGGTTGAGAATACTTCTGCCAAAGCAGGGGACATGGGTTTGATCCCTACTCTGGGAAGATCCTACATGCGACGTGGCAACTAAGCCCATGAAGCCAGCACTTCAGGGCCCATGAGTCGCAACTACTGAGCATGCGTGCTGCAACTACGGATCTCCACGCGCCTCGAGCTTGTGCTCCCCAACAAGAGAAGCCACCACGACGATAATCCTGCACACCACGACGGAGTAGCCCCACTCACAACGAGAGAAAGTCCTTGCGCAGCAATGAACACTCAAACAGCCAAAACAAAACAAAACAGCATCTGATCAATTTTCTAGGTCTAACTACAAAGTTATATGAAATAGAAGCACAGAAGAAACACATTACATAATACAATGATGCAAGTAGTAAAATTCAGCGTGTGCAACAGTAGGAAAGAAACCCTACAGGTAAAATGACCTAGCTTGTTCAACAAATAAATCTCAAGAAAACATAAAAAGAAATGGTGGGAGAATCTATGAAAAACAAACCAAAAAATTACAAGACCAATCCAAATGCTTGAACCTGATTTTGATTCAAACCCAAACATCAAAAAAGTTAACATTTATAAACTTAGAAATGTGAACACTGTAAAGATTTTTTACATTTAGGAATATATGTGTATATGCCTGCATATGCTTACTTTTTTTAGAAGAGTCACCTTTTAGAGATAAATAGTGAAAAACTTATCAATAAAAACATTATGCTTAGAATTTGCTCCAAACAGGAAATGGAAAAGTGGCCAAGGATAGGAAACATGAAATTGGTCATAAATTAATTGGTAAAGCTGGGTAATGAACATGGTGATTTGTTATACTATTTCAACCACTCTAGTAAATGTTAATATTTTCCATAATTTAAAAAATCAAAGAGGACAAAAAATCTACCTTTGGGACTGACTACTGGCTGTCTGTTTACTGACCTTAACTGAAAGGGTTCACAGTTGCTTTGCAACCTTTCTGTGTTCCCCTCTCAGGAACACCTGAGGATTTGGCACTGGACCAAATGATTCTTGAAACTTTTTTTAATGAATTTAGTGGCTTAAAACAACAACTATTTATTATTTCTCACAAATATAAAGGTCAGCTGAGTGGCTCTGCTGAACAGGGCTGAGACCTACTGATTTATTGTTGTTGTTGTTGTTGTTGCCACTTTGTGTGGCATGTGGGATCTTAGTTCCCTGACCAGGATCAAACCCACCCTCCCTGCGTTGGGAGCATGGAGTCTTAACCACTGGACCACCAGGGAAGTTCTAGGGCTCTGGGGATCTTGCTGGGGATTCTTGAAACTCTTAACTCAGAATTTATAGGAGTGCACTGATTTGTAGAGATAAACAAGAATCTACCTAAGTTACTGTACACTTGACCAACAGTTTGTGATTCACCATCAAGATTTAGTAATGATGAGATGCTGCTGCACTGGAGAATGGCAACTAGGTATAAATGCTGAAGGGATACCAGAGATAAAAGCTTCATTAAACTAAGGCAGTCTTTTCTCACCCAATCATGCTTCTCAGGACCATGAACCTATTAATACTAAGCATGAGATGCCCAGGACATATGCAAGCTCTACCTAGAACCAGAGATCTCCACTATGACACTGCTGTTCAAGCTGTGCTGTTTCTTGTCCTGTATCCTTTCATAATGATAAATAAGCTTAATGCTGAGTGAAGCCTGTCTTGTCTCATGAATCCAACTGTTACTCTCATCCCAAGACCACTGTTGCTGGTGAGGCAGAGTGGGTATGTGAAATGAAAAACCTGCTTGCATACACTAAAAACCTGAGGTATGGGATTAGGAGGGAGAATAAAAGTTAAAGAAACCCAAGGAAGGAAATAAATTCATAATGATTATGAGAAACTCTAAATAAAAATATCTTGGACTATATAATATGCAGGCAAAATACAAATATTTCACATAAGCAGAGAAGGGGCTTCCCTGGTACTCAGTGTAAGGAACCTGCCTGCCAATGCAGGAGACATGGGTTCAATCTCTGGGTCAGAAGGATCCCTAGGAGAAGGAAATGGCAACCCACTACAGTATTCTTGCCTGGGAAATCTCAATGGACAGAGAAGCCTGGCAGGCTGAAGGCCATGGGGTCGCAAAGAGCTGAACACAACTTAGTGACTAAACAAGAAGCACAGAATACAGCTGTTAAAATTACTTGACAAAACACAGTCATGCTTTATCCCATGATTAACAAAGCTTTATTCACCAGCTCCAATTCATATTTATTTTACATTGTGATTCTTTCCAGAGAAATACACTGCATGCAGTTGGTTTCTTAAAAAGCAAGCCCAGTCTCCCTATTAAATGATTGAGAATGCAAGTGTTAGTTGCTCACTCGCATCCGCCTCTTTGCGACCCCATGGACTATAGCCTGCCAGTCTCCTCTGCCCATAGAGTTCTCCAGGCAAGAATATTGGAGTGGGTTGCCATCCCCTTCTCTAGGGGATCTTCCCGACCCAGGGATCAAACCCCGATCTCCTGCACTGCAGGCAGATTCTTTACTGTCTGAGCCACCAGGAAAGCCCTCTAAATGTATTAAAAACATTTAAGAAACCATTATTTAGTTTTCACATCACTTTTCACGTAAGCATTTGAGAGAAGCAAAATATCACAACAGTACAGAAGATCAGAAGGAGATTCATAACTATTTTTAGGGCAATATAATCTGCCTGAGATATGGACAGAGATGAGGAAAGGCTTTTCAATGACTACTGTTTTATGCTTTCTAAATTTTGAACAAAACGTATTAACTTTTAAAATTAAAGAAAATTTAAAACTCTCAAGTCTGATAACAACTGTCACCACATTCTCCAAAAAAACCCAAAACCTACTGTCTAACCACTTAAATAAAATCTATTTCAAAGCATCATTTATAAGCATATAACTATCCTTAAAATAAAATGAAATAGTACTGAAAGCAAAACACAATGCAAGTTAAGAATCATTACTCATCCATTACTGGATAAATGATTTAATGGATAAAAAGGAATTACAAAGAGCAACACTTTTAAACTCTTGGTAGGGTGTGGTATATAATATTACCAGATACTGACTTTACTAGTATGATGTTAAGGTGAAAAGACAAGTTTCCAGAACATTTTACTTATAAAAATGTAAGGTAAGAAAATGCTGCTTTACTAGTTTTTTGAGAGCTATAAATTTTATACCAATTAATTTCACATGAAACCTTTATATTAAAGAAAATTTCCAGGCCATCATCAAAATAAGGTTTGAAGTAAAGAATGGAATTATACCTAAAATAACCCTCTTTTCATTTCAAAATTACTGGGTCTCCCCTCTAAACAGTTTCTTAGTTTAATATCCCACTATTTTCCATGAAAAGTGCCATTACCATGGCTCTTAATTTAAGAATAAGGACACTGAAATGGGATCCTGTCACCATACAAATGAGTCGCTGATCTTTTCCACCGTGGAAAGGTTTACAAGAACAAGGTTTACCAGCTGCTTCCTCTATTGTGCTCTTCTTTTTGTATTGCCAGGTAATCTGTTTTCTATTACATATATGCAAGATTTCTGCTCATTTAACTGTTTACTGCCATTTGCCATAACTCAGCACTTGTGTTTCTATGTACTCTGTAATATATCACTGGTCCCATCTCACACTGCAAGGTAAAGGTGTACAGATATCTCTTTAACAACTGCAGTGAACTCTGAAGAGACCAGCATGATCTGAGTTCATGGTAACTTCTAAAGAACCAGGAAGTGTTCTTATCAAAGCAGTGGTCCGTGTTCTATCCTCCACTCGGCCCGCCCCTTGATAGCCTCTATACGGATGCAGTTTTGGTTAGTCTCCAGTGTTTCCCCTCTGCACCTGTTAGAAGGATGCTCCCCTTGACTCTGAACCTTCTCAGGCACATTCAAATAGCCAGAAAGAGTAGAATTTCCAATCTCACAACAGCAAAGGGACAAAGGCACAAGATGATTGCCCAGACTCACCAAGACCACATATAGGTGGGCCCAGACAGATTTCCTCAGAAGTCTTTTTGTTTTCTTTAAGGAAGTTAGAAAAAGAAAAGAAAAAAAATTCTATATTTATTTTTTAAAATTGGGGTGTGTATCCCTCAAACAAGGTTTTGAATATGATGACAATGAACACCATTGTGCTACCCAAAGCTTTTTGACTATTTCCAATTTAAGACTGTAAGAAGGCCATCAAACATAAACTGGATGTAAGACATAGCTACACCTAAAAAAAAAAGATCATACAGATGCATGACAAAATTCATTCTGACCAGTGTTCTGAATGATAACTGAAGGGCTGTAGGGTAATAGGTGCCAAACTGTTTTCTTCTCCTCCTTCCATAGTGTGATCCAGAACAGAGCAGGCATGGACAGTATGCTTGAAACAAACCTGAACTTTTCAATAACTCCTGCGAAGACACTAACAAAGGGACAAATTTTCCTCAACTGATGAAACTGATAAGGCAAGAAATGCTTCCTTAGCATGAGTCTGGGGAACACACACTAGAATACTACATCAACTTTCAGCACAACTTCCTGGCCACAATGGCACAGGCAAAATTAGTATTTATCACTTCAGGTGAAAATATATGATAAAAACATAATAACATATAAACAGTGACATTCATTCACCTTCTCATCCATTCAGCAAATATTCAAACACTAACCAGTTAATACCAAGAAGAATTTTTACACCAGATGTATTAGAGAGTCTATGATAACTTTTATGGTTTAAGATGTAAGCTTTTTAATTACCTCAGTCTCTTTCTAAATATGTAACCACACAGCATTCTTAACTGTTATAAGCAGAGAATAGATCCTAACACAAAATCCTTAAAAATTATAAAACACAAGAAAAAAGCCAAAGAACAATTGCTGAGTACAAAATAAAATATGAACCCTAAGTACCCCTTCTCTCCATCCTTCCTCCAGCAACTGTAAGTTTGTTCTCTGTGAGACTGCTTCTGTTTTGTAAATAAGTTCAACTGTATCATTTAAGGGATGTCATATGATATTTCTTGTTCTGTACAATTTACTTCACTCAGTATGACAATAATACCATTATATTATATACTATATTAAATATAAATTTCATTATATATATATGTCATATCTTCTTTGTCTACTCCTTCGTTGATGGACACATAGGTTTCTTCATGAATACTTTTTTTATATTGTGATTTGTAATTCAGTACTTAATTATCTTGATGTTCAAATTGCACCAATTTTACCTATTGGCATTTCCTTCAAATTAGCTGTTGCAAGATTGTTGCAATTTACTAGATGAGCATAAAAACTATTTATACGTTAGGAAATTTAAGAAATAAATGAAAGTTTTAAGACAAATGATAAAAATTGTTCAACAAAAATGAAAAAAATAGTAACTTCAGTGTAAGTGTTCTCACAAATAAAATGATAATTGGAACCAATAAATTGTACAAAACACTCAAAATAAAAAAGTATCCAAAATTTAACATGTCATATTAAAAAAAATAAAAATAAAAAAAAATAAAATATGAAGACTTTTCTACATGATATGGGAAGAAATGTCTTAAACCAAAATATTCTAATTGTACCAAGAACACTTTGAAGAATAAAATGGCAAGATTCAGGGTCTAAAATTTTCAAAGTTTAATATAGATTGCTTTTTAGTTTTTATTAAAAATAAGTCTTCTCCAGGGATTTCTCTGGCAGTCCAGTGGTTAGGACTTGATACTTTCACTGCCATGGGCCTAGATTTGATCCCTGGTTGGGGAACTAAGATCTCACAAACCCTGTCTGTGTGTGTCTGCGGATTCTCCTCCAGAAATATTGTGGGTCTTTTTATATTAAAGCAAAATGAAATGTACATATTACAGAGCACATCAGTATACTTAAAACTTGAGAACAGAATGTTCTATTTAGGGCAATTCTGAAAAGAATATTAAAGACTTTAATGAGTTAGCAACACCTAACAAACAAAGCTTTAGATCTGGAGCCAGCAAACTTGGGTCCAGTTCCCTGATGTGGTAAAGAACAATTTCCTTGACTGTATCTGTAAAATGAGAGAAATAGTATTATATAGTTCTCATGAAAATGAGAGAAGAAAGGTTATAGATGATTCCCACATTTGTTAAACATGAAACACTAAGTACTGATATTATTTATTATTTCTTAGACAACTAAGAATAGGTCAATTCAGTATTTTATTGCTTTCCATACAGATTTGAAGGTAAACTCACCTCATTACTTTGAGATTGTCAGACTCAATATGTGTAATGCTGCTAAGTCGCTTCAGGCGTGTCCGACTCTGTGCGACCCCATAGACGCAGCCCATCAGGCTTCCCCATCCCTGGGATTCTCCAGGCAAGAATACTGGAGTGGGTTGCCATTTCCTTCTCCAATGTGTGAAAGTGAAAAGTGAAAGTGAAGTCGCTCAGTCGTGTCCGACCCCACGGACTGCAGCCTACCAGGCTCTGCCGTCCATGGGATTTCCAGGCAAGAGTACTGGAGTGGGTGCCATTGCCTTCTCCGCTGGGGTGTAGAGGTGGTCACAAAAAGGGAGGTAGGGAGAGAAAGGGAGGTGGCAAGCCCACGCGGGCGGTAGGACCAAGTCGTGTGCGACGGGGGAGTGTTTAGGCAGGTGAAGTAGAACCATTGAGGCAGAGCCTCACTTGCGTGATGAATTTAGCTATTCTTTAAGAAAATCATAAAATCAAAACAAACCAATGGTCTCTTTCAAGTTCCCACTCTGGCCAGTTATTTCCCTGCTGCTGCTGCTGCTGCTGCTGCTAAGTTGCTTTAGTCGTGTCCGACTCCTAGCAACCCATGGACTGCAGCCCACCAGGCTCCTCTGTCCATGGGATTTGCCAGGCAAGAGTACTGGAGTGGGTTGCCATTGCCTTCTCCCAATATGTGTAATAAACAATAGAAATTACATATTTAATATAAAGACTTTAAATACTTAAAACCAAATTCTTACCATTTCAGATAGTATCATAGCAAACTACCAGTTGTGTTAACTTGACGTGTTCTTGTTTAAGTAAAACAAGTGTCTCAAACGTGCCAGATGGTTATGAATCTAAGCAGTGCATGAAGGGGAAATAATTTATTCCCATAAAGTTTGTTAGCCTATGTTAATCTTGTCAATTGTCATCCTCCCCACACTCTTTTCCTAGAAGAGTACTTACCATACTATTTAGACAACTACACTTTTCAAAAAATCTAAAAAACAATATGGAAGCAGAAGGATGAATTACTGTAAATTAATGACAAGGAAAGTTAATCAGTTTCACAGTAAATGAGCAAAATATGGAGTAAGGTAAAACAGATTTAAAAAACACAAAAATACATTAAAAATACACAAAAATGTCATACTTATGTTTACTCTAGTATAAAGTTCATGCCAACTAATTAAGACTGTTTTGTGCACATAAAAGTTAGCAGAAATATATACTTGTATTTACCTTTAGCTTTTGGAACTAGCTCTCCACAACTGAGTATCCGTACCTCAGCAAATGGTTTGCTAGCTGCATCTGTTTTCTGGTTTTCTATTTCTCTCACAACTTCTTGACCAGAAATCACTTGCCCAAAAACCACATGATGCCTAAAGAGTCAAGTAAAGATGATTAAATAAAAGTTTCTTATTTTAATATATTAATTTAAAATAGGTTGTAAAATACATGAAAATAATCTTTACCCATCTAAATGAGGAGTTGGTTTTGTTGTTCTTTTGGAAGTCATCAAATAGAAGAATAAAAACAAAGTCAGAGAAAAACAAAGTTAGCATCTCTAAAAAGGAAAAGAAAATAACTGCATTGGAAACAATGTAGAAAACAAGAATTCATACATACGTTAACATAATAGAATCTTATTTACCTTAACCTTAAATAGAATCGAATGCAAGATGCTTTGACATAATGCATTTTCAAAATTTTGTTCTGAAACACCTATACATTATTGAAAACATACATGAAATTAAAGTTGATGTTTTGTTGTTACGTCTATCCATCCATGTTTCTTGCATGTAACTGGATTCTTACTGAATATCCATAATTGTACAACGTTCTACTATCTGGGTATACCGTAACTTACCAAAACATCGCACTAGTTTAACAACAGTGCTTTTCAGCCTTAGCATTTTAAACAGTTAGAGCCCAGGTCACATTCTGACGCACTCACATGTGTTCCATGGGGCCTGAACAGAAGTGGTCCATCCTGTATATTATAAATTTTTAAACTAGCTGCCAAGATTTACAAATTTAGATACTTCTATATAAAAATCCATATTCTAGACCTTTTTTAAAACCTGGAAGATGTGGCACTTGGCATGTGGCAATTATTGGTCAAGCTGAGTATCCCTGTCTTCTCTAATAGAAAGATTAATAATTAAGTTTCTCATCCCAGCAGTCTTTATTCCCTTATGTTACCTGCCTAAGACCTATAGGTCTTAGAGTTTGTTATCCCTAACATAAAGTAAATCTCATGTTGAAGAAAGAGATCTGCATTAAAATTTAGACAAAATCTAAAATAAGCAAAAAGTCATTTTAAAAAATCCTTTTTTTCTTCTCATCAACCTTAAAACTTTGTAGTTAAGAAAGCTGCTATCTGAGTAGCTATGAAGACATACTGATACAACGGACTAAAGATGGGTACTGTATAAGATTCATTATCTAAAAAAATCTTTAAAAAAGCATTAGAAATTTGAAAGAAGGAACACAATTTAAGCTAACCTTTGGTTAAAACACAAACAATACTACTAAAAAAATTCTAACGTATACATGTATTTCATGTACATGTTAGAACTTTAAAATAAGCTCACCTTATTTTAAAAAGTGATAACCTGTTATTGTTTTCTCACTGTAACAGCTGTAATCACCTCAACTTGATAAAAGCACCTAGAAATGTAAAAACCTAGGTGTATACTATATATGTATTTGTGTTACATTCAGTATATACAATTTGCATCAAGATATAGTAAATCCTCACTTCACAGATTTCATATTTGCCCACGGGCTTGCTCACTATAATGTATTTATAATCCCTAAATCAACACTTGCAGTGCTTCACAGTCATTCTCAGATTGGTGAAAAAGTGATGAGAATGTCAAAACTAGAACAAATAATGCTAAAAACTAGCATAATTTGTATAATGCTTGTAGGAATGTAAAATGATGTAGCCATTCTGGAAAAGTTTGATGGTTCCTTAAGGAGCTAACCATACAATTACCATATAATCCAGCAATTCTACTCCTAGGTATATATCCAAAAGAACTGAAAACAGGGACTCAAACAAATACACATATGTGCCAATGTTCACTGCAACACTATTCACAACAGACAAAAAGTGGAAACAACCCAAATGTCCACTAACAAATAAATATGGATAAACAAAATGTGGTATGTATATACATTGGAAAGATACTCAACCACAAAAAAGAAGGAAGTTCTGATACATGCTATAAAACATGGATAAACCTTCAAAACATGCTAAGTGAAATACATTAGACACAAAAGGACAAATATTGTATGACTCCACTTCTATATATAGAATAGGTAAATGCTCAGAGACAGAAAGTAGAATAAAGGTTACCAAGTGGCTGAGTGGAAGGGGAAATGGCTACTCTATGGAATGATGAAATAGTTTTGGAAATAGTGGTGGTAGCTGCACAATTCTGTGAATATAAATAATATCATTGACTTAGTTACAAATGGTTAAAGCAGCAAATTTTATATGTTACCACGATATTTTTTTTTAAAGATTAAAAAACTGAAGTTGTTTCTGTAAAAAAAAAAAAAAAAAAACCACAACAAAGAAGTAAAGATGAGTTAACCAGAACTGGAAAGAGGTCAGGAGAAACCAACAGGAGGAAAATTCTGAGAATATACATGTGAATTTAACACAGGGGTTTTGGTTAGCATGGGGAGAATTTTATCTTAAAAAGTGAAAATAAATGATAACAGTGTTGCTGAGGATCTGGTAAAATTAGCACTTCCTTTTGGAAGTCAACGCAACAATATATATGTAAACCCTTAAACATGTATAAACATTTGACTAAGTAAACTTCCAGTCACTTACATAGAAGAATTTAAAAATGCATCAAACAATAGGTACAACAGTGTTCACTGGAGCAGTTTGAAAACAAGAAGCAACTAAACGTTCAAAACTGAGATGAAATAAATAAAACCATAGTACATTCAAACAATGGATTAACATGTAGTATTAAAATGTTACTAATTCATATTTAGTAACATACAAAGAAGTTTATATTACATGCAAATGTTGATTACAGAGTATATGCAACTCTATATTTTTATTCCATGAAAAGATGCACTTGGGGAGAGGATTGTTTTTCTTCTTTTTATCTGTGTATTCTAAACAACAAATGTGATATAAGTTCTTTCTGTTTAAACAATCAAGAACATCCATACATAGGTAATTGGCTGAATAAATTATAGTATATAAACACACAATAGAGTATTATGCATTTATGAAAAAAGGAAAAAGATTTCTATGAACTGATATGAAATGATTTCTAGGATATATCATTAAGTGAAGAGAGAAAAACATTATGTACAGTATGCTATCTATTGTATAAGAAAAAATGGAAAATAAGAAAAAAGTGTGTATCTGTGCTTATGTTTGTAAAAAGAAATATAGAAAAATAAGCCAGAAACTAATGAGGTTGGTTACTAATATGGACAGGTGGTGTAAAAAGGGGTGAAAAAATGGGGGAATGGAAATGGAGTGAAGAGTTATGTGGGAGTGATAATTCCATGGTATTCTCTCTGCTTTGATTCTTAGAATCATATTAATGTTTTAAAAGCTTAAAAAAAAGGACAAAAAACAAATCAATCTGGCAGGAAAAACAAATGAAATATAATCAGAAACGAATATAACATATTTTGAGTCATAAAATCATACAAACTTTATACTAGAAAGTACTAACAAAAGTCACTTTTAAATGCGGTAACTACATATCCTCACTTTAAAAACAAAAATTGCTAAAAACAGTGAACTCTAGTTAGTATGTTACTTTTCCCAGTGTTACAGGGTGGCAATTTTTAAACCTAGGATTCAACAAATGAGAATTTTGAGCATTACTTTACTAGCGTGTGAGATGAGTGCAATTGTGCGGTAGTTGGAGCATTCTTTGGCATTGCCTTTCTTTGGTTTTTCCTGTGGTCATGTATGGATGTGAGAGTTGGACTGTGAAAAAGCTGATTGCCAAAGAATTGATGCTTTTGAACTGTGGTGTTGGAGAAGACTCTTGAGAGTCCCTTGGACTGCAAGGAGATCCAGCCAGTCCATCCTAAAGGAGATCAGTCCTGGGTGTTCATTGGAAGGAATGATGCTAAAGCTGAAACTCCAGTGCTTCGGCCACATGCTAAGAGTTGACTCATTGGAAAAGACTGATGCTGGGAGGGATTGGGGGCAGGAGGAGAAGGGGCCGACAGAGGATAAGATGGCTGGATGGTATCACCGACTCGATGCACATGAGTTTGAGTAACCTCTGGGAGTTGGTGATGGACAGAGAGGCCTGGCGTGCTGCGATTCATGGGGTCGCAAAGAGTCAGACACAACCGAGTGACTGAACTGAACTGAACTGAGTTTGTATTTCTCAATCCTGTATTCCCTATCCTGTACACCTCTACCCTTATCTATTCCCATTGGTAACCACTACTTTGTTCTTTGTATTAGTGAGTCTGTTTTGTTATATTCATTTATTTGTTTTATTTTTTAGATTCCACCTATAAGTGATAATGTACAGTGTGGTCTTTCTCTGGCTGACATATTTCACTATGCAAAATACGTTTCAGGTCTATCCATGCTGTTGCAAATAACATAATTACATTTTTTATGACTGAGTAATATTCTGTTATATTTCTAACATTTTTATCCATTCCTCTGTTGATGAACACAGCTGACTTCTATATCTTGACAACTGTAAATAATGCTGCTATGAGCACTGGAATGCATGTTTTTTTGAATTAGTATTTTCATTTCCTTGGTATACAAACCCAGGATGTAATTGTTGGATCATATAACACTTCTATTTTTGGTTTTATTGGTGCTAAAACTTGGGGTTAGTGATTTTTTACTGAATAAAATACTTTTGAATCTAAAAAAAAAAAAAAAGCTTAAAAAAAAGGACAAAAAACAAATCAATCTGGCAGGAAAAACAAATGAAATATAATCAGAAACAAATGAATATAACATATTTTGAGTCATAAAACCATACAAACTTTATACTAGAAAGTACTAACAAAAGTCACTTTTAAATGCGATAACTACGTAGCCTCACTTTAAAAACAAAAATTGCTAAAAACAGTGAACTCTAGTTAGTACGTTACTTTTCCCAGTGTTACAGGGTGGCAATTTTTAAACCTAGGATTCAACAAATGAGTAGAATTTTTTTAACATAATGGAAGAGAGATTTCTCATGGTTGAAGAAGGGAGTTACAAATATGAAATAGAAAACACAGAAATAATCCATATGGTGCTGACAGATTAACTTCTTCTGAGCCCAAAAGAGTTTATGTTACTGAAGAGCAGAGCAAATTTTTACCCATAGAAAAAACGTGAACTGCTGACATGAGCCCTGGTAACAATTTTTTAATGGTCAGAATTGGAAAACATTAGTAGGATTGACTTTGGATTACAAATAAACTTAGTGAGTTGGCAAATTCACAAATACAGAATCTTTGAAAAATGAGGAACAACCCGTATTTTACTCTCTTTTAAGTAAGTAATTTATAAAGAGATACTCACTGCAAATATTCTGTTCCTTAATTTATCCTCCATAGATAATTTTTTCCTGGATCAATTACTACTGAGATGATTGGAAAATAGGGACATCTCTAATGCTACAATTTCTTTTACATGTGTTAGTTGCATTCTACTAAGGAAGTTTTTCTTTCTCCCTCCTTATTCATTTATTATTTATTTCTGAATGGATGCCTGGATTTCTATTTTATTTGATAATATGATATCATCACTACTTATTTTCAAAATAATCAATGCTCAACTTGTCCTCATTTGGCCAGTGGAAACTCTACCCCTTCAAGCTGGCTCCTGTGTCCTCTTGACAAAAGTTTTCATCATTTGAAAACTTTAGCAGTACAGCTGACCTCCCCTTTCAGCAAAAGGGGAGGTCAGCTGTACTGCTAAATTCTTTGTTCTTCCACCTTTAAAAATTCTCCCCCTTATACCTTATAAGTCCCTTTCTTATTAGTGATCAGTAGCGGGAGTCCAGAAAAATGACATACCAAAAAAGGGATATTTTAAATCAGATCATAAATTCTTACATGAAGAACTGTGAGCCATTTGTATCCTTCCCTCTGTTGGCCATTGACAAGAGAAATTCTTTATTGTGTTTAACAGCAAAACTCTCATCTATAAAGAAGCAAAGTTTTCAGTTACATTATAGGCATAATTTCCCCCTCAAAATTCATTTTCACTCCTCTATATATCTTGGGTTCCTATCATATGATCTTTAGCGCCAACCAAAATTTAGATTAAAAAGTCAGGGTAAGAGAAATCTAAAATTAATGAATTCCCTCCCCTATCTTTTCATATAAAAATATTTTAAATTTTCAATCATTTACTATAAAATCCAAATACTATACCAATCTCTCTTCAATATTATTTTTAGCACACAGAAGCACTCATTAACTTAATTTCTGCTATTGATAAAGAAAACAGCTTATTGCAAAGAACGCAGATTGTCTTCCAATCTTGTATTAGAACAAGAAAAAAGCAGGTAGAACGTGAAATTTCACTGACTCCCAAAAGTTAAAGATGGGTAATATGAAATTAATTCCACAACCACATTTTTAGAGTCTTTCAAATGATCTTCACATTAATAGAAATTTCAGAGAAAACTTAAATTTGGGGAAAACTTTACAGCCAAATTTAGAATATCAAAGATTTTTAAAAAACCTTCAGAGAAAAATGGACACACAAAAAAGTTGGTATTATCACTAAGAAATACAGCTGAATCTCTCTTTTAATAAAGATTAAGATCAAGCTTTTAATTTAAAAGTAAACACTAAATGTTTAATTTAAACATAAGATTTGTACCTTCAAAAAATCCTCCATAAATGGATTCCCCTCCTCGTCCATTTCCTAAGAATGAAAAGCATGAACTCTTAGAACTGTTAGGTCAGTAGTTTCCTTGAAGCATTCCTAAACAAAATGCTTCTTACAAAGTAGGTACCTGAATGACTTTACACCAACAATACTCAAAGGTTCACAGCAAATCATAAAAGATAATACTGACAAGATCCCAAATTACTTTTTCTCCTCTCTGATCCAACAATATGAGTGTGACAAAGCCTATTAATATCTGTAGAAAAAAGACTGTTCAGATTCTAATGATTGTGTAGGTCCTTTAACAGAAATTACTAGTAGCTTTCAAGGTGTTTTTAAAAACAGTTTCAGTATTTTTACAAAAAGAAAGGAGGTAAAAACTATACTGTAGTAAAAGATAAATGGATGTGACAAAATCAAACATGAACACAGACAGGCTACTAAGAGACATATAGTGGGTTTTTTGTTGTTGTTTAGTTGCTAAGTCATGTCTGACTCCTGTATGATCCCATAGACTGTAGTCTGCCAGGCTCCTCTGGCCATGGGATTCTCCAGGCAAGAATACTGGAGTGGGGTGCCACATCCATCGCTAGGGGATCTTCCTGACCTAGGAATCGAACCTGCATCCCTCTCTTTGGCAGGTGATTCTTTACCACTGAGCCACCAGGGAAGCCAACGGTTTTTTATCCAAAAGCAAATTTCTGAAATTAATTCATGCATCAAAGATGAATTTTTTTCCTCCGTTTTTCCTCCTTTATGTCTATTTCTATGAGTTGTTCTAATTTTTATTTTTGGCCATGTCAGGCAGCTTGCGGAATCTCAGTTCCCCAACCAGGACCTGAACCTGGGCCCTCAGCAGTGAAAGCTCCATACCCCAGCTACTGGACCACCAAGGAATTTCCAGTTCTTTTTGTTTGACCAAAAGATTAAGTGGGCTGAGAAGAAAATTGGACCAGTACTTCCAGAGACTTGTCTAACTTTCAGATCCATGTACATAAGAATAAGAGAATATAAATTTATAAACAAAGAATATTTGATTTTGTTTGGTAAGAATTAAAGTCTTACCTTCACTGAAGTCACCACCTTGAACCATAAAGTCTTTGACAACTCGATGAAAGAGACAACTTTTATAATGTAATGGCTTCTGAGTTGATTTCCCTGTCCCCTTTTCACCTAAAGAGAAGAAAAATTAGTAGGCTATTAAGTAGAAAAGAAATTAAGGAAATAGTATTAAAGCAATATTAACGATGAAATCACAGGAAAAAAATTTTTTCCATACTTCTTTAATTTTGTATCTATATGAGATGATGAATGTTAACTAAATTTATTGGGATAACCACTTTATGATGTATGTAAATCAAATCATTAAGCTGCACACCTGAACTCATACAGTGATATGGCAATCACATCTCAATAAAACTGAAAGAAAAATTTAAATAAAATGAATAAATAAAAAATTATTTCTCTTGATCTATAAAGACTTCTTTAAGCTATAGAATTTTCACTCCTCTCAGGAATTCTTTTAAAAATTAATTTAAAAAGCACCCATGCTTTTCTAGTGAGTGGAAAAATCAATCTCTGATAAATCCTATTACAATTAATATGTCTAAGAATTACTTTCATGTCTAGTCAATGTTGCAAATGAGCATGCTGAGAAAGAAAAATACAATGCATGAAAAAACCTAAAATGTGTTAAATTGAAACTATTAGGGTGAGTGAAAATGTCAACAAACCTGTACAAAGACACCGAAAGTTCTCGCATGTTTTGGGGCACACATCAGAAAATAATTCAAAGACAACTCTTCCAGCTGAAAAAGAAGGTAGCTGGTTTATATTTCTTCATGTAAAGATAATTTAAAATATTAAATATTCATATATAAATGTTAAATAGAGACATTAATTTCCTTACCAGGTTGATTATTAATGGCGATGTCAAAAAAACATCTAGGACGCTGAACCTTTATTCCCATGGCGTCAATACTTCAATCTGAGTAAAATAGTTTCAGGCAAACACATTAAAACAGCAAAGATTTTTCATAAATTTCTGAAGAGAAAACAAAACAAAACTCTGTGGAGCATAAACAAGAAATGTAGTCTGAATTTATTTTAATATTTACTTCTATGACATAAATTACATGATTATTTTCTTTGAAAGATTAGACTGCATCTTGTAGAAAAGACATAAAGGTTTAGCCATTATATAATACAGTATTTTAAAAACCAAATATAGACTGCCACCTCAAACAGAGAATTGTATTAAGTCTGCATGATTAGTGAACTAGAGACAGGTTACCTTTAAATAGGGAAAAATCAAGGACAATCTTTTTGCTCCTAGAAAACAAAAATAAATTTTGATTAAAATAGTGAAGTTTTAAAAAGAAAAACATTCAAATTCCTAAAAATAATTCCTCAAGGAAAAAAGAAAGTGGACTACTTTAACAATAGTTATATATAGGGCAGATTACATTACGAGTAAAAATACATTACATTTTACATATGTAGTTATTTTTTGATCATGAACAACAGCCTATATTGATCTATCTAAGGTAGACAAAAACATCAATAAGTGAGATACTCTATGGAAGTTTTATCTACAGAGCAGACAGCTACTAGTTAAGACATTGTTTTCATAAGCACTTAAGGACTTCCTCCAAATTTAATACCTGGTGGAGAATGACAGGGTAAAGTGAAAAGCAGAGGAAACAAAGGTACTTAGTATAAACATTTTTCAAAACAATGAACTACAAAAATCTGTTTATCTGTTCAAAACAGAGACTAACTGAAATGTTTATGCTTTTGCGAAAATTATATCTTAAGCTAGTAGCTCAGTAAGCTCAGTAAGCAATGAATGATATTTTAAATCTAGTGAAATTTTTATAGATTCACAGAGTTATAGGAAATAATACACAGAGATACATGTTTCTCCCACGGTAACATTTTACAAAATGTAATAGCACAGCTGTAGGGTAAAAAGCATAAACAATGCTGACACAGTCCACATTTCCCCAGTTCTAGCCGTACTCATTTGTGTGTATTTATTTAGTTTTACAAAATTTTATTAAACCTATAGGTACATATTATCTACCACCATTCCTTATCAATTTTACACACACCACAACCACAGGTAAGAACAGTCAACAATAAAAGCATGGAAGACTGCCCAAATCACCAACAATTTGAAAAATACAAATCCTATGTTATTTATTCATTATTGTATGGGAAAGGGGGGTTACAAACTACTTTTTCTGCAACCTCCTCCATTTTTTATTTCCAAAAGATACTATATACTAACTAAACAAACTAAAATTTGTTTCATATGAAACAAAAAGAGGCCTTTCAATCCTCCAGGAAGATTACAGATACAGACTTCCGGAAAACAATAAAACAAAACAAAACTTACTAATTTTAATAGCTGGCTAAGTTTGTTGCATTTTTATTTGTATAAAATTTCAATGTATGCACATCTGAAGTTGAGAATAAACTGGATCCATAAATTTGAGGAAACTATCTTATCTTAAAGAAAAAAATTATTATTGATACTTAGTACCTGATTATCTTTTATCTTCTAAATAACTTGTGCAGGCCTTCTTAAATTCTCTACATTTGGAGGCAGAAAAAAAAGAGGAAATTTAGAGATTTAATTATTTTCCTCCATAAAAAACTTCTAAAGTTAGCTGTTTAGCCACAATATCCCAAAGATTTCCATTCTCAGAAAAAGAGTATAGTATAGATAGCACTGCCTAAAACACACCAAATTGTTTACAATTACAGTTGATTTCCTGTTTACCGTGTTTTTAAAAACTCCTTATTTGAAAAACAGGTAAATATTATGAAAGCTTATAAAGTAGTTCCTAATACCCTTAATCTTTTAGATAAAATCTTTGATGATTTTCCAAGTTTCTCAATTCTAAGGCATACTGTAAACAATCCTATAATTCTGAGACTTTGCAATCACAATAAATGCTATCACTAATTTATGGAGCTAGGGATATAAGTGGAAGCTACTAGGATAGCTGTTTGCTCTGTTTTTTTTTTTTTTTTTTGCTGTTGTTTAAGTGCTGCTTACATGGGTAAGTTTACTTTGGGAAAACATTAAACTTCACTTAGAATTTGTGTAGTTTCTGGTATGTTATGTTACACTAAATTTACTTTTGTTAAAACAAAGTAAAACTTTGTTAAAACTTTATCTAAAACAAAATTCTTGGGGTTCCTGGTGTCTCCTCCAAGCAGGAGACACGGGTTCGATCCCTAATCCAGAAAGATCCTACATGCTGCAGAGCACTAAGCCCATGCACCACGACTGCTGAGCCTGTGCTCTCCAGGGAGCTGCACCTGCTGAGCTCACATGCCCTGGAGCCAGTGCTCCACAGTAAGAGGAGCCCCTGCAAGAAGCCCACGCACCACAACCAAGAGCAGCCCCACATCTGCCACAACCAGAGAAAAGCCCGAGCAGCAGGGAAGACCCAGCACAGCCAAAAATAAAGAAAGAAATATTATTTTAAAAATAAAATTCTTATTTCTCTACCCCTGATTCTCTCAAAGAGTAAACACCATTGTCCAACCCGGCTGCCACCACTGAAGAAAACATAAATTTTATTGAACTCAGTATGTCCAAAATATTATTTCAACATATAATCAACATTCAGTTCAATTCAGTCGCTAAGTCGTATCTGACTCTTTGCGACTACATGAATCACAGCACACCAGGCCTCCCTATCCATCACCAACTCCCGGAGTTCACTCAAACTCACATCCATGGAGTTGGTGATGCCATCCAGCCATCTCATCCCCTGTCGCCCTTCTCCTCCTGCCCCCAATTCCTCTCAGCATCAGAGTCTTTTCCAATGAGTCAACTCTTCGCATGAGGTGGCCAAAGTACTGGAGTTTCAGCTTTAGCATCAGTCCTTCCAATGAACACCTAGGACTGATCTCCTTTAGGATGGACTGGCTGGATCTGCAGCAGTTCAAGCGACTCTCAAGAGTCTTCTCCAACACCACAGTTCAAAAGCATCAATTCTTCGGCGCTCAGCTTTATGGTCCAACTCTCACATCCATACATGACCACTGGAAAAACCATAGCTTTGACTAGACGGACCTTTGTTGGCAAAGTAATATCTCTGCTTTTCAATATGCTATCTAGGTTGGTCATAACTTTCCTTCCAAGGAGTAAGCGTCTTTTAACTTCATGGCTGCAATCACCATCTGCAGTGATTTTGGAGCCCCCTAAAATAAAGTCTGACACTGTTTCCACTGCTTCCCCATCTATTTCCCATGAAGTGATGGGACCAGATGCCCTGATCTTAGTTTTCTGAATGTTGAGCTTTACATGCTATTAATGATAATTCACATTCTCTTTCTGTTACTATCCTGTGCTAGGTTGCTTCAGTCATATCTGACTCTGTGCGACCCCTATGGACTGGATGTAGCCTGCCAGGCTCCTCTGCCCATAGGATTTTCCAGGCAAGAATAACAGAATGATTTGCCATGTTAGCAAGTTTTACAAGTCTTGGATATCAAGTGGGTTTTTTTTTTTTTTTGGCCTTACTGCAAGGCTTGTGGGATCTTTGTTCCCTGGCCAGGAATCAAACCTGGGCCACTGCAGCAGAGGAGTCAGGTTCTAACCATTGGACCGCCAGGGAATTTCCAGAAATCAGTGTTTATGCCGCATTTCAAATGTTCTATAACCACACGTGGCTGGTGGCTGGTGGCTGCTGTACTGGACAGCATGGTTCTAACTACCTCAGCTCATGTTGATCTCTACAACTTTATGGAACATTACCAAGTTGGCTCAGCCACACTGGAGATCCTGCTGTTCTTCAAAAGTCTGTGCATGCATGCTCAGTCATGCTCTTTGCAATCCCATAGACAGTAGCCCACCAGGCTCCTCTGTCCATGGGATTTCCCAAGCAAGAATACTGGCCACTCCAGTAGCCATTCCCTTCTCCAGGGGATCTTCCCGACCTAGGGATCGAATCCACATCTCCTGAATCGGCAGGTCGAATCTTTACCACTGTGCCACCTGGGAAGCCCAAAGAGCCAAGGCCTATCCTCTGTCACGTCGTTCACATTCACTATGCCCTCTGAGGAATGCTCCTACCCCAGATCTTCACATGGCTCACGTCTCCACTTAAGTCAGTGCTCAAGCATCACCTCCTCACGGAAATCATTCTTTGCCAGTATATTCACAGAAGCAGGCCCTATCCTCCAGCACTTTATATTCCCTAATTCTGCTCTACTTTTCCTCCTAGCATTTATTGCTACTTGATATTTTAAGTTTTATGTATTTTCCTCTTACCAGAATATAAGCTTCATGATGTGAGAGACCTGTTCAGTTTTGCTCCCCTCTTAATTCCAAAGTGCCTCAAACAGTACTTGATTATGGCAGGAAACCAATATTTAATAAATCAATAAACATACAAGGAAGAATAGGCATGTGTGAGAATGCTTTTCTGCAACACTGCAATAACAATAATTAAAAGGAAACACCCAAAATGTCCCCAAATGAGATAATGTCTGAGTAAACTGTGGTATATACATGCGATTTAATACTATAAAACAGTTTAAAAAGTCTTTACGCACACTATCCAAAACACCTGTTTAGGTGAAAAGAAAAAACAAAGTTGCATTCAAGTATTTTTTTTTAATACCCTAAAATAATAGTCTGCTTCCACAGACAGAAAGGTCTTGAGATAAATACCAAAACCTCAAAGAGTAAGTACTCTGTAGCAGTACAGGAGTAAGGATGGAAAGTCAATGAGGGTCTTTAACTATAATGTTTGAATTTTTGCAACAAGAATATGTTCACATATTAGTTTCTAATTTAAAGAAAGATATATCTTCAAAGTAAAATAAAATAGCAGAAAATATGTGAAAATATTTAGAGCCTATTTCTAAGTGAGAGTCATAGATGATTTTTGTTTTAGTTTTCTCATTCTCCAAGTTTTCTATGACAAATTCAGACTGGTAAAAGTAACTCTTCAAAAGAACATTCAAGACAACGTATTTTTTTAAGTGTTTTACTTTCAGGCTTACTACTGTTGTTTCATATTTAAATCTAGAAGATCTCAGGAAATTATTTTTCTTTTCACAAAACTGTGTACCCCTCCAAAAGGAAGGGTACGTTTGCTCCAAAGGAAGTAAGGAGAAATACTTGAGTATTTACCTAAATAAACTTTGGGTGTTAAATAACTTTTCAGGTTCTCTAACAATGAAATAAATAATGGAGACAAACTTGAGAGTCCTTTGGACTACAAAGATATGAAACCAGTCCATCCTAAAGGAAATCAACCCTGAATATTCACTGGAAGGACTGTTGCTCAAACTGAAGCTCCAATACTTTGGCCACCTGATGTGAAGAGCTGACTCACTGGAAAAGATCTGATTCTGGGAAAAACTGAAGGCAAAAGGAGGAGGAGGTGGGTAGAAGATGAGACAATCAGATAGCATTACCAACTCAGTGGACATGAACTTGAGCAAACTCCAGGAGATAGTGGAGGATAGGGCAGCCTGGTATGCTGCAGTCCTTGGGATTGCATGACTTAGTGATTGAACAACAAATAATAAAGAAATAAATAACAGAGACAAACAGATTTGATCTCATGAAAAAATGTATTATTTCTATTTTTCAAAGGGAAATTAGAAAGTAAAAAATTGGGGGAAATATTTCCAAACATGATGTGCTAGTTTCCTTACTGCAAAACACTGGCAAGGCCCATCCTACTCACTGGAGAACATGAAGCACTTTTAGTCCCGATATGTAAGTATCAGTCCACGTGACAACCAAAAGAAGCCCTCTCACTGTCCCTCTTCCCCTCCTTGAGGACTGTAGGGTCCATGCAGGAAACAATTAAAAGCACAAAGGCTACCCAAGGAAATATAAACAAACAAGTCATAAAAAAATAAAATAAAATATATAAACAGTATGAAAACTTTTGCTAAGCAACTTGGCACTGTAGACCAAGAATATATTCATAATCATTCTAACCTTTAACATTTTAGTAATTCAAACTCTTTGAATGTCTCTGCTGCTGCTAAATCACTTCAGTCGTGTCCGACTCTGTGTGATCCCACAGACAGCAGCCCACTAGGCTCCCCCGTCCCTGGGATTCTCCAAGCAAGAACACTGGAGTGGGTTGCCATTTCCTTCTCCAATGCATGAAAGTGTAAAGTGAAAGTGAAGTCGCTCAGTCGTGTCCAACTCTTCACAACCCCATGGACTGCAGCCTACCAGGCTCCTCCGCCCATGGGATTTTCCAGGCAAGAGTACTGGAGCGGGGTGCCATTGCCTTCCCCGTTGAATGTCTCTAAAGGCAGCCATTTAAAATAAAATCATCTTTAAAGAAAGTGAAAGTGAAGTCGCTCAGTCGTGTCCGACTCTTTGGGACCCCATGGACTGTAGCCCACCAGGCTCCTCCATCCATGGAAATTTCTAGGCAAGAGTACTGGAGTGGGTTGCCATTTCCTTCTCCAGGGGATCTTCCCGACCTAGGGATCGAACCCTAGTCTCCTGCATTGTGGGCAGACGCTTTACCGTCTGAGCCACCAGGGAATAGTAATTAGGAACAATCTAACAGTTCATACAAAAAAAAAAAAAAAGACAGAAGACCTAAATAGACATTTCTCCAAAGAAGACATACAGATGTTCCAAAACACACATGAAAAGGTGCTGAATATAGCTAATTATTAAAAGAATTGCAAATCCAAACTACAACGAGGTATCACCTCACACCAGTCAGAATGGCCATAATCAAAAAATCAGGGCTTCCCTGGTGGCTCAGTGGTAAAGAATCTGCCTGCCAATGCAGGAGACACCCATTTGATTCCTGATCTGGGAAAATCCCACCTTCCTTGGAGCAATTAAGCCCAAGTGCCCCAGCTACTGAGAGTATGCTCTAGAGCCCAGGAACTTCAACAAGAGAAGCCACTGCAATGAGAAGCCAGTGTATCACAGACCCAGCATGGCCAAAAATAAATAAAATTATTTTGAAAACATTTACAAACAACAAATACTGGAGAGGCTGCGAGAATGTAAACTGGTGTAGCTACTATGGAAAATAGTATACAGGTTCCTTAAAAAAACTAAAAACTGAATTACCATATGATTCAGCAATCCCACTCCCAGGCATAAAACCAGAGAAAAACACCGTTCAAAAAGATACATGCTCATTTCAGCAGTGTTTACAACAGTCAAGACATGAAAGCAACTTAAATATTGGTCGATAGATGAATGGATAAAGAAGATGTGGTATATATACAAGATGGAATATTACTCAGTCATAAAAAGAATGAAATCCCAAGTGCTGCCACGTGGATGGTCTTAGAAATTATCATATTAACTGAAGTAAGTCAGAGAAAGACAAATAACATGGCATCACTTATATGTGGAATCTTAAAAAATGATACAAATGAACTTATTTACAAAACAGAAATAAACTCATAGAAAATAAACTTATGGTTACTAAAGGGGATGCGGCAGGAGGGAGTTAGAAGTTGGGAATTATATACACAAAGACACACTGCTGCTGCTGCTGCTAAGTCGCTTCAGTCGTGTCTGACTCTGTGTGACCCCATAGACGGCAGCCCACCAGGCTCCCCCATCCCTGGGATTCTCCAGGCAAGAACACTGGAGTGGGTTGCCATTTCCTTCTGCAATGCATGAAAGTGAAGAGTGAAAGTGAAGTCGCTCAGTCACGTCCGACCCTCAGTGACTCCATGGACTGCAGCATTCCAGGCTCCTCCGTCCATGGGATTTTCCAGGCAATGTGTCTTTATATCAAATAGCTAAACAACAAGGACCTGCTGTATAGCACAGGGAACTGTACTCAGTATCTTGTAATAATCTATAATGGAAAATTATAGAATCTGAAAAAGAATACACACACACACTGAATACACATACACAAATGAATCACTCTGCTGTACACTTTCAACTAACACAACATTGTAAATTAACTATACTTCTATAAAAAATAAACAAAACAAAAAAAAACCCTAAATGTCTAACATGACAAGTAAATTAAGAAATATTCATATGATGGACTGCTATGCTGCTTATGAAAATATAATTTTTAATATAACATGGAAAAAATGTTTAAGTGAAAAAAATAGCAAAATTATGCAGTGAAAAGGACTTCAAGGGTAAAAAATTTCATATATACTGTCACTGTAGTGCTTTTTATAATAGTAAAAAAAGAAGGTGTATAGTAATAGAAATTGGTTAAATAAACGATATCGTCATGAAATGGATGGTATTCATCTAGCCATTGGAAATCATATTCTTACATGTTAAAATAACAAAGGTAACATTTTCACCAACTGGATTGAAGGAAATAAAAAATGCTGACCTCATATATTACCGACGCTAGCAAAGGGGTAAATCTGATAATCCTCTGCCACTGTGACAACACACATTACAAATGCATTCACGACCCTTTGACTCAATAGCCCTATTCCGAGGAATTTATATGTCATTCACGAAATAAGGTATGTACAAGGTCATACAAGGCACCATCACTTGTAATAGTTAAAAGGCCATAAAGCTAACTGTACATAAAGGAGGAAGAGGTTACATAAATCATATGACCTCCGTACAAGTTACTGGCTATAAAAAGGAATGAGGAAGCTGGTTATCTGCTATCCCCCAGCCCTTTTAAGTAAAAACAACAACAACAACAACAAACCACAGAAATGTATATGGTATATTTTCTTTGTATTTTTTCAAAATAACTTTAAAAAAACGGGTTTTGTCTAATACAGACGCATATGGTGGGAGAGGAAATGGGTAGCTGGGGAAGATGGGTAAGATTTTTTTTACTGTATTAACTTTTCAATTTTTTGCCACTACTAATACTAAAGCACACTAATACTACCATTAAAAGTTCTTTAAAAATAAAACTGAAAAAGAAAAATTATCAAAGACCACTCATAGATGAGAAGATATTCATATTAGGCGAAAGAAAGCAAGTTAGCAAGCAGTATTATCTGTAAGATTCCAATTTTACACATATCAAATGCACATAAAAAAGATATCATTCAATAAAAAAAGGAAATTCTGCCATTTGCAACAACATGGTTGGACCTTAAAGACAATAAGCTAAGTGAAATTAAGTCAGACAGAGAAATACTGTATGATCTTACTTGTATGTGGAATCTGAAAGTAAATTTAAAAATATATTCACGCAAACATGCATTCACACATGCACAAACACACCGAACTCAGAAAGATATCAGATTTACAGTTACCAGAGGCAGGGGCTAGGCTTGAGGGAACTGGATAAAACGGTTACAAGGTACAAACTTTCAGTTATAAGATAAGTAACTCCTAAGGATGTAATATACAACACTGTTAACACAGTTAGCACTGCTGTGTGGCAATTTGAAAGTTGCTAAGAGAATAAAATTCTAAAAGTTCTCATCACAAGGAAAAAGCATCATTTTTTTCCCTTGTATCTGTATGAGATGGTGGATGTTAAACTGAACTTATTGTGACAATCATTCCTCAATGTGTAAGTCAATTCATTATGTTATGCACTTTAAACTTGCACAGTGCTGTACTTCAATAAAACTAAAAGGAAAAACAGGATTTACATCAAAATATTAATGAATCATGAATTATGCAGCATTACCTACAGACATGGAAACAACTTAAGTGTCCCTGATAAGTGGATAATGAAAATGTGTCACACACACACTTTGAGGAGCATTATTTAGTCACAAAAAAGGAAGAAAATCCTTCCACTTGTGACAACATGGATGGGCCTCAGGGGCATTGTGTTAAGTGAAAAGAGGCAGGCAGAGAAAAACAAATACTGTACAATCTCATACATGGAATCATAAAACAAAAAGAACCCCCCCCCCCAAATCTGAACTTATAAAGTCCCAAGAAAATAGTGTGCATGCGTGCATGCTAAGTCTCTTCAGCTGGTCCGACTCTTTGTGAGCCTGTGGACTGTAGCCCACCAAGCTCCTCTGCCACGGGATTCTCCAGGCAAGAATACTGGAGAGGGTTGCCATCCTCCAGGGGATCCTCCCGACCCAGGGATCAAACCCATGTCTCTTACATCTCCTGCACTGCACGACTAGCGCCACCTGGGAAGCTCCAAAAATACAGGGTACGGCATGGTGAGTAATATGTGCTCTGTATTTGAAAGTTGTTAAACAGATGATCTTGTCACAACGAAAAAAACATCTGTATGTGAGGTGAAGGTTAACTAGACTTACTATGGTGATCATTCTGTAATATATACACTTAATCACATACACATGGGCTTCGGTCATAACTCAGTAGGTAAAGACCTGCCTGCAATGTAGAAGACCAGGGTTTGATTCCTAGGGCAGGAAGATCCCCTGAAGAAGGGAATGGCTACCCACTCCAGTATTCTTGCCCGGAGAATCCCATGGATAGAGGAGCATGGCAGGCTACAGTCCATGGGGTCGCAAGAGTTGGACATGACTAAGCAACTAGACCATCACTGCCATCAATCACATACACAGTGAATTACACACACATAATCATATACACAGTGATCATGTTGTACAGCTGAAACAAATTTAAAGTTATATGTCAATTACACTTAAAAGGATTTACAGCAAAATATTAACACTGATAATATCTTGGTCATGAATTTAAAGGTAACTGTTATGTATTTCTGTTTTCCAAATTTTCTTCAACAGGTATAATTTTATAATCAAGAAAATATTTTTAAAGAAAAACCAAATGAGATAATTTTCTGCTTATTAAACTAGCAAAGATCTTTTAAAGGAATAATTCCCAATACAGTAAGCAAATCCTCTGGAAATGTATGTAAAAACTGTTTATACCTCAAACTGGTTTATACCTTAAAAACCAATTGCTAGGAATCTACTGTAAGGAACTATTTTAGAAAGCCTTCATGTATAAAGTTGGCCATGTTAGTGCTTCTTTTATACTATCCGAAGTAACCTTTTCAGTATTATGAAAAATGATAGTTGAACAAAATATCACAGTTGTTGAAGCAATGCTTACAGTGATCAATAACTTGGAAAATGTTCATAATTGTTAAAAATAGTCAAGATATAAAACAGTAATGTAATATTATTATAATCACATAAACTACTCCTTCAAATTCAAAGATTTACAAAAGAGAAAAAAAGACTCAAAGGAAATAATCACTACAGTATTTGGTTTTAAGACTGGAGAGTGGGGATATATGTATGTATACGTATAGCTGATTCACTATATGTGAATCACAGAAACTAACACAACATTGTAAGCCAACTATATTCCAATTACAAAAAAAAACACTGAAGAGTGTTTTTGCCTCACTGTACTTCTTTCTACTTCTTTAATAAACATAACTGCTATTATAAATAAAAAATTCATAATATAATTTTAAAAATGTACATACACTCTAAGATTATAATGTGCATGTCTCTGTGTGGTTATAATACGCATTTAGGTAACACCACACAGGGATACTTTTCTTAGAAACAGATTTAAATGGTATCTTGAAACAACAAATCAAATATGCTTTAAATTTAAGAAACATGAAAGATAGCAAATTATTATTAAAAGCACTATATAAATATCTTAAGTATGTGAATGTTCTAACATTAGTAGCTAATGAAGAACAATGATGACACAAAAGATGGCTCAATGCTATGTCTCTAACATTACTGATATCAGATTTTATCTAATCAAAAATAGGATATAGTACTCCCTCTTTAATTATGATTTCCTGTTATTACACTATCTAAAAAATGCAACACAAACATCTAGTCAATTTTTTTTTTCTTTTTGAGGAGTAAAGAGGTGGCGCTAGTGGTAAAGAACTTGCCTGCCAATGCAGGATATGCAAGAGATGCGGTTCCTTGAGTTGGGAGGAACCCTGGAGGAGGGCATGGCAATCCACTCCAGCATTCTTGCCTGGAGAACCCTCTGGACAGAGGAGCCTGGCGGGCTACAGTCCATAGGGTTGCACAGAGTCAAACATACCTGAAGCAACTCAGCATGTATGCAAAGAGAAAACAGTACTGACGGATAACAAAAACACAGTTCAGGACAAAAATCAAGTCTACACAATTTCAATACAATAAGTCATGAATTTCCTAAGAATAGTTCACAAAAGAAGCTTTCAGAGCAATAATCTGCAGGTGAACTGTTCACTGCATAGTTGTTTAATCTCAATGAGTTGCAGCTATTCCTGTAAAATGTAGCTATAATTTAAAAAAAAAAAATCATCGTTTCGAGCAACATGCCCCATTCCTGTACAGCAATCAGCATTGTATACCCCATCAGATTAGGTACATATGTTCCAGTCTGACCTAGTTTCCACTACTGCATGTTAGCTGTTACCATTTATCATTTACTTGAGTTTTTGCATTCACCTCACCTGCCCGACTTCCTCAGAAATCTGAGTATTTGATACTTACTTCCATCTACTTTATTTATAAAGAAAATACTTTTAAAGATAATCAGTAAAGCTAACAAGCTCATGAAAAAAGTTGAGTAAAATTAAGCCATAACTTTTAACATTTTAATGTATATTAAGTTTCTTCTAAGCAGATAGAATTACAAATATTTTATCAAGAGTATCATAGTCACTTTAACATGTCAATAATATATAATGCAATAACATTTCAAAATATTAAATGCTGGGAAATAGATGGGGAAACAGTGGAAACAGTGTCCGACTTTATTTTTTTGGGCTCCAAAATCATTGCAGATGGTGACTGCAGCCATGAAATTAAGACGCTTACTCCTTGGAAGAAAAGTTATGACCAACCTAGAGAGCATATTCAAAAGCAGAGACATTACTTTGCCAATAAAGGTCCGTCTAGTCAAGGCTATGGTTTTTCCTGTGGTCATGTATGGATATGAGAGTTGGACTGTGAAGAAAGCTGAGCGCCGAAGAATTGATGCTTTTGAAGTGTGGTGTTGGAGAAGACTCTTGAGAGTCCCTTGGACTACAAGGAGATCCAACCAGTCCATTCTGAAGGAGATCAGACCTGGGTGTTCTTTGGAAGGAATGATGCTAAAGCTGAAACTCCAGTACTTTGGCCACCTCATGCGAAGAGTTGACTCATTGGAAAAGACTCTGATGCTGGGAGGGATTGGGGGCAGGAGGAGAAGGGGACGACAGAGGATGAGATGGCTGGATGGCATCACCGACTCGATGCACATGAATTTGGGTGAACTCCGGGAGTTGGTGATGGACAGGGAGGCCTGGCATGCTGCGATTCATGGGGTCGCAAAGCGTCGGACACGACTGAGCGACTGAACTGAACTGAACTGAGGATGTATGATATGCCATGTGCTCCTGAGCTCAGTTGTGTCCACCTCTTTGTGACCCCATGTACTGCAGCCTGCCAGGCTCCTCTGTCCATGGAATTTTGCAGGCAAGAACACAGGAGTGGCTTAGCATTTTCTACCCTAAGGGATCTTCATGACCCAGGGGTCGAATCTGTGTCTCTTATGCGTCCTGCATTGGCAGGTGGATTCTTTACCACTGCTCTACCTGAAACTTCTGCAACAAATATATTTCATAAAAATATCAGAGATGAATCAAATTCATAAGTAAAAAGTTTAATCTTGTAGCTTCAGACATGAAATAATTTCCATATTCACTTAAAGTAACATGAAGGTTGGAGATGGGGGGCAGAAGGACACAGACAACTAATTATTAAAACATATAGTAAAAAAACATGGTATTTGTAATCGTGCTTTGTTGCCGAGTCATGTCCAACTCTTTGCAACCCTGTGGACTGTAGCCCACCAGGCTCCTCTGTCCATGGGGATTCTTCAGGCAAGAATACTGGAGTGGGTTGCCACACCTTCGTCTGAGGGATCTTCCCAACCCACGAATTGAACCCAGGTCTTCCGCATTGCAGGAAGATTCTTTACCAGCTGAGCCACCAGGGAAGCCCCAAAGTGAAAGTGAAATTTGTAATTAGGCAATAAATAATGCAGTGACTTTATTACAATCTTTATTACATGGAATTACATTCATAATTCCAAGAATTACTTGGAAGTTTAACACAGTCTGAGGGAGTCTGCAGAGTACTAAGTCTTGAAAATGGAGATATTAAATACTCTTAACTATTACGATGACAAGCAGGTCTTTGCCCTTTCTGATTCCCTTGGTTAATTCTTAATTGTCCTTAAAGATTGAACACAGCCAAAGTACACTCTAGGAATTTCACCCTGACTCTCTGAAGTTAAAATGACTGTTTGTTGAATTTTATTTTCATTATCATAAATTTGTCTGGAGAAGGAAATGGCAACCTACTCCAGTATTCTTGCCTGGAGAATCCCATGGACAGAGGCGCTGGTGGGTTACAGTCCATAGGGTCGCAAAAGAGTCAGACGAAACTTAACAACTAAACAATAACAAACTCCTTGAACTCAGAACCTATCTTCAACACCAAGCACAATGCCTGGTCCAGCACTACACTGCCAAACAGAATGCTAGTTAAGGCTTGAGCAGAGGACTTGCCCAGCACCTTTTCTCCCACATGTACTGCTTCCCACAGGAGTATTGCTAATATGTATCTATAGTGAGTAAATCCTCTCAGCCTATTCCACAACTGAAAGGAGCTTATTCTTTAGATATGCCTGCTGGGGCTGCATTCTGTTAACAAAGTGTCTATTTTCTTTTCTTTAAACAGAATCCACTATAAGAGAGCATTTTCAGTTCAAGTCCAAGAAATAAAGATGGGAAGTTCTCATCTGTTTAAGTTTAATAAAACAGGTAGCAATTTTCATAGAAGACTTGCACCTCTAAGTGCAATCATATTAAGTTAAACTAATTAAAAGTATAGCAGATATTGAAAACTTTCAAAGATAGCAATCTAACATCACATTTTATATTACTCTCTACCTTAATGTAGTTCACAGAAATCAAATGAGAAATAAAAACGGACTGGTTAAAAGATATCTAAATACATTTATGAATGCCAGGTTGTTAGTGAACTAAGTACAAATAAGTTGACATTCTGGGGCGTCAGAAAAGGCAACTCTGATCTTCCATATAGTTCCTTTTCCCGTAGTGTCTCTGACAGTCACAAACCTCTGCACTGGTAAAAACATGATTAACAGTGTACAGGCAGTTAGTAGGGCTTCCCTGGTGGCTCAGATGGTAAAGAATCTGCCTGCAGTGCAGGAGACCTGGGTTTGCCCTGAGTCAGGAAGATCCCCTGGAGAAGAGAATGGCCATCCACTCCAGTATTCTTGCCTGGAGAATTCCAAGGACAGAGAAGACTGGTGGGCTGCACTCCCTGGGTCACGAACAGCCAGGCTCAACTGAGCAACTAACTCACTTCACTTTCAGGCACTTACTAAATTTCTAAATCCTCCAGAAAACTTAAAAAGAGAAAAGTTGGTATGATGCCAAGTTTGGTGTTAAATAACTTACTGCACGTACAATCTGAGAGACAAAAATCTAGTACAACTATGCTAGTGCAAACTAAAAAGCATATACCAACTGGGGAATCTCTGCTAATATTCTTAATATTGTACCTGCAATTATCTAAGCTCTTATAACAATAAACTTATCCCACTGTCTCAAGAGATAGAACCAAACCATCCTAGCACTGTGTTATTTAATCCAGTAACTCCTAAATAAAAAATTACAGATTTTTGAAGTTTGAAGGAAATAGGTAATCTGGTCCAATCTTCTAAGTGTATAGACTTGGGAACAAGAAGACTAGAGAGTTGAAGTGACTGGCTCAAAGTCACAAGTGGAAAAAAAAAAAGCAAGAGTTTTCTGGTTAAGATTATAGCTTCACTGTTAAAAGTAGCTTATAACCTGTGCCTGATTCATATTGATGTAAGGCCAAAACCATCACAATATTGTAAAGTAATCATCCTCCAATTAAAGAAAGAAAGTAGCTTATTCATAAATATTCCAAATAATGGTTACATAATTTTACTTTTTATCAAGTGACCACGATGCAAAGATTTAATTATGAATAAACCTTAAGCTAAAGTTTATACACAATTAACAGTAGCTTATTAATATATACAATCAGGCTTCATGCAATTTAAAAATAAGTAGGTTAAGGAATCATTCATGCTTTAAAAATAACCATTTTAATATCAAAAATTGATAACCACAAGTATGACATAATTAAATTCCAAGAACAAGTTGGTAATCATTTTAAGCCACTACTCAAACTAAAACGAAGTGTAAAACATTTCCTGTCTGGTACTAAAAGTACAAAGTCCCAGTTACAGCATACAGAGAATTTATAACACTGCCTGTAGTATATTTCAAGATGCAAGATTTGCCTTACAGAAATAAAAATATACGGAGTTCTTATGGAGACCATATATTCATTAAACCAGGTCAAAACCACTGACACTTAAATGAAAACTAAAAACTGGTACTAATATTAAAGAAAAAAAAAAGTGCAGCAGATAGATTTGCAATAAACTCTTCAAATAACCTCAAATAATTATCTATGGATTCCAACTACATATAACAAGTAAGACACATTAGTACTTGAGGATACAGAGAATAAATAATACATTCTAATCCTGTTGAAATATCCTATAAATAAAACAATAAGGGAAAACATCAACATATATTTCTCAAAAGAGCAACACTTGAAGAACTGTAGATGGTGTCCTGACAACTAGTAGAACTAGCTCATCCTACTATAACTATTACCAATTTCCTGATGTTTGGGAGAATGGATGCTGCCTGACAGGAAATCTAATTTAAAATATGCAAAATATCAAAAGAATAAAGACTTTACCAAAAGAACACCGATACTGCAAGACCACAGTATCAAGCACCAAAAATCAAAGACTTGTGTAAGTCACAATAAACGTAATGTGCGCTTTTCACTCCTAGGGGAGCCACTGAGCTCTTACTCAAAGCTAATTTCACACAGAATTTTAACAAACCTGAATATTTACTTTTGAAGCCCACAGCTTGATAATAGCCTGAAATTAGAATATAATTTTATAGATGATAAAAAAAACCTGAGGTTCAGAAAGATGGTCGGATCAGAAAAGAACTCAAAATTTCGAACCTTGTCAGTTTTCTTACTTGTACACTCCTGACAACAGGGAAAGGCAACCCTGACAAAAGTTCGCAAAAGCAAAAACCTTAAAAAGTAAACAAAATTTTTAAAAAGGCACAGAATCCTACTACAAGACGCCATTAGGATCTCAGGACACCAATACTCTTGAACCATAAAGAAAACGTTAAGGTAAAGGGAGCTCTGTTTAAAACAAATGTATGTAATATGTAATCCCTTATAGAGAAGATCCCATCTTAAATGATTAAACTAAAAAAAAAGGAGTGATAAAACGGGTAAATTGTCGCATATATAAAAAACATGAATTAGAGAAACAGCCATTCTAGATGTCGGTGCCTTTTATGGATTTTAAACCGCGATTTCAAAACTGTTTACACACCCCCTCTCCATCATCTGTACAAACCGGCCATTCTTTGCCAAACGGTAGTCCACAGACTCACTTTTTCTATCTGGTTTTGACTACTGAAAATTAACCGTACTCCCTAATTTCCACAACATTTAATTGTTTTTGGACGCATTTCTGACCACTACTGCAAACACTTGGTCCTGCATAAAGTACTATTGTGGGAAGAAATGAAAATCAATGCACAAAATGGTGCTTTTATAACATTTTAAAAACGACAAAGTTTCCCATTCCTGCAGATCTCGATTCAGCACCTTAAAAGACTAAAGACTAGCCAAATTCGCACACTTCCCCCAAAGCATTTGGAATTCCGAAGCCATCACCTTCCTACAAGAGTAATTCCTCCTAAAAGGCCTGCGCTGCACACAGTTCTTCAGAAACGTGGGAGAACTTGGAGTCAGTTCTGGGTAAGAAGGAAGAGCCTGGATTGGAGTTTGGGGAGAACTAAGTGGCCTGTGCCACTACACTACGCAAGATAGTCGCTATGAGAGGAAAAGGTCGGAGCAGGGGAAAGCCTGTCTTCGTTCTAATCTTAACCCCTAAGATCCAGGCTCCTCGCCTGCCACTCTCCACCCCTAATCTGACAGGATGGCAGGTAACGCGTCCCGTTTCCCCACCTATCCTCCCACCTACCCCGCACTCGTGCTCGGTCTTACGATTTTGAAGCATCAAAATCACCCCGGCTCCCTGGAGTTCAGGCCACCGTCGCTGCCGCCATATTACAGCTTGTGCGGCAAAATGCGTCAGGGAGGGAGGTGTGCGCCCGAGAAGGGAGGGCGGGGGCTGGCAGGGGGAGGGCCATTTTCCAGGTCCGGAAGGCACGGCTGGAAGCCCTCTCCAGCAGCACCTGCTGCAAAGCTAGCGCCACGATCCTCGGGGGCCCCTCTGGGATCGGGCAGCCCCAATATCTTGAGAGGAAGACGGTTAAGTCGGTCTGGGCCTATCGCGCCGGCTCCGCCCCTCTTCTAGGGCCCTTCCCGCTCTCGCACCCCGGCAGTGCTGCAAAGGACGGTACCGAAACAACACAGGCTCTGCGCCACCTACTTGCACCAGTCCAGTCTCCTCTTCCCGGGGTCCGGTCCTTTAAAGCGCTTCAAATCTACCGCCGCCAGAAAAGGCGCTAAAGACCACTAACCGACTCCCTCCCCCCACAACCCAGGCCCGGCGTGGAGGGGAAACGTCGCGCCGGAAATACGTCACTGCTCGGTGGCCCGCGTCTTCTGGTGATCCCTTGCTTCGGTACCTCACCCTCCCTGGAGTTCTAGGATTTGGGAGCGAGTTAAATGCCTGGCCCATAGGTAGCTTAATGGTTTCTGTGTAAGTTGATTGACAGCGTTTGTAACCGTTAGAATGCCAAGTCATTCGTGAAATGAAGTGCTTCACTTAATAAACATTGATTGAGCCTCTGCCAGGGTGTTGGGAAGGAGACCCTACTTTCAAAGAGCTTCCCAGGTCAGCTTCTAGTTAATGCTATGACACACATTAAAAAAAAAAAGAAAAGAAAAGAAATGAACAAAGTGCTATTTGAGAAAAGGAGGAAATTATGAGGACATTGACGCCCTTTGTTGTCTTTTAAAAATATTCGCATAGCAACCCCATGATATGTTATCCTTGTTTCACGGATAAATTGAGGCTCAAGGAAGATAAGTGCCTTCCCAAATACATTGTTCCTAAATACCAAAGTAAGGCTTTGACTCCAAATCCAGTGCTTTCTGGGGAGAACACTATTTAGGACATATGTTGCTATTTAATTGTTTCAAGAGATTAAGAGTTCCTAGATTGTTAGAATTGTAATAATTCCCGCTGATATTCAGGGGAGTTGAGGGCAGTCATTGTGAAGATATGCCATGTGTTTTAAAGAAAACAGCCCCCTTGTGATGATTAGTGATATGTGTCAACTTGGCTAGGATATAGTGCCCAGTTATTTGGTCAAAGAATAGTCTAGATGTGTTTCCCAGGGTATATTTTAGATGTGATAAACTTTTACAATTCGAAGACTTAAAACAGGGTGGGACTCATCCAATCAGCTCAAGGCCTTGAGATCAGAGGCTGAGATTTCCTAAGGAAGAAAGCATTATGCCTCAAGATGGCATTATAGAAACTTTGCCTGGGTTTCCAACATGCTTGGCCTGCTGTGTTGATTTCAAACTCAAGACTGCAATATCAACTCTTATGTGCACTTACAGCCTGCTCACCCACCCTACAGATTTCAGACTTTCCAGCCCCCACAACTGTAAGCCAATTCCTTACAATAAATCTGTTTTTCTGTAAAAACAAACAAAAGGAAACAGAGGACTTAGATTTCATTATTGTATGAAAAGAAAGTTACAATTATTTAAAATTTTCACTTCTTTATCTTTGGTAAATTAGTAATTATCAACAACATGTGAGCATGTGGCAGGTACACTTAAGGGTCTTCACCGGTTTTATTAGCTGTAAAACTGAGAGGACAATCCTGGCCTCTTTAAGCCATTTTGCTTTCATTGCAGGAAAGTAGCGTCATACTCATCCTCAAACAACTTAGAGGTTATGTGAGTTCACACTTTGCAGTGAGGAGGGCAATTCTTTAGTACCTTTAAAATTCTAATTTATAGTGAGCACGATATTGAGACAGATTTTTGTTAGCATGGGTTTGATTTTTGCTAATTCAGATTCCTTAGAATATACTTTTATTTAGCTGTGATATACAGATTTATTTCTTAGATTTCTACTTGTAGAGGTAATGTGTAGTTTCCCTCTTTATCATCCATTTAGTTAGACACAATCTTTGAGGATATAGTACAGATTATACCATAGTTAACATTTTGAGATGCGCAAAGGTAGTATTACTAATTTGTTCCAGGATATACTTTTTTCTTAGAGAGATAGACCTTTATATGAAGTGACTGAAGAATTATTTAATAGTAAGGTATTAACAAGTACTTAGATATAGTATACATTATAAATGGTCACATTTTAGAGGATTCCTGAAAGAAGTCTTGAAGCAGCTTTACAAATGTTAATTCAAAGACTGGTGGCTGGTGGTGAACTATGACAAAGTTTTCACTATTCTTAAGAACAGTTGTTTTGGGGGGAAATTCCCTTGTGATCCAGTGGTTAGGACTCTAGCGCTGTCATTACTGGGACCCTGGGTTCAATCCCTGGTCAGGGAACTAAAATCCCATAAGCCATATCTTTTCTTAGACTGTGGTAGTTGCTTTCTTTATCCAGATGTCCTTACTTGAATGAATGAAAAACTGGTGTGCTTTGCTGGGTCCCAAACATGTTGAAAGTTCAATGGTCTTTGAAATCCAAAACTTTCCCAAATAAATTTGACATAATTTATTGTTCCAAGAAGGAAGCTCTTGCAAGTAAAAGGAAGTATTACCTCCAACAATATGGTGGCTTAAGGAACAAAGGACTTATTTCTCTCTTAAATAATAGGTCTGGTGAGTGGACCAGATCAAAGGGCAACTCTCCTCCATATAGTCAGTCAGGACCTTACGTTCCTTATATGTAATTCCAACATACTCCAGGGCCTTGACATTGCATGATTAGATTAGAGTGCATTGCCTGGAGTTTCAGCCATCAGGAAAACATTACAAAAACTAAGATTCTGGCATCAGTACCATCACTTCATGACAAACTGAGAAGTGGAAACAGTGACAGATTTTATTTTCTTGGGCTCCAAAATCACTGCAGACAGTGACTGCAGCCACAAAATTAAAAGATGCTTGCTCCTTGGAAGAAAAGCTATGACAAACCTAAACAGTGTATTAGAAAGCAGAGACATCACTTTGTCAACAAAGGTTCATATAATCAAAGCTATGGTTTTTCCAGTAGTCACGTATGGATGTGAGAGTTGGACCATAAAGAAGACTGTCACTATCATTTAGGCCTATTGTTGCAGGGAGCTGGTCTGGCACTCATAGCTCAGCCTTGGTATTTCTGCTGAACATAACAATTGCACAGAATAACAACATGAAACAAGGCCACTTTCTGACTGATGTGTCAAGACCAAAACAAGACATAATCATACCTGAACTTAGACAAAAAACAGTATTGTTCAAACCACAAAAAATGACCAAACATCCACCTATTGTGGCTAGTAGGAGTGACAGCTGCTTCTTTACCAATCCCAGCTTTAACTTAGCTTCATTCTTTCTGCCTTCTAAATAAAATTTATTAAGATGCCCAGTAAATTCCTCATAGTAGCCAATCTAGAGCAAAATCCCTGTTAAACTTCCTGAAGATAACACAAGGCCAAAAATTGATTGTGGTGATGTTCCACAACTCTGAATTACAAAAAGTCACTGAATTTTACACTGTGAATGGGTGAATTGTATGGTGTGTAAATAATTTCTCAATAAAGCTGTTACAAAATTTGTCATCTACAACTGGAACCTGTCTGCCATGACACAGTGCAGAAATGGAGAGAAGTTTTGATGCTTTTATAGCCGTTCCACAGCTATTCCATACACGTTGAATATAATAAATAAAAATCTGCACATGTCTTTTCCACATTTAAGTTTTCAGATTTCACTTTTCTAAATATTCATTTATATTGTGTGTTATAAAAATATCAGTGTTTCATGGACTGGGAGAAAACCTCTTATAGTTGAGAAACAAGTACCCTAAAGGCTTCCCTGGTGGCTCCGAGGTAAAGAATCCACCTGCCAATGCAGGGCACGCGGGTTCCATCCCTCGGTCAGAAAGAGCCCCTGAGGAAATGGCATCCCAGTCCAGTATTTTTGCCTGGAAAATCCACCCCATGGACATAGGAGCCTGGTGGACTATAGTCCATGCAGTCACAAAAGAGCCCTACACGACTTAGCGACTAAACAACAAGGACCTATAATTACAATGGTTTAAGACATGCTTTGGAGAAGGTAATGGCACCCCACTCCAGTACTCTTGCCTGGAAAATCCCATGGACGGAGGAGCCTGGTAGGCTGCAGTCCATGGGGTCGCTAGGAGTCCGACACGACTGAAGGCCTTCACTTTCACTTTTCACTTGCATGCATTGGGGGAGGAAATGGCAACCCACTCCAGTGTTCTTGCCTGGAGAATCCCAGGGACGGGGGAGCCTGGTGGGCTGCCGTCTATGGGGTCGCACAGAGTCGGACACGACTGAAGCGACTTAGCAGCAGCAGTAGCAGCAGCAGCAGTAGCAGCAGCAGCAAGACATGCTTTTTGAACTGTGGTGCTGGAGAAGACTCTTGCGAGTCCCTTGGACTGCAAGAAGATCCAACCAGTCCATCCTAAAGGAGACCAGTCCTGGGTGTTCATTGGAAGGACTGATGCTGAGGCTGAAACGCCAATATTTTGGCCACTTAATGCGAAGAGTTGACTCATTGGAAAAGACCCTGATGCTGGGAGGGATTGGGGGCCGGAGGAAAAGGGGACGACAGAGGATGAGATGGCTGGATGGCATCACCGACTCGATGCACATGAATTTGGGTGAACTCCGGGAGTTGCTGATGGACAGGGAGGCCTGGCGTGCTGCGATTCATGGAGTCGCAAAGCGTCGGACACGACTGAGCGACTGAACTGAACTGAACTAAACTGAGGACGTGCTACCAAAGTCTCTCTCAATGGGGAACTACAATACCCAGAATTCCCCCCAAATGCGTATGCCACGTCTATTCCACGACCCTCGCCGCGAGGTCCCCTGGGGCATGTAGTGCTTGCTTTTGGCCGTGCACGCTGGGCTCCCTCGGCCTTTTTTCCGGTTTTGGAAAGGACACCACCAGAAGAAAGGTCTGGGATAGAAGGGAGGTTTGAGTGACATAACCAAGCCTGTTGCGTCCCATACTAGGGGACCAGGAATAGCCATGAGTTCTGAGCCCTCCTAACCAGCATTCCCCGCGATTCTCCAGAAAAGTTCCCTGGCGTTGAGGAATTTGTCCGCGAATCAGGATCGGTGACGGCGATAGGTTTTCTTCTTGTACCCAGCACGTTTCGGTTCCGGGGTACAGAGTTCGGAGGCTTCTTTCCAGGTATTGTATTTCCCGGAGCGCGGAGGACTAGGGCAGGGCTGAGCTCTCTCCCAGCGGGACCGGGAGACCACATTCGTTCAGCGCCACTGTGTGCCAAGAGCCGAGGATGCCTGCCATTTTCAAAGGGTGCTGCTGCACTATATACCCTGCACCATACCTGTTCCCGGCGGGTATCTATCTCTATAGTCCCGAGATCCCTCCTTTGGTAGAGTCAGTTTCCCAAGGTCGGTTAGACTTGACACTGGTATTCTGAGCCGTGAGCTGCTTTCCTCTATCAGCTGTAGACAGGCAGGAGATTCTTGAAGATATCTTTTCTTTGTGCGGGGATTTTTGTGTATGTGTGTGTCGCAAGTCAGTCTGGGTCAGGATTCAGTGCAGATTGCCACAGAGTAGCGTGCAGACAGCTTGGCATAGCGATAGAGAGGATTTTGAGGCATACTTTTAACATTGGTTTGTTCATGTAATGAGGATGTTCAGGTTGAAAGAGTGAAAGAACTATGTGGTTGTCCCAGCTTCATTAGTACTAGAGTAGATTTTTAATCTTTATGAGAGTAGCTTTTATCTGTAAAATTCAAATGATAGTATCTCTCTGGCAGGTTGAGAGAATTTATTGGGATAATACTTTAAAAGTCCGTTGTAAACTGTTGTAGACGTGTTAGATAATATGGTTTTAGTCCCAGCTTTTCTAACCATTGTTTCTCAACTAGAAATTTAGACATACTTTAAAAACAAATTATTCTTTTTCATAATAATCTTTGGTTTCCATGTTGCTTCACCACACCCTGATACATTACTTGATTTCTTAATATTTCCTGATTGGGCTCGAATCATCTCGTTTATTGCTTAAAACCTACTTAAGGCCAATATAGTGATTAAATTGTTTGGGTGCTTTTAGAATACAAGGAGAAAGGAGCAAGAAATTATCTTGGAATTAAATATACCAGAGACTATCCTTCTGGGAAAAAAACATTTGAAAAATTGTGGCTATGAATTAATGGCTACTCTTTGTAAAAACTATAAAGGCAGTATATTTATTTATTGCAAAGAGTTTGGTTTGGGTCCCCCAACCCCATCTGGTTTTATAGTCAAATTTGAAAACTTCGTGTGTCAGATTTAACATTATTTATTTACTTTTGGCTGTGTTGGGCCTTTCTTGCTGTGCATGGGCTTTCTCTAGTTGCAGCAAGCAGGGGCTTCTCTTGCTGAGGAGCACAGGCTCTAGGTTTTAGTAGCTGTGGTGCAAGGGCTTAGTTGCTCCGCAGCATATAGAATCGTACCTGACCAGGGATCAAACCTGTGTCCCCTGTATTGGCAGGCAGACTCTTAAGCACTGGACCACCAGGGAAGTCCACACCTAACATTTTTTTAGATGAAATGCAGAAAGAAACCCCTTTTCCTGGACATTTCGCTTTGGATCAAATCCTGCTCTCTGGTTCAGGCTAAGAACAAAGTCTATAGTTATTTCAGGAAAAAAGTTGTTCCTGTAATGAGAATTTTGGAATTAATTTGGTATTAATAACATAAGTATGACCATGTTAAATCAATTTCTTTACAGAAGCTGCATATTGAGATGGGATTTGGAGTCATCATAATGGAAGCAAAATACATGAAGGAAAACCAGTTATTTTTATACCAGCATATTGCACCTGACTACTAGTTGCAAATGGTTTTCTTTACCTAAGAAAATTTGTGATGTAAATGAAAAGATAGTTTTTGTCCCCTAGATTCATTATTTACAATATGCTTTGCCTAAGGGCTATTCGTCCATTCTCCTCGAGAGTGTTTCACTTTCGACCCTTTAGTTTTGAACCATTAATTAGTCAGATGAATAATTGTACAGATGAAGAGCAAATATTTGGTCTTATTGAAAAAAACAAATCCCTACTCTCAGAAAAGCAAGTGGGATGTGCACTTAGTATGCTTTGGCAGTTTCAAAAGCAGAAGACCAGCTCAGTAAAAAATGTGGACTGTATCAGAAACCATCCCCAATTTCTTACTCTGTGTAATTTAGCCACAACTAAAATGGGATTCATGAGCGACAGTACCTTGGTGAATGTGTTATACATCATACAACAGTAAGTAATGTGCTTTTAGGTTTTATAGAATGATTATAGTTTATTTTTATATTTTAACTTTGTAAAAATCTCTTTGAAATGAAAAGCAATGTGTTTTTTTTCCTTAAAATAGTTTTCCTGATCATCTAATATTTTAAAGATACTTGGTGGATATTCTTTGATTACAGTAATCATTCCACTGTGTATATGTATATCAAAACGTAATACTGAAGGTGACTTTTTATATGCCCTCTATCCCGAGACTATGGCCAGAGGGATATTAAGGTCACCAAGAATAATTTGGAGGTTGCCAAAGACTTGTTTTTGAAGTGTTTTCAAGTCTGACCGAGAACTCTGACATTTCGAAATGAATAAGATATGAATGTTTAAAATTATGTTTTCTTTAAAAAAAAAACAATAAAATATTATGCTGTACAACCTAAATATATACAATATTTGTTAATCATACATCAATAAAGCTGGGAAAAAATTTAAAACGAAAATAAATTTTACATTATTTGGAGAGGAATTCAGCAGCTGTACAAAGGAAAAAAGAGCAAAAAAGTTAAAATTAATCTGTTTATTAGTCTCATTGGTGGAAATTATTGAGGTTAAATAGTTGTCTAAATAGCTATAGATGTCAGCACTGCACAGAGCAGAGATACAGTTGTTTTTATTAGGGATCAGTGTATACAGAAAGGGGCTTAATTAAGGCTTTTCTTATTTTGGGGGGTAGGGTTAGACTAAAAAAGAATGATAAACCTTTTATATCAGTGATAATACTGTTTATAGTGATATACCTATAAACAAAATAATTTTGTTTCTAAGATTTATCCTAAGAACATAATCTAAGATACATGTTAAGATTCCTGTACATGGTTATTCATTCCAGCATTGTTTATAATATCGAAAAACTAAGATCCTAGTAAGTAGGTAAATGTTTAAATGATATTTTATTCACATAATTAATAGTATACCACCATTAAAAATTATGTTTTGAAGTATATGTAAAGATAATGGGCAAATGTCCACAATATAGTGTTAACTTACTAAAAGAGGCAAGATACAAACATGTGAAAGAAATACAGATATTTCATTAAGTGTGTAGAAAAAGAACTGAAAAGAAATGCCCCAAATTAATGATGGTGAGTATTTATGAGTAGCAGAGTTATAAATTCTTTTTATTACCCAATTGAAGTTTTTCTTTATGTTACAAACTTTCTCTTTTAAAAATATTTTTGTAATCAGAGCAAAGTAGTACATGTTAGATGTACTTTTAAGATTAAAAAAAAAAAAGATAAAATATATCATTGAACATTTTCATTGTTTGGTGGATGGCATTGAAATGTTACAGATAAAAGGATGAGGGCATGGGATAAAGTATAGGTGTTTATTAGGTAGTACTGAGAAATCAGAATACTGAAATGGGACCAGACCAGAAATAAGGGCTGACTGTGTAAGAATATAGTAACTTGAGGTTCACTTTTGCATTATAATTCTTACTGCATATGTGCTTTTAATAATTTTAAAATGTTTCTATGTGGAAAATTATTTTCTCTTGATTTTCTTGAGGTTTGGTATTGAGGCCCATGACTCACTAGTTGAAGCACTCGTTACAGAAGCATGGAGAAGACTGGAAAGGCAAGTACTCTGGGTTCTTCAGCTAAGATCAGGGTTATTCTGTTCAGGATTAGCACAGTGAAATCTTGTAGGGGAGGAATAGGGAGCTGCTGCCTAACTATCAAGCTTTATTGAAACGTATTTAGGAATTTCTCCTGTGGTCCCGTGGTTAAGACTGCGCTTCCACTGCAGGGAGCACGGATTTGATCCCTTTTCGGGGAACTAAGATCCTGCATGATGCGTGATGTGGCCAAAAAAATTTTTTAAATAAAAAAATATATTTAAGTTCAGTTAGGTTTTAGGGTTTTTTGATTGTGTTAAGGTGTGTTTTTCTAGCACAGTGAAATCTTGTAGGAAAAGAATGGGGAATGTGTTTTTTTCCTTAAGAGAAAGAAAAGTATTTCAAATATTCCTTAAGGCTGCGGAATGTAGGTGCTTTTAAACATATATAATTAATCAAAATATAATTAAGCTAAAGTCACTGCTATTCTTGGACTGTGCTTTTTAAACTTGCTTTTCTGAAAGAATTTTGCTTCAGAAGGAAAAAATTCTTAGTGATAGGCTCTCAGTAAAATCCCTAGATGTTCATAAAAAGAGAAAGAAGAACGAGTTTATGACAAAGGAAAGACTTTACTGTTTAACAACGTCTATAGGTACTTGCCTATCACTTCATTTTTATGAAGATGCAATGAACAGAGCTCATAGGTATCTTAGAATATTTCAGGTCCACTATGAATAGTATCAATTTAGATATCTTTCCTACTCTACACATAGCTATATCTTTAGCATACTTCCATAATCAATGATCATCTAAAACAGAACGACCAGAAAGGTGGCTGCCTCCTCGCCCCTTTGTGGGGAACCTGGTGCTAAAGCATTCATAGACAATTTGCTTCTGGGTCGGGGTTTCCTACATAGCAGAGCAGCTCCCTGCTGCGAGTCTGCCCTCGACACAGGGTTTGTAAAAAAATTAAAATAGAAAAAAAAGAGAGAAAGAAAAATAAATTTAAAAATATCTAGAAAAATATGAAATTTATTCAGAGTATTATGAGTTCAGTTCAGTTCAGTTGCTGAGTCCTGTCTGACTCTTTACGACCCCATGGATTGCAGCACGGCAGGCTTCCCTGTCCATCACCAACTCCCGAAGTTTGCTCAACTCTTGCCCATCAAGTTGGTGATACCATCCAACCATCTCATCCTCTCTCATCCCCTTCTCCTCCCGCCTTCAATCTTTCCCAGCATCAGGGTCTTTTGCAGTGAGTCAGTTCTTTGCATCAGGTGGCCAGAGTACTGGAGTTTCAGTTTCAGCATCAGTCCTTCCAATGAATATTCAGGACTGACTTCCTTAGGATGGACTGGTTGGATCTCCTTGCAGCCCAAGGGCCTCTCAAGAGTCTTCTCCAACACCACAGTTCAAAAGCATCAATTCTTTGGTGCTCAGCTTTCTTTATAGTCCAGCTCTCACATCCATACATGATTACTGGAAAAACCATAGCTTTGACTAGATGGATCTTAGTTGGCAAAGTAATGTCTCTGCTTTTTAATTTGCCAGAAAATTTAGAAAATTTGGAGTACAGAGAAGCCTATTGTATTCTGTACTATACTATTTATATTTAATAAGAATATGTAAAAAATAATAAAAGAATACATGAAAAGCTCTCCATTTATAAAACAGCTGAGGGCTCTTAGCTGTACCAGAGGGCCATTTTGATGATTTCTGAAAACTTAGAATTTTTAAACTTAAGGGTTCTGGGTAGCCATGGTCCATTATTAGTGGGATAAAACAAGTATTAGTGAGTGAAAGAAAAATCAAGGTGGGAAAGAGACAGGAGCTTTTGGAAACCACAGAACAACACTCCCTCTGAACCAAATAGTAACCTAGGGCAGAAGAGAAAGGAGTGCCTAAGATAAGAAACAGTAACTATTTGTAGATGAGAGGACCAGTCACCCTCATTATTCTTTTTTAGCATATTGCTTTTTGAAGCACAAACAATGATAAATTCTTTTTTTTTTTTCTATAATGATAAATTCTTACAATTGTAGTCATGCATGACTGCAGGGTGAGCTTTGTAGGCTTTTGTTGTGTAAGCTGAGTTAAATTAAACAAGGTACCCAACAGATTGCAAGGTACCCAAAGCAAAATGGCTGTCTGAGGAGGCCTTACAAATAGCTGTGAAAAGAAGAGAAGCGAAAAGCAAAGGAGAAAAGGAAAGATATACCCATTTGAATGCAGAGTTCCAAAGAATAGCAAGGAGAGATAAGAAAGCCTTCCTCAGTGATCGGTGCAAGAAATAGAGGAAAGGAATAGAATGGGAAAGATTAGAGATCTCTTCAAGAAAATTAGAGATACCAAGGGAACATTTCATGCCAAGGTGGACACAAGAAAAAACAGAAATGGAATGGAACTAACAGAAGCAGAAGAGATTAAGAAGAGGTGGCAAGAATACACAGAAGAACTGTACAAAAAAGATCTTCATGACCCAGATAATCATGATGGTATAGTCACTCACCTAGAGCCAGACATCTTGGAATGTGAAGTCAAGTGGGCCTTAGGAAGCATCACTACAAACAAAGCTAGTGGAGGTGATGGAATTCCAGTTGAGCTATTTCAGATCCTAAAAGATGATGCTATGAAAGTGCTGCACTCAATATGCCAGCAAATTTGGAAAACTCAGCAGTGGCCACAGGACTGGAAATGGTCAGTTTTCATTCTAATCCCAAAGAAAGGCAATGCCAAAGAATGCTCAAACTACCTCTCAATTGCCCTCATCTCACATATTAGTAAATTAATGCTCAAAATTCTCCAAGCCAGGCTTCAACAGTACGTGAACCATGAACTTCCAGATGTTCAAGCTGGTTTTAGAAAAGGCAGAGGAACCAGAGATCAAATTGCTAACATACACTGGATCATCGAAAACGTGAGAAAGTTACAGAAAAACATCTACTTCTGCTTTATTGACTATGCCAAAGCTGACTGTGTGGATCATAACAAACTGAAAAATTCTGAAAGAGATGGTTATAACCAGACCACCTGACCTGCCTCTTGAGAAATCTGTATGCAGGACAGGAAGCAACAGTTAGAACTGGACGTGGAACAACAGACTGGTTCCAAATCAGGAAAGGAGTACGTCAAGGCTATATATTGTCGCCCTGCTTATTTAACTTCTATGCAGAGTACATCATGAGAAACGCTGGGCTTGGTGAACCACAAGCTGGAATAAAGATTGCCAGGAGAAATATCAATAACCACAGATATGCAGATGACACCACCCTTATCGCAGAAAGTGAAGAGGAACTAAAAAGCCTCTTGATGAAAGTGAAAGTGGAGAGTGAAAAAGTTGGCTTAAAGCTCAACATTCAGAAAATGAAGATCATGGCATCCGGTCCCATCACTTCATGGGAAATAGATGGGGAAACAGTGGAAACAGTGTCAAACTTTATTTTTCTGGGCTCCAAAATCACTGCGGATGGTGACTGCAGCCATGAAATTAAAAGATGCTTACTCCTTGGAAGGAAAGTTATGACCAACCTAGATAGCATATTAAAAAGCAGAGACATTACTTTGCCAACAAAGGTTCGTCTAGTCAAGGCTATGGTTTTTCCTGTGGTCATGTATGGATGTGAGAGTTGGACTGTGAAGAAGGCTGAGTGCCTTAGAATTGATGCTTTTGAAGTGTGGTGTTGGAGAAGACTCTTGAGGGTCCCTTGGACTGCAAGGAGATCCACCCAGTCCATTCTGAAGGAGATCAGCCCTGGGATTTCTTTGGAAGGAATGATGCTAAAGCTGAAACTCCAGTACTTTGGCCACCTCATGCGAAGAGTTGACTCATTGGAAAAGACTCTGATGCTGGGAGGGATTGGGGGCAGGAGGAGAAGGGGACAACAGAGGATGAGATGGCTGGATGGCATCACTGACTCGATGGACGTGAGTCTGAGTGAACTCCGGGAGTTGGTGATGGACAGGGAGGCCTGGCGTGCTGCGATTCATGGGGTCGCAAAGAGCTGGACACGACTGAGCGACTGATCTGATCTGATCTGATCTGATGCAAATGACACCACCCTTATCGCAGAAAGTGAAGAAGAACTAGAGCCTCTTGATGAAAGTGAAAGAGAAGAGTGAAAAAGTTGGCTTAAAGCTCAACATTCAGAAAACGAAGATCATGGCATCCAGTCCCATCACTTCAGGGCAAATAGATAGGGTAACAGTGGAAACAGTGGCTGACTTAATTTTCTGGGCTCCAAAATCACTGCAGATGGTGATTGTAGCCATGAAATTAAAAGATGCTTACTCCTTGGAAGGAGAGTTACGACCAACCTAGACAGCATATTCAAAAGCAGAGACATTACTTTGTCAACAAAGGTTCATCTAGTCAAGGCTATGGTTTTTCCAGTGGTCATGTATGGATGTGAGAGTTGGACTGTGAAGAAAGCTGAGTGACGAAGAATTGATGCTTTTATTTATTTATTTATTTATTTTTGGACACCCAAATCTTTTATTGAGGGGACAGTTGGGGGAGGCCTCTCACTGCACAGCCTGTTCGTTGGCGCTGCTTCCTGAGTCCTGTGGCTTCATCACGTCCGGCAGCTCAGGTGGGCTAGAGAAAGGCTTGATGCGCAGGGCCTTGAATGCCTCATCTGCCCTGAAGGCTAGCCCCACAGTGGAGGGGGCCTGAGGCCGTGCTGTCTGGCTGGTGAAGCCACACTCGCCCAACGTCTTGCCGTCGTCCAGAAGCTGGTCGTCCTTGTACAGCCACTGCTCATCCAGCGGCCGCTTGAGGGTACCCTCGACGATGCGCTTCAGCTCAAACACGGTGCTCGACTCCTTGGCGTCCGTGAAGATGGTGGTCTTGTGGCGCCGGATCATGAGGAACACGTCCTGGGAGCGGCGGGCCGGCGTGATCGCAGAGTCGGGCCCCCCCGCCCCCGCCCCGCCCTTTCCCCCACGTAGCCCCGCGGCCCTGGCCCCAGCTCCGGCCCCGACCCGGGCCCCGGCCCGGCCGAATTGATGCTTTTAAACTGTGGTGTTGGAGAAGACTCTTGAGAGTCCCTTGGACTGCAAGGAGATCCAACCAGTCCATCCTAAAGGAGATCAGTCCTGGGTGTTCATTGAAAGGACTAATGCTGAAGCTCAAACTCCAATCCTTTGGACACCTGATGCGAAGAACTGACCTAGTTGAAAAGACCCTGATGCTGGGAAAGATTGAAGGTGGAAGGAGAAGGGGACAATAGAGGATGAGATGGTTGGACGGCATCACTGACTCAATGGACATGAATTTGAGTAAACTCCAGGAGTTGGTGCTGGACAGGGAGGCCTGCCGTGTTGCTGTCCATGGGATTGCAAATAGTTGGACACGACTGAGCGACTGAACTGAACTGGACTGACCCAACAAATCTCTGGGGATAGAAATTTCACATCCATTTACTCAGTGGTGATTATAGTTAATCTCATTATCTAAACTGATCGGTCTTCTCATCTCCAGGTTTGCGACCTCTCTACCTGTAACTGTCTTTTTGTTGAGGGTAAGGAGAACAATCTTTGTCCTTTGGTGAGGTAGAGAGATCAATATAATGAACTCCTATGTACCCATCATCCAGGTTCAATAATTACCAACATATAGCAGTCTTGTTTTGACTGGATATTCTCCAGTTCCCTCCCTACCCTTCAGTATAGTTAAAATTGTAGTATAATTTTACCAGTAAATACCTTAGTATGTATTTCTGAGAGACAAAAAGCACTCTTTTAAAAGTATGTATAATCACCATGCTATTATTATACCTAATAAAAATGATTAATTATTCCTTATTATCACCTAATAACTGTCTGAGTTCAGATTTCTTTGCCTGCTCTATAAAGGTCTTTTTAAAGGCAGTTTGTTTAAATAACTATCCAAACATGGTATACACATTGTATTTCGTTGCCATGTCTCAAGTTTTTCTCTGCTTTTGTTTTTTCTGGTAAGTACTCATTAAAGAATATCGTAAAAATATACCAATTTTTATAGTTACACCAGTCATAAGTATACATCTTGATAAATTTTCACATACTGAAAATACTCATATACTTCTGTGTAATAGCACCAAGATCAAAACACAGAATATCACTAGTTTCCCCAAAGTTCCTTTCATGCTCTCTTCCAGTTACTTCCCACTTCTCTGTCCCAAAAGTGAGCACTATCTTGACTTCTAACACCAGAAATTAGTTTTCTTTCTATAAAAATGAAATCCTATAGTAAGAACTCTCATACCTAGTTTTTTCACTCAATATATTTTAAAGATTCTTCTGTGATATTGTACTATTCTTTTTTATTGCTGTATGGAATTCTAGGAATATGTGCAGTTATTCATTAAACTCTTGATGGACATTGAGATTGTTGCTGTTTTGCTTTTTTCTTTTTTGCCAGTACATATCGTGCTGCTGTGAAATTCCTTATGTTTGTCTTTAAGTGAATTCAAAGTCTTTAAAAATCTATAACAATTTTCCTTTCTGCTCTTTTGTCTTGCCATTTTTGTTGAAGAAATTGGGTCATTTGTCCTATAGAAAAAAAATCAAGTTTTTCAAGCATGATTATAGTAGAGATTGTTTTATTTATTTTAAAAATATTTTTGGTTTTATGTGTTAATATGGGCTTTCCTGGTGGCTCAGATGGTAAAGAATCCACCTGTAATATAGGAGACCTGGATTCCGTTGCTGGGTTGGGAAGATCCCCTGAAGAAGGGAACGGCTACCCACTCCAGTATCCTTTTGTGTGTGTGTGCTAGAAAGCAATGTCTTTTATTTAAAGTTGTTTATTTCTTTTTTGTTTTTTGCAGAAAACTTTTAATGGGTGATTTTTTATTTATTTATTTATTTTTAATTGAAGGATAATTGCTTTACAGAATTTTGTTGTTTTCTGTTTTCTTGCCTGGAGAATCCCCATGGACAGAGGACCCTGGCAGGGGTGGCAAAGAGTCAGACATGACTGAGTGACTTTCACTTTCACATACAACCTTGAGTTGAAATTGTTCTGTCATCTGAAAAAATTAATAAGTAAAATGATTCAAATAACTTTGAGTGTTTTTTCCCCCCTTTTTAAAATCTTCGAGAAGAATGTGGTTTTTTAACTCTTATCTTAGGTTACTTTTAAGAATAGATAATCAACATTTTAGAAAATTCATTTTATGTTAGTAATATATTAGTTTTTTTATTTTTGGCTATTTTATAACTGTGTATTATGTTTTAAAAGTGAAAATAAATAGTAAGGATCCTCTTTGTATATTTCCCTTAATAGGTTTGATATCAGTGTGCTGTCAAAATTTTCCTCTTGCCTGGCAGATCAACATTTATATTATAGTCCATTAATGGGAAAAATAGCTGATATCGTAAATAGGAACTTGGAAAACATACAGGACTTAAGGTAAGTTTATTTAGGGGCTTTGTGTCGTGGTGGAAAGAGTCTGGGCTTTGAGTGCACACACACTTAGACTTGCTAGTTCCTAACTATGTGACTATTCTCTTGCAAGTTCACGGTCCTCACCTACAAAACAGGAATAGTAAGTAGTATCTACTGTGCAATGTTGCTATGGGAATTAGACATAAAATATGTAAACTATGACACAACGTTGTTGAGCTCTGTGATTTTTCCTTACTTGCAAGCTGACATGTTTGCTGGCCATCCTTACGACCTCATTTAACCTTAAGTTACCTCCCTATCTCTAAATATAGTCACATTGCCAGTGGGGCTTTAACGTATATATTTGTGGGGAGAGGGCATAGTTTGGTTTGTAGCCTACATCAGTGTTCATAGTAACATTAGTCACATTAGCTGAAGGGAGGAAACAACCTAAATGTCCATCAGCAAATGAATGGACAATCAAAATTTTGTATATACCCACAATGGAGTATCATTCAACCTTAAAAAAGGAAGGAAATCCTGATATGTCCTACAACATGTATAAACCCTGAAGACATTATGCCAAGTGAAATAAGCCAGACACAGAAGGACAGATACTGTATGAATCCCCTTCATATGAGGTACCTCGAGTAGTCAAATTCATAGAAACAAAGTAGAATGGTAGTTGCCAGCTGTTGAAGGAGGGGAGAATGGGGAGCTACTATTAACAGGCAAGAAGTTTTAGTTTGAGAAGATGAAGAAGCCCTGCAGTGGATGATGGTGATGGTTGTACAGCAATGTGAATGTACTTAACAACACTGAACTGTATACTTAAAAGTGTTTAAAATGGTGAATTTTACTTTATATATATTTTCACATACACATGAAAGTAGCTCATAAAAGCAAAGATAATAAAAATCACTGTAAATTTTTTTAACTTTAAAAAATTCTTATAGACCCATTTGAGAATCTAATGAAATCTTTGGGTACTTCCCCACTCCAAATTGTGATTATAAATACAATTTAAAAAATCATATCCAAGTTTATAACTAAACTAAATAGCAGCACTAGGTTACTAATTTACGTTAATTGATGTTAACATTAAACATTTGGATTAGAGAAGCTGAAGTATTATACAACTGAGTTTTTAAAAAATAATTTGTTTTATTGGAAAGAGTGAAGAAATTTTGAAACAAAAAACCTCAAATAGTTCCACTAATTGAGATAGTGGAATGGTTGAGATAGTATTAGATTCACATTTTCATGTCTTTTTTGTAGATGTTTTCTAATTATCATCCCCACATGTTTGTTACATCATACCTTTTACATTTTACATTCCTTATTCATTATTAGGTGTATTCTTGTATGTAGAGTTTTGTGATTTTTGTATCATGTAAGAACTGTCTCCTTTTGAAAGGAGAGATCTCACCTTCGTAATTTTGGTGTCTTCCACAGTGCCAGAAGATTGATTTATGTTTCTTAAAAGTGTTTATTGAGTGAAGAAATATGTTTATTGAACATATTCATATTCAATATTGCCCTACTGTTATATATCAATATCAATATAGCATAAAACATTAACAATATGAAATCATTTATTAGTGAGAAATATTTTGCCAATATTTTTACTGGTAGATTATAAATACAGAGGAAGGAGTAATAAAGCAAAGTCTACTTCTGAAAATATAGAATGAGACCTTCTGTGTTGCATTCAATTGGCTGTTGGCACAGAGTGATTTCTGAGTAAACTTCATTAAAATATTTCCCTTCAAAGTATTTATCTATAGAACAAGATATTATACACATTCAACAAAAATTATTATTCAATCCTTTTTTTGTCTACAGGCTTTTGATTACTAGGAGATCAGAATTCAAGTTCCACTAGTATTTAAAAGAAAAATTTTGTTGTATAAAGCCTGTAGTATTTTTATCAATTCCTTTCTGTTTCTAAGCATTTAGTCTTAGAATTTTTCATTATTCTTAGATAATGTAAACCTTTTGCATCTTCTTCCTCTTTCAGGTCCTTGTCTGTTTTGATGGTCAGCATATCTTCTTTAATATCACGGCGTTTTCAAGAGAAATTAGTGAACAAAGCAGAATTACTTTTTGACACTATGGATTCTTCCCAGGTCAATACTGCAAGAAGAATAGTACAATTTCTTCGAAATATTAAATATAGATATTACCCACTATTAGAAAGGTGTAATAAAGTATTTTTGAGCAATATGAACCATCTTGATTTGGACTCCATCAGTAAAATACTTAGTCTATACTACTCTCTACAGTTTCATAGTTTTGAATTTATTTTAATGACTAAGAAGAGGCTAACAGAAATGATTCCTCTGTTTGACCACCCTGCTAGCTGTGTAAAATTGTTTGTAGCATTGGGACCCATGGCAGGACCTGAAGAAAAGAAACAGTAAGTTCAGCTAAAAGCGCTTTACTTTTCCTGTTGAGAATATATGGAGTCTTCAGGCATAGATCTTGCATTTCTAGAAGTCAGAAAAGTCACTCCACTCAAAAGTAGAAGGGAGTTGAGTACTCTGCTCCTTGATCTTTCTCTGGTTATTCTAACTTATATCTCAAACTCAGTATCCTAAGGTGTTTTGAATGGGGGCCAGTAATCCTCTGGGGGTCAACTTAGCACTGATGAAGGAGAACATCGTATCAGTGCTATTCTTCTCCCTTCTTAGGCCACGTGACTGGCTTTGGCGGTTGTGGTGGTTTAGTTACTAAGTAGTGTCCCACTCTTTTGTGACCCCATGGTCTGTAGCCCCCCAGGCTCCTCTGTCCATGGGATTTCCCCAGCAAGAATACTGGAGTGGGTTGCCATTTCTTTCTCCAGGGGATCTTTCTGACCCAGGGATTCAACCTGTGTCTCCTGCATTGGCGGGTGGATTTTTTACCACTGAGCTACCAAGGAAGCCCCTGTAAAGACGAGCAAATATTAAATTAATATACGATTACTAGGTATGAGCAGACAGATTAAGTGTGATTAGTAGATTCAGTTAAGCAGGGGTTCCAGGAATTGCATATTGGGTATATGTAGCTGTCCTTGTTTCTGTTAGCAAAGACTTCATAGAGAGTTTTTGGGAGTCTTCTAAATTACATGAAGAAATTTAAGGGTACATTTTAGGAGACTGGATCAAGATGGAAATAAGATGATTATTAAAAAAACTTTTATTGGAAGTTTTTTCTTGTCACCAAGTACTGTTAAAATCTCTTATGCCAGGGTAGTACAAATTTTTGAGTCTCTGACTTCAGGAAATTTTTATTCCACTTGGAAGGATAGAAATATGTAAATACCATGACAACGTCAATATAGTTTATGAGTATACTAAAAAATAGATATAGATAGTAATTGCTGTGGGCAGACAGAAAAGTGAGAGAAAAATGTGGATTAAAATGGTTGCAGAAAAGCTATGGGAAGAAGCTGGGTTTGAAATACTTGATAAGGTTAGTGAAAAGGATGGTGTGGGACTATCCAGGATGAATAGAGAATTAGTTTGCCATGCTTTCTTCAAATTTCATATTTTGGACTAGCCTTCTAAATTATTCTAAGAGACACTTATATACTTATCACTGCACTACTTTGGATGATTTCAAAATGGACCATCTTTGTAAATATTCAGTTTATAGTGTTATAAGAAGTACTTAGTGTTAAGGTTTCTATTCATATGTAGGTATGGTGACTTCCTGGTCAGATCTTCCTAAGTTTTAAAAAATTGGGACAGTATTGAAATATCAATTGTTTGTTCTATAGCTCTCTCCTACTGAATAATTTCATTGAATTATTGTATTTTATAGCCAATGAAACCATACTTTATTTGAAAATCATTAATTAAAAACATGTTACTTATATTTTTTAAGAGACAGTTTAAGATTATGCTGAGGCCTTAGTTTCTTTGAAGAAAATACATTTTTCTTTATTTAATAATATTTTGTGTTATCCCCAATTAGGTGGGGAGAAAATTAGAATTATATATTTAATGTATTTTTTAAATTTAGTTTTTGTTTATATCATTTCTATTTATTGCCTAAGAACTGTTATTTATAAAAATTTAATAAACTAGTCATTAATTTTCTAACATATTTTTCTTTCCTTCTAGACTTAAATCAACTATATTATTGATGTCAGAGGAGCTGACTGGCCAGCAGGCCCTGGCAGTGATGGGAGCAATGGAAGAGATGGAAAGCAGAAATTTACGTCTGATTAAAAAGTATACTTCCCTGAAATTTTTGGTGTTAAGTTTAGTTGACATTCATAAGTTGCTTTTTTTTTTTTTGAGAAAAAAAAATTTTTTCCCTATAATCTTGGTTTTGAAGAAATAAGGAATTAACATTTAAGTCATTGTTTATTTTCTAAATAATTTTTCAGAACAGGTTTTTAATTGTTTACAACATCTTTCATTTCATTTGCTGCTATTTTTATTCTCGGGCAGAGGATCATAATCTAGGAAAGTGAAGAGCATAAAGCACAAGTGACTTTTTAAAAGGACAGTTTCTGCAGAACGGTTAACATCTATCTACATGAACTTGAATTGTTTCATATTATAGTTGTTACCTTGAAATCATACTGCAACGTATTGGCTTTTTAAACTTGAGATTTAAGAAAAAACAAACATGTGGTTCAGACTGTGTATATTTATTATTTCATTGTGTATTATATATTCTTTTAAAAAATATTCCTACTGCCCTAGTTCCTCCAATTTATTGACTGTTTGCATTTTTCATTGCTTTTAAGCATCTCCATTAGAGGACCATCCTGGATTTAAGGAAGAAAAATCATTTTACATTTTTGTCATCATCTTGAGACAGTTCTTCAAGAACAGAAAACCTTGGGTCATTCATTGCTATTTCTTTAGCATAGAGCATGTCTAGCATGAAACAGCTCCTCAGTAAAAGTTTAATAATAGTACATGAGTGAACTGGTTATAATACATGTTTTATCATTCTTTTTAGGATTACTTCAATTCTGCATAAACATTTGGATAACTATAAACCAGTAGAGTTGTTGAGAATAACTCAAGCGTTGATTTTTCTACATTTTCAAAGTAAAGAGCTTTTTGTGAAACTCAGAGAATTACTGCTTAGGTAAGATTAAAATAGATGTGTTTAAGTCTTTCATTGTATAATCTAGCCTGTTTTGTTTAGTTATGTACAAGTTTAGTTTAGTTATATAAAAGTTGTTGGAACTTTTGAAAACAGAAATGGGTAGATTATTATTAAAGTTATGAAGACGCTTATCTTGCTGCCTTGCCATTCTGCCAGTGCTTGTGCTTGATATATTTTCAAATGGAAGTGAGGTCAGTGGGGTGATGAGAGCTCTAGGGCGTGAACACATAAAACCAAGCCATTCTCCTTCCCTGCAGGAATGGAATGACCATCCATGAAAAGATTAGAGCTGCTGAAGAAGGCAAAGCTCCATTTAGGAGTACTCACATTTGTAGGTTTTTAGTCTGCTTACTTACCTGTTTTAAGGAATAATTAAAATGTAATTAATTTATTTTAAAATTTATGTATTTATTTTTGGCTGTGTTGGGTCTTCATTGCTGCCTGGGCTTTTCTCTAATTGAAGTGAATGGGGCTACTCTAGTTGTGGGGCACGGGCTTCATTGCGATGGCTTCTCTTGTTGCTGAGCACAGGTTCTAGACTCACAGACTTCAGTAGCTGTGGCGTGTGGGCTCAGTAGTTGCGGCTCTTGGGCTCTAGAGCACAGGTTCAGTAGTTGTGGCACATGGGCTCAAGTTGCTCCATAGCATGTGGGATCTTCCTGGATCGGGAATCTGACCTGTGTCTCCTGCATTGGCAGGTGGACTCTCTATCATTGAGCTATCCAGGAGGTCCAAGGCATATTAAAATTTAAAATTTTAAAACGAAAATATGTGGTGGCAATGTTAGTAAAGTATTTTCATATGATTTCCCTTTTATAATTAAAAAATTTTTGCATTTCTATGAATATAGCATTCCTGTTTCAACAAAGAAGTTATTCAGTTTTCCATTGATTTTTATTTTACTTTAAGATGGAGTGTTCCAATTAAAAATTTTGACTTTAAAGATCAAAATAATGACTTGAATGAAGTTAAAACCAGATTAATCTTTTTCCCCCTCTGTTTTTCCCATACTAGTTTGATTTCTTACTGTGATTTTTGAAAGACCAGGCATGTGACTTTATGCTGTAATCAAGACTGATATATAATTGAAAATGATTTTTGCTGTAATAAAATGATATGCTATTATGGTTAAGGATTTGAACTGAGGAATAAGAGGTAGCACTTTATCAGGTGAGAATTTAGCATATTAGATATGTTACAAGAAGGTTCACTGTTTTCTTAAATAGGTTTCTTATCAAGGTGATTAAATACAGGATTGTTTCTTCACTCCATATTTATTAATAACATCCACTTTCATATAGCCTCTGAATTAAGAATTTAACATAATTATGCTCTAAATTAGGTATCATAAACTGGCCCAGAGACATGATTTATTTGGTCAGTACAGTGTTTCTTAAAATAGTAAATTATACAATACTATTGGCCTACAGGTATGCTAACAGAAAAGTAAGACAGGAGTGGGAGCATCACAGGAGATTTCACTTTACCGGTAACGTTTTGTTTACTTTATTAAAAAATTTGAAGCAGATATGGCGGTGTTGAAGTTTAGTAATTCCGCATAGCAAGAGCCCTTACATACCTCTGTGCTGCTACTGCTGCTGCTAAGTCACTTCAGTCATGTCCGACTCTGTGCGACCCCATAGACGGCAGCCCACCAGGCTCCCCCATCCCTGGGACTCTCCAGGCAAGAACACTGGAGTGGGTTGCCATTTCCTTCTCCAATGCATGAAAATGAAAAGTGAAAGTGAAGTCGCTCAGTCGTGTCTGATTCTTAGCGACCCCATGGACTGCGGGCCACCAGGGTCCTCCGTCCATGGGATTTTCCAGGCAAGAGTACTGGAGTGGGGTGCCATTGCCTACTCCGACATACCTCTGTATGTACCTCTATTTTAAATGTAACCCTTCCCCCGCTTCAGAGCAGGTTGGTGCGAAGGAATACAATCTAGTTAAAGTAGTTCACATAAATGTTTGTGTGAGTATCTCCTGAAACTATCTGGGGAACCCAGGGAATTCATGTACTGGAATAATATGTTCTTTAAAAAAAAAAAAAAGATGATATATTGAACTATCTACATAAAATAGACATATCCCCTCCTCATGACCCTACTCCCTCCTCTTTGCCCCTACCTACCCCCTTCCCCAGGCTAACTGTTGTCCCTGCTTCTAACTGCATGGACTAGTTTTGCCTGTTTAGTGCCTTGCTTCTTTTGTTTAACATTTTATTTATGAGATTTACCCATGTGTTTGCTATATAGTCTTGTAAGAACGTAACAGGTTTTTTTAAGTCTATTTTAATGTTGATATTTGATTTATTTCCAGTTTTGGCTATTATAAATGCTGCTGTGGTGAACAACCTCATTCGTATCTCTTAGTGAACATATGTGTACATCTCCGTGGGTATTTACGGAGGAGTGTGATTCTTGATTATACATATGTTACTATATGTTCACCTTCAGCAGATCCTGCTCAATAGTTTTCTCTTTTGTCTCTTTTTCTTTAACAGTTTCCCAACTAGGGATTGCACCCGGGCTACAGCAGTGAAACCCGGAATCCTAATCACTAATCCACCAGGGAACTCTAAATAGTTTTCTAAAGTGACTGTACCAGTTTATTTACCACTAGCAAAATGTGAGCATTCCTGTTTCTTGAGATCTTCACCAACTCTTGGTACATTTTTATTTTAGCCATGCTGGTAGATTTGTGGTAGAATGTAAATAAACGCAATTGCATCTGTTGTAAGTTTTGGAATTTTAGGGAACACCATAAGGAAAGCATCAGGTGGAGTCTGGCATGTTTGTGTCTCTTGGAGGTTTATTTTCAGATTAGTATCACAAGATTGGCAAATAATGAGAGTTCCTACCCCCTGGGTCAATTCTGTAAACAAATGCAACTCTTTAGGTCTTTCTTTTCTTTATATAAAATAGCATATTAATTTTTTGTGGTTATAAGAATAAAATACTTATTTAGTACTTATTGAGTACCTACTTTGTGTCAGGCAGTGGGCCAGATATTAAGTGAAAATCATTTTGATTGTAGTTCATAAGCATAGTAATTGGGTGTTCACACTATTGTGTGAGATGTGCTTCCCTCATATCTGTTATGAGGTCAACACGGGACCCATCTCATGTGAAAAAAAAATCATTTTGAAAACAGAAAAAAGTATAAAGAAGAAAATAATCATTTGTAAGCCCTTTCATTTATGGTGAACAGTTTGGTTTATTTGGTTGGTTTATTTGCTTGTGGTATATATCATCTATATGTTTTTTTCATAGCTGAGAATCAGGAACGTACAGTTTTGTGTTCCTCCTCCCACATGCTTAACATTAACAGCATTTTCCTACATCATTTAAAGCTATTTGTAAATATTTTTAGTGATTGGATATTGCCCATTATATGACTGTATCATAATTACCTTAACTATCCCCCTTCCTGGGTATGTAGACTGTTTTCAAATTTTAGCCACATAAAAAAATGTGATGAATAACGTAACATAAAATCTTTGCCTTCATTTTAGATTATTTTCTTAGGCTAGTTTACTAGACAAAGATTGATCATGTCAAATGATGTAATTACTTTTAAAGTTCTTAAGCTATACTGCTAAATTACTTTCCAAAAAGGTTGCACCAACTTTTTAAATTTACTATTAGTGAATGAGAAAATCTGCATCAATATACCCTTGCTAGCCTTGAATATCATCATTATTTTAATATGCTAACTTAATATGTTTAAAAGTAAATCTGTTTTCTTTTAATTTATATTTGATTATCTCTTCCAGTACTTCTAAACTTAAAAGATGGTTTAAAAGCTCCCAGTTTTTAATTTGTATTTTAACAACTGCTGTCCTGGTGGTGGGTGTCTAAGCATAGGGATTTGGGAAAGGAGAAGAGAAGGGACTGTATGCTCTGTGTTTGTCTTTTTTGTCTGTTTTTTTTTTTAAGGTTGGGCTTCTTATGTTGCAGAAGAAGGGGATCACTGTTATTGAGTGGTTACTCTTTGCCTGTTCTAGATCATACCAGCTTCTGACAGGTCATATCCAGAAATTCAGTCCAAATTCTGTCTCTCGCAACAACCCTGCAGACATTTTTCTAATGTTGACCTTTTGTTTGTCAGGGACTATGGTTTTATTTTTGCATAAAAAATGAGGATATGCTTTAGAACATCTTAAGGCTTCCCTTAGTAAGCCTTTATAAAACTTGTCATCTTTGAATTTATCTAACCCTTTTTATTGATTTTATTTTCATTTAGTTTTAGCTGTTCTGGGTCTTTGTTGCTGTGCAGGCTTTTCTCTAGTTGTGGCAAGCAGGGGCTACTCTAGTTGTGGTACCTGGGCTTCTCATTGCTGTGGCTTCTCTTGTGGAGCATGGGCTTTAAGGGTGCAAGGGCTTTCGTATTTGCGGCATGTGGGCTCAGCAGTTGAGGCTCCCAGGCTCTAGAGCACAGGGTCAGTAGTCGTAGCATACAGGCTTAGTTGATCCAGGCATGTGGGATCTTCTGGACTAGGGATCGAACTCATGTCCTTCATTGGCAGGCGGATTCTTTACCACTGAGCACCAGGGAAGCCCCTAACCCTTTTCAAATTATATTTTAAAACTGTCACACCTATTAAGTGTAATAATAATTATATATTCACGTTTTAATTCTTACAACTAAGTTTTGTTGCTGATAGATTCATTCTGTTCTTTTTATTTTTCCTTCTTTCTTTGTAGTTATTTGAAAGTCAGTGTCATACCTAGTGAGATTTCCATCCTGGTCTATGCTCTTTCGATGCTTCCTTCTGCTCACCTGGACGAAGTGAGGATGTCTCAGATTGAAGCAGTTTTGCCACAGTGTGACCTATATGACCTGAATATTTTTGCAACATCTGTTTTAAGATGTATTCAGTATGATCACGTGTATCTGAATAATATTCCTGCGAAACAGTTGAAAGTACTTCAAAAATTAGATCACTATGGTCATCAGAGACTACAAGAATGTAAAAGTTTGAATCTGTTATGGGAAGAAGTTAAATCTTTAAAAGGAGACTGGTTTGCTGATTCACTTCTTGAAGAAACAGTTGTTACCTTACAGCGTCTGATGGATGAAATGAATTACATCAATGTTGCAGGGATTGCATCTTTCATTTCTAGAACCAACTACCTCAGTACTTCACTACTTGATAAGATAGCCTCAGTGGTCCTTCAACAGATTGAAAAGGTGAAATTGAAATGTTGCATATTATTGTCTACTTCTAGAACCATAAATGTTTATAATAAGTGCTTGAAGAACTTGACTGGAATTTGAAGTTTAAAAATTAAGCTCTAGTTTCTGGTAAATAATAATAGTTGTGTTAGGATAATGGAGATGTATGATTTTTGCTTTCTTTTTCTTATTTTCTATAATCCTATGATACTTTTACTATTTAAAACTATTCAAAAGAGTAAGATAAATGTGAAAACTGAGAAAATTGTAGGTCTTCACTGACTTTCAGTTCAGTTCAGTTCAGTCACTCAGTCATGTCCAACTCTTTGCAACCCCATGAGTCGCAGCACGCCAGACCTCCCTGTCCATCACCAACTCCCAGAGTTCACTCAGACTCATGTCCATCAAGTCAGTGTTGCCATCCAGCCATCTCATCCTCTGTCATCCCCTTCTCCTCCTGCCCCCACTCCCTCCCAGCATCAGAGTCTAGAATAATTGAATTGTCACTGTGTGTCTTCTTACAGTTTTATTTCTGGAACTTGTAAAATGCTGTTTGTTTTTTTTTTTTTTAGTTAATTTATTTATTTTTGGCTGTGCTGGGTCTTAGTTGCTCCATGGGCTTTTCTCTAGTTAGGGACTACTCTCTAGTTGCGAGGTATGGGCTTCTCATTGCAGTGGCTTCTCTTGTTGCTTGGAGCCCAAGCTCTGGAGCACAGGCTCAGTAGTTGTGGCACATGGGCTTAGTTTTCCCATGGCATGTGGGATCTTCCCAGGCCAGGGATGGAACCCGTGTCTCCTGCTTTGGCAGACGAATTCTTTACCGCTGAGCCACCAGGGAAGCCCCAGTGATGCTTTTTGAACTATATGAGAAAATCAATTATATATATCAGAATATGTTTTTACTTAGAAGACAGTGTTTCTAATAAGTAAAAATAAAAGTCTATCTTTTTGCCTAGCATAGTGCCTGCTGTTTATTAAGTATTGGATGAATGAACTTAAAAAAAAGAATGAAAGAAAAATGAAGTCTGATTATTATTATAAATTAGGAAGCTTTCTTATTATATGATGAGTCTATAAAATGCACTTATATCATGGAAATTAGTGATACTATCTTTTTGTCATTTCAATGACTAAGGAATTCTGGAACAGAATTTTATACTTATAAAATCAATTTGTAACTTATCTGATTTATTTTTTTCTACATTAATATTTAGAGTTACTAGAGATTAGTGATGGAATTAAATAGATTATAGCCAGGTAGAGAACTTATTAACAGTGATACATGTGTCATTTAACTGTGGGCATGTTCATTTAACTATAGGCTTGTTTGATAAAGAGTTCTACTTAGGATAATAATTAGGCTAAATTTTGTTTTGTTTTGCTGAGGTTTTTTAAACAGTAATTTTTTTGTTCTATTTTTTACAGATTCATCCTTTTGCAATTCTTGCTATTATTCTTCCATTCAGCACCCTGAACTATGATCCACCTCAAAGGGATGAATTTTTTGGAACTTGCATTCAACACCTTAATTCTTACTTAAGTAGGTATATTGTTTAGTACTACCTGGATGAGGAGGTTGGAGAATACTGTTGCTACTACTCTTAAGACATACCGCTCTTTTAAAGGATAACAAAAATATCCATGAGTTTTATACCTTCAAAAAAATGTTTTGGATCCATTTTTTAAAACTTTTTTATTATGATAAATGTCAAGCTTGCATTAGAAAGTAGAGAATTGAACAAGTAGCACTTATGAACTCACTAGGTAGATTCAGTAATTGTTCACATTTTATCATATTTGCTTTATTGTTTCTCTTGCTCTCATTTTTTCTATGCCATTTCAAAGTAAGTTGTAGGCAATGTGAATCTTTACATCTAATTGCTTAATTGCTTAGACCTCCTAAGAATAATGATCTCCTAAGTCACCACAATACTGTTATCACATAGAGAAAATTAGTTGTCCCTGATATATAATATACGGCTTCCCTGGTAGCTCAGTCAGTAAAGAATCTGCCTGCAATGCAGGAGACAGGGTTGGAAGATCCTTGGATTGGAAGATCCTCTGGAGAAGGAAATGGCAATCTACCCCAATATTCTTGCCTGGGAAATCCCATGGACAGAGGAGCCTGGAGGGCTACTATCTATAGGGTTGCAAAAGAGTCAGACATGACTTAGAGACTAAACAACAACAATATGTAGTATACAATCTATTTTTAAGTCTCCCTCATTATTCCCAAAATACTTTATTTACAGTGATTATTTTGGACACAGGATCCAGTCAAGGTTCACTCATTCCAGTAGGTTATCTCTCTAACATTTTGCCAGATTTGCTCTGTGTGTTTGTGTGTGTGTGTGTTTGTCTGTGTATATGATGAACCATTTGAAGTGCCAGCCCTAAATACTTCAGGTTATAAGGACATTCTCCTATGCAAACACAATGCCAGTATCACACTTAAGAAAACGAACAAGTACCACTTACTACCTAGTATTAGTCACTCAGCCATGTCCAACTCTTGGTGACCCCATAGCCTGCTGTCCATGGAATTCTCCAGGCCAGAATACTGGAGTGGGTAGCCATTCCCTTCTCCAGGGGATCTTCCCAACCCAGAGATCAAACCCGCGTCTCCTGCGTCTACTGCATTGTGGGCAGGTTCTTTACCTTCTAAGCCAGCTGGGAAGCTACTGCCTACTCAATCCATAATAAAAATTTCCCAACTGTCACCAAATTTTCTTTGATAAATTTTTTAAAGAAACTAATGTTGGGCTACATCACTTTCTCCCTATCTTTTTTTCTCTTGATATTTTTTTTGTAAAAGGGGTTGGCCATTTATTATGGGTTGTGCCCCATTCTGGATTTGTTTGAGTGCTTTCTTTTAACTTGCTCCTCCATCATCTGTATCCCTAGTAAACTGGAAGTTAGTTATAGATGCTTGGTTAGATTCAGAGTAAACATTTTCAGCAAAAAATGTTTTGTATGTGGAGCTGTATATCTGATATTTTTATCATTTCTGGAGACATATAACATGTGATTGTTTTTGTCAATTTTAATAGTTTTGTTTTTTTTAATAGAAAACAAATATTTCTTAAGATCCTTTATAGATATTTATTAATTGTCAGAAAGGTTGTTGCTTTGGGACTGATTATTATGTCTCTTTAAAAAGTCTAAATAGTGTTTTAGTACCAGAAAAAAAGTGGAATAGAAATATTCCTTCCTACTACTGGCCTTAGCAGAAGCAGTATGTGAGGACAGCAAAGACAGGAAATTATTTTTTTCTTTTCATTTATTTTGGTCCTGAATTATGTTTGTTTCTATTTGGCCTTAAAGAAAAAGGCTTTATGGGGCTTCTCTTCTCAGACTCATTCTTCTTGCATGTCAGGATAATGTGAGAGTTTAGAGGTGAAATGTCTGGCTCAGTAGTTACTGCTCTTTCAGTCAGTATTCACCAAGTTCTTACTGTCAGGTGGTCGTTAGTCACTGGAGATGTAGGAGGGAGTAAAAACCAGATAGATTTTACTGTCATTGAGTTTACTTTCTGGCGGGGTGAAATTGGTGTACATAATAAGCAAGTTCATAAGGTCCACTGGTGATAAGACTCTAAGAGCACTAGAGCAGGGTAGGCATGGAGGGTGGAGGATAGTGAGGCGGGCCAGATGGAGTAAGGAGACGTCATTGACCATGGATTGAATGAAGTGAGAGAGTGACCCATGCCCAGAGTTGGAGAGGAGCATCCCAGGATAAAGAAAAGCAAGTGCAAAGGGCCGTGAGGTGAGAACATGCTTGGTTTCTTTTTAGGAACAGCAGATTCAGTGTGGCAGGAATGGAATGAGGGAGACCAAGTTGATAGGAGAAGAAACTGGCTTTCCTCAGAACTTTTTGCTGTGCCTGGAGAGTAAGAAATAGTCATTCTGTTATCCAAGCAACAAATACTTAACTGAGAGCTTCTGTGTCCAGCATAAGATGTTAGGCTCTATTTTATGGTATGTTTCTCTAGGCATATAGACCTCTAGTCAGGCTGTGTGAGACAGTATAAATATATTAATGATGTCAGTATGATGTTCGTGGACATTGGTATATTTTTTGTAGGATCTTTGTGCCAGATAGTATCTGACCTATTTTTGTGTCTTTAATAGACAAGTAAAGTGCGACTGTGACATGTGTGTGTTTATTCATGTACAGATGTATGCATGTGTGGCATTCATATATACTCCCCTTTTAGTCATAGAACTATGTATAGCAAGATGAGACTTGAAATTGAAAGATGAGACTTTGCATATGCTTTCTTGGTTGTTCAGTTGTGTGTCAACAACCAGAGGGAAATGAAAATACATTCTTTTTTTTGTTTTTCTTCAAATAAGGGATATAAGAGATGAGAGTCTGAGAAGTACAGCTTTGATTTTTGAAGACTTTACTGTGAAAATGATTGCAAAATTCTTGGAGACCTAAAGCAGAATTTTAAGTAATTTATGGAATGATACTTTTCTTTATTTTAAAGAAACATTCGTTTTGACAGATCAGTTTTGCTGGTAGATCATCACGTAACCTTGTTTGTGACTTGATCTTGCTTTATTAAATAGCCTCAGGAAAACAATTGGAAGATTTAACATCTTTTTTTTGTCCTTTGTAAGAACATTTGCTGCTAAAGGTGCATTTTAGGTGATCCCTTCCCTCTCATCAGAAATGTCTTTTGGCAGAGAAAGACAAATATCAATATCAAAGACAAATATCACCTGTGATATCACTTATATGGGTAATCTAAAGTATCATACAAATGAACATATTGACAAAACAGGAACAGACTCGTGACATAGAAAACAAACTTACGGTTGGTTACCAAAGGGGAAAGAGGTGGGAGGGATAAATTAGGAATTTAGGATTAGTGGATAAAAACTACTATATATAAAGTATATAAACAAATTCCTACCATATAGCACAGGGAACTGTATTCAGTGTATTGTAATGAACTATAATGGAAAAGGGTATGAAAGAAGAGAATATATGTATATAATCTCTTTTTTTAATATATATATATATAACAATCCCTGTGCTGTACCTCAGAAACTAACACAACATTGTAAATGAACTATACTCCAATAAAAAATTTAAAAAAAAGAAAGAGAGAAAGGAAATTCCTCTTGGATAAAGCAAATCAGGTAAATAACTGCAAGCCTTGTCCTCTGGGATACACAGTGTGGTGCTGGCTGACCGGTCATGGAGGAGGTACTAGATGAGACTGATCTTCATACATGTCTGTCCTCAGCCTGGGGGTCTGAGAGCCCTAGAAAGCAGCATAGCCCAGTGGTTCAGACTCCAGAGATGGACTCTCCTAAGTTAAATCTCACCCTCCACTAGTCAATCATGCTGAGGCACATCATTAAACTTCTCTGTGCTTCAGTACAGTTGGTTTATAAAGTGGAGATAATAAGCATTCCTGTTATACACTAAAGTGAGGTTTTAAATGAGGTAGTATTTATAAAGTGCTTAGAATGATTCTCCACACAGTCTGAGCAATATTATCAGTATATAGAGAATGGTGGCCTTTCTTATTTTTACATACTTTACTGACCTTTTGTTTCTTTTTTTTTTCCCCATTATATATAGGAGTTTTTATTGAAAAACAAAACCAAAAACAAACACGTGTACTTGAACATCAAAAGTTACTGTTAATCACAGAAACAGACATCTCAAGTTAGTGATTTTAGTGCTTTTCTATGTGTGATAAAATACAAGAGTCTGGGCTCACTGAAATTTTTCCTCTGATGTGAATCTTAGCTACCTAGGGCCAGTGTCCGGTTTTTCTTCATCCTGAATTCCCCTCCGGGTGCACCGTTGTAGGTGGTTGCAGTGGCTGATGCCTTGGTAGTATGACCTTTTGTTTCCAGTCTTTCTCTTTTCAAGGCAATTTAAAGACTTTTATTGGAAGTATAATAATAATGAAGACATGTTCATACATCAGTTATATATATATATACGCACACATATATACACAGTATATGTGGATTTATAGAAATTGAATCATGTAAGAAATCAGTACCCAGATCAAAAAAATAGAATATTATCAAGAGCATGGTAACCTTCCTGGCTTTCGTTTTTGTTCTTCCCCCACCCAAAGGTAACCACTTTACTACCATCCTTACTTGTGAGTATAGATTAATTTTGTCAAGGCTGTGTTCGTATCATTTTTTAAAAACCTGGTTTTACTGAATAAAGTATGTATTTACATGTATGTGAAGCAGCTGTACATTAAAAATTTTTTTTGTAATTTTGTTTTAGGTGTATTGGATCCTCTCGTGTTAGTGTTTCTTGGTTACTCTTTGGCCACGCTTCAGTATTTTCCCGAAGACCTATTGAAGGCAATTTTTAACATCAAATTCTTAGCTAGATTAGATTCTCAACTTGAACGTATGTATCAACAATTTAATTTAATACATTATCACTTATATTTAAATCCAAGTTTCAGCTCTGCCTACCTACTTAAGCATTTAAATGTTCATACTGATTTTTTTTTATTATTGTAGAATATAGAACAGTATAAAATAGAAAATGAAAGATTATTCATAATCTTACCACCAAGTGAAACTGCCATTTTTAATATTTTAGAATGTTTCTTTTATGTCTCCTGACTTCATATATATATGTTGATATATCTATATGTTTTAAGACAAAATTTGAATTATATATATATTGACTTTTGTCTGTTGCCTTTTATCATTGAACTATATTTTGAAAGATTTTCCATGCCATTACATTTTTTTTTGATGTCATTAGTTTGTTTTTTGTTTATAGAATCTGACATTGTCCTCATCTTTGTTTCCTTAGGATAAGTTGCTAAACGTGGAATATTAGGTCAATGAATATTCTTTGGCAGTATTTTTAAAAATATGGTTTTAACATTCATAATTAGGGAGAACAGCATAGATGTTGGTCCTAATGATCACATTGAGTGTAATAATTTAAAAATATAGAACATGTATATACAAATGAAATGAGTTTATAATATGAAAATAAAAGTTACAGTCATTAATGGGATAAATGAGTGTGAAAAATGAATTGTCTTTGCTGAGTTCAAAGTCTATTAATGTATTTTTTAAATTTCAGTTATATATTCGTCTCTAAATATGAAGATCCAATTTCGTCTTATGGAATTAAATAGAGCAGTCTGCTTGGAATGTCCTGAATATCAGATTCCGTGGTTTCATGACCGCTTCTGTCAACAACACTATAATAAAGGTTTGAGTTTTCTTTGGGTCAGAAAGTAAAGTTTAATTCTAAAGCACATTATTAGGTAGTGCACGGTTTTTATTGTTGAACCTATCATGACACCAGAATTCCAAGAGTGCCATAACTTGTTTAATGGAAACATTTTGTAGATGAAATTTGTGTTATAAAAATTTCTTAATATTTAGGACACTAAACCTCTTTTGGGAGAGAGCCAAAGAACTTGTATTGAATTTAATGTCATTGCATATGGTATTATTAGTACAGCAAGGCTCTTGTTGGAAATATTAATCTTTATTTTTTAGTTTGTAGATGTGGAATGATTTTCGTTCAAAAACTGATTATTTTAAGTGAACTAACTGTTTTTATTTCATGAAGATTTTGGCAGCATGAATGGAGCACAACAGCAGATTTATAAAATGTTAGCAGAGGTACTGGGAGGAATCAATTTTGTGAAAGCCTCCGTTCTTACACCTTATTACTACACAGTAGGTAAGTCTTTGGTAGGTTATTAACAACTTTCAGAAAATCAGACTAAATAGAATCATCTCATCAGCTGGAATTTTAAAAATTTAAAAAAGTTATTTCATTATCTTGAAGATTTTCAGAGAATTCCCTGGTAGTCCAGTGGTTAGGACTTTGTGCTTCCACTTGTAGGGAGCATAGGTTTGATCTGGGCTGGAGGAAGCAGAAGCTGGAATCAGGACTGCCAGGAGAAATACCAGTAACCTCATATATGCAGATGACACCACCCTTAATGGCAGGAAGTGAAGAAGAACTAAAGAGCCCCTTGATGAAAGTGATGGAGGAGAGTGAAAAAGTTGGCTTAAAGCTCAACATTCAGAAAACTAAGATCATAGCATCCAGTCTCATCACTTTATGGCAAATAGATGGGGAAACAGTGGAAACAGTGGCTGACTTTATTTTTCTGGGCTCCAGAATCACTGCGGATGGTGATTGCAGCCATGAAATTAAAAGACGCTTACTCCTTGGAAGGAAAGTTATGACCAGCCTAGATAGCATATTCAAAAGCAGAGACATTACTTTTCCAACTAAGGTCCATCTAGTCAAGGCTATGGTTTTTCCTGTGGTCATGTATGGATGTGAGAGTTGGACTGTGAAGAAAGCTGAGCGCCGAACAATTAATGCTTTTAAACTGTGGTGTTGGAGAAGACTCTTGAGTCCCTTAGACTGCAAGGAGATCCAACCAGTCCATTCTGAAGGAGATCAGTCCTGGGTGTTCGTTGGAAGGACTGATGCTAAAGCTGAACTCCAATACTTTGGCCACCTGTTGCAGAGAGCTGACTCATTTGAAAAGACCCTGATGCTGGGCAAGATTGAGGGCAGAAGGAGAAGGGGATGACAGAGGATGAGAATGTTGGATGGCATCACCGACACAATGGACATGGGTTTGGGTGGACTCCGGGAGTTGGGGACGGACAGGGAGGCCTGGCGTGCTGCGATTCATGGGGTCGCAAAGAGTCAGACACGACTGAGCGACTGAACTGAACTGAACAGGAAACTGGGATTATTATGTCCCAAGCCCATTGTATTGCCAGTTCATATTTGTATTAATACCTTATGTTGTCAAGTAGCTTATTTTTATGTGAAAATATATGTGTCATTAAAAATAAGATTTAATTGGTAATATTTGTAAAGATATGGTATAATTAACACAATTGTATGATTACCATTTAGTACCGTTTAATACAATGGTATGATTATCATTTAGTACCACTTAGTACAATGGTACTAAGATTGGGAAGAAAACACTTACTTATATGATACATAACACATGCTTATAGACAAGGGACAGATAACCTAAAAAAGGAAAACCACCCATGATACAACCACTGTTTGCTTCTGGTGTCTGTTTTTCTCTTTTTGGCTTTTTTTTTTTTTTCATTTTTAATGACATTTGTTTTCTTTCTAAATTTTACAAGGAGTACTTTTTCATGTGTACAAGCAATATGTATCTTAAAAAATTCTGATTTTTTAAAACCAAAATGACTTTTTATAGTATGTGACTTTAAAAGTGAAGTGAAAGTGAAAGTCGCTCAGTCGTGCCTGACTGTGACCCCATGGACTGTAGTAGTAGTCCGTGGAATTCTCCAGGTCAGAATACTGGAGTGGGTAGCCTTTCCCTTCTCCAGGGGATCTTCCCAACCCGGGGATCGAGCCCAGGTCTCCTTCATTGCAGGCAGATTCTTTACCAGCTGAGCCACAGGGAAGCCCAACTTTGTTTATATATTGTGAATATTTTTTCTATGTCAACAAATACACAACATTCTTTTTAGTAACTGTATATATTTCATTGAATGAGTATGCTATAGTTTACTAAGGTTTTTTGCTGCTATGTGCATCTCTCAAACAATGCTGTAATTTCATATAACAACAATAGTAATTAATACACTCACATATTGATTATTATGTTAGACATTATTTATTTTAAAATTTTATTTATTTATTTTTGGCTGTGCTGGGTCTTTGTTGCTGCACGGGCTTTTCTCTAACAGTGGTGAGTGTGGCTACTCTCTAGTTGCGGTGTGTGCGCTTCTTATTGCAGTGGCTTCTCTCGTTGTGAGCACAGGCTCTAGGAACACATGGGCTTGGTAATTGTGGTGCATGGCTTTAGTTGCTCTGTTGCATGTGGGATCTTCCCACACCAGGGATCAAACCAATGTCTCCTGCATTGGCAGGCAGATTCTTTACCACTAAGCTACCAGGCAAGCCCTTAAGTGCTTTATATATAATAAGCTTATTATATCCCCTTAAGTTTTGCAAATACTCTTTTTTATAGATGAGGAAACTGAGGCCCAGAGACATTGTTGTTTGCCCAAGGTTATATAGCTGACAAATGGCAAAGCCAGAATGACTTATGCATTCTAGCTCCAGAATTCATTCTCTTAAAAATGAGAAAAGTATATTTCATGTTTCATAATTAACTTGAAGATGCTTCAGTGCCTCAGTTTCCCTTAAGAATAGGTAATTAAATCCACTCTTCCTTTTCATTCCTTGTTTCTTTTTTTCTTGGTTTAAATACTTTTATCATTGTTTTTATTATGGGAAAAATTAAAATACTTATACATAAAATACATATACAAAAATAGAATAGTATACGTATACAAAAATAGAGAGAATAGTATAATGAACCCTCATCCAGCATTAAAAATGATCAATACTCACTAACCAGAATCCCACCTGATCCTTTCCAAACAAATCACAGATAATATATCATTTCAAAAGGTATATCTAAAAGGATATATAACCATAGTGCCATCATTTTCATCTCTACAACTACTCATAATAATTTCTTAATATTATATTGCTTATCAACATTTAACTATCTCCATTATCTTATCTCCATTATCTTGTATATGTTGTATTTTACTGTTTGTTAAAATTGGAATCCAAATTTTACCTTTGGGTAATCTGTCTTTTTAAGTTCTACCTTTCTTTTTTCCTTCTACAGTTTATTTATTGAAAATAAGTTTTTTGTTTTTTCATATTTTGAACTTTTCCAGTTGCAGTTCTGTGATGTCATTCAACATGCTCCTGCATCCCCCATTTTTCCTGTAAACCAATAGTTAGATCTAGAGGTTTGACTAGATTATTCAACCAGGTTAGTTTGGGGACAGTAGGGATGGTTTTTTTTGCCAGCTCTTTCATAAGTGGTATGTGCTTATTGCATCTTATCATAAGACATACAATTCTAGTTGTCTTACTATTATTATATTAAGATTCATCAGTGTGTTTGTAGGTCATCAGTGCCTCCATTAGGAAGTTTGCTCCTTAGCTTGTCACCTAATGATTTTAGCAGCCATTTAAATTATTATCTAAATGCATCATTCGTCAGGGGTAGCAAAGTAATGACACTGTGCATCTATCATTTCTTCTGCATTTATTAGCTGGACTTTGTCTAAAAAGAACTTTCCTATGTCAGCTGTTTAGTTACCCGATGTACAGTTCATACAGGAAAGACAGGATGCTTGCCTGAATCTTTGTCTCTGCTAATTTTCTGATGAGTTGGTTTAGCTTCTCAGACTGTGAACAAGAGATTTAAAAGGATTGAGATAAAACTTCTTAATGTGATTTGGCTTGAAGTGAAGTGAAGTTGCTCAGTCGTGTCCAACTCTTTGTGACCCCATGGACTGTAGCCTACGAGGCTCCTCCATCCATGGGATTTTCCAGGCAAGAGTACTAGAGTGGGTTGCCATTTCCTTCTCCAGGAGATCTTCCCAACCCAGGGGTCAAACCTGGGTTGCATTGCAGGCAGATGCTTTACTGTTTGAGCTACCAAGGAAGCTGTGATTTGGTTTAGTGCAGTGCTAATTATAGCCCTCATGTTAACCAGTAGTTTGGTAATACTTACTGGTTGATTTTTATTGATCAATTTTCAACGAGGTGCTCTTGGATCATATAATAAGTTGGATAGGGACTTCCCCTGGCAGTCCAGTGGTTAAGACTCTGCACTTCCACAGCAGGGAACGTGGATTCTATGCCTGGAGGGGGAACTAAGATCCTGCATGCCACATGGTGTGGCCTAAATAAATAAATAAATGAAAGAAGTTGGATAATTAGAGAGGTACCTCATCATGTTTGTGAGGGTGTGTCTTTATATACATGTGTAAATATTTAAGATATATCTTAAAATTTTACCTATAAGAATTTACCTGATTCATATTGTTGATTCCTGTGCTTCCTTATAGACTTTGAGTGTATCTTGGATAAAAGGAGAAACCCTCTTCCTTATGGAAGCCATAATACAACTTTGGAAAAACTGCCAAAAATACACTTGGAATCAAATACTCAAATACCTGGATCAAGACTGCCACCAGGAGCTGAAAAGTAACTTTCTTTTAGCTTCAGATTTTATTATCTAAATGTTAAATTGGACACAATTTAATGAGTTCAACTATCAAGGATTGTTTATAGTAGAATATACTCCTCATATATGTCACAAATTCTACCTACATACCTTTGCTTTTGTTGTGCTTTCTGCCTGAATCTCCATCCTTCATGTCCAAAGCTGCTGCTGCTGCTGCTAAGTCACTTCAGTCGTGTCCGACTCTGTGCGACCCCACAGACGGCAGCCCACCAGGCTCCCCCATCCCTGGGATTCTCCAGGCAAGAACACTGGAGTGGGTGGCCATTTCCTTCTCCAATGCATGAAAGTGGAAAGTGAAAGTGAAGTCGCTCAGTCCTGTCCTACTCTTAGGGACCCCATGGACTGCAGCCTACAAGGCTCCTCCATCCATGGGATTTTCCAGGCAAGAGTACTGGAGTGGGATGCCATTGCCTTCTCCGGTCCAAAGCTGAGCAGTCTCTAAAGCACTAACCTTCCCACTGTCCTCACTGGAAATAAATAGTATCTTCTTCTTTGGACCTCCCATGCCTCTATACTTTTCTGAAAACCACACAGCTGCTTTGTACACTGAATTACAGTTATGTGCTGTATATCTTATGTTCTTTGTTTGACTATTTGTTGTTATTCAGTTACTCAGTTGTGTCTAACTCTTTGCAACCCCATGGACTGCAGCATGGCAGGCTTCCCTTTCCTACACTATCTCCTGGAGTTTGCTCAAATTCATGTCCATTGAGTCGATGATACCATCCAACCATCTGTCTCATCCTCTGTCACCCTCTTCTCCTCCTGCCCTCAATCTTTCCCTGTATCAGGGTCTTTTCCAGTGGGTCAGCTCTTCACATCAAGTGGCCAAAATACTGGGGCTTCAGCTTCAGCATCAGTCCTTCCAGTGAATATTCAGGACTGATCTCCTTTAGGATGGACTGGTTGGATCTCCTTGCAGTTCAAAGGACTCTCAAGAGTCTTCTTCAGCACCACAGATCAAAAGCATCAATTCTTCAGCACTTAGCCTTCTTTATGGTCCAACTCTCACATCTGTACATGACTGCTGGAAAGATCATAGCTTTGACTAGATGGACTTTTGTCAGCGAAGTGATGTCTCTGCTTTTTAATACATTTGACTATAAGCTGTGTCTTTTTATGTCTCTCACAGTACCTTACATATGGTAGGTGAATAATAAATATATGCAGGACAGAGAAACACAGATGAAAGCATGTAGATACTATAATTTGGTTTAATCTAATGAACAGGATTACCTGTCATTGATAGCACCCCACTCCAGTACTCTTGCCTGGAAAATCCCATGGATGGAGGAGCCTGGTAGGCTGCAGTCCATGGGGTCTTGAAGTCGGACACGACTAAGCGACTTCACTTTCACTTTTCACTTTAATGCATTGGAGAAGGAAATGGCAACCCACTCCAGTGTTCTTGCCTGGAGAATCCCAGAGATGGCGGAGCCTGGTGGGCTGCCATCTATGGGGTCGCACAGAGTCGGACACGACTGAAGCGACTTAGCAGCAGCAGCAGCAGCAGCATACTCAGTTGGCTTATTTAGTTTATAAGGATACACCTTGTTTCTGAAATGTTTGTAATTACTCAGTTTCTCACTTTAATTTCAGAAGTAAATATTTATTTTTCTTATATAGGATCGCTTTGGAATTTTTGGATTCAAGAGCATTTTGTAGAAACATCCCTCATTTAAAAGGAAAATCTGCTATGAAAAAACGACATTTGGAAATTTTGGGCTATCATGTGATTCAGGTATGAAATACTTATATAATTCAGCCTCTAAAAACCCCAGAGACTTTGGTTTTACATGTATCCTCTTTTAAGGTGAAAGTTATAGATTTACCTTTTTTTTAATATTAAGAAAAGCTATATTAAAATATCTCTGAAATAGAATACTCTCCATTTTTTTTTTGAAGAATAGCAAATAAAAATCAGTTTTTAAATTGTCTCTAGACAATCTCTTGATTTTTATATTTATCTTACAATGAAGAGAGGCTCTATGGAGATGGATGGAGTTATAAGAGAAAAAGGCTAGTGTATAAATATAGGACAGTCACATAGGAAAAAGCGTCCATTCTTGCTATTGTAGGAACTAGGAGCATGAAAGCTTTGAGGCAGAAAAGGGTCTTCCAGCTGTTGTCATGAAGGACAACCTTCCAAAAAGTGTTCAAAGGCTATGCTTATGTAAACTAATGTCTTAGGGCCTTACAGCTCTTTTCAGTATTCTTAGAAGCCTTCGCTGATCTTTTTTGTTGTTGCTTTCGAGCTTTCGTTTAGACTACGTTACTTCTTTTACAGATCCCTCATTTCGAATGGAACTCCATGGCACTGTCAACAAGGGATGCTCGGATGGACTATCTGAGAGAACGGATATTTGGAGAAGGCAAATCATGATTGTAGCTTTTACTGAAAATTAGTTGTTATCATGTTGTGTCACATTTGGAGTTAATTTAATTAAGTGGCTTGACTCAATTAAAAAGTAATAATGTAGAACTGACTGATTTCTAGGTCAATTGAATATTAAAATTAACAGACATTTTACAATTGAGTATTTTCTCTACTGTCTAGTTTGGAAACTTTAAAATTCTTAATATAAAAGACATGTAGCTTTTAGGAAACTTAAATAGTTCACTGTTCATTCCTTGAGTGCATACTATGTGCCAAGAACTATTTTATTTTTTATTTTAATTATTTTTTGGTCCAAGAACTATTTTAGATACTGGGTATACTGGAGTTAGTACAGTATACCTTTCATGGGTTGAGTTAAACATAATAAATTAATATAGTTCATTATATCAATATCTTAGATGATATTGAAAACTGTAGAGAAAAATTTGAACCTTGGTTGGGGAGTGATAGGAATATTGTGGGTGGGTATAATTTACATAGGGTAATCTGGGAAAGACTCACTGAGGTGATAATGAGTCAAGACACAAGGAATTATCTGGGAGTGGAGAACTCTAGGCAGAAGGACCAGTAAGTGCAAGTATTCCTGGCATGTTTGAAAATAACAAGGAATCTACCGTGGCTGGAGCACAAGTGGGAGGTGGAGGTTAGAAGTATATGAAAGGGTGAGATTGATAACAGTGTCAAATATATACTACTTCCTGGCTACCCTGAGATAAGAGGTCATTGGAGAGTTCCTAGTAAAGAAATAAAAACTCGTATTTTCACTGGATCACTTTTGCTACTCTGTTTAGCTGATGAGAAAAAAAACTGCAGTGGGGCAACTGTATAAGCAGGGAAATCCATTAAAAGGTGATTGCAGTAATCCAGACAAGAAGTGACTTGAAGAGAGTAGTAGCAGTGGAGGTAACGAGAAATTGTCAGTTTTTTAATGTATTTTGAGGGCACAAGCAACATCACTAGCTCACTGATTGGATAATGAGGTATGAGAGAAAGGAGTCAAAGATAATTCTAAGTTCTTGTCCTGAGCAACTAAAAGCATGCCATTGCCATTGACTGAGATTGGAAGTCTATGAAAAGAGGAAGGAGGGGGTGGGTAGGAGAAGATCATGGGTTTGGTTTTAAACATACAGAGTTTGTGATACCTTTTAAACATCTAAGAGGAGATATCAAGCAGGCAATTCAATAAATGAATTTGGAGGTCATGGGAGTGGTCCAGGCCTTAGTTATAAATTTGTAAGGGACAGCAGTTTTGAATGTGATGAGAGATGATGGAGTCGCTAAAATGTGATTAGAAGAGAGTGTGAATAGAGGAGAGGTCTGAGGATTGAAGTCCTGACTCCCCAACATGAAGTCAAGAAGAGAAAGAGCCAGATGCTGCTGATGGTTCAGGTAAGATGAGGACTGGGCAGTGTCTATTAAATTTAGTAACATGCAAATCATTGTTAGCCTTGAAAAGAGTAGATTTGGTGACGTGGCGGCTATGAAAGCTTGACTGCTTCAAGAAAAAGTGGGAGGAGATAGTTTTCTTACAAATGGAAGCAAAGAAAGGGAGTCATAGCTAAGGTGAAAGTAGACCCATCTTAAAAACTTTTATTTCATTTATTTAAGAACTTTTTATTTATTTATTTTGGGGTCTTCATTGCTGTGAGAGCTTTTCTCTAGTTGCGGTGAGCAGGGGAATACTCTCTAGTTGCAATGCCTGGGCTTCTTATTGCTGTGGCTCCTCTTGTTGTGGAGCACTAGGGCTCCAGGGCACGCAGGCTTCAGTAGTTCTGGCGTACAGGCTTAGTTGCTCTGTGGCATGTGGGATCTTCCCAAACCAGGGATTGAACCTGTGTCTCCTGCAGTGGTGGGTGGATTCTTTACCACTGAGCCACCAGGAGGCCCCCAAAGTAGGCCAATCTTGACCTGGTCTGATCCCATACATTTTGAAGGAATAATGATTTTCTGTCTTATATTTATTTCTTTTTTTTAAATTATTTTTTTATTTTTTTTATATTTATTTCATAACACAGTTACTAAGAGCCTACTGTGTGATAAACTCCCTAACCCTTATTCCAAATATGTGTGCTTAGCAGAAAGCCATATTGTAACTACCCACAGGCTACTTGGTGGGGGTGCAAGTCATTGGCCATCTGAAACTTCATCTTTCAACTCTGTGACCCTCTAAATTCATTCTGTCCCAAAACAAGTTGTTAGCCAGAGTGCCTTGAATCTTAAGCATAGCTTTAGAACATGTGACCTGCGCGTGTTTTGGTCCATTGATATTTAATTTAGGCTTAGTTGAAGTACTTGTTTAAAATATCCAATTACTGTGCATGATTTGAGCTCCAAAATGTGAACTTCACAGGACCTTCTTTGAAAAACAGAATCAGAATTGGAAGCAAATGAAAAATGTCTCCTTGTAACCCATCTCCCTCATTTTGAATTTCCTCATGATGTTCATTTGTGTTTGCTGAAATCCTGTTCTAAGTGCTTGTTATCCACATTCATGAGTGTGTCTTATTTCCCAAGCAAATGATTACAGGAACTAAACCCCCAAGTAGGTTGAAATATCTTACTGTCCAACTTTTAGAATTAAATGATTAAGCTGATGAGGGTTATAAGTGGTTTCCTTTGGATATAAATTAAAACCCAGTTTTTGTATAATTAATATATTCATACATGGAAATCTTGATTAAATGACCCTTAAGGTACCTTTTACTTACTGTTACACATAATCTGACTTTTCGTGTACATCTCTTACTTCCCTTTCCCTAGGCTGCCTGATGCAAATGGTTTTATGTCCTTATATTTCTGTTTGATGATTTTTCTATCTAAATAACTTTGGTTGTTATAAATAAAAGTGTCCCTTTTTTTTTGATTGAGATATATATTCCATAAAATCCAACTTTTTAAAGTATATAGTCAGTTTTTAGTGTACTCAGAAGATTATGCCAACACCACTACCTAATTCTAGAACAGTTATTTATTCTAGAACATCATCCCAAAGCATTGTTTTTACAACTTAATCTCATGTCTACATAGATCAGCACTCTCCCCCACAAAGTAACCACTATCATGCTTTTATAGTAGACTTCCCCTTAGTAATTCTATCAGCACCAGTCATGTTCTTATAGTAAAGACTTTTCATGTTCTTATAGTAAAGACTTCCCTTAGTAATTCTATCAGCACCAGTCATGTTCTTAAAGACTTCCCTTAGTAATTCTATCAGCACCAGTCATGTTCTTATAGTAAAGACTTCCCTTAGTAATTCTATCAGCACCATCCTGTTCTTATAGTAAAGACTTCCCCTTAATAATTCTGTCACCCAAGTTTGCATCTCTAGACATCATAATTCCCTACCCCTACCTTATTTTTCTCTACCTAATCTTTAAAAACATTCTTTTTTTGCATTTTAATTTTTTTGACCACACCATGTAGCATTCAGGAAGATCCTCAACCATGGATCAAACCCCAGACTCCTGCATTGGAAGTGCAGAGTCCTAACCACTGGACTGCCAGGGAAGTCCCTCCTACCCCTGCTTCTAAGTCTGTCTTAATCTATTAGCATCTCTCCTTCTTAACAATTTATCTGCTAAATAACCTGTAATTTCCCACCTTTGGGATTTGCTGATTGTATACTCAGGGTGCAGTTCAATATAGAAAAGTACTCAAGATTATACTTCAGAGATCCATAGTAAGACTGAATTTTATTGAATGTTTCCATATTTATGATGCAGAAAATAAAGCTATAGCTTTATTTTATGAATATGAACATTCATATTTTTATGCAGTTGCTTAACAAGTAATAATGGAATACTCCAAGTCAGTTCCAAGTCAGACCTCTCAGAAAATAACACATGTAAGGCTAGAAGTCAAACATGTCTGTGAAAGCACATGAGACCCATAAGCGATGATTAGTTCATGACTTGCAGACAGTAGAATGTAATGGTTTGGGACAGACTGAGATGTCATCTTACTGTGTATGCTAAGAACGAACAACTTGAATGTAGGGTTTTACATCCCAGAAAATAGAATAATAGTCATCCTTCTTTCTATCAGAAATTTGCAAATAGGTAGCTCTTTAAAGTATAGATAAAACTCAAAGCAATGAATACACACCTTTCTCCATATGACCCGCTGGCCCCAAATTCTGCCCCAGCAGTTAAGGAATCAATCCTTTGCCTAAGATTGCCTCCCAACCCTTCTACTACAGATACTGCAGTTAAGGACTTGAAGACTGTGATTTACTGGTTTTAAATTTAAAATTCAAATGAAATCCATTTATTCCATTTCCAAAGTTTTCTCACAGCATATACTCTTTAATATATTGCACAGGGTTCTTATTATATCTTGAAGCATGAAGAAAGGTTTTTGCTATTAAAAAAAATTTTTTTTAATGTAAATGTACATATTTCATTCTCCAGTTTCATTTGTAATAGAAAAAGGAGTGTAAAGGCACTTTAACAATGCAAATGAAAGGATTAATAAACTCAAATTTAGGAAGCTCCTTTATAATTGATTGAGACAGATTAACAAGAGAAATAATCTGTTCAATTTAATATTTATTATTTTTTTAAGCTCTGATTGTTACATTGAAGATTCAATAACTTTGAGGTTTTGATGCCCACTGCTAATCTCTTGGACAATAACACAGTAATTTCTACATGGAATCTCTGTATAGGCTTTTTAAAAACAATAAATTAAGGCCCTATTATCCAAACAGACCACCTCCCTATCTATTATGTTTTTCACCTTCTTATTTATAGCTTAGACAGTTTGAAGAGATTTAACCGTGTTGCTAGGCAACTAGCTCCTGAAGCATAACGTATTTCCTTCAGCATCCCAGCCCATTCTTTTTTATCGTCTTCATACCTGACGGAGAAAAAGAACGTAATAAGTTGTTTTAAAGTAGACAGTTCTATAGATCTCCTGGTATTAAATATTTCTCTGAGAAAACCCTATCTGATCTTACCCAGAGGAGGATGCACCTGACTCACAGACTAACACTTGAATTCCTCCAAAAATGTGCACTCTCTGAGCATATACCCAGATTATTGCCATGGTATTTAATCTGGATGCTTAGGCAGTTAAACCTTCTCTGGGAATCAAAGACTGTCCAGTGATGATGAGTAAAAGCAATTAATCCTTCACCTTTGGACTGCTAAAGATGGCTGGTCCCCATGAATCAAGGTTAGCAAAGGGTAAGAACTGGGAAGAGCAGAAACAATTAAGTCACCTTGATTCTGATTTCAACCGAACCCATACACCAGTGTGATGCGTGGCACTGGACACTAGGGGTCACTCTAAGAAACCATTGTTCTTCCCCTTTTCTGTCCTGTGTGTGTGCTGCTCTTAGACTTTCACTTGACCTTAGGTAAGAACTGGTCACCCTCTCTGAATATTCATGAAGACACAGACAGCTTGAGTCCCTTTGAGACCTGTGTGCTTTTCCTTTCCTGGTACCTGAATTGCCATCTCTGCATGAGAAATTCCACAACACTGCCTTCTCTCTGAAGCCTTTCTCGCCTTCATGAAGCAGAGTTTGGTTTGTCTTTCATTTCTCATGGTATTCTTCGTATGGTATCCATTGATGGTAACAATTATCATCCTATTTTAATGTTTTTATATTTATGTCCTCAACAAGCTCAAAGTTACATGTATTTTATTCACTTTAGTATCTTCCCTTCTCCAGAAGCTATCAATACTTGCTTGGCACATAGGAAATACCCCCAAATCATTCTATGATGAGTGAATGAGATTCAAAATAATTTAAAAATTAGCTGATGCCTATGTTAGAGTTGAGAATCACTGCCTATTCTTGTTTTCCAAGCAAGAATTATTATCCCTGTTTTTCAAAAACCCTAACCTTTCCAGCCTTCCATTATTTCATCACGATGGTGTGATCACTGACCTAGAGCCAGACATCCTGGAATGTGAAGTCAAGTGGGCCTTAGAAAGCATCACTACGAACAAAGCTAGTGGAGGTGATGGAATTCCAGTTGAGCTATTCCAAATCCTGAAAGATGATGCTGTGAAAGTGCTGCACTCAATATGCCAGCAAATTTGGAAAACTCAGCAGTGACCACAGGACTGGAAAATGTCAGTTTTCATTCCAATCCCAAAGAAAGGCAATGCCAAAGAATGCTCAAACTACCGCACAATTGCACTCATCTCACACGCCAGTAAAGTAATGCTCAAAATTCTCCAAGCCAGGCTTCAGCAATATGTGAACCATGAACTTCCTGATGTTCAAGCTGGTTTTAGAAAAGGCAGAGGAACCAGAGATCAAATTGCCAACATCCGCTGGATCATAGAAAAAGCAAGAGAGTTCCAGAAAAACATCTATTTCTGCTTCATTGACTACGCCAAAGCCTTTGACTGTGTGGATCACAATAAACTGGAAAATTCTGAAAGAGATGGGAATACCAGACCACCTGATCTGCCTCTTGAGAAATTTGTATGCAGGTCAGGAAGCAACAGTTAGAACTGGACATGGAACAACAGACTGGTTCCAAGTAGGAAAAGGAGTTTGTCAAGGCTGTATATTGTCACCCTGTTTATTTAACTTCTATGCAGAGTACATCATGAGAAACGCTGGACTGGAAGAAACACAAACTGGAATCAAGACTGCCGGGAGAAATACCAATAACCTCAGACATGCAGATGATACCACCCTTATGGCAGAAAGTGAAGAGGAACTCAAAGGCCTCTTGATGAAAGTGAAAGTGGAGAGTGAAAAAGTTGGCTTAAAGCTCAACATTCAGAAAACGAAGATCATGGCATCCGGTCCCACCACTTCATGGGAAATAGATGGGGAAAGAGTGGAAACAGTGTCAGACTTTATTTTTCTGGGTTCCAAAATCACTGCGGATGGTGACTGCAGCCATGAAATTAAAAGACGCTTACTCCTTGGAAGGAAAGTTATGACCAACCTAGAGAGCATATTACTTTGCCAACAAAGGTTCGTCTAGTCAAGGCTATGGTTTTTCCTGTGATCATGTATGGATGTGAGAGTTGGACTGTGAAGAAGGCTGAGCGCCGAAGAATTGATGCTTTTGAAGTGTGGTGTTGGAGAAGACTCTTGAGAGTCCCTTGGACTGCAAGGAGATCCAACCAGTCCATTCTGAAGGGGATCAGCCCTGGGATTTCTTTGGAAGGAATGATGCTAAAGCTGAAACTCCAGTACTTTGGCCACCTCATGCGAAGAGGTGGCAATACTCTTTGGAAAAGACTCTGATGCTGGGAGGGATTGGGGGCAGGAGGAGAAGGGGACGACAGAGGATGAGATGGCTGGATGGCATCACTGACTCGATGGACGTGAGTTTGAGTGAACTCTGGGAGATGGTGCTGTACAGGGAGGCCTGGCGTGCTGTGATTCATGGGGTCGCAAAGAGTTGGACACGACTGAGCGACTGATCTGATCTGATCTGATCTGATTATTTCATCCTTTTTTCCTGCCGCTTCCAGTGTTTACCCATCTCACCCTTTTGCTGAGTCTTTCCTCCCTGGGGATCTCCAGTTTCTTTATCTTCTTCCCTCTTTTTTGAAGGGAAAGTGATAATAGTTAACTTCCTTTTATAGCCACTTTCTCTTGCCTTCTACACAGCTAGTTACTGTTATAATAACATAGGGAAATGATGTCTGATGTACAAAATAATTGTTTGGTTAAGCTGCCAGCCTTTGAGCCTTCCAGTTCACCAGCTGGGAATAAGGCATGTACTGGTTCAGGTATAGAACAAATATTATCCATTTTTCTCTCTTAGGCTCAGAGGTATGCCTCCGTTGATCACTCCTCCAAAGCTGTACTTATAAATTTAAATCTGCAAGCAAATCTAAAGCATAAATTTGGCAGTTTCTGGATGAGTATAGCCAAAGCTATGGTTTTTCCAGTAGTCATGTATGGACATGAGAGTTGGGCCATAAAGAAGGCTCAGTGCCAAAAAATTGATGCTTTCGAACTGTGGTGTTGGAGAAGACTCTTGAGAGTCCCTTGGACTGCAAGGTGATCAAACCAGTCAACCCTAAAGGAAATCAACCCTGAATATTCTTTGGAAGGACTGATGCTGAAGCTGAAGCTCCAATACTTTGACCACCTGATGCGAAGAGATGATTCATTTGAAAAGACCCTGATGTTGGGAAACTGCCAGGAGCCAGCATATTGCATACTGAGTGCATATTGCATATTGAGTGCAGCACTTTCCACAGCATCATCTTTCAGGATCTGGAATAGCTCAACTGGAATTCTATCACTGCCAGGAGCCAGCGTGAGGAGCTCCACCCATGACAAAGGTCATGAGGAAGGAGGCTCGGCATATGCAAAGGCGGGATCGAGCCCCAGGAGTCCCCGTGGAAATTCTCAAGCATCTACCCCCAGAACCAGAGTCTGCCTACTTTCTGCTTTGTGCTTTCACCTACACCTCTGACTTTACGGGGGGCTGTCCCCTACTACCTCTCTCTGAAAAAAGAGTTAGCTTACAGCTCCAGTTAATAATTCCTGGGTGTGACAGTGTTTCAACCTACAAACTCCTTTGGAAATCCTCTAGCCTGCCTGAATAGGTTTTTCCGGCCACAGGTGATCATTCAGAGCCTCCCAACTGTGAGAGGTGGGAGATGTTCTAAACTGTCTAAACACAGATTCCTTTGAGTAGTTAAAAGATTGATTAGAAATTGTATTGGTGAAGGGTTTTTCACTTATTGGGCCAATGTTTGCTGCTAAGTCTCCATACTCCTTACCTACTGTGTCCTTGGCAGTGTATTGGTTGATATAATGGGTGTATAGAAATGTAAGTAGTAACCTCAATGTTTGTAACCTTGGACCCTTGAGTTAATTCTTTTCTTGATTGAGCCCACCTCACTTTTGCCCTATAGGAATGCAGCTTTGTCCAATGCTTTTTGGAGGCTGGCGCCTGACTTTAGAATAATCACCTTTAGAGAAAAATAAGTTTCTTAAAATGTTAACAGGCCTCCTGGCCAGAAGATGATGTAAATCACCTGGACTTTGCATATGATAAGTTTGAAAGCCTGGCTTCGATTAGGAAACGGGAGGAGGAGAAAAGGATGGCAGAGGATGAGATGGTTAGTTAGAATAACCAACTCAATGGACATGAATTTGAGCAAACTCTGGAAGATAGTGATGGACAGGGAAGCCTGGAGTGCTGCAGTCCATGGAGTCACAAAGAGTTGGATGCGACTTAGAGACTGAACAACCACAAAATATGTCATGAACTCATGCTCACCTCAGGCAACTGAGATCTACCTCCTATAAACTTAGATCAACAAGCATTATACCTAGGCTGAAGACCACACATGGCGGGGACCTGACAGTGACCAGACATCTACATACTGTATGCCCTGCCTCAACTGTGTTACCATGTGACTCTCTATTATGATACAAGTTACACTTCTGCTCCTAAGACCTCTGGATACACTAGTCTCTATATGCTATTCACTGCATTAGAAACTATGGTAAAATACACACACCCCTTCTTTATAAATACATTTATTTTAAGTTTAACTGTAAAATAGTTCAATTGGGTAACAACTGTAAGTGTCATACTTGGGAGACCTGCCCAGCACCTATCTTAGAGGTCAAGTGGATTGGTACTTTTCACTTCTCTTTTAAAAAGCTTTTATAACTGAACACTCTGAAAATTGGAAACATTTTAAAATTAGATTCAAAATAGAATTAATGAATCATGGAAAACTCAAGAGGTTAAATGTTTCTTCAGAACCCTGTTCTCTTAGGAAATAAAGTACCCTGTGGGAGGAAGGTAAGTGGTTTGGAAGCCTTTACTCTACAGGATGCTTAGAGCATTCATTACACTTTTAAAACTGGAAGGGAGCGTAAATGATGAGTTGTTCAACTCTTAATTACTGATTAAGATATAGGCCCCAGTAAGTTCTTTCCCAAGCTCACAGCTAATTAGAAGCAGTACTTGATTAAGTAAGTGGCAATGTGAAAAAGTTCAATAGATTCAAAGAGTGTTTACCACCAAAAAGGTAGTGTATATTTTGGGAAAGTCGGGCTTCCTATGTACTTCAAAACTGTTTTGTCTTACTTGACTTAATATTTAGTTTGGAAAATTGGAGTGAAGAAAACTTACTTCCATATGTCATTGACTTCAGTGGGTGCAAATTCTTTAGATTCCAGCTGAATCATGGCAAAACCACCAATAGCATACAGGGATCCAGCCAAGCTGACCAAACTGATGGAACTTCTTTCTTGGGGAAATTCAGTCATTACTTCCCACCTGGGAATCATTGAAGATACAGTTAATGTAAAACTTAAAAAAATGCCAAATGTATTTACTGAATAACTATAAAAAATAATGAAAAATTTTGAGGAGCATAGGTACCCAAATTAGAAGATTAAATTTGCTACTGGAAAGTATCTAAATATCCCTTTATTTGAAAGATCAAACCAGATGAGATTTTAAGGCCGTCAATGTATCAATCCAAAAATACTTCACCTTCATCAGTTAGCACCTTTAGCAGTGGTTATCAAACTGTGTGCCATAAACAGTGGAGTAGTGGGGGGCAATTCTAGGGTTCCTTGGCCCTACTGTGTTGGGTTTCATTTGAATGCTAATACAAATTTTAAAAATCTTTGCGCTCTGTAGTGTCTCAAGAAATCTCCAGCCCTTTTTAATAAAGCATGTGAAAATGATAGTTTCGGGCTCCCCAAGTTACACTAGTGGTAAAGAATCCGCCTGCCAACGCAGGAGACACAAGAGACATAAGTTCTGTCCCTGGGTCAGGAAGAGTCCCTTGGAGGAGGAAATGGCAACCCGTTGCAGTATTCTTCCCTGGAAAATTCAATGGACAGAGGAGCGTGGTGAGCTACAGTCCATGGGGTCACAAAGAGTTGGACACGACTGAGCACATATGAGGACAGTTAACAAACTAGGGTTGGAAATTTTCTTTTTAATAATTTATCCTTCATCCTTTTAAATAAAGGATATATGGGAACTTTTTAATGTTAATGGCTGTATGAAATAGGACCACTGAAGATAAAAATCAATCAAATTAGTTGGAAGTATCAAGAGTCTAGAATGAGTTAGTCATTTTGGTAGCTCTCTTCCAGTACTCTGGCATTACAAGTGGACCTCATAGTTTTTCTCTAAATATATCATCTGTTTAACTATAAAAAATAATATACGTACATTGTAGAAAATCTGGAGAAACAAGTTATAGAAGAAAACAACTATCACCCATGATCCTATCCTTCAAATATAATCATAAGCAAAACTTTGCTATATTTGTCATTTAAAAATGCAAATAAATTTAAAAATATCCATCTATACATATGTACTGGAGAAGACAATGGCACCCCACTCCAGTACTCTTGTCTGGAAAATCCCATGGACGGAGGAACCTGGTAGTCTGCAGTCCTTGGGGTCACTAAGGGTTAGACACGACTGAGCGACTTCACTTTCACTTTTCACTTTCATGCATTGGAGAAGGAAATAGGAATCCACTCCAGTGTTCTTGCCTGAAGAATCCAGGGACAGAGGAGCCTGGTGGGCTGCCGTCTATGGGGTCACACAGAGTTGGACACGACTGAAGTGACTTAGCAGCAGCAGCATACATATGTACAAAACTAATAATATGGAGTACTTACAGTTTTGTGTGTTGCTGCATTAAAAACATGATTTTTAATGATCATAAAAATCCATTTCCATAAAACTTCCTTGTAATTTTCAGATTAACTAAAGTCTATTTTGAACTGTGGTGTAGGCAAAGACTCTTGAGAGTCCCTTGGACTGCAAGGAGATCCAACCAGTCCATCCTAAAGGAGATCAGTCCTGAGTATTCACTGGAAGGACTGATGATGACACTGAAACTCCAATACTTTGGCCACCTGGTATGAAGAGCTGACTTTTGAAAAGACCCTGATGCTGGGAAAGATTGAAGGTGTGGGGAGAAGGGGACGACAGAGGATGAGATGGTTGGATGGCATCACCGACTCAATGGACATGAGGTTGAGTAGACTGGGAGTTGGTGATGGATGGGGAGGCCTGGCATGCTGCAGTCCATATTGTCACAAAGAGTCAGACATGACTGAGTGACTGAACTGAAATGAACTGAACTGAACTAAAAGTCTATTTTGTAATCAGGCATACTTGGTTCCTTAAAAAAGTAATAATAATGTTCTAATTTTTTCTTTATTGCTAAACTAGGAACATAAAAACTATATACTCATCTAGATATATGAGCTCAAAAACTTGAAAAGGACTAATTCTATATAAAGAATATCTGTCCTATATCTTCACATTAACTTTAAGCCAATACAATCTTAAAAGTGAAAAAAAAGAGAAAATTATAAAGAACACAAAAGAATCAAACATCTGAAGCATTCATCCTTTACAAATATCACAAACTAAGTGGAGGTCTTTTAATATTTAAAGAAACTACACATTTCAAATCAAATAACCTTATAGAGAGATGTATATCCACTATTGTGTATATAATTATTCAGAAGTATTACCTTTGCAAGGCTAAATTCACAAAATTAACAAGTGAGGGCAAACTGATTACTCCAACATTAACTTGAGGGTCATGTATTCCAAATTACAGACACACATAATGCATTGAAATGGTGGGTGTTTCATACCTATAACACCGAAAGAAACAGAGAAAGACACTTCCTCTTCAGTCCTTGCCTCCCTGCCCTCCTCTCCCCTTGTCCAAATTAGAAATTGAAGCATACAGTGATTCATATTCCATAGTAAGAGATAACAGCTTACTTATTGGTGTTGAGGTCAAAAGCTTCAACTGAAGCTGAAAGACCGTCTTCAGTGACACCTCCAGCAATCACAATTTTGCCTTTATGGACTGCCACTCCAAACATGGAACGAGGGATTTTCATTGGAGCCAGATCTTTCCAATCTCCTTTTTTGGGGTTGTAGATAAACACTCTGTTTGTACATTTTCTGTAAACAAAACACAACAAAATGGTCCTTTAAGAATTTTCCTTTTTTGAAAGAAACAACTTGACTAATCACTTAGCCACAGTTCTCATTTGAAATATGAGATATAATGAGGATCAGAAAAATTCTTAATCTGAACATATGTCACCGAGCAAAGGACAATAATAAATATGAGAACCAAAACTATTTTATAACAATTATACTACTGGAAGGTAGCATTCTTTACTTTTGGCAATTGTCTAGAGGCCCAGGAAGCAGATTTTAATCCTATCTGCTACTAAGTTAAATGGAAAACATGAATAGAGTTAACAAAATTCATAAATTCTTTATTGTGCCTCTGTTACAAAAATGTTTATTCATTTCGTTATCTGAATATCCTAAGAATGAATCAGTTAACTTAAAAAATACTTAGGTGTGAATGTACCTATTTTCAATGTAACTATAATTTGATGATTCATTACATTTTAGTCTATCACTAATATACCAATGCATTTTAAGAAATCTGGGACTAAAGATTGGACAACTAGTCATCTGAGCTGATGAGTAATGAGAACAATTTTACATGCTAAATGCTACCAGAAAAACCTGGACTCATCTGAATTATCTTTCTGAGATTCTTATGATTCCATAATTTACTGATGGGAGTTTGAATTTCAAATAACAATTAACTGGATATATCTGGTTAAGCCAAAAAGCAACAAAACAAAACCTCAACTTTTTTTTTCACTAGTTTTATAAAAGATCAGATTTCTGGAGTAGAAACATTTCCTGTAATACATGACTATGAGTATTATCTTAAAACTCCATAAGAACATGATCCAAGATCATGTTCTTCAAATTCAGTGGCAAAAACTAGTATAATTCAGTGCTTGCTTTTAGATAATGACTCATTTCAAAGTTCTTGACTCTGGCATTTGTCAAGCAATGTTGTCTTAGTTAATCATATTCTCAAGATGAATATATTCTTACTGACAAGACCATATGCTTCTTACTGACATATCAATTTCCTAGTTACTAATACTACTTGAAGGAAACAATTTAAATTATTTGGCAGGGTCACTATGTTTCCAAAGTCAAAACACTGCTCAACACAGATTTTCCATTCCATTTACTGAGGAAAAATGCCCCAAATAAGATTTAGCACTGAGTGTGTTTATAATATGGCCTTCCTTTAAATGTTTATTTAATGGGAATATCTGGCATTAAGGAGGATATCAAGATTTCAGAATATGTTATCATTGAATATAGATTATATAAAAGCTCACTGCTTTTTAAAATCACATATTCTATAATATATGTCATTTTAATTGAATAATAACCATTAATTTTTAACTCCAGAATATAGAGTTCTTTAATTCTAGCACATTTCCATATTTTACTCTCCTTTCCTGCTTTGTCCTTAAATTCTTTCTTTTTTGCCACTTTATTTATTTTTTAATTAAAGGATAACTGCTTTACTGAATTTTGTTGTTTTCTGTCAAATACCAACAAGAATCAGCCATAGGTACACCTATGTCCCCTTCCTCCTAGACCTCCTTCCCATCTCCCTCCCCATCCCACCCTTCTAGATTGTCACAGAACCCCTGTTTGAGTTCCCTGAGTCATACAGCAAATTCTTGTTGACTATCTATTTTACATATGGTAATGTAAGTTTCCATGTTACTCTCTCCATACATCTCATGCTCTTCCTCCTCCCCTCCGCCCAACCCCCCCACCCCCACCCCCGCCGCCCTGCCCTGTGTCCACAGGTCTGTTCTTTATGTCTGTTTATCCATTGCTGCCCTGCAAAACCTAGAACCTATTATACAGAGTGAAGTAAGTCAGAAAGAGAAATATAAATATCATATTCTGATGCATATATATGGAATCTAGAAAGATGGTACTGATGAATTTATTTGCAGGGCAGCACAGGAAAAACAGACATAGAGAATAGTTCTTAAATTCTTTAATTCTGGCTTCCTTTCCAGGACTGGACAACTCTTAACCTAAGCAAGTGATACAAGCCAAATTAGGTGGCGTTTTCAGGGGCAGGAAATTTGTTATCATTATTGAAATCGAAAATCATCATTTTACCAAACAGGCTACTGGCTTAACAGACTTCTGGAACACTCTGAACTCACTTCTTCCATAAAATCTCTTTCCTAATTACCTATCCCTTGAGAAGTACCTAAAAATCAAGTTATATGAAGCTTCATCCTCTTTTTCTCCTAAAAGACTGGGTGCTACTGAGTATTCCAGGTATATTTCTTTTGTTTGATCAGTGTCTGTTTGTGACCAGTTGTTAAATATTTTGAATATCATCTGTCCAGGAATAAATATGTGAAACATTGCTGAGGAAAGAGCTGCCTGCTTTTCAGTCAAATGTTTTTCAGTTTCAAACTCAACTATCTAAATTCTCTCTTATGAATGTAAAGTACAAAATCCATGATTTTTTTATACACTATTGTTTTAGTAGCTATATTTTAAATGCTATATTAAAGATATATGCTTAATTTTTATCTATCAGTACTTACGGCTAAATCCATGAAAAGTCCACTGGTTTTAATGTAGTAAAATATAATTTTAAATTAGCCAAATAAAAGACTTGATTATGCTCCTAAACGCTGCTTTTCCATTGTAAGAATGCTTATGATGGAGCTATTATGCTCATTCCTAGCAATATATTGGGCATATACAAACTGACTTCAGCAGTTTAATAATTTTATACAGTTTTCCTTCATAAGTCATTATTAATATCCTCCAATAACATTTCAAAATTTATTTTTAAATTTTATTTCAAAAATGTTATAGGGGAGAACCAAGTATCATTCCAGTATAAACAGAAAGGAACCCTTGTAATAAAAAATCACCTGGATATAAACCATAAGATTTTAGGATACTTACTTATCATCTGTCTTTCCTCCAAGACAATATATCATCCCCTTATGTGAAATCACACTATGGCCATAGACTTTGATAGGAAGCTTTTTAACTTCATTCCATTTGGCTGCCCTAAAATCAGAAGATGATAGGATTTATATGCTTTCAGTAAACTTCAGGTTCTAAAACTATGATTTTGTTATAGACACTCATATACCTGAATGCTTAGGAAATGAAAATATCATGCCAACTTACGCAGGATCATAGCATAATACTGTATCCAGAGAAGCCTCTGTTTGAAGGTCTTTGCCTGCAACTACGTAGATTTTGTCATCTATCTCTCCCAGACCGAAGAGACACCTAGCTGAAGGCAGAGGTGGGAGTCCAACCCACTCAGATGCTACATTATCAAGCTGAAAGAAAAAAATATAGGAGGAATTGTGAAGCTTGTTATAGGTGTACCAAAAAATATGCTATACTTTGTTGTTTAGAATTGATTGAGATAGTAGAAGATCTCATAAGTTTAAAACTATAACTCAGAAAGGATCATATTTTACCTTTGAATTACCAGGAAAAATGAGAAAATCCACACAGCCTACCAAAATAGCTAAAAATACTCAAACCTGGAGAACTTGGGAAAAGGAAAGCGAGAATAAAATAGTCGTCAGAGATTAGTTAGAACTGTGAGATTTCTTGTCAAACTTTCTTCCCACATTACCTTGTTCAGGTTTGAACAAGGAATCAATACTTCGAGGACATTGGGGAAATAGATTGCCGCCGTAGGGAGGGTCGTAGTGTGTGAGTGGCCCCCGCAAGCTTATTTAACATGCCCCAAGCTGGCGCCCAGGACAGCTGGACCTGTCGCTCAGTTCAGACAACTGGGACATTAGATATTATCTTTTTTTCTTTCCTTAAACATTTTTAAGTTCTCCATGCTTCACTTTATTACTTTAGATACAGGCAGGTGTTACAGCCTATAACCTCCCAGGTTTTGGTGGGAGTCATTTAAAATATTCTTTTCCTTCCCTCGCACTCTTTCTCTCTTTCTAATTTAAATTAGAAAGGAATTCTGCTTGTTTTTGCTATTGCCAATTCTGGGAGCCTAAGACAGCCTCCAAGAGCCCACGCTCTGGGATATGTGATTGATTCTAATATGGCTGGCATCAGCTTTAGGACTAACTATTGGTAATTTTAAGATTTTCCACTTTGCATTTTAGGACACCAAGACATAAGAAAGCTCCTTTCTGAGGGAGTGCAGTCAGAGATTTGTTGTTCTCTCTAGTGCTATTTCTATGTAGCATAAGAAAAAAGGAAAAAAAAAAAAAAACAACAGAATAACTGGTTACCAAGAACAGATGCAGATATTCAAGTCTGTGGTATATCCAGATGGTGATCACTAATGCATTCATTTTTTTTAAAAAGTCCTTTATCAAGAAACCAGTAGGTAGTATAGAAGCAAAAATAATGACAATTATCAACTTTTGGGGATTCCCTGGTGGCTCACTGGCAAAGAATCCATCTGCCAATGTAGGAGATGTGGGTTCAATTCCTGGTCAGGAAGATCCCTTGGAGAAGGAAATGGCAACCCACTCCAGTATTCTTGCCTGAGAAATCCCATGGACAGAGGAGCCTGGTGGGCTACAGTTCACGGGGCCACAAAGGAATCAGACATGACTGACTAAACAACAACAAAGGAACGCTTACTCTGTGACAGGCTTCATGCCAGGTGCTTTATACAGGTAATCTAATTTAGTCCTCTCGTTTGTTAGCTCTGATTTAGAGATGAGAAAACAGGCACAGAAAGGTTAAACAATTTGCTCAGGCTCACAGAGCTTTTAAGTGATACTTGATGCAAACTATATAAATTCATAGGTTTTCTTTTTTCTTTTTTTAAATGGGAGCAGCAGCCATCATAATCCCAAATCAGAGGGTTTACTGCCCACACTGCCCAGTGCCGTCTACCTTCCCATACTACCCCCGATAGGGCGCTTCCTACAGCAGACTGCCTGCCAGCTGTTTTTACAGATGAGCTGTCAAGCCATTTAACCTCTCTGGCTTCAGTTTTCTCATCCCTAAAATTAGAGTTTGAACTCAGAATACTTAAGATGTGGCGCTGTTCAAAGATTTGATGAAACTGTTAATTCTATGGGAAAAAACCCTCTCTTATCTAAGTAAAAAAAATTATCATAATCCAATTCTAGTATACAATCAAAGGTCATATGAATCCTGACTTAATACATTTTAAACAGAGATGACAACGCAGAAAATACAAAACCTGAAATTCTCACACACTTTCTTGTGAGTCATAATCCTCTTTCACAGGTGTTTTTATCCTGGCTCACTATTTTATCCTTGTCTCACTATTTGTGCCTTTTGAAGGAGCAAGGCATAGCAAATGATAGGGAGTTGACCTTTTTAACTTTGAGTAACTGTTTTTGTAGCTATAAGGAAAATCAAGCATGCTTCCAGAACCAGAAATGTGAGGTGATGTCAATAAAAGCAAGGGTAGCGATAGGATAGAAGGGACTAAAGATAAGGCTAGAAGTATTCTTTGGATCTGATTTCCAGGTTATTTGTATTTTGATGTCATTTTTACTTCCTAAATATATTATTGTCTTTTCAATTGAATTTACCCTTTCTGAAATTTATCTGAATTTAAAACTAGCCTTTAGGAAGTTTTCTGGCCCACATTCAAATACTTATTACAGCTTCTACTGTTATTTTTATATTTCATAGTTAACATCCTTTAATAGAATTTGGAAAATTAAGAAGCATGATTGACATGTATTATTACATTTTTTTGAGATTAGTAGAAGCTGGTTAAAGAGTGTGTTTTATAAATGCGCGGTATGTCACACAATTTGAAATCATTCAGTGACTGTGGTGTGACATTCTATACTTACTTATCTTTGCCCTTTCGAATTCAAGGCCCATAAACGACAGGCCATGAGTAGCCATGACCTAAACAAACCCTTTTGAACTATCTGTAAGCTACAAAGTACTGGTATTGGTATTAAAGATAAAGTCACTGATTCCTTCATAAACTGGTAAAGTATAATGTGTTGGTAACATGAAACTAAGTCCTTTCAAACTACAGAGAGTTTGTTTAGGAGGATCTCTCTTCTTGGAAACTTCTATGGTTTCATAAAAGATTAAGTTGCAATAATGTCTAAGTACAACTCTGATCCAAAGAAATTTGATCACTTACCACAAATAAAAATTTCTAAATACAATTAATCGATTCAAACTAGTGACGTTTGTATAGATAGTATTTCCTCAAAGGCAATCCAAAGCATGTAAAATACTTATACAAGTTCTTTTCACTTTCAATAAAATTGTATTTTAGGCAGTAAACCATAAATAAGAGATGAAATGCTACCTCTGAGAATTTCAAATCAAGCAAACTTGGAAAAAGGTAGAAAATCTGATCAATTAGAACTTTTTGTAAAGTGTAGAGTACTTTGATTTTTGGAAAAAACCTATTTTTCAGAAAGAGGATACAAGATTAAATTTTGTTTTTACTAAAATACTGGACTTCAAAGGATTACAGTCACAACTATCAACTATGAACATGACATTTTAGGTAAAAGAGCATAAAGAAAATCATGAGCCATCACTTGTACATGAATTAGAACCTCATTCTTCATGAAAATGTTTATTAAATATTAACAAGCAGTTAACTGATCTAGATATTTGTCAGTACTCTAATGAAAATGCAAGGGACTGGCATAGGACGTCAAGTATTGATGAATACAGTACAAGCAGCCTAAGTAGTTCACAATCAGCTAACTAGATGGTGACTAACATCCTTTCCTCTATGTCTCTGCATATGTGAGGACAGCCTTTCTTACCTGGAAGAAGTAGGACTGTAGGGGCTGATCTTTATTTTCTTCATCCACATACAGCCCTCCTACCACATACACCTGATTTTGTTGGGTAACGATGCTGGAATGATTTCTGGGGATCTGCTCAGCCAGCGCAGTAAGGTAGCATTCATTTTCCGTGGGATCGTAAGCCACAGCAGCTGTGTCATTAACCAAGAGGATGAGGTCCTTGACAAACATTCCATGCCTGGGAATATCATTCAGGTAACCAGGAAGCAAATCTTCATCACCAACATCACCGTTCACCTCACCAGCCCCAGCCTTCTCTGTGTTTTTGCTAGGTTCTGGGAGTTTGCCTGCAAAGGCATCTTTGAGAACTTTGATTTTTTTCTGGAGTTCTGGGTTGCTTTTAATTATATCATCTTTTTCAACATGATCTTTAAAATATTTTTCTGTCATAAGGCGAAAACGAATACAATCAAACACTTCGCTAAGGTTTTTAACCCTATTTTCTTTGTCTGTTCGCACCCATTTCATCACTGCCTCAAATACTGCTTCTTCCTTTTCTACATTTAGGCTGTCATTGGAAATGACTGAGATCAGCTCCTGCGGAGACAGCTGCATGAAGTCCTCTTCCTTACAAATCTGTACAAAGCGATCAGACACAAATTCACGGGCAGAGATGGCAAGTCTCGGGCAGTCAAGAAGAAGTCCTAATCTTAGAATAGCTAGACAGTTACCAGGAGCAAGTCTTTTCTGAAGATAAGAAACGCAGACAGTGAACACGGAGGGGATCTGAAAGCGGCTGGCCAATGCAAAAATATCTTGCACGTTTCCATCGTTGAGATCAATACTGGCAGAGTATAGGTACTTAATGATTAAATCCAGTACAGCAGGATCCACATTATCTAGTACTACCTCCTTTTTTTTCGCCTCATCAATTTCAGATAAAAAATACTCACGGAAGTAAGGACTACAAGCTGACAAAATCAATCTGTGGCAAGGAAGACTTTTGTCACCTGCTTTTAGGGTGCAATCGATGAATTTTTTCTCATCCAGGAGATCTTTTAGACCATCCTGAAGAAGGGTGGATTGGTAAAGCCGCAGTTCCTCTGCGAGTTCCCGCTGGGAATCCATTTTGTGAGCAACCTGGGTAAGGAAGGGGACACTAAGGCCTTAGCTCCTCACAGCACACAGGTCTAGCAGTAAAAAGGCAGATCAGTGTGCTCTGCCCAGCTCGAAGCCTTTGCAATTTAATCCCACCAGCTAAATATAGACACCAATGCTAACAACGGGAATGCAGGAGAGCTAGTTTGGAAGAAGAGTGGCTCTTGCAGCTGTCAGAGATTGAAAGGAACAACTGGAACTTTTAATCACTAAGGAAACAGCTAAGAAATGAGAGATTTAAATGAAGTGGAAAGCTTTAAAATACATAAAGCATTAGAAGATAGGCTAATAAATGATACCACAAGAAAATGTTCATTGAACTAACAGAAAACTGAATCATAAAAATGAGTCAGTCTGCTAAAACTGGTCTAGTGGCAAGCTACTTGGCTATCTGAACTAATGATGCAAAGGTCAAGAATATGAGGTGAGTTCATTTGAATACTCATAAGCAAGATCCTCTTTCCAGTAACTGTTATAAATGTTTATTTTCTACTTAAAACAGCAGGATATATAATATTCTTTGAGAAGTAGGAAACTTAAAGACTGCTACTTAGGTAGATTATTGTTTTGGAAAAAACCTTTAAAATAATAATACCCCCCCCCCACATCATGACTAAATTAAATGGAAAGAAACTGCTAACTTATAAGACATCCTAAGTTATCATTATTTTTAAGTGGAAAAACTACAATCAGTATTGAATTAAATTATATTATTATTCGTTCACACTTTGCCTTGCTCTGCAAAGGATTTGATGTGGCAAACAACAATAATAAAACCAGGAAAAAAAGTTAAAAGTTGACACTAGGGAGAGAAAAATCCCACAACATATACAGTATGATTAATAAAGATATTCTGTAGTTTTAAGTGTTGATCTTTCATTAAATAAAAATTTTAAAAATGGAACAGATGTAACCCTATCCGAACAATGTAATCAACAGAACTCAGCAAAATCACGACGAAGGGCTACATCCCTGGTATTATTTGAAAAACAGGCTTTATACATGGAAAAAAAAAAAAAAAAGAATATACAACTAGAATATAATTTAAGTTGTTGACTATAATAGAACGCACCATATTAAGTATTGGATGCAGAAGGCATGACTTGAAAAAAACTGATCCTTTGTTTATATACAAATAGCATCATATACTTCTTCATGAAATATTTTATTATAAAATTATGTTATCACATTATAAAAAACTCAGTCGGGCTTTAAATATACTGTACTTTCAAAGATTGGTATTCTTAAACATGCTCCAAAGAACATAAGCCTCCATAAACACAGGGATTTGGGGAGGTTTGTTTTGTTCAATGCTATAGCCACACGACCTCATGAGTGCTCCATAAACATTTGTTGAAGGAATGAATGAATGTCCTTAGATCAGGGAAATATGTATTTTTAAATTTCAAGGTCTCCATCCATGAGTAACTGTTTTTTCCTCTTATTTTACATCATGGTGAAGTCAATGGTACTGTCAGCTGCTAAAACAACAGCTGAGAGAAGAGTTCGTTGACTCTTTTTCCATTTATAGATGCCACTAAAGGTTTTAACACGTGAGAAAAAACTAACAGCTGCGTTCTTGTTTAAACAATAAATGACTCATTTCTCTCTACATGTAACACCTAATATTTGAAAAGATTAATGAGTCAGATGCAAGCACCATGATATTGACATTTGAGATTATTACTTACTAATCAGCAACTTTATAGTCTGTTTTGCTTGAAAAACTATTGAAATAATATTCCGAACTGCATTTTGTGATCTGTATACATTTTTCAAGCACACTTTCCCCCTAATATAGGTTATTATATCTCCATCCCTTAAAAACCCCTTCCTATTTAAATATAGAACCAATTAATAGCTTTTGTTTATTGATTTTTGTTAAACTCAGGTTGTGTATGTGTGTTGCTCAGTCGTGTCTGACTCTTTGCGACCCCACGAACCGTAACCCGCCGGGCTTCTTTGTCATGGAATTCTCCAGGCAAGAATACTGGAGTGGATTGCCATTCCCTTCTCCAGAGACACTCAGGTTAGCACTTGATTATTATGTGTCTATGGTTGTGCATACAGTTGCATTATCTTAAATGATTTTACACACTCAAGAGAAACAGGACTCCTTTGTTTAATTTTAATGTTTTGACAAAAGTTCCTTACAACGTTTCTTTATACTGAAGCAATAGCAAAAAAAAAAAAAAAAAGTGATGCCAGAGAAGTCACCAAATCTTACCTGACCAAGAAATCAGAAAATATTGAATTTTTGAACACTTCAAAGAAGTTTCAATGAATACAAAGAGAAAGTCAATAAATGAACTATTTATTTACAAACTATTTAAAGTTGTTTCCTTATAAATGTATTCTTGCCAAAATGATATTGAAATTATTTACAAAACAGTGCCCAAAACTTTACATAGGGAATTGATATCCTCCAAAGTTAGCTATAATTTTTGGTTTCTACATAAATGATTACCTAAAAAATGGTAAGCTTAAGGTTTGTAATTTATATTACAGTTGGCTTACATTTAGAACTATGTGATAAATATATTTAAACCAGAATTTTATAATTAAGAAAGCAGTATTTGATTACTCCATAAGAGTCTTATACTTTAAAATAATATTTTCAGAACATTTAATGGTGCTACATAAACTCTTTATTAAGCTCAATATAATACAGTCTTTTAATATCCACAGAATAATAATTTGTAAGTACTAGGTACAAAATAAACATATTTACAACAAACCAGGAAGATTTCGATTACAATTTCAAATAGAATTTTTTTAGAAGACTGGCAGTAAAATCTTAAAGGAGCTTTTCCTTAATCATTAGAAAACTCTCTTAAAAACTTTTTCTGTAAATGTAAAAACTATTCCATGCCTTATAGTAGGCGACTAGTATCTTTAATCTTGAGATATCTGTAAATAGAAATTCAGCTCAACTCAAGATCAATTCATTACTTCCCAAAGTCCCTGTAGGGTGAATCCATCCTTCAATTTCTCTATTGCAAGCCCCAGTTCTTCTGAAAACACAGGTTCACGATCTTGTTGCTTTTGGGGAGATAAGAGGATGAGATGGGAATAGAGAAGATGAGCAAGGAAGAGGAAAAAAACAAAAAATAGGTTTCACATAAATGTGTGAATACTGAACACTGGAATATAGAAAGTTTCTTCATACATTATAGGTAAAATATCCTTACCTTGTTGCCATCAGCAAAATAAGCCTATAAGACGAAGAAAATTATATTTCACATACTTGACACAATAGGTTAAGAGGTTAAGGAACAGGTAATTAACTTACAGAAAAATTCTGAAACTAACTGTATTTTATATTCTGTTACTGTGTTTCTAATGGTTTTCTCACCTATCTTTACAAAGCTGGTAGCAGAATTCACTTTTGTCAATATTAATGTCTTCAAGAGTTATGCTAAACTTAAGTGCTAAAACTGTGCTTTGTAATTGGTGAATAGCATTGTTAACTTGAAAGTGGATAAGAGAATGATTTAGCAGATATAAAATTTTACCCCTACTTTTGGTTTAAAAGAAGATGCTGGCAAAACAAAACAAAGCAATAAGGGCTTCAATGTGTCAGCAAATGCACACACACTGAGGTTGTAGTAGTTTATAATTAACTATCTTATACTTAGCTTAAAATTTTTCATTCCCAGAGCAGTATTCTAGTCAGATTCATAGACCACAGTACATAGAAAGCATTATTATTATTTTGGCTATTAATTAAATAATACAGATTTGCAAACAAGAAATTTTACTGTTCAAATAGAAATCCATTTTAAAATAATACACCTATAAAATTAAAAGGAGGGAGGTCTTTCTCATAAAGATTACTTACGGCAAGTGTAGATTTTAAATTAATTAACTATATTTAGCATATTCTATTATCTTAAAGTATGGAAAAAACTTTTCACATATCTGAAATCCTCCAAATAAGTTATGGTCTCAAATTATTTCCCAGTTTGGTAATTTAAAAGTATTTTCTCACACAAAAAATTCCCTACCTTGGAAAAAAAAATTCTCCAACTCATGTTTAAAACACTCTAGCTTTATGATATTTTATACACTGAGACCATTATTTAATTGAACATGACTCAGATTAAAAAAAAAAAAAATTTAGTGATGCTCCTGTTCATAATGCTCACCACAAAAGCATCCGTGTGATCATCAGAGTCGATCTCTACATCGTCTTGAATTTGTTTTACGGTCAGAGCTTCAAGGGGCTGCGGCTGAAAATCAGTAGATGTTAAAAAGAATCAGTAGATGTTAAACTGCATCAATAAGACCATATTAAACAAATAAATAATTTTAGTAGAATGTGCTATAAGAATTGTAAATATCTGTAAAAGGATATCACAATTACCAACTACTCAAGTCTTACAAAAATCACTGCATAATTTATATTCTATTAAAACTTATATGAATAATAAAATGAGTCAGTTAAATCTAAGCTTTTAAATCTGAAGTTAGTATCATCAAAAGAGTTAAAATGAAAAAGGTACACAAACTTGATATGATACTTAGAAATATTCATAAAGAAAAAAAAAAACTCTCATTGAGCTTTATCTGATTTTCTGATAGTTAAAATCTCTCTGGTAGTTTAAAAACCTAACTTGTATAATAGCATATTTTAAAATTTCCTCGAAGTAGTCATTGAATAGAATTTGTGAAAAAAGAAATTCGTGAAAAAAAAGAACTAAGATTTGTATGGAATATTCTAAAAGTAAAGCAAAATACATATAGTACTGATATCTATTAATTCATTTTTCAAATATTTGAATATCTTTAGTGTATGAGGTACTATGCTGGCTACCTCCTCTGTCCATGAGACTCTCCACGCAAGAATATTGGAGTGGGTTGCCATGCCCTCCTCCAGGGGATCTTCCCGACCCAAGGACTGAACCCACATCTTTTACATCTCCTGCATTGGCAGGCGGATTCTTTACCACTAGCACCACCTGGGAACCCCCACGCTGGTACTACCAAAAGTATAAAGTTTTCACCCTTACCACAGAAGGTGTGTAATATAGTTGGAGTGGAGTGAAGGATAAAATACAATTATAAAAAACTAAATATCAGGTTGAACTATAAGAAATTGCCACTTTAATTTAAAAAATGGTCAAATATTAATAATATCATATGGCAACCTACAGAAAATAGCTGTAACAAATGCAGTATCTATTGTAACAGGAGAGTTTGGCGACAGTACAACTTCTGGCTTGTGCATACCAGAAACTTTCATGAAGAAAAGGTTGGCATGTGACTGAGGGCTTTTAGGACAAGGATGATTTTCACAGATAGGATTAGGGGAAAGGGTATTCCTGGCAGAGGGGATCAGCATCAGCAAAGGTGAGAAACCACAGGATCGGGCTGAAGAGGAATAATACAATATGGTCAGAACATGAGAGTCCCACAAGGCAGAGGAGCTAAGCAGGGATATTGTACTGAACAATGCCGAGGAGTATCACTCACACTGTGGTTGTGCAGATAAGGTGGGGAAGGTAGCCTGGAGTCTACTGAAATTTTTAAATACCAGCTCAGACAATGTGGACTATTTATGGGTAATTTGTGGGGGAGAGTTGATGTAGGAGTGTACTGCTGACAAGAGATTGACCAGATTCCCTAGTCCGAGAACAGCTGGTATTTCAACCATGTTTAGAACTGTGTGACTGTGTATAAGTGAATTAACCTATCTAAGCCTCGGTCTCCTTAACTGTGAGATAGAGATTATAATAACGATGATGATACAGTTCATAGTGTTTTTGGCAGGATTAAATGAGATGAGGCATATAAAATTCTTAGACCAGTGAACAACAAAGAGTAGGCACTCAACACAGTCATTCAATCATGACTATTCATTAAGAGTCTATTATGTGCTACTTTTGATTGCTGGAGACAGAGTGGTTAAAGAAAATAGAAATCCCTGACTTCATGAACATTATTTATAATGGAGGAGACTGATTAGTGTTACCAAAAATAAAGCAAGCAAGCGAGAGAGCAAATAAACAAGCAAAATAAGGGATAAAAAAGTGACAGGGGTTGTTGTTGTAGATGGACAGTCAGGGAAGACCTCCCTCAACAGGTGTTTTGGAGAAAGGACTTACATGTAGTGATAAAGCGAGTTACTATGGCTAACTGTTATTACACACTGAGGGCCAAAGAAGGGGAAAAAAGGAGAAATGAAAGGTAGCAAGAGAATGGGCAGCAGTGTCTCCCAGGTGCTGGCCACTTTATGGACACAATCAATAACTCTGTGAAAGAGATTATTTTATAATGTGAAAACTGAGGTCAAATCTGCCTAGAATCACAAATAAATGGTGAAATTAGGATCGAAGTCAGAATTGTCAGGTTCCAAGGACCATGCTTGTTCTACAGCATTATTCTACAAGCAAAAGTAGCAAAGGAAACTGCAGTTTGAATGGAAAGAAAGGGATAGGAGCAGGGGAAAGGATGGTATAATTGGCTGAATGTTTAAATTGAGATAATGGGAAAAATAAAAAACAGTAAATCCCAGGGTTTTGAGCACATCTGACTTTGACAATAAGGTAGTAAATAACTAGATAAATTGGTAGGATTTTGATTTTGAGAAAAAATGACAAGATTTTAGGTATGCCAGGTTTGAGATACTCAACCATGTCCTACTGTACCTTACTGATTTGGAAAGTTATTGATTAAATTACTAAGATAAAATTATAAAGGAGAAATTCAATTCATTTTATTTGGAATGCTCATCTATGTGAAAATATTCAATAATACTTGGAACCATGATAGGCTGAGAGAGTATGCCAAGGTCAGAAAGATCTGGGAGTCATCTATGTAAGTACCAGCTGAAGAAACTGGAGGAGCAAGTGACATTGCTGAGGACTATACAGGGGAGGCAGAGCGAGAGGGAGAATGCTAAAAGCTGTGCAGGTTGGGAAGAAAGCAGAAAGGATGGTTAAGGAGACAAAATACCGAAGAGTGTATAATATTGTGTCAACAACCCAAAGGCAAACTTCAGTTGGAAGGGAAGGGGATATATATGGAATTTGACAGGGAGAGAAAAAAGCAGCACAACGAAGTTGAAGTCAGAGGGTACGAGTTAGTACTTAGCTGTCCAATCCAACTTTTTGATCTTCCCTGGCCACCTGCTGTAGTAGTCCAAGAGCAGGAGAAGAGACAGATAATATATGTGATATATGATATAGCTCGACATGCATAGTACTGTTTGGGACACTGATGAAAGAGTGGGTGGACACCAGCAATAGACCAGACAGTGAGGGCTTTAACAAAAGAACAGACAGCAAGGGAGCCTGTGACAGAGCATCCCTGGCAAGGCTACTTGCTGTCAGAGCCGATGGTGAGGAGTCTCTAATGGAGTGGCTGGGAGGACACCAGCGAACCACCAGATGATGAGGGGCCCATGTGCAGAGACTGAAGAGTAAAGCCAAAAGACAGCTGATGGACCTGGAGAGCAGTGACTGGGGCAGAAACTAGAAGTCATGAAGAAGACAAAGAGCAGACAGGCAAGCATGATATTCAAAGTATTTCATAACTGACTTGGAAGAGGCTCTGATAAATATGAACTGACACAGGCCATATTGATGGAGCAGTCTCCGGCAGTTGGTATATTGTGGGTCACTAGAGGAAGAAAATGGAGAAGGCAATGGCACCCCAATCCAGTACTCTTGTCTGGAAAATCCCATGGACAGAGGAGCCTGGTAGGCTGCAGACCATGGGGTCGTGAAGAGTCGGACACGACTGAGCGACTTCACTTTCACTTTTCCCTTTCATGCATTGGAGAAGGAAATGGCAACCCACTCCAGTGTTCTTGCCTGGAGAATCCCAGGGATGGGGGAGCCTGGTGGGCCGCCGTCTATGGGGTCGCACAGAGTCGGACACGACTGAAGCGACTTAGCAGCAGCAGAGAAAGAAAATAGTGTTTGTGAGGCCTGTAAGGTTTGACCAAATGTTAATGGGTGGCTAAAGTAGAATAAAAATAAAGTTGTCAGAGCGAGAGATTTAAGTCTCTCTACATCAGAAGAGCCTTGCATATGGGGACATCTTTGGATAGACTGCTACATAGATGGGCAGGAATGAATGGTGAAGCAGCCAGGGAGAAGACAGGTGGTAGGCACAACTAAGAGTCAGCCATACTGACTAAGCAGAGTCTGTCTATTCATCATTTTAAACATGGTTTAAAATTAAATTGTGCATAAAGCTAACTGAGGTTTATAGATTACATAAAGACAATTCAGCAAATTCTATACATCACACACTGAACAAAATACCTTTTCTTCCATCTCATAATCCACTCCAAATATAGGATTGGCAGAATAGACTTTGTGAAGTGAGTTGATCTCCTTAACTGATTCTTGTAGTTTTTCCACAGGATCTATTTTAAAGCCAAGAACATATCCTCCACTCTACAGGAAGAAATAATGAAAAAACAGAAAACAAGCCTGAGGAATCATATTTACAACATATGATAAATTATAGTTCTAACTGTTCTTATTTCAGAACACAATATGTAAGCTGATTTTTTTAATTAAATTTTTTATTATAAAAACTTCCAGCATACACAAAAACAGAAGAGTACAATAACTGTCCATGTAGCTATCATCCAGCTTCAAAAAGTAACAACATATGGCCAACTCTGTTCCATCTTTAACTTTCCCATCCCCCAAATCTCCTCCCCTTACCCACTCAGAATTATTTTGAAGTATCCAGATATCACATAAATTCATCTGTAAATATAAAAGGTAATATTTCAAGATTAAAAAAATACACTACTGTAGATTATGAAGGTCAAGGGAATTAAGTTTTTCCTGAGCTTGACCTTGAAAATGAATAGACTATATATTAAAAGACAAAAGGGAATGGCATACCTGTTGTTGGAGAAAAAGTGTTAAAAAAATTAAGTACCCATATGGTGATGGTTGAGAGCAATTTGCTCTGGGGTGAGAGTATATGTTTTGGAGCTCAAATCCTGGTTTTACAACAAACTTACTAGCTGTGTGATGTTGGGAGATTCTAAGCTGTTTTTTTGTGTGTTTTTTTGGCTGTGCCACGAGGCTTGCAGGCTCTTAGTTCCCTGACCAGAGACTGAACCCAGGTCATGGCAGTATAAGAGTGCTGACTCTTAACCACCAAACTGCCAGGGAATTCCCATTTAAGCTTTAATTTTATAACCATAAAATGGTTATCATGTTGTTGTGAACATAGTAAACACTCAGTAAATGGCAGCTACCAATCTATAGGCCAGGGGAAAGGAGTAGACATTCCTGTTTAAATTTAGAATTCAGAAGAGAAACACCTCTTTCAAAAAATTTATAAGAATAAATTACGCCTGGCATAATGGGGCAGAGCAGTTTCTAACTAGATACAGTATAACCTGTGTTTGGTAGTATAAAATCTCAAATAGGGTGTGTGTATGTGTATACCTGTGCTGCTCAGTCTTGTGAATCAGTCAGACCTAGAAGCAAAAGCTAGCTCTACCACTTATTACTTATAAGACCACGGTCAAGCCTCCTAACTTCTCTGAGCCTCAGTCTCCTTGACTGTAAAATGGGGAAAAATAGTAACTGTATCATAGGGTTATATAAAGACTGAGATAATGTCATGACCATAGTAATAATTAATATGTCTGCCCAATAGAGAAACATAAGCAGGATTCTTTCCATGGGAACAATTAACCTCATGTTACAGCTAATATTCTTCTTGGATATAAACTGGTTACTATATAAATAAAACTAAAAATATAGACTGTCATACAGTTTTAAAAATCTATTAAAGATTAATAAAAATATAAAACATCTTACCTGCTGAGAGCTTTCTATGACAAGAGCTAAACCAAATTTTGAATCTCTAATCTTTACTGACCGCTAGATGTAAAATGAAAAAGAAAAAAAAGTTTGTTTTTATCTGACAGTAGTGACATTTTAACAGTAGTTTTCCAACTTTTACATAGTAACTACTTTTCATAGTTTGAAAAACAGAATTCTTCCTTTTACTTTATCCTCACACTCCCATGGAGATCAAGTAAATAAAAATTCTCATACTGGAAATAGGTAACAAATTTGTAAGGTAATACAAAGACAATGCCTCTGAAATATGCACAAAATTCTGACTTAAATGTTCCCTGCTTCAAGGAGTCCAAAACTTCTCTGAATATTTTAAACCAAAGACCAACAATCTTTTAGTTATGGAGAGCCAGTGTCTTAGGTGGTTCCTAAGGCTAGGTTAGTTTTTAAAAGTCACATGTGCCTTCTGTTTCTTACATCATAGATGGCTAAATTCTGAAAGAACCCCCATGCCATTTACTGAAGAAAAAAAAGAAAGTATGGGTATTCATCACTGGGCATCAAGGAAGCCTGGGATAGGTCAAATGGAATTAACTCAACTGGTAAGTGTGACATGAGGATGAAACTTGGCTAGCAGATGAGCAGTGACACCAGTGACCTGGAAGAAGGGTAGAGGGATAGAAGCATAATGACATGCAGGACCTGTAGAAAGTGACACAAAATGTACTCACTGGTACGGTTAGAGAGAACCATGGAGAATCTAACATTATGACCAGCAGACCAAAGACCCTAGAAGGATAGTGTTTGTGGTAGGTGATGGTGTATCATATACCCAGAAAGATGGGTATTGTAAGGTGAGAAAGAAAAAGAGAGAGACAGACAGACTAAATGGTAATTGTAATGAAAACCTCGCCTTCCATTTAGATTACTTCATACCCTGCCAGGAGTATACATAGTCCTGGTTAAGCATAGAACAGTGGCATCCTGGTTGTGAACAGCTAATCTAACCAGGTGACTGAGGTTGACAGAGGCTGTCAAGAAAGAAACTGGCAAGAAGATATGTATATATATATACATCTATAGGAGTGGAAAAATCATAGCTTTGACTAGATGGACCTTTGTTGGCAAAGTAACATCTCTGCTTTTTAATATGCTGTCTAGGTTGGTTATAGCATAAAGAAAGCTCAGCACTGAAGAATTGATGCTTTTGAACTGTGGGGCTGGAGAATACTCTTGAGAGTCTCTTGGACTGCAAGATCCAACCAGTTAATCCTAAAGGAAATCAGTCCTGAATATTCACTGGAAGGACTGATGCTGAAGCTGAAACTCCAATCCTTTGGCCAGCTAATGTGAAGAACTGACTCAATGGAAAAGACCCTGATGCTGGGAACGATTGAGGGCAGGAGGAGAAGGGGATGACAGAGGATGAGATGGTTGGATGCCATCACCAACTTGATGGACATGAGTTTGAGTAAGCTCCGGGAGTTGGTGATGGACAGGGAAGCCTGGCGTGCTGCGGTCCATGGGGTCGCAAAGGGTTGGACACGACTGAGCAATTGAACTGATAGGTGTGGAGTCAGGGCAATGGCTGAGGCATGGAGCTGAAGTTAGGAAATGATTGCCCCAGTGACAGACAAGCAGTATCAGATTGCAAGTTGTTTAGGCCAGGTTGAATTTATTCCAGAGTCCATATTTGGCAACTGTATTCTTAAAAAACAAAAAGTATACTACTTGAAGAACAGAAAGCACATGGTTGTTTACTACTCAGGAATTAATTTTTCAGCGTAATAGAGGCTGAGCAAGCTATAGCATATGTAAATACAATATAAAACAGCAATGAACAATACTAACATCAATTATATCAAATGCCTGTGTAGACTCTCACATTTTCCTAGCTATGATATAAATTCTTATGTTTCTTTAGATGACCAGAAATAATTTTCTTCCTGTCAGATTCTAGATTTTTTTGTTTAATGTATTGCTTTTCTCCACCAGACTGGAAGCTCCTTAAAGGCAGAAACTGCGTACTGGTTCATGACTTTCATTACTGAGCACAGGGTAAGTGCTCACTATTTGGCAAATGAATGATCAGATATTTTAAAGTAATTCACATACCAAACAACTTAGCAAAAGATAGGCTTGGGAATATTTTGCAAATAATTATCTTTCTCATAGGTCAAGAAATCTTTCTTAAAAATAAAACTTTCCAGGTATCTCATACATTGCATCTAATACTCAATAAACATTTATTAATGAAACTGTTTAGTCTTAAGACTACTTATATTCTACAATAAGGGTGACCATCATAGGATAACCTCACAAGATTTTGATTAACTATTTTTATGTTTCATCTAATTTGCACTAGGATCTGATGAGCAGTCTTTTAAATACATAAAATGAAATCCTTCAGCTTATTGGAGTTTACAATTTGTTTCACTGAATCACACACTTACCATTAAAGCAGTGCAAAGTGAAAAGAATCATTTTTATCTACTCCCAAAACAAACTGGTCTCAGATGTAATTAGTTCTTATTCTAAATTCTAACAGCTTTAATTTAATTTAAGCTAAAATCATTATCAATAAAAGTCATCTTGATTCCTTTCACCAAACCTGTGGTATGAATCCAACTTATACTACAGGCTGTATCTAAATACAATAAAAACACTTCATTCACAGAATCAATGAATCTATCCTGGCTTTAAAAGGTTTTGAGCAGAAAATAGCAAGCCATAAAGTATGTGAGTCAGTGAGCCATGCCAAAGAACAGTATATATTGGGTTGGCCAAAAAGGTTGTTCAAGTTTTTCCATAAGCTGCCCTGGAAAGTGCTTTGAATAAAATCTAAGAAAAATCACCTTAATCTGTGTGATAATTATTTAAAATTAAAAATTTACTGAGGTATACTTAATTTACAAGGTTGTGCCAATTTCAGATACACAGCAAAGTGAATCTGCCATACAAATACATATATCCACTCTTCTCCAGATTTCCTTCCCATACAGACCATTACAGAGTACTGAGTAGAGTTCTCTGTGCTATACAGTAGATCCTTATTTATTTTGTATACATTAGGGGCTTCCCTGATAGCTCAGCTGGTAAAAGAATCTGCCTGCAATGCAGGAGACCATGGTTCAATTTCTGGGTTGGGAAGATCCGCTGGAGAAGGAATAGGCTACTCACTCCAGTATTCTTGGGCTTCCTTTGTGACTCAGCCGGTAAAGAATCCACCTGCAATGTGGGGGACCTGGGTTCGATCCCTGGATTGGGAAAATCACCTGGAGCAGGGCAAAGCTACCCACTCCAGTATTCGGGCCTGGAGAATTTCATGACTATATAGTCAATGGGGTCACAGAACTGGACACGACTGAGCGACTTTCACTTCATTTCACTTCATATACATTAGTGTGTATATGTCAATCCCAATTTTCCAATTTATCCTTCCCCCTTACCTTCCAATAACCATAAGTTTATCCTCTGCATCTGTGCTATTTAAATTTTTAGAATCCAGTATGTGTGCATGCGTGCTCAGTTGCTAAGTCGTGTCCAACTCTCTTACAACCCTGTGGATTGTAGTATACTAGGCTCCTCTGTCCATGGGATTTTCCAGGCAAGAATATTGGAGTGAGTAGCCTTCTCCAGGGGATCTTCCCGACTCAGGGGTTGAACCTACGCCTCCTGCATTGGCAGGTGGATTCTTTACCACTGAACCACCTGGGAAGCCCAGACTCCAGTATATTTTTCTCGTAATGAAAAAAGAAATGTAAGCTGATAATGGTGCTGTTTCTCTTGATTGTAAATACAATTGGGTCTTTTCTGATGATCAACATTTAAAAAGTATGCTCTCAGCTAAACTGCTGTCACTTAAAAAGGGGAAGAAAGAACTCATCTAATCCCCAATGTCCTATTAACTGTTGAATAGAAATTATTTATTCTACATTAAAATAAGGTCATCGAAATACATGCACTTACAATTTGCAGATATGGTATACTGACATTAAAACTGTCATTCATATTTGCATGCCACACGATTCTCACATTGGTAATAAAAAAGGTTCCTAAATTTCCCTGTAAAGGAGAATGATGAGAGGGACATCAGTGATCATGTCTGGATACTTACTCTTTATTTTCTAAACATGAGAATAATTCTGATTATCATAGCAGCATAAAATACCAGAATTGAGCATTATATGGAGTTACTCAGATGTGGAGCTGTCTATATCCTATAACATATTTATCATAGTCCACAACTAGAATTTTTCAAGTGAGCAAAGTTTATTCACAATTTAATCTTATGATTCCATGTTTAGCAAGAGCTCTTCAAGCACAATGTTTTACCAAGGTGGTTATCAGTCGAAACTAGGCTGTAACACCCATGAAGGCTGGAAATTATTCTTAGTAAAAGACAATTTTTTTCTAGAAATTGATTTGTTTCTTGTTCCAACTATTAGTTGCTTATATGTTTCATCTAGAAATGGCAACCCACTCCAGTGTTCTTGCCTGGAGAATCCCAGGGATGGGGGAGTCTGGTGGGCTGCTGTCTATGGGGTCGCACAGAGTCGGATACGACTGAAGCAACTTAGCAGCAGCAGCAGCAGTTATAATTTCAAGAGGAAAAGTTACAATAATGGATGTAGGAGTCACCAAGTGAGTTAACATGTTTAATTCCATAAAGACTGGATTGAAAGGCTTCCATGACAGTCCACCCTATGACTCTCCTCAATTAGCCTAAGTTATCATGCTGTGGAGGGTAGTGCAGTAAGCGAGGAAGAGCGAGACTGTGGGATAAACTAGGTGTGGAAGTCACCTAAGTCTTTAGGGCCTAAGTTTTTCATCTGTAAGTGAATAATAAGAGACTGGACTAGATGATCCTCTAAGGTCCATTTAAGCTCTAAAGTTTACATAAAACAACTGTTGCTAAAAAGAGTATAAGAATATGAAAATCAGAGTATTATTTATATCAAGAGCTATAATGCTAATATTAAGAGTTAAATAAATATACAAACCCAATCAAAAATGGAAAAATGATTACCAAAGAAAGCACTGCCCCAAAAGGTTTGTTAGTTCTTTGCATGGTACCTGATCACTTGATAAATTCCATACTCCATTGATTTTATTATATACATTTTCTTGTGGTAATAATCTTAGTTGCTTATTTTGAATTAGAGCACTTCTCAATTTAAAATCACGATACATTTTAGAAGTTTCATATGCCCTAAAAAAAAGAATAAAAGATTAATTCAAACTGAAAATGTGGTTTTCTTAGATTATGTCTACTTATCTACAAAAATACACAGTTGTACATCACTCAAATAGCTATTAAGGTAAGTTAAAAAAATTGTTTTTGGTTGATAAGTTTTGGTGATTATAGTCTTTTTACTGTATTTGTCATTTCAGTGTAGTATTTACAAATTTTATCTCAGTAAGCTAAATTTGAGATGTCTAATATATACAGTATGGCACAAATGAGAAGAAGCAAATTTTTTCTTTAAGCTGAAAAACAATGCTTGTAAAAATAGACATGAATATTAATTTTTCTATTAAAAAGCTTCCCTCACTTCTCTGTTTTAGGTAAAAGCACAATTATTCTCTTAACATAAATAGGAATACAATTACTTTTCCACTGAAACCTGAATATTTATGCCCACATCTACCTATATACAGAAAATTAGAATGAATCTGTACCAACCAACTCCAAAAGGAACTCTAAGACAGAGTATGTATCTCTGTGTGTTTGCATAATAAATTCCTAGACTTTTTCTTTCTGTGTTTCCCTACTGATAAATAATAAAAACAGAAGAAAATTCTGATTAACTTTTAGTTAATTCTAATTTTAACTCCACAAAAATACAGGCTAATTTACCCTTTTATCAAAGCTAAAGTGTTTTCCTGGCCTGAACAACTTTAGATGTCACTTATATAAGTACTCTTGCCTAGAAAATCCCATGGACAGAGGAGCCTGGTGGGCTGCAGTCCATGCAGTCGCGAAGAGTCAGACACGACTGAGCGACTTCACTTTCACTTTTCACTTTCATGCACTGGAGAAGGAAATGGCAACCCACTCCAGTGTTCTTGCCTGGAGAATCCCAGGGATGGGGGAGCCTGGTAGGCTGTTGTCTCTGGGGTCGCACAGAGTCAGACACGACTGAAACGACTTAGCAGCAGCAGCAGCAGCATATGTTATAATATGTATTGTTAAACTAATGAGTTTTATTTTAATCTTCTAATATATGAATTATGAAAGAGCAGAATTTTAGCATTTGCCCATAAATCTTAATTTCCTTTAGGACTGTAATCATCAATATTTAACCAGTGGAAAAAATGGAAATTATTTATCTATAAATTGTTTCGGGGGAACACCCAACATTTTTATACTGTTAAGAAAAAGGAGCTTCCTGGCTCCCTTCATACTCCATTTCATATTACTTCTCTAAGTGAAATAAAGAGATATGAATCAGGTATGTGCTTAAGAGAACTAAAAAAAACATGCTTTCACACAAAAACTTGTATATGCATGTTCATAGAAGCATTATTCCTAATAGCTAAGAAGTGGAAACAACCCAAATGTCCATCAGCTAATGAGTGGATAAACAAAACATGTGTCCGTAGAATGGAATCTTATTCCGCTATAAAAAGGAGAATGTACTGATACATGACACAACATGCAGCATGTCTGAAGACATCACATAAGTGAAAGGAGTCAGACACAGAACGCCACTATGTTATGTGATTCCATTTACATGAAGTGCCCAGAATAGGCAAGTCCATAGAGACAGAAAGTAAACCAGTGGTTGCCAAGAGCCATAGGGAGGAGGGAATGGGGAGTGACTACTATGAGGGTTTCTTTTTGGGGCACTGAAAATATTCTGGAATTGAGTAGTGGTGAATATACTAACTTTACCAAATTGTAAACTTTAAAATGGTAAATTTCATGTTATGTGAATTATATCTCCAAGAAAATCAAACCATTATATAGATTAAAAATCATTAACAAAATTTAAAAAAATAACTAGGAAACTAATAAATCTGCAATACACATAACAGTAAAATTAAGAAATTTACAACAGAAAACTATATACATAGCCAAAGAGTATGAAAAATTTCAACATCACTTGTAATAAAAGGAATTCAAATTAAAACAACAGTATATATATATGTGTGTGTGTGAGTGTGTATATATATATGTATACATACTATATATCTGCATGTAAAAAAAAATCTTGTGTGTGTATACTTTTTTTCTGCTGGCCTGGCACGTAAGCCAAACTTTTAAGAAAACCACACTAATTAGGGCTGGTTTAAAAAAAAAAAGCTGAGGTAGTAAAGAAGAGAATAGCTAAACAAAAACCCAAAACTCTTTAGAGAAATCACCCAATCATGTCTTCTACTGTTAGAAAAATAATCTTAATTCCTTAATTGAATTATTCCACTTGGTTATCTACCAAGTTGAATGAATTCTCTGTTTCATTTTTTAAATATCTTGGTAGCTAATTTAACAGACTCTTCAGCAGTTTTATGTGTTTTATAAATAACTTCAAAGTGAAAGTCAAAGTTGCTCAGTCATGTCTGACTCTTTGCGATCCCATGGACTTTACAGTCCATGGAATTCTCCAGGCCAGAATATTAGAGTGGGTAACCTGTTCCCTTCTCCAGGGGACCTTCCCAACCCAGGGATTGAACCCAGGTCTCCCACATTGCAGGCAGATTCTTTACCAGCTGAGCTACCAGGAAATACCTTCAAAGTGTTTATTAAACAGTAATGCAACATGTTCTATATATCTTTGGGAAGTCTGCAACAGACCTTGGAGAAAGGCAGCACCACATGTCAAAATTTTATCCTCTAAACCTTTGTATCATAAAATTACCTTAAAAATATTCAATAATCTATCAAGTATTACCATACCTGTGTACTGCAATCAGAGAAGTATAAAGTCTAGGACTTCCAGGAACCAAATTCGTAAATATAAACTCAAAACGAGTACTGTTACATTTTGTTAGTACATAAAGAGCTTCAGTTTGGCCTCGTAATTTCTGTAAGGACAAATTTTAAGAGCAATTTTTCATTTACAGTGAAAACTAACATCAACCTCAGATATCTATTGTTTCCTCACTATATATATTTCAATAAGATTTTTCTGACTTACAGAATTAGCAGTCCTTGTTGTAATATTCAATATGCAGTTGTAACCAATAGCTAGAATTCAAAAGTAAAGAATTTAAAGAACATGATACAATGAACTAAGGGGAAAAAACATATATATACAGAACTCTAAGCTTAAAAAGTCAAATATATGGGGATGGAGGAGGAAGGAGGGTTCAGGATGGGGAACACATGTATACCTGTGGCGGATTCAATTTGATATATGGCAAAACCAATACAATATTGTAAAGTTAAAAAATAAAATAAAATAAAAAAAATCAAATATATATATAAAAACAACTTTAAAAATTTTTAAGAAATATCTACAAATTTAAGTTAAATATAAAGCTAATTCTGCCTCTTTTGAACAAACAAAAATAAAGTCTAGCTGGATAATCTACAATAGTTTAAAAAACAAGTGAAACAATTTAACACAATGAAACACTGCTAACACTAAACACAATTTAACACAATGTTTAAAAAACAAGTGAAACAATTTAACACACATTGTTAATACAATTAAACACAACTTAACACAATGTTTCATTTAACACAATGAAGGGTTGTAGTTTTTATTAAAATTTAGATCTCCCTTGAAACAGGTTATAGAAAATTTCAAAGTAAAGGAAAAAAAAAACCAAAAATCAATGTAAAAGCATTAATCTTATAAGCATCCAAGAGACAAAACGGATAGAAAAAACATTTCTTTTGCATTATCATGCAGTCTGTGGTTAGTCTAGGATTTCTTTAGTTTTTATCAATCAAAACTTCTCACATATTTCATGGTATAGCTTTTTTTTTCGTTTCAAGAGCCACTGTGCAAGCTGATGTGACAAATTACTTTTTCTTGCATGCTTTCTAACAAAGATACTTACAAAGATTGACTCTGGGTAATGCCAAAGAGTGCCAGACAATTCTTAAATTTGTTACTAAGAGTCTGCCTAAAAGCAAACAAACAGAACATCACGTTACCTTACCTAAGGACCCACTTTTGCAGTACCAAATGAGAAGGACATGAAACTTCTCGCCCAGCATCAACAGCAACACTCGTAGATGTTTTTCACACATTTATTAATTGAAAATACTGATTGAACATACAGATTCTAGGTAAGGTATACAATGTGTAATTTAGAATCCCAGAGAAACAAAATCCAACAGTTGACAGAAAAAATACAGGTATTCACTGCCAACAGCTTGGTTTGACTCAACTGATAAAGGAGAAAAGTTTGTACTTTTTTTTTTTTCCTCAATAGAAGCTGTTCTGGGGTTCCTAGGAGGTCATACTCGTCCAACTGAGTGTGAGAGAGAGTATAATTACTAAGCCATTCAGTGAAATTACATTTCTCAAAGAACTCTCATATACATATGAATCCCTGCCATATGAGTGCTCTCTTAGCAGTTCTCATTTAAATGAGCTTTTTTTTTTTTGCTATGAACAAATTTTTTCCTCATATGAAGTTATAGCTAGGCTGAAGTCTGCGGATTCATTTTGATATTTGGCAAAACTAATACAATTATGTAAAGTTTAAAAATAAAATAAAATTAAAAAAAAAAAAAAAGTTATAGCTAGGCTGAAGTCTGTTAAAGGCTTATGCTTTTCATCCTTAGCCTCAAACTGATGTTCTTACACTGAAATATGCACAAAGTTAGATACGCTTCATTTCTCAAAGTATATCCTATAGAACAGTAGTCCCTATAGATGCCCCAAGGCAAAAAAAAAAAAAAAAATCAAGTAAATCTATGCATGGTAAACTGTATGTCTTAGAAATATATAATACCATTGTGTGTGTATTATGTTGCTTCAGTTGTGTCTGACTCTTTGCAACCCTATGGACTATAGCCCACCAGGCTCCTCTGTCCATGGGATTCTCTAGGCAAGAATACTGGAGTGGGTTACCATGCCCTCCTCCAGGGGATCTTCCCAACCCAGGGATCGAACCCACACCTCTTAGGTCTCCTGCACTGGCAGGCAGGTTCACCGCAACAGAGGATGCGATGGTTAGATGTCATCAGCAACTCAACAGACGTGAGTTTGAGCAAACTCCGGGAGATAGTGAAGGACAGGGAAGTCTGCCAGGCTGCAGTCCATGGGGACGCAAAGAGTCTGATATGACTTAGTGACTGAACAACAACAACTTTGTTTAACACAGCATTTATCCACCAAATTATAACCATGGAATTCTTTTGATGAGTAATCTATAGCCATAACATACTCCTTCCTCCATGAAAAAAAACCCTAGAATATCTAAAATCAGAGAAACTAAGCCTGTGTGAATGCCAGAGTGAGATGCAATAGGAGATTCTAAAAACAAAGGAAGGCATCTCAAGGGAAACTGGAGCATTACATGATATGTTTGACAAATAGTAAGTCCACCCAGCATGGCTAGAGTGTAAAGTTCCCACAAGACCACAGAAGACTGGTCTTCTGGACTGCGTGCATCAACTAGGGTCAAACAGAAATGAGATGGATCACAAAATTAGGTTAACTGAGGTTTGTTTACAGAAGAACTTATTACAATAATATCAGGAACCATAAGCAACATAATGCTGTTTCATATCTTATTCTCCAGCTAATATAACTTAACATTTTCAGTTTAAACCAGAAACATAAAATATATTAGAAATATACTCACCTCTATCCCCATTATTTCCTTTGGTGTCTTCAACTGAATCTAAACAATCAATAAGGACTTCTCCAGGTCTTGTTTTCATTTGTCTAAAATAAATATAAAGGCTTTAATATTTTAGCTACAACATCTGCTTACAATTGTGGGAGGGAAAAGACATCTATATATAAAACAGACAGAAGTATAAATGATACAGTACCCAATGTTCAGCCATTGGAAAATAAGGTTTGCAAGAATTTTAAGAACCTGGCGATCAAGTGGGGCCTGGAGTGACCAGGGACATGCAGAGAAGCCAGAAATAAAGAGAAAGAAAGCATTTAGAGAAATAAGAGAGAGAGAAGAGAATCCATGATTAAAGATCTTAGAAGTAAGAAATGATAAGAGAATGTGGGGAGACTGGCCTGGCTGGGGAAGAAGGTCCATGTTGAGAGAGAGTGAAAAATACAATAGGATAAGTGAGAACAAACCAGATTATGGAGAACTAGAATGACAGTCAGACAGATATGGGTTTTATCTGGTGTACAGTGGAGAAGCCCCAGAGGTTTCTGTATAGACCAAAGAAGTCATGCAGTTACAGAAGGAACGGGTTAAAGCAAAGCAACATTGCTGCTGCTGCTAAGTCACGTCAGTCGTGTCCGACTCTGTGCGACCCCAAAGACGGCAGCCCACCAGGTTCCCCTGTCCCAGGGATTCTCCAGGCAAGAACACTGGAGTGGGTTGCCATTTCCTCCTCCAATGCATGAAAGTGAAAAGTGAAAGTGAAGGTGCTCAGTCGTGTCCGACTCTTCACGACGCCATGGACTGCAACCTACCAGGCTCCTCTGTCCATGGGATTTTCCAGGCAAGAGTAGGACTTGGTAAAAAATCAGATAAAGGAGACAAAAGAAAATAAAGAGTGAAGAATAGGTTGCTGACTGACAGAATGCAATGTAGTGTGTCCATAAAAAAAAAAAAAACAAACAAAAAAAACCCAGCAGAATATGTGGTGGGGCTTTCTAACACATTCTCAATAAAGCTAACTCAATTATCTATTGGAAATACAGACATGATCATATCACTTTCCTGCTTCAAAAGCCAAGTAACTTATCCCAATGCCTAGAAGAAGGAAGCCCCAAATCCTCAACTGAATATTTCATAATCTGGCTAATTTTCCTTTCTATTTGCACCTCTTCCCTCTACTTGCCAGATCCTGCCTTCTAGCCAATGAGATTTATACCTCTAAGACTCTGTATCTAATTTATTTTTCCTTCCTTTTTTCTGGAATACTCTCCTCCCGTCTCCTCTACCAAGGCTCTGCTCATTCATCAATTATGATATTGATGAATCTCAATATCTCAATTCAGATATTATTTTTTCTTTGAGGCCTTTCCTAGGAATAATGGACTTTTTTGTTTCTATGATCTTCCAGCTTTTTGTTCATTTTTTTCAATGATGGTATTTACCACATTTTAAATAGTTGTCTGTATGTATCCCTGCACTAGAATGGTGGGGTAGGGTGGTGTCATTTCCTATTATTTTGTATCTTTACTTATTTTTAAAACTTTTTGCATCTCCAACCATGGGATTCTCCAGGCAAGAATACTGGAGTGGGTTGCCATTTCCACCTCCAGGGGTTCTTCCGCACCCAGGGATCCAACCTGCTTCTCTTACATCTGCATTGGGAGGCGAGTTCTTTACCACTAGCGCCACCTGGGAAGCCCCAGTTAACAGCACAGTAACCAGCACACACCAAGGATTTGATAAATGTTTAATAAACTGAAAATGTTCATGAAATGGACCTTTGCTTGATTAAGAACTTTCCAGGGATAATAGAAAAAGTCAAAGAATGTGTGCAACATATTACTGTCATATAACTATAAATTCCCTTCTCTCACAACTGTCTTAAACGATCCAAGACCATCTTAGTAATAGATATCTAGCCACAACTAAGTCTGGGAAATTAATATTTCATTTTTTCCACCGACGAAAATTCTGTTCATAGTAAAGAATCATGCTGCTGCTGCTGCTAAGTCGCTTCAGTCGTGTCCGACTCTATGCGACCCCATAGACGGCAGTCCACCAGGCTCCCCTGTCCCTGGGATTCTCCAGGCAAGAACACTGGAGTGGGTGAGAAGTGGCTAAAAAGCAGCAAACCATTACTAAGAACCTTTAACTTTACTATTTTTCAATACTTAATACTCAATGTTGGATGACATCACCAACGCAATGGACATGAGTTTGAGTAGGCTGCGGGTGATGGACAGGGAAGCCTGGGGTGCTGCAGTCCATGAGGTGGCAAACAGTCGGACTAAACTGAATACCCAACGGGCATTTTTTCCTGGACTGCTGGCAGGAAGTTTCTAACTATTCTTTAAAACATTAAATTTCCTAAAACAGGATTTCTGTTTGAGAGACTTCAAAAGGAGGTTCCTTCTTACTGTTGGTGATTTAGTTGAATAACCAGATGGAAGCTTACCATGGGAATAAAGTTTGCATGCTGGGGGATTCTGGAAAATGCTTACTCCCACTTCCTTCGGAGACTCAAGCTTTAGAATGAAGTCATTTTTCTAAGGGCCCACAATGTATGTCCTTGTTCTAGAGCTAGTTTCAGAATCCTCGTTTCCTGAATCGCTGCCCCAGGTTCCTTCCACCATAAGAAACTGGCACGGCAAGTTCACTGGGGTATACTAGACGCCCAAGCCCTCGGCGGTCCCGGCCGTGTTTGGGTTCAGCTTCCTGATAGACTACAGCCAAGACAAGGCCTAGGATTTTACGGGACCAAAACGGCGTACAACCTAGACGAGCCCCGGCTGTGGGGCCTCGGGAGTGCCACAGGGCCCCGGCCAGTCTGGGGTTTCTTGAGGCGAGCACAGCAGCGCCAACCTCCTCCCACCCTCGAGAGGCCCGTGAGCCGCGGGGTCGTAGACTCCGCCCGCGGGCCGGGAAATCGCGCTGCGACGCCTTCTACAGGCTCCAGGCCCCTGGGGAACCTTGGCGACTCACTGTGAGGACACGTCGAAGCGGACATCCCGGTCCTCCCAAAGCGCGTCCAGCACCGACATGGTGACCACAGCGGTGGAGGCCGGGTGGCGTCCCGCCGGCTCCAGGGCAACCAGTCACCTCTGTCACGACGTCTACGGAAGGCGCCGAGGATCAAACTTCCTCGAGGTAACGTCGCGCTTTCCCAGCCCTGTCCGATTTGAGGATTTGCGGCTCCAGGCAGGATTCTGCGGCTCAAAGAAGCCGAGCTGGCCCCTGGCCAGGAGCTGGTGCTTGACTTCTCAGTGACCTTCCATTTCTCTACCCTGTCAAAAAATTCAGACTTAAGAAATTTCCCTGGCCGTCTGCTGGTTAAGACTTTGCACTTCCAGTACTGAGGGCCCCGGGTCTGATCCCTGATCAGAGAACTATTAATAAGATGTTGCAAGCTACAGGGTGTGGCAAAAAAAAAAAAAAAACAACTTTTTTTTTTTTTTTACTCACCTAAGAAGGCAATGGCACCCCACTCCGGTACTCTTGCCTGGAAAATCCATGGACAGAGGAGACTTTTAGGTTGCAGTCCATGGAGTCGCTAAGAGTCGGGCACGACTGAGCGACTTCACTTTGACTTTTCACTTTCATGCATTGGAAAAGGAAATGGCAACCCACTCCAGTGTACTTGCCTGGAGAATCCCAGGGGCGGGGAAGTCTGGTGGGCTGCCGTCTATGGGGTCGCACAGAGTCTGACACGACTGAAACGACTTAGCAGCAGCAGCAGCAAACGTGCTACATTTAATGAAAAAGCAAGGATAAGGTAGAAAGTCTGAGAGCCCTGGCAGATTATTCCCAGATCTTAAAACTTAAGCAATAAAACCCCAACATCTGCACAGATGGATGGCAGAATTGTTATATGTCAGTCCTTCATTTGTACCTTCCCTCTACCCCCCTGCTGAAGTGGAATGTCTCTGTTCTCCTCTGACTGTCCCACCATTGTATGATGGGAGTCTTGGGAGCACTAGTCTTTAGTTTCCCAGGTCACCAATGGGATTGTGCTGCAAGGAAATGCACTTAATGGCTTATAGCCAGGAGCTTCATTTATTGTTATTGTCGTTCAGTCGCTAAGTCATGTCTGTTTCTTTTCTTTTTTTTTTTTTAATTATTTTATTTTATTTTATTTAACTTTACAATATTGTATTGGTTTTGCCATATATCAAAATGAATCTGCCACAGGTATACATGTGTTCCCCATCCTGAACCCTCCTCACTCCTCCCTCTCCATACCATCCCTCTGGGTCGTCCCAGTGCACCAGCCCCAAGCATCCAGTATCGTGCATCGAACCTGGACTGGCGACTCGTTTCATACATGATATTACACATGTTTCAATGTCATTCTCCCAAATCTTCCCACCTTCTCCCTCTCCCACAGAGTCCATAAGACTGTTCTATACATCAGTGTCTCTTATGCTGTCTCATATACAGGGTTATTGTTACCATCTTTCTAAATTCCATATATATGTGTTAGTATACTGTATTGGTATTTTTCTTTTTTTTTTTTTTTTTAGGTATGTTTCTTTCTGGCTTACTTCACTCTGTATAATAGGCTCCAGTTTCATCCACCTCATTAAAACTGATTCAAATGTATTCTTTTTAATGGCTGAGTGATACTCCATTGTGTATATGTACCACAGCTTTCTTATCCATTCATCTGCTGATGGACATCTAGGTTGCTTCCATGTCCTGGCTATTATAAACAGTGCTGCAATGAACATTGGGGTACATGTGTCTCTTTCCCTTCTGGTTTCCTCAGTGTGTATGCCCAGCAGTGGGATTGCTGGATCATAAGGCAGTGTCTGTTTCTTTGTGACCCCATGGACTGCAGCACTCCAGGCTTCACTGTCCTTCATTATCTCCCTTAGTTTGCGCAAACATGTGTCCATTGAGTTGGTGATGCTATCCAACCATCTTTGTTCTGTCACCCTCTTCTCCTTTTGTCTTCAATTTTTCCCAGCATCAGGGTCTTTTCCAATGAGTCGGCTCTTCACGTCGGGTGGCCAAAGTATTGGAGTTTCAGCTTCAGCATCAGTCCTTCCTGTGAATATTCAGCAGCTTCATTTGCTCAGATGTAAATGATTTCGATGATGAGATCCTGGATTTTGAACTGATGCTGTAATGTGATGAGAGAGAAACCCTGGGAAGGAAAGAACATTTTTTGTTGTTGTTGTCTTTTGTTTTCCTTTGGGAGAGGCATGAATTGTTGAGGGCCGTAGGCATAGTCCCAAGTGGCCTCTAAGATTCCCACTCCTGGTATACATACCTTATGTAATCCCTCCCCCTTGAGTGTGGAAGAACCTATGAATATGAAAGGATATCAGTTCTATGGTTAGACTGTGTGGTGTAGCAAAGATGAAGGCGTTTTGCAGATGCAATTAATGCCCTTTGAATTAGGAAAAAGGGAGACTATCCTTGGTGGGCCTGAACTTATCAGGTGAGCCCTGAAACTAGATTTTCTTGATGGCTTTAATGAAATAGTCTCCAAGTTGTGGATAGATCTACATAGCTAGGAACTGAGGGCAACCTTTAAGAGCTAAGAGCCAGCAAGACAACAGTAACTCCTGTCATCCACCCACAAGGAACCAATTCTGCCAAGGAACCTGAATAAGCCCAGAAGAGGTCCCCAAACCTCAGATGAGATCACATCCCTGCTAACATCTTGATTTCAGGTAAGACTCTGAGAAATAACTCTGCCAAGACTCTTGACTCACAGAAAACACTGTGAAACATTAAGTTTGTATTGTTTTAAACATCTAAGGTGGTGACAGTTTATTATAGCACTATTAAATTAATACACTGACATCTCAGTAGGACCTTTGAAATGAAGGTTGAAATGACTATTTTTTGGCCCTTTTAACTGGACCTTCATATTCTTTGTTTCCCAGACTCTTTTTTTCTCCTGCCTTCATAAGTAAAGTTTTTTGTGTGTGTTTTTACTTTTTAAATCAATTTTATTGAGATATGATTTACATATAATAAAATCTACCTATTTTAAGTGTACTCTTTGATGAATTTTGACAAGTGTATGCATCCGTGTAACCATTTCCATTATGAAGCTACAGACCATTTCCATCACCCCAAAAAGTTTTTTCTTGCCCTTTTGAAATCAACTTCAAGTCCTGGAAACAAGTTGTTTGCTTTCTATCACAGCAGATTTTTTTTTCATTATTTTTGTTTTGGTTAAAAAATATATAGATATAGATAGACATAGATATAGATAGATATAGATATAGATATAGATATTAACTTCTTATTGGTTATATCTCTGAAAATATTTTCTCCCATTTCATATGTTGTCTTTTTGTTTTTTTGATGGTTTCCTTTACTGTGCATGAGCTTTTAAGTCTAATTAGGTCCCATTTGTTTATTTTTGCTTTAGGAGGCAGATTCACAGAAATATTGCTATGATTTATGTCAATCAGTATACTGTCTTTTTCTCTAGGAGTTTTATTGTTTCTGGTCTTAAATTTAGATCTTTAATCCATTTTGAGTTTATTTTTGTATATGGTGTTAGAGAATGTTCTAGTTTCATTCTTTTACACGCAGCTGTCCAGTTTTCCCAGTGCTACTTATTGAAGAGACTTCTGTTTCTCCATTGTATAGTCTTGCTTCTTTGTTGTAGATTAATTGGCCACAGTGTGAGTTTACTTTGGGCTCTCTATTCTGTTCCATTGATCTATGTGTCTGTTTTTTATGATAGTACCATACTGTTTTGATAACTGTAGCTTTGTAGTATAGTCTGAAGTCAGGGAGTGTGATTTTTCCAACTCTGTTGTTCTTTCTCAAGATTGTTTTGGTTATTCAGTGTCTTTCATGTTTCCATACAAATTTTAAAATTATTTGTTCTAGTTCTGTGTAAAATGTCATTGTTATTTTGATATGGATTGCACTGAATCTGTAGATTGCCTTGGGTAGTATCTAGCACCATTTGTTGGACTACTCTTGCCTCCCTGCTTCTTTTAAAAACACCTATTAAAAAAAAAAAACACCTATTTATTCTTAACCTAGAAACAAAATTAAGGCCTTAGGAGGGAAATATGTAACATTAGAGCCTAGTGAAACAATGAATAGTCTAGATAGCAAAGGAGCACAGAAGAGTCAAAACAAGAATAAAAAACTAGTTGTTATCCTTATGTCAGTGAGTCATCTCTTCTTCCTACTCCACCCATCTCCTTTTAAAAATGATTGCCTTTATTAATGTTGAAAGTTCACGGGTAATAAAAAGAAATTTTCCTCTAAGGCAGGGATACCCAACCTTCAGGATCTAAAGTCTGATGATCTGAGGTAGAACTGAAGTAACAGTGATAGAAATAAAGTGCACGATAAATGCAATGTGGTTGAATCATCCTGAAACCTTCCCCCGCTCCTGATCCATGGAAAAATTGTTTTCCACAAAACTGGTCCCTGGGGCCAAATAGGATGGGCACCGCTGCTCTAAGGTGTCAGCTTTCATCTTCATTGAATATCTACAGTATTTTAGATGCCCTGAGATGTTGTCTTTTCTTTTGTAAAGAAGACACAACTTATTAGGAAGATATTCACTAAGCCAAAATATATTTTATAATCTTAAGATTAAAAAAATCTAAAATCTAGATTTTACATAGCATAAAGATATGCTTCAGTGCAAATATTTTACTCTTTGTTCAGTTAAATAGCAATCGATGTTATTGAAATATATTCCTATCTTGAAACAAAATTATTGCACTTAGCAACAACTTTCCAAGTACAACTACTAGAAAATTGATCTTAAGCAAAAAACCTTTAAGGAGAGGAATAATTATATTGGTCCTAATTCAAGTGTTTGATTTATTCCTTAACTCTGACTTATTCTTTAACTTCTGTGTGAAGACAGTTATTAGATACATGTCACAAGTTCCTGAGCAGTGTTTATTATAATTTACTTTAAAATATAGAGACCTATAAGAGAGTTTTAATGTTACTGTATAACATTTTATTTTAAAATATTTAATCTGTATACTGAAATGTTGAGTTTATGGACTCCTTTGTTCTTTGTTGAGCAAGGATTTTCTTATCATAAAGAAGTTATGGAGTCCACTTTAGATTTCAAGCTTATGCAAAATAAAGTGAAACATTATGGCTTATATACAAGATGTTCTGTAGGATGTTTTCCTAGGCATCATAAAGAATGCATTATTAAATGATGTTTTCTTCTGTCACTGTAAAGGTTAATGCTGCTCATGTAACTGAATGAAACACAAAAATTCTCAATTTGTGACTAGGCTCATGAGCAATTAATCTATGCCATTAGGAATAATATGCTATCCTCAAACAAAATTTATTTTCTTAAGGTATCACATCCAAAATATAAGCATTCTTGCTCGATTGGATTGAGTTGATATTTTATATATGAGTTTGGCAGTGGATTATGTGAAGTAGGTGAATCCCAGTTTTGGTGGGGACAGCAAAGGGTAGTGGGGTGTAAGAGGAAGGCTATGTACCCATCACCTCATGTCTTCCTACTAAGATGCCTAGATGTCTTTGTAATAGCTTCGGCCCCTGTATTTTGATGGTAGTCATGGGAGGAATCAGATCACTTTTCTTCTCAAGGACAACAGCTGCGCTGGTCTCCAATCTGGTCAAATTAGAAACAAACCGATGACTCCTAAGTGAATCACTCTGGTTACATTTACCTTACTTCAGTGTCTCTTCCCTAACCTTTAAAAGACTTCAGTATCATTATCGCTATAATGCCAGATTACCCCAGAACTCTAATGTTATATTGCGTTATTTGCCAATGGTCAGGAATTCTGAACTATTGAATTCTTGATTCCCAATATGTGTTCACGCTTTTCTTTTTTTTTTCATGATTTTCTTTATGCTGTTCTCTGCCTGGATAGACCCACTTCCCTAAGCTAAATCTATTAGACTATCAAGTTATAGTCCTGAATTCGTATATATATTACTTCAAACCTCCACTAAAAAATGTGCAAGCTTTTGCATATTGAGCATCATTGACAAAATGATTGACATTTCTGTGACAATAACCGTACCAACAGTAAGTCAGTCATTTATATGTATATTATATTATCATAATATCCATTACACTCAACACATTGTATGGCCTTGATCTAAGTTGATCTACATCATGCCTCCTGTGTATCTTCTGTATAAAAAAGGACAAAGAAAATGTAATTATTTACATTTCATTATTAGTCATTTTTGTAAAACATTTTACAAACAATTTAAACTCATACCTACAAAGTAAATCTACTATGATGCCCAAAATTATTTTAATAGCATGTCATTAATAGTACATAGCAACACATTTAGAAGGGTATTATTTTGTTTTACAGTATGATTTATATACTCAAATTGAGGTTCAGTGCTCAATGGGCTGATAAAATTGCAACTCCTCACAGCATTAAACATAAACATTATGAATGGAATGGATTTAATCATTATTGTTCTTTCATGCAAATCCAAAATACCAAAACAATCTGATGATATTGAACTATTTACAGTACATTAACCACTGGGTTAAATTTTAAAGATTAAAGAGGTTATAGACAGAAGAAAATAGTTATTGTCTATTTCTTAGAATTTCTATTATCTACTGATTGTAACATAACTAGTAAAGCTTAGAAAATCCATTTTAACAGCTATAATATTATCTGTACTAATAAAAAAGCAAATAGTACTAAAAATATTTTCCAGAGGCTGTCAGGTTATATACTTTTAGAATGCTCATAATGTGAGGGGAGGAGGAAAATGAGGGCGAGAAGGAGTGAGGCCTGGAGGTAGGCTGAAGTGGAAGTGGCAATTTTAGTATAATGGCAGAAGGTCATTTGAATGTTATGGACATCTAACTCTGTATTTTAAGTTACCTGTAGAATAACACCATTCATCTCCGAAAACTTTAAGGAAAAGCTATTAAAACACAAAGGCCTTTGTGGGAATGTTTTCTCCCTTGTAGAAATTAGAAAGTGGTGCTAAATTTCATGGTTCAGAACAGGGACAGGGAGTTGTTCAGATACAACAATGCATAATCTGAACCACTTAGTTCAAGGAAAGCCAAAGCTTGGAGCTGTTGGTAACTGTGAGAAGATATCCCTCTGGGATATCAGACATCTTGGGTACACGGTTGGATATTGCAGAAAATCTGGAGTAATGTTTTAGCCACTCTTATCTCAATGTTATAGGCAAGGTGATACGGCTGACATCTGAGGTTCATATAGATTAATACTTATTTTCATATATGAATATAATGATATCTTGGAGATTCAATGAAGAGGTAGAATGTTCTTTCCCCTTATAGTTATTCTCATAGGTTTCATATTCTAGCTGCAGTGATTCTTTGGTCTGTAAGACGTTTGCTTGTTTTTTTCCCTTACTTGGCTGCCCCACATGGCTTGCAGGGTCTCAGTTCCATGACCAGGGATTGAATCTGGGCCATGGCAGTAGAAATGCCAAGTCCTAACCACTAGACCACCAGGGAACTCCCCTGGTCTGTAAGGCATGTATTCTCTTATTCACATACTTGCTGCTTGCATCAGCTGGGGATGGGCAAAGATTAGGACTTGGACAACTTGCGAGTGCCCTGGGAGTTTGTATTTATCTTTTCCAATAACATTTGCCATATAACACTATCTTGCATTCAGTGTAGTATTATTTTTCAGTTAATTAACATATTTATTCAGCTTGTGAAAAAAGATAGCCAAAAATTCTATCTATATGACACTGCTAAGTCGCTTCAGTCGTATCCGACTCTGTGCGACCCCATAGATGGCAGCCCACCAGGCTCCCCCGTCTCTGGGATTCTCCAGGCAAGAACACTGGAGTGGGTTGCCATTTCCTTCTCCAATGCATGAAAGTGAAAAGTGAAAGTGAAGTCGCTCAGTCGTGTTCGACTTGTAGCGACCCCATGGACTGCAGCCCACCAGGCTCCTCTGTCCATGGGATTTTCCAGGCAAGAGTACTGGAGTGGGGTGCCATTGCCTTCTCCACTATATGTCATTAGAGGGAAATATAAATTCACACTTTACCATCTTGACATCGAGAGACTTTGATGTTATATAATCACATATAACAATGTGTCATTTATAGTTCATTTTTCTTTCATTTGACATTATTTAGATCTTAGGTACTTCAACATCTGATATATATCAATGCCTCATCCTGGATTTGCCAAAAGAGGCCTGTGGAATAGTTTAGACATAGGCACTTGCTGCCTAACTAAGCCTTAATATCCCTGGTAGAAAAAACATTAAAATTTATACTTGTGAAATGAACACTCAGATTTAAAAGTACCATTAAAGTGTGTTGGTGGGAGTCAGGTGTTTTGAAAATAACTGAAAGTAAAGAATGACTAATCAGGAAAGATCTTCAAAAGATCCTTTATGAGAATTTCTTCATACTTAGTGGGGAACAGGAGATAATAGAGTAAAAAGTTACAAACTCCTCCACAGAACTCACACTCTTTCTTTGAGAACATTCTATTTCTTTTAATTAGTAAAAGTGACAAAAATGATTGCTGCAAAATCATAAAACAATACAGAAAGGTATAGAATGAAGAGTAAAAATACTCCTTCATCTGTCCCTTTTCTTCCAATAGCACTTTTCGTTCCCAAAGAAACCATTGTTAATAGTTTGGTCTATTTCCTCCCAAAACTCTTCTATATGTTCCTGAATATTCTTACACATACATATCCCTAAACTGAGGCAAGTGTATAGATAAAGAGAAGGGGTCATACTGCATATATTGTTCTGTGTGTAGGTATCAAATCAGAGGGAATACAGATATCAACCTGACTTATTACTGGTAATATCAACCTTGATCACTAGTTAAGGTGGTGTCTGCCCCAGGTTTCTCCACAGCAAAGTTACCATTTTTCCACACTGTCTTCTTTAGAAGTGAGTTGCTAAGTCCAGCCTACACTTAAGGGAAAGAGAAGTAAGGTCCATATCCTGGAGGAAAGTGTTGTTAGTTGCTCAGTCGTGTCTGACTCTTTATGATCCCATGGGCTGTAGCCTGCCAAGCTTCTCTATCCATGGAATTCTCCAGCCAAGAATACTGGAGTGGGTTGCCATTTCCTTCTCCAGAGGATCTTCCCAACCCAGGGATCGAACCTCGGTCTCCAGCATTGCAGGCAGATTCTTTACTGACTGAGCCACCAGGGAAGCTCCTATCCTGGAAGAGGAAGTATCTAAATATATTATTTGGAATTCTGTAAGAAAGACTTCCCTTCTATTCCATTTATTTGTTTAGTCAATAATTTATATGTGTCAATATGGACACATGGCTATTTAATTTATTCTTTGGAGTATAACTCAATCCTGTAGAAATTTATTTTGTTGCTCAAATTCACATGCATTTAAATTCATTCACTGTCTCACTCACTCTCTCTCTCATTCTCTTCAAAGATATATTTAAAAGAGGAGCAGTCATAATAGGATTCTATTTATGGTTTTAGCTCCTTACTCATTCCTTTCTCTGTGAGTCACTGGTTTTTAATGTCTGCCTTCTAATGGAGTGAGAGTCAGGTGGATGATGAGCTGTGTATGAGGCCACAATCTAAGCTGAGTGGAAACAGCTTAGTGAGGGAAGGATTGGAGCTCTGTGTTCCTTACCAGCTCACACCAAACACTTATTATTGACAATATTAATGACTTTTGACTCTTCAGCACTGTCCATTCCTAATCAAAAGTCAGAAATAACCAGGTTCCCAGAATAAACTGGGATTAATTTATAAAAAATTCCTCTCTCACTGTCTAGTTGGTTTACAGTGTTGTGTTAGTTGGGCTTCCCTTGTGGCTCAGCTGGTAAAGAATCCACCTGCAATGCAGGAGACCTGGGTTCAATCCCTGCCTTGGGAAGATTCCCTGGAGAATAGAAAGGCTTCCCACTCCAGTATTCTTGCCTGGAGAATTCCATGGACTGTAAAGTCCATGGGGTCGCAAAGAGTCAGACACAACCGAGCAACTTTCACTTTCATAGTTGATATACAATGTTGTGTTAGTTTTAGGTATACAGCTCATGAGATTCTTTCCCATTATAGGTTATTATAAGATATTTAGTATAGTTTCTTGTGCTACACAGTACATCCTTGTTGGTTATCTTTTCAAAACTGTATTTTAATTGAATCCATGTTTGGGAATGTATTTCAGAGAACTATTGAATTCATAATAGGAAGATTTGAATGTAGTGACCACAGCAGCTGTTATTTCATCATGCCATTGAGCAATGTTTATTTATTTTTGGCTGTGCTAAATCTTCATTGCTGCATATGGGCATTCTCCAGTTGTGGTGATGGGGGCTACTCGTTGTTACTGTATGGGGGCTTCTCACTGTGGTGGCTTCTCTTGTTGTGGCTCTCAGGCTCCAGAGCACAGGCTCAGTAGTTGTGGCAGAGGGGCTTAGTTATTCCACGGTGTGTGGGATCCTCCCTGGCCAGGGATTGAACCTAAGTCTCCTGCTGTTTTCTAAGTTTATCGTCAACCTCTTTGTTCAGATTATCTCTGAACTTGGATAACTATCAGGTTCCTTTCAGTTGAGATTATAAGAAAGTTAACAGTCACTATTTCATGCCCACTTAGGAGACCTACCTTGGAGGTTTGAGTTGGGATCATCTAGCGTAATACACAGAGAAGGCAATGGCACCCTACTCCAGTTCTCTTGCCTGGAAAATCCCATGGACAGAGGAGCCTGGTAGGCTGCAGTCCATGGGGTCGCTACAAGTCAGACACGACTGAGCGACTTCACTTTCACTTTTCACTTTCATGCATTGGAGAAGGAAATGGCAACCCACTCCAATGTTCTTGCCTGGAGGATCCCAGGGACGGTGGAGCCTGGTGGGCTGCCGTCTATGGGGTCACACACAGTCGGACACGACTGAAGTGCCTTAGCAGCAGCAGCAGCAGCAGCAGCAGTGTAATACATGGATCATGGGGTGTGTAGAAAATGAAAATTCACTTGGTCATGGAGGGATCTCTGAGAAAATCTGAAAAAATGTTCCACAACAGCTGAAACTAAGGCACGACCAGAGGTTGTGTGACTGCCAACTGAACATTGGCTCTCAAACTCGGCTATCTATAACTCTGGAGTCTTTAAAATTCCTAAGATCCAAGCTGGACCCTGGACAAATGGAGTGAGAATCTCTGGGGACACAGCTCAGGCATCAGTGGCTTTTAAAGCTCCTCATGTGATTCTGATGTATAACCAAGGTTGGGAATTCCTGCAACAGAGGGATGCCCTAGGTAGTTGCAGAATAGCTGGGTACTTGGATAATAACGAAACAGAGGGTTCAAATGCATAGTCACAGTGGCGGGTGTTCAAAATTGTAGGTAGTCCATTGTTAAAATGAGCTTCTATTTAAATGATCAATCCCGAACAGCAGCACTAATGTTACAAACAGCAGCGATTTATTTACTTATCACTATTAATTCTCCAGAATGATCATGTGGAGGCAAGCAGGATTATACAGATAAAGAGATAATACATGTTACTAAGAAAACTTAAAATTCAAGTTTCAGATGTTGTCTGGCATGTGAACAGGGTGGCACCACCAATGTGCTCACTGTACCAGGCCAGGACCGACTGAGATTCCACATCCTGCAGCACTACCAGATCAGCTCAGGCTACAGGCCTCCTCAGCCACCTTTTAAACTTGCAAGAATAGAGGGTAAGCATGATCAAGGTCAAGGACTTTAAATCCGGGCAAATCTGGATTCTAATAACAGTTAATACTTATATAAGGTTTTCCATATGCCAGACACTGTACTAAGTGCTTTAGGTATTAACTTATTTGAATCTTACAATCTCTCTAGAAGGCAGGTATTAGCATCCATTCCTTACAGAGGTGACCTGAAGCACAGAAACTTTAAGGAACTTGTCTGAGGTCTTACAGGTAGTGTGTTACAGAATTCAGGATTTGAACCCAGAAAGGGTGGCTCTTGATTCTGTACTTTTATCTGTTACTCAACACTTCTGCATACCAGGGAGGCAACCAGCCTTCGGTATGTTATTGAGTCTCACTGTCTCATTTTAATAATACTTATGTTACAGGATGGGAGAAGGCAATGGCACCCCACTCCAGTATTCTTGCCTGGAAAATCCCATGGATGGAGGAGCCTGGTGGGCTGCAGTCCATGGGGTCGCTAGGAGTCGGACACGACTGAGCGACTTCACTTTCACTTTTCACTTTCATGCATTAGAGAAGGAAATGGCAACCCATGCTGGTGTTCTTGCCTGGAGAATGCCAGGGACGGGGGAGCCTGGTGGGCTGCGGTCTCTGGGGTCGCACAGAGTCGGACATGACTGAAGCAATTCAGCAGCAGCAAAAACAGCATCATGTTACAGGATTATTGGGAGGGAAACAGCTGGTATAATGCTTGGCACAGTTTTCGTTATGTTGATGTTATTCTCCACTGCCAGGCAGGTTATTATCAGATCCTTCTGCCCTGTGGGCCTAGGTGGAGGACTTGTATATTTACTTAATGATCAACTAAGAGAGACTAGCAGAGCTTTGCAGTTAATTTTTCTTGTCTCAACTTCAGAATATAAGATAATAGATACTAGTATTGTACCCAAACAAATTCCACATTCTCGCAGACCACACTTAAGGAGTAATGATTTCATTTTTGCACCTTATTTTATGTTCCTGGGTATATTTCAGTGTCTCCTAGTTTACAGTCTGTGGGAACTTGAATCGAATTTGTATCCTACCATTGTGTGAATCATGGTGCTTTTCAGGCCTACTTTTTTTTCAGGTCTCCTTTTGCTTTTCTGTGTATTCATTCTATTGATTTTTGAGAGTTTGTTATTGAAACCCCAACTAAAAATCTTAATTTCTCTGCTTAAAAAATCATTATAATACATAGTGAAATTATATGCAACTTTGTTCTGTATTTTCCAAGTCTCCTGTAAATGTGTTATCATACTTTTATAATTTAAAAAAAAATAAAGAGAAAACAAAAAACTAATGATTTCAGAAGATGATTAATTTCAGCCACTTTTGTCCTGAGTAAAATCAGCTTCACTACAACTTGGCTGTACTTAGCTAAGTTAAGAAATCCACCCCACCTTCTCCTGCCACCAAGGGAGTCATTATGTACTGGGCACTACTCTTTAAACACTTTTCTGGAAGCAGAAATCCAAAAATCCAGTCTTGGTAGTTGAAGTGGAGACGAAAGAATTGCTTTCCTTTGCCATTTAAAAAGTTTACATGTTATGGCTCCATTTACATGAAATTTCCAGAATAAGGGAATCCACAGAGACAGAAAGGAGAAAGAGTGAGAATGGGGAGTGACTGCTAGTGGATGTGGGTTTCTTTTTGATATGACAACAATGTTCTGAAATTAAATAGTGATAATGATGGCACAATTCTCTGAACATACAGACAAAGAAACTGACTTGTACAGTTTAAATGAGTGAATTTCACAGCATGTAAGTGTCTTAAAAATGCTGTTATAAAACAAAATCATTCATGTGAATGTTGTTGGCTTTGTCTTGTATGCCTTCAGTGGTGCCAAGAAGGAGGAAGGCACCAGCTAGATGGATGTTTTACAGATGACTGCTGCTCACCTTAGCAGTAATAAATGGATAGCACTGCTACAGAATGTAGGATTTTGATGACAGTTTTCAGGTTGAGTAACTGAGAGGCTATTTGGGGTGACCAAGTTCTCTGCAGGGATTCTAAGCCAAGTTCCTAATCTATTGCTATCCTAAGCAAAGCCTGATTATCCAGAGCTATGATGAGAGTGATTAGGTATGTCCAAAGCTCTTGGCATATTGTGATTTGCATGGTACCTATCACATGGTCATTAAATCTGTGATAAATGAGTAACTGAGACTCCCTAAAATCTGGCTTAAAACTCAACATTTAAAAAACGAAGATCATGGCATCTGGGGAAACAATGGAAACAGTGACAGATTTTATTTTCTTGGGCTCCAAAATCACTGCAGATGGTGACTGCAGCCATGAAATTAAAAGACACTTGCTCCTTGGAAGAAAAGCTATGACCAACTTAGACAGCATATTAAAAAGCAGAGACATTACTTTGCTGACAAAGGTCCGTCTAGTCAAAGCTATGGTTTTTCCAGTAGTCATGTATGGATGTGAGAGTTGGACCATAAAGAAAGCTGAGCGCCAAAGAATTGATGCGTTTGAACTGTGGTGTTGGAGAAGGCTCTTGAGAGTCCCTTGGACTGCAAGGAGATCAAACCTCTCAATACTAAATGAAATCAGTCCTGAATATTTATTGGAAGGACTGATACTGAAGCTGAAGCTCCAATACTTTGGCCACCTGATGCGAAGAACTGACTCATTGGAAAAGACCCTGATGCTGGGAAAGAATGGAGGCAGGAGGAGAATAGGATGACAGAAGATGAGATGGTTGGATGGCATCACCGACTTAATAGGCATGAGTTTGAGTAAACTCTGAGAGTTGGTAATGGACAGGGAAGCCTGGTGTACTTCAGTCCATGAGGCCGAAAAGAGCTGGACACGACTGAGTGACTGAACTACTGAACTGATGGATCCTCCGGGTTGAAATAAAGCCTCTGAACATAAATAGTTCCTTTTTTTTGTTTGTTTTTTAACACCTGGGACAACTGCAGTGTGCTCTGAATTACATTGATACAGTATTTAGAACATCCATACACAATGAATTATATTAATATATTTACTTTTTGAAAGACTTCAGGATACAAAAATAATGCCCTCTCTCTCTCTCTCCTCAGTACTTAGGCATTACTTAGTCTTAAAAAAATTTTTTTAATTGAAATATAGTTGATTTACAATGTTGTGTTACAATGGTTGTGTTTCAGGTGTACAGCAAAGTGATTCAGCTATACATATACATACAGATATAGATGTATGTGTACACACACACGCACACAGAGTCTTTTTCAGATTCTTTTCCATTAGAGGTTATAATAAGATAAAGAATATAGTTCCATGTGCTATATAACAGGGCCTTGTTTATTTATTTTTATATATAGTTGTGTATATCTGTTAATCCCAAGCCCCTAATTTATCCCTTCCCTCCTTTCCTTTTGGTACTCATATGTTTTTTGAGTTTGTGAGTCTGTTTATGCTTTGTAACCAGGTTCATTTGTATTTTTTAGATTCCACATATAAGTAATATCATATGATTAAGAGGTGAGGGTGTGGGTGCGGGTGGATGGGTTGCGGGGGAATGATTCTATTTAAACTCTTCCTTAGAACAATAGTGACACCCTGTGGTAAATTCTTATTATAGGCTATAGTACACAGTGGATGGGTGTGGGTTCCCTACTTGTCTACTTGAAGGCAGAAAGTATTGTCAACCAAATTAATCAGACCTCAAATTAAATGAGAATGTACTGAGTGCCTCCTATGTACAGGAACTATGCCAGTGCCTTCATAGATATTATTTCTTTTTAGTATTCATCCAGATGACCAGATGCTAAACTAATTTTATATGTATCTGTGTCTCACTGTGGGGTTTCCTAGCTGGCTAAGTGGTAAAGAATCTGCCTGCCAATGCTGGAGACGTGAGTTTGATCCCTGGGTTGAGAAGATCCCCTGGTGAAGGAAATGGAAACCCACTCCAGTATTCTTGCCTGGGAAATCCCATGGACAGAGGAGCCTGGTAGGTTATTGCCCATGGGTGGCAAAAGAGTTGGATATAATTTAGCAATCCAGAACTCCTAAAATTGTATGGAAAATATGTGTATATGTGTTTCTAGGGAAATGGACTCTTAGCTTTAGTAATATACTCCCATGGGTTCCTTGCTCCCATAACACTTGACATTGCTCCCTTAGAGCATGTCTCTAACAATGCCATTATGATATATTTGAACTAGCTTCATCAATCTCTTTTTCTTTGTAAGCTGCCATTTCTTCCAGCAAACCATGCTCACCCTAGGCTTAAAAGCAAACTTAAAAAAAACTTCAAAGAAAAAAGGAAAGAGAGGCAGAAAGAAAAAAGCCAAGAAGAATAAGGCTAGATAGCAGTACAACAGCGTAGAGTGAAAAGAGCATTGGAATCTGTCAGTTTCAAATCTATCACTTCTGCCCATTTGAGCTTAGTCAAGTTAGTTATTCTTTGAGTCTTAATTTCTTCATCTGCAAAATGGAGATAATAATGTCAGAGAATTAGTCTAAGAATCAATAGATGGCAACAAGCTTTTAGATACAATTAAATGTATAATCCATGAGAGAAAAAAGTGATAAAATGAACTTTATTAAAATTTAAAACTTCTGTTGTGCAAAAGAGACTAAGATAATGAAAAGACTATGGGGGTCCAGAGGTTAGGACTCAGCACTTTCACTGCCATGGCCCCAAGTTTTTATCCCTAGTTAGGGAACTAAGATCCCGCAAGCTGCGTGGAGTGGTCAAAAACCAAAAAGCCCCAGACTGAGAGAAAATATTTGCAAACAGATATCTAGTAAAGGATTTGTATTCAAAATATATAGAGAATCCACTGAGAAAACTTATGCTTTTAAATTTGAAAGTGATAATCTATTATACAAACATACATTTTTATTTATAACACAAATTTTTCTGATTATTAAATAGTGCGATCAGCATAGAAAACATAAAAATGAGTGAAAAGGATAAAGAAACAAAGTTAGTGTACCCCATAGCTCAGCAATAACAATTGTTAACATTATCAAAATGTTAACATTATCAAGATGTTTTTCTTTCCTTTTTTGCTAAGCATTCATGCATATATTCATGTGGTATCATTAGTTAACTGATGTTTAAAGTTACCCTGTTTGTTCTACCTGTGGGCGGCGGGCAGGGGGCGGGGGCGGTGGTCTGGATTTCTACAGAGAGGAGGAGGAGTGCCTTTCCAACACAGAGGTATAGAGTGTCCAATCCTGGTCTATTGGATGACAGGTGAGCTCTGGAGCTGCACCCAGGTCAGAGTTGAGAAGAGAAGGTAGATGTTCTCCTCAGGTATGTGCTTTCTACCTCTTCTGTCTCTGAACAGATCCAGTCTGTGTTTGAGTGTGCATGTGTGAGCACACACACACAGGGAAAGAAAGAAGGTAGAGAGGCCAGGGCTGACCCTGAGTGTTTGCACTGCTGGCTGCACACGGGCTAGGATGGTTTTAGGAAGCTCCTTCTCAAGGACTTTTTCCTTGAGAACATTTCTGTTGAGGGATAACATAAATACAGAAATGTGCAAGTCATAAGTATACAACTAGAATTTTAAAAAATGTTGATGCACCTAGACCTAGAAATACAACCAGCACCCCAGAACTCCTCCTAGTATGCTCCCTTCCAGGGATTATCTGCCACATAATTGACCTGACTTCTAATACTATAGGTCATTTTTGTCTGCCAAACAGATTTTTTTGATGCTCTAATGAATTCATAAAGGGCACTATTGTATCTTCATAAACACTCTGAAAAGAGTAAAGTTGCATTGATGTAAATAATTCGGAACCAGAGTTTCACTAAGGCAAGGAAGCCAATCAGATAGGCCGGTGGCCTCTGATGTAGGAAGATATTACAGCCTTGTTTACCAGGCTATCACGGAACCTGTCTAACCTGTGCCTGATCTACCACTTTAAATCTTTCTCTTCCAATTTCAGATGGTACCAATACTATCCAGCTGCCCTGACTCATGCCCAGACAAAACTAACCCCCATAGCTTTCCCCTTTTCTTAATCCTCGGCAGCTTAATATCTGCTAAGCCTGCTATATTGCCCACTATGACTTTAACCAGGCATTCTTGCTCCTCATTTTAGGAGAATTTGGAAAGATCTAGGCCTAGATACGGAGAAGGCAATGGCACCCCACTCCAGTACTCTTGCCTGGAAAATTCCATGGAAGGAGAAACCTGGTAGGCTGGCTTCTATGGGTTGCATAAAGTCAGACATGACTGAAGCGACTTAGCAGCAGCACCAGCAGCAGGCCTAGATAATACAGACTGAGAAAACTGAAGAGTAAAATACAAAGAGTAAATTCAAAGAATTGAAAAGAACAGGAAAGAATAGAGGCATTTTTTTTCTTTTGTTAAACTTTATGACATGAAACTTCCCAGTTCTTTTCTAGACTAGAGCAAAGGAAGTCAAAACAAGTCTCAAAGCTCACATTAGTCCATTTTCAGGAATACAGTAACTCTTCAAACATACATACAGCAGTGTCCAACATTCCCTGTATATTTTTGTTAGCAGTCCCCTGTTAGTTCTCTGTGCGGGTTTAGTTTTTGTTTGTTTGTTTGCTTGTTTTCACATGTTCTGCACATCTTCCCTGTTCCTGGTTGGAAATCATTACAACATCCCGGAAGTCTGTTTGGGGACAGTTGGTGTGAGCAGGAGACCACAGAGATTTTGTGAGCACTCTGGATATAATGTACAATGTAAAGAGTTGTACGGAGTTGGAGATACAAACTCGGTGACAGTGAGTCACAATATCCGTTATAATTTAGAATAAAGGAGGTGGGTTTGGGGAGACCTTAGAGATTAAAGAGATTAATCCTCTACTCAGTGAGTAGTCCCTTTGACAATAACATTCATAGATGATTATTTAACATCTGCTTAAACATTTTCAATGATTTCCAGTGATAAGAAGCTCACTGTTTTTCTAAGCAAGTCATTTTATTTATTCCCATCTTCAACTATCATAAAGCTTCTCTATATAATGATTTGAGGTCTGCCTTCTTGCAACTGCTTCCTAGGGAACCCAGTTATTTCCTCAGGAGTAATAAAGAATAAGACTTAGTAATCTAGTGGGCAGTTTTGCTATGGTGAGAGAGTTACCATGTCATTCCTTCCGGTCTTCAAGTTAAATATCTCAATTCTTTCCACCATCCCGTAGCCATCTTGGTCTCCTTCCTCAAGACGGTGTTAGTTTTATCAATGTCCAACTAGAACAGAATACCACAGATGTGGTCAGATCAGTTTAGGGTCTAATGGGTCTATAAATTTCTCTGATTTGTATTTAATTCTCCCATTAATGTAGCCAAAGCTGGGTTTTTTGTTTGTTGGTTGGTTGGTTTGTTTTTGGTCATCAAGTCACACTTTTGGCATATATTGAGCTGTAATCAATAAAAATGGTCATATCTTATTTTTTTAATTTATATAGTTAAAAAATTAACATACAGTGAAACTAACATTTTCTGCGAACAGCTCTGTGACTCTTACACATGTATAGATTTGTGTAAGCACCACCACACTCAAGATACAGAACAATTCCACCTCCACCCCACCCCTAATTTCCTCCTATTATACTGTTCTAATCACACCCTCCTCTGACTCCTAAGCCCTGGAAAGTACTAGTCTGTTTTCCATCAGTTATAGTTTTGTCTTTTCAAGAATGTAGTATAAGCAGAATCATTCAGTATATAATTTTTAGACTGGCTTTTCTCACTCATTATAATGCCTTTGTGACTCATTCAGTTTGTTGCATGTATCATTAGTTCATTCCTTGGTGCTGAATAGTATTACATTGTATGACTGTACCATTGTTTGTTTGTATTCACCGGTATAAAGATATTTAGTTCTTTCCAGTTTTGGACAATTTTTATAGAGTTACTATAACCAATCATGTACTAGTTTCTGTCATAGGTAGTTTTCATTTCTCCTAAATACTGAGATGTGGGATTGTTGAGAAACACCTAAAAAAGAACAAAACAAAAAAAACCTTCAAATGGCTTTCCAGATTAGTTGTACCATTTTGCTTTTCCATCAGTGATATTTGACAGTTGCAGTCGTTCTGCATACATGCCAGCACCTGGTATTGTCAGTATTTAAAATTTTTTAGCCATTCTAATATATGTTTACTGATACTTCATTTTAGTGTTAATTTACATTTCCCTAATGGCTAAAGATGTTGGACTATACTAATTTGCCTTCTGTGTATCCTTTCTAGTGAAATGTCAGCTCAAGTTTTTTTTTTTTTTCAATTTTTAATTAAGTTGTTTTATTATTGAATTTTGAGAGTTAAAAATATCTATATCTATCTATCTATATATGTATATATAAATATATGGACTTCCCTGGTGGCACAGTAGATAAGAATCTGCCCAATGCAGGAGACACGGGTTTGATCCCTGGTCTGGGAAGATCCCACATGCTGCAGAGCAATTAAACCCATGTGCCACAATTACTGGGCCTGGGCTCTAGAGCCTGAGAGCCGCAACTACTGAGCCCCAGAACCTAGAGCCTGTGCTCCCCAAGAGAAGCCATTGCAATGAGAAGCCTCCGCACCTCATCTAGAGGGTATCCCCTGCTCTCTGCAACCTGAGAAAGTCCGTGTGCAGCAACAAATAAATACAACCCAAAGCAGCCAAAAATAAATAAATACAGCAATGTGTACATGTCAATGAATAAATAAATATAGCAGTATGTACATGTCAATCTCAGGCAAGGGTTTAAAAAGTTTAAAAATATATATATGTATTCTGGACACAAGTTCTTTATCAAACGTATGACTTGCAAGTAATTTCCCCCAGTCTGTAGGTTGTTTTTCATTTTCTTCACAGTGAATATCTTTTATAGAGTAAAAGTTTTTAACTTGGATAAAGTTCAATTTATCAGATTTTTTCCTTCTAGAGATTGTGTTTTTGGTGTCATTCATGTCCAAGAACTCTGCCTACACCCAGGTTATGAAGCTCTTTATTTTTCTCCTTCTAACTATTGTATCGGAGAAGGCAATGGCACCCCACTCCAGTACTCTTGCCTGGAAAATCCCATGGACAGAGGAGCCTAGTAGGCTGCAGTCCATGGGGTCACTAAGAGTCAGACACGACTGAGCAACTTCACTTTCACTTTTCACTTTCATGCATTGGAGAAGGAAATGGCAACCCACTCCAGTGTTCTTGCCTGGAGAATCCCTGGTGGGCTGCCATCTATCGTGCACAGAGTCGGACACAACTGAAGTGACTTAGCAGCAGCAGCAGCAACTATTGTATAGTTTTGTGTTTTGCAGTTAGGTCTATGACACACTTTAATTAATTTTTGTATATGATTTAAGATATGGGTTGTTGTATTTTTTTGGATGCCCAATTGTTCAAACACCATTTATTGAAAAACATCATCCTTTCTCCATTGAAATGTCTTTCCATCTTTGTCAAAGTTAATATATGTGTGATTTTATTTCTGGACTTTATTCTATTCTGTTAATTTGTGTCTGTTCCTTTGCTAATAATACACTCTCTTGATTATTGTAGCTTTGTAGTAAAACATAAAATAGAGTAGTATGATTCCTCCAAGTTTATTTCTCTTTTTAAAAAGTACTATGGCTATTCTACTTTCTTGGCTTTCCCATATATTTCCTATATTTATCAAAAAATCCTGCCAGGGGAATTCCCTGGATGCCTAGTGGTTAGGACTGCAGCGGGTACAGGCTGGATCTCTGGTAGAGAAACGAAGATCCCATTGCTATGTGATGTGGGCCAAAAAAAAAAAAATCCTGCTAGAATTATGATTGGGATTGCATTAAACCTATAGATCAGTTGACATCTTTATTGTATCAAGTCTCCCAATCCTTGAATGTAATATGTCTCTCCATTTATTTATCTATTTTAAACCAGTGTTTTGAGGTTTACATCATACAGTTCTTACAAACATTTTGTAAGATTTATACATAGATACTTCATGTTTTGGAGCTACTGTAAGTAGTAATGTGTTTTAAATGTCAGTACTCAATTGTTTATTGCTCCCAAATGAAAATATGATTGGTGTTTTTCTTTTGGTTTTGTAGCCTGTGATCTCGCTAATCTAGGAGGTTTTTTGTCGACTCCCTTGGGATTTTCTACACATTGTCTGTGAAACAGTTTTATTTTTTCCTTCAAATCTGTATTCATTTTATAGTTTTTCTTGCTTTATGTTACTTGTTAAGTGTTCTACTATGATGTTGAATTGGTGTGGTGAGAATGAATATCCTTGTCACGTTTCAGACCTTAGAGGGAACACATTCAGTATTTTATCGTTTGTTTGTTTTGAGGGTGCCTTTCTCAATAGATTGAGAAAGAACTCATCTATTTCTATTTTGTGGAAACTTTTTATCTGGGATGGAAGTTGAATTTATCAAATGTTTTTTCTACGTCAATTGAGATGATCATGTGGCTTAAAAAAATTTTTTTTTAGGCTATTGATATGGTGGATACATTTCTTTTTTCCTAATATAAATCATTATATAATTACCTATAAACACTGCTTCCACCATATCCCACAATTTTTTGTATGTTAGTATTTTGTTTTTATTCAATTAAAAATATTGTCTATTTTCATTTTCTTTGAATATATACCCAAAGAGTGGAACTGCTAGATCATAGGGTAGTTTTATTTTCAGTCTTTTGAGGAACCTCCATGTTGTTCTCCATAGTGGCTGCACCAATTTACATTCCTACTAACAGGGTATAGGGTTCCCTTTTCTCCACATCTTTGCCAACATTTGTTATTTGTGGTCTTTTTGATGAGAGCTGTCATATCTTTTTGCAAAGTAAAGTACTTCATGTTGGGAAGTAATAGTAACCTCCTCTCCTTTTGTGCATTGTTTGAATTCACTGGTGGCTCAGCTGATAAAGAATCCACCTGCAATGTGGGAGACCTGGGTTCAATCCCTGGGTTGGGAAGATCCCCTGGAGAAGGGAAAGGCTACCCACTCCAGCATTCTTGCCTGGAGAATTCCATGGACTGTATAGTCCTTGGGGTCCCAAAGAGTTGGACACCACTGAGCAACTTTCACTTTCAAACTTTGTCATATAGGTATTGAGCCATGTCCTTTTTGTCCATTGTATTTCATGGATGTGTCGTGCTCCGTTGCTTCAGTCGTGTCCGACTCTTTGCAACCCCATGGACTGGAGCTGCCAGGCTCCTCTGTCCATGGAATTTTTCAGGCTAGAATACTGAAATGGGTTGTCATTTCCTTCTCCAGAGGATCTTCCCTACCCAGGGATTGAACTGATGTCTCCTGAGTCTCCAGCACTGCAGGTGGATTCTCTACCACCTGAGCCACTGGAGAAGCCTCTTTGTTGTTTTAATGTATACAGTTGTAATTAATCCCTTATTTTGTTGTATCTTCAACCAATTTATTGTTTAAAATATTGACTAGGTTAAGACTAAGAAAAGAACGTTGTAAGAATATTATAAAAGGCCTATAGGTTTATTCATTTATCTATCTCATTTTATTAAATGCCTACTACCATATGCCAGGTGCTTTCTAATGCCCTGGGTACATGGAGAAAAATAAAATAAAATCTGTTGACAGAGATTCAGAAAACAATGTGCTCTGATACATCAGTGGATAAACTTAACTAAATCGATGCAGATTTTTTGAACCTGAGTCAGGTTTTTGGTGCATAGAGAAGACATCAGTTCAGTTCAGTCACTCAGTTGTGTCTGACTCTTTGCGACCCCATGAATCACAGCACGCCAGGTCTCCCTGTCCATCACCAACTCCCGGAGTTCACTCAGACTCACATCCATCGAGTCAGTGATGCCATCCAGCCATCTCATCCTCTGTCGTCCCCTTCTCCTCCTGCCCCCAATCCCTCCCAGCATCAGAGTCTTTTCCAATGAGTCAACTCTTTGCACGAGGTGGCCAAAGTACTGGAGTTTCAGCTTTTGCATCATTCCTTCCAAAGAAATCCCAGGGCTGATCTCCTTCAGAGAAGACATAGCAGTAAACAAATGACAATCCCTTCCATCTTAAAGCTGTCAATCTTATCTATCCTATCACATTGCTTTGATTTTTCCATTTTGCCTGCCAGACTATCATGAAAACCCTTTGACACACGACTTTCTGAAATCCCTAACTTACATCAGTTATCTATCTCTGATCTACCAATATAGACATCTTATCAGAAAAAAAAAAAGGTAAATTTGTGAGCCTTGCTCCAGTTTCTTTTCTAAATGCTAATCAACTCCTTTAATCCACTTTATATTTTCTGGAGCTTGACATCAGCTAATGGACAGAATCTAGAGCCCAGTTTTTCCCTTTCAAAAAGCAAGCTGACTACTTCCCCGGTGGTCCAGTCAATGCAGAGGGCCTGGGTCCGATCCCTTATCAGAGAACTAGATCCTATATGCTGCAACTAAGAGTTTGCGTGCCACAACTGAAGATCCCGTGTGCCACAACTAAGACCTGGTAAAGCCAAATAAATAAATAAATAAAAAATTTAAAAAAAAGCCCAGCTGTTTGTTTATATTAAATCCCCTCTACCAACCTAAACGTCATCCAACGTCGTCCAACGATGGACCATCCTCTGTTTTCTATGATCAGACTCTAACTCCTTTTCCTGTGGTTATATTTTCACTTACCTCTCTTAGAAGCTTTCTGGAGGGAGGAGGTGGGTAATCACCATCAGAACAATTGATCTTTAGAGAGAGTGGAGCGGAGAGAACCAGAAGATGATGAATCCTGGTGCTGTTGTCTGTGCTTAGGCCTTAATTTGGAAGGCACCTTTGCTCATCGCTGTATCACCGATGCTAGGCCTTATTTTGAATGTCGATGTTTGGAATTAGAGTGATATTCACTGGTGGTATATTCATTACTATAAAGCAGTGATATTCTTTAGTGGTTAGTGATATTCATTCACACTGTTGATTTGACAGTATTTCAAGGGTAGGAAAAGTGGATGCATATGGAACTATTAGCAGAAAGGATTTATTTCAAGACACAGAGTGATTTAACAGACACTATTTACATTTTCAAAATATGATTGTGCCTGTTCCTATTATGGGCACTTTCTCAGCACCCCTGAAATCCAGGTAAAACTCTAATTTTGCAAAAGTAGTTACTGTTAAAGCCAAAAGCTCTTCTTTTCGCCTCTCATAATGATAGCATGATAATTTGTATACAGGAGACCTGATTAATACATTCTCCTGTTGGAGTCCAGTAAATCTTGTGATCCAGTCTCTTTTCCATGACAGATATAACTATTGCCTTACTACCAGATAATTTAAAACAACACAAACAACAGCAATAAGAGCAAGAGAAGCAGCAACAAAACTGCTCCTGCAAAATCCTGATTCCACGTCTAAGTTGCACGGATTCAATACTTCCAAATAATTGCCTTATGCTGCCCCCCTCCCCTTGCTCTCTCATTTCCCAATATAGAACTTTCCCACTAAAATCAATCATTCTTTGTCTCGGCTCTTATTTTCCTATGTACGGGAGTTAGAATGATTCTAGACAGTTAATTAGCCATAAATTGTTCTCTAAAACATAGAATATGTCAACTGCTTTTGTAAACCTCCTATGTTCCATTTTCCTTCAGTGCTTTTTAAAAAAATAAACCTAATTGTATTAATGCACTGGCATATTTATTACTCACCTTTTCACTCTTTATGCTGATCCCTGGCTGCCCATGGGGTCCTTTGAATTGATCAAAACCACAATCCCCTTTGTAAGAAACCACAATCCCACATTTACTCTAACAATGGGAACCCATAGCCATGTGTTGCTTCAACGTAGGTCACCAGGAGCACATCAAAGCAAAAGCTGTGACTTGCTTGGGTCCCTCTTGAGTTTTTAACTTTCCCAGCTTCAGAGGCACAGGAGTGATTAAAAAAAAAAAAAAAAAAAGACTGCCCCCTCATTCTCATTATGTGTTTTAGGAGGGAAAATGGAAAATCTTATTAAAAAGAAAAAATATCTCTTTTCTCCACTCAGACCAGAATTTTTCTGAACGTGTCCCAGGACAAGAAAAGAATAGAGAAGGAGAATGACTAGGTATGAGAATTGAGCTGTCAAGCTCCCTGGAAAGCAGGAGTTATGTGAAAGATGTAAATTTTGCCACATGTTAGGTTAAAGTGAAAGTCTCTCAGTTATGTCCAACTCTTTTCGTCCCCATGGGATTTTCCAGGCCAGAATACTGGAGTGGGTAGCCGTTCCCTTCTCCAGGGGATCTTCCCAAGCCAGGAATCAAACCCAGGCAGATTCTTTACCAGCAGAGACACCAGTGAAGCCCAAGAATACTGGAGTGGGTAGCCTATCCCTTTTCCAGTGGATCTTCCCAACCCAGGAATTGAACCGGGGTCTCCTGCATGGCAGGCAGATTCTTTTTAGGTAGTTTGTTCATTTATCCTTCCATCCATCCCTCCCTCCATCCATCCATTCGTCATCCACCCATCCATTCATCCATCCATCTGTCTCTTACTCTGTAGAGATGTTAGAATCAGAGACCACGATCTCAAACGCCTTCAGAGTATGAACAAGGTTTAAAGACTGAAAGATGGGAATGTGGGTGAACTGAAGAACACACGTCTCATCTTAAAGGACTTAAAAACCTTAGCATTTAGGAAGAATACAACTGCAGTGTGAACTGAATTCAGTCCTGTGTGAATTGAATTTTCAAGAGAAGCAGGAAATCCAAGTTTTTATAAAAAAATCTTCCAACTTCTTTCCTTGATTTGTACATCTTTTTAAAATAACTCTTTTGAACTTTTTTTTTTTGAACTTTTCATTTTATGCTGGAGTATAGTTGATTAACAATGTTGTGATAATTTCAGGTAAACAGCAAAGGGACTTGGCCATACATATACATGTATCCATTAAAAGTCTTCCAGCTTTTAAATGTTGAAATCAGCTATCTGATAATTTTAAAATCACTGTGCAAAATGTATCTGTATTCTGAATTTAACTAGCACTTCAAGACATCCAAAGCTCCACTGTCCTTTTGATGTTTAGAGATGAAAGAGGTCAAAAGTGATTATGCTACAAAACATATATATTAAATATTTTGTAATAACCTATAATAGAAAATCTGAAAAATAATATATATCTATATCTGGTTCTGAATCACTTTGCTGTACACCTGAAACTAGCCCAGAATTATAAGTCATTTATAGTTCAGTTTAAAAAAGAACAGAAAGTTAATATTGTAGCTATAATAAAGAAAAATATCCTGAATTAAAAAAAAAAGTTTTTACTCTGTCTTTGATTCTAATTTCCCAGTCATTCCCTCATCAGGAGCAATTTCTATGACCAGTTTTTCTTTTCTTTTTTTTTTAATACTTATTTGTTTATTATTTGGGCTTCCCAGGTGGCTCAGTGGTAAAGAATCCACCTGCCAATGCAGGAAACGCAGGTTCAATCCCTGGATAGGGAAGATCCTTGGAGAAGGAAATGTTAACCCACTCCAATATTCTTGCTTGGGAATCCCATGGACAGAGGAACCTGGTGGGCTGCAGTTCATGAGATTGCAAAAGAATTGGACATGACTCAGCAACTAAACAACAACAATATTTGTTATTTATTTGGCTTTGCTGGATCTTAGTTGCGGCAGGTGGGATCTACTTCCCCTACCAGGGATGGAACTCAGGCCTCTTCCATTGGGAATGTGGAGTCTTAGCCCCTGAACCACCAGGGAAGTCTCACCAGTTTCCTATGTATGTTCCAAGATATATCCTATATGCATATATATATTCTTTAAAAGCAACCACAACAATAAAGGGATAAACATTGATTTGCATTTTATTTTCCCACTTATGACTTTTGGATATTACTTTTAATCAATGTGTATTGGTTAAATATATATTAATATTTTATGAATATGATTAATGTTTTATATGTATCATATATAAAAATACATTATTTCATTGCTATGTAGTACTTTATTATATGGTAGTACCATAATTTATTTAATTCTCCTGTGTGATTTTACAGTTTTTTTCTATTCAAGAAAAATCATGAATGTCCTTGTCTATGAGCCTTTGAATATAAATAAAAGTGTAACAGTAGAATAAAAGTTTAGATGTGAACTCGCCAGGTGAAAGGGTATATGCATTTAAATTTTGACATATTTTGCTTATTTCAAAGAGATTGCCGACCTACAGCACTCCCCACGTGGGCTACCTGTCACAGTGTACTCTTGCTGACAACACAGTATATTATCAGATTTTTGAACTTTTCATTTGATAATTCCATTGATGTTTTCACTTTTATTTCTTTATCTATGAGCAAGGGTGAACATCTTTTGAAAATCATTTGCTTTCCTTTTTTCAGTTATTCATTAAACATTTATTGACCACGTACAATATGCTATGCATTGTGCAAGGTACTGAAAATCCGAACCAAACGCACACAACTTGGGATTCATGGAATATATTGTCTGCTAGGGGTGACAGACATGAAACAATTAATTACAGAAATAATTATTTGAGTACTGTTGCGATGTGGGTATGGTGTTCAGAGCGTGTGTAACAGGGCGCCTATCCTAGTCTAGGAGGATAAGGGGAACTTCTGGGAGAATTAAATTGAGACTGGAAGAAGGACAAGAGTTAACAGGATGCTAACAGTAACATCACAATGCCTTGGTCTCCCTCTCCTGACCCTCCCAGGCATTGGGGAGTGACTACACTTCCTTTTTACTTCAGACTCAGGCCCACCTGACTAAGAGGTAATCAGAGAACAGAACAGGAAAACAAATCTGAATTAGTTTATTTTCATTATTCTGGTGAAAAGTGTGGTGGCTAAAATCACTGACCAAATTTTATTATTTTGAAATAAATGTTAATTTTTTTTTTTTTCCCCTGCTGTGCCATTTGGGATCTTAGTTCTCTAACCAGAGATCAAACCTGTGCTCCCTGCATTGGGATTGCAGTCTTAACCACTGAACAGCGAGGGAAGTCCCTGAAAGACAGGTTAATTTTAATATCCTATTTGTTAGTCAAAAATCAAGAGATAAAATAATTGAGATTGTTTGGGGTATTTGACAGAATGACAAGTCTTGCACCCCCTCCAAAACATTTTTATTTTCTTTGACTACCAAAAATTGGGTTCCTTTACCTAAACTTAATGCTGTCTAACAATTGTTAAATCATGAAAGTTTGCTGAAAAGATGTTTTCTCAATTACAGCTGTTTATAATATTGAGGACTTGACAATAAATTTCATATTAAAAAAAAGAAATTAGCAGTCAGCAAATAACTTGGGGAAAGGCTCCTGGGAATTCATGTGACCTCAGCCTAGACCCCATTGTGTCACCTTGTTATCATAATATCGCCTTATTTTAATCCTGTCTGAAACTATCTGAGGTTGGTATTATTGGGAATCCCCTCATGGTTTGGTAGTTAGGTCTCTGCGCTTCCACTGCTGGGGGCACAGTTCTGATCCCTGTTGAGGGAACTAAGATCCCCTATCCCACATACTGTGTGGCATGGACAAAAAAAAAAAATGAGAATGGCATTATGCTGTTAAGATTCAGGTTGCTTTCTATATTTGAGCTGTTGGTACCCTCATACTGTAAAATCTGTATGGTTGTGGTAATTCCACAGACATAATTCAAAGACATTGTAGGTTTGGCTCCAGACTACCACAGTAATGCAAATATCACAATAAAATGAGTCACACAAAGTTTTTGGTTCCCCAGTGCATCTAAAAATTATGTTTACTTTTATATAAAATCTAGTCTACTAGTGTGCAATAGTATTATGCCTAAAAAAAAAAAAAAAACAATGTATATACCTTAATTAAAAGATAGCATTGTGAAAAAATGCTAACCATCATATAGGCTTCCAGCAAGTCTTTATCTGCTGCTGGAGGGCCTTATCTCAGTGTTGATGGCTACTGACTGGTCAGGGTGGTGGCTGAAGATTGGGGCAGCGTGGTAATTTCTTAAAACAGCAACGACATTTGCCACATTGCCTGACTCTTCCTTTCAGGAGCGATTCCTCTGTAGCATGCAGTGCTGACAGCATTTTACCACAGTAGAACTTTAAAAATTGGGAGTCAATCCCCTCAAACTCTGCTGCTGTTTATCAACTAAGTTTATGTATATTCTAGATCCTTCGTTGTTATTTCAATAGTCCTCACAGCCTCTTTGCCAGGGGTAGATTCCATTTTCAGAAACCACTTTGCTCATCCGTAAGAAGCAATTCCCCATCCTTTAAACTTTTATTATGAGGTTGCAGCAATACAGCCACATCTTCAGGCTTCATTTCTAATTCTAGTTTTCTTCTTTTCCCCACCATATCTGCAATTACTTCCTTCACTGTAGTCTTGAACCCCTCAAAGTCATCTATGAGGGTTGGAATCAACTTCTTCCAAATTCTTGCGAATGTTAATATTTTGACCTCTTGGTACAAATTATGGATGTTCTTAATGGTGCCTAGAATGGTGAATACTTTCTAGAAGGTTTTCAGTTTACTTTGCCCAGGTCAATCAGAAAAATTTCTTATCTATCACAGCTTATAGCCTTATGAAATATATTTCTTAAATAGTAAGACTTGAAAGTCAAAACTACTTGATTCATGGGCTCCAGAATGGGTGGTTTTTTTTGTTTTTTTTTGTTTTTTTTTATGTGCAGTAGGACCCAACTGTAGGCTTAAAATATTCAGTAAACCCACAGTAAAGCTGTCATCCACGCTTTGTTGTTCCATTTATAGAGCATAGGCAGAGTAGATTTAGCATAGCTCTTTTTTAAACAATTTTTATTTATTTATTTATATATATATTTTTGTTGTGCCACGCTGCATGTGGGATCTTAGCTTCCTGACCAGGGATTGAACCCATGCCTTCTGCACTAGAACTTGAAGTCTTAACCACTGGACCACTTGGGAAGTCCCTAGCATAGTTCTTAAGGGCCCTAGAATTTTCTGAAAAGTAAATGAATGTTGACTTCAGCTTAAAGTCACCAGTTGCATTAGCCCCTAACTAGGGAGCCTGTCCTTGAGGCTTTGAAGCTAGACATTGTCTTTTCTCTGGCTGTGGAAGTCCTAGATGACCTCTTCTTCCAATATGAGGCTGTTTCTTCCACACAGAAAATTCCTGCTTAAGAGTAGCCACCATCAATAATTATCTCAGCTAGATCTTCTGGATAACTTGCTGCATAACTTGATAACTTCTATATCAGCACTTGCTGCTTCACCTTGTACTCTTATGTCAAGGAGATGGCATCTTTCCTTAAACCTCATGAACCAACTCTGCTAGTTTCAAACTTTTCTTCTGCAGCTTCTTCAACTCCCTGTCTTCACTGAATTGAAGTAAGTTAGGGCCTTGATCTGGATTAGGCTTTGCCTTAAAGGAATGTCGTGGTTGGTTTGATCTTCTGTCCAAACCACTAAAACTTTCTCCATATCAGCAATAAGGCTGTTTCACTCTCTCATCATTCATGTGTTTACTGAAGTAGCCCTTATAAGTAACTTCAAGAACTTTTCCTTTGCAGTCTCAACCTAGCTAACTGGTACAAGAGAGCTGGCTTTTGGCCTTTTCTTTTTTCTTTTGACATGCCTTCCTCTTTTAAGTGTAATTATTTCTAGCTTTTGATTAAAGTGAAAGACTCTCCCTTTCATTTGAATACTTAGAAACCATTGTAGGGTTATTGGCCTAAACTTTAATATTGCGTCTCAGGGAACAGAGAGGCCTGAGGGGAGACAGACAGACAGAGAGACAGAGAGAGAACGGCCAGTTGGTGGAGCAGTCAGCACACACACAACATATTGATTAAGTTTGCTGTCGTACATGGGCGTGGCTTGTAGCACCCTCGAAACAATTGTAATAGTAATGTCGCAGATCACTGTAACAAATATAATAATAATGAAAAATTTTGAAAATTACCAAAACGTGACACAAAGACATGAAGTGAGCAAATGCCGATGGAAAAATAGCTCTGTTTGACTTGCTGGAGGCAGAATTGCCACAAACCTTCAATTTGTAAAAAATAAAATCTTTGAAGCACAATAAAATGAGGTAAGCCTGTTAGTAGCTTCTGGAAGAGTAGTTGGTGAGTTTTGTAGGGCCATAAAGTCAATAGCTTTATGATAACCACATGGGGGAGCTCAACCTTTCTTAACAGTTACCTTAGAAAATCACATTCTTTGTTTTTGTTTGTATGTTTATTTATTGCAATTACTTTTTATTTTTATCAATCACCCACAAGATTAAAAATATTCAGTTGGTGTTACCTCCCCCCTCGGCAACTCTTAGTCTTATTCCCTAGAACCACTCACTATTTTTTTAGCTGTTTTCACAAGTATTTGGCTCTCTGTTTCTAAATGTGGGATTTAGACTGTTCTATCTTGATTTAACAACTTTAGATAATATATTATATACGTTCTGTTATGGTAGATGTGGATTTACAGTTAAGCACTCTAACCACCAGGCTACATCAAGCTCCCCCTGCCATCTCCCATCCCATCCCCCTTCCAGCCCTGCCCTTGCCACACAGACACACACACCAGTTGTGTAATTAGAATGCTTTCAAGTGAGAATTACAGAAAGCCTTGATTCTACTGGCTTGATAAGGGAATTTGTTATCTCCACTTAAGTCTGAAAATCGTGTTTTTCAAGGTTGCACAAAAGGTTGCACAATTCAGTGAAGTATTGAAACCTGAGAGCTTTTGTTCTTTGCTCTGCTGTCCTTGAAGTGTTGACTTTATCTTCAGGTTGACTGCCCTCATGATTGATAGATGGTAGAAGCATATTTATTTGTCTTTTCCACATGTCCAGAGGAACATGGACAGTGCAGTGTTTTTGCACTTCTGTTTAAGAAGCCTCTCAACAGAATTGGATCTATGTTTCTTCCTAAAACTATCACAATTAAAGGGATTGGGACTAACTAGATTTACCCTTTAGGACTGGTGTTGGGATCAACACATTGCCAAACAGAAAATGGTAGATACTTGAACAAAATCTAGGTGGAGGAAGGTGGGAGATGGAGGGAAGGGATATTGGAGAGGTAGTAACACTCTGCCATAATAATAAAATTATGTCATAATTTTTGGTTCAATTGATAGTCATGCATAGATCATATATTGTTCACTTCTGGGCCAAATAATGTTTTATGGTTTAATTTATTTGCTTTTATTGTTGTCATGCTTGCTTTTCCTGAAGTTGATGATTATAATATTCATTTTACTTATATACTTTTCAGTACTCCTCCTTATTTTTTTCCTATGAGATTTGTCAAACTCCCCTCAATACTTTCCCAAATGCTGAGCAAGTCAGATAGTTTATTAACTTCATACCTTTTTCTGGGAGCTTACCTCCAAGAAGCTCCCTGGGGAGCACTCTGGACTGGTTGTTCTCTAGGTCAGTTGTCAAACTGTGGTTATTCTGTAACTCATTCTTAAATTTTACACTCCGTTTTGGAGACCCACAAATTTTCTTTTTCTTGATTCATTTGGTTATTTTTCTGGACTCTTATTAGCTTTCTAAGGAAGGAAGTTTGTATAACTTTTGTGTGTCTGCAAATGCTTTTAGTTTACTCTAAAGCTTGACCAGGTATAAAATTCTAACTTGAATTTCTTGCCTGGGGCACAGATCATGACCCCTTATTGCAAAATTCAGACTTAAATTGAAGAAAGTGGGGAAAACTACTAGGCCATTCAGGTCTAACCTAAATCAAATCCCTTAGCATTATACAGTGGAAGTGACAAATAGACTCGAGATTAGATCTGGTAGACAGAGTGCCTGAAGAACTGTGGACAGAGGTTTGTGACATTGTGCACGAGGAGGTGATCCAAACCATTCCCAAGAAAAAGAAATGAGAAAAGGAAAAGTGGTTGTCTGAGAAGGCCTTACAAATAGCTGAGAAAAGAAGAGAAGCAAAAGGCATTGGAGAAAAGGAAAGATATACCCATGTGAATGCAGAGTTCTAAAGAATAGCAAGGAGAGATAAGAAAGGCTTCCTAAGTGAACAATGCAAAGAAATAGAGGAAAACAGTAGAATGGGAAAGACTAGAAATCTCTTCAAGAAAATTAGAGATATCAATGCAATATTTCATGCAAAGATGAGCACAATAAAGGATAGAAATTGTATGGACCTAACAGAAGCAGAAGATATGAAGAAGAGGTGGTAAGAATACACAGAAGAATTATGTAAAAAAGATCTTAATGACCCAGATAACCACAATAGTATGATCACTTACTTATAGCCAGACATCTTGGAGTGCAAAATCAAGTGGGCCTTAGGAAGCAACACTAGGAACAAAGCTAGTGGAGGTGATGGAATTCCAGCTGAGCTAAGATGATACTGTGAAAGTGCTGCACTCAATATGCCAGCAAATTTGGAAAATTCAACAGTGGCCACAGGACTAGAAAAGGTCAAAATTTATTCCAATCCCAAAGAAGGGCAATGTCAAAGAATGTTCAAACTATCACACAATTGCATTCATTTCACATGCTAGCAAAGTAATGCTCAAAATCCTCCAAGCTAGGCTTCAACAGTATGTGAATCGAGAACTTCCAAATGCTCAAGCTGGGTTTAGAAAAGGCAGGGGAACCAGAGATCAAACTGCCAACATCCATTGGATCATAGAAAAAGCAAGAGAATTCCAGAAAAAATCTATTTCTGCTTCATTGACTATGCCAAAGCCTTTGATTGTGTGGATCACAGCAAACTGTGGGAAATTCTTAAAGAGATGGAAATACCAGATCATGTTACCTGCCTCCTGAGCAATCTGTATGCAGGTCAAGAAGCAAGAATTAGAACTGGACATGGAACAACAGACTGGTTCAGTATTGAGAAAGGAGTACATCAAGGCTGTATATTGTCACCCTGCTTATTTAACTTATACACAGAGTATATCATGTGAAATGCTGGGATGGGTGCAACACAAGCTGGAATCACGATTTCTCCAACACAAGCTGGAGAAATATCAATAACCTCAGATATGCAGATGACACCACCCTTATGGCAGAAAGTGAAGAGGAACTAGAGAGCCTCTTGATGAAGGTGAAAGAGGAGAGTGAGAAAGCTGGCCTAAAACAACATTCAAAAAATGAAGATCATAGCATCCAGTCTCATCACTTCATGGCAAATAGATGAGGAAATAATGGAAACAGTGACAGACTTTATTTTTTTGGGTTCCAAAATCACTGTGGGCAGGGACTGCAGCCTTGAATTTAAAATGCTTGCTCTTGAAATTAACTTGCTCCTTGGAAGAGAAGATATGACCAACCTAGATGCATATTAAAAGCAGAGACATTACTTTGCTGACAAAGGTCCATCTAGTCAAAACTACGTTTTTTCCAGTAGTCATGCATGGATGTGAGAGTTGAACCATAAAGAAAGCCGAACATCAAAGAATTTGATGCTTTTGAACTGTGATGTTAGAGAAGACTCTTGAGAGTCCCTTGGATTGCAAGGAGATGAAACCAGTCAATCCTAAAGGAAATCAGTCATGAATATTCACTGGAAGGACTGGTGCTCAAGCTGAAGTTCTAATACTTGGGCCACCTGATGGGAAGAGCTGACTCATTAGAAAAGACCCTGAAAGACTGAAGGTAGGAGGAGAAGGGGACGACAGAGGATGAGATGGTTAGATGGCATCACCGACTCAATGGACATGAGTTTGAGCAAGCTCTGGGAGATGGTGAAGGAATGGGAAGCTTGGCTTGCTGCAGTCCATGGGGTCGCAAAGAGTCGGACAGGACTGAGTGACTGAACAACAGCGACAACAATAACAACTACAAAAACAACAAGGTCATTACTGAGAAGTTCAAGCCATTCTCATTCCTGTTCACGTGTGTGTGATCTTTTATTCTCTCTTCTGAAGACTAAAGGATTTTCACGTTAGTCCCGATGATCAGAACTGTAGGATACTGTCCTTGGAGTGAGACATCTGAAATTAATAGTGCTAATCATTTGGTGAGTCTTTTAAAACTATAGATTTGGGTCCTTCAGCTCCACTGAAGTGAAGTGAAGTGAAGTGAAAGTTGCTCAGTCATGTCCAACTCTTTGTGACCCCATGGACTGTGGCCCACCAGGCTCGTCTGTCTGTGGAATTCTCCAGGCCAGAATACTGGAGTGGGTAGCCTTTCCCTTCTCCAGGGGATCTTCCTAACCCGAGGGATCAAAATCAGATCTCCTGCATTGCAGGCTGATTCTTTACCAGCTAGCCACCAGGGAAGCCCTGAGCTCCACTAGTTATCTTGAATTATTTCTTAGATTATCACTCTTTAATTTTTTATTTTTCTTCTCTTTCTGGCACTTAGAATGATCAGATTCCATAATCTGGACTAATATCCTGATTTTCTTATCTTTTGTATTTTTCATCTTTCCCTTGTTCCCCTGATCTCTGTTTTTCATACTTTCTGGGAAGACTATTTTCCAACCCTTCTATTTAATTAAAACTTTTTCAGTGTATAGATTTTAAGAGCTGTTTCTTGTTCCTGGATTATCTGTTTTGGAAAGAATTGTTTTTAAGGATACACCTTCTAGCTAAAGTTATTCTCTTTGTAATTTTTATCTCTTCCCTGTATTGTTTATCCCCTTTTCCCTTTCCACTCCTTGAATTTTTCTGTTGTTTCTCCCTTTCTTTTCATGTTTGCTTGTTGTGAATTCTCTCTTCCATGTTGTTGTCTTCCAGAAATAGCTGTTGAAAAGTCTGATAAAGCATTCATTTATATTTAAGGGTGGAATCCCAAGCAGTTGGTTGGAAGTTTGTTTGTAGCCACTTCTCCTATGAAATCTTTCATGATTCCTCTAACCTCTGGGGTTTTAGTCTTTTAATCCCCAAAGCACTCTGAATCTCTCTTATGGCATTCACATTCTGCTTTATATCAGTTACCTCTAACCTAGTCTCATTCATGTAAACTCTTCTATGAGATATGGATTCATTCTCCTGGGATAAGTTGCATTAAACCAGCCTGGATAACTTTGGAACATTTTCTTTCTTCTATTTCACTGTCAATGCTATTTATCATTGTCAATTCTTGTTAATCAGGAACATGGTTGAAATTCCTGGATTAACTTTGCACAATCTGGGAAAAACAGCCATAGAATTGTTTGACAAATTCACTAAATAAAAATTATCTATCAGTATTTTATTTTTATATTTTCACTGATTTGTGGGCAGCATAGTTATCCTTCAAGGTGTTGGGTCTATCAGTCATCAGGGAGATGATACCCCAAGAACTCACAAAAAATAGCTTGTTAAAAACTGGAGTGATTTGTAAACATCTACTGAATCAAAGAGTGATGTGTAATAAATGGCTCTCAACTCTAAAGTATGATTAGAAAAGGAATATTTCTTTTAAAGATGGTGAAGGGCTTCTAAGAAGTATAGCGCTTCAAAGTGAATACATTTTTGTCAACTTCCTTAGCAATAGTCATTGTTTAATTAACTATCAAGAATATATAGTTTTTAAGAAGATAAGAATTATTTTAGTGCTACTAGATTATGTATTTTACTTCTCTGTTATGAACTAGAAAGAACATTTACCTTGAAACATTGCCATATAATTATATATCATGAAACAATTGCTAGTGTGCAAAATGATGATTTAAAAACAAAATCAAGTCAACTGATGTAAAAGAGTTGATGCAAAGCTTACTAAAATTTTCTGAAAGGTGTAAAAATTGAAAGCTTAATCTATGTTGATGGTGAACAAATCACAATTTGTTTCCCTTTGCAAACCAAACAAAAAAAAACTTGACTCTGACAATTTTCCTGAATCTTAAGTGTAACAGAGATTTGTTTGCTTAGTTAACTCCCTGAAGGGCTTCCCAGGTGGCACTTGCTTAGTTACTCAGTCATGTCCAACTCTGTGACCCCATGAACTATACTCTGTTCAAGGGGTTTTCCAGGCAAGAATACTGGAGTGGGTTGCCATTCCCTTTTCTGGGGGATCTTCCCAAACCAGGGGTTGAACCCAGGTCTCCTGCATTGAAGGCAGATTCTTTACTATCTGAGACACCAAGAACCTGCCTGCCAACGCATGAGACATAATAGACTCGAGTTCAATCCCTGAGTTGGGAAGATCCCCTGGAGGAGAGCATGGCAACCCACTCCAGTATTCTTGAGAAGATGAATTCTCCTTATTCTGGAGAATCCCACAGATAGAGGAGCCGACAGATAGAGGATGTGGCAGGCGACATCTATAGGTCACACGGGTTGGACACAGCTGAAACGACTTAGCTTGCAAACACGGACAATTCCCTGAAATCTGTGGTGTGTGAGTATGTATGTTTCTGTGCTTGTGTGTGTACTTGGCTTGGTGAAGTGGTAGAAGGGGAAGAAAGCAGGGTGCTTGATCTCAGAGAAGCCTTACCTTTGCCTGATAACCCCAAATGGGAAAATAATGACAAAAAGTAGAGGTGTACTTAGAACATCATTGTGGGTACTAAAAGAATGGTGAAAAAAGGTATGGTAGTTTTAAGAATTGGCTGCTGTTTCTTTGACATGCCTCCCATCAAGGAGTATATACCCTCTCCCTTTGAGTCTCGGCTGGCTTCTGACCCCGTCAATAACCAATAGATGGAGCAGAAGCGATGCTGTGTGCCTCCTGAGGCAAGGCGAGAAAGGTGATATAGATTCAGCTTTTGGAACCCTGAGCCACCATGTAAGTTCCCGTACTGCCATACTGAGAGAAAATCCATATCACACAAGAGGCCATGTGTAGGGGCTCAGAACCAGTAAGGGTCTCAGCTGATAGGCAGCGTCACCTATTAGACATTTGAGTGAATATACCTCCAGATGATTCCAGCACATCTTTTCCTCCCATGCCATAATCAATGCCAACTGTTGAATCTTCCCGACTGAAGCCTCAAGTGTCACGGAGCAGAGACAAGTCATATTTGCTGTGTCCTGTTAAAATTTCTGATCCACAAAATTCACAAGCATAATGAAATGGTTGTTTTAAGCCTCTAAGTTTTGGATAATTTGCTGCATGGCAATAGTGATAAAATAGAAGGGACGGAAGGGAGTAGATTAGTCAGGTTCTAGGGGAAGAAAGCTGGGTTGTGAGATGACTATGCTGAACAGAAGCAAATTTTCTAAACATACAGGTAGATCATGAGTGAGCCTCAGGTGACAGCCCTTAACTGTTCTGATATCACCCTAGGAATTCTTCAGATATATTAACAAACACAAGAATGTAAAAGAATTAAAATACTAATGTTCTCTTATTATTTTTTTTCCTAAGAGGTAAGAAATGGATTTATTCAGACACAGAGAGATGCACACTCCACAGTGTGGGCCATCGTAGAGGGCAAATGCAGCCGTTCTCTTATTCTGTAGTCTTTCATGAGTTCCTCCAGCTTCCATGGAATATTGCTGGGTGGCACAGTTCCCTTTCCTAGTACTCTTGGTGACACCTGAAGTATGTTGTTAATAATACTGACATGAAGTTATGTTAAGAAGATTAGTAAAAGTAACTACATCAAACATTAGAAGTTAATTTCACATAGAACGTGCGTGACTACAAACTCTACAACATTGATCTGATTTGCAAATATTCAATAATACCACTTAACTCCTCTTGTAGGGGGTATATAAGCCCCTGAGCACGTTTAGTCTGTGCTCAGTCATCTTGCATTTCCTGAAATGTGCAGCAAATCTTCAAGTTCAAACCCAGGTGAACTATTGTCTCTCTTCACCATTGCCCCTGACTCCACTGTCTGTTTTTTGGCTGTGAACATTTTTATCTCTTGCTTCCGATCATCTTCAGTGATACAGACCAAGCAGTAGCCATCAACTGTTGAAATTATTCTCTGTATAACTCTCTGAGGCTGCAGAGCTATGGGTACACAAACTTCTTTAAATATATTTATTTGGCTGCGGTGGGCCTCAGTTGCAGCACACAAGACCTTTGATCTTCTTTCAGCATGCACATCTTTTAATTGCAGCGTGTGAGCTCCAAGCTGCAGCATATGGGAACTACTTCCCTGACTAGGGTTCTAACCCGGGGCCCCTGTATTGGGAGCTGAGTCTTAGTCACTGGACCACCAGGGAAGTCCCTACACAAACGTTTTTTGATACTGATGGGGGAGAGGAAACTTGAAATTTTTGCAGATGGTTGCCAACTTGTTTATCCCTTCACTGTATTGCTTTCCTTTCTTGGCCAAAGAGTTGCTCTTGTTTCCATTGGATTCTTTGGAGGAAGAAAAACAGGAGTCCTGTTTTTCAGGACTCTCTTATGACACACATGTATTGTACCGAGGGTAAATAAGAATCAAGCTGGACCAACATTTAATGATAACTTAAATAAGTTAAAATTGAACTTTCTTTTATTCTTCATAACTGAACCTATGTTATTGATGAGTCCTTATTCCCTCTGATAGTACAAAACACTTGTAATGGGATCTATAAATGAAAATTTAAGCTAAGATCCTAAGATGACAAATGCCAGATGTCAGAGTGGATTGTGAGGATTTGTAAAATTTCAAGGGAAGTTTCTAAATCTTTTTCATATCCAAGTTCTAAAGGGTAGGGTTGGAAATGGGAAGAGAGGATTGGATGGAGGATGTCTTTGAAGAGAGCTCTGTTGTGAGCCCTTCCTGCTTCCTTACTGTTCAACTAAATCTGGAGGGAAGAGTTCCTCAGGAATCTTGCTATGAGATTCATGTAGTTGAGGGTGGGGTGGGGCTGAGTGTAGCCCTGTGAACTGATGTCTTACTTTTGAGGGAAAAATGTAAAAGACAGGAATGTGGACTATCCAGCTGATCCAAGGTGGGAGCAAAGGATGTGTTTGTGTGTTTTCTCAATCAGATGTGATCATTGGGAGAAAAGACAGGCCTGAGGCTCTCTGAGCCCTGAGGCCAGGGAGGCCTGGCGCGCTGCAGTCCATGGGGTCGAAAAGAGTCACGACTGAGTGACTGAACTGAACTGAGGCTCTTTGAAATCCCAAGCCTGGACTGAATGATGGGAACCCAAGGGAAATAATGGACTGTGGAATGTCAAGGGGGAGCAACTAGCAGGGTGGGGGGTGGGAGAGATGCATCCACGGGACCAGAAACAAAATAGAATGTTCCCAGTGAGGATTTCTAGAGTCCTAAAAGGGACCACACATTTAAAGCCAGCTTTAAACATCTTCCCTGGTGGCTCAGACAGTAAAGCGTCTGCCTATGATGCAGGAGACCTGGGTTCAATTCCTGGGTGGGGAAAATAGCCTGGAGAAGGAAATGGCAACCCACTTAATCCCATGGACAGAGGAGCCTGGTGGGCTACAGTCCACGGGGTTGCTGAGGGTCAGACACGACTGAGCGACTTCACTTTCACTTTTCACTTTCCTGCATTGGAGAAGGAAATGGCAACCCACTCCAGTGTTCTTGCCTGGAGAATCCCAGGGACGGGGGAGCCTGGTGGGCTGCTGTCTATGGGGTTGCACAGAGTCGGACATGACAGAAGCAACTTAGCAGCAGCAGGAGCAGCAGGAAACCAAAATTGCATTTGTTTACGATTTTAAAAAATGTTATCCTGCCTCACACCAATATTAGTCAGACCCATGGCATGTAGTTCCACTGGTCTCCATTTGGCTTATAACGTACTAAGGTAGGGGCTTCCCAGGTGGGCTCAGCAGTAGAGAATCTGCCTGCAAAAGAGGAGAGGCGAGTTTGATCCCTGGGTCAGGAAGATTTTCTGGAGTAGGAAATGGCAACCCATTTCAGTATTCTTGCCTGGAAAAATCCCATGAACAGAGGAGCCTTGTGAGCTACAGTCCATGGGGTCACAAAGAGTCAGACTATACAGACCTCTGTTGGCAAGTGATGTTTTTGCTTTTTAATATTCTGTCTAGGTTTGTCATAGCTTTTCTTCCAAGGAGCAAGCATCTTAATTTCGTGGCTGCAGTCACCATCTGCAGCAATTTTGGAGCCCTAGAAAATAAAGTCTGTCACTGTTTCCACTTTTTCTCCACCTATTTGCCATGAAGTGATGGGACCGGAAGGTCGGCGGTATCATTTGTGATGTTTCTGAGTTATACGAGCAGGTGTAGAAATATCAGTTGAAATATCAGCTGTAGGAATACCATTTCAGCAATTATGGTGACTCAGTTCAGTTCAGTTCAGTTGCTCAGTCGTGTCCAACTCCTCATGACCCCATGAACCACCACATGCCAGGCCTCCCTGTCCATCACCAAATCTCGGAGTTTACCCAAACTCATGTCCATTGAGTCAGTGATGCCATCCAACCATCTCATCCTCTGTCATCCCCTTCTCCTCCTGCCCTCAATCTTTCCCAGTATCAGGGTCTTTTCCAATGAGTCAGCTCTCCGCATCTGGTGGCCAAAGTATTGGAGTTTCAGCTTCAACATCAGTCCTTCCAATGAACACCCAGGGCTGATTTCCTTTAGGATGGACTGGTTGGATCTCCTTGCAGTCCAAGGGACTCTCAAGAGTCTTCTCCAACACCACAGTTCAAAAGCATCAACTGGTTGGCACTCAGCTTTCTTTATAGTCCAACTCTCACATCCATACATGACCACTGGAAAAACCATAGCCTTGACTAGACGGACCTTTGTAGACAAATTAATGAGCTTTAAACCAACTTTTTCACTCTCTTCTTTCACTTTCAGGAATTATTGCTTCCTTCAATTTGTGCATTTGTGAGATCTCAGCTGGTGAAGCAAAAAAGTAAAACCAAAGTCAAATGGTACTAGAGGACGTGCTAGGGAAAGACCTTTATTATTGGTCAATGTGATATGGCAGTTTTAAATCTCACCTCAACTTGCCACATTGTATGTTAGAGTCATCATTATCTGAGTTATGGGGCCAGAAGCTCTTTTTATATTCAGTTCCACAAATCTTACACTTGTGGTTAAAAAAAGAAAAAGAATGAAGTTTAGGAACAGATGGAATAATAGCTCAAATAAAGTTTTGGACTGCAGTTCCTCAAGGAACATGGAATAACATGATTCAATCAGTATTCTGGAATCAACTATATGCTCCACATAGTATAGTATTTGCTTTTATTCTTGAAGATGGGGTAAGATTTTAATGACTAGAAACTGGGAAAATCTTATTGACCACACCCCTTGAAAGATCTTTGATAATTTGTACCATTCTTCCAGGCTATTCATTTACAGTTGCTTATTGGTTGATTCCTTAAACTCAATTTGTTATAAATACAGATACTGTATTTATATCTTTGTGCTTCAGTGAAAAACAATGCATTCTCTAGGGGATACCCTTCCATGTTTTCTAGTTTTGATTTTTTATGAGCTTTTCACAATTCTATAAATTATTAAAAATTGACTGCAGTGTGAAACAGTTCTGGTCTATAGATGTGCACATTCCATCCTGTCTAGTAGAGGTGCAATTGACTACTCTCCCTGACTATGGAAAAGGCTAGTTTTGCTGCTGTTTGTATGTTCATTTCACCATTTCTTTACTCCATGGAAATTTGTGCTTTTTGACTTCCCCTTTGAATTGGTTGTAACACGTCCTCACTTTCCTCACTGAGTTAAATAAAATCTTTAACACATTCATTTTCATAACTGTATGAGATGATTTTACCTTAAAAATTATCTTTTTACAATGTATTGTCAAAAATATTAGTGTCTGGCAATCCATGTATTGCTCACCAGTGTCGTGAAGTGGTGATTATTGCAGCAGAGATTTGATATGGCACAATGAGTTTGAAATCAGAGTTTCTTGCTCATTTATCTTGGAAAATCAGTGGCTTTGGTGATTATGCTGTGTAGCCTGTTATTTATGGGCAACAGATAAAAAGGCAAGGAATGTGCATGTTTGGGGCAAGAGAATTCTGATGACTGTGAAACTATTATGGAATCCCTTAGAAACTCCCTCTGGTCACCTTTCCATTACTGAACCAGAATGAAGGCACCAAAAATCAACACCAAATTACAGCAGGCAGGGCCGCCCATACCTCTCTCTACTTCAGGGCATCCAGAAGGAGTTCTTTTCTGATAATATCAGCAGAGATCATCTCCTAGAAGCTTAGAAAAATGTAAAGGCTGGTTTCTATATTTAACTAGGAGACTGCTGATGTTTTCTGATGGCAAATTAAAAAAAATCAGAGTGGTTCCTTGGCATGAAAATCTTCTCCAAACACAGAATATTATTATAGCAGCAAGTCATGAAAAAGGTCTGACATAGGTTGACATCCATGACCTTGTCAACATTGATGGGAACTTGTGTGGAAACCAACTGTTGTCCTCTTTGAAGTCTGAAGGTTGGAGTAGACTCTAGCTGCTTTGCTAGGGCGCTGACACTGATTTGTTCTGATCTCTCCCCTTTAAGATTCTCTTACCAATTTGGCTGCTGCACAAGTGCTTCCAGGGGCATGTGCTACCTACCATTCCTCACAAATGCGGTCACATACTTGGCTTTATAGTTTTTGACACAGAAGAAAACAATACCAACGAAAGTGTAGCATAGTCACTTGTTGAACTATAAACACATTCTAAGGAGGTGTGTTTTCCCCATCTATTGGCCTCATCTATCAACTCCACTTTTGATACTACTTGGTCAGTCCTCTGACAGGAAGGGAGAAAGTGTCATGTGTGGTCACCTTAAAGTCTAATTAGAGCACAGATGTCATATAAGCCTGGCACATTTCTCTGAACACTTTCCTGGTGATGAGAAGAGAGTTACCCCCATCTAACCTTAATAATAATTATTCAAATAATTGTTGGAGTCCATGGGGTCGCTAAGAGTCGGATACGACTGAGCGACTTCACTTTCACTTTTTACTTTCATGCATCGGAGAAGGAAATGGCAACCCACTCCAGTGTTCTTGCCTGGAGAATCCCAGGGACGGGGGAGCCTGGTGGGCTGCCGTCTATGGGGTCGCACAGAGTCAGACACGACTGAAGCGACTTAGCAGCAGCAGCAGCAGCACAGTGGCTTCATATGAAATACATTCATGTTTCATTTTTTAATCTAGAAGTTGAAGCCACTTTGTAAGAGCCTTGTGCCTATCTTCTGCTATGGCTCCAAATTTTGATAAAATGATTCCTAAATTTACATGATTGGGATCATCATTAAAGTTCCTATGTTGGCGGTAGCTTTGTTTACCACCTCAGTTTCCATAACTGTAAAGTGGAATAGTAATCACCACTTCATAGATTGTTTTAAGTATTTAAAATACTGTATGTAAACTACGCAGCACAGTAGTAGGCCCATAATATGGCATCTACTCTAAACTGGTTAAGACGTAAGTCCCAGTAAAGGACAAGAGCTCCAGCCATGTGAGCCAAGACAGATGCTGTCTGAAGGACTCCCATGACTTGGGTCAGGGAGAGGTCAGGTAGATCCTGGCTACTTGAAATTCCAGGGCTCATGCCTGGCAGAGTACACCTGGTCTACAGGCTGAAGGGCCTGGGGCTGCTGATAAGGACTGGCTCAGAACAGGCCTAGGACTGAGGCTACCTCCTATAGAGGTCAGAGGACAAAAAGGGCATTCAGAGAAGGCAGAAAATGTCGGTACTCTTTGTTGGTAAGATTCACCTGTGATCTAGTGGAGTGGTCTTTGATCTTTTCTCTAAGGAGACCGGATCTTTGGGGAGGATACTGAATTCTCAAATGTGTCTACGGGGTTACATGTCTTGCAGTTTTACTGTTGCAGGAGGAGAGGACATTAGCAATCATGACATTTATTCATAGAATCCTTCCACTAACCTGTATTATTACAAGCGATTCTGCCACAAATGTGAATATTATCCTTTTTGCTTAGTACATGAGGAAAAGAATGTAGAGAGTAATCAGATGACTGGGCCGTGTTACATTTGGGACTAGAATCTAGGTAGCCTTTCTCCTAGGCCAGAGCATTTCCCATTTGTATAGGTTTAAAAATAAAATGTATTGAAGAGATTTTTGCTACTGATAGTAGGGCTTATTTTCCTCTGTGACTTGTGGGATATTTTTAAATTTTGTTTTTAAATGGAGGGTAATTGCTTTACAATGTTGTATTGGTTTCTCCCATATATAAACATGAAACAGCCATAAGTATGCATATATCCCCCACCTCTTGAACCTCCTTCCCAACCCCCACCCCACCCCATCCCTCCAGGTTGTCACAAAGCACCTGGTTGAGCATCTTGAGCTATATAGCAATTTCCCACGAGTTTCACTAATAGCTTAGTTGGTAAAGAATCCGCCTGCAATGTAGGAGACCCTGATTCAATTCCTGGGTCAGGAAGATCTCCTGGAGAAGGGATAGGCTACCCACTCCAGTATTCTTGGGCTTCTCTTGTGGTTCAGCTGGTAAAGAATCTGCCTGCAAATGCGGGAGACCTGGGTTCGATCCCTGGGTTGGGAAGATCCCCTGGAGAAGAGAAAGCCTACCACTCCAGGATTCTGGCCTGGAGAATTTCACGGACTGTAAAGTCCATGGGGACAAAGAGTCGGACATGACTGGGCAACTTTCACTTTCATCTGTCTTACATATGGTAATGTATATGTTTCAGTGCTGCTCTCTCAATTCCTTCCACCCTTTTCTTACCCACGCTGTGCCCCACAAGTCTGTTCTCTGTGTCTGTGTCTCTATTTCTGCCCTGTAAATAGACTTGTGGGATTTTTAAAGCTGTACAACAGCATATGGGTAACTTTTAATTGTACCTCTATGTAGATTACACACGGAATAAAATTTTATGGCAGAATTTACGTACCCAGTCCCAGGGAAACCTTGCCCAACTGTGCACTTTTTGACGTAGCAAACAGTTCAATAAATGGGATGGTTCTGGATTTGTCTGAAGCTAGCTGTGTGGCTTTAGGCAAGTTTCCTAGTCTTTAAAAAGACTGTCATTCTGTGGGCTTCCCTGGTGGCTCAGACTGATTTATTGCAAAGAATCCATCTGCAATGCAGGAGGTCTGGTTTGATCCCTGGGTCGGGAAGATCCTTTGGAGGAGGAAATGGCAATCCACTCCAGTATTTTTGCCTGGGAAATTCCATGGACAGAGTCCACGGGGTTGCAAAGAATCAGATACAACTGAGCAATTAACACACACACACAGTCATTTTAGCCTTAGTGTCTTAAGTGATCTGTGAGGACTTCCTTCAGCTCTGAGTAATAATGATCCTGTGCTCCAAACACTATATGTTACAGACAGTATCATTTGTGGGTATCACCCTCCTTTGATAGCAGACGACCCTGAAGCTCAAAGAGATGAATAGATTTGCCAAGGTTGCAAATGGAAGAGCAGTTTTCAGTGCAGGATGGGAACCTCAAAGTCCTTGCTGTTCTCCTGTGCCAGGTCACCCATCAGTCTGTCTCTCTTCCTTTACTGGTGAGAAGTCAAAGAATTGTCAGGGTAGCAGCCTCTAGCTTGGAGGTTCCCCCTCAGGCATGCGCAGGATACCTATTGAGGAACACGGAAGAATGTCTCCACTTTGATTTATATTTTTCTCATCAGATCAGATCAGTCGCTCAGTCGTGTCCACTTGAAGCTTTTCTATTTTGGGGGTATATTTTTTAAATGTATATGATGTATAAATACATTGATTTACACACATCATACATGGAGGTTTGTGGGGTAGTCAGTAAACTTGTTTTTTACTGAAAGAAAAAAGTTTTAGAGAGCCCTGATTGTCAATCTAATTTTAATTTTTTATTAAAAAGTTATTGTGAAAATAAATAGGCTATAAAAATATTGTATAATAGAAACACAGTTGCAAATAGTTCTATTTGGATTATTTGACCTTTTAGATTATCTATACTTTTAGATTATCTGTGGCCCCTATTTTACATTAGAGCAGATTCCAGAAGGTTGATTGAAGAAGAGATGTCTGCTTTGTGTGCTTTGTGTGGGGATTATTTGACTTCCTATTTTTTTTTTTTTTTTCTTTTGGCCTCACTGCTCAGCATGTGGGATCTTAGCTCTCTAACTGTGGACTGAACCTGTGACCCCTGCAGTGGAGTCTTACCCACTGGATCACTGGGGAAGCCCCTACTTGACTTTCATAATCTTGCTTTTATTATGGTAGTAATAATAGCTGCTGTTTATATATCTGTGCCAGGTATAGTCATAAGCATTTAAAGTTGTATCTCATTTAATCCTCACCATGGCTCTGTCAGTCAGGAAAAATAGCTCCATTTTATAGAAAAGGAAATTGAAATTTAGTAAAGTGCTGAGACTTGCTCCAGATTACCCATTTAGAAATTGGACTTTGATTTTTCTGACTCCATAATTCACTTCTTTCTTGTTTAGTAATCTCTGTTAAACATGTTAGATATATTTGCTAAAACATTAATTTTATAAAAATCAAGATTTTTTTGTTTCTCCTTTAGAGTTAATAAAATGGATCCTACAATACACATCTCATCTAAACCTTAACACAAAATCTCCAAAGTACTCATATAAGAGATCATTCTAAAAAATTATATATTTTACTTCTTTTTCTACTCCTTAAATAGAGATAAAACTAACTCTGAAAGGGTTATCTAATTAGCATATTTTATGAACAACTGTATCACTCTCAAGATTCTAAAAAGTATTAAATATTAAATTATTAGAAATAAAATAGGTAATTTTTCTATTTGATATAGGAAGAGTTAAGGCTGTAAATTATTTTATTGTCTATTTAGGTTTGCTACATAATTTCAATTTGTCCCATTAGTTTCTATCAGAAATTGAATACATTGTTTTGTCAACAGAAGGCAAATTACTTACTAATGTTAGGTTAACAAAAAGCAAAGATACGGAAAAAAATCTTCTATTAATTATGTGTGAAGTAATATTTACTAATTTAATCTGGCTTTGTAAGATATAATTCACTTTCAGTGAACAAGTCATAGACTTAAGTAATACTCAGTGGAGATTTTGGAAAATGGCAAATCACATAGAGAAGAATTTCAGGGATAAAAGAAATTAAATTTGGCCACTGGGTGTCCATCTTGATCCATATTCACTAGTAGTTAGGGCAAGAGAAATAAATCTTTTAAGTGACTTCAGCTTTTCTTTGTAGTTCTCTTTCCAGAGAGTTAAGGGAATGCTTTTATTTAATAACTAACACAGTAACACATTTTCGCTTTCAAAGTCCTTGTGATTTCTTTCACCACCATGAAGAATCTTCAGAAAATCCGAAGAGGAAAAAAAAGACTTAAAAAAAGCAGCAAAAGAACCCCTTTAACAAAAATGGAATCTTTTGGGGCTAAGCTGTGCTCTTGACTGACTGTGTAAGACAGCCCTGGTCACTTTATTTCTGCACACTACTCTCACTATATAAAATTTCTAAGTCTTATAGGTCATATATTGGTCTGGAAAATATAGCTTTCTTAGTGAAATGGTGCATTTTTTTTTCATTATTACTTTTTCAAACTTGGATAAAAGTAGAACTACAAAAGGTACATAGTGTGAGGGAGACATGTACCCCCATGAATGCCTTATATTTACCTCTTTCTAATGTATCCTAGGAGTACATCAAGGTTGTATATTGTCACCCTGCTTATTTAACTTCTATGCATCATGAGAAATACTGGGCTGGATGAAGCACAGGCTGGAATCAAGATTGCCTGGAGAAATATTAATAAATTCAGATACGCAGATGACACCACCCTCATGGCAGAAAACGAAGAGGAACTAAAGAGCCTCTTGACGACAGTGAAAGAGGAGAGTGAAAAAACTGACTTAAAACTCAACATTCAGGAAACTAAGATCATGGCATCCAGTTCCATCGCTTCATGGGAAATAGGTGGGGAAACAGTGGAAACAGTGAAAGACTTTATTTTCACTGCAGATGGTGACTGCAGCCATGAAATTAAAAGACACTTGCTCCTTGGAAGAAAAGCTATGACCAACCTAGACAGCATATTAAAAAACAGAGACATTACTTTGCTGACAAAGAACCGTCTAGTCAAAGCTATGGTTTTTCCAATAGTCATGTATGGATGTGAGAGTTGGACCATAAAGAAGGTTGAACACTGAAGAATTGATGCTTTGAACTGTGGTTTTAGAGAAGACTCTTGAGAGTCCCTTGGACTGCAAGGAGATGGATAGAAATCAGTCCTGAATATTCATTAGAAGGACTAACACTGAAGCTGAAGCTCCACTACTCTGGCCACCTGATGAGAAGAACTGACAGATTGAAAAAGACCAAATTGAAAGCAGGGGGAGAAGGGGATAACAGAGGGTGAGATGGTTGGATGGCATCACCGACTTGATAGACATCAGTTTGAGCAAGATCCGGGAGTTGGTGATGGACAGGGAGGCCTGGCATGCTTCAGTCCATGGGGTTGCAAAGAGTCGGACATGACTGAATGACTGAACTGAACTGACTTGAATGTATCCTAGAATGTGGATATACTCTATGCATACATAAACACTTTCTGTATATATCTCCTTCCATTTGTGGGTACACATGTGGCACAATATACATGCCATTCTGAAACTTAAAAAAAAAGTTATTAGTGTATCTTAGAAGTTGCTTCATGTTAGTTAATATAGATCTGCCTCATTCTGAATTGAGATCATCCTTTTTTAAAGATGGGGCTTCCCTGGTGGCTCAGACGGTAGGAAATTCACTTGCAATGCAGGAGACCAGAGTTTGATCCTTGGATTGGGAAGATTCCCTGGAGAAGGGAATAGCTACCCACTCCAGTATTCTTATCTGGAGAATTATGGGCAGAGGAGCCTGGCGGGTTACAGTCCATGAGGTTGCAGAGTCAGACATGACTGAGCGATTAACACTTTAACCAGTGCTCTGATGTTCTCATCTCTTAGGATTTAAAAGTGGCACTGAAGGCAAGAATCTGGTTGGACGTGCCAATCCAGATTAGAGGAAATGGAACACAGAAAAGTTCGAAACCCTTACCTCGGATGATCTGCAAGTCTTTGATGCCCTTTTTCCTCCTCCTCCTTCCAAACCCCTCCAACAATCCTGAACAGAACTCTGACTTCTGTTATTTTATACTCCCTGATAAGTCTTTTTAGAAGCTGATGGTCTACTTATGCCAAGCCACATCCATATGATGGTCCCCAAGACACACCATAGCAGAAGAAAAGATACCATAAAATTAGATAAAGCTAGATATTTGCAAATAACATTTTTAAAAAGCCCTCTCATTTGCATTAAAACAATGGAGCTTGATTTCATTCATTTCTGAACTGCTGAACTGGATTGAGCATTTTCATTTTCTCAAATTTAGTAGTTTGACTTAAGTCTGTTATCCTGTAAACAGGGTTACCCAAAATGAGTCTCTATAATTATGGTGGGTTGCTGTGGCCCAGATTTACCCTTTCATTATGTTAAACTGACATTGAAACCATTCTGGACAGTGTCAGTAATATTTCCAAAACCAGTGGAATCATGATGTGTTGAGATAGAGTCTTAACAGGTAGCCAATGATTCCTGACTTTCTGGCCTTGCTCTACTCAGTTCTTGAATTTCAATATCCCCTCCCATCCCAAGCCCCTTGGGAGACTATCTCTAGATTTTGAATTCATTTGGTTTTGAGCACTTTAAGTCTTGTTCCGTATCCCTTGGGATCAGTAGAGTACTCTGGGAGTTAAATACTGGGGCGTACTTTTTTTACCAAGCTGTGTTCTCTTTCTCAGTACAGGTCCCTTGGTTGGTAAAAGGACTTTTGAAAAGACTCAGGGCTCCCATAAATGGTATAAAACTGGCCTATTTGGAGCAACTCTGTTGCTTTGCCCTCTAAGAATTAGGACACATGGTTGGCTCTTGTGTCCAGAGGGGAATGTTGGATGTTTAAAGCCCTGTTAGCATGTTCAGAGGCTGCCCTTGATTTGCAGCTAGTGGCCTCCGAAGCATCCATAACACCTTGACTGGGAATAACTTTAAGTCAAGGCAGCCCAGTAGGTTGATATGCAGGCTTCCGGAGCAGTGTTTCAATGCATCTTTAAACTTTGCTGCTGTTTAACTTATCAGGCCTTGAAAGCATTAATACAGCTTCTGAAAGAGTCCAGCATAAATGAGGAGGGCCAGAGGTGCCAGCAGCAGAATGGCTCTCAGGTCCCCACCACCAGTGATGCCGAAGAATGAGTTCTCTTTCTGGATTGTTCAGGGGAACTCTGGCCTCTACTTCTACTTCTGCCTTTAGCTGGTAACTGCTGCCAAAACCAGGGTCAGATTAGCCTTTTGGAAAGACAAGTATAAGAATTAGTGTCATTTCTTACATGCTTTTGGCCTAGGTAGTAACAGTTTGTTCATCTGTGAAATAAAAAATTATAATAATTGCACTGTCTATGGAAGCAATGAGATGTTTGTAAAGAATTTGGCACAACTCTCAATAAATAGAGGTCACTGGCATTAAGAAGGTTGCTTTAGTAGTTACCTGAACAGAGTAATTTTAATTGTTCCTTGTCTAAAAGAGGACCTACCCTCCTGATATGATGCATGATGTTTTATAACTAAACATTCACTTTTGGGGCTTCCCTGGTGGCTCAGGATCTCTGGTGGTGAGCAGGGCCCTAGGCAAATGGGTCCTGGGCAAACCAGCCCTTTTTGGAGGGAGTAAGGGAGGGAAGAGAGGCCTGAAGAGGGCATTGTTGTGAGGGAAAGAGGTCCTCACAGCCCGTGGGAGGATCCCTGGGGACAGATGCCTCCCCCACCTTTGAATGGCCTTAAGCTTTTGGTGGAAGGATCTCTGGCTTGGAGACCATCTCTAGTCCTCATTTGCTTTATGACCTTGGGTGAGTCACTACTTCTCTCAGGGCCCCCAATATCCCTAAAACTTCCACCAAGGCTAAAACTCTTTAATTTTGCAGAAAAGCTTGTGCAGTTACAAGACTGGTTGATCTACTCAGGCCACTTAGCTGAAGAGACCCAGACTTGAGTGAACCTTTCTTCAGTCACGGGTGGAATGAAGCGACCTATTTATTGAGTCACTTTTATTCCTTTATCATCAGTTGCAAATTACATGACTCAAGGCTATTAATGTTTTTCTAAAATTATCATGGGATTCCTGTCCTAATTCCTGGCTGTCTTTAAAAATTAGAGATGGGGTGAATGCTGAGCTTGTAGGATCGTCTCCAGTCTCGTTACTACTGAGGCTCTCTTTCCTTTGATCCAGATGGTGTGGTGGCTCGATTCTCCCAGTGTCTGGCTGAGTTTCAGACGTGGTTAAGAACCAACTGGTTGAGGTTCAAAGCAGACAAGATGGATGTGATGCTGGTAGGCAGGGGCATACTTGGAGATTAAGGGAGGGAAAGTCCAAACTCACTCAAGTATATAAATGTTATATTACTCTTCCAGTGTTTGAGAACTGTTGATGGGCCAATAATTTCTAGAGTTTGGATGAGATTAAAAAAGCATGTCAACAATATAAAAACTATCAAAATAACAATTTGTGATAATTTGATAAAATGGAGCCACTGGATAAAACTATATGTAAAAAATTACAAACAGGAAAACCAGAACTGTTCTTTGCAGAACCAAAAGGCTATATACATGTTATGGGGTAGTGTTAATAAAAATCAAACTGAGAAAAAGATGATCCAAATTGTCGCATAGATGTGAGACTTCCACCTGTAATGCATTACTGCTTTGTAATTTACATGCTGCCTGCTACAGTAAAGGTAAAACTCAATTTATCTAAAATGTCATTTTTAAAAATAAGTGAAGTTTCTTGACATTTGGGTATTCTCAGTCTAATTAGTAGTTACCCATACATTTTTACCTGCACATCATGTGCAGGCTGTCACTTTTAAATAAAAATTTAAGGAAATAGTCTCAAAGGGGACTCTGAAAATTGTTAGATACAGAATTTGGTTTTAGGGTTTTGAATGTACTATATTAATCTATTTCATTCAAACAGCCCCAGAGTCTAAATTGTTGCAAATATTTTCTTGATGCATTTTGAGAGGTACTTTTTTGAATTTCATAACATGTGTATATAGTATTCCTTATATCTGAATCAGGTATTGGTCCTGAAAGGTTATATGTCTTAAGTACATGTAAATTGCCAGGTTTATTTCTTGGTTAGTTTGGGGTACTGGTTGAAGAAAAATTGAGACCTTAAAATGCTTTTGTTAAAGGTAAAATTGTTAAATAAATTTTTTAATGGAATATGAAGTAAATTGCTTAAAAATAGTTTCCCAATATAATAGCAATTTTGAATAACTTAATATGGTAAACGTTAATGTAAGTTTGCCTGAAAATAAGGAAGCCCTTAGGTGGGGAATGGGAGCTAAAGAGGCATTTATTCAGGCTTTGTAGTGATTTTTTTTTGTTTTGTTTTGGGACATTAGTCACAAATCTCACATATAATTAGAATTAACCACACCTTTTTGCTTAACTGTAAACATTTTACAGAACTACCTAACAGAATTCTAACAGAACTACCATTTTGGATATCACAATAATAAGGACTATAAACCATAATAATTTTAAACAGCTCATATGTAATGGTGAATTTTCTCATGCCTTCAACTCTGTAATGTTCCCTTTTCTGCTCCTCTAGTATCAGTTCAGTCAGTTCAGTCGCTCAGTCGTGTCCGACTCTTTGCGACCCCATGAACCTCAGCACGCCAGGCCTCCCTGTCCATCACCAACTCCCGGAGTTCACTCAAACTCACATCCATCGAGTTGGTGATGCCATCCAGCCATCTCATCCTCTGTCGTCCCCTTCTCCTCCTGCCCCCAATCCCTCCCAGCATCAGAGTCTTTTCCAATGAGTCAACTCTTCACATGAGGTGGCCAAAGTACTGGAGTTTCAGCTTTAGCATCATTCCTTCCAAAGAACACCCAGGACTAATCTCCTTATCAGCAGTCTTTAAAGATTTATTTTTTGGTAACCCAAGTATAAATATTGAGTGTTTGTATTTAGATACAAGGAAGACATCTGTTGAATTAATCCAAAGTGCTGAAGAACTCAGGGTAAGGGGTGACTATAACAAGGAGGTAGATTCTGATAAAAAGAAGAATGTTCCAAACATTAGAGGTTTTTTGGAGAAGAACAGCCTTTTTATGAGACGCTGAGTACATTGGAGGTGTTTAAGCATAGGCAGGAAAGCCTGGTAGTGGGGAACCAGAATGAGGGATTCCTGCCTAGACAATTTAGAAACTGACTGAAGACCTCTACGGTCCCATCCAACATTAAAATTCTGTGACTAATGAATAGTTAATTTACACATATTTGATACTGAAGAGGTATACAAGAGTTTTGAGAAAGACTTTGCATTCTTTAAGACCCAGGTTTGATCCCTGGGTTGGGAAGATCCCCTAGAGAAGGAAATGCCAGCCCACTCCAATACTTTTGCCTGCAGAATCCCATGGACAGAGGAGCCTGGCGGCTACAGTCCAGGGGTTGCAAAGAGTTGGACACGGCTGAGCGACTAACACATGACACATGACTGGTGGCTCAGTGGCTCAGAATCCACCTGCAAGTGCAGGAGACATGGGTTTGATCCCTGATCCAGGAAGATCTCACGTGCCACAGAGCAATTAAGCTTGTGCACCACAACTATTGAACCTGTGCTCTAGAGCCTGGCGGCCGCAACTACTGAGCCCACATGCTGCAAGTACTGAAGCCCGTGCACCCTAGAGTCCAAGTGTTCAGCAACAAGAGAAGCCACTGCAACGAGAAGCCTGAACATCACAACTGGAGAGTGGCTCCAACTCACTGCAACTAGTGACGAGCCTGTGCAGCAACAAAGACCCAGTACAGCCAAAAAATTACTTTTAAAAATCAAAATGTCTTGGTAAGTGGAAACACTTCCATGAGAGATAACACTGAAAACTGGCAGCCATTTACACATTAGTCAGAGTAAACTAATATTTTGATAGGGACTGATAGGGGCACTGGGTCCTTTGGAGAAGAGAAAAGATTTCCCACTGAGTAGAGGAAAAGCAAAGATTATTAAGGCTCTGGTCCCTACAAATAAACTTCTTTGACTTTAGAGTTATATACAGAGTTCCTCTATTTCCCTGATGTCTGTGCCCCTTTGAAAAGAAATGTCATCTAGTGATCTATGTGTATTTAGTCTCATGGTTCCCCCGCTCCATTATTAATCACTCATTAACTTATTTGCTTAACTTAGAGCAAGACTGGAAACAGTGTGGGAGAGGGACCCCAGATCTGCTCTTATTAGCACATGTATAATGCCATAATTAATATTTGTCTTTGAAGAAATATAATAGGCATTATGTATATATACACACACACACACATATACATATATGTACACAAACTCTCTCCCTCTCTATATATATATGTGTCACTCAGTTTTGTCTGACTCTTTGCAACCCTATAGACTGTAGCCCAACCAGGCTTCTCTGTCCATGGAATTCTCCAAGCAAGAATACTGGAGTGGGTTGCCTTGCCCTTCCCAATCCAGGAATCAAACCCGGGTCTCCTACATTGCAGGCAGATTCTTTACTGCCTGAGCCACAGGAGGGCCCCCTTTTGTTCCAATATGGCGCTTATTGAATAATATTCAACATAGCTGAGTTGTCAAACAATAAATGCCTGGGATAGCAGCTAGGTAAGACCAATACTTATCTGCAGATTTTATCTGGAGCTAATTACTCAGAAAAGACACAGTTCAATTGCACGAATATTTATACTTCCTAAAATGAACCTATCTGATTAGAAGTCAGAATAGGGGATTACCCTTGGGGGAAGTGACCGAAAGGGTTAAAGGGGAGCTTTCTGTGATGTTGATAATGTTATATTTCTTGGTCTGGTGCTGACTACATGAATTAATGTATGAAAAAATTCATCTAACTGTATACTTAATGATTTTTGTGTGTTTTTTTATTCTTTAATTTAAAAAGTTTACTTAGAAGAATATAGATTGTCTAGTTACCATCTATAAGAAAGACCTTTAGGTGCTATATTTTATACTTTCATTAAAGTAAAAATTGAAGCAAGTAGTGGGAAGGCAGAGGCACAATGATTGTATTTAATTCTCCACTGTTGTTCTTTTCTTGTCTCCTGGAAGTCCATGCCTGCTTGCTCAGTCGTGTCTGACTCTTTGCAATCCCATGGACTGCAGCCCACCAGGTTCCTCTGTCCATGGGGTTTTCCAGGCAAGAATACTGGAATGGGTTGCCATTTCCTCCTCCAGAGGATCTTCCCAACCCAGGGATCAAACCCAAGCCTCCTGAGTCTCCTATGTGGGCCGGTGAATTCTTTCACCGCTGAGCTACCTAAGAAGCCAAAAGAACTAAATTTATTTAAGAAATGTAACAGATAAAAATCTACCTCTTGGGCATCTTTTGACTAAATTGTATTGGAAGATATACAGGTTTGTAGGTTTATGATTATTACCATGAGCCACAGGTTAGAAATGTTTATCATCTATTTGGCCGTCTTTTTAAGTGCACTTATCTCATTGTCTTTCCACCCCCTCAGCAAAGGAGATGATAATTCCTCATCTGATCCTTGCAAGGACATGGTTTATGGATAGAGGAGGGGCAGAGGTGCTAGATGTAAAGCCATGAGTTGAGCAGAGCCCTTTTAGATGTTCAGCATGTTTCTCTGCTTCTGCTCCTCACAGTGTGAAGGCTTGTACAGGGCAGGTCCAAGCATATTTTTCTTGAAATGAATGTTAGCATAGAAGGGAGTGGGAATTAATGGGTTTTTATCAAGAAATAGGAGGAGGAGGCGGCTGAATGCTATTGATGTGGAGCTGACTACGGCCTGCCACCTATTTCTCATTCTTTGATCTTTTGCCATGATTTCCACCTTTAAAAGTTTTAATTAAGGCTTTGCCATGGAAAATATGGCAACCTTATGGGCCCACCAGAGTATGTTCAGTCCCTGAAGTTTTATAGATTTTACCATCTAAATTAATTGTAGGCAAACTGGGCCATTTTATATTTAAAAATAACTATCAGTTTTCTAGAAATGTGGTGACAGTTATCTCCAGTTCTGTATTCTCATGAGTTAGCTACATTGTTGTTAATATGACAACTCACTGTATGATGATTTTTTTTTTTCATCCAGAGCTGCTAAAACATTCTTTTGAAATGTAGTGGGAATTCCCTCAATTTCACTTTCCCTTTTTCGGTTGAAATAAAAAACATTAATTAAAAAGATATACATGTCAGCTTTAGCAACGAAACCTGTTCTTATATCACTTGAAACATTCAAAAACGGCAAGAACTTTGTCAACATTTTAATTTGGTTTATGTAATCATTTGCCCCCTTTGGCTCCCTGTATTTTTTAAGTTTTTTCCAGATATGACTGACAAACAAAATTATAAGATATTTAAACTGTACAATGTAATGATTTGATACATGTATACGTTGAGAAACCTATATGCAGGTCAGGAAGCAACAGTTAGAACTGGACATGGAACAAAAGACTGGTTCCAAATAGGAAAAGGAGTACGTCAAGGCTGCATATTGTCACCCTGCTTATTGAACTTATATGCAGAGTACATCATGAGAAATGCTGGGCTGGAAGAAGCACAAGCTGGAATCAAGATTGCTGGGAGAAATATCAATCACCTCAGATATGCAGATGACACCACCCTTATGGCAGAAAGTGAAGAGGAACTCAAAAGCCTCTTGATGAAAGTGAAAGAGAGTGAAAAAGTTGGCTTAAAGCTCAACATTCAGAAAACTAAGATTATGGCATCTGGTCCCATCACTTCACGGGAAATAGATGGGGAAACAGTGGAAACAGTGGAAACAGTGTCAGACTTTATTTTTTTGGGCTCCAAAATCACTGCGGATGGTGACTGCAGCCATGAAATTAAAAGACGCTTGCTCCTTGGAAGGAAATTTATGACCAACCTAGATAGCATATTCAAAAGCAGAGACATTACTTTGTCTACAAAGGTCCGTCTAGTCAAGGCTATGGTTTTTCCAGTGGTCATGTATGGATGTGAGAGTTGGACTGTGAAGAAAGCTGAGTGCCAAAGAATTGATGCTTTTGAACTGTGGTGTTGGAGAAGACTCTTGAGAGTCCCTTGGACTGCAAGGAGATCCAACCAGTCCATTCTGAAGGAGATCAGCCCTGGGATTTCTTTGGAAGGACTGATGCTAAAGCTGAAACTCCACCTCCTTTGGCCACCTCATATGAAGAGTTGACTCATTGGAAAAGACCCTGATGCTGGAGGGATTGGGGGCAGGAGGAGAAGGGGATGACAGAGGATGAGATGGCTGGATGGCATCACTGACTCGATGGACATGAGTTTGAGTAAACTCCAGGAGTTGGTGATGGACAGGGAAGCCTGGCGTGTTGCGATTCCTGGGGTTTCAAAGAGTCGGACATGACTGAGTGACTGAACTGAACTGCACTGATACATTGTGAAAAAAATGCATACACTGCATTAATTAACACATGATGCATCCTCTCTCTCTCTTTTTTTTTTTTTTTTGTGAGAACATCTAAGTTTTACTCTCTTAGCAGATTTCATTACACACTAAAGTGATCATGTTACCATTGGATCATTTGATCCTCTGACCTCATTCATCTTATACATGAAAGTTTTAATCTTTTTACCAATCTTTCCTAATTTCACTTTTCTATTCTTCGTTTCTCTGATTTTTTTTTTTTTTTTAGATTCCACGTGTAAATGATGTCATGCAGTATGCTCGTCCTCTAACTGGCTTATTTCACTAAGCATGCTATTTAGTTCCCTATTTAAAGTGTGCTAAAACTCCTTGGTCTCAGCTCTGTGCATCTCAGAGTCAGTCCAAAGACATTTACAAGTAAATAAAAACAGATTAAAGTTCAAGGAGCGAACATCTTGACTTAGTGCTATTTAAAGTTCAGATTTTACAAAATGTAGTTTGCCATATAGTTCAGCAGTCCCACTTATGGTCTGTTCATTATGTATCAAGCTCCAAGTCAGGCATTACACAACACAATGACATTCAAAGTTGCTTTTGGATAGAAGTGGTGTGATTCTTCCTCAGTTTGAGAATGAAACAGTTGCATCAGACATAAACTCAAATAGAAAATGGTCTCTGAGATTTGTTTTGTTCTGCATATTCACTCTTTTGATCTTTCCATCTTTCAATATGTTATTTGAAAGCCATGTCTTTAGAAATGCAGTGATGCCTTCAAAATAAATTAAATGACAAAGCTTCAAACACAGCCACTATTTAAAAAATTATATGTAGCCGAGAGGAGAAAACAAAAACACACAAGTGAAATGCTGTAGTTGCTATTGTGAAAGACTGATGCAAGTGAAATTAAGACACAGGTATTGACTCAGTACTTATTTTGAGACCCAGATATTAAATGAGTAATTTTTTTCCATTGAGTGATATCAGGAAACTTCTTTTAAAAAAATGCCATGCTTAGGAGGACTTCCACTGAAAAGATTCCGACGCTACTATTGCTGCCTGCAGCCACATTCCAATCCTATCTCTAGTTCAGAGATCTGAGAGCCCGAGTTAAAGAGATTTTACTTAAAGAGATTTTACAGAATTGTAATTTTTTTTTTTTTTTTGCTGTAACTCAATCTGAGGGCTTTTCATCTAAGTTGTCATTCCTGGGGGAAAACAAAGACCTGCCTTCAAACCTGGTAATGCTTCCTTGGCTGACTGTAGATAACAGCATTTTTGCCATAAAGTTGACTTTGATTAGTTTAAAATTACTCCAGTGAATTTGTTGTCAAAGGAGATATAATATCTTTGCATAAATTTCATATACTATCTTTATTTTAATAATTGGTATATAGCACTTTTACATATTTACCCTTGTTGTCAAGGAATAAAGTGTGATTTAAGATCACCAAAAGTTGTTTTCATGGTATATATGTAAGTGAGATTCTGATTAATTAATGAACTGACTGTTCTTTTTCCCTACCATGGACTTATGGGCATACTCTTTTCTCTTATTTTGTTGTCTAGAGAGTCATTTACTTGTACCTAAACTAACTAACATCTATAGGAAATCAGAAGATAAGAGTATTATATGAGTCTCTCTTTTCTCCCCTAATAGTGGCTCATATAGTTTAGCCTGCTTAATGTCGTCCCGTGTAGCCACGCCATGCTAAGTCATTTTAGTCGTGTCTGACTCTATGAGACCCTATGGACTGTAGCCTGTCAGGCTCCTCTGTCCATGGAATTCTCCAGGCAAGAATACTGGAGTGGGTTGCCATGCCCTACTCCAGGGGATCTTCCTGACCCAGGGATCAAACTCGCATCTCTTAGGTCACTTGCATTGGCAGACGGGTTCTTTACCACTAGTGCCACTGGGAAGCTCCTCTGTCCAGGGAATTCTCCAGGCAAGAATACAGGAGTGGGTAGCCAGTGCCTTCTCCAGGGGATCTTCCAGACCCAGGGATAGAACCCACGTCTCCTGCACTGCAGTCAAATTCTTTACTGTCTGAGCCACCAGGGAAGCCTGGTCCCATCTAGTGTTCTTTCAAAAACAGATATGTTTACGGGGACTTCCCTGGTGATCTAGTGGTTAGGACTTGGCCCTTTCCCTGCAGAGGCCTGAGTTTGATCCCCGATTGGGGAACTAAGATAAGACCCCACAAACTGCACAGTGTGGCCAAAAAACAAAAACCAGGTATATTTAAGCATACAGTTATAAGTAAGGAGTGATTACTTGGAATGTAATGTACCACATGATAAATACAATTAACACTGCTGTTATATATGAAAGTTGTTGTGAATTCTCATCACAAGGAAAAATATTTTGTTCTATTTCTTTAATTTTATTTCAATATGAAATGAGTGTTCACTAAACTTTCTGTTTAATCATTTAATCATCTCATGATGTAAGTCAAATCATTACACTGTACACCTGTAATGTATACAGTACTGTATATCAATTATATTTCAATAAAACTGGAAGAAAAAACATTTGATGACATTTGACATTCAGAGGGCAGACAGACTGAAACCACAATCACAGACAACTAGCCAATCTGATCACATGGACCACAGCCTTGTCTAACTCAATGAAACTAAGCCATGCCATGTTGGGCCACCCAAGACGGATGGGTCATGGTGAAGAGGTCTGACAGAAAGTGGTCCACTGGAGAAGGGAATGGCAAACCACTTCATATTCTTGTCTTGAGAATCCCATGAACAGTATGAAAAGGCAGAAAGATAGGACACTGAATGATGAACTCCCCAGGTCGGTAGGTGCCTAATATGCTACTGGAGATCAGTGGAGAAATAACTCCAGAAAGAATGAAGGGATGGAGCCAAGGCAAAAACACCACCCAGTTGTGGATGTGACTGGTCATAGAAGCAAGGTCTGATGCTGTAAAGAGCAATATTGCATAGGAACCTGGAATGTTAGGTCCACGAATCAAGGCAAATTGGAAGTGGTCAAACAGGAGATGGCAAGAATGGTTTCTCAAGAGGCAGGTTGGGCTTCCCTGGTGGCTCAGATGGTAAAGCGATGCTTGGGGGTCCAGGCAAACCCTCTCCTTTCTTTGCATGGGCTGAGCCTTCCTGAAAGGAAGCTTAGGAAACATATAAAACATTGTTATCTTTCCTGAGGCAAATGAACCCCAAACTTAGACCATAAGGGCCTGGCTGTATTTTTTGAATGGGAAATAGGAAAGGAACATTTGTTTTCTTTTTTGTTGATGAATTCACAGAAGCCCCCAAAACACTATTTATAGTCCATGCTGGAGCAGTACTAGAAAGCTTTCAAAGCAAGTGAGACCTGCTTTCTGGGAGCTTCTCTTTTCATCAGAATTAATCCATTGACATTTCATAGGTCCAAAAAAATTAAAAATGAACACATCTGAAATTGGACACCCTAGTAGGTCTTTGATAGGGGTAGCAGTAGTGGTAGTCTCTCAATCGGGTCCAACTCTTTGACTCCACAGGCTGTTGCCCACCAGGCTCCTCTGTCCATGGGATTCTCCAGGCAAGAATACTGGCGTAGATTGCCATTCCCTTCTCCAGGGGATCTTCCCAACCCAGGGATCAAACCCAGGTCTCCTGCATTACAAGCAAATTCTTTACTGTCTGAGCTACAGGGAAGATTAGGTCTTTGATAAGTGAAGACAAAATTTCAGTCTTTCATGAAGGTCCTTTGAAACAGCTGATTTCTCACGGACAATTCTTCAACAGTACCCCAATCCCCATCTTTTTGGCTTTGTTTGAAAAAATGTGGGATCATTAATTGAATGGACTCTGAGAAAGACTGAAGAAGAGAAGAGTGGTATCTTGATTTTCTAGAGGAATTTCTACCTTGTAGTTGTCAATAAAAATAACTGATACTTACTGAACATTAATTCTTACAAAAACTGTATGCGGTAAGCACCATTATTAGTCCCACTTTGCAGAGGAAGAGACTGAGTTCCAAGGAAGTTACAAGATGAGGTTGTGTTGCCAAGATTACATAGTGATGGTGAGGGGAGTAGCGTTGGAGTATGAACTCAGGTAATGTAGCTGTCAATTATGATGGTTGCCCATGTTGGGCTCATTGGCTTTATTATTGGAAGAATCTGAGGGGAACTTGCTAAAAATACCATCTTTCTGTAATACCAGCAATACTCCCCTGGTAAGTGCTGCCAGCCCTAAAGTTGGTTGGCAGTGTTGCACAGCCAAGATTGCCCGTGAAACCTCTTATGCATTGAATGTGTACAAAGTCAGCAGTAAGAGCAAATATTTCCTTTTCTAACCTCCCCCAGGGTTTATCAGGTAAAACAGTTACCTTAATCATCTCAAGGTCCAAGGGTTGGAACTTTGCTTTATCCTAAAAGATGATTTGTAGGAAGTTTCCTAACTAAGAACACACCTTGGCAAAAGGGTAAAAAATTGACTATTTAGTGACTCTCAATCCAGGAGGTTCAGAACCTTTGGATTACTGACAAAGTTCATCTACTTTGACAGTCATATAGGACTTTGAGGGACTGGCACATTTTTATTAACTGTCTGTTAAGCCAGACATGCAAATGTAGACTCAACATATTGAAATACAGTCATAAAATGCTGGGGTATTTTGGGTGTAGACGGGCACATCTGAAGAAAATCATACAAGTTTATGTCTGTTTTATTCAAAACACCAATAGTATGGCTATGACCAATCCAATCCAAGTGTCTTCTACTTTTCAGGCTATATAATTTTTTAGCACACTTTGCTCAGTAGTTTGTGCAATGTACTGAACTCCAGATGAGTGTGGAGTAAGATTTAAAGTATTACTATATTTAAAATTTGATGTTTGTGATTATTAATGATTTTTAGCATGTAATTAAGAAGAAGCAACCACTAGGTTATTAATATTCTTTGCTCCCAATAATTCTTTTTGACTGCGGCATTGAAGTGTCTTATCCCCTAAGCCATTTCTTTCTAATATCCTTTCTCTTCTAACTGAGTTCAGTTCAGTTCAGTTCAGTTGCTCAGTCGTGTCCGACTCTTTGCGACCCCATGAATCACAGCACGCCAGGCCTCCCCGTCCATAACCAACTCCCAGAGTTCACTCAGACTCATGTCCATCGAGTTGGTGATGCCATCCAGCCATCTCATCCTCTGTCATCCCCTTCTCCTCCTGCCCCCAATCCCTCCCAGCATCAGAGTCTTTTCCAATGAGTCAACTCTTCGCATGAGGTGGCCAAAGGAGGTGGAGTTTCAGCTTCAGCATCAGTCCTTCCAAAGAAATCCCAGGGCTGATCTCCTTCAGAATGGACTGGTTGGATCTCCTTGCAGTCCAAGGGACTCTCAAGAGTCTTCTCCAACACCACAGTTCAAAAGCATCAATTCTTTGGCGCTCAGCTTTCTTCACAGTCCAACTCTCAGATCCATACATGACCTCTGGAAAAACCATAGCCTTGACTAAACGAACCTTTGTTGGCAAAGTAATGTCTCTGCTTCTGAATATGCTATCTAGGTTGGTCATAACTTTTCTTCCAAGGAGCAAGCATCTTTTAATTTCATGGCTGCAATCACCATCTGCAGTGATTTTGGAGCCCAAAAAAAGAAAGTCTGACACTGTTTCCACTGTTTCCCCATCTATTTCCCGTGAAGTGATGGGACCAGATGCCATAATCTTAGTTTTCTGAATGTTGAGCTTTAAGCCAACTTTTTCACTCTCCTCTTTCACTTTCATCAAGAGGCTTTTTAGTTCCTCTTCACTTTCTGCCATAAGGGTGGTGTCACCTGCATATCTGAGCTTATTGATATTTCTCCCGGCAATCTTGATTCCAGCTTGTGCTTCTTCCAGCCCAGCATTTCTCGTGATGTACTCTGCATATAAGTTCAATAAGCAGGGTGACAATATGCAGCCTTGATGTACTCCTTTTCCTATTTGGAACCAGTCTGTTGTTCCATGTCCAGTTCTAACTGTTGCTTCCTGATCTGCATATAGATAATTATCTAATTATTGATTGAAATAACCATACGAACAAGAAAGGATAATAGAAGTCTTCCCATGATTGGCGAATGAAGACGGGAGACCAAGTGAAAATCCGCCAACTCTGAGGACACAGAGGCAAAGGCACTCAGGTATGGAAGATATACTTGTCTTCATTCACCTTCTGGAGTGGGCTATGCTGGAAGAAAAAAAAAAAACCTGCAAATTTCTCTTCTAAAACTTGTGTTATAAAGTATCTCCAATTTTTCCAGTTTGAGAAATAGTAAGGGTTTTATTAAAAGGAGTCACATAAGTAGTAAATTGGTTTTTAAAAAATGATTTTTGAAGCTACTAGGTCAACAGGTTTCTGTCATTTTGCCCACAGTTATCACGATCAGTAATCAAATGGCAGCTGGATCAATGTCCCTCTGCTACTCACCAAACATTGTTAATGGTAGGTTGTATTTTTATTTTTACTGTAATTTTAAAAACCTTTTCTATTTAGCATTATTTGCCTTTCAGATTGTGGTATTTCTAGATTTAAGTATTATTTTATGAGACTTCACCTTTATGTTGATAGAACATACAAGTTCTGAAGAACATAGGTACATTTTTATTTCTACTGTTGATGATATATCATCCAAATGTTGTCTTGCAATATATTCAAATATAACAAGTTATTCTTCTTGTGACATATTTATTACTAAAGAAGTTCCTGTAACAATAGGGTGCCCTGCAATCATTAGGTAGAACATACTATGCTTTCAGCTAAAAAAAATTAGAATTTTGGATAACTTGTATCTGTCAATGGAACTTGATAACTTAACAGTACTTTAGTTTTGCTTGAGTTTTGTGGTGATTCTAACCAATGTGATTAAAAAATTCTGTAATGAAATATATCAACTTTTAGAAGAACTGAGTAACAGTAAGTTGGTATTTTTCAAATGACTAGTGCATAATTTTACAAAATCAATTCACAAAAGTGTAAAGTAGACCAACAGACTTTAATATAACCAAAGATGAACATTTCATTGATACGGTTTCAGAATAATTATCTGTAATTGACCTTTAAGAAGCTACAACTTGTTGAGTTTTGGTGTAGCGTCAGAGAATGGTCACAACTATATAAAAATATATTTAAAAATTTTAATTATAAAAGAACCATTTAAAGGCATTGGAGAGCACTAAGACGTTCAACAACTTGGGAGACTGAGATAAAAAAAGAAAGAAAATATTGAGGTAAGCCCCCAAATCTATGACTTTTCTTCTCAAGGCATTTCTACTTTGTAAGTTGCACTGAACTAAATGGTCTAATGCAAGGTGGATGTTAAGATGTTAAAAGATTACCCAGAGCTTTGGTAATATGATGGTGCTGATGAGGTAAATACTGGGGTTCATATCTCATATTTCCATTGAGATACCCGAGGGGCTACACCCTAGCAATAGCACAGAGCAGCACCAGTTCAGCTCTCAAGAAGACTTACATCTAGTCTTGAGACACCTCAGTCTAACTGGATCAAGGATTCACCCCTATTCTAACTGCCTGCTTGGAGGAAATAAATCCCCTTTGGAGACGATTTCATCATCTACAGCCTGCACAACTTTTCATAGTCAATATAAAGTATTCAGTTAAAATTTGCCAGCCATACCAGGAGCTAGAATGGAAAGACTGAAGACAAAAATATAATTAATTAAAAACACATCCAAAGTTGGTTCTTTGAAAAGACCAACAAAATTGATAACCGATAAGGAAAAAAGTGTTAGTCACTCAGTCGTGTCTGACTCTTTGTGACCCCACGGACTATAGCCCTCAAGGCTCCTCTGTCCATGGGATTCTCCAGGCAAGAATACTTGAGTGGGTTGCCATGCCCTTCTCCAGGGGATCTTCCCAACCCAGGGATCGAACCAAGGTCTCCTGCATTGTAGGCAGATTCTTTACAGTCTGAACCACCAGGAAATCCCCATGCAGTAATGAAGAGAGAGATCATATAACAAATCATGCAGATTCCAAAAAGATGATAAGAGGATGTAATGGACACATTTACGCAATATGTTTAAAATTTTGAATTAAATGGAAAGATTCCTAGAAAAGCACAAATTGCTAACACCAACATGAGGAAAAAACAGAAAAATCAACCTCTTGGTGGCATGCTGATTACAATGGAGCTTTTCCTATGAAGGGAGAAATGATTTGTCCTTCCTAGAATCAACAGATCCTCTAAATATGAGTTTCTTTTCCCTTCCCAAACTGCCCCACCAACACTATAATTATGACGATCTATTAAATTCTCATTTAAATGACCAGCTCAATAACAAAACTATAGGATTGGGGTACTGTCATCTAAGATGTAGTATGTGCAGATAGATGATACTCTGTCCCCTAGGAGTGGAAGAAAAACTGGTGTCTCTCACCATATCTTAAGAATTTGCTAAATGACAGAAATGTAATTAAGCTCTGCTGGTTTAGAGGGTCTTGTTCCTTGACATAATGATTCCGCTAAGGGACACAATAAAAGTAACACAAAACATTTAGGTATGACAACTGCCTGGGCACTTGTCTCCTCATCCAGGCTTCTCCTCACCTTACACCGGAAGATTTATGCCCCAGGAACCTTCTGCAACATGCCTTTTACTTTTTGCCCTGGAGCTTCTCCATTGCTGCAGACATTGGCTGGCTCAGCAAGCATACAGGTAGATTACAGGTTAAAGGGAAAGTAACGCCCATGAAGATAACTTTTTACCAACAGCAAATGGAAGCAGATAGAGAAATACTTCTGCTTGATAGTCAGGTGGATAATTCTGAAAAGCCTTTACTACCCTGTTTAGAAGGCTCTGGGAGAACTAAATGCCAGACATCACAGTGGTCACATTGATGTAACACCTGTTTATAGCTTTCCTCCTTGAAGTTATTTCTCAAATAAATGACTTGCACTCAAGTGTTTGTTTCAAGACTCTTCTTTCAGGGAAAGTACAAGCTTAGGTGAAGCTGATCATACTGGATTCAAGTTCTAGGTCTAATAATTGTGTGACATTTGGAAAACCACTTAACTTCTCTGGGCTTAGCTTCCTTTTCTGGATAGTAGGAGTGATTATAGTAACTACTTCATTGAGTTGCTGTGATAAAATAACCTGATGTTCCTAAAACACTTTGAACTGTGTTTAGCATGTGTGTGGATCACAATAAACTGTGGAAAATTCTGAAAGAGATGGGAATACCAGACCATCTGACCTGCCTCTTGAGAAACCTATATGCAGATCAGGAAGCAACAGTTGGAACTGGACATGGAACATCAGACTGGTTCCAAATAGGAAAAGGAGTACCTCAAGGCTGTATATTGTCACCCTGCTTATTTAACTTATATGCAGAGTACATCATGAGAAATGCTGGGCTGGAAGAAGCACAAGCTGGAATTAAGATTGCCGGGAGAAATATCAATAAGCTCAGATATGCATATGACACTACCCTTATGGCAGAAAGTGAAGAGGAACTAAAAAGCCTCTTGATGAAGGTGAAAGAGGAGAGTGAAAAAGTTGGCTTAAAACTCAACATTCAGAAAATGAAGATCATGGCATCTGGTCCCATCACTTCACGGGAAATAGATGGGGAAACAGTGGAAACAGTGTCAGACTTTCTTTTTTTGGGCTCCAAAATCACTGCAGATGGTGATTGCAGCCATGAAATTAAAAGATGCTTGCTCCTTGGAAGAAAAGTTATGACCAACCTAGATAGCATATTCAGAAGCAGAGACATTACTTTGCCAACAAAGGTTCGTCTAGTCAAGGCTATGGTTTTTCCAGTGGTCATGTATGGATCTGAGAGTTGGACTGTGAAGAAAGCTGAGCGCCAAAGAATTGATGCTTTTGAACTGTGGTGTTGGAGAAGACTCTTGAGAGTCCCTTGGACTGCAAGGAGATCCAACCAGTCCATTCTAAAGGAGATCAGCCCTGGGTGTTTGGAAGGAATGATGCTAAAGCTGAAACTCCAGTACTTTGGCCACCTCATGCGTCATGAGTCAAAGAGTTGACTCATTGGAGAAGACTCTGATGCTGGGAGGGATTGGGGGCAGGAGGAGAAGGGGATGACAGAGGATGAGATGGCTGGATGGCATCACCAACTCGATGGACGTGAGTCTGAGTGAACTCTGGGAGTTGGTTATGGACGGGGAGGCCTGGCGTGCTTCGATTCATGGGGTTGCAAAGAGTGGAACACGACTGAGCGACTGAACTGAACTGAAGCACTACATAAATGTTAGCTATTACTTGCTCAAGGATCATTTTTTTCCAGTGAGGTACTCAACTTTTTATTAATTTCTAGGCACCTTTCTATATTATTAAGTATTAACTTTTTTGGTCAAGGGTATGAATTTTCCAATTTGTCTTTAAATTGTTTATTGTGTTATTGTATTTTTCACTAACAAAATCATTTGATTTTTATAGTAAAACTGTACCTATAGTTTTACTATAGGTGTCAATTCTTTCCATTCTATCTTCATGTTTTATAATATTAGGCTTCCCCATTCTATTATTATAAAAGTAAAATGTAATAAAAATAATTTCTCCAGGCAATTCATTCAAAACAAGGTGTATCAGTACTTGCATACTAGTTAGCTGGAACTTTGCTTGATGTCAGCAAGTTTTCATATGCATGTAAGATTCTTTCATGCTCACTCAGTCGTGTCCCATTCTGTGTGACCCCATGGACTGCGGCACGCTAGGCTCCTCTGTCCATGGGATTTTCCAGACAAGAATAGCAGAGTGGATTGCCATTTCTTTCTCTGGGGGATCTTCCCGACCCAGGGATTGAACCCCTGTCTCCTGCATCTCCTGCATTGGCAGGTTGATTCTTTACCACTCTTAGATAATTTCTGACACATAGTGAATATTCAGAAAATTTTAGTTACTAATTTTATTCTTTTAAAAAAATGTTCATAAAACAAAAAAAAGAGGAGATCTTGACTGATTATAGGACTGGGTCAGAGATTTTAGAAGCTGAACCTGGAGCATCTTGTGGGGCTGAAAAGTAAGGAAATGCTCAAAACAAACAAACAAACAAACCCCAACCCCCACAATGATGAGAGTATGTTAAAGAGACAAAGGAATGAAATGAAAGAGTTCCTAGAGACCAAACAACCTAGAACAATTTGAGCAATAAGATAATAGTGTTGGATTATGATCTGGAGAAGGTGATGGCACCCCACTCCAGTACTCTTGCCTGGAAAATCCCACGGACGGAGGAGCCTGGAAGGCTGCAGTCCATGGGGTCGCAAAGAGTCTGACATGACTGAGCGATTTCACTTTCACTCTTCACTTTCATGCATTGGAGAAGGAAATGGCAACCCACTCCAGTGTTCTTGCTTGGAGAATCCCAGGGACGGGGGAGCCTGGTGGGCTGTTGTCTATGGGGTCGCACAGAGTCGGACACGACTGAAGCGACTTAGCAGTAGCAGCAGGATTATGATCCAAACTATAAAATAAATATCCATAATTCCATAGTGATATAAATAAATAATTGAATAAAGAAATAATTAGGTTGGCTCTACCACAATACAAAATGGCTTTGGTGTTAAAAAAAATTAAAAAAAACAAAAAAATACATAATTAGGGATAAACAGATAAATGCATTCATGCAGAATAATTCCCTTACTTTGCCCTTAAAGAAGTGGAGTGTGGGATGTGCATAAATACTTCCTTCTAAAGAGGACAGGATGAAAATCGGGGAAAGGAGCGATTGCTATGTAGCAACTTGACAAACATGACTTCAGCCAGATGGCCAAAATTACCATCAGTTGACAGTACGTACTGTTGATATGATGTGAGGATTACGGCTGTTAACCTCTGTCATCTTGCCCTTGCGAAACCCTAGTCAAATAATGAAAAAAAAATTAGACAAATCTTAATTGAGAGAGTTGGACTGCAAGGAGATCCAACCAGTCCATTCTGAAGGAGATCAGCCCTGGGACTTCTTTGGAAGGAATGATACTAAAGCTGAAACTCCAATACTTTGGTCACCTCATGCGAAGAGTTGACTCATTGGAAAAGACTCTGATGCTGGGAGGGATTGGGGGCAGGAGGAGAAGGGGACGACAGAGGATGAGATGGCTGGATGGCATCACTGACTCAATGGACGTGAGTCTGAGTGAACTCCGGGAGTTGGTGATGGACAGGGAGGCCTGGTGCTGCGATTCATGGGGTCACAAAGAGTTGGACACAACTGAGCGACTGAACTGAACTGTACAAAGTATCTAACTAGTACTCTTCAGAGCTGTCAAAGTCACCCAAACCAAAAATAATGTCTGAAAAACTGTCCCAGCCAATGGGTGTTTAAGGAGACATGATGACTAAGTATAATGTAACCCTAGATGGGATCCTGGAATAGAAAGAGGGCATTAGGTAAAAGAAAATCCAAAAAAGTATGGACTTTAGTTCCTAAATCAATATCAATAATGGCTCATTGATTGTTACAAATGCACCATACTAATCTAAGTTGTTTATAATAAGCTAAAATGGTTGTAGGATATATGGGAGCTCTCTGTACTATCTTTGCAATTTTTATGTAAATCTATTCTACAGTTAAAAAGTTTATTTTAAAAAGACTTTGAAGAATACAAAGTTTATTGGAGGAGTTATGACCATAATCAAAGACCTACTACCATGAATTGAAAATCTTAATGAAGGTGAGTGTCTGATGGAATAGGATTACAGGAAAAAAAGAGACTCTCTGGGAGAGGAAGCAGTGATTTTATCACAAAGGAGAAAATATTTGAGCTGAGGCTTGAGGAGAAAATAGCAGCTGGTCAACTGGAGAGAAGAGAGAAATTAAGTACTTTTCTCATTTAGTTTGCATCTACTTAAACATTGCTGAAGCATAAGAATCGAGATGCATCTTCTGCATTTTGAAATACTTCTTAGCGTGCCCCATCTTAATGTCTGTTTCTCCTGACTGAACTCTTATAGTCCTTTGCCTATGGCATTGTCCAGTTACTAAGAAGATGGTATTAGCAGAAGTGGGTTTTAGATGAATTTTTGATTCTGTTCTTGAGCTAAAGGTCTGAATTCCATTTTCAAGGTTTAGTTGCTACAGACCTTTTGATTGCACTTTCAGAGTTTCTCATCCTTGAACTAGTGAAATTTGAGAGCAGATGATTCTTTGTTATGAGATGGGAGAGAGGATAAGGTGGAAGGAAAGGTTTGTCCTGTTCCTTGTAGGATGTTGAGCAACATCCCTCGTTTCTACCCACTAGATGACAGTACAACTTCCAGTTACAGCAACTAAGTGAAAGAAAGTGCAATTATCAGTTGCTCAATCATGTCCAACTCTTTGCGACCCCATTGACTGTAGCCCTCCAGGCTCCTCTGGCCATGGAATTCTCCAGACAAGAATATTGGAGTGGGTTGCCATTTCCTTCTCCAGGGGATCTTCCTGACCCAGGGATCGAACCCAGGTCTCCCACATTGCCAGGTAGATTCTTTGCCATCTGAGTCAGCAGGGAAGCCACAGCAACCAAAAAGGCCAGCTTCTCAGGTGGCACTAGTGGTAAAGAATCCACCTGCCAATTTAGGAGATGCCAGAGATGCAGGTTTGATCCTTGGGTCAGGAAGATCCTTTGGAGTGGGAAATGACAACCCACTGCAGTATTCTTGCCTGGAAAATTCCATGGACAGAGGAGTGTGCTGGATTACAGTCTGTGGGTCTGCAAAGAGATGGACACGATTGAATAACTAAGCACACACCCCCCTGGGACATTAGAGAAATAATGCTCATTTTATAACTCAGATTGCAACTTTAATTGTAGGCCTTCAAGGCAAGGATAGCTAGAGAGGTTAAAACTCAGATATACCTTGAGGATGCTTCTAATAGCATGCAAGATCTCAAGATCTCTTCAGAGTAAGTTGCATCTTATACTGTTTTATTTCATTTGTTCACTTATTTAATCTGCAAACATTTATTGATTGGCTTGCCATGTATCAGATCCCAAGTCAAGTTCTGAGAATTTGGTGTTGACTAAGACAAAGCTCCAATACTTTGGACACCTGATGCAAAGAACTGACTCATTGGAAAAGACCCTGATGTTGGGGAGGACTGAAGGCAGGAGGGAAAGGGAACGACACAGGATGAGATGGTTGAATGGCATTTCCGACTTGATGGACATGAAGTTTGAGCAAGCTCCAGCAGATAGTGAAGGACAGGGAAACCTGGCGTGTTTCAGTCCATGGGGTTGCAAAGAGTTGGACATAACTGAGGAACTGAATAACAATAACAGCCTATAAAGGAGTTGGATTTGTCTTCAGTCCAGTTCAGTCCCTCAGTCATGTCCAACTCTTTGCGACCCTATGGACCGTTGCATGCCAGGCTTCCTTGATCTTCACTGTATCCTGGAGCTTGCTCAAACTCATGTCCATCGAGTCAGTGATGCCATCCACCATCTCTTTTCCAATGAGTTGGCTCTTTGCACCGGGTGAACAAGTTATTGGAGCTTCAGCTTCAGTATCAGACATTCCAATAGATATTCAGGGTTGATTTCCTTAGGTTGGGCTGGTTTGATTTCCTTGTAATCCAAGGGACTCTCAAGAGTCCCTTAATAGGGAACCTGGCTGAATTCTGAAGCAGGTCTCCAAGCAGTTGTTTATGGAAGACTGGAATTATGTCTAATGGTGATACTGAGATAGTTGTCGTACTTGATTTCACCTGAAGCATGATGTATGGATCCTGACTTTATACAGGCTCTTTCTTCATGCACGTAGTACTCCTTATCACGGATGTCTCTGTGGTCCTCCAGCCCTTTCATAACCCCTGAAATTAGAGATGCACTTTGGGAATTGTATTGGTCTTGGGCTCTCAAGAGTCATTATCCAGGAAGACGTTTTCACTGACTTTTGTCTATGGAAATTGCTCCTGAGAGAGAGGAATTTGAAAGTGGGAGGCTAAACAAGCAAGTACCTCTGTACATACTCTTGACTGGTGCTTGTGGTGCCATGACCATCTGAACATGTATGCCTGCCTTAGGCCCACCTGATTCTCAGGGCTTCCGGCCATCCTGTCTTTAAATCCTAAATTTTTTTGGCAAGTCCTAATTCTATTGAATTTTTTTTTTTCAATCAGTGAGACTTATTAGATTCTCAACTGTTTCTTTAAACCTCTGCCAAGATGTTCCCTATGACTATATTTGCAAAGAAAGAGGATTGCCTTGTCATATTATACCTGGTATCTCTGTCTTTGGTTTAGAAGTCATGGCTGCTGCCTTAGTTGTCCTTTTAGGTCTTGCTGTGGCTTTTCCGGGCCTGGTTACCCACCAGGAAAAGTGTTGGCTCAGGACTGCTTATGGCTTATGGCTCAGGTTGCAGTTCTGAGACTGGCAAATACAAAGTTGGAAAAAACAAACAAACGATGTCCTTTCTTTGTGAGTGGCAGTTATTATTACATCACAAGCATACTGGAACTGCTTGATAGGTGAGACACCTGGTGTCTTTTTGGCACTTTTGTATGGTTTTGGTCTGGTTCTGTTTTACAGAGGGCAGAAATCCATTCAAGCTCCCTCAGGGAAAAGGAGGATGATTTTAAGGGTATTCTAGGTTAGGAACTAGACCTGGAGTGCTGTCAGGAATTTAGATAGCCCCATGAAACTCTGCCTTATCCCCCTTAGGTGCCTTAATTTTACCCTCAAGGGTAGGAAAGCAGACAGTATGTTTGCGAAACCAGGTGGAAGCCAATGTGGCTGTGGACAGATTGTCACATGAGAGTCACGAGATGGCCAGTGGCCAGATCATTCAAGAGCTTGTAGCAATGCAAAATCTTTGAATTTTATTCCAGTGATAATGGGGAAACTATTGAAGTGTTAAGACCAAGTGATTGATACAGTCTTGTGGAAGTCGTGTCCAATTCTTTGAGATGCCCTGGATTATACAGTCCATGGAATTCTCCAGGCCAGAATACTGGAGTGGGTAGCCTTTCCCTTCTCCAGGGGATCTTTCCAACCCAGGGATCGAACCTAGGTCTCCTGCACTGGAGGCAGATTCTTTACCAGCTGAGCCACAAGGGAAGCTGATATGGTCTGGATGACTGCAAAAAAATTACTCTGGCATTAGAGTGAAAAAATTTGACAAGGCTAAGGGAATACAACAAGTGTGTCAAAGAGCTGGGCTGGGGAAATCAAGAGAGCTATGAGGGGGTATCGAAGAGTCTCCTAAGGCAGTAGGGGTGGTTAGGGAAGCCTTCCTGGAAGAAGAGGTATTTGAGATGAGACTGGAAATTTGAGAAAGTCGAGTAAGACCTAACCAGATGAAGGGAAGGATTGGTAGGAGAATAATACTTTAGACTGAGGGGATAATAGGAGCAAATCCTGGGAGACAAGAGAAGAATTGTCCTTGTGGAATTTCTGACTTTTTTTAAGTTTTTAAAACTTAAAAAAAATCATTTTAATATAATTTTAAGCTCACAGAAATGTTGCAGTAGTGCAAGAGACATTGCCCTTTGCCCATGTGCTCGCTTTCTCTCTTCCTAATTTATAAATTTTGAAATTATGTTTCTGGATGTATTTATATTTTGTCTGTGTCTCTCAGGTGGGATCTTAGTTCCCAGACCAGGGATTGAATCCCAGCCCCAGTAAGGAAGGCACAGAGTCCGAACCATTGGACCACAAGGAATTCCCATTCCTGAACCTTTAAATATTTTAGGATATGTTCCCCCAAAACAAGGGCATTATCTTTTACAACCAGTATGAGACATTATAGGATATTATTATGCAATCTATAGTCCATGTTAAAATGCCTCTGATTTTCCCAATAATGCCCTTTGGAGCTATTTCCCCCACTAGTCCAAGTCCAACCCAAGCCTGTGCATTGCACTCAATTGTCTTATCTCTAAAAAGCCCCTCAGTATGTCCCTGTTTGGATTCTTCTGATGCTTTCTCATGACTGTGTTGTGCATTTGTGTAGGTATACCTTGTGGTATCTGCTTTGTTTACCCTATGTCTAGCTTCTGTAATCTTGATGCATCTGCCCTTGCCTGCATTTGCTAGATACACCTTGTCCTAATAATATACCTGACTCACCTTGCCTTGATCTCCTGCCTCCTCCAGAGTTGGTGGTGGGGGTGGGCGGAGGGTGTTATGTTCAAATACAAGGACATTATGTTCAAATACTAACTATCCTATCCTAAACTGCTTACCTGGCCTGTCTATTCCCTGTTCCTTCCTGTGGAAACAGTAAAAGTGCTTGCCCCCAATTCCCTCCTTTTGCTCTCGGAGTGATGACTTTGGCAGTTGCCTATATGGGTTCCAATGTCCTGACCTGTATTCCCTCTTCTGGGATCTGTGAGTATAATAAACTGTCTTTTCAATGGCTGTCTCCTGATCTGTTGACTTTAACATACCTAAGTAATGGTGGCTCAGATGGTAAAGAATCTGCCTACAATGTAGGTGACCAGGGTTCGATTCCTGGGTCAGGAAGATCCCCTAGAGAAAGAAATGGCAATCCACTCCAGTATTCTGCCTGGAGAATCCCATGAACAGAGGAGCCTGATGGGCTATAGTCCATGGGGTCACAAAGAGTTGGACACAACTGAGCGACTAACACACAACAAACACACATTAAAACACCTGCCAGGTTCTAAACTTGTTACTATTACTCTAATTAATAAGTAGTTTATGGAGAGATACTTCAAACTTTTTTGACTGAGATGCATAACAAGAAATATATTTTACATTGTGGAATGTCTGTTTCACAAGAGTTTTGTGAAACAACACATATCCTCTCCATATGAAAGTTATTTTAGTTTCTATTCTGCTCTGTTTTATTTGAAAATAATTCTTGTCTGACCTACTACGTTGATTTCATAACCCTCTAATAGTTAACTACCTTTGTCTGAAAGCACTAGTCTGGTGGAAATATCACTTTGATCATCTGCTTGTGGAATGGAAAATAGATGTGACAGGGCAGACTGACAGCAAGGACTCCATGATAAGGATCTAGCCATAATTCAGGTGAGAGAGTTGTGCTACTGGCAACCAGATTGAGAAAAATGGTTGAGTTTGATTTGAGAAGAAGTGATTGGATTGAGGAACTTGTATATGGAGTACAGAAGAGAAAAGGGTCAAAAAGAACAATTTCACAGACTTCCCTGGTGGTCCAGTGGCTAGCACTCCAAGCTCCCAATGCAGGGGGCCCAGGTTTGATCCCTGGTGGAGGAACTAGATCTCAGAAGCCACAACTAAAAAGATCCCACATGGTGCAATTAAGACCGATCACAGCAAAATAAATATTAAAAAAAAAAAAATGACAATTTTAGTCTTGGCCTGTGGGGTGGATGGTGGTGCCCCTTACTAAGATAAGAAACACTAAAGGTTTATAGTTCAGGCTCCATCCTGCTAAGTTTGAACTCTTATGGACATTGGATTGGAACTGTCTAGTGAGCAGTTAGCTCTGTGGCACCAAGAGGCAAATCTGGGTTAGATTATTAGCAAGCTGGAGTTGGACTGTACTCAAGAAGTTTTTCCACTCCCTGTCCACTACAGGAAGCAGAAGTTAAGTCAGAATAGTAACAAATGCTTTGAAAATATTTCCAGTAGTTTGGCATTGAGATGCATGAAGTCAAAAATATACTTTGGAAATCAATGAATACAAATTTAGTAGAATAAATCTCACTTTTCAGCACTTTCCCCTCTTTTGGTTAACGGCACTGTAAAGTCTTTTTTGTACAGATGTAGAGAGAAATGTGGAACATAAAGAAATTTTGCATTATATAGAAACTTGCATTACATAGAAACAGTGCTGCCGTAAATCAAAACTGAGCTAGCCTGCGCTTTCCCGGATGCTGGTCCTTAGTTTTAATCCCCCAAATCTAGCAACAGGCATTCTCAGGTATAGATACCGAGATAAAAACTGGCGCACGGTGCAGGCAGTAAAAAGATGTCTGGTTTTAAGTGGTATGAGTTTGGTAGTGCACTGAAAAATTGGGGTTTTCTAGTGGAAAAGAGTGTGGATGTGCGAATTTACATACAGTGTTGGGATTGATAGGCAGTATTTCATTATTGGTCCCTCATCCTCTATCCCCACCCCTTCATCTGCTCCCCTTCCTCCAGCCCTCCCTCCATTCTTCCCCCCTTCTCTGGCGTTTTTCTGGGATTAACGGCGGGGTCGGCCCCATACACAAACGCAGCTGGTTCGTACGGTCAGCCTGAGCCCTGCTGTGCAACCACGTCAGGAATTCCAGTAAGTTGGCAACACAGCAGCACAAAGACAACAACAATGAGGGAAACCCTTCAGTGCAGAAAGGAATGTTTGGAGCCCGCGCTGCTACACAGAGAAAGGACACAAACACCGCCCCCACGCCCGCTCCCTCGCCCCCGATCGCGCCTGCGCTCCCTCTCCCGCACCTCCAGCACCCCACGCGCGTCCCGGGCTGGACGGAGCCCCGACCAGCGCACCGCTTGGGGCGCGCGCCTCCCCAGCGCCCGCAGCGGCTCTTTGTAATTGTGGTGCGGGGACGCTCATTGACTATGCAGGGCGGCCCCGGCGGGCGTCGGAGTGCTCTGACCCCGGCGCGGTCTCGTACCATCGCCCCGGCCGCCCGGAACCGGCATAAATCACCCACCGAGACTAAAGTGCAGCTTCTCGCCCCCTCGCCGCCTCCCTCCTCCCGCTCGCCTCGTCCCCCTGACTTCCCAGCCCCCCATGCCCTTCGGGTCCCCAATCCTGCCTCCTCCGCGGCGCCGCCCAGCGCCGACGCTGCGCAGGGAGGCAAAGAGCGTCCCAGTGACTTCGGTCGGAGCCGAGAACTCTGGATTTCCAGTTCTTGGGAAGAAAGCCGCTAAATCTCTCCCGCCCCTGCTCGCACCTTACTCCTTTTTAAGTCAAAGTTTTCTCTATCTGGGTCTATTTCTCTCGTCTTGTCTTTCAAAAATAATACCTACTTCCCCTTCCCCCTCCCCTCAAAGCTTCACCAACCACTAAATCCTGGACTGTTTGGGGTCAGTAGAGTTCCACAGAGTCTCTCAAGATCCAGGCTCGGGGAGAAGGGGTGGCAGTATCTGGGTCGGGGACTACATGGGTGCTGGGCTATCGTCTTGACGGCCACGGCTCCTCTGAGAGAAAGGGCTCCTGACTGAAAGGGCTCCAGGACCAGGGCCTGGCTCCGGGGTGAGGAAATTCCGGGGTGAGGAAATTCCGGGGTGACCCCTGGCCTAGAAACGGTTCCTTCTCACATAGGTCTCCACGTGGCCAGGAAAGCGGTTGCACGGACCCTCCTTCTTTCTGTGGGCACTGGAGCCACGTATCGGCTGAGGACGATGCTCAAGTTTCTCTCACAGTGCTCTTTGGGGCGCCCTCCTCCAGCCCCCACCAGCCTGGCTACACTGCCCCCAAAGAAAGGAGTGGCGGGATTCTCTGAACCCCTTTAGTTTCTCCCTCCCATAAAGGGGCACCTGCACCGTCTAGAAGACGTTCATTCTTTCAGTTTTGCTCAAAATGATCAGATTTGTAAGAAGCACGATCTGGTCTTGACACCTGTAGACGTGGTGCTTAAGAAAATCTAAACAAGGATCCGACGCGCCCCCATCGCCCCAACATTGATCTCACTCACCCCGTAACTCGTAAAAACATAGAGCACGCCATCTCAGCGCCCAACTCTACAGGGGAAACCCGGGTGTCTGAGGGAGCTTGAGGATTGTAGACTAGAGAATAAAATAGTCACAAATCTCGATCGAGCAAGTTCTCCATTCCTCTTTCCCCTTCCCTCCTCCTCCTCCTCTTGTTTTCCCTTTTCAAAAACTGTATAGGTAGCCGACATCCGTGTGGACCGCCTAGCCAACTTCTGTGCGGAGGCCAATCCTGCCCGCGTGTGATCGTGTCAGTGTGAGCGTGTGACGGTGATGAGCGTGTGTGCGCGTATGAATGAGCGTGTGTACCTGGGAAGTGTGCGTGCACGTGTGAGCGGGCGCGTGTGCGCGCGCGGCTGTGTCTGTAGGAGTGCCTGCGTGAGAGTGCACGCGTGTGTTCGGGTCCCGACTCCTCTCGCAGCTGCAAAGTGCAGGGGGCGGGCCGGGCGGCAGGGGGCCTGCCCCGCGGGATTCCCGCAGGCTAGTTCCGGGGCGGGCGCGTCTAAAGGGCTTTATGCACGGTCTGGAGGGTGGGGACTGGCGCCGGTAGAAAACGCGATTCCTCAGGCGCGGGTCCCGGCTTTCTGCCACTAGGAGCCCGCAGAGGTGCGGCCCTGAAAGAGCGCTCCCCAGTGGAGGCGCTGCAGTGCCGAGTGCGACGCGCGCCCACCTCCCGGGGAAGGAACGGCGAGGCCGAGGACCCGGACAGTCGCTGGGATGGAGCGCTGGGCGGCGGCGGCAGCGTGCACGCTGCTGCTGGCTTTCGCCGCCTGCCTGGCGCCGGCCAGTGGCGGAGGTAAGCGCCCACCGGTCCGACCTCCGCGCCGAGTGCGGGACTTCCCTGGCTGCGGCAGGGTCGGGTCCGCGGGCGAGCGGAGGGGGCTGCGGCCGGCAAAGGCCAGGAGCGGGAGGCCGCCGGACAGCTCCCTGTGGGGCCCTCAGGTTGCCCTGCGTGGGGCCGGCAGGAGCTCCCCTCCTTCGCCCGCCCCGGCAGTGAGCTGTCCCAAACTTGAGAAAGCAGCCCCTGCGGTTTCGGTGACAGCACACCCCACAAGGACCCTGCCTTTGTTCCCACGGAGGTTTGTCCCAACCCTCCTGGAAGGTACTTTGCTACTCTCCTCGTGAGTCCGCAGCTTGCTCCCCGCGCTGGTTTCTTCTCTCCGGGGCCAAGCGGTCTTCCGCGCTGCTCTGTGCGCAGTTTTCCACCTGCAGCGCCCCGCCCGGGAATCCCTTCGCGCGCCCAGGCTGCGGGCTCGAGCACCCCGCCTTTCTGCAGCAGCGAAACTTGGTCTCGCCGTGACCCCCAAGAGACCGCATCTCGATAAAGATCATTCACTAGCCGAGATAAGGCCGGGAGGTGGGATTGGCCGAGAGAGCGGCTGATACGCTGCAGCATTTTCTTGAAGGGTTTCCCTTTCCAGCCGGGAAGTGGAGGCTTTTGTGTTGATGAATGGGGCTCGTCTGCGCGGCCGGAGTTTTGAGGGCTCGAATGGAGAAAGTTTCTGCGATGAAGCGCTGTAAACTTCTCTCAAGTTGTCGGGAGACTTTTAGTTTTTTACAGGAACGGAGGCGAGGGAAAGAGGAGGAGGGAGTAGGGGAGAGAATAACAAGAATAAGAGGGGAGGAGGAGAGAAGACAAATAGAGAGTAAAAGGGAGAGAAGGAGGGGAAAGAGAGAGATCGGGGGCTGAGGTCGGGGAGAAGGAGAGAGAGAGGAAGCTAGGGATGAATGGGAGAGGCGAGGAGGCAGGGGAACAAGCGAGCTCTCTCCCTGGCTTTGCGTTGCTAGGTAGCAGTGAAGAGCTGCGTGTGACCGACCACCAGACAGACAGAGCGGACGCTGCTGCCTCCAGGGGGACTAATCTGTCTGTGGGGACGGGAGACCACCCTCTCCCCCACCACCCCTTCCTCCCGCTCCTTCCTTCTCGGACAACTTAATTGCCCTACAATGAAAATGAAACCCCTATTGTTGTAGGATTAGCCAAAGCAATACATTGATTTTCCTGGATCACATATTAGGGTTGAAGAGTGGGGACTGCAGAAGCCCCCATTTATGGCAGAGAGAGGGGATGGGCCAGTGGCATGTATTCAGATGGTTAATCTGCTTTCTTTCCTCAATTCTTAGAGTAAGCTCCTTAGAGGGAATCAACTAAGTAATTATACAGCAACTCCTAACAGTACACATTGCAGACTTCCTGGGAAGAAGTTTGGAAACGCCAACAAACCTCACTGGTCGTGTAAAACTCTTTGGAAAAGGAGGGGAGGCAGGAAGAGAACGTTAATAATTATAACTTCGAAAACCTTTTCTCAGGGTTGGTAACAGAGAAAGAGAATTTATTATTATTGGGGAGGGTTTGTCCTAAATATAGCCACAAGTTTTACTATATGTTCCTGTAAGTGCCTGGCAAAAGGAAACCTTGTCTGGGTTAAACTGGGATACATCTGGGTTATCCACATACAACCCAAACAGATGTTTTCATCCCTGTGTTAATGTCTTAGTCATCAAATAACCTGTACTTACTCTTCTTGGTAGTTTAGACCCATCTACCTTTCATTCTATAATAATAATCACATAATATGTATAGTATATAGCATATGATATCGTATATATCATATACTTTTATGTGGCAGGCCCTGTTCTAAGTATTTTACACTTGTTGAAATTTAGTCTTTATCACGCCTCTTTTTAAGTAAGCACTCTTACTGTTTCTATTTTACAGATGGGAAATGAAGACATAGACCAGTTAACTTCCTTAAGGTCATATGGCTAGAAAATCACTGTGAGACAATTCCCAGAGATTCTGATACCAGAGGCTTTAACTAAACTGCTCTAGTATATGGCTCTTTTGTACTAGAAATGTCATACCCCCTTAGTTTCTGTCCACGTGTGAAGTTACTAAAGAAGCCAAGGGACTTTTTGCAAGTCTTTGCCACATACTGTAGAATTTGCTTGCTGCTCATAACTTGATATTTCCAGAAACTCTTTGCAGGTTTCTATCCTCACTCTCAGTCTTCCCAATTGATCATTTTTACATACATGTCCTCTGAATATTGTCAACCTGGGGGTTTAAGATTTCTAGATTCCTGTTGTATTGATTTTTGACATAGATGAAGAAGTATGATGACATTGTAAATGCCCTTATTTTAGGTAAGATCATCCTGCAAACTTCATATCATTAGAAACTGGAAAGTGTTTTGCAGTTAGTCTTTTAAAAAATATTGCATATCTGTGGCTAGAAATTATTTGCACTGCCCTCTATTTTGCATAATGCTTTTTAAAAAATGCGGAGAGCCTGAAGCAATGGCTTCACCTCATTCTAGCTGTGTGACCTTGGGAAAGTCCTTTAACTTTGCATGGCTCAGATTGCTTATCTGTAAAACTGGTATGATAATGGGAGAATCTATTCTGTGACATTTTATGAACATAAAGTGGTAAGTGTGCCTTAGCATGGTGTAAGGCATTGTAGACAATGATCATAAACTAATAGCTCTTTTTATTACTTTGATTCATAATACCTTTTCTTGCTTACTGATCATATTTCTAATTTCAAAATGCACATGAGAATATCTTTAAGTATTTTCCACCTAACATTTCTCTGAAGAATTCCCAGATTCCAGGACGTGATTTGAAGTTTTTCAGAAAATGTTATGGTTTCTCAGGACAATGATACTCTTTCATCCAATAGAAGTTTGATTGTGCCCTTAATAGGATCAGGTTTTATGACAATTACATCTTTGGGTACAGTTTATATGCTTAGAAGGGTTGTGTGGCCAATAGCAAACAGGCAACATTTTGGTTCTGTCAAGTCTCTATTATCTGCTGCTGCTTTTATTTCACAGCAATTGGCTTTTCTTTCTCTTACTGAAGTTCTTCCTTGCCAGTCTTTGGGGCTTCTGCTTAAACTTCCTGTCCCTGCCCTATTTTAATATAAACTTTTATAACCTTTAGATATATCACTTGGACTGCTTGGCATTATTTTATAGTTAAGTAACTAAATCCTGGTGGAGAAGGAAATGGCAACCCACTCCAGAGTTCTTGCCTGGAGGATCCCAGGGACGGGGGAGCCTGGTGGGCTGCCGTCTACGGGTCGCACGACTGAAGCGACTTAGCAGCAACTAAACGCTGGAGGGAGACTGAATGGAGTGAAAGAGTGGAGTTAAGTGCCCCACCTAAAGGACATTGATCGAGCCAGGGTCTGAACCTGAGACTCCTCATTCTTCCACAAGACCTTTAGATGCATGTCCTCTAAATGTCCCCATGTTGAGATCTCTAGATTCCTTTTGTGTTGATCCTGACTTACCAGTTGAGGCAAAGTATGATGAAAAGATGATCTTGGGCGAATCTTTAGTTGGGTGGGTCACCAGTCTCAGGCCTAAGCTGAATCTTATGATAGATTAATATAACCATGTGTTTTTAGCTTGACCCAGAACTCCCAAAGTCTGTGCCTCTGGATCCATTTTTTAAAAATTGTGGACCATCAGAGCACATTTCTGAAGAGTTGATATAATTCACATATTAATAGTTATAGTCCATTAATTTTGTGGTCTTGAGAAATTTAAAAAATCATTACACTGTGGCTGCTAAGTCACTTCAGTCGTGTCCGACTCTGTGCGACCCCATAGATGGCAGCCCACCAGGCTCCCCTGTCCCTGGGATTCACCAGGCAAGAACACTGGAGTGGGTTGCCATTTCCTTCTCCAATGCAGGAAAGTGAAAAGTGAAAATGAAGTCACTCCAGTCGTGTCTGTGGCAATCCACAAATATTTATTAATAAGCATCTACGAGCCTGGTAGGCTGCAGTCCATGGGGTCGCAAAGAGTCGGACACGACTGAGCGACTTCGCTTTCACTTTTCACTTTCATGCACTGGAGAAGGAAATGGCAACCCACTCCAGTGTTCTTGCCTGGAGAATCCCAGGGATGGGGAAGCCTGGTGGGCTGCTGTCTATGGGGTCGCACAGAGTCGGACACGACTAAAGTGACTTAGCTTAGCTTAGCTTACGGTGTGCTAGTAAGACAGCAGTATCAATATAACAGAAAGGTTAAGGATGATGAGAACTGAAAAGAGGAGTCTAGATTCCACAGTTAAAATGGGCTGCAACTTTGTGTTTACGATTCTGAGATAGTCATTTTCTAGTTCCTAATAACTCTGGCTAGGATTTCACCAATATTAGATTTGACACATTCCAGCCTCAGTGTTTTGGGCTGCTTTTAGAATGATCAGATTGATAGATGTTTTGAAATGTCAGAGATGCTTTGATGCTTCCCATGTTTATAAAGGGCCTGTACAAATGTTTCCTAATTGATTTCTTGACCATCTTAGCATTGTGAGACACAGTAGAAAAAGTGTGAATTTGGGGATTAGAGGATCTGGATTTGTAATGAATGTAAATTCATTACAACATACTCAACTGCTCTGGGTTGGTTTTATCTATAAAATGGACACATGTTTACCTCATAGGGTAGTTATGCCAGTTACCTGAGAAAAGTGTGAAATGCTTTTTAGACTGTGAGGTCTCATGTATTTCTATCCATCATGACTGCCCTTTTCAAGAATTTAACTTTTTATAAACTTGTGGAGAAGATATTGTATCTTGGTATCTCCCCCTGCCCCCTTTTTAGTACAAGGGATCTTTAAATGATTTTCTTGTGCATCTTTGACACAGTGCTTTATTGGCTACAGCAACTTTACACATTAGTCTGAATTCTCATGTTTGTAAATGACAGAAAACTCAGTTAAACTGCTTGAAGCCAAAAGGAAGGAGTATTGAAATATATAATTGAAAAGATAAAGCTATTAGGTTGAACCATATGGGATTGTTGGACGGAGGAGCCTGGTAGGCTGCAGTCCATGGGGTCGCTAAGAGTCGGACACGACTGAGCGACTTCACTTTCACTTTTCACTCTCATGCATTGGAGAAGGAAATGGCAACCCACTCCAGTGTTCTTGCCTGGAGAATCCCAGGGACGGGGGAGCCTGGTGGGCTGCTGTCTCTGGGGTCACACAGAGTCCGACACGACTGACGTGACTTAGCAGCAGCAGCATATGGGATTGTTGTTCCTAGGTCAGAAGCAGTCAAATTTGGCAATTTGGTTTAACCTAGTATAGTTGGGCACTCAGCCTACTTCATGTGGATTGGTTTCTCTATCTCCTGGTTCTGAGATGACTGTGTTCTCTAGCATGTTCTTCTCTGGCATCATATCCTTTAATGTTATGTCCAATGGAAAAGAGTAAGTTTTGTTTTAATTATACTCTGCAAAAGTCTCAATTGCATTCAGGGACTCCTCTTAGGTCATAAGCTCATTGGAGAACCAGTCACTATATCCAGGGATATGTAATGTGCCTCTGGCTTAGACTTGAGTCACATGCTTGATCTTTGAAGTCACAGACTGAAGTCTAGACCCCAGAGGGAAAATGAGGTGAGGCTCCCAGGAGAATGGTGAACAGATGTGGAGTTGCAGAAACAACAGATATCTGGAACACCTTATCAGATAAAACCAGTTTTCCATTTTGTGTATGAAGACAGACTTGAAATTTCTTACGAGTAGGTGGTCCTGGGATAACTCAATAATTGAAGAGGGAAAAGGCTTGCAAATATTAAAGCAAGACACGGACGTGATGTTGTGTTCTTGTGATCATGTTGCAACTAGAAGGTTTTTTTGTAGCCTAAGGGATTCTTATTTGGAGCTTTACTTTGTGATGGACTGGAATGTTCTGGAAAATGATCTGAGAGATCAAAGTATGGAAACTCTTGAGTCTTTTGTAGGATTTCATTTTTCAGCAAGTCCTAGGCCTTTGTCCCTTTTCCAACTTTCTTCATTTGTTTTTATTCCTAAAATATTGTCCCTTTTCCAGGCACTAGACCTTGGCTGTGAGAAAGAGCTAGAAAGAAAGGAGAGAAGAAGGGTTTGGAGACATATGAAGATGCTTCAGTGGAGACAGAATGCACTTTGGTGCTCATCTAAGAATCCTTAGCATATACCCTGCTGCTGCTGCTAAGTCGCTTCAGTCATGTCTGACTCTGCGCGACCCCATAGATGGCAGCCTACAAGGCTACCCCGTCCCTGGGATTCTCCAGGCAAGAACACTGGAGTGGGTTGCCATTTCCTTCTCCAATGCAGGAAAGTGAAAAGTGAAAGTGAAGTCGCTCAGTTGTGTCCGACTCTTAGCGACCCCATGTACTACAGCCCACCAGGCCCTCCGTCTTTCCAGGCAAGAGTACTGGAGTGGGGTGCCATTGCCTTCTCCAAGCATATACCATAGGGAACTTCTTCTATAGACAGTGGAACATGTATCTTTTACACTTCGCTGGGTTAATTCAGAAATGCTAAACATTTGCCCTCTATGCCAGTGGTTATTTTGCTGGTCTTTAAGTCTTATTTCTAATATCTCGGTATCATACCAAGAAACTGGAAACATCAGTTTTTGGGAAATTTAAAAGTCTCTCCAAGAATGTAACAGATTAGACAATGTGAAGTTTCACGTTAAAATCTCTATGCTTTTGGTCATTAACCCTCAGGTCATGCCTGACCCCCAGCATTATTGGAAACAGTAAGAAATGAATGAAAGAAGGAAATGTAATTACCACTCTGTGCCTTGAAAAGTTAAGTCACTGTTATTATGGATATAATGGCTTGTTTATTGTCCAGATCTTGAGATTCCAAGTTTGGAAGCAATACTAGAGGTCTCCTTTAAGTTTATATATCATCAGCCTCGTGAAGATCAGCAACTTTGAAAATAAGCCTTTACTCACTGATTCACATTAATAGTGTATCTACTTTTGAGTGCTCAGTGGGTATTGAGGAAACCCCCAAAAGAGGAAGACGACCACGGCTACACTTCTGTTCTGCTAGACTTTCTTGGATTCTCATATAAAAACATCCTGTCTTATGGTGTCAGAGACTTGCTTGTCATTTTGAGCCCAGTTCTTTGGTTTTTATTCTCATTAACAAGGAGATTTTCTTCATAAAAGGTAAAAAATCAAAACTCATTTATTTTGATAAGGAAATCCTTAAGTAAAATTGAATTTAGGGATAGAAATATCTGAAATATGTCAATCTTACCTACCTTTTACTGTCACTAAAGGGAAGGAGAAAATGCTAGTGTGTACTTTCACACTGGTTTAGTTTTGATGTGGGAAGGCTGTGGAGGATACTTTTTGTTGTTAAGAAACAGAAAACCCACCTCCAATTGGCTTAAACAATTAAGGGTATTTATTGACTCATGTAAGCAAAAACTTCTGAGGCAGAGTGGGGTTCAGGTAAGGTGCATTCAGGGCTCCAGTTCTATTTCTTTGTGTTCTTGACTTTACTCCCCTCTAGGTTTCAGCTTTGTTTTCAGGCTGGCTTCCCATATTGTTATATTATAGCTGCCAGGGCAAATGAGGCTACACGCTTTCTTGATCCTATCTAGGGACAACTTTGAGATTTCAGCTGTGTTCTCAAAAGCATTATTTCATCACAATTTATAGAATGTGATAATCTCTAGGGTCCCTTGATGGAAATAAGCTAGATTCTTAAGCTTGGCATATAAAAATTACCTGGGGAGCTTTAAATATATATTCTTAGGCCAAAACTCACACCTACTATATCAGGAGTATGGAATCTGTATTTTAAGTAATTCTAAGAGTCAGATGATTTGGAAACAACTCATCTGGGTAACCTGTCTCATTTTTAGTTTTGCAAACTGAAACTAACTTGCAACGGCAAATCCCTTCCACTAGCAGTGAAGAGTACTCCAGTTATATCTATTCTTTCTTTTGGATGGGGATGTTACAAGGTAGCTACAGTAACAAGGTGATTTGAAGTACTGCCCCCATTCCTGGCGGTCTCCTTTCATGGCCAATATGACAGTCCCTCCCTGGAGCCACTGTTTGTATCTTAATTGGATTCTTTGCTTTCTCTGCTCTTTCCTTGGACACCCTTGATGTCCTTCTTCCCACTGTTAAGAATCTGAGGTTCTTTGAGCTGACCCAAGTCAGGAATTCATCTCAAGAGCATCCCCTGGCAGAGCTCACTGGCATCTATCCCATGTTTGGCATTGGGAGTTATTAGAAAATGTTATTTCCCAACTCTTTGTTGCTCCCACTGGGTCTTATAGTCCATTGATCCCACCACCTCTTCACTGTCCCTCAAATCCCTGTTATTTACCTCCTTGGCTTATATTTTATGGCCCATCATTAGCATCACTTCCTTGCCTCCACCCTCAGCAGTCTGGCCCTCTTTTCTCAGACCTCCAACACCACCTGCTCAAACAACATTGCTTCTTATAGACGTGAAAATAGAAGCAATCAACAGAAGGACGCAAATTCTCATAACTCAACCATCATCATTTGCACCTCAGCCTGTATATTTTCTTTCCTCCTGTTCCTCGGGACAAACTTTCCATGCTGTGTAGTCCAGCCAGTTCATTCATGTTCTAGATCACACTCTGTCTCTCATCATTTGTCTCCTCTCATCAAATCTTCATTTTCCCCACATTCCCTTCTTGCTGTCACCTATTTCCTCTGTACCTTGGCAAAATTCCTTGGCAGATTTATCTTTATCCACTGTAGTTTTGCTCAGTTTTTCTCATATCCATGCCTTTCAGGTGTTTTTTCCCCACCACCCTTGACCAAGGTGTTTCTTTGGCCAAGGTCACTGGTGACTTCCATTGTTAAATCCAAAGACCCATTCTCAGCTCTCATCTTGTTTAGCTAACTAGCAACACTGCACACAGCGTATCCTGCCTTCCACCATGAAACAGTTTGGCTTCCGAGAAACTACATTCTCCTGGCTTCCTTCCTTCCTTCTTGGCCTCCCCTTATTCCCTCATGCTTCTTTCCGTCCACCTTTCTGATTACTTTTCGTCTCTATCTGCATTGCTTTGGGCTCATTCTGTCTCATGACATACCATCTGTACGCTGACAACTTATAAATTTAGGACTATAATCCAGGCCCTACCCTAAACTCTAGTCCTGTATGTCCAACTGCTTATTTGATAACCTGGTTGTACAAGAGTCATTTCAGACTTACATCCAAAAACTGAACCCCTGATCTCCATTAATGCCCCAAACCTGCTTTATCCATTGATTTCCCCATTTGAGAAAGTGACTACTCCATCTTTGCTTAGACTCCAAACTTTGGACTCTTTCTTTTTATACCTTACATCCAACCCATCAGAAAATCCCATCATTTCAATCATCAGAATATATGTAGAATCCAAACAGTTTTGAAACTGGTAACTGATCTTTACCAGTGCTGTGTTGATCCAGGTCATGGTCACCTATTACCTGGATTATTGCAATGCCTTCCCTACTGATCACCTGGTGTTCTTTGGTCCCCCTCCTGTCAACTCTCAGCCCCCTTTAAAAACCAGTCAGATCTTGTCACTCCTCTACTCAAAAGCACCAGTGGCTTCTGTCACACATGAATTGGATTTTTCAGAAACTGATGCTGAGAGGGACTTTGGAGTGCATAATATTAATGAAGATCAGTGTCTGTGAAGGAAAGGGGAGGAAGCAGGAACAGGCAGAGGAAGAAACTGAAGTGGATAAGGCCTCGATTGACCCAGTGGGGAGTTCTGGAGCTGCAGCTGGCAAGCAGAATGGTCTGTGTCAGGCTGAATAGGCTTTCCTCAGTTGCTGGATGTGGTCTATCCTAGCAAGGTACCTTTCTATTGATACAACTGAGGTGGATGTTGAAGGAGTTGAGTGTAGGTAGAGAGTCCTTCCCTGCAGCTGGCCCTTCCTTGAAGGGAAATCTCGATGGTGCATCTCCGCATCTCCCTGGCTACCATTGCTCCCCAGCTCATACAGAGTCAGAGTCCAGGTAGACCCTAACTATTAACTTGGACATCCCCTGAACTGTCTCCTTCTTTCCCTCGACTCACAGTGCAATGGTTGTTCAGTTGCTCAGTCGAGTCCAGCTCTTGGTGACCTTATGGACTGAAGCACACCAGGCTTCCCTGTCCTTCACAATCTCCTGGAGCTTGCTCAAACTTGTGTACATTGAGTCAGTGATGCCATCCAACCATCTCATCCTCTGTTGTCCCCATCTTCTGCCTTCAATCTTTCCCAGCATCAGGGTCTTTTCTAATGAATCGGCTCTTTGCACCCAGTGACAAAGTATTAGAGCTTCAGCTTCAGCATTAGTCCTTCAAATGAGTATTCAGGGTTTATTTCCTTTAGGACTGCCTGGTTTGATCTCCTTGCAGTCCAAGGGACTCTCAAGAGTCTTCTCCAGCACCACAGTTGGAAAACATCAATTCTTTGGTGCACAACCTTCTTTATAGTCCACCTCTCACATATGTACATGACAACTGGAAAAGCCATGGCTTTGACTAGATGGACCTTTGTTGGCAAAGCAATGTCTCTGCTTTTTAATACACTGTCTAGGTACAATGGTATTCTTGCTTTCTTCCCAACATAGTGAGCACCTTAAGGCCTTCGTACTTGCTTCCTCTCTTCTTGAACACTCTTGCCTCAGACTGTGCATGACCTGCCCCTCACCTTCTACAGGTCATTGCTTATAGGTCACTTTCTTAGTGTTGATTTCTCAGATTCTTTGCTCTTTCTTCATTGCATTTATCACCCTCTGACATAATGGGCATTGTTTTGTTTTTGTTGTTGTTGTTTATTTACTTTGTTTCTCTTTTCTAAGATATAAATTCCAGGACCGCAGACATTTTTATCTCTTTTATTCATTGTCTTTTTCCTAGTACCGAGAATTGGGCTGATGAAATAAATCTAACTTGAATGAACGATGGATAGATGCCACCATGGGTACTAAAACTAAGAAGGGCAGCCTCCGCTCATCACTATGTCCCTGGTATTGCCAGCCGTTAATTCCGCCAGGCTCCTGGAGGCCCCATCAAGGTTCTGATGGAGAAAAAAAGAAAATTGCTGTCTCTCTCAAAACAAGTGGCTTAGCAACGCTATTTCTTTCCATTTGACTCTCCCCCTTCCTCCGCCTCACTGCCCCCCAACTACTGATGACTCCCAACACATTTGATTGTAGCGGATTCTGCATCGGCCTTTTTAACTTCCACCCCAGACACTTGGCTACTCTGTGAGAATCCCCTGTACATACAGAATGGGTCATTCTGCTATTTTAAGGACAGATTTGATACAGTAGCTTTTACAAAAAGATAAGCCAAAGTTTTTAGACTTTATGTTAGTGGACTGTCACTCTGTGTTTAAACAGAACACAAAAGAAATCTGTCTGAGACCACGGCACAGTGAAAACAGCCTTGATCAGACAAAAGGCCCTCTGAAGAGGGGAGTGGTTTCCCAAGTCGGGGAGGCGGCGTGGACTGTGGAGGAAAGAACATCACATGTCAAGTCAGGACATTCATGGGTCTTGTTCCTGATGAATGAAGAAAAAATGGGCCCAGTTGAAGAGGGCCAGAATGCTGAACACTGCCCATGGCTGCTCGTCCCTGGGTGCAGTCTTTCTCACTTTAGATCCTTTTTTTTAAATTGAAAAAAGTTATTTATTTGGCTACGCTGGGTCTTCGTTGTGGCATGTGGGATCCAGTTCCCTAACCAGGGATTGAACCCAGGCACCCTGCACTGGGAGCACAGAGTCTCAGCCACTGGACCTCCAGGGAAGTCCCTAGACCCCGTTCTTTTGATGGCTTCGTAATACAAGCATGACCAAGTAGTTAAGTTGTCGGCATACAGATGGTATTTAAAGTCACGACATAGGATGAGACTATAAAAGCAATGCAAATAGAGATGAAAAGTAATCAGAAAGGTGGATGGGAGTAAGCATGAGGGAACAAGGGGAGGCCAGCAAGGAAGGAAGGAAACCAGGAGAGTGAAGAAGTTGGGAGAATGACCTGAAATAATTACTGCTAAAATTTTTGAGTGTTTTCTATGTGCCTGATACAGTCCTAAGTGTTTTACAGGTGTAACTTTACTCACTTCTTCATTATTAACAGTTTGAATTTTATGGATAAAGAATTAAGGCAGGGACTTCCCTGGTTATGACTTGGTGCTTCCAATGCAAAGGGCACAGGTTTGATCCCTGACTGGGGAACTAAGGTCCCACATGCCTTGCAGCAAAAAATAAATAAATAAATAAATAAATAAAAAAGAAGAACCAAGACAAAGATAGCGTAGGTAGTTTGCCCATTGCTGTCTAATTAGTAAGTGGTGAAACCAAGATTTGACCCCAGAGTGCTTATTCTTATGTGTTATCACTGGGTAGATAGGATCAAGTGAAAGATAGTGCCTCTGTGTCCATCAAAGCCTCATTTAATGGCTCATATAATGATCAGCTGACCTCATTTCAGAAGCTGGTACCTTTGCAACTCAACTCTTGGGACATTTTTGTGCTATTTTTGCATTCATTCCTTGATGGAGGCCATATCATGCTTTGACATCAAGTAATTGGAAACAACAAAGGATAGAGAGATTCCTGCCACATGGGCCTGTCCAAAGCAGCTTACCCTGAAAGAGTACATTTCCACTATAACCCAGTTTTCCCTCTATTCTCTTCAGGTACTGGCTGATTCCTGCTTGCTGACTTTCTCCTCTGTTACCTTTCCTTTATCTAAGAATGTCTTCTCTATAATGACACATCCTTTAATTCAAAAGACCCTTTGACTGTCAGAGAGAGCTCTATTTTAACTTCCTTTTAGGGATGGCAGTGCAGATATTGAAAGTTGTCTGTTGCTTCATACTTGATGGAAAAATTCCTACTAAGTTCCCTCATTCAAAGTCCTAGAAGAAAACAATGAACAACCAAGAGAGAACTCTTGGCAGCTGAAAAGGTTGTTCCTGGAGAGATGGGGAAGGTATTTGCATATGGTTGGAAGGGCTGGAATGTCTCTTGGCTCCAAAGTGTCTCTCACCCTGGCCAGAGATGTCTGCTCGGTCGCCATTAGTGCCAATTCTTTAGAAGAATACATTCTTTCCCTTGAAACTCTGGTTAAAGTGCAGAAATGTTTACCCCTGTCTGGTCAAGTAGTTAGCTGAGATAATAATGCACAGAAAACATTCCTGAGTGAGGTTCAGAAAGAAGGAGATGCAAAGTTGATAGTTTGATAGGGGGCGGGGACGAAAGAAAGGAAGAACGAATCTGAAGGTGAGAGTCTTGGAAGGGAGCTGACTTCATCTCCTAATTAATTGTTTTGCTTAAATCAGCTTTTCTAGATAACAGATGTTATTGCTTGTGCTTTTTCCTTAGGATGACATTATGGGGAGTTTCTGCTGTAAATCTGTTCAATTGACAACAAAGATTGAACTTCTTACTTTCTAGTAAGGCTCACCTTCCTCTAATTAGCTCAGTGGAAATAAGATTGTTAGAACAAAAGGAAACGTTGACCCTAAAGGCAACAAATTTGCAGCATTCTATCAGTCATTCCTTAGGGACTCATTGGCATCAGATAAGGTTGAGAGGAAGCTTTTGGATTTAGTGTAAATGGAAGTTACAATTTTTCTAGACCATAATGATTATTATTAGGAAATCCAGTTTTATTCCTTAGTATGCAATAAAACAACAGTTTGCATGTGGATAAGGTAAAAGCCACACATTTCTTAAGTCAATTGCTAAATGGTTAACTTTTATGTACCACCTCTCTGAATTATTTTTCTAGTTCACTTCTGACATAAAAATTGACTTCTTCCCTAATATTTGGTGCAGTGAGGTGTTGAAAGAATTTGCTAAGTAATCACTGGAAGCTGAGATTCTAGTGAAAAACAAAATGCATGGTTTAAAAATTGAACGTACTAACTGGGAGAGAGCAAAGATTAGATGCTTCTTTCTGTAAATAATTAAACCCAGCAGGGCAGACAAGAGAGAACATGGGGCTTGAGCTAAGAAGGATGCATGGGTATTGAACACTTTCACTTCCCTGTGAGGGCAATCAAAGAGGTCTTTAATAGTTGTTGCTGATTGTGAATATGTGCAACAAAATCCTTAATCCAGATTTACTTCTCAAGCATTTTGCTGTGATTGAAGGAATGAGAAAGGGAAGAGAAGAGGAACTGTTTGGTTGAGGCCCTTCAGCACTCTCTCTCTAGGAGGCCCAAGTGTGGTTTGTCACAGTGACCTGGGACTTTGGTCCCCTTCAGGACCACCACCTAGCCCTGGGGGTGCCTGGGTAGATCAAAGACAATTGGTTTTACTTTTTCTTGCCGAGAAGCAGTGGATCTATGAATTGAGAGCTGGATTAACACAAGACACATAGGATGGATTCTGATTTTCTCTTTCAGAGTGGTTTTGAGGTGGTTGGTCTTAATTTTTCTATCTGTAAACAAAAAGAAAAAGATTTTACAGTTTTCCTATGGGTAAGCTTGAATATTAGCCTTAATGAAGAGCTTTATCATTTAAATTAACATAGACTTAAATTGTGCATGTATAGTTTTATAAATTTTCATACATGTATATATTTGTGTAACCAGCACCAGGACTGGGATTAGAACAGTTCAATAGCCCCCCACCCCCTCGATTCCCGTATGCTATTGCTGTAGTCGCACTCTCCAAATAAAGCTCCTCAGTTCTTTTTTTTTGAAAACTCACTTTCACATATAAAAGCCTCAATTTCTGCCTTTCATTTGTGCATTTTAATTCAAGAAGTATTTCTAACTCATTTTTGAAGTAATTCAAAATGACATGGGTGAGTGGTAAGGTTGCAAGCTTGGTTTCCCCCTATTACGTGGAGGAAAAAAACTCTGGAAAGATAGCTCTTTCAGTATAGCCATATAGGAAAAAAATTGGCCTAAACTTGGCTTGTTGCTAGATTGGAATCTGCAAAGAAAACACACTCAAGAAGTCTCCCTTGAAGCAGAGGACAGAGGTTTATTTTATATTTAACGATTTACCCCTTGACACCTGGGAAATGATTAGTTGATGTTTTCAAAGAAGATTAAGTCAGTGTGGTTAATTAACTGTGGTAATCAGGTGACTTAAATTAATTAACTCCTTGTTAACAATTTCCATCAATTTTGTAAATAAATGACTGAATCAGTAAATTATACTCAAGATTAAAGGCTATATTTCCTGATTTATTTTATTGATGACAAATTAGAGAATTTTCTCTTCATCTCATTCTCTTCCTGCCAACCTTACAAATGAGAACTGGCTGGTTATAGTTTGAGAGGAACGCACCAGAGTAACTTTTAATGTATGGCTTTAATCAAAAGTCAGGTGAAAGGACACTTGAAAAGATTTAGGGAAATGAAACTTAACCAGCATATACGTAGCAACATTAAGGGAGAATGTGGGTAGCAAATAATGATGAAACTCACTTTAGGATAAGCTTTTAACTATGAAGTCTTTAATGTTTTATTTTCTTTCTTTTTTCTAAGTGAAAAACGAATGAGGGATATAACAATTTGGTTTTTAGCTAGAAATAAATTTGAGGGGATATTTAGATATTCTATTGAGAAGGAACTTACCAAAATGTTGGGATGTAGTGATCGCATTAGTCAGTAAAGCTCGACGGCAGGTTTAAAGTGCCATACAAATATACAACTAAAATGTTCTTATTTTTAGAAGCTTTATAGTTGAAAATTCTCTTCCTTACTTACATGATTATGTCTTGGTCTCCAAACAATGAGCTGGAACATAACCAAACTGTCTCCCATACCATTGCAGTTTCTGAACGGCATTGAACACTCACGGGATTTGCATTTGTAGGACAGGTGATAGAGGGTTATTTAGGATTCCTTCTAGAAGGAATATTTGGCATCTTGAATTACATATGAGAAGTGAGAATATATTTATGAATTTGCAAAAATTCAGTGCTAACATCAATCAGATTTTATAAGGAGAAAATTCCTACAGTTTCCTTGAAGGCAGCCTAAATTGTGGGGATGAGCTGAAGCCAGTGATATAGATTTGCATTTCTGGCCCCTGAGCAAAATGCTGGGCTCTTTTCACTATTATGGAAGCTCTCTGGTCCCACTCCCTGCCCCCTTCTCCACCCACCCAAGGATCCTCAATCTGAAGGGTCTCCTCTGGACACAGTTCAGCTGTGGCTGAACCCTGTCTGGTGCTGGAACACGGCCTGGTATTAAGTTCCAGAGATGTACCTCTAGGCTGCTTGACGTCTCTGAGCTTCAGTTTCCTGGACTACTTAGTGATTTCTACTCCACAGGTTCCTGAGAATATTTAAAGGACATTGTGAGCGTGCAGGGTCCGGCACTTGGTAAACATTCAGTAAACCTTTGGCCCCACAGGGAACCTGGTGCTAAATCATTCATAGTTGACCAGCTCCTGCTTAGGTCAATGCAGCAGAGCAGCCACCATGCTGTGTCTTCTGAAATAAAGGAACCACTTGTCACATTCTCTATTCATAGAACTTGTTGGGGGGGAAAATATTAAAAAAAATTTTTTTTTATAAGGAGAGGGAAGTCAAGGAAGCATTAGAAGACAGGCATTGTACCTTGCCTTTCTACCCCCAAGAACATTTATTTGGGCTTTCCCCTCTAGGGCTTGAAATCACAGACCCAAAATGTCACGTTACATAGTATTTCAAACTTCTCAGTGGGCTCAGTGTTTCCATTTTGTGTGTCTTGTACCTACCTCCTGTAAATCTGGTCCTCTGCAGAGTTGACTGGTGATGTCTTTGTAACTCTGAGAACAAGAGTGATGGATGCGTGGGTCTAAGTAGAGCTCAGATGTGCCCTCTGGTCAAGGAGAAAGCTTTTCAGAGGGAGGAGTGTGTTCAAAGATGAACCCTCGGCTTTTAAGCAGACCGTGTAAGGATCATAAATAGTGATTTTTTTCCCCCCTCTTTTAATAGTTTTTTATTCTGTGAAAATAGACAATGGTCCGTTAGTGCTCCATAAATGCCTGGTGAGTTGAATTGACAGCATGGGAGCACTCAGTGGCTTTAGAGGGTGCCAGGATCTTACAAATTTGTTTTTTTTTTTCTCTTTACATCAAAGGAAACCTGCTTCAAGTACACTCTTGGTAATTTGAAGGCATGTGTCAGTGACAGAGGATGAAGAATGTGTTTTTTCCTTGGTCATGCCCTATGCCTTTCTGCCTCTGTGCCAGTTCCAGTTTGTTCCTTCTGCCAGGCACACCCTTCCCTCAGACCCACATATTGAAGCTTAAATGCATCTTCCTCCACAGGGCCTTTCTTGGTCTCCAGTGAATGTTATCTGAGCCTCTCTCACAACACTTACCATCACACCATGAATTAAAATTATTTATGCATTTTATCTCTTTCTCTAGCATAGGACCACTGATGCTAAGAGTTATGCTTGCCTCCTCCGGTATCCTCTGTCTGGCACAGAGCCATGTGTAAGCAGGAAACTCAAGAAATCTTTTAGTGGAAACTTCTCTGAGTTGTAGTAAAGCAACTCTGTCCTCTAGGGTAGGTGACAGGCATGCTCTACTGCAGACTGCTGTTGCAGAGAGGATTGTGTTTGGCTTTGTTTCTCCCTTACATAACCAGCAGTAGGAGGCTGACTTGGTACTTCCGTGCTATCATCAGGGACCTACGTACCCATCTTCCTGCTCCACCAGCCTTTGCTGGTGGCTCCCATCCCTAAGGTCACCTCATTGTCCAAAATAGTGTCTGTAGCCATGGCTACCTCTGCTCTATATTAGGTGTGGAAATGGAGGAGGAAAAAGAAGGGCATGCTCTCTCTCTTTAAAAGAGACTTCCCAGAAGTCCTGCACAACCCTATTGCTTGCATTTCATCTCATTGATTAAAACTTGCTCCAGTGACCACACTTAGCTGAAGTCTGGGAAATATAGCCTTTTGGCTGAGTACACCATTCACCTGAATAAAACTGGGATTCTGTGTCTGAAGGAGGAAGAGGAATGAGCATTGTGGTCGGCTATTGTGGTCCTGGCCATAGATGGTCAGGACCACATTTTTGTTAAGATATTTGAACTGGATTTGGAGGATAGATGCAAGGAGGATGAGAGAACTGGAAGCATGTTTTGGGAGAAATGATAGAAAAACTTGATGTTTCTTTTGGAGAAGAAAAGAATCAGAGGAACAATGGTTAGCTCTCTCTTCAAATATTCAAAGGACCATCATATGGACCATCATGTGAACCACCATAGGGCTTAATAATGGCAATTTTTTTTTTTTTTTGGTTATGCTTCATGGCATGTGGGATCCTAGTTCTCTGACCAGGGTTGGAACCTGTTACCCCTGCAGTGGAAGTGTGGTGTCCTAACCACTGGACCACCAGGGAAATCCCCTGGAGAGATTTCCCAAGGAAGTCCCTAAAGCCTATTTCTAATGATTCTAAGGGGTAAGAAGGGAGTTGTAGGCACACAGGATGCACCAAAAGAAGGCTGGAGTTTTGAACCCAGGTGTAGACTTCAGGGGTTCTCTCTGGAGTCTTTACGGTCTCTTTTAACCTTTGACCTTATTGAAATGTATACTATATATATGCATCTGTGAGTCTGATTTTGAAGTTAGAAATAGTTCTTATTCAGAATCCCCTTTTCTCAGTGGTTGCTGTAATGGTGCTACTGCATTGCAGTTTACGTTTTGAAAAGCTCAGGGCTCGTTTCCTTTACGTTTGATCTTTTTCAAAATGTCATTGAGAGTCAGAAACAATTTCCACGTGCAGGCTGAAATGAGAATTCTTAGACTGGAAATACTAATGTCAGGGCTTAATAACTGCATATTGTTTAACTTGTCATTATCAACTACTTTGGACTAAGATATCTGTGCTTAGGCGACTGGTTAATGTTATTAGTTAAACATGAATTCTTTTAAATTATTATTAAATGTTTTAAACACCAGAAATGTAATTGCTGAAATGTCTTTTAAAAAAATTGGGATATAGTTGCTCCATGAAAACAGAGACATTGTCAAGCAGAGAAATAAACTAGAAGAGTTAATTTATCTTACTAAACAGATTTATTTTTGAAAGTGCATAGATGTGAATCTGAAAACTTGCCTATCTTTGTAAATTAAGTTCTGTTGTTCTAATTCAGTTTTATTTTGAATATACATACGTTCTTTTGTGAACCTCGGATATAATAAATACTTAGTTAAGGAGAGAGTGTAATTTTTAAAAGGCTTCCCAGGTGGCACAGTAGTAAAGAATCCACCTGCCAATGTAGGAGACACAAGAGATGTGAGTTTGATAATTTAATAATATGATATGAAATTTTTGTATTATCAGCTTTTTGGAGGGTATAAACTATGATTCTAATTAGGGTAATTTAAAACTGGGTTGCAGATTATGAACACAGAAAGGCTAGAGTATAAGCAAATATGTATGGAGCAAACAAAAAAACACTGACAAATTCAAAGGGAGACCATATATAGAGTTTAAAGGGTCAGAAGACACCTGCTTAAAAATAGTAACCATGGCTAACTTTTGCTGACCATGTCCTTATGTGCCAGGCCCATACTTTAAAAAATTTTTTATTTATTTGTTGTGTCAGGTTCTTAGTTGCCTCGTTGTGGCATGCGGGTTTAGTTACCTTGGGGCATGTGGGGTCTTTGCTCTCCAACCAGGACTCCAACCCTGCGTCCCCTCCATTGCTAGGCAGATTCTTAACCACTGGACTGCCAGGAAAGTCCCAGGCCCATACTTCTTATCCTATCTTCGTTTTAACCTTAAGAGTAGGAGCTCTTATTCTTATTTTTAGATGAGGAAACAGGCATAGAAATTAAGTAACATTCTCACGTACCATAGTGTTAGTAAGAGATGGAGCTAGAGTTTTGAACCCAGGCGTAGACGTCAGGGGTTTCTCTCTGGAAAGTCATTGGGTTTCTAATCTTCCCTCTTCTCTCCCTTTCCTCACCCCACTCCTCCTGCCCCCATTTTAGAGTAATATAGCAAGCACATAGCCATCTGGTTATTCAGACTTTGTCTTTTAAACTTCTGTCGAAAAGCTGTTGGCTTTTAGACACGCTGGGTTGAATGGAAGAAGGGAAAAGTAGACGCCTCTACGTGAGATGCATTCCTACAGGTGTAGTGGAAAGTATACCTTCAGGAAAGTGTATCAGCTCCATTCCTTTACAGCAAGCTTTGAAACACTGGGCTTCCATATATGTGTGTGTGTATGTGTGTGTACATGCATATGTACACAGATACACACATACACATTGGGTGGAGTTGGTAAATCTTACATTTCCAATAGAAGGAAATATTTGAGTTACAAACAGTAGAGCAAGGGGTTTTGGTTTACAAAAGAACCAAAATTACAGTATTTCAGTAAATCATATTCATTACTTGATTCTCTTGGGTTTTGGCATCATTCATTTTGAAATATTTTCTTAGGGCCTTTTTCTAAATCCCAGATTAATCTAAAACACATTTCAGTGATTCAGAGATGTTACCAGTTCTCCTGGGAAACCTTTGGACTGTATTTTTGATGGCCTGTGCTTTTATGGAAAAATGCTATCTCTGTGCTGATGACATTTCCAGTATCAGCAAAGATAGCTGACCATGTACCACATTTGGAGTCCTGTTAAGATCCTAAAATCTGTGCCATCATTCTGGTGAAGAAGGTATTTGGGCATTGAAAGTGAAATTGTTAGTCGCTCAATCGTGTCCGACTCTTTGGGATCCCATGGACTGCAGCCCACTAGGCTCCTCTGTCCATGGGATTTCCCAGGCAAGAATACTGGAGTGGGTTGCCATTTCCTTCTCCAGGGGATCTTCCTGACCCAGGAATGGGTCCTGGGTCTCCAGTAAAGAAGGCAGATTCTTTACTGTCTGAGCTACCAGGGAAGCCTACAATGCCACAGTTAGAAATTTCACTTCTTTGAGGGCTTCCTGTTTTCTGCTGAAAGTACCAGCATCCACAGAAAGCTTTAAAACTCAAACTTTGCGGTGAGTAAGTTCACTTAGGTGCAGATTTTGAGGCTCAGAACACTTTGGCCACGTCATGGGGATCTAAAGGGAAGAGAAGGAAAGGATTTTTAGACTTGGGTGGGGGAAATGAAGCAGAGGTGGGACTCTTTAACTAGATAAGGCCCTAATCGCCTCATTCCTGGACTATCAGAGGAAACTTTTAGGCTTAAGTTGCTTTTCCCTCTTTACCTACCAAACTTAGTGAAGTGTTGAGTGCTCTTAACAAACAGTGAACATACTCTTATTCAGGGAAGAACTGGCCTCACTTAGTCCTGGCAGGAGATGGGCTGGTTGTATGGGCTTGACTGAGGACAGCCAAACTGTCCTGGACTTTCTGTCTTTACTGTTGTGTCCTGACAGTTGTTACTCTGTTTCCTCGAGCGTACAGGAAATAGATGTTCTGCCAGAGCCTCAACACATGCTGTTGGATTGAATTGAGTTTGGAGCACTTGCTGTATGAGGTGGAGACTACTTCGGAGGGTGATGAGAATTGTGTTTATTACCAGGAAAGCCTGGGGCTGGGGTCATGGCAACGATGGGGTACTTTATTCCTCCTTTTGGAAGGGTTGGACCAGAGAGAAAGTAATAACTGAAGATGATAAAGTTTTCCTTTGGATATATTGCACATCATAAATCACATATGATTTTAGTCAAAGAATATGTACATTTGTAGCATTTTTATATTGCATTAGTGAACATTTAGAGAATTCAGATACCTGAATATCTTAAGCATTCTAAGGAAGAATTTGGAATTTCATGTTTTTGAACCTAGGCCCTGGAGAATTTATGAACTTTCTCAATGAAAGTTCATAATGAAAGTTTAGCTTAGCTTCAGTTGATTAAAATCCTGAATTTCTTTTATGTCCTCAGTTCTATGCCATATGTTGAGGGAAGTGCTGAGGTCAAGGGGAATACTTTTATGACCATAAAAAAGTTGCTGTGTCCAGGTTAATATAATGATTTAAAATCCACTCTGGGAAAGCCTCTATATTTATCATCAAATTTTTTTGTGTGTGTTGAAATTATACACTTAGGAGAGTTTGCATAAAATCTCCAGAGGCTCACCTGAGATTGAGTGATTTGAAATAGATGAAGAATAAGAATGTTTATTGTAGGAAAATGCATTGAGAATAAAATATAAAACCAGTGGCAAGCTTGGTTTTGGCCCCAGCTTGACCTATGTTTCCTAGGATAAATCTGGATTTTCAATCTTGTCCTTGATCTCAGACTGGGCCAGTGGCTACTTTGTACATGGGCAGGCAACCAACCACCTTGCTCTAAATGCTGAGCTTCTCACAAGCAAGGGGGCTCAGGCTCTGGGAGTTTTCTCTCAATTAGTTAGGGGAACAGACAGGTCTTATCTGGTGAAGGCACTGGTTCCTGAATATTTTACTTTGTAGGCTGTTAGAATATTTGAGATGGATGAGAAGTGGGTATGCCCAGGAGGGAGCCACCGTTCACAGAGGGACTGCTGTCCTTCAGGCTTTGTGCTTATGGTTTACAGGGACCTCTTTAATCCTCATCAGAACTTGGTTTTGCAGGTCAGAAATTTTGCAGGTAATAGCATGAAAAAAGTGTGAAAGTGTTAGTCAATTGTGTCCGACTCTTTTCAATCCCATGGACTGTAGCCTGCCAGGCTTCTCTGTCCATGGAATCCTCTAGGCAAGAACACTGGAGTGGGTTGACATTTCCTTCTCCAGGGGATCTTCCTGACCAGGTGATCAAATCTGTGTCTCCTGCTTCAGCAGGAAGATTCTTTAGCACTGAGCCACCTGGGAAACCCAGGGAACTGCATATCAGAGTTTAAGTCCATGTTCACCAACCTAAGTCAGCTAGGCAAGAAATCCTTACTGATTGAAAATTTAATAGTGAATAAAACAGAATTCCAGCCTTCATGGAACTTTTTGAATGATATGGGAACAGTAGTCTGCGCTACCCACGTGTCTTGGATCTTAGTCTAGTGTTTTCTCCATCACTATCTTCTTATTTTAGCCCTAATTGAAAAATCTGACTTTCTCACTGAATTTAATTAAAATCGTCTTTAAATAATACCTGTATTTGGAATCTCAACTTATTCATTTATTGTCTAAGTCAGCACTGTATAATTCTAGATGTCTAATTTTCAGAATTAAAATGATAATTGAAAACTCCATTCCTTGACCAAAATTCCTAATACCAGTTTATTTTCTTGTAGTTTTTTAAGAAGTGTAATACAGGCAAAATTCCAGTAAGCAATAGTTTTAATTTTTTGTGTCAGAGATTTTGTTGTATGTACTTCCTAGTATAGTTTATTACTGAAACCATTATTTTTTTCCATCATTAAAATTCTAAGTTCTATTTTATTGCATGGTTAACACTTTATTATGAAAATAGGTTCTTACGGTCATTATATATTGATACTTAAATACAGATTAGGTGAAATCTTAGGAAATATATGTTACCTTTTTCTTCCTGCTTTTGACCATCACTGCAGGTAAACATAATTTTATTTAAGCTGCTCTTAATATTGGGGAATTATAAACTCACTGTATTTAGTCAGAAACCCAAATACTATTTCATTACACATGGGTATTAGTGGGTGATAATATAATATTGTTGATTCTGTGTCAACAAGCTATTGAGTTTCACATTATAACATGAGGTGATGACATTTATAGAGCCTGGAAGTGATTTGAAGACCCATAAATGCTATTTAAGCCCAGGCATAACAAACCAGGGCCAAAGGACTCCTGGTTTAACAGATAACCTGCTGGTGAGGCATGTCCTGAAGTTCTTTTTGTTCAGTCTGCTAAAATCACTGTAGTAGAGGAGACACAGGAAATTTTATATCATTCTACCATGAAAGTCTTTGCAAATGTAATAGATCCTATTTTATGGTTTCCCAAGTTACCAAATACACCTTTACCTTTGACTCTATAGGCAAACTAACATCATGCATATGTTAGCAAATCGCTTATAATAAAAATTACAAATTTTTAAAAAACTTTTTGTATTGAGGAATAACCGATTAACAATGTTGTGATAGTTTCAGGTGAGCAGCAGGGGACTCAGCCATTCGTAAACATGCATCCATCACCCCTCAAACTTCCCTGTGATCCAGCGTGTACTATAACATTGAGCAGAGATCCATGTGCTACAACAATTACACATTTTGATTTGTGGAATCAGATCTTCTCTTGCAGCTTCCTTGTTTCCCCTATTTTTTTGTGGGGGGTAGGGTACAGAGTACTCCAGAGTAATGCTGTATATAAACAGTTTGTATAATGTGGGTCGAGGCCAGGGAAAGGGGGGAGTTCCATCGTTTACTGAATTAGTAGAGAATGACCCAGACATATAAAGAGGCTCCCAGGGGTTTGAGGTTGGCTTCTAAAGAGTCTTTTGGACCCTCAAAAGAGTCAATATGGAAGATAATTGTTCCATTGGTAGTTAGATTGGAAGAAAAAATGGCAGGATCCATTATAAAAGTACACAAATCATCATGATCTCAAGGCTTTATCAATCTTTTGGAAATCAGCTTCACCCACATATTCTAATGCGTCTCATATCGTTTGTTTATTGATTTGGTTACTAGGAGGTTCTGTGCTAGGCTCTGGGATTACAGAGGTATTTATTCCTGCTTTTAGGAGCTCACACTTTAGAATAACGTGCTGTTCTTGGTAGAATCATAATAAATTCCTATCACCTTGCTCTCACTCTTCTTTTGGTCTCTTACTCTCATTTACTTTTTCTGTTCTTTATTTTTCATATATATATCAGGTCATGGTGGGAGAATTTTGAGCTTCTTATAAAACGCTTTCTGAGATATAAGGTGACTAGAAGGGAAAAAAGGTCAGTGTTTCTGTAAACACTATAATAAGCCCCACAATGATCAATATTTCTGGCCAGAGTTGTCATTAGACTTGCTTATTGATGTGTAAGCATTGGTTGCTTCAGACTAAATTTCATGCATATATTTACAATTATATATATTTACATAATATATATACAACTATACCTAATCTCCACTTTCTGAAAATGTACAGATTTCAAGTGAGAGCTTAGAGTTCCTAGCATGAAATTTGTGACCTATAAACCCACTTAGCAGTTACAAACCAGTCCAGCCTGGATTTGGGCCACTGTTAAAGAAGAATGAGTTACCATTTTGTACCACTGAGGTTAGGGTACAATGCTAGGTCTCATTACACTTAGTGTTTGGACACTGATATTGGTTGACTTTGGTATCTCTCCTTTCCTCCCCCTCTCTTCCTTTTTCTTTCCCTTTTCTCTTTCTTCCTCTATTTTATCTTTCTGCCTCTTTTATTCCTTTTCATGTCTTGAGAGCATATTGGTATAACTATTGTGAATGGTCAAGAACTAAATAGCATAGAGTAAGGGACTAAGTACAGCAAAGGGTTTGTTAAATAAAAACAAGGAAAAAGTGTACAGCACAAAAGAATATAGCCATTATTTTGTAATAAAGTGAAGTGAAGTTGCTCAGTCGTGTCCGACTCTTTGCGACCCCAGGGACTGTAGCCTGCCAGGCTCCTCAGTCTATGGGATTCTCCGGGCAAGAGTACTGGAGTGGGTTGCCATTTATTTCTTCTCCAGGGGATCTTCCTGACCCAGGGATCGAACCCAGGTCTCCCGGCATTGTAGGCAGACGCTTTACCGTCTGAGCTACTAAGGATTCCCATATTTTGTAATAACTTTATTTATTTATTGGTTGAGCTGGGTTTTTATTGCTGCGTGCGGGCTTTCTCTAGTTGTAGAGAGCAGGGCCCATTCTTCCCTGTGGTGCTCGGGCTTCTCGTTGAGGTGGCTTCTCTTGTTGTGGAGCATGGGCTCTCGGGCATGCGGGCTTCAGTAGTTGTGGCGCACGGGCTTGCTGCGGCGCACGGGCTTGCTGCGGCGCACCGGCTTAGTTGCTTCACGGCATGTTGGATCTTCCTGGATCTGGGATCAAACCTGGGTCCCCAACACTGGCAGGTGGATTCTTATCCATGGTACCGTCAGGGAAGTCCTCTAATAACTTTAAGTGGAGTATAAGCTATAAAAATATTGATTCACTGTATTGAACACCTGAAACAGTATTGTCGGTCAGTTATATTTAAATAAGTTAACAATAAAAATTTGAAAAAAAAAAAAGATCAGAACAAGAAAGTATTTGTATGATTCAGTCCAGAAGACCTGTTTTGTAGTTAGAAATGATTTGCCCTCTGACTGTAGAGAATCACCAAGTCCATCAACTGGGAGTCAATTTCTTCTTTTCCTGCTATTGTCATAATTTCCGGTATCAAGCCATCGATCATTTGATACCCTGTGATCTAATTTACTTAAGATGACCAAAACAGCAATGCTGCCTGTATTTTTAACACACGTGTATTGATTTGACTTATGATTCAACACTTGGGACTAATTAATGAGAGAAACCCTGGTTTGGTGCTATTTATAAACTCTGCATTCGGATTGAAAGTGGGTCTGTCACACCCTATACAAGCCTTAAGCAGGAAAGTGGTTTGCCTGGATCTGTGTAGTCCCTTATTTCTCATAAGTGTGTGATTTTCCTTTTTAGTTTGATTCCATTGAACTATTTTCCCAATAATGTATATTGCTAATCAGTAAGCCATGTAGGAATACTTTGGGCAGCTGGGGTTGGAAATCAGCTCTTAAATGGGGGTGATTTTTAGTTTTTGTACAAGTCATGTTAAGACATTGTGTTGAAGGGCGCTGGACTCTTTCCTTATGGAGTTGGATTCACTGGGTTCTTATTAACCAGAGCAGGGAGACTATCTTCTTTGGTTTGGATAGTGTTCTTTCAGCATCCTATACATATAGCTCTTGGCTATCAGATAACCAGTTAGTTCCTTGGTGGGGAGTGGGGACAAAGTTCTTGGGCTTAAGTTTTCTCCCAGGTGGAGTATGCGTCCCTCTGTAGGAACCTCAGTGACTCAGCTGCTAAAGAAAACAGCATGGATTATATGAGAAAATACAGGGAAGACTAAAACAAACACAATTTCGGTGTTTGGTATTGGCTGGCAGGAAGTTTTCATTGCTGAGTGTTCTTGGTCAAAATAGCTTCTTTTGAATGTTTTAGGCACTCAGGTGATTGTCAATTTATATCTTTCTTTATTTATAAGTGTGGCAGGGTGAGGAGAGGGTGTTTGAGAAAAGTATACATATATTTTTTATTCTAATAATTACACAGATGGGAAAAGGTTGCACCAGAAGCAGGTGTGTTTCTGACTTTGTTTTTCACAGCAGTGATCCTTTCCATTAGTGAAAAACAATTGCCTGAGGACTTCGAGTTTTGGCTTGGTTTTTTTTTTTTTTTGGCCTGTGACTCCCCTCAGCCTTGAATGGGTAAGCCTGTGGACTCCTGATAGAGCACTCCAGGGTGACACAGGCTTTCCTGGAACTGGGATTCTTTATCACACTCCCATGGAAGTTCATTTCAAGGTGCTGGCACTAGTAGCTGGGGCATGATATTGCTCAACCCCAGGCCCTCTTATTGATGGGTGGGAGGGAGTATGATTGCCATTTAAGAAATTTTATGATCTTTAGGAGGGAAGAATTTATTCTAGGGGTTTTCTTAGATGATCTCTTTCATGTGGGGTAAGACATTTTGAGCTCTGAATGTCCAAGACACTTAGATGTTCTAAGTTGTTCTCAACCGGGAGTGGTACCACCATTCTCAAGGGTGTTTGGACATGTATGTCACATCACAGGGGATGGGCACACTTGGCATTCCACTTGTCAGGGGCCAGGGACACTAGACATTTGCTCTTTGCCCAGCGCAGTTGAATAATTTTCCCACCCTACATGCCCATTGCTTTCCTGTCAAGAGTCCCTGGGAAGTGTGATTTTATTTATAATGCAGTGCCGTGCTGATGCACAGTCTGATTGTAGGGCTAAGAGGTGCTTAAGGAAAAATAAGTGGTGTGGAAGAGATGAGGGTAGAGGAGAATGGCTGGTAGCTAGTGTTTAAGCAAAATGGGGGAGGGATAGCTCAGTTAGAGAAGGTGGAAACGTAACTTCCCACTTCCCAGAATTTAGAGGCTTCTCTGATAGTATATCATGTTATTCTGCTGCCTTTTGATCATTGAAAAGACACTTTAAAAATGACTAAATCTTTCAGCAGTCTTTGCAACCTGCTATCTCGCAAGGACTGGCTGAATTCCACGTGCTGGATGCTCAGACACATCCATTCAGCTTGGAAAAGACAGAACACTAGGAGGCCTTGGGTGGTGCCTGTGGAAACTGTTGGCCATCTATCTGCCAGGCATTGGATCAGTTGTGGGGCAACTGGAAGGGCTGCAGGGTGAGCACCATGCCTCCCGGAGTCTCTGAGTGAACCACCCACTGCCTTGCTCACCACGCTCTTGCTCTGGGCAAGGTTCTGAAGAGCCCAAGGCCTTCTCATGGCCAAATCTGTATCTTCATTCAGATTTGCATCCACCCAGAGAGCCTTTTAGTTTTAATAGTTACTGAAGTGAAAGTGAAAGTGTTCAGTTGTGTCCTACTCTTTGTGACCCCATGGACTGTAGCCCACCAGGCTCCTTTGTCCATGGAATTCTCCAGGCAAGAATACTGGAGTGGGTTGCCATTCCCTTCTCCAGGGGATCTGCCTGACCCAGGGATCAAACCCAGGTCTCCTGCTTGGCAGGCAGATTCTTTACAGTCTGAGCCAGCAGGGAAGCCCGATAGAGTTACTGGCAGTAAAGATTTCTTAGTTTTCTCACTCTCAACCCATTTGACCATGTCACTCTGTTCTTGACATTGAAGGCCCTTTCTTCTCCATCACCCAGCATCGTTGTCCCCCATGTTTGAAGAGGTTCCCGTGTGTGGGCTTTGGAGGCCTGCTCATTAGACTTGATCCAGGCTGGGCCTCCTTCAAGTTGCTTGGACCCTACACAAAGCCTGGTCTCTCCATCATCCACCCAAGTCCTGATCTTTCACACAGGCCCAGTGCAGGCTTTTCTCCTTCAAGAAGCCTTCTCTCATCACACCATCTTATAGTGCTGATTTTTTCCTCCATGAGACCAATTAGTTCTTACTGTCTCTGGTGCTTATTTGGAACCAAATCATCTGCTGTCATATGGCACAGCTTTGGGGTCATACTACCTGCTGTGTGAATCCCTGCTTCTCCATCTACCAGTTATGAGATTTGGTCAAGCCTCAGTTTTCTCATCTATGAAATGGGGCTATTAATACTGTCTCATAGTATTATAGCCGTATTATCTCATAGTTGTGAGGATAAGTGAGATCATCTATGGGAAATACTTAAAATACTGCTGGCACTTAATACTGCATGTGTGGGAATTTGACTCTTGTCTCTGAGGTGCAAGTTCTCCTACTAAGGGAATAGAACTCTCACTTCATCTATTTCTAAAAGAATCTAATGGATGTGTATAAAGATTTTTATATCATCTGACACATAGTAGGTACTTAACAAATAGCAGCTATTGTTGTTATATGGCTATGCAATTTATAATGCATAAATAACTTTTGTTCCCAATAAATTTATAAACTCTGTATAAGAAAGATCATAGCTTATCATTCTTTGTTTCTTTCACAAACCTTAAACAAAGTCTTGCACACAGTGGGTATAATTTTTTGTGTGGCTTTTTTGAATCTGACATCATATTCTTTTGGTCTTTTTTTTAAAAAAAGTAACTGCATTTAAATAACGTGTGTACATGATCACTCATCAACTGACTTTGTGGTTTTCCCTCAAAGCCCTTGAATTTTTGAAATATACTTTTTGCTTTGTTTTTTATTTTTAAAAAGACTTTATTGAATTTGTTACAATATTACTTCAATTTTATGTTCTGGTTTTTTGGTCGTGAGGCATGTGGAATCTTAACTCCCTGATCAGGAATCAAACCCACACCCCCCTGCAATGGAAGGTGAAGTCTTAACCACTGGACCACCAGGGAAGTCCCTTGAAATATCCTCTTAATACCAGTATTGTTTCCCTCTATCAAAACATCAGGGCTCTGAAACAATTTGGGGAAGCAGTCAACTCAATTTGTTTGTAAACTGGATTAACAAAAAATAATTCTGGCCACTTATTTGGCGACCTGTTCTGAAAACCAGGCAGCTAAAATGCTGCACAGGAAGAGCAGTGTTAATAGGTTGGTTTGCTGTGCCTGTCTTGAGTTGGCTATTGCACTAGCTGACAATAAGAAGGGCAAGGTCACCAGACAATTTGTTACCCTTGGGTGTCACGGCTGCAGTGTTAAGTTTGGAAATTAGCAAGTGATTTTAAATCTTCCAAAGGGGACAGGCCTTGTTGCTATGGATAAGGTGTGGAAATTGTAGTAAACCATCACCAGTTTATAAACATCACAAATATGTTTGTCTGCACCAAGGGAGTAAAATTAAGTACCAAAAAAAAAAGTAAAAATTATGGGTGAATTGAGGAGTGTATTTGAGTTCAGTGAAGGTAGGATTATTAAAATGCCACATAGTGTTACATGTTTTTTTTTTTTTTTTTTTTTAAACTTTACAATATTGTGTTAGTTTTGCCAAATATCGAAATGAATAAAAAGAGCACATGTACCTCCTCAGGTAGACCCCAAGTGTCTGAATAGAACAGCATGTGTTAGAGGATTGAGTAGGAAAATAGGATTTGCCATAGAAATTACCTTACTCTGTTAACTTTGGACAATGTTCCATTGACTACAACTTGCCCTTTTCTTCTAAGAAGAAAATTCACGAGAGGAAAAAGAAACTGTTATAGGGAAAGAGCAAATGAATAAAACATTAATATGGTAATATTTTTCTCTTTCTTTTAAAACTTTTAGATAGTCCTCCTATTTCAGATTAAACCAGGTTTCATTTTTCTTTCTATAGATTTAAGATAGTAAGTTTCAATTAAAAGACATTGTTTGCCTTGATGGTTTTATGAATCTCTTGTCTGTAATGATCCCAACAGACTGAATTTTACAAAGAGAAATCTTCATTTCCTCGTAAATATGTGTTTACTGTCTCATGTGCCTAGCACTGTGCTTAGAGGCTGTGAAGGATACAGAAGTGGTGCTCTCAATTCTGTGCTGTGCCCTTTCGGGAAAAACAAACTTCTTTCCTCCTTGAGGCATTATCTGTTACTCTAGTATCTTATCTTAACACATTCTTAGCCCAACACTTAAACCCGGAAACTCTATGGCTATTTATGAAGAAAGGATTACTCCTGTTTTTCTCCAGCTTGGAGCTCTGTAAGGTTAAAAAACAGGTTATTCCTATGCCCACTGTAATTTTTCTTGAAACTTTTTAAATTTCCCTGTATTGCTTAAAAAAAATTTTTTTTTATTAAAGTATATTTGATTTGTAATGTGTTAATTTCTACTGTATAGCAAAGTGATTCAGTTATACATATATATATATATATACACACATTCTTTTCATATTCTTTTCATATATATTTCATATATACACATTCATATTCTTTCCCATTATGTTTATCACAGTACATATTCCCTTTGTAATATTAATAGAATGGATGACAGTTTTCTAACAATAGGTTGTTAAGTAACATTTGGTTGATAAGTTACCACCCAGCAATGATAGAGTACCCATTTGCTTTTCTTGAGAGGTGTTTCCAAATAATAGTCATTTGGGACTTAGACATGGAAGCTGACATTGAAAAGATGAATTTGATGAATTATCATGGATCTATTGATAAGTTGAGTGATTTGGGCTTCATATATTTAGATGATTGAGTATTTGGGAGGTCAAATGTGAAAAATATGAACTAGAAAGTTTTGAAACTTAATTGCAAAACTTCCCCTATCAATTAAAAAAATTTTTAATGTGTGATACTAAATAACTGCCTTTTAAGTGCTTAAAAAATTAATCTTGTGTATGTATTTTGTATTCTTTTCATGATATGCTTAACTTCATATTTTAGCAAAAACAAAGAACAACCTCAACATTTGACTTGTAATAAAAGTTGCTTAAGTGAAAAAGAAAAAAGGTTGGTTAAGAAATAACTATATGTATATATATGTGTGTGTGTGTGTGTGTGTGTGTGTTTAAAACAGGCAGTGCTGAGAATCTGCTTCAGTATGCTCAGTTTCTAAGTGTATGATTTTTCTAGCAATAGGAAACTCTTTGTAAGTCGACTGACCTTTAGACAGCTACACTTTTTCAACCAGAAATTATTAGATACTAAGGGAAACAAATGTACTGAATTTACGAATGTATTATGTTGGATTACTAACAATAGACCTAATTGATAAAAGTGATTTAATATATGTTGTGTTAATAGCTAAACCTCCAAAGCCTCTAATCTCTCATGGAAATATTGCTTTGTAGAACAAAATCCAATGAGAAGTTCTGGGATTCCAGAGTGAATTTGTACATTCCTTAGGGGCATTTTTGCAAGGGAGGTTGTTGTGTTTTAAAGGTAGTTGATAAGAGACCTGCACCACCAACCCCAGACCTGCACCACCAACCACCATCATGCATTAGTCTATAGAAGGTATTTGGGTGTACGTATTCCTGTACCACTCGGTACCACCATTTAGTCAAGGAAAGTTTCTGACCATTTGCAGCATACATTATAAATCAGGATGTCACTACCAGACAATCAGATTTGAACATTCCATGAACAAAGTAGCCTATATCCCCTACGAATAGATCACTTAACTATGTTTATGTCATGCTGTTGATATGCCTGCCTTTACACAAGACAGGATAGCACGTTGCTTATTTATTTTGGGAGTAGGTAATTGATCTGTATATTTACTTAATTTCAGGTTAGTTAGTCAAACATTGAAATGGATAATTTAGCATGATTGCTTAAATAGCTGGGGAAAGTATAATTATTCTTCCAACCCCCCAAATTATTCCTCTACCACCATGGGCTTGTGAAAGAATAATTTTGAGTCTTCTCCAAGTTGGGCTGATGTTGACTGCTCTCTTAAAAAAAAAACATGATAATGGTACAGCACATAATGTATGGGGAGGCCACTGGTCAGGTATTTGGGAAAACTGAGGACCTCCAACTGCCAGATTAGTCCCCCAGGGAGAAGTAGGAAAACTGCAGGATATACTGGTTGAATTTAATGAATTTCTTTAAGTTATATTCTCTTTCTGGTATCAGTAGGGGTATCACTGCCACTTGGAAATGTGGCAACTTTGATGCCAAGTTTGTGTACTCAAGATTGGCTGCAGAGATTTTTTTGTTTTTTGGCTTTTGTTTATTGCCGGAGAAGAGCTGTACCTGACATCTTACAAATAAGTTACAAACAAAAAGCCAAGATGTTGGTCTATATCTAAGAACAAGGAACCATAAATTGCTGTACATGATTTAGTAATAAACAGGGACTTAAAAAAACTGTAGGGTGTGAAACTGAAAAACAAAAGCACTATCACACATATGAAAAAGTTAATCATGACGTTATTAATCAGCAATAGTTACCCTTAGGATTCTGGTCTTTTCTGTGCTTTTTTTCTATTATATATACTTTTGGTAAAATTTTGTTCCCTTGTCTTTGTTACATTATATTACAAATATTTCTCCAAATCATTTCATTCTTCATAACTATTTTAATGAGTTCCTAATATGATATATAGATATAGATACAAGAAAGTTTATAATCATTTTTCACATTGGACATTTAGGAGGCTTGCAATTTCATTTATCATAAATACTACTAAGATGAAAATCTCCACACATAAGATTTTAAATTCTCTGCCTCCTTCCTTAAGGGATAATAAAAGACCCAGAAGCTTGTTAAAGTGTAGAAGTAAAAGTATTAAATTAAATTAAAGAAGTATTAAATTTAAATTAAATTAAAGAATAAGTGCTTTTAAAAAGCAGGATAACTGTTGTCAAATTGCTTTCCAGATTGCTTACATCAAGGTACCTTCTAGTTAGCTGTGTGTGAAAATGACCTTCCTGCAAACCCCAAAACAGAATATAATCATAAAAATGTTTTCCTAATTGTATATATAAGTAATTTACATCCTTTGATTACTAATTAGTGGGATACTTTTTATTTCATCAAAAATTTGTATTTCTTTGAAATACCTGTGTGGATAACTTTTTAAACTGGCTTTCTCTTGCTTGTGGGATTACAGGATGTCGCAGTAATGAGTTTCTGTGCCAACCTGGGCTGTGTATTACTGCGTCCTGGCGGTGTGATGGGACCCGAGACTGCCCAAATGGCGCGGATGAAATTGACTGCCGTAAGTGAAGAGGGGCGGGGCTCAGCGCTGTTATGAGTGACAGAAGTATTTCAGCTGTAACAAAGACAAAGAGTTGTGACTTTAATAGTTTGTACTGAGCTCCAATCTTCAGCGTTAAAGTGGCATTAAGAATTCAGACCTCTTGGAGGAAGAGGTTCAGTTCACATCAGTTTGTGTCTTATCCAAACACCTTGGTAGGGAACCAACTTTCTTAGCTATTTTCTGAAGCGTATAAGCGATTATTTCATATTATTCAATCTGCAAATTTTGTGCACGAACAAGAACAAAAAAATAATGTCTGTACTGCTGTGATTTGTAATTCAGGGAGTCTGTTTTCATAAACAGGATGTAGTAGATGTAGCAGGATGCAGAGGAACTTGTGTGAATTACTGTAAAGAGGTCACAGAAGTGGCTAGTGCAGTTTATATTTTTAAAAAATATAGTTAAAAACATGATATAGACACCAAATTTAACTTTTTAACTTACAAGTAATTATGAAAATCATTTTCCAAGTATTTCTTCATTTATTTCTGTCCATAGTATTCTGAAGTAGCTTTCAGATGAGGAAACTGAGGCATAGAGAAGCTAAGTTACCTACTGAAGGCTTCCTGCTTGGTGTACTAATCCCAACCCTTATATCCATTTTCTCTCACCTTGCCATAGGAGATCTATCACACTATTGCAGTTTCATCCATTTCGATAGGTGAATAGGCGATGATTATAATCCAAAAACCCAGAAGGCAGGTGAAAATTTGAGTTGTTTGCCGTCCTCTAGCACAACAGAACACACTTTGGTATTTTGTTTGGATGACAGTGCACTTTGAGAATGGGAGAAGCGTGGGGCATAGGTGCCATGAGGTACTTCTCAAATTTTCATGCAGTAATGGGTCACCTTGGGAGCTTGTTGACGTGTAGGTTTTAATTCCACATGCTCGAGGTGGGGTCTGAGATTCGGCATTCTGGAAGCTCCCAGGAGATGCTGATGTTGCTAGTCTGGAAACCACACTTTGAGTAAGGGAGTAGTTCTGTTTGTAGAGACATGATCATGTGTTATCCATTTGCCTCCTGGGCTTACTGAGTTCATTTTAGGTTAAACACAAGGAGCAGAAAGGTAAGAAGAGTGTATCCTGATATAAAGGAATAACAGTTACACCAACAGATTTGTCAGTGTCCCATAGCAATGATAATAGCAACATACCAATGACAATAGTGATTGCAACTAATTTGCGTGGCGCTTTCACGTATGTTGGGGCTTCTGCAGTGGATCAGAAGGTGAAGAATCTGCCTCCAGTTCAGAATACCTGGGTTTGATCCCTGGGTCAGGAAGATCCCCTGAAGAAGGGAATGGCAACCCACTTCAGATTTCTTGCCTGGAGAAGTCTATGAACAGAGGAGCCTGGAAAGCTACAGTCCATGGGGTGGCAGAAAGTCAGACATGACTGAGCAGCTAACACTTCACATATGTTACTCTTCTTATTTTTTACAGCAATGTGAGAAAAGTATAGACCCCATTTTATGATGCATACATTGAGATTCAGAGAACCTGCTCAAGATTTTAAAGCAAATAAATTGTGGAAATAATAAAATGATTTGATTTGGAGTCTTATTTTCCAAATCTCATGGATTTTACAGTTTATCCTCATGCTTTACTATTAGTTATTACAATACAAAACACTTCAAGTAATGTAATAATTATAAACTAATGGTTGATTTTATTAAAATTAAAAATGTAATTAAAATTTAAATTTAATATTGTTTTGGTCATAACCTTGTATGTGTGTTTTTGTATGTATATATGCTATTTGTTTTATTCTCTGGAATTTTGTATCTCTTTGGATCATCATTTTGTTGTGATACCATTGAGATTATTTGACAGTGAACACTGGCTAAGGTCCACAGGCTCTAAGGTTTCTTTATATTTGCTATCAAATATATTGAGCAGTAGTTGACATACTTCCTTTAAAAGGAGTATTGCTTGTTGGTATAATAGGGTGGATGTTTGACACAATGAGTTCTTTTCTGGTTTATTTTAGCCACCAGTAGTTGCCATTCCAACCAGTTCCTGTGTCCGAATGAACAGCTCTGCATCCCTGAGAGCTGGGTGTGTGATGGGGAAGATGACTGCAATGATGGTGCAGATGAACGTCGGCATTGCCGTAAGTGCTTGTAGAGGAGTCTTGCTATGGCCCTTTGGACACCTTAAATTCTAACCTTTACAAATAACAAACACAATGAAATGATTCTTTGTAAGTGAAAGAAAAGTTGGGCCTTGAAGGACAAGGAAACCTGTGCCAGCCATCTCACCCAGGGGTTGGATGATACTGAAAGTGTGAATGTGCTAAAGGTTTATCAATACATCCCTGTGATTTAGACTCCCAGCGTTTAATTTAGGTTATGTTACACTTAAGAGTGAAACAAAACACTTTTTGGTGTCTATATGTGAGGGTCTTCATTTATCTGGCAGTTGGATGTTTTGGCTGCAAAGAATGAAAAATGTAACTCAAAAAATTTAAACAAAAAGGGAATTTATTATCCACACAGCAAGTATAAATGTAGCATTGTTCCAGGATTGACTGGAAGATAATGGAAAATCTCCATTCCTTGAATTAATAACATCATCCAATTTTCTTCCACTGTTCTCCTCTGCTGTCTTTTTAGTCTGTTGGCTTTTCATGATTGCATGAAAGCTGTAGAAGTCCTGAATTTTACATTCCCATAATTCACATTTCGATATCTAGAAGAGAAAGCATTAACATCTTGATGGATTGAGATGGAGAGAAGATACAAGGCTGGACCACCTCTAGCTCTTGACCTCAGGTGTCCTCTGGAAGTATCCAGCTCTGATAACTGTGTAGCGTTCATCTTTGAGCTTTTCCACATTCTGTTTCATTACATGCACATCCCACAAATCAGTGGACATCTGTCATCACTCTGTGTTGGTTTTGAGATAGCCACGATCCTGTTGCATTTTCTCATAGTCATTGCCCACAAAGATCAAAAAAGCAACAGGTGTTTTGACGAGTACTTCATGTGAGAACTTGTTTAGTTGTTAGGTGACTAGAAATGGAGATGCTATGGGCTTCAGTGGGTTCTGGGTATATTTTTATTAAAAAAAATTGAATTTAGTCCAGGAATTTTGAGACCAGCACGGAGTATGAACTCTTCTCAGTTGGGCCACTAGATGCTTTCTTTTGAGGAAAGTAATGGAAATTCTCAGTACTCATGAGTTTGACTTTGGTGTAAAGTTAAACGTAGACTGTATTAAACAATCTGTTAGGGCTTGTCAGTGCTGGTCATGTGGTCTGCCATCCAGCAACAAAGAGATGGTGGTCCTTGGGACAAAGTGATTAAGAAGAAGCCAGTGAGATATGTAGAACTGTGAAAGGTGGTGGTGTGGTGGTGACAGATTGCAGTCTTGAGGAAGGTACAGACAGGAGCTGATCAAGGCCAAATGGGAGCATGGCATATCTAAAGCAGGTCCAGCTACGAATCAGGATTTAAGGTAGATTAGCAAAATGGGAGTGGGGGCCTGCTTCAGAAGTACCGAAAGGAGGAAGGAAACGTAGCAAGGATAGTGGGGAGCAGGAAGAAATCCTTGTTTCTAGGAAATCTGTCTGGGCTCTGATATTCTCTGACTGGCCTCTCAAAGGTCCTAGAGGAAAAGGATGACCTCCATGCTTGATTGTGAAGCTCCCGAGAGCAATGACTATGCTTTATTCAGCTTCTATCCCTAAGGCTTGCTATTCTGTGTCACAGGTAGTAAGTTCTTGATAAATGGACACTGACTGAATGAATGACTGGTTATTTATCTTTTGGCTCCATATGCCATTTTGTTCCATCCCCTTGCTGCCGGCACAGAGCAGGAAGAAAGCTGAGCTGTAGATTGTGATGCGGTGTGTGGTGGATGACCTGTTGCTAATACTGCATAGAGGGGATGGGAACTGCCAAGGGCCACTGCTTGGGGAGATTCTATAATTTGTAAGTGATGCTATTTTAAACGGGTATGGATTTCATAAGGTAACTCTTACATTTTACATTTTGTATTGTGTTTTCATCAGATCATATTTCCCCCAAATGCTTCTATTTTTTATGTGGATAATTAAAAAGTCCCATCATATTTCCTGTGTTAAACTCACAGAGTAGAATTCACATGAAACAACCATTCATTCGATTTTGTCTGATTTATCCAGAGACAAATTTGATAAACTACTGATGTTCTGCCTTCACCTACCATAATCACCTACCATTTAAGCCAGCTTAAATGTCTGTTTATAAAACTGACACATATTCAGTGTAGAAAGCTTATAAAATAAGTCTTCCATATCTTTCACTATCTCCTTGAATTTTCTCTAACTCATGTCCATTGAATCAATGATTCTATTGAAACACCTCATCCTCTGTTGCCCCTTTGTCCTCCTGCCTTCAATTTTTCCCCTTTCAATTTTCCCCCAGTATGTCTCTGGGCCTTTTCCAATGACTCGGCTCTTTGCATCAGGTGGCCAAAGTCCTGGAGCCTTAGCTTCATTATCAGTCCTTCCAGTAAATATTCAGGGTTGATTTCCTTTAGGATTGACTGGTTTGATCTCCTTGCAAGGGGGACCTTGATTAATACCTATACTTGCAAAATTCTTATTTCATCCATCCTTTTTGCTGTGTAGGTTTTCAAGCTATGTTGTGTTCTCAACACATGTTGCTAATATAGTTGTCTACACTCACAAACTTGAGTGTTTCGGGTATTTTGATAGTATGCTTGTCCTAACAGCCTTGCTTTCACATTGTAAGATGTCTTCCTTTGGGTAACCAGGTGCTCTACCTGGTGACCCTATGAATTTTATGTTCAGTGTATGGGTTCCTTGCCTTTACTTTTAAATTTCCTCGTTCATATTTGTTAATGTTGTCACATTTGTTAATTGATCTGTGTTCTTCAGTAATTATAAAGTCATACATTTTTCCTTTCACAGCTGGAATAACATGCTCCAGCCGTCAGTTTACATGCGAGAATGGCGAATGTATCCCAGGGGAGTTCAGATGCGACCATTCCACAGACTGCTTAGATGGAACCGATGAGAAAAACTGCCGTGAGTTCCTTAAAGCCTTTGCCCTGTATTTAGTTTCGCCTTTGTCCCTTTGGCATTTTAATCAATTCGTTGATGGATAAAAATGCCTACAATATGCCTCTTGTTATTGAAATCTCTTGGCAGATTCTTTTGTGGATTAGAGGTGATGTTCTGATAGGAGTCTATTTTTAGCAAGACATTCTGAGTGCGTCCTGCCTTAGCACATGAAGTTTCTGTATGTCTTGAAGAAACTTTTAACTTTATTTTTTTCGGCTTGTTTTCTTTCTTTCTTTTTTAAATAAACTTTAACATAGAGTTACACAAAGTCAGTGAGTACAAAACCCTGTTTGATCAATTTTAACTTTTATTACATTACGATGGTGAGCTTCTAGGTCAAATGTCTTTGGCCAATAAGAGTTTTTCTGTTCCTGTGGACTCAGTGTTTTCCAGATTACCTTTGGAAAGGCTTTCTGTAATGGAAGAATGTATCAGTTTGTAACTGATCACCACAAGATAAAGCATACAAATCACAGTGTTCTACATTTAATGAATATTTAATTATTACCATAAGCAAAATAAGAAAGTGAAATCATAGTGCATAATTTACTTCTTACAAATGAGTAAAGAGTAATCTGCCTCTCTTGAGACTTATATAGAATTTTTAGAATACGAGAATATACTAATTATTCTGTTGTGTCCTTCCTCTGGTTCATCTAACTCTGTCTTTAGCCTCAGACATACCCATTTTCTCTCAAAGCCCTTATAAGTCTACCATTTCATATAGTTTTCCAGAGCTTCCTTGAGTTTTTATGTCTTTTCTCCTGGCATTCCTTCTGGTATACTGCATTTTAAACTTTAAGGAGTTATTTCGTATTCTAATAATCAGTGGATAGATTTTGCACTTTAGAAATCTTGATCATAAACTTCTTGGTTATTATGTCTTCACCTAAAAATTTAAGTTTTAGTCTATTCTCCTGAGGCAACTCCTTTATTATTTGATCATTTTGATATGATTTTAGTTCTCTGGACTGTCCCTAAGTTCTTTCCTTTGGTAGACTGTATGAGAAGCGTACACTTTCCAGTATGGCACCATGCTTGGAGTGGGAGCTGACATAGACTGGTTATGAGCACATTGCTTGTGTTTACTGTACTGTACAAACTGTGCTCTTGATGGAAGAAATCCTGGTATGTATGCCAGGTCCATGCTGCAGCCTATCATCACACAGTACAATAAAACAAAAGAAAAAACTTCTCCAATGCTTTCTTCCCTTGTACGTTACTTTGCTTTGAGAGGAGGCTCTGCTATTTGTCTTTATGTCTCTGTTTCCTAGCAGTTCTGGTATAATTCTGTTGTAATTTCCAACTTACACGTTTTCTTTTGAAAGAGATTATGTTGCCTCTATTTCGGATCTTCTTTAACTTGAGAAGATTTATGGAAAATTTAGACTTAATTTAATACTGGCAGTTTTAGAGACAGCGGTGTATGTCTTTAGGTCACAAATAGTAAGTCCAGAATCGAGGGCTCCCCTTTGAGTACTTTGTAAGGCAAACAATAAATCCTTTATGGTGGCAAGTGAAGAAAATATTTTTCATTAAGAACAGAGACAAATCATACATTATATTTTGCAGTATTGTGTAAACTTCAAAGTGTTATGTAAATTCCAGTGGTTACTCTTATTAGGCCGCTCACTGAGAACAATAGCACCGGTATTACAGCACTGTCTTATGAATAAAGTAACTGAACCAGCAAGGACAGAGTGGCTTGTTCAAGGGTAAGTGGTGTGTGGCAGGGCTAGAGCTCAGCTCGTCCTCTGGTCCAAGTCTGGTGATTGCTGTTCATGAAGGACTTTATTTACAGAAGGAGGAAGTCCTACCTTGTGCAAGAACAAAATGGGTGACCTGTGCCACCAGCCTGCATCTTTATCCCTTATTTAGGAATGGATAAAAAAAATGAATGCTTTATTGCAATGCAGTGGTACTTGTGGAAATGCTATTTGAGGCAAAATAAAAGGCAGCCAAAACAGACTGTTTGGATTTATTCCATGTGAAGACCCTGCGGCCAAGTCTCAAGTCACCAATACAACTCCTCATGACTTTGCCAGTGGGCCTTCTGGAAAAAAAGCTGGCAGGGTTCAGGTAGCTCTTATAGGAATGAAGGAAAGGAAGTGAGTTTTGTAAAATGTCTGGGCTGGAGTTCATAATCAAGATTTTGTTTATATTTTTTTTAAGTACATACAAATAATTGTCGAACTAGAGTTAAAGCTCATTGTTTCTGGAATCATACAAGTCATGAATCCTTCAGGGTTCATGGCCCTGAAGTGAATCTCAACACGTAAGGGGGTTTTACAATGAGATCTCTTTCTTCCTATTTTTCTCTACCTTGTTTATTTATTGCTACATGTTATTTAAGGACTAGTATAAAAGAAATTTAACAAATCAGAGGAAATGAAAAAAAAATCCTTGTACTTCCCTGTTAGTGCCTTGATCTCCTGGCTATAGCCAGGTTTGTATAAGAAGGAAAGGAATGACCTGGATCAAAGTGTTTAATAAGTGCCAGCATGCAGGGGGCAGGATTGCCCTTATTTTGTTTTCCCTCTTTGTTTGGAGATCCTGTGGGAAGTGAGAGGGCATCAACCACTATCTTATTCAGTTTTCACATTAGTACTACGAGGTACTTTACAAAGATCCCTAAAGATCATCAAGACGTAAGGGTGGATGAACCAAGATATTAACCTAGGTCTAAATCCTATGCCCTTGCTCTTGGAATATTTTTCTTTTGTATAAGATGTTTACAGAACATTTTGCCTCCAGATTACATAGCTATTTTATTATTAAAATGATACATTCAAAGCTTTTTATTATGGAAAGTTTTAAATGTAATCAAAAGCAGAGTGATTGCATCAGCTTATAGCTAATTTTGTCTTACCTATATCTCCTTGTTTTTCTTTCCATTATTTTGAAGTAGTTCTCAGATGTCATACAGTTTTGTCTTTAGGTAATTCAATATCTAATTGCTAACATACAAGGAAAGACTAAAACATAATGCTATCAGCTCTGTGTGCGTACTCCATCACGTACGACTCTTTGTGACCCCATGGACTGTCGCCCACCAGGTTCCTCCATCCATGTCCATGGGATTTCCGAGGCAAGAATATTGGAGTAGGTTGCCATTTCCTACTCCAGGCATCTTCCTGAACCAGTGACAGAACCCACGTTTCCCACATCTCCTGCATTGGCAGGCAGAGTCTTTACCACTGCACCACCTGGGAATCAAGTAATCAGATATCCATCCAGTTTTAAAAAGTTCTCCAATTGGCTTATTATTTTTTATTTGAAATAAAAACCCAAAGAAAATTTATATTTTCTTTAGACAAGTCAGTTAGCAACTGACTTGTCCTGGAGTTGCCCATATTTTTATTTATTTTTTTGCTTATTGCACTCTCTAATGTTTTTAAACTGCCCCATAACTGTACTTCCTGGAAATTGGTAGTTAGATCTAAAATAAGTTTCTTCAGTCTTAAAAATAATGACATTCGGGTCCAGTAATTATGGTGGGGAGCTGGCTCGTGCATTGTAAGACGGCTCTCACTGTCCTCTAGTGGCCTGTGTCCACTGGAAGCCAGTAGCACCTCCCAACTGTGAGAACCAAAAGTGTTTCCAAACAGTGTCAAATGTCCTCTGGGAGCAGAATTCCCTTCTCCTGCTCTATCTGAAGACAGCACTATCTAGAAACTTGTATAGTAGCAAGGATGTGTGTGTCTGTATGTGTGTAAGGACACCAGCACTTTGTATATAAAGGTATGTATTTCCATCAGGAGGCACCTCATGTCTAACTGTCCCTTTGTGAGATTAGCAGCCACTGATGGTCATGTTAAGATCCATTTAGTCATAGGGGTACTTAGCTATTTTAAACATCATTTCAAATATATATCAGCTGTTTATTAGTTGTTCCACATGGTGAAGGATTAAGTGAGGCTTTGCCAGAAATCATTTTTGTGACACTTTGTTCTATTGTTTCTGCAGTCATGATGCATAGGAAAATTACTCATGTACAGACAGAATCAGTTTATGAATATGCCTTTGTCTATTTCTCAGGAATAATATTGTCTGTAGAAATGAGTCTTCTAGGCACTATAAACACTTAAATATAGTGATGGATGTTGGAAAATTGCCAAGAAGGACTTATTTCTTTTCCCCAAATATTTGAAAGGATCAGGAAACTTGACTCTCTAGTTCATAGTCCTGCCTGTCAGCTCAGCCCCCTAGGGATATAGTTCTTACTCCTTCAAACTTTTAAGGTCAAGATCTTGAGCTGTGTCAATTCCAGGCACTCTTTTTACAGAACAAAGAGTGGTGTGTAAAGGTCCACTCAGGCAGGGAGAAGGGAGAGGAAAGAATGAGTGAGATGATGAGGAAGGCAAGGGTATGAAGTCCCAATAAAAGGATTATCCTTGAAATAAATTGTTTCTTATTATATTTGATCTTTTCGTCTGCTGTGTCCCTATATGCATAATGCAGATATTTGTGGTTATTCTGCTGTTTGGGAACTATCTGAATTGCGTGTGTGTGTGTGTGTGTGCGCGCGCGCGCGCGTGCGCGCACGCATGTGTGCTCGTGTATGTGTATAGCTGTGAAATAGGTAAAAGTTCATTTTCCCTAAGTTATTTTGCTCTTCAAGCTGGCTACCTGTAAAGTGGCACTTTCTATTAAACAGCTTGTTAATAATTATTTTTTAAGGAACAGAGATTCGAAACTGCCATCTTTGTTGCTTTTAATGAGATAGCATCAAGGGAAACCCACTCACTCAGAGTCCAAGATAAGCATCAGAACAGTACAGCAATTATGGGTCATTCAATCATGGGTCATGCACTGCCTTTTGGTTGTTCAAAAATAGTATAATTTTTTCTAGTGAAGTAAACAGATTATTTCATTTTTATCAAGTGCCATATTAGCATGCTTTTGGTGCGAGTAAAACTACTGCTAATTATCATTGGTTTGTAGCCTTCTCTTTTGTTACTTAGGAATGCCAAAGAAAGGGTCAAATCCCTGTTACAATGAAGGCTTTCTTGCTGGTAATCAGCAGTGTTTGGTCTGCCTGCCACTGGGGTGGCTTTGTCTCTGACGTTTTATTTCCATTGACGTTCTGTTCTTTAGAATTTTGTATACTTTGGGCTTCCCAGGTGGCTCAGTGGTAGAGAATCCAGCTACCAATACAGGAGACACAAGAAATGTGGTTCAATCCCTGGTTGGGGAAGATCCCACGTGTAGGAAATGGCAGCCCACTCCAGTGTTCTGAAAAATTCCATGGGCTGAGGACCCTGATGGGTTACAGTCCATAGGGTCGCAAAGAGTTGGACATGACTGAGCAACTGAACATATACCTCCCTCTATATATGTCTAACTGCTGAAACTCCAGTTGGGGGCATCATTGGGGGTGGGTAGTGAAGCAGAGAGATAAGTCATTCTGTGAACAGTTATGCCTGGTGACAGACATGTTCATCAAATTCAGCCTTGCTCTTACTGTTCTCTCTACTGCAGGCGAGAAGGAAGAAGCAGAGAGATTGAGCCTTTTTTTTTTTTTTTTTATGATTCTCACAGTTTGAGATAGGATTCAGAACCCTGATTTCTTGAGGAAAGAGAAAAATCTCCTATTTAGTCTTCATCTTGCAAGCACATTATAACTATCTCTCATCTCTTAAAAGATGTTAAGATCTGTCTCAGCTGTTATATAGAGTTGTCTTTAATAACTGTCTCCATTTCCTCTTTCTTCCTTGAACTCACTGAAAACTGTCCATCTCCATTCTCCCCAAAACATTCTTTTTTTTAAATTTATTTTTTAATTGAAGGATAATTGCTTTACAGAATTTTGTTGTTTTCTGTCAAACCTCAACATGAATCAGCCATAGGTATACATATGTACATAGGTATATAAAAACATTCTTGAAAATGTCACCAATGACCTCCATTTTGCTAAACCCAATGGTTCTTGTTTGAACATCACCTTATCAGAGAGCTATTCCTCACTGTCACTCTCTCTCATTTATTTTAATGTCTGTCCTCCTACTCTCCTAAATAAATAAAAAAAGTTCTATGAGAGCAAAGATTTTATGGAGTTCATCACTTTCTTTCTAGTACTTAGCATGTGTACGAAGTCACTCAGTTGTGTCTGACTCTTTGCAACCCCATGGACTGTAGCCCACTAGACTCTTCTGTTCATGGAATTCTCCAGGCAAGAATACTGGAGTGGGTAGCCATTTCCTTCTCCAGGAGATCTTTCCAACCCAGGAAATGGGTCTCCTGAATTGTAGTGGATTCTTTATCATCTGAGCCACCATGAAATATTTTCAAAAAGCTGTGCTACTTATAATTTCAATTATAATCTCTTTATCCAATTCTTATCGTGGTGTCTAGGAAGATGGATTTCAATAAATATATGCTGCATTATTCCTTGGAACATTTGAGGCACAGTTTTCCATTCTGTTTCTCAGTTATTCCAACACTAGGGCTCATGTGAGATTTTTATTATTTTAAAAATTCATACTCTGTCAGTGTTTATCTCGTTTGCAGATTTTGGTGATAGCTCTGTGTATGAGAAGAAGGTACTGCAGATCCAAAATCTTTGGTGCAGGCTTCTTGGGTGATTTTTAAAACTTAGGTCTGAGATCAGTTCACCACAAACTGAGACCAGGTAGGGACTTAGGACCTAGTAGTTTAAAGGGAGGCTGGTAAAGAAACTAGGTAAGTTAATGTCTTCCCTTTTTTTGCTTCAGGTTCCTAAAAAGCTGCTCAGACTAAACTTAATGTTGGTCCAATTTTAGTAGCCCTTGGGACGATCATATTTGCTTTCTCTTTCCAAGGTACTGAATTGCTATTTCCATTTTATAAATATTACTATATGTATGCTTTTCATTGAAAGATGCTTCTAATTATTTTTGGAAAGAGGCAGGAAATGCTTCTCTGTTGCCCACTTGCACTCCCTAGTCCATGATGACTTACTTCAGGGACTGAATTTAACTGACACAGGAGGTGGGAGGTGGGCCAGGGAGGGGAGTAGGCTGATCTTCTGCCACTTTGTGATCCGTCTTCTTCGGTTTTTGTTTTTTGACATAGACTCTTTTTTTTAAACTTGTAATTTTATATTCGAGTATAGCTGGGTGACAATGTTGTGATAGTTTCAGGTGGAAAGTGAAGGGACTCAGTCATACATATACATGTATCCATTCTCCCCTAAAGTCCCTGATGTGGACCATTTTCAAGTCTTTATTGACTTTGTTACAATATTGCTTCTGTTTTATGTTTTGGTATTTTGGCCATGAGACATAGAAATCTTAGCTCCCTACCAGGGATCAAACACACACCCCCTTGCACTGAAAGGCAAAATCTTAACCACTAGATGACCAGGGAAGTCACTGCGGTCTGTTTTTTCAGTATGGACTCTCTTGTTTGTCCTGGTACTCTTGAAAAGCTGTTTCTTAGCGTAGGGTTTCCTGGAATCCCTGGATTATATCAGATTGAAGTCCTTAGTAGAATATAAAATAATCTGATGAAATTTATATTTGACCTCACCTCTCCAGACTTACCAAAGTGAAATGAGAAACTAAATGGAAAAAAAAAAAACAAAAAACTTTTTTCTTGGGTTGCTTCTTCTCTTTCTTTTCATAGGATTTTTTTTAAGTTTATCTATTCCTTTCATTCAATTTCATTCTTTTCCCTATAATTTCCTCTTCCTATTACTCTGAAGTCAGTCTGTAAGTACTAGAAATACCTATTATAGTGGTTAGGAATATGCATTGTGGGGCCAGGTTGACTGAATTTGAATTCTAGTTCTCCAGCTTACCAGTCATATGCCTTTTTTTCAAATTGTTCAACCTCCTTATACCTCAGAGAGGCATAGATATAAGGTCTATGAAATGGGAATAATAGTACCTCATTGGGATGTTACAAGAACAAAATAAGTTCATATGTATTGAGCACTTGAACAGGCTTCTGAGAGCACATCGTTTTCAATACATGTTTTTGATGATTATTATTGTTTTTGCTTATTTAACTCTGTGGATAGTACTTTTACTAAGTGCTGGTGGTCAAACTAGTAAACTTTTTCTGGCAAATCATTACTCTGACTGGATTGTCCTGCCTCGGAACTGAACTAACAAAGTTACTTATAAAGGATGACTCTGGGACCTTGGAAAATCCCAGGTGTCTATCCAGGACTTATATCAGTGACTTCTTGTTTTCCTTTTAATCTTGGCTTAAGCATCATAATATACCTTTAAGATACCTTCTCTTTCTTTAGAATCAGTTTGTCTTCTTGGCTGTTTTGTCAAATTCTGAGAAAAGAGTGTATTTAGAACCTTCCTGTGAAGATAATGAAGAGTAGTGCCTAATATCTGTGTCTTACTCTGCTGTGGATGATTTCCATTCGGGAAAGTCTATGAGTTTCTTAAACCACCTCTTCCTCCTTGATTATGCAAACTGAGCTATAGCATGGAACTTTCTTGCTCCAAGCCAGATCATTAGCAGAGAAAACATTTCAAACACCGTCAAGTACCAATTCTACATGTATATGTGGAGGTAGCTCCCAATTTCGAGGAGCAAACCTGGACATGAATCATTTTGAAAAGTGGAGAAAGGAAGGGAGATGGAAGAGGATGTTCTTGCATTTTTTGTATCAGGTCAACTTTAGCAGTCTGGGGCTTAGTTAATAGGTACTTGTTAATCTTTCCATTAAAACTAAACTTACAAGGATGATATTCTCCGGTATTCTTATACAGTATCTTCTCTCTTACTACCCTTCCCCTTTACTTGAAGTCCTGTAGGGCATTTCAGCAACATGATGGATTTGTCCCATGGGAAAAAGTTTACAGGGTTAGACTCAGACTCTCCATCCAAGCAAATAAACCAAAAAGTTAGACTTCAGAGAGATACATTATCACCAAGTATTGTGACTTCCTGTTTTCTGGGGTAGATTGAAACTCATTAATACTGTTAGCTGTAGAAACCTTTAAAGGAAATAGAATTTGCTCATTTCTTACTTTGCTCAGTGTACAACTGGGACCTTTTCCCTCTGTGGGGTATTCAAAGAGGGAAAAGCTTTTAGAAACAGTTTTCCAAATCTTCTGTGTATTTTGTGTTTTTGCAGTCCTTCCTATGGGCATCCCCGTACATTTAGTCAGGCACAGCAGAGACCAGAGGTGTGCAGGGCAAATCCTCAGCTGATTGACAGATTTATTATCAGCTTGGTCAGAGACAAGAAAGCTGTTCATACTTCATTCCAAGTGTCAAACTACTGACCTCTACCCTTACCAATATGATTGGCATATCAGCTTGATGACATCAAGCTGGCCTTGTTGTTTGTGGTGCTGATGTGTTGTGTCAGCAAACTTTAGTTATATTAGTGGATACTAGTTTTCAGTGTGGGAATGGCCTCAAAAAGGACGGGGAGAACAAGAGATCTGCCCAGCATGTTGGCCTCAGTTCCTTCATATCTACAATAATCACCTTAAATGAAAGAGTCACAGTCCATGCATAAAATTTCTTCCTGATAGATAGCTCCTTTATTGTAAAGAGGTTGGGTTGTCTAAGATTTCCTTCCTGCTTGCTGCTCTCTGAATAGCCTAGATGGCATACTACTATCCAGCGCAAGGGGAAAAGGAATCACTTGCTGGACTCAGCTGACTTCTAGGCATCTCTTGAAGGGAGAATGAATAAACTGAGCTATGTGACCCTTTGAAGATGCATTTGGGATGTGTACCATCCCTATGATGAAAAGACAGCAATAACCCTAAACACTAACTGGCTCTTGGTTGATTAAAAAATAAAATTTGCAAAGAATTAAATTTTATCAGTTATTAAATGCCTCCTATTTTAGTATACAGTTGATTGTGTGCAACTTGGCAATTAAAGTAATTATAGACACTTGGTAGACTAGTTTTGAGCTTCTGCAGATGAGAATATTTGTGCTTGCTCTTTTACTGTGGAACATCATGAAATGGGACTGCTGTCTGATCTTGGAGATGTACCCTTTTCTTACTGAAAAAGAAATTAGAGGAGAATCTGAGAATCACTATGAAAACAATCTTTAATGAAACAAAAAATAGACCAAGAAAGATAACATACTTGTGAGAGGGAGACTCTTTAAAGACCATAAAGAGCCAAAGTTCACACTATTTTTAAAAACTTTTCAACCTAAAAAGTTCAGCTGTGATAACTCTGGCACTCCCAAGCATTTCTTGAGCACAATGGGTAAATGACCTAGTTTCTGTACTGAATGATGGGGATTTGAGTAAGACAGGATCCTTGATCTTAGAGGATTTCATAATGTCATGGGGGAAACAGATAATCAGTGAATAGAACGGAGCCTATAGTGAGGGGGTCATGAGATATGTTCCAAGTCTGGGGAAGCACAGGGAGGGGCTGATAGTACCTTTTTCCTTCAAGGGAACATCCTGATTTTTCCACTGAGAGAAAACCAGGGTTAAAAAGCATTTGGCTAAAAGCAGTGAAGTGATCGTCAGTACATAATGTGGTAATGATTTGGGCTTGTGGCTCATACTGTGCTTTTGTAGAGCACACTATGCTTTTCAGAGTGCTTTACTAGACATTGTCTTTTGGAGGTTCCTGTATGTGTGGATGAGAAAATGGTGACACAGAAAAGATAAATAATTCAAGTAAGAGTAAATAGGTATGGAGTGGCACCCCAGGTCCCAGGTTTCTTGGCTTCTTGGCCTGTTTTCTTTCTTTGACCCTGCAGCCAAAGAACCAGCCCTTCATCTCCCAAACCATGTGTGATGGTACGTTGCTTTCCTAGGGTGTTATTTATATTATGTAAGAGAAGGTTCCATTTTGACAAGTTAAAATTTCTTCTCATTCTTCGGCTTGGAGTGCACAAGTCACTTTAGAGCCCAATTCCCTGGGCTTCCATTTCCCCCTACTATGCCCTCTCAAAGCACTGTGTACTTACCACATTAAGCACATAGTCCAGTTTGTAATTTGCTGTTTGTGTCATTCTTAGGTTATCCAAAGAATGTCTCTTTTATTTACCAATATATGTTCAGCAGTTAGTGTCTAGGATATAGTAGTCACTCAAGAAGTGATTGCTAAGCAACATCTTCATTTAAGATTTGTGTGCTATTTCCATTCTTTCAGGATACCCAGTATGTGAGCAGCTAACTTGTGCCGACGGAGCCTGCTATAACACCAGTCAGAGGTGTAATGGGCAGGTTGATTGCAGAGATGCCTCTGATGAACGCAACTGCAGTAAGTAATATGCTGAAGCTGGTTTAGCCAGTTATGCACATTTCTTCTCAAGTTTGTGTTCAGTGAATTCATGTTGGTGGCTTGAAGTCAGCCATGGTGGAGTATTTTACACTATGGAAATTGGCAGATACAGTAAGTGAGGACTTTTATGTTCCTGGAGAACTGGTTATTAAACATTTACCAGCACACTGCTGCGTGGTAAGAATCTTTTGAAACTTGAGATAGACTCTTCCTATGAAATTAAGTGGCTACAGTGAAATTGAAATTCTCTTTTCTTTCCCCTTTTAACCTTGTGTCCCAGCTCACCGGTGCACGCGCACTGAGTTTCAGTGTGGCAGTGGGCAGTGCATTCCTAGAACCTACGTCTGTGACCATGAAATTGACTGTGAAGATGGCAGTGATGAACATTCTTGCCGTACGGTGACTTCCTCATTTTGGGTCATGCTCTTAGGAATGCTCTTGTCTTTGCATTTCCGCCCCCTACTGACGTATTATTCTTTTCAAATAAAAGTCACCTCTGGCAGAGGAAGCCAGAATATCATTTAGGGCCCATGGCATGAGCCTCAGCAGTGTTGCTGAACTTAGACTTCTTTACCTTCCAGAGATCTGTGTAGAGTTGAAGTGGTGCTCATGGACAGTTTGCATTCTTTTCTTAGGCCACACAGATACAGGGTATATTGTATTACTGGATTTCCTTTCTGGCACCTGGGCTTATTTCAGTGCTAAATTGAGAGGAATGTGATATCATGGAATGAGTTGCTCAGAATCATTGAGTCCTAGAGAGCAGTTACTGTGCTTGTGGTCAAGTGAGAGAATGTTGGCCATTGGCATTTCTGTAGCATCTTTGTCAGTCTGTATTCTTTGCTCTGTGTCAACCTATAGCTATCTTGTGTTTCATCTTGATGCACTTGATTTTCATGTCCTGAACCCAAAGCTACTGTTTTCTTCTCCCCTTCTCTCTTCTTCTCTTTCTCTCTCTCTCTTTTTTTTTTTGTTCATTTTTGTCAAGATGGTTAAGGGACTAAATGGGCGTAGAAATTTCAGTTTCTTGGAGCTCAGTTTAGGTGGCGGGGTGAGCACTTTGATTTCTTTCCAAAGGTTTGTATCTTTGGAGTGTAGCTGTCATTTTATTTTCTTCCAGCTGCTTATCGGACCTGCAAAGGCAACGAATTCACTTGCCCTAACGGCGTCTGCATTGCACAGAGTTGGGTTTGTGATGGAGAAAGTGACTGTGTAGATAACGCTGATGAAGATGGATGCGGTAAGGAGGGGAAGAGCTTCTGATTGGAAAGTATTTTCCGATTTTCAATCAAGTGTTTTCCAGGTCTTGCTCTTCCTACTTTCCTTGTTAGAAATTATCTGTGTGACATGCAAGTTTCCAGATTGGCTGGACTGACAGGGAATTTTGGGTGAGGAAGAGTGGTTCCCCTAGCTTTTTCTAAAAAGACACAGAATTCAAATATAGCATAAATTATAATCCTTTCCTAACAGTAAGGCCAAATAGATAGGACAGTCTCTCCCCCTTTACAGTCCTATCTGAGGTTTTCTTTTTAAGACTTTTATCTTAATTAGATTTATCTATATAAAAGAAGTAGTCTGGGGAAGGAGCAAAAATAGAGGAATATGTGATTTGTCTTAAGACCTTACAACCATGAAGAAGGACTGAGCTGAAGATTGGTAGACGTAGGAGAGGCCACTATCGGGAGAAGTGAAAAGGAAATTGTCAGTGATATTCATCCCCTTCACTGGGCAGTTATCAGCGGTACCTCCAACAGCTTGGAAACTGCTAACACCCACACATAAAGCAAGTTACCTTTATGATTCTAGCCTGGGTATATTAATAATGTTGCTTGTTTTGGTTGGGAGCATCCATTGGTTTCATGTTTCAGTATTCCAAGAAGTTGTGTTCCAACTTGCTGGATTATAATCTTTCTTGTACTGTTGACAATTCACTAAAGAAACAAAACAAAACCAACCAAAAATCATACATCACACACACACAAACTCAGGAATCCTGGCATTACCTTGATAGCTCTAGTTCTATTATTCATGATTTAATAACTGAATGTTCTCCTACAGGTTATTCATCTAGTTTGTTGATATGCTATGCTATGCTATGCTAAGTCACTTCAGTCGTGTCCGACTCTGTGTGACCCCATAGACGGCAGCCCACCAGGCTCCCCCGTCCCTGGGATTCTCCAAGCAAGAACACTGGAGTGGGTTGCCATTTCCTTCTCCAATGCATGAAAGTGAAAAGTGAAAGTGAATTCGCTCAGTCGTGTCTGACTCTTAGCGACCCCATGGACTGCAGCCTACCAGGCTCCTCTGTCCATGGGATTTTCCAGGCAGGAGTACTGGAGTGGGGTGCCATTGCCTTCTCCGGTTTGTTGATAACTCAGGCCCATTTCTGCTTCTTACTCTTATAATTTGGCTGGGAGTTGCCTCCCCTAGAAAGACTGGAACCTAAATAATGACATTTACCATTCTTTAGAATCTCAGTAAAAGGTCAGTTGTAGCATTAGAAACTACTTGTTTATTGTGAAATATCGGTCATTTGTAGGTTTCTTATTTACCTGATCTCTTAACCATGTATTGAAAAATGTCTGGCTCTACCTCTTATATGGCCTATTGTAACTCTCTTTTTCCCCCACAGAAAGCAAAATTAATCGTACCTTTGAATGTTACCCAAATGAATGGGCCTGTCCAAAGTCTGGAAAATGCATCCCAATTTCTAAAGTTTGTGATGGGACTTTAGATTGTCCAGGAGGAGAAGACGAAAGCAATATCACTGCAGGACAACAGTGTGGTGAGTATGGAAATTTGTCTGGACATCTTTCAGGTAATGGTGTCTCTGTTTTTCTATAACAGATTGCCATAGATAGAGAGTATCAAGTGGTGTTTGCAGAATGAGCGATTCCAAGACTTAGTAGCTCTAACCAACAAACATTTGTTATTTCTCACAGTCCTGTGGGTTGGCTACATTATTCTTTTGGCCTGAACCAGCTCACTCACATCTCAGGATGCTCCAGCAAAAGCATGGCTAGTCCAGGCGTGTTTGCCTGGTCATGGAAAGGGCAAACCCCAGTGAACAAGCTCTTCTAAGCCTCGACTTATGTCATGTTTCCTAAGTGTTCTATTGGCCAAAAGAAGTCACACTGACCCCAGATTTAATGGACTGAAGCAATAGACTCCATTTCTTGATGGGAGGAGTTTATAAATATCTGTGACTCTTCCTCCCCCAACCCGCTGCATCTCCTTCCCAGGAAGAATGGTTTTAATGGTAATTGTGATGACTCTAAAAGTATTCTGGAGATTTGTGATGACTCTAGAAGTATTCTGGAGATTTTATTCCCTGGATTACACCTGTGGAAAAAGTGTTGCTAGCTTTACTCAAAAACTTCTGGTTTCAGGGATCTATACTTGGAGTTACTCACTGCCCTACCCCGACTCCACAGCCGTAGAATATTTTCCCACTATAAGCCATCACTTCTGTGGATAGCCGGCTGTCCTGTAGGAAAATGCAATTCATGGCCTTGATTTCTCTCTGAATTATCTTGTAGTTGCCTAACAGTGACCATGAACTGTAACCCTAAAGTTCTGGTGATTTCTTTTCCATGAAAAAAAGAGGCTTCTATGGCTTCTTTTATATCCACCACCCCCCCCCCCATTTCTTTGGAAGCCCCTTTAAACAGTCCTAGTGCGAAAGTTAGAAAACAAAAATTAGTTGAAGCTAGGTTGGATTCGGAGAAGGCAGTGGCACCCCACTCCAGTACTCTTGCCTGGAAAATCCCAGGACGGGGGAGCCTGGTGGACTGCCATCTATGGGGTAGCACAGAGTCGGACATGACTGAAGCGACTTAGCAGCAGCTTGGATTAATTAGCTTTTTAAGTTAAAAGTTTAGTGTTTAGTGTTCAGTGGCTTGGAAATTCTTAGGAATATCCTTCTATTCTTTCTAGATAGAAGAAATAGATATCTAGATAGATATCTTTCTATTAGATAGCCTAATATCTTTCTAGACACAAAGATAGACTTTTGACCAGATTTTTTTCATGAACAGCACTTCTGATGCCTTGTGCTTGCACTTAGTTATAATGAATTTTTAAAAATATGTGCTGAGTTTTTATTGCATCATACTGCAGGCTTGAATGGTGTTACTGCATACTTACTGAGCTTTTACTTTGGAAAGTTCTTACTTCTTATAAATCAGCTTTGTCCGGAGATCACCTTTCATTTCACAAAGTCTTTTTCTCTGTTTAGATGTGAATCTGTGTCCGTCCTTGGGATGTGAATACCAATGCCACAGGTCACCAGGTGGAGGGATGTGTTACTGCCCCTCAGGTTTTATTGTCAACCAAAATAGAACCAATAACTGCGTCGGTAAGTGACAGTCTTTCATCACAGTGCTCACGGCACTGGGGGCGCTCCCTTTAACATCAAGAAGTTTGTATTTGTGGAGAGGAGGATCTGTTAACAAAGAGCAACACAGTCTTCACTGAAAACCTGGCCAATATGAAGTTTTAACTCTGAGACACTTTTGTGAGGTGCCCATGGCAAAAGAGTGGTTGGATGATGAGTGAGTAAGCTAGCTACTTATATATCTGTCCAGTACCTAATGATGGAGGTTGTTCTTTTGATATATTGTGTATTGCTGTTTTATATATTTGGAAGCAGAATTATATAGCCATACTTGCTAAATACAGTTGGCCCTCCCTATCTGGGAATATCAATAACCTCAGATATGCAGATGACACCACCCTTATGGCAGAAAGTGAAGAGGAACTAAAAAGCCTCTTGATGAAAGTGAAAGTGGAGAGTGAAAAAATTGGCTTAAAGCTCAACATTCAGAAAACGAAGATCATGGCATCCGGTCCCACCACTTCATGGGAAATAGATGGGGAAACAGTGGAACCAGTGTCAGACTATTTTTCTGGGCTCCAAAATCATTACAGATGGTGACTGCAGCCATGAAATTAAAAGACACTTAATCCTTGGAAGGAAGGTTATGACCAACCTAGATAGCATATTCAAAAGCAGAGACATTACTTTGCCAACAAAGGTTCGTCTAGTCAAGGCTATGGTTTTTCCAGTGGTCATGTATGGATGTGAGAGTTGGACTGTGAAGAAGGCTGAGAACCAAAGAATTGATGGTTTTGAACTGTGGTGTTGGAGAAGACTCTTGAGAGTCCCTTGGACTGCAAGGAGATCCAACCAGTCCATTCTGAAGGAGATCAGCCCTGGGATTTCTTTGGAAGGAATGATGCTAAAGCTGAAACTCCAGTACTTTGGCCACCTCATGCGAAGAGTTGACTCATTGGAAAAGACTCTGACGCTGGGAGGGATTGAGGGCAAGAGGAGAAGGGGACGACGGACGATGAGATGGTTGGATGGCATCGCTGACTTGATGGACGTGGGTCTTAGTGAACACCAACTAAGTGAACTTAGTTGGTGATGGACAGGGAGGCCTGGCATGCTGAGATTCATGGGGTCGCAAAGAGTCGGACACGACTGAGCGACTGATCTGATCTGTGAATTCTTCAATCTCCAATTCAGTCAACTGGGGAATCAAAAAAAGAAGGGGAATGGGGAGGCAGAAAGTTCCAGAAAGCAAAACTTGAACTTTCTGTGTGCAGGCAGCTATTTACATAGCACTAAGGACTCCGAGCTTTCACGGTCAAGGGCCAGGGTTCCCTGGTCAGGGAACTAAGATCCCACAAGGTGTGTGGTGTAGGCAAAAATGAATAAATGAATAAATAAAATAAACAAGCACAAAAGAATCACTCTGGTTTACAAACTCTGGAGAAAGTCTATTTCCTGCTTACACTGTCTTCTGTAAGTGTAAGACTGCTCCGGCTGTCTGCCACATGTCAGGCTACTCTTCCCCCTTTACTGCCACCCAGCTGCCAATCTGATTTCCAGTCTTAGTTCTCTAGGCCTTTCCCCTTTCTCTTACTAGAAAAGGAATTCCAGTAGAGATACCGGAAGCCACATTCTCAGTGTTACATTTGTTTTTCTCTCTTTTTCCTCTCAATCCTAAAGAGAAATTTGGGCTGGGCCGCCTTGTAGTTGGAACTCGATAGGCCATGAAATGTTTTCAGGAAAAGGGATTTGCTCTTTAAGAATCCCTGGTTCAGGTTCGATGCACAGTACTGGATGCTTGGGGCTGGTGCACTGGGACGACCCAGAGGGAGGGTAGGGGAGGGAGGAGGGAGGAGGGTTCAGGATGGGGAACACGGGTATACCTGTGGCGGATTCATTTTGATATTTGGCAAAACTAATACAATATTGTAAAGTTTAAAAATAAAATCAAATTAAAAAAAAAAAAAAAAAGAATCCCTGGTTCATTCTTGTGATACCTTGCAACCTATTCTTTAGTCTCTCAATACCCGCCCCCCCCTCACCCCCCGCCTCCCTTCTAGAGCCACATTTTCCAACATGTTTTCCAACATCTTTTCTAATACTTAAGCCTGTGATGAGGTTTGAGTTGTAGGTCAGAAAGAGGTCCAGGCTGCTTCAATTTTTTGCATCCCTTAAGAAATGAAAAACTTTCATAACAAGATTTTTACATTTAAATCTATTAATGAACGTAACCGAATTTTGCAGTATTATGCTGTACACAGGATCATTTCAGAATTCAAGAACACATTTGGTTCTACTACTACTGGAAGTAGTCCGATACTTGGGCACTAATTCTAAGGTCCACAAACATCTTTCAGTCCCTTTACGATGTACCTAGGACTTTAGTACAGATGACCTCTTTTGGATACAAGCTCAAAAGTCTGCAATTTTGAGTTTTGTGAATGTGAGGCCCTCTGCTACCTGCAGAGACTTTCTCTGTGACCTTTCTTGTCCTTTAAGAATGTACCTTGGCCTCTGAGTTTTGAAGCTGGGTTAATGTTTATTTCACATTTCAAGAAGACTATATTTTGCCTTCTTGGTAAAGAGAACCTATTAGTTTCAAAACATGACATTATGAAACCAGTTACACTCATTTCAGCTGAGCTTTTAGAGACTTGTTTAGGTCTGCTCTTTCAAGCATTTCAGTTGAACAAACATTCTCTGTATGCCTGTAATCGTCTGCATGCCTGAGTTACCACAGAAGCTTCAGGTGTTGGAAACCTATGCAACGTTTATCAGTTTAGCCTTGGCTCCCCGGGGGATGCCTCAGTGATTGTTAAGAATAAAATGGAATAATCATGACAGGAAATCTTGCCTTCTACCATTCTTCTTCTCCTGGTAGTCTTGACCTAGCTGTGGAGACTCTGAGGCAAGCCTCCAGAGCAATTCACTGGACTATTGTTTTTGATTGACAAGGACATGCTGTTTGTTGAGGGAATGACATCGTGGTGCAGCCTTAGGGCAGGAAGGTCATTTAGCATGGTGGGATTGCACACAGCCAGCTGGATCAGAGGGTGTCCGAGCAGGATTTTTTTTGAATTACTCTCAAAGCAGTATTTGTTGGTAAGAAGGGACAAAGAGTAAAAAGGAAAGTAAATCAAGGTGACTTGGGCTGGGAAGGAGGATTTTGAAGCAGCAATTTAGTGTTTTGTAGTTTCCATTACCTTTTCTACTCTCTTTAAAATCCTCAGGTCTCCCTTTCATTTTTCTTGTCTTTCTTTTGGCTGACAATGGATATTAATTAGCCTTCATTCTTTGTAATAATGAACAGAATCTTACTCAGTCATTAAAAGTGACAGTGTTTATTTACTCATTTAAACCTGTACAGTACTTGTAACCCAGATGGTAGGAAGGGCATTTGCACCCAAGAATTCCTAGTTATGACTTTTCCACCCTCTTTTTGACATGAGAACTCCTGTTTCCAGGGTGATTCCAGATCTTTAGACATAGTCATAGTGTCTTGGATTCAAAATGAGGTCATGATACCCTGGGAGTTTGAGGGCGAATGTCCTGTACATTCCTACTGAAGCAAAGCCTTACGTGGTGTTTTCTCAGAAAGGAAGTGAGGGCACAGAAGAAATAGATCAAATGCTGGCCTTTGGTCTATACCCACTTGTCTTTTTACCTTGTCATGTCCAAATTGGATTAATTTTTTCTTTGTCACAGTCCTGGGGATGAAAGATGTGCTGGTCTGTGTTGTTAAACTTGATCTAGAGGGAAAACGGGAATGATTATCTTGATCCCAGGACTTTCTTGGTCTTTTTTTTAATTAAAGTTTTTTCTTTGTTAGATTTTGACTGTGCTGGGTCTTCGTTGTGGCACGTGGGCTTTCTGTCTAGTTAACGGCACTCGGGGGCTTCTCTAGTTGTGGAGCCTGGACTCTAGAGTGCAAGGGCTCAGTAGCTGTGGGATCTTAGTTCCCCCACCAGGGATCAAAGCCATGTCCCTTGGATTGCAAGGCAGATTCTTAACCACTGGACCACCAGGAAATTCCTTCTTAGTCTTTCTTGTTGGGGAGTCACAGGATGGTGGGGCATGCAGCAGGTGTGGTAGAATTCAACCCACAGCTTTGCAAATGTTATCAGATCCTAGAAATTCTAGAGAACCCTAGATCTGTGAGTCTCAGGAATTATAATTTACTTGAGAATTTTCTGAAGCTCTAGGGGATAGGAGCCTGTTGATTTAGGCTGTGGACATCATTCTTCAAAGAAAGAGAGCAGGGTGAAAGAGGGTGAAGACTGGATGTGAACTTCAAGGGTCAAATGAAATATTTGGCACCAGTTATCCAAGGATAGGACAATTTCTGTGCCCTTTAAGCTTTATAATCTTTAAGAAAGTCATGTGTGTTTTTCTTCCCTGCCCCCATGTTGTATTGTTTATGTGTCAATTATATTGAAAGTCTTTTTACTATTTGATAGAACTGGGACTACTTGGCCATTGAACACAGCTCTATTGTGTAATGGATTTTCAACAAGTACATATTAAATGAATGAATACTGCTAATGAGTAAGCAGAAGAGAATGTATTTTTCATGACTTAAAAATGATGTTAATTTTGGTGATGACTTTTGACATCAGAGAAAAGGATAAACAGACCTTTCCAGATACTTTATTGCATACTTTGTTTGTGTCTCATTGAGCAGTTGGATATAAGGCAGTTCTTTCTGCAGTGAAGGAAGTCTGTGTCCTCCAGTATGGTAACCACTAATCACATGTGGCTGTCAGCATTTGAAATGTGGCAAGTGTGACTGAGAAATTGCATTATTAAGTTTATTTCAATTTAGTTAATCTAAATATAACTCCGAGAAGCTGCAGAGAGCTAGTGTCTACCACATTGGAAAGCACAATTTTAAAAGGATGCATTTATACCAAAATTTTGTATTATACCAAAGTTTTGTATCAAGTGTTTTATAAACCATCATTAACAAATGAAATGCAAAGGCAATGAGTCCAAGCAGTGTTGTGCATCACCTGCAATGTTATCCTTTATGTAGATTTTAAAGAACCTTGGGTTTTCCTTAGTATGACAGTGCCTATGCCCTGCCTCCCCAGGGGGTACTTTCTTAGGTATTTGCATCACCAGATTCCTGTATAGCTTGTCCACGATTTTTTTCAGAAAGTGCTCAAGCTGTATTGTTAAACATTATTATAACCGGTTATTTCCTATTTGACAGATTTTGACGATTGCCAGATATGGGGAGTTTGTGACCAGCTATGTGAAGACCGAATTGGCCATCACCGGTGTAACTGTGTAGAGGGGTATGTCTTGGAGCGCCAGAAGCACTGCAGAGCTAATTCTTCTTGTGAGTAAATTAAAGACAGTCATGTTTCTGAACAGTAAACTTTTATCCTCTTTCAATGCTGCTGCTGCTGCTGCTAAGGCACTTCAGTCATGTCCGACTGTGTGTGACCCCATAGACAGCAGCCCACCAGGCTCCCCCGTCCCTGGGATTCTCCAGGCAAGAACACTGGAGTGGGTTGCCATTTCCTTCTCCAAAGCATGAAAGTGAAAAGTGAAAGTGAAGTCGCTCAGTTGTGTCCAACTCTTAGCGACCCCATGGACTGCAGCCCACCAGGCTCCTCCATCCATGGGATTTTCCAGGCAAGAGTACTGGAGTGGGGTGCCATTGCCTTCTCCATAGCAGAAGTCAAAAGAAATATCAGCATTAAGGCAGATGGCGGGTTTGATTACCACAAATCAGACGTGGCCCCTACTGTTGGAAGAATGGATCAACATTAATTTCGTGCTGTTAGGGACCAACTTGTGGATTAATAGTTGTTGGGTTTTTAAAATTTTATTGATTGTTTGTTCACTTTGGGCCTGAAATAGTGTATCACCTACCACATAAATTTTAGGAGTACATTTGACCTATTTTTCATTAATGTACCTACCACAAGGTGACAAATATCAATAGGCACTGTTTATGCCAAATTTTTTTAGAGGTGGTTCAAAATGGACCTGCTAAATTTGGATTACACCTTGTGAAAATGCCCTCATTATAAGAATACTGTGGTATAGAAAAATCATGAAAATTTTTGTCACTGTGGATTTCTGGGTAATAAGATCTTGACTTCACTCTCTTTTCCCAATTATTATTATTTTTTTCCCATACCTGTTTAAACTGCTTTTAGTGTCTTTCTGAAACTGATTTGCCCATCTATGAGTGGACTATTTTCTAGTTGTTTTTGTGTATAAAATACCTGATATGCTGTGGACTAACTTTAATTACAACTGATTTTTAACATTTATTTATTTTTGAACAGGTGCATACTCATATTTTCAAAAATTTCACATTATTGAGAAGTTATATGACCACCTCCCCACCCCCTATACCCATTCCACTCTGCCCAGTTTCCCACTTCTCCTCTCCTATGGATAATCACTGTTTATTTTAATTCTAGAGCTTATTAAATGCATAAATAAGAATATGTAAATATAGACATTTAACTATTTTTACATATATGGTAGTAAACTATACATACAGTTCTTCATTTTACTAATGTTGCATACTGTATTTTTAAGGACTTACCATATCAACAAGGAGAACTCTATTTTAATTTTGTTTTATTTTTATTTGAAGTATAGTTGGTTTCCAATGTTTCAGGTCTACAGTGTTTTTTAATAGTGGCAGAATCCATTTTTTGGATGTATATAATTTATCTAACTAGTCCTTTAGTGATGGGCTTTTATATTATTCCTTATCCTTTGACATAGCAAATCAGACTTCAATGAATAACTGTATTCATTTTGCATTCTTGTAAGTATATGGGTGTAGCAGGTTTGGATCCACCATTGCCATGTTTTTCACATTGGGTGGTTTCCCATTAATCTTTAAAATGTGTTTTGTGTTTTACACAATCTTAAGTTGCACCTGGGGAAAGGTGCCCATATCAGCCAAGATACCTCAGTGTTATCGAACCAGCATTAGGACACTTGAGTTCTTGACAGACTCTGTTCCTAACTTACTGTGATTTTGGACATTTCATTAAACCTCTTTGTGCCTTAATTTGCCCATCTGTAAAATGGGTAAAATGATATGTATTTCTACACACACATTCCGATATGTATTTTCTGAAGGTTTAAAACCAAATAAGAAAACATAGTTGTAAGTTACTTCATCATCTCTGTTCACTTAAGGACTGACAATGCCTTCCTTCTTCACATTTAGTTGGTGAGGCCTTTGTGATCTTCTCCAATGGTCGGAATTTGCTAAAGGGTAGCATTCGTGGAAACAACTTTCAGATTCTGGCAGAGTCTCAAAATCGTGGATTGGCTGTGGGTGTGGATTTTCACTATCGGCTACGCAGAGTCTTTTGGACTGACATTGTGCAAAAGAAGGTAAATAGAAATTTCTGGAGTATAGCTTGGGACCTGATAGAACTCCAAGCACAAAGTGTTGATAGTTTTTCATTTTGGGAGGAGTAGGGAGGGAAGTTCCTTTGTTTTCTAACAAAAAAGGCCCTTGAGATATTTTATGTTAATCAGCACCTTTTACAGCTATACTATTACATGTGACCTATTAAACAAAGCAGTCTATTATATGGATTAGCCTTGAGCAACTTTTAATTTTATTCGAAATGGAGTCCAAAAGCCTAATTAAAAGAAATAGTAGACATTCTTTCAAAACTGGATAGATATTTGGTAGTAATTTTTGAAACTTGATCATTTAAAATGTAAAAAGTATTCTGCTTTCCTGGATGATAAAAATCAGATTTTACCTGCATCTTCTAAATGGAACTGTAATTGAGCATTGGGTAACAAATATTGACAGTATTTTGTTTAACAGCCAAAATTTCATTATGCTCTCTTATTTGGAAAATGTGATGGATCTGATTTCAACTTTGAGTAATGCAATGGAGATTTTTAAAACATAAATTTTAGAGATTCTTAAAGAGTTAAAGATATTTTATTTCTTCTTACATTTCCTTGTACTATTAATAAAATTTTAATTCAATTAACAGATAAATTCCATAAATTTTCCAAAAATTGAGACTTTGGATTATTAGTAGGTCTGATTTAATAACAGCTATAAATAAAAACAAACCATTTCCACCTGTGCCACCAAAAATCCACATTGAATTAAACTTTCACTAACTACTGAAGAATTAGAGATGCAGGCTTTTTTTTAAAAACTCAACTTTATATATGCCTCACATGATTTTAACAAAATGCCCCACCACCTCCTGTTAACCCATGATGTAAAATTAAATGTCTCTAGTGATTTTTTTTTAGTTCAAATGACTGATTTGTACACCAAAGATAAGTCCTGGAAAAAAAACTCTCCCAACTAGTTATGCTTAAGAGGTTTAATAATTTTGGTTTTTCTTTCAGGTTTTTTCAGTTGACATCTCTGGTTCACGTATCAGAGAAGTTCTCGGTGTTTCTATTGAAGACCCAGAGAATCTGGCTGTGGATTGGGTAAATAATAAACTTTATATTGTGGAGACCAGAGTCAACTGCATAGATGTGGTAGATTTGGATGGAAGCCATCGGATTACCCTTATAAGTGAATATTTGGGACATCCTAGAGGAATTGCTGTGGACCCAACTGTTGGGTAAGTTATTTGCAAACATACTGATTTCAGCATTTTTTGAGTTTCATTTCTCCCTCTTTAGATAAAACATCCATTGGCCTAGTTGAAGATTCTTTATGCTCGGTACTGTAGAATCCTTGTTTATTTCATATCTCTTTTCATAGCAGCTTTAAAGGGCTTAGCTAAATATAATCCAATTTGAGGATGTGCAGTCCAAATACACCTACCAATGTCCTAAAAATATGTAATGTTATTGGGGTATGAGTTTTATGCTTAGTGTTTGCCATGTTTTCCTGGCTGAGAGATTGAATTCTTTTTTCTGACTCACTCTAATAGTATTGTCACAACTAAACCATTATTAATGCGATCACTCTTAAGTTGTGAAGTTGTTTTAAACAGGGGATAGATCTAAAACCACTGGGTGGTGTTTTGGAGGGCTCTCAAGAGCCCCAGTTCTTTATGCCTCAGCACAGAAAGAATTTAGCAAGAGGCAAAGTGATAGATAAGTGATTTATCAGCATAGGATGTTAGTGTTGCTGCCCCGAGTACTTAGTGGGTTACATTTTTATAATCAAAGGAAGAGAGGGGAGGTGGATAAGACCACCTTCTTTTTCGTTCTTTGAGTCTTTGGTCATTAATTCCTCCTATTTGTTGGGTGGGAGAGTTTTTGAGGCGTATCTAGGATCATCATGGCACTGTGGAAAAAATTCAGATCTCAGTACGAGTGTCTTTCACTTTGAAATATCACTTTTCCCTAAATTAGTATTTTTGTGCATGCAAAGAACATGCCCTAGGTGTCATTAACTTGTTGACATCACTGGGCAGGTTGTAGGCCTTATTTTCCATGATTGTTTTGCTGTTTTGGGGCATGTCTCATGTTTCTGTTGCATGGTTTTGTTGGTAAGCAATTTAGCTTGGTTTTGTTGTTAAGGACACCTGTCTGGCTTTGATATTATGCCACTTGCTCTGCTTTATAAGTCAAGCAAACCCACATTGTTTGATGATTTTTCCATTACTTTCTTGAGTGCTCATTAACTTTGTGGTCTCCCAAAGCCTCCCTAAAGTTCCTTCTCTATCTATAATCCCTAATGGAGTTTCTAAGCTAACAATCTGAATACTCTACTCTCTCCCCACTGGACCTGTCCCTTTTAGTGATTTCCTGTTAGAGACAAGTGTTGAGATATCAGTGTTTTCTCCAGGTATAAATTAAAATTTTCCTCATCTTCACATTTAAGACCAGTTATATAGAGACTAGCTTTTGCCTAGATTTTCACAGTTGGGTCTTAGAAGTGTTGGGTGAACTTGAGGCTGCTTAAGTGCTGGTGATTATTCATTTCTATTTCATGATCTGTCCTTCCTTGAAGATGATGTATATCATGTCTAGACTGTGCCTTAGAATGAGGAATTAAGGAGGGAAATGACTTGATAGATTTTTTTTTTTCCTGGTAGCATTTTTGCTGGCTGTAAATAGAGAAGTGAAAGATGGGGTCAGGGAACAGGGGAAAAAAAATTAAGAAGGTTAGAAGGTAGATAAGCTTTTTTTTTTCTTTGCCTGCGAATTGTGCATTTTCATAGTTGCTATTTGGAGTTTTCGACCCCCCCCTCCACAATTGGTCTTCACAGTCTCTGATTTTTAATGCTTTAAAATTTCTCTATTGTTTTAAACCTCCATGGTTCTCTTATCAGCTAGAAGAGATTTCCATTGATCCAAACACACAATCTCAAAAGATATTTACTAAGTAAACTTGTAAAATAGCTGATTCTCTCATCTTTTGTTTTTCTTTTGTAGTTATTTATTTTTCTCAGATTGGCAGAATGTTTTTGGAGTACCGAGGATAGAAAGAGCTTACATGGATGGCTCCAACCGAAAAGACTTGGTAACAACAAAGCTGGGATGGCCTGGTGGGATAACCCTGGATTTGGTATCAAAGCGTGTTTACTGGGTTGACTCCCGATTTGATTACATTGAGACTGTAACTTATGATGGACTTAAAAGGTAAGAAGTGTTTTTTTTTTTTTTAAGTACATTTTTATAAGTTTGGGAGAAGTACGTAAAATTTATGGGGAGGGATACTGAAGAACTAGAATTAAAAGACTGCTTTGTTGGTTGACATAACTTGAATGATCTTTGTGTTGACATTTGCATGATGTGACCTGCTCTGAGTTTTAACTTGTTCCATGTTAACACTCAAATTTGATTTCTCTTCTCCAAACCCTCCCCCACTCCCAGATGAAGCACATTATTTTCATTAACTCCTGAGTTCATTATTCTGGGTCCCTTAGAGTTTGTTTCCAAAGATCATTTTATAGTTTAGTTTTCTATTTCCCCCCTAGTAAATAGGTTTAGTTTTCTATTTCCCCCCTAGTAAATAGGTAACATTATCTGGTGGGAATTAACTGGATTATACTGCTCTTATATATTTTTCAAACCTTAAAGAGAAATTCTGACTCTTTACCTGATATACTTCAAAGGCATTTAAACAACCTTTGAATGCAGACTATGGCATATTTTTTCCCTTCATCTTCTTAGTCAAATTAGAGTTGACCATCAGTTCAGTTCAGTTCAGTTCAGTCACTCAGTCGTGTCCAACTCTTTGCAACCCCATGAATTGCAGCACGCCAGGCCTCCCTGTCCATCACAAACTCCTGGAGTTCACTCAGACTCACGTCCATCGAGTCAATGATGCCATCCAGCCATCTCATCCTCTGTCGTCCCCTTCTCCTCCTGCCCCCAATCCCTCCCAGCATCAGAGTCTTTTCCAATGAGTCAACTCTTCGCATGAGGTGGCCAAAGTATTGGAGTTTCAGCTTCAGCATCAGTCCTTCCAAAGAAATCCCAGGGCTGATCTCCTTCAGAATGGACTGGTTGGATCTCCTTGCAGTCCAAGGGACTCTCAAGAGTCTTCTCCAATACCACAGTTCAAAAGCATCAATTCTTTGGCGCTCAGCCTTCTTCACAGTCCAACTCTCACATCCATATATGACCACTGGAAAAACCATAGCCTTGACTAGATGAACCTTTGCTGGCAAAGTAATGTCTCTGCTTTTGAATATGCTATCTAGGTTGGTCATAACTTTCCTTCCAAGGAGTAAGCGTCTTTTAATTTCATGGCTGCAGTCACCATCTGCAGTGATTTTGGAGCCCCCCAAAATAAAGTCTGACACTGTTTCCACTGTTTCCCCATCTATTTCCCATGAAGTGATGGGACCGGATGCCATGATCTTCGTTTTCTGAATGTTGAGCTTTAAGCCAACTTTTTCACTCTCCACTTTCACTTTCATCAAGAGGCTTTTTAGTTCCTCTTCACTTTCTGCCATAAGGGTGGTGTCATCTGCATATCTGAGGTTATTGATATTTCTCCCGGCAATCTTGATTCCAGCTTGTGCTTCTTCCAGTCCAGCGTTTCTCATGATGTACTCTGCATATAAGTTAAATAAGCAGGGTGACAATATACAGCCTTGTCGTACTCCTTTTCCTATTTGGAACCAGTCTGTTGTTCCATAGATTAGTTTAATTGTTAACTATTTTACATCCTCTTCTTTTGGTGTTTTCAAAAACTGGTTAAAACAGCCTTTAACTTTTGACCAAGAAAAATTACTTGTGTCAATATGATTTTTCCAAATGACTTGATCTTATTTTCACAATTAAAAGACCCATGATACTTTTGTTTCTCCTTTATTTGTAAGGATGGTATCACAGTTTGCCACAATCTCTATTTGTTTAAATGAAGAGATTGAGTATTAAGGCTATGACTTCTTATTACTGAAACTGGTTCCCAAAGTGAGAATATGAATTAACCTAATGACAAAAATAATCATATAAATCATACAATTGAGAAATTGCCTAACTTTTTTCTCTTTCATGAATCATCCTCCACCTCACTTCGTGTGGCCTCAGTGAATGACTGATTCTGTAGATGTAGTCATGGCAGCAATGTTGATTTCTTCCCCTTGTCTGGCACTTCTTACCTCTGTTGTCTTCCATTTAAGCAGTTCTGGGCACTCTGTCTCCACTATCAAGTGATTAGCTGACAGTTTAATCAAGCAAGGGCCTGTCAGTGGTAGCCCTGTGCTTTCTGCTCTCTAGAGTGACATCGGAAATAGGTGTGTGTTTGCCACGTGTCGAATTTTCTAACTTGCTATCTTGTTCCCTAGTGGCTGAGAAATGGTCAGTGGTGCAGTGTTGTGAGTGGAGTGAGTGTTGAAGGCATCTTCTACCAGATTTCCCATCCCTTGTTACACTCTTTCCCCTAGGAATTTCAAAATGATGTTTCACATCTTAACCCTTTTATATGTGGGGCAACCTTAAAAGAATGAAGAACAGGTAGGAAAGCAGTAATTTCTCAAAAAATTTAGCTAGGGCAGGGACTGGTCTATAAGTGCCAAGGCTCTTTTCTTAGAGGCAACATGGAAGTCCTTCTAGCAAGTATAGACAGAAATACACCTGCATCTTAAAATGTATCTTGACTATATATTCTATAGTAATAGCTAGCAATTTTTTAGCTTTTAAGCATATATGTGAACTAATTCCACCTTTAATCAAAACTGTATGGTGTATCTCTTTTGTAACAGGATGACAGTAATTCATGGAGGCGCGGACATTCCTCATCCCTTTTCAATAAGCTTGTTTGAAGGACAGTTGTTCTTCACCGATTGGACAAAGATGGCTGTATTGAAGGCAAACAAGTTCAAGGAGACTAACCCCAGATTGTACTACCGCTCTTCCCTGAAGCCATTTGGAGTGACTGTTTACCATGGTCTCAGGCAGCCCTATGGTAGGCACCCACCAACAGAGGGAAAACCCTGCTTGGTACAGGCCTTGGTTAGAAAGGTTTTCTCAAAGTTCTCATGAGATTTGGGAGGTGTTCTCAAATGTTTGATGGATTATCTAGAGAGTTAAACTAGCTGAAATTAGCTTTGCAGGTCATGGGTATTTTAGAGAGGTTGATGTATTTCGGAATTAAAATGCCCAGTCGACAAAGAACATAGAGATGTGTTTAACAGATATTTATTGGCATATGCAGTATACCAGATCCTGTCTACAGGCTGGAGAAAGAGCAGCAAATACACCAAACTAAAATTACCCATCCTTCGTCTACTGGGAGAAATCTCCCAATTCAACTTCCTAATATTACAGTCAAGGAAGCCAGACCCAGAAGAAGAAAATGACGTGCCTAAGCGGCCACTTTATTTAGGTAGTGCCAGAGCTTTTTTTTTTCTTCTTCTTCTTCCTTGTATGACACCTGTTTAGCATTGGGTTTGGTGTCTCTCAGATAGTCATTAGTCAAAGAAATGAAATATTTTGATTCAGACACTGTGAAGTCTTACGTTATTTTATGATAAGTTTTGTTTCAGGGTTTTAAACTGACATGACTGGACTGGGTCCATAGCTCTTTACTGCATTTGCTTATGCATCAAAGGAAAGAAATACAAACGAGGCTACATTGGAAGAAAGCTCAATATCAGTGAACAGTAATTCAGAGAAAGAAAGATTTAACTTAAACCTCTAATGCTAAGTGATGGGTCTGGCTTTCTGGAGAAAGACTATAAAGTAATTAGGCTGATTTAAAAAACCCAAACCAACCAACCTCTAGAACTGATGGTTTTGGATGACTACCCTTCCTACACAAACAAACACTTCATTGGAAAATATATACTATATATATATATATATATATATATATATGAAAGTATATACTATATTAGAAAATATCTATTTGGAATGATCAATTCATGGGCTACTAAACTCACATCTGCCCTTGACCAAAAGTATAACCCAGTTTCATCATCTAAATTATATTATTTGCCTCAGAATGATACCTGCCTGTGTTTCTCAAAATGAATCTACTTGAGAAGGTAAAGAGACTATTTTAAAGAGTAAGTTAAAGGATAAGAAAACAATTTCAAAAGCAGACATTTAAAATTTTGACAGTCTTGCATACAGTAAACTTTCTGAAGTCATTGCCTTGAGAATTGTTTTTGGATGTATAGACTGGTTTGTGTTTCTGACATGTAGGGTTTTGGAATTAGATCTGGATTTGTATATTAGTTTAGTTGTTTAACAACTAAATAATCTTGAGCAAGTTGTCAAACCTTTTGGAACTTTGGTTTCCTTTTCTGTAAAATTGGGATAATAATGTTTACCTCTTAGAATCTTTGGTGGTAAATTGTCTTACAAAGTTAAGTATCCAGGGAGGTTATTTGGGGGAAGTCATATTTTAATCACTGATGCTAGCAGACAAAGCGATATAGTTACTGGGAGGATAAGAACCCTCAAGGCTATTCAATTGCAGGAATTTTTTTTTTTTTTTTTTGCCACTAGCAGTTTAAGAGTAGATTGAAGAGCAGCAGTGGGATTGAGAGCAGTTAAATGGATGTATACAGTAATAACCAGTAGTGATGTCTCCAAGGAGTTTCAAACCCATTTCACCCACAGGTTGCAAAATGGCTTCGCATGTCTTGGGTAAATAAGCATTTCTAATTGAGATTTAACAATGTACATTTTTCCTTCCAGCAAGAAATCCATGTGCACATGAAAATGGGGGCTGTCAGCACATCTGTGTCCTCAGCCACAGAACATTCAATGGTGGTTTGGGTTACCGTTGCAAGTGTAGGCTTGGCTACATTCCGGATTGGGATGACTATCACTGTGTTGGTAAGATCACTTTTGGACTATCTTTCTGACAGTCAGCACAGGGCTGTGCATGCACTGCTTTGGGACTGGGCCAGCTCCCTGTAGCACTTCTTCACAGTGAATAAGCTTTTGGTAGCCCATGGGCATCTTCCTTTGTAGGTACCATTCCTTTTGTATGAAGAAGAACATGTTTGAAGATGTAAATTTCCATCATTTGGGACACATTCACCCCTTGGGTGACTCTCATTCCTGAAATCACTTTCTTTCTTTAAAGTATGCTCTTGAAATTCATAGGATTTAATTTTGAGCCCTTTAGTCTACCCCATGTATACCTTTAGATGTTAGTCTTAACCCTGGTGGGAAGCACTTGCCATCACTTTTATTAACTTCTCTTAGCTCGCCACTTTGCCAGTCAGGTAATCACATCTTGATCCCACCTCGCTTTACTGCTATATTCCAAACTAAACTCCTAAGTGTTGGGGTAGCTCATTTCTTCATCTGGTGTTTACTCCTCAGTTCAGATTTTCTCTCTGTATCTGCTTCTATGCTCTGGTTTTCATTTGTGCCTTAAATGCGTAGTCTTCCTCTTTGATCACCTACACGTCTACTCACATTAAAATAATGCTGCCTCGTCTTCATCTGATGATGAAATGCACTTCTACAGTATTTGTTTCTCTCATTTATTGTCCCTTTGACAACTCTCCTTTTTAATGCTTTTGACACATTCTTACTCCCTGCTGTTACTTCTGGATTAGTATGTAAATCCTCTTATTTTAACTTGAACAAATTTGTTCACTCTGTAGGTCATCCTAGATTCAGATAAAGATCACCCTCATTGCAAAAACCATGCTCTCCTTTTTGATTTCCTGGCCCATTGTCTCTGCCTTCTTCTTTGATTTTACACATCACTTCTTCTTTCCTATTTCCTTCATTCCTCTCCTCCCTTTCTGCTTTCCTCCCTGTATTTCTTTCTAAATAATTTACCTGGTTGCTGTTGATATTCTTTTTTGCTGGTCTTCACATCTCCTAAACTGCAGTAGGATTCTTGATATAGATCTCTACACAAAAGTTAATGTAATTGAGAATTTTGATGGAATCATTGTTCAGTTAATACCAGTTTGGAAATTCAGCATATGGACACCATGTGTTATATAAGTTTAATCCTAAGGATAAATTTCTCAGGGAGAAGTAAGATTGTAATACTTACTGCCTTTATAGTATTTTCCTTCTTTCCATTATTTCCAACTATGTTTTTTACATATTTTTTGTATTTATTTCAGACTTATCAGGTGTGATTTATGGGTATAAAAGTAATATCTCTGGAACTGGGAGAAGGCAAGAACCATGCTGTGGTTGACTGCGTGTGTCCTTCTTTCTACAGCTGCTGAGCGGTTTCTGCTCTTTTCATCTAATCTGGCTGTTCGTGGCATCCCACTCACCCTCTCTCACCAGACGGAGGTCATCCTTCCAGTGACAGGATCTTCTTCCATCTTCCTTGGGATCGATTTTGATGCCCGCGAGAAGGCTATCTTTTTTTCAGATACAAAGAAAAACATTATTTATAGACAAAAGCTCGATGGTACAGGTGAGAATGGTTTTAAAGTTTTTTTTTTTCTTTCTTGTTTTGTCTGTTTTCAATAATAATACTAATCATTTGCCCTATAAAACTTTTGCATTCACTTCTTAAGCAGGATCTTTTACTAAGCTTGCTAAATATTTTTAGATAGGGAAATCTATAAATTAGGTCTAAGAGAACACTTCCTTTATTTTCAAAATAAGTTACAAATGAGACTGAATTTTAAAACAATTATTGATGTAATTGGAAAGCTACAAATATTACCATATCGACACTTCATAAAAGGAGGGTTAAATATATGAAAGCTGTTAATGGGTTAATTGACTAGAGGCTGTTCCCTTTATTCAAGCGGCCAGATTGAGCTGATGGAATGATCTCTGTGTAGAGTTGCTACACTACCTAAATGGAATAAGAATATTTATTTTTTAAAGATATGAATTATATGTAAATACAGATTTACTGTAAGTTTCTAGTTGACTGGAATTCTGTTAAAATCTCCATAATCCTCACAGAAAGATAAATTAGTCAGACCTTATCAGTTGGGTACTATCAGCCAGACCTTATCAGTTGGGTACTATCATGATCCAGTACTCTGATTTTACCATCCACTAATGGGTCGAAAACCGAAGTCTGAAAAAAAAAAGAGTAGCCACAATAACAAAGCAACTAAGAGGGCCAGCTCAGGAGCTCACTGCTTAGTTTCGAATCCTGAGTTCTCACATTTCTTAGTTGTATAATCTTGGGAGTGTTACTGTGAAATAGGAATAATAATAAAGGCACTACATAACTCAATGTTTTTGATAGGATTTTAGGTTAATGCATTTAAAATACCTAGAATAATGCCTGGAAAATAGTAAATACTTTCAGTAAATGTTAGCTAGATAGTTGGATGGCATCACTGACTCAATGGACATGAGTTTGAGCAAACTCTAGGAAATAGTGAAGGCCAGGGAAGCCTGGTGTGCTGCAATTCATGGAGTCAAAAAGAGTTGGACATGACTTAGCAATTGAAGAACAACAAAAGCTATTATTATAGCTGTTATCAATGAAAAACTCTTATTACTCTGCTCCACCCTGCCCCAACTGAGACTTGCTCACTAGAGGTAATTCCTTACCATTCTTTTGTCCCCATGTTTCTAAATACTTATACTTACTAATACTTATGCTGTTACTAAAACTTACTAATACAATTATTAGTAAGTATTAGTAATTAGTAAGTTACTAATACTTACTAATGCTTATACCATTACTGAGTCCAAGCTCATACAACTCACTGCATGGCAGGCTAGAATAGCAACTTTATTTGGAAAGCCAGCAAACCAAGAAGATGGTGGACTAGTATCCCAAAAAAGCATCTTACCCAAGTTAGAATTCAGGCCTCTTTTGTATTAAAAGCAGAGAGGATTTGGCTGGTGAATCCTTTGTCCTTGGAGCTATCCATGTAATCTGTTTACCATGTTCCTATAAACTACCAACAAAGCAAAAGCTGTTCTCTGTTCTGCAACTTTTTATCTCTATAGAAAGAAAGTAGAAAGTATTAGTCACTCAGTCATGTCTGACTCTTTGAGACCCCATGGACTGTAGCCCACCAGACTCCTCTGTCCAAGGAATTCTTCAGGCAAGAATACTGGAGTGGGTTGCCATTCCCTTTTCCAGGTATCTTCCTGACCCAGGGATCAAACCGACGTCTCTTGCATCACAGACAGATTCTTTACCACTAGGGCCCCCTGGGAAGCCTTTTATCTGTGTGTGTGTGTTCAGTTGCTCAGTCGTGTCCAACTCTTTGCGACCCCATGAACTGTAGCCACCCAGGCTCCTCTGTCCAAGGAATTCTCCAGGCAAGAATAGTGGAGTGGGTTGCTGTTTCCTACTCCAGGGCTTTATCTCTACATGAAGGGAAAATTTATACCCTTAAATGTCACAGCCTTGAGAATGGGCTATGCTGTGTATTTTATCCCATAGGCAACATTCCTTTACAAAAGGTGCCGAGCCTGCACGCTAAGCACAGGCAGCAGAGAACAAAGGTTAGAGCTAAAGGAATAGATGCAATGTGGAATCAGGGTTATTCTTCTCTGTTGCAGTACCTTTTCTTGATTTGTCATTTTAGACATTTATTTTCCTTGTTACAGATAAGGAATCAGCTCTCCTTTTCCCTCTCCTTCTCCCTAAAAAGCTAGAACATAATTTTTTGTTCACTGCTAAATCAAGTAGTCTTTCATGATGACATTTCTTGAACAAATGTTGATTTTTTTTCCCCCTGGAGTTTGACAATTGTTCCATCTTCATTTGCTTAGTTTCTTCTATAGCTATTATATTTTCCCCCAACAGATCTATCAAATGCTTGTCTGTGTATCTACATATTTATCAAATGCAAAATCTGTGATTTTTTTCCCCCTCTGCTGTATAGTTGAATCTGGCACACAGCTCTTCTGACCTCCATCTGCTGCTTCTCTCTGCTGGTTTTCCTATTTCTGGCAAGCCATTTATTTCTCTTTCCAGACTTATTTCCATACTTTGCTGAAACACATTGTATCGTAGCTTTCAATGGGTAGGGTGGTATATAATTTGAGTTTGAATCTACTTTTATTTTGCCCTGCAACTCGATCATTTGACAAGGTGTAAGGTGAAAGTAGTTTTACCTTAGAAATTTGAAGACACTGATGCACTGTCTTCTAGAAGCCCATGTCGGAAGTCCTGTGCCATCTGCAGTAGCATTTCAGTGTATATGACCTTTCTGGGGGGAGAGTCTTTTTGTTTCTTTTTGGAAACTTTTAGAATCTTTTTGTGATCCTTTTCATCTTGAGATTTCTCTCCTATTCCAAGGGAGTTTTCTTGCCCCTGCTTTTTTCTATTCAAGCATGTTAGGTTAATCATCTGTTTTCTTCTTATCTTTCCTTTCTTGGTTTTCATCTCTATCATTTCATTCTACTTTCTGTGAGTTTTTTTTTTTTTGGCATTTTAGTTTTAGTCTATCAGATATTTGATTTTCAATGTTGAAGAGCTCCTTCTTGCTCTCTGATTATCTCTTTTTAAAAATAAAGCCTGGGACTTCCCTGGTGGTTCAGTGGCTAGGACTCCATGCTCCCAAAATAGGGGGCTCAGATGTGATTCCTGGTCAAAGAACCAGACCCCACATTCCTCAGCTAAGACCCAGTGCAAATAAATTAATTAATTAATAGAAAAATAAATTTAATCTTTTCTTAGTCTATGAAGATATTAATTACATTAAATGATTGATTTTTCTCTTTCCATTTCCTTTGGGTTGCTTTTTCTTTTGGGGTTGTTTTCAGATATCCTTTTTATGAAGGAAACTTAAATTTCTTTGAGCCTTGTTTGATAGTAAGAGCAAAGCTATAAAGTGCTAACCAGAAAGCTATAGTTATGAATGGGCCTCATCAGTTGGTGATCAAGCAGCCCTTTTGTTGCTAAGTCGCTTCAGTCATGTCCGACTCTGTGCGACCCCACAGACGGCAGCCCACCAGGCTCCCCCGTCCCTGGGATTCTCCAGGCAAGAACACTGGAGTGGGTTGCCATTTCCTTTTCCAAAGCCTTTTTGTTGAGAAGTTTCCAAATGTCAGTATCAGCAAAGCCTTTCTGGAGATGGTCAGTTTCTTCTTAGTAGATGCTCCTTCTCCCTGTGGGGGTGAGGAGTAAGAGGGGGCAACTAGTACCTGTGTTCTGGGAGCAGTGCAGATGAGAGGGGGCGGGGGCCCCTTCAGGTCAGTGTTCACAGGCATAATCTCCTGTGTTCAGTTCTCTGCAGAGCTGTCGGGCCACATGTCCTCAGCCTGCAGCCTCTCTGAGTTGAGTTCCCCCCGAGGAAAAAAATTCTCAGGTCTGTTAGAGGGTGCAGAGGCGAGGAGTGTCATAGATGCTCGGGGTTGGGTTCAGCTGTTCACCATACCACCTTTTTGATTTATTTATTGGCTGTGGTGAGCCTTCACTGTTGCATGTGGGCTCTCTTGTTGAAGCGAGCGAGGGCTCCTCTTCCTTGTAATGTGTGGGCTTTTCATTGCGGTAGCTGCTCTTGTGTGCAGGCTTCAGTAGTTGCGGCTCGTGGGGTAGAGTGTTGGCTCAGTAGTTGTGGCGCACGGACTTGGTTGCTCCATGGCTTGTGGGATCTTCCCTGACCAGGGATCAAAGCAGTGTCCCTTGCATTACAAGGCAGATTCTAACCACTGGACCACCAGGGAAGCCTCTGTACTAGGGTAGTTACTCAGCCCTGCCCTTTTCAGAATCTGGTGCCTCTGTGTGCAGACAAGCTGAGGCTTCTGCATGTGTGGGTGTTGGTGCTCACCTCTGCTGGTATATCTCACCTTTTATTTAGTTAGTTACCCCTTCTCCAGTTTCTTTCTCTTCATCTGTTCTTCTACTGGAAGGAAGAGGAGATAAACTTGCGGTTAATCTGTTATTTTGAACCAAAAGACCTTTTTTCTGAGGACTGGAATTACATCTGCAGAGTTACTACACACAGGCTGTCTCCCGTAGGTGCTTCCACAGGTCAGATTCCTATAGCTTTGGCAACTGCAGTTCTCATCATGGTTTTCTTTCTTTCTTTTTTTTTTTAAATAAATTTCAAGTCCACATGCAGAGAAAATTGCCTTTTAAAATAGTGGTTAAACTCTTTGCACTTTGCTTAGGGAGGTATTACATTTGCTCTGGTTTTCCAAGTGAGAAGGTGAAATTCAGTGAGTTACATGCAAAAACTGTTCGAAGTCAAATTGAAGTCAGTATGGGCTGACCCTCAGGGAACTTGCCGCATCAATGATCCTTTCTCTTCTCCACCTTTTTTTGTTTATCTATTGACTTGTCCTCATCAGATATGCTGAAGTCTCTCTCATCCTAAAAATCCTTCAACCCACCCTCTACTTCATGTTCCTTTTTGATTGCAGTCTTCTGTCCTCAGGTTTGTGGACAAGCACCTTGAAAGTTTGGTGTACGTTTTTTAAGCCCTACTTCCATATCTACATTTCTCACCTCTTTGCACTATGTCACTTTCTTGAAACCAATCTTATCCCAGTCACCTCCAGTCACTTTGTTATAAACTTTCAGTTCTTTTCTTTGGCACCTTAGTCATTTTCTTAAATGTTTTTTTCACCTTGACAACACACTCCTGAATTTCCTTCTGTTTCTTGACCATTATTTCTACTGTTCCTTAAACATTTTTTCTTTCAGTTCAGTTCAGTTCAGTTCAGTTGCTCAGTCGTGTCTGACTCTTTGCAACCCCATGAACCACAGCACACCAGGCCTCCCTGTCCATCACCAGCTCCCAGAGTCCACTCAACCCATGTCCATTGAGTTGGTGATGCCATCCAACCATCTCATCCTCTGTCGTCCCCTTCTCCTCCTGCCCTCAATCTTTCCCAACATCAGAGTCATTTCAAATGAGTCAGCTGTTCTCATCAGGTGGCCAAAGTACTGGAGTTTCAGCTTCAACATCAGTCCTACCAGTGAACACCCAGGACTGATCTCCTTTAGGATGAACTGGTTGGATCTCCTTGCAGTCCAAGGGACTCTCAAGAGTCTTCTCCAACACCATGGTTCAAAAGCATCAATTCTTCAGTGCTCAGCTTTCTTTATAGTCCAACTGTCACATCCATACATGACCACTGGAAAAACCATAGCCTTGACTAGACAGACCTTTATTTACAAAGTAATGTCTTTGCTTTTTAATATGCCGTCTAGGCTGGTCATAACTTTCCTTCCAAGGAGTAAGTGCCTTTTAATTTCATGGCTGCAATCACCATCTGCAGTGATTTTGGAGCCCCCCAAAATAAAGTCTGACACTGTTTCCACTGTTTCCCCATCTATTTCCCATGAAGTGATGGGACCGGATGCCATGATCTTAGTTTTCTGAATGTTGAGCTTTAAGCCAACTTTTTCACTCTCCTCTTTCAGTTTCATCAAGAGGCTCTTCAGTTCTTCTTCACTTTCTGCCATAAGGGTGGTGTCATCTGCATATCTGAGGTTATTGATATTTCTCCTGGCAATCTTGATTCCAGCTTGTGCTTCTTCCAGCCCAGCATTTCTCACGATGTACTCTGCATATAAGTTAAATAAGCAGGGTGACAATATACAGCCTTGACGAACTCCTTTTCCTATTTGGAACCAGTCTGTTGTTCCATGTCCAATTCTAACTGTTTCTTCCTGACCTGCCTACAGGTTTCTCAAGAGGCAGATCAGGTGGTCTGGTATTCCCATCTCTTTCAGAATTTTCCACAGTTGATTGTGATCCACACAGTTAAAGGCTTTGGCATAGTCAATAAAGCAGAAATAGATGTTTTTCTGGAATTCTCTTGCTTTTTTGATGATCCAGTGGATGTTGGCAATTTGATCCCTGGTTCCTCTGCCTTTTTTAAAACCAGGTTGAACATCTGGAAGTTCATGGTTTATGTATTGCTGAAGCGTGGCTTGGAGAATTTTGAGCATTACTTTAATAGTGTGTGAGATGAGTGCAATTGTGTGGTAGTTTGAGCATTCTTTGGCATTGCCTTTCTTTGGGATTGGAATGAAAACTGACCTTTTCCAATCCTGTGGCCACTGCCGAGTTTTCCAAATTTGCTGGCATATTGAGTGCAACACTTTCACAGCATCATCTTTCAGGATTTGAAATAGCTCAACTGGAATTCCATCACCTCCACTAGCTTTGTTTTTTCTTTATCTGTCCTATATGCAATTGTGATCTCTAGTGTTCAACATGGGTCCTCTCTTCTAATTGTGCATTTTCTTCCACATAATTCTGCATCTTCTGTGTCTTTGGTTACCATCTAATGTAGTAAGTATAAATTAGTGTAGGGAAACTTATGATAGGCCATTTTCTGAATGCTTTTCTTCCTAACCTGGAGAATGAAGGGAAAGGTCAGGGAAGGCTTCGTGCAGAAAGTGCCAAAAGTCTCAAACCAAGCTCACATTTTGGTTTTCACATCCATTGCACCAATTGCCTGTTGGATACTTCACCTGGATATCCCACAGATCACCTGAAAACCAATTCGTCTAAATATTCACCATTCTTCCTCTTCTCCAGACCTCCTGCCCCAAGGGAAAGGTGTCACCTTGTACCTGCCGCCCCACCCTCCCCAAATCTGGTGGTCACCCAAACTTCTTCCTTTCTTTTAGCGTCTATCATTAACTTATTAACCTGTAGCCATGCTTCTGAACATGTGGAATCCTCAGTGTCTGTCCTTCCCACTTCCACATCTTTTCTACAGCCCTTCATTCACCGCTTCCTTTGGGAAACCTCTTCCTAGGACTTCACTGGTGGTCCAGTGGTTAAGACTCTGGTTCCACCTCATGGTGCATTGGTTCAGTCCGTGATTAGGGAATTAAGATCCTGCATGCTATGTGGTGGGGCCAAGATAAGTAAATAAATAAAAGCAAAACACCTCTCTACACCTATTGTCATTGTTCATTTGCTAAGTCGTGTCTGACTCTTTGCAACCCCATGGATTGCAGCACACCAGGCTTCCGTTTCCTTCACCATCTCCTGGAGTTTACTCGTATTCATGTCAGTGATGCTGGTTAAGCATCTCATCCTCCTGCACTTCCTGCCATAATTTCCATACCATCCTGTGCATACCACCATCACAGCAGCCAATATTCTTCTATTGCTTTCCCTCTTGCCCTAATTGCCTCCTCTCCCCTCTCCTACTTCATTATAGATATCTTGAAGACAGTGTCCACATTTCTCTCAAGACGCTTCACTTTACATGACTCAGTTTCCCCATGTGGAAAGTAGAGATAATAGTAATTCCTGCTCTTGAGCTGTTGTGAGGATGGATGAATTCATGTAAAGTACTTGGGCTCGTTTCAGGCTCATGAAGTGAAGTGAAGTGAAGTCGCTCAGTCGTGTCTGACTCTTTGTGACCCCATGGACTGTAGCCTACCAGGCTCCTCCATCCATGGGAATTTCCAGACAAGAATACTGATGTGGGTTGCCATTTCTTTCTCTAGGAGATCTTCCTGACCCAGGATTGAACTCCGGTCTCCCACATTGTAGGCAGATGCTTTACTGTCTGAGCCATCAGGGAAGTGGTGGCTCATATTAAGTGCTCAGTATAAGCTGCTGTTAGTAATACTATTAGTAGTATGATGTTTCCTCAATGTCTAGTATGGTGTCTAGCACACAGAGGACTTTCTTTGTATAATTTCTCATATAAATAAATGGAAAAAAGACTAGACTTTTTCCTTCAAAAGAAAGAGGTGTGATTGTTTACTCTGATTCACATTTTTTTTTTTTTTAAAGGAAAAAGAGGGGGAAAGGCATAAAAATTCACAAAGGAAAAAGTGGTCTTTGTTTCTCTTCATACCCAGTTCTGATTTCCTTTCTGGCTGCTGGTCTTTCCCAAACTTGGCAACTTTGTGGCTATGAAAGAATTGTTGATGAGAAGGTTGGGCGGGAATGCCTCCCAGATACCCCCAGTCGTACCTGGCAGTGTCAGCTTATCAGTGCTGTCTGTGGGTGGTGGTTGTGAGTATGTGAACTCAGGTATCTCTTCTTCAGATGTTCTGTACTGAGAAATTTTTTCTGAAAGGTTGAACAAGGGAGTAAATCCAGGCCATACCACTGCTGGTTCTGTTTAACAGAATCATATCTATTCTTTGAGATCCAGACATTTGGAGATGAGTAGATTCTAGGTTTATCTCATGTGTTGCTTTGCAGTTTACAGTTGCTTTATTTTTTTTTTTTAAAGAATTTCATGTTACTGAAATACTCTTTGCGTGCTCACACAAAGTTTAAATATGCAGTGATAGGAAAATGTATATCATATAAAATATGCTTACTTTAAACCATGTCCATATTTTAATTTACAGGAAGAGAAATTATCACAGCTAACAGGGTGCCAGCTGTTCAAAGTTTGAGTTTTGATTGGATTTCGAGGAATCTCTATTGGACAGATTCTTCTTATAGGAGTGTCAGTGTCATAAGGCTAGGTGATAAATCAAGACGTACAATCATCCAGAATTTAAATAACCCACAGTCAATCGTAGTTCATCCGACTGCTGGGTAAGTATGTTCATGTTTTCTTAAGAAAACAAGCGATGCCATAGGTATTGGGCAAATTTAGTAAATACAAGATTGAACCATGTAAGTTGAAATCACCTTAGATTGTATCCTTTTAGCATATGCTGAAATTATCACTTTACCTCTACCACTTACCTTTAGCTAAGTTTTGGCTTTCCCAGCCTTCACTGAACTGTGTTTTTTTCATAGTCACATAGGACCAAACAGTGAGTCACAGATTCGGTGGAGAAGGAATGAATATGCAGCAGAATTATCAGGAAAGGCTCAAATTCCTTCCCAGCTTTAATGCGTTGATACAAAGCTTATCAAAGCTTTCTAAATCGTTCAGTAGTTTTCAGAATGAAAAGTCTTTCAGACCACAAAGTGTTTAACCACTGCGTTGTTGATGGAGTCAGGCAAGAAAAGACAGAGCATTTCACATCATCCCTTCTAGTTCTTACCTTTTTTATTTAAATATGTTTGATAGTTTGATAGCTTACCATAAAGTCTTAAACCAGGTAGTTATGTTTTAATAGAGTAATAAAAAAGTGATAACTGGTAACTTACTAAAGCCTGATTGAGGGTACATAGCAAACACTTTACATAGTGCATAATCTCATCTAAGCCAAAAGCTGGTTTGTGAGTGAGTGTATACAAGACCTGTTTTGGACCTCAGAGAGATAAAGTAACTTGCTCAAGGACCCACAGCTATTAAGCAACAGTTAGTATTAAAATTCCAGACCTATCTGACTGCAAAGCCTGTGTGTCTAACATATTTTAAAACTGACGATGGTATCGATAAGAAGTTTTATTGCCCGATAGAGAGTTAAATGTTGATTTTCTAGTGAATTTATCTTAAGCTAAGTCTTTGGCAGTGGGTTTTAAAAAGGCGTTAAATTCCTTTCCTAATCAGTCATTCATTTGAAACAATATGAAGTCACATTTCAGAAAGTTACCTTTTGGAAAAGACTCATTTTAGTTCTTAAGGCGCACATGAAAGAGAAGAGCTTTGCCCCCCTACACTTATATTTTTGCTACCCTTCGAAAAAAAAAAAGCATAAAAAAGATGTCTTGGGTAAGAAATCTTGGGTACATTGATTTGGGTGCATTTTTAATCAGGAATGAAATGCTTTGCTGCAAATTCCTTGTGGAAGATGATTAAAGAGTCATCTAGTGGATCCTTGATGTTTAATCCAGAAAGAAAGTGAGAGATTATAAAATCTGTTTTTGTTTTACTCATCATTTATTTTATTTCAAGGACATGTAGTATTAATAATCTGAATTATGTCTTTTTGAAGAGCCTACTTGGTGACAATAGTCCTGAAGTCTAGCACAGTGGTTCTCTGCCCTGGATGCTCATTTTAATGCTATTTGTATTTTCTATGTATTTTTTTATATAAACCCTACAGAAAACTAGTTTGCAGCAATTCTCTGGAGAATCTGTGTTTAGTTTGTGCCAATGTTAACATTTTCGATTTATTAACTCCTTTTCTAGGTATATATTCTTCTCGGTTTGGTACCGTCCTGCTAAAATCCTGAGAGCATGGGCTGATGGATCTAACATTTTACCTATAGTAAACACTACTCTTGGGTGGCCCAGTGGGCTGTCCATTGATTGGAGGTAAGTAGGAATCGTCCCAAATTGCTGCTAAGGGAGACATATTGTAGTTGGCCAGCTTCTGCTGGGATGAAAATGTATGCATTAAAATGAATATTCTGAAAATTGCTAGAGGAAGCAGAATAGGGCAAGACTCAGGGAAATAGAAGAAGGATTTGATGAAGTACTGGTCATGTGCAATTTTTACAGGGGCCATCTTGAGGATAGGAAATCTTTGGTGTCAACAAATATGTATTTGCCTATATGCACTATGGGAGGGTTTTTGGAATATCAGATTTAAATTTTAAGATATTGATCTGTTAAGGATATAGGAAAAGGTAACAGGGTAAACAAGCTTAGAGATATCAAATGCAAAAGCAGTTCATAGGAGTAAAAATAGGAAGAAATGTGTTTAACCTTTCAAACATAAGTCACTAACGGTATTTTTCCTAAATGTGAATTTAATAAGGCAAAAACTAAAATTCTTAACTTGAAGATAACATTTCAGGTTTTCTAAGACATTTGAAAATCACTTCATGAAAGTTGCTTTGTTTTTCTGGGGAACATAAGACTATTAAACTTTGCTTAATGAATGTAAATGTGTCAGCTGAACATGCTGTTCAGCTGAATTGCTGTTGTTTAGCTGCTAAGTTGTGTATGACTCTTCTGCGACCCCATGGACTGTCCAGCTCTTAGTCGTGTCCAACTCTTTCCACCCCATGGACTGTAGCCCACCCGGTTCCTCTGTCCATGGGATTTCCCAGGCAAGAATACTGGCCTGGGTTTCCATTTCCTTCTTAAGGGGGTCTTCCTGACCCAGGGATCGAACCCATGTCTCCTGCATTGCAGACGGATTCTTTACTGCTGAGCCACCAGGGAAATCCCTGATTTTGAATGCCCTTAGTATAAGGTGTGCTTTTCTAATTTCTGAATAACCAGTAACTAAGTATTTTGTTATTCTAGTTCTTCACGATTGTACTGGGTAGATGCCTTTTTTGATAAAATTGAGCACAGTAACCTTGATGGTTCAGACAGAAAAGCCCTGACCAATGTACATCAGTTGACACATCCATTTGGACTTGCTGTCTCTCAAGGTATGTTTTGAAGCAAAAGTGTTTTATTTATACTGTGCAAGCTGTATAAAACTCATCCTCATTTGGCAATCTCATAATTCCAGAAAAACTGGTCACTTATGAAATGGTGCTCTTATGTCTAAATAAAACATTGTTTGTTGATGAAATATTAATGTTTTTCTGTTTGAGACATTTCTATATAATAGTGCATCTGTTTTCTTCCTCCCATCTCCTCTCTTGTGAGTATAGGCATGTTCTTGTGGGTTCGGTTGCTGGGAATAAGAATCTAGCACGGCACCACAAAACAGGTGGTGTGTTTAGTCTTGATAATAGGGTTTCTGTGAATGATTGTGTAGTTTGTACCAGGCCAAGAGAGTAAGGAGAAACTAAAACTTACCCTGGTTCTGCTTGACAAACCATAATTAATCTGGTTAGAGAGGTGCCATTTTTTGATCCAACAAAGCCTCTACACTTACGCTAGTTGTGTTTCAAGTTGAAACTTCCTGCATGCGTGCTAAGTCACTCAGTTTGACTCACAAAGTATCTGACTCTTTGCGACTCCACGGACTATTAGCCCGCCAGGCTCTTCTGTCCTTGGAATTCTCCAGGCAAGAATACAGGAGTGGGTTGCCATGCCCTCTGCCAGGGGATCTTCCCGACCCAGAGATTGAACCCACGTCTCCTGCATTGCAGGTGAATTCTTTTCCATTGAGCCACCAGGGAAGTCCTGAAATTTCCTACTGTGAATCATTGGCATACTGCTTTTAAAAAAAGTAGACACTGACTATAATTCAAAGACTTTCTCATACACATGTAGTATGGAATGAATAACTAGTAAATATATTCTATATTCCCCCCTGTTTTCTGTGGAGGAGTGCATGTTATTTTAAAATATTTTAAGTGCTCTTGTGAGATTTTTGAGTCAGTTATAAATATGCAGCCAGTGCATTCTTTTTCCCTTTCTACTAATGCTGTCCGACACATCCTATTTGTTCTCACATAGGAACAGTATAAACATGTTAAATTTTCTCTGCTGTTTGCTGGAATATTTTGTAATTAAATAAAAATGCAGTTTTTATTTCATTGCTGGTTTGCAGTTTGATTGCTAGTCAGACCAAATATGATTTAGTAAGTCCAATGACGGATTAGTCATTGATTAGACCATAGATAAGGAAAACTGATTTTATGACACAATTTGTGACATCTTAGTCATTTTCTGGTCAGTTGGAATTTTTAGTTGGTTATTGTTTTTTTCTTTGGAAAACTCTATTGAAATATGCGTTTATTTCCCTGCTTTAGTATCTAAGGTAAAATGAACACAATTGAATTTTTGATGTTCAAAATCTTGTATGGCCTCTTCCATTTTCAGCTTTGTGGAGCTTTATTGTCTTTTAAGGTGTAGGAACACTTATGTGGATAAATTTTATTGATCCCTAAACATACACTAACATTTCCTTCTTGAACTATCTATATCTATGCTTTGCCTTCTCAAAGCTCATTTTGAAATCTGAGAGTCAAATTAAAAAAAAAAATGTTCTCATTAAACATGGGATATAAAATGTTTGACCTGGAAGAGAACTTAGAGATTAATTTTACTAGAAACATGAGCCCCCACACAGTGACGATCACTCAGCAGTTTAGTGCTCAAGCTAGGATAAGAACTCAGTCTCCTGAGGCATCATCTCATATTGTATAAAAGAATCCTGAGATTAAAAAGATTTTTACCCATAGAGGTCTAAGGCCAATTGCTATTAAGTTTCATCACAATATTCCATATTCCAATATTCTTCCCTGAATCTAATCACTACTATTATTAATAATGTAGGCTTCTTCTAGGTAGGATCTCTCTCAGATATCTATGCTAGCAACTCTTTCTACTGTTTTTATTCCCTAGCACTCTTGTGTCAGGAAGTATTCTTCCAACTCTATTGTTTTATTAAAGGTCCTTAGCTTCAGAGGCTCAAAAGTCAACAAATAAATTTTTTCTTTAAGAAAAAAAAATAAGCTTCTAAAGAGTCATTTCTAGAATTACAAGTTATGGAAAACAGAAACATATTTATTTAAACAGATACTATGAAAGAAGCTTCCCACATTTAGAAGAAGCATTATAAACATATTGCATTTTCCCAGGTGAGCTGTGGCAAGTAAACTTATCACCATATTTCTTCTTAGACTATATATATGTTACTGATTGGAGACGTGGTATTATTCGATTCGGGAAATACAATCCTGGACAATCGATTATTCTCCGAAGTGGTGTTGGTTCTGTGATGCGTGCGAAAGTATATGATTCTAGAGTCCAGACAGGTGAGTAATGTTGCCAGGTTGTTTGTATGGATGTATTTAATATGGTGGCTCCTTTTACCTTTAAATACTTATTTACTATAACTTTATAGTATAGTAAATATACTATATAAATATCCTGATAGCTTTATCTTCCTGTCACTGAGATAATTTTAATGTGTAAGAATTTCTATTCAACTCTACTTACTTTAAGCATATGGGAGGAAAAACACGTTTCGGCACTTCTCTGTATTTAAATTGAATGTGTCATTTGGCGTGTTCCTTTCCAAGAAGAAGTCAGTCTCTAATAGTGGGTCTGACAAGTATTCTTTCCCATTCATTTTTCGTCACAAACCAAACCTGTGATCAACCTAAAAGGACTGTGCTTAACCGCCGTGTTTGGGGGCATTGCTTTTTCAGGGTCTAATGCCTGTAGCCGGCCCACCAATCCAAACGGCGACTGCAGCCACTTCTGCTTTCCAGTGCCGAATTCCCAGCGGGTGTGTGGTTGCCCCTATGGAATGAGTCTGGCTTCTGATCATTTGACTTGTGTGGAGAATGCCTCCCGAGAGCCGCCGGTGGAGCAGTGTGGCACTCTTTCCTTCTCCTGTCACAACGGCAGATGCGTGCCCCTTCAGTATCGCTGTGATGGATTCGATGACTGTCTTGATAACAGTGATGAGGCTCAATGTACCACATCTAGTAAGTAGCTTATACATTAGTGATACGTCCTGTGATATATATATAGGGAGAGGTGCACTTTAAAAAAAAGGCTTAGGTTATCCCTATAGGAAAAAAGGAATATGTACTCTAAAGGCTTTTAGAAAGCTAGACAATGAATATTATTCATAGATAATGTTACAGATGATTTCTAGCATTATTTGGACTATCCTCAATAAAACTTTTTTCTGACATTGGATGGACATGCAGAGTCACTGCATTTTGGCCTCTCCTACCCCAAATAAATGGGATCTAATCTATAGTACTGGAGAGAATGGTATCATGGAATAAGTGTTTGCAATAATAGATTTTGAAAATCTCATGTACTGTATTCCTTTTTCCTCCTGTAGGTGAAAAATGGATTATGGCTGAAATGGTGATTTTAACCTTTATAATCTTTTGATGGTAATCCAATTTATAATAAATACTATTGTGAAAGATTAAAAAAATCTCAGCAATTTCTATCAAGGAGACATTAAAGGAAAGAGAAATGACATTTGAAAATAAAAGTGCTCATTTGTACACTTTTGAAATTTCTAAAGGTTTATTTTGTTTAGTTTTATTTTGCACTGTTCTTTTTTAAAAGTGCAGATTTTTACATAAATGTTTTATCAATTTCAAATGAGCCATATGATGAGAGGAAGCATAGCTTAGAAGCAAAGGATGGGCCTTACAGTCGTGACAACTAGAGCTTTGGTCTTGGGCAGATGCCTAAGCCTCTCAAAGCCTCAATTTCCTCATCTGTAAAAATGCAGATAATTATATGTACCTGGCAGTATCCTTGTGAGGATTCAGAGAGAAAAAAGATATGTAAATAATAGTTGCCAAATAAATGTCAGCGAATGATGATGGCTTTCACATTTTGTATAATGCTCCCATTGAAAGGTAAGATCTCATTTAAAAGGCTATAAAAACCAATGTCTTTACGACCAATTCGTTTCTATTGTAGATGCTACCTGTTCACCTTTAGCATTTGAGTGTAAACGCGAAGGACACTGCATTCCCTCAATGTGGCGCTGTGATGGAGAGGACGATTGTCTGGATGGCAGCGATGAGCAGAACTGCCCCACTCGAGCACCCACTTCCTGCCGTGCTGATCAATTCACCTGTGACAATAACTTCTGTATCCCAAGGAGCTGGGTCTGTGACACAGATAATGATTGTAAGGATGGATCAGATGAAAAGTCATGCAGTAAGTTTTGAACTGATTTCTCTTGGCTGCTCAGCCTAGTAAATAGATTTGAACCATGAGTAGGCTTTGAGTACTTTCCTTGAATGCTCATATAATTTTCATTATATCTTAGCCACTTCTATTCCATCTGTCAACCAGTGTATTAATAGGCTGTAAAAGCAAAGACATGGGAAGTCTTGCTAAATATTTTCTATGGAAGCAAAACAAGGACTGTCTTTGATATTTAACTAATATCCCGATGGAAACTGGAAAATAAAAATCCCACAACTAACTGTTCAGATATTTAAAACAATTGCCCTTTCTAAATCATATAAACACACCCAGATGTTTAGCTACTGGTTTTTCTTTTTATTTATACAGGCAAAAAGACAATAGAATAAAAAGGCAAAGAACATTTCAATTTCATTAATCTTACCCACCTGCACAGAGCAGGTGCAGAGTTCCCCGGACTAAGTTCTGTTTTGGTTGCATGATTTGGCTAGTCCCTTTTTTTCAGGACTAGATAAGCTTTAAGATCCCATCTAGCTTTCACATTCTGTGAGACTATATTATGATTCCTGTTTTGAGTCGTGGAGGCAGCCCTTCTGACCCTAAGGCTATGTCTCTTCAGCCAGCTAGGGTCCTGGTTTTGAGGATAGTTCTGCTTAGGCTTTGGATTAAATTCAGTTATCATGATCCAGTTAAATCCAGTTATCATGTGGACCATGCTCCATGACCACAGGCCATCCTGTTTTGTGGGCTGGGTTTCATTGCTTAGCTATGCAGAAGAGTCTTGGACTTTATAGTATTCATGAGGTGTAGTCCAAAGCAAGGCCATGATGCTTATCTTCTACGTATGGTCTGTTTTTCAAAGTATCCTCACAGTTTCTGACTCTGAAACTGTTTTCAGTTCCTCTCTCCAAGAAGGCGATCTGCCTGATGTGCAGGAATTTTGAGCACACATACAACTGAGATAATTTATGTATTTCCTAAGCATTGTACAGTTTGGCTCTGGTACACATTGGACAAGAAATAAACTATTAACTTGGTTTTGTTTTTGGATGACATTAGATTATACACAGACATGTTCACCTACTCAGTTTCACTGCCCTGATCACCGATGTATTGCCCTAACTTTTGTCTGTGATGGGACCAAGGACTGTGCTGATGGGTCTGATGAGATTGGTTGTGGTAAGTACATTGTTTTATTTTTTTAATTAATTAACTAATTGCTTAATTAATCCATTGAGGTTATAAGTCCATAACTGATTTATATGTTTCAGGTGTACAATATACTAATTAACATTCAAAGATTAAAATCATTTATAATTGTAAAATATCAGCTATATTCCCTTTGTTGTGTAATATATTCCTGTAGCTTATCCCTATCTTACCCCTGCCCCCTTCCTTCTGCTCACTGTTAACCACTTGCTTATTCTCTATGTCTGTGAGTCTGTTTCTTTTTGGTTATTTTCATTAGTTTGTTTTAGTTTTTAGATTCCACATATAAGTAACATTATATGGTATTTGTCTTTCTCTGTATGACTAAGTCCATCCACGTTGTTGCAGATGGCAAAATTTCATTCTTTTTTATGGCTGAGTGGTGCTCCATTGTGTGTGTATATCTATATCTATATATATCTATATATAGATATATATTTTCTTTATCTATTCCTCTGTTTATGGCCAAATAAGCTGCTTACCTATCTTGGCTATTGTAACAATGGTTTATTTTTATTCATGATGTTTAGAAAAATTTTGATGTTCAGTTGTTCCTTGGCTTAATTTCTAATATTTTTCTCTCATTTTCAGTAATTAACTGCACTGCTTCTCAATTCACATGTGTTAGTAATGGTCAGTGTATTAGCAAGACATATCGTTGTGATGGTGTTTTTGACTGTGATGACCACTCTGATGAGACAGATTGTCGTAAGTACCATATACCTAGCATGTTTCAGGTGATGGGGTCATTTCTTATTTATCAGGATTGCTCTTCCCACAGATTTTCTCTTAGATAAGCTAGAGGGAAGGCAGCCTAATTAACAAAACATTGTCTAAGGACCACAGTATTGATTGTATAGGAAAATCAAATCAATATCACCAAATAGGGATAAATTGTGAATCAAGTAGTTATAAATGGGCACTTTCAAATTGTCTTTTGAGTAGGTTAAATATTTGTCAGGTATTTTGCTTTTCAGTGTTACCTGCGGCATTCAAAATTAGTGGGTTTCAATGAGGTTTGCCATATATAAAGATATTTTAATGGTTTCTTTTAAGTCTCAATAGGGAGGTCACATCAAGCAAATCATTTGTTTAGTATCTGCTAACATGTTTCTGTGGTCTTTGTTCTGGGAGTCTGATAGAAAGTAAGAAACAAAGCAAGGCAGATAGTTATAAGGGCTTTGTAGAAATGATACAGATAAAATTCATTGAAGGTTCCGAGAAAAGAAATTTTTTGAGGGTTCAAGGAGGACTTCATGGACTATAAATCTGATGGACCTATGAACTTCACAGGCTGTAGACCTAATAATGGAAAGGATTTGTTATTGCCATTTTTATATTAAACAAGGTGAGGTAGTCATTTGTTTGAATGTTGGTGTTTTGGATCATAAAAAGTAGGTTTCTATCAATTCTCCTCCCTAATCAGAAAAGAGGGTTTTCCTGATGGCTCAGTGGTACAGAATCCACCTGCCAATGCAGGAGATGAGGGTTTGATCCCTGGGTCCAGAAGATCCCTGGAGAAGAAAGGGCAGCCCACTCCACTATTATTGCGTAGAGAATCCTGTGGACCGTGGAGCCTGGTGGGCTATAGTCCCTGGGGTCACAAAGAGTCGGACATGACTGAGCTACTATAACAACAACAATCAGAAAAGGATGGTTTAAATCTATGGATAAAAGAAAATATAAATTATAAGTGTGTACAACACCCAGAAATTCTTAATCACCAAAGTTTCTGTTTCACATTGAAAACATAGAATTCTTCTCTGGTGGTCTGAGGTTAAAGTGCCATTGCCTCTGGCTTTCTATTACCTTACAAGGTCCCTGGGAGAGAGTTTGGGTTTACTCCTGTGAAATAGGCAAGTAATCTATAAGAACTGCTTGGTGAATAGCGGAAAGTTTGCAAAGAATGGAAGATTTACAGTCATCTTGGCTTCATCATCATCAGTTCAGTCACTCAGTCATGTCCAATTCTTTGCGACCCCATGAACCGCAGCATGCCAGGCCTCCCTGTCCATCATCAACTCCTGGCTGCTGCTGCTGCTAAGTTGCTTCAGTTGTGTCCGACTCTGTGCGACCCCATAGATGGCAGCCCACCAGGCTCTCCCGTCCCTGGGATTCTCAGGCAAGAACACTGGAGTGGGTTGCCATTTCCTTCTCCAATGCATGAAAGTGAAAAGTGAAAGTGAAGTCGCTCAGTCGTGTCTGACTTTTTGCGACCCCATGGACTGTAGCCTACCAGGCTCCTCCGTCCATGGGATTTTCCAGGCAAGAGTACTGGAGTGGGTTGCCATTTCCTTCTCCAATTTGCATGTTACTCCAGGTATTTCTTGACTTCGTACTTGGCTTCATTTAGTATAATTCATTTGAGGGAAAGTGATAACATCCAAATATATGAAATACATGAATTCCATGTCACCATAGCTGTTTAACCTCTATTAAATTCTCTGATGATTATTTATTATTTAATCCAAAGTTAGAAACACAGGAAATATAATTTTCTTTTGACTCAGGGACTTCTATCCATTGTACATCCGTTTCTTTGTTATCAGATCCATTAATCAGATCAGACAGAGAAGACAATCATTTTACATGTTAATATTACATCTAAAATTAATATTTGTCATAATCATTATTAGAAACTCACCATTGATCCAAAATGATTTCTTCTGAACCTAGGAGTTATATAAAAGGGATTATGGATCACATTTACAAACGCATTTTCCCCATGCTGTTCTCTTAGCAACCAGGCCTCCTGGTATGTGCCACCAAGATGAATTCCAGTGCCAAGAAGATGGGATCTGCATTCCGAAGACCTGGGAGTGTGATGGGCATGAGGACTGCCTCCAGGGATCTGATGAGCACAATGGCTGTCCCCCCAAAACCTGCCATCCTTCTCATTTCGTCTGTCAGAATGGAAACTGCATCTATAGAAATTGGCTCTGTGATGGGGACAATGATTGCGGAGACATGAGCGATGAGAAGGACTGCCCTACTCAGCCTTTTCAGTGTCCCAGTTGGCAGTGGCAATGCCCCGGCCATAGCATCTGTGTGAATCTGAGTGCAGTGTGTGATGGTGTCTCTGACTGCCCTGGTGGGACAGATGAGTCCCCACTTTGCAGTAAGTCTCCTGACCACAGTTTACTGGCCATGAACTCATCCTGAGCAGGGGCCAGCTGCGTGTCGTCATTGTCACAATCACCATGTAGTTGTTGAGGAAGGAATCTCAGTTCTCTGAATTTCAACCTGTGTAGGGATAGCCCTCATGGAATTCAAATAAATCATCACTGGGTAGTATTTATCATTTAATCCTTTGCACCCGGTTCTGTGTTTTTACTTCATTAGATCATCAAATTAAATTTGGTTCTGTTGGATAATGCGCTCATAAGTTTTTCTAACTTTCATATTTCCTAATTTCAATCAGAACTTGCCACAAAATGAATAAAGTCCAGGGAATTTGTGTTTGCTGTGATTAAAATCCTGTGATTGGCATATCATCCTAATTACTGTCCTTTCTTTCTTTGCTCTTTAATCGATGCTCACTCTCAGATGAACCCTAGCCAGGTATGACTGCAAAGTATTTTAGGTTCTTATGATTTTATTTGCATTGCATTTGTGCTGAAAATGTCCTAATCATTTAGACTTACTTCCCCTTCTGGTACATGTTTCATACCATGACTCTTATAAATAAGAATACACATGGAAATAGAGGATATTTGCATCTACAGGCAGATAACTATCTTGGGTGCCTCGGGCATAGTCATTTTAGCCCTGAAAGTAAGGATGATCGTATGTTAGTTTCTCTATGCCCTCTAGTCTTTCAGTTCTCCTTCCCCTTTGTAAACCTTTTAGCTCTGTTCTTCAGTGTCAAAGTCTTATCTTCCATATCTGTGTAGGTATAAGAATGAAAGAAAACAAATGGAAAGTAATTTAGGTCTCTTTGCAAGCTTTACCAATGACAGTTATGTTTCTTTATGTTTAGTTTGTATTTCCTCCACGTTTCTTTCATTGCACTAAATGGAGTTATATTAGAAGGTTGTAGTGAAGAAAGTGGTCCAAGTCCAGTGGATGTGAAAGGTGGTAAATCCTTAGGCAAGTCAGAGCACTGGACAGCCTATGGACCTCATCCATGTGGATTCTGCTCATAGCTCAGACTTGGGTATTGTGTTGAGGGTGACGTGAGACTGTATGACATGTAATGTAACAGAGTGAACCAAAGAAGCAAAGATTGCTGACTTTTCCCCTTCGTGATTTCTTTTTCTTTATTCTAGACCAGAATAGCTGCTCAGATTCCAATGGTGGTTGTACTCACCAGTGTATTCAAGGGCCTTATGGGGCCCAATGCCAGTGTCCATTGGGATATCTGCTTGGCAATGACTCTAAGACCTGCGAAGACATAGATGAATGTCGTACTCCAGGCTTTTGTAGCCAGTACTGTTACAACATGAGAGGTTCTTTCCGGTGCTGGTGTGATTCAGAATACACGCTAGATGCTGATCGGAGGACTTGTAAAGCTACAGGTAATGAAAGTGAGCTAACTCCAGCTAGTTTAACAGGCATACTCCACACACCATCTTCGTATAATGCCTGATGAATTAAATTCAACCAGTATTAATTCTGGGCTTCCCAGAGGGTGCAGTGGTAAAGAATCTGCCTGCCAGTGCAGGTAGATGTAAGAAACGTAGGTTCAATACCTGACTCAGGAAGATCCCCTGGAATTGGAAATGGCAACCCACTCCAGTATTCTTGTCTGGCAAATTCCATGGGCAGAGGAGCCTGGCGGGTTACAGTCCATGGGGTGGCAAAGAGTTGGACACGACTGAACACAGCACACACATAGTATTAATTAAGTTTCTCTGACATGAAAGTGTTTGTACTATGTGTTAGGGTATCGATGTGGCTGCTTTAAATAATAATAATAAATAAATAATACTAAAACCAAAGAGGCAGTTTCTTCTTTTCAGGTAGGAGTCTGGAGGGTAGAGGGTTCGGGGGTAAAAGCTGGTGTGCCTTCCGTCCAGGGATCCAGTGATCTTGCTCCAGAGTTTGCCAGCTCCCAGGAAGTATGAAAGGGGTGAGCAGCTTCCTTTTAAGGATGATCCCTGGAATTTGACACATCATTTGTGTTTGCATTTTATTGATGGAAACTTAGTTATATAGTCTCTCCAAATTGAAATGGAAATGGAGAAACGCCTCTAGCTCTTAGGCCCTGTGCTGTGCTAAAAGTTGGCATAATTTAATACTAAAAAGGAAGAAGAGAGAGGACATGGGAATGATTAGAAATCTCTGCCACAGCTGAATGCGGAGTACAAAATAAGCAAGTACAAAAGTAACTATAGAAACAGGAAGAATGCAAGAATAGTTCACTCCAGGTTGATAGATAAACACTGAAGTGTAATTCAAGGATGAAAGACATTTTGAAAGCTTACTTTCGGTACTTGTGAAAATCAGCTATTAAGGTAACATCATTCTTATAGGAGTTTTTGTTTGTTTTTCCCCATTACTCTAGTTTGGAATGGCATCTTCTTTCTGTTATCAAAGGTATTACATCAAATATTGTTGTTTCTCCCATAATCATTGACACTTTGTATTTTCTTCCTGGACAGAATCTGAAACTCTGTTACTGGTGGCGAGTCAGAGCCAGCTTGTTGCTGGCAATATGACCCAGAATGGGTACTTTGTCTACCCAGTTATCCAACATGGTTCTCACATTGTGGCTGTTGATTTTGATTCAGTCAGTGGTCGTATCTTTTGGTCTGATGGAACTCAGGGTAAAATCTGGAGTGCGTTTCAAAATGGAACAGATAAAAAACTAGTAAGTACATAAGTACATATCTACTGGCCTTTGATCTGACTAGTTCCCCAGTCTCAGGTCTGTTTGCTGTTAATCACCAGTGAGAGAAGGTCCTACCCTATCTTAAGTGGTTCTCATGTCTCCCTCTGGGCCATCCATACTTAAAAGCCCTGGATGTTCCTAACTCCTATCTAATGGGATCTGAAGGGAGAGACTTGAATCTGAATACCAGGTTATACGATACAGAGACCTCATTGCATCTTGGAAGTCCCTTCTGCATTTTTTTTTTTCCTAGTGGATAAAAAACGAGACACAGGGGAGGTTGCTTTTCTTTCTTTTGTCTTTTAAAATATTTTTAAAATTTATTATTTCTTTTCTATCTGGTTTATTATATAGGATAGTGAATATAGTTCCCTGTGCTATACAATAGGACCTTGTAGTTGAAGTTGCTTTTCTTAGCTTTAATTCAGTTATGTTTCTTGATCAGTATCCCAGAGTTTCAATTTCTTCATCCTTGGTGGTTATGTTTCCCCTGCCCCTTAGAACTTTATTTTGTAATTGTTGGCTCTCAATCAATAAAAGCATTACTTTTGCCATGAGAACACTGTAAAGTTTCATAGGGTGGCCAACTTAGCAAATGGATACAGTTTTTATTTAACTGAAAAAATTCTGAAATCAAAACTCCACACTAATCCAACAATAGAGTATTCAATTCTATACAATCTTGTAGATTTTCCCTAGAAAACCCTACTGTTTATACATGGGAAGACCACATTTTCTAGTCCTTACATGAGAGCATAGGACAAGTTAGATGATACCTTAGTCTCAATTTTCATTTTATTTCTATGTTTGGATTATTTCTTGAGAGTTCACTTATTATTCACTTTCATCTTTAGATACTTGACAGTGGTGTCAGCATGACTGGAAGTATTGCAGTAGATTGGATAGGACGCAATCTTTACTGGACAGACATTTCCCTGCGAACAATTGACGTCGCGAAACTGGATGGGAGCCATAAGACTGTGCTGATTAGTGAAAACATAACAAATCTAGGGGGACTAGCAGTAGATCCCAGAGCTACGTAAGACATTTTTTTTTCCTTAAATATCATGTTGCCTTAACATTGTATGAGAAGAAATAACAGTAACGTGATGTGGCTAATACTCATATCACAATATTTTAAATGATCCCTTGTTTAGACATCTCTATATAAATGTTAGCCATACAGCTAGTTGTTGCTGTCTTCCTTTATCCGAATAGTCCTCTTCATAAAGTACACAAGAGCAATTAATTGTTCACTTAAAGATCATGTTACTTTTTAGCTTTCAAGTATATGATGAAGTCTCTAACAAATGCATGCAGTAAAACACTTCATATTTATACTGCAAAAAGCCAGATTTTCTTGCTTTAGTTTCATATTGTTTATTACAACTTCCTTTTAGGTCATGTAAGGAGATTTTTTTCCTCCTGGCCCTAAAGGAAAGAAGAAATTCTCTCATGCTTAGAAATCTTTGAGGGCTTCTTTCCTTGAATTTCCTTAGATTGTCTTCTTTTTTTTTTTTTTAATTTTATTTTATTTAACTTTACAATATTGTATTGGTTTTGCCATATATCAAAATGAATCTGCCACAGGTATACATGTGTTCCCCATCCTGAACCCTCCTCCCTCCTCCCTCCCCATACCATCCCTCTGGGTCGTCCCAGTGCACCAGCCCCAAGCATCCAGTATCGTGCATTAGATTGTCTTCTGCAGGAAGATGAGTTAGGCAAATTATGTTCAATGCAGTGCAGATGTGCTAGATATTATAAAGTATTACACAGTAGTGAAATTTATGATGAATCTGATGATGAATAAAGACTTTCTTAAAAATGACAGGGTAGATAAACAAGGACAGATGGACTTTTCTAGATCAACTGTATATGGATTGTACAGAAGCACAAATCAGCATTGAGACATTTCAGTGTGTCACACTGTACTGCTTGTTTTATGAACGTTATAAAAACACCCAGATGGCTTGTGATTGCATTATGATTGCAGTTTTGCTTTTTGACATAGTAAGCTCTTGCATATATTCTGAACTGGAGATGTGTTATTTTAAGCAGAGCATAAACATGATATTCTATTATTTAAAATGACAGTTATTTTCCATGTAGAAATGTGTCCTGTCCAACTGGTAAGTCGTTTCTTTCCACAGTGACCGTGTGATGTTCTGGTCTGACTGGGGCAGTCACCCTCGCATTGAGCGAGCTAGCATGGATGGCAGTCAGCGCACCATCATTGTGCAGGAGAAGATCTACTGGCCCAATGGATTAGCTCTTGACTACCCCAACAGGCTACTCTATTTCATGGATGGCTATCTTGATTACCTAGACTTCTGTCACTACGATGGAAGCAATCGGAGGCAGGTGATAGCCAGTGATTTGGTAAGTTGGTAGCAAAGAAAGGAAATTAAAGTAAGATCATGGTTTAGTAGGAAGCATATGGAGTAAAAGAAAAGTAAGAAATTCACTTCTGTGTCGTAGACATCCAGAAAATATCAACAGGAAGGAGGGCCGGTCCATCTTTTTTCACAGAAAATCATTATTCCTGTTCATGGTCCAGGAAGGATTAATAGCTTGCGTGATTTAGTTGATCTGTCATTTAGCTGATGCCAATCTGTTGTTTCCTCATAAATAATGATTTAATTATATGTAAATTCCTCAATGAAATCATAGTTTGTTGCATATTTTGTATTTTTATTCAGGAAATCCTGGTGAAATTTATTTTCACAAGTTAAATGGGAAAATGAAGAAAAAGTATATTTTACTAAAGAGCTTTTGAAGCCTTCAGAGTAAAGATGAAGGCTAAATGACACAGGTCCATGAAAGTATTTTTAATTTGTCAGTGGGATGTAGGTCAAGAAGTATGTTTTTTTCTGTCTCTTGAGAAAGGATTTTGCTATGTCTTTGTTAAGTTAAATGCTAAAGGAAACCATCTTCTTGGGTAGGTATCCCTTCCTACTTTGTTCATCTTAGTTTTTATTTCTAGGTCTCATTGTTCTCTTCTGCTTCACAGATTCTGCGCCATCCTTACTCCATAAGTCTTTTTGAAGATACTGTGTACTGGAGCGATCGTGCTACTCATGAGGTTATGAAAGCCAATAAGTGGCATGGGGGGAACCAGTCAGTGGTGATGACTCTTCACCAGCCTCTTGGCATTGTTGTGGTTCATCCTGCAAAACAGCCAGTTTGTACGTGATAGGCATATCTTTTCTGGGTCTAGCTTGGAAAACATTGATTCTGGGAATGTAAAATGTATAATTTTGCAGACCTATTTGTTTGGACAGTGTATTTCCATGATTTCTATTTATCATGGAAAACACAAATCTTTTATGTGTTTACATACTCAAAGTCTCCCTGGTTTTTTTCTCTCACTTACTCTTGCCACACGGGGCTTCCCTGGACTTCCTTTCGGTACAGAAGCATATCCAGCTTCTTCCCATCTCTGAACGTCTGCCCTGGGATGCTCCTTGCCCAGATCTCTGTCTGAGGTGCTCCTTCTGTTACTCTCAGATGGTCCTTTGTGACTTCATTCTCTCAGATGGCTCTTGACCATCCTATCGAAAACGGCTCTCTCTTTCATAATTCTTTTGTTCTTTGTTCTCACATTCTAAAGTCACACGGTTTATGAGTTTAGTTCTGGTTGCCTTTGTTACAATAACGGCCTCATATTTACAGTATTCCCAGTCTCCTGCATTGGCAGTTGGGTTCTTTACCACTAGCACCACCTTGAAAGCCTGTTTGGCTTTACTAGTTTTTGAGTGAACAAATGGATTACTGCATCTAACAAAGTGTATGTAATGAAAATATATAAGATCTAGAGAATATCCTATCAGCACAGGATACACACCAAGTCTCTTTACTTCAAGGAGTAGAAACACAACAGAAAGATGTCACCAATAAAAAAAAGAAAGATTATTACCTAACCAGAACTTTCACAACAGTAGATAAGGTCACATAGAGAACACAACCTGGTTTCATTTAATGTAAAAAGATCTTTTTGGGGTCAGCCAAGGAGACACATCTTATGTAGCATCAAATTTCTACTTCTAAGCTCTGGATTACTCAGGGACTGTTTGTTCATACTCCATTTATAGACTGGATTGGTCTGTGACCTTGAGTAAGTCATTCTTCCCACTTATGCCTCTTATGAACCTTATGTTGAAAGATGATGTTAGGGAAGGGTGAAGTAGTTAAGGGCAAAAACCGAACTAGCCAAGGTAACTAAAATATTTGTGTGTCCAAATATCAGAGACTTCTGGGATTACAATTTTTTAATCAAGATGTAATTGATAAATGACATTGCATTTGTTTTAGGTGTGCAACATAATGATTGGATATTTATATATATTGTGAAACGATCAATGTGAGATTAGTGAACATCCATCACCACATATTTTTCTGTGATTAGAACTTTTAGGATCAACTCTTTAGTCTTCATGCTGTACATTACATCCACAAGACTTCTTTATGTTGTAACTGGAAGTTTCCACCTTTTGACCACCTTCACACTTTTTGCTACCTTGCGTTCCCTGCGTCTGGCAAGCACCAATCTGTTTTTTATTTTTTGATTTAGATTTCATATGAAAGTGATATCATTATACCCTTCAGGTCTGTCTATGTTGTTGCAAATGGAGTATTTTCTTCTTTTTTGGTGGCTGATTAATATTTGATTATATGCATTCTGTTCACTTTAATGTGGGCAGTTTTCCATTCACCCTGTTTTCTTCTCTTTGTATTACAGCCTCAAATCCGTGCAGCTATACCCGATGCAGCCATCTGTGCCTGCTTTCCTCAAAGAGCCTTTACTCCTGTGCTTGTCCTTCTGGGTGGACTCTTGCTCGTGATTCTGTGACTTGCGTGAGAGGTAGAGTATGTCCTTTAAGTACGCTCTGAAGGTGGAACTTGACATCGAACTCTAAAGCACTTGGTGATGGCGAGTGTGTGTGATGTTTCCTCTGATCAGCAGATATCTGTGGGGTGTGTGCCGTATGGGGTGAGTTAATTGAGCACCATAAACAAAAACTGATTTACAATCAACCATATACAGAAACTCCATTACAAATGAGTTGTAATTGAAATATAGTTTCTATATATGGAGCCAATATTATGTGTGCCTGTGGTTCAGCATTTTTTAACCTCACATTTTTTCTTACCTGGTTATAGGCAGTCAAGCTGTGATAATGGGAAGTTCCAAATTCTGCATTTAGAAATAAAAATTATGTATATTTGTGGATAGTTTCATTTTTAGGTTACTTATCTCATTTTTAAAAATATTTATTTTTATTTATTTGTTTGGCTGTACTGGGTCTAGTTGTGGCACGTGGGATTTTTTAGTTGTGAACTCTGCAGCATGTGAACTCATAGTTGCATGGCATGTGGGATCTAGTTTCCTGACCTGGGATCAGACCTGGACTCCTGCATTGAGCATGTGGAGTCTTAACCTTGGACCACAAGGAAAGTGCTTCCTATTTCATTTTTTATTCTCATAACCAGTAGTAAATAAAGAGTGTTACAGTATGGGTGTTCTGACTCCAGTTTCAGTCCCTTTATTATTTACTATTTTATGGTGCTCTAAAAATGAAACTTTTCTTTGTATGAAATACTTTGAGTGATTATTTCAGCAATTTATTCTTCATCTCATCCTAGATATCTTCCTGGGTTGATTGAAGAGTATGTGAGTATTATACTAAGTACTTTAGGGATCAAGAAAGGAAGGATAAGATAGAGTCAATCCACAAAGGGAATTTCTAAGAAATCATTTGCCTTTGCTTAAAAATCTAAAGAGGTAGTATAAGCAAGTTTCTTTCATTACTCAGTGAAAAGGAGTAAACATATTTTCATCCTGATAAAAATGGCTGTGGACAAGTTAAAAGTAAATGTTTAATGGTGAAAAATTCCTAAATTAAGAGAAAAGTAGTCTTAATTCTAGAGGAAAATTTAGTTTTCAAAAGGAAAATATATTCCTGAATCCAGGAAATTTATGGCATTTACAGGTTATACAGATGCAGGGTTACTGAACATTGAATTCCATCAGCATGTAATATTTTGCAGTGATACTTTTGTGATGAAAGATTTTAATTATTGGTAATGCTTACAAAGGGATTGGCATTTGCAGTGTTTCTTCAGAGATTTATTATGAACCTAATCCTTGTTGACATTGTTTAATTTACTGTGTCCTCAGAGTCTTTCAGCAGAAGATTAAACGGGGCTATAGACATTCTTTGTACAAAACATTCTTTCACCACACAAAGATTGTTGAACTGTGCGTTGGGGATTGGTGTCATCTACGTTTCTATCTGATAGTGATTGATAAGTGTCAACCCTAAAAAAATACCTTTTTTTATTTCACAAATAATTCCACTAGTGGTTTCCCATGGACTGATTTTTACTGAGGTGGAACTTTTTCAACATTTTCCAACAGGCTTCTGAGCATCGGTTGGGTTACTGAGTCCTAATATATGTGAACTAAAAAAAAAAAAAATTGCTTTTTTTCAACAAGAAGCTTAGAAGACAACATTCATAGATGAAAACAGTTTATTTAAATATTTGATCACCTTTAAAATTTTGTCTGTACAGTGTCTAGAATATCTTTGAAAGTTCTTGTATAAGATTAGGTGAAAAAGCACAGATTGTTTAATATTGGCTATGTATTCATAAAAGCATGCATTAAAAAAATCTGGAGGACAGGATACACAAATGTCAATAGTGCTTACTGTTGGGAAGGCAGATTAGGGAGTATTTCTATTTTTTCCTAATTTTATGTTATAAAATTTTAATGGGAGAGCTTTCTCTGTATGAAATAGTTTTTTTCTTGTTTATCAAATATGTTCTTCAAGTGCCAAAAAGCCCCCCAAACTCAAACCATCTTCCCAGCACCCCCTAATATTAAGAGCTGCACATCCAAAATAGGGTTGTATAAGGTCTGACTCTGGGAGGAGCTATGCTTGGGAGTCATAAATGCCACCTCTTAATGACAACATAAATTTTTCATTCACGACTGTTGTCTTTTCACTTCTTTGCTCTGCTAACACTAATCTTAATTCTTAATAAGATAATGACATGAAAAATAAAAATGAAGAAATTTTCATTTCTCCTGATCTCCTTTCCAGCCAACCCTAGATGCTGCTGTGCCTACTCTTTCATGGCCATGGTCCATATTCTTTGTCTGGCCCCCCAGATTCTCAGTTCCTTGAGGATAAACCTGATCCCTTCGTATATGCCCATGGCACACAGCATCACTCAGTGAATGTTGAATGGATGACAAACCTTTCAATATCATTTTTTATTTTCCATTCATGTATTTTTCACATGTTTATGCCTTTACTGATGTGTAGAGTTATAAAATTAGTCCTTTTTTCTTTGCCACAGAGCACTTTTCATGCACCTTCCTATGCCACCTGCTGTTTTGGTGGTCACTTCTGCCAGTGCAGCGTTAAATGATACCCCACCTCTAATCTATGGCCCGCAAATGTTCATTGGTTGTAAACCCTCTCAAATGCAGTGAACAGATGGAGGTCCTGAGACCTATCCCTAGGGAGGAGAATTGGCTGAAGGAGTAGCACTGGAGGAAGAGCTTATTAGAGGAGGAGTCCGGGAGGCCCATGTTTGATGGATAAGAGATGAAGATTTTTCAGCCTTAAACAGTGCTTTAGTTAACAATTCTTCCAATTAAGCAAAAGAAAAATTACCCTAAAAAAGAGCAGAATCAGATTTTGAGTAAGTAAAAATTCCCCTGTGAAATTGAGAAATATTTCTTATTTCTCTGAACCAATGAGCATTTATAATATATAATTAATTAATCATTAAATATGATCTCAGAATAATTTCAGGGTACATTTGAAACTCATAATTTTTAATTTCTGTATTTAAATCAAATGAATTCAGGAGTGATTTGATATTCAATAAATAGTACCCAGCATGTACTTTTTGCAGAATAGTGATTAAGAACATAGGTTTTAGAGTCCAAGTGACCTTGGTTATTTTGCAACAACAACAAAAGGCTTTAAGGAGAGAAATTCAATGAACAAGTATTTGTTTGCTGCATATTGTGTAGCATGTATTCTCAATAAATGGGGATGGCTATTTTGATTTATTGCAGTTGTTCAGAAAAGAGGAAAAGCAGCTGAGCGAGGCAAGGTTTGGGAGTTAATCTCATTGCATTGTTTCCTGCAAGAGTTGCATAGCTGTGGGAGGCTCCTTGGCCTCAGTTGCTTTTGAAAACAGCATTGCTGGTTGCTGTGAAAGACTACATGCTATACATTGTAGTACTTTTCAAGAAGAGTTGCAAATTTCAAATCTGTACTAGGTAATCAATTGAGTCAATTCATTTCTCAGTAATGGAAATGCCAGGAACAAGGAAAAGCTAATCGAATGTAAAAGAAAGTAAAGAAAAAATTGTCAAAATAATCCTGCTGAAGATGCAAAGCTTCCGGAATAATCAAAATAATGCAAACACCATTTTTAGCCCATGAAGATTATGCAATAATTAATCATTTTATACTTTGTCTTAATAGGTGATATATCTTACATGTCTTAATAACACAAACTCACATTTCAAAGTTTTCCTTTTCTCGCAGAGGAATGATAATAAAACCCCACTCATGAACTTTATTAGTTTTTTCATAATGCGCCTATAGTCTGGAGAAGATGATCTCTGAAAAAGGACCTCATTATCTATTAAAGAGCCTACATAAAGTGATAGTTTAAATAAGATATTATGAAGATGTTTAAATTGCAATATATAGATACTTTTGAGAACTTCAGAAGACACTCTACATATTTACTTATCTGTCCATCCATTTATTCATGTATGGGGTCAATCAGTTAGCAAATATTTATTAGACAACTATTCCAAGCTCTGGGGACATAATAGTGAGTAAATTGGACGGGGTCACTGCCCTTTGGGAGTTAGAATCTAATGCAGAAGATAGACATTAGTCAAATAACAGTTGGTGCAATTATAAATTAGATTTACTTAGTAATTAGACCCTTTCATAAACACTAGGCAACACTTTGTGGTGTTATTTTCTAAAAATACTTAAAACTAATGAACTGCCATTCACCAAGAAGAGACTACAAATTTTCTTTTGCCCCAAAATGTGAAAATCCAACTCTCTCTTGCCTGAGTCATTCTGCATCTAGAAATGGGAGAACTTCTTGTCTGTGACTATCCAAACATGGATTAGCAGTGTGAGTAAGGAATTAATGAAGTGTAAGGTAAATGCTGATCTACCTTGGGTGATTCCAGAAGTCTCGTATGTGAAATTGGTGGTCTGGTGACCCAACAACCCACTGAAACCCAATGGAAAACCCTGAATTTTCTGGTGAAATATCTATCATGCATTATAATTATTGCCATGTTCCTTCAGTGGCATTTTATCCTATCAGATGGTAATAATCCTTTGCCTTCTGTTAGTCTAAATATCTGGGATATAATTTTGAGTGATATTCTGTTATTTTCACAGATGATCAAGCATTCCTAATAGTTGTAAGAAACAGTATAATTTTTGGAATTTCCCTTAATCCTGACGTGAAGACCTTTGATGGGATGGTGCCCATATCAGGGATACGCAATGGTTATGATGTTGCAGTTGATTATTCAGAGCAGTTCATCTATTGGCTTGAAAATCCAGTAAGTTTCGAATAACATTCCAAGTATGTAGCTTGTTCTTGAAGAGCCTACCTTCACGGAGGCCTTCTTACATTTTTGCTTGCGGGGGTCGGGGTGGGAATGACCCAGACAGAAATTAGTTCAACGCTAAGCCTTTTTTAATTCAGTGAGGGATGTCAATGGGAAGTTGGCCTGGAGCAAAGACCCAATAATAAACACGTTTAAGCCCTTGGGTGCATTTATTCATTCATCAAGTATTAAGTGACTACTACTTTCCTGCAGTGAACTGGCTGCTTCCAACTGCAGAGTACATGCCAAGAGGAAGCAGTAACCAAGTTTGCTCTTGAGCTTTAATCTAGTGGAAGATATTAGACTAACATAAGAATGATCTTCAGTTAAGACCAAAGGCAATAATTCCCTAAGGGAATTTCAGGAAAACATCTGATGTGGCTGCTGTGGCCTTCACTCAGAATCTTTGTCTTTAGGAGAAAAGAGAACATTCCTCCAACTTCCTTCCCACTGGGACTCTTTCTTTACCTATTAGGGAAGAAACCTGTGAGAATGGGGAAGGGGCAGGGAGAACATGAATGATTCAGTGCTGCTGGCATTGGTGTTTTACCTAGTGAGCCCACCCAGTGGCCCTGGCATTTTGCATTTCTTCCATGCATGAAGTATCTTAAAGCAACTGCAGTGAAGAAGCTGTGGCCTTGAAACAGCTCACCACTCCTCGTCTTTCTCACTAGGGTGAAATTCACAGAGTGAAGACAGACGGAACCAACAGGACAGTGTTTGCTCCTCTGTCAAGTTTGGGGGCTTCTGCGAGCCTGGCCTTAGACTGGCTATCAAGAAACCTTTATTTTACTGATCACGTGACTCGATCAATTAAGGTACTAAGTCCATAAAACTGTTGATACAAACACTGGTTTCTGATTCATGTAAAATTTCAGGAAATGCTGTCATATGGAGGAAGGAAAAAGGGATATTAGTATTAGTTCTCTGAAGACAAGGAGAAACCTAAAAATTGAAACTTTCTACTGTGCTATTTTGTCTCCACCTGAGTATCAATGGCAGCCTGTTAATAATTTAATAAATAAGAATTTATTAAAATATATACAAAGATAAATAAAAATTATGTAATGAATTCAGTGTAAAGGGAAGCTTATAGTAGGCAAGGCCCATTTCCATCATCTTTCCCCATCAAGTATCCAATGCTATTTCAGTTCTAAACCAAATTTTTAGATTACCATTGTTCTAAGATGGAAATCTATGACTCTAACAGTGAAACAGAAAGTAGAAACTTGATTCTGATTCCTTTGATGCTTTCCTTTGTGAGATAAGTGTTCTTTTCACTCTTAATTCCCAGAAGAAACTCTATAGGGGCACAGGTATGAAATCACATGAAGTAACTCAGAGGTAACTTGACTAGTGTTGGTTTACTCCAGTCTGGGATAAGGTTAAGACATGGGAGGGATTATTAATTCAGAGTGAGAATGAGAAGTCCTAATGCAAAGGGGCAGTCTTGGGAATGTGGCTGTAGGGTGACAGTCCACTGCTCTGGATGAAGCATCAGTTAGTACGTCGGTTCTCTTTGGGACATTCAGAAAGATTGATGTTAACGATGAGGAAGGTGCACAGTAGCCTTCCTCAGAAGCCTCCACGGTAGCCATCCAAACCCTACAACATTGCTGAGGGCCAAAAAGAGCAGTAAACGGTCACGGGGACAGGGATATTCACAGTATGTACTCAGTATCCTAATCTCAAGCCAAGTAGAATCACAGCTCCTAACATGAAGGGAAACTTGGAGGCTCATCTGGTTCATGCTCTTCATTTGGTAAGACTGTGAAGCCCACAGAAGTCAGCTTCACTACCCTGATTCCAGGAGGTGGGGTGGGAAGGGGTGGGTGGTCTAACTTTGCCTTGTTATAAACCACAAGTGCAGCAGTCCATCCTGCTTCAACCCCCTTGTTCAGTGACAGAAGGTATTTTGCACAACTTCAACTAAAAATATCACCGGCCCAAGACAAGGCAATATTTACTGCCCAAGACCTTTAGTACCAAACTCACATCCTCTAGAGGCCACTCAGTACAAAACTGTCTTCTTTCCAAATGGCAATTAATCTGCTCCTGTTTTGTAAAGGGGGTCTTCTCTTGTGGACTGATAGTCTTTCAAGAGCAGGGCGCTTGTCTCCTTCATCGGGGTTAGATAGCACCAGTTGAAGAACTGAGTGTGTGCGTGTGTGTGTGTGCATGTGCGTGTGTGTGTATGGGTGAGGCTACTTTAACCATGGAAACTTAAATTGTGCCCCCAGTGAAGCAAGGTCCAGAGGAAAGAAAGCTTGCTCTGGAGTCCTGGCTTCGAGTCTGGCTTGTTTGCTCAATTGCACATTCATTCAGCAAACACTAGTAAACGCTTTCCATGGATCAGTGCCATCCTGTGTGTGTGTTCAGTCGCTCAGTCATGTCTGATTAAAGATCCCGTACAGTCCCAGGACTGTAGCCTGCCAGGCTCTTCTGTCCATGGAACGTTCTAGTCAAGCATACAGGAGGGGGTTGCCATTTCCTTCTCCAGAGTATCTTCCTGACCCAGGGATTGAACCCTAATCTCCTGCATTGCTGGCAGATTCTTGACTAAGCTACCAGAGTAGGAGTAAGTCATGTTGAATTCCAGCTTTTCCACTAGGGGTAGCTGTGTGCTCATTCACTGAAAGCAATTTTGTAATTGAAATGTGAAACATACAGAAAGGCTGTCTGCCACAGAGCTCCAGCTATTCCAAAAAAACAAGGAGACTTTCTTTTGAACCGAAGACATCCTTAGGAAAAGGAGAGAAATTGTAGCAGAAAGAGGCAAATTGAAAAACTTATTTTAATCCAAATAGGAGAAAAAGCTGCTACACAGGAGAGAGAAAAATAGAAAGAGTGAGGGAGAGAAGGATGTGTGTGTTTGTGTGTGTGTGTGTGTGAAAGAGTGCTGTTGCTGCTGCTGCTGCTAAGTCGCTTCAGTCGTGTCCGACTCTGTGCGACCCCATAGACTGCAGCCCACTAGGCTCCTCTGTCCCTGGGATTCTCCAGGCAAGAACACTGGAGTGGGTTGCCATTTCCTTCTCCAATGCATGAAAGTGAAAAGTGAAAGTGAAGTCGCTCAGTCGTGCCCAACTCTTAGCGACCCCATGGACTGCAGCCCACCAGGCTCCTCCATCCATGGGATTTTCCAGGCAAGAGTACTGGAGTGGGGTGCCATCGCCTTCTCCATGTGAAAGAGTGAGGGAGGGAGAAAGATGTATATAGATAGAAAGGCAAAGATGGAAACAAGCATAAATAATCAGTTTGTATTGAAATACGATTTTATAGAAAAGGCTTTGTGCAAATCAAGAGGCGTTTTCTTATTTCTTACGAGTGTTTCTCACCTCAGACTGTCTCAAGTGCATACTAAAATGGCCTGTTTCTATAAGAAACTGCTTCTGGTCCAGTAACGCGTATCTCTCAGTGGTGTTTCACAGTGGTATAACCCTGTAGTTATAACAGTTCAAGCAAGATTGCTTAAAAACATAACAATAGGAAGCCCACAAATCCTCTCTAGGCTTCTTCTTTATTACCTTATGTGGGCATGATAGTGGCATCCATCTCATGAAGTCACTGTGAGGATTAAATCCGATAGTGCTTAATTTAATGCCTGCTGTATAGTGGGTTCCCATAAACAGGTCGATAAAACACACTGACTGTAGTCGTGCCGGGTGCTGGGCAAAGCACTTTGCATGAATTGTCCCATGTTGCTGGGACCTTTATGCAGAAGGGACCATTATCTTCACACTTGACTAACACAGTTCAGAGAGGTGAACTTACTTGCTTCAGGTGCTGTAGTCAGTCATGTAGGATCTGGCAGGGCTGGCATTGGCACACAGGCCGTTAACGTGGCACAGAACTCACTCAAGTGAATTAGATGGTTTGCTCAACTGTGTTTGCAGTGATGGACCACTGGGTGCTCCGGTCCAGTCATCGGGGCACAGGAGACCTGTGGGGTTCCCTTTGGATGGTTCTCATCTTTTTCTGTGGAGAAGGCAATGGTACCCCACTCCAGTACTCTTGCCTGGAGAGTCCCATGGACGGAGGAGCCTGGTGGGCTGCAGTCCATGAGGTCGCTAAGAGTCGGACACGACTGAGCGACTTCACTTTTAGTTTTCACTTTTCATGCATTGGAGAAGGAAATGGCAACCCACTCCAGTGTTCTTGCCTGGAGAATCCCAGGGACGGCGGAGCCAGGTGGGCTGCCGTCTATGGGGTCGCACAGAGTCGGACATGACTGAAGCGACTTAGCAGCAGCAGCATCTTTTTCTGAAGGCATTTTGTAGTTTCACTCAGGCAGTGATCCATGTAAATAGCTTCTCCTGGATTTTTAGATAAATTGCAAATAGAAATTTGAGAGGTGATGTCATTTTCTTACTCCCATTTTCTATTGAGCTGATTTTTCTCATAGCTCTGAGATGCAATTAGGGATTATCTACCATGCAAACTCTCTCATTCACCCCAATCATAGTTTGAATTTGTTGCATGTTTCAGTTTTCCTTCACCTTAGCTTTCTTACTTTCCTCTTATACAGGTTATGACACTTCAAGGAGATGTCAGTTACAGGAAAACCCTGATTGCCAATGATGGGACGAGTCTTGGAGTTGGTTTGCCAGTTGGCATAACTATCGATCCTATTAATGGGTGAGTGTTCATTCAGAAATAGCATATGTCTTCTATACAGCAGCACTTTGGTTAGTATTATGATCTGATAAAATAGAAGATTTCAAACATAGGATCTCTTCTGATTTCATATGCCAGCATTTGAAAAATATAGATCTCAGGGCTTCTCTGGTAGCTCAGTGGTAAAGAATCCATCTGCCGGTGTGGGAGATGTGGGTTTGACCCCTGATCTGGGAGGATCCCACGTGCCACAGAGCAGCTACACCTGTGTGCCACAATAGAGCCTGTGCCCTAGAGCCAGGGAGCCGCAACTACACAAGCCTGCATGCCCTAGAGCCTGTACTCTGCAACAAGAGAAACCACTGCAATGAGAAGCCTGTATACCACGACTTGAGAGTAGCCCCTGCTCACCCCAACTATAGTAAAGCTCTCGTGCAGCAAAGCCCCAGCACGGCCAAAAAAAAAAGAAAGAAATTATATAAAAAAGAAGGAGAAGGAAACGGCAGTCCACTCCAGTATTCTTGCCTGGGGGATCCCATGGACAGAGGAACCTGGCTGGCTACAGGTCATGGGGTTGCAAGAGTCGGATACGACTTGGTGACTAAACCACCACCACCATATAAAAAAGAAAATATAGATCTCAGTATGAAAGAAATAGCTGTTAAGTTATATGTGATATGTATTTTTCAAATTAGTAGCCCTGAATTTCAAACAGGCAAGAATTTCAGGCATTTTAAAATAGAGTGAACAATTATATATTTTGACTTTGAATGAATGTGGAAAGCTTGAAATAGACCTTGAAGGGTGAGAAGACCACCAGTAGATGGAGGATGGCTTGCAGCTGAGAAGTGGTACTTGAGGCCAAAGAGCAGTGGAGGCCCAGAAGCATGGTGGTACTTAGCATGGTTGTGTAGAGGGCTGGAACCAGAGACTTCGAGTAAGGGACAGTTGACTAGTTGGGAGAGATACAGCAGCTAAAGCCACTTGGGGATGAATCAGGGAGGGGCTTTAATGTCATGCTAAGGAGTTGTACTGTATTTTTTTTTTTTTTTTTGAGAAATAAGGAGCCAGCAGGAAATTTGGAGGAAAGGAATGATAGAACCTAATCTGTATTTTAGAAAGATTAATCAGGATTGGAGTGGCAACAAATCTATCATTCTGTCCAGAAAGATTAATCAGGATTGGAGTGGCAAGAGTCAGGGGAAAAAGAAAATGTTTAGCTAGTGATGAGAGTTCTTAGCTAAGGTTAAGTAGCTTAAATTTTTAGTGAACTCAGAATTTGTAAGAGTTTTGTGACTTTGTCCAGAAAACTTTTGGCAACCTGGAATGGGAGAGGAGAGAGGATAATGACAGGAACTTACGGTGAGCAGTTAGCAAGTTAAGGAGATCATGAGAATAAATAAGAGTACTGTTAAAACAGTTAAAATGGTATGAGGTCCAGGCATAGAGGGCCTGAAGGTTTGAGAGCTCAGACAAATTTTAAGGGCAGAGGATAGGTTCAATGGAAGAAGTAAAATAGGAGAAAGGAAGAGATGGAAGAGTTTGGTTGAATTTCAGAGTTTGAGAACTTAGAGGTAAAGAAGTTTAGAATTGAAGAGTAGGTTCATGGGAAGGGTATATTGGATTGATGGTGAAAGAAAGATGCCAGTAAAGATGATTGGAATTAAGGCTTTGCGGAATCGTAGAAGAGTTTGAGAAGGCTGTCTGGTGAAGCAGGAGGTGAGTTTGAAAGGAATGAAAACTTTGACTCATGTCTAGAAGTTAAGTCCTCAATGGAAATGGAAAGCAACCTTCACATATTTTAATGAAATTGGTAATTCTGTGTGCTGATTAGGATTCATGTGTATACACTGCATTTTCCATCATGAAAATTGGAATAGCTTATCTTGTGGTAATTGATTCGGAAAAGAAATAAAGAAGGCTGAGAAGTGATCAGGGAGGTACTTGAATACTTTTGCATTAGCTCTTTCTTTTCTGGTGTGCTTAGCAGTATGTGAGTCTGGAATTGACTGTTGATACAGGCTTTTTAGTCCATGAACGTCCTGTGTGACCAAGCTAAAGGACTGTCCACCAGTGGAAAATGGTATCCTGTGTCAGATTTCATTTTAAGTGGCCTCTCTCCCAGTAATAACTGGGAAGTATACAGACATTAGAAAACACTAGTTATGGACTCCTCCACGCTATATGTAACAGGATATTGACAATTTCAGACTTCCCCCATTGAATGGTGCGTATCCTGAGGACAAAAAATTTGTTTTTCATTTAAATACATAGTGAAAATGTTTCACTCAATACCTTTATTTTTCATGGTTGTAGGAAACTGTACTGGTCAGACCGAGGAACCAACAGTGGCCTTCCCCCCAAGATTGCCAGCGCTAACATGGATGGCAAATCTCCAAGAACTCTCTTTACTGGGAGCCTTGAAAATGTGGCATTTATCACCCTTGATATTGAGGAGCAGAAACTCTACTGGGCAGTCAGCAGCACGGGAGTGGTATGTGCCCCATTTTAGTCTGTTGGTCTTCGTTGCAGAACTTGGGTAGTTGACATCCATTGCTCTGAGTTGTCTGGCAGTGGTTCTCAAACAATCTCAGCCACTTTTGGGGCTTCCCAGGTGGCACTAGTTAGTTGTAAAGAACCCACCTACCAATAAAGGAGATGTGGAAGAGATGTGGGTTCGATCTCTGGGTTGGGAAGATCTGGAGGCGGGCATGGCGACCCACTCCAGTATTCTTGCCTGGAGAACCCCATGGACAGAGGAGCCTGGTGGGCTACAGTCCATAACATCATGACTGAAGCGACTTAGCATGCGCACACATGCACCAGGGCTTTATTGCCCTTTCTCTCAATAACTTCTTTCCTTGAAGTCCAGTTCTTTACAGAATGTTATTTTTTCCCTTATTCTTTCTTTTTCTTCAAGATAAATTCCATTTCTCATTCCACATTTGTCCTCCAAGAGCCTTTTCTTTTTAAACAGAAAGCTTCTGAACTCAATAGGCAGAACAGATGCCTATTATTTTCTGGTAGTTGTAATGTGTGAGGACTCCCTTTCTTGGTCATTTTAAACTTCAAGATGAAATTCATTATAATCTGCAATAAAAAATAGGAAGTATACAATTTCATTCATTCACAGAAATAACACTTGATCTTTACTACTGTGCTTATGCAGCTGATCTGGAACTAGGCACAAAGAAAGTACTCAGTAATAATTATTGATCAGCTACACTATTGTTTTGGTTGTTGAATGTGTGCTAGTTGCTTCCTTGCTTTAGAGAACAGGAGTGATTTCAGATCTGTTTATGACATAGACGCTCTTCAAAAAGTGGTCCAGTAGATTTGATTTTCAGTTCATGATAGCTTGACGAGGACTCATCTCACTCTTAATATGTGATTATAATGAAGAAATGCAGTGATGTGTGTGAAAGCCCTTTACAGAAGTACTTGCCACATGCTGTGATTTCTGCATACAAGTTAGGATGTCCCAGACCAGACTACCCAGCAGCTCCCACTTCCTGTTTCCACATCTGCTCTGCTCTCCGCAATCTGTGAGCCGGTTGGTGGTGTGACTTCCATCCTTTCTTCTAGGCTAGAACCCTCATATTCCTCCTTCACACTAATAAGCATGTCCTGTTTAATCATCACAAAAATCCCGGCAGTTTGTCCCTGAGCGTCTTCTCTCAGGTCCAGCCTTTTCTGCCACCTGCACCATTCTGAACCACTTCTCTCTAGCTGTCTCGCTAATGAAACTGCTTTCATGATGGAGACATGTGGTCTTCATAAAACTGCAAGGAACCCTGAGCCCTGGCCCGGATAAGTAGCTCCAGATTCCTGAGCCAAGTGTGGGCAGCTCATCTGGTCCCAGTTACTCCCTCAGCAGCTCTCTTCAGAGATTATCTTCCTTGTGCTGCACCCTTCTGGAATTTCTGTTGGTTTCCAGGACATAGCCTGCTCTTGTAACTGCTGGATTCCCTTGTCGAGAGAGGCCAGGGAGTGACACCCATTTGTCTCTCTCGCCAGCAATCAGTTCAGATCCTGACACAGAGGAGGATCAAACCAGCTCTGTCTATATATATTTTTTCTTCCAGAGCAGACTGCTTATCACTTCCTGTTAGGAACTTCATTCTTGAGTTCTTCTCTAGTTCACCAGAGTCATTTTGAGGCTGACTTATTCCTGTGCTGATTTAATAGCGCTGTCTTGCTGCCTTCTGTGAGTGTGTTGAGTACGTTTCCTATCTCCATTGCAGAAATGGTTGGTGACGACGTTAAACCCAGGGCCAGTTAGCATACAGTATCCTTGACCAGAATATCACATGCAGGGATTAGTTCCCTATTTTTCACCATGCCATCTGAGAAGGTTGACTGGCTTACTTGGACTTCAGCTTCATTATCAGTGAAATGAGCACAGTGACATTTGTCTGACCCACCACTTGGGATAGGTGAGACTATCACATATAGTGAGAAATAGATATGAAACACCCCTGGGAAGGATAGAATGCTATCTACGTGTGAAACGTTATTTAGTGAATATTAGTTTTAAACATTTGCCTCATTTCACCATGAATCAGTCAATAGCAAAAATTCTAACCTTTCAGATTGAAAGAGGAAATGTGGATGGAACAAATCGAATGATCCTGGTAAACCATCTTTCCTACCCCTGGGGACTTGCTGTCCATGGCCGCTTCCTTTATTACTCTGATGAAGAATATGAGGTCATTGAAAGAGTTGACAAGGCTACAGGGGCCAACAAAGTAGTCTTGAGAAATAATCTCCCAGATCTCAGGGGCCTTAAAATTTACCAAAGACGTGGTGAGTATTTGTCACTGAAACATACATTCATGCGTGTTCAATGAATATATCTATGCACTTACATGTCTGTACACAACCACACCACACACACAAACCTGTGTGCATACAGAAATAGAAATTATCCCAAAATATATTTTTTAAAACTTAAATTTATTTATTTTAATTGGAGGCTAATTACTTTACAATATTGTATTGGTTTTGCCATACATCAACATGAATCCGCCACAGGGGTACGCGGGTTCCCCATCTTGAACCCTCCTCCTACCGCCCTCCCCATACCATCCCTCTGGGTCATCCCAGTGCTCCAGCCCCAAGCATCCTGTATTCTGCATTGAACCTGGACTGGCGATTAGTTTCTTATATGATATTGTACATATTTCAATGCCATTCTCTCAAATCATCCCAGCATGGCTAAGTGTCAAAGACTAATGTGGCATCTGAAAGGCCTGATTCACTTCAGAGTAAACTTTCTCCCATTCATTCCCCACCACTTTTTACTTTGCTTTTGTTTTATTGCCCTCCCTGACATAATTATGTATGTGTTTATTGTCCGAGTTCTTCATTAGTTGTAACCTTTATAAGGACAGGTATTTTGTCTGTCTTGTTTCTTGCTCTCTACCCAGTAACTAGAATAGTTACTGGAGCATTGGAGGTTGGATACCTACTGGAAAAGTGAATAACACAATAGAATTTTTTTAATCTTAAAAGGAGTACTCTTAGGTGTGCTTTTTTGAGATGATGTAACTTTTGATTTGCCCCTTTAAATTAGTATTATGATCTAGAGATAATTTTTTTTATTTTGAAATATCTAGGCTAAGATGATCAAGTAATTTGTTTGTTGTCCTATAACCTAGGTTTGTCACTTGATATTTTATTGCATATTCAAAAAAACTTCAAGTATTCTTATTTAATATACATTAAATCAAATATCCATCACATATTTGATTATATAATTAAAATTGATAGAATTTTAAATGGTAGTACATAGGTTATTCCTCTAACTCTTGAGTGATTGGTGGAAGAAAAACAATTGGTGCTTCATTCTCTACTATGATATAACACAACATGGTTGTGGTCCTATTTTAAACTTCTGTGTGTTAGTTCTATAAGCACTCAGCTCTCCAATATTGTTTTTAGGTTAACTCAGATTCCATATTTTGTTATTGACTTTTATAATGACCCCAAAATTTGACACTGAGTGTCAAATAGATGGGGTGAAAAGTTACAAACTAATTGTGATTTCATTTAGGCTCTGAATCCTCAAACGGCTGCAGCAACAACATGAATGCCTGTCAGCAAATTTGCCTGCCTGTACCAGGAAGACTGTTCTCCTGTGCCTGCGCCACTGGATTTAAACTCAATCCTGATCATCAGACCTGCTCTCCATACAATTCTTTCATTGTTGTTTCCACGCTGCGGACAATCAGGGGCTTTAGCTTGCAATTGTCAGATCATTCAGAAGCCATGGTGCCAGTGGCAGGCCCAGGTACGTTCCTCCAATACAAGTAACATTTGACTCCACTGGATGCCATGTTGAAGTCCTTATAGCATTTCTATATGAAGTCCATATAGCATTTCTCCATGTTTGGATTCAGCACGTAAGGAAGCATGTTTATTCTGCTTGATAACCATATTCACATGTGCTCATGATTGATCTCTGCTTTCCTATGTCTAAAAAGTCATCTAAGTTACCATCTTGTAAATATATTATACAGTCAGCAAGTTTTTCATCCAGCTTTGCATTTTGAAAAATATCAAATGCAGAAAAGTTGAAAAGTGTAGTGAACACCCTTATACTTGCTAGATTCAACCATCGTTAACATTTTGCCACAATTGATACTTAAGTTTGATCACCTGGTAATGGTGATCACCATGAAATCTCTGCCTTTTTGCCCCTCTACAATTTATGTGAAAATTTGGGGGTTATACTTTGATACCCTATGAATATCTTTTCCCCCAGGCATCTTTTATTCATTGGTTTTTGTCTTTGTCTGAAATGATGATTTAATTGGGAATTGCAAAATGGTTCTTTTTCTTGCTTTATTATTCCTTCTACATTCTTCTCTCCTTTTTATTATCACATACACTCAAGTTTTTATTTCTTTAATTCAGTGTAGAATCATTTAGCATAATTGTTCTTTTGATGCTCCTATTGATCCATTTTGTCTGGGAAGAGCCTCTCATACTGCTGTCTGTATTCTTTTGACATGATTCCATTAGTGTTTGAATGCTTCCTTGCTTCCTGGTCTAATAAATATGTTCCAGGCTTACCTTGTACCTTCCCTTCCCAAACCTATGCTTAACCATTTCTCCCAGAAGCCGGTACTGTTTATTGTGGGAAGTGACTTTTAGAAACTAAGATCTGGGGGTAGTTGTGCTCATTGCAACTGGGAAATAAATAGTTTTATTTCATAATCAGGGCATGGTTTGAGCAAAGGGGATTTGGAATGAGGGTTAGAGAGGAAGGGCAAACATTTTTAAAAGTTCTAATTCAAGCTAGAGCATAGTTTAATGATCTTTTCTTTAATGTTCCAGGACGAAATGCACTGCATGTGGATGTGGACGTATCTTCTGGCTTTATTTATTGGTGTGATTTTAACATCTCTGTGGCATCTAATAATGCAATCCGTAGAATCAAACCAGATGGGTCTAATTTTACAAACATCGTTACAGATGGGATAGGAGTAAATGGAGTCCGGGGTATTGCAGTGGATTGGGTAGCAGGTGGGTAAGCTGTATAGTGATTTTATTGAAAAGCTTTTTGTGTTTGCATTTCTGTCATCTTATTTATACTATAAAGTTTAACATACGTGTGGCAGATCTATTTTCCTAGATGTTTATTGAGATTAGTTAAGATAAGCTGAATTGAGTTTTTAGAATCAATGTGACAGCCTTGTGCCTGTTAATGGTAGTGTTTCAGTTGACAGATTCATTATAGATGATCTCATTATAGATTATTTACTGAGTCATTGGCAAAATGGAAAGAAATATTTAATTATGTGGACTTATTTCACCCTTAAAGGAACATCTAATTTCTAAATTAGAAATGTCTAAATTTTCAAAGAGAAAGGAATATCAAAATATAAACCATTAAAAAAAAAAAACAATATAAACCATAAAATGGCAATCATTTATTTTAAAGCTGAGCAATTGTAGTTGCTGAATTTTTAACTGCTTCCTCATGTTATTTATGAAAACCCTTTGATTGTTAGGTACTTTGTTGTAGTTAACTGAAATGCCTGACCCAACATTATATTAACTTTTCTATACTGATTTATATACTTAATTTTGAATTACCATCCAGTTTTTCATAATACATTGAAAAACAGCTGTCAACAGTCTATGGCCTATGGGCCAAATGTAGCCCGTGCTAAGTAAAGTTTTGTTGGAACACAGCTATGCCCATTCATTTATGTATTGTAAACTATCTTCCCACCATACTTTTTTTGCTCTAACATTTACTTTGTCCTGTAATGCCCAAATTTTGGTGACTTTAGAAGGTCCATGGGATGATGAAAACATCTACAAAGAGTAAATATTTATTTTCCTAAGCCTAAACTGAGATATTTATCCTCCTGGGAAAGACAACATATACTGGCTCAAACCTCTATCTTACAAGAGCTATCTTCTTCTTTTTTCTTGGTTTGCCATTAATCAGCATGGTCTTTCATTTTCCTGCAGGAAATCTTTATTTCACCAATGCTTTTAGATCTGAAACACTGATAGAAGTTCTAAGGATCAATACCACCCACCGCCACATTCTCCTTAAAACCATAGTGGATATGCCCAGAGACATTGTTGTGGACCCCAAGAATCGATACCTCTTCTGGTCTGACTATGGGCAGAACCCAAAGATTGAACGGTCTTTTCTTGACTGTACCAATCGAACTGTGCTTGTATCAGACATCACTGCCACACCACGGGGCTTGGCATTGGATCATAGCAGTAACTATATTTATTGGGTTGATGATGCTGTAGATTTAATTGCAAGGATCAGCATTGAGGGAGGGGAAACTGAAGTGATTCGTTTCGGCAGTCATTACCCAGCTCCTTATGCCATCACGGTATTTGGAAATTCTATCATATGGGTAGACAGGAATTTAAAGAAAATCCTCCAAGCCAGCAAGGAACCAAATAGAGCAGATCGACCAACAGTGATAAGGGACAATATTGATTGGCTAAGAGATGTGACCATCTTTGACCAGAGTGTCCAGCCTCGGTCACCAGCAGAGGTCAACAACAACCCTTGCTTGGAAAATAATGGAGGATGCGCCCAATTCTGCTTTGCTCTGCCTAAATCACAAACCCCTAAATGTGACTGTGCCTTTGGGACCCTGCAAGCTGATGGTAAGAGCTGTGCCATTTCATCAGAAAATTTCCTCATCTTTGCCTTGGATGATTCCTTGAGGAGCTTACGTTTTGACCCCAAAGACTATAGCCAACCTTTCCCAGCAATAAGTGTGGAAAGAATGGCTGTGGCCCTAGACTATGACAGCATAGATAACAGAATCTACTTCACACAACTTTTGCCATCCGGAAAAGGCCAGATTTCCTATATCAACCTGAATTCAAGGAGCAGTCCTCCCACTGTTGTTGTTTCGGGTAAGTGCACTCTAAGTGTAGCTTATCTTGGAAAGAGACGCAGTGGGATCAACACACATGGATGACCCAGGGATTCTATAATGTTTATTGAGATTCTGACTTCTTTTTGTGTGTTTGTTGGTTGTATGTCCAGGCATAGGGAGTCCTGAGGGCATTGCCTTTGACTGGATCAATAAAAGAATTTATTACAGTGACTACACCAATCAGATGATTAAGTCCATTGCCACGGATGGGTCTAGACACACTCTGATAGCCCAAGTTCCAAAGCCAAGAGGAATTGTGTTAGATCCTTGCCAAGGGTATGTCATGATTGCTTATTTCTGGAGGGAGCGGGGTCTGAAATTATCTTATGTTAATAGAGAGCCAGTGTTTCGTGGACTTGTAATACTGTAGCTACAGATTAAGGGATGAAAGAGCATGAGTGACCTTACTTGGGAAGGAACCTTGGTTGGTGCTCCTAGGAAGTTTGGCTGCATACTAGGGAATTAATGCCCCGACTCAGTAAATCCCTGTTGGACAAGCTGTATGGGTGGGAATGGAGTAAGTTTCCATTTGCTCTATTGGTGTCAGATATAACTGTTATATTTGCAGTTAAAGAATGCTGCTGTCTTTCTTAAGTAAAAAGAAGTGAGTTTCTTGTGGTGAATTATGACTCCTTTTGGATCACTAGGTACATGTATTGGACTGACTGGGGTACCAATGCCAAAATCGAGATGGCCACGATGGGTGGATACTCCCGGAGAAGCTTGGTGGACAGGGGCCTGGTCTGGCCCAACGGGCTCACTCTGGACTATGAACAAAACCTTATCTACTGGGCAGATGCTAATCTGTACGTGTCTTTGGTTATTCTTGTGGGTATTGATGAGATTTCTTCCTCCCTGTTCAAAAGAAGAGGGATATGCATAATGTGGTGAAATACTGGTGAATAGACCTGTGAAAATTGATCTCTATCATGAGACTGAGTAATTATGAACTGAAAGACATCTAAAGATGCATTACTGGACAAGTTAATTTCAACTATGGTTATAAATATAATCATTCAGTTTATAATCATGTAACTACCTCGAAAAATGAATGACTTTAAATGTACACTGATAGTAACTTTTCTCTGGGTTTTAACATTCAGTATCTTATAAAAGCATTTTCCTTCAGTCTTTGTCTTTTGATCATCTTCTCAAAAGAAAAATTATTTCTTGTGCCAGCTTCTTCTCAGTCCATTTTGCAATATTTTCTTTATAAACTTCTGTCAGCTCTAATTTTTGCATGTAACTCTCCAATCACTTCTGAAATTACATATATTCCCATCATCCTAATGATTGAAGGTATGAGATGATTTTGTTTATTATGGCTGGTATCTGCATGTTGGGAATCTTAAACTTTCCTTGCTTATTTTCTTATGATTTTTGGTCTCGTGATGCTGAGCACCTAACAACTTTATCTTTATTTTCTCACTTGAAATAAAGCAGGGATGTTTTGTGTCTAAATTAGGAAGATATCTCAAAGTCAATGACAAATGGAAAAACTTATTAAGCGGGTGGGAAGGGAAAAGTAATTCACATTTTATTGAGTGACTACTATGTGCCAGACACCAAGACAGGTATTATTTCCAAGCAAGAGGTGTATTATTTCACAATACTTCCCACTGTTCGTTTCTTTTTCCTGTTTCATTTAGTAGGATTACTTGTGGGTTATATTAATATTTGGATATCATTTATATAGGCCATTGTTTAATAAGGAGATGAAGTTCTCCCATTACCAGAAGAAACATTTCTTGCTGCCATACGCTCCACTTGAAAGGAAAGTTGGGGGCTTATGTAAAAGTCATGATTGTACTGAGGCATTGGGTGCCAGTTGAGGACCTTAATCCTTCTAGATGCTAGTATTTTCTTTTTCCATTTTCATTTTAGGGAGAAGATTGAGCGCATGGATCTAGAGCACTATCTGAGGGAGGTCATTGTCAGCAGAGCCAATAGTCCTTTTGGCTTGGCTATTTATGGCCAGTATGTTTACTGGACTGACTTGCTCACTCAGAAAATTTATCGAGCTAACAAAGTTGATGGGTCAGGCCAGACTGCAGTGACCGTGACCCTTCCCTTTCGGCCTAAGGGTATTCGTGCTGTTGTGAAGGACCAACAACAATGTCTCAGTCCTTGCGATCGGTTTAATGGGGGCTGTAGCCATATTTGTGCACCAGGTAAATACTTTGGTCACTTCTTGCGAAGAGTTGACTCATTGGAAAAGACTCTGATGCTGGGAGGGATTGGGGGCAGGAGGAGAAGGGGACGACAGAGGATGAGATGGCTGGATGGCATCACCGACACAATGCACATGAGTTTGGGTGAACTCCGGGAGTTGGTAATGGACAGGGAGGCCTGGCGTGCTGCAATTCATGGGGTCGCAGAGAGTCGGACACGACTGAGTGACTGAACTGAACCAAACTGAAAGCATTGGGCACAAAGATAGAATCATGGAGAGTGATAATAATGATGACCACTAGTAGGGAAGGCTGAGGGAATATTCAGCTCCAGCACGAGCAAAGATTCTCTTTGTTTTCAGAGGAATTTCTAAAATAGATTTCAGGGTTTGTATGTTGAGAAGAAGACTTAAGGTTTTTTTTCTTTCCTATTCCATATGGAGCCTTCTTACAATGACATTTTAAATTCAAGCTTAATGGAGGTAGAAAGAAATATGCAGGTTTGGCTGCTGCATATCATGTCTTGAATAGAAATTTCATACTTTCATTTAGGAGGTACTGTTTATAGTTGAATAAACAGAGTGTGCCTCAGAAGTATGTTTTATAGAGAATGATAAATTCATAAGAGGATGTGCTTTTTGAGACTATTGCTGTGCAGATTTTGCTGAGAAGGTAGAATCATTGTTAATGTTTCAATGAAGATAAGAAATAGTGGTTTAAAGATTAGGGTGAATTAGCCACATTCATTAGAAACTGGTGGTGGTTCATATTGATGAAAACATAACATAGAGCAGAGTTTCCATGTCTTAGAGGGTGTTTAATAATATAGAAGCTGTTGCCAGTGCTCTTCAGGGGAAGAAAATATCAGTGTTTGCTACAGAAATATTTTGCTTTTTTCTGGGCTTACCTTTCTTCAGGTCCAAATGGCGCTGAGTGCCAGTGTCCACATGAGGGCCGCTGGTACCTGGCCAACAACAATAAGTACTGTATCCAGGATAATGGTACCCGGTGTGACAGTTCCAAGTTCACCTGCCTCAGTGGGAAGTGCATCCCTGACCAGTTGCAATGTAATGACATCGACGACTGTGGTGACAGCAGTGATGAGCTGGAAACTCTCTGTGGTGAGCTGAACTCTTGGAACTTTTGAAGTTCACGATGTACCTAGTGTTTGGTCCTTTTACAAGCAAAGAACATGTACCCTGAGAATCTAGACTGCACTTTGCTTAAATCACGCAACAGTGGATACATACGCTGTGAAGTAGTGTTCAATGCTTTATTAGGAAGCACCTCTGAAGTGCACCTAAGAAAGAGCAGAGATGCTGCATGCCATTTATAGTCTGGGGAGCTCTGGGAAAATTACTTAACCTCTCTGAGCCTCAGTCCCATGAAAGCATTGTGTTTACATGCTTTCATGAAACTGAGATAAACTTATACATTGAGATGGTAGAGGAACGGAGTGACTTTGCCGTTTGCGTCAAATACTCCATTTGCTTAAAAAAAAGTATACAACATATTTGCTTAATTTAGCTAATTTAAAGTTTGAGCTCACTTTGCATGCAGTACGTGTGGCAGCTTTTGCCTTGGAAGGTCAACCCAAAGTGTCTTATTTTACTTGATTGTATCTTTTTAGAAAACGGGATGATGCTTTAATCCACGAGCTTCTTCAATGTTTTTTTCAATATTTCTTCCCCCTCCTCTCAGCGTTTCACAGCTGCCCTTCGACAAGCTTCACCTGCGCCAACGGGCGGTGTGTGCCATACAGTGATCGCTGTGACCACTACAATGACTGTGGCGACAACAGCGATGAGGCCGGGTGCCACTTCAGGGCTTGTAACAGAACAGAATTTACTTGCAGTAATGGAAGGTGCATCCCTTCTGAATTAGTCTGCGATGGGGTAGACAACTGCCTTGACAACAGTGCTTCAGATGAGAAAAACTGCCGTAAGTTCACCTTAAGTTCTTAATGGGCTTTGGAGCCTCGAACTCTCAGAGCCTGGGCGATGTAAAGACGATGCATTTCTGAGAAAGAACCGACAATGTTCATCTAAAACATACATTTCATTTTACATGTCTACTAGTGATTTTTAAAAATAATTGTACCTAATATTTGGTTTATTCATACAATCTTTGACTATTTTCACCTTCAATATTTTATCTTTGGTTTGTGTTTCTGATTATTGTGAAGCTTTACCAATGATTACTGACAAAATTAATTGATTAATGTGTGTGGTTAATGTTTGTTATGCACAGAGCTATGTAGTACAGTGTTGACTGAAATGATTTGGTAAATTGCTTTTTAGTGAGTTACTTTTCCCAAATTCCTGGAACTTACAGTTTAGCATCTTGAGAAAACAGTAGCACAGAGTATGAGCAATAATGCATTTTCAGTTTGGGTATATCTACATGTTCTGCTGTCTTTGTATGCGGTCACACACAATATTTATTTGGGTGTGCCAGTATTATTGCCTGGATAATCCTATGGACAGAGGAGCCTGGTGGGCTACAGTCCTGGGGTCACAAAGATCCAGACGTGACTGGGTGACATCCAGAGCATGCACCCCTGCCTTTTTGTTTGTTTTTTTTTAACAAGTGGTCAATATGTTTCATCCATGCCTCCAACTTTTTTCCTGAGTATTTTAAAGCAACTTCCAGAAACACATGTCACTGATAAAGACATTTGTTCTGCTTTACAGTGTTATGTTGGTTTCTGCCATACAACAAGGTGAATCAGCCATAAGTATACATATACCCCCTCCTTGAGCCTCGCTCCCTTCCCACCTCATCTCATCCCTCTAGGTCTTCACAGAGTACCAGGCTGAGCTCCCACTAGTTATCTGTTTTATACATGGTAATATATATTTTGAAAAAGAACTACTATTCTAGCATTATGCTCAACAAAGTCAACAATACTTACTTAATGTCCTCTAGTACTAAGTCCATATTCAAATTTTATCGCTTAGCCCCAAAATGTCACCAGTTCATCTGTTCACATCAGGATTCAAAGTCTACACATTGATTTAGGTTGGAATTGAGACCCAGACCTTTGATTACATTAGACTTAGTTCTTTGGGCAAGAACACATCATAGGTGGAGCTGTCTGTTTCTTGTTATATCACATCATGAAGCATATAATGCTTGATTGTTCCACTTTAAGTGAGGACGATATTAATTTAGAAGTCAGTTTGAATCTTCCCTTTAGGAAGTTCCCATCAATTGTTCACCCAGTGGTTTTTAACCATGGATGGTTGTTCCATGAATTTATTATTATTTTAAGGGTTATAAATCAGGTATTTAAAATTTTTACTATTCCACCCACAGTTATTATCTCAAGGTCTCTAAAGAAGAAATTTCCCTTATCAGCTATTTTGTTACTCTGAAATACAATTCTGCAGAGGAAATGTTTGATTCTTTCTTTCCCTTTTCAGTTTTCAGAGTAGTAAGTTGGTGACCAATGAGCATTAAGCTTTGGCTTTGTTTTGTTTTTACTATTGTATTAAACTCATGGATTTTTACATATTTGAGTTTTAATGAGATGAAGTAATTTACTGCTTTTGGTGCTTAATTGTCCTATTTTTGGCTGCGGGAATCCTGCTAAGTTGGATCCTTTTTTATTTTGACTTGATCCTATTCGATCTTCCATAGTACATTTCAGGCTTGTGCATTTCTTGTCTCAGACCTGGAATTTGTCTCATTCCTTTTGTGTGTGGTATTTAAAAATTACTGGGACTTCCCTGGAAGTCCAGTGGTTAAGACTTCCAACACAGAGGGTGTGGATTCCGTCTCTAGTTGGGGAACAAAGATCCCACATACCTCATGGCCAAAAGACCAACACATAAAACAGAAGCAATATTGTAATTTAATAGACTTTAAAAAAATTAAAATTACCACAGTGTTGGGTTACCTATTCCTATTTGGCCTTTATTGCTTCTAGGCCTTTTTAGTGGACAGGACTAGGAAATACAGTTCTAAAGGGAAAAAAAATGATATTGGTATTTTCCATTTTAATTTAAGATAAACATGTTTTTACCTTTTAGATTTTATAATCACATCTCTTACACTTAAAATCTTAGTTTGTAATAGGTGACATAGTCACTTATTTGCTTTATTTTAGAATACTTTCAAAATAACCATGCTATGCTATGCTAAGTCACTTCAGTCGTGTCCGACTCTGTGTGACCCCATAGACGGCAGCCCACCAGGCTCCCCCGTCCCTGGGATTCTCCAGGCAAGAACACTGGAGTGGGTTGCCATTTCCTTCTCCAATGCATGAAAGTGAAAAGTGAAAGTGAAGTCGCTCAGTTGTGTCCGACTCTTAGCGACCCCATGGATTGCAGCCTACCAGGCTCCTCCGTCCATGGGATTTTCCAGGCAAGAGTACTGGAGTGGGATGCCATTGCCTTCTCCGAAAAGTAACCATACAAATGTAATTAAACATTTTATGTCCTTCTTGTTCTTAGATTATTTCCCATTAGAAATATGCAGTCATTTGTTACTATTTCCAAATTTTGGAAATTGCTTTTCTTTATCCATTTTTATTTCATTGTGTTCAATTATAGAAAATAATGTGCATGGATTCATAGTCATATAAAAATTGTATGACAAGGTACACTCACAGACGTCCTTCATGCTTGCCCTCTCCACCCTGTTCCCTCCATACTATTCTCAATCTGTTCATAGGAGTGACAATTTTCGTTAGTTTATCTTTTCATTTTTGTTTTAAATGTAAGCATTTCTTTCTTGCTGGACACACACAGTTATCAGTTTTCATACACAAAAGATAGCCTAGTGTTTTGCTTTCCTGCTGTTAATGCATCCTGGAACTCATGCCATCTTTCCTTATCAATATATAGAGATCTTCTTCATTCATGTTACTCCATTGTGTGGGGAGTGAGGAGAGTGGGAAGTCTTGGTGATGCTATTAAATAATGAAAATAGGAAATGCTCTTTTTACTAGAGACTATATGGCATCACATAACTGTCATGAGTTATGCCTCTCTGATAGTTTCCCTTCTGCTGGTTTGTGTAGTAGATAGGTTAGCATGGACATATATGACGTACATGTGATGAATATGTTCCAAATTGTTTTTCTGGTTGTCTTTTTCAAGCTGAACGCACGTGCCATACTGGATATGTAAAGTGTACGAATTCAACGATTTGTATTCCACGTTCTTTCTTGTGTGATGGAGACAACGATTGTGGAGATATGAGTGATGAAAACCCCCTTTTCTGTGGTAAGATAAACCTTTTGTGGTTCCAGGCATGCATGTCTTAAGCTAATACAGACACATGGCTTCTGTGTTTCGGCTAATTTCAATTTGTCCTCTCAAGTGGACCTTATAAATAGATACTGCTGCTGCTGCTGCTGCTAAGTTGCTTCAGTCATGTCCGACTCTGTGCGACCCCATAGACAGCAGCCCACCAGGCTCCCCCGTCCCTGGGATTCTCCAGGCAAGAACACTGGAGTGGGTTGCCATTTCCTTCTCCAGTGCATGAAAGTGAAAAGTGAAAGTGAAGTTGCTCAGTCGTGTCCGACTCTTAGCGACCCCATGGACTGCAGCCCACCAGGCTCCTCCGTCCATGGGATTTTCCAGGCAAGAGTACTGGAGTGGGGTGCCATTGCCTTCTCCGTGTAAATAGATACAGCAGGCAGTTATTTAGGATGTAATTGGAGGGGCATAAGAAGTCCCTTCTCTCTGTTCCCTGGCTGGATGCCTGACTCCAAATATTTCTTCCAGGGATCAACTATAATGCATAACCTCCTATAATTAAAGGTCTTTCATCTTCAGGAACTACAGGCAGAATTTGCAAAATAAGCCCTCATATTTATTCTCAATACGTTTATAATAACCATTAGTAACTGAAAGAATTTTTGTCTTTTTCATAGGTTTGACTTTCAGAAACCTTAATATTTAGTTGTTTGGTTCAATCAAATAATTTCTTATATTTATAGCTCAAATTCTTAAGTTCAATAACTTTGAAACTATTAGTGTAAATAGATGCATCCTTTAAGAATTTAGGAATGGTTACCAGGCCAGGTTACAATCCAAGAGTAGGAATCAGTTGTAAAAACAGCCACAAGAGGAAATAGAAAATCTAGAAAACATATCAGACCATAACCTCAGGTTATATGAGAAAAGTTTACACATAGGCAGAATCATTTACTCAAATAAGTTGCAAGGATGAATAAGAGCAAAACTTTGATAATTCTCTAGAATCATGGTCTAATATGGCTTAAAAGGTTGTGTATAGGGTGATTTGGTTATTTTGTTGTTTTTTTCTTTTCAGTAGAATTTATTTTGTGTTACAGCAGAAAACATAGAACCATGTTTTCTTTTATCTATAATTTGATTTCATCTATCAAAAAATAGTCTTTTTGGTATTTCTAATAAGTGCAATTTATTTTCTGAATCTCTGAAATTTAGGAAAAAAATTTAGGAGACTGGAGAAGTATTGCTCTCCCATGTTCTTTCCTCTGGATGGAAAACTTCTATAAAAACTCATGCCTCAGTCTTCCTGTCTTGGCAACTCCTACCCATTCAGAGATATAGGCAGGTTATGAGGAACAAGCTTGTGTGTTGCTCATGGATTTTCTCTTCTTTACCTACTGCAGCCACTCGGTCGTGTGGGAGCGATGAGTTCCATTGCACCTCTGGGCCCTGTATTCCTGCACGTTGGTATTGTGATCATGAAAAAGACTGTTCTGACGGCTCTGACGAACCTCCCACTTGTGGTAAGAGAGTGAGCCAGCATGAAAAGCATTGTGATGCAGCTGGCACCCCTCTTCCAACTGCTTCATATGTGACCTATGGCTCTGGCTAGGGAATGTTTGCACTCCTTGCTGATACCCCTCAGCAGATATTCATTAAAAGCCTGGTCATGTAGGGCACTGGGTGTGTTGTTGGGCAGGATATGGAAGTTGCTGATTGAGGCAGACAAAAGTTGCACCTACCAAAAGTTGGTGATGCACCTACTACCTGCCTGGTTTGTGGAACTCAATTAATTGTAATTGACTCTGAATTGGAATTTCTGAATTTGGGTGAGTTCTCACCCATAAGACTATGGGAGGATCTAAAGGTTATTGAGAGCATGGTGTACATGCCGAGGGGGCAGGTGAAGGGCACACGTTTCTTCCTGCTCTGCGTACCAGCTGAGGGGTTAGGGTCCCAAGGCCATCTGAGCTTCCTGAGATGTTCCAAGGACCTAGTTATATTCTTCGAGGCAGTTGTGTGTTGCTTGTGTTTGAAGGCTGCTATTTACCTTTGCAAATCCTAATCTGTATCCATGCACATTTTTTTAAACCTAATTGTAAAAATCTGAATGTACAATCTTCTATATTGCTTTTTTTAGGGGGTCTGGCAATATTGTTGTATGTGGGTCAGCAAACTATGGCCATGCTTGTCTTGTTTTTTTTTTACAGATTTTTTTTGACATTGACCATTAAAAAAAAGTTTTTATTGAATTCGTTACAGTATTGCTTCTGTTTTATGTTTTCTTTTTTCTTGGCCATGAGGAATGTGGGATCTTAGCTCCCTGCCCAGGTATTGAACCCACACCCCCGGTTATATTATAGTGTCAAGTAGTTGTGAAAAAGAACATATGGCCTGAAGCTTAAAATATGTATACTGTCTGGTTAAGAGAGACTTCTCTAACCCATGATGTCATCTTCATACTCTTGTTTAATGGCTTTGTGATATTCCATTGAGTGGCTATATGATCATTGAGTTAACTGCCTCTATTTTAAGTATTTAGATTGCTTTATTTTTTCTGGTATTATAAATATCACTGTAGTAAGTACCATCACTTTTTTTGGAGGGGTATTTTCTTAAGACCATTAGCCTAGTTTTGCAGCTGAATTCAGGCTATTTTCTATTCCTGTTTTTCCTTGGGCTCAAATTCTGTGGCTAATAGAGAATGGTATTAGAAGCTCCTTGACAATTTCTTTTTCCCCAACACTAAAAGTTTTGTAGAAAACAAAGGGCACACAGAGTTTTAAGGAGCTGTAAAAGAAATAGTAGTTGTTAGGTGAGTAGAAGGGTCTTAGAGATTATTTTAAATATATGAACTATTGGTTCAGATATATGAAGAATAAATAGTTTCCAAACTTATCCATGGGAACCAAAGTCATTATCAATTAGTATTATCAATTAGTACCAACTATCTGACATATTTAAATAGAAGTAAACACACAATCTGATATTAATGGATTTTCATAATATAGAGGTATTTTTTTCTTCTAGTTTTATTGAGATTGACATATAGAACTGTGTAAAATTAAAGTGTAGAACATAATGATTTACATACATCATGAAACAATTATCACAGTAAGTTTAGTGAACATCCAATACACAGATATTATTTTAAAGAAATAATAAGATGTATACAAAAGAGTGAAATCCCCATTCTTTCACCCTCTTACAATCCCCTCACCTCTGGACATAACTGCTATTAAGTGTGAATTCTTTATCTGTATATCCTGACATATAGGGATCTTACTATATATATCTTTCTGCTGTTCCCCTCCCACTTTTTTTATCCTAACAATACCTTATCAGTTAGAAAATATACCTCTCCCTCTTGAACCTCCCTGCCATCTCCCTCCCCACCCCACCCCTCTAGGTTGTTACAGAGCCTCTGTTCGAGTTCCCTGAGTTATACAGCACATTCCCATTGGCTGTCTCTTTTATATGTGGTAATAGAAAACAACAAAATTCTGTAAAGCAATTGTCCTTCAATTAAAAATAAATTAATAAAAGAAAGAAAGTACACGTCATCTTATCTTTGTACTGCTGAATATTGCTGTAAAGTGTGGATGTTCCTTGTGTTTTTATCCCTTTCCCAACTGCTGGGCATTTAGCTTGTTTCCATTTTTTCTTTGTAAGATGTAATGCTGGAATGAACATCCTGCGTATGTGGGAAGGCTCGATCTCTGGGAGTCAGTTTCCTGTGTCAAAGCCTTTCAAAGGCTGTATCGATACATACTCCATTCTTTCCAGCTCGTGGAAGTTCACGTTTCTCCTTACTGTTATCATTGTGCTGTATTCTAATAGTTAAAAGTAAATGTTCTTTTGCCTTAGGCTAATTTTGAGGGATCTCTGGGATTCTGGGCATATGACAACTTGATTTGTTAACATGTGGGATATGATTAAAGAATTCTAATTGGTGTTCTAGGAAGCCCTTGCTATAGTATGTTTCTCAAGATTCCTGACTGCACATGACTTTTCTCACCAAGAGTGCTTTTTTTTTGTTTTTTTCCCAGAGTTTTCTCAGTCAACATGTGCCAGTGATTATTTCAAGTGTGACAATAACAGGTGCATCCCAATGATGTGGGTCTGTGATGGTGATAATGACTGTGGAGACATGAGTGATGAGGATGAAAGACATAACTGCAGTAAGTGCAAACAATTAATTCTTCTCTGGAGTCACGTTTCAGGGAAACAGTAGCTTGATTTTTCTGTCTTTGGAGAATATGGTTGTCACACAGGTTCTTCTTTATTGGAAGTATGCAGATAGAATGTTATCTTTATTTTTCTGCTCAGGAGTGTTTTATATTATCTACATAAATGCTTGTAAATGATGAAAAATGATTTGAATGTTTTTTTTTTTTCTGTTGCATTTAGGTAATGGAAATAATGTCCTACATTTCTAGAACAGATAAAGAGAGCTCAGTTGGCCACTGAGTTAGCAGCTTTAATACTGTTGCAATTAACTGTGCCTCTAGTTTTATCCATTACCCTAGAGTTGTTAAGCGGGGGGCAGGGGTCATTCTTTTAAGTGAATTATGGAACAGACTATGAAACAACATTTCCCATTACCAACAGAGCATAGAACTCTAAATTCAGGTGTCTTAGAGTATCTTTCCATGGTAGGATAATAAAAACAATGACTCAGTGATCTTTGCATTTGATTCTCACATGTCCGTGACTTTGGCGATGGCCCCTGTTGCTCCATATCCTCTATGAAATGGGCGGGCAGCTGCCCAGATCTGGACTGTAGTGTGTACTTTTCTCCCATGTCTCTTCTTCAAGACCCCTTTCCTTTTGTCTCCTCTTCACCCTCAGATAAAATATCTCTATTTTATACTGCAGAGTTTCATGATTATATGTTAGCATTTTTGCTCTTTCCTAAAGTGTCATGGTGTCTGTCAACTCTTATTAACAAGTACTCTTGCTGTATATCTAGGAAAGAAGCCCTAGCTTTTTAGAAAATTCTGTGATTTTTTTTGCTGTCTAGATAACCATTGTGAGTTTCACTTTTCTCATAAAACTGGCATAAAATGCCTATCTCACATTGTGTTTGTGTGATTATACTTTATAAAATAAAAAAAAATTACCAAATGTATGGGATTTTTAGTATCCAATTAATAAAATGCAAGTAGTTTTCTATATCCCTAAGGGAAAACTATGACCTTACATTAATTTTATGGAAATTAAATTATGAGGTGTTTATCTTTACTTTTTACTTCTGAAAAAAATTCAAGGTCCAAAGCATTTAAAATGAAAATTTGGGAGACTAATTTGTCTTCCTATTTTCCCTTCATTTCCTTTCATCCCTCAGACTGTTATGTAACGTAAAGCAAGATAAATACTGATTCAGAATGAACTTGACTGCTGGAATGAGCTCTCATATGATTCCTGATTCTCTTTGTGCTTTAGCTTCAGAGAATCGCAACTGCTCAAGTTCTGAGTTTGCCTGTGAGGTTGGTGTGCGTCCACACAGAGGCTGTATCCCTAAATCGTGGGTTTGTGATGGCGAAGCAGATTGCCTTGATGCCCTTGATGAGCACCAGAATTGCACCAGAAGATCCTGCTTTGGAACAGAGTTCGTCTGTAACAATGGCTTGTGTATCCCCAACCACTTCAGGTGAATTGGGGATTAAAAAAGTTATTAACAAACCTCAAAAGTCCATGAGGCAGGGCTGGGGCCCATGATACTTTTCATGGCCTCTGAAAATGTTTGGACTTCTTTTAAAATCAAAAGAAAAAAAATAAAGAGAACTTTTAGGTCAAAGAAAGTATTTACATACTGAATAATAATATATATGCCTTTATACCAACGTAGTCCTTAAATATAATTTTAAATATTTTTATGGAGGAAGGGGCCCATGAAAGCAGAAGTGCCTGGGGTCCGTGAAGGTCATAACGTGACCTTGCACAGAGCATCAGAAAGATGAGTGAAGTGGGCTCACTAGAAGAAAAGTCTTTCTTGAGGCAGCTGACGCTCAGGGTTTGCCACTTGGAATAGAGGCATGGGCATAAGAAATACTTCATTCAATTCTTTCTGCTATAAGAAAAGTGACAGTGTGAGCAGGATGATGAATGGGACTGCACGCTGTGGCTCAGGGTCAGCCTGACAACAGAGAGAGGCAGGTGAGGCGGACTGTGGGCGTGTGCCCCTGCTAAGAGACACAGACGCTATCAGCATCATGTGTTTGGAGAGAAATTGGGGATCTGGATTTTCACCTGAAATATTCTGATTTTAAGTGGTCCTGGGTCTCATGACACAGGTGTGACCGGAACAATGACTGTGGTGACTACAGTGATGAGAGGGGCTGTGTGTACCCTACCTGCGACGAGACCCTTTTTACGTGTCAGAACGGACTCTGCATTAATAAGGCCTATGTCTGTGATGGGGACAATGACTGTAAAGATAACTCTGATGAGCTGGAGCACCTGTGTCACACCCCAGAAACCACATGCCCCCCTCATCAGTTCAGGTGTGACAATGGGAACTGCATTGAGATGATGAAAGTCTGTAACAACTTCCCTGACTGCTCAGACAACAGTGATGAGAAAGGATGTGGTGAGTATAATGGAAGATTAGGGAAAAGAAAACGAGGGGGACTGAATGTGGATTCTCAACCCTTTCTGACTTAGTAGGACCTTTCAGTTGGTTCTCTAAGTAGCACACTGCTAGAAAATTACTGTTGTTTGCCTATCAAAAAGCAAGGATTTCTTGGTCTATAAGGTCAGTCACACACGTTTTTTGGACTAATCATCAGTTAGCCATTCATTATAGAGAATCGGAGATAAACAAATTAAGGCCATCCGTATCTAAGAGCAAACAGCACTGATCTTGCAATGACTTGTTGCAATGACTACATTCCTTAATCTGTTCTTAATTTTCATCCTCAGGTGACTAAAGGGGAGAGTTTAACTGGAAGTCCCCCTCCCACCCCGCCCCTAACCCCCACCCTGGTTGTATTAGTTGTTAAAACCATTGGTGAAGGATCAAGGAAGGAAGTTGAGTAAGAGTGACTTTTGAATAATGTGGGGCCTTTAGAAATCCCTTCTTATTTGTCCCTGTTTATTTGTCTTTTTTAGCATGATTCATTAAGAACTTGGCTCTGTCCAAACCCAACCAAACAAAAAGAACTGCATCTGTCCAGCAGGAAGGCTGACTTTTTTTTTTTTAATTTAAATTTATTTATTTTAATTGGAGGATAATTACTTTACAATATTGTATTGGTTTTGCCATACATCAACATGAATCCGCCACGGGTGTACATGTGTTCCCCATCCTGAACCCCCCTCCCGCCTCCCCCCCTGTACCATCCCTCTGGGTCATCCCAGTGCACCAGCCCCAAGCACTTTTTTGACCATTATGGTGGGTCCATTACTGACAACTTAGGTTCTCTGATAACTGTCTTTTACCTACAGGCATTAATGAGTGCAATGACCCTACACTCAGTGGTTGTAACCAAAACTGCACAGACACCTTAACCAGTTTCTATTGTTCTTGTAACCCTGGTTACAAGCTGTTGTCTGACAAGAGGACTTGTGTTGATATTGATGAATGCGAGGAGACGCCCTTCGTCTGTAGCCAAAAGTGTGAGAACTTACCTGGCACTTACATCTGCAAATGTGCCCCAGGCTACATCCGTGAGCCAGATGGAAAGACCTGCCGGCAGAACAGCAACATCGAGCCTGATCTCATTTTTAGCAACCGTTACTATTTGAGAAATCTAACTGTCTATGGCCATTTATACTCCCTCATCTTGCAAGGACTGGGTAATGTTGTGGCATTGGATTTTGACCGAGTAGAAAAGAGATTGTACTGGCTTGATATAGAGAATAAAGTCATTGAGAGAATGTTTGTGAATACGACAAACAGGGAGACAGTCTTAAAGTACAATCTACCTGGTGCGGAAAGTCTGGCTGTCGACTGGGTTACCAGGTAAGACAAAAGCTTTTTAAAAGTTAACAAGTTTTTGTGTTTTAAAAAGTGTTCTAGCCAGGCTTTCATCTTAATAGGGAATTGATTTTTCCAACTTGGGTTACCAGGTAGAAACATTTTAATGCTTCTGCATGTTTTGTTTTTTTGTTGTTGCTGTTTTCTGCTGTGTACCTAATAATCAAATGGGATACCACAGCATCTAAAATCTAGTGATTTTTAAGAATTTATGATATGAATTTTATGGGGGGGGCATCATAAAGGAAGAAAGAGCTCTGTTATTACTGGAGGTATGTGAAGGGATGATTCATGCTTTGGTTGGTGCATTCAGTCATTTAAAGCTGTTGCCTAAGTGCGATGCTATTCTAGGGACTGGGGTTTGGAGGTAAACAAGACAGACACAGCCCCTGCTTTCCTGGAATTTACAGGCTACTTACAATGCTAGTCATTCCCAACTTGGGCTGGTTATAAATTAAAGAATGGCTAACTTGAAACTCTGAGCATCTTTACGGTAGACAGTGGTATTTTAATTCAACTCTACCAGTTCAATCACACTTCTTCACATCTCTATTGAATCAGACACTTGGCTTTGTGGCTGACAGGAAGCTGCATGCACTTAGGCTGCAAATATTATTGCTTTGGTCACCCTTGACCCACAGAGGATGCTTCCACATCTTTTCTGTTTGATCGTCTTAAGAGTAAAGATGGGGGATGGAGAATTGGCTTCCTACTTCTAGTTGAATAATAGCCTGCCTGCTCCAAAACTGCCTGCAGAATAATCAATAAAATATTGATGTGAATACAAATATTTTATATATAATGACTCTGTGGGGTGTCAAAAAGCGTAGCAACTAACGATTTGCAGGAACAGAACTAACCATTTATCTTGTCCTTTGATTCAATGAAGGGAAAGATGGATAATATTTTAACCTTGATATTGTCATTCAGCCCTCTCGCCCCAAAACTGGTAGGATGGTATTTTCCCCTGGACTTTAGGTGCTTTCCTCTTGTCCTAGGCATGTTCTTGACCAGGGGAAAGAATTAGATACATGTGTGGTAGTCAGGAAGATGGAGAGAAAAAGTCTAGGGTGATTGTAGGATAAAATACCTTACGAATGAAGCATTTCCTCAGATGTTCAAGAGAGATTCCAACCAGATTAAACATTCCTTAAAACACAAGGCAGAATAGAACCTAGTCACTTTTAGGCTTAGAGGGGAAGTTCTAAGATACAATTACTTGGAAATTTGAAATAATCTTCCCAGTATCAATAAAGATGTCCACACTAAACTCAAAGATGTTTGGTTCCCAAAGCCCTTAAACTTGATATACTAGTTTTTCAAAGCACAGTGCAAAATTTCACAGTGGAAAATTGGACTGGCTCTCAGTCCTCTTAATTTTTCCCTATATGGGGATGGAGTGTCTTCTCCATATTCTGTTCACACGTCAGTGTTTTGATTGTTGAATAAAGAGGAATTAGTGAGTTGGCAGTAAGCTCCACAGAGTAGAGTGCCCTATGGTATAGCCAGTCTTGAATTAATTCCTGCTCTAGCTCTTACTACCCTCTGGGTCTCAGCAGCCTTATCAAGAAAACAAGAGTAACAGTAGAACTTACTCCGGCAGTTGTTGTGATCTTAGCCCTTAGCCCAGGGCCTGGCACTGAATATGAGCCTGTTCAGTCACTAAGTTGTATCCTACTCTTTGCAACCCTATAGACTATAGCCCACCAGTCTCCTCTGTCTTGGGATTTTCCCAGTAAGTATACTGGATTGAGTTTTCATTTCCTCCTCCAGTGGATCTTCCAGACCCAGGGATCAAACCCAAGTCTCCTTTGTCTCCTGCATTGGCAGGAAGAGTCTTTACCACTGAGCCCCCGGGAAACCTGGCATTGAATAGATAGCTACTATTATTGTTGCTATTATTGCCCTCTACAGTGATAGAATCCAAAATTGTGGCCATCTCGGTCATCAGTACTCACCCAAGTGAGCAAGGCTTGTACATTTTGGGGTACTCCTTTCCTCATCCACAAGCCTAAGAAGGCACTACTGTCCTGACAGTTACTCTGACACCTAGTACGATTGGATCATGTTTACCTCTAGCAAGGAGACATTGGAGGTTTTGGAAGGGAAATCATTTCAGTGGAAATTGACTATCAGACATTCTAGGAGTATTGAACTTTGGAAGGTTATGGATACTTTAAGACTGGTGATTTGAGTAAATGAAATTTGGCTCAGGTTAAGAAAGTTATTTTGCCAGCCTAGTGGGACAAGGCCAGGGAGGCGGTAAATTTTTCTTTAGCTTAAGGATGCTAGCATTCAGAGTTCCCTTTTGCAGTCTCAAGGCTGCACTTGAGACAAGTTTCCTTGACTCCACATGTAAACTGTAATTCATGATACTTATTGATTGCTCTCATTTCTGCTTCCTTGCTCCTGTGAAGCCTGGATCATTACCTGGAAAGATGCCTTTTGCTGTATGAAGCAAGTAAAGCCAAAATCCTTCTGTGGCCCCACAATTCCCTACTGTAAGCTGACATCACCTTGCAATAGGAAAACAAGCACACATTATTGCATCTTTTTTTGCTTCATTGCAGGAAGGTCAACTGTTTTCCTCTTGTCGTTGTTTGCCTGGGGGAAAAGTGCTTGGATGGGAAAGTGTGTGGCTAAATGTACGTTGTTTTACAAGTAAAATGGCTCTAACTCCTGCTTCTCCATCTGCAGAAAGCTCTATTGGGTGGATTCCTACCTGAATTGCCTTTCTGTCTCTGACCTCAATGGTCGATACCGCCGCAAGTTGGCTGAGCACTGTGTGGATGCCAACAACACCTTCTGCTTTGAGAATCCTAGAGGACTTGCACTTCACCCTCGATATGGGTATTGTCTTCCTGTAATCTCAGGCTCTTCTTTTACGCCCTTCTTCCACCTCTGTTACCAAAAAGGCTGTTCACGTAGTGATCTCAAGGCCAGTATCTTGCTGGAATTTGTCTTCTGCTTTTTCTACCTGGTAAATGGCTTAATGGCTAGAAGCATGACTTGTTCAAATAATATTCATATGCTATTTTCTTTGCCATGACACATCACTTCACTTATAAAGTTACATATTTTGGCTGCATGCAAGTAAATCATGGTTAAGAAAACAACAACTCACTTTATTGGACTTTCCATGTCAAGCCTACTGAAATCTCTAGTTTATCATGTTCATTCCTGAGAATTTCCTACACATTATCCCCTTTTAGATTCTGTTAGTTCTCTTTCCTTTATGAAATGCTCTGTAGGATGTAAATTCTGTTTCTCTAATTGGAGAAAGCTTGTGTCTTTGCCACTGAGTTCCTCTGGCTTCAGGGACTGACATGTTGTGTTTGCTCCAACAGGCACGTCTACTGGGCAGACTGGGGTGACCGAGCATACATTGGGAGAGTAGGCATGGATGGAACCCTTAAGTCTCTGATTATCTCTACCAAGATCATGTGGCCCAATGGCCTCACCATTGATTACACCAATGATCTACTCTACTGGGCAGATGCCCACCTGGGTTACATTGAGTACGTACATAGAAAAGAATAAAGCAAACCGCATAACTCTTCATTCCAAACAGCAGGGTTTGTGTTGCCAGTGTATTATTCCTGCTGCTGCTGCTGCTACTAAGTCGCTTCAGTCGTGTCCGACTCTGTGCGACCCCATAGACGGCAGCCCACCAGGCTCCCCCGTCCCTGGGATTCTCCAGGCAAGAACACTGGAGTGGGTTGCCATTTCCTTCTCCAATGCATGAAAGTGAAAAGTGAAAGTGAAGTCGTTCAGTCGTGTCCGACTCTTAGTGACCCCATGGACTAGGCAGCTTCTAATTGGCCTGTTTGATGAACGTCACTCTGAGGTCGTTTCTAACTAAAGTGCCTATAGGCAGTTCGCTGAGCTCTGAGGCATGGTACAAGAGAAAGAGTGTGAACTTTGAAGCCATCCAGATCACAGTTTTGTCTTGGTGCTTTTACTTCTTATACTCCTAAAAAAGCAGCTAGTAATCTCTCCCCTATGGTAGTCAGCCTAGTGCTCAATTCATCTTAATTTCCTTATCCCTTTACTCTGCCCTTCCCTTGCAAATATATGATAAACAGACTTGGAAACATTATACTGTTCAATGAAGAGTACTCCTTGTAAAAAAAGGTAATGCAAATTTTTGGCCAAGCAATATGTGTTTATTTCAGAGACATTGCTAATTATGGTGTAGTTAGATGATGGTGATGTCTTCTGGGTATTTATGAATTCGTACCCAGATACACAGCCTATTGCATGCAAAAAACAAGATCTTAAAAAATTGTGGCATTCTGTTAAATTTATCTTGAAAAAAATTTCACTTGAGAAAAAATACTCATAAAAGTGTCTGAGCTCTCTATGTAGAGATCATGTAAGAACTGAAAGAGAAGAGATCAAGACCGCTTTCTGGTTTATGAATTTTTTAAAAAGAAATGGATAATGACTATATTCTGGTCATTTGTCTGCAGTCTTAGCAACAGAGATCCAGAAGATTGACCTCTGGTTTTCCTATGCCTTCTTTAAGTTTTCATAAATTTAGATATTTTGGAAAAATTTCTGACATCCCATGGCTAATGTTATCAACTTTTTTAGTTGCTAGATCATTCCACCTCTTGTGGGAGTTTTAGGGTCTGCGCCCAGATTTTTAAATATAAAAGTAACAATGAAGTGAAAGTCACTCAGTCATGTCCGACTCTTTGTGACCCCATGGACTAAACAGTCCATGGAATTCTCCAGGCCAGAATACTGGAGTGGGTTGACATTCCCTTCTCCAGGGGATCTTCCCAATTCAGGGATCGAACTCAGGTCTCCCACATTGCAGGTGGATTCTTTACCATCTGAGCCACCAGGGAAGCCCCAAAGTAACAATATTCTGACATAATTTCCTAGCCAAATTCCATGATATTCATTGATTTGTTAGCTCCTCTATCCTTAAAGGCATTAGAGGAGAGGCATGGTCTTCATTGAGTCACTCTTTCTTCCTTTGATCCTAGGTTCTCTGATTTGGAGGGCCGCCATCGGCACACAGTATACGAAACTGGCACACTGTCTCACCCCTTTGCTATTACCATTTTTGAAGACACCATTTATTGGACAGATTGGAATACAAAGACAGTTGAGAAGGGAAACAAATACAATGGGTCAGATAGAGTGGCGCTGTTGAATGTAACACACAGGCCATATGACATCCGTGTCTATCATCCTTATAGGCAGCCAATTGGTGAGTAGTTGATTCAGAAGTTTTTGCACAGTTACTCAGAAGTTTTTGCACAGTTACCTTAGGGTCTTATACACATTACTCTTGTTTTTTTTTTATTTTTTTAATCATTAATATCATAATTTATACTGGAAATGGTGTTACTTGTTAATGTTTTCTATGAAACAAATGTTGAGAGTTGAGGGGATAGAAATTAAAGGTATAGAGTTTATTTCCCTGTTTCTGGAAAAGGCTGCTGATGATTCTTTTTCATAGTATCTGCTATATTCTTAAAGATCTTGGGTTTTGTTTTTTTTTTTTTAATAAAAATCAATAGTTATTATATGTTGCCTTGACATTTCAGTCCTACTTAAGAAAGCACCTTTGAAAAATACTTTCCTGTATAACCACAATAAATTATAATACCTAAGAGACGTATTATAATCACATGGATGTATTTATAAGAATCATTTCTTTACTAAGATCAATCTACTGAAATGATTAAAAGAAATGCTTAAAGGAAAGTTATAGTAACCATAAAATATAATTTATTAAATGGCTATTTGCATTTGATATCTAGCCAAGTTCTGGAATATTCTTTGGGGATAGAGTGCATTTTGTGGGCCTGCTAGGTCATGTTGTCTTAATAAACTTGGAAGTTAGGAAACATATCATAAACATATTTTATCATAAACATATGATAAACTTGGAAGTTAGGATATATGAGAACTGGCAAACTATTTTTTTCTGGAAGATAATATTCTTCATATTATTTAGCAGAAGTTCAAATTCATCTTTACCTCTGAGTGGCAGCCCAGAAAATTAGTATAGATGTTGCTCAGTTTATCTGTCAACTTGATTCTGGGCCAAGTTGCCTGTTGCCTTCTGTTGCCTGTATCCTTAGGAGGAGAGAATATAGCATCTGTTGGAAAGTAAAACTTTAACTTACGTTCTGGGTGCATGGAGGTAAGCTAAACCTCCCACTTGCTCTCCAAGAACGTTCTTTTTTAATGGAATGTGGGATCTAGTTCCTTAAACAAGAATCAAACCTGTGCCCCCTGCACTGGGAGTGTGGAGTCTTAACCACTGGACCACCAGGGAACTTTTCTAGCAGTAAGTAAGCCTCACTTCTGCACATAAATCAGTATTAGCAACAGGGTTGCTAACACAGCTCTACCATATGTCTTCTTTATGAACTTTTTGAAAAAGCATGTATCTAGGGTAATGATTTTTTTACTAAGAGGTGATGAGTTTTATGTGGCAGGTAATCAGTCCGTCCCTGCTTTAAGTGAATGAACATATGTTTTCTCCCTTCTTTCACTAGTGCCTAATCCCTGTGGTACGAACAACGGTGGCTGTTCTCATCTCTGCCTCATCAAAGAAGGAGGTGTTGGATTCACTTGCGAGTGTCCAGATAACTTCTACACCGTCCAGCGTGGTCCCAACACCCAGTGCCTGCCCATGTGCTCCAGCACCCAATTCCTGTGTGCCGACAGCGAAATGTAAGGCTCGCTCCTGCCTCTCTCCGCTGCTTCTCCAGCCTTTGGACACACATTGAACTTCAAGGCCCCTGGGGATAAGAGTTTTCTAGTGAACCAGATTTTGGCTAATTAACATGGCTCATTTGGGATGCACCAAGACTCTCTCCAACTGTCCAACTTCAGTCTGAAGTCTCCAACTTCAGATAATTTCTTCCATGAAAGGAGGCATTTGGGGAACCAAATAATTACACCCAGGCATGCAAATTTTCATATCTGTAACAAGGAAGCAAAATTCTAATGAATTGCCCAAAGTCTCAGGGTCAAGAATGTACATAAATGTACACTGAGAAACAGCCCTTAGGAATGATAGAAATTCCCCATCTTTTTCAAACACGTGCTGGCCTATCTCCTCAGTTAACTATGCCAGAGGATCGAGGGTCACACAAATCTATTTTTGATCATTTGTATTTGTTATGAAACACAGTCATAGATTATTTCCCTCACAGTGGGTACAGCCCTTGATGACTAGGGGTTCAGAGTCAGAGAGTGAGATTAAGAGGAGGTGTTATGCAAACCATAGCATCTAAGATTCAGTGGCAGATTATTTTGATGATTGAGTAAAGAATCTTAGATTAAGAATCTAGCATACCCCATCACGACATAGACTCTCAACAAATGGGAGTGCCTCCAGCTTCCCAGCCCATAGCCTGATGTCATCTCTCCCTCTGACTGATAGTTCTAACCATCCATCTGTTACCCAGAATGCACACTTCACTGTTGGCTGTGGCAGGAATTTGGTCATCATGCTCAAAGCACTTTTTGAGCATATGGTGGGTCTTAACACACCTGTTCTTTCTAACCTAGTTATGTTTTCTCTGAAGATTATGCCACAGTAACCACGGTTGAACTGATCCTCTTCTTGGGCCGTGATAAAACGCTTGCATATCATTGCTTGAAATTCAGCTTTGCCTTCTTCTCTCCGAATGGTCATTGCCTGCTCCTCTCACTGCCTGTTGCTTTGCTAAGAGAAGGCTGTTTCCTTTGTGCAGGTGTATTCCTATCTGGTGGAAATGTGACGGGCGGAGAGACTGCTTGGATGGTTCCGATGAACCTATCACTTGCCCACAGCGCTTCTGCGCATTAGGAATGTTCCAGTGCAATGATGGCAACTGCACCAACTCACACTCCCTATGTAATTTGCGTCAGGATTGCCCTGATGGGTCGGATGAAGACCCTGTGCTTTGTGGTGAGTGGAATCACTTTCCACGTTCTTTGCCCGCTTCTGTAGTTGATCGTGTACAATCAGGTTCTGTGGGGGTTTTCTGAATATCAAATCAAAATCTGGTCCAAAATCCTGGGGGAGGAAAAAGACAACTCAGAGTCCATCCCACATTATAAGTTGTCTATATTGGTGGTTCTTTGCTGTGTACTGTGTATAGAGTCTTCTTTAAGAGCTAATATTGAGGGTGAAATCAGGGATTCTCACATTTTAAACAGGGACTCTCAGTTGTGATATTTATTTATGTCTCCAGTTTTAAAAAGCACCCTCTCAAAAAAAAAAACTCCACTAAAACCCAAAAAATAACCAAAAGTAGCACATCAACAATACCAACAAACACACAGTTTGAAAACCATTGTCCATTAGGGCAACAGGTACCGGAGAAAGTGAATTTAGTAGGCTGTCAATCCTCATCCTCTAATGTTACATTCAAGAAAAAGATCTTTAAGAATGTAGGGGACAGTAATAGTCAAAGGACTATCTGCCCGTGTAGCGTTACTGGTTAATAATAAGTGCATTAGGCCATAAGTCCTCTAAAAGGAAAGTATAGTGGAGTTCTACAGGATCCATTAGTGTAAATTAGGGGCTTCTGTTCCTGAACGCTTGCAAACTGATAACCAAATGCCACCGCTTGCAGAGCATCACCAGTGTGAGCCCTACGAATGGCAGTGCGCCAACAAACGTTGCATTCCGGAGTCCTGGCAGTGTGACATGCAGGACGACTGTGATGATAACTCGGACGAAGACAGCTCGCACTGTGCCAGCAGGACCTGCCGGCCTGGCTACTTCAAGTGCGCCAACGGCCACTGCATCCCTCAGATATGGAAGTGTGACGTGGACAACGACTGCGGAGACTACTCAGACGAGCCCTTGCAGGAATGCTGTGAGTTCCGTGTGCCCGTCCGGCCTGAGAACAGCTCTGTGTGGCTGGAGAGAGAGTGCATAGGCCCTGCTGCGGCCCTATGGCATGCACCCTCTTCGCTCTCCCCAGGAATGCAGAGGAGAGCTGCATGCTCAGCCTGCAGCTTGAACCACATGCCTGGGTCTCAAATGGCGGATTCCTGGTCTCTGCCCACGGGATGTCTAACTACAGAATATGATAAAAGAACTTACATTTTTATCTTGCACCTTCTGTTTTGAGCCTCAGAGAAAGCTGGTGAGAGACAGCGAAGGTGAATGAGGGACCTGAACCTCATGTGATTTTTTTTAACTTCAAACCCAGTAAAAAAATGTACCAGGGTACATTTTCCCCCATCCCACCCCATTCCCCCCTCAACAGTCTGACCACAACATAAATGAGTTGTAATGATGTGTTGAGAAAACCTAAGGTCTCTGCCTTTCTACTCTGAGTGAACAAATCACACCTAAAGGAGACACAGGCTTCCCAGGTGACTCAGTGCTGAAGAATCCATCTGCCAATGCAAGAGATGTGGGTTCGATCCCTGGGTTGGGAAGATCCCCTGGAGTAGGAACTGGCAACCCACTCCAGTATTCTTGCCTGGAAAATTCCATGGACAGAGAAGCCTGGTGGGCTACAGTCCATGGGGCTGCGGAGAGTCAGTCACACGACTGAGCGACTAAGCACAAATGAGACACCGTTGCCAAAAAGACAGAGTCTGGTTGGTTGATAACATGGTCACTGTGGAAGGTGTCTGTGGTTTCCTGGCAGGACAACGACTTCCGTTCTTACTTTGCTCCGTCCTGTCTTTTCAGTGGGCCCCTCCTATCGCTGTGATAACTATACGGAATTCAGCTGTAAAACAAACTACCGCTGCATCCCGAAGTGGGCCGTGTGCAATGGCGTCGACGACTGCAGGGACAACAGTGACGAGCAGGACTGTGGTAGGCGGCGCGGCGTGGGGGGGAGGGGCGAGAGCTTACCAGCAGCTGGGCTGGATTGCCCACGTCATCCTTCCTTCGTTTACCTCTAATAACGTTTGCATTTTACAGTGATTTTAAAGGGATCCCGGCATTTTACAGGGGTACTGGGAGGTTCATTTATATCATCTTAAATGAAATCTTTCTCCAAATGTGAAGATATTAGGAATTTGTGTAATTTCTCACAAATGGGAAAGTCTTATTTACATTTGACAAGTTTGTCTTGTCTTACAGACTGATTGAAATGGATGGGAGGGAGGAGGTAGAGAAAACATTTGATATGTATCTCTAAAAATGATATTTCAAAATCAAAATATTTCTTATTTGGAGGTTTTGGTATTTCGAATGTCTCTCTGACCTTCCACGTCTTTTGTGTTTGGCAATATAGAAAGAATCTATGGACAAAAGGCCAAATGAATTAATGGAATTTTCCAAGATTAGGCATATTCTCTAGCTGAAAAACAGTGCGTGTTGTGTTTAGTTGGAAGAGAGGTAGGAAAGATAATGAGTTATTTTAATAACACTGAATCTAATCACCTAGAGACAATGCAATGGACATGTTTTGTTTGCTGGCAGCATCATTTAATTTTCCTTTTCAGGCCTTTGTTGCAAATTACAAGCCAGGGACCAAATCATTTTTTGAACTGTTTTCTACAAAAGAGAATGGATTTAGTTTCAAATAGTAGGATAGGCTCAGTCTATCCTAAAGAGGAGTATTGACAGTGAATGTGGCTGGCATTCCTCTTTCTGGGAGTTTCGAGACTAGGGTAGCATAAGCCTGAGACCGTCTCACGAGAGCCAGTACTACTTTGGCATTCCTTGACCATGGGCTTCTGAAGTATTTGCAATGACTGTGATTTGCAGAGTCAATGACATGCAAACCTTCTGGGGAATTTCGGTGTACAAATCACCGCTGCATCCCTCTTCGCTGGAGATGTGATGGGCAAAATGACTGTGGAGACCGCTCTGATGAGGAAAACTGTGGTGAGTGTTCGGGGTCCTTCTTTCCCATGTGCCATTGGAGTGGGAATGTCTGCTCTTTGTAACTCAACTGTCAATGCCATTCATCCTCAAAGGGTAGGATGATGGCTGTCTGATCTCTTGCTTTCTGACTGGTACATTTCTACTTTTCATCTTCTTAGCAGATTGTAATCACGCTCTAGGAAAAGAATATTTACCCAAGTATATCTTTTGTCTGTTAATTTATTTACACTCAACAACATCTTTTTTTTTTTTCAAAAAGAACTTGAGGTGACTTACATCATTGCCTTATGATATGTATCAATTTCAGATTAACTAACATGAAATATACTCTAACTTTAGTCTCCTTTTGGAAATGAGAAAGTATGGGCTGTGGAAAGAATCAGGGTGCTGGTTTCACCTGCAATTATAACTGACTAAAAACAGACTTACAATTGAAGTGAAAAGTCTATTTTTGCAGGTTGGATAGTCTGGGACTTGGGGCACAGGAGGGGGTTGGGCACAGAGGGCACTTGGGCCAGCCCACTGTGTATGAGTCCTGGTGCCCTCTAATGGCCATGTGGCTTTCCTTTTCAGCCCCCCGGAAATGCACAGAGAGCGAGTTTCGATGTGATGATCAGAGCTGTATTCCTTCTCGATGGGTCTGTGACCAAACCAATGACTGTGGGGACAACTCAGATGAGCGGGACTGCGGTAACTGTTACAGCAATTTGAGGGGCTTCCCATACAGTCTCGTACTAGGATCAGCACATTGGAGGGGAGTAGGGAATTCGGTATTCTTTCTTGGGAAATCCCATGGATAGAGGAGCCTGGCGAGCTGCAGACCATAGGGTCACAAAGAGTTGGACATGCCTTAGCCATGAAACAACAACAACAGGGACTTCCAATGTGTATTTGTAAGGTTTTATAGAGTAAGATGACTTTTGTGTATTTTCGGTAATATAGAAACCTTAGCATTACAGTACCTTCTTCTCTGTACTTTCTAAGCTGTATGATTACCTTAGGGCATTCTAGATCAATAATAGGGGAAAATCACAAGAGAGTTTTAAAAATCTCATTTTAACTAGAGGAGAGATTGGTACTTCCATCTCCGTATCTTCAATGGGGAAGGTGTAACTTTTGAGAGTTTATTCACTCACTAACCACAAGTTGTGGGTTTGTTGTGAGCCAGTCACTGGGTATGGATAGGAATGCGATGGAATACTTACTACCCTCCACAGAGCTAAAACTTGTCTGAGAATACCAAGGCACCTTGGAAATAACATTCTTTCCTTTTCAGAGATGATGACCTGCCGTCCTGGATATTTTCAGTGTGATAGCGGGCACTGTATTTCTGAACATATGAAGTGCAATGGGGTGGCTGACTGTCGCGACGCCTCTGATGAAGCCAATTGTCGTAAGTTTCTAGACAATTCGTATGGTTATGGCTGTTTAGACCCATTAGCCACCACTTCTTAGATTGAAAGGTCATAGATATTTTCTATTCAGCATTCATTGATAATTATCAATTTACATGGGGCTTGAGTCATCATGTCTATATATTTCACAGTAGTCATTCAAGTATATTTCACAAATAATATTTCAAATATTATATATAGATAGAGAATATGTTATGTCTGTGCTAATGAAAGTATTTATATATTATCAACTACTCTACAAATCATTAATCACATAAAAATTTGGCAGGAAAAGAATATTCAAGCAATGAATAAATGGGTATTCAACCATATTGAAGGTCCAGCATTAAGCATTTTCTGAATTGTAATAAAGGCATATAAAACCATTTAAAAGTATAAAGCCTATATGATCATTTGTATTTTAGTCTTTTTGAACCACTGAATAAATATTAACTATTGATGCTTATCTATGATGGATTTTGTTGATCATGTGGTTGCCGCATCTTAAAACCTTGGTTTCCTAGAGACTTTAAATATATGATAGGAAAAGCCAGTGCTGGCACTGCTGAAAAGTTTCACTTACCTGAAAAAGAAAAAACCCAATGCTGTCCATAGAATGACTCGTGTCATTAAATACTGGGCTTAGTCAATTACCCTTAAGAAACATTCCATCAGAATTTCAGACGGTTTAAGGCTGCAGTACTTGTGGTTGAATCAGAAAAGAGCAGGCTATAATGGAACACTTTCTATTAGGAGAATTCTTTCTATAAAAGGAGAAATAGCCAGCTAGCTTTCCAAAAAGTATCTATTTCTAATCATTTGAATATGTCTCCTCCCCACCGACAGCCACCCGCTTTCCCAATGGTGCATACTGCCCAGCTACTATGTTTGAATGTAAAAATCACGTTTGTATCCATTCATCATGGAAATGTGATGGTGATAATGACTGTGGCGATGGTTCCGATGAAGAACTCCATCTGTGCTGTGAGTGAGAGACTGAGGGGTGGTGTTGTCAATGTTTCTTATGTGGAGCATAAGTGGGAGGGCATTTGTACAATTTTTGTGTGTTGGACACATGATCTGATTAGTGCACTTTCCTTGGCCTTCCTGCTTAGTTCTCTACTTGAGACATGAGAAAGTTGGGCAGACATCCATAGTTTTAAACATTTTTGTGGCCTTTGAAAACAGTGGCCTCAAAAGAAATTGTTGGAAAACCAATATGCATAAATAAAGGCAGATCTGTTGTGGTCGAAGTCTGAGTTAGGGTGGAGTGTATATCTCTCCTGCTCCACCCCACTTTCAATGCCCCTCAGAGTACTTCTGCCAAGCCTCTGGAGCTTCACAAAGCACCTTTAGGAAATATTAAAACCACTTAATCTTTAAACTCACTTCATTTACATCATAATTCAAGCCCATCTAATTCCTTTCTGTTGTATGATGCATATTTATTTTTTAAACCAGTCAATCTCAATGTGGGTACCCATCCGAATCCCTTGGGGAAAGGTGCTTTAGAAGCACATGCTCTGGTCCCACCTCAGGCTTAGACCTATCAAAGGTCCAAGGACATTTTGGGTCTGGGCAAAAATATATTGAAAAAGCTCCTTAGGTTTTAATTTGGTCTCTTGGTTGAGAACTACTGCATTTTAGCAAAGTGAATGAACATAAGTTTGTTTTGATCATTTTGCTCCATGCCTTGAGTCATTGGAGATCTCAGGTGTTATCTCTGTTACTAAGAGAGTCAGTATCACCTGGCGACCTGTTAGAAAAACAGATTCATTGCTGGCAGTGGAGGCCAGCAATCTCTGCATTAGTAAGCTGTCCACCCGCCTCCCGAACCCCTCCCTCACCCACCATGTGATTCAGATGCAAGCCAAGGTTAAGAAGGTCATGTAAGTAGAAGCCCTCCATTCCTCTTGAAACTCTTAATTCTTAGTTTCATTTAGCTGTAATTCACTTCTGAGGTTCTCATCATCACCTCTTCCATTCAATTTCCTAGATTCCTCACTATTCATTTTAGCCCTCACTATTCATTTTTATGATTTGACTCTAGAAAATAATATATCAGAATATTCCTTCCATCAGGAGAATTTAATTATATTATATAATTAAAATATAAATTGCATTATATTTTCCCAGTGGCATCCCAATATTTCCCTTGCCACATCTTTTCTTCTAAGGAATTAACAATAGTTTGTTTTGTTTTTCACTTGAAGAATCTTGAAAAAGAGCCTAAACATGTGTAACTGTCAAATAAATCCTGGAAAAGTTGTTTCCCACTATAAGATAAAGTGCCCATAGTTAGTAAGATTAAACTTTGGGGAGACAGAGACACAGCCACATGAAAATGATCCACACTGTTTTATAATGTTACATTTTCCTTTCACCACAAATAATCCTTGTGAAGTTCTATTAACAATACTTCCAAGAGCCAACTTTTGCAGCTGTTCTTTTTTTCCCCTCAACCTCATTAAAAATCTCTCCTCTTGCTTCCTGTGTGTGGTACCAAGGCAGAAGGAAAATCAAACAGCTCATGTTGTCCATGGGAAAGAGGAAGACACCTGTGTGTTGAGTTCTGAATTCCTGGTACATGTAGAGGACTGTGTCCCTGTTCTAACCAAGGGCCCTGGGTTTTACCTGTGGGTTCCTCACAGGGGCATGAGCATCAGCCAGAGATCTAACTCTGGGTAACAGAATGAGTACGTGTTTGCTTTGAGATGTCAACTTTGAAAGTAATAGGTGAGGAAATTGAGGAAGGAAATTCCATCATGGTGTAGAACTTTAATGAATGGACTTCATTTTCTGGATTGTAGTCAGAGGGACAAACAGTGAGCTCCTGGCTGTTAGGATGAGAGTTAGTGTATAGTCCTGCTGGTCTCTCCAACCTCCCGGCCACCGTTGTCCTCCTCACTCTAGCTCCAGCCACAGAGATCTTTTATTCAGGTCCAGAAGCCTGCCATCTTCCTCCTGACCCAGACTCTTCCCACCTGAAGCCCCTTCTGACCCCTCCTCCCCTAGATCTATATCAGATCTTCCCAGTAGCTGGTTTCATAGCATGTTTCCTTTGGGGCTGTTACCACAGTTTTAGTTGAATGGTTAATTTTTGAAGTTGGTTTCTTTGCTAGAATAAAAGTTCCATGAGGATAAGGACTGCATCTTTCTTTTCCCCAGTTGAACCTGGTGCACAGAGCAGCACCAGGGTGTCAACAAGACACTCAAGATATGTTTGTCAATTGGTTAATCAAATAAGCCAATAAGGGGCGAATCAAGCAAGCCCAAGCCTGGTGTTGGCAACAGGAGTGTTTTTATATCCTGACCCTTATGTTCTATTCTTAATGTAAACTTTTGCTTTTTCATCTTGTGTTCTAGTAAATGTTGCCTGTGACTCACCATACCGTTTCCGGTGTGACAACAATCGCTGCATTTATCGTCATGAAGTGTGCAACCAGGAGGATGACTGTGGAGATGGAAGTGATGAGAAAAAGGAGCTCTGTAAGCAAAAGTCAAAAGGGAGAAGGGAAAAGAAAGGCCCCCAGTGTCTGCAGTCTGAAAAATGTACCTCAGGGATTTCAGTTTGTTCTATAGAGGCTTGAGCTGTGTGTATGACTGCAGATCTCCATGGACATTGTTTGCAAGACTCCCTAAACACACAGTACTCAGATGCAGCCCTTCCCCCATTCTTCCTATTTCATTTGAACCAGATGTTGGAAAGTTCCTTAAGGAAGTGAGAACAAACACTAAATAGTGGTTTGAGTCCCACTTGAAAAACTAAGGGTTTCTCTCTTTTCAAAAATGAGGTTTGGTCACTCTTCAGCCTAGAGCTTCTAATTGTTAATCTAGGGATGGGAACTTCTCAATGTCCCGCTGAAAAGCTCATGTTGAGTAAGGCTGCACTAGTGTTCACAGGGCTTATCTAATATCCTTCTTTAAAATGAAAATGCATTTCCCAGACGAGAAAAATGATAGATTATTTTAAGAGATAAATGGCTGCATTTAATATTTTAGGTATTGAGAAATCTGTGCTTTTCCATTTTGAGACCATTTTCCATATATCCATTGAAGGAAAGAGCTGATTAATTTTCTGGGCAATTTAGTTTACCTAGAAAAAGTCAGTCAGGAAGGTTATTTATCCTGAGTCCAATTACTTTTTTTTCTAAAAGGATATTAGCTGGGGAAATTTGGATAAATGCTTTTCTATTCTCTATTCCTTACATTGATGTGGCCTTAGAATGCTTACTGCCAGTTGCCATCCTATGTCAGGCAGACTTTGATACCATCTCCATGTTCAAGTTTGAACCCTTCTTCTCCTTCCCCTTTTTGGGGCAGAGATGAGCCAATGGTTATAACATTGTTAATATGTTTGTTTGAAGCATAATACAAAAGGATGAAAACCTGGAAATAAAACCTTTTTTAAAAATTGGGGCAGGTTTACATCTTTTTGTCTTCTGTTTCCACTTCCTCTATTAATCATGCCAGACATTTGTAGGATGTGATCAAATCCCAGTGTGGAAAAAAGGGATAGGAAGCTAAAATTCTTCCCATGGAGGAGGATGTTAGAGGAATCACAGCCAGGCATCACAGCAGACGAACTGCAACATTTCAGTGGCTTACACCAGCAGAGGCCTAAAGTTTGATGAAGGTCAGGCAGCCCCCTTCATCCTGTATTAAGCCATCCGGAACACGTAGTCTTCAAGGTTGCTGAGGCTGGAGAAGAGAGAAATGGAGGAGACAGTTTCCTTACTTCTTAGGCCTGGAAGTGACAGGTGTCCATTACGCTCATAGTCCATTGGTTGGATCTGGCCTCAGGCTACCTGCAAGGGAGACCAGGAATTGTAGGGAAGCACCAGCTTATTTGTGAGAAACACTGTCTCTGACACAGAAGGAAGCATCTTGTTTCACAAAAGACAATGTTTTGACTTGAACTTATTCTTAAATTATAGGTGTAGAACCGACTCCTAGACCTTGTACACCAGATGAATTTAAGTGTAGCAATGGGCGTTGCATTCCACAGCACCGGGTGTGTGATCATGTTAATGACTGTGGTGACAATTTTGATGAGACGGGATGCAGTAAGTAAATAATTATTTTTGTACTTCATGGTAGTAACTCAGGTTACCTTACTGAAAAACTTGCAATAACATAAAGTAAATGGTAACCACATTTGTCTTTAGTTTACATGTTGTGTTTCTTTATTGAACAGTTTTTCTATACCAGACATTGTGCTGAATACTACATGAATACTAAATAGGACTATTTCATTTTATCCATGTAACAATCCTGTGAGTTAGGTATTGTTTGTCTCTCTGTCACTCTCTTTTAAACAAATGAGGAAACCACCCTACAGGTTAAATAAATTGGCTGTGTCTTCCTGTCATTAAGAAATTGAGTCAGGATTTGAACTCTGGTCTCCTTTAACTGAAAGGCACAGCCTCTTCCCAGTTCACTAGGTGGCTGTCAGCACCTTAAAGCTATTTATTTTGTTTCTAAATTTGCACATTTTTTTCGTCTTAAGCCAAATGCAGTATCTTTAGCACAGAGGGGAAGAGTAGTTGGTAAGAATGGAAATGTCAGGACATGCTTATGGTGCAGTGGTTAAGACTCTGTGCTCCCAATGCTCCCAGTGGGGCCTGGTTCAATCCCTGGTTGGGGAACTAGATCCCGCATGCAGCAACTAAAGACCCCATATGCTGCAACTAAGACCTAGCACTGCCAATAAATTAAAAAAATATATATTTTTAAAAGAATAGAAATGTCACAGGGGACCTTGGAAGGAACACAGATTTTTAAGAGAGGATTTTTGTGTAGGAAAGGTATGATGTACACAAACAAGGGATGATTCTAGCTTAATGGAAAGTGAATGTTGCAATGGCAGGCTAATAATTTGCCCTTTGGTAGTCCTGTATAGCGTTTGTGAAATGCTTTCACATACATTCTTTTTTTGTATATATAATGTTTATCTGTTTATATATTTTGGCTGCACCAGGTCTTCCTTTCTGTGCGGGGGCTTTCCTCTAGCTGTAGGGAGAGGGGCCCTCTTCCTTGCAGCGTGGGGGCTTCTTGTTGCAGTGGCTTCTCTTGTGGAGCACGAGCTGTAGGGTGTGGGCTTCACTAGTTGAAGCTTCCAGGCTAGCACACAGGCTCAGTGGTCGGCTGTGGCGCATGGGCTTAGTTTCTCCACCGTATGTGGGATCCTCCCCGACCAGGGATTGAACCTGTGTTTCCTGCATTAGCAGGAATGGGTTCTGCACCATTGAGCCACCAGGGAAGCCCCCCATACATTCTTTAGTTTGTTACTCAAATTAGCTCCAGGGGATTACTGCCATTATGTCTAAAAGAAAGCTCAGAGAGCTTAAATAACTTGCTTGAGGTCACACAGAGGGGCAGGGGCCGAATTGGAACCGTCCTGGGACTCCAGACTGGAAGAACTGGCTCCCACTTCCTCTGCCACTAACTGTGCCACTTAGAGTACGTACTAACATCACCAGGCCTCAATTTCTTTTTAGGAAAAAGGAGGGAGTTCTTCAAACCCTGCAAGTCTGGACTTGGTAACATTAGTTAGCTCCACATGCTTCCAACTTCCTGGGCTTTAATAGCCTTTTTCTGAGGCCCCTCAAGGATTTCCTGGCAAATTTTTCTCCTGTGTGGGTTACAAAGGAAGATGAAGAACCAACCATATTGAGTTGATTTGCCATTTGTTTCACACACTTTATCAATAGGATTGGACTTTTTGACATAATAATGTGATTTAAATTAAATATTTAAAAGGCATAAACATGAGGGAATTTGCAGAACCAAGAAGTTGATTTGGGTTTGATGCCTGGAGACTAACTGATAATGTGAATGGTTCCAGGACTTTGGGGATTTCCAAGTTAGGCTTGGATCAAGCTTTGGTTTCTTTTGCAGTTGCCTGTGCAAGTTAAAAGGCTTAAAATCAGCCATAGTCCCTGTTCTTTTTAAGGTAACTTCCTTGCTGAGAAATTGTTTATTTATATTTTTGGTTGTGCTGGATCCTCATTGTTGCGGCGATTAGGGGCTACTCTTGTGGAGCGTGGGCTCTAGGCTCGCAGGCTTCAGTAGTTGTCGCTCGAAGGCTCTAGAGCACGGGCTCAGTGGTTGTGGAGCCTAGGCTTGGTTGCCCCATGGCATGTGGGATCTTCCTGGACCAGAAATCGAACTGGTGTCTCCTACACTGCAAGGCAGGTTCTTCACCATAGTACTTCTAATTCAAATGACATTGCGTTAAAAGCAGGGTTTGTTTAAGGGAACTGGGTAGCCCAGGCAACGGCAACCCACTCCAGTACTCTTGTCTGGAAAATCCCATGGACAGAGAAGCCTGGTAGGCTGCAGTCCATGGGGTCGCTGAGGGTCGGACATGACTGAGTGACTTTCACTTTTCACTTTCATGCATTGGAGAAGGAAATGGCAACCCACTCCAGTATTCTTGCCTGGAGAATCCCAGGGACAGAGGAGCCTGGTGGGCTGCCGTCTATGGGGTCGCACAGAGTTGGACACAACTGAAGCGACTTAGCAAGCAAGCAAGCAAGCAAGGTAGCCCAGGCATTAATCTGGTATGGAAGCAACATTTCTTTTCAGATATTAAGTGGATCTGTGATGGAATTCAGTCTTACTGCATTGGGCTACTTTGACTAAGATATAGAATTCTCATTTTAAATACCAGTTCTTGGTGCTGCTCATCCGCTTGCTTTCCTTTTCATTTCCCTTTCTCCTCCTTTTCTTTTAAACAGAATCAATGCCTTCTATTTATATGTGTGTGTATACATATGCTATATATACATGTATACACACATGAGATATATATATTATATATACATCAATATTTATATATATATATATATAAAATTTGAGCTTCCCAGGTGGCACTAGTGGTAAACAACCTGCCTGCCAATGCAGAAGATGTAAGGGATGTGAGTTTGATCCCTGGGTCAGGAAGAGCCCCTGAGGAGGGCATGGCCACCTACTTCAGTATTCTTACCTGGAGAATCCCATGGACAGAGGAGCCTGATGGGCTACGGTCCATAGGGTCACAAAGAATCAGACAGTACTGAAGTGACTTAGCATGCATGCACCCAAATATTATTTATATATTGATATCATTGTATAATAGTAAGATAGTGGAGCAGGTGGTGATGGTTGTAAAGAGTCCCTGGCTTTTTGATTCTGTCCAGAAATGGATGCTCAGAGGATGATCATGGCAGTGCTGAGTATAATCAGAAAATTGCCTCAAGGATCTAACATTACATATATTTGTACAAATGGAATTCAGGGCATTGGCAGATATACCTGTAGAGAGGTCTCTGATACTCAGCAAAACTTATGGAAAGGGGGCATCTCAAGACTTTCTGTTCTCTGATGGCCATCTGTAGGTGTTCTTCTGATAGGCCACTTGAGTGTTCACTTGTGCTTCATCTGCTTTGTACCTTTCATTTGTAATGGTGGGATTTTGCGTTTCAGATACAGGAAAAGACAGATCATGTGCTGAAAATCTGTGTGAACACAACTGTACCCAGTTACGTGAAGGAGGATTCATCTGCTCCTGTAGACCTGGATTCAAACCCAATAGTATTGACAGAAACCTCTGTGAAGGTAGACTGTATTTCCTCCAGTTCCTATAAGGAGAACCTTGTACTTTTTAGGTTCTCCACTCATTCCCTTTTATTAAACATGGCTTAATTCCCTTCGTGGGGCTAAGCTCATGCCGGTTGCTTTTTTTGCATGCTGTCTTACCGGTGTCTGGCATAGCACTGGGTGATAGTCTATCTTCAGTAATGTCTGTGAAATTGATATGATGAATGAAGGCTTGGCTGATGATGGCTCCCTATTGTATCAGTGTGTGAGATCAAAATTTCTCTTTAACAAACACAAGTCTGCCTTTCTTCAGACAATACGTATTTATTACACCCTTATGTCAGACTTATATAAATGAGTTCTAAGATGGGGCGCTTACCAAGATGGTAAATATCAAGTAGGATTTTAGGTGTATTTGATCATTTGAATTTACTAGTCCTATTTCATGATGTACCATACTCAGATGATTAGAATAGTTCTTTTGAGGGCTGATGCCTAAGAACTCAGTTGAAAAAGCCAAATCAGTGCCGCCCCTTCCTGGAACCAGTTAGCAGGAGGGAAGTGGTACCAAATACCAGTGGTACAACAGCTGCTTCCCCAAAGGGAAAATCTTGTTCTGCTGTTGTACAGAGTCAGACTGCTTCTGTTTAAATCTGGTCTTTGGGACTTTGGGTTCAATAACAGTCCATATCTGAGAGAGTCGTTTTGGAAGATCAAATGAGGGAAAAACTTGAAATGCATGTGAAATAGTATCTGAAGTTTGGTTAGTGTTCTGCAAATGTTGGCATCATGACTTGTGTTCATCTGCACTTTTCTCATCATTATTGCTTGTGAATATGGATTTAAACAGAAGCAGGATCTCTAAGGAAGAGATGGGCTCTAAGCAGATATTGCTCACTTGGTTTTATTTTGCCTGCAGACATCAATGAATGTATGCAGTTCGGGAGTTGTCCTCAGATCTGCCATAACACCAAAGGAAGTTATGAGTGTTCCTGCGCTGAAGGGTTCACATCTCTGAGTGACAGATATGGAGAACGGTGTGCGGCTGACGGTATGATGCTTTGACGGGGGATTAACTGACTTTCAAAGACTCAAAGCCAAGGGCTACAATATACCAGGAAATAAACTTTTGAGTCCTATTTTTTAAATTCACCAGCTGCTTCTCTTCCAATACCCAACCCACTCTCTTCTCCTCTCCCCTGACAAATCAAAACAATAAACACAACCCCCAACAAATACATAGACACTGAAACAAGAGTCAAGTGTTATTATTCTGGATTTAGCCTCTGGTCCACCTGGATAAAAACTTCAAAAAGTGGACAAGATATCCCTCTCCAGAGGATTCAGATAACAAATGCATCTGTGTAGAATGGTAGTCAGCAAAGCCTTCCACTCCACTGAGGTCAAGGTTTGAGGTCCAGCAATCCAAAATAGGTCACAAAACACATCCCATTCAATGGGTCATAGTCAGTTGGGGCAGACCAGGACCACTCTGTTGAGAAAACTTTTTTTTTTATTGTTCGTGGACTATTGATCACAGACAGAAAGAGTCTGGCTTATTTATGACTTCAATCATTAGCTCTGCATTTTTGGTTAATGCCAGTATCTGTGAATCAGGCCTGAGTAAAAGCAGAAATAGAGACTACATAAAAATGGCAAAAGAAAAAGTCAGAAGTTACCACAGTCCAGATTTCCAGAGTTCTGATATAAATCAGCATATCTCAGTTAAGGAGTCTTTATAATCTTATGGATTTGAATTGAGTTTGTAATTGAGTTTAAGGACTTGATAAGAAGGCGACATTTTTATTTTGCATATTAAGGGTAAAATGGCTGTTCAATTTCTTTGTACAAATTGAGTTTTTGTACAAAGCATACATTTGACTAGCATGCTTAAATGTTTTACCCTCTAAGCATTTTTGACTCTGAATGCAAACTAGGGTGAAGCATTTGAACAGTTGGTGTGGTAATTAAGCAGCAAATTAGAAAATTTTCAACTCTTTTAACCAAAGAGATGACTGAAATGAGAAATTTATGTAGAACATTATATCAAGATACATAAATACATAAAAATACATAAAATGAAATACATAAAATGAACTTTTAAAAGTTACTTAAATTGGGTTTGATTGACATTATGCAAGTAAATTTAAAAAAATTCTAGACAGTATATCTTGGAATAGTCACCATTTACATAGCTGCTTTAACTAAAAAAAAAAATAAGAACAAGCTGGTTTTTTGTCATTAGCTAGAAGCTAAACTAGGTCATGGAGCTGATTACCTGCTAAAAGAATCATTAAAATCTGTCAGTAAAGAATGAGAAATGGAGACTTCTGGGTAAACTTTTAGTAAGACTCTATATATTGAATTTCTTCTGTGAGAATGAATGTCTACAATCTTATTTGTTTTATTGTCATTGAAAAAAAAAATCAGTGAAAATGAGGTAACTATCCAGGGATTTCAGTCTTTACTTTGCTTTAAACTGTTACCTAAAGATAAAGAACTGATTATATCCCTAACAGAAATGGAGACAAGAATGTCACAGATTTTGCAACCCAGTTTATGGTCAGCTCCACTGATTAGCAGAGTTTAGTTCCTAGAAAAATGTGTGTGTGTGTTTAAGGACAGGGAGGATATCTGCTGTTTTATATCCAAAATTCAGGTAGAATTCAAATAGATTAATCAGCCCTTCTTTTGTCTCCAGGTAGTCCTCCTTTGCTGCTACTGCCTGAAAATGTGAGAATTCGAAAATACAACCTCTCATCTCTTCAGTTCTCAGAGTACCTTGAAGACCAGGAGCGCATTAAGGCTATGGATTATGATTGGGATCCGGAGGGCACAGGCCTCAGTGAGTATGAACCCTGGCATCTGTCTCCGATATCAGTTGAATCCACTGAGTGATAAGGTGTTGAACTTTGGGAAATGGATTTTTAATGAGCGAGTGTTGCTGCCTGAGTGGAAGAGGACGCTCCTCCCACCCGGCATGCTCCAGACTGCTCAGCGTGGCCATGCACCCAGCCTGTTTCCCAACTTCTCACTGAACCTTCCCCCATCTCTGGGGACTGTTCTTTCAGGACTGCCTCACATCCCTTTGTTCACTGTCTCCTTGTCTTTGCTCTTGCCAAGACTGTTCTTCCCCACTGCTGTATGGTTGGAGCATTTCTATTCAAATCCCAGTTCAAAGTCACCTCCCCTCTGGTGTCTTTGATAATCTCGGTTCTGTGAACCTGTAGCATTTTATCCACATTGGATTGAGTTTACAGCTAGTTGTCCACACATCTTTCTCCCTACACCTTAACCACGTGCTCTTTGGAGACAGAGATTGAATCAAATTCATCTCCACATGCCTGGCATCTGACCCAGCATCTAATTTAGTGTATGTGGTGTGTAGTTGATGAAGGAAAATAAGTGATGCTTACTGCTAAGTCTCTTATGGTTCTGTATGGCATGCGGGAGATGGTTGTTGGGCAGGAAAACTTATATAGTATGCCTGTCTCCCTTGTCTACTGGCTTTATGACCTTAAATAATTGTAACAACTCTCTGGATCTCTATTTCTTATCTGTAAAATAAGAGCAGTAATCTTGCTCAGCCTGGCTCCCTCTGAGAGTTGTTTTGAAAGTCAAATGAGATGATAGATATGAACATGCTTTGCAAACTATGTAGGGTTTATTTCACATTTCATCATACAATGCAGTAAACTTTTCAAGAATGGTTCCTACCTAGGAAAGTGTGTGCCCTGAAAGGCATAGTCTTCCTATGCTTTTAAAAAGAAAATTGTATTTTTTTTGGCCACAGTATGTGGCATGTGGGATCTTAGTTCCCTAACCAGGGATCGAACCCCTGTTCCCTGCAGTGGAAGGCGAAGTCTTAACTGCTGGACCATAGGAAAGTCCCTTCCTATGCTGTTTAAAGTGCCTGCTATCCAATATCTTTTAGTTTATACATAAAATAAGACTTTTCTTCTACACAGCTTCATTATTGCCAGTATGGACTTAAACTCGTAACAATTTGCCCCTAGTTAATCTATATATTCTTTTTTTGAAACTAGAACATGATCTTAATGAGGGTAAACAGGCTCTTGGCTGAAATATATTTTAATGAATTACCGTTCAATGCTGCTGACTAATTATCAGTAGGTTATCAGTTAAAGCTTTTATAGCTAGAATGTCAAGTATGATAGATTTTTGAGGTTTGATCATAGTGGTTTCATTGCACTATTAGTATTACAGGAACACTGAGGAAGCAGAGACATCAATGAATGAACAGTACTTCACCTGATTAGACTCCAGTTCTTCCCTTACCTGATGCTGGTTACACGCACCTGATCGCTGTGTCTCACCTCCGCAGGTGTTGTATATTACACTGTGCTAGGGGAGGGCTCTAATTCCGGTGCTATCAAACGTGCCTACATTCCCAACTTTGAATCTGGAAGCAATAATCCTGTGATGGAAATTAACCTGGACCTGAAATACATAGTGCAGCCTGATGGATTGGCAGTGGACTGGGTTGGAAGGTAAGTTTAGCTTCATTTCCTTCTGCCTTTTCTACTCTTCTGGCCAGAGCTCCCCTCTGCTCAGCTTGGCACATGAATTGAATTGACCCAGATTATGGGTGCACTCAGCCTCAGGGCAGCTGAGTGATACCTGGACTTACTCGCATCCCAGCATCTACCTCTGCTTACCCGGTGGGGTGATGGGGTAAACTTTATCACTTCCTGTATTCTGTGTGCCTCAAAAATGTGAGGAAAGCCCCAAGGTCAAGATTTTATATTCTATCTAGGAGAGCATTTTTGTCAACAGAATTCTGGATTCCAAAATGAACTTTCAGTATGGCAGCACTGCTCATTTGGTGAAGAAATGGGACAGCCTTGCATTCTACCAGCAAAGCAGTTGAGACGAAACACTTTTCCTGATGCTGATTATTTTGAGGAGGAACAGTCCAAGCGTTGTGTTCCTAGCAGGCTGTGTTGTCTGAACAGATTGGAAGTTTGACTTTCCTGTTTAAGCTTTGGGTTTGAGCTAATAGGGGTGTTCTTCTAGAACTTCAGGAACCAGAGCCAATTTAAATGATGTCTAAATAAGAACCTTAAGTAGGTTTATCATCAGATAGATTCACGAGAGGCAAACTGATGTGGAAGAAACCTTCTTCAAGGAAGAGCCTTGGGTTGGAATAACATTTACGGGAAAGTAACTACATTACAATCAGAACTCAATCATTTGTAGAATCATTATGTCCTTCTAATGAAGTAGTAGTGTAAAATGTTTGTTGCCCTCTGAGACAACAGAGAGTCATCTGTAGTATTAATTTTCACCTCTTCACATACTTGTCTAGTACTCCTGGAAGACTTGCGCATCTTTGCAGAAGTTAGGCAAGTCCCACTGTACTTGCAGGATAACAGGAGACTCATTTCAGCAACTCCTGTCAGGAAACAAGACCTCAGAGACTCATGAACTGGCACCTCTAGACTTTAGCACCTCCTTCTGAAAACCAGCCTGGCAATGGCAGATCTTTCTTCTTGTTTTCCCTCTTTCTCAGCCTTAATGAATGAGTGAATTTAAGAAAGTACTGCAGCTCTTTCTGCTTGAGACTGAGACCTGAAGCCCGAAGAATAAGGGCAGGGTGGCTTTGCTGAGTTTGCTATTTTGAGTGTCTGTTTCCACTCATCCTTGAAGCTGATGCCAGATTCCTAATGATGATGATGGACTCTTGGCTGAGGAGGAAGCTGACTCACAGGCAGTCAGAACGAAAGGCCCACAGAGCCTCACGACCCCTACCTAGAAGCAGTTGTCTCGTAATCATGCCAGGTGTGAGGGTCACCATCGTTACCCGTCCTGGCTGATAACCGCTGCTTCACTGAATAGCCCCTTCACCCCACACCCCATCACTTGTAACTTCCCTCACATGTCCCCTTGGCTGAAGAGACTGGGGCATTCCTGAGAGACAGAGGCTGTGCTCTTATCACTGGTGTCTGAGTAGCTGTTTTGCTGGCCAGAACTTCCACACTAAATGCTCTGGTCTTCACACCTCCACCCCGGAAGTTCATTCTAGACTTTTCAGTTGTTTGTCTCTCTAAATTCAGGCATATTTACTGGTCAGATGCCAGGAGACAACGGATTGAAGTGGCTGAACTTGATGGAAGGTACAGAAAGTGGCTGATTTCCACTGAACTGGGTCAACCAGCTGCAATAGTTGTGAATCCCAAGCTAGGGTAAGTACTTGAAGGAGTCCTTAATGTGCAATATTTTCCACTGGGTTCTCAAAAAAATTATTTTCAATAATTTTCAATTATTCCCAATTGTACTGAAGTTGTCCTTGGACTTTTTTGAGCGGCAGCTATGACTGTTTTCAAGAACTATAATATGCCTAAAGGATCAAGCAGGCTTCAGTAGACAGACACTGCATATGGGGAAGGGTTTAGCCACATTTTCAACACTGCGGTTTGTCTAAAATCCACGCATTTCTCAGTAGTATTTAGGGATTGGGCAACACCTGATGATTGGTTTAGACTCGAGATTGCAAAGTGGTTGGTGGCTGATGGGCTAAACATGGCCCGTATACTTATTGGACTTGAACTTCAGAGCTTTAAGGAAATGTAGTTGATAGCATTAGATATTTAAAAGATGATTTATTGATTTATTGGCTGCATCAGGTCTTAGTTTCAGCACGTGGGCTTTTTGTTGCAATTTGAGGGGTTCTTTAAAGTTGCAGGTCACAGGCTTAGCTCCTCTGAAGTATTTGGGATCTTAGTTCCCCAACCAGGGATGGAATCCAAGTCCCGCCTGCATTGGAAGGTGGGTTCTTAACCACTGGACCACCAGGAAAGTCCTGATAACATTAAAATTAAAAAAAAATATTTGTATTTCTGGTTTGAAAAATCAGAATAACTGGTAACCTTATGTGGATATGCTTTCCTTAACACAGCATTGCCTGGAACTCTTAGGCTAGGGCTTGGCTTAATGTGGTCTTTGCCCATCACCCTACATTCACAGCTGCCCTGACCATCCATTTATCTTGCCTGATCCTTTCTAGGTACTTAACGTGGTGCAATCCTTGGTTTACTCAGTTCTTCTACAATCAAGTATAATTGGCTGCAAAGGAATACATTTTCAAAGAGTTAGGATGAGGAAAGGAATCTTTTATTTTTTTTTACTCAGATACATTCCAAACACAGGATTGTGCCTTCTTATACAGTGGCCATTCAAGAAACAGCCTTTGTGATTATATATATTGAAGGGTCTGGATATATATCCTAGGACAGGACTGTCCAGGTTGTATTTGGAATGTGCAGTTCTCATGAAGGAGAGCTCACAGATGCACCCGCTCTCCCCTGTCTCCCTGTCTCTCCCTGTCCCATGTAGATATAAAAGCAGCATCCTTTAGGACCCAGGCCTCTTTGAAAATCAGTTGGTTTTTCCACCTGATGAAATGCTACCACGAGGAAACCTTCTGTTACAGGTTTATGTACTGGACTGACTGGGGCGAAAATCCTAAAATCGAGTCCGCTTGGATGGATGGGCAGCGTCGGAAAGTCTTGGTTCAGGAGGACCTTGGTTGGCCAACAGGCCTCTGTATAGATTATATGAATGGTGACCGGATCTACTGGAGTGACCTCAAGGACAACATTGTCGAAACCATCAAATATGATGGAACCGATAGGAGAATTGTGGTAACTTCAGGTTAGAAATTTCACTTTCAATTTCCTATATTAATTAATGTGTTTCCAGTCTCTTTGCCCCCCTTTTCCCAAGAAGTAATCCTAATCTTAGGAGACAGTTTATATAGTTTCTTATATACTTTCCATTCTACCCAGCTCCCATCTGCTGATTCAAATGCAAATGAACCTGTTAGGAGTTCTTTCTTGTATCATAAAAAAACCTGCTCTCGGCATCAGATGTTAAAATAACCATTTCTCATTAGGTTGCCCTGATAGAGGTGAGGATCCTGTGTTACAGTGGTTATATCCAGGTCTAATTCCTTCTAGATACATTCATTTTTAACATGCTAAATTGCCTTTTATGCAAGACTGGAAACATTTAGGAGAGTAGCATTTTGTTTTCTTGCCTAAATTCTACAGACCTGAAAAATCCAGCACGTATCAAGTTTTCCTGATAAGTGGTATCTTATGTCTAAGGAAAAAAAATTCTCTGCCATACAACTTGTTTTCTAAAAGTAAAATAAAATCAGCAACTTGAAAGTGAGCAAGTCCCCTATAATTGGTGTCAGCCTGTAGGCATTCATCCAATTTAATTTCTGTTATCTTGATCTCCTGGCGTGGCACACTTTCTTGGCCGTGTGTACAGAGAATCTACGGATGTTGCTGGAATTTTAAGGTGTTGCCTTAGAGGTTGATCTGAGCAGCTTGACTTCCAGCCTAGAAGTGGAGCTTGGGTATCTTCTTTTCAATAACCTTGTTTTGTTTTTGCTTTTTCCCTGTGGGTGAACAGCGGTGAACCCTTATAGTCTGGACATCTTTGAGAGCCAGTTATACTGGACATCTAAGGATAAGGGAGAAGTGTGGATCCAAGATAAATTTGGGCGAAACAAGAAAGAGAAATTGCTGACAGTGAACCCTTGGCTTACTCAAGTTCGAGTCTTCCATCAACGGAAATATAATCATTCAGGTAGCCACAAACCTTATTTCAAATTAATGGCTATAGTCTTTCTGGAAAATGGTGGTGGATAATAATAGCTAATCTCCCTGTGCCTGAAATGTGCATGTGTGTGTATTTTAATCATTTTGAGGAGAGAAAGATAAAATTGGAGACAAAATGAAATGATGCACACCATCAGCAGATATGAAGTAAAAATCCTTCAGTCCTTGTTGCTTGCAGTGTGGGAATGTCTTCTTAGGCCACAGAACCCAGTATGGGTTAGACCCCTGATAAATGTAAGTGGGGTTGACAAGTCACATAATAATAGGTTTCATGGACATCAGAAGTCTTACCCACTCTTAACAATTGCAAGGTCAGGCTAGGCAAGTCATCCTGAGCTAGGCAAGCCTTAGCTTAAAGCTTGAAGGATGCCTTTTTACATTCTCCCTCCTTCTTTTCTTAGTTCTGGTCCTGCTTCTTCAGGTGGTGGTGGTGGTTTTGTTGCTAAGTTGTGTCTGACTCTTTGTGACCCTATGGACTGTACCCCATCGGGCTCCTCTGGCCATGGGGCTTCCCAGGGCAAGAATACTGGAGTGGGTTGCCATTTCCTTCTCAGAGAGATCTTCCCGACCCAGGGATCAAACCCATCTCCTGCATTGCAGGCAGACCAAGGGGGATGTGTTCTAATTCATCCTTCATCACTGTGTGGAGTAACGTGAAAGGGAAAGGACATTTTTGAAGTGAGGAAAGGAACTAGAAATCTGCCCAAGTCACCCAAGCAGTAGATAAGCTTTAAACCCAGAGATGATTTTTAAACTTTATTCCATTCAACCCAAAGCTCAGCATTTTTCTATTCTGGTCCATTTGTCAGTAAACCCAGTTCCAGCTCAAATTCTATGGCTCTGTGTGAGCTGCATCCCAATTCTGGATTTCTGTGACAGGGCCTCAGTAATTGTAATAAAGGTGATGCTGTTAATCAGAGCTCTAAATTCCCTAACCTTGCAAATAATGAAACTGAAGCCCAGAAGAAAAACTTGTCTTTGGAGAGCAGGGGTGAAAAATCACATCCACTGTATGCTTTGGCTGGACTACACTTTTGGATCCATCCAGATTTGGATACTGACACGTCTGGATATAATAGTGGGGTCTGACCTTTTGAAATATCTCAGATTGCTTAGTGCTGATTGACTTTTGCAGTCATGCGGTGAACCAGGCAGACACCCACCATCCAGACTTGCCAGGGCCATAGGGGAGATAAATGATGCCACTAGAAAATGTGAGGGGCACAGAAGTGGGGTGGAGGGCACGGGGAGGGACAGTGCCATGGTGGTGAGGCAGCAGGGGAGGGTAGTGTAAAGGGGGTGAGTTGTCAGGTGTCACGTGGCCTAAAGGTATCAGGCTGCTGCCTGAGCTCAGATGTTGCCTGGCCACAACTCAGCAGACGGACATGTCCCTGGTTGGAGCATTCATTCCCTCCTCAGAAACTAATCGCTGTTCTCATTTGCTTTCCAGTGCCCAATCGCTGTAAGGATGTCTGCAGCCACTTATGCCTTCTGAGACCTAAGGGATACACCTGCGCCTGTCCCCAAGGCTCCAGATTTCTAGAAGGGAGCGTCACAGTGTGTGATGCAGGTAGGAACGCTGCCTGGGCAGCCGTGGGGGCTGGGGGGAGCTCCTTTGCCATCTTTAGTAGAGTCCCTTACCTAGGCTTCACCTTTTTCAGGAGCCTAAAGAGTCCCTGGGTACTGGTCTCTTGCAGAAGAGAGTGGGGGTGGCTGGAAGGAAGGATGGGAGATCTGGAAACTATGAACAGAGCTGAGTGGGACTGAAGGGGCCAAACGGAACTTGTGTCCCTGTGATTTCTGAGGATTGTTTGCCAAAATCTGTAGAGATTTACATCCAGTACCCCTAAATCGACTGTTAGGTTGTCTTATAAAGACATTTTAAAGAGTGACTTTTCTATAAAGCCTCATCCTCCTCAATCTGCCCCATACTGGATCCCAGTCACCCCAGAATCTATTCAGCCTTACTGGGAGTTCCTCAAAGTGGAAAACCAGGCTCCAGAGGTTGTGGGGTGATGCTTATCCTGTACAGAGGGGAGACATAGAGAGAGTTCACTCTTTTTCCCATTTGCTCATTTCAAAGTTTTGACAACTGAAAAAAGGCCACGTTTTAAAATGTACTTTATGCTGTTGACAGATGGAAGCTGAAATAAGTAAGCAGTGGTTTAATTCTCATCCCAAATGCTATAGATGACCTATTCTTGGCAAGACCTTTCTTCAGTGACTTTATTAAGGAATTAAAAAGCCATATAGTAACTAGTTAGTGTCCCTAACTAGTATCCAGTGCTTGATAAGGATGATAGGAATATCATCCTGTTCACTGCTGCTGCTGCTAAGTCGCTTCAGTCGTGTCCGACTCTGTGCGACTCCATAGATGGCAGCCCACCAGGCTCCCCTGTCCTGGGATTCTCCAGGCAAGAACACTGGAGTGTGTTGCCATTTCCTGCTCCAATGCATGAAAGTGAAAAGTGAACGTGAAGTCGCGCAGTCGTGTCTAACTCTAGCCGCCCATTTTATGGCTCACATTCTGGGGAAATGAAGAGACATAACCATGTTCTGCCACCAGAGGGAGCAAGCAGTGAAACAAGCCCCCACCTGTTGACTCTTCCCAATCAGGCTGAAAAGTTTCAGGTTTAGAGAACGAACTCAGCAAGTAACTGCCCCTTCTGCTCTCTCTATCCCCACTCTGTCCCAGTGCTACTGGGGAAGTATTTGCAAGATTACGATCTTTAGCAAGGGTAATTTTGAAGGTCTTAAAAAAATATCTCCAATCAGCTATCAAGTATCTATTGATCTGTGTATGTGTCTGTTTATTGATCAATGGATTGCTGATGCTTCAAAGTCTTTAGTGGATGTTTCAGGGTATGCCTAAATTGAGCTCTTGATTTAACTGGGTTCAAAAAGAAGCATTCTGAAAAGCTCAAATGAAATGTGAATGTCCTAAGAGATTTACCACAATGTTCTTTTTAACTATTAGTGCGTATTTTCAGGAGTCTAGTATCGCTCCACTATTTTGGAGGGGGGCTGCTATAAACTGCCTTTTTTCCCCCTATCAAATATATGTTAGTCCCCAAGACCTTATTGATAAAGGAGTTCATCTGACTTAAGGGCGAGGTATCATTTTGATAGAGAGGATAATCAGCTGCCCCACTCCATTCACTCCCTACTCCAGCTTGGGCTGAAACAAGTTTGCAGGTTGGTGGGGGGCTCTGCTGAGTGTGGCTGACTCACACATGTGTGACTTCCTCCTTCTGCAGCCATTGTAGGTGCTGTCAGCATGCCCCCTCCATGCAGGTGTATGAACAGAGGAAGCTGCTATTTTGATGAGAATAACCTCCCCAAATGCAAGTAAGTCTGAATGCTGAGGTCTGACCTGTAGGTCTTACCCCTTCTGGGGGGAAGTTGAGACCCTTAAAAACAAGCACAAGACCCTTGTCAGTTTTCATATCATAAGCAGCTTGCCCTCCAGTGGGGGAGTCCACGGAGAACTAAGGCAGTACTTCTCAAAGTATCATGTACATTAGAATCACCTAGGGCTTTGGAAAAAATGCCCATCTCATTCACAGGGATCCTGCATTTCTAAGTCCTGGTGGGGGTGGGGGGGGGAAGTGAAAGTGAAAGTCTCACCGTTGTGTCCAACTCTTTGGGACCCCATGAACTATACAGTCCGTGGAATTCTCCAGGCCAGACCACTGGAGTGGGTAGCCTATCCCTTCTCCAGGGGATCTTCCAGACCCAGGAATCGAACCGGGGTCTCCTGCATTGCAGGCGGGTTCTTTACCAGCTGAGCTACCAGGGAAGCCCCGCTCCTGGGGGGATGCCACAGAATTGTATGCCCCATTCTGGGGAGCAAGCAGTTAGAGAAATGACAACCCAATTTTCCTCCTCACCTGGAATTGCCAATTTTAACTGTGGGAGAGCAGCCATTAGCAGAGCTGCTTCAGTGCCAAGCTCTCCAGAGGAAGAGACTCGGCTAAAGATTTGGAAAGCAGAAAATTATCAAGAAAGCTCTTCACATGGTGCACAAAGATATTTCATGAAAGCATGTCCAAGGAAAGAACACGATGAAGGTTTCCGGGTTTACTCTCCAAGGAAGAATTCCATAGGTTAGAGAAGACACCAATAGGTCAGTTTGATGAGTCTGACTCCGTAGATGGCACAGCTGTTCCCTGTGAAAGTGAATTTCCATCGTCAGATTACAGTCGAAACCTAAGGAAGCAACAGCTCATGAATGGTTCTTCCTTTCCTTTCAGGTGTTCTAGTGGCTACGTGGGAGAATATTGTGAAATGGGGCTTTCCCAAGGCGTTCCTCCAGGAACAAGTAAGTTTTAAGGATAATGAGGGGTCTGGGAATGCATCATGCTCCCTCAGTTGCGTGCTGTCTATAATCTGTTTAACTCAGTTTTGGAAGAAGTAAAGGTTCTAGTCCCCAGCCCCTGCTGCTCAGCCAGCTCGCTCTTTTCCTTCTTCTCCTGTTCATACATTTCCTTCTTCTTCCCTCTTCGGCAGCGGCGTCCGTGCTATTGACAGTCATCTTGATCGTCATAATTGCTGCTTTAGCCACTTTAGGATTTCTCCACTATCGGAAAACTGGCTCCATTTTGCCTTCTCTGCCAAAGCTGTCAAGGTCAGTTTCATTATGTGGAATATTGATTTCAGAAATCTGGATGATCTGTAAGCATGTGAATAACTGAATTCTTCTTTTTTAAATTAAAAATCATCCTAGAGTGTTCAGCTACTCTGCAGAAGCAAAAGATGCTGAACTGAAAGCATTCACTTCTTTGATTGCTTCTCTGAAGCCTGAGTACAAATCACATTTTAGAGTGTAAATGGCTGTGTCGACCAGGTTACACTGGAGAACAATATCGGCTGTGTGAAGGGCCAGGCTTTCTTTCCCCTAGTGCCCTCTCCTGGTTCTTAAGCACTCAGGAATGTGCTTGAACACTTCTGGGTGACCAAGGAAATTTACTCCTGTACATGATGTGTAAATTCAAAAGTGGGATTCAAGCCTTTCAATTAAGTGAGAGTTAGCTAGGAAACTAGCTAGACAATTATTGCAAAAGATTAAAAACAAAAACAAAAACAAGACACTGTTTGATTATTTCTTTTCAGCTTAAGCCATCTCAAATCCTCTGAAAATGGAAATGGGGTGACCTTCAGATCAGGGGATGATGTGAACATGGATATTGGAGTAACTGGTTTTGGGCCCGAGTCTGCTATTGACAGATCGCTGGCGATGGTGAGTGTGGTTACAAAATGACTATTTGAAGGTTAGTATTTTCACTGTTTTATCAAAGAAATACTTAAGAAAAATATATTTATTTATTTATTTGGGTGCATTGGGTTGCAGCATGCGGGATCTTCACTGTGGCACATGAACTCTCTAGTTGAGGCCCATGGGCTCAGTAGTTGAGGTACCTGGGCATAGTTGCCCTTCAGCACGTGGATCTTAGTTTCCCAATTAGGGATTGAACCTATTCCTTGCATCACAACGTGGATTCTTAACTGCTGGACCACCTGGGAAGTCCCAAGAAACCCTTTTTATAAAGAATAAAATTCAGCTACTAAAAAAAAAAAATTAAATACACTATGCCCCTCGGAAGAAAGTCTTCGCTCTACAAAGTTAGGGAACACTGAGCTTGTTGCAGAAATGTGTCTAAAAACATTAGTAATGAAATTGAAATGAACCCCTGAGCTAAAAGTAAGTCACACTGTTGACCTGGAATCATGCCCAGTTTTAAGTTTAATTGAAATCTTAAAACAATCTATGTTTTGGGGAAACGGGAGAGCGACCATGATATTCTGTCTTTATTTGATGACTTTTTATATGTTAAAGGAAGAGGCAGGGAGATACATGTTGCCTAGTCTCATGTATTTTCCCACCGAGGTAGTGTTGGGATAAACATGGTTTTTGAGTCAGTGGTTGGTTTAAATCCCAGCTCTGCCAGCTTCTAAGAATGTGATAGAAGCATGGAGGTTGAACTTTCTGTGCCCGTCTGTAGAGTGATCCCTCCTGTGAGGACCAGATACTTTATGGGTGGACTAGGATCCGTGCAGTGTTCACATTCGGAGATGGGAAGCCATTCTCAGCGTTCTGCCTCCCCCCTCCCCCGATCTTTCTTTCTTTTTTGTCCCTGCCTAAAAGTGCAGTGTTATCCATTCTGCTTTCCCCTTCTGCCTCTTCTCTTTGCTTTTCTTCCACCTCCCACCCTTCTATGTCCAAAGCCAACCCGAAAGTGGCTTTGCCTTAAGGACCCATAGAGTGCTCAGAAATGGGAAGAGTGTTTTTGTTTCCCTGAGCTGACGAGTTAGAGCATTTATGTCGCTTTACACAGTGTTTGCCATAGGGAGGTCTTGTGTCTCTGCTGGCTTTTCTTTTCATCTTTTGGGGTCAGTTCGGCAAAACACCTAACATACCTCCTGTAAGGAGTGCATCTTCTGCTGTGTGTGAACCAGGTTTGCATGGTATAATCCTTTTTTTCCTTCATCAGAATGAGCATTTTGCCGCAGACTTCGGGAAGTCGCCCATAATATTTGAGAACCCGACATACTCCTCCAAGGACACTGCTATCACAGTGGCTCAGCCAACAACAGCCCCGGTGAGAAACCACAGTCCTTTCTGTCAGGTGCTGCTGCTGTTGAGTCTTGTTCTTTGGAATAATGTGCCTTTAGCATCCTCCCAGCCTTCCCTCCTTGGAAGGAAGCACGGTGGTCCCTTCCTCAGCTTCATGCTCTGCAGTCACAGGATTGGCCAAAGGACAGAAGGCCTGAAAACAATCAGAATCTTGGGTTTTGGCCACCATTCTGGGGGTGCCAACCAAGAGCAGTTTTCATCCTGAGTAGCAGAGCAAGAGGTCTGAGTGCATTCAGTGGCAGACACAGGGCCTGGCACACACAGGTGCTTTGTAAATATCTGTGAGCTGAGTGAGTGGACAGTCCTCAGGCCGTTATGCAGAGGCCTGGGGGACTGGGCACACACTGTGTCTGGTCCTTACTGGTATCATGAGAGTGTAATTTGAGGTGACTTCCCTGCTCACCTTTCTCATACTTTTCTGGAAAGTGCAGAGGTCTCTGAGGTTGGTAGACAGATACCAAAACTTCCTTTGGTACGGTCCTATTACTCACTTATCTTTGAGAGGAACAGAGAGATAAATTAGACAGATGGATGGAGGGACATTTCTTCACTGGGTCCGGATCAGCAGGCCCAATGCCACTGCCGGTACCTGTCAATTTTCAGCTAGCCTGTCTTCCTCTTGTCTGAACCACTAGAGCTAAGCTTCTTTTGCATCAGGAGATACAGTACATTTTAGTATGACAGAAATAGAGTGTGACCAGTAATGAGTGGTCCCAAGAATATTCGTGGTCCCAAGAATATTCTATCTCATGCCTGATTCTCCCAAGAATCAGGCATGAGATAGACAGCTTAGTCGTTGGCGCTCCTGATTTGGGGGAGATGAGAGTGATGTTTATTCACGGACCAGAGGGTCGTTTTCATATAATAAAAATGGTGCCTGATCATATTTGTACAGGAGCAAGGTGGTAAGCAGAATCAAAGAGTTGATAAACTTTACAGCAAAAATTCTTTCAAAACTGAATACTGGCCTTCAATATGCACACAGGTAACTGAATCTGCAACAGTGTATAACAAAAACTATGGAAGCCCCATAAACCCTGCTGAACTAGTTACAGACACAAAGCCAACTTCCTCAAGTGATGAAACTCAGGTAACAGTGACTGGAATGATAATGGGATTTGGGAAGGACTTTGGAATTGCTGGGTTTATTAATCCTAGGCAAACTAGAGAGACCGTGATAGGCTCACAGATCCCAAGATGTGTAGACAATTAGTAAAGATGATTTTAAAAATAATAAATTGAAAACATTCTACTGAGTAAAGCTACATTGTAACATTGAGTTGGGAATGATGTTCCTTGTGACACAAAGCAGGAAAGAAGGGTGGCATACTTCTGAACCCAGCCTCTTCAAATCAGAGGCATTTAATTTGAGATAGCAACTTAAAATGCATAAAGACCTCACTGTGTCGATGATACATATAGAGAACCTTTTCCTTTCCTGCGCAGTGCAGTTTTTCCGCTGTGTATGTCTTTGTTCCCTTAAGAACGCCGTGTTGCGTTTACTCTACTGTTGTTACTGATGTTCACCACTTGGTGGCACTAGTCTACACTCGCTCGATCTTTCCATCTAACATCATTGTCCTCAATGTGCCAGGCGCAGAGTTTAATACCGAAGAGTAAAAGAAAAAAAAAAGAACACTAGATGGAGCTTCTCTATCTTGTCTGCAGACCCTCTGAAATTTGTAAACTATGTGGTCTACAAAGAGAAATTCAATAAATTTGATACAAAGCTTTACATGAATGGATAATATATCATTAGTTTTAATAGACACTTAAGAAGAAGCTATTTCAGATATAGCTGTTTGATTCTGGGCAACTATTTTACCTCTGGGCACTAGAGTCCTTAGTATTACTCACTGGGGGCACCATTGGCATCTTGGGTTGGGCAGTCCTTTATGGCACAAAACTATGCTCCACGTTGCTGGACATCCTAGTATTCCTGGCCCCTGTCCACTGAGTGCCAGGAGTTTCTCCAGTGCGTTGTGACCCCTGCCCTCCCCTCAGCCCCTAAACATACACTCCCCATTTAAAACAGTAGGATCTGGGATGTTCTAAGGTCCTATGACTTTTGTTAAGTAATATAAAGGAACAAAAGCCCAAAGGTAGTTAGAAATCTTACCATTTTCTAGAATAACCCCTGTTCTCAAATTGCATAATCTATAAACAAAATTAGTGTCTGCAAAGTCATGTTGGATTCTCAGCACTGGTTCCTGTTCTGCTCTTTCAGGTCAAAATAAGAGTTGAACTAAATTGATGCTAACGAGGAGAGCTTATAACAAAGGTGCCTTTGCCTACCTTTTCATCTTTCATTTACTAATTCCTTCTTACACACACACATACACAGACAAATGTAGTCTTAGAAATTTCCACTTTCATTTTTTGATATTTCATATTTTCAAAGGATTACATATTTTTCTTTAAGCTACATTGAAAAGTTTATTTTGCAGACTACTTTTTCCACAGACACCAGAATACCTAAATGTCACACGTTGGTTCCCCGTCTGACTTGGCCCCGCGGCAGTGCCAGATCTACATTCTATCCTCAAGTCCAGTGATCCCCTTCTTTCAACAGAGCTCTCTCCCAGCTGAGCAGGAAGGGGAATGTGATGGGGATTCTGCAACCTCTGCCCTGCACGACAGTCATTGGAAACACTGAGAGACTCTCTCAAGTGGAGCAGACCTTTACCGGTTGCAGTCCTTTTTTTCTCATTTCCGTCTTTGCAATACACTGGCTCTTTCTCCTTTTTTCTTTTTTTAATCAGTTGAGGCTGAGGCCCTCTAAGGTCTGTCCTCCATGGTATGTCCATGGATTTTTCTATGACCTTTGCCTCCTGGGAACTAAGATAACAGCCAGAGTGGCTTAAAGCAGTAGAAGCCCTTGGCTAGGATGACCTTAGGTTGACATTAATGTGCCAGAGAGGCTTACATTTTTCTCTTTCATCAATAAATCTGCTCAAAGGACTTGAAAAAATGAACTCCTATGGTTTAGTTCTGTCATTTTCAAAAGTTGTGTTGACACGCATTGGACTTCCCAAGAGGATAACAGTGAAAATCAACACTGCTTCTCTTGTTAGTAATTACTCAAGTCCATGGGGCCATTCCACACTGAAGCAATGAGTTTGGGCCTTCCTCATTAAGGGTAGGTTTCTAGAGGCCGGGCTTTGACCTGAGTATCTCCATCTTCCCCTTGGTGGTGGCTGTATGCTGAGGAGGTGCTCAGTTAAATGTGAGTGAATGCTTTCTTCTACTTCTGTATTCACATGCTCTCTAGTCCTTCACATGTTGGCCCCCTACTTTCAGAGAACGGGAGACACTTCATAAAACACACGTGCTACCTTAGCGACCTGCAGGAGGGCATGGTCTATTCCCCAGTCTCCTGTTCTCTTATCTCCTGCCAGCTGGCAGCCAGAGCCATGGCCAGCACTCTACCATGGACAGATTTTCTGTAAGACACGGGTCGTTCATCATAGTCCAGGGTGATTTCTCTTTGGGTTCTTTAGTTTTGAGGCCTCTGAATCCTAGAGGCATTGCCTGCTCCTCTACCTACAATTTAGTTCAGTGATTTTGCTAACACCCCCTTTCCTCATCTGCAAAATAGATATAATCAGAGCCTTTGCCTTGCAGTCATTGGGAAGATTAAATCAGAAATGTGCAAGACTCTTAGAATAGTCCCTGACACATAGTAAGCACTCAATCAATGTTCAGTTCAGTTCAGTCACTCAGTCCTGTCCGACTCTTTGCGACCCCATGAACCTCAGTATGCCAGGCCTCCCTGTCCATCACCAATTCCTGGAGTCCACCCAAACTCATGTCCATTGAGTAGGTGATGCCATCCAACCATCTCATACTCTGTCATCCCCTTCTCCTCTTGCCCTCAATCTTTCCCAGCATCAGGGTCTTTTCAAGTGAGTCACCTGTTCGCATCAGGTGGCCAAAGTATTGGAGTTTCAGCTTCAACATCAGTCCTTCCAATGAATACCCAGGACTCATCTCCTTTAGGATGGACTGGTTGGATCTCCTTGCAGTCCAAGGGACTCTCAAGAGTCTTCTCCAACACCACAGTTCAACAGCATCAATTCTTCAGGACTCAGCTTTCTTTATAGTCCAACTCTCACATCCATACATGACTACTGGAAAAACCATAGCCTTGACTAGACGGACTTTTGTTGGCAAAGTAACGTCTCTGCTTTTTAATATGCTATCTAGGTTGGTCGTAACTTTCCTTCCAAGGAGTAAGCGTCTTTTAATTTCATGGCTGCAGTCACCATCTGCAGTGATTTTGGAGACCCCAAAAATAAAGTCAGCCACTGTTTCCACTGTTTCCCCATCTATTTCCCATGAAGTGATGGGACTGGATGCCATGATCTTATTTTTCTGAATGTTGAGCTTTAAGCCAACTTTTTCACTCTCCTCTTTCACTTTCATCAAGAAGCTCTTTAGTTCTTCCTTGCTTTCTGCCATAAGGGTGGTGTCATCTGCATATCGCTTTCCAAGTGACTGCATTTTTGTATTGTTTTGTGTTACTGTAGTTCATACTTTGGCTGTTAATTGTTGTTTTTATGTACTCTTTGTTCTGGGATCAGTTGGCATGAGGGATCTGGGTTCCCCGATCAGGGATCAAACCCAAGCCCCTGCTTGGAGGCACAGCGTCTTAACCGCTGCGCCACCAGGAAAGCCCCTGTTACTTGTTTTCGTTATCATCATAATGGCAGGAGGAAATGGTGACAGGATATGGAATATGATGGAGTTGACCAAGGATCAATATGAGATGAGGGTTATAGTCTGGCTTGTTCCTTAAAGTTTCAGGCAGCCCCTGAAGAAATCTCTTGCCTGTCTCTGTCAAAACTTCTAGATTCTCAGGCACAGATTCTGTGAACTATACATTTCAGATCAAGCAAGTGTTTTGAAATTATTAGATGACAAGAGCCCAGAGTTTCAGTGACTCTTCAGGGCCCAACCATGGGAGAATTGAACAATTTTCCTGCATGGGCCGGGTCATGTGGTCCCAAGTTCCAAATTACTTTTTCCCTCTGTAAGAAGAAGTTTTAAAACCTAGGCTGGGGGCAAGAAACAAAAAATTCCATTACTGAAAGTTTTCTGTTTCCCTCTTTTTCGTTTAGCCAACAAAATGGAATATCTTCAAACGAAAACCGAAACAAAATACCAACTTTGAAAATCCATTCTATTCTGAGGTAATTGTTAACAATTTTTCTCAGCCCAGGCATTCTTTCTTAGCATTAACTTGCTAAATCAGGCATGCATTCAGATTATTCTGAGCAAATTGGCCACAATTTGTCTTCCCCACACAAAACCATTTTCCATCGTGTTGGAAATAAGTGACAGATTCTTGTTTCTTTGTGGTTTTAGATGGAGAATGAACCAAAGGTCGGTGCTGCTGTGACCCCACCTCCATCACCTTCTCCTCCTGCTAAGGTTTCTTGGAAAAAAGGCTCAACTCCAGGCTACAGTGCAACAGAAGACACATTTAAAGACACTGCAAATCTTGTGAGAGAAGACTCGGAGGCATAACTGTGCTGGCTATTTAGGGAATAATTAGAAACACACTTTTGCACATTTTTTTTTTTTACAAACAGATGAAAGAAATTAACATTCAGTACTTTATTAAAAGAATATATTTCCCCCTCTGTACTCCTGTAGTTGGGACTGTTTGTGGAAACAATGCCTTGTGTGTCTTTTTTACTCATCTCATATTTTTACAACTAATTACCACCTTGTACTATATGTATATCTTTGCACTGAAACTCTCTGAAGGTAATGCTATAAATATATTGTACATTTGTAAATTTTGGAAAGATTATCACATCATTAAATTTGCTAATGAAAGTATCTGCTGAATTGGTTGGTGATCATTACATTCAATGATCCACTGAAGAAAGGAATTGACTTGGGGCCTTTAGCAATATCAGAAGAGGCACCATCCTAAGACCCTATAGCATTATCAAGGAAGGGAATCCAGGCCCCATTCTTGGGTCTGTTTTCACACATCAGCACTTAGTGTTCAATTTGACCTGATGAATAGCATATCCATAGAGATGCAGATGATACAGAAGGTTGAAAAAACTAATTCAGTTCCACCCTTCTGCCTGTTGGCATTGTCCAACCAGAACTCTGTTTGCTATTATCTCCCTAGCTACCAAGTGAACATGTTTATGTTAATGTCTGAGAAAAAGCTCGTGTCCTTAAGTCTAAGTATCCTGCAAAGAGTTGGTAATCTACTCACATGAACTTGCATTTGATGGACCATAGGGTGATCAACACGCTTTCCTGGCATCTCAGGTGGTTGCCTACTCTAGAAACTGGAGCTGAATGAATGAAAAGCAAATCTGTCTTCATAAAGGAAGGTGCAAAGCAAATACCAGCAGAGCAAAGCCTCAGCTGGATTTTGTGTTTCTCTGTGTGAAAATTTTCCTTATAACGACTATTTATTTTCTCAGTTGAACATGAATAGAAAGGGAAACCATTTTTATTGAGCCTGGCTTAGATTCTTTAGCAAAATCGTACATTTATATCAGAATGTATTGCAGAGTCTAGCCTTCCTCCTGAATCTAGACTCTAGTCTCCACAGCCGGAACTGTGGCAAGAATACAGTTTCCACACTAGGTAGCATTCCCAGTTCTCTGTGCTAATAATGCACATTTTACAACAATGAATGAATGAGTGTATGAATGGACAGATGGATGAATGAAACATGTACTACTGATGATTTTATTCCTGAGTTCTCAAAATATTTTTTGCTCATATTTTGAGTGTTTATTGTAATTATTTTGAAATGTACTTTGATTAGAAAAGCAAATGGAAATGATGCTGCTGAAAAATTTCTAATAAAGGTGTATTTTATCAGACTTCTTCTGTGTGCTTTAAAATTCCAGGTCATGAATTGGTTGTATTTTGCTGTGCATGGAGATTGGGACTTTGAGTGCTAGGCATCAGGGAACCAGGATTGCCTGGGGTTCAAGAAGGGAGGAGAAGGAAGAGGAATCCATAGGTCACTTAGCCCTGACACTGGCCTGGAGCTGGGGAGCAGTGAACACAGGAGGATAAAGTGTAGGCTTCCACCTGAACTCTGGGAGGCAGCCCCCTCAGTTGCCTTAAAGGGTCATCCAACCCCCCTCCCCTTTCCTTCCCACCCTAGGACCCCAGCCAGTTGCCCGCTTTGGATCTGATGGTGATGGGAAGGCAGCAGCAAGGTCACAGCTGGAGAGGATTTTGTTCAGTTTGGTATTTGGGCTCCCATGGCATGTGTGAGCCATACCAGCCTGAAGTCAGAGTAAAAGGGAGTTCTAAAACAGTTGTGATTTCCAGCTTTGGTATTTGTCTTGGGCCTTAAGCTCAATAAGAAATAATCTGGGGAATTTAAAAAATGAGAATTAATTTCCTGCTTAGCTTCATTTCTGGGTCTCCCTTGGAAGGACCTAGAAAGCATGCTGCTGCGTGTCTGTTCTCTGCCATGTGAGCTGGCACTTGTGGTCAGACCATCAGTGGGTCGGTCATCCCTCCTTGGTTGGCTCTCCCAGCTGGGGTTGGCTGGGGTTGGCTCTGCCCCTGCTTTATTCTCTCCTGGAGAGAAGTTGTGCCAGGAGTGTGTGTGGTGGGGGAGGGGGAGATCGGGAAACAGGGTGCTGTTTAGAGGATGGAAAAGCTGATGTGACTCAGTATATCACATCACATGAAGCCAGGTCAATCCTAAAGGAAATTAACCCTGAATGTTCATTGGAAAGACTGATGCTGAAGCTTAAGTTCCAGTACTTTGGCCCCCTGATGTGAAGAGCTGATTCATTGGAAAAGACCCTGATCCTGGGAAAGATTGATGGCAGAAGGAGAAAGGGGTGACAGAGGATGAGATGGTTGAACGGCATCACTGACTCAATGGACATGAGTTTGAGCAAGCTCCAGGAGATAGCGAAAGACAAGGAAGCCTGGTGTGCTGCAGTCTATAGGTTCACAAAGAGTCAGACATGACTTAGTGACTGAACAACAATCACGTGAAGTGGAAAAAATTTTACCAGCAGAAATGTGTTATTGCACAGTGTAAAATCACAACCATGAGAAGGTTTGTCCATGGGAAGCCATTGGATCACACTGGTCATCTGTCCAGAGCTTCCCATTGATTTTTTTTTTTTACCATCCCTTTTTTCCTTCATTCATCGATTTACTCACTCACTCACTTGCCTATGTTCTTACCAGCATTCAGTTGCAAACTGAAACCTAACTATGAGTTTAAGGAAAATGTGTGAGAGGAGAACTTTTAGTGGGGAATTCCATCCATTAATTCTTGGCTTTTTTTTTTTTTTTCCTGAATTAGGAAAAGATCACTAATATTTGATTTTTGAGATAGAGTACATCAGGCTGGCTCAAAAATGAGAGCTAGTTAGGCCCTGGAGTGAGGGAGGGGTCTGAGGAAATTGGTTATAGATGTACATTCTGGAAAGAGGCCTGGACCCACAGCCTGGAGCCCTGGGTTGCCCTTGAACTCTCAGCCTCTTTTCAGTCTTCCCCTCTGCATTCCTCAAAGTCACAAGCCACAAGTCATACTGAAGATGACATATGATTATATGTTTCTGTTTTTTAAAAAAATTCTAATTTATCTTGGAGTATATTTGATTTACAGTGAAAAGCAGTTGGACATACATGGAAGGTGTCTAAACCCTGGGAGAGGAAGGCCAGCTCTGGAGACCATTGCCTCATGCCTCCAGTGGTCCTAACCATGGCCATCTCAAGGTGAGGATCAACACAAATCACTAGGCTTGTCAACTCCTGAAAGTTACCAGCCTGTGGAGGACTTTTAGTCACACCAATTATGTGCCTCTTCCTGGAAGTGAATTCAGAACATTTTGTTTGAAAATCAACCACGTGTCTGCATTCACTTTGTGTCCACGATATTCTGGAATAAACTATAGGAGACAGAGAAAACAGGTCTCCAGAAATTATTTGACATCACTGAGTCCACTAGCTAACAATATGGTCATTGAATGCTGTCCCCTCTTATGCAGACTAGAGAGGAAGGGCTCATATTTCTGCTCCTCTGATAATTAGCATCCCCTAATGATCGTCACTTGCTAAGAGCACAGTTTCCCAACCAATTACTTCCATCACAGGGGCTAGGCCATCCTCCTGCTGCTAATCACTGAGCCTCAGCTGCTGCTTCTGTGGAAAACAGAGAGGGGGGCTATGAGAGTTCAGTGCGAAAATACATCAATATGTAGACAGTGTATGCAGCCCACTGCCTGGCACCAAGCCCTGAATCCCCAGTAGCCGTGATTTTGATCATTATTAAATGGAAGAGAAGGGAAGAGTTTTTTTTTTTTTTTAATGAAGAAATGTATTTTGGGCTTCCCAGGTGGCACAGTGGTAAAGAACCTGCCTGCCAATGCATGGGACATGGGTTCAGTCCCTGGTCTGGGAAGACCCCACAGGCTGCAGAGTGGCTAGGCCTATGCACCACAGCTACTGAGCCTGTGCTCTGGAGCCCAGGAACTGCAACTGCTGAAGCCTGCGTACTCTAGAGCCTGTGCTCTGCAGCGAGAGAAGACACTGCAATGAGAAGTCCTTGCACCGCAACCAGAGAGTATACCCTGTTCACCGCAACTAGAGGAAAGCCTACAGACAATGAAGACCCAGCACAGCCAAAATAAACAAATAAATAAGATTAATTTTTAAAAATGTATTTTTCAAATATTTATAGAATGCAATTTCATATTTAATTAATTAATTGCTTTTGGCCACACTATGCAGCACGTGGCATCTTTGTTCCCTGACCAGGGATTGAACTTGTGCCTCCTGCAATGGAAGTGCAGAGGCCTAACCCTTAGACAGCCAGGAAGTTCTCCAGGAAATGTATCTTTACAAGCTCCTTGGGGATTTTAACATGAAGCCAAGGATAGAATTACTAATCTAAATAGAAGTGGCTAATCTTTTTATTTAATGATGGATGTTATAGGGGTAGTCAAGATTTTCTCCGGGCCTGTGGAAGAATGCATAGATCTTGTATGTAATGAGGCTGGAGTGTAGATGATAAAATTCAGAGTCTCATTTTATTGTCATGCAAGAGTAATGGGAAGGCAGTAAAGAACACTGGGTGTGAAAGATGGGAATCCTGAGGCTGAGAAAGGGAGAGTTCATGCTCCCATCACAGGCTGAGGAGCACGGCCCAGGTTTTCCCGGTGCCCCGTATTCAGGCCTTCGCTGAATTAAAGAACAGGTTGATGTAGGAATTTGACAGAACATATTTAAAGCCTATTCTTCTATCTCTTCCCATGTTTCCAGACTCCAGAGGACTTTAATTATGCTGTCTTCAGTTCAGTCGCTCAGTCTTGTCCGACACTTTGCGACCCCATGAATTGCAGCACACCAGGCCTCCCTGTCCATCACCAACTCTCAGAGTTCACTCAGACTCACGTCCATCGAGTTGGTGATGCCATCCAGCCATCTCATCTTCTGTCGTCCCCTTCTCCTCCTGCTCCCAATCCCTCCCAGCATTAGGGTCTTTTCCAATGAGTCAACTCTTCGCATGAGGTGGCCAAAGTACTGGAGTTTCAGCTTTAACATCATTCCTTCCAAAGAAATCCCAGGGCTGATCTCCTTCAGAATGGACTGGTTGGATCTCCTTGCAGTCCAAGGGACTCTCAAGAGTCTTCTCCAACACCACAGTTCAAAAGCATTAATTCTTTGGCGCTCAGCCTTCTTCACAGTCCAACTCTCACATCCATACGTGACCACTGGAAAAACCATAGCCTTGACTACACGGACCTTTGTTGGCAAAGTAATGTCTCTGCTTTTGAATATGCTATCTAGGTTGGTCATAACTTTTCTTCTAAGGAGTAAGCGTCTTTTAATTTCATGGCTGCAGTCACCATCCGCAGTAATTTTGGAGCCCCCCAAAATAAAGTCTGACACTGTTTCCACTGTTTCCTCATCTATTTCCCAAGAAGTGATGGGACCAGATGCCATGATCTTCGTTTTCTGAACGTTGAGATTTAAGCCAACTCTTTCACTCTCCACTTTCACTTTCATCAAGAGGCTTTTTAGTTCCTCTTCATTTTCTGCCATAAGGGTGGTCTCATCTGCGTATCTGAGGTTATTGATATTTCTCCCGGCAATCTTGATTCCAGCTTGTGCTTCTTCCAGTCCAGCGTTTCTCATGATGTACTCTGCATATAAGTTAAATAAGCAGGGTGACAATATACAGCCTTGACGTACTCCTTTTCCTATTTGGAACCAGTCTGTTGTTCCATGTCCAGTTCTAACTGTTGCTTCCTGACCTGCATACAGATTTCTCAAGAGGCAGGTCAGGTGGTCTGGTATGCCCATCTCTTTCAGAACTTTCCACAGTTTATTGGGATCCACACAGTCAAAGATTTTGGCATAGTCAATAAAGCAGAAATAGATGTTTTTCTGGAACTCTCTTGCTTTTTTGATGATCCAGCGGATGTTGGCAATTTGATCTCTGGTTCCTCTGCCTTTTCTAAAACCAGCTTGGACATCAGGAAGTTCATGGTTCACGTATTGCTGAAGCCTGGCTTGGAGAATTTTGAGCGTTACTTTACTAGCGTGTGAGATGAGTACAATTGTGACGTAGTTTGAGCATTCTTTGGCATTGCCTTTCTTTGGGATTGGAATGAAAACTGACCTTTTCCAGTCCTGTGGCCACTGTGGAGTTTTCCAAATTTGCTGGCATATTGAGTGCAGCACTTTCACAGCATCATCTTTTAGGATTTTAAACAGCTCAACTGGAATTCCATCACCTCCACTAGCTTTGTTCATAGTGCTGCTTTCTAAGGCCCACTTGACTTTACATTCCAGGATGTCTGGCTCTAGGTGAGTGATCACATCATTGTGATTATCTTGGTCATGAAGATCTTTTTTATACAGTTCTTCTGTGTATTCTTGCCACCTCTTCTTAATATCTTCTGCTTCTGTTAGGTACATACCATTTCTGTCTTAGTTTCCCTGAACTCCACTGTGGCTGCGATTCCTCAAGAGGCCTTTGGGGGCCAGGGAAGAGATGAAAACATCCCGAATTTTCATGACATTAGAGACTTTTACCCCAAGATGAGTGGGATACAGTCTATTTCCAAGAGTGCAATTGTATATTTATTGCTTCTAAGTTTTCATTTGTCGAGTTTTTTTTTTTTTTGAAAATTCAAAATTTAAAGGATAAGCGATCTTGAGCTATTCTTGGCAGCAGCGCTTTGCAGCTGTTTTCCAAATTTTCAAGGGACTGGATTCACTCAGTGGAGGTCAACGGAGATGCTAGCATTTGCTGCACAGAAATGTTCCCCACATTATGGAGGTGGTGCTTGGACTCTGGGCTCAGGAAGTCCGTTTATCTGTCATTGGCCCTCACTCAGGGCCTTGTGAAAACAGAGACAACAGTCATACAGGCAAGGAACCCCTCTCCTAGAGAGAGGGGACCTCTGAGCGGCCATGTGATCTTGGATCAGTTGTTTCACCTCCCTGATGGTTAGTAACTTCATCTGGAAAGTGAAGTGGTTGGACAAGTTTATTGCTAACTTCTTTGGTTTTCAAGTTCAAAGACTTCTCTCTACTTCAGTCTTAATTTGGAATTTGGTTCAATTCAAAATCACTGCGGCTGTTTCAGTAAGTTCTAAGCCTGTTACATCAACTTCAAGGACGACAGCTCCAATTATAGCTTCTTAGTTTTTATCCTCAAATGCTGTCTCTCTCTAGGTGAGCTATCGAAGAGATATATTTTAGAAAATCTTTTCTTTTTGTGAAGTATCTGAAAGCCTGCTGATAAGTTTCAGGGCTGAAAGTTGCCACCAGGGATTTATTTTTGCAGGAAACTCCTGCAAACATCCTCTGTAGAGTCAAGGCCACAGGGGTCTTTCATGGGATTCCAGGCCCACGGAGTGTTTCCTAAGACGTATGAAGAAGGGACCCTAGTCAGAGTAAGGCTGGCTGGAGGACCAGGAAGTCACCTCTGATGAGCCACTGGCATCCTGCAGACTTTTGATGAGATGCTAGGCCCTTAAATGGGCTCTGGATGAAAGAACAGATGAACCTAGAAGTAAAATAAATTAATTATGATTTTCAATTCTTTTCCTATTAAACCTGAATTTACTTTTTAATTGTGGTAAGATATATATAACGCAAAATTTTAAATTTGGATTTTTAGTCATCTATCTGACATCTGGAGCTGTTCCCCCCCCCCCTCCCAAGATGGCCTTAGAAGGCTTCCTGTAATGGCTTTGAAAATCACTGAGGCATGGTATTCCTTCTGATATTCTGACTGTGTCAGGGCCTATGAAAAGAGGGCAGGAGACAGAGCTCAGCTCAGCCCAGGCCAACAGGAAATGCCCTAGTCTCCTGTGAGGGACATGGGAATTACTTCTCATGGGCTGAGCTGTGGTGTTCAGAGCGCAAAACCACCACTTAATAACTTAAGCAAATTGCCGCCTTGGCTTATCTGGGAAGGTGAAGTAGAGTTGGAGCCAGGACTCTTTCCCTAACTAGCTGGCTGACCTTGTACCACCTGTTGAGTTCCTCCAAATTTCTGTTTCTTATCTTAAAAAAAAAAAGAAGAAGAAGAAGATAACAAATTCCATAGGGACACCAAGAGGACAGTATTTATTCATTCATTCTACAAATGTTGAACAAGCATCTTCTAGGTACCATGGAATGGTATCAAATAGTAATAGCTAACATTTCCAGAGCACTTTATGTGAAGTATCTCATTTAATTCTGGAAGCCTTATGCTGAAAGTACTATTTCACTATTTTACAGACCAGAAAACAGAGGGACAGATAGAAAGCTAAAGCCACAGATAGCAAGCTGCTTTTTTATTTTTAATTAAAAAATTAGAAAATTATATTTTGGTAATTATAGTCATAAAATAATTCAATGATTTTGTGTAAATGATAAAGCACAAAACAAAGCACAAAAGCTTTGGCACAAGATCATGACCTAGGAAAAATTTTCCTTTACTTCCTCCATTTTATTTCTGTGGATTGTTAGTAACCTATACTGTCCAGCAACAATAAGTATGTGAAAGTGAAAGCGAAAGTCACTCAGTTGTGTCCAACTCTTTGTGACCCCGTGGGCCATACACTCCATGGAATTCTCCAGGCCAGAATACTGGAATGGGTAGCCTTTCCCTTCTCCAGGGGATCTTCCCAACCCAGGGATTGAACCCAGGTCTCCCACATTGCAGGCAGATTCTTTACCCGCTGAGCCACAAGGGAAGCCCAACAACTATAAAAGTAGGTATTTACTGAAGTTTTCCTATGTTTCCAGGACATTTTCTAAGCTCTTTCCAAGTATTAACTCATATAATCCTTCCAGAAACTCTATGAAGTAGATTATCATCCCCATTTTACAGATGAGGAAACTGAGATAAGAGAGGTTAAATAACCTACACAAAGTCTTAGAGGTATTAAGTGTTGGATCTGAGACCCTACCTCAGTCCAGCCCCTGAGTACACACTCCACACCGCTGTGCCACACTGAGTCCTCCCATAGGCTGGCGAGGAAATACCCTGCCCCACTCCACCCCCAGCTAACTCCCTCTTGATTCCCGTCCTACCCTGCACTGACTGCCCAACAAGTTCCTAGTCTTAAAAACTTTTCCTAAAGCCTATCTAAACTTCCAGTTCAAAGGACGCCTTCAGTGACTTGTAAGCTACTGGATTCAGGTCGATGCCTTCTGGCCCCTGTGTGTTAGTATTCTGCCTTCAGGCAATGCCACTGTGATTTAACAAGAGCCCTTGGAGAAGTCCCACAAGGGACCTCCTTGTGCTGGGCTGGCTCCTGGGTGTTCCTTCCCTAGTTGGGTGCTGGCTTCTCCCTCTGGGAAGGGCAACGCCAGCCTAGTCCAGCTGTGCCCACCAGCATTAACCTTTTCTTCACGCAGTCATTAGCATTTAAATATAGAACGAACCAATGCCTTGATTTATTCTGTGGAGAAATAAATCTGCCAAGACAGGCTCAATATTCCTGGTGCATCTCCTGCTGTGTCTGACCCAGCAAGGCTCTTGTTTCTGAGAAACAAAAGAGGCAGAAAAATGTGAAAAGCAGCCTAAATGATTTTTCTGAGCTCTGCCTCAAATGCGTGGTGGAGTCAAACAGCTCAGACAGCTAACCCTACCCTAATTGTTATTTGTAATTTCCTGGGCAGGGAGGGATGGTGTGTGTGTGTGGGATGTGTGTGTGTTTTTCTTTAATCAAGCAAGATGCACACCCTTTTTCTGCCTTCACAGGACCTTCTAAGCTCACCTCCATTCTAGTCGTGGTGTGCATTTAATAATCTTTTTTCTTATTTCTCTCTCTCTCCAACCCCATGTCAGTGTCCCAGGGACCATGACCAGCTTTCACTTCTCTATCCATAGCTCCTAACATAGCACCTGGCATATAATGAGTGCTGAATAAATGTTAGCTGAGCTTCCCTGATGGCTCAGATGTAAAGAATCCGCTAGCAATGCAGGAGACCCAGGTTTGATCCCTGGGTTGGGAAGGTCCCCTGGAGAAGAACATGGCAACCCACTCCAGTATTCTTGCCTGGAGAATCCCCATGGGCAGAGGAGGGTGGCAGGCTCCAGGGGTCGCAAAGGGCCGGACATGACTGAGTGACTAAGCACACAGGCAAATGTTAGCTAAGGAAATAAATGGATAAAAAAGCTAAGGGCTACAGCAAGAAAGAATCCATCAAATCCTGAACCTCCAGTGGAAGGAGCGTGCTCTTACAAACACATCTATCTTTGACCTACATCGCCGGGTGGTTCAGGATTCATGAGTGTGAGGTTAGTTGGTCATGATCAAGTGCCATTTAAATTTGTGTCTTTTTTCTTCTGAGCTCCTAGGACTCACAAAGGCTTTTCATTGAACAGAATGGTTAAATGTTGTGCAAAAGACATCTGAAGAATTAACCTCATGCTCTTCTAGAAAGATGACTGAGAGGGAACGAGCCATCACTAAAAGCTCACCTTTATGTAGGTAGGAAGGCTCCACCCCTCTCATGCCACTCAAGCTCTAAACCTCCAGTGTTCGTGCACAGGACAGTGGTGCAGAGAGCCACTCACGAAACCAGCCTGGCTGTCTGGCCTTTTGAGCCTATGCTGGCTAGGACCCTGGGCCTGTGATAGCTGGGGTCTGCAGAGCAGTTAGCAAGTGCTGTTCTGCACACAGGCTCTTGTTTAGGGGGTACACCAAGCTGAGGGAGGTACTGTTATTAGCATCCCCATTTTACGGAGGAGGAAACTGAGTCATAAAATCAAAACAGGCTGCTCAGGATGGCTCAGCTAGGTAGTGGCAAAGCCAACCTCTGAGCCCAGGAGCTTCAACCCAGAGCCACATCTCTAACCCTGGTCGGTACTGCTTTCCAGTTCATCTCTACCTGAAACACAGTGTCATGGAAAGAGTCCTGTTCCAGGGAGGAGGAGACCCAAGTCTTATTCCAGACTGGTCAAAATTCAGCAATGTGATCTCAGAAAGTTGCCTGCTTTTTGTTGTTTCTTAAAAGGAGATAGAAGATCACTGCTTTACAACCTAAATGTCCATTGACAGTCGAATGGACTAAGAAGGTATGGTATATGTATACAGTGAAACATTCAGTTCAGTTCAGTTCAGTCGCTCAGTCATGTCCGACTCTTGGCGACCCCATGAATCGCAGCACGCCAGGCCTCCCTGTCCATCACCAACTCCCGCAGTTCACTCAGACTCACGTCCATCGAGTCAGTGATGCCATCCAGCCATCTCATCCTCTGTCGTCCCCTTCTCCTCCTGCCTCCAATCCCTCCCAGCATCAGAGTCTTTTCCAATGAGTCAACTCTTCGCATGAGGTGGCCAAAGTACTGGAGTTTCAGCTTCAGCATCATTCCTTCCAAAGAACACCCAGGACTGATCTCCTTCAGAATGGACTGGTTGGATGTCCTTGCAGTCTCAGCCATAAAAAGAATGAAATAATGTTATTGCAGCAACATGGATGGATCTAGAGATTATCACACTAAGTGAACTAAATCAGACAAAGACAGATACCACATGATATTGCTTACATGTAGAATCTAAAATACAATACATATGAACTTAATTACACGACAGAAACAGACCCATAGACATAGAAAACAAACTTATGCTTTCTTAGGTTGCCTTCGGTTACCAAAGGGAAAAGTCGGGTAGGGATAAATTGGGAGTATGGGATTAACAGATACAAACTACTATACATAAAATAAACAAGTATTTACTCTATAGTACACAGAGCTGTGTTCAGTATCTTGTAAAAACCTAAAATGGAACAGAGTATGAAAAAGAGTGCATATATACATATATGTCCCTGATTCACTTTGCTGTACACCTGAAACATTGTACTTTAATAAAAAAATGAAAAATGTTTTATTTTCTAAAGAACATTACCACATTAAAGTCTTTCATAAAGGAAGACCCTCCTTAATTAATTCCATGGGGTCCATGCTTTGAATGTATTATTTGTAAGAAGAATCATATTTATTGGGTAACAGTTTCCCTGCTTTCCATGTTTTATTAATCAAGTCAAATCAGACTCTCAGTTTCAGTGAGGTTCTGCTTGTCCATTTCACCTAGTTTCCACCTTCTCTTTTCCTGTGTCCCACCATGGATTATTTTTCTTAGTCTTAGCCACCATTTTCTATGCAATAAGTCTGTTGACTCAGTTTCATCTGTCTGGGCCAGCAATTTATCCGCCTTATTCTCCTCTGTGTCCTCAGGGTCTAACATCTAGCAGGTGCTTGATGAGTTGTTGGGCTCATGAGTAAATTGACTTATTGGTATTGACAAGCCTGTTAGCTGAGGCTATTGAAGGGTAAGCCATGTAATATGGCTTTAAAGGTATTGAAAATAACTTGAAGAGCTCCATTTTTGCTCTTTAGAAATCTATAGGCTCTGGGTTTGATATTGCTGGGAGGAATGACCTCTAAGCTCCCATCTGCTTCTGAAATTTCACAACCCAGTGGATTTCCCTTGTGAAGACTGGAGAGATTCACTGAAGACTGGACACTAGGGGGTGTCTTTCTCCCAATTCACGTGAAGTAGGGAACGCTGGCACCACCTGCCATACCCATCTGTCTCCAAGCAGGGTCACCCCAAGGCCAGGTGACGTAGCATGACTGTATTCATGGTGGAGAGACGTCTATGGTAGTAGAAGTTCTTTAAAGATCCAAATTGATAGGAAAACTATACCCTTTCCACTCACACATTTTTCTTTCCCTTTACACACTTAATGTGTAAGTTGAAGGAACTGGAAAAAAGACTCACTTTATCCTCTCATATATATATGAAAGATGCTTGGATCTATCCCTTTAAGAAACTAAATATTAGCATTACAAGACCTCATGAATGTTGTGAAAAAGCCATGTGTACGCTCATAAGGATGGGTGGATGAAGGCAGGCTGGGCAGAGGGAGAAGCTCAACTCAGATGCAGTTGCCATGGAGGCCTCAGCCAATGGTACAGGATGCTCTGGAGCTGGGAATGGTCCTTCTGAGTCATCCTTAACTGAGGCTGGGGCCAAGCCTTTGGTCTCTTCATCAGCCAGGCATTGGTCACCTACCACCCTGTGTTAGTCTATTCGGGCCTCTACAACAGAATACCATAGACCGAATGACATACAAACAATAGAAATTGATTTAGTTCAGTTCTGGAGGCTGGGAAGTTCAAGATCAAGGCACTTGCAGATTCAGCATCTGGTGAGAGCCCACTTCTTGCTTCACAGAGACCGTCTTCTCACTGTGTCCTCACATGGCAGAAGGAATAAAATTCTCTGAGGTCTCTTTTATAAGAGCACAGTCTCATTCATGAAGGCTCCACCCTCACGACCCAATCACCTTTCAAAAGCCACACCTCCAGATACCATCACACTGGGGTCAGGGCTCCCCTAACACAAACATTCAGTCTGTATCACACCTCCACATCCTTGGCTGAGGCAGCACAATGGCTGCGGGCAAGTCCATCAAAGGCCATAGTCCTGGGCCCTTGGCAACAGGGGAGTGGGGTGGGGTGGTGGGGGTGGGGTGGCAGGGGTGCAGAGGCCCCTAGTAGGGATCTGGAACTTTCATCTGTCACCATATCCTATAGCATACTTGATTTGTTAGAATGGACTCGAATAGAACAATTTTCCCGGCCAAGACTGTGTTGCACTCAGCAAACGAGGAATCAACCTGGAAACAAAGATGGCCTGGTCCTCCATTTGTCAGATCTCTTGGCAGGGCAGCCAACACAAGAATAATCTCCAGAGGAAGGTTCCTAACCTCCTCTCCCTCTGGCCTCACCTTCTCACTTTCCCTTCCCCTCTTCTCTGTTAGTTTTATTTTCCAGCTAAGCTGTCAGTGGCAGCCTTTGATGGGCATGGGGTTAGTCCTTAGAGAAGGAGGTTGAGGGGACAGGGAGGGGCTTGCCCTTCCAGGTTAGGGGGCAGGGAAGGGAGTGGGAGTCTTCTTTCTGGGCCAGAATCCTTTTGCTGACAGAATGACACACATGCCCAATTACCTTCCGAGATACAGAACGTAAAACTGAGCTGCTGCTGCTGGGTCGCTTCAGTTGTGTCCGACTCTGCAACTCCATGAACTGTATGTACCCCGCCAGGCTCCTCTGTCCATGGAACTCTCAGGCAAGAATACTGGAGTGGGTTGCCATAGTGGGCACCAAACGTTCTATCTTTTTGAAGGCGTGGAATTTTGATCTTGTAGATTAAAGGGTATTTCCCTAAGATCATGTATTAGCAGAGGTGTGTCCTGGGCTTGTTTGTTTGTTTTTGTCTTTGGAGAGCAATGAATCACCCTAAAGAAGTAAACAGAAATTCAATTCTAGGAAGTTCTGTTGCTGCTGCTGCTAAGTAGCTTCAGTCATGTCCGACTCTGTGTGACCCAGTGGACTGTAGCCCACCAGGCTCCTCTGTCCATGAGATTCTCCTTGTGGGTTGCCATGCCTTCCTGCGGGGGATCTTCCCTGTATCTCTTACATCTCCTGCGTTGGCAGGCAGGTTCTTTACCACCAGTGCAACCTGAGAAGCTCAGGGAGGTTGAGACTGTGCTTGACTTAGTGAGTCTACTTTCTGACCTTGCGGGAAGCTTGGTCCCTCTACGTGTCCACTTGCGTCTTTAGCTCTTTGACTAGTGAGTGTGCATGTTTCATATTAGATTGCAAAGGAAATTTATATTTTCTAATTATTTTTTCATAAAATATACCAGTCCTTCAGATTCCTGGTAGCAGCTTTTGAATGGATCTATTATCCTAATGTTTTATTGGAAATGGAGTGATCTATAACACGACATATCCCTTTGATAATTATGGCTTCCTGTGGCTTCAAGGAGGCTTGAGAAAACCTCTAATTGGTTCCACGAGGCCGTGGTCATAAAGACAGCCTCCCAGCCCTACCCTGTTGACATATGAGCCCGGGCTCCCAGCCTTCCTGTCACCCCTACTCTCCCCTTCCGGCAGGTGGCACTAGCGGTAAAGAATCTGCCTGCCAAGCAAGAGACACAAGAGACTCAGGTTCAGTCCCTGGGTCGGGAAGATCCCATGGAGGAGGAAATGGCAACCCACTCCAGCATTCTTGCCCGGAGAATCTCACAGACAGAGGAGCCTCGTGGGCTACAGTCCATGCGATTGCAGACAGTCGGACATGACTGAGTGACTAAGCACAAATACACCCACCCCTCAGCTTGTGGGAAAGGTGGGACCCCTTAAGAGCCTGTGAGTTCAGAAGACAAAGAAGAGGGGCTGATAGAAGTGTGAACAGCCCGGGCCATCAAGCTGGGGTTTTGGAGCCCATCTATGTTGGTGAGGGGGAGCTTCGGGGGTGAGTGGCGAACTCTGGTTCCAAGACCACCAAGCCCAGTGCTGAAGACACGGATTCAGGCATTGCAGGAAGCCTGGCCTGGGTTTAGTTACTTACCCAGCATATTCCTGCAGAGCATGATTTAATCTCCAGGTACCTCAGGCTTGTTTTGTTTTTGTTTTATTTTTTTGTTTCTTTTTAACTGAGTAAAACAGGGTGATAGTAGCAGGCTCCTAGGTTATTATAAAAACGAACTGAGACAACGACAGGAATGTGAGCTTCGTGAGGACAGGGGCATTTGTTTCATTGCGGGGCTGCAGTTCCAGTGCTCACATCATTGCGCTTGGTGCTGAAATAACTGACCAATCACAGCACACGGCCTGGATTACAGCCAGTGTTCATAGCAACACAGCTGCATAACTGACCAATCACAGCACACGGCCTGGGTTACAGCCAGGGCTCATAGCAACACAGCTGCATAACTGACCAATCACAGCACACGGCCTGGGTTACAGCCAGTGCTCATAGCAACACAGCTGCTATTACTCTGCTGGGAATATCCCCCTCCAGCCTGCTGCTTCCAGATCAGAACGTGTGCCAGACACTCCTGTGCACACTCACGGGAGGGCCCAGGCGCAGTCACCCCTCACACTTGGTCGAGAATTGACTGGCTGGGTTCCTTGGATGACTCAGCAGATGGCAGACCCATGAGAGGGACCATGGGATTGAAGTGGCAGGTTCCAGTGTTCTTTTCTGGTGCCTGCAAAGGGGTGGGGGTTGGGGTGCCAAACTGAAGGATTTCAAAGGGCGGGAATCCTGGAATGCTTGAAGAGTGGCTGTTACGTGCTGGACAGGAGGAGTAGTGGTGGGGAGAGGGTGGAATGGCAGGGAGCCAAAAGACATTATGTTCTGGGTTTGTTTTAGGAAATTTGCCAGGAAAGGAGAAAGTCCTTTTTCCCTTTTCTGTATTCTTCTCTCTCCCAGAATAGAGCCTAGTCCAGTTAGCTCTACAGCTGAGCCACATTTTGGGCCCATGGGCTCTTGCTCGCTAGAGAGGGACCTGGACCACCAGCTGGCCCCCTTGTTTCTATGAGAAATTCATTCTCAGTTCCAGGCAGATGATGAATGGCATTGGTCTCAGAATGAAAACTGTTCTGTGCTCTGTCCTGGAATCCAGATACATCAGGGCTTGATTTTGGTGGGGCCACTGGGGAGTTCTGCTAGCGTACTAGAGATCTCACAGATCCCCAAGCAGAATGGAAGCAGACTCTTGGGCCAACAGTCGGTTCCAGGGCAGAAAATTCTTGAATTCTTGAATAAATCGGAGGGTCTCCAATTGGTTTCCAATTGCAAACTGGAGGCCAAAGAGCTTTCACCTCCTTGACGTGTTAGGAAGTGCTCTAGTTGGGGAAGAACTTCACTTGAAGAGACAGCCATGCGCCAGCTGGTCCAAAGGTTGGCTGAGTTTCAAGGAACATCTTGAGAGGGGCTATCAGCGTGTTCATATTTTCTCCCAGCCATGCTCTTAAGGGCACTCTGGCCACATGTCCTGGGAAAGACACTTATGAAACGAGCACAGAAGGCCACAGGAAGATGTGCAACACTGGGGGTGTTAAGGAAGCCCAGAAAGAGAAATCCTTTCTTAAGTAGCTCTCAAAGATTGATTGTGCTGGTGGGAGGGGTCTTTGCCTGGGCGAGCAGTGACCAGGCCATGTTACGTTGTGGGGGAGGATGGGAAGATGACAGATCCTTCTATAGCATCCAAGGGCTGAGCTGGTTACCTGGGGGAATGGGAGTGCTGGGAACAGGGCAGTTGGCAGGACTGTGGGTACCCACAGCCTCCTGGCTGCCAGAAGGACCCTGAACCTCACCCACCCTGCCTGGATATAACCTTGGCTACTGTCAGAACTGGAGCTACCTGTATAAAGACACTTCTGGATTACATGACTTTTGAAATTTGGGGACTTACTCTAATGGATCTCAGCTTGGGGGTCTTCTCCCACCTACTGAGGAAGAGAGAGGAAGAGTGTGAGGAGCCAGCCAGATGGCTCCAATATTAATGGACCAAACACACTATGTAAGATAGAACTGTTTCCAGTGAGTTCCTGGCCTTGCCTTGTTAGTGCGGCAAACTGATTTAACCCTGGTGGCTCAGACAGTAAAGAATCCATCTGCAATGCAGGAGACCAGGGTTTGAAACCTGGGTCAGGAAGATCCCCTGGAGAAGGGAATGGCAACCCACTCCAGTATTCTTGCCTGGAGAATTCCATGGACAAGGAGCCTGGTGGGCTACAGTCCATGGAGTGCAGAGTCAGACACGACTGAAAGACTAACACACCCAAAGAGCAGCCAGATCATTCCCACTGCCTCCATCCCCTCTCCCCGCCCTCAGTAAGAATGCTAGGACTTGTTGCCAAAGGATGGGAAGCAAAGAAACAAACACCAGATATTGATCCGATACAGTGGGCATCTGGCATGCTGTCCGGACGTTGTGTTTCTCTAGAGTGTTGTAGTTCTTTTCACAGGTCATAAACTGTTTGATTAGCTTCAAAAAACATGCCAGCATGTCCCAATTATCCTCAAGAAGGAAGGCAGAGGGGCAAAAACATTGCCTAAGAGAAGTTAAAAGGTAATTCCTAAACCCAATCTAGGCTAGTGGTTTTCACCAAACTCACCTGGCATCACCCCATCAGGGGGATTGGTCAAAAACAGCTGTTGGTATCCCTGCCCAGTGAGGGTTCGAGGGCTCCAAGGAGCCTCAGATGACTTACTGGAGGTGGGGGATGGCCAAAGGCCAAAGGTAGTGAGCAGAGGAGCATGTCTGCTTAATCAGGAGACGCCCACTGGGCTGCCAGGAGATCCTGACTCTCCAGGGTTGCTCTGCCGCTCTGGGCCGCCTCTGGAAGGTCATTCCCGGTCCCTGGGCCTCGCTTCCCCTTCCCCTCCCCTCCTGTACCGGCTTAAAAAATGTAACTCCTAATACGCCTCTGGAAGGTCATTCCCAGTCCCTGGGCCTCCTCCACCCCACCCCCCTTAAAAAATATGACTCCTAATACCCGCCCCCATCTCAATAAGGAGCTAAAACCCAAGAAATGTTAAAAGGTGTTAAGGCCTTGGAGAAGGTTCCCACGGAGGGGCGGTGGCCCCAGCAGGAGAAGGTGCACAAGTGTTTGTGTTTCACACCAAAGGCAAGGGCATGAAAGTCGCATCCGACTCTCTGCGACCCCGTGGACTGTAGCCCGCCAGGCTCCTCTGTCCATGGGATTCTCCAGGCAAGAATACTAGAGTGATAGCCGTGCTCTCCTATGGGGGGTCTTCCTGACCCAGGGATCGAACCTATGTCTCTTACGTCTCCTGCGTTGGTGGATGGGTTCTTTACCAGGAGCACCACCTGGGAAGCCCTGGTTCTACACTAGCGGATACAACATAGTCTTTGCCTGGTCTCTGCCCTACATCTCCTGCAACAGAATTCCCCTGCTTCCCAAGGATACCCAGGCAAAGAAATATTGATTCCTTTCAGAGTGCCAGGAATTTTGAACATGGGTGTAATTCATCTTCTAGGAACTAAAGTTTTTTTTGTTGTTTGTTTCTGCACCATGCAGCTGTTTATATTAGGTTTGGTTTGACAGCCGATTCGACTTTATCTAAATGTGTCTTCCCCCACAGGCAGGGTGGACTTGCCCCTGAGTTAATCACTCATCAGCTGCTGTGTACCCAGACCTCAGAGAGGGAGGAGCAAGAGAGACTTAGCACTCACTCTGGGTCTCCGCAAAGCAGTGGATAATGATGCCGGATTCTTGTTTATAATTACGCTTAGCCAGAGAATTCCCCAAATTCATTGTCACATCTTGTTACAGAGACGTGCCTGCTCCGGAGGGGCCCCCTCCAGGCGCATCTCTGGGGAGCAGGCAAACAAAGGAAGAAACATGGGAGCCAAAGTCATTATTGGGACCACAGTGACAGGATGGAGGGACTGTGAAGAAATGATATGCACAATTAGCAGCCTGGCAAGTCTACAGACGTTACTCGTTAAGATTTCCCCTGATACGCTGATGGGGGCTTTGTAGCAAACTTTAGCTTCCTATCCATCTTAGGAGTGACAAAAATAGAGCACTGAGGTTGATTGACAGCACCTCGTAGGGCCCATTTATCCATTCCCAAGCTTTCGTGAGAAGGGGAGGCAAAATGCCTTTAGTACAGCAGTGGTCCCGGCCTCTTGTCAAGACTCTAGCCATCTTTCTCTCTGGTCTGAAAAGTGCTTTGGCTCCAGCACAAGGAGGTCAGTGGGAGAGACCAAGTGAAGGTCAGACTACTTTCTCTTTCTTCTTTCTTTTTTGTTAGTCACGGTTAGTGGCTGGATTTTTAAAAAGATCCAAAAGCATGAAGTGGGAGACTTGAATATTCTGATTTGCATATTCATGTCAAACCTGTGTTGCCAGCACTTGGTTGTTTCAAAGGCTTGTTGCCAAGAGCCCAGCTTTGAAAGGCCTGAGCACGTCGGGGGCACCTGGGGCCTCTGTGAGAGGCTTAAGGAAGGAGAGCACCCTGCCCTTCCCTCCGCTTCTCTCTGCTGGTTCTCCAGTCTTCCCCGGGGTGAAATGAAAGACACCTTCTCCAAGGAGCAGACTTCACCTGTCCACGCTCCTTTCTTCCTAAAGACACGTAAGCACATCAGCTGGGGGCGCCAGAGAGGCACAGGACTTTGGAGATGGCGGGTGTTTTTCTTGTATGCCTTGTAGTGTTTTTGATTACCATCATCGGCTGTTTTCTGTGTTATTCTGGGTTATCCTGGGAGTGTTAGTCACTCAATCATGTCCGACTCTTTGTGACCCCGTGGACTGTAGCCAGTCAGGCTCCTCTGTCCATGGGATTCTCCAGGCAAAAATGTTGGAGTGGGGTAGACTTTCCCTTCTCCAGGGGACCCAGGTCTCCCACATTGCAGGTGGATTCTTTACCATCTGACCCACAAGGGAAGCCCTAGAAGCTTCTGGGTTATTCTGCTGCTGCGTCGCTTCAGTCGTGTCCAACTCTGTGCGACCCCATAGACGGAAGCCCACCAGGCTCTGCCGTCCCTGGGATTCTCCAGGCAAGAACACTGGAGTGGGTTGCTATTTCCTTCTCCAATGCATAAAAGTGAAAAGTGAAAAGTGAAAGGGAAGTCGCTCAGTCATGTCCGACTCTTAGCCACCCCATGGACTGCAGCCCACCATGCTCCTCCATCCACGGGATTTCCCAAGCAAGAGTACTGGAGTGGGGTGCCACTGCCTTCTTGGAGAAGGCAATGGGTTATTCTAGAAGCTAGCAATAGTGGGGCTGGGAGAAAGATAGTTTTCCATCCGACAGAGGTAATCTATTTTTTATGGTGTTCTCACAGCACAAACCTACAGCATATCGGATTAGATAGTCTACAAGGAGGAATTCTTCAGTAGGAAAAGCTATGAAACGAAGAAGTGAGTTCGTCTTGAAACGGCAGATTTTAATCCGTTGGAAGTGATATTTCTCAGGGGTAGAGAGATTGTATTCCTTCTCAATCAGTTCAAACAGGGTCCTTCCTGGGAATCTCAGAGATTTTATGAGTATCTGGCGCCTCCTGGTGGCCAAGTGTTAGTACTGGCCTTGGATGCTTTGTTCCTGACCACCATGGAGCACAGGTGTGAGGAGTCACGAGCGGAATCTCAATTTGCCTCCGTTTGTTTCCTGGGGCCAGAGGTGTTGGGGGGAGTAGAAGCAGGGATGGGGCTGGCTGCAATAAGTGGCTTGTCCAGTTGCCTGACCGGGAAGCCACAGTGTCCTGCACCACACCACTTGAACAAAGGACTCACTGTATCCTTATTGAGAATCAACATGAGGGGACCAGGGCTGTGCAGTGCAATGACGTCGACCTTGGGACTTAAAGAGACTAGAGCTCAACTCCTAACTTCTTGGACTAAACACTTAATCTTTTGGATGGAGTCACTTTCAGAATGGTGACAGGAATAAGTGCCAACAAAGTGCCTGCTGACTCTCAGTAAACCCCAGCTCCCTTTGCCTCATGCCTGTCCCTCATCCCAAAATTCTGAAAGAGATGGGAATACCCGACCACCTGACGTGCCTCTTGAGAAACCTGTATGCAGGTCAGGAAGCAGCAGTTAGAACTGGACATGGAACAACAGACTGGTTCCAAATAGGAAAAGGAGTTCATCAAGGCTGTATATTGTCACCCTGCTTATTTAACTTATATGCAGAGTACATCATGAGAAACGCTGGGCTGGAAGAAGCACAAGCTGGAATCAAGATTGCCGGGAGAAATAACAATAACCTCAGATATGCAGATGACACCACCCTTACGGCAGAAAGTGAAGAGGAACTAAAAAGCTTCTTGGAGTGAAAAAGTTGGCTTAAAGCTCAACATTCAGAAAACGAAGATCATGGCATCTGGTCCCATCACTTCATGGGAAATAGATGGGGAAACAGTGGAAACAGTGTCAGACTTTATTTTGGGAGGCTCCAAAATCACTGCAGATGGTGATTGCAGCCCTGAAATTAAAAGATGCTTACTCCTTGGAAGGAAAGTTATGACCAACCTAGATAGCATATTCAAAAGCAGAGACATTACTTTGCCAACAAAGGTCCGTCTAGTCAAGGCTATGGTTTTTCCAGTGGTCATGTATGGATGTGAGAGTTGGACTGTGAAGAAAGCTGAGTGCCAAAGAATTGATGCTTTTGAACTGTGGTGTTGGAGAAGACTCTTGAGAGGTCCCTTGGACTGCAAGGAGATCCATCTGGTCCATTCTAAAGGAGATCAGTCCTGGATGTTCATTGGAAGGACTGATGTTAAAGCTGAAACTCCAATACTTTGGCCACCTCATGCGAAGAGTTGACTCATTGGAAAAGACTCTGATGCTGGAAGAGATTGGGGGCAGGAGGAGAAGGGGACAACAGAGGATGAGATGGCTGGATGGTATCACCAACTCGATGGACATGAGTTTGAGTGAACTCCGGGAGATGGTGATGGACAGGGAGGCCTGGTGTGCTGGACACGACTGAGCGACTGAACTGGACTGAACTGAACTGTCCCTCATCCCAAATTTGAAACAGCTCCCTGGGTCTAATTCACTTGGCACACAGCTCTGTGGGCTGGCTTCATGCATATACTATTTCTTTATAAAAATATTATAAGGATTTGTGGGTTTTTAATTTGTTTTTTGCTGCTTTGTGTGTTAGCCACTCAGTCGTGTCCAATTCTTTCCACCCCATGAACTGTAACCTGCCAGGCTCCTCTGTCCATGGAATTCTCCAGGCAAGAATACTGGCTGATGGTGCTGCTAAGTCGCTTCAGTCATGTCCGACTCTGTGCCACCCCATAGACGGCAGCCCACCAGGCTCCCCTGTCCCTGTGATTCTCCAGGCAAGAACACTGGAGTGGGTTGCCATTTCCTTCTTCAGTGCATGAAAGTGAAAAGTGAAGTTGCTTAGTTGTGTCCAACTCTTTGCAACCCCATGAACTGTAGCCCACCAGGCTCCTCTGTCCATGTGATTTTCCAGGCAAGAGTACTGGAGTGGGTTGCCATTTCCTTCTCCAGGATATCTTCCCGACCCAGGGATTGAACCCAGGTTCCTCCATGGCAGGAGATTCTTTACCATCCGAGCCACCAGGTTTGCTGCTTTATTTGATTTTAAAAAGTAGTCTTGAGACATTCCTGGTGGTCCAGCAGTTAAGACTCTGCACTCCCCATGCAGGGGGCCCGGGTTCCTTCCCTGGTCAGGAAACTAGGCCCCGCACATTACTACTAAAGATACCCCGGCTGCAACAAAGGTCCCGCTTGCTGCAGCCAAGTAAATAAATATTAAAAAAAAAAAAAAAAAAAGCCTACTCCCTGGCTCTCTTACCCCTGGTTCTCCCCTTTCCCTAACCTCTTTCCCAAACCCTTATGTAAAAGTCGGTCTCCCTTAAATTTGACCGTAAAGTAGCTCATGCGACCATTTCCATCTGAGATGTGGCCATTGCACTTGGACAGTTATGAGACACAGCTGAGCCTTCAGGCATGCCTTGCCTGTTGGCCAGTGAGGCACCAGGACCTCCAGACAGCAAACTCTCGTCTTGCTGATGTGTTTCTTCAGGCTTCACTAGAAGTCGTGAATAGATTTTCCTAGTGACCCACTTTAATGTGATATCAGAATATCTTCACAACAAATCTCAAGTCTTTTTCGCTTCTAGTTTTCCTCCTATCATCATTCATTTGGGACAGCTTTTCTGTCACAGAGGAGTTGGGATTTAATCACAAAATGCTTTTCTGCCTCCCATTTTCACTGTGGGGGGAAGAAAGAGAGATTACTGATAGCCTAGATAGGCGAGGTAAGAGGGGGACTCTTTACAGACTGCACAGACTAGCTTGTCTGACTGTGGTCTTAACTACTTGAAAGAGGACTAAAGTAGAACACACGATTAGGTCATTGTGGAAACTTGTCATGTGTGTGGAAAGGGGCAGCAGAGGTGGAGACACACGAGTATCTGCTCTTCCAGGCCAGTCAGAGGTGTGTGTGCGTGTGTGTATGTAGGGTCCTTGGGCATGAGAGCCAACCTCTCCCAAATCTCTAGTTTTCTCATCTGTAAAGTGAGGCGTCATAATAGCACTTACCATAATGTTGAGATTATATCTGATAATGCATTACAGTTCACAGTCACATAAAAAGTGTTTAATAAACAGTGTGTCTACTATTTTCAATGGACTGTTATTCATTCACTTTCTTTCTACTTTAACTGATTTTGGGTTCATCTGGTACCTTTGGAAACTTCCTTGGCAATTTACAGAAGTACAGGTGGTCTTACTTCACTTCCAGCTGAAATGGAAGTGCAATTGTTATTTTAACCTTCTAGGAGCTTCCCAGATGGCTCCGTGGTAAAGACTCTGCCTGCCATGCAGGAGACATGAGAGATGCTGGTTCGATCCCTGGGTCGGGAAGATCCCCTGGAGGAGAAATGGCAACCCACTCCAGTATTCTTGCCTGGAGGATCCCATGGATAGAGGAGCCTGGGGGCTAGTCCTTGGGGTCACAAAGAGTCAGACATGACTTAGTGACTGAATAACAACAAGGGATGAAATAGAGAGAGGGGTCTGTGTTTCTGCCCCGGGACATTCTGCCAGCTCCCAACTCGGCTCTGAAACCAGAAGATGCTCAGGAAATGCTTTTCACCTAAACTGGAGCCAATACAATGCTTACTAGGAAATACGCCAAGTGCAGGCACCCCCTCATATACCCTCTGTCTAGCATAAGCCTTCTGGGAGTGGTGTCCCAAGTGGGGTCCCGTTGGTTTGTTCTTAGTTTGGGTTTAAATGGATATTTGTAACCAAGACCTTTAAGTCATGTTCCCTAAATGACATTTCTCTTGTCCCTTAAAAACAGACAGGACCTCCTGATTATGTTACATAGCCCACTCCACCTTATTTTTTCCCACAGTGCCCTTGTCAGAGTGTTGGAGTTGATCATGATGGCTCAAGTTCAATAACCAACCACAGCATTTCCTGTGGTTTCCATTGCATTTCATTACACTGTATTAGAAAAGTATAAGAGGAAATGGTGTTATGTTACCCAAGAGAAAAGCGATGATTTCGGCAAGTTTCTGATAGTGCAGAAGCAATCAACACCAGATCCAAATGCCGCTGAAGATTTTGTCTTAGAGTCCATTCTTCCAAGATGAGTGTGGTCGTTGTTTCTGATATTATTTCCACAGTTCAAAACTCTGTATGGAAGACCAAGTAGATTGATTTCACTGGTAAGAGATATAATTTAGTGCTGTGGCTTGGATAATCTAAAAATATATGCTCCTTGAGCAAGAAGGGCCCTTGGCAGCATCTGTTGCTGGGGCCTGTCTCTAAGAGGCGTCCTACATAGAAGCTGATGGTCCTCACTGCTACCCAGCAGCTCTAGGTGCTGCATAAGTTGAGAATCCTTCTCTGAGCTCTCATCTTCTTTGTAACCACCTTGTGAGGTGGTTGTGTGAGAATTAAATGAGGTAGTTTTGCATAGAAACAATTAACACAGTGCTTGCTGTGAGTGGAGTAGCTGCTCAATATATGGTACCAGCATTACCGATGTCGTCATCATCATCAATATTACCATCGTTATCTTATTTCCGCAACTCCTCTGGAGTCAGGGATCTTAGATTTCTATTGAGTTGTGATTTGGGGTGTCTCAGCTTTCTCACAAGAGAAGCAGCCTATTTCTTATCTGAGCCTCATTCTGTAGTTACTCTGACAGAAAATGTTGCTCAAGTCTTTTCACCTTTCAGGGCCTCTGTTCCCTTTTCTTTGAACTTAGACAATAGATCAGAGATCTGAAGGGCCTAGAATTTCTGCCCTCTCTGTCGGAACACTCTTCTAGTAATTGAAGCTTTGCCAGGTCCATCCTGCATCTTGGACTGCCTTCCTCTAGAGTCCCAGCACTTTGGCGAGGACTCTCCGTGGGGTGGGTGCTGAGAAAACAGTGACCAATGGATATTTTGTGTGTGTGTGTTTTTTCTCATGTCTTATTTCTTTTCCCTTTCATTATTCTGAGGGCTCTGCTGTAGTTCCAATCCCTTCTTATCACACTTAATTTAAAAAATTGTGGAGAACAAAAGTCATTGATCTTGTCTTTGGCCAATGATCCGAACAGGCTGAGAAGGGGGCTGACCTACAGTAAGTTCTGCCATAAATCAAGGCTGATTTGAGAAGATTTCAACAGAATGAACAATTACCATTGCTGACGTTTATTGAGGATTGTGCTAATCTTTGATATGTATTCACTAATTCTTATAACCATCTGAGGGACAGTCTATAGATGAGGAAGTTAAGGTAGAGAAATTCTGTTCCTGCTGAGTGTGAATCTAGTGTGAAGGCTGGAGCTTGGTTTTAACTCCAGCAGCTTGATCCAAGAGTCCTTGTTCTCAACCAGTTGTGAAGCACTTCTGAACAGATTTATCACAATTTTGTAAAGGTACTCCCCTGGGAAAGATGCTTAAAGGGAAGGAGGACCAGGTGAGTGCCTCCATATTACTTTCACCCCAACATTCTGCCAAACCAATGCCATGTTGATATTATCACATGGTTCTGGAATAAAGTAGCCCATGGTGGTAGCTTTGGCACAGTGCTAACTAATCTGCCTGCAAATCCAAGAGACTGGGTTCAATCCCTGGGCCAGGAAGAACAGCTGGAGAAGGGAATGGTAACCCACTCCAGTATTCTTGCCTGGAGAATTCCATGGACAGAGGAGCCTGGCCAGCTACAGTCTATGGGGTTGCAAGGATTTAGACATGACTGAGTGATTGAGCACTCACTGTGAGCTCTATTGGATGGCTTAGACAACAGAAATGTATTGTCTTTCCAGGAGTTCTAAAGGCCAGTAGTCAGGGTTGTTTCCTCCTAAAGGCTGTGAGGGAAGGCTCTGTTCCAGGCTTCACTCCTTGGCTTACAGATGCTCTTTTTCCTGAGTCTTTTCACATTACATTGTTTTCTGTCTTTGTGTGGGTCTATGTCCAACCTTCCCTATTTATAAGGACATCGGCCACATTGGATGAGGGCCCACCCTAATGACCTCACTGTAACTTGATTTCCTCTGTAAAGACCTTATCTCTAAATATGGTCACATTGGGAGGTACCAGAGGTTATGACTCCATCATATCTTTTTTGCAGGAGGACCTAATTCAATGCTGTAACAGCTCCCCTTTGTCATTCTGAAGTAATCAGCAAGGGGGCAATTTACTTTAACAGGAACTCTCCGACAGGCCTTGGAGTCAAATAGAGTAACTTTGTTAATGCCTCATTTGCTACTGTTAATCAATAATCAAATTAGCTGATTTCTAGATTCTCATCTACAAAAGTAAGAAAAAAAGAAGAAAAGGAAGGATTCAGTCAGTGTCTAACCTTAGAACCCTTGACTGTTGATGACATGGAACGAACTCTCAGTGTATCAAACACTATTTAGGAATTAGATATCCCCCAAGAGAATGTATTGTTTTCAAACTGGTTTCCTTAAAGAGTTAATTAGCCTCTCGTAGAGGAGCAGTTTACCTTCAGCACCATTTATTAATGCCTTGGTGATTCCACTTGGAACTGCCCATGTTGGTAAGCAGCGCTCTTAAGAACTTTTTACAATTAACACTATTATCTCCTTTCTTATTTCATTCAAAATAAAGATCAGAATTAGAGAGGAAACCAGGCTATAGGGAATACAAACTTTAAGATGTATTTAATGAAAGAGTAACAGCATCATGATTTAATGAATTCATGTGTTGGTTTAAGGCAGATGCTGAAGAAGTGAAATGCTGACTTCACAGCTGCCTGTTGCCTAAGCCTGGGTCAGATTTACACAGGAAACTGAGTGCTTGTTTTAAAGACTTCTACACTCTTGTTCATTAAAATTAGAATGTGTTGTGGAGGAAAGTGTGTAGAGTCTAGCACTGCTACCTTTGTGTAAAAATGGGTGCAGGGAGGACTCTCTATGTCCATATTTATTTACACATTTCAGGAAGGCCTTGTGAGAAGCTACTAGCTAGGGACTAGAGGCCTGGTGGGAGGAAAACTAGGTTTCCATTATACACACTCTGAATGCTTTCATTTATTTAAACCTCATCCATTGATAAAAGCAAGTGCATGTTTTGGATAACTGCACACACTTCTGGTTGATAAGGTAGGTGGAATTAGGGGAGAGATGGATTGGGAAGTTGGGTTTACCAGATGTAAGCTATTATATAAAGAACCAATAAGCAACAAGGTTCTACAGGGTACCTACAAGGTATACAGAAAATGATATTTTCTATCCTATGATAAGCCATAATGGAAAATAATATTAAATATATATATATATATATATATATATATATATATATATCTCAAATCACTGTTGTGCAGCAGAAACTAATACAACATTGTAAATCAACTATACTTCAATTAAAAAGTTACTAATAAATATATATTCCCCAGGGAATGTCCCTCTTTCTTTTGATTTTCCTACTACAGCTTAGCTCTGCCTCTCTTTCCATCTCTTCCTGAAAGTGGAGTATTTGAACTATTCAAAGGCATGGACATTCCAAGCTCCTTGGAACCTCGAAGAATCCTTCCAGGCTCTGGGCATGGTATGAAGTTCAGCGGAAGTTCATCTTGAGGTCTGTGAGCTCCTCTTTGAGCACGGCACCCCTCCTTTCCCCTTGTCAGAGGCTAAGACAAGCTTTCAAGGCTTGAAGAAACAATACTCCAGACCTTGTGAGAAGCTGGGTGAGAGACATTTGGCCTATGGCTTCCTCAGGCTTTGGAGACTGGGAATTCTTTGCTGTCTCTACTGGTATGTGCTATATCTGAGGAAAGCCCCTTGCCCCAATCACAGATTCTTAGGTTTGCGAGTCTGCAAACGTCAACCAAGTCAGCCACCCCAACCCCCTGTTACTTGAGTCCCTTCTCCAGCATTTGTACGCCAAGGGCTGTCCTTCCTGTGCTCACCCACCAGCTGTGCTTGCCTTCAGGCAAGATTTTACGGGCAAAAAACCACCTCCTTATATGATGCTGAACTTGAATTTCTTGTAACTTTCACCCATGACCCTGGACCTTTCTCTTTGCCATCTGGAAAGGAGTTTAATTCCTGTTTCACAGGGAGCCTCCTTCAGGCGGGTTGTCTTCCCTCAGGCTCTCCTTCCAAGTAAACAACATAAGAGTTTTCAGCTCTGCTCCAGCTCCTACTCGATTTCCTGGCCCCCTTCTTCAGAATATCTGTGGCCACACAAGAGTGGGGTTCAGATCAGTGAAGGCTCAATTTTACCAGCACTCTGAGCAGTTGGGAGGAGACATAGCCATCATCAGCCTTACTCTCTATGTTGTAAATTTAAAGTTTAAACCAAGATTGAAACATCATTTACATTTTTCTTCCTTGTGAGGGATGGTGGAGGAGGGCTTTTACATCATCACATCATTACATCACACTGTTGCCTCATTTTGAGCTGATGTTACATGAAATGCCTCAGTCACTTCCACAACGTGGCTCTGAGTCCCATGCTTGCTTTATTGGAACCACAGCGAGGCCCTCCTTCCTTCCCTTTATCATTTTGTCTTGCTAGTCCATGGTTCGGAGAAGGCAATGGCACCCCACTCCAGTACTCTTGCCTGGAAAATCCTATGGATGGAGGAGCCTAGAAGGCTGCAGTCCATGGGGTCGCTAGGAGTCGGACAGGACTTAGCGACTTCACTTTCACTTTTCACTTTCATGCATTGGAGAAGGAAATGGCAACCCACTCCAGTGTTCTTGCCTGGAGAATCCCAGGGACGGGAGAGCCTGGTGGGCTGCCGTGTATGGGTTCGCACAGAGTCAGACACTACTGAAGCAACTTAGCAGCAGCAGCAGCAGCAGTCCGTGGTTAAAACTCACAGACGCATTCCAGACCCAGATTGTGTTTTATGGTTTTCCTCTGGTGAGCTGACAAACCTCTTCATCTAAGTTGATGGTAAAAGTGCTTCTCTCTGGGGCAGAACTTGGGTCAGATTCTGTTCCCTTTAGAAGGGAAGGCATGCCAGTGGAGGGAGGGGACATGAAGAAGACTTGAGCATTTGGAGAGTTTTTGTTCTTTTTTCCACTTGGATCTTCCTTGCAGCACACAGGCTCTTCACCATGGTGCACAGGCTTATCTAGCTGTGGTACAAGGCACGTGTAATCTTAGTTCCTTCACCCAGGATTAAACCTGCATTCCCTACTCTGGAATTCTTAACCAATGGACCTCCAGAGAAGTCCCTTAGAGAGTTTTCTGACCAGACTCCTTTTTTTCCCCTTACGGTCATAATGAGCACTGGAATTTGTAAAGTGTGGAGATAGATAACTGTATTTCTGCTCGTGAAAACAAGTTGAATTTCTTAGAAGGGTATTAGCAGCAGTGGGTAGAGAGTAAGGAGGAAAATGAGAAGAGCTTACACTTCTCTCAAGGGTTCAAGAACATGGAGAAGGAGCCAGGAGGTTCATTGTCTTATGTTTTCAGTACTCAGAACTTTAGCACTTTTCATTTAGGATGGCTATAGAGTTCCAGAAAAGAAAATTGAAAAAAACATTTTGGGATTAAAGTTCACTGTTAATTTTTCTCTCTCACTCTCTTCTTTTTTTTTTGAAGAGGAAATGTAGGAATTGTTACGGTTAAAAGCGACTTGGACATTAGGATCCTCTTTTGTAAGATGGGTCAGTAAAAGTAACTGTTGTGTAATAGTTGTAAAGATTATGTGAGAAAATGCAGGAAGAGTCCTCTGGGTGAACCCTGACTCATTTGAAAGGCTCCGTGAACACACTATTATTATCATGATGGCTGTGGAAACGTGGCCGTTTTCCCCCCCTCTCCTCTCCACTGATCATTTTTGGCTCAAAAATAATGAAGAACACTCTATTAACTAGAGCTAGTCAACAAGGTAATTAGAGGTGGAGATCTTCCCATTTTTCAGCGGTACTGGAGCAGAAACGGGTCCTACTGGGAATGTTGTTAGTGGAAATTGCTCTGTGAGACAGTCTAAGCTATCTGTTCTGCTCAGCCAAGTCGGAGTGTCCAGCTACATTCCTAGTAATATCTTCAGTGTGTTAGTGGTAGGAAGGCCAAGTGCTTCCTTGGCCCAGCTAAGATCCCCTCATTTCTCTCATTAGTATTTCCAGGGCTAGAGGCAGCCACAGTGACTAGGATCAGTAGGGTCACGGTGTCACTAGTAACACCGACACAGTCCACCCCATTACCCCCAAGTGGTGTTTAGAGGATTATTTCTCTGAATTGTAAAAAATACAGCCATAGGGAAACATGGGATTCACAGGGTCTTACTCTGCTGTTCCTTGTTCCTTTTTCTGATCTTAAAAGCCTAGAGATTCAAAGAGTTGATCTGGGGTCAGGACAGATCATCTAAGGCCTTTATTAAGATTAATGAAAATTATTTACACATAAATATATGAAACAACAACAATAAATAAAATCAACAACAAAAAAGAAAAAAGAGAGAACAAAATACAGTTAGAAGATTTCAAGCACCTGAGGAGTGATGTGCAAGTGCTTTTGTTATTTTACCACAAGTGAGAAAATTTTTTAAATAGAATCTAGGAAAACAAAACAGAGTGTGTATTTATATATGCTGAAAACTATGCATTTCTCTATGCATAGTAATTATTGGCTCGGAGAAGGCAACGGCACCCCACTCCAGTACTCTTGCCTGGAAAATTCCGTGGACAGAGGAGCCTGGTAGGCTGCAGTCCATGGGGTCGCTGAGGGTCGGACATGACTGAGCGACTTCACTTTCACTTTTCACTTTCATGCATTGGAGAAGGAAATGGCAACCCATTCCAGTATTCTTGCCTGGAGAATCCCAAGGACGGGGGAGCCTGGTGGGCTGCCGTCTATGGGGTCACGCAGAGTCAGACACGACTGAAGTGACTCAGCAGCAGCAGCAGTAATTATTGGCTAGGTAATATCATATTAGATTAATTTAATAAAGATTTTGCTTCTGTAGATCCAGTATTGAAGTTTAGAAAACTACTCTGTAAGATGCAATTTCTATATAATTACAGTGGCTCTGAGCGTGAGTTCTGGCATCAGCCTGCCTGGGTTTGAACACTGGCCCACACTTGGGTAAATTGTTCACCTCTCTGTGAGTTCATTTCTCTGTCTCCAAAAAACATACCTCCAAAATATATAAGGAACTATTCCAACCTAATAGCAAAAAGCCAAATAACCTGATTTAAAAAATGGGCAAAAGACTTGAATAGACGTTTCTTTGAAGAAGATATTCAAATGACTAACAGGTACATTAAAAGATGCTTAATATCACTAGTCATCAAATAAGGTGAATTAAAACCATAATGAAGTATCACCTTACTCCTGTTAGGGTCGCTGTTGTCAAGAAGACAAAAGATAAGTGTTGGTGAGGATGTAGAGAAACTGAAATGCTTAAGCATTGTTGATGGGAATGTAATATGGTACAGTTGCTTTGGAAAACACTATGAAGTTTCCTCAAAAAATTAAAAATTATCCAGCAGTCCCACTTCTGGGCATTTAATCGAAAAGGAGTGAAATCAGACTCATGAAGAGATATTTGTACTTCCATGTTTATTGTAACACTGTTTAAAATAGCCAAAATGTGGAGAAACAAATGAAATATTCACCAATAGACGAATGGATTGAAAAAAATGTGGTATATACACACAGTGGAATATTATTCAGCCTTAAAAAAGAAGATAATTCTTCTATATGCCTCAACTTGGATGAACTTAAAAGACATTACACTAAGTGAAATAAGCCAGTCACAGAAGGACAAATATTGCATGTTAATACTTAGATGAGGTATATAAAATAGTCAAACTCATAGAAGCCAGGAGTAGAATGGGGGTTGCCAGGGACTGAAGGGATTGGGCAATGGGAAGCTGTTTTCAACTGGTATAAAATTTCATTTACGCAAGATAATTGAACTCCTGAGATCTGTTGTATAACGTCATGCCTAAGTTTACAGTATTGTATACTTCATTTTTTAAGAGGGTGGATTTTGTGTTGTGTTCTTACCACATTAAAAACAAATGAAAAGCAAAAAAAAAAAAAACAAAAAAAAAACCAACACCAAAAACCTGTATCTAAGAGAGAGTTGTGTGCTTAGTTGCTCAATCATATCCGACTCTTTGAGACTTCATGGACAGGCTCCTCTGTCCATGGGGATTCTCCAGGCAAAAATACTGAAATGGGTTGCCATGCCCTCCTCCAGGGGATCTTCCCAACCCAGGGATTAAACCCAGGTTTCCCACATTGTAGGTGGATTCTTTACCATCTAAGCCACCAGAGAAGCAAACCAGGTAAGGGGAGACCCGGATGGTTAGGGTTAGGTAAAATCATTCATGAAATGTACAAATGCTTTAAGAACCTGACATGCACTCAGGGTTAAATAACCATTATTATATTTTTATTATAGCATTGGGAACCCAGGTTGCTTGGATTACTTGATCCAAGTTACCATCATTAGTTGGGTGGCATCATGCTTAAGTTCTAGTCGCCATAAGTAAGAGGGAAAAACAGACCTAGAGGATTGAGAGTAAATATTTTACTTAGGTGTTTGACTGGCTGGCTTTGGTCAGGGCTTATGCTGTGCAGCTATAGCAGATTGCTTTCCATCTCCAGCTTCTCAAAAGGGGCTGAAATGAAACTGTTCAGGGCAGCTGCTGGTATACAATGTGATAGAATGCTGCGTTGCTTTGCAAGACCTGTTTCAGACTAGGGCATTATTTATTTCCAGGGATGAATCAGGCAAGAGCTGTGATCTGGCTCTTTCCTGGGCAGATGCTATGTGCAAAAAGAGCTTAGAAAGCTTGTTAAACCAGAATCTGCATTAGAACCCTGGTAATTTTAATTCCTCATATAGAAGAATGGATTGACTCATATTTTGTTTTAAGAAGTGAATCACGGAGTTGAAGAATGCCAGCAGTGTATCAGCAGAATTGTCGTATTTTTCAACACGCAAAAACTTTGAAACTGTTGGCCAGTATTATCTTTATAAACGGTGTAGATTAAGTTGTCACAAATAATTCATAAATATTAAAAAAACTTATAATTTTGAAAATGTTTAGCTCTTCCATCCACACTGATGGGACTGAGATGTCTTGTGTTCCTGAGAATTGTTGGGATTAATAAAGTGGAGAAGAGCCTAAATTGATAATTTTTCTTACATGCTCCTGGAAATTTCCCTCATTAAATGTTGGGCTAGATTTCCCACAGAAGTTTCAGAGTTTCTGGGGAGATTTTAAATAGAAAAGGATTCTCTTCAGCCTGGATGACGTGGACATGCCCTGCCTACAGGCAGAAAAATGGACAAAATGATGTCTGATGCTCCCTTTTTCTGTGACCACTGAACCCTAAGTCTCAACTTAGACACAGGCTCCTTCACAGTGTCTCTGGACCAACAGGTCATGAGAAATCTCTATGGCAACAAACCAGCATTAGGGAGTCCCTTGCAGAAATACTCAAAGGCTTGAGGAAGTTACAGGATTTTGTTTGAAAAGACACACTGACAGCACAAGTAATGCAGCTGGTGAGCTTGATCTTAAGTGCTAGACTGCACCTTAGAAGGATTAATACAGGCTTATTTCTGCATGTATTCAAGACATATTTACTGAACACTGGTCTATATGCCAGCAGTCTGCTAGACAAGGGAATAGGAAGATAAGCAAACCAACGTGGGTTCTGATTTCATGAAACTTATACAATTTGATAAGAAAGGCCAATATTACCTAGCTTACCTGTCACACAAATACATAATTACAGAGTGTAAGCTCCCTGAAGTAAATTACAGACTGCGGTGAGAATGTATAAGATGGGAATGTCGTTGGAATGAAAAGATGGCGGTAGGAATTTGGAATTGTATGGGCTTGCCCGAGAAGGGGTTGAGTCTGTAGGATGAAGAAACTAGATGAGCAGGTAAAATGGGAACGTTCTAGGGAGAAGCATGGGCAAAGGTCCTCAGATGGCAAAATGAAGACAGTAGCCTAAAATGAAGGTTCATGAAGTGTGCTGGGACAATGTGGTTTATGTCATGTGTTTTAATCTTAGTCAAAGGGCAGTGGGAACACACTGAAGGGTTTGGGAAAGTGGAAGTGGGGAGAAAAGCAGCAAGATCAGACTTTAATTTGGGGCAATCTGACTGCAGTGAGGAGAAACCGTTGAAGGTACACAGAAGTAAATATGCTGTAGTTGAGGTAAGAGATGATAGACGCTTGGACAAATGGTTGCCCTAGAGGTGAAGAGGAGTAGATGGACCCGAGATCTCCTTAGGAGATAAAATTGATGGTACTTGGTGCGGGACCCAGAAAGAGTTGGTGGGGCAAGGGAGATAGAAACTCCAGGTTTGAATGTATTGTTCACATAGAGCTACATCAGACACAGCTGGATTTTTAGATCAGATTAAGGGGAAGATCTGGAACACTTTCTTGGTCCCTCTAAACTAAGTGGGGAGGGACCTCCCTAGCTTGATGTGGTAGAAGACGATATCTCAATTCATCTTTTTTTTTTTTTTTAATATTTATTTGGCTGTGCCAAGTCTTAGTTGTGGCATGTGAGATCTAGTTCCCTAACCAGGGGTTGAACCCAGGCCCCCTGCATTGGGAGTGCAGAGTCTTAGCCACTGAACCACCAGGGAAGTCCCTCAATTCATCTTGACCAGAGATTCCTGGAGAAGCCCCTCTAAGGTATCCTGAGCAGTGGCCTCAGTCTTCGGTTTACCTTTTTAAAAAAAAAAATTAATTTATTTATTTTAGTTGGAGGCTAATTACTATACAATATTGTAGTGTTTTTTGCCATACATTGACATGAATCAGCCATGGGTGTACATGCATTCCCCATCCTGAACCCCCCTCCCACCTCCTTCCCCATCCCATCCCTCAGGGTCATCCCAGTGCACCAGCCCTGAGCACCCTGTCTCATGCATCGAACCTGGACTGGCGATCTGTTTCACATAGGGTAATGTACATGTTTCAGTGCTATTCTCTCAAATCATCCCACCCTCGCCTTCTCCCACAGAGTCCAAAAGTCTGTTCTTTATATCTGTGTCTCTTTTGCTGTCTCACATATAGGGTCATCATTACCATCTTTCTAAATTCCATATAAATGCATTAATATACTATATTGGTGTTTTTCTTTCTGACTTACTTCACTCTGTATAATAGGCTCCAATTTCATCCACTTCTGGTTTACCTTAAGCTCTGTGAAGAAAGGGACTATGTCTTGTTCCTGACAGTTGGCCAGTGCTTAGCAGAAAGCCCAGCACATATGTCCACCAAAATATTATTGATAAATATATGATATTTTCCCAAGAGCACAGAGACTATAAGAAGCAGTGGCGAGATGGGGAGAAGTCTAGAAACCTATACTTCAGACCTTTGGTGCGGTGACCCTGCCTCCCTCCCAGGTCATGTACTTTTGTTGAGACTATGCCTTTCTACCTCAAATACCCTCATATCCTCATTTAGTTGAAAAAGCTTTAAAAGTTGCTTGGGTGAATATGTTTGGTTTCATTTTGAAGTGATACCATAATTTGGCAGCATTTATTTAAGTATAGCATTTTTTTTTCAGTTGGATGAAACAGGGAGTTATCAATTATAACTACATAGAGAAATGAGTAAAGAACTCAGGTCTATGCAAAACAAGGGAAATAACCATTAGGAAAGTTCAGCACTTCCCAGATAGCTCAGACAGTAAAGAATCTGCCAGAGATTCTTTCAGGAGACTCAGGTTCTATCCCTGGGTCAGGAAGAGCCCCTAGAGAAGGAAATGGCAACCCACTCCAGTACTCTTGCCTGGAAAATTCCATGGACAGAGGAGCCTGGCAGGCTACAGTCCATGGGATCATACAAAGACACATGACTGAGCATGCACGCACGCAAGCTCAACTACACAGTGGAAAGTTCAGCAAGGGAGGTTCTGGAAGATTCTAAAAGTCGGGGCAGCCTTGGGGGCCTGGAAAGTTGGGGAGCAGCAGGCTAGATTTGTTTTATAATATTTATTTACTTGGCTACATCAGGTCTTAGATGTGGGCATGTGGGATCTTTAGCTGTGCCATGTGGGATCCAGTTCCCTGACCAAGGATCAAACCCGGGCTCACCTGAATCGAGAGCATGGAGCCTTAGCCACTGAACCACCAGGGAAGTCCCAGGTTAGATATTTTTAAAGCAATGAAATGAACCTAAGATCTAGGAATTCAAGGTGAGAAGGAGAAGCCTCAGCAAACGATGTGGATGAACTTCATCTCCAAGGACAAGATGAGTGACAGTCGCCTGGTTAATTCCAACCAGAAGAAATCAGGGATGTACAGGTGGAACGGTCTCTGGAGCTCACAGGACCAAGATGGAGATGAGTCCACTGATCAGTAGTGAGGATAGTTGAGATAACTTTGCTTGAGAATTTTTCTATATCACTCTTGTTGTGACTGTCTTCATTTTCATGTAAAAAGGATGAGTGTATCTTTTCTCAAAATAATGAAACATATGGGCCTGATACCATTGGAAATTTGATTTTTGAAAGTCATCAATATGTTGTAAATGTCAAAGGAGGAAACTCCCTCACAGGTAGATGTGTCCAGAAAGGTGAGTAAAAATGAATAGGATTACTGACATCTTCAAAAGAACACGGTTTTAAGCAGCAGATATTAAATATTTTCTTCACAGTAAATTCAGTGTGTGTGTGTGTGTGTGTGTGTGCATGCACGTGCATGCACAAATATACACACTAGATAATTTCCCCAACTCTTTCACTCTGTGTTATTCTGTGGTTACTCAAGTATGTTAGCTGCTCAGTTGTGCCTCTTTGCGACCCCTTGGACTGTAGCCCGACAGACTCTGTCTATGGGATTCTCCAGGCATGAATACTGGAGAGGGTTGCCATTTCCTTCTCTAGGGGATCTTCCCAACCCAGGGATTGAATCCCAGTCTTCTGAAAAGAGGTAGATTCTTAACCATCTTAGCCACCAGGGAAGCCTATGTTATCCTGCAACAGATATTAAAATTTGACACTTTGGGTGTCAAATTCAACCAACCTTTGTGAGTGATACTGGGTACTGGGGTTTGGGGAAGCATCTGTTTGGGCAGTTTCTTTTGGATGGGGTGTGGGTTCAGAGTCAACCCAGCTTAGAACCATGAAATGAGCCAGCAGCAGGCCTGCTCTCACCGTAACTGCTGGTAAAAGAGAGTCTCTGAATTTAGCTCTGTATTTTCATGGGGCTTCAGAGACACCTCACATACTGGCTTTCCCAACCATCTCAGGTGTAAGTTGTATCAAAAAGTCTATGTCTCGTTATATTTACAAGCCTCAGGGTAAACACACAGGTACATTTTTCTTCTTTTGGAATGACAAGTTCCTCTGCTGTTACCATCTGTCCACAGATGGTGGTCCTGGAATCTCCCTACCTACACTTTTACACCTGTTTCTCTTTTTCAGTCCTCTTATTCCTTCTCTCCTTTTCCTTCCCTCCTACTTGCACTTTTACCTAGTATTTTTCTGCTGTCCCTTAGCTTCTTCCAGTCTCACATTGCCCCATTACCCTTTCTTCTCCTGCCCCCACTGAAGCCCACAGAACCGGGTTCCAGTCCTTCAGAATCTTACTTTCAGCAAGATAGCACATCCAATCCCCCTTTAGGAAATTATTTTACTTATCTCTTAATATTTTGATCAGGAACAAATATTTAACATTCAGGAGTCACTCTAAGTGGTATGGATTAGAAGCAGGGGGCAGGCACGGGTGAAAAATCATTTTGGATGGGAAAGCCTGTCCACCTTCCATGCATTATAACCAGCAGGCAAAGACTAAATATTGGGCAGGCGCCATCACTGCCCATCTTCTCAAGAAAAATTTGAGGAGGGACCCTGGAACCTCGAAGGTGATGGTGGCAGCCCGTCTTTTTACCAAAAGGAGTTTGATTCAAATGAGTCCAGTTTGGATTAGGTAAAGAATGAGATTGAGGAGATGTGTTCTAGAAATCAGCCAATTTCGCAGCCTGGGGCAGGTATTTGTCATCAGCTGAGTCATACTGCCCTGGGATTAGCCAGCTCTACTTTCTGTTTCAACAATAAAAAGTCTTGCAAAACTGCTGGCATGTGAGACAGAGGGATCCAGAAAGTTTTGGCATCTTTTCCAGCAGCATAACGGGTTTTAGGGAAGAGACTTGTGAGAGCATGGTCCATGCACTCCACCACCAGGGACAGATCCACGTTCACAAAGGATGCAGTGCCTTTCAATTGTTCTAGGCCTGTAAAAAAAGAGACAGAAGCACATTTACCCCGTGGAAGAAGGGGAATAGGGGAATGTGAAGCTAGGTTGCAAAGGGGAGGATGCAGTGAGGGAATTTATTTTGATTTTGCCATTATAACTCGGTCCGCTTGTGGTGGGTTTTTATCTATTCCTCAGAAAAGGATGCAGCAGTGATTTCTTTAGATTGTTGGCTCTCAGACTTGAGTGAGCAGCAGAATCTCCTAGAGAGCTTGTTCAAAGCCAGAACCCAAGAAGTTAGTAGTTCGTATACCCATGGTGGTAGTAATATAAACACAGCACTTCTTAAAACAAACTTGATATAGGAAATGTGTGTACACATGCTTGTGCATATATGTGTGCACTAATATAGCATGTGCCTCTATAATTCAGTGAATAAAGAGAGACTCATCCACTAAAGCCCTGACTCACAAAGCTAAAGGTGTCCTGGTTCTCAGCAAATGAATTGTGTGAGTAATGAGCTAAGATACCTTTAAAGAGGCAGGGACTGGTGATGGCTTGAAGCATTACTCCTAAGCTCTTAAAACATATCTTAAATTGTGTATCCTCAAGGGAAAATCTATTGTGTTAAATCTTTTGACTTCAGCTCCCAGTAGCCACAAGGTGTCCCAAGAGCCTAATTGAGGTTAGCTCAGAAGTCTTAAGTCTATTTTAAACTCCTACGACTCCAGTCTGGGAAACGAAGCAAAGTGATCTTAAATTTGTGGTCTGCTTTTACTATGAGTCTCGCTGATCTCAAAGTCTTGGCTTGGAGAACTCTAATAAGAGCAACCAGGACAAAATAGGGCTCTAAGCCTTTGGTGATTCTGAGAAAGGACCCCTGACCCAGAGGCCAAGTCAAAAAAATTTGAGATAGAAGTTGAAGATATATTCTCAGGCATCTAGGAAATATCAATTTCAACATCAAATGAGGGATTTTGTTTTCGAACTTAGAGGCTTCGGAGTCGGTGAGAGAGAAACAGAGCCTTTAATGACAGTGGTTGTAACCTGATATGTGGTGAGGTGTCAGCACCGCGAGGTTTGTCAAACCAGACGTTCTAGTTGACATATGTGTACCTGTATGCATGTGTGTGTGTGAGTGTGTGTGTGTGTGTGTGTGCGCGTGCTCAGTGGGGTAGTTGCAGAAGTCAGTCATTCTCCCCCAGTAGATGTGACTAGGCTCTTGGCTCCACCTTGAAAACTCCTGGCCTTGAACCTTGCCACAGTTGGCTGTCTTACCGAAGCCCACCGAAGAAGAGGCAGGACCACAGCTGGGGTTAGGGTGACTCCAGGTCAAGTGGAGCGCCTGGCTCAAAGCAGGAGCTTAGTAAGCGTTTGAGGACTAGTGAGTAAATGTTGATAGGGCTGGGAAGTCTGATATGGAGGCAAGAGCCCCAGTACAGGAAGTTCCGGCAGTTCCTCAACGCCTCATTCCCATTGCAGTGCATGGCGGAGAATAGATGGCCAAGTCAGGCCATCTGGGTTCAAATCCAGCTCTTCACTTACTAGCTGTGCCACTTTGGGCAAGTTACATCCCTGTGCCTCTGCTTCTATGAAATCCAGAGGGTTTGTTTGGGCATTTTAAATGAAAGAGTTTGTGTAAACTTAGAATGGTGACAAGTATAGAGTGAATGTTCACTATGTGTTAGTCATCGTTATCTAACCTTTATGATTATTCCTCCAGCCTTGACTCAGTCTGACTTACCTTATTTCTCCTTCCATCTCCACTGCCATGCATTCCTGCTGTGGAAAGCTTCCACCCAAATATTAATAATTTCTTCCTGTTTAGGTCATATTCAAACCTGACCTTTCCTATAAAGGTTTCTTAACCAGCAACGCTTTGATTCTGTGTTGAATTTCTCGAGCAGTTAGAGACTGTACTATCTAGCACTCCTTCTAGGCTGTTGGGTTGTGTCTCAGAAATAAAGAATCAAGTTTCTTGCACGTTGTAAATCTCAGTGTTCAGAGTCATCTGGTTACTTTCTGTTGTCAACTAGATTGTAAGTTAGTCAGAGTTTGAGTCTTTGAATGAGTGGTAGGTGGTCACCAAAAAGAGGTGGTTTGTGTAGATGTAATGACCATGGGCTCCAGTCCAGGCATTGCTCTGAGGAGTTGTATAAACTTGGGTAGGACATTTCCCTTTTCCTTTGCTCGCTGCTATAGTTCTTTTGAGGAATAAATGATACAATTCATAAGGCGTTTAGTATGGAACTTACCACTTAGTAAATGCTCAGTAAATGTTTATAAACACGAGCAAGAGATGACACTAATTAACAGGGACTCCTGATCTATATTTGAGATCTCTACTGGTGTATTACCATGGTAATCTTATTTTTTCCTTTCTGTTTGAGTCTCTTTCAAGCTGTCTAGGACAATGAACCCCATAGGATCCTGGGTCCACCCCAAAGCTCACTTTTCTCAATGTAGCTTTCTCCATATTGTTGTTTGATGTCTGGAGACAGATGCTTCCAAATGGCAAGTTTCTTTTCAGCAGTCTTTTCTGGATCTGACAAATTGGTTTTGAACAATCCTGGTTCGATGCAAGCGACATGCACACCAAAAGCTTTCATGTCCCGCCTGTGAAAAGAGCCAGTTGAAGACATTTAATTCAGGCTTATTTGAATAATGTTTGCTTATAAATCCTTTCATGGAATCACAGAGTGGGGTGCACAGGAAAGAGCATCTTATTCTACCATCTCAGTTTGCAGATGAGGAACTGAACTACGGGGTGGATCATCTTCCACATTCCAGACTGGCTACTATGCAGTAAGCCTGTGGGACACATCTGAATAGCACAGCAAAGTCTTTGAAAACTGAACAAATATTGCGATCTCAAACCACAGAAGGTTGGTTGGAAGTTGTGACCTGAACACAAGCTGCTCAATTACCTGCTAAAAACAACAACAATAACAACAAAAACCTATCAACATTCTCCCCAGAATTTAATAGGACTCATAGTTTCATGTTGTACCAAATGTTTAGCATATGATACATAAAAGAAGTCAGAAAATCTCAACTCACATGAGAAAAGACAGTGGACAGATACCAAGGCCGAGGCAACACAGATGTTGGAATTATCAAAGTCTTTAAAGTGCTTGTTACAAACATGCTCCAAGAGAGAGACACTCCTGAAGTAATTGGGAATTTAGAAAGCTTTAGAAAAGAAAGAAAAGATAAAGAAGAACAAAGTTAAAACTTTACACTTGAAAAATCCATTAACCAAAATAAAATATTTACTGGCTGGACTCATTAGTAAAATGAAGAAGATGAAGGAAAGTCAATGAATTTGAAGATGGATCACTAGAAATTACCTAATCTGAACAGCAGAGAGAACAATAATTGACAAAGTGAACAGAACCATAGAAATCTGTGGGACAAAATCAAAAGGTTTAATATTTGTGTTAGAATCCCAGAAGGAAGAGAAATAGTGGATTGTAGATAAAAAATGTTCGGAGAAACAATGGCTGAAACCCCCTCAAATATGTGAAAAGGCATAAACCTACAGATTGGAGAAGCCCAGTGAACCTCAGACATCATAAACCCAAAGAAGCTAATGCCTGGGGCACCGCATTGAAGGACTTTGCTAAATTGGTCCTTTCATGGTTTTATGCTCTGGGGTTCTCTGATGACATAGCAAAAAGAGGTGGTCAATGCTTTCCTGTGGTAGCAAAATCTTCACATTAGATTAGCAAGCTTCTGTGTGTGTGTGTGTGTGTGTGACTCAGTCTTGTCTGACTCTTTCCCACCCCATGGACTATAGCCCACCAGGCTCCTCTGTCTGTGGGATTCTCCAGGCAAGAATACTAGAGTGGGTTGCCATTCCCTTCTCCAGGGTAGCAAGCTTCTAAGTTTTATTTGGAAATGGAAGCATCAGAGGAAAGCTGACTTTCTTGTCTTTGGGGTAGAGGTGGGACGGTTACCATCCATTCAGCTATAGTGTTTGAAATTTGAGTCTAGAACTTGCAACAAGAGGGGAGAAAATTGCTGCATCGCTAAGTCATTACTTTATCAGATAATTTTCTACTGAGGGTTTAAATAAGATGTCACTGTTGTGTCTGCAACTGACAGTAATACCAACAGAGAGACCTGATTTAGTTCCTCTCTCTGATTCCCTAACTATTAAACAAGCTAATCTGTTGAATACAAATTTGCCACCACTATTCTCATATGCATTAATGCAAAAAGGAGAAAAGACTTTAAAAGATTTAGGTTCAAATCCTATTCTACCACTTGACAGCTGGGTGACCTCAGGGGAGTTATCTCATCTCTCTTAGCTTCAGTGGTATCATTTATATTTTATTTCTCATTTTTTAAATGTTTTTTCCTTATTTTTTGCTTAGAACCCTTGTGCCAAGGGCTGACTTTCAGTATCATAAATTGGGAATAGTTTAAAGCACTAAATAGAGTGTCTGGTATATACATGTTCAATAAATGTTAGTGGTTATTGTTTGCTAAGATGTCCATGTTTGCTTTACCTTAAGCTGTCATTGAAGCCTTCTACTGCATATTTAGATGGCGAATAGCCCCCTCCACCAAATGCAAGCCGACCCCCAATGCTGGAGACATTGATAATTCTCCCTCGAGCCTTTTTGACCAAGGGAAGCATGTTTAACGTGACACTGATGAGTCCAAACAGGTTCACTTCAACAGGTTCTCTGTAGTCCTCAACTGTCAGCCAGTCATTGGGTGCCAGCACACCAAGAATGCCAGCGTTGTTGATCAGACCCCAGAGACCTGGAACAGAGCGGAAGGGAAGGAGGTGTGGTAGAAGGTGATACTTATATAGGCATCCTCGATGGAAATACAGCTCTGCCTTATCTGATGGTGTCATTTTCTCCTTCCAGTCACATTCCTTCCTGCTTTGAATACTTGCAGTTTGGGGAAGTGATAGTACAGTGGGTGAGAGGTTAAACTGAAACGGCTGAAGTTCTGTTACTGGAAGCCACTCTCACAATTTTTCTGTTTCTGCTTCGAATGTCAAACACTATCTGAGTGAGACTTTTTAATCTCAGATGTGAGGAAATTGCTCTATTTTTCCTATCATGCTGGATGGCATAGCCAGAGAATACTTATGAACTGTTTTTATAGACAAAGAACAACATCGATCTATTTCACATTTATTTTTGGTAAAAATCCAGTCATTTACCTGTCTTATTTTATGATGGGAAACACTTAACATTGTTAAAAGTGTTTGGCATTCAAGCATTAAAATATTATTTGGCGCCTTATCAAACCACTGCTTTTGAGGTTCAGAGTCTCAACTATATGATGAAGATGTGATAAAGAAAAATAACATCTGTTTGTTTTTTCCTTTGTGGATTCAAATATCTTCATCCATGAGGATATTTCAAACTTCATTCAGGGAAATAAAATAAAAAGTCTTCTAGTTCAGAATGCGCCTATCTTTGCAGAATCTAATGCAGAATGAGGTCCAATGACTCCCTATTCTACCACAACTACCTAAGACACATTTGCTCAGATCGCCAGACTATTTTCTTCCTTTCCCAGTGACAGTGTGTGAGCTCTGGAACCATTTCGCAGTCGGAAGATGGACCTGGATATTCAGATGGCAATTCAAGGGTTGCCCTCAGAATCTACTGTAGCTTTTAGCCCCAAGTTGTTTGCTGCGTAAGTGGTGAGAGTAGCACTTCACAGAAAAAGATCGGTTAACACCATCATCTCAGTTCTAAATTCACCCATGGGAACGTATGAGAAGATAATGTGGGCTGTGTCTCTCATGCATGTAGAGAGCTTGCAATGTAGAAATATTCAGGGCTATTCTAAACTTTCTCCCATCTTCTCTAGTACACAACTGGTATTTAGGAGACTTTTTTTTTTTTTTTTGGAAAGAGCATTTAAAATCAGACTATTTACTTTCATTTAGCTTTGCTTACTTCTCAACACCCCCTCCATTCCCCTCATTCTCACATCACTCACCTTTCTCCCCAACTTGGTTTTTCACCCACTGGGCAGCCCTCTTGACATTTTCTGGGTCAGTTACATCCAGGAGCACGGTATGAAGCCTCTCTGAAGTTTCTGCCTTTAAAGCTGTTGATCCTGATTCAGTTAGGCAGGCAGCAATTACATGAAATCCTTTCTTATCAAAAGTTCTGGCTGCCAAGTTTCCAAAGCCAGTGTCACACCCAGTGATGAAAATGTACTTATCAGTGATGTTTGCGATCTTTAGCTGTCTTTTATAATTCCACAGAAAACCACAAAGGATCAGAAGGACTAACAGCCAAAAGAGCATTTTTTTCCTGTTGTATGACAAGGACACTTCTTTCTTGAACAATAAAAGAAGATGGCGTCCTGAGTGTTCAAAATTAGAAAGAAAATTCAAATTAGAAGCATTAGGGCATAATAACCCAGAGTGATGAACTTAAGATATCTTAATGCATTTGGATGGATACATAGATGGTTAAAAATGCAATAACTCTTATTTGGTTGGGGAGATGGCCATTTAAGTGTTAAACTACACCTATCATATGTGCATGTGTGTGTGCTCAGTCGTGTCTGACTCTTTGTGACCCCCATGGACTGTATTTCTCCAGGCTCTTCTGTCCATGGGGTTCTCCAGGTGAAAATACTGGAGTGAGTTGCCATTTCCTCCTCCAAAGGATCTTCCTGACTTAGGGATCGAACCTGTGTCTCCTGCATTGCAGGCAGATTCTTTACCACTAAGCCACAAGGGTTTCCCAAGTGGCAGAGAAAGTAACTGGCAAAATTGACAAGGGTCATTGGGTTGATTTAACTTTTTTTCTCTATCTGTATATATGCAAATATTTCTTTGCTTAATAAGGAATATTAACATAAACACAGATAGAATGATACACACACACTCGTGCACACAGACACACAACTCTATTTCTACTGTTTTACAAGGAATAGATTGTTTCAGATAAAAAATAATGCAACATATCCTCACTTATTGTGGACGATTTGGACTCTGCTTTCATCTTTTTTTCCTGCCAAAGATCTATAGCTAAAGAAGGAAAAAATGGGTAATAAAAATAAGTCAAAGGTAAAAGGAAGGTTTGTGCAAACTAGTTGGTTCTTGTGGTATAGCCATGACTATTACTAAAGCCGTCAGGTTTTTAGACTATTGTTACTTAAAAATTTGGTATAGTTTTTCCAAATCTTCCCTCTGTAGGAATTATTGATTTGTTGCAAGTCGATGTCTATGTAGCAAGATTTCCTTTTCAAGTAAATAAATACATTTAAAATATGTAATTTTGAGGGGTGGGGTGGTGTAACCAACTCTTGCAAAATTTCATATTTAGACATTTTAAGGAAACTTCATGTTTATACATTCAATTAGTATAGCGTTTTGCTCAAGCCTAGGTCTTGATAAAAAATTGTTGAATAACTAAAAGTTAACTATATTCACCAAATGGATTCTGTAACCTTTGTTGCAATCCAAACTCCCAAGGGAATTATGTGAAAAATGCAAATATTCATGGGGTTCAATGTGCCCTAGAGCTGAGAGTCGGAGAAGGCAATGGCACCCGACTCCAGTACTCTTGCCTGGAAAATCCCATGGACGGAGGAGCCTGGTGGGCTGCCATCTATGGGGTCGCACAGAGTCGGATACAACTGAAGTGACTTAGCAGCAGCAGCAGCAGAGCCGAGAGTGGAAACTCTGTGCTGTAGGGTTTTGCTGCTGGCAGGCAGGCCTAAGGGGAGCAATAGTAAAACAATGGCTTACTTTTGTAAAGCATTCTGCCTTTCACTTTTACATATAAGTCTCATTTGACCCTCTTTGTAGCCTTTTCAGTTAGAGAGGGCTCATTACTTGCCTCATTTTATAGGAGAATTAATATGCCAATTAATAAATGTAAAAGGAAAAATGAAATTAGCAAATTATGATGTGGCAGCTGACAAAGTGACAGCTGTTCCAGGCAATTCTAAACTAGTGGGTGAAATTCCGATGAGAAACGGTAACTATAGAATCTCAAAGAATCTCTGCATAAAGCTCGTACTAATTAAAAAGAGAGCAATAGTAATTTCACAGTGGAGAAATCTGACGGATACCACTTTAACCAAGTGATAAAAATGAACACTACAGAGACGACAAAATGGCGGAGGAGTAGCTGGACATGGAGTACTTCTCTCTTCATGGATGGATCAGGGATATAGCTTCAGATGCAGGGATCTCACAGAGCACCAGCTGAGGGCTGGCAGGAGTGCCTGATCACCGGAAAGGAATATGGATCCACACAAAACTCAGTAAGAGGAAGGAAGGAAGAAAGGGAAAATTAGGAGAGTGAGTAGGACTAGATCTGCACTCAGGGGGAGAAGGAACTGAAGCAGGGGTGAGATTCCCACACTGGAGCAATAGTTTGGGACAGAGAGGAGGCATTTGAGGCTGTTGGAGAGTGAATCAATTGATCTGTGACATTCTGAATGGAGCAGAGAACCACAGCCCTACCTGTCCAGGACAAGGTCCCTCCGTACGTGCAGTCGCTGGGAGCTGGACCGTTGGGATTAAAGAGCAATCCTAAAGTGAGGGCTGCTGGTGACTGCTGGAGATGGCCTGAGGGGATGTGAAGGAGGCGATCACCGTGGGAGTGCCCTTGAAGGAAAGCTGGGCAGCCATGGAGGCAGGGCCATACTGCTGAATCATGCGCAGGGGGTGGGGCCACCACTGTAGCCTCTCTCTCTCCCCACAGGCCAGAGCCAGCAGCTGACCAGTAGAGAAAGACCCCAGAGATGGTGGTCCTTGGTGGGCCTGATGCACCAGTTGAGCTCAGTTCAGTCAATTCAGTCACTCAGTCGTGTCCAACTCTTTGCGACCCCATAAATCGCAGCACGCCAGGCCTCACTGTCCGTCACCAACTCCCGGAGTTCACTCAGACTCACGTCCATCGAGTCAGTGATGCCATCCAGCCATCTCATCCTCTGTCTTCCCCTTCTCCTCTTGCCCCCAAATCCCTCCCAGCATCAGAGTTTTTTCCAATGGGTCAACTCTTCGCATGAGGTGGCCAAAGTACTGGAGTTTCAGCTTTAGCATCATTCCTTCCAAAGAAATCCCAGGGCTAATCTCCTTCAGAATGGACTGGTTGGATCTCCTTGCAGTCCAAGGGACTCTCAAGAGTCTTCTCCAACACCACAGTTCTAAAGCATCAATTCTTCGTCACTCAGCTTTCTTCACAGTCCAACTCTCATATCCATACATGACCACTGGAAAAACCATAGCCTTGACTAGACGAACTTTTGTTGGCAAAGTAATGTCTCTGCTTTTGAATATGCTATCTAGGTTGGTCATAACTTTCCTTCCAAGGAGTCAGCATCTTTTAATTTCATGGCTGCAGTCACCATCTGCAGTGATTTTGGAGCCCATAAAAATAAAGTCTGACACTGTTTCCACTGTTTCCCTATCTATTTCCCATGAAGTGATGGGACCAGATGCCATGATCTTAGTTTTCTGAATGTTGAGCTTTAAGCCAACTCTTTCACTCTCCTCTTTCACTTTCATCAAGAGGCTTTTTAGTTCCTCTTCACTTTCTGCCATAAGAGTGGTGTCATCTGCATATCTGAGGTTATTGAGATTTTTCCCGGCAATCTTGATTCCAGCTTGTACTTCTTCCAGCCCAGCATTTCTCATGATGTACTCTGCATAGAAGTTAAATAAGCAGGGTGACAATATACAGCCTTGACGTACTCCTTTTCCTATTTGGAAGCAGTCTGTTGTTCCATGTCCAGTTTTAACTGTTGCTTCCTGACCTGCATATAGGTTTCTCAAGAGGCAGGTCAGGTGGTCTGGTAGTCCCACCTCTTGAAGAATTTTCCACAGTTTATTGGGATCCACACAGTCAAAGGCTTTGGCATAGTCAATAAAGCAGAAATAGATGTTTTTCTGGAACTCTCTTGCTTTTTTGATGATCCAGCGGATGTTGGTAATTTGGTCTCTGGTTCCTCTGCCTTTTCTAAAACCAGCTTGAACATCTGGAAGTCCACGGTTCACGTATTGCTGAAGCCTGGCTTGGAGAATTTTGACCATTACTTTACTAGCGTGTGAGATGAGTGCAATTGTGAGGTAGTTTGAGCATTCCTTGGCATTGCCTTTCTTTGGGATTGGAATGAAAACTGACATTTTCCAGTCCTGTGGCCACTGCTGAGTTTTCGAAATTTGCTGGCATATATTTCACAGCATCATGTTTCAGGATTTGAAATAGCTCCACTGGAATTCCATCACCTCCACTAGCTTTGTTCATAGTGATGCTTTCTAAGGCCCACTTGACTTCACATTCCAGGATGTCTGGCTCTAGGTGAGTGATCATACCATCGTGATTATCTTGGTCATGAAGATCTTTTTTGTACAGTTCTTCTATGTATTCCTGCCACCTCTTCTTAATATCTTCTGCTTCTGTTAGGTCCATACCATTTCTGTCCTTTATCAAACCCATCTTTGCACCAGCAACAGAGAAAGATCACAGCCAGGAGGGCCCTTTGAGCACCTGCTTCACCAAGCAACAATGAAGGACCAACTAGGGAAGTCCTTTGAATGCCAGCTTCCAGAGGCTAGAAAAATACTCTATGTTCGTGCTAAGTTGCTTCAGTTATGTCCAACTCTGTGCGACCCTGTGAACGGCAACCTGCCAACCTCCTCTGTCCATGGGATTCTCCAAGCAAAAATATTGGAATGGGTTCCCATGCCCTCCCCCAGGGGGCTCTTCCCAGCCCAAGAAACAAACCCGTGTCTCTTATGTCTCCTGCATTAGCAGGTGGGTTCTTTATCACTAGCACCACCTGGGAAGCCCCTGAAAAAGAGTCTAATAGCACTTTATCACCTATGCCCATGGCCACCGGGTTCCCTACACTTTTGGCCCCACCAGGTTCCCTACACTCTGAGCAGCCATGCCTCCTCCATGCCCAGTCCTCACTGGTGCAGAGCTGCCAGAGGCTAGAAAGAAAAAGGCTTAATAGTGCCGTATCTCCTGCTCCTGTGGCCACCACCTCCCCCATGCATGGTGCTGCCAGGGTCCCCACAATTCAAGCAGCTGTGACACCTCCACTCTTGGTCCTCACTGGGCAGACCCAAGTCCTCCAGGGCAGCCTCAGGAGTGAACTCCCGTGGATAACCTGCATGGAGTGCTGGGGATGAAACCACAATTGACTTCCAGGGGCAGAATGGCTAAGGAAGAGGATTGGAAATCTTTCCACCAGCTGTACAAGCTGCAGATTAAATCCACACAACCAACTAGGTACTCTGTGCCTATGAAATATATAAAAGGACAATGAGTGTTCACATAAAAGCAAAAAACCCTAGCTCTGGCAACAGTGGAGGTAAGTATACACAGGAGTAGAGGCAGATAGGTCCAAAGAACAGTCCAGTATAGGAGGGCTTCCTAGGAGGTGGAGGTAGAGTTACTACTCTCTATATACAATTTTTTTCCCTTTTTTCCCCCTTTCCCCTCTTTTTCCCTTTCCCCCCCTTTCCCCTTTTTTATCCTTTTAATCTTTCCCCCTTTTTTCTTTTTCATATATTTCTCATTTTCTTCCTTTTTTTTTTTTCACTCTCTTTTTTCTCTCTTCCTTTTGTAAATGTGTGAGTTTCTTTGGGTGCTCTTAGCAACTGAGTGTTGTTTTCACCATTAGTCTTGAGGTTTTGTCTTCTGTGCTGTGATGCCTGTGAAGTCTTGGTGCTACAGTAAGGGAAGGAACCAATAGCAGACTATTGGAGGCAGAAAAATGGATAAGTGATCTGGAAGACAGAATGGTGGAAAGAACTGAAGCAGAGCAGAATAAAGAAAAAAAAAATAGAAAGAAATGAGGACAGTCTCAGAGACTTCTGGAACAACATTAAGCACACTAACATATGAATTATAAGGATCCTAGAAGAAGAGGGGGGAAAAAGGCATGAGAAAATATTTGAGGAGATAATAGTCAAAAACTTCCCTAACTTGGGAAAGGAAATAACCATCCAAATCCAGGAAGCCCACAGTCCAATACAGGATAAACCCAAGGAGAAATACACCAAGACACATATTAATCAAGTGAATGAAAGTTAAACAGAAAGAACAAATATTAAAAGCAGCAAGGGAAAAGCAGCAAATAACACACAAGGGGATTCCCATAAGGCTAACAGCTAATCTTTCAACAGAAACTCTGGCCAGAAGGGAGTGACAAGGTATACTTAAAGTGATGAAAGAAACAAAATTACAACAAAGATTGCTCTATCTAGCAAGGATCTCATTCAGATTCAAAGGAGAACTCAAAAGCTTTACGGATCAGCAAAAAAAAAAAAAAAAGATAAGAGAATTCAGCGTCACCAAACCAGCTTCACAACAAATGCTAAAGAAACTTCTCTAGGTTGGAAACACAAGAGAAAGAAAAGGCCTACAAAAACAAACCCAAAAGAATAAAGTAAATAGTAATAGGATCATTAGTTAATTAGTGTTAGTCGCTCAGTCGTGTCCAACTCTTTGTGACCCCATGAACTGTAGCCCACCAGGCTCCTCTGTCCATGGAATTCCCCAGGCAAGAATATTGGAGTGGATAGCCATTTCCTTCTCCAGGCGATCTTCCTGACCCAGGGATTGAATCTAGGTCTCCTGAATTGCAGGCAGATTCTTTACTGTCTGAGCCACCAGAGAAGCCCCATACGTAGCATATATATCAATAATTATGTTAAGTGTAAATTGACTAAATGCTCCAATTAAAAGATACAATGGATACAAAAACAAGACCCTTCTCTATACTGTCTACAAGAGACCCACCTCAGACCTAGGGACACACAAAGTGAGGGGCTGGAAAAAGATATTCCATGCAAATGGAAATCAAAAGAAAGCAGGAGTAGCAATAGTCATATCAGATAAAATAGACTTTAAAATAAAGACTGTTATAAGAGACAAGGAAGGACACTACATGATGATCCAGGAATCAATCCAAGAAGAAGATATAAAGTTATAAATATATATGCATCCAACATAGGAGCACCTCAATACTAAGGCAAATGCTAACAACAGGGAGATCCAACCAGTCCATTCTAAAGGAGATCAGCCCTGGGATTTCTTTGGAGGGAATGATGCTAAAGCTGAAGCTCCAGTACTTTGGCCACCTCATGCGAAGAGGTGAAAAGACTCTTTGGAAAAGACTCTGATGCTGGGAGGGATTGGGGGCAGGAGGAGAAGGGGACGACAGAGGATGAGATGGCTGGATGGCATCACTGACTTGATGGACGTGAGTCTGAGTGAACTCCGGGAGTTGGTGATGGACAGGGAGGCCTGGCGTGCTGCGATTCATGGGGCCGCGAAGAGTAGGACACGACTGAGCGACTGAACTGAACTGAACTGATTAAAGGGGAAATTGACAGTAACACAATAATAGTGCAGGACTTTAATACCCCATTAATACCAATAGACAGAGATCTACCAGACAGAAAATTAACAAGAAAATACAAGCCTTAAATGATACATTATATCAGTTGGACCTAACTGATATTTATAGGGCTTTTATCCAAAAACAGCAGCTTTCACTTTTTCTCAAGTGCACATGGAACTTTCTCCAGGATAGATCACATTTTGGGTCACAGATCAAGCCTTGGTAAATTTTAAAAAATTGAAATCATTTCAAGCATCTTTTCCAACCACAACACTATAAGACTAGATATCAGCTACAGGAAAAAACACTACCAAGAACACAAACACGTGGAGGCTGAACAGTACACTTCTGAATAACCAACATATTACTGAAGAAGTCAAGAAAGAAGTCCAGATATACTTAGAAACAAATGACAATGAAAACACAACTCAAAACCTACGGGAGGCACTAAAAGTAGTTCTAAGTGGGAAGCTTATACCAATACAAACCTCCCTTAAGAATCAAGAAAAACATTGAATAAACAACCTAACCTTACACCTAAAGCAACTAGAAAAAGAAGAACAAAAACCCCTAAAGTTTGTATAAAGGAAGAAATCATAAAGATCAGAGCTGAAATAAATGAAGGAGACAATAGCAACTTTTGATCCTGCACCAAAAAAATCACTTTTTCTTTTGTCAAAAAGAACATTTTTAGGTTGACAAATGAAATTTGAGTAAGCTCTGTAGATCGGATAAACAATAAATATTACATGAATATCAAATTCTCAGTTTTGATCACTTCTATGATTATGTAGAAAATGTCCTACTTTTTAGGAAATACACATGGAAGTATTTAAGGATTAAGTAGCACCATGTCTCCAACTTACTCTTAAACGGTTTAGGAAATAATAAAAATATGTATATAAACAAACATTAAGAATATGTACATTCTCTAAAGAGAGAATAAGAATGTAAATGTGGTACAGTGTCAATATCTGGGGATTCTGGGTTGTGCTATTCTTTCAACTTTTCCATAAGTTTGAAATTAATTCAAACCAAAAAGTTCAAAATTTGGCAAAGGAAAATGATTTTTTTTTTTAATGAGAAAAGTGTTCATTTGACTGCTTTGAGTTCACGCACAGGATAGATGAGAAGTTTCATATACAGAACTTCAGAGTCTAGTGACCTTGGACACCAAGTTTTCTGCCTTCTTCTCTTTGGGAAATTCACCTTCATAACCACTGGAGGAAAGCAAAAACTCAGACCAAATCAGTCAGACTCCCTCTCCCTCCTCATCTTATCCATCTCCCCCCTCAACTTCCTCCTTCCCTAGCCAAACCAGTTTTTCCCGGGTGACAAGCAAACGGAGAGGAGGTTTTAGTTGTTAGGGATGGGCTCACTTTAAAATGTGTTGCCCTCATTAGTTACTCCTTTGGGCTGAGGGTTATTTCAGATGCTGGTGTCCCAGCCTGCAGCCTGAATCCAAGGACTGCCAGCCTTGACCTAGAGCTTTGCATAGTCTGTCGTTTCCCCAAAGATTGTCATCCAAAAACACTGCTTCTTCTTCAGTCCCTAAGGTTCACATACCTCTAGGTCATTGGACCAAGTCAGCCACAAACCAACACATACCTTTGTCCTCTAATTTTAGCCAAGATGTTACCTTTGAGTAATAACCCTCGGTCAGTCAGAGTTGCTGAGAACATGACCTGTACACAGAAGCTGATTGATGGTTGATTGGTTCATTGACCACTGGGAAGTAAATGAGTAACAGCAACTCACAGGGCTGCACCAGCCTTATTCTGCCAGCTGTGGTCACCTCCATATGGGTCCTTGGTGCCAGCAATTGAGTCAGGGCGTTGACTTTGGTAGCTTGGGTTGTTGGCTTCTCTGTGTGTTTTCCAATTTATCTCACAGCATTTATTGGACATTGTATTTCCAATTTATCTCCCTGCTTAGTAGGGGTACAAATCTCTCAGCAAGAAGTGCCTAGGTCTGTCAGGGTCCCTCTAGCACCCAGGGACTGTGAGCTTATTGATTCATCAAGGCCAAGAACGGAGTAAGAGAAAGCAGATCTTCAGCCCCTAAAGCTCAATGCATGAGGTAGGGTGCAATTCTGAGCGTATGTCCTCTGAACAGGTCATGGAGTGTTTTCTTCAGCCAAAATCAACACTAGCCAATTTGCCAGTAAAAATTTAGAAAGCAAGGACCAAAGTCACACACACACACACACACACACACACACACACACACAAGAGACATTAAATCAGGGTTTAGGAGCTGAGGCCTTGGAATCAGGCAGATCAAGTTTCAGGTTCAGTTCCTCTACCATCAGAGGGCCTTTGGGTCAATTGTCATATTATCTTCATTTCCATTTTTCTGTCTGTAAAATAGAGATAACTTCTACCTTGAAGAGTGTTGTTATTTAGTCACTAAGTCGTATCCAACTCCTTGTGACTGTATGGACTATAGCCCGCCAGGCTCTTCTGTCCATGGGATTCTCCAGGCAAGAATACTGAAGTGGGTTGCCATTTCCTCCTCCAGGGGATCTTCCAGACCTAAGAACTGAACTCCTGTCTCCTGCATATCCTGCACTGGCAGAGAGATTCTTTACCACTGAGCCACCGGGGAAGCCCACCTTGAAGAGTACCTGGTGAAATAAAATGACTAGAGGCCTGACACACAGGAAGACCCTTGTCATGTGGCAGGACTGGCCGCTGTATGCATTGCTCATGTCTTAGCATGGGGTTCTCAGGCTCAGTATTTTTGCAGTTTTGGTCAGATAATTCTTTATTGTGGGGGGTCTCTGCTGTGTATTACAGGATGTTTAGCACCACCCTGGCCTCTGCCACTTAGATGCCAGTAGTCTTCCCCAGTTGTGACAACCAAAAATGTCTCCAGACATTGCCAGATATTCCCCTAGGAATAAAATTCTTCCCAGTAGAGAACTGCTGGTCTAGTGTTTCCTTGTCTTGGAGGTCCAGAATGGTACAGCATTCAAAACTGCTGAAAACTACTGAAAACCCAGACTGGAAATTCAGTCTTTGTTTCCTTAGTAGTGACATATTGACGAAAGTTTATATTTTTTATGGTCTTACCAGAAAATTTTTATTATTTATAAATACTGGATGGCATCATCAGCTCAATGGACATGAGGCTGAGCAAACTCCTGGAGACAGTGAAGGACAGTGAAGCCTGGAGTGCTACAGTCCATCTGGTCGCGAAGAGATAGACATGACTTAGCGACTGAACAACAATAAATTCATAGCCTGCTGCAGTAAGCATTAATAGCTATGATTTTAAAAAGTTTCCTAGGAACTCGTGTATTTGAGTCCACGTGATACAACTGGAAATTTTATGCATCGCACCACAGGGATCTCACATGCTGCAACTAAGAGCCGAGGCAGCCAAATAAATAAAATAAATGAATATACATATTTTGAAAATTGCCTTTTTGTCATCAGGAGGATAGGAGGCAGTGAGCAAAGCCAAATTTATGTATGCTACCATTTGTGAATTTAGAAATTACCAAATGAGCACTCACAGCATTTATGAGGCCTAAATGCTAGCTGAGCCTTTTGAGTTTGGACCACTATGAACTCCTCTGGGGTGCCCTTCAGATGAGTACCACTGACTACAGAATTCAAAGAATGCTCTGAGAAAGCCATGGTCCTTGGGATTCTCAGTTGATCAAGTCAGGTAGGAATGATAGTAACTCTATGATCTATTGAGTGGCTCAGCTGGTAACGAATCTGCCTGCAGTGCAGGAGACCTGGGTTTGATCCCTGGATTGGGAAGATCCCTGGAGAAGGGAAAGGCTACCTACTCCTGTATTTGGCCTGGAGAATTCCATGGACTATATAGTCCATGGGGTCGCAAAGAGTCAGATACGACTGAGTGACTTTCACTTCACTTCACCATAGTCTAGGACCTCTGCTAAGATCTAGAAATATTTATCTCTTTCAAACCTTACAGTAAAATTATCTCTATTTTATGGATGAGGAAACAAATTCAGAAATGCATGTTAATGGGCGCAAGATAGAACTGTGTTGTTTCAGGCCACTCAATCCCAGCATCCATCCTTTAATTGTCTGCTCCACTGTTAAGGGGACTCCCACTCAACTCTGGGAGTCTGGACTGTGTGTACACTTCTCTACACCACCATGCCTAATGATACTTGATTTTAAGTAAATACACGTAGAAGGAAAGAAGAAAGAAAGAGAAGAAAGTTTCCACTCGAACACCAGGCATCTAGCAATAACTGGATTGGTTTTTGAGCCCTTTGATTCATCAGGGCATCTTCCTCTCCTCCTCCTTGTCATCAGATAGTCACACTTCCAATTTAGATAACTTTGAACATTATTGAAAAATATTCCTATAAAATTTATCTCATCAAATTATCAAAATACTTCTGTGAGCTAAGTAGGGTTGGTGTCAGACATAAGATCATTTGCCAGAGAGTGGCTAGAACTAAAAATTTCATCTCTGAGCTCCTAAGCTGTGTTAAAAAAAAAAAAAAAAGACAGAGAGAGAAAGAAAAGTAGAACTAGAAAGAGATGAACACATTATCAATCAATAGGAAAATTAAAATATATTATCAAAATTCTCCATGACACCACAAAGACTCAAAAGGAATCAAAAAAGGAGAACTAGGTTTCTCTTTGATCTGTATTTGAAGGGCTGAAGAGTAACTGCTTGTCTGCGGCTATTGGAAAATATTACAACTCAATTGCTGTCCTTGTCTACTTCTGCTTCTTTTAATTTTCTCTTCCTGGTTAAAATATCTAAAATAAGATCCTTTGATTTCACTTCTCTTATTCATCTTCCTCCGCCCTTTAAAAATAAACGAGAGATTCTTAAAAAAAAAATAAGATAAAAATAATGTCTCCATCTTTCAGAGTCACTGTGAGGTATACTTTTTATTAGAGAGGTAGAGTTCTTTGTAGTTACTTCCTCCCAAACAATTTGGTTTTATTTCCACAAAACTTCACAAAGAGAAAGCAATACTGAATCTAGTCGATCACACTGACTGTTAGGGTATTCGTTGAATCTTTATTTTTATTTTTTTCAATTTGCTGCAAGTGTGACCTGAGGTGAATTAACAACTAAGTTTTTTAAAATCAAAATACATCAAATAGAGAACATTTATCAAAAAGCTTTCTAAAATATTTTCTTTCTGAGTTTCTCTTGCACAAGCTTTCTTAAAAGTTGACAGCAGTCTGACTGGACATGTATGTCCCTTGTCCATTTAAATCTTGTAAACCTGGGACTTCTCTGGTAGTCCAGTGCTTAGGAGTCTACCTTGCAGTGCAGGAGACGTGGGTTCAATTCCTGGTCATGGAACTAAGATCCCACATACTGCAGAGCAATTAAGCCCATGTGGTCAACCATTGAGCCCACACACCACAACCAGTCAATAGGAAAATGAAAATCAATTCAGTTCAGTTGCTCAGTCGTGTCCGACTCTTTTCGACCCCATAAATCGCAGCATGCCAGGCCTCCCTGTCCATCACCAACTCCCAGAGTTCACACAAACTTACGTCCTTTGAGTCGGTGATGCCATCCAGCCATCTCATCCTCTGTCATCCCCTTTTCCTCCTGCCCCCAATCCCTCCCAGCATCAGAGTTTTTTCCAATGAGTCAACTCTTCACATGAGGTGGCCAAAGTACTGGAGTTTCAGCTTTAGCATCATTCCTTCCAATGAACACCCAGTGCTGATCTCCTTCAGAATGGACTAGTTGGATCTCCTTGCAGTCCAAGGGACTCTCAAGAGTCTTCTCCAGCACCACAGTTCAAAAGCATCAATTCTTCGGCGCTCAGCCTTCTTCACAGTCCAACTCTCACATCCATACATGACCACTAGAAAAAACATAGCCTTGACTAGATGGACCTTTGTTGGCAAAGTAATGTCTCTGCTTTTGAATATGCTATCTAGATTGGTCATAACTTTCCTTCCAAGGAGTAAACGTCTTTTAATTTCATGGCTGCAGTCACATTTGCAGTGATTTTGGAGCCCTCAAAAATAAAGTCTGACACTGTTTCCACTGTTTCCCCATCTATTTGCCATGAAGTGATGGGACCAGATGCCATGATCTTAGTTTTCTGAATGTTGAGCTTTAAGCCAACTTTTTCACTCTCCTCTTTCACTTTCATCAAGAGGCTTTTTAGTTCCTCTTCATTTTCTGCCGTAAGGGTGGTGTCATCTGCATATCTGAGGTTATTGATACTTCTCCCAGCAATCTTGATCCCTTATGATTATACAGTGGAAGTGAAGAATAGATTTAATGGACCAGATCTGATAGATAGAGTGCCTGATGAACTATGGAATGAGATTCGTGACATTGTACGGGAGACAGGGATCAAGACCAATCCCATGGAAAAGAAATGCGAAAAAAAGCAAAATGGCTGTCTGGGGAGGCCTTACAAATAGCTGTGAAGAGAAGCGAAAAGCAAAGGAGAAAAAGAAAGATATAAGCATCTGAATGCAGAGTTCCAAAGACTAGCAAGAAGAGATAAGAAAGCCTTCTTCAGCAATCAATGCAAAGAAATAGAGGAACACAACAGAATGGGAAAGACTAGAGATCTCTTCAAGAAAATTAGAGATACCAAGGGAACATTTCATGCAAAGATGGGCTCGATAAAGGACAGAAATGGTATGGACCTAACAGAAGCAGAAGACATTAAGAAGAGGTGGCAGGAATACACAGAAGAACTGTACAAAAAAGATCTTCATGACCAAGATAATCACGATGGTATGAAGACTCATCTAGAGACAGACATCCTGGAATGTGAAGTCAAATGGGCCTTAGAAAGCATCACTAAGAACAAAGCTAGTGGAGGTGATGGAATTCCAGTTGAGGTATTTCAAATCCTGAAAGATGATGCTGTGGAAGTGCTGCACTCAATATGCCAGCAAATTTCGAAAACTCAGCAGTGGCCACAGGACTGAAAAAGGTCAGTTTTCATTCCAATCCCAAAGAAAGACAATGCCAAGGAATGCTCAAACTACCACACAATTGCACTCATCTCACATGCTAGTAAAGTAATGCTCAAAATTCTCCAAGCCAGGCTTCAGCAATATGTGAACCGTGGACTTCCAGATGTTCAAGCTGGTTTTAGAAAAGGCAGAGGAACCAGAGACCAAATTGCCAACATCCGCTGGATCATGGAAAAATCAAGAGAGTTCCAGAAAAACATCTATTTCTGCTTTATTGACTATGCCAAAGCCTTTGACTGTGTGGATCCCAATAAACTGTGGAAAATTCTGAAAGAGATGGGACTACCAGACCACCTGACCTGCCTCTTGAGAAACCTATATGCAGCTCAGGATGCAACAGTTAGAACTGGACATGGAACAACAGACTGTTTCCAAATAGGAAAAGGAGTACGTCAAGGCCGTATACTGTCACCCTGTTTATTTAACTTCTGTGTAGAGTACCTCATGAGAAACGCTGGGCTGGAAGAAGCACAAGCTGGAATTAAGATTGCCGGGAGAAATATCAATAACTTCAGATATGCAATGGAGAAGGCAATGGCACCCCACTCCAGTACTCTTGCCTGGAAAATCCCATGGACGGAGGAGCCTGGTAGGCTGCAGTCCATGGGGGCGCTAGGAGTCGAACACGACTGAGCGACTTCACTTTCACTTTTCACTTTCATGCATTGGAGAAGGAAATGGCAACCCACTCCAGTGTTCTTGCCTGGAGAATCCCAGGGACAGGGGAGCCTGGTGGACTGCCGTCTATGGGGTCGCACAGAGTTGGACATGACTGAAGCGACTTAGCAGCAGCAGCAGCAGCAGATATGCAAAATGAAAATATGTTATCAAAATTCTCCACCACGCCACAAAGACACAAAGGAAATTTAAAAAGGAGAACTAGTTTTCTCTTTTATCTGCACACAAAGTCCAAACCCCACAACGAAAGACCCTGCATGATGCAACCATATGACTAATGAAAGATATTTTTTGTGAAGAAAATCTTCATGTTGGGCACCCAGAAATCTAAAAAAATTTTAAATGGAGCCAAGAGATCTTACCTAAAATAGTCTTACATGAGCGTCAGATTAAAATAATAATAATGATTATGGTCCCCCGATGAGATCGTTGATGTGATATTCATCCTTGTAAGTTCCCTCAGACAGTGTAATGAAGAAGCTCCTCCATTAGTTACGTTCCCCTTGAATCCTGCTTCCTGCAGGAGGAAGGTGCCCTCAGGACCCAGTGTGCCTTGTAGAATGGGACACAAGTGTGTGTGTGGGGGGTGCCTCTTTTGTAGGCTCATTCAGTCTCCTGGCTGAGCCTGGAGGTGTGCCAGCCCACTCTTTTGTAGGGAAGACCTGATGAGTTTATGTTTTGCATTTTTAGTTCTAAAGAAAAAACCTATCTCCGATTTTCTTTTGACTTCTTTCAAAACTTTTAAATTATAATTCATCAAACCATCTGTAATAATACTTAATATTCTCAGTCTCTTACAGGTTTATTATTTTGCCAATATGCTTTCTGATATTATTGGCAGGTTAAGAATTATTGCTAAAGCCATGGTTACCTTATTTATGTTGCTGAGTAAGCATTGCTAACTGGAAGACATGATATATTAGATGTTATTATAGCTTACAGTTATGCAAGTCTTCAAGGAAGCTTGCAATATCGAGAGAATGTTATGTAGAGTTGCAGAAAGTGTGTTCAAATCTTCAATATATTTCTTTTCATCTCAGTTATCTTTGAGCAGTTTTTAATGGCAATACCTTGAGAAAGTGACATTCATTGTAAGAGTTTTAAATCCAGTTCCCATTATTTTCCATTTGATATATGAAATAATAAATTTTCCTTGAATTCAGATATTGAACCTTGTTTTAAAAATTTGGCATGCTTTTCAAATATCACAAATAAAGCAAAGATGATACAACATTTGATTTTCATTTTATGCAGCATCTAGCCAAGGATATTTTTAGGGCACCTACTAAGCTAAATAAAGCACAGTCCTTACCCTGGAACTAATAGTATAGCAGGACATTTCAGAACTATTCGTTCAAACTTAAATTGAATTTTAATTTAAAAATGTGTTTTTTTAAAAAACTTTTCCCCCAACTGCTAAAAATTGATCCATTGAGAAAGACCACACCACCACTTGGGTCATAAAGCCTTTAACAAGAATTGCCCTTGAAGCCACTAAACTGACTTTCTCCCTCTGTTATTTGTATGTTGGACGTTTCAGGCAAAATTCCAACCCTTGAATCATAAAACAGAATGAATATCTGAAGCAGACTTATTGTCATCCCAGTGTCCAGGAATCAAATGTGCATTGAGGAATATCCCTGCTTTCTCCTGGACTAAACAGCATCTTTCTCACTCAGCTTAGTGTGTGTGTATATGTTTGCCTAAATTGCCCTCTGAAGTATTGGTAAAGCAGGTAGACAAACAGACCTGACCTGCAGTTGGTAGCAAATCTGTTGTTCCAACTAGGAACTCAGCTGAGATTCCCACTCTTTTTAGAGCTCTTCCCCACTCCAGTTTCCAATTAATTATAAGATTCATAGATGGTGTCAAATAGGTACAGAGAGATGAACTAGAGGTAAATCTAATTGTAACTCTAGGGTGACAAAGAACATTCAAAGAGAAACCTGGGGAAGGAAGTTCAAGGCAAGGTTTCTGGTGGCATTGAGCTTTTTTCTGTGATGAGGTGGACCCAGTGGCCATCACAACCTTCTAACATATCATTAAAAAAAAAAAATAGCAACTGCTGACCACAGCATGAAAGACAACTTGATTTATTATGTAAGAGTGAGGAAAAGCAAGACAATTTGAAGACTGACATAAGAAATGAAGGAATAAGTGACAGAACTCCATCAACGGTTACCTTAGTTAAGATGAACTGGGACACAGAAGCTGTTGTGACCTTGCTGGGCTGCTTGTAATCTGCCTGATCTGGTCGCTGTGCTGGGGGAAGGAAGGATTGTGTCACCCTGACCTTGCAGATCCTCTTAAGGTAGAGATGCCTGGGCTTCCGTCAAGCTCAAAGTGCTTAAGTGTGTGAGGAGTCCGCAGGTTCCCTCCTCACTCTGTGAGTCACTGTGACTCGAGCTGATGACTAAATTTGTCTTCTTCAGATGGAGGAAGCCAAGAAGCTCTGGGTCATGTGTTTCCAAAGGAATCTGCAGTATCTTTAGCAAATAAAATGTAGTAACTTTTAGAAGGGACTTAAAAATGATCAATGACACCTTTTTCATTGTAAGTACTGAAATAATTAACATGGAGACATTTTGTAAATTGCCTGATACATTGTTTTAATTATTTAACTTTTGAATTATGATTATTGTTCATGATCTCTAGTTATTTTTTTCATCCTGTTAATAGTACTCCTTCCTTTCTAAGAGAATATGTAGGGGAAATCAGTCCTTGATGGTTCTTTTTACCACCTAAAAAAAAAAAAAAAAAAAAACTGGTAAGCAAGGAGATCAAAACTAGTGTAATGAGAGAGTGGACTTATAAGTCTTAATTTGTATTTTAAGGTACGACAAAGAGATACTGACCCTGGTGGCTCAGATGGTAAAATGTCTGCCTACAATGTGGGAGACCTGAGTTCAATCCCTGGGTCAGGAAGATCCCCTGGAGAAGGAAATGGCAACCCACTCCAGTACTCTTGCCTGGAAAATCCCATGGATGGAGGACTGAGTGACTTCACTTTCACTTTCAAGGAGATACCGAACAGTCTTTAGTACTGAGACCACTGGGCATGGGAAAGGATGCCCCCTTCTTTCCCAGCATTGGTCTATTTTAGAAATGATCAAAACTGACCTGGCATATCCTGAAATGCAGTGGGAAGTGCTGAGGCTGCAGGTGCTAACAGGTACCACCACCTCCTCTCCCCTGCCCCTCAAGCTGACCACCTATATCTTAGGCACACAGGCTGGTACAAATGCCTCTGATTGTTTAGTTTCAGTCCCTTTACATACTAATTTATCGCTACATGTCTCTGATTTCCCAAGCTTCTGTGTTCCTTCTTTGAAAAGGGCAGTTTCTTGTGATTGGGCTGGGTGGATGAATGAACTTACCTGTCTAGGTAGGGTCTAGACAACTGCTATCACTCTTCAGATTACACAGGGACCTTTTTTATGCAAATGAACAAAACATTAAGACTGAAATTTACTTAGCTAAAGGTTTGCCATCACTTCATGGCAAATAGATGGGGAAACAACGGAAACAGTGAGAGACTATTTTGAGGGGCTCCAAAATCACTGCAGATGGTGACTGCAGCCATGAAATTAAAAGACGCTTGCTCCTTGGAAGAAAAGCTATGACCACCTAGACAGCATATTCAAAAGCAGAGACATGACTTTGCCAACAAAGGTCCGTCTAGTCAAAGCTATGGTTTTTCCAGTGGTCATGTATGGATGTGAGAGTTGGACTCATAAAGAAAGCTGAGTGCTGAAAAATTGATGCTTTTGGACTGTGGTGTTGGAGAAGACTCTTCAGAGTCCTTTGGACTACAAGGAGATCCAACCAGTCAATCTTAAAGAAAATCAGTCCTGAATATTCATTGGAAGACTGATGCTGAAGCTGAAACTCTAGCACTTTGGCCACCTGATGCGAAGAGCTGACTCATTGGAAAAGACCTTGATATTGGGAAAGATTGAGGGCAGAAGGAGAAGGGGATGACAGAGGATAAGATGGTTGGATGGCATCACCAACACAATGGACATGAGTTTGAATAAGGCCAGGAGTTGGTGACGGACAGGGAAGCCTGGCATGCTGCAGTCCATGGGGTCACAAAGAGTTGGACACAACTGAGTGGCTGAACCGAACTGAAAGGTTTAGAGTGTCCAAAATGTCCAAATATAGTTCTTCCCCTTTGACATTTCATAAGTCAGAGTAGGCCTTAAATTGAAAATTTTTTGAGAGATAGTACATTGACTTACCTCCACATGAAGAAAGATACAACCAGTTAACATCTGACCCTTGATGCAAGCAAGTTACTGTTACTGAGAGGTGGAGACAGCCATAGGCACTTGGGTGGTAATGAGGTAGAGACTCAAGAAGGACCAAGAAAACACTATAACAATAGTAGGTTTTACTGACTCAGTCATCTTGTTTAGTGCTGCCCCATTTTAAAAACTTCCCAAATAGACTTTTAAAACAATCAGATGTTTTGACTGATTTGCACGTTATGAAGCAGAATTCTGGACATGTGTCTGGTTTCCCCAATTCCAGTGGACCCAATTTAGGAGTTCGGCTTCTGTAGCACTGGCACCAGGGTTGGAACACTTGCTTCCTTTGTCAAATGATCCTATTTAGGTCTTCAGTTAAAGGAATCACTTATTAGCAGTGCGTTATCTGGACTGGCAACATGTCTGCATCAAGTTCACTTAAGCGCTAAACTTTCTTTCATTCTCATTCCTTAATAAGGCTATGAAGGTGTTTCTTTGTTCAGAAATCTCCTTATGTTAGATTTCTGGTCATCAAAGGTGATATAAAAAAATCCAGAATCAAATTGCCATTCTATTTTCTTTCCAATTCCCTTTTAAAACAGAAGATTGCACTGTGAACTTCATTCAAGTGTAAATGTCAATGTTGATAATTGGGATGTAATCATATGGGGGTAAGAGTTGACTCATTGGAAAAGACCCTGATGCTGGGAGGGATTGGGGGCAGGAGGACAAAGGGACGGCAGAGGATAAGATGGCTGGATGGCATCACTGACCCGATGGACATGAGTTTGAGTGAACTCCGGGAGTTGGTGATGGACAGGGAGGCCTGGCGTGCTGTGATTCATGGGGTCACAAAGAGTCGGACACGACTGAGCGACTGAACTGAACTGAAAGCTAGATACTGCCATAGAAAAAACACTAAACATATGACTCTCCTTTTTCTTCTAAATGTGTATGTCCCCCATATTTCCCTCTGCTTTCTGCCCAAGGATGCCTTCTCTACTCTTCTCCAGACACCAAAACACAAGGAGAATATCCAGACCTGAGGCTGTCTCAAGTGACATCCATCAGGCTCACTGTCCCTGCACTGTGCCGGGGTGGTCCAAGCCACAGGTAATCCTGAAATGGGAGTCAAATGGAGAAAAGGACTGATTTCAGCAAAACAAATCCCAGCGGCTGTAGCAGAACAAATTCCTGGAGTATGGCTGGTGTCACTCTTGTAAGAGTTGTCAGAGGGTCAAGGCTGTTCATGGAGTTTGCATGTTGACCAACTTCTTCCTGCATAATAATATAGTCCTCTCTCTAAGGTCACTCTAGCACAGTGTGTTTCTCTGAATAACTATGAGTTGAATTTATGGCTTCCTAGTAAAAAAAAGTACACTTTGAAATTTCTACCTCCTCCCTTTGTCAACAGCTTTCCTAGTTCCACTGTATAGGTTCCCCTTACTATACCAACAATGGTTCTGACAAAGGAGGAGCGTAATTCCAAATGTTGTTCATAAAAGCATAGCTAGGCTTGGTCAAAACCAGGAACTCTGTTTTTTATCTGGCATTTCCTGACTGTCCCAACAGTAAGATGAAGCTGGGGTAATCATTTGTTTCTCTACACTGTAAGATCCTTAGGTATAATAATAATAATATAATAATAATAATAATGAGTCATGGGTACAGTTGATAGATTCTTTGAAAAAAGATTCTTATTTGCAGAACACATCATTTCAGCTGAAACAAGAGGTCTTAGTTTGAAAGGTGGGGTGAAGTGTATTTTATTGGTGAGTATTATCCTTCAAGAGCAAGAGAAGATGGGTGAGAATGGAGGGAAAGGAACAGAAGAACTGGGGATTCCCAGCAACAGAGAGACTTGTGAGAAATAGCGTGGGGGTTTAGTAAGAAAAATGTGACTCTCACAGAGGGTAGGAAGTGGTTACTCCTTCTGGTGTGACCGACACACGTAGAGCATTACACTGTTTTTATTCCCTGGCTTAAGAATGATCCTCTTACTAAGTTTACTGGTTTCTTCCTATCCAAGACAACTTCCTTTTCCCAGAATCTTAACTGAGATGATAAAGAATCAAATGAAATCAAGAGCAGATGCTTCATAAATCCTATTGTGTAATAGGCAAGTACCATCCAGTAGGAAAGAACTCACTAGGAACCAGGAAATGGAGAAGAGTTAAAGACAACCTTCAGCAGTTAGAGATAACTGGACTCGAACCCTGTTTTAAGGTCTTCTGGAATGTTTGTTCTGTGCCAGCCTGTGTTAGGCTCATGAGGTGCAAGGATGACTGAGTAGGGCCTTTCCTATTGAGGAATCACTCATCATTCATTTGTTAATTGTGGTTTAAGGAAGCTCATAGAGCGTCTTCTTCTCCTTGAATGCCCCTTGCTGGCTCCCAACATGTGACCCTCATCTGTGACTATTTTTCATTCCTTGAGACTGTTTTAGATTGTCAGAGAAAGGGTGAGTTCATCCCTTGCTGGTGGACATGTGCGCCACTACAGCCTTTTTTGAAAGCTGTCTGGAAACATTTATTAAAGTAAAAAATACGAATTCCTTTTTGAGCCAGCAGTCCCACTCCTGGGAATCCATTCTACAAAAACAAAGCCAGTATGAACTTATGAACACGATGTGGCAACAAGATCCAGGAACAAAGTGGTGGCTAGTAAGAGTGGGATGGCTAAGTAAATTGTGGTAGATATGTACATGGAATGTTATTTTGAAGCCATGAAATATAACAAATTATGGCTCTGCCATTTGGCATGGAAGGTTTTCCATGACCTCCTTTTTGTAAGGCAGACAGGAATCTCTATATGCATGTGCATAAAGATATTTAAGTGAACAGGGAGAAAATATGGAGGGATATGCCCTGAGTTGTTAATATTGGTCACTTGTAGATGGACGGTGTAGGTGAATCAACAATGGGATAAAGCAAGAGAGAAAGGAAAAGATTTTTTTGTTGTTGTTATGTTGCATGACTTGTGGGAATTCTCTAACCAGGGACTGAACACAGGCCCTTCGCAGTGAAAGCTCAGAGTCCTGACGACTGGACCTCCAGGGAAAGATATTTTTAAAAGACTGGACTGAAAATGATTTGACTCAACACAATGCTAACTAAAATAAAGTCCTGTCATACTGTTAGGGGACGCACACTGACTGAAACTGCCCACCCTGGCCAGGCCCTTTAGTAACCATTTGCATGAGTTGTTTTATGACAGGAGATCCCGGTAAGGAATACAGAACTAATAAGCCACCACCAACCGGAAGAGTTTGGGAAAGGTCAAAAGGAGACACCGCATGTCCGTCCACTTCCCAGAATCCCTCTCGCTGGCAACCATCTTGGCTGAGTGATGCATGTCCCACCAGGAAAGACTCTGAATTAGAATGATTGGCCAAAGACCACCCGGAAACTAATCCCATCACCATAAAACCCGAGACTGTGAGCCACGTGGCAGAGCAGTTCTCCTGGGTTCCCTTACCCTACTGCTCTCCACCCGGGTGCCCTTTCCCGGTAAAATCTCTTGCTTTGTCAGCATGTGTCTCCTTGGACAATTCTTTTCTGAGTGTTAGACAAGAGCCCACTCCTGGGGCCCTGAAGGGAGGCCTCCCCCTTCCTACAATAATACATCTACTCCCCTCCGCAAAACCAAACATCAAAACCAAAGGAAAAAAAAAACCAAAAAACCCTGATTCTCATAGAGCCTTTACATCCAATTACCAATTTATAGGCAATATAGAGAAAAGAGGAAACAGTCAAACTATATCCTGGGGGCTATAATCAATAAACCAGTGATGGACTCCTAAGGGCAAACAACTTGATTTATTCAATAAAAATAAAATCACACACAAAACAATGGAGAAGGAATCTACTGATGAAAGGAGATTTTAAAGATACAACCATCTGTAGTATGCAGGCCTTATTTGTATCCTGAAGGAACATACTTTAAAACAACAATAAATCCATTTATGGCAATTTTTATGGAACAGTTGGAAATTTAAATAATCAATAGTTGATTATGGTACATAGTTTTTATTAATTTCACAGATATGATATGGTATTAGAGTTATCAATACAGGAGCTCATATCATTTATGTTAATTACTGAATTTTAATGGATGAAATAATATGATGTCTGGGAGTTGTTTCAAAATACCATGGAAGGAGTGAATGAGGGTGTGGCCGGGCCAGTAGTTGTAAGTTGATGGTGGAGTGAGTGATGGGTACGTGGGCCTTCAGGATACTAATTTGTCTACTTTTATGTATGTTTGAAATACCCCATTATAAAAAGTTGAAAACATGATATAACCACATTTTGTTATTTATATAAAGTTTTTTGGCAAATTTTTAAGGGAAATTAAGCAAATTAAAAAGTAAGATTGACTTTGAGATATATAACAATCTCTTTTATCAGTGTTTCCATGAATTAAAGTTCAAAACTGAATTAAAGCATTGCAGAAAATGGGACCATACTGAGATTAGCTTCTGGTTTTATAACCTGTGCCTGAGATGAATATCTTGTTAAGAACAGACTGCCCACCTATTGGAAAGTATAGTTTTGTTGTAGGCTTTTTACATTCTAAATGTGATTTCAAATTTTCTCTGCTCCTTTGTCATAATGTTAAAAAGTAAGATACCTCATTACTATTTTACAAAATGTATCAAAAGCTTTCCCTATAATGGACTTGAGCCTGTATTTGCTAGGCAACAGCACCCAATGTCAATTCAAATGTTTTTGATATTAATCAAGGAAATCAATCTGGCCTCATGTATTTCTTATGCAAAATGCTTTTCCAGCTGTTATGGGAAATACGAATATTAATAATACGGAACACAAACCTGACCATCAACAAGTTTGCGATGTCTGGAACAATCATTGTTTTTAAACATAAATATCTTTATCATCTAGATGCATCTGGATTAATTTAGTTTGCAAGATACAGTGATACCATTACATTGACTGAAATCTGTGAAATATTTGCTAGCCTTTCTGCTTTTCTGAATATAATGTTCATGTCCCGCTTGAATACAATGAAGTAAACCTGGCATTTTGATGGTTGCTTATTTTAAAACGTGAATTATTAGCTTGAAAGCCAACTGTGATAAACTAATTGGAATTCAAAGCATCATGTGATGGGAATGGCAATATTGTTAATGAAGCCTACCTGCTTATGCAGAGCCTATAGTGATTGGGACTAACGTGATTAGGACTCTGGGCTTCCACTGCAGGGGGGCATGGCTTTGATCCTTGGTTGGGGACCTAAGATCCCATATGCCTTGACAGGCCAAAAAAAAAAAAGTGAAAGCTTATAGTCTTTAAATCTTTTCCGAGCATTCATGTTGCTCTGGGCATGTGCTCGGCTTTCTAGATTCCCTGGCACACTTAGGAGTTTTTCAAAGCCTTTATTCCCCAGAATCTCACTACACAGCCTTTTCTTCCTTTTATCATGTTTATTGCTTCCTTCAACTGTTGATTTTCATCCCAGGTGGCAGCAGCTTGTTCCTTTGGCTGCCAATATTTTTCAGGAACATCCTTCACCCTGAGGGCATTGCAAGACAGGTGAAACAAAGGCAAGCTCCTTGTGGTGCTTCTCCAGGGAACTCACAGACATGTCAAAACAAGTGTGATTCCTTGGGAACAAGGTTTTCTCTACTCTCTCCAATATCATGCATTCATACTTGGAATTTAAATTGCCATCTTGAAGAATACCATGTGTGTGTGTGTGGGTGGGGGTAAAGCTAAGTTAAAATGTTACAGATTCTCTTATTATGTTTTAGTGGCCTTCTGGTTAAATGTTTAGTGGGTTGCTGTAAAGCTTTGCTTATCTTCCAGAGTTCCAATAAGGTTGATCCTTACAGGACCCTTAGTTTCCACTCCTCTGACCCCCGAGTAAATGAGTAAATGTTTAAAAATGAAAATTAGATCCCATTATTCCTTTGCTGGATCAGAACTCATGAATGGTTTTCAAGGTCCTGCACGATCAACCTTCCCCTACCCATCCAGCCACAGGCCACACCACTCTCTCCCTTTCTTAGGCCAGCCTCTCCAAAGCTTCAGTCTAAGTTAAATCCCTCTTCTCAAAAACCTCTTGAACATTTCCATAATAGACTTTATGAAATTTGTCATCATTTCTATGGTTACTTGTGTAATTATTTATTTATTATTGGTTCTCCTTTGGATTATAACCTTCATGAGACTATGTCTATTTTGCTCATCATCTCTATCCATAGTGCCTATCATGATACTGGGCTAATAGTCAATGATAAATGAATATTTGTTGAATTAATAAATGAAAGAATGAGTAGATTTGGGATCAGAAGCAGTCTATTGTGATTTTTCCCAGGGGGTAACAGCATTAAGTGTTTGCTGGGTACCACCTGTCTACATACTAGCAATGGGAGCAAACTCTCTTTTTCCCTTGTTCTTTGCCCCCTTATATGTGTCAGGAATATGATCCAGTTTGTTCGAGGACTGCTCTGGGATGGAGGAACTGAATGCCAAGATGAGCCAGGGGCAAGAGCGGAATTTTTATGCTCAAGATGAACTAGGAATTACCAATGAAGAAGGAGAGAAGCTAAACCCATTAGATTAAAAAAAAAAACATTTTTTTAATTAAAGTATTTACAATTGAAGTTGGTTTACAATGTTGGGTTAATCATAGCAAAGTGATTCAGTTCTATTTATACACACACACATATATGTGTATATGTAGGCATATATATGTGTGTGTGTGTGTGTGTATGTATATATATATTCTTTTACAGAGTCTTTCCCCTTATAGGTTATTACAAAATAATGTAATTACAAAATAGTATAGTTCCCTATGCTATATAGTAGGTCCTTGTCGGTCACATTACACACTACTATACTCAGTAGTGTGTGTGCTAATCTCAAACTCCTAATTTACCCCTTCCCCCATCTTTCCCCTTTTAAACTCGTTAGATTATTCAAGAAGTTCAAAAGGCCATTAGTTTATGAAGACATATTTCTCATAAATGTTATGATGATATAAATAAAACAAAAATGAGGGCAAAAGACATTGGAGTTATGGTAAAATCTAACAACTGTGTCAAAAAACACAGCTGCAGGCCCTTCCAAGGGGAAATTTAAAAATGTGAATCCAGTGGAGTGTGAAGAAAAGAGGAAGCGGGTTCTCACTGTTGGGAGTTAAAAGTAGTTCAGGGGCTTAGAGATTTCAAGGTGAAAATTGAGAGGCAACATTGGAAATTATGAAGAAAGATATATATATACTTTAATATTGCTGTGAATTTTAGCCTGATTGTAAAAGTTAAATATGAATGCTTTGAAACTTAGGATATTGTAAGAGATATCAGAAATGACAAATGGAGTTTCATGCTTGGAAAGGGTGTAGGTGTTTTTAATCATTGTTTAGTTGTTGTTAGTTGCTAAGTCACATCTGACTCTTTGCTACCCCGTGGGCTGTAGCCCACCAGGCTCCTCCATGGGATTTCCTGGCAAGAATACTGGAGTGGGTTGCCATTTCTATACATTATCTTTTCATTGAAATATCAGTCTGATCACACATGACCCAAGAATATTCAAATAATAAACCAAATATAATCAGATGTTAAAGATCAGTCCTTAAACATTGTAGCCAATCATGCCAGGCTTGCCTGTGATTTCACTGATATAAAGCCATGGCCATACCTCACTAGCCACTGAACTATTTGGCACAGTCTCCTTAACTGTGAGCTATTTGCTGCGACCAGTTTGAGCACTGCTGATGATTTTTTCAGGTTCTAAGTAGTTATAGAAATCTCAGCAGAGGTTGGAGAACCCAGCTTCATCATAAGGTCTGAGGCCAAGATATGGCTAATCCAGGCTTTGAGCAAGTCATAGCACCATTTATTAGCACTAGAGCCTTCTCAGTGAGATTATAGACAAATTGTCACCTTTAACAGTTGACTGAATTAGGTATAGGTAGTTTACAAGGCTGATAAGAATAAAGGGATCCAGGAAGCAGAAGTGTGGAGGAGAGCAGAGCTTAATGCTTTGCCAGTGTATCTGAGCTGGCAGTGACATGTCAGGAATAGGTCTGAGGGAGGAGAGGGAAGTCAGTAATCATTTAGGTGGGGGATCACTCAGAGAGGCCATGAGAAGTTGTTGGAATGAAGATTTGAGATGAGTCATTGCAGAATCACTTAGTTGGGCTGTCTCTTCCTGTTTTTTTTTTTTTTTTTTTCCTTCTTCTTATTTTCTTGTGCCATTTTCTGAATTCCCTCTGATCAAATCTTCAGAATATATAAAATGGTATACCTGTGTCTATGTGTATTTGCCTATATCTCCTTGAAAAATAATAATGCAGTTTAATTTCTGGAGCTATCTAGGAATGTAAGAGGATCTGTTAGCTTGTGTCTAGCTGCATGTGAAAGAATATCCTGGTAGTAGTGGCTTAAATAATAAGAGCAATGATGTCACAGTACATGAAATCTGGAGGTATTTGGTTCCAGGGTTGGTTCAGTGGTTCAATTATGTCATCAAAGCCCAGACTCTTTTTATCTCTCCACCCTGTTGTCCCAGCATGTGACTCTTCATTTTTTTTAAAGCATGTCATGCATCTCATGATCACCAGACATAATTTCCTAAGTTCTGACTTAGAGGCAAAAAGCTCCAACTTAGAATATGATACATTGTGAGTTTTGTTTCTGCTTGGTATACATGTGTGCAGGCACACACACACACATTCATTTATACTAAAAATAAAGATTTAAAGCGCAGTCCCTGGAGGGGGTGGTGGTGGAAACAACTAGTGACTGTCCTTAGAATATGCCCATAAGGAACATGTGAAATCTTGAAATGAATTCCTGAGAAGGCAAGCAATCACCCCTCCACGCCCAATAAAGAAGTATGTGTGCGCTCAGTCACGTCTGACTCTTTGCAAACCCATGGACTATAGCCAGCCAGGCTCCTCTGTCCATGAGATTTCCCAGGCAAGAATACTGGAGTGGGTTGCCACTTCTTTCTCCAGGGGACCTTCCCAACCCAGGGATTGAACCCACATCTCCTGCACTGGCAGGTGGTATCTTTACAACTGAGCCACATGGGGATCCCGATAAAGAAGTTCATGCTCAATCATTTCAGTTGTGTCCGACTCTTTGTGACCCCATGTACTGTAGCCCACAAGGCTCTTCTGTCCATGGGATTCTCCTAGTAAGAATACTGGAGTGGGTTGCCATTTCCCAGTCCAGGGGATAAAGAAATGAGGATGTGGCAAATCAGCAAGTGTGGGATGGGCTGTGGTTTAAAGAGAAGGACACCTGACTACAACTCAGGATAGAGGTCTGCTGAAACCCTTGGGTTGGATGAGAAGACAGTCTCTAGAGTGATGGCAGCTGACTCTACTTCTCCGTCAGAGTTGGCTACAAGTTGAACTTGGCTGCAAGTTCTCTATTTGGCCGCATCTCAGTTTGAGGTTTGATGATCATGACCAGGGGCCCCTAGTTAATCACTCTTAATCACTGCTGTTTAAAATTGTGACAGAGTTCCAAAGAATAGCAAGGAGAGATAAGAAAGACTTCCTCAGCAATCAATGCAAAGAAATAGAGGAAAACAACAGAATGTGAAAGACTAGAGATCTCTTCAAGAAAATTAGAGATACCAAGGGAACATTTCATGCAAAGATGAGCTCGATAAAGGAGAGAAATGGTATGGACCTAACAGAAGCAGAAGATATTAAGAAGAGGTGGCAAGAATACACAGAAGAACTGTACAAAAAAGATCATCATGACCAACATAATCACGATGGTGTGATCATTTACCTAGAACCAGACATCCTGGAATGTGAAGTCAAGTGGGCCTTAGAAAGCATCACTATGAACAAAGCTAGTGGAGGTGATGGAATTCCAGTGGAGCTATTTCAAATCCTGAAACATGATGCTGTGAAAGTGCTGCACTCAATATGCCAGCAAATGTGGAAAACTCAGCAGTGGCCACAGCACTGGAAAAGGTCAGTTTTCATTCCAATCCCAAAGAAAGACAATGCCAAGGAATGCTCAAACTACCGCACAATTGCACTCATCTCACACGCTAGTAAAGTAATGCTCAAAATTCTCCAAGCCAGGCTTCAGCAATATGTGAACCGTGAACTTCCAGATGTTCAAGCTGGTTTTAGAAAAGGCAGAGGAACCAGAGACCAAATTGCCAACATCTGCTGGATCATCGAAAAAGCAAGAGAGTTCCGGAAAAACATCTATTTCTGCTTTATTGACTATGCCAAAGCCTTTGACTGTGTGGATCCCAATAAACTGTGGAAAATTCTGAAAGAGATGGGACTACCAGACCACCTGACCTGCCTCTTGAGAAACCTATATGCAGGTCAGGAAGCAACAGTTAGAACTGGACGTGGAACAACAGACTGTTTCCAAATAGGAAAAGGAGTACGTCAAGGCTGTATATTGTCACCCTGCTTATTTAACTTCTATGCAGAATACATCATAAGAAATGCTGGGCTGGAAGAAGCACAAGCTGGAATCAAGAATGCCGGGAGAAATACCAATAACCTTAGATATACAGATGACACCAGCCTTATGGCAGAAAGTGAAGAAGAACTAAAGAGACTCTTGATGGAAGTGAAAGAGGAGAGTGAAAAAGTTGGCTTAAAGCTCAACATTCAGAAAACGAAGATCATGGCATCCAGTCCCATCACTTCATGGGAAATAGATGGGGAAATAGTGGAAACAGTGTCAGACTTTATTTTTGGGGGCTTCAAAATCACTGCAGATGGTGATTGCAGCCATGAAATTAAAAGACGCTTACTCCTTGGAAGGAAAGTTATGACCAACCTAGATAGCATATTCAAAAACAGAGACATTGCTTTGCCAAAAAAGGTCTGTCTTGTCAAGGCTATGGTTTTTCCAGTGGTCATGTATGGATGTGAGAGTTGGACTGTGAAGAAAGCTGAGTACCAAAGAATTGATGCTTTTGAACTGTGGTGTTGGAGAAGACTCTTGAGAGTCCCTTGGACTGCAAGGAGATCCAACCAGTCCATTCTAAAGGAAATCAGTCCTGGGTGTTCATTGGAAGGACTGATGCTGAAGCTGAAACTCCAATAATTTGGCCACCTGATGCAAAGAGTTGACTCATTGAAAAAGACTCTGATGCTGGGAGGGATTGGAGGCAGGAGGAGAAGGGGACTACAGAGGATGAGATGGCTTGGTGGCATCACCGACTCGATGGACATGAGTTTGAGTGAACTCCGGGAGTTGGTGATGGACAGGGAGGCCTGGCATGCTGCAATTCATGGGGTCGCAAAGAGTCGGACATGACTGAGTGACTGAATTGAACTGAACTGAACTGAACATGTACCTGGACAAGTGTCATCGAGAAGCCATGAACTGGTGAATCAGGTCTAGATAGCTCATTGCTTTAGAGAAGTGTTTCAAAGCTAAGTTTCCTGTTGTATAAGGCATTGCCTAGAGTCAGTAAGAATGGAACTGGGGAGCCTTCAACAGTAATTTACAACATAGCAATAAAAATAATGTTCCTGCCTTCACTCTTTCACTGATAAGAATACTAGTTTACAACATCCACCAGGATTGAAAAGCTTATATAGAGAACTGTATCTTGGTCATATGAGTCTATTGGATTGCTGTCCAAAGGCGTGATTGACTGATTTGGTAAGACTGGTTCCTTGTTGCCAAGGTATGCTACCTGAAGAATGAATTGCCTTGCTTTAAGCTAGGGAGTCGTAGATAACCACTCACACCTTATTTATAACCGCTTGGCATAGATTACTGTGAACTATGACTGATGATTACCCACTACCCATACCTTACCAACCTCACCCCCTTTAGATCCCAGCAAAGGAATGGTTTTCAGGACTGATAGATCACTTTAAGAAGAGAGCTGTCCCATGTGAAGTCAAGACAGGAAAAGCCAATTCACCCAATCTTCAGGCAGTCTTGCCCCTCTCCAGTGAGAAACACATTCATTTAACAGTTCATTCATTTAGCAGTTGAAGTGACTACTCAGCACCAAAGGCACAGCCACTTGTTTAAGATTTTTGTTCTGTAGAAGAAATCTTTCTGATATCTTTCTTCTTTATTTTTAAAAAACCCTCTGTTTTCATTTATTTAATGATTATTGAGATTGACCTGCTTGTTTAATGCTTGTTTTTTGTTGTTGTTTTGTTTTTAAAACATTTTCGGCCACATCTCTTGGCATGTGAGTTACTAGTTCCCTAACCAGGGATCAAACTTGTACCTCCTTGCATTGTAAGGCAGAATCTTGACCACTAGACTGCCAGAGAAGTCCCTTTTTCTTCTTTGTTAATTTTAGCTATTCTTCTCTCTTTTCCAATTGCTGATTTTCCCTTGTAATTTTTATAACTATGTGTGCAATGATGAGCCTTTGGGGAAAGGCAAGAACTACCATACTCAAAAGCATGAAAAAAGATGTGCTCGTGAATGAAGTCTGTATTTTTTTCTGCCAGCTTTCTTCATTAGTAAGGGAAACAGAAATTCTGACCAAGTACTGAGTGCTGAAAGGATAAATATCTGTGAAATTCAATGAATTTCTTTCAGATAATTGTAAGTTACAACTTGTTTAAACTATGATTAAACAGTCTTATTTAGTACTGTTTATTCTATAGGGGGAGCATAAAACATCTAAAAATATGTTGAGGCTACTCAACTCACTGCTTTTGGTTCCCATGATCATCTTAAAGGAAGCATGATTTGAAGGCCATCCTGAAATGTTGTATGTGTCAAGTATATTACTCTAAATGATCAAACAGGTAGGGCCTGAAGGAGTTCCAGGAGCCAAGGCCAGATGTGCCAGATGGTTGGGACAGGCTGTCCATGGGGCCAAAGGGCATGCCAAGCATTGTTCAGATTAGAGCCAGCTTGTGGGAGAAGTGGGTCCAGATCAGAGGTCTGGAGGGGGTTGGAGCTACCTACAGGTTTAAGACCATTAGGTCATACTACCGAGTAACAGCTTCAGACACCACCACACTGGGCTAGTCTACATAAGGATAAACCAAGATTGCAATGCAGACAAAGACCTAGAATCCACAGAACCCTTGCCTGTGATGTCCAGATGAAGGCCCCCATTTTTCTGCAGAGGCTAGAGTCTCTAGGGCAGAGAAGTAAAGACTGAACTGCAACTAGTATTTGGAGAGCACCCAGACTTTCTAGATATATTTTTAAAACATCATTCTTAGTATACATTTTATTAAACATCCTTTTAGACATTGCCTCTTGCCATATACTTTATTCTTTATATATAATAACTTGCATATTACAAATAGGAATAGTTTTCTCTTATTGTATACAGTTCAGAAGATACAGAAAAGCACAAGGCAGAATCTAAAACTCACCCATGTTCACATTTTTATAGCTTACAGATAATCACTTTTATATTTTCTTGTATTTTCTCCTGGTCAGTTTTATATGTCTATAAAACAAAATTAGGAATATACTAATTTGGATAGATACAAAGTTTACCTCACTGCCTGCCTGGGGGTGAGTCATAGGATAAAAGAAGTGGAAGAGGAAAAATGGATGGGTTACTGGTTCACAGTGTTATGCTTTCATGCTGATCTCTAATCATCCCCGCATAGCCATGGATATCTTGACTTCTTGGGAATGGCTTCTACTCCATGACTATCAATACCATATCTGGGTATCAATCATGGGAACCCTTGACTAGACAAAATAGGATTGAGAAACTTCATTAAAAATTTTTAAACATATATTTTTCATGGCACAGCTAGGTGTAGGATGTGATTAAGGAGGGTGCCTAATTGGTGGCTTGGGGGATGTTGGTGTCTACATCCACATGCCAGCCAGAGAGATTAACATCTCAGGCTCTAAACTAAAAATTTCCTAATCTTAAAGTGTAATCTCTAGGAGTCAGATAAACTTGGTGGTACCTATGCTGGAGGAGAAACTGCTCTGCCCCTAGATCCAAAACACTTTCTTTTCAAAGCCCAGCATATTTGTTCAGGATCTATGGCACAGGGAAGTTCAGACAGGCTTTGTCACCTTATGAAGGTGGTATTACCACTCCCATTCTACAGATGAAGAAACTGAGGCTAATAGAGATTAAATAATGTGCCCAAAGTCACTCAGCTAGTGTGTGAACTCAAATCATTGTGTTGCCAAAGCCTATGTATTGAGATTGGTTAACTTTTAACCAAATCTCCCGTGCCCACAGCTAGACCTCATCTCCCAGTCTCTCTGGCAGGTAGGTATGGCCATGTGACAGAGAGCCCTGGCCAATGAAGTGTGGTGGAATTGATGGATGCCTCTTCCAGGTTTGTCCATGGCAACTGCCCACACATAATGTTCCACATTTTCTCTTCCCTTTGTGTTTTGGCTGGATGCCAATGTACAAGGAGACCTTGGAATCCACACATGGAGGATGGTGGTACCTTGTCAGCTTAGGGCCCTGAATGACTTGTGGAGCAGAGCACCTTCCCCTGCCACCAATTTTCCTTCACTCGAGACCTATTGGACTTCATGTGAGTCCACATATCATTAGCAGCTGCCATTCAGTTCAGTTCGGTTCAGTCACTCAGTTGTGTCCGACTTTTTGTGACTCCATGAACCATAGCACACCAGGCCTCCCTGTCCATCACCAGCTCCCGGAGTTTACCCAAACTCAAGTCCATTAAGTCAGTGATGCCATCCAGCCATCTCATCCTCTGTCATTCTCTTCTCCTGCCTTTAATCTTTCCCAACATCAGGGTCTTTTCAAATGAGTCAGCTCTTCGCATGACGTGGCTAAAATATTGGAGTTTCAGCTTCAACATCAGTCCTTCCAATGAACACCCAGGACTGATCTCCTTTAGGATGGACTGGCTGGATCTCCTTGCAGTCCAAGGGACTCTCAAGAGTCTTCTCCAACACCACAGTTCAAAAGTATTAATTCTTCGGTGCTCAGGTTTCTTTATAATCCAACTCTCACATCCATACATGACTACTGGAAAAACTATAGCCTTGACTAGATGGACCTTTGTTGACAAAGTAATGTCTCTGCTTTTTAATATGCTGTCTAGGTTGGTCATAACTTTCCTTCCAAGGAGTAAGCGTCTTTTAATTTCATTGCAATCACCATCTGCAGTGATTTTGGAGCCCAGAAAAATAGTCAGCCACTGTTTCCACTGTTTCCCCATCTATTTGCCATGAAGTGATGGGACCGGATGCCATGATCTTCATTTTCTGAATGTTGAGCTCTAAGCAGACTTTTTCACTCTCCTCTTTCACTTCCATCAAGAGGCTCTTTAGTTCTTCTTCACTTTCTGCCATAAGGGTGGTGTCATCTGCATATCTGAGGTTATTGATATTTCTCCCGGCAATCTTGATTCCAGCTTGTGCTTCATCCAGCCCAGCGTTTGTCATGATGTACTCTGCATATAAGTTGGAAATCAGCATAACACCCAACATGGTGTCACGTAAATAATTTTTTTAAAATTATGTATTTATTTATTTTTGGCTGTGCTGAGTCTTCATTGCTGTGCACAGACTTTCTCTAGTTGCAAAGACTGGGGACTACCGTTTAGTTGTGGTGCACGGGCTTCTCATCGTAGTGGCTCCTCTTGTTGTGGAGCATGGGCTCTAGGCACTCGAGCTTCCATATTTGCTGCCTGTGGGCTCAGTAGTTGTGGCTCATGGGCTCCAGAGCCCAGGCTCAGGAGCTGTGGTGTACTGGCTTAGTTGCCCTGCAGTGTGTGCGGTCCTCCCAGACCAGGGATTAACCTGGTGTCTTGCATTGCAAGGCAGATTTTTAATCACTGGATTACCAGGGAATCCCAATAATTTGTTTTGAATGGTGTAAGGAAGGAAAGTAATGCAGCTTCTTTTGTTTCTTCCATAGTGAGTGCCCATAATGATCTGCAATACAAGTTTTTAAACAATCACTGGCCAAATTCTTCCTTGAGGCATTTTGAGGCATGATTTTGAAATGTCCAAATTGGTCTACTGTGACTTCTGAGGCTCTACAATAGGGGTTCTCAAGCTTCAGTATGCCAGGGACCACCCCCAGAATTTCTGATTCAGTAGGCCTGAGTCGAGCCCAGATTTTCTATTTCTAACAGATGCTGCTGCTGGTGGTCTAGTCATCGCAGCTTGAGAAGCTCTGCCCTACTTCCACCACACTGATACCATCTACTACTGCTTCCCTGCTTACTCTACTCCACATGCTCCCCTGCTTACTCTACTCCACATGCTCCCCTGCTCCAGGGCTTTTGTGTTTACTGTTTTCCCAGATACTCCTGGACTTTCTTCCTTATCTCAGGTCATTCCTTATATGTCATCTTTCCATTCACCTGATTTCTAATGACAACACTTTCCACCCCCTCTCCCACCTGCCACATACATATACATATGCACACATTCACACACACACGCTCACACATACACACTCCTTATCAAATCCCTTTCCTGATGTTTTCCTCCATAGGGTTTATCACAACCTGACATATATGTTTTCTTTGTTTACTGTCTAACTCCTGTCCACACCAGAACAAAGATTCCTGAGGACAAGGATTCTCATTCATTCCTGTGTCTCAGAGGAATGAACAGTGTTTGGCACATAGTAAGCACTCAAACAGTAGTTGATGTTTTAACTGGAGGCCAGCAGGGACTATAACCCTATTGTCTTCAGACCATGAACCATAAAGAAAACACTCCTACTGCTGAAACAAAACAGGAATGATTAACATGGCATTCACTCTGCCTGGGCTGACTCAGTCGAGGGGCTGGAGTTGAAGGAGCAAAGGAAGACACCATTAGCCCTCCCAGAGGCCCTGGACAGGTCACTGTCCTGTCCTTACTTCTCATCTACAGGATGAGGGGGTTGGATGAAGTGTCTACAATCTTGTTTCCTGCTCTAAAACTCCAGGCTTCGTCTTCCTCCAGGTCTACATGCCCCACAAAGGGAAGCTTAGGACAGGACCAGTGAGAAGCTCTGCTCAGTTTTCTCCTGAGCATTTTCATCCTTTGGCTGTTGTCAACAATTTCACCAAAACAAAGTTAGCAAAATTCTGCTGAGACTCTTCTCCCAATCAAAAGGATGATCCCACAGCAGTGCTGCCTTTTTGGTTTTGTGTCAAGTTCTTTGTCCTGTGTCCTAATTGGTGCCACACCCAACATTATTCTAGCTTCATTGCCTCAGAAGTCAACCCACTCCTGGGATTCTCAAACCAGTTCAGATAGGGGACCATCAAGAAATCTTTCTCATCTTTGCTGACCTTGATATATTGAGACTTTAACACCTAAATATAATAACCCACAAAATTTGGGGCTAAATCACAAACTGTCTTATATATAGAATCCAGTAGAGACAAACAGTAGTGGAAGCTGAATTACAAAGGAAGCCTTATGGCAGAAAAATTTGTAATTTAAAAATTTCGATATTATCATTTAAGTTGATCTTACTTTCTTTAAACTGAGAAGCACTGGTTGGTCCACAGCATTTCAGAGTATGGGGTGGAAGAGGGTTAGCTTAGAAGGGTGAGGAGCGTAGGTTCCGAAGCCACTGGTTATAAGAACTTGTGTGGACTATTCACCTCTCTGAGTTTCAGTTTCCTCCACTATGAAATGGGGATGCCGATGACAGCACCTAACTCCTATGGTTGTGGAGAAGTCCAAATAAGGTGGTACTCTTAAACTCTTAAACCGAGCCAGGTACTCAATAAGGGGATGACTAACGTTGGCTGTTACTATTCATTGCTGAAGGTCATAGTGAGACGTGTTTAGGAAAGGGTTTGCTCAGGAGAGGGAGAGAGAAGAAATGGGAGCCTTTGAGAAGATGGAAGGGCCAACAAGAAGGGAGAGGAACAGATACGAGTGGCAGCACAAAGCTGTTGGAGAAGCTATATGTATTGATTTGACTTGGTTTTCTATTCATTTAAAACTTTTAAAAAGAAAGCCTTACACAGGGCTTCCTTTGGCAGGTACAGCCTGAGGTTATTGACTCTTCAGACCAGGGTGCAAGGGTCATCTGAGCACTCAGACTTTTGAGCAAAAGTCTGTTTCAGGTGTTCTTTGAGATTATCTGTTTCCACGAAACTCTGGGCTTGGGGGACAGTAATATCAGGGCCCTGCACAAGGATTTTCCAAGAGTGATCTTTCAAATTGAGGAGGAAAAGTTTCAAGGTATTTTTTTTTTGTCTGCCTTGTTACATTTTTAAGTAACTTTTCAAAAATAATGGTCTATAAGAGAAGAATTGGACACAGCCAGAATCAGTACTCTCCCCGGGCACTCCAGCTCCCTTCCTTCGAAGCCAAGTCAACACAGTCCAAAGCCAGTTGACACTGTCAGAGAGCTTCCCAAGAACATCGTGTTTGCTGTTATTATTTTGAATGCATTCAACTTTTCCTCAGGTGTCACTGAACTCTGCTCAGTCTGGCCTTCGGGGCATTGACCCTTAAGCAAATAGATAGTGTTCTCAAAAAAGCTTGAATTCTGTTCAGGGCTTTAAATGAGGAAAACTGGAGTTGGAACAGGTTGGAAAACCTTTTGACTCTCTACAGTGGAGTCCATTATTTCTTCTGGCTTCTTCAAGTTCCTGTTCCCAGGTAAGTGATTTATACTGTCTAGAGGATTGGAAGACTATGTCTGCAAGTCCAATTCCCCTTTAAGTCTTACTTTGTGGGGTGTTGTGTTTCTGACTCATAAAGGCTGGCATCTTGTTATACAAGAACAATGCTACAAGGCTTGGATAGGAACTTGCAGAATACATTAATGATTTCATAATATATATGATACAGATGACTATTGTTTTCTATCTCATTTATAGTAATGCTTTTTTTAATGCATCAATTCTCTTGAGAATATATGTGTGTGTGTGTGTGTGTGTGTGTGTGTGTGTGTGTGTGTGTGTGTGTTGGGGGCTGGTGTATAGGAGCATATGGTGCGAATGGGTGAACAGATTGAATAATCTGTCCAAAGTGTAAATGCTAGCAAACTTTTTAAACTTGGCTTTACGAGAGCGCAGTTGTGTTTTTCACTGACCACCACAAAATCCTACCCCAGAAAGCTGCTGCTGCTTTAATACAGAACTATACCAACTCCATCCTCCTAGTTTTCAATAATTTAGATACTGAGCTATGGATTCATGGCTAGAAGTGGAAAAGTTGGATTCTAGAATCTAACTTCCATTTTCAGTTTCCCTAGCCAGTAGAAATCACATGTTGCTGATGATTTGAACACATTGATCAAATATCATTTACTTTAAGACTGAGTATGAAGTGAGGCATTTCTAAACATTTTGAGGGGGGAAGAGCCTTCTAGACATTTTAGAGACAAATTATAATGATTGTCCTTAGAACTCTTAATATTGGAAACTGATAGTGGTTATTATTAAACTTTTAAAGTATTGACTTTTTTACAGGCTTATGCTTAATAGAAGTTCTTTAGTGTGCATCCACCCTCGTCCCTACCCTCCAAACTCCAGACTTATACTCCGCCCTGTAACACTCCTGTTTTAAGCTTCCATCTCCCTGCCTAGGGGATTATGCTCCCCTCCCCACCCTACTCAGTTGTAAGCCCTTGAATAATTTGTGTATCCTACTACGAAGAGTGACAGTGACAAATATTTGCTGATGCATGCTGGAAGTGGACTTGGAAGCAATTTAGGAAGAAAACATTGCCCACTTTGTGGTTTTCGAAGACCTTGAAATTGTTAGAAAATGCCAAGTCCTATTTCGGTAATCAAGTGTTAGGGTTATGTTGCTTTATGAAGGTGAAAGAACTATGCATGTAGAGTTGAAGTGCTGGGAGGAACTTTGGCGTTAAATCCTATTTTCCTCAAGTGCAGTTCATTAGTTCTCCATCTGAACTGTGACTCTGTGAAGCAGGGCTACCGGTGTGCACCTCAAGAATCACTGTGTATTTCTTTCCCTTCTCCATGGGCTGTAGTCTCCAGGGCTGAAGGGCCTCAGTTTCATTATCCCTGGACAGTGTCTTACTTTATTGACACACACTGTCACCCCACAACTTTTTTATCTGCAAGGCAGTATTTTTCTATTTTTCTTGCTTTTTAGTATAAATCAGTATTTCTTTCCTCCTCTGATGATCCTTGGGAGAAAGAAATCATTGGCTGGGTTTGATAATAACAAAGGGTGCCCTTCCTACATCACTACGTGTCAGCAGTGAAAGACATTTCAAAGGCTCTTTAAAAAAAATTAGAATTTGTGGTTTCAAAAGGAACTTGAAAATATTCATGCTGGGATATGGGGTGAAGGAGGCCATGTCTCACATCTCCTCACTCCCCATCACCCCACACCTCAGCTCTCCATGGCTGCAAGTGTGTGTAGATCTTCCTAACCATTGAAGCCTAAATGTGGAAAAACCTTTGCTTTTTCCTCCTGAACTCAGTCTAGGCAAGATCAACATGTTTCAAAAATAGTATTCTGAAGAAAATGAACGCAGAACAAATCTCCCTGAAGAAAATTCAAAGCCAAGAAGAGTGGTAGACTTGAGGAGCCATGTCCTAAATTGACAAGAGCCGGGCCCCGTTGGCTTGGCTGTCCCATCACACAGCCGTTTCCTTTGGTCACCTCAGGCCAGGTTGCCCGGGAGTGAGGTGACCTGGGTATGCTCCTGGCCTGGTAGATGGCGGGCACCACTGCTGGGTCTGGGGGATTTCTATCCTTCCCAACCTGGTCTCTTACTCTAAGAGTATGGACTTATCAGAGTGTTGTGGGTTTTTTTGAAAGTATAAATACGATTATATGCTTTCTTTGCCTGAAAGTCCTTATTAAAGGCCTAAGTCCTCAACATTATTAAGGATTTCAGTCTCCTGAGGAATGAGGCAGCCACATTGTCCACAGCTGTTCCATCCACTGTCCTTCAGACTCACTGGACACCCTTGGGTCCTTATGTATTGTCTCTCAAGTCCGGGCCTTTGCATGAGCCTGGAACTCCTCTTCTCCTGTTTCCTTGGCTAACTTGCCCTGTTTTCAAGGTCTCATCTTAAAAGCACTGGTTGCAAAGCCTTCCCCAACTCTCCAGGTGGGGACAGGGCCCTGCTTGAGGGTCTTGGAGATGCCTGCACTTCTCCTTTCCTCCATGTCATGGGGTTTATTTCTCATGTGTCATCTGTCTTCCCTGCACGATGTGAGCTCCATGAGGACAGGTAGGTTGGAGGGCCTGTGCTCCATTAGGTTTTTAGGTTGGTGAGAACCTTTCAGGTTCTCAAAGGTTTCTCCCCAGGCTTCAGGCTGTTCTGAACTGACCTAATAATGCAGGGGTCTGCAAATATATCAGTGAATATTTTAAGCATCGGTGGGAAGGTGGGAATCATCTCTGTCACAGTAGCTCTGATCTGCCATTGTAGCCCCAAAGCAGCCAAGGACAAAGCAAAAACAAATGGGCGTGACTGAATTCTAGTAAAACTGTATGTATAAAAACAGGCAGTGGGTTGAAGGCCTCTATTATTGTCATATCCTTCAGCCTGGAAGGATTCCAGCTCCCAGGAGAACTATTTTTACCTTGACATTTCTTTTCCCTCCCTGCCTCCTTCCTTCCTTGCTCCCTCCCTTTCTTTCTCCCCTTCTCTCTTGCCTTCTTCTCTCCTCCCTCCTTCCCTTCTTTCTTTCCTTCCTTTCTTTCTTTCCTTCCTTTCTTTCCCCCTTTTCCTACACTGTCAATAGCCAGTTGCTAGTGTTGACCCAGTCTTCAGTGAAGGTCAGCCCACTCATCTGTTGCTCCAGACTGGTGTCTTGAAGTCACACCAGCAGCCTCGTTGGGCACTTAGGATCTTTGATTAGCTCCTGGCACGGCCTGTGGAACGATCTCCTCCAGTTTTGACAGCCTCAACCCCTGGATCCACTGGTCCCTTAGCCCTCTCTCTGAGGTCTGTCAATGTTCCCAGTTCTCTCAGGTGACCCATTCAGGTGCTGCTGTCTGCTTACTCTCTCTCCTCCCTGGCAGTGGTCTTCCAGAATGTTGTTGCTAAAGTTCTAAGGTAGAAAAATCCTTGATGTGTCTACCAAAGGGTTTCCCTTATGGCTCAGGCAGTAGAGAATCCTCCTGCAAGGCAGAAGACCTGGGTTTGATCCCTGGGTTGGGAAGATCCCTTGGAGAAGGGAATAGAAGCCCACTCCAGCATCCTTTCCTGGAGAATCCCATGAGCATAGAAGCCAGGCAGGCTATAGTCCATGGGATTTCAAAGAGTCAGACTTGACTGAGCAACTAACACTATGTCTACCAATAAAGATCAGGAGACTGTTCTCTAATGTGGATTTCTATGTTGATAAGATTACACATTTTATCAAAGAAAAAGAAACTTCAACCCTGAATAGTTAAACAGAAGCACATTGTAGTATATGAGTCATAGACCATGTGCCATTTGGCAGAGGGGGAAATTTGTGTTGGCATGAGCAATTCAGAATTGTTGGAGGATTCCATGATTAGGTGGCCAAAATCTGCTGACCAGTGCTTAGAAATCTTGCTTTCCCACTTTGAGCATCTAGATTCTCTTAAGTTTATCAGAAGACCATATTTTTTTCTGGAAGACATTAAAAACTCAGTCTGTTTTCAAAGAGATTTTTCAGAGATGAGGATAATTTACTACATAAGAAGGTGGAGTGAGGAACCTCCCTGGTTGCCCAGTGGTTAAAACTTTGCCTTCTGGTGCAAGGGGTACAGGTTTTATCCTGTCAGGGAGCTAAGATTCCTCCATACCTAGCGGCCAAAAACCCGAAATTTAAGTAAAAGAAGCTGTATTGTAAGAAATTCACTAAAGACTTTAAAAATGGCCCACATCAAAAGAAAAAAAAAATCTTAAAAAAAAAAGGTAGTGTGAAAAGGAAATAGCTCGATACCTTTTAACTCTGAGTTCTCTGGTGTGGGTTAAAGTACAATTTTGTTATTACAAATTAAGAAACCTTAATTAAAACTTCCTGCAATGTATGATACCCAAGTACCTTCCCCACACTTCAGGAAGCTCAAGAACCAATTTTAGCTTAGAGATAATAGCTGAGACAGTACAATTAGATGACTTGATATCAGCTTGCATTCTTAAGTCATAAATCTTAAATCAGGTGAGGAGGAGGCATAGTCTCATTACCCTGTATAACAAATGTTTGTCACTGAAATCTAGGTTCCTGCTCTTTTCAGGGTTTCATAGACTAGCAGAGATGTTCTCCAGCATCAGCTATATGAGTTTCCTGGAATCTAATCTAATAAAAAGGGAATTAATCAGTGGGAAAATACATGGTCTACTGATACATCAGACTACACTTACAATGATATGAGGCCATTCATCTAATATCAGAAACATTGTTCCTTTTTTTTTTTCTCTGAAAAATACCAGGGGCAAAGCCTTCATTGATTCTTTCTAGTCATTTTGATGTCTCCTTGCACTTTCCCAAAAGCAGTGTTAGAAATTTGCCACTGTCTTTGTGGATGCATGCAAGTAATTAATATTCTCCACACAATGACCTTTAAAAGCCATCATGGCCATTTCAGCACTGGCCACAGAGAAGACAGCTAGCTCTCATTTCTGACTGAGCACCTGAGGCATGTCTTGTAGCACTGGAGAGTGTGTGTCTTTTAAAATACAGCTCCTTAGAGTGGACTACCGAAGTTCAGAGTGATGCACTGAACTCTGAGAAAGAAAACAAACAGACGAACAGCTCCAGATATTTGGTCGCTGACCTGGAACTCAGAGCTAAACTGTATTATTTGCTTATTAGAAATAAGCGATCTCTGTACATAATGTATATCAGAATGCCTTTAAAGGTTAACTATATACGTCATACAAGCAAGTTGTACCTTCTTTCTTTTTTCCTCTGTGCTACACAGTGTTCTTATTAGCCATCTCTTCCACACAAGTAGTGTATCTATGTCAATCTCAATGTCTCCACTCACCCCTTGGTATGCACATCCCATGTACTCTACCTCTGTTTTGCAAGCAGGTTCATCTGTACTATTTCTCTAGATTCCACATGTATATATTAATATACAATACTTGTTTTTCTCTTTCTGACTTATTTCCCTCTGTATGGCAATTCCATCCATGTCTCTGAAAATGGCACACTTTGTTCCTTTTTATGACTGAATAATATTCCATTGTATCTATGTACCACATCTTTATCTGTTCTTTTGTTGAGGGGGAGTTAGTATTTAATGGGGACAGAGTTTCTGGAGACGGATGATGGTGAGAGTTGCACAAAACTATATATGTACTTACTGCCTCTGAACTGTACAGTTAATTGTGGTTAAAATAGTATGTTTTATATTATGTGACTTTTTACCACACACACACAAAACATTAAAAAACAAAAGCATCAGGACCAAAAAAAGAAATAATTTCATAGAATACTCACTGTATTGCTCAATGTGCTCTAAGGTAACAGAAACAGTGGGATTATATATAGATACATAGAAAGAGATTTATTGTGAGGGATTGAGTCACACGACTACAGAGGCCAAGGAGTTATTGATCTGCTGTCTGCAAGATGCAGGCCCAGGGAAGTCACGGGTATAGTTCCAGTTCAAATCTAAAGGTCTAAGAACCAAGGGAGCTGTTGGCATAAGTCTCAGTTGGAATCTGAAGGCCCAAGAACCAGGAGAGCAAATGTTGGAGGGCAAAAAAAGTTGGATGTCCCAGCTAAGGCAAATGGGTAAATTCACCCTTCCTCAGCCTTAAAAAATTAAGGCTGACATATAACATATTTGTTGGCATATAGCATTATGTCAGTTTAAGGCATATATATAATGACATGTTGATTTGACACATTTATATTTATTACAATATGATTACCACTATACTTTTAGCTAGTAACTTTATCATATCACATAATTATTATTATTTGTTTTGTGGTGAGAACATTTGAAATCTAGTCCCCTAGCAACTTTGAAGTCTACAGTAGAGTATTGACTGCCATTACTGTGCTGTACATTAAATCTCCAGATTGTAAAATGGAGATCACAAAAATCACTATATTCGGAAGGAAGTAAAAGGCAAGCAGACCTCATATGAACCCTAATGTATAGAACAGCTGGGGAAATAGAGACGGAGAGTGAGAGACTAGGTTGGTTTATTAGCTTCTGCTTAACAGGTGATCTGAGGAGGGCAGGTGGGGATGGGGTGGGGGAACTTGGTTGCCAAGCCTGAAGGGCAAAGGGAGCTTTCTCTGCCTTCTCCTTTTGGGACAGCTGATGTACAGACTCAGTTTCCTGTCATTTTTATACCTATCCTGCAAGGTGAATTATACCACCATCACCTTCATTGCCTGACTTAAAAGGTAGAGAAGTCAGGGCCCAGAGAAAGGTTAAAAAGCATATCCAACAACACAGAGCGAAGCTGTAGGCAGTAACAGAATCTGAGAAACTCCAAAGTTCGCAGACAAGACACTACACCAATGGCCTCTAAACACTGCCAAATATTTGCACACCATTGGAAAGAAATCTTTCTAAATGAAGCCAGGAAAAAAAAATTGGAGACTGAATTTTTTCATAAAAGTCTTATTTTAAAATTAGGAAATGAAATATTATAACCATTGTTAAAGTTTTGTTATTATCCCCTTATCAAAGAGTTTCTTAGCTTCTTGAAAAAGTTTTTGGTCAAAATTTCAAAAATGGTGTGACCACCAAACATTGCAGACTGAATGTATTGTTGCTATAGTAAAGAAATTTTGTTGTTGGATAAAAGAATTTTGAATTAGCTATTTTTTTTACTGACCTGATAAACTACATAATTAATGTTTCTCACTCTACTTATTATCGTTTATTTTTAATTTTTTTTAATAAATCATGTTGAAAGGTACTATTATCTTGATAGTACTTTTGATATGATGTAATGAGAAGGATACTTTACCTCCATGGTCTTCCTCTCCAAAACACACAACCCTTGTCTAATTATGAGAAAAACAGCAGATAAATCCCAATTTAAGGAACATTCTACAAAACAACTCCTCAGTACACCTCAAAACTGTCAAGATCATCAAAAACAAGACAGTTGTAAGAAATTGTCATGGTTAAGAGAAGCTTACAGAGATTTCACAACTTAATGTACTGTGTTTATAGCTTCCCAAAGCTTTGTACTGCTGGATATTTAATCTTTGCCAGTATTTCAGTGAGCTTTTTTAGTATTTGTCATTGATCTGTATCCAAATTTATTCATTGGACTACAATATAATGGTTTTTTTCTAATTTTATGAGCTTTTAAATTTCAGGAAATTAATTCTGATTAAATATCTCTTTCATCTATCAAAATGATCAAAAATGTTTACATTAGATAATCATTGCATTTCTGGTATCAGCATTTCTCACTATATTTTTTTCATAAACTGCTAAATTATGCTGAATATATTGAGTATTTTAAAATCCATTTTCAAAGTAATTATAGTTCTGTTTTTTTTCCTTATAGCATTTCTTCTTGTTCTGATGTCAAGGTTATACTTGTGTTACAAAATGAATTAGGTAGCAGTTTCCCTGGCCCACGCTGAACTTGCTGTATTCTGCATCTAGTGGCTGCATTTACAAAGGAGCACTGAAGCCGACCCACAGTATTTAACAGTATGTGGCTGTCATTGGTCAGCTTCACTGACCCGAGAATGTCACCAGTGGGTCGTGCCCTTCTACTGGTTTTTAGTTTTACTCACTTAAAAAAATCAATCACATAAACAAGCAGGAGCAGATGAGAAGAAAGAACAAATGAAAAACAGCTATCCGCCTATCAACCAGAGAAACCCATAGTCAATGGTTTGGGATTATTATTTCCTAATAATTAAACTCTTTCATGGGATTATCAACTAACTGAAAAGCCTGCTTTTGTCTGAGATTGTTAGTTAAGGAAATTTCTTGAACCACATTGTTCTGTTTGGCTACATTGATTAAAGATGAGAAAATAAATAATAGTTGCAATGATTTAAAACATTTTTATTTATTTTTAATTGGAGGATAATTGCTTTACAGTATTGTGTTGGATCTGCCATATATCAACATGAATCAGCCATAGGTATACATATGTCCCCTCCCTCTGGAAGTTCCCTCCCATCTCCACCTGATCCCAGCCCTCTAGGTTTTTACAGAGCACTGGTTTGAGCTCCCTGAGTCATACAGCAAATTCACACTGGCTATTTATTTTACATATGGTATGTATATGCCTCCGTGCCACACTCTCCATTCGTCCCACCCCTCCTCCCCCCACTGCTATGTCCACAGCTGTTCTCTATGTCTGTGTCTCCATTGCTGCCGTGCAAATAAGTTCATCAGGACCATCTTTCTAGATTTCATATATATGCATTAATATATGGTATTTGTTTTTTTCTTTCTGACTCACTTCACTCTGTATAATAGACTCTAGGTTCATCTTCTTTTTAGAACTGACTCAAATGCATTCCTTTTTATGGATGAGTAATATTTCATTGTAAATATGTACTACAGCTTCTTTATTCCATTCATCTGTTGATGGACATCTAGGTTGCTTCCTTGTTCTAGCTATTGTAAATAGTGCTGCAATGAATATTGGGATACATGTGTCTTTTTCAGTTGTGGTTTTCTCGGGGTATATTTCTCAGGGTACTGGTCTTTCAGTAGTGGGACTTTTGGGTCATATGGTAGTTTTATTCCTAGTTTTTTAAAGGAATCTCCATACTGTTCTCCATAGTAGCTATATCAATTTACATTCCCTTCAACAGTGCAAGAGAGTTCCTTTTTTTCCACATTCCAGCATTTATTGTTTATAGATTTTTGGATGATGGCCATTCTGACTGGTATGAGGTGATATCTCATTATAGTTTTGATTTGCATTTCTCTACTAATGAGTGATGTTGAGCATCTTTCCATATGTTTATTAGCCATCTGTATGTCTTCTTCATTGAAATGTCTGTTTAGGTCTTCTGCCCCTTTTTTGATTGGGTTGTTTGTTTTTCTGGTATTGAGTTGCATGAGCTGCTTGTATATTTTGAAAATTAATCCTTTGTCTGTTGTTTCATTTGCTATTATTTTCTCCCATTCTGAGGGTTGTCTTTTCACCTTGTTTATAGTTTCCTTTGCTGTACAAAGTTTTTAAGTTTAATTAGGTCCCATTTGTTTATTTTTGTTTTTATTTCCATTACTCTGGAAAGTGGGACATAGAGGATCTTGCTGTGATTTATGGCATAGACTGTTCTGCCTATGTTTTCCTCTAAGAGTTTCTGGCCTTAGATTTAGGTCTTTAATCCATTTTGAGTTTAGTTTTGTTTCTTATGTTAGGAAGTGTCTTAATTTCATTCTTTTAACATGTAGCTGTCCAGTTTTCCCAGAAGAACTTATTGAAGAGACCATCTTTTCTCCATTGTATATTCTTGCTTCCTTTGTCAAAGATAAGGTGCCCATAGATGCATGGGTTTATCTCTGGGCTTTCTATCTTATTCCATTGCTCTATATTTCTGCTTTTGTGAAAGTACCATACTGTTTTGATGACTGTAGCTTTGTAGTATAGTCTGAATCAGGCAGGTTGATTCCTCCAGTTTCATTCTTCTTTCCCAAGACTGCTTCAGCTCGTCAGAGTCTTTTGTATTTCCATACAAATTGTGAAATTTCTTGTTCTGGTTCTGTGAAAAATACCATTGGTAATTTGACAGGGATTGCACTGAATCTGTAGATTGCTTTTAGTAGTATAGTCATTTTCACAATACTGATTCTTCCAACACAGGAACATGGACTATCTCTCCATCTGTTTATGTTGTCTTTGACTTCTTTCGTCAGTGTCTTATAGTTTTCTGTATACAGTTCTTTTGTCTCCTTAGGTAGGTTTATTCCTAGGTATTTTATTCTTTTTGTTGCAAGGGTAAATGAGATTGATTTCTTAATTTCTCTTTCTGATTTTTCATTGTTACTGTATAGGAATGCAAGTGATTTCTGTATGTTGATTTTGTATCCTGCAACTTTACTAAATTGACTAGCTCTAGTAATTTTCTGATAGTATTTTTAGGGTTTCTATGTATAGTATCATGTCTTCTGTAAACAGTGAGCATTTTACTTCTTCTTTTCCAATCTGGATTCCTTTTATTTCTTTATAATCTTTCTCTGATTGCCCTGGATAGGTCTTCAAAAACTATGTTGAATAATAGTGGTGAGAGAGGGCACCCTTGTCTTATTCCTGATCTTAGAAGAAATGCTTTCAGTTTTTCACCATTGAGAATAATGTTTGCACTGAATTTATCATATACAGCCTTTGTTATGTTGAGGTAGGTTTCTTCTATGCCCATTTTTGGATGAGTTTTTATCATAAATGGGTGCTGAATATATTCAAAAGCTTTTTCTGCATCTATTGAGATTATCATGATTATCGTATGGTTTTTATCTTTCAGTTTGTTAATACAGTGTATCACAATGATTGATTTGTGTATATTGAAGAAGCCTTGTATCCCTGGAATAAATGCAACTTGATAATAGTGTATGACCTTTTTAATATGCTGTCGAATTCTGTTTGCTAGAATTTTTTTGAGGATTTTTGCATATATGTTCATCAGTGATATTGGCCTATAATTTTATTTTTTGTGTGATGTCTTTATCTGGTTTTGGTATCAGGGTGATAGTGGCCTTGTAGAATGAGTTTGGAAGTGTTCTTTCCTCTGCAATTTTTTGAGAAGGATAGGCATTAGCTAGTCTCTAAATGTCTAACAGAATTCACCTGTGGAGCCAATTGGCCCTGTGCTTTTGTTTTTTGAGGGATTTTTTGACCACAGTTTCGATTTCAGTGTTTGTGATTGGCTTATTCATAGTTTCTATTTCTTCCTGGCTCAATTTTGGCAGGTTGAACTTTTCTAAGAATCTGTCCATTTCTTCCAGGTTGTCCATTGTATTGGCATATGAAGTTGCTCATAATAGTCTCTTATGATCCTTTTTATGTCTGCATTGTCTATCGTAACTTCTCCGTTTTCATCTCTAATTTTGTTGATTTGATTCTTCTCCCCTTTTTCCTTGTTGAGTCTGGCTAATAGTTTGTCAATTTTGTTTATCTTCTCAAAGAACCAACTTTCAATTTTATTCTGCTAAGTCACTTCAGTCGTGTCTGACTCTGTGCGACCGCATAGACGGCAGCCCACCAGGCTCCCCTGTCCCTGGGATTCTCCAGGCAAGAACACTGGAGTGGGTTGCCATTTCCTTCTCCATCAGTTTTATTAGTCTTTACTATTTTTTCCTTTATTTCTACTCTGATCTTTATGATTTATTTCCTTCTATTAACCTTGAGGGTTTTTGTTCTTTTTTAGTTGTGTTAGGTGTAAAATTAGGTTGTCTATTTGATGTTTTTCTTGTTTCTTAAGGTAGGACTGTATTGCTATAAGCTTGCCTCTTAGAACAGCTTTTGCTGCATCCCGTAGGTTTTGAGTCATCATGTTTTCATTGCATTTGTTTCTAGGAACTTTTTTATTTCCCTTTTAATTTCGTCAGTAACCTGGTCATTATTTAGAAATGTATTGTTTAATCTCCATGTGTTTCTGCTTTTTTACTGTTGTTTTTCCCCCTGTAATTGATATCTAGTTTCATAGCGTTGTCGTCATAAAAGACGCTTGATACAATTTTAGTTGCCTTAAATTTTACTGAGGTTTGATTTTTGACTCAAGATGTGGTCTATGCTTGAGGATATTCCGTGTCACTTGAGAAGAAAGTGTATTGTTCTGCATTTAGATGAAATGTCCTGAAGATATCAATTAGGTTCCATCTGGTCTAATGTGTCATTTAACACCATGTTTCCTTATTAATTTTCTGTTTTGATGATCTCTCCATTGGTGAAAGTAGAATATCAAGTCCCCTACTACTATTGTGTTACTGTCCATTTCTCCTTTTATGTCTGTTAGCGTTTGCTTTATGTATTGTGGTGCTCCTATGTTGGGTGCATAAATACTTACAATTGTTATGTCTTCTTCTTGGATTGATCCCTTGATCATTATGTAGTGACCTTCATTATTTCTTTTAGTTTTCTTTATTTTAAGGTCTATTTTGTCTGATATGAAAATTGTTACTCTGGCTTTCCCTTGATTTCCATTTGCATGGAATATCTTTTTCCATCCTCTCACGTTCAGTCTGTGTGTGCCTCTAGGTCTGAAGTGGGTCTCTTGTCGACAGCATATATGTGGGTCTTGTTTTTGTATCCATTTAGCCTGTCTGTATGTTTTGGTTGGAGCATTTAATCCATTTGCATTTAAAGTAATTATTGATATATACTTTCCTATTGGCATTCTTCAAAATTGTTTTTATAGGTCTTTTCCTTCTCTTATGTTTCTTGCCTATAGATCTCTTTAACATTGTTGTAAACTGGTTTAGGAGGGCTATATTCTCTCAACTTCTGTTTGTCTGTAAAACTTTTGATTTCTCCATCAACTTTGAATGAGATCCTTGCCAGGTAGAGTAATCTTGGTTGTATATTTTCCTCTTTCAGTACTTTAAATACATCCTGCCATTTCCTCTGGTCTTCAGAGTGTCTGCTGAAAGATCAATTGTTAATCTTATGGGGTTCCTTTTGTATGTTACTTTCTGCTTTTCCCTTGCTGTTTTTAATATTCTTTCTCTGTGTTTAATCTTTGTTAGCTTGATTAGTATGTCTTGGCATGTTTCTCCTTGGGTTTATCCTCTATGGAACTTTGTGCTTCTTGGATCGATTGACTATTTCTTTGTCAATTAGGGAAGTTTTGGGAAGTTTTCAACTATAATCTTTTCAAAAAATTTCTCAGACCCTTTGTTTTTCTCGTCTTCTTCTAGGACCCCTATAATTCAAATGTTAGTACCTTTAATATTGTCCCAGAGGTTTCTGAGACTATCCTCAATTCTTCTCATTCTCCTCTTGTTCTGTTCTTCAGTTATTTCCACTATTCTGTCTTCCAGCTCATTTATCTGTTTTTCTGCCTCAGTTATTCTGCTATTGATTTCTTGTAGAGTATTTTTAATTTCAGTAATTGTGTTGCTTGTCCCTGTTTATTCTTAATTTCTTCTAGGTCTTTGTTAAATGTGTTAATTGATCCTTGCATTTTCTCCATTCTATTTTTGAGGTTTTGGGTCATCTTTACTATCATTATTTTGAATTCTTTTTCATGTAGTTTGCATGTGTCCTCTTTGTTTATTTGGTCTTGTGAATTTTTACCTTGTTCCTTCATTTGTGTAATATTTCTCTCTTTTCATTTTTTTCCAACTTACTTTGTCTGAGGTCTTCTTTTCCCAGGCTTTTGAGTCATATACCTTCTTCCTTTTGGTTACTGCCCTCGGTGGGTGAGGTTGGTCCAGTGGTTTGTGTCAGCTTTGTGTTGGGAGGTACTTGTGTCTGCATTCTGATAGGAGGAGGTGAGTTTTTTTTCCCTCTGATGGACAGGATTTGTGAGGTGGTCGGTTTTGAGGTGTCTGTGGCAAGCCTCTCCGCTAATGATTGGGTTTGTGTTTTTGTCTTACCTGTTGGCTGGGTGAGGTGTCTTGCACTGGGTGCTGCTGGCAGTTGGGTGATTCCAGGTCTTAGACACAAGTGGAGGTCTTCATGGAAGTTCTCAATAATCAATACTCCCTGGTGTCAGTAGGTCTCTGGCAGTCCACTGTCCTGGATTCAGAGCTTCCACTCCAAAGGCTCAGGCCCAATCTTTGCCTGGGGAACTGACACTCCACAAGCCATTTGTTATTGCATTAAAGGGGATTAAAACAAAAACACAAAAATAGCAAAACAAAACAAAATAATAAATAAAAGAGGAGCCCAGACAAATGGTAAATACAAAATCAAGCAAATAATAACAAAAACAAAGGAACACACACACGCACAAAACCCAAAATAGTCCAAAGACAAGAAAGTTCAAGAGAGTGACTTGGAAAGCAAAGAAAACCAAAAATGATACCAACCAATTAAAAACAAAACTAACTAAAACACAAATTGGTAAACAAGACCAAAGCAGAGTGTCAACTGGAGAATAAGCAAAGAAAACAAAACAAACTTACAAAAGGGTGAAATAATGAAAGAAAAGGAAGAAATAAAATATTTATATATATTAAAGAATAACTACAGCAGGAAAAGAACAGTAAGAAAAACAAACAAACAAACAAAATTTTAAAAAGAAAAAAGCCCCACAGAATCACAAAAACCAATGAAAAGGTATAAGTATATAAAGGAAACCAAAAGTGTGATTAAAAAAATTCTCAAAAACTTAGAGTTAATAGTAATAATAAAATCAACAACCATAGCAACAAAGAAGAAAAAAAAAGAAGATAAAAAAACTAGGATCAACTACGGAACAAATTAAAATATATGAACAATAATATGTGTTTTTCTTGGATCTCAGCTGCCAGTGTCCTTTCCTTCACTGTGAGTCACAGTCCACCTCTGCCTCCCTGGGATGCCCTCCAATACCGGCCTGATGTCTGGACCTGCTGTGGGAACAGCTCAGACTGATCTGGCCCTATTCCTGCCATGTTCTTGCCCGCAATGTCCACAGCTACTAGAGCTAGTGTGTTTTCTTTTGTGATAGCTCTCACTGTCCTTTTATATATTCCATAGACACAGTCTTCCTAACTGATCATGTGGATTTAATCTGCACCTTGTACAGCTGGTGGAAAGGCTTTTGATCCTCTTCCTTAGCCACACTGCCCTTGGAGTTCAATTGTGGTTTTATCCCCACCTCTGCGTGTGGGTCATCCACAGGAGTTTGCTCCTGAGGCTGCCCTGGCAGACTTAGGTCTGCCTTAGTGAGGACCGGGTGTGGAGGTGGCTCAGTTGCTTGGATCACAGGGGCCTTGGTGGTGCCAAGTGTGCAGAGATGCTGGTGGCCTCAGGCACAGGAGCTATGGCACTATTACAGTCTTTTTCTAGCCTCTGGCAGCTGGCATTCAAAAGGCCTCTCTGGCTAGTTCTTCTCTGTTGCTTGGTGCAGCAGGCACTCAAAGGTCTCCACTGGCTGGGGTCCTTCTCTATTGCTCTTGCCTCAGACACTCATAGGGTGACCCTCTCTGGGGTCTTTCTCTATTGGTCAGTTGCCAGCACTAGTGTGTGGGGGGAGAGAAGCTACAGTGATGGCTCCTCCCCCTGCACATGACTCAGCAGTACCGCTTTGCTTCAGTGGCTACTCAGCATTTCTCCAAAGATATTCTCCACCATGACTCCTCCCTCATGTCCCTCTGGGCTGTCTCTCAGCAGTCATCAGCAACCCTCACCCGGGGATTGCTCTCCAGTCCCTATGCTCCAGCTCCCAGACACTGTGTATTTCAGGAGACTTGGGTCCCTGACCAGGGTACATACAGCTGCAGCAAGGATTATCTGGTTCTCACTCCATTCAGACAGTCCCAGATCAGCTGCTTCACTCTCCAACAGCCTCAAATACTTCCCCTGTGTCTCCAACGATTGCTTCAATTTGGGGATCCGACCCCTGCTTCAGTTCCCCTAACCCCAGGTGCAGGTCCGGTCCTGCTCATCCTCCTCTTTCCCCCTTCCTTCCTTTGTCCTGCTGAGTTTTGGATCTATATATTCCTTTCCAGTGATCAGGGACTCCTGTCTGCTCTCAGCTGGTGTTCTGCGAGATCTTCTGCATCTGAAGGTGTATTCCTGATGTATCCACGGAGAGAGATGTACTGCACATCTGGCTACTCCTTCGCTATCTTGTCTTCCTCTGCAGTCACTCTTTTCTTTTATTTTCTAGGTTGTTTTTTTTTTCTTGCTGTGAACTGCAATTGTTATGTCTGACTCAGTAATTCTTCGCAGTGTGAAGAAATTTGGAGAGGACAATCATGGTTTTGAGTCAGACAGCTCATGTAAGTGGCCTTTTATCTTATTGTCTCTTGTACAAAAAACAAAACAAAAGTGGAACAAACTAGTGAAGATATTCAAGGAGCAGAGAAAATTCAGCAACAATAAGTAGAACTATTACCTCATATTCTTCTTGCACAACCTGGGTATTTCTCCCAAGAATCCATGTAATGTAACTGCTGAGAGTGCTAGGTAAGAACGTATAAATCCCAGGAGAGTGAAAGCATCTCACTATAAATATTTTTTCCCTGGATAGACTGGGGTTGTTTTAGCACTTGCTCAGATGGTAAAGAATCTGCCTGAAATGCAGGAGAGCTGGGTTTGATCCCTGGGTCAAGAAGATCCCCTGGAGAAGGGAATGGCTATCCACTCCAGTATTCTTGGCTGGAGAATTCCATGGACAGAGGAGTCTGGTGGGCTACAGTCCATGGAGTCGCAAAAAGTCAGACATGACTGAATGACTAACACTTTCAATACTTTCATTATTATTACCTTTATTCATATATTGCTATAATTGATTATAGTAATATGCATTTAGTGAGCATTGCTCTCTGAGAGGAATGGTACAAAGACACTGCTGGCCAGAGAGAGGTAAAGTGGATGGGGATCCATAGCACCAGTACCTAGAGTGTGGTAAGGCAGATGATTCTATGCTATTATTATTTTCAAAAGTCCTATGATTTGACATTTTATAGAAAAGGAAACTGAGACTTAGAAACATTATCTTAAGCTTGACAAAGATTGCATGGCTATTGATTAAAGGAGCCATAATCCTAACCCAGTTCTGATTCCCAAATATGAGAAGTTAATCTTTGTCTACACTATAATGCCTCTTTACTCTGTATGAAATGAAATGAAAATGCCAGGGGAACCAGGATGTGCTGTCCCATGATGATGGTTGACATTAAAATCCTGGGTTCCTTACACTGTGGCTTCCCTATGCCCATGACCCTGAACCCCCACTTTCACTTCTTCCCTTCCATCTGCTCTGACCTATGCTGGGGAAAATAATATATGCCTCAATTCTATGGCTTCTACTGGCACAGGGGTGTCAATGACATCATATTGTCTGTATTTTATGGTCTGTATTTTAAGTAGATTTATGGTCTGTATTTTAAGTAGATAAATTCTGATGTTTCTAAAAAAACAAACAATAAATAAGTATTCATTTTATTTGGTAGTTCAAAAAAAATCAGATTTTTCTGTAACTAATTTACAAATATTGGTCTTTAGTTAACATTCAGAAGATAAAAAGATTTCATTTTCTGGAGAAGATGTAGTCAAGGGAGCAGTCCTATATGTGAAAGGGTGTTTTCTTCTATAATACGGAGGAAGAAAGAGAAAGGTGAAAAAGCAAATAATTATTTTGTATTGTTCCATGAATAAAATAATCATAGAAATGTTTTTCCAGAGCAAAATTGTTAATGATTATGTTTCATTTTGTCATTATGATTAACTGCTTTATGTATTGTTTTTATCCTGACAGATAACAATGATAAAAAATCAAAGTAAGTGACTGCTTCAAAAATGCAACACATTTTCAAAATAATTCCCCTAATATTCATATCAAAGGCACAAAGCAGAAGTAATATATGTTTTATATATGTTGCACTGCCTACAAATGGTGTATATAATCCATTCTTTTTCTCTTTAAAACATTACTATAATTTGATTTCAAAAATCTTTGGGAATATTCCTTCTGGATTGGGTTCAAATATCCCCTATATGTCCAGGAACCCCACAGAATTTCTGACTTAAACAAGCAGAGGAAATTTTGGATATGTAAGATTTCATGGTTGCAGAGGAAGTTCTTTCTACAGAAGAAAATCCCAATTCTTCCCAAAAGCAAATTGTAGAAACCTAAAATGTAGTGACTAGATATTTCTCTTTAAGAGTTAAAATTCTCTTAGAAACCAAATATCAGTTTATCCTAATTTGACTTGAGGACAGGATTAATGGAGTCTGATTTAGGAGATAAGGATGCCAGCTAAGTTTCTGAAATGGAGGTGGTGGAAAGGTAAAGGCTGAAAATGTGTAAAACATTTTAAGTGTTAATACTGCATGACAAAGAGAGCTGGTGGTTGTGGTAACAGTAGTATTTTACTTGGAATGGTAGGGTCAGTTGAGGACAGAAGAACCACTCTTGTCTCATTGGGTGGGAAACAGATGGAAAAGGGCATGGATGCAGAGAAATGAAGGATGCAGATAAATGAGCTTCAGTGAGAGGATGAGCAGGAAGGTTGAGTGAGTACTTTGGTTTTTAGAGAAAATGAACCTATGTCTGCATAGATGTGGTAATGAAGAGTGAGAAGATCACAGTGAAAGTTTGATAAAGCCGCTGAGGGGAGTGGGAACAATCTGTAGAGGAATTAAGTATAGTACCTTGGGTTGAGTTGAGGTTGGAGACCATATTCATCTATTCATTTCACAAATATTAATTGAGGACTTCCTGGGTATCATCTGCCTGGTAAAGCATGTGCCTGCAATCCAGGAGACATGGGTTCAATCCCTGGGCTGGGAAGATCCCCTGGAGAAGGAAATGGCAACCCACTACAGTATTCTCGCCTGGAGAATTCCATGAGCAGAGGAGCCTGGTGGGCTACAGTCCATGGGGTTGCAAAGAGTCGGACACAACTGAGCAACTAATACACATACACACATATTGGGTATCAGCCACTGGTTTAGGTGCTGAGGATATAGAAAAGAAAAAAAATGGGCAAAAATCTCTGTCTTGAGGAACTTAACATGCCTTTGAAGAGTTCTCCCCTTTAGTGAGGGAGACATAATAAACACCATAAATAAATAAAATATATAGCATGGTAGATAATGATAATTTATCATCCCCTTTCTAAGAAAAAACAACAAACATGGAAATGGAGATTTGAAATGATGTGGGGGGACAGTTGAAATTATAAAGACTTTGACCATGGATGGCCCCCTTGAAAAGGCAGCTTTTGAGAGAAGGTATGAAGGAGGTGAGGGAGTTCTCCACTCTATTATCCAAAGAAAGAACACTTTGGTGAGAGGAAATAGCAAGTGCAAACACTCAGAGGTGGGAACAGATGTGGTGCGGATGAAAGTCAGCAGAAAGGCCAGGCGGCTCGGGTGGAGTGAAGCAGGAGGAAACAAGGTAAGAGAGTCAACTGGTCAGATCACAGAGGGCTTTGGACGTGTCAGCAAGGGTTTGTGATTCCACCCTGAGCTGGAAGGGAAGCTTAGGGCAGCTGAGCGCTAAGCACAACATGTGTTGATATCTGTTTAGACGGTGGAGAGGTTGTCTTCAGCAGGCCAAACAGCCTGGCTTCAGAAGGAGAAGGGGGAACAGCGAAATGCAGAGATGGAGTCTCCAAAGATGAATTTGGAAAAAAGGATTGAGGATGATGGTGAAAGCATGGTCCAAATGGCTGGCAATGGGACCTAGAATGCCTGGAGGAGGGAGAATCTTTTTTTTTTTTTTTTACTTTATCTTTGGTTGTGACAGGTCTTTGTTGCTTCGCTCTAGCTTTCTCTAGTTGCAGAGAGTGGGGCTACTCTCCATCTGGGCTTCTCATTGCAGTGGTTTCTCCTGTTTCAGAGCACAGGACCCAGGTGCATGGCTTCAGTAGTTGCTGCTTGTGGACTCTAGAGCACTGGCTCGGTAGTTGTGACGCATGGGCTTAGTTGCTCCAAGGCATGTGGAAACTTCCCAGACAGAGGTTGAACCCCTGTCCCCTGCACTGACAGGCAGATTCTTATCCAGTGTATCACCAGGCAAGTCCAAGGAAGGAGAATCTTGATGGTGTTTAGTGATTGTAAGTAAATGGAGGGTTTAAAGAACTGGGCTTCCCTGGTGGCTCAGATGGTAAAGAATCCATCTGCAATGCAGGAGACCCAGGTTTGATCCCTGGGTTGAAAAGATCCTCTGGAGGAAGAAATGGCAGCCCACTCCAGTATTCTTGCCTTGGGAAATTCCAGAGATAGAGGAGCCTGGTGGGAGAGTGGGACATGACTGAGCAGCTAACACACAAAGAACTGTGGGTCTCAACTGAGATGACAAATAGGTATGGAAGGAGGAAGGAGGTGAGAAAACAAGATGCATGGGTATTCCCAAAGAGCCAATGGAGTAGAGCGGTTCCAGGTGAAAATAAGACCTAAGGTGTATTCGTGGGTAGATAACTTAGGTGAATTAGACCTCTTTGGCATTAGAAAGTTCAAGAATGGGTTAAGTACAATTTTCTGAGCAATAAATTGAATAAGAAATAGTAAGTAAATGTGGTTTTAAGGGAAGTATGGGAGTTTTTGAATGTTTCATATCAGCACTATTTGATGTAGCTGCAAGTAAGAGCTAGAAGCAATAAATTAGATAATACAACCACCAAAATTTACTCACAAGGAAATGAAGGTAGATATAAATTGAGGGTCAACACTGAGGTTCCACAGTTATTTGTTACTGCAACTGGGGGTGCAGAGTACTTTTTGCTTTCTCTCAAAGAGAGAAAAAACCTCTCTGAAAAAACCTCAGTGAATCTCTACTGAACAAGAGACACAGCTATATTGAAATTGCTAGAAGAGGTAAATCGAAAAGTAATAGCCAGTTTTTAAGATATCAGTTTTGGAAAGAATTTCACAGCCAGTGGGGACTTTCATTCTTACTAAAGAATGACTCATGAAGTGACAATTTAGGGAGACTTTCTCATTGTTTTGGAAAGGATGGTCTGTAAATCCCTGTTTTTCTCCTCAGGTTACAAGATGAGAAGAAAGGTGGTAGCAGTCAAGTTGGCTTCTTTCGATTGGTAATAAAACTATGCTGATTAATGGCATAGGTTTTGCAACTGTGAGTTGTTCAGATCATGGAGAAAATGTTAATTTTTTAGTCATATTGGTCGGTGCTTAACTATAGTGATCACTTGTTTCAGTCATAAACTTTGTCTACGTGACAACATGTGGATTAGTAATTAGAAACTATTGCTGATTAAACACACATTCTATCTGGTAGATCAGAAAAGTGTTCTAGAAGATAATCTCTAAGTCCCTAATGATCATTTTAGTGAGGAAAATTGTCACAGTAATCATGTTATGCATATTTTTTCTTATGATGCCTTTAGAAGTTCCATAGTGTAGGTATTTTCTTCAAATTTGCAAATTGGAGACATTTCAGGGCACAAGCAGATGCTCTTCATGATCAATATCAGTTCTGGGAGCCAATTTCTACTATTGCTGAATAAGCCATATGGAGCATCTACACGGCAATAGCATCAGTGTCAGTGATTTTTTTCCCTCTAAGTTGGGGATGAAAAGCTAAGAACTAAAGTCAGCTCTTGGGGTAAAGAGAATGAATTAAGAGGCTAGAAAAGAAAGAACATGAGTTAACAGGGTAACAGTTTAATGACTTGGATAATTGATGCATCGTTTATTTCAGTGTTAGTGAAACTCTACATTTCAATTAAAACGATTCCCTTAAGACTTGGTGTTGAACACTATTTATCAGAATCTAGTAACTAAAATTAAATAGTCCTCCTACCTCTCCTGCTTTTCACCCAGAGATGATCTCTGAATCCTTTGTTTTTCAAGTTTCGATTTTCTTCAAAGATTGACATTTACCTGATGTCTATGGGGAGTTTATGTGCACTTCTCCATGGAGTAGCCTATCCAGGCGTGCTACTCATTTTTGGCACAATGACAGATGTTTTTATTGAGTATGACATGGAATTACAAGAACTCAGTATCCCTGGAAAAGCATGTGTGAATAACACCATAGTGTGGACCAACGACTCCCTCAACCAGAACATGACAAATGGGACACGCTGCGGGTAGGCTGCTATTTGTTTTTATTTATTTATTTATTTTTTGCTCATATCTTAGATTGTAATTCAAAATTACAGAGAACCTTATGTAAAGAGAACCTTATGGAAGGACCTGGAGTGGTATCTAACATGGAGTGAACAGAAACATATTTACACATATTTCTATAAATTACTCTGCCCTGATGTTCTTATTCCACTGGGTTTTAAAATCCCAACAACAGCAACAAAACACAGAATTGGAAATTACTCATTAAATATGTACCCAAATTTCACACTTTGTAGACCGTAGGCTAGAGAATGACACTATCGATACTTAATATCATTGGAAGGTGACTCATAAATTTTACTTGAGTCCTTGTCATTCCTCATATCTGAGACCTCCTTTTCCTTCCCTTCCTCTTTCTTCTGTCCTCCCCTCTTTCCTTCCTTCCTCTCTTCTCTTTTGTCCCCCAACTTCTGTGGCTGTGGCTGATGACCCACTTGACACTAGTCTTCTCTCTACAATGGGAATTTCATCATTCCTGTGCTTTCGGACTTGGAGTAGGGGTCACTGGCCTCAACTAGCAGTTGAGTTGCTGTGAAAGAGTGGTGTGGTGCTAAGAACAGAAGACAGCCATGCAGAGTTAGCCAGAGCTCACTGTGTCCCTGTTCTGTCTGTGATAAGCCTGATAGGCTGCCACGTAATCAGTGAGTCTGCAGTATACACAGGGTTGACTCACTGTCACAGCATGGACTTTGCAGCCTGCCTCACGCTGCCTCAGGGCCAGAACAAGATCATTTTCACATATAAATTCACTCAGGTTCAAGAATCAAAAGCAGGGCACATCCTGGCTAGAGAGGTACTCGGAATGGCTCCCTCAAGTGATTCATATTTTTCTCCACCATTTAAAATTTTTTCTATAGGCTTGACTCCAGATTATGACAAATCCTTCTAAACTGCTGATGTTCTTCTATAATATTTGTTGTTAGCATCTTTCATTCATCTACTCATTCAACCAAAATTTTTGGAACACCAGTTATGTACCAGGAAAATGTGTAAGCATAAAGGCTACAGTGGTGTCTTATGAGTAATGGTCCTTATCTTTGTGGAGCTCACGTCTAATTGGTGAGACCATCATGAAATCAATGACCATGCAGATAAGTATGTAGTTATAAACTGGTTAGCACTTGACAGAAAAGTACAGGACAACATACAATGTACAGAATTATCCTTAAAAAAATAAGCCTACTCATAAGAAATAAATTTCCAACATATAAATGTGTATATTTCTCTTCTAAATTTGGAAGTAACATAACAATTTGTATAAAAGAGAGACTGTCTTCAATGACAGTCTTTAAAATATTTTCACTTGCACCATGTGGCTTGCAAGATCTTAGTTCCCCAACCAGGGATTGAAACTGAGTCCTCTGCAGTGTAACTGCAGAGTCCTAACCACTGGACACGCAGGGAATTCACAATGACAATCTTTTATTTTCTTTCATTTATGTTGGAGAACAGAAGACTTGAACTGATATTTACAGAGTGATATGACTACAAAATGTGAACTAATCACTTCCCCCTTTGAAAAAAAAATCCATTCAGACTTACATATGTAAAAAGACCCCAGTTGTTAATAACATCAGTCAATCCTAAAGGAAATCAACCCTGAATATTCATTGGAAGGACTGATGTTGAAGCTGAAGCTCCAAAACTTTGGCCATCCTACGAGAAGAGTTGACTCATTGGAAAAGACCCTGATACTGGGAAATATTGAGGGCAGGAAGAGAAGAGGGTGATGAAGGATGAGATAGTTGGATGGCATCATCAACTCAATAGACATGAGTTTGAGCAAACTCTGGGAGATAGTGAAGGAGAGGGAAGCCTGACATGCTGTAGTCCATGGGTCACAAAGAGTCAGACACAACTGAGCAACTGGAAAACAATAAATTAGTAACACTCATGAAAACAAACACTTCAAGTGAAAAATCCTGAAAGTATATCCTATAATGCCTTAAAAATTGGAAATAAATGTTAGAGGGAGCAGTATTTGAGACATATTCAAGATAACAAGTGCTCGTAAATATTTACTAGATAAACTGAAGAATGAATATGCCCTTAATGTCTGCATCACTGGCATCCATTAGAAAGGCTGCCTACCCATTACTCACTGGGCTTCCCAGCTGGCACTAGCAGTAAAGAACCCACCTGTCTCTTATGCCAAAGGAGACATAAAAGATGTGGGTTCAATCCCTGGGTCAGGAAGATCCTCTGGAGGAGGGAATGGCAACCCACTCCAGTATTCTTGTCTGGAGAAGCTCATGGACAGAGGAACCTGATGGGTTACAGTCCATTGGGTGGCAGAGTTGGACACAACTGGGGAAACTTAGCACATACCCATTATTCACACTTTATTGATTCTTACTGGGTCATATACTTGAAGGTGAGCAAATTGTTCAAAGCAAATAAGGGCTTTCAGAAATTCCTTGGCTTTGGCTGAATTCACATGATACCAAGCATGTAAATAGATATCTGTCTTTTTAAAAAAAATTTTTTTCATAAGGCTATTTGAAATTGTGTAGACCACACCTTTCTTAGGCCTTTACTAGGAGCTCACACAGAAGAGCTAAATATTTTAAATGTGAGTTATTATGGTCACTGACAAGAATACTGCTAATAAGCAGTATTCTGAATAAATGTTTGTTTAGCTTTCATGTGATGAGATCATTGTGAAAATGAACTTGGGTGGGACAGAAGAGAGGCAGGGGATGTTTTCTTACCAGGAAGTAGTGAATGTGCCTCCAAAATTACCCAACTCTTTCACAGATTTCTTTCTTGGAAAAAGTACAACATTAAAAGTACAATGTCTCCACCTACTCTAATCAGTGTGCTAGTCTTGGACTATACAAGCAACTCAGTGATCTTATCAACATAAACATGCATGTACAATGTAGGAGCTGGCTTTTCTCTTTCATTATATTGATTTCGACATATTAGTTATCATCCATTCGATGGAATTTTGGGCTGGAGGCTTCCAAATGGCTGAGTGAATAAGGCTGAGAAGGATGGCAGAACATTAGGCCTTCTGATTAGCTTCTCAGAATTTGTTTTCTCAGAGTAGTCAAATAAGAAGGTAACAGAATGAAAGAAGAAAGAAAAAAAAATCACGATGCAGTTTACTTTTTTTTTTTAATCCAATTAAAATGTAAAACTCAAATGGAAGCTACAAGGCCTTATAACTTAATTGTGGAAGTGACATACCATCATTTCTGCTGTTTTCTGTTGGTCACACAGACCAACTCTGGTGTAATTTGGGAGAGGACTACACAGGAGCGTGAATGCCAGGGGGCAAAAATAATAAGGGGCTCCTTGGAGAATGGCCCACGACCACTGGGACGTTCATCCTTCCCTACTCAACATGGATGTGTTGATGCAGAAATCTAAGTCTGTACTTCCTCTTGGATTTCAGTCTATGTTCTTAGCAATATACATTTATCTTATGCACTCAGGTACTATTTTGAAGTTAGACACTGAAGATCACGTACTTTGAAAAACAGTTTTATCAGGATTTAATTCATATACCATAAAATTAACCCACTTAAAGTATACAGCTCAGTGGCTTTTAGTATATTCACAGAGCTATGCATTCATCACCGCAATCAATTTTAGAACATTTTTGTTATTTTGCTGCTGCTGCTAAGTCGCTTCAGTCGTGTCCAACTCCGTGCGACCCCATGACGGCAACCCATCAGGCTCTGCTGTCCCTGGGATTCTCCAGGCAAGAACACTGGAGTGGGTTGCCATTTCCTTCTCCAATGCATGAAAGTGAAAAGTGAAAGTGAAGTCGCTCAGTCGTGTCCGACTCTTAGCGACCCCATGGACTGGAGCCCACCAGGCTTCTCCATCTACGGGATTTTCCAGGCAAGAGTACTGGACTGGGGTGCCATTGCCTTCTCCGTTTGTTATTTTATTATCACTTAAATTTTACTCCCCAGTTCCCCATCCTCCCCTCAGCCCTAGACAACCACTAATCTACTTTCCATCTCTGTAGATTTGCTTATTCTGGACATTTCATGTAAATGGAATCATACAATATGTGGGCCTTTGTGACCAGGTTCTTCAACTTAGCCTAATGTTTCCAAGGTTCATCCATGTGGTATTAATAGCATAAATCAATACTTCATTTATTTTAATTGCTGAATAATATTTCATTGTATGAATATAATACATTTATTGTGTGGATATAATGTGTGGATTTATCCATTCATCAGTTGATGGACATTTGAGTTGTTTCCTCTTTTCAGTTATTACAAATGCTGCTATGAACGTTTGTGTACATGGTTTCCTATGGACACATGTTTTCATTTTTGTTGAGTAGATACCTAGAAAGGGGATTACTGGGTCAGATGTTAATTATATGTTTAACATATAATTGCAGAATTTCCAGACTGTTTTTCAAAATGGCTGTACCATTTTATGAGCTTCCCAAGTGGCTCAGACGGTAAAAAATTTGCCTGTAATGCGGGAGACTTGGGTTCGATTCCTGGGTTGGGAAGATCCCCTGAGAAGGAAATGGCAATCCACTCCAGTATTCTTGTGTGGAGAATTCCATGGACAGAGGAGCCTGGTGGGCTACAGTCCATGGGGTCACAAACAGCCGGACATGACTGAGTGACTGACACTTAACATGTGTGAGGGTTCCAGTTTCTTCACACTCACACCAATGCTTGTTATTATCTGTATCTTGACTGTTTCTCCATGCATGCATGCGTGCTCAGTTGTGTCTGACTCTTTGCCACCGTATGGACTGAGATTTCCAGGCAAGGATACTGGAGTGGGTTGCCATTTCCTCCTCCAGGGGATCTTCTGACCCAGGGATTGAATCTGAATCTCCTTTAACTCCTTGCATTGGCAAGTGGATTCCTTACCACTGAGCCACCTGGGAAGCCCTGACTGTAGCTCCAGTAGGCTGAATAACGGCCCCCAAAGATATCTACGATATTTCTGTGAATGTTACCTTGTATGGGAAAAAGAGTCTATGCAGATATAATTAACTAAAATATCTTGGGATTGGGGAGAGTATACTGGATTACCCAGGTGAGCCCTAACTGCAATCATGAGTATTTTTTAAAAAGACGGTTACTAAAAAGAGGCAGAAGGAGATCTGACTTTAGAGAGAGAAAGAGACAAAAGGTGCCTATAAGGGCCTGAAGTGAGGTCCCAAGCTCAGGAACACCTGTAGCTACCTGAAGCTGGAAGAGGAAGAAACAGATTCTCCTCTAGAGCCTTTGGAGAAAGTGCACCCCCGCCGGCACCTTGATTTCAATCCTGTGAAGCTGATCTCAGACTTCTGGTCTCCAGAAATGTGAGAAAGACGGAAATATGTGTAGATATCAAAGGGTGACATAAGGAATCTTTGAATAAAGAAAATATTCTGCTCTTCATTGTATCCAAGTCAACATCCTGGTTGTGATAATGTCCAATAGTTTTGCAAGATGTTACCACTGGGGGAAAACTAGATAAAGGGCATGCATAATCTCTCTGTAATATATCTCACAATTGCATTAGCCATTCTGGCAATGTGCTAGCATAGTGTGAGGGTATTCTATAAAGCATCTTTACCTAGTAATAAATCATTTGTCCATAGGTCAATGTCCCATGCATTGAGGAATATGGACCCTTGCTATTTTGGAAGTAGGATATGGATACATTTCTACCAGCTGGGTTGCCACTGATATGCACTCTAATGCAATGGTCCACAACCTTCTTGGCAGCAGGGACTGATTTTGTGGAAGACACTTTTTCCCCATGGATTGGGTGTGGGGAGGATGGTTTCAGGATGATTCAAGTGCATTGCATTTATTGTACACTTTGTTTCTAACCTAATTCTGCCACTGAGCTAATGGGAGGTACCTGTATGTGGCCCAGAGGTTAGGGACCTGCTCTAAGGTGTCAATGCTACTGAGTCTACAGTGCATAAGAACCCCTATGAACCCCTACAGTTCATAAAAACCCTAGTGAAAAGAGAGCTTCTGGTGAGTCAATGCCTCTTGTCATAAAGACCTCCTAGGTATCTTCAATGAGAAACCTAAGTCTTTAGTACATCTGAAACCTTGGTATACATTGCTGTTGTCCAGTCACTAAGTCATGTCTGATTTTTTATGACCCCATGGACTACAGTGCACCAGGCTTTCTTATCTTTCACTATTTCCTGGAGTTTGCTCAAACTCATATCATTGAGTGATTCAATTTATTTATCTTATTTTTCATAAAAAGCAAGGCAAGAATCCTCATATCATCTATTTTACCTTTTCCCTCCAAATGATATTTTTCTCCCCTCTTCTCTCTTTGACAAATGTGCCAGGGCAATCTTATTTACTCAAGAAGGCGTATGTCAGTTTGGTGTTAAAAAGAAAGACACTCAAATCACCTATAAAGTTTATAGAATACTTTCTAGGATTTTATAATCACAATAATTTTCCATCATGCAGATGATAAAGAGTCTAATGTGCAGTCAAAGGATTGAAGTCAATCTCCTGTTTTCCTTCCTAACAGTTCTTCTGATAGGCTTGCCCTATTGTCCCAGAAATATTCCCAAGTAGTCTTTAAAACTCTAATGATTCTTCCCGGAATAAATAAAACTGAGTTAATGATTCATCTCTGGGGTGCCTCATGAGTGAGAAGAACCACAAACCACACATGTTCCTATCCACACCCCCCAACAGTGATGCAGTTCTCCTGAACTTTGCCCCATTAAATCCCACAGCTGAGTCAATGGGTCCTTCGTCCATGACTGGCACTGCATTTTTCATGACAGGCACTCTTTCACCTCTGCTTCCATAGTCTATAGAGTAAATACATCCCAGGGAATCTAAGTAAAACTTTCTGACAAATGCTCATAGTTTTCTGTTTTGGGGACACACAAATTTTATTTCACAAACAGAAAACCAAGAGCATGCACTCATTTGTACATTAGAAATCTTTACTCATCAGTTCAGTTCAGTCGTTCAGTCGTGTCCGACTCTTTGTGACCCCATGAACTGCAGCACGCCAGGCCTCCCTGTCCATCACCAACTCCCGGAGTCCACCCAAACCCATGTCCATTGAGTCGGTGATGCCATCCAACTATTTCATCCTCTGTTGCCTCCTTCTCCTCCTGCCCTCAATCTTTCCCAGCATCAGGGTCTTTTCACATGAGTCACCTCTTCACATGAGGTGGCCAAAGCATTGGAGTTTCAGCCTCAGCATCAGTCCTTCCAATGAACATCCAGGACTGATCTCCTTTAGGATGGACTGGTTGGATCTCCTTGCAGTCCAAGGGACTCTCAAGAGTCTTCTCCAACACCACAGTTCAAAAGCACCAATTCTTTGGCGTTCAGCTTTCTTTATAGTCCAACTCTCACATCCATACATGACCACTGGAAAAACCATAGCCTTGACTAGATGGACCTTTGTTGACAAAGTAATGTCTCTGCTTTTGAATATGCTGTCTAGGTTGGTCATAACTTTCCTTCCCAGGAGTAAGTGTCTTTTAATTTCATGGCTGAAATCACCACCTGCAGTGATTTTGAAGCCCAGAAAAATAAAGTCAGCCACTGTTTCCACTGTTTCCCCATCTATTTGCCATGAAGTGATGGGGCTGCATGTCATGATCTTATTTTTCTGAATATAGAGCTTTAAGCCAACTTTTTCACTCTCTTCTTTCACTTTCATCAAGAGGCTCTTTAGTTCTTCTTTACTTTCTGCCATAAGGGTGGTGTCATCTGCATATCTGAGGTTATTGAGATTTCTCCTGGCAATATTGATTCCAGCTTGTGCTTCCTCCAGCCCAGCGTTTCTCATGATGTACTCTGCATATAAGTTAAATAAACAGGGTGACAATATACATAATACTCATAATACTACCTTATACACTCTATCTTTGTAAGAATTTAGGTTTTGAAAAGGTCTCTCTGATTGTGGATACTTGTATATAAGTTTATGATTTTCTAGATCTTGTTCACTCTACGGGTCCCCTTAAATCATCAAGAAAAACTAGGAATGTGGTAAACACAGACATATTAGCTGGTTTGGAGACTGTCAGAAGGGCAGTTGTTTCCTTCCTCTTTAGTATTTTTCAAGTGAAAGAAAATTCTAGAAACAATTGAGTACCTACTATGTGTAATGTATTGTATCAGGCCTCGGCAGTGAAAGCAAGCAGTCTTTGCTCTCAAGTCACTTGCGGTTTACTAGCAAGAGAAACATGAATATACTCGAAATAAATATATTCAATAAAAATATTGAATAATAGTGCAAAATGGCAATAAAAATCTGCCATGGAATAATAGTTTGTTCTGAATTAAATAAATTATAATTAAATACTTGGTCTGAATTCAGTAGAGGGAGAGAACAATTCAAACTTGGGTCACAAAAGAAAGGCTGATAGAAGCAGAAAGCTGGTAGAATGAGAACATCTAGGCTAAAGATGCTACTTTCTGATTATCTAAAGAAATGGATATCTAGCTTGTCTCTGTGGCTCAGATGTATCATCAACCAATGTGTTAATTTTCCAGTGACAAAACTTCTTAATTCCCGAAAGCAATTTAAGAATCATTTTTTTCTTCCCTTCCTGCCCCTGCCAATTCCAAACCCTGTGTCACAATGTGATAGCTGTGATGGGAAAATGCTGTATAGCTTCCTTGCTTCCTCACAAGTTCTTTGACTTCAGCCTTAGAGATTGTCCAGGAGAGCAAAGCTTTCTGGGCTGTGGTCAGCAGAAAGACTTGGTGAAGAAATTGTTTTTCTCTTTCTATGGGAAGGTAACAGGGGCTTCCCTTATGGCTCAGTAGTAAAAAATCTGCCTGCCAATGCAGGAGACATGGGTTCAATCCCTTGGTTAGAAAGATCCTTTGGAGAAGGAAATGGCAACCTATTCCAGTATTCCTGCCTGGAAAATTTCATGGTCAAAAGAGCCTGGTGGGCTACAGTCCATGGGGTCACAAAGAGTCAGACACAACTTAAAGACTAAACAACAGCAAAACAATGGGAAGGATGACACACACATTTCTCCCACTGTTACTCTGAAAGGAAGGAGTTGAAAAGTTGTTACCTAGAGTAGGTAACATGCCGGGGTCCAGCCCCAGCTGATTCAGGGTATTTGAAAGGGAGACAGCTTCGACGAGTTCACTGGATACAATAGCTTTATTTAAATATTCATTAGAGATATAAAGAGTAATAGAATGAGGATAGCTCAGCAGGAAAATTCAGTGGAGGAAAGAGGCTGAGTAGCTTGGTTTACACGGGAAATCAGTATAACCTGTGACATCAGGTTAGCTCTGACCACGGAGGCCGCAGGCGCCCTCTCGAATAGCGGAAGGTGCCCCACCTTAGGCACCTTCTCGAGTGGGTCTTAGAAGCCCAGGCAAATAAATGGTCACAGAGGACCTCCACGCTCCAGATGGAAACTTCAGCCAGAAATTGAGAAAAAGAATGACATGGGGAGACCAAGCTTCAGTGAGCAAGGCCCGTAGCTTTATTTTCAACAGGAGCTTTTATACCCTAAGTTGCACATAGAGGATAATAGGGGATGTGAAATCATACAAAGTCAGCAGTTTTTGATCCTTATCGAAACCAGGGTTTCTTTTCTACAAACTTATTATACAAATGGTTTAGGTGATTTACATCATCTTCTGGCCAGAAGGCCTATTAATATTTTATGACTCTTGACAAAGGTTTGTCAACTGTAAGACTTATTTTCTCTAAGAGTAATTATTTTAAGGTTTGGTGCCATCCTCCGAAGGTGTTAGATAAAGTTGCATTCCTATAGGGCAGAGGTACAGTGGGTTTACAACAAAGGAAAAAATTTATTACCTTAAGGGTCTAAAGTTGCTAACACCAAGACCACTACTTATTTTTTCTACATACCAACTATATTAATTAATACACATTCAAGGATACAATACAGGGGATGTGGAAACTTGGCAGCAAGCATTGGCTCATCAATGAAATCTTTTACTAGTTTTATTCTGACAGTTTCTAACTCTCTGAGAGGCTCTAAGCTATTTGAATATCTTAAGCTTCCTGTGCCTCTCGAGACTGAGAGACTGTAAACAATCTGCATAGCTGTAAGAGTCCGGGTAAACCTGTCAGGCGAGTTAGAGAGCTATCTAAGGGGTTTAGATTTAAACACTCCTAATGCCCAGGAACTTTATTAACTGGAGCTGTAAGTTAACTCTTTATCAGAGAGAGCGAGATGGTGGTGGGGGACAGCCCCCAGTAAAGTCAGAAGTGAGAGCACAAAGCAGTAAAGTAGGCAGACTCTGGTTTTTGCGGGGTAGATGCTCGAGAATATCCTGGGGGACTCCTGAGGCTCGATCCCGCCTTTGCGTATGCCGAGCCTCCTTCCTCATGACCTTTGCCACGGGTGGAGCTCCTCACTTTGGCTCCTGGCAGTAACGTAAGTTGTTACTTAGAGTAGGTAACATAAGCCTCCTGATTTATAGCACACATCTCTATACCAGTGCCTTTGCAGACACTGGTCTGGCTTTTTGAAATCTTTCTCCAGCTGTGACTGTGCTTTCACTAGTAATGACCACAAGTGAAAGGAGCCTCAGTGGACAGAGCTCTAGGCTGCCATCTAGGGTCCCCTGTCTTCCCACAACTGCCTATTAATTACTAAACAACCCTCACCTCTCTACCATAAACATGAAGGAGGTAGGCATGTTTGCTACGATGGGTACCATGAGGTCTGTTTGGGGATTTGGATTGATTGTAATTCTACACAGATAAAATGCTTTATCCATTTTATTTACAATATGTATGTAACATATAATGTGTATATTTTAAATATATAATATGTGTATTTTAAAATCCTCTGTATGAACAAAGGCAATCTTTGGTAGCTAAATCCTACCTGTGAGTCTTACCATTTTTTCCCCTCTTTTGAAGGTTTCTGGACATTGAATCCGAAATGGTCAACTTTGCCAGTTACTATGCTGGCGTCGCTGTCGGAGTGCTTGTCACAGGATATTTTCAAGTTAGTGACACCTGCATTTTATTTATAGATCAACATCTGGGTTCAAAGACATGACAATGAAATACAAAATGTGTTCTTTAAAGTTATTCAGAAGCCCCAAGGACTAAAGTTTTATTTCAGGGGATGAAGAGGATGGAAAGAATTTTTCCTCTCAGCTGGGGAGGAGGATATGGGCACTTGCATAGAGAGGTAGAGAATAGACATTCAGCTTCAGTGTCTTGTCCTCTCCTGCCCTCCCTGCTTCACTCTCTCTTCTAAACTCAGAAATAGTGGTGGATGTTTTCATACAGGGAGACTGAGTCCCTGTGGAAAGTGGATGTGGGGAATTGGAGGAAAGCAAGCTTGACTTTCTTTTTTCTCTAGAATTCCAACCCAAATTCTGTAAACTGAACCCATATTCTAGATTTCAGTTATGGGCGGGCTTGGTGTTATTTAACTCTTACTAAGGAAGAAAAACATTTTATCTTTTGCCTTCTCATGTAGAGAAATAATAAATTCCCCCTACTCTCCATTCACTTATGAATTCCAGGAAGTTAGTTTTAGTTATAAAGAGAAATGAGTTAATCCTCATCCCCTACCTCCCCCTGTCCCCCCAACCATCCTGGCACTAAAGCTTTAATGACAGGCTTCTTTTGCTTGGGAGGGAAACTGTAGGCAAGATTCCCTGCTTATGTCATAATTTTTGTCTTACTTTTTTCTGAAAATCATTGTCCAAGAGCTTGAAAACTACAAGCATTCATGTTAAGTCATTTCAGTTGTGTCTGACTTGTTGTGACCCTTTGGACCATAGCCTACCAGGCTCCTCTGTCCATGGGATTCTCCAGGCAAGAATACTGGAATGGATTGCCACGTCCTCCTCCAGGGTTGAAAACTCTGCATGCATGTTTATTGGCAGGCCTCTCAAGAGAAAACTTTACTTGGAAGTGGCATGCAAAAGTAGTGATTTAAGAGCAAAAATTTATTTGTGGTGTGATGAGCCTTCTTTTACATATGAGGAGAGTGACAGTTAGTAAGGTTAACTCTGGAAGTGGTCAAGCTGGATTCAAACCCAAGTCTCTGGCTTCCCTGTTCACAGGGTTCCACTTGTCTCCACTCTCAGCTGCAGATGTCAGAGCTCACACCTTAGTTCTGAACAAGAGGCATGTTGTGAATTAATTTCCTCTTTTTTTCAGCTATTCTAGTGAAAGTATTTTCTAATGAAAAGAGAAGGAATTAATGCCTGTTCTTATCACAATGCTAAACATTCCTTGCTCCATTTCCAGATATGCTTTTGGGTAATTGCTGCAGCTCGTCAGATACAGAAAATGAGAAAATTTTACTTTAGGAGCATAATGAGGATGGAAATTGGATGGTTTGACTGCAATTCAGTGGGAGAGCTGAATACAAGATTTTCTGAGTAAGTGGCTGGTAGGATTTTTTTATTTTTCTTTTTTTGGTCTGCACCACAGGGCATGTGAGATCCAGTTCCCTGACCAGGGATTAAACCTATGCACCATGCAGTGGAAGCATGAGTCTTAACCACTGGACTGCCAGGTAAATCCCTGGTAGGATGTTTTAATGGACATGTGATTTTTCTCTAATGAAACTTTTGTTTCTAAATTAATGACAATTGCTGAAACATTTTCAGTTCTTTTTGCTACATTTTGTCTCTTAAGTTGGGCTTTTATAGGTAGCATGACTTTTTTATAGGTAATGGTTTATCAAATTATTATGTATTATAGAAGACAGTTTAAAAGAAGTAGGGTTATTTGGCCTTGAAAGGAGAAACTGAGGGATGTCACAATCTATGTCCCCATACGGAAAACAATATAATCAGAATGAATTATTAATATCTTGCTTTGTCTGTTGATGTAATTTCTGCACATAAAAACAAAAGCAAAAAATTCAAAATAGTTTGAGAAAGATTTAAACTGAAAACTGGATTTAAATCCAGTTTATTTCTAAATACTTTGTTGTAGTTTAGTCACTAAGTCATGTCCGACTCTGTGTGACCCCCATGGACTGCAGCCCGCCAGGCTCCTCTGTCCATGGGATTTCCTAGGTAAAGTACTGGAGTGGGTTACCAAGCCCTTCTCCAGGGGATCTTCCTGATCCAGGGATTGAACCTGTATCTCCTGTATTGGCAGGTGAATTCTTTACCACTAAGCCACCCACAAAGCCCATACCTAAATATTAGTTTGAGTCATTAATAGTATCCCCCCCAACCCCATGTAATTTTTGAATGAGCCAAGCCCTGATTAATGAGAACTGTTGAACCTTATTGAAATTTGAGGTCCCATGAAAGACAGTTAGCAGTGTAGTGACAATAAAAGAAGACTGAATATTGGGAGTCCTAGTCTCCAGCACTGATTCTGCCTTTACTTATTTTGACTTTGAATAGATACTCATCCTTGTTAGAATACAATTGTCTAATCTCTATGTAATATCTGAGATCCTTTTGCTATTAAGTCCTGACCCTTGTTTGTTCCATCTGGACAAGAGATTATGGAAGGTTTGCAGGAATATGAATTTAATGTAATTATTGTCAACCAATACTCTGGAGCACTTACCCTGTGCAAGGCATTAAGGTATACCACAGAACTCCTGATCTCAAGGAACTTACATAGCAAATAATCAGAGCTAAGAGATATTGATCGCTTACAATATGCTAGACACTGTTCTACATACTTGACATATATTAACTAATACTCATTGCTACCTATTGAGGTAGGTTCTGTTATTATCCCCATTTTATAGATGAGGAAACTGAGACACAGAAAGATTAAGTAACTTGCCTAAGAAGACCTTGTGTTTAAATTCAGAGTCTGGCTCCAGAGTCAGGACTGTTAACCACTCTCCTATACTACCTATAAGCAGGAAGCAATAATTACATACACATACATGAAAACATGTATATGGATTAATTGGAGGCTTCCCTGATGGCTCACCAGGTAAAGAATCTGCCTGCAATGCAGGAGACGCAGGAGACACAGGTTAAATCTCTGGGTCAGGAAGATCCCGTGCAGGAGTAAATGGCAACCCATTCTAATATTTCTTGCCTGAAAAACCCCATGGACAGAGGAACCTGGCGGGCTATAGTTCAGTGGGTTGCAAAGAGTCAGATATGACTCAACCACTAAGCACACACACAGAGATTAATCACATTGCTATGGAAACACCGGGAAGAAGATAATACTTCTCCCTGCAGGATTATATAAATTTTTATGAAATAGGTGGTATGTGAGTAGAACTTTGAGACTGAAAAGATTTAGCATATACAAAGGAAAGAAGGGTTCTTCATGTCAGACCGGGATGTTAGCTTTCCGTTCAGTTCAGTTCAGTCACTCAGTCATGCCCAACTCTTTGCAACCCCATGGACTGCAGCACGCCAGGCTTCCCTGTCCATCACCAACTCCCAGAGCTTGCTCAAACTCATGTCCATCGAGTTGGTGATACCATCCAACCACCTCATCCTCTGTCGTCCCCTTCTCCTCCTACCTTCAATCTTTCCCAGTATCAGGGTCTTTTCCAATGAGTCAGTTCTTTGCATCAGGTGGCCAAAGTATTGGAGTTTCAGCTTTAGCATCAGTCCTTCCAATGAATATTCAGGACTGATTTCCTTTAGGATGGACTGGTTGGATGTCCTTGCTGTCCAAGGGACTCTCAATAGTCTTCTCCAACACCACAGTTCAAAAGCATCAATTCTTTGGTGCTCAGCTTTCTTTATAAGCCCAACTCTCACATCCATACATGATTACTGGAAAAACCATAGCTTTGTTGGCAAAGCAATGTCTCTGGTTTTTAATACACTGTCTAGGTTGGTCATAACTTTTTTTCCAAGGAGCAAGTGTCTTTTAATTTCATGGCTGCAGTCACCATCTGCAGTGATTTTGGAACTCAAGAAAATAAAGTCTCTCACTGTTTCCATTGTTTCCCCATCTATTTGCCATGAAGTGATAGGACCGGATGCCATGATCTTAGTTTAAAAGAGACAAATAAGATGGTTTCCAAAAGCCTTTGCCTATTTTGAGTAAACATCAGTTGGGAAAATTGGATTAAAGGCAAACTCCCTTGGCTATGAGGGGAGAGACTTAATGACCTCCCACACTACGGCAAATTTTCCAAGACATGAGAAGCTACTAAGTTTCCCAAGGGTAATGGGATACAGAAATGGGAGCATTTAGGAAAAAAAAAGGTTAAACTTTCTGGGAAAGATATTTGAATTGACCAAATTCAGTTTTAGTGATCAAAGCCTCTTTTGTTTCTAGTGATATTAACAAGGTCAATGATGCCATTGCTGACCAAATGGGTATTTTCATTCAGCGCATGACCACAAGCATCTTTGGGTTCCTGATGGGATTTTACCAGGGTTGGAAACTGACCTTGGTTATTATCTCTGTCAGCCCTCTCATTGGGATTGGAGCAGCCATCATTGGTCTGGTAAGAATGTCTTCTCACTTCTGTCCTTGGAAGACTTTTGCACTGAGAAACAGCCAAAAATGTGAAACTTGTTTTCCTTCTCCTGAGTGTGTTTAGTTAACATCATTATCACTACATTAATTTATTTTGTTTGATTATTACTCAGTATCAAATAACATGCACATATATTATTATATTAGTAATAGTAAAAATGTGCTTAGTCACTCAGTCATGTCTGACTCTTTGTGACCCCAAGGACTGAAGTCTGCCAGGCTCCTCTGTCCATGTGGATTCTCCAGGCAAGAATACTGGAGTAGGTTGCCATGCTCTCCTCCAATAATAACTGTATTAACTGGACATTTACGATTTTGCCAGGCATTATTAGGAGCTTCATGGACATGATCTATAATTTTACAACAATCTTATAAAGTATTAATGCCATTTTAAATATAAGAAACGGAGGCTAAGAGAGGTAAAGGGACTTTTACAGAACTGCACAGCCAGCAAGAGACAGAACGGGATTCGAATTCGAGGAAGCCTGATTCCAAATCCCCACCCACTGTCTAGTGTACATATGGCTTCCATGGTCTCCCAGGTTTAGATGCTTCCCTCAGAAAGACCCAGCAAATACACCTGGATCAGTAGCAAGCACATACAAGAGATTTCTGCAATCACGCTGTGTTCTCCATCCCGTGTGATCAGTTTCAGAGAGGTATCTGACCCATTCAGAGAAGTATCCCTGTCAGTTTCCATTCCCCAGGTATGCAAGTCAGGAAAAAGTGTAGGTGTAGGAACTTGGAGTCATCCCCCCAAAAAACACTCCCAAAGATTGAGAAATTATTTCATTTTACTTTCAGAGCAGTCCTTTGAGATAACACATCATGGGATCTGGCACACTAATAATTTGCTGTAAATGAGAATAGGGTTTAAGTGAAAAACCGCACACATATTCACATCACTGAGCAACAGGTACCAATCTCCATGACTATATTTTCTAGCAAAATATTCTTTACCCTCCACTGGCTATATTACTCAAACACATCCCAGGTATGACAGAGTGACAATAGCAAAGAGCTCACTCTACTTAAGTAGGTCACCACCTGGCTCTATCACTTGGCTCAAGAAAAATATGTTTAACCTGTCAAATGTCAGTTTCCTCCTTGTTAAAATAAAGTTAATACCCCCCAAAGTCATTGTGATGACTCAAGGCATTATCCATGTTATGTACTTAGCACAGCAGCAGGCACAGAACTAATTGCTAAAGAGATATTAGCTTTTATTTTTTTTCTCAATCTACTGAATCATGCAAGCTTTACAACAGTTTTTCCTATCAAATGCTTTCCAGTGGCACTCCAGGAAAGCTTCAACTTTTCCAGCAGGTTGTTGGGGACTCTGCAAACATTTGATTCAGCATTTTCCCCCCTAAATATATTTAATCTCTTACTTCAGACCCACCATAGATTAATAATCACCCTTAAATGGCTCATGTGTCACATTTTAACATGTTGGAGACCAATAACATGGCCTGGTTTACTTGGTCTCAAATAGGCTCAAAGCACAGTTTCTTTTGTCATCTCAGTGTCTATATTTCAACTTCTTGTAAATGTGTCACCAATTTGGAATGTTGTAGTTCTGCACTGGTTTCTTCTTGAATTCAGGTCTGTGCATGTTTATGTAAAATGATGTGAGCAATTTTACAAAGCTCAATTCACAAGCAGAAGAGAAAAAGGTGGAGGGGGCAATGCATGACATATTAGAAATGATTGTGGGTCTTGTATGCCTTTTCTGACTTTTATATTTACTGTAGGAAACATGATATTGCCAATATGCATCTTTTAAGCTTCTATATCAGTTTAGCTGGGGTATTAAGAGATTCTTTAATGTGACTCCCTGGTGGGTCAGATGGTAAAGAATCTGCCTGCAATGCAGGAGACCAGGGTTTGATCCCTGGGTTGGGAAGACCTCCTGTAGAAGGGAATGGCCACCCACTCTAGTATTCTTGCCTGGAGAATTCCATGGACAGAGGAGCCTGGCGGGCTCCATGGGGTCCATGGGGTCGCAAAGAGTTGGACAGAACTGAGTGACTAACATTTTCACTTTTCATTTTACAATAAAAACTGATAACATTTGCAACTACTTAATTTTCTCATTACTATGCTGCCTATCAGCTTCTCTGGTGGCTCAGTGTTAAAGAATCCACCTACCAATGCAGGAAACACGAGTACAATACCTGTGTTGGGAAAATCCCCTGGAGAAGGAAATGGCAAACCAATCCATTTTTCTTGCCTGGAAAATCCCATGGTAGGCTACAGTCCATGGGGTCTCAAAAGAGTTGGACACAACTTAGCAACTAAACAACAACATGCCACCTCTATGTATTTCAGAAGTACATTAGAAGAGGATTGTGGTAAAAACTGCAATGGCATCCATACTAACCAAATTCATATTTTAATGTTGACAAAAATATTCTCACTTTCCTTTATTGTTGACTTTTCAATCTTGTGAAATAAATATACTGGAATAAAATACTGCTTGTATGCTAAAATTCTAAGATTTTGTTTGATAAGATTCTTGCTGCTAAAAATTTGGAAAAACTTGGAATATAAACTCCCTTAGTCTGGGTACTATATATATTTTTAGATTTCTGAGTCAGTTAATCTTTCACAACATTTGTTTTCTCCCCTTCTTGTTTCTTAACCTGTGTCAGGGAATTCTTTTGGTGGTTGATTCTAACTAGGACTCAATTCAAGTCCAATTTTAGAAGAAGTAACTTGTTTACTATTAAGTGCAATGTCTTTTTCTTTCCTTTTGTGAAAAGCAAACCTCGTTAGTTGAACCCCTACAGTAGAGTTGAAGTGGTGTAAGTTTTCTCCTTTGGAATTGCCTCTGCGTATCATATCATGTTTTTGGCCGCTCAGAACCTCTTTCTTATTCTATATTCTAATCAATATGATGCCTGCATGGTCCTTGGTCTTTGTATCTGGTGTTTGTAAACTATAACATGGCCTTTGGCCAATAGTAATGAAATGTGACAATTTGACTTGAAAACATCATTAATATGATGACTGAAACACTATGGTCCCGCAAAATGCCCTATCTGGGACTTAATCTGTGAGAGTTTTTTTGAAGCTGACTTTTAATGGAATTATTTTGATATGTCAACAAACATCCATGAATGAGGCTTGGTGGTGGCAGTGGTTTAGTTGCTAAGCCTTATCTGACTCTTTTGTGACGCGGTAGACTATCGTCTGCCAGGCTCCTCTGCTCCTGGGATTTCCCTGGCAAGAATATGGGGATGGGTTGCCATTTCCTTCTCCAGAGGATCTTCCCAATACAGGGATTGAACCCGAGTCTCCTACATTGCAAGTGGTCTCTGGCATTGCAGGTGGTCTCTGGCATTGCTGGTGGTCTCAGGCATTGCAGGTGGTCTGCACTGCAGGCAGATTCTTTACCGACTGAGCCACCAGGAAAGCCCAGATGAAGCTGGAAAGCCCAGGGAAGCCCAGATGAGGCTTAACATGGCTCAAACTTGGACCAAATTCTTTCTTTCGTAAACACTGTCCCCGTGGGAATCTAGTTTTGTCTTAAGCCATACCACGTGTTTACTCTGCTAAATACACCACTGAGTGACAAGGTGACTTATCTGGTCTTCACATTTTGTTTTCTTCTTTTGGATTTCAGAGTGTGTCCAGATTTACCGACTATGAATTAAGGGCCTATGCCAAAGCTGGCTCAGTTGCTGATGAAGTCATATCATCTATCCGAACAGTGGCTGCTTTTGGTGGTGAGAAAAAAGAGGTTGAAAGGTTAGTTAATTGAGGGACTTCCCTGGTGAATCAGTGGTTAAAACTCTGAGCTTCCAATGCTGGGGCTGTGCATTCTATCCATCCCTGGTCAGGGAACTGAGATCCCACATGACTCGTAGCAAAGCCAAAAAGTAAAATAAAAAGGGAGTAAGAAATAAAAAGAAAGAAAGAAAAGCTAGTTAATTGAAATGTCTGACACTTCCTTGGAGTTTGTTGATCTGCACACTACCCTGAATCTTCCCCCATTTTGTATAAAGTGGCAGATTCACCTTGCTAGGGTACCCGGAGGGAGCTTTTGTTCAAGAAATAGCTAAGCAAAGTAATGAGATTGGTGAAAACACTTACAAAAGACTCCCAAACCTTTAGCTCTGTGTTTTCGAAGATGATGTAGTTGGTGGTTTTTAAAAAGTGATTTTAGTTTGGATACTTACGTCAAACTCTGATGATGTGTGTGTATGCACCCCACACACACTTCATGCCAATCTAAACCACTGTCTTCTGCCATTAAGGAAAAACTTACAAGATTTAAAATGCAATTCTGCACATTTTTATTGAATAGCATTTTATTCAATGTGTTTTACTTAGCTACCGTAGGCTCATTTGAAGTCCAAGATTTCCATTCAATCAAACAAAATTTGACATTGATATATTACAGACCATCATTCTAGGAGATAACTGTTAATACATATCAAAACCTAAATGGCCAAAACAACACAGTTGTTAAAACTTTGATTTTGTTTATTTTTCCATTTATTTAGTATTTGTTGCGTGTTTATCAGGTTCTAGGTACTGATTCTATAAAATAGCCACCAACTTAATTAAACTCTTATTTCATATGTTATAGATCTAGCATGATCACATTCTCAGTTGCTACCAAATTCACCAAATGAAAAATAAAATAGGATTTACACTATCTAATTCAGAGAAGGCAATGGCACCCCACTCCAGTATTCTTGCCTGGAAAATCCATGGACAGAGGAGCCTGGTAGGCTGCAGTCCATGGGGTCGCTAAGAGTCAGACACGACTGAGCGACTTCCCTTTCACTTTTCACTTTCATGCACTGGAGAAGGAAATGGCAACCCACTCCAGTGTTCTTGCCTGGAGAATCCCAGGGACGGCAGAGCCTGGTGGGGTCACACAGAGTCGGACATGACTGAAGCAACTTACACACTATCTAATTATCCTCTTTTCTTTTTTCTCTTTTGCTTCTTTGGTTGTTTACCTTATTTCTCATAAAAAATTTCAGTAGCCCATTTCCTCCACTATGAGAGATATTATCTTTCATACCATATGACTTAATAAAAGAATTCAAACTCAAATAGTGTTGCAGTGAAAAGTAAAGAAAAGGAAGGAGTTTTTTTTCTTTTTCTTTCCTGAGGACAAGAAGATAAAGAGAACAGTGAGAAGACCTGAACAATCCTAGTCTTTTTTTTACTTTAACTGCTCCGAACTCTGCATATCTATAACTAAGCTTGCTTTTCTGCCCCCTTACTCTGCAAGAGTTACATATCGCACCTACTATCCTTTGCTTACCTTCGCAACAGCCTCTTCCCCTTGTAGTTCTTGTATCAGGAGGAAGGCCACAGAGCCAGGGAACTGCCAAACTCAATTACTGGGTTATTGACGCTAGCTTATGTTTTTGAACAAGATCCTAACACCTTTGTTTCTCATCACTGGCTCCTGACTGCAAGCCCTCATCTTGTATAAGCCCCTAGACTCCTCATGGAGGGGGTCACAGTTCTTGAGGCATGAGCCTACTGTGTTACTCTCTCTGCTGGCTGAGAATTAAAGGCAGCTTTCTATTTCCTCCAAACTCCGTCTCTGTATTTTCTTATTCAGCCCCAGTCGGCAGAGAAAGTGACGATTTTGGCCAGCAACAACAGTACTGGATCTCTTATGTCCAAATCGTTTTGTTGAAAATTCTTTTCTCCTGGGGGCAAAACTTGCCCCATCGTACTCATCCAAGAAGTCATCAACTATGAGACTTTCTTAGGCATCAATACATTGTCAATGCCAGCTTGAAATAAACTTTAAGCAACTACACAGATGTGATTGTTGTTTTCTTTCCCTACAGCTGCTCTGTGTTTGAAGTGATTTTATTATCATTGATTAAAACCACTGCATTGTGGCCTGTTTTAAACATTTTAACTTAAGCTGCTGTTGCTAAAATATACTCAAATGTTTTCTCTTCACAGGTATGAGAAAAATCTTGTGTTTGCCCAGCGCTGGGGAATTAGAAAAGGGATAGTGATGGGATTCTTTACTGGATTCATGTGGTGTCTCATCTTCCTGTGTTACGCGCTGGCCTTCTGGTATGGCTCCAAACTTGTCCTGGATGACGAAGAATATACACCAGGAGTTCTTGTCCAGGTACTTCCATCTTGATGACCTAGACAGAACATTTCCTGCCTGTATCTAGGAAAAGTCCACAGAGAAGGCATTTGGTTTATTCCATTAGTGTCTGAGAGAGGACGGCCTCAGTGATTTGATGGAGTCCATCTGCAGATACAAGCAATACTTGTGACTTTCATAGTAAAGGGATGTTGAGCATTTGAGTTGATAAGATTTGCAATTTAATGCTTTTCAATCAATGGAAGATTTTCTAGCTGTAAAACAATGATTTTTCTAACCGAGTCCAAAACATAATATGCCATGAAAATGGAAAGTCAGAGATCTCTCAGCTAAAAATTAATAGTTTATGTGATTGAGCTTAATAATAGCATGAGATATGTGCTGGACATAGTTGTGAAATAAAATGAGTTACTAAAATATGAAGTCAATAATACCCTCAACTGAACAGATAATACAGGCATATTTTATTTCTCACTTGCAGTGTAGCCAAGCTATAGCTAATGCCTTGGCTACTTTAATTTCCAATATCTTTTCAGTTGTTCTTTCAAGAATTAATTATTGGACATCTACTATATATGCCAGATTAATACAAAGTGCAGAGGATTCAATAGTGAGCAAAAGAAGTGTGATCTTTGCCTTGAAGGAATTTACAGTTTAGTGGGGGCAGGTGAGCAATAACTAATCATATCACTGTGTAATGACAATGGTATTATATGCTACGGAGGACAGGACCCTCAACTGTGAAGAGCAGGGTAACCAGGTGTGGCTGGGGTCAGGGAAAGCTCTTCCTCTTGCTTACTATCCCCAAATCTCCCCCCGCTGCCACCTTTATAGCTCCTGTCCTTGTTCAAGTTCTTAACTGGATGGCACTTCACCAGTCAGGTGTTCCATGATCATCCAATCTTTTTTTTTTCTTTTCTTGGGGCTTCCATGGTGGCTCTGTGGTAAAGAATCTGCCTGCCAATGCAGGAGATCTGGGTTTGATCCTAGGTCAGGAAGATCCCCTGGAGAAGGGAATGGCAACCCACTCCAGTGTTCTTGTTTAGGAAATGCCAAGGACAGAGGAGCCTGGCAGGCTGCAGTCCCTGGGACTGTATGGGATCTTTAGTTTACAAGGCTTTTATTTATTATTATCATTTTTTGGCTGTGCCCTGTTGCATGTAGAATCTTAGTTTCCTGACCAGGGATAGAACTTAAGTTCCTTGCAATGGGAGCTCAGAGTCTTAACCACTAGAACACCAGGGAAGTCCCGTCATCCTATCTTTTATTCTCTTGCATGTCCTGCTGAACTTTTCCTTTAGAGTCCTTGAATGCATCCGAACACTTGCATTTACTTATATTTGTTCCAATCGTTCCCAACTTCACACAGTAAGCTCCATGAGGTCAGGGAGGTAAAACAAGAAATATATGTTTCATTTGGTCTATTGATTATTCAATAAATTATATTAATTTTAAAGGCATGCAAGTGGTTTCATATAAGATTTAAAACAAATTGGCTCCAGATTCTTGTAGGACAGGCATAAATTAAATAACACAAAATACCAAAATCTCATATACCAGAAATTTGCTAGCCAGAAGACTGCAATTTGAGACCTACTGCTTTTATATAAATACATATTTAGGGAAAGTTGACAGAGAAGGCACTAGCAACCCACTCCAGTACTCTTGCCTGGAAAATCACATGGATGGAGTAGCCTGGTAGGCTGCAGTCCAGAGGGTCGCTAGGAGTCGGACACGACTGAGTGACTTCACTTTCACTTTTCACTTTCATGCATTGGAGAAGGAAATGGCAACCCACTCCAGTGTTCTTGCCTGGAGAATCCCAGGGACTGGGGAGCCTGGTGGGCTGCCATCTATGGGGTCACACAAGGTCGGACATGAGTGAAGCGACTTAGCAGCAGCAGCAGGGAAAGTTGAATAGAAATTTTATTTGCAAAAAAAAAAAAAAAGAAATTTTATTTGCAAATAGAAATGATTATTAGAGGCCAGGCTATAATCATTCTAAGCCACTGACTTTATTTCATAAGAACCTGATAATACACTAAGAATGATTTTTAAAAATGTATTTATTTATTATTTAGCTGCACTGGGTCTTCTTTGTGGCACATGGGATCTTCAGCTGTGGCACGTGGACTCTTAGCTGCAGCATGTGGGATCTAGTTCCCTAACCAGGGGTTGAACCCAGGCCTCCTGCATTGGGAGCTTGGAGTCTTATCCACTGGACCACCATGGAAGTGCCATTAAGAAGGACTTTATAAATTTTAGTTTTTCTTTTAAAGATAAACAGTTGGCATCACTTGAACTTTGTTTAAAAAAATTAAATATGATGAATCATGTTAAAATGTTTTGTAAACCTGAAAGGGATAGCATAGATGGAAAGTGTTACTATTATTATAATTTAAGCACTTAATAACTTTAATACAGCTTTGCACATTTGAAAAGCCAGTGAAGCTACTGCAGTTCTAAAATCTGACTGTAAAGTCTTTTTCTTTATTGACCTAATGACTCTTAAGAACTTTCAACTTTATCAAACCAAAAATACCTGTGGTTGACTTCAGTCTCAGCAGCTTGTATCTGCTCATTCTGCAGAAAGGCATTCACTGAGAAAAGAGATTCTTCTTATGATTCCTTGACTGTGAGTAGAGGAGAGAAATGTTCACAAATAACAGTTTCAGAGGGAATAATGAGAAAATGGTAAATTGAAAATACACAATTCTGGTTGGAACCATTGGATTAAAAAAAAAAATCCTTATTGAATCTCTCTAGAAAAGATCCAATTTTATGGTTTTGTTAAAAGATAAATTCAGGCATATTAAAATTTTTAGGAGTTTATTTGAGCAAAAATAATTCCAGTTGGGCCCACCAGGAGTAGCTAGAGGGGTTCTATTAATAGAAGTTAGGGAAAAGACAAACAGAGAAGAGAAGAGCAAGAAGCAAAGCCAGGAAATTATTTGGCTGGCTGTAGCTTAAGTAATTGCCTTATTTTGTTGTTATTTTAGTTGCTAAGTTGTGTCCTACTCTTTGTGACCCCATGGACTGCATGCAGCATACCAGGTGGCTAGATAGCATCAGCGGCTCAACGGACATTAATTTTACCTAACTCTGGGAGGTAGTTGCCTTATTTTGGAAAGCCTCTTTGGCTGTTTGTGATTTAGCTTTGTCCTTAGGTTTTGATTTCTTAGCCTTGAGGCATTCAGGCTTAGGTTTTGGTGGCTTACATAACCTGCTAAGGCATTAAGGCTACCTTAGTCTAATGGCAACCTTGTTTAACTCATTTAACAAGTTTTCACCTTCAAGTTTCCTGCCCAGGGGATTATAGGCTACTGTATACCTTCTATAAGAATTCCTTCTGTCAACGGATATTTTTTGAGTACTTACTATGTGCAGACATGATATGTAATATGTCTCTAACTTTTAATCATCAGTTACTAACCTCACCTCTTACTCCTTGTAAGCCACCATTTATATCTTAAGAAATTTTTCTTTGGGAAGAGGAGAAACATTCTTTAACAGTATGATTGTTGGTAAGCATTCCCTTTCTGGTTCTTTCTCTTTCTCTGTCTTGCATGTGCATGCACTTTATTGGCCATGCTCTGAGCTGTGAACTATTAAGGCTGAGTTTGCATGAGCTGAGTGTTTTTAATCCACTAAACTAATTAACAATTAGGTTAATCTAACACATTTTGTGATGCACAAAATCATTATTGGCTGCATGGTAATTGGGCCTAAATGGTAAGTAGTTCACATAAATGGCGGTAATTAGTATCACTTGTACATAGACAAAAACCGCACTCTGTGATCTATTACAAAAAAAAGATAAAAGGGAACTGAATGGTGCTGAAGTCTGCTCTTTCATGCCCCTTTTAAGTTTCAGGACTCGGTAATGAAAAAGTAACAGCAGTAATAGAGAGGAGCATTATTTAGTGTATACAAGGTGTCAAGCACTGAGTGAAGTATTTAATATAATTACCATGTGTAATAGTCACAACTTCATTCTGTAACTGATGCCATTATGCCACCACTTAAAAATGAGATGGAGCCACGAGGTGAGAATTATATGCCAAGTAGCAGAGGGTGGGATCTGAGCCCAGATTTCTGTGATTCTGGGACCCGACCCATTAAGCACTGTGTTCCTGTTTCTGAATCTCTTCCAAAGCGCCACAGATTTCATTTTATTTATTTAATTGAAGTACAGTTGATTTACCATGTTGTTTTAGTTTCAGGTGTACAGGAGAGTGATTCAGTTTTACATATATACATACATATATATATATATTCTTTTTCAGATATTTTTCCATTATAGGTTATTATAAAATATTGAATACATTGATAGTTCCCTGTGCTATGCAGTAGGTCCTTGTTGTTTATCATTCTATATATAATAGTTTGCATCTGCTAGTCCCAAACTCCCAATTCATCCCTCCCCTACTCCCCTCTCCTTGGTAACCACAAGTTTGTTTTCTGTGCACAGATCCCCTCTCCAGCATAGCACACTCACAGATACACTGTTCCTCAGAGGCTTCTTTTGCCCACCTTCTTCCCATACTAATGTTTACAGGGCTAAAGACTGTGATATTTGGAATGAGAGATGGTGGTCTACCAGGAGATGTGCTAGCTCCTGCAATGGTATTAGTGCATGCAATGCAGGAGACCCAGATCCGATCCCTGGGTTGGGAGGATCCCCTGGAAAGGGGAGTGGCAACCCGCTCCAGTATTCTCATCTGGAGAATTCCATGGACAGAGGCACCTGGTGGTGGGTGGAGGGGGGTGGGGGCGGTGTACCAAAGAGTCAGACACAACTGAGCAACTAACACTTTTACTTTCTGTCTGTCTCACTCACTCTTCACCTAAGAACCTCAAGAGAGACATTCATTTCAGGTAATGCTTGCAAAAACCAGGCTGATTAAGGGTTTGACTTCAAACTTCAATTTAGGCCACTAGTGAATTGGTCTAGAATCTAGACCAAGGGTCAGCAAACAATGGTCCACAAATCAAATCGAGACTGTGGCCTGTTTTTGTAAATGACATTTTATTGGAACATAGCCACAGTCACTTTTTTCCTACTGTCTATGAATGCTTTTGTCCTACATAGTTGAGGAATTGAGTTGAATAACTGCTTTCTGCCCATATGGCCTGAAAAACCTAAAATCTTTACTAACAGGTCCTTTATGGAAAATGTTTACCAACTCTTGAACCAGGATATGTGGAAAATTAAACCAAGAACAAGTACTTTGTCTGTTCATCTTATCACTTCCTATGTGGAATCTCACTTCTTTCATCACCATCATCACTATTATTTCCATAGCTGTCCTTAGATTAATCATCTCTACACACATTATCATTTAATCCCTGTAAAAACTCCTTAACGTATATGCAGTCATTTTCCTCATGTTATCAATAATGAAATCAGGGCTTGAGAGATTAAGTAATCTGCCCATGGGAGGAATACCTGCCATAATTAAGGAAAAGGACAGATGGACAGATGGAGAACAGATGAAGAGAGAATGTTTATCTCATGCATAGCCTAGGGAATTCAGGGAGACGTCAAGAAGCTGGCCCACAGCATCATGATATATAGATTAGAGAGGATATTGGAGAGAGAGGAGATGGATAGCAGGCTCTGAGAAGCCCCATGGCCTAGCCATAAGGGAAAAAGAGATTGGGGAAGAATTCTGGGGCATTTTGTTCTGATGTGATATAATCCATGGGAAGAATCCAGCTCATGGAACTACCACAGACTAGGATCACTTGATTACCTGAAAAAGACTACATTCAAGCAGGAGTCAACCTTTATTTTAGCTCAGCAAATAACTCCAATCCTCAATAGACGGCGACCAAGGAAACAGCCTCCATATGAGTCATGAGAAAAACAATCATTCTTTGGTTGAAAGAGTAGAGAGAAAGAATCGTGTGCTCATCCTAGAGGCCAGCATGAGGAATTGCCTGTTCCTTTACAAATAGCACTGATAAAAACAGTGCTGTTGGTTAGGAACAACTGATCGTGATCAGGTAGCCTTCCCCTAACTTAGTGAGATGGCCAGGTTTATGAGTCAAAAAACGTCTTCCCCAGCTCTACCCAGGAAGCTGGCTACTCCACTTGTGTGCAATAGCAGCAGATGAGCCTGAGAGCTGAACAAAATGTGAATGGAGAAAGTGAAAGTCACTCAGTCATGTCTGACTTTTTGTGACCCCATGGACTGTACAGTCTATGGAATTCTCCAGGCCAGAATACTGGAGTGGGTAGCATTTCCCTTCTCCAGGGGATCTTCCCAACCCAGGAATCAAACCGGGGTCTCCTGCATTGCAGGTGGATTCCTAACCAACTGAACTGTCAGGGAAGTCCTGTCTCAAATAGTGCTCTACCACTTAATATACACTGAGACATTAAGTTAGGCAGCCTCTATACACCTCTATTTTCTCTATTATTGTAAGGATTAAATGAAATAATACAAGTAAAGCACTTAGAAACATACCTGATTATTATTGTTATTATTACTGGTGGTAGTGGTATAACTGTGCATGCATGAGTGGGAAGTAGCTTCCGTCGTGTCCAACCCTTTGCGACCCTATGGACTGCAGCCTGCCAGGATCCTGTGTTCACAGAATTCTCCAGGCAAGAATACTAGAGTGGGTTGTCGAGCCCTCCTCCATGGGATCTTCCCAACCCAGGGATCAAACCCTCATCTCTTACGTCTACCTGCATTGGCAGGTGGGTTTTTCACCACTAGCATCACCTGGGAAGCCAGGTATAGCAGTAGTTATCCTAAAAATTAGTTCACTAGTAGCAGGAATACAGCTAGCAGTAAGCACATATTACATGTAACGAACTCTAGGATAGTCAAGCTAATAATAGTGTCTCTATTGTTTCAGTAACCCTTTCATCAGAAAACTATTGTAAGGCTGTTTATATAATGAATCAAATTCTTGTGTCATGACTCTAACTCACTCAGTGTCCATATGCTGCCTTATACACCTCTTACTGACCTAAAAACATGTTATTCTTTGTAGAATAGTTATGTTCAATAAAAAATAATGTATTCTTTTAAATAATAACAGTAGAAAAACTGGAGATACTTGACAGAACAAAAGCTATCCCAAGTGTTTCCAAAGAGTTATTTAGCTTTCAAACTCCCACAGAAGGAACTTCCCTGGTGGTGCAATGAATAGGAATCTGCCTGCCAATGTAGGGAACATTAGTTTGATCCCTGGTCCAGAAATATTCCACATGTTGAGGAGCAGCTAAGCCCATGTGCCACAACTACGAGCCCATGCTCTAGAGCCCAAGAGCTGCAACTATGAGCCCATGTGCTGCAACTGCTGAAGCCCTCACAGCTAAAGCCTATGGGCCACAAGAGAAGCCACTGCAACGAGAAGCCTGCACATCAAATTGAAGAGACGCATCTAGAGAAAGCCTGCATGCAGCAATGAAGACCAAGTGCAACAACAAAATAAATCAATTAAAATAAATAAATAAATTTTAAAAAGCCATGTTGTGAGCTGTCCTATGGAGAGGACCAAGTGATAAGGACTGCATGTCTCTGACCAACAAAGACCTAAGGTGGTCTGCTCACAGCCATTAAAAACACACACACACACACACACAAAAAAAAACTCCCATGGAAGAATATTTCTGAGAAATTTTTGAGTTCACTTGGATAGCCCAAATGACAATGAACACTATTTACAAACTGATGAAAACTATGTTTATCTCTTTTTATTTCAGATTTTCCTCAGTGTCATAGTAGGAGCTTTAAATCTTGGCAATGCCTCTTCCTGTTTGGAAGCCTTTGCAGCTGGGCGTGCTGCAGCCGCCAGCATCTTTGAGACAATAGACCGGGTATGTAAAAGCCAAAAGTAAAAGTTGAGGGCAGGGAGAGAAATGAACTCATGAGGAATTTATCCTCAGTGTTAAAAAATATAAGGAACTATCACAATGCCCTTAATTCAGCAATACTTAATAAGTACTGTCATGAGCCAGACCACAGTATGAGATGGGAGTGCTAGAGTGAAATACAGCAAATAAGGCCCCTCCTCTCATATCATATGGGAAATAGGCATTAACGAAGTCAGTCAGTCAGTCAGTCAGTCAGTTCAGTCGCTCAGTGGTGTCCGACTCTTTGCGACCCCATGAATCGCAGCACGCCAGGCCTCCCTGTCCATCACCAACTCCCGCAGTTCACTCAGACTCACGTCCATCAAGTCAGTGATGCCATCCAGCCATCTCATCATCTGTCGTCCCCTTCTCCTCCTGCCCCCAATCCCTCCCAGCATCAGAGTCTTTTCCAATGAGTCAACTCTTCGCATGAGGTGGCCAAAGTACTAGAGGTACTCTGAAATCATCTTTCAGGATTTGAAATAGCATTAACGAAGTAGACATATCCAAAGATAGGATAATATTAGACAGTGATAAGTGCAATGGTGCCTCAGAAGGTAAAGAATCTGCCTGCAATTAGGGAGATGTGGTTCGATCCTGGCTTGGGAAGATCCCCTGCAGGAGGGCATGGAAACCCACTCCAGTATTCTTGCCTGGAGAATCCCCATGGACAGAGGAGCCTGGCGGGCTACAGTCTATGTGGTTGCAACGAGTTGGACACAACTGAGCGACTAAGAAGCAGCAGCAAGTACAGTAATGGAAATAAAACAGGTCACTGCAATAGCAGTTGGGGTAGGGGAAGGAGACTTTATATTGAGTGACAGTGACACCAGTTATGAACTGAGAACCAAAGCAGGTGAGTCAGCCATACAAAAAAGTACTTAGGAGAGGAGTGATGCCTGGGAGGTAAGAGCAGGGAGCATATTCAGGTTGGAACAGGGCTTGGTGAGTGTAAGGAAATAAAACAAAGTCAGTGTGACTGAACAGAGTGAGCAAGAGATAAGATGAAGAGATGGGAAGCGGCCAGATCACACAGGACTTTAAAACCCAGTTCATAAGATTAGATTAACTTCTAAATGTGACAGAAAGTCTACAGGCTTTGACCCTGGTAGCCTAGCTAAGAGTTTCCTGATTAATCTAGTGGAGCACATTGGACATCAAGATAGAAAGGTCAAAATCTACGAACATCTCTGAGAAGATGCCCAGGACTGAGTCAGAAGCCCTGGAAATCCAGACGTGCGTTGTGTCCCTACATTGTTAGTGTTGGTGAGATTAGAATCTGCCTGAGGAAACTGTCCATCACTTTATCTGTTTTATATTTTGGGGTTTCATTTATGGGGCTTTATAGAAAGATAGTTGAAAACCATGTAGAGCTATCCAAATTCTACCTCATTCTTGGCATTGTTGTATGCTCAAAAAAGATGTGTCTAAAACTCCCTTGAAACTATTACAAAAAATTAAGGCATTTAAAAATTTAAGAATAAAGAAGGAGAAATAGATGACACTGTAGCCCCAAAAAGAGATAGGATGATGAGTTTCTCTCACTAGAGTAAGAGAAGGAAGAAGTTGGCCCTGAGTGTTCTGGTAGCAGGAGATAACCCTCACTCTGGTCTGATTATCCACCATGGTTAAGTTCTGAATTAGGCTCACTACTAACAGCCATGGAGGTGAAATTCAGCATGTTGATTAAAAGTTGGTGGCATTTGAAGACACCACTTGAGAACATTCAGTTAGTGTCTATCATCATCTACAATAGTCAAATGTAGGATATTATTGGATCTTGACCACTTGAGACTCCTCTACTTCCTCAATGAACAAATGTGTATCATCTGTCAAGTTAGGTTATGGTGATGATCACATAAAAGAAAAAACATTAAAACACCTGTAGATTGTCTTCTGGGTATCTCAATATTATAGTACTCCATAATAATATCAATATATTATATACCAATATATTAATTACAGATTAATACCATATATTATATTGTGATATTTTCACTATATAAAATATGTCATAGTAATAGAAAATAAAAATACTAATTAAATTAAATTAATGTGATAATGTTTTATACCAATTATATGATTATTGGCAGTTTTAATTATAATTAATTATATGTTATTTATGTAAGTTTGGTTATATATAAATCTACATAATATACATAATATATAATATATTTTAATACAATTATATAGCACTAGTAATTACATAGTATACATCTCAACATTAATTTCCCAATAAGTGTTAGTGAATATTATTACTATTATTAATACAATTTAATGTAGAAGCAGCTTATCTTTGGCAATGTTTAGCCTGATTGCTGTTCTGTATTATGAATAAATTCAAACTGAGATGGACAGTAAATGCGTGTTATACATGCCGTTGCTCTATCCCTTTTCCATTCCACTTAAGAAACCCCTCATTGACTGTATGTCAGAAGATGGTTACAAGCTGGATCGAATTAAGGGTGAAATTGAATTCCATAATGTGACCTTCCACTATCCTTCCAGACCAGAGGTGAAGGTATGTGCCAATCTTTTCCCAATTTTCTTCTTTGATGATTCATTTCCAGAGCCACAGATTATTTATTTTTCTGAAGCATGACTCATTTTCCAGGAACAAGGCACAGAGGCATGTTTCTCTGGAAGTGTCCTCAGGTCTTGTTCCTTAGGCCACTAACCACATTCCTTGTGCTAATAATAATAATATACAAATCTCTTTGGTAGGAACAGTTTGGTAGCACATTCAGGTTAAGTCAGCTGAGTGACACCCTGTTGAAACGAGTGGCAGGTCCTGTCACTGTGAGAGCAGGCTAAACAAACTGCAAGGCAATCAGAACAATCCAGGACAGCTGTGCCAAGTATCTCTTTAGAGGCTGCAGAAGGTCGAACTCTGCCTGGGTGGGGCAGGAAGTGGCAAAGGAAAGCTGCTCTCTGAAATTTTTTACTTCCTATCCATGTTTACAAGGATCATTAGATCAGTCCTTAGAGGAAAGGTAATTTTGTAATCTTATAATCACTGTCTTGTACTATGCAATTGTTCTGGGCACAAGGTGAAGAAAATTTACACTGTTCCCACGCCTACTGAGCAAGTGTCTTTAAAGGCAATTTACCCTACAGGAAACAGAATCTACTTCTCTAAAAGAACTGGCTTTGGAAGGAGAGGAGACTAATTCCTCATTTTTAACAGAGTATCTTTTTCTTTTCATTTATTTACTTTTAATTGAAAAATAATTGATGCACAATATTGCACAACTTTCAGGTGTACTACATAGCAATTAGATACTTGCATACATCATGAAATGATCACTGTGGTAAGTCTAGCTATCATCTGCCCCTACCCAAAATCATTACAATATTATTGACCATATTCCTTATGCTGTATATTATGTCCACGTGCCTTATTTATTTTATAAATTCAGGCTTCTACCTCCTTAACCCCTTCACATATTTCCCCTTCTGGCAATCACTCATTTGTTCTCTGTATCTCTGAGTCTGTTTTCATTTTGTTTTGCTTGTTTGCTTCTTTTATTTTTTAGATTCTACATATAAGTGAGATCATACAGTATTTGTCCTTCTCTGATAGTTCACCTAGCATAATACTTTCTAGATTCATCCATGTTGTCACAAACACCAATATTTAATTTTTTATGTATGAGTAAATTCCTTTGTGTGTATGTGTGTATACATATGCATATGTATACATATATATATTCATCAGTAGATAAATGAGTATAGAAGATGTCTCTCTATATATACCACATTTTATTTACTCATTCATCTATTGATCTATTTAGATTGCTTCCATATCTTGGCTATTGTAAATAATACTGCAATGAACACTGGTATGCATGTATCTTTTCAAATTAATGTTTCTGTTTTTTTCTGATAAATACACAGAAGTGAAATTTCAGGATCATTTGGCAGTTCCATTTTTAATATTTTGAGGAAACTTTGACTGTTTTCCATAGTTAGCTACCCTTCCTTAATATTTCTATGTCCCCACAGAGGTCATGGAAATGCAACTTAATTTTAACACTACATAGTTGTAACATAAATAAATTTATATATATACACATAGAAACAAATATACATCATACATACATACTTATATATGTATATAAGATAGGTATATGTATATTCTGATATTTCTGAAGTATATTCTTGATTACAACACACATACATATATAAACATCAAATGTAAAAGTGCCTAGTGAAATATAAATAACAAGGTAGTACTTACTCAGTAAACACTTTTGAATAAATGGCTAAAAACTCACTTTATAATATCTGTTTAGAGACAGCTGTTCAACAAATACCAGTTGAACTGAAACATATTTATTTCATTTCTGTTTTATCTTCTATTCTCAATGCCAGTAGTTTGCTTTAACAAAGTCTTACTGCTAAGTGACTTTCTCCCCTAAGCTAATTGGGACAGTCTCCTTGAGGTATCCTGGCATGTCAGAAATGTTTTAAATTAGATTTTGGAACATAGTTTTCGAGGTTGGCCTGGCTTATTTACTTCAACAGTGTTACCACACGTCATGTTATTTGTTGGCTATGGCTATTAGTTTATGACTAAGTAGTGTGCTAAATGCTAAAACCACATCCTAGCACTGTTTACTAATTTTTCTGGTTATTAATGAAAATCAATGGCTGTTGCTATGAGGGCATAAGTAAACACAAACACAGTCTCCTAACAAAGTGTTCTAACTTGTAGCCTAATTGATGATGATCTGAACATTGTTCTTTTATTTTCTCTGCAGATTTTAAATAAACTTAGCACAGTCATTAAATCAGGGGAAGTGACAGCTATGGTAGGATCCAGTGGAGCTGGGAAAAGCACAGCACTGCAGCTCATTCAGCGATTCTATGACCCCACTGAAGGCATGGTGTGTATCTTCTAGAAACTTCTTAATACATGGGGATGTGTGCATGGATTCTCAGTCATGTCCAACTCTTTGCAACCCCATGGACTAGCCCACCGGCTCCTCTGTTCATGGAATTTTCGAGGCAAGAATATTGGAGTGGGGTGCCATTTCCTCCTCCAAGGATCTTTCTGACCCAGGGATGGAACCTGTGTCTTCTGCCTCTCCCGCATTGGCAGACAGATTCTTTATTAGTGAGCCACCTGGGGATAAGAGGTTGAAAATGGTGATATATTGGTCAAATACAAACACCTAGCGAACACTGACAGCACTTTGACATCTGCGTAGTTCAGTTAATGATTTGTTTGGTTTGGTTTTTTGGCTGTAACCTGCGGCATGTGGGATCTTCCCAGGGATCAAAGTCTGACTTAATGATTTTTTTTTTTGACTAAACCAAATGGACGAATTCTCTCCATAGTAGTTGTGTTCAATGAATAATCAGTCCATCTGCTCAGTGATGTAACTGAATGTACAGATACATTCAAAATGGTATTGCTGCCTTTTCAGTGAGGGAAAATTTCCATTTCTTTTTTCATAGTATAACAAAATTGTTATTATTCCCTAAAGTTTTCCAAACACTAAGTATAAGAAAGCTTACATGGCCAGCATTAACAGAGAACAGTTCTTGATTGTTACTCTGAGATGTTAGGTCTAAAAATAATTACATTATTTTTGCAAACCACTTAGTCTCTTTCTCCTTGTTTTTGTCTGACTGTAAATATAGACTGAAACTAAAAAAATATTAATAATTGCTACTTATCACACATTATATGTCAAGTACTTTATAGAGATCATTACTTATTTTCACAGCAACTTCCAAAGATAAATATTCCCATTTTACAAATAAGGAAGCAGAGAAATTGAGAGTTGCCTCAGATTTGAACCCAGATCTGTTGGATGTCAAAGACTCTTTTCACTCTGCCTCATAATCATTCTTGTTAACATCTCCTTGATGCCTTGAGATAGAATCACTTGACTGTATATTAAATGACTTCTTCCATGCAATGAGCTCTATATAATGCAGGTACTGTCAGAGTGACGCGGCAAATGTGATAAGGTTTTCTTTTTTCACAGACACTTTATTCTCTGATTGGGTATTCTTTGCTACATACCACTATAATTATACTCTGAATATATAGATATCATGTTTTTTATATAAAATGTTTATATTTTTGCTAATAGTAATGTTTATTTACTTATCCCATTTATAGTTTCAATTGCATTTGAACACCTGAGTGTCATTTGATGAATCAGGCCAGAAAGTAAGATTTTATTCTAAAACATACACACATATGCAAGATAGAGACCACTGGTCATTTTCTTTGTATCTTTTGAAGTTCATTTTGGCTTCAAGTCAAAAGATAGAAATATTTAAAGTATGATGAATAACTGTACTCTTTATTGAGAAATTAAAACTTTTTCTATTCTTGGGCCAACTGAGCTAAACTAAGTAACCTTTATATCAATTGTGTTTCTACAATGAACTGTCCTACAGCTATACTTGATTTCAATTTATATTGTCATCCTTATATTAACCACATTATAAGAGGAATTGTTTTGCACAGTCGTGTGGGTCTCATTTTTTCTCCTCATAGATCAAGTACAGCACAGTAGTAGTATTCAGAATCTTGAAGGATTCCAAGAGAAGTGATGTTGTGGGTTTTGTCCTCTAGGTGACCTTGGATGGCCATGACATTCGCTCTCTTAACATCCAGTGGCTCAGAGCTCAGATTGGGATAGTGGAGCAAGAGCCTGTTCTGTTTTCCACCACCATTGCAGAGAACATTCGCTATGGCAGAAAAGATGCAACAATGGAAGATATAGTCCGAGCAGCCAAGGAAGCCAATGCCTACAACTTCATCATGGACCTGCCACAGGTACCCCTGGCCTCTCATTCCAGAGGGAAACCCAGAATTCATAGAGGGAAAACATTTACATAGTAATATGCATTGTTTTTCATTTACATTCTAAATTATCAATGTCATGTTTTCATTTTGTGCCTGGAAATGTACTTTGAATTCCCCTCTTTGTCTGAAAATATGATGTTATTAATACATTAAAATCTACCAAACTGCAGCACCTTCTTTTAGAAGCTGGCTTTAACATAGATACAGTTTCCTTATTTCATCTATTTAAACATTTGTCTAAGCAGATGATAAATTTGTTGTGTGGTGGTAACGTTCACAATGCTCTTTTGATGTCTGCAACTGTTACTGTTCTCAAATTTTCTTGTGTTTGGGCTGCAAATACTGTCTCTTCAGTACTATGTCTCACATATTCAAAATTTCCTCATTTATCTTCATTTCATATGATAGCAGTGACAAAAACCAACTCAGTATTATACTTGTATGGATTTCTTGGCCAATGGACTGCTAAACCAAAGAAGAATTATTATTACTATTTAACACATATATAGTGCTTACTCCCAGAGAAGGCAATGGCACCCCACTCCAGTACTCTTGCCTGGGAAATCCCATGGACGGAGGAGCCTGGTAGGCTGCAGTCCATGGGGGCGGAAGAGTCGGACACGGCTGAGCGATTTCACTTTCACTTTTCACTTTCATGCACTGGAGGAGGAAATGGCAACCCACTCCAGTGTTCTTGCCTGGAGAATCCCAGGGACCGGGGAGCCTGGTGGGCTGCCGTCTATGGGGTCGCACAGAGTCGGACACAACTGAAACGACTTAGCAGCAGCAGTGCTTACTACATATCAGGTACTTTTATAAGCACTTCACAGCTATTAGTTCATTTAACTCTCCCAATCATCCTGTCAGGCAGCTATATTATTATCTCCATCTACAGATGGAGAATTGAGTTTCCAAAAGGTCAAATCACTTGCTCAAGGCAAGGTTCTCATCCAAGGTGGTCCTGGTTACACAGCCTGTGCTCTAGAATACGTCCTTCTCAGCCTTCCAAAATGCCTGTATGAATAGGATTGCAGCTGTGTGTATGACATAGTCTAGTGGTGAAACAATATAAAGCTTCAGAATCAGACCACCTCCGGACAAATCTTCTGCACTTGTAAGATTTATGAACTTGGGCAAGTTACTTTACCCCCTCAGACTGCAGCGTTACTTTATCCATCCGTTAAGGAGAATAGTAGTACCTGCCTCACAGCCTATCAGTCAGGACTAAATGAGATGATATGTGTAAAGAGCTCAGATCCACGCTTTCTACATGGTAGATTCTCAACTCATGTTGCTAATGTAAGTGAGATAAGACACTGACCACATCGCCCCCTTCTGAGATTCCAGTGTAATACTGGGCATGCAGGATAGTAACTTCACTGTTCATGGTAGTGATTATAAAGCTACTTTGATCCTTCATTCATAATATATAGACAACTTTAGTGTTGTGCTTTTCTGTGTTGTCTAGCTAGAAGAAAGAGACAAGGAATTGACATATGCTTTAATCCTCTAAGATGGATTTTCAGGATGCTGATTAACTTTTATTGTGGTGGAAACATTTTAATTGAAGTTGAGCTAAAAAGAAACACTTTAATCATCCAGAATAAAAGAATAAATCAATATCTTTATTTTACACACAAATATTGATTAGATAATAACCTGTTTCAGGAAAGGGTTTTTTTAAAAAGTGAAAGATGGATGTGTGAAAACTCCTGCTTGAGGAGGAAGCTAGAAGGGACCTTTGTAATGAATGGATCACTGTCAGGATCCATCAAATTCTTGCTCTTCATTGCTGATGTTGCTTTCTTCCTAGCAATTTGACACTCTTGTTGGGGAAGGAGGAGGCCAGATGAGTGGCGGCCAGAAACAAAGAATAGCCATTGCCAGAGCCCTTGTTCGAAACCCAAAGATCCTGCTTTTGGACATGGCCACCTCGGCACTGGACAATGAGAGCGAAGCCATGGTGCAAGAAGCACTGAGTAAGGTTTGTTGAGAGTCTAGGTTCCTTTCATAAGTCTGTGTGGGAATTCTTGTGTTGTAGGAAAGGCCTCTGTGAAGAGAGGAGAAAGAGAAAGAGAGACATCGAGAGACAGAGAGAGAAGGACTACATGGGTCATTGTATCTGTTTGGAAAATATTGGCTCACCACAATGTTCTGCACAGTTGAACAGAAGACATATCATTTGCTTCTAAAGGCAGCACATGTAAAATTTGTTAAGTCTAATTCACAATATGTGATTTTAAAAATTTACATTTTGGATGTAAGATGTTGATTAATGGCAGCAACTGGAGCAACGTGTGATGTGTTTATTAGCCACAGGAAAGTACGCTGACATTTTCTAATGTCTGTTTAGCCTATTCAAGAATTTAGGGATCGAGCCTGACTTACTTGTGGATTCTGAGACAGTCCAAATGGCACCGTCAGCTTTGTCTTGCAGTCTGACTCAGGGCACTGTACACTCTCACAGGTTCAGCACGGGCACACAATCATCTCTGTCGCTCATCGCCTATCTACAATCAGAACTGCAGACGTCATTATTGGTTTTGAACATGGTACAGCAGTGGAAAGAGGCACCCATGAAGAACTGTTGGAAAGGAAAGGCGTTTACTTCACACTAATGACTCTGCAAAGTCAAGGAGACCAAGCCTTTAATGAAAAAGACATAAAAGGCAAGTGCCTTTTCAGTTATACATTATGTTAAATAATTAACATATATGATGTTTTTGGATTTCTATGCGTTTTAATATATATTGTCTTAGTTGTTCTCCTCAAAGCCCTGGGGGACATAACATAGATGATAAAGGAAAGAACAGATGCTCAGGGGGTTTAATTATTGATCAAGTCATAGTGCTAAAACCCAGGTCTCCTGTGGAAGAAACTTCAATTCCATCCCCTTTTTCCCCCTCACACTTTGCAAATAAGAGAGTCTTCCTAGAATGTCCTGCACTCAGTATGAGCTCTCTTCTTGTTGGTTGAGTGAATTAAACAATGACTAAAAACTTTTATGCATATTTTCATTAATGTAGGTAGACACTTCAGGTCCTAATGTACTTTCTCCATTTCAATCTGAATTTTCTTTTTTTTTTTTTTTGCCACATCATGTGACATGTGGGATCCAATTCTCTGACAAGGGATCAAACCCATGGGCCCTGCAGTGGAAGCATGGAGTCTTAACCTCCGGATTTGGTGGTTTACCTAAACCCATGTTAAGCATCCATTACAAACTTTCTCTCCCATATCAAATCTGGATTTGTTAATACTATTGGGTAAAATGACTGTATACATTGAACATGTGATTTATTCTGAAAAGATTTTTTTTTTTAATTTGGTTCATCTACTTTTTTTTTTTTGCCACCTAGTGGATTTCTCAGACTTCCCTGGTGGCTCAGACAGTAAAGAACCTGCCTGAAATGCAAGAGTCCTGGGTTTGATCCCTAGCTTGGGAAGATGCCCTGAAGAAGGGAATGGCAACCCACTCCAGTATTCTTGCTGGAGAATTCCATGGCTACAGTCCCTGGTATCAAAAAGAGTTGGACACAACTGAGCAACTAATGCTTTCACTTTTCTTTTCAGTGGGTTTCTCACAAGATTTTTTTGTCATTCATATCAGCTATAGCTATAGGTATCTATTTCTGTGGTGATAACACAGGCTATCATATAATTCAAAAGATTTAATCTTGCTGAGTATTTTTAATTTTTTTGTTGTTAGAATGTGCTGGACAAGTGTTAACAGGTTGTTTGAAATCAGACATAGTAACGATATGCTATGCAAATATAGTAAATAATGTTATTTTGCTTTGGTTTTGCTTATTGTATACACTAAGGGATCACTCGTGTTGTATTGAATAGGAAAAGATGAAACCGAAGATGCCTTACTTGAGAGAAAACAGACCTTTAGCAGAGGGAGCTACCAGGCTAGCTTAAGGTAAGCTCAGGCATCGGGGCAGATTTTTAAGTTTTCAGATGTTTTCAGGAACCCTCTGCAGCTAAGATCTTCTGGCAATATCTCAGGTACACTTGGAAAGCCCTAAATACAGCCCTAGGTCTTGTGTAATATGAACATGCAAATGAATTGTAGGTTGCCGTATTGACATTTCTATCTCCAATCCATAGAAGTTTTTAAAATTTGGCTTCTCATTTTATTGAGGGTAGGGAGTTATGATAAAGATGCTCTGTAGTTAAAATGTTGTTTGCTGAGCTTAGAAAGGGGAATTTTAAAAATCTGTGTTTAGACTTGTCTCCCAGAGTTAACTGTGGTATGAAGCACTGTCTTAAATGGAAGTCAGATTCATGCCTTTAGCTCCATTCTTTAACCTACTGAGCTGCAATTGAATTACAAATATTTCTGCTCCCAGAGCTCCCCATCCAAGGTGAAATCATTCTTTAACTAGATGAAATATGAGATGTGTCATCTAACACTTAAAGCATATTTTCTAAACATGAACTTTTTTTTTTCTGGGTCAATCTGTGGGTATTGACTTCCAAAGCATATTTTTGGAGCATATTGTAGCAAGACTATAAATTTAATATTTCATTCTGGTTTAAAAGTTTAAAAAAAATAGTTCCTTTAATGTTAAAAGTCTGTATATTAAGAAAAATTCTGCCCGAGAGTATTTGTGTGTATTTGTGAAAATGTTATTCAAGATCTTTTTTTCTTAAGTTCGGAGACTATTTGTAGGCAATAGACTGATATTTCTCTACCTAGTCCCTTATCATATTTCTAGGATATTTGATTCAAGGCTGTGCTCTAAACAAAGGCTCAATTTATGACTTGCTCATTCAAGATAGCTAATTGTTTATTGAAAAATGGTTAAAGAGGCTTAAAATATAATATTCTAGAAACAACTCCAAGTAGTTCAAACACAGATTTATTTACTTTTAATGTTCAAAGACTAGTTAACTGGGTTTTATGCTTAGGGGTTTTATTTTTCTTTTTAAGGACAGGTCTATTCAGAAAATTTCAAGAAATGCTAGTTTCATTGAATTTTTCAGGTAATAAAGCAATAGTTCAAATGTAAAAGCTATAAAAATTGCCAAAATTATTGGGTAATTTTTAAGGACATCTGGCATGAATTATTTCACCATGTTTTTTCTGATTGGAAGAAAAAAATTATAAAGGTCATCAGAATCACAGTTTGAAGATATATACTAACTTCTTAAACCCAGAAAATGACTAGGCATCTCTTTTGATCACTAAGTTAAAGGTTGCAAAGAGGAATGTATCTCATGGTGAGGTCAAAAGAAAATAAATATTTTCTTAATTTTTCAGATGAACAGAATTTTTCCCATTCTAAATAGTTTACTTACAGTTTACTATTAGGCCCAGATAACTGTTTTAATATAAACATTTCTTATTTGGCCATTAGTTCTTACAAATTCTACATTTTGGTGACTAGGGAGAGAAGCCCAGAAATACAACCTGTACACAGAAAGTAGCTATTAACCTCCTACAGAGAAAGATTTATAGGTTTGAGTAAGAAGGTCTGTTAAAAATATCTTATTGTGTATGCTGACAGATTTTTTTTTAAGAGGACTAATTGAAATGTTAATTTGTATCTTATTTCCTCGGTCTGATGCCTAAGTCTCCCTTTAGTAATATATTTTAGATTCAAGAACAATTTCCATGGATGACAATAATTTCCTAAGTAATAATGTTGAGAGAGAGAGAACATATATTCCCAAATTAGCTGTTTTTGCTTCCGATGAGAAGTGGTGCACAGCTTCTGAGGAAGGGCGGGGCAGCCGTTGCAGGTTTCTGAAAAGGGGAGTGACAGAATTCTAACGCTCGTGTTTACGGCAGACCAGAGCGGGCAGGTCGGGCCCCTGCCTTGCACCCATGCTGTTCATGGTCTCCTTGGTGCAGCTTATGCCAGACAGGTAGAATGCTGGATGAATGGGCAACAGGGAACGAGAGAAAGAGAGATTGAAGAAACATAAGATTAAAGTAGTAGAGGGGATAAGGATTGATGTCTTCCCTGCTCAGAACTGGGAGGTAGTCAACTATTTTGATGCCCTCTTCTCCACATACTCCTACCTTGTCTGCCAATGCTCTGAGTTTCTTTTTTAGGCCCATAACCTTCAGTCTCAGCCCTCTCTTGCACTTAGCTCTCTCTAGCTGACACAGAGCTATCCCTCTCATCTCTGGGAGTTGAGCTCTTGACCTCAGTTACCTAACTTAAAGAAATGACTCTATTGCTGCAGAGTTTCAGGCCAAACGGGACGGGCTTGGGTGTCCCAGAAGCCAGTTTGGTAGCAGGAAGTCTGAGTGGGGTGTGGTTTCATGCCTGATCACAATGAGAGTTTGAGCAAGAGCAAGAGGGAGGACTTGACGTAAATGCACCTGTTGAACCTGGTGACTAAGAGGATAAAGATGCCATCAAATGAACGTGGGAATAAGTGAGGGTCATGAAGTTGATGCATTGCTGTTTTCTCAAGAAGGATAGATGAGCATCTATAATAGGCAGGTGCCACCTTGGTATTTGTTTTAGTCTAGCTTAACCTGAATACGGATGATAGGAGACTTACGAATAACACCATCTGGCTCGCACTACCACAGCTGATGCAGATCTCCTCATCACTACAAGCTCCCTCTTTACACGGTATTTCTTCAGGCTAAGTGCTTTGAGAATGTAACTTCCATCCTTTCAAGTCTTCAGGATTACCTTTATCACTTAGCAGTTTATTTGCAAATGGCTAAAAACCTCAGCCAACCTGGTTTAACCTTTAAAGGGAAAAAATGACAACATAACTAAATAGTTCAAAGAGGCTTTGGCTTCAGGCAAGACTGGGGCTTCAGTGAGAGACTTGGTCAATATACATACAATTTCTTTTTCTTCCCTTCTCAGCTCTACTTTTTTTTTCAGTATTCATTTTTTAGGAAGCTTCTTTTCTTGACATAATTGCCAACGGCTTCCAGTGTCACATACTTTCAAATTTAACCTAGAAGATAGTAGAAGTCTCCTTCCCAGAAACCTCAGGGAGAAACAAAACAACTCGAATCACTTCCTATATCTGCTCTATACTGTTTATGTAACTAGTAACCCTATCTCCATACTTCTCTTTATACCGTTCTGTCAATCAGCAATGCCCTTTCCTCTAGCCTACAGATACCCACAGCCTACCTTAGCCACCTCCTCCATGAAGCTTTTCATGGTAGCACCTGACATATGTTCTTTTATCCTTTAAATTTCCATACTGTTTATTTAAACCTGCTTTATGGCAACCCACTCCAGTGTTCTTGCCTGGGGAATCCCAGGGACGGGGGAGCCTGGTGGGCTGCAGTCTATGGGGTCACACAGAGTCGGACACGACTGAAGTGATTTAGCAGCAGCTTAGCAGCTATAGCACTTATCACATTCTTCCTTATATTAGGTTGGTTACATGCGTTGTTCTATAAAACTTGAAGTGCCTTAAGGGAGAAGTCTGTAATTGTCCAGTCTTTGTGTCCCCTCACAGCACCTAACTTTGATCTGTACGTTGTAGGCGCACAATCATCTTTTGTTGAATGAATCAGTGAACACATCAAGCTAAATTATATTTCAATAATATATTTGTTAATTAAATCCATCCCTAAAGGCAGTACATAGTCTGGAGACATTTCCACTAGGGTCCCTGTTTCCTCCTACTAGTCTATTTGTGTCCAGGTAGAATTATGCTAAAGCAAACATCAGGGAGAGAGAGAAAGAGAGATACCAAAACTCATCCTACAGTCCTGAGGGAGGTAATAGTGACGGGCCATTGCCATTAGAGCAATAGCAGAACCATGTGGGTTGGGGATGGAGTTGAGTCTTGGACGCTTTTTTTCTTGGTGGACTAGTGAAACGACTTCGACCCCTCTCCTCCTCCCTCTGTGTGTGTACTCTGAATCAGGGTTTAGCTCGGCACCATGGCAACCAGACTGAACGTTGTGTCAAACCCACTCAGGAAGTGCCTGCACCTGACAGGTGATGTAGACTCGGAACCAATTGAGTCCTGTTCCACAAGCCACAGACTAATCCATCTTTCTTTTTACTTACAGAGCTTCCATCCGACAACGCTCCAAGTCTCAGCTTTCTTACCTGGGTCATGAATCGTCACTAGCACTTGTAGATCATAAGTCTACTCATGAACAAGACAGAAAGGTCAGACGCCAGTGGCTCATGCGGGGATGGAAGAAGTCTCTCCTGGAGACTATCGTATGCCCTTTAAGCTTAGAATCTGAGTTTTCAAGGCCTTTATCTAGTAATGTTTCATTGCTGCTGCCGCTAAGTCGCTTCAGTCGTGTCCAACTCTGTGCGACCCCATAGACAGCAGCCCACCAGACTCCTCCGTCCATGGGATTTTCCAGGCAAGAGTACTGGACTGGGGTGCCATTGCCTTCTCCTATGTTTCACTAAGTCAAACTAAATGAGAGGCTCCATTAAGACGTGAACGAAACTCTAAATTTTATATCATGTTTTACATAATATTTTAAGAGAAGCATAAATAATAAAATATTTTAAGAATACATGGTAACTAAGATGAAGTATTAAAAGTTCACTGATTATTCTTATGTGAGCCATTCTAATAAACACAATTACATGTACTTAGCAGACTATTTGATTATGTAGGAATCCCTTTCAAGCTCTTAAGACTATCTGAAAACCTGTCTTTGTAAAACTTTAAATCTCTGTCTTAAATAATTATAATTATAAAGTGTTTAATACAAGTTACTGCAAAATTTAAATTAATGGGGACTGATTAGGTTTTACAGACATTTGTTTACTTAATACAATTTTATAATAATTGTTTTAGGGTACATTTGAAATGAACACTATTAATTTTAACACTATTCAAAGCAACATAAAAATGAAATAGGAGAAGAATCAACACATATAGCAATACTCAACTTTGTTCATCAGGATGCCCACTGCTGCAGTGGGCACAGTCTAACTTTCACATAAGGTGACCATCCCTCCTACTCAGAGCCTTTCTTAATCACTGAACTTTATTCTTCAGCCCTGATCCTCTCATTTTCAATCCCCCATTACTCTTCATTTCAGTCTTTTCATGGCAATTTTCTTATTGAGGCTTATTTCAGATCATGTTGTCTTATCCTGTTACTAAATTACAAGCTTCTTAAAGTTAGTAACTGTTATTTGTGTTTGTATCAACTTGGGCATCTTGCTTTGCCTGGAAACTCCTTTATCTGGTTACCATTAGCCTACCAGGCTCCTCAGTCCATGGGATTTTCCAGGCAAGAGTACTGGAGTGGGGTGCCATTTCCTTCTCCAGGGGATCTTCCCGATCCAGGGACTGAACCCAGATCTCCCACATTGTAGGCAGATGCTTTACTGTCTGAGCCACCAGGGAAGTTCTGGTTACCATGAGACCTAGCAAACATTTCTGTTTATTTGACACATGTAAACCTAGAACCAACCAAATCCTGTTCCAATCTGCTCATAATCTACAGACTCTTTCATCTTTCTGTTTAGTTAGAGAGCTGCACATGGTGGGACATCAAGCGATTTTTAAAACTAGGATGAAAAATTAACTTTTTATAGTAAAATAATGTCCAAACTGTAAGATTTATCAAAGAAAACGAGTCAGAGAATATTTTAATTACAAGCACATCCATTATGCATGATGTAATTTCAAATTATCTTTAAAACATTTCAGTATGAGAATCCTTTTGGGGAGTAATTATAAACACCGATTCACAATGCCAAATTTGGAATAAAGTACTACGTATGATTTTATGACTATGATGGAAGGATTATTAAGGCTCTCTTTTGGTTTTAATATATTAATAATAAATAGCATTCTTAATTATCTAATATTGTTATTGTTGTAGTTGTTCAGTTGCTAATTGGTATTCGACTCTGAATAGATAGTGTTCTCAGTATCTAATATAGCTGGTTTAAATAAACTTCGTAGAGGAACACTTTGTCTCAGGAACAGCAGGGTGGATCCAAGGACAGAAAATGTTCAGCAAGCGTGGTTGCTTACTGCATCTTGCCATTAAGGACTCAGCACCTCTTCTCATTCTAGAAATAGTTTTTTCATTTATATCTGTGGTACTGCCACCCATAAGTACAAGAGGCATTATACAAGGAGTTTAATAAGCTTCAAGGAAGAAAGAACGAAACACTACATTGACATTTCAAACATAACAGCACCAATTATATTCAATTTTTGCATTTTTATTTTTTTCCCTAGTTTCTGGGAAAATATTTGACAACACAAACAAGAGAGTTAGGAAGGAAAAGAAAATCCAATTTTGTTATTGTTGAAGCTGGTAGATGGCTCAGCACTGTTGGAGAGAACAATCAGATTTCCTGAAGATCTGAAGATCAGGTTCCCAGACTGCTGATGCAGGGAAAACTCAGAAGGGAGTTATTTAAATAAAAGGAAATGTAAATCAAATACAGAGAGTAGTTCCAGAGAAAACAAAACTACTCCCTAAGTATTCTACTCATCAGCATTGCCAACTAGAATATAATAAATAATTAAATGGAAACCAAGAATCTGCCTGCAATGAAGGAGACCCAGGTTCAGTTCCTGGGTGGGGGAACTATCTCTTGGAGAAGGGAATGGCAACCCACTCCAATACTCCGCCTAGAAAATCCATGGACAGAAGAGCCTGGTGGGCTACAGTCCATGGGGTTGCAAAGAGTTGGTCATGACAGAGCATCTGAGCAGAGAGAGTGTAATTTTAAATAGACAACACTTTGATTTCTTTCTTTAGTTAAGGAAGGAAAAGGAAAAAAGTGACAGAGAGCCAATGTGAAAAAAGTGACAGAGAGCCAATGTGATTCTGTTAAAGGTAGAAGTGGAACAGGCCTTGTGCTTATATTAATTCTGCTCATTTTATGACAATTATCTTAGAACTTTTTTGATTTAAAAATTAAATATTTTAAAAAAGGAAACAGCAGAATCAGCACTGATAGAATTTAATATAAGGACTTCCTGTTCAGAGTAAATTTTAAAGTATTTTCGATATTTAGGTTATTCTAATCCCAAGTAAATTTTAAAGTATTTTGATAGTTAACTAAATTATTTAAGATCAAACACTGGTAAAAAAATTTTTTTTTCATATTTTGATGAACAAGCTCTAACCTGACCGTCTGTTGTTTGGGAGATGTTCTATTTTGTGTGGCAAGGCAAAAAGGTTTACTTCTGTAAAGGCGTTATCTCCACCTTGTGGTCTCTTTGGGTTTTGACTCTGAAAACTTGAGATGGTTTCAAAAGTCTGTGCTTCCAAAGTGTAAGTGGGGTGTCTGACCCAACATTTCTTAGTTAGCTGGTGACAGAGCCAAGACTGTAGCCTGTTTTTTCTTGGTCTCCAAGCTATACTCTTGGCTTTCATAAATCAGATCACAGTTATAATGCTAATAAAATTGAGATTAGGATTAGCGGAAAACTGTAGGCTAAAGCTTCCAGTTTCTAAAGTCTTCTTCCTCTTTTAGAGGAACTAAAAAGTAGAATATGTATGAGATTGTGTCAAGGTCAAATATTAAAAACCCATCACTTCATCACAGCTAACTTATAGTAGGGTTTAGGCATTGGTTAGGAGATAGGACAGGGTTTCCCAGGTGGCTCAGTGGTAAAGAATCCACCTGCCAATGCAGGCGATGTGAGTTCAGTCCCTGGGTTGGGAAGATCCCCAGGAGAAGTAAATGACAACCCACTCAAAAAATCTGGAAAATCTCATGGGCAGAGGAGCCTGGTGGGCAAGGTCCATTGGGTTGCAAAGAGGTGGACATGACTGAGTGACTGAGCATGCATACGCATAGGAGATAGGACAGAAGATCTATAAAAGTGACTGCTAGTATTTGATCATTTGGAAAGTCCCTGTTTCTTGGTCATAGTTACCATTTCCCATCATCATATCTTAAAGTTGTCATCAAGGCAGGAGACTGCCTATGGGTTGGCATGAAGAAATCGATGTAACAAAGTATAGAAATCTGGACATGAGATTTAAGTAGGAAGCTATATTTTTACCTGAGCTACACAGGATATGGATGGAAGGAAGCTGGGAAAAGCCCTTTGTTTAGCACTGAACCATCTACCTTGTAAGTAAGTGAACAGTATTTTTTAAATGAATGTTTTTTTTTACATTTATGCACCAGGAGCATAAAAGCTTCATTCATTCTTTCATCCAATAAACATTGATTATACACCGAACAAGTGCCAGATATTGACTTAGGGATGCAAAGATGAGTAAGAGCACTGTCCTTCTTCCTTCCCTGGAGCTGCTGGCAGGAGACTTCTTTACGTATGATAAATAAGTGAGCACTGTGCAACTTATCATTGACACAATAGAGGAAGGAACTGCAGTGAGAAAGCGGATATAAACTTTTATAATTTTGTCCATCTGTGAGTTACTGGTTTGCTGTGAATTTATTATATCTATGTATATATACTTATCTTTGTGTATGTATACACACACACACACACACACACACACATACCTATATTTTAGGGCTTCCCTGATAGGCCAGCTGGTGAAGAATCAGCCTGCAATGCAGGAGACCCCAGTTTGATTCCTGGGTTGGGAAGATCTGCTGGAGAACGGATAGGCTACCCACTCCAGTATTCTTGGGTTTCCTTTGTGGCTCAGCTGGTAAAGAATCCGCCTGTAATGCAGGAGACCTGGATTTGATCCCTGGGTTGGGAAGATCCCCTGGAGAAAGGAATAGTTACCCACTCTAGTATTCTGGCCTGGAGAACTCCATTGACTGTATAGTCCATGGGGTTGCAAAGAGTCGGACACGACTGAGCGACTTTCACTGTAATACATATCTTTAGCCTTTTAGCTTTTTTTAGATGAGTTAATTTGTCTTTGTCTTTGCAAAATCCCAGAGGAAAAAACCCTTCTGTACATAATGACTTTCATTTTCTTTTGTTTTTATACCACTTTTAGTTCAGTTCAGTTGCTCAGTCATGTCCAACTCTTTGCAACCCCATGGACTGCAGCACGCCAGGCCTCCCTGTCCATCCCAACTCCTGGAGTTTATTCAAACTCATGTCCATTGAGTCAGTGATGCCATCCAACCATCTCATCCTCTGTCACCCTCTTCTCCTCCTGCCTTCAATTTTTCCCAGCATCAGGATCTTTTCAAATGAGTCAGCTCTTCGCATCAGGTGGTCAAAGTACTGGAGTTTCAGCTTCAACATCAGTCCTTCCAATGAATATTCAGAGTTGATTTCCTTTAAGATTGACTGGTTTGATCTCCTTGCAGTCCAAGGGACTTTCAAGAGTCTTTCTCCAACACCACAGTTTGAAAGCATCAATTTTTTGGTGCTTAGCCTTCTTTACAGCCCAACTCTCACATCCACACAGGGAAAAGGCTAACAGAGTTTTGCCAAGAGAATGCACTGGTCATAGGAAACACCCTTCTCCAAGAAGCTATCAAGTTAGCCTGACACAATTTTATGGATGCTGGAGAATACATAAGAGCTGTGTCAGAGGTGAAAGACTTTACTCAGAGCATGAGCAGGAGCCAGTGCACAGCATTTCCACTGACTCCCCGGCCTACCCCCACTTCTCAGCTGATGAAAGAGAAGTAGGTGATACCAGCAAAGGAAGGGGAAGAGGAATCCTAGGCTTGAGAAACCTGGTGTTTTTATAATGAGCAATAAGCCCTTTTCTTAGGATGGAAACACTATCCCCCTCCTCCAAGGCTATTTGCTATACCAACATTCTTGAGAAAACAGCCTCAACAAAGGTGGTCAGTGCCTCTTTTCACAAGATGTGCAGAAACATAAGAGAGCCATAGAGAACTTTGTCTATTTCTTTCCTTTTGAGGAGGAGAAGGCAACCGAGCCCCAGAGAGCCGAAGTGCTCAGTGATAGATTCCATCAGTGGCCACGTGGGGCTCATCCAAGAACCACATTCTTTCCACATGCCCGTTTCCCTCACGCTTTCACAGGCACCTTTCTTCCTCTCTGCATTGATTTCCTAGAGTTGAGTAAGACATCAGAGATGAAATCATTGAAGGATTTGCTGCATGAGTGTGTAGCAACTATTGAGGGCAGACCAAGAGAGAACCTGAAATGGAGGCATTGACAGATCCATCACCAAGCAAGCTCTCCCTCCATCCTATTTGGCTTGCAACTAGAATAAGGACACCAGGCTTTTATTTCAATTGAATTGGTAATGAAATCTTTGACTTTGGAAGCAAAAGGATAGTATCTGAAGTTCCTTACTGCTGTCTGTTCCTGATGGTCAGCTCCTTAAGGGGTAAATAACTGTGTGTTAATGAAATAGAACACTAACAGTTTTGTAGTCAATTTGCTGTAGACATTTTTAGTATATTTTAATAGAAAAAGTAAAAAAAAATCAATACAGATCTATATAATCCACCTAAAATCTTTTCTCAAACAAAGTGAACAATAAATTTAGCAAATTATTGAAGAATGGGCCTCACGACCAAGTACTGGAGAATATCATTAGCGAGGAAAAATGATTGTAAAAATGATGAAGTTCTGAATATAATTTTTGCCTTCAAGAGGCTAAAAATTTGCTAGCTCTGACACTTTAATGGCAATTAAAGAAATTGGAATGGGGAAATTTTAAAATAATTTGTACTCCTTGTAAAGAACATGAAGAATTTAGAAATCCAAATTGATTACCATTTACTTCTGGGCACTAGTTAAAGAAAACCTTCACAGAAATACGCAATTGATAACCATTGTCACCAGTTAATACATTTTAAAAATTATTTTGCGTTGTTTAGATACACTGGCCTGCCTTGGGGCTTGAGGCAGTCACTAGACTTTGACATTTATAAAGGACATATTTTGAAAATTTCACAAATCCTTGAATGTGTAAATACCGCTCACTGTAGCACAAAGGGTTGCAAAGAGTCAGACACGACTGAAGCGACATAGCACTCCACATACTCACTATAGCACAAAAATGTTTCTAAACTGGGAGTTATTTTTCTTATAGATCCAACTTATTTACCACTCCCCAAGTGTTAATACCTCTGCAATTGTGAAATGAGAACTACCAGCTCACCTTCAGATGAGCAGACACTCTAAAATCAGTCCCATCCAAGTCATAGCACGTGGTACTGTTTAGTCCCTAAATCGTGTCTGACTCTTCTGTGACCCCATGGATGGTAACAGCCCACAGGAGTCCTCTGTCCATGGGACTAGCCTAGCAAGAATACAGCAGTGGGTTGTCATTTCCTATTCGAGGGGTTCTTCTCGACCCAGGGGTTGAGCCTGTGTCTCCTGTGTCTCCTGCACTGGCAGGCGGATTCTTTACCACTGAGCTACCAGGGAAGCCCAAGTCATAGCATGGCAGCAAGCAGCTCAAAACCATCTCTCACAAGCTATCATATCACCCTGTCTTATAGGTCTTTGAGGTCACTCACAACCAATCAAACCATGACTCACATCTGTGAATGCCAAAGGGACAACTGTATAATAAAAGAGTGTATGCAAACATTTAAATAATTAATGTAACCTCCTCTCCCCTCAAGGACAAGAACATTCCTGTGGAAGAAGAAATTGAACCAGCCCCAGTGAGGAGGATTCTGAGACTCAATGCTCGAGAATGGCCCTACATGCTGGTAGGCTCTGTGGGTGCAGCTGTCAATGGGACGGTCACACCCATGTATGCCTTTTTATTCAGCCAGATTCTTGGGGTAAGCAAGCAGCTGGACCAGCTTTATTCTCCTCCTACCTTTTGTTTGTCTGGATATTGTCACTTTTGATAACTTGGTTGTAATGTATTTAACTTTTTTTTAAGTTTTTTGTTGTTGTTGTTCTTTTAGTTCTTTTTCCCCTCCTCTCATCTCTAAAGAATTAAAAATGTCTCAAGTCTCCATCAAACAGGAGGTGAGAAGACAAAGCTGAGACTCTCATTTGGACTGGCAGCACACTCTGACAGTCATTGTGTCTGTTAAAAAAAAGAAAGAAAGAAAAAGACTATGGCTGCAAACTTAGTGTCAAAAGAGGGCAGTTCACCCATATGCAAACCAAATAAGAATGCAAAGCAAGTTCTTTGAATGATATAAAAGGATTTGGGGGCCATTTCGATCTTGCTGATCAGCTGAGGTACAAAGTTTGATTTGTAATAGCAAGTATTCATGCATGTTGTATAATACTCTGCTCTTCTGCTCATTGCACCATTGAAATGGGCAGTTGGGGGAGAAAACAGGAAAAGGAAGAGATAAGTAAAATAAGGCATGTACAAAGAATACACTTACTTCAGTTTTTCATCTCCTAGGAGTTTTGATATTCTCCATCTGATATTATTGCTATAAAAATAATAATATTGATGATAATAATAAGTACAAACATTAATTAGGCACTATCTAAGAACTTTATAGGAGAAGGCAATGGCACCCCACTCCAGTACTCTTGCCTGGAAAATCCCATGGATGGAGGAGCCTGGAAGGCTGCAGTCCATGGGGTCGCTAAGGGTCAGACACGACTGAGTGACTTCCCTTTCACTTTTCACTTTCATGCGTTGGAGAAGGAAATGGCAACCCACTCCAGAATTCTTGCCTGGAGAATCCCAGGGACAGAGGAGCCTGGTGGGCTGCCGTCTATGGGGTTGCACAGAGTCGGACACAACTGAAGTGACTTAGCAGCAGCAAGAACTTTATATATAATAGTTCACTAAACTTTCCTAATAACCAGCTGTGGTAGGTATTCTTATTGTTCCTATTTGACAAAGGAGCAAACTAAAGAACTTAGAGGAGTAAGTGATGGATCTGGGATTCAAATCCAGGCAATGTGACTGCAGAGCTGAGTCCAATAAAATCTTATCATTGCGAAGTCAGTTCTCGAAATGTTGACATATTTTCTCAGTTGAAATTCACACACACATACACGAATCCTATGAGATCAACAAGGAGGAAAACCTAGAATCTTGGAGAACTTATGAACTTGTTTAAGGTGACACAGGGTCACAGAAGGTGGTGGGACCAGCCCTATACCCTGCTTTTCTGAAGCCTAACCTAAAGGATGTGTAAGAGTCCCAAGTTTCAGTTTTCCCCTCTATTTTCCTTTGACTTTTATGGTCTCTCTGGCAGAGATCCTGACCAGAAAATTGTCCCAGCAGTCACGAGTTATACAGAAAGACCAATAGAGTTCAAACTATAACACCTGCCCTCCAACAGCACCCACTTGGTTACTGATGGTGAGAATATTCTCTGTGACTCTTCTGGTCACAACCAGAAAATCCTAGCCTAAGCAATTGGGGTTTTCACCTAAGGACCAAAGGATCAGAGTAGCAGGATGAAATCCCAAATCTGTTCATCTTTGATGTTCCCACAGGGTTAAGTTTGCTAAGAGAATAAAGCTTTATTATTTTTCTTCTTTGATAAACACGGTTGTTTTTGTCTCTTAGCATAATTATCACAGATTCATCAGTGGGTTCATGATGGTTTCATCTCATAGGGTATAATCATGAGTCAGATAATAGTCTGGTTTTAATTGTGCTATTGTCATTCTGACATATCTAAAGGGCACGATATTCACATTTGGTATTGAGACCATAGTTTGTAACAAGGACACAGCAAAAAAAAAGTGGGCATTAGGAGCCTGGTTGCTAATCTAGTGAAGCCTCAATGTACACGTAAGGCTTACTTTCTCTGGTTCACTTTCACTGGCTCTGTTTGACTTGGAACAGTAGCTTGGATGTAGCATGCAAGGGATTCCCAGATGGCACTAATGGTAAAGAATCTCCCTGCCAATGTAGGAGATGTAAGAGATGTGGGTTTGATCCCTGGGTTGGGAAGAACCCCTGGAGGAGGGCATGGCAACCCACTCCAGTATTCTTGCCAAGAGAATCCTATGGACAGAGGAGCCTGGCAGGCTCCATAGGGTCACAAAGGGTCAGACACAACTGAAGCGACTTAGCACGCAGCACACACCCATGCTGAGGAAAAGCATGAATGTTGGAATCAGCCAGCCTTGGATTTGCTGCCTTCTCTGCTCTGCACTGTTTGTGTGTGTTTAGGCAAGTGGCTTCTTCTTGATGAGTCTTAGTTTCTTTATCTGTAATATGGGACAAGAAAATCTACCTTACTGGGTTGTTTTAAGAATCCCAATTTTAAGGAAATCCTCATTTAAATTAAAGTAGATTAAGTAATACATCTGTATCTAGTAAATAGCAAGAATCTAATGAAATTTCATTTTCTCCCTAAACTCACCTTTACAAGATGGTATAGATGTGTGCGCAAACTATAGCTGGTCTAAGAACAGAGAAACCTATGGATGGGCAGCCCTTTGGGGTGCATTTCAGTAAGAATGTACAAAGGACTCATGCAGTAGAGTTTAGGGGTAAATATTACAGATAGATGATGCCCAATCTTGAATTTAGTGTTAGCCAAATATTCTTTTTTTTTTTTTTTTAATACTGAGAAGATGGATATTACCCAGAACCAACAGAGTTGTGCCCAGAAAAAAAAAAAAAAAAACCATTGCACTGGAATCTGGAAAACAGGCATTTCCTTCAGAGTGCCTTGAAGAATTATGGATGGACGTTCGTAACATTGTATAGGAGGTGGTGATCAAGACTATCCCCAAGATAAGGAAATGCAAAAAGACAAAATGGTTATCTGAGGAGACCTTACAAATAGCTGAGAAAAGAAGAGAAGTGAAAAGCAAAGGAGAAAAAGAAAGATATACCCATCTGAATGCAGAGTTCCAAAGAATAGTAAGGAGAGATAAGAAAGTCTTCCTCAGTGATCAATGCAAAGAAATAGAGGAAAACAATAGTTTGGGAAAGACTAGAGATCTCTTCAAGAAAATTAGAGATACCAAGGGACTATTTCATGTAAAGATGGGCAAAATAAAGGACAGAAATGGTATGGACCTAACAGAAGCAGAAGAGATTAAGTAGAGATGGCAAGAATACACAGAAGAGCTATACAAAAAAGAGCTTCATGACCAAGATAACCACGATGGTGTGATTACTCACCAAGAGTCAGACATACTAGAATGCGAAGTCAAGTGGGTCTTAGGAATCATCACTACGAACAAAGCTAGTGGAGGTGATGAAATTCTAGTTGAGCTATTTCAAATCATAAAAGATGATGCTGTGAAAGTGCTGTGCTCAATATGCCAGCAAATTTGGAAAACTCAGTGGCAACTGGACTGGAAAAGGTCAGTTTTCATTGCAATACCAAAGAAAGGCAATGCCAAAGAATGTTCAAACTATCACATAATGGCACTCATCTCACACGCTAGCAAAGTAATGCTCAAAATTCTCCAAGCCAGGCTACAACAGTATGTGGACCGTGAACTTCCAGATGGTCAAGCTGGATTTAGAAAAGGTAGAGAAACCAGACATCAAATTGCCAACATCTGTTGGATCATTGGAAAAGCAAGAGAGTTCCAGAAAAACATCTATTTCTGCTTTGTTGACTATGCCAAAGCCTTTGACTGTGTGGATCACAACAAATTGTGGGAAATTCTTCAAGAAATGGGAATACCAGACCACCTGACCTGCCTCCTGAGAAATCTGTATGCAGGTCAAGAAGCAACAGTTAGAACCAGATATGGAACAACGGACTGGTTCCAAATTGGGAAAGGAGTACGTCAAGGCTGTGTGTTGTCACCCTGCTTACTTAACTTAACGTGCAGAGTACATCATGTGAAATGCTGGACTGGAAGAAGCACAAGCTGGAATCAAGATTGCAAGAAGTATCAATAACCTCGGATATGCAGATGACACCACCCTTATGGCAAAAGCGAAGAAGAACTAAAGAGCCTCTTGATGAAAGTGAAAGAGGAGAGTGAAAAGCTGGCTTAAAACTCAACATTCAAAAATCTAAAAGCATGGCATCCGGTCCCATCACTTCATGGCAAACAGATGGGGAAACAATGGAAACAGTGAGAAACTATTTTTGGAGGCTCCAAAATCACTGCAGATGGTGACTGCAGCCATGAAATTAAAAAACACTTGTTCCTTGGAAGTAAAGTTATGACCAACCTAGATAGCATATTAAAAAGCAGAGACATTACTTTGCCAACAAAGGTTCATCTAGTCAAAGCTATGGTTTTTCCAGTGGTTATGTATGGATGTGAGAGTTGGACTATAAAGAAGCCTGAGCACTGAAGAATTGATGCTTTTGAACTATGATGCTGGAGAAGACTCTTGAGTGTCTCTTGGACTGCAAGGAGATCCAGCCAGTCCATCCTAAAGGAGATCAGTCCTAAATATTCATTGGAAGGACTGATGCCGAAGCTAAAATTCCAATACTTTGGCCACCTGATGCAAACAGCTGACTCATTTGAAAATTCCCTGATGCTGGGAAAGATTGAAGGTGGGAGGAGAAGGGGACGACAGAGGATGAGATGGTTGGATGGCATCACCAACTCAATTGACATGAGTTTGAACGAGCTCCGGGAGTTGGTGATGTACAGGGAAGCCTGGCATGCTGCAGTCCATGCGGTTGCAAAGAGTCAAACACGACTGAGCAACAGAACAGAACAGAACAGAGCAATAACCATCAGCTAAACAAACCTGGACAGAGGACTTGAGCTTGTGGGCTTTAGTTTCCCATCTGTAAAATAAAAGTTAAACTGGTTAATCTGTAGTGCTATAGTCCATGATTATAATAGAGAACCATAGGGAGGAATGAGAATTATGGCATCACAGTTTGGGGTTTGGGGGGATTTGTATAGTGTTTTCTAAAACCAAACTGAAATATAAGTTCTTTTATTTATAAACTGTAAAATAAACTTACAAGAGTTATTCCATGCTGGGATGAATGACTGTGGCATCTTCTGAACCCACTTCATTCATTAAGAATAAATGTATCTTTTATTACTAAGAGCTATAAAGGCCCCAGAAACTCTGTCCTGGAAACAATACATCTCATTAATTTAGAACACCTCCTCCCAAATTGAAATTTGTGATGATTTCAATGGGTTACTTCTGCTTTACAAAAAAGGGCTTGTTAATGGAGAAGTAAACATTGCTTTCAGGAGATTTATTTGGCATACAGCAGTCACTCCAATATTTATTGAATAAATGGTTTCCTTTGAGCAACTGCTTGCTGGCATTGTTCTAGTTATTCAAATTAATGCAGAGCAATCAATAAAGATTTATTGTGCAGTTCTCTAATGAATAGTCTTTCTGAACTCTCACAGCTCCCTCACATAGTCTGAATTAGGAAGGTTTTGTTGTACCTAAAACCTACTGTAAGGCGATGTTATTAAGAGTATGCAGCTGTTCTTCACATTTTCTTATTGCAACAGCTTGGGCTGTTGTCAGTTACTTGAACATGTGCCTCTAAGTTCAGAATATACTTATGAATATAGTTTGCCACTTATTATAGACTGGAAAAAACCCACTCATAATTTCCATAGTTTTTTTTGAGGGGGATGTTTTCAACTTCGGATGATTTAGAGGCAGCAATTTCAGCCTCTGATGTATGAAAGCTTTTCTGTCCTAGGCCAATCCCAGTCAATGCCTTGATAGCTAGTTGCTTTGGTGTGGTGTATGCCAATTGCTTTTTTAATGATGCCATTATTTGTACATATATAAATACTATAAAACTAATACTAGGTGAGAATAATATTCTTAGATTCTCAAATAACTTCCCCACTTCTTTCCTTTCTTCTTTTCTTTTTCCCTTACCTTATTATGTAAAGAATTTGAAGCATTCATCATATTTTTCATCTGTATCAAAGAAAAGTCAATAAAATTGCCTACAGCAGGCAAAGAAGCAAGGTAAAAATTCTTCAAATCACAACTATTGGTTTCCATTCACCAGCCTTCCTTCTCCACAGATAAAGTACACATATTCATAGTTAACTTTGGTTTAATACTAGTATGTTTATAGTGAAGTTGTTTTTAACCCAATGCCTAAGAGAAATTTCTTTTAAACATATTTGAATTTATTTCTTTTGCTGTTGTTTGTAATAATAAAGTGACCTCCTTGCTTACTGTCTTGCAAAGACTTTTTCGATTCCTGATAAAGAAGAACAAAGATCACAGATCCATGGTGTGTGCCTGCTCTTTGTAGCAATAGGCTGTCTCTCTCTTTGCACTCAGTTTTTGCAGGTAAGGAATTTTGTTTTTCAGTAAGCAATTTAGCTATTTTCTGCCATTTCAAGTTAAAATATCACTAAAGATTCCTTTATGTTTTAGGGATACGCTTTTGCCAAATCCGGGGAACTTCTGACAAAAAGGCTACGTAAATTGGGTTTCAGAGCAATGTTAGGGCAAGACATCGGCTGGTTCGATGACCTCAGAAATAGCCCCGGAGCCCTGACAACAAGGCTTGCTACAGATGCTTCCCAAGTTCAAGGGGTAAGCCATGGGGGAGACCAGGGATGTAGCAACTGGAGTAGACTTTCTTTCCTTTGCGTATTCTGATAATTACATACGTTGTTGTTGCTGTTCAGTCACTCAGTCATGTCTGAACTCTGCGACCCCATGGACATCAGCACACCAGGCTTCCCTTTCCTTCATCATCTCCCAGAGCTTGCTCAAACTCATGTCTATTGAGTTGGTAATGCCATTCAACCAACTCGTCCTCTGTGGTCCCCTTCTCCTCCCACCTTCAATCTTTCCCAGCATCAGGGTCTTTTCTAATGAGTCAGCTGTTTGCATCAGATGGCCGAAGCACTGGAGTTTCAGCTTCAGCATCAGTCCTTCCAGTGAATATTCAGGACTGATTCCCCTTAGGATTGACTGGTTTGATCTCCTTGCAGTCCAAGGGACTCTGAAGAGTCTTCTCCAACACCACAGCTCAAAAGCATCAATTCTTCAGTGCTCAGCCTTCTATATGGTCCAACTCTCACATCCATATATGACTACTGGAAAAACCATAGCTCTGACTATATGAACCTTTGCTGGCAAAGTAATGTCTCTGTTTTTTTAATACACTGTCAAGATTTGTCATAGCTTTTCTTCCAAGGAGCAAGCATCTTTTAATTTCATGGCTGTAGTCACCATCTACAGTGATTTTGGAGCCCAAGAAAATAAAGTCTGTCACTGTTTCCAACATTTCCCTATCTATTTGCCAAGAAATGATGGGACTGGATGCCATGATTTTAGTTTTTTGAATGTTGAGTTTTAAGCCAGCTTTTCCCCTCCTCTTTCACTTTCATCAAGAGGTTCTTTTAGAATTACGTAGGTATTTCCTATGAAATGGGAACTCGTGGGACTAGGGTACCCCAGAGCCACATTTTCTCTCGTTTCCAAAGCTGACAAACAGCAGTGAGAACAAACCATCTCCTCAGCAGTGCCGAGAATCAGTGTTACAGCATGAATCAAAATCTGTCAGGGTTTCGGATTTCCTGCAAGTTTAGTAATTGAGAACTTTTCCAGGTCTCCTTTCTCAGATTATTTTTAGGCCCAGAGGCTCCGATTCCATGGGACTTAATAGCGCCCCCAAGAGGGCGTATGGATAAAAGCCTCTTCCACACGTACTCGGGGTTATAAATTAGTTTTAGGAAAAGAAAAGTTGTTCTGAGCAGCCCAGGAAATCAAGGGAAAGATGGAAATGATCGCTGTCTATAATCTTGACACATTCCAAAGCCTGTGTATCTGAATAATGGAGACTAAGCTGTGGTTTCTTGTTGCCTTGTTCAGGAGACTTACCCACATGTAAAGGTGAGTCTATACCTTTATAAAATCAAGCATTTGGATTAAAGTGATGAGAGCTTGCCTCCCAACACCTCTACTCGCTTTCCATTATAAAAAGGCAAAGAGGGAAAAAGTCATGGTTTGTCTGTGAGGCTCTTCCTGGAAGAAAAAACTTGCTGGATTGCCGATGCCTTACTATATGTATATCTCAACTCCTACCAGTTCAACCAACAATATGGACAATGACATGGAGATTTTCAAAGGAGCATAGAATCCTTTTACTGAGAGGAAAGTCCCTGTAAATTTTTTCATGTTGATCATTCTAGGCTTTTTCTCTGGGGCTTCCCTAGTGGCTCAGACGATAAAGAATCTGCCTGGAATGCAGGAGACCCAGGTTTGGTTCCTGGGTCAGAAAGATTCCCTGGAGAAGGGAATGGCTACCCACTGCAGTATCCTTGCTTGGAAAATTCCACGGACAGAGGAGACTGACAGGCTACAGGCCATGGGATTGCAAACAGTTGGACATGACTGAGTGACTAACACGTGTTTACATAGGTTTTTTCTGTGGAAATGTGTTTCTCACAGTCTTTGGGTTACACTCTGCATATTATTTTGTAATCTTTCTTTTTTTCTGTCAAGCAACCTGATGTGAGCATATTTTTGCCCTTATATATTCTTCTATGATAAATTTTTAATAACTACATAATTCATTATTTTTATATATCACAATTTCTTAAAGAATTTCCCATTTAGGTCTCCTCCTTGTAAGTAATGTATATCATTTTACATCAGGCTTGGCATATTCTTGATTATTTTTTTAGTTCTTAAAATATAATCATTGGATCAAAATGTATCATCATTTTGAAAGGTTTTAATATGCATTATCTTGCTGCTTAAAGAGTTTATACCAATTTTACTCTTATCATCTGACTTTTCTGGTATCTAGTTCACCTTATTCTTGACCTTAGACTAAATAAATAAGCCATAAGCTCATTTCTACTATTTTTACAACCTTCCATCTTCAAGGAGTTTTATAGGTTATTCATTATCACTAGAATTAATCTCTCACTGACTGCTCTAGCTCTGATACCCATGAAATGAGATTAGTCAATAGATGAGCTCCCAAGAAGCTGTGAATAAGAGGTAATACTTTTATTAATCCAGCGTTCAAATGCTCTACGGGGGTCTCATTATGTAGAAGATTCTCCCTTTTTTAAACATAGAACTACTACTCTATGATCAGTGATTTCGTTCCTAAGTATATATACCCGAAAGAATTGAAAGCAGGGACACAAACAAATCCTTGTGCACCCATGTTTATGTCACCATTATTCATTATGGTCAAAAGCTGAAAGCTACTCAAGTGTTTATCAACAGCAATGAATAAACAAAATATGGTATATACTCACTAAGGAATATTGTTCAGCTTTAAAATAAATAAAATTCTGATACCTGCTCTAACATGGATGAACCTTGAAAATATTACGCTTAGTAAAATCAGCTAGGCATAGAGGGATAAATGTTGTATGGTTTCACTTGTATGTGGTGCCTAGAACTGACAAAGTCACAGAGACAGAAAATAGAATAGAGGTTAACAGGAGCTGGAGAGAGGGAGGAAGGGGTGTTAATATTGATTGGGTATTGAGTTTTTGTTAGGGATGATGAAAAAACTTTGGGAATAGATATGGTGATGGTTACATGACATTGTGAAGGTATTTAATACCACTGGTTTATACTTTTAGGAATGGCTAAAATGATAAACATTATGTTTTATATATATTATATATTACAATTTTATCATAATAATTTAAACAATCTATCTTTTTGTTAGAAAACAACCTTCTCATAATATTTAGTCAGACACTGCATATCTGAGATTGTTTGATTGCTTTTGGTTTGCAGGCTACTGGCTCTCAGATCGGGATGATGGTCAATGCCTTCACTAACATTGCTGTGGCTATGATCATTGCCTTCTTGTTTAGCTGGAAGCTAAGCCTGGTTATAGTGTGCTTCTTCCCTTTCTTGGCTTTATCGGGAGCCATACAGACCAGAATGTTGATGGGATTTGCCACTCATGACAAGGAGTCTCTGGAAGTAGCGGGACAGGTAATCTCCCACATTCACTGTTCAAGCTGCTTATGGCTGAGTGGCTGTCAAACTGCTAAGAAGGAGTAGTGCAAATAGGCCTAAGGAAGCTGTTAGCCTGCAATCACTCATGGTTAGAAACTTCCCATTAGCCTTTTCCATATATGCCTCTGATGCTATGAGATTGAGCAGATGTGGAGAAATAGTGGGGCAAACACAGAGGTTACATGTTCAGTTTACTCCCAGACAGTTATCTTTTCCCACATCCCAATTTGGCATCCTCCTTTGCAGGAGTGGATAGTTACCTTTATTGTCTGTTCTTCTTTTTCTTTTAGCTTAATGGTTTCTCCAGGTCATACTACCAACATAGAAAGGAATTACCATCTTTTTGGCACACACTTTTAACTTTCACACTTCAGTGTCTGCTAGACTTGTGGCAAGTATCTTTCCCAAAGAGAACCATGAGATACATACAGCTTAGATCCTGAATACACTTAGGCTGCAGCTATGCACTTTTAAGACTGTACTAATTAAATCTGGTTATCAGAGATAAGTGAAGAGATGATGGCATAGACATTTATCAGGGACAAGAAATCATCCACACACACATATATACACCCTCCCCTTTTAATAAATTTACTATCAACTAAGGTTTGTCTCTTTGAAGAGGAAAAGTTAACATAGCCCAAGTAGGCAGAAGCCAGAAGAATTTTGTATGCCAATGGTAGAAAATAGCCCACTTTTCTACCTTTTTTAGGATAGGACCCTAATTCAGAAATAGTAATTATTTACCCTAGAGTAGGGATTGAAACAAATACAAATTCATAGTATAGACTAAAAACTAAGCTTTATACTTAATTTTTCTTATGTAATATGTTGTCAGAATAATTTTTAAGAAATAGAATCTAATATTTTAAATTTATATTATGGAAACAATCTTCTGTTTCAGACACACCTAAAGAAACCATTTTGGACATTTCAAATGAATTCATAAAGAGAGCCTTCTGTACCATTTTTCTCCCTCTCCTCTCTTCCTCAACAATTAGAGGCAATGAAGCCATGTTCAGTTCAGTTCAGTTCAGTCACTCAGTCATGTCTGACTCTTTGCGACCCCATGAACCACAGGACGCCGGGCCTCCCTGTCCATCACCAATTCTCGGAGTCCACCCAAACCCATGTCCATTGAGTCGGTGATGCCATCCAACTATCTCATCGTCTGTTGTCCCCTTCTCCTCCTGCCCTCAATCTTTCCCAGCGTCAGGGTCTTTTCAGATGAGTCAGCACTTCGCATCAGGTGGCCAAAGTATTGGAGTTTCAGCTTCAACATCAGTCCTTCCAATGAACACCCAAGACTGATCTGCTTTAGGATGGACTGGTTGGATCTCTTTGCAGTCCAAGGGACTCTCAAGAGTCTTCTCCAACACCACAGTTCAAAAGCATCAATTCTTCGATGCTCAGCTTTCTTTATAGTCCAACTCTCACATTCATACATGACTACTGGAAAAGCCATAGCCTTAACTAGACAGACCCTTGTTAATAGTGAGTAGAACTTGAACTGATAGGATGTCTCAGGGACTAGTCAAGTTGATTTCCAGCAACTTCTTTTTGTTCCCAGAAGATGTGATGTGTATCGCCTTCTGCCATTTGCACTGGATCTAATCCATGTAACCACTGAAGATGTCGTGAAAGTAGTTACCTCTGCTCTTTTATTTCTAAAGCTCTTTTTCCTTCTTCAGATTACAAATGAAGCCCTCAGTAATATCCGTACTGTGGCTGGGATTGGAAAGGAGAGGCAGTTTATAGAAGCATTTGAGGCAGAACTGGAGAAGCCGTACAAGACAGCCCTCCGAAAAGCGAATATTTATGGACTCTGCTTTGGTTTTTCCCAGTGCATCGTGTTTGTTGCTAATTCTGCTTCCTACAGATATGGAGGTTACTTAATTCCCAATGAAGGGCTCCATTTCAGCTATGTGTTCAGGTGAGGAATGTCTGGCTAAAATCATAAAAGATCAACATTCGAGGGAGGAATAGTCTGGTCCGATTTGTTAGTGGCTGCCATTTAAACCATCCCAAACTCGGTGTCTTAAACAGCTGAGATTTATTATTTCTTAAAGATTCTGTGGGTTTTCAGGGTGGTAGATAGTTCTGGACTGATTCAGTTAGGCTTCTGAGTGGCCTTGTCTCCATGTGGGCTGTTAGCAGCCTGTGTTCTTCGCTTTGTGCTCTTGGAAGGCAAAGGATTGCCAGCCCCAATATGCACGTGCTTGCCACGTCTTTGCGTGCATCACATTTTATAATATCTCTTTAGCCAAAGAAAGTTCTATATGACAAAGCCCAGATTCAAAGGAAAGAGGAATGTAACCCATCTTTTGATGAGAGGGTCTGATAAATGTTTCTCCTTCCTGCCCACACTGCTGTCACACAGCGCTGACACTGGGTGAATGTCCCACAGTTCAGTTCATACTGACACTGTTTACCTGGAGGGAGCACTGGATCCTCTCACAGGTTAAGGACTCGGTCCTATAGGATCGCCTCTCCCTCAATCCTCCCTACCAAGGCAAGTCTAGGTCATCCCCTGTGCTTCTCACCAACCAGCTAGAGACCCAAGGTTCCCATGACATCCTCTTCAGCTTTGATTTATATGCTAGAGTGTTTCATAGAACTCAGAGGAACATTTTACTTCCAGATTACCAGTTCACTGGGCTTCCCAGGCGGCGTAGTTATAAAGAATCTGCCTGCCGATGCAGGAAGATGCAAGAGATGTGGGTTCAATACCCAGGTGGGAAGATCCCCTGGAGTAGGAAATGGCCGCAACTCCAGTACTTTTGCCTGGAAAACTCCATGGACAGAGGAGCCTGGCAGGCTGCAGTTCACAGGGCCACAAAGAGTCCTACATGACTGAGCACACACAGTAGAGCTCAGAAACAGCCAGCTGGAAGAGACCCAGCAGGTGTGCTGTGTGGGAAGGGCTTGGAGCTTTCATACTCTCTCCAGGAATGCCACTCTCCCCAAACCTCCACATCTTCTCCAAACCAGAGGCTCTATGAACTCTGTCTTTGGGGTTTTTTATGGAGGCTCCATCTTGTTAGAACTGATTAATTAAATCGTTGACCATCAATCAAAGTCAATATCCAGCCTCTTCCCTTCCCTGAGGTCTGAGAAGGGACTGAAGTTCCATCTCTCTAATCACATGGTTGACTCTCCTGGCAACCAGGCCCCATCCTTAGGTTGTGTGTATGTGCTGAGTCGCTCAGTCGTGTCTGACTCTTTGGGACACTGTGGGCTGTATCCTGTCACATGCCTCTGTCCATGGAATTTTCCTGGAAAGAATACTGGAATGTATTGCCATTTCCTACTCCAGGGGATTTTCCCAACCCAGAGATCGAACCTAAATCTCTTGCTCATGTCTTTTGCATCTCCTGCATTGGCAGGTGGATTCTTTTCCCCTGTGCCACCTGGGAAGCTCATCCTTAGGTTATCCAGAGTTTTTAGAAAAGACAGTTCCTTAACATAACAAAAGACACACTGATCCCTCAAAATTTGGGAAATTCCACAGGTTTAGGAGCTCCAAGCCAGAAACTGACAGAAGACCAAATATATATTTCTTACTAGAAGTCCCAATATCAGAGGAGTAAAAAGTCATATTGCAAAGGGATGTGTATAGAGTAATAAGATTAATTAAGCATTTTCACAGTCTACCATACTGGTTAATGCTGAGAAAACCTAGAAGCCTAAAATAAGATGGTTCATAGATCTACTTTATTTGAACTCTACTTCTCGCTAAGAAGGCAAGTCTCCAGCTGACTCTTCCTAGGTGGAGATAGCAAAGACCCAGTCAGGGGAATCATGTTCCTTTCTTATAGCTGGAGTCTACTCTTCTAAGATTAGCTTTGAGTCCAGTTTCTCACATTTCCAGAGCCTGAGGGTGTCAGGGTACCAAGGAACTGGGTGTACATGTATATGAGTGTGGTGTGATGGGGTGGGGGACCTTGGAAGGATGAGGGGGGAGATGGTCTGAGAAAACCCTGGAGGACATTAGGAAAATCAGCCCTAGTAAAAGTCTGTTCTCAAGTCATGAACCAGTTCTGTCTTCCTGCCTTCTATCTTCTCCTAGAAATAAAAGAAAAATTTTCTCCTGCTCCACTACACCCTCCACCCACCAGAAAGTTCTCTTTTCTAAATTTTTGCATATTTAGAGCTGCTGCTGCTAAGTCGCTTCAGTCGTGTCCAACTCTGTGCGACCCCATAGACAGCAGTCCACCAGGCTCCCCCATCGCTGGGATTCTCCAGGCAAGAACACTGGAGTGGGTTGCCATTTCCGTCTCCAATGCATGAAAGTGAAAAGTGAAAGTGAAGTCACTCAGTCGTGTCCAACCCTCAGCGACCCCATAGACTGCAGCCTTCCAGGCTCCTCCGTTCTTGAGATTTTCCAGGCACGAGTACTGGAGTGGGGTGCCATTGCCTTTTCCAACATTTAGAGCTACTAACCCCAAATTGGAAACCACAAACTGTTGACTTATTTAGTTTAGATAAGATTTTTGAAGAATTATTTGCCAACATGTAAAAATCAGAGACTATAAAAAACTCCCAATTTCTGGCTTCTCTTTAAAAACTGAAAGATGACCTCCTATCACTTCCTGTTTTATTCCAGGTGCTTGTCATTGCTTTAAGCTTTGGACTGGGATCCTGGAGATGTTTGGGTTTGCAGGTCTGCCCTAAAACTGTTTCTGCTTATAAACTGAGCAGTAAAACATACAAAGAGTCGGACGCAACTGAGCGACTAAGCAACTGAGCACAAGCACACGCAATGTGCATAAGCTGGGATGAGTAGAAGGATTCAGGCAATCACGTCTTTCTCATGCTTCTCTGAAGCATGAGTTACATGCCTGCTTGGTACAGAATTGATGCTTATATCACCAATCATTGTCTTTCACACACTGATGTATAGATTCATAGAATGTTAACATTGGATTGGATTGACCAAAAGGTTCATTTGGGTTTTTCCATAACAACTTTGAAAATGTTCCAATGAACTTTTTCACCACCCCCAATAAAAAAGTCCAAGGCAATCTGGTGATCTTTCAACTACTCTCTTTTTTCCCCCAAGAAGTCTTTTTCTCAAACAACTTTTTTTTTAAAGGCTGCTCTACTTGAAGCTGGGTTTGGAGATTTGAAGCCCCTTGTGCAATCCTCCCCTCATGCTTTCTTGTTAGAACACAACTTAAACACCATTCATCTCCCCATTTTCCCATTCCCAGATAAGTCTAAAGAGACCTGTTCAAGGCTGTTCTGTCCTTTCCAAGGCTGAGGCTGCTGCTGCTAAGTCGCTTCAGTCATGTCTGACTCTGTGCGACCCCATAGACGGGAGCCCACGAGGCTCCCCTGTCCCTGGGATTCTCCAGGCAAGAACACTGGAGTGGGTTGCCATTTCCTTTACCAATGCATGAAAGTGAAAAGTGAAAGTGAAGTCGCTCAGTCCTGTCCGACTCTTAGCAACCCCATGGACTACAGCCCACCAGGCCCTCCGTCCATGGGATTTTCCAGGCAAGAGTACTGGAGTGGGGTGCCATTGCCAAGGCTAGACCCCCCAAACTCTGGCCTCTTAGGCCACCACACCAACCACACTGCCCCCTTTTTAGCTGGGTGTCTGTCTGATTGCAGGGTGATATCTTCAGTTGTACTAAGTGCAACAGCTCTTGGGAGAGCCTCCTCTTACACACCAAGTTATGCCAAAGCTATAATCTCAGCTGCACGCTTTTTCCAACTGCTGGACCGACGACCCGCAATCAATGTGTACAGCAGTGCAGGTGAAAGATGGGTAAGTACTGGAGGTGGGGTAAGGAGTGCAGGGTGTGTCTGCTGGACAGCCATTGGGGCTGGTTATTTAAGACCACTTAGTTTTGAAATTCTGCAGTATATGGGTGCATTCATGTGCACTCAGAATGAGCAGATAGTAGATTTATCAATGTAAAAGAATGATGTACATTAGCATTAAAATTATTCATGAAGCTGGCATTTGAATAAGGCAATTCTATTCAGTGAATACTTGTTTTATAATACACAGTTACTATAAAACACACTTAGTTCCAGAATGAATGAAGCTATAAGTCTTTGAGACTTGCTCAATCACCGTGATTTTACTGATGTTCTGCTATGGAATGTAGAAAAACCAGTTTCTCCTGTCCAGTAATACTGACTTATTTCATGTTTGCCTTAGTTCCACATGCCTTCATGTGGACTCTCAGAAAATCAATTTGATCTCAATGAAACATCACTTTTTCTAATTGATAGTCCCTACAGGTGTCTTTTTAAATCTTCCTTGCTTGATTTTTAATATCCCAGTATGTTCAAGAGAGCAAAACAACCTAAACTCCAGTAAAGTTAACTAAAGTCAGAAATCTTAAAATTGGTCAAACGCCCCATTTCTCCTCCAGCTCAGTAAAAGGCAAGTCTCTGTGTGGTTTATTAAATGTCTATCCATTTCTAGAGTTCACATGTCAGATAGTACAACTGAAGGTTTTCACCTTTGCAATTCAGGGTTCAAGTAACTTTCTGTGGAGGTCATTTCAAGTGTAAAGTTATTATTTTAAATCTTTGGGGGAACAGAACTGTAGGAGTTTGCATAGTTACTGGCTTCTGTGATATAATCATCTCTTCTCTTCCATGCAGAATGACTGAAAAGAAGTCCCCTTAGGTTATAACAGGAATCAAATATCTTTAAACTCAATGCCCCACCCTCCGTTTATTCTACATCTGTTAAAATAGGGAATAGAATGCTGTTTCATTAAGTTGCTGTCTTTATACTTTACATTTTGGCAGCTTGGTGTTGAAGGTATCTTAAGCAAGGATTTAAAACTCAGGTGCATTCTCAACAGTCTAGATTCTAGTAGGAGAATATATAATTCTAATCTCTCCATCCACAGGACAACTTCCGGGGACAGATTGACTTTGTTGACTGTAAATTTACATATCCTTCCCGCCCTGATGTACAAGTTCTGAATGGTCTTTCAGTGTCTGTTGGTCCAGGGAAAACCCTGGCATTTGTTGGGAGCAGTGGATGTGGTAAAAGCACCAGCATTCAGCTGTTGGAACGTTTCTATGATCCTGACCAAGGGAAGGTGGTAAGCAATGCAAATGCCTTTGAGAATTCAGCTTTCTGCAGAGGATCTCCAACTTCTTAAAGGGGGTCTTCAAGGTTGTGCCTTACCATTCTCATTCTGCAGCGCTTGCCTTGGGCTCTATTCTCTAGGTCCAGTCATTTGCTGCTTGACCGGATTCTACCTCACAATTTCTAATGTTAGATTCATTCTTCCCAGTTCCAGATGGTCTCCTGACCAGATAGGCAAAGAAAACTGCAAAGCTGGAGATGAGTGTACTTAATAGAAGCATTCACTTACCTGTAAATGGGGCAGAAAGTGCAGACTAATCAGGAGACTAATGAGTGGGAACAGAAAAAGTGGGGGCGATGAGAAACACAATGATAAATGAGTAAGAAAGGGAATTTTTCTTTTTTCTTTTTCTTTTTTATTTATTTATTTATTTTTTGCATTGATTGATTTTATTTTTAAACTTTACATAATTGTATTAGTTTTGCCAAATATCAAAATGAATCCGCCACAGGTATACATGTGTTCCCCATCCTGAACCCTCCTCCCTCCTCCCTCCCCAGAAAGGGAATTTAATATAAAAAATCAGAGACAATCCTGGTTCAAGAAGCTAAAGTCTAAATAATAATGTAAGTCATGTGCCTTACATCTTTGGTAAAGATATTTGAAAAATTGGTGGCTTGCTTTGTTGCTTATTTTCCACAGAATTTATTTCTCTTTTCTTTTTCCTTTCTATCTTTCCAAATAATATATGCAGAGGAGTACAAAGTAAAATAAGAAATATTTGTTAAAGCAAAACAAAACAAAATCAACCTTTTATTCCACCATTTCTACCCCACCCCCCTTTTTCTGTTCAAAGGCAACTATTTTTAATCACTTGATGTTTTTAGATCTCCCAACAATTACCTCAGTGTCCCTAAGTAATATGCTCATGTTACTATTTCATTACTTAACAAATTTAGACCCTCTGTTGATTTATTCGCAAGAGATGGAAATTTAGATTCCCCTCCTCCTCTCCCCTCCTTTGACCCACCTCCTCCCAATATGGTTATATTACTTTTAAAAGCTTCTCTTTTTGGAAATTTAATCAATACAGCTCTGTTTCTTTTCCATCACCTGCAGATAACATCTCTTGAATCCTCATTTTCTAAGATGAGATTAGCAATTCTACCTCTATTTTCACTTTTTCCTCCCCCTCCCTTTTTTTTTTTTTTTTTTTGCCTCTCAATCCCTAATAGCTACACTTTTACTTTATCAAGAATATAAAATGCTTGCATTTTGTTTATACTATTTACTGTCTTCCATGCTTTTTCTCTAGGCTGATTCTAAAAGTTGAAAATCTATTAACTTTTATTATGGCTATGGAAATATTGTTCATCTCACAGTTAAGGAGTGAGGTACATTAGCATCACAGTTTCCTTTCTTGCTTTTCTGAAAGACTTTCTTTTTTTCTTGTATTCTCTGCCTTTATAAAATCTTTAGGTTCTTCCCATGTTCTATATCGATACTTATTCTGAGGAGCCTGCTTCTTTCCTTTATTTCTGCCACAGCCTGGACTAATTGCATCCTATATCTGTTAAGCAATTGTCAGTCTATGAGTTTCCTGCAGTAGCTTTTGGATTCGGTCCATTATTTCCTAATTCATGTATTTTCCTCTTTCTTTAGTTTCCCCTCTTATTTTGTTGGAGTGCATCTGTAAGCATTTTTCTAAGAAATGATTCAGAGGTGTGGGTCTGATTGAATCCACATATTTTGAAAAAGGACTTTCTGATATCCCTGAATAACGTAATTGTCATTGCAATTGAGGATAGATAACATGATGAGGAGAAATGCTGAGGGAAATTTGAAAGAGGTAACTAAAGTTTCCTTTGCATAAAGCAAAACAGGGAAACAAGCAAACCGATAGTGGTAAAATCCAGGAAATTATGAAAATAAGGAGTAAGAGTTGATTATCTGAAGATTATAATCACTTATTAATTTTAGGTATAGGGATTTTATTTGTTTGAAATTATTTGGTGATTGATGGCTCTAGAAGTACATGGCACTGGGGGGTCTGATCTCTGCAAAGGAGAGGATCCAGTTTAACCAAACATCAGATCTTTCATGACTATCACCTGTGTAGACTGTGAACTAACTACATGACATACAGGAATTCGAATTCTTCATGTTCAACTTCTTTAACATTAACATGCATATTAAACATATTTCTCTGAATGTACTCAGTGAATGTTCTGGTCACAGGCAAAAAGCAATGCCTATGGAAAAAATCAATATGTTTCCTTGCATTTCATAAACACAATGTATTTTATTATATCATTGTAAAATGTTATTACAGACATTTTTCATTTAGAAAAATACCACCTTTAATGAATTTTTAAAAATCCTCTTTGCTCTTAAGGAAGCTAACAAATGCAGGCATTCAATGTTTTTAGTGTTTAATTGGGTGCCTGTGATGTGCCCAGATTAGTTCCTGTGGGAAATTCTAAGGAGCATGAAGCATGTCTTCTGTCTTCTGGGAGCTTACAATACTTGCACATAGACAACAATTAGCAAACAGTTCCAGTACTTAATTAAGTATTAGTGCTTTGCAGTGTATAAGTCAGAGAAGGCAATGGCAACCCACTCCAGTACTCTTGCCTGGAAAATCCCATGGACGGAGGAGCCTGGTGGGCTGCAGTCTGTGGGGTCGAGAAGAGTCGGACACGACTGAACAACTTCACTTTCACTTTTCACTTTCATGCATTGGAGGAGGAAATGGCAACCCACTCCAGTGTTCTTGCCTGGAGAATCCCAGGGACGGGGGAGCCTGGTGGGCTGCTGTCTATGGGGTCGCACAGAGTCGGACACGACTGAAGCGACTTAGCAGCAGCAGCAGCAGTGTATAAGTACTATGGAAAATGCATGAAGGAAGAGGAGCAAGGGCTAATTGTTGAGGAATGCCATATAGTTTTTCTAGTAGTGTTTGTGTTTTATGCTGTCAAAAAATTATCTAAAATGTAGTCTATCCATACCACTTAACATAGTCTTTTTCTGAAATCATGGGGCGAAATACTTTATAGTAGTATGTTAGACATACTGTCCTTTTACTGTTCTAGGTCTTTTAAGTGAAAGAGCTCAAATGGTAGATATTTGCATTCCTGTACTCAACTGCCTAAATAAATCGTGTTGTTGTTGTTCAGTCACTAAGTTGTGTCCTACTCTTTGCAACCACATGAACTGCAGCTCACCAGGCCCCCCTGCCCCTCATTATCTCCTGAAGTTTGCCCAAGTTCATGTCCATTGAGTCCATGATGCTATGCAATCATAAAAATAGATCATGAGTTCCTAGAAAATAGAATTTTTTTTTTCTATAGCATACCAAAGACTGCCTAGCATGGTGCCTTTGTGGCAGGTTATTCTGTATATGTCTGTTGGTTGACCAAGTGAATAAATATACACCTTTCTTATTGGGATTCATTATCTTCAATCATTCAGAGGTTAGTATCATTGAAATCAACGGGTTTGATTCTTATATTGTCCAGTAGCTTTACATAGGAAACCCCATTTCATAACCCATGGAGTCTCAAAGTTGAGCAATTATGTGTACTTGGAGAGGATGATAAGGGAAGTTTTTGTTTTTTAAACTAGATAATGTCTTGAGTGCCTTTCTTGTTTGCTACCACCTGTAGAGCTAGAGTTTGGGAAACAAACAAACAAAACCATGTCTGATCACAGCTTTGACACCGCTTCTGGCAGACACCATCTCCAGAGGTCAAAGGCAGCATAATTTATTTCCAAGAATCCTGAGCTTGTTGTCTCTTAAGCAAAGCACGCATCTTGCATAACACTAACTCTAGGATATGAACTTTCCTCACTGCTGAAATTCTAAAATTCAGTGCCCTGGTTGTCACCTCTGTTGGCAGATGATAGATGGGCATGACAGCAAAAATGTAAACATCCAATTCCTCCGCTCAAACATTGGAATCGTTTCCCAGGAACCAGTGTTGTTTGCTTGTAGCATAATGGACAACATCAAGTATGGAGACAACACCAAAGAAATCCCTATGGAAAAGGTTATAGAAGCTGCGAAGCAGGCTCAGCTGCATGACTTTGTCATGTCCCTCCCAGAGGTAGGTACACAGTCAGAGTCATTCCTGATGGGAGACAGGGAGGGAGACAGGTAGAACGACCAGAAAGTCATTATGACTGTGGCTCAAGGAGAAGGTCAAAGGCAGTGCAACTTATTCCCCAGTGCCCTGGGATTGTCTCAGCCTTTTAAGCAAAATAAATGTCCTCCATCAACATAATCTTTAGGGCTTTATGCAATTTTTTTGGATGTGGACCATTTTTAAAGTCTTTATTGAATTTGTTACAATATTGCTTCTGTTGTTAGTGTTCTGGTTTTTTGACCTTGACCGAACCCACAATCCCTTTATTGGAAAGTGAAGTCTTAACCACTGAATTGCCAGGAAAGTCCCTGATCATTAGTTTTGAACAGTATTATATTATCCAACGCAAGGTATGTTATAGAACTCGTTGTACAAAAAGTAATACCACATTGAGCATCAGCTTGCATGTGTGTGCTTAGTCACTTGTTTGTGTCCAGCTCTTTGCGACTCCATGGACTGTAGACTTCCAGGCTCTGTTCATGGAATTCTTCGGGCAAGAATACTGGAGTGGGTGGCTGTTCCCTTCTCCAAGGGATCTTTCTGACCCAGGGATTGAACCCAGATCTCCTGCATTGCAGGCAGATTCTTTATAGTCTGAACCACTAGGAAAGCCCTGTTATCAGCTTAGCATAATTGAAAAAAAAAAAAAAATCCTGAGATTTGGAGCAGACGTTGATTTGAATCCAAGTGAGGTCACTTTCTAGTGTAAAGTTACTTCTGTAACTGTGGGATAACTACTTTTCTTTTCTGAGACTCAGTCATCTACAAAAAGGTAAAAGGTAACTTAGAATGAAAGAGTATACAAAATAGCCACACAAAGAAAGCTGCTTCTGTTGTTACTGTCATTGTCATTCCATTTCTTGGCAGCAACTATTATACATGTAGAGTAAGTTGCACTTGGTTTGGAGTAAGTCTTACTTTCCAGAGCCAAGTCTGAATGCAGTGTAACATTGACCCTAAATTTTTCCATCCACCAATGGTCTTTCTTGGTGTTTGATCACAAAAAAAAATGAAAACATGGAAACTGAAAAATTTTCAAAAAAGAAACTGAAAAATAGGTAATAGGGAGAAAATGATTTCTGTGAACATTAAATAATAATCTGGCTAGAGTAGTTAGCACCATACCTGATACACAGGAAATATTCTGTGAATGTAACTTTTTTTACACAAGCATTCAGCGAGGGATGCTGTTCCATAATTTCATAAAAGTGACAAATATGTGAATAGGTTATTAATATCTGCATTTTCAGGTGAGTTTGCAGCTCACAGAAATTTAAATAATTTGTTTATGATCACAGAGCTAGTATACAGCAAGAGTAAAATTCAAAGCAAGGCTTGCATTCCAGAACAATGCCACCTCAACAAGGGAATGGATGAGAAGATCTCCCAAAGGTCCTGACATTCTAGGACGATTCTGTCTTGGAAAGATCTTCCAGACAGGAGATTGGAAATCAGGGAATCTTACATCAGGGAGGATCTCATACTAAGGAGAAAGAGATTAAAAAAATAAATACACAGAAAAGCATACAAAGTCCCCTTGTTTTCCAGCATGAAAGGTTACAAATGCCATATTTTTTTTTTAGATCCTAGATGGATTTGAAGTCCTTTATAGAAATGATTCACAATTTCATAAAACAACAAATTGTTTCAATCCTGAGGAGTCATTGATGGGGGCTCCGTAAAGCACAGGAGCATGCTTCTGGTTCTCAAATTTACCATATGTTTTCCAGAAATATGAAACTAATGTTGGGTCCCAGGGGTCTCAACTCTCTCGAGGAGAGAAACAACGCATTGCTATTGCTCGGGCCATCGTACGGGATCCGAAAATCTTGCTACTAGATGAAGCCACTTCTGCCTTAGACACAGAAAGTGAAAAGGTAGGTATTGATTTTCTAAGCCTTAGACCATTGTGAATGAGTCTCTTGCTGTAATATTTGTCCTTATAAAATGGTAGTATTGTTAATTTTCTGATTCATTAACCGTAGAAATGGCTACTCCTTTGCGGAACCAAAAGACAATAGTTTAGAGAAAGGATTTAAAATAGGATTGCTTCAAATAAAAAAAAAATTTAACTTTAAAATAAGAATTGTTTTTAAATTGTTTAGGTTAGGTGACTTTTTTTTCAAGGGCAAATGATTAGCTATCTTAAGTAAAATAAAATAATCCTGGCCATCTGTTAGGCATTTCATATTTTACAGTTCTAAAGTTCTGTGGCAGAGCAGATGGGAAGCATACAAAACAAAGTAAGAGGTGGTTTCTGACATGCATTTTGCATAAAAGTAGATGCAATTGGGCAAAACACAATTATGAAATTTACCATTTATAATTAACTCCTTAAAAATTAGGATTCCATTTTGGAGACAGCTAAATTGTCCTCAATGAAGAATGGTAGGGAATGACCACCTAACTGCTATCTTACATTGTTTCCCTGGTTTTATTTTATTAATAGTAAACTAGACCATTGAGTAATGTAAAACTACATGGTCTTGTAGTTTGGTTCATTACAGGTTCAGTGAAATTTTTCAGCCTGTGGACTGCAATTTAAGTCATTGATGCATTGCATTCAGCAAGTATTTCTTTAAACCTCTCTCTTATATCAAGCCCTGAATATAGTGATTTACTCAGGTGGTATGAAGCAGAACTCAGACAGTAGTGGACTACGGAACAAACATATGTCTTTGCACCAACTTTCCATCTTCTCTTTGTAGACAGTGCAAGTTGCCCTGGACAAAGCCAGAGAAGGTCGAACCTGCATTGTCATTGCCCATCGTTTGTCCACCATCCGGAACTCAGATATCATTGCTGTCATGTCACAGGGGATAGTGATTGAAAAGGGGACCCATGAAGAACTGATGGCTCAGAAAGGGGCCTATTACAAACTTGTTACCACAGGAGCGCCCATCAGCTGACCTGACTTGTGAGATTCATGCACAGATGGTACACCAATTACAGGGAGTGCCACGGACTGTTTTTTTTTCTTTAAGCAGAAATAATGATATTTTACTTTTACAGACATACATTGGACCTGAGCTAGTTTACCTTCAACAATAATTTAGTTTTAAATGTCTGTATATAGAAAATGAAAGAAACCAGGGTCATTGGCGGTAAGAATTCAATGTCAAGCAGCCATCATCTGGTGCTTTCACCAGTCCCAGTTACTCCATGGGAATTAGCGAGACGTCGTGATGTGGAGAAAATAAGACTTGGAGTTCCCCAGGGGCAGAGAACCATCCCTTGCATTTTGAACGCTTGAGGTACACAGAGCCTGGTCTAGACTAGACACTTGACAAATATCTACTGAGCTGGACCAAGGTCATATGGAGAAGAACAGAAGGACTGAAGACCGGCTGTTTTTTGATTAAAGTTTTCTTGCATGTGAAAGCAGATTCATCCATCTCTAAGGATGAGGAGAGAAAGGAGGACACTCTCAGACTGAAAGGGGCAGAAAAAGACAGGTATTAAAAAGGGTTTACCAGTCAGGAATGTTGATTTATAGATTCAAGGTGTAGAACGTGGGTGGTGAAGTCCTCATTTACTGGACTAGGTTCTGCCGTGTGGCTGGAGCAGGGGGCTCTATCCTGGGCCTTGTACTCCTCTTCACCCCTGTCCACATTGGTTGCTGTCCTTTGTTTCCCCAAGTCCCAGCATGAAGTGAAAATAGTGGATTTTACCTTGTGTAAGTCTTTTCTTCCCATGGACAACAAATGAAATTCTGCCTACAAAGTAAGCCTGAGCTATTATATCAAGGTATATTATGTCTGTCTCTGGTCTAGTGTTTCCTGGTGAATAACCACGCAGGTGGTTTAGCAGGTTAACTAGTTACAACAGAAGAACTGATGGTTGTGAAGTCAGAAAGGGAGAGGGTAGAGGGCAGCATTCTACTTATGACAAATGGCAGTGATAAGTTGCAGAATAAAGATGCCTTTGAGAAGGAATTAAGCTTTGTAGGAAGCACATGCTTATCCTGTAATACTAAAGAAAAAAGACCAACATCCATTTGTTTTAAGTTTTTGTTTCAGAGGAAGAACATAAGCTATGTGCTGGGAGGATGCCAGTTTCCTGGAATAGAATGGATGATTAAATTATTTTTTAAATAAGATACTTGGAAGTTTTTGATGAGAGGGAAGAGCTTGACTGGAGAGGGTTTGAAATGATTTGGGAAAACACTTGAATTACAACTTCAAAAATACAGAAGTAAATAAAGTTGCAAGTTTATTTTACAGTGTCAGGGACTGCCAATGTCTTCATTTTTGTCATGTATCCCGTACCACTCATGAAGATTTGGTTTCTAAAATTTTATATTATTGTTTCTCAGATGATGGAAAGACTTGCTTAATCTGTTGTGACTGACACGATCTCAAGTCTTTCTGTAATTTCTAATGTTTTCAGGATGGGTTCTGCTGTGTTCAAACTTTTTCCATAACCCCAGTTAATAAAACTTTATGGAAGAAAAAAATACAAGGATTGGAAGATAAAGTTGGGAAAATTTTTCTGAGGGTAGGACAAAAAGACCTGAAAAGTATAAAAAGACTTAGAGGAACAATTCAGGAGATGCAATAATTAGCTAACAGCCGTTCCGGAAAGAAAATTCAGAGAAAACTGATGGGAAACATGATTAAATAGTCCAAGAATATGTCCTATAGTTGAAGGATATGAATTTCCAACTTGAAAGCGTTCACAAAGTGTCAAATATAATAAATAAAGATCTTACCTGGGCACACCATTATGCAATTTTGGAAAACTGAGGCAAAGGAGAAGATACTAAAAGCTTGCGAGAGAAGGGGAACATGTAATAAAGAAGCATAATGACATAGGACCTCTTGACTGTGACACTGAAATTCAGAAGACATAAAAATTTGCCTTCAGAATTCTGAGGGGAAAATTATTTCTGTTCTGGAATTTTATTCCCAGCAAGCTATTCTCAAGAATGAGAGATGCCTAAAGAAATTCTGCCGTGTAAGATTTTCAAAATTGTATGGAAGCAGGTGCCTATAAACCAGAAATGTTACTATTTGAGAAAAAAAAATAGAAGAGTTGACCTCCAACTTTTTGTCTAGAAACACTTTTTCATGTAGTTACTCTCGGTCTATTCTACCTGTGCTCTTGGGAAATTATTTCAATAAAAAGACACTTTGAATTTAATAATGCAGTCATGCATACAATTTTTGGCAATCGTACACTCATTTAAAAATGTAAATCCAGTAGTATTTTGATGTTATGTTCTTAAAGAGGAAAATACATAGGATCATAATTAGATATAGTTCACCACATATTTTTTAATGCATTAAAGGTAAGTTTCCTATCCTAAGAAAATATCAGAATATTCTCATCAGTCTGTTTCAGGATCACACATTATATTTCCAGCTAATGAGTTGGATTTATTAATATGTCTTATGCATGTAGAATCTCTCTGCAATCAGATCAATAAGGATATTAGTGGAGATAAAAAATTGCAAATTTGGCTGCTCTTTCCAAACATGTTTTGAGATATATTTACATATGCGTGTGTACCATTATAAAATAAGCATTATGTCCATTTGTATTGCTGTAACTTTCCAAGTCAAATGAACAATCTCACCTGCCTATAAGAGATGGCAGGTGAAATTAACTGAAATCCAATTCCAATTTCTTTCACACTGTGTTCAGTTAAATACCCAATTAATTTAAATGGATAGACTGTAAATAAAGCAATGCACATGATTATCATCTAATTAGAACTGGCCAGCATTATAATGTGCTCATTAGTGAGTTATATGGGATCCTAAGGCTCATAATGAGTCATCAGGGTACACGTGACTGGCATGTAGCTGTCTGGATGCAGCTACTAAACTCCATAAACCATCACTAAGACAGAATGTGCAGTAGGAAAAGCAAGAAGAATACACAGCCAGACAGTGAGTCGGCAATTTCTTTCTTCCTATAATACAAGGATAGCCTCTACTCTCAGATACAAAGAGATAAACGTGAGGACAACAGAGCATCTGGGAATAGAAAGGGAACTGTTCACTCAAGGTGACCCAAAATGAGTATATAATAATTAAGAATGATTATAGACAAGAAAGAAAATTGTGCTATCTTATTGGTTGAGAGTATGTATTTCTTTTCTTTTCTTCTTATACAATTTATTTATTTTTTAATTGAAGGATAATTGCTTTATGGAATTTTGTTGATTTCTGCCAGACATCAACATGAATCAGGCTATGAGATTATATCATAGGTATGAGAGTATATACTTCTGATAGATCAAGTATGGAATCAACATAACAGATGAACAATATTTTCATAAAATTCCTTAGAAGTTCAAAATTCAATGGATTATGTAAATATACCCTGTAATAACATTCACAAAGCATTTCATAATTTAGAAGCCACGTTGCCTTCATAATTTTTGTTATTGTGAAACCATTTCATAGGTTGCAGAGGAGGAAGGCAGCTCTAAGTTGCATTTGTTGTTATATACATAGGGAGTTAAGTTGACACCCAATCCTACACCCTCTCCCCTTGCATGCTTGTTTCAGAGGTTGGAAAGTAAAATACTTACCTTCCCAGACTCTTGCAGCTAGAGGAGACCATGTGACTGCTGTGGTCAATGAAATACAGGCACAAGTCTCTGTGGAGGCTTTCCCTTCTGGAATAAAGCCTGGGTTGAAGAAAACACATTTGCTTTCCCCCTTTCTTCTTTCCTGGATGCACAGTGACCATGCTGTGGCCACCTGGACAGAAGCCATACACTGTGGATGGCAGAGCAGGAAGACAGACTGAGCCTGATTCTTGGACACCATTGAGTAGCTATTGCAACCTAGACTGCCTACCCCCAGCCATCCTGTTAAACACACACAAAACACCTTTCACTTGTTTAAGCACTGAAATGGTTTGTTGTAGTTGTAATTGTTGTTGTCAATTATAGAGTAACACACTCAGTAGATAGAGTAAGATTTTTATTAATAAAAAATGTTGGAACATACATTTAAATAAATAAATACATTTAAATAAATAAAGCAATGTTGAAATATTGATGTATTCACAGATGACCTCAAAATATGACCTTTAAATCCAGAGGTATTCCACAAACATTAAGTGAAAGAAAGAATTAATATGTCTTTTTGCAAATGTCACTGCTATGAGAAGGAAATGTCACTGGATGGATGTCCTTTGCAGCTCATTCTAGTTGTTTTCTAGAAACATTTCACGTACCCTGCTTCATTACGCTTAAAGCAAAGGAGACATTTACTTAAACACTTGGTGCTTTGTGACTATGCTTTCTCATCCTCTCACATTATTAATATAAAATTGGTGCCAGACTGGGAATGGCCTGGCTTCCATGGGCGGGATATAGCCAGACTTGAAAAGAAAGTAATTCAAGAAGAGGATGAATTTGAAACAGAATGGACTAGAATAGATGGGGAATCAAGTCACCAGCTAATTTGTAGCTGGAGACAGTCTCAACCCAATTCTTCCAAGCCCACAGGCTGGACATAGTCCAGGCTATTCCGAGCCTGGACCCCCTGGAATTGCCCCCAGGAAAGGCCTATATTGAATTCAACTTTGTATCTCTACCACCGAAAGGAATTTAATAAGTGTTTGTCAGGTGTTGGGGGTGGGTGGGGAAGTTAGGAAAAAAAAAAAAGACAGAAGGAGCCCTGTTTGAGCTTGAGAAGATTTTTGAAGCTATGTGGAACTGAACCTCTAATTTAAATTAGCGTGGTCATCCTCAAAAGTCTTGACATCATATAATTTGATGTTAGAGTTGTGTTGTAGTCAAGAAGTACATTTCAACAGCCATAAAGAATTATAAAGTAAACATTATCTTTTTGTCTTTATGCTGTGCTGTGCTTAGTCACTCAGTCATCTGACTCTGTGACCCTATGGACTGGAGCCCACCAAGCTCCTCTGTCCATGGGGATTCTCCAGGCAATAATACTGGGGAGAGTTGCCATGCCCTCCTCCAGGGGATCTTCCCAACCCAGGGATAGAACCCAGGCCTCCTGCATTGCAGGTGGATTCTTTACCATCTGAGCCCCCAGGGAATCCTAAGAATACTGGAGTGGGTAGCCTATCCCTTCTTCAGGGAAACTTCCTGACCCAGGAATCAAACCAGGGTCTCCTGCAGTACAGGTGGATTCTTCACCAGCTGAGTTACCAGGGAAGCCCCTTATGTCTTTGAGAGAACCATAATTAGTTCACAACAAACTTACTAAAATGCTATTTCAAAGTTCTAATCACTTTCCTCATATAGCAGAGTTGGTTAAGTACTTCCAAGCCTTCTTCACACAAAGCAGACTTTTTTTGTCCTTCCCCTTCTTCTCAGTCAGCCTGTTACCATACATATCCCACTAGGATTTCTTCCAGCAAGTAGAATATCCTCTTTAGGATGTTAAGGAAAGGGAAATGGAACTGGTGATTTAGTTACAGAATCTCTTTTGTAAGATAGGGGCTTTCTTTCTTTCTTTTCTTTTTTGTTAATTAATTTATTTTTTATTGAAAGATAATTGCTTTGCAGAATTTTGTTGTTTTCTGTCAAACCCCAACATGAATCAACCATAGGTGTACATATATCCCCTCCCTTTTGACCCTCCCTCCTATCTCTCCCCCCCTCCTACCCCATTAGGTTGATACAGAGAGAAAGGGGCTTTCCTGGTGGTTCAGATGATAAAAAATCTGCCTACAATGAAGGAGACCCAGGTTTGATCCCTAGGTTGGGAAGATCCCCTGGAGAAGGGAATGGCTACCCATTCTAGTATTCATGCCTGGAGAATTCCATGGACAGAGGAGCCTGGTGGGTTATAGTCCATGGGGTCACAGAGAGTCAGACAGAACTGAGAGACTAATACTTTCTTCCTTATGTAAGATAAGCAAGTAGGAAGTCTGTGAATATTTTCATGTGACTATTTTTGGCCTCAAACATCAGTTACATTATTTCACATCTCTATGCATCTCTTTTCTTAGTGATACAATTCAGATTCTAATTGGAATAGGATGTTTTAAAGACCAAAATGTATTATATAAATCTAAACCTATTTATTAAAGTATCATATTACAAAATGGAGCACATTTTAGAATTTACAGCCTTGTTCATTGCAAGTAAGTAAAATTTAATGTGAGGGCTTCCCAGATGGCTCAGTGGTAAAGTATCTGCCTGTAATGCAGGAGACACAGGTGATCCTTGGATTGGGAAGATGTCCTAGAGCAGGAAATGGCAACTGACTCCAGTACACTCGCGTGGAAAATTCCATGGACAGAGGAGCCTGGTAGACTACCATGGGGCCACAAAAAGTCAGATACGACTGAGCGGCAGCACACACACAACATTTAATGTAATTGCCTCTTCTTCCAGTTTTATGCGATGAGATCCTTAGAGTTGCAGAATTTCAGAACTAGAAGGAACGTTTCATCCTAAGTCCATTTTAAGTCTCTCATTTGAGAAACTGGTCAACTGAATCCACCAACATTAAAAGGACTCCCAGCATCCCAGGAGTTAAACACAGAGACATGATAGAACCTAGTCAAAGAACTCGATCCAGGGTACTTGCTGCCAAGCTCCACAAAGTCTTTCGTACATCTATCTGTCTGTGAATCTGCTAACACCTGCCCCCTTGAGTTCTGACACCTTTGGGGATTTATACAGGGACATGTGGTACCACTTTTTGATTGGCCAGCATGAGCAGGGCATCAACACCTCAATGCTAAAAGAGTTAGACTCACACAAAAATTTCACAAACTCAGGAATATTTACATCCCCCTTGTTAAGTCAATGCAATCTTTAAATATAAAGATAGCAAGGCCTCTATGATTTCTTTCACTCAAAAAGAAATTATAAAAAGGCAGAGTTCGGAATGATTCTGAAGAAAAAGAGATCTCAAGGATCAGATGCTTTCAATGCACAATTGTTGAGCTTGAGGGCAATGGTAGTGTCTAAGAAAGGCAGTGATGGGTGAATGCAATGTGTACCTTTAGAAAACCTCTTCCATCAATGGCAAGGTATGTGAGGAGACATCACATTCTGGCCTGTACTGTTCCCCAGATACAGACTGAATCCAAGGAGAAGTCAAGTCCTTGACCAGAAGTTGGGGTGTGATTGGCCCACTTGATATGAAAGGCAGGGGGGAGCTGGAGGAGAAAGGAAGCTCTTCATCTTAACCAGCTCTGGGTTTCTTTCTCAGACACACATGAGCCTACTCCTCCTGAAAAGTGCCCAGGCTGTCCCAGGGCAGAGGTTGCGGCTCCCACGTGCGCCAGCACTGGAGATGGGCCGAGGTGGGTGGCACTGATCGCTCCTGGGGGCAGCCCCTGGTCTGTGCCACAAACCCCGCTAGGCAGGAACACAGCTGCCACCCTTCTCTCCTTACCCTCCCCTCCCTGGTCCCCAGCAGCTTCTTTAGAACACAGTGGTCTTCAGGGAAAATATCACAGGTTTTGAGCTGAAGACAAATTCAGAAATCTTGTGGCAAAATCTTCAAAAAAAGATTCGAAGAAATTAAAAAATTCAAACAGAAAATAATTAATCGGTCTTACATTAACCTTTATAACCTCAATCTTTGATTTTCTTCCCTCTTTGAGTGCAATCACATCTGTGCTGCCAAAAGAAACAAGACGTAATTTCTTCCAGGTCATCACTGTGATCACCATCAAAGAATAGCAAAGACAATAATTAGTACTCCACACCAAATCAGCCACAGATTTGACATAAATTGCATTCGTCCTCTGCAGAACTAAAAGGAAGCACTTATATTTCTTAGAGTTTTCTAATGAGTTGCTGTCATTTGGCAGAAGTTTCTGAACTATTGCTTCTTATAGACCTTGCTTGCCATTAGCATTTTTTAAAAGAAAAAACAAAATGAAGATTTAAAAAAAGAAGTACCACTGCTTTACCTTCAGTATGGAATCAGCCTCAGAAAGCATTACAAGGGGAAGGAAAAATTAGGAACACTACCTTAGTTTCTTGGAAACGTTGAGGTCCGTTTTTCCAGGAGGCTGTTTGCAATTTCCAGAGAGGCTTGGATAGTCAGTCAATGAGGGCCAAATCCTCAGGTGCAACTAGACATTGGCGATTCTTTTTAAACAGTTTCTGAATGTCTTCAGAAGTACTGGTATCCAGAGTATAGGTATGACAGACCCAGCCAAGCAGGGAAATTTGGTCAGGATGTCATCCATCCATAGGAATATTGGATAAAGCTCCACTCAGTTTTGTGACCCTTCAAAGGTTTCTGGGGCACAGAGGGAGGAAAAACCCAGACTCTCTGGTCTGAGGCAACAGAGCTAAGAGTCCTGGGAGACCAAGGTGGTTCCAGTCCATAGAACAGAGTAAGACAAGAGAGCTCCACAGAGAGACTTTCAGATCTGCAGAGGATTTTCCTCAAAATCACAGCAATTTACTATTAGCTTTTTAAAATTTCCTTTCAAATGTGTAAACATCACAATGGGATTTACTTATCACCATGCATGTTTTGTGGGCTTCACAGGTGGCGCTAGTGGTAAAGAACCTGCCTGACAATGCAGGAGACTTAAGAGATGTGTGTTTGACCCCGGGGTTGGGAAGATCCCCTGGAGAAGGGCATGGCAACCCACTCCAATATCTTGCCTTAAGAATCCCCATAGACAGAGGAGCCTGGTGGGCTACAATCCATGAGGTCACAAAGAGTCAGACATGACTGAAGCAATTTAGCATGCATACACATACATGTTTTATACCTTGTTGACAGTAGCTTTTTTTTTTTTCATCTGAAAAGTAACATCCCTGAGCTAATCAGAAGATCTCCAGACTGGAATAAACACACCTTGTCCATGTTCCACCAGCAAATTTTTCTACATGAAATAAAGCAGTTAATATCAATTCACATTGTCTCACAGGCACAGGTGACAATATAAAAAACTATTTTTGACTTCACAGGAGAATTCTATCAAACATTTGGAGAAGAGCTAATGCCTATCCTTCTAAAACTCTAAAAAAATTGCAGAGGAAGGAACACCTCCAAACTCATTCTATGAGGCTACCATCACCCTGGTACCAAAACCAGACAACCAAAACACAAAAAAAGAACACCAATATCACTGATGAACATAGATGCAAAAATCCTCAAAATTTTAGCAAACACATCAAAAAGCTCATACACCATGATCAAGTTGGGTTTATTCCTAGAATACAAGGATTCTTCAATACATGCAAATTAATCAATGTGATACACCATATTAACAAACTGAAAGATAAAAATCATATGATAATCTCAATAGATACAGAAAACGCCTCTGACAAAATTCAGCACCCGTTTATAACTAAAACTCTTCAAAAAATGGGCATAGAAGGAACCTACCTCAACATAGTAAAGGCCATATATGATAAGCCTACAGCAAACATTATTCTCAATGGTGAAAAACTGAAAGCATTCCCCCTGAGATCAGGAACAAGACAACTGTGTCCACTTTCACCACTAATATTCAACATAGTTTTGGAAGTCCTAGATACAGCAATCAGAGAAAAAAAAGAAATGAAAGGAATCCAAATTGGAAAAGAAGTAAAGCTCTCAGTGTTTGCAGACGACATGATACTGTACATAGAAAATCCTAAAGATAGTATCAGAAAATTACTAAAGCTAATCAGTGAATTTAGCAAAGTTGCAAGATACACAATCAATACACAGAAATCACTTGCATTTCTATATGCTAACAATGAAAATTAGAAAAGTTAAGAAATCAATCCCATTCACCATGGCAACAAAAAGAATTAAATATCTAGCAATAAACTTACCTAAGGAGACAAAAGAACTGTACACAGAAAATTATAAGACACTAATGAAAGAAATCAAAGATGACATAAACAGATGGAGAGATATTCCATGTTCCTGGGTAGGAAGAAACAATATTGTGAACATGACTGTACTACCAAATGCAATCTAGAGATTCATTGTGATCCCTATCAAATTACCAATGGCATTTTTCACAGAACTAGAACAAAAAAATTTCACAATTCACATGGAAACACATAAGACCCTGAATAGCCAAAGTAGTCCTGAGAAAGAAGAATGGAGCTAGAAGAATCAACCTTCCTGACTTCAGGTTATACTACAAAGCTACAGTCATCAAGACGGTATGGTACTGGCACAAAAACAGAAATATAGACCAATGGAACAAGATAGAAAGCCCAGGAATAAATCCATGCACCTATGGGTACCTTATTTTTGACAAAGGAGGCAAGAATATACAATGGGGCAAAGGCAGCCTCTTCAATAAATGGTGCTGGGAAAATTGGACAGCTACATGTGAAAGAATGAAGTTAGAACACTTCCTAACACCATACACAAAGATAAACTCAGAATGGATTAAAGAACTAAATGTAAGACCAGAAACTATAAAACTCTTAGAGGAAAACATAGGCAGAACTCTCGATGACATAAATCAAAGCAAGATCCCCTATGACCTACCTCCTAAAGTAACAGAAATAAAAACAAAAGTAAATAAGTGGGACCTGATTAAACTTAAAAGCTTCTTCACAGCAAAGGAAACTATAAGCAAGGTGAAAAGACAACCCTTGGACTGGGAGAAAATAATAGCAAATGAAACAACTGACAAAGGATTAATTTCCAAAATACACAAGCAGTTCATACAACTCAATGCCAGGAAAACAAACAACCCATCAAAAAGTGGGGAAAAGACCTAAACAGACATTTCTCCAAAGAAGACATACAGATGGCTAACAAACACATGAAAAGATGCTCAACATTGCTTACCATTAGAGAAATGCAAATCAAAACCACAATGAGATATCACCTCACAACAGTCAGAATGGCCATTATCAAAAAGTCTACAAACAATAAATGCTGGAGAGGGTGTGGAGAAAAGGGAATGCTCTTGCACTGTTGGTGGGAATGTAAATTGATACAGCCACAATGGAAGACGGTATGGAGATTCCTTTAAAAACTAGGAATAAAACCACCATATGACCCAGCAATCCCACTCCTATGTGTATACCCTGAGGAAACCAAAATTGAAAAGGACACATGTATCCCATTGTTCATTGGAGCACTATTTACAATAGCTAGAACATGGAAGCAACCTAGATGTCCATCGACAGATGAATGGATAAAGAAGTTGTGATACATATACACAGTGGAATATTACTAGGCCAAAAAAAGGAACGCCTTTGAATCAGTTCTGATGAGGTGGATGAACCCAGAACCTATTATACAGAATGAAGCAAGTCAAAAAGAGAAAGGTAAATATCATATTCTAACACATATTTAAGGAATCTAGAAGACTGGTGCTGAAGAACTTATTTACAGGGCAGCAATGGCGAAACAGACATAGAGAATAGACTTATGGACATGGGGAGAGGGGAAGAGAGGGTGAGATGTATGGAAAGAGTAACATAGAAACTTACATTACCACATATAAAATAGATAGCCAATGAGAATTTGCTGTATGGCTCAGGAAACTCAAACAGGGGCTCTCTATCAACCTAGAGGAATGGGTTGGGGAGGGAGATGGGAGGGAGGTTCAAAAGGGAGGGTATATGTATACCTAGGACTGTGAAGAAAACCGAGTGCTGAAGAATTGATGCTTTTGAACTGTGGTGTTGGAGAAGACTCTTGAGAGTCCCTTGGACTGCAAGGAGATCCAACCAGTCCATTCTGAAGGAGATCAGCCCTGGGATTTCTTTGGAAGGAATGATGCTAAAGCTGAAACTCCAGTACTCTGGCCACCTCATGCGAAGAGTTGACTCATTGGAAAAGACGCTGATGCTGGGAGGGATTAGGGGCAGGAGGAGAAGGGGACGACAGAGGATGAGATGGCTGGATGGCATCACCGACTCGATAGACATGAATTTGAGTGAACTCCGGGAGTTGGTGATGGACAGGGAGGCCTGGCGTGCTGCGATTCATGGGGTCGCAAAGAGTCAGACACGACTGAGTGACTGAACCGAACTGAACCGATGGCTGATTCATGTTGAGGTATGACAGAAAACAACAAAATTCTGTAAAGCAACTATCCTTCAATTAAAAAATAAATTAAAAAGAAAAAACAAAATTTTTTTTTTCAGGGAAAAGCACTGTGTGATTTGATCTGTGTTATCCAATTCAGTAGCCACAGATGCACATAACTATTTAACTTTAATTAAAAATAAATAAAATTTTAAAATGCAATTTCTCAGTTATGTTAGCTGCATTTTAAGAAAGTAATGAAATGCATTTTAATAGCCATACATGGCTAGTGGCTACAACATTGGACAGTACAGACATAGAACATTTCCATTACTGTATAAAGTTCAATTGAAGTGCTGGAATATGGAATATACAGACTTCATATCCTTAAGAAATGAATAACTTCTTAAAAAACAAGTCTTTTGACTTTCTCTTATACCAAGGTATTTTGGTGTTTTTTTTTTATGCACCAAACTTATTTACAGGGTGTGAATAAATATAAAGCATTGAGAGATACAACTTTGAGCTTCAAGGGCATCTTATAAGAATTTTTAAAATTATCCATCTGTTATACTGAAATAGGCATAGAGAATACACCAACTTAACCCTATGAGGCAGACATCCTTTCAATGGGTTGTCAAAGGAAAGAGATTCAACACTCTTCTTGGTAGCTAGTTTCAGCAATAATAAATTAATTTGCATTCCTCTCAAATGTATTCTTGATTAGACAGTTTCTTAAGTCCCCTGTCTAGATTTCTCATCTTGAAAACTCATATTGACACTTTTCTTCTGAAAATGTAGCTATGTAGACATTTTGAATATATGGTTATACAGTAAGTCAAATGCGCTCAATTTCCCTTACTTTCAGCAAATAATTTGGAACCAGTAGAGTCTTTTCCATCAGGATTAACGGCAGGCATTTTCTCCAAGGCGGTGAGAAGCTCTTCCTCTAGCTGTCTAAGCAGTTTCAGTTTGCAAAAACAGCTCGCCACCATATGAATCCCTCCAGGAGACCTCAACTAGAGCAAAGAGGGGAATTTCATCACATGGGGACTTTAGGACTTTACGGCAGATGGGGTTTGATTTGTTGGGGATTAATTATAGAAAATGAGCCCATACCTCATCCTATTCCCCTTCTGAGGATCATGCATCACCCCACAGACAGGACTTGGAATGTGGTGGCTGAAGAGAACTTCTCTGTGAGAATCAAGAAGGGATTTACAGTGGAGTCAAACATTGCAGCAGAATCCCACTGGGTATCAGCATCCCACTTTCCTCAGGCCTTGGTGACAGCAGGCTGATGCTGTGTCGGGATGGGTGATTCTTCAAAACAAACATTACTAATTTCAAATGAAACTTTGATAGAGGGCTCTCAGACAGGAATGAGATCTCTGACAAGTGCAGAGGTATAGGGAATGAGGCATTTGTGCTTAGTCACTTCAGTCGTGTCTGACTGTGCACTACCCATGGACTGCAGTCTGCCAGGCTCCTCTGTCCATGAGATTCTCCAGGCAAGAATACTGGAGTCGGTTGCCAATTCCTTCTCCAGGAAATCTTACTGACTCAGGGATTGAACCTGTGCTTCATAAAGGATTAAAGGATTGGTGTGACTTTCTACTGACCAAGTGTGGGGTGAGGTGGGAGGGATTGAACTAATGAACAAGGGGCAACACCTTTAGTATCATATCTCTTTCACCCAAAGGCCCCATAGACATGAGAAAAATTTCATTCTTAACATAATCATTCATCATCCTCACCTTCTTGCTTAGGAATCACTCAACCTCTGAAACCAAGTTCAGTTACCTTTTTTAACAAAAGCTATCACAAATTGTGTCTTGTAAAAGTAACAGCTTATACTTTGTAAGTACACTTCAGATCAGATCAGATCAGTCGCTCAGTCGTGTCCGACTCTTTGCGACCCCATGAATCGCAGCACGCCAGGCCTCCCTGTCCATCACCAACTCCCGGAGTTCACTCAGACTCACGTCCATTGAGTCAATGACGCCATCCAGCCATCTCATCCTCTGTCGTCCCCTTCTCCTCCTGCCCCCAATCCCTCCCAGCATCAGAGTCTTTTCCAATGAGTCAACTCTTTGCATGAGGTGGCCAAAGTACTGGAGTTTCAGCTTTAGCATCATTCCTTCCAAAGAAATCCCAGGGCTGATCTCCTTCAGAATGGACTGGTTGGATCTTCACACTTAGAAAGGGACAAATAATTACTTTGATTTTGAGAGGTTTTGTTAGCCTCAAATAATATTTTGTCAAATAGCACTTGCTGGAACTGGTGTTTTCATACATATTTATGGATTATTTAATATAATATCTAAAATAATTCATATACTGGTATTCTTCAGAAGAGTTACATAAAGCATTGTGGCAGATCACAGGTCACTACAATATGTAGCAAAATCTGACTCAGAATGTACTTGATTGAAATGAAATAGTTATCAACTTGAAGTTTAGAATTACTAGGTCCAATGAAGGGGAAACAAATTTACTGAAAAACTTTTAGTATGTTAGCATTCCATCAATAATAACTTTCTAAAGTAAAGCTGTATATTTTCATCACAGTTCAGTATATGCAGAACTCAACTAATAAATATAAGCATTTCACAATTTTCCTGGGTTAGAGCATGACCTACAGGAAGGCACTCGATTTCCCTGGTTTTGAAAGATTAGCTCCTAAAAATAACATATAAGGATGATGTAATGAAGAGATAAACCTTTGGGGTGGAGTAAATAATGTTCTCAGCAGAGAGTCTTCAGAAGAGTTTATTAAAATGTTGGAAAGTACTCCCATAAAACAGAGACCAAGAGTTAAGAAGAGATTCAAGTCCAGAAAGTAACCCAGCCTATTTCCTTCCCTGTGGATATGTAACCATAACTAGAGCTACTGCTGGCCCCATCCGTACCCAGCATACCTGATATAAGTCAAACAGGATACGATATTTTAAGGTCATTTCTGGAAAAATTACCAACTTGCATGGCAAACATCATAGAACCTATGTAAAAGCATTCATTCCTATAGATTTTTACCTCTTGAAGAAACAAAATACAGTGTCATGTAAATATGTGTCAGAAGATTGGGTTCTAATGTTCTGATGGTGGTGTGATACCAGTGAGTTTTTTCACCTGAATGAATCTCCATTTCCTTATCTAATCACTGAGGGGATCAGATCTGACTGCCATTAAAATGCCCACAGGAGCCAGAAGCAACCTGACTTTACGATGATAGTTTTCTGATACTGGTGGTTCTCTAAGGTACTGAAAACAGCGACAGCATGCAGAGTGCATGTCTCCTGGTGACAGTCAGCTACAGTGGACTGTCTCCAGGTGGGAATGCAGGCCCTGTGTGACCAGACAGTCAGATTATTCAGGAAAATACAGAAATTCAAACTTTTATGTCAAATATCCTGGTTTTAAAATATTGGCAGCTAATCTAAATTTAGGGCTTCTCTGGGGGCTCAGGGGTAAAGGATCTGCCTGCAGTGCAGGAGTTCCAGGGTTCAAACCCTAGGTGGGGAAGATCCCCTGGAGAAGGGAATGGCTACCCACTCCAGTATTCTTGCCTGAAGAATTCCATGGACAGAGGAGCCTAGCAGGCTATCATCCCTGGGGGTCACAAAAAGTCAAACAGGAATGGTTGACTAACATACACTCTAAAAGACGGGGGAACACAGGTAACTCTGAAGGCCAAACTAAACATATATGAGAATGGACTGGGTCTTATGGCTGCCATTTGTGACCTCCAGCTGGAAGCCTCCAGTTTCTGTCTGCTCTGCTGGTCTTATGTGAACATGGGGTAGTGTCATCCTGGGGCCGCAGGCACCAGCCCTCCACACAATTCTAATTAAGCTTTTTGGCACTTGGTTTCATTAACATATGAATACAGTAGGGAATCAGGGCAACCACAGTCAGTGGGATGGACGCACTTTTACAGAAAGACAGCACGTAAAACAAATACTCGGTGTCAGTGGGGATCTTGATGAAGTGGTAGAGCTGCAGAGTGGTCAGCGAGACCAGGGCACAGAGCAGCCGGAAGCTCAGCCCGTAGCCGTTTTCTCCTCGACAGCTCCTGAGGAACATCTCTGAGTTAATTGCAAAGCCCAGGCCAAAGAGGACCCCGAGGTTTCTCACAAGTCCGGCAAAAGGTGTGGTGTCAATGTGGATCCAGTCGGGGTTGGCGCACCACTTCTTGGCTATGGGCACGGACCACAGCAGGTCAATGTCAAGATGTCTGAGCAGCAGGTAAAAGCCAAGTGCAAACAGGAAGAGGAACAGGTTGGTCTTCAGGTATACACTCAGGCTGGCTGTTTGGATACCTGGAGTGTATTCAAAGATCTCCGCTACCAGGACGCCTGGGGATTGGAAAGCAACACTGAGCAGAACTGTGTGCCTTTGAGACTCTCAGGAATCATTCCTCTCTGCATTAAAGAATTTAGCCACAGTTTTCAATGATAAAGGGCTGTAGAAACCTAGGTTCTATCCATTTTCCAAAACCTGTTTTTTTAAGGCAGTAACTGAAACCTCACTTTTCCCATGGTCTTTTACCCATCCACATTAGCACAGGGGGGATTTTCAGGAGTCCAGGGCACTGAGTGACAACCCACTTTATAGGCAGAGCACTGATCTGCTGCTGCTGCTGCTAAGTCACTTCAGTCATGTCCGACTCTGTCTGACCCCATAGACAGCAGCCCACCAGGCTCCCCTGTCCATGGGATTCTCCAGGCAAGAACACTGGAGTAGGTTGCCATTGCCTTCTCTGGAGAACTGATCTAGGTGCTTGCAATTAATATTTCAATTGCCACAGCCAGTTAATGTAGAGAGCCTTTGAAAGATATGTGGAGTTGAAAAGCGGAAACTCCATCATTGTGAATGCTGGTAGAAATACAAAGCAGCTGCTGAATGAAGTCCACAGTTAGGTAATAATCACTGCAGGTGTTTCTGAGAGAGTGACACGGTGTGCAGGTTGGAAGGCCATTATTAAGTCTCCCAAACCAAGACACAAGCACACTGTCCTTCGTGGTGTTTTGGGAGTTGGACTCAGCACTAGTCACACTTTAGAGAAGCCCAACCGTGTCACCAAGAGGTTATGCACTTATACTTTTGAGTGAGAATGTGTACCATTGCCTGTATGGAGAATTTGAGAGATATGAAGAACCACTTAAGCTCCTAGGGCAGCATTAAATATCAGTGGCTTGATAGAATTACCTGAGTTTGGGGAATCAGTTAGCAGGGAGAATCTGACAACATAAAACAAAGGACACTAAAGCTTTCAATGATACAACAAAAGGTAAGTGATCATATTTACCACCAATTACTCCAAGAATAACTTGATGAGGAAAATGTGTTGCTATGAATACTCTGGAGATGCAGACATTGATTTGAATCAACCAAAAGAGACTCCAAAGAAATGACCAAGTCAGTCTACGATGGAAAAATAGAGACAAGCATAAAAAGCAAAGAAATTGTATCACTCATAAAAATGGGCGGGGGGTTGACACCAGATGATCTTTCATAGAGGAATCTTCTAGCTGTGATGTAATATCATAATTCTAGAGGGTCTTTCAATTTTGTTTGCACTCTATAGGATTTCAAATGTTTTAACAGATGTTTCTATATTTATCGATGCATTAAACTGAACCAGTGCTAGGCTATATTGTGAAATTTTAATAAATGCTGTAAAAAGAAACCGACTTGGCATCCTGATAATTATTCTAATGAAGGGAAATTCAAGCTTGGGGGAATTATTAATATTTACAGTGGTCTAGAATAAATTATATATATTTTTACTCCCTGTCATATGTGCTTCCTCTTTCCTCTCTCAAAGTCTCTTTGTTTGAAGAAAACTCACAGAAGAGGCAGCTGCCAATCTGATGAAAAGCACACAGGCATTCCATCAAGGGCAAGTTTTCACTGGGTTTAATTTCAAGACTCTCAAGCTCTCAAGAGTCCTGGTTCCTTGGTTTTTGACACGTAGAAAATAATAAACAGAAAGTGACCTATGGGTTATATATGTTGAGTTAGAAGCAGTAGTATGCAGAAAACTTATAAAAATATTTAAGTCCAAGCAATGTTCATCATTTTAATAAAAAATATTAGCAATAATGAGTTCTAGGAATCCTTGATGGTTCTGAATGATTTGTCCCTGATAATTGGACTAAATTTTGGATATTGAAAAGTTAAGGAATAGAGAGAAACAAGACTTTCAAAGAGAAAATAAGCAGGGTGTATCCATATGGAAGAAGAATCAACAAGGATGTGGTAATATTTAGGTAAGGTGTGGGCACTCAGTACGTTTTGATGGATCAACGAAATGATGCAGTTATAAGAATCAAAGAAGAGTTGAGAATTTTTTTTTTTTGAGAACAAACAAATAATTTTCCAGGAACTGGAGGAGAAAATGAGCTACAGAGAAAAGGAAAGGCTTATCTAGATTCCTACTTTGAAAAATTGTCTATGGATAGAAAATGCTAATTTTTAAAGATGACAACATGTTTTTTACCATTGTTGTTTTGGATTGGATAATGAATACCTTAAGGCATACAGGTCACAGTCTCATTAGGATAAACTTTAAAGATGCCCAAATTCCTTTGGTTATTTGTTTTGTATATTACCCAATATTACTCTGAAAAGTGGAATATGAGATGGAACTTGGAAATTCTTTATTATAAAGAACTTTAATGTAATGGTGTATCTTATAGTAGCTTTTATGCAATTAACTGGAGAATCTTATCTCAGACTGCCTAATAATTTATGATTAAAGTGATGCTCAAAATTATTTTAATGATAGTTAAAGTATATCAGGAAAGAAAAGAAGGAAAAAGTATAAAAATTTTGAATAATTTAAAGGTCTAGGCCTTTCAGAATGTTATGAATCTACTAACATTAAATCTACTAACATTAGAATTTAAGTTTGCTTCTGGATGTTTTAAATTAAAAGATTGCATAATATTTAAAGCTAGAATATATGTTATTTATGTCAAAATCATTAGTTAGTCAAAGAAGAAAGCATAATTATACTAAAGTAACCAATGTATTCGAGGGGAATGAGGCTTCTCAAAAATTTGTTTAAAGTAAGGGAATATGCATGGAAAAATACTTCCTTATATAATTTCAGATGACTTATTTATGAACTACTAAAGTGAGTATAGTATTATGGGGACCCCAAAAGCACATTTAAAAAGTCATTAATCAATTAAACATTTCCAACCCTGTAATGTGGTAATCATTGTGAGCTAATTAGGATATTATCTTAAAAGCAAAATATTAATCTCCTATTCATTTTGCTAAGTTGGCTATGATAGAATTGAATAAGCACATTTTAATAACTAAAATTACACTAAACTGAATTTTTAAAAAGACTTTCTGTGTTTAAAACTGTCATGTTCCAGGGCTACAGAGATTGGAGCAAAGCTGACCTGTGCAGAGTGATAAAAGACTTATCCATCTGACTGACGGTGTGGCTCAGGGCCGCTGTCACCATGACATACCAGACACATGATGAACCCATCGCATGGCCAGATGGACTTCCTGCAACAAGAAAGTGGCAATCCATTTGAAAGGTGGTTAATAGAGTACAACTATCAGAAATGGACAATAGAATAGCATATTAGCCATGAATATTACAAATAACTCAGAAAAAAGCCATAGGACATAGGCTGTATGTACTGTTTAGTAATGGGTAGAAATAAATAAAATTGAGTCAAACACCATTTCAAAAAATTTCCCCAGGTTATTCAAGTTCATTGAAGTCCAGAAATCAAAATGTTCAAGTCTAATTAAGAACTCGGGCTGTTGCATCAAAAAATCTGCCACATCCTTAGTCATTCTTCATATCTAATTGTTTTTAACTGATGACAAAATTGAAGTACTTGGATTGAATCTTGAATCAGCTTATTTTCTTTGGGCTGAAAAGTCAAACATATTAAAGCTATCACTGCTGTGTCTGATTTCCCAACTAACTGCTATGTACTAGCTAGCCCCATGCCCATCTTGTGACTGGTTGCTGCACTAGGAGTCTTTGTCATTAAATGGAAAAGGGAAGCTACAAAGTGGCATCAATCCTGGCAGAATAAATCTGCAGACAGGAAGCCTTTCTACTCCCAGAATGTCTTTCCCATGTCACTAGATCTTTTTTTAAAAAATCACTTTGTTTTGATGTACTCCTTGAGTTTTTACCAAGTGGAGATTCATTGAGCTTAATTCATTGAGTCTCTTTTTGAAAAACACCAGTTTAAATAAAGACAAATCTATGACTTATGGATCTCTTTCTTTCAAATTGATTTCTTAAACAGAAATTATCAGGGCTTTTTATATGTTTCATGTATTGGAAAACTTCAAGGAGTGAATGTAAAATGTAGTATTTCTTTTTTTCTTTTCCAGAAAATGTCTCATAAGACAGAGCATGTGCTGGGAAGTTCTGGGATAAACCAAAGTAGCATTTCAATTGAATGGCAACCCACTCCAGTGTTCTTGCCTGGAGAATCCCAGGGACGGGGGAGCCTGATGGGCTGCCGTCTATGGAGTCACACAGAGTTGGACACAACTGAAGCGACTTAGCAGCAGCAGCAGCATTTCAATTGTCCCAGATACTATCCATCCATCCATCCATCCTGCATTGTTTTCACAAAGATAAAATACATAGCATCCCTGACATGATGGAATGCACAGTCTATTGGAGGAGTCAGATATTAAATAACTACTACTACTACTACTACTAATACCAATAATACTATAATAATAATATAATATTAGTAGTATTAATAATAATATTAATAATACTATAGAGTGATAAGTACTATAACAGATGGATGCCTACTTTTTTGGTAGTAAAAAAAAAAAAAGATATTCCAAAAATTTATTAGGAACTTACACATTCACTGTATTCAAGGTTAGTCTCAGGATGTCAAATGCCAATAATTTGAGGCTATGTAACAAAACTGTGTGGAGGTACAATATAACACAATCTTACAAAGTAAAACAATATGCAATTTACCTTATATATATATATATTTAAAACTTTTTATAATCTTAAATTCAACTCTCATAGTAAAGATTTTATACTCATACAAAATCTTACTTATGAGAGAGTGGACCCAGAAGTCTACTTAGGTACTGTATACACAAGAGAAAAAGCAAAGTGGAAAGAAATAACTCTACGATGAAAGAGAATTTCGGCAGGCAATAGTAATACCAGGAAGTCCTTACCTTTCTTACAGAAACCCTGTCTGTTGTCTCATTTATGTGATTCTCAGATCTACAATAACTTTGAAAGGTGCACAGCAGCAGATAAATCAGCATTTCCAGTATTTTAATATAGTTTTTAAAAAATGTGTTCTAGTTAATTGTCTTTTGTTTGTTTCTATATCAGACCATGACCTCCTTTCAAAAAAAAAAAATGCCAAGAATAAAATCATTTGGGGAATATTCTTTTAACTTATCCTTTTACAAATTTTTTAAAAATGAAATTTTCTTACTCATAAAAGTTTTACCCTTTTCACTAGCAATTTTTGTTTATGAACTTTTAGCATCCTCACCCATGCCATTTTCTTTAAAACCCTCTATGATATTGTACAGTTATTAGGTGATAATCATGTACAATGGCTATCTGTTGGAATATCTTTAGTAACCTGAGGCTGCTTTAACAGCTTACCTGGACCTGTTTCGCATGTAGTGGGGAACTGTTCAAGGCATGGACTTGAGTGATTTGGGTAAATCTGAGTTTCTTGGACCCACCAGTAAGGCCGATGACCAAATAATATCCTGTATTTAAAGAAATATAAATATGCATATATATTTAAACACACAGTTGTTACTTATTGGAGACTAGCTATTCTCTCCTATAAAAATGACTCAAGCAGACTGTTGATGAGGAAAGCTCATTATTGAGAGACTTTGAAAGAATTTAAGTTCTGGTCTGTCTCTCATTATAGAGGATGAGTCATATGGAGTTTGGGATCCTAGTTTCCAATAAAAACAGGGACTTTTTTCCTTGCAAGGGAAGTCTTTCAGTGCTTTGGACACTTAGACTGAAAATATCAAAGTGGTCTTTGGAATTATTAATCTGTTCATTATGGTGCAATTCATTTAACTCACTTCTTGGTTAATCATACCATATATGTTATAGGCTTTTGGAATTTACTTCTAAGTCAGATAAAGTATAGACTTCTATGCTTTTTTGTAAGTTCTGTTTACGAATAGGTGTTTCAAGTTAACCAGTATGTTTGAAAGATCATCCAAGTAAAACTATACACATCTGAAATGTGATCATTAAGCCAAAGCTACAAATTTAAGAAGAAGCTTTATGAAGAATGAAACAAAACAGAAGGCTTACCATTTAAAAATAAGATTGAACCAATCCCCAATGACTGCTACCCATATCATCTTAGTTCCAACTGTCTGATTAAGTTGAAACCAAAGTGGAAAATAAATAGAAAAGATATTCCGGGGATCTCCAACATTAGACATAAAATTTAGAAAATTGTAGTAAGCTCGGTAGTCCTTCTGCAAATGCTGAATAACGAGCACTCCATTCCTATGAAGGAAATCCATCTTGAAAGAGAGGCAGTTCTAAACATAGAGTGAGCGGAGCTGAAGTGCTCTGAGTTCTACCATTTTTATACGTTTCTCTCTTGGCGTGTCCAGCCATTACTGTGACATGTGATACTGACCATCTGTGGAGAGGGCATGTCTGTCCTCTGCTGAAAAGTTCAACTACTTTATGATTTTAATTGATGCTAAAGAGGTGAAGTAAATGCGGATCGGTGGCAAGTCGAGGGGAAATTTGGGTAGAGACACAATGCATTTCTTATGCAGTCTGTCTTTTGTGTGAACAGTTGGATCATGTTTGCTTGAAATTTTTGCACGGTTCATTTCCTTCAAGGGCAGAGACATTAGCAATTTCTGTGCTTCACTAGAAGACTATGTAAATAATTACTGCATGTCAAATAGCCCTTAAAGCAATGCATTTTAATTTAAAATAGACTGTGGCTCTTTGACTATTTTATTGGGTCTTTCAGGAAAACAGATGAGTAAATATCTAGGCATGAAAAGTTTATATGATATGACAGTATTTTCTGATTGCAGATGTTTAAATAAAAATATTTTACTATTTCCTTATTAGCAAAGAGAATAATATGAGAGATGTGGAACAGAGAAGAAAATACATGGAGTTTATGAAATCTGGAAGGAAATGTGTTATTTTTCGACTGTGAGGCCAGAAAGCAGATATGGAGATTACTGAGTAGTAGGTCTACTAGATGGTAGAACTGTTAGGAATGAGGCATATTTTTATTGGCTAGCAAAAACAATTGAGAGCATGGGAGAGTTGCTCGTATGACAGAGCCCAAGAAAATAAAGTCAGTCACTGTTTCCATTGTTTTCCCATCTATATGCCATGAAGTGATGGGACTGCATGCCATGATTTTAGTTTTTGAATGTTGAGTTTTAAGCCAGCTTTTTCACTCCCCTCTTTTACCTTCATGAAGAGGCTCTTTAGTTCCTCTTCACTTTCTGCCATAAGGATGGTGTCATCTGCATATCTGAAAAGTGAAAGTGAAAGTTGCTCAGTCATGTCCGACTCTTTACAACCCCATGGACTATATAGTCCATGGAATTCTCCAGGCCAGAATACTGGAGTGGGTAGCCTTCCCTTCTCCAGGGGATCTTCCCAACCCAGGGATTGAACCCAGGTCTCCTGCATTGCAGGCAGATTCTTTACCAACTGAGCTATCAGGGAAGCCCTGCATATCTGAGGTAATTGATATCTCTCCTGGTACTCTTGATTCCAGTTTGTGCTTCATCCAGCCTACCATTTCACATGATGTACTCCATCCCACTCCAGAACTCTTGCCTGGAAAATCCCACAGATGGAGGAGCCTGAGTTGGACAAAACTGAGCGTGTGACAGTGACTTCACTTTCACTTTTCACTTTTGTGCATTGGAGAAGGAGATGGCAACCCACTCAAGTGTTCTTGCCTGGACAATCCCAGGGACGGGGGAGCCTGGTGGGCTGCCGTCTATGGAGTCGCACAGAGTCAGACACAACTGAAGTGACTTAGCAGCAGCAACTCTGCATAAAAGTTAAATAAGCATTCAATACGCCAGCAAATTTAGAAAACTCAGCCGTGGCCCCAGGACTTGCCCCATCGTTTAATGGCACCTTATTATGGGGATCCAGTGTCTACAGGTACCTCCCTAGACTCTTTGCTTCTCTTGGAGGAAATGTTTTGACTGACCAGTCTTTTGGGGGTGTTTTTTAAAAAATTCTATGCCTTTCCCAGATAAATTAAATTTCTGGTTATGGAAGTTAGGCATTAGCATTTTAAAAATACTTTCCAAATGATTGCAATGTGCAGTTAGGGTTGAAATCATTGATATAAAGCAATTCATACATAGCTTGTTCTCCTTTTGGCCTTAAACCCCTCCCTCTGCCAAAAGTCTACCTGAAAGAAGCTGCACTGACATTTAATATGTCAACTATTGGGCTTAATTGGATTTCCCATTACATTAGATTTTGCACTAAGTGATGTATCTTGTCAAGTCTTCGGAGACTCTATCTCTAGAATGAAAGAAAACCCTAATCTCCAGAAGAGGTAAAGCAGTGGAGGTAACTGAAGTGCACTTCTCATGAAATAGGGCATAGTAATGGCAACTTTGCTCACTGGGTTTTCTGTGCTTCTCTCCCAAAAAGAGCTTAAAATACAGCCTGGCTGCTATGGGTGAGAACTTGGGTCTGACAGTCACTAAGCAGGACTGCAAATGGCATCAGATCACTTTTCAGAAAGTGTCTTTAAATGTCTTCCAGGAAATGAGTATTAATCTCTGTCCATGGTGAGAACCTCACAGTCTCCTTTATTATTTTTACTGCGGTGGGAGGAGAGCCAGGAAGTAGTCTGCCAGCACTGGCTCTCCCCAGGTTTTGCTCTCCCCTCGGGCAGACTACAGACTATGAATTATATTCACTCTCATTCTCCCACTACTGTGCTAATCTGATCTGAGGGATGTTTGGGATAAAATTAGTTGTGCTGAAAACTCAGTTGTGCTTTAGAATGTCTTGCATTTATGATCTGCCAGTTATTTACCTTTAAAAATACTCCATCTGGGGACTTTGCTGGTGATCCAGTGGCCAAGACTCTGTGCTCCTGAGGCAGGGGGCCTGGTTCAATCTCTGGTCAGTGAACTAGATCCCACATGTTGCAACTAAGACCTGGCACAACCAAATTAATAAAAAATCATAATAAAAAAAAACCACTCCATCTTATTATCCAATTTTAACTTCACAGAGGTCTTCATTTTAGGGATGAGGAAATGAACAAGTAACTGCCCAGGTCATTTTTTTTAGTATGGGAGGCCTGCTTGGAAATGAAATTTTTTTTCCAGAGCAATGATTTTTCTCAATCTAAGCCTTGTCTTGGCTTCTTAAGGCCAATATTGATGAAATTTTTAAACAGCTGCAAAATAAATAATAGCTAATGCTATTGGGCATCTGGTCCCATCACTTTATGGGAAATAGATGGGGAAACAGTGGAAATAGTGTCAGACTTTATTTTGGGGGCTCCAAAATCACTGCAGATGGTGACTGCAGCCATGAAATTAAAAGATGCTTACTCTTTGGAAGGAAAGTTATGACCAACCTAGATAGCATATTCAAAAGCAGAGACATTACTTTACCAACAAAGGTCCGTCTAGTCAAGGCTATGGTTTTTCCAGTGGTCATGTATGGATGTGAGAGTTGGACTCTGAAGAAGGCTGAGCGCCGAAGAATTGATGCTTTTGAACTGTGGTGTTGGAGAAGACTCTTGAGAGTCCCTTAGACTGCAAGGAGATCCAACTAGTCCATTCTGAAGAAGATCAGCCCTGGGATTTCTTTGGAAGGAATGATGCTAAAGCTGAAACTCCAGTACTTTGGCCACCTCATGCGAAAGTTGACTCATTGGAAAAGACTCTGATGCTGGGAGGGATTGGGGGCAGGAGGAAAAGGGGACGACAGAGGATGAGATGGCTGGATGGCATCACTGACTCGATGGACGTGAGTCTGAGTAAACTCCGGGAGTTGGTGATGGACAGGGAGGCCTGGAATGCTGCGATTCATGGGGTCACAAAGAGTCAGACACGACTGAGCAACTGAACTGAATGCTACAACCAGCTTGTTTCAAATGTTTTCAACCACCCAGACCTCCAGTTTCCCTGTATCCTGATTTGTTGGCACTTAACCACATCTGGTCAGCTGCTTGATCACTAAGAGGACTTCACAGATACAGTCACCACTTGGAATTGTTGGATGGCTCATCCCATCATTTGACAACAGGGACACAGTTGTGGGTACTCAGTGGCTACTGTTAACTTCCCAGTTGCTGACATCTTCCCTGGAGAAAATATAAAGTGGCACAAAGATGGGTCCCTCCAGAGCTTATGGGGAGTGCTGATGCCCATCTGTTGCTGATGGTCCTGGGACCCAGCATATGTTTTCTTCTCTGGGAATAGTCATGCATTGAAAAAAATTGTGCTGTGCTAAGTTGCTTCAGTCGTGTCTGACTCGTTGTGACCCTATGGACCAGAGCCTGCCAGGCTCCACTGTCCATTGGATTCTCCAGGCAAGAATACTGGAGTGGGTTGCCATTTCCATCTCCAGGGGATCTTTCCGACCCAGGAATCAAACCCGTATCTCTTATGTCTCCTGCATTGCTAGGCAGGTTCTTTAAGACTGCTAAGTCACTTCAGTCACGTCCAACTCTGTGCGACCCCATAGACTGCAACCCACCAGGCTCCCCCATCCCTGGGATTCTCCAGGCAAGAACACTGGAGTGGGTTGCCATTTCCTTCTCCAACGCATGAAAGTGAAACGTGAAAGTGAAGTTGCTCAATTGTGTCCAACTCTTAGTGACCCCATGGACCACAGCCTACCAGGCTCCTCCATCCATGGGATTTTCCAGGCAAGAGTACTGGAGTGGGGTGCCATTGCCTTCTCCATCTTTAAGACTAGCACCACCAAATAAATTAAATTTACTCAGATGAGAGCAAACAGAGATTATTTATTCTGCTTGCTATAGCAAGGGCCAGCCACCATCTCATGCATCTGACAAAAACACAAAAGTGGACAGAGGATTGGAAACACTTTATAAAAAAAAAAAGGAAGGCAGGCCTCAGGGTTGCTCTGATAAAAGGTGGTTGGTGGCATGTGTAATCTGGAGATGAGCTTCTAGAAGTAGAGCATCTTAGGTGATCGGTTTGGGAAACCATTTGGCTTTCTCTGGTTGGTCCTGAGTTGAAGGCAGGAGCAAAAAAACTGGGCGTCATTGACCAAGTTCTAAGCACTCTGGGCATTTTGCTTCAGATGTTATGGATCAGAGTTCTGTTGTTACATTTGGTCTGGCCATTGTCCATTTGTATACTCTGTCTTTCACAAGACAAACTGAATAAGCATATGTCAGAAGCAATTTATGCAGCATCCCACCAAGAAATAAGGGACTCCCTGTGATTCTGAGTCTGTAATTCTTATTTATTAATATTTATTTCTTTGGCTGTGCTGGGTCTCAGTTGCAGTACTTGGGATCTTCTATCTTCCTTGCAGTTTGGAGGATCATCAGTTGTGACATGTGAGATTCTTAGTTGCAAACTTAGTTGTGGCATGTGGTATCTAGTTCCTTGACCAAGGATGGAACCTGGGCCCCCTGCATTGAGAGTGCAAAGTTCTAGCCACTGGACCACCAGGAAAGTCCCTATAATTCTTATTATTAATTGAGTTAAAATGAGGATATGTGCTTGCTTGCCAAGGACAAATCAATTTATTCAGGTATATCATGACTCTGTGAGGCATTGGCCTTGACTAATCAGAGTCTGTACTCTTGGCCTTTTTGTTTTTGCATAATCACTTTCTATAATTCCCATAATCTCTTTAATGAACCATGAAGAAAGACATTACTTTGCTTTATTCTTTTTCTAAGATGTGTTTGAGCCATAAATTTTATCATATTCTTTCTTCAGAAACTTCCTTAAATTATAATGTGAATGATATCAAATACATTTTGTCTTACAATTAAAAAATTAACTTTACTCATTCAGTACTTCAGAGTCTGTGGACTGTAAGGAAGTTGGTTGCACATTAGCTTTTCATCTTAGGTGGATAATTTAAAAAGACTGTCTCCTGAGGACTCTGCTTCTGTAGACTATGGGATAATTAACCACAGCAAAACACCTTGATTTCTTTCACCTCTTAACAGGAACTGCTAAATCTGTTTCTTTCCCATAGTTCATCATTTTTTATCTTCTCTTATTTTAGCTTATATATACGTCTCAGCATTGGCTTCTCCAACCAGCTCCCTCACCATTCCTTTAATAGTGCTTTCTCTCCAATGCTCTTTTCTTGTAGGGATTTTATTCCTCTGCTAGCGCTAATATATGCAGTATCAGACTGGGTGATTTAGATAACAGAAATTGGAGTCCGCCAGTCCAAGATAAAGGTGTCACAGGGTTGGTTTCTTCAGTGGCCTCCGTCCTTGGCTTGCAGGTGGCGTCTTCTCCTTGTGTGCTCACATGGTCTTCCTGCTGTGAAACTCTGTCCTAATCTCTTTTTATAAGGACATGAGTCACATTGCATTAATGCCCAACTCTAATGTCCTCATTTTAACTTAGTTACTACCACTTTAAAGACCCTAATTCCAAAACAGTCACATTTGCTAGTTACAGTGGTTTAGGAATTCAACATAAGACTTCAGAGAGGTGGGGGTGGGGGATGCAATTCAGCACATTAACAGAGACATGATTACAATGTGTGACCGTATATTCGTCTTGAGCGTCTGTGTTTAATCTCTCTCTCCTGCACCTCTTGCACAGTACAAGTTCCATAAAATAAGGGATCATGTTTTCTGTGTGTGTGAACCACCAGTACAGTCCCTAGCACAAACCCATGCAGGATCTGATTTTCCATGATGCTGGAGAAGCTTGCATGGGTCCCTGCCATGGCAGTTTATTACTGAGTGATGATGCGAGTTGTAATAATACCAATTTTTTATTCTTTTTCTCAAAGAGAGGATCCAACATTACAGGAGTTTTAAAGCCCACAAAATCTGGAACTAACCCTAGGTCTATTATTGTTATTTAGTAAATATTTTTGGGGGCTTCTCAAGTGACTCAGTGGTAAAGAACCTGCCTGCCAATTCAGGAGATGAAGGAGATGAAGATTCGATTCCTGAATCAGGAAGATCCCTTCAAGGAGGAAAGGGCAACCCACCTCAGTATTCTTTCCTGGAAAATCCCATGGACAGAGGAAACCAGCAGGCTACGTCCATAGGATTGCAAGGAGTCAGACACAATTGAGTGGCTAAGCATGCATGCAAACGTTTCTTAAATGAATAGATTATTGAACAAAACTTGATGTGACTGCTAACTTATAAAGAGTCAGTTAATCTAAACTCAAATTCATTTTCTTAGAGATGATATTATAAAGTTGCCAGATCAAGAAAGCTTCTTTAAGGTAAAGAAAATTACAGACAATGTTTATCTAAGAAAAAAGTAATATATGTACGCATCTGCTTATGCTTAAAGATAATAGGAAAATAAGCAGTTTAAAATGTTTTAAGGTTATCTATAAAGAAACGAAGGGAATACAGTGTAGGGAGTGAGAAACACTTGATTTCTTTAAATACTCTTATTTTTTAGATTTGAATTTGAAATCATGTAAATAGCTTACGTAATTATAAAATTTAATGGAATTTTAAAACCAGTTCTTGCAAAAAAATTTCAAATGGGACAAATGATGAAAAGGAAAACAATGCTTGCTTGACCTGTAAAGCATTTGCTTCCAGCTCTACAGCACGTATATGTATTTATGATTTTGTTCCTATGGGAAATCTCTTTTCAAGCATTTCCTTAGTCCTCCTCAGTTTGCCATCTGCCACCAGTTGCTTGGGGTGGAGATGCTCCCCAGAACTTAGCCCGTGTGGGTCATAGCAGGAGGGAGATGCAGGAGGTTGGTTCTTTTCACTACTAATGATCTTCAAATGTATCTTTTCCCACCAATAACAGAGTCTTCTTGATAAACTGGGTCATTTCAAAGTCAAAGATAGTAGAGTTCAAGGCTTCTCCCAAATTGATTCACCAAATAAGATTCACATTATTTATTTGTTTGTTTGTTTGTTTACTTATTTTTGGCTGTGTTGGGTCTTCATTGCTGCCTGGACTTTTCTCTAGGTGATCTAGGGCTCCTCTTCGTTGTGGTATGAGAGCTTCTCATTGCAGTTGCTTCTCTTGTTGCAGAGCATGGGCTCCAAGGCTTCAGTAGTTGCAGCTCCAGAGCTCTAGAGCACAGGCTCAATAGTTGTGGCCCACAGGCTTAGTTGCTCCATGGCATTTGGGATCCAAATTGGGAATCGAACCTCTGTCTCTCGCATTGGCAGGAAAATTTTTTACCACTGAGCCATCAGTGAAGCCCAGAAAAGCCATTTCTAAGACAATTCACAGGAATCCCATCCTGTGGCTGTCCATGGTGCTTATGCCCAGGATCCTTCATTTCCTCCGTCTCTTCAGAGTTATCGTCAATCTTTCAGTCTCCTTAGCACAATTTGTCCTGATAACATTTTTCCTCTTAATGTCTAGATTGAAAACATTTCTTTTTGTTGGGGGCAGAGGTAAATTACAAGTTTGGGATTAACATATACACAATGCTGCTGCTGCTAAGTCGCTTCAGTTGTGTCCGACTCTGTGCGACCCCATAGACGGCAGCCCACCAGGCTCCCCCGTCCCTGGGATTCTCCAGGCAAGAACACTGGAGTGGGTTGCCATTTCCTTCTCCAATGCATGAAAGTGAAAAGTGAAAGTGAAGTCGCTCAGTCGTGTCCGACCCTTAGCGACCCCATGGACTGCAGCCCACCCGGCTCCCCCGTCCATGGGATCTTCCAGGCAAGAGTACTGGAGTGGGGTGCCATTGCCTTCTCTGAACATATACACAATACTGTATATAAAAAAATAGACAACAAGGATAAACAAACTGTATAGTACAGGGATAAACAAGGATAAACAAATTGTATAGTACAGGGATAAATAAGGATAAACAAATTGTATAGTACAGGGAACTAAACTCAGTAGTTTGTAATCACCTATAATGAAAAAGAATTTGAAGAAGAATGTATCACTTTCCCGGACACTAGAAACAAACACAACATTGTCAATTAACTATACTTCAATAAAAAAGATCTTTTAATCTTATAGCCAGTCTCAAAATCTTGTACTGTTGCCTTATTTTTAGTTAATTACAATAGTTTAACGATTCCAGTTCTACCCAGAACTTTCTTATTCTGACTCATTTAGATTTTCTTAAGATTTGGATTTGCAGTAAATACTGCCTATTTTACTTAGATTACAACTTGTAGTCAGAGACTAGAATTTTTGCAATATGCTTTGCCATGCCAAATATTATATAACCACAAGATATATTCTTATAAAATGAACCATTCATCTATGAGTTGTAGCACTTACTGTAATACAACATCATTCAGAGATATTTGACTTAGCTTGTGTCACTGATGTAGTGGCAATAAGCAAAAATTTATTTTGGCGGCACTGACCTTTAATGTCTCTGTGTATGGTCATTATCTTTTTACCACAAGCTTATCTGTCTTCTCAAAAATAAATTGTGTTTGAGATCTCTCCAGTGTCACCTTGCAATGTAAAATGGATTTATTTCAGACTGAGTTTATACCCTAGTGACTTTCAGAAAATAATTACCTCCACTCTGGCTAGCATCCCAGGAACATTGGCATTCCATAATGACACTATTATCAGTGACCCAGCTACAGATGTTCCAGGTACACCCTCCGCGAGTCTCATTATGCATTCTTTTCTAGAAATGATCATGACCTATACATCTATAACCTGTTTCCTCGGATCACCAAAGGACCCAATGGAGTTGTCCATCGGGCAGTACTATTCATGTTCTCCAAAGTAGAGTTAAGACACTTTACAGCTGGATTCATACCTTACAGATGGCCTAAAGAGTTTCTACTATGTGTACTCTCAAACTCCGTGGTTTAGTCATTAAGTCGTGTACAAGTCTTGTGACCCCGTGGACTGTAACCCACCAGGCTCCTCTGTCCATGGAATTTTCCAGGCAAGAATACTGGAGCGGGTTGCCATTTCCTTCTCCAGGGGAAGACAACTTTAGCGTGCATCAGAATAACCTGGAGGGCTTACTAAAGCACTGATCACTGGGACCCACATCCAAAATTTTCAATTCAGTAGGAATGGAGGTCAGTCTGAAAATTGACATTTCCAACAAATTCCTAGATGAGGGTGTTGCTGTTGCATGAAGAACATCACTTTGAGAAGCACTAGTGGTATATGACACGATTCTTACATGTACTGTTCAGGACAGGGATAACTCACACCTCAAGGAGTTTATAGTCTCATCGGGAAAATATCTATGTAAGTAAATATCACAAATAAATAACATACTGCCCTTAGGGGCTAACAGACGAGTAAATCGACAAGAAGAAAAGCAGATTTAACTTTCTGTTTATGAGATTAGGGAAGCCTATGTGGAGGAGGTAGCAAGTGACTGAGCCTGGATCAAAGGGTAGAATTTAGAAATGTAAAGTTGTAGGATGAAATGGAGAAATATATTCCATTTGAAACATATTGCATTTAAAAACTGTAGGACAAAATCTCCATTTTTATATTTATGAGACAATTCAAAGTCTGAAACTTTAAAAAATTTTCAGTTGTCTCAAAAATGTCAAAATTGTGTTTCTAAAACAGATTTTATTGCAATAATGTTAATCAATTAATGGTAATTTTTTAATGTGCTAATGCTGTTGTGGTTATGTCAAAACGAGTTCTTATCTTTTAGAAAAGCATACTGAAATTTTTGTGGGTGAAATGACATGTTGTTTGGGAGAGTGGATGGGGTCTGGATAGAGCAGGGTTGACCAATGGTTGGTGGTAGCTGGGGCCCTGTGACAGGTACATGAGAGATTCATTGTATTATTTTGTTAACTTTTGTGTATATTATAAATTATTTATAATAATTTTCAAACCCCAAACAGAAACTATATGAGCAAAATTAAAGAAGTACAGGGCTCACTGTTTATTTCTATTAAAATATAAAGTAAACAATTGAACAATAAGGGTAAAATGGTAACTTGAGACCATTTCATTCAATGATTTGACTTGAATGCCACTAAGGAGTATGGACTGTATTTTTAAGATAATGAAGGAACACTGAGAGTGTTTTGAACAGAGAAATAGTATGCACTTTGAGAATATTATTGTGGCGATGGTAGGCAAAACAGATCAGGAGGGCAAGAGTCTGAAGGTAAGTAAGGGTCTGAATAGAAGAAAGGGAAGGTGAGGGTGGTGGAGTACAGGTGAATCTGTAGGCGTTGGCGGGCTTTGTAGGTGGCGCTAGTGGTAAAGAACCCACCTGCCAATGCAAGAGACTTAAGAGACACGGGTTCGATCCCTGGGTCTGGAAGATCCCCTGGAGGAGGGCATGGCAATCCACTCCAATATTCTTGCCAGGAGAATCCCATAGATAGAGCAGCCTGGAGGGCTACAGTCCATAGGGTTGCTAAGAGTCGGAAAGGACTGAAGCAACCTAGTATGCACTCATGTGGGTGTTGGCAACCAGTTAACCATAAAGGAATCATGGAAGATCCCAAGATTCTGAACTTGAGGACTGGGAAAACACCAGTGCCATTAAAATAAAGGGAATATTTATCAAGATAATGATAAAGTTTGTTTTTGAAATATTACTAGTGAGGGATTTTTGTGATCTGACCAGGAGATAGATAGAAATATGTGACTGAAGTGCAGAAAAGTGGGCAAGACAAGATGAATCTGAGAAGCATCTATTTGAGATCAGATGAGATTGCCCTGGAAAATAAGTTGTTGGGAAAAGTGAGTCACAGACTTTAGGAAGCATCTAAATTTCAGGATTAGAGAGAATAGGAACCAGGGAAGGGACTAGTAGAGAGGTAGAAGGTGTAGAACTTCACATTCATGTAGGTATTTTTTAGCATCAACTATTCTGCCCAACAAAAATTAGACCAAAATTTATTTATGGGAAATTAAAACTGAATATTCTTTGTACACCTATGTTCATAGCAGCATTATTCAAAATAACCAAAAGGTGGAAACAGCTCAAATAATCACCAATGGATGAATGGAGAAACAAAATGTATATGCATACATATTAGGCAGGGTGCTACAGAGAAACAGTAGGAAGAGGACGTGTATACATATATAATAAGGAATTTGCTTCTGTGAGGATTTTCTGGATGTTTCTGCCTACTCACACTAGAAGTCAACCTAACAAAAATAGTCCATTAAAGAGGACAAAAAAATAAGTCAGCTATAAGATGTTCATCTTACTGGAAGAGATGTAGCTGTAGTCTGTGTCAGTCTTGAATATCTCAAAGCCTTGCTGATGAGCTCTTTCCAATTTGCTCATGGATCAGTCATGTGTGTCTAGATTCCATCAGAGAAATGGTCCAAGCATTATTACAAGCTGAAGAAATAATTTATCTTGAATTAGTAATGGCCTAAAGAAATTGCTGAAACTCTTTTCTGATCATTGTTAAAAATTTAGTTTCCATTGTGCTGAGATTAAAATTGCACTTGTGAAATATTGGTAAATTATTAAATGGATAATACTAATTAATTCAACTTGGATTGGGGTAGAAGGGACGCATTCTGTATTTATCTGGACATAGCAGAATGTATGTTTCCTTAAAATCAAAATTGTATGAGTAGTGTGATTGTCTTGTTTTGGGAGCTATATGCATCGCCTTAGCTAAAGGTAGTATCGAATTGCAACAATTTCTCTCTTTCTTTGCTACTGTAGATTTTGTTCTATTTAAAGTCTTATTTATATATGTTTAATAGGATAGTGTATTGAATAGGAAGTGGGTAGTATATAAATCATAATAATAAGAAACCATTTTATATTACAAGGACCTAGTCCAAGGTATTCTCATTTATTTTCTCTTTTAGCCTTCACATAGGGTATATGAAGAAGATATTATTATTATTATTACCCTCACTTTATAGATAATGAAACTGAGATTAAAGAGACCAAGTAACTTGCCCATCATCACACTTAGCAAATTGGTGGAGTCTATCATCACATTTAGCAAAATCAAACCCAGGTAGTCTTACTGCAGAGTTGAAATGTTCAGTTCAGTTCAGTTCAGTCGCTCAGTCGTGTCCGACTCTTTGCGACCCCATGAATCGCAGCACGCCAGGCCTCCCTGTCCATCACCAACTCCCAGAATTCACTCAGACTCACATCCATCAAGTCACTGATGCCATCCAGCCATCTCATCCTCTGTCTTCCCCTTCTCCTCCTGCCCCCAATCCCTCCCAGAATCAGGGTCTTTTCCAAATGAGACAACTCTTCGCATGAAGTGGCCAAAGTACTGGAGTTTCAGCTTTAGCATCATTCCTTCCAAAGAAATCCCAGGGCTGATCTCCTTCAGAATGGACTGGTTGGATCTCCTTGCAGTCCAAGGGACCCTCAAGAGTTTTCTCCAACACCACAGTTCAAAAGCATCAATTCTTTGGCGCTCAGCTTTCTTCACAGTCCAACTCTCACATCCATACACGACCACTGGAAAGACCATAGCCTTGACTAGATGGACCTTTGTTGGCAAAGTAATGTCTCTGCTTTTCAATATGCTATCTAGGTTGGTCATAACTTTTCTTCCAAGGAGTAAGCATTTTTAATTTCATGGCTGCAGTCACCATCTGCAGTGATTTTGGAGCCCCAAAAAATAAAGTCTGACACTGTTTCCCCATCTATTTCCCATAAAGTGATGGGACCAGATGCCATGAACTTAGTTTTCTGAATGTTGAGTTTTAAGCCAACTTTTTCACTCTCCTCCTTCACTTTCATCAACAGGCTTTTTAGTTCCTCTTCACTTTCTGCCATAAGGGTGGTGTCATCTGAATATCTGAGGTTATTTATATTTCTCCCAGCAATCTTGATTCCAGCTTGTGCTTCTTCCAGTCCAGAGTTTCTCATGATGTACTCTGCATATAAGTTAAATAAGCAGGGTGACCATATACAGCCTTGACGTACTCCTTTTCCTATTTGGAACCAGTCTGTTGCTCCATGTCCAGTTCTAACTGTTGCTTCCTGACCTGCATACAAATTTCTCAAGAGGCAGGTCAGGTGGTCTGGTATTCCCATCTCTTTCAGAGTTTTCCACAGTTCATTATGATCCACACAGTCAAAGGCTTTGGCATAGTCAATAAAGCAGAAGTAGATGCTTTTCTGGAACTCTCTTGCTTTTTCGATGATCCAGAGGATGTTGGCAATTTGGTCTCTGGTTCCTCTGCCTTTTCTAAAACCAGCTTTAACATCTGGAAGTTCATGGTTCACGTATTGCTGAAGCCTGGCTTGGAGAATTTTGAGCATTACTTTACTAGCGTGTGAGATGAGTGCAATTGTGCGGTAGTTTGAGCATTCTTTGGCATTGCCTTTCTTTGGGATTGGAATGAAAACTGACCTTTTCCAGTGCTGTGGCCACTGCTGAGTTTTCCAAATTTGCTGGCATACTGAGTGCAGCACTTTCACAGCATCATCTTTCAGGATTTGAAATAACTCAACTGGAATTCCATCACCTCCACTAGCTTTGTTCGTAGTGATGCTTTCTAAGGCCCACTTGACTTCACATTCCAGGATGTCTGGCTCTAGGTGAGTGATCACACCATCGTGATTATCTGGGTCGTGAAGATCTTTTTTGTATAGTTCTTCTGCATATTCTTGCCACCTCTTCTTAATATCTTCTGCTTCTGTTATCTGTAATTAATTGAAGAAATAAATTGACTGCAAGACATTAGCGCTTTGTTAATATCATCAACAATATTCTCTCAAACTCAACATATTAAAATTATAACTCATGATGCTTCTTCCTCCCCACAATACCTCTCCCTGAAAATACCAGATCTGCTGAATAGACAGCTTCAATTCTGCCATCAACATCATCATTGTCTCAAACCTTAAATTACCGCTGACTTACTACTCTCCTTTTCACATTAATCTACAATACAGCCAATCAGAGATAGCAGGTAGCAAGAATCCTGGCTATAAAAAGTTTTTATGTATTATTTTTCACTGAAGTATAGTTGAAAATATTGTAAATCAAAACTATATTAGTTTCTGGTATACAACGGTAATGCTTCAATATTTTTACAGATTATATTCCAGTTAAAGTTATGATAAAATATTGGCTATATTCTCTGTGCTATATAAAATATTCTTGTAGTTTATTATTTACATAGTAGTTTGTATTTATTAATCGCCTACCCTTATCTTGCCCCTCCCTTTCACTATTAAAAATTTTGTGTTGCTGAGTTTCTATTGCGGCTGGGACTACCAGTATTAGTTACTGCCTTTTCATGTTTCTGTTTTAATTCACAGGGTTAAAACCAGAGTCAAGAAATTTTGGAATTTGTTATTATTATTAGCCAATAAACAGTAATATTTCAGCCACTAGACAGATTAAGCAATGGTATTTTTATAAGCTTTATTAAGTGAGTGAAGTCGCTCAGTCGTGTCCGACTCTTTGCAACCCCATGGACTGTAGCCTACTAGGCTCTGAGGAGCTTCTCAGTCCATGGAATTTTCCAGGCAACAGTACTGGAGTGGGTTGCCATTTCCTTCTCCAGGGAATCTTCTCAACCCAGGGATCGAACCTGGGTGACCCGCACTGCAGGCAGACGCTTTACCGTCTGAGCCACCAGGGAAGCCTTAGTTTTATTTAAGCTACCTGTAGCATTAAAGAAAAGGCTATATACTTGGCAACAGAATACAATTAAAGTTCAATATTTATATATTTTTTTTGCGGAAACCTTTATCTGAAAAGGATGAATGGCCAGTCAGGCGAGTCCTCCAGGAGCTGTAATACTTTGCTGAAGTAGAGCTGACGAGGTCGGCTGTTCTCAAAAAAAGAACTACCAATCCCAGAATGCCATTTTCTCTATTTTCTCGCGAGAATCCCAGAGGGCTAGCTCAACCAATCCCTTCATGAAAGAGCCTACGCTATAAGCCAATAAGAAGGCGTATGGGAGCCCAAAGGCGGGAGGCGGAAGGCGCCTTAGGTTTGAAATAGGAAAGCTGGCTTGGCTGCGGCAGCGGATTTTGGAGTTCGGCTGTTGATTGAAATCGATTCAGGTCTTGTGGGGCAGGTGGCCGGGCTCAGGCCTGCCGGAGAAGGTGGGAATTGAGCTGGGCTCCGAAACCCGCCTGTCGCGGTAGGGGAAAGTGGGTTTGGAGGCGGAATGCGTATTTTTGGGGCGGAGTCTGAAATGTACCTCTTGTTGCTGTTTAGGGAGCAGAATGGGCAGCCACAAGGCAGAGGGGTTTGGGGTTTCACCGAAGACAAGTCTGCGAATTTTCTGAGGAGATTTTATGTCATTGGGAAGGTTGTAGCGTTACAGAAAACCAATGGGACCTGGGATCTTAGATCCTTTCACAGGGGAGGAACTGAGGCCGGGAAAGACGAGGTTACTTGTACAGGTCCTGGACTAAACCTACTAAACTGTCCTCCAGTTTCCATTTTACTGCCACCTGCCCTGATCTGGAGGTGGAGGAGGAAGGAGTGTAGATAAGTGGGATCTTACCCCATGATAGGGGCTGCGCCTTCCGGGACCTGGCAATCCAGGCCGGAATCAAAGGGGTCAGAGTTGGAAGGAGTCTAAGCAGTCCCCAACTTTACTTGTGAGAAGACGGAGGCAGAGTCATATTTCCCAGGGTCAGAGTGAGTGTTGCGTGGGGATAACAGTCATTGCTACTAATGAATTCCTAGGGAGTGATGGTGTTCTGATTTCCTGCTGCACCTATACCATAGTTAAGTTTCGGTGGCTTGATATGCCCTGGGATATTTAGAGTTAAAAGTAAGTTGCTATGGGAGTAGGGGTTTAAGGGATGCACATTACCCTATCAACAAGGATTTACTGTATAGCACGGTAGATTGAAATCTTGTAATAAACTATAATGGAATCGAGTAGAAAAATAGAATATAGATATATATATGACTGAATCACTTTGTTGTATACCTAAAACTAACACAGTATTGTAAATAAACTATACTTCAGTGTATTAAAGAAAGTAAGTTGCTAACCATTTTCTAGCAAATATCAAACTGCAAAAATATACTTGACTAAAATACGTGGCTGATATGGTTTCAGTAACTTAAAAAATACAAAGTGTGTCCTATTTGTTTTGTAGCCTTGTCTTACAAAATGGTAGAGGATGAACTGGCACTATTTGATAAAAGCATAAATGAATTTTGGAATAAATTCAAAAGCACTGTCAGTGACACCTCCTGTCAGATGGTGGGACTAAGAGAAACCTACAAGGACTCCATTAAAGCATTTGCAGGTACCTATATTTAACTCATAACATGCTGTTATTCTTTGTTGTTCTTGTCTGTTTTTTAGTGTAATTTCAGCTGAATTGAAACTTCAACTCCTTTCCTCTTTCAGAAAAGCTGTCTGTGAAATTAAAGGAAGAAGAACGGATGGTTGAAATGTTTCTGGAATATCAAAATCGTATGTGACAAACTGTAGAAATAGATCATAGAGTTTTTTTAGATTAAACATCTTCAGAAAATCCCTCATACAAGTAAAACAGTGTGTTTATATATATCAGTTCAGTTCAATCGCTCAGTCGTGTCCCACTCTTTGCAACCCCATGGACTGCAGCATGCCAAGCTTTCCTGTCCATCACCAACTCCCAGAGCTTGCTCAAACTCATGTCCATCGAGTTGGTGATGCCATCCAACCATCTCATCCTCTGTCATCCCCTTCTCCTCGTGCCTTCAGTATTTCCCAGCATCAGGGTCTTTTCCAGTGAGTCAGTTCTTTGTATGAGGTGGAGCTTCAGCTTGAACATCAGTCCTTCCAATGAACACCCAGTCCACCTTTAGGATGGACTGGTTGTATCTCCTTGCAGTCCAAGGGACTCTCAAGAGTCTTCTCCAATACCACAGTTCAAAAGCATCAATTCTTTGGTGCTCAGCTTTCTTTATGGTCCAACTCTTTTATATATATATATATATACACATACATATATATATATATGTATGTATATGTATATACAGCTTCCCTGGGGGCTTAGTGGTAAAGAATTTGCCTGCAAATGCAGAAGTAACAAGAGAAGTGGGTTCAATCTCTGGGTTGGGAAGATCCCCTGGAGGAGGAAATGGCAACCCACTCCAGTATTCTTGCCTGGAAAATTCCAGAGGAGCCTGGCAGGCTGCAGTCCATGGGGTCATAAAGAGTTGGACTGAGCACACATGCACACAATCCAGCTTAATAAATACAACATCCTATGTTATACCTTCCTCTTCTCTCACCTTCTAGAACTAATCTGTCAGTATTTTACTTTAGTATTGAGGTTTTGAATGTTATATATGTGGCAGCATTTTGTCTTAATATGTATTCTGTCCCCTTTTCACTTAGCATTTGCTCCTGAGATTCATCTTCACTGATGTATAAGTGCCCATATTTTTGAAAAATGAGTTTCACAGACTAGAATACAAAATCAGTACATGTTCATCACACTGATGTATAAATGCCCATGTTTTTTTAAAATGAGTTTCACAACTTTGAAAAACTAGTTCTCTCAGCTCTTTGGTTGTAGGTTTAAAATCTGACAGTTTTTCTCTCTATATTTTTATTGCTCCTGCCTTTCAATGGCACCCCACTCCAGTACTCTTGCCTGGAAGATCCCATGGATGGAGGAGCCTGGTAGGCTGCAGTCCATGGGGTCGCGAAGAGTCGGATACGACTGAGCGACTTCACTTTCACTTTTCACTTTCATGCATTGGAGAAGGAAATGGCAACCCACCCCAGTGTTCTTGCCTGGAGAATCCCAGGGACGGGGGAGCCTGGTGGGCTGCCATCTATGGGGTCACACAGAGTCGGACACGACTGAAGCAACTTAGCAGCAGATTATCCAGAGTGGATTAGCAGCTTTTACTGAATTCTCACACACAGACCACAGGCTTGTAGCCACAGGCCAAAATCCACTGGAGATACTAAATTTTGCCAAACCATGTTTTGAACACTGTCAAATCAGAGTGTCTTTACATGGGACGCATGTACTTAATGTGCTACAGTCCCTGATTGTTTCTTCTGCTTTGCTTTGCCTTGACCACTTATTATCTGGCCCCTGAAGGCATGTGATTTTGGAACTCCTGGGAGGCTGTTACAGGAGACTTCTACCCAGGTCCACTTTCTTAGCTGCCCTGAAGCTTCCATGCTCTTTTACTGCTTCTCATTCCCTCTGTAACCAGCAGAAGGAAGGAAAAGCACACAATCCTTCGAATGTTAGAATAAAAACATTCCTATACATGGTATTTATGTACCACTTACTAGCTTAAAATTTTTCGTACCATCATTAGATACCCTAATCCTGTGGGGTAAATAAATGGGACAGCCATTGTTAAACTTGTGTTTTGTTGTTCAGTTGCTCAGTCGTGCCTGACTCGGCAACCCCGTGAACTGCAGTGTGCTACGTTTCCCTGTCCTTCCCCATCTTCAGGAGCTTGCTCAAACTCATGTCCATTGAGTCGGTGATGCCATTCAACCATCTCATCCTCTGTCATCCTCTTCTCCTGCCTTCAATCTTCCCAACATCAGGGTTTTTTCTAATGAGTCGGCACTTTGCTTCAGGTGGCCAAAATACTTGCTTTACAACTGAGGAAAAGAGGACCCACAGTTGTGATTGAATCAAGGTCCTCGGGTAACAGCTGAGAAGGCAGAGGGGCACTGAGAACTTTTGGCATTTACATCTGCATCTCTTTTGCAGTAAAATTCTACTTAATTATCCTTAAAAAGTAGCATTTTTCTTTCTGGTAATTCTGATAAGATGTTTATTTTTAAATTATGTCTTACATAATCTGATCATGTCCACAAAGTCTTAGAAAATACAGAAAAGTGTGTAATTGGTATGTTTATTGCTTTATTTGCATTTCTGTGATTACTGAGTTTAAATTATCTTTTGTATTTGTTAATCATCTTCATTTTGTGTTTCCTTTGTTCATTCCTTTGTCCTTTTCTTTCAAATTTATATTTGTGTCTTCTTTAGATTAAGAATAGTAACCTTTGTTGAGAGAGGATAGTTTAATGGCTAAAAGCATGACCTTTGAAGTTAAGACCTAAGTTTGAATCCAGGTCTTACTGTTCATTGCATTCTAGCAGGTAAAGCTGTGAGCAAGTTTTTGAACTGCTGAGATTTCTTTTTCTTCTTCTTTGTTTTAATTGAAGTTATGGTTAGTTTACAGGGTGTTAGTTTCAGGTATACAGGAAAGTGATTCAGTTATATATACATATTTATTGTTTTTCAGATTTTTTTCCCTTACAGGTTATTACAAAATATTGAGTAGAGTTCCCTGTGCTATACAGCAGGTCCTTATTGATTATCTGTTTTATATATATTAGGTTTTTTTCTTTTAAAAAAGAGTAAGACGTCCATCATAGTTGTATTATTGTGAAATGTGAGTAAATTTATATAAATATAAGAGCAAGTATCTAGCTTATAGTAGAGTTTTTATATTTATTTGATTCAAATATAAGTTTGTCTGCTTGCCTGCCTTTCTCTTCAATTTCCTTTTGCCTTCAAGTAAAAAGATCTTTCCCCGTATAGTTAATTTTATATTCACAGATACTGCCTTTTAGGTTTCATAAAGTTTCATTTTACATTTAAATATATAATTTAAATGTGGATTTTATTTTGGATTTCAGCACTGTTTGGGGAACAGTCTACCTCTTGATTTATGATATTTATCATATTAATTTCCTAAATATACCCATATTTGTTTGTGATCTTTTGTTTGTTTAACTGAGTTGTAGTCAACTACTGCACCACTATTGTGTTAATGCTGTCACAGTCACAGTTGTTGAATCTGATAGGGCAAGTCCCTTTTCTTACTATTTTCTCTCCATATTTCCTAGCTGTTATCACCTGTGTAATTACTTCTGTTGGATCTTTCCTTTCTCTTCCCTCCAAATTCCACTGGGGCTTTATTAAACACAGAAATGGGTTTGGGAAATATTTTCATCTTTATAATATTTAGAAGCTTAAAATGTCTCTCCATATAACTGGGTCAAATGTATGCCTGAGACAAGTTTTGCATTTTTTTCCTTACAAAGCCTTCATATATCTTGATCTAGATTATTCCTGAATGTCTTGATCTCCACCTTCCTTCTTCCGTTCAGTCAGTTGAGTTCAGTTGCTCAGTCTTGTCCGACTCTTTGTGACCCTGTGGACTGCAGCATGCCAGGCTTCCCTGTCCATCACCAACTCCTGGACCCTACTCAAACTCATGTCCATTGAGTCAGTGATGCCATCCAACCATCTCATCCTCTGTCATTCCTTTCTCCTCCTGCCTTCAATCTTTCCCAGCATCAGGGTCTTTTCCAGTAAGTTAGTTTTTCACATCAGGTGGCCAAAGTATTGAAGTGTAAGCTTGAGCATCAGTCCCTCCAATGAATATTCAAAACTGATTTCCTTTAGGATTGACTGGTTTGATCTCCTTGCAGTCCAAGGGACTCTCAAGAGTCTTTTCCAACACCACAGTTCAAAAGCATCAATTGTTTGGCACTCAGCTTTCTTTATAGTTCAGTTCTCACATCCTGATTTGGAACCAGTCTGTTGTTCCATGTCCAGTTCTAACTGTTGCTTCCTGACCTGCATACAGATTTCTCAGGAGGCGGGTCAGGTAGTCTGGTATTCCCATCTCTAAGATTTTTCCAGTTTGTTGTGATCCACACAGTCAAAAGCTTTGGCGTAGTCAATAAAGCAGAAGTAGATGTTTTTCTGGAATTCTCGCCTTTTCTGTGATCCAACGGATGTTGGTGATTTGATCTCTGGTTTCTCTGCCTTTTCTAAATCCAGCTTGACTATCTGGAAGTTCACGGTTCACATACTGTTGAAGCCTGGCTTGGAGAATTTTGAGCATTACTTTGCTAGCGTGTGAGATGAGTGCAATTATGTGGTAGTTTGAACATTCTTTGGCATTGCCTTTCTTTGGTATTGGAATGAAAACAGACCTTTTCCAGTCCTGTGGCCACTGCTGAGTTTTCCAAATTTGCTGGCATATTGAGCGCAGCATTTTAACAGCATCATCTTTTAGGATTTGAAATAGCTCAGCTGGAATTCCATCACCTCCACTAGCTTTGTTCATAGTTATGTTTCCTAAGGCCCACTTGACTTCACATCCAGTATGTCTGGCTCTAGGTAAGTGATTACATCATCGTGGTTATCTGGGTCATGAAGATCTTTTTAATATAGTTCTGTATATTCTTCCTTCTTCACTGCCTCCTTACCTTCCTCTCTTCCTCTCTCCTTTCTTCTATCACTTTGTTATATTTCAGAATATACCAGATATCTAGCATTAAAATTAGGTATTTCTTCAAAGCATCTGAAAAGCCATCTTTAGAGTTTGTTCATCTTTGGTGGTGTTTTCCTTATGTACTTATTTGAAGGGGAGAGCTGCAAAGGTCATGATCTGATTTTGTATTTCTTGGTTTAATTTAGCATTCTCATTTAAAAATGCATTTTTTGTCTCCTCATTTTTGTTTTCAAAGACAAATAGAAAAGGATAAAGATTCTTGTTCTTTTATGGTTTTTTAATCGTCAGGAAATGCTTATCAATTAAAACATTAATTTTGTGAAAGTCAGTATTTTTCTCTTTTTATAGATACATGTTGATGAGCAAAGCATATAGATTCTAGCTAATACTTTGTGCTTCTTACAGAAATCTGCAGACAGAATAAGCTCATTCAAGAGAAAAAAGAGAATTTATTAAAGTTGATTGCTGAAGTAAAAGACAAAAAACAGGAAGTGGAGGCACTGACTGCAAATATCCAGGATCTTAAGGAAGAATATGCTAGGAAGAAGGAAAGTAAGTTTCCAGTTGTACAGGTGTTTAAAACAATCTAAATTTCAAAGTAGTGATGGCTCACAATTATGTACATTTTGCCTTCTCCCCAGTTCATTGCCAGCAGTAGCTAACATACTTTAAGGCCATAGCTAGTCCTTCATCTCTCTCTGTAAGGTGTCTGTGAAGTTTGCTAAGTGGGTTTCATTTTCCTTCTTTTGCTTAAAGAACCTTTTTTTTCTGTCTTTTTAAAAATTTATTTAGTTTTAATTAAAGGAAGTTGCTTTACAGTATTGTGTTGGTTTCTGCCAAACATCAACATGAGTCAGCCATAGGTGTACCAGCGTCCCTCCCTAATGACCCTCCCTCCCACCTCCCGCATTCCACCCCTGTAGGTTGTTACAGAGCCCCGGTTTGAGTTCCCTGAGGCATAACAGCAATTCCTATTGGCTGTCTATTTTACATATGGTAATGTATGTTTCCATGTTACTCTCTCCATATATCCCACCCTGTCCTTCCTAACCCTCCTCATGTCCATAAATCTGTCTCCATTGCTTCCCTGCAAATAATTTCATCAGTACCATCTTTCCAGATTCCATATATATGCATTAATGAAGACTGATCCTTTTGATTTCTAATAGAACCAGAGAATAATGAAATTGAGTTTCATTATTGTGGGAGTTTAATTAAGCAGAGTGGGAGACAGTTTCACTAAATAAGATTTGCCTGGGAGAAACCATTGTGTAATTTATGCAACAGATTCATTGATCACGCATCCTCTGCCAGGAACTATTAAGCGTGTTCTTCATGCTGTAAAGCCTCTTTGTCTAAGACTTTTATATTTTTTTTTAAAAAGCTGCTTCTTTTAGATAGAAGACTTGTTTGCCCATAAATGAAATAATCAATTCTAAAATCTCTTGAATATAGTAAAGTTATTTTCTTGAATGCTTTTTCTTATAGAGTTTGTGTACGAATCGACATTATTTTTTTCAACTCTTAAGTATTGCTTAGGGAATATTGCATTAACTTTTGAAGAAAAGTTTTAAACTAGCATAAAATAATGCTGATTTCCTATTTAAAATAATAGAATACTTTTCCAGTGAAGCAACTGATACATTTTTGGCTAACTAAAAAAAGCGAAATGGTGTACAAGAAGTCTTTCTGTTTCTCTGCTGCTTGCAAGTCCTTGGCCTATTTATTCATGCTGCTTTATAATAAAATAGAACAAAACTTATTCCTCTTAATACTGGTGTGTATTTTTTCATGCAGTTTTTCCTTCCAGCTTAAATGAACAGAAGCCCCTTTTGCTACTTGGTGGAGATAGAAAGTGTAGTAAATGTAAATGTAAGCTGATTTATTTGCCTGGTATCATTTTTATGGTTGTTTAAAAGTTTTTTAAAATTAGTTAAAAGAATATTAACTGAATGTTATTTAAAATATTCTATACTCATTGTATGTGTTTTTAATCATAGCTATTTCCACTGCTAACAAAGCTAATGAAGAGAGGTTGAAAAGGCTACAGAAATCTGCAGACTTGTATAAAGATCGACTTGGACTAGAAATTCGAAAAATTTATGGTTAGTATATTAATGTAAGTAAAACATAGGATATTTGAAAAGTCTGTCTTAAGTAGAAAAGAATCTTTAAAATATTTTCAGCTAAGATAATGACCACATTGTTAACTTTTTAAACAGTAAGAAAAAATTACAAAACTTTTATCACCCTAATGTAATTACTCTTGCCTTGGTTATTTATCATCCAGTATTTTAGTAAATGTATTTTAGGCATGGTTGCCAGCATGCAAAAAATTTTTTTGTTCCTTGTTCTTACTGGTATTGTATGATTAGTATTTCTCTAATTGCTATAGCCTTCATAATGGTAATTTTAACATAGTGGTATAATAATTCATTCCATAAGTGTAGCTTAATTTATTCAGTCTTTTATCTATTGTTTAACCCATATATTACTCTAAGTTTAACACTTGGATTTTACATTTTTCAGTTTTAGATATACTATAGTGGACATATATATACTTCTCCATTTGGGGGCACAATTTTCATGAAATTCCCAGAGATGAATTACTGAGTTAAAGCATAGGAATATTTCTGCCACTGTTACATATATATGTGTCAATTTATAGAAATACTTATGGTGTTGGGAGTCCCCAAGATTACATTCTGTTTTGGTGATTTCACTAGAAAGATTTACAAGACTCAGGGTGGCTCAGATTTATGGCAGTGAAGGGATGTGAAACAAAATCAGCCCAAAGGAAAAAGTCACATGGGGCAAAATCTAAAGGAAACAAGTTTTCAAGAGCCTTAAGCCAGTGGACTCACACAGGATGTGGTTAATCCCTTCAGCGTCGAATTGTGACAGTACATGTGAAGTGTTGTCTACCAGGGAACCTCATTAGAGACTCTGGAAGCTTGGCCTGGTTTTGCTTGGACTTCACCCCAGGAATTATTTGCATTGCTGATTTTGCTGTATCCTTTCACTGTTACATAGCTCTGAGTACAACCAGTGGTGAGCCCCAGGAATCCTCCTAGTGAATTTTCAGACCTGTGGTAGGCTTGGGGATCTCTGATACCCCAGACAAGGACCAGTCTTGCAAGCAGACCTTTTCTGGGGATAGAAGTCTCAGGCCTGCTAGGTTAACTGTTTATGCAATCTGTGTATAATGTAAAGAGTACCCATTTCATTGTTATTTGTGCCAGAATTGTAGTTTCTTTTTAAAGTTTTTTGGTTTATTTATTATCTGGCAGTTGATTAGATAACAGAAACTTTTAAAAATTACGTTTCTTTGATTTTAATGAAAATGTGACCATTTCCCCCATTTATTTACTAATTATACTTCTTTCTTAAATTGGACCCTCTATTCATCAATCTGTTTGCCTTAGTTTTGGTGTTTTTCCTATCTGTCAGAATGAGTTTTTAATACAAAATATTAACCTTTGCTTAGAGGAGAACATAAAGACCAGCTCTGAACGTTTTAAAAAATTTTATTTAGTTTCAATTGGGAGACAACTGCTTTACAATATTGTGTTGGTTTCTAAAAATATGGAACGCTTCATAAATTTACATGTTATCTTTTCACAGGGATGATGCTAATCTTCTCTGTATCATTCCAATTTTAGTGTATGTGCTACTGAAGCAAGCGTAGCTCTGAACTTTTGATCCGTTGGTCTTTAAGTTTATCTTCACTGTTATCCTGAGGTGCTTTTTTGTGTTTTGTTTAGTTTTGTCTCAAAACCACTTTTAAAGCTTTAAAATTATTTTTAGATTTAAAGTAGAAGTTTCTCATAGTCCTCAAAATCAGGAAATACTGTTTTATAGCAGTGTAGATATTAATCAGAGATGGAGGGAAGAAAGGTCATCTCAACTGAGAGCTTTGGCACAATAAATAATTCTCATACTAAATAATTTAATCCCTTTTTTCAGGTGATAAATTGCAGTTTATATTCACTGATATTGACCCTAAGCATCCTGATCGCCCATTTATGTTTTCCCTATGCCTAAACGAAGCAAGGGACTATGAAGGTATGTACTCCTATCTCTTAACTGGTATTTAAGATTGGCATCCTGGAATGTTATTTGACTTAGAACATAAAGTAACGTGAAGGCAAGTAATAGTCCCACAAGCTGTTGCTTTCTTTTCCAGTCTTGCTTCTTGTGATATTGTCTTCTAAAGGCAATGACTATAGTTTTGATTTATAGATAGTATCCAGGAACCTTAATAAGTAACTTCTCTTCCGGATGGCACAGTGCCACAATGGCTGAAAGACTTAAAAGACCAGCGATCACTGTATTTCATACGCAAGTTTGAATTATGCTCTTAGAGAACTTAAAGCTAAAGCTATAAAGGATATGACTGCCTAAATGTGAATATTGTATGTGATCTAAGTAGATGATTTTCAATTTGAATGTGATAATTTAATTTCCAAAAAATACATTTTAAAATATCCTATCCTGAAAATCCCAAATGTTGATAATTTTGCCTCGTTACTGATTCTGCAGTGATCCAGAAAGGTCTTTAATGTGTGGGAAGTTATATGTTTGGCAATAGTGTGAACAAAAAGAATGGAAATTTATTTATCTCTTTTTATTATTCTAATGTTAAGGATTCTAAAATAATCCTTAACTTACTGGAATTCAGAAAAATGGTTCTTAGCTCTTTATACCTGTGTCCTCAAAGTATTTGTATTAATAGCAGATGGACACTCAGGAAAACGGCTGAGTTGGCTCCCTGATGTGACTTAGTGACTCGAATTTATAGTTTAGGAATGTAGTTCAAGTACAAATGTTTGTTTTTTTTTTTTTTTCTCTCAAGGTAAATATCTTCTAATCTGATGGCTGCTAACTTTTAAAAAGTAAATCCCAAAACCTCCTACCTAGCTTCTCAGTTTTCTCTAAATTGGATAGCCTCTCTTGTTATATAGTGTTATAGTATTTAATAATGTATTAAAATAGAGTCTACAGTATAAATTTGGGATCAGGTGCTCTTTGCTGTTCTTTCTCTGCTTTGGTCATGGGCCTTGTTTCCCAAGCAGTCTCTGCCAAAGAACTGGGAATCTGACAGGCTTCAATTTCTTCTTGGACAAAGGGCAAGCCTGATGGTAGAGAAAGTTGAATCATTCCTTTCCTTCGACCACCTTCACAGGAGACTTGCTCCTAGTACGCACCAGCTGGTGCAACTGCATGTGGGGGCCATACTGTTAGCTGTGACTTTGAGTCCCATTTGGCCATGTAAATACAACTTTGGGAATAGCAGCTACATTTTCTAATGATCCCCATTTCAGTTGTAAAACAGCAGATATTTCTTTCCATAGTTGTCAGTTATTAAGGGTTGGCGTTGAAAGTTGTTCTTTTGACCGAGTGGTCAGAAATTAGATTTGAGGCCAAATTTTGCACAGAAAACTGACAACAGTTTAAAAAAAAATACTGTTAAAATAGTTTAAATAGTTAAAATGTATGGGAAAGATGATAGGAAATGTATCTGCCTTCTGTTCTGTATCTCTGGGCTCTTCAATCCTTGATTACCATCTGTGTGAAACAAGATTGTAGTATTTAATATTTGAATATTTAGAGATTAAACAAAGCAAAGGTCCAAAAGATAGTTAGGATATGAAAATCAAGTTTGTGTGTCATTCTGTGCTGAAAGCACTTCAGGAAAATGGAATTGAACCGACTTGAATCATATGAGAGCGTCTAAGTTAGGAATACATCTCTTCTAAAAATATTGTCTCTTTTTTTTTTCCTTCTAGTGTCAGATTGTGCTCCTCGTCTTGAGTGCCTCGCAGAATTTCAAGAAAAAGTAAGGCAGACCAACAATTTTTCAGCTTTTCTTGCCAACGTTCGGAAAGCTTTTACTGCCCTTGTTTATAATTAACATATACACAGTGTATAAAAACCGTTATCCCTTTGTATTTCTCTTTTTTGAAAAACTGTCATTATTCGATGTTTGTCTATAATCTTTATTTTTGTAACATTTCTGTGTGCTGATTTTTGTCAATTATTTTAATTAAAATCTTGGGAAAGAAGGTTTAAGTCAAGCTATTAGAAGTCATGGATCAGTAATAATAAAAAATGAAGGGAGTGAGTCCAACCTGTGGTTTGCAATTTCTAAAATGTACTTCACAGAGTAAATGCTATCATCCTAATGTCTTAAAGGAAGGAATGTTTTATCTTAAACCAAGAGGGATCTACAGTTAAAGGACAAATCTTTGTACCAGAAGAAAGTTGTGTTCTGAAATATCTAGAAAAGGATCTAATTTTGAAAATCCAAATGTAGAAAATTCATAAGCAATTTCCATTTTGTAATATTTATACTGGTTAGTTGTGGTCTAGACATATATTTGACATCTTTGGAGTCTATTCAGTACAGACTACAACTCAATCAGTTTTCTTCTAGAATTTCATTTTTGTCACTATTTTTTCCTTATAAATTTGGTTGTGTTTAGGTCTGCTGGCTTTAGTAGAAGCCACACACTCCTGTCTCAGGATATCTTGGGCATGCCTAAAAGCCATGGAGCAGTGGCCTCCATGCTTCTAGCTACTTCTGGCTTCCCCTTGCTGTCTGGTGGGGGAGGTTAAGCCAGTTGTCTAGCCAGGGCTGGAGGGAGCTTCAGAGCACTATCCCTCAGTTGGTTCTCATGTCTAGGACTTGGCTCAGGGTTCTGCTCACCATCGTATAGCAGTGGAATTTATCTAAGAATGCTGTGGGCCAGTGGGAATGTTATTACTCAGCCATCCCCAGTGTGCAGACCAGCTTTTAGGCACCACTGATTGATACTGTCTCTGCAGAGATGAAAGGCTGATAAACTGCCCTGGAGATTGGAGTGTGTGGTACAAATAATCATCTTATCCTGTCTTAGCATGGGCTTGGCTAAAGGAATATTTTAACAGGCAGTTCAGTGAGCAGACTATCCAGTTTTCCTAGGCAAACCTTCACATTTGGCTTTATTTTGTAATATACCTACATTTAAATGAGTATAGAAAGCCATATCAAAACCCAGCTTTGGTTTTTATGGACCTGGCTTGGTTTGGAGTTTATATAAGCAGGATCCATTTCTTAGCTGTTTCTCCTGGGTTAAGATTCCATGGGAAGAACCCCAGCAATTTCAAGTTCATCTCAATCTCTGAACCAATCACTGGTGATCAGAAGAGTAAAGTATATACATTGGATTAGGTTAGCTCCTCGGGAAACCCAGGTCTGGAGGTGGATTAAGCACGATAACTGAGCTAAGAGTAGGGATGTTATTCTTTAAATGGAAATAAACACTAAATGTTTAACATAAAAAAGATAGCAGGTGACTATTATAGTGAGTACATATTTACTGAATTCCCTGCTTGAAATATATCAACAAGGAACAAAAAATTTTTTCATTAAAACTAGAGAAAAACCACATATCCTACCACAAATTCTGGATATAATGTTTTGAACCATAGAGTGAAAAGGCACCAGGCATTGATTCTGAAAGATCTTTTTTACCTGCAAGGTAGAGAAATGAAGATTGGGGATGAGAGACTTAATGGGAAACTCTCCGCTTAGATCCATTTCTCTTCAAGGACCACCATTCTTCACTTCTAACTGGGGGTCCATCTAGTCAAAGCTATGGTTTTTCCAGTAGTCATGTCCAGATGTGAGAGTTGGACTATGAAGAAGATTGAGCGCCAAAGAATTAATGCTTTCAAACTCTGGTGCTCGAAAAGACTTGAGAGTCCCTTGGACTGCAAGGAGATCAAACCAGTTAATCCTAAAGAAAATCAACCCTGAATATTCATTGGAAGGACTGATGCTGAAGCTGAAGCTCCAATACTTAGGCCACCTGATGCGAAGAGCCAACTCACTGGAAGAGACCTTGTTGCTGGGAAAGATTGAGGACAGGAGGAAAAGGGGGTGACAGGATGAGATGGTTGGATGGCATCATTCACTCAATGGACACAAGTTTGAGCAAACTCCAGGAGATAATGAACAGGGAACCTGGTGTGTTACAGTCCATGGAGTCGCAAAGAGTGGGACACAACTGAGCAACTGAACAATAATGACAAGCTTAAATTTTAAAGTTTAAAGCACATTATGAAAATTGTGCTTTGAATGGTTAAGAACACATAAGAAAGGGAAACCAAGCTAGTCCATTAAACTTCCTCTATCCATTTTATTTAGGATGGTATGTTGTAAAAACAAAATAATAGTTTTCAGCATTTAAAACTTTCCTGATACAGAAATAAAGCACAAGATACAAGATACAAAATACAATTTCTTAAATGGGAAAGAAATATGCCTAAGTAGTAAAACCAATTGAAATGGAATCTCAGTGGGGTACACTAACCTATTCCACATTTTGTAATAAAGTGGAACAAGACCTCTAAAATTAAACTCAATCACTAAGTTAAAAAAACAGAATCAGCACAAAATCTGCTAAAATGTCCTACTAATGGGTTTAAAGTTTTGATTTCCCATCTAATGAGGATTAGAAAGTGTTGCTTCTCTTCCAGTTCAGAGGATTCTGATACAGAGACGATTAGTTATACCTTAATTTGTGTACTGTGACAGTGAATTGCCTGTTTAGCTATAAAGCTAGCATAGTATCTTTCCAGGGGCTCAGTGGTAAAGAATCCGCCTGCTAACGCAGAAGAAGGAGACATGGGTTCTGTCCCTGGGTTGGGAAGATGCCCTGGAGGAGGAAATTCGACCCACTCTGGTATTCTTGCCTGGAAAATTTCACAGACGGGGAGCTTGGTGGGCTACAGTCCATGGGGTGGCAACAAAGTTGGACACGAACAACTGAGCAAAATAGCATAGTAGCTAACATACAGTAGAAACTTAATACGTAGTTGTCAATGTTGAACACATTTCTAGACTCAGTAGAAAATTATTTAATGGGAAATTTAAATTACACCTTTGAAAAGGAGCTGACATGTTCGGTAATACTTACAGGCATGTTGCTGAGATGTCCAGCAATTTTTAACAGGTAAAGACAGCTGTATAGGTAATTCTTGAAAAAATGGCAAGCTAATCGAGAACAAGACTCTGAATAAAGACAAGGGTTTCATCTATGTAGAAAAAGAGTCTTGTCAATTAAGTAAGTAAACTGGAGAGTATGCAAGCTATTTTGAATCAGCTCCTTTCATAGTATTGTTGAACATGTTGTGTGAAGTGTGAACAATGTATGATGAGATATGTGAAGGATATTTGGAGTTTATAGACACGTTACTCTCCTTATCAACTAGGCAAGCTGGAGGTAGCTGCTAGGCTAAGGTGCAACAAATGGAAAAACTTCAAGGAAGAAATTATTTTACTCAGCTGCATAGATTTTTACAAAAATTCACAAAGAGGCAGTATTTAAGATTCAAATAAATGTGATCTATGTAATGGTAAATCTTGAATAAATGCTCTGTGTGTGTGTGTGTGTGAAAAATTCTGCTTTCCAGTATCAACATGGTAACATGAAAAGATTTGAGAATTAAAGATGTGGTCCAGTTGTTGCTCTATTATTAAAACTGATACATGATCTTGGACAAATCAGTTAATCTTTTTGAGCTTAAATCTTCTTTCCAACCAAACTGCACTATGTGTAATTTCCCAAACTTGCCTTTTCTTTTTTGTTGAGCAGGCCAAGGAAGTTTTCTTCTATTTTCAGTTAATTAAAAGTAATTATTATAAATGTTTGTTGCATTTTATTGTGTTTTTCTGTATCTGTATGGATTTTTGTCTCGTAGCTATTAATATGGTGATTTATATTAATAGGCTTTAAAAAAAAGTTGAATTAAACTTGCCTTCCTGGAATAAATCTTAGTCATGGTGTGCAATCTGTTTAGTTTTGTTTTTAATAATGGTAGATTCAGTTTTGTGAAATTTGCTTTAAATGTTTACTTCTAGAACCATGAATTAGATTGGCTTATAATTTCCTCTGTGTATTAACACCATCTGATGTTGGTATCGTGGTTATCCTCGGTCCCAGGCCCTTGAAAATAGTTGAGATGTGCTCCTTTCTTTTCTGTTTCCTGAACAAGTTTGAATAAGGGCTTATGGCTTTTGAACACACATATAAAACTCTCTTGAGCCTGTGTTTTCTTGTAGGAAGATGCTTTTAGAAAAATGCTTGTTAATTTTTTAATAGTTATTGAATTACTTAATTATTCTGTTTCTTCCTGAGTTTTGATAAGGTATACTTTTTTGAGAAATTTGTCCCTTGCTGACTTTTTTTTGCAAATTAATTGGTGTGAAGTTGTTAATAATATATAATTTTGGTTTTTGATATCTACTGCATCTGTAGTGTGTCTCCTTTTTTCTTAGAAGTAATGCTGCTTTATTTATGCCTTTCTTGTGCTTCCCTGGTGGCTCAGATGGTAAAAAATCTGCCTGCAATGCAGGAGACCTGGGTTTGATCCTTGGGTCAGGAAGATCCCCTGGAGAAGGGAGCAGCTGTCCACTCCAGTGTTCTTGCCTGGAGAATTCCATGGTATTCAGGAACCTGGCAAGCTACAGTCCAAGGGGCTGCAGAGAGTCAGACTTGACTGAGCGACTAACACTTTCACATTCATGACTTTCTTAATTTTGCCAGAGGTTTGCTCTGTTGATTAACCCTTTCAAAGAACCAATGAAGCTTTATTCAACCTCTTGTTTTATATGTCATTAATTTCTGATCTTTCTTTTCATTTATTTGCTTTAGGTTGTTTCTGATGTTTTTATAATTTCATAATCAGGATTCTTAATTGATTAATTTTATCCTTTATCCTGTGGTACTTTAAGTTGCTTTCCTGAAACTATAGGTTTTAGTACGTAGTAACTTTCTTATTTTTTATTTCTAACAGTTAAAATTTTCCACTAAGATCTATTCTTTGACCATGTGTTATTTAGAAGTGTGTGTGTCTGCACATGTGTGCTTGTGTGTGTGCAGGGACACATAACACATGTGTTCTCCGAACACATCGGGTTTTTTCCCTTCTTCCTTTCTTAATGATTTCTTACATTGTTGTCACACAATTTCTAGAGCACTACTTTGTGGCCTCGTGTGTAATCGATTTTTTAAAACAATAATTTTATTTGTTTTTGGCTGTGCTTAGTCTTCGTAGCTGCATGGGCTTCCCCTAGCTGCGGTGAGCAGGGGCTACTCTCTAGCTGTGATGTGTGGGCTTCCCATTGTGGTGGCTTCTCTTGTTATGCAGCACAGATTCTAGAGCGCTCAGGCTTCAGTAGTCGAGGCGTGTGGGCTCAGTGGTGTGGTTCCCAGGCTCCAGAGCACAGGCCCCATAGGTGTGGCCCATGGGCTTAGTTGCCCCATGGCATGTGGGATCTTCCCAGATCAAGGGTCAAACCTGTGTCTCCTGCATTGGCAGGCAGATTCTTTACTGCTGAGCCACTAAGGAAACCCTGGAATCACTTTTATAAATGTGTACTTTCCAGAGGTTACATTTTATCTGCAGCACCATTTTATCTGTCCATAGCGTTCAGCTCGGGCTTCCCTCGTAGCTCAGCTGGTAAAGAATCCACCTGCAATGTGGGAGACTTGGGTTTCATCCCTGGGTTGGGAAGATCCCTTGGAGAAGGGAAAGGCTACCCACTCCAATATTCTGGCCTGAGAATTCCATGGACTGTGTATCCATGGGGTCACAAAGAGTTGGATACGAATGAGTGACTAACACACACACACACACACACACACACACACACATTTATCACAGTGTATTGGTCTGTTTCCCTTTCAGAAGACAGACTGAGGGCTCTTTGAGGAAAAGGATTTACTGTCTTTCTAGTATTGAAGCAACAGATCAGTGTATAGTAATTCCTCTTTACCCTTCAAAATCCTTTCTCTTGATCCCCTGCCCTCAAGCCCATCTTTGCTGAGTTAGACATTCTTCCTACTAATGTTGCCACAGACAATGGGATGTGTCGCTATTCTGATTCTCTTTCCAAATTTGGCTGATTGCCACTGAGGCCATAAAGACTCTGGGGGAGGAGGGACTTTTTCTTGGAAGCTGGAACAAAGTTATATTATGCTCAAATTACTAATCAGTTAAAACCTTATAATACTGTACAATAAAACTTACTTTAACCCAAACTGAATATTATTTTACTTTCTGATGAATCAGAATGGATGATAATACTCTTTATGAATATTAATTATTATGAGTAATTGAAATGCAGAAAAGTGAAATTAATCTTTCTGGTTGACATGACAGGATAATGGATAGTCAGAATTTACTGTACCAGAAAGAAAATAAAATAGAGTAATGTCTTTGATATTTTTAGTGAAAATCTGACTCAGACCTCAACTGCCTATATTTCAGGTTGCTAATGTTGCTAGAAAATTCCTGACCTAAGAAAACTGCCTAGTGGAGTATAATTATGAAAGCCAAATTAAGAGTTTAGAAGTCTTAATATTAAAAAAGTTATTTTATTCTCTGTGGAAGACTTGGGAACATCATTAATGTTCCCAATATGCACTTAATTTTTACCTAAATCTAAGTAGTACCATCCGCACCTGTCCTGCCAGAAAATTCTTGCCCTTCTAAGATGATATCCAAGTCTATTATACCCAAAAATATTTGTATTTTTATCTAGTTTAATACTATAGTGTTTCTTTGAAGTTTAAAAATTACATATTGCAGATGCAAAAAAAAGAATTTGCAGCAACATTTTAAACCAGGAAAATCATTTATGTCTAAACTAAAACTGCTTTAGGAAGAAAGGGGCCTCTTTGAAAATTACTTCCAAAGAGTTTCAGGGTCCAATCATCATTATCATCACTTTACACAAATGATTGCGTGTAGGCTGCAGTCAATTGCTACACAATTTCTTTTATCCATCGAGGCTTAATGGAAATAAGTCAGATGAAAAGGAAATATAAATTCAAAATCTCTGTTCATAGTCTTACTGGCCTATTATTCAGCCAACTTTCTACATGTGGAAAGCCTTCATTAATACGCCATTAAAGATGACTTTAAAACTTCTGATCTGTTCTTCTGGGCTGTAAGTTACGTCTCACATAACAAGTTTTACTTGAGCTCCTCCGGTCTGATATCTGTATCTATAAATAGCTTTGTTAGTTATATCCTGCTTTAGGAGTCTAATGGGCAGAGTATAAAAAATATATGTACCTTATTTAAAATAAAATTTATTTGAAAATTTCCTTTTTCACAGTATAAAACTTGACAAGTTAAAAAAAGAAGTAGGGGGCAGGAAAGTAATAGAATGGATTTTAATCACTCCTTTAAAGCCAGACTATTTGGCACAAAAGTAAATCTGCCTAGATGTTCTTGCAATATCTTGACCTTCCATTCAGTGGAGTGTGTGATCTCCAGGCTGACATAGGCCAGTTTCTGAGATGCTGCTGTATCACGCCCCTCCATTCTAAAATTTTCCCCTTGGGGAAAGTTTGGGGGCCTGCTCTCTCTCATTCTCCACCTTTTCCCATTGTAGGGCATTTGAGGAAGTGGCAGAAATCTCTCTAAATTTTCCATTTTGACAGTAAATTCTGGTTTTTAGAACTTATCTTCCAAACTAGAGACTCATTAGCATTTAAGTGACTGTCACTAAGAAGTTGCTTAGGATATTCCTTGCATCACGACCTGGAAGGAAAGTACAGAATTCCTAGTTTCTGAATTAGTGTATGAAGTTTCCAACCAGGCAGGGAGGCATGAAATTTCAGGCACTGTCTCCTTCCTAACCCTTTTCTATCAGCCTTGCTCTTATTCTCAGATCTCCAGCCATCTCTGACTCACACTTGACCTCATGCTAAGACTCCCCTAGTGGCTCAGACGGTAAAGCGTCTGCCTACAATGCAGGAGACCCGGGTTTGATCCGTGGGTGGGGAAGAGCCTCTGGAGAAGGAAATGGCAACCCACTCCAGTACTCTTGCCTGGAAAATCCTATGGAAGGAGCCTGGTAGGCTACAGTCCATGGGGTTGCAAAGAGTTGGACATGACTGAGCGACTTTACTTACTTCACTAACTCAGAAGGTCACTGGCTCAGGATGGAACTCCTTTCTCCCCTGAGGTCCTCTGCCTGGCATAGAGTCCTGTTGTCTACCAACGTCTCTTCCGACCACGCTGACTATCCACCTTGGCTCATGATCCTTTATTCTACTGTCCTTAACTTGTGTCTGTCTCTCTGCTGAGGTTTTCTTGGACTTGATATATATTCTTCCCCATCTCTCTGGCCCCACTTAACCCCTTGTGGGCCTACTGTGGCTATTGCCACCCAAGACTTGAGGAAAAGGACATCTGCATCCTAATCTCTGTTGCGCCACCAGAAAACTATCTGACTTCATGCTAAACTGCTCTGCACTCAGCCTTTTCTCCCTGTGAGAGGGGCTGTTTTGGGTTATTTCTAGAGTCTCTTAGAAAACTCTAGGAACCATGGTATATCTTTTTCACCTCCCTTTACCTTCCATCTTCTGACTCTGTTTCAAAGAACTAAGAAGAGTGCAAAATGCCATGATATACCTGCATCATGGGCACATAGGCATCATGCCTGCATCATGGAACCCAGTTAGGAAGATAAATTTGTGAAGACGACAGCATTTCCCTTTATTTGCATCACATTGTGTAATTAATAGTGTGTAAGATGATGCCTTCAGAATTTCGCTCATGCTTGTGAAGCTGTGTCCCCGGCATTTAAAGGAAGCTCCTCCACATAAGCAGCAGGAAAATGACCCTTTTTTCCCTTTAAAGAGCCAAACCACCATCCTTCATCTTTCTTCTTGTGTATCGTCACGATGTCGCCTGTGAAAACGCACATACATTTAGTTAGACAAGTGAGTTCCTGCGATTAATACCTTCCCGAGTTTGATCAGTTAAGATAGTTTTTAAGGAGATTCTGCTTTCAAGGAGTTACTTGGTAGCATCACTTTTCTGCAGGTGATTCAGATGAAGCAAAACTTATTGACCACCTCTGCACAAAGCAGGCAGAATGCAGAGAATATTAAAAAGTTAGGTAATGGACAACTGAGTTGTGCCATAAAGTAGTTTGATTAGAAACAAAATCACTTTGGATCCTATGTCCTTGGGCTGCCTGGTTCCCTTTGGATAGAACTCATGGTTTGTCACCAAACTCTTCCTTGGTGTCTGTGCTTTAAGGGTTCCTCATGTTGGTGGGCACCATAGTTTGGTATGCTATTAAGAGTATGTCTTGGCTACCAGGATTTTCTTTAGATCAAAGCAGCTTCTCTCCACTGTATGTGCCAGCTTTATAGCCCGAAGTTCCAACCTACAGCTTTGCACAATAATATAACCCCTTGTGCAACAATTGAGATAATTTGAATAAAATATCAATTTGAAGACATTACTCCTTTAAAGCAATGATTGAAGTAAATGGAATTCCTAGGAAACACATGGCTCTTCTCTAATTCTCTATTAAAAAACAAGATAAAAACACTAGTCCTCATCTTGTGAGAGAGTCCTTTCTCTCTGGCTGCTTCCTGTACATCAAAGTGGAAACATCCCCTTTCTTCAGGATCCAAGAGCTACTTGATCTTTAGCATCATCACAAAGTCATTTTCAGTTTTTTTTTTCTTTCACTTTTCTCCCCAGTAATTTTCTTTCCAAGGCAAAGGAGACTGTCGACCCCCCTTCTATCTTTCCTTAGTTACATCACTATTTTTTCTTGCAAGAGACCATCCTCAGTCTAGAAACTCTGTCTAATGTGTTCTCTCAGGTCAATAGATTGACACAGTCCACTATTGGAATTCAGACATAATTTATGGACTACCCTGGCCATCCAGTAATTAAGACTCCACGGTTCCAATATAAGAGGTGCGGGTTTGATCCCTTGTTGGGGAACAAAGATCCTACGTGCCTCATGGTATGGTCATAAAGTAAAAATGTAAAAAAAACAAACAAATAATTTAAAATTTTATCTTCAGCTTCCCTAAGACGCCAACATGTCATTCCATTTAAAGAACCCACGTGGGATATAATGTATAAGTAGGCTTTGCAACCAACAGAGAACCGAAGACAAACAAGATGATCAATTTAAGGTGTTAACTATGTAACTCAAACTCAGGATCCTGGGTTCTAGGTGGCATCTGGGATATGTGCTTTAACTCATATGGAAAGTGGGACTACTGCATTTCATTTACTCACTTACTGATACAAGTAGTCTTAGGATGGCGTGATGAATAACAAAGTGACTTCTATAACACCTAAAACTTTTAAATTAAAGGCAACATTGATTTCAGATGAAAGCAGGAGTGGGGTCTACTTTCTATTTCCTTTTTTCTTATCTTTACTTATTTCTGAGCTACAAGGAAAAGTAACTGCGTGGAGAACTCTGACTGGCAAACTGAAAAGGAAGTGCCCATGAACTAATAGCAAATATGTAGTGGTGTCCCTGCTGTTTAACTGTTAAATCCATTTTGACCTTCTTTGCTTCTGGGTGCTGTGTCCTGGTCATGGAATATAAATTTTCTCCTATGACACAATTCTTTCTCACTAACATTTTCATCTCCAGATCTCTGCCTTAGCTTAACATTCGAACATGGTTGCTAACTGGACATAAAAAGAAAGTTGAGGTGGTAACCTTTTCTCTTTTAATAATCTTGAGGTTTTCACAACCCCTTGTTGTTGTTCAGTCACCAAGTTGTGTCTGACTCTTTGTGACCCTATATGGATGGCAGCATGCCAGGCTTCTCTGACCCTCACTATCTCCCGGAGTTTGCCTAAGTTCATGTCCAATGAATTGGTGATGCCATCCAACCATCTCATCCTCTGTCACCCTCTTATCCTTCTGCCTTCAATCTTTCCCAGCATCAGGGTCTTTTCCAAAGAGTCAGCTGTTCGCATCAGGTGGTCAAAGTATTGAAGCTTCAGCTTTAGCATCAGTCCTTCCCAAGAGTATTCAGGGTTGATTTCCTTTAAGATTGACTGGTTTGATCTCCTTGCTCTCCAAGCGACTCTCAAGAGTCTTCTCCAGTGCCACAATTTGAAAGCATCAATTCTTTGGTTCTCTGCCTTCTTTATCGTCCAGCTCTCATATCCATACATGATTACTGGGAAGACCATAGCCTTGACTATATGGAACACTGTCAGAAAAGTGATGTCTTTGCTTTTTAACACACTGTCTAGCTTTCCTGTCAAGAAGCAATTGTCTTCTAATTTCATGGCTGCAGTTACCATTCGCAGTGATTTTAGAGCTCAAGAAGAGGAAATCTGTCACTGCTTCCACCTTTACCCCTTCTATTTGCCATAAAGTGATGGGACTGAATGCCGTGATCTTAGTTTTTTTAATATTGAGTTTTAAGCCAGCTTTTTCACTCTCCTCCTTCACCCTCATCAAGAGGTTCTATAGTTCCTCTTTGATTTCTGCCATTAGAGTGTTATCATCTGCATATCTGAGGTTGTCCTTACATAATATCTTCTGATATTAAACAAAAATCTGTGACATGGAGAAGGGGATCTGATTCCTTTGATTAGTTGTAAAACCCTTTTGAGAGAGAAGTAGGAGAAATATTAAGCTGGGAGTCCTCTGACCCAGGTTCTAGAACTGGCATTTAGATTAAGCCATGAGAGGAAGTGACATCACACTCCAGTATGTGTAGCTTCTAAAAAGGAAAAAGGTGGGGCTGCCTTTCTGATAACTGTCCATTACTGATATTCTACCCCAAGTAACCACTGTGATTAACAGCGTGACTTGATTTCCAAGTTCAAATCCTGAGCCTCGACTGCCAGTGACTTTAGCCGAAGCACTTCACATTTCTGTGTCTCAGTCTCCTCACTCATAAAACAGGCACAAATAATAATACCTACCTCAAAAGGTTTTTATGAATATTAAATTGGACAGTGTGTTTGCAGCAATGTCTGGCACCTGGTAAATACTGCATAGATGTCAGCTGTTTTTATTATGAGCTTTCTTTCTGGTGTGCTTATCTTTCTATCTTCTAAGAAGGGTGATTATAAACCTGAACTCATTTAACATGGTACTCATTTTAAAAGCTAAGACAAAGGTTATAGTCAAGTTAAAGATTTCACGTGAAAAGGCAAGTCAACTATTTGAGAATGATTCTTACCTTTTTCCAAGTCCAATTCATCATCTTGCCTGGCCTGAAAAGGATATAAGGCCTTGCAAAGACCATTGCCGAGCTGGGTCACACCGGAGGCTGAAAGTTGGATCGAGTTTTAGTGACTAACGCCGGGTCAGTGGGCAAGAAGAACACGGTGCGAAAGTGGCCTAGTGTTCACCATGTAGTGCAGAGCTTGAATACATTGAAATCCTCCCCGAAGGAAAGTTTATCATTGTACATAATACTCATTCTTTGATTCAGTAACCATTTCTGAGGTAGGTACTATAAGAATGAACTATGTTTATTATATACTCAAAAGCTATAATATAGAAAATAAGTCTAGAGACAAAAGTTATTGTCGTAGTAATAATAATGATGACATTTTAAAATTGTTTTCCATGTGAATTTCACATCGGTCAATCTGTGTTGACCGATGTTGTATTTGTGTCTTGGAAAACCCACACTTGTTTTTCCCATCAGGAATATATTGGAGCAGGAGCTTCCTACCATTATCCCCAAGGTACTTAGGGAACTGTTTCTCAAACTGTGCAACCATGGGTCTTTAATGTACAGGTAGACTACAATGGCCTGGGTTTGACCGAAACTCTTTTTTGCCAAGTTCTAATCAAGAACCTAGAGAGTCAAGGTTATGGTAATACTATAGTTGAAAAATAAAGGATAATGAAACGTGTTTGTGTGGATGTGTGTTGGGGGGAGGGAGGGAGGTTTGAAAGGTAAAAGGCAATGGGGGTAGATGGACAAATGACCAAAGTCAAGTGACTGAACAAAGCCGGTAGGCTTTGGGATCGCAGTGTTTCTTGCACAGAGGACGGGGTTTCCTTGGCAGTTTGGAGGAGGCTGTGGAGACAGGGCTGCAGAGCTCACAGCGTTTCCAGGGTGAGCGTGGACAACAAATTGCAGGCTGTCTGAATAACATGGACGCTGGGACTGGGGGTGCCTTCCCTAAAACATTAGCGAATTCTTCCCCCCTCCCCCACCTGCATTCTTCTTGAGTCCTTCCCACCTTTTGGATGACATTTGCACAGAAAGCTACACATTCTAATAAATTAATCAGTCCTGATTGAAATGTTAATTTCCTTGAGCCAATTTATATCAGTGTGGTTCTGAAAATAAAATATAATTTTGGCAATGTGCTTTAGTGATAGGACCCAGCCTCGAATTATTCTGGGCATGAGATTACCTGTAGACGAAGGACTTGGAATTCTCTGCCCATCAGAAGATGCCCTGTTCACAACATTCTCTAATCTCTTCATCAGAACAGGCCGAGATATTTTTACAGAACTGTGTGTCTGCTGCTGTTTGAATAGGGGGGGGAAGACATTTTTAACAGCGCTATCAACAAAAGTATTTGAGAAAAGTAACTCTTCTGCAACTGTTTTCCTCAGGAATCTGTTTTTTAATTATTGGGAGAAGGATGTAAAGAAATCATTCAATACATTTCTAAATCCTACTATAGTGAGGTTTTGTTACTGAAACCTTGATATTTTCAGAATTAGACATTACTATCTTTTATAGCCTGTGTTTGCAATTCTGACCTGCAGCCTTAAGCCAAATAATAACATTTACACCATTCCTTCTACAAATTCAACTTTAATTGGTTTTGATGCAAGTGAAATAATCATGACTCTGTGTAAATGACTGAGACCCCTTTAGAGCTCAAGGCTCAAAAAGAAAACTGTCCCTTCATCACAAGGTAGTTACAGCTCCCTCTTCTGGTAGCAAATGGAAAACAGCTAACCGTGTATACTCACGTGCTCATCAACACCTAGAGTGAAACACCGGGAAAGCATTAATACATGTGTGTGAACCTTTTAATTGTGCTCACACATTATCAACATCATGTACTATGTTAAATGGATGAGACTACTGCTTATCACAAAATCTTACAATTTAGGAATGTAATAGAAATTTTACTCTAAGAGCACGTTCAAAGGATAAAGTTAGAAAATGAGAAGGAAGAAGGAACCCAAAGTATTTTTAACTCATTAATTTACCTATGAATACAAAGAATTTGTTCATTTGTGTTTAGTCTTTGTTACTGTGCTCAAAAAATAATTAAATTTATCTTAAAATTGTGCAATTGGAGATTTGAGCATTTATAATTGGCATATATAATTCATAACAGCTTTTTTGCCCTGATGCTTCTTTGAATCATTCTACCCAACAAGGCCAGTCAAGAAATTATAACCAGCCTCTTAAATGTTTACCTTTTCTTTCCACTTGAAGATGGAGTTACTACAGGGATGGTTGGGTTGAGGTCTTTGCTCAAGTTCTGCTAACACAGATGACAGTTTATAGGAGTTTGCTTGCAGAAGGTCTAGTTTCAAGCTATTCTGTGGAAACAGCATTTGACCATATGACTAAATTTCTAGAGGAGGCACAACCATTGTGGGTGGATAAAGGGACATCAGGATAACTTCCAAAATGACAAAGACGTTCAGAAAAGTACACATTCAACTCATGTGCAATTCATTTGCATAAAATGCTGGAGAGAGAAAAACAATGGACCCTTTAAGAAGTCTAAAGAAAGCCTTAGTTGTTGAGTGCGTCTTATTCTGGACCCTTGTAAATAAGGTAAACCAGAAAGCTTGATAGATATATTACTCAGCATTTTGTGACAACGAGCTTTAGTTAACTTTCTGCTGAGGAATGGGGAAAAGAGACTAGTAAGTGCTGATTGCAGAAGGCAGGCTTTCAGGGGGCTTTGAAGAAAGGCAATGGAGCCATGGGCACTTAACATAAAGAAGAGAATTGACTATTGTCAACAGAAGCAAACTAAAATGATGTGTGGCAGGGTTTTTGTTGGTGGTGTTATTATTTCTTGAAGAGGTGAGGTCTTATATTACCTGGAAAGTTTGCAGCAACACTTCTGAAAACTAGAAACAATATTCTGGGCTATTTGAATATAAAAATAAAGAGTGAAACTAAAGCTATTAGTCTCCTGTTTTCAATTTGACCTTGAGCTAGAAACTTTATAGTGACTTCTCTGTCAAGTTGTGTTCAGTCAAGGTAAATCAAAGCACAGAATCTAAACACTGGAAAGAGTCTGCTATTCAACATCCTCCTCACCATTGCCTCTCCCTCCTCCACATCTCCAGCCTGGGGATTCCTTTTTTTTTCTTTCTACTTTTTGGCTGTGCCACTCAGAATGCAGGATCTTAATTCCCCGACCAAGGATCAAACCTGTGCCACCTGCAGAGGAAGCGAGGTGTCTTAACCACTGGACTGCCAGGGAAGTCTGCAGCCTGGGATTCATAAGCCTAACATCACTGTCAGGGAATCACAGCCATGGACCAAACACCTCCAATCGATGGGGAAGAGCTCTAGTCCTTGGAACAATTCACTGCACAGTGGGCAGGCTCACCTAAGATGCAATCAAAAGCTCCTCCATAGCTTCTAGCCTTAGATCCAGTCTGCACTTGAGAACATCAACAGCAAGTCTCTCTGTTCTGTGGTGTGTTCCTTCTGGTAACCGAAGACAATATCTGCCCCCAAACACTTCCAGTTTCTGCAACAGTTTCTCAGAGTATGGCTTGCCAACATTCTTGTTTCAAATATGGCACTGGACCAAGAGCCAATGAAATAGGAAATAGAGATTCCCCTGCAAGAAACCTCCCCTGCCTAAGACAAAATCAATCTATCACCATTACTGTTAATAGTTTCCCTCCACCAGATGTGGGGGTGTATAATCTCTGACACAGATATTTGGCATCCACTATTTGAAGACCCTTTTTGCATCATTGCTAGATCCTAAACACCATAAATTCAGGGGTTAGATCATCTCCCATCTTGCATCCTCCACTGTGTGAATCAGGCCAGTTGGGTACCCGGAAGATCCTAATACAAATTCTATATCGATGACAAAATGCTATGCAAGAACCCAAAGAAATAAAACTTATAAATTAATGCCATGATAAAATGCTTCATATGATTTCCTTTTGGTAAATATCATTTACACTGAATTAGTTAACCAAACATTTTATGTTGTCACAGAAAATGTCTTTCAGTCTGTTTTATAATTTTATAAAAATTGTAGCCATATGTCACTGCAAGGATATTAGACCTCTGTTCCCAAGTGAACAGAATTCAGGCCTGTCTTCACCAAGTGTCAGGTTTATTCCTTAAAGAGCACCTCCACTAAAGGAAGCTGCTGCTAAAAAACAGATAAACAATACCTGGCTGCATCTGTCTATTTTTACCAAAGGACTACTGAAATTGTTGTTCGAACAGAATTTATTAGGTACATACTTATTACAAGAGTGTTAGATAGGCTACGTGCAAGGAAAGGAAAACTGGCCCAGCTTCCTGGATCCTTCAAAACATTGCTAAAAGTTTAATCTCTTCCTGAATTCTTCTCAAATTAACCCCAATCAGCTTTCTCTCCAATCATAACAGAAATTGTGTACCTTGCCACACATAGGTCACAGTATTTGTTTGTTTTTATTCCTGTATAAAATTCATGGGCCTTTGCTAACTTTTTTATAATGTGGGTTCCTCTGAAGAGGTCGCACTGCCCATCAATTGCAGCAGATGTCTGGGTGCTGCTGCAGTACAGCCTTTCGGCAAAAATTACCTCCCCCTACCTCCACTGACGGCACCTCCTCTCCCCTCAAAATGACCTTGGCCTCTGAAGTTTTTTTCCTTGTTTCCCTGGAAGCTCTCACACCCTTAACAGCCATCTTCCTTCTGTACATCCACATCTCTCCTTTCCCCTATTATTCTCAGAAGACCCTGATGTTGGCTCAGGGATAAATGGAAAACAGCATCTCTATAATAATTACCAGGATTTCAGCCCTCCTCTGTGCACTATGGAGAAGGCAATGGCAACCCACTCCAGTGTTCTTGCCTGGAGCATCCCAGGGACAGAGGAGCCTATTGGGCTGCCGTCTGTGGGGTCGCACAGTCAGACACGACTGACGCGACTTAGCAGCAGCAGCAGCTGTGCACTATGCTAGCATTTTCTAAATACTGCTTCAACCTCACAAAACCCCTTTGAGCTAAGTACCAACATCCCCACTTTCAAGATGAGAAAACGGAACCTGTCCCAGGTTTCGGCCTGTAACTGGCCGAGCTAGATCCGGGTGCAGGCCTCTCTGAAAGCAGACCCTGCATTTGTTTTCAGTCACATCTGTTAACTGAGGTAGCGTACACATGATTTTTAGACCTTGACTGAGTGATTCTATGCTGGGGGCAGGGGGAAGGTTTTTATTTTAGGCACATTTTTCCCCCCCTGGGAGGACACTAAAGCAAACATCTCTAAGTAGCTGGATTTTTCCAGATTCCTCAAACCACTTGTCAAGGAGCTGACCATACAAGCTCTGACTAGACTTCTGTGTCATGAGAAAGGAAAGGCAAACAGAGGTCAATTGGGCCAGAACACAGGCGTTCCCCAAATAGCTCCTTCATCATTAAATCTACCAAACTGCGCTCTGCAAATATTTACCTCGTCCATTAAGGCTGCTGTGCTTTTTTCGCTCTCTGAGTCTGAGAAGGAGGAGTGGCTGGAGTAGGCTCTCAGCATTCGTTCCAAGCCTGCAAGTGAAATCACACTGCCAGTCACCATTGCTCAGTCCTGGAGGGGCAGGGGTTAAAGGTGGTTACACTCAGAGGGAGCCAGAGCCCAGAACTGATTCCTGGAGCATTTCCCAAATGGCTGGAGCTGTGTGTGTATGTAGTTGTTGCTAAATTTTACTGAATGGGTGACCTGCACCTTCATTTAATGATATTAGAGAAATGCTGGTGCTTAAAGAGTCTTGATTGTTGTTCAAGATGAAAAACTCAAGATGAGCTTTTGAGTCCTTCTTGTAGATCCATTCTGTGGCAGTTCCCTAACATTTTACCACGATCTTAAGCTCTCCTCTGCTGGTATTTACATTTCTAAACATTTTGCTCTCTTGGATTTCCTATCAAGTATTACATTGCAATAGTGTTCTCTGGTCCACAGAAAACAAGCTCCACATACCAGAATCCCAAGTATGAAATTGTTTTCATTATCTGTAGCACTTTAGAGCTTCTTCATGTTCTAACATACCTAACCTCTAAGCATAGGATTTAATTTGAACGATTTTCACATCATTCAGGAGTTGGTTTAAAAAAAAAACAAACAAGTGGTGATCATTCTGTAAAGTATAGAAGTGTGAATCATTAAGTTGTGCACCTAGAACTAAGACAGTGCTGTGTAGCGATAATACTTCAGTACAAAATTAATTAAAAAAAAAATCACGTATTAACACCCCTCCAATGGAATAATAATAAACTAATATGGGAAAAATAAATAAATGGAAGCCTTGTACATAGGAGGGTTTTGTTGTCTAGTTGCGAAGTCCTGTCTGACTCTGCGACCCCAAGGACTGTAGCCCACCAGGCTCCTCTGTCCTTGGGCTTTCCCAGGCAAGAATACTGGCCTGGGTTGCCATTTCCTTCTCCAGGGGATCTTCCCAACCCTGGGATCGAACCTGGGTCTCCTACATTGGCAGGCAGGTTCTTTACGACTAGCGCCACCTGGTAAGTAAACCATCTAGGAGGTTTACTATGTTTTAATCCAAACTTATTGTCCTTCATATCAGCCAATTTCAGGAACAGAGGAAAACGTTACATTTCTAGAAACGGTGGTACAGTACTTATAAAAATCTCACAGATGGACCAAAATGTCATGTTTAATTTTTTTGCTCTCTCCTTTGAGAGAAAATTTTTCTTTATTCACACAGATTAGGTCTGACATTTGGTCCTTTAAATGAGATGATCCCTGCACCAGTCAGCAAAAGCAGAAGCACCCCAACTCTGAATGAAACCTCAGGATAGAATACTTTCCCTCACCAGGCCAATCAAAGAGATAGTTACATACCTTCTTGGTCTCGCGAGGCTTTTTCAATATCTTTCTGCAGTCTCAACAGTTTTGATTTTATTGAAGATGTCTGTCGCTCTTTACTCATTGCATTTTTAGGATCTTCTTCCTTTAGGGAAAAAGAAGGAAGTTTAACAATTTCCGTGGGAAAAAGGAAGAGTTGCTACTCCTAGTTGTACTGAGACTTTCACTGCTACATTCAAAGTTAACTTAATGGAAGGAAAAAAAAAAATCAGATCAGATCAGTCACTCAGTCGTGTCCGACTCTTTGCGATCCCATGAATCGCAGCACGCCAGGCCTCCCTGTCCCTCACCAACTCCCGGAGTTCACTCAGACTCACATCCATCAAGTCAGTGATGCCATCCAGCCATCTCATCCTCTGTCGTCCCCTTCTCCTCATGCCCCCAATCCCTCCCAGCATCAGAGTCTTTTCCAATGAGTCAACTCTTCGCATGAGGTGGCCAAAGTATTGGAGTTTCAGCTTTAGCATCATTTCTTCCAAAGAAATCCCAGGGCTGATCTCCTTCAGAATGGACTGGTTGGATTTCCTTGCAGTCCAAGGGACTCTCAAGAGTCTCCTCCAACACCACAGTTCAAAAGCATCAATTCTTCGGCGCTCAGCCTTCTTCACAGTCCAACTCTCACATCCATACCTGACCACAGGAAAAACCATAGCCTTGACTAGACAGACCTTTGTTGGCAAAGTAATGTCTCTGCTTTTCAATATGCTATCTAGGTTGGTCATAACTTTTCTTCCAAGGAGTAAGCGTCTTTTAATTTCATGGCTGCAGTCACCATCTGTAGTGATTTTGGAGCCCAGAAAAATAAAGTCTGACACTGTTTCCACTGTTTCCCCATCTATTTCCCATGAAGTGGTGGGACTGGATGCCATGATCTTCGTTTTCTGAATGTTGAGCTTTAAGCCAACTTTTTCACTCTCCTCTTTCACTTTCATCAACAGGCTTTTTAGTTCCTCTTCACTTCCTGCCATAAGGGTGGTGTCATCTGCATATCTGAGGTTATTGATATTTCTCCCAGCAATCTTGATTCCAGCTTGTGTTTCTTTCAGTCCAGCATTTCTCATGATGTACTCTGCATATAAGTTAAATAAGCAGGGTGACAATATACAGCCTTGACGAACTCCTTTTCCTATTTGGAACCAGTCTGTTGTTCCATGTCCAGTTCTAACTATTGCTTCCTGACCTGCATACAAATTTCACAAGAGGCAGATCAGGTGGTCTGGTATTCCCATCTCTTGAAGAATTTTCCACAGTTTATTGTGATCCACACAGTCAAAGGCTTTGGCATAGTCAATAAAGCAGAAATAGATGTTTTTCTGGAACTCTCTTGCTTTTTCGATGATCCAGTGGATGTTGGCAATTTGATCTCTGGTTCCTCTGCCTTTTCTAAAACCAGTTTGAACATCAGGAAGTTCACGGTTCACATATTGCTGAAGCCTGGCTTGGAGAATTTTGAGCATTACTTTACTAGTGTGTGAGATGAGTGCAATTGTGCGGTAGTATGAGCATTCTTTGGCATTGCCTTTCTTTGGGATTGGAATGAAAACTGACCTTTTCCAGTCCTGTGGCCACTGCTGAGTTTTCCAAATTTGCTGGCATATTGAGTGCAGCACTTTCACAGCATCATCCTTCAGGATTTGAAATAACTCAACTGGAATTCCATCACCTCCACTAGCTTTGTTCGTAGTGATGCTTTCTAAGGCCCACTTGACTTCACATTCCAGGATGTCTGGCTCTAGGTGAGTGATCACACCATCGTGATTATCTGAGTTGTGAAGATCTTTTTTGTACAGTTCTTCTGTGTATTCTTGCCATCTCTTCTTAATATCTTCTGCTTCTGTTAGGTCCATACCATTTCTGTCTTTTATCAAGCTCATCTTTGCATGAAATATTCCTTTGGGATCTCTGATTTTCTTGAAGAGATCCCTAGTCTTTCCCATTCTGTTATTTTCCTCTATTTCTTTGCATTGATCGCTGAAGAAGGCTTTCTTATCTCTTCTTGCTATTCTTTGGAACTCTGCATTCAGATGTTTATATCTTTCCTTTTCTCCTTTGCTTTTCGCTTCTCTTCTTTTCACAGCTATTTGTAAGGCCTCCCCAGACAGCCAGGATAATCTTTGGTTTTCCACAGATAGGTTTACTTTTCTAGACCTGCTTAATAAGAAGACATCTTCTTCACAACTGATAAGTATATAGCCAAGAACTTACTTTAACAGAAAAAATTACCCTTGGAAAATGAATGTTACTATAGCTATTTCATAGAAGTGCATGGCTTACCAAGGTCAGAGGCATGAAAGCTTTAAGAAGACTAGCTGATTTAACCAGGACCTTTCGGTTGAGGGGAAGGAGGGCAGAAGTTACTCCTTGCAGGAGGAATGGCACAAGCAAAGACTAGCTGATTTAACCAGGACCTTTCAGTTGAGGGGAAGGAGGGCCGAAGTTACTCCTTGCAGGAGGAATGGCACAAGCAAAGGATAGAGGGAGGATTTGTGTGAAATAAAAAATAAACATACCAGTTGCTTGAGCAAATATAGTGGAAGAAAAAAGTTATCTAAGTAGTTTAGGTCAGATTTGAGGGCTGAAGTGGAAATTTTATCATGTAGATTGAGAACTATTAACTATGTAAGAGCTTTCATAAGCATTATTTCCAGAACTGAAAGAATAAAGATGTTAGGACACAGTGTAAATGCCTAGTAACAAGTCAAAGAGCAAATGTCGTATAGTGATATGCAACTTAAAATGATTAAAACCTTTGTGTGCAAAAACAAAAAGGTGTTAGGCCTGGTGGGGTGGTGGCTGATCATGAATGCAGTAGAGACAGAAATCTTGGAGAAAGAGGGAAAACAGATGACTGAAGATGGAAGTGGAGGAGTCAGGACTTATCTGAAAAGGAAGGAGAAAGACTGGGACCCTGAATACTGGTGGAGAGATTAGCTTTAGAAAGATTGTCCTGAAGAAAGGGAAGCATGACAATTTAGAGCAAAGAGAATACTGTAAGAGCCTTTATAAAAATATAATGAGATTAAAGTATTTAATCTATATGCTGTGTTCAGTTCAGTTCAGTCACTCAGTCATGTCCAACTATTTTCAACCCCATGAACCGCAGAACGCCAGACCTCCCTGTCCATCACCAACTCCCGGAGTCCACCCAAACCCATGTCCACTGTGTCGGTGATGCCATCCAACCATCTCATCCTCTGTTGTCCCCGTCTCCTCCTGCCCTCCATCTTGCCCAACATCAGGGTCTTTTCAAATGAGTCAGCTCTTCTCATCAGGTGGCCTAAGTATTGGAATTTCAGCTTCAACATCAGTCCTTCCAATGAACACCCAGGATTTCCTTTAGGATGGACTGGTTGGATGTCCTTGCAGTCCAAGGGACTCTCAAGAATCTTCTCCAACACTACAGTTCAAAAACATCAATTCTTCTGCGTTCAGCTTTCTTTATAGTCCAACTCTCACATCCATACATACCACTGGAAAAACCATAGCCTTGAATAGATGGACCTTTGTTGACAAAGTAATGTCTCTGCTTTTTAATATGCTATCTAGGTTGGTCATAACTTTCCTTCCAAGGAGTAAGCATCTTTTAATTTCATGGCTACAATCACCATCTGCAGTGATTTTGGAGCCCAGAAAAATAGTCAGCCACTGTTTCCCCATCTATTTGCCATGAAGTGATGGGACCAGATGCCATGATCTTAGTTTTTTGAATGTTGAGCTCTAAGCCAACTTTTTCACTCTCCTCTTTCACTTTCATCAAGAGGCTCTTTAGTTCTTCTTCACTTTCTGCCATAAGGGTGGTGTCATCTGCTTATCTGAGGTTATTGATATCCTGGACATCCTGGAATGTGAAGTCATGTGGGCCTTAGGAAACATCATTATGAACAAAGCTAGTGGAGGTGATGGAATTCCAGTTGAGCTATTTCAAATCCTATAATACGATGCTGTGAAAGTGCTGCACTCAATATGCCAGCAAATTTGGAAAACTCAGCAGTGGCCACAGGACTGGAAAAGGTCAGTTTTCATTCCAATCCCAAAGAAAGGCAATGCCAAAGAATGCTCATACTACCGCACAATTGCACTCATCTCACACGCTAGTAAAGTAATGGTCAAAATTCTCCAAGACAGGCTTCAGCAATACCTTAACTGTGAACTTGCAGATGTTCAAGCTGGTTTTAGAAAAGGCAGAGGAACCAAAGATCACATTGCCAACATCCGCTGGGTCATCGAAAAAGCAAGAGAGTTCCAGAAAAACATCTATTTCTGCTTTATTAACTATGCCAAAGTCTTTGACTGTGTGGATCACAATAAACTGTGGAAAATTCTTCAAGAGATGGGAATACCAGACCACCTGATCTGCATTTTGAGAAACCTGTATGCAAGTCAGGAAGCAACAGTTAGAACTGGACATGGAACAACAGACTGGTTCCAAATAGCAAAAGGAGTACGTGAAGGCTGTATATGGTCACCCTGCTTATTTAACTTATATGTAGAGTACATCACGAGAAACGCTGGGCTGGAGGAAGCACAAACTGGAATCAAGATTGCTGGAAGAAATATCAATATGCTGTGTACTATATAATTTTTTTTTGTACCTTTCATTCATGTGATTCTTATAACAACTTTATTAAATTGGCTTTATTTTCCCCATTTTACCTGTGATACTCAGAAATAAATGAAGGCCCAAGACTAAATAGCTAGTAAGTAATTACTCCTGAAAGCCAACTCCTGTGGCTCCCCATTCTCCACCAGTCCACTCCATCACACAGCTGCCCGAGGCTGAGGCCCAAGCCGATGTTACCTCCGCAGGTGGGCTCTGAATTTACCAAGTGCAAGGATGCCTCAGTCCAACCGTCAGCCCTTTCTTGCTGGAGGAATGCACATTATAATCTGAATTCCATGTTAGTCCAAGACTTCATTTGGTTTCTTTGGGGATGTCTACTGTTTGTGAATATATTTCCAGGGATAGATTACTACTGGGTCAACTTGAGATAGAGTAGACTGCCATCATTAACTTTGTTAAATTTGTTCTTCTTTTCCAAAAATTTGTCAGAAAGAAAATCAATACCAGAGGTGGCATTTAAACCATTGATACAATCTTTTGAACATGGCCTTTACAGTAAACTTACAAATATTTTTCACACTAATCACCAGCCGTTCAATATTTACACTCAGATTGTTTTCCTGTGTTACCCTCAGTTCAGTTCAGTTGCTCAGTCCTATCCGACTCTTTGCGACCCCATGAATCGCAGCACGCCAGGCCTCCCTGTCCATCACCAACTCCCAGAGTTCACCCAAACTCATATCCATCGAGTTGGTGATGCCATCCAGCCATCTTATCCTCTGTCGTCCCCTTCTCCTCCTGCCCCCAATCCCTCCCAGCATCAGAGTCTTTTCCAATGAGTCAACTCTTCGCATGAGGTGGCCAAAGTATTGGAGTTTCAGCTTCAACATCAGTCCTTCCAAAGAAGACCCAGGACTGATCTCCTTTAGAATGAACTGGTTGGATCTCCTTGCAGTTCAAGGGACTCTCAAGGATCTTCTCCCACACCACAGTTCAAAAGCATCAATTCTTCAGCACTCAGCTTTCTTCACAGTCCAACTCTCACATCCATACATGACCACTGGAAAAACCATAGCCTTGACTAGACAGACCTTTGTTGGCAAACTAATGTCTCTGCTTTTGAATATGCTATCTAGGTTGGTCATAACTTTCCTTCCAAGGAGTAAGTGTCTTTTAATTTCATGGCTGCAGTCACCATCAGCAGTGATTTTGGTGCCCAAAGAAATAAAGTCTGACACTGTTTCTACTCTTTTTCCATCTATTTGCCATGAAGTGATGGGACCAGATGCCATGATCTTAATTTTCTGAATGTTGAGCTTTAATCCAACTTTTTCACTCTCCTCTTTCACTTTCATCAAGAGGCTTTTTAGTTCCTCTTCACTGTCTTACCCTAGTCCATGTGAATTTTGCAGCACTTGATAAAACCCAGTCTATACTTACTGCTAATGACTACCAAGTTAGATTTTGGAGGTGTTTTGCTTTAAGAATATTGTTGCTGTTGTTCAGTCACTAAGTCGTGTCTGACTTTTTTCTGTCTCAAGAACTGCAGGACACCAGGCCTCCCTGTCCCTCATTATCTCCCGGTGTTTGCCCAAGTTCATGTCCTTTGAATCGGTGATGCTATCCAACCATCTCATTCTCCCCCTCCTCTCCTCCTGCCCTCAATCTTTCCCAGCAGGGAAAGATTCAGGGTCTTTTCCAATGAGTTGGCTCTTCACATCAGATGGTCAAAGTATTGGAGCTTCAGCTTCAGCTCAGTCTTTCCAATGAATATTCAGGGTTGATTTCCTTTAGGATTGACTGGTTTGATCTCTTTGTAGTCCAAGGGACTCAAGAGCCTTCTCTAGCACAATTGAAAAGCATCAAGAATATTAAGGGTGTTAGGACAATCTTATTCTCCCAGTTGGAGAATCAGTCCATTCTCTTAGACAACATACATAGTCATTAGTTCTGGTGCACTCAAATGACATAGAAACCAAAATTTCCCATGGGCATGTCAATTAAAGATAAACCATTGTGGCTGCTTCATTATGTTTCAATAGGACCTTAGTCAAATTTCAAGGAGAATGACCCTTATTTTATTGACAGGTTAGCTTACAGAGGTATTTTCACAAGAAAGTAATAGATGTATTTTATTGTACATTGTCTCATCTCAGGGATCACTTACACTGTTTGGAAGGAAAAAAGTACTTTCCCCATATAATCAAATCTTCCTTCCCACTTTCATCTCTATCTTTGTTTCTGCTTTGAATAGACATTGCTATTGCTAATTTACTTTGTCTTTCACAGGGAGCTCTGATCAATACTCTGTAATAACCTAAATGGGAAAAGAATTTGAAAAAGAATAGATACATGTATTTGTATGACTAAGTCACTTTGCTGTACACTTGAAACCAACACAACATTGCTGATCAGTTATGCTCCAATGAAAATTAATTTTTTTAATTAAAAAAATTAAATATTTGCTTCAAAAATGAAAAGATTCAGTCTAAGATCCTCTTTGACTTTCTTCCCTGGCAGAGAATACTGAAGACATATTTTCATCACCCCATCTGTAAACCACAGGTTTTAAACTTATGCAGACTATAAAAAGTCAATATTTTAATTTACAAAACAATGTTTCTTTTACAATTGCCCTCAATTTTTTAAAAAATGAATCCCTCAGTATGAGACTAAGGTTCCCCACAAATGAAGCCTCCTTCCATCCATACTTACAAAGTAGTCAGTTAATAGGAACTCGGATTTATTTTCTGTAGATGAGACTGTGGTTTCTTCCATGAGAGCCTGGATATCTTTTTCGATGTCTATCTTGCTGATGGCACAGTGAATCTGTGTGTGGCACTGCAAGGCCAAGGAAAGCAGAACAAGGTTGCAGAAGACATGTTTCCTGCCAGTTCTTACCATGCACACCAGAGACGGCAAATTCTCTACTACTCACTGTGGTCAAGGTTTGGCCAAAAACAGAAATATGTTGGGAGTACTGGTTTAAGTTATTACATAAGAGTTGAATTCTTTCCTTCTCCAGCTCCAGGATGCTCTGAAAGGATAAAAAATGAAATTACATCAGCCCACTGTTATTTTTACAAAACTAAAGGCGCCCACCAAGCACTAACACACTGAAGAAAGTCTGAATGAGCCATCCTGTTTGTGCCTCTTGATCCAAACTGCAGAGGGGGTAGGTTCCCAGGATGGGAATGGATTTGGTGTCTGTCTATCCTCCACTAGGATTAATTTCAGCTTCCCTGGTGGCTCAGGGGTAAAGAATCCACGGCAATGCAAGAGATGCAGGAGATGTGGGTTTGATTCCTGGGCCGGGAAGATCCCCTGGAGGAGGGCATGGCAACTCACTCCAGTATTCTTGCCTGGAGAATCCCATGGACAGAGGAGCCTGGTGGGCTACAGTCCACAGGGTTGCAAAGAGTTGGACATGAGTGTGCACGCACGCATGCAGGGTTGATTTCACTCTCATACTTTCACCGTCTTTTCTAGGCCAAAAGGCACACAGGTGGATGCCATAGGTTACCTGATGTTCACAAAGAAGGGGGAGAAAGGAATCATTTGAAATCATTTGTGCGTTCCAGAAAAAGAATGAAGCCCAGTAAAAGCCCTTCTGTATTTAGGAAATGCAGTCAGACACTAAATATTTCTAGAGTTGTTTGCAGCGCATACAAGGCATTCTGTTAGTCTTTGCAGGGACAATGATGATGAGATGCAAATTCTCTTCTTAAGGAAGCTTATGTGATGAGAGCAGAACCTTAAAGTCTGACCAAGTCATTTTCCTGGCCTGGGGGTTCAGAGACTACTCTTTGAAGGTAGGGATACAGCCTTCTCATTTTGTGGGGGATGAAAAAATTCCACTCTTGGAGTTTTAGTTGGTCTGTTTTTTTTAACTAGGAAGAATAAATGAAATTAGGGAGGTCACATTTGGCTTGTCAGCCATTAACATTTTAGAAAAAATTATTTATCAGGCTCTTGTCACTCACTGGGAGCCAAGCTGCAGATTGCTTATTTTGAGGAAACAGAGAAGTTCAGAGAAGGCTGGGTCAAGTGGAATATACCCTGGGGATTCCTAGGCTATGTTGGGGACTGCAGGAGGCTGCTGGGTATGTGCCCAGAAACTGTGGGTTTGACAGAGGTGGCAGGTGTCCGAGACATAACATCTCATTCTGTTTCTGTAAGGACAGGGCCTGGGCTTTTCCTTGTTATCCAGAGGCTAGGCCGGTTCATCTCATACCTGCCATTCTACCTCACCCCTTCCCATAGTAAAGAGCACTCAGCAAGAGTCCTTCATGAGGAAGAACGCTGTCCTGGGCAAATCAGTGGCTAACATTACCAAAGAAGTAAGAGGGGCGGGCTGTATTCAAGGCCTTAGGTGGAGTGGGGGTGCAGGGACATCACAGCAGCCACTGGCTTCTCTCATCCTGCTTCTCAGCACACCTGCAGGAGCCACTGGCCTGTCCAATACAGTGTTCCTTTATATCCCTGTATGTAGGCTGCATTCATATCCTGTTGTTATTTCACCTATGATATATAGTCATTAAATTTAAAAAAAATTTGTGTAATTGTTGCATAAAGCTTACCATTTTCAACACTTTCAAGTGTTCAGTTCAGTGTCATTAAGTCCATTCAAATCATTGTGCAACCACTACCACTATCCATATCCAGAATTTTTTTCATCTTGCAAAACTGCAACTCTGTGCCCATTAAACAATAACTCCCCATTCTCCTTCCCCTCATCATCCCAGCAGCCACAATTCCACTTGCGGTCTTCTGTGAATCTGAAACTATCCTAAGTGTCTCATCCAAGAGGAATCATACAATATTTGTCCTTTTGTGTCTGGCTTATTTCACTTAGCATAAAATCTTCAAGATTTTCATCCTTGTTGTAGCCTGGGTCAGAATTTCCTTCCTTTTAAGGATGAATAATGTTCTGCTGTCTGGACACACCACACTTTACTAGTATACAGTCATTTTAATGCTACTATTAAATGCAAGTGGTAAAAGGCTGCAGTAACTGTGAACAGCTATGTCAACCACATGCAAACTTTGATCCTGTGCCAAGTGTCTTGACTTTTGAATTGGGAAGCCTGGAGCGCTGCTCCCCAAGGCCATCTTCCTTGTCTAGTCAGAATCCGCACAATTTTTGTAAGTCAATGGGAATGAAATACCTTTTGTTTCTGCTGTTGGTCTCCTGAGTCTTTCTCCAAAATCTCAAGTACCAGCCATTTGAATGTGCCCTCTGTCTCCCAGATACAGGATTAAAGACCCAGAAGAGTAGCCTGCTGCTGCTGCTGCTGCTGCTGCTAAGTCGCTTTAGTCGTGTCCAACTCTGTGCGATCCCAGAGACGGCAGCCCACCAGGCTCCCCCATCCCTGGGATTCTCCAGCAAGAACACTGGAGTGGGTTGCCATTTCCTTCAAAGCATCTAAGTGAAAAGTGAAAGTGAAGTCGCTCAGTCGTGTCCGACTCCCAGCGACCCAATGGACTGCAGCCTACCAGGCTCCTCTGTCCATGGGATTTTCCAGGCAAGAGTACTGGAGTGGGGTGCCATTGCATTCTCTGAAGAGTAGCCTAGTAAATGTAAATGCTTCTTCACAGGGTACAAACTATATGCCTCCTCTAACAAATATGTAAAATAAACTCTGCTCAATGTCTTGGACGGCAAGTGAGACTGGCTTCAGAAAGAAAGAGTCTTTACATTATAGAAAAAGATCCGGAAATCAGCTCTTATAGTTTAGCACTACAAACAAAGGACAGGATGGAAAACAAAAGCCAGGTTTGGGAAATACATTGAATCCCTGGTGGGTGGTTATTTCTTTACTGTGACAAATGCTGAGCCACTAGCATCAGTCTGAGACTAGAATAATCCTGTCCCTTGCTGGCAATGGTGATATTTAACAGATTTTAATTACATTTCAGGGAAATCGTTAAGATGATCTATGTTTGCTCATGAAAAGAGGCTGAGATAAATTCCACTGTGCAAAGGGGAAATCCATATCTTGTTTAATGAATTATTGCTTTCTATTATTTTGTTCTTTTTGTATAAAATAGGGTGCAGAGAAGCAAGAGACTCTGGAGAACCTCAAATTTGCCTCATGTGTTTTCATAACAGCACGTGAAAGGAAAGTGCGATCAAGGAGTTATCAAGGAAGAGCAGATGGAGAGGTTGTCAGGGCCCAGGCTTCATAATTCACACTCTTCATTCATTCTTTTCATTTCCTGCTGTTCTGGCCTTCCGGTTAGAACTACCCAGGGAGCTTGGAGGGACTTCATTTTCATCTAAATTGTTTTCATGAAACTGATCAAAGAAATATCTTGCTTTTTCTTGAGCAGAAACTCTTAAACTTTACTATGCATAGCAATCACCAAGACCCCTTCCTAAAGTCATTCAGAAGTTGTGATTCATCCCATGTAGGCAGGAACTCAGAAATCTGCATTTTAAGTTTTTTTTTTTAGCCTAAAACTTCTCATTCCCAACTCAGGGCGTAAGAGTCAGTTTATCCTCAATTTTATTTATTTATTTTGGCTGCCCTGCACAGCATGTAGAATCTTAGTTTCCCCACCAGGGATCGAACCTAAGGCCACCTGCAATGGAAATATGGAATCTTAACCACTGGACTACCAGAGAAGTCCAGGAACCTAAATTTTAACAAGCACGCTAGACGTTGTTCTGGGGCCATAAAGGGCTATCAGAAAATACATTTTAAAACCATTTCTAATTCTTCCACCCAGAGAGGACCCCTGTTAACATTTTGATGTATTTTGGTCTGTTGAGGTATATATGTATGTGTGATTTTATATTTCTAGTTATCAACGAAATTATTCAAATTGGTATACGGTTTTTTCACTTAACATTGTTCATAAGCAGTTTCCAATGCTATGAGTTTCCAAAACACTGTTTTAATTAATAATCCCTTGTATAGAATGTATTGATTTATTTAGCCATCTTCTTAACATTGGCCACTTGCATTGTTTCTTCCCTTTTATTTCTAATGTGTTCGAACGGAAATATGTGTTTTGTTTTTCATTTATTTCCTTAAGATGGATTTCTGGAAAGGAAATTAGGTTCTTCAACCAAGGTTCTAAGAGAGAATTAAGCCCTAATGTCCTAAGGCATCTGTTGTCTGCATTGAGTTACCATCTCTCCATTGCATCTAAAGTGGTATTAGTTACCATCATCCTTGGGGAACTGAGAAAACAGCCACTCACGTTATTTTCTGTGTTCCATGGCTCACATGAGGAACACTGGTTGAGAATGTGAACATTTTTAAGATTCTTTGCACTTATTGCAAATGGTTTTCTAAAATAATTCCTCGAGTAAATATTACCAGTATCAAGCATTTGATTTGTAGTCATTTTTGATAGAGTGGCTATTACTGTTTTATTTTGGCCTCATACATTATTTTATTTTGCACAGTTTGCAGGATTTTAGTTCCTGACCAGGGACTGAAGCCAGGCCCACATCATTGAGAACACAGAGTCCTAACCACTGGACCACTCTGAGATCCTTGAGTGGCTATTATTTTTCAAAATATATTACAGGTTATTTCTGCCAACTGAATTGTTTCTTCTTGGAAGGTAGGAAGTATGGCTTGAACATATAATTATGAAGTGATGACTCATTTTGACATATGATTTGTGGAATTGGTTTCATTTCTTAATATTTGCACTTGAAATTTTTCACAGTATCTAGTAAACTGCCTTGAGCACAGCTCAGTGAATGTCCTCTGAAAGAATCTGTGAATCCAGTCTGGAGAGTCAGACCGGACAGAGGAAGAACAGCTGGCGAATGGAGGAAAATAACGAAATGGAACAACCCTGGTGGACCCATTTCTATCTCCCACACTTCTAATAAATTCTCTTTTAATTGAGTTCAGCCAACTTTCGTTATATGCCTTCATGAATATCACGTGTTACTCCTGTCATTTGTAAAGAACAGAGAATAAGAATACACAGTGTAATATGTGAATCAATGACCTGTTGGTATAGACTCAGTATGTACAAGCCAAGGAAATAGTAAGGAAGGGAATCCTTATTGGTTAAGGTGAGGCAAGGATGACTCAACAGGAACATCTCAAGTGGGTCTAGTGGGGCTTGGTTTGGCATTCAGGGGGCAGAGGATAGCTCAAAGCCAGAGGAGAAGTTTAGAACCTAATAGAACTCATGTGGGATAAGAGGAACTGTGTGAACTCAAAGGAAGAGGGAGTAAAGTTCCAGTGTTCTCCAGCATGGTGGTGGCAACAAACCAGGAAACAAAAAAGATGAAAGGAAACCTTTCTTTTCTTTATGGAGATTCTGGCTTCTAGTAGATTCTCCATGTGATTTGGGTTCTTAAAAAAAACCCAAAAACCTAGGGTCTTAAATATTTTTAAAGCTGAGCTGAACGGAGGTTTTTTGAAATATAAGTAAATGTACATCTTGTCACCATCGGGAAGACTTTATATGTGAAGAAGATAATGTCCATGATGTTCCAACGTAAAAGTAGGGACTGCTGAAAGTGGGGTGTGGTGGGAAGAGAAGGTGGAGGAAGACCCTAAAAGGAGGAAAAGACACTAAGAAAAAGGAAGGAGAGACCCAGTAAGAGCCTCTGGTAAGGGTAGTTAGTGACAGCTACATCTAACACACCTTGAAGGCCAGCTAGCTGTGACTACACCAGGACATGTACACTGCATCCTGGCAGCCATACAGTAAGAACCACAATTATCTCCCACTGCTGTGAGGTAGAGAGGAGGATGAGATGGATGGAGACCGAGAGGTTAAATGTTTTTCTTGTAGCCCTTGAAGGGTGCCTAGGAGCAGTGATTTCTCTCCCATACAAAGCCTCCTTGGAAAAAGAAAAACAAAAAACCACAAATGCATAACTTACCTGGAAGCAATTTTCCAGTGTGTTCTCCCATTTCAGTCTGGTAGAACAGCTTGCCACGTTTTTTTGGTAGTAATTTTCATCTTCTTTTGATAACTTCTCAGTTGATTTTTTCAGTTTATTGAGGAGCTAAAGTAAAACATCAGCGTCACATATTCAGGAACACATTTATGAAAGCCTTTGGTAATTCCAGAGAAAGAATTACATGCATCCCCATGATGAGTTTCTCATCTCCCAGATAAAGTCACAAACAGTAACAATAGATGACGAAATCAAACATCTTTCTCAGAAAACAGGGATGTCAGAACTGAAAGGAAGCCTCAGGCCCTTTCAATAGGAATCCTTCAATTTTTCTATGAGGAAACCGAGGTCCTTAAATATGATGTGATATGTCTGCTTTCATCAGATGACCTGCTGCTGCTGCTGCTGCTAAGTCGCTTCAGTCGTGTCCGACTCTGTGCAACCCCATAGACGGCAGCCTACCAGGCTCCCCCGTCCCTGGGATTCTCCAGGCAAGAACACTGGAGTGGGTCACCATTTCCTTCTCCAATGCATGAAAGTGAAAAGTGAAAGTGAAGTCACTCAGTCATGTCCGACTCTTAGTGACCCCATGGACTGCAGCCTACCAGGCTCCTCCGTCCATGGGATTTTCCAGGCAAGAGTACTGGAGTGGGGTGCCATTGCCTTCTCCGCATCAGATGAGGGATGAGGCCAAATGACAGGTGAGGAGAAGCAAGTTCAGATCAGGAAGTTGCAACTCCAGACTGTAATCTACTGGTGATTCCTGTACTCTTATTTAGTAAATTCTTTAGTCCTTGGCATTTCTTACTGGCACAGGTAGAGATTTGTACAATTAGATAATTTGTAGAACTAGCATTAGGTCTGGAACATTCTGTCACTTCACTTTCACTATGTAAACTCTGCAGTATAACTCTGGAATCAAACTTCAGGATTAGAGTCCTGGTTCTAACTGCCGGTGAGTTACTTAAACTTCATAAGACACAGTTTTCTCATCTTTGTGATGGGCATAGCGATGCTCCCACTTCATTGTATTGTTTGTTTTCTGGTTTTTTTTTTTTTTTTTTTTGCTTTTGGCCACACTGCATGGCATGGAAAAATCTTAGTTTCCCAACCAGGGATTGAACCTGCTCCCCCTGCACTGGAAGCACAGAGTCTTATCCGCTGAACCACCACAGGGGAATCCCCACTGTGTTGTCTTGAGGAGTCCAGCAGGTGATGCAGGTAAGGGACAAGGCACACTGCTCAAAATTTGTCAATAGCATAGCACTCGAAGACAAGTGAGCATTACTATTACTAGTGAAGAGCCTGTGGTTGTTCAGTCACTCAGGTGTGTCTGACTCTTTGCGAAGAGCCTGATACATGCCATTGTTCACTGTAAGTTACGGACAGCTTGACAAATGCTTTCCTACATTTGTCGAATGGGAAATCTCGTTTCCATCAGGGATCCTGATTCCCAGTGATCTGCACCTTGACAAAGAGCCCCCTGGTCAATCACCCAAACTGGCCATTCTGATGGTGAAAATCAAAGTAATACAAAACCCTCTGGACCAGGATAGCTTGAACTGAATTCTCAAAATCTCACATCTTTGGGAAAGGAAGAAGTTGCATTATATGAAGGATTCTTAGACTTTAATATGCCTAGGAAGGACCAGACATTCTTGGAAATTTTCAAGGTCCCACAAGTAGCAATATTGATTCGGTAGTTCTGTAGCAGGATTGGGAAATCTGAATTTTCATTGCCTCCTCAGATGATTCTGATGCAAATGGTCCCCAAATCACAGTTCAGGAGCACCAAGGATCCCTTCTGGTTTAAGCAGTTTAAGAGTTTCAAGGATAGAGATAAATGTTTTTAAGAACGCCCCTCTTTATGTTTAAGGACATTTTGACTAACATTTCAGTAATGAACATTCATCCAAAATGCTGAATGTTAACACCACTCACTTCATTATTCCAGTTCACATGCTGGCCATTCAACTGTCCCTCAGCTCTGATGTATGGCCTACTCAGGACATGGTTGGTTTTGCACATCAAGTGTAATGAGCCATGTATCTACAGAGACATGAGCTTGTGAATTTTAGCCTAATAATGCTACAGAGAAAAACTTGAATGTGTACCATGCTATACTTGGCCAAGCTATTGTTCTCTGGTTCTTGTTGAGAGTGCCCAAGGCCCTAGAAATAAGAATGGAGTCACTTTGGAGGTGACAACTCACGTTTATCATCCTGCACTATATAGCTATTGACTAGAAGTTTCTGCTCAGCAAACTTACAGCAAATAACCCCAAACAGATATAGAAGAATGGAGACTCATATATTTTAATTCAAGAAAATGTTCAAAACTTTTCTTAAATTTGTCAGATCAAATACTTTTTCTTTGCTCTTTTCTTTCTCTTGGAACAAACATCGCATCCATTCATTCATTCATTAACATTTCTTGACGCCACAAACTGTGTCATGTACTAGACACTGGGAGTAGATAAAGGAATAGATAGGCTCCTTTTCTAGTCGGGAAAAGGACCAACACAGACCATCGCTATTCCATGTGATAGATCCCAGGATGAGAGAAGTAGTCAGGTATCACAGAGTGACCCCTGTGTGAATAAACCTAAAATGAAAGTAGGAATTTGTTAGGCAAAATAGCTTGACATGATATCAAAAACATATTTTTGGTGAGGTTGGAGCACACAGTTTGAGAGGAAGAACAGCAAGTGAAAGTGCTGAAGAGTTAGGCCAGAATCAAGTCAGACTCAAAGAGCCACATAGAGGAGTTGTTCTTTATTCTGAGGTCACCTGAGTGTATTTTTAGGCTTTTTAAAGGAGAATGACACACTCAGATTCAAGTTCCAGAAAAGTGAGCCTGGCTTGTATATGGAATAGATAAGGAGACGCAACACTGAAAGCCAAGACACCAGTCTGTCAACTGGAGTAACCCAAGTAGTGAAGACAGTGGCCTGGGAGAGAGCAGTGGCTGTGGAGAGAAATATGTGCAGATAAATTCAAGAGCATTTAGGTTAGGACTTAGAATTGGGAGGATATGGTGGATGGTAATATTCAAAGATATAAAAAACAGAGGCATAAAAAATACTTTTGGTAGAGGGAAGAGATGGTTTTGATTTTGGATATTGAGTTTGTTTGAATGCCAGAGTTCAGTTTAGAAGCTGTTTGGTTTGGAGATATAAACTGGGGTATCATCAGCAGAGACATAGTAGATGGAGCCTTGAGAAAATATTGTCGAGTACCTGTTGTTATTGAGCACTTGATATTGAGAGTACTGTGTCAGACTCGAAGTACAAGCCGAATAAAACAGGCTGAGGCCCAGGAGGGATATTATCAGACACAGCAATATGGACAGTTCAGGCAGAACAAGTGAAGTCCATAAAGGAGCTTAAGAAAAAAATTGACGGGGAAACCAAAAGAGTAAGATTTGTTGAAGTTGAGAATATTTCTAAAAGGGGAAATTCAATGCTGATTAACGCTTCTAAGAAATTAAATAAAGTCAGAACTGGAAAGCACCCACTAGCTTTAGCAACAAGGACCACATTGTATTTAAGGTAAGAACATTCCTAGCAAATTGGTGGGGAAATCTTGGTTGTTGCTTTGAGAAGTGAACAGATGAGGAAGTGGAGACAGAGCACAATGAATCTTATTGTAAAAAGAAAGAGGGACTTCCCTGGTGGTCCACTGGTTAAGACTCTGAGCTTCCATTGCAGGAGGCATGGGTTCAATCCCTGGGCAGGGGTGGGGACTAAGATCCCACATGCTGCACAGCACAGGCAAAAAGTAAAAACATAAATAAATAAAGAGATGATATGTGGAGAGGAATAGGACTATGGTCATGGAGGGTGTCTCCCTGACTCTCTCTACTCTCCCAAGATAGAGGGAAGTTGAGAAGGCTGGTGGGAAGCAACTCTTAGAGAGGAATCTGTCTGAGATCCAGGAGAGAAGGGACTAATCAAGGGAAGGGTCACTGAGAGGAGGCGGGGATGGGAGTCATAACACAGGATGGAAAACTGGCCTGTCCCACTGCACTTCAGTAGGCAGGTGGCCATGCTGACCGCTGTGTTCTCTGTGACGCTGTAGGTGAGATGGTCTGCCGAGAGTGGATGATGGAGACTGAGTAGTGAGAAGAGTGAAGATGTAGATCAGCTTCTGGGGAGAGTAAGGATTGCTGAGCAGGAAAGCAAGAAGCACCAAACCAGGCCAGGCCAGGTAGGAGATCATGGACAGGACTCTGTGAAAGGCAAAGATGAACGCCACCTTAGGTGTTTAGCCTTGGGACTAAAAATGAGAAAGCTACCAGATAAAGTGATGAAGGCGGTAGGGGTCTGTGATGTAATGATAGCTAAGGGCTATAGTTAACAGGACCAGCTGGAGAAAGGTAGGGGGAGGATCACAGACTTCTGTCTCCCAGGAAATCGGCTAATGAGGGAAGGAAGCAGAAATTCAACACTTAGCTGCCCATGCTTTTCCCTTGTTATTCCCTGACGTCAATGAAGAATAGCTTCTAATGAGGGCCCTGAATGCCTACAGCAGGGTCCCAGAGCTTAGGTTTTTAACCTACTTTGGTTTTGCCTCCTCCTTGGAAGCTGTCTCATTATTTAATCCTTGTTATTATGATCATTTCAAACTGTGAAGCTTGACACCAAGAACCTTGTAAAATCTTGCTAACAATGAATTTAAGTTTTTCAGCTAATAGTTTCTCAGGTGAGATAGAGTTACTCGGTGATGACAATTCTTGTCTTCTTTTAAGGATGTTTTGGGTTGCAGTGTGTGGCCTGCATTTTCGTAGAGGGAGCCCATCTTTAGGGGAAGATATTGACTATTTCAGAGGTTTCCAGTCTGGGACACACACCACAAGGGGTGTGTAAGATAATTAGTATCCCAATAATATTTGTGTTCATTTATGCATAAAAAGAGTGTTCAAGCTTGCTCTTATTCAATATATGAATTGATACTGGTGCCCACGCATGGACAGTTGAAGATTCTGAAGTTTTCTGGAGGGAGAGTGGAAATTTTACAACATGAGATGCTGATGTGGGTCCTTACACACATTTCTTCACTCAGTATCTACGTGCATGTGTCCGTCATAAGGAGTCTGGATCATATGGATTTGCAGATGTATTATCTAGCTTTATTTATTTATTAATTTATATTTTTGGTCTCACCACTCAACATTTGGAATCTTAGTTCCCTGACCAGGGATTGAACACGAGTCCTCTGCAGTGGAAGCTCGAAGTCTTAACCACTGAATTGCCAGGGAAGTCCTCATCTAGCTTCAGTTAGGTTCATACACAAAATTGACACATGCTTTATGCAGATTTCTGCTGTGAAGCTATAGACTGATGTTAACAATGCAAGCACAAGAAAGCCACAGGAAATACTAATACAAATGCAAGAAAGCCACAGGAAAACGTCAGAGCTCCTGCTTTCTCTTGCTCTGGATGATGGCTGGATCATCACCGGTGTGAAAAGGTGAAAACTGGCATAATCTAATGAGAGCTGATAAGAAGCTGACCAAAAACTTGACATAAGAGGACATACTAGAAATACGAATTTATATTTCACTGGGGTTAAGGCTGAACCTTGTCCCACATGTATATTTTATTTGTGTATGTCATTGAATGACTATATGAAGTCATCATGATCAACTAATCACTGAAAATATTATTTCATTTTTACCACATGCTTCAAATATTTCTACTTTTTTATGTTTTATAAGGTTTGTAACAATATAATATAAAAGTATATATAGGATATACAGGATAGGTAAAGTACATTATATATTATGCATATGTATATCTTATTTATTTGGGGTATGAGCTTATTTGGGGTGTTTAATAGGGATCCTTATCAAAAACATTGGACACTGGTTTGCTTTGTCATCTGTTGATAATACCTTTCAAAAATATGTGGAGACCAGGAATAACTTTGGATCCCATCTCATACTCTGCCACACTACAGCTCTGCAGAGACCCCATACAGACGTGGAGTCAGCCAATTCTCCTGTGTTCACAGCTAACGGCAGGAAGCCCATCCATCTCTAAGCCACATGCATTCAGCTGTCCATGAGATGTTACCTTCTGCTTCTCCTTCTCTGTTGTAATCTGCTTGGAGCTTTCTACAAGATGGAAAAGTGCTTCATGTTTCTTGGTGCTAACCATCAATTTCTTCTTGGCCTAGAGTCAAAAACATACAAGAAAAGCAAAGAAGGATCAGAAACTGGTGTCAAGAGAGAAACTCTTCTGTTCTGGAACAAGTTATATTCACGTGCTAGCTTGAATGATCGTGTATTTTTAGTTCTTCATTTCTGCCCTCACCCCAAAATCTGCTAAAACACCACAGTGGCTAATATTTTTCCTTGAGAACCATTGTGTATTTTTTCATTGCATTGAGTTCATTCAAGAGGGACATGTATTTTGTTAAATCATTGAAGGCTAAGTCTACAAACCATAATTGAGGTCATTTTAAGATGCTCTCCTAAAACTTAGAGCAAAAGGGAAATTTTGCTCCCTGATGCCCTGGCTTGAGAGCTGGGCATCTGCCTGACATCCTGCGAACTGCCCTGAATTTGCAGCAGGGAGGTGGAGGGAGGAGTTGGGAAGGAAAGCATTTAAAGTCCCCCTCCTCTGCTGATGCCTCCAACCTCGGCATGGATTATAATTTAAGTGATTGTTCTCTGTTGCATACAGCCCCAGCTCGGGATGTTCCAGAGATAAATCAATAGAATCTGGTTTGAGTTGGATTCAGCCTGTTCAGGAACCGGGTCGATTGAAAAGGCTGTATGGTGTTTCACCTCAAGTTGCAAGGCCTGTAAAACCAGATAATGAAGGGGGAAATCTACGTCTCTCTTTCCCTAGGAAGTCAGAGGCAAAGCCTTCTGAATGTCTCTAAACACGCGAAACCTCTATAAAAGGGAATTCAAGGAACAAGCAGCCTAGAGAGCCTGCCTCCCCCCACCTTCTGTTGGTCACATGCCTGCTGATAAACGAGAGCAGGAGGCAAGGACATTTGGTCCTTTAAGGCTTTTCCCTTGCATCTCCAAAACAGACTATGCTTCATTACTGAATGAAGACATGCTGAATCCCTTGAATTGTAACTGGAGAGAAAATTATTATAGCACAAGCATCTTATGTTCTCTAATTTCTCTGTCAATCTTCATAAAAATAAAATCGTTTTACTTAGAAAAATTACTTGGTGGAAACTGGGAAATAAGGTTTTTTTGTTGTTGTTCCTGAAAGCAGTGACAGCTACTGAAAATGGTTTCTCTTCCCATCTATTATATCAAATTTTCCATGAAAGCTGAATATTTAAGAATGAATTCTTTAAAAACAAACTGTTTGAGAAAGCTCATAAATCAAGAGCAAACTTGGAAACAAATGACTGGACACTGTTTATGGGACGTTCACATATTTACTATAAAAGTGGTTCTCATGAGCATCTTTTTACCGGGACCACTATTGTCAGTATATAAATTCACTTTTCTCAAACATTTATAAATAATGTCCTTGACTTAAGGAGCCCTCAATTCCAGCAGCAGCTTCAGAGGCAACATTGAGGGCTGAAATGGGGCCCCCAGTTTCTGAAGGTGTCTCCCCTTATTTGGCACTCATGAGTGTCTACTTGAGAAAGAAGGATCTTTTGGGGCACCAGTACTTTAGAGATGAAAAAGGAGAATTTCAACTTTGGGAGTCCAAGTCTTCTCAAAGGGGATCATTGGGTTTTCTGAGCAGATTCCCTCTGCACTGGCTTCTAGTCTTTCCCACTCAAAATGAATTCCTTCTAAACTAGATTGTTCTAGAATAATCTTCTGTACATACATATGGGCACCATCTGTGATTCTCTCTGCTTACGACCATATAATGATGCCCTAAATTCTCACATCAGATCATAACTTCTCTCCTTAGAAGTCATTCACTATTTCCTGCACACATGTTATTAATATCTAGCTAGTATACTTTAAATTACATGAAACAAGGACCGTGTCTTAGTGCAGCATGCTGCACAAGAAGCGGGTCATACATATTCATGGAATCAATACAGGCATTCCCCTTTACACAGCTTTACCCATCCCTCAACCATGCTCCTCTCACTGGAGAAACAGGTCACAAATGACTTTCTATAAAAGACAAGACCAAAACTCAGTATTCATATCATGCCCCAAGTTACAAATTATACAGAGAGGCAGTCAGTGTAGGTAATGGTTAAGGTCAGTAACCTGGAGCCCAGGTTACTTGGTTCAACTATTAACCAGTTTTGTAACCTTAGAAGATTATTAACCTCTGTGTCTACATTTCCCCACCCATCTATAAAATGGGACAACACGTAGTCATATACCACATTGGTTGGTTTTTGTGATGATTCAATACATAAATATATATAGCACTTGACATACAATAAAAGCTACTTATTAGCTATAAATGAAAGCCATATTTGGAGTTTTGCTTCTCTACAGATTTAGTTGAAAGATTTGTTGTTGTTGTTTAGTCATTAAATTGTGTTAGTCTCTTGCAACCCCATAGACTGTACCCCTCCAGGCTCCTCTTTCCATGGGATTTCCATGGACATATCTATATAATAACTCGGATGAGGAAACATTCTTCTCTTCAGTTAGCACTTACAAATACTGACACGAAAATGCATGGGGCTTCCCTTGTGGCTCAGATGGGAAAGAATCCTCCTGCAATGCTGGAGACCCAGGTTCGATATCTGGGATGGGAAGATCCCCTGGAGAAGGGAATGGCAATCCACTCCAGTAGCCTTGCTTAGAGAATTCCATGGATAGAGGAGCCTGGCAGGCTACAGCCCATGGGGTTGCAAAGAGTCTGACGTGATTAAACATTTTCACTTCAGGAAAAAAAAAAAGATCACATTTGTGCAAATGCCAAAAGCTTCAATCCTCAATATTGAGTTTACACAAATGACATTTGTGTATACTTGCCTTAATTTGTTGATTCCAGTTGCTAATGACAAGATTTGCTGTCTTCTCAACTTCGTTTTCAAGCTATCAAGGGGGAAAAAGGGAAAAAAAAATCTTGCTGTCCTCTTGTTGAGTCATGGTGCTGGCTTATTAATTATAGTATAACGTATCATAAGCAATAGAAATTTAAAAACCTTACAGTGGACATATTTCCTGAGAAAGTAGCCAACTCTCTTTTCCTCGGGTCAAGAATCTTATTACAGGATTTAGTATGAATGCATTTGGTTGGTAAGATAATCATTTCTAATATTTAGTTATATTAAAAAAAAACCATAAATGGGCACAATCTGTGTGGAGTGGAGAAGGAACTTGTATAACCTAATATCACGTCCCATCCTATCACTTCCTTTTCTGCTTCATTCTGTGCAGCCCACACTTTAACACCCTGAGAAATGGTAAAAGTCCTTCAGCGGTAACTCAGCTAAGTGTCTTATAATTTCTGAAGTGAATACTGCTTTAATTTTAAAGAGATTGAATCCTTCATCATAATTAACTTTTTCTCCTACTTTACAATAGCCAGTGGAACAGTAATAAAGCCGATGAAAATGGACCTAGGCAGCCTCGTAAGGAGACCAGATTTAAGTGAGGGCAAAACCTTTTACCTGAACCATAGACCTTTCCTCTAAACCCTTAGACCAGCCATCACTCAACCACATTGAGATCTAGCAACACTGTACTTTTATTTTTTCTTACCAGTTCATTAAACTTGGATTATGTGTTTTATTGTAACAAATACGATTAAAATAATTTTATGCATTGTGCCACTTTTGACTTTCTGTGGCTGAAATGCAGATCGAGTTCACTTAAAAAATTCAAATCTTTTGTGAGAAAATGTGATAGGGTGATTGGGGTGCAATGTTGTTTAGTCACTCAGTCGTGTCTAACTCTTTGCGATCCCATGTAGCCCACCAGGCTCCTCTAGAGGTCCATGGGATCTCCCAGGCAAGGATACTGCAATGGGGTGCCATTTCCTTTCTCCAGGGGATCTTCTAAACCCAGGGACTGAACCTCCGCCTCTTGAATTGGCAGGCAACTTCTTTATCACTAAGCCACCAGGGAAGCCCAGGGGTGCAATAGGGATGGGCAAATATGAAACAATTACGAACTGAACCAGCAGTGTGGGGACCATGATATTAATTATCTAAAGCAATGGGATAAGAATCATAGCACTGTGTCTGATTTAGTAAGTACTAAGGAAATTCTGGTGATTATCATATTATTATGTGGTATGAAAATATTTTGTAATTAATGAAATATAGACTAGTGTTTGATTTCTATTATGATGATTTGCAAAGGCAGATTATATTACTTTCTGGTAACTACTGTAAACTGCCCCATCATCCTAGCCCTAAGGAGGGCATCCATTCTAGTAAAAATACATGGATGTTCACCCAACATTGATTCCATTTCCTGACTTAGTTTCATGAGTTCAAATAAGAATTTTTCAGTATCATTTCTCTTCCATCAGGGCTTTCATAAATCCCCTCATCCTACGGACTTACCACCTTTAAGACTGGCTTTCTCTGGCTGTGGTCACTTAAAACTCCGCTTAGCTACTGCCCCTACCTTTTGCAAAGACCTACTACTACTGCTCTGAACTTCTCACCTTACCAGACAGTGACACCATCTCTATTAGAGCTAAGCAGCGTTCATTAAATACCCCTTAATGGCACCCCACTCCAGTACTCTTGCCTGGAAAATCCTGTGGACGGAGGAGCCTGGTAGGCTGCAGTCCATGGGGTCGCTAAGAGTCAGACATGACTGAGCGACTTCACTTTCACTTTTCACTTTCATGCATTGGAGAAGGAAATGGCAACCCACTCCAGTGTTCTTGCCTGGAGAATCCCAGGGACGGGGGAGCCTGGTAGGCTGCCGTCCATAGGGTCACACAGAGTTGGACACGACTGAAGTGACTTAGCAGTAGCAGCAGTATGTTGCCTGGAAATATATTTTGAAGTACTTACTGACTATATGATGCACAAATAAAAGGAAAAGGAGCGCAAATGAAACTGTTCTGGAAGGAAAAGTACATAGGCCATACAGATGACCAGGTGCCCTGAAAGTATTGTTCATTTTTCTTCAGTTTTAAGGCTATTTGATATCTATAGCAATACCTATTATTGCTTTAACCTAATCCCAAGCTGAAAAGTATAAAAAAGCATTTCCTCTTAAAATTGTGTTTATAATTCTATTTACTAAAGGAATACTTATTTATTGAAAAGCAATGTAAATACAAAAAAATACCAAAAAATTAAATAAAAATAGCCTCTAATTCCACTATCTAGAGATAATCATTCTGGGAAGGTGCATCTAGTTTTTTTCCTATGCATATATACACACATTTATTTTACAAAATTGAAGTTACATTGTTAGATTTGCTCACTTTCTTTTTTAATTTAGCACTATATCCCCATACCATTAAATTCTTCCAAAAGATTTTTAATGGGTACATTCCATTGCTTGAATTTATCCTAATTTATTTTTGGAAGATGAAAATGTTTCCATTTTTTCACGACTATAAACAAGGCTTTAACAAACATCCTCATACATAAATCTTTGGATTTGTGTTTATTTTTATGATAAAATTCCTAAAACTTAGTATCACTTTTCGATTACCTAGCTCTTGAGCCAAAGACAGAAATCTTGCTTTAACAGGGCAGAAAAGAAATATTTTGACTCACTGATTTTCTCTTTTTTTCATGTGCACTCAGGACTTGATGAGCTGGTTTTATTGCTTCCAACTCAATTGCTTTGCCAAGTTTTCTGGAAATAGAACACAAAAGACACACAAGCCTAGTATTAGGATTTATATCTACCTTCCAAATTATTTTCTGAGGAAATAAAATAGTGTATTACAGCATATCTACTCAGTGCAAGTTTGCACGGGAGTATTTGTAGTACGCCCGCTTTAAATATTTATGACTCCCTTTGGGGTTGGAGCAAGGCTGGGCTGTGAGTACTCACTGATGCAGGTCCCCTGCAGACTTCATGCCCTCTGAGACCCAGGCCCAGGCACTGACAAGACAGCTGGAGGGAAAAACAAGGGAGGACAAGTGTGGGTGTCATTTTCCCAGGAGTCCCAGAAATAAAGCATCCCATCTGATTCCTGCATTTGGCAATTGCACTCATATCCCTAATACTGTTTCAATTTCTCCATGGGATTAAAGCCAACATATTTATTTGCACTGTAATCATTACATGATCTGCTTTTTTCCCAGTCATTTTCATTCCAATTTCCATTTCATGTCTGTAAAGTATTAGGGGAATAAAGTAAGCAAGGATAAGAAGGCATTTAGAACAGGTGAGAGAGAGAGCATGCCAGAGGTAGAAGACCCTTAAAGACAGTCTTTTCAGGCTCTTCATTTTACAGATGAACCACCGGAGGCTCAGAGAAGTTAAGTGATGGATGACTTCAGAACCCTGCTCATTCATTCCCTGTGTGCTCCTCTTGCGGTTGGGGTATAGTTCAGATTCCCTGCTGGCCTTTAGGAACACAGCTCAGATACTCCATAGTCTTGTGAACAGTATCTCAATTTAACAAAAGGCTTGCTCTGCCCTGACCCAAGCAGCACAAAGAGAGAACCAAGAAATATGAAGCTATTTTTCTCCTATGTATAGTTGGCCGTCAAATAGCAAGCCCGTTGTATTGATAAACCGAAGGGATACAGCCAGTGTAGGCTTTGATGGAAAGGAGAGGACAGATCGGTGCCCCTACTGAGAGCAAGATGGCACAGAGATTTTGCCTCCAAATGACTTGGGCTGCACCTGGCAGCCGCAGAATGGGAGAACTAGATCAAAGGATGTCAGAGTTTCTATGCATCCAAAGCCTGGCACAAAACCAGGCATAAGAGAGGACCTACTGTATGCTCCCAATTATAGGAAAGTCCAGAAAAGACAAAATAATCTAGATTGAAAAAAAAGCAAATCAATGTTACCTTGGGACTGTCTTGGGGAAAGGACTGTAAACAGGTACAAGGCATCTTTTAGTGTGATAAAAATAGGTACATTTTGATTTTGGTAGAGGCTGCATGGTGTATACTTATAACAAAATTGATCAAAATATATACTTAAAATGTGTGCTTATTATTGCATGTAAATTAAATCTCAGTTGAGTTTTTTGGGTTTTTTTTTTTTTTTTGGTCTGTTTGTTTTGCAAGAAATCTTAGTACACTTTCAGGAAGAGAATCTGACTTTTGCCCCTAGGAGGAGCAGGGCAGCAGAGCAGGAACGTGTAGGCATTGACCTCAGAGGGTCTGTGTCTGAATCTACAAGCCCCACTTTGTGCCCTGCTTGACCTTGAAAGAACTCAGTTTCTCTGACCCTCACTTAATTGGTCTTTGAGAAAAGAAATAATTTGGGTTATTATACAAGTACCTCACAGAAATTATATGAGGTAGGTTTTATTTCCATCTTAAATACACTACACACTGGGAGGGAAGATATGGACTTTTCAGGTGGCACAGTGGTAAAGAATCCACCTGCCACTGCAAGAGACTCAGGTTCCCCACTGGGTGGGGAAGATCCCCTGGACGAGAAAATGGCAACCCACTCCAGTATTCTTGCCTGGGAAATCCCATGGACAGAGGAGCCTGGCAGGCTACAGTCCACAGGGTCGCAAAGAGTCAGACTCAACTTAGGGACTGAGCACGAAATTCCTAATTCACCCAGATGATAGGTGATAGAGCCAGAATTAAAACCTGGGCAATCTGAAAACATCTATTTATATCCAACCAGGGTGCTCTACTAGTTCCTCTGCAGGCTGAAACTGTTAGTCACTCAGTCATGTCCAGCTGTTTGTGACTCCATGGACTGCAACCTACCAGGCTCCTCTGTCTATGGACTTCTCCAGGCAAGATACTGGAGTGGGTTGCCATTCTCAAATCCAGGGGATCTTCCTGACCTAGGGAGTGAACCCAGGTCTCCTGCATTACAGGAAGATTCTTTACCATCTGAGCCACCAGGAACGCCCCAGGCTACTAAAATACTATCCTAAAAATCAGGCTCAAAGTCAGAGCGATTTCAGAGCCACTATTTGCGGTTATAGGATGATGCCTAAGGAGGAGTAGGAATGTTCCACAAGGCTTCTATTTTTTTCTTTCCCTCTTTCTTTTACCATCAGAAGGGGTCTTTGCAATGACACTGCCATTGGGTGACATCTGCAAACAATAGTCAGATCTTTGTAACAAATTATCACTAATGGACTATTTTATAAGAATACCAATATCTTTCCTCTCTTCCCCGAGAGAAGTAATTGACTTCATTTTCAACTGAATTGAAAAAAACTTGTGAACCAACATTTTTTTCAGCACCTGATGTGTTAATGTATTTACATGTATTATCTCATTTAATATGCACTCCTGTACCCACCCTCCCCACACACACAAAGGAGCATGTCCTGTTACTCCATATAACAGAAGAGGAAATTAAGGGAGGCCAGGTTATTTGTTGAAAGTCATAAAATTGAGATAAAGCGGGATACCCACTTCAGGACTTCAAGACCTACCGACTTAACAACTCTGTTTCCTAAGTTAGTATCATCACCAAGGCCTTTTCTGAATATGATCTTACGCCTCACAATGACACAGGATGAATTCAATCCTGAAATTCATTATCTGTGTCACACGTTTCTTAAACTCTCCAAGCTTTAAGTCCTTGTGTGTAAATAGGGATCATAAAAAGACTTCTCAGAGATTGTCGTGAGGATTAAAATAAGTGTAGCAAATCTAGAAAAGCATTTAACGCAGTGTCTGGCACACAGTAAGTGCCCAAGAACTGGAAACCAGGCTTGATGCTCTGGACCTGCCACCTTCATAAAAGGAAGCTGGAACTGAACATACGTTGGAGGAAACAGACAGAACAGGCTCCATCTTGAAAGCAGGACTCCACCTTGGGCCGGACTGTGGACTTTGAGCTATGTGCCCAGTATGTACAGAAACAACAAACCAACTGGAAAACCAGAACCGCCCCCACCACGGAAGAGCCCCAGGGCTCGTAGGTAGGCTCTCCATCACCTAAAAGAATACCCTAATTATCTGTGTAACCGAATAGAAGCAGAAATTCTATTATGCTTACTGGGGTATGACCACAGGCCTATTGATAATTGTCCACGGTTAGCTACCGAGGCTTAAGGCATACGAATCACGGGTTTAAGGCATACAAATCACGGGTTAACTTTGATTGTATTCTTCTTGTCCTTTATTCAGACTAGTTTCAGAGACTTTGGGGAGGTGGGTTTGAGCATGTACACTTAGGGTATATAAGGTTTTCACAAAAACTGGTCAGGGTTCTTGGTTAAGAGGAGACTCTGCCTTGGGCCTGCTGGTGTAATAAACTGCACTCCACTATCTGCACTATCCTTGTGAGTGAGTCTGTTTTCCGGAATGCGTGGCCACAACAATGTCACTTTTTAAAAATTATTTTTAAGAGTGATTTTTGCCTTACCTCTTCCATGTACTTACTTTTTCTTTGCGCTCTGTAATGTTTTGCTTAGCTTGGTTGCCAGTTTCTGAAGTCCTTTGGCATAATTAATCTCCAGATTTGCCCTGTTAGCAAAGGGAGAGTTGTTGGATAGGATACAATGACTGGAAATCAAGAAAAACACAAATACACACACAAAGATTTGAAGGAGGACTCAGGCTGATAATGTAAAGCATAAGGAGATGATTTGTCTACTAGAAGGATTCTCCTGTCCTAGGCGTAATCCTTAAGGATATCCAGGAGAGTCCTAAAAAGGGAGAGAAGTTTTAATTTAACCTTCTTATACAGTAGCATTATGGGTTGGATTGTGTTCCTGAAAGGTTGTTGCTAAACCACGAAAGATGCCAGGATTCTTGGCCTCCGGAGGAGAAGAATTCAATCGGGGGCCAGAGACAAGGCTTGATTGCTTATTATTTTGTGTAATAAAGTTTTATTAAAGTATAAAAGAGATAGAGAAAGCTTCTGACACAGACATCAGAAGGGAGCAGAAAGAGTGCTCCCCTGCTAGTCTTTAGCTGGATATTATATAGCTACTAGCAGTCCACTAATTAAAGAAAGGAAATGTCTCAAAACTCAGAGAATGGTACCAGGCCCCTCATCCACAAGATGCATTTTGAGATAACCTTGGCACCAGGTGAGTCATCCTGGGCCATAAAACGATTGACATGAATCTTGAAGAAGGGCAGATTTCCATACAACTATATAGTTCCATTAACCCAGATTAGGAGAACAATGTATGAGTATAACATACTGGTTTGTCTGAGCCTTTAGGCAGAACTGACTTGAAGACTGAGTCTGGGGTGAATACATAGTTCATTAACAAAGCTTAAGACAAACATTTCCATAAGGAAAATGCATTGGTTAGCTCAAGGTTTGAGAAAAGTTAAGCTCAGGTGGAACCAGGTGTCATAATGGCAACACAGAATTTTAAAAGAAACCTCTTTTTAAATTTGTATAGAGAAGGGGGGAAAAATGCAACACTAGTTTGTTTCCTCCTGCCATTAAGAGAGAGAAAAAAATGTCTGACACTTGCAGTTTATCTCCTCCGTTTGGAGACCCCTGGCCTTCCTGCTTGTTACCCTCTCATGCTTAAGTCCTAACCCTTTTGTCTGTGAATATGACCTTATTTGAAAATTGAGTCTTTGTAAATGATCAAGTTCAGATGTAGTCACTGGGATGAGCTAGAACTCAATATGGATGTGTCCTAAAGAAAGGAAGAAATTTGGGCATAGACACACACAGACACACACACGGAGAATGCTGTGTAAAGATGAAGAGGCAGAGAGCTGGATGATGAGTTGCAAGCTAAGGATCCTGAAGGTTAAACGCCAGCAGACCAGAGAAGCTAGGAGAGAGGCATGGAACAGATCTTCCCTACAGTCCCTGGAAGGAACCAACCTGGCCGACGCATTGATCTCAGACTTCCAGCCTCCAGGACTGTGACACAATAATGTTTCTGTAGTTTAAGCTACAATAAGTGACAGTAAGACTGGAAGTTTAGTTACCCAGTCTGTGGTGCCTTGCTATGGCAGTCCTTGCAAACTATTCCAACTACGCTCCTACTTATCCTGAGACATAAGAACCGTCAGACTAACTCTAGACTATAATAGCTGGTAATAAGATAATAATGGAATTAACCAAACAGTAACTTTCTAATTGGGGCTTCCCTGCTGTCTCAGTAATAAAGCATCTGCCTGCTGATGGAGGAGACTCGGGTTCTATTCCTGGGTGGGGAAGTTCCCCGGAAGAGGAAATGGCAATCCACTCCAGTATTCTTGCCTGGAAAACTCCATGGACATAGGAGCCTGGCAGGCTAGAGTCCATGGTGTCCCAAAAGAGTTGGACATGACTTAGCCACTAAACAACAGCATGCTTCCTAATGGGCCAACACGGGATTTAGAAGATGAATTCCCATGAGTTTGTATGCAAGACAAGACCCATTAGGGAATCTGGGCATGCCCCTCAAAAGAAATCTCAGTTCTTTGGGATAGACTGAATCACTCTCATCTTAAACTGATTTTTCCATGTCCCATTCTAGGCCCATCTATAACTAAAATGAAGACACATTTTTATTCATCTCCTCACTTTTCAATGAAAATAATAAAAATGTAAGAAATTAAGTTGAATTTATACTGTGTTTTTCATCTTACTATAGACCAGAGAGTCTTTATTACATATTTTTCAGTCTTTCAGTTCTATTTTTATTATAAAACATCTTTAAAAATTATTTATGACTCCGTTTCATTTGGGGAACAATCTCAGGACTCTCCAGTAATTAACTTAATACTTGGATGTTCTCACACAAATTAGACTCAGTGTTATGGACCAAAGAAGGAAAGACAGTTCTATTTTGTAAGTGAAATCCAGATATCATAGGCTATGAACCTGTTGCTAAATTTCTATTTATTTTTCTTCATTAATACAGCTGTGTGCCAAGTTATTCAGGATGTATGTTAAGGCCTAGGTGCAGAAAACACCCATTTGGTAGCAGGCCTTGTTCAAGAATAAGAAAAGGTTAAGACAAATATTTTTAAATAATGAAGATGATAAAGAAATAACTCATAGTGTTTTAAAAAAGATTTCTCTGCTCTTGGAATAAGTTCTGACTGATGGAGAGAGAGAGTCCTGGTTGGCAGCAAGCTCAAAGAGACCACCACCCTCAATGAACTTGAATGTTCTAGAATCCCAGGAGAGGCTGTCACTCAGTAAAGTGGCTTTGCTGCTAAGTCGCTTCAGTCGTGTCCGACTCTGTGCGACCCCATAGAGGGCAGCCCACCAGGCTCCCCGTCCCTGGGATTCTCCAGGCAAGAATACTGGAGTGGGTTGCCATTTCCTTCTCCAGAGAGTGGCTTTAGAAAACTTTAAAAGGAAGTAATCAGACTTACCTTAAGGGGTTTTATGATAATTAAGATGTGGCAATCACCTAAATAGAGGCTCAAAGACTCTATTTCTATTGATTTCTATTGACCTGCACCACCTGGCCCCTGGCCCTCTTTCTGATTTCTTCTCCTGTCATCCCCTCGTTCACCATACCCTTGTTCAGTAGCCTTATGTCATCCTGCCTCAGGGTCTTTGCACATGTTGTGGCCTCTGCCAGGTAGTTGGTCTACTACATAACCCCATGGCATTCTCCTTCCTGTCAATTTCAACCAGTCTTGGGCAAACATCACTGCCTCAGAGGCCTATTGAAAACAGCATTCTTGTAAGTATCCCCTACAGCTTTATTTATGCCCTAGCATTTATCACTATCTTACATCACATAATTTTTTAGTATGCTTCTGTGAACATCTCTAGTGTGTAAGCTCCATCAGGGTCAGGATTTTGTATTACTCATTGCTATATCTCTAGGCTTAGAACAGTGCTTGGCATGTTATTGGTACTCAGCATGTATTTCTTGAATGAATGAATAGACTTCCTATCAGGTCTTGGTTAGAATTTTTAACCAGTCTCCACTACAAGTCTGTTCTCATTTCACTACTTTTGAAAATTTTAAACTGCTGAATTATTTAAATTCAGTCCCACACATTTGAACTGTGCTCAGCTCTGACATCAGTGTACACGACTCTCTAGCACTTGCAACAGCTAGACACATAAACCCTCTCCTAACCCATCCTAACCAGAGGGATCTTTAGGCATTTCATTTCTAGCATTCCTTTCTTGCTTGGAAGCCACACATAGAACATTAAAAGTGATGATGCATTTGTTGAGCTCAGATAGTGATAGACACCGAATGAGTTCTTAATAAATATTAATTTTTCTAATATTGTTAGGGAAGCACACTGATTGAAACCACCCACCCTGGCCAGGCACCATAGTAACCATTTGCATGAGTTGTTTTATGACAGAAGAGGTTCTGGTAAGGAACATGGAACTAATAAACCTCCACCAACCAGAAGAGATCGGGAAAGGTCAAAAGGAGACACCACATGTCCGACCACCTCCCAGAATCCTCCTCTCTGGCATCCATCTTGGCTGAACAAAGCATGCGCCACCAGGAAGGACTCTGAGTCAGAATGACTGGCTAAAGACAACCCGGAAACTAACCCCATCACCGTAAAACCTGAGACTGCAAGCCATGTGGCAGAGCTGTTCTCCTGGGTTCCCTTACCCTCCTGCTCTCCGGCCAGGTGCCATTTCTCAATAAAATCTCTTGCTTTGTCAGCACATGTGTCTCCTTGGACAATTCATTTCCGAGTGTTAGACAAGAGCCCAGTTTCAGGCCCTGGAAGGGGTCCCCTTTCCTGCAACAATATGATTATGAGTATGTATCCAAAAGAATTTCCAAACATTCAGAACCCCCCAAATATACAGAGACAGAGAGGTGTGGGGGAAAGAAGGCACAATTTTCTCATCCACAGCTCCAGAACCATCCTGAATGGCTCCCCCAGGAAAGGGAATGCTGTCAGGCACAGGCTCTTCCTCAGAATTCAGTTTCAGTTTTACACAGTTCTTGCAGGTTGTATAAGATAGCTCAGAGGCTAAGCAGAAATAAAAAAAGACGATGTCAAGAGTGTGAAGCATGGTGTTCCTTTACATCCTTAACCCTTTCTGATTCACCTGCAGGGTCGGGGGGAGAGGGGGCGGAATGGGCTTTGGTGGCAAGAAAGGAGAGGGTCCTGTTCACTTTGAACTGATGGGCTCTTCTGTTTTGAGCTCCATGTCTCTGCTGGCTTTCTCTCATGAACGGTAGGAAATCAGCCTAGAGAGACCCAATTACCACACAGCATCTCTTGCTTTGGAAGGCTTCTCTTTACATACAATTATCTTAGAAATCTACAGGAAGTGGATTTGTAGTTTTATAGGTTGGTATACAGCTTAAAAATTCTTGTAATCCTGCCCATGAGGTTTGTGTTCAAACAGTGCAGTCTCTCCTGACAAATTTGTGACATGTTGATGAGGCTTGACCTGTGTTTTGTCTACACAGAAACTAGTGACTCTGGCATTTATTATACAACATGACAGGCAACATTCTAAGTGCTTCAGGTATGTTTCCTTATAACCTGCAATCACTCCCATCAGGAAGGCACACTGACTCTACCCATTTCATGGAGGGGAACGCTGAGGCACAGAGAGTTTAGTCGGTAACTTGCCCTGCTGGAGGTCACTCATGAAGAAGTGACAGCTGGGATGCAAACCCAGGTAGTCTGGCTCAAGAACCCGCCTGCCCAGCACTCCACTCTTCTGCCTCTGAAACTGGAGAATTACAGGGGAGTCAGAAGCAAATGCTTTTCAAAATTGACACTGCCTCTCTCTCTGCCTTTAACTGCAGTGTTCTGATTCACCACAACTCGTGAGGCTTAGTAGGTAGAAATGGGATCACAGCAGCCTAGGAGAAGACAGAATGAGCTTCCTGGGGCTTCTTCCAAAAGCATCTGTGCAGTTCGTTGTAAGGCGCTTTCCTGGATGAGGAGGGGGAGGTCTTGAGGGTCTAGAAAAGTGGGGGAGGAGGGGTTCTGATATCATATGTCACCAAGGTAGCCCTCTGAGGCCAGAATGAGCTGGACACAGCCTCTCTGAGCAGCACAATTGTGTCCTTTGTCTCTCTGCCTTCAATACTCTAATGGTAGCCCTACTACATAAATATATTCGTTTCCCTGGTGGCTCAGATGGTAAGGAATCTGCCTGCAATGCAGGAGACCCAGATTCGATCCCAGGGTTGGGGAGATCTCCTGGGGAAGGAAATGCCAACCTAATTCATTATTCTTGCCTGGAGCATTTCATGGACAGAAGAGCCTGGCGGGCTACAGTCCATGGGGTCCAAAGAATTGAACATGACTTAGAGACTTAAACCACCACAATACATAAATACTACATATATTTCATATTTAACACCAACATTCAGAACTTCCCTGGTGGCTCAGATGGTAAAGCGTCTGTCTACAATGTGGGAGACCTGGGTTCGATCCCTGGGTTGGGAAGATCCCCTGGAGAAGGAAACGGCAATCCACTCCAGTACTATTGCCTGGAAAATCCCATGGACAGATGAGCCTGGTAGGCTACAGCCCATGGGGTCGCAAAGAGTCATCAACCAAGTGAAACAGGTTGCAGTTATTTCCTCTTGCATTTTAACACTAATGACCATTTCAGAATCCCCAGCAGATCACCCTACATGTCAGAAGGTAAGGAAATGAGAAAGTGGGAAGGATGAACTTGTGTACAGGAGGGGAACATGTTGCTAGGCTCCTTTTCTGGTGAGTTTGCTTACAACTGAAAAGCTCTCTGGCCTCTGAACCTAAATGGCTTTATCTTAGCAGAGGTTAATGGGTAAATTCCTCCCCAGAGAAAAATCACTCTAAAAAGCCACATTCCAACTGGTAAGTGTGGAGAGAGCTGTCATTGTTATAGGTTAGAATGCTTGCAAATTGAAACAAACACCGCCATGTGGCTCATCTGTTTAGGGTCCCATGAAGCAGAATATACATCCTTTCCGAATTCCTGCTAAAAAGAAATTAATGGACAGAGTCAGAAAGGGACATGTTTTCCCAAGGCAGACATGGCAATGCGCACCCCCAGCCACACTGGTTTCTTCTAAGGCATGTGCTTTAATATGGCTCCTAGTCTAGAAGACACCACATGTGAAGAAAGTCAATAGAGGCAGAGTTAACCTCAAATTGAGACATGGACTTTTCCCCCCTCATTAAAATAATTGGAAACTAGTTTATAAGAACATTGAGCTAATGTTCTAGCCCTACAGCTACTGTATCTAATAGGAGTTGAGATTCTCTCTCCAAGCAATTGTCTTGGCACATGTGAAATTGATGATGTATCTTTTTGGATGGGTAATTCAATCTTGGAATATTCCAGTGAGTCTTAATAATCCCTGACCAGGGAAATGGCATGCACTGACTTTTAATCCAGTTATATTCTAATTTCCTCTCAGCATGTGGAGGCAGGTCAACACATTTTCATTAGCAATAATGAAGATCAACCAATAAGTCAAAGACTAACATTTGTCTTAGATTTGAAAATAAATCATATTTAAAAAAACATGAGAGACAGAAAATATGTGGTATCAGATTCAATATTTTAGACAGGGCACAAATTAAATTGTAAGACTATAAGTGACCAGGTAATCAATTTTCGAGTGCTCTACTCTAAGAAAATTAAGATGATAAAAAGAGATTAAAAATGAAAACTGTAGCTGCTTCTGTGTCTATGAGGAATTGGTTAAAATTGAACGAAGGCTCTCTCAAGACTGAAAACAGCAGGTGACAACCCTCCCCCCTTTATTATGAATTAAGAAGAAATTTTAGTCTGAAACTCTTTGCAATATCACACCCCCATTCCTGGCCTCCTGCTTTCTATCAGCAACAGCTTCTTGGGACCTGATATGCTGACATGTTCCACACAAGCTTTATCAGTTTGCCATTTGAAAGATAGCGGCAAGCTCATACAAATAGGCTGTATATAAAAGTTAATAACAATTTGAAAATTGAAAGACATTTTTACACAGGTACTACTTTTTGAGCAGTGGGATTCTCTGGCTAGCCAACCATACCCACTTCATCATTATTCATTGCCTTTATTCTGGTTCCTGAGAACAGTGTCTAAAAGGAGAACTAGGAAGATGAGACTTGGAGGTCACGCTGCTTGGGTGTCCAGTCTGGGAGTTTCACTGAGTCTCTGCTTGCTTCTGGCCCAGGGGATGCACAGCTAAGGTTGGTCTAGCACCTCAGATCCTCTGGGTCTTAATTCTTGAACTGAGTGAGTTTATGTGGGTGGGGAGAGGGAGCTTTGTTGTGGGGGAAGTCAGGTGAAATAGATAAGAAAGGCAGTTTTTAAAACTTTTCAACTGGAAAGCAAATGTTATACAGAATCCCACCATATTATATAGATGCTGTGTTCTGAATAAGTGGGAACAGGAATGAAAAAGGGTGCTGAGTCCCGCCCATTAATTTCTTCCTACCTGCTAAAGTGACCCCTGAGAGCTTTCCACAGACCCCTTTGCTACCAGGTACAAAAGCCACTGGGCTTGATGACCACAGGTGTCCCTTACCATAGAAAACCCTAATACGTTGTGAAGGGAACTGGATCACTCCCATAGCTGTGCCCCAAACGGCCTGCCCGCTTGGAAGATGCCCTCACGCCATGCCTGTGTAGATCTGAGTAGAAATTACAATATGCCACCTTTTCCATACCCCCATCTGTAAGTTAGGGGTGGGATAGAGTATTCACATAGTGCATTGGATTGTGAGACTTTAAGTAAGAGAAACCAAAGATAAGATACATTTAACACACTTCCTGGTCTCTTCTATGATTTTATTATTCTCTTCTAGCTTTTGTTCAAAATACTCTATAAGTACATTTCTTTGACACACTCATTTATTACTCCTTGTAAAGAGCATAACTTAAACTTCTAAAAAGTGTGAGGTTGTGAGTGCCTAAAGGCACAGAATCACTCCTGAGAATACATTTATTCCCTCAGTGAGCATCCAATGAATGCCTACTCTGTGCAAGTCATGTGGGATACAAAGACCCTTAAGGAGTTCAGCGTCCAGTAGTGGAGACAGACAAGTGAACAGAAAGGCAGTACTGCCACAGCAGAGATAAATACTAGTGGAGTCTTGACCAGGAGGCCAACCAGACTGGGATGACTGAATTCTGAAGAATGCATTGAGTGGAAGCTGGCAGTGAAGGTAGAAGTGCCTCCTGGGCAGAGGATACAGCATGTACAACTGCCAGGACCCATGATGGCAGGTAGGAAGGGTGGGGAGGTGATTGCAAGTGGTTCTACAAGCAGCGACCATAAGTAAGATGGAGAGATGTGATCTGAAAGATGTGATCTTAGAGATGTGATATTTAAGCTGATCTTAAAGTTCCTTCTATGAAATACTACAAAGGCTGAATTTTATACTAAAGGTCATGGAAACTTCTGAAGGGTCTTAAACAGGGTCCTGATCACAAAGTGAAAGATGTCTTAGATGCTCCCTAGTTGAGGCAACTTGCTTGGGTGAGAAAAATTAGATCCTCTGAAGGGACACAGCTCTGAGCCCAGGTACCAGACATGAAGGTTGAGAGTGAATTAAATTTCTACTTTCACAATGCCCCTCAGCCAGGTGCCTTCATGCAGTGTACAAACTGCCCAGCAGCAGGGCAGTACCCCCAGGCAGAGGACAGGTTAAGAGTGCTCTGCCAGAACAATGGCAGAGGCCATGAAATGAAAACAAAGCTAGAAGAGCAGAGGTGTTTGGAAGAGAGAAATATAAGGACTTGGTCATGAGTTGAGACAGCAGAGGAGCTTCCCTGGTGGCTCACACAGTTAAGAATCTGCCTAAAATGCAGAATACCTGGGTTCGATACCTGGGTCAGGAAGATCCCCAGAGAAGGAAAAGGCTACCCACTCCAGTATTCTTGCTTGGAGAATTCCATGGACAGAGAGCCTGGTGGGCAAACAGTCCAAGGGATTGCAGAGTCGGACATGACTGAGCAGCCACTGATTACTGAGACAGAAGAAGGGGTCATGGGTGGCTCCCCCATACTGGGCTTGACTGGGTGGGCAGAGGTCCTGGTAATCATGGTTAAAAATCCAGAAGGAGTGAGTACCAGCTTTGGCGAAAAGCTGATCAACTCTATTTGGATAAGCTTCCATTGTGGTTTCATGGAGCATTCAGCTGGAAATGTCCAATAGCCTGTTGGATATATGGTTTGAAGTACAGGTTAAGACGTATTGCCTAGTACATATGGAAGCTATCAATACGCAGAAAAGGGCTGAAGTTGTGGGAACTAAGATCACTCAAGCTATGGTAGACTAGAAAAGATAAGGATTTATTAAAGATTTCATTTTAATCACTTATCTTTTATTGACAGCCTCTGCAATGCCTTGTAGATGAAACAATGACCAACTACACTTCCTTCTTTGTTTTCTTCTTTTATTTTTAATTAAAAAAATGTTTTATGTCCAGAGTTGTGGTACTTGCTGTTTGAAAACCTGATCTTAAGCTTTCATAGAGGAAAAAAATAATTGATTTTTCCCATCAAAGCCTGTTTACACTTCAGCTATGTGGGGCAGGGAACCAAATGTTCAAACAGTTTCTAGAAATGTGCCTTTGTCTTTTTGGATCTGATCTGTGATTGTTTTGAAGTGAATGTGATGGCTTTGGCATTAGGCATTTTAGGAGCTGCTGTGTGTTTCTGGCTAAATCTGAGTTGCTACTACAAAAAAAGGAAACTGAAGCAGCTAATTAGATAAAAGAAGCTAAGCACAGCCATGAATTACAGAATTTCCAGGCAAAATGGTGTTTCAATTCCAACACACTTTTCTATCACCACCAATTAGAACAAATGCAAGAAGGCAGCTGAGCTTGGAAATAGAACATTATCTGGCCTTGAAGCTTGATTGGGATGCAGTCCCTTGTAGCCAGGAGCTAATACAGATGTGTTAGCAGAAGCACATTCCAATGGATTCTTAAGCAAGGTGTCTGCAACTGTTAATATCCAAGGATAGTAAGGGCCCTGTTTAACAATACAGGTGTAATAATAAGAAAATAAACCTTAAACTAGCTTTCGTTTTTTTAATTCAATCTACAAATATTTACTGAATGCATTTTATGTGGCAGGTATTCTTAAGCACCATATGTCCTCTCACTAAATCTTTCATATGTTGGCTGCTGGATTTGTCTTCATGAATTTCTATGTCATGATTTTCTGTGTCTCAGTAGAAATGCCTGCTGTACGTATTCTAAGGGTACACTTTTACTTGTCTGATGGGGTTTCCTGTTACTTGTCTATACTCTTAAGTAATACGATGTTCTCAGTCACTCAGTGATGTCCAACTCTTTGCAATTCCATGGACTGTAGCTCACCAGGCTCCTGTGTTCATGGGATTCTCCAGTTAAGAATACTGAAGTGGGTTGCCATTCCTTTCTCTAGGGGATCTATCCCACTCAGGCACTGAACCCCGGTCTCCTGCATTGGAGGTAGATTCTTTACTGTCGAGTCATTAGGAAAGCCAAAGTAATATGATAGCTTCTTTCCAAGGGTATTGGCTTTCTAGGCATTTTCCTAATACCAAGGAAAGATTCATATGTAATAAGCCCATCTTATTTTGCATTTAAGAGGAAAATAAGCGGAGTGCTCATGTCTGGATAACTGGTGGGAAACAGCTTTTTATCTTTTGTATGTCTAGGGAACTAACTACTGATAACTAACTACAGGATGGGGACAGTGAAGGCAAGTGTAATACAAGCTATGTTGGTTGCGACCACGCCTCCTTTTGATATGGTAATTATGTTCTCAAACACTTCTTTGGAAGAGATAGGAACCTCAGAATCACTCCCAGTGGGAAAGAAATGACCCAGTCATGGAGGGAGGTAGCATCTGTCTTTGCCAGCTGACACGTAGGGAATTTGTTGGGAAAAAAAATACAATATACCGCATATTCATAGATTAGTAGGGACTTTGTGTCCATTAGAAAACAATTCTTTGGAAACACCTACTCTTTTAGCATGGATGATATCCTTTAGGTTAACTACATGATCCAAGAGCTGAGCAAAGGATGGAGAGCTTCAAGCTCAAGTGTGAGGTGGCATTGCAAAATGTACATTTATCAGGAATAAATATAAAGCAACTCACACAAGGTATCTTGGTTAAGGGGAAATGATTTAATTGTGAAAGATTAGCTTTGCCCATTGTTTAGGAAAGCATTCATTGCATATACAATCTAATAGCCAGCATAATTCTTTGGGTCTAGGTAAACCATTAGATCCCCTCTTTGTATTTATGCTATGGAATTTTTACCCCAGAGATGTGCACATAATTTTGCTAGATTTTCAAATTCTATATTCTGCTCTGCTGCTGCTGCTGTTAAGTCGCTTCAGTCATGTCCGACTCTGTGTGACCCCATAGATGGCAGCCCACCAGGCTCCGCTGTCCCTGGGATTCTCCAGGGAAGAACACTGGAGTGGGTTGCCATTTCCTTTTCCAATGCATGAAAGTGAAAAGTGAAAGGGAAGTCGCTCAGTCGTGTCTGACTCTTAGTGACCCCATGAACCACAGCACCCCAGGCCTCCCTATCCATCACCAACTGCGGGAGTCTACCAAAACCCATGTCCATTGAGTTGGTGATGCCATCCAACCATCTCATCCTCTGTTGTCCCCTTCTCCTCCTTCCCTCAATCTTTCCCAGTATCAGGGTCTTTTCAAACCTGGTTACTTCTTTATAAAAGCATGTTTGAACTCTCCTGTATCTTTCCTTGGCCTCATTCACTGGTCCTGATAAAGCTATGTTCTTTATCAGGACCAGTGAATGTTCTCCCTTGCTCTTGACTTACTAACACAGGATGCAATTAACTCAGGCATCTTTGCTCTTATGGCACACGTACAGTATTTTAAACTTGAAATGGGTTCCCTTGAAAGAATAACCAATCTCTTTTGAAGGTCTCTTTGGAATTGTTTATTACAGAACTGTCGACACGTAGAGAAATGGCCTAAGCACACTGTAGGCCCAGTTCAATCCTCGGGGACTCTAATTTTAAGCAGGAATTTTTGTAATTTCTTGCCTGAGTTAAGTGTGTTCATTTCAGCATAATAAAGAGCTTTACACATGATCAAGTGTAGTATTAAGAGAAGATGATACTGAAAATGGTGACTCTATTCATCCATGTCCTCACTCAACAGACACTTACTGAAGAAGTCAAAAGGCCAGACTCTGAGAGCTCAGCATACAAAGATGAGTAAGACACAGCTGCTGCCCTTGCCAGGGAGACAGAAAAGCAGACGAATAATTGCCATCAGTGTGAAGAGCACAGTAATGGGAGTATAGGTCAGGCACAATGGTGGGCCCCAGGAGAGGGTGATAATCAGAGGGACTTGACTGAGCTTTCCCAAGCAGAATTACTTCCTGTTGTTTCCTGATTTTTATGGTACCCCAGTGATAAATGTGCAATAGCGAAGAATCACTCTTCAGACCGATTTCTCAAGTACCAAAATATAACACTGCGTTCTGGAAAGTAGGACAGCTTGTAATCACTCCTCCAGTCTTGTCGCTGGCTGCAACTAAAGAGGAAAAACTGCTCCGTGCAAACATGCATTTTGTACCTTTGCTGAAGAATGGATGTGATCTGCTTGCAGAAATCTTCTCCATTTTGAGAAAACTCCTTCAGGTTCTTGTATACTTTATTATACTGAAACAGAAAAGATGTACAGAAGGGTTAGGAGCACTCCCAAAGACCGAACTGCTGTAAATTCAGAATGCTGCTGTGATGAGGGCTGTCTTCGTAAATGATCCTGCAGCTACAGAATGCACACTTTGATGAGTTCTTAAAAATAAAGAGGAAGTCTCTTCTGTCTGGATGTGAAAGACTCTAGAGAACTTTTCAAAAATAGAGCTGGTCTATCTGTTTCTTCCTAGGCCAAATGCAAACTCTTCATCAGTGGGTGAAGTTGGATTCCTGTCACTCCTTTTAGTCCCAGGAAAGCTAAAAATACATCCTGAAATACACTGCAGATTCATGTTATGTCACCCCCACAAATTCCAATATATTTCTGGACCTCATGACAAACCCTGAACCATTAAAGTGAGTCTTTCTTGACTGTGATAGAAAACGTAAGTGAATAATTTGTTAATAAAATTTCTCCTAGTCCCCTCTATATCTCATTGAACTTTCGTAATAAGAATGTTATAATAATGAGGTGAACATTTTGGTTGAACCAAACCTTTATATATTTATAAATAAACCTTTATCAATGTATCTATATATGAATTTAGTTGTAGACAAAAATATTCCAATCGAGAGATTTTTGTCATGTGGCTCAAAACTCCACAATGTTCTTCTGAACATTGTATTCCTGAGGCTAGACATAGATGATGATTGCCCATAGGAAGAGGGTGTCAGTTGATTCTGCTGCTTTCCTGACAACAGAGTGGGTGAGAGAGGTGATCTAGTCTCAAACACATCATCTCGGTGTTTCCATCTGGGAGATGGGATGGCCCATGTCATTTTTCAAACCGAGATTGCACCCAGGAGGATGCAAATTCTGTGTAGACTGAGTGTCATGCAGTGACTCTTTGCTCAGACAATGAGCCAGCCCCTTTCTGACCTCAGATGTCGTGGGCATGCTGCTGGTCACCCTGCTGAGAAGGAGAAAGGACAGGAAACTCAGACTTCCTGAGAACCTCCTATGGGACAACCATGTTTCCATACAGGAATCTTCAGTTCAAGACAACTTCTCAGCTGTCAGCCAGCACCTGGAGTAAGGGGCTGGTAGACTGGCAAATAGGACAGAGGGCACAGAGGAATAAAATCCTGGAGAAAGGACCAAAACAGGCCCCTACCTGCAGGGGTGGGACCAACCGACACTAGGATGTAGTGACATAGTCTTATAGATACCACATCCTTTGATCTTTATGCAGTAGTTTAACTTTCCCCTGAATTTAACACAGAAAGCCACCACAGGACCTGGTAGATGCACAATAGGAGAAAACAGCCTCACTGAAACCACCCAGAACACAAGGACTGGGGTCAGAGTGCAAAGGTCTTTAGAAGGACATTGTTGACTCCTAAAGCAAGGTTTGCAAAATCACAGGTTTACAGCACCGTCAGACACCTGGATAAGGGAGGAGCAGGCTGGGAACGGTGAGCTGGAGGGACAGCTGCCACAGTAACTCTGGACCACAGACCAGCTTTCTTGTCCAAAAAAGCTGAAATGAGGATTGGGATCTGAAAATATATATTTTTTTTAATTGCAGCAAACGAGTCACAAACTTTTAAACTATCTTCCAAGCAAGCAAAACACACTTGGGTGTAGCCTTCATTATGAAGAAATGACTCTCTCAAATGAACTTACTTACAAAACAGAAAGAGACTCATGGACTTCAAAAATGAATTTATGGTTGCTCGGGGGAGGGGATAGTTAGGGAGTTTGGGAAGGTCACTGCTGTATTCAAAATGGATAACCAACAAGGACCTATTGTATAGCACATGGAGCTCTACTCAGTGTTATATGCCAGCCTGGATGGGAGCGGGTTTTGGATGCAAGTATATGTATGGCCAAGTCCCCTTGCTGTTCACCTGAAATTACAACAACATTAATAGGCTATACGTGCTCAGCTGTGTCCAACTCTTTGCAACTCTATGGACTATAGCCCTCCAGGCTCCTCTGTCCATGGGGTTTTCCAGGCGAGAAGACTGGAGTGTAGAGCCATTCCCTTCTCCAGGGGTTCTTCCTGACCCAGTGATTGAACCCACATCTCCTGTGTCTCCTGCATTGGCAGGTGGATTCTTTAACACTGAGCCACCTGTGAAGCCGATTGGTTATACCTCAATACAAAATAAAGTTTAAAGTTTGCAAAGAAAAAAAGAAATGATTCTCCTCTGAGGCATGAGAGTAAAATCACAGTGTGGCAACCAAGATTTCTCATTTTTATTTTCATAAACGTAAATTGTTATCTGTGAATGACATGATACTCTCAGGCCTCTTCTTCCCCTTACAAGTACAATGGGAGAGTTTGGTAAGCACTTTAAAATTGCTTAGCTTTTTTGTTTATTTCTTAGTCACCTAAACATTTTCACTAAATTCTCCCTTAAGCCTTTTATTTCCTTCCCATAACACTGAATAACATCAATAAAACATAACTAGGTATCATGAAAAGAAAATAGAGAAATGTTAAGCAGGCGCATGCCCTTGGAATAAAGTCATTTCTCAACCTCTCTCCCCCTTATGTGTAGCCATGCAATTAAATGCTTCCCAAAGGGAGATGGGTGAAAGTTCCTTCCTCCTCTTTCCTGAATCTGGGAATTAAAATGACAGCTGTGCCAGAAGGTTATCTTGAGGGTGGATGCCACATGCTAAGATTTTAGGTCAGAAAGAGAGAGAGCCTGGATCCTGAGGGCCTCTACCTGAGCCCTAACTCTCTACTTAGGGACGTATTTTATGTATGGGAGGACTATAACAGTAGACTTTCTTTGTCAAAGCCACTCTTATTTTGCATTTCTAAAATATATAGCTAAACATTGTCCTAAATCAGAGTCTGTTTTTTTTTTTTTAACATCTACAAGTGATTTATTTATTGTTTGTTTTATTTTTACAATGTTGTGTTGGTTTCTGCCATACAACAATGTGAACTAGCCATAATTATACATATATCTCTTCCCTCCCTCGCCTCCCCCAATCCCACCCTCCAGGTCATCACAGAGCCCAGACTTTTTGTTTTAAATTATGAAACATTATTATGTTTCAGAAATAATAATAATACATACACTAATTATGATATCCCTTTATATTCTTGCTACCTAAGTTACAGAGATAACAACACATTTCTGCTCTTTTTTCAACATTGCAATATTGTGATATTTTCTTTCTTTCTTTCTGTTTTTTGACCAAGCCAAGCTGCTTGTGGGATCTCAGTTCCCTGACCAGAGCTTGAACCCAGGCTACACAATGAAAGCCTGGAATCCTAACTACTAGGCCACCAGAGAACTCTGTTTCTGCTCTTTTTAAGCAACATTTTCTTTCTTTTTCATAATTTCTTTGACTATTCTTGTGCAATTATTCTTCCCTATGAACATTTATCTAATTACAATTTTTAAAAATCCCCACTGAGATCTTAATTGGAATTGCATTACATTTATATATCTCAATTTGAGGAAATTAACTTTTTTATGGTATTTAGACTTCCCATCCAAGGGCACAGTAAGTCTTTTCATTAGTTCAAATCTTATTTCATGTTCAATAAAATTTTATGATTTTTTTTATAGGTCCTGTAGCATTCTTGTTTATTTAGAAATATCTCAAAGTATTACACAGTATTAAGCAGTGTCTTTTGAAATAGCATCCTGTTTCTCTCTCTAGCTTACACCAAAGCAGAAATAAAGACTCAACAAAAACATCAGGGGGCCATGTGCAGAGGAGAAAGATTTGGATGCTTGCTTGCAAAGTGAGTTTTTCTGCTCTTAAACACTATAAGGTCCAATTTCGGCCATCTGATGCAAAGAGCTGAGTCAAGACCCTAATGCTGGGAAAGATTGAAGGCAAAAGGAGAAGCGAGTGGCAGAAGATGAGATGGTTAGATAGTGTCACTGACTCAATGGACATGAATTTGAGCAAACTCCAGGAGATAGTGGAGAACAGGGATGCCTGGTGTGCTGCAGCCCAGCAGGTCGCAAAGAGTCGGACATGGCTCAGTGACTGAACAATAACAAGGCGGAGACAAAGCAGAGAGCCAGATGGAAGGATTTGGAGCCTTCAGAGCAGAAGTGAGGAGAAGAAACTCCCACCTGGAAAACCAGGAGTGGAGGGAAGGGTCTCTGTGATGAGCTGTCTGAGGGCACGGACCCCCGCAGCCCACCATCACCAGAAGAGACGATTTGCAACCAAAGTCCTGGGGAAAGAATCGGGTGTCTTAGACACCATGTGTGAGGATGGGGCCACTAGGAGAAACCTTGTCCCTAACGGAAGTGGGAATGAGCAGAACTGGTTGAGAATTTTTCCCTGTCCTGGGGCTACTGCATTTCCTGAACTTATCAAGGCATCAAAACTCTCCAAGACACATTTAAAAAATACCATCTTCCGAGAACAGCACTGAAACATGTATATTACCATATGTAAAATAGATGATCAGTGCAAGTTTGATTCATGAAACAGGGCATGCAAAAGCCTGTGCTCAGGGACAACCCAGAGAGATAGGGTGGGCAGGAAGGTGGGGGAGGGGGGTTTAGGATGGGGGGGACACATGTATACCTGTGACCAATTCATGTTGATGTATGGCAAAAACCATCACAATATTGTAAAGTAATTATTCTCCAATTAAAATAAATAAATTAATTTTTAAAAATACTATCTCCAGAAGACTAGTTCTAGGAAGTCAGACAGCTCTGAAAGTTTATAAACCAGTGATTCAAAACTCAACTGCTTTTAGTGTAGAGTGGGTGAGCTATGGAAGTCTGGAGACCGCCTATCTTTTTCAAAGGTATTCATAGTTATCTATTTTAAATAAGAGTCTGCTCAAATCAATCATATCTTATGGCTTCAACTGCCCCTGAGAGTCCCGGTTTTAGATTTTGGAAGATTTCCTGTCATTTAATAGACTAGTACTTCCTTTTTTCACATCATGGTATCTGTAGAAAATGATATCTGTGCTAGAACAATGTGATAAATGGACAAAGTTGTTCAAGGCAGAGGCAACTGGCCACTGAGCTCAGCCCCCCAGCTATACCCTACCTGTAACCCCTCCCCCAAACCAGTGTGCAGATACACACAAGTTAGGAAATTCTTCAATACATTACATTGTTGTTAACTCAATGATCAAATAAAAATGGGATGTTCTGCTTATTACAGCAATGGGGAGAATCTTTAACTCTACATACAATGTACTGGACACTCCCCAACAAACTGAGATAAACAGACTGAGATAAAGGTGACATCAATAAATAAAAAAGTTGCTAAGAATACCTTCATTATTTCAGCATAACCACTTCTTTAGATTCATTGATTCTGTACTTTTCATCTTGTACTATCTATTCAGACTTGAAGATAAAAGCTGTGGAAACCAGACTTGTGTAAACATCAAAGCAGACCCCAGAGACAATCTCATCTAGCAAGTGTGTGTGTGTGTGTGTGTGTGTGTGTGTGTATGGGGTGGAGTGCGTATGTAAGCAGAAAATCTTGAGACCTTCTCTGCTTTGGGAGGATGAAATCTCTTGACCTTGGCTTTGGCTTTCCCTCTCCTCTCCCATCTCTCCTCCCCACTCTGTCTCACCCAGCAGAGGGGTCTCTGAAGGGATTCCATGAACCACAGTTTGGAAACTACTAAAGTCCAATCCTCTTATTTTATAGTTAAGGCCCAAACAGCAAAAGATAGCTTCATTAGTTAGGGACAGAACTGTGATTAAAAATGTTAGGGGAGCAAATCAATTAGAGAATACATCAGAAATAAATATATTTTATAAACAGGTAGTCAGTATAATCATGCTTCCCTGGTAGCTCAGCTGGTAAAGAATTCGCCTGCAATGAGGGAGACCTGAGTTCGATCCCTGAGTGGGGGACAGTCCCCTGAAGGAGGGCATGGCAACCCACTCCAGTATTCTTGCCTGGAGAATCCCATGGACAGAGGAGCCTGGCGGGCTACAGTCCACAGGGTCACAAAGAGTCGGACAAGAAGGAAGCAACATAGCACGCACACATGCAGATAACCACACTAAGTGAACTCAGAGTGGCATTACCTTTCAGCATTATGAGCAGTGCAGATGGCCCCTCATCGTCATCAACGGGCACAGAAGAGTTTGCTCTGCTCAGAGTAATGTGGAAGATCATTTTTTCATGTTCTTTTTCCACCTACTGAGCTTTTGAATATCCCACCCCTTACCAAATATTCATTCCAAGAAAGACCCTACTGTTGATCTTACATCTCCCTATGAATTTACTGTATGAACAGGCTGCTTTTCCCTGGGGTCATTAATTACCGGGAAAAAAAGATTTTTTCCTGATAAAGAGATTGCAGACTGGTGGAGAAATAAGTGGGATCTTTCTGAGACCCTAAAAATCCCTTTAGGTAGACAGCTGATGTACACAGACATTTCCTATTCTGCCGGTAAGAAAGTGTTTCTGCCCAGCACTTGTAAGCAAATTCTGTTGGATAAATAATATCTTTACAAAAAAACTTAGTAATCTAGGCAAATGGAACATGAAATGAAAGATGAAAAATGAAAATGAAAATACTCTATATCCACCTTGGCCTACCTGTTCTTTCTAACTTTCCATGTTTTGAATGATTAAGAAGGTAAAATTCAGCTAGTCTAGAAAAATTCACTTTATTCTAAGTGCCAGTATGAAAAGTTTGGAGGCTTTTTTTTGGTGGGGGAGGGGTAATGATGATCTACATAGTGTTAAACAAACCTGATATTCTACTTAAATTTAATTAAATAAGCTTTTGTTCAATGCCTTTCATATGCCAGGCACTGTGCTACTGATTTCATGTGATGTAATATCCTCTAAACTAGGGGATTTCTTGTATTTATTAGGCATCCGGGTAATATTTGGAATCTCCCTGGCAGGTTGTCATAGACTGTGGGATACAGAACATTAAAGAACATAAGCTACTTCATCCTTTCCTCTTATTACTTTACAGACGAGGAAACAGGCCCACAAAATGTGAAATGGCACATCGTATGTCTCATTGATGGTGTGGGCCAAGGACAACCACACCAGATTCAAGCTGCCTGCTTATCTCTATAGTGTCCCAGAATCCCGCAGGAGCCATGGACCATTGCCCTGTCATCCTCTGAATTAGTGCCAGTTAACATCGTGCGAGTTAACATCCTACAGCCCAGGCTGAACCACTGAGATGGGAAGCTCAAGTTGGCATCTTAACCCACAGGACTGTTTCAACAGCTGACTGTGTGGCCCTGAGAGGCTGACTATGTGGACCCAAGAAAGCCTGCTTTGACAGTCCCTTCCTGGGTAGTGAAGGGGTGAGTAAAAGCAAAACCTTGGCTATAGCTTATTATTTGCGCTTGATTTCTTTGGCATTGTTTCTTAGGAAGGTGCTATTTTTTTTTTTTTAATGATTAGATTATTTCATTTGAAGATAATTTGATCCAGTCTGTTGCCTTACACATGGATTTGAAAATGATTTCCCTTGGCATATTTTTAGGTTTAGAAGCTAAGCTCATAGGCATTAAAGCATCAAGTCCCAGAGCCAATTCTTCTCTTTTTCAAAAACAGGACTTTAAAAAAATCTCCTTCAAATAAGTTCTGACAGTCTTAAGATTAGTTAAAAGCTCCACACAGCACTCAAGCATCGTGTGTGCTACCCTAGTGACTGATAATTTGAGCATAGACACTAACCCGGATCTGTGAGGTAGAATGGCCCAGCTATCAGTCTATTTTGTTCATTGGAGCATGACCTAAAAGAAGAGGTTTATAAATTTTTTTTGCAGACTGGTGAAATCTATTTTACTCGTAAAAATATTTTCAAACTCATAAAACAAAATAACAGGATTATAAAGAAAACTATATTGATATATGTTTTATAAAACATAATTTAAAATCAGGATATTTTGTGTGCTCTTTAATTAACATACTAAATAACAAGTCTTAAAAATTACTCAAATTTTTAAGTCACACTGAGTGTGTATAAATGGTATTTCTAGATATCTGTAACCAACTCTAATGTTATATAAAAATATAAGTGATTTTCATTAGTTACAAGGTCACAGACACTGCTGTTATACTCAAAATTGGGGGAAATTCTTAGTTACAGTTAGGAACTAACACAAATAAGGAGGTCATGTTTTTTCCCATTGAAGGTCACTCAACCCACTGATTTCCATATATGGATCTACTGGGGTAGACCAAGTTCAGAACTGTAGCTAAACTACATCTTTATGAATTCTTTTTAATGTAGGAATATTGGTACAACACAATGCCTTAATCAGCACCTACTCTTCCCCCAAGTTCAAGATAGTATAATATTTTATATAACCAACCTCTTACTATTTTTTAAACTTTTTATTTTGCTTTGGGGTATAGCCGGTTAACAATGTTGTGATAGTTTCAGATGAACAGCAAAGGGGACTCAGGAAGGCTTTATGAATTAACTGTGCCCTGGGCAACCTCAGGGACTCATGAAATGGGATATTTTACAGGTGGTTAAAACTTTGGACTCATTTTGGTTTCTTCATGAAACTCCCTGTTTCACAAAGCATTCTTTTGCAGTCCACTCTGTTGTTTTCTTCTGTTCCTAAATTTCAGGCTCATCTCCACACAGCATTGTTCCCCAAGCACAAACCAGGACTGCACCAGGAAATCAACTCTAATGCTTGATGGAGATGAAACAGTTGCAAATAAATGAAGATTCCCTGACTTTAGAGGAGTCAGAAACCCTGGCTGAAGGAATATCCTCCCACTCTCTACTCCCAGACTATGATTGGTGGCACTGGGCCTAGAGAGACAACCTTCAAGTTTAGAGACAAGGACAAGAGTCCTTGGGGCAATGGTCCAGTGTAGGGAAAAGGACCTGTGCTTGTCAGGGAGGGAGAATTAAGCTGACATAGAGACGTGGTGATGGATTGTCTTGGGAGCTGCTCAAAGGAAACAGTTCCCCTAGTTCTGGATCTAGAGTCAGCCTTGGAAAGGAATGTTAGGCTTTCAGTTTTTTTAACTTGTCCCGGCTTTCCTCTCCACTATCTCACTCTTCTCTTGTTCTTGACTTTCTTCTTTAGTGATCATCGATGCCAAGTTTTTGCTTCCACTTGTTGCATCCCCCCTTCCATTCACCCACCCCATGCAAAAACATCACCAAAGTATCAATGGGGAGAAAGGAGAGGAGTTAACATTTTAGTAAGGGAGCAAATGCAAGGAGTGAAAAATAAACAAATAACAAACACATAAATGATAAAACACTTTGAAAAGTGATCTGTGCTTACCAAAAAGAGAAAAGATTGCTGGAGGAAATTTAAGGGAAGAGGAGGTTTCACTCTTAAAATCTGAATGCAACCATATTGTTGGAATTTTTTTTACAAATAGTAATACACATATTACTATTTGTAAAAACAATAGTAACATACAATAGTAATACACATACTACTATTATATTTTAAAAAGTGAAAGTTCTCATTATTACTATTACTAGCCGCTATGACTTTATCTCATTTAGCACGTCTGATTCCTGACTCATTTGGTGGGATGACAGTTTCAGTTTCATCTTCACTAAGCCTATACATTCCACATCCATTGAATAAACACAAATGAAACCAAAAATTCTCTGTTGATTTTTTTCTTTAGGGTTTTATTACATCCCCTGTTGATCTGCTTCTCCACCTTTTTTTGTTTTTAAATAAAATACTTGAAGGATGAATGCAGTCCCTTGCTTCTGATGTCACCAGTTTTAGCCTTTTGGCATCATTTCTTGGGACAACACAACAACAATCCTTGATTACTTTATTTCCTCCCCCCACCCTTTGTTTTAATTGCTTCTCATTTCCTAAATTACATCTCTGCTCTTGTGGCTAAGGACCTCACAATGTCTCTGCACTTTTGACCAACTTTCTGTTTTTTTAAATGCTCTCAGGATTGTAACAAACAAGTCAGTAAACATGTCCAAGGACCATTGCAGGCTGGACAGTGCAGCCTGTACTTCCTCCTTCGGGACTTGCAGTTCTGGACTCTAAATGAAAGGGGAAAATATGCAAAACCTTTGCACCCGACTTAATTCCCAAAGCTCCAGACTAGCTGCAGATATTCCACACATTTGTGTGTCCTTCTACGTTCTACACTGGCACCACTGGTATGTTTCCCGAACAACCACCATCTGCGTGTAAATATAATGTTATACCCACTCAAAGTTTTTCCAAGAATAGGAAAATAAAATATGACAATTACCTGCCCTGTCATTTGCTAGAAAGAGCTCTGTTTTAAATTAAACCAAAGAACAACCACAGACTTTTGTTCCAGTGCCAATATCCAAACATGTTTGGCTTCTGAGCGTCTCAAATTTCTTAAGTTCAAATCCATTAGTATATAAATCTACTCCTCAGCCGCCTTTCACACGCAGGCACGCAAATTACACGGAGCTACTCACCGAACAGTCTGTCAGTGGGTCCCTCATGGTGAAATGCTGTTTGCTTCAGTCCTTGTACCTACACTCCGGCATTCAGGATGCTGCACCCAAAGCTGGGTGTGTCCTGGACTTCCGGGATTCAAAGGGCCTAGAGTACGTCAGTCCTTGTCAAACACTCCAAGAAGGAAGTCCCAGCCCTGGACTTTAATCCCATTTGCTTTCTGAAAAAGCAAAGAATGGCTCCGGGTCAAGAGCGCTAGAGTGAGATGGTGAGAATGATTTCTGTAAATAGTTAGGGGTCAGAATACTGAGTCGTGAACTGCATGGCCTTGAAAGACAGCCCAGAGATTATAAAGTGTTCCTGGTGATTCAGTCACTCAGGGCTGGTAGTAGAGAGATTCTCTAAGCTTGCTGTATTCACTGTGTTTTTTTATTGTCTGTTGTCTGATGCTTTGACACACTGGGGCCTATGGGGTTGACGTGGAAGGATTGCCCCTTCCAGGATTAGCTAATTCCTTGAGACAGACAGCAAACAACCAACTTGTAAGCACGGTTTTGATATGGAATACAACCAGTCCAGAGCCAGACCCGCAATCACCTCCCTTACCTTCCTCTCACACATCAAGTCAGTATCCCCCTGCCCCAAACCACCCAGGGCCAAGGTATCAAACAATTAAGACCATCCCTATATAACTAGGGCTTCCCAGGTGGCGCTAGTGGTAAAGAGCCTGCCTGCCAATGCAGGAGATGTAAGAGACTCAGGTTCAATCTCTGGGTCGGAAGATCCCCTGGAGGAGGGCATGGCAACCCACTCCAGTATTGCCTGGAGAATTCTCTGAACAGAGAAGCCTGGCGGGCTACAGTCCATAGTGTTGTGAAGGGTTGGACAAGACTGAAGCAACTTAGCACGCACCCACGCATGCTATATAACCATGACTGTAGTGGAAAATGTCCAGAAAAGCTTATGAGGGAGCAGGCGTGTAGTAAGCACCTCAAGTGCCTAACTCAACCCCCTCACTACTACCCCCAAAGAACCAAGAGGCTAAACTATTAAGTTAAGAAGGATTTTTCTATGCTCACCCTGATTTTTTTTAATCACTCAAGAGGATAAATCAAACCAGAAATCAGCCATTAGCAATTTATTTTTTAAATTGTTTTCTCTGCACCTGTGGCCTGTGGTCAATCCTGAGATTTCCAGCTAATGGCCTATAACAGCTGGTCTGTGGGTAGCTTTGCTCTGACTGGTGGACGGGTAAATGCAGGTCCACAGCCTGGAAGGAATTCCACACATACAGCCCAGTGGAACACTTCAGAGCTGCCCACATGACTCAGACTCCACTTATCTGCCCATGGTATGCAAACGCTATACACACAGTATCCTTGGGCTTCCCTGGTGGCTCAGATGGTAAAAAACCCGCCTGCAATGCAGGAAACCTGGGTTTGATCCCTGGATTGGGAAGAGATTGAAGGGGGATCGAAGGGAAGATCCCAGGAGGAGGGCATGGCAACCCACTCCAGTATTCTTGCTTGGAGAATCCCCATGGGCTTTTCTGAGGAGCCTGATGGGCTATGCAGTCCATGGGTTCACAAAGAACTGGACATGACTGACCAACAAAGCACAGCACAGCACCGCAGAAATAACACATGCAGAGGCAGAGCCAGTGAGGGCGGAAGACTGTCTCTGTAACCCAGGGGCCCCTAACCTCTGGGACGTGGACCAGTACCTCCTGTCAGATCAGCGGCAGCATGAAATTAGAAACAGAGTGCCACACAGTGTGACAAGAGATAAATGCAGTGCAATAAATATAATACATTTGAATCATCCCCAAACCATTCCTTCCCACCCCTGGTTCATGGAAAAATTGTCTTCCATGAAATTGGTCTCTGGTGCCAAAATGACTGGGGCCTGCTGCTGTAATCTGAGTAGAGAGAAGGGGTCCTTCGGGACCTCCATTCACACACTTAACAACGTTCTACCCTGAGCTTCTTCCAAGAAAGGTTATCACTGGAGATTACAACATGGAGTCCTAGCTATCCAGGGCTAGAATTAGATAAGCTCCCCGCCATACTGAAAGCGGCTTAAGACACACTGTAAACTGAGGTTAGTAACATGTTGTTCAGATTCCCATTGGAGGGCTCCCTTGCCCTCAGAGAGGGTAAACGACTTGGCTTGAGCCTCAGATCCAGAGCCTGGGGCAGCTCAGTGTCTTCCCCCAGTTCCTGCTGCACTTGTCTCAGTTCAGGCCTAACTCAGCTCAGCACGGGGAGATTGGCCTCCCTTACCAGTCCCCACAAGAAATACTGTCACCCCAAGCTACTGTGGTCTCTGTGGCCCTCTGGGAGGTTGGGAGGACATTCCCACACCCATACTTCTCATGTGTGTCTCTTCCAGCAGGCTAACTAGTTTTCCCTTAGACCTCCTGGGGAAATTAAAATATCTCCATCTTACTATAGTCTCCCTACCACAGGCTATTTCTTGTAAAGGAAGCTGGGTGTCCTGACTGAATTCGGAGAATTAGAGTTGGCTATTTGTTAAGCTTTTCAGAGGGTGTTTGAATCTGCAACAAAACTTTGATTTTGGATGTTAGAAGAGGGCTGTATTTATCTCTAGTCACACTGTGTGTGTGTTAGTTGCTTAGTTGTGTCCGACTCTTTGCAACCCAAAGGACTGGGGCCTGCCAGGCTCCTCTGTCCACGGAATTTCTGGCAGTTGGAGTGGATTGCCATTTCCTTCTCCAGAAGGTCTTCCTGACCCAGGGGTTGAACCTAGGTCTCTTGCATTGCAGGCAGGTGCTTTACCATCTGAGCCACCAGGGAAGCCCCTTGTCACAATAATGCTGTGTAAAAACTAAGATCATGTGCGTGAAACAGGGCATCCAGAGCTGGTGCTCTGGTACAACCTAGAGGAATAGGGTGGTGAGGGAGGTAGGAGGGGGGTTCAGGATGGTGGGACACACGTACACCTGTGGCTGATTCATGCCACTGTATGGCAAAACCCACCACAATATTGTAAAGTAATTAGCCTCCAATTAAAATAAATATATTAATAAAAAAGAAAAAAGAACCCCCCCCCCAAAAAAAAACAACTAAGATCATGGCATCCGGTCCCATCACTTCATGGAAAATAGATGGGGAAACAATGGAAAAAGTGACAAACTTTTTTTTCCTGGGCTCCAAAATCATTGTTGATGGTGACTGCAGCCATGAAATTAAAAGATGCTTATTCCTTGGAAGAAAAGCTAAGACAAACCTAGACAGCATATTGAAAAGCAGAGAAATTACTCTGCCAACAAATGTCCATATAGTCGAAGTTATGTTTTTTCCAGTAGTCATGTATGGATGTGTGAGTTGAACCATAAAGAAGGCTAAACGCTGAAGAACTGATGCTTTTGAACTGTGGTGTTGGAGAAGACTCTTGAGAGTCTCTTGGACAGCAAGGAGATCACACCAGTCAATCCTAAAGGAAATCAGCCCTGAATATTCATTGGAAGGGCTGATGCTGAAGCTGAAACTCCAACAATTTGACCACCTGATTTGAAAGCCAACTCATTGAAAAAGACCCTGATGCTGGGAAAGATTGAAGGCAGGAAGAGAAAGGGACAACAGAGGATGATGAGATGGTTGGATGGCATCACTGACTCAATGGACATGAGTTTGAACAAGCTCCAGGAGATGGTGAAGGACAGGGAAGCCTGGCGTGCTGCAGTCCATGGGGTCACAAAGAGTTGGACACAACTGAGCAACTGAATGACAACAATAAACGGAAGATCCAGTGGTTTCAAATGACTTTATTTAGTCCACAAATGTGTGGTTTAGTTGAGTGGTTCTTTGGTTCTCCTTGGGCCCACTCATGCAAAAGCAGGTCATCTCCAAACGTCTGTTGATCTTGGCAGGGCAGTTCTTCTGGGCTCTGCTGGGCAGGTGACTGGCTGGGAGCTGAGGTGAGTTTTTCTCAACCTGAAGCCTAAGCCAGACTGTTCTAGGGTATGTTGAGGAGCCAAGAGTAGGTGGAAGTGTTCAGGCCTCTCAAGGTGCAGGCTTGGAATGGACACACCATCACTTTGGCTCCGTTCAGCTGACCAAGGCCAGTCACAGGCCAGCCCCAATTCAAGGGGGTAGGGAAGATTCCAGTCCTTAGTGGGAGGAGCCGAGTGTCTCACTACAAAGGGCACAGACACAGAGACAGGCCAAGAGCTGCATTTTACATTCAATACACTACGTAGTCAATATTTGTTCTTCAGTGACTAGAGAGATAAAAGTGGATAGGACACTGAAAGGGAGGACTGAAATATGTCAACCTTTCCTTTTCTTCAATTCAACCTCAGGGGACCTGTTTGTAACTTCAGCAGAGATTGAGGTCAGGAAGAGAAATAAAGGGAGTTGAGTTCATGACAGACTTTAGACATTGATTTGGAAACAGGGTGATTCTCCTTTCTGACCCCACACCCCATCCTATACATACACACCCCTCCCCTGCAGAAGGTGGAGGGGGTTGGGGGGAAGTATCAGAGCAGGTTCTCCAAGGTGGCTGCAACCCCAGAGGCTGTGGCTGGTGAGGCACCTTGGCAAGGAGGCCAGAGGAGACCAACTTGAATAAGTTTGTCCTTGAGCAGATGAGAATCCACAACCCCTGACTCCCAGAAATGGCCCAGCGAGACTGGAAAGAGGAAGTTGAGTTCCTGTGTGAGCGAGAAGGTGAAGAGCCTTATAGTTTTGGAATTGGTATTAACATCACCTTGCTTGTATCTATAGGTTGATGAGAATTCTATATAGTGAAGCATCTCAAAGAAGGTATTCTATATATTTTTTTCTAAACAAAGATGCCCAAGGCATCTTTAAAATTTGTTCTCTTCAGGCTTGTCTCTGGTCATATGTTCTTGGCTTGCACTCATTCTCTGGCTTCTTTCCAGCACGGGCCTTCAGCTGACCTACTGTTCGATCATTCAGATCCTCGTCTTCCTGCTTCCTTTCCCAGTCTGTGTTCAGCAGTCGCCTTCCCAGCATGACCTCTCTGCAGAAAGAAAATCTGCAGTGGATTGATCTGGAAGCCACTCCACTGCACTCCACCCACCGCATTTGGTGCTGTCTCCAAGGCAGGCTTGCCTCCAACAACATGAGGACACATTTGTTAAGTGTCTATAAGCAGATGTTGGGTGTCTTAAGTCAGTAAGAAGGAGCCCAGGAGTAATAGAGGTGCGTGCATGCTAAGTTGCTTCAGTCGTGTCCGCCTCTTTGTGACCTCACATACTGTAGCCCTCCAGGCTCCTCTGTCCAGTCCATAAGAGTCTCCAGGCAAGAGTACTGGAGTGGGTTGCCAGGCCCCACTCCAGGGTATCTTCCTGACCCAGGGATTAAACCTGTGTCTCTTACGTCTCCTGCGTTGGCAGGCAGGTTCTTTACCACTAGCATTGTTGTAACCAAGCATTCCGGGAAACAAACTCACTCAGAAGGACAATGCAGATAGTGGAGTGCAGTTTATTACACTGGCAGGCCCAAGGCAGAGTCTCCTCTTAGCCAAGGATCCCAACAAGTTTTTGCGAAAACCTTATATACTCTAAGTGTACATGCACAAACCCACCTCCCCAAATTTCCTAGTCTGAACAAAGGAAAAGAAAGATACAATCAAAGTTAACCCGTGATTCGTATGCCTTAAGCCTAGGTAGTTGCTGCTGCTGCTAAGTTGCTTCAGTAGTGTCCGACTCTGTGCCACCCCATAGACAGCAGCCCACCAGGTTCCCCTGTCCCTGGGATTCTCCAGGCAAGAACACTGGAGTGGGTTGCCATTTCCTTCTCCAATGCATGAAAGTGAAAAAATGAAAGGGAAGTTGCTCAGTCGTGTCTGACTCTTAACAGTGGACAATTAGCAATAGGCCTGTGGTCATACCCCAATAAGCATAATAGAATTTATGATTCTATTTGGTTGCACAGATAATTAGGATATTCTTTTAGGCAACAGAGAGTCTAGGTACGAGCCCTGGGGCTCTTCCATCTGGGGGGGTCTGGTTTTCCAGTTGGTATGTCGTTTCCATAGCTACTGGGCATAGAGCTCAAAGTCCACAGTCCGGCCCAAGATGGAGTCCTGCTTTCAGGATGGAGTCTGTTCTGTCTGTTTCCTCTTTCAGCCCCACCTGGGAAGCGTGTAATAGAGGTTAAGAGCAATTCAAAACTTGCCTTGACATTTCTTTAGTAGCCAAAGCATGTGAAGAATTGGAAATGGCACAAGCATGGATCAATAGGGACTTGGTTAAATACCTTAAGGTAACATGGGCTCACATTTAGAGGACTCACCATGTGTCAATATTTAATATTTGTAAAGCTATACTAAGTGCTGTATAAACATTAACTTTTAAAATCATCATAGCAATCACTCGAGATAGATCTGTATTATTTTGATCCTTATAATACACATAGGGAAACTGAGGCACAGCATGGTTAGGTGACTTACCTAAGGTCACACAGGTAGGAGCTGGAGAGCTGGAATTCATCTAACTCCAGTGCTTCTGTTTCCTTACTATGCTGCCTTGCTACTCAACCCGGATATTGGAGTGAAAGAGCCAAACAATGAGGACAGAGTACAAAATACACAACAAGTTGCGAGAGAAGTGAGTCTAGTTGTTTACCTATGTAAGAAAAAAAGATCCAGACACATATACACCAGGCAGATAACACTATAGCTCTGAAGGATGGAACTGTGGAGGAGTCTTCCTTTCAAGGGCCTACATTTCTATGTAATTTTAACATTTAAAACAAACATATACTGCTTTGAAAACAAATAAGACCAATAACACTTTTTAAAAAGGATAACAATTAGGCTAACTTTAATTTTAACCTTTTAAAAAAAGTTAGAACCAATAAGTGAAATGGAGACAGCAGGCCTTGTTAGTCCATATCTTCATGACTTTGTATAATGGTGGTTCCTTCCACCTAGAATTCCTTCTACCTGTAAGTTGCCTTAGTGGGCTTTCATTTATCTACAAAGTCCAGCTGGTGATATTTTCTCCAGATTTTTTTCTCTCACTTTTGTCTTTGTACTACTGTTATCCAAACTTGCCCTTCTTTTAATTCATCTGTCCTATTGTGTGGAGATTATTAGTTTAATGGTCTGCCTCCCACACTACTCAGTGAGCTCTTTATATAAAGTATGTGGAGCAAGGAAGTGTTCAATACATAAATGTTTTCATTTCATTGAATTCAGTTCTGAGAAAGTGGCCCCATTAGCTAGTTCCTCTTCATCCGTAAGATGAGAATGTTGCTTTTGAGTAGGCCTGTATCCTTAATTCTCAGGAAGCAGAGTTCAAAACACTGAGAGTCAAGATAAGTATGACCTCTGGGCAGGAACTCTAAAATGGGAAACAGTCCAAATGCCCTTGGGAGTCTCTGCTGCTCTGATTAAAAATGGCCTTGACAAGCAGGAAACTGAGAAGGAATCAGAAGGATCCCAAGGGGCCACTTAGAGAAATTTCTTGGAGATTTGTTGGTTAAAAATATATAAACATATGAGATAAGAAGGCTTGGAACCAAGGATTTAATCAAAAGGTGGCCTAACGCTAAGAATAGATTTTTAAAAACTGGAGTCTAAAATGAGCCAAGTTCTGCAAAGTTTGCCAGGAACATCTGAAGGAATTTTTACCATATCCACAGCAAGAAGAATGTGAAGGGACAGCATCTGGGCTGGGGGCTGTTGAACCACTTTTGATGACTGAGTGAGCAGCAGCCCTTAGTCAGGTTGTAGGGTTCCAGGTGTTCGAGGGCCAGGCCGAGAGGCTGGCCAGCAGTCGATCACAGCTTCACCGCGCCTTGACACAGCCCGATTCTGAGTCCTGGATGAAGCCGAGTGCTCCTTGGCCTGTTAGAGCCGACAGAGGACCAGTATCCTCTCTGCAGTCATTCCAAGCATATTAGAGCCACGGACAGTGTTTACGAGACATGACGTCACCTCCACCAATCGCCCTCAGAAGGAACTATAGAAGCAATCTCATTCTGACTAAACGACTTTTTATTTTTAGTCTCTGGTGGTTTGCTGCAGTGATTAGTTTCCTTAATTTCCATGTCTCCCCAGAGCTGGAAGAAACATTTCTGAAGCCTTGCCTTAGTGCATACATTAAAAAAAAAAAAAAAAAAAAGTACCTCTGCCCAAAGCCTCAGGATAAGAAAACAAAAAAACTCTACCTAATTCAGAAGCGCTAATGAGTGTTTTAAACTAGGGCAGGAGTGGAGGAAGGGTATGTGTGAGGGGGAACACAAGGATATTGTTACTGTTAATAGTCAGCCTAATTTGTAGCATCTAAAGTAAAACTAAACTTTTAGTTTGTATGGACTATCTGGTGGTTTAAAAAATAGCACAAAAGGTGTGTGTGTGTGTGTGTGTGTGTTTACCACTTTCCACTTCATAAAAATTTCCTAATTTTTAAATTTAAGTCCAAATGCTCACAATTAACTTACTTTCTAAATACAAAGCAGGCCTGTATTCATTGTGCTAGGGCTGAATTTTCACTGTGCGTGTCCAAGTTTCATATGTATTAATTTAAAATCTCCAGGTGTTAATGGAATAAAGATGAAATCAAATAGATAAATTTGCATAAAGCAAATTAGGATAAACTTGCTTTTCTCCAATAAGCCCTAGGAAATGAAAACTTAATGGACAACTAATTAACAATCGAGTCATCCTACAGCCATGCCCCATGGCCCAGCTTCCCCCCAAAAGCACAAGAAGGATATTTGACAAATGCAGATTAGTCTAAATTACATTATATCTTCACTGGCTCACCTGTGTTAATATTCATGGGAATTACTTACATTTTCCTAAAGCTCATCTAGGACCAGTCTTACAGATTTCAATTAAAATGCACTCTGGAATGTCAAGCAGAGGCTTGATTTTGTCTGCAGATCACAGTTTGGCATTTTTGTTTATGTAAATAATGTGCCAACCAGGATTTATTTGCCTTTTTCATCTTGGTTATACTTCTCCATTATAAATCATCGATTATAGTTATTTCCTATAAATCACTGCCAGGTTATGGAGATAGAATCTCAGAAAACATAAGCACTCCAAAGAGTTGTTTACCTCAGTTCCTTTGGAGCAAGAACTGAGGAGCTGGGGGATGGGCATGGAGAGGAGGAAGGGCTTTACTATTTCTCTTTTCACATTTAGAATTTTATATGATGTGCTTGTATTACCTATTCAGAAGAATAAAGTAATTTGTTAAAACCATTGCATATCCCTGGGACTGAGGGCATGCAGTGCATAAACTGGTTTACTCAGAACTTAGATTGTCAACCAGTCCTCTGTGTATTTATTTAAAATCTCCCCCTGTTGTCTTCTTAAACTATTTAACCCCTTATTTATCTTCTTTCACAACATTCAGAAATGGTCCTCCTGAAAAATCACTGTTTCTGTCATTTCTCCTTCTTGGAAGCATGTTATGTGGGCCTTCCCCTGGTAGCTCAGCTGGTAAAGAATTTGCCTGCAATGCAGGAGACCTGGGTTCGATCCCTGGGTTGGGAAGATCCCTTGGAGGAAGGCCTGGCAACCCACTCTAGTATTCTTGCCTGGAGAATTCTGTGGACACAGGACCTTGGAGGACTATAGTTCATGGGGTCGCAAAGAGTCAGGCAGGAGTGAGCAACTAACACAACACTACATAAGACCTTACTGAAAGACTGAAAGAATGGATAGGTATCAATGAGTTAGCAATTGTATAAGATGCTGTGCTGTGTGCTATGCTTAGTCGCGTGGGTAATCATTGTCTTCTCCAGGGGATCTTCCCAACCGAGGGATCGAACCCAAGTCTTCAGCATTGCAGGCAGATTCTTTACCACTTGAGCCACCAGGGTAGCGTGGTGAGGGACATGAAGATGAATAAACTCCAATCTCTTCTTTCAAAGCACTCAGTGTGATGAAAGGAGGCTATTTTATATTGTGATAGATTATATGAAAGAGGTCTTTACAGAAATGTGATGGAAATTCCAGAAAAGTACCCTGCTTGCTCATCTTCGTTGGGGAAGGGAAGAATGCCAGAAAAACTAGCAAGAGACAATCACACTTGCTGATGCTCAAAGGACACATATTAATTATCTGTGCATAATAGAGTATGTGTTGTTTTGTTCAGAAGAGTGCCTTGAGCTCAGGTGTGTGTAGAACCTTATAGTTGAGGCTGAAGAGATACTGAGATAAGATGTGGGAAGCCTTAGGTGCCATGTTCTAATTTTAACCCAAAGGTAATTGGAGCCACATAGGGGTCTTTTTCCATGTAGGAAATTCAGCACATTGTGATATTCAGATGTGCATTCTAGACTGATCACTCTGACAGCAGTATGGAGACTCCGAAGAGGTGTGACATAAGGAACAGGAAGAGGGGGAGCTTGTTGCCAGGAGAAAAACAGTGAATCCTTAACGTGGAGAGGAAAGGGTAGAGTTCTTAGATGGAACAAGGAGGACATAGTGATGAATCGGATTGGAGGTAAACAATGAAGAAGTGGATAGATCTAGAATGAAGCCTAGGCTTCTGGAACCCTCTGCAAGATTCCCTTCTCTATGGCCTCCATAGGAGGCACTATTGGGCAGGAATTAATAGGATAGGCTTTGGCGTGTGAAAAATATGATTTTAAAAGTTGGTTGTACTATACTTAGTACACTAATTTGTGGAGAAATTTCTTAACCCCCTTTAAGCCTTAATTTACTGATATGTAAAATGGAAATAATATACCACATAACTCATAGCAGAGTGTACACAATAAAATGTTCAGTAAACACTAGCTGTTTATATGACTTATCTTTTTATTTTTGCAAAATAAGGTAAGGCATTATTAAAGATGATTGCACAATAATATATACATAGAACACTGAAAACTACAACTATTATAATTTAAAAACTGCAAAAAAGCTAACATGAGTATTCTACTTAACAAGCAAGGTAGAATTCTCAGGAAGTTTTAGCTAATGTATTTTCTTTTCTCACTAAACTTCCCATTAAGAGAATGAGACACTTTGTATTACTTTATTGCTCTTGGAACTCAAAGTTGACAGTCTCATTTTTAAAGTGACTTTGTTGCATCTGAACAAGTGCAAATTTCACTTGAGACACTCTTAGGGTTTTGAAAACAAATATATGGATTTTAAGAGTTATCTCAAAGTTGCAGACAAATTGTAAGTTCAGTACACAGAATTCTTTTTTCATACCTTAATATTTCAGTGTGTATTTCCTGCAAACAAGGACATAATTCAACAAAACCACAGTACAACCATCAAAAGCAGGAAATTAACACTGATTTATTACTACCATCTACCTCTCAGTTCCACCAATTGTCCTCATTATGGTCTCCATAGCCGCAGAATCCAGTCCAGGCTCACGCACTGCATCTGATTGTCAAATCTCTTCTGTTTCCTTCACTCTGGAGCAGTTCTTTCATGCCATCGAGACACTTGAGGATTATCAGTTAATTATTCTGTAGATTTATTTGTATTTGCCCCTACGTTTGTACTTATTTGATATTTGCTCACGGTTAGATTCAAGTTAGGCTCCTTTGGCAGAAATATCACAGAAACAATGCTGCTTTCTTATTACATCCAATCAAGTGACTAAGATTCCATTTTTATCATTACTGATGGTGTTTACTTAATGGAGATGGCATCTGCCAGGCTTCTTTGCTGTAAAATTACAACTTCCACCTTTGAGGTTAATAAATATGTAGAAGAGATGTACCTTGAGATTCCTCATCAAACTTCCAGTTTATTTATTTACTGATTTATATGAACTCAGTTTCTCAGGCTCAGTGTCTCATGCTAGGCCCCACCTTGTATGAACACCCTCTTCACCCCACCCTGGTTCTCCATGCAGTGCCGTCCTCTCTCTGTAGACATCTCCTTAAGCCCATTTGGCCTCCAGCACCCAACTGTGGGCTATCATGACCTGCCCCACCCCCCCCCCCCCCCCGCCCGCTCCACCTGGCACGGACATCGTCCTGTTCTGTCCCATCCTAGGAATGAACAGGTCAGAAAGAAAAGAGAAGGGAAGGAAGGAAGACAGAGGCAGAAGGGGCAGGTCATCTTTATCATTGCTGTGCTTAGTCGCTCAGTCTTGTCCGATTCTCTGTGACTCTTTGTGACATCATGGACGGTAGCCTGCCAGGCTCCTCTGTCCATGGGATTTTTTTCAGGCAAAACTACTGGAATGGGTTGCCATTTTCTCTTTCAGGGGATTTTCCTGACCCAGGGATCAAACCTGCAGTTGATTCGTTACCTTCTGAAGCTTCCAAGAAACCCATCGTTATCATTAACATCATTATACTTCGTTCTGTCTTTGTTATCAGTGAATTGTTTGCTGGCTTATCTTCTTCCTTGTATTCTTCTGCTTTGGACATTTCCCAAGGTTCCAGTTTAGAAGACAACAGAGGAATGACTCAGAGCTCCAACTACGTTATCTGCATCACTGCTTTCTGATTCCGAGACCCAGGCAGGGTTCTTATTCTCCTTATACATCTGTCTCTCTCTCTGAAAAAAATGAAAATAATAATGATACCTGGTTGTGGTCCTATCTTTCCAATTTTGGGCAGACATTTCCAAATGAATGGACTCACATCAGCTCAAATTCAAAATGTAAAAATGAGCTCATTTTCCCCTTACAAAACATATTCATCTTCCTGAAGCCCTTATTTCTGTGAATACACACATTCATGCTACGAGCATTTATTGAGGGCTTACTGTTAGCAAGCATGGTGGCTAAGAATCCAGATATAAAAAAGCAAGGTCTCTGCCCCCAAGATGCTTAGAGTGATTGTGTGGTAGTGGTAGTGTGGTGGAGTGGATGCTTAGTCAGGAAGATAGTGTGATGAGCACTCTGATGGAGTTAAATGGTGGCATCTTTTCTTCTCTAGGAAGAGTACCACATTCCAAGAGACTAAGGCTTTCTAGCAGGTGGACCACACAAAGGTAGCTGGATGGAGACGAGGGCCAAGGTCTTCTAGGCAGAGTGAGCAGCATGGCCAAAGAGCTGGAGATACAATGCAGCACAGCACGTTCTGAGACCACAGCCTTGAGAAACAGAGCCAGAGAGGTCGTGGGGAGGGATGAGGATGGAATGAAGGTGACAGGGTTCAGGGGCCACTGCTGAGGGCTTACTCATCGGATCTCCTAAACCCTTTGTCTCAGATGACCTTCTTTGCATGTGACTCACCCAAATCCTACCATTCTTTTAAAAAACTTTTATTTTATTTATTATTTATGTATTTGGATGCACTGGTCTCAGTTACATGTGATCTACGAAGGGGCATGCAGGATCTTCCAGGTGTGGCACGTGGGACCTAGTTCCCCGACGAGGGGTCAAACCCAGTCCCCTTGCATTGGAAGCGTGGAGTCTTAGCCACCGGACCACCCGGGGAGTCCTGTGAACCCTATCCATTATTGTTGGCTTTCTCCTTGAAACCTTTTCTTATCTGACCTTGAAGCAATTTCCCTCTTCTCCCAACTTTTCTGGCAATAACTATCCTATAGTGTATTTCATATGATGATGATAATAATGTCTTATACATGTAGAGTAGTTGCAGTCTTCAAAAACATTTTATCCTTATCATAAAGTTTGATCTGCATAATAGAACAAGTACCATTTCTTTTACAGCTTTGTTGACCCATTAAAGTGACCACTGCTTGTGCCTTGCTCCTCTAAGTAGGTTGAGAACCCCTTCAATTCAGCAGCTTTGCCTTTGTCTTATTTATATCTCTCACAATGCCTACCAGAAAGTCTCACAGAGAATTGGTGCTCAAGGCATGTGTTGACTTAAGATTGATGTGAATTTCACTGAAGTCATTAATACTGTAGTTCTGTGTGTTTTTAGCTAGCATGGCATATATTACCTTATATATCCTAGGGAATGACTTGTAAGTGGTATAACTAAGAAACGGCAGCACTCAAGTATAGTATGTCAAGGCTCTGTTCTAGGAACCATCTAGTGCCCTCAACTGAGAGGAAAAAACACTCGTTACTTTAAAAACCTTTGGGGACCCTTTGAAATCATCTTTAGTGATGTGGCTCCATATGGCCTGGCATCCTACACATTGCTTGCTGGCTGGCTTACTGGGTAGTTACTAGTAGCATGGATCAATAAAAGAATCAGGGGTTTAATTTCAAGTAATCTAATTAACAGATCTAAGATCCGATCTAAAATCTGAGATCTAAGTAATCTCAGTTGTGACTCAAAAAAGGAGAGATGATAATTGCCCTTATTTTTTCCTATAACTTCCTACCTCTGTAGCACTTCATCCCTACTCACCCTTAGGAGTACTTCCCCAGAGATTTTCAGCTGAGTCTTAAAACCCAGACTCTGAATATCTATTTTCACTACCTAGATACCTTCTATACTTCTAATCTGCAATGTGTTGAATTACTGAACTGCTTGAATTGGCTCCTTTTAGACCTGTGTTCTGGGTTATATGTGTGCCCCTATGAGCTCCCAGGGTGAGGCTGAGGAAGAGATGTGTGTGCTTTGTGTAGTGGAACACCGCAGTGAACTTGGAAAATTGAGTTCAGTCATTGATGTATTAGGCTTATTGAGAATTTTCCCTAAGAAAGGCCTCTGATGTAGCTGAGAGCACTAAACAATATAATGTTGAAAACAGGGAAAAAACGCATGAAAACTGCAGGGGAAAACATTTGAAATCTGTAAGAAAAATTAAAGGTGGTAATTTAAAAAAGCCAGTGGACAATTCAAATGCAGTAGAAATCTGGGCATCTGAGGTCTGCAGAAACAAAGGCAAACTTTGGAAGAAGTGTAATGCACTAGGAATATATAAATTTTGAAATCACTCAGATATAGGGTCAAGTCTCAGTTCTACTGCCTGACAGCTGGGTGACAGAGATACTTCTTTGAGTCATAGTTTCTGCCTTTGTAAGTTGTGGGTGATAGTGGTGTGCTGGTAAATATTTAACAACTGGTCGTACAAACAGACAAAATCTCAGTTTGCAGGTTTTGCCCATTTTCATAGAGTAAATTCTCCCACCACAACCAATTTCAAGCTGCCCATTTAATATCACTGAACATATTCTTGGGAAGAAGTGCATGGTAGCACACCATCATACTTCAAGAGCGTAGGTGATAGTAAAAGGTACTAAAATCATTAGAAAGGGATTTTTTTTAGTATTATCTATATTTTAAAATATAATTTTAAATTGTAAGTTTATATAATTTTAATAATGGCTATTTAATAACCAGTTTGCAAAATTCCAGGATATTTAACAATCAGCTCAAACAAGCTTTGTTCAGGCAAATGGTATGGTGCTTTCGGCTGTGAGTTCAGCGTCAATGAATTAGAAATATATTTTACGTACCACTGTCTTTAAACAAAACCATGTGTAAAACAAAGTTATGTATTGATCAGTTGATGCAAACACTGCGGCCAGAGGCTCTCAGGAAACCAGCCCCGTATTTTTCTCACGGGAGCGGTAATTAACACTGAGTTTATAGAACATCACCACCGAGAGTACCAAGAGTCAAGTGGATCTGCCTTTTTGGGGATGGTTTGATTAAGACAGTTCTGCACTTAGCACAATGCCTGCACACAGTAGGAAAGCCCTAGAAGGCCTCCTTTCTTCTGCATCTCGCCTCCCCTGCCTGGGTGGTCTGTGCTAAACCTTGCAGGCTAGCTCAGTCACACCCATCAGTTATGAAATCTACAAATAGCAAGTGTTGTTACTGTTAGATGCCCGCCTCCTTCAGGGAGGTGTTATGGAATTTGTGACCATCCATCAATTCACAGCCCATTAGATGCCTTTGAACAACGCAAAGAAAGGTGTTAACAGTAACAACACAAAAGAACTACACTCAGTCAGGAAGTTTGCCCTCCTCCCCAAGTTTCTCCCCTGGCTGATGAGTACCAATCCCTCATCCTTTTTCAAACTGCTTTCCTTAAAGGAAACTGGAAGCTTTTCCTGTACCAGAGCTCAGTAAAATCTTCTACCTTTCATTCTCTGTCCAAACTCAGTTTGTTGCCTGAGGGTTGAATCCTCAGTGATGCTCAGTCCTTTATTTCTTCCAATAGCCATGCGTCCATCACCCTGCCTTACCATGTAATGCCCACCACCACTGACCTGCTCCAAGTTGGAGCAGTTTTTCCAGTCATGGTTAGGATCGGCATTATTTAAAATAATGTTCCAGTCGTGGTTAGTATGGGCATCATTTAAAAAGCCATGTTCTTTTTTTCATGAGAAATGACAGCATATCAGACTATGCTACTTCTTGCTTAAGTCCTTGAAAGATTTCCTATTACTCTTACCTAAAACTTGCCCTCCTTACCCTGGCACACAGGGTAAGGATGATGCATTGCTCCCTAACTTTTGAATGTCAACACCTGCACTTTCCTCCTTGTTTATCTTGCTTCATCACATTGGCCTTCTCACTGCTCCTTGAACTTACAAGTCTGTTCCCACATCAGAACCTTTGTGTTTCAGGCTCCTGCTGCCTGGTCTATAGCCATCCAAGTTCCTCCTCCAGCCACTCCTGTCAGTCACGTGTGTGCATGTGTGCGTGCTCAGTCGTGCCCGACTCTGCAGCCCCATGGATTGTAGCCCACCAGGCTTCTCTGTCCATGATATTTTTCAGGCAAGGATACTGGAGTGGGCTGCCGTCTTCTTCCATGTAATCTTACCAACGCAGGGATCAAACCCACATCTCCCGCATCTCTTGCATTGCAGGCAGATTCTTCCCCACTGAGCCATTGGGGAAGCCCCCCTGACAGTCACATCTCAGCCCAAATCACCTGTCTGTAAGGCGTCCGTGACTGTGTAGTCTGAAGAGCCCTGGCAGAACCATGCGATCACTTCGTTCCTTCATGACTTTTATCCTTTGTTATTATGTGACATCAATGTGTTTTATGGGCTAAATTGTGTCCCCCCAAATTCATATTAAGTCCTAACCCCTAGCACCTCAGGAGGTGACTATTTTTGGAGATAAGGCCTTGAAAGAGGTGCTAAAGATACTTTTCACATTTATGCATTCTACGTACATTTCCCTAAAAGTCCCTAAAATAGGTTATGTGTATGAATCAATGTTTATTGCAGAAGACAGAGGATGTTCACTTTTTGCCAAATTACGATACCCTTGAAACTTTGTTTTTTCCCTTTTGTTGGAAAAAAGAGATTAGTATAATAAAAATTTCATCAATGGTTAAAAAAGAGGTGATTAAGGTAAAATAAGGCTCTTAGGGTAGGCCGTAATTCAGAATGACTGCTGTCCTAAAAAGAAGACGTTAGGACACAGACAGATACAAAGAGAAAAGACGGTGTGAAGACACCGTAAGAAGGCAAGCCAAGGAGAGGGAACTCTGAGAATAATCAACCCTGCTGACACTTTGATTTCAGACTTCTGTCTCCAGAGCCAGGGGAAGTGGGGGAAGTGATAAATTTCTGTTAAGTCACCCTGTCTGTGATATTTTGTTATGGCAGCCCTGACAAACTAATATTCATCATTTTTTTTGTTGTTTTTGTTTTTCCCTTTCCTCACTAAATTATAAATTTCATGAAAGCAGGAATTATATGTGTCTTATTCACACTTCTAGTCTTAATGTCTACAATTCCTAGCACCAAATGGGCTTTCTATAAATATTTCTAAATGATTGATGATTGAATGATGCATCCAGGAACGTGAGCCTTGGCTGTTCAAGTTATCTCTAGCTATGCCAACTATTGTTGTTGTTCAGTTGCTAAGTCATGTCTAACTCTTTGCGACCCCATGGGTTGTAGCACGCCAGGCATCCCTGTCCTTCACTATCTCCTGAAGTTTGCTCAAACTCATGTCCATTGAATCAATGGTGCCACTCAATCATCTCATCCTCTGTCACCCCCTTCTTCTCCTACCTGCAATCTTTCCCAGCATCAGGGTCTTTTCTAACGAGTCAGCTCTTCGCATCAGGTGGCCAAAGTAGTGAAGCTTCAGCTTCAGCATCAGTCCTTCCAATGAGTATTCAGGGTTGATTTCCTTGACAATTGACTGGCTTGATCTCCTTGCTGTCAAGGGACTCTCAAGCGTCTTCTCCAGCACCACAGTTCGAAAGCATCAGTTCTTCGGTCTCCACCTTCTTTATGGTCTAACTCTCACAGCCATACATGACTACTGGAAAAACCATAGCTTTGACTAGTTTTATTATTCATTACTTTAAAAACAAGCAAAACTCTTGCCTAAAGAATTGCTTCAATACTTGTTATGAGTCCCAGAGCTTAGACCTTCTTAACCCATTTTTTCCCCCACAAATCTAGTTGATTAATTCTCCCAGCTCTTCAACACCCTCTCTGCTGAGTTCTGTTTGTTTCTAGATATTTCTCTAACCTGCATCTTTCTCCACTTATGTTCTGGGTGCCTGGATCTGTGAAGCTGGTAATGCAGGTAGCTTCCCTTATCTGAGTCCTGCCACAAACCCTTGAACATTTCTGTCCCTGGCACCAGTGAGAGGATGTAGCCCCCCTACCCCACGCCTCTGCTACAGGGAAAGACTTGGAGACAAATTGAGAAAATGCTCATCTTGCTTCCTAAGTAATGCAATGTTTATTGCTGACAGCTCCCATCTCACCAGTGGGTTCTTGTTTCTCCATCATCTTTTGTGCCCTGTTAATTGCCAGGCCCTAGACAAGTCTCCAGAAACACCACCAGAACCCAGCTTTATGCTGGTTATTCTATTAGCTCTTCATTTCCAGCCCCTACCAGATCTCACCATAAACTGGAAAATTCTGAAAGAGATGGGAATACCAGACCACCTGATCTGCCTCTTGAGAAATTTGTATGCAGGTCAGGAAGCAACAATTAGAACTGGACATGGAACAACAGACTGGTTCCAAATAGGAAAAGGAGTACGTCAAGGCTGTATATTGTCACCCTGCTTATTTATCTTATATGCAGAGTACATCATGAGAAACGTGGAAGAAGGGCTGGAAGAAGCACAAGCTGGAATCAAGATTGCCGGGAGAAATATCAATTACCTCAGATGTGCAGATGACACCACCCTTATGGCAGAAAGTGAAGAGGAACCAAAAAGCCTCTTGATGAAAGTGAAAGAGGAGAGTGAAAAAGTTGGCTTAAAGCTCAACATTCAGAAAACGAAGATCATGGCCTCTGGTCCCATCACTTCATGGGAAATAGATGGGGAAACAGTGGAAACAGTGTCAGACTTTATTTTTTGGGGCTCTAAAATCACTGCAGATGGTGATTGCAGCCATGAAATTAAAAGACGCTTACTCCTTGGAAGAAAAGTTATGACCAATCTAGATAGCATATTCAAAAGCAGAGATATTACTTTGCCAAGAAATGTTCGTCTAGTCAAGGCTATGGTTTTTCCTATGGTCATGTATGGATGTGAGAGTTGGACTGTGAAGGCTGAGCGCCAAAGAATTGATGCTTTTGAACTGTGGTGTTGGAGAAGACTCTTGAGAGTCCCTTGGACTGCAAGGAGATCCAACCAGTCCATTCTGAAGGAGATCAGCCCTGGGATTTCTTTGGAAGGAATGATGCTAAAGCTGAAACTCCAGTACTTTGGCCACCTCATGCAAAGAGTTAACTCATTGGAAAAGACTCTGATGCTGGGAGGGATTGGGGGCAGGAGGAGAAGGGGACGACAGAGGATGAGATGGCTGGATGGCATCACTGACTGGATGGACATGAGTCTGGGTGAACTGCAGGGGTTGGTGATGGACAGGGAGGCCTGGCGTGCTGTGATTCATGGGGTCGCAAAGAGTCGGACACGACTGAGCGACTGAACTGAACCAGATCTCTGCTCCACATGTGGGAGACTGACCCCTCCTGTTCACATCTCCCTGGGCCCCCATTGGGAGCTTTCCAGCTGAGTTCAGCCAATGGCGGTGTGAGGGTGGGCATAGAGATATCAGAGGATGTTGTCTCCCCATTCAAGTTTCCAGTCCCCACAGGGCAGCTTCTCCACGCCACCTCCTTTTAATGGCCTCTGGTTACAGCTGAGGGTGATAACTGCTTCCCATGCTTGCTGGACTCTGGGCGCTTTACCATCCCATGTTTGATCTTATAGTCCTACCCAGGCCTATGAAAATAGTCCTTTCATTGAAGTTTCTTCCACTCAACCATCTAACAGTGACTTCTGTTTCCTGCCTGGACTCTGAAAGACACTTTACATAATTTTCAAACTGCAGTGTTTAGGAATGATAGAACTTTTCTTTCCTCAGGTTACAGTGGCTGTGGGGATGTGGTCCTCAGGCTCCATTCACTGAGGTGACTGGTTCTGAGGGACCACCCTGCATGCTGGTGCATGACCCTGCTGTTGGGCTGCCCTGCCACCTTTCACCATCGTTGGCACTGCTGCCACTGCTCCAGGTGAAGCAGGCATGGGGCTGATGGAAACAGAAAGCGCATGTGCCCGGATGGATGTTTCCCAGCAGTAAGGAAGGGGGCCCAGAGAATCCGAGTTGCATCATGACTATTTGGGAGAGATGTTTGGAGAGTTATAGCGTAGACGCTATGCTATGTTAACAGACCTGGAAGAGCTCCTGGCTTCCCCAAATGGTGCATCGCTAATAGTCTTTTTGTGCCTCAGAAAAATTTTGGTGGTTTAATTTATTATAGTAACTCATACTTGGAGTCAGAATGTTGTTGGGGGTGGTTATGATATGTGTAAGATTTTTAATAGGGTGTTTGCTTAATTTTTTATAATCCTGGTGGTGGTGGGGGTGTCTGGTTGAATGTCAGTGCTATTTTTACAGCTCTTGAGATACGAGATGACATAAGCTTAGAGCAGAAGAGCCGCTGGGGGAGACAGAGTTACACGGGAAAGACAAAGAGTGAGAGAAGATCTAACAAAGTGGGGCACAGACCCTGAGAAGATGTTGTCAGTCAAGCTCCTATGAGCGCACATTCTCTGAGGGGCAACTTTGTGTGTGTTGGGCTTTGTGTTGTTTATCCTAACTGCCTTTTTTATAGCTTGGAAAAAATCAGTACAGTTTGATATATTTGAACTGATAACTTTGTAAATTCTAGTTTTTCAGAATGAAGTACTACATAAAATTTAACTTGAAGCTTTATATCTTAATTGTCAAAATGATATTATAACATAGATATGTTATATGTGTATATATAATATATAATTATATATATAGACCTTATATAATTAGACCTTTCTTAAGTGGAGCACAGGGTGTTGGATGGTGAACCAACAACAGAGTCCAACAGACCACAAGAGAACTTGAAGTAGAGAGGTTTATTATTCACAGGTCCTGGGGGGAGTACATGGGACACCAGGAGGGGCCACACAGGAAGGTCAGGCAGCGTACAGACAGAGAGAAAGAGACAGGATCTGGGGCACATGCCTTTATTAGGGTCCATGGGTGCAGAGCCTTGGAGTCCCTGGGCTATGGCCAGATCGGTCAATTCAAGCCAAAAGAAAGAGGTTATGGTAAGCCCCCTTCCCTGGGGAGGGTGGGTCTTATCTAAGGGATGCATAAGGCATACAAAAGCACTGGGAGGCAGGAGACAGTTGATCACAAGGGCTGTTGGGGACATCACATCAGGGAGTTACATTTGCTTGTGACTCTGGGCTGCTATTCAGGACATGCACCTGTATGAGGGGCTAGTGTCAAGCTATGGTCCCTGCAGGCTGTTTGCCAAACAAAATGGATGCTGAGATAACAACACCATCAAGTAGCTTAGCTAAATTCTTGACAAAATAACCTGTAACAATATATATGTATATATATAACGTATAAATACTACATTCCTTTTTCATAATCATAGCGACTCTGGGATTTGAGGAGGCTTACAAGAAAACTGTAGGATGATGTGAACACTGAAATGAATCTTGTCCAGGAAGATGTGGCACATTACCAATACAAGTTCAGTAGTGCTTACAGAAAAGGGCATTTACACTGTACTCTTAAGACTTATCTTTATTATGAAAGTGTTTTCAAAGTAAAATGATCCTCATAATAATGACTGCTTCCAGAGATCAAGAATGAATAATTATATTTTCATATATAATTATATGAAATCAATCATATAAAATCAGCAAAATACAGTAACAATACATAACATAATTCTAATTGGCTAACAGTACATCATTCCATTTCTGACAGAGATGCTCAAGCACTGACTTAACAAGTAAGGTTTTGTCACCTATCCTGTTTCTCACTGCAAGTTGAAAAAAATCAAATCCCCAAACTAACCACCTCCCTTTTGCATGACACCAAATGGCTATGGAGGTAACTGATCATGTGGGCAAAAAGGAGATGAAAATCATGAGCTTAGAGGCTTTATGAAACTTTGGGAAATCAAACTTGGAGGCTATTTTCCATATTTAAATTAATGAAGCTCTAAGCTAAAAGTTCTAGAATCACCATATAACTGTTCCTATCACAGAGTGAATTTCTATTTGGCAACTAATCTTTAAAAACCTCTATTTTTTTAAGGGCAGATTTACAATCACAGTTTAAAAAAACTGTTGCAGATCCAAAAGAAAAAAAAATTGTCTCTATAAAACCTAATTTTCACTTAAAATAGAAATCACACCAACAGCTGTTGTTCCCTGGTTTCCAGGCCATGCAACACATACCAAAATAAGAAGCCAAGCTCTCATTGACTTGTGTTGAGGAAAACAGGCTCATATGGACACAATATTTTTTTTTTTTTAATTGAATCAGAGAAGGAAGTGTGATACACAACTGATCCAATGGTTATTGGGAAATTGATAGCAGATAAGTGACAATATTTTAGATTCATTTTATTACGATTTAAAAGACTTAAAAGAAAGTGAGTGGAAGATAAACAAGCTAGATCTTAGGCTAACAGTCCCTTCCCATTCCTTCCTGGGCACTCCTGAGAATGTCTAGTCTTGTGGAGACATCATATCATGTGTCATCTGCTTGCAGAGACTTGTATGTCTTTGATTGGATGGGGATCTTAGCTTATGGACATTTGGTAATGTGTTCCATTCAAAGGCTTCAGGTTGAACTCACATTGGAAAGACTAAGGTACTCTTTTGGGTGATTACAGATCTTATTAATAGCTACTTATAATGTTTTATGTTCTTTAATACAATTTTCTCCATAAAAGACAGCATCAGGTATGCTTCCAGTGAGCATATGTTAGGCATTTCGACAGCACAGTGTGGACAAGTGGACATCGACTTGTCCACTACCTCCTTAGCATCTACTGAACGCCCCCTAGGGGACGGGAGGGGACCATGCATGCAAATGCAAACCACAGGGCCTGTTTCCAGCCTATTAAAAATGAAGAATTAAACTGTGGCCACAGTGAACCAGTGTTAATTACTATCTGGTAATTTGAAAATGGTACAATTTCATTTTACCGAGAGAAATTTAAACCTACTATGGGGACAACAACAATGTCACTTAAAAAAATATCTTGCATTTTGCATGAACTGTTTGTGATTGACAGTACTCCTTTCATGGACAGGACACTGGCGCAGACTTTGATCTGATTTGATTTTTTCTTATTTGAACACTAGAAACATTTCAGGGCTACTAATATTTATCTACAAAGCAGGAATCAGCTAAAGACAAATAGGGGGAAAAAGTAAGCTAATTATAATCTTAAGACCTCAAATAGCATGTGAAATGTAAACATTTAATCTCTTACTTCTAAAGAATTTCTTGAAACCTCTTTGGACACAATGACATCATAGGACATACTAATAAAGAGAATTATTTAATACCTTTGTAACTATTCTATATAATTTTCATATTTCAAATTAAGAAAAAATACTCAAATATCCAGGCAACTTTGGCATTAACATCTCCAAGTAGGGGACAAAAGTAACTACCAATGCAAAAATCATGAACAGCTTGGGAACAATCATGGTTGTCCCTAAAGTTCTCTTGGAAGAGCTCTTTTTTAAAGACTCAGGTGTGCTGAAATGAAACATGATGTCTTACTTCAGCCCAAATAACAATGAGGTTGAAATATACAGAGTGGAAAATTCAGACCCTTTCTACCCAAGTTGCAAGTGTGCAGTTTGCTCAAATTCAAACTCTCAAATACTCAGAATGAAAAGTTTGGCAACAGAACAGGACATTTTCAGGTTTACCTGTCATTTTGGCTGCAGGTGACCAAATTTTATCCCACTAAAGAGTTATTTCTCTCACCCAGTTGCTTGTTTACTTTGGAGAGCCTCTACACTGGAGAGCCTCTGTCCAGCAGCTGAGCTGGATCTGAATGTTAATAAAATCCTTGGGTGAAGCAGAAATCTTGTGCATTTTCCTCAACACTTAGTTTAATAATCCAAAATACGGATAGCTGCTCCCCTACTGTTAACATTTGTAACACTTAATCTGGAAGTGGGGACTACTTAGATGCTGACCTTAGGGCCTTCATGATCTGAACTCTGAGGCAAAGAGGCTGAAAGGAGTCTTCCCCTCTCAGCTGTGGAGGTGGCGTGAACAGGCAGTAAAAAGGGAGGTGGAAAGCTTCTATTGCACATGGCGGATGGTTTTCATGAAAAGAATATGGATAAGGATGAGTCAGTGATATTTTGGTTTTATCACGTTTTTCTGAGAAACCTACATGTACATACACAGATCACACATTTTTATATCATTTATTGACCCAAGGCCAAATTCTAGTCGAATTTCTACATTTATCTCCCTCTAATTGGTCTAGAAACGCTATAGAATTGGAGAAAATATTACTTTTTCTAGATTCCTTCCTATATACCCCTTTGTACCTTGGGAAGATTTGAATATGACCAGGACAGGCTAAGTCAATTAATGGGAAACAACATTCCTACTAACCTATAGCTGACATTGCAATACACACTTCCAAAGCTATGGCCTGGCACAGGTAGAAGATATGAGATCTCACATATTTTCTCTCTCAGGCTTATCAGGCCACCATGGGAGAGCAGTAGACAAGAGATACATTATTCTTTATCTCAAAAGACCTATAAACACTATTTTGATGAATCAAAAAGGACTCTTTGCCTTAAAATGTAAAATGAAACACAAATGTATTGATACATAGAAGACTGCTTTGTTACTGTCAGTGGTCAGGGAGGCTCTGAGAATTCCCAGTTCTCCTTCTAAGTGATTTTTGGGAAGAACAAAAGTCAGATGTTCAGATGTCTTTGCTAAGGACAGGCAATTTTCTTCATGTCATGCAAGTCTTCTAAACCTTTAATTTACAAGCAGATCTTTTGAAGTTATTCTTCTACGCTAAAGAGTGTCAAATGACCCAAATAGAAGCACACTGTGGCTTTCTGGTTTATTTCACCCATCAGAGGACTTGCTCTAGATACTAAAGCAAGGCACGAGGCTTTCTTCTGTTCCGTATCTTAGTTGAGAAGACATTTTCACCTTATCAAAACTTTTCAGCTATAACATGCTTGCTGGTTTACTTTTTATATATCTGCATTTTAGCAGATGTTCAGATGACAAGTACTTTTCATATTTAATGATTGGTCTTACAACTTGACCATCCATAAATTACTCTCCTAGACATACCCCTGTTCTGTGAAATAAAATAATAAGGTTTTCCAAGAAGAGTTAATCATACCATTTCGTCAACAAAAAAGCAGACATATTTCTAAGGCCCTTCAATCATTACTATGGACCATACCAAAGACACATTATTTTATAAATAGGTGGGAAGAGATTTAACATTACGGGGTGAGGTTTTGTTTGGGAGCATTCTTTTAACTATTAACAATCATGGTGCACATTGTGGGCACAAAGTTTTACTTCAATTAAAAAAAAAAAAAATTGACCTGAATGTGAGTGGCTTTGGGCAGGACATGCGCTTTTTAGTACTTTGCTGTCCTTTTCACTAGTCCTGACCTGCACATTGATATCACTTTGTGGTTTTGGACTCTTTGTTTCAGGAGATAGTCTTCCTGATTTATGAAATAAGTATAATAACTTTTTATTCCCTTTTACTAAAAGCTGGAAGAAAAGAGATAAAATCTTTGGTTTATGTGTATGGTTTTCTTATCTATACATAAATAACACTGCCCTGTAGGAGACTACAGAAACTTATTTTTTCAGTAGTCCTTCTCATTTACTGAGTAGAATTTTTGTTGCTTTTTTTCTGGAAATAGCTCCATTTGAACAAAAATTCCTGGAAAATGAACAAGTCCTTCAAAGAAGCAGACAAAAGGACCTACAGTCTAATACTGCTCAGTTTCTAGTAACAGGAAATTCTGTTATGTTAGGGTTATGTTTAAGGAGAAAAGACAAAGGGTAAAATGGTCTTATTCTCACTGGCTTTATTTTGCCCAGAAAAAAAACAAAACAAAACAAGATCAAATACTAGAGAGGGTGCTTTCTTGAAAGCTGGTTGCAGTAATGTGCTTTGCACTAGAGGTGACTTTTGGCAACTCTTGGAAGTCCCCTTTCTCTGTCCTCAAATATACTTAGCTTCTTTTTTTCATACCATAGCGGAAGACTGCACTAATTAAAGGGGTTGTGGTAAAACCTGGTTGAAATCTGCTACTCTCTTTGTATTACTCTCAGATCATGGGACAAATTCCCAGTTGGAAGACTGATTTCTTTGTTTGTAACCATGAACTTAAGTTTTCCTTCAGAGCTGGAGCACTGACCCCATAATGGAGAATAAAGAAAAAAAAAGTCTCTGTAACCTAAAAAGTTAATCCCAACTAGCTACCATTCTCACTGAAGAAACTTTGGCTGTGTGTGCAAGAGAGGAAGTCTATTCCAAAGTAATTTAATACATACAAAACAATTTTAAGTCCTCCAATAACCACACTCTATTTGGAACAGCTAATTGACCATGAAGGGTTTCCCTCGTAGCTTAGTTGGTAAAGACTCTACCTGCAGTGCAGGAGACCTGGGTTTGATTGCAACCCACTCCAGTGTTCTTGCCTGGAGAATCCCATGGACAGAAGAGTCTGGCAGGCTACAGTCCATGGGGTCGCAAGAGTCGGGCACAACTTCACAACTAAACCACCACCACCACCACCAATTGACCATGAAAAATGATAATTACAAAACTGAACTCATCCTGTTTCAACTTTACACTGGGAGAAAGGTCACTTGAGACTGAATAGGCCATTTCAGAACGGGCATTGTGACACAAAGAGAGCAAACCTATTTGGAGTTGCACGAGAATCTTGCACTGGGTTTTGCTTGCTCTAAGTGACCAATTAAGCTGATGCTCCTAGTGGACTAGGTCACAGCAAGAAAGGGGTAGAAGCAAACGGAGCATCTCCCTCACTGTCATGAACCCAGAGAGTAAAAAGAGGAAACCCTCTTTTGTCCACAGATTTACAAACAAATACAAAAAGAAAATAAATAATATTCTAAGACAGTACAAATGCAAATACCGTTCCCTTGTGTCAATTACATAAAGCATGCCTACATATATAGAAGGGTACTTCTTCTTCATTCACAGACAGGACATATGGCAGTGCACTATTCAAAATGCTTTGATAATCCTAATTTTTGTTTCTGGTGCTGAGAGATTATGAAAGGAACTGCATTTGCAATTTATTAAATACTTCCAGGAACAAACAGTTCACTTTGTTTGGGACTTGTGGTTTTGAGGAATTAATCATCCATGGCACAAGCGCCAGTGAGGAGATACCCGTTGGTACCACTGGTCCCATTGGTGGTGGTCGCAGTATGGGGGTTCTTTCCTGGAGGTTCTGAGTCCTCCTCATCTGAGCTAGACTCAATATCACTTCGATCATCCTTGGACACCTGTGGAACACAAGAAGGTGAGTGCAACCGGCTCTGAAGAAATCATAAAGGTATAGCATGCTCAGAAGTACATGCAGTCATACATAAAGGAAAACATCTAAGTATTAAAAAAATCAAACAGGATAGGAGCATTGCCAGAGTAATAAGTTCTTCTTCATTGGAAATAGAGCAAAGTCAGTGATCAAGGAATGTAGGTGGACTTAGGCATCACAGGGGGTTAGCCTTGCTGACTTCCTTAAGTTACCTTTAGATATTCAGAACGTACTAGACCATGAACCCCACTCTTACTGCAAAGTAGCATACCATACTACTAGAATGGCACTATAGGAATTTGGTACAAATGGAACTATTTATTCTTTGATGATCACATTCTCTTTGAGAATCCTTTAGAGTCAGCTCTCAATTAATTACACTAATGGAGATATTTACTAGCTCTGATCATTAAAACATCATTCTTATTTGGCTTTTAAATGTATTCTTGTATGATTTAATTTGTCTTTCTGTCTGCTAGAATTAAGTAGAAATTTTGTTTTATATACAACATAACAACTAATGGCAGCAGGAGGCATTTGGGGTACTTGCTGGGTAAGGAATAGTTTAAAATATTTCCCAAGAAAAATCTAGTGACTGGATCATCATGAATTGACTCCCATCATTCCAGAGTTCTTCCATCCTTCATTCAGACTCATCAAGTCATGAGGATGACTTGGCATCAGGATATAAGTCTATACATTTCCATAAATAATGAAAAAAAATCATATGGTCTCATAAGGAGGTAACGTAGGAAGAAATTAAGGAAATACACTACTGCTTTTAAATTAAAATAGTTCGTACCTCCTACTTTATGCCTACAAACATAGTGAACATTTATCCCAACAGGCCTTAACATCCCTGGGTAACTGAGTGGCATGAACTTCTTTTCTAAGGGGGGTGGCAATAGGGACCTGGTGGCTTGTTTGGCTTCACAGAATGTTTCCCAATCTAGTCCCTTTTGATTCTCTAAGAGGTGGATTGAAAAGCTGGCAGAGTCTCCTGGGAAGCATTTCAGAATGAACTGAGGGATTTCCCACATCTCATTCTCTCTGTGTCACTGCTACCCTCCAACTGGAGAACCCTGGACTCCACTGCTCTCCCAACCTGAGAAGCCCCCATTCCTGCAGGACAATATCACCTCTATCAGGTGGGGTGGGGATGGGAGAAGGTGAGAACTGAGGACTGCTGCTCCAGCCTAAGCAGAGATGATTGAGTAAATATGTAAAAATGGATCTCACTCTAATGGCCCTTGAGATGAGACTTAGCTCACAAGGACCATCTCCAAGAAGATTTAGATACTGAAACACCAAAAGGACTAGATTATAAGGATACTTTAACTTAAAAATAAAAGATGGCTCACAAAGACAGCATTGGAATAAAAGCTCCACTACATTTAGCAATCCATTAGTCGTGAATTAAGCTGCGAATGGGAAAGAAAACTCCAAAGAGTGATTAATTTACATTTGCATGCTTAGTAAGATTATTTTTAATTGCATTTGGAAAAAAAAACTATACTTAAGTTACCTTCAAAGAAAGGAACAATTTAGAGTATCTTAAAATAACCCACAGGAATATAAAGCCTATGACCCATGGCTATGATGAATTTTACTGTCTTAGGTAAGCAGCAATGCCAGTTAAGATATTTTGAAACCTGAGATCTGGAAAATTGACTGCCTCCTTGAAAAGTTGAAGGAGTAAGCTGGAGAGAAGACAATATACCTGGTAGAAATAGCAGTGCAGTAAGGACACAAATTATCTAATCTATGGCCCCCTTGCATTTTCAGTCACCGTTACCATAATGACAGTATTGTGCAATTTGTATGCAAATGAGGACAGGAGAGATTTTGTTGTTGTTGTTGTTTTTGTTTGTTAGTAGAAATACACGCTCATTTTAGAGTAGGAGGTCATAGAGAAAAAGGTAAACTTTTGCTTCTAAACAACTCATTGCTCTAATTATTTTGGATTTGCATAGGAGACGATGCCAAGTATAGGCTTCATACTACGTGACTCGATGCCCCGAGCCCTCGTGACAGGTGCTTATGGAGGACAAAGTGGTCAGGTGCTGTCCTGCAGCCCAGGGCAGTCTTGGCAAAGAGCTGCTGCTCAGACCTCCCTGCTTGGACCATGCTGATCCTCTCCTCAACTTAGTTCTGCTTCTGCTACTTCACTTTGGTCTATTTCTCTTTTTCAACCAATGTTGAACACCAGTGAAAGAAATCCACTTCTTTCTCTATTGGATCATGCAAAATTTAGCAGAATGCAGGCTCACACAAAAGGGCACTAACTGAGCATCCCTAGCATCCCTCACAGCTGGTGGGAGCCACACCTTGGTTAGAGCCTCTAGGCAGTGTCAACAGATTAGATAGAACAATATGCACCAGAGAACAAAAGCACCAGAGTGTTGCTCCAAAAGGCTAACGTGGAAGCCAGGATGGCGAGAGAGAGAGGGGTGAGAAACTTACATGTAAGGGGTTCCACTTCCCAGACTTCCAGGTGGGCAGAAGGAAGAGAACAAACAATGAAAGTAAGAAAATGTTGCAGAGAATGTTCCAGAAAAGTCACTGCTCTACACAGAGGGGTTGAGGCCCAGGATGCTTTATCATGAGCCCCATTTTTAACCAAAGAGATTTAACTAAATATTTACTGGCAAGTTATAAATGGTCAGAATGCATCAAGTAACACTTCTTATAAAAGAGTTATTAAATTTCTGTTTAATAGAAGTATAATCAGAGAAGGACCAAAGGAGATAGAGAAAAGGAGAGCAGGAACACAGTAAATAATATATCTCCATGAATCTAAAGTTATGAACACAGATCATTCAGCAAAGCAATGCAGATCACTCAGCAAAGCAATACTACATGTAAAAAAATCACTAAGAGAAAATGAAAATTTGTATTATGTTTCCAAGAGGTTATGCTAAACTTTGAAGGAGAAAAAGCAGTTTTGATGAAATTCTAAATAATAAATAATGTTCTTGGTGATTCAGAAGAACCCCAAACCATAATTTTCTGTGACATATTAGAAAGGGTGAGTGTTATCTTACCTTGCCTTTTGAAATAGCTTTGCAAGCTATTTTTACGATCAAGTAAGACCAGAAGCAGTTCAAGCCTTGTATTACCAACAGCAGTAGGTTAAAAACCCACCAGGAAGGGTAAGGTCCAACAATCTCCCAACTTTCAAATAATGTGGTATTTAACACCCTAAGGAAAAGGAGAAAGTAATCATTGAACACAACTTTTCACTGCCTTCAAAGGAACTCTAGTTACTGCAAAGAAGCATAAAGCCAGTGATACCCACTGGCTGCTCCCTTGCAAGGATGGTCTGAAAGCTAAGTGCTTCACCTAAGAGTCATCACCTGGATGATCCCACCATTGGCATCACATCCCTTGGGATTCTAGCTTGAATAGTGTACTTAGGTTCCCCTTCACTTTGGTTTTCATTTCTTCCATTAATTTTCATCACAGTTTTTGATTGATTCCATTTCTCATTACCTGTTAAAAGGCCTGTACTGTCCTTGTTGTTTTGGGTCTTTAAGTAAGTGTGAGGAACATCATTTAGTAACATTACATTGCAAGAGAAAAAGAGCAATTAATTTCAGAAACACCAGTGAAATTTAAACTATATGCCTAGCATAGTGAGAGTTGGCATATACATAAGACCTAACCCCTGTCCTCAAGTGGTTTATAGCCTCAAAGGAGAGCCCTAATTTTGGGCTGGGTCCATATTTTGTAAGCCTTTTCCTGGTAAAGAACTGGCAACTGAAAGGTATTATATGGAAGTGATGTTTTGAGATGAATGTTGGAAGGATTTTTTTTTTTTAATTATTAGAATATACCGAGTATACTTAGTTTTAAGAGTATATACTTAAGGCAGGCAGAAGTATTTGAAGTAAGTGCTTCTCTCTGTTATCCACCATCAGGACAAGGATGCAGCAGCCACGTGGGGCAGATAAAGGATACAGGATGGCTGGTCTCAGTGCGTCACACTCATCCTAAGCCGCCGGAAGGTGATTTTTGCCTTCCGGATTCGTAGTGCTGCCACAGAGAAGCTCAGCAGTCACAAGATTTTGGAATTATTCCACTTCCTTGCCTTCCTCCTTAGCTGAGTGCTGTGCTGGTTTGGAGATCTCAGTGGGTTAACAAAACTCATCTAAGTGTATTTCCACCAACTGTCACTGCAGTGCTTTGCCAGGACCCTACAGGACAGGTTAGGTGGACAGCACTTGTTCACTAAGGGAGAAGGATGGAAAACTCTTGAATGCAAGACCACTCATGCAAGAACAGAAGGCACATATACAGAACATTTTACTATAAGAGTATGATGAGTGCTTTGAAAAAAGTTAAGTACTTAGTAAATTCATAAAAGGAAAAACTAATTGAGTTAAGAGACAAAGAAAAAAAGGAGAATGAATACTAGAAAAACAGGTCTATGTCCAGTGCAGGTAACCTGCATTCACAGACCAGAATGAGACAGAGTGTGACTCTCATCCTGCCACGCTAGTTACCTCTCAAGAACAACGCTCAACACACGTGAATGTTAAAATCCTAAAATTGAGAGTATGGAATTTAATTTGACAATTCACTAGGAGTAGATTGCTCTATGACATAATAGTAGTATTCATTCTGGTGGAAGAGAACCAACATTAGGAAATCTATTAATAAAATTATCACACATCCATAGGCCAAATCGGTACAAACCTAATTATTTCAACTGCACTAAAAGACATTTGGCAATGTTCAATTCCCCATTGCTGATGTTTAAAAACTGGAACTCAAAGTACTTAATATGATTTTTATTCAATTCAGCTCAGCAGTGGTCATAATACCAGAGTTATTGACTTTATAATCAGGAACAGTCAGCATCACCATTATTATTTAACCCTGTTCTGGAGGTTCCAGCTATAAAGTGTGGTAGAAATAATAGGCATTAAATTTCTATAACTATAACAGCAAACAATGAAACTTTCCAATAACGGAGTGGTTAAAAATTATAAAGAAATTCTAGAAATTATTAAGTCACTCAAAGTGGTAAATATGTTTCAAGACTTTCTTTTGATAGATAAAAATCATAATATGCCAACTCCATAAGATAAATATATATTTGCGTATACACACAGAGAAAATGAAGAGAATTATAATTCATTGGAAGATATTAATCAAAGCCATGTTGGACTTTCTTTGGTGGACTGGGGAATTTTGCATTTTCTTTAAAAATTTATTTATTTATTTATTTAGTTTTGGCTGTGCTGGGCCTTTCTTTGTTGCTGCTCGGGTTTTTCTCTAGTGACGCAAGCGAGGGCTACTCCCTAGTTGCAGCGTGAGGGCTCCTCTTGCTGCAGAGCCTGGGCGTGATTGAGTGCCAGCTTCAGTAGTTGCTGCACGTGGGCTCAGGAATCGCAGTTCCTGAGCTCTAGAGCACAGGCTCAGTAATTGTGGCGCACGGGCTTAGTAGCTCTTCGGCCTGTGGGATCTTCCTGGATCAGAGATTGAACCCATGTCTCCTACATTGGCAGGTGGATTCCTTACCACTGAGCCACCAGGAAACCCTGTATTTTCTTCTTTACATTTTTCACTTTTCCAAATCCATCATAAATAATTAGGGGAAAAAACACAAGTTTTTTGTAAAAAGGAATAAGTTAGGATAATGCCTGAATTCCCAAGAGGCAGCCATCTCTTTATACACCAGGTTACGGGCCCCGGGACAACTGGTCTAAACAGAGTTCAACTCCTGGACAGTGAGACAGAACTCCTACATCTCATTTTTTTCTATCTCCAGCACCTTGCAAAACACTGGGAAGTAATTTGCTCACTGGACCTGCTGGCTGATAGGCCGTGTGTTAGTTCAGTAATCAAATAAATAGATATGCACAAGACAGCTCTGGAATAATCACAATAGTTTTATTTCAGAACCAGCTCTGCTTCTTGACATATTAAACATGTTGACCTTCAGAGGGAATTTAGTTTCATTTGAACAAAAAGAGGTCTTGTAGAAATGGCAACAATGACTGTGTGATGCTATGCATTATAAATTAGCCTTTGCTGAATTATGGGTTTGAGAGCCTTTCTCATCATTACAGTTTGTTTGGCTTATTATGAATAGGGTGTCATGCAGTCGCTGGTGACATGATATCCACATTAATTTTGGAAATGCTGCATCAGAATTCATAGGCTTTGCCATGACAGTCAGTGGCATCTCTGAGATTCTGCTCAGAAGTAATGGATTTCTTTGAAAATTGACTTGGCTGCCTGCAGAGATACTTGGGAAAATACAATCAGTGCACCAAATGGATATATCTCTCAGTGAGAAGCTGGGGAAGAAAAACAATATATGAGGAATTGGGACTAGATATTATGCCACCTGGATTCTGAAAAACAGTAAACCCAGGAAACAGAGCCTCTGTTTAGCCACGGAATGTTTCTCATGAGAAAACTGTCCCTTTTGGGGCAAACTATTAAAATGGTGATTATAGGATTTTGCCCTTTCCTGGAGGTTAGGGTTAGGAGTGTCTATTTAATGATGTCATTATTTAATGATGTCATTACAAATCTACGGTGACAGGGTTCTGAAGAGCGGTTATATCTGAGGGAGGGCTGATGGAGGGAAAGGAGGGAGGTGGCTGGGATGCTGGAAACATTCTTGATCTTGATGCAGGTGGTAATTATGAAGATTATTTACAGGCAAATTTTTACAAATGTAAAAATGTATCAAGTTATATATTGAAGATCTATGTAGTACATTGTGAACATTATATCTCCATCAACTAAAACAGAAAAAAGTACTCTGTGGGCCAAACACTGCCAATTTGCAACCTCTGGGTTGCATAGTTACTATAATATCAGTATCTCTACCCGCCCCACCCCGACACCCTGCGCCACCACCTAATATAAATTCAAGGTATGGCTTCTGAGAAAACAGATTTTTTTCCTTCCCCCCAAATAGCCTACAGCATCAAACCTCCTGTTGCTCTAATCAAGTGGTGGAGAGTTTGGAGACCCCAGGGACCAGAAAAGACCATTTTCCTTTTCATTAAGGTTAGGCTCACTTAACCACTAGATGGCGCATCACGCATGTACAAAGTGTGCTCAAGGAGGTCTGTTCTGCCAGAACCTTGTGCCATAGTTTGGGTCCCAGGAAAAAAAATCACTCCATCATCAGGTAACACTTTCCTAAGAATCTCGCCAAACAATGGAATCAAGAGTCCCAGTCCTGTCTGTGCTTCTTTCTTCCTGCATAACTCCCACTAGAAATGATGCCTGCAGGGCAAAGCTCCAAGCAGTTCACTGGTGACGTGAAGACGCACACTGCCACCCCAATGGTTTAGCTCTGATGGGGTATTTTAATTGCTTTTTAATGAATCATGAGAATTTAGTTTGACTGTGACCTATAGTTACTTTTGTTCATGCTTTCCTTTTATGGATTCTTCATATTTGATTATTTCAGAAATATGTATATACAGGCTACGTGGGGATTGTGGGGGAGGGGAATATATACATTTGTACAGAAAATTTTACCTTTTTTTTTTTTTTTTTAAAGCAAAGCAAACTCAGAGTAGTCTCATTTTAATCCTATATTTAAGGCCTTACTCATTTATATTCTAAACCATCAGTGTGACTTCTGCTTTCCCCTTAAACCTCAGAATTCCAAAAGTTTCCTACTGTCAGAGAGCAGTGTCGAAAGATCTCCACTGGTATCTCATTCAGAAAAGCTATAACCAGTGCCTTTCCCCCATTCTTATCATGACTGCCAACTCAAGAGTTTAGGTTTATATGCAAAGTTATGCAAAGTTAGATAAACATCCTTACTTTCCACTCCATGTATCTTATTACTTTTAAAATATCCCACTGATTTAGAGGCAGGACCACATATTAATGGTTAGAATATTAAAGATGACAGAGGCCCGAGTTCTTTCACTATATGAGTGAAGTTATAGGTGGGTGATTATGATGAGGCCATGGTACGTAACCATAAGCTTTGCCTGCTCCCCTTCCCCTTCTACCTCCACCTAAGAGCTCCATCTGAGCCTTGGGTTGTGTGTTTCTAGAGTGGTCTATATAAAAACTACAATAATTAGATCCGTCTAAAGGGCTTCCCAGGTGGCACTAGTGGTAAAGAACCTGCCTGCCAACGCAGGAGATGTAAGAGATGCGGGTTCGATCCCTGGGTGGGGAAGGTCCCTTGGAGGAGGGCAGGCAACCCACTCTAGCATTCTTGCCTGGAGAATCCCACGGACAGAGGAGCCCAGCGGGCTACAGTCCAGAGGGTTGCAAAGAGCCAGACACCACTGAAGCAACATAGCATGCACACCTATACTCAAATATCCAAAGAGGGTCAAGACTGCTTCTCAGCGAGAAGCAGGTTCAGGGCCTCACGCTGGGGATTGCTGCATGATGTCAGTGGGGGTAGACTAGAAAGGGAAACTTGTTTTACAGTCAGAATGAAGGTGTTCTTTAGAGCTTTTGAATGGTCTTTGACTTTGCTTTTTCAGAGAGACTGCAGTATATTTCAGGATGTGTGCTTCTCTGGCATTTATTTTAATTCGACCTACATGAAACATAAATGAAAAGTAGATTCTACCTGAAACTTATCCATAATCTACTGGCATGTTTTGCTCATTTTAAAGTAGATGCTAGTAGAAAAGCATTTATAATGTACTCTCAACAGAAACCATGAACACAATACCTGAAAAAGGAGTCGGGTAATTAATTCACTGTGATAAGAAATCCTCTTTGTCCTGGGTTTCCTAAGGCAATAAAAACCCCAGGCCTAAAGAACAACTTGGTCAAGTGTTGGGTAGTCAAGGCTGCTACATGACTGAAAAACTCACTCTCAATTTTCTTTTAACAAGATGGCCCCACCCACAGCTTGGGTTTCTCCACAGCACCGGTGTGGGTCAGCAAGATCTCTTTTAGGAGGACAGCTTCTGGGTAGCTCGCAGCTTGGGTGCCTAATTATCTCAAATAATAGATACACGAAGTCTGTAGCAGACATAGGAGTGATTTCTCTATCCTTGACAGGAAGCGAAACTTGAACATTTGTCTTTCCTCTAGCAATGGGCATATCAGTTCTGTCATATTCTATCCAAGTAAGACATGGGATCAATTCGTTTATTTTTATTTTTAGGTCATAGGCTGGTCAGACTTAGACACTGATCCTTATAACACAGCAAGCTTGTCTCTGGTGACTTCCTTGCCAAGGTGGATGTTTTTCTCAAAATTAGTCATTGCCCTCTTGCTGCCCCATTTGCTGTCTGTCTGCCTGAGTTCCCAACCCCTTCACTGCCTGGTCTGCCTTTCTGTATTCCTGACCTACCAACCTGAGTTTCTCTATCCTAGAACATGTCCATCAAGCTGTATCTTGATTCTTACATGCCTGCTTTCAACACTCTGCCTACCTCTTAGGTACCTGCTGTTGCTGCTGCTAAGTCGTTTCAGTAGTGTCTGACTCTGTGCGACCCCATAGATGGCAGCCCAACAGACTCCTCTGTCCCTGGGATTCTCCAGGCAAGAATACTGGAGTGGGTTGCCATTTCCTTCTCCAATGCATGAAAGTGAAAAGTGAAAGTGAAGTTGCTCAGTCGTGTCCGACTCTTAGCGACCCCATGGACTGTAGCCTACCAGGCTCCTCTGTCCATGGGATTTTCCAGGCAAGAGTACTGGAGTGGGTTTGACCCTAAAACAGACTTCTCTGGTTCTCAATAACTGCTCTTTATTAAATAGTATATGTTGAGCACTGGCCCAAACATGATAAATACATGCACTGTGCTTAGTTGCTCAGTTGTGTCTGACTCTTTGTGAACTCATGGACTGTAGCCCGCCAGGTTCCTCTGTCCATGGGGATTCTCCAGGCAAGAATACTGGAGTGGGTTGCCATGCCCTCCTCCAGGGGATCTTCCCAACCCAGGGATCGAACCTAGGTCTCCTGCACTGCAGGCAGATTCTTTACAGTCTGAGCCACCAGGGAAGCCCATGAATACTGGAGTGGATGGCCTATCCCTTCTTCAGGGATTTTCCTGACCTAGGAATCGAACCAAGGTCTCCTTCATTGCAGGCAGATTCTTTACCAGCTGAGCTACCAGAGAAGCCCGTTATTTACATGGTTTTACTTAATTCTTTCAAAAACTCACACAGTAGAAATCCCATATAGTAGAATACTTACACTAGCTAACATTTATTCTTAACTATGTGTTAGGTGATGGGCTCAGGTTTTACATATTTTAACTCATTAAACCCTCATGAAATAAACCTTATGGATAAATCCTATTTTTTCAAAGTAGGTACTATTATATCTGTTTTACAGTTGAAGAACCTGAAGCACAGGTTTGTCTGTATACCCAACACTACCCCCTCACTGTGGGGTATACATATTAGTGAGCCTCAAAGAACTCATAATTAAGTTGGGGAGCTGGGGTTGGAATATAAATTGGCATATTGTATTTGGTGGATAATGCTACCACATGTATCAAAATGTGCATATCTACTGAGGCTGTGAATCTATTTCCAAACCTTTGTCCTAAGGAAGAGTTTCAGGGATTTATAAGATTTAGCCATAAGGATATTCATTTAAATATTATTTATAGTAGCACACTACTTGAAATATCCTAGATAATGCCTAAAAATAGAGTACTTATGAATAAACAATGATCTTCTCATAAGATGAAATACTCGTAGCTAATAAAATTATGTTATAGAAGAATACTTAATGAAATGGAAAAAAGTTTATGGTACAATGTTAAATGAGAAAAACAAAGCTATAAAACAGTATGTGCAGAATGAGCCCATTTTGGTAAAGAAGAAGATGTAATTTTAAGCATATAAAATGTTAGAAACAAAGATATCAAATTATGAACAGCAGTTATTTCAGAACTATGAGACTTTTTTTTCTTTGTGGTGTTTCATATTCCATGACATTTCTATAATGAAATTTAACTATAACATGTATATAATCCCATAAATAAATATCAGTTTAAGTTAAAATTTGAGGAAATCCAATGAGAATGATAATTGATTGCTATTGTTGCTGTTCAGTTGCTAAGTCGTGTCTGACTCTGCGACCGCCTGGAATGCAGCATGCCAGGCTCCTCTGTCCTCCACTGTCTCCCAGAGTTTGCTCAAATGCATGTCCACCGAGTAGGTGATGCAAATGATCTCATCCTCTGCCACCCCTTTCTCCTTTTGCCTTCAATAGCCAAGTGCTATCCTCTGAAGGTCTATCTAGGGCAAAGAAGGTAACACATTTTTGTAGCGATGGATGGGTTTCCTGAAAGCCACCTCCTCCAAGTCTCAGAGCTGCAGAGGGGCAGCCCGGCTTGGCTGGGGTGGTTCTCCTTGGAGTCCCAGCTTCCTGCTCTGGATGGAGAGATGGTGACTGACAGCACTGTCTGTGGGCACACCAGCTGGTCCCCCTGTCCCCTCAGGCGGGCAGGTTTTATACGAGTGGGGTGGGGGTGGCTGGCTCCTGGGAGTGCTGAGGAGGAGAGCTGCTCACAGGGCAGAGCAGGGCGTCCAGTGGTGGCGAAGCCTCTGCCTCTCTGGGATGATGTCTGCTCACAGCGCTGCCTCCAAAGACAGAAGCTTTTATTCTTTCTGAACAAAAGCAGCAGCTCGCTAAATTCAACTGTGGTTATGGGTGTGGAGATTTCTGAGACGGCAGAGAGGCCAACTGAACACACATCCTAAGCACATTTGATTTGATCACTTTTGTCCCTGGAACGGGGGTTTGTTGGCACGTTTGGGGCTGTTTTCATCAGGGTTCCCGGGATTTAGAGCTAATAACCGGCCTAAGAACTGTGAGACCCACCTGGTCTCTGCACTTCTGTTACTTTCTTATTTCATGATTTTGTGAAAGAAATGTGTCTGCAAGATATAAGAGACAGCTTCTGAAAACTATGGGTGCAACACCTGCAAATCTCGTCTTTGGGGGCAGGAAGAAATGGAAAGAGGATGGGGAAAGAGGGTAGAGAGAGAGGTGATGTGGGGATGGGAAACGGGCAGACAGAGGAAGGAAGAAACAGGGGGCCTGCTTTCCTGGGGCCGTGCTCCAGCCTGAATCTTGAATCAGGACCAGGCCTTGTACAAACTCAACGTGACATTTAATACCACCCCGTTTCTGGGATTAAATGTTACACTAATAAAAAGAGAGCCGCAAGACAAACAGTTGTGCCCTGGAAGTGGAGAGGGAAGCGGCTGTGCAAAGCTCAGGGCCTGAAACTGAGCTGCTTCCACCTGTTACTGCCTGCTGCAAATCTGCCCAGTGTGATTTATTTGCTGGCAAATTCAGCACAGGTGCGTATTCTAACCATTTACTGCGGAAGCAAGAATTACAAACCCTACCTTGCAGAGAGGGAAGGCCAAGCTGCAGCAAACCTAGAGCCCCCCACCCCAGCATCTGACTCAGGTGGTCCCAGGATGGCCGCTCAGCCAGGGTGTGCAGTTTCAGGACAGCAAACAGTTCTTTTGCAGAAATCCCAACTGAAGATAAATCAAGGTAGTGGCCCTTGGACAAGTGGTTTTATTTGTTAAAACTCATCTTTGAATACTTTAAAGGCTAAAGCTCCAATACTTTGGCCACCTGATGCGAAGAGCCCACTTACTGGGAAAGATCCTGATGCTGGGAAAGATTGAGGGCAGGAGGCGAAGGGGGCAATAGAGGATGAGAAGGTTGGATGGCATCACCGACTCAATGGACATAAGTTTGAGCAAACTCTGGGAAATACTGAAGGACAGGGAAGCCTGGAGTTCTTCAGCCCATGGGGTTGCAAAGAGTCAGACACGACTGAGTGACTCAACAACAACAACAACACAGTGGGCTTCATCTAAAAACCAAAAAAAAAAAAAAAATTTAACTGGCAGGACAAGATACTCTGCTCCTACTAGTTAGAGTGAGTGTGTGTGTGCGTGTGCACTCAGCTGTGTCTGACTCTTTGCAGACCCCATGGACTGTAGCCTGCCAGGCTCCTCTATCCATGGGATTTTTCAAGCAAGAATACTAGAGTGGGTTGCCATTGCCTTCTCTGCTGTTTAACTATACTTATCCATTCAACCTCAGTTACTTCTTCCCATAGTCCCTGGTCACAATCAGAATGTTTGCAGTTAGTGAGCTGAATATTATTAGAGTTCTGTCACTGACAGTAACAGCATTAGCCAAAGCCTCACCCTAAATCACAGAGAAAATTTCTTATACACCATTGGCTATCCCTGTGTACAGCACCTAGCACCTCGTTAGGAGGTCTGAGTGGCATTTGGGTGGCAATCTGGTACAGCTTTCACTCACATACATCATAGATGTTGATGAGTAAAGTGCTACATCATCAATGGAAAAGTAGGGAGAGGATATGAACAGATTACAGAGGAAATACAAATGACATTTGAAAACATGAATGAAATGTTCCACTGTGCTTATAATCCAATCAATGCCACATTAAAATAAGAGATACTTATGCCAAAATTTGGGGGCTGATATATCAATGACATCTGCAACCCACTTCCAGATGATCTGGCAAATGTAAGAGAAATGCATGTGTGTAAATAAATGCCACGAGTACTGCAAGGGGTCACAGCGGACGAATGCAGGTGAGGAGTACATATATTTCTAAGTTCAGGAATATGCATGCAGTACTCTTTTAACAGTAAAAAAGAAATAAATAGATGGTTAGTATGCATATCTATATGGTGGAATGTTAGTCATACATTAAAATTATGTCTTTTGTTTAATGGCATAGGAGAATCCTCACAACTTAGTGAAAAGTGAAAAAAATCATATTAAATCATATGTAGTATGATACTCAGTTTTTGAATACAAAATGTGATTAAAAGGAAATATTCCAAAATGTCCACATTGGTTACTTCTGATTCTAGGAATTTAAAATATAAAATTTTCTACATTTTCCAAATGTATGTACTATTCTTATAAAGAGAGAAAACACTTGAGAACTTTTTTCAAGAATGATGATATAAGAAACACTTTTACACTTTCAAGTTAAGTTAAAAAATCTCTCTTTGCATCCCACTGTCAGCAGGAGGAGAGGCGAAGCTGAATCTTCGATGCTGGGGCTGAACACCTTTAGGAAGACGCCCAAAGTGTACACATGGAGGGAGCTCGAATCTGAGCCACAGCTGTTGGTTTTAGGATTCACGTTTCTATAAGCAAGCATCCTTAGCATGGCACTCAGGTGGTACTAAAGGGACAAATCGAAAAAAAAAAAACCAAAAACCAAGGAGGTCAGATGGACCTTTCAGATTATTCTCCCCAACTCTTCCTCAGACTGAGATCCTACCTGAGCCCAGTGGCAGAGAGGTGGGCTTCCATTTGCATTCTTGTCCTGGGGGCCACAAGGTGAAGATGAAGAGGCTGGGGTGAAGCACACAGCAGTTCAGTTCAGTCACTCAGTCGTGTCCGACTGTTTGCGACCCCATGCACTGCAGCACGCCAGGCCTCCCTGTCCATCACCAACTCCCGGAGTTCACTCAGACTCATGTCCATCGAGTCGGTGATGCCATCCAACCATCTCATCCTGTTATCCCCTTCTCCCACCTTCAATCTTTCCCAGCATCAGGGTCTTTTCCAATGAGTCAGTTCTTCGCATCAGGTGGCCAAAGTACTGGAGTTTCAGCTTCAGCATCAGTGAATATTCAGGACTGATTTCCTTTAGGATGGACTGGTTGGATCTCCTTGCAGTCAAATACTGGCTTTCTGGCATACATTTTTGGTTCAGGAATTATTTAAATATACATGTGACGTCTGGAGTTTGTATTAATATAAATATACATAGTATGTTCACTGAGAATGTTCAAAATCAGTTTTTAGTCAGATGGTGTTTTTCAGTTTAAAACGAATTCCCCCCTAATCTGTAGAATTTAGAAACCTGGTTTCTCCAGGTCCCACCTTGTGCACTTCAGTGAGCCTGTCCTGTAGGCTGGTGGCTCCCAGGCCTGTGGTTCGCTGGAATTCCCTGGGGAGCATCAATCATACTGACACCTGTGATGGCCTCTAGAAATTGTCATTCAAATAGTCTGGGGTATAGCTTCAGTGGTGTGATCTTCGAAAGGTCCCCAGATGATTCAAATGTGCAGACAAGTTTGGGAACTGCCTCTTTCATTCTCTATTTCCTTTTCTGACTTGTTTTTTTAAAAATCCACAAATAATTCTGAATAACTTCTGATCAACCATTTCTGCTTTCAGTAGACATGATGCTTCTGGGTCATTTATATTTGCATGTGGCTGAATGATATTTACCAGGCTTTTCGTGAAATGTTTAAAATGTCCCTTCTCCTACTTTAATGAGAACAATGGTGCCCTGGCATCAGAACCCCCAAACTGGAGGTTACAAACTGTCCTGATTCAGAGAAAGCTGAGGACCCCACTCTTCCCTGCGCCTTGATTACCCTCCTTTGGGTTACACAAAGTTTATGCTTAACCTCCCAGGATTTTGCAGAAATTGTTCTTTGAAGCAAGTCTGAAGCGTGAGCTTGTGAACTCATTCAGACAATAAGTAAAGCCCGACACAAAAGAAGCAGTGTCCACAGATGCAGATCAAGAAGCCCAAAGCTGGAAGAGATGATGGTGTCCTTATCCCTGCCCACACATAATTGATATTAAAAGTGATTCCAAACCATAAAACAGTAAGAAAATTCCTAAAAATCTTTTTTTTTTTTTGGCATGGGAAATCAAGTCAATTCTTGTTGAAATGTAAAAATATTAAAAGAAAATGTTATAGCCCACTTTGTTTGTGTCCTAAGCACACACTTTTTTTTTTTCAAGTCTTCATTGAATTTGTTACAATACTGCTTCTGCTTTATGTTTTGTTTTTTTGGCCCTGGGGCATATGGCATCCTAGTTCCCCAAACAGGGATTGAACCCACACACCCTGTATCGGAAGGCGAAGTCTTAAACACTGACTGTCAGGGAAGTCCCCTAATACCCCACACTTAACTGGCCTTTTAGGTACCCTGCATGGAGTGTCCTTGGTGAGTGTCTGTGATTCATCACCCAGTTATGATGACTCAGATCACTTAATATCCAACTTGCTAAAGAGAGAACAGTGATCATTATAGATTTTTACTTGATAAGAATATTCCCCTTTAGATTCAATCAATATTGCCAAGTTGTCTAAGATATATCACTGGGCTTGTTATGTTTAAAACACCAGAGGAGAGTATATAAAAGATTTTCATGTTCATTTTTGAAAAGCAACTCTCACACGGCTCCAGCTAGTAACTCACTGTCTGTTCGACCTTACCTCAAGTTGCCTCTTACATCAGGATGGCAGATATAAATATGGACACAAATATTACTCTACTTTAACCGGGAGGGTTAGGAATGGCCCCATGGAGTGTGAGGCCATGGGACAACCAACCCCTTCCTCACAGAGGATATTGAGATAAGGGAAAATCAGTCTGCCTGAAAAGGCAGTTGAAATTTCAAATAAGCACTCATCCCAAGAAGAAGGATGTTGAGCGGCAGCAGGGAGCCATCCTACTGTTCTGAAGCTGTGATGCTGAAAGATCTCAGGAATAACTGTAATCATTTGAATTACTCTTCTGCTTCGATCCTTCCAACACTGCCACTGCAATTAGACTAAAATCCCAAACACATCCCTAGGCCCATAAAAATCCCTAATCTTGGGCCCCTCCTACCTCTCCAACCTCAGGTCCGACCGTCACCCTCCTGTTCATCAAGCTTCTTTCTGTTCCAGAAACAGGCCAACACTCTTCACACCCCAGGGAGTTTCCTGTGCCTGGCCTCTCTCTATGACTTATCTTTTAATGTGTGTCTATTTCATTTTAGATACTTTCCCATGATTCCACTGCCTCTCACTTTAAAGCATAAGCTCTAAGAGTGCAACGATTATGTGCATCTGACCTGCTTTACATCTGCCCGGGCACCGTAGAGAACCCTAGGTCCTGATAACAGGGGATGCTTGACCAATTCTCTTTCCAAGAAAGCCGACAGCAGGTGTGGCCCTCCCTTCAGCAGCCCCCAGAGGATCCCTGCTGGATACACGGATCTATAAGTACAGATACAGCCAGGCAGCTTTTCACACTTGCCTCATGATACTTATACCCATAGATATAATTTTTCAGTGCATCCTGCTATCATTGTTTTGGGTCTGTTTACTGCCGAGACGTTCATTTTCGCAGAAGCATTAGACACACAACAGGAAAAAAATGAGAACATTAGGCCCCTGAAAATAAAATTATTAGGATGCTAAGCAATGAAGGAGATGGCACGTCACATTGAGGCTACTACAGAGAGGCTTTGGAAGGCCTTTCAAGTGAACACTGGAACACCCACAACCAAAGCAAACTGCAAAACCAACAACATGCTAACACTGTGCATTTTTATCATCAGCCACTGTGATTTGTTTCTTCCTCTGCAGGGCACGACAAATGACACTGAAGTCAAAGCTCAACTTTTTTCCCCGTAAAGCCGTGACTATTTTCCTTGGAGCCTGGGCCCTCAACAACCATGCGGCTGCCAAGAATGTGCTCATCCTTTGAAACAAATGCTATGCTGAAACTGATGTTTTCAGATGCCAACTATATAACCTGAGAACGTCTATGTTATTTACATGCCTCTCGTACCAAGGAATCAATGCTTAGAATATCACGGCTGCTGATTCCTGAATGTGGTGATCACATTTATGGTCTTTGGAGATGAAGAGTGACGTGCCATTAAAGTGCGCCCGCCTGAGTGGTCCTGAAATAACAATTTTGCTGATTTCTCTGTGAACTTTGATCTCATTACCAGCCTGCTCTAATGAAACAAATGAGCACACAGTCAAAATCATGCTTGTGATTCTTCAGTGCGGTTTTCCAGCCAAGTTTGTCTTTTGTTTTGTTTTGAAATACTCCTGCGCGCGCGCGTGCGCGCGCACACACACACACACACACACACACACACACACACACACCCCTGCCTGCTTGGTACCTCCTCTGGGTTATTTACAAGGCATCTCCAAAACCAAATTTATATTTTTCCCCACCTATTCCTATTACATGTAACACCACTGCCACAACTGCTGCCACTCTTATTCGTAATCATCATAACTCCAGAGATATACTATTGTTTTTATCCCCAAATTTTACAGAAGAGTTTAGACTGGGTAGGTAATTTACCCAGAGTCATGCAGTCACAGGGATAGGCCCAGGATCTGAAGATATACTGGGTTTGTCCAGCACTCATTCTGTTAACCACCATCTCCTTACTTCAGTAAATGGCTTTAGCCCTCATTGAGTTACTTAAGTCAAAATTGTGGGGTTGCCCATTTACAGTTCCAACTCCTTTATCCATCTTCTCTATAACCAATGTGACTGCACACCCCATCAATCTCCTAAATTCATTTGGAAACCATTTACTTCTGTCTTCCCTGCTACTACTACACTCTGCCACCATCAACTCCTACCTAGGCAGTTACTGTAACAGGCTTCTAAATAGACTAGTCCCCAAGTTAGACCTTGCTGCACGATGATTACAAACAAAAAGGCAACGTGAACTCATCAGTCCCACATTCCCAATCTATCCCTCCCTCCACCCTTCCCCACTGTAGATAACCAACAAGGACCTATTGTATAGCACAGGGAAATCTGCTCAATATTCTGTAAAAACCTAAATGGGAAAAGAATTTGAAAGATAGATACATGTATATATGTAACTGAATCACTTTGCTGTACACCTGAAACTAACTCAAAATTGTTAATCAACTATGCTCCAATATAAAATAAAAATTAAACAAAAACTTACCAATTCCATAAACATCACAAAGTCCAGAGAAATAAAGGAACACTTTAATTAATTAACAACAATAACAAAAAGGAAATGTGAGTAATGAAATCATGTAGCAGTATTTGGGGTCATCCAGATAACTCAGATTATGTATATTTTTAAAATTTAGACTATCAATGTGAACCATTTCAAAACACTTCCTCAATTGTCCAGTAGATACAAGAACCCCCAGTGCCAAGCTGACCCAGACTCATTCTTCAGATGGCAGCTTCACAGTCATTCCTTAGGGAACCATTCTCTGACTCGGAATAGGCTGGATCCTCAGAGTGGCCCATTTGTCACACCTACCTGAAGCTGTGTGATTGACATCTGCCTCCCTAGACTGACAGCTTCGTGAGGGGAGGGACTGCAAGCTTTACCTTTTCACGCTGGTCTCAAATACCTAGTAGAGTGTTCAGCAAATAGCAGGATTTCAAAGATTTGTGGGATAAATGAAATTTGTCCATAAATGAATGGAAATTAGAACGGCTTTGGTATTTTCTAATTCTGAATGTAATATATATTGTGTAGAAATTTCAGGCTATCTGGGAAAAGTTAAGAAAATAAAGTCAATTCCTGGGAGGAGCTAAGATGGCAGAGGAGTAGGACGAGGAGAAAACTTTCTCCCCCACAAATTCGTCAAAAGAACATTTAAACACCGAGTAAATTCCACAAAACAACTTCTGAATGCCGGCAGAGGACATCAGGCACCCAGAAAAGCAACCCAAGTCTTCGAAAGGAGGTAGGAAAAAATATAAAAGACAAAAAAAGGGACAAAAGAGGGAGGGACGGAGTTCCATCCTGGGAAGGGAGTCTTAAAAAGAGAGAAGTTTCCAAACACCAAGAAACCTTCTCACTGCTGAATCTGTGTGGAGCCTTGGAAGCACAGAGGGCAACATAACAGGGAGGAAAAATAAATAAACAATTAAAACTCGCTGATTACGAGCCCTACAGTAACTCCCCCACTGAGAAGCAGCGCAGACACCTGCGCACGCCACTAGCAAGCGGGGGCTGGGCAGGGAGGCATGGCGCTGGCTGCATCGCTTAAAGGATTTGGCCTGAATACCCCAAGCGCTATCTGAGTGAAATAATTTGGGCTAGCAAACCAGACTGTGGGAAATCTACCACACGAAAAGCCAGCCCTAACCTAAGACACCGCCAGGCCCGCGCATGGAACAAAGGACTGAACAGAGATAGCCATCCCCCTCCGGTAACAGGCAGCCAGAGCCAGAAGAGGGCAATCGTAGCCCCAGAGAAACACTATCTATAAAACTGTAAGCAGACTTCTTTGCTAACTAAGACTTCTTGGGGGTCTGGATGGTCAACATCCGCCTGAGAAGCTGCGCCGGTTGTACACCTAGATAACCGAGCGGCGGGGAGGCGATAAGTCGCAGCAATCGTGCTCACCAAACACCTCATCACCTGAGCTGCTCGGACCTGGGAAGAGCACAAAACGCAGGCCCAACTGAGTCTGCGCCTCTGGGGACTACCTGAGTGCCTGAACCTGAGCGGCTTGGACCTGGGAGGTGCGAGCAGCCCAGGGCCGGCCATGGATGGTTCCCTGTGGAGCAACCTAGAACCTGAGCAGTGTGGGCAGGGAGGCTACACACGCCGGGAGCGGGGGCAGACCCAGTGTGGCTGAGGCACTGCGAGTGCACGCCAGTGTTATTTGCAGCGTCCCTCCCTCCCCACAGCGTGACTGAACAAGTGAGCCTAAAAAACACAAAAAATGTGTCCTCCACCGTCCCCTTTGTGTCACGGCGGAAACCAGACACTGAAGAGACCAGCAAACAGAAGAAGCGATAACAGAGGGAACCGCCTTGGAAGCTACAGGCAATAGATTAAAACCCTGTGGTTAGTACCGTCTACATAGGAAGGGGCCTATAGATCTTGAGAAATAAAAGCAGGAACAAGGAACTAGCCAAAAATGAACTGAACCCACAATACCGACAACAAAACCAGAGAAAGTCCTAGATATATTTTTACTATTTTTACAATCATTCTTTCTTTCTTTTTTTTTTAAGGTAAAAAAAAATTTTAAGTCCTCTATTATTCCTTTAATTTTCACTTTTATAACCTACTATTACTTAAAAAAAAAAAAGACCCTATTTTTTTAAAAATCAAACTTCATATATATATTTTTTATAATTTTTTTGACCTTGATTTTTTTTTTCTTCTTTTCTTAACATTGTATTTTTGGAATTCCAAACTCTACTCTAGATTTTTAATTTTAGCTTTTTGGTATTTGTTATCAATCTTGTACCTATATTTTTTTAAAATAATTTTTGTGACTTTTTTTTTTCTCTCTTTCTTTCTCTTCTTCTTTTATATAATATTGTATACCTGAAATTCCAAACTGAACTCTAGATTTTTAATTTATGCTTTTTGGTATTTGTTATCAATTTTGTACCTATATTTTCTTTATAATTTTTGCGACTTTGTTTTTGTTTGTTTTTTTTTCTTTCTTTTTCTTCTTCTTTTTTTTAACATTGTATTTTTGAAATTCCAAACTCTAGAATTTTAACTTTTGCTTTTTGGTATTTGTTATCAATTTTGTACCTATATTTTCTTTATAATTTTTGCGACTTTGTTTTTTTTTTTTTTTTTTTTCTCTCTTTCTTTTTCTTCTTCTTTTTTTTAGCATTGTATTTTTGAAATTCCAAACTCTAGAATTTTAACTTTTGCTTTTTGGTATTTGTTATCAATTTTATACCTATATTTTCTTTATAATTTTTGCGACTTTGTTTTTGTTTTTGTTTTCCTCTCTCTTTCTTTTCCTTCTTCTTTTCTTTAACATTGTATTTTTGAAATTCCAAACTCTACTCTAGATTTTTTATTTTTGCCTTTATGTATTTGTTACTAATTTTGTACCTTTAAGAACCCAATCTTCAGTACCCATTTTTCACTAGGGAGCGAGATTACTGGCTTGACTGCTCTCTCTCCCTTTGGACTCTCCTTTTTCTCCATGAGATCACCTGTGTCTCCTCCCTAACCCCTCTCTACTCTACCCAACTCTGTGAATTTCTGTATGTTCCAGACGGTGGAGAACACTTAGGGAACTGATTACTGGCTGGATCTGTCTCCCTCCTTTTCATTCCCCACTTTTATCCTCTTGGCCACCTCTGCCTCCTTCCTCCTTCTTCTCTTCTCTGTATAACTCTGTGAACATCTCTGAGTGGTCCAGTTGTGGAGTGCACATAAGGAAGTGATTACTGGCTAGCCCACTTTCTCCTCTATTGATTCCACCTCATCTCATCCAGGTCACCTCTAACTCCCTCTTCCCTCTTCTATTCTCCTATGTAACGCTGTGAACCTCTCTGGGTGACCCTCACAGCAGAGAAACTTTTCATCTTTAACGTAGATGTTTTATCAATGGTGCTGTATAGAAGAAGAAGTTCTGAAACTACTGTAAAAATAAGACCAATAACTGGAAGCAGGAAGCTTAAGTCCAAACCCTGACTTCAGGGAACTCCTGACTCCAGGGAACATTAATTGACAGGAGCTCATCAAATGCCTCCATACCTACACTGAAACCGAGCACCACACAAGGGCCAACAAGTTCCAGGGCAAGGCATACCAAACAAATTCTCCAGCAACAAAGGAACACAGCCCTGAGCTCCAAGATACAGGCTGCCCAAAGTCACCCCCAAACCACAGACATCTCATAACTCATTACTGGACACTTCATTGCACTCCAGAGAGAAGAAATCCAGCTCCACCCACCAGAACACCGACACAAGCTTCCCTAACCAAGAAACCTTAACAAGTCACAGTGTGAGGAAATGCCAAAATAAAGAGAACTCCACAAACTGCCAGAATACAGAAAGGACACGCCAAACACAGCAATTTAAACAAGATGAAGAGACAGAGGAATACCCAGCAGATAAAGGAGTAGGATAAATGCCCACCAAACCAAACAAAAGAAGAAGAGATAGGGAATCTACCTGATAAAGAATTCCGAATAATGATAGTGAAATTGATCCAAAATCTTGAAATCAAAATGGAATCACAGATAAATAGCCTGGAGACAAGGATTGAGAAGATGCAAGAAAGGTTTAACAAGGACCTAGAAGAAATAAAAGAGAGTCAATATATAATGAATAATGCAATAAATGAAATTAAAAACACTCTGGAGGCAACAAATAGTAGAATAACAGAGGCAGAAGATAGGATTAGTGAATTAGAAGATAGAATGGTAGAAATAAATGAATCAGAGAGGATAAAAGAAAAACGAATTAAAAGAAATGAGGACAATCTCAGAGACCTCCAGGACAATATTAAACACTACAACATTCGAATCATAGGGGTCCCAGAAGAAGAAGACAAAAAGAAAGACCATGAGAAAATACTTGAGGAGATAATAGTTGAAAACTTCCCTAAAATGGGGAAGGAAATAATCACTCAAGTCCAAGAAACCCAGAGAGTCCCAAACAGGATAAACCCAAGGTGAAACACCCCAAGACACATATTAATCAAATTAACAAAGATCAAACACAAAGAACAAATATTAAAAGCAGCAAGGGAAAAACAACAAATAACACACAAGGGAATTCCCATAAGGATAACAGCTGATCTTTCAATAGAAACTCTTCAAGCCAGGAAGGAATGGCAAGACATACTTAAAGTGATGAAAGAAAATAACCTACAGACCAGATTATTGTACCCAGCAAGGATCTCAATCAAATTTGAAGGAGAAATCAAAAGCTTTACAGACAAACAAAAGCTGAGAGAATTCAGCACCACCAAAACAGCTCTCCAACAAATACTAAAGGATATTCTCTAGACAGGAAACACAAAAACGGTGTATAAATTCAAACCCAAAACAATAAAGTAAATGGCAATGGGATCATACTTATCAGTAATTACCTTAAACGTAAATGGGTTGAATGCCCCAACCAAAAGACAAAGACTGGCTGAATGGATACAAAAACAAGACCCCTACATATGTTGTCTACAAGAGACCCACCTCAAAACAGGGGACACATACAGACTGAAAGTGAAGGGCTGGAAAAAGATTTTCCATGCAAATAGGGACCAAAAGAAAGCAGGAGTAGCAATACTCATATCAGATAAAATAGACTTTAAAACAAAGGCTGTGAAAAGAGACAAAGACGGTCACTACATAATGATCAAAGGATCAATCCAAGAAGAAGATGTAACAATTATAAATGTATATGCACCCAACACAGGAGCACCGCAATATGTATGACGAATGCTAACAAGTATGAAAGGAGAAATTAACAATAACACAATAATAGTGGGAGACTTTAATACCCCACTCACACCTATGGATAGATCAACTAAACAGAAAATTAACAAGGAAACACAAACTTTAAACAATACAATAGACCAGTTAGACCTAATTGATATCTATAGGACATTTCACCCCAAAACAATGAATTTCACCTTTTTCTCAAGCGCACATGGAACCTTCTCCAGGATAGATCACATCCTGGGCCATAAATCTAGCCTTGGTAAATTCAAAAAAATAGAAATCATTCCAAGCATCTTTTCTGACCACAATGCAGTAAGATTAGATCTCAATTACAGAAGAAAAACTATTAAAAACTCCAACATATGGAGGCTGAACAACACGCTGCTGAATAACCAACAAATCACAGAAGAAATCAAAAAAGAAATCAAAATTTGCATAGAAATGAATGAAAATGAAAACACAACAACCCAAAACCTGTGGGACACTGTAAAAGCAGTCCTAAGGGGAAAGTTCATAGCAATACAGGCACACCTCAAGAAACAAGAAAAAAGTCAAATGAATAACCTAACTCTACACCTAAAGCAACTAGAAAAGGAAGAAATGAAGAACCCCAGGGTTAGTAGAAGGAAAGAAATCTTAAAAATTAGGGCAGAAATAAATGCAAAAGAAACAAAAGAGACCATAGCAAAAATCAACAAAGCCAAAAGCTGGTTCTTTGAAAGGATAAATAAAATTGACAAACCATTAGCCAGACTCATCAAGAAACAAAGGGAGAAAAATCAAAACAATAAAATTAGAAATGAAAATGGAGAGATCACAACAGACAACACAGAAATACAAAGGATCATAAGAGACTACTATCAACAATTATATGCCAATAAAATGGACAACGTGGAAGAAATGGACAAATTCTTACAAAAGTACAACTTTCCAAAACTGAACCAGGAAGAAATAGAAAATCTTAACAGACCCATCACAAGCACGGAAATTGAAACTGTAATCAAAAATCTTCCAGCAAACAAAAGCCCAGGTCCAGACGGCTTCACAGCTGAATTCTACCAAAAATCTAGAGAAGAGCTAACACCTATCCTGCTCAAACTCTTCCAGAAAATTGCAGAGGAAGGTAAACTTCCAAACTCATTCTATGAGGCCACCATCACCCTAATACCAAAACCTGACAAAGATCCCACAAAAAAAGAAAACTACAGCCCAATATCACTGATGAACATAGATGCAAAAATCCTTAACAAAATTCTAGCAATCAGAATCCAACAACACATTAAAAAGATCATACACCATGACCAAGTGGGCTTTATCCCAGGGATGCAAGGATTCTTCAATATCCGCAAATCAATCAATGTAATACACCACATTAACAAATTGAAAAATAAAAACCATATGATTATCTCAATAGATGCAGAGAAAGCCTTTGACAAAATTCAACATCCATTTATGATAAAAACTCTCCAGAAAGCAGGAATAGAAGGAACATACCTCAACATAATAAAAGCTATATATGACAAACCCACAGCAAACATTATCCTCAATGGTGAAAAATTGAAAGCATTTCCTCTAAAGTCAGGAACAAGACAAGGGTGCCCACTTTCACCATTACTATTCAACATAGTTTTGGAAGTTTTGGCCACAGCAATCAGAGCAGAAAAAGAAATAAAAGGAATCCAAATTGGAAAAGAAAAAGTAAAACTCTCACTGTTTGCAGATGACAAGATCCTCTACATAGAAAACCCTAAAGACTCCACCAGAAAATTACTAGAACTAATCAATGATTATAGTAAAGTTGAAGGATATAAAATCAACACACAGAAATCCCTTGCATTCCTATACACTAATAATGAGAAAACAGAAAGAGAAATTAAGGAAACAATTCCATTCACCATTGCAACGGAAAGAATAAAATACTTAGGAATATATCTACCTAAAGAAACTAAAGACCTATATATAGAAAACTATAAAACACTGGTGAAAGATATCAAAGAGGACACTAATAGATGCAGAAATATACCATGTTCATGGATTGGAAGAATCAATATAGTGAAAATGAGTATACTACCCAAAGCAATTTATAGATTCAATGCAATCCCTATCAAGCTACCAACTGTATTCTTCACAGAGCTAGAACAAATAATTTCACAATTTGTATGGAAATACAAAAAACCTCGAATAGCCAAAGCTATCTTGAGAAAGAAGAATGGAACTGGAGGAATCAACCTACCTGACTTCAGGCTCTACTACAAAGCCACAGTCATCAAGACAGTATGGTACTGGTACAAAGACAGAAATATAGATCAATGGAACAAAATAGAAAGCCCAGAGATAAATCCATGCACATATGGACACCTTATCTTTGACAAAGGAGGCAAGAATAGACAATGGATTAAAGACAATCTCTTTAACAAGTGGTGCTGGGAAAACTGGTCAACCACTTGTAAAAGAAAGAAACTAGAACACTTTCTAACACCATACACAAAAATAAACTCAAAATCGATTAAAGATCTAAATGTAAGACCAGAAACTATAAAACTCCTAGAGGAGAACATAGGCAAAACACTCTCCGACATATATCACAGCAGGATCCTCTATGACCCACCTCCCAAAATATTGGAAATAAAAGCAAAAATAAACAAATGGGACCTAATTAAACTTAAAAGCTTCTGCACAACAAAGGAAACTATAAGCAAGGTGAAAAGACAGCCTTCAGAATGGGAGAAAATAATAGCAAATGAAGCAACTGACAAACAACTAATCTCAAAAATATACAAGCAACTCCTACATCTCAACTCCAGAAAAACAAATGACCCAATCAAAAAATGGGCCAAAGAACTAAATAGACATTTCTCCAAAGAAGACATACAGATGGCTAACAAACACATGAAAAGATACTCAACATCACTCATTATCAGAGAAATGCAAATCAAAACCACTATGAGGTACCATTTCATGCCAGTCAGAATGGCTGCGATCCAAAAGTCCACAAGCAATAAATGCTGGAGAGGGTGTGGAGAAAAGGGAATCCTCTTACACTGTTGGTGGGAATGCAAACTAGTACAGCCACTATGGAGAACAGTGTGGAGATTCCTTAAAAAACTGGAAGTAGAACTGCCTTATGATCCAGCAATCCCACTGCTGGGCATACACACTGAGGAAACCAGAAGGGAAAGAGACACGTGTACCCCAATATTCATCGCAGCACTGTTTATAATAGCCAGGACATGGAAGCAACCTAGATGTCCATCAGCAGATGAATGGATAAGAAAGCAGTGGTACATATACACAATGGAGTATTACTCAGCCATTAAAAAGAAATCATATGAATCAGTTCTAATGAGATGGATGAAACTGGAGCCTATTATACAGAGTGAAGTAAGCCAGAAAGAAAAACACCAATACAGTATACTAACACATATATACGGAATTTAGAAAGATGGTAACAATAACCCTGTATATGAGACAGCAAAAGAGACACTGATGTGTAGAACAGTCTTATGGACTCTGTGGGAGAGGGAGAGGGTGGGAAGATTTGGGAGAATGGCATTGAAACATGTATACTATCATGTATGAAACGAGTCACCAGTCCAGGTTCAATGCACGATACTGGATGCTTGGGGCTGGTGCACTGGGAAGACCCAGAGGGATGGTATGGGGAGGGAGGAGGGAGGAGGGTTCAGGATGGGGAACACATGTATACCTGTGGCGGATTCATTTTGATATTTGGCAAAACCAATACAATATTGTAAAGTTTAAAAATAAAATAAAATAAAAAAAAATAAAGTCAATTCCTTTCCAGTTTTCTTTTTTCTTCACATTGGACTTGATCAACATTTATTTGCATCTGCTGAGAATCGACTTTGTGGGAAGTATCTTTAAACCATGTGTATATGACTGAAAATCCGTGGGATTTTCCCCTTATTAGGTACCAAATGTGCCCAAATTTTGGGAAAGGACACAAGATTAATCTTCCCCTCACTCTTTTTTGCCATATTGAACTTGTCCACATCAGTTCCTAATTTGACCTGGGGCATATAAGTAGCATTCCCCTAAATGCTGGTTCTTCCATCTTCCCTCTCTTTGGCACATTCTTTCCCATCCTCATCATACCTTGCTAGACAGTAGAATCAGTTGTGTTATATAATATACACTAAGGATTCAGCTATTTGTACTCAGCAAAAATACAATAACAGCATAAAAGAATTGAGAACAAAAGAAAAATACTTTAGATAATGTGGGACAAGCCATCCACCACCTTCTTGACTTGCTGGATGTAGGGGCATGAACCCTTGGGCCTTCTCAGTTCTTGCCTTACTTGCCTTTCATAATAAGGACTGTCTTATTATATGCATTATAAATGTAGGAATATACACTCAATTTCCTAGTCCTTGGGTCACATTGTGTTGCATTTCATCCTGTGTTCTCCCCTCTCTGCTTTCATTTACCTGTTACCTTAGGATGGTGTATCCTCCTTCAATTGACCACATATTTATTCCTCAAGGCCCAGCTCAAATACCACTTTATCAGCATCCTGGCATCCCCGATCAGAATTAGCCAAAGCTTCTACTGCACCCTCACCACAAAATTGTATACTTCTCTTTACTACTCTTTGCTGCCAGCTGTGGACTGGGACTTGCTGTCTAATGTCAGAACTGGATCACAAGCTCCTTGAGAAGAGGTATCATACATATTTTTGTGTCCCTGGCAGGTAGCCCAGAGCCTGCGTAAGCTTTTGATAATTTATGCTTGATAATAAAACAGAACCTCATGAAATTTTCTTTGACCTATAACCTATTAAAACATCCACGATACAAATTCTCAGTTACAGTGTTCAGTGTCATGCTTGGTCCCAGGTCTACCCCCTCAATGGATTGCTTGTTTAATTTAATACACTCAAGTTTTATTCTCAGGAATGATAGTTAACACTAAGCCAGAGCTTAAAACTTTATGAGGTACAGTGTAATCTATAAAAATATTGAATCACTGTGTTGTACACTTGGGCTTTCCTGGTGGCTCAGATAGTAAAGAATCCACCTGCAACGCAGGAGACCTGGGTTTGATTCCTGGCTTGGGAAGATCTGGAGAAGGGAATGGCAACCCAGTCCAGTACTCTGGGCTGGAGAATTCCATGGACTGTATAGTCCATGGAGTCTCAAAGAGTTGGACATGACTGAGCAACTGTCACTTTCATGTTGTACACCTAAAACTAATGTACTATTGTAAATCTAATCTATTTTTTGGGGCTCCAAAATCACTGCAGATGGTGACTGCAGCCATGAAATTAAAAGACGCTTACTCCTTGGAAGGAAAGTTATGACCAACCTAGATAGCATATTCAAAAGCAGAGACATTACTTTGCCAACAAAGGTTTGTCTAGTCAAGGCTATGGTTTTCCCATGGTCATGTATGGATGTGAGAGTTGGACTGTGAAGAAGGCTGAGCGCCGAAGAATTGATGCTTTTGAACTGTGGTGTTGGAGAAGACTCTTGAGAGTCCCTTGGACTGCAAGGAGATCCAACCGGTCCATTCTGAAGGAGATCAGCCCTGGGATTTCTTTGGAAGGAATGATGCTCAAGCTGAAACTCCAGTACTTTGGCCACCTCATGAGAAGAGTTGACTCATTGGAAAAGACTCTGATGCTGGGATGGATTGGGGGCAGGAGGAAAAGGGGATGACAGAGGATGAGATGGCTGGATGGCATCACTGACTCGATGGCCGTGAGTCTGAGTGAACTCTGGGAGTTGGTGATGGACAGGGAGGCCTGGTGTGCTGCAATTCATGGGGTCTCAAAGAGTCGGAGATGACTGAGCGACTGAACTGAACTGAACTGAACTGAAATCCTTCTAAAAGAACATTAAGGAGAAGCAGAAAGCTGGAAACAAAACTCTCTAAAGTCCTAAACTTCCATATTCTCCCATCCAAGTACTAAGCCCGACCCTGCTTCGTTTTTGAGATCAGATGAGAGTGTCCACATTCAGGGTAGTATGGCCATAGACTAAACTTCCATATTCTTAGAAGAACACACCTATCATGATGTTAAAATACCAATTATATAACAAAATTTAGACACGTCACCAGGGACAAAAAGTAGCTATTATCTGTTTGGTTCCACATAAATAGCTATTGTTTATTGTTTAGTAATTACCACCATCTGTCATTTAAAATTTTCACACCATCTGTCAATAACTGCATGCAGAACGCAGCTGATTCATACCTCTTCTTGTTGGTCAGATGCAATGTGCTCTACCCAGATAACTATTAGCAAAGAACAATGCTTGACTTCTGTACCCAACTTCATTTGTCACAGAGGGAATCTCACCTTAAGTCCATCAATTCAAAATAGGAGTCTCTCATCTTGTATATAAACTAGAACTAATTTTCATATTTTGGTTTTTAACTTCTATTGTTGAAAATTTCAAACATATACATGAGGAGAAATACAATAAAGACCCCAATACCTCAATAAACCCTCATCAGTAGCTTCAGTGATAATCAACTCACAGTCAATGTGTTTTCATCCCTATCTTCCTCTCCCTGCTTACCTTAAATTATTTGGAAACTAATCCTCAACATAATATTATTTAATCTATAAATATTTCAAGCTCTTGGAAAAAAGACCTAACCACAATGCTATTGTCACACCTAAAACAGGAACAATAATTCACATTCACCCAATGAGCCCATTTTGATCCTGCTGCAGAAATGGATCTCGTTAAACATCTCCCTGTATACAGCTCAAAAGCCCTTTATAAACTGTACACGTGATGACTGACTATTACAATGCTACTTGAAGGGCGAAGAAAACCAGCTCGTTCCCTGAATGCTGCTTCATACTGAACTCAGTTTTTGGGGAGGGGTTGCATATTTTACCCCTTATAAGGTAAAGAAAATGGTCATTGGCACCCACACTACGGGAACAACCCTGACAGCCACTTTTTGTACACTGCCCAGGGTTACAAATGCATGTAATTGCCTGCTGGACTTCAGCTGTACATGTGAACAACTGGTTTTCCACACAGCAACCATTCATTTTACAATCTCACATCTCCCCTAATGAATTTCCTATGAATACTGGTATTAAAGAACCTGAAAGAGGAAAGACCTCTTTTTAAAGTTAAATGCCATATTTTTCAAAAGGTTGCTGCAGAATTTTTTCCTTACCCATCAGATAAAAAGGACATTTATGCAAAGAAATGTCTTTCTGTGAGCCCAATATTGAATTTTCCATTGTTGGTGCTCAGTGTCTCTTGGGAGGCTCTTAATTGAATCAGTCTTGAAAGGTTTTCTTTGTGTTTCCCCTCAGACCCTCTTACGGATTACAGAAGCATTGATAGTGAGCACAGCTCTAATGGAAGATGCTGTCATCTCATTATTCAGCCTGGTCTCTGTCTCAATAGCTCATGCCTCTTAAGTGGCTGGCATGCTATCAGGTCAAAAAGAGGTCAAGGTAGCCAGACACAGGAAGCAGTAGCTCTTCACAGGGGACAGGAGAATAGTGGTGGAGAGAAAGAGATGGTACTGCTGCTGCTGCTGCTAACTCGCTTCAGTTGTGTCCAACTCTGTGCGACCCCATGGACTGCAGCCTACCAGGCTCCTGTGTCCATGGGATTTTCCAGGCAAGAGTACTGGAGTGGGGTGCCATTGCCTTCTCTGACCCTAGTGCATACTCCAGACTAATTTACCCAAGTATAGAGGAAGGTCCACACATTTACCCAATGAAGACCAGGGAACATAACAGAATTCTGCAATGGTTTCTGAAGGCAAGGCACAGTAAGAATCAAGAGCTTACAGGGTGGGTCATGCACAGGCGGCATGGCTTTCATGTGGCTACCTGCCATGCCAGGATTGTTTTCCCACATGTATCATCTTAATCTGAAAACTTGGCTGTGAAAGGCTAGCCATCAGGATATGATTCCTGTCTCTGTCTAAATGCTGCAGCTGAATTACTTGCAACTTTTCCTGTTCTATATTGAATAGTCAGACATCTTCTTGATTTAAGCTTTATTTCTTTAAAGAATCCTCCTCTGCCTCAGTGCCCCATCTAAAGCCCCCCATGTCTGATCGTGTCCTCACTGACATATATGAACCATCATTTTCAAATAAACTAGAAACAGTGCTGACTAATGCTTTAAACCTCTCAAGGCATTTTTTTTTTGTGCGCTCTCATTGATGCACACAAAAACACTTTGCCAAAAAACACTTCATTACACTCAACAGTAGACGCAGCAAAAGAAGGGAGAAGACAGGCGATTTGAACAGGTTCACGAAAAGTAAGTTAGTATCAAGATGAAAACTTGAACAGGATCCTTAATTCCTTGTCTGACATTGTTTCCACATTATCTCACTTAAGAGGAGATTCTGAAAAACAATCAGCCCTTCTAGACTGTTGGGAAATAGTTTTCCAATATCCTTGGCCCATGTAAGTTCAATGACACATTCTATACATACATACCGGAGAAGGCAATGGCACCCCACTCCAGTACTCTTGCCTGGAAAATCCATGGATGGAGGAGCCTGGTAGGCTGCAGTCCATGGGGTCCCTAAGAGCCAGACATGACTGAGTGACTTCACCTTCACTTTTTACTTTCATACATTGGAGAAGGAAATGGCAACCCACTGCAGTGTTCTTGCCTGGAGAATCCCAGGGACAGGGAAGCCTGGTGGGCTGCCATCTATGGGGTCGAACAGAGTCAGACACGACTGAAGTGACTTAGTAGCAGCAGCATACATACATACACTCACACATTCATATGTGTTGCTTGGCCATTATTATCTGATTAAAGTGGAAGGAATAGTTTTAATAGTTGAAAAAGAAGTGAAATAGGACAATAATTAAAATGTTACACATGTAACCCATATGTGTATGTATGTGTGTATTTGTGTATGTGTGTGTATATATATATATATGTATGTATGTATACATCTTTGTTTATCAATTTTTCTTGAGGTAGGACCAAGGGTTTTCCTTTCACATATAGGCTCTCTCGTTGACCTTTCTTGCATACACCATTTTTGAAGTGTTAAATCTATAATTTCTACTTTGGGCTTCTTTAAAATAGAGTGAAAACTTAAAGCCACTTGGAAGCAATATGAGTGCAGAAGACTTTCGGGTTTTTATAATTTTCCTCCAGTCTTTCAGAGCTGTCTCATCTACAGTTAATTCAATAGCAATCTTTTAGATACAGTTGTTCCTCAGACTCCCTGGGGGATTGGTTCCAGGACCCCCAAAGATACCAAAATCCTCAGGTGCTCAAGACCCTATGTAATTGCCTAGTACAGTCGCTCTCTTGGGACTTCCCTAGTGGCTCAGATGGTAAAGCATCTGCCTACAATGTGGGAGACCTGGGTTCGATCCCTGGGTCAGGAAGATCCCTTGGAGAAGGAATGGCAACCCACTCCAGTATTCTTCCCTGGAAAATTCTATGAACAGAGGAGCCTGGTAGGCTACAGTCCATGGGGTCGCAAAGAGTCGGACACGACTGAGTGACTTCACTTATTCACTTCACAGTCGCTCTCAGTATTCATGGGTTCCTTAACTCTGGATCTAAACAACAAGCAGTGTGAATTCATGGTTGGTTGAACCCATGGAGGCAGAAACTGTGGGTAGGGAGGGCCAACTATACCTGCTTTTTAGTTTTCACAAATGTTTAACTTCTATAGTTTTAGAAGCTCTTTTGTTTTTACACTTCTGCTTAGTATGTCATTTAGTATTTTTTTATAGTGAATGATAAAATCACACATATAACTGGCAGAGGTTGGCAGGCAATCATTTGACTCTTCGAAGGCGTGTGACTCTACCACTGGGAGAAGTCCTTAGGCATCGCACAGAGTAGTGGGAGCGTCAATACTTTGGCCACCTGATGCAGAGAGTTGGTTCACTGGAAAAGACCCTGATGCTGGGAAAGATTGAGGGCAGGAGGAGAAGGGGGTGACAGAGGATGAGATGGTTGGATGGCATCATCGACTCAATGGACATGAGTTAGAATAAACTCTGGGAAACAGAGAAGGACAGGGAAGCCTGGTGTGCTGCAGTCCACATGCTGGACATGACTTAGAGACTGAACAACAAAAACAACAAGGGCAGTGGACACATCATGAGCTGTTTGAGTGCCACGGGTTTGCTCTACTGGGAAAAGCAGTGTCTGTTCACATAGGGGAGTGGGGCAGCTAGGTAGAAGATGACTAACTGTTTCTGGGGTTTTTTACTCCTAAGAAGCAATACAGTTTGGTAGAAAAAACATCTAGCAAGAAGAAGACTGTCCACAGCTCTGGGTCTGGGCCCAAAGGACTTCATGCAGTTGTATAACTTTCTCTGGGTGCTCAGTTTTCTCATTAGAAAATTAAGAAAATGGACAAAGGCATAGTTGCTTAGAGCACTGGGAATGAGAAAGATTCTTGGCCCTGGACTTGGCCCAGTAGAAAAATCATGCCATGATTGATTGTCAATGTCTGCTCTGAGTAGTTAAGAGGGAAGTGGTAAAACACACACATATCATCTTGGAGCTAGATAATTCTGATCCCTGTGTAATGAAAAGGGTGCAGGCTTCAGGACTGCAATTAACTCTTGTGACCTTCAGCAAAGTTAATTACTTCTATGAGCCTCGGGAAAGCAGGAGAACTCCTTGGGGACCTAGGTAAGATATTTTCTAACTGTTATTCTTGGATTATTCTCTGCTGCTGCTGCTGCTAAGTCGCTTCAGTCGTGTCCGACTCTGTGCGACCCCATACACGGCAGCCCACCAGGCTCCTCTGTCCATGGGATTTTCCAGGCAAGAACACTGGAGTGGGGTGCCATTGCCTTCTCTGTCTCACATGTATAAGCCCTGAGAAAACATCAGCACACAGTGTGTGCGTGCTAAGTCATTTCAGTCATGTCTGACCGTAGCCCCTCAGGCTCCTCTGTCGATGGGATTCTCCAGGCAAGAATACTGCAGTGGGTTACCATGCCCTCCTCCAGGGGATCTTTCTGACCCAGAGATCGAACCCACATCTCTTATGTCTCCTGCATTGGCAGGTGGGTTCTTTACCACTAGCGCCACCTGTGTACTCAGCAACTGTCAAATAAATGGAACCATTGTTGTACTAAGAGCTTAGCACAATATAGGTAACAGGTGCTCAGTAAATACTAATTTTCCTTTCCTTCCTAAATTGTACAATCCTGGATGACAAGTTTCATGTGCACAGAGACACAATTTCCTTTTCTCTTCTATCCTTGAATAATTAGGCTGAATATAAAAATACAGAAACCTGAAGAGTGGTTTGGAAGTACCTTAGTATTAAAGTGTTATGAAGTTTTTTGAGCCTTCTAACTCCACATAAAATTTTAATAGAACGTGAGTATCAGACTATTTTCCTGGTTGCAAAGTATGGTATGAAGATGATTTTAGATGTGAGATGAACAGGAATGAGTTATATATTTATGTGAATGTGTATTTTACAAAATATTGGGTTAGCCAAAAAATTTGTTTGGGTTTTTTCATAAGGTGTTACAGAGAAACCTAAATGAACTTTATGGCCAATGCAATATAACTCACCCTGTTTAATTTTCTGTAGTAATATAATGATTTCTTTTAAACTAAATATCTAAAAATAAAAATAAGTGACTCTATTAAGGAAAACTTTCAAGTAAGAAATAATAGTATATGGTTCTGGCACAAATTATAGTTTGAAAGTGGCCAGAGTTAAAGAAACTTATAACTAGGTAATTGGCATCGCTGATTCAATGGACATGAACTTGGGCAAACTTTGAAAGATAGTGAGGGACAGGGAGGCCTGGTATGCTGTGTCCACAGGGTCATGAAGGGTCAGACATAACTTAGCTAGTAAACAACAACAAATACATAACTAGTTAAAAGCATGGAAATTTTCTATAGCTAAACTGAAGTTTGCCTTTTCTCAGCTGTAGGGAGGACAATTCTCAAGTTTTCTGTAAATTTTTGTTATTTACTTAAATTAAAATTAAAGGTATACACAAGGAAATTGTTGATCATTCATCCTAGGCATGTGTATTGGAGATTATAATTTTCTGCAGCCTAAATGTTATTAAGCCTTTTTCTTTTAGAAAAATCATTCAGCAGTGAAACAATGGCATTTTAAAGATGACAATATCTCATGGTATTCTATGAAGAACATTGTTATTTCTAGGTCTTCATCTTCTAAACAATTTTGAGAACCATAGGTTCAGAGCATTAGTGCTCAAGTGGGGCTGATGTTGCCCCACAGGAAGCATTTGGCAATGGGGGACATTTTTAGCTGTGATAACTAGGGTGTCCGTGCTGCTGGCATCTGGTGAACAGAGGCCAGGAACACTGCTAAACATCCCATAATCAACATGATAATCCACAGCAAAGAATTACCTGACCCAAATGTCGATAGTGCTAAAGTTGAGAAACCCTGCTTTAGAGTTTTGTTTATAAATGACTTATGAACATCTTGATCTAACACCCACAGTTGAATGTTCAACATGTTCTGATGAGGCTGTAAATACCTACTTCCAAACTTATTTTCAGAAAGCATTAGGAAAAAAAAGAAAGAGACCTCATAGAATTTTAACCCCCTTTTTAAAAATTACTCCTCCATTTAGTTTTTTTTTTTAATTTTTATTTTATTTTTAAACTTTACATAATTGTATTAGTTTTGCCAAATATCAAAATGAATCCATTTAGTTTTTAAAAACATTTATTTGTTTATTTATTTGGCCATGCCAGGTCTTAGCTGTGGCATGTGGGATTTTTAGTTGCAGACTATGGGATCTAATTCTCTCACCAGGGATTGAACCCAGGCCTCTTGCATAGGGAGTGTAGTCTTAGTCACTGGGCCACCAGGGAAGTTCCTCCATTTAGTTTTCAAGAGTAAGCTGGTTGAAAAACCACCTAAATTATTATGGTACAATATCTACCCTCAGTTGATAGATCAGCTCAAGTCATCAGCTAAGGTCCTCCAAATGTCTTCCACTTGCCATGGCAAATAACCTCCAAGCTTATGAAGCAAGTTTTCTCACTTCTGATTGTGTTGGCATCCACATGGGTTTGTGTGGGGGACATGTCTGCAACCCTAGCCTGTATTCTCAACTGTTGCCTGGCACAGCGTTGGGCCTGGTGTAGGGAGTCCACCCATTCTTTAGTTCTATGATATACTGGGTGATGGTAAGTTATCAATGGGAAATCAATTTCTTTAGCCTTTCTACACTTCCTTGTCTACCTTTCTGGGCTCTGTTAGCCTGGAAAAAATATTTCCTCAGGGCTGCTGGTGAGCAGGTCTCACTAGCATTTCATACTTTATTCAGAAACCATTTCTGTCCAAAGATCACACTCTTATTAGAGGCCTAAAGCAGTCTGATAATAAACGTTTCCATGATTGATCTAAATAGAAGAAAGAGACCAGGGTGTCACCCTCCATTCCCAACACACCTCAAGAGCAAACTGTACTTGTAAAATTTTTTAGGACACAGGAATGACTGAAGAGGGTACAATAATTTATATAGGGCCTCCCCGGGCAGTTCAGTTGGTAAAGAATCCACCTGCAATGCAGGAGACCAGAATTTGATTCCGGGTAGGGAAGATACCCTGGAGAAGGAAATGGCAACCCACTCCAGTATACTTGCTTGGAGAATCCCATGGACAGAGGAGGCTGGTGGGCAGAAATCCATGGGGTCACAAGAGTAGGACACAACTTAGCAACTAAACCACCAATAATTTGTAGCCCTATATCTACCATAACATCAACTGAATTAGTTCTTGATTTTATATGCTTTTGGGGAGGTTGGGGGAGAGGGAATAGAGGTGAAATTTTTTTTAAAAATTTGACATTAAGTTGCATTAATACTGATCACTCTGAATGGGCCAGACACAGAGTTAACTGGTCCCATATTGACTGAATAATCGAAGTGCTGTACTGTCCAACAGGAGAGGGGTGACAACATAGGCTCGGTCTTGTCAACTTTGAAAGGACACATACTCAGTAAAGAACTCGTTTGAGCAGAATTAAAGTGTCTCAATACTTTGATTTGTGGCTGGATAATTTTTAATTTTTAGCTCACAGGCTTTTTTTTTTTTTTTAAGATTGTTCCACTTTACGCTTAAGGAGCTGAAATTCTGCAGTGTCATTTGCCAGGATACTGATTATATATAAGTGGGAGATTTTTTTTTAATCAACAATAAATGTCTTGCATTGTGAAAATAGCAGCTTGACTCCCACATTCATTTAGCAGCAGGAGGCATGAAATGGATTGGCCCTTTTGAATTATTTCAGAAATGTGCTCCAGATGCATGTAGATAGATCACTAAATATAAATCTCATTGCTTCTTTCTTTTGCTTTTTGCCCCACTGCTAAGCAACTTTTAAAACTGGTATAGGATGAATTCTTTATCATCACCATCCTTCAGAATAAAATTAAGTTTATCAGAAAGCAATGAATGTTATCCAAATACAATCTGATAAATCCTATTGACTACTGCAAGTTGCAACTGGTTGACTGCCAAATGCTGCCATTTTGATGTGTGAGTCTTTTGTTTCTGAAGGACTCATTTATTTGAATGGTTTGGTGTTAGTTTCCTATTTATAGTGGCATATGTTATACCAGGGCTTCTCTGGTAGCTCAGCTGATAAGAATCCACCTGCAATGCAGGAGACCCCAGTTCGCTTCCTGGGCCAGAATCCCCTGGAGAAGGGATAGGCTACCCACTCCAGTACTCTTGGGCTTCTCTCACGGCTCAGATGGTAAAGAATCTGCCTGCAATGTGGGAGACCTGGGTTAGATCCCTGGTTCAGGAAGATCCCCTGGAGGAGGGCATGGCAACCCACTCCAGTATTCTTGCCTGGGGAATTTCCATGGACAGAAATGCCTGGTGGGCCACAGTTCATGGGGTCACAAAGAGTCGGACACAACTGAGCAACTAAGCACATGTTATACCAACGAGGTGTGCTGCGTACACATCCTTTCCTCTTGAAGAACTTACCATTCAGCTGTGAGATGCGTAGTTAGCTGGCAGGTTCCAGCAGCAGGGCCTTAAGAATCTGCCACAGTGTCTGAGATGAGGTCTGGGCAGTGCTTAGCCAATGACTGAACATGCAGCAGTAATAGAGGCTGCCCATTTCTGCCCAACCCAGGACTTCTTTAATGGGTACTCATTGCTCTGGAGTTGTCTGTGGGGCTAGTTGAGACTGTCAGATCAGCATCACTGTCTGAAGCTCTGACTAACCTCCTCCTGCTTCCTTCACTTAATCTTTGGCAGGAATAACACTTAATAAACCTTTGGCCCTCCTAACTCCATCTCAGCATTTGTTTCTCAAAGGACCCAACTGAAACACAACATATAGATGTTGTTACCAAAACAGGAAGAGTGAAAAATTCTATGCTGCATTTTGGGCCAATGGCCAGTGAGCTGCAAATACTTCCTGGGGACTGTGAACACCAATGCTAATAACTCAATTCGTATATTGTGCTGTGATGCTCCATACTGGTATTTCTGCTCTGACTGTGTGTGTATGTATGCTCAGTCGCTCAGCTGTCTCCAATACTGGGCGAGCCTATGGACTATAGCCTGCCAGGCTCCTCTCTGTCCATGAGATTTCCAAGGCAAGAATACTAGAGTGGGTTGCCATTTCCTCTTCCAGGGGAACTTCCCAACCCAGGGATGGAACCCATATCTCTTGCGTCTCCTGCATTGGTGGGCAGGTTCTTTACCACTGAGCCATCAGGGAAGCCCTCTGCTCTGATTCAGTTCAGTTCAGTTCAGTTCAGTCAGTATCTCTTGCATCTCCTGCATTGGCAGGCAGATTCTTTACCACTGAGCCATCAGGGAAGCCCTCTGCTCTGATTGGGCAGTAGCAAAATCTCCCTGGGGTCCCTGGGGCCTCAAACTAGTTACCATAACCACCTCTTGGGACCCTGACGGTTAATAAGGTCCAAATCTAGTGAGAATCCCAAAAGAGGATTAGCTTTTACTCTCTTTCAAGTGCTGTAGAAATTGGTTAAGAAAAGACTCCTCTGAACAGCAGGATGGGCTGTCTTGAAAGATATTAATTGCCATTTCCCCATGAGATTTGGGGGATTAAGCTGATGAAAGGAAAAGCAATAATACGAAAGGGAATCTATGTAAATTCACTAATTTAAACCAATTGGCTATTTTCAAATTATGTGTTTCAGTTGTTCTGCCTCCGTGGACAGGTGAAGTGCTCTGTTTCAAAGTATTTACCCACTCCAAGCACTTCACTGCCTGCTGAGGGGAGAAGACAGTCGATTACACCCTTCCCAACGGGAGGAGGATGGAAGGACTCATGTTTCCTTCGGCGATAAAGAACGTGAAAACAAAGTAAGGCAAACTCAGAAAACAAAAATAGGATCATGAAGAATACATAAAAACTGGATTCCTTTCTTTCACCTGATCTATCCTGGGAATCTCTGAACTTCTTCCATGGGTTGAATCCTATGGCCACTCATGTCAACAGAGTCCCCAATAATGCACAGGCTCCACTGAACCCTTTGGTTGGAGGCTGACCATTAACACTGTTAATAATCCCTACCTATTCACCCCTTACTCATTGGATTTCCTTGTCCTATTCCTAGGTTACACAGACTGGATTTAGAAATCAGAGAAACATTACATCCACTTTAAATTCTGAGTACAGGAGGTCATTCTATTCAAAAGAACACTGTAACCAAAAAAAAAAAAAAAGCCATTGAAAGTGAATCCATTTAAAATGGAACATAAATTTCATAGAAAAGAGTGAATAAAAGACTTTATTTTGAGAATTGAAAATAAAATTCATGAAAATGAATTTATCTTCCATTTAATCAAATTCAGGTTATAACTGCAATTATGCTGTAATTCTTAGCGCAAACTAAAAACAAATGAAGGAACTTCCCCGGCTGTCCAGTGGTTCAAGACTCTGTGCTTCCAATGCAGAGGGCATAGGTTTGATCCCTAGTTGGGGAATTAAGATCCTATATGCTGTGTGGTGCAGACAAAAAATAAATACATAAAAAGAATAAAGATCTATTCTTCAAAAATGAATGAAGCATTAAGAGGGTTACATAATTTTTTTCAAAAAGAAGTGATGGTGGTATTACAACAATTTTAAGGAAAATTTAAGAATACTTAAGGGCTTTACCATTTACCAAGGGTCTCTCACAATCCTTTGAATTCCACACCTTTCCTTGAAGTACCTATCATATTACCATCCTTGTTGATTTTCCTTATTTCAACTGTTGAATTGTTTGACAACTCCTTTGGTCATGACTTAGGTATGTTTTAGGGGGAGATCAACATCACTTTCATTGACTTCAAGAAATTTTGCATATTGTGCATCAGATACAAGTTCTCACTTTGCAAGTAACTTACATTGCTTTGACACTCTTCTTTCATCTCACTAGACTGGTGAAGAAGATTCTAATGGTACAAGAGAGGACTTTTTGAGAGGGCACTAATCTTGGATTAGTGAAGTCGTGAAGTCGCTCAGTCATGTCCGACTCTTTGTGACCCCATGGACTGTAGCCTATCAGGTTCCTCTGTCCATGGGATTTTCCAGGCAAGAGTGCTGGAGTGGATTGCCATTTCCTTCTCCAGGGGATCTTCCCGACCCAGGAATCGAACCCGGGTCTCCCGCATTGCAGGCAGACACTTTACCGTCTGAGCCACCAGGGCAGCCCCTGTTAATCTTGGATTAACTCATCACTAAATCAATCCTTTCTTGCAATAATGAACTTTCTTCCTTTTATAATCCCCTAATTTCTGAGAACCAGTTAGAGAAATCACAGATAGCCAGGACGTTTTCAATTAGTCCTTAAAGCTGCTATACCTTCTTTCGGGTGTAGGATGTTAAATTGAAAACATTTTTACCAACAATCTAGAGATACTGAGTCTTCCTAACGTCAGTGGCAGAGCCAAGGAAATGCTCAAAGTTAGCCTAGTCTATGGACCACACTGCCATACTGATCCCCTGCGCAGAATGAATTAAAGCAGAGAACATTAGCAAAGAAAACAGAAGGTATATTTCTACCCTTAACCACGATGAAAACTCACTGTGGCCTTGGCAAAGTCACTTAACTTTTCTGGGTTTCAATTGTCTCTGTGGTCTTGTACAACAAGAGATAGTTATGATTACTGATTTGGGGCCACAAAGATATGAGGGAGATTTTGCTACCACCAGTTCAGAGAGCCGATATACCAATGTGGGTGATAACCCAGTACCTAAACTGAATCATCAGTATTAAATGGTCAAGGTGCCCAGGAAATGACTAGAGTTCACTGACCACTGGCTTAAATGGCAATCAGTTCATGTTATTTCTCTGTTATCATTTCCTGGGACCTCGCACCCCAATCCCAATGCAACCCCCACATCTTGTCAGGTATGAGCATGGTTTTGTCAGAAAGGAATTATAGACCATCAGATATACCTTTCTACCACATGCACACCCTCCAGTCCACTCTCTCACTCTATCTTTTTTTTCTGCCTCATGCTCCAGAAGGACAAGTTTCCTACTCTTAGAGGGCTACCCTACCACCTGGCTGTTAACCTGCTGGGGTGCTGACTGCGCAGTCTTCTCTCTTTCTTTCATCACTAGTATCCTCAGTCTCTTCCTTTGCACTAACTCAAGGAATCGTGGGTACCTGAGACATCATCTAATTGGAACCAGCACTGGAGGCTAGCCTCTCTTCCTTCACTTCTCTGAAAAGCAGAAGTCTCTTCTTTAAGCATGGGTACTTCACTGACATTTCCAAGTACTCTTTTTCCTCTGTGTTTAAAAGGAAGCACAGATGTCCTACATTCTATAAAAATCTTTATTTGATACTGTATTCCATCTAATGATCATCTTATTTCCTTCCTTCTACACACAGAAACCTTTTTAAAACAAGTCATCTACATCTATTCTCTTCTTGCTACCACCCCGACATCCCCTGCTCAGAATCTGTTGCAGGGATCACTCTATAAATAAATTTCTCACTGAAAGGTCACCAACCCATATATCATCATGAAATCATAGACTCTGTACATTTTAGAAGACATTTTTGACATTTATTCCAAGTCTCCCATTTTATAGATGAAGAAGAACACGCACAATTTCATAGGACCAGTAGTCTCATTTGCCTTGGTGCCCCTTGCGGAATTTGATATTGTAGACTTTTTCCTTTTTCTGAACAATGTAGGTTAATAATAAAAATCTTGTCAATCTGATTTTTTTTTTTTGATCAGCTCTTAAGAGATGGCCTGAACATTAACTGAGTATACCTTAGACACAAAGACAAGATGACTATTCACATGTGCTTGTTTCAATCCAGATTCTTAGGTGAGATCTCCATCACCCTTTACCTACCATGGTACTATCACCAGGCTTCAAGTTACTTTCAAGCTATTTTCGTAATCATCAGAGGCTCTTGTTATTGCTGGAAGAATTCAATAGAAATGTATTTAAGTCTCCTTCCTGTGGAATTGAGCTGCTTATTCCTTAGTAAAAAATAACTATACATTGCTCTTCTACTATAAATGAAGATATTCATTTGGCTAAATGGTGACTGTAGTAACTAAAATACCTTACTGTCAAACATTTTTCTCCTTTCTTTGAAAGGAAAGTGCATCATTTTTCACTGCCAAGAAGTTTCTCAGATATAGGAAAAGTAAGGAAAATAAGTCATCATTACCCACCAGAACAGAGTGATAACCTGAAGAAGAAAAACTGGCTTCTCTTCCCTCTTTACTTCAGGAAAAACAGCCTGGATCTGTTCTCGAATGGTTTGGGGATACTGGCTATTTCTCAAGGTTCTCAAGATATTGGCCCAGGGAAATAGATCTAGAGGATGGGCAGAAATGATGGTGAGCATGTTTTAGGCTTCCCTGCTGGCTCAGCGGGTAAAGAATCTGCCTGCAATGCAGGAGACACAGGAGACACAGGTTCGATCCCTGGGTCAGGAAGACTGCCTGGAGGAGGAAATAGCAACCCACTCCAGTATTCTTGCCTGAAAAACATCCTATCGACAGAGGAGCCTGGTGGGCTACTGTCCAAATGGTCACAAAGAGTTGGACCTGGCTGAGGGACTAAACACACATGTTTTAGACATTTTTGTAGCATCAAGAGTCTCCAGATACAACAAGTGCAGGTAAAATAGTTCTAATGGAACTGTTAGGTTTTTGTGTAAATGCAATAGAACTGCCTTATTTAAAATATCAAAGCCATTATGGTCAATTTATGTGGAAAATATATCATTTCATTTTATTCCTCTTATTCCTTTTGCAGCGGGCAGCAATCAATAGCCTCCCTGCTTTTTAATTACTAAAAAGAGAAGCTACATGAAGCAGCTGGCATGATATTTATTTGATGTTGATAAGAGTAAGCCAAAGTTTTACTATATGATATATATAAAATACATAAACAGAAATATAATATATTTAAGATAAATATACACTTATCTCACATAGATATTTATATATGATAAATAAGATACATATTTATATATAGTTTTAAAAGATACAAATAAGATATATATGATAAGGTACATATATATTACATCTTTACCAAATATCTACTTATCTATCTATATATCTCACATACACAACAGAGCATCACTTTATTTCACTTTTTTTTTGAGAGTAAAAAGTAGGCTAGAAGATAAAAATAAGCAGTGATCTTAGTTGTGCATGCAGTTATTTTCAGAAAAAGGCAATCTTTTGTCATCCTCCCCAAATCTTTGAAGGATGGGTAGAAATCAAGTTAAAAAGAAAAGGAGAACAGTCACGAGTCAGTATGTCTGGTAAGGTCACCCAAGCCCTCTGCCCTCTATGTTTGAAAGAGGGCTTGTCCCAAACACTAGCTGCAGCGTGGCATGTAGGGCGCACAGATGATGCAGGGGGATTAGTTAGGGTATGTGGGCTCAGGAGATGAGGGGTTTAAAGTAAGCATTACTCTAGCATTCAGAATATTTCTCCTTGATTTTGGGAGAAAGAAAATGAAAAGAATGATATTCTATTATATTAAAATAAGTAAACAGACTACCTGCCTGCAGAGAACACATTTATGAAAGTGAATTCTGAATTAAGACTAAGAATAAATCAAAGCTTTATTGTCAAGTAAATCAGCAAACTTAACAGCATAGGAGCAGTGAGCACAGAACTGGGCATACAAATGGGGATTGAGACATGGTCCCAGCCCTGCTTGGAACTCACTGCTGAGTGGAGAAGGGCGACAAGGAAATTAACGATCACCAAACAATAGAATAGAACAGTGTTTCTGGAGAACACAGAGCAATTGCTACTGAGAGTAGGAGACTCAAACATCTAATTAAATTTTTGAGTGAGGTGAAGAGGACACAATTGAAAACAAATGCAATCCTACGGCTAGTAGAGCAAAGAGGGTTGAGCTCCATGAATAATTCGCTACTAAGAGATAGTCAAGCTCTGTTTCTTCTGTACTTTGTTGATGCACTTGAACCTATTTTGTGAAGCACCTGACTTATTTCTGGAAGATATTACAGACTTCATATAAGAAAGGGTCTTCACCCTTTTTAATAAAGTGCTGACTTTGCAAACTATGCTCCTAACATCAGCCAGTGTTCTGAAGAGAAGTAATTTAAGAGACTTGTACACAGAGAAAAACTCCTTCACTGCTTCATGTTAGCCCTTGAATTGACTGACTGGGATGTGTTCACAGGGTACTTTGAATAACAACTGAAAGTATTCATTGCTTTATCGAGGTGTTTGCCCTTTAGTAGCGGACAAAAGACAGAAAACCCTTACATGTCCATGGAATAAGAACCAGTAAAATGTGGTGGGCTAAAATCCTGATTAATGGAAATATTCTAGTTAACTTAATGATAACCAGAAAATTCTCCTTATTTTGTTTTGTTCATTTATTATTAGTCAAATGGCATAATAAAAAAGTCACTGAAAATATTTTACTAATTTTTGATGGTTCATAGTGATGCATTGCTTCAATACACTAACTATGATTGCAGAGTACAGGTGAGAAGACAGGAGACTTATTTTGGAGGCTGTTTGAATAGCCCTGGAGGCTATTTGGAAAAATAATCCTCAATATTTCCTTATTTTAGTATCAGATACTACCAGGCAATAGGATTATGCTACTAGACTATTTCATTTTGCAAATACATTTTTATTACACTTACATTTCAATTCAGAAGATAACCTAAAAATGTTAGGTAACTAAAATAGTACTTCTTTGTCTCTCAGAATTTAAAAACACCTGGAATTGTTTCAGTGTGGCTATACTTCTGTGCCATTAAAAAGCAGAATGTATTCTGAATCATTTCTTCAAACAGGTTTTAATAAATATTTCAATGAATGGTCCATACTACATTTCAACAACTACTGAATATGTAACTCATAGGTCACAATACAATGTATTGCAACCAACAAATCAAATGAAATATTTATACTCCGATAACTCAATTTAAAGGCATGAGTTGGGATTGTGTGGGATACAAAGTAGTCTAAGATACTAGTATCTGTGAAAATTAGGTGTGTGTTTACATGCTGTCTGTTGAAAAAAAAAAAAAGGAGTCAGGACAGCTAAGTTGGGCTATTGCAAGTTGCTCTGAGAGATGTGGAGTCTGCTATGAATTTGAGGATGGGCCTTGACATAAGTCCCCAGTGAAGGCTGGAACAACTGTTCAGGATGCTAGAACAGAATTACTTACTATGCTGGAATGATGTTCTGTGTGCTCCTGCGCACTTTCTTTGGTGGTCCCACGGATGGAGGAAATGTGCTCTATTTGTTTTTCCTGTCTGTCTTTCTCTTGGATGGCTACCCTTTTCCTATGCTGCCCTGGAACCTCTGGACAATGTCCTCTCTTCATGCTTCAATATGAGGAGCAATGTCACCATGTCCCCACTCACCACTTTCCCCACCAGACTTCAAGTCAGCCTGCAGTTTCAGTATATCTACATGTTCTATGACTTTTCTTATATATCTTTAACTTTTGTGTTTCCAACTTGTTGACATTTCGCATTCCTAATTAAGCATTTCTGTCTTATTATCTGCTGTGGACAATGGCAGCAGTTATTAAACAATTGCATGATACTGCTTTTATAAATCTGTCTGAGCAAAATCATTTGATAGTTGGAATGCTCCCCTGCTTTTAAAAGCTATTGAGTCATTGCCACCCTCATCTTCCTGGATTGGCCGACTCTGTATCATAAAGAAAGATGCACTATGGGCTACAGAGTCTCAGTCATGACTGTGCCAAACTACATGGGAAATTCTAAAATCTTTTTATTTAACAAATATTTATTGACAGTTTTGCAGCATTGAGTGTTCCTGGGCTCATGACCTAATCAATACCTATACCCTCACAACACTCTTACTCTGCCTGACATACAGCTGGCTCACAGTGAGTGCACTGAACAGATCTGTAAAGAATAAGTGGCTCTTTGTCTAGAAAGAATTTGAGAAGTTCTTGCTCCCTTGCCCTAAAGACATGGAAAGTTTAATAATACATGGTAAGATATATCCCCCCCAAACACCCAAGGAATAGAGATGACTCTAGAGATGTGGGTGAGACTGTGGTTCTGTCTTTGGCTGCACTGCTCTCCCAGAAGTGACAGTCAGAGGCAAGGATGAAGTTCTGAATGAAAGGACACAGTCAGGCTGGCCTCCACTGACAAAGACATAGAGGCCTGTGCACGGGGCCTGTGGAGGGCGGGTTTCTCAGACGCTTTGGGCTCTGGTCTAGACTGGGAGGTAGGCCAGGGGCAGTCACAAGCTGGTCCAAAGCTGAACTCAGGATGGTGACAAGGGGCTCAGCATGAACACAGTGGCCGGTTGGCAGAGACCCAGAGACCAGAGACAGAAAGGTGAGGGGAGCTGAAGCAGATCATTAGTTGGGTGTAAGACTGCCCTTCATGGTAACACAAGCAAATGGATCACAGCTGATGTGGGTTCTTTGTTTGTTACAAAACATCACAAAACATCACTCTCAAATATGTGAGACCCTTGATTATATTTTCAAATCCCTGGCCCTGGCATTAGACTTTACCATACTCAGATATTTTAAAAAACAGATAAAATGGCCATGCTTAATTTTTTCCATAGATGGTATATAAACACATTTTATAACACTTTGAGCAAATAATTTATTTGGTCTTTTTCTCCTTCTCCCAGTAAAAGATCCAGAGCAATGATTGGGAGGCAGGGAGGGGTCACTTAAGACATTAATTCTGTGTAGAAAGTGTTACTAGGATACCACATTTTTTTGTTGACTCAAATCACAAAAGGAGAAAAGGTTACTGAATTGAGAGCATATTGTGCATCTCCTATACTCACACATAATATTAAGAATATCTGCACGCTTTTTGCCTAAGGTAGTCCAAAGACTACCTAGACTAAGACTTCTTAGTCGCCTTTTAGTTTTTTAGAAGTCTTAGTCGTTTTTAAGACCTAAGTCGTCTTAGTCATTTTTTGGAAGTCTTTTGCCTAAGACGTCTAAAAAACACCAAAGGCTGAATATATTTAATATACCACTTCCCACACTCCTTTATTTTTACTCATCAGACTAATTCTTAATGGTCTTGCCCAAGAGTTGGCAAACTTGTTCTGTAAAGGATTTTTATGATTAGCAGGTCATATGCTCTTTCCCAACCACTTAAACCAGTGTAGCAGAAAGCAGTCAAGGACAATATGTAACAGACAGACAAGGCCATGTTTCAATAAAACTTTATAAAAGTAGGCAATTTGTCTTAAGGGCCATAGTTTGTTGATTCCGGTCTAGCCCTTCAATCTTAAAATTATATTAAAATTATTATGTTTACATGAAAAGAGCAAAACATCTCAATACATATTACTTCTATCCAAGTCTACCCCCCTTTATGAAGGTAGCAACTGATATTAGTATATGTAAATATTATTAAAAACATACCAAAATACCTAGTAGCCAAAAGACTTTAGGTTTCATCCTTTATCTTTCCAATATAGTTAACATAGACCAGCATCAAGGAAAATTTCAGAGAAAACCTGTCAAGAGATTCTAGAAAAAAACCCAAAAACTCAGCTTGTCTAAATTTGTGAACCCCAAAATGAATCTTTCCAGATATTCAGAAAAGCATATAAGCCACATTACTTTGGTAAAATGTGTCATGAAAAATAAATCAGAGAAGATGATATTCTCACATGCATCTAGATGAATTTCAAATCTTATTATGGAAAACAGTAAAAGAATGATCTAGGCTCCTTGTAACTTTTTTTCTTTTTAATTGCAGAGACTTTCAGAGAGTGCAAATCAGCAAATGATTTCCCTACTTTACATATAGAGAGCCACAGAAAGTAACACTCTGAGAAGCCACATGCTTCTGCTGGAACAGCAGAGACCACCAGAGGTACATATTTGACTCTAACTTTCCTGGAGTCAAGGGCTTGGCATTTGGTAGGAAATGGATGAGGATATGGAAAGTCAACATTAGGCCATATGAAGAGGCTCTGGTCACTGTGGTATGCCCATTCTTGGCTGGACAATGACTTGTGAATCTGTCCCTTGCAGAAAAGAACTAGCCTAACCTATATTTGCATTTTGGGAGATTCTGTGCAGAGCAATATTTACTTCTGCTGGCTCAGGATAGGTACAGTCACTTCAGATTTGAGAGACCAAGGCAACCCAGCTCATGCCCATTACTACACGCTCACTGAGAACTGAGAAGGGATAAAACAAGGTATTCTGCATCTCATAATTGGAGATACCATTCAAGAATTTTATTTCAAAAGTATCTACGGTTATGTTTCCTTAGTCTAGACTAGTTGAAGGTTATCAAATGTATAAAAATTTCTGACCACTTGGCCGCAATGGGAATTTCCATGTCTAACAGTAATATAACAACTTTTTAAAAAGGTTTAATAGTTATAAAGTACTTTATAATTATAGAACACTGCTACAAATAATATTTCATTTGAACCTTAATATTTCCTGGTAAGGTAGGCAGAACAATGACTACTATTTTTCTCTGAAGAGGCCACAGATGTACAGAAGCTATGCACCTGGGCTTCCCACAAGCAGTGAGGAGGAGAAGCGTGACTCAAAGCCAGCAGTCTCTCTACTGACTGCACCATGCACCTTCCCTTTCAGGATCTTTGTGGTTTTGCCTTTTCCGATACCAGATTTCTAATGTATGGCCAGAAGATAATAATGCTTACAGTGTAGTGTCTTGGCTGGAGCAGAATAAAATGGACAATCATTTAGAAATGATTCTTTTTTTTAAATGCAACTACCAAAAATGTATCTCATCAACAGCTTTATGGCCTAATCCTTAAATAACATAGTACACTGTATTATAGAAAGGACAATTAGAACTTGCTGAATTAAACTGATGTCAGGAGACCAGAGTCCAGAGAGACTGGGTAAATCACTGACTCAACGAGTTTCTCTGTATAATAAGAGAGAAACTGCACCTACCTACTTCACAACAAATTAAGGTGCTCAACGAAGACAACAGATGTGAGACCATATTACTCAGCCATAAAAAGGAATGAAACTGGGTTGTTTGTAGAGATGTGGATGGACCTAGAGTCTATCACACAGAGTGCAGTAAGTCAGAAAGAGGAAAATAAGTATTGTATATTAACACATATATGTGGAGCCTAAAAAAATGGTACAGATGAACCTTTTTGCAGGACAGGAATAGAGTCACAGATGTAGAGAGCAGATTTGTGGACACAGTAGAGGAAGGAGAGGGTGGGATGAACTGAGAGAGCAGCATCAACACATATACCCTTCATGTATAAAACAGATAGCTTAGCGGGAAGCTGCTGCATAGCACAGGGAGTTCAGCTCAGTGAAGGAGGAGGTCAGAGGGAGGTCCAAGGATATATGTATACATAGAGCTGATTCTGGTACGCTGCAGTCCATGGGGTTGCTAAGAGTCGGACACGACTGAGTGACTTCACTTTCACTTTTCACTTTCATACATTGGAGGAGGAAACGGCAACCCACTCCAGTATTCTTGCCTGGAGAATCCCAGGGACGCGGGAGCCTGGTGGGCTGCCGTCTATGGGGTCACACAGAGTCGGACACGACTGAAGCGACTTAGCAGCAGCAGCAGCAGCAGAGCTGATTCACTTCATTGTACAGCAGAAACTGACACAACATTGTAAAGCAATCATACTCTAATAAAAAAAGAATTAAAATGTATCTAAGTTACTCAACAAATATTTACTGAGTAGCCACTGTGAGCAACGCATTGTGACAGATGCTGTGAGACTGAGCACAATGTACTCCATGCAGATTAAAACCAAAGCTTCATAAAACACTGAAAATTGTTAAGAACATGAGAGACCACACACAAATGGAGTTGAGGAAAGACAGATGCAGATCAATGAATACAGTAAGAGCTTATAACAATGGAACAGCTTACTTTCAAAAAGGAGCAAATGAAGGACTGTCCAGTTGCTAAAACACATAGACTTTTGAGTAGATGTAGTAATGTGAACCACATAACCAATTTCAAAGAATTAGCATGCAATAAAATAATGCAAGAATATCAGGACTTTTTAATACTGATTACATGTTAAAATCATATAATTTGGATATGCTGAGTTAAATAAAACATGTTATTTAGTGGATATCACCTGTTTCTTTTACTTTTTTAATGTAACTACTAGAAAATTTTAAATTACTATGAAGCCTGAATTATATCACTAATTCTACTGGACTATGCTGTTTTAGAAAGCCGCATTATGGCCAAAAGGGAAGTCTGCGCATTGCACGGTTCTGGACTGGCTAATTATGGTGTATGCCATCTTTGTGAGGCATGGACCAAAGATACAACACAGAATGAGCCAAGTATCATCAAACCCACAAATCACAAAAATTCTGATGGCTCACGTGGGAACACAATTATAGTCGAGAGGAACCTGCAGGGTATTACTGATGATTCCAAAGTAAATGGGTTCAAAACTAAAAGCAGTGAGGGCATAAAAATCATTCTGTTTCTCCTTCCAGCTAAAGCACAAATATCTGAGGGAGAAATAAGTCTATGAAAGGCTTGTTAGAACTGAAGACCAATCTAGCTCCAGCACTTTCCCTTGACCAGTGACTATTTCACACACATATTTGAAAAGACCCTGATGCTGGGAAAGATTGAAAGCGGGAGAAGAAGCGGACGACACAGGATGAGATGGTTGGATGGTATTACCGACTCAATGGACGTGAGTTTGGGTAAACTCCGGGAGTTGGTGATGGACAGGGAGGCCTGGTGGGCTGTGGTTCATGGGGTCAAAAAGAGTCGGACACAACTGAGCGACTGAACTGAACTGATACTCTATCTAGAATCATGCTTTACTCGGCTGACAGAGCTCCTTAGAGCATGCAACCAAACTGGTTAATATCAACAATCCACTTACATTCCTTATACCCAATAAATGTTCAGAAAATAACTGATAATCTCTACATCCCACACAATTATCAACCAGAATATTGAAGGGACGTGTAGGGATTCAAGTGCCCCAAGAGAGGCCCTTGTCTTACCGAATTCTCAGCACCCAGCCCAGTACTAGTGACACAGGAGGGCCAAGTAAATATTCATTAAATACACAAAAAGTGGTAGTATATTAGAAGGTAAAAGTCCACATTTATATGCAAAGGGCAGGAACCAGAAATTATAGACTGGTGAGCACTTAGAACTGAAGAGCCAGGAAGGAGCCACCAAAGGCCACCAAAAACCAAGCCAGCCAGTTGGGCCACGAATCTTTTTCTGCCCAACACCACGTGTGCAGAGCATGAACTTGATGTTCACAAGACCTTGGACAAAGTCTTTTACGACACCTTTTAAAAATATGGAGAAATAGCAGGCCTAATGACAAAGCGGTTATAAGACAGCAACGAACAGAAAATCGTAAAGACAGACTGGTGGTTGAGAGATGGAGGTCAACGTGAAGAAATTCTTCAGCAGTGTACACAGGAGTCCCTTTGGGTCAACATTTGCTTCGGTGAGTGGGAGAGGCGTGAAAGGCATGTTTGCAGGTAATATAAAAGTAGCAGGGTAAGTGTAGCAGTGGATACGGTTCAGAAGATCCTAATCAGGCCTGAATATCTGAAAACAGCATGATGAAATCTAATAGAAATAAATGTAGGTGGTCTGATTAGGTATGCAAATAAGTCAGAATTAGAAATAAAAATACATGAAAGCGAGATAAATGTTAGCTGAAGGCGATCTAATCTGGCAGCAGCTCAGCTGTTATCAGGATTGCCTGCGGAATGCGAATGCAGAGGCCAACTGCCTCATAAGAAATGCGGTTCTAAGCACAGCTTTTTGTCAGTGCTTTTGCATTTTGTATCAGCTAGTCCACACTCAGAACATCGTGACTACAGGAATTCTGAGGAACAAATGAAGGAGAACAGCAAACAGGAATCACTGAAGGGATTAGAGATGCTTTTGAAGAGAACGCCTACAGATGATACAGTAGAAACCCTCACATTCTTGAGAGTTTTCAGTTAGAAGTGGTTGGGTACACTTTGTCTATTTTCTAAAAGGCACTTTTTTGAGGAAGGGGAGTCACAGATCTCTTTTAGAATCTAATAGAGCCATGGGTCCTCTCCCTAGGGAAAAAAAAATGTACACACAAATGTTTTATAAACAGTTTCAGGGGGTTCTAAATCAGATTAAGAACCCTTAGTTTAGAAATTCTAAGGACCCAGGTTTCTGTTTCATATAAAAAATTATTTCCCCCTTGACATCTAAAGCAATACTCCTGATGAGGAACTGAGAGAATGCCTATCCTGGGCAGAGGGGTGGGCCAGGGGTCTGGAGCCAGTCACCTGTAATGTCCCTCCCAATTTTAGGAGTCACTAATCTGAAAGGAATTTTTGAATGGTTTCACAGTATTAAGGCAAATACTTAAAACACTTTATTATTGTCATTCACCTTACTATTTTAAATCCTCTCCATGCCCACTACACTCTAGTAATTGAAACAGGTCAAAACAAAGGTCATCCAAGCACGCACATCGTTTATGAGACATATCTGACAAGGACTTCATTCACTAGATGCCCAATCACAATGGGAACAGGTATACAGAAATTATTTCTTGTCCCCAAGCAATAAAATATTTCTCTCCACAAGCTGCTTTTTGAAAAACTTGACTGCACAAAGGCCTGAGGTAGCAGGAAACCTACAGTATTTGCAATATTATAAGCTCTTGGTTTGCATTTCTGGTTATAAAGATTTTTCTAAGCAGCTGGCTTATGTTATCATCACAGGACATACCCATGAGTTATCTCATTAGCAGCATTACATAATTTCTATATTCTGAGTTTATCTTCTTGGTATCTCATTGCTGTCTAAACCGGAAGAGCTTTTTCATGTTAGCTAGAAAGGAGGAGATACATCTCAGCTTTAATTCTATCCTTAAAAGATAGAATGAAAGCAAATGTAAGTCCTTAATAGTGATGCTTACTTTTTAAAAACTAGGTTCTCAGAAATTCTAAGCAGGAAAAGCTTTCTATTATTCTTTTGAGAAAATTTTCCTGGATTTTCTTCAACTTTCTTCTATTTAAATTCCTACCCCTAGTTCTGCTCATATCTTGAAAAAGCTCCAATCCTGAAATAAGTATAGATACATTATAGTCAAAATTACTTAATGTTTTCTACCTACAATCATATAAAACTATTATAATGAGTTTTAAAAATGCCTTCTGCCAACACAGGGTGCTGCTGCCGGGATGCAATTTTCATAACAAGTAGGTGTCCGAAAGGGCTGTAAGTCTCAAGGAGAAGGTGTGTGTGTGTGTGTATATGCGTGTGTGTGTGCATGGGGTGAGATTAATTTGTCTATGGAACCTCAATGATAGATGTTACTCACTTAAAAATCCCAATTTTATTTTTATAGTTTTTCTATTGGACTGAAAAGTTATCACTGAAGCCCTTAATTTCTCCACCTTCTTCCCTTTCTGTTGCTCTAATTTCCCATTCAAATCAATTTTCCCAAATGGAATAAAAAAATCTGTCATCAGTGGTAGACTTTAAGTGAAATGGAGGAATAAGATTTTTTTCAGAAATAATGATCTCCATAAAGATTAATGACAGTAGACCTATTTTCTATACAAGAGACTGTCATATTTCATCAAAACCTGTCATATAGCTCTCAACCAAAGAAAAGACGTCCAGACAGTAAGGGGCCACAGAGAATTTTAAGGGTTACTTTTGAGCTATACTTTTCATTTGCTTTAGCTATAAATGCAGCCGATGAGAATTATATAGGATAGTGGTCCTAAAACATGAATGTAGCAGTCATCAGGAAGGCATATCAAAATCCAAATTGCCAGGCCCCACACTCTGAGTCTGTGATTCAGTAGGTCTGGGGTGGGTGGGGCCCCAGAGGTTGCATTTCTAACAAGTTCAGAGGTGATTCTGCTGCTGTGGCTAATAAATCCTTGGTGAATGACTGGTACAGGAGGATCCCAGATATCTAACTGGTTGCAACACCATACTTCCTTTCTTAATGCAAACTTTCATGGCTAAGGTTTTTGCATCATATTTTAGGATTGGAGCCGAAAGTGGCTGACGGCTTCCTGTGGCTTAAGAACCTACGCAAGCCACATCCTTCTCTCACGATCCTGTAGAAAGTATTAACAAAGAAGACAACTTCCTTCTGGAAGAAGAAATCAAGCTGTTTCTTGAGTCTCTCCCTCGCTTTCTTTAAACTTCTTACTAAGTATCTGGAATAAAATTCAACAGGAAAATGTTTCATAAAACCTATTCTGGATGGGGTGGCCTTATCAGAAAGATAGGCACACTTACCAGAGAGGAAATACACCCAGTCGTGTGGTGATAAAAACCATGGCAAACATAACAAACAGGAGATCACAAATTTTCTGAAACTTGGCGTAATTTGCCATTTTGGCAGCCTATAAAAGGAAGGAATGTGAAAGATTAATTGAGTTAAACTGATAAATGAAAAGCTTCTTTCAATATGTATGAGTCTCCTTTAAGATATAACTTACCAGATGCATAAAACTGCTGGCTACTTTGAAATGTCATGCATCATGCATCATATTTATAAATTACCCATAAGTCAAGTGAAATGCGGTATTAGCCATAAGTAGAACTACTGACTGCTACAGATTTAATAAAATATTCAGCAACCTGGAAAATTCAATTATATGGTTGACTTCAGGAAAACAGAAAAATAAGAAATTCTTTCATTACAGATAATATTAGCAGGCCAAAGACACCAAAACAGGAATTTGGCATAACAGGTCAAAATAGAAAGTGCTAGATAATCCTTTAAACCTTTAATGAATTCCAAATACTAAGGTCACAAACTTTATAGACAATATATTGAGCCTTCCTGTACTTTTTCCTTCTTTATACTCATAGGTGTTTCTTAAACAGGTATAAGGAGGTCTCTAGGGACAGTTTCTTGGCTTACCCTCACAAATTTAGAAATGAAGAATGTGTCAAGATAATGTTATTTCAGTGAATCCATTTAGGTATCACTTTCAAATTTACATTATTGGGTCATTTTCTAGATGAAAAGTCACCAGTGTTCAGAATGTCTATGAGAAGTACACTAATAATTTATGGGAGTGATTTAAGTGACCACTTTTTATATTATAAATTAGTCAAGGAAAGAAATACATCCCTTTCTCTACCATTTACTTTTTACAGATGATTCTAAGTAAGAATAGGTGACACTGAAAACATAATTGTGCTTGATTACCTCTTTTTACATTTTCACATATAAATCACAGTACCCACACACAGGGTTATAAACTGAAGATGTATTTCAAATTCATGACATTATTTTCTAACTTCTTGTAAAGTTAAAATAGCTGAGCCAGACTTGAAAGGATTGTTGACAGTATCCATAGAAGCTGTAATTTAAGATCTTTAAGTAAAATATGAAGCTATGAGAGAAATACATTCCTAAAAGGAAATATCAGTATCTATTAACTGAGTGGAAGCCAAGATTATGAACCTTTACTTTCATGAATACTTTGTATGTGACATCACAACTTATACTAACGGAGTAAAAAAAACATCTTCTGCCTCCTTCTGGCTATGTAAACCATGTAGTTTTTCTTTTAGATTCATTCACCAGTATTCAATAACAAGTATTAAACATCAATTTTTCTGAAATGTCTAAGCCATAGATTCCACTTTGGAGAGTCAACATATCTCATTATTTGGATATTCTCAAGCATTATTTTATAATGTCAAATAGAATCCAAGGGATGAAGAACATTTCCTTTTAAACCTTTGTTTAAAAAGGAGTCATTCACATGACTTGGGCTTCTGGATTATTTTTCTTTTTTTGATAAAAGTGGTAGATGATGATTCAGCCCACATTTTCTGAATTATGGTTCTGCCGAGCACTAGGCCATCCATTTCCACAGACATAAGAGCTGGCAGATTATACAGGATTGATTTCAAAATGGTATATTGCTGTATATTTTTCTACCTCCAAGCACACTGAGGATTTAACCACATGGTAACTGATTTTCAGGGAATTGCCTTTGCACTAATTTTATTTCTTTTAAAAAATGTGCTGGATAGAATCTAGCTTGAATCACTTAAAATAGTGCCAACCTTCCATATGACATATCTAGCCCGTTAGGAATATTTTTTTGTTTCATAACCTTATAGGGACCAGAGTCTTTAATGAAGTGCTGTATATACGTCAAACCTTGACTAATTGCCTTTATAGTAGATTCAATTTTATGACCTGAAATTTCTGCTTATATTGCAATAACAAATCATTATTTGAGGGCACTTGTATTTTACATTCATAGTGACAGCACAAGCTTCAGAGGGGCAGAACTGTAGGGCAAAAGGAATGAAAAATCAGAATATAGATTCTAAGACCCATTTCTACATGGAGTTTGTACTTTGGTAAGTTTATTTTTGACCAGTTAGGTAAATTTCTTAGCATTAAAGTGAAAAACTGTAATTCTATAACCTTACTGAGCATGTCTCTTCATGGGGGCCAATATTAAGAGTAAATACCACATCAAAATTTTACTTGGGATTTTATCTTTTGAAATATGTTTAGAAGAATTTTTATTTTTCATTATTTTTTGCTATTTTAATAATTCTTTGTGGTAATGGTTTAGATAGTTAACTAAAGTGCAACCAATATCTCTTCGGGTATTCTTAATATGTATATGCATAGAAAACATAGTTTTCACGTAAAATATGCAATTCATATATACTTTCACTGTAAAAATACTAGGATAAAATTAAAAGATGCTTACTCCTTGGAAGGAAAGTTATGACCAACCTAGATAGCATATTCAAAAGCAGAGACATTACTTTGCCAATAAAGGTCCGTCTAGTTAAGGCTATGGTTTTTCCAGTGGTCATGTACGGATGAGAGTTGGACTGTGAAGAAAGCTGAGTGCCGAAGAATTGATGCTTTTGAACTGTGGTGTTGGAGAAGACTCTTGAGAGTCCCATGGACTGCAAGGAGATCCAGCCAGTCCATTCTAAAGGAGATCAGTCCTGGGATTTCTTTGGAGGGAATGATGCTAAAGCTGAAACTCCAGTACTTTGGCCACCTCATGCGAAAAGTTGACTCATTGGAAAAGACTCTGATGCTGGGAGGGATTGGGGGCAGGAGGAGAAGGGGACGACAGAGGATGAGATGGCTGGATGGCATCAGTGACTTGATGGATGTGAGTCTGAGTGAACTCGGGGAGTTGGTGATGGACAGGGAGGCCTGGCATGCTGTGATTCATGGGGTCGCAAAGAGTCGGACACGACTGAGCAACTGAATTGAACTGACACATGTATATAGGCAATAAAAACTATGACTGTTAATTTCATCAGGATGGACAACTACTAACTATAGTGAGTTATACATACCTTCCAGATAAATCAGTGTGAAACTTGTAACACTAAAAACAAAGCCTATTCAAACAGTAATTTTCCCATTGTAAAACATTAATTTCTTAAGTGTGGAAGGGTAAAGGCTTTCATTATTCTGTTAATAAAGAATGCTAACTTGGTGAATAGTTTTTGCACACAAATTTGTATATTAAAGTCTCACTCTCACCAATTAGACCTACAGAGAAACACTCTGCAGATTCAAAGAAGTCATATACTACCTTCTCCCAACACCATCTAGCATACCCTAGAAGAACTGAGGATCTGAGGGATTCCTTAAATTTCAGATTTTGTACTCTTATATATGCAAAGAAAACTTTTACCTCTAGAAGAGCATCGGCTGAATCGTGGAGACAGAGGATCAGGGTCCCTACTCGGGCCATGTTGTTGACATATGAAAAGGTAATCAAGAGAATAGCTACAAGGTGGTGCAGGAACATAACGGCAAAGTCCTGGGAAGCAGAAGACACAGGCATGTTCGTTAGGGTTTAGCAGCATCACAGTTTTCCCATCTATTTATCCATTCATCTAATACTTCTGAGGAACCCAATGGGCCCAGCGCTGGGGACGCTAAAATAAGTAATACATAGTTCCTGCTCTCTGAGAGTTCACCATGTCCTGGGAGAGACACGCAGGAGACCAGTGATTCTGGACAATGTGATCAACACCGGGACTAAGGCCAGATCATAAAGGCTGTTTTGTACTAAGCCAAGGAATTTAAAGCTATGGGAAAAATTGCCATATAGAATTTGTGAATGAAAAAACTATTACCTGCCTTATCAGTAGACAAAGGATGTTGCAGCCATCAAATTACAGTGTCCTCCAGAGTGAGCAATGAGGAAACTCAGGATGGAAAGAAGATGCCCACCAGCAGTCAGACACTGCCGTGCACCCTGACAGTGCATCTTGAGGAGACTCAGGAGAGAAAGCAGAAGATCCTGGCCCCAGATTGCTGAGGTGTTGTCAAAGGAATGAGTGATATGCATGGGATAGTCATCTTCCTATACACAGAAAAGCACTAAGTCCCTTAACTTGAGATATCTGTTTCTTTAATAATAATCTTTTGCTATTCTGACTACCTGGTCTTTGTTGTAGAAACTCCTATATATCTTGGGTCCCTCTTTGTCTCTTTGGAGTAATCTCTCAGAGTGATCTGAGATGCTATGTCCGCAGCTTAAGTCCTCAGTTTTGTCAACTTACTGACAATAATTTTCAACTTGTAAATTGTACATTTTTTTTTCAGTTGACAGGTTTCAAGCTCAGAAAGGTATTATTTGGATTCATACATTAGGAAACTCTTCTAGGCAGCAGTGCAGGTCCAACTGGACCATTTCTCTGACTACTAGTGGCTAGGGTTTGGCATCCTTCTTCTGGAATAGGCCCAACCGAATGTTAAAATAAGAATCGTAATATGTTGGCATTTCTGATGGCATTTCTACTCAAACAAGCTCTGAATTTTAACCATTATCTGTCTGTAGTCATTAGAAAAAAAATATAACTGGCAAACCTAATGGGAATTTGGCCATCCTTATTTTGATCAACTTCAGGGCAGCTGCTTCCTGGCTCATGTGAAAAGATTATCTTTCTCCACTACTGATTTATCTCCTGACCACCTGGACACATTTGTTGTAACATGGAATTTATATTGTTTGGAAATGCTTTTACTGACACTTTTATTTAGTCTGTATTTCTCCCAGAGTAAACTCGAAGTCTATGGGACTTCAGCGCCAAGACCAGCTCTAATGATGACCTATTTGAAACCACGGACCATTCAGAGAAAAATGAGACAAAATTAGAAGCATATTATGAAACTGAGAGAGAGAGAAAAAAAGAAAGTGAGTTTATGCACAGATACGTACACTCTTCATTAAGTAGCTATTGATGTCACACAGTTTGGGGTCTGAAAGTTCAACTTTGATGACTTAAATGGTTCTAAAACATTTAAACAATGTTTTTTGCTTATATCCTGAAAGTAATTAATGATAATCTATAAGTAATAAAACACTGCATCTATAAGGTCCTTTTGCCATATATTTCCTTGTATAGTTCCCACATTGAAAAATTCCAATCATTTTAATTTATATAACTTAAATCTATAAAGCTATGGATTCTTCTACTGTTTAAATTCCTGTGATACAGAACTCTTTAAGAATATCTTTTTATGTTTTATAAATTCAAGCTTTAAATGACAATGATGAAGTAGAGCCAAATGGGTATATTTAAAAAAACACAATGTTTAAATGGTTCTGTATACACTTTGGTGTCCAGAGGTTACTTTTCTGTATTTATGGATAACCATATTGACTTATTATTGGGCTTCCCCAATAGCTCAGTGGGTAAAGAATCTGCCTTCAATGCAGGAGACAGGAAATGTGGGTACAATCCCTGGGTCAGGAAGATCCCCTGGAGGATGAAATAGCAATCCACTCTAGCATTCTTGCCTAAAAAGTCCCATGGAGAAAGGGTCCTGGTGGGTGACAGTCCAAAGGGTTGCAAAGAGTCAGACATGACTGAGTGACTGAGCATACATATTGGTTTTTTAATTTATTCTAGTAAATAGCTCATATTTACTGGAATAAAAAATGTATTAGTTTCCTAAATAAGGTCAGATACATTAAAGAATGAAATAGAACTATCTTTCTTATTTTCAGTTAACCTAGTCTCAAAATGAGCTGTGTGGCATGATGGTAGATACCACTGTTGGCAGAATCATGTCTTGCATCAGTTCATTCTAAAGCCCAGAGCAGAACTACAGAATGAAGTTGTGCAAACTCTTGCTGCCTGTGGACCTGTGACCACGCTCCTTCCTCTAGACCCACATTTGCATCTCTAATTAGTTCTCAGCTCATGGCGAGAGAAATGAAGACCATGCTCTGAGTTTAATCAGTGACCATATACTGACTCAACTTACCAGTTTTACATATTTCCCTTGATTTCTCTGATGCTTTTGTAGTCATCTAGGGTTTTCCTAAAGCATTAGTTGAACAATACCAAAAGTGCCTTAAGCATATAATAAAAATTGCTCTGATAATGTTTCCCAGGGGAAGATGAAATCTCTTCACTCCAGGCTGTTATCAGAAATGTATTCGGTTTTATCATCTAGAGTAATCTACCAGACAATAGTTACTTCAAAACAATGGATCAATTAAAGTGGAGCTAACCTATCAACTGCTATTTTATATTGTCTCATAAATATAATTAAATAAAAACATAGAGTGTTAATTCAACAGTTCAGTGAGTTTATATTCACCCATGCTGAATACATAGATTTTAAAATCTAGCTAGTTGAGTACCTAACCAGAACAATACTTTCCACATTTCCCATTGTTTAGCCCTGAATGATTGCTCTTGATTCACTGAAAGAGAAGAGGTTTTCTCGATTTAATTTTAAAATGAATATAAATTGATTAAAACCTTATGGAGGATTAGGGCCATTTTATAATTAAGTTTCCTAATATGTATCTGATATAAATGTCAATAAATAAAACAATGCCCTTGGCAATATAGCAAGGTTGCCCTAAAAACAAGAGACTTGTTTTTCAGACAAAGTTTGCTCTGTGAAGATGATTTTTGCATATAAATAACCTGGTCCTAGAAAACATTTATTACTGAGGGGCTCAGAGCTATGCTCACAGCAGAAGACGAATTTTCATTATACTGTCATATCTGTATGAATATAAAAAGCATGAATAATGGATTTTGTCTTTTACATTTGTGCTTCAGAAAGCATTATACACAATGAAATACCTTTAATAAAAGCCATGCAACCATTATTTTGTGTGTTACTCTCATCCCCTCACTGTGACATTTTTCTGAATAGGTAGTGAATCTGGTACAAATAACAGTTTTTAAACAAATTGTCAATTTAGACTTTATCAACACATTGTGGCAAACTCCCATCCTCTTGTTTATTACTGCTGAAAGTAACTGGTGTGTTAATATATGTAGACGCAGGCAAGCTGCAGGAAACTTAGCATTTAGGTTAAGAATGTTTCTTCCATTTTTGGTAGCATCAATTAGGTAGAGAGACTGTGATTTCTTGTTGGCCTTCATACTGAAGACAGAGCCCAAAGCCCTTATTTTAAACAGACTGGCCTGGCTACCTGCATCAGTGGTCCCCAACCTCCTACTGTTCTGTCATGTTGTTTCTGGGCATATTCATAGCCATTGTCAAGGGCTCCTTCTACATTCCCTGCATGATATTTACCTCAACCCCCGCCCTCATTCTAGTGGCTTCTCCTGTGGTAATTATCAGAGTTAGGAAAAAATATAGATATGGTCTTGACTCAAGTACAATTAGAATAAGACTAAAACAAAGAAACTGAAGGAAAAGCCAGAAGCTGGGAAGAAAACATTGGGTTTTTTTCCATATTACATTTCTGAATGGCATTTAGAGAACCCAGAACAGAGTCTCAGCCTATTTTGTGTAGCTTCCACTTCAGAAACTTGTAGGTGCAGATAAACTTCTAGGTACTTGGGATCCATCCCCAACTGTTATTAGTAGAACGAGAACGGGCATCCTTAACTCAGTTCTCCAGGGGAATTCTCTGCACAACAAAATATTAGCACCAAAGGGCCACAGGGACCGAAGTCTGATGTTCTATATGATGGAACTCCATTTGCAGTGGTCAGGCTGAACGAACAAGGCTTCGAGATCATACTGTTTTCAGAAAACACATAAATTCACATCGATGTACATATTCTTATGAAAGCAAAATTAACTCATTTCTTATTAAGAAAACTTCCACTACAAACAAGAAGCTTGTTTTCTAAATTCCTGTTTGCTGGCTAAAGTATTAACAATTTTATGCAGTTTCTTTTGGGAATAATCTTTGCAACAAATAAAGAAAAGCATTGGTGAAGCTTCTCAAAAAAAAGTTAAGATCAAGATATTAAGTGATGGTTAATTCAGATGTGCATGGGTGGTGAAAAATATGAAATACCACTAAAGTGCAAGACAAAGAAAAGGCTCTTCTCTCTGGGATGCAAATGACCGATGCAGCTTTCCCAAATTAAACAAATACCATTAATAAAAATACTCTAACTCATGAATTGTTGTTGTTTAGTTGTTCAGTCATGTCCAATCTTTGCAACCTCATGGATTGTAGACTGCCAAGCTTCTCTTTCCACGGGATTTTCCAGGCAAGAATACTGGAGAGGGTTGCCAACTCCTTTGCCAGGGGATCTCCCTGACCCAGGGGTAGGAATCAGGCCATGTTACCCACTTAGCAGATTTTCAAACTCTCTAAGAAACAGAATGAAAGAAACATAATTTGAAGCTGATTTCATTTTACGGCCACTATAGCAATAATACAAATATCTCATTTCTATTTTTTTTTTAAATAGTTTTCCTATTTGAGTCTTCAGGTACAAAGAAATTAATAGGGTTGTTAACAGAGTAGCATGTTCTTTTTTTCTAGAGATCAACAATAGTTTCCCCATCTCTTCTCTTGGGATCGTGGAACCTGGGAATAAAGCTCAGAATGTTGGGGAGCAATACAGTTGTGCAGAAAGTGGGCTTCAAGCCTGTAAGTTGGCATCATATAGGGGAAGAGTGGCCACCCAGGCTCCACCTTCACTCCAGAATGAACACACATGGAGTGTGTGAACTTCGGACAAAACTTACACGTGCCAAGAACAATCATAGTTAAACACTTTTCCCATTGAGTGAATATGAAGATATAATAGATACTCAAACTTTGGTTATGGATAGCTGAAGTCCTATGCATGAATATATATATATTGATATATTAACATATCTATCTGCTGCTGCTGCTGTTGCTAAGTCGCTTCAGTCGTGTCCGACTCTGTGCAACCCCATAGAAGGCAGCCCACCAGGAACCCCATCCCTGGGATTCTCCAGGCAAGAACACTGGAGTGGGCTGCCATTTCCTTCTCCAAGGCATGAAAGTGAAAAGTGAAAGTGAAGTCGCTCAGTTGTGTCCAACTCTTCGTGACCCCATAGACTGCAGCCCACCAGGCTCCTCCATCCATGGGATTTTCCAGGCAAGAGTACTGGAGTGGGTGCCATTGTCTTCTCTGTATATCTATCTATATTTCTCTTAAAAAGCAAAGAAACAGAATACTAACTGTCTAGGTTGTAAAGACAATGACTGAAATAAAAGAACATTCAGAGTGATTTATAAAAATCTGTTAATTCTGATTTGCCCATATTAGGCAACTTGTAAATTATACCTTTCTGTTACCAGCCCATGATGTAAGAAGTTCACATAATGTATGTAAATGTAAAGGTCAACCTTTGGGGTATCTGCAACCTCTCACAATTTACTTGGTTATTATATTTCTAGCTGGCCTTGAGTTAAATCACTGCAGATGATGACTGCAGCCATGAAATTAAAAGACCCTTACTCCTTGGAAGGAAAGTTATGACCACCTAGATAGCATATTCAAAAGCAGAGATATTACTTTGCCAACAAAGGTCCGTCTAGTCAAGTGGCCACGTATGGATGTGAGAGTTGGACTGTGAAGAAAGCTGAGCGCTGAAGAATTGATGCTTTTGAACTGTGGCGTTGGAGAAGACTCTTGAGAGTCCCTTGGACTGCAGGGAGATCCATTCTGAAGGAGATCAGCCCTGGGATTTCTTTGGAGGGAATGATGCTAAAGCTGAAACTCCAGTACTTTGGCCACCTCATGCGAAGAGTGGACTCATTGGAAGAGACTCTGATGCTGGGAGGGATTGGGGGCAGGAGGAGGAGAAGGGGACAACAGAGGATAAGATGGCTGGATGGCATCACCGACTCAATGGACATGAGTCTGAGAGAACTCCGGGAGTTGGTGATGTACAGGGAGGCCTGGTGTGCTGCGATTCATGGGGTCGCAAAGAGTCGGACATGACTGAGCAACAAAACTGAACTGAAAGAGAACTGGTTAAATGTGCCACTTAAAGAAGGGTATTTCAAATAACAAAGTTCTTCAAAAATTGTAGTTGAAATTCACTTTCATTATTATGTATAGCCTCTACTCTAGTGTAAATATTTATGGGAAAATGTGGAAATGGATGAAAAAATGTGATTTGTTTGGATAATGTTTGTTTAATTATAAAGAGGTAGAGTCCTGCAGGAATGATTCAATTAGCCCATCTCTGATATCAATCCATGAATAAAACCTTATTCACACAAAATCTAGACACAAATTTATTTCTACACTTTTTCCCCAATAGACTAGATTTTTCACTTTTGGGACTAAATATATACAGATTTAGGTCCTTGAGGGAGATAACTGTCTCATACAAACATCATTATAAAAATAGCAAGTGCTAAGAAATTAATTGGTTAAAGATTTTAAGCTTGCTATTGTTAGTATTGAAACGTTTTTAAAAACATGTGCTGATATGATGTGAATATCTCTCTCTGCCATTCTTAAAGCTGACATCCTCACTCTTCACCAAATAGGCATATCCAAGTGACTCAACTTTAGAGCAGAGAAAGACAAACTACAGACTCCAGGCCGAATCTGTTCCTTATTTGTTTTTGTAAATAATACTTTATTAGAACACAGCAACATCCATTTGTTTAATCACTGTTTATGGCAGTGTTCTTGCTATAGTGGTAGAGTTAAATAGTTGCAATGGAGACTGTACCGCTCTCAAGTTTAAAATATTTACTAGCTGGCCCTTTAGAAAAAATTTTGATAACCTCCGCCTTAGAACCACATCAAACAGCGTAATATGTAAAACAGTCTTGTAATTTGAGATATCACAATCGCATAGGCTCATGGCTGGCTTCATCACATTTTCTTTAGATAAAGAATAAATAAGGGGTTTAATTTTCACAGCTGTTCTGAAGCAACCCATTCAGTATTACTTTCAAAATTCAGATAAATTATTAAAAAAAACAGTTTTGGCAGATATCTCCATCAAAATCCTCATGATAAATTATAACTACAACTTTAAGAGCTTTTGAAAAGCTTAAGCTTTTGTGAAAACAAGAGCTGTCCTGGATGCAACATTAGTCTCTCTACCGCAACATGTGCCATTACTTCAGAGCTTCTGGGAACACACTTAAATGAAATAAAGAACTGCTGTATCAGCAGTGTTTACCCAATCTTTCTCCTGTGTAACAAAGACAGCACCATTTTAAGATCAAGAACTCATAATCTCATGTACTTTGAATTATTTAGTTAATATTTAATCTTTAATTGATTTTATTACTGAGGAAAAAGATGCAATAAAATTTTATTTGCACAACAGAAAGCAACAAGATAGGGCCACTGCTTCCCTCCCACTATGCCTGGCCAGAGCCTGGAACTTCATCTGAAACTCCCTGAGTCCTCCCTGCTTTCTACCTCTCTTCCCCTCCAAAGTATGCTCTCCAGATGCACTCTGCTTTCAAGTGACGTAGGTATTTTTCTTAATCATACACACATATCTTTTTTCTCATTGAATTTTGGGTATTGAGATGTTCTCCATCACTACAAGTATTGCCAAATTACAGGCGCCAGTAGTTAGAAGCCAAAATATCCATCTTCTGGGTGCAGTTGAAATTATTCTTGGTCCAGCCGCACTAATTTGTACAGCTTTTCATGCTAGAAGGGTCACTTCTGGGACATTTAAAATACACCCAACGTAACAGTCTTAAGTGATGTGCAAGTTAACAGATTTTGCTCTCCTTTTTATCTGGCATGAGGGTGGGGTGTGGGAAATAACACAGTGGACCAAGGCGAGGGCCAGCACTGGACATCAAATAAGCTCATTCAGGTTGGAAACATCCAGAACGGTCAGTAGGGGGCAGATTGGACTCAACTAAAATCAGCCATCCCAGAACTCAAAAGCCATCATCCTCACATTTTCTGTAAAGCCTGTGCCATGTGTTAGGTTGTGTCTGACTCTGCGACCCCATTGACTGTAGCCCCCCAGGCTCCTCCGTCCCTGGGAGTCTCCAGGCAAGACTACTGGAGTGGGTTGCCATCTCCTCCTTCAAACCCTGGAGGTTCTAAATGACAAATCAGGTCTCAATTTGGTGCTTCGAATGGAAGAAGAAAAAGTCTCCTCTAGGTCAGCCAAGCTGGGATGATGCTGTAAGTTGTCAGGAGGGGTTCAGGGAAACTCTTCTTATTATCATCAGCCTTACTGTCTCTCTTCTAATTCCTCTTCCTTCCACTGCCTGAACTCCCCACCTGCCTTCACCAACAGGCAGGACTCTACCTGCAAAACTCACCTGTCACCTTCCCTGCCCCCATCAGTAGTCTGGCCCTTCAGGGATTTTTCCCGGCTGGAAGGCTTTGTATTTTCTCTTCTTTTCTCCAAGCCCCACTCCCATTTGAGTATCTGGTGAACTTCTATCCACCCTGAGACTTGCCTAGTAATTCTCAGGTTTCAGAAGGTTAGGACATGGTGATTTATTCCCAACAATGCCATAAGGCAAGTACTGTTTGAATGCCATTTTATAAAGAAACTGAGCCACGGAGAAGCCGTGAGATTTCTCCAGAGTCATATGGTAAGGACAGGCTGGAGGCACACCAGCATCTAGTTCTGTGTGACTGGAGAGGTCAGGCTCCCATCACAGTGGACTGCTTCTCAGAAACAGGAGATCAAGGAAAGACGAAAAAAAGGAAGGTGGCAGAGGGGGAGGACCCTTCTGAAAACACAGGTAAGTGGGAGCCTATTACACAGAGCAAGGTCACTTCTAGGGGACAGGAAGAGAAGGGGATAAAGAGCAAAGGGGAGGATTAGCCATGAGTGGAAGAGGTGCCTTTTCTTGGGAGGCCAAAGGAGAGGATATGTCATGGGTCTGTTTATATTTAAGGGGATAGAAATGGAGGGAATTCACTGAGTCAGGGAGATTCTTAGATAGATAGATAACAGATAGATAGTAAGCCAAAGTAGACGCTTTCCCAAGACTCCTAGGATGACTTATGGGAAACTCTCCAGGGGAAGCAGAATGAAATCTCCTAATGAAAGTGAAAGTGAAACTCACTCAGTTGTGTCTGACTCTTTTCGGCCCCTTGGACTATTCAGTCCATGGAATTGTCCAGGCCAGAATACTGGAGTGGGTAGCCTTTCCCTTCTCCAGGGGATCTTCCCAACCCAGGGATTGAACCCAGGTCTCTCACACTGCAGGTGAATTCTTTACCAGCTGAGCCACAAGGGAAGTCCAAGAATACTGGAGTGGGGAGACTATCCCTTCTCCAAGGCATCTTGCTGACCCATGAATCGAAACGGAGTCTCCTGCATTGCAGGTGCATTCTTTACCAACTGAGCTATCAGGGAAGCCCCCCAAAAGGGGACACTGCGGCTGCATGGGCCAGGAAAAGAAATCGGACCTCCTGAGTGGCAGGCAAGACTTCTACCACTGAACCACCCATGCACCAATGAAGTGATGCTTTCCAAATGTCAGTGGCATCTCTCAAGGGGGGGTTGGATCCCTGAGGGCCTGGACTTAAGGACCCCGAGCCCTGGAGCAACAGCACTGTGTTGGTCCTGGGTGTAGGTCTCTCTGTAATGTGGCAATGCTGTGGCCCTTTCCTGCTGTCACTTCTCATCCTTGGACAGCAGTCGATGCCACCACGATGCCCCAGGGCTGTCACCGGGCTGGTCATCTAACTGTGAGATTTAAAGATGCTTAAGAGCCTCTCCTCTGGCAAGGTGCTTGGGAGTTTGATTGCTGGAACTAGCTACTAATTTTGAATAAAATTTCATAAAATTGCCCCATAAGACATCCCCTCCTCCCGCCCACCCCAGACAAGACTATTCTATTGTTCTCCCACCAGCCTGCACACAGCCCTGGGTTGAAATGCTTTGATCACCAGTGGTGGCTTACTAAAATGAGCTGCCTCTTCTTCCCTTCTTTGATTCTGAAGTCACTGCAGTGAGAAAGAAACAGAAAGAGCCCTCAGAGTCAGCAGTACCTGCCTTGGAAGAAACCTAAGCTTGGAGGGCAGGATCTTGCTACTCCAGTCATAACTGAACACACAAAAGCACAACTTGGAGCCTCTGTGAAAGAGTGGTTAAGTGGTCTGCCTGCCAGTGTCTATAAGGAGCAGCACTGAGGTCACCCAGGGAGAATTCTACATCATCCTCCACCCTCTCAGGACAATCAGGTGTCATCTGGTGTGATTTCAGCCTTTCCAGCAAAGAGAGGAGATGCTGATACAATCTGAGGCATGATCCGAAAGTCATATCCTTGTTGTTCGTTGTTCAGTCACTCAGTCATGTCAGAATCTTTGCGACCGCATGGACTGCAGCACGCCAGGCTTCCCTGTCCTTCACCACCTCCTGGAGCTTGCTCAAACTCATGTCCATTAAGTCGGTGATGCCATCCAACCGTCTCATCCTCTGTTGCCCCCTTCTCCTCCTGCCTTCCATCTTTCCCAGCATCAGGGTCTTTTCCAATAAGTCAGCTGTTTGCATCAAGGTGGCCAAGGTATTAGAGCTTCAGCTTCAGCATCAGTCCTTCCGATGAATATTCAGGACTGATTTCCTTTAGGATGGACTGGTTTGATCTCCCTGCAGTCCAAGGGACTCTGAAGAGTCTTCTCCAACACCACAGTTCGAAAGCATCAATTCTTCGGCACTCAATCTTCTTTATGGTCCAACTCTCACATCTGTACATGACTATTGGAAAAACCATTGCTATGACTATACAGATCTTTGTTGGCAAAGTAATGTCTCTGCTTTTTAATACGCTGTCATATCCTTAGGAAAGACTTAAAAATAATCTAGGGACACTCCTGGTGGTCCGGTGGTTAACTGGTTAAGACTCTGTGCTCCCAATGCAGGGGGCACTGGTTCCATTTCTGGTCTGGGAAGTAAGATCCCGCATGCTCCACAGCACAGCCAAAATAAATAAATAAAATAAAGAGATGTTTTCTTAAAAAGAATAAAAATAATCTAGATGAGCAATTCTTAAATGTTTTGGTGTCAGGAGCATATTCTTGAAAATTACTGAGGACACCAAAAATTGTTTATGTGGGTCATATCTATCAGTATTTACCACACTGGACATGAAGACTGGGAAAAATTTAAAAACATGTAAAACATGCTTATTAATTTATTTTAAATAAAATCCACTATGTTAATTAAGATAAATATATTTATAAAAAATAACCACATTTTCCAAAATTTTTTAAATATAATGAACAGAGTGGAATTGTTTTCAGTTCAGTTCAGTTCAGTTCAGTCGCTCAGTTGTGTCCGACTCTTTGCGACTCCATGAATCGCCAGGGGTTCTTTGAGACCCCAGCACGCCAGGCCTCCCTGTCCATGACCATCTCCTGGAGTTCACTCAAACTCACGTCCATCGAGTCGGTGATGCCATCCAGCCATCTCACCCTCTGTCGTCCCCTCTTCCTCCTGCCTCCAATCCCTCCCAGCATCAGAGTCTTTTCCAATGAGTCAGCTCTTCGCATGAGGTGGCCAAAGTACTGGAGTTTCAGCTTGAGCATCATTCCTTCCAAAGAAATCCCAGGGCTGATCTCCTTCAGAATGGACTGGTTGGATCTCCTTGGTTTTACATGATTGCAAATCTCTTTGATGCCTATCTCATGCTGGATTTCATCATGGCATATATATTCAATCTGTTGCCCAGTTATTTTGGTTAAAGTATGTAAAGAAAATCTGGTACCACACAGTTGGAAATGGGAGAAGTATCTTAATAGTCTTTTTCAGATAGTTATGGATATTCTTCCTTGATATTCCAAACCTTGACAAGAGGGACATTCTTAAAGGTTAGTTGCAATATGGAATTTAAAATTATATCAATAAAATTTTCATGTTCTGTTACATAAAATCTTTTGGTCTGTCTTGACCTTTGAATGGATCTTTCACTCACGCATATTTTCAGAGCATCATGCATCATTTGTAAAACATTGGCTCATGGAGTTAAAGAAACATATTTTTGCACACTGTGTTAAAAATCACATTTATTGTCATCACTACCAATCTCCTGAGAAAAGTCTTTAAGTATTGAGATGCAATAGAGCTTTTTCTGGTGGACACAAGTCTTCTAAAAAATCTAATTTCTTGAAAGTTTGAGTTTTATCATTGACAACAAATAATGTCAATGGTTTTACTTGAAACACCTCAATAAGTTCACTCTGTGCATTTTCAGTAATGTGTTTACCAAATGCACACAATGGAATAACTATAGTTTGTCATTCTTTCAAGTAAAAATTAGATTTTTGGGGGAAAAAGCAACCAGCACAGCCCTCAGTGGAAAACACTAACCACGTGTGACTTTTCTTGAGACACACTGGATGTTGTTCTGCAGCAGAAGCTCTTCCTGGCTCCTTCCCATTTCATCAGACAAAATAAAAAAAATTAAATGTACACTCAAGAATTAGAGATTTAATAAATTAACACTTTTTACTAATTCAACAAGAGCATTCTCAAGTAAAACTGACACTTTTCCTTCCTGCAAGCACGTGGCAGAGAAGAATACAAAAGCTACTACTCACACTGTTTGGTACCACTGCTAGCAACTTTGCCATTACTTTTGCACGATCAGTGTAAAGTTCAATGCAGTGAGAAAGGTAAGTGACATCCCAGCATTATTATGATTTCACTTTTGATGTTGTAGCTCTTCTGAAAGGGTCTCAGGAATCTCTAGGTGTCTGAAGACCACACTTTGAGAACTGCTATCTTTACAAACGATTTCCAAATACTGTTCTAGGAGGTGATAATCAGCCAGATTATTAATAGTAGCTGTGCCAGTTAGGATAAACTAGATTATGTGGCAATAATGAAACCCTTAAAATCTCAGTGGTTTATAACAAAAGTTTATGTCTTATTCTATTGTATGTTACCAACTAGCTGGGCAGGGGGCACTCTGTTTATTGCCATCACTTAGGGACCCAGATGGAGCAGCCTCTATCTCAAACTTAGGGACCCAGATGGAGCAGCCTCTATCTCAAAGGTTATCAATTACTATGAAAGTGAAAGTGGTTAGTCTCTCAGTTGTGTCTGACTTTGCAACTCCACGGACTGTAGCTCCCCAGGCTCTTCTGTCCATGGGACTTTCCAGGCAAGAATACTTGGAGTACTTGGAGTGGGTAGCCATTCCCTTCTCCAAGGGATCTTCCTGACCCAGGGTTCGAACCTGGGTCTCCGGTACTGCAGGCAGATTCTTTACCATCTGAGCTACCAGGAAGCCCCATCATGCTAGAGGGAAAAGAGACTCTAGTGGGTCTCACTCTAGCAATTCCATTACATCATTGACTAAGTCAGTTCTGCTCATAGCCTACCAGCCATCTGGTCATATCCAACCACAAGAAGGGGCATGGCTGAGTGTACCGTGGCTGAGTGCACCATCCTCAAGTATGTGCTTGAGAGTAGAGAGTTGGCAATATTTGGTGAGTCACATTGACGATTACAGTAATAGCCAACATTTATGGAGCCTTTTTTATGTGCCATGTACTGTTTCAACAGCTTGTGTCACTTATCTATGCTCCTAACACTCCCATGAGGTAGGTTATATGAACTCTATTCTTTAGATCAGGACACAAAGGCACAGAGAGGTAAGCTACATTGCTCAAGGTCACACCAAATTAGGAGAGGTGCTGGGGAGGTAGAAGGACTCCAAAGCCCATGCCTTCAACCTCTAAGAAGACACATAACCCATAATTTTCCCCAATCTTAAGCAAAATGAGAGAGATAAAAACTTTTCATAATTATAAATAGAAAGGATTGTCCTTTTTTTTTTTTTCACAAGGTATCTTTTCTCTTTTAAAATGTTAAGATGTCCTTTCTTTTATGAAGTAATTTCCTTACCAGGAAAAGTAAAAGGTTGGCAACTTTAAGTTAACTCCTTTTCCTAATGATTTCTGCTCATTTTAACTGATCAAAAGTAGAAAAATTTGTGACCACTAGTTCAGGAGGTTTTTTGATTTGTTTTGGGTCCTAGCACTATGCTTTGATTCAACCAAATTTTAGTCATTATGTGCTGGGTACTGCTCTGAGTTCTGTCAAGCATTGTATAAGATATATGGTTTCATGGACATTGTTTTATTTAATTCTATGCCATACTGCTTCCTTAATAAAAGATTAAAACATGCTTTTTTTTTAAATCCTAAAGCTAACTGAAACAGGAAAGACCTGGAGCATGGCAGGCCCCCACAAGGCATCTAAAGTACTCAAAGCAATAGATACCAGTAATTTCCCACAAAAGTTACCAAACAGCAAACACAAGCTTCTCAGTAAGTTTCTCACTAAACTTCATCATCATCACCTCTCTCTGTCAGGGATCTTTCATGAGATGTACTTTTTCTCTCAGGTTAAAGACCAAAAGAGCAATAAGTTGATTTCACCAGCTGGGTCCTGGAACTCAGCCATGGGTGATTTTTTGCAAAGCACTCTAAACACAAGCAAGGTTCATTGGCCGAGGGCCCAGGCCGTCAACCCAAACAGCAGCCTAGTTAACAGCGACACAAGGCTTGCACACCAGCAAGCTGTTCTGAGCTCCAACGTGGTCATATTTATCAACTTCCGTTAGAAAATTTAGATGCACAGGAGAAATACTTATTGTGAACAGGTGCTGGAAAACAGAATCTTAATAAAAATTAAGCCTTGGGAAATAAAAGGTGATTCAAACAATATTGAATACCAAGAATATACCTGTTGTTTTTTTTAATAAGGTACCTTAATGATTTTTTTTTTTAACAAAAGAAGAAAAGCAAAAAGGAAGGGAAGGAGAGCAGAATGGGCAGAAGAAGAAAGAAGGAAGGAAAAAATCCTCAAAAAGATACACATATCTTGGTATCATACAATAGAATACTTAAATTATGAGTCCATTATACCAAATGACTGCCTCTTGACTAGCACCTTTTCTCTGGGAATATTAATAGCATGTATGTCATCACTGACCAAATAAGTACCAACCCTGGAGATGACCAAGAGAGGCAAGGTGTTCTGTCACCATAGAGACGAAAGTTCTCCAATCATTTTTAAACTCCAGATTCTGCTTGGCAACAGAGCAATTAAAAAAAAAAAAAAAAAGATGGCAATACTAGGACATTTCTAGAGGGGGAGAGTTTGTGAATATAAAAGCCATTTTTAGAAAGACTTGTGAACCAATTAAGTCCCAAAGAGTTATTTCTGAACCTCACATTTTAAGGTATTGATTCTAACAGCTGGGGGCATGCATTTAGATCAAACATTTATAAATTCTGGTCCCTATTTGAAAACGGTTGTTCAAGTTCATTGTTATTTGATAGGGCAAGTAAAGAAATATTTTTATAACCTTTCTATTTAACCACTATATGTACAGACCTCAGAAATTGATTATCATGGGTGTCAATGGGTGTCTTCAAACAGCTCTATTCTATAATTAGGAGGAGGGTTGTTTTTAGAGGGTGAGGGCTTAGTTAACAGTTGCAATATAGAAGGTGGGGATGTATTTGGCAACAGAATATACCAGAAGTCCTTGCTGATGGCTGGAATGGCAGGTCTTTCAGGTGGGAGGGAAGTGAGGTGGGAACCCCCAAGGATCTGCACTGGCTGTAGCCACGGTTTGAAGGAAAAAGGGAAGGATTAATGAGCAACTCACTAATGAGAGATAGCCACGCACAGAAGGCCTTCCTTATTAAAATCTGTGCAGAGTAACAAGCACATATGGTAGTAGCCAAATTCCCATTTTGTACAAGAAACAAGACTAAGCCAGCTGCACCAGGAATGTTCAAAGGTACTCTGACCAAGGGGAGAAGGAAGAGGAGCCAGATGGCCACAGTAAGCTACAGCATTGACCAGAAAATGTATATATTATTAATTTAGCAACATTGACAACACGTACAGGCCTGAATAAATTCCATTTTCATGGACCTCACTATAAAATGCCCCTTTTTGTAGGCTTTCTCTGCACTGATGCAAGATAAGTGAAAAGCATACAAAATGATACACTTTAGCCCCTCAAATGAATCCACTTATAATTACTATTAAGAAAATGGTAATTTATCATAAGATAATGAAGCCTCTGTGAGTCCTCTTGGCTCAGTGAAAAGATATGGTGCATGCATGCTGAGGAAGCTCAAGCAAGAGGAAGTGGTTTGGTGACTTGATGCAGCAACGTCTCCCGAGGACTAGGCTCCTGGGGGCCAACTAACAGTCAGTTTTGCTTCCATTCATCTCTGACCCAAGATGGCATTCCTAATTGTCATGAAGCAAAAGAGGAACAAATAAAATGGCAAAGAATGGCAGAAGGCATATTGCCTCTAATGTCAGGAGCATGGAGGGGCAAGTCAACACGAGATGTGTAGACACATCCAATGGCCCATCTGTGAGGAATCACGGGACTGTGCCTGGTAAACTTGGGCTCTAATTTATCCCCACACTGTACAGCCTTGAAAATTCACTGTACATCAATTTTCTCAATTAGAAGATGGGAAGAACAGTCAAAACTCCTTCTTTGTTATACAAGTGTTTTCTGTGACTACCTGGAAACATTCTCCTCAAAAGAAAATACAATCTGCATTCTTCAGCCTTAAGCAGGACATTTCGACACATGCTACAACATGGATGAACCTGAGGCCATTATGCTAAGTGAAATATGTCAGTCACAGAAGGACACGTGTGGTGTGACTCCACTTAAATGAGGTAAGGAGTCATCAAATTCATGGAGACAGAAAGCAGAATGGTAGTTTTCAGTGATGGGCTTGGAGGTGGCAGGAATGGGGGTTTGTTGACTAATGGGCAGGGAATGTCAGTTTCACAATATGAAAGGGGTTCTGGAAACGGGCTGCACGACAGTGTGAATGCGCATGACACGACTGAACTATACACTTGAAAATAGTTAAGATGGTGAATTTTGTGTTTTGATTTTTCCCAAAATGAATGATTTCAAAAATAAATAAGTAATATGCACAACAGGCCTGGCACGGTGGAGAGCATCACTCTCCAACTATGGACTACAGGATTGAAGAAGACTCCTTGTGTAAGAGAGACAAGATCTAACTGACTTATCATCACTGAAAGATCTTTACACATTTTCAGAGACGGACCCAAAGCATTTGGTGCAATGAGTAAGGGAACCACCAATTATAAGCCTTAGCCCTTACAGGAACCATCCACCTCTGAGAATCAGATGACACATTCCGCATTAAGGCCGTGCTGTCAGGAAAGACAGCCATTTGCCAGTCAAGTAAGCCACTGCCATAGGAGACTGGAAGGAGTAGACCTGGGGGAGGTGATGCTGCTGCTGCTGCTGCTGCTGCTAAGGTGCTGCAGTCGTGTCCGACCCTGTGCGACCCCATAGATGGCAGCCCACCAGGCTCCCCCGTCCCTGGGATTCTCCAGGCAAGAGATGCAGGTACTAGGTAAATGCTTTTCAGCTGCCACTTGGACATTTTGCAATTTGGCAGATTACCGATCTAACCAAGAAATGGTTTGTTACAGTATAGCAATCCATCACAATGCACAGTACTATTTGCAAAGAAGCTTAGAAGATATCCATTAGCAGTCAGAAAACATTCTGATGAGTCCATTTACTCATTCACCCTAAACTTACTGAGCCCCACCCCAGGCAGGTGCACTGACAGTCACGAGAGGTATAAAGATGAACTTGGCCTGCTCTTTGCCTGCCAAGTCTGGTGAAGGGAGATAGACTCCAGCCACAGGCAAAGTCTTGTAAAAAACAAAGATGTCATGGAAAAAACATGTTTGAACAGTGGAGAGACGATATTTGTAACTAAGACATATGTGTGTGTCAGGGGGAGGAGAGACGGAGTGGTGGGTTGGAATCATGGTGACAAGCCTGAAGATCTCCCCAGGTGGTCTGGCTTTGTTTTGAAGATTTGAGAAGCATAACTCTTAGATGGCAGGTAGACAAGAATAACTACTTAGAAAGGAGGGCCATTTAAGAGGCTGCTGTAATAGACTAAGCCAAAATAGGACTCAAACTAAATGTGTTAGTGACACCAAGAAGTAGGTACAAGGAGTGGCAAAGAGGAGAGCAAAGGAAGGCTTCTAGCTTACATGACTGTTGGTGACAAATATTACTGGAGGAAGAATAAGACTAGGGGAAGACAATGTCTTCAGCTGGGTACACTTTGTATGTATGGCTCAGACTTCTCATTCATAAAAGGAAAACAAATAATAAATGATCAGATGGGATCTTAGCACTGTGGTGAGGATTAAATGATAAAATAACAAGAAGAACATCATACTTTCATTTATGATTAGTTTTGTGTAAGTGTGGGACCCAGAGAAGATTTGGGACAGGAGACAGTTGGGAGTTACTGCTACAGATATAATTGTTAATAGTGCCAAAGGGTGTAAGCTGGATCACCCAGGGAGATGACATCCTGTAATCTAGGATCAGACCCTAGTGCATGCAAATATGCAGAGCAAGGAGGGTGGGGGCTGGAGTGGAGGCCAGCAGAGACGGCTTTGAAGAAATGATCCAAATACGAGTATCTGGAAAAAATAGCTTCACGGGAAAAAACAACAACAACAAACAATCCAACAGTGAACAGCCAAAAGCACCAATTCGGCCCAGAAGCTGATAAGATAAGAACTAGAATGAGAGGGTTTAACACTGAAGAGGTCAAGAGTACCATGAGCAGAAGCTACTCCAGTGGAGGGTAGGGTGAAAGCCAGTTACAGCTCACTTAGGAATGTTGTATTTTCCTGACATATTTTGACATTACATAACTCTTTAATTGGGGAAATCTTCATTCTTTAGGGCTGGAACACTGAGCTTTCACTCTCTCCCAGGAGTCACAGATACAATTTTTCCTCTTCATTTCATTTGGACAACAGAGGGAATTGGGACTCAGACTGAGAGGAAATTAATGCCGTTAAGAATCATTGCTATATTTTATCACTGAGAAAAGAACCCTAGGTTTGGGGTTGGGGGAGAGTGAAGAGATAATGGGATTAAAATATAGAACAGCACAAACAAAAGTAGAGAATCTTCTATAATAATGCCGAAAGTCATACTAATTCAGTACTGATGGGAGAACAGAAGTGGGTGCTTCTGAGACTCTACACCCATCTGCCAAGGGTCATGAAAAACGCCCGTCTGCAAGTCCTTTACAACATACCCACTCTTACCTTTCTTTTGATATCAGTGAACTGGGAAAACATTAAAGACCAATAAAACGACAGCTCCAGGATATAATAGTAGTGAAGGTCAGGTGTGAGTGGCTGAGGATCAAAGAGAAAAAGGCATGATTAATAATTAATAGGAAACCAAATCTGTTTCAAACATCTCAAGCTCAGTACTGGAAAGTGACATGGTCTTACACCTCCACAAATTCCAGCCCCATTCTCTCTGTCGATAAGAGAGCTTTGAAGCATTCCTCTAATCCACAGCTTGATGGAATTAGTTTTGTTTCATCTCCAACCAGAAAAGTGACAACTGGTATGAACATTTGGCTGCTGCTGCTGCTAAGTCACTTCAGTCGTGTCCGAACATTTGGCAGTGGTACCCAATTTGCGATTCATTTCAACAATCACATTTATGGTTCTCTGACATGCATCTCTACAAGATTCCTTTAGGCAACTTGCAAAAAAATTCTAACACATACACAGAAAGAATAAATCTGGACAACTCCCATGAGATTCTTTGAGATTCCTGTACTCAATTCCTTGAGTACAGGGACCAGGGGAGGCGAAAGAAGCTGGAGTACTCTATGAGTCATGGAGGCACAGTTTCAGATTCTGTCTTAATTGGAGCTTTTTTGTTTTTAGAAAATGTTCTGTACATTGTAAAGATTTTTAAAAAGATAATTCAAAAATATTTATTACAAGATCAGGGGACAAGGAAACTGCTAAGAGATACAGGTTAGGCACCTCCCAGGGAATCTGAGATCAAGCCCCAGTTCCACAGTTTAAGAAGTTATAAAACTTGGGCCTTGGTTTACTTATTGGAAAATGGAGGTAACATCTGCTTTACCTGCCTCAGAGGTCCAGGAATGAGGAGAGGCTCAGAGAGGCAGGGGAAGTCAATGCTATTTATTTTGCACATAAATCCATAAAGACAAAACAGAGTTTTAAAAACACATTTTTGATGAGTTGTTTTTAATTGTTTCACTGAGTTATAATGAAATAACTTGATTTCCCCAATGAATGAAAGACCTTTGAAACTCATTACACGAACACATCCACACCACTGCATACAAGCAGCAGTATACATGGTAAATACAATTGAAACTGAAATGCTCTGTAAACCAATAACAGCATAATGACTAAGTCGTATGAGAAGCACTCACGTAACCACCAACTCTAAGCATGGACACCAAGAAAAACAGTTGTTCCCCTCATTTATCTTTGTCAACAAAACACACGAGGAACAGGATCCTTTCCATGCAGTATGCCATTACAGGGTACAGAACCGTAAACGACAACATTCTGAGTATAATATGTAAGTTCATAAAACAGCAGTTGCGACTGAGAATTACAACTGTGTGCAGCAAGCGATTGCTTTCGATGTTACTTGAGTCTCGACCAGATGGCCTTGGAATGTTCAGCTCTCTCGGACCATGTCATGTTGTTGATTTTCAGTCTTTCTTAATTTGAATAAACCATGTGAAAGAGATGGAAATGCAAACTGGAATCCCCATTTCAATGTGTTCCTAGCCTTGACCCTGTCCTAAGGAATAGCCAACGCCAGTCCTTATCCCCTGTTGCAACACAGTGTGTAATAAAGAAGAAGCAGGGCACGCCTGCTGTCCATTAACTTCGTTAGACCAAATGCCTCTAAAAAGGCAATCTACAGAATTCCAAACTCAAAAATCCACACTGCTTACTACAATGTCAGTCTCTTTATTTTATCAACAAAATACATGGTTGTATTTGTTTCTCTTAAATAATATATCTCAGTTGAACTAGAGATTCTAGAACTGTCTCAGCAAGACATTCCTAGAGAAGTCCCACTTTGATATTCAAATAGTAACTGAGCTAGAGACCACAACACATGGTAATATTACTAAATTCAAGATTCGAGGCAAGGGTATATCTGTGGGCAGCGATCTGAAATGCTCTCTGTCTGGGATATGATTTTAATCTCATTTTCAACAATGCTATTTTTGTCTATGTGTAACGGGACAAGCCCATTTTTCCATGCTCAGGGAAATGGTGTTTGATTTATATCTATAGAGGCTGCTCCTAAGCCACAAAGTGAACCAAATTCTGCATGCCTATCCCAGCTCCTTACTCGAGCTTTGCCCACTAGCTGTCGAGACAGGCCAGGGCTATTACCAGCCCAAAAGCAGATGGGCTGTTAGAAGGAGGACTTATCCACCTACTGAAGTGATCATATCTTACTCTTCAGCAAACACACCTTCCACACTTCCTCCATCTGCTCAAGCAAGTGAACATGGATTCTGAACTAACAGAAAGTACCCTCCTCACTAGGCTACATCCACCATCAAGCAGCAGGGGCAGGGCGGGGCAAAAAGCAAGGTGGCTGCCCAACCTGCTGGGACCTGCCAGAAAGCATGGTGCTGGCTTAGGAAGAGCTCTCCATGTGTGAAAATCCAGACAGCGCTGCGTCCTTACCTGATAGGGGTAGTTGTACCAGCAATGCTTTGTATTCCACAGCCAGGGCGTCTGAAAAACATGACAGAGAAACTATTTTACATGTTTTGGAAAAGAAGCAGGATAAGAGAAGTTTACGACAGATTCTAGGCTCCCAATATTTCGGGATTTCATTAATCTACCTGCATGAGAACTGAAGGACTTAGTACAATCGGGAATGGGAGAGCAAAGAACTGAAGAGTCCATCATGCATTCTCTCTGGGGAATCTTCTAAACTCAACCGGCAGTATTTCAGGCTACTTCTAGGATAGAGTCCCGGATGGCACTTTTTTATATTGTGCTGGTTCAGTAGACACATTCCTGCTAGGTAACCACCCCCAACAGCAGAGTTCTTCAAGTGTCTCGCCAAGATCCACTGCAAATCCTCCATCTCACTATTACCAATAAACAATGCTGACAGTTGATGCACATTTCTTTGAAACTCCTCCAGTTCATTGTTCACCAAGCAACATTATTAATCAATTGTTTCATGCCTTGACTGGGGTCAGTAGCAGGCAGGTACACTTATTTCAGTTGGACTAGCTCTGACTGATTCCAGGCCTGAGTAGATTAACCCTCACAGTACATTCCACCCACCCCTGACTCGTCAAGGTCTTTCGAAGAAAAAACAATCTTTCTTAATTTAACAGAATCACTTGCCTTACCACAGTGTAAAATTAAAGAGAACATCTAAGTATACACAGATTCCAAACATTTTTAATAAGCAGGTAGGGTTGGTATGGATTTGAACAGACAACTCAACCATCCCCTAACACCAGCACAAACTTTCTCATATTTCTGTACTAACTTTACAATTCTTTTGCACCCCTAATCTTGGTGGTATACATCTATATACATCTGATACACATCTGTATGTTTCTTACTATTAGGAAACATAATCTATCATTAATCCAATCTGTGTGTGGATTTATATATTGCTAAATGATAAAACTGTCATTGAAAGATTAATGTCAGATATATTTGTACTGACCTAACCTTCCTGTCAGACTTTATTCTTTTGGGCTGCAAAATCACTGCAGATGGTGATTGCAGCTATGAAATTAAAAGATGCTTACTCCTTGGAAGGAAAGTTATGACCAACCTATATAGCATATTCAAAAGCAGAGACATTACTTTGCCAACAAAGGTCCGTCTAGTCAAGGCTGTGGTTTTTCCAGTGGTCATGTATGGATGTGAAAGTTGGACTGTGAAGAAAGCTGAGCGCCGAAGAATTGATGCTTTTGAACTGTGGTGTTGGAGAAGACTCTTGAGAGTCCCTTGGACTGCAAGGAGATCCAACCAGTCTATCCTAAAGATCAGTCCTGGGTGACTGATGCTAAAGCTGAAACTCCAATACTTTGGCCACTTCATGCGAAGAGTTGACTCATTGGAAAAGACTCTGATGCTGAGAGGGACTGGGGGCAGGAGGAGAAGGGGACAACAGAGGATGAGATGGCTGGATAGCATCAGCGACTTGATGGACATGAGTCTGAGTGAACTCTGGGAGTTGGTGATGGATAGGGAGGCCTGGTGTGCTGCAATTCATGGGGTCGCAAAGAGTCAGACACGACTGAGTGACTGAACTGAACCTTCCTGTTTGGTCCTAGATCCTATAAGAGCAAAAGTTGCTCCCATCTGCACTAGGATAACTTAGTTGTCTCTCTGAAAGCCATAGAGGTATCTTTCCACCTTGCATTGATGACGATGAGGATGAGGAGGATATTAGAGAGTATTTGTAGAGTCCTCCCTATGACCATACACTTTTTTTGAAGGATACATTGTTTTTTGAGAATTCTCCTCCATGATCTATTATTTATTTAACCAATTAAAGAGTTATTTCTCCTTCAAAGTGAAAGTGTTAGTCATTCAGTCGTGTCTGACTCTTTGTGATCCCATGGACTGTAGCCTGCCAGGCTCCTCTGTCCGTGGAATTTTCCAGGTGAGATTACTGGGGTGGGTTGCCATTTCACACTCACATGTATGGACTCATTTAATCCTTATAGTAAGTAGCAGTAGTATTTCCCTCATTTTATAGATAGGTAAATTCAGACCCTGAGCCCACAGGACCAGAACTGCATATCAAGCTCAGACTGTCTGGTCTTAAAGCCAAACATAGCCACTGTGACTCTGCCTTTAAGTCTGATAAAAACTGAACCAGGCCTTAGTTCAGGGAGCTAGGCAGAAGTAAAAAGCCATGCCATGCCCTAATGATGTTCAGGGATCTCTACAGCCTCGCTTCACTTAGGCACTCCTGGTTCTCCTTCCTGTTTCCTGCTTTCGCCATTTGCTACCTGTGCATTGCTGTCCACATCATGTAGTCCCTCTGCACCAAACATCCCGAAGGCCCAACCTGCCTGTCTGACTGTCTTCTCCATTTCTCATGTCCATGACATTGAGGTTTATGACTGACCAACCTCATGGGGTGATTATAAAGATCAAATGAGTGAACAAGTTAAAAAATGATGCAGAGGCTTCAGAAGTTTGATTGTCTTCTATAAACAACACAAGTCCATTGAGGAAGACATAGAAAATATTGAAAATAATAATAAGAAAAGTAATTGAATTCTTGTCACTACTAACATTTTAACATACAGCCCATTTTGAGTGTCTTTTCTATATAATATAGATATTGATACAGACATGGATAGATTTGTCCTTAAACACATACATACACACATTATTTTTAAATTTGGGCACAACACAGCAAAATCTATTTTAAAGTGGAGTACAAATATTATTTATTACCTTTCTCTCTGATAAAGCTGTTTACTATCTCTACAATTGACTGAAAGTCCCTGAGGGAAAACTATGTCATATTCTCACGTTTATCTCTCTAGCATGAGACACTCAAGGTGACAGTTCAGCATTCATTACTGAATGCAAATGAAAAGGAATACAGAATTAAATCCAAGACCTATAAAAAGGCGGTAGTATTTTCCTGAATGTATCAGTCCCCAGTGCACAGTGCAAGCGTGTGCTTGCTTCTAAAGACATAGCGGAAATCTCCTCCACTATAGTCATCCTTCCCCTTACAGACAAAAGATCAAAGGTATGACTCCTACTGACCCAGGAGCACCCATCATTTAGAGCTTCCCTTCCTTTGTGAGCTTCTTCTAACCCCCAGGCTTTTCTCTGGAGGCATCAGATGTGCATCACCTAGACCTGCTTGTATCATGTGTGAAAAAGGACTGATCTGCAGAAACAGTGTGTAAGTCTTTGTCTCTCACTGGGTTCTGCCTCCTTAAAGCAGGAGTAAAGAACACTGAGAATTTGATGGGGCTACCAGGGCCATGGGATTCCCAGGTGGCAGAGTGGTAAAGAACCTGCCTGCCAATGCCGCAGATGCAGGTTTGATTCCTGGGACAGGAAGGTTCCCTGGAGGAGGAATGGCAACCCATTCCAGTATTCTTGCCTGGAAAATCCCATGGACAGAAGGAGCCTGGTGGGTTATAGTCCATGGGGTCACAAAAAGAGTCATATAGCTTAAGAGACTAAACAACCACAAACAGCAACCACTCCCAGGGCCATAGCTCAGCTGGGAAGCTCGCCAGTCGAACGTTCAAATCAGCACTTGCACATACTTATTGCACACTGCATGTTCATGTGTACTTCCTACTTTGATGATACTCGATATTAATATACTCCATATGCTACATTTTTCTAGGGACTCATGTTATGGTCCCTCAAACTCTTTGAGACAGAATAAATGCTGTCTTTCCCAAAAAACAGATGAGAAGACAAGTCCATGAAAAGATGATTCTCCTAATTTCTAATAGGTCAACACAAGTGTATGAATCTGGATTGCTGCTTATCATTTAATGCATTAGGCATAACATCTTTAGTTTCAACTGATATCATAAATCTATTGTTCTTTAAAATCAGTTTTTTCAGATATCTTTTTAAGAGCAATTTCCTTGTTCATTTGATATCAAAATGAACAATGCTTATCAGATAATGCTTATCTGTACAAGCATTAACATAATTAAGAACATAAAAAGCTGCAATATTTAGATGTCAAGAAAGAATAATGGTGATTAAAAAACACACTGAAAGCCCTCATTTTAGATGAGCCTAGCATCTTCCTACATAATTAGAGAAAAGCTCTGAACCTAGGACAGTGCAAGGTGATTCAAGCACATTTTCTGGAAATAGAAATGCCTTTTTACATGGCATTACAATAACAGGGGACAATATCAACGCTGGAAAATCCAAAAACTCAATGATTCTCAAACCTTGGCCTTCCAATATGACTCACTTTAGTTCCCCTCAAAGATATACTCTTAAATAATGATATGAAGCACTTTACAGATTTTAAAGTATTTTATACATATTACTTCATTTAATTTTCATAACAACACTGTAAGTGCTCAACTAACACAGCATGCAGGTGCCAGAAAGGATAAAGAACATGTTGGCATGGAGGCTCCTCAGACTATTAAAATGCAAGTTCTGATTCAGTAGGTCTGGCTTGGGGCTGATATTGTACATTTTTGACAAGTTTCAAGATGATGCTCAGACCTTGGACCACACTTAGAGTAGTAAGGTGCTACAGAAAAGTAAGGAGGATGATCCAACTTGGTATTAGCAGGTGTAAGACACTTTGCTAGGCACTTTGTTATAATATTTCACAATTCAGTGTTAGCTGAATAAATGAATGAATTATTTCTCATCTTTACTGTAGCCATATGGAACAGAAGTTGTTAGTAAAACAGTAGTTAGCTGGAGACAGTGCTTCTCAACCAACATCCATGCTTGCTACACACCACACACCTAAGATATATATGGTGGAAGAGATGTGAGCAGGGTTGACATGGGCCACTTTGGGATGCCACCCCTAGTGATGAATGTGAATGAGCTGTTCTCACCCTTTCTCCATTTCCATCAGAGGAAGATAGTAAGGGCTGGAGCTGTCGTCTTTGACCCTGAGACAGAAGTTTCTGTTGATGTTAGTGTCAGAGACCTCCTACTAGCCCTGGTCTGCTTACCTTGGACTATATGTGTGAGACAGATAAATTCCTATCATTTTTCTTATACATATATACAATAGCCTGTATTCTCACTAATAGAGTCATCTAATAGTTGCAGGACCCACCATGGATTCCAAAATCCAAGGAGTCCAAAATCCTGCATTTTGTTGTGGTAGTCTGGGGTGACTTACACATTGTAAGACAACTCTTCATATATGGTACTTAATAGCTATTAAAGTGTGTGTTTGTGTGCTTAGTCACTCAGTCGTGCCCACCTCTTTGTAACCCCACAGACTGTAGCCTACCAGGCTCCTCTGTCCATGGGGATTCTCTAGGCAGGAATACTGGAGTGGGTTGCCATGGGGATTCTCTAGGCAGGAATACTGGAGTGGGTTGCCAAGCCCTTCTCTAGGGGATGTTCCCAGCCCAGGGATCAAACTCAGGTCTCCCACACTGCAGGTAGATTCTTTACTGTCTGAGCCACCAGGGAAGCTATTAAAGTACACATCAACTAATTTCAATTTAAGAAGACTTAAAAAACATCTGAACAAGGTTAAGACCATAAAAGAGTAGATAATGAATGACTTTTATGCAAACTAGTACAGCCACTATGGAGAACAGTGTGGAGATTCCTTAAAAAACTGGAAATAGAACTGCCTTATGATCCAGCAATCCCACTGCTGGGCATACACACTGAGGAAACCAGAAGGGAAAGAGACACGTGTACCCCAATGTTCATCGCAGCACTGTTTATAATAGCCAGGACATGGAAGCAACCTAGATGTCCATCAGCAGATGAATGGATAAGAAAGCTATGGTACATATACACAATGGAGTATTACTCAGCCATTAAAAAGAATACATTTGAATCAGTTCTAATGAGGTGGATGAAACTGGAGCCTATTATACAGAGTGAAGTAAGCCAGAAGGAAAAACATAAATACAGTATACTAACGCATATATATGGAATTTAGAAAGATGGTAACAATAACCCGGTGTACGAGACAGCAAAAGAGACACTGTTGTATAGAACAGTCTTATGGACTCTGTGGGAGAGGGAGAGGGTGGGAAGATTTGGGAGAATGACATTGAAACATGTAAAATATCATGTAAGAAACGAGTTGCCAGTCCAGGTTCGATGCACGATACTGGATGCTTGGGGCTAGTGCACTGGGACGACCCAGAGGGATGGTATGGGGAGGGAGGAGGGAGGGGGGTTCAGGATGGGGAACACATGTATACCTGTGGCAGATTCATTTTGATATTTGGCAAAACTAATACAATTATGTAAAGTTTAAAAATAAAATAAAATTAAAAAATAAAAATAAACAACTTTACAGAAAAAAAAAATAACATTCTCGATTTAAAACACAATGTAAAATGACATTTTCCTTATGTTGTGTACATCTGCTCCCAGACACAATACTTGAGATACAACTTGGCCACACGCATCCAACAGTAGCACAGTGTCCGGGGGAGGCTTCTGCAGCTCTTACCCTGAGCAAACCCAACCCCAGCGCCGGGATGGAGGTCAGACGTGCTGCTGGAGGTCAAAAGCAGTCCTCATTCGCCTTTTGACTAAATGCATAAGATTCAAGCACTATGTATTCTGTGATTATTTTTTAAGTAGCCTTTTTTTTTTTTAAAGTGTCAGCAAATGTGAGTTTTTAAAAAATCCGGTTTCTTTTTTATCAATTGTTCTGTAGAGGTTTCATAGTGAATAGGACTAACAAAAATAGATGAGGTTTGATCATTTCACTTTACTGTCTGGAATAAGATAGGTTTGGTCTTATTTTTTTTGAAGTTCCATTTGATATACTTCTTAAAAACAATAGTTAAAAAATAAGTGTTCTATTAATTTCTGAGAGTTTGATATTGAAATTCCAACTAAAAGTCTTATCTACTTAAAACAAACCATTGTAATATGTAGTGGAACTATATGGAACCTTGTTCTGTATTCTCCAAAGTCTCCAGTAACTGTGTTATCATACTTTCATAATTCAAAAAATAAAAAAGATAAAAAATAAAAAGGGCTCAGCAGATATAAACAAGATCCTACTGTATAGAACACAGAACTATATTCAATATTCTGTCATAAACCATAATGGAAAGGAAAGTATATATGAAATATATTCCTTTGCAATATGAAAAGGAATGTAATATATATATATATATATATAAAACTTTGAATATATATGAATCATTTTGCTACAGAGGAGAAATTAACACAGTGTTGTAAATCAACAATACTTTAATAAAATAATTTTAAAAATAAATAAATATACCTTTCAGTTATTATGATGATGGATCAATCATCAGATATTAAGAAGGCCTTGTCCAAGCTAATAAAATGTACAACACTAAGGGTGAGAAGGCAATGGCGCCCCACTCCAGTACTCTTGCCTGGGAAATCCCATGGACGGAGGAGCCTGGTAGGCTGCAGTCCATGGGGTCGCTAGGAGTCGGACACGACTGAGCGACTTCAATTTCACTTTTCACTTTCATGCATTGGAGAAGGAAATGGCAACCCACTCCAGTGTTCTTGCCTGGAGAATCCCAGGGACGGGGAGCCTGGTGGACTGCCATCTATGGGGTTGCACAGAGTTGGACACGACTGAAGCGACTCAGCAGCAGCAGCAAGGGCGAACCTTAATGTAAACTATGGATTTTGGGTGATTATGATACGTCAGTATAGGCTCATCAGTTATAACAAATGTACCACTCTGGTGGGTGATTTGATAGTGGGAGAGAATATGCATATATGAGGCCAGGGGTACATGGGAAATCTCATACTTCAATTTTTCTATGAACATAAAACTGCTCAAAAAATTAAATATTTAAAAAAATTAAGGTTAACTCAGATCACTGACACTTATCATGCCTCGTAAACTAATGGAATAACTGAGCTTGAAGGAAAAGATCAGAAAAAAAGGATGCTCAGTTAAACTGGCAAGTGTTAAAACGATTAAATGGAAATATAAATACACATACACACCTTTTTTTTCCAAGAATCAGTTGGTGCCTTCAGCTGAACAAATAGTAGTCTCTTTGAATTAATAAATATTTTGATATAACAAAAGAAGATGGATCATAGAAAGTATTAAAAAACATTTCATTGCCTCATCAAAAGTGTGAAAGATGTGTGGGTCTTTACCTGAAGTCAGCATCTGAGAAGCAAACTTTCATCTTTCACTATTTCCATCCCAACTCCTAGGTGGCTTTCATAAAGCTCAGGTGTGACAACAAACAGTGAAGGAATACAGTCTAGGAGACATACTGGCTTCTGAATAGTTTAAGTATGAAATACATAGAGCCTTGGATTATGTTTTTAAATGCCAGGAAGCAAGATCCCTGAACTACTCTGAAATTTCTTTCACTGAGACTACTGAAAACGCTTTAACTGAGTTACACTTAAAACTTACACCTTTGGCTTATATTGTAGATGTACTGTAAGAACTTGAGAAAATGCTTCCTTGTCTGCAATGTCTTTATACTGGAAAGGTTAACATTAGGTAACCACTGAAACTGAATGTATAAGTTCCAGTGATATTTTTCCTTTTAAATTTAGTCTAATGGGGAGAATTCTCTTTGCAAATGTTTAGCATGTTTCCTGTTACCAAATCATTATCTTTTCACCATGGTTTTGGGAAATTAGGGTCTAATTCTGAAGCTCAGTCACAACAATTGTTACTATCTCAACATTTTTGCTTCTTTTTCCTTTTGTGGGTACTTTTTGATGGTAATATCTATATTAACAGCTTTATTACATAAACATTGTGAATTCTCTTCAGAAATGTTGAACAGCATAATTTCAATGAATATAAATCAAATCCATTCAAAATGATAATCTACCATTTTCATTTAATACATATTGTGAAGTAATTCAGAATCGAAATATTTTATGCTTTGTAAGTTTAAAAACTGATCAATAAACTGTATTTGGGATGAAAAGAATGAAGCCAGAAGTCTCTGAGCAGCCTGAAGATGAAGTTGGTCAGTGATGAGTAGTCTAGAACAGTCTCCAGCATGCAAGAGTTACCCTTTCCTCCTTTGCTGGGTCAGGAGATATGTCACTATAAATCTACAAAGCAGAGTGGTGACCCCTCCCTAGAGGCCCTTGGCATCTGCATTAGCTTTGAAAGCTCTTATGATGTGCAAATGTAATTTAGACTTGACCTCATGGTCATTATATAAAGATAGCAGCTTTTCATATTGATCAAACTTTTAAAAAGATGCTAGTCTTCTGGACCTAGTGAAGTATGTGCTTTCAGCACACTCAGCAATCAATTTAGAAAGTAATATGCAGATCTGTCAAGCATACAAAAATAGAAGGAATTCCTCGGAGATGGGTATTGAGGTTACAGGGTTTCCTTGAGGGCTTCATCACAGAGCCAAAGAGAAAGAAATCTTAGTGGCTTTTCCATGACATTTAAAACCTTCCAGCCATTTAAAACTGGATGCTTGGGGCTGGTGCACTGGAACGACCCAGAGGGATGGTACTGGGAGGCAGGAGGGAGGAGGGTTCAGGATAGGGAACACGTGTATACCTGTGGCGGATTCATGTTGATATATGGCAAAACCAATACAATATTGTAAAATTAAAAAATAAAATAAAATAAAAATGAACTTGGTACAAAAAAAAAACCAAACCTTCCAGCAGTGGTTCTCAACTTTTTCTGCCTATGCTCAGCTGAGGGACTCCACGTGCACCTCATAGTAACTGAGGCTGTGATTCTCTAGAGCCTGGAGAACAGGAGGCTTAAAAAGACACCTGTCCACATTAATTCAGATGTGTACTTTCCTCTGGGCTAGTGAGAATCACTGCAAAGCAGAATGGACAGATTAATTCCATGTTTAGAATAGAAATTAGGGATAAAGGAACCAGATGAAGAAAAGGGAAGAAGAAATAAAAAGAGGTGGAAAGACCTACAGGGAAAGGAAAATCCTGAGAATGTCAACATGGGGGTGGGGGAGGTAGGGGAGAGATGTGTGGGGAGAGATGTGTAGAGACGGTGGCCAGTGCAGAATTTGGGAATGAAGCCAATCAGAATGGCCACTGGGAACAAAGAAGAACAAAAGAGCATTGCTCACCACCCAGTTTCTACAAGGGTTACGTTGACCCACTGCAGTCACCCGATGCCAGCGCAGCCCTGAGAGGAATTTAGGATGAAAACAGGATGAAACACTGTGTGCTGTGGGTGAACAGGCCCCACAAATGGATGGATTTCTCAGGAAGAATTTCAGTGACCCTGATTCTTGAATCTTCCCATATATAGACAAACACTAAAATCATTAGCTTGAGATATCTGTTCTTTATGACTGGCAGTGACTTTTTATGAAAATGTATTCTTGACAGTATGTATTTCCTGGCCAAAAAAAAAAAAATTAATATATATACTGCCTATTCCCACCTGTTTGGAGCAATTCCTCAGAGCTGTCTCCTGGGGTATAGTCCTCAGTACAGTTCTTTTATTTAAGGTCTTAAGACCTTGAATAAAACTTAACTTTGCAACTCTTGTGTTGTATGTTTTTCTTTAAGACAACACTATTAAGAAGCACAGAATTAGTCAAAAGACCATATAAGGAAACAATTTATAACACAGAACAAAAAATTAAGATCTCTAATGTGTAAAAAGCCCATAAAAATTGATTAAAACATTTAAGTATCCCATCAGAAAAATGGGGAGAAGATACAAACAGGCGACATACTAAACAAACAAACAAAATGTGACCAAAAACATGTGTAAAAATTACAGGTTAAAGTGAGACAGAATTTTTTTTTACCTGAGTCTGAAAATACCTGAAGAGGTTTATACCCAGGGGTTAGCAGTGTATAGGGAAAACAGTACTCTGCAAACTAGAATAACCTTTCTAAAAAGTAATTTTGTCTTCAAAATCTGTACTTCCTTTAAAGCAGCATTTATTGTTTAAAAAAAATCAGACTACCATTCCTTTTCTAGTAATGAAAAATCGAAATAAATGTAATTGTTCAATAAAATTGAACACTGGCATGTTCCTATCTGGGATTCAGTGGGTGCAGGCTCTGAGATGAGAACATAGGTGCTGGCTGGTTATTTGGGAGGTGACCCCAGGAAACTAGAAAAACGGGGAATACCCAGGATGGTTTTCAGGAATGAGCTGGTTACTGTTGTGGGCAACTACACCTCAACTCCGCTGAGGACCTCTGCAGAATTACAGAGCACACATCTTACAACTGTGCCAACACAGGACAGGGAGGCTGAGGCATATATCTACCAACTCTCATAGCCCATTGGTTGAGGTTCCAGTATTAATGCCTCCTTGGGTCTAGGTTGTACCTTCCTGTGTCTGGTAATTTGCAGCTTAGGAGAAAGCAGAGCAGAGACAGGGCACAGCTCCTATCTGATGTGGGACACTGTCAAAAGTGCATGGCACTGTCCACCACAGCTGTGCTAATATCAGATGGACTATGGGGGTATAACCAGCACATTCACATTTTAAGTTAAAATCAAATTGCAAGTAGAATATACAGTGTATCTTGTGTTTAAAGTAGATATATACAGATATATATTTACACACACACACACACGAAATATGACTGGCAGGATATTTACCAAAAGTTAATTAGTGTTTATCTTCAAGTAATGAGTATCTCAGATGATTTTCACTTTTTAAAAAAAGTTTATATTTCAATATTAAACTACGCAAGTATTTGTAGCTATAATTTTCTACAATGAACAGGGCATATTGCAATAATAAAAAGAAGCTAAGTCTATGTACCTTTAATAGGTCTGATTTAAAAAACACATTTGCTCTATATTTAAAGATAACATTAATGATATTAACTATTACAATCCTCAAATTATTCAATAATTCCAATTAATTTAAAACTAAAAACTAGTATATGAAACAACTGCCTTCAGAACATTTACGTGTTGACTTTGATATTTCAAGTATAAATCAATCGTCAATAATTTAATTCTAAATTCTCCATTAAGAGAAAGTGAAAAGGGGAAAATAATAAGATGAGCAAATAATGCAGAATAAAGTTTGCATTCATTACAGTGATGATCAATCATTTTGCCACCCACCCTACCCACTCTCATTTCAAAGAGCCTCAATAACCTCTTTCTTGTCTGCTTAGCTGCTCAGTCATATCCGACTCTTTGCGACCCCATGGACTATAGCCTGTTAGGCTCCTCTGTCTGTGGAATTCTCCAGGCAAGAATACTGGAGTGGGTTGTCATTTCCTCCTCCAGGGGATCTTCCCAACCCAGAGATCAAAATCACATCTCCCATGTCTCCTGCACTGTAGGCAGATTCTTTACCTACTGAACCAATGGGGAAGGTGAGCACTATCTTATTACTTCTAAACCAGTTTACCTGCATTCTAATATCTTTCTGCTAATATAATTGCACCCTCTTGTTTACTTGCTCTTTCAAGTATTCAGTGGCCTCCATGTATCAGATACTCTGCTACACATGAAGATACTGGGGACAAGTTCTCCATTTTCTAGGAACTTACCATCTGCTGGGTAATCAAAACAAAACAATAAGTTATAGATGAAGTAAACACAGGCTGCAGAGGGGCAGATACACCCAGCCCAGTCTGGAAGGGAGAGGTGGCAGGGGACAGCTCCACTAGGTGGCACCATAGTAGTTGAGGACAGAAGGACAAGCAGAAGATGGTGGATGGAGGAGAGGAACTCAGATGGAAGAACTTTTAAAAAAATCTTTCAGGAGTCATGTCATAGTTCCAACATCATTTTCATAATCCCTTTCTTTGCCTTATTCTCCAGAAGCCTAAAAAACACTAAATGCCTTCTCATTTCCAACTCAGAAGGTGAAATGTCTCTGGCTGGCTGTCCATGTTTCTGCTAGGTTGGCTGTCCACCAAGTAAGACGAACTCCACTCTGCCCAATAAATGTCCCCTGCTCTCCTCGGGCCAGGCACCTTGCTGTGTGCACCTCATTAATTCCCATCTCCATGTCTTAACTACTCCTGCACCTTGTATCTGGCTTGTCATCCCTACCCCACTGCCTCTTGGTCAGTATCCTAGGCACTATTTGATTGGCCTCCTGGGGTCACATAGCCTCCTAGAGCTACTAGCCTCTCCAGGAACAGACAGCTGGTGATACATGTGTACCTGTTCTGTACAGAAAGGCTTCTTACTCCTACTTTAACATTTATTCAAGACGGAGAGAAACAATAATACGAAGGTGGAGAAAGCATGAACAAAAAATAAAACAATGAACTGAAAAGAATGAAATGCGAGTGAAAACTTGGTTATTTTCCTTCACAATGGCTCTTATTCTTAATTGAATATTTGTGGACATTTTCTTAAAAACGGTGAGCCTGTCACTTTAAGAGACTCAAATGAAAGTATTTGTTGCCAAGGATAAAATTCAAGAAAATATTAGTAATATGCCTAACAGATTCCCATTTGTTAAAAACTTTTTGGAGGATAAAAGTGAAACAATGACAAATATTCTTCTATTTTTTTCTTGCTTTTGACATTTATAATAGTGTGTCAACATTTGTAAGATCTGTATAACTCAGTGAACCAATAGTTTCCAAATGACTGATGCATGATGTTAAATAATCACACCTGGATGAGAGGGAAAGAGAAATCAATGGATGTTAATGTAACCAAGCATTAAAATTTCACTGACATTAAAGAAATTACTTTTTCTTGAGTTTTGGCATCATATCAAAGAAGAATATCTACAATTTTCTGGAAAACACTACTAAGATATTTCCACTTTTTCCAATTTTATATCTTTGTGAGACTAGATGTTCTTTATATAAATCAAGCAAATACACACATTCACACACCCATGACAAACTGAATGTTGTTGTTCAGTCACTAAGTCGTGTCCAACTCTTTCCAACCCCAGGGACTGTGGCACACCAGGCTTCCCTGTCCTTCATCATCTCCTGGAGTTTGCTCAAACTCGTGTCTATTGAGTCAGTGATGCCATCCAACCATCTCATCCTCCATTGCCCCCTTCTCCTCTTGCCCTCAATCTTTCCCAGCATCAGGGGCTTTTCCAATGAGTCAGCTCTTCACATCAGGTAACCAAAGTATTAGTGCTTCAGCTTCAGCATCAGTCCTTCCAGTGAATATTCAGGGTAGGAATGAGAATCCAGTTCTCCTCTACTAAACCATACATTAGAGGTTTTTACAAAAATCTCTAGCTTTTGTTTTGGACAATATAGTTTTTTTTCTTAAACTGTTGTTTCCGTGTAATGACTGTTTGTTGCTATTTAATTCAATTCATAAATGCTTTTTCAACTCACCAGCTTTAATTTCTAACACAATAAGTATCGACAGATATGACTAATAAAAACAAAAACTCTTTAAAATTCTTATGATTGTTTCCAGTGTAAAGGGGTCCTTAAACCAAGAAGTTTGAAAACCACTGTGTCCAAGGACAGCAGATCAACACAATGAAAAGAATCAAGTCTCCAAAGATGGTGTGGAGCAGAGATCATGTGGGTGGCAAGGAGGGAAGATAGTGGCTGGAAGGGAGCACAAGGGGGGCTTCTTGCTCCGGGTGTTGGAAAAATGAGCATGTTATATTGTGGAGAGTCAGCAAGTTACCCAGTTTTGGTACCTATCTTATACTTCAATAAAATATTTAGATTAAAAAAAAACTACTGGGCACTTCAGCTTGATATTTCTTATCTACAAAATAAGACTTGCTTTTTAATATGTTATGTAGTCACCTTGTCTGTGTATTCTATCTTCAAACCCATAATAGGCTACATTATATGAATCATCAATCCAAACATATTAAGTAGAGACAGTCCTATGTTTCCTGAACTCCTAAACTTCAGTCATTTTCTGTCTAGATTGGCCATAAATGGCTATAGAAAACACATTTTACATGAGGAACATGTTAGAAGGAAAAATTGTATCGTGCTCTCATTATTTGAGAAAGCTGCAAGAAAACACAAAATTCAGATACTTGCAAAGCAGCCAGATCCCTGTAACATTCAAATATGTGACTGGAGAACACCACTTTTTTTTTGAAAGGCAGGGGAATCTAGAAATAGAGAAATAAAAGTTCCTTAATTTCCCAATTGCTGCAACCACCGAAAGAACACATGACGGGGAAGAGAGAATTGGGAAGGAAGGAGCAGCCCCTCTGTATGGTCTGGTCTCCTGTTAACCAGCTGAGTGACAGTGGCTAAGTCAGCTCACCCATCTGGTTGCTCATGTGTGAAACTGGGAGACGGCGTCATTTCTATGATCCCTCAAGCCCTAAATTCCACCATTCTCTTTGCCCCCTTTCTTTCCCCCAAAGACAAAAATCTTGGTTTCCTGCGTGTGCTCTAATCTTGTTGCAAGCTCTGACACCCCATTAACGAAAATCCAGTATCAGAAGGAAATCCTCTATTTTCTTCTTCAAAGGGACTCCAGCTTTCCATTACAATTTAGATATTTTGAATCACTGACAAAATTTAGTCACTCTTATTAAACACAATATAATAAAAAGCTCATTTTTCCCAATATCATTATATGTGAATAAAAGTCATAAAGTGAGAAATTACTTTTCAGTGTGTCCTCTATCTGCGAAACTCAAGTTTTATATTATGTTTGGTATTGATGATTAAAATTTTCTAAATTAAACACTGATGAAAATTTGATGATGGTGTTTTAATTTAGGAAAACAATCAGTCCCTTTCCTTACAGTCACTTTCATATATTAAAATTCAGAAGGGAATTCACAATTCAGTTTACCATTACTCATTACTAATAGGACAAATGATCAAACTATATCCTTTAAATGAGTGGTACATCCTTATATATTATTTATCTTCTAATTAGGACAGAGAAATTATCCTTTGAGTTGCTGAGTTAATTACAAAGAAGGAATTGATCGTTATGCAGTTTAGTTTCTGATTTTAATCAAGCCTGTTTTCCTGTCTTCCCAGCTTCTGATCTTATAAAGATACGTAATTATTTTGAGGGGGAGGGGAAGCCAAAAAATACAAATCTGATAGATAATGCAATTGAGTTACATCAAGGAGCTGAACCAGCAATACAGAAGTGGTTTGCTGAATATAAGATAAAGCTTTCCTTTAGATGAATAAAGAGAGCTTTTAAAAATCAATGAAGTGAAAAGGCCGGATGATTAACGAAATCGGCATGATACTGAAAATGAAATCTTGAACTATCTGTTGTTGTTTAGTTGCTAAGTTGTGTCCAACTCTTTTGCAACCCATGGTCTGTGGCCCGCTAGGCTCCTCTGTCCATGGGATTTTCCAGGCAAGAATACTGGAGTGGATTGCCATTTCCTCCTCCAAAATTATCCGTTAATGTGGAAGCAAAAACAAGATGGCCAAGTAGTCACGGTATATTACTGACCAACCTTTCTATGGAAATAGAACCACCTTCCTTTTTACATTCTGTTGTATCCATATATTTTGCAGATATTGCAGGTTCAGTTCCAGAGCAGGGAATAAAGCAAGGCACATGAAGTTTTTGGCTTTCCAGTGCATATAAAAGTTATGTTTATACTATACTATAGTCTAATGAGTATACAATAGTCTTAAGTCTAATACATTATGTGAGCCTTCTGTGAATCATAATCTTTTATGATAATCATAATCTTTTATGGGAGGGCCTTGCCTCCAGGTTGATTGCTGCTGACTGATCAGGGCGTGGTGGTTGCTGAAGGCTGGTATGGCTATGGCAATTTCTTAAAATGAGACAACAATGAAATGTGCTGCATCAATTGCACTTTCCTTGCATAAACAACTTCTCTATAGTGTACAGTGCTACACTACATTTTGATAACATTTTACCCAGAGTAGAACTCCTTTTAAAATCGGAGTCAATCCTCTTAAATTCTGCCACTGCTTTATCAACTAAGTTTGTGTAATATTTTAAATCCTTTGTTGTCATTCCAACAACCTTCACAGCATCTTCAGCAGGAGTAGATTCCATTTCAAGAAACCACTTTCTCTGCTCATCCTTGAAAAGCAACTCTTCATCCATTAAGGTTTATTCATGGGATTGCAGCAGTTCAGTCACATCTTCAGGCTTCACTTCTAATTCTCTTCCTATTTCCACTATATCTGCAGTGACTTCCTCCACAGCAGTCTTGATTCCCCTCAAAGTCATCCATGAGGGATAGAATCACCTTCTTCTGAACTCCTGTAAAGGTCTGTATTTTGACCTTTCCCCCATGGGTCATAAATGTTCTTGATGACATCTAGAATGGTGAGTCCTCTCTAGAAGGTATTCAATGGACAGTTTTGCACAGATCCCTATATGGCACCTTACAGCCTTACAAAATGTATTCCTTAAATAACACTTGAAAGTCAAAATTACTCCTTAAACCATGGGCCACAGTATGGCTGTTGTGTTAGCAGGCATGAAAACAACATGAATCTCACTGTATATCTTCACTGGAGCTCTTGGGTGATGAGGTGCATTATCAGTGAGCAATAATAATTTGAAAGGGGTCTTTTTTTTTTTTTCCCCCTGAGCAGTAGGTCTCAACAGTGGGATTAAAATATTCAATAAACCATGCTGTAAATTGGTGTGCTGTCATTCAGGTTTTGTTGTTCCATTTATAGCACAGGCAGAGAAGATTTGACATAATTCTTAAGGGCCTAGGATTTTAGGAGTGGTAGATGAACACTGGCTTCAACGTAAAGTCACCAGCTGCATTAGCCTCTAACAAGAGAGTGAGCCTGTTCTTTGAAGCTTTGAATCCAGGCATTGACTTCTCCTCTCTACCTATGAAAGTCCTAGGTAGTGTCTTCTTCCAATATAAGGCTATTTTATTCACATTTAAAATCTATCATTTAGGATAGCCACTTTCATCAACTATCTTAGCTGGGCCTTCTGGATAACTTGCTGCAAATCAGCACTGTATTAGCACTTGCTGGTTCACCCTGCACTTTGATGTCATGAAGATGGCTTCTTCCCTTAAATCTTATGAACCAACCTCATGAGCTGCAGACTCTTCTGCTGCAGCTTTCTCACTTCTCTCAGCCTTCACAGATTTGAAGATAGTCAAGACCTTGCTCTGGATTAGACTTTGGCATGTGGGAATATTGTCACTGGTTTGACCTTCCCTCCACACCACTAAAACTTTTTCCATGTCAGCAATAAATTGCTTCACTTTCCTTCTGTGTGTTCACTGGAGTACCACTTTTAATTTCTTTCAAGAACTTTTCCTTTGCATTCATAACCTGGCTGTTTGGTGACAGAATCTTATCTTTGGTCTTAGTTTTCGACATAGCTACCTCAGTAGGCTTAATCATTTCCCACTTTTGATTTAAAATGAAAGATGTACAACTCTTTTCAGTGGAACATTTAGAGCCATTATGAGGTTATTGGGCTCCCCAGGTGGCACTAGTGGTAAAGAACCTGTTTGCCAATGCAGGAGACATAAGAGACGCAGGTTCAATCCCTGGATTGGGAAGATCCCCTGGAGTTGGAAATGGCAACCCACTCCAGTACTCTTGCCTGCAGAATCCCATGGACAGAGGAGCCTGGCAGGCTACAGTCCATGGTATCACAAAAATTGGACACAACTGAAGCGACTTAGCACGCATAAGGTTAAAAATTGGCTTAATCTCAATGTTGTCATGTCTCAGGGAATGGAGAGGGAAAGGAGAATAGGAAATAGCCTGTCAATGGAGCAGTCAGAACACACACAACATTCATCAGTTAAGCCTGCTCTCTTATGTGGGTATAGTCTATGAATCCCTAAAACAATTATACAATAGTATCATTGAAGATCACTGATCACAGGTCAGCATAACTAATGTAATAATAATGAAAAAGTTTGAAATATTTTGAGAATTATCCATTTGTGACACAAACTTGTTTAATTTGTGACATGGAGGCACAAAGTAAGCAAAAGCTGTTGGAAAATTGGTGCCGATAGACTTGCTCGATGTAGGGTGGCCACAAACCTTCAATTTGTAGAAAAGAGAGCATCTGCACACAATAAAACAAAGTATGCTTGTACCCGTCAGGTGCTTCCGTGTTTGTTTACCTCAACACCTATGAATTTCTGAGTTCACAGATGTCTACACTATTAACCCATCAGCGTTTCCTTTCTTATAGTTTGATTCATGCTCTCATGAGGTTATATTTGTTACTTGCCAAATGCCTGATTCTTCAAGCACATACACTATCAGTTATAGAAACTGCCTGTGTAAATGAGTAAAAAATAAGGTTATTTATTGTACTAGAAATTGGCAGTGCAGAAAAAGGCCATGAAGTTGAACCAAGCTGGAGCCATCTGTCTCCAGGCAAAGGCATACAAATGACTTCATGACTTCAGTCCACAGTTCTAGGAACTACAATATCAAAAACATGCATGAGCTAATCTTTAAATGGGAAACAGCCACAGACAATGAAACTTTACTTGCTCCAAAACAAACAATTTTAGTAATTGAGCTGAGAAGACACATTATTCTGTTATCATTGGGAAGTATAATCTAGAAGACTTACACCAAGCTGAAGTGCAATTATCCTTTAATGAATGCATCATTGAGTTAAATGACAATGGTATTTTGGCTCTTCAATCAGAGTTCCAAAAATACTCTAATTGGAGGGCTTTTGCCACTATAAGCATATCATGTATTCTATAGGATGGGGCTTCCCAGGTGGCGCAGTGGTAAAGAAACCACCTGCCAATGCAGGAGATGCAAGAGACGCAGGTTCAATTCCTGGGTTGGGAAGATCCTGTGCAGTAAGAAATTGCAGTCTGCTCCAGTATTCTGGAAAAGTCTATGGACAGAGGAGTCTGGCAGGCTACAGTCCCTGAGGCTGCAAAGAGTTGAATGTGACGGAGCACACACATGCTACAGGGTATCTCATTCTGGAGTGCTTAAATATAACTAGGGGCCAGTTCTATGAACACATGGTTTATAAACTGAGTGAGAATCCGTCAGTGTACCTTCTGATTCTAGAACATACATTCTGGGAAAAAACGACCCATTTTTATATACCATTGGTTGCAAATAGAAATAAAATACATATGTTACCTAACAGTATTATAAAAGGCTTGTGTTACATGTATTGTTCCAGTGAACAAAATGTAAACCAACATAGAAACCATAACATCAAATTGCTTTATAATGGGACTGACTGTAATTTTGTCCCTGGAAAAACTAAAAGGACACCCAAGGAGAGGAAAATTACATTTAGTTCAAACAGAAAGTAATCAAAAACTGTCTAAATATAGGGAAAGTTGGCATCTGTAACAAGCTCCAACAGTAATAAGAGGGAATAGAAGGGAAGATCAGCTGTACCATGGATTTCCTTAGTTTAGGTTTATATTTATCTAAATAACACCACTTTAATGGTGGTATAAGAATAAACTGCTGAGACAATTAAATGCCTGATATATTCTTATTATTTATCATGCAATAACTTTCACTTATCCAGCACCTGCTCTATGCCAGGTCATATTCTAGGCACTAGGGATTTAGGAGTGAACAAAACTAACAGAAAATCTCTGTTTCTGCAGAATTTATTTTCTGGTGGAGGATACTGATAATAAATAAGATAAATAAGGAAAAATATGTATTATGTTATATATGGCGAAGGCTCAGAAGAGAAAATCCAGCATGAAAGGGATACATCAATGCAAATCAGTCATAATTGTGTATATATATATCTCCCCTCTCTTTGAGCCTCCCTCCTTTCCCTATCCCACCCCTCAAGGTCATCACAGCGCTGCAGGTTGGGCTCCCTGTGTTATACAACAACTTTCCACCAGGTATCTGTTTTACATATGACAGTGTGCATATGTCAGTGCTACTTTCTCGATCTCTCTTACCCTCTTCTTCCCCGCTGTGGCCACTAATCTGTTCTCTACATCTATGTCTCTATTTCTTCTCTGTAAATAGTTTCATCAGAACAATTTTCTAGATTTCATATATATGCATTAATATACGATATCTGTTTTTCTCTTTCTGACTTACTTCACTTTGTGTACCAGGGTCTACGTTCATCTACCTCACAAGAACTGATTTGAATTCGTTCCTTTTCATGGCTGAGTAATATTCCATTGTATATATGTATCACAACTTCTTTATCCATTCATCTGTTGGACATCTAGGTTGCTTCCATGTCCTGGCTATTGTAAACAATGCTGCAATGAACATTTAGCTTTTAACTGGTAATAACTTTACCACTGCTTTCCAAATCTATCAGTCTGCACGTCATTTTTGTGAGTATTAAAGCTGCATCCTTAGGGATGGTCCTGGTTAATTCCATTTAGGACTTTGCTGAAAAGAGCACGGAAATGGGAGTGATGTGATGATGAGGGAGGGACAGTTAAAGAGACCCAGATCTTAGCAAGGGTGGTATTCTTGGCAAAGTTAGAGAATGAAAAAAAAACCACTGCAGGTAAATTCAGTGTTTTACTGCATGGACCTGCTTCCTCATTTAAATTGACATGTTGTCAGCTGTGAAAATAGTGAGATTTTCTGTTTCAATTCTCTGCTCTAAAAAATGGCCATGACTATTATTGTACTAGGTTTTATGAAACTGAAGATATATAGAGGCAATAATTTTAAAAGAAAAAACATCTTAGGAATGGAAGTCACTGATGTTATTCCTTAGATGACCTGCATCACAACATACTGTGATAACAGAAGACAACAACAAAGTAAGGAATACAGAAGTCAATTCACTGAAGACATCAGACTGGGAGGATAATCAGGATTGTGAAGCTGTGTTTTTTACACTGAAGATACTACATGATGAATACTTAATTTTTCAATACTGTCTGCTTGACCCATATATTTAATCATTCTGGTCTTTAAAATAAAATCTATTGTTCCCATACCACCCCTTCTCCTCATACAATCACATATGTTGATCCAGACCTCTTACGACAATTTCCCATTTTATGTTTCAGAATAATCCAGAAGCAGATGACTTAATACAGTGGGTGTTACTTCTGGGAAATACGTTAAAGGGAATATGCTCTGCTAATCAAATGCTGCAATTACATGAGGAAAACAATCAGAATCACTTTTATTTTTTAATCTATGGACTCCTGGGATCAACTCCAGACTTAATGAGTCATAGGCAGAATGTTTGTGGGGGTTGCGGTTAGTGCCCAGTTATGTGTACTGGGCCCAGTTATGTTATCAAGTTCCCTGGGTGATTCAGATCTGCTGCAGGATTAGAACTACTGCACTGAGGTAAGCTGCTCAAACCTACAAAGCCTACAGCAAATAATGTGCCAAGTGAGGAATTCTGCAAAAAAGCAGTTTGTCTCCAGCTGCTTCATCTGCTCTGCATGTTCCCACCTTTTTGTGAAGAATGATGTTCAGGTTCTAAATACCTCACATGACTTGACAAGTAGGGGAGTAGAAAGTCACACTTGGATGGTGATTTTACTGTTTATTTTAGTAAAGATACTTTCCAGAATGGCAACCATATAGCACAGGTATCTTGAACATGAAAGAGACACCCAATAGGACCAGTGATAATAGGCTTATTCTGCCCATTACAAAGACAGTTTTATCTATCCTGAGCACTTGCTTATACCAATGTTACTCTCCCATTTCTTCCTCAGTGGTAGAAGGCCAATTTTAAATTGAGCACATTGTCTCTTCAATATAAACAAAGAGATACTTCTCAGCCTTCTTGCAGCTAAGTATCTAGCTGTGTGTCTCAGTTCTGATCTATGAAGTAGAAATGGTATGTGAGATGTTCATAAAGGCTACATAATGAGAGACAACTCAGCTGGCAAACAATTTTTTACCTATTCACCTCTCCTTCTTTGGGGAAATTGTTTCACTGAAGTGATGGCTGGAGTTCCAGCAGCCATTTTGTAACAGGAAGTAATCTTCAAGATAGAAGCTGTGTATTAGCATCCTGGAGCAAAAAGATAGAATATCCCTGTATCCTAAACGATGGGGCCATCATTTCAGATGCCAACTGCCTCCCTCAGACTTATTTTACATGACAAATAAACTTTTTTTCTTATGTAAGCCACTATTATGATTATTATTAGCTATATGCTCCAAAGCTAAGCTTAACTAATATCATAAAAAGGAACACCATGGGACATATAAAGTTAAGGAGAGATTCCAATGGTGTATAGAACCCATCCTGTGAATTCTTAATATACTGATTATTGCTGAAGCAATAAACTAAAACACTTTACCTAATATTGGTGTATTGAAGAATAACTAGTATAAATTAACAGTGCTAAACTTGATAAAAGAGAAGAATTGAAAGTGGAGAGCAGGAGATGAGCTAGAGTGCCAGGTCACAGAACGAGCCATTGGCATATGCTATCTTGCTGACCATGGAGTAGGAGATAAAGAGGAAGTGAGGATGACCCCAAGATCTCCAGCTTGATTGACCGCTGCAGATAGTAATGCCCGTAAATAAGATGGGGAATACCACAGGAGGAGTAAAGCGGAAAGGAAGAGCATGAGCTTGGTGCTGACCTTGAGAAGCTTTTGAAATGCTTATGGATACAAATGCAAAATCTAGGAGAAAGTTAGAAAACAATCTAGGAATTCAGGTTCACTTGTTATTCTGCTTTTGAGAAACATTTGATGACTCCACACCAATTACTCAATGAAGCCCAAGCTCCCTACTTTCAAGGCCATTTATGACCTGGCTTCAACCTAGCTTTTCACATCTCTATCTCTTTGCCCCACAAGGCCCCACCAAAAACAAATGCAAGCCTTATGTTTAAGTCACATATAACTTCATGGTTTTGCTCAAACATGCTTCATAGAAGTTCATGCATATTCCTTTCACAAGAAACATACCCACCTTGCTACAAATATCTCTTTACCTGTCTGCCTCCCACATGGGACAGAACTATTAGAGGACCTCACCAACTATCTCGGATAGAGCACATTGAGAGATAAGTACTCCAATACCTGCTTCATTAACAGAAGCTCACGCAGCAAGCATCCGTGTTTTTGCTTACTCTGCTTTCCTTATCTGGGACACAGAAAGGAATCAATGATGACCCAGAGTAATCAGGGCTGGGTGAATAATACAGTGGTGGCTTTTATCTGCTGAGATCAGATCAGAAAAGGATAGAAAAAAAAAAAAGAAAATGCCCAACAGCTAGCAGGAGTAGGGGAATTTTATATAAAGAGGAAACAAATACACTCGAGTCTCTGATAACTTTTACTTCATGTGGCAAAAGCCATCCAGAGCACGGGATGGATAGTTCATGTTTAGTATAGGGAGATTGAAGGATGACAAGGGAGAAAGCACCAGAGTGTTCAAGAGGAGGAGTGGGTTGGATCCTGAAAAGCGTGGTAGGAAATCTCCACAGGCCACCAGAGTACAATAGCCACTTCACTCATAAAACCAGTCCCGTTAGCAGAAGAGGGATACACTCTCCCCTCAGTGGTCTTCAGCTGCGCTTGTGAACCTGACAAAGCTCATTGTTAGAAAAGGTCTGGAACATTCTCACTGAAAGGTTTTCCACCTGCCACTAGGGCATCTTCCAATAATAAGAACCTAGGGTTTGACTTCTGAGTTGGGAAGATTCCCTAGAGGAGGCAGTGGCAACCCACTCCAGTATTCTTGCCTAGGAAATCACGTGGACAGAGAAGCCTGGTGGGCTACAGTCCATGGTGTCCCAAAGAGACATGACCTAGCGGCTAAACAACAACTGGCCAAAAGAAACCACTGTGTGGAATCCAGAAGCCATTTAATATAATATAAAACATAATGAAGTATGTGAAATGTATTGGCTAAAAAATGATTTAAGTTGGTAAGAAAAAACATATTTTAATTAGCAAAAACAAAACCAAAAAGAACCCTAAAGTCAGGTTTATAGGACTATGAGCAATTGTATTCAATTTTTTAAAATAGAGCATTGAATGGTACACTGAGACTCAAAGATCTCAGCCAAAAATAATTATTACTGAGAATCTGGTGACTGTAATAATCTGTCCTGATGTGTTGCCAACTGTTTTATTAGAGAACAGAATATTCTTATTTAAAAGATAGCAATATAACTCTAAGTCAATCAATTTGCATAAATCTTTTGGTCAAAAATAATCTAAAAACTATATCCATTGATCTTTAGCAATATAATCCAAAAAGATAGAAAAAATAAGCCCAAGGCACTGTGAATGTAACATGTTCCATCAAGCATGGCTGCATGTAGCATCCTTTGCAGACATTTGTGTTGCATCCCAGTGGGAAGCTCGCAGTAGTGATGCTTATCATCTTGTTACTTTGTGTATCTGGCTCTCCACAGGGATTCTGGTTTTCAAAGGTGCTGGTAATTCTTAGCTAAATATTCCCAGTAACTTTGTGATGCATGCCCTGAATGCATGCAAGAAAGACAAAATCTAACTGTAAATCTGTGGAGTGAAAATGTCGGGATTAAATTCACTCTAGAGAAACAATAACCCTCTGAACTAAAGAATAACTGGAAATACAAGCAGTAGATAAGAACTGTCAAGTGTCTTTGTGAAACCTTAAATGTGGAGAAAGATTTTGTCAGGGATGAAAAATGGGGACCACTGTCCTCCTTTTCACTCACTGCCCATAACTTATAAATTATGGCCTGTCTACAAATAATGCATTTAGTACATTATTTAGTTAATTATTTAGAATTAATCAGCATCACGATTCTCCAGCTGACAGTCTAGCAGGTAATCTTACATGCTTAAATGAAATGACTTCTTAATCTTTATTTCATTTAAAAACCACAATTAAGGACATTAATGATAGAAATTTTAAATAAGGATTTTCCTAGAATGTTCATTGTTGTGATACAACTATACTTGAATTTGATTTAGTTTCTCCTTTTCCCTTTTCTTCTTGAGTCACATCTGCATTCTCTCAGGACACAGATACCCCAGAGCTGCTGATGCGACAAAGCAAATCAGAATGCCCTGACTGCATAGGATCCTTGACCCCCACCTCCATTCCAGATAGGAATTCCCTACAGATTTATTTAGGGGCTTCCCAGTTGGCTCAGATGGTAAAGAATTTGTCTGCAATGCAGGAGACCCAGGTTCAACTGCTGGGTCAGGAAGATCCCCTGGAGAAGGGAATGGCTACCCACTCCAGTATTCTTGCCTGGAGAATCCCATGGACAGAGGGGCCTGGCGGGCTACCGTCCATGGGGTTGCAAAGAGTTGATGTACGGCAAAACCAATACAATATTGTAAAGTAAAAAATAATAATAATAAAAAGAGTCAGACATGACTGAGTGACAAACACTTTCACTTCTAGGGGGCTTTCACCTTCAGGTGGCACAGTGTAAAGAATCCTGTTGCCAATGCAGGAGCTGAGACCTGGGTTCTATCGCTAGGTTGGGAGGTGGAAATGGCAACCTATTGCAGTTTTCTTGTCAGGATAGTCCCATGGAGAGAGGAGTCAGGTGGGCTACCGTTCATGGGGTTGAAAACAGTCAGACATGACTGAATCACTGAGCGTTCACATATTTATTTAAACACATTATTTCTTTGTTCGGTTACATGAAAATCAGGAGACAGTTCTAATTATTATGCCTCTATGATTCAACATCAAATTTCAAAGGAGCAAAGCATATACTGTGGGACAGAAGTGGTCAATTTTGTAACTGCTTCTAGGTCAAATTTTTTTCCCACCATGCAACAAACTTACCTATTAAAAAAAAAATGGCAGGGATAAATTTTTCTTTCAAATGGCTTCAGAACAAAACTGAAGCAAAAATGAAATAATGAAAAAAAAAATAACGTGACGGTGAAGACTCTGTGAAATCTTTAGAAAAAGTGGACACCCAAAGATAATGACAACGTAGGTACGGTTTTACTCACAGAGAACACATGCTAGTCAAAGCATTCCTATTAAATTGCTATGAACAGACTTCAAAAGTCACAGATAAGGGTCAAGATATATTATGAACAAATTTTTCCTTACCATATGTTTGGTTCATATTTGTTGCAGAGGTTACAACATAGTCTAAGAACATTCAGATAAACAGTTTGAGATTTGTTCCAATCACACCCCTCAGAGGAGAAGAAAAGAAAACCAGAGGAAAGCTTTCCTATGACGAGGCATTACTAGTTACAGGAGAAAATATCACCAGCAACAGTATAAAAGGCAGAGATGGTTAGAAAGTAGGGGGTGGGGAACACACTAGATGATAGCTGGCCAGTCTCTCAAATCTCCTTTGTTTGGGGGGAGGGGAGAAGGGAAGGGAGGAAGGTGAGGTTCTAGATTCCTTAAATGTAGAAGTCTTAAGGGCAGAAGCCATAATCTGACTGAAGTGTCCTTAGAAACCAACCCTGTACTTCACACATAAAGGCTGCTTAATAGACGCACTGAATGTTTTGCTGAGTGCATTTTTGAGCCAGCCATGTATACACGAACAGAATTTTCATTTCTTTTTCACACATTGTCCATGCACAAGGATAAAGATCTCCATGCCCTGGCAGTTGTACTAGCAATAGAAAGCATATGCTCACTCCAAGCAGAGCACTTCCACATTCTTATCCCATCTGACTTTTCTCCTCCATTAAATAGAACAAAATCTGTTTTCTTGACTTCACGCCATAATGCAAGACTCAGGTTTCACTCTGGCTCTTTACTAGCATATTCCATACAAAGAAAATGGCATTCAGCTCTTCATCTAAATGTTCTCGCATGTGGGTGTTTATCTTGACTGTATGTTGAATGCTCACTCTGTACTAATCACTGTGCCAGGCACCAGGGACATTATAATGAACAAGCCAGTCAAAGAGTTCACAGCTCAAGTGATTTTTTAGAGAAAAAAAGACAATATATTAAGATAGTATTAAAGTAACATTAGGTACCAGGAGGAGTGATAACATTGCATACGTTGGAGAGATGGGAAATGGTAGTGGGAATTAGTATTAATCTTTGCTTTATTTATACATCTTATGATAATTTCACTAATTAAAATAGAAATTTTAAAGTAATGTGATTGATAATATATATTAGCTTGATTCTATTATTTAAAATAATGCACATGCATGCTATTTATGCATAAAACATCTTCCATACACACAAGAAGTACTTAAAAAACTAAGGGAAGGAATTAGTGAAGGGTAGATGGAAGGAGCTTTTCATCTGTATGCTCTTCTATACCATTTGAATGTCTTCCACGGGCATGTGTAATCTGAAGTAAAAAATCACTTTTAAATGTGGAATGAAATTAAAAAGAAAACTAGTGACAGATTGAAGGCAAGGGTGACAAAATCATTATGATAAATCAAAGGCGGGTTACAAACATGATTATTAGCTTTCTAGTGATCAACTTCTTGGAAGAAAAGCTATCACAAACCAAGACAGTGTATTAAAAAGCAGAGACATTACTTTGCTGACAAATGTCCATCTAGTCAAAGCTATGTTCTTTTCAGTAGTCGTGTATGGATGTGAGAGTTGGACCATAAAAAAGGCTGAGTGCTGAAGAATTGATGCCTTTGAACTGGGATGTTGGAGAAGACCCTTAAGAGTCCCTTGGACTGTGAGGAGATTCAACCAGTCCATCCTAAAGGAAATCAATCCTGAATATTCACTGGAAGAACTGATGCTGAAGCTCCAATACTTTGGCCACCTGATGCAAAGAGCTGATTCATTAGAAAAGACCCTGATGCTGGGAAAGGTTGAAGGCAGGAGGAGAAGGGGATGACAGAGGATGAGATGCTTGGATGGCATCACCGACTCAATGGACACGAGTTTGATCAAGCTCCAGGAGATGGTGAAGGACAGGGAAGCCTGGCGTGCCGCAGTCCATGCGGTTGCAAATAGTGGGACACAACTGAGCAACTGAACAACAACAAGGGATCAAGTCAGAAGGGTGAAGTTTACAAGGTCCAGGAAACAAAAGCAGAGTAATTTGCTCAGGGAATTTATGAATTCTCATTATTAAGAAATGAGACTAATTTCTCCTAGGAGTCCTCATGAGGAAGATGCTGTGTGACACAGAATATATAGATATGCTTATAGTACCCACAGTGACAGATTTCATCAAGCTTCTGCCTATAATGATCCCTAACAGAAGTGGATGGCAACACACCAAATGTACTTCACAAAAGCATTTCTGAAGGGGGCCAGCTCAGTCTAAAAGCTCTGGATAAAGATGGCCTGAGTTCAAATGACAGTCCCACCACATAATCTTCTATAAGAACATAAACAAATAACTTGATGTTTCTGTACCTCAGTTTCTTCATCTGCCCCATAGGGTTTTGTGAGGAATAAAGGAATGAGTACATACTTGAATTTTAGCAAACACTCAGTCCACATTAGCTATTTCCATGCACATCCCTGAATTTTGTCTCATCTAAACCTATAATAGGGCACTGAGCATGGCCAGTCCTGGGGGCTGTGGTCCTTGTCACATGATGAATACTTTTCAGCACGCCAAGAAGAAGGCAGCAGAGGTCTCAAGGTTCTACTACATGGGACAGTTTAAATCTACTTTCCTGGGATCCCCTCTAGGATCCTAAAAGAGATAACTTATTGCACAGAGTTGTTTATTTTCTTTTCACATTATCATTTAAATTGAGTGTAAACTATGGACTAGGCATTGTTCGTTCAATTTTTATAATAAGGCTCTTGTGTGTGTGTGTGTAAGTGCACGCTCAGTCACGTCCGACTCTTTGCAACCCCATGGACTGTAGCTTGCCAGGGTCCTCTGTCCATGGAATTCTCCATGAAAGAATACTGGAGTGGGTTGCCTTTTCCTTCTCCAGGGGATCTTCCCCACCGGGGGACTGAACCTGCATCTCTTGTGTCTCCTGCACTGGCAGGCGGGTTCTTTATCAGCTGAGCCACCAGGGAAGCCCAATAAGGCTCTTACATAGATCCAATCATCATCTGATCTTACAGATAGGAAACAGGCACAGAGAAGGTAACTTATAACATATCACACATTCAGTAAATGGCAGAACCAAGACTCCATCTGGTCCAGCAGACTGGCTCACGCCTACTCTCGACTGTGGCATTGTGTTATACCACATATTACATAGGTCAAAGTTACAAAACATCCATCACAAAATCAAGATGGCTTACTATGGAATAGCTTTACTTTCTGGCAAGATTTAAACCCCTTCTATGTAATAGAAACATTAATGTCATGTAAAGGAATGCTTATTCCATATTTATGCTTTCTGGGCTGATGGTGATGGGGTAACAGTTGGAGCGTGAGGTGGAGAGGGAACAGTTACTAATCACATCATGTCAAGATGAAGAGATATCAGAAAATGGCTCACAGAAATGTCCAGTTGCTACAAGAGAAGACTGCTTCTATTGGCTCCACCTCTTATGACACGCTATGATGGCAAGTCTATACAAGAGCAAACAATATGGTGTGACTTGTTCATGCAGCTTGGTCCACAGCAGATCTCCATATTCAGCCTTTCACATCACTTCTGCCAGACTTCTTCAAGAGGGATTTAAAAATCTAACAGGGTCTGGGGAACACAGTGTCAAAGTCCAGGTGCACTTTGGTAGCTAGGTCTGAGTAATCTACATTTACAATGTGTCAAGCAAACAGAGGGTGTACAATTTGGATATAATGTACAATATGATAAAGGGGAAAAAGTTTACAATTTAAAGGGACTAGGAATGAACTAATGTACACATAGATACATGCCAAAACCATATATGCCAATCTATCCTATCAGACTTGCTTGTAAAAGTAAATTCCTTGGGAACAGACGTGGTTTTCTTCTTGTCCCTATAGACCTAGTATCAGTACAGTAAGTCTTCAATAACCGTTGATTAAACTGAATGGATCGGGGCATCCTGATGCTACTCCAGGTTGGGGAGTGGGGACGGGGAAATCATATCGTCACCCCCATACTCCCTATGTTCTAAAGCAAAAAGGAATATCTTCTCAAGCAAATGTAAAGGTGGCTACAAAAGTATTTGGAAAGACTAAAGTGGCATTGTTATTTTAAAATACACTCTACACCAACCACAATGAAATACCACAACACATGTGTCAGATGACTATCATCAAAAAGACAACAAATACAAATGTTGGCAAGGATGTCTCTATATCCCTCCCTTGGACACTGTTGATGGGATTGTAAGTTGGTGCAAATGCTATGGAAAATGGTATGGAAGTTTCTCAAAAAATTAAAAGTAGAACTGCCACATGATCCAGCAGTTTCACTTTGGGTATTTACCTGAAGATAACTGGCAAAGATATATGCACCAATGTTAATTGCAGCATTATATACAATAGCCAAGGTATGGAAGCAACCTGTATTAGATGAATGGATAAAGATGATGTGGGAAACATAGGTAATGGAATAGTACTCAGCCACTAAAAAAAAAAGTACTACCATTTTAGACAACATGGATAGATCTAGAGAATATTATGCTAAGTGAAATAAGTTACAGAGAGAAAGACAAACCACCATATGAGTTCGTTTATAAGTGGAGTCTAAAAAAACAAAATGAACAAGGACTCACAGACACAGAGAACACACGGGTGGTTGCCCAAGTGGAGGGGAATGGGGTGGGCAAAATAGGTGGAGGGGATTGAGAGATACAATCCACCAGTTATAAAAGTAAGTAAGCCATGGGGGTGTAATATACAGCACAAGGAATATGGTCAATAATATTGTAATAACTTTGAACGGGGACAGATGGTCGCTGGACGTATCACGGTGATCATTTCCTAATGTATGCAAATACCAAATCACTAGGGAGTACACCAGAAACTAACATAGATTGCATGTCAATAGATTTCAATTTAAAAAACCCCATAATTTACAGCAAGGCAAGTTTCACATACATGAGTTAGTTCTTCAACATAATAACTACAATTGTTTTAAAATTCTTCCTGAGGTTAAAAAAAGATACGACACAAAGCAATGGAGAGTGCTTCTGTGATAATGTGTATCATAGTCTTTCGTAGCATGTGAGGAACTCCTAGAGGAGGAAACAGCTATGGCACCGTGGACTTTTTTTCCCCAAACCTTGAACACCGTATCCGACAGATGGTTCTCCCAAAGATCTCAGCCATTGGATGAGTCACTGTCTGAGAAGTACCCCACACAGCTTACTGTTGAAAGGATGATCCCAGGAATATACACAGTATCACCCATTCAGTCACTGACCAAGTCAGAAAACCCCACTATTAAGAATCCATTCCTTAAGGATAATACCATCTATTTAGTTAAAAGAAAAGAAAAGCCAACTGTCTTGAAGAGTAATACAAAACTCAAGAGTAATATAAAACCAGAACCTTCCTTAATGACAGTTGAAAGCAAGGCCTTTTAGGAAATTAAAAAAAAATTTTTTTTAAATATAAGATTTAGGGAAGAAATGGGTGACAGCTTGCAGAGATCATATGTCTTGAATTTTCTTAATACACATTTAGTCATCAAAAATTCCGCATTAATATTTTATAAACTATCAAAATGCCTTCAAAACTTCAACAGACTAATATACAAGTTGTATTTTCCAGAACTGACTACTGCTCTTAGAAAAAGCATATATTTGTTGTTGTTAATTCATATATGTCCTATTTTTGGTTTGAAACATATTCAGTGTCCTCAGGAGGCTAGGTATGGACCCAATGCCTAGGAAAAGAAAGAAGAGTGCAGAAAAAACAGTTCAGTTCAGTCACTCAGTTGTGTCCGACTCTTTGAGACCCCATGAATCGCAGCACGCCAGGCCTCCCTGTCCATCACCAACTCCTGGAGTTCACCCAGACTCACGTCCATTGAGTCAGTGATGCCATCCAGCCATCTCATCCTCTGTCGTCCCCTTCTCCTCCTGCCCCCAATCCCTCCCAGCATTAGAGTCTTTTCCAATGAGTCAACTCTTCGCATAAGGTGGCCAAAGTACTGGAGTTTCAGCTTCAGCATCATTCCTTCCAAAGAAATCCCAGGACTGATCTCCTTTAGAATGGACTGGTTGGATCTCCTTGCAGTCCAAGGGACTCTCAAGAGTCTTCTCCAATACCACAGTTCAGAAGCATCAATTCTTCAGCGCTCAGCTTTCTTCACAGTCTAACTCTCACATCCATACATGACTACCAGAAAAACCATAGCCTTGACTAGATGGACTTTGTTGGCAAAGTAATGTCTCTGCTTTTGAATATGCTATCTAGGTTGGTCATAACTTTCCTTCCAAGGAGTAAGGGTCTTTTAATTTCATGACTGAAATCACCATCTGCAGTGATTTTGGAGCCCCCAAAAATAAAGTCTGACACTGTTTTCACTGTTTCCCCATCTATTTTCCATGAAGTGATGGGACCGGATGCCATGGTCTTAGTTTTCTGAATGTTGAGCTTTAAGCCACATTTTCCCTCTCCGCTTTCACTTTCATCAAGAGGCTTTTTAGTTCCTCTTCACTTTCTGCCATAAGAGTAGTGTCATCTGCATATCTGAGGTTATTGATATTTCTCCCAGCAATCTTGATTCCAGCTTGTGCTTCTTCCAGAGAGAGAAGATGATTCTAAAAGTTAATTGTTCATTTAATTATTTTTCTCCTGTTAGCATTGTTAATCATTTATAAAACCATTCATAGGGCAACCCTCTTCTCCATTTTTCCTCCCTTCTTCCTCTATTTCACATACAGCAATTCACTTTTTTTTTTTTTTTTAAGGAAAAAAACACATCAGACAAACCATACCTTTTTGGGACTTTCACATGGGTTACTGAAGTGATAAAATGATAAAGTGTTTACTTATTAAAAATTCCTTCTCCACTAAACATAAACACTAGTTCATAATACGGCTTGCTCACATGCTCAAGTTCAGAATAGCCATCCTAGGGAAACTTGTCCATGCCTCTGCCGATGTCCTGACATTTCCACTTGGAAAGTACAGTCAATTGCCTTAAGGACTGAGCATAAACTAAGATGTAGTGAAAGCAGTGTAAGTGAGAATAATTCCAAATTCTCCTTCAATTACCTTAACCTATGAAATATAAACAGTATACAAATTTTTCTAAAAGTTCACAATACTATGATAAGCCATACAAGTATGTATGCCACAGGTCAGTAAGTAAAGTAAGTGAAATAGCAGAAACTAAATAGGTGACTGACAGGTGAAACAGCTGGCATCACGTGGCCAAAAGAAATTCTTCGACCTCGAGAAGCTTCTCTTGGAATTTTGCCTCTTCTTTCAGTCTTATTTTCTGAACTTCAACATTATATACTTTTGATTTTTCTTTTGATTCTATATTTTTTCAATTCTGAAAACAATGCTTATCCAGGTTGAGACAGGTTATTCTTTTTAATGTGTATATAACCACACATCCAGGTCTTTCACCTGCTTCAAAAGAAAGAACAACCCAAAGCCAGAGGAGTTCAGGATCTATCAAGCAAACTCATCTTCCATAAGTGGGACACACTATGGAGGAGCCCAAACTCCATTTGAAACCCAAAACCCCTGAGAAAATTTGCAGGCAACTCCTGAATGTGCATTTATTATACATATTCCTTGCTTTTCTCATAAGTCAACTCAGGATGAGTGCTATCATCACCTTTGGGCCAATAACGGCTTTGTAATAAGAGACGGCCATCAACAAGGCTCTCTTTCTAATCCTCTGGTATCTGTTTAGGGGGAAAAGTCTACTGACCTCAGTATGACTAACGAGAGATAAGAAGCCCACAGCAAAGATGGTGCTTTCCTCTTGGAAGCCAAAATGCACACTGCCCTTATGATTAAGGATAATGTACCTAGCTATGGTCTAGCAGCATGTAACAGCCAACTTTAGGATGGGCAGGCTTAGGTTAAACCCTTGTGCCTAGGTGTCTGAAGAAGGGACCTTGGTCACATTAATCTCGCTGGCCTTCAGATCCTTCATCTATCACAGAGCTCCTAAGATTATCAACAAGAATAGTTGTCTATGCTTTATAAAAGCAAATGTGTCCTGGGCTTCCCTGGTGGCTCAGTGGTAAAGAATCTCCTGCCAGTGCAGGAGACACGGGTTTGATCAGTGATCCAGGAAGATCGCATGTGCTGTGGAGCAACCAAGCCCATGTGCCACAGCTGCTAAGCCTGTGCTCTAGAGCCTGGGAGCTGTGACTACTGAGCCCACTTATCACAAGTACTGAAGCCTGTGTGCCCCAGAGCCTGTGCTCCACAAGAGAAGACACCTCAGTGAGAAGCCTGCACGTGGCAACTACAGAGTAGTCCCCACTCTCCACAACTAGAGAAAAGCCTGGGTAGCAACAAAGACCCAGCTACAGTCAAAAATAAATGAAATTATATAAAACCAATACAATATTGTAAAGTAAAAAAAAAAAGAGCATGGCCTTTAAAAAATAAAAAAAAACAAGTAAATGTGTCCTGTAAAAGCATGAGCTAAGCCCTGGGGTCATTACTTATCTTCAAACATCAGGACTTGAAATGTCATGACATAAAATACATTTTCACATGAAATTCCATCAGTGACTGATGGCTAGAGCACACTCAGAGCTGGTTTTGCACTGGTGTGGCCACGATTTATCCATATGCTTCTATGTGTCTTGCTTTGTGAGTTACAGCATACTTTTTTAAAATGTACAGCCAAGTCACAGACTTTCAAGACAAACAGACTTTATAAGTTTGACTTAGGCAACACCTTATTCCAGTGACTAAAAAACAAAATTCAATTAAATTATATTATATCAACTTATAATTTCTATCTCTAGGCTCCAACGTCTCTTGATTCCTGAGATGCATGAAGAATCTGAGTTTATGAGTGTAAGTGCTTTGTAATTTAAAACTAAAGGTTTTCAACTTTAAAATTCATTAGGAAGATATACTGAGAGAGACATTTTATAGAATGGCTAATAATGAGAATTAACTCATCCTACTAACTTTTCTTTCCAACATTAACCCGGTGCCAAAAGGGGCCATCTGACCACCATTTCCAAGCAGATGACTTTCTAACTACTTATTAAAGCAAAATGTTTTCCAAGTCCCGGGGCCTATTGCTAAGACAGGGATTTGTAAGTTCCAGCTCATTTATTGGTTTTGGCAGAATTTTACTGTGACAGTTGTTAGCCTTGCTGGCTGCGACAATATTTCTCTGCTGCAGCAGTCCACAGAAGAGATGTCCTAGATTAGTAATAAAACCTAGGGGAACCAAGTAACAGTGATGAAGATTTAAACATGTAACTGTTAACTGAAAGCAATAACTCACAAATATTTAATATAATGAAACCAGTGTAGCATACCACAGAAGGTCCTCAGGCCATGTAATTTTACGACAAGGTTTTTAAATCTCTTTCAAAGGAGAATTATAATCCTTCTTTGTACTGCAGAGGAAAAATTCCACCTGCTCATGAACATCCTTGTTTTATGAACAGTCCCCTGATGTGATCTACATGGCCATTATTTGTATCAGATCCATCTAGTTGAAAAAGGCCCCTCATCAATAAAAGTGGAACAGCCATTGGAAATGGTAGCTGTGGGGACTGGCTGGGGGGCAGCCTGGCATTTAAATCTCTCCCCTTCAGGGCTTCATTAGGAAAACAGTCATTTACAAACAGAATATTTAGTATATTTCGTTGTTCTCCCAAGAGACTTGCAAACCTTTCAATGATTTTCTTTAAAAATGTTCTTTCATTTGTTTTGTTTATATTAGATTCTACATATAAGTGAAATCATATGGTATTTGTTTTTCTTCTGTCTGACTTGTTTCACTTAGCATAATACCCTCTAGGGCCATACATGTTGTTGAAAATGAAAAGATTTCATTCTTTTTTATGGCTGAGTAATATTCCTGTGGGGGGTGTGTGTGTGTGTGTGTGTGTGTGTGTACATACCACATCTTCTTGATCTGTTCATCTATCACTGGGCACTTAGGCTGCTTTTATAACTTGGCTATTGTGAATAATGCTGCAATGAACACATGGACAAAGGTATGCCTATATCTTTCCAACAGTATTTTTGATGTTTTGGGGAAAATACCCAGAAGGGGAATTGCTGGATTTTATGGCAAGGTAGTTATATCTTTGGAGAAGGCAATGGCACCCCACTCCTGTACTCTTGCCTGGAAAATCCCATGGACGGAGGAGCCTGGTAGGCTCCATGGGGTCGCCAAGATTCAGACATGACTGAGTGACTTCACTTTCACTTTTCACTTTCATGCATTGGAGAAGGAAATGGTACTCACTCCAATGTTCTTGCCTGGAGAATCCCAGGGGCGGTGGAGCCTGGTGGGCTGCCGTCTATGGGGTTGCACAGGGTCGGACACGACTGAGGCGACTTAGCAGCAGCAGCAGCAGTTATATCTTTAATTTTTTGAGGACTCTCTATATTGTTTTCCATAGTGAATCCATCTATTTATAGTTCCACCAACAAAGCAGGAAGGTTCCCTTTTCTCCACATCCTTGTCAACACTTTTTTTGTTGTTATTTTGATTCTAACAAGTGTGAGGTGATATCTAACTCATTGTGGCTTTGATTTGCATTTCCCTGATGATTAGTGATACTGAGCAGCTTTTCATGTGCCTGTCTGTAATATGTATGTCTTCTTCGGAAAAATATCTATGCAGGTCCCCTGCTCATTTTTAATTGTATTTTTTATTTTGAGTTGTATGTATTCTTTGTATATTTTGGATATTAAGCTCTTACCAGACATTCACTTGCAAATATCTTCTCTCATTTCATAGGTGGCCTTTTTGTTTTGTTGACAGTTTTCTTATAGAAACAAAGTCACAGATACAGAGAACAAACAGGTGGTTGCCAGAGGGGATGGGAGTGGAGGAATGAGTGAAATAGGTAGGAAAAGTAAGAGGCATAAACCTGTAGTTACAAAGTAAGTGAGCCTTGAGGATGAAATGTACAGCATGGGGAAGAGATGCAATAATAATGTAATATCTCTGTATGATGACAGGTCGTAACTAGACTTATAATGGTGGTCCATTTTTTAACGTATAGAAATACCGAATTACTATGTGTGTACCAAGAACTAGCATCACGTTGGTTGTAAGCCAATTATACTTGAACAAACAGAGAAACAATCTCACAGAAAAAGAGGTCAGATCTGTGGTTACCAGAGGTTGTGGGCAGAGGGACGGGGAATTGGATGAAGGTGGTCAAAAGGTACAAACTTGTAGTTATAAGATCAGTAAGTACTAGGGATACAATGTAAAACCAGATAAATATAATTAATGCTGCAGTGTATTTTATATTAAAGTTGTTAAGAGGGAAACCCTAAGAGTTTATATCACTAGGAAAAAAAGCTTTTTTCCTTTTGTATCTATATGAGATGGTGGATGTTCACGAAACCAACTGTGGTGATCATGATGTATCTAAGCCAAATCATTGTGTTATATACCTTGAACTTACAGGGTGCTGTATGTTACTTACATCTCAATAAAATTGGAAGTAAAAAAAGCATTCTTTCATATTTATTTTACTTTCAGTGACTTGATTATGGTACTGCCCATTAGAGAAGCCAGACTTTATGTCCATGTTATTCACTCCATGTATCTGCACACACTCCACATATAACGGCCGAGTGTTGGACAAAGACAGCTATGGATATTCTCAATATCAAGTGGAAAAAGATGACACAGTCAACTGGTCACAGAAATAGAACAGGGATCAGAGTTATCTTTCCCACATGATTTTTCATTTACTCTTACAAGGAACGAAACTGAATGAATGTGAATTTGTGAGACATCAAGAGGGAGAGCATGATTCCCTCAAGACAGTCGCAACTGGTTCCCTAAGTGGTCAGCGAGAGGGGATGAGGGAAGAGCCAGAGCTCCCAGGATATTTTTGTCATTGTGTATGTAACATTAAATCTGTTTTTAGTTATTTTTTATTCACTTTGGTAGCCTCACATTATTTTCCCTATTTGTAAATGTTCAGGTCTGATTAAACTTGAATTACAACTAATGTAAGTATGGTTTAGAAAACTAATAGCAATGTATTATTTTGTTCCTTTTTTAAATACCCCACCCTGATATTTAGACTTTCCTGATGGCTCAGATGGTAAAGTGTCTGCCTACAAAGCAGGAGACCCGGGTTCAATCCCTGGGTTGAGAAGATCCTCTGGAAAAGGAAATGGCAACCCACTCCAGTATTCTTGCCTGGAAAAACTCCATGGACGTAGGAGCCTGGTGTGCTACAGTCCATGGGGTTGCAAAGAGTCAGACACGGCTGGGCTTTCACTTTTCTTTCACCCTGATATTTAGCAGGTAAAGACTTGGGACTTCGACACCATTAATGTTATTATGCAGTTAATTGAACACACTTGAGTTTCCTTTGAAAGCAAAGGACTAGAGCTGAGAAAACAGAAATATGACTTAATCCCTCAGGCAAGCAATAAATTAGTAAACTAAATTAACATTTAGCCCTTGAATTAACTCACTGTTCATAAATTTGCACCTATCATTAACTGGTAGTCCATTTTTAGAGGCAACGTTTTGATTATCAACGTGAACAGAGGTAAAAATTTAGAGGTCAGGTAGCCTCAGAGAGTGAAAAGTTTCAAATTAATGGAGCTTCTGGCAACAGATTCACTGGTGACCCTGATGACTAGCTTCTATGAATTGAGTTTTCTTATTTGATTATTATCATCACTGTCTATCAGCAATTGCAATCTCAGATTTACAGTCACTTAACAACCACTTCTTAACATGTCTCATGTGAGGTCAGATGACATGAGGATTATCATGAAGCTGCAGAAAAACAAAGTGAGATAATGTATGAAAAGGAGATTTGTAAACAACAATATACTGCACAGAACTGCTTCACCAGCTGATAAATTATAATCACTGGAGGAGCAGGGCCTTGCTTTATGAACTGCCTGGGATAAAGCACTCATTCTTTCAAATGATCCCGATTTGGAAAGCACGAGGGTTTAGATGTGTTAGATCTGTCTCAGATGGAAGTCACTTTTAAAAACCATAACTTACTTGCTTCCTTCTTCTCTTTAGTTTACAGAACTAATTTATAACTGTTTCAAAGGCTAGGGAGTTAAGAGCATAAATGATCACTTTGGAAGAGAAACATTGGCCCTAACACATTATCCTTAAGAGGAGGAAAGGAGCATGCTATCTTCAGCAGACACAAAAACCTAGGTAAAAACAGAGCTGGGACTGCTGTCATTGTAATGAGCATCCCTGTAAAAAATCACAAATCCACTTCTCTTCAGTCATCTCAGCACTGCCATATACAAAAGTGAGTTAGCGAGGCTAATGACTATCTGTTTTTAAGGTTAAAAAGTTTTATTCTTACTCCTTTCCCATTCATTTTTTAACATATATTTTATTTTTTTTTAATTGAAGGATAACTGCTTGGTGGCTCAGAGGTTAAACCGTCTGCCTGCAATGTGGGAGACCTGGGTTCGATCCCTGGGTTGGGAAGATGCCCCTGGAGAAGGAAATGCCACCCCACTCCAGTACTCTTGCCTAAAGAATCCCATGGACGGAGGAGCCTGGTGGGCTACACAGTCCATGGGGTCTCAAAGAGTCAGACACGACTGAGCGACTTCACTTTCACTTTCAACTGCTTTATAGAATTATTTAAGAAAAATTATAGCACAGATTAAACATCTGCTTCCCAAGAAGACCTCTTCATTCCTTTAATCACGGAAACTTTCTCTCCCCAGTATTTCCATTTCCTTTTATCTTCCCACCTAATCTCCTCCAGCTACTCCTCACTCCTGCCCAGTTCACAGGACTGCTACAGTCCTAAAAGGAACATATTTACCTATTCCTAGAGCGATGTGTTTGTATTGGTCAAGAAGATGATACTGATTAAAAATGAGGCATGTGGACATGAGTAATTGTTGGTGCTTTTTCAAAGGTGATTTTATTTGGTTGTAGGAAAAACAAAATGCATATTCACAATTATAAATAAATCCCATGAAAGAAATTGACGTAATAACTGGAGGGCCACAAAACTGCATCACATAGCTGCCATCGACATAGACTTGGTTAAGTTGAATCCAACAATCCCTGGAAGCCAGATAAAGTAGAGAAAAGCAACCAGATACTGCTTATGGAATGTCATACATAGATAAAGGGAAAAAAGTACTTTAAATCACCTCAGCATCTCTCTATGAATTAATATGGTGGTGATTTCAGTGCTTCAGGAGTCAGGCTATTTCATGTAAAGATGGTGTTGATCTGGAGAAGGAAATGGCGACCCACTCCAGTATTCTTGCCTGGAGAATTCCATGGACAGAGGAGCCTGGCAGGCTAGAGTCCATGGGGTCACAAAGAGTCAGACACGACTGAGCGACTAACACACAATCATACAGTATAAGACCATTTGAGAGGAGCCTTTTTTCACTCGGCATAATACCTTTGATCTCCATGTTAGTTATTTCATATATCAATCCTTTATTCTGTTTTCTCTGAGTAGAATTCCAGGCTAAGGATGTACCATGATGTGTTTAACTGTCTACCCCTTGTAAGATATTTGATATTCCCCCATAGGTTTTGGGCTGCTACAAAAAAAAAAACTGCTACGAACAAAAAAATAAATAAATAAAGATGGTGTTGATATTTGTGGGTTGGGCCAAAGACATGCAAAGGAATTAACAATTGATGAGCCGTTTTTAGTGCTCAGAGCAGGAGGGAAGGCTGTAGGAAACAAGGAATAAGCTTCGTTAATGATTTGGTGGTGAACAGGCAAACAGGACAACAGACTGGAGGACATCTCTCCTCTGGCTCTCCACCAGGACTACTGGACACCACTTGGCACCCGCGGCTACTGCCCCTGCCCCCACGAGACACCAGCTCAGATGCCTGCAGGAAAGAAAACGGAACACTGAGGTATCCTTCCCAAATGGACAGATGTTTCTTTGGCTTTTACCACCTATTCCCCTAATGTCCGAATTAAACCTGGAACAAGTAAGCAACTACAGCTGAAGTATTAGGACGGAGAACAGCAGCGCCTTTTTCAAAAGTTTGCATTCCTTTTTCTTTTTCCCCTTCTCTATTTTTGAAATTTGCCTTATTTCTCAACACACCTTACTGAATACGTCATAGCCATCAGTTTAATCTCCTCGACCTCACAGACAGATAGTAGATCTGGTTCAACAGCTATTTACTGAGATTCTGTTTTCAGGAACTGACCTTTGGTGTTTATCATAAGACTGAGAAAGGACATAAGTAACCATGTGACAAGTAGAGCAAACAAGCTCTGCCTAGTCCACTATGGGGGCAGGGTGCTATGGGGCAGGGGAGGCAAGGGCTTAGGACAGACAGCCCAGAGGGAAGAGAGGAAGGGAATGGGAAGGAAGAGGGGTGAAGCTCGAGCGAAGACTTATGTAATCAGTAGGAAGTAGTCAGGTCAGTAAGGGGTGATACCATTTATACCAACCGCTGGCAAACAAACAGAGTTGCTAGCAGGGGGCAAAAAGCAGATCATTCCCATTAGGAAATGAAATGTTCTACTTTCTAGTACAGTAAGTTAAAAGCTTTTTCTGTTGAAAAAAATATAAAAACAGGATTTCTGGAAACTTTATACTTATATACATTTTAGTAGAACTTTAAACCCTTTTCAAACTAAAACTATTCTTGCATTTTATCATTTCTCTCCCATCTTTCCTGCCATAAAAGATCCACAGTAAAGACATAGTATTATATCAGTGAATAGTGAATTGCTTTTAAGAATTTAACTGAACATTGAAATGGAGTATTTTTACTGAGAGAGGTCATTTAACAGTGATGAATGTGGGCAAAGACTCACTGGACCTGGGGCTGAATGCCAGCTCTGCTACTTAATGTTACTTAACCTCTTTGAGACTATTTCTTTTTTCTCTTTTAAATAGGGGTAATAACACACACATCAGAAGGTCAGGGGGACGATCAATTAAGTAGCGCAATGCAGGACGTAGCACGGAAGAACACATGGCAGGAGTCTGAGAAAGCATGTGGCTGCCAGGGCTGAATACCCTTCTTTCTTTCAAAGTCAGCTGTTGTCTCTCCCCTAGATATCACAGGCCTAAAAGTATATTTTTAAGTTATTTGTATTATGGACTAAGTATAACTTTTTAAAAAAATAAAGAGCAGTTTTTGTCTCTTACCAAAAAAAAAAAGTATTCACTACCTTCATTCCAATGTGGATAGCCCTTGTTTTCTTTTTTCTCCTGAACTGTGGTGTTGGAGTGGAGAAGGAAATGGCAACCCACTCCAGTGTTCTTGCCTGGAGAATCCCAGGGACGGGGGAGCCTGGTGGGCTGCCGTCTATGGGGTCGCACAGAGTCGGACACGACTGAATCGACTTAGCAGCAGCAGCAGTGGTGTTGGAGAAGACTCTTGAGAGTCCCTTGGACTGCAAGGAGATCAAACCAGTCCATCCTAAAGGAAATCAATCCTGAATATTTGTTGGAAAGACTGATGCTGAAGCTGAAGCTCCAATACTTTGGCCACCTGATACAAAGAGCCAACTCATTAGAAAAGACCCTGATGCTGGGAAAGATTGAAGGCAGGAGGAGAAGGGGACAACAGAGGACAAGATGATTGGATGCCATCACCGACTCGATGGACATGGGTTTGAGCAAGCTCCAGGAGGTGGTGATGGACAGAGGATCCTGGTGTGCTGCAGTCCATGGGATCGTAAAGAGTCGGACATGACTGAGCAACTGAACAACGATAACTAAGTTATAGACCCTAAATGGAAAAAAAAAAAAGTGCTTTCTCCTCCTGTGCAAACAGATCACAACAGAAGCAGCTACACATTTTCCTGGCTAGACATAAGCCTTCATTCTTCTGGAAAAGAAACAGGGGAAATCTTTTTTAAACTTACATTTGTTCTCCCCACTCCCACCACTCCTTTTAGAAGTAACTTTGAAATACAACTGCAAACATTCTGTCCCCTCTTTTTTCCTTTTAAAAATTCAACACTACCTTTTCAGTACTGGAGGAGCGTTCACAACAAGCAGGAAATGCTTTACCTGTCTGAAATTGACCATTTTGGTGGGCATATTTGACACAAAAATCTACAACTGAGACACCAGAGCCCATTTCTCCCGCACAGGGGCCAACGCCAGGGACAGCTATCAAGACTGCTACATCGGCCAACACAGTTCCCCTGCCTCCAGCTTTTGCCATTTCGAATTCATTCCCCATGCTTCAACCAAATGGTCTTTCTCCATCACTAATTCAATTGTCTGCCACCTCCTCATTTCTTCTTTCCCGACTAAACAAGAGCTAAATTCCTGACCTGATAAGAACAGCCCTTGCCTGTTGGTCCCTTTGTCTCTCAGCCTCATCATGCTGGCTGTCCTCCCTTCTCTTCTGCCTCCAGACACACTCCCCACTTCCCAAGTTACAGCCTTAACACTTTTTATTCTTTCCCAACACTGTTCCTCCCTTCATCTCCTTTGCTCATCATCAACATCAGCAGAAGTCTCTGTCTTTTATCCTCAATATCACCTCCTAGGCAGTCTTCCCTGAGCACCTGGTCAAAGATTCTCACGTGCTACCTGATGTCAAATATATTGGTGAGCAAGTCATACCTTCCGTTAACTTGTAAGCTCTTTAAGAATAAGGAATTCCTGACCCTTCCAAAGAGAAACTTTAGATGTTATGCTACCTCGGGTCTTAATAAAAATCAAAATTTTGTTACAGAATTTAATTAAATTTTGTCTCCATGACTTTTCAAGATAACAGAAATAACACGAACATTTATTGCAGAAGCAGATGTGTTACCACCTGTGAATCGTCTCCACTTTTATATAAGAAGCAATGAATGCAAAATGACTCCAACTTTGAATGTTCCAAATGGCACTGCTTTCTAAATATATTAGTGACTGTCTTCTGAGAGATCAGGAGAAATAAGTAGAAGATTTTCACAGTGCAATGGTCTGGATAATGGCCTCCAAAGATATCCAAGTCCTAATCCCTAAATCTGTAACTATTACTTTATCTGGCAAAATCAACTTACAGATACAATCAAGAGAATGATCTTGAGATGGGGAAAGCACCATGGTTTATCTGGATGGATCCTGACTATAATCACAAATATAAGAGGAAGATAGAGAGAGATCTGACTACAGAAAAGGAGAAGGCAGTATGACAGAAGCAGAGATTGGAGTGATGAGCTTTGAAGAAGAGGAAGGGGCCAGAAGTCAAGGAATATATGCAACCAATGGGAGCTGACAAGGAAAGTAAACAAATTCTTCCCTCTAGTTTCCAAAAGAAGCAGCTCTGCTGCTACTCTAACTTTTGCCCAGTGAAACTGATTTTGGATTTCTGACCACAGGACTGTAAGAGATGAACTTTGTGTTAATTGTTTTAAGCCACTAAGACTGTGTTAATTTGTTAGTGAGTATTTAGCTTTTTATGGGTACCATACTATAACACAGCATAAGGTCCCTTATGTTAGGGCCCTTAACACAAGTGAGGTCCCTGGATCAGTGTTGCCATCATTATCATTTGAGTACTTGCTGGAGATGGAAATCCTCAGGCCTCATCCAAATCTATGGAATCAGACACTCTGAGTTAAGCCTAGCCATCTGTGGCTTAACAAGCCCTCCTGGTGATTCTCAGACATGTTCAAGTTTGAGACCCACTCTTGGAACATTTTTTTTTCTTTGAACTTGGTAATTATTCAGATGTCCCACATTTTAACAGGATGAAATAATCTCATATTATAATATTGTTTCACTTATTTGAAATAAACACTATAAGAACACCAAGTGAAAAACAGTAAGAACATCTTAAATACACTGCTGCAAAAATAAACAAAAAAAGTCTTAAAAAAATGAGAGGCTATTGTCTATCTGAAGTCTCTTTTCTCTGTGCTTACACATTTGAACCAGCGGCAGGTGGGTATGAATACAATCACTGGCATTAGCTACTAAATAAAATAATTTTTCTTAGCAATCAAAATAGATTTTAAATTAATGGAATCACAAACCAGTACTTTTTCTCACAATTTCTCTATTATTCAGGAGACAATTCTGTACTTCTATCAATTTCTTGCCCTAGGACTGCCGTATTGAGCAATGAGGATAAAACCTGCAATGTTACATTAAGTGTGATTTTTTTTTTTTAATTCAAATAGTTAAGCAGGAACTTCTAAAAGGAGAATAGCATTTCCAATCTGATACCTAAAAAGAGCCGTAGGTACAACTTTTCCACAACATGATGACACAACACCTATTCCTTCAGAAAGCCAGACTTCATACTACAAGCCCCTATTTATTGAATGACTGAATTAATGTGTCACATCTCAATAAGAGATGTTCCCATAATCAAGCAGAATCATAATCTAAACTCTATTTTTAATTTATACATTTTCATCCATAGGACTACAGCAGTTATGTGTATAACCTGTAGAACTGTGTTTTTCTTTGCAGTAGTATACTTGGCAATCAGAATTTTGCCAGTCTCTGTTGACCATACTCCATGCTTATGCAGTACAGAGAAATCACCTAGAGGAGGCCACTGTTTGAGAATAAAGGACTGGTGAATAAGGAAGGGAAGTGGGAAACAATTTCCCAGCCTGGAACCTTGTAAATTAGGTCAACCAATCCCAAATCAAATCGTATCCACAGTATTTAGTAATTTCATTTTTACATGGCCCCTTTATCATAATTCACATGAAATCAAGATAATTAGCAAAGCACCACTATCTCAATTTCTTTACAGCTTCAACCATTAGTTTAAGAAAAAACTGAGGTGAGGGTGACAGGAGCCATTATTAGGAACAAAGTGAGAAGGGATCCTTCCTGCTTCACGCTTCATCTCAGCGGCGATGCCTGCACACACAGGGGCACGTGTGCACACCCTTCACACAGCAGTGACGCTCATGCACACCCACGCACACACAGCATTGCAGTCTAGTTACTACCTCCATTTGGATTGGAATAGGTAGTGCCAAATAAGATTTTTCTGCTTATGCGGAATACCATGCACCCTATTAAGAATCCATGTTTGGGTATTTTATTGATATATTTACTTTTAACTTCCTAAACAAAAATCTACTATGGAAAGGAAGACACATCCACAAAGGAGATGCTGACAACTTACCACAGCGCTATTGCCTAGGAAAACAGACTGTGTGTGCTTACTCTGTGGTTATTAATGCCTTCCTAGTACCCAAGTCACTGCAGAAACAACTACTAGAGTCTTACCAGTTAATGAACTTGAGGAAGATGGACCTGACTCTGTCCTAGACAGGAAGGGAAAGTGAAATGCTAATGGTTACACTACACTCTGCAATTTTCATTGTATCCAGACGACACTGTGTACTGTAAAGGAGAGTGGAGAACACTTTATCTTTCAGTTTGGGGGCCTGAGAATCAGTCTGATGCTCCCTGAACACACGGTTCACACAACTGTGGTAATGGAATCCCTTAGACATCCTGGAACATCCTTCAGTCAGCAATTAGCAGTGAGACCCTGGGTACCAGTCACCATGGCTGTACTAACTGGATTACATATACACACACTTCTTAAGACATAAGACAGAAATATCGGAAACCCTCAATCTGCTCCTCATAACTAATATTCTAAGGATAGATCTGGTTAGATGTACTACTCACATAAGAGGAAGAGTTTGGCCAGAATTCAAACTACCTACCCATTCAGGAAAAGAAGGTAATTTTATCTAATTTTACTGCCAACCCTGTATACAAAATTAACAGGAAATAGGGTAACCACAAATAATGAGAATTCTCAACTAATCTCCATGCTTGATTTCAGTCATGAATTTTTCAGCTTTTCCCCAAAATTTTTAAATTAAATTGCTATGAAATAGCAAAGATCTGTTTAATTGAAAGAAATGTCTAAAAGAAGATGATACTCCAATAGGGAGGATCTGAAAGTGAGGAAGTGGGATTAGGTACCTGGAACAGTCAAATTCGCAGAGTCAGAAAGTACACTGGTAGATGCCAGGGGTAGGGGGCGGGGGGGACAGGGAGTTAGTGTTTGGGACAGAGTTTCAGTTCAGGAAGGTGAAAAATTCGGGAGACGGACAATGGTGAGAGTTGCACAACAATGTGAACGAACTTAACACCACTGAACTGTACAGTCAAATGTACTTAAAGTAGTATGTTTTCTATTATGTGACTTTTATCACAATAAAAGAGATTAAAGAAAAAGGAAAGTGAGCAAGTGCGGCAGAGAAGGGTGAAATGGGACTACAGGGAAAGAACCAGTGGTTTGAGCAATCATGTTACTTGCAGAGGGTTACAATAGTAATGGAGGAAAAGTAATGTCAGTGTCTCGTTAGGCTCTGTTGGTGAGGATTAAGGATATAATTTCACAGCCATTCATAGATGGATGAGGCTGGGAAGGTGAATGTAATTGAAATGACTTTCCACCATTATCTTAGACTTCCCTGATCCATTCATTCACTGCTTTGGGGTATGTGGAAGGAGAAGGAGCAGGACCCACAGAGAAGACGTAGGGAAGAGGTAGTGTCATGTGTTAATAAGATGAGAGACTGTATATCGGGGTCAGGAAGGAGGCAGGATGCCCCTTCCACACAAACACCAGGTTTCTTTACAATGAGGACACAGAAGAACTAAGCCCTCATTAGCTATAAAGTCCAATCTCTTTAAAACAACAATCAAGCCCTTCCCAAACACATTACCAGTGTTATTGCCCCAATTTCTCCATCATGTAGTCTCAAACAGACCTTGTTTTGTTTTCCAGTTTTCCCACTGTTCTTCCCACCTAAGAATGCTTTCACTAGCCACCTCCCTCCGCCACACTCCGTCAATGGCGACCCATTCAGGAGGGCTCAAACTAAACACTACTTCCCTGCAGTTTTTTTCAATTCCCTCAATTGCATCTCTTTCCCCTGCTCAAGACAGAACTGTGTATTTCTATCATTTACCACAAAGTCTCATAGTGTAAGTATTAATAGAAAAATCTTAACTTTCTACCATACTACAAGATCCTCACAGGCAAGAATTATTTCTTCCCGCTCCTCTTCCATCTACCACGTGTCTCAGCAGCACAGATGTTTAATAAATGTTAGCTAAGTTGAATTAAATTCCTATGTTATTGATGATCCCAGAGAAGGGAAGAACAATAATAGTATTAGCTCAGGAACTCAGACTGACCTGCTGTTTTATTCGTGATGCTTAGAATAATCGGGCTTCCCTGATAGCTCAGTTGGTAAAGAATCCGTCTGCAATGCAGGAGACCTCGGTTCAATTCCTGGGTTGGGAAGATCCCCTGGAGAAAGGAAAGGCTACCCATTCCAGTATTCTGGCCTGGAGAATTCCATGGACTGTATAGTCCACAGGGTCGCAAAGAGTCGGACATGACTGAGCGACTTTCACTTTCATTTAGAATAATCTCTGTCATAGGTAAGAACTCAAAAGACACTGAAAGAAAGAATGAACAAATGAAGAGAGATCAGTAGCTCCCAACAGTAATAGGCCAAGCTCTTGGAAGAGCCCTTTAAACAACAGTTTTTGATCCTCAAATGTCTTGTGCCCACATCTGCAGTCAGCACCAGCAGAAGCTGCTTTATATGGAGCTACAGGAGGACCAAACACCATCATTAATTTTTCTCACTGAAGTATAAGTTACAAACAGTTACAGTGCACAAATCTAAGTGCATAGAAATACGCTATGTCTCCATATGTATACACCCACATCAACTGTCTACATATATGTCACCACCACCCAGATCAAGATCTAGAATACTTTTAGCATTCCAGCAGGCTCTCTCCTGCCCACTCCCATACAACTATCTCTATCACGACAGATTAATTTTGCCTGAAAACAAAAACTTTATTCTTTCCACTGTTCACTGCTTTATAGAAGCCTAAATTCCCTGAGGACAAAATGGCCATCTTCCCTGTGCTTTGGAAAAATCATTCCAAGGTGACTGGTATCACAGACTGTTGTGCAAAAAATCCTAAAATAATGACAGCAATGGTCTCTAGCAGGAGGGCTATTCCCACGTGCATTCATGATGGAGAAGAGGGCAAAAACAAAACCCTAGGCCATGTGTCCCACCTTACAGCAAACTGTAGCTGAACCAGTATCCAGATGCTCCTTGAGCCAGTTTCTCAGAGCCACACATGGAGCTCTAGATAGAGCAAGGGCTGGTCAGCTCTGCTTCACACCCAATCCTTGCAATAAGTACCCCCAACCCCACCTCTCATGGCCAAGATCAAGTCTTCCCTGAAGAGACAAAACATTGGCTGCAGAACTAGAACATCTTATTACTCCGCCCAGAAAGCTGCTGTTTTTTAAAGCAAAGAATCTGGTTTGTTTCATTATTGTTGATGAGAACAATGTTTTATTATGATAACCATTGTATGTGAAAGCCATTAGCTCTCAGATTTTACTTTAAAAAAAAAAAAAAAAAACCTTAAGAAAAAGAAACCCTTTTTGAATTCAGTAAATAATTTTAAGTGTCAGATGATGCTTCAACTAATGCAAAGTGAACGTGCAGGTACAGATTTTGAAACATGGATCAATATTTCATATCAAATTACCTGAACTCTTCTGAGAGTGACTAGTTTTCTTTTCCCCACAGAAACAGGAGACGAATACTAATGCAAGCCAGTTCTCAGGCACTGCTGTCAGCCAAAGGAAGCCTGTAGCACTAACCTTGTTACAGCATATAAATGAGGACCAATGTTTTTCACAGTCAAGTTGAGCTCTAAACATTTTGAGAAGTTTAAGTCTATGCCTTTAGGGCACTATTTAATAATGAAATCATATTTAAATCAAGGTTATTTCAGTAGTCTCTGAACTATAAGTCAACTTTTATTTTGAAAGTTTCTACAAAGTTGGTATTTTATTAAGGAAACTGAAAAGATAAGATTCATGGTTTGATAAAACACCAACTCCACAAACCCTTGTATATATAATTACCTAAGAGCAAGTATTACTCAGTAAGGCAGAAGTCACCACATATACTTGGGAATTCACGTAAGCACCTCCTCCTCCTTCCACAAAAATCCATTACAGCTTCATGAACTCCTACAAGTCCTGAAATCTTTCCACCGCATGGCCTGGAGAAAGCTCTCAATGTGAATGTCATTCTCTCAAGACAAAGCCTGAACACAAAATGAAAATATAGGTAAAAGGTTTCTTGATGTTCTTTAGGGAAAGTTAAGCATCACTACTGGAGAAGGCGATGGCACCCCATTCCAGTACTCTTGCCTGGAAAATCCCATGGGCGGAGGAGCCTGGTAGGCTGCAGTCCATGGGGTCATAAAGACTCAGACACGACTGAGCGACTTAACTTTCACTTTTGACTCTCATGCATTGGAGAAGGAAATGGCAACCCACTCCAGTGTTCTTGCCTGGAGAATCCCAGAGATGGAGGAGCCTGGTAGGCTGCCGTTTCTGGGATCGCACAGAGTCGGACACGACTGAAGTGACTTAGCAGTAGCAAGCATCACTACAAACAAAGCTAGTGGAGGTGATGGAATTCCAGTTGAGCTATTTCAAATCCTAAAAGATGATGCTGCGAAAGTGTTGCACTCAATATGCCAGCAAATTTGGAAAACGCAGGACTGGAAAAGGTCAGTTTTCATTCCAATTCCAAAGAAAGGCAAGGCCAAAGAATGCTCAAACTACCGCATAATTCTACTCATCTTAAACACTAGTAAAGTAATGCTCAAAATTCTCCAAGACAGGCTTCAGCAATAGGTGAACTGTGAACTTCCAGATGTTCAAGCTGGTTTTAGAAAAGGCAGAGGAACCAGAGATCAAATTGCCAATATCCGCTGGATCATGGAAAAAGCTAGAGAGTTCCAGAAAAACATCTATTTCTGCTTTATTGACTATGCCAAAGCCTTTGACTGTGTGGATCACAAGAAACTGTGGAAAATTCTGATAGCAATGGGAATACCAGACCACCTGACCTGCCTCCTGAGAAATCTGTATACAGGTCAAGAAGCAACTGTTAGAACTGGACATGGAACAACAGACTGGTTCCAAATAGGAAAAGGAGTGCATCAGGGTTGTATATTGTCACCCTGCTTATTTAACTTACATACAGAGTACATCATGAGAAATGCTGGGCAGGATGAAGCTCAAGCTGGAATCAAGATTGCCGGGAGAAATATCAATAACCCCAGATATGCAGATAACACTACCCTTATGGCAGAAAGTGAAGAGGAACTAAAGAGCCTCTTGATGAAAGTGAAAGAGGAGACTGAAAAAGTTGGCTTAAAGCTCAACATTCAGAAAACTAAGATCATGGCATCCGGTCCCATCACTTCATGGGAAATAGATGGGGAAACAGTGGAAACAGTGGCTGACTTTATTTTTTTGGGCTCCAAAATCACTGCAGATGGTGACTGCAGCCATGAAATTAAAAGACGCTTACTCCTTGGAAGGAAAGTTATGACCAACCTAGATAGCATATTGAAAAGCAGAGACATTACTTTGCCAAAAAAGGTCTGTCTAGTCAAAGCTATGGTTTTTCCAGTAGTCATGTATGGATATGAGAGTTGGACTATAAAGAAAGCTGAGTGCTGAAGAATTAATGCTTTTGAACTATGGTGTTGGAGAAGACTCTTGAGAGTCCCTTGGACTGCAAGGAGATCCAACCAGTCCATCCTAAAGGAAATTAGTCCTGGGTATTCACTGGAAGGACTGATGTTGAAGCTGAAACTCCAATACTTTGGCCACCTGATGTGAAGAGCTGACTCATTGGAGAAGACCCTGATGCTCGGAAAGATTGAGGGCAGGCAGAAAAGGGGATGACAGAGGATGAGATGGTTGGATGGCATCACAGACTCAATGGACATGTGTTTGGGTGAACTCCGGGAATTGGTGATGGACAGGGAGGCCTGGAGTGCTGCAGTTCATGGGGTTGCAAAGAGTCAGACATGACTGAGCAACTGAACTGAACTGAATACTTGATCTTAGCCAAAAGGCATCCCAGGTGACTCAGCAGTCAAGAATCCGGATGCCTGCAATGCAGGAGACACAGGAGACCTGAGTTCAATCCCTGGATTGGGAGGATCCCTGTAGAGGAGGAAATGGCAACCCACTCCACTATTCTTGAGGCTTCCTTGATAGCTCAGTTGGTAAGAATCCGCCTGCAATGTGGGAGACCTGGGTTCAATCCCTGGTTTGAGAAGATCCCCTGAAGAAGGCAAAGGCTACCCATTCCAGTATTCTGGCCTGGAGAATTCCATGGACTGCATGGGGTCGCAAAGATTCGAACACGACTAAGCAACTTTCACTTTAGCCAAAATGCTGAGAAGTGATGGGGGAAAGTTTATACAACCTAAATCAAACTGTTGCCATCTCATTAAATTAAAAGTTATAACCTCAGTGCTGAAGGAATGGTTTTATCATCTGAAGTTTTAATTTATTCTAGGCAATGAACAATTTACATTTCCTAGGCTACAGAAAATACTGAATTTTATCAACTAGCTTCTTAATGTAAATAGTATATTAACAGTTTTCTAGTCATATCATAGAAAGTATCATAGAGGGAGAGAATACATTGTATTGTATAATTATTGGGTTGGCCAAAAGTCCATACCACCTTAAGGAAAAACCCAAATGAACCTTTTGGCCAACCTAGTACATTACTGGTTAGTATAAAAAGGGACATCTATACCCATCAGAAAATTAGGAGACAATTTCTGATAAGATCTAAATTACTAAGAATACAGCAAGCCACCAATTCTCAGCTTTACCAAAGCCAGGTCATTTGGAAGCAGAAAAATGAAGCAAATACGATGCTTAATTTGGACGTTTTGAATACAATCACTAAATTTAACTCTGTGTTCTGAATATGAATTCACTTATAAGACAGAGACTCTGCTTTTCCTTAGTCACTGCTCAAGCCTCATCAGCCCAGTAAGACCTACTCAGTCAGTAACTAAGCCTGGATACAAGTAGGCTATATAGCCAAATATGCTGCTGCTGCTGCTAAGTCGCTTCAGTCGTGTCCGACTCTGTGCGACCCCATAGACGGCAGCCCACCAGGCTCCTCTGTCCCTGGGATTCTCCAGGCAAGAACACTGGAGTGGGTTGCCATTTCCTTCTCCCATAGCCAAATATACCTAGATTTAAATCTCAGCCCTCCCACTGACTTGGACACATTACTGATCTTTGCTAGCCTTGGTTCCTTCATGTATAAGGATGAGGAGTTATACAGTACAATACATTTGAAATCAATAAGAATGTCTTGCCCACAGTGAGTGCTCAGCACAGTGTAACTATCCTTATCATGATTACGATTATGATTAGTGATGCAAAATTTCATTCTGGCTATACACTAAGCCAAGAATGTTTCCAAAGCATTACCCCAAAAAAGGTGGGACTTTGATTGTGAAAGAAGTTTTTAAAGTATTATATGAAATGAAGAATTTATTGTCGAACATAGGCCATGTAAATCTCTTATGGAAAAAGAGCTTAAACCTTACCAGAATCCTATTGAAGACTAAAACAGCTCATTGGAAAGTCTATGCTATGGAACCCTGTTCAGTGTCATGAGGCAGCTTGGATGGGAGTGGAGTATGAGGGAAAGTGGATACATGCAGATCTATGGCTGAGTGCCTTTGCTGTTCACTTGAAACTATCACAACATTGTTAATTGGCTATGTTGTTGTTGTTCAGTCGCCCGGTTGTGTCTGAGTCTTCACTTCAGAAAGAATTCAATTGGCTATACCTCAATACAAAATAAAAAGTTAAGAAAGAAGTCTATGCTAGGGCCATAGTGGGGCATTCTGGGCAATAAGACCTCAGAGAAGCCCTGAGAGAAAACGTGGGGACTAGGGCAGTCAGGATTAGGAAAACAAGAACAGATGGGGAGTTTTTTAATGAAACTTCCATATGTCTTTGCCATTTAAATGCAACCCAACTTCAAAAAAATTTTTCTCTTTTTTAAAAGTTACAACTGCAAATACTTTCATAATCCATAATTTCACAAATCATGCACAATCATTTCCATCTTAATTCCTGTATCTTAAGGTTAACTTTTTAAATAAAAAAGAAAATAGTAAAGATAATTTGAGAAAAATTAACCATCCACAATTCCTCTCTAAAAGAAGTCTTAACATTTTTACCTGTTATATCCAATTTGCTATATATATATGATTTTAAAAGCAAAATCAATGAGCTTTCAAAGCAATGAGTTTGTTACTTATTTTCATGTAACGTTCTACTTAATATTTTACTAGCACTACAAATAATATAGTAATTTTATAGTCATTATTTTTAAGTAGTTGCATGCTATTTTGCCATTTTGATAACAACAATGTAAACAATTCTAATATTAGGCATCAAGGTTGTTTAGCATTCTATTTTGGATTTGCTATATAATTTGCATAGAAGTGTATGTGTATATAAATATTTTTAAGTTGTAATAAAACTTTATACATGTATATTTTTTGCTTTCATATAATTCATTCCTCAGGATAAATTCATAAGAGTTAAATTGCTAAGTCACAGTATATGAACATTCTTATGGTTATTATTCTACATCACCATTTTGCTTTCTAAACAGGTTTGTACCAGCTTGCCATAATGATCAGCTATTTCAAAATCTTCACTGAATTATGGAGTAAGAGTTTTAAAATGTTATATATATTAAAAATAATAAAATAAAAATAATTTAAAATGTTGCATTAGTCTACATTACTAATTTTAGAGATGTAGCAATTCAATCCCAGAGAATCTAACTTGTTTAACATTGCAAAACTGATTAATGGCCAGGTCTTCTGGCTCCTTCTTCAGGGTCCTCACTGAAACACACTATCTTCAGTTTCTCTTTGGCTTCAGAATATTCTTCTCAGATAGGATACCAGATATAAGTCAAGGGCAAATGAAAGGTATGAGGGAATCAGAAAATATTCAAGAGGACAGATGTGGGAAGGAGATATGGAAGATACAATAAGGAGAAGCCTTGAAAGGCAATTTCCTCAGGTCATGCCAGATAATTTCCATTCCAGGCAGCTCATTTACCTGTTTGCAAGCCTAAAAGCAAAGTCAGGACAAAGGATTTCACTGGACTAGATGGCAGCTGCAGCACAAGATGGAAAGCTTCATGTCAGAGGATTGTAGGAGACAGGCATTCACAGCTGTGAGCCCCCTCTAAATCAGTAATAATTAGTGTTACATCTTACATTTTCAAAATACTACAGAGTTTCCACAGAACTCCTACATGCAAGCTAAGAAAGCCAAGGCAAGCATCATCTTCCCATTTCACAGACAAGAAAAATAAGGTTTCAGGGAGCAAAGGTACCATTAAGCTCAACTGGCAGAGCAGAGACTGAAACTTCAGTCCTGTGATGTTCTCCCATAGTAATGTGACTTCTATTTCATAGTCTGGTGAATTTATTAATAAAAATTAAAAACATTTCTGGAACTGCTAGATTTTGAAACTAGTTTTCTAAATTTTATTTTATTTTTTTAAAACAACCTAGAAATTGTAAAGACCACAAGACTGGCAGAGATTCTTTCTTCAGGCAAGTCAATTGATTCTTTTAAAATTGTTTCTTCTTTTCTGAAATGAGAAATTTGAGGCAGTTGATCTTTAGGGTCCCTTTCCAATGTCTACTGTATTCTATGACATTTGATGGGGCCTTTTTCTTAAGTAAAACTCCCAGTGTCAAGAGTCCTTAAACAAGCGATGTGCTGTAAGCAATTTCAAATTTTTTTAAAATAATACAAAAAAACTCTTACTGGACACATATTATAATGACTGGACAATTTTTACTTCCATATCAAAATAGGCAAAAGGATGACAATGCTGCTTTCACTTCAGAAAGATTCCAAGAGAACTAACAAGGAAAAGGGAACACCTTGAAACATGACACCAGAGGAATATTCTGGCTTTCTTTGCTGACCTTTGAAAAGCACACCCAATGAATAATGAGAAGTTATGCCATAATTCAGGCCAGGTTCGGAAAGTTTAAGGGAAGTGGGTAAAGTGCTCAGTTGGCCAAGGTACTTTTCAAATGTGAGTTTTCACCCCTGGTTAGTCATGAAGTCAATATAATCTGCAGCAATTTGCATATTTTTAAAATGTAATGAAATAAATTATGGTAAGTTGTCAGACTGTATCATAGAATGCAGCACAGTGGGAAGTCTGCTTTTTTTTCTTTTGCATAAAAGAATTTTATTTAGTGGTCAGATCCCAGTGAATAATGCCTGTCATCGCTTGATTCTGTTAACATGTGGTATTAGATATGCTCTTAACAAAGTGTATAGCGCATCACCAAAAGCTAGTTTGGATTAGGTAGAGTAAAAGAAAACTTCAAAAATCTTTGTTCTTTGATAGAATTTCTAAAATATAAAAATGAAAAAAACCCAAAGCAGTATTCAAAAATGATAAATGTCACTCCAGGATCCTTGCCTGGGAAATCCCTTGGACAGAGGAGCGTGGCGCACTATGGCCCAAAGGTTTGTGAAGAGTCAGACGTGACTGAGCAGCGATAGCAGCAGCCTTTCGAGAACACTCTGTGCTTGTTTCTTTTTCTCATGTTTTACTTATCCCTTAGAGGTAGTCTCACTCCCCCATCTAACCCTCACTCATGATTTCATAAGGTGGACAGTCTTGAGCTGGCTCCAAGGAGCTGGTCCCTTGCTGAGCTCTGACTTTAGGTAGGCATTACAGGAGGCAGGAAGACTGCTAGATGAAGAAAGGATGGCTCCTTTCTGTTTTGCTTCCCGTTCTCGCCTTCACCCCCAGCCCCACTCCCACCCCACCCTCCAGCATGCATCTGCACCCCAGACAGTGCATCCCAGCGGCTGCAGTTGGTTGCATTCTTCCCTCATTCTCCGAATCAGCCTCCTTGTGGTTTCTGAGACATAACAGCCGGTCAGCGTTTTCTCAGCAGAGGCCTGTCCAGCTCCATGGTTCCTTCTTCAAGTGTCCGGGTTCTAATAACTTCAACCCCTTACTACAAGCCTCCATCCTCAGAGCTGTAGCTTCTTCCTGCCGTTACTGCCTCCATGAGACCTCAGTGCAGCACTGAGCAAAGTGTTGTGGGCAGACAAGCGCCAGTCCTTGAAATGTGTGTTATTGTTTCATCAGAATGTCAATTAACTACGTTGCTAAGCGCACTGTTCAGTTCAGCCGATTCTTCTTCAGAGATAGACTCTCAAAAAAAGAAGCAGTGAGTTGATTTACATTCAAGTCAAGCTCCTTATCTCATGGCAGACTGGTAGCAAACAGCAGATCGATTACTCTGAATACTATCGTCTTAGTGACTTGCTCTTGGTTTATAATTCTTTACATTATAGTCACTCCAAGAATCACTCCTATGATTTCTATCTCCTAATGGAGACCCTGACTGATAGAGAGATTAGGTAGAGATATATTTTGAGTAAACTTTATTTTAATTATATATATGCATGTGTAAGGGCCTTCCAGGTTGTGCTAGTGGTAAAGGACCCGCCTGCCAATGCTGGATACATAAGAGACGCAGGTTCGATCCCTGGGTCAGGAAGACCCCTTGGAGGGGGGCATGGTAACCCACTCTATTCTTGCCTGGAGAATCCCATGGACAGAGTAGCCTGGTCGGGCTATAGTCCACAGGGTCACAAAGAGTCAGACATGACTGAAGTGACTTAGCACACACACACGCATGCATGTGTAGAAAACTGTGATATAAAATGTGCCTTATGGTCAAAAAGTTGTTACTATATTAGCCTAATGGATAGATTACGTAGAAAAAAAAAATTACCTAAGTCCTGGTTGCAAATGTATCTCATGGATTTCCTGTGACACTATATTTTTAAAAAATTAGTAAAGGAACTCAAAGAAAGTATTTAAGGAACTCTACTCAATATAAACTTCCACCTACAAATGAGAAAAAAGGTAATAATAAGTGAGAGATAACTTACTCTATTTTCAAAGGTTTGACATATGGTTCCTTTTAAGACCTAGAAAAATGTATTAATTTGTGTGAGTACACTGTGTGCTGGGACTTCGGAGTACCTCAACTAATTCTGTGCATTCTTTTATGAAGTACTTGTCTCTGCCAATCATATTTATGGAGCAAAGAGTCACTTGTGTCAACAATTACAGGAGCAGACTATTAAAACTATTTAAATAGTTTAGATTCTACTATTTAAATACATCCTACTAACTCAACAATGACTTCACTTAATAGTTCACTAACGTGTGTGTAAAGTCTTGCCTGCCAGGGTCTACTTCTATCATCAGAGTTACTGCTGTCTCTAAGGCAGGTTTGAGCTAAGAAAGCAAAGACAGCATATAACTTCTACGCACCTAAGCACTAGCTCCTCAGCATAAATGAGGTGCACCCTCTTATCTGTCATCATGAAACTATAGAAAACATTTTGTTGATTTCCTATGAGTGAACACACACACACACTTTCTTTGTAGGATGCCTGAAAATATGAGGCCAATGATTTCATCCTTTTTATAGAACTATCCATAGGGTGGCCACACAATTGATCACCTATACTGGGTCAGTACAAGAGGGAGGTAGGTGCCCAGGACCCTGAGACAATTCATGCGGAAGTCAGCCTGTGTCTTGCTCTGAAGATATGTTCACACATCAACTATAGGATCTATGACACAGTGGAGGGGAAATCAACACAGAGTAAATGATAAAAGGTACAACAGATCAATATTTCTCTTACGCTTCTAAATACCTTGCATACGAAAACTATTTCTAGTCACATAGGGTCTTTTCCCATCATATAGCCTTTCTTCAGAAAAACTGGAATATGTTAAAGTTCTACAAACAGAAACAACAACTACATTAGGTTAAGTTTCCTAACTTAGCCAAAGAAGGAAGTCCTCTGAAAACCATGCTGTGGTTCAGGCAGGCTGGTAGAGTGGGGGAAAGTACTAGAATAAGAGAGAGCAGTGTATGTTCCACTTCAGATTCAGCCCTTTCATAAACTCACTGTGTGACCTGTAGAATGCCACCTACCCTTTCTGGATTTCCCGCTCCCTCAGCCGTGAAATGAAAGAGATGGACAAGATAGCTTATGATGTCCTCTGCGGTTAGCTCAGTCATATGGATTCTACGTACACTTTTCTATCTTGCATTATGACCAAACTCTAAACCATACAGCTCATCCCAAACTGAGTGCTTCTTAGTATCAAAGGAAGAAACCCCCAATACAAATTAATCCAACAAGAACAACATCTAGCTCTCTTCATTTTAAGCATTTATTACATATAGAAGCAGCTGAAATGGTTACAGTTTAAGGAACAACAATTTTCAAGCAAACATTCCATTGAGAAACTCTCTTACTGCCTTCTACAGAGCCATTGAGAACTAGGGAATGAAAACTACTATCGTTCCATTCCATTGAGAAACTCTCTTACTGCCTTCTACAGAGCCATTGAGAACTAGGGAATGAAAACTACTATCGTTCCATTTGGTTCCACTTGGTCTGTGTAGGGACAGAATGAAGCAGAGCTGTGTCAAAGTGTCTCCTGTTCTGATGACAGATGGCCAGGCTTACTGAACGAGAGCTTTTAAAAGAGACCACATCCTGCAGATCTAGGGAAAAGGGCAAAAAAGCGCTCCTGGCTCTCACCATCTCTCCTTGCTCACCATCATCAACAGAACCTGACATGAATTCCAAACCTTGACCTCAGTTAGCAACTCAATATTCCCATGAAGCCCAGCTCTCCCAGGTCAGCTGAAATTCCATCCAAAGTTATTTCCTCTTCTGAAGTAGTAAAGTTGGAAGTATAAACGCTCTATAGCCATTTTTTCTCTCTACAGCTCTACAGCCAATTCTTTCCATTTCCCCCCAGATAAGTAAACTTAAAAACTGGAACAGTAGGGTTCCAAAATAAACACTTTCCACCACATTTATTTACCCCAGTTGAGAATGTCTTCATACTTAGCGTACAAAGTGAAGTTCATGCTTTTAAATCTATTCAGATGGCTGCTGGGCCATGTAGTCTTATTAAGTGAAAAATAAGTGCAGTTGCTAAAGGATAAGAGAACAAGCAAAAAGAATATTTCCTCTAGGAAACTATGATACTGGGAAACAACCATTATTTATAATAGAATTTGCCACAGGCAGACAATATCTTACAACTCAGACTCAAAAAATATATATAATTTTCATACAAATATTTACATGAGAATTTACAAGTAAGGAATGTCACTTGGCACAATGCCCCACTTTGAAAATAAAAATGTGCTAAATAAAGATAACACTGATACCACTTTAAAGGATAACACCATAAAATATTTTTAAAAAATAAGTTTCCATCTTCTGCCAACTCACTATTGTATGACTGTGAGACTTGAAGTTAAGCAGCCTAACTTGTTAGTGCTATTAAGCATTGAAATAATGAACAAAAAGACTATGACAGCCTCAAAGAATTGTTTTCATAGGTAACGGTGCCTTGTTTTATGCAGAATAGCAAAGCACAGTCTAGGAAAGGAATGGAATTTTCCACTGGCAGTTGGTGTCACCTTGTTGGTAGCTTTGCAAGACACTAAATTCTAATTTCTACTGGCAAAGGCTATGGTAATAATACTCAATGCCACAACTGACCTTTTTAAGTTGTGTGATGTGGTAATTCTAACTTCTTTTCAAGCCTCAGATGAATTTGATAAGTTCCTAAAGCCTATGGGTAGCAGATAACCAACTAGAGTGGTCTGAGGGCTTAGCAATATCTATCACTGGAAAAACAAATTATTTTCGAAACTATTTTCTACATATGCCTAAAAGTTATTTACTACAAAGAATAAATCACCAATATTTTTATAAATCAAAGAAAATGCACAAATAACTCTTAGCAAGTCTTACGACTGTTTAAAATACTACTTCTGTCACAACAGAAAGCATGAGATGTACACTTACATGAGAATTATATAAAATAATTTGACAGATCCTACCTTTTTCAGGAACCGGATTCCATAGGTAAATATATAAAGGCCATATGAAAATTTCCACCTGTGGAAAGTTTAAAAAGCATTCTATGATACTCAGTTTAAATATTTCATAGCATATTCTGAAATACATGAGTGAAAAAATTCCATTAAATGAACCCCCCAACCAATCCCTGTCCCAACCAGGGATTAAACACAACTAGTGACTTCAGTGCAGGCTAAACATGTACACTTACCATGAATGGCATACAGGAAATATTTTAAATATTAATAATTATATTTGTAACAATTATTCTTTCGTTCAGTTATTATGTTTGCCTATTCACTCATCTTTTCTTCTTCCAGCATGTGAATTTCCTCTAGTTCATGGCTCATGAATGGATAGATTTGAACAATATGAAGGTATATAAGATAGTTTGGAATTCTTTGCCTGATACAGAGATTAAGTAAATGACTTACCTGATGTTCATTTTTAAAAGAAAAAACTTTAGTATTTTTAAAGTAGGTAACACTTTTCTCCTTCATCTTTTAACAAATTTTTATTGGCATCTTTCTGGATATCACTAAAGGAACCTATTTGGAATCCAAACCATCCATCTGATGTACAACTGTTAAGCGTCTACCTGCAGTGCGCGAGACCCAGGTTTGATCCCTGGGTTGGGAAGATCCCCTGGAGAAGGAATTGGCAACCCACTCCAGTACTCTTGCCTGGAAAATTCCATGGACTGAGGAGCCTGGGGTCCATGGGGTCGCAAAGAGTTGGACAGGACTGAGCGACTTCACTTTCACTTTCACTTATACTATCCCAAACTCTGTCCAGCTGTTAGATGGTCACTTTTTTTAATGGGGAAAATCTTTAAGTTCTCTTTCAATGTTAGATGAATTGAACGTTTACCTCTTTTAAAGACTTTACATAAATACCAAGACTTTATATAACTTATATACATAGTGTGTGTGCATATATATAATATATGGTTACTGCAAAAAACCTCAACCTGGTAGTCAATTCCCAATCTCATTTTTTAATTTTTCTGAGTATAAATAGTTGTGCCTTTAAAAACTGGTTGATGTCACAGAACAGAATTCCTGAGATCATGCTGCTCATGGTTTCTTGGGTTACAAGTTGTAAATGAACACAAAGGAGAAAGTGACTAGTTAACTTTGCAACAAGGAAATTTGCTTTCCGTGTTTCCAAGCCATGTAAAAATTTCAAATAAGAATTTTTTCTTTGAGTCTGATTTATTTTTAGTTGAAGTATAGTTGACTTACAATGTCATGTCAATTTCAGGTGTACAGCACAGTGATACATTAGTTATACATTTATATACACACTGTTTTTGTTGTTTACTAGCTAAATCATGTCCGACTCTTTTGCGACTGCCATGGACTGTAGACCATAATTATATATATGGTCTCAGTTCAGTTCAGTCACTCAGTTGTGTCCAACTCTTTGTGACCCCATGAATCACAGCACAGCAGACCTCCCTGTCCATCACCAACTCCTGGAGTTCACCCAAACTCATGTACATCGAGTCTGTGATGCTATCCAGCCATCTCATCCTCTGTCGTCCCCTTCTCCTCCTGCCCCCAATCCCTCCCAGCATCAGGGTCTTTTCCAATGAGTCAACTCTTTGCATGAGGGGGCCAAAATATTGGAGTTTCAGCCTCAGCATCAGTCCTTCCAATGAACACCCAGGACTGATCTCCTTTAGAATGGACTGGTTGGATCTCCTTGCAGTCCAAGGGACTCTCAAGAGTCTTCTCCAACACCACAGTTCAAAAGCATCAATTCTTCAGCGCTCAGCTTTCTTCACAGTCCCAACTCTCACATACATACATGACCACTGGAAAAACCATAGCCTCGACTAGATGGACCTTTTTTGGCAAAGTAATGTCTCTGCTTTTGAACATGCTATCTAGATTGGTCATAACTTTCCTTCCAAGGAGTAAGCGTCTTTTAATTTCATGGCTGCAATCATCATCTGCAGTGATTTTGGAGCCTAAAAAATAAAGTTTGACACTGTTTCCACTGTTTCCCCATCTATTTCCCATGAAGCGATGGGACCAGATGCCATGATCTTCGTTTTCTGAATGTTGAGCTTTAAGCCAACTTTTTCACTCTCCTCTTTCACTTTCATCTAGAGGCTTTTTAGTTGTTCTTCACCTTCTGCCATAAGGGTGGTGTCATCTGCATATCTGAGGTTATTGATATTTCTCCCGGCAATCTTGATTCCAGCTTGTGCTTCTTCCAGTCCAGCGTTTCTCAGGATGTACTAGGCATATAAGTTAAATAAGCAGGGTGACAATATACATCCTTGACATACTCCTTTTCCTATTTAGAACCAGTCTGTTGTTCCATGTCCAGTTCTAACTGTTGCTTCCTGTCCTGCATATAGGTTTCTGAAGAGGCAGGTCAGGTGGTTTGGTATTCCATCTCTTTCAGAATTTTCCACAATTTATTGTGATCCACACAGTCAAAGGCTTTGGCATAGTCAATAAAGCAGAAATAGATGTTTTTCTGGAACTCTCTTGCTTTTTCCATGATCCAGTGGATGTTGGAAATTTGATCTCTGGTTCCTTTGCCTTTTCTAAAACCAGCTTGAACATCAGGAAGTTCACGGTTCACGTATTGCTGAAGCCTGGCTTGGAGAATTTTGAGCATTACTTTGCTAGTGTGTGAGATGAGTGCAATTGTGCAGTAGTTTGAGCATTCTTTGGCCTTGCCTTTCTTTGGGATTGGATTGAAAACTGACCTTTTCCAGTCCTGTGGCCACTGCTGAGTTTTCCAATTTTGCTGGCATATTGAGTGCAGCACTTTCACAGCATCATCTTTCAGGATTTGAAATAGCTCAACTGGAATTCCATTACCTCCACTAGCTTTGTTTGTAGTGATGCTTTCTAAGGCCCACTTGATATATGGTCTACAGTATAGTATATATATGGTCTACAGTATGGTATATATATATATTTTTTTTTTTTCAGATTAATTTCCCTTACAGGGTATTACAACATATTGAGTAGATTTCTCTGTGCTATACAGTAGGTCTTTGTTGTTTATCTATCTTATATATAGTAGTGTGTATATGTTAATTCCATTCTAATTTATGCCTTTCCCCTTCCCTTCTGATAAACCATAACAAGTAAGATTTTTTGTAAAGGTTATTTAAGGAGATGATTCAGGTTACAAAGCTCTTTTGAGGTAAGAAGAAAAGAACAATAGTAGGGAGCTCAGAGAGCTGAGTAAGACTCAATGGTAGAAACAAATGTCCCTGAGTTTCATTCCTGGACTGACTGACTCTTCAAACATCCTGGAATTCAAGTCAGAAGTAACCTTTAGAGAAGAGTTTTGAACTTTAGGATTGAAAATCACCAACTAAAAATCCATAAAACCTGAATTCAGACAGGAACAAAAAGCAATGGTTCTAAAACTTCTTACAAAAGTCCTCTTCTAAGCAAAGTCAGTTTACTTACTGCAGTGTCAAAGCCAAGGCCTTAATTTTAACCCCATCTCCATTATCAATTTTTTTGGTGGCTGCGGGTGAGAGTATCTGTGTGTTTCTTTCTGTTAGGATGTATAAATTCTAAATCAGAAGTGAAGACCAGGTATGGGTCTAAGGGTGTGTATCTCATGCAGTTATACAGAGTATGATGCTAGGTTTAATGTTTTGCTGTTACTATCTTGAAATTCTTAATAATTGTTGAACAAGGAGCTCCATATTTTATTGTTCATTGGTTCCTAGAATTATATAGCTGGTTCTGGTCAAGATTCATAGATTCTCTTAACTTTGGGCAAACCTACTGATATCTCTTGACCTCAATTCCATCTCTATAATGGGAGAGTGGTTTATATTATACTGTTTTTGATATTTACACTGTTTTGATATATTGATGTCCTAAGAATTTGATGGAAAGAGTAATTTCCACTTCTCTCTAGTTCCTCTGACTCATGGTTGTATTAAAGCAGCCTAATTCACGCATTTGCAAGTCACTTTTTGGTCTCTGAAGACAAGTGAATTCACAACTCTTAGACTAAATGATTTATAACAACTGTTTCAGCTCTAGAACACTTGTTGTTCAGTCATCAAGTCCTGCCCAACTCTTTGTGACCCAATGGGCTGCAGCATGCCAGGCTTTCCTGTCCCTCACCATCCCCTGGAGTTTGCCCAAGTTCATGTCCTTTGCATCAGTGATGTCATTCTATCATCTCCTCCTCTGTTGCCCTCTTCTCCTTTGCCCTCTTCACCTCCCCTTCACTGCCTTGTCATGTCAAAGGGACTTGCATAACTCAATGAAGCTATGAGCCATGCCATGCAGGGCACCCAAGATGGATGAATCATAGTGGAGAGTTCTGACAAAACATGATCCACTGGAGGAAGGAACAGCAAACCCCCAGTATACTTGCCGTGAGAACCCCATTAACTGTATAAGATACGTAGATCAGGCAGTTTTTACAGATAACAACAAAACTTTATGAAAGTCATTGGAACTCCTATAATCATTCATGTAACTACATTTTCTTTCATAAAATGACCCAGCTTTCATAAGACATAGGTTGTATTATAGGAACATGAATGCCTCCATCATTTGAATAACAATTTGTGATGAATATCTATAAGGCAGAGTTTATTTCCACCAAATATCTACAGAAGCAATATTTTCAAGGATTTTTCCATATTCAGGAAATCCTTTGTTTTATTTTTGTAGTTTCATGTAGGTTACAGTTTTAAATGGTGCCTAACTACCAGCCATTGACACAACCCCTCTCAGCCTCCCACTAAAATATCTATTAAAAAGAAAGGTAAATAAAGGTGCATGCAACCACAAAAAAGAAAAAATGACCTTGTACCTATTACAAGAATCAGAGAATTTACAGAAGAAAAAAAAAGAATAAGAATAAAATTAGAAATAAAAATGTAATTAGAGGCAACAAGAAACAAGCTATTGGTCTTAAAGGAAGTAGGAAAATCTGAGTATATCTTCCTGTCTCCACTTTCTGCCATCTTGTACAGAAATGCAAAAATCTGCATCCATCAGAAACCTAGACAGCCCTCTGTCATGAATGAAACTTTTGAGGTAGGAAGAGAATCCCCCCACCTTGTCAATTCATGACTGATCAAAAGATGAGTAAGAAAAAAGGAAGCATTTAGCACCCTGGGAGTTCCAGTTACACAGAAGGTGACTTAGAGGCAAAATGATTCATGGTGGTATTGCATTCTGGAGGTTCGAGTTCTTACAACCCATTTAACTGACAGAGAACAAGATATAGAGATAGCTGCTCTATGTGAAATTCTTCTGGTTCACTGAAAGTAGACCAAGGCCTATAGTCATCAACTTGCTACAAGGTCAGAGATCTAAAAGAGGACTTTTACTAGCAAAAAAGAGAACAGAGAGTGGGGTAAAAGTCAATCTATACATCTTCTCTGTGAGCAGGTCTAGATGAATATTTCCAAATTCGGGAATGAAAAAAATCTAAATGTCAATACAGGTCTACTAGGAAGTATTGAATAAATACGGAAAGAAAAGAGCATGCTAAGGATCCAAAGAAAGAACCATCTCCTAAAGTTAACTCCCTGGAGGAATCAGATGTCATTTTTAGAAAAGCATTTGGTGTTGTTAGATATGTCTCCTAAAACCAGAAGAAGAAAGCCACAAATTAGTAAAAGACTACTGGGTAAGATAAAAAGAGATTATAAGTGAAACAGAAAAGCAATATAAGGATTCTAAAAATGAAGTGAAGGAATATTATTCACATGAGGGGGAAGGGAAGAAAAAATATACACATATCCTGCTAAAAATCATTGATGTAGAAGATAAAGCATCTCCATAGGGCTGGAGAAAAAACCAATGGATGAAAGAAGACCTAAGATCCAGAGAATCAGAAAAATCAAGTCTAATTATAGCTGCTTCTGAGAAAACTCAACTGAAGGATTTAAACAGAAGGAATAGCCAAAGATACAACTGAAAAAAAAAAAAAAACTGACTGAAAAGAATAAGGTCAACATTGTATTCTGAACAATATCAATTCAAAGCCACATCCTGACAAATTTTGAATCCTTGGGTTAAAAAAAAAATCCTTCAATATCCATGCACAAAAACAAAAAAAGTCAACATACAAATCAATTGAAAATATGTCACCATCAAAGGAACAAATATCCAGCAGTCTTAACTTCTCCTTTGCATCACTAAATTTATAGAAAAGACAGAACATTCCATCAAAGAAAGCTACTACCAGCCAAACTGCTTTCATTTGTTAAAAAAAAATACATAAAACATTCTCAGATAATCAAAAGCTCTGAAAATACATTACTCTTTAACCATTACTAAACAAATTACTTTGGTCACTTCCAACCCACTGAGATACAAAAGTTAAGAATTCAAAAAGTATGATTTTAAAATAAAAGCAGTATTGTTAACAACATAAATAATTGCTGTAAATTTCATTGGGGAAATTTGGGCAAATAATGCCCAATAAACTGGAAAATTCTGAAAGAGATGGGAATACCAGACCACCTGACCTGCCTCTTGAGAAACCTGTATGCAGGTCAGGAAGCAACAGTTAGAACTGGACATGGAACAAATAGAAAAAGGAGTATGTCAAGGCTGTATATTGTCACCCTGCTTATTTAACTTATATGAAGAGTACATAATGAGAAACGCTGGGCTGGAGGAAGCATAAGCTGGAATCAAGATCGCTGGGAGAAATATCAATAACCTCAGATATGCAGATGACACCACCCTTATGGCAGAAAGTGAAGAAGAACTAAAGAGCCTCTTGATGAAAGTGAAAGAGGAGAGTGAAAAAGTTGGCTTAAAGCTCAGCATTCAGAAAATGAAGATCATGGCATCCGGTCCCATCACTTCATGGCAAATAGATGGGGAAACAGTGGAAACAATGGCTGACTATTCTTCTGGGCTCCAAAATCACTGCAGATGGTGATTGCAGCCATGAAATTAAAAGATGCTTGCTCCTTGGAAGGAAAGTTATGACCAACCTAGACAGCATATTAAAAAGCAGAGACATTACTTTGCCAACAAAGGCCTGTCTAGTCAAGGCTATGGTTTTTCCAGTAGTGATGTATGGATGTGAGAGTTGGACTATAAAGAAAGCTGAGAGCCAAAGAATTGATGCTTTTGACCTGTGGTGTTGGAGAAGACTCTTGAGAGTCCCTTGGACTGCAAGGAGATCCAATCAGTCCATCCTAAAGGAGATCAGTCCTGGAGGGACTGATGTTGAAGCTGAAACTCCAATACTTTGGCCACCTGATGTGGAGAGCTGACTCATTTGAAGACCCTGATGCTGGGAAAGATTGAGAGCAGGAGGAGAAGGGGACGACAGAGGATGAGATGGTTGGATGGCATCACTGACACAGTGGTCATGGGTTTGGGTGAACTCTGAGATTTGGTGATGGACAGGGAGGCCTGGCGTGCTGCGGTTCATGGGGTCACAAACAGTCGGATACGACTGAGTGACTGAATTGAACTGAACTGAATGCCTAATAAATGCTACTGTTCTTAAGGGGCAATTTAGTACAAAATATTTCAAAACAATAATCAAAGGATGAATTCTCAGATTATATTACTGGAAGAAGGGACTGGAGAAGGGAAGCATTAAATTTATTCTTAAAGAGAAATTTCAAGAGACTGTGGTCATGGTAAGAGAAATATAGTTAAAAGAATGTTTCTTTAAGAACTTAGAGGATGTCTGGTTAAAGATGGCAATGTTTTGGGCGCATTGAACTGGGTGACGGGTGATGGGTCTGATGGGTGCATGAATCTTCCTATGTGCCTTTATGAATGCAGCACTAAACAGGCAGAAAAGGAATTTTGTTAAGGAAAGCATAAACTCAAAAGGACACAGACAACAGGGTTGAGGATAACCACCTCACTGTGGAGCCTGTTGTCTGAACCAGGGGCTGGCTGGATTCTAGGCTGTGGTTGGAGGATGCTCAGAATCACCAGAGAATCCCAGAAAGATTCCAGATGAGAAAGCAACTCTGCAAGGGAGGAACCTCTATTGGACCGAGAGGCCTCAGGATTAGCTTGCCCAATTCCAGACTGTTGCTAAGTGGCCAAACCAGGACACAAACCTAGTGCAACGCTGACTCGAAAGCCTCCTCTCAAATTCCACAGAATTAGCATGCATTTCTCTGCCTAGATGTGTTCCACACTACACTTGTTTGGACATGGAAACCTTTTATAGCCATCAAGCCTGAAAATGAGAATGGAAGGCTAGTAAAAACTACCACCCACAGAATCTGTTTTATTGTCCTTACACAATAAGGCTGAAAGGGTTCTTTGTCAAAATAAGACTAATAAAATGTGCCATAAAAGCAGAGAATCAGAGTGTTGAGGTCTTGCGTTTTATTGCCAGGTGTCACTCACATGGCACAGGGGTCCTAAGTGATAGAGGAGGCAGATGCAGGGAGAGACATCCAGAAGCAGCTCCCTGAGCTCAACTCAGCACATCAACCCCAGAAAGGAGGACAGCCCATGGGGCCAGTTTCTTTACAACATTTCTGGAGTACTTGCTCTGGGCTAACGGCTGTTCTGAGCCCTTTACAAGCAGAAAGTCGTTCAGTGAAAACTATTCCACACAACAAAGTAGGTACTATTAACATCATCCCTAATTTTCCTTCAAATGAGGAAACAAGCCCAGAGAGGTTCACTGACTTCTCAAAGGTCACACAGCCAGTAAGGGAGAACACCAGCACTGCAAACCAGGCGCATGATTTCAACATCCCAGCTCTTAACTATCAGGCTCTGCTGCCTCTTCTTGACGTTACACACCTGAAAACTGAAGACAATGCATTCGGCTGAAATGGTATTTCCAACCAAGGGGCCATTCATAGACACCACATGATGAGAACAGTCTCTGTCCTGATGACAAGAAACTGGCTGCTTGCAAAACTGGAAGTAGGAAAGGGCTGCACTGGGGATTCTTCTCAATACCAGGGCACTTAGACAATACTAAGCTTGTTCACTAAAGTCACCAGTAATATCCCAGGAGCCTTCTCCGTCTTAGCCACTCATCTTGTCTATGTACTGCAACACCATCCCTCCTTTGAGATTTATGTCAAATCTAGCTATTCCATGAAGCCACCTTTTCTGAGCACTGCAACAATGAAAGCATTATAATTCTCTAACGGTGTGTTTCTTACCTCCTTATCTCATCTTTGATTACAGCCACAAACCTCTGACTTGCTTGTGAGCTCCAAGTAGGTATGACTGAATATTATTTATTTTTGTGTTTCTGACAGCAGAGTGTTTGGCGAGAAATAGTCCCTAAATTGACATCTGAATTTTTATTAATGGTATCAGCACTCCCTTTAACTTCTCTACTTATAGGTTTATTTTAACCAAAATAGTCTTTAATCAAATAATTTTACCAACTATTTCCAGAAACTGTGCAAAATATGAGTAAGAAAGGGGAAAGACATGCCAAATGCTTGTAATGCAGTTTTTTTACATGACCAATATAGCAGAAATTTGGAATTAAAGAAGGTCAACTCTGGAATGGTCTAAATAATAATTTAAAAATACTGTTACTGAATGCAAAACTAGGATGCCTTCTTAGAACACACATTAGCATGTAGTTCCTTTGATTCTGACTGAATTTATCAATTTGAGATATTTCACATTTTCACTGTTCCATCATTTAAGGTTAAAAAAAAAAACACTGCTTACCAAATATATGAATAAAAGTGAAGTAGGGCTTACATCTTTTTTTAATGAAATTTAATATAAACTTCATATATCTTGCAAATTATTACAAATGAAATGAAACTACTATTGTTGTTCGATTGCTAAGTCATGTCTGCCTCTTTGTGATCCCAAGGACTGCAGCACGCCAGGCTCCTTTGTCCTCCACTATCGCTCAGTTTGCTCAAATTCATGTCCATTGAGTTGGTGGTGCTATCTAACCATCTCATCCTCTGCTACCCACTTCTTCTTTTGCTTTCAACCCTTCCCAGCATCAGGGTCTTTTCCAATGAGTCGGTTCTTTGCATCGGGTGACCAAAGTATTAGAGCTTCAGCTTCAGTAGCAGTCCGTCCAATGAATATTCAGGATGGATTTCCTTTAGGATTGGCTGGTTTGATCTGCTTGCAGTCCAAGGGACTCTCAAGAGTCTTCTCCAGCACCACAGTTCCAACGCATCAGTTCTTGAGCACAGCCTTCTTTATGGACCAACTCTCATATCCATACATGACTACTGGAAAAACCATAGCTTTGACTATATGGACCTTTGCCAGCACAGAGATGTCTCTGCTTTTTAATATGCTATTTAGGTTTGTCGTAGGTTTTCTTTCCAAGGAGCAAGTGTCTTTTAATTTCATGGCTGCAGTCACTATCCTCAGTGATTTTGGAGCCCAAGAAAAGAAAATCTATCACGGCTTCCACTTCTTCATAGTGAAACTATGGAGTTTGATAAATGAAAAAATATTCTGAAATTAATTAGTAAAGACTTTGTATACTGATACAGTTGTCCATTGGTATCCATGGGGAATTGATACCAAATAACAGTGTCAAATATCAAAATCCAAGGATGCTAAAGCCCCTTATATAAAATGGTATAGTGTTTGCCTACAAACTATACACATTCTCCTGTACACTTTGAATCACTTCTAGAATACCTAATACAATGTAAATATTATATAAATAGCTACTAGTATGTGGCAAATTCAAATTTTGCATTTTGAAACTTTCTGGACTTATTTTTCCCAAATATTTTCAATCCCTGGTTGGTTGAAATTTGTGGAAATGGAACCCACAGACACAGAAAGCCAACTGTACTTTACATAAATCTATCTTTTCACCTCCCAAGGATCAAACCTGGGTCTCCCGCATTGCAGGCAGACTCTTTATTGTCTGAGCCACCAGGAAGCCCCACAAAGATTAAATTTCTGTTTTTCTACTGAAAACCTCAAAGCTTATGACTTTCATAAGGAACGAACAAAGCTACAGTTATAAACATGGTATACTCATATTTCATCATTTCTCCAGTCAAGTACATCAGGACTTAAAAACACCCTTCAAAAGGGTTTCTGTGTATCAGATACATTCACTTCCACAATGTTTTGAAGTGAAGTTAACTGTGGCTTCAAACTTAACAGCCATCTTAGTCATCATCTTTGTGATGATACTGTTCATGAAGTGAACAGTACTTCTATTTACTAGGCGTTCTTTGAGGATCAACTAAGTATTTTCATAAGTTAGCAGTAGCTGCATTCCTTGAGCACTCACTTAAAGCCTGACCATCATACACTTTTGTATGTACTAACTTATTCTCATCTTATGAGGACCCTATGGGGTAGATGCTACTATCATTCCGATCCTACAGACATGGAGAAATAATTTAGGTCACTTGCCTAAAACCATAGTTAGCAAGTAATGAATTTGGGGATTCAAACCCAAGCAATTTGATTCCAGGGACCACACTCCTTTCTACTACATACTGCCTCTTTATTTTAACATAAAAGTTAATATAGAAGTTATATTTTTTATTGCAAAATACATTACTCTATAGCTTTTTCTCCAAACATATTAAGCAAAATCAGTGGAAGTACTCTGACAGCTACGGCCTCCACTTTCAAGCTCCTTTTTGATGCTAAGGCAGGAGGGCAAATAAAACTCTCTGTTGTCTTCTCTTCCTTTCTCCACAAATGTTAAGCATACACTCGAAGTGAAATGACTTGGCGAGAGTCTTGGTTAAGAGTCGGTGTCATGAACGTGTGATGCTTACCCTAGAAGGACAACAGCTTACTGAGGACAAAGATTTGGTCTTACAGGTGTTTGAGTGCAACATTGGTATATTTCTGTGTACATAAATCAAAGCTATCCATCTCCCAATTTTTACGTTTGAACACAAGTTTTTCTTTTTTATTATTTTTAATTAATTATTTTTTTTAATTGGAGGCTAATAACTTTACAATATTGTAGTGGTTTTTGCCATACTTTGACACAAATCAGCCTTGGGTATGCATGTATCCCCCATCCTGCATCCCCCACCACCTCCCATCCCATCCCTCAGGGTTGTCCCAGTGCACCAGCCCTGAGCGCCCTGTCTCATGCATCAAACCTGGACTGGAGATCTATTTCACATATGGTAATATACATGTTTCAATGCTATTCTCTCAAATCATTCCACCCTTGCCCTCTCCCACAGAGTCCAAAAGTCTATTCTTTATATCCATGTCTCTTTTGCTGTCTCGCATATAGGGTCATTGTTACCATCTTTATAAATTCCATATATATGCATTAATATACTGTATTAGTGTTTTTCTTTCTGACTGACTTCACTCTGTATAATAGGCTCCAGTTTCATCCACCTCATTAGAACTGATTCAAATGCATTCTTTTTAATGGCTGAGTAATATCCCATTGTGTATATGTACCACAGCTTTCTTATCCATTCATCTGCTGATGGACATCTAGGTTGCTTCCATGTCCTGGCTATTGTAAACAGTGCTGCGATGAACATTGGGGTACACGTGTCTCTTTCCATTCTGGTTTCCTCAGTGTGTATGCCCAGCAGTGGGATTGCTGGGTCATATGGCAGTTCTATTTCCAGTTTTTTATGAAATCTCCACACTGTTCTCCATAGTGGCTGTACTAGTTTGCATTCCCACCAACAGAGTAAGAGGGTTCCCTTTTCTCTGCACCCTCTCCAGCATTTATTGTTTGTAAACTTTTTGATGGCAGCCATTCTGACTGGCGTGAGATGGTACCTTATTGTGGTTGTGATTTGCATTTCTCTGATAATGAGTGATGTTGAGCACTTTTTCATGTGAACACAGGCTTTTCTTAACAGCCTTGCTCTATCTAATAGCCTTGTTTTTTCACCAGCAAAGGTAGTGATCCCAGGGCGTCCATCCACACCCTTGTTCTACCAATGAAAACATCAGGTTCAGAGAAATGTATAACTTCCCTATGTTCCCAGATTACTGGGTAAAAAGAAAACAGGGCTCCTCATTTTTCACACCAGGTCTCCTCTGTCTACATCTTAAAGCCCTGTAGCCTTAAGGTCTAGACTAGAAACAGATAATGACACCCTGAGTTCAGAAAATACTCAGTGGACACCTGATACACTGCCAATTCTCTGAGGAAGCATGTAATGTCCATTAGTGCACAGACATCAAATTTCACAAATTATTTTATTTTATTTTTTACAGAGCCACAGGTGCCAGACTTCTGTTCATCTGGGTGGTTGGTGGGTTGGCTGGATTTTTGGTTTGTAGAACAAAATCAGGTGCTTCAATTATATTTTGCATTCAATAAGTCTAACAAAGCCATCAGACATCACTGAATCATGTTAATGATGCAGACACATATTTCTTTCTTGTTCCACAGGTTTTTAGCCAAAATACCTCCCCTCAAAGATTAGACATGGGTTCAACTCCTGAGTTGGGAAGATCCCCTGGAGCAGGAAATGGCAACTCACTCCAGTATTCTTGCCTGGAAAATCCTAGGGACAGAGGAGCCTGGCGGGCTACAATTCATAGGGTCACAATGAGTTGGACACGACTGAAGTGACTTAGCATGCAAAGATTAGTTTTAGAATGCAGTATTTTGAAGTGGAGATAGATTTGAAGTCTTAGTTAAATAATTGATATGTTTTATCTGAAGACATTTTTAAAAAGAGATAACAATTTTTAAGTCCGTTTTCTCCATTTCAAATTGTTACTGGGACACTAATTTTATTAACTGAAGACAACAGAGATGATCATCAGCTAGGAAGAAAGTAAATTGATTTTAGCTTGAAAAATTCCATAAATTTAAAGAATGAAACGAAGATGAGATTAAAGATTCTTTTCTTGGAAACTCTGATATACAATCTAAATTTCCAAGATAGCGTTCAAACTTTAATCAGTTTAGGAATCCAAAGAAATAGTCTAGCTAGGAGAAAAGATATGACTCAGCCTATAGACCAATTATGCAGACCTGAGTTTCGCCTCAAAGCAAACATTTCCTGAAATTATTTCTATGTCCATCAATAAGTAACTCTGTGACTCCAAGTAGTTTTCCTCATTTGCTGAAGGCTCAGCTTTCACTTTCATGCACTGGAGAAGGAAATGGCAACCCACTCCAGTGTTCTTGCCTTGAGAATTCCAGGAACGGCGGAGTGTGGTGGGCTGCCGTCTATGGGGTCGCACAGAGTCAGACACGACTGAAGCGACTTAGCAGCAGCAGCAGCAGCAGCAGCAGCTGTTTCTCTGTTTGAGAAGCAACAGACTTATCAATGCAGTCACTGAGGTTGGAGGTAAGTCAAACCTATTGACTTCATTCTCAGGGTCAGTGTGAACTTAATCTGAGCCGGAACTGTTTTCATTAAATCATTGATTCAAAAAACAGGTTAGGCACTTCTGTAACATGCAAAATAATGTTATATATTTCATGAATATACATACTCATATACATATATACACATATATGTAGCATAAAAATAAAGAAGGAAATATAAACACCAAATTGAGGATAGAGATTGACTGGAGGGTAGAAGAGAACATAGAAGGGGTCTATAGAGAGCTTCAGCTGCTTCTGTAATATTTTAATCCTTTAAAACAAGACTGGAGAGAGCTCAGAGGGTCTCTGTTATATTAGTCTCTGTATTTAAGAATACTTCATTATAAAAAAAAGATACTGTGAATAAGAATTATGTTCAGTAAAACATATTACAGTAAATTATTATGTCGTTTCCTTTTCTCACACCTGGGAACTATGAATGGCTTTTTCATTATATACCATCAGTCCAAGCATCATTTTCTAAGCATCATAACTAGTTTTTCTCTTTTCCTGTCATTTATAGTCATGCTTTGAGGGCTAAAATTACTATTGGAAAAGTTTCAGGTATTGTCTACATTTTATACTGACTTCTAAATCTACTGTGATCCATTTCTTAGATTTAACTACTTTGATTTGGCTATTGGGTTTTTTTCATGCTTTTTTTGTAAATTCTAACAGCAGTCAAATTTTACTGATTCTCTCTTCAGTTCTCTATTGGGGTCCATTCTTTCTTTCCAGGTTGATTTCTCTTGTCAAATGCCCAGCAAGGTTGAACTCAGCATCTCTGGCCTTTGGCCCCTCCCATGAGTCTTTCCAACACCAGTCCCAGGCTCCTACAATCTACTCAAAATACAACTGCCAAAAATCAACATCCACAAATGACATTCTGTTAGGTCACTGTGTCTATGAAACATTTCTCCTTACGCCTCGAATTCCCCTGAATATGGACTAAACGTATAATTGTGAGCTTCAAGTCCATTCATTTATACTCAAGTTTGAAAGGCCACAACTTGTAGAAATCAGAAAAAGGTAAATGAGCATTTTCCAACAAACATTTGTTCAGGATAAGGATAAAGGAAGGATAAAATCAAGATTATTCTCCTGTTGCCAAAAATAAAATCAGTCAATAAGACTTTGGAACATGTACTTGCAAATGTCACAATTCTTAAGTGTGTGGTTAAGGCAAAAGCAGCCAAATATTTATTACCACCTAACGTCAAGCTAATGTTATGTGTCCCTTGAACATCAAGTGCTTTCATAGTCTCTATGTACTTTCTTTTTTCTTATCTGAAAGCAGACTGAAGACAAAAAAGAGTCATTTGTTCAGATGCTGTGATTGCACAGGAAAGAAAGAAATGGGAATAAATGGTACTCCAATTTGAAAAATGTACATACTTTTGCATTTAAGAAGAAATTCATTTGTACCTCTCTACTGCCCTGTTTGGTATCAACTTTCTGTCATAGGCTCTATAGCACATCTCATAACTGGAGGAGAGACAGAGCAACAGGCCATTCACAGGGCCTGGCATAAAGATCCTCTCCTACCCTTAAATCCTGCCTACAATTCTAGTATAAAGTTTCTTTAATTTCCTCATCTGAAAAATGGGGATGAAAATATGTAATTTTCAGTATTGTTAGAATTTAATGAGAAATGAAAGAAAAGATTAAAACACAGAGAAATATGCTCAGGGGTGGACCCTAGGATGCTATGTAGGCTCATTCTTAATTTACTAGCCCTGACATGCCAGTCTCACCATGCATTCATACATCATGTTTCACCTCCTGGTGTTCGTTCATTTTTTGAAATATTTTTTCCACCCACACCCATACCACTTCTCATCCTCCAGCTCCTTCAGCCCATTTACCACCAAATTCTCTTCTTGGACTTTTAAGTTGTCTGTGAAGAGTACAGATTTGCTTATGTAGATGTTTATTTATGTGTGTGTATGTGTATGGAATTCTTAGGTGGCACAATGGTAAAGAACCTGCTTGCAAATGCAGGAGACATGGGTTCGATCTCTGGGTAGGGAAGATCCCCTAGAGAAGGAAATGGCAACCCGTCCCAGTATTCCATGCCTGGAGAATCCCATGGACAGAGAAGCCTAGCTGGCTACAGTCTATGGGGTCACAAAGAGTCAGACATGACTGAGAACACACACACACACATGTGTATATATATATATATATATATATAAACATAGATATATGTATCAATAAATATATAGTATATGTATGTGTATAAACACAGATATCTATGTGTATGTATATGCATGTACATATAAAAGTTAAATCCAAGAATATCAAGGATCTCTAATTGGAAACAAATACAGGTATGTAGACCTCTGACCTAGTATCTTCTATGTGGGAGAGGATGATATTCTCTCTCCATCCTCTATTAGGGAAAGAAAAATAAGAGCAGACAAACAATTTGCAGTCACAAGGAGCTTTCCAAAAAAGTCAGTAAACTTGTACTCCTGTATAAGAAAATAAGCCATTTCATGAAATTGAGCCTAGTTACAAAACACACAATGAAATTCTTGGCTGACTAGTCGCCATGTGACTTGTATGCTGACTGAAAAAGTAATGAGTTGCCCACATGCCAGCTATATTCATACAGTAGTACCTCATCTTTTAAATAACCAGAACACTCCATTCACTATGAGCACTGGAAGACAATGAGCTGCCCACTTTAAAGCAGCATCATGCTACCAAAAAACTGTCATAACTAATAAATGAATCACAGGATACAAAATCAAGGTACAGAAATCTATGCCATTTCTGTACATTTACAAACTATCAGCAAGAGAAATTAGGAAAATAATCCCATTTACAATTGCATCAAAAAGAAATTTTCCCTGGTCTCCATCCACTTCCCCAAAGCAGAAGTGTTTGTTCCCATAATATACTGTTCTAATATTAATATTTATTATAGTTATCTTTTAAGCAGATAACTGATGCTGGGAATGATTAAGGGCAATAGAAGGGGGCGACAGAGGATGAGATGGTTGGATAGAATCATTGACTCAAAGGACAGGAATTTGAGCAAAAATAGTGAAGGGCAGGAAATCCTGGCACACTGCAGTCCATGGGATTGCAAAGGTCGGACAGGACTTAGCGACTGAATAACAACAATGCTTTAAGAGGCCAACAATCAGTTGAATTTTCATTTCCAAGTGAAAGAGCCGTGCCTTAATTCTGCCCAAGACTCACTTTAGGGAGGATGCATTCTCCCTGGGCTGGAATACTGGATCCATGGCTTTCATTTCAGTCTTTGTGAGTGAGCATAGGCGCTCCCTGTGATTCTATCATCTGGTCTATAAAATGAAGATAATAACATCTACTTCAAAGGGTTTGAGTGAGGATTAAATGAGATGATACTTGTAAAGTACACAGAATAGCATTCCAATATGTGGCAAATGTTTAACAACTCTTATCTTTATTATTTTTATATAGCATGTATATGACATATAGCCCATAAATGATTCCTGAATTAAGTCTTATGGTTAACTGTATGGGCCTCCGCCAATGGCTAGACACACCACTAAATTATAACAGGGCTTTAAGGAAAGACATTTTGTATGAGATCTAAAAAAGATACAAGGGTAGAGGAAGCCTTCCTTCCACTAAAGTGGTTAAGCAATAGGTCATGTAAATGAGGGACTCTCTGTTGCTTCTTTATTAAATTTATGTGTTAGAATTTGGCTGACTTCTTATTTTCCCCTTGTTTGTAGTTTTAAAGTTATTTAATATTTAATGTTACAAAACCACTTGAGATTGCTGCTACACTAAATCTGTACATTGTACACGCAGTTCTGAAAATGTTAAGAGCAAAATTTAGTAGAGCTGGAAAGTGAAAAGTATAGCAGTGAATTTCCATGGCAATGTGGTGTTATAAATAAGATATGATACGTAGAGAAATTGATCACCAAAGAGGTACAGATGAAGAGAATGAGTTTATGTTTATTCATGGGTTTTTTTAAACTCCTGTGCATTGAGATATTTTATAGCCACAAAATTAAATATCTGAACTTCAAGGTCATCATCTAAAACCTGTAAACACACTGCCTCTAAATGAGGGACTGCAAACTTAAATTCTTTGGGCACCACGCCAGTCAGACAAACAAGGAGATGGTTAGGCTGAGCTCTGGGAGCTGGGGGAACAGCCACTGGCACTCAGTCTCCATGCTGGCAGCGGAACAGGAGGTGCTCAGGGCTGTGGCAATCTCAATACCCACTGAAATAAGGGTCAGTCAAATGTCAAGAAAAATCCAAAATGAACTGTGGCCAGAATTCTCCCATTTTTCAGAGAAAGCTGGCAGTCTGATATTTTATGTATTTTATATGAAATCTGATTTTTAAATAAATACCGGCAATTAACTTGACTGAAAACTAAAACACTAAAAAGGCCAAACAAAATACATCTTGAAGGCTGGATCCAACCTGGGGTCACGAGTTCACAACTTTTGGTTTCATATGTGGATGAAATGGGTGGGATGTTTTATTTTTAACCCTTACTCTCCAAACTACATAAATAAGCTGGAATGGAACTCTCTGCTTTCCCAAGGCATGGAATTTTCATGGGTAAAATTTCATCCTCATTTTCTAATGACCTAATGAACTCTTGATCAATTCTCAGAAAATGTGCAGCAACCAAAAATGGAGAGAAGTCAAATCAAAGAAATTCTACATGTAATTATGCTCACAAACAGACTGCCATTCATTAAGGAGGATAAATTGAGCAATTACTTAATGCCTAGACATGCAAGGATCTAAATATGAGTAAGTCATAATCCTTCCCTTAAGAAGCTGACAATCTAACAGGCTGTTTCTTGATGGGCTATGGCTGCAAATCTAAGAAAGCCTTACTATTTGAGGCCATCATTCACATCCTCTGTCTGCACTTTCAGCTTGGGACAATATCCAAACAGTAGCTTTTATCTCAGGGTCATCCTGCCCTAGTGTCTCTGGGGGAAAATGCCTGGAGATCTCAGTTCTTCCACATCAGACCTGGGAATCTTATTAAAATGGAGATGGTGTTACATCTGTCCCTTCTCTCTGTGAGCTGAGGTGAGAGAGGGGTAGGGTAGAGATGCAGTGGGGGACCAGACAGAAAACCCAAGAAAAGTTCCACTGGACCCAGTGTCCGAATCCCCTGAAGACTTTTGTAGGAACGTAGAGCAGAAGAATGATCAGGAGATCAGTGGCTGCAAAGCAATGGGAAAGGGTCTGGGGGTCCCTGGCCTGTGTTAGTGGAATAATGGAGGAACAGCTGATGGGGAAGGGAGCGGAAGGAGGCAGGGCCTGTTCTGGTCCTTTTCTGAAAGAGTTGGGGTTAAGGGATTCTTGCCTTAAGATGTTATCAAACATCTATTCGAATGAAGTATATATTCTTATATTTCCTTTCCTTTTCAAATATTGAATAAAAAGATTAGTAAAGGTATATTAATGTTCACACTTTGAGAAACAATAAAAAATTGTTACAAAAATATTAATCATGTTTTCAAAGTTTTGATCATAGACTTTTTCACATTTGAAAAGATATAATGAAAGGAGGAGGGGCAAGGGGAATGGGCAAGATATTTACTATCAGAGTTTCAATAGCAAATCAGTTACTCATAGATGATGGCAAATGTTAACGGGAAACAATTCAAATTATAAAATAAAATGTATTCACAATTTTCCTGGAACATATCTATACTATGTAATTGAAGGCAGAGATATACACTCAAACAGACAAATCAATTCTCAAGGGGTTCCTTGTAATCACTTGTACATATTTGGGATGTTATGACCAATGTAATAAATACACATTCTTTCTCTGCATCATTGCATGCTTTAGAGTAACACTATTTCCTGGAGCTGTGAAAGCTCTTTCATGTAGAACCTCAGGATAACTGGGCTAACACTGCCAAGAAAGGAGACAGACTGAGAAGCAAGCAGGTCCTTAGGGAAAGAATGGCATGCAGATTTTCTCAGAACCAAGGACTTCTTTCTGAAAGGGGTAAATAATGAAAGGCTGCAGTGTTCCTGGAAGTGGTCTCTGCCTCCAAGATTTTGCCTATTTTAAGCCAGATTGAGGCTCCTAAAAGAACAATTCTGCAGACACTTTAATGAAACGACTCTGGGGTTTTCAGTAATCAGAGCCCACCTTTAGACTCCTACTGTGGTCACCATTAGCCCCATGTCTGTGTCTCCTGGGATAGGAGACCCGGGCCCGCTGCTGCCTCAATCCCCCTTCCCTCTCCTCTACAAGGCCCACATATCACTTCTCTGCAAGACTTTCCTTTCTTTTTACAACTCTCTGCTCCACAGAAAATTACAGGATTCTTTTGCTCTGTTAACCATTACCCTCTTAACATCACAGACAAGCAAACAAGCAAAACAAAAACTAGCCTATTGACCACCTACTGTTTTCCAACCACTTAAGTACATTTGCATATGTAATTAATTCCACTTTATCTATCACAGCAATTCTTCCAGGAAGGTGCTGTTTTCCTCTTAAACAAGTGAGATCGTTGCACAGAGAGCAAACCTGGCTTGTGTGAGGTCACATTGTAAACATAGGAGCCAGGAGTCAAACTCCAAATGTCACTTAGGATGTATGACACTAAAGCCCTTTGAGTTTCGTAGAGCAGCACTCTGCCTATCACAGAACAAGAACAAAGATGGTAATAAAAATAATAGCTAACACTTACTGAGTAATTACCAATGGATACTTCTAAGTGCTTTACGTGGTTCTAATTCACTCACAACTGGATACAATGATAGCTCCCATCTTAGAGATGTGGTAGGGAGACACATAAAGACTGAGCAACTTGCCTGAGTTCACAGGTCTTCGAAGTGGCAGAGTCAATGCTCTCAGTAGACTTGCCATCCTGCCCCATCTACTGTCTCATGGTGCCACCTAACTGCTTCCTGAGACTTTTATTGCTAGTTTTTATGTTCACCTTTTCTCACTATATTCCCTATCATTCCTTTTTACATCAGAAAGGCAAGTCTTGAGAAAAAACCAAAATGTTAAAAGGGATGAGTGCTGGAAGGAGAGATGGGAAGAGGAAAGGAGAGACAGAAAAGGAACAGTCTTATTTCATGGTCTGAAATGATGACACCCTCAGGCTATCCTCAAGATGCAACTAACCATCAAGTTGAAACTAACAACATCTTCTCATTTACTGATGACCTTGAAGCCACTTTTGACAGCCACACCCTAAATGGAACAATGGAGTAAACAGATATAGGTACCAGGTAAGCCTCGAGCTAGCTAGGGCCCTGGCACATTGCAGGTATCCAAAACCCCCAACGATGTGACACTACCACCAACCCAACCCCTCACTGATTCACTGCAGGAGTTCTATAAGCTCTTACAAATGTCAGTTTTGGAATAAAATAATTAAAACGAGGAAAAATACTGGAAACAACATCCATGTCATGAATTCACAATTCATGTTCCAAGGGGCACTGCCCTCCAAAAGACACCAGTAAGAAAACAAAAGACACAAGTCACAGGCTGGGTGAAAAAGTCTGCAAGTCATCTACCTGATAAAGGATTTATGTCAAGAATATATAAAGAACTCTTAAAACTCAATAAGAAGAAGAGAAACTCAATTTAAAAATAGGTAAAAGATCTGAACAGACATTTCTCTAAACAAAATACATATATATGGATGGCCAATAATCATATGAAAAGATACTCAACATCATTATTCATGAGAGGGATAAAATGAGATACCACTTTACACCCACTAGGAAGACTGTAATCAAAAAGACAGTACCAAGTATTCTCTAGAATGTAGAGAAACCAGAACCCTCACACAGTGCTAATGGGAATATAAAATGGTGCAGCCACTCTGGAAAACAGTTTGATAGTTTCTTAGAAAGTTAAACCTAAATTTATTATATGGCCCAGCAATTCCTCTGTTAGGGATCTACCCAAGAGAAACAGAAACATGCCCACACAAAGACTTGTATGTGAATGTTCATAGAACACGACTCCTAACATCCAAAAAAAAAAAAAAAAAAGAACACAAATAATCCAATGTCCAACAACTGGTGAATGGATAAACAAAATGCAGTATATTCATTCATTAAACAAAGTACTGATACATGACACAAAATGTATGAAACTCGAAAACATGCCAAGTGAAAGTCAGCCACAAAAGAACACATACTGGATGATTCCATTGATATGAAATGCCCAGAAAAAGGCAAATCTATTGAAACAGAAAATAGATTAGTGGTTGTCAAGGGCTGGAGGAATGACAGCAAATGGGCACAGTGTTCTTTCTGGAGTGACGGAAATGTGATGAAATTGAATGGTGATGCTTATACAACTCCATAAATTGACTAAAAAATAACTAAGTGGTACCCTTAAAATGGATGAATTTTATAGTATGCAAATGATACTTCACTAAAGCTGTTAAACAACAAGGCCTCTGCTCCCTGCCTCGACTCCAGCAGCTCTCACTGAACGCAGGACTGCTTACCCGGCTGTCAGCATTCTATCTCCTCCCCAGGACAATCCGCTCACAATTGAGGTTCTCTCCTGGATGCACTTGAAAGTACAGAACACTGAAGGACTCCGGTGCCCGAAGTATCTCACGATGGAAACACTCAGGGAAGGCTCCATTCAGTGAGAGCCCTAGAGCTGACTCTTTAACGAAGAAGGGTGCTCTAGAATTCTCTTCTAGAGAATCACCACCGTGTCACATTTATTATTCCGATGGCATGAATACAGCTGCACACCGCAAGGGATTTCCTGCCTTCTAGCTTCTGTTCAAAGAGAACATCTACCTGCCTGTTCCCGCCCCCTTTCTGTAAGAAAATCCACCACAGGCCATTTACCCAAATAAACCTCTTAATGCATTTATTGTTAACTCTGGTTTGGACGTTTGAGTTTCCCTCTCAACAAAAAAGTACTGAGTATATCCTCCCCTCCCCCATCCTCACTGGCCAGATAAGTTCCTGCTGCAGGGACACTTCCAAAGTATACTATGAGGGCTACTGGTTAATTTTTTTTAACATGTAGCACCAAATCTTTTGTGCACCCCTACTCACTGACCCCTGAAAAGACTGCAGCGCTGTGTGTGCTCAGTCATGTTTGACTTTTTGAGACCCCATGGACTGTAGCCTGCCAGGCTCCTCTGTCCATAGAATTTTCCAGGCAAGAATACTGGAATGGGTTGTCATTTCCTCCTCCAGGGGATCTTCCTGACCCAGGGATTGAACCCATGTCTCTTGCTTCTCCTGTATTAGGCAGATTCTTGACCACTAGTGCCACCCAGGAAGCCACCTGAAAGCGTTAGTCGCTCAGTGGTGTCCGACTCTGTGACCCCATGGACTGTAGGCCACCAGGCTCCTCTGTCCTAGGGATTCTCCAGGCAAGAATACTTGAGTAGGGCACCATTTCCTTCTCCAGGGTATCTTTCCAACCCAGGGATCGAACCTGGGTCTCCTGAATTGGCAGGCAGATTCTTTACCACCTGAGCCACCAGGGAAGACAACACTATGAAATACTTCTATTAGAGGATACTGGTTTTGATAACTTAGAAGAGGAATTTAGACAAATAGAACAAACGGTTAGGACTATTTCTTATCATCAAGATTAGGAGAGATGCCTGTGACATTATTCCCTAGACGAGGGACTGGCAAACTTTTTCTGGAAGGGCCAGATAAAAAATACTTTAGGACTGTGGGCCAAGAGGCAAAATCAAAGTATTATGCAAGTACTTATATAGCCATTTAAAATGTAATCACTTAAAAATGGAAAAACCATGGTGATCTCACGGGGTGTACAAAATCAGGCAGCAGGCCAGATGTGACTGGTCATAGTTTGCCAATTCTGCCCTAGACACACAAGCATATCACACTCCACCCATCTTTGCAGACATCCTGGCAATGTGGAATCAGACCTTTGAAAAGTTGTATATTTGAAAGCCATAACCTTTTAAGCAGCCCAAACCTACTATAAGCATAAGTTGCTGATTATTTTCAAATTGGAGGGGAAATGGTGTTAAAGGAAAAGACTGAAACCAAAGGCAAATCTTAATTAAAATTAAGAAGGGTTCCAAGTAATGTGTTAGTCAGGCAGTTGTGTCCTACACTTTGCAACCCCATGGATTGCAGCCTGCCAGGCTCCTCTGTCCATGGAATTTTCCAGTCAAGAATACTGGAGTGGGTTGCCATTTCCTTCTCCAGGGGATCTTCCCGACCCAGGGATCAAATCCTCATCTCTTGCTTCTCCTGCCTTAGCAGGTGGAATCTTTACCACTAGCATCACCTGCGAAACCCCATGAAAGTGTTGGTCACTCAACTGTGTCTGACTCTTTGCGACCCCATGGACTGTAACCCACCAGACTCCTCTGTCCATGGAATTTTCCAGACAAGAATACTGGAGTGGGTTGCCATTCCCTTCTTCAGGGGATTTTCCAAACCCAGGGATCGAACCCAGGTCTCCTGCACTGCAGGCAGATTCTTTACCATCTGAGACACCAGGGAAGGCTAAGTAATGTAAAAATATTTAAATCTTTGTTTGGTCACTCCTAAGAGACTGAGGATGACTCCCATTTGATTTCTAACAAGTTTTTTTCTTTTTTTTCTTTTCAAACTCTATCTAATAGTCCTCCATAATTCCCCGCACAAATAAACCAAACAGGTTTACTGTTTCCCTACTTATCTCAGGGTCTCAGTCAATAGAATGCTGAGATTAAGACCTAGAGACAGATTTGGATGTAGACCATGGACTAGAGAGAACATAGCCGACCTACAGACAAAGCTCACCTACCTAAACTCCATTTCTTACACTTAGCAGGCTCTAGGATCAAAGGCCTTCAAAGGAAGCTTCTCATTCTGAGCCTTTGTCTCCTAATGACCATGGTTCTTTGTGAATCAGGCCAACAACTTCAGCCTAGCTCTGCTCTGAAAACGCCACATCAGAGAGGCTATAAACACAATTAGGTCTCTCAGTGACATCTGTGAGAAAATAGGACTGGAAGAAGCTGAGCTATGCCTGTGGTCCAGGTCACAAGTGGTTAAAAGGGTGTGGTGTGGCTGCTACAAGGGCTCCTGCCATTTTGTGGAGAAATGAGCATCAGTGAAACCCAGCACATCCACAAATATTAAAATCTCTTATACAGCAAATTCCCACTAGCTAAATACTTTACATATGGTAATGTACATGTTTCAGTGCTAATCTTTGCTGTATGAAGCAGAGAGCTCAAATCTGGTGCTCTGTGACAACCTAAAGGGGTGGGATGGGGTGGGAGGTGAGAGAAGGGAGGTTCAACAGGAAGGGGACATATGTATACTTACAGTTGATTCCTGCTGATGTTTAGCAGAAAACAACACAATATTGCAAAGCAATTATCCCCCAATTAAAAATAAATAAATTTTTAAAATCTCTTGTAAAGTCAAGGCACTATTTAGCTAAATCATCCTTTGCTTTTATTGTTCAAAATTAATGCCCAGATGCTAATTTATTTATATGCCTAACTGATAATCACATCTTGCACTTATTTTCTTTAAATGTTACAACTATACTCATTGGGGTACCCAGTGGCTTTTTTCAACCCCTCCCTAATAAGGTAACACAAGTAGCCATCTAAATGGGTGATTCAGTGGGGCAGATGGAAAGGGAAATGTTCAAATATGGAGGGAGGGTCTGCACTTCCCCCACCCACAACGTGCCTTTGATTTCCCTTTCCCCAAAGTGGTAAGATACTCAGCAAACACATCGCAGTATTACAAACATCACCTGGACATTCCAAGGACAACCCAGTGAGCAGCAGCTTACAAAGAACTCAGGAACTCTGAACATTTGTTTCTGCTTCCATAGGATGCAAGATCATTGTTACAATATCTTTCTACATGGGAATGTTGAGGTGGAGGGGTGGGGGTATTTTTCCAGCCCCTTTGAACTATAAGTAGATAATTTCTACATTTCACAAAATGTAAGCTCATGGGATAAATTATCTGCAACATGTTTCATGCTATTTGGAGACTGTTCAGTGCCCCTAAAGAGTTTTCCTGAAATTACAGCATTATAGGAAGCTTTTTTGGGGTGGGGGCCAATGCTGACCTGTTCAGATTTGAGAGGCTGGGCCTGAGGGTCAAATACTATCTACATCCCAGGAAGTAACTATTACAGCCAAACCTCAAACTCCAGTCCTCGATGTACACACAAATAACTACACTTGAACTTCACTTCACTAGATTTTTCCCTCTCAATGTTAACTCATGAGATTGATGAATGTAAGTTAATTTATATCCACTGACTGCATTGCATGTGTAGATATTTATTATTTATCCTTTTCTGCTCCCTGGTAGCAAACAACATATCTGAATTCTTAATTTAAACTCTCTGAATACCAGCACTGTGGGCTTCCCTGATAGCTCAGTTGGTAAAGAATCTGCCCGCAATGCAGGAGACCCCAGTTTGATTCCTGGGTCTGGAAGATCCACTGGAGAAGGGATAAGCTACCCACTCCAGTATTCTTGGGCTTCCCTTGTGGCTCAGCTGGTAAAGAATCCACCTGCAATGCAGAATATCTGGGTTCAATCCCTGGGTTGGGAAGATCCCCTGGAGAAGGGAAAGGCTACCCACTCCAGTATTCTGGCCTGGAGAATTCCATGGACTGTATAGTCCATGGGGTCTCAAAGAGTCAGACACAACTGAGCAACTTTCACTTCACACCAACACTGCATAATTCTGGGTGCTCAAAAATGTTATTTGACCACTTGATCTTCTGTAAAAAATAAAAGTCTATTACACACACAGGTAGGTTGATCTGGGTGATGTTTTATTTATTAAAGATTAATCCAAGCTATACCAACAAAAGTCTATCTAGTCAAAGCTATGGTTTTTCCAGTAGTCATGTATGGCTGTGAGAGTTGTACTGTGAAGAAAGCTGAGCGCTGAAGAATTTATGGTTTTGAACCGTGGTGTTGGAGAAGACTCTTGAGAGTCCCTTGGACAGCAAGGAGATCCAACCAGTCCATCCTAAAGGAAATCAGTCCTGAATGTTCATTGGAAGGACTGATGCTAAAGCTAAAACTCCAATACTTTGGCCACCTGATTCAAAGAACAGACACATTTTAAAAGACCCTGGTGCTGGGAAAGATTTAGGGCAGGAGGAGAAGGGGATGACAGAGGATGAGATGGTTGGATGGCATCACCGACTCAATGGACATGAGTTTGAGCAGGCTCCAAGAGTTGGTGATGGACAGGGAAGCCTGGCGTGCTGCAGTCCATGAGGTTGCAAAGAGTTGCACACGACTGAGCAACTGAATTGAAGTGAACTGAATCCAAGCTATAAAGTCTTGGGTTAAACTAAAGCTATTGCTTTTAGCAATGGGCCAATATCACTTCAGGACTTAGACATTTAGCAAAGAAACTGAAATCATAGGGAATAAAGTACTATGCTATGCTACGCTAAGTCACTTCAGTCATCCGACTCTGTGCGACCCCATAGACGGCAGCCCACCAGGCTCCCCCGTCCCTGGGATTCTCCAGGCAAGAACACTGGAGTGGGCTGCCATTTCCTTCTCCAATGCATGAAAATGAAAAGTGAAAGTGAAGTCACTCAGTCGTGTCCGACTGTTAGCAACCCCATGGATTGCAGCCTAACAGGCTCCTCCATCCATGGGATTTTCCAAGCAAGAGTACAGACAGATAATTCATGTTATCTCTAGTTGTACCCAGAGATATATTTCTATAGAAATACAGGCTATATATAGAATATATAATATTTCTATAAAATTTCTATAAATATTTCTATGCTATTCAATTTCTGCTAAATTGATATTTTATATGCCACTTGATAAAAACAGTTGTAAAAATAAATCTTCTTATACTTTTTATATGAAAGGAATAAAGAATAAAACAATGCTTGTTTTGGTAATATTTTTGGTATTTGTGACCATCTCCTTCTTAAATTTCACTACTACCATCAAAATATGTACATAGCATACTGACTGCCTCCCAAACACCTGTCTAAACCAACTTCATTGGCTTGGCATTTCATTTAAAGTATTGATGACTTTGTGCTATAGAAGGGCGGTAAATTTTACTTTGTGCTTCCTTTTCTGGAAGTCCTTTAAAATGTTCTGTTGCTGTATTTTCCAGTTGAAACTTGCATGCAAATATAAGGCCTGTGAATTAAGTTTGTTTTCAAAAGTTACCTAGATAAGGCATGGAGAAGGAAATGGTAATCCACTCCAGTATTCTTGCTTGCAGAATCCCACAGACAGAGGAGCCTGGCAGGCTACTGTCCATGGGGTCGCAAAGAATCAGACATGACTTAGTGACTAAACAAGATAAGGCAAAAAAAAAAAAAAAATAGTGTCTACCTGAGAAACTTTGATTCTCTCCCCTGTAAATTGAGATGGCTAGACTACATGAATGCTGCTGCTGCTAAGTCACTTCAGTAGTGTCCGACTCTTAGCGACCCCATGGACTGCAGCCTACCAGGCTCCTCTGTCCATGGGATTTTCCAGGCAAGAGTACTGGAGTGGGGTGCCATTACCTTCTCCGACATGAATGCTAGTGCTAGGAAACTCTTTAATCAGAACTGACCACTGATCTATCTCTTTGGAAAGCAGAGGTCAAAGCAGAGGTCCAAAAGTGACCAGCAAATGAGCAGATAATACTGCCAATATATACAAATTAACTTTAAATCATGAGTTAACTTCAAGGAAAGAAATAGATCGGATGTATTGAGAGCCACAGTTGTACTGGGGGCTTGTTGAAAATTGTTTCCCAAATTAGGCCATGACCTTATGTGGGAGACTGTGACAATATCTTTTATGGAATTCTAGATAGCAAGAGAAAGCCACCTGTTATGTCAGCTGACAATGGATATTTTTACCCATCTTTGTGCAGGGGAGTAGACCTAGGCAGTCTGCCTGGTTGAATCATAGGGTGTAGGCTGAAGTGTAGTAAGTACTGGGTGGGGAGGGGTATAAAAAACTGATAGAGAAGGCTTGAATTCCATGGTAATAATTCCACATTTGCTCTAGAGGGTAGAAAAAAATCAATCTATGAGGTCTGTTTGGGTGTGGTGTTTCTAGATACATTGAAGATAGTTTGTAGTATATTGGTAAACAGATGGAGTGGTGATTCACTTTGCCCAGAAAAGTAGGAACTGGATTTGGGTACTAGTTATACATGAGCATTATAAAGGCATCAGATCAATTACATTCAATCCTGAAATTGAAAGAGTGCAGAGCATTATATTGGAGGCTATAGGAAATGGAAAGTGCCTTTAAGGAATGTCCAGTCTAGAACTTCAGTCAAAAGTGGGATGGAATACACAAACAGTAAATATTGGAGAGAGAGTGTGGGGAGAAGGGAACCCTCCTACACTGTTGGTGGGAATGCAAACTGGTACAGCTACTATGGAGAACAGTACAGAGTTCCCTTAAAAAAAAAAATGGAGCTACCATATGATGCTGCAATCCCACTCCTGGGCCTACATCCAGAGGAAAAACATGATCTGAAAGGATACATGCACCCCAATATTCATTGCAGCACTGTTTACAATAGCCAGGACATGGAAGCAACCTAAATGTCCATCGACAGAGGAATGGGTAGAGAAGATGGGGTACATATATACAATGGGATATTACCCAGCCATTAAAAGGAATGAAACAATGCCATTTGCAGTAACACGGATGGGCCTAGAGAGTGTCATACTGAGTGAAATAAGTCAGACAGAGAAGGAGAAATATTGCATGATGTCCCTTATATGTGGAATCTAAAAAGAAATGATACAAATGAAATTACAAAACAGAAACAGACTCACAGACTTAGAGAAAGAGCTTGTGATTGCTGGGGGGGAGGACTGGGGGAGGGGAGAGTTAGGGAGTTTGGGATGGACATGTACTCTGCTATATTTAAAATGGATAACCAACAAGGACCTACTAAATAGTACATGGAACTTTGTTCAAAATTATGTGGCAGCCTGAATGGAGGGGAGTTTGGGGGAGAATGGATCATGTATATGTATGGCTGAGTCCCTTCACTGTTCACCTGAAACCATCACAGCATTGTTTGTTAATCAGCTATACCCCAGTACAAAGTAAAAATATATCATTAAAAATTTTTTTAAAACATATCATTTTTAAAAATAAAATAAGAAGAAGTGGGATGGAATAAATACACAAATAGCCACAACTCAGGAAGACACATGAGAAATTCTATCAAGTTGCCTTCAGGTTTCAGAAGCCAAGAGGCTGAGCAGTAGAAACACCACTTCAAGGCTGAGAAGATATATGAAGAGGGTATGAAGCACCAACATGGACCTTGAGGGTCTCTTGCTTGAAGAATACAGTTGTTTCCTATTCACAGGGTGAGAAGTTGAGTAAGTAAATCCATGACTAAGCAGACATACTATCATTTATAATGTTTATGGTGAAAAGTGAAAGCAGGAAGGAGAAGCCTTCCACATGCAAGTTACAAATGTTATCACCATCCAGTGAGGAAGGCATCACTGTGTCACTAGTCAAGGGGGTTTCAGACAGGCTCGCATGAGGGGAACCCAGACTTCAAACCTGCTTAATATGACTCCAAAGTGTACCCTGCTCCCAAACCCCCACTGTATTTATGCTGCCAGTGTACGAAAAGTCTACTACTAGAGACAGAAAACCCTGGTGAAGGAATGGCTGGTTATAAAAATGTAAATATCCTAAAGTCAAATCACACATTAATACATTATCAAGTATTAATACTCTTGCTAAAATATGTATAAGGAAGTTGAAGGATAGTAGAGGATTGGCTCAAGGGAAACGGGGTAAGAGCTGAACAGAAGAGATTTCTGTATCCTTCCTGCATGCTGAGTCCTTGGTAGCAAGAACGTTCTAGATAAAAGGAAAGAGGTCAAGATAAATAAAGACTCATCTTTGTCAAATCGAGTTTGATATAGAAGCGATGTTAACAGTAGCCAACACAGGTACTAAGTATTCTGTTTGCACAGCTAAAATGTCTGTAAGTTCAAAACACAGCTAGCATTCTTCCTTTCCTACCTTCCTTCAAAAATCCTTTAAGGAATTTTCTCTTTGATCCACAAGAAAATCAAAATTCATTACACTCTTTGGAAAGTGCCAAGTACATAATCACCCACTGTGTTTTCTTCCTGACATTCTGAACTCAGTCCTAGTTCCCCAAATATACTCTAAACTTTCGTGCATCCATGCCTTCGCTCATGCTGTTTCTTCCAACAGAAACCTCCATTTACCACCCTCAAAATACCACGCTTCCTGGAGAGCCCATCCCAAACTGTGAAGTTCACCCTGCTATTCTCAACCTGACATGCACACTCTGTCTGAACCCCTAAAGGGCTCAGTTTATATTTCCCTTTTTGCATATATTCATTTTCCTTTGCCCGAGAGTCATTTTGGTTCTTGTTGTTTTTTTTTTAAATTTTATTTTATATTTAAACTTTACATAATTGTATCAGTTTTGCCAAATATCAAAATGAATCCACCACAGGTATACATGTGTTCCCCATCCTGAACCCTCCTCCCTCCTCCCTCCCCATACCATCCCTCTGGGTCGTCCCAGTGCACTAGCCCCAAGCATCCAGTATTGTGCATTGAACCTGGACTGGCATCTCGTTTCATACATGCTATTTTACATGTTTCAATGCCATTCTCCCAAATCTTCCCACCCTCTCCCTCTCCCACAGAGTCCATAAGACTGTTCTATACATCAGTGTCTCTTTTGCTGTCTTGTACACAGGGTTATTGTTACCATCTTTCTAAATTCCATATATATACGTTAGTATACTGTATTGCTGTTTTTCCTTCTGGCTTACTTCACTCTGTATAATAGGCTCCAGTTTCATCCACCTCATTAGAATATCTACTAGTAGAGTGTTAAATCGGAGAAGGCGATGGCACCCCTCTCCAGTACTCTTGCCTGGAAAATCCCATGGATGGAGGAGCCTGGTGGGCTGCAGTCCATGGGGTTGTGAAGAGTCGGACATGACTGAGCGACTTCACTTTCACTTTTCACTTTCATGCACTGGAGAAGGAAATGGCAACCCACTCCAGTGTTCTTGCCTGGAGAATCCCAGGGATGGGGGAGCCTGGTGGGCTGCCATCTATGGGGTCTCACAGAGTTGGACACGACTGAAGCGACTTAGCAGCAGCAGCAGCAACAGCAGCAGTGTGTTAAATCCCCTTTTAGGGAAAGAGCTTATCTCTATATCATCAGCTGCACTTCATGCTGTATTCAAAATTCAATAAATATTTGTGACATTTAATTAAATCTATCCAAGACAGTCAACCAAGTTACACATGTAAAGTTCAAGACAATGTTCTTAATAAAGAGAAGCTTGATGGTCCATAGCGTTCATACGGTTCTCAGACTATATCTTAAAACCTCAAATATCCATAAAACCACATAGAAAAGTATCAAACAGATGTGATACATATATCTCAAATGACTGTCAGCAAATGATCTCTTTCCTGAAATTACATCCATCCAGAGAACAATGTTGTTTCATCTAAAAGTTACTGAAATTCAGAAGTCTTTCAGAATGAGACAATAAACCTTGGCAGGTCACAGCTGGATTTACTCTGACAATACTCAGTGAAAAATATGTCTCCTTTGTTCTTAAGCGTACCTGAACTCTCATTACTGGCAGACGCAAAGATGCAAAGAGCAAAATATAGAAAGGATAAGAATTTACTGCCATTCTTCAAAAAGTAATGACTCATGGGAAGCATTTCTAGGATAATCACGTCTAAAACACATTCATAACTGTGTTTTACATGTCCCTAGAAGGAATGGGAGTGAGAAATAAGATGTGAGGGGATAGAAAAAAACCCCACACATGCACATATACTGTAACCAGTATTTTTCCTCTACTCTGAGAAGCAGCCTTGTTCCTATCTTCCCATTTTCTACAAGGCAACCTGGGTCAATCTGCTGAACCTGTCAGAGCCTCAGTTTCCTTAAATGTTAAAAAGAAAACAGGGAAGGAGGGGGGACTCCTTCTATCTCTTCATCTACATCTCAGGGTTGTTGTGATGATGAAATTAAATAACACTCACACAAGCTCCTTGAAAAGTAGAGAGCTACACGAATGTCAAGTTGCTGTTATCACAACCTCCTCACTTACTCCCCTCAGCCTCATCTGACATGTCTTTTCTCTTGCTAGATAGAGAGCCAGAAAAAGGTCTCAAGAGAGGAGAGTTTTGATCATTTCCAGTAAGATTCTTCTCCCATATATACCTCCTCTTCCCAAACTTACCAGATTTTCTCAAGACAAAGCTCAGGTTTTATATTAATTTTCTCATGTCATATCACTACAGTACTTGACACCACTTTTAAATGGGAATTAAGATATGTCAAAAGACAGATCTATATTGCAGAAGTGAAGATTAATAAAAGGTCTTATAAGCAAAGTCATTAGTTTTGCTTTCTGTAACTGGTTGGGGAACTGAGATCTACCTTTTCACTAAATCTGTAGTTCTATTTTCTGTGATAGCGTTGTGTTTTTGGATCACCATATATTAACTATTAAGGTTAAACAAACACCATATAATAATCTTTAGCCTATTTAAATTCCCTATTCCAGTAAACCACATCTTTGTAACTATTTTTTCACCTTTAAAAAACATATACAAATAAATAACAATAAAACAATCAGATGTGAAAAAAGAAGAAAACCCTGTGATTAATCACTGCACCATATATACTGAGGATTTCTTTTCTTCTTCTCCCAAAGAATGTTGTCAAATATTTAAGTCCTCACAGTCTTTTATTTACAGAATCCTCTCTCAAGTATTTTATTTTGAACAAAGAATTCTTCTTTGAATGAAGATATTAAAATCTGAAACAATCTCAAAAGTCAGCTGACAGAATTGTCTATTTAAAGTAGGCAAAGAAATTGAACAAAAGCTTAATCATGATCTACAGGGCTGTGACCTCACAGTTGTTCATAGTAGATGTCACTGTAAAGAAATCTTTAAAAAACAGTACAGAAAATGGCCACATTTTGGAGCTCTCCAATTACATTTATATAGAAAGAGCCAAAAAAGAAAGATGAAATGCGTGCTAGGGACTGGGATAAACTTTAGAAATAGCTTCATACATGGATATCCAAAACATGAAGGTCTATGCAGTTTGGATGGGTGGGATTAAGAGACAAAATCTGGCACACTGTACTAGATGACTTCAAAGTAGCTCAGTTACAGTAAAGACGTGATATCAAAGATGCAGATGGAGGCTCTGAATAAGTCATTTCCTGAAAGTGAATGGGAAAAGACATTATTTCTACATAAACATATTAAATAATGTTATTAATATACATCTCATATTATTCTACCTCTAAAAGTTGATATATTCAGGCTGGCTTTATCTTATTATTGGGAACCAGGGGACCTGCCTTATATCTGAGGGCACCCTACCGTCATGCATGTATAGGTATCTATGGAAAGAAACAGAAGCTAATTTCTCAATAGTGTGAAAGTGAATTAGTGATAAGTTAGAATACTGACTTACTAGATTCAAGAAAGAGCAAAGATGCAGGGAATAGAGTATTATATTTTAAAGGCAAAAGGGGACACTATTTATCACTTTTGCTGTCAAAAAAGAATTTTCCCACTCTAATCTTCTACTTCAGCAAAAGCCAAATAAACCAAAAGTTGCACCAACACCAGAACATTTGTTGTTAACTAAAAATTTTGTGTACTAACGGAGACACAAAAGTTCAATGGATCAAGAAAATAAAATAGGCATTAAACTGAATTGTGAGTTTTTCCTTTAATCTCACATTTTCCCACTCCCTTTGTACTCTGCTGAGGTCACTCTTCTGCATTTTCCTGAACAAAAAAAGTATTCTAGAGGGAGACTGGGAAGTCAGGTAAAAACTGGTTCTAGAACCCAAACTCCCCCCACCCACCAAAACCTATTAAGTTCTCACTTTGCACAATCCTATAATCAACAGTGCAATGAATGCCCTCAATCAGATCAAAAGCAAAACCACTCATTTTATGTCAAACTGAGTTTCTTCCCTTTGTAACTCATGAATAGAATCCAAGTTCTATTAGCCAGATGTGTGAAGACTTATCAACTAATATTGAGCTTTGGCAGCTATCATCATAATAATTTTTAAAGTCTTGCTACTTTGGGCACCCTTCCCTCACATCTGGAAGAAAATATGAGACCCATTTAAGTCTACTTGCATTAAACAATAAATGCTGCCAAAAATAAAAAAATCCATAAAATTCCATTTAATCTCCTCTAGAAAATCTTAAATAATTATGTAAACAGCAGCCTACCTTTCTTGCCAATTGTAAGGCAACATTCATACAAGTCAAACAGTAGGAGATGTTAGTGAATGTCTGTATGAAGAATAGGTGAAGGTACTATCAATTCAAAACATTAAAATTCATTTGCTGTGCTATATCTGAACATACATAATAATATGATAATGAGAGATATTTTTCAGAAGTATCATCAGCCACATATTAAACACAACATTTAGCATTATGTCACTCAAATCAGTCAAAGTTAGTATTATAAATGATTCAACATAAGGAGATGCAGGATTTAAAAAGAAAAATAAAAAGAATAAAGGAGGAAATGAATGGATGCAATTATGAAATTAATACTTTGGTCTTTTATTCATTGATTTTTACCATTCTCAAAGTGCCTCAGCCTTTAATTTCACTGTGGTCTAACTCTAAGAACTCTCAAGTGGAAACCACATGAAAGGGAAGTTCAAGCTAAAATCTCAGACTAAACAACAATTCCTCTCTTCAGACTGAAAATGCTCTCCCAAACAGCTCACCAGCTGACAGTCAGGAGTTTGGAGTGGAATTATTCCAAAGTGCTGCATGTGAATACATCTGCTCCTTGTCCTCTTGTGTAAACGCTTCCCCTGGTGACAAACTGCATCCAGTAAACCTTCCTAAAAGCAACCAAGAAATGACTTGAAAGTACAGGAGCTCACACCCAGGCAGCCTGCCCTCTCCTCGACATCTTGGTTCCTGGTGCCCACCAGTCCTTACAAACATCCCCTGGAGGGCAAGGGCAGCATCAAACACTCTGGATACTGACACAGAGGGCTCATGTGAGATGTGTACTTAGCAACATACTCCTTAGAAAGGCAGGGGCTCTCTCTGCCAACCAGAAAGTGTCAATCAAACATCCCAAGAGAGCCACATCGCAGGGTGGGGTGGACGAGCTCTTATCTTCATAACACTGATGGTTAAACTCCAACTGAGGGCAATGGTCCGTTCACTAACAATGCTTTCAAGTTGAGAATCAGCTGCAAGCTGGAGTCCCAATTCTTAAAACCCTGAAGTAACACTAGGAAACTCTCTTCATTTCAAAGAAAGGAAATATATTCCTTGGGCCACCCTGAGTCAATCAACAAACCATCCTATATTCACTAAGCATACTCAGCATACATTTTCCCAGTCTAGCTGGGGAGAAAACAAACCACTAAGACAGATGAAACATAAAGGGAATAATTCCAAATGGTAGGTAATGGCTACAATAGGTAATTATTACTACCACAGGGGTTCAAAGAAAAATGTCCTCTTGGATAGATTCATGTGAGAAAGAGTAGTAGAGACTTAGGCTGAACCTGGAAGGATCGGAGGGACTTACATAGGGGGAGGAAGGGAAAATAGCAGAGCTAAGAAGGGGAAATGGGAGCAAGCAGGCCTGTGCAGCAAACCATGCGGGATTTGTTCACCCAGAAGATAGAAGATGAGGGGGTCGGGCTGAATGAGCAACGAGACCACGTGGAGCTACATTCTAGATGGCTGTAAGAGGTGTGGTGATGGACAGATGAGGAGCATGGAGATGGACAGACAGGTAAGGAGTGGATGAAGAAGAAGAGGTCAGATGTGGATAATGCAAGGAAAAGAGATGTGTGTGTTTATAACACCTCAACCTCTCCATTAGAATGTGAGCACTGTTGCTTCATCGTATTCCCAGGATACAGCATAGGGCTTGTCACAAGCGATAAAAATAACCAACGACTACTGAAAAGTTTTTCATTCATTCAAAAAACTAAGACGATGACATCCAGTCCCATGGCTTCATGGCAAACAGATGGGGAAAAAGTGGAAACAGTGGCAAATTTTATTTTCTTAAGCTCCAAAATCACTGCAGATGGCAACTGCAGCCATGAAATTAAAAGATGCTTGCTCCTTGGAAGAAAAGCTATGACAAACTTAGCATATTAAAAACAAGAAACATCACTTTGCTGACAAAGGTCCATATAATCAAAGTTATGATTTTTCCAGTTCAGTTCAGTTCAGTTCAGTTGCTCAGTAGTGTCCGACTCTTTGCGACCCCATGAATCGCAGCACGCCAGGCCTCCCTGTCCCTCACCAACTCCTGGAGTTCACCCAGACTCACGTCCATCGAGTCAGTGATGCCATCCAGCCATCTCATCCTCTGCCGTCCCCTTCTCCTCCTGCCCCCAATCCCTCCCAGCATCAGAGTCTTTTCCAATGAGTCAACTCTTCCCATGAGGTGGCCAAAGTACTGGATTTCAGCTTTAGCATCAGTCCTTCCAAAGAAATCCCAGGGCTGATCTCCTTCAGAATGGACTGGTTGGATCTCCTTGAAGTCCAAGGGACTCTCAAGAGTCTTCTCCAACACCACAGTTCAAAAGCATCAATTCTTCGGTGCTTAGCCTTCTTCACAGTCCAACTCTCACATCCATACGTGACCACAAGAAAAACCATGTGAAATGTGAAAGTTGGACCATAAAGAAGACTGAGTGCTGAAGAATTGATGCTTTTGAATTGTGGTGCTGGAGAAGACTCTTAGTCCCTTGGACTGCAAGCAGATCAAACCAATCAATCCTAAAGAAAATCAACCCTGAATATTTTTTGGAAGGACTGATGCTGAAGCTGAAGCTTTAATACTTAGGCCACCTGATGTGAAGAGCTGATTCATTAGAAAAGACCTTGATGCTGGGAAAGATTGAGGGCAGGAGAAGGGAGTGACGGGATGAGACTGTTGGATGGCATAATCAACTCAATGGACATGAGTTTGAGCAAACTCCAGGAGATGGTGAAGGACAGGGAAGCCTGGCGTGCTGCAGTGCATGGGGTCTCGAAGGGTCAGACACGACTGAGCAACTGAGCAACAACTGAAAGGCTGCTCTGAGCCATACTCCATAGCACATGACTTACATATATGAGATATTAATTTTGAGTTTATACTATTTTCTTCATTTGATGAACTAGGAGACCAAGGATCAGCAATGCAAATTGCTGAGCCGGAGCTAGGTCATATTGTTAGGGAACCACTGACCAAAACTGCTTGCCTTGGCCAGGAACAATGATAACTACTTGCCTGAGTAGTCTCACAACTGGAGGTCCTGATAACAAATAAGGTGCTGCCACTGAAAACTAACTGGGAGGATCTGGGAGGGGCCAAAAGGAAGGAGGAGACACCAGACCATAATATTGTTCTGCCAACCTCCCAGAATCCTTCGCACTGGAATCCATCTTGGCTGAGGGATGCATGTGCCACTAGGAAGGACCTTAAACCAGACCAGATACGGGCCAAGCAAGATGACTGGCCAAAGACAACCTGGAAACTAACCCAATAACATAAGAACTGAGACTGCGAGCCACGTGGCAGAGCAGTTCTGGGTTCCCTTCCCTGCTGCTCCCCTGCCTTGGCGGCCCTTCCCAGTAGTCTTTTGCTTTATCAGCACGTGTGTCTCCTTGGATAGTTCATTTCCAGGTGGTAGACAAGAGGCCACTCTCAAGCCTTGGAAGGGATCCCCCTTCCTCCAACAACATGCGCCTGGATTCATACCCTTGTCTCTTTGACTCCATTGTGCATCTGAGAATAGAAGGTCTGACAGGAAGGACCTGTTCTGTGTCCACTGCTGCATCTCCAGCAGCTAGAACAATGCCTGGAGTGCAGAGTAGACACACTGCTCCCATTTCTGAATGAATGAATCTTAACCAGCATTCATCTTGTGTTGCTACATAATAAGTGTTCCCATTTGAGTGAGTCACTAAATGAAGCAAGCAAGCACCAAGTGATTTACATAAGATACTAACAATAAAACATTTGGGAAATTTTAAAACACTGCCTCAGAAATAACTCCTGTAAGTATAATAACAACAGTCATACAAAGGCATAATTGTTTCTTCATTAAAGGGAAAATATTCAGGAAGTTATTTGTATATAAAATGAAATAATAATGAACATTAACAGAAGCCCCAAGGCACAGAATCTAAAATAATTTGGAGCTTTAAAATAAAACATAAATATCAGATAGTTGGTAAACTTAAAAGTACAACTAAAGGCAACCTGGCAATATCATTCTCAGGGCATACTGACACACGAAGCAGAGTAACAAACCATTTATGGTTCATGTTTTCAGGGAAACAGGCATTTCTGTACTAAGACAAAGGAGTCTTAGTATAGAGTCCCACGCTGCTAAGTCACTTCAGTCGTGTCTGACTCTGTGCAACCCCATAGACGGCAGCCCACCAGGCTCTGCCGTCCCTGGGATTCTCTAGGCAAGGACACTGGAGTGGGTTGCCATTTCCCTATCCAATGAATGAAAGTGAAAAGTGAAAGTGAAGTTGCTCAGTCATGTCTGACCCTCAGAGACCCCATGGACTGCAGCCCACCAGGCTCCTCTGTCCATGGGATTTTCCAGGCAAGAGTACTGGAGTGGGGTGCCATTGCCCATTACAAAGTTCAGGCATGGGACTTCCCTGGTGGTCCAGGGAAGGGTCCAGGCTCTTCCTCTACAGGGGGCGCGAGTTCAATCCCTGAGTGGGGAACCAACATGCCACATGGTGCAGCTAAATAAATAAGTAAACAGAAAAGAGAAAGTTTCGGCAAAATTAGAAAATAAGCATAAATTTAATATTTTCTGGAGAAAAATTTTAATCAGATTCTAGAAAGGAATTGGGACCAAAGATGTGCTGCAAAGTTTTACAACATAAAAACAGAAAAAATTTCCTAATTGTAACATATCTTTACAGCCAAAGACTTTTTACCCTAGTGAAAACCACTGAATTCCAGAACCGTAAAATAATAAATTTGTGCTGTTTTAAGCCACTAAGTTTTTGGTAAACTGTTACAGCTGCAACAGGAAACTGATACAAGTAATAATACCCCAAATGGGTCCCTTTAGTGAAGTTGTTATTATGGGAATGGGTATTTTTGTCATAACACTGATGGGCTCCCAGGCACTTCCTCCAGTACACAGTAGCATCAGTGCCGAAGGAAAATCTGCTCCCCGACCTCACTGGGAAGGGTTTGTAAAAGCTGGGCTCTGCATCTAAGCAGTTACTAGTCACCGGCATAAGCTTCCACCATCCCTGAAATCCCTCATCCCACTGCCCCAGCCCTCCATTCCCTCTGTAATTCTCCAGGGGACCTCAACAAAGGCCTGCCTTCATCCCACATTGCACACTGCTGTCAGGTTCCTCTTTATTTTCACTCCCATGAAAGCCTCTTCTTGCTCAGAACTTGCAACGACCACTGTCGCCCCCTGGCTAGACTCGGATGCCGGCTTTCATGACCCTCCTCGTGAGCCTCAATGCTGCTCCAGCCTCACCTCCCTTCCCACAGCCTCAGCTCCAGCCAGAAGGGTAGATTCAGGCTCTTGGGGCTTTCCTTGGCCACAGTACTTTTTCTACCCATTCTCTCTTTTTTATCTGACAAAATTTAATCCATTTTTGCTGGCTTACCTGAAACCCCACTTTCTCCATCAAACCACTGTATTCTTCAAAACATTGTTCTCTCACCCCCATCTGAAGTTCCATGACCTTTCGTAAAGTGCCTAGCACAATGCCTGGCATTAATACATTCCTCTCACTTGCGGCATTTATTTTCTTCTCATCTCATCCCTGCTCCTAAATCCAACATTGCATCAGCATTGTCTCACTTATATCTGGTATGATACCCAGTTGACAGATGCCAACACAACCAATGTAAGTTTGGATACCAGACGCTATTCTGTATGTAGACTTAGAGGATCTATGGGGAGGACCACTCTATTCCTTTAGAACCTTCCATGGTTCCCTTACCTAAAATCTGAGGTTTAGGAATGCCTAGATTGTGATGCATTGGCTTAGTTGCTCCTCGGCATGTGGAATCTTCCTAGATCAGGGATCAAACCCACATCCCCTGCACCACCAAAGAAGTCTGCCAATGGAAGTCTTAGTGAATAAATAATTTTGGTTTTAGGATAAGGTTAAGACGAATAAGCATTAGTCACAGGGTATTTCAAGGATAAGCCCCGTGTATACTAGGTAACACTGCTAACCCAAGTTCTTTAGAAGAGAGATATTATTTAAATACCACTCATCTCAACTTGGGCTTCAGATTCTCATGCTGTCAGCCATTTTTTCACATCTGCTCGTGAAGACATTATTTTTCCTCTAGAACATGAAATTTCATGCCACGGATCGTGAAGTGATGTGGGTCCTGCTGTCTTCCAGAAATTATGGAAAACAGCACCAACAATATTTTATGATGACTTGTGAATAATTTAAAACTCATCTTTATCTTTTTAAAAGTATAGTTATTTTGATCAAGCAATGAAATTACCTCGACTCTATTCTAAGGATACTCCAAAGTACAGCGGGAAAAAATACACAGAGATCTTCATCATTTGCAGAGATAAACCTGACACCTGAGCCATTACAAATGGCTCTAAGACACTTAAACAACAAAAATATATTAAGAATGTCCCTAGGTATAAGAGAGTAATGAAATAAACCTTGGGACAGCCCCTAGATGCAATACTCTATACCTGTGTATGTAAACACTTAAAAAGAAAGGGCACTGGCATTGGATGTTGGTGCCCTGGAAGCAGCATCATGCAAATCCCACCTGTCCATCTAAAGGTGGAGAGCACAGGCAAGTGATTCCGATTCATTCTTTGTAATACACCTTCTTGGCTACGGACTTTGCGCAAAGTTACTCAGATTCTTTAAGTCTCAATTTCTTTGACTACAAAATGAGAATAAAAATAGAGCCTACCACAGATGAGCATCATGAAGACTTAATAAGTTAATGAATAGGAGATGCTTAGTCCAATGTTGGCCATCAACCAGTAGTACACTTTCAAATCTAATGCTTTAAAAAAGTGGGAGATAAAATCGTATATGCAATATGATCCCCCAACTATATTAAAAAACATAAAATTTTACATTGAACAATGCTTTAACTAATTATATTAACATATTTCCCCGTTTTTACTTTTTTATTTTCTAAGATTCTATACTTTTAGATATCCTTATATTGTTGTTCAATCACTCAGTCATGTCCGACTCTTTGCAACTCTTGCTCAAACTCATGTCCATTGAGTCAGTGATGCCAACTCAATGGATATAATGGGGATAAAAAGCCATCAGTTTTACTTTAAAAGTTCATTTCCAAAAGGTTTGCATTAAAATATGCACATGCATACATACACAAGTATATATACATACATACATACATATGTATATATATATTTGATAGTTGATTCAAATATTTTTATTTAGTCATTTCTCCCTGATAACTTTATTCATAGGATAGCCTATTTAAACTACTTACTCAGCTTAAGTAAGCAATGTCTAAAAGATCAAATTAAGCCATAGCTTTCTGACAAAAGGATAGGCTTTACTCTTCTATTTCTTTTAACTATGACCATGACCTTTTCCAGCTACCCAGGTAAAAGAAATTTCACAGGAAGAAAGCTGTCTGGTAATTTGAACAAATGCACAAGGTCAGAAATTTAGCTGATTTGTTGGACTCCCTGAAGCTGACCTTGCACAGCTGAAAGCTCTCCCAGCTGAGTTCCAGTCATCTGCCTAGTTCTGGAGTCTTCTCCCGGGGACTGTACTCATTTAACAAATGTGAGGCAGCCAAAGTCTTTCATCCAGCAAGATCTTCTTTTAACTCATGGCCTGTATGAGTCAGCTTTTAATTCTAGGACCAGATATAAAATGTATACACCCTTCAACCCAGAAATTCCATTTTTAGGGACTTATTCTACTAAAAACAAAAACAACTTTACATGAAATGTGCACTGAAGAATGCTTCTTGAAGCGTATTTTTTAATGGTTATACCAATAAAAAATTGAATAACAAATTAAATGTCTGCCAAATGCAGTCATTTGGCAGAAAAATGAGATACATCCGTATGTACTGACTGTACTGACCTGGAAAGACGTCTTTACTAAATAAGTAAGTGAGGCAGAAGAAGTACCAGAACAAAGTGCAAAGCATGAACTCTTGCAAAAATTATACTCAGATGCACAAAACATGGAAATTCACATCAGAGATTAATTCTAAGGCATGCATGCATGCATGGTATTAGAGCTAGGGGAAAGATCAGTGATTATCACAAACACTTCTCTATCATTTTAATTTGCTGCAATGACCGTATAATGACAGAGGCTGTGAGGATATAGTAGGAGAGCTTAGGACCCAGAGCCACAGTGCCTGGGCTCAAATCCCAGCTCTACTTCTTTCTAGTCAACACTGCTATTCCTCTGCTTCCTCTTCTTTCAAATCAAGATAATGATAGGACCTACCTCTGGGTTGTTAACAGATTAAATACCTTAATACATTTAAAATAAAACCCTCAGTTGCATGTATTAGGATGTCTACTACCCAGAGAGAGAGAAAGAGAGAGGAAGAAAGATAGAAAGGTGGAGGGAGAGAGAATAACAACTATTGCTGAGGATGTGGAGCAATTAGAACCTATGTTCACTGTTGGTGGAAATGTAAAATACTGCAGCCTCTATAGAAAACAGTATGGGTGGTTCCACTAAGAACTAAAAAGAAAACTACCATGGGATTCAGCAATTCCACTTCTGGCTATAGACCCAAAAGAACTGGAGGCAGGGTCTCAAACAACCATCTGTACACCATGCACACATGGAAATGTAAAATACTGCAGCTTCTATAGAAAACAGTATGGGTGAATACATTTGAATCAGTTCTAATGAGGTGGGTGAAACTGGAGCCTATTATACAGAGTGAAGTAAGCCAGAAGGAAAAACACCAATACAGTATACTAACGTATATATATGGAATTTAGAAAGATGGTAACAATAACCCTGTATACGAGACAGCAAAAGAGACACTGATGTATAGAACAGTCTTTTGGACTCTGTGGGAGAGGGAGAGGGTGGGAAGATTTGGGAGAATGGCATTGAAACATGTATAATATCATATATGAAACGAGTTGCCAGTCCAGGTTCGATGCACAATACTGGATGCTTGGGGCTGGTGCACTGGGACGACCCAGAGGGATGATATGGGGAGGGAGGAGGGGGGAGGGTTCAGGATGGGGAACACGTGTATACCTGTGGCAGATTCATTTTGATATATGGCAAAACCAATACAATATTGTAAAGTTAAAAAATAAAATAAATTAATAATAATTTAAAAAAAAGAAAATAGTATGGGTGGTTCCTCTAAGAACTAAAAAGAAAACTACCATGGGATTCAGCAATCCCACTTCTGGCTATAGACCCAAAAGAACTGGAGGCAGGGTCTCAAACAGCCATCTGTACACCATGCACACAGCAGCATTCACAACAGCCAAGAAGCAGAAGCAACCTAAGTGTCCGTCAAAGGATGAACGGATAAACACAATGTGGTCCATACAGCAAATGGAAGTCGTTTTTTTTCAGTCTTAAAACGGAAGGAAACTCTGACGCATGCTATCTCATAGATGAATCTTGAGGACGTTATGCTAAGTGAATATACCAGTCACCAAAGGACAAATACTTTGCGATTCTACTTATATGAGGTACTTAGTGAAGACAGGAAGTAAAGTGGTGGTTTCCAGTGGATCCAAGGAGGAGGGAGTGGGGAGATAGTGTTTAAAGGGTATGGTTTCACTTTTGAAGATAAAAAGAAGTCTGGGAATGGATTGTGGTGATGGCTGTACAATATATGTACTTGATGCCACTGAACTGCACACTTTTAAATGGTTTAGCCGGAACATTTTATTTTACCACAATTTACCAATTATTTACCAAATCTCACCATAATTTTTAAAACTTTAATAAAATAAAAAATAAAACCCTTAAAACATTATCTTGCCCAAAATAAGTACTTAATAAATTTTAGTAGTAATAATAATGTGACACTCATTATACCCCGGAGAAGGCAATGGCACTCCACTCCAGTACTCTTGCCTGGAAAATCCCATGGACAGAGGAGCCTGGTAGGCTGTAGTCCATGGGGTCGCTAAGAGTCGGACACGGCTGAGCAACTTCACTTTCACTTTTCACTTTCATACATTGGAGAAGGAAATGGCAACCCACTCCACTATTCTTGCCTGGAGAATCCCAGGGACGGGGGAGCCTGATGGGCTGCATCTATGGGGTTGCACAGAATCGGACACGACTGAAGTGACTTAGCAGCATTATATCCCACTTTTGCATTTTAAAAATGAGATTTTCCCAAACTAAGCTAAGATGAAGATCCTCACCTACCCACAACTCAAGTTCTTTCAGCAATTTTATATTAATCACACTAACTCTGCATGAATATCAAAAGTCTTCTTCTGAAGCTTCTTTTTTTAAACATATCCCCTCTAGCAAGGCAAAGAAGGTTTTTCACAGCCAGGAGCTAACGCTTAGCTAGTACCTCTGGCCATCAAGGAACAGAGGAGAAAAGCATTTGCCTTCACTTGGCACTGAGACAGAGGCCAAGAAACGGCGATTCTGCACTCACAAGCCTCTGGCAAGAAGCACTGTTCTGCTCTTGTTTTCAGCTTCACCTCTATCTCCTAAATTGCTGTAGCCCAGCCACCACCAAAGCAACAGTGTCAAACTATTCCCAGGTGGAATTAGTGGTAAAGAACCCTTCAGGGCAACACACTCCAGTATTCTTGCCTGGAGAATCCCATGGACAGAGGAGCCTGGCAGGCTGTGGTACATAGGGTCACAAGGAGTTAGATATGACTGAAGCGACTTAGCATGCAGCACACACACATTTTGCTACCATATTCAGCAGCTATTGTACAGGAATAAAATTTGCCACAACAAAATGTCTCTTTGGCCTGAGAATTATTGTGAGCTAAAAACAATCAAGGCCCTTAAGACTCAGGAAGAAACTCTGACCTTCCCCCTGAGTGCCTAAAATAATTCAGAGAGCCTGTTCACAGAATAGAGCTATCACAAACATATCTGCAAAGAACATGGGCTCGGAGTGGTGAGAAAACTCTAGGCAGAGCTGACATTTGAGTCCAGGCCGTGCCTAGTTGTCTCTACAATGTCCAGCAACATTTGTTTACTGAACACTTGTTTTTCCATTTCCATGTCAGTTGCCTTCTTCCCCTTTGAAATCCCAAACCACTACCTTCAACATCCTCTTTTGACTTTAGTTGAAGATGGTATGTAAGATGAGGGCTTCTGCTATTTTGGTGAGTTACTCAGTTTTCCTGGGTCTCTCTCATATACAATACTATTAAACTTGGTTCGATTTTCTCCTGTTAATCTTTCTCTTGCCAATTTAATTCTCAGAGCAGCTAGAAGAACCTAGAAGGAGAGAGAAAAATTTCTTCCTCTTCAACACCACCATACAATATGATCTCCTTGGTCCTTTTTAGCACAATGTCATGAGATGCACAGAGAGGGATATCTTAAAATGTAACATGCATCCCCATATGGAGAAAACAGAATGAGCTGTATGAAGAAATCAGAATTTAAATACATACTGATTCAAATTTAACTAACATTTATTAAGCACCCCTAGTATACAAGAATGTACCAAGAAATTTGACACATTGCATTATTTAAAGCTCATAACTGCCTTCCAAAATACGTAATATAATCACCATTTTCTAAGTCAGGAAATGTCTTCTGAATTCCTAGCATTATTTTCTACTTCTTGGAAAGTTGAATTCGCTGAGTCACACTTGAAAAGATTGTTGAGCCACTTCTGTTTCTCTCTTTGGTTCGCTGGCACAGACTCAGCTGTGCTGACTTTGGTGGAAGAAGCAGGGTAAATGACACTGGTGCTTTGCTTCCTAACTGCCCAACATTTGCACATAAAAAAGGTCAAACTAAAATAATGCCTGGAAGGGAAAGAAGTTACAGAGGGAGACAAACAGTCCCACGTTTGCCAAGGGCCAGCCTTAGCTTCCTCTCAGGTTAGTGGGAACTTCATGCGCCTCTGGTCCTTCCCTCCGGCAGACCTAGCAGCCACATTCTTCTAATTTATTTCAAACACTTTTCCTTTTACTTAAAGCCCGAGACCAGATTATAATCACAACAATGACCACAACAGCAGAGAGAGAATTCAGAGCCAGACACTGTGAACAGCCCTTTAGGAATGATCCCCCTTACACTTAAATTACAGATGAGGAATGGGAGTCCTATTGAGGCAAAAGTGGCTAGTATAGTCCTTGAATCCAGGTTTGACTTCACAGCCTGGGTATTTAACCAAGGGAAAGCCAGTGATAGGCAATGAATGCAGAACCCAAGTTCCTTGGGAGCTGCCTCTGTGCTCCATCCATCACAGTCTCTCCGGCACTTATTGTCAGCACGCACTAGGTGCTCCATGAATATTTACTGAATCAAAGAAACACCACTGTAAGATGGAGAGTGACCAAGAATCTGATCTCAACCTCCCCACCCGGACTCAGGCAGGTGCTGTCTGCTCAGCATCCTGTGAGCAAGCATCCCCAGTTATTAACGGCCGGTCCCCTGAGAAGCAGCAAGTCGTGTATTTCCTGAAACTGGTCAAAGAACATACACCACTCCCACGCTTACTGATTTCAACGACAAGAAACAACCACCTCTTGCAGCACAAAAAAAGATGGATTTGACCTTTGGTTTTGTTAAACTCTCAAGACAGGAGTTAAAATCCTGGTCACTGTTTCTGCCAGTCTCTCCCATTTAGAGTGTTCCTGTCTCTACCATCTAGAGTGTTCCAAAGACTGACAATGAATTTAGCCATTAATCTAGAGATATTTACTTACATATATTCTACTTTCTCCAACCATTTCAAAGGAAAATAAACTAAGCGCTGTCCTTAACCACTTTATTTTATGCCATAAAACAGAAAGCAAATAAAACATGACTTCTTGCAGCTGTTTTTGTTCGTTAATGTCTAGGGTAGAATAAAGGAGAGATCTAGCCCCAAATTCTCCATAGCAAATTGCCAGTTGGCACTTTCCAGTTTCAGTGAAAAAAAAAAAAAGCCTTGAAGTATGTGAATAGATTTTAATTCAAACATTAATATCTAATCCTAAGTGACTGGTATCACACCGTTGTCTATTTTCAAAGAGTCACTCACTGGAATAAGCTGAAAAGTCCCTAGGAGCCTATGTTAGCAGAGAGGTCCTCAGTGAAATGGGAAAGTTGTGTAAAAAGAAATGAGAAAATGTGGCCAAATGCAGTCTTGGTGAAATGCCCAGAAGCTGGGCACATGTGCTCCTACAATTTAGTCATAGATAGATGAATATGGTATCACTATGTCTGTCTGTCTATCTGTCTCACACATGCCACACATGCAGACTCCACTGAAAGTTTTTCTGTGTACATATTATCAAAAAAAAACAAAAAACAATTGTAAAGGATCTGGTATTTTTTATAGACAGATATCACACAAATACCAAAAACACAGGAGTTGAGAGACCTAAAAACAGTTTTCTTTTCAGGTACATTCGCTGCAGTTCAACTCATAAAATTTACTTACAATTAGTTAGTCTCCGTGGTTGTGTGGAGAAAGAAGCATGGGTGTGTTAGGATCAGTCACACACAGCTTGACTCTCATTATATATCTCACTTTATACACACATACACACACAGGCAATTTAATTAACTTTTCTGAATTGAAGTCACATTGCCTATTCAATAGGAGTGTCATGAGGATTAAATAAGATGACACAAGTAGAAAACATGGCTCATAACAGATATTCAATAAATGTTACATGCTACCATGATGGAGAGGCCAGGTCATGATGGCAAAAGGCTGTTAAAAATAATTACCAAAGAGAATCTTTACAGTGCTTAGGAAAAGCCTCAGCACAGCCTCATTCAGTCACTTTTGCTGAATGAGAGAATGCATTCCATACTCATGCATGACAAATACAGTAACGCTACATCAGAGTGAGAGAGCAATTAAAATTACACAAATAAATCCATCCTGTAACCTTTAAACTACCTATACATTCTTGACAATCCAGTTCTCTGAAGGTCCTGCTTTGTGCTCATTATCCTCTTCCCAAAGTTCAAACAACCTTGACAATGTTAAAGGTAGGTATTTCTAAACTACTCTCTGAAGACCTAATGACTGGTTTAGTCTTAGGCCCAACGAGGCCACCCAAGAGTTCAGTTCACTGTATCTGCTTAAACTACAGCCCTTTCTTCAAAGCCAAAAGAGAAAGTAAACAAGCAAGAAGCAAGAAATGCCGAACAGATTCTATGACTGACTGAAAACTTGCAGCAGTTGGCTCTGCCCTTATCCACAAGGACTGGGGCTTTTCCTTGACTCAAGAAGTAACGCATTTTCTGCTTTCACACCTTTCTTAGGTGATTCATTTCCCAATCACTTTCCCAGTGGAGTGTCTATCCTTGTGAAAAGGAAATGTTAATCAGTCCTCATACACCACTTGTCCATACCTGTCTCTACTTGCCTCCCTTCTCCATCAGGTCTTACATCACACTGACACTAATGTATGTTTCTAAGGTTCAAAATTTTACTCAAGATTCCCATCCTCACAGAGAGACTTTGCTTAGCACTCCCAACTTGATCAATCTGTGCTGAATACAATCAACATTCTCCACATCATCTCAACTTGATTATAGTCACATCTGTCTGTGCATCACTTTGAAAGAGCGAGCATTGCTCCTCCATTGTTTTCTGTCACATATTAACCAGAAATCTCTTCACCAGGTATTGCCTAATACACACCAGGGAACAATGGAGGGAAATCTGTATTTTCCATGTTTTTTAAAGGTCATGTCCCTTAAGACTTTTCTAAAACCATAATTGCACACTGTGGGTACTTAGCAAAGATGGCTATTTCACTGCTCATTAGGAAAGTTGTTGTATGCTGTTTTAGGAAACTGCTGTAGTCAAATTTGGAGTCATATTGGATACAAGGCCAAGCTGATCTTGTTTAACTTCATATCAACATTAAAATGATGTAGCACATAAAATAACAGTGTTTCCAAGTTAGACTTTTCAAAATCTTTTATCACATTTAAAACCTTTGCATGCATAGCACATTTTTTTTAATTACATACTTACTAGATGCAATCTCAAAAACAGAATGATCTCTGTTCATTCCCAAGGCAAACCTTTCAATATCACAGTAATCCAAGTCTATGCCCTGACCAGTAATGCTGAAGAAGCTGAAATTGAATGGTTCTATGAAGACCTACAAGACGTTCTAGAACTAACAACCAAAAAAAAAAAAAAAATGTCATTTTCATTATAGGGGACTGGAATTCAAAAGTAGGAAGTCAAGAGATTGTAACAGGCAAATTTGGCCTTGGAGTACGGAATGAAGCAGGGCAAAAGCTAACAAAGTTTTGCCAAGAGAACGCACTGGTCATAGCAAACACCCTCTTCCAACAACACAAGAGAAGACTCTATACATGGACATCACCAGATGGTCAACACTGAAATCAAATTGATTATATTTTTTTGCAGCCAAAGATGGAGAAACTCTATAGTTAGCAAAAACAAGACCAGGAGCTGACTGTGGCTCAGATCATGAACTCCTTATTGACAAATTCAGACTTAAATTGAAGAAAGTAGGGAAAACCACTAGACCATTCAGGGATGACCTAAATCAAATCCCTTACAATTATACACTGGAAGTGACAAACACATTCAAGGGATTAGACCTGACAGACAGAGTGCCTGAAGAACTATGGATGGAGGTTCGTGACACTGTACAGGAGGCAGTGATCAAGACCATGCTCAAGAAAAAGAAATGCAAAAAAGCAAAATGGTTGTCTGAGGAAGCCTTACAAATAGCTGAGAAAAGAAGAGAAGCTAAAGAAAAAAGGAGAAAAGGAAAGATATACTCATTTTAATGCAGAGTTCCAAAGAATAGCAAGGAGAGATTTTAAAAACCCTTCCTCAGTGATCAGTGTAAAGAAATAGAGGAAAACAACAGAATGGGAAAGACTAGAGATCTCTTCAAGAAAATTAGAGATACCAAGGGAACACTTCATGCAAATATGGGCACAATAAAAGACAGAAATGGTATGGACCTAACAGAAGCAGAAGATATTAAGAAGAAGTGGCAAGAATACACAGAAGAACTATAAAAAAAAGATCTTCATGACCCAGATAACCACAATAGTGTGATCACTCACCTAGAGCCAGACATCCTGGAATGTGAAGTCAAGTGGGCCTTAGGAAGCATCACTACAAACAAAGCTAGTGGAGGTGATGGAATTCCAGTGGAGCTATTTCAATTCCTGAACGATGATGCTGTGAGAGTGCTGCACTCAATATGCCAACAAATTTAGAAAACTCAGCAGTGGTGACAGGACTGGAAAAGGTCTGTTTTCATTCCAATCCCAAAGAAAGGTAATGCCAAAGAATGCTCCAACTACTGAATAATTGCACTCATCTCACTCGCTAGCAAAGCAATGCTCAAAATTCTCCAAGCTAGGCTTCAATAGTATGTGAACCGTGAACTTCCAGGTGTTCAAGCTTGATTTAGAAAAGGCAGAGCAACCAGAAATCAAATTGCTAACATCCACTGGATCATCAAAAAAGCAAGAGAGTTCCAGAAACACATCTATTTCTGCTTTCTTGACTATGCCAAAGCCTTTGACTGTGTGGATCACAACAAACTGGAAAATTCTTCAAGAGATGGGAATACTAGACCACCTGACCTGCCTCCTGAGAAATCTGTATGCAGGTCAGGAAGCAACATTTAGAACTGGACATGGAACAACAGACTGGTTCCAAATTGGGAAAGGAGTATGTCAAGGCTGTATACTGTCACCCTGCTTATTTAACTTATACGCAGAGTACATTATGTGAAATGTCAGGCTGTATGAACCACAAGCTGGAATCAAGATTGCTGGGAGAAATATCAATAACCTCAGATATGCAGATGACACCACCCTTATGGCAGAAAGTGAAGTACTAAAGAGCCTGTTGATGAAAGTGAAAGAGGAGAGTGAGAAAGTTGGCTTAAAACTCAACATTCAGAAAACTAAGATCAATGCATCTGGTCCCATCACTTCATGGCAAATAGATGGGGAAACAATGGAAACAGTGACAGACTTTATTTTGGGGGGTTCCAAAATCACTGCAGATGGTGACTGCAGCCATGAAATTAAAAGACGCTTGCTCCTTGGAAGAAAAACTATGACCAACCCGGACAGCATATTAAAAAGCAGAGACATTAGTTTGTCAGCAAAGGTCCATCTAGTCAAAGCTATGATTTTTCCTGTAGTTGTGTATGGATGCGAGAGTTGGACCACAAAGCTGAGTGCCGAAGAATTGATGCTTTTGAACTGTGGTGTTGGAGAAGACTCTTGAGAGTCCCTTGGACTGCAAGGAGATCCAATCAGTCCATCCTGATGGAAATCAGTGCTGAATATTCATTGGAAGGACTGATGTTGAGGTTGAAACTCCAATATTTCGGCCGCCTGATGTGAAGAACTGACTCATCTGAAAAGACCCTGATGCTGGGACAGATTGAAGGCAGGAGGAGAAGGGGATGACAGAGGATGAGATGGTTGGATGGCATCACCAACTTGATGGACATGAGTTTGAGTAAGCTCCGGGAGTTGGTGATGAACAGGAAAGCCTGGAGTGCTGCAGTCCATGGGGTCGCACAGACTGAGTGACTGAACTGACTGACTTGATTTAAGATCTTTTTAATACTTCCTTTTCCAGAAATAGCAAGCGAGGCTGTTCAGGCTAATTCCTTGTCACTCTGGTCTATTAAAAACAACTAAACTCAATCTAAAATAATTTTAAAAGCATCAGAGTGACAGGAGTGTAAGAAACTATTAGGACAAAAATATAAGGGATGTTGGGAACCAAAGACCTAAGTAGAGCACCCACATTCTTCTCACCTCAAGGGCATCTGCCATAGCCAGTAACTCTGGGCTTCTGCTTTGACAGCCTCCTGGAGAAAAGGGAAAAGAATCAAGACCCAAAGATGGGGATATTATAGATACTGTCCGTGCTACGTGGATAGGATGAGTGTGAACCATACACAAACACTACTTCTACCCCTAACTATGGGCAACTATAAGGATGGCTCTTGGTATTAAAAAGGAGAAAAGAGAAAAAGAAAAACTATTCCATGTGGTCAAAGATCCACAACCGTGACTGTAACCTAAGGTCACTATGCCTTTGGGGTCCTGATAATCTTAAACCATGGACTTGTTTTTAGTAATATAGTGGTAGTATCCAAAAATATTTTACAGAGACAAATGTATAAATTCTCTGGAGAATGGTATCTTCTTCCTAGGCCTTAAGCATTATTCCAGTACGTTTTAAGAATAAAGAATAGCACAAAATTTAAATGGATAGGGAAAAACAGTTATCACAAATCAGAGTCGGTAAGAAACCCACAAATATTGAAACTATCAAATACAGATTTTAGAATAGCTATGCTTACACTAGGTAAAGAAATTAAAAAAAAAAAACAAACAGGCAAAATGTATCTGCAAAGAATAGGAAACATTTTATAAAAAATGACAAAGCAGGTTTTTATTTTCTGTACACTAGAAACTAACACAACATTGTAAATCAATTATATTTCAATCAAAATATATATGTATTCAATAAAAGTGATCAAGTAGGTGTTTTAAAACACCAAATAGAATTTCTACAATTAAAAAAATACAACCAAATTAAAACATGGTTGGAGAAGGAAATCATAAATTAGAGTTAATAAGAGCAGTGGTGATTTGGAAGATAGGTCAGATGACATTTAACATACAGCTATAAAAATAAAAAATGAAAAATACAAAAAATAATTTAGATACATGGAAGATAGAATGTAATGTCTAATATATCTCATTATAGTTACAGAAGAAGAAAATAGAATAGGGAAGAGGTAATATTTGTAGAGGTGATGGTTGAGAATTTTCCAGAACTGATGACAGATAGCAACCCATAGATTAAGAAGCACCGACAATCTTAAGAGTAAGTTTTTAAACTATAATTTTACATAGCATACTGAAAATACAGAAAGACTAAGAGAAAAATCGTAAAGCATACAGAGGGGAAGGGGGGCATTATCTTCAAAGGAAAAACACACCTATATCAACTTCTCTACAACAAAGTGAGCAAGAAGAGAGTGGAATGATATCATCAATGTGCTGAAAGAAAACAACTGTCTATCATATTCTCAACTCAGAAAACACAATTTCAAGAACAAAAGGAACACATATTTGTTTTTAGACAACAAAAACAAAGAGATTTCATCTATAGCAAACCTTAAGGATCTGCAGACGAGAAATGAACGATTGCAGACAGAAGGTCTAAGAACAAAGAGAGTGAAAAATAGAGAAAATGGTAAATATGTATGCATATCTAAAAGAACATTAACTCTATGTGGCCATAGGTCAACAATGTCTTAAGATTAAAATACACAGAATGAAAGGCATGAGTCAGGAGGGGGTATATGTAGATAAAAATATTCTAAATACATCAGATCTTCTGGGAGAAGGGTTTAAAAACTGGATTAATTTTGATTTTGATAACTTAAGTATAACCATTGCAATTTTTAGAGTAACTACCAAATAGCTTAAAAACTGAATTTATAATTTCAAAACCACAAAGGAAAATGGAATCATAAAAATAATAAATGCAAAAGTCAAGAAAGATGAGATAAAGAAACATAAAACAAACAAAGCAATAGAAAACACAAACCAGGATGAAGATTTAAAAGTATTTAAAAGTGATGATATTAAGTGGCTATGGGCTAAGCTCCAGTGGAAAGAAAGAGGACAAATATTTTCAGTCTGAATTAAAACAAAATCCTACTATTTATTATCTAAGGGAAACATCTAAACATAAGAATACAAAAGAGTTAAACAAAAATCTGGAAAAAGTATTATGCAAATAACCATTAAAATTGGTGTGGCTACATTAATATGAAACAAAATTGACTTCAAGGTAAAAAGCATTATTAGATATGAGAATCACTTCATACTAACAAAACATTCAATGTACCAGAAAGTCATTATAATTTTAAATGCATATATACCTAACAGCTAGCCTAAAATATTTATAATGCAATACTGACAGAATTACAAGGATGAACAGAAAAATTCATAATCATAGTTGGAGATTTTAAACATTTTCCTCAGTAACTGACAGAATAAGCAGACTCCCTCCCCAAGAGAAGTAAAATACAGGTGACTTGAGGATTGTGATTAAAATCATCAACAAATGGAAGTTTTACAACAGTATAATCCACGATTATAGAACTCACATTCTTGTAGTCTACAAAGAACCTTTATAAACAGTGACCATACACCAGACTTTAAAATAATCTCAACAAATTTCTAAGGAGAAAAATCATACACAGAATGATCTTCTATCAGAAGCTAGAAATAATTTAAAAATTTGAAATAAAAAAAAATTTCTAAATAATTACTGAATCGAAGAACAAAATGTACTAGAAAACAGAAAATTTTATATCAAGTAGTAATAAAATGCAAATGTTAAAAACTATGGGATGTATAGCTTTTATCCCACACAGAAACAGACACTGAAATATTATATAATGTTGGAATATTATGTTATGGATATTATCATGTTATGAACATTAATTTGGAACATTAATTTATGGTTACCCTATCTAAGCCCAAATTCTCCACCTAGTCATACAGCAGAGAAACTCACAACAGTGTGCCCAGAAATATATGTACCAGAATATTCATAGCGTTATTTTTTGCAGAAGCCCCAAGTTGGAAACAACCTAAATACCCAACAGTAGAAGAGATCAATGTACTGTGATATGTTTATACAATGAAATACCATCCAGCAGTGAAAAATGAATAAACTGCTGCCAATTACACATATACAATCAGCATGGATATACCTTAGAAGCACACTGTGGAACAGAAGAGGCCACACATAAAAGAAAACATACAGTATGATCCTATTCATATTAAGTTTAAAAACAGGCAAAACTAAACTGTGTTGTTTTGGAATACGTGTATAAACAATAAGACTGAAAGTAAAAGTAAGACAATAATTCCCACAAAAGTGATACACTCATTAATTTCTTGGGAAGAAAGGCAGTGTTGTGCTAGGTAAGGAGTTCTTGAAAGGCAGCCGGGGGGTGCTGAGAACTGCACCCAGACAATCAAAGCTATGGGGCAGCGCGTTTTAGGAAGAAGGAACAGCAAGTGCAAAGGCCTAAAGGTAGGAATGAGTCGGCAAAGTGATGTCCCTGGAGCCTAGTGGGAGGAGATGAAGTCAGAGAGGCCAACAGCCAAGACCTAGATGAGGCAAGGGCCCTGCAGGCCAGGGTGACTCGTTTAGCTTAGATTTTACTAAACGGCATAGACCGGCAGGGGGGCCTTCCCAGGTGGCTCAGTGGTAAAGATTCTACCTGCAAATCAGGAAATGTTGGTTCGATCCCTGGGTGGGGAAGATTCCCTGGAGGAAGAAACAGCAACCCACTCCAGTATTCTTGCCTGGAGAATCCCATGGACAGAGGAGCCTGGCAGGCTACATACAGTCCATGGGGTTGCAAAGAGTCAGACATGACTGAGTGAAAGTGAAAGTCGCTCAGTTGTGTCCGACTCTTGGACAACCCCTTGGAATTCTCCAGGTCAGAATACTGGAGTGGATAGCCTTTCCCTTCTCCAGGGGATCTTACCAACCCAGGAAGACATGACTGAGCACACACCCAAAGAAGAGACAGGGACAGAGGCAAGCGTCTTGTAAGAGCACCAAGTGGTTATCCAAGTGCCAGGCCAGGGCAGGGGTGATAAGAGGAAGACTCGAAAAGAGGGCACCCAGACAAATACTGTTTGATTCTACTTATATGATGTACTTAGAATAGTCAAATTAATAGGATCAGAAAGCACTCTGGGAGATGCCAGGGGCAGGGGACTCTGAAGCAATGAGAATGAGCCAAAAGCGGAGAAAGAGGGATGGAGGTGGGGCCTGAGTCAAAATGTGCACAGAACTCTGAGCAGTGACTTATGTCTGGAGCATAACATGCAAGGAAGGGACTATTGAGCAAGGATGGCTGAGCCCTTTGAACTTGAGGCCACAGGAAAACAAGGTTTAGGCCATTTACAGACACAGACCATGGGCTTCCCTGGTGGCTCAGTGGTGAGGAGTCCACTTACCAATGCAGGAGACATGGTTTGATCCCTGGTCTGAGAGGATCCCACATGCCGAGAAGCAACTAAGCCTGTGTGCCACAACTATTGAGCCTGTCCAAAGCCACAAATACTGACACTACATGCTGCCACTACTGAAGCCATGGGTCCTAGAGTCCGTGCTCCACAGCAAGAGAAGCCACCATAATGGGAAGCCTGTGCATTGCGACAAAGAGTAGCCCGTGCTTGCCTCAACTAGAGAAAAGCCGCCATAGCAATGAAGACGCAGCACACTCCATGAAGACATACACATGGCCCACAAACACATGAAAAGATGCTCAACGTGGCTCATTATTAGAGAAATGCAAGTCAAAACTACAGTGAAACATCACTTCACACCAGTCCAAATGGCCATCACCAAAAAATCTACAAACATTAAATGCTGGAGAGGGTGTGGAATACCCTTGCACTGTTGGTGGGAATGTAAACTGATACAGCCAGCCACTGTGGAAGACAGACTGGAGATTCCTCAAAAAACTAGGAATAAAACTACCATATAACCCAGTAATTCCACGACTAGGTATACAACCCGAGGAAACCAGAATTTAAAAAGACACATGTACCTCAATGTTCCTTGAAGCACTATTTACAATAGCCAGGACATGGAATCAACCTAGATGTCCACCAACAGACGAACGTCTAAAGAACTGTAGTACATATATACAGTGGAATATAACTCAGCCATAATTTGAGTCAGTTCTAATGAGGTGGATGAACTTAGAACCTATTATACAGAGTGAAGTAAGTCAGAAAGAGAAAAATATTTTATACTAATGCATATGTATGGAATCTAGAAAGTGGTACTGATAAATCTATTTGCAGCGCAGCAGTGGAGGCACAGACATAGAGAACAGACATATGGACATGGGGGAGGGGGAGAAGGGAGAGGGTGGGATGTATGGAGAGAGTAACACAGAAACATATACATTACCATATGTAAAACAGGTTGCCAATGGGAATTTGCTATGTGACTCAGGGACCTCAAACTGGGGCTCTGTAACAACCTAGGAAGGTGGGATGGAGAGGGAGGTGGGAGGAAGGGGACGTAGGTATACCTATGGCAGATTCATGGTGACGTTTGGCAGAAACCAACACAATATTATACAGCAATTATCCTTAAAAATAAATAAATTTAATTATTAAGAAAAGACTCAGCACAGCTAGAAATAAATAAATAAATAAATTATTTAAAAAAAAACAAAAATGCATGCCCTAGGTCTCTAATTTGGAGGCTTTAAAGTGAGTGAAGTCGCTCAGTCGTGTCCGACTCTTTGCGACCCGGTGGACTGTAGCCTACCAGGCTTCTCCGTCCATGGGATTCTCTAGGAAGAATACTGGAGTGGGTTACCATTTCCTTCTCCAGGGGATCTTCCCGACCCAGGGATTGAACCCAGGTCTCCCACATTGGAGGCAGACGCTTTAACCTCTGAGCCACCAGGGAAGCTTTACCCTAAAACATATTGAGCATATTAACTTTGTACCCACATCCCATGTTATTGTTTTATTTGTTAAAATTTTTTAAGATAATTTTTATAACTTTCAGTTGAATTTGTTATCCTAAAGATATGTCAAAATGTACATCATAGTTGAAGCTGTATAATAGATACAGGGAAATTCATTACACTAATTCTCTCTTCTTTTGCACATATGTTAAAATTCCTATAATAATAAGTTACAACTGAAAAAATAATGTATTTCTGCTGTTGAGATTAAAACTTTACTATATTTATACAAAATCTTTGGATGTGAGTTGAACCATTAAATCATATCTTACAGACATTTAATTAAACATTTAATAATTTCAGGGGCAAAAGGATAATTATCAGAGGCAGAGGATTACTTTTTAAATATCAAAAAAGTTTCACTCAAGGGATTTTATGAAAATCCATCTCTTACATTTTTTTGTTTTTGATTTGCTTGACTGTCTTACTAATGAATTCCTTATTTGTAAAGGGAGAAACCTGGATTGAAATCACTTTCTGAGGATATAGTGGACAACGTATAAAGAGAAGAAAACAAAGGAAAAAAATGCTGCTTGTCTTTTTTTCTTATTTCTTTTCTCTTTACGCTTATTTATATGCAGATTTAGAAACTGGCTGGCTGGCTACAGGCATATCTGGATGTGTTTCTTAAAATTAAAAGTCTAAATTAAATAAGAATATCTAATGCATCAAATTAGCCAAAGCTCAAGAGAAATCCACGTGGCAGCTTAAGAATCTTCAGCATGTGTATAGAATTTCTCAGGACAGAAGGGAGTTTGGGATGGAACATACCCCAATTTAACAAGAATGTACTACCTCAGCAGCTCACAGGATAATGAACTAAAAGACACAACAGTGCTTTATTAAAATGGGGACATCTTCCTTAAAGGTAACCATATGCAAAATAGGCTCTCTGATTCAGTTTTGTCCCCTCAGAGACTCCAAAGTTACAGACTGACTGAAGGACATAAGCGACTTGCCCTCCCTCCTCTAAACAAAGAATATGGAAAGGATAAAGATTGAGTAAACACTTGTCAGTTGTCTTAGTCAACCCTGCTCCTGTAATAAAATACCACAGACTGTGTGGCTTACACAATAAACATTTCTTTCTCACAGTTCTAGAGACTGGGAAGTCCAAGGTCAAAGTGACAGCAGATTCAGTTTTTGTTCAGGGCTCTCTGAGCTTCCAGATGTTCAAGCTGGATTTAGAAAAGGCAGAGGAACCAGAGATCAAATTGCCAACAACCGTTGGATCATCGAAAAAGCAAGAGAATTCCAGAAACACATCTATTTCTGCTTTATTGACTATGCCAAAGCCTTTGACTATGTGGATCACAACAAACTGTGGAAAATTCTGAAAGAGATGGGAATACCAGACCACCTGACCTGCCTCCTGAGAAATCTGTATGCAGGTCAGGAAGCAACAATTAGAACTGGACATGTAACAACAGACTGGTTGCAAATTGGGAAAGGAGTATGTCAAGGCTATATACTATCACCCTGCTTATTTAACTTATATGCAGAGTACATCATGTGAAATGTCGGGCTGGATGAAGCACAAGCTGGAATTAAGATTGCAGGGAGAAATATCAATAACAGATATGCAGATGACACCACCCTTATGGCAGAAAGTGAAGAAGAACTAAAGAGCCTCTAGATGAAAGTGAAAGAGGAGAGTGAAAAGGTTAGCTTAAAGCTCAACATTCAGAAAACTAAGATCAATGCATCCAGTCTCATCATTTCATGGCAAATAGATGGGGAAACAATGGAAACAGTGACAGACTTTGGGCTCCAAAATCACTGCAGATTGTGACTGCAGCCATGAAATTAAAAGACGCTTGCTCCTTGGAAGTAAAGTTATGGCTAACCTAGACAGCATATTAAAAAGCAGAGACATTATTTTGCCAACAAAGGTTTGTCTAGTCAAAGTTATGGTTTTTCCTGTAGTCATGTATGGATGTGAGAGTTGGACCATAAAGAAAGCTCAGCACCAAAAATTGATGCTTTTGAACCATGGTGTTGGAGAAGACTCTTGAGAGTCCCTTGGACAGCTAGGAGATCCCACCAGTCCATCCTAAAGAAAATCAATCCTGAATACTCATTGGAAGGGCTGATGCTGAAGCTGAAGCTCCAATACTTTGGCCACCTGATACAAAGAACGGACTCATTTGAAAAGACCCTGATGCTGGGAAAGATTGAAGGCAGGAGGAAAAGGGGACAACAGAGGATGAGGTGGTTGGATGGCATCACTGACTCAATGGACATGAGTTTGAGTAAACTCTGGGAGTTGATGATGGACAGGGAAGCCTGGCGTGCTGCAGTCCATGGGGTCGCAAAGAGTCGGACACGACTGAGCAACTGAACTGACTGACTCTGCCTGGCTTGCAGATGGCCACCATCTAGCTGTGTGCTCACGTGACTTCTTCGCATGAGCAGAGAGAGGAATCTCTGGTATCTCTTCCTCCTCTTTACATTGGCACTGATCCATCATGCAGGTACCCTGCATGTATCTAACCTTAATTATTTCCCAAAGGCCTCCATCTCCAGATTCCATCGTATTAGGGGTGAGGGATTCAACATACAAACTTTGGATGGACACATTCAGTCCCTGACACTGGTTAATACCAGTTCCACAGTCTGCTGTGATAAATGCCTGCACTAAAGCTGCACCAGCTATCCAAGCCAGGGCTCTAAACCTCTGCTTTCAACCTAGCTGCTCATTTAAGCAGCCATTCATTGCACCGTGAAGCTGTGTCCCAACTCAGCAGCAGTTGGTATTAAAGAGAGACCTCACTTAACCAGGGACGGGGAAGCCTGGTGGGCTGCCATCCGTGGGGTCGCACAGAGTCAGACACGACTGAAGCGACTTAGAAGCAGCAGCAGCAGCAGCAGCAGCAGCAGCAGCACTTAACTGACACTTCTTTCCTAGAAAAGGCAATCTATGATTCCCAATGCTCTCACTGCCTGCCCTCCCAAACATGCCAGATAAACACACTCCATCCAAAGAAATGAATAAATACACTTCTGGACAGTTATTTCACATTTTCTCCTCTCCCCAAAATTCCAATACTTCATTCTCCTTCCTTATTCTCTGCTGATCACCCTGTCTCCTACTTCACTGAGATGGTAGATGCCATCTCTAGCCTTGCCACAACGGCTCAACTTGATTCTGCCTGCCTGCATCCCAGCTCAGGTTCTCTGGTTCCCTGCCTGGCCATGCTCCTACCGAAAGCAACTAGTACCTGGGCGCAGCATTCCTGTTCCTCCTGACTAACCAGGGATACAGCTCTCATCCTCTCTCCCCTCTCTCACATCATCAACTTCTCCCCCTCTGCTGGATCACTCCCATCGGCATACAAGCATGCTGTAATTTTTCCCTTCTTAAAAAAAACTGTCAATCAACTATACCTTAATTTAAAAATTAATAAAAAACTTAAATATAAAAAAACTTTAACCCCACATTTCTCCCTGAGTTACCACTCTCCTCCTCTTAACTTCTCTTTTACAACAAACTTCTCTAAAGTTCCCCATATTCCATTTTTTTCTCTTCCCATTTTCTCTTGAGGCTTCTTAGACTGAAGTTTTCACCCCTGACACTCCATCCAAACTCCCCTTGTCAAAGATACCAAGGACTTTCATGACACCCATGATCAAGTAAAACAGACTCTTCTCCGTCATGGACTTACAGCGTCTGACATGGTTGATCTTCAGCACCTTCTTCCTCCTACTCACTCTCCCTCCATCACTGTCTCCTCTGTTAACTCCTTCTTAACTCTACCATGCCTAACACAAGCACACTCCAAGGCTCAGGCCTCAGACACTTTCTCCTCTTATCCTCATTCCCTTTCTGATCTCACAGTCTCCGGGCTTTAAATACAATCTATGCATTGACAGTAGCCACATTTATACCTGCAACCTTGTCCCTGACCTCCCTCTTCAGATACCCAGCTGCACAGGACACCCTTCCAACAGGCACAGACCTGACACGACCACAACTGAGCCCCCAAGCTTGTTCCTGGACCTGTTCCTCCCTCACTCGCCTCAATGCAGCAAATGGCATCTCTTGCCTTCAACCTGCTTGGGCCAAACCCTGGGGGCAATGTTGAATTGCTCACTTGCTCTCATACAACACAACCAATCTCTCAGCATATTCTCTACTCTGTCCTCACAATAAATCGGGGTCTGAAATTTACACAGAAAGAATATTTAAGCAAGTAGGGCATGATGTTAACAACTGGAGAATCCGGATGAAGTTGATACAGAATATCTTATGCCATAATATTGGTGGTTTAGTCACCAAGTCATGCATGACTCTGTGACTCCATGGACTGAAGCCTGCCACACTCCTCTGTCCATGGGATTTTCCAGGCAAGAGTACTGGAGTGGGTCATCATTTCCTTCTCCAGGGGATCTTCTCCACCCAGGGATCAAACCTGGGTCTCTTATGTTTCAGGCAGATCTTTAATTCCCTGTGGCTCACCAAGGAATTAAAACTTCAAATTTAAGATTATTTCAAAATAAAAAAGTAAGATGAAAGAAATAAAACTTCAAATTTAAAATTATTTCAAAATAAAGATGAAAGAAAAAAATGTAAGAGACATAACAACCAAATGTAATAAATGAATATTAATTAGGTTCTATCTAAAAAGAAACACAGATATAAAAGGCAACTAACTCTGGGAGGACAACTCAGGGAATTTGAAATGAACTTTGTATTAGTTTGCTGTGATAGTGACATTCTGTTTCTGTAGGGGAACATCCTTATATCCTGAGCTTCATGGTGAAGCACAAAAGCTTCTGACATCTGTAATTTACTTGGAAATGGTTCACCAAAAAATGGCATCAGTTCAGTTCAGTTGCTTAGTCGTGTCTGACTCTGAGACCCCATGATTGCAGCATGCCAGGCCTCCCTGTCCATCACCAACTCCCGGAGTTCACTCAGATTCACGTCCATCGAGTTGGTGATGCCATCCAGCCATCTCATCCTCTGTCGTGCCCTTTTCCTCCTGCCCTCAATCCCTCCCAGCATCAGAGTCTTTTCCAATGAGTCAACTCTTTGCATGAGGGGGCCAAAGTACTGGAGTTTCAGCTTTAGCATCAGTCCTTCCAAAGGACACCCAGGGCTGATCTCCTTTAGAATGGATTGATCGGATCTCCTTGCAGTCCAAGGGACTCTCAAGAGTCTTCTCCAACACCACAGTTCAAAAGCATCAATTTTTCGGTGCTCAGCTTTCTTCACAGTCTAACTCTCACATCCATACATGACCACTGGAAAAACCATAGTCTTGACTAGACGGACCTTTGTTGGCAAAGTAATGTCTCTGCTTTTGAATATGCTATCTAGGTTGGTCATAACTTTCTTTCCAAGGAGTAAGCGTCTTTTAATTTCATGGCTGCAATCACCATCTGCAGTGATTTTGGAGCCCCCCCCCCAAAATAAAGTCTGACACCGTTTCCACTGTTTCCCCATCTATTTCCCATGAAGTGATGGGACCAGATGCCATGATCTTTGTTTTCTGAATGTTGAGCTTTAAGCCAACTTTTTCACTCTCCTCTTTCACTTTCATCAAGAGGCTTTTCAGTTCTTCACTTTCTGCCATAAGGCTGGTGTCAACTGCATATCTGAGGTTATTGATATTTCTCCCAGCAATCTTGATTCCAGCTTGTGCTTCTTCCAGCTCAGCGTTTCTCATGATGTACTCTGCATATAAGTTAAACAAGCAGGGTGACAATATACAGCCTTGACATACTCCTTTTCCTATTTGGAACCAGTCTGTTGTTCCATGTCCAGTTCTAAATGTTGCTTCCTGACCTGCATATAGGTTTTTCAAGAGGCAGGTCAGGTGGTCTGGTATTCCCATTTCTTTCAGAATTTTCCACAGTTTATTGTGATCCACACAGTCAAAGGCTTTGGCATAGTCAATAAAGCAGAAATAGATGTTTTTCTGGAACTCTCTTGCTTTTTCCATGATCCAGCAGATGTTGGCAATTTGATCTCTGGTTCCTCTGCCTTTTCTAAAACCAGCTTGAGTATCTGGAAGTTCACGGTTCACGTATTGCTGAAGCCTGGCTTGGAGAATTTTGAGCATTACTTTACTAGCATGTGAGATGAGTGCAATTGTGCGGTAGTTTGAGCATTCTTTGGCATTGCCTCTCTTTGGGATTGGAATGAAAACTGACATTTTCCAGTCCTGTGGCCAAAGCTGAGTTTTCCAAATTTGCTGGCATATTGAGTGCAGCACTTTCACAGCATCATCTTCCAGGATTTGAAATAGCTCCACTGGAATTCCATCACCTCCACTAGCTTTGTTCATAGTGATGCTTCCTAAGGCCCTCTTGTCTTCACATTCCAGGATGTCTGGCTCTAGGTGAGTGATCACACCATCGTGATTATCTGGGTCGTGAAGCTCTTTTTTGTACAGTTCTTCTGTGTATTCTTGCCACCTCTTCTTAATATCTTCTGCTTCTGTTAGGTCCATACCATTTCTGTCCTTTATCGAGCCCATCTTTGCATGAAATGTTCCCTTGGTATCTCTAATTTTCTTGAAGAGATCTCTAGTCTTTCCCATTTTGTTGTTTTCCTCTATTTCTTTGCATTGATCACTGAGGAAGGCTTTCTTATCTCTTCTTGCTATTCTTTGGAACTCTGCATTCAGATGCTTATATCTTTCCTTTTCTCCTTTGCTTTTGGCTTCTCTTCTTTTCATAGGCCTTTTGTAAGGCCTCCCCAGACAGCCATTTTGCTTTTTTGCATTTCTTTTCCATGGGGATGGTCTTGATCCCTGTATCCTGTACAATTTCATGAACCTCAGTCCATAGGTCATCAGGCACTCAGATCTAGTCCCTTAAATCTATTTCTCACTTCCACTGTATAATCATAAGGGGTTTAATTTAGGTCATACCTGAATGGTCTACTGGTTTCCCCTACTTTCTTCAATTTAAGTGTGAATTTGGCAATAAGGAGTTCATGATCTGAGCCACAGTCAGCTCCTGGTCTTGTTTTCACTGACTGTATAGAGCTTCTCCAGAGAAAGCAATGGCACCCCACTCCAGTACTCTTGCCTGGAAAATCCCATGGACGGAGGAGCCTGGTAGGCTGCAGTCCATGGAGTTGCAAAGAGACACGACTGAGCCACTTCACTTTCACTTTTAACTTTCATGCATTGGAGAAGGAAATGGCAACCCACTCCAGTGTTCTTGCCTGGAGAATCCCAGGGACAGTGGAGCCTGGTGGGCTGCCGTTTATGGGGTCGCACAGAGTCGGACATGACAAGTGACTTAGCAACAGCAGCAGAAGCATAGAGCTTCTCCATCTTTGCCTGCAAAGAATATAATCAATCTGATTTCGGTGTTGACCATCTGGTGATGTCCATGTGTAAAGTCTTCTCTTGTGTTGTTGGAAGGGGGTGTTTGCTATGACCAGTGCGTTCTCTTGGCAAAACTCTATTAGCCTTTGCCCTGCTTCATTCTGTATTCCAAGGCCAAATTTGCCTGTTACTCTGTTATTTTGACAGAATGTGGTCCACTGGAGAAGGGAATGGCAAACCACCTCAGTATTCTTGCCTTGAGAACCCCATGAACAGTAAGAAAAGGCAAAATGATAGGATACTGAAAGAGGAACTCCCCAGGTCGGTAGGTGCCAAATATGCTACTGGAGATCAGTGGAGAAATAATTCCAGAATCAAGAGACAGAGCCAAAGCAAAAACAACACCCAGTTGCGGATATTACTGGTGATGGAAGCAAGGTCCGATGCTTAAAGAGCAATATTGCATAGGAACCTGGAATGTCAGGTCCATGAATCAAGGCAAATTGGAAGAGGTCAAACAGGAGATGGCAAGAGTGAACGTTGACATTCTAGGAATCAGCGAACTAAAATCTACTGGAATGGGTGAATTTAACTCAGATGACCATTATATCTACTACTGCGGGCAGGAATCCCTTAGAAGAAATGGAGTAGCCATCATGGTCAACAAAAGAGTCCTAAATGCAGTACTTGGATGCAATCTCAAAAACGACAGAATGATCAGTTTGTTTCCAAGGCAAACCATTCAATATCACAGTAATCCAAGTCTATGCCCCAACCAGTAACGCTGAAGAAGCTGAAGTTGAACGGTTCTATGAAGACCTACAAGACCTGTTAGAACAAACACCCCCCCCCCCAAAAAAAAATGGCATAGGCAAAGCAAATAGGTCAAAATGTTGATGAACATATGGGTGTTTGCTAAATTTTCCTTTTTTTATGTCTGAAATTCTTCAAAATTAAAACTTTTTTTTTTTTTTAATATCCTGAAGTCTCCTTATGACTCCCACTACTACTACATTGGTTCAAAGCCACTGAGAACTCTCCCTGGATGACTGAAGTAACTTCTTCTTCCTGATCTCCCACACCCACTCTTTTTTTTTTTTTAATCTTTCTTAAAAATTAATTAATTTATTTTAACTGGAGGCTAATTACTTTATAATACTGTAGTGGTTTTTGCCATACATTGACATGAATCAGCCATGGGTGTACATGTGTCCCCCATCCTGAATCCCCAACCCACCTCCCTCCCATCCCATCCCTCTGGGTTGTCCCAGAGGGATGGCTTTGACTCTCTGTTTCATGCATAGAACTTGGACTGGTGATCTATTTCACATATGGTAATATACATGTTTCAATGCTATTCTCTCAAATCATCCCCCCTCGTCTTCTCCCACAGAGTCCAAAAGTCTGTTCTTTATATCTGTTTTTCTTTTGCTGTCTCACATATAGGGTCATTGTTACTGCCTTTCTAAATTCCGTATATGGAATTTATATAAACAGAATTAATATACTGTATTGGTGTTTTTCTTTCTGACTTACTTCGCTCTGTATTCCAGTTTCATCCACCTCATTAGAAGTGATTCAAATGTGTTCTTTTTAATAGCTGAGCAATATTCCATTGTGTATATGTAACACAGCTTTCTTATCCATTTGTCTACCAATGGACATTTAGGTTGCTTCCATGTCCTAGCTATGGTACACAGTGCTGTGATGAACATTGGGGTCCATGTGTCTCTTTCAATTCTGGTTTCCTCAGTGTGTATGCCCAGCAGTGGAATTGCTGGGCTGTATGGCAGTTCTATTTCCAGTTTTTTAAGGAATCTCCACTCTGTTCTCCATAGTGGCTGTACTAGTTTGCATTCCCAGCAACAGTGTAAGAGTGTTCCTTTTCTCCACACCCTCTCCAGCATTTATTGCTTGTACACTTCTTGATAGCAGCCATTCTGACCAGCGTGAGATGGTACCTCATTGTGGTTTTGATTTGCATTTCTCTGATAACAAGTGACGTTGAGCATCTTTTCATGTGTTTGTTAGCCATCTGTATGTCTTCTTTGGAGAAATGTCTGTTTAGTTCTTTGGCCCATTTTTTGATTGGGTCTTTTATTTTTCTGGTATTGAGCTGCAGGAGCTGCTTGAATATTTTGAGATTCTTTGTCAGTTGCTTCGTTTGCTATTATTTCCTCCCATTTTGAAGGCTATCTTTTCACCTTGCTTATTGTTTCCTTCGTTATGCAAAAGCTTTTAAGTTTAATTAGGTCCCATTTGTTTATTTTTGTTTTTAATTTTAATTCCATTACTCTGGGAGGTGGGTCACAGAGGATCCTGCTGTGATTTTTGTCAGAGAGCGTTTTCCCTATGTTTTCCTCTAGGAGTTTTATAGTTTCTGGTCTTACATTTAGATCTTTATTACATTTTGAGTTTGTGTGTATGGTGTTAGAAAGTGTTCTAGTTTCATTCTTTTACAGGTCCCATACCCACTCTTATCTCTCATTCTGAACACATCAGCCAGTGTGAACATGTCAGAATGCTACTCAGACCACATCTCCCCATGAGTTTACAACTTTGCAGTGGGTTCCTTCTCAGAATAAAATACCAGTCTTTCCAAGGGTCAATGGCACCTCACTCCAGTACTCTTGCCTGGAAAATCCCATGGACGGAGGAGCCCGGTAGGCTGCAGTCCATGGGGTCACTAGGAGTCGGACACGACTGAGCGACTTCACTTTCACTTTTCACTTTCATGCATTGGAGAAGGAAATGGCAACCCACTCCAGTGTTCTTGCCTGGAGAATCCCAGGGACCGGGGAGCCTGGTGGGCTGCCATCTCTGGGGTCGCACAGAGTTGGACATGACTGAAGCAACTTAGCAGCAGCAGCAGTAGGGCTCTGTACCAACTGGCCACCCACTTACCTCACCCCCTTACTTCTCTCTCCCCCACATCCCCTCAAGTCTGAGACACCTCTGACCTCGTATCGTCCAGGCACACTCCTCCTCAGGGACCTGCAATTGCTCCCACTCCACTCAAGAGATCTCCTCACCTCCTTGGGCTTTGGTTCAAATGCCACCTTCTCAGCTGTGACTTGCTGACACTCCCTAAACGTTCATACCCACACACACTCCTGACCTTTCTTTCAGTTTAATTTTCCTCCAGAGTGCTTCAAGCCAACTGATATCCTATGTATTTTATTTATTTGTCCATTGTATCTCCCCCCACCCCGATGCCATGTAAACTACATCTCAAGATCTTCAGGATGGATGGCATACAGTAGGCACTCAAAATGTATTTGGGCAATGCATGAACTTGGTAAACAATTCCCAGAAGGTTGTTAGCTGTAAAATATGTGTTCATGCTTGAGTGTTCAGTCACTCAGTCCTGTCCAACTCTTTGCAACAGCATGGACTACAGATCACCAGGCTGCTCTGTCCATGGGATTTTCCAGGAAAGAATCCTGGAGTGAGTAGCCATTTCCTCCCCCAGGGGATCTTCTGAACCCAGGGGCAGGCAGATTCATTACCACTGAGACACTGGGGAATCCCAAGCCCAAAATAAGTGTTCATTCATTCTAAAAACATTTATTGGGTATCTTCTCCATGCAGGCACAGTGCATGTGCTAGGTATTCAAGCAGGGGTAAGATGGACCTTTACCTTAAAATAGTTTATAGGTTACCTGATAAAAACACAAGTAAGGGTTTCCCTGATAGCTCAGTTGGTAAAGAATCCACCTGCAATGCGGAAGACCCTGGTTTGATTCCTGGGTCAGGAAGATCCACTGGAGAAGGGATAGGCTACCCACTCTAGTATTCTTGGATTTCCCTTGTGGCCCAGCTGGTAAAGAATCTGCCAACAATTCGGGAGACCTGGGTTCAATCCCTGGGTTGGGAAGATCCCTTGGAGAAGGGAAAGGCTACTCACTCGAGTATTCTAGCCTAGAGAATTCCATGGACTGTACAGTCCATGGGGTTGCAAAGAGTCGGACATGACTGAGCAACTTTCTCTTCACTTCACAAGAGCAATAAACTCTTATGCTATCACTAAATGGGCTCACAAAAGCATGAATTGTCAGTGCTACTAGGGGAAAAAGAGAATGGGAGTGTGAGGCCTCCTTCATGGATGACATGAGGCCACATGGATTATGATTTTTTTCCCAGGTCTGCTCTCACTGGACGCTAAGCACAGTGCCTGCCATAAACTCATCATTCAATAAATGCCCAGAGTTTGCTCAATGAGGGTAAACAGAGTCTTGATGGATGAGCAGATACTTGTCAAGTCGACAAGGCAGCAGAAAGGCATCCTGGGGGTGGAGGGGGGGCAGCATTAGCAAAGGGCATGGGGCAGGACAAACCTGGCATCTCTATCTAGCAGCACAATCCAAAGAGGGATGGATTTTTATAAATTCTCATGGAATTCTTGAGACAAGCTACAACTTATTCAAGAAATTAGTCCATACACAGGAAGTCCTTCTTTCTTTTAAGGATAATTATACAGCTGCTAATAATCTCATGGGGCTTCCCTGGTGGCTCAGACGGTAAAGAATCCACCTGCAGTGTGGGAGACCTGGGTTTGATCCCTGGGTTGGGAAGATCGCCTGGAGGAGGGCATGGCAACCCACTCCAGTATTCTTGCCTGAAGAATCCCATGGGCTACAGTCCATGGGGTCACAAGGAGCTGGACACAACTGAAGGGCTAACACACACACACTAATCATCATTAGTATGATAACTGTTATCATTTATTAAAGCACTTACAAATATGAGTGTATCATATATCCAGAACAACTCACTTTAAATTTGAAGTACTGTTTTGACTGATGCTAAGTTTCAAGACACTGAGGCAGAGTGAGTTGGCAAGTGGCTCAGTGGTAAAGAATCAGCATGCAATGCAGGAGACACAGGAGACATGGGTTCGATCCCTGGATTGGGAAGATCCCCTGGAGAAGGAAATGGCTACCCACTCCAGTATTTGTTTCCTGGAAAACTCCATGGACAAAGGAGCCTGGCAGGCTACAGCCCATGGGGTCACAAAGAGTTGAACACGACTGACTAACACACACACTCATCATCATTAGTGTGATAACGGCTAACTTTTATTAAAGCGCTTGCAAATGTGAGTGTTTCACATGTCCAGAACAACTCATTTTAAATTTGAAATACTGTTTTGACCCATGTTAAGCTTCAAGACACTGAGGCAGGGTGAGTTGGCAAGTAATAGAGATACACAGGGCTTCCCTGGTAGATCAGCTGATGAATTTGCCTACAATGCAGGAGATCCCAGTTTGATTCCTGGTGAGAAATATCCCCCAGAGAAGGGATAGGTTACCCACTCTAGTATTCTTGGGCTTCCCTGGTAGCTCAAATGGTAAAGAATGCACCTGCAATGCGGGAGACCTAGGTTCGATCCCTGGGTTGGGAAGATCCCCTGGAGGAGGGCATGGTAACCCACTCCAGTATTCTTGTCTGGAGAATCCCCATGGACAGAGGAGCCTGGTGGGCTACAGTCCATGGGGTCACAAAGAGTCGGACACAACTGTGAGACTAAGCACAGCACAGCACATAGAGATAGGCAGGTAGAATGGGTGTCCTAGACCCTGCGGGCCACTGGGCCCTGTGTGCCTGGACTTCCTCACCAAAATATAAGCCTCCTAGTTCTACCACAGGGCCTTATCCTGCTGATCAAGAAAAGTGAAGGACTGTGGTTTCAAATTGCATGCCACTTTAAAAGTCAGAAAGCCAGAAAAATCATGTTCTCACTCCAATCTCCAAGCTTTTCTCTAAAGAAAGAGAAATTATATTATTATACATTATCATAATTTAAATTATTTTAAAATAGAAATAGAGCCTAGATAAAAAGCATGTGGTACCCTAGGGTATTAAATACATTTGGAATAGTATTATCTGACTAGGTAGGGGAACTCAATTCATTTTTGCCAACCTTTAACACAGAAAAATTCAGAAAGTAATTACTTTTCTCGAGCTTTTACTATGTGTTCGGTGTTTCCTAGGTATTTCACAGAGATTATTTTATTTAACTCTTATGACAACTCTTCCAAGTTTTTAAGATTATTAGCCTTTTTACAGATAAGGAAACTGAAGCTTAGAGGATAAAATATAGAAACAGTTTGTCCATTAAGGAAAGAGGTCCTAATTTTCCAACTAACATTTGATAGAGAACTCAGCATGTAGTAAATGCTCAAAAATGTTTGCTGAATCACATAAGTATTGGGGAGAAACCAGAGGTTTGGCCAGGATTCATTTCAACCCTTTATAATTTAACATAAAATAATATTTCATGTTTTAATCAGTTAAATTTAAATGACACACACAAGTTCAAGTCCTGCTTCAGAATTAGAATCAATGAGAACTGAAATCAGCTCAAATTGGACACATTTTCACAATTAAAATTAATAATGGGAGAGAAAATCTTAGATGAAACCTACCAACTGAATGAATAACCAAAGAAAAAGAGGACTGTCCCTTTGCAAAGGAAACACGAAGAACAATTTGGAGGAAATTCTGTACTTGGCAACTTCTTGAGGTCTGTATGGACCCCATACAGTGTTTCAGGTACAAATTTAAGCTCTCACACCTTCTTTCACAAAATAGGGCATGTACCACACTCACCACACACTGAGGATTTCTTACTTGGTTTCTGTATTTCTAGAAATAGTACCTCAATCTTCATGTCATTGGGTTGGATCTATGAAAAGCTAGAAAGCACTTTCACAATGCCTACCCTCTCCAGCCAGTCATCTACTCTTGTTCCCACCCTTCTACCCAGAGAGAAGAAAGGAACACCTAAAAGAAAGAGCAGTGATGGCTGTGGATGAAAGATGATTTCCATTTACCAGGAGCACCAAATAGACCCAGCTTAAGTAAGGAATCTGCACACTTAGTGACTCTCCCAGCATTCAGAACAATAAGAAGCCTGGAAAGGCCCCACTACAGGATGATCACTTGTTATTCCATGGCTGCTGCTGCTGCTGCTAAGTCGCTTCAGTCGTGTCCGACTCTGTGCGACCCCATAAACGGCAGCCCACCAGGTTCCCCCGTCCCTGGGATTCTCCAGGCAAGAACACTGGAGTGGGTTGCCATTTCCTTCTCCAATGCATGAAAGTGAAAAGTGAAAGTGAAGTCGCTCAGTGGTGTCTGACTCTTCGCAACCCCATGGACTGCAGCCTACCAGGCTCCTCCATCCATGGGATTTTCCAGGCAAGAGTACTGGAGTGGGGTGCCATTGCCTTCTCCGGTTATTCCATGGCTATCACCAGACAAATATGGTTTCCCTGTATCCAAAGACTGACATTCCATAAAGAAAATTCAATATTTTATATACTTCCATATTAATTTTGTCACTCAAACCCATCATAAAATGCATTTACAAGAAGCTATCTACATGGACCAATTCTTAAATTTGTTTATCTCAAATCTGGTTTGCTAACCGACAAGTACCCATTATAATAAGATGACTCAGCCCTGTCCCCAGGGAGTGCTACACACGCAGGTTGTACCTTCTTCCTCTCCTAAACTCCAGTATCAGAACACAGAATTTTGTGCTCTTTACTTTCAAATCCCCCAGCCCCTAGCCTCTGCCATAGACAGGCCCTTTGTAACCACTTGAGAAACTGAAGTGAATTAAGTCCTGTAGGTGCTCGATTTTTTTCTGGATTTTCTGAGACAATCTTTATTTCAAATAATCACTTATTCCCAAAAGCATTCAAGCACACTCATGCTTTCCTGATTGCATGTCCCGCTTTGTTTTGCTTTTTTAATGTTGGATTCAGACAGCAGAGTGCTGAGTTAATGATATATTACTAGTTTTCATGGGTCCCCTACTGTGATTTTTTCCTATAAAATATGATACAGTTGGTATAGCCAATAGTTCAGTTCAGTTGCTTAGTTGTGTCCTACTCTTTGCAACCCCAAGGACTGCAGCATGCCTGTCCATCACCAATTCCTGAAGCTTGCTCAGACTCATGTCCATCAAGTCGGTGATGCCAACCATCTCATCCTCTGTCGTCCCCTTCTCCTCCTGCCTTCAGTCTTTTCCATCATCAGGGTCTTTTCTAATGAGTCAGTTCTTCACATCAGGTGGTATAGCCAATAGTGAGGTAATAATTTAACTTGGCTTTCTTTCTTTTTCCCTTGGATGTTTAATTTCTGCATGTGTGTGGTGGGAATGGAGTGGGGTTGGGGAGAAGAGGTCATCATGACAATTCTATGCACTCTTCAGAGGACAAACCAAAGGTTGGAAGGCAGACCACACATGAGAAACATGGGAAGGTGCCTGCTCAAAATCACCCCTAGTAGGTATCTCCCAATGAGAGATTTACATTCAATGAGCAAGTTTTTTTCCCCAACCACAAGATAAACGGTTCAATCTTAATCATACATTGGTATGAGGCACTGATAATAAAAGCCAATTCCATTCTTACATGAGCCAAGTACTTAGCAAACATGGGATTTTTGTGAAAGCAGGTAAAGCGAGAATATTTTAGAAAAAGGTCAGATGGCCCTAGATATGTACTTATAGAAGAAAGGGTGGGAAGGAATGCCCTAGGTCTCAGCTTGCCAATAGGGCTGCTGTTGCCTCTTGAGTCTTCCTCTCCTATTCACCCTCATGCTGACCGGAGTTCCCCAAACCCACCACATCCCTTGGGTTATTTATCTTCCTGAAGCAGGCTTGACACTTTCATTCTTTCTCTACCTGGCCAAGGTAATCATCCTTAAAACTTCAGCAGTGTCACCTCCTCCAGGGAGCCTCTCCTGCTCCTCTCCTCCTAGCTCTACCTTCCCTAGGACTACAGGTACACCTTGGAGATAGAGTGGGTTCAGTTGCAGATCACTGCAATAAAGCAAACAGCACAACAAAGTGATTTAAATGACTTTTTTGGCTTCCTAGTGCATGTAAGTTATGTTTACACTATACTACAGTCTACTAAGTCTATTAAATCTATTATGTCCTAAAAAATGTACAAATCTTAGTTTAAAAACACCATATTGCTAAAAAGAGCCAAAACACACTAGTAACATCAAGGATCACTGATCACCATAATAAATACCATAATGAAGAAAAGTTAGAAATATTGTGAGAATTACCAAAAGGTGACACATACACACAAAATGTGACAGCAAAGGAGCAAATGCTGTTAGAAAAATGATGCCAAAAACCTTGCTCGATGCAGAGTTGCCACAAATTTTCAATTTGTAAAAAATACAATATCTGCAAAGTGCAATAAAACAAAGCCCAATAAAGCAAGAGACGCCTATATTTGAAAGACAATAAACTCAAGGTTCTAATTAAATTTAGTCGTAAGGCAAGCCAATGTGCTGTAAAAGATACAATAACTGGTTGACAGCTTGGTCTCATTTCTCCATGGATGCAGAACTCCCATGTCTTAGCCTTCAGAATGGGCTACACAGTGGCACAGAGTTGAACATATTTCCCATAGAACTCTAGAACGGCTATCGATGGACATGTGACAACATACCAAGAATTAAAACAATCCTGTCTTTCTTTTTAATGAAGGAAGAAATTTTAGTAAAAAAGAAAAACTACAACGCTAAATGAGGAAATGAATCAACAAGCAAAAAATGTTTATACTATGAACAAAAGACTTCAAAGATAAGAGCTTAGGTACAACCCACAAAATAAAATTAGCTATTGGCACAGTATTGCCATGAATCAACACCCATTTTTAAATGTATTCAAGTATTTTGTATTTTGCAATATAGTCTTTTCATTTTTCACATTCATTTAATTTTGTTATTCATTTTCTCTACTGTATCTCTGAAGGCAAAACTGCTTGATGGCTAATTAGTTATACAGCAAAAATGCTTGTGGCAAAGATGTTTACAGCAAGGATGCTTATGGTGGAAATGCCAGACACGAGCTGCATGGTGCTGGATTGGTTACTCCACTCCTCTTTGCTTTGGTTTCTTCACAGGTAAGAAAGGTTTTGAAGACTGAACACATTACAGAGGGTGGTGATGAGGGTTAGGCGTAAAGGCCCCACTATGGAATCCAGAATATGACATAGCCTCGGTGAATATATATTTCCCCTCCTTGTTGGGAGTCTAGTTTTCCTAGCTGCATTAGGTGCCTACTACATCTGAAAGAAAATCTATTGTGATACAACCAGATGGAAGATGAAAACATGAATTTTCATTATATCTGGAGCTAAATATAGAGAGTGCAGGCATTATCAGAATCCTGCAGAATTAAGCAATACAGCCAAGACTTGCATACTAACCTTTATTTTTTAATTGGAGGAAAACTGCTCTACAATGCTGTGTTGGTTTCTGCTGTACAACAATTATGGCCGATTCGTGTACTAACCTTTAATGCCAGCTCTGCTGCTAGCCTTGACCTGTGTGTCGTGGTGCACCACGTGTGTGGCACGCAGAAACTGCCTCACTCACAGTGCATCCTCCACACAACAGTATCATTACATTTCTACATAGTTGAGCCCTACGCACAGTATACAGCCTCCCATAGGTGGGCAACTGCTCTGCTCTGAGTCAGTATAGGGGCAAACTAAGAAAAATTGGCCAAATTTGAAGTGATTTTTCTAAAATAGTTTGCTCATATCCTGACAGCCCTAAAGACAAAGCCAGCAACTCAAGTTGTATTTAGAATGAAAATAATTAGCTTTAATTGCTTTTAGCTAAGTTTCTAATCACATGGAGAGCTCATTATGAATTTAGATTTGGGGAGGCCTGCAAATAAACCTCAAAGACTTGATTCCCTGATAGTCACTTGGAATCTGCTCAAATCTTTCCAAAAGAGACAAGGCTGGACCTCCTGTTGTTCTGTTCCAAGTACCTACCCTCCCCACCATCACCATCTCACAGAGAAACTCACTTACCCCTTACATATAATCAATGGTGGTATAATCAAATGTCAGGAGTCACAGGCTATGTTTCAACTTTCAAGATGTGTGTGCATACTCAGTTGCTCAGTTTTTCTGACTCTTTGAGACCCTATGGACAGTAACTCGCCAGATTCTTCTATTTCCCAGGCAAGAATACTGGAGTGGGTTACCATTTTCTTTTCCAGGGGATCTTCCCAATCCAGGGATCGAATGCACACCTTCTGCACATCTGCTTTGGCAGGTGGATTCTTTACCACTGAGCCACCTGGGAAGGCCAACTTTTAAGACAATTACAGCTAAATTAGTGATAATAGAGGATTCTTTTACACCTCCTGTCTGCCCCTGGCTAAAGAATGTGGCCACCATGAGTTAACCACAGAAGGGAGAATAGCTCAAGGAAGCAGAAGGCAAGTGGCCCTGCAACAGCACCAGGCAGGAGGTGAGTGCAAAGTGGGGGGTGGGGCAAAAGACAAAAGAGAAGGAGAGGAGGAGGAGGGGGAAACCACACTGGATTCCCAAGAAGAAGCAACGGCACTTCCTTCTCAACAACCTAAAATGCAGTTCTCCTGGTGGCAAATTAATATACAAGACCCAGAAAAATCCCATGGCTGGAGCAATAAAGAAGTCCTAGAAAGGAGCCACATCACTTAAGTCCTGCAGCTCATGGGTCTCCAGCTAAGGTACTTAACAACTGTACTAATAACAGAATCAACAGCCTGGTTGAGTCCCACAAAGTCAGGAGCTGATGCTTACCCAACTCCGCAGCCTACTTGAAAGGGAACCAGGCACTGAGAAACACTTGTTTAATCCCCTAAATAGGAGTCATTTCCCCTTGACAGATGAGGCATCTGGGAAACTTACCACATTCGCTAAGGGTAACAGAACTTGAGCCAGGACATGGACCAGGTAATCTGATTTCTGTCCTCAAATACGTACAAGATCCATTGCCCCCTTACCCCTTCACCTGCACTTAGGAGGTAACCAACAAATATTACCTAAACAGCAAACTGTGTCCCCAGAAGCCACACTGACCTCCTAAGGCCGCTCGGACTATCCCGGCCCCAGCAGAGAGGGCTTTACCAAAGCCAGCACGGCGGGAAACCCAGCTTTGTTCCTCCCTCCCTCCTGGCGGAGACAAGCTGTGTCCTTCTCAGAATCGGCTGGGCAAATTTTAAATCTCTGTGGTTCAAAGGCATTCACTGTGTGTACTGACATTTCTCATGTGGTGCTTCAAAAGCCTGGGCTTCTGGAGGCACAGCGGGCCTGGCTCCCTGCTGAAGTAGGACACCTTTTCTCATCCACTTCTGTCACATCGCTGCTTAGCAGCCAGCCAAAGGCTCCAATGCTCTGAACTCAGGTGGATTTTGCATCTTTTTTGTATGTGTCAGTAAAGTCCAAGTTGACAGCCCTGTGAGCCCACATGGATGCTGCCCACCTCGGGGTTCCACAGGATGAAAGAGTTTTGCTCTAAACTGAGAAGCTGCTTCCCATGCATCTCCCTGGATTTCTCCTCTCCAAATGACCAACGCCACAGCCACCTCTGCCGGGGAAGGTGCCCACAGCCAGTGCATGGGTGTGACAGGCTATAGTCTTCCCCTGGTAACCATGGAGGATTAGTTCCAGGATGCCCACAGATACCCAAATCCTCAGATGCTTAAATCCCTTTTAAAAACGGCATAGTACAGCCAGTCCTCTGTACTGCAGGCTACGGAGGCGCGGGCTCCGCATCTGCAGACAGAGGGCTCACTGTACTAGCCATCTGTTGCTTCTCCTGTCACACCAATACGACGGACAGAGTCTAGTGATGTGCAAGGCAGCTAACATTTACTACCCGCTTACTATGTGCAAGACACCTCTCTAAACACTTTATATATGTTAATACCTTTTAGGCTTCACAAAGGCCCCATGAGGCAGGCACTACTGTTATGCCTGTTTTACAAACAAAGAAACTGAAGCTTAGGGTGGTCAGACAACTCTCCCAAACACCCCCACATACCTCTTTATATTAGAGAAGAGACTCAAACTCACAGACCTGGCTCCTAGAGTTCACTACATCATAATCCTGCTGTAAACCATATGCTGAAATCATAAACGTCTCCCAACATTGCTTGGGCGTAACATGAATTTCATATTAGCTTACATGCAATTTAATCTACCAAAAACACTAGGTGAAAGAAGAAAACTATGAGTTTCTAGGAGGAGGAAGGAGGAGTGTAGGAATACACAAAACACACACATACATACACATACACATACACGCCCTTCAACATCTCCAAGCGGCTTCAGTTCACATGTGTTGTGAGATAAACCCACCATTGTTACAACTTTCTCTCCCATTTCAGATCACCCTCCTCCCACCCCCTCAAGCAGTTTATGAGCTATAACCCCTCACACACTGTTTTGGATTGAATTCATATATTTAAGCCCTAACCCCTAATGTGACCGTATTTGGAAATAGACCTTTGAGGAAGCAACTAAGGTTAAATGAGGTCATAAGAGTGGCCAACTAGTCCAGTATGACTGATGTCCTTATAAGAAGAAGAAAAGACACCAAGAATGAAGGTGCAAGAGGAAAGACCCCATGAAGACACAGGGAGAAGGCAGCCACATGCAAGGCAAGGAGAGAGGCCTCCAGAGAAATCAACTCTGTCACATCTTGATCTTGGACTTCCAACCTCTGGAACAGTAAGAAATACATTTCTGTTGTGTAAGCCACTCAGTCTGTGGTATTTAATTATGCATCCCTAACAAATGAATATGGGCTTCCCTGGTAGCTCAGCTGGTAAAGAATCTTCCTGCAAGGCAGGAGACCCCAGTTTGATTCCCGGGTCGGAAAGATCCCCTGGAGGAGGGCAAGACAACCCACTTCAGCATTCTTGTCTGGAGAATCCCCACGGACAGAGGAGCCTGGCGGGTTACAGTCCATGGGGTCACAAAGAGTCGGACACGACTAAGCGACTGAGCGCAGCACAACAAACTAATATACCAAATTACAGGCGGACTTCAGGTCTTTTTCAAGGTAAAGTGCCATATTTATCATAGTCATCACGTATTTCTTAGCCATTTAACATGTGCGAAACTATGCTACATTTATCAGGTTCCTATCTTTATTTGAAACATGTCACTGATGATGCTTTGAGTGCTCGGCCCCTGACTCATTTTTCTCATAAGCCCCGCATTGTGTTTTTATGTTTTTAAGTGCAATTGTGCCTGCTGTGGTGGTTTTTAGGAATATATACGTCCTCTTACAGCACAGTGGCTTCACTGCCACTCAGGGGTAAATGATCATAGAGACTGAAGATAAAGCATAAAACATAATGCTTCCACAGCCTCAATCAGTGGAAGGCACTGACTCTGGCACTCTGAGGAGGCAGGGTCTACAAAAAATCTCAAGGAGGGCAGGAATTACGCTCAGATACATACATGCATGCATATTTGTGCGGAGAAATCGATACAATACTGTATAAGTAGTAAAAGTTAAAGTGTTTATATCTGGTGATAGGCTTTGGAGTGTTTTTCCCCAATTTTTAAATAAGCATTATATATACATATATAGAGGGAATATGTCCTCTATAATCAAAGTTGATTGTAATGATTTTCACTATTTTGTTCTAAATCGGATATTAATAACTTTTAAAATAGACTACACAACAATAAGAAATGGCATATAGATTCAAAACCTAGCAGACAAGAATTAAATAAGAACATTAAGCCTTAATAAATTCAGTTACTCCTCCATATACTCTGTCCTTTTCATCACTATCCATGTTAAATAAAATTATCGGGAAAACTACAGAGCCTTGAGAAATCCAGGATTTAAAGAAAACTGACCAGCGGTACTTCAGATGCAGTCAGCTCGGCCAAAGTGTGGCCTCTCTGATATTTTTAGTGAAAATCTGTTTTCTTTAATTAGCTGGTACATATGAGTTAGAGGCCTAGCCATATGCCATCAAGGAATGTGAGAGGCTTGATCTAAATGGAAAAGCTGAGTTCACTTTCCACAGATGGTAGGTGTGGAGTAGAAAAAGTGAGAAAAGTTTCAAAAGCTTTCTCAGGGCAGAAGACTAGACTGTATGTAGTTCAATTCATCAATCTTCAGAATTTCTGTAGTGAAAGTTACACTCTCTTAAGAACACTAACAGCTTCAAAGAGGGGCTGATGGACTAATCAAACAGTACAGCATCAAAGCACTGTGCCCCAGAAGTATTAGAGGTGGGCACTGGGCTTCCCTGGTGGCTCAGACAGTAAAGAATCTGCCTGAAAAGCAGGAAACCTGGGTTCAGTCTCTGGGTCTGGAAGATCCCCTGGAGAAGGGAATGGCTACTCACTCCAATATTCTTGCCTGGAGAATTCCATGGACAGAGGAGCCTGGCGGGCTAGTCCATGGGGTTGCAAAGAGTCAGACGTGACTGAGCAACTAAACACACACACACACTTACACTGATTACAGAACTGTTCTAATGCTTCTATTAAATGGCAACTCTTTGGGCAATGGTGACTATGCCTGTAGCTATAACATCATATAATTTTTTTCCTAAAACTCTGACAGAACTGCTAATAGTATTGTAATCCTCAAGCAGGATTTAGCAAACCATGGCTTGCTGGCCACATCCAGTCTGCCATCTGTTTTCCTAGAGCCCATGAGTTAAGAATAGTTTATAAATTTTTAAATGATTGGAAAAAAAAAATTAAGAATAATGCTCCACAGGGGCTTCCCAGGTGGTCCAATGGTTGAGAATCTGCCTTGCAATGCAGGAGATACGGGTTTATTCCCTGGTCTGGGAGGAGCCCGCATGCCACGAGGCAACTAACCCCGTAAGCCACAACTACCGAGCCCACATGCCCTAGAGCCTGTGCTCCGCAACAAGAGAAGCCACCACCAGGAGAAGCTTGGGCACTGCAGCTAAAGAGTAGTCTCCACTTGCTGCAACTAGAAAAAAGCCCTCGCACAGCAAGCAAGACCCAATGCAGCCAAAAATAAAATAAATTTAAAAAAAGAATAATGCTTCATGACACATGAGAATGAAAAGTTCACATTTCAGTACCCATAATTAAAGTTTTATTGGAACCCAGCCATGAACATGTGCTTTGTCTCTGACTGTTTTTGTTGAGACAATAGCTGAGTAGTATTGTGATAAGGTTCACGTGGCTAAATGTATTTCCTTTCCATTTACAGGAAAAATTTGCTGCTCCCTGCTCCAACTGACCTGAATACAAGCCATGGATTTAAAACCATTTAAAATAGTCAAACAAATTTGAACAATAACTAGATGTGTAACTCCATACTTTACAAGTTGTTCATCAATCCAAGCACTGTTGTATATTAATGGGAAACAATCACCATCACAACAGTAAGAAAACAACTCCACAATGTACTTTTCAAGAACTAAGAGGCTGGCCTTCAATTTTTTTAAGGACTAATTTTTTCCAGACTTAGGATCAGCATCAATGCTTTGTCAGTCATAAATCCCAGTACCAAAAAAATAAATAAATAAATAAAGATGACATTCCTTTAAAAGGCAATACTTTCTTATTCTTTACTTTAACAATTATATCAGTCTTCAGGAAACTTTGGTAGTTACTTTGTAAATGAGGCTCATGTCATGATCTGATGGAGAAAGAAAATAACCTAAGTTAAATTTTCTCGTTGGCAAAATTTCACCCATCATAAGACTGTAAAATACATGGAAGATTCTAGAACAGTTTATAATCATTCAGTTGTTGTCTTTTTTTTTTTTTTCTGCAAACAGGTAGCTGGGTTATGAAAACTTGTTGAATATATTCACCACATAATTTCCTCAGATCAAAGATTGATCTGAAATAAAGGGATATACATCTCAATTCATTGTATCCTTAGAGCCCTATTTCCTCTCCCCAACCCCGTCAATGATTAGGCTCCACATTCTTCCATAGGTCACAAGATAGCATCGATAATTTGTCCAAGTAAAACAGCTAGCAAATACAAATAGTGATTGAGTTGGTCGCATGTGGGCAACTGGTTAGGCCACTCCTACCTCACTGTTGAGTTATCCTTACTTCAAGGGAATCACAAATTAAGATCACAGTGGGACTCTTTTGCAGAAATAAAGTCACAATTCCACAAGGTTTTTGTTTTTTTCGGGGGGCACACCAGACTTTCATTTCACAGCACTCCTTTGAGAAAGCTGCAGCCAAGGAAGAGGAAGTGATGCTCCCTTGGGGGATGTGCAGCTCATCCTGGTAAGCAGGACCTGCCTGGGCCAGTTCGTGGGACCCTTTCTGCCAGTCCTTTACCTGGCTGCCAGAAGGTTCCCTATTTTGGTCAATGTGCTGCCACTGAACAGAAGCATCCACATATGGCAGCACTTGGGGGAGTTTTAATCAGCACCAATGCTAAAATGGAATTCCTAAAGAAAAGACTGCACTCAAAATGTCAGCAAATTTGAAAAAACTCAGCAGTGGCCACAGGACTGGAAAAGGTCAGTTTTCATTCCAGTCCCAAAGAAGGGCAATGCCAAAGAATGTTCAAACTACCAGACAATTGCACTGATTTCATATACTAGTAAGGTTATGCTCAAAATCCTTCAAGCTAGGTTACAGCAGTATGTGAACTGAGAACTTCCAGATGAACAGGCTGGATTTAGAAAAGGCATAAGAATTAGAGACCAAATTGTCAACATTCACTAGATCAGAGAGAAAGCAAGGAAATTCCAGAAAAACATCTGTTTCTGCTTCATTGATTATGCTAAAGCCTTTGACTGTGCAGATCACAACAAATTGGAAAATTCTTAAAGAGATGAGAGTACCAGACCACCTTACCTGTCTCATGAGAAACCTGTATGTGGGTCAAGAAGCAATAGTTAGAACCAGACATGGAATAACTGACAGCTTCGAAACTGTATTTTTGTCACTCTCCATATTTAGCTTATATGCAGAGTGCATCATGTGAAATCCAGGCCTGGATAAATCACAAGCTGGGATCAAGATTGCCAGAAGAAATATCAACAACTTCAATTATGCAGATGATACCACTCTAATGGCAGAAAGTGAAGTGGAACTAAAGAGCCTTTTGATGAGGGTGAGAGAGGAGAGTGAAAAAGTTGGCTTAAAACTCAACATTCAAAAAATGAAGATCATGGTATCCAGTCCCATCACTTTGTGGCAAATAGAAGGGGAAAAATGGAAGCAGTGGCAGATTTTGTTTTCTTGGGCTCCAAAATCACTGTGGATGGTGACTACAGCCATGAAATTAATAGACGCTTGTTCCTTAGAAGGAAAATGATGACAAACCTAGACAGCATATTGAAAAGCAGAGACATCATCTTGCTGACAAAAATCTGTTTAATCAAAACTATGGTTTTTCCGATAGTCATGTACAGATGTGAAAGCTGGATCATAAAGAAGGCTGGGGACTGAAGGATTGATGCTTTCAAATTGTGGTGCTAGAGAGTCCCTTGGACAACAAGGAGATCAAACCAGTCAATCCTAAAAGAAATCTATCCTATTTATTGGAAGGAGTGTTGCAGAAGCCGAAGCTCCAATACTTTGGCCACCTGATGCAAAGAGCCAATTCACAGGAAAGATTGAAGGCAGAAGAAGAAGGGCATGACAGACGATGAGATGGCTAGATAGCATCACCAACTCAAAGGACATGAATTTGAGCAAACTCCAGGAGATAGTGGAGGACAGAGAAACCTGGCGTGCTGCAGTCCATGGGGTGGCAAAGAGTAGGACACGACTTAGTGACTGAACAGCAACAACAAAGAAAAGACAATCTCAGGCCCTCATCTTACAGGAGTCCATATGGAGCAAACTGCAACCCAATTCAATTTAGGAGAAACTTGTTGGTTCTAAGAGCTTTTAGCCAGAGGATCCATGGTTTGAGGCTATGGAAACGTTGCCTTCCTCCTCTAACAACTGCATCAAGATAATATAAAAATAAATAATATTTTCAATAAAAATAAAACTTTCAGAATAAGTGTCATCTCCTTTTTATAAACTGTTCACTCACTCTTGAAAATCTCTATTTCAGTTGCCAATAAGGATTTAAAAGCTTCTGGAAGAAATATTCATCAAAACTAACACAGCTGCTGATGACTGACATCAAGCATGAAGGAAAAAAAAATCACATCAATGTTTCAACACATTACTCGCAGAATAACTTCTATTCAGTCCATCTGTATTAAATGGGTGTGCCAAAAATTGGACAGGCCAACAGATGGCTACCAGCATTGTTTGGCATGCATATCAGTGCTGTTCTACACTGCTAAAAGACGAAGCATGCTCCCCTGAAGGAATTCTACAGTTTCTAAAATAATAACTTACATAACAGAAAAACTATAGAATCTTTACATTTGAGCCTAGATCCACAAGCCCCAAATCTGTGCTGTCTTGCGAATTTGAATTTTAGTACTTTTGAAAAGCAGTCATCTCTTTTCAGAGATTAGTGCTTCTTAACCAGGGATGTGTTATATAAGTATCCAGGGTATTCCTTCCAAGATAGGCCCTCACCATACTGAATAAGACATCTTGAGGTGGGGCCTAGGCGTGTGTATTCTGAAAAGCACACCAGGTGCCTGTGAAGTGCATCCCTGATTAAGAACAAGCTTTCCAGATCATCTTTTATATTGATGAGCAAATAACTATGACATACACATCTGCACACATAGACCAATATAATTTTGCTTAATTCCTCCAGGTGTTGTCTAAATGTTCTCTTTTGCTGCCTCAATCTTTCCTCTGAACTCCTGTCTTTGAAGTTGTCTCACTGTTCAGTAATTTTCCCAGACAAATTTTAAGCCAAATGGTGTCTATATTAGGCACTCTTCATTTGGGGAGGCAGGATGCCAACTTAGATCAGCAAACCCTTCCAAAATAATGCCTTCATAACATACAGTCACTTAAAAAATACTTATTCAGCAGACTCTATATGTTGTAATAAAGGCTGAGAAGAATGTAAGAAAAACAAGATACAATTCTTGTATCCTCAAGGAGCACATGTGATACAATTAGGGTGAAAATATACAGACAAGCTAAGAAAAGCTAAATATTCACATAAACAAACCATGTTGTTCAGTTCAGTTCAGTTCAGTCACTCAGTCGTGTCCGACTCTTTGCGACCCCATGAACCGCAGCAGGCCAGGCCTCCCTGTCCATCACCAATTCCCGGAGTCCACCAAAACCCACGTCCATCGAGTCAGTGATGCCATCCAACAATCTCATCCTCTGTCATCCCCTTCTCCTCCTGCCTTCAATCTTTCCCAGCATCAGGGTCTTTTCAAATAAGTCAGCTCTTCTCATCAGGTGGCCAAAGCATTGGAGTTTCAGCTTCAACATCAGTCCTTCCAATGAACACTCAGGGCTGATCTCCTTTAGGATGGACTGGCTGGATCTCCTTGAAGTCCAAGGGACTCTCAAGAGTCTTCTGCAACACCACAGTTCAAAAGCATCAATTCTTCGGCACTCAAATTCTTTACAGTCCAACTCTCACATCCATACATGACCATGGAAAAACCATAGCCTTGACTAGATGGACCTTTCTTGGCAAAGTAATGTCTCTGCTTTTTAATATGCCATCTAGGTTGGTCATAACTTTCCTTCCAAAGCATGTTGATTCAGTATTAAATGACTAGTACTTACAATAAAAACTCTGAAAATTCAGAAGAACTAGCGCTTACTCCAGATCCAACTGTCATGGCAGATTACTGAGAAGGCCTGCGGTTTGAAGAAAGGGTCAGGGATAAAAGGGTGTGGCAGAGGAACGCAGGTGTTCCATGCCAAGAACATATCACAAACCGAGGCAGGAATGACTAAGGAATGGATGGTGAAAACACAGTCCTCTAGAAGGAAAGGAGTCATTTGGGTGGCTAATACCAAACAAACAAAAGCCAGGCTCTAGTTTTCAGATTAAAGAACCTAAGATATTGTTGTTGTTTAGTCGCTCAGCCATGTCTGCCTCTTTGCGACCTCATGGATTACAGCATGCCAGACTTCCCTGTCCTTCACTATCTCCTGGAGCTTACTCAAACTCATGTCCATTGAATCAGTGATATCATCCAACCATCTCATCTTCTGTTGTCCCCTTCTCCTGCTTTCAATCTTTCCCAGTATTAGAGTCTTTTCTAGTGAGTCAGCTCTTCACATCAGGCAGCCAAAATATTGGAGCTTTGGCTTCAGCATCAGTCTTTCCAATGAATATTCAGGGTTGATTTCCTTTAGGATTGACTAGTTTGATCTCCTTGCTGTCCAAGGGACTCACAAGAAAGTTCTCTAGCACCACAATTCAAAAGCATCAATTCTTCAGCACTCAGCCTTCTTTATGGTCCAACTCTCACATCCATACATGACTATAAAAACCATAGCTTTGACTATACAGACCTTTGTTGGCAAAGTAATGTCTCTGCTTTTGAATAAACTGTCTAGGTTTGTTATAGCTTTTCTTCCAAGGAGCAAGCATCTTTTAATTTCATGGCTACAGTCACCATCTGCAATGATTTTGGAGCCCAAGAAAATAAAGTCTGTCACTGTTTTCATTGTTTCTCCATCTATTTGCCACGAAGTGATGGGACTGGATGCCATGATCTTATTTTTTTGAATGTTGAGTTTTATGCCAGCTTTTTCACTCTCCTCTTTCACCTTCATCAAGAGGCTCTTGATTTATCTATAAGATTTATCTTACAGAAAAATCATTAAGTTGTAAACCAACAGATCATGGAGATAGTAGTATTTTAGGAAACTGTATTTTTTTTTTTTTGTAGCAAACAAAGTATCTGTAAGTATGAGATAAATAAGAGACCTAGGAGAGGAATTAGGATCAGCACCATAACAGTTGGCTTTACAAAGAACTAGTGGAACTAATGGGAGTGGCTAATTGGGTTGAGTTTCCAGCTGTAACAGAATGGAGGCATACGAACAATTGGAGAAAGAGGGAAGTCAGCATGAAAGCAAATCAGAGGTTCCAGTGGGAGACAGCAGAATGATGCTGCAGAAGAAACCTCTGCACTGGACACATACCTTTAGAAGATGCTGATGAAGGGAAGGAAGGTAGAAGATAGAATGAGAAAAATAAAGGTCAAATCTGGAGAAGTAGCCCATTAAAGACCCAGTGAAAATGCAGAACAAATGGTGTGAACAAAGGCCCTCAGAAAGGCAAGAGTAAAATCCTGGTGGCAACTCAGAAGTCAAGAAAGAAGAGAGTTTCAAAGCAAAGATCAACAAAGGAGAGGTCAAGGCCACGGGTACAGACTGTTCTAGTCCCAGGAACCCTGATTTATGCCCTAAACCATAGCTGATCTTTCTCCTTTAATCTTTACTGCCTGTCCATACCAACCATATAGAACACATACACGTTTATTTCTTAGTGTCTATAATGGATCCACACATACTCAGATACTCTGTCCCATCTCCTTGACACTATCATATGAAGCTTCTTGAGGGAGGAGATATTAATCAATACCGTATGCACCACCCATTTGTACTGTGCTTTCACATTACCAAGTCTCTGAAAGTGAAAGTGAAGTCGCTCAGTCGTGTCCGACTCTTTGTGACCCCATGGACTGTAGCCTATCAGGTTCCTCCATCCATGGGATTTTCCAGGCAAGAGTGCTAGAGTGGATTGCCAGTAATCATTTAAAATGAGTTTTAACTGATTATAACTATGACCATCCAGGTAATTGTGGTATGCAGATAAAAACCAGCTGAATTCAGGAAGAAGACACTGACACACTGCTTAGCCTTGCTATTCAAAATGTGGTCAACAGACCAGTGGAATCACCTGGGAACTTGTTAAATATTCAATTTTGGCTGCTATCCCAGACCAAGCAACTGAATCAGATGCATTTTAACATGATCCAGGTGATTGATACCTATGCACACTGCCACAGAAAGTGGTGATGACTCTATAGAATGGAAAGGGATTGCACTGAGTTACCAAAGAAGTTGAAGGAAAGGAAAAGGCACATGAATTTCACCCCATGGGCATGTGCCTAGACCCTGCATGTGTAGGTGCTCAGTCGCCTCTGACTCTTTGCAACCCCATGGAATTTTCCAGGCCAGAATATTGGAGTGGGTTGCCATTTCCTACTCCAGGGGACAATACTGATCCAGGGATCAAACCTGTATCTCTTGCATCTCCTGCATTGGCAGGCAATTCTTTACCACTAGCACCACCTCAGAAGCCCTCTTCACCTCTACTCAGACCTGCAGCTCAGCAATGGAGCCCAGGCCCCTTGTGCATGTGGCAGAACCAGACCAGGAAGCTATTCCAGCTTTTGATCAGGAGCCCAGATCCATAAATCCTTCTTCCATAAACTGCCACTAGTTCAATTATAGGAAGGGCTTTGCATATTCTATCTGCTAGGTTGTTTGTCCAGGTTTTACAAATATTCTGACCTTCTGAAGACCCTGTTTATGTTTCCCATATTTATACTCAGCCTGAGGATTTATATTATTCTGCGTCTCATTCATTTATCCCATAAAATTATGTTTCCCTCTAAGCTTTAGATTGCAATTGTTAACATACTTTTTCAACATAACTGAAAGCTAAACTTGAAAATGCAACTTCGACCCCAAAAGGAAAGAGCTATATTGACAGCATTATTGTTTAAGGGACCAAGTGTCAGGAAAAAGCTCCCAAAGAAAAGCACTATTAGACAAAGGCACAGTCTCATCTCAAAGGATGAAGACCACACAGAGCACCTAGTCTTGAGGCAGAATCTTGCCTTTGTTGGGCATGTGCTTGATGCTTCGATACTTCTTTCTCTAACTTTTCTACAGATGTGGGTTTTGAGTGTTACTAGTTCAAAATAACATTGTGCTCAAAGAGTTCTCTGCAGGTCTTTCACTATTTTTAACAGCTTTATTGACTTCTAATTTACACATCAAAAAGCTCACATTTCAGAAATGGAAGAGACTTTCATTCCACCCCCCACTTCAAGCAATGCTTCATTAAACTCACCAAAGAATATAATATAGCCATTTCTTAAAACTCCAGGAAGACAGGACATCATCATGACCCTCTGATAATATATCCTAGTATTTCAGCTTTTATCAGTGGCAAGTACATCGTGACAATAAAAGTCCCCTCTATTAAAATGCAAAATATAAAAGTAATGGCTTTTTGTGCTGCATTTCAAAGGTAGTTGACTGAAAATACCACTGTAAGCCTTGTAATCTGCCTGCTGTGTTGAAAGTCCATTAGGAAGCAAACTTCATTTACTGCATCAGATGTAGAAACCACAAATTCTGACAAACTACTGTCCCCCAGTTTTTCAGGGACTACTTTTTCCCACCAGAAGGCATGCTTTTGGTGGGGGGGTCCTGCTGGAGCCTGCACCAAGACATTATTTTTCACCTCAAGGATGGAACGAATAAGTTAAACAAGTTTTCTTTCAAAAAGATAAACAGCAACTCACATGCTCTCGCAGAACCTCTTCAGCGTGCTTGGTTTCTCCTGGTTGCGTCTTTGTCGGAACCAGCGTTGAATGCTGCGAACATCCCAGTCCAGCTGCTTGGAGAGGCCCTCCAATCTCTTTTCATCAGGATGCTATGACACAAGGAAAACATTTTCATCTTCACTATAAACAGATGTGCCCTGGTCTATACTGGAGATAATTGTTTTCCCGGTATTTTCTACCCACTATTAGATTGTTATATTGAATACTGAGGACCAAGACCTTCCATCAGCAGCGTGAACAAAGACAACCACTTAGGACAAGAAAAGCTACTCATTATGAAACAACACTGAAAATATAAATCTCACTCTAATGCTTGTACTTCTTACCAGCAACAAAGACTCAACGAAATGGCCAACTGGCTAAACCAGCTCCACCAAGCTACCAGGAAAGGAATTAAGTAAAGGTGAGTTGGCCAAAAGACCTCATTCAAATATTTCACTTTCTCAGGAGAAAATACTGTGCCCAATTATCGAATATCAAAACAATGTAGGACAGACAAAAAGCCTGGAGTAATCCCCAAATATGCCATTTTAACCTAAGGTACCAATTCCACTTAAAAGACATGTTTTCTCTTTCTTCCTCTTCAATTTCCCCTCCCTTCACTTGTTTATACATTCGTCTTGACTATTCATTTCTTGGTCTTCCTTTTGACTAGAACTCCATAAGATTTTTTACAATGACTATGCATTACCTGAAAATGCAAACTTGGTGAAGTAGAAAGAGACCCTATTTATGCTTGTCATATAACAGCATCATCGACTCAGTGGACTTGAGTTTGAGCAAATTCCGGGAGGGCTTCCCTGGTAGCTCAGCTGGTAAAGAATCTGCCTGCAACGTATGAGACCCCAGTTCAATCCCTGGATAGGGAAGATCCCCTGGAGCAGGGCATGGCAACCCACTCCAGTTTTCTTGCTGGGGAATCCCCATGGACAGAGAAGCCTGGTGGGCTATCGTCCATGGGATCGCAGAGTCGGACATGACTGAGCGACTGAACAACAATAGTGATGATTTTACTTGTTTCTCATTCTCATTTCTAGAAAATTAGAAGATGACAGACATAGGTTCAGTTCTTGTTCTGATGAACTTTCTGAGCCTCAGTTTCCTCACCTGTTCAAAGGAAGATTACTTATCCACCTAAACAGTGCTGAGGACCAAATGCAAAAATGTATGTAAATCTCAGTACATATTAGTTCTGTCCCTCCTCTCTTCTGTGTCTTAGAGACCGTCCTGCCAACAATTACATGAGGGTGACCTGTCATACAACAAAACTAAACTGAGTTAGTTCTACTCCTTTATTTCTTCTACCTTTGTTTTATAATTAAGGAGATGTTAATAATCAGAAGACAGAACGACAAATGGGGTAGGGGAAGACAGGCCGACAGCTTTTAAGTCCTAAGGGTGGAATGCACACGCGACACCTTTTTAAAGCCGCTCAAGAAATTCAAGGTGTCAGACACACAGGAAACACAGCAAATGGCCTTAGTCTTATGACTGAGGTTATAAAATGTGCTGAGCTTGGGTCTCTGAAAGTTATTTGCTAACTTTCAGTGAGGCACATACTTTGTGGTATTTTTCTTAGAAGAATACCTGGCTATACTCTCCTCTGTCTCTCAATTTAAAGATACGATAGAAAATGCACAGCCTACAATAAGAATACCCTGGCTCTACTATTTTCTTAAATTCATTTTTAATTTTCATTCATTTTCTAAGTCTATTGAATTGGTAAAACATTCATATGGTTCACAAAATAAAAATTATCCCAAATTTCACCTTCCAATTTGTACCTATTCTCTCAGTTCCTACTCTCCCCTTCTTATCAGGTAATGGGCTATTCAATTTCTTCCCAAAGTTATCTTGTCAAATATAAGCAAAGTTGAATATGCCTTCTTTTTTTTTTTTGAATATGCCTTCTTATATCCACCCCCCCTCACACCTTCACACAAAGTTGTTGTATTATTTTGGACTTTGGGTTTTTCACTTTACAATATATCTTGGAATATTTCCATATCACAGTATTAGGAACACCCTCCTTTTGTAGAACTATATGGACATGCCACAATTTACTTATCTGCTCCACTACTAATGCCCACTCAGGTAGCTTCCACACTTCCACTACTATAAACAATGCTGCAATAAATAACATTTTCACGGGTTATTTTATACACATATCAGTTCAGTTCAGTCGCTCAGTCGTGTCCGACTCTGCAACCCCATGGACTGCAGTATACCAGGCCTCCTTATCCATCACCAACTCCCTGGGCTTATTCAAACTTATGTCCAAGGGGTTGGCGATGCCATCCAACCATCTCATCCTCTGTTGTCCCCTTCTCCTCCCGCCTTCAGTCTTTCTCAGCATCAGGGTCTTTTCAAATGAGTCAGTTCTTTGCATCAGTTGGCCAAAGTATTGCAGTTTCCCCTTCAGCATCAGTCTTTCCAATGAATATTCAGGACTGATTTCCTTTAGGATGGACTGGTTGGAACTCCTTGCAGTCCAAGGGACTCTCAAGAGTCTTCTCCAACACCACAGTTCAAAAGCATCAATTCTTCGGTGCTCAGCTTTCTTAATAGTCCAACTCTCACAACCATACATAACTACTGGAAAAACCATAGCTTTGACACATTTTTATTAATTTCTTCCTTCTGTTTGCCTTCATTTATTTTGTTGTTCTTTTTCCAATGTTTAAGCAAGTGGTTTTATATATATGCATGTATATATATATAAAAATATGAGTTTTCATCTGAGTACTACTTTGGCATAGTAGTACTTTCATCATTGTTTCCTAAATATTCTGAAATTTTGTTTTTACACAACAGTTAATTAAGAAAGCAAGAGCTTTGCTGATTTCTAGTATTTGTAAATTGTGCCTATTTTATAAATTTGTCACCATTTTTATATAATTAAAGGTTAACTTTTAAAAATATTTAACATGTTCTTGAAAAGATAGTATAGTCTCTATATTCAGAATACAGGGATCTAAATGTACCCCTTTAATCATCCTCATTATGCTTTTTAGAATTAGTTGCTATATTGTTTTTTATTTTATATGTTCTGTTTTATATTTTGACCTGTCATGACCCAGACATAAATTAAAATTTTTTACTATTAAATAAGTTTTTCTTTTGTTCTTTTCTATAAGTATATGGATACATTCATTTTTAATGCATGTATATTCATAACCATTTAAATTTCATTGTGAATTGTATCTTTTGGCAATTAAAAGCCAATATTTCATTTCATTTCAACCTTTTGGTCCAGAACTCTTTCTTTAAATAAAAACAGATACCCTACTTTCTTTATTATTTATATTTGTCTGTAAACCTTTACTCATCCTTTTATTTTCAATGTCTATAGTTACTTTATCTAAAGGTAACGTTCATAAGCTAGGTGACCTAAATCTGAATTATTTTTATTAGATGAGGTAAACCCACTTATATTCATTGATATAAGTTTATACTTTGTTGTTATGGTTAGTCACTAAGTCTTGTCAGACTCTTTTGTGACCCCATGGACTGTAACCCACCAGGCTCCTCTGTCCATGGGGATTCTCCAGGCAAGAATACTGGAGTGGGTTTCCATTTCCTTCTCCAGGGAATCTTCCCAACCCAGGAATCAAACTCATGTCTCCTGCACTGGTAGGTGGATTCTTTACCACTGAGCCACTAGGGAAGCACTTATTTATACTTACTTCACATTAATTGTGTTTTCTGTTATCATAATTTAATTTTTTAAATTTTATCAAATCAAATATGGCTGATGTCCCTTTCTTTGTGTGGGTAATTTTTATTCTACTGGTAATCCACATAACCACAGGACTTTTCTTCTGTTTCCAGTCAATAAAAATTCCAAATGAACGATATTTAAAACTAGCATATTTCCTCTTCCTTCTTCACCCAATATTCAGTTCAGTTCAGTCGCTCAGTCGTGTCTGACTCTTTGCGACCCCATGAATCGCAGCATGCCAGGCCTCCCTGTCCATCACCAACTCCCGGAGTTCACTCAGACTCACGTCCATTGAGTCAGTGATGCCATCCAGCCATCTCATCCTCTATTTTCCCCTTCTCCTCCTGCCCTCAATCCCTCCCAGCATCAGAGTCTTTTCCAATGAGTCAACTCTTCGCATGAGGTTAGTAATTTTCTCTCTCAGAGTTTACTCATGTACTATCAAATACGCTCATTCTTCTCTTACTCAGTTTGGCTGCTTAAACCGATATGCTTTGACTCCCAGCTATTAGAGCTTACGCAATTAATAAACTTGCTCTACCTCCCACCTTCATTCCCTTTTTCAGCTCAGTTATTGTGAGATGTATCATTTCTACATTGTGAGAGCATATAATGTTTACATTCTGTTCTGTCATCCTAATCCTCACATTTCTATCTCAGTTCTACAGTCTAAATGTATTCAAAACTCATCAATATTCCCAACAATCTCTTGGTCGGCTGAAATTAATACTTACATGTGTTAGTCACTCAGTCCTGTCTGACTCTTTGAGACCCCATAGACTGTAGCTCACCAGGCTCCTCTGTCCGTAGAATTCTCCAGGCAAGAATACTGGAGTGGGTTGCCATTCCCTTCTCCAAATACTCACAAAGTTTCTTCAAAAAAGGACTCATGGGAACAATTCCTCTCAATTTTTGAAAATTCAATATGTTTGTCTTTAGCCTTTACACTATAAAAACTATTTACCTAAACATAAAAATTCTTACTTCATATTTTCCTTGAAAATACTGGAAAATGTTGTCCTATACAATACTGCTACAGAGATGACTAAAGTTATTATGGATATTTTTCCCTAGATAAATGATGTAATTTTTTTTGCTCTTTTGCTTGTAATGCTTTGCTGTCCAAGAATTATTTCTTTTATATTTCAAGTCTAATATTTTAATAAGTCCTGGTGTAAACCTTCTTGGGTCTCTCTTTCCTGCATTCTATTAACATATTATAAATCTCCACTTATTTTACGAAAATTTTCTTCACACATTTATTCTACTTTGTTTTTCCTCAGACTTCCCTGGTAGCTCAGATGGTAAATAATCTGCTTGCAATGCAGGAGACCCAGGCTTGATCCCTGGATCAGGAAGATCCCCTGAAGAAGGGATGGCTACCCACTCTAGTATTCTTGCCTGGAAAATTCCATGGACAGAAGAGCCTGGCAGGCTACAGCCCATGGGGTCACAAAAAGTAGACTGCTTTCCCTTAAGAGACTCCAATTATACAGATGCTATATCCGCTTGCTCTATATATCTAATTATTTTTATCTCTTTTTCATTTCATTTATTTCAGCTTTATTATTTCTATCTGACATGTTCCCCACTGAGATTTCTGCAACATTTAGTGTTTCCTGTGTTCTTTCCAAATTTGTCTTCATTTCTGTGATAGTTTTAGTACTTTTCCCCTGAACTAACCAGCTCATACTGCATCTCTTCTTGTTGATCAACTATTTCTTTCTTTAGGTTTTCTATTTCATTTTGTATGGTCTTCCTGAACAGAGCTATTGCTTTTTAAAAATAAAGTCTATGGTAAAATATCTGATTGCAATTTTCAGTTGCCCTGTGGCCTCCTTTTTGCAGTGACAATTTTTGTTAGTAATTGATGTTACGTATTCTTTTTCTTGTCTTTGATTCCGTGTGTTTCTTCTTTATTACCCATCATTGACTCAGTTGGATTTTCTTGACCAGCTGCTGGTAGTATAGGGAGCAGGGAGGGTACTTCTGTAGTTTAGAAAAGTGAAACTGAAAGTTACTCAGGCATGTCTGACTCATTGTGACCCCAAGAACTGTATCCTGCCAGGCTCCTCTGTCCATGGAATTCTCCAGGCAAGAATACTGGAGTGGGTAGCCATTCCCTTCTTCAGGGAATCTTCCCAATCCAGGGATCAAACCCAGGTCTCCTGCATTGTAGGTGGATTATTAACCATCTGAACCCCCAGGGAAGCCCAAGATTACTGGAGTGGGTAGCCTATCCCTTGCCTCCAAAGAACACTACCTCCTGAAAATGTGCCATCCACCCATAGTTTTCTGTGTACTTCTTCCACTTCTTTGAATTAAACTGAGTCTAGAAGGGCATCTACTAGCCTTGTTGCTATATCTAGTGTTGCAAACAGTGGATAGAATTTTGATCTTACCTTTAGGAGCTGTCATTTTTGCTGGCTTTCCTGAAATCTAGTCCCACAGGGTCCTCTATCCACACTTCATGCTTTTTACATCCTCCTTCTTGGCTTCTGCCCAACCCCAACTGTTTTTATTTAGCCTTTCTATATATATTTTGAAATCTGGAGAGATATATCTCTTAGTTTGCCAAAAAATAAATATTGTAAGATTTTCCTTCCTTTTTTGTGTATTTTTTATTGTCATGTTTTATAAATGCTCCATGGTTCTTTTCCTTTTCTTAAGACTCTCAAGGAAAAAAATTAATAATTCTGACTTACATAAATATTTTTATACCAGAAACACCCAGGTTAACTTCCATAAACACAAACATACAAGGATGGAAAAGAAAAAGAGAAATAGGCATAAGAGGAGAATCAGGAAAAACTAATCAGACCTGCATACAATTTTTAAAAAACAGTGTAAACAGAGCAAAAGCAGATTATGATATGATAATCTCATAATTCTCTAGATCATAAAACCTAGTTCTAGAGCTGACAAATATATTTTACCCTTAATGGTTCAATAATTGCTTTGATGAGAAAATGAGGCTGTTATGATCACAGATATATGCCAAAAGCTAGAAAGATATATAAATAAATAGATTAAATGATTGATTAATTTATATCTATCTCATTCAGATAACTCTGGATATAATCAGTTAAGAAACATGAACTCAAAATATTCACTAAAGAAAAATAATCATGCCATTCATTTGAATGAGTCTAACAATTTACAATTGGTGATATTTGAGCCCCATCACAAATCTGCTGAATCAGAATCTCTAGAAATAAGATGCAGCAATCTACATTTAATACCTCAGGTGCTCTTAATGTAAATTAAAGGAGAGACCTCCTGGCCCAAATAAAAGTTCCCTCTCTTACTAACTGACTTATAGCCCAAAGCCATAATGCTAATGTTATGCATGTTGCATAATGTCTGCAACAGCAGAGCCAATGCTCCAAAACACAATTCAGTTCAGTTCAGTTCAGTTCAGTCGCTCAGTCGTGTCTGATTCTTTGCCACCCCATGAATCGCAGCACACCAGGCCTCCCTGTCCATCACCAACTCCCGGAGTTCACCCAGACTCATGTCCATTGAGTCAGTGATGCCATCCAGCCATCTCATCCTCTGTTGTCCCCTTCTCCTCCTGCCCCCAATCCCTCCCAGCATCAGAGTCTTTTCCAATGAGTCAACTCTTCGCATGAGGTGGCCAAAGTACTGGAGTTTCAGCTTTAGCATCATTCCTTCCAAAGAAATCCCAGGGCTGATCTTCAGAATGGACTGGTTGGATCTCCTTGCAGTCCAAGGGACTCTCAAGAGTCTTCTCCAACACCACAGTTCAAAAGCATCAATTCTTCAGCACTCAGCTTTCTTCACAGTCCAACTCTCACATCCATACATGACCACTGGGAAAACCATAGCCTTGACTAGATGGAATGAAAAAGAAGGAAGTCAAGAAACACCTGGAGTAACAGGCAAATTTGGCCTTGGAATACGGAATGAAGCAGGGCAAAGACTAATAGAGTTTTGCCAAGAAAATGCACTGCAAACACCCTCTTCCAACAACACAAGAGAAGACTCTACACACGGACATCACCAGACGGTCAACACTGAAATCAGATTGATTATATTCTTTGCAGCCAAAGATGGAGAAGCTCTCTACAGTCAGCAAAAACAAGTCCAGGAGCTGACTGTGGCTCAGACAATGAACTCCTTATTGCCAAATTCAGACTTAAATTGAAGAATGTAGGGAAAACCACTAGACCATTCAGGTATGACCTAAATCAAATCCCTTACGATTATACAGTGGAAGTGAGAAATAGATTTAAGGGACTAGATCTGATAGATAGAGTGCCTGATGAACTATGGACGGAGGTTCATGACATTGTACAGGAGACAGGGATCAAGACCACACCCATGGAAAAGAAATGCAAAAAAGCAAAATGGCTGTCTGGGGAGGCCTTACAAATAGCTGTGAAAAGAGAAGCGAAAAGCAAAGGAGAAAAAGAAAGATATAAACATGTGAATGTAGAGTTCCAAAGAATAGCAAGGAGAGATAAGAAAGCCTTCTTCAGTGATCAATGCAAAGAAATAGAGGAAAACAACAGAATGGGAAAGACTAGAGATCTCTTCAAGAAAATTAGAGATACCAAGAGAAGATTTCATACACAACTCGAGTCTGCTCAAAAACCAATACTTTTAATTATTTTACAACAGAGGTAGGTTCTCTGAGATATTTATAAAATTTTAGATTTACAGAGGAAAAAAAATGAGTGAAAAAGACATGCAGATGTTACCTCAACAGGAAAGACAGCCAAAGACTATGAAGCAGTTCACATTTATCAGCTAATTTCATAGATGAAAACTGCTCAGTCAGGGCATGTGACTAGTGAACTCACACTGGAATCCAGACTCAGAAGGGCTCACACTTGGGGTTTAAAATTCTATGGTTGCCATCTTGAAATTCTTGATAATTGTGTTAAGGGGATGGTGTTTTGTATAGGAGTCCACTGGGACAGGGAAGCATATGTCAGGGATTCAGAGTCTTGCTTGGCTCACACACAGTCCCGTCACTGCCCCCAGATGAGGCTGGGTACCTTACTTCCCTGTCCTCCAGCTCCCCAGGGCCTCCAGGCTTCACCTTCCCACTCCTGCTGACTGACTACTGCTGCCCTAGGTGCAAACATGGAAAGGGGTGGGATTAGGTGTTCACACCCCACGGTGTCTCAGCCACCTGCGCCCTGGGCTAGCAGCATCCCAAGGTACTTAGTGAGTGACTCGGTGGGGATTAGCCTCTTGCTCACTCCAATCCTCCAATCCAGGTACCTAGTATGTCTTGGAGCAGAGAATGCAGTACACTGGCAGGTCTCCTGTCCACTATGGGTTGGGACAGTGGGCCTATGGAAAGGGGAGAGGCCTATATCAACTTCCCCCAGGAGCTGGAAAGAGACAGAACTCAGCAGCTAGTGGGCTGTGCGTGCACTAAATCACACAGGGTGGGGTTCCTGGGTATCTGTCAGGGTTTTCACTTGCCTCATGAGTATGCCTAAGAGGCATGGCATTAAATACCAAATAAAAACTCTTGACAGGTCAAGAGAGAGACAAACTACACAAGAAAGGAAAAAGCTTTCTCTTTTTATGCCTCTAATGGCACCTTTTTGCGCTTTTCGAACAAAGGGCCCTGCATTTTTAGTTCTGCACTAGCCTCCCAAAATTATGTAGCCAAGTACTGCATGCAATAGATTTTAAGGGTTCTAAGGGGATATCCCTTCACACTTGAAAGATGATAAACATGCCCTTCTTCAAAGATGAACTGGAACCATGGTCAAGGCCAGGATGCTGGACAATCATTGTTCAAACCCTCCAAATCCTGCTGCTTGTATTCTGGTCAGCAGATCTGTTCCTTTCTCATATCACAGATAACACTGGCAAACTACAAAGAATTCAGGGGAAAACAGTTCCAGCCTTGGCTGCATTTAATTCAAAACCTGAGGCTTCTGCTTTAATCATGTAGAAATTTCCAAAAGAATCACCTTGGAAACCAAGAGAATATGATCATTAAAATTAGCTAGAAGCAAATATCCTCCAGAGCAGTCAACCTGGTTGCAAAATCCTTTCATTACCTTTATAGAGAAAAATCCCCTAGTAACCATAATAAACATAAGGCAAGGGAAATAAACATCTACCGCAGGATTCCTAAAGGGAGGCATAACATTTGGGTAGAAAATTCATTTTTATGCATTTAGAGTAGTTCACAAGGTAAATACAAATATGTTGTAATCACATGTGAAAAAATGAACCTATAAGTCCCTATGTGCTTAGTCACTTAGTCATGTCCAACTCTTTGTGACCCCATGGACTGTAGCCTGCCAGGCTCCTCTGTTTATTGGAATGTTTAGGCAAGAATACTAGAGAGGGCTGCCATTTTCTCTTCCAGGAAATCTTCCTGACCCAGGGATCAAACTTGCATCTCCTGTATCTCCTGCATTGGCAAGCAGTCTTTACATGAGCCACCTAGGAAGCCCTTATAACTCCCTACACATCTGCTATTTTAGAGGGAGAAAATGTGTTTGCTGCAACAAACTGATAAATAAAAATGCAATTTCCTCCCTAATATTTTCTTCCTTTAAACACTCTGTCACATGAGTCCCTTCAGGTTAGAAAGTGGCAGTCTAAAATCATCTCACAAAACAAAAATTCCATTTATTCTACTCTCCTTCTTAGCAGAGATATAAAAAACATTGTGTGTGTTCTTTCACTTTCCTGAGAAGAATACCATTTCTAAAAGAATAGAGGGGAAAACCCTAGAGAATCCTGGCAGAAATGTAGACCATAAAATAAACAAATATGTTTGAAAATTTGAATTAATTATTTTACAACAAGAGAGAACCAATAAAAATGGTTAGCAATATAAATACCAAAAAAGGAATAAAATTTGCTTAACATGGTCAAATCACATCTTAGAAGCCTGAGAAATTGTCCCAGAAAAAAACGAAAGCAGGAAAACAAACCATTTAATACGCAAACGCACAATATTTCTCATAGACTGTTATGCTTCTCCTTTCTTTTCCATGAAAGAGTGAGAGAGAGATTTCAGTAAGAATAAGCTATTCGGATGCTGTGACTTGCATTTTCATGGCCTTAGCTTGAGGGTTTCTGACTTCCATCTTCTTCCTCCTCTTTTTGTTCAGAAGGAGAGACCAGCTGGCAGTCGGTGACAATCTTTCCTCTACATCCTCCCTCTCTCCCCTGCTCGCCTCTTTCCAGCCTCTTTCCAGCCTCTTTCCAGCCTCTTCAGGACTTTAACTCTCAGCGGAGCGATCATCTCCTCCCCCATTTTCTTTACAGTGAATCTGTACTTTGTAACTCTCTGGACCCTCGCTCTTCATGGCTTCATATTACTGCTCTTCTTTCCCTCCATTGCTCCCATTTTTGTTCACATCGGCCTGTGTATCATAGCTGCTAGAACATATGGACAACTCCATAAGCAAATGGGCACTTTTCCTCACAGCTACAGTAATCGTATTCCTCAGCTCTCCCCAGTCGCCTCCACAAAGTCCCACCCCACCATTAGACATACATACTGCGTCACACCAGGTGAGACTGAGGCATAGAATCCGTGCCCTCACTGTCTCATCTAGACTGTGCTCCACAGCCAAGCGTCTCGCACGCTCTTGGGAGTAAACCCGCAGGTCTCAAACATGCCCATGTGTGTTTGGCTTCTCCCTTTCTCAGTTTATCGCAGGGCCCGTGTGCTTTCCATGCTTTCAAGCATGAGGCTAGTCAAATGTTCGTTCTCAAACTCAACACAGAGGGAAGTAAATGATTTCAGACTAAGAATAGTGGTCGTAACAATTTATATCCCAGAAAAGGACAAGCATACCTTTGTAATTGCAGTGAAGACCTTTTCCAGGATGGCATTTGGCTGGGCAATCTGTGGTCCATTGGCCTGAATGTTGAGGGCTATGGCACATGGTTTGGCTACAAATCTGAAAAAAAAAAAAAAAAAACCACATTATTCTCTCTATAGCTGTTCTTAATGTTATCAGGTAACCATTCCTCAATTGTCCCAATAAAATGTTAATACGATTTTATGGGTAGACACTGTCAACACTCATAAATCAGGACCTATATCAAGCAGATTTAACTTTTTTTCTCCTTTAATTCCCCAGCAGTGACAGTAAAAAAAGAAATCTTTTTAAAACATTTAAACCTCCTGATATGTAAGTTATAATGAGACTGACTAGATAGAAAGACTACAAATGAGAAATATACCAGTATAAGATACATAAACCAAACAAACTATGATTTTGAAATGATGTATGTTCTTCTTACAAGTCACGTTATATTTTTACTAGGAAAGTGTTAACTAACAGAGTATGCTTTTGATCAACCCCAGTCCAAAGCCTGGCCCATGTGGTCTCTGTGATCCAAGTGTGCTATGTTCAGTCCCACGTTTCTATGACTTCTTAAAATTCCTTGCTTTACGATTATTTGCTTCTTTCTCATAAGGAGTCATGAAAGGTGTCAAACAACATGACGTCCCAGCCAAGCCGAAAAGTCTGAAATTATTACACACATCAGCTGCACCATTTTTATCATAAGAAAATGACTATGTCAAGAAGAACAGGACGTCTCAGCTACACTTCTGGCTGTGTTTAAAGTGTGAATGAGCCACGGGAGGCATGCAGACAGAGGACTGGGGCCTCAAAGGTCTGATGATGTCTCTAAAACCTTTTTTATAAGAAAAGCATTTGAGTTGTTTTAAACTAAACATTCGAGAAATAAGGTGCAATGCACCTTTTCAATAGTGACATTTAACTTTTTCTATAAATGCAAATAATACAATATTATATGAAAGTATGACCCAAATTCATTTAATGTTGGCCAAAAGCAACTGATAAATATACACAACAGACCGGTGAGTAAATCTTAGATGAAGTTTCTTTAATAATAGTGAATAGCGGGGGGTAATTCCCTGGTGGTCCAGTGATTAAGACTCTGAGCTCCCAAAGCGGGGAGCACAGGTTCAATCCCTGGTCAGGGGTCTAAGACCCAGCACGCCACACAGTGTGCCAAAAAAAAAAGCGGATGAGTTAAAGAACAGTAAACAAGGGAGGAATTTTTTTTTTCTTTAAAGAGGGACTAATGAAGTTTACATACATGGTACCTCATAATATCCCACTGGGTCCTATTTCAAGTAAAAGGGGAAAAAAATGTATTCAAACAAAAAAATGGAATACTGTACATGCAAGCCCAAACCAGTAAAGATATACACAGGAAATGCAATTTAATTCCTGTTTCATTGGGCTCTCTGGAACAAAGTTAGGAAGAATAACCACCTTTGCTAGAATGAAAAACATGTTACCTATGCCCTCACCTTTGTAAAAGAAGTGTAGTATTTTTTTTAAATAACTCTGGGTATTCACTAAAAACAGTCATTGTGGTGCTACGAATGTAGCTAGTAGAAAGAAAGAAACATGGATGGGCAATGACCACTTGTTTCCTTAAAGTTTCCTGCTTCCTGGTTAGTGCCTCTTCATCATAAGGCATAATAAGAGGTGTGGGAAGACATGCGATCAGCAAGAGTTTTTCATTTTTTTAAAAAAGGTGAAATAGCAAAACTAGGTATAAAAGCCAAAATCAACACTTCTAATGGTTTCCTTCTACTCTTCCCTGTGGGATTTCTCCCCAGCCCTCTCTTGTCTTCGTAATTCCTACAAATTCTGAAACGCTGTGTTCAAATTTCCTGTTGGAATTTGGCGTCAGCATCCTTGATGGAGAATATGATCTGTTTTTTTCTTCTAAAGAGTGAAGAGTCTAAATGCAGAGGCTGATCACTTAATCTGTGAATACGACAATGCCAGGCACACACAGGAGGGGGCAAGAAATCTGATCCACTGGCTATGTTCTGCAAATGTGCTTTTAATGTGGCCATCATTGCGGTGAGTGCTGCTGACAAGCTAACAAACCTTCTCTGTGTACCCACAACAGTGTGCAGGCAGACAGCAGGAGAGTCAAGAAATTCACTCAGTAGAACCTCTTCAAAAGCAACTTCCTCACCTTTACTGTCACTTGCCAGTAACACACAAAAACATTCAAAAAGGTTCTTTTAGTATTTTATACAATACCATGTTTTACACCTTACTCCTCCTCTTTTTAAACTTCAAATCACTTTTTTTTAGAAACACTCTCTACATTTCCAGAACTAATAAGCATCTTGAAGAAGGCATATCACTTGATCATTAAACTTCTGAAATTTTGATAATCAAAATTATCAAATAAATATGACTCTCTATAAACATACTTTTAAAACAATGTCTAAAGGATAGGTGGGAATTATCTGCTACTATCTGGCGACAGAGACCTAGTTTCAGAAATTGATCTCTCTATGCCCAATGTCCTCATATGTAAGAAATAATATTTACATAGATAAATAAAAATTGTGTGATTATACAAACACATGAATATATTAAAACATAATGTCACATGGCCTCTTTGTCTAAAAGCTTTGATGGGAGCCATGTGTATGGTTTCACACCATACCATTTACACACCATGACTCTCTGGACCCAGCAACCCACACAGCTTCAGCTACACTGTGCCAAGCCATGTGCATCCAACAAGGTTTGAATGTACCAAGCAAGAAAAGGGGAGACCAGAAACAAGACAGGCAACTAAAAAAGACAAGGGTCAGCAGGTAAAATAACCACTTGCCTCAGTTTACCCTCAGAGCTTGGTTGTCCCAGCATCATTATTAATGGTACCCCTTTACTGACAAGAGCATTCCTGCGTGATACTCTGCCACAATAATTTTATAAGTGTGTGAGCAATAAATTGTAGTGACCCTCATCATCAAGCCTCAAGCTTGATGGACACGGGTCCACACTGGGTCCAGACCAGCACTGCCTTAAGGTTCTGAGCCCATCCCTGACTCTTGAGAGTCCCTTGGGCAGCAAGCAGATCAAACCAGTCAATACTGAAGGAAATCGGTCCTGAATATTGATTGGAAGGACTGATGCTGAAGCTGAAGCTCCGATACTTTGGCCACCTGATGAGAAGAACTGACTCATTTGAAAAGACCCTGAAGCTGGGAAAGATTGAAGGCGGGAGGAGAAGGGGATAACAGAACATGAGATGGTTGGATGGCATCACCAACTCAATGGACATGAGTTTGACCAAGATCCAGGAGATGGTAATGGACAGGGAGGCCTGGCGTGCTGCAGTCCATGGGGTCGCAAAGAGTCAGACACATCTGAGTGACTGAACTGAACTGATACCTGGTATTCTCTCCAAGTCCAAACCTTCCCAGATCCCCTGTCAATCTCCATGGCCCTGCAGGATGCTATGTCCACACCCGTCACAGGAGAGTTGGGGTGTGTGCGTGTGTGTGTGTGTGTGTGTGTTGCTCTTCCCTGTGTGTGTGGTCTCTTTCATAGAGGTTGCAATGAACCTTTCACCAAGGTGAAAGCACCCATCTCTACTGATCCTAGCACACACATATACTCTCCCTCAACCAGGGGAGGCAGGAATATCACCACCCCCACTCTGCAGAAAGAGAGACGCAAGTATCCTCTGCTTCTAGGGGAAGGGAAGCAGAAAATGTCATATTTCTTTCCTAAAAAATTTTAGGCGAATGTTATCATCAGCTCCCCATCTTTGTTTACTGGCCAGGCTAAGTCCCAAATTCCAAGGATTTGTAGGATAGGATGTGAGAAGTGACAGTCAAATTTAATAGAATTTAACTCAATTTAAAGGTTGAAGGTCTTATGGTTTAAATGGCTTCTGATGGGTATGTACAATAAATCAAACCACTTGAATCCCTTGAAAGAAGTTACTGTGTCCAGAAATATTTTTACAGAACACCAGGCACACTGTGGGCACTCAATGAATATTTGATGGTGAGTGAATAAATGAATGATTGAATCAGCTAAAATATAATGGCACATGACCTTTCTATCTTTTTCATAAGAGCTGTGCATTTTAATTCCCTTAAATACCTACATCTACAAAGGGTCCTTATTTGGGACTCAGAGGATAGAAGACTGATGGCTCAAACTCGAGAAGCTGTTTCTATAATTTCCATTGTCCCTATAAAGTCAAAGTGGCCCTACAGAGCTCTTGTGTAGGTTCTACCAATCTCTCACTAGGCATTCTCTTTTCAACTTACCTAGCACACAGAGCCAAACATTAAATTTCCAAGATTTAAAAAATTTCACAAGATAGGCAGAAAACATTAATTTCAAATTCCAAATGAGAGAAGAAAAAATAATTTTTATCATCCTAAAAGCAATATATATGTTTTACATAAATCTATATGAAAATAGAAACTATATTTGTTTATTCTCCAAGAATTTGTGAATCACTGCTGCATCTTTTTAAGAAAGCATGCTGCTGCTGCTAAGCTGCTTCAGTCCTGTCCGACTCTGTGCGACCCCATAGATGGCAGCCCACCAGGCTCCTTTGTCCCTGGGATTCTCCAGGCAAGAATACTGGAGTGGGATGCCATTTCCTTCTCCAACGCATGCATGCATGCTAAGTCACTTCGTCACTTCAGTCATGTCCGACTCTGTGTGACCCCATAGATGGCAGCCCACCAGGCTCCTCTGTCCAGGGGATTCTCTAGGCAAGAGTACTGGAGTGGGTTGCCATTTCCTTCCCCATAAGAAAGCATATTAGACACCAAATAAAACTAATGACAAAACATCTATAATTTATCACCTATTGCCATGGTCCATTAGAGAAATGCTGGATTTTTTTCCTCCAATGCTGGCTCTAATAGAATTTCACAAAAGCTGTCTTTTACAAGGGTTGTCTTAGGAGAGAGAAAAACAGAGTAAGATGAGGGTGGAGTAGAGTACCTACAAATATAATAGTTGAAAGGGAATATGTATTTTCAAGCTTTGATGACTGCCTCTACCAGGAAACGCTCACCTAATTACTTTTTTATCAAAGGCAGTAACACTACCTTCAAAAGATCAAACATTGTGAAGTACTTTCATGTAGAATAACATATTTGAAAGTAAATATAGCAAGGATGTAAGCTTTGAAAAATACTAGTCTCAATGTAAAAGCAGAGAAAACACGAAGACATTCCTACTTTTTAGTTCTATTTAACAACATGTATTTGTATTTTAAACATGAATTGAATGTCTCTACACAGAATACCAAGGTACCCTCTGGGCTACAGTGTGCTTAAAGGTATACACAAAAATGAAGTGATTCTTGCATGAAACACCTTCCCAATACAGAAAAAGAGTAAATTAAAAAAAATTTTTTTAATGTAAATAAACATTTACAGGGTACATGTCGGCTCTCATCACTTAGTACTGTGTAATCAGGGGCTTTCCTGGTGGCTCATCGGCAGAGAATCTGCTTGCAATGCAGGAGGCAGGGGTTTGATCCCTGGGTCAGGAAGATCCCCTGGAGGAGGGCATGGCAACTCTCTCCAGTATTCTTTCCTGGAGAATCACATGGACAGAGGAGCCTGGCAGACTACCATCCACAGAGTCACAAAAGAGTCAGACACTACTGAAGCGACTTAGCATGCACACACTATGTAATTGTCTTCAGTGGGGAGCACTGACTCTAGCACTTCCTACACTTTGCAAAGTAGCTGGATGGCTGTGGTGGTAGATACACAAATCTACACATGTGATTTTAAAAAAGTGCATAGATTTTGGGACTTCCCGGGTTGTCCAGTGGTTAAGAATCCACCTTGAGATGCAGGGAACACAGGTTTGATCCCTGGTAGGGGAACTAAGATCCCACAAGCCTTGGAGCAACTAAGCCTGCATGCCACAACTAGTGAGCTTGAATGACACAGCTAGAGAGTCCGTGTAACATCGTGAAGCTCCCACGCATGCAATTAAGACCCAAATAAATAAATATTCTTTAAGTGTATAAAATTAAATCACACACACACACAACGTACAGCTGGGGACATCAGTGTAAGTTCAATAGACTGTATCAATGCTAATTACCTGGCAATGATGCCATACTATAATTTTAGTATTCCTTCTTACAACTGCATCTGAATCTGCAACTATCTCAGGAAAGATTTCGATTTAAAAAATAATTAGAAGCACTCTGGTTTTGATATGGGGAAATGAGCACCCAATAAATTGATTTCTCATCTTTAAAAACTGCACAACATGCCAACCCTCTAAAAACAAAACCAAGTACCTGAGGGCTCTGGAGATGGAACATACGCAAGTAGACTGGAGGGAGTCAAAAGCTGGAGCAGGAAACCAGCAGACAGCAAGCTCCTGTTTATTTATGTATATATTTGGTTTGCAGCTCAACTCTGAGATCAATCACAGCAGCAGATACAGCTTTGACAGGAAAACACACTCTCTGTCTAACTGTGGGTACTAGGGAAGGAGCCTGGGGAAATCAGAGACTGGCCAAGGAACCACAAAAGAAAGAAGACAGAGAAGCCAACCCCTAATTCGGCTTAATAACGAAGCATGATTCTGGCTGACCACAAGCCATGTATGTACAAGGTAAGCTGAAAGCAAGTAGGAGCTAAGGTTTAAAGAACTGAATAAAGACTGAAGCCATGGTCCACTGAGGGCCCGACAGGCTACAGTTTGAACCTAACTGAGTAAATTGTTAACACAAAACATCTCAACACTCTTCACAGCAATGTAAAAAAAAAAAAAAAAAAAAATCCAGAATCTCTTCAATATAACTCTAAGAATATCCAGATACAATCTAATATGTTGATGGAAAGCAAGGAAAACATGACCCAATTTTTAGGGGAAAGACACACAAAGAGATTCAGTGAACTTGAAGATAGGGCAATGGAAATAATGCAATCTGAGAAAAGGCAAGAAAAAAAAGTGACAAAGTAAAGAAACAGACATTGAGGACTTGTAGAACAATTTTAAAAAGGCTAACATATGGGTAGTTGGAGTTCCAGGAAAAAAGGAGAAAGACTGGAGAAGAAGAAGGTATCAGAAGAAATAATAGAAAGAAATGTATTTCTCAAATCCGATCAAAGACATAAACATACAGTTTGGGAAGTTCAAGAATCCCCAAAAGAGGTAACTTCCAAAAAAAAAAAAAAAGAAGATACAGACAAAATCACAGTCAAACTGATGAAAACCAAAGATAAGGGGAAATATTGAAACTCACTAGAGAAAATGGCACATTGTATACAGGGAAAAATAATTTGAAAAACAAAGGACTTCTCATCAGACATGATGGAGGTTTAATGACAGTGAAACAATATCTCTAAAGTGCTGAAGCAAAAACAAAATAAAAAAAAGTTATCATCCCAAAATTCTACATCCAGCAAAATTTTTCTTCAAAGAATAAAAGTGACAGGAAAATGAAGGGAATTTGTCTGCCATCAGATCCCCGCTTCAAGAATACTAGAGGACTTCTTTAGGCTGAAAGGAAGCAAAACCAGAGGGAAGCTTAGATCTCAAGAAAAAATGAAGACCATCAGAAATGGTAAATATAAAACTACTCGGAAGATCTCTGAAAGTAATTATGACCAATTAGTAACAGATTAAATACACACAATTATGAGAAATAACATCCCATCCCAGACAGTGCTGGAAAGAAACCTAACTATGAACATCCAAGGGGAAAAAAATATGAAGAGGGGTGATTGATTTAATTCATTGCTTAGCCACAAGCACCTCTACAGACTCCAACATTCACCAGAAAGCATTACAAATGTAAAACATATGAGAACAGTATAGACTGGATATTGAAAGCGACCTGAATGCGTGTTTAGCTACACATAGGTTCATGTGCCTGGGTAAGTAGGTGTATGTGTGGAACTGTGTATTGTACAATTCTAACACAAAGATGCTACAAGAAAATATTTATGGAAAGAAGGTCAGGAGGAGATTGATATTTATCAACACTTCAGTTCAGTTCAGTTCAGTCGCTCAGTCGTGTCCAACTCTTTGAGACCCCATGAATCGCAGCATGCCAGGCCTCCCTGTCCATCACCAACTCCCGGAGTTCACCCAAACTCATGTGCATCGAGTCGGTGATGCCATCCAACCATCTTATCCTCTGTCGTCCCCTTCTCCTCCTGCCCCCAATCCCTCCCAGCATCAGGGTCTTTTCCAATGAGTCAACTCTTCGCATGAGGGGGCCAAAGTATTGGAGTTTCAGCCTCAGCACTAGTCCTTCTAACGAACACCCAGAACTGGTCTCATTTAGAATGGACTGGTTGGATCTCCTTGCAGTCCAAGGGACTCTCAAGAGTCTTCTCCAACACCACAGTTCAAAACCATCAATTCTTCAGTGCTCAGCTGTCTTCACAATCCAACTCTCACATCCATACATGACCACAGGAAAAACCATAGCCTTGACTAGACGAACCTTTGTTGGCAAAGTAATGTCTCTGCTTTTGAATATGCTATCTAGGTTGGTCATAACTTTCCTTCCAAGGAGTAAGCGACTTTTAATTTCATGGCTGCAGTCACCATCTGCAGTAATTTTGGAGCCAGAAAAATAAAGTCTGACACTGTTTCCACTGTTTCCCCATCTATCTCCCATGAAGTGATGGGACCAGATGCCATGATCTTCATTTTCTGAATGTTGAGCTTTAAGCCAACTTTTTCACTCTCCTCTTTCACTTTCATCAAGAGGCTTTTGAGTTCCTCTTCACTTTCTGCCATAAGGGTGGTGTCATCTGCATATCTGAGGTTATTGATATTTCTCCTGGCAATCTTGATTCCAGCTTGTGCTTCTTCCAGCCCAGCGTTTCTCATGATGTACTCTGCATATAAATTAAATATGCAGGGTGACAATATACAGCCTTGACGTACTCCTTTTCCTATTTGGAACCAGTCTGTTGTTCCATGTCCAGTTCTAACTGTTGCTTCCTGACCTGCATATAGATTTCTCAAGAGGCAGGTCAGGTGGTCTGGTATTCCCATCTCTTTCAGAATTTTCCAGTTTGTTGTGACTGCCTTCCACACAGTTTGTTGTGACTGCCTTCCACACAGTCAAAGGCTTTGGCATAGTCAATAAAGCACTTACTAAGTGTCAAATGCTTTGTGATGTTTTATTCTTTTTTAAGTTCAACTACAACCCTTCTTTAATCCCATTTAACAGAAATATAAAATAAATCTAAAGAATTTAAAGGATCTGCTTAAGATCTTAATACAAATAATTTAGACAAGATTTAGACCTGGTCAATCATAACAAAATCTATTAATAAAAACATTTTCTCTTTTCCCTAAAATAATAAAAGTTCATTAAAAAGGCACTGTTAAAATAATGTGAAGTAGTCATACACCTAAACTCAGAAATCTCACTTAGATATTTATCTTGGGAAATCTGTCAAACAAAGAAAAAGAGCCATAAATGGAAAAATTTTCATGCACCATCATTTTATAGTAGGAAAATGGTAAACAGCTTAAGGATTCACTAACAAATGACTCATTTAATACCTATGATGCGTCAGCCTTGCTTTAAGTGTTGGGGACACAACAGTGAACAAAATTCCCTACTTTTATGGAGTTTACGTTCTAGCTGGAAAGAAGGGAGATGGAAAATAAAGTGGTGCATGTGATGCAAGATAGTGAAAAGTACTATAGGGAAAAATAAAGCCTGCTAAGAAGGATGAGGTGGGGTTGCAATTTTCAATGGACTGGTCAGGGAAGACTCCTGAGAAAGTGAACCTATTCCTAAGAAGATAAGGAAATCACGCAGGAAGAGAAGTAGAAGAACATTCTGGAAAGAGCAGCAGCTAAGGGCAAAGGCTCCGAGGAAGGAGGACACCTTAGATTTGGAAGAAACCTCGAGAGAGCCAGTGAGGCTTTGTTGTTTAGTCACTGAGTCCTGTCTGACTCCTTGAAACCCCATGGGTTCCCCCCACCCCACGGGGAAACCCACCAGGCTCCTCCGTCCATGAGATTCTCCAGGCAAGAATACTGGAGTGGGCTGCCACTTCCTTCTCCAAGAGATCTTCCAGGGATCAAACCCATATCTCCTGCATTGCAGGCGGAATGAGGCTAGAGCAGTATTCATCAGAGCAAGAGGAGAAAGATGGGGTCAGAGTAGCAGGCCGCCACATCACTACACCTTGTGAGCTATTTGAAGGACTCTGGTTTTTATCTAGAGTGAGGCAGGAAGCCACTGCAGGACTCTGAGAAGAAAACCTAAATGACTGATTTATATTTAAATGGAATCACTGGCTGCTTTCCTGAGAACAGACTGAAGGGGAGCAAGAATGGGAGCAGCCAAGCCAACTGAGGGTGGGGTGCAGGGGACGGTCACTCCGGTTATCCTGGCAAGAGATAACGGTGGTTCAAAGGGAGTGGTGACGACAGAGGCGGTGAGATGTGGTCAAGTCCACACGCTGTCTTGAAGGTTGGGCCCCCAGCGTGCACTGGACTGAACATGGGATGAGAGAGGAATAAAATGCTCCCGGCAGGTCTTTGGCCTGAACCCCTGGAAGGACAGAGTTAGCCTGAGGGTAGTAAATGTGAGGTTAGACTATTAGGCTTATAGGTGGAAATACCAAGTAGGCAGTTGGATAAAGTAGTCTGGGGTTCAGGAGAGGTCTGGGTTAGAGATACAAATTTGGTGTCATCAACATACAGACACCAAATAAAGTCATAAGACTCATGGAATCATATGGTTGGTAAGACTAAATAAATAAATGTCCATACTCTGAAGGCTGGGCCTGATAATTTGAAATATAATTGAGGATTTGGAGAAAAAGAATGCCAATAAACTGCTCATGGAAATTTAGTAAAGACTGCAGAGAGGATATAAATGAGTAGTTCACAGAAATAAGCAACAATAATCAATAAGCAGATGAAAAGATGATCAAGCTCTCTTTTTTCCAAATGCCCATCAAAGCTCCTTTTTTTTTTTTTTTAAAGGTTACGCTATTTATTTATTTATCTATGACTGTGCTGGGTCTTCGTTATTATGTGCCTGCTTTCTCTATTGTAGCAAGCTGGGGCTGCTCACTGCTGGTGGTTTTTCTTCTTATTGAGCAGGGGCTCTAGGCAAGCAGGCTCAGTAGTTGTGGCACATGGGGCCCAGTTACCCCGAGGCATGTGGGACCTTCCCAGACCAGGGATCACTCTGGTGTGCCCTGCATTGGCAGGCGGACTCCCAGTCACTGAACCACCAGGTAAGTCCTGACTGTATGCGTGTGTGCTAAGTCACTTCAGTCCTGTCCAACTCTTTGTGACCCCACGAACTGTAGCCCACCAGGCTCCTCTGCCCATGGAATTCTGCAAGCAAGCATACTGGAGTGGGTTGCCATTTTCATCTTCAGGGCATCTCCCTGACCTAGGGATCGAACCCAGGTCTCCTGCATTGCAGGCAGATTCTTTACCATCTGAGCCACCAGGGAAGCCCTCATATAAATTTCTAACACATAAAAGAAGTTGAAGATATACTACTGCCAGATTATAGGATTGTGGCTTACTTTAACATTCTTTTTTATGCTTTTCTATGTTTTTTGGACACCTAAAATGAGAGCTCAAACTTTTAATACCAAAAATAAAAAATAAATATCTTTAAAAATAGAGATGAACTGGATGGTCTCTATGTCAGGTAAGACTCAAAACCTCAGTGACACCAAAACAGAAGATGAAAAGCCCTAAGACAGGCGCAATTCAGCTAATTCCATGGAGCTCTTCAAGCAAGGGTCTCCACTGAGACTTAGACAAGGAAAAGCACAGTAGGTGGAATAAAAATAAAAATGCTATTTCAGGACCTTATCAAGTAGAGAAAAGGGTGAAGTTCAAGTCAATGGGCACAGCAGAAGATACAAAATGGCACAAAATTACTTCAAGAAAAATGTTACCAACATTAACTAAAGATGCCAAGAGGGTTTTGAGATGCCTCCAGAAAATAATTGCTTCTGCCTGTGACTGGCAACTCCACAGAACTTCTCTATTTCTTTATCTATATAATAAAAATCATAATTACATTCTGTTCATGTTGGGGAATATTTCCAAATCATCATCATCTTGAGACCAATTGGAAAGGGATAGAGCTAGGGGAAGATGGCAAGCAGAACAGCAGGCAGACAGAAGACAACTCTCCTCAGGAAAAGAAAATGTGATTTTTTTTTCCAGGTAGACTCATAGAGTAGAAAGGAAGATTTCTTTAGAGCAAACCCATATCCCAAGTGAATCTGTTCTGAGCTCAGAATGTTGGAGAGCTCTTTAACATTTCTAAACCCTAGTTATCACACTTAAAAATGAAGAAAGTAAAATCTACTTTGCAGAATGTGTGTGAGGATTGACAGAATAGGTATAAACCTCACACCACAGTGTTCAACATTTGGAAAATATTCATTAAGGGCTGGCTAGTTGTAAATTTTCATTGTAAGGAGCACACATTCCACACATTAGGAGGACTTCTTGTCTGGGCTGGATAGTAAGGTGGAGTGGGAAACTTGTTTTGGGAAAAAACAGAAGGATGGCAAAAATTCAGGAAAGAATCATGGAAAGAACATTTGAGCTTACTACGTCACCTGGTCCAGCTTCCTTTTTTCAAGCAGAACTTTCTCTCTAAAGAGATCATTCAAAAACTTTCTTCGAACATGAAATCTCCCTGTACATTTCTCTGCAATTTCCTGTGTCTCTGTAATTATTTCAAAATTTTAAAAGTAGAAAAAAACACTCCCCTTGGTATCTCATCTTAGTTTTTCATCACGTTTGACTTAAAGTGTTCTTCCTGCATCATTCTTTCCAGCTGAAATATAAACCCATTTCCCCATTTCTCAGCCCTCCGGAGAAGTGGTATAATACTTTGACAACACTGATTAAGTCATCCTGCATTCCTCTTCAAGAATAAACAGCGTGGACCCCATAAACCTTTCTTCATCCATCTTTCTCTAGCTTACCTTTAAATGTTCATTTTTAAAGTATTTTAAGGATAATTTTCTGAATCTAACTTTATTCTTCTCTTAAGAGAGTGGAGGAGACCCTTAGACAATAGCTGCTTTTATTAATAAATAATCATGGGCGGAAACTTTGGTGTTATTGTTGCTATTGTTAAAAACAATTCAGAAGAGGCTTTCTGAAAAATACAGCTAAATCAGAAGTAGCTTTAGTAGAAGAGACCTGTCAGTCTAGCCTACTCCAATCTCTTCAGGGGTCCAAATCAGAGACTAGAAAGGCTGAGTGCCATCAGCTGAGAGCTGAGATTCTTGGAAAGCCCAAGCTGCCTTGAGAAATGTCAAAATTGCCTCCACTTGCCATGTATTTCCAGGATTCTGAAAAAATAAATAACAAAAACTCTAGACTTCAGATATTTCACCATGAGTTCAACTACTCAAGAAAAATACAACCTAGCCATTAAAGATGAAGTTCATAAAATTCAAAGAAACTGTGTCTTTCTCTTAAACAATGAAAAATATGCCCCTGTGTTTTACATAAAATAAGATGCAAAGGGCATTAAAGATATTTATAAGAAGGAAAACCTGTACAGTGTATATTTACTGAATATATACAAAAATATCTTTGTAGTGAGGAAAGTCTTTAAAATATTACCACTGCTGCTACTGCTGCTAAGTTGCTTCAGTCATGACCCACTCTATGCAACCCCATAGATGGCAGCCCAACAGGCTCCCCCGTCCCTGGGATTCTCCAGGCAAGAATACTGGAGTGGGTTGCCATTTCCTTCTCCAATGTATGAAAGTGAAAAGTGAAAGTGAAGTCGCTCAGTCGTGTCTGACTCCTAGCGACCCCATGGACTGCAGCCCACCAGGCTCCTCCATCCATGGGATTTTCCAGGCAAGAGTACTGGAGTAGGGTGCCATTGCCTTCTCCAAAATATTACCACTAGGAAGAAGCTATTTTCACAACATTATGATGCTTATAAAATTACCACGATGGTCAGTGAATCCTTGGGGAATAGCATACCTGTATCAGGAAGGCTTTATTGTCAACCTGCTCTCCTTCGCATATTGAGAATGATACCATCCGGAGCTCTCACTGAGGGATACAACGGTGCCTTCACAGAATCTGTCACTCTGTCGGCTACGCCTCTTTTAACTTACTGACTGCAATTTGGGCAACTCCATCTCTAACTACTGCTTCCAGCACATTCCGTCAACTTTTGACATATAGCACACATCAGGAGCTCTGCCAGAATGCTGCAGTTCCCTTTAACTGTACCTCTCGACACTCTTTGACCTTCCTGGTCACCGTCTTCACCCTCGCTCTGTGATGAGGTCTAGGCATCCCTGATCACTCACCTTCATGTGACCAGCTGAGGAGGGCAGAGATACAGGAAGCCGGGTCTTCAAGGTCTGCTGACAGATTGTCTTACAGGACCTTATTAATAGTAGATTCGGCTCGAAACTGGCCCTAAAGCTAAATGTTAGGTCTGGGAGAGTTCCAAGCCTCCCCGTAATCCTTTAATTCTTTACATTTGCCAGTTGCCTCGTAATTCACCAAGCGCTTTCACACTGCATCTCAGTCAGTCTTCAAAATACCTCCAAGGGATATGCAAGCAGATTTTATCATCACTGTTTTACAAAAGAGGAAAAGAATTCAATGTTTCAGTGACTTGAACTAGAAATTGAGGAGAGAGAGGTGCATTCAATACAAATCCCTCTTATTCTATTCCCAAAACTGTACTCTCCAGTATTTCCGACTGTCTTTAGTTGGTTACAAAGGCTCACATGTCTCAGAACATTTTTTTTGGCCCAGATACCAGGACCACAAGGACTGTCCACAAAAGCACAAGATTTGATCATCAATGAACCACGCCTGGTTTTATTTCACTCCCGGTCTACCACCGAAGACTTCGGAGTATGTGTAGAGGTAAATGAAGATTGTGCCCTTGAGCTTAATGGTGAATTACCAATTACACGACAACTTTACTGAATTTCAAAACAGAGTGAAGGAGAGTTTCATAAAGGTTTTCATTTAAGCTCATGATCAACCAGTATGCCAGAATCCCCCCCCCAGAAGAATTTGATCGAATAACACCAATTTTAACACCAACCACCTATCATGTGTTTCTCTCATGAGCAAAGAAGACTGTGAAAAAATCAGTATGGACAGCACCCTCCAACCGACAAGAATGGAGAATAATTAAGAAAGCTGACATCAGCAAAATCAGTTCTGTCTATAAAATGGTAGAAGCGGAATGATAATGTACCTGGTGCACTGATCACAGTGCTAGGTCACAGCAGGTCCTCGGCAACTAATCCCCATCACCCCTCACAAGCCCCCATTGCAGTATCGCTCAAAGATGCCTACAGCCTCAGCAGACACCTTCCCATAGACAGAGATCAGGTGTAACGACAGCACGACAGTATTTACTTCATCATCTTAACAGCTTACTTTCATCCAAGGTCTCATACTTTTTATGAATACTCTTGCTTTCCTAACTTCACTTGACTCCGTAATGAGCATTATCAAAGATTTATAGGTGAGAAAACCGAGTGTTGTCCAGAAAGAATGTTGTCCCCAAACCTAGAGCCAAATCAGATTCTAGGATAGACAGCTTCTATAATTTGGCTGCCTTTTCCTATTCCTTTCTCATATTTAACATGCTGTCCAAGATGGAACTGTGAGGGTAGGGTGGGATGTGAACTTAACAAATTTGTCTGCAAATCCCTCAAGCTGTGCTGCAACTTTTGCCCAACTCTCTCAGGTCAGCAGTGGGCAGTGTGTGTTCACACCACACTTCGGCACAGGTTAGGAGTTCTCTCTGAGAGTGTGTGTCCACAAAGACCTAGTCAGGAAAATAAAACCCACAGGTTATTTTAACAGAGAGAATATAATATAAGAGAAGTGAGTGGAATTGCTCAGTCGTGTCTGCTCTTTGCAACCCCATCAACTGTAGCCTACCAAGCTTCTCCATCCATGGGATTCTCCAGGCAAGGGTACTGGAGTGGGTTGCCATTTCCTTCTCCAGGGGATCTTCCCAACCCAGGAATCGAACCCAGGTCTCCTGCATTGCAGACAGATGCTTTACCCTCTGAGCCATGACTTAAATTGGTATAAGAGAACTGAAAGGCACAAAAGTGATCCTGAGATGTCACGGAGGAAGCAGGAGCTTCCTGTGGAAAGAAGGGAGAGTGGAGATTAGGGAGGGACCCCAAAAATCTAGACCCAGACCCCTAAGGGAGGGGAAGCCCTAACTGGGGATGGTGCCTCTGAGGGGGTTGTAACACAGCTGATTCTAGGAATACAGGGGCCAGGGGTGGAGATGGCTAAATAAACCAAAATCAATTGCTGAAAACAAACCACCTCTGCTGCTGAGGTGACATTTTCAGGAAAGGAAGTTAACGGGACAAGCAGGTCTGGTCTGCCTCCTCCAGCGTCTCTCCTCCAGCCATGCAGGCTCCTCTAACGCCCCACATTAGCAAAAACTCCAAGGAAAGAGCTAGCAAAGGAGCAACCTGTTTTTTAAAGCATCAGCCCCAAGGTCACAGACAAAATGAGAAGGATGGGTTTATAGCTGAGAAATGATGGTTCAATAATCAGCACAGAGTGTTCTCACATATTCAAAGTCTCTAGTCTGAGGATGCTCCTGCCAACTGGGCATCTACCTTCATTAGATTTTTGTAGCACAGCTGAAGAGAGTTTGTTGCTGCCCGCTAGACAAGAAACTAAAGAGATGCTAATTGGTCAGGACACTTATTTTCTCCCTCTCCCACACAGCCCTCTACTATCACGCCATGAATACACAATGTGGGAACATCTGCATTCCAAAGAATCCACTGTTTATATTAGGAAGCCTCATCATATAAGAAGCTAAGTGGCTTCAGAGATAGGCTGTCATAGGTTCGAATCCTGATTTGACCACTTACTAACTGTGGGAATACTAGCTTCATCATTTCACCACCCTGAGCCAGTTTCCCTGTGATGTGATTATACCTCCTGGGCCATAAGAATTAAATGCAACAGTGATGTCAAGGGCCTGGCACATAAAGCAGGTAAATGCTGCTGCTGCTGCTGCTAAGTCGCTTCAGTCGTGTCCGACTCTGTGCGACCCCATAGACGGCAGCCCACCAGGCTCCCCCGTCCCTGGGATTCTCCAGGCAAGAACACTGGAGTGGGTTGCCATTTCCTTCTCCAATGCATGAAAGTGAAAAGTGAAAGTGAAGCCGCTCAGTCGTGTCCGACTCCTAGCAACCCCGTGGATTGCAGCCCACCAGGCCCCTCTGTCCATGGGATTTTCTAGGCAAGAGTACTGGAGTGGGGTGCCATCGCCTTCTCCGAGGTAAATGCTGGTTTCCTTCAATTTGTATGAGAAAAAGAACATATCAAAAGGTTAAAGAGCTATTAATAATCAGCTTTTCTTTTCTGAGATCTTCATCTTATACTTCCAGTTGGTCTAAGAACTGAGTGTGATTCTATAAGAATATCCACTTAATGCCAGAAAACCTAAACCTTAAAAGCAATGTAAGCTCACAAGATTAGAATCAAAGTTCAGTAAGAGGTGGAGAGACAACTTTGAACGCAGCAAAGGCAAAACACAGCTTACCTACACAAAGTAAACACAAGAAAATAGAATAAAATACACACTTTGTTCTTGATTGGGAAATATGACTTTCGTCATGAGAGATATTTCATTTTCTTAATGTAACCTTGCTTATCCAAGCAATAGACATAGATCCATGTCATTTTCAAAAAAAAAGATTAGAAATCTCTTGATGTACTGTAATCCCTTCACGGCCACAACCCCAGTGGTATCATTAGAAAGCACAATGAGTGGACATAATTGTATTAAATCCTGAAAATTCTTCGAAGGGACCATTTATGAGAAATAACCAAATCTGCAAGTAAACATTAGAGCTCAATTAAATAAAAGAACATGAAGGTCACTTCCATTTAAAGCTCGGTGGTGGATTCAATCAATAATGCATTTTCCTGAAGGGCAAAAGCTTATAGAGTGAGTTAAATGAGTTCCTATTTAAAGACCTGCAGAGAAGGGTCATAAAATATTAGTAATTAGGGTGTGATAATTGTAACAAAAAAGTATTTTATCATTAAAAAAAACATTTTTAAGCAAAAGTTAACTTTTTGTGTGTCCCCTTTGGGGATTCACAAAATAAAATTATTTCACAGAAGCTCAGAGTTATCTCCTGGCTACTACCCACGGGATGTTTCAGTTTCCTCAGGCCTCATCATCCCTGATGGGTTCTTGGCCCTGCTACTCATGCACCATGGACCAGAAGCACTGATCACCTGGGAAATGCAAAAAAGGCAGAACCTCAGGCCCAGGTCCAAACCAACTGAATCAGAACCTGTATTTTAAGAAACGGTTCGAATGATTCCTTATTTGATAAGTACGTTTCACTCCAGTGCCTCGCACGTTGTGGTCCTCAGATGTGCCGCATGCACATCACCTGAGAAGTTGCGAGGAATGTAAATTCTGCCCCGTCACCCCAGCCCTACTAAATCAATAACTCTGAAGGTGGGGTCTAGCAGTCTGGGTTTGAACAAGCCCTCCAGGTATTCTGATGTATGCTGAAGCCTGAGAACCACTGCGTCAGCTTAGATATGGACAGACTGGTCTTAAGAAATGAAGGAATCCTCGTGCACCCACAGCTGTCCATTTTACCTAGGGGCAGCACTCTCAGAAGATTCTTCCCTAGAAATGAACCCAAATGTCTCCCTGTAACTACCAATTGGGCCATCCCTACCAAAAGCAACAAAGACAACAAATTTCAAACTTTCTTCCACATAGAAATCCCACAACATTCAAAACCAGCTATGAAGTCGTCTTCTCTATAGGCAAAATGTCTACATACAGAGAGACAAAGACACAGATACACAGATATACCTTGGTTATATACTATACATATAAATAAAATATGTTACTATTATATAAAAACACTACAATTGATTTTGTTGGGTGTGATGAGGGCACTATAACTATAATAAAGTAAGTCCTATATATAGAAAAATTATGAATACAAATATACAATTATATATTATCTCTCTATATATATCATATATATATATATATGATATATATGGACTTCCTTGGTGGCTCGGTGACAAAGAATCCACCTGCCAATGAAGGAGACGTGAGTTTGATCACTGGGTCGGAAAGATCCCCTGGAGTAAGAAATTGCAACCCACTCCAGTATTCTTGCCTGGGAAATCCCATGGACAGAGGAGCCTGGCGGGCTGCAGTCCATGGGGTCACAAAGAATAGGACATGATTTAGCGGTTAAACAACAACATATACATATATATACTTATATCATATATGACATGTCATATATATATTTACATGTCATATATATATATATAAACACCATATATATGAAACACCATACAGAAAATCTCATACTAACTCAGAGAAGAGTAAAATTGTCATCTTTCTCATTCTAGAATGAAACATAAACAATCAGGAGTTACTTTAAGACTAAATTTTTGGCAGCCCCCCTCATTCACCAGCATTATGATCAATCCAATTCCCTGAGTGCTGTATTAACAATATTTTTTTAGTCTTTTCACTCCATGGGATTTTTCCTTCTACAAATACCATTTTTTGAGAGGTCACTTGGGTCTCTCAATTCCCTCCACTGAGTCTCCAGTCTTGCTTTCGTTGGACCACAGTATGGAGTGGTGTTGGGCAATCTGGATGGAGATATTAAAGAAGACTATTTCTTTTACAATCACCATTTCTTTTCACTAACTTCTTTCCATTCAGAAAAATTAACTCAATGACTGTGCTAACTATACCAAAAACTGAGTATGGTTTACTAAACATCATGTCAGTCAGTCAGTCATTTTAGTCGCTCAGTCGTGTCTGACTCTTTGCGACCCCATGAATCGCAGCACGCCAGGCCTCCCTGTCCATCACCAACTCCTGGAATCAACCCAAACTCATGTCCTTCAAATTGGTGATGCCATCCAGCCATCTCATCCTCTGTCATCCCCTTCTCCTCCTGCCCTCAATCCCTCCCAGCATCAGGGTCTTTTCCAATGTGTCAACTCTTCTCATGAGGTGGCCAAAGTATTGGGAGTTTCAGCTTCAGCATCAGTCCTTCCAATGAACACCCAGGACTGATCTCCTTTAGGATATCCTGGTTGGGTCTGCTTGCAAACTAACATAAATCATCAGCATCATAATCCCATTACATTTTATTAAACTGCATGATATTATCATATCACATTAAGAAAGTTAGACCTGGACTTGAGGTTCTCTGGGACTTCCTTAAAAAATACTACCTGCTTATTTTGTAATAACCTACAAGGGAAAAGAATCTGAAAAAGAATAAATACATGTACAACTGAATCACTTTGTTATACATCTGAAAACACAACATTGTAAATCAACTATACTTCAATATAAAAAAAAATCAAGTAAAAAAATACCACCTGAAACCATCATGAAAAAGCGTGGATATATATATACATACAATTTGATTCATTTTACCTGAAACTAACACAACATTGTAAATCAACTACACTCCAACAAAAATTTTAAAAAAGAACTTCCCTGGCAGTCCAGTGGTTAAGAATCCACCTGCCAATGCAGGAGACAAGGGTTTGATTCCTGGTCCAGGAAGATTCCATATCCTGTGACGCAGTCAAGCCCATGCGTCACAACCACTAAAGCCCACACACCTGGAGCCTGTGTTCCACAATGGAGACCAGTGCAATGAGAAGCCCGTGCACTGAAGCTAGGGAGTAGTACCCGCTTGCCATAACTAGAGAAAGTCCATGCTCAGCAACAAAGACCCAGCATAGCCATAAATAAATAAATGTTTTTAAAAATACAAAAAGAGAAAGAAATACACATGAGCTCAATTTTCAATGCAGTCCAAGGTGGCCCATGAATGAGTGGAGCACAGAGGGGAGACATGACCGTGTCCACCAAGGAAGGTGGGCTTTCCAGTTAGTGCTAGTAGTAAGGAACCCACCTCCCGATTCAGGAGATATAAGAGATGTGGGTTGGATCCCTGAGCTGGGAAGATCCCCGAGAGGAGGGCATGGCAAACCACTCCATTCTCTTGCCTGGAGAATGCGATGGACAGAGGAGCCTGGCAGGCTCTATAGTCCATAGGATCACAAAGAGTCAGACACGACTGAGTGACTAAGCATGCACCAAGGAAGGCAGCTATCAGCTTTGAACCTGGAAAATAACATGCAGCCATTCAGGATACATTAAATTGCACTTTCATTTACCTGCTGCTAATGCAGTAATTCAACAACCACCTTGATATGTTTGGGCTTTACATGCTCTGCATGATTAACCGTGGTTATTCCTCTGGTATGTTGCTGCTGTTCAGTCGCTCAGTTGTGTCCGACTCCCTGTGACCCCATGGACTGTAGCCTGCCAGGCTCCTCTGTCCATGCGATTCTCCAGGCAAGAACACTGGAGTGGGTTGCCATTTCCTCTGCCTGTGTCTCCTGCGCTGGCAGGCAGATTCTTTACCACTGAGCCACCTGGGAAGTCCTACTCTTCTGGGACACTTGCTATATACCCAAGGCCATTTGGCTGCCCATCTACATCTGTTGAAAACTTCAGTGCTCATCTCAAAGGCTATCTTCCCCAAGTTTTTCTTGAACCTATATACCTCTCTTCAAATCTTCTATTAATACTATTGTATTACCACTTCTTTGACATTGTTCTCATTCTCCAGATCACTGCAGTCATTTGGTCATTTGTTTCCTCCCCAACATCAGGTAGTGACTTCCTCAATGACTAGTGCTCACTCCTCCTCTTCTCTGAAAGTCTGGCACGTGCTACCATGGCAAACAGCACTGGTCTTCCACCCAACATCCACCCGTCTTTTCTTGCAAACAAAACTCTTCTACGTGGAAAGCTTTATGAATTATGACTGATTTCAGATAAGCATAAAAATTGGATTCTTGTCTTCCAAATATCTATTTTCTCTGGTCACCTAACAGCTACTGGAGGTGTGGGAAAGACTGAGAAATAGTTTTTCTCGTATTAAAAGAACTATTTCTTTTTCTACCCTGCCTCTTTCTACCTCTTCCTTATTATAAAGGATAGTGTTTGGAGCAGTGGCAGCCATCGTAGGATCAAGAAGCGACAAGCTTAAAGACAAAACCTGAACATTGACAACGACAGAGTAGAAAGGCAGAAAGAGCCTGGGTCTCTACTGGATTTGTAAAGTTATTGCATCCAAAGCAGAACCAACAACCTACGTTATAGAAGATAAATGGCTCCTTCATTTAGCTAACATCAACAAGTAATGTTACATAGCCAAAAGCATCACTAACACAGCCACTGAGGAAACAGTGGCTGACTTTATTTTGGGGGGCTCCAAAATCACTGCAGATGGTGATTGCAGCCATGAAATTAAGAGACACTTACTCCTTGGAAGGAAAGTTATGACCAACTTGGACAGCATATTAAAAAGCAGAGACATTACTTTGTCAACAAAGGTCCACCTAGTCAAGACTATGGTTTTTCCAGTGGTCATGTATGGATGTGAGAGTTGGACTATAAAGAAGACTGAGCACAGAAGAGCTGATGCTTTTGAACTGTGGTGTTGGAGAAGACTCTTGAGAGTCCCTTGGACTGCAAGAAAATCCAACCAGTCCATCCTAAAGGTGATCAGTCTTGGGTGTTCATTGGAAGGACTGATGTTGAAGCTGAAACTCCAATACTTTGGCCACCTGATGCGAAGAGCTGACTCATTTGAAAAGACTCTGATGCTGGGAAAGACTGAAGGTAGGAGGAGAAGGGGACGACAGAGGATGAGATGGTTGGATGGCATCACCGACTCAATGGACATGAGTCTGAGTAAACTCCAGGAGTCAGTGATGGACAGGGAGGCCTGGCGTGCTGCGATTCATGGGGTCGCAAAGAGTTGGACACGACTGAGCGACTAAACTGAACTGAACTGAACTAAATACAGCCACTATTATTCTTGGCGTACAGTAAACACTTGCCTGTGCCTGTGCTGGTCAGTAAGTCATGTCCCACTCTTTGCGAGACCGTGGACTGAGCCTGCCAGGCTCCTCTGTCCATGGAATTCTCCAGACAAGAATACTGGGATGGGTTGCCATTTCTTCCTCCAAGGGATCTTCCCAACCCAGGGATCAAACCCACATCTCCTGCACTGGCAGGCAGATAAGCCTGGGAAGCCCCATAATAAAGACTTGAATATTTATTAAGATGTATTTTAATTGAGTTTGATTCATCCATTCAAACAGTTAGAAAACACACAAAAGCTCTTGGCATTTCACTGCTACCATTTTCTTCTACTTCATTCAAAATTTCACCTACGTTACAGGAGAAAACCACTTCCTAACTGCCACTGAATGCGAACAATTTCAGCATACTAATAAAACTGTTTTTAAAGATAATAGGAGAATGTTTGCAAAGAAGAGATTAGATTCGCAGTAACAAAGAGAAAAAAAGGCGCAGTTCTGAAACCTGCTTTAAAGGATACTTAATAAACTTCAAAACTATCAACACTTTGCCCTAAATGAAGTAACTGGGTTACATGAGAAACCCACAAAAACTCATGCACCCAGCTCTCTGCTGCCTATGCCCGTTACACAAATCTCAAAATCTGGGATTCTAATTTCCATAGGTTTGTGGTTCCTTTTCAGTACTCAAGACCAATGCTACACAACTATGTCAGAAAATACAGCTGTAAAATTTTGAACTTGAGGACAAGGATGCAAACCCCGGGAAAGTCACCCAAAAAATCATTCTCACAGTAAGTTCTCCAACTGTGTTCTCAAATCAATCACTGCCCAGCAAAGGAAACTTAGAGATAACACACTTAGCAAAACTGGCTTTTGTTGAAGGGGCTGGAAAGGCAGGAACAACTTCCACATGCCTCATTTTTTACTTTTGAAAAATGACTTCAAAGAAAGTATAAACATCTCTTTCCATTCAAAGAAAAATATGCTCAGTGAAGCCCCTTAGGTTCCGAAGGTTTCTGAAGGCTATTCCATTTTTCACTTAGATCTTTCCACGGTTCCTGTCAGAGATGAATGCTCTCTTGGCCCCCAGATCTTGGCAACCTTCCTCAGGGAAGCTCCCAAGTTGCAAGCAGAATTCCTTTCAAGTTCTGGCCTTACTAATGTCATTATTAGTTTAACATGACAGCATCTCATCCTTCACCTCTGACTCAGTGAGAAGAACCCAAGACATGTTGTCTGGAAGTGCCTCATTTCAAATGCATCCGAGAAATCCCTTTAGGAATTTGCTGGAACTGTTCTTTGAAACCCTGTTACTAGCATCATCTTGTTCCCAACCCCTTCCCTCCTCCTCTACATCTCCTCCCTCTCCTTCCCCTTATCCCTCCCCGTTCCCACTTCTCCTAGCTCCTCCCCTCTTCTCTTACTCCTCCCCCTTCTCCTCCCCTCCCCCCTTCTTCTACCTCTCCCCCCTTCCAAGTGATGCTTGCCAGTTCTTCAAACCACTACTGCACTCCTTATCTCACAGGATCCATATGACAAATTTATCAGGCTTATGGGCGGGCATTATCTCTTTCTCTCTGTCAGAAAAAAACAGGCCCAACTTTGAACCAAATCAATGGGGGTAAAAAAAAAGGCTTCCATTTCCCCAGTGACCATCACTGACCATGAGACTAGAACATTCTGCTCATAAATTCTCACTGTAACAGGCTAAATTAGCAGCGAGGCTGGTCCCTGATCCCAGCTTTGCAAATGATCTGGCTCTCCTCTGCCTGCTTCCAGTGTTACAACTTCCCAGCTTGTCATCCTTAAATTTTGTCTTCTAGATCAGATTTATTTCCCTGAAGAGTTAAACTTGAACCAGTTCTGTCAAACTTGACTTCATAATGAATAGAAAGTAGAATCTATCCATTTATAGGAACGAGAAAATAGTATTTCAATGCTTTTATAAACATGGTCAAACAAATTACATTCATGGAGTAGGGAGTGAGTAGAAGATTTTAGAAATCCTTCCAAAACTTATCAACAATACACAATTGAAGGAGTATCATATATGTATATTTCTTCTTTTAAAAAGTTTAAGGACAATGTCCCTTTGAGAAGAAATCTTCCCCTTACCTCCCAATACATTTTTCTGTCTGGGCTTCCCAGTGACTCATCAGCCTGCAATGCAGGAGACCAAGGTTCAATCCCTGCGTCGGGAAGATCTCCTGAAGAAAGAAATGGCAACCCATTCCAGTATTCTTGCCTGGAGAATTCCATGGGCAGAGGAGTCTGACGGGCTATAGTTCGTGGGGTAGCAAAGAGTCGGATAGGACTGAGAGACGAACACTTTCACCTCTCATGTGGCCGAGTACTGTCAAGACTGTGGTTTATTATATACGGGCACAAGGATGATTTGAAAACTGCTATCAAGGCCAATATTCTAGTGAATATCACCCAGCACCAAAACATTAATCCATGTTTATAATATATGCAGATGACACCACCCTTATGGCAGAAAGTGAAGAGGAACTCAAAAGCCTCTTGCTGAAAGTGAAAGAGGAGAGTGAAAAAGTTGGCTTAAAGCTCAATATTCAGAAAAGTAAGATCATGGCATCTGGTCCCATCACTTCATGGGAAATAGATGGGGAAACAGTGGAAACAGTGTCAGACTTTATTTTTGGGGGGCTCCAAAATCACTGCAGATGGTGATTGCAGCCATGAAATTAAAAGACACTTACTCCTTGGAAGGAAAGTTATGACCAACCTAGATAGCATATTAAAAAGCAGAGACATTACTTTGTCAACAAAGGTCTGTCTAGTCAAGGCTATGATTTTTCCAGTGGTCATGTATAGATGTGAGAGTTGGACCGTGAAGAAAGCTGAGTGCCAAAGAATTGATGTTTTTGAACTGTGGTGTTGGAGAAGACTCTTGAGAGTCCCTTGGACTGCAAGGAGATCCAACCAGTCCATCCTAAAGGTGATCAGTCCTGGGTGTTCATTGCAAGGACTGATGCTGAAGCTGAAACTCCAAATACTTTGGCTACCTGATGCGAAGAGTTGACTCATTGGAAAAGACCCGGATGCTGGGAGGGATTGGGGGCAGGAGGAGAAGGGGATGACAGAGGATGAGATGGCTGGATGGCATCACCGACTCGATGGACATGAGTTTGGGTGAACTACAGGAGTTGGTGATGGACAGGGAGGCCTGGCACGCTACAATTCATGGGTTCGCAAAGAGTTGGACACAACTGAGCGACTGAACTGAATTGAACTGATGATGTACATAAAATTACTATTTAATCAGTTAACAAATATTTATTGAACCTCTACTCCTGTGGTCCCAACGCTACTTCACATTACAATTTCCCGGCATTTTGAAACACACTGACAACTCAACTGGCCTGGGGCTGTGCCATCAACTTTGTCAAATGCTCCCAGGGAATTCCAGTGAGTGGCCAGAGTGAGGAACGGATTGTGCACACTAAGGGTTAGAATGGTATGGAGAACAACAGCATTGGGGAGAGGAGGTGGTCTTAGAGGAGAACACCAATAGTCTCAGAAGACGCTCCCTTTTACTGACCAAAAAAAACCTAAAAAAGACATCAGTGCTGCAGGGAGAGAAACTGATCACTTTTCAACATGTCGGTGCTTACTGACAGCTGGGACCACGGGGCCAAAAGAGACTAAGCGGTCAAAGGCTTGAGAGATGCAGCTGTAGGGACATTAGGCTGAGAAGTGTTGGTTGAAACCTCGGGGTTACAGCACATGGCTTGGAAAGGTCTGCGATGGGTCCCCAGATAGGAGCCCTAGAGAGCAGGCGACCATAGGGAGTGGGAGGGCAGGGGAGGCAACAGGCAGGAAGCAAAAAAGAGAAATCCATACATACAGGTTTCCAACAGGTGGCACTAGTAGTAAAGAACCTGCCTGCCAATGCAGGAGATACAGGAGATGTGAGTTCAATGCCTGGCTCAGGAAGATCCCCTGGAGGAGGAAATGGCACCCCACTTCAGTACTCTTGCCTGGAAAATCCCATTGGCGGAGGACCCTGGTATGCTGCAGTCCATGGGGTCGCTAAGAGTCAGACACGACTGAAGCGACTTAGCAGTAGCAGCAGCAGCCAGTATTCTTGCCTGGAAAATCCCATGAACAGAGGAGCCTGGGGGCTACGGTTCATAGGGTCACAAAGAGTCGGACATGATTGAAGTGACTTGGCACGCATGCACACATGTAACTAAGTCATTTAAGCATTCACTATAAAATGTTCAGAAATCTCAAAGTTTCAAGAATCGCTTTTCACAAACAGGCAGAACTGTTTTTATTAATATATTCCTGGGGGAAGTGTTTTAATGGTGAAATTACTACATAATCCATTCAAACACAACTTCAGAAAACACTGGGTCCCTGACAATTGTTAAGAAGGGGAACCAAAGAAGTATTCCCCATCCTCCAAGAGTTTATTGTATTGCAGGCCCAGACACCCCAAGATGAGACATTTAGATGATGTGGTAGAGGTGACAGCTTTGCTTTATAGCACAGAGAAGGAAAAACAAAGCTGAATTTTCAGATTTGCACTTTCAATTAGATCCCCAGTGGAGAGTTAAGTGAAAGATGACAACAGGAACAACGATGACTAAATTATGACACATCCTTTAATGTCCTTTAAACTGTGTATATGTTTTTAAAGCACAAAAAGTCATTCACTGCAGAATTATTCATAAGAAGAATCTCTCTGCTGTATTACTGCCATACACTTACGTGCCACTTTAGTGCCTTAAGGACACGCATCTTAATTTTGTTCTTTAGTTGGAAAAAATGTACGGCTACATTAACTCTTTGGTATATACCCGCCAAATAAAAATGGAAAGAACACTTTCCCCCAATTAGAGGTTATCGCCCAACAGATAATCAAGAAGAGAGTAATCTCTTACATTCCCACAATCTCTGTGGTTTATTAGTATGGGTTTTTGAAAGTAACTCCAGTTCCAAGGAAATTTTTTTGCAGAATCTTTAACAGAAACACACACACACACACACACACACACACACACACACACGTCTTCTTTTCCATGGAAGTTGAGGCTACGTTTGCCCAACAGCCAAAAAAACCCAAGAGACATCAGAGGCCCTGACATCCTCCCTAAAACCATAGCTGGAGCTTTACCACCAGAACCTCCCATCCGCCGTTTCTATAAGCACGTACCTAACATCAGCAAGCATCCTTCTCAGCTTGACCTTTACCAGGAAAAGACAGTGACTAAGTAAGATGCTCACTTCTGGTTCATTTGGGCTAACAGGAGAAACGTCCAAATGAGGTATTCCTCCCTTCTCTCCAAATCATAAGTTTTCTGGTCTGAACAACAGCCATCAAACATTAAACTCAGTAGCTAACAGTAATGAGGGGCAAAAAAAGCCCAAGTTTGTGCTTTTTCTCTTCTCATCTTTTAAGACAAAGTACGATACCTTAATAAACCTGAGATCAACACTGCAAAGGTAAACACCGCCAGAGCGCATTTGATTATAAAATGGGACTTCCCCCAGAAATGCTCAGATGTGGAAAGGGTTGCCATGTCCTGAGAGAAGCAGGATGTTTAAAGGTGAAGAACATGTCTGAGATTCATAGGTAGGCAGATGTGACTTTCGGTTTTCATATCCTTCCAGTCTAAAGTCAGATAACAACTTAAATCTCATGTTCTTCACTTCCAACATGGGAACAGTTATCCCAATGACCCTGGGTCAAACATTCTTTTAGAATCCTTACACATGTAATCCTCACAGAATCCTCAAACAACCCTAAAACATAGGTACTACGTGCATGCTAAGTTACTCAGTCGTGTCCAACTTTTTGCAACCCCATGGACTGTAACCCGCCAGGCTCCTCTGTCCATGGGATTCTCCAGGGAAGAATACTGGAGTGCGTTGCCATGCTCTCCTTCAGGGGATCTTCCCAACCCAGGGAAAGAATCTGAGTCTCTTATATCTCCTGCACTGGGAGGCAGGTTCTTTACCACCGGTGCTACCTGGAAGCCCCAAAAGATAGGTACTATGACATTCCTTTTACCAATGAGGTGAGAAAACCAAGTGATTAAATAACTTGCCCAAAGTCAAATGGCAAACAAATATGGAGCTTGGATTCAGACAATGTTGCTCCAGAATGTGTGACTTTAATTGCTATACCATGGCTCTATTATAAGGCTATTAAAAGATTAAATGAAATAATGTACATAGCACATGAACTGACAGTCATTCCAAAAAATGGTAACTATAACTGCAGTTAATTATTACTGATATAAAAATAATAACAATATTTTCATTATATATAATATTATACAGTCTATATATTATTGTTCTTAAGCTGATGTATTAGACATGCTTGAACAGAAGCTGGGGGTCTCTACTGAATGATCACAAGGATTCTTTTCCACTCTATGAGATTATTCCATGGTGGGTCAGTCTGGTTCTTTGAACTTTATGATATCTTATGATATTCTTCCCCTGGACTAGGTCCCACAATCCCATTGCCACCTAGCAAACCTCTACCAAAAGAAAATACAGATGACTTTGAATATTCTGGAAACCTCATCTGCAAGAAGCAGACTAAACTACTGAAAATGGAAGACTTGGGCTATTGTGTAAATTTTCAAGATGCAGCTTCAGCTGTCAATACAAACATCTGCTGGATTCTGAAGTTGCAGCTCCATTTGGAGACTGCCCAACAAGAAGAGTTAGAGTTCTTTATTTCTTTTCTATTATTGCATAAGGCAAGACAGACATCTCTGTGAGCTGGCGTCTCTCAGAACAAGTCACCAGGGATAGGATCTCTGAAAGCCAGAGAGTAATGTCAGCAACAGTACAATTTCTCCAACAAAACTGCCTCATTACAGAGTCCCTTCTTGGCACAACTTGTACTTTTAAAAATAGTAGCCCAATTTCACAAGCAAGTTGGAACCTACTGATTCTGACTTCTAAAATACTGCATTCCTTCTGTTGTTAGTAATGCTCAAAGTATGTCTCTTAAAATTACTTGCCATGCTGTCCTTTAAACAGGGCCAATGACTTTCTTCCTGAGACAAAACCATGAGAACCAGAAGCCCTGGAGAATGAGAGAATCATTATTTTACTGACATGTTTAATAATGAACTTAGAGTGGTTCCCATTTTTCCCATCAATGCCCCTCCCCTTGGTGATTTGAATGTTCATGCTTTGAAAGATGTTGAAGCTGAACCATCCTTAAATTTAAAAGAATTTTCATACTATAAAGTTTTCCCCACAGTGACCACATGGTTCAATTATCAAAAACTATATTTAAGGAGAAAATCCAAAGTTAGTTATTAATTTATATGCGAGGCTTGGACAGACATGTTTTTGTGCTAAAAATATAAATGTCAAAAGTATATATATAATTGTCATTTCTCAATTATTAAATTGTGGAATTATGGTCTCCTGCAATGCTTAAATATAGACAACTGAATTATTCAGTAAAAGAATTAAATGAATTCATGTCCATGGTAATAATAATTTTAAAGGTTATTTAAGGAAAAAGTCCAAAATATTTAACTTTCATTGTATTCCTATTGCCCAGCTTCCAATGTCAGAAATCAACTATAAAGAAGTTTAAATTATTTCTCCATCACACACGCACGTATGGGCAGACAAGCACATGTGTCCGGACTCCGTTTACGGTGGGGACGGGTCAGAACTGGAACTCAGGTGCACTTTGGTCTGGTTGTGATGATGCTATAAGGTCAGTCTTGATACTTTGTCCAACCCATTTGCCTCACTGTGACTTAACTTCAACCAGATAAAATCTCACAGGTTCCTTCTCATTCCATAACCATTCTCATTCTTTCCTCCTCATTCTTCTCCTTAATTAATGGAATAAATTTCTACTAGAAACAGACTCACTTTCAGTTTCCACTAGCTATTATTTCTCTTTCATTGAAGAGTTCAGAGAAGGCAATGGCATCCCACTCCAATATTCTTGCCTGGAAAATCCCATGGATGGAGGAGCCTGGTGGGCTACAGTCCATAGGGTCGCTAAGAGTCGGACATGACTGAGTGACTTCACTTTCACTTTTCACTTTCATGCATTGGAGAAGGAAATGGCAACCCACTCCAGTGTTCTTGCCTGGAGAATCCCAGGGACAGGGGAGCCTGGTGGGCTGCTGTCTATGGGGTCGCACAGAGTCGGACATGACTGAAGCGATGCAGCAGCAGCAGCAGAAGTTATTTCCTAAAAATAATAATAATAAGACTAACACAAGAGGCAGATTCTTCAGAGAAGGCAATGGCAACCCACTCCAGTACTCTTGCCTGGAAAATCTCATGGAAGGAGGAGCCTGGTAGGCTGCAGTCCATGGGGTCGCTAAGAGTTGGGCACGACTGAGTGACTTCATTTTCACTTTTCACTTTCATGCATTGGAGAAGGAAATGGCAACCCACTCCAGTGTTCTTGCCTGGAGAATCCCAGGGATGGAGGAGCCTGGTGGGCTGCTGTCTATGGGGTCGCACAGAGTTGGACACGACTGAAGCGACTTAGCAGCAGCAGCAGCAGCAAGAGGCATATTCTTAGATTCTGTTGACACCTGTTTCCGTGGCTTTGACAAGCTCATTTGGCAAGCAATCAACTCTCACTCAATAAATATAGAGAAAATGGTAACCAGAGGCAGGGAATAAGAAACAAAGGAAGACAAAGAACAAGAAGGAAGGAAGACTAACAAAGAAATTATGTTGCTAAGAAAGATGACTTGAGGATAAGTTACCATAGTTACTAGGTGAGGTCATCCTCACTCTTCATCCCACATAAGCCTCTTAACACCATTGAAAGTATGTATAGCTATCACCATGTCATAGATTGGAAAACAGCAGCGCAGAGAGGTTAAAACCCTTGGGGAAAGTTGCACAGAATGTAGCTAGCTCAGGTGGGATCTCATCTACATTGTGTCTGAAGCCTGAGCCCATCCTCTCCAGGGGAAGGAAAGGAAGTAACGCCTACAGAGTAGAACTGCAGTACTTGCTGCAAGTCATACATTGTAAGATGCTTCATCCCATCATCTTTACAGCAATCATGTGGTAAGAAATTAAGCACTATTCACCTCATTTCTTTTAATTTTTATTTTGGGGCGGGGGGAACTCCTCTGGGACTTTCATTGCTGCGCAGACTTTTCTTCTAGCATCGGAGAACAGGAGCTACTCTCTAGTTGCGGTGTGCGGGCTTCTCGCTGTTATGGCTTCTCTTATTGCAGAGCATGGGCTCTAGGGCATGCGGGCTTCTGTAGTTGCAGCTCCTGGGCTCTAGAGCACAGGCTCAATAGTTGTGGCGCACGGGCTTAGTTGCTCCATGGCATATTCCCAGATCATAAATTGAACCCGTGTCTCCTGCATTCTCAGGCAGATTCTTTACCACTGAACCACCTGGAAAGCCCCTCACCTCATTTTCCAAATGAGAAAAGGTGGGCCCGGAGAGGCTAATTTGCTCAAGATGGTAACAACTGGGAGGTGGCAGAGCTGAGGCTTAAACTCAGAACATTCCAACTCCAAAGCGAGTTTTCAGGCTGCATTGCTTACAGAAAAGATCACAAAATTACAGCACAGAAACCTTCAGCCTACACAGGAGAGGCATAAAAGCACTGCCTCTGAGTCCAGCCTGCAGTAGTTTCTTCCTTCTAGTCCTCTGGAGAGCGCTGGCAACAGCAGCCACATTTCTTTAGGAGCTGCCATCAGTACTCAAGCAAAAACTATATAATGTGACTCCTGCGCAGAACTGACATCAGGATTTCGTGCTTATCAGTCTTTCAGACAACCAGACCTTTAAGTAACAATGGTCTGATCAGCTAGCTCCTCAAAGAGCCCACATTCCAAGAAAATGTCTCAATCTGACACGTTTCCAAGTAGCAGGCACTCTTAATTATTGAGCCAGGAAAAAAAAAAAGCTACAAAAATATGGAAGAAATGCATTGCATCACTAACAAGGCTGGAAACAATTTCTTACCTGTTCTATAGTAAAGAAGTTTCAGGAGGAATGGCTACATTATGGCTTAATAATATTATTCTACAGACAACACAATTAAACCCAGGGCCCTTTTTGTCGATGCGGCAACAGGAAACAAAGCCTGTCCAGAGAGCTATAAAAACTTTGCATGCTGCACACATATTTTGCCCCTAAGGAACATGGCTTTCACCTTTTGCTATGAATCTGGGGACTTTTAAATTTTTTTCTACCAATGTAAATGCATGCTCTAAATTCCCTGGTCTTTTAATTATAGAAGTAGAAGAGCATATTCATTTTAAGTGACTCTAAAAACCCCAAATAATTTTTTCCCCAGACATCAATAAGGGAAGCAACAAAAGATGCTGTTCCAGGGAAGTAATATCTGTAAACTAAAAACCTAGACTCAGATTTTATAGAAAGAGGATGAATGGATGGATTCAAATTTTAACTCAACATTTCAGAAATCATTGCTTTAAAAGTTTATAACTGGGGAGAAACAAAGCAAGAGTGCATACATGTTTAAATTCCACTGTTTCCCACTGGTATGCTAGTCATTTCTTCTGAAAAGAAAGATGAGAACTGGAAAGCCACTATCTACAGAAGGAAATTGCAAGCAATAAATGTTGCAGGCACTGTTTGAGGATACCAGGTAGTCAGCCACCTAAACAGTCAAAGCTATGGTTTTTCCAGGTGTCATACACGGATGTGAGAGTTGGATCATAAAGCAGGCTGAACACAGAAAAATTGATACTTTCAGATTGCAGTGCTGTAGAAGACTCTTGAGAGGCTCTTGGACAGCAAGGAGATCAAACTAGTCAATCCTAAAAGAAATCAACCCTGAATAATCATTGGAAGAACTGATGCTAAAGCTGAAGCTCCAATACTTTGGCCACCTAAGGAGAAGCGCCAGCTCACTGGAAAAGACCCTGATGCTGGGAAAGATTGAGGGCAGGAGGAGAAAGGGGAGACAGAGGATGAGATGGTTGGGTGGCATCACCGACTCAATGGACACGAATTTGAGCAAACTCCAGGACATAGTGAAGGACAGGGAAGCCTGGCGTGCTGTAGTCCATGGGGTCGCAAAGAGTCAGACATGACTTAGCAACTGAACAACAACAGCCACCTAAGAAGGGAGGAGTAACCTCAAGCTAGGTGAGTCCAAAGAGCAGAGATGCAAGTACCTCCAGTGATCGACTCAGCCCCACAGAGGCAGCAACAGAAACCACCGCCAGGACTATGCAGACTGGTCCAGAGACAGCAGGCCAAGTGAGCTGGGCACCTCACCAGGCACCTGCTCTTGCTGACCCAGTATTCCAGTGCCTCAGATTCCTGCAGTCCCTCTCTGCTGGCCCTTTGTCAGTTTGGGAATCCCCACAGCAGTAGAACATACCTTCTCTAAAAAATAACCAGACCCCAGCAACTGGCTCTAGCAGCCTTCTGGTCTAACTTTGGCCCACACTGCAAACCTTTATCACAAACCATTGCCAGTGTAATCCCAGTTGGGTGTACAGGTTGCTGCCATTGACCCCTTGGATGGCCCAACCATGGGATTTCCTCTTGTCCTGTCTTGAGAATGGTGACCTGGCCAAAAACTGAAGCCCTTACCACAAAGGGCAGTGAGGAAGTTCAGAAGGTGGGGCTGACTCTCTAGACTTCAGTGCTTACAGTATCTGAAATCACAGGATGCACTGTAGAGCACTGTACACTGAAACTGCCTATTGATTTGTGAGGAAACATAAGAAAACTACATAATTTTGTGGTGTTAATTCATACAGTGTACACAATTCCATTTGCATTGTTGTATAGTATTCCATCATATAAATCGCACTCTCTCAATACTAAGCATTCTACTATTAAATTTAAAAGTTTTAAGGCAGTAATGAGCACACATGACTGTGTGTACACAGTGTGCAAATGTGATGAACACGTGCACAAATACATGTGCTTATCATTGATTAAATGCAAGTGAATTTCAAATGCTCCAGGGTAATAAAGATCATAAATTTTTTGATCATGAACCTTCCTAGCCCGTGTTGCTCCTTGATAATATATTTTAGAGCACTGCACTTTTCCTTCTTTTGTATAATGATTGGATGGTCTAGTGTGTGTTCTGTCTTTCTTACATTCAGAGTGCCCCAAGCTAGAACACGGTAGGCTCACAACAATGATGTGTTTGATAGAAGGAAGGAAGGGAAAAGGGAGCAAGTGAAACACTAATCAATATAAACTAGAGTCTTCCAAAATATCTCATAAAATAGAAAGGCCTTACACAGGACCTTGCAGAGAAAAAAAAAAAAGCATGAGAGAGGTGAAAAAACAGTTGTTAAAACAGCATTTTAAAGCAATGGAAGCTGTTCTAGATATGCTTGGGAGGGAAAGGGCTTGGTTAGGGAGGAAGCTAGGAGACCAGGAAGCCAGAAACAGTTTCTGGGGTCCTCATGCCACATCCCAGCTGTTCATATTGATACAGCAACCTTTTCCCGAGAGCCTGGCATCTCTATCTGCTACTTCCTTGGGGTAGAATGTCTGGGTTTGAATCCCTGCCGCTTAGCTGTGTGGGCTTAAGGAAACAACACCCTCTCAGTTCCTTGGTTTCCTTTACTTAAAGTGAGGATAATATAATACTCACTTCACTGAGTCACCATCAGCATTAAATGAGTCAATATACATAAAATTCTTAGAACAGGGTTGGCACATAATGCTCAATAAATGTTGTATAGTACTTCTATTTTTTTTTTACTATTATTATTATAATTATCTTTGAAAACTGGCTAAAAGTTTCACTTCTCTCTGAAACTTTTCCTAACTCCTTCTGCCTAGCAACACTGCCCCCATCCCATGCAGCCCACTTCACTGATTACAGCATGTACATACCACTTTAATGCACTTTATTTCATACTTGACTTCAGCTGTTTAAGGGCAAGGGCTATACTTTACCTGTATTTGAATACCCAGTGCTATAATTTAAGGAATCAGCTGTAACACCAAGGCCACTCATTTGACGTTTATGTGTCATCTGAGAGAGGGGGAAGAGGATGGTTGAACTGGAGGGAAAGAAAGTTCCTAGAGAAAAGTATACTTATTTGGTCCGACATTGCTTTGGTCAATGGGATACATCAGAAGTGATGCTGTACCAGCTTCTGGCCCCAAGACCTAACCAACTGTCTATTAAGTACCCTGGAGGAAGCCAACTACCAGCTGAGAAACCTAGCTATCATGAGACTCCCATGCTGTGAGGATGCCCTGGCTAGCCCCTTGAAGGCCCCTTGGAGAGTTGCCCCAGCTTGCTCAGCCCAGGAATCAGATGTGTAACATGAAGGAGCCTTGTGGCTTCTCCACTTTTGGCCTCTTACTGACTCCAACTACTGCAGACCCCCAACCAAGCACCACCCAGCTGAGACCATCACGCTCAGGACCATGAGAAATAATGATAAACTGTTGTTTTAAACCACTAAGTTTCGAAGTGATTCATTATACAGCAATAGATAACCAGAACACTCATTACAGAAGTGTTCAACAAAAATTTATCTGGTCACAGGCATTACGGTGAGATTTAAACACAAAACTAAGGCAGGGATTACACCACCTGTGAGTTTCAATACAGAGGTGTCTCCACAGTCCTCAGTTGTATGTATTAGTGCCTAGCAATAAATGGCAGATCTGGAACTAGAATTCAGATTCCCTGACTCCCATGGAGGCTGTAAATAGGGTGTTCCACCTGTAGCTTAATTTAGCTACTGAGCCCTACCTTTCACAAATGAGAACACCCTGAAGCATAATACAATGACGGAGTACCACTATGTACATGTCCTTGTATACCCCACGCACCATAAATAAAATATATTCTTTTAAAAGTTGAAATTTTAGAAATTTTAATTGGAATTTTAAAAATATGGTTCCTCTCCAATGTTATAAAACTCATTTAAAGAATGCCCAACCAAAGCTTATGTTCAGAATCAGTGAGTCACAAACCAAGAGCAATAATTTTTTATTTACATAAAAGAACATCTGAAAGAGAAAATTCAGGAATGTAAACATATGTATGTTATATGTTACTTATGGGAAGCATGTGGCTCAAATAAAAATTTTTCTGACTTAAAAATAATCATGCATTGTGGTAATCCTAGATTGGAGCTTGGGTTAGACAAAGAACATAGGTAGAAACAATGGTCAATTTCAAATATAGTCAGTAATTTAATTAATAATACTACTGCAATGTTAATTTCTTAGTTTTGACAAATGCACTAGGAATATGTAAAATGTTAACACAGGAGAAGGTATATGAAGGGCATGCTATTACTGAACACTTTCATCATATCTAAAACTATCCAAAATAGTTTTTAAAAATACAAAAGATCTTATTCTGTATGGGTTAATTCAGTTCAGTTCAGTCACTCAGTCGTGTCTGACTCTTTGCGACCCCACGAACCACAGCACGCCAGCCCTCCCTGTCCAACTCCTGGAGTTTACCCAAACTCATGCCCACTGAGTCGGTGATGCCATCCAACCATCTCTTCCTCTGTCGTCCCCTTCTCCTTCCACCCTCAATCTTTCCCAGCATCAGGGTCTTTTCAAATGAGTCAGCTCTTCGCATCAGGTGGCCAAAGTATTGGAGTTTCAGCTTCAACATCAGTCCTTCCAGTGAACACCCAGGACTGATTTTCTTTAGGATGGACTGGTTGCAGTCCAAGGGACTCTCAAAAGTCTTCTCCAACACCACAGTTCAAAAGCATCAATTCTTCCGTGCTCAGCTTTCTTTATAGTCCAACTCTCACATCCATACATGACTACTGGAAAACCATAGCCTTGACTAGGCGGACCTTTATTGAGAAAATAATGTCTCTGCTTTTTAATATGCTGTCTAGGTTGGTCATAACTTTCCTTCCAAGGAGTAAGAGTCTTTTAATTTCATGGCTGCAATCTTCAGTGATTTTGGAGCCCTAAAAAATAAAGTCTGACACTGTTTCCACTGTTTCCCCATCTATTTGCCATGAAGTGATGGGACTGGATACCATGATCTTAGTTTTCTGAATGTTGAGCTTTAAGCCAACTTTTTCACTCTCCTCTTTCACTTTCATCAAGAGGCTCTTTAGTTCTTCACTTTCTTCCATAAGGGTGGTGTCATCTACATATCTGAGGTTATTATATAAGACTAAACAGTAGATATTTTCATATCCCACCAGTAATCATTTAACTTTATTCTTCTCTTTTTCCTTTCCTGTAATCTATGTTAGTCAAGACTTAGAAAGCCCTCCCCAATGCAATTGTTTCATTCAGCTTTATTTGTCACCTTCTGAAACTCTCCAAAATTCTCTTTTTCCTGACAACATACAACCTATTAGACAATTTAGAATGCACAACATAGACCAGACTAGTTCCAATTTCCATTAAACTTTCTACCTCCTTTCCTCCTGTTTCAATCTAGAAGATCAGGATGATATTTTTATACCACTGGCGGGAAGTCATTATAATGTTATATTTTCTTATTTTATTATCCCTAGAACAAATTACAAATATTAAACAAAGAATGGTAGTAATTATATCACCCCATGTTTTAAAATCACAACTTTAAAAAAAGACTTTCTATTCCAAATGGTGGGTTAACCTCTTACTTTCATGTCTTCTTATATCCATAATTAAAATGATAGGAAAGGGACTTTCCTGATGGTCCAGTGGTTAAGACTCCACGCTTTTACTGCAGGCAATGTGGGATCAATACCTGGTCAGGGAACTAAGATCTCACATGCCATGTGGCATGGCCCAAAAAAATGATAAGAAAGGTACTAATGGAGGAAGGAGAAGTGGGATGAATTAGGAGGTTGGGATTGACATATGGATAACCCCAATGAGAACCTACTGTATAGCACAGGGAACTCTACTCAGTGCTCTTTGGTGACCTAAATGAGAAGGAAACCCCAAAAAGAGGGACATATGTATACATATAGCTGTACAGCAGGAACTGAAAACACTGTAAAGTAACTTTACTCCAATAAAAATTTTAAAAAGTAAAAAAGATAATAGGAAGGGAATGAAAATGGAACATACGGAACCAGCAACAACAAAAATCAGATTGGGGAGGAGGATCTATAAATGGAAATTTTCAACAACAAACTTCTAGAAGATAGATTTCAAAGAGCTACTCAGAAGCAACAAAGGAAACCACAGCCTGGAGCATCCTCAGGGAGACATCTGTGAGATGGAGGAGCTAGTCAACCTCACAGATGCTCTTTCTGAGGAGCACAGATGTGGGCAGTACCTGGAGCTCTATATACAGGACAGGAGTTCCTTTCCCATCCAATTGTCTAAGTAGACTGCCCAGAAAATGGCCAAAACTTGGTATCTCCCTCCAGAAAAAAAAAAAAATTGAAGTACTATATCCTCCTAGAAGAAGTTATAGCATTTGGAGAACCAAATATCAATAGATTCTGCCCTTTCCTTATGGGTGGGCTAAGCTCAGGGATAATCCTAATTGAGGAACATTCTACAAAATACATGACAAGTGCATTACTCATAACTGTCATGGTCATCAAAACCAAGAAAAATCTGAGTCTCTTGAACAGCAAGAAGATCAAACCAGTCAATTCTAAAGGAAATCAACCCTGAATATCCATTGTAAGGACTGATGCTGAAGCTGAAGCTGCAATACTTTGACCACCTGAGACGAAGAGCCAATTCATTGGAAAAGACCCTGATGCTGGGAAAGATTGAAGGGAGGAGGAGAACAGGATGACAGAGGATGAGATTGTTCGATAACATCACCGACTCAATGGAACATGAGTATGAGCAAATTCCAGGAGATAGCGGAGGACAGGAAAGCCTGGCATACTGCAGTTCATAGGGTCACAAACAGTCGGACACGACTGACTGAAAAACAACAAAGCTTAGTGACTTCTTTCCAGCGTACAGTATGGACAGGGGGACTACCTTCACAGCAGGGATACCTGGCAGACACTATACATCAGCCACGGGATCAAAAAGCGAAAGTGAAAGACATTCAGTCATTTTCGACTCTTTGCGACCCCATGGACTATACAGTCCATGGAATTCTCCAGGCCAGAATACTGGAGTGGGTAGCCTTTCGCTTCTCCAGGGGATCTTCCCAACCCAGGAATCAAACCAGGGTCTCCTGCATTGCGGCGGGTTCTTTACCAACTGAGCTATGAGGGAAGCCCAATGGGATCAAGGTTAACATCAACAGGAGTGACCTCTTGATATAATAGGCTGAGCATTCACCTTCCCTCTGTGGTCTCCCTCCCCCAAACCCATAACCCTTGTCTAATCATGAGAAGAACATCAGAATCTATTGAGGGACATTCTGCAAAATACCCAGTAAATGCATTACTCATAACTGTCAAGGTCATCAAAACCAAGAAAAATCTGAGAAAGCTGTCACAGCCAAGAGGAGCCTAAGGAGATATAAAAGCTAAATTCAATATAATATCTTGAATGGGATCCAGGGAAGGAAAAATGACATTAGATAAAAGCTAAGGAGTTCTGACTGGTTCCAAATAGGCAAAGGAGTATGTCAAGGCTGTATATTGTCACCCTGCTTATTTAACTTATATGCAGAGTACATCATGAGAAATGCTGGACTGGAAGAAACACAAGCTGGAATCAAGATTGCTGGGAGAAATATCAATAACCTCAGATATGCAGATGACACCACCCTTATGGCAGAAAGTGAAGAGGAACTAAAAAGCCTCTTGATGAAAGTGAAAGTGGAGAGTGAAAAAGTTGGCTTAAAGCTCAACATTCAGAAAATGAAGATCAAGGCATCTGGTCCCATCACTTCATGGGAAATAGATGGGGAAACAGTGGACACAGTGTCAGAATCACTGCAGATGGTGATTGCAGCCATGAAATTAAAAGATGCTTACTCCTTGGAAGGAAAGTTATGACCAACCTAGATAGCATATTCAAAAGCAGAGACATTACTTTGCCAACAAAGGCTCGTCTAGTCAAGGCTATGGTTTTTCCTGTGGTCATGTATGGATGTGAGAGTTGGACTGTGAAGAAGGCTGAGCACCGAAGAATTGATGCCTTTGAACTGTGGTGTTGGAGAAGACTCTTGAGAGTCCCTTGGACTGCAGGGAGATCCAACCAGTCCATTCTGAAGGAGATCAGCCCTGGGATTTCTTTGGAGGGAATGATGCTGAAGCTGAAACTCCAGTACTTTGGCCACCTCATGCGAACAGTTGACTCATTGGAAAAGACTCTGACACTGGGAAGGATTGGGGGCAGGAGGAGAAGGGGACGACAGAGGAGATGGCTGGATGGCATCACTGACTCGATGGACGTGAGTCTGAGTAAACTCCGGGAGTTGGTGATGTACAGGGAGGCCTGGCGAGCTGCGATTCATGGGGTCGCAAAGAGTCGGACACGACTGAGCGACTGAACTGAACTGAAGGAGTTCTGAAAAAAGTATGGACTTTAATTACTAACAATATATCAATATCAGTTCATTAATTATAACAAATATACCACGGCAACATTAACAGTGGGCTTCCCTGATGGCTAAGTCAGTAAAGAATCTGTCTGCAATGCAGGAGACTGCCTGCAATGTAGGAGACTTGGGTTCGATCCCTGGGTCAGGAAGATCCCCTGGAAGAGGAAATAGCAACCTACTCCAGTATTCTTGCCTGGGAAATCCCATGGACAGAGGGGCCTGGTGGGCTACAGTCCAAAGGGTCACAAAGAGTCGGACATGACTTACTGACTAAACCATCACCACCAAAGTTAACAGTAGGGGACACAGTCAGTGGAATATATGGGAACTCTCTGCACTATCCTTGCAATTTTTCTGTGTTCTAAAATAAAGCTTATTTTTGAAAGAGTCAACAGACCTCATTCTTGTACACATAGCTGCCAATTAACTTTTTGTTGTGCCAATCTGAAATATGTGGGACAACTAAAGGGAACTAAACATTTGAGGAAAAACTGCAAAATAAAAGTGAGAGAAAAATATAACCCCAAAATAACAGAATGACCCCCGAGAGCAGCAGAAGAAATTTAAGAGTTAAAAAAAAAAATGTAAGTAGTATTTTCACAGAAATTCAAGAATATATTGCACTCATGATATATAAGCAAAGTTCTTTGAAAAAAGAACAATCAGAAAATGTGAAAATACTTTGAAATTTAAAATATGACTAAAAATGCCAAAATTTTACAAGAAATAATAGGTTAGGAAAAAAAGTCTCAGAAATATTCCAGAATGCACACCAAAATGAGGAAGCGATTTCAAAAACATGAAAGAGAAAAAGAATCAGGGTGGCGGGGCAAGAGGGTGGGGGTGATGAGATTGACACTATCCTACACCTTTTTAAAATTTATTTTGGTAAAATAATACATAAATTTTTTTTTTTACCATTTAACCATGTTTAAGTATACAGATCTATGGCAATAAGTCTATTCACACTGTTAAGCAACCATCACCACCATCCATCTCCAGAACTCTTCATCTTGCAAAACTGAAACTGTACTTCCTCAACAATAATGCTCTATTTCCCCCTCCTCCCTGGTAACCACCACTCTACTTTCTAGCTCTATGACTGACTACCCCAGGTATCTTATATAATAATCTTATATAAATAGACATACAGCATTTGTCCTTCTGTGACTGGTTATTTCACTTGCCGTAGCATATGTTAGAATTTCCTTCCTTTTTAAGGCTGATTAATCCATTGTTATGATATAGATAGATAGATAGACATGGATAAATATACCATATTAAGTATGTAATGTCATATATAGTACATATCACATACCAAAAAATATATGTTTATTCATCCACTAAGAAACACATGGCACACAGGGGGCTCAAATCAGTTGCTCTGTGACAACCTAGAGGGGTGGGATGGAGTGGGAGGTGGGAGGGAGGTTCAAGAGGGAGGAGACTTATGTATACCTATGGCTGATTCATGTTGATATATGGCAGAAACCAGCACAAGATTGTAATTGCCAATTAAAATAAATTTAAAAAAAGAAACACATGCGTTGTTTCCACCTTTTGGCTATGGTGGATCCTATATCTTGATTGGGATATTGGTTAACACTACTGATTACATTTGTCAAACCTTATGGAACTATATAGTAGACGGAGTGACTTTTACTGTATGTAACATGTACTCCAATAAAAAAATAATAATAAACTTTAAAGATGAAAGAAAAACTGAGTATTACTTGAAAAGCTCCAACAAACTAGAAAGAGTTTTATTTCCAGAAAAGAGAACGAAGAGCATCAAAGGAAAATATTCTCAAAGAAACAATGGGATAAGTTGCCCAGAGGCAAAGTTTCTAAGCCCTCATATTGACAGGGCCTACGAATGCTCAGGATGGTGGAAAACAAAACTGACTCTTGTCCAACATTATGAGACTTCAGAATAGCAATAAGACGTGCAAAGGAGAGAGAATCAGACTGGCAGGAGATGTCCCGTGAGCCACACTAGCAGCAAAAAGACAACAGAACAATGCCTTCGAAATTTCAAAAAAAAAAAGATTTTCAGCCCAGAGTCTTCTAATTAGCCCAAATATAGGTTTAATAGGAGATGATAGTTACTCAATAGATAAGAGAAGCAAATAAACGGAAGAAATATGAGGATCCAGAGCACTAACTTTTTAAACATCCATTTGTAGGAAGTTACTGATGTGCTCCAGCAAAACGTAGAAGTAAACCAAGAAGGAGGAAGCTATAGATCAAGGAAAGAATGGATCTAACCAGGAGAGAAACGAAGGTTCAACAACGAAGATCTAAAAAACTGTCTAAAGAGTTGTACAGCAGACCTAGAAAATCAATTCGTCTGGATTGAGACAGAAGGATGAAGGGAGGCAGCAAAAATAAAGGAGGTTTGAGAAATTTAGTACTCTGAATCGGTGGAGAAAAAGAACAGCAAAGTGATTAAGAGTATGGCCTGTATATGCCAGCGGCTCACGTTTAAGTCCCAGCTCCTCCACTTTGCATGTGTATGACCTTGAACAATTTACATATCTTACCCCTATTCCTTAGTCTCCTCATCTGTAATAATTCCTATATTATAGGTTGCTGTGAGGATTAAATTAGTCAAGCATATAAAACACATAGAAATTACTTGCCACTTTAAGTCCTTAATAAAGGTTGGCCAGGGAATTCCCCCATGGTCCAACAGTTAAGACTTGCGCGCTCACTACCTAGGGCCTGGGTTCGTTCCTAGCCAGGGAACTTAAGATCCCACAAGTCATGTAATGTAAAAAAAAAAAAGAAAGAAAAAAAAAAAAAAACAACGATTGGCCATGCTGATGATAGAAAAAGCACACAATATAGTGCATTTAAAAATCACAAACTATAGGAACAAGGAAAAAAGCTGAACAAGAAAGGACTGTAATCATAGTTCTTAGTTGTATAGAAAAATACTTACATATTGATTATAGCATAAACACAGATTATTGATTTAATAACAAATAAAGATAAAAACCACATAGGTAGGATGGGGGAAGGGAGCATTGAAAAATTATTTTAAAAGATGAATTCTTGGCTATTAGAGTAGAATGTCAAAATATTAGGTAGCAATTGATGATTTAAGAAGTACTTCTATAAGCATATTATTTAGTGATTTGGAGGTCACTGGCAGGAGAAACAGCTAAAATAATTTAAAGTGGTTGCTTCTATAACAACCAAAAGCATTATGGGGACAATTTTGGAAATTTTAATATGGACTGGTAATGAGATGATATTATAGTATTATAATTTTGTGCATGACCTGATATTGTGATTACAGAGAAAAATGTTTTTATTGTTAGGAGATACATGTTAAAGGTTCAGAGGTGAAATACCACAATATCTGCAAGTCATTTTCAAGACAAGGAAAACTTAAAGATTCAAGAAAAACATATACAGCAATATATATGTGCATGCACACATATATTTTATATTATACAAAGAGAGAGACAGAAAGTGAGAGATAGCAAATGTAACAAAACATTAGATATTAACTGCTGAATATATGTGAAGGGAATAAGTATTTACTATCCTTTCTTTCAATTTTTTTATATGTTTAAAAATCTAACAAAAACTGGAAAACATTGCTTTTTATTATGAGTAAGCTCATCTGTTCTATAATTTTTAGCTACACATGTATTACTTTGGAAAAATAAATAGAATAAAGAAAAAGGATCTTACTCCTAATTCCCCCAAAACTCTCAAGCTAGCTAAGAAACATATTATTCATTTCCATTTTGTACAAATTCACATAATAGTTTATTTTTCAATTTTTGCCTTTTCTTTAGGCTTAGTAATACAACTTTACATAGGCAACTGCCTAAGTCTAGATGGTATGACCTCTATGTCAGCTCATTTGTTACATATATGTTAAATTTACCTAGTACCTGGTTCCCTGCAGTGCTTAAGGTACAACACCAAGAACATCAAATGGTTATGAATCTGGAAGAACTCTAAGGAAGGAAGAAAAGAAGGAAAAGGGGGAGGAGGAAGAGAAAGAGCTTTCTTAGAGCAGAATGTTGCTTAGTCACTCAGTCGTGTCCGACTCTTGTGACCCCATGGACTGCAGCCCACCAGGCTCCTTTGTCTGTAGGATTCTCTAGGCAAGAATACTATAGTGGGTTGCCATGGCCTCCTCCAGGGGATCTTCCAAAGCCAGGGATCGAACCCAGGTCTTCTGCATTGCAGGCAGATTCTTTACCATCTGAGCTATCAGGGAAGCCCTAGAGCAGAATGCCAGCTAATAAATGTAGACGGAAGATGGAAATAGGAAGCACCACCATGTGGCCAAAGTCAGAGGTGGTTGATTCAGGTGGGAATTGCCAGTGGATGTCAGTGGGCAGAGATTTATTGAGGAACAAGATGCTAGCAAAATTTGAAGGAAACTGTCCCACAGAATACTAACCAATCACAATGAGAAAACAGTAAATTTAATATGAATAAACCCACCAACACGACCAGGTGGTTAAAGTTAACATCAGGGCAGAATCATGTGACTCCAATATGGTGTCCTGGGAGGAACACAACATCATTTTTGTGGCATACCACCCAGAATGTAGTAACTGAACCTCGTCAGGAGGATACAGCAAAAAGATCCTACCTCCTACATGATTAAAGCGTATACTCTTAAATACTATCAAGAATACAAAAGATAGGGAAAGACTGAGAAAAAGTTCCAGATTGAAGCAATCTAAAGAGACATGAGAATTAAATGCAATGCGTATTCCTGGATGAGATCTTGAACCAGACAGGAAAAAGAGCCACTGTTGAGTTTATTCTGCTGACACTGTGAACTGAATGGTGGTCTGTACCAAAGCTTGCTTTCCCATTTGGAGGGTTGTATAATGATTATGCAGAAGAACACCCCTGTTTGAAGGAAGTACACACTGAAGTATATAGAAAGAATGGAACATCATGTCAGCAGCTTGCTCTCCTAAGGTTAAGAAAAAGACTAATGATCACACACACACAGTACACACACAACGGAGCAAGCATAGTAAAACATTCAGTTCAGTTCAGTTCCATTAACAGATGAGAAATATGGGCTTAGAGATCTTTGTTCCAATTAGCAACTTTTCTATAAATTTGAAATCATTTCAAAAGAAATTATTTAAAAATTAAGCCATTGTGGAAAAAACATATTATTATAATCTAGGTCATTTATTTAACAAAAGAAAAGGATGTCAATAATGAAAGTGAGCCTAATTTTTCAGCCACTAACACTTTCCACTAGGGAACATTAGCACGCCAATTGGCTCAACTCAGCTTTAAATGGAACAATGCTTTATTCCTTATGAATGTTACTATCTTTTCAACCTACCAATCAGATCTCTTTTGAAGAGTCTGAACTAAGACAAAGAGTCAGTTGGTTAATAGCATCAGAAGCAGCAGACATGGGAGCAAATGACCCTTGCTGTTGCTGAGAAAGTCACTCAGTCGTGTCCTACTCTTAGCGATTCCATGAACTGTAGCTCTCCAGGCTCCTCTTTGCAAGGGATTCTCCAGTCAAGAATACTGGAGTGAGTTGCCATTCCCTTTTCCAGGAGATCTTCCTGACCCAGGGATCAAACCCAGGTCTCCTGCATTGCAGACAGATTCTTTACCATCTGAGCCACCAGAAAGCCCCACAAATGACCCTGGAGTCCCTATAAAGTCTATCCCATGGATCCAGCAAGTCTGACATTGATTAAATTCAGACCTTTTCAAGGGCGGCCACTGGACCTTGCGCTCCTGCTGCATCCCTCTGTGCCTGGGAGAGCAGCTCCCTGCCTCTTACACCCTGATGTGCACCACTCAGTCATCAAGTACTCTGTAAATAGTGTGAGGTACTCCATAAATAACATCAAATCACCAAAAGGAGTTATTCCTCATAGAGAAGCCTTACTACACAAAGAGATATACAAAAACATTTGCTTATCAGCATGTAAATAAACAAGACACTATATTCAGAGAACAGAATGACTTTACAGCAGTTAAATAACTTAGATCCATGTCAAAGGATTGGAGAAGGAAATGGCAAACCACTTCAGCATTCTTGCCTGGAAAATTCCATGGCCAGTGGAGCCTGGTAGGCTATCGTCCATGCGGTCACAAAGAGTTGGATACAACTCAGTGACTGAACACACACACACACACACACACACATCAAAGGATGCCTCAGAAAAGCAGGTTATACAATGATGACTATATCACTTATATAAATTTTCTTTGGACTCAAACTCAAGACTGGCATTTACAGAACCACCTCTCCCAATCTCCAGCTTGCCAACTGCAGATCATGGGACTTTGCAGCCTCCACAATCACATTAGCTAATTCCTTATAGTAAATATAAATATAAATAAATAATATATATATATATATATAAAGAGGTTGAAACAGAATCTATTCTGTTTCGTTAGATAACTATAATAACACTTAGGTCAATTTTTAAATACTAATAAAACACTGTTCTTAGTTCATGAATACATACCTAAATATGAAAAACTATAAGACATAGACTAAAAAAAAAAAAGACATAGACTAGGAGAGGCACTTAAATACATGATGCTGGATGATGGGAGGATGAGAGACAGGAATGAGATAAAGGACCAAGTGAATTTTATCCAGATGTTGTATTTCCTTTATGAAAAAAGATCACTATCCTAAAGTGGCAAAATGTTAATTTTTTATTCTTGGTGGTGGCTGTAAGATGCTTGTTATATAATTACATTAATGCAGAATGTTCATACAGGGTTGCTCATAATAACAACCTACTGAATCATTTCCAGGCCATAAAACATAACACAAAATACCAGCTTATACTTAGGGTCTAAAATTAGTCCTGACTGTGTGGTTGAAAAGCTAGCAGAAAACTCAAACTGAGCAAAATTCAGTTCCTGCAGTGCTTGATGTGAGACTTTTAAATGAATGTACTTGTCTTAAATGCTTTAAAACTTTGCAAATTGTTGTTAATTTCTTTAAGTAACTCATAAAATTAAAATGAATTCTTAATCCATGGCTTTTCTCTGAAGCTCTAATAATTGGATAAGTGCTTAATTAGCATGCTTCAGTTTCCACAATAATCTAATTTTTAAAAAAAGGTACAGTGAATATAAAGATAGTCCTTTAGATTTCAGCTTTAAAAATGCTAATTTAGACACTCTAGTGAATCAGACATATTGGCATCTACTTAATTTCATCACCTATATAAACTACCATAACATACTCACCAAAAAGCATAGAATCAACCTATCCACAAGCATTTATTGTATAAGTGCTATGTGGTCACCCAGCTTACCCTTTTTTGTGGGAGGAGGGTTGACCTATGAAAATAATAATTACCCACCACTGTCCTATTACTACAGGAGACCTAAAGCACTATAACAAATGATCCTTGACCTAGTCTCCTTATACCTAATTGGAGAGATGAAAACATAAACCAAAAATAATTTTGTGCTAAATGACACACGATGACAAGGGCAACCAGTAAGCCAGCGCAAAACAGCTCAGAGTGGACACACAGATGAGGTGGAGCCAGAAGAGAAGAGAGTGAAGGATTTCCACACAGAAGGAAGCACATGAGCTGCACACAAGCAGAAAGAAGTGGAACTGGCAGGACACAGGTGTTAAGTCCAACTGTGCAAGTTTATGGGGTGCTCGGAGACAGATAGTTGGACAGGTGGAATTACGGAAATTGGGACTGAATGCTAGGCATTTGGGAACTCTTACTGATTTTTTAACCTGATGACAGTATGATTTAAGAAAGATTACTGATCTGATCTGATCTGAATCTTCTGAAGGCTCTTCATATCACAGAAAGTAAAATCAAAGTCTTACAGTGGCCTACAAGGCCCTATATGATTTGGACAGCTGTTTGCTCTCTGAACTCATTCTCTATTTCTTCCATCTTCCCTCACTTTCCGTTACAGTAGCCTTCTTACCAAGCCTAACACATGGCAGCCAGACACTCCCTTCAGGGCGCCTGTATGTGGTCTTACCTCAACCCAAGAGGTTCTCCCCAAGACTCCTCCTGGCTCACTCCCTCACCTCCTTGATCTTTCTTCAGTTTACCATCTTGGGAAAGTAAAATGGTGCAAAGCCATCATGGAAGATAATATGGCAGTTCCTCAAAAAGCTAAAAATGAAATTACCATATGATCCAGCAATCCCACACCTAGGCACACTCTCCAAAGAACTGAAAACAGGGTCCAGAACAGATATTTGAATACACATGTTCAGAGCAGCATCAATCACAGGAGCCAAAAGGTGGAAACAAGCCAAATATCCATCAACACATAAACGAAAAAACAAAATGTCATACACACAAAATGGAGTATTAGGTAGCCATAAAAAATGAAATTCTGGCACACATTATAACATTAATGAACCCTGAAAACATGCTAAGTGAAATACACTAGATGCCAAAGAACAAATATTGTTTGATTCCACTTCTATGAGATTCCTAAAACAGGCAATGCTATATAGATGAGAGCAGAATGTTGGGTTCCAGGTTCCAGGGGGAGGAGAAGAGAGTTTTCATTTAATGGTAGTTTCAGCTTGAAATGGAGGAAAAGTGCTGAAGACAGTGGTGATTGTTGTACGACAATGTGAATATATGGAACTCCATGGAATTATACACACAAAAAATGGTTAAAAGGGTTAACTTTTATGCTAAACATACTTTACATCAATAAAATAAGTTGACTGAGTTTTATGTTGCATTTTGTCTAGTTATAGTAGAAGTCATTAACTTGGATTGAGTATTACCAAATACTGACCTTTTATATGCCCTAAGTTGCCCAAGGCAACTGCCTTGCCCTAAGGCAGTTCAACATGAACAGGTGAAACCTCAGGAACTGATAAATACCATAAAAATAAATAAGGAACTAATGAAAGAAAGAACAAAGGAAAGAAAGAAACACATGTTCATCTGATTAGCACACTGCACATGTTACTCTACACTTGGACATCACCAGATGATCAATACCAAAATCAAATTGAGTATATCCTTTGCAGTTGAAGATGGAAAAGCTCTATACAGTCAGCAAACACAAGACCGGGAGCTGACTGTGGCTGAGATCATGAACTCCTTACTGCAAAATTCAGACTTAAAATGAAGAAAATAGGGGAAATGACTAGGCCATGCAGGTATGACCTAAAATAAATCCCTTATGATTATACAGTGCAAGTGACAAATAAGATTCAAGGGATTAGATCTTATAGACAGAGTGCCTGAAGAAATATGGATGGAGGTTCGTAACATTGTACAGGTGGTGGTGATCAAAACCATCCTCAACAGAAGAAATGCAAAAAGGCAAAATGGTTGTCTGAGGATGCCTAACAAATAGCTGAGAAGAGAAGAGAATCAAAAGGCAAAGGAGAAAAGGAAAGATGTACTCACCTGAATGCAGAGTTCCAAAGAATAGCAAGGACAGATAACAAAGGCTTCCTCAGTGAACAATGCAAAAAAATGGAGGAAAACAATCGAATACGAAAGACTAGCGATCTCTTTAAAAAAAATCAGAAATACCAAGGGAACATTTCATGCAAAGATAGGCACAATAAAGGACAGAAATGGTACGGACCTAACAGAAGAAGAAGATATTAAGAAGAGGTAGCAAGAATACATAGAAGAACGATACAAAAAAGATCTTAATGAACTGGATAACCACAATGGTGTGATCATTCACCTAGAGCCAGACATCCTGGAGTGCAAAGTCAAGCAGTCCTTAGGAAACATCACTACGAACAAAGCTAGTGGAGGTGATGGAATTCTAGCTGAGCTATTTCAAATCCTAAAAGATGATGCTGTGAAAGTGCTGCACTCAATATGCCAGCAAATTTGGAAAACTCAGCAGTGGCCACAGGACAGGAAAAGACCAGTTTTCCTTCCAATCCCAAAGAAGGGCAATGCCAAAGAATGTTCAAGCTACTGCACAACTGCACTCATTTCACATGCTAGCAAAGTAATGCTCAAAATCCTTCAAGCTAGGCTTCAACAGTATGTGAACCAAGAACTTCCAGATGTTCAAGCTGGGTTTAGACAAGGCAGAGGTACCAGAGATCAAATTGCCAACATCTGTTCAATCACAAATAAGCAAGATACTTCCAGAAAAACATCTACTTCTTCATTGACTACGCTAAAGCCTTTGACTAGGCAAAAGCCTCTATATAGTCAGCAAAAACAAGACCAGGAGCTGACTGTGGCTCAGATCATGAACTCCTTACTACCAAATTCAGACTGAAATTGAAGAAAGTGAAGAAAACCACTAGACCATTCAGGTATGACCTAGATCAAATCCCTTTCGACTATACAGTGGAAGTGAGAAATAGATTTAAGGGCCTAGATCTGATAGACAGACTGCCTGATGACCTATGGACAGAGGTTCATGACATTGTACAGGAGACAGGAATCAAGACCATCCCCAAGAAAAAAGAAATGCAAAAAAGCAAAATGCCTGTCTGGCGAGGCCTTACAAATAGCTGTGAAAAGAAGGGAAGTGAAAAGCAAATAAGAAAAGGAAAGATGTACCCATTTGAATGCAGAGTTCCAAAGAATAGCAAGAAGAGATAAGAAAGCCTTCTTCAGCAATCAATGCAAAGATAGAGGAAAACAATAGAACTGGAAAGACTAGAGATCTCTTCAAGAAAATTAGAGTTACCAAGCGAACATTTCATGCAAAGATGGGCTCAATAAAGGACAGAAATGGTACGGACTTAACAGAAGCAGGAGATATTAAGAAGAGGTGGCAAGAATACACAGAAGAACTGTACAAAAAAGATCTTCACGACCAAGATAATCACAATGCTGTGATCACTCACCTAGAGCCAGACATCCTGGAATGTGAAGTCAAGTGGGCCTTAGAAAGCATCACTACAAACAAAGCTAGTGGAGGTGATGGAATTCCAGTTGAGCTATTTCAAATCCTGCAAGATGATGCTGTGAAAGTGTTGCACTCAATATGCTAGCAAATTTGGAAAACTCAGCAGTGGCCACAGGACTGGAAAAGGTCAGTTTTAATTCCAATCTCAAAGAAAGGCAATGCCAAGAATGCTCAAACTACCGCACAATTGTACTCATCTCACACGCTAGTTAAGTAATGCTCAAAATTCTCCAAGCCAGGCTTCAGCAATATGTGAACCGAGAACTTCCAGATGTTCAAGCTGGTTTTAGAAAAGACAGAGGAACCAGAGATCAAATTGCCAACATCTGCTGAATCATCAAAAAAGCAAGAGAGTTCCAGAAAAACATCTATTTCTGCTTTATTGACTATGCCAAAGCCTTTGACTGTGTAGATCACAATAAACTGTGGAATATTCTGAAAGAGATGGGAATACCAGACCACCTGACCTGCCTCTTGAGAAACCTGTATGCAGGTCAGGAAGCAACGGTTAGAACTGGACATGCAACAACAGACTGGTTCCAAATAGGAAAAGGAGTACATCAAGGCTGTATATTGTCACCCTGCTTATTTAACTTATATGCAGAGTACATCACGAGAAACACTGGGCTGGAAGAAGCACAAGCTGGAATCAAGATTGCCGGGAAAAATATCAAAAACCTCAGATATGTAGATGACACCACCCTTATGGCAGAAAGTGAAGAACTAAAGAGCCTCTTGATGAAAGTGAAAGAGGAGAGTGAAAAAGTTGGCTTAAAGCTCAACATCAGAAAACTAAGATCATGGCATCCAATTCCATCACTTCATGGCAAATGGATGGGGAAACAGTGGAAACAGTGGCTGACTTTATTTTTCTGGGCTCCAAAATCACTGCAGATGGTGATTGCAGCCATGAAATTAAAAGATGCTTACTGCTTGGAAGGAAAGTTATGACCAACCTAGACAGCATATTAAAAAGCAGAGATATTACTTTGTCAACAAAGGTCCATCTAGTCAAGGCTATGATTTTTCCAGTGGTCATGTATGGATGTGAGAGTTGGACTGTGAAGAAAGCTGAGCACTGAAGAATTGATGCTTTTGAACTGTGGTGTTGGAGAAGACTCTTGAGAGTCCCTTGGATTGCAAGGAGATCCAACCAGTTCATCCTAAAGGAAATCAGTCCTGGGTGTTCATTGGCAGGACTGATGTTGAAGCTGAAACTCCAATAATTTGGCCACCTGATGTGAAGAGCTGACTCATTGATGCTAGGAAAGATTGAGAGCAGGAGGAGAAGGGGACGAAGGAGGAGGAGATGGTTGGATGGCATCACTGACTCAATGGACATGGGATTGGGTGGACTTTGGGATTGGTGATGGACAGGGAGGGCTGGCGTGCTGCAGTTCATGGGGTCGCGAAGAGTAGGACATGACTGAGTGAGCGACTGAACTGAACTAAAAGCCTTTGACTGTGTGGATCACAACAAACTGTGCGTAATTCTTCAAGAGATGGGAATACCAGACCACCTGACCTGCTTCCTGAGAAATCTGTATGTAGGTCAAGAAGCAACAGTTGGAATTGGACATGGAACAACAGACTGGTTCAAAATATTTTCACCTTGCTTATTAACTTATATGCAGAGTACATCATGTGAAATGCCAAACTGGATGAAGCACAAGCTGGAATCAAGACTGCCGGGAGAAATATCAATAACCTCAGATATGCAGATGACACCACCCTTATAGCAGAATGTGAAGAGGAACTAAAGAGCCTCTTGATGAAGGTGAAAGAGGAGAGTGAAAAAGCTGGCTCAACCTTCACAAAATGAAGATCATGGCATCCAGTCCCATCACTTCATGGCTTATAAATGGGGAAACAATGGAGAGAGTGACAGAGTTTATCTTCTTGGGCTTCAAAATCACTGCAGATGGTGACTGCAGCCATGAAATTAAAAGATTCTTGCTCCTTGGAAGTAGAGCTATGACTAACCTAGACAGCATATTTAAAAGCAGAGACATTACTTTGCCTACAAAGGTCCATCTAGTCAAAGCTATGGTTTTTCCAGTAGTCATGTATGGATGTGAGAGTTGGACCATGAAGAAAGCCGGGCATCAAAGAATTGATGCTTTTGAACTGTGGTGTCAGAGAAGACTCCTGAGAGTTCCTTGGACTGCAAGGAGATCAAACCAGTCAATCCTAAAGAAAATCGATTCTGAATATTTATTGGAGGGACCAATGCTGAGGCTGAAGCTCCAATACTTTGGCCACCTGATGCAAAGAGCCAACTCATTGGAAAAGACCCTGATACTGGGAAAGATTGAAGACAGGAGGAGAAGGGGATGATAGGGGATGAGATGGTTGGTTGGCATCACCGACTCAATGGACATGAGTTTGGGTAGGCTCCAGGAGATGGTGGAGAACAGGGAAGCCTGGCGTGCATAGTCCATGGGGTCACAAAGAGCTGGACACGACAGTGACTAAACAACAACAACGTTACTAGCATTAACACTGCCCATGTTATTAGCCTCCCTAGCTGATTTTCCCCACTTACCCAAGCACCCTTATATTCTGATTATTTCTGGATTTCACATGTCAACTCAAATGGCCCACTTGTTGAATAGAGTGTAATTAGCATGTGTAATTAACATGCTAATCCCACATGCTAATTTGGGCAACGTGTTCACTCACCCCAACCATTTTCATGGATCAAGTCATTCAGGTACTGCCTGGGGTCGTTGTACTTGACTTTGGCTCCCCTCAGCCTTCAGGTCTGCTCAAAGGTCACATTATTAGAGAGTTCTTCCCTGACCACTTACATAAAAGCTCACCCATGGTACCTCCAATTCATCTGCTCTATGAACCCTTCCTGACCACCTATTCCAAACTGTAAACCTCCTCCCCACCTGGCACTCTTGCTTCCACCATCTCCCCTGACTTTTTCTCTCCTCTCAGCATCGAGACCACAAAACATATATATTTCTCTACCACTCTGGTTCACAGTCTGCTACTCACTCTAGAATGTAAGCTCCTGTGGGCAGGACTACTGATTATATACCTGGTGCCTATGACAGTGGCTGGCATTCAATAAGCAGTCAGTAAATATTTGTTGAATAAATTATCACTGTTATACCAAAAAGACTAGAGCAGAGGGAGACTGGAAGCAAAATTAGCCACATAGGCTGTGGCTGGACTCCAAGATGAAGACAGTAAGGCTGGGGTTGTTGGGTATCTATTTTGAGAGAAGAAAGATGCTCTCAAAAAGGGGTCTACAAGATTTGAAAACAGTTTGAAGAAGAAAAGAAGAAGAAAAATGTGCCAGGATGGGCTCTATTTTGAGCCGAGAAGAATGGAAGCATTAACAAAGAGAGCTGGGGATGGGGAGGTGAGTTTAATAAAATATAAAGCAACACAGAGTGGACCTGTCAGTGATGGAGGTGGGGAGCTGTGACCCCTGCCCAAGAATGGATTAAACTAAAGATGTAGTGAATACACCAAAAGAACACTTATGAAAAGGAGAGGAAAGGCCGGAGGAGGTGGCTTTGGTGGACACACAAAAGAAAAAAAGGAAGGAAGATGGCATCGGATGACATAAAAAGCTCCAGAATAATGGAAGCCAGGGGAGTTCTGACAAGGCATTGGAAAGGGAAGAAGGCCAGTCCATTTGACAAGTGGCTTCCCAATAGATCAGTGGGTAAAGAAGCCAGCTGCAATGCAGGAGACACAGGAGACTTGGGTTCAATCCCTGGTCAGGAAGATCCCCTGGGGGAGGAAATGGCAAACCACTCCAGTATTCTTGCCTGGAGAATCGCATGGACAGAGGAGCCTGGTGGGCTAGAATCCATAGGGTCACAATGAGTTGGATATGACTGAACACACAAGCGTTCAACAAGTAGGTTACTGGCAACCTTAGAAAAGGATTTCAAACACTGGCAAACGTGTTAGCAATATGATTATTTTCAGAATTGTGATACTTATAAATCTGAACTCTGTAAAATTTAAATGTTTTGATTTTGAGGTATCCTCCACCAGAGAAGGAATGGGGATGTGGAGATTCCACTAGAAGAATAGCCCACTGGGAAGTGCTCAGGTGTAGCCTGGGACGGGAAGTAGGCCAGGGGCAAAGGTGAGGTCCCAGGAGACTTCCATTAAGATCAGATGCAGTTTCCATCTGTATTTTTCAGGGCCTCCCTAACTGATCTTCCCCACTTACCCAAGCACACTTAAGTTCTGATTATTTCTGGATTTCACATGACCTCCCAACTGCTTTCCCCACATCTAAGCTCCATTTCAGCAACCAGCCTGTGAGCTCACATCACTCCACTGCTCAACACCAAGTAAAGATCCATGTCATTCAGAGCCAGAACCAATCACCTCCCAAGGATCCCCAAATGGTCAGTCCAAACACACCTCCTGCTTGCCCGGTGGTTCACCCACCCCCTCTCTTTTCATGGATCAGGTCATTTGGGTACTGCCTGGGGTCATTGTACTTGATTTTGCCTCCCCTCAGCCTTCAGGTCTCTGCTCAAAGGTCACTATGTTAGACAGTTCTTCCCTGACCGCTTACATAAAAGCTCACCTGCGGTACCCCCAATCCCTTGTATGTATGCATTTATGTCTTTTTCTTTCTTGTGTTCTTTTTTTCCATTATTCTTTCTTTCACTACTTCCTTCTTTATTTATTTTTATGGTACTTATCAGTTCCTGAGGTTTTACCTGTTCATGGTGAACTGCCTTAAGGCACATAAAAGGTCAATATTTGTTAATTGCTCAATCCAAGTTAATGACTTCTACTATGACTAGACAAAATTTAACATACAATTCAATCACCATCTTCATACTTAGAATATCCTATCTACCATCAGTTCAGTTCAGTCGCTCAGTTGTGTTTAACTCTTTGCGACCCCATGGACTGCAGCACATCAGGCTTCCCTGTCCATCACCAACTCCCAGAGTTTACTCAAACTCATGTTCACCAAGTCAGTGATGTCATTCAAGCATCTCATCCTCTGTAGTCCCCTTCTCCTGCCTTCAATCTTTCCCAGCATCAGGGTCTTTTCTAATGAGTCAGTTCTCCACATCAGGTGGCCAAGTGATTGGAGCTTTAGCCTCAGCATCAGTCCCTCCAATAAATATTCAGAATCGATTTTCTTTAGGATTGACTGGTTTGATCTTCTTGTTGTCCAGGGGACTCCCAAGAGTCTTCTCTGACACCACAGTTCAAAAGCATCAATTCTTCGACGCTCAGCTTTCTTTATGGTCCAACTCTCACATCCATACATGACTACTGGAAAAACTATAGCTTTGACTAGCTGGACCTTTGTTGGCAAAGTAATATCTCTGCTTTTTAATATGTTGTCTAGGTTGGTCATAGCTTTTCTTCCAAGGAGCAAGCATCTTTTAATTTTATGGCTACAGTCACCATCTGCAGTGATTTTGAAGCCCAAGAAGATAAAGTCTATCACTGTCTCCACTGTTTCCCCATCTATTTGCTATGAAGTGATGGGACCAGATGTCATGATCTTCATTTTTTGTATGTTGAGTCTTAAGCCAGCCTTTTCACTCTCCTCTTTCACCTTCATCAAAAGGTTCTTTAGTTCCTCTTCACTTTCTGCCATAAGGGTGATGTCATCTGCATATCTGAGGTTATTGATATTTCTCCCAGCAATCCTGATTCCAGCTTGTGCTTTATCCAGCCCAGCATTTTGCATGATGTACTCTGCATATAAGTTAAATGAGCAAGGTGACAATATACAATATACAGCCTTGACATACACTCCTTCCCTAATTTTGAACCAGTCATTGTTCCATGTCTGATTCCAACTGTCGCTTCTTGACCTGCATACAGATTTCTCAGGAGGCAGGTCAGGTAGTCTGGTATTCCCATCTCCTGAAGAATTTTCCACAGTTTGTTGTGATCCACACAGCCAAAGGCTTTAGCATAGTCAATGAAGCAGAAGTAGATGTTTTTCTGGAAGTCTCTTGCTTATTCTGTGATCCAACGGATGCTGGCAATTTGATCTCTGGTACCTCTGCCTTTTCTAAACCCAGTTTGAACACCTCAAGTTCTCTGTTCATGTACTTTCGAAGCTTTACTCGGAGAATTTTGAGCATTACTTTGCTAGCGTGTGAGATGAGTGCAATTGTGGGGTAGTTTGAACATTCTTTGGCATTGCCCTTCTTTGGGACCAGAAAGAAAACTGACCTTTTCTCTATCATACTTTTCTCTAAAAAAGTACTCTGCCTCAATTGAGAGTTAGCCTTCTCAGGCCACCCATGCACCTTTCTGAGACTTTGATTCATATGATTTACTTCTACAATAGACACAATTATGAAATATCCAGGGTTAGAGATAGCTGATTGGATAGAAGACTTTCAGAAGCAGGTGTTTTGATGGTACGAACTAGCAACTTTCAGCCTGAGAGGCAATAGGAAAACTACAAGTAGCAGTAATAAGGTCAAAACACATATGCACATACACGTGTTTGTTTGAGGATTCTGAGTATAAGAAAAAACCTAGTAGCTTCAAAGCCTCACTCTCTAAAGCATATTAATCAATGCTGATAACGTTGACTACAAACTGTCAGAAAAAGATTAGGCTAGGTCCAAACTCCACTTAGTAGCCATGAAGCTGAAAATAAAGTTTTAAGGATTTAAATGGAAACCTCAAACTAATCTAGAAAATTCCTCTTGCAATATAGGTTTTTTGATCACGCTGGATTTCTCTAAAATTTAGGGCTGCTACTGGAAACTAATAAGATAAGAAATATGATATAACTGGGCTGTGCTTAGTTGCTCAGTCATGTCCGACTCTCTGCGACTGACTGCACAGACTGTAGCCCACCAGGCTCCTCTGTCCATGGGGATTCTTCAGCGAGAATACTGAAGTGGTTTGCCATGCCCTCCTCTGGCGGACCTTCCCAACTCAGGGATGGAACCAGGGTCTCCTGCATTGCAGGCAGATTCTTTACCAGCTGAATTACCAGGGAAGCCCCATGATATAACTAAGTACTATACAAATAACATCTTATATGCAATACTTTCAAGTTCAAAAAGAAAAATGTTTCTTTTAATTTCATGGGACAGGTACAGTCTGAAAGCAGAAAAGCAGATTGCATTTTTGCAATTCTGACTAGCTTTTCTGACCCCTGTTGAGAACTTGAACACTAAAAACCCAGGTGATTTGTTATTGTTTTGTTCTGAAATTAAACACTGTGAGTGAACGTTCCATACATAGCTTCACGAGAGAAGAGTAAAAGCAGTTCATTTTTACTGCTCTATTAATGAAATATTTTTATTACCTTTGAAAGTGAAAGTAGTCACACAGTCTTGTCCAACTCTTCGAGATTCCATGGACTACAGCCTGTTCCATGGATTTCTCCAGGCAAGAGTACTGGAGTGGGTTGCCATTTCCTTCTCTAGGGGATCTTCCTGACCCGGAAATTGAACCTGGGTCTCCTGCATTGCAGGCAGATTCTTCACCAACTGAGCCACTAGGGAGGCTAATTCAGAAATCTGAGAGTCAGACTATGATGACTATAAGGCGATGTCTCTTGCATAATTTGTCCAAATGAGGACATTTTATTCATGAGAGTTCATTCATCCCATGTGCTACCTTGTGTGACTGAATCCAAGCCAAGGATGACAACAGTCCAGGGGAGCACATCTGCAAACATATCTCCCACCCACCTCACCACAGCTGACTGATAAAAACCCACATATTCTTTCATTTAACAGATATTGATTCACTTAACAAATATTGAGCAATTGTTGTTATATATCCTGTTTAACTGGGCTTCCCTGGTAGCTCAGCTGATAAAGAATCCACCTATAATGCAGGAGACCCCAGTTCAATTTCTGGGTTGGGAAGATCCCCTGGAGAAGGAATAGGCTACCCACTCCAGTATTCGTGGGTTTCTCTGGTGGCTCAGATGGTAAATAATCCACCTGCAATGTGGGAAACCTGGGTTCAATCCCTGGGTTTGAAGGATCCCTGAAAGAAGGCATGGCAACTCACTGTAGTATTCTTTCCTGGAGAATCCCCATGGACAGAGGAGTCTAGTGGGCTACAGCCCATGGGGTCGCAAAGAGTTGGACATGACTGAGCCACTAAGCACAGCACATCTTTTTAACATGCATGTGTATGCATTTATGACATGTCAGACACATGTCCTAATTTAAGTATTAACTTACTTGATCCTCATAATAACCCAAAGAGAGGAACACCATCTTTCTCCTCACTTCACAAATGAGAAAATCCAGGCACAGAGAGGTTAAGCTACTAGCCTAGGGACAAAGCTAACAAATGTGGGAGCCAAGGTGGTCTGAGTCTAGAACTCTGATCTTAGCTATTGACCTCTACAGAAGGCACAAGGCTAAGCAGCGGGAATCTACTAGCCTCTGACCTCTTGTGGACTGACCTTCCAGCCAGGAGGCACTGGTAGACAGCAGACAATATATAATATTTTAATTATAAAGACTGGAGTGCCACAATGGAGAAGTGACAGGGTATCAGAACACAGAGGGGAAAAGGACAGAGGAAAACATTCTTGGAGCTCACACTGATTCCTCACAAAACCCTGAAAAATGATGATTATTAGTCTCATTGCTGAGATGAAGCAGTTCCTGCTGAGAGACCAGAGGTGAAGACCACAGGCAGGATTCATCCCTACTCTGAGCAGTCCCGACACAAGTCTGGTTGTTAGTAACAAACTGCACACCTGACTTTCCTCTAGATCCTGTCCACAGAGTGCATTCCTTTTGCATTAGAGTTGACCCTCGATATCTGCAGGGGACTGGGCCCAGGATCCCCACAGATACCAAATTCCGCAGATGTCCAAGTCCTTTATATAAAATGGCTGTTATAAGGAGAGTGGTTGTTATTACCTGTGCACAACCACCCTTTGTATACTTTATTTTTTTTTCTAATTTTATTTTATTTTTAAACTTTACATAATTGTATTAGTTTTGCCAAATATCAAAATGAATCCACCACAGGTATACATGTGTTCCCCATCCTGAACCCTCCTCCCTCCTCCCTCCCCATACCATCCCTCTGGGTCGTCCCAGTGCACTAGCCCCAAGCATCCAGTATCATGTATCGAACCTGGACTGGCAACTCGTTTCTTACATGATATTTTACATGTTTCAATGCCATTCTCCCAAATCTTCCCACCCTCTCCCTCTCCCACAGAGTCCATAAGACTGTTCTATACATCAGTGTCTCTTTTGCTGTCTCGTACACCGGGTTATTGTTACCATCTTTCTAAATTCCATATATATGTGTTAGTATACTGTATTTATGTTTTTCCTTCTGGCTTACTTCACTCTGTATAATAGGCTCCAGTTTCATCCACCTCATTAAAACTGATTCAAATGTATTCTTTTTAATGGCTGAGTAATACTCCATTGTGTATATGTACCACAGCTTTCTTATCCATTCATCTGCTGATGGACATCTAGGTTGCTTCCATGTCCTGGCTATTATAAACAGTGCTGCGATGAACATTGGGGTACACGTGTCTCTTTCCCTGTCTGGTTTCCTCAGTGTGTATGCCCAGCAGTGCGATTGCCGGATCATAAGGCAGTTCTATTTCCAGTTTTTTTAAGGAATCTCCACACTGTTCTCCATAGTGGCTGTACTAGTTTGCATTCCCACCAACAGTGTAAGAGGGTTCCCTTTTCTCCACACCCTCTCCAGCATTTATTATTTGTAGACTTTTGGATCGCAGCCATTCTGACTGGTGTGAAATGGTACCTCATAGTGGTTTTGATTTGCATTTCTCTGATAATGAGTGATGTTGAGCATCTTTTCATGTGTTTGTTAGCCATCTGTATGTCTTCTTTGGAGAAATGTCTATTTAGTTCTTTGGCCCATTTTTTGATTGGGTCGTTTATTTTTCTGGAGTTGAGCTGTAGGAGTTGCTTGTATATTTTTGAGATTAGTTGTTTGTCGGTTGCTTCATTTGCTATTATTTTCTCCCATTCTGAAGGCTGTCTTTTCACCTTGCTAATAGTTTCCTTTGATGTGCAGAAGCTTTTAAGGTTAATTAGGTCCCATTTGTTTATTTTTGCTTTTATTTCCAATATTCTGGGAGGTGGGTCATAGAGGATCCTGCTGTGATGTATGTCAGAGAGTGTTTTGCCTATGTTCTCCTCTAGGAGTTATATAGTTTCTGGTCTTACGTTTAGATCTTTAATCCATTTTGAGTTTATTTTTGTGTATGGTGTTAGAAAGTGGTCCAGTTTCATTCTTTTACAAGTGGTTGACCAGATTTCCCAGCACCACTTGTTAAAGAGATTGTCTTTAATCCATTGTATATTCTTGCCTCCTTTGTCAAAGATAAGGTGTCCATATGTGCGTGGATTTATCTCTGGGCTTTCTATTTTATTCCATTGATCAATATTTCTGTCTTTGTGCCAGTACCATACTGTCTTGATAACTGTGGCTTTGTAGTAGAGCCTGAAGTCAGGTAGGTTGATTCCTCCAGTTCCATTCTTCTTTCTCAAGATTGCTTTGGCTATTCGAGGTTTTTTGTATTTCCATACAAATTGTGAAATTATTTGTTCTAGCTCTGTGAAGAATACTGTTGGTAGCTTGATAGGGATTGCGTTGAATCTATAAATTGCTTTGGGTAGTATATTCATTTTCACTATATTGATTCTTCCAATCCATCAACATGGTATATTTCTCCATCTATTAGTGTCCTCTTTGATTTCTTTCACCAGTGTTTTATAGTTTTCTATATATAGGTCTTTAGTTTCTTTAGGTAGATATATTCCTAAGTATTTTATTCTTTCCGTTGCAATGGTGAATGGAATTGTTTCCTTAATTTCTCTTTCTGTTTTCTCATTATTAGTGTATAGGAATGCAAGGGATTTCTGTGTGTTGATTTTATATCCTGCAACTTTACTATAGTCATTGATTATTTCTAGTAATTTTCTGGTGGAATCTTTAGGGTTTTCTATGTAGAGGATCATGTCATCTGCAAATAGTGAGAGTTTTACTTCTTCTTTTCCAATTTGGATTCCTTTTATTTCTTTTTCTGCTCTGATTGCTGTGGCCAAAACTTCCAAAACTATGTTGAATAGTAATGGTGAAAGTGGGCACCCTTGTCTTGTTCCTGACTTTAGAGGAAATGCTTTCAATTTTTCACCATTGAGGATAATGTTTGCTGTGGGTTTGTCATATATAGCTTTTATTCTGTTGAGGTATGTTCCTTCTATTCCTGCTTTCTGGAGAGTTTTTATCATAAAAGGATGTTGAATTTTGTCAAAGGCTTTCTCTGCATCTATTGAGATAATCATATGGTTTTTATTTTTCAATTTGTTAATGTGATGTATTACATTGATTGATTTGCGGATATTGAAGAATCCTTGCATCCCTGGGATAAAGCCCACTTGATCATGGTGTATGATCTTTTTAATGTGTTGTTGGATTCTGATTGCTAGAATTTTGTTAAGGATTTTTGCATCTATGTTCATCAGTGATATTGGCCTGTAGTTTTCTTTTTTTGTGGGATCTTTGTCAGGTTTTGGTATTAGGGTGATGGTGGCCTCATAGAATGAGTTTGGAAGTTTACCTTCCTCTGCAATTTTCTGGAAGAGTTTGAGCAGGATAGGTGTTAGCTCTTCTGTAAATTTTTGGTAGAATTCAGCTGTGAAGCCGTCTGGACCGGGGCTTTTGTTTGCTGGAAGATTTTTGATTACAGTTTCAATTTCCATGCTTGTGATGGGTCTGTTAAGATTTTCTATTTCTTCCTGGTCGAGTTTTGGAAAGTTGTACTTTTCTAAGAATTTGTCCATTTCTTCCACGTTGTCCATTTTATTGGCATATAATTGTTGATAGTAGTCTCTTATGATCCTTTGTATTTCTGTGTTGTCTGTTGTGATCTCTCCATTTTTGTTTCTAATTTTGTTGATTTGATTCCTCTCCCTTTGTTTCTTGATGAGTCTGGCTAATGGTTTGTCAATTTTATTTATCCTTTCAAAGAACCAGCTTTTGGTTTTGTTGATTTTTGCTATGGTCTCTTTTGTTTCTTTTGCATTTATTTCTGCTCTAATTTTTAAGATTTCTTTCCTTCTACTAACCCTGGGGTTCTTCATTTCTTCCTTTTCTAGTTGCTTTAGGTGTAGAGTTAGGTTATTTATTTGACTTTTTTCTTGTTTCTTGAGGTGTGCCTGTATTGCTATGAACTTTCCCCTTAGGACTGCTTTTACCATGTCCCACAGGTTTTGGGTTGTTGTGTTTTCATTTTCATTCGTTTCTATGCAAATTTTTTGATTTCTTCTGTGATTTGTTGGTTATTCAGCAGCGTGTTGTTCAGCCTCCATATGTTGGAATTTTTAATAGTTTTTCTCCTGTAATTGAGATCTAATCTTACTGCATTGTGGTCAGAAAAAATGCTTGGAATGATTTCTATTTTTTTGAATTTACCAAGGCTAGCTTTATGGCCCAGGATGTGATCTATCCTGGAGAAGGTTCCATGTGCGCTTGAGAAAAAGGTGAAATTCATTGTTTTGGGGTGAAATGTCCTATAGATATCAATTAGGTCTAACTGGTCTATTGTATCATTTAAAGTTTGTGTTTCCTTGTTAATTTTCTGTTTAGTTGATCTATCCATAGGTGTGAAGTGGGGTATTAAAGTCTCCCACTATTATTGTGTTATTGTTAATTTCTCCTTTCATACTTGTTAGCATTTGTCTTACGTACTGTGGTGCTCCCGTGTTGGGTGCATATATATTTATAATTGTTATATCTTCTTCTTGGATTGATCCTTTGATCATTATGTAGTGACCGTCTTTGTCTCTTTTCACAGCCTTTGTTTTAAAGTCTATTTTATCTGATATGAGTATTGCTACTCCTGCTTTCTTTTGGTCCCTATTTGCATGGAAAATCTTTTTCCAGCCCTTCACTTTCAGTCTGTATGTGTCCCCTGTTTTGAGGTGGGTCTCTTGTAGATAACATATGTAGGGGTCTTGTTTTTGTATCCATTCAGCCAGTCTTTGTCTTTTGGTTGGGGCATTCAACCCATTTACGTTTAAGGTAATTACTGATAAGTATGATCCCGTTGCCATTTACTTTATTGTTTTGGGTTCGAGTTTATACACCGTTTTTGTGTTTCCTGTCTAGAGAATATCCTTTAGTATTTGTTGGAGAGCTGGTTTGGTGGTGCAGAATTCTCTCAGCTTTTGCTTGTCTGAAAAGCGTTTGATTTCTCCTTCATACTTGAATGAGATCCTTGCTGGGTACAATAATCTGGGCTGTAGATTATTTTCTTTCATCATTTTAAGTATGTCTTGCCATTCCCTCCTGGCTTGAAGTTTCTATTGAAAGATCAGCTGTTATCCTTATGGGAATTCCCTTGTGTGTTATTTGTTGTTTTTCCCTTGCTGCTTTTAATATTTGTTCTTTGTGTTTGATCTTCACCCTTTGTATACTTTAAATCATCTCTAGATAACTGATAATACCTAATGTTAATGCTATATAGACAGTTGTAAATACAATGGAAATGCATGAACATAGTTGTTGGGCACATAGCAAATTTGTTTTTTGGAACTGTCTGGGATTTTTTCCCAGATATTCTCAATATGAGATTATTTGAATCCATGGATACAGACAGCCAGTTGTATAATAATTTAATCTCTTCTGCATGGGACACTATGAGAGGTTTAAGTATTTATCTTGGGTGTCTTGTCAAATCCAGAAGTCTTATCTTATTGCTTTGACAAGTCATTTAACATGAAGCACTCTGCTCACAGTAACACTCTTTCACCCAAAAATTAATTCCTATCATTGTTAATCTGAGGCTGCTCTATCCTGGTAGCTAAGGAGTTGCAGAGTTAAGGAGATAAAGAATAAACATGTATCTAATGACTTCATTCCATGGGCCAGGCTAGGTGTTTTCACAAGTTATTTAAATGTGGAAAAGAGATCAGGTGTTTCAGATAAGATGCATCTGAGAGGCTGCTGAGGCTGACTTAAAAACAAACTGTTCTGTCATTTTAAAAATAAGAAAATTAAGTGCAATCAAAGCACCCAATTTCAAGCGAAGAGAAAATCTTCAGTCATTAAAAATTATGTTTACAAGGAGTTTTTAACAAATGAAGAAACAGTCATGTTCTAATAACATTTACATATTCAGGAAAAAAGAGCAAAAATGAACAGAGTATAAAACTCTTTATAGGTTAATACATGTATTTTTTATATTCCAGAAACACTTCTAGAAATACACAAAAAGGAATAGTGTTACTAACAGCTCATACCAAGAGAAGATGGATAAAAGGAAAAATTACCATTTACTTTACACCCTTTAATAGTTTCCTATACATAATTCTTAAAAATTAAACAAAATTAGATTTAGGAAGAATTTTCAAATAATGTATAAAAAGCTGAAAATGCTTAGACTACAAAGGTATCTTGAGTGTCAGAACAAATGTTTTTTAATGTAGAATAATTTCAACTATATCCCCCCTCCCAATATAAGGAACTAGAAAATTCCTAAAACTGAAACCCTGAGGGACTAATTTTCACTTTTTTTACTTTGTAAGCTTTATTATTGTTTGGAATATTTACAGTAAGCTTTTATCACTTCTGTGATAAAAAAATCCAAATACTAAGAAACAGAATATAGGAAACATACTCATATAAGTGATAGAATTATGAGAGTTGCTTTTGCCACATTCTGAAATCAAACATAAAGAAGCAAATATTGTCACTGTCAAATTGATAATTCAAAGTACACACTAAAAGATTATCTTGCTGAAATACAGCCAAGTGGGCTCAAAGTCCTAATTCAAGGAAGACAGAATCACACCTCAATTTTAAATACTTTTGACCTAATCTTCTTTTCTCCTAATCTTCTTTGCTGTGGTGTTAACCCTGCCTTCTTTCACACAGCCATCTGAGAAAAGAAGATGATAGTTGACAATTAGCTGGAGTTAGATCACACACTCTAACCTCAGGGTGACTGGCAACTGCCCACGGACTGGAAGCCTCCTTACTCACCGCTTAGGCATTCTTGGCTTCAATACCTCCCAATTACTTTTGGACTTTAGTTTTCTCGAATATATCACCTGCCATCATAAAGTATTAATACAGCCTGCATCTTACAAAACAGTGAAAGGAAGGAAATTAATTACTGCTTTAAGTTACCCTGATGCCAAAGTGTCACTTACTAGCAAAATAAAGATCTTTTTTGAAAGCTCTTTGGAAAATACATACACGTCCTGTTTACTATCACCATATATTCTCCCCTTTGATATGCATGATCCTTCATGAAGCAAAGAAAAGTAGGGCACTCCAGTTCCTCTCTGCTGGGGTGAATACACTGCAGCCTCTCCCTCTTTCTTTTAACAACCAAAAGCTCTGGGTCCAACATAAAAAGCAACTACCTGAGGACTCTGAAAAGTGAACGAAAAAGGTGAATTGTGGAGGACAGCCAAAACTTAGAGAAGTGACCAAATGGGGGTGAACTTCCCAGGTTATTTTATTTTCTTTTTCTTTGGAGCAGGACACCATCACAGAGTTCCAGAGAAAGCGACAGACCAGTCAGTGCAGCAACCTGAACAGCTAAATCTTCAAATGAAACTCTGTCTTTTGGGCCAGAGGAACCTGGAAAAGGACCCTTGAAGACCAGAGTATTAGGGAAATCATAGAGAAAAAGAACATGGAGAAGGGAATTCCCTAATTCTATACACAAACCGGCACAGTTCCCAGCCTCACCTTGAGCTGTGCATTCACGAGACAGACCCATAGTAGCACAAAAAAGGCTCTGAAAACTGAACTGAGATTAGAACCACCACCCTCAGAAGGCGACAAGGAAATTCAGTCTGAATCTAGCCAGGTTCACTGACTGCAAAACCAAAATTTAAAAAGACATGTTCAGGAAAATACAATAGGACCCAGAATATACACAGAATATACACTGTAGCATAATATGCACTGTTCCCAGGATACAATCTAATAGCAATTCATATTAAAAGAGCTGGAAAAATATGTCTAGATCTCAAGAGAAAATACATCCAGATTCCAACTATAAGATGACCCAGAGAATAGATATTATAATATCTTCCATGAGGATATGAAATGAAAGACAAGTTCTCAGCAGAGAAACAGAAATTAGAAAAATAACCAAGTGAAAATTATAGTAATAAAAAAATCTGAAATTTAAAATTCACTGGATGGCTCAACAGAAGACCCTTGACCACAGAGGAAAGAGTGAGTAAGCTTAAAGGGTGAGTGAAATCATCTTGTCTAAAGAACAAAGAGAACACAGTTCAGAAAAATAAGCAGAGCCTCAGGGACCTGTAGGAGAATATTAAAACTTCTAGTATTTTTGTCACTGGAATTCTAGAAAAAGAGGAGGAAAAGACTGGTGGAGAAACTGTTTGAAGAAATAATGGCCAAAAACTTCCCAATTATTAAAATACATAAATTTATTAATGCAAACAGCTCATAAACTCTAAACAGAATAAGCTCAAAGATAACTACCCTTAGACACATCAAAATCAACTGCTTAAAAGCAAAGATACAGGGAAAATCTTCATAATAGCTAGAGAGCAATTACGACCGAGCAACTGAACTGAACTGAACTGAATTACACAATACATATAGGAGAACAATTATTCAAATAACTGAAGAGTTTTCATCAGAAACGAGAATGGCCAAAAGACAATGGAAAAACATCTTTAAAGTACAGAAAGAAAAAAACAGCTAACCGAGAATTCTATATCCCTTGATAATATTCCTCAGGAAAGAAAGCTAAATAATGACATTTTTAGACAAACGAACACCAAGAGAATTCATTTTTGGCAAAACTACTCTAAAAGAAATGCTAAAGGAAGTGGTTCAGGCTGAAGGGAAATGACACCAGAAACCTGGATATTCACCAAGAGCAACAACAGAAATGTAAATATCTGGGTAAACATAAAAGACTGTTTTCCACAGTTCTTTAAAACATGTATGACTGCTAAAAGTAAAAATTATACCATTGTTTGGTAGGATTTTCAATGTACAGATACAATTTACGTCATAAAGGTAAGCAGGGGAGGATAAAGGAAATTATATGATCATAAGGTTTCAAATTTTACTTGATGTAGTACAATATTAACACTAAGCAGACTGTGAGAGTTTACATATATATGCTGGAATTCTCAAACATTCTCCAAAATTTTTTCAAAGAAATAAAGCCAAAAATTCAGTATATAAACAAAAATGGAATGCTAAAAAGATAGATTCAAATCATCCAAGAGAAGACAGGAAAGGAGACAAAGAGGAACAAGAAATGGAGGAACATGGAGAAAACAAATAATAAAATGGGAACTTTAAATCCAATCTATCAATAATTATATTAAATGATCTAAATTTAATGATGATGATCTAAATGATCTAAAAAACCCTATGTAAATACATTGTCAGAATTTTTCCAACTAACAAGAACCAACTATATGCTGCCTACAAAAAACTCATTTTAAATATAAAGATTTAAATTTAAATCTATAGATTTAAATAGATTAGATTTAAAGTAATAAATTTATTACTTTAAATAAGTAGATTAAAAGTAATAAATGAAAAAAAGCACATCATGTATATAATAATCAAAAGGAAATCAGAATCAGGCTGTATTAATTTTGACTACTCTCATATTCTTGCTTCTCCTAATCTTTAATCCTTCCATATTAACATATTTATTACAGAGGTTTTACCCTCATTATTCACAAAACCATTTTCCAGACTTTTAAGCTGTTCTTGGCAATGATTTACAAAATATATCAGCATACCCCTGCCATTTATGAACTTACAATCTAAGACAGACAACATTAATGCAAGTTTATTAATATGTTGCTGCTGCTGCTGCTAAGTCGCTTCAGTCATGTCCAACTCTGTGCGACCCCAGAGAGGACAGCCCACCAGGCTCCCCCGACCCTGGGATTCTCCAGGCAAGAACACTGGAGTGGGTTGCCATTTCCTCCTCCAATGCATGAAAGTGAAAAGTGAAAGTGAAGTCCCTCAGTCGTGTCCAACCAACTCTTTTCGACCCCATGGACTGCAGCCCACCAGACTCCTCCGTCCATGGGATTTTCCAGGCAAGAGTAGTGGAGTGGGGTGCCACTGGGTCTAGTGGAGACCTAACAACCTCAATGTACAGAGGTCACCGGGAAAACACTGAATGAACTTCTCAGGACCAATTTTGTTTAAGGCTATGTCTCTGAAAGTCACAGTGGAGATCTGTAGGAAAATATACACATTTTAATTGTACACAAAGCCTTTTAAGAAAATACTTCATGTAAAGCACAAACAAGATGTATTTTACACAACACTGCATTGTAAGGTAGTAAATCTAAACTGAAATCATATTATCTGTACATGAGAAGATTCAGTCTGTGGTAACCCCAAAGGGATGCATACATATAACCACTTTAGAAAGTTTCCAACACCTTGTAGAAGGGCTTTTGCTCCTTCTGTCTGCTTTGTTTTTAAACTAGACAGAATTAAACTACATTTTTAGTTTCTAAAAGTAATTTTCTCTGCTTTGAATTCAAATGTTTAAATTTATATATGGTTCAGTTCAGTTCAGTCGCTCAGTCGTGTCCAACTCTTTTCGACCCCATGAATCGCAGCTCGCCAGGCCTCCCTATCCATCACCAACTCCTGGAGTTCACCCAGACTCACGTCCATCGAGTCAGTGATGCCATCCAGCCATCTCATCCTCTGTCATCCCCTTCTCCTCCTGCCCCCAATCCCTCCCAGCATCAGAGTCTTTTCCAATGAGTCAACTCTTCGCATGAGGGGGCCAAAGTACTGGAGTTTCAGCTTTAGCATCATTCCTTCCAAAGAAATCCCAGGGCTGATCTCCTTCAGAATGGACTGGTTGGATCTCCTTGAAGTCCAAGGGACTCTCAAGAGTCTTTTCCAACACCACAGTTCAAAGGCATCAATTCTTGGGCGCTCAGCCTTCTTCACAGTCCAACTCTCACATCCATACATGACCACAGGAAAAACCATAGCCTTGACTAGACGAACCTTTGTTGGCAAAGTAATGTCTCTGCTTTTGAATATGCTATCTAGGTTGGTCATAACTTTCCTTCCAAGGAGTAAGCGTCTTTTAATTTCATGGCTGCAGTCACCATCTGCAGTGATTTTGGAGCCCCAGAAAATAAAGTCTGACGCTGTTTCCACTGTTTTCCCATCTACTTCCCATGAAGTGATGGGACCAGATGCCATGATCTTCGTTTTCTGAATGTTGAGCTTTAAGCCAACTTTTTCACTCTCCACTTTCACTTTCATCAAGAGGCTTTTTAGTTCCTCTTCACTTTCTGCCATAAGGGTGGTGTCATCTGCATATCTGAGGTTATTGATATTTCTCCCAGCAATCTTGATTCCAGCTTGTGTTTTTTCCAGTCCAGTGTTTCTCATGATGTACTCTGCATATAAGTTAAATAAACAGGGTGACAATATACAGCCTTGACGTACTCCTTTTCCTATTTGGAAGCAGTCTGTTTTCCATGTCCAGTTCTAACTGTTGCTTCCTGACCTGCATACAAATTTCTCAAGAGGCAGATCAGGTGGTCTGGTATTCCCATCTCTTTCAGAATTTTCCACAGTTTATTGTGATCCACACAGTCAAAGGCTTTGGCATAGTCAATAAAGCAGAAATAGATGTTTTTCTGGAACTCTCTTGCTTTTTCCATGATCCAGCAGATGTTGACAATTTGATCTCTGGTTCCTCTGCCTTTTCTAAAACCAGCTTGAATATCAGGAAGTTCACGGTTCACATATTGCTGAAGCCTGGCTTGGAGAATTTTGAGCATTACTTTACTAGCGTGTGAGATGAGTGCAATCGTGTGGTAGTTTGAGCATTCTTTGGCATTGCCTTTCTTTGGGATTGGAATGAAAACTGACCTTTTCCAGTCCTGTGGCCAATGCTGAGTTTTCCAAATTTGCTGGCATATTGAGTGCAGCACTTTCACAGCATCATCTTTCAGGATTTGAAATAGCTCAACGGGAATTCCATCACCTCCACTAGCTTTGTTCGTAGTGATGCTTTCTAAGGCCCACTTGACTTCACATTCCAGGATGTCTGCCTCTAGGTCAGTGATCACACCATCGTGATTATCTGGGTTGTGAAGATCTTTTTTGTACAGTTCTTCTGTGTATTCTTGCCATCTCTTCTTAATATCTCCTGCTTCTGTTAGGTCCATACCATTTCTGTCCTTTATTGAGTCCATCTTTGCATGAAATGTTCCCTTGGTATCTCTAATTTTCTTGAAGAGATCTCTAGTCTTTTCCATTTTGTTATTTTCCTCTATAAAATCTGGTCCCTTTCAAGTAGAAAAAGGAAAAAAACCTAAGTAACATTTTAATAGTAAGTTGACAGTGTCTCTTTAACCTGAACCCTGAGCCCTCAACTCCTGAAGTTACAGTTAAAGCATCATGTGGATGGAGTGTGCTGCAACAGTCAATGCTACTCTTGACAGTGTTGAGAAAAAAAAAAAAAAGAAAATCCATTCATGGCCATACTGAGCACCTACTATGAATGAGACAGAGCCAGGTGCTACCCCTGAGTAAGAGCCAGCCCTCACCCTCAAAGACTGCTCTTTGGTGAGAAAACCAGGGAGCTTAAATACACTCAGTAGTGTTCCTCCAAGGCTTATTATTTTCAGAGCTCTCAAGAATAGACCCCTTATTAATATGTTAATATATATATATTTATATTATGAATTATACATCAGAAATCTAAAGTATATGCTTGGAAAAGGTGTTAAGTTCCCTCTATACACTGAAATTTAGCAGGCTTTAACAGTGGCATGGAATTCACAGTTTAGGTGGTTCAGAAAATAATGCCAAGGAAAATGGAATTCATACAAGAAGCCTGAGAAAAATATATGTATTTTCCGAAGCAACTAAATGTAGATTTTGATTCAGCGTGCCTAAAGCAAATCAGGCTGTACAGTACATAGATAGATAAAGACAACATTTTATTAGGCTTATAAAGATTAGCAACAGTATTAGGCAGATCATGGATATCACCACATCTTACATTACAATGATAAAATAATGCTTTGGGGCTCAGACCTGATAGATGTTCTTCCAACAATATTTTGTACCTAAACATTCTCACTATGAAATTATAGCTTTACAGGCACCCCACCTCCTCTCCAACAGTCATTTTTTTAAGGTGATAGGGAGAAAAGGGAGAGGGAAGAGGAGGGAGAGAAAAAGAAGGAAGTGGGATGGTTACACAAGGGAATGGACATTCTGCGACGGAAATTCATCAATTATCTAAAATATATGAACCAGGGTCTTCAATGAAAGTTTTCAGTTATAAGTAAAACTAAAGGAACAGACTGATTGTTTTAGGAGAAAGTATAAAATGAAGATAGAGAAAAGTGAAGAATTGAACCTTATAGTACATACAAACCATCAGTACCCTCCCCCACCTCATGTGTTTTCACATATTTTTTTGTGATTTGATTAAAAACATCTGCTCTTTCTAAGAAGAGTATTATGTCTATCTTACAAATGAGGCACAGACAGACAAAAAGTACTTAATAGTACAGGCACTCATCACTTTTATGATACAGTTCATTCCTGGAAACCACACTGAAAAAATCATTAAGTGGACTGCGTGGAATTTATTAAAATCATTTACTAGAATAGGTTTGAATTTAGCAAAGAAAGCTAGTGACAAATAAGTGGATAAATACAAGAGAGGTATTTTACTGGCCCTTTATTTTTCTATATCACAAGGAATGTTTGGAGGAGTGAAATGCTAACTACACAAACAAGAAAAGACCATCAGCAGGCATGGGTATAAATACTGACCTGTACTCTAAGGAAGATCAACAGGAGAAGAAATCCAAAGCAACTGCTACAAATTTGCAGTTAAAAAGCAAGGCAGTTGAAAGCCCAGAAATAGATCCATACAAATAAAATCAACTGATCTTTGACAAAAGAGCAAAGGCAATACATTGGAGAAGAAGCCTTTTCATCAAATGGTTCTGGAACAACTGGACATACACGTGCAAGGGGAAAAAAATGAATCTAGACACAGACCTTTAAATTAACTCAAAATGGATCACAGACCTAAATGTAAAATGCAAAACCTAAAACTTCTAGAAGATAACACAGGAGAAAATCTAGGTGACCTTTAGTTCAGTGCTGCCTTTCCAGATACAAGATCAAAAGCACAATCCATGAAAGAAAAGAATTGATAAGATAGACTACATTAAAATTAAAAAGCTCTGCTCTGCAAAAGACACTGTAAAGAGAATGAAATGACAAGCCACAGACAGAGAGGAAACCTTTGCAAAACACATGTCTGATAAAGGACTAGTATCCATGATACACAATAGCCTCTTAAAACAGCAGTAAGGAAACAACAGAATTACAGAATGGGCAGAAGATATAAACAGATACCTCATCCAAAAAAAGACATGGCAAATAAGCACATGAAAACGTGCTCAACATCATTTGTCATTAAGGAGATGAAAATTAAAACAATGAGGTAATATTACACACCTATTAGAAAGGCTGAAATCCAAATGCTCACACTGGTGCTGCAAGAGCTGGTGACGATGTGGAACAGAAATCTCAGAGGCTGTTGGTGGGAACAGAAAATGGTACAGCCACTTGGGAAGACAGTGTGGCAGTTTCTCATAAAACCAAACATAATCTGATTGCATAAGAAAGCAATCATGCTCCTTGCTTATTTAACCAAAGGAATTGAAAACTTACATCTATACAAACACCTACATGCAAATGTCTGTGGCAGCTTTATTCACAGCGGTCAAAACTTGGTCGCAATCAAGATAACTTCAGTTGATGAATGAATAAACAAACGGTGGTACATCCAGACGATAGAATATTATTCAAAGATGGAAAGAAATGAACCATCAAAAGCCACAAAAAAGCAAGGAGATGGATGTGTAACTAACTTTATAGTAGTGATGTCAATTACATCTCAAAAAACTCAGCAAAAAATAAATTAAATAAAATTAGGACATCACCAGAGGTTGAATACTGTATTAGAGAAAACATGGTATGGAATTATAAAGAAAAATATGGGGTCGTTTTATAACTGAAATGCCAACAGTTACGTGGAGAGAGGTAAGGGTTTGGAGTGTTTCTTTAAAAATGACTGAACTCTGTGCAGGAGAGTATCCTTATTTTTAGGAGGGACTGAGTTAGGAAAAATATGAATAATATGGATACCTGTGAAGAAAGAGTAAGAGATCAAGCAAATGGAACAAAGTGCAGGTACATCTGGGTGAGCAGCATACAGGTATTCACTGAGTTGTTCTCACAACTTACCTTGAAATTATTTCCAAATAAAAGCTCTTTTTAAGTATACCTCCCCCACAAAAGGCATGGAAGAACCTTAAATAAATATTGCAAAGTGAAAGAAGGCTGCATACTATTTGATTCCAACTTACACGACGTTCTGAACAAGGCAAAACTATGAAGACAGAAAAAAGATCAGTGGTTCTGGGGAGCAGAGAGGAGATGAATGGGGGGTGGGGGGAGCACAGGGCATTTTTACAGTAGTGGGACTATTCTGTATGACACTGTAGTGATGGACACATGTTATACGTGTGTCAAAATGCACAGAATGTAGGAAACAGGGAACTCTAATGTAGACTATGGACTTCGGTGAATAATAACATATCAATACTGGCTCATCAACTATAACCAAGGTACCACAAATTAACTTAAGACGTTAATTATAGAGAAAACTGCAGTGGAGGTTGGGGGTGGGGGGGGAGATGGGACAGAGAGATGAGGGAATATATAGGACTCTCTGCTCTTTCCATTCATTCTTCCATAAAATATAAAAACTGTTCAAAAATAGCCTATTAACTTTTTAAAGCAAAGCAGTATGTTACTTTCTGTGTTCTTATTCAATGATTACAGGTCAAAAGGTTTAAGTGGCACCAAAGATATTTTAATTTCCTCCAATCTTATATGCCAGAACTGTATAATGAGGCAAACAGCTGAAATAGAAAACCATCTCATGACAGCCTGCCTATCATTTTCTATGTCTTCTTTTTTCATTAACTTCCAGAATGCCTCATTGTTCATTTGTTTACTTTCATAAAGAAAATGCATTCTATTCCACTAGGAGTGATCACGGAGCATTATTTCAGTCCCCGAGGATGTGTCTGTGGAAAATAGCCCTCTTTTCACATCCCCTTAAGGTTGGAGCCAGGACAGCTTCCAATGACTCTCCCCAGGGCGAGAGGTAACCAACAATGAGGACTTTTACATAAAATACCTCAAAAGAAAGAAATTTGGGGTAAAAAGACACTAAAGACCCTGTTCTGAACTGAAGGAAACACACACACTCTTACCTTGAAAATGACTGGGTATGAACTCTCCCGCTCAAACATCATCAACAAGCAGTTAAGCATTTCAGCAGCTCAGGAGGAGTGCTCAGTTCAGAAAGATTCATGATGATGTGTCTGCAGAAGAACCTGTCACCTTACTGGTGAGGTTAAAATAGAGAGATGTTTTCTTCTCTGCTTCTTAAGATGTGTAAAAAGCCTAGTACTAAAAACAGTACTTCTGTTGTGGTAAATGACATGTAAAATTTTCTCTTGGTTGTGCTTTTAACAAGCAGGGCCTCACCTTGAGCTTTGAATACTGTGCGACAATATTTTGAACACACAGATATTCCTAACCTGTGATTCTCAAAGTGCGGTCACTGGACCAGCAGCAATGGCATTACTAGGGAACTTGTTAGAAATGCAATTCTAATCCAGATCTACGGAATCAGAGACTCCAGGGGCGGGACCCAGCCACCTGTTTTCACAAGCCCTGCAGATGACTATGATGCCCAATGAAGTTGGAAAGCCATGGTTCTAGAAAACGTAAATATGGAAACACGCCTTACCTTTTTCTCCATTGACTAGAATCAATTATTGAGTTAAGCCTGGGTCAAAGAGCTCCTCATGTTCATAACACCAGCACAGCTGGTTAAGAATCTCATCTTTTTATCCCTGTCTCTCCACTATGCGAGGATAGAACCTTCACGTAGTCCCCTAAGACACACCCAGTGCCAACTCTGAACCCGCATTGTGAAGAAGTCTGTTTTCTCAGTTAAAAAAATCAAAGCCTCCCTCTCCAAAGGGCTTGTCCTTTTTCACAACCACAATACTTCCATCTTATACGGGATAACAACTATCAGTTTACAAAGTACCTGCAGATATACTATGTAATTGCACTATCTTGAAAACCCTGTGACTCAGACTCTCCATTTCCCCTAACATTTCACAGAGGAGGAAGCTGAAGCTTAGAGAACCCTGACTAACCAGTCCCTAGTTCAAGACCAGCTAGGCAGTAAGCATACAGAGTCTCCTTGGCTCAAGCCAAGCATGATGCTCTAAGCGGTCTTCATCAAAGAAGCATTAACTCTGTGATCTTGGATGAATTATTGAAGCTCCATAAGCCTCATTTCCACATCCATAACACAGAAGTAGAAGCAGTACTCACTTCACAGAAGATTAAAGGAGATAATCCATGGAAGGCTTTCAGAACAGAGCCTGGCCAATAGCACATCTGTGATAAAAGTGAGCTGTAATTACTGATCCTGACACCACCACCACTCCAGCTATTGTAACACTGCAGTCACTCCTGCTCCAGTAAGTGAACTCTTTTTTAACCTATTACTGTATTCCTTCACTCCTGCCTTTAGACTTCTTATACTGTCTAGACCATCACATGTTGAGTGTTTATGCGGAGACATGATCACATCATCTGTTGGGCTACAGCAGAGTTGACAATAGATTAAACTACCAAAACCCTTCATAATAAATGGACATGTTGTTAGCTATTCCAAGCATCTGACACTTTCATCTTTATTTCAATGTAAAGATTAGCTTTTACAAAGATAAACCAGATGATTATATCAAATGTACACAGCCTTCATCCCAGAGAGTTTCTTAAGATTCAAGAAAAACAACAGGCTTAACTAAGGCTGGCAAATGGAAAAGCCCGCTCCGGCTCCTTGCCACTAAATTGATCAAAGATAGTCTGAGTCTTCAGTGGTATAAATGAAAAACAGAAACTTTTCTCTGAGCAAATCCTTCCAGATATACGCCTGATTGCAACCCTTTGAAGTTGACACAGCTGAAATCAGATTTTTTTTTGCATGAATTATGCACTACAGCAGAACAGAAGGAAGACCACTCAGACTATGACTCATGGTACAAGAAAAAGCTGAAGGCACAATTTGTACTATGCATATGGGAAGCCATCATCCCTGGTCTAGGAAAGAGGCTCACGGTGGGGGTATCTTCAGCAAGGGAGCTGCAGCAGCAAAGCCCACGGAGCTAATGACTTCAACAACTGCGCAGACCCACTTATTTGCCTTTTTGTAGCTTTTGTCCCACTGACTTCCAAGTCCATTGATCTAATCCACCATAACTAATTATTGAAATCCTCTGCACAAATGAAATTAACACTCATTTTAATTCATTTAAGTCAACGTAAACCCAACAAAAGATTCTCCAAGCCTAAATGTAAAGCTTCATTTAACTTTTCCCCCTGAATCACAATGATTCAAGTTTAAATGCCATAATTTGTTTTAGTATTTATGTGCTCTAACTAAAGATTCTACAAATAAAGATTGCCCATGCTTATTGGATTTTTAAGGCCACCATAACAGAATGTTTGAGTGCCTTTGAAAAATGTTTTTAATGATTCTTCTAAACGTATCAAAAATTCAACCAAAGTTTAAATTGATGTTTTCTAAAAGGAAATAACTTCTAAACGGAAACTACTTCCAAATCAAATGTATTCATGCTGGTACTATTTCAAATTCATCAAAACCCAAGATAATAGATGTTCATAGTTATAAATGAATGGCTTCTTAGCTCAATGAGTAAATCCATATTTGGGGAAAACAACTGGCCTGTCAGCTAGCCCACGATTCCAATATTATTTCTACTTATATAACAGACCAGGCATTTATTTCTCAACACTAAAGTCAAAAGCAAAATCAGTTTGTTGGATTATGAAGCAAAGCTATTGGAGTTAGAGAGTTGTGTATTTTAAAGGCCAGCTTTGGACGTAGAGCTAATGATGGCCAGGAATTAACTTTATTCACTGCATTCAACACCTAGAAACCTAGAAACACCTAGGAAACCTCAAACACCTAGAAACCTCAAGTGGCTACAGTTGACCCTACCTGATTAGGAAATCAAAAAACTTATGAGCAAAGGCAAAATAGTTGGTCAGTTTCAAAGCTGGCTCTCTCTTGATGGCTTTTAACTATTCCTCTTTCAAACCACAAACTCTGAGGACAGGATCCCCACTGCACCACCTTTCGGAATGGGGCTCAGGCTGGTGCTCAGCTTTTGTTGATGTTTCATTCCTACACACATTTTGCTATGTTATCACTGAACGGGGCTTTCTAACCACTTGCTTTTGCCCACGATATGTGTGTGGTCCTCATTCTTGCCTGTCTTGTTGATGTGGAATCTACACCCTACTCAAGACGTCTACATGGACACTTATGTCCCCAAGGGTTCCCACTTTCTCTTTGACTTAGATGTATACCTACTCTGCTAAGAATGACCTTCCCCAGTGCTAGCTTCTCACCCTAAATCTACTGGCCCACACCTGAATATAACACAATTGAAGCCGTGGTTGTGAGTCAGAGGAGAGTTATCTGGCTTCTAAATAAAGAGAAAGAGAAAGAAAGAGGGAGGGAACACAAAGGCTCAAAAGTGTTTCTGTTCCTCCAAGTTCATGGGTCCTTTATCTTACACTTGGCTAGGGTCCCAGACATCAGTTCTCAGGTGCCACATGGGTGGCTTTGGATGTGTACCTAAGCAAAAATAATCTTAATTAAAAACACGGAACTGGGAGCTAACATATCTGTTTTCTGATCCTAACTGCCACTAAGATCACACCACTGTATGATCTCTGGTGAGTCACTGTCTCTCTAGGTCTGTTTTCTCATTTGTAAAATGAAAGAACTGTAATCTCAAAGTTCTCTTCTAGCTATGAAATTCTGTTACTATATTCTGCAAAAGTAATTGTCCAACAAATTCTCAGCCATATTGAAAAGCTTAAAATACTATCTGCTGTTATTTACTCATGTCGTATCTCCCCTCCATGAGTATGGACAATTGAAACTTGATAATGTACCCTAAAGCAGAGACACTGGGAAGTGTTCCCATATAAACTTTTTTTCTACCAGCACATTCAAATGAGCAATTCAACACCCCTGTTGATTAAATCACTCTGAAAGGCCATCCATATCGACTTCTCACACAAATTTAAAGAAGCAGAGCTCTTGGCTGAGTACCTACTATGGGCCAGAGATTTAGTTAAGCACTTTCCTGCAAATAACTCCAATTTTTGCATCTGAAAGGTTAACAAGATCTCCATCTCACAAGACCTGAGAGATTCTTAACTAATGCAGAGTCACAGCTCTGATAAGTTGGTGGTGTGCTTTGGGCTGGCCCACTGGAAGGAGCTGAGGGAGCCTTTCTTATCTTAGTCTTGGATAGAAGTAATCACAACACACAGTCTGTCATACCATATTCATGCAGTAAAGCTTTCTATTGCATTTAACAGTGTTTACATTGTACCCTTCTCAAAAGATGGGAAGAAACAGATTTTCCTAGGAATGGCTTCAAATTTGTCATATGTGAATAAAAGAAAATAAAGTCTGTAAGAAAAGAAAATCATATGTATGTACATAAGAAAAGCACCTCTACTTCATATATTTTAAAAACCTAGTTAGAAATAAAAAGAAGTTGATCACCCAATCACTTTAAGTAAACATAAAAATGTAATGAACAAAAATAAAGATTAAAATAAATGGGAAATACCGAAATTGTTTATTTTAACTCAGTTTTAAAACTGTCTTCTAAATATGGAGAGGAATAGTACTGTCAGGCAGTAAAAAAGATTATGTCACTTGAGTGTATGTTCCTCGGTTCTTTGTCTCGTCACAACAAAGATTTGGAGTGACGGACATTAAAGCCCCGCCCCCCTTGGCGTGTCACAGCTCTCAGGTCTTGGATAGACCGTGTTATAGCTCTCAGGTCTCGAATGGACCATGTTATAGCTCTTAGAAAAATCAGTGTTACAGCTCAGTGTTACAGCTCTATTTTATTTAGAAGATAGCAGGAAAATCCATCTTCGAGGCATGAGGGCAAGTCAATCCAAAGACAGGAGAAGAAGAGCGCCCCAGCGTGCGGGAGGGAGAGGGAGGGAGAGAGAGAGAGAGAGCAAGCTTTGGCTCCTCTATTTATATGTTTATCTCTCCCTGGGCCTGTCCTATGTAAATTGGGCCAGCCAGGATTGTTGTTTGTTTTACCTGAGGTCCTCACTCTGGTCCTTGGACCTTCTTTTGTTCTAGTTTCAAGGGCTTTTCCCTTCCTTGTCTTCTAGCCACCGCCATTTTGGACTCCTTTTCCCTATTCTACCTACCTAACAATAAACTATGGAAAATTCTGAAAGACATTGGAATACCAGACCACCTGACCTGCCTCTTGAGAAATCTGTATGCAGGTCAGGAAGCAACAGTTAGAACTGGACATGGAACAACAGACTGGTTCCAAATAGGAAAAGGAGTACGTCAAGGCTGTACATTGTCACCCTGCTTATTTAACTTCTATGCAGAGTACATCATGAGAAACGCTGGGCTGGAAGAAACACAAGCTGGAATCAAGATTGCTGGGAGAAATATCAATAACCTCAGATATGCAGATGACACCACCCTTATGGCAGAAAGTGAAGAAGAACTAAAAAGCCTCTTGATGAAAGTGAAAGAGGAGAGCGGAAAAGTTGGCTTAAAGCTCAACATTCAGAAAACGAAGATCATGGCATCCGGTCCCATCACTTCATGGGAAATAGATGGGGAAACAGTGGAAACAGTGTCAGACTTTATTTTGGGGGGCTCCAAAATCACTGCAGATGGTGACTGCAGCCATGAAATTAAAAGACGCTTACTCCTTGGAAGGAAAGTTATGACCAACCTAGATAGCATATTCAAAAGCAGAGACATTACTTTGCCAACAAAGGTTCGTCTAGTCAAGGCTATGGTTTTTCCTGTGGTCATGTATGGATGTGAGAGTTGGACTGTGAAGAAGAAAGCTGAGCGCCGAAGAATTGATGCTTTTGAACTGTGGTGTTGGAGAAGACTCTTGAGAGTCCCTTGGACTGCAAGGAGATCCAAGCAGTTCATTCTGAAGGAGATCAGCCCTGGGATTTCTTTGGAAGAAATGATGCTAAAGCTGAAACTCCAGTACTTTGACCACCTCATGCGAAGAGTTGACTCATTGGAAAAGACTCTGATGCTGGGAGGGATTTGGGGAAGGAGAAGAAGGGGACGACAGAGGATGAGATGGCTGGATGGCATCACTGACTTGATGGATGTGAGTCTGAGTTGTTGGTGATGGACAGGGAGGCCTGGCGTGCTGCGATTCATGGGGTTGCAAAGAGTCAGACATGACTGAGCAACTGAACTGAACTGAACTGAACAATTATAAAGTTACAATAATTAAAATAGTCAAAGTGCAGTGGAAATTTAGCATATGACAGAAATAGCAGTTAAAATCAGAAAGGAAAATAGGTATCATTTAATTAACCATGTTAGGACAACCAGCTATCCAATTGGAGGTGGGGAGGACTAAATCTGGAGACCTCTTTTTGACACCAAAATTAATTTAACATGTTTTAAAGATTTAAACATTAAAAAAAAATCATAAAATACCAGATGAGGGGATTTTCATTAAACATAGTAAATAAATGTTTTTACCTCTAAGCCTTCTTGAAACCCCCCCACCACCCCCCCCCCCAAAAAAAAGAAAAATCACTGTAAAGAATAAACAAGGGAAGTTCCCTGGTGGCTTAGTGGTAAGGGTTTTTGCTTTCACTGTGTAGGTGTGGGTTCAATCCCTGGTCTGGAAACCATCCCATATGCAGAGCAGACAGGACAAAATAAATAAATAAATAATCACATTTTTAAAAAACAAGAATAAACAAGGGAAACTTCCAAAAGAACAAAAGGCCACAATAACACCAAAAGTTTTGGAAAATAGGAAACAGAAGCATGAGTGACAGCTGATTCAGCCAAGTGGAGACAGATGAAGCGTATGTACCTGCCATCGGTGGAAATCAAAAAAAGCAACCCACTCTTCTGTGACAAGAACCACCTGGTGATACAGAGAGGGCATCCAGATTCTGATTTAGGCCTCCGGGCAGGAGTCCTGAAGTGCTGCATTGCTAACCAGCTCCCTGGTGAGGTGAATGGAAGCTGGTCTGGGGTCCACACGTTGAGTATCGAGGCTTTAGTGTAGAGGATGCCTGAAACCCACTGGCATCAGAAACCTCAGGATGTTTGGGGAGCAGAACGGGTCCTGAGTCTGTAAAAGGCTGAGGCAGACCTCAGATCTGGTCCTTGAAGCTAGGTGACTGCTCTCTCTAGCCCCAAGAGGAGGGATGGTTTACTCCTGGAGAGGGTGAGTTAACAGAAGATCTGGTCACTGGGACACTGAGCATAATGACCAAAACAGGGGACAGAGTGAAAATCTACAAACCATACAAGACCTGCAGCTCCACTTCACTGCACGACTCTCGCGATGCAGGCAGCAGGCTCATCAGCCCCTCAGGCCGGGAAGAGGGAGGTTGTTCTCTAGGGATACTGACAAGCACAGGAGGAGGTACAGCTGGCCCTTGAATAACACAGGTTTGAACTGCAGGGCTCCACTCATAGGCAGATTTTTTACAACAGTAAACACTGCAGTGCACTCAATCCACTGCCAGTTAAATCCATGGATGCAGAGGAACCACGGATACACAGGGCCCGCTATAATTGGTACAAGGATTTTCGACGGTACAGGGGTTTGGTGCCCCTAACCCCCATGTTGTTCAAGAGTCTAACTCTGAAGGAAAAACAGTAATTACTCAAACCACAGAAAAATTACAATTTCTAGTCCTCAAAAAAAATCATAATTAAAGTCAAAGACAAAAAGGAAAATATTTATAATCAACATGAAAAATAGCTAGTTTACTTTTGCTTTCATAATTCAACAAACATTCCCCAAAATGACAAAAACATCAAGTCATTCACAGAAAAATTTTAAGTGGTTTTAAAACATGAAAATGAGGCTGAATTTCACTTACAAAGAAAGGGTAATTGAAATGACACCATTTTTCACAGAGCCAACTGGCAAACACTTGACAATTCTGTTGCATGTCACATTACAAACCTTATGAAGAGGTATAATCCCCTAGGAGAACAATTTGATGATACCTATCAAATTCAAAATGACCCAATCACTGTGAACTAATAGGAGTTTATCCTAAACATTCACATGTAAACAAAGATATATGCACAAAAATAACTATTGTGGCATTGCTTTAAATAACACCTGACTGAAGATGAATTAAAAATATATTCATAGAGGATTGATTAAATAAATTATGATAAATATATTGCTATGTATCATATATGTAAAATATATATGTGTGAAAACTCTATACAACCATTTAAAGTAAAAAAGTACAAAAGAGCATGTGCGTGTGCTCAGTCACTCAGTCGTTTCCGACTCTTTGTGACCCCGTGGACTGTAATCCGCCAGGCTCCTCTGTCCCTGGAATTTCTCCAGCAAGACTACTAGAGTGAGTTGCCATTTCCTCCTCCAAGGGATCTTCCCGACCCAGGGATTGAACCCATATCACCTGTATCTCTTGCATTGCAGCTAGATTCTTTACTAGCTGAGCCATCGGGGAAGCCACAAAAGAGCATACATAACATTTATAGAGAAATATATGTGTTTGGATATGCATAGGAAAAGTCCCAGAAAACAACTGCAAACGGTTGTCCCTGAGAAGGGAGTTTTAAATTGCATTATATACTGTATTTTACTGTTTGACAGTTTTTCCACAATAAGCATATACTGATATTTTCTTAAGCAGTTTCCTTCCCAGGAATATACAGGCAAGTTGATGATAATAGGATGATAAGATAAAGAGATTTCTAGAGAGGAGCATAGTTAATGTGCTGCCTGGAAGCTGAGACTTCTTTTTCTAACCAAGAACTGGTTTGGGGAAGATGTTAACTTATTTTGCTACTCTTTCTTTCTGTACCTGAGAAATGGGAATAACAATAATAAAATGCAAGTTTATCTTAGTGTGTAATTTTAGCAACAGGGATTCCAACAATTTATTTAACAAACTTCAGTTCAGTTCAGTCGCTCAGTCGTGTCTGATTCTTTGCAACCCCGTGAATCGCAGCACGCCAGGCCTCTCTGTCCATCACCAACTCCCGGAGTTCACTCAGACTCATGTCCATTGAGTCGGTGATGCCATCCAGCCATCTTATCCTCTGTTGTCCCCTTCTCCTCCTGCCCCCAATCCCTCCCAGCATCAGGGTCTTTTCAAATGAGTCAGCTCTTTGCATCAGGTGGCCAAAGGACTGGAGTTTCAGCTTCAGCATCAGTCCTTCCAATGAACACCTAGGACCGATCTCCTTTAGGATGAACTGGTTGGATCTCCTTGCTGTCCAAGGGACTCTCAAGAGTCTTCTCCAACACCACAGTTCAAAAGCATCAATTCTTCGGCGCTCAGCTTTCTTCACAGTCCAACTCTCACATCCATACATGACCACTGGAAAAACCATAGCTTTGACTAGATGGACCTTTGTTGGCAAAGTAATGTCTCTGCTTTTGAATATGCTGTCTAGGTTGGTCATAACTTTCCTTTCAAGGAGTGAGCATCTTTTAATTTCATGGCTGCAGTCACCATCTGCAGTGATTTTGGAGCCCCCAAAAATAAAGTCTGACACTGTTTCCACTGTTTCCCCATCTATTTCCCATGAAGTGATGGGACCGGATGCCATGATCTTAGTTTCTGAAAGTTGAGCTTTAAGCCAACTTTTTCACTCTCCTCTTTCACTTTCATCAAGAGGCTCTTCAGTTCTTCTTCACTTTCTGCCATAAGAGTGGTGTCATCTGCATATCTGAGGTTATTGATATTTCTCCCAGCTATCTTGATTTCAGCTTGTGCTTCATCTAGCCCAGCGTTTTTCATGAGGTACTCTGCATAAGTTAAATAAGTAGGGTGACAACATACAGCCTTGATGTTCTCCTTTTCCTATTTGGAACCAGTCTGTTGTTCCATGTCCAGTTTTAACTGTTGCTTCCTGACCTACATACAGGGTTCTCAAGAGCTAGGTCAGGTGGTCTGGTATTCAACAAACTTACATCTCATTTATTTCAAATCCTGTCCAACCCACTGTTTTAGGCTTACTTAGCCAACAGAAATGGTCAGTTTGGACTTGCATTCTGAAAAGGTAACTGTACTCCAATTTTGCTTTGGAGTCTTGAGCTCACCATGGTAGAAGATCAAACATGACCCAAAGAAACGTAAACTCTACCACATCAGAGGCAGGAGTCTGCGATTTTGAGAAACGTTTGCCTGATGGAAATGAGTCTAAAACTTGATTTATAAGCCAATGTACTTCACACTGATTTTCTAATGCCATGAAAGGTTATGAATGAATAACTACTTAGTTAAGTAAGTGTTAGTCACTCAGTCGTGTCTGACTCTCTGTGACCCCACGGACTGTAGCCTACCAGGCTCCTCTGTCCATGGAATTCTCCAGGCAAGAATACTGTAGTGAGTAGCCATTCCCTTCTCCAGGGGATCTTCCCGACCCAGGGCTCAAACCCCGGTCTCCTGTATTACAGGCAGATTCTTTACCATCTGAGCCACCAGGAAGCCCAACTGCTTAGCTACTTCTTGTAAACTTATGGTTTTCCAGCTCAAAACCTTGGACACAACTTCCAAATAGTACATTTAATCGCCCATGAGTTTTTCACTAAAATATCACTTCAAGCCTTATTTTTGTACAACCATTAAATTTAGTCACTGAATCTAAATTTATGGTCTTCCTTTACCTTATAATTTCACCAACTCCATAACCCATATAGCTTTGAAGCTATACATTCAAAAATATTTTGAAAAACACAATAAATTCCACAATGTAAAATTGATTATCCAAGAACTACTTTTAAAAAGTCACCCTATAATGTCTTTTTAGACAACAGATGCACTTGCAAGTATTTAAAAATGATGTGTCATAATATTTGAAATTTACTTTGCATGGTAAAGAAGAAAATAAAATATATACAGAGACAATAAAATGTTAATCATTGAATTCCAGTAATGACAATGCAAGTGTTCATGGCATTATTTTTTTTTAGCTATTCTGTATATTTGAACATTTTCATAAAAGTCTATAAATTTTAATATATGCTATTCTAAAGGTATAAAAACATAACTTTTTCTTAAACAGAAAGGCATAATGAGACAATATGATGACCAGAGGTAGGATGGGGTGGGCAGACAGCTGTACTGAAAAATAACCTAGTTGTAAATTTTAAAATTTCCCTTGAGTTCTAGATTCTTAGTTACTTGTTCAATCTTGGTTACTTGGTGACTTGTTGAGTACAAATTTTTCTGCCCTCTGAATAACTTAATCATAAAATGACTAACTCAAATAACAGATGATTAGAAAACTTCATATGAGGAGAGATTTCCCTCATTTATGATTTCTTATACAAGGTGATAAGATTTAATGTATCTAAAAATGACTTATTTCTTATAAAAGAATATAACAAAACACAATTGCTTTAGCTTGACTTAATAGGAATAGTGAGTGTTTTGTTATATTCTTTTATAACAAGTGTTGAAAGGGGTATAAATGTATGAGATAAATATTTTCTAAGCAAATGATTGTAGTAGATGTAAAAAAGTTCAGTATTATAAACTTGAAGGAATTTCTTACTGCATTTTATGGATTATTATTCCAATTTCTCAGGTAAAGAAAGACTAACAAAATGTCCTTTCATGGCAGATACTACTAAATTTTATTCTTACCCAGAGCCCCAATTCTGTGAAAGAGCATGTCAAAACAGCTATTTTCTTTACAAATTAGGACAATCTGTAAAAATTACATCAAATTTGCAGCAGGTCAGATGGTGAAGAATCTGCCTGTGATGCAGCCGACCCGGGATCAATCCCTAGGTCAGGAAGATCCCTGGAGAAGGGAATAGCAACCCACTCCAGTATTCTTGCCTGGAGAATGCCATGGACAGAGGAGCATGGTGGGCTACACTCCATGGGATCACAAAGAGTCAGGCACCACTGAGCACCAACACTTTCACTTTCACACTTAAGTCAGGATAGGGTGGTTTCCCATACAGTGTTGCTGCTGCTGCTGCTAAGTCACTTCAGTCATGTCCAACTCTGTGCAACCCCATAGCCGGCAGCCCACCAGGCTCCCTCATCCCTGGGATTCTCCAGGCAAGAATACTTGAGTGGGTTGCCATTTCCTTCTCCAATGCATGAAAGTGAAAAGTGAAAGTGAAGTTGCTCAGTCATGTCCGACTCTTCGCGACCCCATGGACTGCAGCCTACCAGGCTCCTCCATCCATGGGATTTTCCAGGCAAGAGTACTGGCGTGGGGTGCCATTGCCTTCTCCATACAGTGTTGGGTCAGCTGGTAAATTCATATGATTTTTCTTGAAAGACTCCACTAGCATTTATTAAAATTTAACTTTGTACATCTTCTAACCCAGCAATCTGACTTCTGTATGTTAGCTTGGAGTAATACACCTGAGTACAAAGAAGTGTGCAAAAGAATGATGTTATAGCATTGTTTCTAATAGCATTCATAAACAAATAACCCCAGACAATGGGATATTATCTTCATATTATCATAGTGAAAAGAATAAAGTTGTCCTACATTCACCAACATTGGGAAATCTTCAAGGCATAATATTAAATAAAAACAAAGTTTCAGAACAGCACTTAGAGTATATCATTCATGTTTTAAACAAAAGGTATATTTCTGTGTGTGTGTGTGTGTATGAGTATGCAGGTAGGCAAATGCATTGAAAAAGTTCTGGAAGAATATATATATCAACTATTCATGCTAGACACATCTAGGGAAGAATGAGGGATTGAGAAAACAGAGCGAAAATGGAAAATTGCTGTATTTTTTCTGCATTGAGAGTTTCCCAGTGAGATTATAGAAAAAACCAGGTAATTTATTTAATGATTTTAAAAATGGAAGAGGTTTTATCATTTTAAATGCTCAAAAGATTTCAAGTACTGGCTGTTTCGTCACATTATTAATCATTTTAGACACCAAAGCCTTTAAAAATCCACAAACTAGAATTAATATATTAAAAATTAACAAATAGTTACTGCTGAGGTAATACTACACCGCGAGTTCACAGTATGTTGTGTTATTCCCATTGTAAGAACTAGGGGAAAAAATTTAGAAGTTCCATTTAAAACTGGTGTGAAATCCCCATTGTCTCTAGAATGCAAAAGTTGGAAGAATGTTTTCTCCCACAGCTATCAGAAAAGCTCTGAAAGCTTTGTCCCTCTCCTGCAGTGTGGTGGCCATGTGAACACTGAAGATTATAAATGGTAGTCACAGCCTCTGAAGACTTTATCAGTGAAATAAATCATTTTTAAAGAAAACCGTTCTATTATTCCATGAGTCCAAAAACAATAGATTTTAACCAAGTTGATTTTAAGATACCCTCTTTATAAAAATAAGCAGAAAGCGATCTAATATTTCCTGTTTTTAGACTAAAAGACATGGGTAGGAAGCAGTAAAATCTAAGAACAAAAATTGCAAAATAATAAGAACCAGAAAGCAAATGAAAAAGTATTACCCACAGGAACATATGAAGACTTCAAACAAAAATGTTAAAGAAATTGCAGGTTACATGATTGCTTTTCAGAAAAAAAAAAAAAAAAAGCGAGAGAGAGAAATCAGGGTTCAGAAAGAGATTAGAAAACTGAAAAATAAAATTGCAAAAAAAAATTGGAAAAAGCAGTAGAACAAAAGGAAAAAATTATTTAAAAAATTAAAGCAAAATTAAGATCAAGATGACAAACCGAATAAACATGAGTGAAAGGGACAGTCGGTTGGTAGGCTTGAGGGAAATTAATAAAACCATGTATAATAATAAAATATATTAAAAACACTGTACAAAAGACGGATATGAAAGTTAGGCCAAAAAAAGCTAACGTGTGTAACTGGTATTCCTGAAGAAGAAAAGAGAATATATTGACTAGAAGACACATCCAAAGATGGAACAGAAAAAAGCTTGTATTAAATAAGAAATATGTAAACTAAAACGTACATGTTTTCATGGAGAAGGAAATGGCAACCCACTCCAGTGTTCTTGCCTGGGAAATCCCATAGGCAGAGGAGCCTGGTGGGCTACAGTCCATGGGGTTGCAAAAGAGTTGGACACAACTTAGCAACTAAACAACAAACAACAAATACTTGTTTTCAAGGTGAGTATAATTTTAAAAACACAAAACACAGCAAGACTGAAAGGTATTATTTTTCAAACAAGCACTGTATTTCTACATCACAAGCAAACACTCAGTGTTCAAAATACATGGCTTATGTAAACCCAAAGTCTGATTCCCTTGTCTCAACAAATCTTAGATCCTCTACATCCAAGCAACAGGACACAGAAGCATTGCAATAAACATACACATTTATCCCCTCTTTAACATCAGTCATTTGTTTTCTTTTTAAAGACACTGAATTTTGTCCCTTTATTAATCCTTATAAAATAGTCTCACTAATTAAGTAAATAAGGTGGGAAAGAAAAAGAACATTTTGACTATGGTTCTTTCTCTCATTCACTTTCTCATATCTTCTTCCCATTCCTTTCTAAGCAATTTCTTTTATTAAATTTTATAGCAAACTATTAATCAAATTTTGCACAGACACACACTTTATCCAAGCATGTGTACAAACTTACTTTTTAACATTTATTTTAATTTATTTGGTTGCACAGGGTCTTGGTTGCAGCACACAGGATCTTTAGTTGTGGCATGCAAATTCTTAGTTGCGTCATGTGGGATCTGGTTCCCTGACCAGGGATTGAACCCAGGCCTCCTAAATTGGGAGCCTGAGCCTTAGTCACCAGACCACCAGCAAAGTACCGTATGTACAAAGTTAACACAAAGAGAGGAAATATGGCTCCATGGGTGACCGCAAGTGCCAGAGCAAAGCTCATGTTTTCCTCTGTAAGAAACCAAGACTGTAAGAGGAAGAACGGGTATGCATATTGCTGCATGGACTAGGAGCTACAGTTGCCTTTCATTTTCACACTGCATATAATTTTTCCTTAATTTATAAAATCAGTAAAAACTAATGAAGAAGATTCTACAATGTTAGTAATGTTCTATTTCTAAATCTGCATTCTGATTAATGAACACATAAGTGTGTTGTTGTGATAATTCAGTGAGCTATAGGTTTTAAGTATACTTTTGTGCATGTTTCTGTATGTATGCTATACACAGAATAAAAAGTTTACATTAGAAAAATAAAGCACTTTTCTAACAATGCCATATAAACATTTGTTAAGCAAGTGATGATTGTGCATTTCAGTGTCAGATTTACAGCAAATACTCATTAGGCTGGGCTTCCCAGGTGGCTCAGTGGTAAAGAATCTACCTGCCAATGCAGGAGACACAGAAGATGTGGGTTCGATTCCTGCGTTGGGAAGATCCCAGGAGGAGGAAATGGCAACCCACTCCAGTATTCTTGCCGGGGGAAATTCCATGGACAGAGGAGCCTAGTGGGCTACAGTCTGTGGGATCGCAGAGATCAGACACGACTGAGTGACTAAGCATGCGCCTACACACCCATTAGGGTATTAGCTGAACTGGGGTTCCACCAAGATGGAATTTTAAGCCAAAGTCAGGGTGCTACGCTTCTTTTTGTTGTACACACCTAGCGGAGAGTCCCTGTCTCCCTCCCTCCTTTTCTCCCTCTCTCTACTCTCTCTCTCTCTCCCTCTCACTCTCAGTCTTTCCACAAATGTAAACACTCCTCAGGACCAAAAAGATGTGTTTAGTTTCACCTGCAAAGATAAGTATAATCTGTGTCAAATTCCAAAATGTATCACTATACATTATTTACTTTAGCAGTTCCCATTCAGAGCCGTTTCCTAACTCTTCTAGATTGGCTTTTTAAATAGAGCCATAAGAAGTTTCTGGCAGCTAAGTGCATCCAATTTAGAAACGCTTTAGACAATTTGAAAGGACTGGATGTCCTCAGATTTGACCTGAGTAGAGAATTAGATATTGGCTGGGAAAATGGAAAGGAGAGAAAGTTCTCCTTTTAACACAACACTTTAATCTCATCTTCAACTCTGAGAAATGGGGAAACTGCTTGCCAAACAATTGTTTTATAATTCTGGAACTGAATCATGCTCAAACTCAGTCATATCTGACACTTTGCAACTGTTGGGACTGTAGCCCACCAAGATCTTCTGTCCATGGGCTATTCTAGCCAGGAATACTAGAGCAGGTTGCCATTTCCTCCTCCAGGGAATCTTCCCAACCAGGGATTGAACCCACGTCTCCTGTGTCCCCTGCATTGTAGGCAGATTCTTAATCCACTGAGCCATCGAGGAACTAATTTTATTTCTTCTGTTTCCAACCAGAAAAAAGTCTATAACCATAAATTTATTTTCAAAACCAGAAAGAATATTTATTCCATATGACTTATTTTTTAAAGACACCAAAAAATTAAAGTTAGTACAAGGGGAGGTGATTGCTCTTATTAACCATCCTTTTTAAGTGAATCTGCCTCAAACTCACTATTGTATCCTGGGAAATGTGAGTTATAACAGAGATCCTGGTAACCAAAGCTCAGGACCAAAAAATGAGGGAGTCAGCCAAGCAGGTGATTCAGGCTACCTTCAATTTGAGGCAGAGGAGCGTGTGAGCAGGAGAGAGAAGTAACCAGAGGACATGGAATTACTAAGTGAAAGGGAGCCAGCAATTAAAGAAGTGACACACCCTGGTTTTAAAATGACAACGAGCTGTCCTCTACCCAATCGTCTACAGCCTGACTCTCTGCCAACGTGTGGCAGGCTGGGAGGCTCGGGCCACAGCACAGGGACTGACTGTGGCAAGACTCCTGCTTGCTTAGAGACCCAAGACAAGAGGCTGCCTCTAAGGGAGGCAAGGTCAGAGCACTGGAGTTTCCTAACACTTCCCTCATCTGACTCTAAGATATAGTTCACTGCAGTGTTTATTTCAGGAGCCCGGCACTTTCAAGTAAACCCCAGGTACCTACCAATACCAAAAGAAAGTTTTATACTTTGTAAAACTCAATAAAACCATGAACAAAAAATGCACACACAGAAAACCACTAGATTGCCCGAGCACTCCTTAGAAATAACTGCTGGTTGACAACCACCACCTGTATATCTATTTTTGCTCTCTTCCCCAGTTCCTTTGCAAATTCTGCAAGCAGCCACTTAAGTGTGGGTGCTTCACAGGCACTAGGGTGAAAGTGGGAGGAAAGTAAAACTGGGTGCATGGTTTCAGTAACACGGAACAAATGAGCTCAGGAGCAATTAGCACACTAAGAAGGGGTCCCGGCTGTCTGCAGAGTGAGCTCTGCTCTCAGGAGCTCCAACCCATGTTTAATGAGGGCCCCTTCAATCACATCTTCTTTTTTTTAAGCCATGAAATGTGGTACCTTGACAGTGGGGCAGGCAACACATCTCAAATCACCCAGATGCTTCTTCCCACAACCAGCCTCATTCACCCGCAGGGAGAGGCAGAGTAGCCATTTTTGTTGTATCAATAGAAACACCCCTGGCCGGTGACCAGACCAACTTAGGTGTAACAGAGCAAACAGTCAGGTGGTGTGACCAACCTGATTTTCAGGTCCAGTTTTTCCTGGGCTGAGGCGTTTCCTGGAATAGCTCCAGAAAAAGTGGGCTTGGGGGCATCATCCTACAATGGCCTTGTGAGCATCCCATAGCAGCCACACTGTCCCAGGACCTAGACCTGGGTGGGTGGTGCAGGGCAAGTTACTTCATTTATTCCTATAGGCTTTGGTGTCCTGATGCAGAAAATGGGAGGTGGCGATTGCTGGCTTTCCCAGCATTTCTCAAATTGTGGTTTTCAGAACATCTGTGCCCTAAAACAGCATCTGGAAGTGGTATTCTAAGAAGCAGGGGGAGGGGTGGTAGGAAGAGTGTGCTCAGGTGAGGGGGGTAATTTTTCACTCCATCAATTCTATGTTTAGGATTGGCTTTATGTGGTGCCAAGAAAAAGCAGACCAACTTTTAGTCAATTTTATTGTTTTCTTTTAAACCTGTTGGTAGGTAATACAGCCCCTTACTGCTGCCACCCAGGGTGGACCTCTCCCACCCCAAACACCCCTCCCCCGACTTTGGTGCCACACTGGTGTGTAACACATGATTGACTCAACTACTTTTTAATGAATGAGTTTTCCATTTTTTTTCCTAGTCAATGACACTGTTAAACAATTACTGAATTAAAATTGAGGCAGTTTTTGATAATTTGTCATTCTAGAGCACTGTAGTTTCCTCTTTGCCTTACTTCCTCATTCAAAAGACAGGGGAGGAGAGGGTGAGATGTATGGAGACAGTAACATGGAAACTTACATTACCATATGTAAAATAGATAGCCAACGGGAATTTGTTGTATGGCTCAGGAAACTCAAACAGGGGCTCTGTATCAACCTAGAGGGGTGGGATGGGAAGGGAGATGGGGAGGGAGGTTCAAAAGGGAGGGGATACATGTATACCTATGGCTGACTCATGTTGAGGTTTGACAGAAAACAACAAAATTCTGTAAAACAATTATCCTTTGATTAAAAAATTAATTACTTAAAAAAAAAAGACGGCCCACCACCAATGTTACATTGCTCATCTTAAGATGCCCTCTATCAGTGCCTTAAAGAATTTAACAGGCTTGTTAAACTATTTACAGGGTAAATCGTGCATTTAAGAATGAAAGGTTTATGCTCTGCAGAGCTGGGGAAGTGCCTGTAGTAGAAACGAGGCTCAAATCCCTCCTGAACTAATTTGGTAGGCCTAGGTTTGCCACCTTCATACCAAAGGAAGTTCAAATTTAGGGGTGTAGATTTGTTTCTCTTAAGGAAAAAATACGTATATTTAGTATGTTAGCTAACTTTGAACGTGTGCATCTTCACAAGCATGATCCCAAAGACCCGAGAATGAATTTCTGCCTTCTTAAAGATAAAATTAGGATAATCCACGAGAGTTACAATTCTGAAAGAAATCAATAAAGGTCATTCCCCAGGCTTTCCTTTCTCTAGAAGGCTCTTATTAGGAAAAAAAGAAAAAGTATTTCTGAGCTGTATGAATAGTAACATATCTCAGCAAAGTGCATGACAAACAAGTGTGAGGTGCATAAGACCCAGCTCTTCACTAAGAGGCTGGGATTATCTTCAAGCCAACTACACCTGGAAGAATCAGAATGCTCCTTGGAGGCGAAAAAGAGAGAGAGAAACAGGAGGACTAGGAAAAGTAAGTCAAAGGACTACACCAGCAACCCCAGCCTGTGAAAGCAAGAATGCAGTCTGACATCCTCATTCATGACATAAAGATAATGCCAGTAAAGAGTTTCAGACACCTCACAGTAAAGTCTCATTTCTGGAAACCAGGGTTCCAGCAAATAGAAAGCAACTGTGTGTTTGTGTGTGTGAGAGTGTACATGTGTGTGTACGTGTGTGCATGCACCTTCAATAAACCCAAAGAACAAATACTTCCCACCTCCATGAACTAGGTACTGCCCTAAACACAACGCATGCATGCTTTATCTTATTTAATCTTCACAACCCTAAGAGTTTCAAATGGAAACTGAGTATAAAGAGATTAAGCTATTTGCTCCTAGATCTGTGGCAGCAACATAGGTGGCATGGCCAGAATTCAGCCTAGGTCTTAAATCAATATAAATGGTGAATTTGATGTTTGCCATTGCCGTTGGTTGAATACCTAGCCAGTTTCCCCTGGAGACCACATGCAATAAAAAAATGACCATGGGGCCAGATGGGGCAGTTGGAGATAGACTGGGATATTTGCATAAGGCATCCGTCCACTGAAAGGCAGTGTCCAGAGAAAACTCCATCCAGTGGAAGTCCAGCTTCCTGGGCTTTCTCTCAAGGCAGAGCCCTCTGAGAACACTTTAAGCTGTAAGTCGTACGCAGCTGCGCATCACCCACCTCAAATCCCACCGTTAGAAATAGTCTTCTGCCACCCAGTACAAGCAAGTCCCTGACCTACAATCCACTATTAACCTTAGAAAATAAAAGGTTAAGATGCATTCTCCTCCCTAAATAGGCATTGTGTTGAAGAGACTGAAGCTTCGATGCCTGTTTAAAACGCTAAATATTTACTCTTCAACAGAACCAGTAAATCCTTCAGTTCCAGGATCACATACATAAACAGGTTCCACTGCCTCTGTAAGCCACACCATCTCCCCACAGGTACATCCAACACATGAAATCACATTACAGAACATTATTTCTTCTCATAGTAAATACTGTAGTGTACTATGTTATCAATTATTTTTTACACAATGTATATATTTAAGAACCAGCTGAGTCCTCCTTAACTACATTTTCACAGACAGTCTTCCAATATCACAAAGTAGGCACATTCCCCAATTTACAAGCGAGAAGACCAAATTTCAGGGCATTCTGTCCACTACTGAATAACTGAGAAGAGGCAGTGTTTGAATTTAAACCCAAGTTCCACATTCTTTCTGATATCCTATCCATTTTCCTGTTAATCCTCGTGAGGAATATACATTTCTAATTAAGTCCTATAAGTGTATACAACAGTAACAGAATTTAAATGCAGTATCACTCTGGAGTATACCCATGCACTCAAAGATATCCATACTCCCACTGATGGACAAAGCCCTTATATTCTCTTAATCTCCAGCATGCCTAAGTGACTGGTTCTCAATTTTCCTTCAGTTAAGCTATTGTGTCCAAAACTGCCACTCTGGTTAAAGCACCAAGTCACTTTATTTTGCTTTGAAATGGTGATCTATTAAGACAAAAATCTACAGAGCCACTCAGACTAGCTGGCAGCTTCTACTCTGACACTTGCCAAACCGTGTCCCTAGACAAGATTCTAGATGGTTCTGTTTCTCTCCCCTATTCTTAACTCTATGTTGCTCCTCTGCTGTCTAAACTAAACCGGCCTGCCTTTTAAAAGGATTTGTAGCAATGAGGGGAACTTGCCCAGTGGCTCACTTGGTAAAGAACCCACCTGCCAACACAAAAGATGTGGGTTCAATCCCTGGGTCGCAAAGATCCCCGGAGAAAGAAATGGCAAGCCCCTCCAGTACTCTTGCCTGGGAAATCCCATGGACAGAGGAGCCTGGTAGGCTACAGTCCATGCGGTCACAAAACAGTCAGACTTAGCGACTAAACAACAGCAGCAATGAACAGCAGAAGGAAGGAAAGCGGAGAGGGGGAGAGAGAGACAGAGAAAAGTAGAAAGAGAGGGAAAGGATAGAAGGAAGGAAGCTCGGAATGGAGAGAGGAAGGAAGAAAGGCGAAAAAATGGAACGGAAGGGAAGGAAAGGAAAGAGAAAAAATAAAAGGCAAAAATAAATGAAGAAAGGAAAGAATAGGGGAAAAAAAGGAAGAGAGGAAGGAAAGAATCACAATCACAGCTTCAGGACAGCAACAACAGCTTTGAAACCAGAAAACCTCAACCATAAGATGTGACATTTATACAGACATCGGCAAGTCACAAATGTGATTCCTAGTTCGCTATGGACTGCATCTTCCCTGCAATGGAAAACCATTTGGGTATCTCCAACCCCACACCTGCCAAAAACAACCCGCACAATCCAATTTTGAGGTAACAAAAGCAAAAGCAGGAATAGGAAGCAGGAGTGGTCTACAAGAAGTTCATTTTGAAGGCTAGCAGTGAGGAAGAGAAAGTTCTCTTGAAAAACAACAAAACCTGCCCCAAATACTCTCATAAATGAATGATGGAAAGCAGTATTTTGTACAATGATCGAACATTAATATAAACTTTGAAAACTACTTTTCAGTAATATGTACCTGCCACTGCTCGCAATCAACTGTTTGCAACAATCCTTGCTTGCAACCTGCCCTGTAGTAGATAGCATTTAAGCAAAACCATGTTCAAATTTACAAGTGTCTAAAAACATTTGCTTACAAAAAGGGTGTGAAGTTAAATCGGAAACTAGGGAGAAAGGTCAGATCTGCTCTTCTCCCACTGCAAAAGCTTCCTACCAGAGGAAGTATCTCTGGCCTCGGCCACCTGCCTTACTAGCAATTCATCCTATCACACTGGTTTGCTTTCAACGGAGCATGAAGTGAGAGAGCGTAAAGTAGAAGGCCTCTACTTTAGTCCTAGGGATCCTCTGAAAATGTACAGTGTGCTTTTCCCAAAGACATTTTGCTCTCCTTTTCTGGACATGCCAACAAATGGACTGAAGCAAGGTGTTTGGCTGGAGGGCCTTCCAAAAAGGTCCAGGATACTTGAGTGCTCTCTGGCCGTCAACCTTCCTTCCATCACCCCTTATGGAAGTGATGTTTATTCCTAAATAGAAAACTGTCGAGTCTAGAAAATGAAACCAGGTATTTCTAGTAAATGACTTTTCCTTTTAGTCAGTGAACTATCTTTATATTAGCATTTTGCCACCATCATCACCATCATCTATCTATAGAAATCTTACTTCAAAACTGAAACTCTGTACCCATGAAACAATAACTCCCCTCCAGCCCCTGGCAATCACCATTCTGCCTTCTGTGATTATGCATCTGACTCTTCAGGTACCTCATATAAGTGCAATCTTATAGTGTCTGTCTTTCTGTGACTAACCTATTTCACTTAGTATAATGTCTTCCAGTTCATCCATGTCGTAATGTGTTAAAATAGACCACATTTTGTTTATCCATTCACCTGTCAGACACCTGAGTTGCTCCTAGCTTTTAGCTATTGTGAATAATATTGCTATGCTCACAGGTTTGCAAACATTTGAGACTCACATTTCAATTCTTTCAGGCATATACCAGAAGTGGAACTGCTGGATCGCATACTAATTCTATTTTTAATTTTCTGAGGAACCTCCATATTGCTTTCCACAGTGGCTGTACCATTTCACACTCTCACCAAGAAGACACAGGGTTCAATTACTCCACATGATGACCAACACGTTTTTTCTTTCCTGTTTTGTTTTTTAATAGTAGCCATCCTAATGGGTGTAGGATGATATCTCATTGTGGTATTGATTTGCATTTTCCTGATGACTCAGCTAATAATTTGCTTTTATCCAAAATTCAGAGAAAAAATATAAAGGTGTTTAGGCTCAATCTCTGAGTTTTCCTTTATAAAAACCCATTCATTCTTAACCCCTGAAACTTCTTCCAACCCCTTTCTCTCTGTCTCATCCTCTATACTAAACTCAGGATATTATCTACTTCATTCTTTTGCATGCATTCCTTCCAATATCTAGAATTTGAGAAACTTCCTTCCTTATGATGATGACTTAGGTTGTAGGAGAGAGTCAGTAAGCAGAAAGAAATGAGTATAAACACATGACTGGAGAAACAGATCAATACAAGACCATTCTGATTTTTAAAAAATCCGAAGGCCACCATTTCCCAAAACGTTAGGATGTTTATCCCAATAGAAAAACACACATGAATTCACAGAAAGTGAAATACAAGTGAGCCTTCCTCAGTGATCAATGCAAAGAAATACAGGAAAACAATAGAATGGGAAAGACTAGAGATCTCTTCAAGAAAATTAGAGATACCAAGAGACATTTCATGCAAAGATGGACTCAATAAAGGACAGAAATGGTATGAACCTAACAGAAGAAGAAGATATTAAGAAGAGGGGGCAAGAATACACAGAAGAACTATACAAAAAAGACCTCTCACTCACCTAGAGCCAGACATCCTGGAATGTGAAGTCAAGTGGACCTTAGAAAGCATCACTATGGACAAACAAAGCTAGTGGAGGTGATGGAATTCCAGTTGAGCTATTTCAAATCCTATAAGATGATGCTGTGAAAGTGCTGCATTCAATATGCCAGCAAATTTGGAAAACTCAGCAGTGGCCACAGGACTGGAAAAGGTCAGTTTCCAACTTAAACCCAAAGAAAGGCAATGCCAAACAATGTTCACACTACTGCACAATTGCACTCATCTCACACACTAGCAAAGTAATGCTCAAAACTCTCCAAGCCAGGCTTCAACAGTATGTGAACTGAGAACTTCCAGATGTTCAAGCTGGATTTAGAAAAGGCAGAGGAGCCAGAAATCAAATTGCCAACATCCGTTGGATCACTGAAAAAGCAAGAGAGTTCCAGAAAAACATCTACTTCTGCTTTATTGACTATGCCAAAGCCTTTGATTGTATGGATCACAACAAACTGTGGAAAATTATGAAAGAGATGGGAGTATCAGACCATCGACCACCTTATCTGCCTCCTAAGAAATCCGTATGCAGGTCAAGAAGCAACAGTTAGAACTGGACGTGAAACAACAGACTGGTTCCAAATCAGGAAAGGAGTATGTCAAGGCTGTATTTTGTCACCCTGTTTATTTAACTTATATGCAGAGCACACATGCGAAATGTTGGGCTGGATGAAGCACAAGCTGGAATCAAGATTGCCGGGAGAAATATGAATAACTTCAGATATGCAGATGACACCACCCTTATGGCAGAAAGCGAAGAACTAAAGAGCCTTTTGATGAAAGTGAAAAAGGAGAGTGAAAATGTTGGCTTGAAACAACATTCAGAAAACTAAGATCATTGCATCCCATCACTTCATGGCAAATAGACGGGGAAACAATGGAAAAAGTGGCTGACTTTATTTTTGGGGCTCCAAAATCACTGCAGATGATGACTGGGAGGAAAGTTATGACCAACCTAGACAGCATATTAAAAAGCAAAGACATTACTTTGCCAAGAAAGGTCCGTCTAGTCAAAGCTATGGTTTTTCCAGTAGTCATGTATGGATGTGAGAGTTGGACTGTAAAGAAAGCTGAGTGTTGAAGAATTGATGTGTGGTATTGGAGAAGACTCTTGAGAGTCTCTTGGACTGCAAGGAGATCCAAACAGTCCACCCTAAAGGAGATCAATCCTGGGTGTTCATTGGAAGGATTGATGCTGAAGCTGCAACTCCAATATTTTGGCCACCTCGTGTGAAGAACTGACTCATTGGAAAAGACACTGATGCTGGGAAAGATTGAAGGTGGGAGAAGAAGGGGACAACAGAGGATGAGATGGTTGGATGGCATCACCAACTCCTTGGACATGAGTTTGAATAAGCCCCTGGAGTTGGTGATGGACAGGGAAGCCTGGCGTGCTACAGTCCATGGGGTTGCAAAGAATAGGACACAACTGAACGATTGAACTGAACTGAACAAATATTTGGGGAAAGTTCATCATGAGTAACATAAAACACACTCATATACAAGAATAACATCTCTTCAATTTTCAAAGAAAAAAATTTTCTTCAAATAATAATAATATGCATGCTGATAAGAAAATACAAATGAATATAATCTTTCCTGACACCAATTTGGTGATTTGTATCTATCAAGAACACTAAAACATTTATCTTTAGTCTTAGAAGTACCACTTCTAGGAAACATTCTTTAGGAAGTTATCAGTAATTGAAAGATTTATACACATCAACTGGAAACAGCCTAAATATCCAACAATAATATAGAAAGTGAAAGTGAAGTCACTCAGTCGTGTCCGACTCTTTGGGACGCCATGGACTGCAGCCTACTAGGCTCCTCCATCCATGGGATTCTCCAGGCAAGAATACTGGAGTGGGTTGCCATAATATAGGGACTGGTTAAATGAATTATAGTATATTCACAGCATAGAATAATGTAGTCATTGAAAATACTTTTGAATAAGTTTAATGACATGGCAAATATTGAGACTATATCATTAAATGGCAAAAGAAATTTCTCTCTCCTCGTTCTAGAGACTGGAAGTCTAAGATCAGAGTGCCAGCAGACCTGGTGTCTGGTGAAGTCATCCTTCCTGCTTCACAGACAGCCATCTTTTCACTGTGTCCTCATGAAGGGGGCTTCCCTGGTGGCTCAGATAGTAAAGAGTCCACCTGCAATGCGGGAGACCCGGGTTCAATCCCTGGGCTGGGAAGATCCCCTGGAGAAGGAAATGGCAACCCACTCCAGTACTCTTGCCTGGAAAATTCCACAGACTGAGGAGTCTGGTGGGCTACAGTCCATGGAGTCACAAGGAGTTGGACGTGACTGAGTGAATTCACTTTCACTTTCATGATGGAAGGGGTGGGGGAGCTCTCTGGAGCCTGTTTTTTTATGAAGGCACTAATCCCATACACACATGAAGATTCCACCCTCATGACCTAGTCACCTCCCAAAGTTGCCACCTCCTACCATCATCACCTTGACACTTGCAACTTATGACTAAAGATGGCCACCTATGGATTTTGAGGGTACGTAGAACTTCATTCCATTGCACACTCCACGCTTCTAAAATAAATCTGAAGATATCAGTGTTTTCATTATTAAGGTACATTATGGGAATATCCTTCAGTTATGAAACTCACCTGGCATCCCACTTTTTCCTTACATTCACTCATACCTACCCTTTCCCCTCTAACCATCAAGAATACAGCCCCATTCATTTTTCTCTCTCTCCTCTCCTCTCTTCTCCTCTGTGATCTCACCCAAGGCTATTGACAAGACCAAGATATTAAGCAAACCCATAAGAAAAACTAACCCACTGGTCAGACATTCCCTCTGATACAGCTGAGACCTGTTGTTCTTTGAGGGTTTGGGGGCAATAGGTCATTATTTGACACCTCTGATGTCAGCCTCTGAAGAATGACAGTTCTCATGTAGCTTAGCACTTGGAAAACCAACCTGACATGAGTGAGTTGCTCATTTCTTACCCAGCCATCACAAGAGGTATCAGGCCTACTCTTTGTTGTTCAGCTGCTAAGTCGTGTCTGACTCTGCAACCCCATGGACTACAGCACACCAGGCTTCCCTGTCCTTCACTATCTCCCAGAGTTTGCTCAAACTCACGTCCACTGAGTCAGTGATACGATCCAGCCATCTCATCCTTTGGCTCTGGGATCTAGCTAAAAAAGTTCTAAGGAAAGAGAGCAATTGCTTTCTCTGGAGAATATTCTTTGTTGGTTATTCTGAAATAGTATAGCTTTTTGGAGCACAAGTGATAACAGCCCAAATGATTCCTTTAACTCAACCCATAATTTAAAAATATAAGAAACAAAACCATTAGCTAGGATATTTGTATGTATGAAAAAAACTCTTTATTCTTAGATGACTTATTACTACCTGCAAAAAAATAATGTTTAGCCTGCCTTAAAGTTTCAAGATATAACAATTAGTAAACTTCAAATATTATAGCATTCCTATAGGATGAATCAGATAACTGAGAAAGTGCAAGCAACCTTGGATTACAAAGGCCATCAACTTCACTGCACAAAAGAAAAAATAAGGGACACAGAAATTAGGTGGCCACCCCAGTGTGAGGTAAGTTTGACTAGAATGCAAATATTCTGATTCTCAATAAGTACTTTCTGTGTCTCTCTAAACCCACAAGGAAGAAAATGCATTAGCATTACCTTTTATAACACAAAAATGTCTTTATTTCTGAACAGAAATTCAGCAAAATTTTAATCCTACATTTATGAATACCATAGCAGCACATATTTTTTAAAAGAGTTTAGAAGAAGCATTTATTATAATTCCAGAGAATGGCTTATTGAGCCTAAACAAGTATTAAATCAAGAAAATTCATCAAATAAATGATGCTATGTTATTAAATAATATTTTGTTCCTTGTCAACAAGCCAACAACATGACCATATACACTACAATTTTCATTCTACAAGAAACTTCTAGGTTTTCTCAGTAAACAACAGATATTTTACTCAGTTAAGCAGGTAATATCTAAGGCCATGCTAGAAACCACCAAGCTTTGGGCCATTCACAGACTCAGGCAGAAGTCACTGAATTTAGACTGCTCCATTTTTGACCAACCATGCCAGGTATTCACACTGTTATCCATATGGTGCTATAACATGGCATTGTTCTGGCCACTCGTGCCTTCACTGCCAACAACCCACCAGTGGGGGTGAAATTAAAAAGATAGGACTGCTCAGTTGGGCAAAGGCCAATTCAATTCATTCTTTAGTGTTTCTCTTTATAGAGAGAAATGAGTAAGACTGAGGAGAATGAATCCAAATTCACAATTTTAGTCTCAACAAGAGTACTGAAGGCTCCCATTTAATAGAAATTAAGGTCTTGGATAATCAGTTATTTCATAGGTATGTTCTCAGCTTTGAAATAAATGATAACGGCCTAAAAGGAACAGAATCCTAGGGGAATTATTTCCTATTACAAATCATTTTATAAAAAGATTTCCAACCAGCTTCTTTAAATCGTGTTATATATTACAGAAAACTGCAAAAGAAAAAGAAACCTGCCCAGTGTGTTGTAAGGGTACCAAAAGTGAGCTGTGTCAATGCCAACAGTATTGGCTAGTTCAGTTATACTGATTCAGGTCTTTGATGGGTGCTGAAAAGCAGGCCACAGGTTGGATGCCAAAATGTGTCCCTTAGGTTTGAGAAGACGAGAAACATGCAGTACTTGAAATTCTGGATAGAATTATACCCTTGGATTATCAGAAAAGTGAGAGTGTCCCAAATGGTTAAAGACAGAGTTGTCACTACTATAGGAAAAAGCAAAGTAGACACCATTCCAAAAGTCAGTAGCATCTTGTGGTATATGGGCCATCCTGGATTACTATATTGAGTATTAATCACAAACTTTCACTTTTCCTATAGGCTACTAAATCACTTTTATTTGGATCTAGGGCCTGCAAGAAACTCACCAAGTCTCTACATATCAATATGAGGACATCTGCTGTGACTAACAGTTGAAGGCAGCTGACCCCCTTGTGTAAACTGTAAGTCATAGGATTGTGCAAAGGAAGAAAAAGATGTTCAGGAAGAGGAAAAATGAAATTCCAGTTTCAACTATGAAAGTAACTTTTATTTAAAAAAAAAAAAAAAGGCAGAAAAAGGCGAAGTACAAAGCTATCTCCATTCTCTATCAAATGTATTTCTTCCAACCAAAGGAACAGCCTGGAATCAGCTTTCTGCACACAGGTCAATAGCTGACATGCTTGTTTTTCAAAACATAACGCTATACATCTCTTTAAATGCATTAGCCAGCTAAAAGTGAGTGTGGCCAGGATTTATCAGCCAGGATTGATCAGACATCATTCAGCAACTGTATGGAGTCCCTACTATGTGAGGTCACAGAGCAACTGGCTGCTCCCCACAGGCTCTTTTTGGAGAGACTGCAAGTTCAGATATGAGTTCCCATTTTCTATCAGTAAACATCTGCTCTACAAGCAACTCTAACCCTGCAAACACACCCACTTTCTCACTGTAAGTCTCAGCGCAGGATGGGATCAAAGAGGGCATCTGTGCTAGAGTCCCATCATTTGAAACAGCTCTTTAAGTCTGTTCCTTTGTGCATGTTAATCTCTGCAGGTGAAATAGCTGATTTAGTTCTCAAGCAACAATAATGCCCATTGAAAAATACACCTTCCTTAAACAAAAGATACTTATTGTTCCCATGAAGTACTGTCTGTTGCCATTTCCAGCAACAAATGACACAAAAGACAAATTCTGCCATTTGTGCCACTCAAGAGTGGCTTAGGACAAAGAGAAATACCAAAAACAAAACAAACAAACAAAAAAAACAGAGCAAAAGCTTAAGAAACAAGACCAAGATGAGTTGGGGACAGGAGAGGAGAAAGGAAGTCTAAGGGAGAAGTGGAGTCTATACTCAGTGATCTGAGTTCAGCATGTACTGATGAATGGAGGGCGGGGGAAGGGAGAGAAAGGGTAGGTAAGGTTTTCGGTTGAGAAAACGAAGCGTGTTCTGCTGTCCCGGTTTTGTTTCAATAGCACCCCGGAGAATGCATGGCAGGCAAAATCTAATCTGATACCTAAGATTAATTCAATAAGTAACACAAGTTTGTTTATGACACAAAGGTTACCCAACCAAAATCCGGTTATTATACAAACAATAATATGGCAATTCTTTAAATTGCCAACCAAATCCGGTTATTATACCAACAATAATATGGCAATTCTTTAAAACTATTTGTGTTCTGGTATCAAAGTTTATGGTTACTCATAGGAAACATCTATCAATTTAATAATACCCTTTTGCAGGCTGTGCACCCGTCCCGTCCTCTTTTAAAGAAATGGCTAATGGCCCGGAGTCCTGGAAACCTACAAACTATTGTCACCTATTTCCCAGCACTGTGGTCTGATACTCAGTGTCACTGATGGAAACCAAACAGCTACCAGAAGCCAGAGTCCCTGGAGAAATTTCCGAAGCCCAGTCCGGGCAATCCGTGGGCCAGGGTGAAAGGATTTGGAAGTGTGCACGGTTCCTCCGTCCTCCCGGCCGCGCGTCCGTAACGTTTCTGGCTGTCAGGTGAGTGGCAACAAGGCTCGGCGTGGAAGCCTCTCCCGGCAGCGCGCCGTGATCACCCGGCAAAGAGGGACAATCCCGGCGGAGTGCAGCGTGTCCCGCGGCCAGCCGTTGCTCACCTTTGTTCGCCCGCCCTCTCCGCGAGGAGGAGAGCGCGGGTCCGGGGTGCGGGGGGCTACCCCAATGCTCCCCAGGCCCTCTCCGGCGCCCCGGAGGAAATTCGGAGGCCAGCCAGACCCTCTCCGGCTCCCAGAACCTCAACAGTGCTAAGGGGTCAGCAACCCCTTCCAGAACACAAAGGTTGGGAGGCGTGAGCGCTAGCGCTGGGGGCGCGGGTGCGTGCGCCACAGAGCACGCGAGTGTGCGTGTGCGCGCAAGGATGTGCGGGTGTGTGTGTGTTTGTGTGTGTGTGTGTGTGTGTGTGCGCGCGCGCGCGAGGGTGTGCGTTGGGGGGAGGAGCGCTCCAGCTCTCCTTACCTCTCGAAGATGAGCCGTACCATTAACATGCAGAAGGCCAAGGGGAAGGCGAGATAGAGGTCCTCAGCCTGCGGGAAGGTGGCTTCCTCCGTGTTCTTCAGGTCCGCCCAGGTGACATTGTGCGGGAGCCAAAACCTCTCGTTCCAAAACCAGGCTAAGATTCCTGCCATCTTGCTTTGTCCACTCTCGTCCTGGGCTCCCGCGGCCCGCCGAGCTCTCCACCGCGCAGGGCGCCAGGGGATGCGCGCGCTGCTGGTCCGAGCCTGTGCCGCCGCCGCCGCTGCTGCCGCGTCCTCCGCGGCCGCTGCTCTCGAAGGCTCGCGGCGAGCCCCGGTTCTCTCCTCCCTCTGGCCGCGTTGGGGAAAGGAGCCGCCTCGCCTGTCACATGGCAGCCCGGGCCGCTGGCCCTGATTGGCTAGTCCTCGCGTCAAGCAGCGAGGCACACGCGGCCGGCTAGCCCACGCCCGGAGGGCAGGGCGCAGCCGCTGCGCCCTGGGCGCAGGGGCACCGCTCCTGGGAGAGCCGACTGGCCCTGCGGTCACCGAGCTCTGGAGCGGCGCTTAGGGTAGCGACCTGGGTCCGGTTTCCCGAATCCGCTCCGGTCCCCCAGGCTTGCTCGCACATGCTCACAGCACCGGCTCCGGCCCGACTGGAGTTTCAGGGATCTCAGTCGGCTTCCAGTGCGCCTACAGGCGATGGGTGGGGGGCAGGTAGTGGTCGGGGTAGATATTCGGAACCACCCTTGCGCCAAGAGAGAACAGCAAAAGGAGAAGTAGGGGGCACAGAGCGCAAAGGAGGAAGAAGTAGAGAGGAAAGTCACCCACTCCAGCGCTTTGAGTAAGGGTGGGGGGTGCGGGGGGGGGGGGGGTGGATTCAGGAACTAGGGCAGGATGGTTTGCAAAGAGTCGTCTGCCTCTACCTCACGCCCGTCTTTCCCCATACCAGACCTTCAGCTTGGTTTTACTCCCGCTCGTCACCACAACCAGCTCCCCCAGGGAACAAGGCCCTCTGTTTCAATTTATGACGTTGTAGGAGAAATTAGGCACTTAATTGCTGTTTGATGATGATGAGATGATGTTGATGATAACAACAGCAGCATTCTGCAAAACCAGCCCACAAAGTGAATCTCTCAGAAAATGGCGCCAGACCGCATTTTTACTTGGTACATCAGTAGAGAATCTCCACTCTGCTACTCCTTGATTCTGCCTTTTGAATCGGAAACCTTTAAGGTGTTAGGACCCGTGAGACCTGACCCCAAGCACCTTAACTTCCACGATACATTTCCTCATTGCTACGGGAGCCATGTGTGGATCATCAGTTCAAGTGGTACATATTCCCTGGAATATTTTTGTGGAATTTTCTCACAAATATTCATTTCCTACTCGGTTCTGCTAGTAAGTTCTACTGGTTCTTTCCAAGAGGCAAATAAACAGACTTTCTTAATACACATTTCTTTACCCTCCCTCCCCCTCCAGCTGTCACCCTTTTACTCCTTCCTTTTAAAGCACTTCTCTAAAGGCCTGTGGGAGAAGGCGATGGCACCCCACTCCAGTACTCTTGCCTGGAAAATCCCATGGGCGAAGGAGCCTGGTAGGCTGCAGTCCATGGAGTCGCTAGGAGTCCGGCACGACTGAGCGACTTCACTTTCACTTTTCACTTCATGCATTGGAGAAGGAAATGGCAACCCACTCCAGTGTTCTTGCCTGGAGAATCCTAGGGAAGGAGGAGCCTGGTGGGCTGCCGTCTATGGGGTCACACAGAGTTGGACACAACTGAAGCAACTTAGCAGCAGCAGCAGCAAAGGCCTGTATCTGTTGCTTCCACTCTCTCCCCTCCATTCTCTTTTGGACTTCCACTGGAGCAGTTGCACCTCTCTGCTGCACTGAACTGCTCAAGGTCACCAGTGGTCTCCATGCTGCTAAACCCAAAGGTCATTTCTCAACACCTGTATGGGTAACCTTTGGCCAAGTTCATTAGTTGCTGCCTTTGGAAACACTTTCTTGTCTTGGTTTCCAGAAACCACATTCTTTCTGATTTTCCTCCTACCGCCTGGCCACTTTTGCTGAATCTCCTTTCTGGTTTACTCCTCTCCTTTCAACTCCTTAAAGTTGGTGTGGCCTAGGAGGCAGTCTTTTTCCCTCTTCACTTTTCTGTGTTCATTCACTTGGTGATCTTATCCAGTCCCCTAGATTTCAGTGCCATCTGTGTGGCTTTCAGTGATATAGTGATGGCTGCAAAATATATATTTTTAGCATGAACTTTTCCTTGAACTTCAGACTCCTAAAGCTACTGTCAAGTCAACTGCTCCACTTGGATGTCTAAGAGCCATTTCCTGTCCAGACTACTAACCTTCCCCCTAAGTTTTTTCCCTCCTGTTTCCTTGGCTCAGGCCAAAACCCTGGAGTCATCTTTTATCCTTTTCTCTCTCTTGTCTCCTTTATAACTAGTTACATATCCTGTCAGGTCTTCTTTTTCTCCAGTTGATTTATTTATTTGGCTGTGTAGGGCCTTAGTCGCAGCACGCAGGATCTACGATCTTCACTACAGTGTGTAGCATCTTTAGCTGTGGCATGAGAACTCATAGTTGTGGCATGTAGGATCTGGTTCCCTGACCAGGGGTTGAAATCCAGGGCCCCCTGCATTGGGAGCATGGATTCTTAGCAGCTGGACCACCAGGGAAGTCCCAGGTCCATCTTTAACCTGTCTAAAGAATCACACTCTCTCTCACCACCTCTTCTCGGTTCAAAGAACCAACTACTGTCTTGATTCAGGCAACCAACATTTCTTTTCTGAGTTACCGTAGTAGCCTCTTAAGCCCCAGTTTCAACACTTATACTTCTACAGTCTATTCTCAGCCCATGTGATCCAGTTGAACCGGTAGTATAATCGAATCTGAGCTTAAAGCCACACTGCTTCCCCATTTCTCCCCAATTAGAAGCCAAAGTCATTTCAGTGACCAAAGATATGCAACTGCATGTTACCTCTCTGACTTTGCTTGCCCTCCCTCATCCCCCTGTCGCTTACTTGGTGTGCTTTGTTCACACTGGCCTCCCTGCCCTGCCTGCAGAACATTTAGCATGACTTAGTTTCCATGGAGCTTTTCCTGCCAACTATCCATGCCCACTCTTCCTGTGATAGCACTCATGTAGTGAAGAGTTCCCTGGGCACCTTAGTTTACATCTGTAATTCTCACTCCCCACCCCTTCTCTTCTTGACAACTTTCTTAGTTTGTTCTCCTCTGAAGAATTTATCACCATCTAACACAATATTTGTTTTACTGTTTTTCACTGGTCTCCCGACACAGACACTAAATTGTAAACTTTTGAAAGAAAGATTTCTGTTTATTGCTGTTTTATCCTTAGCGCTTAAAATAATGCCCAGCACACAGCAGGTACTCAATAAACTACTGAATTAATGAATCAACACTAACCTCACAAAAATCTTCTCTAAGAGAGGGGAAAAGGTGAATAAAAAATAGTGTTAAATTTTACATACTCATGTGAAGACTAGTGTGGGCATTAAAAGGGTGTGATCAATTCTAAGATTGGGTAGGGGTGGTATTCTTGAAGTGAGTATTCATCAGGGAGTAGGTAGGTCCCCATTTGAGACCATGCAGTGAGCTGCTCATTGTTACTGGTGACCTTTCAGAAAGATGCCGTTGAACTAAATGCATTCTTGTAGGCCACAGAGACGAGGTCTATTAAGGTCTCTTGCCACCTTTGTTGGATAAAGTCATGTCACGGTGGATCCTGACCTTTTAGGCCCAAGAAGACTCCCTCTATGGCTGCCGCTGGCCCCTTGTCACTCTCACGTGTGCCTTGACAGGACCTTGCCTTCTCTGCTGCCCCAAAAGACCCACTGTGTCCCCACACATATATAGCTGGAAACATTGGTGACTTAACACCCTGGGGCCTGAAATTTGACCCTGGGCAAAGGAAGCCAGTGGATAAATTTTCATTCTTTTCCCTCCCCTGCTCCTGGAACATACACAGTAACTTCAAACAAGCCCTCTGAAAAATGCCCTGTGATACAGAGCATTCAGCTTATTTCAAAATTGTGGCTAGCTCAGGAATTGCATTTTCCTGTAATCAGGAAATTACATTTCCTCTCTTTCTCCCTCTTACTCCCCTTTTCTTTCATTCCTGTGATAGGTGAAAGTGAACAGTTGTGTCTGACTCTCTGCAACCTCATGGACTGTAGCCTTCCAGGCTCCTCTGGCCTTGGGATTTTCCAGGCAAGAACACTGGAGTGGATTGCCATTTCCTTCCCCACGGGATCTTCCTGACCCAAGGATCAAACTTGCAGTCTTCCACAGAGTCTGCAGGCAGACTCTTTACCATCTGAGCCACTGGAGAATCCCAAGTCTTTCATCCCTGCTTCCCTGAAATTACACCTCCTTGGAAATGCTGTTTTTTCTAGAGAAGCCAAACTAAGATCGTGTTGCTCTCCTATTCATCAACTCTGAGAAGGTGGTGAGATTTCAGGAACACTTTGAAAGATAGCTTTTGTTGGACACTGGAAAGAGAACTCACTACTGATCTGTGTATCTTGCACAAGTTGCTTAGTTTCTAAGAGCGTGTTAACACCCTCCTGCATAAGCTGTTACCAAGAGTACCTGTCTTGCCTATGTCACCAGACGATCCTGAGGTTCACATGAAATAATACATAGGAAAAGACTCCTAAACTCCTAATACATTCTGTACACATGCAGAGTTTAACAAACCTCTGCTCCTTTACCTGTCCAGCATATTCCCTACAGGCCATGGCTCCTTCCTATCACCCTTCATCCAAATGATTAGTACATTAGTACATCCAGAAATAGTACAGTAGAGCAAAATATCATTCCATGTCTTACCACATTTTATTGGTCCAGGAATGGACCCTTGTACCAAGATAGCAATTAAAATCCTTCTTCAGGTGTTGGGGCATGGGTCAAGCCATTCTTTCTCTGTACACTTGGACTCTAGAGTTTCAAACTCAGAAGCTGTTGACCCCATGCTTCATCATAAGGATAGAAAATGGAGAAGCTCAGTTCAGGCCCTGGGAAAGGTTGGTCCCAGGAAAGACACAGCCCAGCATACCTCCCAAGTAGGTCACTTTTTATTTACCTGTGCAGAAAAAAATCCTAATTTGTTGTCCCAGGAAACCAAAGTACAATTTATTTATTGTACAAGTTTGTAACTCAGTAAGAAAACCAAGTGGTGGCTTGTAAATAGAGAGAAAAAGTGAAAGAAGTTTCTGTTGGGAGTGGGGGGTGGTGATACTGTCTACACTGCATATAAGGAAAGCATGCTTTAGATCCTGAATATGAATATCAACAAAGTTAAGCATTATTTCTAATTTCAAGGCGTATGTGCAGGTATTAATCCTCTGCATACATTTGAGTCTAGTTTTTTTTGTAAACATGTGTTTATTTATTTGGCTGTACCAGGTCTTAGTTGTGTACGTGGGACCTTTGTTCTTGGTGCATGGACACCAGAGGGTGCAGGCTTCAGTGGCTGCTTGCATGCTGGCTTAGTTGCTCCACAGCACATGGGATCTTAGTTCCTTGATCAGGGATTGAACCCGCATTCCCAGCATTGCAAGGCAGATTCTTAATCACTGGACCTCCAGGAAGTCTCGAGTCTACTTTTTTTGATACAAGAATTTTAGTTGAATTTCCACTATGAGTTGCACGAAACAAATTTACTGTACTTGTTCTACAAAAAGAATACAAAATCTATTTGTATTTACGTAAAAAGTCAGACAGCAACATACACTAGCACCACTCAAGATGGCACTGGGCAGTAGGTGAGAAGTGCCCAAATATTGCAGATAATGAGGGTTTCCTGGCCAAAGGAGAAGGGAGACAGTCTGTGTTGAAGAAGTCATGGATAGCTTTGAGGAAGAGGCAGAAATGGAATTAGACTTTGAATAATAAGTGGCCTTTAAGACAATAAACAAAATGTGGTTAAGAAGCCAGATTACAAATGGCCTTTAATATGAGCAAAAAGATTGCTGTCCGTATTTTAATGAGAATAGGATTTTTATCTACAATGGAATATAAATAATTCTATAGTGTGATGCCTGATACATAGCACACACTCAATTGTCAAAGGTTTTAAGAACATATAAGTTATTTATAGCTTAAAACAGAGCACAACACTAAAAGAAAGCCTTCGATTCAAACACTCAGTTCATTGATTTTAAAGGAAGCTGGTTTTCACTGGGAATAATACAGAAATATTGCCAAATTTTACTTCTGCAGTCATTTCTCATGAATATAATCTTCTTGCTGTGGTTGGCAAAACTATCTTAAACCTACACTTGGTTTCCACTGTGGAGGGAGTAGTCTCTTGGATTTTCATTTATACGATATTTAGGGAGACTTTGGGCAAGAAGTAAGCAGGACTCATCCCCATAGTATGTAAATCACCATAGCAGTGCAAAAAATTCACATCTCCTGCCGTCTTAAGTGTTCAACTCACAGCATTGGAATTAGGCCAAGCTAAGGTGTTTAGCCTGGACAGGAATTGAATATACATGACTTGCCGCAAGTTCTCCTGCAGGACTACTTCCTTCCATGCTCACAGTCTTTCTTACAATTATGTCAAAGTGTTGGAGGGCTGAAGATCTTTCTCCTTCCTCCTCTACCTTGACAGTTTCTGTCTCTGGGAAACCTTTTCTGATACTGACAACCATCAATTACTCTTGTATGCCTAGCTCAACCAAATCACTGGCTGGATTGTCTGTCTTCCCTCTAATAATCAAAATCTATTTAAATGTTAATTTCCCCTCTTGCAATTTTCATTAACTTACTAATGTTATGTCAGCCTCCCACTAAAATTTTAAGCATGCACTATGTGTGGCAACAGTAAGAGAGAAAAGTTAGAAACAACCAAGTTATCTGACTGTGGGTTGTACAGTTAGGAGTTACATTCACATTCTGTGACTTCATAGATATGTTCAGCTAGGTAAAATCAACCATGATAGCATTTTCTATGAGTACAGATAGATGAGTACTGTTTAGGGGGCAGGACATCTGATGTATTTGCCACAAAGCTTGAGTGCTGCTTTCCACTATGCAAAGATTTTTATAACCAAAGAGAAGCAGAGAACTCAACCAATCATCTAGTTAATTTGTAGGAGGAATAAGTAACCTAAAATAGTGTTTGAAATTATTTACTTTATATAGAAACAGAATTTCAGGGTTGGAAGTGACTTTATATGTTAATTAATGAGTACAATATGCTCTCTGTGCCCATCCTAGCTATGATTAAAAATCTCTGTTGACATGGAGCTCACTACTTAATGTACTGACCCATTCTATTTGGCATATCTATGACTATTAGAAAATACCTTAAGGGAAAAATTACCTTGAGGATTCCAGTAGAATCTCCTTAGGTTTCACATTTGTAAAATTGGGGCTAGTATTTTAATGTTGGCTAAATGGATGTAGCCAATGATTAGACTCCTGTTTCACAGCATTACCATGGAAAAGATGGAGCACTGGATATTTGAATAATCTGTCTAAGAGAGACACGGTAATACCTCTGAGTGAAATTCCATGTCACCTTGGCATTCTTTGCCTCTACGAACAACAACAATAAAGAAGTTTAACTTGCCTATAGAACGATCAACCACTTGCCTAATGATCTACATAAAATGCAGGACTTCTTTCAATTTAGACATTAAAAGAATGACAAGATTACCCCTGAAAAAAATTGTAACAGGTATACATATACATGGGAATCCCATACACATGGGAATCATTTGTCAGCTGTGGCAGTACAGGAAAAAGTGAGAACGCTTGAAATGTAAATACTATGATCCTCATGCATTCTACAGAACATGAATGACCTTACAGCATATAGTTTCCTGAATGAAATGTGAAGACAAGAAGAGAATAGAAAGGCCATGTTAGATGTAGAAGCTGGGTAGTTAGCTATGTACACTGATAAGCTAGGCTATCTTCATAAAACAGAGTTTTTTGAGGTAATTCCCATTCATCCCTCAGCAGAGTTAGGAGTTACCATGAACCTATTCGTATAGTAATAGGCCTATTGAGTTGCTTTGAGAAGAACTACAACTCTATCAAGTCCAAGATGGATGGCAAGAATATGCCATGCTGTAAAAAGTAGGGATTGCAAACTCCAGTGTATTTAGAGGCCAGGCAGGTAAATAACAATAATAATAATAAATGGAATAGGCCTGATGAAAGAGAAAAAGGAATGGACTGGAAATTATACAACAATGCAAATTCTCCCTTTTCTTTGTGTCTTCTTTTCTGTTGTTTTGTTTTACATTTTTATGAAAAACAATGGATGAGCAGGCAAGCACATATGTTGGCTACATTTACAATCTTTGATTACTTCCTTGTTTTCATACATCAAGGACTGTAGTCATTTAGAAGGCCATATTTGGGGGTTTTTTTGTTTTTATAAAGTTTTAAAAATTTGTATTACTGATTTATGATTGACTGTGATGAGCCTTCATTGCTGTGAGGACTTTCTCTAGTTGCAGCAAGCAGGAGCTACTCCCTATTGTGGTGCGCTGGCTGCTCATTGCGGGGCTCCCCTTGTTGCAGAGCAGAGGCTCTAGAGCACAGGCTTAAATGGTTGTGGCACATGGGCCTAGTTGCCCCACAGCACGTGGGATCTTCCTGGACCGGGGATTGAACCCATGCTGCCAGCATTGGCAGGTCAATTCTTAACCACTGGATCACCAGGGAAGTCCTAGAAGGCCATATTTCTAAAGGAATACTTTTTTTTAAGAGAATTTATGCAGAAAAGAGCAACCAAGATGATAAGGGATATGGGAATCTTAAGGAGACATTTCGTATACATGTCAAGTGCGCTAACTTTGGAGTTTAAAAAAATAATGTAAGTTTAAAGTGCTAGCTTTGTCAATAATAGCCTATTTCTCCTTAAAAAATTAATTACTTTACCTTTTGAAACCTATTTCTTCACATGTATAAAAAGAATAACACTACTTACCACATGGGATTAAGGTAAGATCAAAATGTTACTGTAAAGTGTTTAACAGATGGATGTGATTATGATTATTACTGAATATTATGCTTTGTAGTAATGTGGGTAGTAATGGGCTTTCCAGGTGACACGGTGGTAAAGATTCCACCTGCCCATGCAGGAGACGTGGGCTCAATCCCTGTGGCGGGAAGATCCCTGGAGGAGGAAATGGCAACCCACTCCTGTATTTTTCCTGGAGAAATTCCATGGACAGAGGAGACTGTTGGGCTACAGTCCATGAGGTCACAAAGAGTCAGACACAATTGAGCAACAGCACACACACACACAATGAAAATTTCATTGTTTCAGGGAAAGAAGCTTCAGACTCTGCTGAAATAATTTACCTTCAAGGCAGTCTGAGCCTTTCACATCTTAGGATCAGCAGGTCTTTATTTCTGAGATTAGTAGAATTAGCTTTCACTCAGCAGAGAAAGTGAGGATGATGTCAGGAAGAGAGAAACAGGGGAGTGGAGGGAGATTTCAGAAGCTAATGCACGGGACATGTGATTCCTCCTGCTGTTTCTGCTAAACTGCCATAAACATATTAGACCCAAACTGCTGAAAACCAGTGATGTTTGGTAGAAACTCATAAAGAGACTGTTTGGATATAAGCGACTTGTACAAACAAGGAAACAGGAGGTTGTAAGCTGAAAAGAATTTGAGAAATTGCAGAGATGGATTTTAAAATCTCAAGAGGGCAAGAAACTGGAATTTGAGTCAAGTGTTAAGGGGCGGGTGTAGTTCAGGAAGCTGTATCCAGTCATCCTGCAAACCATAGCAGAAACTAAAGGAGAAAAGATTGTTGGGAGGCCTGCTGTGTGAGTTCCAAGATTAGAAGGGCTATTAGGTGGGGAAAATTTGACTTGATCTGTGTAGATCTAGAGGGCAGAACTTGGGATGACTGGCTTAACTGCCTGTAAAGCTAATTGTATCTCTGTAGAATAAATGGGCAAAGTTGGCCAAAAATGAATTAGCAGCCTCATCAAGCAGGGAACTTCCTATCATGGGAAGTTTCAGGTAGAAATTCACCTGTTAGAAATGTTGGGAAAGGTATTCCTGTCTGAAACTGACCTGGAAATTGTTGCCCTTGGGTAAAGAATCCATCTTCAATGCAGGAGCCTCAGGAAACACAAGTTGGATCCCTGGGTCAGGAAGATCCCCTGGAAATGGAAATTAGCAACCCACTCCAGTATTCTCTCGCCTGGAAAATCCCATGGAGGGAGGAGTCTGGTAGGCTGCAGTCCACAGGGTCGCTAAGAGTCAGACATGACTGAGTGACTTCACTTTGACTTTTCACTTTCATGCATTGGAGAAGGAAATGGCAACCCACTCCAGTGTTCTTGCCTGGGGAATCCCAGGGACGGTGGAGCCTGGTGGGCTGCCGTCTGTGGGGTAACAGAGTTGGACACGACTGAAGTAACTTAGCAGCAGCAGCCAGTATTCTTGCCTAAAAAATTTCATGGACAAAGGACCCTGGTGGGCTACAGTCCATGGGTTTACAAAGAGTCAGACATGACTGAGCACAGTCCCTTTTTCTCATAAGCTGCCTTTAATATTTTGGAGCTAACAGAAACCACTATTTTAGAGAAGAATCTGCATTGCCCTACAAATTTTTGCAGCTGGAAGAAGACACTAGGCAATGCCCTAATATTTTAGGACATTATTTTAGAACAATATTTCGTTCATCCTAAATTTCTACTCTGTTAGAGAGGGGAGAGGGAAGGAGTGAAGAAGAAAAAGAAAGGAAAAAGCAGAAGGTAATTACCATGGGACAAAAGCACATTCAAAATTTAAAAAGAGAAATTCAAAAGTCCAAAGAAATAGATCACTTCTTGTTTCACCTCAAACCAAATCCTAAAATGTTCAATAAAACCTAAAATTGCCTTATTAGAATGTGTTGCTGGCTGCATGCAAAATCCCAATAGAAGACAAAAAGTCAAAGGACTTAGGCCACATGCTTACACAGGCAGAGTCTGTTAGTTGCCAACTTCCCTCCCTAGCTCTTTGAACGTTTTTCTGTGCTGTTTTTAGTAGTAGAAAATGAAACGAGAAATTATTCTGCTATATACTATTTGAGAACTGATACTACCTCGAATGACTGTGTTCTTCCTTTCCCTCATTAGTTGTTGGCGTTTAAGTTCATTCTCATGTGTGAATCCAAGGAGGGTAAAATTTCAAGGGCAACATCATTTAGTTTGCCTTCAGAAGTGCATCTACAGCAAATGTTCATGTTCAAGTCTAAAAGAGTCGTTACCGGGCAATCGCTAACATGTAATAAATTAAACTCTACATGCTCATATTTGGAAAGTACACGTAGTTTTGTTTTGTTTTTTTTTTTTAATTTAATGTTTAACTGGCGTATAACTACTTTACAATGTGTTAATTTCTACTGTACAACAATGTGAGCCAGCTGTAGGTTTACATGTATCCCTTCCCTCTTGAGCCTCCCTGCCAGCCTCCACCCATGCTGTGGAAAGTACACGTAGTTTTAAGTCTTTCCCCTCAAATTCAAAAACGTGTAAATCTACATAATAACCAAACAGATCAGGCCTCTTTCATTGTTAAATTAAATTCAGTGCAGCATAGATACCTAGATAGGAGAAGCTTATCGTAAATATTCCAAGGAATTAATTGATCTCATTTAATTGAATTTGAGACCAATAAACTGTAATCCCTTCTGCTGTCCTAATTGTATGTGATATTGTGAGCAGTCAACTCCGTGTGATGGATGTGTCTAGGCTGAGATGTGTCTATTTGTCTTGCATTTTTATGATCCCTAAATTCACTTAAACTTTAAAATGCAATTAAAACCCAGCATAATCAAGATTGAGAAAAACATAAGCTTTCAGAAATCTGCACAGCTCTGGGTTCTGAGAAGATTTAGTTATTCTGATTTTGCCAGCCATATATTTTTCAGAAAGCCTTTCCAGAGCTTGCCACAGAATTATTAACAAAATTCAGAGGCCCTGGAGCTTCCTAAATGCTTATGAATGATTTGGCTTAAAGGTTTTTGCAGTCCTCATTTGCATTGTAAAACAGACTTCAGCTCGGAAGTTTAAGAAGTTTTAGAAGCTTTGACAAGGCAAGATGCCATGAGAATATTTTCCCTATGGGGAAACGAAACTCAAATGTGCTAATTAAGGGTGCTTAATATGCCTCAAAATTAATTCTTTGTTACCTGCAGTGGTTTAATTATTCCCTTATGGAAAACGCAGAAACGCCCTGCATCTCTAAGTAGCAGTGGCCTGCATGATTCTGAGTCAACATCCACTTCGAAGGTATTTCTTCTACTCATTGGCTGTAGCAGGTGCCAAAGAGAAGAATATTTTTCCATATCCCAAGAAAACAGTGAGACAAACCATCATTGGTGTTTTGTAAAATCAGCTTCATTGATATCAATCACATCATCCCTCACGTTAGAACAATCCAGAAAAAAAAGTTCATAGCGATAAAGATGTAAAGAGGGCAAGAGCTATATTTAATATTAGGCAATTCTAAGCCCTGACCACCAGAAGCTGTCAGCTGACTCTTCCCCCACTAGCAGCCTGCCCTTTCCAGAAAAGCAAAAATCAGATGTGCTTAAAAGATCTTGATTGCACTGAGAGAGAACTAACCATATGCAAGGCTGTTTATCTTAAGATAAACTTGAGTGTGATCTAGACAATCGTTGTTTTTCCTGGAATTTTTCTTGAATCAGTTAACTGTCCACTCAGAGGAGTTTGACCAGAATCAGACCATCAGTTGATCACTTGGCAGGACTTGCAGGGTTACTCATTTTCTTGGGCTGGACTGTTGTCAGCTCAGCCCTCATCCGTCTCCTCCCCCGGAGCTGTCAGAGTGTGTGTGTGTGTGTGTGTGTGTGTTAGTCATTGTTAGTTGTGTCCAACTATTTGCAATCCCATGGACTGTAGCCCACCAGGCTCCTCTGTCCATGGAATTCTCTAGGCGAGAATACTGCAGTGGGTTTCCATTCCCTTCTCCAGGGAATCTTCCTAACCTAAGGATTGAACCTGGATCTCCTGCATTGCAGGCAGATTCTTCACTATCTGAGCCACCAGGGAAGCCCTGGAGCTATCAGTGAATCTCTGAAACTCTTGGTCTAACCCCATTTGACCTACATTTGTTAAGGTCAAGTGTGAGCCACCTTCTAAACTTAGGAAGCCTAGGCCAAATGTCCTGAACAGGCCCTGGGCCCACCTGTGTCCTCCTGTACTTCTGCTATGGGACACAATAAAAGTCTCTAAATGGAGGTACATGTCTTGAGTTCAAATGTCACTTCCTCTGGTAGCCAACTCTGACCTCCCCCAATCTAAAGCTGCTGCACCATCACTCTGTCATATGCCCCCACTTAAGGTCTTCCCATCACTCATGGCCATAGAGATCTTCTTGTGGGTTCATTTATCTCTGTTATTGTCATCTGCCTTGAACTTATGCATTCTGGAAGAGCAGGGCCCTGACCATTCTCATCACCACTCTACCCCAAGCTCTAAGCGGCCCTTGGCACATAATGGCTGTTTAGTAAATCATCATTGGAAAAGGGAAGTGTAGATTGCTTTGCTTTTAATTTCAAACAAACTTCTCTAACAATTAAAAAAAAAAAAAGGATTTATTGTGGAGCCTGAGCTAAGAAAAGAGCAGGATATCCTATGGCAGCAACCGGGAATCCATGAGTTTAAACAGGATAATTGTAAGAGGACCCACAGTCTCCCACACACATCCAGACTTTTGCACCAAAGCCATCCCTTCAGGCGAGTTTGACCAGAATCAGACCATCAGTTGATCACTTGGCAGGACTTGCAGGGTTACTCATTTTCTTGGGCTGGACTGTTGTCAGCTCAGCCCTTGTCCATCTCCTCCCCCTGGGGCTGTCAGTGAATCTCTGCATCTGTCCATCCAACCCCACTTTGACCTCCATTGATAAGGTCAAGTGTGAGGCACCTCCTAAACTTAGGAAGCCTAGGCCAAGTGCCCTGAACCGGCCCTGGGCCCATGGGTCCTGATACACCCCAGTACTTCTGCTACTTCTCCTCTCTTCTTGATTTTGTTTGGGTGACAGAACTAAGGAGCTCATCCCACTGGACGGGTAAACAGTTTACAGATGAGTGCATGTATATCTCCTCAATTAATCTTCACTTACCCAAATGTATTGATATGGTTTTCTATGCTTTCACTACCACCTGAATTTAGTGTTTAACCAATAACTCTTGATGGGTGGACTAACCTTCAAGCTGCAGGCCAGAGCTATTCAACAGCTAGGGGGAAAACCGAGTAGTTCATGTGGAGTTAGACTGTTTGTAAATCGTACTCAGTTTGAAAAAAGACGTTTTCATTGAGTCAAAAAACCTCTATCTCCTCACAATATTTGATTTCACCTGGTCTAACAGAGCAGGAGGCACAGATAGAGTCATTTGCTCCAGCCCCCTGAGGTTAGCCAAAGTAAAGAGACAATATGGTCAATGCAGACCAAACTCAGAAATACTAATTAACTCAACTCATCAGAGATCTCAGTGAAGAAGACCTGTTCTCCACAGTATCGAAAAGGAATCACAAATCATTTTGGAAAACCTCATGTCTTAAGCTTCAAAGAGTGGAAATTTGTTTCAATTCTTGCAGGCTAAAAATATGAACAAACACCATTGAAAAGGTCCAGGGAAAAGGCCCTGATGGTGAAGTAACCCTTCTTCCATCTTGCTCTCTCTTCCTCAGGTCACCTTCAGGTAAGGAGTACATTTCCTCTCCTTCCACATGCATTCCTCCTCCTTTCAAAACTCTGCCTTCTCTGGGAATGATGACCAATGGTCAACATTTGGCCTCTGCTTGAGAATTGAAGCCCAAATCTCAACCTGCCTTCTCCTACACCATTAGAAAATATCTAAGTAACACAAGAGCCATCCTAAAGACCCAAAGCCACAAAAATCCAACTCAAAGAAACAAACAAAGCCTGAAGATGGAAGGCAGGGTGTCCATGGATTCCTGCCCAATGCATCTGACCTTCCCTTTGGGCTCCCCCAATCACCTGGGCTTTAAAAGAGGTGAATCCAGAAAACTCACCCATTAGAGGGAATACAGGACCTGCCAGGTCTCTGAAACGCCCGCAGGACTTGCCCTGCTCTGTGTGAAAGCCTCTGCGTGGCTCTCCTTGTCTACAGGACGCATCCAGATTCCTCCACAGGTAAACAAAGGCCATCATAGTTGACCTTCCATCTCTCTTTCCTAATCCATCTTTTGAGGTTCTCACCCTGACAACTCAAACTTACTCTGTCACATGTGTACTTTAACAAGCTTTTTTCCCCTTCTTCTTCTTCATGTTTCCTTCTGTTTGCAATGCCTTTCCCTTTCTTCTTTACTTATCAAAATTATATTTGGAAGCTAATTTCCATCTCAAAAACCACCTTCTGAAATTTTCTGTAGTCACACCAGAATTAGACCGAACGCCTTCCTACTTGGGGTTAGCATTGGGGCTGAGAATCCTTCCCATTAGGCATGTTGTCTTTTCTCTTGAACTACTGGCTCCTTTAGGACAGAGCTGGTTCTTACCTTTTCTCTATTGCCCCGGGGCCTAGTGGGGATTTTTACACATAGCAGATATTTTATAAAGTTTTGTCTAATTGGATTTCTTAAGAGAACAGCCACTAACAACTAACTTAGAGTGGGAGAGAGTTGATATAAATTGTTAAGAGTTCAGGAGTAAGAATGCATAGTTATAATTCTCTAAGCTCTATGGCCTTGGAACTAATTCAATCTTTAAGCCTGAGTTTCTTCATCTGAAGAAAATGGTATGTATTTACATCCATAATACATAACAGTATTTACCAAAATACATAACAGTATTTACCTCACCTAGCTATTGGAAGAACTAGATAAACACGTGTCACATGATGCCCAACACCTGGGAAGAATGCAATCCATGTTAGATTCCCCCTCCTGCTCCTCCTCCTCCTCCATCCTCCTCCTCTCGTCTTCATTATTCCCTCCTCCCCTGACCCACCACTGCTACTTTAACACCAGAAGCGGAAGGCCATAAACCTCCTGTTATCTCTCCCACAGCTGGGCTCCATCTCTAGGATATGTCTTAGGAAGAATTTTCCTTCTTGCAAAGAGTACTGCACCTGTGCCCAGAACAAGGCCTAGATATCTTGTTGGAGAGGAGAAAAGCCTGGGAAAACTTTTTTTCACAGCTTTAAGCAGAAAACTTGTCTTTGGATTAACCCTCTTTTGTTTGGGAAAACCATCTCACTAGGTCTTTGAGACATACAAATGAGAAGTGAATGTCTACCCATTGTCTGGCCAGAAACTACAAGGTCACCAATAATTGGAAGACCCATGGTTAGCACTCAAAGTTAGAGCTGATGTTTGGTTTGTAAGTTCTCATATTATTGAATTGAGCTGCTTCCTGTAGAGTCTGTTGAAATTTTTTTTGTTTGGAAAGGAAACAAATACATATTTTTAACCCTTGCAGGAGTGAGTTTGGAGATCCAGGCTGAATTGTTTGTTTGATCCGTGTCAGTAGCAGGAAAATGAGAATGATGTGGGGGTGAAGTTGAAGGGCGAGCCTCCTTACGACCCTATTGCTCTCTAGGAAAGGCAGTGCTGCTCCTCTGCCCAGGTGACGAGAGAGAGTGAGTGTGCCCCAGAGTTGGGACAGAGTCACTGTTCCCACCACTTTGTAAGACCAGTTCCCCTCTGGCTTCCCCAGAAGCTACTGGAGCAAGAAGACCCGGCTCCATTGTCACTGATGTTCTCAGAAGCCCAATCATTGGCAGAGGAAACAAAGAATGCAGTAGTGGTTACGTAGTGGCCTAGAGGGCCAATGAGTTGACTGGTATCTTTAGGGACTATAGAAATAGTGGGGGGAAAAGGAAACTTCTGAGAAGTGTGAGGTCAAGGACGTGAGTTATTGAGCTCTTGTAACTTAGATGTTGAAATTATTGTGACCCCACATGACCATCCCCAGCTCCAGGTTTATGAAATCTGTGACACACTATTGGGGTAAATAAATATTCGGTTTTAAAATGAATTATTTTTAATTTATCATTATTTTCAAAATTGAAAGCTGGGATGGAAGATAGCATGGAATAGTGATTTTTTAGGAGAGTGAATTCTGGAAATCAGCAGATTTCTATCTTGGCTTTTGTTTTTACTAGCTGTGTAATCACAAGCAATTTATCCACCCTCTTTAAGCCTCTGTCTTTTAATCTGTAAAATATAGATGCAAGGAAGATTGTATTTTCCAAATACAGCTGCGCCAGTATACATTTCATTTCACATGCTGTTCTCATGAGGTGACGATGATATCCTTTCATCAGGAGCTGGGGTCCCTTTCCTGGAATCTGGGCTGAATTTTCAAACTGCTTCAACCAAAAGAAATATGGCAGAAGTGATGTGGCTTCCAGCTAAGTCATAACAGGCAGCAGGTTTCCACACCTGGCTCTCTCTCAGCCTTTGGAAGCCCAGGCCACACGGAGAGGTCACGTGTGGGTGTCCCTACCGACATCCCCACCAGACCCTCCGCTGACAGCCAGCATTAATGGCTCAACATGGGAGTGATCGATCCTTCAGATGACTCCAGGACCCAGTTTTTAAGCCTCACAGCTGAGACCCCAGACTTCATAGAACAGAGGTAAACCAAACTCATCATGTTCTGTATGAATTCTTGACCCATAGAAACCATAAGATATCAAAAATGAGTATTGCTGTTGTAAGTCCCTAAATTTTGTGGTGCTTTGTTATGCAACAATAGATAACTAAAATAACAGGTGATGATACATAATCCATGGTGGTGTTATGAGGATTAAAAGAAATAGTACAATGCTTAGCACAGCAGTGACTCAATAATGTTAGATGCTTTATTATAACAAAAAAGGCAGTTACTAACCAAAATTTAAGGTAAATGAGGGCTTTCAGTAGACACCCTTTTCTGGATGCCTTAACAGATGACCAGGGGTAAGAAAAGTTGAAATTGATGAGGAACCCATGTTAGAAGCAGAAGTCTGTGAAGTTTGTGCTTTAATGAAATCTTATGAAAATTTGGTTTTCCCTCTCTGGAAGTCTTCTTAGAACTCCTGGAGCCAGAACCTTGGGGTGGGAGAGAGAATATACGTTTTGAGGCCACTGTTGTATCTGGGCCCTCACAGTGGTTGGCCCAACATCCTGTGGTGAGCATCTGTCTTGAAGAGAAGCTAGCTTCAATATATATTTACAGTGACCTCTGCAGTTAGTTTGGAGAAGGCAGTGGCACCCCACTCCAGTACTCTTGCCTGGAAAATCCCATGGACGGAGGAGCCTGGTAGGCTGCAGTCCGTGAGGTTGCTAAGTCGGACAAGACTGAGCGACTTCACTTTCACTTTTCACTTTCATACATTGGAGAAGGAAATGGCAACCCACTCCAGTGTTCTTGCCTGGAGAATCCTGGGGACGGTGGAGCCTGGTGGGCTGCCGTCTATGGGGTCGCACAGAGTCGGACACGACTGAAGCGACTTAGCAGCAGCAGCAGCAGCTGTAGTCATTTCCTCTCCCAGTAACCTGTCATGTGTGGGTCTCATAGTTTCTTGGCATACTTCAGAAAGGTATCAGACTGTCATAAAGTCCTTATATAAGCACTGCTCCAGTGAGAACTTGGAGATATGCCAAGCTTGTCCTGCATCACTAACATAAGTACACCACCATCATCCTCAGAATTTGCACTACTTTCCAGAGACATCCATAGTTTTGACGAAGATAGATGCAGACCACAAAATATTCTCCTAGGGTTTCCAGTGGCCAAGTATATCAACAGGAAAAGGAACGACAATGGCCAGTTTATACTTCAACTCTTTCCCATCATCTGCAACTAAAAACGTCATAAAAGGTTATGATAAAGTCAGTACAGAATAAGGACAGTGAGATTTAACTGGAAAATGTATCTTTTTCCCCTCTCTGTTCCTGAAGATGTATTGTGTAAAACTTTGGAATATTTCAGATTATAACAATTATTTTATAAACAAGGACTTGAAAAGAGAGGCAAGACTTTAATGGTGGTATATTGGGCTGGATGAGGCATAAGCTATAATCAAGATTTCTAGGAGAAATATCAATAATCTCAGATATGCAGATGACACCACCCTTAAGACAGAAATCAAAGACAAACTAAAGAGCCTCTTGATGAAGCTGAAGGAGGAGAGTGAAAAAACTGGCTTAAAACTCAACATTCAAAAAACTAAGATCGTGGCATCCAGTCCCACCACTTCATGACAAATAGATGGGGTAACAATGGAAACAGTGACAGACTTTGTTTTCTTAGGCTCCAAAAGCACTGTGGATGATGACTGCAGTCATGAAATTTAAAAACGCTTGCTCCTTGAAGGAAGAGCTATAACAAACCTAGACAGCATATTAAAAAGCGGAGACATCACTTTGTGGACAAAGGACTATCTAGTCAAAGCTATGGTTTTTCCACTGGTCATGTATGGATGTGAGAGTTGGACCATAAAGAAGACTGAGTGTCAAAGAATTGATGCTTTTGAACTGTGGTGTTGGAGAAGACTCTTGAGAGCCCCTTGGACTGCAAGGGAGATCAAACCAGTCAATCATAATGGAAATAACCCTGAATGTTCATTGGAAGGACTGATGCTGAAGCTAAAGCTTCATAGTAGCTGAGGCAATGGCTTTCAGATTAAATGTCATTTTAACATTCTTTAAATCATCCTTTAACTCTCCTGATGTTCCCCCATACTTGTAAATTTTGATACCATCTACTGAGTGCTTTGTCTTGTTCTATGCACGAATTTCTTTGTGTGCGTTACCTCATGATAATCTTTATCACAATCAGTCTTATGAGATAGGCATCAGAAGCCCCAGTTTTTTCTTGTGGAAACTGAGAGTGATAGAAGTCAAATAGCTTCTACGAAGAGGAGCAGAGATGGGATCCAGAGACCGTGCCTTGTACATTACTACCTCTGGCTGAGGCCCCTTCTCCAGTCTGCATGTGCGAAGGCTACTTCAAGACTCAGCTCAAACGTCATCCCCTCTTGCGCAGTTTTGGTTCACCATCTCCCACCTCTGTCAACCCCCCACCACACACACACATACTCACACACACACCTAGGACATACTCTCCCATTCCTCTCTGAATTTCTATAACATCACTGGCCAAATGAAATAATATGAGTTACATGTGTAATTTTATTTTTTAAAAAATGTTTGTTTATATTTATTTATTTGACTGTGCCAGATTTTAGTTTCTGCTCATGGGATCTTTAGTTAAGGCATGTGGGATCTAGCTCCCTGGCCAGGGATCAAACATGGGCTGCCTGCATTGGGAGAGTGGAGTCCTAGCCACTGGACCACCAGGGAAGTCCAGCATAAGTGTAATTTTATATAAGGGGACGACAGAGGGTAAGATGGTTGGATGGTATCACTGGCTCGATGGACGTGGATTTGGGTGGACTCCAGGAGTTGGTAAGGAACAGGGAGGCCTGGAGTGCTGAGGTTCATGGGGTCGCAAAGACACAACTGAGCGACTGAACTGAACTGAACTGATCCAAAACATTATCACATCACATGTAATCAATATAAATATTATTGATGAGTTGCTTTGCACTTTTTGCACCGAATCTTTGAAGTCCAGTATGTACTTTATATCTACTGTACATCTCAGTTTGAACTAGCCACATTTCAAATTCCAGTAATCAATAAGTAGTGGCTAGTCTGTTGGACTGAGGTTGTGTAACATTTAACTCATGTCATTTCCTTTTTATTCAGTGTAAAGTAAGTTTCTTGAGGTCAGGAAATGAGACAAGCTCATCTTTGTATTTCCCAGCATCTCCACATATCACACATAATAAATGCTTGAGTCAACATATGAGTCAAGAAAACAAATGCTGGCGTCTTACTGGATTCCTGGAAGGGAAGCGTGTGCACCACATCAAGGCAAGGCATGGTCGTTCTCACAAAGTGAAAGTCATCTTCCCGCCGCATCGGCTTAGCAGCTGCAAGCTGCTCAGAGAGCCACAAAACAGCCTTGAGGGTGAAGCGGTGAAGGAAGTTATGAGGGCAAAGTTGACAAGGAAGAAAAAGAGAGATTGTTGTGAGGGGCTCTGGAAAAAAAGACAGACGAAGCCTCAGTCTACTTTCTGGTGAGCATGCAAAAAAAGAAAACAAGATAAACAGACGATGCTGCTGCTGCTGCTGCTGTTAAGTCACTTCAGTCCTGTCCAACTCTGTGCGGACCATCAGGCTCCCCCGTCCTTGGGATTCTCCAGGCAAAAACACTGGAGTGGGTTGCCATTTCCTTCTCCAATGCATGAAAGTGAAAAGTGAACGTGAAGTCGCTCAGTCGTGTCCGACTCTATCAACCCCATGGACTGCAGCCCACCAGGCTCCTCCGTCCATGGGATTTTCCAGGCAAGAGTACTGGAGTTGGGTGCCATTGCCTTCTCCGAGACGAAGATGAGATGGTACCAAGTGACTCAACCGTGTCCGACTCTGTGCGACCCCATAGACGGCAGCCCACCAGGCTCCGCCGTCCCTGGGATCCTCCAGGCAAGAACACCGGAATGGGTTGCCCTTTCCTTCTCCAATGCATGAAGGTGAAAAGTGAAAGTGAAGTCGCTCAGTCGTGTCCGACTCTTTGCGACCCCATGGACTGCAGCCTACCAGGCTCCTCTGTCCATGGGATTTTCCAGGCAAGAGTACTGGAGTGGGGTGCCATTGCCTTCTCCGAATAGAGCCATAATGGCTACTTAATGTAAAAGGAGTCTGTAAAGCTCTCCAGAGTGACTTACACACTTAAAACACAGCTTGAGCAAACATTCCAGCATATAAAAGTGGCATATTTGCAAAAAATAATCTTGTCTTGGCCACTCAGGTTGTATCTGATTCACTCACAGAGAGGTAACATCCGTTAAAAAATCAGTTGTCAATTGCTGTGTCAAGTGCTGACCAGTTTTTTCTTTTTTCAGTGAATAACTGTTACACTATGGGAATATAGCTTCACAGTTTATTTACTATATTATTTCTGAATTTGTACTCAATTATTTCCTAGTTGGCTGTGACAGTGAGACATCCTTAAATACTTCTCATTTGTGTAGGATGTTACCATTCACTTTTGCATCTATTATCTTCTCATGATTAAACTCTCTGGGACATTTTGTGTCACTCCTCAGGAACGTTCTGTTGAGAATTTTTTCAATCATACAACCAAAGTCTCAGGATCAAAGTCTCAGGCTGTTGATTTTGGAAATTGTGTTAATTCATCGTTTCCAAGTGATTAAAAGGCAGTCTTCTTTAAAACCAGAGCTTTCCCTGTAAGTACATATGGGTTTTTCAGGGCATACAGGTGAATTCAATGCAGAAAATCCTCAGATGCTGCTTCTGCCTCTGAAGTGATAAGGTTTGGAAAAGACATTTTCCCATGTCCTCTGGTTTCCAGCAAAAACATGTAGGACTAAGACCATCACCAGCTGAGAGGCCGCTCATAAAATATGATGAGGCCCAGAAGTTCAGGAATTTTTAATGTCAGGAAACATTCTCCTTGGAGTATCAGCCTCACAGTTATGGTCGTTTTAAGAGGGGGCGTGAATCAGGTAAGGAAACCTTTGGACGTTGTTGGCTGGAGCAGGGCTTCGCCTGAAATCTTCTCTCAGAGCTGAGTGAGGACACCGTGTCCTGAATTGTCTCTCTCTGTGGCCGTACCATGAAGCGACTGCCGAGTAGCTCAGTCTGCTCAAATGGGTTTTGATGGTTGGTAACAGAAAAATAAGCTATGAAGCAACTTCTTTTTTTCTTTTTCAAATCTCATGCTGATTTATATTCAAATTCTTTTAAGCATTCAGGGTTGAAGAGAAGTTTGTTCTTTCATGGGGCGATTAAGAATGGGGTGTGGGTTGGGTTCCATATGCCCTTTACACCCTATTAAGTTTCTACAGAACTGAGCTCCCAGGAGCCTGCTAGTTTTAAAGCCTATTCCACCTCCTTTGGTCAGCATTTGAAATGGGCCATTAGACCTTCAGTCAGTATCAACCCAAGATGTTATGGTTTTAGTTTAGCCAGAATGGAGCCTGTTTCTAAAGGTGTGTCTAACACAAAAAAAAATACGTTATCTAAAAAAATTGAATAACATTCTAAATTCTATATCAAAGGATATTGCCTGTAGGGGGGAAGTGGAGAGTAGGCGAGAAGATTGTGGGAAAATAAGAGAGCCCTTGAGGGCCATGGTTTGCTACCCTTTTTGATCAAACATCTCATTTTTATAATAAGTAACTAAGACTGCCACCTTGGCTATCCTGAAATGAAATGAAAATCATCTTTTCTAAAAATCCAGTGTACTTCCATAACTGTAGTAAAAAGGAGAAATTAAAAGGAAACAACTTATGACATAAATAAAAATACATATTCAGGATGCAAACGTTTGGCTAAGAGGACACTAGAGAATCCATAGTGGAATCAGATGGCCACACTGATCCTAGGATCCAGCAACATAGTGGTGACAACTGCACTCTGAACCAATGTGTGTTGCTTTGAGCCATATTGCCATCCTGGTGCGATGTCCCAAAATAGTGAAAAACTCCAGGGGAAGTTCCAAACCAAATGCAATCGTCCCTCAGAAAGTCCCAAATAGGTTGTTTTTAATACATAACTCAGGGTCAGCTTCTAAGTTCAGATAACAGGATTTATTTTTTGCCTATATGATTGTCCAGGGGACCTTGGAAAGTGGCATGAGATTTCTCATTGTGTGAGACTGTCTGAGCACCTCTGCCACCCTCCCGAATGTCAACATTACCCCTCTAAACTTTGCAACATCCAAAAATGTTGCCACAAATCCCTCTGCAGGCAGAGACCTGAGGAGAAAGAAGGCCTGTGAACGTGGCCAAAGGGAAGAGTCTGAGGAGAAAGACAAGCAGTGAGCAATTCCCAGAGAGACCCTGCATTCCAGTTTAAGCTGTTTCCTGCTTTATACTATGCTGAAGTCTCCTATTCTTAGGCCCAGACTTATAGCAAAACTGGAGAATTGGGCTTGGAGAGGACCAGTCATGAACAGTGCCCCAAATCATGCCATGGAGCTAGTCTGGTGAAGACCCTGCCACTGCCACCATAGGGCACAGGGCAGTCAGTGTGGGCAGCTCTCACCACTGACCTGGGAAAGAGAACACAGGTGTCTCCCAGGTATCACTCTGCACTGCTTGAGGTCTGCATGGTAACTGCTTCTTCCTGGCACTGGCCTTCCCTTCCAAGTGTAGTGAGTGCACCTGATGGGTTCAGCCTCTGTCAAGTGTCCGTGTCTTAACTGAAAAGGAGATGGGGAAAGCATACAAACATCTTCAGCCTCTAGAGTGGGAGTTAGGCTCTACTTCCTCCAAAATAGGGAAAGGGTTCAAAAGCTGGGCACCTGTCAGAAAGACCCATGCCCAGTCTAGCTGGTCAAGTGAGTTCTGCAGAAGAGAAATACCATGGAGTTTTGGAGCAGAGAGTGGTCACTCTGAGAAGTGATGGACAAGGAAGGTTTTTATACTGGAAGTGAGATTTCATCAAAACTTGAAGGATAAGGAAATTGGTATGGCTGTGTGTAGGGATGGGAGGAGGAATTCTCTAGAGCAAGAATGCAGAGCTAGGAAAACAACGGCAGGCCGAGAGTCCAAGTTCCACTGGAGCTGAGTTGCATGGGGAGTCATAGTGAAAGACTGGAAGGGGCAGGAATGGCATGAAAGAGTTTGGAGTGTTTGTTTAGTGGTGTTTTGATGTCATCAAAGGGGTGTTTGATGAGAGTATTTGCGTATTGTTTTTGTATTGACTTTCGTTGATTTATCAAAAAATAATGGCCTTGGTAATTTGATCTCAGTCTTTAGGAGAACAGACTTGTTTTTATGAACTGCTAGGAGCTTGAAGGCTTTTTGTTTGTTTGCTGTTTGTTATTTTTGTCATTGTTGTTGCTGATTTTTTCTGATAAAAAGGATAACTCACTTATAATTTTAATTTGTATTGCATTGAATCCACAGCAGAATTTTTTTTTATTTTAATTTTATTTTATTTTTAAACTTTACATAATTGTATTAGTTTTGCCAAATATCAAAATGAATCTGCCACAGGTATACATGTGTTCCCCATCCTGAACCCTCCTCCCTCCTCCCTCCCCATACCATCCCTCTGGGTCGTCCCAGTGCTCTAGCCCCAAGCATCCAGTATCGTGCATCGAACCTGGACTGGCATCTCGTTTCATACATGATATTTTACATGTTTTTAGCTGATTCTAAGAGTGACCCCCACCTGCAATTTTTAATCAAGCTAAGTGTCACAATCCATTTTTTCCAACACTTAGTGCATACCTAATATATGCCAGGATCACTACTTAATGCTTGCATCTACACATTTAATATAATTTTCAAATTATCCTTTTTACTTATGAAGAGATAAGATCTGAGAGAATAAATGATTTGCCCAATGACACACAATTCATATGTAGTGGGATAGGAGTTACAACTCATGTCTGTCTAATCTAATTCCTACATGACCTAGTGGCTTCTGTCATCAGAATACAATCTGAAGTTATTGGCTGTGCTATCTAGATCTGTGATGTTTGGTTCTAGCCATTCTGAAATAAAGAACCTCTGAGACTCAGTTTTAAAGAATTCAAAGGAGGCAGAACTTTTATTATTATTTTTATTGAAGTATAGTTGATTTATAATATTGTATTATTTTCTGGTATACAGCAAAGTGATTCAGTTATATATGTATTCATATATGTATATAACTTTCTCCTATGCTGCGGCTGTTGCTGCTAAGTCGCTTCAGCTGTGTCCTTACCAAATATTGAGTGTAGGTCCCTGTGCTGTACAGGAGGTCCTTGTTTGTCTATTTTATATATAGTAGTATGTATGTGTTAATCCCAAGCTCAGTTTATCCTGCCCGCTTTCCCATTTGATGACCATAAGTTTGCTTTCTATGTCTGTGAGTCCGTTTCTGTTTTGTAAATAAGTTTTTATTACTTTTTTCTAGATTCCACATACAAGTGATATCATATGATATTTTATCTTTGACTTCACTTAGTATGATAATTTCTAGGTACATCCATGTTGCTTCAAATGGTAATATTTCATTCTTTCTTATGGTTGAATCATATTCCATTTATATATGTACTACTTCTTCTTTATCCATTCCTTTGTCAATGGACGCTTAGGTTGCTTCCATATCTTGGCCATTGTATAGTGCTGTAATGGACATTGGAGGCTTGTATCTTTTTGAATTAGAGCTTTCATCTTTCCTGGATATATGCCTAAGAGTAGGATTGCTGGATCACATTAGTAGCTCTATTTTTAGTTGTTTTTTTTTTTTTAAAGGAGACTCCATTCTGTTCTCCATAATGGCTGCACAAATTCACATTCTCAAAGGAGACAGATCTTATTGGACACCTCACTCCAGATTGGATCACCTGGCTTAAATCAGCAGATCCTTTGTCTTGCCAAGGATGCCCTTTGCAGAGTGGAAGTCATCTGTGCCACTGTAGTCTTTATAGTGTTTCTTTGGCTGTTGGACAACTCTGCCTTGAGGTGACATAAACTGCCTTCCTTGGTTTTCTTGGCAGTACATGGTACATCCTTGTGTACAGAGTTACCTGTTAGAGGATGTGCCACACTCTTGTCTCATCCTCTGAACCAGGGCATCTAAGTCCTAGAGAGGTAATTAAACCAACATCCATGTTCTAGAGATCACGATGGAGAAAAAGGGATGACAGAGCCCAATAATGAATGATGTAATACCCATTTTTTTTGTCCCCATCCCTTTCTCCAACTCCCCCCAAAGCTTAGCAGAAATTTTAAGGAATGGCCATTCAGTACTACCTGTAACATTTGGTTTCCAATTTCCATTTTCTTTCTTTGCTCACTTTGAAAGAGAGACCAATAAGCACTAAAATGTCAAAAAGAAAAAGCATACAATGGGAGGGAAATAGAAAAAAATAAGTAATCTGTGTCTTCAAGTTTGACTTCTTCCTGCTCTGCTCTCCTTAGAGAACGGACCCTGTAGCAGGTGTCAGAGGCATTCACCACCCACCTCCAGCCCTCACTCTCTAGATCCCTCAATCTGGAGGTCATTTTGTCTCATATTGCACTGAGTAGAGGCCATCAGTTTGAAAATATGTCCTTTCCCTCTCCCTGCAAAGTGTTAGTCAATCGGTTTTGTCTGACTCTTTGCAACCCGTGGACTGTAGCCCACCAGGCTCCTCTGTCTATGGAGTTCTCCAGGCAAGAATACTGGAGTGGGTTGCCATTCGCTTCTCCAGGGGATTTCCCAACCCTGAGATCCAACCCAGGCCTCCTGCATTGCAGGCAGATTCTTTACCTTCTAAGCCACCAGGGAAGGCTCTGCAAACCTCCCTCTATTTAGAAAAGTGTGCCTCCTACGCTTTACAAGTAAGGTCTCCTTGTGTGCTCTTAACACCAGTCCCACATACCTTCTTCTGTAACTTGCTCCATCAACTACCTCTATTTTTGTCTCCTATGTCTCTCAGCCTTCAAATATGTTCAAGGGAACCATATCTTAAAGAAAACCAACACATGCAAAGGCTTTTCTACCCCTAACTCTCATGCTACCACTTCAGTTCTTGTTCCCAGTCAATAGACTTGTTGAAAGGGTAAGGCTTCATGTACTGTGTGTACTATTCACCTCCCCAGAAACTGTTTCCCCCAGACCAAAGTGTTGGACATCTGAGGTTTTATTATTGTTGTTTGCTTGTTTGTTCTGACTATCATTCCTGACCAGAGTTCCTCTGGTGGTCACAGTTAGAGGGGCCATATACAGAAGTCGATCTAGATCTCTTGAGTTTCCTTCTTTGAAATTTGACACCGGAACAGAGACACACAGGGAAGATGTGAGTGCTGAGCATCAGTTGGCATCACAGTGAAGAAAAGTCCACTTGTTTTTCTGCTCAGCATCCTTTACTATCTAAAAGTTCATCCTGTTTTCCTGCCCTTCTTGAGACCTGGAAGTCCAGCTCTTCGTGAGACTCTGGCAGCTATGCTGTGTCCTGAAAGCTCCTCTTTTCTTTTTAAGTTAGTGAAGGGGAAATGGGGAGTGAAGACTAAGAAGCATAGTTTCTTTCAAGAGGTGTCTTTCTCACCCACATCCTAAGATTATGGGAATATAAGGATATAAATCCCTGACATCAAAACTCCCTACAAGCCCAATATAGAGCAAATTATTAGCATGAAGCCATCAGACCCCACATCCCTTGAGCTGTCTTGAACAGATTTCCTGTGACAAGGGGCGTTCAAGGGTAGAGTGGTGATAACTGAAAAAAACAAATGGAGCACAACAGGGGTGCTTATTAATTAGTTAGAAGAATAACGAATCAGGTTGGCTTGTCCTCAATCCTAGGAGGCCTAGAGATGAGCACACATAAAATCAAGTGGACCTAGATCCACGTTTTGGTGGATCCAGCTTTAAATCCAAGCTCCACTACTTACCCTTGTCTTAGACTCCTTAACTTCTCTGAGCCTGAGTTTCTATACCTGGTAAGTGCAGATAATAAAACTATCTACTGTGTAAAGTTTCTGTGAAGATGAAATGAGCTGTAAGAAATTTTAAATGATTAGCAGAGTGTCTGTTAACCAGTGAGTGATCAATAAACGTAACTTACTATGACTATGATTTTTTCTAAGTTCACATATAATCTCACTGGTTTGCCATGTGGCACCCAACTCCAGTACTCTTGCCTGGAAAATCCCATGGACGGAGGAGCCTGGTGGGCTGCGGTCCATGGGATCGCTAAAAGTCGGACATGACTTCACTTTCACTTTCACTTTTCACTGTCATGCATTGGAGAAGGAAATGGCAGCCCACTCCAGTGTTCTTGCCTGGAGAATCCCAGGGACGGGGGAGCCTGGTGGGCTGCCGTCTATGGGGTCGCACAGAGTCGGACACGACTGAAGCGACTTAGCAGCAGCAGCAGCAGGCTATGAATGGATGGTTATAAATAAATATATTTTAATCGCATTTTTAAATTATGTTAAAATCATCCTTAAGTTGCCCATAAGGAAAAAATATTGGTTTGGATCCTTCAAGAAGAAAAGATAGATTTGAGCATTCAGTGACAATAGTTGAGCTTCTTCGAACGGAGCAGCTTGGTTACTAGGGATTTTCTTTAACTGAGGAAGACACAATTATGTGTTAACATATTTTAGATGTGTATTATATTTAGGGATTCTTACTGTTCAAGGAAGTAAAGGAGGGAGGCAGTCTCTCACGGTACAAAATAAGGCAAAAAGAAAGTATAATGGACCCTTGAACAATGAGAGGGCTGGGCGTACCAATACTCCCGATAGTGGGAAATCCCTGGATAATTTATGGTCAGCCCTTCTTGTACGTGATTCCTCTGTATCTACAATCCCATATCCACAGATTTAACCAACCTGAGACTTTGTAGTACTCCAGTATTTACCGTTGGAAAAAACCTGAGGGTAGGTGGCCCCAAGCAGTTCAAATCTACGGTGTTCACTGCTCAACTGTACTGAACTGAGAGAGAAGCTGAAGGTTATGGTGGCAGTTGACACCTCGCCTAACACTGCAAAGCATACAGGTGATGCTACGTGATTCAGTGCTAAACGCAGAGCACAACTTCAGTAGTTTCCTGAAAGCAATAAGGAGCATGATAATTGAGTAAAGATTCATAATTCCAGGCTTTAGTTCCGCGATTTACAGGAACTGTACCTAAGGTTGTTCAGGCCCCTACAGCACAGCATTAAACAGGTTGCTTGGAAATTAAATCAGAGCACTGGGTCTTATACCCCTGTTCTACTACGTAGTACCTGTGTGACCTTAGTTATATAAAGCGTGGCCATCTGTAGAGTGCAGCAAATAAAAACCCCTGCCAAAGTGACTTCAAAGAACTATTGGAAACATCAAAAGAAAGAATGTGAACACACTTTGGAAATTTGAGGGCAGGATACAAATGTTCGTTGTGATTACGTAAAATCTAGTGGTTAGTAAATGATTAAACACTTTACATTTTATTTTAAAGGCACTTTTTTTTTTAGAAGAATATTTATTTATTTCACTGTACAGGGTCTTGGTTGTAGCATGTGGGATCTAAGTTCCCTGACCAGGGATCAAACCCAGGCCCCTTGCGTTGGGGGCATGGAGTCTTAACCAATGGACCACCAGAGACGTCCCTTAAAGGAACATGTTTTTTAAAAGATTTATTTATTATTTATTTGTGGCTGTGCTGGGTGTTCATTGCTGTGTGGCCTTTTTCTCTAATTGTGGCGCGTGAGGGCTACTCTTCGTTACAGTGCTCGGGCTTCTCTTTGCAGTGGTTTTGCTCGTTGTGGAGCACAGGCTCAGTGGGCATATGGGCCCTGTAGTTGTGACTCCGGGCTCAGTAGTTATGGCTCCAGGGCTCTAGAGCACAAGCTTTGTAATTGTGGCACATGGGCTTATTTGCTCCACAGCATGTGGGATCTTCCTGCATCAGGAATTGAACCCGTGTCCCTTGCATTGCAAGATGGATTCTTAACCACTGGACCACCAGGGAAGTCCTGAGGTACATTTTTATAATGGAAAAAAATTGACTTCGTCAAAAATTCTTTTAAAATACAATTTACAAAATTATTTTAAAATAAAAAGTTGAAAAATTCGTCTGTAGGCTCCGGCCTCAGACGCCACCTGGTGGCAGTTAAGAGTAATGCAAGTGCATTGCTGAGCTGCCGCGCGAATGTCACGGGAAAATGTTAGACCAAGAGGCTCAAGAAGGGCTTGGAGAAGGAAATGACACCCCTCTCCAGTGTTCTTGCCTGGAGAATCCCGGGGACAGAGGTACCTGGTGGGCTGCTGTCTATGTGGTCGCACAGGGTCGGACATGACTGAGGTGACTTAGCTGCAGCAGCAAGGAAGGGCTTAGACTGAAATGAGCTGAAATGAGACTTGGCATACTTGGGATTGGGGCTTCTGTGGTGGCTCAGATGGTAAAGAGTCTGCCTGCATTGAGGGAGACCTGGGCTCAATCCCTGGGTGGGGCAGATCCCCTGGAGAAGGAAATGGCAGCCCATTGCAGTATTCTTGCCTAGAGAATCCCATGGACAGGGGAGCCTGGCAGCCTGGGGTTGCAAAGAGTCAGACAGGACTGAGTGACTAACATTTCCATTTCCATACTTGGGATTGAAGCTAGAAAACTGCTCTAGGTTTTCATGTGCTATAAGTTGTAGCAGTCAAGCCACTGCTTGCCTCAACTGTAAGTAAATTAGGGGAAGAAAGTCAAGCCTTTTCTTCATTCTTGACTTCCCACTGACGAGCACAGTAGTGCTCAACACATTTATTGAATGAAAAACGAAGAATAAGAGAAGAGGAAATAGGGAGGGAAAATCTTAAACTCTGTAAACTAGCCCATTCTGTGTGTCTTTGTTAGCTTTTTTTTTTTTTTTCCCTTCTATAATAGTTGGTGGCTTCCCTGGTGACTCAGATGGTAAAAGAATCCACCTGCAATGCAGGAGACCTGGGTTCAATCCCTGGGTCAGAAAGATCCCCTGGAGAAGGCAATGGCTACCCACTCCAATATTCTTGCTTGGAGAATTCCATGGACAGAAGAACCTGGCAGGCTACAGTCCATGGGGTTGCAAAGAGTCGGACATGACTGAGCGACTAAGCACATTAGCACACTATAATAGTTGCCATCTAATTTCTTTTGAAAAATTCTAAATGAACTAAGTTAAATGGTACTGACTTGGGATGAATGAAAAGAAACAGTGAACCTTTTTTTCAAAATGTGTTTATTTGAAGTATAGTTGATTCACACTGTTGTGTTAATTTCTACTGTACAGCAAAGTGATTCACATACACAAATGTGTATATATATATATATTTTTTTCATATTCTTTTCCATTATGGCTTATCACAGGGTATTGAATATAGTTCCCTGTGCTATATAAATAGGACCTTGTTGTTTATCCATTCTCTGTATAATAGTTTGCATCTGCTAATACCAAACTCCCACTCCACCCCTCCCCCACACCCCTCCCTCCTTGTCAACCACAAGTCTAGGAACAGTATATCTTTAAGACAGGACGAATCCCTTTGGGATAGGACAAATCTGCCCTGAACTGGAATGCTAGGAATAGTCCATGAATCAGGGCAAATAAGGCTGAAAATTTGAAACCATTTGTGGAAATCAGCTAACGTCACAAATAAGCAATTCCTTCTTGCTTAATCTTCATAACACCAGCCCCCAAATGCTACCTGGATTTGGGGGGTTGGTTGCTACCTGCCTTTTGGTGCTGGCGTTCCCTAGCAAAAACAGGGGAATGTCTCCACTTAAAAACCATAGTCTTTATGCCTTGGTCTTCCTCCGTGTTCTCTTCTCTAGAAGGTCTCCACTATGCTCTCAGCAACAGAGCATGCTCAGAACATGACTTGTCCATGACTACTTTCCCTGCAGTGTGAGAAAGTTTACAAACAGATTATGGCTACTTCATACCAGCTTCAGAGACGATCAAGAACTCAGGCTTCAATTACAGATCGAAATGATAGAAATCTTCCAACAAGCTAGATAATTCCAATTTTTCTACATAAAAATCCATTTAGTTTACCTAATACTGTGAAGTACAGAGTATTATGACCCTCGCTTTGTAGCCCATGAAAATACAGGACTCTTCCTTGAGGAAGATGCAGAAGATATGCCCTCCTCCAAAGGTGATGTAATATAGAAACTTGGGAAAAATCATAAAACGTTTGTTAAAGTCCTAATAGGATGCCCAGAGTCATGCCTATTATAACAAGGGAGTGGGAGTTCATAAAGGAAAGTCAAAGATACAAATTGAGATGGCTGACCTTTTTTTATAATGAAAGCTAGGTTTTGAAAAGAAGGGTATTTAAAGCTTCTGATATATATATTGTCAAATTTTATGTCAAAGCAGAGTAATAATATATAATTGTACATAAAAAAAAATCCTGGGGATGTTTATTTTATTTTATTAGGCATTGTACATTTAAGAGGCTTTACTACTTTCATTCACAAGAAAATAATATTTAAGTAATTTTATATGTCTGAACATTTTCTTTTTAAATTTCTATTGGTGTGTAGTTGATTTACAATGTTGTGTTAGTTTCAGGTACACAGCAAAGTGAGTCAGTTGAGTGTGTGTGTGTTTGTGTATGGGACTTCCCAGCTGGCAAAGAATCCAGTGGTAAAGAATCCATCTGCTGATGCGGGAGACACAAGAGATGCAGGTTCAATCCCTGCATCAGGAAGATCCCCTGGAGGAAGAAATGGTAACCTGCTCCAGTATTTTTGCCTGGAAAATTCCATAGACAGAGGCGCCTGGCAGGCTACAGTCCATGGAGATGCAAAGAGTCAGACATGACTGAGCGACTGAGCACACACACACACATGCACACACACACACCCACCTACCCCCCTCATATATATACATACATATTTTTTCAGATTCTTTTCCCACATTGTTACAGAATACTGAGTAACTACTGTATGACAGGTCCTTTTAATTATCTAATAAGATCTCTTTACTATACAGTAGGTCCTTATTAGTTATCTATTATTCTTTCTGGCCATGCCACATGGCTTTGGGGATCTTAGTTCCTGGACTAGGGATTTAACCTGCGTCCCCTGCAGTGAAAGCGTGGAGACCTGAAAGGGTTAACAGCCTCGTTAGGGAGGCCAGAGGTCCCCAAGCAGCAGAAGAAAATAAACTGGAAGTGGCAGAAGATTTTTTCTTTCTTTTCTCTTCGAATCCTGTGCTGTCATGACAACACCTGGTTCCACCTGGTCCCACACTTCCTTATGGAAATATTTTTCTTAAGCTATATTAATGAAACTATATATTTGCTTGGAAATCTATTTTTCTTCAAGATGCACATCGTTTTATGGCAAGAGATGACACCCCTTGTGCCAATGCTATCTCAAAATGCATGAGGTGGGAGAGGGCCCTGGTGCAACTCTTTCAATCTTGAGGTGTTTCTTTTATGATTAGCAGCTTGCTAACAGTAAAATGCCTTGTTAAAAACTAGCAAGGGAGCACTCTTTCTGTCTCCTTCTGATGTCTATGTCAGAAGCTTTTCTATCTCTTTTTATACTTTAATAAAACTTTGCTACACAAAAAGCTCTGAGTGATCAAGCCTAGTCTCTGGCCCCGGATCAAATTCCTCTCCTCCAAAGGCCATGAGTCCCCGCATCATTCACAGCTCACAGACACAGCCTTTCAGTCCTAACCGCTGACTACCAGGAAATTCCCAAGTTATCTGATAGTGTGTATATGTTAATTCCAATCTCCTAATTTATCACCTCCCACTACATTTTCCCTTTGATAACCATAAATTTGATTTGGAGATCTGTGAGTCTGGTTATGTTGTATAATTAGTTCACTTGTATCATTTTTAATAGATTTCACATATAAGTGATATCATATGATATTTGCCTTTCTCTGACTTACTTTGCTTAGTATGAAAACCTCTAGGTCCATCCACGATGCTGCAGATGGCATCGTTTCATTCTTTTTTATGGCTGAGTCATATTCCACTGTATCACCACATCTTTATCCATTCCTCTGTTGATGGCCGCTTAGGTTGCTTCCGTGTCTTGGCTATTGTAAAGAGTGCTGTATCTGTGTGTCTTCTTTGGAGAAATGTCTATTTAGATCTTCTCTTCTGGAGAAATGTCTATTTTTTTAATTGAGTTGTTCTTTTTTTTTTTTTTATAATGAGCTGCATGAGTTGTTTGTATATTTTGGAGATTAATCCCTTATTGGCCATTTTATTTGCAAATATTTTCTCCCATCTGTGGGTTGTCTTTTTGTTTTGTTTAAGGCTTCCTTTGCTGTGCAAAAGCTTTTAAGTTTAACTAGGTTCAATTTGTTCATTTTTGTTTTTATTTTCATTATTCTAGGAGGTGGATCCAAAAAGACCTTTCTGTGATTTATGTCACAGTATGTTCTGCCTATGTTTTCCTCCAAGAGTTTTATAGTATCTGGTCTTATGAACACTTTCTTACATGTGGCTTCTTCTGTATAGTATCTGTTGTGTCTTTTTATATTTATTAAGTTTTAATGTTTTAAACTATTTTATAATAAACATTAACTTTTAAAAAGAAAATGAATGATAAATGCAGCTTGTTATCAATTATATTGTGCATTAGAAGCAATAAGTGTTACAGCACTTGAATCCATGAAGTGGAATAAAGTGTTGAAAACTCTGTAGGATTTCATATAAAAAAGATAAAGAGATGAGAGATGTTGATCCCAAACAGGATAGAGAATGAAAATCAATCCTAAGAAGTAGCGATACATGTATGGCTGGATTTAACAGTTGTGGTAGGATGGGAGGGGTAGATGCGAAGACTTCATATAAAAGAAATAAACAAAGATATATTTTAAGAAATATGAGTTGAAATAAAAGCTGGAATAATATTAACCAGGTGATTCTATTGTGCAACCAGGTTTGAAAACCACTGATCTAATTCATTTGTGCAGTTTCTTCCGACTAGAACCCTCTTTGAATTTAAATCCCAGCAATGCATTTATTGTATCACATCCACTTCCTTTCTGTCCACACTCACTTTGGAGGGAGAGTGGAGGAAAAGAGTTTCATCAGAATTTTTGGAATTTAGTGATTTCAAAACAACATTTGATCTCAATGGCTTCAAAGAAAAATGTTTGACTTGATAAAAGATCAGGTGAATTTATGAATATTTTTTAAACAAAGCTCTTTGAGGAATTTTTACTGTCGACAGAAAACATTATCTTGGACAAAATTTCTTAAACTTTTACTATACTTGGACTTTACTTGCCTTAATTTTTTGTGTATGAGGGTTTTTTGAAAATTAGAAATGAATAAGTTAATGGACAGAAATAGCCCCAAATTCTCTCACACGGATTAATCTGGATAGGCTTGGGGGCAAATGAAAGCAACTTAAAATGACACAGAGAGAGAAATTTCAGACATTCAGGGGATTTTTCTGTGAAACTCTGACTAGGAACTAACTCTTCAAGAGCTGTACAACAACTTTCCCTGCAAAAATAACCTTCTTTTTGGGGTTGCCTATTTTATTTTTAGAGGGCTTTTTGGTAAAGGTCAAAGGAGAATTTCCCAGTGAAGGTCCAAATGAATTGTAATAGTTTGCTTTATGTTCTGTTTTGATTAAAGTTGTTTTGCTCTCTTTTAAAGACCATATTAAATTATAATCATATATAATTCACAAGGTTTCCCCTTTTACAGGTGAATTTTCTCTCTCCTGGATCCCTAGAAGGTCTTCTTCCCTAGTCCAACTTTTCCTCTTCTCCTACCTCCCCAAGTTTGGAGAGATTGACAAAAAAAAAGAAAAGGTTCACCATTCATGGTGATGTATGGCAGAAATCAAACCAATATTGTAAAGCATTTATCCTTCAATTAAAAATAAATAAATTAAAAAAAAAAAGGTTCACCAGATTGAAATGTTGGTGATATGACTTTGTCCCTCCCAACACACTGATGGCGTCCAGTCCCAATTTTCCTTTCTCATTTGGGGGGCACTGGAAGCAGAATGTTCTCTATTTCCTAATAATAAAGCAGGAAGCTTGTAACAATCCTCTTGACCTTGCAAAAGGCCAAGACTGAAGAATGTTGTTATGCTTTCATTCTCTCTCTATTATTACTTATGTAAATGATCTCTTGGGAATAGAATGCCTTAGGCCTTCTCTTCCATTCTTTCTTAATAATAGTGTACCATTCTGGGTTTCCAGATGAAGAAAATATTATCAAATGACAAATGGTTGTGAAGGCCCTTTGGCCAGATTATCGAATAGTCCAGTCATACGCAGTCCTTGTGGGCTCTGACATTTTAGAGTTTGCATTATACCTTTAACAACACTTAAAAATACCTTTTAAAAATTCTACCTGAGCACTTTAGAATAGGCCTACTGTTGCATTTGCTCCTTGGATGAGCTCCTAAGAGGTATGTGCATTATGGGAATTTCATGGTTCCTCCACATGCACTTGAGGCCCATCACATTCAGAACCATCTCTAATAAGTTGGAGGGATACAGAGTGACCTTGCTTAGTGTAAGACTCCACCCTCAGCTGCTGGTGCCCTCTGTCTAGATCTTCAATGCATAGTTCACAGACTTGCACTCGCGATTTTATTTCTGTTTGTCCAGAACTCCCAACTCCTTCACTTGTCCTCTTGCTAGGCCCTCCTCTGTTAATCTAAGCACCCCATCCTCGCTGCTGCCTTCCCCAGACTTAAGTAAAAAACTTAGTTGGATGGCAATGTGCATTTTCAGGGGTGGAAGAGTTGGAGGAAAAGCTACTACTGCCTTTGATCACATTCCCCCAAAGTGGCACATCTTCAACAATTTCTCAAATTAAATATGAGCATGACCATTTTTAATACTGAGAAGTAAAACCCCGGTGGCTCAGAACAGTAAAGAATCAGCCTTCAAAGAAGACAACACAGGTTCGATCCCTGGGTCAGGAAGACCCCCTGGAGAAGGAAATGGCAAAATATTCCAGTGTAAGAGCCTGGAAAATTCCATGGACAGAGGAACCTGGCGGGCTACAGTCCAAGGGGTCACAAAGAGTTGGACACACCTGAGCAGCTAATACTTTCACAAAGCCTTTTGAGAAGTGAATATGAGAATAAAACATGATGATCAGACCATGAGTTGCATAGAGAAGGTGGTTTAAAGTTGAGCCCACTCATCCATCATTCCACAAACCACCAGGCCCTATGCTGTGGCAATTAGACCAGACACAGTGCCCGCTCTAAGCCTTTTCCCTGCTAGACTTATGGCAACTTTTCTGCCTCTCCCTAACTTATGTCATCTTTCCTGAACTCAGATTTTCCATCCAGTTGACTTGCAGTGTGTGCCAATTCTCCACTGGTATCACCAGATTCCTACTGTTGTTCCCCTCATCCTCCTGATTTGGACAAACAGTCATTCTGGAATCTCACGTAGTCCTCCAAGATCAGAACTTAAAAGAATGGGCAAAGGGAGGGCAGCCAAAACAAGTCCACTTGGGCCTGATTCCTTATTCACAAAGGGGCTCAACTATATATTTTTAGCCTGTCTTCTATTGAGATGTTTCATACAGGGATACTAATAGGATTAAGAGACAAAAACATTTGTTATAGAACTTTATGTTTTTGTTCCTTCATTGGAACAGATTTCCATAATGCAATATGAATTGATTTTTTTCCATGATTTTTAGTTGTGATGACTAGCATACTTACATTTATGATAATCTGTGTTAAAAGCACTATTATTATCAACTTACGTGTTTCTTGCATTTCATCATATTTTTTAAAATGTGCTGGAGTCTCAGAAAAATAGAAGTGGCCCATAACTCTGTTGGCCTCTGAGAGGCTCTAAAATCTTATAATGACACATGATGGATGCTTGGTTTAATAGTCTACTGTTGTTGCTCAGAGTTTTGAAGTTATCATGAACTGGTGTAGCTCAAGAAGACTTTCTGGGGTGATGGACTTCATTCTTTCCTTCTTCCACCATTATTATGCATTATCAGAGCTTTTCACCTTTTTGGCATCTCACCCAGAAAGAAGGTAAATATTCCATAACAATGACGTCTTACCTAAGCCTCAAGGGACTGACAAGTCCTGCTTCATTTGTTGTTACGTCTATGCTCTGCCAGATGGACTTGTCTGCAGGGGTGTAGGGAGAAGTCTCCGAGGATAACCTTTCTCGCACCTCTCTCTTTCCCTTCTCCTGCCCCCTCCCACCCCCACCGTGGGAATCAGGTCCTTCTAAAGAATTCAGGGAATTCCCACAGTGAACTTGGCTTTTGGACCTTCTCTTCTATTTTACTTCTCTTACTTAACCAGAAAGATTGCCTAATTCATTTCAACAGACACTTTTAGAAAAGAAAATGTCAAAGACATTTGATCTGCATGTTTGCATTGTATGAGAAGGAACTAAGAAATACATTTTTAATAGTGTGCTTAATTTTAAGAGAGTCAAAGGAGAAAACATTACCAAAAGTAATATAGCAAATATCTCTTTCAGTCATTCTGAATTAAACATTGTCAATATTTTGTCTTGACACTCAGTTTTTTGTTTATTGGTTAGCTGAGAAATGATACACCATAAATGTAGGTCAGTCTCCCTTAAACTATACCCCCACGATTGTTCCCTGCCACTCCCCGTACCTCTGTCTTCTGGTGCGCTTGAAGTGCTGGCTACTGTCTTTCAGTGTGTTCTCAAATAGTTTGACATATCTCCACAGGTAGAAGTGGGCTTTCCTGGTGGCTCAGATGGTAAAGACTTTGCCTGCAATGTGGGAGACCCAGGTTTGATCCCTGGGTCAGGAAGATCCCCTGGAGAAGGGAATGGCTACACCCTCTAGTATTCTTGCTTGGAAATTTCCATGGAAGACGAGCCTGGTAGGCTGCAGTCCACGGTGTCACCAAGAGTCATACATGACTGAGTGACTAACACTTTGCATATAGAAGTATATACATATGTCTATGCTTTTAAATGCTATGTGTATGTAAAAGATAAGTATAAAAATACATGTAAGGTTATTTTCTCTGTGTGTGTATATTTTATATATATATCTCAATATCAGTCAAGTTCAGTCGCTCAGTCGTGTCCGACTCTTTGCGACCCCATGAATCACAGCACGCCAGGCATCCCTGTCCATCACCAACTCCCAGAGTTCACTCAAACTCACATCCATTGAGTCAGCGATGCCATCCAGCCATCTCATCCTCTGTGGTCCCCTTCTCCTCCTGCCCCCAATCCCTCCCAGCATCAGAGTCTTTTCCAATGAGTCAACTCTTCGCATGAGGTGGCCAAAGTACTGGAGTTTCAGCTTTAGCATCATTCCTTCCAAAGAAATCCCAGGGCTGATCTCCTTCAGAATGGACTGGGTGGATCTCCTTGCAGTCCAAGGGACTCTCAAGAGTCTTCTCCAACACCACAGTTCAAAAGCATCAATTCTTCAGCGCTCAGGCTTCTTCACAGTCCAACTCTCACATCCATACATGACCACTGGAAAAACCATAGCCTTGACTAGATGGACCTTTGTTGGCAAAGTAATGTATCTGCTTTTGAATATGCTATCTAGGTTGGTCATAACTTTCCTTCCAAGGAGTAAGCGTCTTTTAATTTCATGGCTGCAGTCACCATCTGCAGTGATTTTGGAGCCCACAAAAATAAAGTCTGACACTGTTTCCCCATCTATTTCCCATGAAGTGATGGGACCAGATGCCATGATCTTCGTTTTCTGAATGTTGAGCTTTAAGCCAACTTTTTCACTCTCCTCTTTCACTTTCGTCAAGAGGCTTTTTAGTTCCTCTTCACTTTCTGCCATAAGGGTGGTGTCATCTGCATATCTGAGGTTATTGATATTTCTCCCGGCAATCTTGATTCCAGCTTGTGCTTCTTCCAGTCCAGCATTTCTCACGATGTACTCTGCATAGAAGTTAAATAAGCAGGGTGACAGTATACAACCTTGACGTACTCCTTTTCCTATTTGGAACCAGTCTGTTGTTCCATGTCCAGTTCTAACTGTTGCTTCCTGACCTGCATACAGATTTCTCAAGAGACAGGTCAGGTGGTCTGGTATTCCCATCTCTTTCAGAATTTTCCATAGTTTATTGTGATCCACACAGTCAAAGGCTTTGGCATAGTCAATAAAGCAGAAATAGATGTTTTTCTGGAACTCTCTTGCTTTCTCCATGATCCAGCAGATGTTGGCAATTTGATCTCTGGTTCCTCTGTCTTTTCTAAAACCAGCTTGAACATCAGGAAGTTCACGGTTCACGTATTGCTGAAGCCTGGCTTGGAGAATTTTGAGCATTACTTTACCAGCATGTGAGATGAGTGCAATTGTGCGGTAGTTTGAGCATTCTTTGGCATTGCCTTTCTTTGGGATTGGAATGAAAAGTGACCTTTTCCAGTCCTGTGGCCACTGCTGAGTTTTCCACATTTGCTGGCATATTGAGTGCAGCACTTTCACAGCATCATCTTTCAGGATTTGAAATAGCTCAACTGGAATTCCATCACCTCCACTAGCTTTGTTCATAGTGATGTTTTCTAAGGCCCACTTGACTTCACATTCCAGGATGTCTGGCTCTAGGTCAGTGATCACATCATTGTGATTATCTTGGTCATTAAGATCCTTTTGTACGTATGGTTAATATACACAAATACCATCATACTATATGTATAAATCTACATCTTGCTTTTCTTTTTCAACATCACTTTTGATATCTTATTGTATTTATAGATTTATAGATCTTTTAGCTATCACTGAATATTAGATTGCATGGATATAATATTTTTCGTTCCTCCATTCCCTTATTGATGAACATTAAAATTTTTACACTTATCTACTAAAATGAGCACTGCTTCCATGAATATCTTTGATATTTCTCTTTTGTGTATATACATGTTTTTTCTAGAGTGTATACTGAGACATAGAATTAGTGGAATTACAGGTTATGTATATTTTCAATTTTATTGTTGTTGTTCAATCGCTCAGTCATGTCTGACTCTTTGTGACCCCATGGACTGCAGCCCAACAGGCTTCCCTGTCTTTCACCATCTCCTGGAGCTTGCTCAAACTCATGTCCATTGAGTCAGTGATGTCATCCAACCATCTCATCCTCTGATGTCCCCTTCTCTTCCTGCCTTCAATCTTTCCCAGCATCAGGGTCTTTTCTAATGAGTCAGCTCTTTGCATCAAGTGGCCCAGGTATTGGAGCTTCAGCTTCAGCATCAGCCCTTCCAATGAATATTCAGGACTGATTTCCTTTAGGATTGACTGGTGTGATCTCCTTGCAGTCCAAAGGACTCTCAAGAGTCTTCTCCAGCACCACAGTTCAAAAGCATCAATTCTTCGGCACTCAGCCTTCTTTATGGTCCAACTGTCACATCCATACATGACTACTGGAGAAACCATAGCTTTGACTATACAGACCTTTGTCAGTAAAGTAATGTCTCTGCTTTTTAATATGCTGTCTAGGTTTGTCATAGCTTTTCTTCCAAGGAGCAAGCGTCTTTTAATTTCATGGCTTCAGTCACCATCTGCAGTGATTTTGGAGCCCAAGAAAATAAAGTCACTGTCTCCATTGTTTCCCCATCTATTTGCCATAAAGTGATGGGACCAGATGCCATGATCTTAGTTTTTTGAATGTTGAGCTTTAAACCAGTTTTTTCACTCTCCTCTTTCACCTTCATAAAGGGGCTCTTTAGTTCCTCTTTGCTTTCTGCCAGAAGTGTGGTATCATCTGCATATCTGAGGTTATTGATATTTTTCCCAGAAATCTTTCCAGCTTGTGCTTCATCCAGCCCAGCATTTTGCATGATGTACTCTGCATATAAGTAAAATAAGCAGAGTGACAATACACAGCCTTGACATACTCCTTTCCCAATTTTGAACCAGTCCATTGTTCCATGTCCTGTTCTAACTGTTGGCTTCTTGACCTGCATACAAGTTTCACAGGAGGCAGGTAAGGTAGTCTGGTATTTCTATTTCTTTAAGAATTTTATTAGATACTACCATATATTACCAGTTTATATTCCCAAAAGCACAGTGTGTTTTTCTCCAAATCCTGATCAATAATAATATTTTCAGTCTTTGAAATTTTGCTACTTGGATGGGTTGAAGTAATATCTCAGGGAGTTTCCTGGCGTTCCAGCAGTTAAGGCTCTGTACTTCCACTGCAGGTGGAAAAAAAGGTGAAAGTTAGTCACACAGTCGTGTCCAACTCTGCAATTCCATGGACTGCAGCCTGTCCAGCTTCTCTGTCCATGGAATTCTCCAGGCAAGAGTACTGGAGTGGATTGCCATTTCCTTTTCCAGGGGATCTTCCTGACCCGGGGATCGAACCTGAGTCTCCTGCATTGGAGGCAGATTCTCTACCTACTGAGCCACTAGGAAAGCCCGACTTCCACTGCAGGGGGCAGGGGTTTAATCCCTGGTCAGTGAACTAAGATAGAGCATGAGTGATGTGCAGCAGAAAAGTAAAATAATAAACAAATTTTCTTAAAAAAAAATTTTAAAGGAGCATCTCAGTTTCATTTTCATTTGTGATCTTCTAATATTAATGAGGTAGAGTATTATTTCATGAATGTACTAGACATGTAGATAGCTTTATTTGTGAATTGCCTATTTATATCCTTTGTCTTTTTCTATTAAATTGTAGGAGTTCTCTATATAATATGAATATTAATCCTTTTCTAATTATTATTACTGAAAAGACTTTTCCCAATCAATTGCTTTTCTTTGACTTGGCTCAGTGTTTTCAACTATGTAGACATTTTAATTTTAATGTAGTCAAATTTACCACATTTTTTTCTTTTGGGTTGCTCCTTTTGCCTTTTTACAAGAAATATAACTGTATTTCCTATTCAAAAATTGCCCTAAGTATTCATGTACTTTGACTTGTATGAATACTGGATTCAGGTTTGTCAAATCTGCTGAAGAAGTCATTTTGTAATTTATATTGGAACTTATTAAATATATAAGCTTAACTTGAGATATATTTATAAAAGTATTTCCTTTCATTCTTGAAAATAACCTTTTTCATTCAAATTTTCTTATTATGCCCTCCAAAATATGTTTAGAGTTCCTCTATGAAAATCTAACATTGGAAAAAATCCATTTCTTGCCATTTTATAATATTTGGGGACGACTTGGTATAAAAAAAATGGGTAAAAGAAATACTATTGAGTTCTTTTATGCACAGCTTTTATCTTACTGAAGAATCCCACTGAATTATCTTATTCATTCAAGTAGCTTTTCCATTCCTTGCCTTAGTTTTGTTAAGATTATCATATCATTTGCAAGTGGACAAATTGGTCTCTTCCTTTCAGAAGTGCGCAGCGTGGCTAATGTCTTAAATTCGCAAAGCACAGCGGATCGAGTGGCATGCAATCTGTCTGACACATTCTCTAATCCCTACACTGCATATTTCTCTTCTTATTCTATTGCGTAGAACTTGTAGAACAACGTGGAGTTTTTGTGGCCTCTAGACTTCATCAGAAATATTTTCAAAGTTATATCATTAAATATATTTGCTGAAGGATCTTTAAAAATATCTCTCATTAGGTTAAGGAATTTCCTTATTTTACTAATTTACTAAGCATTTTTCTTTTCATAGAATACTCTTTCTATAGCCATTGAAGTTGCCATTAAAACATGTATTGATGTGATAAACCACATTGACAGTACCTATATTTTTGCTACTGATCATGCCTTTATTTCTGGAATATTTTTCTTCTTAACAAATTTTACATTCCATTTGCTTTTAATTTATTTAGAAAGTCGACATCTATCTTATGTGTGTGTATATATGTGTAATTAAAAGTCGTGCCTAACTCTATCTATTTAAATACTTCCTTTTAATTTTGCTACTTTGATTTATTAAGTATCTGAGAAGATTATTTCTTCGAGAACTTCTCTGAACTCCTAAATTAGAGCCCTTTGTTAGCCCTTTCACTGTACCCTATGTTATAATTACAGAGTTGTCTATGAAGTTGATTATTGACTGAGTCTTCCACTAGGCTTTAACTTCCATAAGGGCAGGGAATTTTATCTGTTTAACTCACTGCTGTAATCCTGGAGCCTAACCTGCAATTAGTACGTAGTAGATACTTTAAAAATTATTTCTGGAATGAATAAATGGTTAAATAAATAGTAGTTTGAAAGCTGATGATGCTCTGAGTTCTTTCTCTGTTTAATATTTGCCGAATGCTGATATAACAACTCTATGTCAGGTACTAGAAGGCTGTTCCGTATCTTTACATGCTTCAAGGGACATGCCGAAGTGTTTCTTTGCCATCCCTCAGATCAGATCAGATCAGTCGCTCAGTCATGTCCGACTCTTTGCGACCCCATGAATAGCAGCACGCCAGGCCTCCCTGTCCATCACCAACTCCCGGAGTTCACTGAGACTCACATCCATCGAGTCAGTGATGCCATCCAGCCATCTCATCCTCTGTTGTCTCCTTCTCCTCTTGCCCCCAATCCCTCCCAGCATCAGAGTCTTTTCCAATGAGTCAACTCTTCCCATGAGGTGGCCAAAGTACTGGAGTTTCAGCTTCAGCATCATTCCTTCCAAAGAAATCCCAGGGCTGATCCCCTTCAGAATGGACTGGTTGGATCTCCTTGCAGTCCAAGGGACTCTCAAGAGTCTTCTCCAACACCACAGTTCAAAAGCATCAGTTCTTCGGCGCTCAGCCTTTTCCACAGTCATCTCTAAGACTGGATAAATCCCAGTGATTCTCCTTCCTCCTCATCCAGTACACTGGCACATCATGAAAAATTAGGAAAGTTTTCTAAACTTAGCAACTAATGTTACTAAAACAAACACACCACCTAGTAGTTATTTTCTTCAGTTTTTATCCATGGGAAATTGTACATTCACAAGCTTCAATGTGTCCTACAAACCAAAGCACAATTAAGCAATGATTGTTACTCAAGAGTTGGTAAACAATGACTTTTCAAGGCCAAATGTAAATGTGCCAAAAGCCAACTCTGGGTGGGGACCTCCAGACCCTTAGGGATTAGTCAAATAGAGAGAGGCAGTCAGCCTTTCACACCACAGCTCCCTGGAAGGTCCCAGACAGTCTGTGGACAGTTTCTGTTTCACTCATCCCCTTTCTCACCAAAGGGTCCTAATTTTCAACACAATTATTGACATTGAGGTTAGTTCCAAACAGTTTTTAACAGTTGACTAACGTTAATCCTGTTTCTTTGCCAACTATTACATCTTTGAGGAGGTTCTAGGAAATTATGAAAACTTTTTTTTTTTCTGATTTCTTGGTGTGTGTGTGCTCAATCATGTTCGACTCTTTGCAACCCTTTGGACTGTGGCCTGCCAAGCTCCTCTGTCCATGGGATTTCTCAGGCAGGAATACTGGAGTGGGTTGCCATTTCCTCTCCCAGGAATCTTCCCGACCCAGGGATCAAACCAGCATCTCCTGTGTCTCCTGCTTTGGCAGGCAGATTCCTTGGGGAAGATATCTGAGTACTTAGGAGCACACATGTCATCATTAAGAAGAGTAATAGCCACCTTTTGCCAGTAGTAACGTTTTAAAATGAATTAATTTTACTTTACTGATATTCAAAAATAATTGAAGGTAACTGTAAATTTCTACCAATCATTAGGCTACTAACAGCAGTTTAAATTATTAAATGCATTGCTAAAATAACATCATATTCAAAATTTGTCAATTTTACAATTCCAGCTTACAATTAAATCCTGGATAAGTTGTCATTCAAAGGGTGCATTTTTTAAATGAGCAAATTCATCTTGTTCATTGACAAAAGTAGAATTTGTTCACTGTAAAGATGAAGCCTTTGAATGACAACTTATTCAAGACTTACTGTGGGTTGAAAACTATACTCCGTGCTGGGCACAACGTATATTTCCAACCTGCATGAAACTTACAAGTGAATCAGGGAATGGATAGTTTTGTACTGTATCAACTTAGCTTCCCCTTCTGTATATTATTGTTGTTTAGTTGCTGAGTCATGTCCGACTCTTTGTGGTCCCATAGACCGTAGCTTCCCAGGCTCCCCTGTCCGTGGGATTTCCCAGGCAAGAATACTGCAGAGGGTTGCCATTTCCTTCTCCAGGGGATTTTCCTGACCCAGGGACTGAACTCGCATCTCCTGTGCTGGCAGGCAGATTCTTTACCACTGAGCCACCAGGGAAGCCCCCTGTTTGTGTGTAGTCCTGGTTTAATGTTGGCCACAAGGAACATCATGAAATTTTATCATTGTGAAATTTGGAAGGGGAAGTTGGTGTAAGGTACCAGGGATCACTGCCCTCATACACAGTCACTGCTCTGCTGGTTTAGTTTGGTGGCATCAGGTAGCAGCCAGCCTGTAGCTCCTACCACTCCTGCCCCATCAACTCCCTTAGTTTTTCTGAGTCCTGGGACAGATATTCATGTGTTTCCCTGGTGAAGAGCACCAGGTTCTTCTACATGTTACTCACACCACCACGGTTAGAAGTTTCTATAGATGGAATGTGTTCCTATAAAATCCATATGTTGCAATCTAATCTCCAACTTCATGAGTATGAAAGAGATCCCAGAGAGTTTCCCCATCTCTCCACTGGGTGAAGTTACAGAGAAAAGATGGGAAGCTGTGAACCAGGAAGTGGGCTCTCACCAGACTTTGAATCTGTTGGCACCTTGATCTTGGACTTCCCAAAGACCGGAACCACGAGAAATAAATTTCTATTGTTTATAAGCCACTCAGTTTATGGCATTTAGCTGTAGAAGCCTGAATAGACTACGACAGAGGTGGTGTGAGATGAACATGGGCTCCAGTTGTCCTCATGGATTATTGTTTGTTCTTGCTCTCTGCATTTCATGCCTAGCATTTCTTCCTAACTGCTAATCCTGCTGATCTGTGGAGGCTTCAGGCACACCAACCAGAGGCAAGGCAACAGCCTTCCCTAGACTCCACCAGCACCCACAACTGCATAAGTTCTAATCTCTATAAACGTCTTGTTCTTGCTATCACTCAAGGTGGTTCTATTTCTCTGATCAAATCTGAGCGATAAAGGGAGACAGACATTGCTCAAAGAATCATGCGACATACTCTACTGATTGTGTTAAGGCCTCTGATGGGAGAGTATGAGCTACCGTGAGAGCATATAAATACAGTACCTTAATTTATATTAGGGAAGGAGTGTCAGGGAAAGCCTCTTGAAGAAGTGATATTTTACCACTGATCTGGAGTTTGAGTAGACACTAGCCAGGTCAAGAGTTAGACAAGAGGAACAGCAGTGGGCAAGAGCTCTGAGGTCTGCCCCACTGCAGGAAGTGAAAGAAAACCAGAGTGGCCAGGGCAGAAGGAAGGAGGCAATGAGTGGCAGAGGGATCGGGCCGTCAGGGCCCTGTACTTAGTTCAAGGTCTTCAGGCTTCACTCAAAGGGAACATGACAGGAGCAGATTTCTATTTTTAAAAGAGTACTCTGGCTGCTATGCAAACAAACTGATTATCTGTATATCTGCAAATAATCATCTGATTATTTACAATTAAGCATATTCTATAATGGAATTCAAAATTCAGCACTTGGCTGCCTCTTAAAATAAAAGGTATCTGCCAAAAACTCACAGCATCGAGGAAAATAAAGACTCTGGCCCCAAAATAAAAAAAGGCCCCAGGCCATTCGAAGCTGGACTATCACATATGTGGAGGGTGGCTTAATTGTTATTCTTGATAATTATGTAATTGTAGTATCATAGATGCCTTATGCCTTCATGTTGTCAGCAGGAGTAAGCAAGGCAAGTTCTACAATGTCAAGCTCCTGACTGCAAAAGTGAATTAGAAAGAGAAGATTATTTAATCCCAAGTTTAAAAACGTGCTGACCTTATTCTGACACATAGGTCTTCTTAAATATCACAAAATCTCTGTTAGATCTCAAGTGATATCTCAATTATCACAGGGTGATAATTTTGCCTGCAAAAACCATCTTGTTCCAGCATTGGAAATGCCTTCCACCACCTCTGTTGCACTGAGGATTTTTCTTGTTCATTTTATTTCTCCTCAGGAAGGAGATTTGAGGCAATAATTAACCAAATTTCAAAAGTGTATTTCCAGGACTCATTGCTAACTTAAATGGCCAAAGTATGAGTCATGTAAAGATAAAAAGTAACCGAGGGAATGATGATGACGGAATATGGAGAGGTAAGGGAAGACTGGCTTAAGAACAAGTTCTTTAAATGGAAAGGCTTAAAAAATATAAGTATGGGTTTGGATTGGTTGTTTTACCCAAAGAAAGAAAGCTCCCATAATGAAGATGGATAAATACTGAAAAATAAAGAGTAAGAGACAGGAGGGCATTATAATGGGTCTGATGAATGCAAGGGTTGTAGCTGTGGGAACAGAGTGTAAGTGCTAGAATCTTTTAAGAAGTAGAGGCAACAAGCCCTGGAGTTTGCTGGAACATTAGCAGGATAGCAGAAATGGTGGCTCAGTAAGGATAATAAGGTTGAAACTGAGGGTTCTGGGGGATGGTAGAGATATTTTTATTTCAAAAAAAAAATTGAAATTGTATAGTGTTAATGAGGAAGGTGGTAACTCTGGGCCTTTTCTGTAGATTAAACAGAAGAATCAAAACTTCTTTTAAAGTATAACAGAATTTCCATTTTCCTCAGATATTCAAATACATTCAGACTACTTCAGTCTAGAGACTACTGAGACCTAGATATCTGAGAAGGGAAGGCTTTATTTTCAAAGTAGCACAACATACAGACACAGTCTCTCAGGCCAGAATGGGTATGGCCTTTACTGGTCTTAGGTCTTCCCTTTTCTGTGAAGTTTGTAGCCATGGTGAATTAATGCAGAGGGTAAGTATTTCAGAATGGAATTGTCATAAGATGTGATTGGTATTTTGGTTCTGCATATTCACCTAAACTGCCTGTAGTTATATCTAGGACAAATATGGTTGTAAGACTGTGACCAGGCACTTGGACCTTTTCCTATTCAGATTACAGGCTGCCCTCAGTAGTCACTGGAACTAGTGCTTATGCTCTGGGGGAAAAAGTGCAAGGAAGAGATGGTACTTGCTGCCAGCCTCCCTCCCCACACCCAGGCCCCGCCAGGCCCCCTCCCCTCCCCACACCCAGGTCCCCTCCTCCCCCTCTCCCCCACCCAGGTCGCCTCCTCCCCCTCCCCCACCCGGGTCCCCTCCTCCCCCCTCCCCCACCCGGGTCCCCTCCTCCCCCCTTCCCCCACCCAGGCCCCTCCCCCTCCCCCACCCAGGTCCCCTCCCTGGCCCCCTCCTCTACCTAGTCCACCAGTCCCAGTTTGAGTGATCCTTTTCTCTTGCACCTCCTGGAATTCTCACTCACCTCTTCCTTATCTGGACCTTTCTCTGCTCCTAGACGCTGTAAGTAGAACAGATTCCATTATTTATGTGTTGGCAAGGGAAAAATAGCGATTCTTATCTGTGATGAAATTTCCTCAGATGAGGGAGTGGTGAACATTCCATTATATCACTCAGAGCAGAATATGGGGCTGAGAGTTATATTTTTCATTGTAAAGCATATTCTGCTGGAGTGAGTTTGGAGTCAGTTTCTAAGGGCTGGTGCTCCAACTTTAGAGCCCGAAGGGGGAGCTGGTAGAGTCTGTTGTGCAACATATGCCTTGATTCTAGATAGCTTCTGGAGACAGACTTCATTGGCACTTTCCAGTGCCAGGGATTCAGAATCCATACCCCCTTTTTTTCAATATAAAAACAATATCAGTTTCAATTTTCATTCTCTTTGATGGCTACCATGGATATTCAAAATCTTCAAATTTTTTTCTCCCATCTTTCACCCTTCAACTGATAAGTGCACAAATCACCTTGTTGTTCATTCACTCAGTTGTGTCCCACTCTTTGCGACCCCATGGACTGCAGCACAACAGGCTTCCCTGTCCTTCACCATCTCCCGGAGCTTGTTCAAACTCATGTCTATTGGGTCAGTGATGCCATCCAACCATCTCATCCTCTGTTGTCCCCTTCTCTTCCTGCCTTCAATCTTTCCCAGCATCAGGGTTTTTTCCAATGAGTTGGCTCTTCACATCAGGTGGCCCAAGTATTGGAGCTTCAGTTCCAGCATCAGTCCTTCCAGTGAATATTCAGGACTGATTTCCTTTAGGATTGATTCATTTGATCACCTTGCAGTCCAAGGGACTCTCAAGAGTCTTCTCCAATACCACAGTTCAAAAGCATCAGTTCTTCAGCCCTCAGCCTTCTTTATGGTCCAGCTCTTACATCCACACGTGACTCCTGGAAAAACCAGAGCTTTGACTAAACATGGTCTGACAAAAAGTCACTGGGGAAGGGAATGGCAAACCACTTCAGCATTCTTGCCTTGAGAACCCTATGAATAGTAGGAAAAGGCACAGATCACTATGTTGTTTTAAAAAGTTTTTGTTTTGGGAAAGATTGGAGCTCCAGAAAATCTGCTGCTGCTGCTGCTGCTAAGTCGCTTCAGTTGTGTCCGACTCTATGCGACCCCATAGACGGCAGCCCACCAGGCTCCCCCGTCCCTGGGATTCTCCAGGCAAGAACACTGGAGACTATCCCGAGAGTTACTGTTTAATAGATACAGAATTTCAGTTTGGGATAACAAAAAAGCTCTGGAAATGGGCTGTGGTGATGATTGCAGAACAATGTGAATATATTTAATGCCACTGAATTAACACTTAAAAATGGTTACAATCGTAAATATTATATATATTTTACCACAATTTTTTTAAAAATCAGGCTAGTGATTCCCTCAAGGAGCTATGGTTGGGAGTGTATTTTGGGAGGGCTTAGCATTTATCTGTCTTTCCTCTAGAGATTATATGTCTGTTTAGAAATTATTATATTTACCTTTATTTTGTTTATACCTTTACTATTCTAGCATAAAATTATATTTCTTGGTAAAAAGAATAATTAAAAGGTTTTTTTTTTTTTAAAAAAAAAAACAACTATCCCAAATAGTAAGAACTATGAGGACTTGGAAAATCCCTTCCCCTACTTTGGGCATCATTTTTTATTTTTAATGTAAAGTGAATGAGTTCAAAAGGTCACGGAAGCCTTTCTGGTGCTAACATCCTGTAATTGTATAAAATAACTGCTTGTGAATGAAATGACAACAAAAAGCAAACATTCATGAAGTATTATCTATTTTGGCTGTGTTTTCCTTCAGAGAAATAGAAAATTCAAGGGGAAAAAATAAACCCTGGTGGCAACGAAACCCGCTGACTAATATGAAGGATTTTAGATTGTCTAATGTAGCGTATAGATCAAGAGGGCTGCCCTCTAGGATACAAAACTTGTAGAGAATGGAATGTTTGTCACAGTCTAAGGCAGGAGGGAAAAGAAAGTTCCACAAGTGGTCAGATGGGGGCAGGCGTGGGGAGGAAAGCCTGAGCTGGAGAGACTGGCAGCCCTTCTACCGTCTCCAAGGAAGAAGGGGCCAGCACCCACACGTGCCCTCATCACTTTCACATGTGGGGCTCTCCAGTGTCAGCTCTGCTTCTGCATAAAATCAGCTTCCTCCCCATAAGTCTTTAATTTCCTCCATCCAAGAAGCCTCAGTGGGCAATATACCTCATGAGTGCCTTTTTATTTATTTATTTTCTTATTATCTTTTATTTTTTAATTTTTTTAATTTAACTTTACAATATTGTATTGGTTTTGCCATATATCAAAATGAATCTGCCACAGGTATACATGAGTGCCTTTTTAATGATGTTCCATTTTCCTAAACACCTGCTCATCCTTTGAGGCCCACTTGGAGGCTTCACACTCCTCAAGGCCTTCATGAATCGCACCATGCCTGTCCTTTGATTTCCATGACACAACTGTCTCCTCATTCTCTTCCTGCTTCTCACCTGCTCCTTTTTACTTCTCTGACTCCAATTTTTCTCCCACCTTCGAACTTCTTAGAGCACCTAATGTCTCAAAAGCTCATTCAGAAATGTACCATATATTGTCTCAGAAATTTTTCATTAACCAAAGGGCTGGCAAACCATGGCCTGAAGCCCAGTTGTTTTTATAAATAAAGATTTATGGAAACACGGCTGCACTTATTCATCGATGTGTTGTCTCTGCCTCTTTTCTGCTCCAATGGCGGAGATGAGAAGTTGCCACCCAGACTATATGACCCACAAAGCCTAAAACATTTATTATCTGGTCTTTTACATTCACTGATCCTTGCTCTAATGAATGAAGCTGTTAATATTTCTTTTGCATCACTACCTTTATTAAATCTGTGTTTTATTTATCTCCAACTTGAGGACAGGGACTAAGTCTAAAATATTTCTGTGCCCATTCAAGCCTCATCTCGCTGTCTTGTACTTTGTTAGAGTCTCAGTAAATAATGATTACTGAATGAATCACTTCATGGATGAATGAACAAATGAATTATTGAGATAGCAAAACTACCAGTATTTTTTATTGTTGTTGAAATCAGATTGAATCTCTAAACAGAAGCGATATCTTCTCTTAGCTCTCTGCCTGAGGCACATCTGGCTTCTTTTCATCCTCTGTAGACATCAAGCTAGCACAGTGATTGGGCACAGCTTTCCTCGTGGCTCAGACGGTAAATAATCTGCCTCCAGTGCCGGAGACCTGGGTTTGATTCTTGGGTCAGTCAGATCCCCTGGAGAAGGGAATGGCAACCCACTTCAATATTTTTGCTTGGGCAGTCCCATGGACAGAGGAGCCTGGTGGGCTATAGAGTCCACGGAGTCACAAACAGCTGGACTCGACTGAGTGACTAACACTTCTGAGGCCAGAGAGCTTGGGGTTTGCGTCCTGGCTCTGATGCTTGCAGCTGTGTGACACTAAAGGCGTTGTTAAAGTTCTAGGAGTCACCTCCTCATCTGTAAAATCATGAGAAGAGCAGTAACTTCATTATCAGGCTGATGTGAGCATTTTTAAGTAAAATGATGTATTTTAAGTGTTAGCTATGGTTCGGGGACACAGTAAACTGTCTAAAAATGCTTGGCAATTGTTATTGCCTCATTGTAATTGCAACTCATCCCCCTCACTCCCCCTTCCTATACCTAATTCAAATTCCTTTAAAACGAAGGTGTTTTCTCTACATTTCTTGTGCTTTGGATTCTAGAGTTAGAAAGTTAGGGTTCTCTTGGCAGTGAAAGAGGGTGGCAGTGGACAGATATGTTCCTATTGACTTGTCTGAGTTCTCTTGCCATTGAAAAGCAACAACCACCTTTGCTTAGTAATCAGTTTAGAACCTCAGTAAATGCAATAAGTAGTTTTTGTAACATGGTAGCCAACTAGAGAAGTCAATGAGTGCAGTCACTTACAGTCTGAAATAGCGTATTTCATCAGGCTCAATTCCTGATGAAAAATAAACATCAAGGGCTAACTTGAAGGCAAATATAATACCCAAAAGTCAATGGACTAGGAAAAGAAAGTGGAGTAGTATTTTACTTTGATAATGGCAGTGGGTAAAATCAGTTATTCCCTCACTTAACAGCATCTTCATTGCTTCAGGCTGTTTTGGATACAAAGCATACATCAATCAAAATAACCAGATAAAAATTCTGCTCTTGTGGAGTTATAGCCTGGTGAGGGATAGATAGATAAATTTTACAACATTAAAGGTGATAACTGCTACAGTGAAAATTATAGAATAGGATAAAAAGGATCAGAAAGAGAAAACAGAATGAACTGATGTTTGCATCTTTAAATAGGATGGTCAGAAGACATTTGAACAAAATTGTGAAGGATCTGAGATAGTGAACTACAGGGACATCTGCTGCTGCTGCTGCTGCTGCGTCGCTTCAGTCGTGTCCGACTCTGTGCGACCCGAGAGATGGCAGCCCACGAGGCCCGCCCCCAACCCCCGCCGCCCCGTCCCTGGGATTCTCCAGGCAAGAACACTGGAGTGGGTTGCCATTTCCTTCTCCAATGCGTGAAAGTGAAAAGTGAAAGTGAAGTCGCTCAGTCCTGTCCGACTCTTCGAGACCCCATGGACTGCAGCCTACCAGGCTCCTCTGTCCATGGGATTTTCCAGGCAAGAGTACTGGAGTTGGGTGCCATCGCCTTCTCCACAGGGACATCTGGAGGAAAAAAATTACAAGCAGAGGAAATACACTGTATAAATTCCCCCAAAGCAGAAATGTGTCTGGCTTGGGCAAGGAACAATAAGGAAGCTAGTATAGAGGCCAGAAATCATAATAATAGTAATAAAGTAGCTGACTTCTGCTGTGCCCTCAACTATTCTCTGAGCAGTCTTCTAAGCATTATTATATATAATCTGCAAAACCTTCTCACGATGTCAGCAGAGTTATTTTTTCCATTTTATCAGTAAATAAACCATGATTGTTAAAATGTTGAATAATTTGTATGAGATTACACAGCTAGCAACCAGAGGAGCCAGATGTCTCCAATTCTAAAGCTCATGCTCTTTCTTAATTTTAAATTTATTTATTTTTTAATTGAAGGATAATTGCTTTACAGAATTGGTTTCTGCCCAACATCAACATGAATCAGCCATAGGTATATATATGCCCCCTCCCTCTTGAACCTCCCTTCCACCTCCTTCCCCATCCCAGCCCTCTAGGTTGTTACAAGAGCCTGGGTTTGAGTTCCCTGAATCATCTTTGCCATGACACTTTTTGCTCTGTCCAAAGTCTTTGTCTGTCTTGGAGATCAGGACTGGATTAGCTCTACTCTGTTCCCTACCTGTCAAAACTGCACAGTTCTTTGTTCTAACCTCTTTTACTGGTTAAATTGTCCTTTAGAAGTGTTTTAATTCAAGTACAGAGTAAAACATGTTAGCAGGGGTTTTCCATGGCCCCTTGACCTCCTTGTGACATTTCCTTTTCTTTCCCTATCTAATCCTCCATAATTTTATCAGTTCTGCCTTTGCATACAAACCAGATCAGCCTCAAGGAGAAATCTCTACACCAGAGGATAACCACATCCTTTCTGGCCTTCTCTTATAGATCAACTGATGTCTGGTGGAGCCTCTTAGAATTAACTTTTACTTCATAAATATAGGACTGTGGGCACTCATACTCAGAGACATTGCCTTTGCAAGTTATTTTGGTAAATCCTTTTTCCTTCCTCTTTTGTTTATTTTTGTATACAATTCTAAAGATGTTTTGTATACATCTCAGCCTTTGACAGTATTATTTTAAAATTTTCTAAATTCTCAACCCAATTTTCCACTTTCTTAATCAAATGCAAAGTAGATTAAAAATAAAGCCAGGAAATACTGCTGAAGTTTTAGAAGTCTGTTCATTTCTCTGTCCATTGATGAATGTTTCTCATCAGAATTCCTTTGAGCATCATCCTTGTCCAGATTAAATCACCTCCTCCTCTCTTCAAAGAAAACACAAGAGGATTGAACTACTTTTCCTTCTTCCATATGTATAAAATACTTTCTCCTGCTAAAATTATGTGTCAAATTTCAAACCAGAACCAGAAGGACAGAATGTTCATTCCTCTATTAGGTTATAAAATCCTTGAGCTAAAAGGACAATAATCTTGACAAGGAAGAAAATGATCTTTTTTGTATTAGTATCTGAACAGAAATGGAAAAAAGAAAGTGGAAAATTTGAATATTTTCCCTATAAAGAATTTCAAATAGAATGCAATGAGAAAAACTTCAACTATTACATCAATAGAATTGCTCCATGATTATTCAAACTGCTACAATGATATGTTTCTACCAGCTTTTTGGAAGATGTTCTTCAAATAATTTTTGGCCTCCTCTCTATTTCTTTTTTAATTCTTCTTATATTTTAGGGTCCGTTTGAGGTGTTTATTTAAAGTTTTACATATATATGTGTGTGTATATATATATATATATTAAACAGTCATCACACATTGGCTGTAGGAGTAAAAAATGTGGGGGAAAAGGTCAACTTCAATATCCACCAGTTGGATTGGCCCCATTAAGACAAACTCTGCAACAACGCTTGTCTCTTCCACTGCCCATCCCTCCCCATCTTCTAATAAAAGTTAATGGTTTTAGAAAAACGTCAGCGACACAATTTTAAGTTTAAAAAAAAAAAAACATGAAAAGATGCAACATCAAGGTAGATAGAACAGTCGCAGTTATAGCCCCATTTCCAAAAGGTGCATGTTTGTTGTTAGTATATGCAATATGTAAAGATAAACACAGCAGAACTAGATGAGGATCCTCAGTGGGAGGCAGAAATAGATGATTTTTGTTTTTCTCATAAGCTTTATGTACTAGCTTCCTACTGCTGCTGTAACAAATAACCACAAATGTAGTGGCTTCAAACAACACAGATTTATTATCTTACACTTGTGGAGGTCAGACACCTGAAATGAGTCTTACTGAGTCAACGTTAAGAGGTCAGCAGTGCTGTTTTCCTTTTGGAGGCTGCAGGAGAGAATCTGTTTTCTTTACCTTTTCCATCTTTTAGATGCCACCCACGATCCTTGGATCATGACTCCTTCCTCCATCTTCCAAGTTTGTTGCTCCAACTTCTGATCCCCTCATCACAGCTCCTTTTCTGACTTTAATCCTCTTGACTCCCTCTTTCAGAGGCCATTGTGGTTACATCAAGCTCACTTGGATAATTCAGGAAAATCTTCCAGTCTTATGACCCTTAACTTGATCATATCCTCAGTGTTCCTTTTGCTGTGAAAGTTAATATAGTCATAGGTTCCAGAGATGAAGACATGAACATCTTTCAGTTCAGTTCATTTCAGTTCAGTCGCTCAGTGGTGTCTGACTCTTTGCGACCCCATGAATCACAGCACGCCAGGCCTCCCTGTCCATCTCCAACTCCTGGAGTTCACTCAGACTCACGTCCATCGAGTCAGTGATGCCATCCAGCCATCTCATCCTCTGTGGTCCCCTTCTCCTTCTGCCCCTAGTCCCTCCCAGCATCAGAGTCTTTTCCAATGAGTTAACTCTTTGCATGAGGTGGCCAAAGTACTGGAGTTTCAGCTTTAGCACCATTCCTTCCAAAGAAATCCCAGGGCTGATCTCCTTCAGAATGGACTGATTGGATCTCCTTGCAGTCCAAGGGACTCTCAAGAGTCTTCTCCAACACCACAGTTCAAAGCATCAATTCTTCGGCACTCAGCTTTCTTCACAGTCCAATCTTCACATCCATACGTGACCACAGGAAAAACCATAGCCTTGACTAGACAGATCTTTGTTGGCAAAGTAATGTCTTTAGGGGACCATTATTCTGTCAATCACACTTTGAAAAACAATGTAACATTATTGGGAGTTTATTTTTCCCCAGAAGTTCCTTGTTCTCAATAGTTTAATAGTTTCATAGTGTAATTGTAAATTTTCTAGAAAGCTTCAACCAGAGTGTAATAGTCAAGCCAAATAGATTAAATGATTAACTATAGTTTTTGTTACTTTTGTTTTTTAAAAAGATACAAAAATAATATGTTTTTTCCAAGGCCAAGATAATGCTAGAAATTAGTGAATTTATAGTTCCCCATATTTTCTTTTTTTTCATTATTTGTAGCTTCTTTTAACCACAGTTGCATTTTTTTATTTGACAAAATGTCTTGAAAATATTATTCAGTGCAGTTATGGTTGATATTGAATCTATTTTTTCACTTTTTAACATGAGAAAAGATAGATATTGTGTTAAATGTCAATGAATTATACCAACAAATGCCATTAACCATAAAATAAATAACAAAGATATTAATTTATTTTAAATAATTTCATTAATTTATTTAGGCTGTGCTGGGTCTTCATAGGTGCACAGGCTTTTTTCTAGTTGCGGTCAGTGGGATCTCCTCTCTAGTTGAGGAGTATGGGCTTCCCATTGCAGAATGAGAAGCTTTTCTTGTTTTGGCTCTTGGGCTCTACAGCACAGGCTCAATAGTTGTAGTGCATGGACTAGTTGCTCTGCAGCATGTGGGTTTTTCCTGGATCAGGGATTGAACCTATGTCTCCTGCTTTGGCAGGTGAATTCTTTGCCACTGAGCCACTAGGGAAGACCCAAGATACTAACTTTTAAATAATAATTCATCAGTGGATAAAGAAGATGTGGTGTGCATGCGTGTGTGCGTGTGTGTGTGTGAATACTGTTGTTTAATGGCTAAGTCATGTCTGATTCTTTTCAACTCCATGGACCATAGCCCACCAGGCTCCTCTGTCCATGGGATTTCCCAGGCAAGGATACTGGAATGGATTGCAATTTCCTGCTCCAGGGGATCTTCCCAGCCAAGGAATCGAACCCATGTCTCCTGCATTGGCAGGCAGATTCTTTACTACTGAGCCACCAGGGAGAATACTACTCAGCCATAAAAAAGAATGAAATAATGCCATTTGCAGTAACTTGGATGGACCTAGAGATGATCATACTAAATGAAGTAAGTCCGAAAGAGAAAGACAAATACCACATGATATCACTTACATGTGTAATCTAAAATATGACACAAATGAGCTCGTTGGCAAAACAGAATCAGTCTCACTGATGTAGAAAGAAAATTTATGATTACCACAGGGGAAAGGAGGTGGGGGAGGGATAAACTAGGAATTTGGGATTAGCAGATACAAACTACTACATATAAAAACAAACAACAAGATCCTACTGTATAGCACAGGAAACTATATTTAATATTGTATAATAAACCATAATGGAAAATCATATGAAGAAAGAATATATGTGTGTATGTGTATAACTGAATCGCTTTGCTATACACCAGAAACTAACACAACATTGTAAATGAATTATACTTCAATAAATAAATAAATGATCAAATTCTAATGTTTACGTTAAAGATATACGGCTTCTGATGCTTTTAAAACTTGGCCCAAATGGTGGATAATAACAGAATAATTTCTAGTTCAAGTGTGCCCTATGCTTGTAAACAGAAATTTATGATTAATATATTTTTGTTTAACTACCTGTTAATGTTAATGGTTGGAAAAGAAATATTTCTTCCAATGTAAAAGGATCCTCAGTTTCTGTGGTTATACCAAATAACATCAAATCTCCATCTCCTGATTTATAGAATATCTGATGAAAAATAATCACTGATAACAACCTGTACAGTTGGGGATGCTCTCTCCAAGGATAAATGTGATTAACAGGCCTGGGAAATAACTCAGCCAGAAAAAAAAAGACAACATAGTTTTCATTTGTCAGCCAGCCTAAAAGCAAATGACAGGAGCAATTTCTCTTATTCTTTTACTAGCCCGACATGAATTCATGGTTATTAGAGGGTTGACTGTGCAATGCCTTGCAGGTGTTCCTTTGTACCATAGGAATATTCATTAAGTCTTTGCACACTATCCAGTCACTAATTACTATTTAGCTCCACAAGTTCATGTCTCAGAGTCTTTGTGTGTTGCTGTTTTCCCTCCCCAGCCAACCTCCTTTGCTTGGCAGTATTTTGTATCTGCCTTGGCCTTGTGTGTTTATAACTGTTTCTCTGGTGTAAGTCATTCTCCTTCCTTCTCAGAACCTCAGCAGCACAGTGGGTGTATTTTGACTCCACTGAATTTCTGTTACAAAATTCTCTCTCCACTTCATCCCACCGCCCACCATTTTCATGTTGTTTCCAATGATATCTTGCCAACCTACTTTCCTGGGAAACTTTATGAAGACAGGTTTTTTGTTTTTTTTTTCCTGAACTCTAGAATCTTGGCAGAAATGATCATAATGTTAATAAGGTGGCTCTGTTATCATAGGGAAAATGTAAGGAGTGGTTTAATTCATAGGGGAGAATGTAATGGTTTAGATGTTTTCTTATTAGAATATTTTTCTCCCAATGGTACCGTGATTACAGATCAGGTTTCTAGAGAGGTGAAATTCCTCCAAGATTATTGCTTCATACCTTGGGCTTTCCCTGCACACTCTGGGGAACTGCCCAACCAGAATGATTTCAGGACTCTGAAAAGCTATATGGCCCCACATATTTCTCTGACCAAGGTTCAGAAGAACCACTCCTTAGGGGCTTTCAGGTAAAGATGTTTTAGAATTAATAGCTCATCTCTGAGGGCTAGTAAAGTCTATCATCATTCACATTACCTAAAAGAGAGTAGACGCTAAAGGTATAAGAACTTAAGACACACTTTTTTTGATGGAAAGGACAAATTAAGAGAAGTGGTAGAGAAAATGCCTGGAGGGCAGCACAGTGTAAACAGATAGTTCATAGTTTGAAATTCACCAAAGAAAAGCAGCAGGAAAGCTTTAGGGAATGTTGCTAGTTTTCCATATAGATGTGTTTATTCAGTATTTTACAAAGTCTTATCAAGTGTTTATTGGTTATAGTCCAATTAAAGCATTTGGTATCAGCTAATTGTTCACATTTTTATTTTATTAGCCAAAATCTTTTCCAATAAAAAATTTACATATTCCCAGTGTGTGAACCAAATGAGAGGAGAGCTCTGCTGATTGAAGAGGGTTGGAGTGTTTGAGGATTGCTCGTCCCCACAGCACCTGGCCTCCCCTTCCTCTCCCCCAGCAATCCTTGAGGCATCTCTCTGATTAAAGCCTGTTTGAGCAATCAACATCCTTTGAAATTATGGACATTTATTCAATAGATTTATGATTGAAACCACCGCTTCAGGAAGAAAAATTCCTCTTCATTTAAGTTGACAAACTGAAGAAATTGCTGATACACTCACTTCATTAAGTCATTCACTCATTTTTTTTTAAAGAACATGACTGATAACCTACTATGCACCACTAACACACAGTTCAGGTAGAAGAGTGACCAATGTAGACACGGGCTGTGCCTCATGGAACGTACATTCTAATTAGGAGTCAGCCACTTGCAGCAGCATGGATGTACCTAGGGATTAGCATCCTAAATGAAGTCAGTCAGACAGAGAAAGCCAACACCATATGACATTACTTACACGTGGCATCTGAAATAAAAACGATACAAATGAACTTATTTGCAAAACAGAAACAGACTCCTAGGCAGAGAAAACAACTTTATGATTACCAGAGGGGGAGAGGAAGAGGAATAAATTAGGAGTATGAAATTAACAGATACACACTGCCATAAATAAAATCAACAACAAGGATTTACTATAGAGCACAGGGAACTATATTTAATATCTTGTAATAACCTATAATGAAAAGAATATAGATATAAACTTATAAATACATGTAACCAAATCACTTTTCTGTACACCTGAAACTAACACAATACTGTAAATAAACTATACTTCAATCTAAAAAAAGTCAGCTATATGCCATCAAATGCACTCTTTGAACAAATCATTTGCCCAAGACTTTTACCCTCTGTCTAACCATACTTTACTCAAAGCATATTTTCCCATAGATAATATTCTTAGATGTGTCTTGTGACAACCTGCTTACACTGTCTAAAGTTCCAAAGCTTATCTAGGTTGGGCAAATACAGCAATTGAGAACATTATTTGCAATATGTTGAAAGATTGTCAAAGCATTACCCCAAAGACATTATTATTCTATCATCAAAATGCTCACAATGAGAGGAGGTTTTTCCATTCATCCATCCTAATGTTTCTCAGTTCTTCCCATCTATGAAGTTCTTTGGGACATTTAAATTCATTCTCTGAACACTCAATAGCCTATTTCTTTTAAGCTTTTCTCTTTTTCTGTCACCAGCAAATCATAGGAAAATGGGAGAGTTCCACACCCTGTTATCTCAGGAAGCTGTTTCAGGGGAGGCATACTGACTGGCTCCATAGAGGCCAGTGTGTGGTCCCCAGGGTCTGCGCTTCCGGATGCGCTGTATGCACTGATTCACTTTGCTGTACACCGGAAACTAACACAACATTGTAAATCAGCTATCATCATGTGCTCAGTCACTCTTTGCAGCCCTATAGACCGTAGCCGACTACGCTGCTCTGTTCATGGGATTCTCCAGGCAAGAATACTGGAGCGGGTTGCCATTGTCTTCTTCGGGGATCTTCTCAATCCAGGGCTCAAACCCACATCACCTATGTTTCCTGTATTGGCAGGCAGATTCTTTACCACTGAACCACCAGGGAAACACATAAAAATCAACCATACTCCAATATAAACTAAAGATTAAAAAAAAAAAAAAACCTTTCTGAAGTCCTTTTTTTTTTTTTTTGGGGGGGGGTGGCTGTGTGGCATTGTGGGATCTTATTTCCCTGACCAGGGATAGACCCTTACTCCCTGCACTGGAAGTGCAGAGCATTAACCTCTGGACCCCCAGAGAAGTCCCTAGAGTCAACATTTTGTATCATGCTATCCCTCCTCTTTGTAAACCCTCCAACCTACTGCATGTCACATATTTTCTTTTAAAAACATTGTTTAATGTTCCTCTGAAAACCCTTGAAATAGCTAGAACTACTCTAAAGCAAGGTAAGACAGCACTAGTAAAATCAATGGCATAATAATAGCTAACATATCAATAGCACTAATTCACTACTAGTTATTCATAATTAATTTGATGCTCACCATAACACGGCAAGGGAATTATTATAATGCATCTCCTCTAACAGATGGGGAAACTGAGCTTCAGAAATGCAAAACAGCTAAAGGCCACCCAGTTAGCAAGGGTCTGAGCTTCAACCCAGTGCTCTGTGACAACCTAGGCGGGTGGAATGGGTGGGGAGTGGGAGGGAGGTGCAAACGGAGGGGATATGTGTATACCTGTGGCTGATTCATGTTGTATGGCAGAAACCGACACAACATTGTAAAGCAATTATCCTCCAATTAAAAAATTTTAAAAAGAGAATGTCTGAGCTTAAACTCAAAAATTGGTCTTCTGATGCTTTTGTACCTGCTGCTCTGCGTATATTTCTGGACATGGGCTCATCCCAGGCCTCAGGCCTCCCCATGTCCCACTTTTAGATTCTGAGGAAAACTCATAAGAAGGACATTTTAATCTTGATTTCCTGCCAGAAGGGGATGAGGTCACGAGGAATTCGAAGCCCTCTATGAGAAGGAGTGAGGACAGGGTGGTGAAGAGACTGCCAGCTGCTGAGGGGAACTGTGTGCCACTCAGCGCCCTGGACCAGGCCCATCCCACCTCTCTCTGCCTTCTTTCTGTCTCTCAGGCACTCAAAGCTCTTTCCCAGCTGGGGGTCTTCACAGTGCGGCCCCCTCTGCCTGACGTGCTGCCCCAGACCTTCCAAAGGCTGGTGTCTTTCCGTGATTCCCATCATGTTCGGTGGCCTTTCTTTGGGAAGGCCTCTTCTGACCCCTCTGTATGACCCACCCGTTTCTCTCTGTCCTCATTGTCTTCCTCACATATTGTTTTTTTTTAATTAATTTTTATTAAAGTATAGGTGTTTTACAATGTATATTAGTTTCTGCTGTACAGCAAAATGAATCAGTCATATATATACATATTATCCCCTCCCTTTTGGAGTTCCTTCCCATTCAGGTCACCACAGAGCATTAAGTAAAGTTCCCTGTGCTGTACGCTAGGTAATCATTCAGTTCAGTTCAGTTCAGTTGCTCAGTCGTGTCCGACTCTTTGCGACTCCATGAATCGCAGCACGCCAGGCCTCCCTGTCCATCACCATCTCCTGGAGTTCACTCAAACTCACGTCCATCAAGTCAGTAATGCCATCCAGCCATCTCATCCTCTGTCGTCCCATTCTCCTCCTGCCTCCAATCTCTCCCAGCATCAGAGTCTTTTCCAATGAGTCAACTCTTCACGTGAGGTGGCCAAAGTACTGGAGTTTCAGCTTTAGCATCATTCCTTCCAAAGAAATCCCAGGGCCGATCTCCTTCAGAATGGACTGGTTGGATCTCCTTGCAGTCCAAGGGACTCTGAAGAGTCTTCTCCAACACCACAGTTCAAAAGCATCAATTCTTCGGCTCTCAGCCTTCTTCACAGTCCAACTCTCACATCCATACATGACCACTAGGAAAAACCATAGCCTTGACTAGACGGACCTTTGTTGGCAAAGTAATGTCTCTGCTTTTGAATATGCTATCTAGGTTGGTCATAACTTTCCTTCCAAGGAGTAAGCGTCTTTTAATTTCATGGCTGCAGTAATCATTTGTAATATATTTTATACGTAGTATCAATAGTGTAAAAAAAAAAAACTAAAAATAGATCCACCATATGACCTGGCTTATTGCTTTTTAAAAAAACTGTGGCAAAATCCAGATACTGTGAAATGTAGCATCTTAAACATTTTCAAGTGTACAGTTCAGTAGCTTGAAGCACACGCACAAAGTTGTGCTGCCACCATGATCATCTGCCTGCAGAACTCTTTACCTTGTAAAACTGAAACTCTGTACCCACGAACAAAAGCTCGCCATCCTCCTTTCCCCAGTCCCTGGCAAGTGTAATTCTGCATTCTGTCTCTTGAAATGTGACTATTCTAGGTACCTCATGTAAGTGGAATCATACAGTGTTTGTCTATTTGTGGTTGGATTATTGCACTTAGTATAATGTCCTCCATTTTCACCCATGTGGTGACATGTGCCAGTATTTACTTCCTTTTTAAGGCTGAATAACATTTCATCGCACGTATGCATGCTTAATCACTCAGTCTTGTCTGATTCTTTGTCCCTTTGGAGTGTAGCCCGCCAGCCTCCTCTGTCCAGGGGATTTTTCAGGCAAAAATACTGGAGGGGGTTGCCATTTCCTTCTCCAGGGGATCTTCCCAACCCTGGGATCAAACCCTCATCTCATATGTCTCCTGCACTGCAGGTGGGTTCTTTACCCACTGAGCTATTAGAGAAGCCCTGTTGTATATACTGAACATGGTTTTTTTTTTTTTTAACTCATTCATCCAAATTAACTGACACTTCAGTTGCTTCTACCTTTTGGCTATTGTGAATAATGCTGCTGTGAACATAGGTATATAGATGTCTTCCAAGCCCCTTTCAAATTTTTGGGAAACTATACCTAGAAGTAGAATTGCTGGATCATATGGTAATTATATTTTTACCTATTCGATGGTGAGTGGCATACAGTAAGTACTTAATTATTTTTTGATTGAACAAACGAAGGCCATTTGATGAGAGGGCACATACTTTCTCATAATACATGTAAATGTTAAAAAAAAAAAGAAAAGAAACTTCAATGTATAGTATAGTTTAGTTGGCAAGTAAGTCTCTTTTTGTCTCCAACAAAATAATTTCTCTTGTTAGAGGCAACAATTTTTACTAATTTCTTATATGTCTGTCTAGATATATTCTATGAACGTACATATATATATATATATATATATATATATATATATATACACACACACTATCTTTCTTCATTTAATGGTAGAATACTGACTTATGAGGGCTTCCCTCGCACCTCAGATGGTAAAGAATCTGCCTTCAATGCAGAAGACATGGATTCGATCCCTGGGACAGGAAAATCCCCTGGAGAAGGGAATGGCTACCCACTCCAGTAGTCTTGCCTGGAGAATTCCATGGACAGAGGAGTTCTGGTGGGCTACAGTCCACGGGACCACAAAGAGTCAGTTGTGACTGAGCAACTAACACACACACTCACTCACACACACACACATACATATACACTGCCTTACAAACAAAGTGAAGAATTACCAGGCAGGATCAGATCAATCATGGATTGATTCTGGGAAGAGTTAAGACCTCAAAGTAAAGAGTCAACCCACAAGGTCAGAGTCAGGAGAGAGAAGTAGCACCGAGGCTCAGGATAAGAGACTGGGAAAAGACAGTTATCAAGCAGCAAGGAACATTCTGCCGTGTGCCAGTGGAGTCCATGCCTGTACCTGGCAACATCTCTCTGCCCCTTGTACACCAATTAACTTCTGGATGTCCTACCTACTCACCATGGAGAAAGCGCACATGGCAGGAGGGAAAGATGTGGTAAGAGTTTGACTGAACAGTTTGAGGTCCCAGCACAACAGGGGAGTGGGAAATACCTACTAACTATCACAGTTATGGGGCTGGAAGTGGTGGGTATGGGTCTGGACTAGAGGTAAAGTCTTGGGTGTCAATGATAGAGCACAGGGTGCTGAATTTTGTCGGCAGCAATGAGACTTCAGAGAGAGTACATCAGGAGGGAAGAGGAGGGACTTCCCTGCTGGTCCAGTGGTTAAGCATCTGCCTTGCAATGCAGGGGACACATACGAGTTTGATTCCTGGTGAGGGAACTAAGATCCCACATGCCCCGTAGCAACATGTCACGTGTAGGCACTCCGTGTGTCACAAGGCAAGATCCCACGTGATGCAGCAAAGATCCTGTGTGCTGCAACTAAGACCCCACGCAGCCAAATAGCATAAAATAATAAATGAAGGAGGGAAGGGCAGTAAGCCAAAGACCTGGCTCTGCCTATGGCCCCGGACGGCAAGGAGGGTGAGGGAAATTATTGAAGACAAGGATGATCAGACAGCATCTTCAGTAACAGAGGGAATTTAGACATGGGCATGATGGTGACATTTCCTCCTTTAAGAGCTTGGAAGTTCACTCTGAATTGTGTGAGGTTTCCTCTTTTTAGCCTTTCCAGTAAATCGTTTGCTCTGAAACCAAATGCTTTCCTGTAAAAATATGTAACTCTAAAAGACACCATTTGCCAATGAGGAACAAGAAAGAAACTGTATTCTGGCCACAAACAGTGTTCTTACCATGTTCCTCTGATAAGATACTTGCCATATTTCCACTATTCCTTCCAGTCCTTCTTTTCTTCTTCAATCTATTTTAAAATATCGTGTTTCCTTTCTGACTTATCTACTCATTTCTAGACCTAAAAGGATAATTGCTCTGTCTTCTGCATTGTCATGCCATTTTTCCTTATGTGGGTGAAAATGAGCTCTTTCTGAATCTTCAGTTAGGTTCTTGATGACTTACCTATAAAGCTATTTGTAACTTTCTTTTAGGAACACTGTCCACAGTGACTTGTTTATATCTTAGAATTAAAAACTCTGAATCTTCAAAATTCTCTTTTCCCTTTCCCTTCTGTTTCTTTCAGGCCCAAATATACAAGATAGCTTTCTGAATAGCCAGTAAATCGTGTGACAACTTCAAATGAAACATTTTTAAAACAGGTCTTTTGTTCTAAAGGAATAATAGGAATCCTGATTCTTCGGTTGTTTTTGTTTGATTTTGGTTTTTATTGAAGTATAGTTGATTTACAATATTGTGTTAGTTTCAGGTGTACAAACAGAGTTCCTCAGGTAAATATAGATATATAAAAAAATATATATATTTATATATATGTAAGAAAGGCAAAACGAGAAATATTTTTACTGGAAAGCAGCACTTAAGTTTTAACTAGAAAAAGATAAGGAGATAGAATTTTATGTTTACTTCCAAGGATTTTAGAACTTGATCAAAGTTTTTTATAATGTCTACTTTCAGTTGCTTAATAATTTGATCCATTTGTTAATTTAATGTAAGCTCGAGGAGTCTAGGGACTTGTCATTTCTGTCATTGTATCTCAGCACCTAGGATTATATCTGACATATAGCAGATGCTCACTAAATACTGCATTCTCTCATTCATTCAGCAAATATTTATTGAATATCTGCTATGTGCCTGCCACTATATAGAAGCTAGAAATATAATAAAAAGAAGTGAGGAAAAACCAGTCTCCACCTTCATGAAGTTATTCTCCTAATGGGAAGAGAGAAACTCACTAAAGAATCTCACTAATGAATGTAAACCTGGGTTCAATCCCTGTATTGGGAAGATCCCCTGGAGGAGGGCATGGCAACCCACTTCAGTATTCTTGCCTGGAGAATCCCTTGGACAGTGGAGCCTGGGGGAACTACAGTCCATAGGGTTGCAAAGAGTCAGACATGACTGAATGACTAGGCAAGCATATACAAGCAATACATATATATATATGTATATGTATATATACACACACACCCATGTGTGCTAAGCCGCTTCAGTCATGCTACAATCCTTTGCAACCCTATGGACTATAGTTCCCCAGGCTCCACTGTTCATTGGACTCTCCAGGCAAGAATACTGGAGTGGGTTGCCATGCCCTCCTCCAGGGGATCTTCCTGACCAAAGGATAAAACCCTCTTACGTCTCCTGCATTGGCAGGCAGGTTCTTTACCATTAGTACCACCTGGGAAGCCCATATATATTTTTCCCCCAGATTCTTTTCCCGTATAGATTATTACAAAATATTGAGTGTAGTTCCCTGTGCTATACAGTAGGTGCTTGTTGGTTACTCATTTTATATATAGTGATTTTCCTTGGCTGTTTTATGATGAAATTTCATCACTGGCCTTCCATGTAGGGTTCCCTGAGTCTCAGTACTATATTATTCTTTGAGGATAGCAAGAAGGTACTTGTGAATCCTAGTAAGCCCACAGGCACATATTAGGGCTGCAAACACAATTTCTGGAATCTATAAACTCATAAATGTAAGTCCATGACATACAGAGAAAAGAAAAATACCAAAGGGGGAGCCTAATTATCCTCAAGAATATACAGCTAGGGGAAAGTATTAAACATTATCTAATGCTTCATATGTGTCTTTACCTACTTATTTCTATTCAAGTCACCTTTATTGACTACTTATCCTGTGTCAGGCACTCATTAATGTGGGTGATGTAAAGAGAAATAAGTTTTATAGAGCATAGGTAACAGGTGAAAAGCATATGACCTTTTCACAGAGAATAGTAAATACAATACCATTGATATTACAAAATCCCTGTGCAATAGACTTTCAACTAGGAATGGGGCTTTGGAAGGGAAATCTAGTTGGAGAAAGCATCTAATGGAACGAATCTGTCAAGAAGGAATAAAACCGTACATGACATTCAGAAAGACACATCGACACAGCTGTATTTATTAATAGTTAGAAAGTACTATGCCTCTGTATATGTCATCCCAGCCAAAGAGGACCATCTAATACATCCTTGGCTTAGCTTTCTTCTGTTAGGGTAGGGAAAACAGCTAGGCTGGTTGAACTTCTAGCCAACCTGGAAGACTGGTCAAGGGTATGGACGTGGCAGAAGTCATGATAAAAAATGGTCTCAGGAGATCATGATAACAGAGGGCGGACATTGTGAGTAGCAAAGCACTTTCCTGGACTGTAAGAAAGCAACTTGTAGAAGGTCCAAAGGAAATGTACATGTGACCCATCATCTGAGACTAAGACTATAACTAAGAGATATGGAGGTTCTACCAAGTTAAGCACTGAGAGTGAGTTGCTCAGTCCTGTCTGACTCTTTGCTACCCCATGGACTATACAGTCCATGGAATTCTCCAGGCCAGAATACTGGAGTGGGTAGCCTTTCCCTTCTCCGGGGGATCTTCCCAACCCAAGGGGTAAACCCTGGTCTCCTGCATTGCAGGCAGATTCTTTACCAGCTGAGCCACAAGGGAAGCCCAAACACTGAGAAGGTCATTAGTCATCAGAAACAATCTCGGGCAGAAAGAGAAAGACACATGGGTGCTCTGAAGATTTCTGACTTTAAAAGGCTACGTGGAAAAGAAGCATGCTGGGACGCAAAGTGAAGGGCATCTAAAAAGCAGCACAATCCACATATATGCATTAATAAATGATATTTGTTTTTTTCTTTCTGACTTACTTCACTCTGTATGACTTCTCTGCAAATGACCCAATTTTGTTCATTTTTATAGCTGACTAATATTGTGGGGTGGAGGGAGGTCCAAGAGGAAAGGGATATATGTATACATAGCTGATTCACTTCGCCATACAGCAGAAATGAACATAACATTGTAAAGCAAGCAATTATACTCAAACAAAAAAGGTGGCAGAATCTTGAAAGACTAGCAAGAATCAGCTTATATATCCTGATTGGGAAAGACACTATTTTGACACATTAACTGTGACATTTTCCTGGGAGAGTTCTTGCTAGATTTTGACCATTTCTCATAACAAGTTAGGCCAAAGGCCCCTGTCATCTCAAGGGAGAATTGAAACAGCATATAACTAGAAAAAAGTATATAGGTAGTTCAATTCTGTGACCTGCTTTGTCACACAGCTTGGTCGAAATGAGAGATAATCTCAAACCCCATACTCACCCTCTCTGCTCCTTGGCTATGCCAAGTTTGATTCTCTTTTAAAATCAATGAGATAATTTCAGAAATCAGTATTTTTTTCTTGAAGAAATGAGTAATTTTCTATTACCTTCCTTTTTTCTGTAAGGCTATGTTAACAATAATAAATATTACTCAAACTACTTAATGACATTTCTACCACGGGTCAATTTTTTCATTAGAATGTACACGAAGTCCAGGAGACTACACATTGTCCAGGTTACCAGCAACAACGCTTACCACCAAAGGAGATATTTGACTCCTTTTATTAAGAGCTCTGGGTCAGAAATGGTGAGCTATAAAGCCATCATTACCTATTGTCAACTCAACTTAGGCATTTTCAACGAGTAAGTCCCTCACTATGCTTTATCAAACTCAATTCAGGTGACCTTAGACAAAGGAATTACTCATAGAAATTTGGTGATCATTACCTTTCTCTTCCATTTTTGCAACATTAGGTTTTCATCTCCTGGAAAAGGACTTACAGATTTTACCGTGACCTACTTTAGAATCATTGTCAACATTATAACCTGCTAATACTAGTTGTTTCTCAGAGGAAACAAAATCCTAGTCATATTAATTGCATACAGTTCTAGACTATTGTCTAAGAAGTAAATACAGTTGGCTATGACATTGGTCTCTCCTGATATCTTTATGCATAAGACAGAGCTTCTGCATAATAATGATGCATGGACTGGATTTGTAATGACTTGAATACTCATTGGGAAGGATAACGACATATGGATGGATGGCAATGTCAAAAGAAGTTTCTAAGAGGATCTCAAAGGAGGATGTCCTATTAAAAATTGTTTAATGATGACTAAGATAAAGACTTGAAAAGCATAAAAAATTATAATATATAAGCAAAATAAAGATGGTGGGAATAATATACCAGATAGCAGAATCAAAATATTAAAGTATCACAATCAATTGATAAAGTGGGGTGAAATAAATAACTGAGAAAAGAAATATAAATTCCCACATTGGCACTAAAAAAAGTCAACTTCTTCAAATCCAGATCATGGGGAAAATATGTTAGTAGTAGATCTCATGAAAAATGGTGAGTGTTTATATTGAAAAGAATATCAGCATGTATCAGATTAAAGAAGCCAGCAAATTTGGGACCATGTGTGGTCAATGCATTTTAAAGTTGCATTAAGAGAATAATGATGTCCGCACCTAAGGAAGTACTTGTCTCAATTATACTTTGCCTTCAACACAGCTCATCCAATGTTATGTTTAATTCTTGGCACCTCATTGAAAGATCCCCTGGAGGAGGGCATGGCAACCCACTCCACAATTCTTGCCTGGAGAATCCCATGAACAGAGGAGCTTTCAGGCTAGAGTCCATAGGGTCGCAAAGAGTCAAACACAAATGAAGTGACTTAGCATGCACACACTTCATTGAAATCATTTTGGAGTAAAGTAAATAGAATTGCAATCAATTTGTATATACCCAGAACCCTTTTTTACAAGAAGGGAAATAATTGCCCCTTTATTCCATGTGGTCCTAGTGAGAGTATCCATCATTGTATCCTCCCTATTATTTGGTCCAAAGAGGTTAGTCCAGGGACTGATTAGATTTGTGTATCTGAGGTTCAAGAGTTTTTCGTTTTTTTTTTATGACAGGCAGTAAAATGTAGGTTTGCGGCAGTCAGGTACCAATTATCTGGCCATAAGGAGACTGTTGCCTGCAGAAGAGAGCGCAGTTAGCATGTGAAACAGAGGCAGTGGTGTGCTAGCGCCAGCTCAAACTGTGTCAGGAGAGACAGCACTTACATTTTCATGAAATTTTGTGGACCAGTAGTTAAAGGCAGCCATTTAGTTTTATTTAAAATTTTTTAAACTTTATTTCTAAATTGGAGGATAATTGCTTTACAATGTTGTAACTTCTGCCATATAGCAGCATGAATCAGCCATAATTATATATACAGATCCCCTTCCTCTTGAGCTTTCCCCCGACATCCCACACCTCTAGGTTGTCACAGGGCACTGGGCCAGGCTCCCTGTGTTATATAGCAGCTTCCTGCTGCTGCTGCTGCTGCTGCTGCTGCTAAGTCGCTTCAGTCGTGTCTGACTCTGTGTGACCCCATAGACGGCAGCCCACCAGGCTCCCCCATCCCTGGGATTCTCCAAGCAAGAGTACTGGAGTGGGGTGCCATTGCCTTCTCCGAGCAGCTTCCCACTAGCTATCTATTTTATACATAATAGTGTATATATGTCAATTCTGCTTTCTCAGTTCATCCCAATGTCTCCTTCCCCCGATTTACAATGCTGTGTTTCTGGTGTACAGCAAAGTGATTCAGTTTTATAGATGTAGATATGTAAATAATATATATATATACTCTTATACTATAGATTATTATAGAATATTGAATACAGTTAATATAGTTCCCTGTGCTATACAGTAGGGCCTTGTTGTGTATCTATTTTATATATAGTACTTTGTATCTACTAATCCCAAACTGGAGAAGGCTATGGCACCCCACTCCAGTACTCTTGCCTGGAAAATCCCATGGACGGAGGAGCCTGGTAGGCTGCAGGCCATGGGGTCGCTAAGAGTCAGACACGACTGAGCGACTTCACTTTCACTTTTCACTTTCATGCATTGGAGAAGGAAATGGCAACCCACTCCAGTGTTCTTGCCTGGAGAATCCCAGGGACGGGGGAGCCTGGTGGGCTGCCGTCTAGGGGTCACACAGAGTCGGACACGACTGAAGTGACTTAGCATAGCATAGCATAATCCCAAACTCCTGATTTATCCCTCCTTCGCCCCTTTCTCCTTTGGTAATTTAAGTTTGTTTTCTATGTCTAAGAGTCTGTTTCTTTTTTGTAAAAAAGTTTATCTGTATTATATTTTGGATTCCACATATAAATGATATCACATGGTATTTGTCTTTCTCTGTTTGACTTAGTTCACTTAGTATAATAATCTCTTGATCTATCCATATTGTTGCAAATGGCATTATTTCATTCTTTTTATGGCTGAGTGGTGCTCCACTGTGTATATATGCCAATTTTCTTTATCCATTCATCTGACATTTAGGTTGCTTTCATGTCTCAGCTATTGTAAACAGTGCTGCTATGAATACTGGGGTGCCTGTATCTTTTTGAATTATAGTTTTCTCAGGAGATATATATATATATATGCCCAAGGGGGGGAATTTTCGAATCATATGACAGCTCTGTGTTTTTGTTTTTGAGGAACCTCCATGCTATTTCCCATAGTGGCTGCACTAATTTACACTCTCACCAATACTGTAGAAGGGTTCCCTTTTAAAGACAGTCATCAAAAAAAAATTATATAAACATATCCTGAAGTAAATTATAATAAAAACAAAGGTAATACCTGTTTAAAACTCATTATCTCCCAATTATCATATTACATTTTATTATTATCCATGCTATCGAGACTATTTATGGTTATTGTTCCTACGACGGGGGAGCCTGGTGGGCTGTTGTCTATGGGGTCGCACAGAGTTGGACATGACTGAAGTGACTTAGCAGCAGCAGTGGAAGTAATGGATAATGATGCATTACTGAACATCTCTTCCCAATTCTGTGTTCAGTGCTATAGTTGAAATCCCAACATGGATGTATTTACATTAACTAATAAACCCTACAAATCCAGGTTGGAATTTTTGTTTGATTTTCTAGATCAGAGGTCAGCCAACTTTTTCTATAAAGGACCAAATAGTAAACATTTTACAGATTTTGCAGGCCATATCTGGAGACCTGGGTTTGATCCCTGGGCTGGGAAGATCCCCTGGAGAAGGGAACAGCTACCCACTCTAGTATTCTGGCCTGGAGAATTCCATGGACTCTGTAGTCCATGGGGTCACAAGAGTCGGACTCGACTGAGCGACTTTCACTTTCACTTTCATCATTGTCCAAAAGGGCTTTCCTGGTGGCTCAGTCGGTAAAGAATCTGCCTATAATGTAGGAAATGCAGCTTTGATCCCTGGGTCGGGAAGATTCCCTGGAGGAAGAAATGGGCAATCCACTCCAATATTTTTATACAGTTATATATACCACATCTTTTTGTCCATTCATCTGTTGATGGATATTTAGCCGGCCTCCATGTCTTGGCTATATAGTAAATACTGCTGCTGTGAACAAGGTGCATGTATCTTTTGAATTATAGTTTTGATATGCCCGGGAGTGGGATTGCTGAATCATATGGCAATCCTATTTTTAGTTTTTTGAGGAACCTATATACTATTTTCCATAATGACTGCACCAATTTACATTCCCACCAACAGTGTAAGATGGTTCCCTTTCCTCCACACCCTCTCTGGCAGTTATTATTTGTAGACTTTTTAATAATGACTATTCTGACTGGTGTGATATGGTACATCATTGTTGTTTTGATTTGCATTTCTCTAATAATTAGCAATGGTAAGCATCTTTCCATGTGCCTCTTGGTCATCTCTATGTCTCTTTGGAGAAATGTCTATTTAAGTCTTCTGCCCATTTCTCATTCTTTTAAGGCTATCAGATTAGGATTGATTATGACCTCATTTAACTTTCATCACCTCCTTGTAGGCCCTATCTCAAAGTACAGTCACACTGGGAGTTAGGGCTTTGTCTTGGTTGACCAGGCTGCTATAACAAAATATCATAGACTAGTAGCTTAAACACTATTTACTTTCTCATGCTTCTGGAAGCTAGAAGTCTGAGATCAGAAATCCCGCACAGTCAGGTTCTGATGAGTGCTGGGCTAGCAGATGGCCACCTTCTCATGGCATCCTCACATCTGGTGGAGAGGTAGGGGTTGGGAGGGGGGATGGAGCTCCAGTCTCTATTTTCTTATAAGAACACTAATTCCATCATGAGGCACCTTCCTGACCTCTTCCAAGCTTGGTTACCTCCCACAGGCCCCACCTCCTAATTCTATTACATTTTGAGGTTCATACTTCAACATATGCATTTTGGGGAGACATATTTAGTCCATAACAGACTTCAAACATGAGTTTACGGTGGGGAGACACAATTCAGTCCATAATATTGTCTTCTCTGTAAATGAAAACAGCAATTAACATTCAAGTCCGAACTATACTCATTCTTCAGTAATCACCACATTTGGCTATGGGTATAAAAGCCTGGCAAAAATCAACAAAAGCACTTTATAGAATAAACTAGCTATATCAAGTCTATGTAAAAAGGATGATATATTTTGTTTTTAGTAGTAAATTGTGCTGAATATCCTTCAGAGTGATGAAGTTTACAATTAGCCAATGTATGTATATACATACATTCATTTCTTTTTTTCAGAGACCTAGTTGTTGAACATAACCAGCCCACCACTGCAGAGACAAGTAGAAGTAAATGATGAAAAAGAGCTCCAGGGATAGTTTTTAAGCCCCTGGATCCAGCAGTATTTATAACTGCCACATCCACCCTTGCATTCTCCAGTTGCATGGACCAGTCAGTTCTTCTCATTGTGATTGCCTAAAGCTAATTTTAATTGGATTTTCTGTCACTCCCTTCCAAATATCTCCACTGATGCTATATGTGCCTTAGGCAAGTTCAGGGAACCAAATAATTAATTAATTAATTAATTAATTTAAGCCCTGAAAAAGAAGTTTCTGCAGGTCTGAAGGTGCAGTCTTTACTTTTCAGAATCAAATCAGACTTCAAGCATATGGGATTGACGAGCTCTGTTCTAAAACTCTGGATTTTGAATTGCTGGCTTTGCTGCTCTCTGACTCTGCTCTCATGTCCCACTTTAATAACAGGATCCATATCTGAGCCCCAACTCCAAGTTTCCACCCAGTTCTGAAAACAGGGCTCTTCTGGTTCTAGTACCTGACCCACTTGCCTGGCCCAGGTCCCTTTAGACCTGGCTCTGTCATTTCTTTCCCAGATGTTCCAGGGCCTAGCTGGAGGAAGACAACATCCTGGCCACCAGCCTGTGCGTAGCTGTGTTAGACTTGTTGCTGCCTGATTTCCCGTTGCATTGCTCTCGTGGGGACGTGCTCTGCTGGCCCTCTCTGATGTCATCTGCTGTTCTCTGAAATACTTGCCAGCTGTCCCTCGACCCACAGGTCACAATGTCCTGCCCGCCATACTGGATCCTTCCCTGAGTCTGTTGCTTCCTGGAGCCCATTTGGCTGGCCCTTCCCAGCCAGGGCCCTCCTTACAGAGTGGACTTGTCCCAGACCTCCACTGTAGTCTCTCAAGCCTGCTACTGCTAAGTCACTTCAGTCGTGTCCGACTCTGTGCCACCCCATAGACGGCAGCCCACCAGGCTCCTCTGTCCCTGGGATTCTCCAGGCAAGAATGCTGGAGTGGGTTGCCATTTCCTTCTCCAATGCATGAAAGTGAAAAGTGAAAGTGAAGTTGCTCAGTCGTGTCCGACTCTTAGCGACCCCACGGACTGCAGCCTACCAGGCTCCTCCATCCATGGGATTTTCCAGGCAAGAGTACTGGAGTGGGGTGCCATCACCTTCTCCAAGCCTCTCAAGCCAGACCCTGATAAATCCTTTCTCAGAACTGCAGATCCTGATGTCAGCTTGTAGGGAAAACAAACCACACACTGCAGTTTAAAAACCATGTGCACAGCTGCCTTTCAACACAGGCTTGGCATTCCCCATAAATACTGAGAACAACTCTACCTGTGAAACAGAAGTGTTAAATATTGTTTAAATTCCTCATTAAAAAAAATTAATTATAGGTAGTAGGTTGGCATGTACTTAGGTGGTACTACAAATAAGGCCAAAGACCATTTCCACCATCCTGTTTTTAACTTTTCCTGCACCCATCCCCTCACCTTCAGCTGTTCTTTTCAGACGTCAAAGCCACTATCAAGGGAGGAAAGAGAAGCATTAATCCAAATACTTAAACAACAGTAAAAAAAGAAAAAAAAAAGCTCAGTTATCCAGTCCTCAAGACAATAAACACATGTATCTCTGATCTTTGTTGGTGTGTTCCTTTGCACATTGGGTGCAGATACAGTCCAGTATCTTAATAATGGGTCCCATTAAATTGCCTTTTCCTCTTTACTTGAAAAAAGATTAATGTCAACATACACATAATGTTCAAGCAATTACAATGTGTCAGCATCATAAAGTCTGGACTGATGAGTTCAAAAGATTGAAAATAGGGTAATTTACTTTGTTCCATTTGAGAGAAAGTAAGAGATGAAGCAAAATAGGACTAATTAACAACCTTAGCCTGTTTGGATTTTTTTCAAATACTACAGAAAAAAAAATGGCCTTAAAAAGCAAATATAGCATGGAGAAATGATCTTCAACAGATAAGATAGAACCCATTCAAGATTCATGGATATAATAATGCAATTATTACAATAGAGAATTTCTCTTTCAAATCATATCAAGACTTCCACTGGGGGTTTCCCACAGTAACGGGATTTGTCTTAGTTGTTCCCTGGAGTAGCTCAACATTTTTTGTACTACAAACTCACTTGAATGACATTTAAATATTTGACACTCCCACAGCCATCAGTTCAGTTCAGATCATGTCCAGCTCTTTGCCCCTCCATGGACTGCAGCACACCAGGGTTCCCTGCCCATCACCAACCCCCGGGGCTTGCTCAAACTCATATCGATCAACTTGGTGATGCCGTCCAACCATCTCATCCTCTGTCTTCCCCTTCTCCTGCTGCCTTCAATCTTTCCCAGCATCAGGGTCTTTTCCAATGAGTCAGTTCTTCACATCAGGTAGCCAAAGTATAGGAGCTTCAACGTCAGCATCAGTCCTTCCAATGAACATTCAGGACTGATTTCCTTTAGGATTGACTGGTTGGATCTCCTTGCAGTCCCACAGGCATGCTTAGTTTTTAATGAATCAAAAACAATTTTTGTGTGTGCTGAAATAAAGCATACAATTATTTGTAATTGACAAAGCTATTAAATGTAGATCAGTAATAGATAAGCAAGACTGCTAGTTATGCTTAATTCCTAATGTTAGTGGTAATTCCAAATCTTATTCTCCCACTCAAGACAGCATTATGGATTTTAGATGACTGAGAGTTATGTTATTTGGGGAATAATCTTGAATCCACTCACATGAATTTTTTAAATTTAAAATGCTTGCAAACTTGAGAACTTTAGTTCCCATTGGTTATGCCTTCCTGTGATAGACCTCACATGTGATTGAGACAGCCTTGGAATTTGGTCATCAAATAGTAAGAGCAGAGGTACAAGGAAAAGGAAGAAAAACCACTTTTATAGAAAATCAAAAGAGGTGGGAAAGAGAAGAGGGGCGAAATGGAATAGAATTTGGCAAGCAGTATGCAGGGTTAGAATGGGTTTCCCAGGTGGTGCTAGTAATAAAAAACCCACCTACTAATGCAGGAGACATAAAAGACATGGGTTTGATACCTGTGCTTCCCTGGTAGCTCAGATGGTAAAGAATCAGCCTGCAATGCTGGAGACCTGGGTTCAATCCCTGGGTTGGGAAGATCGCTTGTAGAGGGAAATGGCAACCCACTCCAGCATTCTTGTCTGGAGAATTCCATGGACAGAGGAGCCTGGCAGGCTACAGTCCATGAGGTCAAAGGGTTGGACACAACTAAGCAACTTTCACATGAGTGACTTCGACATCCACATTCATTCGGTAAGATCCCCTGGAGGAGGGCATGGCAACCCACTCCAGGATTCTTGTCTGGAGAATCCCCATGGACAGAGGAGCCTGGCGGGCTACAGTCCATGGGGTCGCAAAGAGTCGGACAGGACTGAAGCAACTTAGCACACAAGCGTGCATGCAGGGTTAGAATACCAGCTTCTTTGACTTCCCCTAACTTAGCAAATGTGTTTGGAAATAAAGAAAACATATTGATTTGGTCCTTTATCTAAGGTCCTTTATCACATGAGTGACCTTTATCCAGAGGAGTCTTAAGGAGAGGTGGGGAGAAGATGGTCTAAGTTGAAACCAGCGTGCCCCAGAACTTTTCATGAGTGTATTCTGAAAAGTAAGAAGACAAGATACTCTTTGGACAGTCAGTCTAATTAACTGAAATATGTTCCCAAAAGTCACTGAGAAAAAAGACAATAATTCACCATTTTAGTATCAAATACCTTCAGTCATGTTAAACGTCTACATTTTAAAAGGCTTCTCTTTCAAAGCAGGACCTCTAACTTGAAAGACTTTCATATCCCAACTTTTAACCATAACATGATGCTGAGAAATTTGGTAGGAATCTTGACATCAGAACAGAAGTATGTGTCAGAATAACAACAGGAAACTGCTCGCACACTAGGGGTAGAAGGTTAATAGGAGGACGATTGACAGAGGTGAGATCAAGGGAAAAGCTGAGGGATGGTGAAGCACCTAGGATTAGCAATGCTGGGAAGCCATGTCCATCGCTAAGTCTGAATGGCGAGGTGAAGGAACCGGAGCCTTAGCAGAGCTGTGCAGCTGTGGGAAGGTGGTGGCCCAAGAGGAGTGTGGCTGAGGGGAGGTGCAGACAGCCTCAGCCGATAGCACAGCCAGGCAGGGAGGGTGACCGGGGGTAGCAGAAGGAGTCCCGGGTGTGATATCTCGTTGCCCATTGGATCGTGAGAGTCCCTTGGACAGCTAGGAGATCAAACCAGTCAATCCTAAAGGAAATCAACCCTGAATATTCATTGCAATATTGGAAAAGACCCTGATTCTGGGAAAGATTGAAGGCAAGAAGAGAAGGGGACAACAGAGGATGAGATGGTTGGATGGCATTACCACTCAATTGACATGAGTTTGAGCAAACTCTGAGGATGGTGATGGATAGGGAAGCCTGGAAAGCTGCTGTTCATGGAGTTGCAAAGAGTCAGACATGACTTAGCGACTGAACACCAATCTCAATTAAAAGCCAGAGGGAAAGAGAACAAGAGTGATGAAGTTAGTAGAGGCCAACCTCCTTGGACACAGAGCAGGAGGGAGAAGACAGAGACCGGGTCTGAAATGACAAATGGAGAATAACCTGCTCAGAGAGTTCCTTTCTACACAGGCTTCCCTTCTGCCCACCTCTTTATCACTCTGTGAAGTCATTGAGAGTGTGGGTGGACAGGAAGAATTGCTAAACTAATTCTTCCTGGGTTTTGCAATACTCTCCATTTAGATTTGGGGGCAAATTCCTTTATGGAAGGAAAAATCACAGTCAAAACAAGGACAATAACAGGTTAAAGAGGCAACCTGGGCCTTGTTTCTGAAACAGAAATACAACCTGGAACATGGTGTTTAAGTAGAATCTGGTCCCTGCAGACAAAGACCATTGAAATAGGCAAATTGTTCTTAACTCTTTCAACTTCACTTAATTGCATTGAGGCCCCGTGATATACAAGAACTCAAGAGAAGACATGTCCTTCCAACTTAACAGTTTGTTCATCAGCTCTGAAATGCGTTAAAGATTTTCTTTCTTTTAGTGAAGTTCAAAATGTCAAAGAATAACTCAGCTTGAAATTAACAAGCCCCAAAAGATTTTGGTTCGGTATAAGAATAAAATTATTTTATTCTGATATCTAGGCAATCAATACAGGAATATCACTTTAATGCCTGAATTTCTTTCTTTCATGGTTCCTGAAGGGCCAGATAAAATAAGCCTGTGCTGTTATCATGACTAGCAAATCCTAATTCAAATTTCATTAAGTTAATCACATCTCTAACACATGTTTATTATTGATACATATTTAGAAAATAGTTGACTAAACAAATATAAACAGGTCTTATTACTACTCCATTTTGGGAATGGAATAGTTAGTTATTCTTATCTCACCAGGCCATTTAGAAGTTTCAAAAATGGCTTGGCAGTTTCATAAAATGTTAAATATACACCTAGTATATGATGTATATGATGTAGCCATTCTTCTCCTAGGTATTTATTCAAAAGAAAGGAAGGCATACATCACAGAGGAATCTTCACAGCATCTTTATTTGTAATAGCCCAAACTGGAACAACTCAAAGTATCCATCAACAAGCAAATGGATAAATTGTGGTATATTTATAAAATAAAATCCTGCTCAGCAATGAAAAGGAATAAACCATTCATACATACAACATGGATAAATCTCAAAATATAATGTCCAGTGAAAGGTGTCAGAAAAAAAGCATACATACTATATGATTCCTTTTATATAAGATCCTAGAGAATGAAAACAAATCAATTGTGACAGAGAAAGGATCCGTGATTTCCTGGGGACTGAGGACAGGGGAGTGACTGGCAGAAGGGAGGATCTAAAAATCGATGAGTAAAATTTTGAGAATGATAGCTATATTTACTATATTTTTCTGCATATACAATTCTAGGTTGACAGGTTTTTCTTTCTCTACTTTAAAGACGTTACTCACCATCTTCTTGTTTACCCTGTTTCCAGTGAAAAAATACCATCATCTTTATCTTCTTTCTTAACACATAACATATCTTTTATCCTCCAGTCTGGCTGTTTTAAAATTTCTCCCTTTGTTGCTGACTTTGAGTAATTTGATTATAATGTACTTTGATGTGGTTTTTTCTTTTCCTTAGGATTCACTGAGCTTTTTGAAACTATAGTTTATAGTTTTCATCAAACTCGGAAAATTTGGAGCCATGATAGCTTTAAAAATTTCTTCTTTTCCACCTCTCTCTTTCCTCTCCTTTGAGAACTTCAATTTTCAGTCCAGCATTTCTCATGATGTGCTCTGCATATAAGTTAAATAAGCAGGGTGACAATATACAGCCTTAACATACTCCTTTTCCTATTTGGAACCAGTCTGTTGTTCCATGTCCAGTTCTAACTGTTGCTTCTTGACCCGCATACAGATTTCTCAGGAGGCAGGTCAAGTAGTCTGGTATTCCCGTCTCTTTAAGAATTTTCCACAGTTTGTGGTGATCCACACAGTCAAAGGCTTTGGCGTAGTCAATAAAGCAGAAGTAGATGTTTTTCTGGAACTCTCCTACTTTTTCGATGATTCAGAGCGTGTGTTTAGTCTAAAGCTAATTATTTTCTTCTACTGAGATAATGCCAAATATTTTACTCCTTTACTCAAGGAAATCACCAAGATTCACCTGGCTCTACTCTCCCTGACCTGTGGCCTGGAAAGTCTCTCAAAGTAATCTCAAAGCTGTGACAATTGTAGCATTCACTTCATTTGTTTGCCATCTCTTAGAGAAGACTTATGCTTTGTTTGATGTATGCTGTCTTAATCCCTTAGCTTTCCACTTGTTTTAGCAATCATTGATGTTCAAGCCCTAGAGCCATTATCTTATTAGGGGCTATAAACTGATGATACTTAATTCTCTCATTATTCCTGCATCTCTTAGATGGAATTATTTTAAAAGAACTTTTCTGCATCATTCAGTTTGTTACCTCAGAGTATAGTTTGTTTTTTTAAAAAAAGAAAGAACAAGTACTGTTTTTCTATGCTTCTCAGTTTTCAGAATACTTAGCTGTTTCACTAGCATTCTCTAAAGGTAATTAGTGAGCTTTAAAAGTTGTGTTTAAGACTTTCCAGCTTGGTAAATGCGTGGGGATTTGGGCAGAGTGGCAGGCTTAGAGAAGGCATGGACACCGCACTGTATCCTCAGACTTTACCCTAGGCATCTCTTCTGTCTTGTGTTATATCCTTTCATAATAAGTGGTGATCTAATCTTACAGAGTAGCTGTGGAGGGGAGAGACACAGGTACAAGGCCAAAGGCTAAAGAGAAGCAGAATAGTGCCCGTCCACCGGCCTTCACGTCTCCTGGCCCACAAAGAGGAGGATCTGATTAAGGGGGAAGTTGGAGGAGGTCCTCAGTTTCTGTCCTAACTCTTTATACTTCCTGTCTGCCCCAATTATTCTGCTCTTTTTCTTGTTAAATCTCATTTTCACTCTAAAAAAAGTTTTTAAGTTGTTATTATGAGCTCATTGAACTGAATATATTTAATGAGTTTTAATGTATTTAAATTTTTTTCAATGTTCAAGCTGTTCTACCTATGCCAAGAAGTCCCTACAAATTGGTTTCTATGTCCTTTTGACTTATTTTAGTAGTCTTTGATAGCTTTATTGCTTTCTGAAAAAACACAATATCCCAGGTTCATCCTGGATATTTCTTGACCCAGCCATGGAACAAACTATTTGTCTAGATTGCCCTCAATCTTTTCAGTAGGAAATAATATTTAGAGATCATAATCTGGGTGCTAAGGCTGCTTGTTTCTCCTGGGTTGTCATTGCTTCTGAGATATTCAGTGGGGAGCTTAGAAATGGGTATTTATGGAAAGAGAAAAACACATCATAAATTCAATCTGATATTTGCAATTTAAGTTTAAGACTATAAGTTTTACTTAATTTTTTGGCTTTATATTTGTATGTCTTTCCTTTTATGCTAAAGAAATATCATGTGTGTATATATATATATATACACACACAACACACATATATGTACAAATATACTCATATGTATGTTTAAGTGGTCTTATTGTTAGTAGTAATAATTATATTGTTACTTTGAAATTATTATATATGTATGTGATAGTTTCACAGTAACAGTATGATTATTACTAGTAGCAATAAGATTACTTAGTGCAGATTAAGAATTCTTTGCACTTGTTTTCATTTAAGATATATTCCAGTAAGAATTTACGGTCAAAACACCATGTTTTAAAGTCACTTGAAATAATTTTTCATTCTATTGTTATGGCAGCTAAATGATATACATGTGATAAACTTGTTTATTTCGGTTTGACTTTTATTTTTAGTGATTACTCTTTTTAAAGTTTACTTTTAATTTTAAATTATGCAAAATAGTAACGTGGTTCCAAAGTAACAATGTGCTGTTAAATATTTGACAATTGGCTCCCTGGGATAAGTGTTAGTCGCTCAGTCGTGTCCAGCTCTTTGTGACCCCACTGACTGTAGCTCCTCTGTCCATGGGATTTCCCAGGCAAGAATACTAGAGTGAGCTGCCATTTCCTCCTCCAGGGGATCTTCCCAACCCAGGGATCAAACCTGTGTCTCCTGCATTGGCAGGCAGATTCTTTACCACTGAGCCGCCTGGGAAGCCCTGGGATAAGAGCCCTAATTTTGTTAATTTCTATGATGTAGACTCTATTTTCTTGGGCTTCAAAATCACTGAAAATGGGGACTACAGCCATAAAATTTAAAAATGCTTGCTCCTTGGAAGCAAAGCTATGACCAACCTAAACAGCATATTAAAAAGTAGAGACATTACTTTGCCAACAAAAGTCTGTCTAGTCAAAGCTATAGTTTTTCCAGTAGTCATGTATGGATGTGAGAGTTGGACCATAAAGAAAGTTGAGTACCAAAGAAGTGATGCTTTTGAACTGTGGTATTGGAGAAGACCCTTGAGAGTCCCCTGGACAGCAAGCAAATCAAACCAGTCAATCCTAAAGAAAATCAGTCCTAAATATTCATTGAAAGGACTGATGCTGAAGCTGAAACTCCAATACTTTGGCCACCTGATGTGAAAAACTGACTCATTAGAAAAGACTCTGATGCTGGGAAAGATTGAAGGCAGGAGGAGAAGGGGATGACAGAGGATGAGATGGTTGGATAGCATTACCGACTCGATGGATGGACATGAGTTTGAGCAGGCTCTGGGAGTTGGTGATGGACAGGGAAGCCTGGAGTGTTACAGTCCATGGGGTTGCAAAGAGTAGAACATGACTGAGCAACTGAAGTGACTGATGGTGTAGCTATTAACACGACCGATTCCAAGTTACCAAAATCACATTATTGATGCAGAGTTTGGGAGATATGCAGTAGTAAATCATTATATAATATGTATTTATATAACATTTCTACCATACAAATAGAATAATCTCAGTAGCATAGATAATAGTAAAATAATTACAAAGTGGTGAGTTTTGAGAATGTATTTTTAATGTAATTAATTTAACATTAAGTCTATGTAGTTTAATTTTTAATAGTGGTGATTGACTAACTGGCTCACAAAATGCTTGGAAATTTAACAATTGATTCTTGTTAGCTGATGTGACCTGGCTCTAGCACATCTCTAGAACATAGCACATTCAGGAAAGGATTGCTTCTACCTATCCTTTCCATCTGGTTCCCTCTCTTGCTCTATAGGTAACCATTTTTATTAAACTTTTGTCTCATCTTTCATTGTGTATTTTTGCAAATAAAGGCATAAAGGATCATATATTTTCTTACACAAAAAGATAGCACACAAATAACACTGTTCTGCTCCATGTTTAGCTCAGAATTGTGAGTCCTGTTTAACTGTAACTTCCCTAGGAGAGGGAAAGAGCTGCTATTTAAACTATTTCCAGCATCACACTTTGGTAAAAATTAGTTTTCTTGAGAGCTGAGAAATGTCTGAGCGGGTCCAGAGGGTTCCATCAAGAATACTGTTGAAACCAGAAATCTGAGAGCTTCCTAGAAAAATTTCACAATATACCTCAGGATCAGAGAAGTGAGGAGCCAGGTTGTGGTACGAGGTGGTGAAGCTATATGAATGAATGCTCAAGTTCTGGCTCGGCTCCCACTACATAAATGCACCTACTTTCACTGACGTCATCCAACCTGCCTGTTATAAATCTTACAGCCATCAGAAGGGGTCATTGGTGTTTTAGCTGGATTATTCAGCTGAGTTGAAGGGAATAGAACTATGCTTATCATCCCTCTGAAAGTCGTTTCTACAATATTTATAGACTTATACTCTATGAGACTGAAATCTTTTATTAATATTCTGTTTGTTTCTAATAACTTTCCACTGGAAAGAAATGACTGAGATCTTGGAATTCACATCGTTATTACGTGACTTCTTTGAAAGTCTTGTGATTTAAATAAACCCCTTTATTTCCTACTGTGACGATATCCCATCTTGCATTTGCCTTAATAGATATCATTAGTGATTATTAGCACTTAGTAATGCCATCATATTTGCTAGATGAAGACTAGAGAGATGAAAGAGCTATTGATATGAGTTGCTGGCCATTGTTGTTAATCAGAATGAGCTCTTTTAGTCTGTGTGTGTGTGTGTGTGTGCGTGTGTGCATGCTCAGTTGTGTCCAACTCTTTGTGACCCCATGGACTGTAGCCCACCAGGCTCCTCTGCCCATGGGATTTCCCAGGCAAGAATACTGGAGTGGGTTCCCATCTGCTCCTCCAGAGGATCTTCCCAACCCAGAGACAGAACCCATGTCTCCTGCATCTCCTGCATTGGCAGGGGGATTCTTTACCTCTGTACTGCCTTGGCCTGTGTGACTTCTAATTATTTCTAGATTTTATTACATTTTCCTGTGAATTCTAGGGGAAAATACGTAATAGTGATTATGACAAGAATACACATGGTAGCTGGTAAAGCCAGCCTGATATAGTGGTTTTAATGAACATTTCCCAGCTTAAGGTTAATGGACCCGTGGCACACAGAGCCTTTATGTGAAATCATCATGGAAGAAATAAATCCAAGATATTGTATCATGCTGCCAGATCAGGACAGAGAGGAGCCTCAGAAAAGAAAACTATGGTGAATAATAAAGGCAACCTCTTATGCCTTACATAGTGCTCTAATCTTTATAATGGTTGTGCAAAGTTACCTGAGATTGGTTGTAATTTAACACCCAAGTACCAAAGGCACGGAATTTGTACAGAAGTCTTTGAGCCCTGGAATAGAACAGAGAGTCACCAGACTCGTTTCACTAATCTTCTTCTCTAAGATGTATTTCAACCAGACACAACCAAGTAAGAGCAGAGACTCTGTACTAGAGACCTAGAGTTTCTGTAGGAGACAACCAAGGACATTAACTTACTGACATGCGCAAGACTCGGTATCACATGATCTGGCCTAAGACTTTAACTCAAGTCCTGTCTTGTCTACTTGTGTATCCTTAGATAAAGTACTGTGGAGACAATAATCTCTATTACACAGGGTTCTTGTGACAACCAAAGACCATATTTGTGAAAGGAAAAACTCCTAAAAATATTATAGAGCTAGAAAAACTACCATAAGGAAAAAATGAATCAGGAAAAATACACCCAGTGACTTATGGAGACAAGAAGGATGCTTTTCTGTCTTGGTCTGGCTCTGCGGACAAAGTTTCCCTGGAGAATTTGTAACCATGGGTCTGTCACTACATTAGTTCCAACAATACCCAAGCTGAGAAATTCTCATAATCCAGGCACAGGAGATGATTCCCCTTGGTCAGCTAACAGAAACAAAGGCAAAGCCCACTTGCTTTGGAAAATGAGGCTCTTGTCCAGAACTGTCAGAACTTCTTTTAGCCACTCATGTATTTGAAAATGCTTCTTATGTTCCCCCTAAATCCTATACTCTCCAGTTGAAATGGTCCTAACTCCGTCAAATACTTTTCATACAACAGTTTTCAGAACCACCGCTATTCATTTTCTTCTGTGTTTTAATATTCCATTTAAAATGTGCCCTCTTCGTCCAGTTCAGCTCTAAAGGCAACACTCTAGAAATTTTCTAGCCTGTGTGGGAATGATAATTCATTAATGTAATGTCACTGTCATAAAACTTACAGTATAATAGCAAATACTATTGAATGTGTTTTATGCGCCAAACACGATATACTTTACATAAAACACTAAGACAGGTTTTATTATTATCCTCATTTCACAGGTAAGGAGAAAACCTAGTAACTAGCCCAAGGTAGCAAAGATGGTCCCTCGTCACAGAGATAGTGATGTGTATCTAACCAAAGCCAGGAGGCAAACCCAGACCTGTCTGCCTTCAAGGCCCTTGCTTTAAACCATTAAAACTCTACCTACCTTAATATGAGTCCTGGCTGGGCATCTGAAAATCCAAATGCCATTTTTAATAACTCTCACTCTCTTGATCATGTGGGCAGTAAGCTAAAATTGCTAGGATTTTTATTTCTTTAAAATAAATCAGTTATTTTTCATGAAGATACATTTTCATAGGATAAGGGGACAAAAAAAAAAAAAAAAAAAGAAGGAATTAATAGGGAGAAAGGGAGCAGAGAACCGGAAGGCAGAGATAAGGATAGTTGCTGCTGCTGCTAAGTCACTTCAAGTCGTGTCCGACTCTGTGCGACCCCATAGACGGCAGCCCACCAGGCTCCCCCCTCCCTGGGATTCTCCAGGCAAAAACACTGGAGTGGGTTGCCATTTCCTTCTCCAATGCATGAAAGTGAAAAGTGGAAGTGAAGTCGCTCAGTTGTGTCCCACCCTTCGCGACCCCATGGACTGCAGCCTACCAGGCTCCTCCGTCCACGGGATTTTCCAGCAAGAGTTTTGGAGTGGGGTGCCATCGGCTTCTCCGAAGGATAGTTGACGGCACTAGTAATGACTTTTGCTTATTTCCCAATCTTGTAGTCCAACTGACCTGGCGGGTAACAAGGAGCCCCTGTGGTCACACGTCCAGGAATTCTGCTGGGTCTTAAAAATGTTCCGGTGTTTTTTATTCCTTACGTTTCTTGAAGGCAATAGTATTATTGCATTCCCGAATGTTAACAGTTGATATACCGAAGTCGCATCATTGGAATCACCTTTGCTTTTCACAGAGCTGTCTCTTTGGTACAGATCATTTACGTTTGCGAAGCCTGCCCCCTGCTGGATTAGTGAAATATTACATACCATATTTTCAAAGCTCTCCAAAACGGGGTCTAAAAATTTGTAGATGCCTTAACCGCTGTTTCGGAGAAGGCGATGGCACCCCACTCCAGTACTCTTGCCTGGAAAATCCCATGGATGGAGGAGCCTGGTAGGCTGCAGTCCACGGGGTCACTAAGAGTCGGACACGACTGAGTGACTTCACTTTCACTTTTCACTTTCATGCATTGGAGAAGGAAATGGCAACCCACTCCAGTGTTCTTGCCTGGAGAATCCTAGGGACGGGGGAGCCTGGTGGGCTGCCGTCTATGGGGTCACACAGAGTCGGACACGACTGAAGTGACTTAGCATAGCATAGCATAGCATAACCGCTGTTTAGAACTTTGACGAGTGTGGGGGGAATAAATATAGCTTTTTGAGACGATTTCCCTGAGTTTCTCAGATAAGTTGTATAAACTTTGGGGTGCGGTTTATGGATTTTCACATCATATCTGCCCCCAAACCTCAAAATAAATGGTTTAACTACTCAAAGAAATAACAATAATGGTAAACATATTCAGTCTTTCCTATGTGCCAGAAATATGCAAAATACTCTGTGAACCCTGCCCCTTGTAACACTCACCAACACCCTAAGAGATAAGTTCTGTGCATTCCCCACCCTCAATATACAGAAAGGCTTAAAGAAATTGAGAGCACCTTCACCCCCACCATTACCCATCCAGCCACAGGTTGGGAGCCCCTGAAGCTATTCTTGAACTTCTTCACCCCATTACTTGCCCAGAGTTGGTTATACCAGAAAGAGTCAACCAAGCTGCTTTACCCAGATTTTTTTTTTTCTTGGTAATTTGGAATTGGATTCAAAGAGAACCTTCGGTCTGGCTGGTTACCTAAATGGTGGTGGTGGTTTAGTCGTTAAGTCACGTCCGACTCTTGCAATGCCATTGACCATAGTCTGCCAGGCTCCTCTATCCATGGGATTCTCCAGGCAAGAATACTGGAATGGGTTGCCATTTCCTTCTCCAGGGGATCTTCCCAAGCCAGGGATCAAACATTGCATTGTTCTCCTGCATTGCAGACAGATTATTTACCAACTGAGCTACCAGGGAAGCCCTTACTTAAATAGAGGTCATGTATATCCAGGGGGCTCTGTGAGGAGTCGTGTGCATGGAGAAACAGAAAAAAATGTGATCAGGAGAAAGGAAAGAATAAAGTAAAGCACAGAGAAAAGCACAGAGGACAATTTTCCATTCTTGGTACAAAACCCTCATAAGGTTCCTCTGCTAGTTTCATTGGCTTGGTTTATTGAAATATGTCTTTTTCTCTATTAAAAAAAAGTGTATAAAACCAAGTCATGTGAGTAATACTATATAAAAGTGAACCAAATCTCGTGTTATAATGAAATAAAATCTGAAGTTAATATGGCACATTGAATGATGTGCCTAATTTTTATTGTATTCCATGGCAATTAGATTCAAATAGGGAGCAATTAATGAAAATGACTGTAATTATTGTCATGTCAACAGAGCCAAACCAAGTGATTCCACAGTCAGCTGTAGTGAAGACAATTTAGAGAGAGCAGGAAGTTGTTCTGCAGTTTCCACAAAGGACCCTGGATTGAAAAATCAGGAGGTAAGGTCTTTTTATTGCCACCACTTCTCTGGCAACAATCATCCAGGTGGTTGAAGAGGCTCCAGCTGACAAGCGTGTGAGCCCCTTGGAGCTCCTTACCCCTGTCCCTGCCCTGCCCCTTCCCTCACTGCGTCTCCAAGGAAGAGAATGCTGAGGAGATTGTGCGGGAAGGGCAGCGTCTTCTTGGGAGACTCTCCTTTCCTCAGCATTGGATGGTGAGACACAGAACATGGAGAATTTGAAGCAGATCTTAGGAAGAAGCTGCCAGCCTGCCTCCCATTCATTACCACTCAGGGCATCATCAGTGTGGTCCGGGGGTGTGTGTGGAGGATGGAGGTGAAATCCTTATGGCAATAAAATGTGTGAAATTGTGCGAATTTTCCCTCCATACAGATGCCTATCTTGCTCGGTGGCTGGGATAGGGAGTGACACACGGTTGAGGAAGAATCCTATTTTTGTCATTGAGATTGGTGCATGCTTGGGTATGTGCTCAATTCCTCGGTCATGTTCAACTCTTTGGGACCCCATGGACTGTAGCGCGCCAGGTTCCTCTGCCCATGGAATTTTCCAGCCAAGAATACTGGAGTGGGTTGCCATTTCCTCCTCTAGGGGATCTTCCCAGGGATCAAACCTGCAGCTCCTGCAGCTCCTGCATTGGCAGGCGGGCTTTTTACCACTGAGCCACCTAGGAAGCCCCTAGGACCCCATGGACTGTATCGCGCCAGGTTCCTCTGCCCATGGAATTTTCCAGCCAAGAATACTGGAGTGGGTTGCCATTTCCTCCTCTAGGGGATCCTTCCCAGGGATCAAACCTGCAGCTCCTGCATTGGCAGGCGGGCTTTTTACCACTGAGCCACCTGGGAAGCCCATGCGGTTGATGGTTCCCAACCAAATGCCATCCTCACAATCTCTTTTCCACTGGGGCAAACCAACATGAAACACTCAGAAAAGTTACCATAAACCAGAATCTTAGAGTCTTGGGATTGGTTTAGCTTAAAGCAGCCATTATTTACAGGGATGAAGATTCAATGACTCAGAAATATTCCATTTTCCTCCTTCCACACAAGGCTAAACCAATATCCTAGTCTGGACTTTGACCAATAAGTGCATTTGTGCTAATAAACAAATGGTTGTTTATTGTTGCTAAGTTGTATCTGATTCTTTGCTACCCCATGGACTGTAGCCCTGCCAGGCTTCTCTGTCCATGGGATTTCCCAGGCGAGAATACTGGAGTGGGTCGCCATACATCTCGAATATTTTAGATGTGTTATTTCCTTGAAAATGTTTTTGTCGTATAATTGGCAGTGACTCTGGCATAGAAGTCATGAGAATATTATGGAAAGGACCAAGAAAGGGTTTTTTGGGATTCGTTCAATATATGTTATTGGGTAAATGCCGTGTGACAGGCACAGTGCAAGGCACCAGAGGAAAAAATTACAAAATAATGTCTATACTCTTCAAGAGCTTAATGGGTCAGGCATTCACCATTAATTAGTGTGATAATTTAGGGGAACATAAAAAAGAGGCTATTCCTATCTAGAACATTTTAATAACCTTGGAACATTTTACACAGATAATGTTGGGTTAAGATAAATACGAAGAGGTGTCTAGAAGGGAAAGGAGTGGGAAGAAAATTATAGGAAAAGGGAGGCTGTGATCTCGGGGCTGGAGATGACTGCATACATATGTATGTGAGGGCTGTTCTTAAACACTGTCTGTCTGGAGCATCTCTCCACTTTCCACCCTCCAACTCACCCATCTTCCTGAGTCACCCAGATTGCCATTTCTCACTAGGAAAAGACGAAAAGGAAAGGATGCAATTTGTCTAAAATCCTCACAAGCTGCTAGAATACATCCGTGCCTTTCATCTGCATAGCCCACCACGCAAAGGGTGGGAGTTCTAGTGAAGATGGGGAAACCAAGGCCCAGAGAGGTTGCTGGGCTTCTCCACGTTACACGGTTTGGAAAAGGCAGTGCCAAAATGCAAATTCACATTTTAAAACGATAACTAAGACATACGTGTGCTTTTTCAAAAGAACAAAATAATAGAGAAGTATGAGATGTAAAAATGGTGGCTCGGCTGGTAAAGAATCTGCCTGCAATGTAGGAGACCTGGGTTCGATCCCTGGGTTGGGAAGATCCCCTGGAGATGGGAACAGCTCCCCACTCCAGTGTTCTGGCCTGGAGAATTCCATGGATTGTATAGTCTGTGGGGTTGCAAAGAACCGGACATGACTAAGCAACTTTCACATCTCTACATTCCAAACTGTTTGGGGGTATATATATCCCTGAAGACATTTTTCCCTGTATGTGCAAATGTATTATTTACACACATGATATATGACTGTGTACAAGAACATCTATAATTTTTACATAAACAGATGTTCTAGCTGTATCATTCTGTAACTCTTGTCCATCACCTAACATTACATCTTGTATATCCCTCCTTGTCAGAATCTATACATTTATTTCATTTTTACCTCAATATGTATATTCATTTGATGAATATATTACATCTTATTTCAGCATTTCCTTATTGATGAATCTGCCCTTGTTTTGTTACATTTTGAAATTCAGTATTAGTGTTTTCTAATTAAAGTAGTTTCTGCATGTGAGTTTTCAAGTCTAAACCATGAAGAGTTCTAACATGGAAATTGAAGACTCTTCTCTCACCCTCCATTCCAGTGCCCGCTCCCTAGAGTTTTGTTGTTGTCATTTTGTGTTACTTTTGGTTTTGCTCTTCTAGGTCCATCACCTTCTCACTGAACTAAATACAGATACCTTTAATTCTTGATTTCTCGGTATTAGAATGTGCCTCAGTGATAGCTGGGAAGTTTAACATACTTTTGATGTCTTCCTCTTTTAATTATTAACTATATTATGATTATTACAATTTTTAAGTTATTCAGGTTAATCACATTTATGTGCCTAGTTGCTCAGTCACGTCTGATTCTTTGTGACCCCATGGACTGTAGCCTGCCAGGCTCCTCTGTCCATGGGGATTCTCTAGGTAAGAATACTGGAGTGGGTTGCCATGTCCTGCTCCAGGGGATCTTCCCAACCCAGGGATCGAATCCAGGTCTCCCACATTGCAGGTGGATTCTTTACCATCTGAGCCACCAGGAAAACCCAATTACATTTATAATTTTCTCTAAATTTCTGCGTTTGTTAGAGGTTTCAAAAAATTTAACACATTTTTATATAATCATTATAATTATATTAATAATACAAATATATTCTGATTATGTGAACATTATATACTGAACTGCCAAGTAGTATGCTAGGATCCATAGAGGAGGAGGTGTTGTCCTCTCTGACTTAACCATGCTGATGACTCAAAGGAGAAGCATTAAGGCCCCATGGATTCTCTTTCCATTTCTTTTCCATTTCCTTCTAGGTCATACTGGGCTTCCACTTTTCTTTGAAGATCATACCCAAGTTAATGGTTCCAAGCCAAAGGGCACCAAATTCTCCAAAACTTACAAGAAGCGTGCGGGGCTGGGGGGAATACAGAACTTCTATTGTGTCCCTGCTGAGGGGACATGGAAGTCCTCAGGGAGCCCCTGAAGTGCCAGCAACCACAGGTTGTATCCAAGAAGCTGCCAAAGGCAGAGATGGGCTAGACCATCAGCTTTAGCTCTGAAGTTGAGAACACAGCAACCATAAGTACCAGAAAGGATCAGACTCTATGCCAGGGTTCTGGTTCTATGTGTAAAACAGCAGTTCTCACTAGAACCAGCATGTGCTGAGCTGAGGCCTCCTTATTCTCAAGCCCCAAGGTGACCTATTCCCCAGGCCCCAAAACCAAGATACCATTTTGGTAAGGGGCAGCAGAAGGGAGAAGAAATATAATCTAAAAGGACTGTTTGAACCAGAAAAGGTTCAAACTGAGAGGGAGACAGATTGAGATTTGTCTCGTTTAGTTATTTCTACCCCCTTACCCAGTGGGAAAGAAACCCAGGAGGAACATGAGTTCAGGAGACAGAGAGACCAACCAGCTTGTGCACTTAACCCATTTCCCTTCCTCATAGACTGTGTTTCCCAGCGTTCTGTGCGGTTAGGTGCAACCATGAGAATGAGTTTTGGCCCCAAAATGTGGGCGCAAGTGATATATTCCATTTCCAGGTTTGGTTCCAGAAAGACCTCCCTTGCATTATTCTTCAGGCTCTTTTCTTTTTCACAATGATCTTGGAAACTCTGTATTGAAAATGGTAGAGTTGCATATGGAAGACCTCTGGGTCATCAGAGGATTACAACTGCCTGCCAACCAGAAACACTTTACTGGGCCCTGAGGTTGTGTTACTATCTCTGCATAACAAACCACTTCAAGACTTAGTAGATTAAAACAACACTTTATAATAATCTCTATCAGCTTTGTGGATTGACTGGGCTCAGTTGGGTGGTTCTCACTTGGGGGGCTTCATTGGATTGAGGTGAAATGGAGACATCTTTCTTTTAATTTGGAATTCATTCACTGCCTAGATCCTTAACTAGCTCCTTGGAAATTTGTTAAGAATTCAACTTCCCAGGCACTGTTTCTGAGGAGTTTGGAGATTTGCATTTTAACCAGCACTGTTTAGAGGATCTTTAGTCATCTTGTCATTCTCTCCATTTCCCAAGTCATTAATTATCTAGAGAATAGAGGTCAGCCTCTCTGCAGACCTAATAAGCCTTACTTTCCCCAACTCTGTATTTCACAACACACTTAGAAAGCCTTTGATTTTGTGAATCACCAGGAATTGGAGAAGTCCTGGGGTCCTTTCAGTCCCACCCTCCAGAGAGGAGAAAAGTGAAATTGTTATCAGAGGATCATTGATCCTATTTCTAAAGACCACCAGGGATGAAAAGTGTCAGAGATTAGACTGCTCAAACACCAGAATTAAGTTTCTGCTGTGATTAAATTAACCTAATCTAATTGACATACAATTATTTGAAATCCAGAATCCTAATCACAAAGCAAGCTTCCCCCCAACTTTCTTGTCATTTTTTTTTTCAATGCTTTGATCTTGGTCACTGTTTCTCTGAGCTCCCCACAGGCACTTGGCTCCATTACTTAAAATTCTCACTCATGGCTCTCTGCAGCTCCTCCAGGCTTTGCTTAGAGGCCATGCTCCTTGCCTGGGAGGTGGGTTTCCCACCCTGGCCCTGATACCTTTTTACCCTCCTTGAAAACATAACTAAAATAGACCTGGCCCTGGAGAATGAGAAGACCTGTGTTCAAAGTCTGGCTTTGTAGCCTTCTGGCTGTATTACCTGTTGACTAAAAAAAAAAAACAAAAAACCCCACAATGTGAGAGTTGTGAGTTGAGTTTTATTTGGGGCAAAATAAGGACTACAGCTTCACATAGTTTTGAGAAAGCGCTCTGAAGAGGTAGAGGGGAAGGTCAGTGTCGACGTGATTTTGTTGAAGGGGGAGGACATGCAACTAAGCACATATTTTTGCAGAAAGTTACTGCTGGTCTCAAGGAGCAGACATCACCATGAAAGATTTTAGTGTTTTTCCAGATACAAGGTGATATGAGAACTGGGCTTGTAAAATCTTCTCTTAAAACTTTCTGACTATCTGAAGACCTATTCTGCCAGTTTTCCCCAGAGCACAGAGTGCCTGATCCCTATGCTGAATGCCTTTCATGGGGTATTGCAGGTCAGCAGCTGCAGCAGCTCATAATTTAATCCTTGTAGAGGTAGATGGCAAGTGCCAACCTTTGGGTGGCATATCAGACAAACGAAGTTCAGTAACTGGCCTTCATTTTCCTTATCTGTGAAATGGGTTTAGTATCGACCCTGCTCTACGGGGCTTGTGCTCCAGGCACACAAGCTTTCTTTCAGTTCTGGGAAGGCACCATAGGTTTTTGCAAAATCTGTTCCCTCTACCCAGAACATGGTGCCCCTCCCCACCCCTTCCCCTGATAGATGCCTACCCTTTCTTCAGGTATCAGGTCAGAGATCATGTCCTCAGGGACAAGGCCCATTTCCCTCTCCTACCACTATTACCTCACCTTTGGGCCACAGTTCACAGTTATAAATTTATATTGCTTTGTGAGATTCTTTAGCATCAATCTCCTGTAATAGACTATATGCTCCCTGAGAACAGATACATCTGTTTCCTCTCACTCTTTTATCTCCAGCACCCAGCACTTGATAAATCAATGAATGAATATGAGTGAATGGACTATAGGTGTGAAAATCAAGGGGCATTTGGGCAAAACAAGCACTGTGCTCCAAAGGGTACAGCATGCTTTTAAGAAAGGCTTAGGCAGTCATCCATCCTGGAGCACGACCTGCTAGATGCAGCGTGGGCATGACGGGCTTCAAGCACAGGTGATCTAGTGGCTCCTAATCTTATCCATGGGGAAAGTCACAGGGACTTCAGGGGAAAGGGGTCAAGACAGATTAGAGATGGCCTCAAACTCTTTGACAATCCTGCCACTGAGAAGTAGCAAGTAGTCCCTTCCCCTTGAATCCGGGCAGACTCTATGTCTGCTTTCGCCGATAGAACTTGCCAGAAGTGATGCTGTGCCAGTTTCTGAGCTCAGGCCTTATGAGACTATACAGTCCATGGAATTCTCCAGGTCAGAATACTGAAGTGGGTGGCCTTTCCCTTTGCCAGGGTATCTTCCCAACCCTGATCGAACCCAGGTCTCCCACATTGCAAGTAGATTCTTTACCAGCTGAGCCACGAGGGAAGCCTGCCCTCTTATGAGACTGCTGCTTCCAAATCCTGTCTCTCGGAACACTCTCTCTGAGTAAGCCAGGTGACATGTAGGAAATCTATCTACTCTGAAACCTTCATGATTTTTACAAGTTGTAATAAGTTTATTAAAATAAATAAATCTTCATCTTTACAAAACTTGATGTCTTTATAAGACTTGATGTCTTTATGAGACTTGGAGTGTTCATGTATAAGTACTATTTATTTTTTCTTTTAAATTCCAAGTTTATTGAAGGCAATAACTGTTTTGCTTCCTTTTTTTCTCTCTCAAAATGTAGAATACATATGTTAATGGGGTTAATGTGATTTTTTGTTACGAAAATCCAACTTTCTTACAGCTTCTTTGAGCACCCACCTGCTTCTGGAAATCATAGGCGTGAGACACGAAACAGAGAATTGCAGATGACTGAGATCCCAAGGGAGGCAGAATTCCCAGGATCAAGTTATTTATATAAAGAGTAGGCAGGAAGAAGACTAGTTTAGTTCACAGTATTAGACAGAATTAAGATGAAAACAAAAGAAGTTTTTGCGTAGCCTGCATTGTTTTACTTACTAATCTACTGCAGTCATTCTCATAAAAAATGTTAATTACAAGAGGCAGTTCAATAGCATTTTCAAATAATACAAAATTATCCAATTCAAGAGTCCAGATCAGTAATATGCCAGTTCAGTGGAGAGCTGGTCTTGCTGTTTTCTATTGCTCTTCCTTGTTTTGTGATCAACCAAGCTGAAAAAAAAAAAAAAAACTTTCCAAATTTAAATGACTAGAACGCCTTAGAAAAAGATCTGAAAGCATGCATTCCCCATCATTTAAGGAATTACTTCCTTCTTGTACGACATAAAGGGTCTGGAGAGTCAGAGGTGATTCTCCTGGATTCTCATCTGAATGTACCTTTTCTACCAAGCCCTCCTATCTAGTTGTTTCAAGTAAGCAAATCTTACTGTGTTCACTAGACTATAGGATTCATAAGGTCACGTTCTATATAATAACTTGTAAGTTTTAAAAGATGTTTATTTTTTAAATACAGTTGAAATACAGTTGATTTACAATGCTGTATTAGTTTCAAGTATACAGCAAAGTGATTCAGTCACACACACATATATATACATATATGAACTTTTAAAATGTTCATCACAGACATCAAGAGAATAATTGACACACTATAGAAACCACGAATATGGTGGTGTGCCAAGTAGCTTCAGTTGAGTCTAGTTCTGCAGCCTGCCAGACGCCTCTGTCCGTGGGATTTTCCGGGCAAGAATACTGGAGTGGGTTGCCATGCCCTCCTCCAGGGGATCTTCCCGACCCAGAGATCCAACCCACATCTTTACATCTGCTGCAGTGGCAGGCAGCTCCTTTACCACTAGTGCCACCTAGGAAGCCCATGAATATGGTTGAATTAACTTAATTTCAAGGAACTCTTATAAACCACTAGTGATTATGTAACTACAGTTTTATCATAATAGAATACCTTATCATAATAGCTATATGCTTTTAAAGAGTAACTGTTCCTTCAATTATTTTAGCTCTAAACTTGCCTACTACAGAGATTCATATTTCTTGCATTGAACAATATTAATACTCTCTCTTTGTAGTTGAAAGTACTAAGATCATTGGAATTTATAAAAACCCAACTAAAAATCTACCTTCCACCCAATCAGGTAAATAGGAAACAAAATGGTACTTTCAAATGCAAGTAAGGTCCACACCAGATTGGCTAGCTATCCTTGGTAGTAATTGTAAGAACTGTCAAAAGTCCACATTTTATGACTACAGTAAAAAGAATGGTTGGAAAAAAACAGAAAATAGTCTTTGGAATTAACTATTTACAATTTGCTAGCTTCATGCATTGGAGAAGGAAATGGCTACCCACTCCCGTGCTCTTGCCTGGAGAATCCCAGGGACGGTGGAGCCTGGTGGGCTGCCGTCTATGGGGACACACAGAGTTGGACACAAACTGAAGTGACTTAGCAGCAGCAGCAGCTAACAGCTAACAAATATGTATGAGAAATTAAGTTTCTCTCATCTTCCAGGATTATATCCTTAAAGATTCCCAAAGTAGAAAATGTCACTGAAAAGAATTTAAGAATCAAATTAGGCGCCAAGTTTAGGGGTACATTTATAAATTCTATAAAAATTTCTTGAAGTTCACTAAAATAAAGGAATAGATTCTACAGCTAAGTAAATGAGAAATCAGTGACTTTTATACATTTTAAATAGTAGTAGCATTGTTTCAGTGACCTCTTGCTTTATAACAAGCTTCTTCCCTAAAACTTAATGACAAAAAACCATTTTATTGGTGAGAGCATGGAAAGGGGGAACCCTTTTACACAGTTGGTGGGAATGCAAATTGATTAACCACTATGGAAAGCAGTATGGAGATTCCTTAAAAAACTAGGAATAAGACTACCATATGACGCAGCAACCCCACTACAGGGCAAATACCCCGAGGAAACCATAATTGAAAAAGACACATGTACCCCAATAATAAAGATCATGGCATCTGGTCCCATCACTTCATGGCATATAGATGGAGAAACAGTGGAAACAGTGGCAGACTTTTTTTTTTTTGGCTCCAAAATCACTGCAGATGATGACTGCAGCCATGAAATAAAAAGATGCTTATTCCTTAGAAGAAAAGTTATGACCAACCTAGACAGCATATTAAAAAGCAGAGACATTACTTTGCCAACAAAGGTCCATCTCATCAAGGCTATGGTTTTTCCAGTAGTCATGTATGGATGTGAGAGTTGGACTATAAAGAAAACTGAGCACTGAAGAATTGATGCTTTTGAACTGTGATGTTGGAGAAGACTCTTAAGAGTCCCTTACTGCAAGGAGATCCAACCAGTCAATCCTAAAGGAAATTAGTCCTGAACATTCATTGGAAGGACTGATGTTGAAGCTGAAAATCCAATATTTTGGCCACCTGATATGAAGAGATGACTCATTTGAAAAGACCTTGGTGCTGGGAAAGATTGAAGGCGAGAGAAGGGGACGACAGAGGATGAGATGGTTGGATAGCATCACCGACTCAATGAACATGAGTTTGAGAAAACTCTGGGAGTTGGTGATGGACAGGGAGGCCTGGAGTGCTGCAGTCCATGGGGTCACAAAGAGTCAGACACGACTGAGCGACTGAACTGAACTGACCCCAATATTCATTGTAGCACTATTTACAATAGCCAGGACATGGAAGCAACCTAGATGTCCATCAGCAGTTGAATGGGTTAAGAAAGTTGTGGTACATACATACAATGGAATATTACTCAACTATAAAAGGAAGTTTATAGTTAAAAGTGCATTTGAATTCGTTCTAATGAGGTGGATGAACATATAGCCTGTTAATCAGAGTGAAGTAAGTCAGAAAGAGAATGACAAATATTATATATTAATGCATATATATGGAGTCTAGAAAGATAGTACCAATGATCCTATGTGTAGAGTAGCAGAGGAGACACAGACGTGAGGAACAGGCTTTTGGACACAGTGGGGGAAAGAGAGAGTGGGATGAGAAAGAACAGCATTGAAACATATACATTACCATATGTGAAACAGCCAGTGGGAATTTGATGTACAATGCAGGGAACTCAAACCCAGAGCTCTGTGACAACCTAGAGGGATGGGGTGGGGAGGGAGACAGGAGGGGAGTTCAAGAGGGCAGGACATAGGTATACCTATGGCTGATTCATGTTGATGTATGACAAAACCATCACAATACTGTAATTATCCTCCAATTAAAAATGAATTAAAAAAAAAAAAAAGACTATTAAGTCCCTGGATTCTGCAGAGCAAAAACTCAGGAAGGATGACCTGTCTCTCATCACAGAGTCTGGGCCCTCATCTGGGAAAACTAATAAGTGGGTGTGCTAGAATCCCCTGAGAACTTCTTCAGTCTCGTGTTTGGCACGTGGGCCATGATGAATTGAAGGCTGGGCTCAGTTGAGGCTGTCACCAGAGACCCTACACAAGATATCTTGTCATGGCTTGAACTTCCTCATAGCATGGCAGCCTCAGGATGATCAGAGTTCTTTCATGACCCCTCAGGTTCCAAGAGCATGCATTCAGTGAATCAGGAGTAAGGACTGCATGGCTTTTATGACAGAGCCTTAGGTGTCACACAGTGCAATTCTGTGATACTTTTTGGTCAAAACAGTCCAGATGCACCCAAGATTCATGGGGTGGGAACATATACCTCATCTTTTGTTGGGAAGAATGTCAAAGAGCTTGTGACTGTTTAAAAACCACAACAATCATATATTTCACCCCTCCTAACTTACTAGAAACAGTTACAGATCTCACCTGCCACCTGTATTAGTAAGTGTTCTCCAGAAAAACAGACCAACAGCATGTGCATATACATGCACACTGTAGACCCTTGAGTCACATGGATTTGAACTGTGCAGGTCCACTTATAAAAGATTTTTTTTTTTTACTAAATATGTACCACAGTACTACACAGTCTTTGGAGGGCTGACTAAAAGGGTATATGAGGGTTTCTGACCGCACAGACTGTGTCTCTAACCCTTGTGCTGGGGACTGTTTCAGAAGGAATTGGCTTATACAATTATGGAGGTGACCAACTCCAAAACCTTCAGTATAGGCCAGCAGGCTGCAGACCTTAGAGCCAATACTGCAACTTTAAGTCTGAAGGTTGGCAGACTGCTTTACTTGCTCCAGGGAGGCCTCTTTTAGCTCTATCCAGGTCTTCACTTGATTAGATGAGGCCTACCTATCACATGAAGGGCAATCTGCTTTACTCAAAGACTACTGTCTTAAATGTTAATCTCATCTAAAACGCCCTCACAGAAATACCCAGTATAATGCTTGACCAAATATCTGGGCACCCTGTGGCCCAGCCAAGTTAACATAAAATTAACCATCTCACGAGCCCTGTACCACATTCTCAGTTTTAAAAAGTACTTTAAAATTCCTTTTGTTTTATTGCCAGATAATATGCATACTAAGTCTCTTCTTTTTTGTTGTCTGCCTTTGAAACCACCTGTGTGGTTTCATCACAGTTCCTAAATTACTAAATTTTATTTGAAGTATGTTTTTTTTCCCTAAATTACTATGTGGAGCAACTGGGAATCAAATATATCAGATCCTATAATTCTCAGGTCCTAAAGAGACTCTCCCTTGGACTGCAAGGAGATCCAACCAGTCCATTCTGAAGGAGATCAGCCCTGGGATTTCTTTGGAAGGAATGATGCTAAAGCTGAAACTCCAGTACTTTGGTCACCTCATGCAAAGAGTTGACTCATTGGAAAAGACTCTGATGCTGGGAGGGATTGGGGGCAGGAGGAGAAGGGGACAACAGAGGATGAGATGGCTGGATGGCATCACTGACTCAGTGGACGTGAGTCTGAGTGAACTCCGGGAGTTGGTGATGGACAGGGAGGCCTGGCATGCTGCGATTCATGGGGTCGCAAAGAGTCGTACATGACTGAGCGACTGAACTGAATTGAACTGAAAGAGACTCAAAGAAGTAAATATGCATTATACTTGAATTTATAATGCACACATTCAGGCTGGGGAGGAATAATCTCTGTGGTCTCCAGGTTTCAATCATCAGACAGCAGCTGAGATGACATCTCCATTTTGGTCCTAATGCAGATCCTAGTTCACATTTGTTATCCTGCTTCCGATCCTCACCTATGTTCCATTCTGTCTCCTGCTGGGCTATTTCCTGCCTCACGTTAATTAATACTCATTGTAGAGCGCTCTCAGCCAGTCAATAATTGTACAAAGTTCAAGCCATAAAATTCAGGCATTCTGCTGCAGCTACAGAAAGTGCACCATCTGTGTTCATGTGGCGCTCTTTCTACTGCTAGCAGTCATTACAGGAAACATGCAATGCGAGAATCACAGGAGACGTGACTCTCCCGTGTGCTTGCCTTCAGATGAGGAGCAGAGCCCTGGACAAAGGCTTCTATTCAGTTTTCTCATAGTCAGAAATGTTACGCACTTCTGTGACCTTGCGGGGAAAAAGCAGCTTCTGGTCTAAGTGGCTCCTGAGAAATCTCACATTAAGTAAACCCCTCACTCACATAAGGCTTTACTGCAAAGGAGCTGTTTTTTTCTAGAGCTGAGGTGGAGAATGTATTCTTCTGACACTTGTTTTGAAGCACGCTGGGCTAGATGTTCAAGTGCAGTTTCCTAGGCCCTGCCCAGACCCATTGAATCACAGTCTGTGGTTGGGGGACTGCCTCAGGCATTTGAGTTTTGTGTGTGTGTGTGGCGGGGGGCTGTGTGTTAATATATATCTGTGTATAATGGTATATACAAATTTTAAGTGTACAGCTAAGTGGCAAAAATAATATATTGATGTCCAACCATCACCACAGCTCATCTCTGGAAATTCTTCATCATCTCACACTAAAACTCTATACCCATGAAAAAGTAACTCCCCTTCTCTTCAACCCTCAACCCTTAGTAATCTCTATTCTACTTTCTGTCTTTATGAATTTGGGTGCCTCACATAAGTGAAATCATGCAGTACTTATTCTTTTGTGTTTGGCTTACTTCACTTAGCATAATGTTTTCAAGTTTCATCCATGTTGCAGCAGGTGTCAACATTTTATTCCTTTTTAAGGCTAAATAATATTCCTATATATATGTGTCAGAGAAGGCAATGGCACCCCACTCCAGTACTCTTGCCTGGAAAATCCCATGGACTGAGGCGCCTGGTAGGCTGCAGTCCATGGGGTCGCTAAAAGTCGGACACGACTGAGCGACTTCATTTTCACTTTTCACTTTCCTGTGTGTGTGTATATATATACACACAGCACATTTGTTTATCTATCAATAGACATTTGGGTTATTTCCTCCTTTCAGCTGTAGTGGATAACGTTGCTATGAATACATGGGTACAAATATCCGCTAGAGTTCCTTTCAGTTCTTTTGTGTATATATTGAGATGTATTTTGCATTTTTAACAAGCATCTCTCGTGAGCCTCTTGCCCTGAATTTTGACGCCACTAGCTTAGAGACTTTACTAGTAAATTGTTTTGTCAAATCTTTTGCAAATGTATCTTGAAATTTAGTTTAAAGAAGGATGAATGAATGGGCTTTTGCACCATCTCTTTTCTTTTGCTATTCGCTCTTGCACATTCATGTTCAGGACCTAAAGCCTTGGGTCTCACTTCCTATTAGATTCTCCTGTGTTGAGTCTTATCCTTTTCCAAGTTATTCTCAGCACAGTGGTCCAAGGACACTTTCTAAAGCACCTTTCTCACCTTTCAGATACATCCCAACTTCTTCCAAAACCATACAACCATTCAGAGTTGGGCTCCATCTTCAGCCTCATCTTCGCTTGGAAATTCTACCCTTTTACTTAGGGATTTCTTGAGTATGCTCCCTGGACCACCAGCATCAGGATTACCTGGGGATTTGTTAGAGATGCAAATTCTCAGATCTATTCAATGAGGAAGAGGGGGCTTCAGGTCTATTCAATGAAGACGAGGGGGCCGGGTGTGGAACCCAGCAACCTGTGTTCTAACAAGCCCTGCAGGTGATTCTGAGTATGAGATCCACTGTTGCTGCCATGTAACTTGCAATCGTCTTCCCCAAACACGCCACCCATGAATCTGTCTTCACACTATCCCACTCGGCAGAGATTATCCTCTCTTCCTGCCCATTCAAATCCTGTGTGGCCTCCAAGCCCCGAGTCATTTGCTACCTTCTTCACTGACCCTCCACTGAATCCCCAGCTCTGCTGGGCCCTTTTCTGGGAGCCATTGGCAGTTCATCCTGTGCTGGTCTGTATCCTCTGTGACTTGCATGTGACATGTAATACTGCATTTCTTGATTCAAGTGGATTTGCTTCACCTCTACTGAATTTTTTTAAAAAGTTTTGTTGAAGCATAGTTAATTTACAATGTTGTGTTTAATTTCTACTGTAGAGCAAAGTGACTCAGTTATACATACATATATGTTTTCATATTCTTCTCCATATGGTTTTCCACAGGATATAGGATATATTTCCCTGTGCTATACAGTAGGCCCTTGCTGCTTATCCATCCTTTTGCTGTTGTTTAGTTGCTATGTCCAACTCTTTGTGACCCCATGGACTAGAGCTCTCCAGGCTCCTCTGTCCATGGAATTCTCCAGGCAAGCATACTGGAGTGGGTTGCCATTCGCTTCTCCAGAAGATCTTTCTGACCCAGGGATCGAATCCAGGCCTGCTGCACTGCAGGCAGATTCTTTGCCTTTAAGAGGAAGCGGAGGAATTCCTCAGACTGTAGCCCAGGTCCCTTCAGACCAGCTGGGGTGCCATGTTGTCAGTCCTAAATCATGAATGAGGAGAGCCAGACCCATCAGACAGAAATCCCACCATGACTAACCAGCCCTTGAACCAAAGGTGGGTGGTGTGAATTGGTGTGCACGCCAATCAGGTGGCACCCTGATAAACATTTCCTTCAGGAAATAAGGGTGACTCAGCTGTAAGGGGCTTCCCAGGTGGTACTCATGATAAAGAATCCACCTGCCAATGCAGGAGACATAAGAAACACGGGTTCAATCCCTGCATCGGGAAGATCTCCTGGAGGAGGGCATGACAATTCACTCCAGTATTCTTGCCTGGCTAATCCCGTGACAGAGGAGCCTGGTAGGCTACAGTCCAAAGGGTTGCAAAGAGTCAGACACGACTGAAGCGACTTGGCACTCACAGTTGTAACCACAGATGAGGAGTGGGAGTGGGAAACTGGAGCTGCTCACATCCACCAGAGGGAAAGGGCTGCAGCCAAGCACAGGTGCAAGGCTTTTGTTCCTTAGCTTGCTCCCTGTGGGTTTCTGGAGATGTCTTAGAGCCCTTCCCCTTTCTTTCAAGCTTTATGGCCCAAAGAATCTAGAGGATGCATTTGCTTCCTTGCCATTACTCAAAAAGGAATAAGTAGTGAATTATGTGTAGAAAATCTAGCAGAGTGTGCCAGATTCAATTAAAGCTTCTACAAAGCCTGTGAGAAGCAACGGTGGGAAGGCAAGATTTAATTTTCCCCCCAGATGCTAAAGAGTCTCTGTAGTCCACAGGGAACGCTGTAATGTGTTCGTAACAGGAGTGTCTTTCTTTATTCAAGTGCTGCCTAATTCACTAGAAAATGGGGAGGGAAATGCTTTTCTACACATAACTTGATAAAAGGATTCATTAGAAATACTGTTGTAGAATTAATAAAATGTTGAATGATTTTTCCATCATTTTTCTTCCTAATAGTTGGTTAATGAGGATGAAAAGCAATTATTTTTATAATACATTTTCATGTAATTGACAGCTAAGTGTACTCAATAGAAAATAATGAATGTACTCATTTGCAATGAATTCTTTAAAAGGAAAGAAGAGAATTGGGAAGATTCTGAAAACTTTTACCCTTTATGCTACAAACACAGATTTCCCATCATCCCTCATTACATATAATTTACAATATTTTAAACACTGAAGATGGTGTTTATCTCTTTATAAAGGCGTAATTTTTCAAGAGTTCTGAATTTTGATGGGTTTGTAGTGTGTTGTTTCAAATTTGCAAGCTGTGTATAGTGACAGGAAAAACATGTTTGTTTTTTTAAGTTGGCCGTTTTTAGCTATACAGGCTAAATGGAAAAAGCAATCTTATTTAAAATTATGCTACAATTTCCTAATACATGAAAAGAAGCTGTTTTCACTATATGAAATTTTAAAACTACTCAGTGCATACAGGGAGCAGCGAGTATAAAAACTAAGAAAATTTTTAAAATCCTCTGTTCAAGAAGCTCATGACGGAAATCGCCCCCTGTTATTTATAGATTGTGGTCACACAGCCAACACCGTTTAGGACTTTTTAGAAAACTACTCCAGTTGATGTCTCTAGAGACTCAATAATTTCTGGGTGTTAGGAAGAAGTCTCAAATACACGTGAGACTGTTTGGAGCACTCACTCATTTCTGTTTATCATTTTAATAAAACTATTTTCACTATCAACATTTCTCTGTTATATACATAGCTATAGGGTTCTCCTTCACCCCCTCTACCTCTGTATTCCCTTCAAGTTCTTTCTGCTGTTGATGAAGAAGGTTCTTCTTTGGGTGCTGTCTGATTCAAGGTCGGGTTGGGAATTATACAAGTAGTTTCCATGGGCAATTATTGTAGGCGATGGCAGAACAGTGCTGGCAAGGAGCTTCTGTTCCAGAAGGAAATGCTTTGATGTCTGTGAGGCAGGTTGGGATTGCTCAGTTGTCCTGTGGAGATGTCAGACTTTGCTGGGGGTGGGGGTGGGGGAGTTCTCAATTTTTATTCATTTTTTTCTGTACAGTTTTGCTAAAGAGAAGTTGTTAGTTTTCTTTCTTTCTTTCTTTTTGAAATTGAAGGATAATTGCTTTACAGAATTTTGTGGTTTTCTATCACACATCAACAAGAATCAGCCATAGGTATACCCAGAAGTTGTTAGTTTTGTGAATTAATTCCAGTAATGTTAATTCAACTGTTTTCTTCTTCATATTTAAGAGATGCATTTGAATTTCTCTTTCTCCCCCGAACTTCTTTTCCTACATGTTTCTTGTGTGCTCTTCTCCGGACATGGCATCTCACATGACAAATATTCTTTAATAACTCCTTGGTTGACCACCCAATAGGAGATCTCTGAAAGAATCTCTCTGAGCCAGGTGTCAATTTGACAGGAAATTACTTTGCTGCATTCAGCAGCTTGATAATCAAAATTTCAATTGGTGAAGTCAAACTTGACAGTGACATTGTGAAATCTTGTTTGACTAATGACGGTATTCATGATTTATTTGGTTCTGCCAAGTCCTGCATCCATCATGCCATGCTTTATTTATGCAAATATACTTCCCATAACAATTGCTGATTTCTTTTCTTCATAAAAAGGCGCCTGGCCCCTCCCGTTTGTCTCCATCTTTCAAACACTCTACCATCTAATACCGACCCCATTTGTTCTTCCTGGTGTACTTCATCTCCCCACACGATTCCATCCTGCATATGCTCAAAAATTAAGCTTCCAGAATTGAAGCTATGTCATATCATTTTCCTTGTTTGGAAACTTTCAGCTTTTCTCTCATGCCTGATGAACTTATATCAGCATCCAAGACTCGGCAAACTAGAGCTTTAACCAACGTTTCCCATCCTATTTCCCACTCTCCCTGCCCCAACTTCCATAACCTTCAGCCAAAAGGAAACACACCGCAGCTCCCCACAGCCACAGCTCTGCTCATGTAGCCGACGACGGGGGCTGGCACACTATGCCCTGTGGGCTCGGGGCTGCAGCGTGTTTTTCTGCAGCCCATATGCCAAGAATGGCTTTTCCATGTTTCAAAGGTAGAGGAGGAGAGGGGAAGGAGTAGGCAACAGAGGCAGGATGTGACCTGTAAACCTTAAAGTATTTATTATGTGACCTTTACTGAAAGTTTGCCAGCCCCTAGACCAGACAGCACCCTTCCCTCTTCTACTGCTGCAGTAAAAATCACACTGGTCACTGCAGCCCTGTGCTAAATGCCAAGTACAGCCCCGCACATCCCTTTCTGCCCAACTGCCCAAATGTCTCCTTTCTTCAAACTAACCTAGGGCCTTCTTGGGCTCTCAGAGCCCTTACTGGTCTCTATTATACAATAATTATGTGTATGAATTTGTATTAAGCTGAAAGCTCCTTGAGCATAGGGATCATTTCTTATTTACTTATTTCTTTTTACCAAATTCTTCCCTGCATTCCAGCATCTGGTAAAAATGAGTTATAGACAAAATAAACTGACTAAATATTTGTAATTGAATTCAATTAGGGTTAAATAAATATAAGCCATTTCCTGGGTTCCTAAAAATAGATGAGAAATTTCCTCTTTACCTGGGTCTCAGGTTAAGCTGTTCCAATGAGCCGGTGTCCCAGAATACAGTGGAAGGATAAGCCAGGAGTTGAGTGAACCCACAGGGGCTGCTGGAAATGCTCCTCTGGCCAAGGGAAGAACACAGGTGAGTTAGTGCCTGAAGATGTCACTTACTCCAAGATATCCTCACGTGTATGGAGTTGAGTAGTGAGTGATAGATTTAGATCATTCTTTACATGAATTTTCATGTTGGAATTTGGGAGTTTATGCTCCAGATTCGTGAGGATCAGAAGTTTCCCTAGCCAGGAACTCTCTTGAGAGACTCTCTCTAAAACTACTGCAAACATTTAGAAGTTCTGGCATGACTCAGTGATATTCAAGAGCAAAGTGTAGAGGTGGGCATGTGGAGTAACATGCCTGATACGTTGTTGAAGAAATATGAGTGGGGTTGATCTTCCAGGACAGGATAAATCTGGTCATTTACTGAATTTCATATATGTCAGTCATTTTCACTCAACAATAAGTTAAGTATAGGAAGCATCCTCTAAACAGGAAGCAAACCTAGTGGGTGGTCTAGGGAGGGGCATGGACTTTGAAACAGGAAAAGAAAAACTAACCTATTTCACATAGGTTTCAGGCAAGGTAGCATGGTCATCAGTGTGAAGATCTTGTCTCACATTTGTGACGAATCCACCAAGGACACACACTCCAAACAAAGAAAAGTAAATCCAAAGATATAGATTGGGAAAACTCAGGTCAAACTAGAGGAAAGAAGAAAAATACTGAAGGTGCCATTGCCTTCTCCGAGCCAGAAATGGAGTAGCGCCTAATTTCAGGTCTAAGGAGTGAGGTGAGACCATCATTAGCTAACAAGTAACTACGTCAGAAGTTAGAAGACTAACCAGAGCTCCAGAGTCAGGGAGTGAGACAGGACAAAGGGAGTGGATCATGGTGAGGACTGCTTGGTATGAAGGGGTCAGATATATGGTGGTAGAATTTCAGATCAAGATCACTGAAAAGTAGTACTCTTCTAGTGAGATTGTAGCCAGAGTCCAAGCTGGGGCTCTCAAACGTTAAGCACCAATGACATTTTCCTAAGTAACCACAATACTATTGTCACACATAAAAGAAAAAAAAAAGGAAAAAAGAAGTATTACTTAATATTTTCTAGTACCCAGTCTAATTTTTCAAAGGATAGATCCAACCAGTCCATCCTAAAGGAAATCAGTCCTGAATATTCATCGGAAGGACTGATATTGAAGCTGAAACTCCAATACTTTGGCCACCTGATGTGAAGAACTGACTCATTTGAAAAGACCCTGATGCTGGGAAAGATTGAAGGCAGGAGGAGAAGGGGACGACAGAGCATGAGGTGGTTGGATGGCATCACCGACTCAATGACATGAGTTTAAGTAAACTCCGGAAGTTGGTGATGGACAGGGAGGACTGGCGTGCTGCAGTCCATGGGGTCAGAAAGAGTCGGACAAAACTGAACAGTTGAACTGAACTGACTGACTGACTGACCCAGCCCATTTTCTAATTTTCAAAGACTGTGATGGAACCCAGTGTTTACTGATTTTCTGTTCTGTCTGTGAGGGTTGTGAATAGATATTTTCAGGATCCCATGGTGGCCGACTCATGCTGGAGTCTCCAGTATGATATCATACTGGAGACTCCAGCAAGATCAGGAGCTGGACCGTGGGGGTGTTAATGGAAACACAAGAGAGAAGCAGGGCCCACACTAGCCGAGGGTGAGCAGTCAACTGTCTACCAAGGGATGCTGTCAGGGTGAAAACTCCTCCTCTTCTGAACTTCCTCCTAAAACTCCTTCTCTACCTCTCCCCAGCTCTAACCCCTCCCTAATACCTGGGGGGAGCAGGTACAAGCACTTGGAGCAGCTGAAAGCCCAAATCAGGGTGCTCTGGCTGGCGTTTCCCAGCCTCGTTCTTTTCTCACCATGCGATTGGCCCGTCCTACCCTATCCATTCCAAGTCATGGACTATCTGTTTGCTCCTTGGCTCACCCCCATTCATCTTCATTTGGCCTTGACATTCTGACTCCTCCTAGTGCTTTTCATTATATAGTTCCATTTCCTCTGACCAAATTTCACATAACCCTCAATTTGGGATTTCCACCCCTTGCTTCGTTGTGCTTGCCCCCATCCCTAATCATTGCCCTTCGGCTCCCAGACTCCAGTAGCAGAGACGCCCTAGTCTCTGCCTCCACAGCCCAGCCAACATTTTGACTGCAACTCATGAGAAACCTTGAGCTAGAACCACCAAGCTGAGCCATTCCCAAATTCCTGATCCACATGAATTGTGAGATCATAAATGATTGTTTTAAGCTGCTAAATACAAGGTACTGTTGTTGCATAGTAATAGATAAATAAGTTCCTTATTTCTTCCTGCTTTTATTCAATTGACCCAACAAATAACTATTGAGTTCTACTAGCTCAGTTGCAAAGCAAGGTCTGTGGCAGAGTACACAGCAAAGGAACACCTGGGGAAACGGCTATATCTCAGACATATAGCCCCACACAGACAACTCCCAGCCTTAGTTGTAGAACAGCCCTATTTCCAGAGAAGTGCATTTAAGATCCTCCTATCAGACAAATGAGGAGTACCCTATTTTTTGACATATTTTAGGGACAGGGATTGTATCAATTCTCCAAGAGTTGTCTTTGCATCTCATTACTTCCTTTAGGAAGTTAATTTCCCCCCGTCAGCAAAGTTCTTGCTATGATAGGAGTCCCTTTATTTCTATCATTTATTTGGTGAAAACAGGAAACATGCTCAGTATAACAAACCCTTCACTGACTCCAAGTTACCCATCTCAGTATCTACGTAATTAATTTTTAAAGGGCACAGATCCCATTCTGCTAAGTACACTAGAAATAAATAATTTATATCTATGCGTTTCTCATGTGCTTGTCCCTAGTCGTAGAGTGGTGTGGATGAGAGATTTAATCAATCCCAATTTGGGCTCAGAGACCAACCCAGGGATGCAGTGTCACTACTGTTTGGTACAAGTATGCTTCCTTCAGTATGTCATTTTTTTTTTAACGCTCAGACCCACAGAAGAAAACTTCTAAAGCCTCAGCCTGGATTTCCTGGCATTTGTGCAGTACACATCCCTGTTGGTACACTGCTGATGCACACTCATATATGTATGACTTTTTCAACACAAGCATTTTAAATGAAGTATAATTTTCCATGATACTTACATAGGCTATACAGCAGCTTTGAGTTCTTGAATAAATTATTATTATAGCCATGGTGCATCCCCCAGGTGACTATATTAGACAGTCTGAAGCAAAATACATTCTTGAAATCAACTGTAATCTTCCATTCCAGTAGAAAATAATTTGTTGGGCAAATGAGTAAATGCATTTGAATTGTAATTCTATTCCAACAGGTTTCTCAGAGCTAGCTTTTAAATCACATTAACTGAAGACTTAGGTACGCCAATTGTTTATTAAAAGACCTACTGACCACAAGTTGCATAAACTAGACTTCCTAAATATAGACATCTTTTCCAAGTGAAATTCCTTAGCCTTTTTGACACAGAAGCAAAAGTGAATCATTCTTTTTTTGCAGATTCACTTTTCAGCTACCCCAAAATGTATGATGTTTGAACACTGGAGTTATTCCTGAGTGGTCAGACACTTAAGAAAATAATTTTAGAGACTGAGGGCCCAGTGAATGAGCGGGAAGATAAATGGATTTTTGGCAGCTAACTTTAGCCCCTGTGGCAGAGTAAACAATTGTCCAATATGAACAGGCTTCTAAAAATAACCATGGGCAAACTGTGGGCTTGTGGTAAATTAAAATACCTGCTGCTGAAGACAATTGAGCTTCATATATATTTAGTTTGGGGGTAGGACAGAAACCTAAATCTGTTAGATGAGACTCTTAACCAAATTCAGTCCTATTTAAGTTGAAGGCAAGTTGTCAAAGAGATAGCCCAAAGAAATAACATCAGTTCACATTTATTTTTAATATCCAATTTCTCTACACAGTAGAGTCTTATTCTTAAGAGGCCAAAAAAACACATTCATAAGTGAGTCAATTCATAGAACAGCTTTGTGAGACAGGTTATGTTGACAGAAAGATGGGTTGTGGGGGTGAAGAATGTCCCTCTACACTTGAAATTCAGTGTGTGTTAATTTTGGAGAGAAATTATTTATGTTACCACTGTAAATGTTTAACTTATAAGAGGCATGCTGTGGAAGAGGGAAAGGCTGATGGGTAAGGCTTATCCAGCAAAAGTATCTGGTTCTAAAGTTTATAATAATCTTTTGTTTTGATAAAAGAACAAAAATACATATTTCCAGCATGTGTGTCTTTTTAAAATACCAGATGAAGTATTTGTTTGACTTGATTTGAAGAGGAGTTTCAACTCAGAGTTCAGAAAAAAAATTCACTCTGGAAATGAATTTTGATTCGTTTCTTTCATAAAGAGTAATTAAGGCAGATACTTTGTTCAGTGCATTAGCTGTTAGCCATGCATGCCATTTACATTTATTTAAAATCAAGCAAAATTAAAAGTTCAGTTTCTCAGTTGCATGTGCCACATGTCAAGTGCTGAATTGCCACATGGGCCTAGTGGCTACCATATTAAATAGCACAGATAGAGAATATTTTCATCATCACAGAAAGCTCTACTAAACAGTACTACTCTAGTTCCTACCTGGAGAACAGATGAAAAGAAATTGTTATCTAAATTCATTACTTAAGAGAAGATACAGGTGATTCATTGGAAACAGTAGAGGTTTTAAAATATAGAGAGGCATTGTGATACTCATGCTACACAATGGCATAAAAGTGGTCGGGTGGCCACCGAAGATTTAACTTCTGTTTTGAATTGTGTTGCTGTCGGTAGTAGTGGTGGTTATGAATTTGTTGTGTTAGCAAGATAGATGCCAGAGATTCTCTTGGATTATCCTAGGCAGGATGACTGATCAGGGAAACAGAGACTGTATTTCTCATTAAAAACAATCTCGGCCCAACTCAAAGGCAAACAAGTTCTGTTTTCTGGTAAAGGATGTGGAATAAACACTCTGTGTCTTTGGAGCTAGAAGGGAAAGGAGGCTGGTCAATGCCTCCAGCAGGCTCTCCAAATTTCTGAGACTAGAAAGAGCAACAGTAATTGCCTATTCTGTGATGGGCTGACCCTCTAATGGAAGAAGGCGATGGCACCCCACTCCAGTACTCTTGCCTAGAAAATCCCATGGACGGAGGAGCCTGGCAAGCTGCAGTCCATGGGGTCGCAAAGAGTCGGACACGACTGAGTGACTTCACTTTCAATTTTCACTTTCATGCATTGGAGAAGGAAATGGCAACCCACTCCAGTGTTCTTGCCTGAAGAATCCCAGGGACGGGGGAGCCTGGTGGGCTGCCTTCTTTGGGGTCGCACAGAGTCAGACACGACTGAAGTGACTTAGCAGCAACAGACCCTCTAATCAGCTCAAGCACAGCACCTCTGGATATTTAAGTGATATATAGAGAGCCCAGGGAAGAAACCCTGGATAAAGTGAAGCCTCTTCCAGATGTGGTCTCCTGTGAAAGCTTAGGATGACCTGCATCAGCCATTTGTGGAGGGTGACTTCCCTGTAGCTCTGGACAGTCAAGTGGCCATACCCAAGGGACAGTGTGTAACAGCAAGGAACAATGACCACAAAACAACAGCAGCTCTTAAGACACAAAGCTCCTCTCCAGATAGAAGTGAAAGTGGATGGACCTCTTTGTTGGATAAAAAGCCACCACAATTTTTGGATGAGCAAAGGGGTTGAGGGAACACCGAGAGTGTACTGTAGGATTTCCTTCCCATCTGGCTTGAAGGGGTTCAAGCAGTTTCCATTTTAAATTGGGAAAATGGAAATAGACTTGATGTTATTTGCACCTCATGTGGTAGAGTAGTTTATCTTTGAAGACATGGGCAGCTGAGGGCTAACGGCTCACCCCTGAGCAGTTTGTATAAATAGCCTGTATTCAGAAATACTTCAGTTGGTGAGAGACCCAAATAACTGGTAAATTAGAAGATGGAATGTGCCTACCTGCTAAGAAAACTTAATTCAGGGAATTAAATGATAAAGTTAGTTTTAAAACACTTTTTAAGTAAATAAGAAAAAATTTAAAGATGTATTTAAATTCCTGTGTTATAATTTTATTGACAATTTTCAAACCCATAATATCTCAATGAATAGCATATTTGCAAATATTGACTTTTTGTTTATTAAGTTCTTAATGAACATTTTCTGTTCTTTAGGCAGGTTTGATCTGCATTGCAAATAATTGGTTTCTGAATATGATTCTGTATGTTAACAGATTTTGTGTTAAAATTCCTGGCAAAAACTGTCCTATTTTCAGATGAATTAACTCATCTTCAAAATTGCAATGGGGATTTTTTTTATTGACTTAGACTTTGGAAAATAGTTCTGCTAATTTAAAATATTTCCATAATTGTCACAATGACTTTAAAAAATATGTATTTATTTGGCCACACTGGGTCTTAGTTGCAGCACACAGCATCTTTTAGTTATGGCATACAGTCTCTTAGCTGAGGCATGCAGGATCTAGTTCCCTGACCAGGGATTGAACTTGGGGCCCCAGCATTGGGAATGCAGAATCTTAACCACTGGACCACTGGGGAAGTTCCAAGATGACTTTTTAAAGAATGGTGATCTGAAATATTTGACTCCTTTGAATTCACATGATTTTCTTAGAAATTAGGTCCTTTATTTCATAATCATAAAATTATGTTCATTTATGTACTTAGATTATTAATGTCACACATTTACAAATGAATCAGATTGATATTAATGTGCATAACAATTCAATGCTTTCTCACTCTTCCATTACATATTCCAGTTCTCCGAAACCAATTTATTAGCTGTAACTATTAGACATTGCCCTGCCCAGTACCATATGAAAGTTTTTAATTGTTCAGTTCCCTGGTTTCCCAGAAGAAATATTTATCAAAATATGTTTTCAGATAGGGTATGCTGAGCCTCATTCAACCCCACCTAATCTCCAAAGCCTGCTGCTCCCACTTTAAATCATGGTTTCAGTTAAGGATATGTATGATGATAAAATACAAAAGAGCTAATGTAATTCTCTTTGAGCTTTTTTCCAAGTTTACAAAATTAAGCGCTCTTGTCTTGTGTGTATGTATGCTAAGTCACTTCAGTCACGTCTGACTCTTTGTGATCCTATTGACCATAGCCTATAAGGCTCCTCTGTCCGTGGGATTCTCCAGGCAAGAATACTGGAGTGGGCTGCTGTTCCTTCTCCAGGGGATCTTCCCAAGGAACCTGCATATCCTGCATTAGCAGGAGGGTTCGTTACCACTAGTGCCATGGGAAGCCCATCCTTGTCTTAGCATAGATACATACTCATACAGCTATTCAGTTTTCTGTGGTGTTGAGAATGACTGGCAAATAAGCTCAAGAATAAAATAAAGATGGGATATGGGGAAAAAGTTCACATTTGAGCTGGCTAGTGAACTCTGCTGAATTACTAAATGGGTAGACTAAACATGCTTCAGTTCAGTCGCTCAGTTGTGTCCGACTATTTGCAGCCCCATGGACTGCAGCATGCCAGTCTTCCCTGTCCATCATCAACTCCCGGAGATTACTCAAACTCATGTCCGTTGAGTCGGTGATGCCACCCAACCATCTCATCCTCTCTCATCCCCTTCTCCTCCCGCCTTCAGTCTTTCCCGGCATCAGGGTATTTTCCAATGAGTCAGTTCTTTGCAGCAGGTGGCCAAAGTATTGGAGTTTCAGCTTCAACATCAGTCCTTCCAATGAATATTCAGGACTGATTTTCTTTAGGATGGACTGGTTGCAATCCAAGGGACTCTCAAAAGTCTTCTCCAACACCACAGTTCAAAAGCATCAATTCTTCAGTGCTCAGCTTTCTTTATAGTCCAACTTTCACATCCATACATGACTACTGGAAAAACCATAGCTTTGACTAGATGGACTTTTGTTGGCAAAGTAATGGCTCTACTTTTTAATATGCCATCTAGGTTGGCCATAGCTTTTCTTCCAAGGAGAAGTGTCTTAATTTCAAGGCTGCAGTCACCATCTGCAGTGATTTTATAGTCCAAGAAAATAAAGTCTGTCACTGTTTCCGTTGTTTCCCCATCTATTTGCCTTGAAGTGATGGGACCAGATGCCATGATCTTCATTTTTTGAATGTTGAGCTTTAAGCCAACTTTTCACTCTCCTCTTTCACTTTCATCAAGAAGCTCTTTAGTTCTTCTCTGCTTTCTGCCATAAGGGTGATGTTTTCTGCATATCTGAGGTTACTGATATTTCTTCTGGCAATCTTGATTCCAGCTTGTGCTTCATCCAGCCCGGCATTTTGCATGATGAACTCTGCATATAAGTTAAATAAGCAGGGTGACAATATACAGCCTTGACGTACTCCTTTCCCGATTTGGAACCAGTCTATTGTTACATGTACAGTTCTGAGCACTGTGCCTCTATCACTAGATTCTCTAACAAATAAGATGAGCAATTCTCTTCTGGGGGCTTTTAACACATAGAGTTCAACCACTAAGATTCTATGTGCTGAAAGGAAGATTTGTCTCCTGCCAAGAATTCAAAAAGCATAGCTACTTTCCAAGTCTCTCAACCTCGAACCCTATAAGGAAATATCAGATTTCTTTCAGTGAACCAACATAGAACTTTGTTTTCGTTTAAATAGACATGAACAATGTCTTAAATAAAGCTATTGTGATGCTAGCAAAATCATCAGTTTTTTCAACCCAAATTATACTGTTGATGTGAATGACCACTTCTGCCCAAAAGCTAGCCTAAATTACAGGATATGTGTGATGATACGAATTTCATACAATGAATGCAGGCAACATTCCAGTTGACTTAATCTGGCAAGATCTTCCTTAGGTATGAGTATGAGTTTGGGCCTTGAGCCAGCAATCAAAAGGGATCGTAAATGTAAATGATTACCTCATTTAGTGAGGTCTGCTTTTTGGCTAGGTCAGAAGCACCTTCTCCAAAATTTATTCAGAATATATTTGAATCATTCTAGCTGTGTGACCTTGGAAAAATTATTTAATCTCCCTATAGGTCTGTTTTTCCATCGGCAGAGTAAGTAAATTATAACATTTACCTCATAGGCTTATTAAGCAAGATACATATTAACATATATAAAGCACTGGGCTTCCCTGGTAGCACAGTTAGTAAAGAATCCACCTGCAATGCAGGAGACCCCCTTCGATTCTTGGGTCAGGAAGTTCCCCTAGAGAAGGGATAGGCTCCTCACTCCAGTGTTCTTGGGCTTCCCTGGTGGCTCAGATGGTAAAGAATCCACCTGCAATGGGGGAGACCCAGGGTTCTATCCCTGGATTGGGAAGATCCCCTGAAGGAGGGCATGGCAACCTACTCCAGTATTCTTGCCTGGATAATCCCCATGGACAGAGGAGCCTGGAGGGCTGCAGTCCATGGGGTCACAAAGAGTTGGACACGACTGAGCGACTAAGCACAGCACAGCATATAAAGCACTTGGATTACCTGGGACATAATAAAATATATATAAGTATTAGCTCTTATTAGTAGTATTATTATCAGATTGATAGAGGGAAGCTGGACTTTACATTTATTCTGAATCCATGTAATTATCTAGCCAATGCAATTTCCACTTAGAGAATAATTTAAAATATATTTTTTGTACTTAAATATTCTCCAAATAACTGTCTTAAATCAAATATAAACCCCCTTTTGAAATAATTTCTTTTTAGAAGAAAAATATTTTGCACATGAATGGCTTATCTTTAGAAGATGCAGGAAGAGATAAAAATGGGAGGGAAATTCACTGAAAAATCTTGACATAAGCTCCTAATTACTCTTTCAGTCAAAGTTTTGCTTTTTTACTGCCCTCCATTAAGGTAACTACAAAATATTACAAAATAACTACAAAATACCTTGCTGATTTCTCACATTTATTTTCAATTTACTCTAATATCCCTTTATTTTAATATTCCAATTTAAAAATCATTTAAAAATACTTTTTAAAGTGATAAAATATCTATTGGAAAAGAAATTTCTGGTTTAAATATGTACAGTCTTGGAAGTTAAAAGTTTTTGCCACGATAGTGTGCTGGTACTAGACTAACTTTCTTGTGGTAAAACACTAGAAAACTGGGTAAATTGTTTGAAACAACTATCTTCGGAAATTGGATTATAGGCAGTACAGGACTATTATCTCTGAGAGATGGAAAACAAGCAAAGTAAACCTACAGTTACTCAGAATGACGGCATGGAAGCAACTTCCAGGCCATGCAGGAGGAGAGAGAACCTAAGCAAAGCACAATTGTCTCACTGAACTAAAAGACAGAGATCAGGGGTGAAGGGGGCTGAGGCAGCTAGAATCCGTGGCACAGAAAACAAGAGAATGGGAGGTGCACAGAATAAGAGCTCCAGAAATCTTCATAGGGATCCCTTTGAGTCTTTGGTGCAATACTTCCCTGCATTGCATGGGGTGACACTCAATGAAGCCATATAAGGACAACTACCAGGGCACCACAAGCTGAAAAATTTAGAAAGGGCTTCCCTGGTGGCTCGGATGGTAAAAAAAATCTGCTGGTAATGCAGAAGACTTGGAGACTATAAGCTGAAAAACCACTAGAGTATCCACAGAATTAGAAGACATTCAATGTCTGTACCTGAGCAAGTAGAGAAACATCCTTGAACAACTGGGCATTCAGTAGAGGCTCCAGATAGGCTTTGCCAATGCTAGAGCTAAATTACCACTACATACTGGTTATGCTACACAAGTACTAGCAAAGCTTAGAGACAAGTCTCAGAAAGATTAAGGGGATCTGCAATAGCGTAACTGCTCTCAGGAGTAAAACGCAACCTTCTTCAAAAAAGGATTAAAAAAAATTAATATACTTTATACGATGACATTCACAATAGAAGGGACACAATAAAAATTTACTGAAAGTACAAGAATCAGGAAGATGTGACCCATAACCAGAAGAAAATTAGTTAATGGAAGCAAACCCAGAATTAACAGAAAAGGACTACAAATCAGCTTTAATAACTGTAAAGATTTAAGGAAAACATATAGAAAATGAAGAAAGAAATGGACACTATAAAAAAAGTCAAGTCAAACTTCTGGATCTGAAAATTAAAATATCCGAAATAAATTCACTGGACTTAGTATACTAGACACTGCAGAAAAACAGAATAAGTGAACTTGAATAAGGAAACTGTCAAAGCTGAGGGAGAGCTCGGAAAAAAGGGTATTAAAAAAAAGAACAGACAAATCTCAAATAATAGTGTATTTTCTGAAAGAAGCCAGACACAAAAGAAAAAATGTGTGATTTCACTTATATGAAAAGTCGACAAGGCAGATCATAGGAATAGAAAATAGACTAATGATTGCTTTGGGCTAGGGGTATAAGTAGAATGTGGAGGTATAATTCAGTAGAGAAGACTAAACAAACTTCTAAAATAATTCAACTTAGAAAAAGGCATGGAATAAAGGAAAAAAAGAAACAAAAAACTAAAGAGCTAAAATGTATAGAAAGATGGTAGTATTAAACCATCTTTAATGTATGCTAGAGCTGATTGACATCACATCATGAAAGAAAATCTCAGTTGTTTTCTTTTTTTGCAGAAATTGACAAAAATTTCTAAATTTTTCATCCTAAAATTCATACAGAATGAAGAGATTCAGATTAGACAAAACCATCTTTAAAAAGAACAAAGTTAGAGGATTCACATTCCCTGATATCAAAACTTTCCCCCTGATATCAAAGCAACAATAATCAAGACAATATGGCACGGGCATAAGGACAGACAGATTAATGAAATGGAATTGGGAGTCTAAAAGTAATCAGTTGACTACATTTATGGTCAACTGATTTTGATAAGGATACCAAGATGATTTATTGGGCGAAAATGGTCTTTTCAACAAGAAGTACTGGGCTAAATGTATGAAAAGTTAAAGTGTTAGTCACTCAGTTGTGTCCGATTCTTTGCAACTCCATGGACTGTAGCCCACCAGGCTCCTCTGTCCATGGGATTCTCTATGCAAGAACACTGGAGGCATAGCCATTCCCTTCTCCAGGGGATCCTCCCAACCCAGAGATTGAGTTCATGTCTCCTGCATTGCACACAGAATCTTTACTATCTGAGCCTGTAAAACAACAAAGCTGAACTCCTAATTTATACCGTCCACAAAAATGTAACTTAAAATGGATTATAGTCCTGATATTATTCAGCCATAAAAGGAATAAAGCCCTGATACCTGTTACAACATGAATAAATCTTGAAAACATGCTTAATTATAGAACCAGTCACACTAGGCCATGTATTGTATGATTTCATTTACATGAAATGTTTGGAATAAGCAAATCTATCAAGACAGGAAGTAAATTAGTGGTTCCCAAGGGCTAGGTGGAAGGAGGAATGATTGCTAATGGGTCCATGGTTTCTTTTTGGGGTGGCAAAATGTTCTAGTATTAAATAGAGGCAGTAATTGCATAACTCTGAATATACTAAAAGCCACTTGTATACTTTAAAGGGGTTAATTTTACAGTATGTAAATTATAGCACAATAAAGCTAATTTTTAAAAAAGAATGGAAGGCTATATTATGAAAACTTGAATCATAAAAAACTGAAGAAGCTATATTAATATCAGACAATATAATCTTCAGTACAAGAAATACTCCTAAAAATATAGAAGTATTTTACATAAAGATTAAAGATGAATTTCTCTAAAAGATATAAAAATCTTAATATGTATGTATCTAATAACAAAGTTAAACGACAGAACTGAAATGAGAAATAGACAAATTTAAATTATAATTGGTGATTTCAACTTTCCTTTCTCAGTAGCTGATAAACAAGGAGACCGAAAATTGTTAAGAATAGAAGTAACTTTACCACACTACCAATTTCATCTAATTGATAAAGAAACAAAATACATCCTTTTGAAATGCACATGGAACATTTATCAAAAGGCATATACTGAAATACAGAACACATTTCAAGGAATTTAAAATGAAAAAAGTCTCATGGAGTGTTTTTCAGTTACAATAGAATTAGAAATTAATTACTAACTTAAATATCAAAAAGTTTCCAGTTGGAAATGAAAAAACATTCTAAACATCAGACAAAGACGTCATAAAGGAAGCTAGCAAACATTTGAACCAAATTATAATGAGAACAAAATTTACCAAAATTTGTGGGATTAGCAATAACTAGAGGGAAGGAAGTTATAGCTTTAAGTGCTTGTGTAGAAAAAATCTTTTCTTTCAAACCTAAGATTCTACCTCAAGAAGATATAAAATACGAGCAAAGTAAACCAAAAAATAGAAGGAATAAATTGAAAGAGGGAATTTGTGAAACAGAAACAGGGCAAACAATAGAGAATGAAATTAAAAAATGGTTTTTGAACAGGGAAAGAGGAAAGTTAAATACATTTATTAATCATTGTGTAAGCAATAGATGTGAATTAAATTATATCAGTAAAAACTGACAAAGAAAAGAATAAAACGTTAAAGAAGAGAAAAAGAGGTGGGGCATATGTAGATAGAGAGCTAAGTTTGTATTTTTGTTCTAATATATAGAAAGTGTGTATGTGAGTGTGTGTGGATATAAATTTATATAATTATAGCCAGGCTTATTATTTATATAGCACTATAGCCAGCTTTCTCATTGTTGGAAGACTCCTTGAAAAAATGACTGATTGTAGGACTTGGGCAGGAAGGGCACAAGGGAGGGTGGAACCTTGTATTAGTTTGCTATTGCTGCATAACAAATCACCACAAACTTAGCATGTAAAAATAACAGCCATTTGTTGTCTCACCATTTCTGTAGATCAGAAGTCCAGGTATAGCTCAAATGGATTCAGTTCAGTTCAGTTCAGTTGCTCAGTTGTGTCTGACTCTTTGCGACTCCATGAATTGCAGCACGCCAGGCCTCCCTGTCCATCACCAACTCCTGGATTAAGGCTCAGCATATCGCTAGGCTGAAACCAAAGGACCAGCCAGGCTACATTCTCATCTGGGGCTTAGAGTCCTCTTCCAAGTCTGTTCAGGTTATTTACTTGTGACTGAGGACTGAAACCCCCATTTCCTTTCTGGCTGTCAGTGGTGCTTTCTCTCACATCCCAGAAGCTGCCGGAAGGTCCTTTATGACCCTCTTACTTCCTGATAGCTTTCTTCTTCAAAGCCAGAAGGACAATCCCTGCAGAGAGATTTATACAATGTAACAGTTTTATACCATAAAACCCAATCATGGGAATGACTATTCAGCTTCCCTCTAAGGAAGGAAGAGATTCCTTAGAGGATTATGCCAAGAGGAAGAGAGGATTATGCCAAGTTTGTTCTCACCAGGCGGCAGAAGTCTCAGGGACCATCTTAGAATTCTGCCTCCTCAAAACAAACATCTTGTACAAAAAGTAAGGAGGTTCTCAAAATAGGATACCAGGTGGAGAGAACAGCCATCTTGAAGAGACTTCTCCTCTTATCTTATCAGTTTGAGCAAAATAAATAAATAATGAGAGTAATGGGCTAAAATCCATAAAATAAGAACACATGAATCTGTGCTGATACACCATATCTATTGATATGTATATATATATATATATATATATATATATACTGAAATATATCCATATATATTGTTATATATATATTGTTGGATCCATATATATTGTTATATATGGATATATATGAATAAATAGGGAACAGAAGAAAGAAGAAACATTTGCCATGAAGTGATGAGACCGGATGCCATGATTTACTTTTCTGAATGTTGAGCTTTAAGCCAACTTTTTCACTCTCCACTTTCACTTTCATCAAGAGGCTTTTTAGTTCCTCTTCACTTTCTGCCATAAGGGTGGTGTCATCTGCATATCTGAGGTTATTGATATTTATCCAGCAATCTTGATTCCAGCTTGTGCTTCATCTAGCCCAGCTTTTCTCATGATGTACTCTGCATATAAGTTAAATAAGCAAGGTGACAATATACAGCCTTGATGTACTCCTTTTCCTATTTGGAACCAGTCTGTTGTTCCATGTCCAGTTTTAACTGTTGCTTCCTGACCTGCATAGATTTCTTAAGAGGCAAGTCAGGTGGTGGTATTCCCATTTCTTTCAGAATTTTCCAGTTCGTTGTGATACACACAAAGACTTTGGCATAGTCAAGCAAAGCAGAAATAGATGTTTTTCTGGAACTCTCTTGCTCTTTTGATGATCCAATGGATATTGACAATTTGATCTCTGGTTCCTCTGCTTTTTCTAAATCCAGCTTGAACATCTGGAAGTTCACAGTTCATGTATTGTTGAAGCCTGGCTTGGAGAATTTTGAGCATTACTTTACTAGCGTGTGAGATGAGTGCAATTGTGTGGTAGTTTGAACATTCTTTGGCCTTGCCTTTCTTTGGAATTGGAATGAAAACTGACCTTTTCCAGTCCTGTGGTCACTGCTAGTTTTCCAAATTTGCTGACATATTGAGTGCATAACTTTCACAGCATCATCTTTCAGGATTTGAAATAGCTCAACTGGAATTCCATTACCTCCACTAGCTTTGTTCATAGTGATGCTTCCTAAGGCCTGCTTGACTTCACGTTCCAGGATGTCTGGCTCTAGGTGAGTGATCACACCATCGTGATTATCTGGGTCATGAAGATCATTTTTGAACAGTTCTTCTGTGTATTCTTGCCTCCTCTTCTTAATATCTTCTGCTTCTTTTAGGTGCATACCATTTCTGTCCTTTATTGAGTCCATCTTTGCATGAGATATTCCCTTGGTATCTCTAATTTTCTTGAAGAGATCTCTAGTCTTTCCCATTCTATTCTTTTCCTCTATTTCTTTGCGCTAATCACTGAGGAAGGCTTTCTTCTCTCTCCTTTCTATTCTTTGGAACTCTACATTCAAATGGGTATATCTTTCCTTCTCTCCTTTGCTTTTCACCTCTCTTCTTTGCACAGCTATTTGTAAGGCCTCCTTAGACAGCCATTTTGCTTTTTTTGCATTTCTTTTTCTTGGGGATGGTCTTGATCCCTGTCTCCTGAACAATGTCATGAACCTCCATCCATAGTTCATCAGGCACTCTGTCTATCAGATCTAGTCCCTTAAATCTATTTCCCACTTCCACTGTATAATCATAAGGGATTTGATTTAGGTCATACCTGAATGGTCTAGTGGTTTTCCCTACTTTCTTCAATTTAGATTGAGTCTATTCACTTTGGACACGATCGATGTTCTTAATCATTATAAGATATTTCATGGAATGTTTGAGATGTTCAGAGACCTGGAAAACTGAAGAGATGTTGGAAATTCTTGGGCTTACAGAACATTGCTGTGAAACTTTGTTGACTCAAAGCCATACCATGCCTGACACAAAGAAGAAAGCTTTCATGACACTGTTATAGATGAATGCCTACCAGACGGTACTACACTTTCTTATGAGTCCTTCCATAACCAGTCAGTTTATCATCTGAAATCCCATAATGAATAATAGAGAGAGGAGGAATGCTTGTGATGGCTGATTTTCCTGGGGCTCTAAGCATCTTTCTGGAACATATCAATGCACAATCCTGGCAGTAAGTTATTCCAACCATTCTAAACATTACAGGGCAGCCTGGGTTTATATGAAAACTTAACTATTAGCTAGGAGGAGAGGAGCCTTAGGTGGTCACAGTCTCTTAGGGATGATGCAAATCCTGAATTAGGACAAAGAAGACTAGGTTTTTAAGTTTTCTCTCAACATGGTTTTCTCCAACTCTGATTTAACATTCAGTTCAGTTCAGTTCAGTCGCTCAGTCGTGTCTGACTCTGCGACCCCATGAATTGCAGCATGCCAGGCCTCCATGTCCATCACCAACTCCCCGAATTCACCCAAATTCATGTGCGTCGAGTCGGTGATGCCATCCAGCCATCTCATCCTCTGTCGTCCCATTCTCCTCCTGCCCCCAATCCCTCCCAGCATCAGGGTCTTTTCCAGTGAGTCAATTCTTCACATGAGGTGGCCAAAGTATTGGAGTTTCAGCCTCAGCATCAGTCCTTTCAATGAATACCCAGGACTGGTCTCCTTTAGAATGGACTGGTTGAATCTCCTTGCAGTCCAAGGGACTCTCAAGAGTCTTCTCCAACAACACAGTGCAAAAGCATCAATTCTTCGGCGCTCAGCCTTCTTCACAGTCCAACTCTCACATCCATACATGACCACTGGAAAAACAATAGCCTTGACTAGATGGACCTTTGTTGGCAAAGTAATATCTCTGCTTTTGAGTATGCTATCTAGGTTGGTCATAACTTTCCTTCCAAAGAGTAAGCATCTTTTAATTTCATGGCTGTAATCACCATCTGCAATGATTTTGAAGCCCCCAAAAGTAAAGTCTGACACTGTTTCCACTGTTTCCCCATCTATTTCCCATGAAGTGATGGGACCGGATGCCATGATCTTCATTTTCTGAATGTTGAGCTTTAAGCCAACTTTTTCACTCTCCACTTTCACTTTCGTCAAGAGGCTTTTTAGTTCCTCTTCACTTTCTGCCATAAGGGTGGTGTCATCTATATATCTGAGGTTATTGATATTTATCCAGCAATCTTGATTCCAGCTTGTGCTTCTTCCAGCCCAGCATTTCTCATGATGTACTCTGCATATAAGTTAAATAAGCAGGGTGACAGTATATAGCCTTGACATACTCCCTTTCCCATTAGGACTCTAATAGAAATGTTTCCCTCACAATTATTATGTCTTTTTTGATTGTCCTGGGTCTTCTTTGCTGCATACAGGCTTTCTCTAGTTGCAGTGAGTAAGGGCTATGCTTCACTGTGAGGTGTGGGCTTCTCACTGCCATGGCTTTCTTGTTGCAGAGCACAGGCTCTTAGTGTGCAAGGTTCAGTAGTTCCAGCCCACAGGCTCAGTAGTTGTGGCTCTGGGCTTAGTTGCTCCTCAGGATGTGGAATCTTCCCAGACCAGGGCTTGAACCTATGTCCTTTGCATTGGTAGGCTGATTCTTATCCAGTGTACCACCAGGGAAGTCCCCTAGCAGTTATTCTTATAATTATTTTAAAGCTATTTCTTTACTTTTTATTCTTTCAGTTCAGTTCAGTTCAGTTCAGTTCAGTCGCTCAGTTGTGTCCGACTCTTTGTGACCCCATGAATCGCAGCATGCCAGGCTTCTCTGTCCATCACCAACTCCTGGAGTTCACTCAGATTCACGTCCATCGAGTCAGTGATGCCATCCAGCCATCTCATCCTATGTCATCCCCTTTTCCTCCTGCCCCCAATCCCTCCCAGCATCAGAGTCTTTTCCAATGAGTCAACTCTTTGCATGAGGTGGCCAAAGTACTGGAGTTTCAGCTTTAGCATCATTCCTTCCAAAGAACACCCAGGACTGATCTCCTTTAGAATGGACTGGTTGGATCTCCTTGCAGTCCAAGGGACTCTCAAGAGTCTTCTCCAACACCACAGTTCAAAAGCATCAATTCTTCAGCGCTCAGCTTTCTTCACAGTCCAACTCTTATTCTTTACTCAGTATCAAAAATCTGCATTCTAACAGCATCTCTAGCAAAGTCCTAGTAAAGCTGACAGGCCAGGGACAGTGGAGAAATGCATAAAAACCCTCCCTGTTCCTAGCTGGAGCTGATTGAGTACCAGCCCAAGTGACTGTCCTTTTTGTGCTGCAATCTCATTTTAGCAGCACTCTCTGGCCATTAATAGTCTTTTCTGGTCACTGTGGTGAAGAGGACACCTGGAAAAGGAACTTCACATCCATTATGCATCATGAATTAGCTCCCTAGAACCTAAGACTGAGGAGTTAGTACATTAGAATCTCATTTTGCTTAATTTAAGGGGGTATGCCTCCTTAAATGTATAAACCAAATTCTAACATTGCTATCCTTCAAGACACCCCACTCAAAACTTCATATACACTTTCCTGTAAATACTACCCAGCTGAGACATATTCACTAAGTCCTGTCATCTGACCTTAAACATGATATGAAAGAAAATCAAACAAATAAATAGGAAAAGAAAATTTTCAACACAGATGTCCGTAGAACTAAATATCAATGAAGAAAATGTTTGTAAGATTAGTAGAGCATCTAACAGGCATTTGGATGTGAAAACCTGACCTTTAGTGTTGGCAGTGTGGTTTTGTAGACCACTTTAGACTTTTTACACGGTGGGTGTGTGATGCTGTCTAATCTCTGACTCTCTTAGAGTAGGTAGGAAATGTGAGGGTCTTAATCTACTTCATTAATTGATTTCTAAATTTCCAATAAATTATTTTTGAGCTTTTTCATAAGCATTATAGCTATTTGTTTAACATAAATAACATTCTCATGTAAAGACATGACTTTTAAAAATGTGAATGTCTTAAAGAGAAGCTGAGATACTTAAATTACAAAGTAGATTGAAACTCAGAGTACATCCATTTTTAAACAAGGTGATCCTTAAATAAATTGTGATGTAGGCTGTTTGCCTTTGGAGTTTGTTGCAAGTGACAGAAACCTAATGGCAGATGTAACTTAAGGGAGGATGAACCAATACAAACATGTGAAATTCATTGATACATCTGGGCCTCAGGGACCAGTGACCAGGGATTCTCCTCAACAGGGCACTTCATCTTCCATCTTGGCTTCCTTCTGAGTGTTGACTTTATTGTCTGACACCAAGGACTGACTTTCTCTGCTTTAGAATAAGTGTGTCTTATGGCTTCCCAAATGTTAAATATTTCATCTTCCATTCAGGAAACACCATCTTCAAGTTCTGAGTTTCAGGTGCCAAACCTGACCAGGACAGTAGCTTCACATAAGGACATCACCCTCTCCTAAAAATAATTAATTGCAGAAAAAATAGAACAGTCACTTGTCAGGAGGCTTGCAGTAGTTCAGTGGGGCATAGGGTCAGGCAAGAGTGCTAGATAAACACAGCATAGATGCTTATCATCTATTTTCTGCTCTCTCACACTTTTAAAATACCCCTCCTAACACACTCAATCCCAGGGATATATCTTTGTGTTATTTCCCACTATCCATCAACTTTCCCTCAACTCCCTCTTTTCAATTTTCTTTCATGATCCTTACACTCCTTATGTTGAGTGTGCTGGTGATTTTTAAGCTATATGTTGTGAATTAGTGGTGAAAACTCTACTTTTTTAAAAACAGTTTTATTTATTTAGTTTTGGCTGTGCTGGGTCATCACTGCTGTGTGGTCTTTTCTCTAGTTGCCTCAAGCAGGGGCTGCTCTTTACTGGCAGTGCAAGAGCTTCTCAGTGGTGGCTGCTCTTGTTGCAGAGTATGGGCTCTAGGCGCGGGGGCTTCAGTAGCTGTGGCATGTGGGTTTAGCTGTGCCGAGGAATATGGAATCTTCCCAGACCAGCGATCGAACCCCTGTCTCATGCATTGGCAGGTAGATTCTTCTCTGAGCCACCAGAGAAGCCCTGCTTTTGCTGTTTAAACTACTGAAATGAGACCTTGAGATGAACTGCAGTTTCAAGCTATTGTTCTCAAGAATCCATAATCTTACCTTGAAAGAGAGGTCAGAGAGCCTGCATAGGTCCTCAGTGTGTGTGTATGTTAGTCGCTCAGTCATGTCTGACTCTTTGCAGCCCCATGGACTATAGCTTGCCAGACTCCTCTGTCCATAGCATTCTCCAGGCAAGAATACTGGCGTGGATTGCCATTTTCTTCTCAAGAGGATGTTCTCCATCCAGGGACTGAACTCGAGTCTCTTGCATCTGCTACGTTAGCAAGCAGATTCTTTACCACTAGTGCCATGTGGGAAGTCAGTGACCAAAGTTACCCTGAGAACCCTTTTGATTTTGCCTTCTGATGGCCAAATCTTTGCCTCTGGGTGTTAATGTTGTAAGCTTTATGGATAAAATATTTAGATACAATGTGTCCATCGCAAATTTCTCTCAGTATAGGATAAAGTACAATTTCTATGAAGTGATTATGAACATTTTATGCAGTCGCAACTAACTAGGATATTTGATCCATTTCTCTGTCACCTTTGGAAATAACTATGAAATAAAATTTGTTGTACGGGACAGAAGAACAATAACAACCTGGGCCTCCCTGGTAGCTCAGTAGTAAAGAATCCACTTGCCAATGCAGGAGACACGGATTCAATCCCCAATCTGGAAAGATCTCAAATGCTGCAGGGCAACAAAGCCCGTGTGCCACGACTGCTGAAGCCTGTGCACCCTAGAGCCTGTGCTGACAAGAGAAGCCACCGCAATGCGCAGCCCCTGTACCACAACTAGAGCACAGCACTCACTGCAACTAGAGAAAAACCCACACAGCAGTGAAGACCCAGCACAGCCAAAAATAAATAAACATTACATTTAAAAAGCCCTCAGAAATCAAAAACAAAATAAAAACATTTTTTAGAATGATTTTTTTCACCTAAAACTGAGATTTTCAGAGACTTGGGAAAATGACAAAAATTTATTTTTTCATCTTATAAAAAGAGGGGTATTATCAACATTTAGGCGCTTTTTATACTCCATACTTCTTAACTGACAAGATAATTTAAGAATTGTATGAGAAGAATTGTCAAATCTACCAATACTTCATATTGGTAGAGTGCATTTAATATAAATGTTGCAAAGATCGTACACTTTGCAAACTAGAAAAGAAAGCCTTTGAAGATGTATCAATGTCCTCACTGCCCATGATGCTTTCATCCTTAGGAGAATTCTTGATCTTATTCTTAGGAAATAGTCACGTATTTTTACCCCAATAGGGGGTATTAATCCTCTTTATGATTTTACTAGCTATTGTAATACATTAAAGGAAAGTGAAGTCGCTCAGTTGTGTCCGATTCTTTGCGATCCCATGGACTGTAGCCTACTAGGCTCCTCTGTCCATGGGATTTTCCAGGCAATAGTACTGGAATGGATTGCCATTTCCTTCTCCAGCGGATCTTCCCAACCCAGGGATCGAACCCAGGTCTCTGGCATTGTAGACAGACGCTTTACCGTCTGAGCCACCAGGGAAGGCCATTGTAACACATTAACCACAGCCAGTTAGTTGCATCACTACAAGGTAGTTCTTTTCCTGAATGCTTCCTGAAGGTTCTGCTATAAGCAAAAAGATGGGAGTTGAGTCCTCAACACAGTGCAGTCTCAGTATCTTGGGAAGGACTGTACAATTCAAAGTTGAACCTCTGGGTACTAGCTTCTGAGCTGTCAGTACTTAGACGACTGTACTTGAGGACTGGGCTGAGATTTCCAAGGCTCTTTGAAGTTCAGAGGCAGGTGACTTCAGGAAAGCAGAGTGGTGATTCAAAATCCAGAGGTACAAGAATTCATTATAGAACTGAATGAACTAATGAGAGCCATTTAATTGTCCTGTGGTCTGTGCTTTAAAAAAAAAAATTATTGGTATTCTTCATATATACTTTTTCTTTTCTTATTGTGCTTTTAATGTTTAGTTTAGCTGAATGAGAAAGCACATTCAAAAGAATCCAATATTTTTTACTGTGTCTTATTGTTTTTCATGGTATTATAGTTACTTCCATAAGCTCAGTAAGACTCTCTCTTCCTTTTACCAGATAAATTTGGACCAAACATTGGTACTACTGAGGCTTGTATGTGGGTTGTCATACTTGAGACTAGTTCTTGACCAGTTATTGTAACTAGCCCCCTGAAGGAACAAAGGTTGTACTTTCTAGGTGGAATCAATACCCACAAAGCCAGTGCAGACAAATGGCTTGATCTTTTTCCATGACTGTCAGAATCCCAGCCTCACAGGTGGTAAGCAGGCCAGGGACCTTGGCAAACCTGGGGAACTTGAACAAAGATGAGGTAGTGTAAGTTGGAGAGAGTTTCATGGGCTTGGTTTCCTAGCCTTGGAATAGATGAGCAAATAATAGAGACCTTTTCAGTTCAGTTCAGTTCAGTTCAGTTTCTCAGTCGCGTCCGAGTCCTTGCAACTCCATGGACTGCAGCACTCCAGGCTTCCCTGTTCATCACCAACTCCAAGAGTTTACTCAAACTCATGTCCATTGAGTTGGTGATACCATCTAACCATCTCATCCTCTGTCGTCCCCTTCTCTTGAGGTAGTGTAAGTTGGAGAGAGTTTCATGGGCTTGGTTTCCTAGCCTTGGAATAGATGAGCAAATAATAGAGACCTTTTCAGTTCAGTTCAGTTCAGTTCAGTTTCTCAGTCGCGTCCGAGTCCTTGCAACTCCATGGACTGCAGCACTCCAGGCTTCCCTGTTCATCACCAACTCCAAGAGTTTACTCAAACTCACGTCCATTGAGTTGGTGATACCATCCAACCATCTCATCCTCTGTCGTCCCCTTCTCATCCTGCCCTCAATCTTTCCCAGCATCAGGATCTTATCAAATGAGTCACTTCTTCGCATCAGGTGGCCAAAGTTTTGGAGTTTCACCATCAGTCCTTCCAATGAATATTCAGGACTGATTTCCTTTAGGATGGACTGGTTGGATCTCCTTGCAGTCCAAGGGACTCTCAAGAGTCTTCTCCAACACCACAGTTCAAAAGCATCAATTCTTTAGCCCTCAGCTTTCTTTATTGTCCAACTGTCACATCCAAACATGACCACTGGAAAAACCATAGCCTTGATTAGATGGACCTTTGTTGGCAAAGTAATGTCTTTGCTTTTTAATGTGCTTTCTAGGTTTGGTCACAACTTTTCTCCCAAGGCGTAAGCATCTTTTAATTTCATGGCTGCAGTCACCATCTGCACAGATTTTGGAGCCCAAGAAAATGAAGTCTGTCACAGTTTCCACTGTTTCCCCATCTATGTGCCATAGAGTGATGGGACCAGATGCCATGATCTCAGTTTTCTGAATGTTGAGCTTTAAGCCACCTTTTTCATTCTCCTCTTTCACTTTCAACAGGCTCTTTAGTACTTCTTCGCTTTCTGCCATAAGGGTGGTGTCATCTGCATGTCTGAGGTTATTGATATTTCTCCCAGCAATCTTGATTCCAGCTTGTGCTTCATCCAGCCCAGCATTTCTCATGATGTACTCTGCATATAAGTTAAATAAGCAGGGTGGCAATATACAGCCTTGACATACTTCTTTCCCTATTTGGAACCAGTCTATTATGCCATGTCCTGTTCTAACTGTTGCTTCCTGAGCTGCATATAGGTTTCTCAAGAGGCAGGTCAGGTGGTCTGGTATTCCCATCTCTTTCAGAATTTTCCACAGTTTGTTGTGATCCACACAGTCAAAGGTTTTGGCATAGTCAATAAAGCAGAAATAGATGTTTTTCTGGAACTCTCTTGCTTTTTCCATGATCCAACGGATGTTGGTAATTTGATCTCTGTTTCCTCTGTCTTTTCTAAATCCAGCTTGAACATCTGGAAGGTCACAGTTCATGTATTGTTGAAGCCTGGCTTGGAGAATTTTGAGCATTACTTTACTAGCGTGTGAGATGAGTGCAATTGTGTGGTAGTTTGAACTTTCTTTGGCATTGCCTTTCTTTGGGATTGGAATGAAAACTGACCTTTTCCAGTCCTGTGGCCACTGCTAGTTTTCCAAATTTGCTGGCATATTGAGTGTAGCACTTTCACAGCATCATCTTTTAGGATTTGAAAGAGCTCAACTGGAATTCCATCACCTCCACTAGCTTTGTTCGTAGTGATGCTTCCTAAGGCCCACTTGACTTCACACTCCAGGATGTCTGGCTCTAGGTCAGTGATCACATCATTGTGATTATCTGGGTTGTGAAGATCTTTTTTGTACAGTTCTTCTGTGTATTCTTGCCTCCTCTTCTTAATATCTTCTGCTTCTGTTAGGTCCATACCATTTCTGTCTTTTATTGAGCCTATCTTTGCATGAAATATTCCCTTGGTATCTCTAATTTTCTTGGAGACATCTCTAGTCATTCCCATTCTATTGTTTTCCTCTATTGCTTTTGCAGTGATTGCTGAGGAAGGCTTTCTTATCTCTCCTTGCTATTCTTTGGAACTCTGCATTCAAATAGGTATATCTTTCCTTTTCTCCTTTGTTTTTTGCTTCTCTTCTTTTCACAGCTATTTGTAAAGCCTCCTCAGACAGCCATTTTGGTTTTTTGTATTTCTTTTTATTGGAGATGGTCTTGATCCTTGTATCCTGTACAATGTCATGAACCTCTGTCCATAGTTCATCAGCCACTCTGTCTATCAGATCTGGTCCCTTAAATCTATTTCCCGCTTCCACTGTATAGTTGTGAGGGTAGGGATTTGATTTTCTAGCTTCAGTAGTTACTTAATAATGCCTGGTTCTAGGTTTGCTGAGGAAAGTCAGGAAAGGAGGCTTTTTTTAAATTGCTCATTAACACCATTGTTGCCCCTAGATTAAAAATATAGCCAAACATAAGGAAACTAGAGTTTTTTTAAGTAAATAATTATTTTTGAATATAACTTATGATAAAAGACGGGGTGGGGGGAATGTTAAGTAAAGTTATCCCAAACATGCCTGTGTTGTGCTGTGCTATGCCCACTCACTTTAGCTGTGTGTAACTGTCTTGCAACCCTGTGGACTGCAGCCCACCAGGCTCCTCTGTCCATAGGATTCTCCTGGCAAAAATACTGAGGTGGGTTGCCATGCCCTCCTCCAGGGGATCTTCCTGACCCAGGGATCGACCCTGCATCTCCTGCATTGCTCGTAGAGTCTTTACCGCTGAGCCACTGGGCCTGCTAAGTCGCTTCGGTCGTGTCCGACTCTGTGCGACCCCATAGACAGCAGCCCACCAGGCTCCTCTGTCCCTGGGATTCTCCAGGCAAGAACACTGGAGTGGGTTGCCATTTCCTTCTCCAGTGCATGAAAGTGAAAAGTGAAAGTGAAATTGCTCAGCCGTGTCCGACTCTTTTGTGACCCTATGGACTGTAGCCCACCAGGCTCCTCCATCCATGGGACTCTCCAGGCAAGAATACTGGAGTGGGTTGCCATTTCCTTCTCCAGAGGCACTGGGGAAGCCCCTCTAAACATGCATATTCTTTTTAAAAATATCATTGCTGTGGAAATTTTTATTGCAAAATAAAAAGGATTGTGAAACAATAAAGCAAAGTTAGTCATAGATTTATACTAAGAAAGATTGTTAAATTACCTGCTATGTTCAATAATAAAATGAGGGCCCATTTCAACTTACTATGTATGTTTCTATACTCTTGAACTATAATTTCCCACATGTCCTCCTCTTCCTGCCATCTTTCTCCTGGAGGCCTTAAGCATCAATGATTGGTAGAGCCACAGACACAGCCTGACCAACTAGAACACCAGGTAACTGATTGACCAGGAATGGTGTAGGTGGGGATAGTCCTCCCTTTTCTAGCAGAGGATAAGCAGTTGGCTTGTTCTAGCCACCCATGTCAGGTATCAGTGAGTGCCCACCTGTTGTTGAAAGGTGATTATTTTTACATTGCTTCAGGGGAGGGTCTAGAAGATTATCACTGGTCTTCTTTCAGACTTAACCACATGGTGAAGTGAGAACTCAGCTTTCTTTACATGTATCTCTCATGTAGAAGCCAGATGTGCCTGGCGGGGTTCTACCGAACCTGTCCTGGCTTATTGTCATGCAACTTTAATAAGAATGCTTCATTGAAAATGAAAAATCAAAGATTAATGTGAAACTGGTCAGGACGTGGTTCTCCAGAGCAAAAGGAGACAGAGGATCTCCCTTCTACTCTGACCTTATGAGAGCATTCCAAAGTTATTTTCCAAAGTTCAGTCCCGGGTCTGGGATGTATAAAGGCTGGCCTTGGGCTCAGTTGGGAGGAGAGATCCAAGAGAATTGAAACACAGACACAGATAAGAGCTGGGGGTGGCAGAGTGGTAGACTTTTATTTTATTTCTTGACCCTGTGAGGAATAAAGTGAAGTGAAGGTGAACCAGAGAAACCAGAGAGATGAAGGTTGAATAAGATGACAGGAGACAGGAGCCCATTTTTGTCTGTAGAAATGACAGACTTCTTTAAAACACAAGATTTTCTAATAGCCACTTAAAAAATTTATTACTCTTCAGTAAATCTCTGTTCCTGTCAATCTTTATAGAAACAGATACATTCACCAAATGCCTTAGCTGTAAGTTTTCTTTTTAATTTTGTTTTGTTTCATGAAAAGTAAGAAAAGTTTGTATGTGGGTCAATAGGAATGGCACATCTAGGATGCTGAGATGATTTCTAAACCTAACAAAGTCAGTGGGAGGAGAGTTCAAAGCCAAGCGGGTCTCCTGGGAATCCACAGGGCACTAGCAGGGGAGGGCAATGGGATTTTAAAGTGTGAGGATGGGGAGGGGCTCCCCAGGTGGCTCAGTGGGTAAAGAATCCACCTGCACTGCAGGAGATGCAGGAGACACAGGTTCGATCCCTGGGTCACGAAGCTCCCCTGGAGGAGGAAATACCAACTCACTCCAGTATTCTTGCCAGGAGAATTCCATGGACAGAGGAGCCTGGCGGGCTGCAATCCATGGGGTGGCAAAGAGTTGGACATGACTGAGCCTCTGAGCACAGCACAGGATGGGGAGAGGGAGCCCTTCCTTTAACTTCCCTGCTCCATGCAGGGAGAGGCTGGCTGTAAACTCCATTTCCCAGGCTGTTGTGATGGCTGTTGATAGATGGGGTCACTGATAGGAAAAGCTGGAGGAACTTAGCGACTGAAGGAAGGAGAGACCAGGCTCTTTCTCCCCTTCACTCTGCTTTGGGACTCACACTGTCAGACCAGCATGATTCCACTTTCCTTAGATGATCTTGCACCCCTGTGACACCACATCTTCCTTCTGTCCTTCCAGACATGGCAGAGGCAGAGGTTTCCTGCTGTTGTTCATCTCTAGGTTGCTTTGGTGTCCCTATTTTGGCTTCTCAGCTTGTTTTCTCCCCTGTGGATAACCAATTCTCTGCATTGAACACTCATCTAAATATCCAGGGGTTTCTGTTTCCTGGTTAGACCTGGGCTGAAACACCAGTTACCATGTGGATTACACACCAAAACAAAAACTGCTATCTGCTTTAGACTTTGTGAGTTTCACCATAATGGACTGCAGGTGCTGCAGGACTCAGGGGAGGCACAGCGGAGCCCAGCAGCTCCTCTGAGAAATACAGTGGGCACCTGGGGGTGATGATTCTACAGGGAGACTTCCTATAAGTAGGGCTGGAACACGGTATTAGGGGGCCTGTCGCTGTTCTGAAATAGTTTGCCCATCGAAATGAATTTCTATTGATTGGCACCTACTTTCAGGTGGGATTGAGTATTCGATGAACAAAAGACAGAATGGTAGTCATACTAAGTCTCTTCTCTCTCCCGCCAAGTATTTGTCTCTGGTCCAGACTCTCATATCGCACTCTGTAAAACAAAACATCTTTGGTTTACTTGACATCCCTCTTTGTAAAGTAGTTTAGTAATTAGCTAGTTTCTCCAGTACTCTTGCCTGGAAAATCCCATGGATGGAGGAGCCTGGTAGGCTCCAGTCCGTGGGGTCGCTAAAAGTCAGGCACAACTGAAGCGACTTAGCAGCAGTAGCGTGCAGCAAGCATCTCAAACCTGAAGTTCTGAAGGATAGCAATATGTTACTCCAAAATATGCCACTTTGACATAAGGATTATTTTGAGCTGAAGTCAACTAAGAGGAAGCAGATATAAGGAAAACTGTCTGTCCTCTATATCCTAAAATCATATATATATGTATAAAGTTATGCCCTCCTCCCTCCCTACCAGGAAGGACAGAAGTAATCACTAGTAATTATAGATTCTTATCAGCCCAGAGACGGTGGCACCAGAGGAATCAACGTACCAGACTTTAATAACCAGACCTTATTTTCCATTTCACTGTGTGACAAACAAATATAGTTCTCCCATATATTTTTTCCCACGATTTAGATACTCAAAGTCCTTTTCCTTTGTTCTGTCACTTTTCTAAAAGTTGATTGTTCTTTTGTTAGGATGCTATGAAGCCCAAGCTCTAACCATCCCTTTGAGTCACTCATCACCAAGTGTTCTCATGTGTATACACATTGTACATGTTAATAAACTCCTGTCTGTATTTTCTCTTGTTAATCTGGCTTTTGTTAGTCTAATTTATAGGACTCCAGCCAGAGAACCCAAGAGGGACAGGCAAAAAATATTCTTTTCCTCCCCTACAGTTTCTTACAAAGTTTAGTTTCCAAACATATAAAGTATTCTGTTTAAAAGGAAGTCTTGATAAATCCATTTGCAGTGATGATTTGGCCCCTGAGCTAGATTTCACTATTAATTAATGAAAACCGATTCTTTACCCCTTTCTGCAACTACACCCTTCCCATAGCCTCAAATGTCTGTGGAGCATCTTGCATGCCCTTGTCTTTGAGCTCATCATATGACTCATTATGGGCAGAACTGACAGTGTACGTGTTTTAAGCTTAGGCCACAGGAAACTGAATCTTTATGCATTTCCTCTTGCATCTCTTCCTTCAGGCTACTAGCCCACTGACCCAAGAGAAAAAGAAACAAATAGAACAATCTCTCCTATCAGTTGATCAACAGATTAAAGAATAAACCCAGCCAAGAGTAATGGAGCCATTAAACTAACACAGCATAGATAAGAAAATCCCCACCAACCTTCAGACACATAAGTGATAGTAAGTAGTTGTCATTTTTAGCCACTGAGTTTTGTGGTGGTTTGTTACACAGTGAAAGCTGACTTATATCACCATGTATGTTGGCAGCCCAAACACCTGCCCAGCTAGATTACCCATTAATCTGGCTTGAATTTGGGCTTCAAATGAGAAGGATGGCAGGGTCAGGAGAAGAGAAGGGATCCAACCATGGCTTACTGATAATGAGGACAACTATAGGAGGCAACAAAATGGGACAAAGTCCCCCAAGGATGTTCATGCTGCTACAGGTGATGTGGAATGCAGGCATCCTGCAGTAGCTTCCCCGTTATCACTCTACATTCCCAAAGAATGCTGGCCATTCTAAGCTGACTGGGAAACACAAGTACCACAATATTTCTTGTTCCAGGTCTGAGGCTTTGCAGTAGGAACCAATACAGAGAGATGAGCCAGAATTTGTTCCAGTGCTTCATGCGTGCATGCTAATCTCTTCAGTTGTATCCAACTCTTTGTGACCCAATGGTCTGTAGCCCGCCAGGTTCCTCTGTCCATGGGATTCTCTAGGCAAGAATACTGGAATGGGTTGCCATTTCCTCCTCCAGGGGATCTTCCTGACCCCAGGATCAAACCCATGTTACTTACATCTCCTGCACTGGCAGGCAGGTTCTTTACCACTAGCACCATCTGGGAAATCCAGACGCCAATGCCTCAGTGATATAAATTGTTCAGAGAAATTTTGTAAGTTTGAAAAACATATAATATTGCCTTCTTACGTAAGTCTCTAAAAGACATGTAAGGAAGGTTACATCCTGTGGCTGGGATTGGCAAGAAGATCAAAGCATAACTGCCAAGCTAATCCTCAAAAGAGCAAAGCAAGATAGAATACAGCTGTGAGGGACAGAAAACTTTTGACTCAGAGGGAGCAGATGAGAAACTAAGATTCATACAATGGTCAGGGGTGTGCGGGGGGATCATCTCCTTTTGCTTAAGTGTTTGTTCCTTGTAGGTGGGTAGATTGGGATGTGAGCAGAATTCTGTGTGAAGCAGCCTTATCCTTGAAGAGGGATAGAGAACTTGCAGTGGCCATGGATAATGAGGATGATCTTATGTAGTTCCTAGTTGTTGTCAAGATTAAATAAAACGGTATGTGTAACATTTAGCACAAACCCTGCTTCATAATAAGTGCACAATAAGCATTGTTGGGCTTCCCTGGTGGCTCAGAAGGTAAAGCCTGCAATGCAGGAGACCCAGTTTCAATCCCCAGGTCAGGAAGATCCCCTGGAGAAAGGAATGGCTAGTCACTCAATATTTTTGCCTGGAGAATCCCATGGACAGAGGAGCCTGGTGGGCTACAATCCATGGGGTCACAAAGAGTTGGACACGACTGAGCAACTAAGCATAGCACACAGCACAGCAATTTGGCTAGAATCCTTTCTGTTAGTATGATTCAATAGAGAAGATCAACTATTGAAAACTACATACAATTTTAAAAAGCTGGAGCCAATCTGAATTATCATATTAAGTTATTCTGAAGAAATAAGAAGATTTGGAAAATTATATGTATGCTTACAAAATTCATAAAGATAATACATTGATGAAACTGTAACAGGTAATGATGAGAGAATAGGAAAGTGCTCTTAGAAATGCAAATCACAACTGTTGAATTATAAAAAGTAAGAAGCAATAGGCTTTCCAGCTGGTGCTAGTGGTAAAGAACCTGCCTGCCAATGCAGGAGACCTAAGAGATGTGGGTTCAATCCTTGGGTTGGGAGACTCCCCTGGAAGAGGGCTTGGCAACCCACTTCAGTAATTTTGCCTGGAGAATCCCATGGACTGAGGATCCTTGCAGGCTGCAGTCCATAGGGTCCCAAAGAGTCAGACATGAGTAAAGCAACTCAACACACACACACAAACACACACACACACACACACACACACACACACAAGAAGCAATAGAAAACATAAAATAAATAAAAAGTTAAGGAAGCCAAATACATTCATTTTTACAATAAATGCAAATTGTTTGAATTTTACTATATAATGAAAAAGATCCTCAGATTGGATTAAAAAGATCACCTCTGAGGGAATTCCCTGGCAGTCTAGTGCTTAGGACTTGGTACTTTCATTGCTGGGACCTGGGTTCAATTCCTGGTGGGGGAATTAACATTCCACAAGCTGTGCGGAGTGGCCAAAAATAATCAATAAATAAGTACACCTCCAAGTATAAGCTCCTTAATGAAAGGTCCAATTGACTCTCACAAGCCATATGTGCTGGCTCCAGCCTATGACTGATGCACTCAATGAGTTATTAAAAAAAAGCACAGATTCCTTTTTAATGAACAAGTTTAACAAGCTTTGCGATCATCAGGTCTCATGGATAAACAATGCATTCTTAGGAGACATAACTACAAGTTGGTCGGAAAACAGTTAAGTATCACAAAACTCCACATGCTCTTCCTTATCATCAAACATAAAAACAGGAACTGATAACAATGCTAACAAGAAACAGAGTATATATATATAAGCATATGGCTCCCCCTGTCTCATCTCTAATGGTGCTTCTTGTTTACTATTAGTATATTAATATCTTCATGGCTACCAGAATATAGCAAAAGGAACAATTTCAGCCTACCATTTGGGCATTTATATTTACAGATTATTCTCTTTTGAAAGGTTATTGTCAGATACGATTGTAGCCTAAAATCTTTCATTTTTAATTTATATGTTCACATCACACATAAAGATTATTTACACCCTACTGAGTATATACTTCCCCTGAATATTAATTGTTGACTCATATGCAATTTAACAATCAAAAATGGTGAAAAAAGTTTAGAGGTAACCTAGTAAGGGTGAATTTAAAAATACATAAAGATATATTTATAAATATATAAACTATTGTTATTAGTTTTGTGGTAGGCTAATACTGAATAGGGGAAGAAGAGAGGGATAGAAGAAGACAACTTCTATGGGGAGAGAGAAAACAGACTCGTGTAGGAACAATTTAATGTACAGAAACAGAGGACTGGTTAAGTATTACATATACTAGGAAGAAATATCTGAAATATTGTTAACAGGATGCCATTTTGTACAAAAATGTCTTTGAAAAGTATTTATACTCATGCACTATGAAATGCACAGACCATCTCTGTAAGAATATACAAGAAACTGCATGATAGAGTAAAGGCCAGGACAGAGACTTACCTTCTAGTATAGTATTTTGCACCTTGTGAATTTTGAATTAGATGACTATGGTAACATCCCTCAAATCTAACAGTTAAAAAGTAAACTGGTTATACATCCCCAGAATGGTTAAAATTAAAAAGACTGACAGCCCCAAATGCTGGAGAGGGTGTGAACTAGCCATAATGCTCACACACGGTTAGTGGGAGGAACTGTAAAATGATAAACCACTTTGGAAAAAGTTATGGCAGTTTCTTATAAAACAAAACATATGTCTACCCAATCATCTAATAATTTCATTTCAAATTTCAAGTTGAGTTTACCTAAAAGAAATGAAAGCATATGTTCACACAGAAAAAAGAATAAGGAATAATCGCATGAACTTTCTGTAGTAAATATGGTGGATTGGTACTTAGGGTCTGTTTCGTCTTCCTGTACTGTGGGGGTCTGGAGAACCAATAACTATACTTCCAAGACTCCCTTGCAGGATTCCCAGGTGGTGCTAGTGGTAAAGAATCTACCTGCCAATGAAGGAGATGCAAGAGACACAGGTTCAATCCCTGGGTCAGGAAGATCCCCTGGAGAAAGGAGTGGCAACTCACTCCAGTATTCTTGCCTGGAAAAACCCATGGGCAGAAGAACCTGGCAGGCTACCGTCCATGGGGTCGCGAGTGACTGACTGAGCACGCACACAGACTCCCTAGCAGCTGGAATTCTGGATGTGATGTAGGATTGACCTGTCAGATGGTCTTGCCACTCTGAGGCTGTGCTCGTCCTGCATTTTCTTCCTCCACTGCTGGATACAGTGATGATGAAGTGTTTGTTTTTTCTGTATTAGGAGTATTAGCTAAAGTCCTGTTGTTCAAGGTACCCCACATTATGCCCTATGACAGAGTGTAGACTGCTAGTACCAGATGTGGCATAGTTCTGGAACCAGCAAGAGGGATATTTTCTGACCACCTCAGGTTGCCTGGGCTCTTGACTGTAGTAGTTTCCTGATCTTGAAACTTTATTAATTACTGAGGCAGAAGGGTGGTTCTAGAACTGGAGCATCCCTGATTCTGGAAGATTCAGCAGATCCCTTGGCGCTTATATTAGTTTCCCAGGGCTGCCCTAACAAAGCCCCACAAAGTGGGGCAGTTTAAGACAATGTGCTGGTGCACTGGGATGACCCTGAGGGATGGGATTGGGAGGTGGGAGAGGGGTTCAGGATGGGGAACACGTACACTCATGGCTGATTCATGTCAATGTGTGGCAAAACCCACTGCAATATTGTCAAGTAATTAGCCTCCAATTAAAATATATAAATTAAAAAATGATGATGATAATAATAATAAAAATAAGACAACGTGAATGTATTCTTTCACAATTCTGCAGGCTACAAGTCCAAAATCAAGTTATTGGTAGAGCTCTGCTTTCTCTCTGAAGGCTCTAGGGACAATCCTTCCCTGACTCTTCTGGATTTTGGGGGTTGCTGACAATTCTTGGCTTTCCTTGGCTTGTAGATGCCTCACTCCAATCCCTGTCTTCAGCTTCAAATGTCCTTTTCTCATGGGTCAGTGTCTCTTCTGCTTTGCCTTCTTTTAAGGATGCTAGATGTTCACTTAAGGCTTGCCCTAATCCAGTACAACCTCATCTTGATAACATTTGCAAGATCCTGTTTCCAAAAAAGGTTACATTTACAGGATTCAGTTAAACATGAATTTGAGGGGATACTATTCAATGCAGGTTAATGCCCCAACAGTGAAATATGGCTGTGGGAAGCTTTCCTGAAACTTCAACCCAGACTAAGTCCCGTTATCCCTTTCCCCAAATCTGAAAGTCTTGTAAACTAGCTAAACTGAATTCTATTCTTTGCAAATAAACTCTGACAATATGTCTTTGTATATTATTTTCCTTAAATGTTCCTATTAAGGTTTGTTTTTTTATCACAGGTGTTGGTAAAAGAAAATTCTTCCTAATTTGAAACCTAAATCTTTCATACTCAGTCCTTTGAAATCTCAAGAGTTTCATTTTTAATTGTTACTTCTGGGTGTAGCAACAAATCCTAATCAAATACCAATGTGTGGAAGTGAACACACATTTTTTTGAGAGACTACTATATGCCAGAGACTTTATTAGTTAATTAGGCACCACAATTTGTTATAGGAATTCAACATAAAACTGATGTCCAAGAAAGAGAAATAAATTTAACAATACTCTGCAGCTAATGAGTGGGAGTCTAATAAATTAAGGAATAATTTTTTCTGTTGTTCCATTGTTCCGTGAAATACTTTATAGGAGAGAGGAAGCGTAGCTGAAGGATTTTAAGTATCCCTGATTGATAGATTAACATGGCATAAATAATTATCCAGCAATGGAACCAACTTAAAATAAGAATTCCTAAATCTAGAAGAGTATTGTTTCCTTCAAACAAGTCACATTGGAAGCTATGTAGTGATTTCCAGTATTGTCCTAAGTATTTTTAATCTGTTCTGTTGGAACTGCCATTAGAATTGAAGTCACTGTCTTTTTAATATCCTTCAGTTCAGTTCAGTTCAGTTCAGTTACTCAGTCGTGTCCGACTCTTTGCGACCCCATGAATCACAGCACGCCAGGCCTCCCTGTCCATCACCAACTCCCAGAGTTCACTCAAACTCATGTCCATCGAGTTGGTGATGCCATCCAGCCATCTCATCCTCTGTCGTCCCCTTCTCCTCCTGCCCCCAATCCCTCCCAGCATCAGGGTCTTTTCCAATGAGTCAACTCAGTGGTGAGTTTTCTTTCTTGTTTGGGTTGCTTTTTTCCTTTCAGAATGGCTCTGATTTTCAAAGGTTGTCCAAAGCAAAGTGTAGTAAATAGAATGGATGATCAAGCGGTGATTTGTATGGTACACAATCCCACAGATGCTTTAGAATTTCTGCATAAGAAGCCTGTTGACTGACTTTGTTGATTAATTCAGCTTGGACAATAACATTTATGTTGAGGAAACAAATTAACGTTGTCCTCATTTGTGATTCTGACAGGCGTACTTTCTTAGAACTTTGGTTTCTTGAACTTTTCAATTCAAGATTTTGGCATCTCCTTTTCAGGTCATACTGAAAATATCAAGTTTCCTCAAGTTTCTACTGTCCTCAGAAACACATTCCTTTGTCCAGCTTCTCTTGAAAGGTCAGAATAAATGTTAAGTCTTCTGCATTTCTGTTCACCACTCCATACGCATCGCACAGTCTTCACGGCACCTTTGCTTTGGCTCAGATTTTCTTTTGGAATGAAGCTGTTTCATGGTTTTTAAACACAGGGAAAGATGTTCAACATCTTCCTAATGAGAGAAACAAAATTAAAGCTACAATCATACTTTTTCACCTACCAGTGGACAAAGATCAAGAAGTTTACTAACCACAGCATACTGCAAAAGAACTTTCATAAATTGTCAGTCAGAACGTAAATTAGTACAACCCCTATGACATGTAATTTGTCAATATCCTTCCAAGTTAAAAATGCATATACCCTTTGATCTAGCAATCCTAATTCTAGGAAGTTTCTCATAGGTGCACCTAGACATATACAATATCATACATATATATACTATTCACTGCAAGCTTGTTTATAGCAACGAAAGAGTGCAAAAACAGAGATCTAGTTAAATCAGTCATGGCATATCCATGCAAAAAAGAATTATGAAATGTCCTACGTCTTGTTTTGAGAGATGGTTACACCCTATTTTTCAATTCTCAAAATGCATCAAAGTGAATCTCTGTATCTTACTAAATGAAAATTATACCTCAGTGAAAAGGGGAACATGGACAGCATAGAGCTAGGTTAAAAAAACAAAAGCAACAATTAGGATTCCCTGACACCTTTTCCAAGACATTTGTTAAAGTAAAGAAATGGGACTATGGATCAGTATGTATATTATGATTAGTATAAAAAACAATATATAAATATGGTTGTATATGCATAGGATGCAAGAACAAGGTAATAATTGTTGCTTCTAGGAAAGAGAAACACATGGGTGAAAGATAAGGGCAGGAGAGAGATGCAATTTTCACTTTATGCCCTTCCTACTTTAAATTTTTAGAACTTGTACAAATATGTATTCAAAATAAAAAATTAACGAAGCTCTTTCATAATCTAAATTTGTCATCAGCCACTGTTCCCATGATTAATTGCTTGTTTGAAAGAAGAAAACTCTGTCAACAGATACATGAACTCTTTGGGTTTCTACTGTGCTACTGCTTCCCACCACACAGTAAACATTCTTGCTATCTTTGAACAAAATGTTTGTGCCAATAAAATAATATTTTCCTGACATCATATTACTCCCATGAGCCCTTTCTTTCAGGGTAGCGAGTACCTCGCTTGCTGAATTAAATCCATGCCATATCCGTGGAAAATACAAAATGGGCCATGAATTTTCATGAGGGAGGAAAACATAATGGCCTTTTTCTATGCACTCAAATGGTTAAGGCAATGACAGGCCTGCTTTGACAGCCCAGTCACAGGAACACAAAGTGGTAAGCCCACTATAATTTTCAATATTCAATGTGAATTAATTGGCTTGAAAATAACACTAAAACACAGTGATTCTTTTCTCTTTTTTCAAAAATTTATGTTTTTAAAGAATTGAACGCATGAGAATGAAAAAATTATTGGATTATCTATTGAAATATGTGTCAAAATTCTATAATATTACCTAGCCTTTTCTAGTCTCTTGAATTACTTAGCTATACATCACTTTTTTTTTTTTTGTATTTGAGGAACAATTGATTTGAAGATTATTCACTACTTGACTAAACTAACTGCTTCACTGAACCATGAAATACCGTCATGTAGCTTTTACTTGATTTAGAGACCAAACTAATAAATTATTTATATTGATTATTCAGACTGTTACTTTAGCATTTTTAAAACAATGATTAACAATGGCCATTGTTCACAGGGTATTGTTGAGAGCACAAAAAGGTAGTTTTGGAGCTAATATTTACAATATTCTGGTGGAGGAATAGAGGCACATACGGAATATTTGTCTCCAGACTCAAAATTACCAAAAACTGATGCCTGAAGAAGGAACACACCACTCTCAGTGATTGTCTCTTGGCTATTTACAGCCTGACCTTCTGGCTTTAAATGGACTTAAGCCACATAGTCTATCAGCTGGAGTTTTTAATTAAAATTAAATTGAAATTTAACTTAATAAAACTTTGTTTAAAAGTTTTAATGTAATAATAGCAAATACTCCTTGTCAAGTAGCGCTGAGTTAGAGCGTGTTTGAATCCTGGCTCTGCTGCAAGTAAAGTGAGATGTGGTTCAGTTTGTTGTTTACCCATTGTGACCTCCAGTTTATCCATCTATAAAAATGCACATAATGTGACCTACTCCAGCAGGTTGTAGGTGAAGATGAATCACGATAATGCACCTAAAATGCTTAATATAATGTACCCATAATCTGTAGCTACTGCTATAAAAGGAAATGCTTTGAATTATAGACATTCCTGAAATTTATCCTAAAAGAGTATATTATGATCCAATGCTATCTTGGTTATGAGGATTGAAATTCTATTCATTCACCCAGTGATTCATTCACATGTGGGGTTCTGAAAGAGAAAGTCACACTGATGTCTTCTTTATTGCAAAGGACAAAAATCTCTTCATATCAGGAAAAAGGCTTTTGTGGATAAACCTGATTAATTTATAGTAAGAACAGTTTTTCAGGACATCATTTTAAAAATGTATATTGAAGTAAATCAACTATACTTACTGGATACTGAATATAGTTCTCTGTGCTATACATCCTATATATAATAGTTTACATCTGCTAATCCCGAACTTCCGACCCATCCCTCCTCTACCCGCTCCCTTAGCAACCACAAGTCTGTTCTCTATGTCTGTGAGTCTGTTGCTGATTTGTAGGTAAGTTCACTTGTGTCATAGTTTAGATTCCCCAAATAAGTGACATCATATAGTATTTGTCTTTTTCCGACTTCATTAGTATGATAATATCTAGGTCCATCCATGTTGTTGCAAATATCATTATTTCATTCCTTTTTTTATGGCTGAATACTATTCCACTTTCTATGTTCCACATTTTCTTGATCCATTCTTCTATCAATGGACATTTATATTGTTTCCATGTCAACATATCATTTTTGAACTCTTTATGTAGGTAATGCCATATGAAATTGAAATCATTTTAAGATGACTCCTTTCCATTCTGCTCTTCTTCTCCAGCTTCTAAGGTCTCTGTACCAAACCCAGGCCATCAGAGAATGGTTAAAATAAGACTGCTGCTGCTACTGCTGCTAAGTTGCTTCAGTCGTGTTCGACTCTCTGCGACCCCATGGACTGCAGCCTACCAGGCTTCTCCGTCCATGGGATTCTCCAGGCAAGAACACTGGAGTGGGTTGCCATTTCCTTCTCCAATGCATGAAAGTGGGAAGTGAAAGTGAAGTCGCTCAGTCGTGTTTGACTCTTAGCGACCCCATGGACTGCAGCCTACCAGGCTCCTCCATCCATGAGATTTTCCGGGCAACAGTACTGGAGTGGGATGCCATTGCCTTCTCCCTAAAATAAGACACTGTGGCCCAATAACTTGAATGCTCTAGTTTTGGAATCTTTGAGGCCAAACTAGAATCATATAATACCAGTTTCCATCTCCCCAAGGGACAAATTATTTTTTGATATGTCTGTCTGTCCCATTAGCTGTTAAGTTTCATTGAGAGTTAAGGGATGGCGCTCATCCGTCTTTCCATCATTCCACCGTCCCAAGCTTTGCACAGGTATACAGTTTGTGTCTTTAAAATAATGCACTGAGTTAAACTTTCTTCTAACCATTTCAATGAAAATATTTGAAAAATACTTTTTCAACAGTTCTTCTTTCAATTTTCTTGTTACAAAAAGACTCAGTCCTTTTAAATGAGTACTTTGTCATTTGTTGTGTCTAATTCAGGAAAGCCATCTGTGACCACTGAGCCTTTAGAGTTGTCATCTCACTGGGAGCCCCTGACTTGGTTGCTTTTCTTGTTGCTGTGGCTTTCCTGTGTCACAGTCATGTTCTCAGGACCATCACAGTTATTTTCAACTCTGGCTACACATCAGAATCTCCTCGCTGCCCAGTTTCTAAATGCAGGTTATGATTTAGTAGAATCTAGGTGACACCAGGCATGGGAAGTTTTAACAAGCTGAGCAGGTGACTCTGATGTCCATCCAGGTTGAAGCCCACCAGGACCACCTATGTTTTACTCAGGGTGGGAGGGGTGGCCAAAGTGTTATTCAGCCTGCTCTAACCTGAGTGTGGGCTGTATGCCTTTGCAATCGTGCTATGCAGATGCTGCAAAACTCTGCTCCACTGGTGCAGCGTGGACTAAAACTGTTTGGCCTGTGCAGTATTATTGTTTTATAATGGTGAAATATTTCAAATGTATGGAACAGTAGGATCACTAATATAATAGTGATATAATATAATAGTCCAGAGTTGAAAGTCATGGACATACCATCTAGTCTAACAAATCTTTTCCTGTTGCTATACTTATTACAGATTTTTATTAAAGCAATAAAACATTGCAGATGCTATAGAACCCCTTTGCATGCCTCTCCCCTCCCTGTCCTCTCCAGGGATAACCTCTATCCCTGTTTGTCATTCAGACCCATGTTTCACTATGTATTTATTAAAGAGTGTGTTTAGCATTTCTTGTTTTAAAACATTATGTATATGGTATCAGATTCTGTGCAGTATTTTATCAAGTCAGGCCAATATTTAAAAATGGAAAAATTTTGAGTGAAATCGTTGCATGAGATCTGTTGGCTTCTCCTAAAGCAGCCGGAAGATCTGGCAACCCTGGGAGAGCTTTCTGGCATGCCGGCATGCCGGGCTGGGCCAGCGCTGGTCGATGTGACACCGTCCCGCTGCTCACACTGTGTAGACATATGTGCTTGCACCTGGACTGTGTCTCCTTGGATTCAGGTCTGGCCCTGACACTGAACTTCCTTTCCTTATAATTCTTTGCTTTCTTCAAGGCCATTTCTGCATCTTCACCTAACTGCTTAATAGCAAAAGCATCTACCTCTCTGCTGTTGCTGCTGCTGCTGCTAAGTCGCTTCAGTCATGTCCGACTCTGCGACCCCATAGATGGCAGTCCACCAGGCTCCTCTGTCCCTGGGATTCTCCAGGCAAGAATACTGGAGTGGGTTGCCATTTCCTTCTCTAAAGCATGAAAGGGAAAAGTGAAAGTGAAGTTGCTCAGTCGTGCCCGACTCTTAGCGACCCCATGGACTGGAGCCTACCAGGCTACCTCTCTAGCTGCCTCTAATATCCATCTCTTCTTCTGCTCTCTATTTGTTTTGTCTTTTTTTTTTTTAATCACGCATGGCTTGTGGGATCTTAGCTCCCAGATCAAGGATTGAACACAGGTCATGGCAGTGAAAGTGCTGAGTCCTAAGTGCTTGACCACCAGGGAATTCCCCTCTTTTGTCTGATTTTCAGTTTATTGTATTTATTTGACTGACCAGGGATTGAACCCAGGCCCCCTGCATTGGGACCACAGAGTCTTAGCCTGGACCACTAGGGAAATCCTAAGTTTTCATTTTTATTTTCTTGCTATTTCCTGCCATTTCTCTTAGAATTCTTGACTTTAGTGCCAGTAGGGCATGGGTTCTTTGTTTTTGTCTTTTAGACTTTTCCAGTCAACGGTAATAGAAGTGATTTATTTTGATCAAGAAATCAACCCATCATATTACATCTCTGTGACTTGTGGTTTGGGCTATTCTCCTTATTTTAAGTGTTGTTTACATGTTTCAGTAACTTGTGGGCAGCTGGGATGCTGGGAGATTGGACACTGGATAAAATGGGATTGTATGGGTTATATGATTCTTAAGGGCTGAGAAAGTTTTGTCTTTTATTTTTCTAAAGCATTAGGCAAAGTGTCATGAAAATTATAGTCCCTAAAATGTGTTTACTGAATGAAAGAAAATTAATACGTTAATTACTAAGTGTTTTACTTCAAACCCCTTATAAGCCAGGGCAGCCCCTGACCTTCCTTTGTTTTTCAGAATACAGGTGACTCAAGGTGCCTCTCCTGATAAAGATCTGAATCTAGCCTCGAGGCAAGAGAGGCAGAGATGAAAGAGTATTCAGGGTTTGTGGATAGTTTTGGTGGGAAGATTTTTTAATAGAGAGGAAAAGAGAGCCTTGGCGTTTGGAAAAATTTAAAGCTGAGAAGGGCTGAGCGAATTTTTTCAGAAAATGCTGTTTTGTGTAATGAATGGGATTCATTGAAGAGAGCAATAAAGAATCAAATTGCTTTTAATTACATTTTTATGTCAGTCTGCCTGGAATAAGACTATCAGCTTTTAGACAGATTACATCATAAAAAACATATATACATATGCCACACAGATTTACTATAATGCCTTTAGATGTTTTAGCAAAGGGCAAGCCTTGCTAAATATGGAGGGAGGGCTTCCCCAGTGGATAGAGTAGGGCTTCTCTCTTTGAGGGCCCAAATCATGGTCAGAAACCTCTGAGATAAGTAAGGAGGCATTAACTGTCACCATTGCAATTTTGTCTGTAACATAAAATGCAATAGAAAGTCAGTTTCAACAGTGGGTTGGGAAATAAATGAAAACACATGTCTGGACATTATAATTCATGTAAGTTTAACACCTTAAATCACACGAATTTTGAAAGCAATGTCTGTAATAATTCAGCTAATATAGATTTAAGCTTTTCTTTCCATTATAGTTGGGAAATAGGAGCCAAGGACCCCTTAACACTAAATCACATTAATCTAATAAAATTGGATCACACTGGCTCTGGACTTTGAGAACATCAGCTGTGTCAGTGGCAAGCACATGACATCTCTATGGGTATGCTAAGTATAGGATGCCTTGGTCTTCAAAGTTGGAAAGGTTCATATGTTCTCAAATGCATTTTTTTAAATGGCTATTTGACATCTCTGCTGAAAACTCATTTAGATATTTACTCTGCTATTTTTTTTTTTTACTTAAAATTATATTAAAAACAACTTATAGGGACTTCCCTGGTAGTTCAGTGGTTAAGACTCCATGCTTCCAATACCAGGAGCATGGGTTCTATCCCTGTTCAGTGAACTAAGATCCCACATGCCTCCCAGTGTGGCAAAAACAAACAAACAAACAAAACAATCAAAATGTTACAACAACCAAAATACCAAAAAAAAAAACCCACCAAAAAACTCACACAAAACAAGCAAACAATAAAACAAACAACCCCCCCGACACCCCAAACAACAACAAAACCTCAAACCACCCCCTCCCCCAAGTTGTAGTATAAAGTCCAGGGCTTTGGTTAGAGTGATGGCTCCAAAGGAGTGACTATTTCTGTTGGTGCTCACTGCTAAAGTTGGTCCAGATCAAACATAATTGACTAAAGAATGAATTCCATAATCCCACTGTATTAGTTCCCTAGGGCTGCTGTAACAAAGTACCACAAACTGAGTGGAGTAAAACAACAGAAATTGATTCACAGCCTGTAGGCTAAGAAGTCCAAAATCAAGGTGTTAGCAGGGTTGGTTCCTGAGGGAGAACCTGCTCCATGCCTTTCTGCTAGCTTCTGGTTGCTGTAGGCAATCTTTGGCATTCCTTGACATGTCACTCCAATTTCTGCCTCCCTCCTCACATGGCATTCTTCCTGGGTGTGTCTGTGTCCCTGGGTCCAAATTTCCTCTTCTTGTATGGATGCCAGTCATTGCAATAGACCTAATCTTAACTTGTCAAGACCCTATTTGCAGATAAGGGTCTGCAAATATTGGGATTTGGGCCATTGACACAGCTTTTGGGGTGATGTATTTCAATCAATAAGACCCACATCTCCCTGAGACCATCACCCTTGAGTCCCTCCTGGGAGGAAGTTCTGGAGCCATTACTATACTACTAAAGAGTGTCCTGTGGGTAAGGTGTATTACACATACCAACTCATTTCATCCTTACTGCAACCCAGTCATTCTGGGAGAATTATACCTTTGAAGAAAAGAGAAGCTCAGAGGGTCTAAGCCACCAGCTGGTAAGTACAGATCAAGTATGTAAACCCAGCTGCTGCTGCTGCTGCTGCTGCTGCTAAGTCGCTTCAGTCGTGTCCAACTCTGTGCGACCCCATAGACGGCAGCCCACCAGGCTCCCCCATCCCTGGGATTTTCCAGGCAAGAACACTGGAGTGGGTTGCCATTTCCTTCTCCAATGCAGGAAAGTGAAAAGTGCAAGTGAAGTCGCTCAGTCCTGTCCGACTCAGCGACCCCATGGACTACAGCCTACCAGGCTCCTCCATCCATGGGATTTTCCAGGCAAGAGTACTGGAGTGGGGTGCCATTGCCTTCTCCGGTAAATCCAGCTATTATAGACTTAAACTTTGCTCCTATGCCCTGCCATTACCCTAACTCAAAAAACACTGGATCCCTGTCTTTGGAAGCAACCGATGAAATAAAAATTCAACTATTTTACAACTTTCCCCTCAAACATAGTTACTAATACAGGAATTATAAAAAGAGTTGGAGATGGGAAATATGGTGATAGATATTCTTCATACCCAAGAATATCTGGCTTTTGCCCACCATGCAATAGGAGTGACTTTCCAATAGACAATATGTTAGCCATGGGAGAAAGACCATCTGTCAATCGAGAGAGCCTCTCATTCCTTCAAAAAAAGTATTTCTAAAACACTTTAGAAATTGTACTTGTATACATCTACTTTTTTAATGCATTTGGGAAATTTTACTTTTAAAGGCATCTCATCTGTCATCAAGTTCCATTTTTCTGTTCCTTAAATAATTCTTAAATCTACCCCCTCATCATTATCCTCAATATCATGACTTTATTCACATACACATTTCTCTAACTTGACTATTTCAGTGGCTTCCAAATAGGTCTCTCCGCCTTCAGTTTCCTCCCATCCAATCCACCCTTGACATGGCTGACTCATTAGATGCTTAAAAGCATGTTTTTATCCATTTTGAAAGTGTTATATTCATTCAACAAATACTTACTATGTTCTGTACCAGATGTTATTCCAGGCACTGGGATACAGCAATGAACCAAAGGAACAAAAATGCCTGCCCTCGGAATGCTTTTGGTCTTCCCTGGTGGCTCAAATGGCAAAGAATCTGCCTATAATGCAGGAGACACAGGTTCAATCCCTGGGTGGGGAAGATCCTCTGGAGAAGAAAATGGCAACCCATTCCAGTATTCTTGCCTACAGAATCCCATGGATAGAGGAGCCTGATGGGCTACAGTCCATGGAGTTGCAAAGAGTAGGACATGACTGAGCAACTAACATATACAGGGAGAATTCTGTACAGTTCATGGTTGGCATTATTGTAAATCTTTCTCTTCTATGTTTTATTACAAATCTTGGCAGGTAAGAATAATGATGATGATGGAACTTCCCTGGCAGTCCAGTGGTTAAGACTCTGCACTTCCACTGCAGGGGGCAAGGGTTCTATCCCTGGTTGGGGAACTAAGATCCTGCATGCTATGCTGTGAGGCAAAAAAAAAAAATGATGATGATGATATTGAGGGTTTTCATTTAATTGAACATTTACTATGTGTCAGCCATTATGTTAAATTGTTTACATATAAATCATGTTTTAACAACCCATGTCAAAGTTATGATGTTACAGAGACTCAGAGAGTTAAAGTCAGTCCAAAGTTGGACATTATAAAAAAAAGGATGGTAATGGTAAGATTTGAATCTGGCACATTCTTTCTTCAAGGTCTTGGCCATTACACTACACATCTTTTAGGTATTCAAAAGGTTGTACAGGAGGAAAAACTTTCCTCTAACTTCTCAAGTTTCATAACTGGAGGCCTGTGAATTAAACTGACAAAAGACAGATTAGCAAGAGAAAAAAAACAAAGTTTATTTGCATGTGAAATGCACAGTGGTACAGGAATACTCAGTGGTTAACAGAGTCGAACACGACTGAAGCAACTTAGCAGCAGCATCAACATTGAGTGAAAGGAGGTGGTTAGAATTGGGAACTTGTATACCATTTTAACAAAGGGTGATAAATTATGGAGAAGTGACTGGACAAGGAAAAGGGAGTTTGGGCTTCTGGTGTGGGGGGCAAGTTGTAGGAAGGTAACTAGGAAATGTATGGAAGAAACAAATGGTAGACAAGAAACTGTGCAGACTCATCTCAACACCATCTCCGTGATAAGAGTTGTTCTTCTCTTCCTGGTATGGCAGAGGAGGCACCTTTGCAAATGAAAATTTCCTTTATAAGTAGAAATTTCATTTACAAAAGGGAAATTTATGTCCTGCTTTTAGGCAGTTTGGGGAAGGAAAGAGATCTCTTCCTGTGTCTATTGTATTATTTCTTAATTGGTTTTAGCTCAAAATAATTCTTATGCCAAAGTGGCATATATGTTGGGGTAGCATATTCTGATCTTCAGGTTTTATGAATAACTAAATCTTAAGTTCTTTATAAAGCAAATAACTACTGCAATTATCTATTTTGATGTATAGAACAGTCTTATGGACTCTGTTGCAGAGGGAGAGGGTGGGAAGATTTGGGAGAATGGCATTGAAACATGTATAATATCATGTATGAAACGAGTTGCCAGTCCAGGTTCGATGCACGATACTGGATGCTTGGGGCTAGTGCACTGGGACGACCCAGAGCGATGGTATGGGGAGGGAGGAGGGAGGAGGGTTCAGGATGGGGAACACATGTATACCTGTGGCAGATTCATTTTGATATTTGGCAAAACTAATATAATTTGTAAAGTTTAAAAATAAAATAAAATTTTAAAAAAAGGACAATTTTGTATATTCAGTTTACCTAAAGCAGTGATTTGCTCTTCGGAGGACATTTGGCTATGTCTGGAGACCTTTTTGGGCTTCCCTGAGGGCTCAGAGATAAAAGCATTCACCCCAACTGTAGGTTTGATCCCTGGGTTGGGACAGGAAGGTTCCCTGGAGAAGGAAATGGCAACCTACCCCAGTATTCTTGCCTGGGAAATCCTATGGACAGAGAAGTCTGGCGGGCTACAGTCCATGGGGCTGCAAAAGAGTCGGGCTCAACTGAGAGAAGACCTTTTTGATAGTCATGACTTGAGAGTGAGGTGCTACGGCATCTAGTGAATTGAGGCCAGAAAAGACCTCTACAACACAGAGAATATCTGGCACAAAATATTTGAAGTGCTGAAGTTACTATACCCGGACATATACTGAGGTAGGTGTAAACACTTAACAAAGTTTAGCCTCTTTATTTTTTTCTAATGTTTTACAGTCTCTGACTGAACGTATTCTTTATGTACTGAAATGAACCTTGTTATTTTAAAGGCTTCCTCCCCTGTCATCTTTCAGTTTAAATTTAGAAATGGGATTTGAGGGAAAACTGCATATCAGTTGAATACTTTTTAAATACACATATTTCCAAGTTGTAAGTGCCATTTTACTCAGTTGTTTATGGAAACATTAACTTAAAATTCTAATCCAGTGCTTCTCTAAGTTAAAACTATAAATCATGCTCTGTTCTTCCTATATAAAAATGATGCCAAAGGCCACTGATAGTAAACATTCTTCTTCAGACCGACTTACTGGTAATAGTGATGGGTCTGCATTGAGTCATCAGTTCTTTCAAGTCATCTTCCTGGGAGCCACGTGGAAAGTAGTCAGCTCGGTACAGATATCTGGTATATGACTACAGAACCTTGTTCTTTGTGAGAAACTAAGCGATATAATTTAAATCTGAGCTATTAGTCTTGACAGCATTATATTTTCTTATTAAGTTCCAAGAACTTTCCTGGCCTTCAGAGTTTCCTGGCCTTCATGGTTCGAAAGTCAAAGTAAAAATTCATATGATAAAATGGAATTCATATTCATTTAAGCATTTTTCTTTTCCCTTAAAAACAGTCCTTAAAAGTTCTTCAGGTAGGGAACAGCACTCGAAGAGGTGAACAGTTGGAGCATTCCTGTTCCCTCTTATTCCCCTGCTTAAAACATCAAAGGCTAGAATTTAATTGTTCATGAAGTTGTCTGTTTCCTGACAGACATTAAAATCCACACACTGCTTTGGAACATTCCTTCATAAAACAATGTACAGCTTCTTTGTTCAGCATACAGCCCTGTGTGTAGACCAAAGCACCGAATCTCCTTTACCCCAACTGTTGCATCATGCTGTGAGAGACTAAGCATACTCATGTTCAGTTTCCATCAATATTTTGATTAGAATTTGTAACATTTCTCCTAATGAATTTCTGGGTTTCATCTGAATTATCTTTTAAAAAGTTTTAAGGAGATTTTTATATGTAAATAGAGGAGACAAAGTATCACGATTTTTCTGTTTTCTTTAAAAAAAAATGCTCATTTTTCTTATCCGATAGTTCTCATCACGACAACTACACACGATAATTTTGGCCCAATGACCATTATGACCATTGGGTCACTGCACCGTTTCAGCTTAAGAAAAGGATGGTGCAATCGTGGTCATCTCTACCAGGGGGAACACAGAGAACACTCAGTGTTAAATATGACACCTATAATTAGGAAGCCCTATGGTTATACCAGAGTAGTTTTAAGGATGAGGTAATTTTAGGAGCGTTGAAAAAGCAGCAATTAATTAAGTTTTCAACGCAGCTTGTGCTGTGGTACATTCTTTAACACCCAGTTATGCTCTGTAAAAGAAAAGCCTGCTATCTCTTGACCTATCGGGTTAGCGTGGCTTTGTTATTAAGGGTCTAAAATTTGAGATTTAGAGTTCAAATCTCTTACACTTATTCTAACTTTTTAGGCCCTTACATCACCTTCCTGGGATCCAAGCGGCTTGGAACTAATGAAGTCTGTGAACAGCCAGAGACCTAAGGCATCACGTTTCACTAAGAAAAAAACCAGAAGGTCTGCGATTAGATTAGGCAAGGTGGGGAATGGGTTATTGGCAGGTAGGGCGCCGGAAAGTTACAACTCGGGTTATTTTTTAACCGGCGCCCTACAAACGGCCGGCGTGTAGGTGGCTCACTCGCTAACTTGTAAATGAACTTCAGGTTCTCTTCACTTGGGGAGCCTTTCTGAATCTGAGAACCTGGCGGCGGTTCAACGACCCCGCCCTCGGGGTCCCCAAGGGACATCTTCCGGAGAGCCCGATTGTCTGGGGCGAAGGCTCAGGGAAAGCAGGGAGTGAGGGGCGAGGGACGCGGGTCCCGAACGCCAGCCCAACCCGGCCTCACTCTCCTCGGGTGGAAACTTCCCGGCAGCGAGTTAGGCGGGAGGGGGCGGCGGGGCGGCGGTTCCCCTTGCGGAGGCAGAGAACTGCGCGCGCGAGGCTCAGGGCGCGCGGCGAGCGCGGCGACCGGGCCGCCTCCTCCCCTCCCCGCCTCCGCCGGCGCTGCCTCCTCCCTCCGCCCGGCTCGGCCTCCTTCGCTCCCTCCCCTCGTGGCTGGCTCCGGCGGCGGCGGGCGCGGAGGGCGTGCGCCGGCCGAGAGGTGTCGGTGGCGAGGGAAGGGAAGTTTCAAGTGGAAGGTCGTCCGCCGGCTGACGCGTCCTCCCGGTCTCCTCCGGCAGCATCATGGCGGAGCCGAGCGGCTCGCCCGTGCACGTCCAGCAGCCCCAGCAGGCGGCCCCGGTGACAGCGGCGGCCCCGGCGACAGCGACAGCAGCGCCGGCTCCGGTGGCTCCAGTGGCCACGGCTCCGGCCGCGCAGTCGATCGGCTGGCCCATCTGCAGGGACGCGTACGAGCTGCAGGAGGTTATCGGTCAGTGCGGCGGGCGCGGCGGGGCCGGTCCAGGCCGGGCGGGAGGCGCGGCAGGGGACGTGGGATGCTGGGCTTGTCTGCATGCACGCCCTGGAGGCAGAGCGGTCGGCTTCTGGGCCTACCGGCTTCAACAGTTTTTTTTTTTTTTTTTCATTCGTTCGGTGAGCGCGGGTGCTGCAGGAGGTGGCGCGGCGGATGTGACTCGCACTGCAGACGAGCCGCATGCTGCAAACTTTTATCTCCCCGATCGCTGGGGCGGCGGAACTGGGGACCCGGCAACGCCGCCGCATCTCCCTCCTCCCGCATGCCGGGCCCGCAGCCTGTGGTCGGTGGCCGCGCGAGCAGGCAGCCGCGGTCGGGGTGGGGTTGCGGGGGCGCCGCCCTGGTCTTCCAGCGCCCCCGCGCCGCGTCGGGGGGCCGCGTCCTGGGGGACTCAACCGGCGCAGCCGCGCCTCTGCTCTCTAGCTCCGCACCACTGCTTCCCATCAGCAACCTCTCGCCATGGGTAACCGGGCTACGTAGGAGTTCCGGGGGCCCAGGTTCTTTCCTGAGGCCAGGGAGGATGCTGGCCTCCCTTCCTGACAGCCCCAGCTCCACGCCCGCCTTGCAGCCTGGCTTTCCGCGCCGCCCGGCGCGCCCGGGTACCCGCCTCTTGGTGCCCGGGCGCGCCGCCTGCTGCCCAGCCCGGTCGCCGGGAGAAAGAAGGCGCCCTGGCCTCCTGCCCCGTGCTGGGCCGATGCTTCCCCTCTGGTCCAGGGCCGAACTGCATGAGTGAAAGCCGAGGCTCTCGGTGACCTGCTGGCTTGCCTGTCGGTGTCTTCTAGTTGGCTCACCAATATCCCCTTATCTTAGATTTTAAAAAATCTGGGAAAGTCGAATGGCAGGAAGCCGCCGTTACTTTTCCCTGGGCCAAGCACGTGAAGGACCAGATTTGTGTTGACCGTTGTTGGATCATCTCGTCTGAGAGGCTTGTTAAACCCAGTTAGGGCACCCTCCAGATAAAGTGGGCCCTCATTATTGGCGGTGGGATGGGATGCTGCCTTCTCATATCTTGATGTTTAAGTACATGATGAAAAAGGAATTCAGGATATTTATTTTAAACTTTTCCCCCTTCTTTTCATTATAAAGAATGCGGCCCTCCCTCCGTTCCTTTAAAAAATTAAAACCGGTAATAAGAATTTCATTAGGTGTTTACCCTTTATCACCTGCTACTGTAGGAATGGAACATAGCATAGACTGAAATAAATAGACAAATGATGGGCAGAACAGTAACCTAGGATATGAAAGCAAAATTCTTCGAAAACCCAGGCCTTTTATAACTTTTTGCCAAAGACTCTCGTAGTATGTCTTCCTGTCCCTGCATGAATTATGTATCTTCAAGGGGTTTTTTAAGCCTGTTCAGTGAAAACTCCTTTCACCTGCTAGCTAAGCCCCTTCCTCTTCCCAGTTTTACCGTCTGCTCTCAACCTACTTGCCCCCACCCATATTCTGATTGCACGGGTTGCACACTGAATAGTCAGCTGTCCTGGGATACACCTGGCCTTCCACTCCTTGCTGTCTTTCACAGGCTCTTCTCTAAGTGCCCATCTTTGTAGTTAATCTCACTCAGCTTGCGATGAATGTTCTTGAGACGCCTTCTGCTTCTTCCAAGGCAAAGTATGGTGGCTTTTTCTGCTCCTTTTTTTACACGGCTCACAGCATGTAATCCCATAGTTTTTATTTGCGCAACAAAATCTAAAGGCCTGCTCTTTCCCAAGCATTGTGCTAGGTTTTTTGCGTTTAGAAATGAATAAAATGGTCCTTGCCCTTAGGGCTTCCCAAGATTAAGTAATTGATTCTATAGGATGTCAAGAGAGAGTACTGGTGGAGCATAAAGGAGGGACTAACTGCTTGCTTGAAGAAATAAGGAAGCAGGGTATTCCGCAGAAGACATCTGAGCTGAATTTTGACGTCTGAATAAGTTTATAAGTTGCTTGATTATTTCCATTGCTGCTTTTCTTTGTCAGCTGTGAACTCCTTTAGGGTCTTATTTATCCCTCTTACTCCAGTACATAGGGATGGTCCATAAAAGTTAATTGATGGTAACCTGCCACATGTTTCCATAGGGTCTAGGACCAGCATTTACTTATAATCAATTTCTGGGCTTATTTTGTCAATTATTAGGGTCAGTATGCAAGTTTGCAATATGGAAGACATATGCTTGTCTTTGGAAAGCAATGTTTTGAGTTGACCAGTTTTATGAACTGAAATGAATAAAAGTTTAATTAAAGAGAAAGGATTGATTTCAGGGCTTCTTTCTGCTTGCAGTAGCAGCATTGTTAATTACGGTTGGTCAATTTCATTTAAAAAAAATTTACCTGAGGAATTTTCCAGCAGAAATGCCTGCTTATTACTTCTACGCTGATTTTTGTACATTCACACTGCAGGAAGGGTTTTCCTACATTTAAAATTATCTCGTATTTTTCCAATTGAAAGAGACGGTCTGTGTGGTGGCCGTGTGATTGAAAAGTCACATTGCTGGAGTGGGGTTTTCCAAGGGTTTAATGGTGTAGGGAATTACACACCCATTTCCATTTAGTGTTTACTGCTAGTTAAGTAATGAGTGAACTTGCGGTTAAGCACTTCTGCTTAAACATTACACGCAGAAGTTTGTAGTTCAAACATGGAGCCAGTTTCAGTGTGAACACAGGTGGACAGCCTTGGCTTCTTGGGGCCACAAGGCAGGTGACATGTGATGGGACCCCGGCAGTGTGAACCGTGAGCAGCAGGAGGCTCAGATGTGCCTGAGCAGAAGGCCAGGGGAGGCCAGGTGTTTTAACTCTCCAGCGTGGCATGGAGCACTTTTTCTTCTTTTCCTTCTGGCAGAGGTTGGGGCCTCAAGATTAGGAGAGAAGAGGTTTACTGAAATCCAAACAAAGCAGGTTCAGTTGTTTGATTTCTGTTTTAGAAGAATAAACACAGGATTTTGCAAGTCTAAAAATAAACTTTTCTCTTTGTTATTTCGTTCTTGCGTGATGAAAGATCAGTGGAGAATTTGTAATGGTAATCTGGTTCAAAAGGTTATGGGCAACCTGGAAATGATGCAAAATCTGTTGGAGAGAGGTTAACTATGTTGTAAAATGATTAAATTCCTTGTTTTAGCCATCAGTAGATTTCAAATATTTCTGTCTCCTATGGAGAAGTAACTGCTCTTGTAAGGTGTTCTAGCCTGTTTAATACCCTTCAGCCTCATTAATCTTTGTTCCTCACCACCCCCAACTACCCCCATCTCATTCTCCTCAGATTCTTTCTTTAGAAGTATATGGGGCACCCAAAGATATGCCAATTGAAAAATTAGTTTATTTGTTGGTGGTATTAGTATTATCACTTCAGTTTGCTAAACAAAGAACAAAAGATGAATCATGAAAATGTTGACTTGGGTATCCTTAATTGATTGAACAACCTCAAGGAATTTCCTGTCAAAAAGTTGTAGTCAATGCAGTATCATTTTCTGTATTTGACTCAGACAATTTCAGCAGAGGCTGGTATCTTTGTTGGTTTTCCTGTGAAAAACACTAAATAGACTTAGGCCTCAGAACATGTTTGATTTTTCTTAGTTTTTTTGCAGTAGGAGGCTTTCTGTAGTTTTGCACCTTATTTCTAAGCATTGCTTCACTTTCATCCTAGACAGTCACTTGGAATCATCCGCAAAGGCCACGTACTTCATTTCTGGTCCTTGTCAACAAAAAGAATTTGGTTTCTCGTCTCCTAACTGTAGTTTGACAGAGGGCTTCTCCAGTACTCAGGTTTCTTTCTCTCCCAGGGGCTTTGTTTAACCATTCCAGTGCATTTCCCCCAGGTGCAGCTAACAGGCAACTGGCCAGGTCTTTAAGCAGCAGCAGCCGAGAGCAATCCTGCTCTGTGCTATCGGAAGTTCTGTGGAGCTCTATGGTTTAGGGTTTAGAACTGGTTTTATAGGTGTCTGAAGCATCATGAGGACGGTGGAGCTACACTTGTTTGCCGGGGACCTCAGAGGCATGGAGCACTGAGTGCCTGCATTCTGATCTCCCAGACTTATAAACCGGGCTGCTTTGCCATTGCTGTCAGTTGTTAATTTTTTTTTTTTTTTTAAACTAAAAGAGTCTTGAGATGCTTAGCTTTGTGCAGGGGTTTCGATTTTCATATCATGTCACTTTTTTTTCTTCTTGGTAAGGAGAATAATGTATATAGAACTCTCCTCGTGTTTTTTCATTATTGTGATGAAATATACGTAACATGAGATTTACAGCAGAAATGCTTTTAAACCTGCTGTTCAAACTAGCATGTACGAAAAATCTCTAGGTTAAGAGAAATGCATGGTAGAATTTCCATAGTATTTGCTTTATTTATGTATTTGATTTGTGACCAGTAACATGAATTTCCTTCCATCTATTGTAGTCTATTGTGTACCACATTTTTGATGGTGTTGGAGAGTAACTTGAAACGTGGTGGGCTCTCGAGTCGGGCAGTCTGGTCTGTTTCATGGCCAGGCAATGGCAGTTGCTGGCCGTGTGATCTCAAGCCAAGTTGCTTAGAGGTGTCTGCACTTGGTATCCTCATTCAGGACTTGGAGATGCTAACAGTAGGGTTTGACTGCGGAGCACTTAGAACAGTGCCTGGCTCAGGGCGAGCTTTCCGGGAGCCTGAGCCCACAACTGTTGTAGGCTGCGCCGGCTGATCAGATCCGCGTTACCCAGAGAGAATCCTGCCCAGACTCTGGAGCATCTTGGAGTTTCTCTGCCCAGGAGAGTTGGCTCTCGAGTCCCCGCCTTCTGGTGGGCGGCTGGCTGGGGAGCCCGAGGGCCCTGCGGGGAGGAAGCTGCAGAGACCTGTGGAATCGGACAGCTCAGGGCTTCGGGTGCCAGATGGCTCTTTGACAAGTGTTAAGGGCATCCTGCAGGAAGATTGGTGGAGGAAAGGCCCGGCTCAAAGGGCTTCATGAGCAACCTGCTCAGACTGCACTTTTCCCCCACCTCTGGAGGCTGCCGCGCTGGCAGGAAATGCTGCTGACTCAAAGAAATCATCCCTGTGTGCCCCAGCAAGGCAGAGGGCATTTGTCTGCAGAGCAGGTCATCACTGTGGCTCCCCTGTCTCCTTCCTTGCCTCGCTGCCCTTCCCGCCACTTATGAATACTCTCAAGTCTCCCTCTTAACAGTTTCACAGCAAAGGAGAACAAAACCAGGGCACTTTCACTACTCCCTCCTCTAGCACCTGCCTTATCTCTTTCCTTCCCTTCCCAGTGGAGAACCTCCCTTCCACTGCTTACTTATATCTGGCCTCTACCCCCTTGCTAAGAAGCCAAAGTTGGAATCTCCATGATCACCATGGCTTTCTGTGATTGCAGCCAGTGACACCGCAGGGCTTCCTTCTCTTCCTCTCTCTGCAGGAGTTGATGCCACCTACCATTTCTCCTCCTACTTTCCTGACTGTGCCTGCTCCAGGATCCACTTCTTGGTGGCTCTGAGGCTTTAACTGCAGCCTAAAATGCCCAGGGCCTGCCTGGTCTTTGGACTGGTGTGAGAGCTCCCTTTCAAACGTCTTTTTGTAGATACTTCACAGAACCTCATACAGTGAAACTCACTGTCCCTCCACCTTTGCTTCAGTCCTAATCCTGTTCCTTCTACATTCTCCATCTTCCTGAAGACCCTTGAGTATGAAGCAGAAACGTGCTGCTCATCCCACCCTTTCCTGGCTTCCTCCATCTCCCGCATCTGATTGGTATTCAGCATTTTGGATCCCGTCTTTGAGGCTTCTCTCATTCTTCCTCTTGGTCATCATTGGTTCAGTTCTTACTTGAGTGACTGTAATCTCTTCATAACCATGTTTCTTGTCTGCAGCCTTGCTTCCAGCTCTAGTAAGCATTGCTACCAAAGTGATACCCAAATTTTTATCAGTTACCACCAGACTTAGACCTGGCTTCTCTCATTCTTCCTCTTGGTCATCGTTGGTTCAGTTCTTACTTGAGTGACTATAATCTCTTCATAACCATGTTTCTTGTCTGCAGCCTTGCTTCCAGCTCTAGTAAGCATTGCTACCAAAGTGATACCCAAATTTTTATCAGTTACCACCAGACTTAGACCTTTTTAAAAGTGGCTCTTCTATGATGCTCAGGATGAACTCCGAGCAGGTGTGTAAGGCCTTCTGGAATTGTCTTTTGCCTTCCATTCAGTGCCCCCCAACCCTTGTCACTGCAATTCTCAGGACAGACTCCCAGCCAGGGGGAACGTTTTGCATCTGCTGAAATGCTTCCTGCTTTCCCAGCCCCTTCTAGGCAAGTTTTCTCTCTGCCTGCAACACCATTCCACCTCTCTTCCATTGTCATATATTTAACAGAGAGCTCTGTCTCTCCTTTTAAGCATTACCTTTACTGAAGTAAGTATAAGAGGCACATGGAAGAGTACATATCATAAATGTATAGCTTGATTCGTGTTCATAAACAGAACCCACCCAGATCCAGGCTCCCCTTTAAGACCTGGAATAAACGGTTTCTCTTCACAGAAACAGTCCTCTGCCCCCAAATCTCCTTCCCCTCTGCCTCCTCTCTTGGCCCTTTCATCCCTGGTGATCCTCATACCCTTGCGGCTTATTGCCTCCTTGCCCATCCTGGCGCTAGATGTCACTCCTCCTTGAGGGACAGGTCTTTGGCCTCCGTTCCCCATACTGCCCACTAAAGATTTGATAAATGTTTTCTGGGTGAAAGTCTGAATTTTAGGGATAAACACTCCCTGCCCCCCACCTTGGAAGAGGAACATCGCCTCACTTCTGAATATTAGCCTCCTTGGATCCTGAAGATTTAATCTTGCCTGTGGTTAATGATGATGCTCATTTCGTTGTGTTTGGGCCAGTCAGCTTAAAGGGCTCTGGAGAAATTAGCTCGTTAATCCTCCCAGATCAAGAGTAAGCACTTCGAGTACTTGCACCTGCCTGTGCTGGGCAGGTAGGCAGGCAGAGGCCTGGCTCTCCTGAGGTCATCGTTCTGCGAGGTGGCCTGTCTGGATTAAAGGATCCAGAGAGCAGTAACGGTGCCCTTTTTTTAAAAAAAAAAAAAAAACTCGGGCATTGCAGAGCAGGGTGGGGAAGCCCTGGCACATCTCTCCTCTCAAACTTTCCTTTCTTGAGTGTATCCGTGACCTCTCGCTGTTTGTGTAGTTATATATAACCCAGTCTTGAAGCTCTGTGGGGCTTCTTGCTGTGTAGAAATCAGGACTGTTGAAGATCAGGGATACAGGTGAAACACCGCAGCAGACTATCAGGACAGGTGGTTTTCAGAGGTTGTCACGAAGTCAGGAATTATATTTTTTAGACAAGGGACTGAGGGATGATAGGATTGGTGTGGTACATGCTGAGACTATGGAGGTAGGTCTTGTAAGCCCAAAGCAATCTAATCTGTGTTATAATTCCTCTGTGCTGTATTTTTGGGAAAGTTATTTTTTTTTCCCCATTAAATGAAACTGTCCATGTAATCAAGTGAAGTTTTACATTTTCCTCCAGGACAGTTTTGTTTAAATTATCCCCAAATAGCTCCAAGATGGCTGCAGGGATTCGAGTGCTTCAGGTGTTTCTTTTTCCAAATGTGCTGCTCATTGCAGTTTGGGCTACGAAAGAAGAATTGAGTATAGTAATTAAAAAAGGCATTTTAGATTTGGGTTAACTGGGAAACAGAGGAGAAGAAGCAGTCCTTTAGAGAATGGATTGGCAAGCATGTAGTTCAGAATTGATTTAGAGAAACACTTTGGGAATGTGATGTGAGTAAATGCTGACGTGTTTCACGTTTCTTCTCATTTGCTGAACAGTTATTTGGGAATAAACTCTTGGACACTGAGGGATTAGATGAATTGATCTTTTAAACTAACTGCTTATTTGGATACATGGGAAAACATCTTTTTAAGATAGAACTTAAAACATCGTTTTAAGATATTTTATTTTCAGACTTCTTCCAAGGAAGTGGCATTTAGTGTAAGTCAGAGGCAGTCCTGAGGGTGTTCATTCAGTTCTTCCCTTAGGTGAAAATGTGTACTCTGGTGACATTTATGGAGTTCCGGTTTCCAGCATTAAGTCACAAATTTACCAGAAGAACTAGTATGGTAAGTAGACATTGATGACTTCCTCTCATGTGAATGATAGATCTTCATTGGGGGAGTATTTGAGAAGCCAGTGACCTTTGACGATTCTGAGACTTCTCACAATGACTCTATTGATGGTTGAGATCCTAGAAGATTTATGATCGTTTTTGAACAGGTAGCATTAGTTTGTAGCAGGGTTTGTGATAAGGGGCATTCCAATTATGTTCTTTGCTGCTCTGTTTCATTTGGGGGTTGAAAAGGATTAAACTTAGGGGTTGGTGCATTTGGTCTGCCTTGTGTTGTTGACATTTTACTTTGAATTATCTGGTCTGTCCTTCCTCCCTCCCTCCCTCGCTTCCTCCCTTCCTTTCCTTCCTTCCTTTGAAACTGTTGGTGTCGCCGTCACCTTTCTCAGTTATGGGCTGACTCAAAGAAGAAGAGGAAGAGAGTGCTCCAGGGGAGAAACCACAGGTTGGTTGTTGTTGTTCAGTCGCTCAGTCATTTCCAACTCTTTGTGACCCCGTGGACTGCAGCATGCCAGGCTTCCCTGTCCTTCACTGCCTCTCGGAGTTTGCTCAGACTCATGTCCATTGAGTTGATGATGCCATCCAACCATCTGATCTTCTGCTAGGTCAGTGCTGGTTTATTAAGGTCAGTTCCTAAGAATTACCACATAAGAATACCGGGGAATAATGAAGTTTAATGTAGGAGGAAACCGAAGAGAAAGTTCATTCCTGTTCCTTTATTTCTACAAGTGAAGATTCTCGCAGCCTGCCTGAAAGTAATTTGCCTGTGGTCCAGAAGTTCTTAGAATCTCAGGCCATTTCTTCCTATTCAGTTCAGTGTTTTCTTCCACTTACATCACGTTGATCCCTCATTGGTGGGAAGGAGGAAGTTAGAGATATTATTGACTCAGTGAATTTTATACCTACCATTTTAATAAAGTACATATATAGTTTATCTGGGAACATATTTACCATATAGATGTTATAGTAAAAATCTTATGTATTGCATTGCTGCTGCAGCTGCTAAGTCGCTTCAGTCGTGTCCGACTCTGTGCGACCCCATAGACGGCAGCCCACCAGGCTCCCCCGTCCCTGGGATTCTCCAGGCAAGAACAACGGAGTGGGTTGCCATTTCCTTCTCCAATGCATGAAAGTGAAGAGTGAAAGTGAAGTCACTCAGTCTTGTCCGACTCGTAGCGACCCCATGGACTGCAGCCCACCATGGACTCCTCCATCCATGGGATTTTCCAGGCAAGAGTACTGGAGTGGGGTGCCATTGCCTTCTTCGATGTATTGCATTAGAGGGGATCAAATGATCTCTATATGTATTTCTTTCTTCACCAGGGCATATGTATTTAACATGTAAATGAAGGTGATATATAAACATAAAATAGTTTCAACCATCATCTTTTGCCTGGGTTGTTGGAGTAGATTATATTTTTAATGATTGGTTAGAACCTGTTAGTGACATGGAAAGGTGTGAGAGTGTGTATGTCTCTGTGTGTTGGCAAATAAGAGGCTGAGGAGCAGCAAGTAGATGTATTGATCCTTCAGGGCTGATCATTTGCTGGAGCAGAGCTTCTGCAGGGCAGCTTCCCTGCTGCCAGGCTCATAACTTTATTACAATCAGCAGCAACAACATTCCCAGCAGTGTCTAGTTTGGAACCGTCCCCTGTGGTAACCACTAGCCACGTGTGGCTATTTCAATTCGAATAATTAAATAAATTTTCTGGGTGACAAGGGATGAAGAGGCTGAGCATAGAGGATGTTTAGGACAGTGAAACTGCTCCGTGTGATACCATAATGATGGATCCATGTCATTATACATTTGTCCAGACCTATGTGCAAAAAAGCAAAATGGCTGTCTGGGGAGGCCTTACAAATAGCTGTGAAAAGAATAGAAGCGAAAAGCAAAGGAGAAAAGGAAAGATATAAGCATCTGAATGCAGAGTTCCAAAGAATAGCAAGGAGAGATAAGAAAGCCTTCCTCAGCAATCAATGCAAAGAAATAGAGGAAAACAACAAAATGGGAAAGGCTAGAGATCTCTTCAAGAAAATTAGAGATACCAAGGGAACATTTCATGCAAAGATGGGCTCGATAAAAGACAGAAATGGTTTGGACCTAACAGAAGCAGAAGATATTAAGAAGAGGTAGCAAGAATACACAGAAGAACTGTACAAAAAGATCTTCACGACCAAGATAATCACGACGGTGTGATCACTGACCTAGAGCCAGACATCCTGGAATGTGAAGTCAAGTGGGCCTTAGAAAGCATCACTACGAACAAAGCTAGTGGAGGTGATGGAATTCCAGTTGAGCTCTTTCAAATCCTAAAAGATGATGCTGTGAAAGTGCTGCACTCAATATGCCAGCAAATCTGGAAGACTCAGCAGTGGCCACATGACTGGAAAAGGTCAGTTTTCATTCCAGTCCCAAAGAAAGGCAATGCCAAAGAATGCTCAAACTACTGCACAATTGCACTCATCTCACATGCTAGTAAAGTAATGCTCAAAATTCTCCAAGCCAGGCTTCAGCAATATGTGAACCATGAACTTCCAGATGTTCAAGCTGGTTTTAGAAAAGGCAGAGGAACCAGAGATCAAATTGCCAACATCCACTGGATCATGGAAAAAGCAAGAGAGTTCCAGAAAAACATCTATCTCTGCTTTATTGACTATGCCAAAGCCTTTGACTGTGTGGATCACAATAAACTATGGAAAATTCTAAAAGAGATGGGAATACCAGACCACCTGACCTGTCTCTTGAGGAATTCTTATGCAGCTCAGGAAGCAACAGTTAGAACTGGACATGGAACAACAGACTGGTTCCAAAAAGGAAAAGGAGTACGTCACGGCTGTATATTGTCACCCTGCTTATTTAACTTATATACAGAGTACATCATGAGAAACGCTGGGCTGGAAGAAGCACAAGCTGGAATCAAGATTGCAGGGAGAAATATCAATAACCTCAGATATGCAGATGACACCACCCTTATGGCAGAAGGTGAAGAGGAACTAAAGAGCCTCTTGATGAAAGGGAAAGAGGAGAGTGAAAAAGTTGGCTTAAAGCTCAACATTCAGAAAACGAAGATCATGGCATCTGGTCCCATCATTTCATGGCAAATAGATGGGGAAACAGTGGAAACAGTGTCAGACTTTATTTTTTGGGGCTCCAAAATCACTGCAGATGGTGATTGCAGCCATGAAATTAAAAGACACTTACTCCTTGGAAGGAAAGTTATGACCAACCTAGATAGCATATTCAAAAGCAGAGACATTACTTTGCCAACAAAGGTCTAGTCAAGGCTATTGTTTTTCCAGTGGTCATGTATGGATGTGAGAGTTGGACTGTGAAGAAAGCTGAGTGCCGGAGAATTGATGCTTTTGAACTGTGGTGTTGGAGAAGACTCTTGAGAGTCCCTTGGACTGCAAGGAGATCCAACCAGTCCATTCTGAAGGAGATCAGCCCTGGGATTTCTTTGGAAGGAATGATGCTAAAGCTGAAACTCCAGTACTTTGGCCACCTCATGGGAAGAGTTGACTCATTGGAAAAGACCCTGATGTTGGGAGGGATTACGGGCAGGAGGAGAAGGGGACGACAGAGGATGAGATGGCTGGATGGCATCACTGACTCAATAGACATGGGTTTAGTTGGACTCTGGGAGTTGCTGATGGACAGGGAGGCCTGGCGTTCTGCAATTCATGGGATTGCAGAGTTGAACACGACTGAGCAACTGAACTGAAGTGATAGAATGTAATGCAAAGAGAGTAAACTGTGGACCTTGAATGATAAGGATGTATTAATGTAAGTTCATCAGTTGTAGCAAGTGTACCACTCGGTCGGGGGATGTTGATAATGGGGGACGCTGTGCACATGGAGGAAGGGACAGGGGGTTACAGGGAAAATTCTGCCTTCCTCTCAATTTTGCTGTGACCCTAAAACTGCTTTAAAAATAAAGTAAAATACAGTTCTATAGTGACACATGCCACATTTTAATCAGTAACCAACTGTGACTAGTGTAGCTGAGGACTGTATTTTATTTAGTTCCTTTAAGGTCTGTAAAACCTGCACAGTCCAGTGAAGTGGGCTTCCCGGGTGACTCAGTGGTAAAGAACCCGCCTGCCAATGCAGGAGATGCAGGTTTGATCCCTGAGTCAGGAAGATCCTCTGGAGAAGGAAATGGCAATCCACTCCAGTATTCTTGCCTGGAAAATCCATGGACAGAGGAGCCTGGTGGGCTACAGTCCACAGGGTCTCAAAGTGTCAGGCACGACTTAGCCACTAAACAAATACAGTAAAGTACCTTTTGGATTGTGCAGATACAGACTATTTCCATGACCACAAAAAGTTTTATTGGACAGTACTGGATGTTAGATTCTCAGAAATGTTCAAAAACTGACTAAATATTATGTTGGCTGTAAATATTCTGAGGCCACCTCCTGCTAGCACACAAAGCATTGCCATTTACTTAGAAGTATGAGAGGAAACAGACAATGCTAACCTCAGTTAAAATAATTTTTTTTTTTACTATATGCTCTATTAGAAAGCTGCTGCTGCTGCTAAGTTGATTCAGTCGTGTCCGACTCTGGGCGACCCCATAGACGGCAGCCCACCAGGCTCCCCATCCCTGGGATTCTCCAGGCAAGAACACTGGAGTGGGTTGCCATTTCCTTCTCCAATGCATGAAAGTGAAAAGTGAAAGTGAAGTTGCTCAGTCGTGTCCGACTCTTAGCGACCCCATGGACTTCAGCCTACCAGGCTCCTCCGCCCATGGGATTTTCCAGGCAAGAGTACTGGAGTGGGGTGCCATTGCCTTCTCCATTGGTTGTTATTTCAGAACAACAGTTACTCTTTTTTGTGTGTAGTAGAGCAGATGCCCCCATTGACGCAGGAAGATAGTTTTGAAGTTTGAATTTTATCTTACCCACTTAATTCTTTTAGGATGTCTTGTGATTACTGTAAACACAGAATCCTCCCAAATGAAATCCAGTATTTTTAGAAGTATCAAAATGTTACATTTCCTCAAGAGATCTCTTCAGAGTCTTGGGGTTGAATGCCATAGACAGAATCACTTCAGTTTATCTTCTTTTAGGTAATGAAGTAAGAAAGAACCGAGTAAATAGTATTTTTTGGTGAAATTAACAAAGACCTTGTCAAGTTAACTCCACTTACAAAAAATGATAGCTATATCAGTTTTAGTCACTTCAATGGTGAGTCTGAATCATGGTCCTTTTTTCCCCCTTGGCTTTAAAACATTTTGGTAGTTGAGTGATTAAAGGATTTAATGGTTTCGTCTAAGTTTTATACCACAAAGCAAATAAAACATCCAGTATTGAAGTCAGAACCTTAATAGAAATTCAAACTCAATCACCACTGTTTGGGTAGGACACCTGCTTTATTAGGAGAGGGAATTAATGACTGAGGGATGAAGAAAGTATCTGTGTAGGGAGATTAACTGGGTTTAATTTGGGGCAGTTCAGGAACGGTTTGTACTTTATCACCTTTAGAGTCCCTAGGGTGACCGGGACAATCACAGAGAGTGTTTTACTATGTAATCCTTTTTTATTTCTTTCCTTGTAGATGCCCTTTCCAGTTTCTGGAGTCCTAAATCCAGTGCCTGACCTTCATTCAGCAAGGGCTGTTGTGGAAACATTTTTAATGTGGCGCCTTTCCTGGGCGTATGTGTGGCTGAAATAGAAGGAGGGGAAGTGTCTCTGTGTATTTTCAAATTTTGATCATTGGGGCAAATTTAAGAATAGTGATCTTTTTGGCACAGATTTTTTTTTTAAGTCAAGATCAGGACTAAATTGTTTATCTTTACTAAGATAAATGCTCTTTGGTTGTTTAAAAAGTGACAGTCTCTGGGGCGGAGAGAGAACGAACCTCTTAGTTCATCTGTAGCCATCTTTCCAGTTGTTTCCATAGAAGCAGCAAGGCTTTTTAAAGGCTATAATTTTACATCCTACACTTTAGAGCCCTCTAGAAATAGACAAATGGGCAGCTTTGTAGCTTATATATTTGCTTAAGTAGTCTTTAAAGGCAAAGAGGGTAACTGCCGTGCAGTCGTTGGGATAGGGAGAAGTTGCAGTCAGGCGCTTGTTTGGCTTCGCTTACAGGGGACGGTCCATTTAGGCTGTTGTATTAAGAGTGACATTGTTGGGAGTTCCCTGGTAGCCTCATGGTTGGGACTCTGCGTTTTCACTGCTATCGCCCAGGTTCAACCCCTGATTGGGAAGATCCTGTACACTGTGTGTCTTGGCAAAAAGAAAAAAAAATGGACATTGTTTTCAGCTGTATGTAGCTGTTTAAAAATGAAATATTCTCTTGGAGCTATTATACTTGAAAGAAAAGGAGTGACAAAAATGTGAAAAGGTGATATTGATGAGGTCTGACCAACTTTAAAATTAATTGTATCAGAACTGATATACACAAAAAGTATTGTTTCCTTCAAGGGGACATAGTGGGATGGGGTCCACTTTTTGTTTATAGCCATCTTTTATTTTTAAATTCAAAAATTACCCATTTCCATCAGGCCTCATGTGAAGAAAGAAGACTGATTTTCTGATGTGATAGTAATTTGCTCTTAAGGTCTTTCCTAGGCTGTTTTTAGCAGTTTGCAGCCTGATCAGAATCATTATTTAACCTTACAAAATGACCTAGCCTTCACAGTGCTTTCAGTTGTTTAAAGGCAGATTATTTATTTTTTAATAGATTCTGCACCACTACTTCATAGCAATAATGAGATTATCCAGGACTGTGGTTTGCCATTACAATGAGCTGTTTGTCTAGAGGCAGGAGTAGCAATAGCAAAAGCTGAGGGCCTGAGAGGATGCGTCATAGAGTGGGGAGGGGGGTGGGTTGTGAGATTCCAAAACCAGATCTGTAAAGCCAGAGGTAAGATGGCATCACTGGAAGGCAAAGACTAGCACAGGCAGCAAAAGACCTCAGACCCTGGCAGGAGTGGATAAAACGGAGAATAAGGACGCAGGGGACTATTCAGGTTCACAGGGCTTCAGCAAGGGACCAAGGCAAGTGGGGACAACGTAACTTTGCCCAGAAAGTTTCAGTGGCTGTATCTTGCTGGGCTGGGCACCGCATTTGAGGCTCTGCCTTCAAGGGTGTCTCTGACCATCAGAAAGGCTCAGTTCTCCAGGTGTGGATTCTCGCGGTCTCTGCATCGGCTATGTATAACTGTGTAACAAACCATCCCAAAACTTAATGTCTTAAAATAATGACCTTTTTATTTGCTTACAATTCCATGGATTGGCCATTTGGGCTGCACTGGGCCGTTCTGCTGGTCTCACCTAGGGAAAGTCTGTGGCTGGCTGGTCTGGGGCTGCCTATTTTAAGGTGGCCTCATTGTGTGTGTTGTGGTTGGTGCCAGTGGGTGGCTCGCCCTCTCTTTCCGTTGAGTCCTTCCAAAGGAAGTCCACCTGTACTTCATCCCTTGGCTGCAGTTGCTTTCCAGGATTGCTGGAGTGGAGCTGCAGGGGCCTTGAGGCCTAGGCTTAGTGGTCACGAAGCGTCACAGTGCCTCTTTCAGTTGATCAGAGCACATCACAGGGCTAGCTCAGACTCAGGCCAGGGGGAGGTTGATTTTCCCGCTTGCTGGGAAGAATGGTTAAATCACATGGCAAAAGGAACATGTGTATGGAGATGGGAGGAATCCTTATTGCCATCTTTTGTAAATTGTCTACCACAACAGCTTTATTTAGCTCAGGGGTGATGAATGCACAGTGTTTGTCAATCATTGAACATTTGTTTTTTACTTGTGATTGGGGAGCTAATTACCTGACTACCTTCCCCCTGGTGGTTCTAGTGTGGTTGACTACAGGTTTCATAAGCTAATATGTTGTATGAACCATCCATCAGATTCATTTTGGCAAGAAGAGTGGCTTTAGAAATGTATAACTTACTAAGAAATCTAAACATATCTATTCTAATGTAACATTTGAAGGGCAGAGGGTTAAGTACGTGTGTGTGTGTGTGTGTGTGTGTGTGTGTGTGTGTGTGCGCGCGCGCGCGCGCACGTGATGCTGATCCTTTTTTAGCCTTCAGGTATTTTATTCCAGACTGACCTTCTTAAAATTCAGCAGCACCACATTAAAAATATAGATTGTTTGCATGCATATGTAATTATTTCTCCTGCCACGTAGAAGTCAGTGAAGTAGGTCTGTCACAGCTCTAAAAATAACGTTTTCTCTGTATCACTCGGTTTAAAGGTAGATTGTTGCCTAGACAATCATGAAAGTTTCTTTACTTTGAAGTCAATCCAGTGATATTGTACTCCCTGTTTTATAAATCAGTTTTCAGAAAAGAATTGCCAGCCTATTAGGATAAAAATATTAAACCCATTAATAGTTATCAACAGAATTTGCCCACTTTCTTTAGTTTATCATATACTAATAGAAATCATAGAAGGATGGGAGGTATGCATGTATACCATTTATTAAATTGAAAAGTCTTTCTGGTAAAAGCCCTTGTCATAAGATATTATATGCTTTTAGATGTGGAAAGAGGGCTGGTGTTATCTTTTTAGGTATTTAAATGTTAAGTGGTTTGCTGTTCATTCCAAAGGGGCGACACATCTGTACTGGATAAGATATGTGGAAATGTGGCTGGCTCACACCCATTTCTCATTAGAAGAGGATATTACCTAGACCTCTGAGTTACAAAACAACAACAACAAACCTCTCATTTTATTTATTTTAAAGTTCCCAAATATCATGTAAGTAATAATAGATGGTCATTATAGAAAGTTTGGATAATACAAGTGGGTGGAAAGGCGGAAAAATCACCAATTACATAATGGCCCAGGAGTAGATGCTGTTTGAATTTTGCCATAGGAGTGTAAGTTTAAATGGGACAGGACTGTAGATAAAAAGCATAAATTGTTGTTTTTGGAAATTGATACATTTTAGCATTCCCAGTACTTTCATACTCTGTTTGGAGAAAGAAAAATAAACTAGTCTTAGATTAATACCTGCTTGGCCAAAGTGATTGGTTTCTTGAGAATTTGGTACATACAGAGAGTCAAACGTGAAACTTTGGAACTTCCCAGGTGGCTCTGTGATAAAGAATCAGCCTGCCAATGCAGGAGACGTGGGTTTGATCCCTGGGTCAGGAAGGTCCCCTGGAGAAGGAAATGGCAACCCACTCCAGTATTCTTGCTTGGGAGATTCTCTGGACAGAGGAGCCTGGTGGGCGACAGTTCATGGGGTCACAAAGAGCTGGACATGACAGAGCACACGTGCGTGCACAAGAGTCAAACATACTTGACAATTACTGGACAGAAAACGTGTGTATTTTTCTCACGTATTCTCAGAATGCATTTACAATCTAGTCTTAACGTCTGTGTTACTGTTTGTTTCTTAGAAGTATCTGTTCTGCTTTGTCTTTGTCCTCTGGGTGTTATGGATCACCTTATTCTGGTATCTGGTACTTGTCTGATGGAAAGTGAAAACATTTTACAGAGAGTTCTGGGACAGAGGGAAGTTAAGAGTAAGTAACTTTCCTGTTGTTTGTGGGTGTGTTTGAGCACAGTAATGATTTTGAGATTTCACATTGGCCTTTCATATCAACCCTTGAACTGGCAGCGAGAATTTTCTAGATTGGTTAAATACCTTTTTGTAGAACTAGCTTTTTGATTTCAGGGATATATGGGAGAAATGAATCTCTAGGAATTTAATTTAATGATCTGAAGGTTGAGTGTTTTGGTCTTTTAAGTCTGGATTTCATAGCATTTTGAACAAAAGGATGAAATCCCCATTGGCACTTTTTATTTTCTTTAAAAAGTTTTAAAATTACAAAGATACAATGAATACTTAGGTGTCATGCTGGTGAAAAATAACAGCCCTCAATTTCATTTCCCAGCCATAGCCTGTATGGTCAGTGTGATGTGTATCCTTCCACATTGTTTTCCTGTGTATAAATACACACATCGATTTTTTTCTCAAATGTAAATATTATACATGAAATGTGGTAACTGTGCATCATATTCTACGACTTACAGACTTCTACAAATAATATATATTACATGTATATTTTACTTGCATGTATTTTTATATGTATTGGAAGGAATGATGTTGAAGCTGAAACTCCAGTACTTTGGCCATCTCATGTGAAGAGTTGACTCACTGGAAAGGATTCTGATGCTGGGAGGGATTGGGGGCAGGAGGAGAAGGGGATGACAGAGGATGAGATGGTTGGATGGCATCACTGACTCGATGGACGTGAGTCTGAGTGAACTCTGGGAGTCGGTGATGGACAGGGAGGTCTGGCGTGCTGCGATTCATGGGGTCTCAAAGAGTCGGACACGACTGAGCGACTGAACTGAACTGACTGATAGTAAAATATTATAAATGTTCACAGCTTTCATTCTAGGTCATTTCTTACAGATCCACTTCACTTTAAAACATGCCAGTTTGTTTCTGTTTGGGGTCCATTTCTATTATAACCAGTCCTTTAACAGTTAACTCATTGGTTGTCTCCAGGAGTCCGTATTTCTGTAGATGGAGATCCAGAAGTGGGACTGCAGGGACTTGTGGCATTGCATTTGTACTTCTGATAGATACCATGAAAATTTTCTCCACTTGTTATGTTAATTAACTGCCCTCTTGGTTGCTTCGGTTTCTGGTCTTAAAGATAAAAGAATGTCAGACCCAGAAGGCAGTGGCACCCCACTCCAGTACTCTTGCCTGGAAAATCCCATGGACAGAGGAACCTGGTAGGCTGCAGTCCATGGGGTCGCTAGGAGTCCGGACACGACTGAGCAACTTTACTTTCACTTTTCACTTTCGTGCATTGGAGAAGGAAATGGCAACCCACTCCAGTGTTCTTGCCTGGAGAATCCCAGGGACGGGGGAGCCTGGTGGGCTTCTGTCTATGGGGCCACACAGAGTCAGACACGACTGAGGCAACTTAGCAGCAGCAGCAGCATCTTGCTTCATTTCCTACTTGACTGAGACCTACAATATCTAAGATCTGGAGGAGAAAATGGTGGATGGAGGGATAGGGTAGTGATGGGTTGAAAAGAGGAAAATTATCACCCAAGTTTAAGAAATCAAAGTTGCTTCACTTTATTAACTAAAAAAGTGAGATGTTGTGAAGTGTGTTACTATGGACAAATTTATGGAAAGAATTTCAGAATTGGTAAAAAGTCTGGGCTATACAGTATAACTAAATTGATTAACATATCCTTTTGGTTAGAAGGACTGGGGACTCATTAAAATTACTCCCACATTACAGGGCATTCTTTATAAAAGTAGATATGGGAATGGGGAGATAGGAGTTTCATCCACCATCCCAGGTTTTGCCCAGGAAAAACTGAGCCTCTAGGTCTTTGGGGATTGCAGTCAAGCGTGTTCTTATGAACCCTGGAAGTAGACAAGACCTTAGCAGCAGGAATTTTGGGATTCCCCAATTCCAGATCCTCTAACCTTGGTGTGACGTAGCCTGTCAGTAAGCGTGTGCTTTTGCTTGTGTTTACCTCCTCCTCTGGGCTTCCCAGGTGGCTCAATGGTAAAGAATACGCCTGCCAATGCTAGAGATGTGGGTTTAATCCCTGGATCGGGAAGATCCCCTGGAGAAGGAAATGGCAACCCACTCCAGTATTCTTGCCTGGACAAGAATCCCATGGGCAGAAGAGCCAGGTGGGCTACAGTCCCCAGGGTCACAAAGAGTGAGACACGACTTAGCAAGTAAAACAACAGCCTGCTCCTCTCTTCTGCTGAGTCAGGATTTTGGCTCATTCATAACCCTTATGGCTCTTTCAGCTTCTCTTTTCCTCTTTAGCCATAGCTTTGGCTACTAACTGCCAGATTCTCTGCTTCTCAATTTTAATCCCAAAGGTTGAGAATCCAAATTTTAGCTAGTGGCTGCGTAGGACATCTCCCAGCCTATAAACTGCTGCCTTAAACTGAGGCGCCCTCCTCGGGTACGGGTGTAGCATCTCGAGCTCCCTCCTGGGAAGAAAACTTGGATGTGGCTGGAACCTATGTAACATTACTCCTAGGTAAGTAACCAGTCTAGAATGTAATCCTTAGTAATGCACTTTTTTTGTTGTTGTTAAAAAATATATACTTTATGGTGTGCTTTAAAAGCAGTTTATTCATTTAAGTCAGTAAATACTTCCCTGGGATGCAGCCTTCCTTTTTCCATATGGAACGTAAGTTGGGAAAGTTTCTGCCCTGTCTTAGTTGTAAATTGTCTTCAGTTCTGAAATATTGATGCTTGGATCATGAGATATGGTCTTGCCTTTTCTGCCAACTCTAAAGTGCTGTGAAATAGTTCATCCTGTTTATGTAATGATGGTGAAGTTATGAAAAATATACCTGGAACCTGAAACTCCTGGAATAGCTCATTTTCCTATGTGAATAGTTTAATCTTAACTGTATCTTTTCTGCACACATTGGGAAGAGTGTCTGGTCCTTCTTAATTTCATTAGGTGTTTGGTGCTCCAGTGTTTCAAAGGAGACCAGATATTAATAGTTCTGGAAGGTTTCTCTAAGCTGCTCTGTCTACTTCCTAAGAGTCACTATTTATTAAGTATCTACCCACACCTTCTTTTCCTTGTTTTCTTCCCTCCTTGACCCCAGTTTCCTTCTCTTTCAAGTAAATGCTGGCAGGCTGAACATTTCAGTAACTGTTGAATGCCTGAGTCCTTAATTTGGTGCCCATGTCTCCCAGTCCTTGAAGAGCAGTTTCCCTGTTACTTTTAAAAATCAGAACCATGCTCATAAAATGCCATCTTCGTTTGCCCTCAGACCACTTGAAATGTAATCTGATTTGCAAGGCAGCACTTAAGCTCCTGTTTGATTATCACTTTGCAGGAATTTTTGTTGGGTCAGAGAAAGACGAACAACATATTTGCCTTTAGGAAAGACAGCCAAGTGGTTTTCTTTCATTTGGGGATGTTTCTTCTGGTGGTCTTGAATTCTGTGTTTTAATCTGCTTTTAAAAATGCCTTTTAGCACATAAGCAAAATTAAACATTATTTTATTACAGTGTGTACAATACTCTTTATTATTTAGGAGAAAAATCTTTTAAATACTTTCTGGTAAGGCCATGTGTAATTTAAAGCCTGCATTTTGACAGCCTGGCCTTAGCTGATAGGCATGCTGATCTGTGTTTGATTGCTTTGGTGGGAGCTGGAGATCACCGAGTACTGGCTTTAGAGTGCATTTATAAATGTGCTTTCTTTGGGTTTTCATTTTGTGAAACAATAAAGTGGATTTTCCTACATGTTTTATTATATTTGACTGTTCATCTGATTATTGGATTTAAAAAAAAAGTTTAGCCGCCTTTCCTTTTGGTGACATGTCCCATTGTTTATTTTTTTTTGATGCTCGTGTATGTAGTGTATGTGTAGAGGCCTTTCATCAGTTACTTTGCAGCAAGATAGTGCTCTAGGAAAATGGACTTGGTGTGTGTGTTTTAAGAATTTCCCATTCTTTTCTATTTTGGTTTAGTTTTTTATTACATTCTTTTCATTCTCCTTTGAAAGCACCAAAGCTTGGCATAAATACAGTTATGTATAGAATAGGTGACTGTATCACTTTCTTTCTTTATATGTGTGTAAAATAACAAAACTTACATATGACCAAAGAAAAATTAGGGGTAATAAAAGTTACTTGAGTCTTGAGGGAGAATTTTATTTTATACTCCGTGAGATACAGTTATCTTTGGAAAAAAATATTGAAAATTAAAATTCTGGGAGATTTTAAAATTTTCTCTATACCATGAAAACTTAAGTACTTGTAAAAGTGATTCAAGTCAATGGGATGATTTTGATACCAATCTGTGGAGCACCCCTTGTGTGCTGAGGACTGGACCAAATACTTTATGTGCTTTATATTGTGTCTTTAGCTTATTCCTGCCAGGATTGGTATAATTATCCCAATTTTACAAATTAGGAAGCAGAGGCTTGGGTGATCACATCACCTTTTGAAGATCACACCGCTGGATCTGAACCCAGTGACATCTGGTTGCAGAGTCTCTGCTTTTTCCAGGGTTCCCTTTGCCTCCTCAGCTTTTGTTGTGTCGTCTGCCTTTAGGATTTTCAAGCTATCACGACAAGGAGTTAACTTCCAGAAGAAAGGTCCGTACTTTAGAAGCAACATCACGTGACATTAGAGCTAGAACTTGCACATTACGCCAACTTGGCTTGGATCTCATTGGCATCATTTACCAAGTTTGAGACTGCAAGCCAGTGTCTGGGCCTTATTGGGCTTCACAGTGTTTCGTCATCCAAATCAGGACCATCATGTTGGCCTTGCAGGATAATATAATGCATAATGAGGCTTCCCAGGTGGTTCAGTGGTAAAGGATTTGCTTGCAATGCCAGACACGCTGGTTCAGTCCCTGTGCTGGGAAGATCCCCTGAAGAAGGAATTGGCAGCCCATTCCCGTATTCTTGCCTGGGAAATCCCATGGACAGAGAAGCCTGGTGGGCTACAGTCCATGGGGTCATGAAAGAGTCAGATACTCCTTAGCAACTAAACCACAACAACAATAAGAATGCATAATGAGTAATATAATAATAAAGGTGATTATAATAGTAACAGTTAGCACTGGGGAGCTATTATGTCAACCCCTGATATAATACTTTTCATAGTTAGTCCATGTAATCTTCACATTAACCCAGTGAGGCAGCTTCAGTTACCCTTGTTTGACATAGAAAGTTGTCAGTATGTGAAGACTGTTTTTATTATTTATATTTTCTTTTTTTAGAAAAACTTTTTATTGGAATATACTTGCTTTACAATGCTGTGTTAGTTTCAGGTATACAGCAATATTATTTATATTTTCCATTCCAGTTACCCTTCCATTGGTATGGATAATTGAGTATCCAATAACTTAGGAAATCCATTGCCATTTAGTAAACTTTAATATTCATTAAAATAATCATTAAAATAGATCACGTGATTTTATCAAGCCCTTATTTATCAAGCTTTTTATTTTAGTAGTAGCTGTTTCATATATAACAAATGTTTTAATAGATTTCTTTCTTTGTCATACAAAGTACCCCAAAATTCAGTCAGTGACTATTTGCATAAAGCAGCAGTTCTCATGGCCTGTCATCTACCTAAATCAATGATGGGGGTTTGGGAGGTTTAAGAAAGTTACTAACATTAATGCTGAAATGTTGACAGCTGTAGAGAACACAGAATTCTGTCAGTGAACTCAAAGACCTTTCATTATAGAAGAGAGAAAATTATAGAGCTTTGCTCACGTACTTCCCAACATTGAAACCAGACTAAAAAATTCAGCCAAAATAGCAGACTGTTAAATGTTTAAAAGAAAACAAAACTAACCTGTGCAGATATCCTACTTTTTAAACACGCCTGTAATATCCTGGAATCCCTTGCCTGGTGGTTAGAGGCCTTATGGGTTAAGAAGATTGTTCCTCACGTGTTATAGAAAGTGGGATGATTGTTCTCAGGATCCAGAGAAGAGGATGGGAATGAGTCTGTTCTGTATAGAAAGACCTGAGCCAACTTGAGCTGGCCAAAGGTCAGAATTTATACACCTCCCTGCTTTTACTTGATCAGAGGGTGGGTTGGTTATCCTCAGTCTATTTATTTGGTGTTTGCTCAGCTCAGGTGTGTGCCAGGCATTGCTACATCTTGGTAATATAAAGAGGAGCTCCCTTTGAGGGTTGACCTTGAAGGAACTTAGAAAGTCTCCAGGAGAAAACAGGGAACCGATTACATCCCAGTGAGGTCATTCTCTAGCGGAGCCGTGTAACTAAGACTCAGTGCTGATCACCTTTTCTCCAAAGTCCTGTCTCTGCGCCAGCATATCATATTGTTATTGTTAGAATTCTGAAGGAAGGGATTGCAACTCCAACTTGTGACATTCCTGCCATCCACTGTGTGTTGTAAAGTTTATTCCAAGGCAGAATTGTGGTGAGAGATAGAGCTAATGTTTTGATGAAACTTGATAATTCTCTTCATAAAGACAACTTCTGAAATTTAGTACTGTCTATACAAACATGGTTTAAATGCTAACATTAGTTGAATATTTGCATATATAAGTATGTGTATGTATGAATCTATGTTTAGCTTTTTGATGTGCATGTATTAACATCATGCTTTTATCTTGACTATAAGCTGTAGACTTTTAGACAATCAGTGTTTAAACTTTTGACAAGGAAGAGAACTAATGAAAAGGAACAATGGTTTTTCTGTTTTCCCAGTAACTACATTTACCATTGTTCTGAAAACTCAACAAAGGACCACAGGATGTGAATTTAATCAACTTGTGCCTTTAAACAAAGATATCCTGGTTGTAGTGGAATTTTTTTACTTCTCATCATCCTGCTCACATGTTCCCTTTCCTCCGAAATCAACCGCAGTTCATTATAATTTAACCAACTCAACAAATAATTTCAGTACAAAAGAAATGGATTTGGGAAGCAGAAGGAACCATTATTTCTGACTCCGTCTCCTAGATCAGCATTTGAAGTCAAAGATTTTAACTTTCTACTGGAAAAATATTTTTGTATGTAAGGTGGTCCTTCATTTAAAAATACAACCTCTTCTCTGTAGCCTAGATTTAATTGGAGGCGTTATTTGGTGAGTGAGGCAGGGTGTATTGTCTTAATTCCCTCCGTTGCCCACAACTACAATTATATTATCTTTGACAATTTAAATAAGTTTTTTTTTTTTTAATCTGGAAGAAACTAAAGCGTTTAGTGGAGACAAGTTTAGAACCAACACTTTAACTAGAAATACTGGCTTTCATTTGATGGACTGTTTTTCTTGATGCAATAGAAATGCCTTGCCTTTGATTTCGATGTCTCCCTTGGCATTGCCTATTATGTGTCATCTCTGAGGGAAATAGCTCTGAATCCACGTTGTTGGTCATCAGCACTTCATCAGTGCTGTATTAGTGGCCACTCTGCCCAGGACTTTACATGCGTATTTTATTTAGTTCACATATCAAGCCAATGAGGAAACCAAAGCTTAAGATTACACAGATTTGCCAAGGACAGATTTAGTTTCTCTTCCTTCAAAGTCCATACTCTTAACCATCGTTGTTGTACAGCTTAGAATGGCTTTCTCTTCATCCCAGAATTCTCACCTAGTAAGCCAGCTGCGCCACTGTCAATGCTCTGTGGAGACGCTTTCTTTGGCATCTATTGCCGTTGCTAATTGAGCTGTTTAGTTTCATCCCATTACTTTTTCTCACAGTGAAACCTGTTAACAAAGAGAAACATTGATTGTCACGATTGTTCAAGTATGCAAGGAAACGAAGACTTCATTTCTTTTCTTTGTGAGTGTTCCATAGCACGCCAGCATGTTCTGAGGTGCATTGCACAATAAGATAAGCACATGATGCTTACATGATAAAGTTTAAAGAAAACAAGTCAATCAGAATTAGCAATAGGTGTGTAAGCAAGGAAAGCAGGTGAAGGAAACTTGACTTGTCCTCCATCAAGACATCAGAGTAAGTGAGAGTCCGGAGGGCTCCCTGTGAAGTCTCATCAATTTAAAGGTTGACTCTAAGAAATGGCTACTTATGTTCCTAAGGCTGCATCTTTAGGTGGTGCCAAGATTGCTAGGAAAGCAGTTGAGAGACCAGAGCTTTTGCATTGAGAGGGGAGTGCTAGCTTGCTACCGACCACTCAGAGAAAAGATGAGGGATGGGCTAGATAAGTTTTCTTCTGTAGCTGAGGGTACCTTTCTGCCAGACATTGGGTTTAGACAGTGGAAGGACAGAGGCCTACAAACAACTCTGTGATGTGAGAGGGAGGGAAGTAAAAGGAGCCATAGGAAAAGCCCTCCCCTCCCCCGGAAGGAAGGGACAAGGCCACGGGCCATCTCACTGTGTGGTGGAGTCCTCCTAGTCATGACTAAGCTACACAGTAAGTCCCCTACGTGTGAACCTTCAAGTTGAGAACTTTGAAAGATGCGAATATATGTTCCGGCAACATCAGGCTGAGTATGACTGCTGCCTGCCCTCCGGCTCCTCCTGCTGACGGTCCTTCAGCTCTGCTGTCTCCTCCCCCTCCTCTCGTCAGTGTCTGTTCACTCAGTGTTGACCCTGTGTGTCAGCTGTTGTATTATTGTCCTTTTTGAGGTATTGTACTGTCAGATTAAGAATATTTATTTTTTGTGTTTGTTTTTATGTATTATTTGGGTGAAAAGTATTATAAACCTATTACAGTACTATATAGCCGATTGTGTTAGTTGGGTACCTAGCTAACTTTGTTGGACTTCCAAACATGCTCTTAGAACTGATCTCATTTGTATGTAGGGGACTTATTGTACTTTGCAGGGCAGCTGACCAACAAATTGAGAAAGTGAAGTCGCTCAGTCGTGTCTGACTCTTTGCGACCCCATGGACTGTAGCCTGCCAGGCTCCTCCATCCACGGGATTTTCCAGCCAAGAATACTGGATTGCGTTGCCATTTCCTTCTCCAGGGGATCTTCTTGGCCCAGGAATCGAACCCGGGTCTCCCATGCTGCAGGCAGACTCTTTACCGTCTGAGCTACCAGGGAAGCAACAAATTGAGAGTTAAGTGTACAGGAAAAGATCTGAACACATTTAAAATTTTGAAAAAACTTTTTTTCACTTACTGGACACAAAGAGACATGTTTGGTCTACCAAGGTGCTATAGTTAGTGTTGGTCGCTTGGTTGTGTCCAACTTTGCAATCCCATGGAACGTAGCCTGCCAGGCTCCTCTGTCTATGGGATTCTCCAGGCAAGAATACTGGAATGGGTAGCCATTTCCTTCTCCAGGGTATCTTCCCAACCCAGGTCTCCCCCTTTGCAGGCAGATTCTTTACTGTCTGAGCCACCAGGGAAGCTCTAAGGTGCTTTAAATACCACATAAGTCGTAAGAGAATTGGGAGTTTGCCTGGCCAAGGCGATAGTGCCTCCCCTCCCCCACCACCGAGGACTGGGGTTACCTTCCTGGATACCTGGGATCATTGCACATCTCTTAGACTAATTGGATACCTCTTCTCTCCTAAACAAATAGTACTTGATGGAAAAGGAACAGACAAAAGCTGTCATCATCCCACATTTTGTGCTGCTCTGTTTGATTTCACTTTGAAGGTAGGGCAGTCAGTGATCATAGTCGGTGATGTCAGTTGCCCTGATACATCTCTGCTGCTCTTACTTCCAGCCCTGCTAGTGACCTGTTTCAGTATTTCATCCTTGTTTTGTTTTCCTTTCGTTACTTTTCACCTGTTGTATTTTTTGCTTCCTGAAAATAAATGGTTCATCCCACCTTTTTGCCTTCATTGCTCCTTTGGCTACTTTCTAGAGTGCTAGTCTCTCTCTCTCTCTTTTTTTCCTGCTATATAAGTTACATGTATCATTCAGGTTTCAACCCAAATGCCTATCCCAAACTCTTGATTTATTCAGTTCTTAGGGAAAATCACCTACAACTGGGTAATGCAGCTGTGTGGGCATAAAGTTTATTTGCCCTGGTAACTTTCAAATCCTTGAGAAGAGGAAACATGCTTGTCCCATGTTTTATATCCTGAGTAACATTCAACAGGGTTCTTGCCACTTGGCAGGAGCCGGTGGTTATTTGCTGAGAGGCTGAATGGACATCAATCTTTTGACTGTTCTGAGAGTGTCCAGTTCAGGCTTTCCCACCTCCCTTTTAGACCTTCTGGGATCTGTTTTTACTTATTTTACTTTTGGGGGGATTGGCGGGGGAGGAAAAGTCTGTCCTCTGCTCTTGCCTGCTCTCTGTGTGGAGTTACCTCTAGAGAAACGTGACACTTCCTGATTTTGTCTCAGGCCTTCCAGGCTCACGATGGGAAGTTTCTGTCAGTATGGTCATGTCTTTTAAGTTGAGTTGGCCCTTGTTTTTGCTCACTGTCTTTTGGGAGTGTCGGGGAGGACTGGGGGGCAGAGGACGAGGGCTCCCCTGCCTTCATGTTGGTACGTGTGGTGCCTGCGTATCCCACGGTCATCATTTTTGGTGGTAGGACTTTGACCTGACTGGTCAGCTTCCCAGGAAAGATGATACATGTTGATGCTGTGAAAGTGAACTTTCCCAAGACATCCTTTTGGGAATTTTCTCCGCTTTGGTGGCTCTGTACAAGTCACTTGCCTACTGTGGACATTCAGGCCAGGCTGCAGGACCCTCTGTACAAATGAAACACAGTCCTCTCTGTCCTGTGGGACTTCCGTCAGTGACAGGGGTAGTGCCGCCAATTCCAGAGAAAGGCTTTCTGGGGCAGAGCACAGGACTCGTCTGTGGCACCCTCTTCCCCTTGTGTGGGCTGGTGCTCTTTCAATCTCTGCTTTGTCGGGATGCCCATCAGCAAGAGTAACTTCCGTATATTTCCTCCTTAATGATGACACAGTATTATGTTTTATTATCCCTATGAAAAAGTGACAGTGAAAACGTATGTCACTTAGTCTTGTCCAGCTCTTTGGGACCCCTAGCCTGCCAAGCTTCTCTATCGCTCGGATTTCCCAGGCAGAGTACTGGAGTAGGTTGCCATTTCCTTCTCTAGGGGATCTTCCTGAGCTAGGGATCGAACCCCAGGCTCCCACATTACAGGCAGATTTTTTTTTACTGTCTGAACCACCAGAGAAGCTCATATTGTCCCTATACATACTGTATTTTTCAAAGTGGAGAGAATTTAAGTGATTTGCTTCTAGTAAGCTTTTTCTAAGTTGTGATGCTAACATGGATTTGATATTAAAATCAGTAATTGATGCTTTTTCTTTTATAGAGCACATTTGTTTCCTGGGCTGGCTTTGATACCTATCTATATCCATATCTCTATATTATTCATTGACTATATTAATGAAAAAAATTTTTTTCATTCATTCTATATATGAAGGCCAGTAGGAAATTGAACAAGGTAGATCTGTAATGGAACACATTCCCATGTGACTTAAGGAATTCCAGTATATTACTTTCCAGGCTTCCTTTGTGGAATGTTCTTAGATAAGCTGGAAGAATGGGATGCTTTTGAAAATATTGGTTAAGTTGCAGTGAAATACATCCCCAAGTTGGGTTTTGGCAGTTGGTTCAGATTGATAGGAAGTGCCTTGTGGCAGGACAGCCCTGGCAGGCCCGAGAGAAGTCTCCTTTACCTGCCACAGTGCATCTGCTATTGCTGAGAACTCAGGGCTGGAGCTGACCTCATTCCTCCTCCCAGTCAGCTGTCCCCTCTCAGTCCCCTGCAGCACCTGGACTGGGGGATACTTCCTAGCACCCTGAAGGGGTTGGGTTTCCCTGGTGGTTCTGATGGTAAAGAATCTGCCTGCAGTGCAGGAGACCCAGGTTCAATCCCTGGGTCGGAAAGATCCCCTGGAGAGGGAAATAGCAACCCGCTCTAGTGTTCTTGCCTGGAGAATTCCATGGACAGAGGAGCCTAGTGGGCTACAGTCTATGGGATTGAAAGAGTTGGACACGACTGAGCGACTACACTTCAGACTTCAGACCTAGAAGGGGTGGGCTGTGTAGGTAGCCGCCCAGCTAGGGAGACCTGGCTGAGACCTGCTCGGGAGAGGAGGGTTTTCTCTTGTTCACAAGCTCATCTGTGGATAAGAGGTGCTGTGGTGAAATGGGCTTTGCTTTTAGAAGGTTGAAAGCACCTGCATCATGTCTTCTTTTGAAGGCAACCTATAATGTTTCTCAGCCTAAAGACGCGCATATCTGTAAGGACTTCCCTGATAGCTCAGTTGGTAAAGAATCCGCCTGCAGTGCAGGAAACTCGGTTCGATTACTAGGTCGGGAAGATCTGCTGGAAAGGGATAGGCTACCCACTCCAGTATTCTGACCTGGAGAATTCCATGGACTATATAGTCCATGGGGTCCCAATGAGTGGGACATGCCTGAGCGACTTTCACTCTGCTCCAGTTAAGAACAGTGATTCTTCTCTTCATTAGATGGCTCACCTCCCTGAAAAAAAAGACATTTAGCTCCTTCTAGAGTGCCCAGCGGAGAAGGCAATGGCACCCCACTCCAGTACTCTTGCCTGGAAAATCCCATGGATGGAGGAGCCTGGTGGGCTGCAGTTCTTGGGGTGGCGAAGAGTCGGAAACCACTGAGTGACTTCACTTTCACTTTTCACTTTCCTGCACTGGAGAAGGAAATGGCAACCCACTCCAGTGTTCTTGCCTGGAGAATCCCAGGGATGGGGGAGCCTGGTGGGCTGCCGTCTATGGGGTCACACAGAGTCAGACATGACTGAAGCGACTTAGCAGCAGCAGCAGCAGCAGAGTGCCCAGACCCAGGAATGTCTTGTCGGAATTCCAAGATCTTTTAACAGCCAAACACAACTTTTGCCTTGGTGTGTAGACACACTTCTGTTTCTGTCAGAGTAAAGCAGGCTGGTAAGTCATAAATGAGGAAAACATTTTGTAACTTGTGTTTATTATTTAACAAGTGGAGTAAATAGCTGGCCTCAGAAAACCCCAAACAAAAACAAAAATCCAAACCAATCTCAGGTCAGTTGGCAGGGGACTGTTTCCCTGTTTGTCAGCAGTGAGGATGTACCTTCTCTGGAAGGTGGGAGGCCATTCCTCTGTCACCCTCTGACTTTATTCGCTCTCCCTTATATCCCTCTCGCTTATTGCCTCAGCCCACATGTTGGGTGGGGAGATGAAAGCCTCCGAGGGAAGCCTGGGGGCCCTTTCCTCCTCTCCACTCTTTATTTCCCATCCTTTCTCCGGGTTACAAAGTTTTCCTTGCTTTGCTTTTATCAAGTCTATGAATGACTCCCTTTGTCAAGCTTATTGGAATGCCCCGTGGGAGGGATGCTATGCAAAAAAAAATAATTGTATTGTATAACTGCCCAAACCTTAGAGATGCCAGATAGCCCTTGGCCCCGGAACAGACCCTTCTTGCTGGCAGGTCCTATGAGAACAGGAGGCAGCGCCTGTGAGAGGTGGTTCTGTCCTCCACCCTGGTACCTCGGGGATGACCTTTACACCCCCCACCTCCCCCATCCCCACCCCCCACCCCCACCCCACCTCTGATAAATGGCTTATTTTAGGTTTCTAAAATGCCTGTCTTTCCTTAAGCCCAGAAGGGGCTGTTTCCTTGAGTGTATGTGTGTTTTCCCTGTGTGATTGTTTCCAGCTGCTGTTTCTTCACAAATCTCAAGTTTGTCCATCCTGTGTCACCTCGGGGCAACTGACATTTGTGACTAATTATTAAAAAGGGCAGCCTTTTATACCAGTTTATTTTGATGAAAACAAAACCCCAGAGAACTCTGTTCGATACACACAAGCAGGTGAACATGTTGGTGTTTGGGATTTGGAAAACAGATCCAGAAAAAAAGGTAGTGTTTTTGGCATGGTCGTCAGAGGAGCCAGAAGCTCCAAGGTGAACTTCACGGATTTGTTGCTGACACTGAGTGTATCCTTTGAACGAATTCCAAGCCTTTAAACTTAATACCAAGCAGCCAGGCCGGGCCAGTCCCTGGACTTAGGGAAGGGCCATCTTGGGTCAAAGAATCATACAATGAGCTCCTATCCAGCTAAGATGTTTTTTTTTTTTTCCTTCCCCTATGAAATCAGATCAAATCAGCCTCAGTTTGGAGGGTGTGGAAGTGGAGGTGGGGGGAAATCATTGCACCCTTGGCTGTTTGGTTGTAGCATTAATGATTTGTGGGAGGCATTTGTCTCTGAAGGATGCATGTAAGCTAGCTCTAAAAGCTAACCGTATGTCAGGGTTTTGTTTGGTATAGGCAGTTGCATACCACGTTTAACTTTTCTTTATGAAACTGTCATTAACTGGCATGCTATGTATGCTCAAGGGCAAAATACCACGTATGATCAAATAAAGCAAGTTAAAAGTGTTTGGATCTTGATATTAATACATCTGCAGCGCTTTGAAGCAGTGACAAAAGATGATATGTACTAACATGAGGAGAGCTCCAAGATACACACCAGTAGGTAAGAACAGCAAATGGCAAAATGAAGAATAGAGGTGAATACCATTTCTTTTTTAAAAAGGAAGTGGCAGCAGACCAAGACAGTGTTTTGGCCCCAGGTGATGAAGGTTAAGCCACGCCAGAGTCTGTTCAGGGAACACACTGTCAGCAGGGCTTGTTTTTGAGTTATGCTGCGTCACATTATTTTTTGGCTTGCGCTTATTCTTAATCCCCTTAATCATTCTTTTCCCCCTTTGAACCTTTATGACTATGTATTTTCATCTTTTATTAATTTATATGTATTCCTGACAAATGTTGTTTTGTGTTCATGTTTTCCCCCACCGAGGTGAAACTCACATAAGCAGAATTATATAAACATAAAATTAACCCTTTAAAAACGATCAGTCCAGTTGCATTTAGTACATTCACATCATGCAACCACAGCCTCTGCCTGGTTCCCAAACCCCCATCAACCACAATAAAGCCCCAGCCCCGTCAGCAGTTCCTCTCCCTTCTCCCTTATCTCAGCCCCTGGCAACCACCAGTGTGCTCTTCTATTTTCTAAATCATGCTGCCTGGCTTGTGGGATCTTAGTTCCCCGACGAGGGTTTGAACCCAGGCACCGGCAGTGGAAGCTTGGCGTCCTGGCCACTGGGCCACCAGGCAAGAGCCCCGCTTCCCATTTCTAAGAGTTTACCTCTTTTGGTTAGTTCTTACAAATGAAGTTACACAATATTGTGACCTTTTGTGTGTGTGCGTGTGTTTTTGAATCAACTTTATTGGGGTTTAATCTCCATAAATAGAAGGCAGACATTTCCTAGTGGACTGTATACATACTTTTTCCTGCTTGTTGTGCGTATTTTGCATTTATTTACAGCAGCCTCATGAGAGGCGCTGTCATCATCTCCATCTTGCAGGAGATGTTATCCTGCAGGCAGGATGTGACCAGACAGTGGGCCAGCTCCAGAGCCCATTCTGCTGACCACTGTTGTCCGTGTCCTTTCAGATCTCTTACATGTGCAATTCCAGTGCCTGCTTTTTTCCATACAACAGTATATGCTGTTTCCCACATTGACAAAAAGTGGCTATAAAATATTCTGCTATCGGCTTGTACCATGATAGAAGTATTTCCCCATTGATGGGGTGCATTTTTGAGATATTTCTGCTTTTTTGTGTGTCATGAATCATACTGAAAGGGACATTAAGGACTAAAGACAATTGTAAAGTTACATATGTTTATCCATTGTAGAAATAGAGCCAAGCAAGGAGAACAAGCTAAAACACATATACACGTCTCCTCAGAGGTAACCACTGTAAACATTTTTAAACATAACTTTCTAATCTCTTTTATGCATTTTTTAATAGAGGAAAAGAAAGCCCTTTAGGAGAAAGGAGGATACATAGATGAAGTTTTTAATAGAAGGTTTACAATATGTTGTGACCATCTTTTTGTCTAATAATAGTTGATATTTATTAAGTGCTTAAAATGTGACAGACTCTTTTAAGTGTTTTTTACCATTTCACAGGAATCACATATAGAGTGTATGGTTATTATAGCACATGAGGACATTTGTTCATGTCTTAAGTTCATACTGTATGCTAGCTTTTACTATCTTTTACTGTTTTTAACTCAGCACTATGATCTTATGATTAATCTTGCTATGTTTACCTAGACATCGTTCCTGTCTTATCTCTTCCTCCAGCTCCAGGCACAGGTCTGTAGGGCACACCCTCATCGTGCCCTTTCAGACCTGCGGGAGGAGTCATGGGGACGTATGTCTAGGAACGGGATACATGGATCATGGGAGGATGTATGAACTTAGAGTCTAGATAGACCGAGGTGGATTCTTCTCCAGAATGCCTGTGCTGTAGTCTGCACTTCCATGCTTTACGTTTCCTGTGGTCTGGAAACCTGATCTTTACCTAAAGTGTACTGCTTTATTCTGTGAATACACTTTGCATTGTGATTGCGTGCATGAAGATTAGTCATGGCACATGGATGAGATCTTTGGCGGCTCAGTGCTTTTTGAGACCTGCTTTGAACAGTTATCCTAGTACAACCTGTAAGCCTGGGCTTCCCTGGTGGCTCAGATGGGAAAGAATCCACCTGCAATACAGGAAACCCAGGTTCAATCCCTGGGCTGGGAAGATCCCCTGGAGAAGGAAATGGCAGCCCACTCCAGTATTCTCGCCTGGAGAATTCCATGGATAGAGGAGCCTGGCGGGCTACAGTCTGTGGGGTTGCAAAGAGTCAGACACGACTGAGTGACTACACTTCAGACCTGTAAGCCCTCTTTAGACATGTAATCCAGGCCATCCTCACCCCCACGCTGCCCCCCGGGCAGGTAGCTCAGAGAGAAGTGATTTTCCCAAGGGCACAGGGTCAGGAGCCTTGGCCAGGTTTGCTGTGGAGTTGGAGAGCTGGGCTACTGCAGAAGACTTGGGGAGGAAGTCAATAACTACCTTCCTGCAGGTAAGGTGGGGAGGGAACATTCTCACGAACAGTGAGTTTCAGTAACTTCCTTGTACAAACACTTAACTGAATGAAGGTATTAGTTTGGTCTGTTTGCTAAGCACAGGGTATATTAGTCCTCTGTAGAGTGAGGGTGTGTGACCTTCATGTTGAACTCAAGCTTCCTTCTTTCACCTCTTCTGAAGTCGGGGAAAGAAGAGTTCTGGGTGACTGAAGAGGTACTTTTTAAAGGGGCCATTGTGTTTCCTCTGGGATAGTATTTTCAACTTGTGATGCCTCATTCTTTCTAAGGAGTGCAAACGCATAGCGAGCAATGTCACCTTTTGCATAAGGTGTGGTCAAGCTGGGTGGTTATCTTCAAGGACTTCTCCCGGCTCTGTGTCATCACCTTCACCCACATCCTAATCATGGTGCACAACTTGGTTTATACCCAGTTTATTCACAGGTGCAGAACCAGTGAATGTTTGTGTCTAAATTTTACTTTTAGAACCTAGAATAGGAACATTTACACCAATGCACTGCCCAGAAAGAGGAGGTATTTGCACACATCCACAACGATAGGTTCTTTTTTTTTTTTAAACTATTGCCCACTGATAATAACCAGTTTCCTCTGATGATCTACCTGGAGTCAGAAGACAGCATGTTTTGGATGGTGCTTTATGAAGCAGACACATGTTTACTACTTATAATTTAGTAAAATTAAAAAAATATATATTGAAGGGCAGATGCAGATACAAAGTCACAATTTTAAGACAGGAATATTGCTCTCTACATATTACCCAAAACTCACTGGTATGGAAGTTAAAAGAGCAGAGCATGGTTCAGAAGGCAGAACTGTGGGCTTCTCTTGTCTTCCTAGGGTTGGTGAACTCTCTGTAAACTCTAGAACAGAAATGACCCTTGTGAACAGGTGTGCATGTGTGGTAAGTATTTGATGGGTGTGTGCTGACCAATAAATAATACTACTTTCTCTTGACTCATTTGGCTAAAATGAGGGCTGCTCCTTCTCACTGCAACATAGACTTGTGTTGAGCAATCCTGCCACGTTAAGTAACAGTCTTGAGACAGAAGAAGGGCATTGGGGGAGAGAACAGTTGAGCTTTGCCTTCTGGGTAAATCTAAGTTAAAACTTTCCTGTTAACTAGATTTATCGCTACTTAGTAATCTTTTGCCTAGAATATTGAAGGTGTGAGATTTTTAAGTTGGCTTGAGAGGAACTAAACAGTTTGTTCAGTGGGATTAGATGACCATAGAGAGAATGGCTGATTAATTATCCTTCCTTTAAAATTATATAATGCCTCCTCATGCTTGGAATTTCAGTGAGAACATTTTCGCTTCGTTTCAGAAAGACCAGTGGAATAATAATTATATTGTATATCATATTATGTAGATTGCCTTTCAGATGAGAAGAAAACCTTCCCTGGTGTTCCCACAGAAAACAAGGAAATTAAAGTTTTTTTTTTCCGAGTGTGGATTTAAGATCCATTATTCAAGTGTGACAGTTGCTTAACTGGTAGATAAACCAATGGGACTGCGTGTCTTGATGTTTTTGTGCAGCTTATATGATCTGGGAACCGGTAATGAAATTTGCAACACCTATAAGCTAGAAAAATTTTATGAAACCGCAATACATATTTTCTTTCATAGCTCTATTCTGAGCCAGCATGTGTGGGCCCCTTTCAAGAAGGGGAGGGAAAAATGGTGATAAATGACCTTTGAAGTGAACTTTTGATATTTGCGTTACAATTCTGTGGGTTTAAGCTTTTAATTTTTACAATTGTGGGCGATATTTGTGAAGAGTTTCCAGTATGTTCTGAGTAGTGGCATTCTGACCCTTAAAAAATGTAAAGCACATTTATTTGCCTATTTTATCTGTTTGGATGAGTTCAAACTTGGCATATCCTTGCAGTAAGGGTGATGAGGGTGGGGAATTGGGATTTTTTTTTTTCAGTTACATTAGTTACTCATGGGAGGAGAAAAGTGTATATCTAAGCAGACATTCAGTTTCATGGTTGAGCCTTATTTTTTCCCCCAAATATTTTTCTGGTGGTTTCTTGATCATTTCCATCATTCTTTTTAAAGGCTAACTTATTAAAGCTCATTTGATTTTTGCCCAAGACTTTGATAACCAACAATAATAATTTATCAAACTGCTTTAGTGCAATTTCTTCATCCAGGCCTGGGGAATGTAGAGGAAAGGGGCAGACCCTGAATTTTGGGAGGATTAACCAAAACAGAGCAGGCAGGCTTCTCTGGAGTCAGGTGGAAGATGGTGGTGATTTAATTTTAGATGGATTTTTGGTGCCCTTGATATGTCCACTAAGCTTGTTCTCTCAGGTAAGCTGGGCGTTGAGGTTGGTCACAAACAAACCTGAACTCACAGGAGCTTAACACAACAGAAGTGTACTTCTTGTTCTCAGAGTCTTCTGAGTCTGGGAGACGCTCCAGGTCAGCCGTCCTTCCTGCAGCAACTCAGTGATCCAGGCTGCTTCAGTCTTGTGGCTCTGTCATCCGATTGCTGCAGGACGGGGAGGGGCTGCGGGAACTTTGCTCTGCCTCAGCCATGATGAGTGACTCAACACTGTCCACATTTCACTGGCCCCACCATTCACGTGGTCTTGTCAATCGCAAGGTAACGCAGTGCTGTTGTGCTTAGAAACGAGATATTGGTGAGCCCTTGTAACGTCTGTCACATGGGTCTCAGAGGAGAGATTGGAACTAGATGTGAGGATTTGAGAGAAGCCATTGACAGCACAGGAAAAAGGTGGAGTGAGTTCATAAGGGAACATGTGCAAAGAAGAGGTAGTTTTCCATGATGGTTTCTCTGTACGTATCTTTCTTTACAACGTAGGCTGTGTTAGGCTGTCCTAAAAGAGTGTAAAGGTAGCTATTGCCATGTCAAGAAAGTTAGTTCCTGTTGGTCCTTTTGGGTTTCTGTGCTTTATTGACATTGTCTGCCTCCCAAAGTTTACTTGCACCAGATCGATTGATCATTTGGGGTCGTGCAGTCTGGTAGGTCAGCAGGTCCTTAAATCTTGATGACAGTTTATCTTGGCCAGAGTTTAGGTAGAAAGCTGGTAAAAATGCTTATTACTACTATTATTACTAATCTCAGTGGGATTAGGAGAGAATTTGCGTGTGCTCTTACTCATATTAAACATTAAAAGGATGCTGGTTTTCTATTATCTTTTTTCCCCAGAGTGTTCATCACTTGCCCTTGATATCAGAATGAAAGCTTACTTACTTCATTGTTTCTCTAGGCAGTGGATATGATATACTCTGTTGAGTTGCCAAAGCACTTGAGATCTGCTGACAATACCTTTTTGTTTATGTGTACTTGTGTACTGGGACTTACCTTTCACTCATTGTGGAATCTGCTGCATCACCATCATTGTGTGGTGCAAGTAACTGGTGTTCAATTAAAGGTTAAACTGATCCAAATGAGGTAGAAGGGGAGAGTTACTTCTCTAGTTAGCATGTATGTATGTGTGCATGTGTGTATATGTATACATACACACATACATGCATATAAATACATGTGATCGTCACTGTTAATGTAATTGAAACTAATAAAAAAGAGAAAATAAAAGAAATAATGAAAATGCAAATAGCATAAAAGATAATCACTGTCATAAAGTAGCAATTCACCAGTACTCAGAGGAGAACTTAATATGACCTTGGTCATTTATATCACTGAGAAGGTGGCTTTCATTTCTCTGTGCTCAGCTGCTTACAGGGCTCATAGCATTCTGACTGGTTGTGCCTATGGGAAGGTGTACCTGGTAAGGAAAAAGAGAGGTGTCAGATGAGTCTCTCCTGAAGCTTCACACTCACTGTTGTTCAGTCGCTAAGTTGTGTCCAACTCTGTGACCCAATGGACTGCAGCATGCCAGGCTTCCCTGTCCTTCACTATCTTCTGGAGTTTGCTCAAGCTTGTGTGCATTGAGTCGGTGATGCCATCCAACCATCTCATCCTTGTCATCCCCTTCTCTTCCTGCCTTCAATCTTTCCCAGCATCAGGGTCTTTTACAGTGAGTTGGCTCTTCGTATCAGGTGGCCAAAGTATTGAAACTTCAGCTTCAGCATCAGTCCCTCCATTGAATATTCAGGATTGATTTCCTTTAGAATTGACTGGTCTGATCTCCTTGCAGTCCAAGGGACTCTCAAGAGTCTTCTCCAATACCACAGTTCAAAAGCATCAATTCTTTGGCGCTTGGCCTTCTTTATGGTCCAACTCTCACACCTGTGCGTGGCTACTGGAAAAACCATAGCTTTGACTATATGGACCTTTGTCTAAGTGATGTCTGTGCTTTTTAATATGTTATCTAGGTTTGTCATAGCTTTTCTTCCAAGGAGCATGGACTCATTAAGTGAGTGGATTTACCTGGAGTTATGCTTGTATTGTAGACCTAACTACTGTCAGTGGAGTTGGTTTCCTTTCCTTTTAGAAGGACCTCCTTGGTCGTCCTGCCTCTGCCTCCAGGGCATGGCCTTCCCTTGTGGCTCAGTTGGTAAAGAATCTGCATGCAATGCAGGAGACCCAGTTTGATTGCTGGGTTGGGAAGATCCCCTGGAGGAGGGAAAGGCTACCCACTCCAGTATTCTCGTCTGGAGAATTCCATCGCAAAGAGTTGGATGTGACTTTCACTTCACTTCACTTCTTCACTTCAGGATTAGCGTGTGAGTTCCCTCTCCCCTCCTTACGTACCTCAGATTGATCACCGTCTTTGAACACTGGATTCTGAAAGACATCCTTACGAAAACTCTTGTTTTTCGTTCCTTTATTCTCTTTGGAAGTGAGTGAGCTGTTGGGGGTCTGCCTTGTGGTCTGTAGTGCTATAAAGTGTTAAGAACGCACAGAGACCTTGGAGTGGTGAGGCAAGTACTCTTATTTCACAGTTAGGGGTCATGTGCTTAGCTCGACGTCCCCCAGGGAATCAATGGTCTCATCAGGTGTCTCTTTTGTTTGTGCCAGTAAGTGTAGGTATCATGCTGTATGGATGGGGCAGGGGAACTCATGTCAACATACTGTGGGACTTTCTGGAGCCCATTGAAGGCCCCTGTGAGGACATTGATGTCCTGTGTTTTGATTGGGATGTGCTATACGTTGATGGCAAATCAGATGGATGTGATGGGACTAGTGAGTGAGTGAGTGAGTGAAGTCGCTCAGTTGTGTCCGACTCTTTGCGACCCCATGGACTGTAGCCTACCAGGCTCCTCCCTCCATGGAATTCTCCAGGCAAGAGTACTAGTAGTAGCAGTATATAAAATTGCAAATCCGCTTAAAAGGAAGCGAAGTGAAGTGAAAGTCACTCAGTTGTATCCGTCTCTTTGCAACCCCATGGACTATATAGGAATTCTCCAGGCCAAAATACTGGAGTGGGTAGCCTTTCCCTTCTCCAGGGGATCTTCCTAACCCAGGGATCAAGCCCAGGTCTCCCGCATTGCAGGCAGATTCTTTACCAGCTGAGTCACAAGGGAAGCACTGACTGCTAAAACACACTGCCTCATTTATTGTCTTGTCAAAAGTAGGGCTTATGGGATTGCCCTCTACTGAGTTTGTTTGTTCAGAGATCTGGTACTTAGGGAGCTGCATGTCTATATTAAAAAAACCCACAAAAATAAAACTTATTTCAGTCCATATAATTCTCAATAGTAAGTAATTGAGATTTGGCTTCAGAGATTTTGTTTAAACTTTAATGTAATAAAGTAAAATTTTGATTGCAAAGCAATACATGCTCATTGAAGAAAAATTGGAAAATGTAGAAAGGCACAGAGAAGAAAGTATAAATCACCCGTAATCCTGTTTCCAAAAGAGAAAGCAGTATTTTGGTATTTACTGTTTATGCACAAAATTGGGATTACATTATACATGGTATTTTATAACCTATTTTTATTAAAAAATATAGTATTAATTTGCCCTTGTCCTTACCTATTATTCTAGGGTAAATGCAGGGTTATTTAAAAATTGCTTTCAACAATTTCTTCTGAAAAAATTTCAAGCATGCAGCGAAGTTGGAAGAAATTTACAGTGAACACGCATATGTTCCTCACCTGTATTTTAGCATTAATACTTTACCATACTTATTTCATCACTTGTCCATCTCTCTACCTTTTCTGTCCATTTCATCAATCCATATTACTACTTCCCCCCTGCATTTCAGAGTAAATTTCAGTGCCGTGTATTGCTTTTAACCTTCATAATTGTTTTTGGTTTATACCAATATTCAAAGGGATTTGTATTCTCTGAGCACACACGAAGGAAAGCCCAGACATCATGCCGGGAGAATTTTGTTGAGCGTAGTGAGAAAGGACATCCAGGGATTTAAACTTTGCCTTGTAACAGAGTGCATCATTAGCGTCTGAGGTGGCAGATGAAGAACCAGGGAAAAGGGTCTCCATCCACCTCACTCACCTGCTTTTATGCCTAAAGCAGACTTCAGCGTGGGGACAAGGCCAGTGCTTCTTTCACTTGTGGTTCCCTATGCTGTCAGAGCCCCCGGCGCTGGGTGAATAGTGATCGTGGATGGCCGAGTTAGGAGGAAAAGCACTTTGGCTCCTGGTGGGGCGGCTGACTCCCAGCTGCCCTGTGGCCCCCGAACGCTCTTCCCTGTTTGCTTTTGCCTCCGACTCTGAGGGCAGAGCTTCTGTGGCCTTCCTGTTTGAATGACATGTTCTTTCTCTTGTTTAGGTGGTGGCGGTGGAATGTTGAGGTGGGCACAAAACACTTATGGCTTGTGTCTCTCCGATGCCTGTTTTTAAAGCTGTACAATCCAAGGGGCAAGGCCAGGAGCGGCGGCCTTGCTGTGTGCCGTTCCCAGCACAGAACACCTGTGTGTTTAGGCCTTAATAAACACTGATTGGCAAGTAGCCTGTTCTGTTAAACTCTCCAGAAACGCTGTAGTTAGTTGTTCTGCTCTGCAGGCACTGCCTTTCACAGGCATTTTAAGAACACGGATTGGTTCTACAGACCTTGTCACCTTTTCTTGTGTTTGCAAGTGGCTGTGGGCCCCGGAGAGAGCAGGCTCTGTGCCTTTTCCTCCGCCTTCTCCTTTCCCCTGTGTCACATTCCAGGGTGTTCAGTCTCCGTGTCACGTCAGCACCGCTGAAAACGATAAGAAGCCTCGGTCTTGACATTGGCGACAGCTCTCACCTGTTCTTTCTCATAAACTCACCCGTAGCTAAACTGCCTTCCTGGGAGCTGGGGGCTGTGGAGTCCTGACTTTATGTAACTGGGCCCCACAAGGCCATCCCACTTCCCTTTTTCTGTGGTCTTCATCTCTTCCTTCTTTTTCTTTTCCTTAGAGCAGTTGATTCTTAGCACTTGTCTCAGGCACACCATCTGGTTTCTGAATTACCCAGTTTCCTCGAATTTTTTCCCCGCAGGCCATTTCAGTTCTCAGTGCCTGGGTTGGCTGGGACCTTGATTCTTGGAAAGAAGAGCTGGTTTCTCTTGCACCCCCTCTGCTTTCTCTCCCCTCTGATTCAGGGAGGTTTGGCCCTCTTCTCCCGCCATCCTCAGTGTCTTCAGAGATCTTGGGTTGTCCCAGCTGCGGAGGGCTGAGGAAATGCTGCTCACCTCTTGAGGGTAGAGGCCAGGGATGCTGCTAAACATCCTACATCATACAGGATAGGCCCCGAAAACAGAGAATTATCTGGTCTACATGCCAGTAGTGCTGAGGCTGAGGAACCCTGCCCTAGATATAAAGGTGCTTTGGGGAAAATCTTCCCATCAATGGCATTATATGACCTCTGTGGCTGAGATGATAAAGAACCCACCTGCAGTGCAGGAGACATAAGGAACGCAGGTTTGATCCCTGGGTCAGGAAGATCCCCTGGAGGAGGACACGGCAACCCATTCTAGTATTCTTGCCTGGAGAATCCCATGGACAGAGGAGCCTGGTGGGCTACAGTCCGTGGGATCGCCAAGAGTTGGACATGACTGAGCGACTAAGCATGAGCATGACGCCAATATTGCATTGTCCCTTATCAGAAAGTTCATCTGTACATCCAGCCTAAATCTCTCGTGCTTCAGTTAGTTGCTCTGAAGTGGAGATGAAAATGTGTGCTCACCGTCTTCTGAGTATGATCACACTCTCCCAAACTGATCTCAGTTAACTTTTAAAGTTTATTCTCTTATAGCCTATTTTATCTCATTTTAATCTCTCGAGATGTTTTCCAAAACTTTCATGTATTATGTCTCTTACATTGTGGCAACTCAATCCAGAGGCCACATTCTAGCAGTTTGGCCAATGCCACATGTGACGAAAGTGGTTATCTTTGAGGTGGAGCTGGTCCGGGTAGGAGGAAAAGTCATGACCAACCTTGTAAATGACCTCTAGGAGAGTTAAGAAAAAGTTACTTCTGCTCATTAGAGGGAGTCCTTTTCCATGTAATGGACAGCAGGGTAAAAATCTTTACAGGGCCACATGCAAAAAGTGGGCCACAGGCCTCAGTTTTCTGAGCCATAATATGAGGATGAATACTTCATAGGGTTGTTGCGAGAGTAAAGTGACTGAGACTCTGTTTGAATAATCATGAGCACTTTGGGGTAAGTAGGGACTTGTTTTAATTAACTGCATCCATGGTTTTCCTTGGAGAAGATACTCAAAACTTTGGGACCTCTACAGACATAGTTTGAATTAGATGGTTGTTTTCAAACTTTGTCATGCAGGGGAATTTCCAGGGTGATTGTTCAAGAATGTAGGTCCTCAGGTTACAGCCCCAGAAATTCTCTTCGGGCGTTTGTCACAGTAACCGAGGTGCTTCTCATGTAGGTGGTGCACAGGTAACACTTGTCGAAATCCTGGTTTATGGCTACCAGCTGAGCCTAAAGGAGGAGCCCCGCCTTCTCAAGAAGCCTGGCTCCAACTAGTTGTTTTCTGTTTCTCTGGGGCCATTCAGTTCAGTCTTACAGTTGTGTCCGACTCCTTGCGACCCCATGAATTGCAGCACGCTCCCTGTCCATCACCAACTCCCGGAGTCTGGGGCCATTAGACAGAGAATAATCTTTCCAAGCTGTTTCAAGCAGGACAAAGCTGTTCTTTGTTCTTCCTTTTAATGATAACTAAAGGTGTCTTTGTGTTGGGTGGTCACCTTGAACATTGTTTTGACTCAGAGTCTTAAGTCTCCTGGGAACCCGCTCAGGAACCCAGGCAGGGGAAATCGCCTTGACCATTGGCTGATGGGATTGTGCTTTGGGGTGGGGAAGGAGCAGGTTGGAGGGAGGTGGTGTTTATTCTCTACAGGGGTTTTGGAAGGCACTGGGGGAAAGAGAAGTGAGACATGGACTGGATTCCTCCCAGCTCTAAACTGCATTCCTTAAGGAATGGGATGAAACCGACCATGTTCTATCTGCTTGCAAACTGTTTGTGTCTAGTGTATCTCTTCTTTCATTGCTTTATGCCCGGTGATCTAGAATATTGACCGTGTTAGTATTTTAAAAACAGTTTCTTTTTGTAGCTGTGTTTCGAAGGTGGGAGGCTGACTCATTGAAAGGACCCCTAATGACCAGGATTGCTAAGTCCTGAAATGAATGTTTGAAATTTCCTGACATGAGGACAGAATCAACATCCAAGGCCTGCCCAGGAATATATTTTAGTGCTTCCCCTGTGCCACAACTTTGGGTCTCTGTGTGTTCTCAGATCTCTTTCTGCAGGGTGTGTTTTAGCCACACTTTCAGTCAGGCACAACTTCTGGCTGCCAGCTGAGGTTTGGCCTCTGCAGTGTGGGCTGCGAATCCAAAACATTTATAAAGAAAACCTTGGAAGGAATTTTCATCATTTATTTAATAAATGGAAGTGTGAGGTAGAAATCAAAAGTCAACTGGGGAGTGTAGTTAGAAATGTAAACCATGTGAGATGTGCCTTTAAAGTTTTAACATCCTTGTTAAACTCCTCCCTCCCCCCTAGAGCTCCCTTTAAAGTCCTGTCTGTTGGATTTAATGAGTTTGAAGCTGTGAATATGAATCTTACATGGAAAGTATATAAACCAAAGAGTCAGGTTGCTCTGCCTTGATATTTTTCAGTCCTGAATAAGATATTTGTTGAATAAGTCCTAGCTTCCCTGAATAAGCAGAAAATTGTTTTGTTTGATAATGTTGGGTGTCTGAGCCCATAGCAGGTAGACATTTCTGTGTATTTTATCATAATAAAACTAAATAGAGGACATATAATTATTTATGAACTGGTAAAATACTTTGGCCACCTCATGCGAAGAGTTGACTCATTGGAAAAGACTCTGATGCTGGGAGGGATTGAGGGCAGGAGGAGAAGGGGACAACAGAGGATGAGATGGCTGGATGGCATCACTGACTCGATGGACGTGAGTCTGAGTGAACTCGGGAGTTGATGATGGACAGGGAGGCCTGGCGTGCTGCGATTCATGGGGTTGCAAAGAGTCGGACACGACTGAGCGACTGAAATGAACTGAACAAAAATAAAAGTTGAATGTTTAATGGCAAAATGTAATAAAAAACGAGAAAGAAGGGTTTGCATCACTGAATGGTTTTTTTTAATTTTTCTTCATTCTAATTTTAACTAGTGATATCCTCTAAATCCATTTGATTTTGAGTTGGGAGTGAGGTTAGATAGTAGTTGGGTGTGTGTGCCTCTTGTCGATTTAAAATGTGCTGATCTCTAAGACTAATGGTGTGGCATTTAGGATTTCCATGGATTTGGTTTGGAGGAGGTCTCATCAGTCATTGTCTTTTCCCACTTCTTAAATATTTTGATATGGCTTTTGATACATAGATGAATAAAAGCATGGAAATGTTACTTTAAGGTTCAAGAGAGAAAGGAAGGTGAATGGAAAAGAAACATTGTTTTGCCAGCCCTATTTGGTCATTTTGGTTCTGTCTAGCGACTGTGAGGAATTGTAATGCTGATCAGATACCATCATGAAACATAATAAGACATCTAGATACTCTTAAAGCCCCAGCATTTCCAAGGCCTTGCTGACAGCTTAATTATTTCAAACAGTATTTGATATGGCTGAATACCAATTGTCCAAAGAATTTGGACATCCTTTTGGAGTCTTTGTCCAGGGTGAACCCTGGCAGAAGATGTGAAAGTCTGCACGGACAGAATGTTGAGATGCAAGGGTTCACATTTCCTATTTCCCTTTACAAAGGGAAGAGCATAAAGTGGTGCTTCTCCACCAGTGGCTTTGAAATATGATACAGTTTGCAAAACTGAACAACTTCCTCAGTTTTCTAGGACGGAGTTCAGATTCTCCCAGGATGGGATCTGATCTGTAGATGGCCATCTCCTTTTTTCTCCTTCAGACATTCTTCTGAAATGACTGGCCTCGTGAGTTAAGGATGGGGCATGAAACTGTGGAGGAGGTGACCCTTGTGGTCTCCATGTCTGGAGAGAGTCTTCACTGAGAGGCTACTGCTGGCCTCCTTTTAAAGCTGAGAACAAACTTTAGTGGTGTTAGCCTCTCGTCTGCTGAAGGGTATAACCTTGTCAAGGATCAGGGTATCAAAGGATATGGGATCTTTCTTTTAAGCATTTCCTGAAGCTGAAGCCCCTGAAGGTCACTGAAGCCCCTGCCCCTCTGCTACTTTTAGCACTGCTAAAATACAATGGCTTGTGGAGAATCTGGAGGACAGCTGGGAAGCTGTCAGTTGCTTGAGCTTGTTCCACCTTTTTAGGCATGCCTTGGGGAGTTAGGAATCCTTAAAGGAAAGACACCTTTAGAACACAGTTCTGTATTTTCTGGGCTTCCCTGGTGACTCATTGGTAAAGGTGAGCCACGTTTACCATTCCCAGGTGGCACAGCTGCCAATGCAGGAGATGCGGGTTCAATCGCTGGAGGACGATCCCCTGGAGAAGGAAGTGGCAACCTGCTCCAGTATTCTTGCCTGGGAAATCCCATGGATAGAGAAGCCTGATGGGCTACAGTCCGTGGAGTCACAAAGAGTCAGACACCATGGAGTGACCAAACAACAACAGTGTTCTCTCTATATACAACATTTATCTCTATGTGTATAGTTCTAAATTACCCTTACGTATTTAAATGTGAACTATTTTAATGCACTATTCTTAAAAAATTTTTTAACAATTTACTTATTTTTGGCTGTGCTGGATCTTCATTGCTGTGTGGGCTTTTCTTTAGCTGTAGTGAGCGGGCTCTACTCTCTAGTTGCGGCACGTGGGCTTCTCATTGCGGTGGCTTCACGTGTTGTGGAGCACGGGCTCTAGGGAACTCGGGCTTCGGTAGTTGCAGCTCAGTAGTGTGGCTCCTAAGTTCTATAGCACAGGCTCAGTAGTCGTGGCACAGAGGCTTAGTGGCTCTGCAGTGTGGGGGATCCTCTGGGATGAGGGATCAAACCCACATCTTCTGCGTTGGCACTCGGATTCTTTACCGCTGAGCCACCAAGGAAGCCCAATGTAGTACATTTCTTAAAACATTCAGAGAGTTGCCTCCTGCAGCGTTTCATCTGTGGATTCTTACCTATAAGTACTCAGCCACCTACTGAAAGCTAAGACTTTGGCGAAATTACAGTGCAGAGAATGTGATGTCTCCTCCAAGTCCATGTTCCATTCACTTATTAAAGAAAAAAGTACACATTCTACGGTGCAGGTTCAGCTAATTTCCTGTTGGGTTTGTGTGTTATTCTTGTATCCTAGGTAAATAATCCCTAAATGAAATTGATGTATTTCTTTTTACTCACTTGATTTGGCAAATCATTGACAGATGAATGATTTTATAAGCAATTTAATGAGTTACTGAATGCAGCAATTTTATAAGAGCCTTGAAATTTATGCATTTGGCTTTGTTTTAGCTTTTATTTGCACAAAAGTTGGGTTATCTCTTTGAAATTGTAAGACAAAACTGAGAGAAAAGAGAATTCATGTGCCCAATTTTAGGGTTAAAGGCAACAGTTTATGGTTCAGTAATATTTGGGATGTTGTGTTGCAACTAATATAATTATAAACATTTTAGAAACATGAAAAATGCTTATGATCTAATTCACAATGCAAATAGCATAATACAGAGCTATAATTATTGTGACTATGCATGTGAATGCATATAAATGTGTGTATGAATAAGGATTAGACTGTAATATGTGACTATGAAAATAGCTGTGTCTGGATAGTGGGATTTTTAAAAATTTAGATTAAACACTCTTAGTCACTGTTGTTTAGTATGGTCTAATTTTAAGGAATGGCGAGAAAGAGCTTTCATTTAACTGGTTAATTATTTCTTGTTAGCCTCCAAAAGTAGAAAAGTGAGATGGGAAAAATACCTTCAAATACCAAATGTTTTTGTTTTTTCTTTTGGTTTTACAAAATGCTTCTTCATAGGAGGCAGCACCCACAAATATCCAGTTGTAAGAGATGACTGAAAAATTGTTTTTCCCAGAACTCTCTCTCGAATATGTAGAAACACACGCCCCACTCTTGCTGGCCTCTTCTCAGTTAGTAGATGGAGAATGACGGCAACTTGGTTTTTATGTCTCTGTCCTCTACATTCTCAGCCTTCTTTGTTCTTCCTGTTAGAGGTTGATTGAGCAATGCATGGTAGCTCAGGGCTTTTAAATTGTCATCTGGAGTGAGTAGAATTTATTCTGGTGGACCGACCAGTCCTGGTGTACAAGTTTTGAAAGGGTAAAGAGAGAATCAGGGTTATTCATTATAAAATTCAGTGATGACCAGAGTAGAGGTGATACATATTTAGTTTTGGTACTTCAAGGTTTCCCCTTCCCAGATAACTTCTAATACATCAGCGCTCATCCTAGCTGATCCTTATTTGGTCCCTGAGCGTTTATGGCAACTCCCAGTCTTGCCACATCTACTCTTTCTTCACTTGTAGCTGTATCTCCACAGAGGAGCCAGAGGGAGCTTTATAAAACGTGAGCCAGATCATCCAGTTCTTCTTTTCAAAATCCTCGAGAGCACTTATTTTGGTTCACTTGTCTCTCCTTGTGGTCCCTGCCTACCATCTGAGCATCCCTTTTCCCATCTGCCTTCTTAGTCCACAAGCTTTGATTATACTGCCTTTGTATAGTCGAACAAAGCTCTCCAAACTCTTCCCTGCCCCAGGCCTTTGCAGGTGCTGCCCCTCTTCTTGGCACGTCTGCCCACAGATCTTAGTGTGGTGACTTCTCCTTGTCCACCCAGATGTCAGCACCTTAGAGAGGCTTCCTTGACTGTCACAGCTCCAGGACTCCACCCACCAATCGATATTACGCATGTCTTTCATAGCACTTACCACAAAATAAACTTATGTTGTTCACAGATTTTAAAAAATCTAGCCCCCACCCCGATTAAAATGTAAACTCTAGGAAGGAGGCACTTTTTGCTCTCTGCCTCCAGCTCCTCAGCTAGTGCCTGGCACATACAGGAAGCTCAATAGAATCTGTTGAATGAATAAACATGTACATATTCTCTGTCCTTATATGATTGTGTGACCTATAAATAGAAGTTCTTTCCAGCTCCAAGATGCTGTTATTCTTCATGTGCTGAAGGCGTTATTATAATTGTTATTAAATGCTAGTAGATCAGGCTTTTGGTTGCTCCTCCTCTCCCTAACCCCCTTGGTGGTGGAGTTGTTATACGTATCTATCCATTTTATTCTTACTGGGACTGGATGGAGTGAAACAACAGAGTGAAGCTAAGTGACACGTGAGGAGATTGAATCTGAAACTTGGGCCTTTTGGGGATTTTGGTCCACATACTGTGGGCCTGAAGGCCTGGCCATTATCACCAACAGGTTTTTCATTACATTAGGCACAGGAGGGGCTGTCTTGGTGGTGAACAAGGCTAATCAAGAAGGCAGGTAACTGCCTTCTGAGAGCTTAGAGTTTAAGGTAGAAACACTAGTTAACCAAAAACTTGACAGCAATACATAAAACTAAATACTTCCTATCATTTGTGAAGTAAATGAAACAGAAAGGAAATAAAGAGGTTTATCTATTACAAGATCAATTTAACAAGCACTTATTAATCCAGTTCAGCCCAGCTCTTAAAAAAGGTAATAAACGAGTGACTACAAGACATATTAAAACTCATGCCATCCTAAGCGGATCTCCATAGGATACACGTCTGCTTTCAGTTAGAGATACTGTATGGATATGAGGATCTGTGCATCAGGCTGTAAGAAAGTTTCAGTTAAACAGTTAATATTTGTAATGATTCTTTTTCTTGAACTGTCATCAAAGTAATCTGTTGAATATCAACACTGTATTGTTATTGTAAAGACTAATCATTTAATGTGAGTGTGACTAGGGGTGAATAAAAGCATTTATGGCAATCTGGCTGTTTACCTTTGTTTACTGTGTATACTTAGTTAATGATAATATTTGAGAAGTTATGTTTTCTGGATTAATAAATTTCCAGACAACTGAAGCCCAACTTAATTTCAGCCAGAGTTGCTGGAAACAATTCTAAGTTTCATTGCACTGTGTTTACTGAGGCAAGGAAGCAGCATTGTCCTCATCTTTTGTGGTGAATTTCTGAAAATATACCTAAAAAATGATAAACTTAGGTGTCAAGGGGAGGAGTGTTGAGTCTTCAGTTTTGAAGAGCTAAATATGCATAACATTCCTAAATGTGGTTCCTTGGAAAGGGATTTGCTCCTTCTGGTTTCTGTAGGCTGGGAGCCCCTTCCCCACACTGGACCTTCTTTTTTTTTTAATTGAGGTGTAGTTGATTTATAACATTATGTTATTAATGGTTTCAGGTATACAACATAGTGATTCAGTTTTGTACAAATGTATGTAGATGTGTGTATATAAGTATACCTATATCTATCTATTCTTTTCTATATACATATTGAGTATAGTTCCCTGCACTATAGAGTAGGCCCTTTTTGGTTATCTGTTTTATATATGCAAGTGTGCAAAGTCACTTCAGTCATGTCCAACTCTGTGACATTATAGACTGCAGCCTACCAGGCTCCTCTGCTTATGGGATTCTGCAGGCAAGGAGTGGGTGGCCATGCTTTTCTCCAGGAGACCTTCTTGACCCAGGGATTGAACCAGCGCCTCTTAGGACTTCTGCATTGGCAGGCAGGTTCTTCACCAGTAGCACACCTTAGTCTGTATATGTTAATTCAAAACTCCTAATTTATCCCTGCCCCCTACTTCTCCTTTGGTAATCATATGCTTCTTTTCTATATCTGTGGGTCTATTTAAGATTACACATATGAGTGATATCATATGATATTTGTCTTTCTTTGACTTAATTCACTTAATGTGATAACATCTAGGTCCATCCATGTGGCTACAGATGGCCTTATTTCATTTTTTTCATGGCTGAGTAATAGTCTGGTGTGTGTGTGTGTGTATGTATGTGTATATACACACACACACATATATATACATACATATATATATATATATCATGTCTTCTTTATCCATTCATCTGTTGATGGACATTTAGGTTGCTTCCTTGTCTTGGGTATTGTAAATAGTGCTGCTGTGAACTCTAGGATGCATGTATCTTTTGCAATTAATTGATTTTCTAGATATATCAAGCTGGTCCCTCTTATCCCTGACTTCCCAGGCATCTGCTTTCCCATAGCTCATGCTTCCCTCCCCATCCAGCCACAGGGGACCAGGAAGTGGGTCAGGCAGATTCTAAACTTTCTACTCCCTTATTAGGAGGTGAGTACTTAGAACCTTTGGGGTCAGTTTGGGGAAGCTGTGTCCCCTCAGTTCAGTACAGTCACTCAGTCCTGTCCAACTCTTTGCAACCCCATGGACTGCAGCACACCAGTCTTGTCCATCACCAACTCCCGGAGCTTGCTCAAACTCAATTCCATAAAATCAGTGATGCCATCCAACCATCTCATCCTCGGTCATCCCCTTCTCCTGCCTTCAATCCTTCCCAGCATCAGGGTCTTTTCAAATGAGTCAGTTCTTCTCATCAGGTGGCCAAAGTATTGGAGTTTCAGCTTCAACATCAGTCCTTGCAATGAACATTCAGGGTTAATTTCCTTTAGAATTGACTGGTTTGATCTCCTTGAAGTCCAAGGAACTCTCAAGAATCTTTTCCAACACCACAGTTCAAAAGCGTCAATTCTTTGGCACTCAGCTTTCTTTATGGTCCAACTCTCACATCCATACATGGCTACTGGAAAAACCATTTCTTGGACTATATGGACCTTTGTTGATAAAGTAATGTCTCTGCTTTTTTTAATATGCTGTCTAGGTTTGTCATAGCTTTTCTTCCAAGGAGCAAGCATTTTTTAATTTCTTGACTGCAGTCACCAACTGCAGTTATTTTGTAGCCCAAGAAAATAAAGTCTGTCACTGTTTCCATTGCTTCCCCATCTATTTGCCTTGAAGTGATGGGACCAGATGTCATGATCTTTGTTATTTGAATGTTGAGTTTTAAGCCAGCTTTTTCACTCTCCTCTTTTACTTTAATCAAGAGACTCTGTAGTTCCTCTTTGTTTTCTGCCATAAGGGTGGTCATCTGCATATCTGAGGTTATTGATATTTCTCCCGGCAATCTTCATTCCAGCTTGTGCTTCATCCAGCCCAGCATTTCTCATGATGTACTCTGCATATAAGTTAAATAAGCAGAGTGATAATATACAGCCTTGACATACTTATTTCCCAAACGGAACCAGTCTGTTGTTCCATTTAACTGTTGCTTCTTGACCTGCATACAGGTTTCTCAGGAGATAGGTAAGGTCGTCTGGTACTCCCATCTCTTTAAAAATTTTCCACAGTTTGTTGTGATCCACATAGTCAAAGGCTTTAGTGTAGTCAATGGAGCAGAAGTAGATGTTTTTCTGGAACTGTCTTGCTTTTTCTATGATCCAGTGGTCTCTGGTTCCTCTGCCTTTTTCTAAATCCAGCTTGAACATCTGGAAATTCTTTGCTCACATACTGTTGAAGCCTGGCTTGGAGAATTTTGAACATTACTTTGCTAGCATGTGAGTAATTGTGCGGTAGTTTGAACATTGTTTGGCATCGCCTTTCTTTGGGATTGGAATGAAAACTGACCTTTTCTAGTCCTGTGGCCACTGTTGAGTTTTCCAAATTTCCTGGCATATTGAGTGCAGCACATTCACAGTATCATCTTTTGAAATAGCTCATCTGGGATTCTATCACCTCCTCCAGCTTTGTTCATAGTGATGCTTCCTAAGGCCCACTTGACTTCACATTCCAGGATGTCTGGCTCTAGGTGAGTGATCACACCATCGTGGTTATCTGGGTCATGAAGATCTTTTTTGTATAGTTCTTCTGTGTATCCTTGCTACCACTTCTTAGTATCTTCTGCTTCTATTAGGTCCCTACCATTTCTGTCCTTTATTGTGCACATCTTTGCTTGAAATATTCCCTTGGTATCTCTAATTTTCTTGAAGAGATCTCTAGACTTTCCCATTCCATTGTTTGGAGAAGGAAATGGCAAACCACTTCAGTAATCTTGCCTTGAGAACCTCATGAACAGTATGAAAAGGCTGTGTCCCCCATGCTTTAGCAATTCAAAGAGGGCTCTGTGGACCAGGTGCATCATATGTATCATTGGGAACACAGAATCTTAAACCCCACCCCAGAACTATGTCAGCATCTACATTTTCACAGGGTATTCAGGTGACCTGCATATCTTTTTAATTCCTGTATAGTCCTAATCTTTGGCTCCAAGAATGAGAGGGCAAGTTGTCCTGAAGTCCTGCCAGGCCCGACCAATGAGAGGGGGATCCTGCAGGAAGACCTGAGTGGTAGGGCCGGTAGAGGCAGGCGCTGACGGCATGCTACTGCTTCCAGGGGTCCCTTCACGGGGCTCTTCTTCAGCTCCTGCTCATGTAGCTGTGCTCTCAGGCCCCGATAGGGTTCCCAGCACACTGCTGTCCCCGTGCCTCTTCTGCTGTCAGTCAGACTGCCTACAGCATCATCTTCCTGCTGCTGGGTGAGACTGCAGCAGGAGAGAGGCAGGGGACGCCCTCTCCCTGTAGGGGTGCCTGTACTTCCCCTTGGGTGATGTAGCTTGGGGGGAACCTCAGGTGACTGAGGAGACCAGATAATTGAATGATTATGAGTGAAGTCAAATCAGACAGAAAGATGGGGAGCAGTGGGTGGCCTTAGTGAAATGGACTTTTTTCCTTCTGTCCTTGAGCTAGGAGAAATTTTTTTAGTTTCTTGCTGCTTCATGGGTGTGGTAGCCAAGGATATTTAATTATTAGAGGAGTGGAGCTGGAACAATGAATCATTTCCCTCCGCATAATTTTCTGTATACCCAGTCACTGGTATCAAGACTACCAGGAGTCAGGTTCGGCGAGGTGGGGTTGAGAAGAAGCAGGCAGGAGCTGGGGCTCTGAGCGAACAGAGGTGACCTCAGGGAAGGGCATTTTTCAGCAGCTTGTAGTCGATCTTGTTTTAGTTTCCATCCGGGTATCTGGGGTAATCATACTGTTGAAAATATTCACAGTCAAAACATAAACACTTTAGTGCCAGGCATGTTTCTTTGTATTATTACATTTGTGTGTATTGTCTCATTTAATATTTACAGCCATCCCGTGAGGTACATATATAACTGCTGCCATTCCCTTTCTGTAATTGAGAAGAAAGAGGCACGCGTGCCAAAGCAACTTGCCCGAGGTCTCATGGCTGGTTGGGCTGTGTGGCTAATTGTGGCTACTCCTAATTTCTGCATGACCAGGAGACACAGAGTGGGGCCATGTTGGGCGTGGAAGTACAGAGTGAACCTTTGAGGAGTGTTAGATGTTAAAAAGGGCCACGATAGAAGCTGTGTTTGTGAACAGAGTGAAACGAGACAAAGCTTTTGTTGGGGGAGCTTGGAGTAGACCCCGTCTTCTGTTGGAGCTGATGCACAGCATACTCCCTTGGCTCCTCATTAAGTGGTGGTCTCTAAACGCTAGACATACCTTTCTAGATCTGGTCTGGTACCCGGCAAACCGTGTTCCTCCTTTGCCTGCTCTTCCCTGTTAAGCTTTGCTAATTGGGGATGCTGGGGGACTCTGGGAGGCTGGAGGAGGGAGAAAGGACTTCATCCTGCTTGCTTCTGGTTCTTTTCAGCTTCCTTCCAGAAAGGGTCTTTCTCGCCCTAGCAGCAGTTGGTTCTGTCCTCCAGCTTCTTTCTACATCCTGGAACCAGCCTCCTGGCATCCCTCAGAGATGCCCACACCAGCCAGTCCTCAGATGTTGACCTCCCAGCCCTCCGTGGACCCTTACTGAGAGGCCCTCCTTGGAGCCCCTGAGGTGTCAGCCCCTGTCCCTCAGAGGTCTGGGTCCCAGCTTTATGGGTCTCCTCCTCTGAACTGCCAGATTCTGATAACCCCATCCCTCCTCTGATTTTCCTGGCTCTTGTGGATGAAGCTGCTTCCTGCAGTTACTGTGGCCCTGATGCCTGCGGAACCAGTTCTTTATACTAGATAATATCTGTTACAAGATTTAGTGTACCTGATTTTCCTAACTGCTTGCTGATAAAATTTCCCAAGACCTGGTGTCCTGGCTGTGGAGGGGGCAGAAAAGCCTACACCCAGTATCCATGGTTTTCAAATTTAAGGATATAGAGAAATTGCTAGAGAAGCTTATTAAAAATGCAGATTCTAGTCTTTCATTTGCAATAATTCTGATTCAATAGATTGGATATAGGCTTAAAAATCTGCTTTTTGAACAGATACACACTACTATATAGAAGATAAATAGGCAACAAGGACCTACTGTATTGCACAGGGAAGTATATTCAATATCTTTTAATAATCTATAATGAGGTCGCAAAGAGTTGGACATGACTGTGTGCACACATACACAAATGGAAAAGAATCTGAAAAAGAATACATCTATATAACTGTACACTTTGCTGTACACATGAAACGCTGTAAATCAACTATGCAGTAGTAACTAAATCAGTTCATCATGAAAAAAGAATCTGCATTTTAAGCATCTTTGATATTTCTTAGATGAGTTCAGATATTAATTACTGTGTCTCACAGGCTTTCAGAGAAATCTGCTGAGACTCAGGACTCCTCATGGGGGCTCTTTCTTGGATATGAAGTGAGACTTAGAAACAGACTTTACTTATATTTTCACAACAGGCTGGGGGCTATGGATGTGCTAAATTGAAACCAAGGGGCTGCCCCCAGGTTGTACCCTGACCCCTGGAGGCTGAACACCAAATCATTGTTCAGCCCAACAAGTTCTGATTCAATCAGCTGGAGAGAAGAACTTTCCCCCTAGTCATTATCCACTTGGCCAGCCCTTGGGCTCCAGGTCAGCACCCAGTGAGGGGCATGCCTTTTTGTTATTTATACAAAGGCAGCGTGTCCATGGCTGAGATGGTTAAATGGTACTGACTTTGAAGTAGATACTGGCTCTTCTTTTTGCATTTAGAGCTGTTCCCATTTTTGGGGGCCTTAAGGTTGGAGCAATAAGGAGCTGGAGACCAGGAGACCACCCCCATACCCTGTTTAAATACTGCTTGAGAACCAGGGCACTCATGTCTTTTGGCCTTTACCAGTGGGTGTATCTGTTTATCTGTGTGGATAGCAGTGGACATTCTTTTGTGGAATGTTGGCTTCTATTTGGTTGATTTAATCAGTGAAACGAGTGGGTTTTGCTGGGAGGAGTTGCTACCCCCTCAGAGAAGAACAGGAAGTTTTTCAGTCTTGCTGGATCATGGGGCTTTGAGTTTGCAGGGGGCGAGGACTTCAAAGTGACCTTTTACTGAGTGTAAAAATCCAGCTTGCTCTGTAGGAATGTGGAGTCCAGGGCCTGACGCCGCGTTTCCTAAGATGTATTTGGAGGATTGTCATCAGCCCCTGTCTGTCACCTCTCTACAGTGCGAGGTGTTTTGTATCACCTCTTTTTAATCAAGTGGAATCACTGAAGGCCCTACCCTATTTTAGCCTGCCTCATTTTGCATGATATCTGTATGCTGAGCAGGGGCCAGGGGATCCAGTTTTTAAAAATTGAGGGTCCCAGCCTATTCTGATGGAACATTGCTCTTCGGTCTGAGCTTTGCTGTGACACTCAATACCAGAATGGAAAGGGATGTTCTGCAAATCAGAAATGCTTTCAGGCAGATGGCCTTGCTAGGCTTCTTCCTTGACATTAGCTGCCAGGTCCTCCAACCTCTGCCTACTTACAAACACACGCAGTGAGCAGATGGAGTAAAAATGCTCTGCTTCCTTGCCTTCGGATTGGTTATACAACCTATCTGGGCCTAGACTCCTTTGTATCCAGCCAGCTTTGAGCACAGCTACATAGTAGTCATGTATGGATGTGAGAGCTGGACCATAAAGAAGCCAGAGCACTGAAGAGTCGATGTTTTTGAACTGTGTGCTGGAAAAGACTCTTGAGAATCCCTTGGACTGCAAGGAGATCCAACCTGTCAATTCTAAAGAAAATCAGCCCTGAATATTCATTGTAAGGACTGATGCTGAACCTGCAATACTTTGGCCACCTGATGCAAAGAGCTGACTCATTGGAAAAGACACTGATGCTGGGAAAAATTGAGGGCAGGAGGAGAAGGGGTGGCAGAGGATGAGATGTTTAGATAGCATCATCGACTCAATGGACATGAATTTGAGTAAACTCTGGGAGATAGTGAAGCACAGGGAAGCCTGGTGTGCTACAGTCCATGGGGTTGCAGAGTCAGACACGATTTAGTGACTGAGCAGAACAGAACACCTCCTTTATTTATCTTGTCAACCCAGGGATAGGTTGATGTATGTGCGTTTCGTCCACTTAGCAAGCAGTTATTGAGTATCTCCTGCGTTCCAGGCAGGGCCTCAGTGGAAGGGTTGGTTCTAGAGTCCTAAGACTGTCATGTTAAGTGCTGAGATGAGGCTGTACTGAGTCCTTGAGAGCAGAGAGGAAGTGACTAACTCTGCCTGGAGTTGTTAGAGAAGGCAGCGTCTGAAGAAATGATTCATAGCTAACCCACGGGGTTGGGTTGTCAACCCTCCCCACCCTTCCTCACCCCATCAAAATAGGATGATCTTTTTCTTAAACAATGAATACACTTTCACGGACAGAGAGAGTGTATGTTTTACTCTACATTTCCTGTTGGTCACTGTCAACGTTAGAACTTGAACCTTGAAGCGAGTGCTTTTTAGACTACAGCTGTTCCTCCTTATCCACAGAGGATATTCATTTTCAAGCCCTCCAGTGGATGCCTGAAACAGCGTGTATATATATATATATACACGCTGATTTTTCCTTTACATACCTACCTATGATAAAGCTTAAATTATGAGTTAGGTACTGTAAGAAATTAGTAATAAAATAGAACAATTACAGCAATATACCATAATAAAAGTTAGATGAGTGTAATCTCTCTCCCTCTCACAATGTTTTAAAAATTTAACGCCTTTTCCACCTTAAGTAAATACTTATGCACTGTGGTGGCAGTTTGAGGTGAGACAGTGAAATTAGCACAAATTTCTTTTTCCTTCACGATTTCACGGATGGAAGATTACTTCTTACTGTATATCTTAGCAACCTCTGCATTATGATTTTTTTCTTTCCTTATGAAGTTGAGAACTTTCACCTTTTCGCTTAAAGAAAGCACATGACAGCCTGTCTTTGGCAGACCCAAATTGCGGCATCACTACTCTTGCTTTGGGGACATTAGTAAATAAGGCTTTACCTGAACACAGCACTGTGAAACCTTGGCAGTCGATCTGATAACCGAGATGGCTAGGTGATTTACAGGTGGGATATGCTGGACAAAGTGATGATTCAAGTTGAGGGTGGGATGGAGTTGGATTTCATCACACTGCCCAGAATGGCTCAGAATTTAAAACTCCCAAATTGTTTATTTCTGGAATTTTCCATTTAATATTTTCTGACAATGATTGACCTTGGGTAAATACCATCACAGAGAGGGAAACCACAAAAAAGGGGGGAATGGCTGTAACGGATTTTTTTTTTTAAGTGGCAAGCAGTCATATTTACAGAGTGATTCTTTTATCTACTGTGTATCTTTAAGAAAACCAAAAATGTCTAGGAGTGAATCGCAGTATGGATCACATTGATTGAGATGCACATTAGAGCCTGATACTTAACAGCTTCTTATCCTATACATACCACTCCTCTTTAGTCAGGTAACTAGACTTTACCTGATCCCTTAATCATAATTTTCTTTATGTTAGATAATCCCAGTCTGCCTTCTGAGTTTAGTAAATGTACAGAATTGTGTAAAATTAAAAAAAAAAAGATTAATTGTTGCTTTAGGTGTAGCTTGAGGTCCAAGGTGAGCATATGATATTAATTCCAATTTGATTCCACACACCAGTTTCCCTCTATCTTCCCTGCAATCAGAGCCCGGGGTGCCTTTTTGTTTTTCTGTGGTTATTATCAGATGGTTCTTGCTGAGCTGCAGGTAAGCCTTGCTTTTCTTCGGTGAAATCTGTGACCTCTAAAGGTTTTAACAAGGTAGGCTTTCCCAGTGAAGGTAGTTTATCCAGGTCAGTGGTGAAATGCAGGTTCATTCACTGAGTAGCCATTTCTCCACCTCACCCTGTTTCGTTTTAAAAATACTTTTATTTGTTTATGTTTTGCCTGTGCTGGGTCTTAGTGGCTGCACAGGCCTTTCTCTAGTTTTGGCTAGCGTGGGCTACTCACTGTAGCAGCTCCTCTTTTGCGGAGCATGGGCTCTAGGGTGTATGGGCTTCAGTAGTTGCAATGCATGGTCTCGGTAATTGTGGCTCCTGGGCTCTAGAACACAGACTCAACAGTTGTGGCTTCTGGGCTTAGTTGTTCTCCGTATGTGGAATCTTCCCAGACTAGGGATTGAACCCCTATTTCTTGCATTGGCAGACAGATTTTTTAGCCATTAGGAAACCCCTCACCCTGAGCTTGATGATTTTTTAATAGTAAGCTCTAAATCTCCTCCCACAATCCCAGAAAGAGGCTGTACTCACTGGTTCTTTGGACAGAGGCAGAAGGATATAACTCAACCAGCTTGGCTGTTACACAATCCAGGTCACTTAGGAAGGTCACCTGTGTTTGTAGCTGCTTGAGAAATGCGGCCTTGCTGTGCCTGCCCCCTGTACCTGACAGGCAAGCAGTAACATCTGTTTTGCAAAAGAATCTGTCCGCCAAATGGCACCTGACACTTGTCTCACAGTTCCTGTTCTCTGTTTGAGGAGTTTGTGTTTACCGTGTGTTTACTTGGTGTTTGCTGTACCTGGGTTCCTTTCACATAAAACACCTCGAACCACCAAACAGCACTGGTAGTTTTTTCTTTGTGTGAGCTAGCAGGATGAAGTGGATGGCAACATGCTGACCTGTGGTAAGTCAGCGTGGTCCCATGTCCTGAGTACATTCACATATTATGTTGAAACGTAGGAAATGTGACCATTTTGATCTAGAAGAATGACAATTTCATATGGGTAACTGAATAATTTGAAATTTGTACCCATAGGTAAGAAAGGATACATTTTTGAAGCCAACTAGCAGTAACTCCGGAGGAGGCAATGGCACCCCACTCCAGCACTCTTGGCTGGAAAATCCCATGGACGAAGGGGCCTGGTAGGCTGCAGTCCATGGGGTCGCTAGGAGTCGAACACGACTGAGCGACTTCACTTTCACTTCTCACTTTCATGCATTGGAGAAGGAAATGGCAACCCACTCCAGTGTTCTTGCTTGGAGAATCCCAGGGACAGGGGATCCTGGTGGGCTGCCGTCTACGGGGTCGCACAGAGTCAGACACGACTGAAGCGACTTAGCAGTAGCAGCAGCAGCAGCAGTAACTCAAATACAGGAGGCAAATACAGCCTGTGATGAGCTTTTATATCACTCACAATGTTTTTATATTTTTACACAGTAATTGCTAACCTAAATTCAGGAGCTCTCACACAAAATTTTGAATTTGCAACTTGTCTGCAAGAGTCACAGTCTCACCCTGCCCAGCAGGTGATGTCACCTGGTGACAGTGGACCAAGGCAGAGTGGCAGCTGTGTCCCCATGGGGCTCGTGTGTGTGTGTCCATTCATACCCTGGCCAGCTTCTGACCCTCATGTGATCTGACCTGATTGGCCTCTTGGACTATGAGGTTGCTCATGTGATATAAATAGAGCACCTTGAGTAAGATGGATAAAGAGATTTGGAAGAAATTATCAGCTGGACCGAAGTCATTTGTTTTGTTTACTACACACCAGCAGCCAGCCTCTAAAAAGAATGCCTGATACAGCTCTGGACTCTGTTTGCCAAGAAAGACAGCTAAGCAAGCATATTTAAGGAGCTCGCTCATTCATGTGCTAAGAGATGGGCAAACTCTGGTTAAAGCTTTGGCTTGATGCTCTTCATTTGAGTCGGATGTGATGATAGATTGCTTCCCCACCAACCATTCACGTCACAGGCTAATGTTATGCCTTGTTTTGTTTATCTTTTTGCTTTTTAAATCCTGACTTTTATGGAAAGTGACTACTGACCACGTCCTAACTTTAACATGAAAGTTCTTGTCCTCGACTAATGTATATTTTAAAAGTACTAGATGTTTATGCTACATTGTTTGTAAAGGTGGGGGAACTGAACACAAAAGAGAATATTCATCAATTAAAGAAGGGCTGAATGAATTGTGTACATAGACATTGTGAAATGCTGTGTGGTATTAACATAACAAATTGACAGGACACCAGTTGACCCGGAGGGTTTTCCCTGAGGAGAAGTACTAGCTGAGATTTAATTAGTGCTTCCTATGTGGTAGGAAGTACTTTGAAAAAGTACAAAGTACTTTCTCACTTTGATGAAAGTGAAAGTGGAGAGTGAAAAAGTTGGCTTAAAGCTCAACATTCAGAAAACGAAGATCATGGCATCCGGTCCTATCACTTCATGGGAAATAGATGGGGAAACAGTGGAAACAGTGTCAGACTTTATTTTTCTGGGCTCCAAAATCATTACAGATGGTGACTGCAGCCATGAAATTAAAAGACACTTACTCCTTGGAAGGAAAGTTATGACCAACCTAGATAGCATATTCAAAAGCAGAGACATTACTTTGCCAACAAAGGTCTGTCTAGTCAAGGCTATGGTTTTTCCTGTGGTCATGTATGGATGTGAGAGTTGGACTGTGAAGAAAGCTGAGCACCGAAGAATTGATGCTTTTGAACTGTGGTGTTGAGAAGACTCTTGAGAGTCCCTTGGACTGCAAGGAGATCCAACCAGTCCATTCTGAAGGAGATCAGCCCTGGGATTTCTTTGGAAGGAATGATGCTACAGCTGAAACTCCAGTACTTTGGCCACCTCATGCGAAGACTTGACCCATTGGAAAAGACTCTGATGCTGGGAGGGATTGGGGGCAGGAGGAGAAGGGGACGACAGAGGATGAGATGGCTGGATGGCATCACTGACTTGATGGACATGGGTCTGGGTGAACTCTGGGAGTTGGTGATGGACAGGGAGGCCTGGTGTGCTGCGATTCATGGGGTCGCAAAGAGTCGGACACGACTGAGCGACTGATCTGAAGCTCATCACGCTGTATCAAATGTTAGAAATCATTTATTCTTCTAGTTTCCCAGTTTAGCCCACCTCTTCCTCCTTTTAAACCAGCTGCATCTTCCTGGTAAGCAAAATGAAACTGAGTCCCGACCTGCGGCTGCTTTCCCCAGTATAAACTACGGATGTATTCTGTCTCCACGTTACAGATGGAGAAATGAGTCCTAGAGAGAGAGCCTTACGTTTATTGAGTCGCTGTTTTCCAAGGATGTGTTTTCCAGACAATTGTGTTATTTGGTGGTGCAGGTCATTTTATTATGCCTGTTAAGGAAACGGAGGTATAGGTAGGAATAGGCCCAGTATCACTGAACCCTGGGAATCAGAATCAGGATTGGATAGAATCTCTGACCAACCATCCTTTCAAGAGTCTTGAGGGTTACAGAGGCCTACCAGAGGCCCTTCAGTTGAATCTTTTCTCTTAGTGCTATTTGAATTAATTAGGAAGTTTTGGGGGGATCCCCTGGTAGCTCAGCTGCTAAAGAATCTGCCTGCAATACAGGAGACCCTGGTTTGATTCCTGGGCTGGGAAGATCCCTTGGAGAAGGGACTTGCTACCCACTCCAGTGTTCTGGCCTGGAGAATTCCACAGACTGTATAAGTCCATTGGGTCTCAAAGAGTTGGACACGACTGAGTGACTTTCACTTTCACTTAAGGAAGTTTTTGAGAACTTCTGAGTTGTATAGCATAATTAGCATAGGTGATTGTGACTTTAGAACACACAAGGAAAGTCTTTTGTATGAATCAGTGGGGCTGCCCTAACAAAATACCTTAAGAATGGATGCCTTCAACAACAGAAATTTATTTCTCACTCTGCTGGAGGCTGGGCAGTCCAGTTCAAGGTGCTGGCTGATCTGGTTTCCGATGAGAGCTCTCTTCTCTTCCCTTCCTTTCCTTACCTGTTAAGTGAGGGGTTGGACTCAGTGATGATCTTTGAGGCTCCCTGCACCTCTAATGTTGTTCCTGATCTCTCTTATAGTTGAAGGAAATCTTTGGATTCAAAGTAGACTGTTCCAGATTGTCCAATGAGTGGTTAAATCCTTACGTGAAGTGACAGTCACCTCAGGTTCTAAAGCTTCACATTTATTCTTTATCAACATGAGAAGCTGCCAGCTGTTCTTTAGTCAGCTGTATGTATGAAGCAATAACGGTCCTCTGGTTGTATGGCTCTAATAAAAGATTTTCCCACCACTCCCTCCCCTTTAAAAAAAAAATAAAAGTTTTTATTATTTATTATCAGTTTTTAAAGGTGACTTTCCACCTGTAACTGTTACACAATGTTGACTGTATACCCCATGTTGTACAGTACATCCTTGAAACGATCTTATACCCAGCAGTTTGTATCTCCCACTTCTCCACCCCTCTGTTGCCCCTCCTCCCCTCCCCACCAGTAACCACTGGTTATGTAGCGTAACCTCTATATCTGTGAGTGTACGTCTTTTTTGTTATATTTAGTAGTTTGTTGTATTTTTTAGATTCCACATGTAAGTGATATTGTACAGTATTCATCTTTCTCTCATTTATTTCACTTAACATAATGTCCTCCAAGGCCATTCATGGCGCTTGCTGCAAATGGCAAATTTCTTTTCTTTATGGCTGAGTAATATATCTATTGTGTGTGTGTGTGAGAGAGAGAGATCTTCCGTCTCCATATATCTGTTGATGGACACTTAGGTTTCTTCCATATCTTGGCAATTGCAAATAATGTTACTATGAACATTGGAGTGCATATATCTTTTAGAGTTAGTGTGTTGGTTTTTTTCAGATACATAACCAGGAGTGGAATTACCAGGTCATATGGTAGTTCTATTTTGAGCTTTTTGAGACACCTCCATACAGTTTTCACAGTAGCTGCACCAATTTACATTCCTATCAACAGTGTACAAGGCTTCCTTCTTCTTCACATCCTTGACAACCTTTTGTGCTCTTTTTGATGATAGCCATTCTGATGGCTATGAGGTGTTATCTCATTTTGGTTTTGATTTGCATTTCCCTGATTATTGGCTGCATTGAGCATCTTTTCATGTGCCCGTAGGCCATCTGCACGTCCTCTTTGGAAAAATGTCTATTCAGTTCTGCCCATTTAAAGTTTTTATTTATTTATTTTAAAATTTATTTTTTTCCCTGCCCATTTATCAGTTTGTTTTTTGATGTTGAGTTGTATGAGCTGTTTATATATTTTGAATATTAACTCCTTTTCAGTCATATCATTTGCAAATGTCTTCTCCCATTCAGTAGTTTGTCTTTTCATTTTGTCAGAGGTATCCTTTGCTGTGCAAAAGCCAACTCAACATCCCTCCCCCTTTATAGAATTCTTCTTTGTGTCCATGTTCTTGCATTTGTCTGTGGAAGCCAGAAGACTTTTATAGTCAAGGACTTAACTGACTCTGAATGGTAGCCCCATATCACATATGCTTATTTTATCCTTTCTGGGAATTTGTTGTCTTCTTTCCTGTTTTCCAGTTTTCCCAGTTTGAAAATGGTCTGAGATGTGGATGGAGAATGGAGGGGTGGGACTGGGGGGAGTTTTGTAATAGATAGGGCTGAGCTTCCCATCAGCAGCTCATTAAAGGTGTTTGTTGATGTCTCTGCTGGGTACCAGGCCCAGTGCTAACTAGCTACTTATCACTTTCTCTGTGGGCTCCCTTCAGCGATGGGCTCTTGTTCTGGAGACCTTGACTGGAAAATGCACTCTGCTATCAGCAGGGCTCTTTGTAGTGTTTGGCTCTGGTATCTGGAACATTCTGGATTGAGCCCAGCATGCTGTAATCTGCACGCTGGGGAGGTTGATCCAGTGGGACTTGGAGTAACAGTTGATGGAGAAGCACTGAGGTAAGGGAGAGGGTGGTGGTGGTGGTTTACTTACTCAGGCGTGTCTGACTCTTTGTGACCCCACGGACTGTAGTCCATCAGGCCCCTCTGTCCATGGGATTCTCCAGGCAAGAATGCTGGAGTGGGTTTGTCATGTCCTCCTCCAGGGGATCTTCCCAACCCAGGGATCAAACCAGAGTCTCCTGCATTGCAGGCAGATTCCTTACCACTGAACCACCAACTGACGAACTGATCATTCTGAGAACTGAGAACTGAGCTCTAGAGAGAGTGTGGCTCACTCAGACCCTCCGTCTAGGTTGATTCTCTTGTCTCTAACAATATAGGACAATGTAGAAGATATTTTCTTAGCAATGGCAAAACAAGGCTGCAAGGGAAAAGTGTGCTTCTGGCTTGTGGGTAGAAGGAAAAAAGCATGGACCTGGGAGTATGGCAGACCTGACTCAGACCCTGGCTCAGGTACTTGTTAGCTGTGGGGGGTCCCAGTTTTCTCACATGTAAAACGAGGCTATTAACAACAACAACAACAAAATGCACAGGCTTGTAACAACAATTATACAAGGAAAATGCCGACTGTATAGTGGGTGGTCAGTATATGTGGATTTACTCCACTGGTGAACACAGGTGGGGCTTCCTGCAACAGAATCCTTGAAGTTGGAGACCTGTCTTTGGAGCATTTGGGTGACCTGATGGGTCACCAGGTCAGGGGGCCAGAGCTGATGGTGAGACCACAGGGCAGAACCTTTGCACCAAAGACACTCATTTGGGCACTTTGGTCGGGGTGGGGAAGCCTTGATTTGCACGGGAAATGTCATGCCTCTATCTCACATGTATCAGGATAGCTGATACTGGTCTCTCCTCTTTTTTGACAAAAATAATCTCCCCTCCCCCATTTGGATGATATTTAGCAACTCATTTGGGAAAAAGTACCCAAAGGAAAACTTGAAGGAGAAGACGGTCATATCCGCCCCCTTTTGCACAGGCTGTTTCTCTTCTTGGCAGTCTTGCAGTGGGAGAAGATATATGTGATGAGAATGAGATTTTTGATATTCTTTGCAGAATTGAGATGCCTTAACCTGGAGGTCTTTTTGCCCCTTCGGAATATAAATTCGATTAGAAGCTCTTTGTGCTCTGCCACAAGTCATTACACGTCTACATTTTGTTCTTATAAAATATGGATAATGACATGACTCTGTCTCCTAGGAGTTTGAGTGCATTAGCTAATGATCATGAAACCTTAGAAATGGGAAATGCATATGAATGCTGAGAGCTTTTGTAATTACAGGTTTGCATCATTTTGCTTGGCATCCTTGAAGAGGCCTGCTTTCAACATGAGAATACTCGGGTTGATTCCTGTTCTTCTAATTGTAGAGCAAGCTTGAAAGAGATAAACTCACAGAGTGTTCAGAGCAGAGAAGTCATAGCATCTGGTGGAAGCCCTCAAGTAGCTTAGGCTGGAGTGGTTTGGTTTGCGCTGAAGTGGGAGAAGAGCTTGAGATATTGTAGTCATCACAATGAGAAAATGCCAGTACCCGAGGATGGTAATGGCTTCCACGCAGGGTTGTAATGAAATGCTCATGTCCTTTATTCTTGTGATATCAGATATATTATTTTCTCAGCCTTTATTCTAGGCAGCCGTGAACACGCTGTATTGCAGTGGGCTGTTTTGATGTGGGTCACCTTCCTGGATTGTTAAGCCTCTGGAGTGTAGATACTGTCTTTGTATCCTCTAGAAAAATCCAGATTTTCCTTTATCTCATCCAGATAATTATTTTCGAACGTAAGAAACTCTTTAAAAGGATGTCAGATGGTAATGGGTTGAATACCCAAGTTACAGAAACTTAAAAAAAAAAGAATTTATGTGGGTAATCTAACAGTGTGCCATTTGACAGCTGACGTTGTTTTCATTTCCTTTCAGGCAGTGGCGCTACAGCTGTGGTTCAGGCTGCTCTATGCAAACCCAGGCAAGAACGTGTAGCAATAAAGCGGATCAACTTGGAAAAATGCCAGACCAGCATGGATGAACTATTAGTAAGTCAAAGTGAATGGGATATTGCTGGTTGCTTTTCTTATCTTATGTAGAGATGGGCCGGAGAAGCAGGAGAGGAGAGAGCAGAGGCCACTTGATGTTTTCTCCCATTTGGACACATGTATTTCTTGGAAAGCAGCCCACCTGGCTTTTTCCTCCTTATGACTGTGTTGTGTAATATACAGCTTACTTTGCTTTGACAAATAGAATTTTACTCAGTCCTCATAATCCCCAGGTGGGGATGGTCTCAGTGTTGACACTGCTTTATGAAATGAGGGAATAGGCTCAGATGACCTAAGGTCACGTTATACTGAATTGGATGACGAGCTTCTGGCCCTCTGTCTCGAGTCGTACACAAAGAGGAATTACTCCCTAAACAATTTGCTGGCCCTTCTGGCTTTCATAAATCACAAAATCTCCTATAAATTTCAGTTATTCAAAAATACCACAGGGTAGCTTGCATTCCTATTGGCGAATGAGAAGAGTTTTTTTTTTTTTGGTACAGGCCAACTTGTACTTCTTCTCAGTAAAGTATGTTACATAAATAACTGGAGCTTGTCAGTGTGCCTGTGACTATAGTAGCACTGGTTGGTTGGAGGATCATTTGCTTTGGATTTAGCTGACTCATTATTAAATGAACAGCTTGGCAAATGGTTATTAGTTGCCCGGCAAACTGTGAAGGGTTTGAGAGTTTAATCTCATAAATATAGTTGTCATTCCACCTGCCAATTTTCTTTTTTTTTTCCTTTTGGTCATTTGTTTGAGGATAATGGAAAACTGCAGTGGAGGAGTCGACTGATTGGTTATCCCACCACTAATCCCAGGACAAATATTAGTCCAATAGCTTCATACAAGCTACAACGTATAATGACAGTTGGCTCCAAATGAAGAGGCCTTTTGTCATAGTCTACATTGGGAATGGAATGTCATTAACAAGAGCCTTTTGTCTTTACTCAGAATATAGCTTTTATTTCAGGCATAATTACAGTACACTATAGTATAAATTAAGTACAAGGATAAAGCTGTACTTTTCCAGATCGGTTTGGTCTTACATTTTAAATCAGGCTCCATAAAGCATAGTTTTCGCTGGGATTGAAACAACAGATTGCTGGCTAAAAGTTCAATTAAAGGAAGGGGGCTTCCACAATTTAATTAAAAAAAAATTTTTTTTTTTTTTTGCATACATTTAGCACTTTTACCCTCCTCAGAATTTCAGCTCTGCTCTGCTCTTACTGAAATTATTACTGCATACTTCTGTTGCATGCTATCACGGTGACCAATAAAACTGTCTTTGTCATCTGACCAGTTTTCAAGGTCACTTTCTGGCATGGAAAAAGCTTTAAACAAACTGGAGAGAGCTGTGTCCTGCCTTTGCCACTAATTTTTTTTTTTTTTTAGTCAAATTACCTAACAGCTCTGCACCATGTAAAGAGAATTGAATCACAAAATCTCTAAGATCCCATTGTTTGTTGCCATTGTTCAGCTACTAAGTCATGTCTGACTCTTTGTGACCCCATGAACTGCAGCACACCAGGCTTCCCTGTCCTTCACCATCTCCCAGAGTTTGCTCAAGCTTGTGTGCATTGAGTCGGTGATGCCATCCAACCGTCTCATCCTCTGTCATTCCCTTCTCTTCCCCTCAATCTTTCCCAGCATCAGGGTCTTTTCCAGGATCCCATTAGGAGTCTCAAATTCTGTGGCTATACTAGGTACCTAATAATTTTTTAAAGATCTACGCCCTGTTTGGAAATATTACTCTTGAGTTTGCCTATGGCAGTTGTATTGGATTATGGTGTTCTGTTGGAGGTCTCACAGTCATCTTTTTGCCACCAGCAGAATATTTAGACAGAATATGTACACGGCTTGTATGTACTTGTATCTGATAGTTCTGGAACCAGCCTTCAGGGCTGATGCTGTGGTCTCTGGTTTCTAACAAGCCCTCAGTTGCCCAAAAGAAGGCAGTGGCAACCCACTCCAGTACTCTTGCCTAGAAAATCCCATGGACGGAGGAGCCTGGTAGGCTGCAGTCCACGGGGTCACAAAGAGTCAGACATGACTGAGTGACTTCACTTTCACTTTTCACTTTCATGCGTTGGAGAAGGAAATGGCAACCCACTCCAGTGTTCTTGCCTGGAGAATCCCAGGGACGGGGGAGCCTGGTGGGCTGCCGTCTACGGGGTCACACAGAGTCGGACATGACTGAAGCGACTTAGCAGCAGCAGCAGTTGCCCAAAGTCTCCATGTTTTCCCGCTGCTGACTTTTTATCAACAGTCGGCTGCCAGTGATGACACCTAGGTAAGGGTTCTACTGGAGGCACCAGGACTTCTGTCGTTCCAGGCCCTTTTCTCTATTACCTGGGACCAGGAACCATATCAGTGTCATTTGGAGTGACTCATAATTTAGCCAGAGCTGTCAGTGTAAGAACTAGAGCTTTTCTAGCTTAGTGCTTGGCTACATTAACCTGAAGTTTTAAGATTTACAAGTTTGCTTGTTAGCAGTTAATTTTTTCTTTCGTTTTCTACCTGCTCCCATGCCCATGTTGTGTTAATGGAATTTAGCATAATTATCTATTTTTCACTTTAAAGGATGTTTGATTTGTTGCTCTAATCTTTCCTTAATTTTGAGTCTTTGGCCTTTTGATGTCTTGATATTTCTAGGGATGGAGGGAACGGCTATGGTTCTGTAGGACGCACAGCTCCCAGGTTCTCTGCGAGCAAAAAGAAATAGAACTGACAGTGTAGGCTCCTGCTGTTGCCAGGCTTTTGTGGTGGCCGAGCTCTCGGCACATGACTCGTGCGGAGCAAAGTTGCCGTAATCCTTTCAATGTCTAATCCTGCTGCTGCTCGCGCTTTTATTATCTCTGTGGGTTCACATTTTGGCAGTGTCTGGACATCCGCTATCCTAATAATCCTTTAATTCCGTGAGTGTGTGTGTATTATATACAGGTCAGTGCTCGGCGTCATTTCACAAACTGTGTCATGTGTTAACTGGAAACCATTGTTCTTTCAAGAAACAACGGCCACTGGAATCCTTATCTTGTGGGAGTGTTATGTCATGGAAGTCACAATTACCAGCTATTTGCTGGCTACTGGAACAGCTGCCTCCCTTGCTGAAGCTCTGTCAACCTCCCACGCCTGCTGTCTGCCCTGCCCCTACCCACCAGCCCTGACTCCCGTAGTAAGCCGGATTTATCCTCACAGGTTGACTGTGATGGCGGAGAATGGTTTGGACAACTGGCCCTGGACTTTGCTTCTTTATGTGATGGAGGCGCTCTGTAGATTTTTGCATGGTTGTGAAGTTTATTCACGGTTTGACTGAAGATTTAAGTGGTCATGATTTCCTTTTTTTTTTTTTTTTTTTAATTTATTTTTAAAGTAAATGGAAGTATTGTAGTAAAGTATTGAAGTATTATAGTAAAATTATTTTTAAAGTCATATTGAAGTATTATGATTTCTGGGCTTCCCTGGTGGCTCAGCTGGTAAAGAATCCACCTGCAATGCGGGAGACCTGGGTTCCATCCCGGGTTGGGAAGATCCCCTGGAGAAAGGAACAGCTACCCACTCCAGTATTCTGGCCTGGAGAATTCCATGAACTGTATAGTCCATGGGGTCACCAAGAGTTGGACATGACTGAGCGACTTTCATTTTTCATTATGATTTCTAAAGCAAAGTGATCTTTAGTATCACTTCTGAGAGTGAAGGGAGGAAAAGAAATGTTCAATGAGATCACTGGTGCTAAATAATTGGTAATTTAAGTAAAAATTATGTTCTTCAAATGAGTACTGTGATATCCTCAGAGATTCTAATTATTTGGTAAATACCTGAGTTTCTACGAGCTTCCCAGGTGGCACTAGTGGTAAAGAACTTGCCTGCCAATGCAGAAGAGACACTGGTTCAATCCCTGATTTGGGAAGATTCTCTGGAGAAGGGCATGGCAACCCACTCCAGTACTCTTGCCTGGAGAATCCCATGGACAGAGGAGCCTGGCGGGTTACAGTCCATAGCATTGCACAGTTGGACACAACTGAAGCAACTTAGCACACACACACACATGAGTTTCTACATTGTGCTTAGGCCCACAGAAAGGATGAGTTTTGGGGGTATACGTGGGAGGACAAAGGTATGTGCTCACTAAAAATTCATTTTGACAAAAATTAGATTAGAGCACCCTTAAATGTTTTCCTTGGCATGAATAGCATTTAACCTTCTCAATCTAAACTAATTTTCTATGCATTCTTGTGAATTTTCATTTGTGTTTTTGGCTTTGGTCTTTAACTACATCCTAATCTCTCTGGGTATGATGGTCTTGGTTGTTAATTTTCCAGGAGCTTAGGAGTGTTACTGGTCTGTTCTATATTCTTAACCATCCCAACCTGGATATGTTGATAATGCTGAGATTTGTTATCCCACATTTGTTGTTAACTCCATATTTGTTAATCCCACTCCAGTATAAATGACTAATTATAATTAGTGTAACACCCTCTGGGAGATAGTTACAGTTTTAGAGCAGAGCTCGTTAACTCCATAGTTAGGAAAACCTTACTAGATGCTGGGCCCTGGACTAGGTGGTGGGAAAACAAAAGAGAGTCTTCTTTTTTGTGGAGCCCGGGACTAGCCAATGAGTCTCTTCATATTTGCATTGGGTTGGTGAGATGTTTGAGTGAGGAATATCTTTCTGCACTTTTCCTTCTTCTTGTCTAGAAACAGTTTATCAGATTGATAGGCAGATTCTCTAATGTGTACCCCACTGAGGAAGTTTTTGCTTTCCAGTAGGAATTTAAAGTTTCCTAAGTGGGTCTGACCCACAGTCATGCAGACTAGTATATTCTGGTTAAGGATGGCCTTGGGGTTTTCTTGAAGAAACTTGGTTCTTCAGTTTGTGGTCAACCTCAGAGGTCAGGGATGCTACTCGAGGGCACTCTTGGCTTCCCTTAAAACTCATTACATAAGTGAAGCATTAATCTGCTTGAGTCCTTTTCAGTCTCTGTCACCAGATGACAATTCCATAGATGTGACACGGCCCTTTCTTTTATTTACCCTAAATCCTACATTTTTTAGCCTCTGGAACACACTCTTCTTTAGTTTTACCCAAGGATTGATGAATGTTTTGGTTCATCACCTTGTTTGACATTTTGATCCTTAGACTTTAATCAATCATATCTTTCTCAACTTTTTTCCTCTAGACTAGAATTCTCGTATTTTCAGTCTGTCCTTGGTACTGAGTCACAGAAAAGTCAGTACCATTTTCTCATTCATATACATCACATCTTATAGTTTAATTCTTAGGGGAAGGAGTGCCTTAGGTGTAGGAAAAATCATGGCCCTGGAATTGGGCAAAATGCTTATTTCGTCTTTTTTTAAAGAAATGTATGTGTTTATTTTAGTTTTTCGGCCGTTCCAGGTCTTACTTGTGGCATGGTGAACTTTTTGTTACAGCGTGTGGGATCTAGTTACCTGCCCAGGAATCAAACCCAGGCCCCCTGCACTGGCAGTGCAGAGTCTTAGTCATTGGACCACTAGGGAAGCCCCCAAAGTGCTTATTTCTTAAAAATAAAAGAAGGAAAAAAATGTCTAGTTAACTGATTATATTATACAAAACTGATTATATTACACATTTTCCAGAAATCTATGGGGATGGCAAAAGTGAAGCATAAAAAAAGAGAGACACAACTGAAGTTGTATTCAAACTGGGAATATTTTCACCATTTTGTCCTACTCTGAAAATACATATATGTTCTGGGTCTCTTTGTTACCAAACACATAAGTCCAGAAATCTGAGTGGCCTTGTAATGTTAATTTCTCCTTATTTTTCTTTTTCTTTTTTTAAAAAGATGTTAAAACATTTAGGCAAGCCGTTTCTAACAAGTGCATAAGAATCAGTCAGTTCACTTGTTCAGTCGTGTCCGACTCTTTGCGACCCCATGAATTGGAGCATGCCAGGCCTCCCTGTCCATCACCAACTCCCGGAATTCACCCAAACTCGTGTGTCGAGTCGGTGATGCCATCCAGCCATCTCATCCTCTGTCGTCCCCTTTTTCTCCTGCCCCCAATCCCTCCCAGCATCAGGGTCTTTTCCAATGAGTCAACCCTTCGCATGAGGTGGCCAAAGTATTGGAGTTTTAGCCTCAGCATCAGTCCTTCCAATGAACACCCAGGACTGGTCTGCTTTAGAATGGACTGGTTGGATCTCCTTGCAGTCCAAGGGACTCTCAAGAGTCTTCTCCAACACCACAGTTCAAAAGCATCAATTCTTCGGTGCTCAGCTTTCTTCAAAGTCCAACTCTCACATCCATACATGACTGCTGGAAAAACCATAGCCTTGACTAGACGGACCTTTGTTGGCCAAGTTATATCTCTGGTTTTTAATATGCTATCTAGGTTGGTCATAACTTTCCTTCCAAGGAGTAAGCATCTTTTAATTTCACGCCTGCAGTCACCATCTGCAGTACAGTGAATACTTCAGTGTAAATTCAATTAGGATATTTAATTAGCTGAATCAGCTACGATAAAACTTTAAAATTATTTCCAAAGTGAAATTTTCTCTAGCCAAATCATACATATTCCTAAGCAAATGTAACTTTAGAGCTGTAAAAATAAATTACTTTTGCGTATATGATAGTCTCCAATTCCTTATAAATGGTATGTCTTCAGTTTATCCAAAAATTTCCCATTTCTGGTCCTGCCCTCAGTTGGACTATATTTGAGTAAAGCACGGACACAAATCGTATGAAAATAATTACAAAGTCAAATGGGCAAGGGGCACATGACAGTATAAAATTTGATATTCGAGACTGAAATCCTCAGAACAGTACTATATTCAGCAATGTGGGCTTGTATTTTAATGCTCTTCCCTTGATATAAAAGATTTTACAAGAAACAGACAAATGCAATTTGTTACCACATATGTCAAGGGATGTGCTGGGATATGAATCATTAATTTACTAATTAGAAAGTTCTTCAGTTCAAAAAGAATGAAAAATACTTTCACTGATACAATAGACAAAACACACACATGCACATTATAGCTTCCAGTTTTTTAAGCTGATGTCCTCAATCCAGTCTAATGTATAATTTTTGTCTATAATAAAAAGACTTGCAAAAATATTTTGTAATTGTGTTAACAGTTATAGAGATTAAGTTAAAATGCACCAGAAGAAATTTTTTCTTAATTTTTAAAAATCTCAATTTACAAAAACAAAAGTCTTTTGACAAGAGAAACTGCTTAGAGGTCCCCAAATACTATAATTAAACATTAAAAGAATGAGAGAAACCTATGTCAGGTAATAGGAGATAACTATTCTACTAAATGAACATTAGGCAAAATAAATATCTAGCTTTATTCTCCAAAATAAGCTACAAATCATAGCTAATTCATTCCTCTAGAGAGGAAGGCAGTTGTGGAAAGAAGGAGGGAGCCTGTGCAGGGCAGGGTTGGCGGGGAAGGTGGAGTGGAAGTATGGAAGGAAATGCAGATCAAGAGAAGCGAAATAATCAATAAAATCACACTAGAGCAGAAAGCAAAATGAGACCAAGGCTTCATTCTGAGGAAAGTGAGCCCATGTTACTTAAACATACTGTCAGTGAGAGCAAAATACCTTTATAAAGATGATACAAGGAGAGAAGGGCAAATGCCAGAATTTTTCTAGTTCAAGACTGAGAAATTTTTTCATTATGTACACAGGAGAAACAGATGGCGCTCTGTGTACCCAAACCTACGAATTTACAGTGAATTTTTATTGTTACACCACAATACTGGAGTGATTTGACACTACCCCAAATTGTAAAGCACAATTTGCTAGTAATTAGTGTTTCTATTTAAATGATCTTAAAAGGAGATTTCATTTAAAAAATTAATTTTTAAATTCATAGAATCATAGAACTTTTGGTGGTGGAAATACATTTTTGCCATCGAGTATACTTTCTTACTGAACAGTTGAGGAGGCTGAGGGCCAGAAGTGGAAGTGATTCATCCCAAGTCCAGTTCCCAGGTGGAGAACGCAGGCCATCTGACCCAGGAAGCAACCAGCCCTCTGTCACAAGTTTCAGTATTCCTCACTGGTGCAGTTGTTTTTTGAAATGATTTTGCTCACATCTGTCACCCACCACAAACTAAAATATTTTAATAATCATGACATTATTTTCATGGTGGGAGTTGGTGATGGACAGGGAGGCCTGGCATGCTGCAGTTCATGGGGTCGCAAAGAGTCAGACGCAACTGAACTGAACTGATGTTATCATCTTATTTTGGTTATTTCCACAGTTAATTAAGCTGCCTCTGAAAGAGAAGGACTCGGAAACACTGAAGGAGAAGGCTGGAGAGAGATTGGTGGGGTTTCTGCTACTATTCCCTGGCAAAACCCCAGACTGTAGTTGTACCCAGGGTAGGCCACACAAAACAAAAAGATATGTTTCACCTCCCATTCTCGTCATTTGGTGATGAAGCCAAATGTAGCCGTGGTGTTGAAAGCTGGCCTGGAGGTTTCCAGCAGCATAAATTGGCCAAAAGGAAAGAGTCTCTGTGTTTCTGTTTTTAATGAAGTCTTCGACTTTACTTTCCCCAGTAGTCCCAGTCATGGACCATTAAAGGCTCAAACAGCGGTTGTTGATAGCTCAGCCTGGTTCGGATTCCTGATGGCCAGCTTTAGAGCTTTCAGAACCCATGAGGCGTCCTTGTTACTGTTTGCCGAAGAACTTTTTCAGTCAGCTCTGAAAGAAAATGGCTCTTCCCCATTGAGTTTGCCTGTGTGATTTCAATATCACTCCTTTCTTCTTTGCTTTCTTTCCTTGTTAACTATTTCAGCAACTTCTTCATTTTTAAGCAAAATTCTGTAGTTTTTTTTTTTTTTTTTTTTAAAGACCAGTTTTTGCAGAAGGCTCATTGTCATGATGTCATAACCAAGCACAGAGGCCCAGAGATGGAAGTTGTGTTCTGTGGGAAGGAGCTATTTACCCGTTGTGATTTCTCTGCTGATCTCCCGGGGTTTTCCAGACCTCCACCTCCTCTGACACTTGACCTTTTACAACTGCTCTTTTTAGTTTACGCCCCTGGTGGCTCAGACAGTTAAGCGTCTGTCTACAATGCGGGAGACCTGGGTTCGATCCCTGGGTCGGGAAGATCCCCTGGAGAAGGAAATGGCAATCCACCCCATTTCTGTTGCCTGGAAAATCCCATGGACAGAGGAGCCTGGTAGGCTACAGTCCATGGGGTTGCAAAGAGTCGAACACGACTGAGTGACTTCACTTTCACTTTCCACAGACGTGATTAAAGCTGTCACAAAATGTGATTCCTTTTCCTAAATCTTGCATGTGTTTTTCCCTGACTTCAAAATACCCAGACCTTCCCATTTCTAATCTTGTCTTCAGTTTGACTGTACTTGGATAAATAAGTACTAAATCATAGAAAAATAAAACTAACTGGCGAGGCACACTGGTTGATATATTCATAAATAGTACAGGTCAGAATATTTGACTTAACTCTTCCTTGAGTGGGTTTTTCTTCCCATTGGTACTCTTGTTCTAAAAGAGGTAGGAGTTTGCTGTATGTGTGCCATTTGATTTTTTGTAATTAAAAATAACATTTTTCATGATTGAAAGTGACAGTCCAAAAAAATATATTGCTTTTAGAACTTTGTCAATCTTTTCCTTCCATTTCTTGGCTGACATTTGAAATCATTGAAGTTCATGGGTTTTTTTTTCTTGTTTTAAAAAAAAAATTCAGCTACTTACAGTATTGGGTTATTTGTGAATATGGATGAGATTACCCTTCATAATGATGATGATGTTATGGCAGTGCAAGCTGAATGATGACTTTTTGAAGAGTGTTTTCAATTAACCCGGTTACCCTCATATCATTAAGGCGGCGGTCCAACCTTTTTTGGCACTAGGGACCTCTTTTGTGGAAGACAGTTTTTCCATGGACTGGGGAGGTGGGGGGAAGATGGTTTCAGGATGATTCAAGCTCATTACATTTATTGTGTCCTTTATTTCTATTATTATTACATTGGCTCCACCTTAGATATCAGGCATTAGGACACAGAGGTAGGGGACCCCTGATAAAGAATTATTTACATGCTTAGAGGGGCGTTATTAACATTTTAAAGATATATTTGGTTATCTCTCACATTTGGAAATATACATTTTATTTGCTGCTATTCATGAATCACATCCCTGGAGGAGGAAATGGCAACCCACTCCAGTATTCTTGCCTGGGGAATCCCATGGACAGAGGAACCTGGCGGGCTGCATCTGCATGGGGTTGCAAAGAGTTGGACACTCCTGAAGTGACTTAGCACATGGGTCATATATTTATTTTTAAGATGAAATTCCAGTGTGGAAATGGTGCTTTGCCACAAATGGAAAATGTAGGAGGTTGATGTTCTCTCAGCATTCTGTTGAAAGAATTGGTGCATGTCAGTGCTTAGCTGGAAAGCAGTGCTTCGCAAACTTGGCTGCACATTAGAATCACCTGGGAGCTTTTGAAAATTTTCATTCCCAGGCTGGGTCCTAAACCAATTTATATCAGTGTCTCTGGGTCTGAGATCCAGGTGTTGGTATTTTTTAAAGGTCCCGAGGCGATTCCACTGTGCATCCAAGGTTGAGAACAACTGCTTTAGAATAAAGTTAGAAATAGCACCTCCTCAGATTTAACTGCATATGATGTTGGAACTTTTCACTTCTCTTCTTTTCACAGCTATTTGTAAGGCCTCCTCAGACAGCCATTTTGCTTTTTTGCATTTCTTTTCCATGGGGATGGTCTTGATCCCTGTCTCCTGTACAATGTCACGAACCTCTGTCCATAGTTCATCAGGCACTCTATCTATCAGATCTAGTCCCTTAAATCTATTTTCACTTCCACTGAATATTCATAAGGGATTTGATTTAGGTCATACCTGAATGGTCTAGTGGTTTTCCCTACTTTCTTCAATTTAAGTCTGAATTTGGCAATAAGGAGCTCATGATCTGAGTCACAGTCAGCTCCTGGTCTTGTTTTTGCTGACTATATAGAGCTTCTGCATCTTTGGCTGCAAGAATATAATCAATCTGATTTCAGTGTTGACCATCTGGTGATGTCCATGTGTAGAGTCTTCTCTTGTGTTGTTGGAAAGGGAGTTTGCTATGACCAGTGCGTTCTCTTGTCAAAACTCTATTAGCCTTTGCCCTGCTTCATGCAAAGGAGAAAAGGAAAGATATAAGCATCTGAATGCAGAATTCCAAAGAATAGCAAGGAGAAATAAGAAAGCCTTCCTCAGCGATCATGCAAAGAAATAGAGGAAAACAACAGAATGGGAAAGACTAGAGATCTCTTCAAGAAAATTAGAGATACCAAGGGAACATTTCATGCAAAGATGGGCTCGATAAAGGACAGAAATGGTAACAGAAGCAGAAGATATTAAGAAGAGGTGGCAAGAATACACAGAGGAACTGTACAAAAAAGATCTTCACAACCAAGATAATCATGATGGTGTGATCACTGACCTAGAGCCAGACATCCTGGAATGTGAAGTCAAGTGGGCCTTAGAAAGCATCACTATGAACAAAGCTAGTGGAGGTGATGGAATTCCAGTTGAGCTATTTCAAATCCTGAAAGATGATGCTGTGAAAGTGCTGCACTTAATATGCCAGCAAATTTGGAAAACTCAGCAGTGGCCACAGGACTGGAAAAAGAAAGACAATGCCAAAGAATGCTCAAACTACCGTACAATTGCACTTATCTCACACGCTAGTAAATTAATGCTCAAAATTCTCCAAGCTAGGCTTCAGCAATACGTGAACCCTGAACTTCGAGATGTTCAAGCTGGTTTTAGGGAAGGCAGAGGAACCACAGATCAAATTGCCAACATCCGCTGGATCATGGAAAAAGGAAGAGAGTTCCAGAAAAACATCTACTTCTGCTTTATTGATTACACCAAAGCCTTTGACTGTGTGGATCACAATAAACTGTGGAAAACTCTGAAAAAGATGGGAATACCAGACCACCTGCCCTGCCTCTTGAGAAACCTATATGCAGGTCAGGAAGCAACAGTTAGAACTGGACATGGAACAACAGACTGGTTCCAAATAGGAAAAGGAGTACGTCAAGGCTGTATATTGTCACCCTGCTTGTTTAACTTCTATGCAGAGTACATCATGAGAGACACTGGGCTGGAAGAAGCACAAGTTGGACTCAAGATTGCCGGGAGAAATATCAATAACCTCAGATATGCAGATGACAGCACCCTTATGGCAGAAAGTGAAGAGGAACTAAAAAGCCTCTTGATGAAAGTGAAAGAGGAGAATGAAAAAGTTGGCTTACAGCTCAACATTCAGAAAACGAAGATCATGGCATCTGGTCCCATCACTTCATGGGAAATATATGGGGAAACAGTGGAAACAGTGTCAAACTTCATTTTTTAGGCTCCAAAATCACTGCAGATGGTGATTGCAGCCATGAAATTAAAAGATGCTTACTCCTTGGAAGGAAAGTTATGACCAACCTAGATAGCATATTCAAAAGCAGAGATATAACTTTGGCAACAAAGGTCCGTCTAGTCAAGGCTATGGTTTTTCCAGTGGTCATGTATGGATGTGAGAGTTGGACTGTGAAGAAAGCTGAGTGCCGAAGAATTGATGCTTTTGAACTGTGGTGTTGGAGAAGACTCCTGAGAGTCCCTTGGACTGCAAGGAGGTCCAAGCAGTCCATTCTGAAGGAGATCAGTCCTGGGTGTTCTTTGGAAGGAATGATGCTAAAGCTGAAACTCCAGTACTTTGGCCACCTCATGCGAAGAGTTGACTCATTGGAAAAGACTCTGATGCTGGAAGGGCTTGGGGGCAGGAGGAGAAGGGGACGACAGAGGATGAGATTGCTGGATGGCATCAATGACGCTATGGACATGAGTTTGGGTGAACTCCGGGAGATGGTGATGGACAGGGAGGCCTGGCGTACTGCTATTCATGGGGTCGCAAAGAGTCAGACACGACTGAATAACTGAACTGATGTTGGAACTTGGGTGGATTTGATTTCTCAGCTAAGGCTGAATAGAATATTTTGCTACCAACATCAGATACAGAAGAATTTATTTAAGATTTAGCTAAGGTGTGAAATTATGCTAATTTGGTTAAGTATAGTTTAATATTTTGAATTCAGGATCCATTTAAAGCATTTTCTTTCATAAAAGAAATTTCTTTCTTTTTAGTGCTTTGTAAATCATATTGTCTTCAGGATGAAAGAAGCGTGGCTTTACGTTTTCCCTAATTCTTAGTCCTTCAGATTCTTTTTTGTTTCTCTTTGTTCTGAAAGCTTTGCATAAGTATATGTTTAAACATCTTATTCCAAAAGCTTTTGAGGCTGTATTCCAAGATACATGAAATATGATAAGGTGGTATTAATATAAATTAAACTCAGAGTGTAGTAATAAGGGAAAACACAGGTGAGGATGATGTAGAGTTAGGAATGGAGTGAAGAATTCATGGCCCAGTTAGCTGACCACGTGTCACAGGACACTTCTTGAGCCAGCAGCGCACAGAGCACATTTGTTAGGAGATCTTTCTTTGGGAAAGGTGTGTGCTGCTGCCAAGGTCTGTCTCTGTGCCTGAGACTTAGTTGGGAACTTGGGACCTTTGAGATTAGTGATCAGTGTGGGGATGCTCGTTTGGGAAGAACTGAGACGTCGAGAGGGTGACTGCAACATTCACGTTAGATGCTTGACCTTCTGCAAGGAGTTGTGTAGATCTCATTTTGCTTATTTCACTACAGTCCTATGTAGATGGTATTTTTTTAAAGCATCTTAAAAAAACATGGAGTATAATTGCTTTACAATATTGTGTTAGTTTCTGCTGTACAATGGAGTGAATCAGCTACATGTATACATATATCCCCTCCCTCTTGGACCTCCCTTCCCCCCAACCAATTCCACCCCTCTAAGTCATCACAGAGCACTGAGCTGAGCTTCCTGTGCTTTATAGCGGGTTTCCAATGGCATCATCAAGCTCATTTTACAGAAAAGGATACTGAGTCTCAAAGAGACTGGGTGACCTGTCCAGGTAACCAGTCTGTGGTCCATGGCAAAGCCAAGCTTCCAAGCCAGCTGTGACTTAGCATGCGGCCCTTCTTCAGTGGCTCCTGCTGGCTTACATCCCTGTTAATCACGCTTCCTGCTTATTCTCAGTAACAGTAATAGGAGACAAAAATTTGGGGGGGAGGTAGGACAAAGTCCATATAGCAGTATTAGAAAATCGCTCTGCTGCTGCTAAGTCACTTCAGTCGTGTCCGACTCTGTTCGACCCCATAGACGGCAGCCCACCAGGCTGCCCCGTCCCTGGGATTCTCCAGGCAAGAACACTGGAGTGGGTTGCCATTTCCTTCCCCAATGCATGAAAGTGAAAAGTAAAAGTGAAGTCGCTCAGTCGTGTCTGACCCTTAGCGACCCCATGGACTGCAGCCTTCCAGGCTCCTCCATCCATGGGATTTTCCAGGCAAGAGTACTGGAGTGGGGTGCCATTGCCTTCTCTGGAAAGTCGCTCATAAATATTTAAATATTTTGTTGTTCAGTTGCTTAGTTGTGTCCAACTCTTTGTGACCCCATAGACTGCAGCACACCGGGTTTACCTGTCCTTCACCATCTCTCAGAGCTTGCTCAAACTCATGTTCACTGAGTTGGTGATGCCATCCAACCATCTCATCCTCTGTTGTCCTCTTCTCCTCCTTTGTTTCATGTAACAGGCACATGTCATGCCCTGTTTTGGCAAATTTGTCCAGGTTGGCCCAGCCGCAGTATGTGGGTGTCCCTCTTTGATCTGCCTGCCTCCCACATCACTCCCAGCAGAGATGCTGCTGTGACTGCCACTTTGGTGTTAGCAGATGGAAAGGCCTTTTACTCAATAACCCATTTTAGGTTGGCTTTCCCAGTCTTGAGAGAGATCACTTGTGCTGCAAGAGCAGATCCAACCACAAGGAAGCTTAAATATTGTGCCGTAGCTTGGTTTGGCACTTGATGTATCTGAGTCTGATTTCACGGTTCTGTCAAGGGAGCCACTGAATTGTGCGTGCTCAGTCACTCAGTCGTGTCCGACACTTTGCGACCCCATGGACTGTAGCCCTCCAGGCTCCTCTGTCCGTGGGGATTCTCCAGGCAAGAACACTGGAGTGTGTTGCCACGCCCATGTCAATCTACCCAACCCAGGGATTGAACCCAGATCCTCCCGCATTGCGGGTGGATTCTTTACCACCTGAGCCTCCAGGGCAGCCCATGAATACTGGAGTGGGTATCCTATCTCTTCTCCAGGGAATCTTCCCATCCCAGGAATCGACCTGGGGTCTCCTACATTGCAGGTGGATTCTTTATCAGCTGAGCTGGTTTTAGCTGATGTGTTGCCTGGATTTCAGAGGTCTGTGAATTCTTCCAGTTTGACCTCATGCTTTTTTCTCCCTTTGAAGTTTTTACCCTTTCCTGTGGCTGTGAAATTCAAACCCTTTAATCCCAGAGTCTCTGATTTCCAGCTTTGCCTCCTGCCTGTTCTACAAGGTCTCAGTCACCCTGGCAGCACCACCGGCTGGCTCTTCTCCATTTCCAGCCCCTGGGCCTTGGTTGCAACCACTTGTCTGTGCTCCTTCCTTTCACATCCCCTCCACCCAATGGCCTGTCTGCCTGCCTTCCACCACTTTGTCATTGCAAGTCTGGTTTCTGGACCTGCAGCATCAGCAGCAGTTAGAAGCCTCAGGCCCCACCCCAGACCTACTGGATCTGAATCTGCATTTTCACAGGGTTCTCAGATGATCTGTGTGCACATTCAGATTTGAGAAGCGCTGCTCTAAGTCACACATCTTCCATGGATTGTGTCCTAAATAAGGGGATAGAAATGAACCCAGTCATTCTGTGGGAAGAATTGGATGAAAAGGTGCTTTTGTTTTTTCCATCCATTTATTCAACTGTGGGCAATACTTTGATCACTTCTAGGGATAGGAATGGAGAAGGCAATGGTACCCCACTCCAGTACTCTTGCCTGGAAAATCCCATGGATGGAGGAGCCTGGTAGGCTGCAGTCCATGGGGTCACTAAGAGTCAGACACGACTGAGCGACTTCACTTTCACTTTTCACTTTCATGCATTGGAGAAGGAAATGGCAGCCCACTCCAGTGTTCTTGCCTGGAGAATCCCAGGGACGGGGCAGCCTGGTGGGCTGCTGTCTATGGGGTCGCACAGAGTCGGACACGACTGAAGCGACTTAGCAGCAGCAGCAGGGATAGGAAGAAATGCGTATGTTTGGGGATAAATGGCTTTACCTACCCATATGGTAAAGTTAAGGCATTGGGAAAAGCTTGGATAATTAGTTGACAGACTGTTCCAACAAGGAAGGATTCAAATAACCATCATCACTGTGTTGAAAGTTCTGTGGAAAAAATATTTGAATCAATAAATAAGTTATATTTTTCAAATTGAAAAAAAAAGTTTATACAATTGTTTTGGTCTGTCTGGGACTCTAGAACAAAGATGCCATAGACCAGGTGGCTTATAAACAAAGAAACTTGTTTCTCACTGTTCTGGAGCCTGGCAGTCTGAAATCAGGGTGCCAGCATCACTGGGTGGGTGCCCTCTCCCAGTCCACAGATTTCTCTGCTGTCTCATGTTGAGGAGGCAGTGAGCTGGTTCTCTGGGGTCTGTTTGATAAGGGCACTAATCTCATTCATGAAGGCTCCACCCTCAGGATTTAATCACCTCCCAACAGCCTCACTTCCCAGTACCATCCACTTATGAATGTTTCAGGGATGCAAGCATTCAGACCATAGCAAAATTATAAATACAGTTGACCCCTGAACAATGCAGATTTGAAATGTGGAGGTCCCTTTATACTCAATTTTTTTTCAGTTTAAATACTGTAGCACTACACGATTATGGTTTATTGAATCCAAGGACACTGAGGAAACAAATCTTGGATACCTAGGGAGGATTTTCGACTGTATGGAGGGTTGGTGCTTCTAATCCCCGTGTTGTTCAAGGGGTGCTTGTGTAAAAATTTTGTATCTCTCTAAAGGCAGCTAGACAACAAGTTTATGTATAAACTAAATTAAGGATTGGATAGGCCGCATAACACCTATTTTTAACTTTTTAAAAGTGCATTTCTACCCCGTGGTGGAAATATTACTTAATGTGGGGTTCAGTGAAAGTACAGGTCATTTCCCAAGGGAGAGTGACCAGTGTTTTTCCTTAAGGCAAGTTTCATCATGTCTTTACACATTAGCCGCTCCACTGCATGGAAAGGCTGTGCAGTAAAATGGGTGGTGTGGGAGTGGGGGGTACGGAGCCCTAGCCAAGTGATGCAGAGGGCAGCGAGATGATGAGTAGCCAGACCGATGCCAGTCCTGCCTCTTCTCAGAGCCCGCCTCTTCTGTGACCCACCCTGACTCTGCCCCTGCAGGTCTGTTAGCAGCAGCAGCATCTGTGTCTCTTCTTTCTTTTCTTTAAAAGTCCTCAGGACTTTTAAATACCTGGCTGGTAATTTTAAGGCCCTGAATTTTGAAGGAATAGAATTTGGTAAGTTATATCCATATACTATCTAAAATAGTTTCTCCATAGGTTACTTACAAGAGTCCCCTCCTACCCCCGGGTCTCCCTTTCTCACACACACACCCACACAGTTGTTCACTGCTGTATCAGAGAACTTGATCCCCAGGTAGGGAGTGATACTGGCCATCTAAATACAAAGGTCTTAAAAGTGTTTTTCCAGGCTCTGACCCACTTTGCTTCCATGCAAAAGCATTTCCTTTCATAAGAGCACACCAGTGGTTGACTATATGCTTTAATGATTTAAAAGTTTGGTGTTCGAAAACTAGAAAGGCATTCATTTACATTGGATATAAAACTGAGAATGTAGAACACCCATACTTTGAAGAAACATCGTTCTCATTTCTGTGAACCACAGGGGCATCTGTTTAAACTGGACCCTACCTGGAGCTGCAGGCCTTCAAAGTGGGCCATGCCCACAGGAGCAGATGCTGGCCACCTGAAATAGGGGTGCTGGGCAACGTTCCAGTTCTCCTTCAGAACGTCCGACGGTATCGAAACCTAACACTCGAAACAGATGGAAACTAGAGCTCAGGTTTTAGATCTTCTTCAAAGGACAAAAGGTGCAGAATCGAAAAGTGTTAGATTTAGAAAACCTGTGATCAGTTAAATGGATTAGGAAAATGATGGGAAAGTGTTACTGTATAATGAAAGGAAAACAGATGATGGGTGATTTTTTTTTTTTTTTTTAAATAGGAAAAATAGTTTTTTTTTTTACATGGATGAATTAAGTTCTTTTATTTTTTATTTTTTAATTTTTTATTTTTATTCCTTTATTTCTCATGTGTTCCCCATCCTGAACCCTCCTCCCTCCTCCCTCCCCATACCATCCCTCTGGGTCGTCCCAGTGCACCAGCCCCAAAGCATCCAGCATCGTGCATTGAACCTGGACTGGCAACTCGTTTCTTACATGACATTTCACATGTTTCAATGCCATTCTCCCAAATCTTCCCACCCTCTCCCTCTCCCACAGAGTCCATAAGCCTGTTCTATACATCAGTGTCTCTTTTGCTATCTCGTATACAGGGTTATCGTTACCATCTTTCTAAATTCCATATATATGCGTTAGTATACTGTATTGGTGTTTTTCCTTCTGGCTTACTTCACTCTGTATAATAGGCTCCAGTTTCATCCACCTCATTAGAACTGATTCAAATGTATTCTTTTTAATGGCTGAGTAATACTCCATTGTGTATATGTACCACAGCTTTCTTATCCATTCATCTGCTGACGGACATCTAGGTTGCTTCCATGTCCTGGCTATTATAAACAGTGCTGCGATGAACATTGGGGTACACGTGTCTCTTTCCCTTCTGGTTTCCTCAGTGTGTATGCCCAGCAGTGGGATTGCTGGATCATAAGGCAGTTCTATTTCCAGTTTTTTAAGGAATCTCCACACTGTTCTCCATAGTGGCTGTACTAGTTTGCATTCCCACCAACAGTGTAAGAGGGTTCCCTTTTCTCCACACCCTCTCCAGCATTTATTATTTGTAGACTTTTGGATCACAGCCATTCTGACTGGTGTGAAATGGTATCTTATAGTGGTTTTGATTTGCATTTCTCTGATAATGAGTGATGTTGAGCATCTTTTCATGTGTTTGTTAGCCATCTGTATGTCTTCTTTGGAGAAATGTCTATTTAGATCTTTGGCCCATTTTTTGATTGGGTCATTTATTTTTCTGGAGTTGAGCTGTAGGAGTTGCTTGTATATTTTTGAGATTAGTTGTTTGTCGGTTGCTTCATTTGCTATTATTTTCTTCCATTCTGAAGGCTGTCTTTTCACCTTGCTAATAGTTTCCTTTGATGTGCAGAAGCTTTTAAGTTTAATTAGGTCCCATTTGTTTATTTTTGCTTTTATTTCCAATATTCTGGGAGGTGGGTCATAGAGGATCCTGCTGTGATGTATGTCAGAGAGTGTTTTGCCTATGTTCTCCTCTAGGAGTTTTATAGTTTTATATAGTTTTATATGATTTTTTTTTTCTTACGAGTTTATCCATGATAAAAAGCATTTAAAAAAACATGTATTGAGACATATGTATGTGTTACACGTCATGATATTTAGGCCAAGTTAATTGACACGTAGGGTTGTCTTAGTAATTTGAGGATTAAAATAATACTGGATATATAAAGGTAATGTATAGGTGCACAAATATACTTTTTATGTCATCATGAATACACAATCATATAAGTGAGGTTTCTGTGATGACTTAGGTTATTCTGGTGGCTTTTGGTCAGCACCTTGAAATTGAGTTATGCTGGTTTGGTACCTTTGATTGAGGGTCAGCATTTGACTTATGGTTTTTATAGGCATCACCTGACCTGGCCATAACAAAACAGCAAACCAAAACCAATATGAACTTGAGTACTGCAGAAAAATGTGTCTTACGGAAGTTGCTCATTTGTTTGATTTCAGAGCTTCGTGATTTTGTCTCTTGATAAAACTTTTTCTTCTGCAGCAGTGTTTTCTAAGCCGTGACCCACAAAGCATTATTTTCCTGCATTGTTAATATGGATTCAACTATGACAGCTTATCTACCGCAGGACTTCTCAGAGCCTTTGACAGAACAAATGTAGCCTGTGATGCTTTTAAAGTGAGATATAGTATCTGATGTTTCCCAAGCTTATTTCATTTTACCAGCTGCGTCTCCCACCACTACTGTCTCCCATGGAAGATAATGTGGAAGATGATACTCTAGCATTTTTATATGTAGTTTTTCATTTACCGTCTTAGCAGACCTGAGAAACAGAAGCAACTCTGTTGTCCCTTTTTGGATGAGGGAGGCTCTAAGAACCACTGGAGCTCAGGTTGGCACCTAGACTTAGGTGTCCTAGTAGCTCACCCATCTTTTGTCTCTGTTGATGCTTTCAGTTCAGGTCAGAGACACTTGTCACGTATGGCGGGCAGGGGAGGAGGGTTATGTGGCTGCGTGCTGATCTGATGTTTCTCTGTCCCTCGGATGGTCCACAGGGCTCTGTGGTCTCCTAATTCTAGGGAGGCTTCCCTAATTCTAGCAAGTGGATGATGCGATTGAGGGAGTTAATTCTCATGTGGTTTATATAAAGTAATGGTCTAGGCAGCCCCACCCCCTCACCCTCGCCCAGGTGTGCTGTAAGTAGGAACGTTACCTGAATACTCAACCGGGTTCGCTTGTTTTTACTTCCCGGGTTTCACCCGATGGTACTATGTCATGTTTTGCTCTTTTTATAGAAAGAAATTCAAGCCATGAGTCAGTGCAGCCATCCCAACGTAGTGACCTATTACACCTCTTTTGTGGTAAAAGACGAACTTTGGCTGGTCATGAAATTACTAAGTGGAGGTAAGTGGGTTTTTTCATTATTTGCTTGTTTTTTTCTTTTTTTTCCTTTTGTGTGAGTCAGTATATTGAATAAGATTTCAGATTTGATCCCCTTCCTCCTGTATTTAAAAGTTTTCTTGGTTCATTATTTGCCTAGAGAGTAAAGTCTGGATTGCTTCATGTTCATATTCAAAGCCTTCCATAATTCAGCGTAACTCCTGGACTATCTGTGTCCTCTTCTACCTCAGCCTTCTTGGCGTGGGTGAGACTTCCCAAAAGTCTTCTGCTGTCTGAGGTCTCTATGCTGCTCCTCAGCCCTGGATGTCAGTCTGTCCTTCTCCATGTGCTCATGTCCTGCAAGATCTCATCATCTTTGTCTCTTCAGAAAAGTTAACCAGGCCTTTCTCTTTTAAAGCATTCATTTTTAACATTATTCAAATCTTTCACACCTTGTAAGATAACAAGTTATTTCACTGCTGTTTGTTAAAAGGTCTGTGCTGATGGAAATGTGTGCTGTGCTCTCCATTTTCTTCTGGTGGATCGAGTATTTGACATGTGGCTAGTGTTACTGAGGGACTGAATTTCTATTCAATTTTAATCAACTTTATTTAAATAACCTCAGGTGGCCAGTGGCTACGGTATTGGACAGGGTATTTTCAGATTGTGGGTTTCATGAAGGAACACGTGGGAAAGGAAAGGGAACTTTATCTTTCCAGCCTCAGATCACGGAAGTTAAAAAAGCCACAGACAAGAGTCAGACATGACTGAGCGACTGAACTGAATGTAATTTGTAAGACACTTTCCCATGCCCATATTTTTTTTTTTCCCTTTCATCTTCTAGCCTCACTCTTTGATAGGGAAGGATCATCATCACGGTTAGTTTCCTTGAATGCTTTCTCCATGGTTAGATCCCTTGCAAGGTGATTTATTGCCTTATTTCATGTAATCCGGGCAACACCCTCGAATGGCAGGTGTCATCATCCGCATTTTTCAGAAAGTACACAAGAGCCCAAGAGAATTAGACAGCTTGCCCAAGGTCACACACGTCATAAGTGTTGACGCTGGGAGCTGTGGACCTACAAGCCACACTGCCCTAAAAGTATCATCACCTTCATTGTACAGAGCTGAAAACTGGAGCTGAGAAAGCGCAAGCATACCCAACACCCAGCATCCCTTCCTCCCTGTATATCTGTCTTTCTGAGATATGAAGTATATTACGAGCAGGGGAGAACGTAGGGTAGCGTCTGGATGCAGTGAGAACGGACAGAGTGGGGCTGATACTGTGGAGGCCACTTTTATTTGCAAGCCCAGTTCAGCTAAGGCTGAATCAGGGAAACATCTCAATTTTTATTTTTTTTTAAGAAGAAACTGTCTTGGATCCAGCAAGGCCCTGCCATGAGATGATGAAGGCATTGTAATTGCCTCGGGTTTGCTTGTGTAAGTCTCGGTAGGGAGCCTGGGAGAACTTAGTTCGGTTCTGTTCCCAGTCTTGTCAGTCCTGTTAGTCATTGTTTCCTCGAGTGCCGACTCTGGTTTTTAATTAAAAAGGAAAGGAGGAAAAGGAAGCCTTTGGAGCTGACTGCAGTGTTGAGCCTCAGGACTGCGTCTTGGTTCTGCTGAGGGTGGTGCTTTATCAATGATGACCTTAACCAGGTCTCTTCCTGTGGGGTCCACTAACGAAGGAAACAAGAAATTCTGGTAACCTGGGACCTTGCAGGTTTTACTTCCTCTCTTTATTTTTAATCCCAATTACTTTTTGTAAGCTTGAAAGTATCCCCTGTGCCCTTCCTTGTGGACTGGATAGAAAATTTCATTGTCTTTTTAAAGGAATTAAATTTAGCCTTCCCAGGCTTTAGGTAAGAGGAACAAGTTTTAAACAGGTTTCCACAGGTAAGGGGAATGTGGGCAGACATGGCCCACTTTTCTTTCAGCAGTCCAGAAATGCATGGGTGTGTGCGTGCTAAGTCCCTTCACTCATGTCTGCCTCTTTGCAACCCCGTGAACTGTAGCCCACCAGGCTCCTCTGTCCAAGGGATTCTCCAGGCAAGAGTACTGGAGTGGGTTGCTGTGCCCTCCTCCAGGGGATCTTCCCAACCCAGGGATCGAATCAGAGTTTCTTATGTCTCCTGCATTGGCAGGTCTGTTCTTTACCAATAGTGCCACCTGGGAAGCCCCAGAAATGCATCCATGCCTGGTATGATATATCCCTATAAGATTAAAAAATAAAATGTTTTTGGAAATGTTATTTCTAAATAATCCAAAAATCCAAGAGTCAGCCAATAAAGAGATATTTTGTTTCTCTCAGTGGGGGGGGGGGGGGGGGGGGGGGGGAAGAACTCTGCATTTGTTTTCTTCTATACTGTTTTATCACATCAGATCTCTTAATGAAGGGCAGGTGGCTAGTCTGCTGTAGTAATACCTGATGGGGAAACTCAATCCTCCTAGTTAATCAGAGAGAGCTTGGAGCCAAACTCAGGTCCTGAGGTGAGCTATTTGGTAACTCTTCAGAAATGTTGAACCCCCAGGTAATTATGGCTCTTAAAATGCCCAGGAGGTTTAGAATATTAATTCACATGTGTTGAAATATGAATTCAGAGTGCCAAGGATACTAATCTGTGTAGAGTAACAAAGTAGTGTGCATTCATTTCTTTATTATTAAACTCAGTGCATCAGTGTCAAGTAAATGGAATAAAGATTGCCTCTTAGAGTCACAGAAAGAAGTCTTCTCGTCACAAGCAGGGGTCTCTAGAAGCAGTGTACTTTCTTCTCGCTTCTGCTACCTGTGTCTTAGGGGTTACAGAAGAACTGTGCTCCTTTCTCTCAGCAGTTCCCTGCTGTCTTTTCCCCTGGCTTCCTGTTCCTTTCTTTTTCTGCATAGACATCCTGAACCTCCTTTTAATCTGTAACCAATTGCATGTCTTGGGGAAAGGGACTAACTGCAGTGGTCATGCGCAGGCTTCTGCTTCTTGACCCAGAACCTGTCTCATTTAAGTTCAGCAGGTTGTGGGCTTGCAGACTTGGATTTAATGTTTTTCTGGCCATGGGCTGCCATGCAGTTGTTTGTATGCCTTGGGAATATTTGTGCTAAATAAACAACAACAACAAAATATTTTGATGTTCTAATTTAGTTTTTTAAATAGGGAGCCCTGTTCTGGAAAGATCATAAAGGTGCTTATACAATTGTTTAATTCTTCTGTCTGTCCACTTAGGTTCAATGTTGGATATCATAAAATACATTGTCAATCGAGGAGAACACAAGAACGGGGTTCTGGAAGAGGCAATAATAGCAACAATTCTTAAAGAAGTTTTGGAAGGCTTAGACTATCTACACAGAAACGGTCAGATTCACAGGTATGGCTTCTGCAGAGGTGTTTCAATTCAGCTGTCCATAGCTTCAGTCCTAGTTAGTAGAGAATGTTAAGGAAACACACCTCACAGTTAAGTATTGATATATGTCTAACTTGCATGTGTATGCTCAGTCGTTAAGTTGTGACTGTCTCTTGGCAACCCCATGGACTGAAGCCCACAAGCCTCCCCTATCCATATGATTTTCAAGGCAAGAGTACTGGAGTGAGTTGCCATTACCTTCTCCAGGGGATCTTCCCAACCCAGGGGTTGAACCCATGCTTGCTGAGTCTCCGATTCTTTACCACTGAGCCACCTAGGAAGCCTCATTTCTAACTTAGGTCGGCATCTCTAGCTTTATAACGCAGGCAAGAGTATTCCAAACATGTAATATGTTAATTATTTTTGACATGGTGGTGGGAGAGGAGGAGAGGCACTAATTTCATCTCTTCTGTGACATACAGTGCTAATTCTTTACACAGCGAAATAGCATAGAATGCGAGCACTTGATGTTTCAAATGGGTTAGTGTTACTTGGGCTCTTAGAAATAGTTGCAAATAAACCACCATTAACCATAATACTAATATTTGTAATTCCCCGGCCTTGAACCATGAGTGAACTATATGGTTTATGATATTTACTATGTCTTTTAATGATTAGAAAAATATTACTTTAGAAATCAAACTTGTAAATTGTCATTTTTCTTAAGTGTTAAGGCTACTGAGCACAACTTTTATATAGTGAAGAAATATAGACTATTAGAATTAGTATTTGTAATCAGGATCTCCCCAGAGAAGAGACTGATCAAATCCGTTGTCTAAGAGTCTGATGGGTTTGATTTGAAATTGTACCACAGACAAATTTAAGTTGAAGTAAAGCAGTTTTACATAGACTGGGCTTTAATTCTTGATAAAATGATAGTATTGTGAGTATGTGGACAGTCTCTAATTCTGTAACATAAAGTATCTACTCACTGTTTTAATTAAATCTGGATAATAGTATCACAAAAACTAAGTGTTATAATATAAAACCCTAACCATCCTTCAGGAGCAAACTATAAAATCACAGTGTGCCCTTGTAACTTTTTAAATTTGTTTTACAAATATTATATTTGTAAAATAATAATTATGTCAAACAGCTAAATTATATGATATGTTTTAAAATCTCCCTGAGTGAATTAATGCAATATATTGTCTGTACTCTAGCATTAAATTCTGTCTTTTTCCTAATAGGGATTTGAAAGCTGGTAATATTCTTCTGGGTGAAGATGGTTCAGTACAAATAGCAGGTAAAGCTGACGAAGATAAAGCATTCTCTGCTTGTTTATGGACGTGTTACAACTTCAAAGAATGTAGAGTCCTTCCTAAGAAATGAATAATGCATGTAGTCTTTTTTCTTTTTTAACTTGATGTATAGTTGATGTATAATATTATGTAAGTTGCAGACATACAGTGTAGTGCTCCACAGTTTTAAAAGTTAGTATTCCATTTGTAGTTATTATAAAATTCTGGCTACGTTCCCTGTGTTGGATAGATGTCCTTGTAGCTTGTTTTGTGCATGGTGGTTTGTGCCTCTTACACCGCCCCTCCCTACTTCCCTCTCCTTATTGGTAACCACTAGTTTGCTCTCTCTGTAAGTCTGCTTCTCTTCAGTTATATTCACTAGCTTGTTTTATTTTTTAGATTCTGCATACAAGTGATACCATACAGATGTTGTCTTTCTCTGACTTACTTCCCGTTTATTGTAATGCCCTCCGGGTCCACCCAATGTTGTTAAAAATGGCAACATTCTTTCATTCTTTTGAGTGGCTGAGTAGAATTCCATTGTAGGTACCCCAGTATTTGGGCTGCCTTATTATTGAATGTTTGGATCTGAGGTATAACATGTTTTCCTATTGTTTTGATAGATCTTTGTTAGATCTTCCTATAAATTGCTGTTTTAGAACACAGCCTTTTAATAAAGGACAATTTTAATTTTATTTTCTACCTTCCAGATTGAATAATGGTGATATTTATATAAATGCAAGAAGCACTTTGGGAAGTTTTTTTGAATGAGTTTGAAAGTTTAAAACACCGTACACATTAATTTTAAGCCCTTTATTTCTCAAGCGATGGCTGAAAGATTTGTGAATTCTTGAAACCTAGGGCTTAATTTACTCTCAAATTTGACCCTTCATTTCGATTCTTGACAGTTGATGGGGCCTGGCAGTGTAGTAAAGATCAAATGAGAGCATTGACAGGAGCCTTCTCCATGCAGAACCTCTCATTTTGTTAATGCTCCTAGAATAACTTGAAAGGCCTGGGATAAAATGTAGCCATGTGCATATCCACTCTTGTTTTATCCCCCTTCTGTGAAGGGCTGTCTCAGCAATCCTCTCAACCAGCAGCACTTTGGGCATTTTTGGCTCCACAGTCCCCTCTCTGTACTAGACTGTCCGTGTCATTACAGGATGTTCAGCCTTCTGGCTTCCAGGCATGACATGTCACTAGCAGCACATCCTAGCAATATCCGTGGTGACAATCAGTCACCGACCTGGCTTGTGTTATTGAAAAAATGTTGAAAACATTTAGTTAGTCTGATCTGCTTCTATTTGAGTTGGATGGGAAGAGTCTTACCTTCTAGGATAGGTTTAAAGTCTTTGCATATCTAGTTATTAGAATGAAATTGATGGCAGTCCTTGGTCCCACTCTTGTTTCTAGACAGATCTGAGGATCTGGGGATATTATTCAAAAAGTGAGAGGTCAGCAGAAAACAAACATACCCCCAACACAAAGGATGAGCATTGAGTCATCTCTTTGATTCATTGTGCCCCTTCTCTGGGTACCAGAGGACCGGTCAGGTGATGTCCCAGCTATATAGTGAGCACGATGCTGACCTTAGGCTCTGCGTTTAGTTAGATACACTTACAGAGACTATTACCAAGTTTTTTTTGTTTTTTGTTTTTTAAAGAAAGATGTTTTGAAAATATAAAAGGGAAACTGAGGATTTGTTTGAGATCAGATGTTTCTTCCTTAGGGAAGTAATAATGGCGATGTTATCTTTTATTAGTCTTCTCTTTTGAAAAGATTAATTTAGTCGAGTTTAAGACCACCGGGAAGGCACGCAGTGTGTCAGTCAAGCACAAAGGCTTTGGAATCAAGCAGGCCTGATTTAATACCGCTGTACAACCTGGGGCAAATCACTGCATCTCTAAGCCTCAGTTTCCACATCTGTGAGACCGTGATGATATTGCCTGTCATTCTCAAAGACAGGGACTTCCTGTGCAGCTACTAAATGGTAGGATTCAAGCCCCTATAAGTGCAATACAGTAGGTTTTGGAAAGTTACAGAGTATTCTAGGTGTCTCCACCCAGAGATGTCAGTTTGCAAAATGGGGAGGTATTTCTGTATAAACATTTTTTGTTAAGTTGTCTAAAAAGATCCTGGAAGAAAGGACCTTAATCTTTAAGACTCCAGTGAATTGGTAAGAATTTTTAATTTAAAAGAAATACACACATTTATATATCATTTTGTACTCATGATTTTGTATTCTCTGTTTTAAAGAGGATCTTTCAAATTGTCTAAACTTTATGCCCCGTGAAACCTGGATCCACCCCTGCTTACTGTTTTGGCAGTAAGTAAATAAATGTGAGAAATGGTTAGTGTGACCCTCAAAATGGGCAATCGACAGAAAAAAGACAGTATAGGCTTATTTATTGTGGTAGCAAAAGATTAGGAACAGCTGAGGTGTCCTGGTTAAGTCGGTTTATGGTATATCTATACTATGGAAGACCCACCGATGGAGAATGAGAAGTTCTCTGTACACCAATGGGGGAAAATCACTGGGTTACGTGGTTAAGTGAACACAAGGTGAAATACTTTGTATATAATATGCCACCTTTTGTGAAAGAAGTAGAAATAAGAATATCTCTGTATATTTCTGCAAAGAAGTATTAGAAGTATAATGGCAGTGGGGGTGGTAGAGTATATACCTTTTAAAACATTCTGAATTTTGAACCATGTCAATATATGACCTAGTAAAACAAATGAAAGGACTCCACAAACTTAATGAACTGTCAATAAATCAAAGCCATTTTAGAAGCCATTGTGAAAGTTATCAAACGTAGCCCAAAGTTGAGAAGAGTAGGAAGAATCCTCTGGTATGCATCACCTGGCTTCAGTACTCAGCAGTCTTTGGCCAATTCTCAATTCATCTCTCATTCCCCTCCCTGCTTTGGAGACTCTTATCATTATTGATGCTGACTTTTGTTTTTGAGCCAAGTCAGTGGTTTCTATATGCACATCTTGTCCTTCCTTTAGAGAGTGGACTTTATCCCACAGGCTAGGGGCATTATGAAGAAAAGACTTCAACTAAACAACTGAAAAAAATGTGTGAACAAAAGCTTCGAACCTTCCAGCATCAGATAGTCTAGTTGTTAAGAAGAGGATCTCTGAGATCAGCTGGCTTGGTTGAGGGCTTGCCTAGTAGCTCAGCTGGTAAAGAATCTGCTTGCAATGCAGGAGACCTGGGTTTAATTTCTGGGTTGGGAAGATCCCCTGGGGAAGGACTAGGCTACCCACTCCAGTATTCTTGGGCTTCCCTAGTGGCCCAGACAGTAAAGAATCTGCCTGCAATGTGTGAGACATGGGTTTAATCCCTGGGTTGGGAAGATCCTCTTGAGAAGGGAATGGCTACCCACTCCACTATTCTTGCCTGGAGAATTCCATGGACAGAGGAGCCTGGCAAGCTACAGTCCATGGGGTCACAAAGAGTTGGACATGACTGAGGAACTTTCACTTGGTTGAAATTCCCAGGTCAATTCTCAAGCTCTGGGACCTTGGTCAGTTCTCATGCTCAACATCTTAAAGACTCAGTTTCTTTAAAGGGAGATACAGGTATAAGCCACTTCATCTTTTTTTTTTTTTTAAAACAAGTTCATTTTCTAGACTTTTAAAATTTTATATATATGTATTTATGTATTGGCTTGGTGGGTATTCACTGCTGCAAGGGCTTTTCTCTAGTTGCAGAGAGAAGAGGCTAGTCTGTAGTTGAGATGTGCAGCCTTCTCATTGCAGTGGCTTCTCTCGTTGTGGAGCACAGACTCTAGGCACTTGGGCTTCAGTAGTTGCTGTTCCCTGGGCTCTAGAGCACAGGCTGTCTTGCCTGGAGAATCCCAGGGATGGGGGAGCCTGGTGGGCTGCCGTCTATGGGGTCGCACAGAGTCGGACACTACTGAAGCGACTTAGCAGCAGCAGCAGCAGCAAAGCACAGGCTCAGTAGTTGTGGTGCATGGGCTTAGTTGCTCTGAGTGGAATCTTCCTGGATCAGGGATCGAACTTGTGTCTCCTGCACTGGCAAATGGATTCTTTACCGCTGAACTACCAGGGAAGCCCTCTTCATCTTTTTTTCCTGAAATCAGATGAGACTCTTTGTATCCAGTGATCTTCCAACAGCTGCTGGCACATGATTGGCACGCAGGAAATAGCAGCAGCTGCCACTGCTAATCTTGTTGCTGTTACTACTGTAACTCCTACTGACAGACTTGCGCCTACCAGCCCTTCCACTGCCTGAAGATCATATGTACCTCAAATTTGTCTTGCAAGAGGTTCAGCTCTGAGGGGCTTTATGAGTTATAAAAAGGAAGTGCTTATTAATTATGGCACTTGGAAGCTAACTTATTATTACTTTTGCTGTAAGCTAATTAAAAAGTACAATGAATTTTTTCTGTTTTGTGATGAAACCATCATTTCTCACTGAGAGAGTCAAAGTGGCAGCGAACTGCTTTTGAAATGCTGAGGGGCGTCAGCCCCTGGCTTCTGCGCCACCTGGTTCTCTGCCAGTCATTCTGTCCCGGTGTTCCTGTCAGACTAATGAAGCCCAGCTCGTGCTCTGGGCCCCAGGGAGCACATTGCCCTTTTTCTTTTTTTCTCAGTTGAGATCCCCTGAGGTAAGATTTCCCGACTTTTCTTCTCCCTCTCAGGACTGGGTTTTTTTTTCCCTCACTGTGGGTGGCGGTATTGAGTGTAACCCAGCAGGTGTGTGGCAGGGACTGCTGCATTTGGAAGGGCACTTGCAGGAAGCCCCCACTTGGGCTATCATGAGGTTAAATGGATCCGTGTCTATAGTGCTTAGGACGGTGCCCAGCACATGGTGAGGAATTTGTAGACAGTCAGTCTGGGCTTTCCCCCCAGCTTTTCTGGGTGTCATTGTATGTGCGTCTCCGTGGCTCGTGTGGTGATGAAGTATGAATCTTCATGAGCTGTGGTGGGTTATCAGGCATGTGAGTGTACACTGTCTCCATCTCTGCAGCTCAGCTATAGCTTTCTAGAATTCACGTTTAATGTTCTTCATATCCTCTGACTTGAGCATAACATTGAGTTTATACAGTATTTCAAATTAAATTTTTTATTTTAACTCTCAAGATTATTGCCTTTAAAAGAAAAACATGCAGTGATTCCTTGGAAAAGCTGGCTGCTGCTGCTCTCGCCGGGTACAGGATTTAGACACTCTCAGTCAGGCAGTGGCTTGCTGTCTGAGCAAACTTGGGCCAGGGGTCCTCAGGTCTTTTGCTGGTACCTTGTGTGGGCAGGGTAGGGCAAGAGTGTGGCAAAGCTGAAGAAGACTCAGCAGCAGCAGAGCTAGACTGTCTCTTTGTTGCTGTTCAGTTCAGTTCAGCCTCTCAGTCGTGTCCGAGTCTTTGTGACCCCATGAATTGCAGCACGCCAGGCCTCCCTGTCCATCACCAACTCCTGGAGTTCACTCAAACTCATGTCCATGGAGTTGGTGATACCATCTAGCCATCTCACCCTCTGTCGTCCCCTTCTGCTCCTGCCCCCAATCCCTCCCAGCATCAGGGTCTTTTCCAATGAGTCAACTCTTCGCATGAGGTGGCCAAGGTATTGGAGTTTCAGCCTCAGCATCATTCCTTCCAAAGACCACCCAGGACTGGTCTCCTTTAGAATGGACTGGTTGGATCTCCTTGCAGTCCAAGGGACTCTCAAGAGTCTTCTCAACACCACAGTTCAAAAGCATTAATTCCAGCACCACTTGTTAAAGAGATTGTCTTTAATCCATTGTATATTCTTGCCTCCTTTGTCGAAGATAAGGATGTCCATTGTGCGTGGATTTATCTCTGGGCTTTTCTATTTATTCATTGATCATATTTCTGTCTTTGTGCCAGTACCATACTGTCTTGATAACTGTGGCTTTGTTAGTAGAGCTGAAGTCAGTTAGTTGATTCCTCCAGTTCCATTCTTCTTTCTCAAGATCGCTTTGGCTATTCGAGGTTTTTTGTATTTCCATACAAATTGTGAAATTATTTGTTCTAGCTCTGTGAAGAATACTGTTGGTAGCTTGATAGGGATTGCGTTGAATCTATAAATTGCTTTGGGTAGTATACTCATTTTCACTATATTGATTCTTCCTATCCATGAACATGGTATATTTCTCCATCTATTAGTGTCCTCTTTGATTTCTTTCACCAGTGTTTTATAGTTTTCTATATATAGGTCTTTAGTTTCTTTAGGTAGATATATTCCTAAGTATTTTATTCTTTCCGTTGCAATGGTGAATGGAATTGTTTCCTTAATTTCTCTTTCTGTTTTCTCATTATTAGTGTATAGGAATGCAAGGGATTTCTGTGTGTTGATTTTATATCCTGCAACTTTACTGTAGTCATTGATTATTTCTAGTAATTTTCTGGTGGATTCTTTAGGGTTTTCTATGTAGAGGATCATGTCATCTGCAAATAGTGAGAGTTTTACTTCTTCTTTTCCAATTTGGATTCCTTTTATTTCTTTTCTGCTCTGATTGCTGTGGCCAAAACTTCCAAAACTATGTTGAATAGTAATGGTGAAAGTGGGCACCCTTGTCTTGTTCCTGACTTTAGAGGAAATGCTTTCAATTTTTCACCATTGAGGATAATGTTTGCTGTGGGTTTGTCATATATAGCTTTTATTATGTTGAGGTATGTTCCTTCTATTCCTGCTTTCTGGAGAGTTTTTATCATAAATGGATGTTGAATTTTGTCAAAGGCTTTCTCTGCATCTATTGAGATAATCATATGGTTTTTATTTTTCAATTTGTTAATGTGGTGTATTACATTGATTGATTTGCGGATATTGAAGAATCCTTGCATCCCTGGGATAAAGCCCACTTGATCAAACTCAAAATGGATTAAAGATCTAAACGTAAGACCAGAAACTATAAAACTCCTAGAGGAGAACATAGGCAAAACACTCTCCGACATACATCACAGCAGGATCCTCTATGACCCACCTCCCAGAATATTGGAAATAAAAGCAAAAATAAACAAATGGGACCTAATTAACCTTAAAAGCTTCTGCACATCAAAGGAAACTATTAGCAAGGTGAAAAGACAGCCTTCAGAATGGGAGAAAATAATAGCAAATGAAGCAACGGACAAACAACTAATCTCAAAAATATACAAGCAACTCCTACAGCTCAACTCCAGAAAAATAAACGACCCAATCAAAAAATGGGCCAAAGAACTAAATAGACATTTCTCCAAAAAAGACATACAGATGGCTAACAAACACATGAAAAGATGCTCAACATCACTCATTATCAGAGAAATGCAAATCAAAACCACTATGAGGTACCATTTCACACCAGTCAGAATGGCTGCGATCCAAAAGTCTACAAATAATAAATGCTGGAGAGGGTGTGGAGAAAAGGGAACCCTTTTACACTGTTGGTGGGAATGCAAACTAGTACAGCCACTATGGAGAACAGTGTGGAGATTCCTTAAAAAACTGGAAATAGAACTGCCTTATGATCCAGCAACCCCACTGCTGGGCATACACACTGAGGAAACCAGAAGGGAAAGAGACACGTGTACCCCAATGTTCATCGCAGCACTGTTTATAATAGCCAAGACATGGAAGCAACCTAGATGTCCATCAGCAGATGAATGGATAAGAAAGCTGTGGTACATATACACAATGGAGTATTACTCAGCCATTAAAAAGAATACATTTGAATCAGTTCTAATGAGGTGGATGAAACTGGAGCCTATTATACAGAGTGAAGTAAGCCAGAAGGAAAAACATAAATACAGTATACTAACGCATATATATGGAATTTAGAAAGATGGTAACAATAACCCGGTGTACGAGACAGCAAAAGAGACACTGATGTATAGAACAGTCTTATGGACTCTGTGGGAGAGGGAGAGGGTGGGAAGATTTGGGAGAATGGCAATGAAACATGTAAAATATCATGTATTTCTTCAGCACTCAGCCTTCTTCACAGTCCAACTCTCACATCCATACATGACCACTGGAAAAACCATAGTCTTGACTACATGGACCTTTGTTGGCAAAGTAATGTCTCTGCTTTTGAATATGCTATCTAGGTTGGTCATAACTTTCCTTCCAAGGAGTAAATGTCTTTTAACTTCATGGCTGCAGTCACCATCTGCAGTGACTTTGGAGCCCCCCAAAATAAAAGCATGCCACTGTTTCCACTCTTTCCCCATCTGTTTGCCATGAAGTGATGGGACCAGATGCCATGATCTTGGTTTTCTGAATGTTGAGCTTTAAGTCAACTTTTTCACTCTCCTCTTTCACTTTCATCAAGAGGCTCTTTAGTTCCTCTTCACTTTTTGGACAAATAATCTACTTCTTGTACTTAAGAGTGTTTGTACTCTCTTCCCTTCATGTCTTTAAGCTCCCTAGTCTCTGTTTTCTGCAATACAAGTTAAACTGGGAGAGGTTTGCATATACTTCTTTGAATGCTGTGTTTGTTTACCTTGAGAGTATTATGAATATTTTTTAAAAGAGTTTTTTCTGCTTTTTAATAGAAACATAACATTTTTATTTAAAAAGTCACATAGTCTATGTGTATATATATATATATATATATATATAAAATATATATATATATATTTCCTTTCTCAAAACCTTTTTTTATTAGAAAAGGGAAAATGAAGGGGCCAGGTTCAGATCACTAGAAACTCTTGCCTAAGATGCAGCCAACACGTGTGGTGACTAAGGCTGGAATGCTTGGCTCCATTTCCAACAGTAGCAATTCCATGGGAATTCCATGTATTTTCAGTGAGTGTGGCTGTAAAATCAGCACCTGATCTTGTCAAGTGTTTCCTGTGTGCCAGGCCTGGTTCCATGTGCTGAGTGCGCTGACTCAGCCTCACAAAGTGGGTAGGCTGTAGTAGAGCCCCATGGGCCGATGCTCTCATTATGCTCACTTTACCCGCCAGCTGCTAAGATAGAGAGGGGAAGTAAGTGGCCCAGATTACATGTGGAATAAGTGGTAGGGTCAGGCTTCAGATTTGGGCAGTCTGGCTTCCAAGCCTGTGACCCCCTAACTGTGGGATTTCCGGGAAGAGAACCCTAAACCTGGATTTGAATGATCTCTGTTTTGGGTGGAAGACCAACAGCGATCGCTAGTGCTTCTCCCTCTTGGCGTAAATTGATTCTGTTTGGGGCTGGGAAACATATTCAGCACCTTTTCCCTCCTTGCTCACAGCATCACTGGTGAGGTTTCAGGGAATGGGAGAAGCCATCACCTTAAGTGTCATTTGGTGCAGAATTACTCATGGTAGTGACGCCACACTCTTTTCAGACTAGAAAACTTCAGGTTTCATGTAGTGAATTAAAACCTGAGGATGGCCTACTCTGGGTTTAATAGAAAATGCTTTACTTCTTAGTGTATTTTCTGTGCTCAGAAAACCTGTGTGTGTGTGTGTGTCTGTCTGTCTGTCTGTCTTCCTAGTAATAAACTTGGAGAGGATGCCTTAGTGAGTATAATAGTCTTTGCTACAATGTGATAGAAGGAGTGGTTATTTGAATGTCATGTTCTTCCCACGGCCTAGCATTTTATTTTCCCATTTGATCTCTGTCATGTAATGTCAGGAAGGGCTTAGTGCCTTGTCTGGAAAGTGACTGAGCCTGTTCATCTGGAATTAATGAGATGCTATTCTAAAACTGAAATTCGTATAAAACAGGTCCCTTTGGGGGTGGTCACTACAAGTATATTTATGTTAGGCTTTTTAAAAAATATCGACCACTGTTAAACATGAAGAATGTTGATTTAAAAATGGTTCATTTCTGAAGGGCTTTCCAGAGACATAGGACTGCGTGTGTAAGGGAGATCTCGGGAGATCTCAGGTTCGTGCCTTTTAGGTGTGCATGAGTGAGTGTGAATTTCCCATCCCTAGTTTTTCATGTTAGAGATTGAACCTGGAACCCAGTTAACTAAGGCAGCCTAGAACTTTAGAAAGTTATCCTCCCATCTGTCTCAGAGTATCTTAGCCTGTAGAAATCAAGCTTACGCCTTGGGTGTCTCACTGTCTAAGGCACAATGGTGTCACTTTGGGTAGCATCTCTGCTTGTTGGGAGGGAGATTATTTCCCTTAGTTAACCATGGAAATACATTTTCAGCTTTAGTCAGCTCCTTGAACACTGAAAACCCTATGACTAAAAACTTCCTCCAGGACAACTTGCGACTAGACTTAACTTGTTCCCAGTACTCAGGTATTATTCTCAGGGACCCAGAAAAAGGTGTGCAAGGTGGTGGAGTTTTATACCCGTAGCTGCTGGATTCCTGTGTGTTCTCTCTGTGTTCTTTGGCACTGATGAGGTGTACTTCGGTGCGAGAGAGGAGTGTTTCTCATGTTATAGCGAAGAGAAGGTGCTGCTTCAGGCAAGCTGGTTTGGGCTCCCTCGGTGCACCAGATGTAGCCCTGATTCATATGAGAGAGTTCTGAAGTCCACAAGGCATCTGAATGAGGAAATGATGATGTCACTGTGTTCATGGGTGCTTTGATTTAGAGGGTGGGCTCTGGCACCTGACTGCTGTGGCTTCAATCCTGGCCCTGTAGTCATTTAACCTCCCTGCGTCTCAGTTTCCACTTCTGTGTAATGGGAAAATACCAGAGGGCTAAAGGAGTTAACACACATTCCATGTTAGAATTAGTTAGCTCATATTGCTTTCCTATTGAAATAGGGGACACCTTTAATTATTTAAGGCATCCTAAGATCAATAACCCTATGGCAGAAAGTGAAGAGGAACTAAAAAGCCTGTTGATGAAAGTGAAAGAGGAGAGTGAAAAAGTTGGCTTAAAGCTCAACATTCAGAAAATGAAGATCATGGCATCTGGTCCCATCACTTCATGGGAAATAGATGGGGAAATAGTGTCAGACTTTATTTTTGGGGGCTCCAAAATCACTGCAGATGGTGATTGCAGCCATGAAATTAAAAGATGCTTACTCCTTGGAAGGAAAGTTATGACCAACCTAGATAGCATATTCAAAAGCAGAGACATTACTTTGCCAACAAAGGTCCGTCTAGTCAAGGCTATGGTTTTTCCAGCGGTCATGTATGGATGTGAGAGTTGGACTGTGAAGCAAGCTGAGTGCCGAAGAATTGATGCTTTTGAACTGTGGTGTTGGAGAAGACTCTTGAGAGTCCCTTGGACTGCAAGGAGATCCAACTAGTCCATCCTAAAGGAGACCAGTCCTGGGTGTTCTTTGGAAGGACTGATGCTGAGGCTGAAATTCCAATACTTTGGCCACCTCATGTGAAGAGTTGACTCATTGGAAAAGACCCTGATGCTGGGAGGGATTGGGGGCAGGAGGAGAAGGGGACGACAGAGGATGAGATGGCTGGATGGCATCACCAACTCCATGGACATGAGTTTGGGTGAACTCCGGGAGTTGGTGATGGACAGGGAGGCCTGGCATGCTGCAATTCATGGGGTTGCAAAGAATCGGACATGATTGAGCGACTGAACTGAACTGAAGATCACAGGGGGAGAAGGAAATGGCAACCCACTCCAGTGTTCTTGCCTGGAGAATCCCAGGCATGGGGAAGCCTGGTGGGCTGCTGTCTATGGGGTCGCACAGAGTTAGACATGACTGAAGTGACTTAGCAGCAGCAGCAAGATCACAGGGATGTGGCTGGGAAGGCGAGGCTGAAGGCAGCCTGTGACATCCTGCTCTAACATTTTGCTCTCCTTTTATTCTTCTTTCCATCAACATCCTCAGTGTCATCAGAGAGAAGAATCCACAGTACAGATCTGACCACTTGATTTCCTGGCATAAAGTCTAAAACTGTTGCTGAGGGAATAAAGCCCCAGCTCCCTAATGTGGCATATGAAGACTGATTTTCCAGCCTTGTCTGCCAGTGCTTTCTCTTCTTTGTGATCCCCCTTCTTTACCTGGCTCACTTCTTCTCCTTCCTGACTCAATCTGGGGCATTCTTTTCTTGAGAAAGCCCTTCCCAGCCTTTCCTCTACCACCCACATCCTCGCCACATTAAGCACCTTAGCTTCATAGTTTGAATGTGTTCTTAATACACTCCGGCTAGATTACCTGTTATGGGATAGTGAAGTCGAGTTTCTACGTCCCCTTTTTCCCTACAGACGATATGCTTACCAGCGGTAGAAACGCCATGGTGCTCATCTCAGTAACACCCAGCAGTGCCTGGCATGTGGCAGATGTTGATGAACTTTTGGCCAATGTGATCTGAGCTGTCTCGGCTGGCTTTGCACACATAAGCACCGCTCAGTGATGGGTTGCACATGTGAGTCACAGCTGAAAGTTCAAACAAGCAAGAATATATCAGCTTGACAGAGAGGAAGGTGAAGATATTTAAAATATTTAGGCATGTATACTATATATAATGCCTATTTTTTAAGGCTGAGATAGTTTGCTAACAAGCATTTTTCAGCTCTGATTTTAGATGAGCTCTGCCTTAGCCAGCTAGCAATGAAATGAGTAATTAAATCAAGAAAGAGTAGAGCTATAACATGAATTGAGAGACATGGGGCACATTATGAAAATAGAGTACAGGGCAAATGAAAATCTTTCAGAGGGGTATAAATTGTTTTATAGTGAACCAAAATATGTTTTGTGTTTCAGGAAGTTGATAGTTATGTGAATTATGGTTTAGCAAATTATGCCAAAACTCTCATTTATTCATTTTTAGGGGGGTTAAGGAAATAAAGGCGACAAATTCATGTGACTTCCTGAATTTCATGATCTTGACAGATGGTACCATTTGGTGAATTCTCTAGTGTGAACCACGTATACAATGAGTTCTGGGAACTTAGTTTTCCTTTCTATCTGTATACCATCCGGGAGAAGTACTTGGGGAGACTTTGAGCAGCGTCTCATCCTTTAACAGCTGCTAGCAGTTGTTTGAGCAACAGTCTAAGGAAATCTTACTGGCTGAACACAGTGGGGGAGAACCGCTTTGCTCTGTGCTCCTACTGGAATTTTTCCTCAGCTGTGCATATTCGGCTGCAGGGGGACCGGGCTGGGGTTGAACTTCAGCAAAGCATGTAGGAGGACCCTTCTCGCTCCCTCTCTCTCTCTTCATCCCTTCCTTTCTTCCTGCTAAAGGTCTGCACTGTCCTTATTAAATTTTTACGTATTACTGCAGGCTTACTGAGGTCTAGAAAAAAAATAGTTTTTAAAAAGTTTTAAACTTTTAATTGAAGTATAGTTGATTTACATTGCTGTGTTAGTTTCATAAATACAGCAGAGTGACTCAGTTATATATATATATATATATATTTCAGATTCTTTTCCCTTAGGTTATTACATGGTATTGAGCATAGTTCCCTGTGTTATACACTAGGTCCTTGTTGGTTATCTGTTTTATGTATAGTAATGATGATGATGTGCTGTGCTTAGTCGTGTTTGACTCTTTGCGACCCCATGGACTGTGCCTGCCAGGCTCCTTTGTTCATGGGAATTCTCCAGGCAAGAATACTAGAGTGGGTTGCCATGCCCTCCTCCAGGGGATCTTCCCAACCCAGGGTTTGAACCCAGGTTTCACACATTGCAGGCAGATTCTTTACCATCTGAGCCATCAGGGAAGCCCAGTATAGTAATATATGTACGTTAATTCTAAACTTCTCCTTTATTTCCTTCTCCCTTTCCCCTTTGGTAACCATAAGTTTGTTTTCTGTCTGTGGGCCTATTTCTTTTCATTTGTAACAATTTGTTTTTTTTTAGATTCCACATATCATATGCTATTTGTCTTTCTCTGACTTATTTCACTTAGTGTAATAATCTCCAGGTCCATCCGTGTTGCTGCAGATGGCTTTATTTCCTTCTTTTTTATGACTGAGTAATATTTCACTGTATGCATGTACCACGTCTTCTTTGTCTATCTGCTGATGAACATTTAGGTTGCTTCCACGTCTTGGCTGTTGTAAACAGTGCTGCAGTGAATGTTGGGGTGCGTGTATCTTTTTAAATTATTTATTTATTTTTATTTTTGGCTATACTGGGTCTTCTTTGCCGCATGAGCTTTTCTCTGGTCATGGAGAGTAGGGGCTCCTCTCTAGTTGTGCTGCATGAACCTCTCCTTGTGGTGGCTTCTCTTGTTTCCAAGCACAGGCTCTGGGCATGTGGGACTCAGTAGTTGGCTTGTGGGTTCTAGAACACGGGCTCAATAGTTGTGGTGCACAGGCTTAGGTGCTCTGTGGCATGTGGGATTTTCCCAGATCAGGGATCAAACCTGTGTCTCCTGCATCAGCAGCTGGATTCCCACTGAGCCATGAGGGAAGCCCACATGTATTTTTTTAAGTTATGGTTTTCTCTGGATATATGCCTAGGAGTAAGATTGCAGGATCATATAATAACTCTGTATTTTAAGGAATCCCCACACTGTTCTCCCTAGTGGCTATACCAGCTTAATTCCCACCAGCAGTGTTAGGCATCTCCCTTTTTCTCCACACCCTCTTCAGAGTTTTTAGACTGAGAGCAGAGCAGTTCAACTCAGTTTTTTGCTGGCTCATTTTTAGTTTTTTCATTGATTATTTTTGTTTCCCAGAGCCTCCATTTCTTCTAACAATCAAGGTCCTTTTCTGTTAAAAGGTGAACATTAGGTGTTTGGGCTCAGTGCCTCTGAGGCGGTTAGTTGACAGATTTTTTTTTTTTAATTAATTAATTTTTTATTGAAGGATAATTGCTTTACAGAATTTTGCTGTTTTCTGTCAAACCTTAACATGAATCAGCCATAGGTATACATGTATTCCCTCCCTTTCAAACCTCCCTCCCATCTCCCTCCCCATCCCACCCCACTAGGTTGATACAGAGCCCCTGTTTGAGGTTCCTGAGCCATATAGCAAATTCCCATTGGCTATCTATTTTACGTATGGTAATGTAAGTTTCCATGTTACTCTTTCCATACATCTCACCCTCTCCTCCCCTCTCCCCATGTCCATAGGTCTGTTTTCTGTGTCTGTTTCTCCATCACTGCCCTGTAAATAAATTCTTCAGTACCATTTTTCTAGATTCTGTATATACACATTAGAGTATGGTATTTATCTTTCTCTTTCTGACTCACTTCACTCTGTTTAATAGGTTCTAGGTTCATCCACCTCATTAGAACTGACTCAAATGCATTCCTTTTTATGGCTGAGTAATATTCCATTGTGTATATGTACCACAACTTCTTTATCCATTCATCTGTTGATGGGTATCTGGGTTGCTTCCATGTTCTGGCTATTGTAAACAGTGCTGCAGTGAACAGTGAAAGTGTGTCTCTTTCAATTTTGGTTTCTTCAGGGTATATGCCTAGCAGTGGGATTGCTGGGTCATATGGTGGTTTTATTCCTAGTTTTTTAAGAAATCTTCATACTGTCTTCCATAGTTGCTGTATCAATTTACATTCCCATGAACAATGCAAGAGCATTCCCTTTTCTCCACATCCTCTCAGCATTTATTGTTTGTGGACTTTTTGATGAGGGCCATTCTGACCAGTGTGAGGTAATACCTCATTGTAGTTTTGATTTGCATTTCTCTAATGATGAGCGATGTTGAGCATCTTTTCATGTGTTTGTTAGCCATCTGTATCTTCTTTGGAGAAATGTCTGTTTAGGTCTTTTTCCCACTTTTCGGTTGGGTTGTTTGTTTTTCTGGTATTGAGTTGTATGAGCTGCTTGTATATTTTGGAAATTAATCCTTTGTCAGTTGTTTCACTTGCTATTATTTTTTCCTATTCTGAGGGTTTTCACTTTGCTTATAGTTTCTTTTGCTGTGCAAAAGCTTGTTAAGTTTAATCAGGTCCCACTTTACTTTTGTTTTTATTTCCATTACTCTAGGAGGTGGGTCACAGAGGATCTTGCTTTGATTTATGTCATCGAGTGTTCTGCCTATGCTTTCTTCTAAGAGTTTTATAGTTTCTGGTCTTACATTTAGGTCTTTAATCCATTTTTAATCCATTTTAATACATCTTTGTGTTTGGTGTTAGGAATTTCATTCTTTTACGTGTAACTGTCCAGTTTTCCCAGCACCATTTATCGAAGAGGCTGTCTTTGCCCCATTGTATATTCTTGTCTCCTTTGAGTTGACAGATGTTTATTTAACATTTACTGTGTTCCAGGCACAGTCTGAGCTGGTCTGTGGTCAGGAATGGAGACATCGTGTCCACTCTCTTGGAGTTTACATTTCAGGTGAAACAGACAGCTATTAACTGTTTGCTGTACAATTTAATTTGAAAAATTCGTGAGTGGGAAGAAATGCACATATCCACGGGATCTAAGTTAGCTACACACTAGGTCTAGTTTAATGTGTTGTCCTGGGACCAGTCTTAAATATGTAGTATTGTAAATACGTATGATTTGGGATGTGATATTTTTGATCAATAACATGTATCATATGTAGATTAGAGATTTTTAGGAAATTTACATAGATTTAATGTGTATTTATACTCTGTGGAATATAATTTATATTACTATGTGTTTTTGGCTGTGATAGATCTTCATTGCTACGCCGGCTTTTCTTCGGTTGCAGCAAGTGGGGCTGCTCTCTAGCCGTGGTGCGTGGCCTTCTCATGGTGGTGGCCTCTCTTGTTGCCGAGCGTGGGCTCTGGGGCACGTGGGCTCTAGTAGTTGCAGCTCCAGGGCTCTAGAGTGCAGGCTCAGTAGTCGTGGTGCATGGGCTTAGTTGCTCTCAGGTGTGTGGGATCTTCCCGGATAGGGGACTCAACCTGAGTCTCCTGCTTTGGTAGGTGGATTCTTTACCACTGAGGCACCAGGGAAGCCCATATGGAGAATAGTTTAACACTTGGTTTCCCAGAGTACACTTGAGAACACAGTAGCCAAGGGTTATCTAGCCCACAGGTCACTAACTTACCCTGTGCCCTCCTTGCTTGCCATGTGTCACCTATGAAACGAGGCTCTTAGGCTCTCAGGTTTCCTTTCAGTTCTAAAACTTGTAGAACTGCAGTACAGAAGAACTCTATGACGCCCAACAAACTGCCCTTCTCATAGGCTTCCCGGCTCCTTTTAATGGCAATCCCATCCTCCTATGTAGTAGATTAGAAGTCTAGAATTCCTGATCCTCCTTCTCTTATACCCCATGACCTGTTCAACTTGTCAGCACATGCTGTTGTGAACCTTGATTCACCACCTGCCCTGCAGTCATCCTGGTCCAAGCCACCATCTATCAGCTCTTGCCTGGATTATTACCGTAGCCTCCTAAGAGATCCTTCTGCCCATTCCCCTGTGTGCTCATTTCTCTGCATGGCATCCAGAGTGATGCTGTTGGAGTAAGCAAGCTTGAATCATGGCTTTACTATAAACTTGGCAAAGCCTTTTCGTCTCAGTCAAAATCCTAATGGTGGCCCTTACAAGAGCTAGCTCCTCATTATCTTGTTGACCTCATTTCCTACTTCTCCGTCTCCCTCACTCTCCTGCAGTCAGAAGGGCCTTCTTGCCATTGTGCCTCTGCCTCAGGGCCTTTGCGTGGGCTGTTCCTCTTCCTGGGATGCTCTTCTCAGGACCTCACATGTCCCATCAATGATGGATGGCATCCGGTGGTGAATTGCAGTGCTTCTTCTCAATACTCCCCATCCCGTGCTCTTTTTTTTTCTTTATTGTACACATCACTGTGGTTTTCAAGATGTGCTTCTAAATCAGCAGCAGCAGCATCACCTTAGGAGTTTTATAAAAATGCAGATTCTTGTGCTCTTTCATCTCTAGTTCTGCCGAATCACAAACTCTGGGGGTGGGACCCAGCAGTCCATATTTTGAGAATCTCTCTAATGATTTTATTGCACACTAAAATCTGAGAATCACTGCTGTCTGTTGTGCTTCATAATTGTATTATCTGTTTTTAATCTTTCCTCCCCACACCTGCCCCAACTTAAGGGTTGGGCTCTATGAAGGCAGGGGTTTTGTTCTACAGTCCTGGAGTTGAGAATGGAAATGGTACTTAGTAAGTGCAGTAGATCGTGGTTGAATCAGTTAATGAATGGGCTTCCTTGATGGCCCAACAGATAAACAATCTTACAGGAGACATAGGAGACAAGCGTTCAATCTCTGAGTCTGGAAAATCCCCTGGGGAGGAAATGGCAACACACTCTAGGATTCTTGCCTGAAAAAGATCCCATGGACAAAGGAACCTGGTGGGCTACAGTCCAAAGGGTAACAAAAAATTGGACATGACTGAGCGACTAAGCACGAGTGTGACTATGTAGTAAATTTAAATTTAAAGAATACTGAGCAATAGAGTTTATTGTTATGTTCCTTATATTTTAGTCACTCCTAATGTTGAGAGTTTTAAATGCGAAGTTTTCTTTATCACAGATTTAAAAATCTGCAGATTCTTTGAAGATTGCATTATCCTCCACTAATCTGTCTTGAAACTTTGTGAAAATGATGTGAATTGTTGCTTTAAATACTTCAGGCAAATGGAATTGTACTATTTTAATCATCTCCCATAGGGACCATCTCTTTTAAGAGTGTACAGATGGGTCTTTTTGGTTTATTAGAAGCTTCTGATGGTAGAGCTAGTTGAGTGGAGGTTTGTATGAAAAAGGCCGCCTGGAGGTATATGAATATTGCATTGGAAATTTAGACTCATTAATATTTGATCTAAGTTGCTTGTGCCTGTCTTTACAGGTATGTCCAGCCAGGAGCCCCCAGAGACTTCAGAGTTTGCCTTTGACTCGAGGAATGATGATTCCTGTATAATACGCTTACCTAGGGTGTTCCTCTACTCTGCTGTCAGCTCAGCCGAGTTGGTCTTACAGATGAGGGGACTGAGGACGACTGAGTGATTGTGGCCTCTTTTGAGGTCATTCTGAAGGTTGTAAAAGCTCATCACTCCCAGACCTCCCCAGACTTCACTTTTTATCCTCGGGTCACTATCCTTGCCATTAGGCTTCCCACCCGCTCCCCTGTTTGCCTCTTAACTCTATGCTTTTTGACAGTTTGGCTGTCCTGGGGCCGATTTTTTCAGCTGTAAAATAAGGAGAGTTGACAAGATGTTCTCTGAGGACCTGTCTTGCATCAGTGTTTGAGTGTCCCTTCATTAACCTCACTCACTAAAGGCACCCTCAGTCCTGTTTGAAAGCATTCAAATCAGAGGGTGGTCTTGGGCATGGAGCAGAGAGAAAGCCATGCATGTGTCCTGTGACTTCTTTCACCAGAGCATCTTTCAACAATATCCCTCCCTCCCTGATTGGGGAGCCAGGGAAGAATGGTTTTTGTGACTTAGGGTTTATTGGTGGTTTTCCTTTGCTCACTGTAATTATCCTAGTTGATAGAAAGCTGATCACTTAGTGAGCTCTTGGTCATGTCTGTCTTTAGACTTGAGAAAGCTGGCTCGTGCCTCCTGCACCACAGCTGGTCTGGGATTACTGCTTCTTCCTTCTGCTGTTGCCTCACCAGTGTGGCCTCTGGCTCTGCTTCTCCCCAGAAGTTCACCTGCTTTGGGGAAGGTACAGTGGCTCTGACACAGATGGGCAGATTTATCAGTAGTTTGCCATCATCTTAAAGTAGTATTCTTCATGCTGGGCCTGATTGGCTGTATTGGTCAGCCACACTGTGAGCCAAATGGGAATTGACATTAGCCACCACTTAATCTTCTCCTGTGGCTTTGTCTCAGTGTGTGTTGTCTTGATTGTGAGAATGGGTGAGGAACTGGGGGGGGCTGGAGCTTGTGTAGCCTCTGAATTCTCTGTTGAATTTTTAAAGTCATTTGTCTGTGTCATTGTGGATTCATTTTGATTCCATCTACAAAGCAGAAACCAGTGCTGAGAACTTTTCCTTTATAAGTAGAAATACAGCACATTTGAGGGAACCTGTTGATGGCAGTTCTGAGAGTCTGCCTACATGAAACACCTATCATGGGAAGGTTTGCTTCTTTGTGTGTGTGTGTGTGTGTGTGTGTTTTTAAAGGTGAAACTCTAGCTTTAGGGAGTAAAATGATATCTTCTGATTTCTCATTTTGCTGTCAGAAAAGTCTATGAAATTGTCATTCTGTGATGTTTCAAAGACAGTCAGGACCGCCTCTCCCCACTAATGGGAAACATGGACTTGAAAGCAGCTGCAAGTGTCTGTCTAGGGCCCAGGCTCCAGAAACGTGGCAGGGCCTATCATCTGATCATGAATGCCTTGGATATCATGCCATGTGTGGGTGGGGGCTGCATCCTATCGAACCAGCCTAGGCCACTGAGTACCGTTTGCTTACAAGAAGGACTAGATAGAATTGAAAACCGGGAGTCTGATTCTGGGAAAGGAGTGTGGGTGGAAAGCAAATTTTTCAGAAAACTCTTCGGTTCTATCAGGTTTCTCTTGGGGTCTGTCCCTCCTGAGCAGGACAAGTGGTGTGTGAATAATTGATTACTAGTAGTAGATAAGGTGGCGACATATTTATTATTGCCTTGCCTGAAAGATGAGCAGATCCAGTGTTACCACCTCGATGATATAAATGCCGTCACCCTCACACGATTGCATATCAGAGGTTTCACGAGTGGTAAGGGAGGAATAGTGTTACACAAGTCTGTGCTGAGGCTGACGCATACTCACAGCCCTTCTCCTCTGGGCCTTGGCACCTCCAGTGAGCAGCTGTTACAGACGTACTGCTGATAAGCATTGTGATGATAAGTTATGTAAATGTATTATAAAGAGATTTTGTACAAACCTGAGTATTCCCCCAAAGCTGTGCCACGCGTGTGAATTTGTCTTGCGTGACACATTAGAATCACTGGGCCAGACAGTTCTGTGTAGGACATGATCGTCGTTTTTAGTGTTGACCTTGGACTTGCCTGTCATGAAATACACTATTGTGTGCTCAGCTTTTTCCATGCCACTCTCTTTCTACCTCTCTGGTTCTCTTCTCCTCAGAGATGAGGGAGGGACGCCCTGGAGCTGGCTGTACTCGGCAGGCTTCTGGTCAGACTGAATCATGCTGCATCGAATCAGCTGGGGCTCTTCCTACAGTGCAGATTCTGATCCACTAGGTCAGAGGTGGGACCCAAGATTCTGCCTCTTCCAGTGGTTTCCAGATGGTGATGTTTCTGGTCTGTGGACACCACCTTTTTTTTTTTTTTTTAATTTTAAATAGTGTCTGTTTATTAGCTGGCTTGAATTTTTTTTTTTAATTGGAATATAGTTACTTTATAATGTTGTGTTCCACAACAATGTGAATCAGCCATAAGTATACGCACATATGTTCCTTCCCTCTTGAGCCTGCCTCTCACCCTGCTCCCCATCCCACCCCTCTAGATCTTCACACAGCACCTGGTTGAGCTCCCTGTGTGATACAGCTACTATCCACTAGCTGTCTGTTTTACATGTGGTAATGTATATGTTTCAGTGCTACTCTCAATTCATCCTGCCCTCTCCTTCCACTGCTGTGTTTGGACCCCTCTTTGAATAGCAACAATCTAGGTGAGAATTTTGAAGATTTGCCTCACTTCTATTTTCCTAGAAGTGTATTGTTCCATTTCTGGAATATTTATGTAAGCATCGCCCCAAACAGAAACTATTGGCAAAAAGTGAATTAGTCACTTCTTGCAGTATGTTTTTCTCCCCTTGAGACGCCTGTGCATTTATTTGTTTTGATTTGTGCCTCTGGCATTAAAAGCCATGCTTAATGCTGGAACTGTTTAAAACTCCAAAACTGCACTGTGTGCTAAATTGTTTTTCTTGCTGATTTTTACTGAGTCCACTTGGGGATTGCATCGATTTTGGCCTCTGATGCAATGGTTAACCCTTAGCAGCCAGGAAGTTTGAATAAACATGGCTGGGCTGGAGAAGGACCGGGGATTGTAAGAATTAAGTAGCCTTTGGGTACAAATACCAGAGTACTGTCCGGGGATGAAGCAATACGGACATTTAACGATCTCTGTAACATTAGTCAGTTTCAGGGTTGGTGCAGAAGCCCATGGGTAGCACAGAGGTCACGGGCTCTTTCCTACTTTTTGTTCTGCACATCCTCATGTGACAAGGAAAGGAGCCTTTGTAGGGTGGTTCTGTATTCAGGCAGAAGATTTTCCCACAAGGGTCTGTACCATATTCCCTTTGGATCCCATGGGCCAGGACTAGGGCAGACCCTCAGACCAGTCACCAGAGGCCATGATTAACTTAGCTCTTGTACAATTGATCAGAATACTGGTAGAGAACGGGGTATGGATGTTGGGTAGGCAGCCAACAACGTATGCTGCCAAGGACTCATATTCTGAAGAAACTACTGCATGCTTTCTGTGCCCCTCATTGTATAGCTTGTGCAACTGTTGCTCAGAGAAGTTAAATGGATGAGCAGGGAGTGTAAATGGGATCACACACAGGCCTGTTTGATTCCAAAGTACCTTGTCAAGGTAGAAATGTGGCTGCTCCCTACTCACGGTGCCCCCCCTCGGTTCCTGTACTTTTCCCTGCAGTTCGGGGTACTTGATGGGGACTCATCAGGACCCCATGGTGGGCCTCTGAACAGGGGCCATGTATTCCTTACCAAGTGTGTCACTGTTTGGCCTCTAACTTAGTTATGCTGATACTCATGGTCCGATGAAACACCACTGTTGGAGAGAAGACTTTGCCTTTGAGCAAAGTGGCATTATTTCAAGAAGGAAACCAGCCCAGTGAATGTTGGCCACTGTGAATGTAGGTCTTGCCACATCCTGCCTTGGCCCCCCGGGTCCTGGGCTGTGCTTCTTGCCCTGGATTTGCCAAGTGCTACACCCGGAGGTGCAGCATCCCCTGGAGGACTTGAGGCATCCTCTCTGCCCGTCTGAGTCCATGCTGACCCTCTCTTTCTCTTGCCTGGTTTCAGGGATTCCCAGCAGGCACGAGGCGATGCTTCCCTCGGCGGCCCCTCCCCTTCCCCGCTCTCTTTCCACACAGACTTGGCTTTTAGTGCCTGGAGCTCTGATGACGCTCTGAAGATGGCAGACCTCCAGGAGAGTGAAAAGTTGTTCCTATTTAATTTACAAACAGAAATAAAGCAAGCAGAAAAACTGGTAGAAAAGGCTGGGCTTAATTATACATTAAAAAAAAAAATTGAGAAACAGTAATTTGGGCAGTTAAAAATGTGAAAAGCGCAGTGCTCAAGGATGTGATAATGGGGTAAGTGTCGCAGTCAGAAGGGAACAATACTGGAAAACTGTTGGCTTCCACATACAGGATGAATTATGTCTGAGGATTTTGCCTTGTTTTACTTCGGATGCCTTGTGGGGAGAGAGTTTAGTTAGAGAGGGCTGTGATCAGAGCAGTGCTTCAGAAAGACAATTGGATTTGCAGTTGGAGGAGGCATGCCTCTGATTCTGTAATCGCTAAAGCCTTCACTTACTCTGATCTGTGTTTTTACTCTCTCACCAAGAAAATCAGAGGGTGGAAAGGGCACCTTGGAATTACTAGCAAAGAGAGGATGATGCCTTTAACATAATTTTTCTATTCATGTTGTTTAGTCATTTAATAGTCACTCTGTTTGATGTCATATTTCCCCATGTTAGCTCTCACTAGAAGACTGATATTGTGTTTAAATCAAGGCTCTGTAAAATTAAAGCTACAGCCACTCCAGTTGGACATCACTGTGCTTACCCGGTGCTTCCTGAACATAGATGGGGAACGCACCATTGACACACATTTTACTATTGGGTTGGCCAAAGCATTTGTTTTTTTCCATAAGAAGGCTCTAGTAGTGCTTTGTCTTTAACTTCATTTGAAATAGTTTTGTTAGCTTGTATTATGACTGCTGTTATATCAGTGTGTATTAAAAAAAAAAAAACTTACCAAAATTGAACTTTTGTGTAGCCATTTTAACATTGAAGGTGAAATAAAAATAGCAACATTTTCAGCATATTATGCTTTATTATTTCAAGAGAGGTTAACAATGCAGCTGAAATGAACCAAGAAAGATTTGTGCAGTGATGGCTAAGGTACTGTGACTGATCAAATATGTCAAAAGTGGTTTGCAAAAGTTTTATGTTGTAGACTTCTTGCTAGATGATGCTTCACTGTTGGGTTGACCAGTTGAAGCTGATAGTGATCAAGTCAAGATGTTAATTTTCTGGAAAAAAAAAATCAACATTATATCATATGGAAGATAGCCAACATACTCAAAATATCCAGATGAAGTGTTGAAAATCATTTGCACCAGTTTGGTTATGTTCATCCTTTTGTTTGGGTTCCACATAAGCTAAGTGAAGATTCTTGACCATATTTCTGTATGTGATTCTCTACTTAAATGTGAAGAAAATGTTCCATTTTTTAAAACAAATTGTGACAGCAATGAGAAGTGGATACTGTACAGTAATGAGGAGTGGAAGATGATGGGGTAAGTGAAATGAACCACCACCAACCACACCAAAGGCCAGTCTTCATCCAAAGAATGTGATATTGCGTATACGGTGAGATTGAAAGAGAGTCCTCTATTGTGAACTCCTTCTGGAAAATCAAACAAGATTAATTCCAGCAAGTACTACTCCCAATTAGGTCAACTTGAAAGCAACACTCGATGAAAAACATTCAGCATTAGTTAATAGACAATACATAATCTTCCATTAGGATAATGCAAGACTGCATGTTTCTTTGATGACTAGGCAAAAACTGTTATAGCTTGGCTGGGAAGTTCTGATTCATCCACCATATTCACCAGACATTGCACCTTCAGATTTCCATTTATTTTGGTCTTTACAAAATTCTCTTAATGGAGAAAAAATTCAATTCCCTGGAAGACTGTAAAAGATACCTGAAACAGTTCTTTGCTCAAAATAATAAAAAGTTGTGGGAAGATGAAATGATGAAGTTGCCTGGAAAATGGCAGAAGATAGTGTAACAAAACGATGAGTTCATTGTTCAATAAAGTTTTTGGTGACAATGAAGAATGTCTTATTTTTACTTTAAAACCAAAGGAACTTTTGGCCAACCCAATAAAAAAACAATATACGAAACTAAATACCTTGTTTAAAACAAAATAACTGTCCATACAATTCCTAACAATTAAGAAAATATTTCTTAATTCTGTATTATACTCATTACTGTATTTTGCATAATTTAAATCGTAATGTGCTTCTTTGTATGTTCTTTATTCACCAATGTTGGCGGTATTTCATTTTAAGGAAACCTGTGGGACTCATGAAGACTGAATGCTGGCAGCCCTGAAAATGTTCCTGGGTGTTTAGAAGTACATTTCAGTTTCAGGAGTAAAGTTTTGAGTCTGTCATGAGAAAAATAAAAACAAAACTGGGAATCAAACCAAATTATGATGGGATTGTTTTTGATGATATAAATCTGACATTCAGGATTAACCAGAACACCTCAAACTAGTTTTTCTATGTTGGGTAATCACAACTAGATTTTTACTCAGAGATGAGCTCAGAAGCTGTTCAGTATTAACCCTGTTATTCCTTTTTTATATTTTCTCTTTGGTACTGAAGAATATACTGAATTTCCCCACAAAGGAGCCTGGGGCTGTGTGGCTAAATCTCCTCTGTGAAGGACTGTGCATTTTATTCAGACTTTCAATAACTTGCTGCGTGGTCATTGGCAAGTCATTTCACGTTTTTTATTTTTTCCTTATCGTCGGTTCCAATACTCATTAAATTATCACATTTTCTTAAGAATTTGTCTCATCCTGTCCTTTCACAATATCTCTGTTCAAATATAGACTCTGTTGATTTTATTCTTGGGCAGTGCCTGTGGTCTTCCCTGTGTCCAGTCTTTCTCCTTTCCTGAACATCCCTGCAGGATTTCTTTTCCCCAGTTCTCCTCTTGACTGGAGAGAAAGCACCAGAAGTCTAGGGTGGTGACTGGATCAAGTACAGTTTCCCGTACCTAGAACTCAGACTGTGTGGTTGGGCTCTTTGATAAGCTCAGTGCCTCTTGGCTTTTCCAGACCTCGAGGAAAGAGGTTCCAGGGCCTGCTAGCTACTGTGCTAGCCTCAATCCCCCAGCCAGCCACTTGGAGATCTGCAGGAATCAGTATCTGTTGCAACCCATTTGAATACATTTTAGGAAGCTCTGAGCTATCAAATGTTGATTCCATTACTCTCTAGCCAAGTGTGGAGTGGAATTAGCCTTTTTTTTTTTTTTAAATGCCCAACTCAGGTTCCCTTTTGCAGATGTTAGTAGGTATTATAAATGTTAGGGGTAGGTTCGGGTGGGCTTCTCACCCATAATGTCACGCCCAACTTTTAAGGAAATGAAGTTTCAGACCAAATTTTGCCATTCGTTAGCAAGCAAGAACCCTAAAGATTCACAGTTCCGTAAAATCAAGGAGATTCCTGTTGTCTGGCTTCCTGGGTGAAAAAACAACTTTACCTGAAGCAGACATGCCAGCATTCTAGATGCGGTGTCCTTGTACACTTGTACTGGGCATCTAGAATCTAACTAGACAGGATACTGGTTAGGGGTTTAGCTTACAGTCGGGCCAGGCTGGATGCTTTCTTTCTGTTCATGTGAGACGGAGAGTATATCTAAAATTTTCTAGCCACTCTCTTTGTGCTCACTGCTTTGACTTTCACCAGTGAAAACCTGTTTCTAACATGCATCATGCCTGTCAACAGGTGACTGTTTTCCCCAGCGATAGCCCCTTTTGGGCATTCACCTGGCCCCTACTCATCTATACTTAGATATGGGTAACAAAAATAATTCTAACAGCTGCCTCTGGCATCCTGAGTCAAGTGCTGCCAGACCCTGGGCTCAGAATGCCAGTTGACCACCTGGGTTGCAGTACCACGAATATAGCATCGCATGGTGTATACTGAAGTATTGTGGGTAAATTTTAAACATAACACAATCAGCAGATTAGGTTTTTTTTTTTAATTTATTTATTTACGGCTGCGCTGGATTTTTGTTGCTGCATGGGCCTTTCTGTAGTTGTGGGGAGCAAGGGCTACTCTGCACTTGCGTGCTCAGGCTTCTGGGTGTGTGGCTTTGTGTTGTGGAGCGTGAGCTCAGGGCACACTTGCTTCAGTAGTTGCAGCTTTTGGGCTCTCGAGCACAGGCTCAGTCATTGTGGCTCATGGGTTCAGTTGCGCGTCATCTGGGATCTTGCTGAATCAGGGATCGAACCCGTGTCTCTTGCATTGGCAGGTGGATTCTTTACCACTGAGCCACCAGGGAAGTCCCTGCAGATAAGTCTTGCAGGTTAAATCAGGCAGATAGAATTGCTTTAGTATACTTTTCCATCTTTTTTTTTACGTATACTGAATTTGTGGTCAGTAACAGCAACGACAAGAGTAAAATTATTAATATATCAAGATTGTGATGTTTTGCTTTCTCTGGGAAAATGGGGGCATCTGCAACACCAGGGCCCTTTTCCTCCATGACAACTTTCTTCTCCAGCTGAATAGTGGAGGCTTGATTTAGAAGACACTGACAGTGGGCTGCTGGGAAGGGCCCTGGGCTTCCTAATGCCCTCCTCCACTGAGACAGCTATCAAGTGCCTTTCATCACTGGGATCATGCTGTTGGTTTTCAGGACCCTCTCCCCTCCTATTCCTGCCTGGGCTCCTGTGGGTGTTTGGGTTTTTGAGCCTTGCAGCTGTCAGAGAGTTTTTCTTCTTGGCTCAACACTTGCGCTTTGCTCATTGCTGCTTTGTCTGGAATGTCATTTCCTTTTGGGCTCATCTGTCCAGATCTCAGACCCATCTCCAAGGCCAGGTCCAAGGCCCACTTTGAGATGGAGACTTGCGTGACTATTATGATCCTGGCTCCTCTGCTTTTACACAGACCGCAGAGCACAGCATTTGGTTCTACATGTTGTTCTGTTTCCTGTCTTCTCTCTCCTTGATGGTAATATTCCTAAGGTCAGGAAGCTTAGCCTTCCTTTTTTTCCCTTTGCCTGAGTGGCGTGTGGGATCCTAGTTCCCCAAACGGGGTCCGGGGTCGAACCCGCGTGCACTCTGCAGTGGAAGTGTGGGGTCTTAACCACTGGGCAGCCAGAGAAGTTCCAGCATCACCTTCTTATATTTTATACCCACCACTGTAAAATCATTAATGCTTATCCCCTCAGCCCAGTTAAAAGGCAAAGAACAGTAGCTTATTGATCTACCTAAAAGACGCTTACTCCTTGGAAGGAAAGTTATGACCAACCTAGACAGCATATTAAGAAGCAGAGACATTACTTTGCCAACAAAGGTCTGTCTAGTCAAGGCTATGGTTTTTCCAGTGGTCATGTGTGGATGTGAGAGTTGGACTGTGAAGCAAGCTGAGTGCCGAAGAATTGATGCTTTTGAACTGTGGTGTTGGAGAAGACTCTTGAGAGTCCCTTGGACTGCAAGGAGGTCCAACCAGTCCATCCTAAAGGAGACCAGTCCTGGGTGTTCATTGGAAGGAGTGATGCTAAAGCTGAAACTCCAGTACTTTGGCCACCTCATGTGAAGAGTTGACTCATTGGAAAAGACTCTGATGCTGGGAGGGATTGCAGGAGGAGAAGGGGACGACAGAGGATGAGATGGCTGGATGGCATCACCAACTCGATGGACATGAATTTGAGTGAACTCCGGGAGTTGGTGATGGACAGGGAGGCCTGGTGTGCTGTGATTCATGGGATTACAAAGAGTCGGACACGACTGAGCAACTGAACTGAACTGAACAATTATTTTACAGTATTTTTATCCATGGTAAAAAGAAATAGGGGAATGTTGTAAATGTGAAAATAATGTAAAAACAGACATTACCAAGAAGGCTGAAAACAGAGATCCAGAAAGATTAAGTGCCTTGCTGGAGTCACACAGTTGGGGAATAGCTTAGTGTTTGGTCTAATCACTTATCTATCCTGTACCTGGTCCCTTAGAGCTGGGCTATTTCCTGACAGCTCTGCCACTTTCTAGATCAGGTAGTGGCACCCCAAAACCTTGAAGATCTTCCCCAGGGCTCAGCAGTGTTCACGTATCAAAACACGACAATTCCCAAAGTCACTAAAATTATACATCACAAATTAGGCAAAGGTGATGAATGCATATTAAACTAACCACACCTAAACAGAGCAGCTGTGGAAAAGCCCTGTGGCATCAAGGGTTAGGATGCTAAAGATGGTTCTGTCATTAATGAGGACCAGCAGAGTGTCCTCTGCTGATGGTCCTGCCCTTAGTGGAGAGAACATTGTGTCGAGATGATGATGCAGAGGCAAAGGCATCATCCAAGCGCAAAGGCTGCACTGCTGAGCGTAAGGATGGTGGTGGGTTCAGGCAATTAAAAGTAGGTAGTTTAGGAGGGCTGGGCTCAAGGCTGGACTTCCCAGGTGGCGCCAGTGGTAAAGAACCCACCTGCCAATCCAGGTAGACTTGAGACTTGGGTTTGATCTCTGGTTTGAGAAGACCCTATGGAGGAGGGTACAGCAACCCACTCCAGTATTCTTGCCTGGAGAATCCCATGGATAGGGGAGCCTGGTGGGCTATGGTCATGGGGTCGCACAGAGTGGGACATGACTGAAGTGACTTAGCAAGCATGCACAGGCTCAAGGTCGTAATTTGGGAGTAGTGATAGATGAGGTGGGAGAGGAAGGGACAGTCAGAGTTAACGTGTTGTGCTGAGGGATTCTAACTTGATCCTGGGAGAGCAAGGAGCCTTTAAGACTTTTAAGGAGCCTTCAGGTCTGAGACATAGAAGGGCCTGGTTGCTGGAGGCTGGATCTGGGGAAAGCAGGCCACTGGTGATTTAGAAGGTAGCCACAGGAATCTTGGCTTAAACCAAAGCAAGAGCATTGGGGAAGGAGAGAAATGGATGGATTCAAAAGGCGTGAGAGCCTTTCGTTACCAGGATGACAGCATTCTTTCTGGTTTGAGATGCAGTTATTCCTGGAGGCTGGTGAACTTTATGTGTAGCCTTTGATTCCACGTTGCCAGAGCAATGTTCGTGGTTTCTGACCCACGTGTATCTGGCTCCACTCCCTTGAGCTGTCTAGCGGTCTCTCAGCAGTCAAGGGCCCTGTTCACTGTTAGTGCTCCATCCCCTCCTTCCACTTGTCTCCTGTGAGCTGCTACACAGAGTATACCTGCCTTCCTGTTTACACTAGCACACTGTATACTTCAGTCCAAAAGTTCTCTTTCTCAGTACATATAAATCTTTTTCTGTATACGTTGGCCATGCTGCTGCTAAATCACTTCAGTCGTGTCCGACTCTGTGCGACCCCATAGACAGCAGCCCACCAGGCTCCCCTGTCTCTGGGATTCTCCAGGCAAGAACACTGGAGTGGGTTGCCATTTCCTTCTCCAATGCATGAAAGTGAAAAGTGAAAGTGAAATCACTCAGTCGTGTCCGACTCTTAGTGACCCCATGGACTACAGCCCACCAGGCTCCTCCGTCCCTGGGATTTTCCAGGCAAGAGTACTGGAGTGGGGTGCCATTGCCTTCTCCTACATTGGCCATACTTAGGAGCAAATTGTACCTTTATTCTGTAGTCATAGGGTGAGCAGATGTTAGGATTGGTGTTTTCTGCTTGTGGAATTCTTCTGAGCTTTTAAGACGTTTAATGATCTGTTTATAACTTATAAGGGAGTGTTCTAAATGGAGGCTGTGAGTACATATGTGAATCAGAAAAATACATTGAAGAGGTATTGTCAGTAATGAATTACAACTGTACATCTCTCTCAGCTATTTTTGGAGCTTTAAAAAGATCTAATCAGATGGTATTTTTAAGGAATTAAAAAATTAATAATGGATTTTTATCTAGATTATATCTTTTAGGAAAATATATGTTTATTTGGGTGTAGAGTTGCTTCAACGCCATGGAAAAGAATTTATTTTTCCTTAAAGCAACTTCTACCCATATTCTTATTTACAGATGGTACGTATTTATTTAACATTATCATATTTCAAAATTAGTTTAATAAAAATGGAATGTTGGATTCACTTTTAAACTACTTTTCAGAAATACAGGTGAAATTGAAATTTATATTTTCGAAAGCCTTATCTCGTATTGTCTCTTCCTGTAGCCAATATGGTAGATGCTTACAAATGAATAACTCCATCTAGCTCTTCTGTAAGAGAATGAATGTTATCTCCTGCTACTTGCAAGAGATTGGTTCAGTGGTTTTAGAGGTTTCTTTTCACAAAGTTTGATTTTTTTTTTTTTTCTGACTATAATGTAAGAGTTAAAATAGAGTTTGGCACATGTGTGCAAAGTAAAGTATATGACATTTTCAGAATATACTTTTGCTTACTATTAACATGAAAATAGCAGTTGGAGTAAAGACTCCCTTTGTCAATTTTTGTCCTTTTACTTGAAGTTGTAATCCTGTTGAGAGTGAAGTACATTTAAATGTAAATAAAACGAAACAGTCAACAGATTTCAACTCAGAGAACTGGTTCCAGTGTTATTGCATAACTCAATAATGCAGATCTAACACAAATGCCAGTATTTGACCTTGGTTTGTTCTTGATGCTGTTCTTTGGTAATTGCTGTCATCCTGGCAGTCACTAGAGGGCCCAGCTATGGAGAGTTATGTGAGAGCAGTTTGAAGGGGCTCACACTGTGTAATCTGCTACAGTGTTTTGAATTATTGACCCCCCCATTTTTATTACTATTTGTTGTTGTTCAGTCACTAAGTCTTGTCCGACTCTTTGTGACCCCTATGAACTGCAGCACGCCGGGCTTCCCTGTCCTTTACTTTTTCCTGGAGTTGGCTCAAATTCGAGTCCATTGAGTGGGTGCCCTTATTACTATTTACCTGTCCTTGAATTGGCTCTTACTGATAGGTCTGCACTAGCTCCAGATAATTGATCCTTTAGCTTATTAACTAATTTTAACCATTAGTAAAAATCTAAGCACAAATTCATGAATTAATAATCATTGGGTGTTCCGTCTCTATGAGCTTCTCAGATGCTGCAGTGGTAAAGAATCCACCTGCCAATTCAGGAGAGACAAGAGATGTGGGTACTGCTGATTTTAAGATCAAGTCCATGTTAGCATCATGACCTAGAAAAAGCTTACTAGCAGCAAATCACTCAAGTTCTCTCCACTTTGAAAATACAATATGTGTAGGAATAATACAGGCTTCCCTGGCGGCTCAGACGGTAAAGAATCTGCCTGCAGTGTGGGAAACCCAGGTTCGATTCCTGGATCAGGAGGATCCCCTGGAGAAGGAAATGGCAACTCAGTCCAGTATTTTTGCTTGGGAAATCCCATGGACAGAGGAGCCAGGCAGGCTGCAGTCAATGGGGTCACAAAGAGTTGGACACAACTGAGCAACTAAGCACAACAATACAACATTCCCTCTCTACTTTTACATATAAAACCGTTTTTGTATAAATGCAGACACATATACAATATGCTTAATTTATTTATCGCCTCACGAGAAGAACTTCCAGTATATGATGGATATCAAGAAGAGTATTATTTCATTCTACAGACCTTTCTGTCTATACCTATGAAAATTATCCAGAAAGCACACATTGGGGAAAAAAACAATCTTTGCTGACTGAGCTTTTCATTTGTGTTGATGGCCATATGTAGACAAACCTGGGCATGTTGGCTTTATGTATCTGGGTTTGTGGATTTGCCATTATGTTTTTGGCTAGAATGTTACAGAGCACTGTTCAAGCAAGGGCATGGGAATGTGGAAGTTGGATATTATTCATCCTTTATTTCAAAAAATAAATCCATTCCCCAAACATTGATGATGTATAGAGAGGCTAGAAAATAATCATAATAAAAGAAGAACATAAAAAGAAACACATGCTGGTTTTACTGTCTTCAGTGTTATAAATGATTTTCTAAAATGAATCATAGCTAAAAGCTAAGATCCTTTTTCTAAAAGCTAAGATCCCTTGTAGTTAATTTAGGGCTTTGGGAAGGTGTTTATATTTTTACTGTAAACTTTTATGTTTGGTTAAGACTTGTGATGACTTTCTGGTAGAAAATATAACTTGATATGCTGAGCTTTTGGACTGGGCTTGCTGACCTGTGATGAGGGCATACTCTGAAGTGTAGGGAGCGGTAAGTGGCAGGAGTGCCCTGGTGTGTGGCTGAGACAACTCCATCACCATTGTGAGGCCCGCCAGGAATAGAGATGTTCATAAACTCAAAATTTATAAGCCATAATGTCTTATATAAAATAAGGGTGATTTTTTTTTCCCTTTCAGATTTTGGGGTAAGTGCTTTCTTAGCAACAGGGGGTGATGTTACCCGGAATAAAGTAAGAAAAACATTCGTTGGCACCCCGTGTTGGATGGCTCCTGAAGTCATGGAACAGGTAAAAAAAAAAAAAATAATAATGTTTTGATTGACACAGTATAGTTGTACATATCATTACTCCACTAACATTTCATTCAAATCAGTCGTTTTACTAGAATGCATCATGTAAGGTTTAATTCCCGATTGCTGAGCCTCAGCAAAGTAATATCAAAGTTGAGCACACAGAGCCGTGGACTTCTGACATAATGTTGAGCCCCCTGCCCCCATCATGTGTAACATGCCCGCCATGTAATTGTGTTTTTTTCCTGCTTCCTTTCTTAGGTGAGAGGCTATGACTTCAAGGCTGACATGTGGAGTTTTGGAATAACTGCCATCGAACTAGCCACAGGAGCAGCGCCTTATCACAAGTATCCTCCTATGAAAGTAATTACTCTCGGAAATAATATGTCGGGTTTGAAGGATGATTTAACGGAATCCATTCGCTAATTCTCTTTAACATAGTCATTTTTTCTGAGGCCCAAGGAGAATTAATGGAGGGATGCAGCTGAGTTAAATGCTGTCTGATGTTCTCAGTGGACAGAGTGGAACAAAAGCAGTCTGGTCCCCAGCCCTGAAGCCTGCTTTACATTCATAGCACAGAGGAATGTGGTCAGATTGGCCGGTGGAGGCTGAGAGCTGTGACAAATGCTGGCCATTACTCTCTGTATGGTGGAATACCCCAGACTCCCCAAGAAAAATCTAAAAATAGATTATAGTGATATCATCTTTACAGAGGATTTCCAGATTTTCAGGCCTTTTTTTTTTTTTTTCCTTTTCCATGATCTATAACATTTCACTCTTGTTCTCATAGTGTCCTGTTGGTAATTCATCTGAAGTAAGGGAGCCCAGTGTTTTTAGGAACAAACATACATTTGGATACTACTTTTAGATTTTTTTGTTATTCTTTTAACTGGCCTACATCATCATTTCTGTTAGTTTTGAGGCGGTGGTATCAGGACTGTTTTATCCAACTGGATTTTGTCTTGAGGCTGAAATAGCTTGAGTGGAAATTATGAAGGTGTTTTACAGAGAATATGGTGTATGTTTGTTTCAACTTTTTTCTAGGATTTTATTGGAAAAGCTTAGGAGGATTAGAAAAAAAACAAAGCAGGATTAAAAAAGTTAAATAATCTTACTGATTAAAAAGTTAATAACATTCTTGTTGGAGATAATGTTGAAGTACAAATAAATAAAGAAAACAGCCATCCATAATCTCATCAACCACAGGTAACCCCTATTAAAATTGTAGCATAGTTCATTACATTGTTTTCTCTATATTTAATATACATATTTTTAATGTAAATAAGATTCAGGCATGTACACACCTGATTTTGTTAGCTGAAAATTTAAAATTGAGGTGTAAACAATGGAAGTGACCTTTCAGGGAAAAAGTACTGAAATAACTCTGAGGACTTTCCTTCTATCTGGTTTTTCTCTATTATTTTTTCTTAGGTCTTTTTTTTCCCCCCTTACTTTTTAGTGTTTTCCACTTGAATCCATCACATTGCTAATCCCAGCCTGAAGTCCTGTAGGACTTCTTCAGATCTGACAGATTTTCCACTTTTCTTTGGGTTGCTATTATCCTCTACAAACAATAAACTGTCACTTTAATCCTTCATCTTTTCCCACGTCTGAAAGCACTTGAAGAGAGTCTTGGCTATACAGTATTTGCATAAATTAAGGCTGATTTATGCATTAATGAGTTTTTTTTCATTTTATAGATCAATAGTTTGCTACAAAGTCTACTCTTTTTTTTTTTTTAAGCAAATAATTTTGACGTTAGTGTGAAAGAATGGAATTTTTTACCTTTCCGATGCGAAAACTGTATTTTCATTTAGTTTTGTCCCTTTCCAGAAGCAGCATGGTCTTTTCCTGGTTATGGGTTTTAGCAACTCCGTTGTATCCTGGCTATCTTTCAGTGTCTCTGTTTTGCCAAGCTGTTAAGCATTTCTGTATGTTTTTTCATTAAGAAAAAGAAGGAAATCGTGTGTTACCTCCTGGGATGTTGTGGATTTGTTTCTAAGGCTGGTAATGTGTTACAGAAGCCTTGAGCACGGGCAGTTCCTTACTTGGGAACAACCTGTAAGCATGAACATTCCCTGCTGCTCTGGACCTCTCTCTTCCCCCTCCACCGCCCCCTTTCCCAGACAGAGCCCCTGTCTGCACTAAGCTGGTGCTGGAGCTGTGAGGCTACGTGCTCCCGCAGGCTGTGTGAGAACCAGTTCCCAGGAAGCTCTGCCCTGGCCCCTTTGGGAGATCACATTAACACATAGAGCAGATTTTGTAAGTTTTGTCAATGGAATAAGAAAAAAGGTTAAAGGGCACGTGAACAGCTTTGCAAAGGGAACTGAATACTTTGAATATACATTTCTTAGAAAATGAAAATCATGGGGAAGCACTTAATATGTACCTACTGGAGGAGGGTCTTTGAGACTTTGATGAAGAAAACTCATTTGTAGCAAGCAATGCCTGTCCTGAGATCATGTCTTCCCATTTGTTTCTGCTGCAGGTGTTGATGTTGACTTTGCAAAATGATCCACCCACTTTGGAAACGGGAGTAGAGGATAAGGAGATGATGAAAAAGTATGGCAAGTCCTTCAGAAAGTTACTTTCACTGTGTCTTCAGAAGGATCCCTCCAAAAGGTATGTCAAACGGAGTGACAAGTGAGTGGCCATGGCTGGGTGGAGTCCTGACGAAGCATGGTTTGTGGATGGGGAAAAGGCTGTGCCCGGATGGGACTTCTAGTTCAAGGAGATCCAGCTCTGGTCCCCGAATTTCCATTCAGCCTGTTAGTAGAAGCTTGGATCTGAAAGGGACAGAAATGAGCGAGGACCAGGGAGAGACAGAGGGAAATTTTCAGTGTTAATAAGATTGGCTGTGCTTGTTAGGTGTAGGCTCTGTCAGCAAAGGAAATGAAGTAAAACAGAAATCAGAAGCAGTTGGCAGCGGCACATTCAGAAGCTGAGCTAATATTCTGCACTGTGTAGGTTGAGCTGACCTCTCAGGATTTGAATATCCTGCCAGCTCCAGTCTAAACCAGGCAGAGCTATTGAATTTTGCATGAGCTTCCTTTGAGTTGCAGAACAAGTTGTTTGTGCTGTTTTAAAAGATTATCAGTAAAGAAGATTAACATTTTTACATTCAAAAGATTAATCATATAAACAGAAGCAAATGGTTTTAAATTAACTTTAGTATTTCCTCTTTAGTCTTGGGACTAAATACCCTGCACTGTGGTATGTCTGTTTTCTGAGTTTGTCTCTTCCTTCTCCCTTTCTGTGATTTTGAAATATCCTGAGTAGTGAAGAGTAGAGCCCAGTGTCCTTTGTCACTTAGAGAAGGTTCATGACAGGAAGGGAGCACACTCCTTCGCTGAATAGCCTCCCTTTGTGGTTCTTGGCTGTGTGTGGCTTTGTCCTCACACACCGTTAAATGGATTACACACCTGTGGAGGCTGCTGAGAAGTTTCTGGCTACCCTCATCCATCCAGCACTCTGATTTGATACTCATATTCCAAAATGTCGAAACTGGCTTCTCTTCTGGAACTTTCTTTTTCAGGGCAGGGCCTGCTTTTCGAAGGATTCCTTCATTTTTAAGTTCTTGGTGAAACTTGAGCCTTTGCTTTTACACAGTGATCTACTGTTTGAGTTGGCTACCTTTCTCTAGAATAAACACACTTTGCATTATGTTACCTGTTCTTTGCAGTGACTTCTTTTACGTTCACTGAATTTGCCTTGAAAGAAGAAAAGGACAGTGAAAGTTGCTCAGTCGTATCCAACTCTTTGTGACCCCATGGACTACTTAGTCCATGGAATTCTCTAGACAAGACTAATGGAGTGGGTAGCCTTTCCCTTCTCCAGGGGATCTTCCCAACCCTGGAATCGAACCCAGGTCTCCTGCATTGCAGGCAAATTTTTTATCAGCTGAGCCACAAGGGAAGCCCAAGAATACTGGAGTGGATCTCTATCCCTTTTCTAGCAACTCTTCACAGCCCAGGAATCAAACTGGGGTCTCCTGCATTGCAGGTGACTTCTTTACCAACCGAGCTACCGGGGAAGCCCTTGAACTTGCCTTGAAGCTTCTCTGTGCAGTCACCTTTCTCTTGAAGCCAGGTTCAAAGACTCTGCTGTTAAGCATCTTGAAATCATTTATTGTAACAGGAATGCAAGACTTGCTTACTTTCTTCTTGTATTTGGTGTCATCTGCAAATGTAAGTTTTATCTGCAAATGTAAGTTTTTGGCAAGGAAAACAGAACTTGATCCTGCAAACCCAGTGAGAGAAGAACTTGTCCTCCCCTTTAGCACTAGATTATAACTGATGGTCTTTGTGATTCTTAGTTGAGACCCCACCTAGTGGTAGTGATAGGTAATCACAATTCCAGCTATGTTGATAAAAGATTCTGGAGGGTAGAATTGTTGGGCTTCCCAGGTGGCTCAGTGGTAAAGAATCCTCATTCCAATGCAGAAGACACGTGTTTGATCTCTGATCAGGAGGATCCTCTGGAGGAAGAAATTTGGCAGTCCACTCCAGTATTTTTGCCTCGATAGTCCCATGGACAGAGGAGCCTGGCAGGCTACAGTCCATGGAGTCACAGAAAGTCAGACAAAACTGAGCGACTGAACATACACACAATTGTTAGTGTACTTACTGATATGAAAATATATCCCTTTAGGAGACTCATAATTTTGTCAAAATAGACCATCATACTTTATATTTAACATTCCATCTATTTTTCTCAATAGTCTTGAGTGTTTCCAGGTTTAATTTGTTATATGAACTCAAATGTCAGGTTCCCATCACCCCACTAAACAATAACAACAAAACTGTTAGAAAAGACATGTACAGCAGATATTCAAAATGTCTTTCCCTCAAAGTACTCTCTTAGTAACGGTATTGATTTACAAAGTATGAATAGTTTAAGGACTTTTTAAAAGGTATTTTTCTCTATGACATAATCTTCTCACTGTTGTACAACTGTCCTCTATAACAGACTATTATTGGTGCATAAACTTCCCAGGTATTTCATTCTTGTAATGAAAAAAACACAGTGTAGGAAGTTTGGGTAAAAATGATTTGGGAGATGTGAGGGTAGAAAAAAACAGTATTATGATAGGATGCAATTAAAATATGTATTCATGACTGAATTAATAAGTAAACATTTAATTGTTGTGCAAGTCTGAAAGTTTTTTTCCTGTCTTCTCTGCCTTTGCTTATATTGTCCAAATATTTTTCCTCTTCTCCTCTCCCCTTTCCACCTGTCTTTCACCGCTTAGTTCAAAGGCCCCATATTCTCAAAGTTAGATACATTTGGGTGAGAGTCCTAGCCCTTCTTCCTCATCATCTGTATGCCTCAGTTTCCTTGTCTGTAAAATGGGCTTAATAACATCAGGTCGTAGTGTTGCTATGGGGATGGAACAAGATAATGCATTTAAAGCAGAGAACACAGTGCCTGAGTATTTCTAAGGATTCATGAAATTGGGATTACCATTTTCTTTCTTTCTTCATTATTTACCTGTCTTTTCCTGACCAGCGGAGTCATTGCAACTTCTGGTTTCCTACTTCCTATTTGAAGATATGTCTCTTGTAGCACTTACTGCACTATGTAGATTAATTGACTTACATATCCAATTTCCTCATGAGTTCCTTAGGTTTTTAGAAGGAGAGTCTGTGTTTAGGTTTTTAGGTTTTTAGGTCTCATCTTTCTGTCTCTCTGTCTTTCTGTCCACAGTGACTGGTCTGCATTACATACTCAGTGGTATTTCTTGAACACCTGGAAGCAATGGGGAGCTTGCAGTTTGGGGATGATTTAGACTCACTGAAAAGAATTTCAGAGCTAAACCAGATTGTAGTGGGTTGAGAGAGGGGTGAAGGCAGGAATTTTGATCCTTATATTTATTTCTGTTGCCAGCATATAGATCCTCTGCTTGTGGTCTAAAAGCAGTTAACTGGTACCAACACCTTGGTTTTACTGAGTGCCTTTTTTTAGCAATGAGTGAAAACATATCACTGGGTAACAGTGACCAGACGGAATCATTGCAGTGTGAGAGCCCTCAGGCTAGCTGAGAAGGAGCTGTGCTTTCTGTCAACCTCAAGAACTCTTGGAACTTCCCATTGCCTGAGAGCTGGGTGTCAGAGTTCTTTGCCTCATCCAAGTCTGTGCCCTGCATTTGCATAGACAAAGATTTGCTTGTATTTGCATAGCAGAACATTTTGCTATTCTTAAAAAAATCCTTTCTCTTAGAGGCTACATATTTTATATGGATGGCAACTATAAAAATAACTAGCATTTTTTGGGCACATTTTTCCATCCACAAAGGAGTGGATGTTGCATAGATGAATCCGTTGGAAGCAAATAAAACTTAAATATTTCTTTGGGAGTGGGGGCAGGGTGAGAAATACAGCTCTGCCGGAGGTGAATGTATTGTTAGAAGTTAAAATACAAATTTTCAGAACTATTTAAACTGTATCATATTCATCCTGAATCCTTTGAACATTATTTTAAGTTTTGGTGGACTTTGGCTTATCCACATGTATTTGAATCCTTTAAGGGATTTTCTTCTGAGAATGTTGCTGCTTGCAGACTCCTTCCACATTGTTTTTAAGGATTTAAAATCGAATCATTATTCAAAGCCTGGGACATCATTACAGTTGCTGGTATAGCAATTTAGCATTTCTTGTAATATGCTGTTTGCTTGTAATATTGTATTGCTTGATAATTGTTAGTGGCCTTGTAAGACATAACAATGCTTGCAGAATTCTTTCTACTGTAGTACTCGGCTAAGAGGCAGGCAGCATTGATGGTTCCTACATTAACCCTGCACTGGTCATTTCCATGGGCTTCCCAGGTGGCTCAGCGGTCAAGAATCCGCCTGCCAATATAGGAGATGTGGGTTTGATCCCTGGATTGGGAAGATCCCCTGGAGAATGAAATGGCAGCCCACTCCAGTATTCTTGCCTGGGAAATCCAATGGATAGAGGAGCCTGGCAGGCTGCAGTCCATGGGGTCGCAAAGAGTTGGACACGACTGAGCACGCACACATAGTAATCTCTATAACATAAGCCCAAAACGTGAAAACCCTAAAATCAAATGGGCAACGTGCATCTTGATTTTTCTCATACCTTCCCTCACTTTCTTCCCTTCTTCATTTTCATCATTCCTCCTACTTTTCCAAACTTTTTATGGAGGCAGTTTGACATATGTAGAATTCAACTCCAAAGGGATCTGCTATTTAGCTGTTCTCTTTTATAGAGTCAGGGTTACCTATTATTTAAATATTAATCCTGTTAAAAAAGGAGTGTGGCTTTTTAAACGACTTCTCATTTCTCATGTCACTGTGCTTCTGTGTCTGTTGATGAAGTTAAGAGTAGAGCTCAGAGAACAGAGTTTTCTCTTCTCTTCAGCATGCTTTTCCCCTTGACAGTCTTGATGACCTCAGAAATGACCTTGCTGGGGAAGGAAACACAGTCCCGGGCCTGTATCTCCAGGTTGTTGTTGTTCAGTCACTTAGTCATGTCCAGTGCTTTGCAACCCCGTATTGTAGGCTCCTCTGTCCTCCACTTCTGGAGTTTGCTCCGATTCCTGTCCTTTGAGTTGATGATGCCATCTAAGCATCTCATCCTCTGCAGCCCCCTTCTGCTTTTGCCTTCCTTCATCTCCAGGTATATCTGGCATTTCCCAGCCTTCTCTTTACATGGGTCCTACACTTGACCTTGGTAAGCTAAAGCGAGGAGGTGGGGGTTTAGGGGAGAAAGAAAGGAAGGCATTTGTGACTTTGCTCCTCAGTGCCTCCATCGCACGCAGATACACCTCTTTCCTTTTGTTTCTTGTTAGCCTGAGTCTTGTCTTCATTACATCATTCTCCTGTTCTCTACTATATTGAATAGATGCTTAGAATTTGGTGCTAACTCTAGTTCCAGAAGTTGTAGTTTGGTGCTCAGATGTCTAGTAACATCACTTTTACCCTGTATTTGATTCTGGCATGAAATTGAGCTGTAGCAGTTTTGTGGTCTGTGTTAGGCTTTGGGGCTATGAAAAAATGAACACTGTGTGGTCCCTTCCTTGGAAGGGCTTGTAACCTAGTGAGGTGGAGCAGGGAGATACAGAAACAGATAATTGCAAAATGAGTGTGGGTGGATTGGTGTGTGAGCAATGAATTCTACTTGTAGGAGCTGGGAGAAGTATCTTTGAAGATGGATGCCATTTAAATGGGTTCTTGATGGATAAGCAAGGGTGTGCCAGTTGGTTACAAACAATTCTGAAGCACAGCAGTGTGCTTTGCCATGAAAGAGCAAGGCGTGGGTGAGACCGTCACTGTGTTTGGAGGATAAGTTGGTGTGGGGCATGATTGGAAGTGAGGCTGGAGGAGTTGGGATCTCAGGCCACTAAAATCCTTTAGGAGGGATAAGAAAATATTTTTGCTTAGAAGCCAGCTAGGGAGCAGTGTGGATGGTGGGTTGGAATGAGGAAGAGAGAAGTGGCAGAGAGACCAGCCAGGAGACTGTGTCAAAACAGTAATGACCAGAAAAAAAATGAGAGTGTTAGTGGCTCAGTCGTGTTCGACTCTCTGTGACGCTATGGACTGTAGCCTGCCAGGCTCCTCTGTCCATGGAGTTTTCCAGGCAAGAGCACTGGAGTGGGTAGCCGTTCTCTTCTCCAGGGAATTTTCCCAACCCCAGGATCCAACCCAGGTCTCCCACATGGCAGACAGATTCTTTACCATCCGAGCCACCAGGGAAGCCCTTTGACCAGAGAGAGAGTGGAGGCTTTCAACCAAAAGAGTAGCCTTGAGCTCCTTCATCATCTTAATTTTCTTAGGTTTCTTTTCTTTTCACTTTGAAAAATTAAATCTAGGTTATTTTGTACGTGTCTTGGTTTTTGAAATTTGGTTTTACAGCGTAAGTTGCCAAACATACCCAGTCCCTTGTGTAATGGTTCTGAATGTTCTCTCAGTAGCCGTCTCCTTCCCACAGACACAACCCATGTGTTAGGATGTTCTGACCATCCTCTCCCTGCCCGACAGCATAGTCTCTTATCTGGCAGATTGTAAGCCGACGAGGGTGGTGTTTATGCCTGTCATCGTCATCAGAGTGTGCCTAGTATTAGCATGATACCTGACAAATAGCAGGTGTTCGTTGCATACTTACTGAGAGAGTGAAAGGATGAATTTGCAGTTGCTGAAAGCAAAAAACTCTACCAGTGATCTCTTAAAAGTAGTCTACGTTAAAAAAAAAAAAAAAAAAGCAACCAAAGTTAAATCACTTGAGTTATCCTTTTTAGTTCTAGTTACCTGGTAAGCAAAGAACAGAAACAAGGTCCAAGGTAAAAATTGCTGAATTTGAATCGACTTGCCAAGGACTATGGAACACAGAATGTAAAGTGTGGCCCGCCTGTCATGTAGACCTTTGTTTACTCAAAGAAATTAGCAATTAGAGGCTGCTGGTTGCAATGGCTATGGCCGTTTGGGGTTCTTTATTAGGTACTTGTAACCAGTGTTCCACTTGAAATTGAGGAAAAGCACAGTAACAATTTAAAGAGAAAATGTCTTTGCACAGAAATGCAGTCTATGGCCCCTGCAGACTGTCACAGTTCACCATTGCACCGAACGACGTTCCCTAATTCTTTTGTATGCTGGGTCCCTGGAAACATTTTAGTGGGGCTTCCTGGTTCAGAGCACTGGTTTCCAGTCTCTTCAAGTGTGAGGGCTCCCTGTAAACTTGGATTCCGTAGTCTTAGGCACTTCAACAATCACTGCCTGAGAAGAGACCTAATGATACTCAGTCATGCTTCCTTCCCCCCTCCCAGTTTTTTATTATGAAAAATTTAAAGCATACAGAAAAGATGATAAAATAACAGTGTTTATGTCTTTGTAAACTCCTAGATTCAACAATTATTCACCTTTCTCATATCTGCTGTCCCTATTTATCTAAATTTTATTGGCTGAACAGAAAATAAGGAACAAACTTACGACGTCAGCGTGCGTTCCCTCCAAATAAAGACACATTCCTCCATCACCAAAATACTTTTCCACGCTGAAGTAAATGAACAGAAATTTCCTAAAATTGTCCGCTGCCTAGCACATTCACCCATCTCTGTTTCTCAGTGGCTCTTGTAGCTTCTTCTCCTCTTAAAATTCAAAACTCAGGAGAGGGTCACACGTTGATTTTAGTTTTATGTTTAAATCTGTTTTCATCTAAAACAGTCCCCTCACACCTCCCCTTTTCTTCTACGACACCAGCATTTTTAAGAGAGGAGCCCAGTTATTTTGCTGTCTGTCTGTCCTCTAGGTTTATGCGATTCTTTCTGCATGCCTGCAGGACCTGTTGATGAAGGGAGTGGTTCTTTGTGGAAGAGTGCCAGTTATTTAATGTAGAAGGAATGATAGAAGTAGAAAAATCAGTGTCCTGCCACCTCCATTGAAATAATTATTTAAGGCAAAGATGCTACAACCAGCAGGTGAAAGATTCTCCAGGACAGGATATGCATATCATGGCAAAGTATTATCTAACAGAAAACTTGCTGGTTGCAGTGGGGCAGACTTACCTTGGAGAGATCTCGGGCCTGGAGACCAAGTGGTTCAACATAACATCTGTCCCAGTGAAATAACCTATCATCATGTGCCTCCCAGTGCTGCAGTAATTACAATGTGCATCATCTATGAAGTGTTCTTCCCCCAAATACTTGTGTCAGCCTAGCCAGTCCTTTAGACCCAACTGTCAGTTTATGGAAAATACAGGACAGAGAAATAAGTGACACATGAGGAAACAATCAGACTAATCTCGTAATGCTTTTAAGTGACTTTGCATTCTGTTAGTCACTGTCACATTTATGTTTCCTTGAAAAACAGTAGTCCAGGTACACTTTAGACAGGGTGACTCGGTGGGTGGATAGAGCCTGTACGCATGCGTGGTCCCCTTGCAGCCACCGCCGCTCATGGAGAATCGTAGAACACTGTGGACATAGTTTCCTTGATAGGGTCACACTGCCGCTTGTCCTGCTTCTGAATAATACAGGGATTTAGCTCACGGACGTGTCAGTCTGCCACCTTTTAGAAACCCTGCATTCACTTAGTGAAGTGTGAGGATGGAGGATGGAAAGCTGATCATGCCCCACATATTTAACTTACAGGAGTGTGTGTGTTTTGCAGTCGAGGTGTTTGAAAAGAACTGGAAAATTGGTGCCAGTTTATTTGGTGCCGGCTTACAATGAATTTAGTCTGTGGTGTGCTATTCCTGAAACTGGTCTTCCAGAAAGACTCTAGGATTAAGTTGTTTCATCAAGGCAGTGTCTTTATTGAGTGGTCATTGTTTCAACTCTAATTTATTATTGATCTTTCAGGCCCACAGCAGCAGAACTTTTAAAATGCAAATTCTTCCAGAAAGCCAAGGTAACATGCTTAAAAACCCAAGTAAATCTGCTATTTTTAAATCACTATGAATTTCAGTGTATCATATTTGATGTCAAACATTGGGAATATTTGTTTTGCAGAACAGAGAGTACCTGATTGAAAAGCTGCTTACAAGAACACCAGACATAGCCCAAAGAGCCAAAAAGGTAAGCACCATGAGCACTCTGGCCCCAGTGGGAGCCTCTCCCGCACCCAGGGAAGTGGAGCCTGTAGAAGAATAAGAAAAAAGATTTCCACATAGTCAGGGTGTGTATTGAGAGATTACTGGGTTAGTGATTACTCAGATAACTGCATTTTGCCTTTTGGTTACCTCAGGCTGCAGCTATGTGTTTGGGTGTAGAAACAATGTGAAACTCAAAATGATTTCATTTTTCCATTTATTGGCTTTGCTTAAAGAAGTTCGGAGGGGAGGGGCTTGTGTTGAGACTAAAACACTGGAGAGGTAAAATATCTTTGAATATCTTTTTTGGGGGGTGGATTTTACCAAAGATGAACAGTCATTTTTAATCAGCTTGAAATGACAAAATGAAAAATAAAACTTTCATTATTAATGGTTATTTTGAATATCTGAGTGACATAGTTTCTTTTCTCATAAAAGACCTTGATTTTTTCTGTAGTCTATGCTATGTTAACTAAATTATGTTAATAATTACCTAAAAAACTGGATTTAAAATTTTTTTTAAAAATGGTATGTATGTGTGAGTGTATTTATGTTTGACCCAGAGTTTTTCTTGCTTGTAATGACAGATTTTATTATGGTATGAAACTTAACAAAATTTAACCTCAGATTTGGTTTGGTTTAGTTTGATTTTAAAATTGTATTAGATATTTAAATTTAAAATATTGATGTAGGCACAGATTTAGAAAGGGGAAGGTTCTTTTTATTTCCTTTTTACAATTAATACTTACAGGGGAAGTTGACATGAATCTAAGTTGTCTGCTCTGTAAATAAAATTGGCCAAGAAATATATGCATGAGAGGTTGCATCTCAGGATACCTAAGTGTTAGTAACTTGGACTGTTAACGTCTAGACACTGCTTTTTCTAAATCACTGGGTATGAAATACATTTAGCTGATGCTTTCAAATTGCTTTAAATATTAGATTTTAAAATAGACTTCAAGAAATGACCCATCTTGTGCGGGTATCTGAGCCCGTCTCCTAGACCTGCAGAATTCTTTGGAATGGGCTGGTTCTCAGGCTGTGAGTCTGGGCAGGTGATGGGGGATCACTATCCTGACTGTGGAGATGTGAACCAGGGCTGGTCTCTGGGATGGCTCTGAAGGAAAAGTGAAAATTTAGCAATATTCCATCAGAGTGACTGGAAAAGGCAATGGCACCCCATTCCAGTACTCTTGCCTGGGAAATCCCATGGATGGAGGAACCTGGTAGGCTGCAGTCCATGGGGTCGCTGAGGGTCAGACACGACTGAGCGACTTTGCTTTCATTTATTACTTTCATGCATTGGAGAAGGAAATGGCAACCCATTCCAATTTTCTTGCCTGGAGAATCCCAGGGACAGGGGAGCCTGGTGGGCTACCGTCTATGGGGTTGCACAGAGTCAGACACGACTGACGTGACTTAGCAGCAGCAGCATCAGAGTGAGACCTCCCAAGGGGCAGCATAGAGAAGCCAGAGCTTCAGTTTGAGGCAACAGAAAGTCGAGAGTACCCACCAGAGTGCGGGGACTCCGTCCAGAACGCTTAAGGAGGTGCCTGGAGTGTTTGCCTGGGGTGTTGGGGTCTAGCATGGGGTCCTCTGATCAGATAACTAGAATGTCAGCCACAGGTGAAGAAAGCTGTTAGAAAGCCACTAACTTTCACAGTGTGTGCCCCCAAAGGCCTTTGCTTCGGTTTCCCTCTGGTCTCATCCTGTAGCTGCTCCCAGAAGGGCTTTCCCAAGCCTGCGTCCTGCCCAGGCCTCCCCCTCCTGCCTCCAGCTCGGCTCCTTATACAGTGTGTTTCCCCTCCCAGACCGCAACTGCCTGTGTTTGGTGCTACTCCCTGAGCCGCCTGACCTCAGGACCCTGGGCTGCTTTTTGTATCAGACGCCACCTTCTTTGTCTTCTGAGTCCTCTCCATGTTTCCCTCTGCACCGTTTCTTGGAATGTTTCCTCCTGTTTTTAATTGAACATTTGCAGTAGATTTCTGTTAATAACTATTCTCCTACACCCATTCCACCTTGGGCACTAGTGCAAGATTAACTGTCTAAGCATGTCACTTAATTGCTCAAACGTGATTTCCAGAATTAAACAAAAGCAAATAAATGGGGGGAAACAAGTTGCCTATCAAATAAAGTGCAAGCTCCTTAGCCTTAAATTCATGGCACCATTTCAACTTCCTGCCTTATACCATTGACCCTTGAACAGCACGCCAGCCCTCTGTGCAGTCTCAAATCTGAGCGTTAATTTATAGTTTGCCCTCGGTGTATATGGTTCCTCTGTACCTGCAGATTCACTGAATTGTGGATTGTGTTGTACTGTAGTGAACACTGAAAGAAATCCATATGTGAATGGACTTGCACATCAAACTTGTGTTGTTTAAGAGTCAACTCTATTGTATACCAAACTTAAAGCACCTCTAGTTCTTACTACATAACCTGTACTTTCCTTTGACACTCCATCAGCAAAGACTCTGTTCAGGCTGTCACTTCCCTTTTTTTAAAATTTAGATTACATATTGTTACATATTATTGTGCTGTGCATTCCAAATTTCATTTTGAATGTATCTTAAATAACAAAGAGCTCCTTTTGGGAGATGATTTTCCAACCATGTCTTCTGCCCTTTTGTTTGCTCCTTGATCTGAGACTTAAACCTCAGGGCTTGTCATTCATTCCTTTGAAAGGAAAATGGCCACACATTTCAAAGTCACACAGAGTCACACAGAATGTGAATTAGTTCTTTAAACATCATAATAGAAAAGAGAAGGGCCCCATAGTAATGTTATTCTGACTCTCCAGCTTCATTACGTTGGCTGTTTTCCTGTCATAAATCTCGTTTTACAGTGTATTCGGTTCTCAACTACACGCCATTCCTTGCCCGTAGGTTCCATGGCAGGTATGCCAACCAGGACAGCATCCATCAGAATGCGTGTCTTGTTCATAGTAAGTGCCCACAAGTGTTTGTTGACTCAGTGAATGCATGCTTCAGTGGGCCAAGTAAAAGCCATTTGAAACTCGTTTGTCACTCTCTTGAACCTCTCAAATGCTTGGCATATACTTGTTCCTGGGCTTCCTGTTAATAATAAACCACCCTCCTTCTCCTGGGCTCATGATGTTGATGAGCATCCCTGCTGTTCCTCACTCGAAACCCCTCATGTGGGCGTGGCCACTAGGAAGTAAATACTATTTTAATCACTATGTGAATTGAAAACCCTTGTGGTAAGATGACTCTTTACATGTAGGTTCTTAAAGTGTTTAAGTAAATGTAATTTAAAATCAATACAGAGGAGCAGCTAGTGCTCTCTGTGTTACTCTTTCTTGGACTTGTCTTGATTGGCATCTTCTCAGCGGTCTCCCTTCCTGTGTGCTGTGGTGCCCCTAGTTAACTGTACTCTAGTTTCTTGGTTGGGGATATGTTCCTCACAGGCTACTCTTTGTTAGTCCCTTGATTTTTGTCTCCTCAGTTTGTTGTTTTTAAAACAGAAACAGTTCATTGATATACCAGTGTTTACATGACAACTAGGTGTGTTGACCAAGCTTTGGACATTTTGGGAACCAAGCTGTTTGAAATTCGTTGTCATAAACCATAATCTCTGCTGCTCCTCCCTTATGGTAATCCAAGTTAAGAGCTGTTTTTCAATACGTGTTTTTCTGTAACATGAACAACCCTCATATTTAAGAGAGAGAGGGACTGGTATTGTAGCTGCCCGTAGGACTGCCCATGGAGCCCATCAATGCAGTCTTTTGATGTGAAAGAAAGAGGCTTCTCATATTCATGATTGCCCCAAATGTGAAGCATTCGTTGAGAGCCACATAATTCCACGTGGGTAGGTGATCTTGTCTGCGTCCAGAATGACTCCTCTAAATCAGGAAAAGCACATTAAAAAATAGAGACAGACCAGTGCGTCTTCTCTGGTAATTTAGTGACATAAAATGATTTTGTTTTTTTGGATGTAAAAGTAACTTCAGAAATTAAGGATATTTGTTTTTGTTTTTTTCCCCTGGAGGCAGAGTATTTGGTCCATTCGAGGTTCTTTTGCTGAAAGGTAGTATTGTTCAGAAATCAGTTTTGTTTATTTATTTATGTCTGTGTTGGATCTTTGTTGCTGCCTGTGGGCTTTCTCTAGGTGCAGGGGCCTCTGGTTGCAGAGCATAGTCTCTAGGTGTTCGGGCTCAGTAGCTGTGGTGCATGGGCTCAGTTGCCTCGTGGCATGTGGAATCTTCCCAGGCTGGGGATCCAACCTGTGTCCCCTGCATTGGCAGGCAGATTCTTAACCACTGGACCACCAGGAAGGTGCTTAATTTTCTTTCACCTTGATTTTTCTGTCTATGAAATGGAAATTCTTTCTGACCTCAGGAATGTGGAGAAGGGGGTAATGAGAGATTTGGTGTTTCTGGACCATCAGTTCAGTTCAGTTCAGTCGCTCAGTCGTGTCTGACTCTTTGCGACCCCATGAATCGTAGCACGCCAGGCCTCCCTGTCCATCACCAACTCCCGGAGTTCACTCAGACTCACGTCCATCAAGTCAGTGATGCCATCCAGCCATCTCATCCTCTGGCATCCCCTTCTCCTCCTGCCCCCAATCCCTCCCAGCATCAGAGTCTATTCCAATGAGTCAACTCTTCCCATGAGGTGGCCAAAGTACTGGAGTTTCAGCTGTAGCATCATTCCCTCCAAAGAAATCCCAGGGCTGATCTCCTTTAGAATGGACTTGTTAGATCTCCTTGCAGTCCAAGGGACTCTCAAGAGTCTTCTCCAACACCACAGTTCAGAAGCATCAATTCTTCGGCGCTCAGCCTTCTTCACAGTCCAACTCTCACATCCATACATGACCACAGGAAAAACCATAGCCTTGACTAGACGAACCTTTGTTGGCAAAGTAATGTCTCTGCTTTTGAATATGCTATCTAGGTTGGTCATAACTTTCCTTCCAAGGAGTAAGCATCTTTTAATTTCATGGCTGCAGTCACCATCTACAATGATTTTGGAGCCCAAAAAAATAAAGTCTGACACTGTTTCCACTGTTTCCCCATCTATTTCCCATGAAGTGATGGGACCGGATGCCATGATCTTCGTTTTCTGAATGTTGAGCTTTAAGCCAACTTTTTCACTGACCATAGGACACTGTAAATTCTAAATGAGAACATGCTAATAATGACCTAGGAGGACAGAGTAAGTGCAGCTGTATAACTTCTTAGCTTATTCCTTATCCTCGTGCATGAGAAGAAAAGGCTTTATTTTCTTCTCATGTGGCTTTTTTAGGGGCCTGTCTCCAGCTGTCTTTTGGTGTTTGAAAGCTTGGCCAAGTATTGTTCCATCATTAACATTCCTGGAATCCCTGGGTGGAAAAGGTGTAAATCATTCTGTTAGAATCAGATGCAGATGCTTAGAACTCTGTGCACTTCCTGCAGGAGCATCTGAGTATCAGAGTTGGCTGAAGTCTTTGCTTTATGTTTGTGAAATAAACCTTGGGTCCCCACACACTCACACTCATATTCATATACTTGCTGTGGCTAAAGCTCACTGATGGCAGGACAGGGGCACCCTGTCTAAATGCCAACTGCTTAGCTAAAAAGTATGTTGGCCACAGAAGGGATGAAGTGGGGAAACAAAACACAGTGTATCTTTTTAATATGGTTGTCTGTGTTTTCATGGGGAGTAGACTCACTGGAGGATTTATGGTTTGAATATTCTTAATTATGAAATTGAGAAGTTAAAAATGGTGAGTGATTATCAGGAGGAAGGGGGTATTTTATCACTACTACATTTGGGTGAAGCCCTTGTGAATTCAAAGAACTCGGATGGTGTTTGTGGGTACCGGAATTTGTTATATCAGGTTCTGAGATTGGTTTTATATTAATGACCCAAGGCTGTTGGCTCCATGTGGTCTTTCTGTGTATTTAGGAATCAGTAGGTAGGAATATTATAGTTCACATTTGAAACTTGACATGTATTGATAACTGGTACTGTTTTTACTTTTTATTTTGAAATAATTTCAGACTTACAAAAATGTTAGCAGAATAGTATAAACATTTCTCTCTATTTTCTCTCATGCTTTCTTTTGGAACGTTTCAAAGCTATAGACATGATGCCCTTTATCTTTAAATATACTTCAGTGTGTATTTTCTAAAAACAAGGACATTCTCTTATATCACAGTATGATTGTCAACATCAGGAGACTAACTGGTGCAAAACTATTACTTAATTTTCAGATCTCATATAAATTCTGCCAATGATAGTTTGCCTGGTGTAGGACCCAATCCAGGATCGTATAGTTTGATCTCTCCTTTAGTCTTCTTTAATCTGGAACAGTCTTTCTTTTTCTTTTACAACTGTGACACTTTTAAAGAGTAAGGACAGCTGTTTTGTAGTTTGGGTTTGTCTGGTAATTCTTCATGATTAGATGCAGTGTATGCATTTTTGATGGGACTATCTTGTAAGTGATGCCATGTTCCTCTTGGCGTATCATATTACAAGGCACATGATGTTGATTTAATCCTTTACTGGTGATGTTATCACGTGCTTAAGGAGCATCTGTCAGCTTCTTCACTGTAAACACAATTAGCTCTTAATAGGAAGGACACATTAATATTACATTCCCTCTTTATATTAAACATTAAAAGGTAAAGTGAATATTTACTGGGTCGTTGGTCCTTTTTCGAGGAAACATTTCTGCTTTGTGGCATTGTGGTTGTACATTCAGAGGATATAAATGATAGGAGTTCTCTATAATTTCCCAGCAGCCTTGCAGACAGTGAACATTTTGCTAGCGTGTGGTGTTCAGATCGAGGTGAGTGGTGGCAATGGTGCTGTTCCAGCCTCTGTACCAGGTCTGGAAGCGGAAGCATTTGAATCGGTGACCTTTGTTGGCTCTGCTGCCTGATCTTTCAGATGCAGCCAAGGACACTGACATGGTGCTGCCCTGGGGGTGAGAGGATCTGCCCAGGGAGTCTGGTGCTGCGTTTGACTCACACTGGGCGCTCCATTCAACAGTGGCTGCTGTGGATATCATGTATTGATAAATAAGGAGAATAATTCTTGTGGTTACCGCAGACAGGCAATTTAGAAATATGCAGTGAAACAGGAAGCAAGGAAAGAGGCCTTAAGGCAGGTGGGGGAGGAGGGGTGATGTGGGTGGCTGTTGCTGTTGCTCTGGGTAGAATGGAGTAAGAGCCCACGGAGGCCTGCCAAAAGAAGGAAAGAATGACCGTCGTTATTTCATCGCCATTGTCCCAATGTTCTCTGCCTCATCAAGGCGCTGGCAGTGGGTGCGGGCCAGGGCATCCCTCTCCACAGCAATCCCCTCCACTGTGTGAAGTGGGGGACTTGTTTGTGAAGAGCCTAAGAACACTAGGAATTAAATACACATAGAGCTGCTATCCTTTCACACCTGTTAGACTGCTTTCAGATATGCTTCCTTATTTATTTGAAACAATTGTGCTCCAAGACAGGTAGGCAGGGCAGGTGTTATTATGTACTGCGGAGGAATGCATGAGAGCTGAAAAGATTTGCTTAAAGTCGCATTGCTTAAACAGGCAATTCTTATTTCTGCTTCGGTGCTCTTTCCACTGAATTGTACCTCAGAAGAAAGAAGAAGGAAAGGGAGAGGATAGGAAGGAGATACAGATGGAGAGGGTGGGCAGGATTAAACAGCACAAATAGGAAAGGCAGGGGCTTCCCTGGTGGCTCAGATGGTAAAGAATTTGTCTGCAGTGCAAGAGACCTGGGTTTGATCACTGGGTCGGAAAGATCCCCTGGAGAAGGGAATGCCCACCCACTCCAGTATTCTTGCCTGGAGAATTCCATGGACAGAGGAACTTGGTGGGCTACAGTGCATGGGATTGCAAAGAGTCACACATAACTGAGTGACCAACACTTTGCTGTCAGGAAAAGCAGGCTGTTGGGGAGGCACAATTGTCATTCTCAGAGCCCACAGTCTGCTGTTTAATACACATGAAGGTGGTGCAGGGGGAGTCCATGCCATTCGTAGGCGCAGGGAGAACCCTGTAAACTTCATCGTAGGAATGTGGTGAGTTTGCCAGGGTTCTTGCAGATGTGGAGACAATAATGTGATAAAAGGGCTTTGGGGATTCTAAAGGGAAGAGAAATGGCTAGTAGGAGTTTGGTAGCATTAGCAGTTGTTAACACCTGCCAGAGGCTTGGTGTCTCATTCATAACATGGGGGAGGTAATAACAACCCACCTCAGGCTTTTGAGGACGAAATAAGGTAAGCATAGGAAGTGTATAGCACAATAGTTGGCACAAAATAGTAAATGACTCTATAAATCTAGTTATTATCATAATCATGGTAAATTTTATTATTTTTATAATCACATATATGGCTTTACTGGGCTTCCCTGGTGGCTCAGATGGTAAAAAAAATCTGCCTGCAATGCAGGAGACCCGGTTTTGATCCCTGGGTTGGGAAGATCCCCTGGAGAAGGAAACAGCAACCCACTCCAGTATCCTTTCCTGGAGAATTCCATGGACGGAGGAGCTTGGCAGGCTGTAATCCATGGGGTCTGGAAGAGTTGGACACGACTGAGCGACTAACATACACACACACACACACACACACATACACACACACACACACACACACACACACGGCTTTACTATTACAGTTTTGTTATTTTAATATCACTGTTGCTTTTCTGTAACCTTTTTCACTCCGGCCGCTGGGGATACCACTGCTACCATTGCTGTTTCTGCTGCAGTAAGGGCTGCTGCCATCACAACCACTGCTGCCAATAATGGACACAGGGTGTGCAGACAGATAAAAGGATACAGTGCAGCTGTTGGGCTTGCCTTTCAGTGGGGAATATAGTGCCTGCATCACCAGACCTGGAAAACTCAGAGAGCAGCAGAGAACAAATACTTAAGGATATGGGTATAGAATGTCCTACAAGAATAGAAAATGTCTTGGAGCTGGTCCCAGGGGGAACGTGGGAAAGGGAGAGAGGGGGACTCATACTTACTGTGGGTCTTCATGCAATGCAAAACCCTTGGTTTACATCTATCTCGTTACTAAGTTCAGTTCAGTCGCTCAGTCGTGTCCGACTCTTTGCAGCCCCATGGACTGCAGCATGCCAGGCCTCCCTGTCCATCACCAACTACCAGAGTTTACTCAGACTCATGTCCATTGAGTCCTTGTAATAATCAGTGAAGTCCTGAGTAACAGAATAGAGGTATAATATGTTAGATTATTACAGCTTTTTAAGAAAAAGCTATACATTTTGAAAAATGAATGAAAAAGAGCAACCAGGACCATAAATATCTCCTGGCTTGTGATTCTTCCATTTGCAGACCTGAAAATTGAGACCTAGGTTGGTTGGGCCCTGACCAAGTTCATGCTGTCATATAGTAGCCAAGTCTGAAGCCAGGCTCCCAGTTTGCTACCATTTTGTCGCTTCTTTTAGTTGATAAAGAGGGAAAATGGGTCTGAATTTTTGTAAAATTGCTCCCCCTCTTCTTGGAAGCTTATCATTAATTTATAAATGTTGAAATTTATACATTATCAAGAAACCAGAGAAGAAATTAGGTGATTTCAAATACTTGATGGGTGGATGTTAGTTTTGTTCCAGGTCTGCCCAGTAGAGGGCAGCAGTAGGTTTTAATTCTGTGTGGTTATGAACTGCAGGCTGGTCCAGCTTGGTTGAAGGTCTCAGGTTTGGTCAGAATCGCTAAGTCTCTTCAGTCATGTCCGACTCTGTGTGACCCCATGGACTGCAGCCCACCAGGCTCCCCCGTCCCTGGGATTCTCCAGGCAAGAACACTGGAGTGGGTTGCCATTTCCTTCTCCAATGCATGAAAGTGAAAAGTGAAAGTGAAGTTGCTCAGTCGTGTCTGACTTAGCGACCCCATGGACTGCAGCCTACCAGGTTCCTCTGTCCGTGGGGTTTTCTAGGCAAGAGTACTGGAGTGGGGTGCCATTGCCTTCAGAATAGAAGGATCTAAAGTATGTTAGGTCTCTTCTGAGCTACTAGGTACTAGTACTGAGTACTAGGCACCGCTATCAGATGGTTTTGTTTTGTTTTGTTTTTTATTGGGCAGGAGGTTGAAGGGTGATGGTTTAGGTATTTCTTGTTATTACCACTTCTCACTTTAAATTACATTTCCTGTTAACAAATCACAGTAATCTGACATGCATTTTATATAACTCATCTCCAAAAGAAAAATCTCAGTTTTGAAGATGATTGTATTTTGTGGTCAAATTAATACAGTTCTGGGCGATGAAGAAATTTCCAGAAAGTTCAGTGGTCCCTGCAGTTCTCCTCAGAGCCAGATCAGTAAAGAAGGGGGGAGTCGAAGTGCATAACTGGGAAGAAGTGAACAGAACTCTGTGTGTGTCACCACATACATTGTGGATTTAACGTAAATACTCCTGATGATGTAAGTAGGTTTGAGGATGCATGTTCAATTACTGCTTTGTGTTTCTTTCTGTATTCCTCTTGTTTAAGAACAGCCATTATGTGAATATGGGCTGCCCAGGTGGCTCAGTGGTAAAGAATCCACCTGCCAAACAGGAGACCTGGGTTTGATCCCTGGGTCAGGAAGATCCCCTGGAGAAGGAAATGGCAGCCCACTGCAGTATTCTTGCTTGGGAAATCTCATGGATAGAGGAACCTGGCGGGCTGCAGTCCATGGTGTCTAAAAGAGTCAGACACAACGTAGGACCAAGCAACAGCGGCAGCAACTGGGAATTTATTGTATTGAGGAGCTCATGTTCACAGGGAGGAGATTGGTGATTGGGGGGTGTTACTTTTCCTATTTTAAAGCTGAAAGAACAGTTGGCCAAAGGTTACAGTTATTGATTTAACTGGACAGATGTTCCCAGAGTATAAGGTCATTGTTTTCATTATTTAAAAAAATTTTAATTCGTTGCTTTTAGGCAGGTTAGAATGCAGTCTCTTTGGCCAGAAAAGTGCTTTAGCCCACTAGAGGGTGCCATCAGAATAGTTAATTTCCTCAGAATCTGGACAGGAATTGCTTCCCAGCATGTAAAAACCCTTGTAGATGTTTTCCTTTTGCTCTATGCCTGATATAAGGAGCTTGACTGGTGTTTATGCTGTGAGTGAATTAGGCAGAGCGGAGGATAGAGCAAAAACGAAGAGGAAAAAGCATCATACATCACTTTCAGATCAGTTGGTGAATTGAATTTAAAAATTCATACATTCTGGGTAAGTGGCCTCTTTCTGGTGACATTTGATTTAGAGCAGAGAGGATCCACTCTGGAAATTGTGATTTGCTAATCCCACCGGCCTCATTTAAGGGCGAATGTTTGTATTTTCAGATTGAGGTATCTTTTAAAAATACCAATGGCTTAAGAGAGCATTTTAAACTTTTGCTCATCTTGGAGATCCACTTTTAGAAATTTAAACATAATGACATTCTCAAAATATTATCAGAGATAGTGTTCATACAGATGAATTTGTAGAGAACTGATTGTTTTCTGTTACCAGAAATGAATCGGTGGAATCAATGGCCTTATTTCACATCCAATTGGATTTCTGAGATCTGTGTGTTCAAATGCATTATGTGCGTCATTTTTGCCTTTCGGAAATTTGACGACTTTTTCCAAAGCTTGTGTGCATCTGCTAACTTTTTGAAACTTAATTGGCATGCGTGTGCCAGGAGAAGAGCCCTGACTGCCTGCCTGTCTAGTATTCACTGAGTGTTACTGATAATATACTGACTACCATTAAGAAAGTTTGTCTTTATTCACTGTTAAAACTCACACTAATACCATTTCTTTTAAAAGTAGCTGAACCGTGAGGAACAGAAAGGAATTTGGCTATGGTTGCAGAAAAGCTAGTATAAAAACTTGGCAGATGCCTTTTTGAACTTGTGAGAATTCTAATATGATTGTTCCTTCTCCCTGGTTTAAAACGTCAGTGGCCTCTTGTCAATTACAGGGTAAGTGTCAAGTTCCTGCCACTGATTAAGTTCCATGTTACTCGTAGGGTTGGGCTTCCCTGGTGGCTCAGTGGTAAAGAATCTGCCTGTAATGCAGAAGCGTGGATTCAATCGCTGGGTGAGGCAGATCCCCTGGAGAAATGGCAACCCATTCCAGTACTCTTGCCTAGGAAATCCCATGGACAGAGGAGCCTGGTGGGCTCCAGTCCGTAGGGGTGGAACAAGCATGACTGAGTGACCAAACAATGACAACAACACTTGCAGGGTTAGGGCCGCACAAAGCTCCTGTGATCTGTGTTTGGCTGCCTATCCAGCTTTTCATGAGCCACTCACCATCTCACCCTGGACACACTCTTACAGAATTATGATTCTTCTACTTTCCAATCAACACACTCCTGAAATCCCATGCGTGTTTTCCATGAAGGTACATGTACTGGTCACTCTGTTTTGGCTTCTCCTAGCACTGTCACCTCCTTAGTGGAGCTTTTTCTTAGCAACACTTCCGCCCCTCAGCCCGGCACTGCAGACAGTTCATCCTTCCTTCACTCCTCCTGCTCTGGGCCTTGTTGCGCTTGGCATCATTGGTAGTTTATTTCCTTCCACTTTTGCCTTCTAGACTGTGAGCTCCTTGGGTGCAGGCATGGTGTCATATTGTCCCCCAGTTCCCAGCATAGTATCTTGGTCAATCAGTAAGTATCTTTGGAATTAACGTTTGGCAAGCAAGGTTGTGAAGTTACGATGACAGACTTTGTGGGAGTTGGCGTGAGAGCATGAGCGGGGACAAAGTAAATCTGCTTTTAGTTTTGCAGGAGAATTGTTAAGCTGTTTTTCAGTTGGTGCTCCATCCTTGTATTTCAAGTCTATGACTCGGAGTTTATCTGGTCTTAGGTTGAAAATCCTTTGTTATCTCCAATTTGCTGAGAGTCTTGGGTGAGCCAGTTAATTGTATTTACCTTTGCCATCTTATCATAAAATGGAATGGTTAGATTTTATTGTCTAACAGTTATGTATTATCCACTTTGGACTATTCGACAGCAAAAATGTAGTCCCTGGCACTCAGCATATTTCCATATTGTAATTTTCCTCACCCAGTCAGTATGCATATAAGGTTTCCTGTTACCTGAAGCCACATCTAATTAGGAACATATTTTGAAACTACATTTAAATTGGTTTTTAGTATTCTTTCATTCTGGATTACCTGTTACTTATTTCCTCATTTTAGGGGAAATAATTAGATTGCACCCTTACATCATGATTCTGTAAATCTTTAAAACAAGGCCGACATTATGGAGAAGGGAAGGTGAACGAGACAGAAAATGACAGAATTTTGTACTTGGTTCAGAACAAGAGAACTCCTTTTCAGTGGAAGGAATGCACTTGTTTTGCCCTCTTTCCTCCCTGTGCTGAGCTGTGCTTAGTTGCTCAGCCATGTCTGACTTTTTTCGAGCCCCATGGACTGTAGCCTACCAGGCTCCTCTGTCCATGGGATTCTCCATCCAAGAATACTGGAGTGGGTTGCCTTGCACTCCTCCAGGGGATCTTCCCCGCCCAGGGATCGAACCCAGGTCTCCCCGCATTGCAGGTACTTTCTTCCCTAGCCTCTTACCAAGTTGTATAATGAAATGAGAGGCCAGCAGAGGGCGTGGTATACATGCTTAAAAAGTCATGGAGAGTCGGGTGTAGGGCTCTGCTTGTTTTATGTTAATCAAATTTGACTGGCATAATAGAGATGGATGACTCTTGTTTTTTTTTTTTTTAATTGAGTAGTATTTTTAAAAATTTCTTACTTTGAAATTCAGTAATTTTAAAAGGAATTAAAATTCAAGAGGCCCAGTTGTGGTTGTGCTTTGATATAGGATTTTCTAGGCTTCCCATTAAAATTAGTCCCACAGATTCAAATACTGATTTAAAAAAGTATATAATAACTTTAAAAAATTGTTTTTCCTTACATACACACATACAGAAAGGAAAAGAGCGTTTGTAGAACTTACAAAGCAATAACAAAGCTAAGAGATTCAAACAACAGCCTTTAATTATACCCAAATTTAAAAGACCACTTGAAATTGTTTTGATTGTTGTGCAACCAGCTTGTTGGCTGATTATATCAGTTGGGGAGGAACTGGGAAGGTCCTGCTTTTTTTGTCCAGACCAGAAGGACCCCTTAGGGAATAGAACAAGGTACTGAGTGGTAGGCTTTTCTCTATGACTTTATGGAAAGCAGAAGGAGGTAGATGACGGAGAGAAGGAAAGAGGAAGATGAGAAACCAAGCTTGGAAAGAGGCAGAAAAGGCCCGGAGAGGGGAAAGCATTTGGTCAGGAAGCAGGGATCCATGGAGGTCTGTGATTGAAAGTTCACGACCAAGCGTAGGCTGAGCAGACAGGCCCCAGCCTGACCCTGGCTCTGGTGCTCACTCCAGGGTAGCCTGGAGCATCCACTGAGCGCCCTGTGCTGCATCTGTGAAATGCAGACTGTTCAGGGGCTTCCCATTGGTGGTCCAGGGTGAAAACCCGAGTCCTTCATCAGGCCTCTAGGGTTTGGAACGGTCTAATCCCTGTCTCACCTTTAGCACTTCTCTTGCATTCTCTCCTGGTTCTCCATGTGTCTGCTGGCCTGAGGCTCTTAGAGGAGCTGCTTGCCCCTGTGTTTGGAGGTGTTAGGCTTTCCATCCTTAGCTGACCTCAGTCTCAGGTCCGTCATTTCTCCAGAAAACAAAATTGGAATTACGCTGTATTTACTGCTCTATGATCTACCTGCATTTTCATTTAAGATACCTGTGGACATTTTTTGGTGTCAACATAGATTTATACAATCATTTTAAATGACAGTATTATATTCTGCTACAAGAATGACTGTGATTAATAATGAGTTATTTCTTGATGGACAGTTAGATTGTTTCCTTTTTTTGTTGTTGTTGTTGTTGTTGTTGTTAACCATACTGGAATGATGGAGAAGGAAATGGCAATCCACTCCAGTATTCTTGCCTGGAGTGTTCCGAGGACAGAGGAGCCTGGTGGGCTACAGTCTATAGGGTCACAAGGAGTTGGACACAACTGAGCAATTTTCACTCACTTCACATACTGGAATGAACATCATTGTACAAATGAACATCATTGTACGTGTGTTACTGCGTGTGATATTACCTATTTTCTTAGGAAATGTTCCTAGGGGTGGAATTGCTTGCTAGGGGTGGTCGAAGAGTATATGCCTTATAATGATCGATGTCTGGTGGCTTATTGATGTCTAAAGTGGGAGTCTTTGTAGTTGAAATCTTACACTGAGCCTCAGGTCTCTCATCTGCAGAGTACTATATTACTTACACCATGCTTAGTCCAGTACCTAGCGTTTGATATTCAGTATTATTACTTATTTACTTTTGGTATTGAAATGTTTTCCCTGTACATTTATTTTCAGTCTTTCTTAAATCTGCAGTCAGCTGTTTTGTAGAGAGCGTGAGAGAACTTCCAGCAGTTTTGCAACCTTGAGACTTTCAGTAACTTTAGGAGAGATTAGAATTCACCATGATCGATAGAGAGCCTATTATGGAGGGCCCAGCTTGGGAACCTAAAGTCTTAGAGCCATTAAAGGTAGTTCAGAGAGAGCTGTTGTTGGCGAGAAGCATGACAAGCCCTATTCTTCTTCAGTCTGCTCTTGGGTAAGGAATTATTTTCAGTGTGCGGACGAGGCCGAGCATGCCTTGTTACAAGGTGTTTCTGCCCGTTATTCTGTCACTTCGATCTCTTCTGTCCAGAACAAACAAATGATAAACCAGCTGCCAGCCTGTGAGTAACGATCAAACCATTTCCATCACCCCTGGGTGTATGGTTTGGAATTCTCGTTACGAGGTCTGATGTCAGGCACTTGCACCTTACTAGGTGCTGGCCATGCCCAGCATCTACGCTGAAGGGTGGTACCACACCGTTTGGATATTGAGCTTTGCCTCTTTTTTTTTTTTTTTTTTTGGCTTTTGTTATATACTCATGTCCTAGTTCAGATCCCCTATGATCTTAACCAAATTATAGCTTTTAAAATTGTAACCCCCATTTTTTTCTGTATCAATTGCATAGTATTATTATTTTTTTAATAATTTTATTTATTTATGGCTGTGCTGAGTCTTTGCTGTGGTGTGGGCCCATAGGCCCACTAGGACCACAGCCTTGTCTAACTCAATAAGCCATGCCCGTGGGGCAACCCAAGATGGGCAGGTCATGGTGGAGAGATCTGACAGAATGGGGTCCACTGGAGAAGGGAATGGCAAACCACTTCAGTATTCTTGCCTTGAGAACCCCATGAACAGTATGAAAAGGCAAAATGATAGGATACTGAAAGAGAAACTCCCCAGGTCAGTAGGTGCCCAATATGCTACTGGAGATCAGTGGAGAAATAACTCCAAAAAGAATGAAGGGATGGAGCCAAAGCAAAAACAATACCCAGCTGTGGATGTGACTGGTGATAGAAGCAAGGTCCGATGCTGTAAAGAGCAATATTGCATAGGAACCTGGAATGTCAGGTCCATGAATCAAGGCAAATTGGAAGTGGTCAAACAAGAGATGGCAAGAGTGAATGTCGACATTCTAGGAATCAGCGAACTGAAATGGACTGGAATGGGTGAATTTAACTCAGATGACCATTATATCTACTACTGCGGGCAGGAATCCCTCAGAAGAAATGGAGTAGCCATCATGGTCAACAAAAGAGTCTGAAATGCAGTACTTGGATGCAATCTCAAAAACGACAGAATAATCTCTGTTCGTTTCCAAGGCAAACCATTCAATATCACAGTAATCCAAGTCTATGCCCCAACCAGTAACACTGAAGAAGCTGAAGTTGAACAGTTCTATGAAGACCTACAAGACCTTTTAGAACTAACACCCAACAAAGATGTCCTTTTCATTACAGGGAACTGGAATGCAAAAGTAGGAAGTCAAGAAACACCTGGAGTAACAGGCAAATTTGGCCTTGGAATACGGAATGAAGCAGGGCAAAGACTAATAGAGTTTTGCCAAGAAAATGCACTGGTCATAACAAACACCCTGTTCCAACAACACAAGAGAAGACTCTACACATGGACATCACCAGATGGTCAACACCGAAATCAGATTGATTATATTTTTTGCAGCCAAAGATGGAGAAGCTCTATACAGTCAGCAAAAACAAGACCAGGAGCTGACTGTGGCTCAGACCATGAACTCCTTATTGCCAAATTCAGACTTAAATTGAAGAAAGTAGGGAAAACCACTAGACCATTCAGATATGACCTAAATCAAATCCCTTATGATTATACAGTGGAAGTGAGAAATAGATTTAAGGGACTAGATCTGATAGATAGAGTACCTGATGAGCTATGGAATGAGGTTCGTGACATTGTACAGGAGACAGGGATCAAGACCATCCCCATGGAAAAGAAATGCAAAAAAGCAAAATGGCTGTCTGGGGAGGGCTTACAAATAGCTGTGAAAAGAAGAGAAGTGAAAAGCAAAGGAGAAAAGGAAAGATATAAACATCTGAATGCAGAGTTCCAAAGAATAGCAAGAAGAGATAAGAAAGTCTTTTTCAGCGATCAATGCAAAGAAATAGAGGAAAACAACAGAATGGGAAAGACTAGGGATCTCTTCAAGAAAATCAGAGATACCAAAGAAACATTTCATGCAAAGATGGGCTCGATAAAGGACAGAAATGGTATGGACCTACAGAAGCAGAAGATATTAAGAAGAGATGGCAAGAATACACAGAAGAAATGTACAAAAAAGATCTTCACGACCCAGATAATCACGATGGTGTGATCACTGACCTAGAGCCAGACATCCTGGAATGTGAAGTCAACTGGGCCTTAGAAAGCATCACTACGAACAAAGCTAGTGGAGGTGATGGAATTCCAGTTGAGCTATTCCAAATCCTGAAAGATGATGCTGTGAAAGTGCTGCACTCAATATGCCAGCAAATTTGGAAAACTCAGCAGTGGCCACAGGACTGGAAAAGGTCAGTTTTCATTCTAATCCCAAAGAAAGGCAATGCCAAGGAATGCTCAAACTACCGCACAATTGCACTCATCTCACATGCTAGTAAAGTAATGCTCAAAATTCTCCAAGCCAGGCTTCAGCAATATGTGGACCATGAACTTCCAGATATTCAAGCTGGTTTTAGAAAAGGCAGAGGAACCAGAGATCAAATTGCCAACATCTGCTGGATCATGGAAAAAGCAAGAGAGTTCCAGAAAAACATCTCTCTCTGCTTTATTGACTATGCCAAAGCCTTCGACTGTGTGGATCACAATAAACTGTGGAAAATTCTGAAAGGGATGGGAATACCAGACCACCTGACCTGCCTCTTGAGAAATCTGTATGCAGCTCAGGAAGCAACATTTAGAACTGGACATGAAACAACAGACTGGTTCCAAATAGGAAAAGGAGTACGTCAAGGCTGTATATTGTCACCCTGTTTATTTAACTTATATGCAGAGTACATCATGAGAAACGCTGGACTGGAAGAAACACAAGCTGGAATCAAGATTGCCGGGAGAAATATCAATAACCTCAGATATGCAGATGACACCACCCTTATGGCAGAAAGTGAAGAGGAACTAAAGACCCTCTTGATGAAAGTGAAAGAGGAGAGTGAAAAAGTTGGCTTAAAGCTCAACATTCAGAAAACGAAGATAATGGCATCCGGTCCCATCACTTCATGGGAAATAGATGGGGAAACAGTAGAAACTGTGTCAGACTTTATTTTTCTGGGCTCCAAAATCACTGCAGATGGTGACTGCAGCCATGAAATTAAAAGACGCTTACTCCTTGGAAGGAAAGTTATGATCAACCTAGATAGCATATTCAAAAGCAGAGACATTACTTTGCCAACAAAGGTTCAACAAAGGTTCATCTATTCAAGGCTATGGGTTTTCTAATGGTCATGTATGGATGTGAGAGTTGGACTGTGAAGAAGGCTGAGCGCCGAAGAATCGATGCTTTTGAACTGTGGTGTTGGAGAAGACTCTTGAGAGTCCCTTGGACTGCAAGGAGATCCAACCAGTCCATTCTGAAGGAGATCCAGTCCTGGGATATCTTTGGAAGGAATGATGCTAAAGCTGAAACTCCAGTACTTTGTCCACCTCATGCGAAGAGTTGACCCATTGGAAAAGGCTCTGATGCTGGGAGGGATTGGGGGCAGGAGGAGAAGGGGACGACAGAGGATGAGATGGCTGGATGGCATCACTGACTCGATGGACGTGAGTCTGAGTGAACTCTGGGAGTTGGTGATGGACAGGGAGGCCTGGTGTGCTGCGATTTATGGGGTCGCAGAGAGTCGGACATGACTGAGCGACTGATCTGATCTGGGCCCATGGGGGCTATTCTCTGTGTGTGACGCATGGGCTTCTCATTACAGCGGCACCTCTTGTTGCGAAGCACAGGCTCTAGGGCACTTGGGCTTCAGTAGTTGTGACACGTAGGCTCTAGAGCACAGCCTCTACGGTTGTGGTGCCTGGGTTTAGTTGCTTGGCAGCACGTGGGATCTTCCTGGATCAGGGATCGAACCCACGTCTCCTACATTGGCAGATGGATTCTTTACCACTGAGCCACCAGGGCAGTCCCATAGCATGTCTTTTAAAAAGTATAGGCTTGAGATTATACTTCCCCCTGGCTGCCCCCTGGCTGATGTTAAACCTTGGGGGAGTCACTCAGGTTCTCGGAGCATTGCTTTTCTCACCTTCCCAAACTTCAAGAGTTTTGTGACATTTAAATGTGACAGTTTATCCTATCAGATGCTTTTACAGCATCTGTAACATAGCAGGGATTCATTACTGCCTGTGCCTTCATCTCCTTCCCTCGCTGTGCATCAGGGGACGTTTTGTAAGGAAGGAGGGTGTATTCCACGAGTGAGCAGGAGGAAGTATTTAAATGTCATGTGAGGATTGACTTTTATTTTCTCAAGGAAATTAAAGTCTAAGGTTAGTGAATTGGATCCCTCTGTTTCCTTCCCTCTTCCTGTCTCTGTAGAACCTCAGCTGCTAACCCTTTTTCTTCAAATAAAACTGTTCTTCTGACAACACACGCAGTCTTTCTAGTTTCCTTGAGGACTTCAGATTACTGAAGTTTGACTGGAACTCTATTATTTGTTCCTGTTTTAATATTACAATTTCTAGTTCCTGTGTTTACTTACGAAAATTTAAGTTACAGTTGGAAAGCTTCCCTATTTAATGTATTTTTAACAGCTATAATGAGTTTATCTGTTAGAATAAAGTAAAAGTTTTGTGAAATAAATGACTTCTAAGCCAGCCTCCCCCACTGAAGCTTCCCGTGATAGGATGGTACTTCCTGGGAGCCTCTTGCTTTTCTCTTATTCACCACCTTGAGTGATATTCTTGGTCATTTTTCCTTACAGAAGCTTACTACCTAGTTGATCTGATACCCAGATACCCAGGCTCCTTAACCAGAGATCAGCATTCAGTGGGTCTGGGGCCCTGACCCAGGACTCTGCAATTTTCATAAGCAGGTCAGTCAATGGTTATACTGGGGATTGAGACAAGTCTTCTGGTCTGTCTCAGGTTTGAAAGGAAATTATATTGCTAAGCTCACTTCACAAAAAATTAATAGTCCTTCCCCCCCCCCCCACTGCCAATTATTTAGCCACACAACTAAAATGCTCCTTTTTCTTACTCACCTTTGGGGTATGTGGTCCCTTCCTCTGTGTCATTTATACTCTGAACTCTGCTGGAGCAGCCCCTTATGGTTGTTGCTTGTAGGACCTATCTTAGCAGCATCCCATCACTTGCTCACTGGGCTATCCCTGTGAAGCAGGGCTTCGATGTCTTCTTAAACTGGTGTCTTGTGGTGTTGCTTAATAGATCTTGTATTCCCTATTCAAGTGGGCCTTCTGTCTTGAGAGTGCTCTCATTTTACTGGCGTTATTAGGTACCAGTTTCTGCCTTCCTCCTAATGCTGGTTTCTTCAGTGCATAATATAAGAAGGCGTGGGGGCAGTCTCACATGTTGAGGTGGCAGGATGGATGGATGAGCCTTTGGCATACCCACGTGCAGAGTTGTTGGGGAGTTCATATCTGGGCAGTGAAGAGAAGGTCAGGAAATAGCCGTGGGCTCACACTATAGGAGAGTTTCTAACAGTGGAAACTGTCCAGAGGTTAAATAGACTGGAATTAAAACCATGAAGGACCCACAGGACTGGAAGAGACCCTAGCTGTCATCTCCACCAGCGCTTCCCGACCAGTGGCCAGAGCACAGCAGTGGACGGTGAGTGGGTGACCGATGAGCCATGCTCCTGATCACCCCATCACTCAGGGCAGTTGAGCAGGGCTTGGGATGGCTGGTGTTCTGGGGCCAGTTGCTGTAAATCAGTCTAGCATGTCATCCCGTGAGCTGTATAAATATTGTTATTTTCTACATGTGCCATAAGGTGACTAGTTTGTGATGTAATCATCCAAACTACTGAATATTAAAATTCTGTGAACCATCAAAAAACAAACAAACAAACAAAAAACTTCATCTGGAAGTTTAAAATTTTGGTATAGGAGATTTTGAGAAAGCTTTGGAGTTCATGGAGACTGCTGGCCTGAACCTGTCCTCCTGGTGTAGAGACCAGATATTGAGTTCTCTGGAGATTTAATGGATTTTTCAATCAGTGACCAAGATCTGGATCACTGCTGTTGGCTGCTGGTTTAGTGCTATTTCTTTTTATATTGGATATACTGAAGCCAGCTGACGAAAATAAGATGAATTAGTAGGTTAAAGCTTCATTGAGGAGCAGGGACCGTCTTACTTGGCCATCTTCACTGCTTACCATGTTCTGTGACAAACTCCCTGCTTCGTAGATGCTGGCCAAATGAATGAATGTGGTGAGATTGATTTTTGACTCCACTGGGAAGTTGGGCCAGATGTCTTTCAACCCTCCTGTAATGACTATTTATTTCTTATTTCTTACCAGTGTTTGGAGGGAACAGGGCAGGTTTGTTTCTTTCTGTTGGAATTGAGCATGGTGCAAGGTCTGACATCACATGTTACATTTAAACTTCCAAGAAGCTTAGAAAATACAGAATAATATAAAAGGGGAATTCAAATAAATACTGAAAACTTCCCTTTGAATTTATAAAGGGAAAATCACTAATTTTTGGAGTGAATTTTTCTTATTTTAGAGCATATTTTCCCCTTACTGTGTGTATCTGAGAAATAAAATGAGTATCCCAATAATGGGATCCTACCTTAAGCATAGATTATACTGCATTTCTGGGTTCAAAGAAAGTGAAGACAATTATATAAGGATCCAAAAACAGGGGAAAAGAAACAGCTGGAGGTTGAAAGGTAGGTGGGTGTGACCTGTGAGGGTGAATGACTGTATTAACTCTGCAGCAACAAGGGAAGAGAGCTAACCCATGTTTGTTTAGCCTGTGCACTGAGTTTAATTTATTTTGAAGTTTGACAACTAAAAGTTGAGCCCAGGACTCCTGAATTTAGCTGATAAACTCCTGACTTGGAAGATGGGTAAAATGTAGTTGGTGCCTCTTGATTTCTGGTAGAAGCAAACACAAATACTCTTTGAAGGAACACTTTCCTCCAAATAAAAATAAAACATTAAAAATAAGTAATTTAGCTGCCACCCCAAAGAAATTCAGATATGGGAATTATATTATGCTTTCTATTTAAAAAGACTGTATATAAAATATTTAAAGAAATAGAAAATAGAATCCTGAAAAAGAACAAAATATCAAAAATGATCAGCAGATCTGAAAAATAAACATATTTTAGATATGAATTTTATAACTGTTAAAGTAAGAGAAATAAACAAAAATCATCAGTGGAAGGTCTTAGATGAAAAAATTTTTGAAAATTAGACACAGATGAAAAAACAACTGGTAAACTGAAGAAATTACCAAGAATGCAACACAGGCAGATAGAAAGATGAAAATAATCAGACAGAGAGGTTAATAATTCTGCATTTAAGTGCTTTACAGAGGCCCACAAACACGTATATGCCACACACAAAGTATCCGTTCAATTCAGTTCAGTCGCTCAGTCGTGTCTGACTCTTTGCGACCCCATGAATCGCAGCATGCCAGGCCTCCCTGTCCATCACCAACTCCCGGAGTTCACTCAAACTCAGGTCCATCGAGTCAGTGATGCCGCCCAGCCATCTCATCCTCTGTCGTCCCCTTCTCCTCCTGCTCCCCCAATCCCTCCCAGCATCAGAGTCTTTTCCAATGACTCAACTCTTCACATGAGGTAGCCAAAGTATTGGAGTTTCAGCTTTAGCATCTGTCCTTCCAATGAACACCCAGGACTGATCTCCTTTAAGATGGACTGGTTGGACCTCCTTACCGTCCAAGGGACTCTCAAGAGTCTTCTCCAACACCACAATTCAAAAGCATCAATTCTTCGGCGCTCAGCCTTCTTCACAGTCCAACTCTCACATCCATACATGACCATTGGAAAAACCATAGCCTTGACTAGACGGACCTTTGTTGGCAAAGTTATGTCTCTGCTTTTTAATATGCTGTCTAGGTTCATCATAACTTTCCTTCCAAGGAGTAAGCATCTTTTAATTTGATGGCTGCAATCACCATCTGCAGTGATTTTGGAGCCCAGAAAAATAAAGTCTGACACTGTTTCCACTGTTTCCTCATCTATTTGCCATGAAATGATGGGACCAGATGCCATGATCTTTTTCTTTAAGCCAACTTCTTCACTCTCCTCTTTCACTTTCATCAAGAGGGTCTTTAGTTCTTCTTCACTTTTTGCCATAAGAGTGGTGTCATCTGCATATCTGAGGTTATTGATATTTCTCCCGGCAATCTTGATTCCAGCTTGTGTTTCTTCCAGTCCAGCGTTTCTCATGATGTACTCTGCATATAAGTTAAATAAACAGGGTGACAATACACAGCCTTGACGTACTCCTTTTCCTATTTGGAACCAGTCTGTTGTTTCATGTCCCATTCTAACTGTTGCTTCCTGACCTGCATACAGATTTCTCAAGAGGCAGGTCAGGTGGTCTGGTATTCCCATCTCTTTCAGAATTTTCCACAGTTTATTGTGATCCACCCAGTCGAAGGCTTTGGCATAGTCAATAAAGCAGAGATAGATGTTTTTCTGAAACTCCCTTGCTTTTTCCATGATCCAGCGGATGTTGGCAATTTGATCTCTGGTTCCTCTGCCTTTTCTAAAACCAGCTTGAATATCTGGAAGTTCACGGTTCACATATTGCTGAAGCCTGGCATGGAGAATTTTGAGCATTACTTTACTAGCGTGTGAGATGAGTGCAATTGTGTGGTAGTTTGAGCATTCCTTGGCATTGCCTTTCTTTGGGATTGGAATGAAAACTGACCTTTTCCAGTCCTGTGGCCACTGCTGAATTTTCCAAATTTGCTGGCATATTGAGTGCAGCACTTTCACGGCATCATCTTCCAGGATTTCAAATAGCTCAACTGGAATTCCATCACCTCGACTAGCTTTGTTCGTAGTGATGCTTTCTAAGGGCCACTTGACTTCTCATTCCAGGATGTCTGGCTCTAGGTCAGTGATCACACCATCGTGATTATCTGGGTCGTGAAGTTTTTTTTTTGTATAGTTCTTCTGTGTATTCTTGCCACCTCATACTATCTTCTGCTTCTGTTAGGTCCATACCATTACTGTCCTTTATCGAGCCCATCTTTGTATGAAATGTTCCCTTGGTATCTCTAATTTTCTTGGAGAGATCTCTAGTCTTGCCCATTCTGTTGTTTTCCTCTATTTCTTTGCATTGATCGCTGAGGAAGGCTTTCTTATCTCTGCTTTCTATTCTTTGGAGCTCTGCATTCAGATGCTTATATCTTTCCTTTTCTCCTTTGCTTTTTGCTTCTCTTCTTTTCACAGCTATTTGTAAGGCCTCCTCAGAGTGCCATTTTGCTTTTTTGCATTTCTTTTCCATGGGGATGGTCTTGATCTCTGTCTTCTGTACAATGTCACGAGCCTCTGTCTATAGTTCATCAGGCACTCTGTCTATCAGATCTAGTCCCTTAAATCTATTTCTCACTTCCACTGTATAATCGTAAAGGATTTGATTTAGGTCATACCTGAATGGTCTAGTGGTTTTCCCTACTTTCTTCAATTTAAGTCTGAATTTGGCAATGAGAAGTTCATGATCTGAGCCACAGTCAGCTCCCAGTCTTGTTTTTGCTGACTGTATAGAGCTTCTCCATCTTTGGCTGCAAAGAACATAATCAATCTGATTTCAATGTTGACCATCTGGTGATGTCCACGTGTAGAATCTTCTCTTGTGTTATTGGAAGAGGGTCTTTGCTATGAGCAGTGAGTTCTCTTGTCAAAACTCTATTAGCCTTTGCCCTGCTTCTTTCTGTAATCCAAGGCCAAATTTGCCTGTTACTCCAGGTGTTTCTTGACTTCATACTTTTGCATTCCAGTCCCCTGTAATGAAAAGGACATCTTTTTGGGTTTTAGTTCAATACACAAAGTATAGTTATCCCTAATGTCTTTTAGGACAGATGCTTTCTTCTTTTAAGTAGGCAGGTAAGTGAGGTGAGTCATCATTCTGGAAAGCTCCAGATTCCTAAAACCTTTCAGAAGATTTTCCTATAGGAGGTTCAGTCCAAGACCCATGGGTTCGTAAAAAACTGATTCATCGTGTTGTGAAATGATTCATCTGGGAATTAAAATGAGAAAAAAGCAAAGTGTAGAATATCTGACAATAAGACCTGAGGTTAAAATCGTAGTCACTTCTGATGTTCTGTTTAATTGCCCTGAAGTTAACTAATGGTTATTTTTAAGATATTTTGTCAGCTGTGCCATTAATGCTGAGTAGATGTATATGGTAAAATAACTGAGATAATTTTTTTATGTTTAAGGCTGTGTTACTGTGAAGCAACTGCCCTTCTCCAGATGATCCATCTGTTGTCAAAACAGTAGATTATCAAAAAATGGTTCTTTAATTTTTCTGAGTGAGTTTTGTATTATGTATTTATTCCATGTAATTCTGGATTATAGTTTAAGCTTCAACCTAGATGTAACTTAATCTGGATATAGTTTGTTCTTCTGAGTGTTAGTTCTAACATATGTATAGCTCTCGGAGAGGAAGTACTGGTAACAGCAATAATAGTAACACGAATACTAACCATGATAGCTAATCTCTGTTGAGCTTAATTTAGGCAAATACTGTGCTAAGTGCCTGACTGATATTTTCTCATTGTATCATTACAAAATCCTTACAAGGCCGGTACTATTCTGTCTCCATATTGCAGATGAGAGACTGAGGTGCATAGAATGTAAGTAATTTATGGGGAGTCTGACAGCTGTTAAAGTGTAAGTGTAGGGATGTGTATAGAGGCAGTCTGACTCTAAAGCTGATGCTTAAAAATAGTGTTCATTCCTGCCTCCACATTATATGTTGTTACTTTACAAATATATTGGCGTCAGGATCTATTACTCTTTTCAAGGTCTGTACACTAAGACTGCACGGCAACACTGCCTTCCATGAAACCATCATTGTTCTTTAGAGGAAGATGCAATTCTTATCTTGAATTTCAGTGCTAGCCTGAGGTTCTGGAATCAACACAGCCCTTCAGTAGGGCCCGGCCGATTACATTTCTCCCAGAATTGGAGTCATTACTCACACAAAGTTTTGCCCTTTTGGTTATGAAGCCTGCAAATCCTGGCTTTAAAAATCTCAATTAAATGTGATCATCTCCACACAATCCCTCTCCAACATGACTGGTATTCCTTGTAGATATAAGCTCCTCAAAGAAATGGCGTTTGCTTATTTAAAATTTTCCCTTTCATTTTCCAGGTTTTACAGCTGCACTCTGTCAGCTTAAGCTTGCATTTGAAATTGACTTTAAAAGCCCAGATTCCCTTTTCCAAGACCTCTTATTTCTAAGCCAATTAGATAACATCATACTGTGGGGATTTTCTGAAGTGTGCCCACTGAAACAAGGCAGCCACCTGCCTTTCTGAGGTCTAATCTGCTGGCTTTCATTGTTTCGTAAGATGACTTCAGGGTACCGACACGGTCTGGAGCTGTGTGCAGATTGCTCAATCGTTGAGTTATGTTGTCCCTAGTGGAGCCTAGGCCACATGTTGTTCCTACTGAATATCAGGTTGCAGGAGAGCATGGGAAGCGGTCTGAAGTTCTTCGGAATCACTAGGGTGGACTGAGTTCCCTTTCATTCTCATACTAATGAGTTTTCTGGAAGTTATAACGAAGGAGCACTTTGAACATCCAACCTACGTAACCTCTGCCAGAGTCACCTTTTTAAAATCGTTTTTCATATGTTGTTTATCTGCCCAGTGTGAACACACAGTCCCAGTTTTCACCCGTTTTAATGCAGAAAGGCAACATGTTATACGGTTCTTTATCTTGGGTTTTTTCACTGAATTTATTCCCATGTGTGTATACAACTTCCCCATCCTTTTGTATTGCTACCTAATATTCTTTTACAAGACATATGATTCATTTATCCAGTTCCCGATTATTGGAAATCTGGATGCTTGCAAACTTTTGCCATACAAACATCGTTTCATTAATTTTTGGTGTATACATGTCATGTTTGCATGTATTTTAAGTTTTTCTGTAGGCTAAATACTCAGAAATACAGGGTCAGAGGGTGTATGTGTATATATCGTGGGTAGATATCACCCAGTCATCTTCTAAATCATTGTGGTTTTTAAAACTCTCATCTCTCATTACTCTGCAGTCAGGATGCTAGGCTTCAGCTAAACTAATTAGTGGTCCTGGTAAATAGGATAAAGATTTTCACCTGTTTCCTAACTTTCTCAAAACATCCTTTCCTTCTATTCCTTCCACTCTGAGGACTGAGTTCAGCTGCTCAGTCATGTCTGACTCTTTGTGACCTGGTGGACTGCAGCATGCCAGGCTTGCCTGTCCTTTAATATCTCCTGGAGCTTGCTCAAACTCATGTCCATTGAGTTGGTGATGCCATCCAACCATCTCATCCTCTGTCACCCTCTTCTCCTTCCACTCTACACCTTCACAAATCCTTCCCAAACACTCAGGAAACCCTTCTCTCTTATGGGCTCACAGTTGCACAGTTTGCTGTTGCTCTTCTTTTCTGATTTATGGCATGTGCACACTCGACTCCCTTTTGAAGCTCCATCTCATGCTGCTTGCAACTGAATTGCTTCTTTTGCAAAGTCTGACCTTTCCAGCCAGATTATCAGCAGGTTGAGGGTTCTTAGCTTTCATTTTCACATTTTGTGTACTTCTTACTGCCTAGGACAGTGCTCTGCACATTGTGGGCTTCTTTTCTAAGCTTCTGACAAAAACAGATACAGTGTTTCAGTTAAAAGCTAATAACATCTGCTTTTTATGAGAAAAAAATGAAAAGCGCCAGATGTAGAAAAACTCCCTGACCTGTCACTGCCCAGTGATAACTACTCTTGATGTGTTGTTACACATCCATCCTGCTTATGAATAAATATACAGATAGATGTGATGTACCATTTTACACATGACCTCACACTATTCCAGTGATGAAGTACCTTGGTTTTCTTCAATAAAAAATTTGTATCTTCTCCCATGTCACCTGGTAGCATTCTAATTGTTAACAGCTGTATCGTAGTTTCTACACTCACACAGCTTAGTTCATTTAAGCAGTACTGAACTGATGGACACTTGTGGCTTGTAGTTTTCTCTCTGGGTCAATGCATCTGTCAGTACTAGTGTGATGATCTCTTGAGATAAGGTAAAGTCTTGGAAATGAAAGAACTGCATTAAAGCATGGATATACCTTATGGGATCTAAATAATTACCTTTAGAAGAGAAGAAAATTTAAAGCAGTGTTGAATATTTTCCTAGACACCTGTCAAATTCTAATAGTTAGCTGTGGCCTTCAGTACAGCATTCAGTCATCAAAAAGTATCATGAAATATTACACATAAATCAAAGGAAAAAAATCTCAAAGAGGTACTCCAGGAGAAACAACCTTTGCATGTATTTGTGAGTGTACAAATGAATCATTGCTCTCTGCCTTTCTTCCTGCTGGGCAGTGAGTACCTGTCTTTCTCCTTCCATAAACTATTTAGGGAAGCTTGTCTAATTTAGAATATCATAAAAGCATTTTCTCTCCTGTCAAGGTACAGAGAGGAGCAGTGTTTTCTGTTTCTTGGAGAACAGTTTGCTTAGGAAAGTACACAATCTGATGAAAGAGGCTGCAGCTGTGGGCTATTTTGAAGCTTACTTGAAAACACTTTGGTATGTTTATTTCTTTACTACTCCACTTGATTTCAGAAAAGATTGAGATATTTTGCAAAGATGCAAACAATTGACCAGATAAAATTTATTTGGTAGATGACTAAAAGGAGGTAAAGGGAAACTGAGGGTAAGAAAGTAATAGAAAGCCAAGAGTAAGGTTAGTTCACGAAATACACACAAGATGAAATTGCCATCTTTGATGTTCTAGAAGAGTTGCATGTGGGCAGTTTGGTATGGTTCAGTCACAAGATTAAGTCCTGTGTACTCACTCCAGTTGGCCTCAGATTTGGCCTTGAGCTGGCACGTTGGGTTGTAACCTCATCTTATTATGATTAGAACACAACCCTCCTATTCAGAAGAAGTTCAGATGTTACTGATTTGGGGGCCCAAGTGACAGTGCACCTAGAGAAGAGACTTACGCAGTGTGAATTCATGAAGTAGAATTTCCCATCTGGAAAGGCCTTTAGGAGGTCATCCGGTTCTCCCTCCTTAGGATGGTGTGAGGCCTTGCAGATGTGTCGTGCTCTTAAGGGGGCTCTGCGGGGCGCCGAGTCTGCACACGACCAGAAACTTCAGCCAGTTGCTTCTGCTCTCCGAGCCACAGTTTCTTTGTGTACCAAACAGGAGTGAGGGCTGGTTCTTACCTCATGGGATTGCCATGAGGATTAAGTGAGGTGATGCTAGAGGGGGAGGTGTAAATCAGAACAGTGAGACCCCACCTGGTGCCCAGGAGGATGGCTGTAACCAGGAAGACCGATGCAACACGCTTTAGTGAGGATGTGGGGCCATTGGAAGCCTCAGACACTCCTGATGGGCATGTAAAATGGGCAGCTGCTTCGGGAAATCCTCAGAACTTAACACATGATCCAGAAATGCCACTCAGATATGTGGTGAGGAGAAAACACCAGAACTTGTACACAAATGTTCATGGCAGCATTATTCTTAAGTGCCCAAATTGGAAACAACCCAAATGTCATCAGCTAATGAATGGAAAAAAGGGCAGTGTACTGCATGTTTCTGTTTAGGTGAAATGCCCAGAAAAGGCAAGTGATTCGAGACAGAAAGTAGATGAGTGATTGTCTAGGACTGGAGGCTGTGCAGGAAATAGGGAATAACTGCTACTGGACATGGAGTTTCTTTGGGGGGTGATAACATTTGCCTAAAATTGATTGTGGTGATGGTTGCTCTATGACTTATACTTTTTAAATAGATGAATTGTGTCATAGGTGAATTATATCTAAAGAGAAGGAAATGGCAACCCACTGCAGTATTCTTGCCTGGAGAATGCCATGGACAGAGGAGCCTGGCAGGCTACAGTCGATGGGGTCACAAGAGTCAGATATGACTTAGTGACTAAACCACCACCAAAGCTATATGTATATGGCCACATGCACACACACACAGGATAATGCACAGCGAAGTTCTTAGTGTAGTGAAATAAGCCGTATACTAGGTAAATACTCAATAAAGGTAGGCTTTTCTTTTTCGAACAAGTGATGAAACTGTTTGAAACACCTTATCCTGGATCGGGTGGCTCCCCGGCCTAACCCAGAGCCCAGTTCTCCTAGAAGTAAATCAGAGTTCTCTCCTTCTACAGGAGAGCAGCTGTAGAGGCCCTGTGGCTCCATCTAACATAGTCTTGGATTATTTTGACTTCAGATGACTTTCATTTGGCCTTGAACCTTGCCACTGTAAAAAGACTTTTGAGTTTCCCAATTGTGGATGCAATATAAACCTTGAAAGAGTCAGCAAATTTTTCAATTAGCCATGATGAACTGCTTTAATTGATTCATGGCTCTGTCTGCTATTGACTTTTCAGAGACTGATTAGCCTGCCTCAGAGTTTCCAGGCTCTCAGCTTTTTAACTTTTTCTCCATGCAGGCTGTCTTTGGCCATTTCACTTTCCAAACTTCTCTCTCAAAATACGCTGGGCAATCAAAAGCATTGGAGGTTTCTCCATCGTCTCTCAAGGTTTCTTGGTAACAAGTAGAGTCGGTATAAAATGAAATTTTGGTTTCCTATTACAGTTTTTTTTAATGTTTATATCACTTTTTAAAGTTTTTTTTTTTTTGGCCTCTGCATCTGGATATTGCCAAGTCATTGTGACATGAAGAAATTATGAAGCTTGTTATCAACCTGATATTCTCAATCCAGTGAAATTTTTCTTTGTGTGTGAAGCATGCCAACATTTATTCACCAAGCTGATAGATCAGGGTTTAGATGCTCCCTACCTGATTCTACAATGGGATGCCAGGAAAATAAAGCAATGGGCCTCTCCATTCTCCAGAATCTGTCAGGGCAACTTAGATTATGCTCTAGGGGTACAAAGAAGAGACAGGAGAGAATACACTGGCCACATCAGACTTTCAACCTCATGGAAGCCTCCCTGTTTGGTTCAGATGTTCGCGGTGAAGACACATGACACATGGAGAAGTGAGCCAGGGGAAGGCAAAGGGAAATCCAATCAGTTCTAGGCACCACTGTGACCTTTTTCACCCCCAGGACCTCAAGAGTAAAAGGGCAGGGCGGGCAGAACCTAGATGGGAGAGGGAACTTGCTGATTGTAGCCACGTCACTTAAACTCTTCAGACTTCAGGATGTGCGACTCCCAAGTTCAAAGCACTGGTGATTTTCCCTTCAAGGATGTGCTGGGTAACCTGATTCAAACTCAAAATACCTTTCTCCAGCATGAATGGCTAAGTAGGGTGGAAGTGGGGGGATGGTCCAGAAGTCGTCACTGTCCAGGCTGTGCAGGGACTGCACCAGGATGGTGGCTGACTGGCCAAAATCCACGAATATGACCACTGCCCAGGAGTCCACATGGTCCAGCACCCTGCACCTGTTCTAGGCTCGTCCCTAATCGCCCAGGTGGTACTCGCCAGACCGGGGGTCCTGTGATGTACTGCCAAGTCGTGCAGGTAGGTCTGCTGCTGCTCCGCCTTGGCCAGGGCGCTGAACAGGGCCTGCATGTTCTGCTGCAGAGTCTCGGTGATGTGCGTGGCCCAGAAGAAGGGGGTTTGAGGGACAGTACTGGTCACCAGCAGCCCCACCTCCCTGCTGATGCTGGGGATGGTGGCCAGCCAGCCCAGGTCTCGGAAACATTCCCTCAGGAGCAGCACCAAGAAGGACCCTCTCATTTCCATGGGAACTGCAGAGAAGCTTGTCTTGGGTTTCTCTGTCTCACAGGGCTCACCAGAAGCCTTAGGAGTGAGCTGTGGACAAGCAGTGGTTCTGGCAAATCTTTGAGCAGAGGGCGTCTCCAAAATCGGCAGTGCATGGGGCCGCTCAGTCACGGCAGGGGTCCTCTTGGGAGACCTGTTGTCGGGATTCACGTACAACTTTCGTTTGTGGCAGTGCTTCCCATTCGGTACCTGGATTGCAAGTGCAGTCTGTGCACAGAGCCCAGATCTATGAACGCGAAGCGTGTGCAGCCATTCTGGACTCTGTGGACAGGGAGAGGGCTGAAGTCCTTTAGAAGGCATTGGATTTCCTCCTCAGAATATTATGTGTGTATATATATTCTTCTCATATTCTTTTCTGTTATGGTTTATTATAGGATATTGACTATTGTTCCCCATGCTGTACAGTAGGGTTTTGTTATTTATCCATTCTATATATATTGGGTTGGCCACAAAGTTCCTTTGGGTTTTTCTGTAATATCTTACGTAAGAATCTGAATGAACTTTGTGGCCAACCCGGTAATAGTTTGCATCTGCTAATTCCAAACTCCCAATCCATCACTCCCCCACCTGCCGTCCACCTTGGCAGCCACAAGTCTGTGCTGTATGTCTGTGAGCCAGTTTCTGTTTTGTAAATAAGTTCACCTGTGTCGTAGTTTCGATCCCACATATAAGTGATGTCATGTGGTATTTGTCTTTCTCCTTCTGACTTATTTCATCTACTGTCATATCCATGTTGCTGCAAATGGTCTACTGAGAACGTGTCCTTGATGGTATCCCAGTCAGGAGGACAAGGCATATCCACCCCTCAGGTTCAGCATCTGGGAGGCAGCAGGCCCACAGTCTTGTTGCCATGATAAACTAGCCAAGATAGCATGTGATGAAGTCCAATAGGTGTAGTTTCAAAATCACCTTGTGATAGGTGGAGATTTCTAATCTTCCTGTAAGAGGAAATAAAAGATACTAGATAACAATGATTGTGCAGACCTTGAATGAGAAAATTCAAGTGTACCTTGAGTGTATACTTAACAGTTGTCCTTTCTCATGCCCTCTTTCCTTTGCAACAAATATTTATTTCGATTATTAAAATAAGTGCACTTGATAAAAAAGATCAAACATTTGTTGATGCTTACAATATGCTAGCCACTATTCTAGGTTGGGATACTTGAAGAGTAAAGATGAATAAATCTGGTGAGGACTTCGGGTTGTCTTACACAGTTGTTTCAATTACTCTACATGAATTTTGAGAAAGGGTTAGTGTTAGCTTGCTGTGAGACTTCCAATAAATATTATAATTCAGCTTTGATGAGGCTCTTATTTTTGAGACTCTTATCCATTGTACCTATTTGCACAGCTCTTGTAGGTGTTGGAGACAGGTTTGTAAAATGAAAAGCATACAGGAAGAACTCAGTAAATGCTGAATTTAGCACCTTTATTGACCATGATTCTATCGCATATTGCAAAGCAGAATCATTGGACATAAATTCTGGCATAAATTCAAGCATTTACTGACTGTATGACTTCTTTCATTCTACTGCTCTTGGTTGGACATCTAAAGTGTGCCAGTTAGGGTCCAAGGTTCTGGAATTCAGGGATCAACAAGCTGGGCAATGTGTCTGTTCTGTGGAACCTACATAAGGAGGACTCCTCTGTGAAGAGGATCTGAAAATGCATGTGATTTAGTGAAAATGTGGTATAGACACATGAATACTTATGTGCATGTATATTTTTGGAAGGAGTATTTCTGTTTCAGATAGATATGGAAGAATTTTTGTGTCATTAAAAAGCAGTCAGCAATGATGTAGTGGGCTTCCCTTATAGCTCAGTTGGTAAAGCATTTGCCTGCAATGTGGGAGACTTGGGTTCAATTCCTGGGTCAGGAAGTTCTCCTGGAGAAGGAAATGGCAACCTACTCTAATATTCTTGCCTGGAGAATCCCATGTACAGAGGAGCCTGGCAGGCCACAGTTCATGGGATCACAAGAGTTGGACATGACTTAGCGTTACTTTCTTTCTCTCTTTAATGATGTAGTAGAATGCTAACATTTTCAAAGACGTTATCTCTGGTTGCATTGTATCACCTGGATAGTTTTGAGTGCTGGAGAAATGGTCTACTTGGTGGTACTTGTCAACTTTAACCAAGGCTGGTGTTAGGAAACCAAGCTTAGTAGGTCAAGGACACAGAGGCATGTATTAAGACATGGTCCTACAATAATAAGTTTATAGCTTGTTCTCTCTCCCTTGTGGTCATTTGGGGCACAATTATATCCTTTGCAAGATTTTTTCTATGCTCACTGATTCAACAAAGATATTTATAAGAGTATAATTCAGAATTTAAATATAGAAAAGTTCTCATAAGGGAGTTTATCTTTAATTCAGACATTGTATCATTAATACTTTAAATCTCATTATAACATTATAACCTGAGTGCCACATCTTTCTTCTTGTATGGAGACTTTAGAGAACAGTTCTGGCCTGATGCCATCTTCATCCACTCATTTATTAACTGTGTTCATAATGATGAGCTCACATATCCAAAAATAGTCATATCAGGCTGGATGTTTCTAAGAAAATTGGTAAGTCTGTGGCAGGTTTTAAAACTCCTTGTATTTGGATAGAGTCTACAGTGATTCATTTTCTGGGGGTTCTTGAGGCTGAGGACATGCCCAATTTTTGTTTTTTTCTGGAGTAGAATTCATGACCAAGCAGCATTTTTTGAACACCTGCTAAATCTGGAAGCACTGGACTAAAAATGTTTTATACATGTCGTCTCCTTTGTCCTCATTATAACCTAATGAGGTAGGTGTTGTGACTCAGTTTTGCCAGTGAAGAGAGGGACCTTTAGGGTGAGTATTGATATCCAGTGAGTGGTTGGGTTGGAACTTAGCCTCAAATCTGTCTGATACAAAAGCCCTTTGGTTGGCAACTGCTATGTTGTGCTGTCACCTAGTGGAAAAATACTAATTTCATCTTTGTTCTTTTCTTTATTTCCCAAATTTTCTATAATGTGAATCAATTTTATACTCCAATAATCTCAACCAATATCATTAAAATGTGTATTGTAGTGAAATTAGATTAAAAAACATTCTTCTCTGTGATGTGAAAAATATAAAACTACATGAATCTTAATGTTATAACCCTATATTTAACAGTTAGATAATATAATTAATGTTTAAAATAAAACATAGTAGATACACATTAAGGTTTCTGCTTCAGTTATTTTTCTTGGGAAAATAGCATTTATTGATTAAAGAGCTTTATCCCAGATAATAAAATTGATTATTTCATTGTCATCATGATTGGGACAAGGACAAGAAAAGCATTTCCTTCCTCTTTGTAGTAGACATTTATGTATATGGAAAGATTATGGGTAATTGTAAGGGAGTTTTGTGATTAAAGGGAGAGCATGGCTAGAGGACTCAGTAAAGGTTTCTGATAATAGTGGGGATTTGAGCATTTTTCCCCCCTCTTCTTTCTCTTGCCCTACCAATATAATTCCCTAGAGAAGGAAATGGCGACCCACTGCAGTATTCTAGGCCTGGAGAATCCCGTGGACAGAGGAGCCTGGCGGGCTACAGTCCATGGGATTGCAAAGAGTCGGACATGACTGAGCAGCTAAACCACCACCAGTATAATTTGATCTTAGGAGCAGTTATCAATACTATGGGAGACAAATTAATTTAGATAATTAAATCAGCTTATTTTGGGCTGTTTATTTAACCTTCCACTCCACCACCACTGGAAAGAGGAACCTGGTGGGCTGCAGTTCACGGGGTCGCGAAGTGTCAGACACCACTGAAGTGACTAAGCACACACACATGCACACACACGGAGCACGTGCCTCCCCACTCCCGAAACATCCATCCTTTTTGGCTAGTCACAGTGAATCCTGGGAGTTTTTGCCTCATTTGGTCTTGAGTAGGACCTGACAGTCTGCATTTTTAATGAAGGATCTAGGTAAGTTGTATGATCAGGCATAAAAAAATGAAGAGAAGCAGTAGAAAATGAGATTTTAAAGTTGGATTAGGTCCAGAATCTTCCCTGGTGGCTCAGAGGGTAAAGCGTCTGCCTGCAATGTAGGAGACCTTGGTTCGATCCCTGGGTCGGGAAGATCCCCTGGAGAAGGAAATGGCAACCCACTCCAGTATTCTTGCCTGGAGAATCCCATGGACAGAGGAGCCTAGTGGGCTACAGTCCACGGGGTTGCAAAGAGTCGGACACGACTGAGCGACTTCACTTCACTTTAGGTCCAGAATATGAAGAGCCTTGAGTCCTAATCCATGGATTTTGGAGGTGGTGCTCTAAGGTGTGAGGAGCCAATGAGGGGCACCCTGGAAGCAGGGAGGCAGCTGTGGAATTTGGATTGGAAAAGTGGAGAGTCGTGGGCAGCCTGAAGGAGGAGCCATGGGCCAGCAGAAGCTGTTAAAGACCTTGAGGCATGAGTCAGTGCGGGTTTCAGCTAGGACCACGGCAGAGGTGTAGGGAGGAAAGGACATGAGTCAGCACTATTAAAACATCAGAGTTGAAAGATCTTGGCGAATGATGGAGAGAGGAGCAAATCACACAAGGGAGATGCTGGAAAGACACTGAGGCCATATGGGGAGAAGGGTGGAAGCTGAGGAGGGGAAAGAGGTGCCAGGCTTGTTGCCATCTATTGGAGTGTGAAGCTCTATTGGGACTTCAGTTTGAGGAAGACAGAAATGTGGGACTCAGTAGAGACCGCGACCAAAAGAGCTGTATTTAGCAGTCCTCTCCATGGAGGCTGTTGTGGAGACCACGTGGTCAGGTGAGATTGCTAAGGAGGATGTTACAGGGACCGTGGTGAAGTCCTTGGGGAGCAGTAATGGGCCAGGTGGAGGACAAAGGGAAAGAAAGTGCCATCACAGGAGCCAGGAAGGTGGAAGTGGTTAGCGGTTTTGATTTCTGCAGTGAGGGGAAGGAAAATGAGGTCTTCTCAAAGGACATTGGATTTAGCTCAGTTTTAGCAGTAAGGGGAGAAGCTGGATATTCAGATTTAATGAGTAAAGAGATGGTAAGGAAGTGCTAGTGGGTAATTTTTCAAAGCTTGATGGGAAAGGGCAGTAGGAGTCTGTCATAGCTTGGGGGTTGAGAAAATTTTGAGGTCAGTGGAGACTTGTGTATGTTCAGAGGCTCCATGCAGAGGAGGCATGGTGTACGACCCAGAGGACTCTAGAGGGTGGTGATTCTAAAGACACTGGCTTTTCATGTATCAAGTTCCAGGACTGTGCTGGAGTCCATAGGTAAGACAGCCATCATCTGTAAGTATCCCAAGAGAAGAATGAAAGTTGATAGTAAGGGGGGAAGGGATAGTTAGGGAGTTTGGGATCGACAGGTCCACCCTGCGATGTTTAAAATGGATAATCAACAAGGACCTACTGTATAGCACAGGGAACTCTGCTCAATGTTATGTGGCAGCCTGGACAGGAGGGGAGTTTGGGGGAGAATGGATACATGTCTGTGTATGGCTGGGTCACACTGCTGTGCACCTGAAACTATTACAACATTGTTAATCGGCTATACTCCAATATAAAATAAAAAGTTAAAAATGTTGACAGTGAGATTTGAGCCTGGGCGACTCAGGGGTGGTGGCTGCACAGTCGAGGGGAGGCCTTGGACAGGAAACCACATCTGGAGCATCAGGGTCAGCACTGGGAGGGAACGATGCATGGACGCCAAGGTGTGTCGAAGAGAGCGAGGTGGCCGAGGACTTCATCGAGGACACAATGCTTTCATTGTCTTGTGGAGGATGTGTGTTCTTTTGCCAGTCAGCAAGGTAGCTTATCTCAGGTGGGGAGCCTTCCTGGGCAAATGCTTGAAAATGTATTGGAAGAGCAAAATTGTTTGTGTGATTGAAGTCGAGGAAAGTTGGAGGGGTGGATAAGAGCCAGAACAAAAAATGTCTTATGTGTCTTGATGAGGAGTTTAGGTTTTTGCGTTTTTTGCCTCCCTCCCCCCATCCCCTACCAGCTTTGGGGAACTTTTGATAAGAATTTAAGCAGAGAGGGAATTTCCTGGTGGTCCAGTGTTTCAGACTCAGTGTTTTTACTGCCGCGGCCTGGGTTCAGTCCCCAGTTGGGGAACTATTATTATAATAAGATCCCACAAGCCCCCGCACTGCAGCCAAAATAAATAAATAAAAAGAATTTAAGAAGAGATGTGCAATGATCTAGTTTGCCTTTTAGGAAAACCATCCTGGCCGCATTGTGGACAGTGGTTTAGGAGCAAGACTGGCTGCAGCAGCCAGGTTGGAAGGCTGGTGTTTAGTCCAGGTGAGAATCAGTGGAGGATAAAGGTAGATACTTGGAAGCAGGAGGTACTTGGACGGAACTGAGGATTTGCAAGGTTTCTATGAAGATGGAGCTTGAGAGGGTGGGAAGGGAGAGGAGGAGATGTCAGGAAAAGCTGAGGTTGACTTCCTTTCTGACGTTGAGTTTGGCAGGTAGGAAACCTTTGCTGGGAATGACACCAAATGTTTAGAATGTGGTAAACCTTGTGAGATGTCTCGTCTCAAATGGAGGGAGAGTAGACCAGGGTCTGTATCTGCAGATCACGGGAGGGTGTGGCCTGGAGAGAGAAACATGGACACGCTGAGCACAAGAGCAATGGCTGAGACCAGCGTGCAGAACAAATCCCAGGGCATGGCTCCTGCACATGTGCAGAGCCTCTTGCCTCAAGCATTAATGATCCATTTTCTGAGTGCCTTCCACCTTTCCAGTCTTAGCTGTCTTCCAGGTTAGCCACTGGACTCTTAGTGGCATTAGGCAGGAAAAGAAAAACAATGATGGCATCCACATATACTTCGTTTTACTACCGATTAGCAGATGTGATGAGAGGTTTGGATCCTTAGAAGAAGAGCATCAGATCCCATAGTTAGGCTTGGATTACTTGTTAAACTCATTTATATTTTACCATGTGGCCCCCATCTAGCCCTAACCAAGGAAGCTGAAGTTCCAAATTTTTTTTTTTTTTAAAGTTAACCCAATGAGAATATACAACCATTATGTATCTTGGTTTCTATTTAAATTCGGTAGTTGGACAGTGTTGTCTTTGGCAAATACAAGAATTAGAATATATAGTTTTTCCGAATCTATTGCAGGGAAATCTATGTAACTTACTTTACTGCTCTGACATTCTCTTCTTAGTACTGAATTGACTAACAAAAATAGAATTTATGGCCCTTTTCTACCCTGAATTGAAACACAGTTGAGACTTTGCCCCAGAAATAAAACTCCTGTCTGGAGCATTTTTACACTGGAACCTTCATCGTAGCTTTCAGTTATTACTGAGAATTAATTTTCCCAGTGATATAAAGGAAGTGAGTATTCTCCCTCTGGAGGTGGTGGGTGTTTCTTGTTAGCAATAAGAAAACAGGCTCTTTCCATCTAAGTCAGAGCCTACTTAAATGGTTATGATGGCTGGCTTTTAAGCAAAACCCTAATGAGAACTATTACAGATTTAAGAGTATGGATCACATGTGGGTCTTGTTTAGATCTTGTTTTGAATAAATAAGCTGAAAAGACAGTTTGGAGACAGTGGGATAAGAATCAACATAGACTGATAACTTAATTCTCCTGAGAAATCATTGGTGATTTTGTTGTTTGTGAAAACGTCATGATCGTGTTTTAAAATGTCCTTCTCTATTAGAGATGTGTGCTGAAGTATTTACAGGTAAAATGATCTGAAGTCTGAGATTTGCTTTCAGAATACTGAAGCATAAAGAGTTAGAGTGTAAAGATGAAATCTCAGTGGCAGGGCAGTTCCAGTTTAAAAAAAAAAAAAGACTTAAAAGTGAATGTAGTAAAATGTAGAAGCCAGGAACAGGAGGGAGTTGAAGGGCTGCTGCTTATTTGGTTTTGACACGTCTGTGGACACCGGTACTCTTTCCACACATAGAGTGACAAGGTTTTTGCCTTTCTGACCCTCGAATCAAGGAGTACTGCACTGCTGTTAGACTGTGCCATTGTGGCTGACACACCCCACCACCCAGGAGGGCTTCTCTGGTGGCTCAGACTGTAAAGAATCTGCCTGCAATGTAGAAGATCAGGGTTCGACCCCTGGGTTGGGAAGATCCCCTGGAGAAGAAAATGGCAACCCACTCCAGTATTCTTGCCTGGGGATGGAGGAGCCTAGTGGGCTACAGTCTGTGGGGTTGCCAAGAGTCAGACACACTGAGCAACTCATGGTGACTGACTGACTGACTGACCACCTGGTACTCGGGCGGTGGTCTGGGCAGTTCCTGTCTTGTCCTCCTCAGAGGCTTCAGCCACCTGTGGAAGTAACCATGCAGGGGATTCCTTGCCCCATGTTACGTTTTTGAGACTTTTGACTGAGATAACAACTTGGGTGGGGTGGTTTGTAAAGACAGCTGGAATGGGAGCAAGTAGAGATTTCAATAGCAGGCGTATTTTCACATAGAGACCTTATGATGTCATTGTTGGCTCTTTTCTCTAATCAGTTCAATTTTGAGCTGGAATCAGATTCTTCACTCTTTCAACCCAAAGTGCAAGTCAGTGCTGCGTATGTACTTTTTTTTTTTTTTTTTCATAACTAAACTCCCATCTGAAGTCTCTGCCCTTTGCAGACACAAGGATAGGGAATGGAGTCCATCACAAAGGGGACATAATTGCAGTGAACCACCACAGACTTGTTTGCTTCTTTGAATTATTCCCAGCACAGCAAGACATTAATATGTCGTCTCTGAGGCAGATGGGCCCATCCATTTTGATCATCCACTTTGCTTTTATTTGACGATTATAACCATGCTTTTCCTCTCAGGATCTTCAGATGCTTAGAGGAAAGCCCAGAGTTTTCTTGACAGCAGCTGCTGCTTTGCTTAAACTGGTAGAATAAATTAAGCCCTTTAGCTTCCTCATGTGAAGTGAAGTGTTAGTTGTTCAGTCGTGTCTGACTCTTTGCAACGCTATGGACTGTAGCCCACCAGGCTCCTCTGTCCATGGGATTCTCCAGGCCAGAATACTGGAGTGGGTTGCCATTTCCTTTCCAGGGGATCTTCCTAACCCAGAGATCAAAACCTGGTCTTCCACATTGCAGGCAGATCCTTTACCATCTGAGCCACCAGGGAAGCCCTAGCTTCCTCAGACTTGTCTATTAATCATGTCACCACAATAACAGGGTCCCTGATGGCAAAGGGTAGTAGCTGTCTAAGGACATGGTAAAATGCCTTTGAGTTGCAAGTTGAGATGATCTGGCTCAGAACCTGTATCTGTGTGTTTTAGCCAAGTGTGGCTTATTCATTCATGCATCCAACTAACAAGTTTTAAGTGTCTGTTACCTGTTAGCAGTCTGTATTGAGTGGTGGTTCCCAGAGCTGGATTTTGTGTTCATTGCAGCAAATTTCAAGTGTGCTCTGACTCTAGGGATTATGGATGTGAGAAGCTAAAAGGATTTCAGGATGTAATGGGATCTTAACTTGCCCCTCCCCTCATATCCCTTCAAGATCCCTGTGGTGCTGTATCTGCAGCTTCTGACTTCCTTCTCCAGGGGCAATGGTGAGAGAAGTATGGGGAGAAGTTCTTCCTGATACAAAGTTTGCTTTGGAAAATTTTTTTCAGGCAGCAGGAAAATGTTATTCACTCATTTAACAAACACATATTAGTTAGCCGTCACCAAAAACTCAATGGATAAGAGTTTGAGCAAACTCCAGGAGATTGTGAAGGACAGAGAAGCCTGGCATGCTATAGTCCACGGGGTCACAAAAAGTCAGACACAACTTAGCAACTAGACAACAACAAAACACAAGATACTCTAAATGTGAGGACTCAGAATATATTGAACTGTGTCTTACCCCCAGGGCATGTGCTTTCAGAGCTCCAAATTGTCATGCATGTTAGAACATCTTCTTAGTATCTTTGGATTTTGTAGCAAGATACCAGGTTAAGCAGATTAACAAAAACAACAGAATCCATTACTCTGTAACAAACACAGACTCATCCATCTGGTGGAGAGAAGTGTAAAGGCCGAGTACTAAAAAGCACCAGCTCCTGTCATTACACGCCCTGTGTATTGTCATCACACGCCCTATGTGGTCGAAAGTTTGATGGTTGTTTCATTGACCAGACCAGGACTTTAATGGTGAGTCTTCATTCCAGAATTCGTTGCATAAAAATCAAAAAAATGTTGGAAATCCTAAATGGTACACATATTGTGGCAAATGCAGGTGAACCATAAGTTGACCTCATGGTCACATCAAGATTTTCGTTCTTAAAAATTTAGTAGCTCATCTTACTATCACTTCCTCCCCTCCTAGAAAAGTCATATCTTTGAATATTGTTTTGAGGTAGGAGGTGGTTACTTTTACTTTCTGTTTTATTATTATTTTTTTAATAAGAAGAATTCTGTTTGCATTTTTTAACAAGAGGTATGTATATCTTTAATTTTTAAATACCTGATTTTTGACTGACAGCATTGTACATAATAATGATAAAATTTCAAATGATGCCAAAAGAAGAAGAGGCAGAGGGAATGTTTCTTCACTGCTCGTGGGGTGAGCAAAACATTCTTGGCCTGTCTCTACCTAGCAGTGTATCTGATTGGTGAGTTTGGAGGGAGGAAGTGGGCATGTGTGGCCCAGCCCCTTGCCCTCCCTTTCTGAGGGAGCTGGACTGCTCATAGAGAGGTGCTGTTGGTCAGTCACTGTGGCCCTGCCTGGGGGAGGTCGGAATGCGCTGGACGTGCTTGCTGGGGACAGGATAGGTAAGTCTTGTCTAAATCCAGGGGTCGTTCATCAAGGAAGGCTGGTGGCTCAACATTTAAGCCACATTCTCAAGTTATCACCTTTGTAAAAAGGGTGATGTTTTGACCGCCCCCCACCCGAACTTACTGGTCATACTTCTAAATTAGTTCAGAACTGGGTTGGGCGGGGCATGGGTGATATATATTGGGGTTCCTTAGTGTACATGACCCAGTGAAAAGAAGTCCCTCTCTCAATTCAGAGCCATCACCAAGTCCTAATAAGTTCTTCTGGAAATGCTCTGTGCATATGCAGATGCATCGAGAAATGTATATATGCGAACCCCCTTCTTATGTTCAACAGTGATGAGTACTCTGTTCTACTAGCGTCTTCTTGTGTTTTGATGATCTATTTGATACTTGCTGTTGGGTGCATAATATTTTACAATATGATGTTGTATTTAGTTTACAACCAGAAAGAATAAACATGCCTCCATTTGAGCCTCACGCCCTGATAAACAGTGAGAAACTGTAAAGTTCTGCTGGTGACCAATAGAGATAGCAACTCTTTCCCATTCCTTTTCTTTCCCCACACAAAAGAGGTATAACATGTATCTCACCATAAGACGACTTCATCCTCGGTAATGGAGAGCATGCTGGAAATCTGTGTAGGGATCTACTTTTTCAGAGAACCTATTCAGTTCAGTTCAGTCATTCAGTCATGTCTGACTCTTTGTGACCCCATGAATTGTAGCACACCAGGCCTCCCTGTCCATCACCAACTCCCGGAGTTCACTCAGACTCACATCCATCGAGTTGGTGATGCCATCCAGCCATCTCATCCTCTGTCGTCCCCTTCTCCTCCTGCCCCCAATCCCTCCCTATTACTGGTATTTAATTAGGAACTTTAAGCTGAGTATTAGCTGGAATGCATCTTTAGGGCAGTTAGTCATAATTGTTGTGAAGGAACTCTTTGGCACTGACATCTAAAAATTATTCAGAAATGTTTGTATGGATGTGTATATTTTTAAGCAGATACTTTGGTGAAATTATATGACAAATATTTTCTATATTGCATTCTATATAACAGTTGCTGAGTCTGGATGAGTTTCCATTCTACCAGACTCAAATGCACTTGAGTATCTTTCATGGATTGTTAATCCCTAAGCAAATTTAGGTCTTGGCAGAACATTTTTCAAGGTGCTAGCATTGCTTGTACCACTCAGAGTTCACATGAATGGTGTTTAACGGGTAACTCACCCCTGATCTTTATGTTGGCTGTCTTTACAAGGTTGGAATCCAGTCCACAGTCTGCAGTAAGTTACGATCATCCAGTCCATCTTAGTTATTTTTCTTCTCATTGTCCGTTCTATGCAGCTCTCTTTCTGTTTCATTTGGAGACGTTAACATGCGCCATTACCAAAACCCAGTGGATGCTCTTGTTGGCACTGCTCTTCTGCTAGCTAGTTTGCCTTTTATTTTTTAATACCACTGTGAGGCTGCTGGATTTAGTGTATCAGTCAGGCTTCAACCAGAGAAACAGAACCAGGAAGGTAAAGAGATTTATCGCAAGAAATAGTCTGACATAAGTAAGGAGTAGAGCCTATAGGGTTGAAGGATAGGAAGAGCAGGCCACAACTCTTGGGCATGGCCAAAGCTGTTGTCCACAGGCGTTGCAATTTCTTCTTCAGAGAAGCCCTAGCTCAACTGTTCAGGCCTGTCAGCGACTGAATCAGGCCCACCCAGGTTATCAAGGTATAATTTCCCTGCGGTTAAAGACAATCATGGACTTTCATTATGTCTACTGTGTCTTCACGGCAGTGCCTACATTAGTGTTTGATTGAATAACTGGTGGCATAGCCAAGTCGACACCTAAACCCGACCATCACAGTGTGTCTCTAATGCTTGTTACGGTTCTCCTGGTTTTCACGGTCCTTTCTGCCGCCTGCCTGGAGCAGTATGCTGTTAGCTGTGTGCTCTTCTTTCTCATTCCCATGCCTCCTTCCCCTGCAATTAAGTTAACTTGGTAACTCACTGCTGTATCCAGAGCATCTTCGGCTCTGCTCCGCTGCTAAACGTTTATTCTCCCTTTTTACCCTTTGGTTTTATATGATGTGTGTTTTCTCATCTATGTTATTTGTCTCACCAGGACAGAACGTTGCCATTGTTTTCTTCATTAGCTGAAATCACAGATCAGCTTGGCACCCATTCCAGCAGGAGCGTTCGTTCTCAAAGACAATAGTTGAAAAATTGGATGCTGCTTTCTTGGCTGCTAGCTGTTCTCATTGTTCTTCGTCACCCTGTCTTGGGGAAATGCCATATTGGAGGTTTGATAGGACTAAAACCGAACAAGAAATCTAATTACTTCTTGTTTTGTGCTGCTTCTTCAGAATAGCTCCCTTCCTGCTTCCAGAACGTTCTCTTTCACGGCATTGCCCTTTCAAGTTGGATTTCCAAAGTTACAAAGTTCCATTATCCGAAAAGCAGCATTTATCAGATTTGATTCTTTCACATTAGAAAATGTTAAAGCATTATAAGGAAGTTGCTATACGTGTGTCCTTCACTGATCTAGCTTAGTGTTTTGAATTGTTATTATTGAATTATAAGAGTCTCTGTTTCTCTAGAATCTCTTCCAGTTGCCTATAGAACATTTTAATATTCTCATTCCTTTGTTATCTTTTTATATTCTGGAAAAAGAGAATGCCAAATTTTAGCAGAACTAGGTAAACATTGAATTCCAAGAGGTCAAAAAAAAGTAATGCAGATCACTGGCAAAAGGGCCAAGATTTAGCTGGAGCCACTTATCTATAATTGATAGAAATGGACTTTTTTCTTCTTGGTATTTGAATAAGTAATAACATAGTCAGACAGAAAAAAAAATGTGGAAGTATAAATTAAAATCTGAGTGTTTAGTTGCCCAGAAAATCCACAGTCAGAAAACACTGACCAAGAAGCAAAGCATGGTAGAGCATGTTATTTGTCATGGGAAGGGGTATCAAATGACTTCCCTGGTGGCCCAGTGGTAAAGAATCCACCTGCCAATGCAGGAGACATGAGTTCAATCCTTGGGTTGGGAAGATCCCCTGGAGGAGGACATGGCACCCCACTCCAGCATTCTCACTGGGAAAATTCCACGGACAGAGGAGCCTGGTGGACTGCAGTCCACAGGGGCTCAAAGAGTCAGACACGACTGAACACGCACGCATGCGCACACACACACACACACACACACTCATAGGATATCAAATATGACCTACGAAGTTTTAAAGAATTCCTGACTATAAAAAAAATGGAAATGAAATTCCATAAATAACCTCATCAACATCCTTATTCTGGTTATCTATAGAAGCTTCAGACAATAAGTCGTTTTAACACGCTTTGGTGGGTCAGGGGTTTGGAGAAGTCTGAGCAGGCTGCTTTCTGGTCCCGTGCAGCTGCAGTCAGGTGGTCAAGCCCTCTCCTCATGGGTTCTCCTGCCTGCAGCATGGAGGCCTCAGGGCTGCCTGCACTATACTGCCTATACGGTGACTGCAGCATGCTCTGCTTGTATTCCACTGAGCTCGGTGGAAACCACATCACCTTCTCTGGCACTTGACTCTGTTGGTTATGGGCAAGGCAAAGACCCACCCAGGTGTAAGAAGGGGGCACTGGACTCCATCTCTTGATAGTGGGGCTGGAAGGATTCTGGAAGAACACTTGGATCAGGAGGTGTTATTATGGGCATCTTCGGGGGTGGGGGGAAACCTGCCCTGCCCTGGTCTACCCTCTGGCCACAAAAATCCACATACCTCCCACATGCAAAATACACTCTTGCGTTTCCAAGACTCTCCAGAAGTCTTGTCTTATGGCTTCAGGCTCAGGCCCAAAGTCAAGGGCCTTGTCCCAGTCATCTTCCTGACACACAGCCAGAACAAAGTAGGAGGGCAGGCTTCTTAAAGGCCTGTGCCGAAGTGGGAAAACCAGAGGCCCTGGGCCCACGACAGTTGTGAAATTTGGCCTGTTGCCTGTACCTCTATGAGGGTTCTGTTTGTCTCTCGGCTCCATGCTCTGGGCTCTTGCTTCTGCTTTTTAAGTGACCCTTCATTTTTCTGAAGGAGTCAACGTTTGTAGCTGAGTAGCCTTCTCAGACTTTCCTGGCCCTAAAAGTTTTGGGATCTGAATGCTGTTTTCATTTTGTACTCTCTGTTATAATCTAACCTGGCAGTGATTTCACAGTACAAGTATCTGTAAAACTGTGGATTTTCTTGAATGTTGATAGGTTCACGTATTAGACAGAAGTCATGACCTCAAGATGCTTTGTCTACCTTGGACTCCTTGTGACACTGGCAGACCACACCCTTAAGATTCTCAGAAGGCTTACTGTGTAACCGCAGAGATTCTACAAGGTCTGCTCTTAAGATCTTTAGAAAGCCTGATGTATGTGTATATGCGTGTGTGTTCCGTTGTGTAAGCCCTGTGACCCTATGGACTGTAGCCTGCCAGGCTTCTCTGTCCATGAAATTTTCCAGGCAAGAATACTGGAATGGGTTGCCCTTTCCTTCTCCAGGAATCGAACCCATGTCTCCTGCATCTCCTGCATTGGCAGGTGGATTCTTTACTGCTGCACCACTTGGGAAGCTTAGAAAGCCTTAGGTCTGTTTAAAAGCTTCCAGGAAGCATCACCTTAGATCTTTCTAAAGTCTTAACAGAGTGTCACTGGTCACAGCCTGAATTTGATCTTTGCTCTGAAGCCGGGACTGGGTTTGAGACTTACTGGATGTCTAGAGAGGCTGTGGATGAGAAACCGGTTTGTATTTAACAGTGAGTCCTTTCGCTCATCTCTCAATTCATGATTTATCACAGGCAGCAAGCAGAACCCAGGTGTCCCTTTAAGCTCTCTGCCTGGAAATGTCTTCTGCTAGATCATTAGATCCATTTCTGTTCCCGCTTTACCATAGATATCAGCTTTGCCAAACTCTGTCACTGCACAGCAGGGTCGTCTCATCCTCTAGCATCCAGTAATAAGCTTCTCACTTTCCTGTAAGCTCTCACTGATGGCCTTCTTAAAACAACAGTCTTTTCTTCATCTTCCATTATCTTGCGTGTCAGGAATTCCAGAGGTAGGGTCAGAGGGGAAGCACTTTTGCTAGTACCCCAGGCACCAAGGAAGCCGGTCTGACTGCCCCTGGGCTGCTGGGATTGTTGTTACTTTAAGTTGCCTAGTTTGGGTGTGGCTAGTGATATGCTAGTAATACCAGGAACCGTTACCACTGCTTCTTTTCTTTCTGGCCGTGGTCACCCTCAAGTCCCCGTACGTCTGCTTTGCTTTCAGAAATCCAGATTCCATCACTCCCCTTACCCCCATAGCCACTGGAAAGCCTCTATGCTTCTCCACTGTCTGAATTCCAAGCCCCTTGACTTGGTGGACCATAGAGGGTGCCTGTCACAGGCCAGATTTGTCCCACAGACACATCATTTTTAGGCTGTGTAGAAGAATTTTACTTTCACTTGACATAAACGTGTTAACATGGAAAAAAAAAAAAAGGAGCATTCACATAAAAACCCAAGCTATCCACTTCTCTGGAAGAATTGGAAATTCTGGCAACACTGGCTACCTTCCTGTGGCAGCAGTCTTCTATTCTGGGCTCTCCCTCTGGGGGGGCGGGGCAGGTCCTGTCCAGACCACCCAGCTACCTACTGGCTCTGCTTTTCATGCCCTACCTTCCCACTGGGTGGAATAAGGTCTTTACTTCCTCTGCCTGGTGAGCTCCACAGGTAGTCATCCTCTCTCCTGAGATCTCACAGCATTCACATCTTGGTTACATAGCATTCACATTTTATTGAAATTATTAGCTTAAATGTCTGTCCATCTCTGGAGTGTGGACTACTCCAAGGTGTAGGCTTTGATTTTATTCATCTTTTGTCTAGAACTTGTCACCAGGCAGGTATTAAATAAGACTTTGTTGACTGAATGAGAAAATAAGTGGTTCTTTTAAAAGGCTGAGGCTTGTTCTCTGCCCTGCAGGAGTATACAGTTCAGTATGTCACCTGTTATATGTAACACAGAGTAGAATGATATAAAGGTGCAGACGAAATACCAATTGGGAGAATTGGCCGACACTTCTTAAGTTAGAAGAAAAGAAGTAAGTAGAAATTTTGAAAGGGCAGATCAGGCTGAGATATATATGTGATATAAAAAGTAGAGTTGTGAAGTTATTTAATTTGTATAAAACTGGGTTGTGGGTGTCTGATTGAATATGGCGGGAAGTAAGTCTTGGAAAACTAATTTGGGGCAAGGTTATGGAGAGACTGAACTCTTTCTGTAGGCTATAGTGAGCTCTTGTGTTTTTTTCTTTTGGAGAAAGTTCTAGTCTATGACTCATGGCAATATGAAGGATAAAATAGTAAGAGTTTAGAGGCCAGAGATGAATTAGCAGTTTGTTTTAATAGGAGAGACAAGAGGTCAACGTCGAAGGGGCCCTGTCATCCAGCACAGTGGCAGCTGAGGAGGTAAACTTTGCAGAATATAGTGTTTGATAGATTTGGGTTGTGAGAAAGATGAAGTGTAGTCACGATAATAGCACCTGTCATGTCTTGGCTGTTTATGTGCCAGGAGTCATGTTAGGAACCTTAAATGACTGTGCCCTTCGGTCAAAATGACAGGGGTAGGGAAGTTTGACTTTTTTAAGTCAAAATGGAATTTTATTTTAAAAATGTCTTGTTATCCAGTGAATGCCCCATGCATAAACTTTATATGTATATACAAACACATGCATACACATGCGTAGTAGAAATAATACTTGTGTGTATTAGAAGGTACAGGCAGAAATGTCAACTAGGCCAGTAGTTCTGCATTTTTCACGTTTTACTTTTCCCAAATATCCTATTGGATAATTAAAGTTCCAAATTGTTATAAATAAAATGAACATTATTTTTTCCATGACATTTAAATTTAACATTGATCTGTTGTCATACTAATAATTACAGAAAGTTCGAGGACCTCACTTCATGCTTTAACGAGAAGGATCTTTATTTCTATTTTGCAGGAAAATCAATCACAGGTAAAATTTATGATCCTGTTTGTAAAGTTTATCATGTATTCCTAAATATAAAGGAGTCTTGAAACTATTGTGATACTTTATTTTCTGAATCTAAAATTAGGGAAAAAAAAGAGTTTTCTGGTCAGTTTGAACTTACGAGCATTTATGGAAATAGATGAAATAAAATATCTACTTATAATAATGGATTAGTATAGTTATATATAACTTAAACAATTTATATAAAATATTTCATTTAGAAGTACACAGTTTTCCTTTCTTACTTTGTATCAACAGTATTATCTAGGCTTTGACTTTCAGTATTGGCAATAACCATCAAAAAACCAGTTTTTTGTATCATGTAAAACAGTTTTTCAGAGGATACCCTTTTCACTTCTGTCTGCATTTAAAAAAATATATATCCCTCTGTGTTTCCTCATGATGCTTTCATAAGAAATGTTATCCCAAGCCATAGGTGTCAGTTTGAGAAATATTAAGATAGTTTTCTACATCCCCGTCCTTCCAGTAAAGTATATTACTAATGTTTGGTACGTAAAAATCAATTAGTGTGTTGCTTTTAAAGGTGAAATGTGAGAGGCTTATATCATAAAATTGAGATATTTGCCATTGTAAATCAAAGTATTCTCAGGAATTATTACTAAATTCATGTGAACTACTAAATTCACGTGAAATGTCATCAAATTTTACAGTGTTTCCATGAGCTGAGTCTTTTGATCAGTGGTGTGCTTGTAAACCTTGAGAACTCCTATTTTGGCCTTAAGTGGGGAGTTCAATGCCTAATTTGTACTATTTTCCAGTTTTCCTTTGTGTAAATACTCCTATGATATGCTAAGTCGCTTCAGTCGTGTCCAGCTGTTTGTGACCCTGTGGACTGTAGCCCACCAGGCTCCTCTCTCCATGGGATTCTCCAGGCAAAAACGGTGGCATGGGTTGCCATTTCCTCCTCCAGGGCATGTTCTTGACACAGGGATTGAACCCGAGTGCCCTGCATTGGCAGGCAGATTCTTTACACCTGGGAGTGACTTAAATCCGTTAATATGTTTCAAGTGCACAGTCACTTTTGTTATATGTGTAAGAGCTGGTATCAAGGGCTGGTGAGACAGACTAGAACAACAGTGGGCAAGGCGCTTCCCCAACCTGCGTGCCTTGTCAGTCACCCGAGTTTGCAGGAAGGAAGATTCTGATTGGTGGGTCTGGCTTGGGGCCCAAGATTCAGCCTTTCTAGATGATGCTGTTGCTGCTCGTCTGGGGGCGAGGGGCAAGGTTGCAGCTGGACTGTGTCAGCCAGGAGCACCACCGATCACCTGTGATGGCTCCAGGCAGTGTGCCTCCGTTCCATTGGCTCGGGCTGAGCCCGCAGCTTTCCTCCAGGTGCAGGTTGGCCAGGAGTGGGCACGAGGGCATCGGGGGCTAATACGTGCAGCATCAAGAGCGTCAGCTGTGGCCTCCAGGCTTTCTATGATAGGGGAGAAGCCAGGAGGGACTGATGGGAGAGGCGGAAGAGGACAGAGGGCCCAAGAGCACAGGGAGGCCAGGCAGTAGGCATGGGATGGAGGTGCCGGAGAGCTGGTGGGCTCAGGGGAATATCGGAGTATAAGCTGTGGGGACAGTAAACTATTTACTACTGAAAATTTGGTGAGTTTAATTTTAATTTTTGATGATTTGGAAGGCTCTTTTGTTTGCTTGGCCTTGCCTCAGGGACATTATAAGTAACAGTAGATTAGAAGCATGTTTTCTAGGTCTGGTTAGTAGAATGCCTGGTAAGAGAAAAGTTACTGAGTGTTGTTTTCTGCCATGCCCAGAGTATTCTCGGTGTGTGGATGTGAGACGAGTTCTTGGGTTCAGGCTGCAGTGGGGCAGGCAGTTTGTCCAGCCAGTGAAGGGGAAGTGGAATACACAATTTCCAGGGGCAGGAAAATCATTCCAAGGAGATCCCCAAATCCACTCCTGGAGGAGTTACTGTGGCACTGTAAGCAGCTGGCCAGTGTCTCTAAGACAAACTGGAATAAACTGGGTTTCTTTGGGTCACGTTCATCCTTTATTCAGGAGTTTGTTAGAGAAACATACCTCCCATTTCTAACATTTAACACCTTGTGCAGAAAGTGCTTCCGTTGGCTTTCTTGTATGCTCCTGTACCCATGCTTCCTCCTGTTTTTATGTCTGGAGCCAGGTGGCAATTTGAGATACTGTATGGAGGTCCTGGTATTTATAGAAAGCTCCTGTTCCGAGCAGCAACCCTGGCAAGATGAGTCAGGCGGCTCCAGGGACTGTTTCCCTTGTTGCTGCCATTCCCTCTCCCTAGCCAATCCGTCCTAGCTCTGCTTCTGACACCCGACCCCATGGCCACAAGAACCGGCCTGGGAACCACACTCTTGTTCCCTCTGTCTGGTGGAGCCTGACTTATTTTTTGTGGGAATTATAACTTCATTTCTTTAATGGATTTTCATAAAAATACTGTTTTGAGAAAGAGAAAATAATATCACTTTCCTTCCCAGAGGTTTGGTATAAATAGAACTGCTCGGTTGTATTTTATTCCCAGTTTGGGCAATGAATGTTATTGCATGTAAAGGCTTGTCTAACCTTGCTGTTGCCAGCTCTGACCTGAGGAGTTTGTGAGCTTATGAATACCTCTAGCTATGACTTAAATTGAGCTCATTTCTCTGAGAATCATCGGGTTATTTTTTAAACCCCTGACAGAGGAAAAATTTCATTCAGTCACCTCTTGGCTTTACTAAGTGAGTGGGCCATTTAATAGAATAAGAACAATGTAACTGGCATGCAAGCATTGTTCTAAAGGTGAGTAACCTCCATTTTCATCATTGTAAGGAATGGGGCGAGATAGAAGCTTTTACACATTTTGATTTTTGAAGCATCTGTTTTGTAGATTATTCTTCAGTTCCCTAATATATTAAAAAAAAAAAAAAAACTGTTTAAACTATGTGAAACTTAGTCACCTTAACTCTAAGACCTCTAAGACCTCCAAGTTTCCTGTCATCCTTACAAACTCCCTACAAGGCTGTAACTTTGTAAAATTGCTTTCTGGTCTCTTCTTTAGAGGTCAGTGTCATATAACTACACCGTGAAACCTGGGTTTCAAATTATGCTTAGAGTTTTTTCCTTTCCAGTAAACCAAGATAACATCCTTAAGGAATATATTTGTGTTCTTATTCTTGCTACACTATACGAACATTTTATGCTACATAGATTTTTTAATTGTTCTCTGTCCTAATTTCTGCATTCCATTTGTTTAATCACTGTTTATTGCTTAAAGGCCAACGCCACCATTTCTTTCAGTATCCGAGGCTATAATCCTAGACATTTTGCTTTATCTTTTGCTCTTCCAGCAAATAAAACCAAGAGGAGGGAGACAGGGTTCTAAAATGAAATAGAAGCTGGCCATTTTATTGTCTGTAGTTGTATGCCTCTTGTAGAAACAAAATGGACAGATTTTCTAAATGTAGAATGAGAGGGACGAGAACATCAACTGAATTTTAGGGTGGGAAGCTGTACTATCTGGCTGCTTTCAGAGAGATTTCCGTGGTATGCTCTTTTAAATGAGCGTGTGAATGTTAGTAATTGTCAACCATGTTTGAGTTTTACAGTCTGAATGAAGGTATTTTTCTGTTTATGATCCACAATTTTACTTGTCTTCTCACTTCTTAATTAATAGTATGTTTTGTAGTAGATGTGGCTTTAAATGCTTTCTTTTAATGTAGTCATTAACAGATTTTCCTCTGTTGCTCTCATCATGATTAGTGTTGCTAAGAAAATAATTAATTTTACTGTATACGTCAACAGAAAATTTTCTTGTTATCCCTTTCTTTGATATAGCTTTAAAATGAGCAATCTGTTCTGAAAATCCTGAAGTGCATTTCAGCATCTTTTCTGCAGTACTTTGCCAACATCTATGAGCATCATTAAAATCACTATCATTAAATAGGTCTTTCCAGTGACTCAGAATGCAAGTGGAAAAATATATATGCCAAGCACAGAAGGAGTTTTACTAAGTGCTAAGTGTTTTGAAGGTGAATTAGAAAAAAATTTTTTGAAGTGGAGAAAAAAGTTTTTTTTTTTAAAAAATTGAGCATAACCGTTTGTGATTATGAGTAAGAACCTTTTGGTAGTTTTTCAAGTTTCCATGTTGCAGCTCAAGACAAAGTGATCAGGCTTGCTTGTACAGGATCCACATGGTAATGCCTTCAAATCGAACCCAACCCCGAGTCTGCATTGTTTATGACTTCACATTGATCCAACGCGTGTAAATGCTTGCTTTACGTCTGAAGTCTGTGCTATTTCCCTTGGGACTCATGAACTTCCCACAGTAAAAGTGAATAGGTTCTATTATGGAAAATAGTCTTTCCTCATGTCATACTCTTTCAAAGTCTTCCAAGAACATTTTTAGATAGCTGCTTTTTCACAGTTACTATTCAATGGCATAGAAAGACTTGAATTTGAATGGGCGTTTTCATTTTGTCCTTATACCTGTGTGATCTTGGGTCACTTCTGGGCCTTTGTTCTCCCATCTGTGAAATGAGGGGGTTTGACTGGATAGTCTCCAAAGTTTTGTTTTTTTTTTCACTTGTGGCTTCTCTGAATTGACGGACCACAGGTTATTATGTTCACTTGCTACATTGCTTAGTTTAAATAGATCTGAGTGTGTTTTTTTTTAAAGCAAATTACTTTGGTCAGAGGCTCATTATTCTCAGTCATCCTCTCCTTTGAAAAGTTTTGCCTTTTCAAACACAGACACTAGGAAAGCATACCCGCATGGACCACATCTCTATATTTTTGAGCTAATTGCTATCTAGTTTTTATAGATATAATAGATTGTTATCTATTAAGGTCATCTGACGTAGTTGCTGATTATCTTGCTGTGTTCCTAGCAATCTCACAGGCCTCAAAAGGGCTATAAGGTGTGTTAAGAATAGTACTGTTTTGTTTTGCTCAAGTAGGTTGGGCAGAATCCTGGGAAAACAATCATGATGTCAGATTCTGAAAAAGAGCAAGGTGGCAATAGAGGGGTACTTGCTTTTGTGATGTAGGTTGTAGATGGCAGGTGCCTTAGGCTAGTGGCTGCCCAGGTCCCTCACCTTCTCTTAATCAACAGTCTGTTTGCATGCATGCATGCATTGCCTTAAGCAATGTTGAAACCTCCCTTGTGGCCTTTCCTGTGTAGTGATTCATAAAATATGAACTGAAGCCAGAGTGAAAAAAGGGTTTGATCCTTCATGGCTGACATGTGTGGTACTCTTCCAAAATATTTTGTTCTACACACATTTAGTAACTCATTTCAAGAAACAGTATCTTTGGGTAGAGGATGCGAGTGGGTGGCTGTGGGTGGCTTTTGGGGGCACTCCTTGCTAGTTACCCCTGAATTCATAACCACTGAGGTTATTTTCAGGGTCGGTGTATGCTTTGTGACTCAAGTGGCAGCACTCGCAAGCACTGTTCACTTTCGACTGGTGAAGCTTTGAGTGGATTTCTTTTGATCCAGGTGAGACGAGTCCCAGGGTCAAGCGGTCACCTTCATAAAACCGAAGACGGTGACTGGGAGTGGAGCGACGACGAGATGGATGAGAAAAGTGAAGAAGGGAAAGCAGCCTTTTCTCAAGAAAAGGTAGGTCACATTGATGATGGTTAGCTGACTTGTGTCAACTTTTATTTTTGTGATTTTCTTGAGGCATGTATGTATTAATAAATATGTATTTGTTTTACAGTCACGAAGAGTAAAAGAAGAAAATCCAGAGGTGAGTGTGGTTACTTATTTAGTTCTTTGCCTCCTCTCTCGCCTTTACCTCTGCCTGCCAGTATTAGAGTCTGAGCTGTTTGGGGAAGAACCTTCAGAATTTTGTTTTTGTGGTATAGGAAAAAAAGAGGCACATAAACTTGGCAAATCTTCATGCCTTCTGATTTATTGGGTTGGCCAAAAACTTCATTCGGGTTTTTCCATAACATCTTATGGAAAATTCCAACAGAATATTTTGGCCAATCCAATACTTTGGAGCTGTGTATATTGGGGCAGATTGCTGTACTCTCTGAACCTCAGCTTCTTCCTCTGTCAAATGGTGGTGATCACAGTACTTATAGAATTGCTGTGAGACTGATAAGATCACTTAATAAAGCACTCAGTGGGGTTCTTAGCACAAATTAGTTGCTCACTTAATCTTAAATTCTTATGTCACTTAGGAAACAGAGTAGGCATACAGGAAAATTTCTCCTTGATTTTTGGTTTACCATAAAGCAAAATATTCAGATGGCTAGAAACTCTAGGTTGAATTTGTTGGTCTTAATTTTTAAGTCTTCTGGGCAACTTAGTAGGCAATACACACTCTTTTATCCTCTTCCCTTTGAGAACTCGGAGAGGGCAATGGCACCCCACTCCAGTACTTTTGCCTGGAAAATCCCATGGATGGAGAAGCCTAGTGGGCTGCAGTCCATGGGGTCACTAGAGTCGGATATGACTGAGCGACTTCACTTTCACGTGTTGGAGAAGGAAATGGCAACCCACTCCAGTGTTCTTGCCTGGAGAATCCCAGGGACTGGGAAGCCTGGTGGGCTGCCGTTTATGGGATTGCACAGAGTTGGACACGACTGAAGCGACTTAGCAGCAGCAGCAGCAGCTTTGAGAACTGGTTATCTTTTGATTAACTTTATTTCCTCCACTGGTTAATTATCCTAATGACTAATGATGACTGTAGTTCAGAGAACTTGCTAATTCTCCTAGAGGCAGTTTGAACACATTTAAATAGCTCCAAATATTTACAAAGCTAGTAATTAATATATTCTCAGTAAGAAAACTGAAGACTTTGGGTTACACGTGATATCCATTCCAACTCTCTAAATTTAGCAGACATTTCCTTTTAATTAAAAGGAATAAATCTTAGCATTGTGCTTTAAGTGGAAATAACCAGATGGACCATCTAAGAAGAGAACATCAGAGACACAAGCCATTCTTTCCCTTCTCATGTCTCATTGACGGGCCTGCCTCCTATTGGTAACTCCTTCAAATCCTGTTTCCCCCTTTATTTATCATATGAATGAATCTATTTTATACATAAAATATAAGCTTTGATCAAGGAAGTTACATAGATGGTGGTGAGTCTCATAGAAGGACACACTGGCCACACACATATCCTGCCATGTTTTTGGAATGATCTTGACCTGTTGTCATGAACTCTGCCTTCTTCTTGCCCACTTTTCTGTTTATCTAGAGTGAAGTGCCGATCAAGGTTTTTCATCTAAGAGTGTCTGTAAACAAGAAGTGTCAGTTCTCCCTAGAAATAGAACACAGTAACTTGATTCGATAGCATTCTTGACTCAAAAATCATTCGTTATTGGTTCACTGCAGGATATCTTCTTTGGATGGTATTCACTGTAGTCATGTCTTACTAGTACAGACAGATGGGTACTTTCTAGATACCTATCTAGATATACTATCTAGAAACCTAGCATTTCTTTCTTCATGAGGATTTGTTAAGTTTACTTTGAGAATATTTTACTATGTGCTTGTTGAAATTGCTCTGAAAACTGATCTGTTATTTGAATAAAAGCAATATCTTTTTGGCAACTGTATTGTCTTCGTAGCCAGGAAAGAGAGCGGTGTATGGCATGCTGTCAGTTTGTCATTAAGCATTAACCTTCTTGAGTGGGATTTGAAGTCTTCGGCACTTCACTGTATCTAGACTCATTTGATTTCCCAGTGGCATCTGTGCCCATCTTGGGAACTTGGGCATAATTAAGGAAGTGTATCAGATCAGATCAGTCGCTCAGTCGTGTCTGACTCTTTTCAACCCCATGAATCACAGCACGCCAGGCCTCCCTGTCCATCACCAACTCCTGGAGTTCACTGAGACTCACATCCATCGAGTCAGTGATGCCATCCAGCCATCTCATCCTCTATCATCCCCTTCTCCTCCTGCCCCCAATCCCTCCCAGCATCAGAGTCTTTTCCGATGAGTCAACTCTTCGCATGAGGTGGCCAAAGTACTGGAGTTTCAGCTTTAGCATCATTCCTTCCAAAGAAATCCCAGGGCTGATCTCCTTCAGAATGGACTGGTTGGATCTCCTTGCAGTCCAAGGGACTCTCAAGAGTCTTCTCCAACACCACAGTTCAAAAGCATCAATTCTTCAGCGCTCAGCCTTCAAGATAGGCTTATTTCTGTGAAAGTATACATTAGTTTGGATGTAAACACTCCTACCAAACTTTAGAAATCACCAGCTCCACCTGCTGTTACACAACTTCCACCATTTTTGTTTCTTTTTGTTGTTGTTTGTTTATTTGCTTTTGGCAGGGCTAACATTTCAGTATCATGTGCTGTGTTCATTCTCTCCAATGATGGTTCCTGTGTCCTTTCAGCTTTTAATTAAGGTAGCCCTGTGATTTGCCAGTCACACCAAATTGCTGTTTGGATGTGAAGCAAAAGCTATTTTTTAATTTATTATAAAGGAAATTGAAATTGTTAAATATATTCAACAAATATAAGTAAATTATATAAATATAAATGATATAGTAAATATGTGTAATGAGCATATGATGTGCACTGTTTGATGTGCACTGTTTTAGTAGGCACTGGGGGATATGTCAGTGAGGAAAACAGAGTCCTTGTGAAGCCTCCATTCCGGTGGGAGTAGATAAATTATATCCAGTAGTGTTCATAAGTAAATTATGTGGTTTGTTACAATGGAATAAGAGTAATGGGGAAAAAATCAAATAGGGTAGAGGGTGAGGTATGGTATGGTCGGAGTTTATGATTTTAAATGTGTGGGTCTGTGTAGGCCTTATTGAGAGGGACATGAAGACTTGTAAAAGGTATGGGAGAATTAAAGAGAAATAACTCTAAAGGACCATTTTATCTTGCTGCCCCTCAGACCCCTGTGACTGTCCTGTCTTTCCAGAGGTTATCAGTTTGCACTGTTTTCTTCCAGAACTTTTCTTGTTTGTTCACATACAAATATGTATGTAAAGAAATCTAGCATATCATTTTAAAAACATTAAGATCATAAAAACTATAAAGTGTTGCATCTTGCCTTATATCTTGGAAATCTTTCCACAGTACTTGCTATAGAATTGCCTCTTTATTTTTAACTGCTGAGGGGTATTCCATATCACAGTGGTTTAACCATTTCTTTCTTGGTGAGAACATTGAGGTTGCTATTACAGACTATATTCCATTAACATTTTTTGTGTATGCATTTTGAGGAGTGCACATATAAATAAAGCATAAGTACACAAAATTGTGATAGAATCTGCTGACTTTGGATTTTTATAGCTGCTATTATCAAAAGCTGTGTCATGCTAAATATCTTGTCATCTATACCTCAATAAAACGGGGGGAAAAGCTATATACAGTCTCAGACTGTGTACCATTTACCTTTAAACATCTTTTAGAGGGAAAACGCTTAGTCTGTACTAAATGGTACATTGAAATGGCACTGTCTTTACATGTTAATAAGCTTTTCAGTAATACTTATCATTTAAATTGCAGTTGAGTTGTTTACTTGACTATAAACCACTGGGTGCCTGGGGTGGTATTTTATTCCTGTTTTCCCTTAGTATCAGGTAGGTGTGCTGTACATTTTTGCTGGTGACATAGATACCCATGTACTGAAAATCAAACATTAAACAAATGTCTGAATACTTCTATCGTATTTATGAATATATGAGAAAGGGAGGAAGAGACAGAAGACGTTTTATAATCGAGCTGAAGTTTAGAGAAAGTAATCTTAGTAATTCCCTATTTAGATTGAGATGCTGTAATAGATGAGGGGCGTTTTAGAAATGCTGGTTTTGTGAGGGACTCTTTGGCTTCCCGGGAAGCATAAGACAGAATGTCCAGTTATTAATAGCATTAGTTGGAGAAAATCGAGAAGGCCAGAGTTGGGTATTTGCCAGAGGGACACTGGTAGATGTGCCTGGTACTGGGCCGTATTTGGAGATGAGACATTCTGGTATAAACTGTCAAGTTGCAGAGTTACACCACTTATCTACTGAGATTTATAGCCAGACTCAGTGAGAAATTGGTCCTAGTGTGTCCCTAACTTGGTTTTTTAGAAATAGCCTTGCAAAGTTTTAGTCACCTACTATTAACTATTAATTTGTAGTAAGTAAATAATTCATATGTTAGGTGACATGAAAACATGATTTGCAATCCTGGCTCCGTATCAGAAAAACTGAGAGCTTTAAAAATGCAGATCCCTAGACCCAGCAAATCAAATTACAATTTGGTGGTTTGGAATGATGTCCGGGGCAATTCTGATTTATAAAAAGCTGCTCGTGTGATTCTGACATGTGGCTAACTAGGATCAAGGACCACTGACTAGGAAAACCACACCAGCTGCTCTGAATTCAGAAGTCCAGACTGGAATCCAGGAAGGTTGTGTGCTCCACGTCCCTGAAGATTTGTTTTAAATAACTGCCTATTAGAAGTCTCAAACAAGCCTCCCTCCTCCCAAACAACTGTGACCCTTCAGACATCCTTTTGGGAAAGTTGTCCTCGTTTCTTAATGATTGAAAGCAATGATGCCAAGTGGGCAGATTTGATGACAGAAGCTCTGTAGGGCCCACAGCAGGTATATTGAAGAATTTTGTCATGGAGTCTAGGCTAGGTTCATCGTTTCCAAACTCTGATATTTCGTTCTGAAGAGAAAATACATTTGGTGTGGATTTCGGGTAAGTGAATTGCACCACAGCTTAGACACCATGTAAAAGCTAAATTCATTGCATCACTGGATGATTGTTAAAACTGCCTTTAGCTTTTTAAAATTACTTCTGATGACATTGCATTTTCCAAAAGCCTGTCCGCTCTCATGTTGTTGGTCTTATATCCATTTGTCGTGGGAGGCCAAGATTTGATTTCTCCCTCCAAATTGATTGTACCGAGCCGTAGTCATCACAGCTGGCTTTAACTTGATGTTTTTATGATATCACTTCCTAAAAGGTGTTCTTTTTGCAGGTGACTGGCTTTCTAACTAGTTGTGGCTAAAATTAGTCTTCTGTATTTCTGAGAATAAACCTTTTGCTTTGGAGTGATTTTAGGTTTACAGAAAACTTGCAAAGATAGTTTGGAGTTCTCATCCATTCCTCCTCTGTGTTCTTTCACTGTTAATTTTTTTTGTAGCCTTGGTACGTTGGTCACAACTTAAAACTCATCAGTGATCTTTTGTTTGTCATCGTTTAGTCGCTGAGTCATGTCAGTGCTGCGTTATTGTCTGCCAAATCTCAGATTTTATTTGAATTTCACTGGTTTATCCACTGACATCCCTTTTCTGTCTCAGGATCCAATCCAGGGTAACACATTGCATTTAGCTATGGCCTTGTTAAAAACAGAAAATGAGAAGATTAGACAGAGACTATGAAAAATTAGAAAAACGGATGTGGTCACTTTTTTCTCTCCATTCCAAGATCTTTTCCTCTTTCATTCAGTCCCAGAGTCCTGGCTCCGGGGCTGTGTCCAGTATTAATCTATGATTTTTCTTTGCTCTTCCTATAAAAACACTCATTTTCTCAAGTGTCCATCTTAAAGCGAACTGTTTAAAAGCAAAAAAGAAAAAAAAGCTCATTAGACAAATATATATTTTACTGTTAATGAATGACAGCTGCTTAATGTGTTAGCTTTCTTGTAAGTTTTGACATTTGAAAATGTATACCCAGAAGTCATGCCCTAAACTAATAGAACGGGATCTTTGGTGGTGAGCTCTAGCAGACTAGAGTTGGTTGTCAAGGAAGAGATTTTGTGCAGGGACACCCTCTCTCCACCACTCCTGTACATCTCTGCATGCTTCGTATACCAGTAGGGGCTGCAGACTGGTTTTTTTCTCACATGCAGGGTTATACCTACACAGTGAGGCTATGTGGTATGCATGGGGTTCCAGCCCCCAGTCCAGCTAAGTAGTTCTCAGTGCTCCTGATGGCCCAGGAGTAAGGGTCAGGGCGGGAGATGGACCTCCCCAGGGACGAGAGAAGCTGTCACCTGCAGTAAATGCCATTAAGAATTTTCCAGATTACAAAACTTCTTTGACGAAAGGTAGAATATTCTGTAGGTGCTCATGTGGCTTTTGGTTGTATCTCAAACCTTAACTAAGAATGAACTTTTCACTGGGCTTCCCTGGGAGTCCAGTGGTTGAGACTTTGCCTTCCAATGCAGGGGGTGAGGGTTCAATCCCTAGTCAGGAAGCTAAGATCCCACATGCCTCGGGATGAAAAACGAAAACATTAAAAAAAAAAAAAACTTATTTACAAAACAGATACAGACTCACAGACATAGAAAACAAATATAATTAGCAAAAGTAGGGTGTTAAATTAGGAATTTGGGATTAGCAGATACACACTAGTATATGTAAAACAGATGAACAAGATGCTACTGTATAGCACAGGGAACTATACTCAATATCCTGTAATAAACCATAATGGAGAAGAATATGAAAAAGAATATATATGTGTAAGTGAATCACTTTGCTGTATACCAGAAAGCAACACAACATTGTAAATCAACTCTACTTCAATAAATATTTTTTTTTAAAATTTAAAGATAAAGAAGATTGTGGAATCGGTCTGGAAAATTCTTTACAAGAATTCATTTGGGGTGGGCGAAGGTCCTCTGGCTGGTTAGTAAATACTGGTTAATTGTTCTTCTAAGATAATCGTTTCACCCCAACATTTTACTGTGAAAAATTTCCAAAATATGACAACATTAAAAGCATTTCATAGTGAACATCTACCCAGCAATTACCTCAATTCTGCCATTGCTGTACTTGCTTCATCTCACAGTTGTCTATTCATCTGTTGGTCCATCTTTGATTTTGGATGCAATTCAAAGTAAATTGCAGATGCAGGTGCACTTCCCCCTATTTCTTCATTACTAACACAAAAATAACTATTTTTTGTGGAAACATGCACACAGTTATCTTTGCAAAAGCATACAAAAATTTTATGCTCAAACTTTAGAAAACTCTTGGCACAAAGAATTTCTGATGACTTCTGATACTTTTAGAATTGATAGTAAGTTTAGGCAATAATATGTCTTTTTCATTCTTTTTTGCTGCTGTGTCTCTTTCAGTTTGTCTTTCAAGTTGTATTCCAGGGCAGAGTTCACAAAAGTGGGGCATAAGGCAGAAATATTTGGGGTATCACATTGGGGTCAGGTTTCTAGCTTAGAGGGAGAAATATAATCTCTCGCTCTAGATTCTCTTCTGGGGAAGATATTTTTTGAAATCCAGTGCTGCAAATAAATTGTTCAAAGTAATGATTAAAAGGGGCAAGTTGTGCTAATCCTAACATCCTTTCATTAAGGGGCTCCCATCTTGAGATGAAGTTGTGCAACGAGAAAAAAAAATGGTCCTTGAGCATCTTTCTGTTATCAAGTTTAAAATACCAAATTGTCTGTGTGTTTTCACTTAAGCTCAGTGGTTCTCTAGAAGCATAAGGGTCACCCGGGCACCTTATTAAAGATGCAGATTCTCTCCTGTCTCAATGAAATTCTGAATCCTAGGCCAGGTGGTGTCCTTGGTGATCCCAAGGCAGGTTGTCAAAGGACCACACTCCAGGAAATGGTGCTTTAAAATTACTTAAATTATTTAAGATTTTTGTCTCTGATAACTGAGACTTAATGTAACCACACTGACCTTAATGTCCCATTTTGGTGCCCTAATGTGCTGTCACGGTGGCTCTCTTAACAGATGGTGGTGAACGCCAGCAACATCCCCGAGCAGATACAGTCCCTTTCTGTGCAGGACTCTCAGGTACGTTTCTCTGCCTGTCATTTACGTTTGAGATGCTTTGAAGACAGATTAAAAAAAAAACAAACCTGACGTTTTAGGAAGATAGACAGTATCAGGGTAGTGCTTCCAGAGCAGGGGCTTGTAAACTCTCTTTTTTAATGGGTATGGAAAAATAGAGGACTGTCACTATTGACCATGCTTCTCAGGGCCTCCAACCTTTAAATGATAGGTTCAAAAGCAAGAACTGATTACCAGACTGCTTCCAAAATTGCTGGTACTGTGTGAAATGGGAAAAGGATTCTACTAGGTTCCAGTCACAAAACATTATAGTTTTTTTTTTTTTTTTTTTTAAGGGATTCTATTGTTTTTTTTTTTTTTCCTTTATTTCTCATGTGTTCCCCATCCTGAACCCTCCTCCCTCCTCCCTCCCCATACCATCCCTCTGGGTCGTCCCAGTGCACCAGCCCCAAGCATCCAGCATCGTGCATTGAACCTGGACTGGCATCTCGTTTCATACATGACATTTCACAAAAACATTATAGTTAATTGATACTTTTCTTTCTTTGCTCCTGGTTGGATTTCTATGACGTTTTTGTAATTCTTTTATCCTTGAATTTCATGAGCCAGTTTATCTCTACAACTTTCCTTGTAAAAATAATAGTTCAGTGACTGTGAAATGAATTCATATTAAAAGTTATATGACAGAACTCGTGTGCCATGAGTTGTGTTGGGTCCTGATGAAGGATGCTGACCTATCCAGGGTAGGGACTATACAAACTCAGAGTGTAGGCCCCCCATTTTGATTTTGCCACTTAGTTAATAGTAAGCCCTTCGGCTCTCAAAGTGGTTATGTGCTATGCTTAGTCGCTCAGTCATGTCTGACTCTTTGCAACCCTATGGACTGTAGCATGCCAGGCTCTTCTATCCATGGGATTCTCCAGGCAAGAACACTGGAGTGGGTTGCCATGCTTTCCTCCAGGGGATCTTCCCAATCCAGGGATCGAACCAAGGCCTCCTGCAGTGCAGGCAGATACTTCACCATATGAGCTGCCAGGGAAGTCCAAGAATACTGGAGTGGGTAGCCTATCCCTTCTCCAGGGGATCTTCCTAACCCGGAATGGAACCGGGGTCTCCTACATTGCAAGTGGATTCTTTACCAGATGAGCTATGTGGGAAGCTCAAAGTGGTTATACTATCAAGTATTACCAGCCCGGTGATCAAATTTCCCCCTAAATCTGCATATTCCATTTAAATTTATTTCTATTCCACCTGATCTCTATTTTATGAAATAGCTATATGCATAGGAGAGGGAGTGATGGGCTTTCATGGTTGCAGGTCAGACATCTAGTCTTTGACCTTGTTTTATAGATGAGGAAGCAAAGATTTGCAGAGGTCAAGTGGCTCATCCACGGTTGCACAACAGCTTAGAGGTGGAACCAGGATTCAGTTTATGTCTTTACTTTGTATTAAGCAACTTAGCTTCCTAGGTGGCGCTGTTGCTGCTAAGTTGCTTCAGTCGTGTCTGACTTTGTGCGACCCCATAGACGGCAGCCCACCAGGCTCCCCTATCCCTGGGATTCTCCAGGCAAGAACACTGGAGTGGGTTTCCATTTCCTTCTCCAATGCGTGAAAGTGAAAAGTGAAAGTGAAGTTGCTCAGTCGTGTCTGACTTTTAGCGACCCCATGGACTGCAGCCTACCAGGCTCCTCCATCCATGGGATTTTCCAGGCAAGAGTACTGGAGTGGGGTGCCATTGCCTTCTCCGAGGTGGTGCTAGTCATAAGTAAAGAACTTGCCTGCCATTGCAGGAGACATAAGAGACACGGATTCGATCCCTGGGTCAGGAAGATTCACCTGGAGAACGAAATGACAACCCACTCCAGTATTCTTGCCTGGAAAATCCCATGGACAGAGGAGCCTGGCAGGCTACAGTCACACAGAGTCAGACACAACTGAAGCAACTTAGCAGGCAACTTAGTATAGCACCTTGAGATAAACTGTAGGGATTGGTTGAATGATGAAAGGAGATGTAGGAATAATAAAGGATCAAAAGGCAAAGAATAAAGGAAATGGAAAAAGGAATTAGGATACCTAGTATTGTATAACATGGTATAGTTGGACTCCTTTTCATATATAGTATTTGTTCTCCCAGGAAAGTTTCGAGGCAAATATTATGCCCATTTAGTAGATGAGAAAATACGTTCACAGAATGACTTGCCCACGTTTGCAAAGCTGGTCAGTGGCAGAGCCAAGTCTTGACCAAAAATTCCTTATCTTTTCTGCTCTGACGGGAAGGTCTCATGTCCAAGGATTCATAAAGTAGGAAGGGCCTGTTCCGTAGAGGCATTCATGACTGATGATCTGTGCTCAAGGAAACAGGCTCTAGGTGAGAAAGGCAAACTGGCCTCATCTGCTAGGTTCCTTCTTCCTCTGCATCTTTGAAGTTTAAAGTGCCCAACCTCTGTGCATCCCCAAGGCCCAGTAGATGCCGTCCATGGCTCAGGTTGCAAGGTGCCCCTTTAGATGGCTGATCTTTCTTCTTTGGACTTACTGCAGCGTATACCAATTGTTCACAGGGCCCATCCTCCTACCGAGGCTTTCTATATGAAACATTCAGATCCACAGTTGTGATGGGAGATAAACATCATTCCAGCCTTCACACAGAGGTGTTTTGTGCCCAAATAATAGGCCTGTAATAAAAGGCCTAGTATTGAAATTTCCAGGAAGAAAGGACTCTTACGAATCAATGGTTATCATGATTTTATGCATTTGTTTCCCGAGTTTATAACTGTTGGCTGTTTTGTTTTTAAAGGGCCTACCCAATGCTAGTGAAGACTACAGAGAAGCTTCTTGTGCCGTAAACCTCGTTTTAAGATTAAGGTAAACAATGTTGTTTGTTTTGCGTCGTTTTTCCTATAGTACAATATTCTAATCTACTTCCTTAGCTTTTCGTAATACTAGCATAAAATAAAATGATCTTATTTGATTTCCTGGGATAGTCAGTGTGGGCTGTATTCCCAGGACTAATTGCCCTCTTGTAATTGTTTCCTCAAGAAGAATAAGAAAGAAAAGCACCATATGAGTGTATCTCAGTGTACCCTTCATTAAGTTTTCTCTTTTTTTTCCTTCCTTTTTCTTTCTTGGGTTTTTCTTTCTCTTTTCCCCTTTTCTTTCTTTCTTTTTTTTTTTTTTTAACAATGTAAGTTCACAGTAAGAGATTTTTAATGAGTTTCTTTCACACTTCAGCAGTCAGCCTCTGACAGAAATAAACCCTGCTTGTACTACAAGTTGCCTGTTCAGAACATTCTTCAGTGACAGGTTTGATCAGCCACTGTGGAGAAATGATAGATATATTTTGAAAGAACCCTCAGTCTTCTAGGAAAGGGATACAAATATAGTATCTGACAGTCTAGTCTTTGTATCTAGTGAAAGAAAGCTTTCTATTTTGAGAATTTCTAAATATAAGGTTGATTTAATGTATATTCTTTGTTGAGAATTTGGTGTCTCATGACTAAAGAAATTTGCTTAGAGTTAACTATAAATAGCTTAACTTACCAGGTCAATTAGAACACCATCACATCTTTGAAGGTGTTTTAAAATATACCCTCCTTTGACAATTAAACAGAACACATGGCTAATGGACCTTTTTCAGACCTGTGGCTATAAAAGTTGGTTTCATTTTCAAGGTTAGTTTCCAGCCCTCTGAATTATCATAATCTGTCGGGCTGGATTATTATTACCGTAATCACCCCGTCCTTCTGATAGTCATTTACAATCTGCAGTGCATTTTCACATATTTACTGTGGGAACCTCACAGCAACCCTTGGTGTGATTTAATTCAGAGTTGATTTCCAAGTCAAGATGTGAAATTATTACAAGACTATTTCCTTATATTTATGAGTAACCTTGATTGTGATTCACAATTGGTGTATTTAGCAATCTCCAAAAAATGAAATAGCCATTCTCTTTTCATTTGACTTTGGAGCCAGACACTTTTATTTTTCACTTCATTTATTCACACATTGCACCAGTATTTCTGAGAGAGCCATTCTGTGCTGGGCTCCATATTTGTCTTTGAGACATAAGGGTGAGTGAGACTCTGGAGGTTTCAGACTAGCCCCCTGAGCATGTGCTGTTGGAAGTGCAGTGTTGGAAGTCATCTGACCTCCTGCTTCACGAATGCAGGTGTCTTTTCTTTGATGTCCCTGCTGGGTATTAACCAGCCCCTGTACATACTTCAGCTCACTCTTGTTTCCACCATCATCCCTGTGATAGTAAAAAGCTTTAATTGCAGTGGTCTTCCTGAAGATTTGGCTGACCATCCTGTTCTGGACTCTATTTCTGACCCTTAGAGCAACTATCGGGCCCTCTGGATAAAAATCTCCTGAAGAGAGTGTTAAAAAGCATATTTTGAGCCTTCCTTGGAAATACTGTATTGCTCTAGGTACCAGGACAGTACAGAACAACTGCATTCCCTCATTTTTCTGAGAAGTGTTTGTTGGTTGCCAGGCTTACTCTTCACCCTTCCTCGGCAAAATAGTTTTGGCCTTGCTTCTCATGATACAGTTCTGTACCCCCCTTCTACTCCTCCTCGTTTATGGCCCTTACTGACATGTAGTCTACATCTAGTCTACATTTTTTTAATTGGAGTATAGTCGCACCACAACACTGTGCTAGTTTCTGCTGTACAGCAACGTGAGCCAGCCATTTGTATATGCGTGTCCCCGCCCTTCTGGATTCCTCTCCTATCTAGATCACCATAGGTCACTGAGTAGAGTTCTCTGTGCTGTACAGCGGGGTCTCACTGGTTACCTGTTCCAGGCATGGTAGTGTAACCTGTTCCATGCATGGTAGTGCATACATGTCAGTCCCAGTCTCTCAGTTCATCTTGCCTGCCCCTTCTCCTTTTGGTGTCCATTTGTTAGTTCTCTACGTCTGCGTCTATATTTCTGTTTTGCAAATAGGTTCATCTGGTGGCTCAGATGGTAAAGCGTCTGCCTACAATGCGGGAGACCTGGGTTCAATCTCTGGGTCTGAAAGATTTCCTGGAGAAGGAAATGGCAACCCACTCCAGTATTCTTGCCTGGAACATCCCGTGGATGGAAGAGCCTGGTAGGCTACAGTCCACGGGGTCGCAAAGAGTCGGACACCACTGAGAAACTTCACTTTCACTTTCATATATTTTTTAGATTCTATATATATGCGTTAATATACAAAATTTGTTTTTCTCTTTCTGACTTACTTCAGTCTGTATGATAGTCTCTAGGTCCATCCACGTCTCTACAAATGACCCAAACTCATTCCTTTTAATGGCTGAGTAATAGTTCATTGGGTATATGTACTACATCTTCTTTATCCATTCATCTGTTGATGGACATTTAGGTTGCTTCCATGTCCTAGCTCTTGTAAACAGTGCTGAAATGAACATACGGGTGAATGTCTTTTTGAATTATGGTTTCCTAAAAGTATATGTCCAGTAGTGGGACTGGTGGGTCATGTAATAGTTCAGTTTTTAGGTTTTAAGGAGTCTCCAAACGGTTCTCCATTGTGGCTGTATCAATTTACATTTCTACCAGCAGTGCAAAGAGTCCCCTTTTCTCCACACCCTCTCCAGCATTTATTGTTTGCAGATTTTTTGAAGATGGCCATTCTCACTGGTGTAAGGTGATACCTTATTGTAGTTTTGTGTTTCTCTAATAATTAGTGATGTTGAACATTGGGCCTAGGTGGTGGTTTTCCTGAGTTTACGGCTTAGATCACTAGTGTTATAAGATTCTCCATGAAGAAAGAGTTCCATGTTCAAATAAATTAAGAAACAGTGTGTCATATCCATCTATCACACACACACACACACACACCTTTTTTTGGAAATCACAAAGAACATTAACATTAAAGGTTGTAAGAAGTTCTGCAGGATAGGAATTCATTTACCTTTGTTTACTGCAAGACCTCTTTGACCTCTAAAACTCTTTTCCATTTAACCGTGTTCCTTTTAAATGTAGCACTCATATTTAAATGCAGGACTCCAGGTGGGAGCTAAGCAGACTGGAACAGTAGATATATCATGTGATTTTTGGCAATTTGGACTCGCTTTCTCCTAAATCAGCCCAAGTTTTCATTGCCTTTTACAATAGCTGTGTAATTTGGTGATGAATTTAGCTTGACCCATCAGTCAAATTAAAAAAATCTCTGTTCTTGGTTGTTTTTTTTTTTTTTCCCCCATTTGAAATGCTACCAAATCTGATTCTGAATTGCTACTTGTGTTGTAAAACTCTGTGTATGTCTTACCGTTTGTCAGTATAATAATGGACCTGTTGATTTTGACTCATTGCTTGCCCTCTGTACATTTTGCTCCTGTCACTGTGTCTGTCTTTATTAGAGACAGTGTTTGTATATACATCACTTGTCAGTTTGATGACCCTATATTTTGTGTCTTTATTCAAAACACTGATCAATGTGTTCAACAGTTCAAGCAGGACAGAACTTTCTGGTATCTCTTAGAAACTATTTGCTTTCTGAATGACTTTCAACAATTAACTAGTATTTTTTGGTATAGTTGCTCAATCAAATCCCATTGATTCTACTGCCTTTTAGTCAACATTTAACTAGCTATTGAGAAGGCTAATGTAAAAGGATCTATTAATAGTGTTCTGAAAATGAAATGAATCAATGATACTTTCAAAAAAAGTGAATTTTAATAGAGCTTATTTTTAGCAAACATATGTTTATGTCTAATTGTTTACAGGGTATTTGTTTATACTAGTGTTTTTCTTTTGATTTGAGAACTCACAAATCTTTCAGAATATATTGTTGGATTCCTTCAAGGGCACTCCTTATACAGTAATGAACAGTGTGGGGATTAGGGGCACTGACTCCCAACAAAGTAGAAAATCCACTTTTAACTTTATAGCCCTCTGTATACACAGTTCCACATCTACAGATTTAACCAACCACAGGCTGTGTAGGCCTGTGGTATGTTGGGGAAAAAAATCCACATATAACTTGACCAGCACAGTTCAAATCCCTGTTGTTTGAAGGTCAACTGTAATTTGAGAAGTAGCCTTTGAAACTTAAAAGTTAAATGCTGTTAAGTTTTTGAGATCACTCTGTGCTGATGTAAACATAAACAGCAGATACACTCATTCATCCTATAGATGTTTATCGAGCACCTGCCTTGTGCACGCCACTGTTCTAGGCCTCATGATGCAACAAGGGAAGAGACAGAAGACAAATTTCTTGCCCTCCAGGAGCTTACATTTTAGAGGTAGGGAACGAGTCCAGTAGGAGCATTACTGATATGATATCTCGATTTCTCTGATGGAAAAGCTGCCATCAGGAGGCTAGAAAGTCTGATGGTGCTATTCTCTATTAAGGAATGCATGTGAGTTTTCTACTGCCGTGTAACAGGTTACCAAAAACTTTGTGGCTTAAAACAATGTCAATTTATTATCTCACAGCTTCTGTAGGTCAGAAATCCAGACATAGTCTACCTAGGAGACTGTAGGAGAGTGCCATGTCTCACCAGACAGCAGTTAAGGCCTGTTCACCTGGAGCTAGGGGCTTCTTTCAAGGTCATCTGGGTGTGGGCAGAATTCAGTTCCTTGCAGGTTCCTTCCTTGGCTCTTGTAGGCCAACCCCAGTCTAGACAGTTAATAGCGTGACTGCTTTCTTCAGAGGCAGCCAGAGACCAACTCCCCTCCCCTCCAAGGGCTCAGTCCCTCTGTTAAAGATTTTTCACCTAATTTAGCCAGTCTCATCTAGAATAATCTCCTGTTTTAAAAAATATTTATTTGGCTGCACTGGGTCTTGGTTGCAGCTTGTGAGATCTTCAGCTGTGGCATGAGGGAACTAGTTCTCTGATGAGGTCAAACCCGGATACTCTGCACTGGGAGGGCTGAGTCATAACCTCTGGACAACCAGTGAAGTCTCTAGAATTAATCCTCTTTTTGATTAAGTAAAAATCATCTGATTTGGAATTTGAATTATATCTGCAAAATCCCTTCACTTTTGCCATAAAATGTAACATAATTACAGGAGTGAGAGTCCATCGTATTTAAAGCTGTGGGTCAGACTCAGAGGAGAGGATTACACAGGGCACTTACACCAGGGGACAGGAAGGTTGGAAGCCATTATAGAATTCTACATACCATAAAAGTGCTGTCTAAGTAAAGGGATATTTGAGCAGACCTCTGACAGAAGTGAGGAATCAGCCGTAAGGTTGTGTGGAGCAAGCGACTTTTAGGCAGAGCAAAGCTGATTGCAAAGATTCTGAGCAGGAAGCATGTCTTAAGCAGTTATAGAAACAGCCAGGGAACTAGTGTGGCCAGAGTGGTAGGGAGTGAGGTCAGAGGATTATCAGGGGCTGAATCATGTAGGGCCATATACCCTGTGGTGAAGACTTTGGATTTCACTGTTTGTGCATGGAAAACCATTGAAGGTTTGTGAGCAGAAGAGCTGCATGATCTGAGTTAAATTTTAAAATAAGCACTGTGATTACCTTATGGAGAATAGATCCCATAGAGAGACTTTAGGGTAGAAGCAGAGAGCCTGTTGTCAGGCTATTGCTGTGGTGCAAAAAATGATGCTGTGACCTGGACCAGGGTGGGGAATAATGGAGGTGGCGATGAATAAACAGATTGATAATCTGGAGACTTCTGGATGGAGGAGAGAGAACTCAGAATATTATTCAAAATGCAAGTCTGTGTACCCAGTGAGGCCAGACACTGGCGTTTGGAACATATTAAGGTTTATTGCAGGACCATGCAAGGAGATGGGTGCCTCATGTCTTAAAAACCCAAAACTTCTCGAAAGCTTTCAGCAAAGACCTTTTATAGAAAAGGTGAGGGAGGAGGTGTCATTAGTTGTTGCAAACTTCTTGGTGTCAGATTCTTTGTACTTGAGGTCAGGTTTGGTAGGGTAATGAATGAATGTTAGTCCGTGTCCTGACAAGAAAGGGACAGCTTTCCCCCTTCAAGGTCCAGATCCTGACTAAGAGCAGGCTGATCTCAGTTGGCAGCTCCCTGAGGTCCAGGTCCACAGACCTGCCCAGCTGTCATTGCTGAGGAAGCCAGGAGCCCAGGACCCAGCTGGTCCTCAGGTTCCCCGGGCCACCTGTATGGTCCCACAGACTGTATCCTTTGCAGACGGCCACTGCCATTAGGTCTCAGAGGCAGGGATGGGGAAAAGGTTCGCTGTCACCTCAAGGGCTGGACCCAGGCAGTGGGTGGCCCTGATGAGGGCTCTGGAGCTCTGCAGGACACAGCCCCGGCCTGTTCCCTGGGCTCCCCAGCTCACCTGCTGGTCCAAGGCTGAATGAGCTGGAGGGCCCCAGGGAAAAGGTTGGGATCTGCGTCTTAACTCACTCTCCATCTCACAGCTACCACTCCCCGGTTGGCTGAATCCCCTCACTAACTGTGGCTTTTTGACAGTTGGTAGCTTGTGGGCAGGGCCCACTACAGCAGCGACCAGTGACTGAGCAGGACCACCGGTGGTCACTCATTAACACTTTCTTGTGGGAGGGGCCTGTAGCAGCACTGACCTGTGCCTGAGTGGGACCACTGCCTGGTGAAAGGGCACAGGGGAATGGCCTGCAGCAATACCTGCACGCTAAGGGCTGTCCTCACTGTGCTCTAGTACAAAAAGATTACTCAGGGTTTGGGCCTGAAAGTACAAATGAGTGGAGTTGCTGTCTCCTGAGATTGGGAAGGGAGTTGCAGGTTTGGGGCAGAATCAAGAATTCAGTTTTGCATGTTCAGTTTGAGTTGTCTAGTGGAGATCTATGTAATGATGTCAAGTAGGCATTTGGGTACATGAGCTGAGATTTCAAAGGAGATCTGGGCCAAGATAAATAAATTTGAGAACTGTTTGGTGCATATAGTTTTTAAAGCGATAGAATTGCATGAGCTTACTTAGGAGGGGAGTGGTGAAGAGAAAATTGGTCTTGCACACTCAGGTGGTGCGTGGATAAGGAGCAGTCAGCAGGTGAGTGAGGACAGGCTGGTGAGGTCAAGGAGAGAATGGTGACTCATCTGGTAAAGAATCCACCTACAGTGCAGGAGACCTGGGTTCGACCCCTTGGTTAGGAAGATCCCCTGGAGGATGGAATAGCTACCCACTCCAGTATTCTGGCCTGGAGAATTCCATGGACTGTATGGTCCATGGGGTCTCAAAGAGCTGGACACGGCTGAGTGACTTTCACTTTGCCTTATACTTTGTCAAGCCAAACAGAGGAAGTATCTCAAGAAAGAAGGAGTGGGAAGCTGCATCAGTTGTTATTCGTAGATCAAGTACAACGGGAACTGAGAATTCATTATTGTATTTGGCAAAAGGCAGCACATTCTTGACCTTGGCAAGTTATTTCAGTGGAGTGCTAGAGACAAAAGCCTGATAGTGTTATGGAACATCACCAAGTCTGTGTGCCCGATGCACAGTAAGGCCAAACAATACCAAAACAGTGGAGTTTGGAACAGGGAAAGATTTATTACAGGGCCATAGAAGGAGGTGGCCCTTCCATGGAAGGAGATGGTTCTTAAGGCCTGAGCCCAAAGCTACTGAAAGCTTTCAGCAAAGCCTCTTTAAAAGCAGAAAGGTGAGGGAGGGGTGTGGTTAGTTGTTGCAGACTTACTGGTGTCAGATCCTTTGTTTTTGAAGTCAGGTCATGATCAAGTAACAATGTTCCTGTAAATCTCTAGCAAATGAATGTTATTCTCTCTCCTGACAAGAAAGGGCGAGATCCCACAGTACAGCTTTCACCCTCCAAGGTCCTGTCTAAGAGGCAGCAGAACTCAGGTGGCAGCTCCTTCAGGGCCAGGTTCCCACATCCTGCCCAGCCGTTGTCGCTGAAGGAGCCAGACGTCCAACCCAACTGACCCTTAGGCTCCTCAGGCCACCCAAAAGGGAGAGACCAGGAGGTCCCATAGACTGCGACCCAGGCACACTGCCTCTGCTCTTAGGTCGCAGAAACCAGGATGGTGGCAAGGTTCACCACTGCCTCAAGGCCTGGGCCAAAGATGGTGGGTGGCCTTGGTGAGGATTCTGAAGCCCTTTAAGACACAGCCCCAAGCCTGTTCTCTGGGCCCCCCAGCTCACGGGCTGGCCCAAGGTTGGGTGAGCTGGAGGGCCTAGGGGCGAAGGTCGGGATCTGCCTCTTACCACACTCTCCACCTCATGACCACACTCCACTGTTGCCTGAATCCCCTCACTAACTGTCGTTTCTTAACTGTTGGTTGCTTGTGGGCGGGGCCCACTGAGGCACTGACCAATGGCTGGGCCGGACCCATTGCCTGGTAACAGGCTGTGGAGTGATGATGCAGAGCAATGGCTTCTGTGCTAAGGGCTTGGGCTTACTGTGCTGTGTTACAATACTGGGTTCAGGGCAGAGTGGCAAGATAAAGCATGATGTAACAAAGATGACTTACGAGTATGGATGACTCTTCTAGAAATTTTCTATACAGGGGAGCAGAGAAATGGGATGATAGCTCAATGAAAATAAAGGATGAAGGGAGGTTGGTTGTTTTTAAAGCTTGTTTAATGAAAATGATCCAGTAGAGTAGGAAAATGAAATAAGAGAAGGGACATTGGTAAGCCTAATGTCCTCAGATGGATGGGAAGCAATGATGACCAGGCATCAGAGTAGATGTCAGCCTTAGACAGGAGAATGGAGAGATGACTGTTCGACATGCAGCCACAGTGATGGGAGGGCAGGCAGAAGTTCAAGGAGATTGGTGGGTTTAGGTACAGACTTGTAGAAGTCTTTTTCTGTTGATTCTGCTCTTTCAGTAAGGTAAGGAATGTCATCATTGACAGAAATGAATGAAAAGATGTTTGAGGTTGGAGAGATGAGGAGATAGTTGTATAGGAGACCTGGAGAGTAAATTCACCAGGGAAATGTTGGTGGGATGAATAGGCTGCACCAGTGATTATCACTTGAGGGTTCAGTTCAGTTCAGTCGCTCAGTCGTGTCTGACTCTGTGACCCCATGGACTGCAGCATGGCAGGCCTCCCTGTCCATCACCAACTCCTGGAGTTTACTTAAACTCATGTCCATTGAGTTGGTGATGCCATCCAACCAGCTCATCCTCTGTCATCCCCTTCTCCTCCCGCCTTCAATCTGTCCCAGCATCAGGGTCTTTTCCAATGAGTCAGTTCTTCACATCAGGTGGCCAAAGTATTGGAGTTTCAGCTTCCAGCATCAGTCCTTCCAATGAACATTCAGGACTGATTTCATTTAGGATGGACTGGTTGGATGTCCTTGCAGTCCAAGGGACTCTCAAGAGTCTTCTCCAATACCACAGTTCAAAAGCATCAGTTCTTTGGTGCTCAGCTTTCTTTATGGTCCAACTCTCGCATCCATACATGACTACTAGAAAAACCATAGCTTTGACTAGATGGACCTTTGTTGGCAAAGTAATGTCTCTGCTTTTTAATAAGCTGTCTAGTTTGGTCATAACTTTTCTTCCAAGGAGCAAGCGTCTTTTAATTTCATGGCTGCAGTCACCATCTGCAGTCATTTTGGAGCCCCCAAAAATAAAGTCTGTCACTGTTTCCCCATCCGTTTGCCATGAAGTGATGAGACCGGATGCCATGACCTTAGTTTTCTGAATGTTGAGTTTTAAGCCAACTTTCTTCTTTCACTTTCATCAAGAGGCTCTTTAGTTCTTTGCTTTCTGTCATAAGGGTGGTGTCATCTGCATATCTGAGGTTATTGATATTTCTCCCGGAAATCTTGAGTCCAGCTTGTGCTTCATCCAGTCCAGCATTTCTAATGATGTACTCTGTATATAAGTTAAATAAGGAGGGTGAACAATATACAGCCTTGATGTACTCTTTTCCTATTTGGAACCAGTCTGTTGTTCCATGTCCGATTCTTAACTGTTGCTTCCTGACATGCATACAGATTTCTCAAGAGGCAGGTCAGGTGGTCTGGTATTCCCATCTCTTTCAGAATTTTCCACACTTTGTTGTGATCCACACAGTCAAAGGCTTTGGCATAGTTAATAAAGCAGAAATAGGTGTTTTTCTGGAACTCTCTGCTTTTCTGATGATCCAGCGGATGTTGGCAGTTTGATCTCTGGTTCCTCTGCCTTTTCTAACTCCAGCTTGAACATCTGGAAGTTCACAGTTCATGTGCTGTTGAAGCCTGGCTTGGAGACTTTGAGCATTACTTTGCTAGCGTGTGAGATGAGTATTGTGTGGTAGTTTGAGCATTCTTTGGCATTGCCTTTCTTTGGGATTGGGATGAAAACTGACCTTTTCCAGTCCTGTGGCCACTGCTGAGTTTTCCAAATTTGATGGCACTTTCACAGCATCATCTTTTAGGATTTGAAATCACTCAACTGGAATTCCACCACCTTCACTAGCTTTGTTCGTAGTGATACTTCCTAAAGGCTCACTTGACTTAACATTCCAGGATGTCTGACTCTAGGTAAGCGATCACTTGAGGGTAAAGATTGTGAATTTCAACTGAATCAGTAGCTTAGCTCCTGAAATAGACATTATCCTGATGTCTGAATATAAAGACTTCACTGGTGGCTTAGCGGTAAACAATCTGCCAGCAATGCAGGAGACGCACGAGACACTGGTTGGATCCTTGGGTTGTGAAGATCCGTTGGAGCGGGGCATGGCACCCAACTCCAGTATTCTTGCCTGGAGAATCTCATGGACAGAGGAGCCTGGTGGGCTACAGCCTATAGGGTCGCAAAGAGTTGGACACGACTGGAACTGAGCACGCACACACACCCAGAATATAAGTGTGCACGTGAGTGTAATTACCGTTGAAATGGGAACAGCATATAAAAACACTCCTAGAGGATTCTACAAGCACACCCTTGCAGGATTTAGAGTGATGGCTTCAGATTTAGAGTATGAATCATGGAGCATATATGGGTTATAGAGTTGCCCTCAGTGATCTCTTGTGTGCAGGGTGAGTCTCCTGCCCTCTTCTGTTACCACCAGCACCCCCTTATAGGTCTGAATTCTCTCAGAACCTTCAAAGTTGCATGCGCATAGCATGTCAAAATCTGCAATCTAGAAAGCAGCACAACATTGTAAAAATTAAGAAACAGCAGCAAAAGTACAAGGAGAAAATCTGCCATCTAGTGTTGGTCCCCGCCAGCGGGCCCTTTGTTCTGAGCCCGACAAACTGTCTGTCTCTCAAAGCAGCCTGTGTGGGGAAGCTAAAAGATTGTTCTGGCCAAGTGTGGATCAGATTTGAGAAAATCCATGTGCTGCTTTGTACCCTTTTCGCATTTCCATCTAGACCTTAAGATTCAGACATATGTATGTGGATCATTAGACGGCACATGGCTGCTGGGTGTCAGGAAGCAGTGTGCCTGCCTGCCTTATCCCCTGAGATGACTTGAGCATGAAATGTATGTGTGTCATGCTCCACAGGCTGGTGAGTAGACATCAGTTCAATGGAGCATTTCATCAAGTATTAACTAATACTATATGGGTTCTTTTTCACCTCTTAAAAAGGTGACTCTTCCTTTTTTACATAGCATTTTATAGACCTACCTGCTGGGAATATGCTTCCTTCCTCCAAGATGCCAGATAAAGCTCACCTTCCTGAGAAATTCTTCTCAAAGCATCACATTCTGTAAATTAAAGACAAATTCATCTTAGCTACTAGGAAAACATTTATTTCTCAGTTACTCATTTCTAGTGATCATAGGCACATAGGCAAAAGACTGAGAAGACAAAGGTTAATATCTTCTTTGGAAAAATACAATATTGCTTTAATTTGCCTTTTTTTTTTTTTTTTAATGTTTATTTGGCTGCACTGAGTTTTAGATGTTTAATTTGCTTTTTAAACTGAGCCGTTATATGTAAGGTTGGAGAGAAAGGATTAGACCTTAGATCTCCATGTTAAGTGCTGGAGATAGTTAACATGTAGGTTTTTCTTTTTCTTTGTATGTATTTTTCTGCTTCTTTGTCCATTGTGTGTAAGTAAGTAAGTAAGTAAATCGCCCGGGCGTGTCTTACTCTTTGTGACCCCATGGACTGTAGCCCACCAGTCTCCTCCGTCCTTGGGATTTTCCAGGCAAGAGCACCAGAGTGGGTTACCATTTCCTGTATGGTAATGTCAAAAAAATTGAGTATCATAAAATTGGTGTAAGATAAGGAAATCCTGTTAAACACATCACTGGAGAAAATTACCAAGTGAGCTACCTCATAATTTATATAACTGTCTGTAGATGCGATTACAGTTTCTGTTTCGAGTTAGGGATTGCACAAATATTTTGTCACTAGTATATTTTTCATAAAGTAGAATAGTCATATTTGACATAAAACATGTTTTTGGAGTCAGGCTCAGTGATATGGAAAAATGATAAACTTAGTCAAACTGTTAATTCCTTTGTGTTGGATGCTGTTCATGGTTTGACAGCTCAGCCCCGTGGGTTGCAGTTAGTTTAGCTGAAGGCAACTGTGACAGTTGCGACACATATGCTTTGATCTGTTCCATTAATTTGCTAATAATGAATTTACCTGGTTATTAATCAGCAATACCGTTCGACCTTGATGGGTCAATTAAAGACTGTACACCAACAAAATAGCTTTCCTCTTTGTAGGGGGAAATGAGCTCTAGAATTGGATATTTATTTTACAGAAATCCTTTAGCATGACAATGTTACTGAATTTGACTTCCTAATATTATTTTAGTTTTTCTATTAACAGGTAAACATGGATATGGGTGAAGTATAGCCTTAGCTTGTTATAATTTCATACAAAAGCTAACACTGTTAAAAACAACTTTGCTCACCGTTTTAGTATCAATATGCCTGAATTCTAATTCCATGTTATCATCATGCAGCAGGAATTAGAACTCTTAAATGATTCTCTAGCCTAAAATCGGGTTAATTGCATAATTCTTACTAGTCAAGTGGTTGGGAGGCTTGATTAACTTTTCCCCCAAGGGTTAAATAGTCTAATCATAGTTTTCAATTGTGGCAGTGCTTTTTAGTATGTGCTCTTCTTCCCCCCTCAACAAACTACTTATTTATGGCTTTCTTGTACAAGGCTTTGTTGGAAATCCAGAGATGAATATGACAGGGTTTCTGCACTCAAAGAGCTTACTGTGTAGGTGGATAGATCAGACCCTGCACAAATGACTCAAACAGAAGGTAGAAAGTAATAAATGGCATAAGAAGACTGGTGAAAAGAAGAGCTCTGGGTAGTTAAAGGAAGGCAAGGGCCCTTTTGTCTAAATGTTATCTTTGGGTTCCTTGTTCCCATGGTAACCAGTGTTTATTTTTTTCAACGTTCACGTTTTAAGAAGAGTAATGGTTGGGTTGAATCCAGAGACTCTGTCAGGCTCTGGTCTTTGGTATGGGCTTTAACAGACTTAAATGATTTCTGACAAGACTACATTTTTAGTAGAGTGGTATGGATTATTATGCAGGCACCAAGTTATTACAAATTCTATTCTTTAATATGAAAAATAATTAGCATTTTACTTTATTTTTTGAAATATTCTCCTCTGATCATTTCCCTTCCTCTGAGAATTGGAATCACTGTTGCACATCTCGGCTATATTGTAAGTGAGGTCCTCCAGAAAGATGGGGTTCCTACCATGGTCCAGGCACCAAGATAAGCACTGTATGTGCTTTGTCCTGTTTAATCATCACAGAACCTCTACAACTTGTTCCTAATATCTCACTGGTGAAAAACTAAGATGTAAAATCATGGGGGTTACTTGACCAATATCTTCCAGTCCAGATGAAGCAGAGATGGGTCTTGAATCTGGGTCTGTTGAACATGCTGATCAACACCACTTGATCCTGTGGCTGTGCTCTATTCAGCTCCATTCTGAATGCTGTTAGAAACTCGTGTTCTCACAGGATTGTTATATTTACCTGTCTTCTCATTGACATTTTACCTAAGTAGTCTTTTAACAGTTTTTCACGATAGGCTCATCATTAAATATTGTGACAGGAATACCTGAAAATATTTTGGAGGAGACACCACAGATGATGATGAAAATAGCAGTTAGCATTTCTAGTGTCTTAAAATTTTAAAAGCACTGCCACATCACTTGCCTGATTTAATTTTTCCTTTCATCCTGTGTTGGCTACTCACAGGTGGCAAAGAAAGATCAGGGATGTTAAGTAACTTTCCTGCAGTCAGAGAGACAATACACTTAGGCTGGAGACTGGGTGTTTGGATGTTAATCCAGTGTTATTGATGGTGTGGTCCAAGGAGATGGTGTAAGTGTAGATGGGTAGTGCAGGCTGTTGGTCTTTTGCATTTACAAAATCCTTCTGCTGGTAAATGTGCTAAAGGAAGGTTTGTATTCAGGAAAATTTGGTCAAGTAAGGGAAGAAAAATAGAAGAATGAAAAACCATTCATTGTGGGATGTGTGTGTTGTGGGTGTGTGCATAGTCACGTTTGCCTTTTTTGAGACCCCATGGACGGTAGCCCACCAGGCTCCTTTGTCCATGGAATTTTCCAGATATCCCTGGTGCCTCCCGCATTTTCAGACAGATTCTCTACCACTAGTGCCACCTGAGAAGACCCATTGTGAGATAATGCCCTTTTTTCTGAGAGCAAGAGGATGTTTGTGAGTGCAAATACTTTCAGCAATAGGGAGTGTGTAGAGTTCTTTGTGCTCAGTCCCCTCAGTTGTGTCTGACTCTTTGCAACGCTATGGGCTGTAGCCTGCCAGGCTCCTTTCTCCATGGAATTCCCCAGGCAAGAATACTAGAGTAGATTGCCATGCCCTCCTCCACGGGTCTTCCTGACTCAGGGATCAAACCCGGGCCTCCTGCATTGCAGGAGGATTCTTTACCCACTGCTAGAGTTCTTTACTTTCAAGCAATATATGGGCATCTTAGAAATTTAGAAAATTAAAGTAAATTAAAAGAAAAGAACAAGAAATAAAATCATCCATAATCTTATTATGGAATCTCATAAGAGATACCCAGAGATACATCATTATTAGCCTCTTGACAAGTATTCTTCTACTCTTTTCTACACTTATGTTAATTTACACTTAAAGTGTTTAATGTTATATTTTATTTCACGTAACACATAGTGTTTCAAGATCTGCTTTGTTTGTAATGTCTTTGATATCTTGTCATATCCATGAGTATAAATCTACACAATCCTTTTAAATAACTTCCTTATATTTTGACTGAATGAATCAAAACATATTACTTTAAAAGTATTATTTGATATTTACAGAGTTCTCGGTTCTTCAGAATGGCAGTATATGAAAGCTTATATGTGCAAAAATGACGGTTGAAAACTGCCCAGTAGAAAAATCCCCTCTAGCATTGGATTTAGACCTTGCTGACTTTGCCAACAAAGGTCCATCTAGTCAAGGCTATGGTTTTTCCAGTGGTCACGTATGGATGTGAGAGTTGGACTGTGAAGAAAGCTGAGCACCGAAGAATTGATGCCTTTGAACTGTGGTGTTGGAGAAGACTCTTGAGAGTCCCTCGGACTGCAAGGCGATCCAACCAGTCCATTCTGAAGGAGATCAGCCCTGGGATTTCTTTGGAGGGAATGATGCTTAAGCTGAAACTCCAGTACTTTGGCCACCTTATGGGAAGAGTTGACTCATTGGAAAAGACTCTGATGCTGGGAGGGATTGGGGGCAAGAGGAGAAGGGGACGACAGAGGATGAGATGGCTGGATAGCATCACTGACTTGATGGACATGAGTCTGAGTGAACTCCGGGAGTTGGTGATGGACAGGGAGGCCTGGCGTGCTGCACGATTCATGGGGTCGCAAAGAGTCGGACAGGACTGAGTGACTGAACTGAACTGACTGACTGAGATGCTCTCAGACTTTGATAAACCTGGAGAGACATAGCTGAGCAAGCCCAGTATCAAAGCACATGGGGCGGGTTGTGGCTCTTGGTCATCAGGAGACGTCACTGATCACATAGTAGCTACCTTACTCTGTTAAATCTAAGTTCTTAGGGTTTTAACTAAGCCATTGCACCGAGAAGCCACAGAAATGAGTGATTTCTGGGTGTAATGTGCTCACAACAGTAGAACATAAACACCAGGCTCTACTTTGCAGCTGTTCTTTTGGGTTCTTCCCTCCAATGCATGTTCTTTAAGACATCCTCCCTTGGTTGCTTGCTGTGAGCAGCCTGGGGTTAGAGGAAGTGACATGTGGGGCATATAACCATTAGAGGAGATGAGAGATTTGCCTTTATTGTCTTAGAGCCTTACACACCGCTTAGCATGTGCTAGACCCTTAATATTGTACATGTGTATTGCACAAATGCCAACTGAATGATTCTTAACATTTTCCACAAACTTTTAATATCACAGTGCCTCATAAGTTTTTTACGTATGTATATGGCTAAAGATCGGAGAAGGCAATGGCACCCTACTCCAGTACTCTTGCTTGGAAAATCCCATGGACGGAGGAGCCTGTTAGGCTGCAATCCATGGGGTCGCTAAGAGTCGGACACGACTGAGCGATTTCACTTTCACTTTTCACTTTCATGCATTGGAGAAGGAAATGGCAACCCACTCCAGTGTTCTTACCTGGAGAATCCCAGGGACGGGGGAGCCTGGTGGGCTGCCGTCTATGGGGTCGCACAGAGTTGGACAGGACTGAAGGGACTTAGCATAGCATAGCATGGCTAAAGATGTTATAGTGGAACAATAGTTTTTGATGTTGTAGTGGAAATGTGTACAAAAATACTTTCTTTCTTTTTTTTTTAACTAGATTTCCTCTATAAAAATTCCTAAGTAAAATAATACTTTAGGTATAATCTCTAGTTTTTAAAATACAGGCTACATACTATAAGAATTGTGAGATTGTTTTTGTGGCAGAGATATGAACAGTCATGCTGAATGAACATCCCTGCAGTTTGGGTTTTTTTTAGAATACATACAGACTGTATGCCATAAGAATTGTGAGATTGTTTTTGTGGCAGAGATATGAACAAAATCATGCTGAATGAATATTCCTACAGAAGTATCCTCTGCCTTTCCTATGTGTCCAGCTTGGATTACTTCCCCAAGGGTTTGTTACCAGCATCCTTTGACTGTACTGCCCCTGGGTCTCATGACCAGTTCTCAGCGTGTGAGTTTTGAAGTGTTGGCATGAAATGCTATTTCCTCCAGACCCTTCTCTAGTAGAAGTTTCCCTAGTTTAAAAAAAAAAAAAAAAAAGATGTCCTCAGTCCTGCGTGCAGCTTAAAGGTGGCAGCCAGCATGCCTCGGTGGAGCTTACCCATGACTGCAGTTCTGATGCAGAATGTCTTCAGGGCATTCCTCATCCAGCCTCCAAAGGGCAGGGAATTGTGCAGTATCCCAGGCACCATCAGTGCCCGGAACCAGAGCCCCCGATCAGCCTGTGGAGGGTTAGCCCCTTTGCTATAACTCTCTCTCACTGTAAGTCCTGCCATCCTCTGGTCAGCAGTCAGTCAGTCTTGCTAGACTGACTGCATTTCTGGGACTTTCACATTTTCTGTGTTCTCCTGCTTCTTCTCTTGAGCTTTTTTTTTTTTTTTAATGTCATCACACAGATTGGCATGAAGAGAAAAATGTCTTAAAAATAGTGAGTACCTTAAATTTTGGCATCATTTAAGTCAATGTTAATTACCTGATACCTTGGCTGCAAATAGCCCAAAACTTTAGCAAACAGCTACGTATTTTAAGTTCTCCTTTCTGTCACTGGGCAGAGGCTGTCTCTCTTATCCTTTTTTATATTCCACCTTTCCTAGCTGCTGATGAGGTAACCTGCTGCTCTTAGCATTCTAAAAATTCTCTCCAGTTTTCTCAGGGAAGGGTGTCTCTTAGGACTCGTCCTCTTGATCAGAGCTGAATAATTCTGAGGTCTGTTTGCAAAATTATTTCAGTTCTCAGTTACCATATCCCTGGAGATAATGAACGGTAAGATTTCTTCCTCGAAATGTTGAGTCTTGGAAAGGTAACAAGCATATTTAAGTTTGGGGCCTTTCTTTGCACTAACATTTCTTTCCCCATTGAAACCAGACTCCCTGGAATATACTTTCAACTTATTTTGCAATTCCCAGAGTGCTAGAGTTCTCTGTTCCCCTTGGTAAAATTCACATAGTTGTTAGCTGGTGGTATAGTGGGAAATCTCTGCTGTCCAGTGAATTGCATTGGTTGGTCTTTGTATTAGTTTTCTATAGCTGCTATAATAAATTACCACAAACCTACTGGCTTAAGACAGCACGAATTAATTATCTTATAGTTCTGCAAGTCAGAAGTCTATATGGTCTCACTGGGCTAAAATCAAGGTGTCAGGAGGACTGTGTCCTTTTAGGAGCCTCTAGAGAAGAATCTGTTTCCTTGACTTTTTTTTTTTAAGACTTTATTTTTCAGAGCAGTTTTAGGTTCAGAGCAAAATTAAGAGGAAGGTATGAAGATTTCCCATTTATCGCTTGTTTCCACACATGCATAGCTGCCATGACTATGGGGGGCACACCCCAACAGTGTGGTACATTTGTTATAGCCTGTCAGCCTACACTGACACATCCTTATTCTTCTAAGTCCACAGTTGTATATTACAGTTCACTCTTGGTGTTACACATTCTGTGAGTTTGGATAAACGTATAATGACAGGCACCACCATTATAATACCATATCGAGTGTTTTCACATCCCTAAAAATCCTGTGTTCTGCTTGCTAACCTCCTCCCACTTGCCTGGCAACCACGGATCTTTACTGTTTCCATGGTTTTGCTTTTCCCAAAATGTGCATTGGAATGTGCATTTAAGGTTTCTCCATGTCTTTTCCTGACTTAATAGCTCATTTCTTTTTAGCTATGAGCACTGTGCATTTTCTGTATGTTTCATAGTTGGTTTAGCCATTCACCAACTAAAGGACATCTTGATTGCTTCCAGGTTTTGACAGTTATGAAAGAAGGTGTTATAAAATATCCGTGGGCATGGTTTTTGTACAGACAAGTTTTCAATTCCTTTGGTTAAACACCAAGGAGCATGATTGCTGGATTATGTGGTAAGAGTATGTTTAGTTTTGTAAGAAATTACCAAATTGTCTTTGGCAAAAAGACTGCCCAAAGCGGGTGTACCGTTTTGTGTTCCCACCACCAGTGAGTGAGAGTTCCTGCTGTGCTGCATCCTCGCCAGCGTTGGTGCCGTCCGTGGCGGTGTGGCAGATTTTGGCCAGTTCTAATGGTGTGTGGTGGTGGCTGCATTTTAATTTGCATCTCTCTGATGATATGCAATGTGGAACATGGCTTCATATGCTTATTTGCCATCTGTGTTTATTCTTTGATGAAGTGTGTTAAAGTCTTTGTCTCATTTTTCTTTTTCTTTTGGTTTCCTTATTGTTGCGCTTCAAGAGTTCTTTGTATATGTTGGACAACAGTCCTTGATCAGATACATCTTTTCGAGTATTTCCTCCTAATCTATGGCTGTCTGATTCTCTTGTCATTGTCTTTCACATAGCAGAGGGTTTATAACTTAATGGAGTCAGATTATCACAGTTCCTTCATGGATTATGCCTTTGGTATTGTCTTTACATAGACATCACTATACCCTAGGTTATCTCTGGTAAGCAAAATAGTAAACAAAATAGAGACTATCGGGACTTTCACTTACTCAGAAATTGGAGTTTGTTTTTCATGCTGCCTTCAATATGTCACTACCCAGCATTACCTGTGTTTCCTAGGCGTTAAGTGGTGGCTGGGAGGGAACTGGTTAACTCAGGGAGTCTTTGCCTTCTCCAGTTCACTCTGACAGACCTGGAGTATTTTGCAGGGCTTGTTTAACACCGTTTCTCCTTGACTCAGCATAGTTGACAGTTCGCAGAGCTTCTGGGCAAGTGCCTGACTGTTTATAAGACACTCAGTCACCGTAGGTTATAAGGGCTGTCGCTAGTCATTGGTTTTGCAAGTGGTGAGAAAAATCATCTTCTCAAAAGCATGATGCATTGGGTTGTTGCAGGAGCTGATGAGGTTCCAGCCTAGTGTGAGAGATGCTGTTGATGGTGTTAGATGGGTAAAGGAAGGTGTGTGCCTGGGGGTTGGAGGTGGCCTTGTGCAAATGGCTAAACTTGGCCCAGTGTTTATAAAAGAAGATGAAAAACATTGATTTACCTGACCTTGAAAGCACAGACTTGAGAAAGAGGTAGAAAATGCCCACTAGATTTTTAGGGAACCACAGCAAAATGAAAACCCATCGCTCAATAAGGATCTTAATTTAATCAGAATTTGGCTGCATAGAGCAACACAAGATTTTCTTTTGAGTTCCCAGCCTCTGGGCCACGTGGAAATCACACCATTACACAAATATAGAAACTATTCTTTTTTAAGATTTTTCAGAAAATAGAACTCTACCCTTTCCTCTGGCAATCTTCATATTTTAGTGAGTTGTCCCAGTGAGGTATGTACGTAAGTAACTTTAATCTCTAAAAGAAAGTATGAATTTTGGTGGAGTTTTAATGAATTTGGACGCTGGAGATGCTTATAGCATCTTTTGGCATGCTTATAGGCAGGTACACCTGGCCACAAAATATTTATGTAAGTCTTCTTTAGAACCCTCAGCTCATTTTTATTTGCAGAAATACATCTTTTATTAAGGAAGAGCTGGAAGGGCTTCCCTGATAGTCTAGTGGCTAAGACTCCATGCTTCCAAAACGGGGGGCACAGGTTCGATCCTTAGTTGGGGAACTAAGTCCCCACATGCTGTGCAGTGTGGCCAGATATTTTTTTTAAATAGAAAGTAAAAGAATAAATATTACTGGAGGGCTTCTGCCCTGGGTAGGAAGGGAAACCACTTTCCGTGACATGGGGTCAAGGGTTGCTCCTCTCACATCCACTGGTTTGGAGCCCTGTGTCTGTGCTGGTCATGTAAGTCAGCGTGTACTTCAATGGGTACTTGACGATGACTCGTCCATGGAACTTACTTCATGAAAGTTCCCTACATGGAGATTTGCTGACTTTCCAGCTGATTGCTTTTGTTGTCTTAATGGAGAACCTCTGGGGGTTCAATCAAATCAAACTGTGCCCATTTGTCTGGAGTTGGTTCTAGATTTTCATGCAGTGGAGTGGATTTCAAGGTTTGCTCAGTGAAAAAGCTATTGGAATTTCTGTACTTTGATTCATTCTCTTTTTATGGCTTGATTGAACCATTTTGCTCCCTCCCTCAAGTAGAGAGCTTTCTTTAAGAATGTTCAGATGAAGTATTAGTCCTTTAAAAGGCTTAAAATGAATGTTTATTACCACAGCAAGAGCTATACCATTTTAAATGCTTACATTGTAAATCACACCAAGGATCCTCATCAGGTTGACCTTTTGACTGCATTAGGCTAACTGCTGTGTTGCAGGAAAGTGTAGTGTTTGCCTAGAGTCCTTTGAGCAGTATCCAAGTAGCTAAGATAAATCTTTTTCCTTTCTCAAAATATTCTGTTTCCCTTACCATCCCATTCTCAGAAAATCTAAAAGAAAATAAGGAACTGAAAAAGGCAGGGCTGTATATTTCAAATGGGTAACCAGCAAGGTCCTACCGTACAGCATAGGGAACTCTGCTCAGTGTTACGTGGCAGCCTGAATGGGAGGGAAGTTTGGGGCAGAATGGATACTTGTATATGTATGGCTGAGTCCCTTTGCTGTCCATCTGAAACTATCACAACATTTTTAATCTGCTATGTACATGCGTATGTGTTAAGTTGCTTCAGACACGACTGAACAGAGTCCTGTCTGACTCTTTGCAACCCCATGGACTGAAGCTTGCCAGGCTCCTCTGTCCATGGAATTCTCCAGGTAAGAATACTGGAGTGAGTTGCCATGCCCTCCTCCAGGGGATCGTCTCAACCCAGGAGAATTCTTTACCCTCTGAGCTGTTAGGGAAGCCACCTGCCCCCCAAAAAAGCAGAGGCTAAAAGATATTTAATAAATCATTCCTTCATTCAGTTTGTTGAATAATCAGTATTATCTGGGGTAAAAATGGAAGTTTTAGTTTTCTTTAGTCACCAGTTTCAAAGAGCATTGTTCAGTCTTCCTTTCCCATCTTACAATGGCATCTTGGTTATTAGGCCATAATTCTCTGGTGAGTCTAGTCTTAACTTCAATCTTCTATTCATTTAACCTTTATGTCTCCTTCCCCTCCCCCACCAGCCTCCTCTGGCTGAGCAGGGGTCACATTCCACTCTTTCACCTTCTTCCACTCTCCCCTTTCTGTGCTGCTTTCTCCTCTTGGATGTCAGTGCTTCTCAAAGACTGACTGGCTGCCAGTGTTCTCTGTACCAAGTGTGCAAGGCTGACTCTGGCGGCTCGGATGATAAAGAATCTGCCTGCAGTGCGGGAGACCCAGGTTCGATTCCTGGGTCAGGAGGATCCCTAGAGAAAGGAATGGCAACCCACTCCAGTATTCTTGCCTGGAAAATCCCATGGACAAAGGAGCCTGGTGAGCTACAGTCCAAGGGATCACAAAAGAGTCAGCCGGACACAACTTAGCAGCTAACAATTTCACTTCACTTTGACTCTTTGGTGAGGACCCTGCTGGGAGACTCTGAAGACTTCTGGCCCAGCCCCTTCTTCCCTTCACCTGGGCAGGTGGACAGGAGGTCCTCAGAAGTAGGATCATAGCAAGATGCCTTGGCTTTGGCCACCTTCCACTTGACTCCTTTGGCATACCAAGAAGCACGAGTGTGGACATAGGCTTTACAGCTGCTCCTTCTCTCCCCTCTGCTGTGTCTTACCAGTTTTCTTCTCCTTGCTCTGGTAGTTAGGGGGTAAGGCCAGATGATAAATTTGCCCCATAAGCAGATAAACATGTGGGGAGTGAGATGCCAACCTTCCCTCCTTGCAGGCACCTCTGATGTGTTAAGTGATGGTCTGGGAGACTCCTGCAGTTGGCTTGGCTTGGGGTATCCCATCTCTCATCCCAGCAGTAATTCACCACTGGAGAGTCTTTGTCATTTGGCACCCTGACCCTCAAATTTTATTTATATAGATAAGGGTTGATGGAGTCTGAGGTCATGTTTGGTGCTAGCATAGCAATTTTTGCAAGTTATTAATAAGCATTGGAGTGCTGACCTCTAATATTTGTGTCTCTGTTTGGAATATAGGGTTCCTGATGCCTTAGCATCTGAGAACCAATGCTAGGGTAACAGGAAAAGGGGCACTCAGCATCTGCTGATATCGTCATTCATCTCCACGTAGAACTACTTCTGGGCAAATGACGCAGGGAATATCATGAAATATAACCCTGGGCCTTTAAGGATCATACTACATTTTAGTTTAAGGAAATAAAAATATAAACATAGGGAATATTAAATAGCTGTATCAGGCAGCATGTGGTGAATTGCTCCAGTAAATGTAATAAAAGGATAGATGGTATAGTTTTTCAGGTATTAGTGTCCACTGGAGTAGCCCCCAAGGCCACATCTCTGACCCATGGCAGGGACTGTGGGAGGGGGTGAGTGAGGAGCAGCTGAGTAGACTGCCTTCCTGCTGTGCTCCGTGGCTCCTCACTGTGCTCTGAAGATTGCAAGGAATGGGAGGAATGGAAGAGGAAGTGTGAAAAGGTACTAATACACAATTCTAAGACTAACTTAATTAAAAAAAAAAAAAACAGGTTGAATTTTGAAATTATATTCTTGGTTATAACTTTTTTGGGGGAGGGTTTAACTGTTCAGTTCCATCGCTCAGTAGTGTCCAACTCTTTGCAACCCCATGGACTGCCAACATCTGCTGGATCATGGAAAAAGCAAGAGAGTTCCAGAAAAACATCTATTTCTGCTTTATAGACTATGCCAAAGCCTTTGACTGTGTGGATCACAATAAACTGTGGAAAATTCTGAAAGAGATGGGAATACCAGACCACCTGATCTGCCTCTTGAGAAATTTGTATGCAGGTCAGGAAGCAACAGTTAGAACTAGACATGGAACAACAGACTGGTTCCAAATACAGAAAGGAGTTCATCAAGGCTGTATATTGTCACCCTGTTTATTTAGCTTCTATGCAGAGTACATCATGAGAAACGCTGGACTGGAAGAAACACAAGCTGGAATCAAGATTGCTGGGAGAAATATCAGTCACCTCAGATACGCAGATGACACCACCCTTATGGCAGAAAGTGAAGAGGAACTAACAAGCCTCTTGATGAAAGTGAAAGAGGAGAGTGAAAAAGTTGGCTTAAAGCTCAACATTCAGAAAATGAAGATCATGGCATCCGGTCCCACCACTTCATGGGAAATAGATGGGGAAACAGTGGACATAGTGTCAGACTTTATTTTTCTGGGCTCCAAAATCACTGCAGATGGTGACTGCAGCCATGAAATTAAAAGACGCTTACTCCTTGGAAGGAAAGTTATGACCAACCTAGATAGCATATTCAAAAGCAGAGACATTACTTTGCCAACAAAGGTTCGTCTAGTCAAGGCTATGGTTTTTCCTGTGGTCATGTGTGGATGTGAGAGTTGGACTGTGAAGAACGCTGAGCACCGAAGAATTGATGCTTTTGAACTGTGGTGTTGGAGAAGACTCTTGAGAGTCCCTTGGACTGCAAGGAGATCCAGCCAGTCCATTCTGAAGATCAGCCCTGGGATTTCTTTAGAAGGAATGATGCTAAAGCTGAAACTCCAGTACTTTGGCCCCCTCATGCGAAGAGTTGACTCATTGGAAAAGACTCTGATGCTGGGAGAGATTGGGGGTAGGAGGAGAAGGGGACGACAGAGGATGAGATGGCTGGATGGCATCACTGACTCAATGGACGTGAGTCTGGGTGAACTCCGGGAGTTGGTGATGGACAGGGAGGTCTGGCGTACTGCAATTCATGGGGTCGCAGAGAGTCGGACACAACTGAGCGACTGATCTAATCTGGACTGCAGCACACCAGGCTTCCCTGTCCATCACCAACTCCTGGAGCTTGCTCAAACTTATGTCCATCGAGTCAGTGATGCCATCCAACCATCTTATCCTCTGTCATCCCCTTCTCCTGCCTTCAATCTTTGCCGGCATCAGGGTCTTTTCAGATGAGTCACTTCTTCACATCAGGTGGCCAAAGTATTGGCATCAGTATTCAACTTCAGCATCAGTCCTTCCAATGAATATTCAGGACCGATTTCACAGTTGCAAAGGTGCAAATGAGAAATTTGTCTTTGAGAGTTGCTTTTACTTTTAAGGATTAAATAGAAGTTGCCAGAAGCTTGCTATTTACTGTGTTATTCTTTCTTGTCTCTGTTGTTAGCTTTATTCCAATTCAGTGTGCTGGTTTATTTTTCACTATATTTAATTGATAGGAAATTAAAAATACCCATCCTCTTTGGTAATGGTCCTGTTAGAATTGTTACTATGCTTGGGTTTTCAGATGTGGTTGGTGGGTTTGCCTCTGGTTTGCAGCGTGCTGTATTCTCAACCTCCTCCCCTCTGTCTTATCTTCCGTGATCCATACCCAACATGCTTATCACCTCTCCTTTCACTCTAGACAGTCTTTAGTCTCCTTCCCAAGAAAGCCGTCACTGTCTCACTGAGTCTGTCCCACCACAGAGCAATAGAGAAAGTGTGTGAGTTTGAGGTGTTGATAGATTTGGTAGCAGATACATTTTAATCTTCCACTTTCTTCCCTTTCTGTGAACTCCTGGTCTTTCTATCCTTTCCTTTTTGTTTCTTAGAGAATTATTAGAGGCTTCTCTCTTCCTTGTTGTCATCTTTTATATAAACAGCCTTTGGCTCATGTTCCAGTATTTTATCCAGATTACCTTAACGACAAATCAAGCTGATACTGGGTAACCTCTCTAAGGCTAGAACTGAATTTATGGCATTCACTAAATCACCGAGTTTTAAGGACTCCAAATTTATCTTAGTGGCCTTGGACTTCAAGTTGCGTATTGAGTGATAAAGAGAAGACATATTTTTTCCCATTTTATTTTCTACTGTATTACTACTGTTGAAGCTGGAAGTTTCGTTAAGTCTAAGGCTACCATGATGGGAGTCTATCTCAACCATTCACTTGACAATACTATTCCTTAATGTACTCAATAGTATTGCAGAGACCTTTCCTCTGTCCCTCAAAAGTCAGCTGTTATTTCTTTATGCTCCTGCTAACTCAGAAAAAAAAGGAGCTGTATAAAAATGATACATTTTCCATAGCCTGTAGATACATTTAGTGTCCTGTGGAGCTGGGCTGTGGACACAGTCCTAGCACACTCCCACAGCCTTATTCCAGCTTGCCAGCAACACCCACAGAAGAGCTTATCCCATTATCTGGAGCCCTAATTTTTGTGACTGTTTCCCAGGGGACACCTCTGATCGTCTGGCTCAAGTAGCCAGCAGGGCTTTACACTTGGGTCTCCTCAAGATTGTATATATTTATATACTTTTAAAGCTGCTTCTTGTGGATCTGGGTTATAGTCAACCTGAACCCAGGTGGTGGTGAGACACTGACAGGTCTCGGCACATCTTCAACTACTGAGAGCTGTTAAAATGTAATGGGCTGTTTTGACAAGCACAGAGGTTTGAGAAATGAAGAGCTGGGTCATGACTGGACAGAAAAGTTCATCTCCTACTCCTTCAAGATGGGAAGAGGTAGCTGTTTCATCTACTGTATACATATAAAGTCCACCAAAACAAAGAAACAGGAATATGTTAATGAAAGAACAAGATAAAACCTCAAGGGGACAAAAGTACCCTTAATAAAACAGAGATAAATTAATTTACCTGATAAAGAATTTGAAGTCATGGTCATAAAGATGCTTACTGAACTGAGGAGATGGATGGATGAACACAGAACTTCAAAAATGAGATGAAAGAGCAAGACATCAGTGAAAGAGAAGATGTGAATAAATGGAAAGATATCCTGAACTCTTGAATTAGAAGATATGGAAACAGTCTTGGTGCCCATCAGCGGATGAATGGATAAAGAAGATGTGGGATATACGTACAGTGGAACATTATTTAGCCCTAAAAAGAATAAAATATTGGTATTTGTAACATTTGCAACCTCATGCTGAGTGAAAAAGTCAGAAAAAGACAAAGACTATATGATCTTTCTTACACGTGGAATCTAAAGCAAACAAACAAACAATATAAACAAGCTCAAAGATATGAAGAACGGATTGGGAGTCTATAGCCCCTGATTGAGGGGGCTAGAAGTAGGTGAACTCTGGTTTTGTCTTGTTTTATTAGTTTAAATAAATTGAATGGAAATTTTAAAAGTAAAGTCTTGAGTCAAAGAGAAATAAACATAATGCATTTTAACACGTTGCAGATAAGAAATTTAAAACAGCGTCTCCAGAGAAAGGTATAATAAGAATTTTTATAAAAATGGTGAGATCCTCATCCTAGGGGATTTCTATACTTGTTAATCTGCAGCCTCCTGAGCTCACATAAAAAACGAAAATTAGAACCCTCTAGTTTTCATGTATACATGATAATGCTGCCAAAAGTACAAGGTCAGAAATTGGGAGAAACTAAAAATTTTCGCAGAGTAAGTAGCATGTACTTTTGAGAAGAGTGGTCCAGGGAGAAACCAGGGAAAGGCTCGCAAAAGGACTGTGGTGGTCTTAGCAGTGGCCCACATCTTTGGCAGTGATGAGAAGTTGTGCCTGCTTTGTGCTTCTGACTTCGCTGTGACTCATGAACTTCTTCCTGCTGTCTCATTCCTGCAAGGAGAATTTGCAGAAAAAATTCCGCATTTGCATTGCTTATGTGTTTTAAGGTTTGGAAACAGCTGCGATACGATTTAATCAAGCAGGAAAAGAAATATTGTTTAGTTATATCTGGGGGGTTGTTTGTTTGCCTCTTTTCTGTACATACGCGCTTAATTGCTCCTATTACTGTGGTTTATATTTATTTTCAATTAAAAAAATTAGGATTCTTTGGCCTCCAGATTAGATTTACTACTGTTAGTTATTGGTAAGTGTTTTTTTGCTATCAATGAGTAATAGATACAACAACTCCTCAGATTAAATATATTTGCTCAACAATTTTTTTGTTATTTTCACCATATGTCAAGCACTGTGCTTAGGGTATAGAAATGAATAAAACAAGCTAAAAGATAAAGGGAAACATACTCTGTTTATGAGTCAAAAGTACTCTTTGAGCTGTGTTGTGCATTTGTGGTCAAGATTCTGTAGCCGAAGATTGATTAGGTGGAGTTGGGCAGTAGGGTCCAGTGGGTCAAAAGGGTACTAGCTTTTAACCATGTGAGGAGGTGGTGGTTCTTTTAAAAATCAGACTAAAGCTCTGGGCTGCCTCCCTGTATACAATTTAACATTTACACAGCATTTTGCATGCAGTTTAGGTGAGTTTGCTGTCTCCTAGATTAGAAGGCAGGGAGCTAGAATTGGAATCCTTATAACTCATTGTCTCTGTTGTTAGTATTTTCCCATGAATGTCCAGGCTCCATCATAACCCTACGTTTGAACAGTGTTAACCTGACTTGAAATATGAATTTATGTCCTAACATGTTTGTCTGCTGTTTTGAATGTACAAAAGGAAGATTGCTCACTTTTACCATGGAGTATGGGCTACGTTCAAGGGCAATTTCTAGAGGGAGAACTTTCCCATAGGTAGGTAGGTAGGTAGATAGCAAAGGTGATTTCTAGAGGGAGAACTTTTCCGTAGGTAGGTAGGTAGATATAGCTGATGCTAATCTAGTGGCAAAACAGATGAATGAAAACTGCCATAAATGTTCAGAAAATAATTTGTATTCATTTGACCCCTTTGCAGTGTTAACGTCTGCTTATTACTCATTGAAGCACTTAGGTATTTGTGAGAAATGAAGCAGTGAAGGTGGTAAGCCCCGATTCAAGCCAGGATACACGAAGAGAGATCTAAAATCCTCCACTAAAACCCAAGCATTTAAACACTGCATCGGGGCGCCTGCTGAAGCCCCATAAGCTTCAGTCAGTGGTCCCCACTGTAGGCCTTTGCTTAGGATCCGTCCTCGTTGGCTTTCCGTCTTCTGCTTGCTTCCCTGACTCCATTCCCAGAGCCCTAGTCCTCACTCTGGCTTCTCAGCTTATTTTTGGTTGATCTGATTTGGGGGGGCCCTTGTATTTCCTTCCTCTGTTGCTTTTGGTTCCTGCCTAAGTCTCCTCTCTGGGTCCATGTTGTCCTCTGCCAGAGAACAGAAACCTCTCAGAGGGGCCAGTCACCAGGTTCTCTATGGAAGGGGTGCTGCTGGACTTGGACGTGTCATTCATATGAAATTCTGAATAGTCCCATATGTTCCACATATTATGTTTTGAGAGTGTGCCGCCTGTTGGAGATGGGGGAGTAAACATTGTGAGGGAAAAAAACAAACAAACTTAAATTGGGTTGTTTTAAGCTAAGCAAGAATTTCTTAACTAGAAGAGCGTTGTTGATGTGCATGGAAAATAACATATTGATTAATGACTTGGAAAAGGGGAATTGGTGTGATATGCCATAGAGATGTTTAGAGGTGCCAGAACTCAGGTAAGCATTGTTTAATCACACAATGTACATGAACGACTTATTTCTACTTTGCCTTTTTCCAGAGAAGATCTGAGATGATTTCCAATAGGAAAACATCAAGCAGGAGAGAGAAAATGAAGCTAAAAAAATGAGCTTTTTTTCCTTTTTATTTTTTTATTGAAGGATAATTGCTTTACAGAATTTTGTTGTTTTCTGTCAAACCTCAACATGAATCAGCCATAGGTATACATATATCCCCTCCCTTTTGAACCTCCCTCCCATATCCCTCCCCATCCCACCCCTCTAGGTTGAGCTCCTGTTTGAGTTTCCTGAGCCATACAGCAAATTCCTGTTGGCTATCTATTTTATTAAAGCTATTTTGAGAGTGGAAAGAGAATTGGCCCAGGAACCCAAAGTGGTATAATTACAGTCACTGAGAAGTAAATTTAGCTCCCAGCTTCTTAGCAACCAGGAGATTATAGTTGTCTGTGTAGTTTTCGTTTTCTGATAAAACAAACCTGTACCATTAAAAGATTACATAGAGGGGCAAACTTTTGCTTGAAACTAAATTCAAGAGAAATTTACCTTGTGGTTTTTTTTTCTATAAAGCACTATGGATAATATAGCAGAAAGCTTGACTACCTGTATATTTGCAAAAAAAAAAAAAGTGCCGTTTAATTGTTTTTCCCTTAGATTGACCCTCCTTAAAGGTCAAGGGCTTGTCCTCATTGAATTACAGCATAAAGGAATCTCTTCAGGGGCTAATCCAGGTTCAGATCTCTTTTGTTTCTGCTCAACAACTCAGAGAGGGCCCTGAGCTTAGAGAAGTTAAGGAGGGGCTGTAGGCAGGAAGAGAAGAGCCATAACTCCAAGTTACGAGTCCGACAGCCACAGTGCTCCTTTGCAGGGCATTGTTCAAAGAAGAGTCTTGTGCAGATCCTAGGTGAGCAACTAGCGCTCTTTCCATTCTCACAGGAGCATTCAAGAAGCTGATCTGTACAACACTCAGATGGCGGCGTCCTCCTTTGCACACCTGCTGCAGAGAAGGAACTATGCGGATAGATCACACAATCACACACAGGAAGGCCTCTAGTATTTCCCCCAGGTATTTGGTTTACACCCCGTGATTCTGAACCATACAATACGAGAAGTATTTTTATCTTGAGCAGAAGTGCTTTAGGGCTAGATGTGATTAATGGCTTCCTCTTCTGTAAGCCTGAGGTAAATACATCCTTTAGAACTTTGATTATATTAAATGCTGTGTTTTCAATACATCTCTAAGAGTTTTGCTTTGGAGTTGGAAGGATTGCCTTTTTTTTTTTAGTGTTAGCAAATGTGCATCACAAACACTCATGTTAGGTTTGGGCATGAATCACTTGCTCTGGGAGACTCCTGGTGATTTCGATCCTGGCTTCTTACTAGGTAGTAAGGTCCCAGCAGACAAGGACCAGATCTGTGGTTTTTTTCTTTTTTAATTAAATGCCTAGCCATTTCTTTATTCAACCATGTATATGATCAAAATTCACTTCCTTTTCTTATTGCAATATAATTGACATATAACATTATATTAGTTACAGGTATACAACATAATGATTCAATATTTGTATTAAAAGATGATCAGTAAATCTAGTTAGCATCCATCACCAGACAAAGTTACAATTTTTTTCTTGTGATGAGCACTTTCAGGGTCTACACTCTTATCACTTTCAGGTATATAATACAGTATTATCAACTGTAGTAACCATGACTGTGTATCTGTTTTGTTTATCTCTGTATGTTCTATGTCTCATACATCCCTCCCGTTAGAAGAGCTTATTAAATACTTATTAAAAGGATAAATGAAGCAGATTCTTACCATTGTGTATGCTATGTAATTTAGAAACCAAGACATTATTTAGATTTATTAATGAAAAAGAAATTGGATAGAAGCCCTTTTGAGAGTGGACTCAATGTTAGGCTGTATTAGGAGGTGTATTGTACCCTCCATTCTGATAATGCATAAAATTTAAGGGGGGGATGCATGCATGGGGTTTGTGTATCTTTACCAGGTGGCGTTGTCATATGCTGAAAGAGAGACCTCTCTTAACCTAATTATTTTGAGATTCCCCATTTTGTTGCACATATAAGCAGTTTACTCCCTTTTATTGCTGGGTAGTATTTCATTTTATGGATCTACCTCATTTTGTTTGTTCACTCACCTACTGATGGATGTTTGTTTTATCCCCCACTTTTTTAACTATCATGAGTCAGGCTGCTGTGAATATCCATGTACAAGTCTTTCTGTGGACTATATTTTGATTTCCCTTGGGAAAATACTTAGTTGTAGAATAGCTGGGTCAGATGGTAGGTGTGTGTTTAACTTTTTAAAGACACTGCCAAAACAGTTCTCAAAAGTGGATTCTCCACCTTCAGCAGCAGTCTACGTGAGTGCTAGTTCCACTGCCACTTCTGAGTGTGCCACGTACGGTGCCAGCACTTGGTATGGTCAGTCTTTTACATTTTAGCCATTCCAATAGGTGTGTAGCCGTCTATGGGGTCACACAGAGTCGGACACGACTGAAGCAACTTAGCAGCAGCAGGATCTCTTTATGGTTTTAATTTTCATTTCTCTTATTAGAGACATTTAGCATCTTTTCATGTGTCTAACAGCCATTTGTTTATCTTTAAAAATCTTGTGTCAATATCTTATTGAACTGTCTTTTTATTACTGAGTTGTAGGATTCCCTTTTATATCCTGAATGTGTCCTTTGTCAGATGTATGTATTGTGATTATGTATTCTCTCATACTTAGGTTTCTCAATAGTGTCCTTTAAAAAGTTTTAAACTTTGATTTTAAAAAGCTTATTGATTTATTAATGGTTTGTGCTTTTCATATGCTATTTAAGAAATTCTTACCCCAAGGCTGCAAATATTTTCTTTTATTTTCCTCTTTTTTCCCAAAAGTTTTTACCATTTTGGATTTTCCACTTAGATTTGCTTGTATTTTAAGCTAATTTTTGTGTGTGGCTGTAAGGTAAAGGTCAGTGCTCCTTTTTGTTGTCCTTACAGATACATAGTTGCAGCCTTATTTGTACAATGAACTGAAAACTTGTCAAAAGTTTGTTATAATTTAAATAATGTTTTGGGGAGGGCTCAGAAGAATAAACTCAAATTATTTCCCACCTAAACCATACACCTATTGATTCTTTCTTTCAAGCACTTTCTCTGTGCTTATGTATGTATTTGTAATTATGGTAATTATTGCCATAAACATGATTTTGTAACCTACTCTGTTTAGCTTCAGGTAACATTAGTCTATTTGTTTTCAGATTATCATCTAAACCTCACCCAAGGATCCCTGTTTCACTGTTTTTTCCCAAAAGCACTCACTAGTTGTTGCTTTTTTTTTTTTTTTGAGCTCAATTCTCTCCTTTTTCTTTTAAGTCTTTTTTACCAAATGATGTTGAATCATTGTAGCACATCTTCCCTTTCAAGTCTTAATGGATCTTTTTAAAGAGATTCCCCCCCCCCCCCCGCCCTGCATTATGAAAGTAATACATGTTCATTAGAGAAAATTTGAAAAATACAGAACATTATAAAGACGAGAATGATTACCAGTTGAACCATGACTTGAGGTAAGCACAGTGAACATTTTGGTGTATTTCCTTCTATTTGTTTTACTCTGCATATATATTTTTTGTTGTTCCAATTATACTACATATGTAGTCTTCTGCTTTTTATACTTAGTATTACATTAGAACCATTTTCTCATGTTATTAAAAATCCTTTATAAATGACATTTTAATAGCTACATAATATTGCATCTGGTGGTTATCCCACTGCAGTTTATTTAACTGTCTCCCTATCATTGGGGATTTAATTTGGTTCCAGATTTTTGTTACAGAATTAATGCTGTAAAGACTGGCCTTATACAGAAAACCGTCAACTTTCTCATTTTATATGTCAGATTCATAGACGTACAATTAGTAGATCAAGGGGTATGACTACTTTGAAATTTTGGAAACATTGCCAAACAACCCTGTCAAGAGAGAGTGTATTCCCAATAGCAGAGAAAGTCGAAGGCACTGTATCCTTGTGAGCATTTCGTGTTTCCTATGATCATTTTGTAGTCTTTGCTAATTTAATTTGGGAGATTAAAAAAGTAGTAATTGGATTTTTAGTTTGCGTTTCTGTTCAGCTGAGTCTCATAATCCCCAGATAGACAAAGTCAGAGAGGGCATGAAAGACCCTTTGTTATAGGATGTCCAAGCTCAGTAAAATAACTTACCCCTAATAAGAAGAAATTGAAATTTCTATTATTACCTGAAAGAATTCACACTATGTCCCAAAATGTGTGAGAGTCTTAACAAAGCAAGCCTAAGGCTTTCCTTGAAATTGAAAAGTTTATTAAAATAGCAAAGAAAAGAAATTAGGTTATTCCGAACTTATTTGTTCTTAGTGATTACCTGCTGCAGCCCAGTGATTATTAGTTCCTCTTTTGAGTGCTCTCAGATCGTCCCTTTAATACTGAGATGTGGAGGAGCAGCCTCTTCACAGCAGCCTGTTTCCTCTCCTTTGCTAAGTTCTCCCTAAAAAGACAGTGCGCATGTTCTCGCCCTTACTCCTCCTCTATAGTGGCGGTAGGAATCTGGTCGCTGGGTGTCCCTACTGGCTTTTAGGGAGCAGAAGCAGGGCATCTGCAGGAAACATTTCACTTACGAGTATTCAGGGGGTTCCGCTCTTCTGAGCGCTCAGCCAGACAGAGATACCCAGACAAGCCTGGAACTATATGTCGCCTTCTTCCATTCACATCTCTGCTCCAGGATCTGTTGTCTGTTGACATGGGTAAAGAATATTGTGCCACTTAAGAATAGTAAGCCCAGTTACAGACAGAGCTTAGCAGAGCTCTCAAGTCTAGGGCCAGTATCATCAGGCTTGCCTGATACCAAGGGGAAATCAATGCTGTGACATCTGTTTTCCCACAAAGGCACATGGTGACATGTTTCTGCCTCAGATGGGGTCCTGGGGTCATGTATGCATGACTAAGAAGCACTGGGGTGAGTTAATGATGCGGAGCCCACTCTGAGCCTCCTTTGCCCGCTTCACCATCTTCCCACCAGGGCGGCAAGTCCTCTCCCTGTCCAGCCTTCAGAGAACTGTGGTTTTGGTCTTGGCACAGTAGACACACAGATCTGGGCTAATCCCACAGAAAAATATTAGGAATTATACATTGATCTTTAGTAAATCTGCCCTTGTCTGTTTTAATGTAAGAAGCACATAAAGGGACATTGACATTCCTTAGTCATTTTTTCCTTTCTTGAGAGATTCGAATTTTCTCTACACTGAGCGTTTACTTGCCAGTTTATTTTAGGAAATATCAAGTCTGAGAGTGACCTCAGTTTTGTTACTGCTTCCTTCATAATATAAGCAGGTCCCTTGTTCTCTAAGTGTGCGTGTTTAGGGAGAGGATGGTGGGGATGGAGAGTCGCAGGATGGGATAAACATTTGAAGGTAAAGAGGTGTTTCTGGTCCCAGTATCTGAGACAGGACAGCAGAGTAGACACCTTCGATGAGCATCAGTTTGCTCACACGTAGAGTTTCTCTCCAGCTCTGAATTCTGTGACTGGTCATAAACCCACTGGGCACAGTCTGTATATCATTTTGTCTGTCTGCTCTTTCCTCCCAAGACTTGTGTTGCCTACATGTGTCATATATGTATGTTGAATCAGTCTCTGTTTGCCTCATTTAAAACTCACTCAGATAGATTTGATCTCATCTTCCCAGTTAAATGGCATGTTATGCATGGTGCTTGAAATTTAAATAATATTTGATGCATATTTTTATTTTGTTATTCTTGTCAGTAGAAAGGGAGGACAAGGTAGGAAAGGATCCAACTCTTCTCTCTGATTTGCTTTCAAAAACTACCCATTAGAATATTTTAGAATTGAAAAAGTAATATTCCTTGAAATTACTATTCTAACGTTGAAAAGAACTTATAAGAAAGTGTGTCGGTGCTCACATTCAAGATACTGAAGTGAAACTAAATCAAGTCTTTGTGTCCCAAGCAAAGCAAGACTGTCATCAGGCATCCTTATTTCTAGCTCTACAAAATCCTTAAGAGTGGGACTCTTTTTTTTGTCCATAACCAATCAGAAGCACAAACAACATTCTGGACACAGGAGGTTCCTAGAACAAGCTTGAATCATCAGCAGCAGCCACCTTTGGTACCAGCTCCAAGTTTTCTAAAATACACAGCTGTTTGGCAGCCAGCTTCAGGCTCTAGTTCATAAAAAAACCTTTTGGGTCATTTTTAAGTGTTTTTATTAATGGTCACATCAACGGGCTGAGAGGAGATCAATTTGCTGAAGCAGAGACAAAAATGAGTATTGTATTTTTCCCCTCCCAGTTGGCCCAGTAGGAGATCCTATTAGTGTTCTAAAAAGTTATATAATTAGCATGGCACCCGCTGCTTGCTCACTTGGTGAGCCAAACTGGTTTTTAATGTTCAGAACACAAAACACGGAAATGCCATCTTCATAATGCGCCATGCTGTCTCTAATAGCCGAGAATGTTTCTGATGACAGATCTGTAATAACAGTGATGATGAGAGTCACAATTACACAGCACTCTGAGCTTGGAGCACTGTTCCCTCAGGCCTTCATGAGTCCATGGAGGCCCTTGATGGTGAAGAGTATATAATATGAATGATGTGTGTGGGGAGCAGCGGGGGGACCTCTGGTGCAAAGGAGAGTAAGTCGTCAGAAATGCTGGTCAGGCCATCAGCAGAATGAGTGCTTTTGTTGTGTCTCTTTCCTCAGGGAATTCCCCTCATCTGGCAGCTGGGATTTTGTACCCCAGGCATTGTTTCAGTCTTCTGCTAAGCCTCTCTACCTTAACATAAACCATGGTCTTTGATTGGACCAAATGAAGTGGAGAATTTAAATTATTCATAAGATGAAGGGTGGTAGGATGGGTCGTCAGGAGAATTCTTAGCTCGTCGTGGATTTATTTCACTTTCTGAAGGTCATCCAGGAATCCAGAGCAGCCCGTTTCCATCTCTTCAGACTCTCAGATGGAGAGTGTCATTCTCCACCTTTCCATTGATTCAGCCATCCCTGGGATTCTGAAGGAGGTGCAGAGGCCTTTCCTCCCGGACCTCTTGTTATGTATTGGCTCTTGTGGTTAGAATCTACTGTAGAGGACTCCGTGGAGGATTGGATGCCTGCACTGCTCAGGTGAAGGGTTAAGATCTCAGGGCAGGGGCCAATATCTGATATGAAGAACTCAAAGGCTAAAGAATAAATTTGTTGTTACTGTTGCTGATTTTTAACAAATACCGACTAGAATGCTTGCTGTGTACCAGGTACTCCATGCCTTCTTTCTGATCCTCTTAGTTACCTATGAAGTTGTTAAGTCACTCAGTCGTGTCCGACTCTTTGTGACCCCATGGACTGCAGCACGCCAGGCTTCCCTGTCCTTCACCATCTCCTGGAGCTTGCTCAAACTCATATTCATTGAGTCGGTAATGCCATCCAACCATCTTGTCCTCTGTCATCCCCTTCTCCTCCTGCCTTCAATCTTGCCCAGCATCAGGGTCTTTTCTAATGAGTTGGCTCTTTGCATCAGGTGGAGCTTCAGCACCAGTACCTATGAAGTATTTTATGGATTCCCTGATAGCTCAGTTGATAAAGAATCTGCCTGCAATGCAGGAGACCCTGGTTGGATTCCTGGGTCGGGAAGATCCGCTGGAGAAGGGATAGGCTACCCTCTCCATATTCTTGGACTTCCCTTGTGACTCAGTTGGTAAAGAATCTGCCTGCAATGTGGGAGACCTGGGTTCAGTCCCTGGGTTGGGAAGATCCCTTGGAGAAGGAAAAGGCTACCCACTCCAGTATTCTGGCCTAGAGTATTCCATGGACTGTATAGTCCATGGGGTCACAAATAGTTGGACACAACTGAGCAACTTCCACGTCACTTCACTGTATTTTACAGATGAGAATAGTAAGACTCAGAAAGTTAGATGAATTGCCAAAAGCTGTCATGACTAGTCAATGTTGCAAGTCAGTGTTACAGTTGGCGTATGCACTCAAGAGTGTTGTCCTCAGGAATGAAGCTATGATAGACCCGCCAGGACCCGGCAAAACAAGTGTGCTTTGTGTCCTTTGACTCCACGTGAAACCAACTCAAAGATTTTAAATAGAAGGTAGGAGAGGACACGAGGTAGAGAAGAAGCTGGTTGTAAGGGGATGTGCTCCCTTGCCTTCTTTATTGAAATACAAAGACGTGTCATGTAGGCATTACAGCAGCCTGCAGCACGGTGCACAGGTGACATGGCAGCAGCATCTCCTAACTGGATTTTTAGCCACCCAGCGCCTTGGTGCTGAGTAGCCCAGCCCACAGCTTATATTTGAGTCTTATCCAGATTGAGCCCACCACCCTGGATGCTGACTGTTGGCTCACTGCTTATGACAAGTGGCTTCTTGGCCAGAAATCTCTTCAATATATTGGGTTGGCCAAAGAGTTCGTTTGGGTTTTTCTGGAAGATGGTATGGGAAAACTCTCATGATCTCTTTGTCAACTAAACAACAGACCCCTCTTCCCTCTAGGATTCATTCCTAATGTGACATCTACTCTGTTTGATCATAGCTCTGGTTCACATAGCAACTTTAATGCCCATAGCCCAGAAACACAGTTTTTAGCTTATTTGGGTATTGATGTAGGGTTGGTTACCTGCATACCTAAAAGTTTTGTTAAGTGTGCTTTTGTTTAATGCAGTGTCATGCAGCTGGGCTCCCCTGGTGGCTCAGATGGTAAAGAATCTGCCTGCAATGTAGGAGACGTGGGTTCGATCCCTGGGTCAGGAAGATCCCCTGGAGGAGGAAATGGCAACCCACTCCAGTATTCTTGCCTGAGAAATCCCATGGAAGAGGAGCCTGGTGGGCTACAGTCCATGGGGTCACAAAAGAGTCAGACACGACTGGGCAACTCACTTTTCTTTCATGCAGCTGGGAAGGAGCTGTACCCATTTACTTCAGTTTGATTTCTTGAATATTTATTGAGAACTTACTATGTGGTGGATGCCCTGCTGGGCATGCTGGGGAAGACATGACATCACCTTATGGCTCCTCTGGCCTATCTTTTGGATTCTCTATTTTTACTTAGAGTGCTCATGACCATTCACCTTGACCAGCTGTTTATTTTCCTTATGGATATTTAGTGGCTTGCATATTTTTTTATCAACCAATTATCTGAAATTTTATTACACTTGACAAATAATCAATAATTATTTTATTTTGCCTCAAACCAGTGGAAGAAAGAGTCTCTCCTGATCATTTTGGAAAGGGCCCCTGACTTTCTTTGTGGACTCCTATCCCCTCCCTAGTGTAGCAACACTACCTTTTGTGCTTCCTTTATGAAAAGCATATCTGTCAACTTATTAGTTCAGTTCAGTCACTCAGTCATGTCTGACTCTTTATGACCCCATGAACCGCAGCACACCAGGCCTCCCTGTCCATCACCAACTCCTGGAGTCCACCCAAACCCATGTCCATCAAGTTGATGATACCATCCAACTGTCTTATCCTCTGTCGTCCCCTTCTCCTCCGCCCCTCAATCTTTCCCATCATCAGGGTCTTTTCAAATAAGTCAGCTCTTTGCATCAAGTGGCCAAAGTATTGGAATTTCAGCTTCAACATCAGTCCTTCCAATGAACACCCAGGACTGATCTCCTTTAGGATGGACTGGTTGGATCTCCTTGCAGTCCAGGGGACTCTCAAGAGTCTTCTCCAACACCACAGTTCAAAAGCATCAATTCTTCGGTGCTCAGCTTTCTTCACAGTCCAACTCTCACATCCATACATGACCACTGGAAAAACCAGAGCCTTGACTAGACAGACCTTTGTTGGCAAAGTAATGTCTCTGCTTTTTAATAAGCTATCTAGGTTGGTCATAACTTTCTTTCCAAGGAGTAAGCATCTTTTAATTTCATGGCTGCAATCACCATCTGCAGTGATTTTGGAGTGCAGAAAAATAGTCAGCCACTGTTTTCCCATCTGTCTGCCATAAAGTGATGGGACTGGATGCCATGATCTTAGTTTTCTGAATGTTGAGCTTTAAGCCAACTTTTTCATTCCAAGAGGCTTTTTAGTTCCTCTTCACTTTCTGCCATAAGGGTGGTGTCATCTGCATATCTGAGGTTATTGATATTTCTCCCGGCAGTCTTGCTTCCAGCTTGTGCTTCTTCCAGCCAATGAGTACATCAGTTTCTCATGATATATTCTGCATATAAGTTAAATAAGCAGGGTGACAATATACAACTTCGACGTACTCCTTTTCCTATTTGGAACCAGTCTGTTGTTCCATGTCCAGTTCTAACTGTTGCTTCCTGACCTGCATACAGGTTTCTCAAGAGGCAGGTCAGGTGGTCAACTTATACTAAAGCAGTAAACAGCAAACAATTTGCTGAATGTACTGTATAAATACTTCTGAGGAGTGAAAACTCCTATATCCAGCCTGACCTCCTTTATTAAATTTTCACCTAAGTCAAGAGATCTAGAAAGCTCAGTCAGTCCCAAACACTTATCAAAGATCAACCGACCTGGTTTAAAGACCAGTGACTGAAAAAAACAAAAAAAAACACAGTAAAGGAAATCCTTGGGTATATTTTTTATTAGTGATTTTTAGATAAGAAAAGTGCATGAAGCGTGCAATCGTACTGAGTCCTTCACTTTGTGGTGCAGCAACACTCATGGGCGTTGATTACTAAACATTCTCAGCATGTTTTTCAGAATCACTGGAATTTTGAGTTATGGCTCCAAATGGTTCCACAATTCACACATGAAAATCAGTTTTATTATTTGATGATTGTACAGCATGTGTTTGAGCATAGGCCAGCAACTGTTCTGAGCATTTGGAATAAGGTTAATAGATTATGTTACACAATCTGCTTTTGAACTGTGCCCTCAGATATGCCATTCATGGAGGAGGTGATGTACACCATTGGAGTATAATCTTCATGATTCAGCCATGGGTCTTTCCAATTTTGGTGAACTGAGTGGATACTTGGAATTTTCCAATATGGATGGTTTGATTTCTACATCAGGTCATCCATGCCATTTTATTTACTTTATCTAGGATTGTTGAAGGGATGGTTTCTTTCTGAAACATTTGTAGTGAGTGCCATACATTAGTGCTCCAGAGGCCAAAAACAAATTTAGTGTTTGCTAAAGTTTAATGTAAATGTTGACTTTCAAAGATTTGCCAGGATCCAGTAAGAAGGAAGAAGGCATCACAAGGTGGCTGTGTTTTAAAGGCCATTTTGTATTAATAGTAATAGTCATGCATTTAGAGCAGCAGGCGGGTTTTCGAAAGGGCGTCCAGGGAAAGCAGAAAAGACCAAGCTTCAGATTTCCATTCTCCTGCTCATGGTGATCTTCAGATTTAAAAAGAAAATCAATTTTGTTAAAATACCTGTAAATATTTCCAGGTATTTGTCCTCACTTTAAATCATATGCAAATAATGAACTCCTTCGTTTCAGTCCTGCTAGTGCCAGGAATTGGAGAATCACTTGATACAAGTCTCAAAAACAAGTTTGTTGGGGTTTTTTTTTTTTTTTTTTTTTTTGGCCTTGAGAGAGGTTTTGGATTTTTTAAATTTTTGTCTTCATATTACTCTGAATAAAGGTCCTGTCCTAATCCAGCCTCCTGACAAGTATGGCTTGATGTGCTCCAATATACATTTATTTCCTTCAGATGCCCATCAGCAACCTATCAAATGCTTAGTAACAAGGTTATTTTCTGTGCAACTGCGTATTTTATAAATAGCCATTTGCCAAAGTAATTTCAGAAATGTCCAACTTGAGGATTTATGCTGTCTTTGCCAAAGGGTCATCCACACTAGCTTGTAAATACATTTAATTATAGGCCATTTCTCTGAAATGGATCAAAAAGGGGAAATACTTGCTCAACCTCATTTATCATTAAATTTAATTGTCTTCAGATCTCACCTGTGGAAAAGCCAAGGAGAACTGTGCTTATGTTTCTACCCTAGAGGACACTGCTGTTAACATTTATTATTCATTATGCCTTTATAGTTTTCTCCCTTATTGGATGGGTATTTTATTTTTATTGAAGTATAATTGACATACATTCTATTAGTTTCGGGTGTGCAACATAAAGATTCAATGTTGTATGTTTTGTGAAATGTTCGCCACAGTAACATCTGTCACTGTACATAGTTAGAGTTTTTTTGTGATGAAAACTTTTAAATTTATTCTCTTAGCAACTTTTAAATATACAATAGAGTATTATTATTTTAAAAATTTTGTATTAAAGTACACTTGATTTACAGTGTTATTTCTGGTGTATAGCAGAGTGATATCAGTTACATATATATCTGTATGTACTTTTCATATTTTTTTCATCATGGTTTATTATAGAATATTGGATACAGTTTCCTGTGCTATACAGTAGGATCTTGTTGTTTATCCATTCCATAGATAAAACTTTGCATCTGTTAGTTCCAAACTCCCAATCCAATTTTCCCCCCTTGCCCTCCCCCCTTGGCAACCACAAATCTATTCTGTATGTCTCTGATCCTGTTTCTGTTAAGTTCATTTTTATCATAGTTTAGAGTCTACATATAAGTGATATCCTATGGTATTTATCTTTCTGACTTAGCTTTGTATGGTTATCTCTGGGTCCATCCATGTAGCTGCAAATGCGATTATTCTTCTTTTATATTGCTGAGTAATATTCCATACAATACAGTATTATTAACTATAGTTGCCTTACTATGCATTATACCCCCAGGCATATTTACTTCATAACTGGAGGGTTGTCTCTTTTGACCCTCTGCCCATTTTCCCCACCCCCATCTCTCGTGACCACCAATCTTTTCTCTATATGCATGAACTTAAGGGTTTTCTATTTGTTTTGTTTTTTGTTTATTTTTAGTATAGCTCTCTCTGGATTGGGTTATACATATAAATCAATAGGGAAATTACAGGAATGGGAAAGTTAAAGCATGGTTCTTGCTACTTTTGTAATCATCCATCTAAGGTTTAAAGAATTTTATTATCGTCTGCTCACTTTACATTATTGCGGGTCTTCTAATGTTCTTTTATGTCTTCTCCCTTGATTAGTAGCACAAATTCTTTATAAAGCTTTTAAACAAAAAGTTATCCTTTCTCTGTTTTGAAGCAACATAGTTCAGTGTTCAGCTGAGTATGTGTGCAAGTTTTTGGCCAGCCACAAAGCCTCCTTTTGACCTTCAGACACCCTGCAGCCCACCTCCCTTAAGCTGGTTAACCAGCTCTCCAGGAGAGGACATAACATAATTCAGTCTCCTACAGGCTCACAGCAGAATGTTACCTCTGCTTCCCACATATGTTTTAGCTAAAGTTGAAAGATCTATGTTTCATCATCCCACAGACCATCAGACTCCTTCCAATACTTGTCAGAGTTCAGTCATGAAATTGCCCATAGCAGCACTTGGCAAAGACACTTTGGGGGTTTCAGGAAGCTGTCTGCTTAGGCCATTAATTTCTCCAGGTTCTCTGAGCTCCCTCTATTGAGGTAAATCATCAGGAAACAATGTACCTTGGCTGTATTATTTCAGCTCCCAGCAGAAATGCCATCATTCAGGTAAGATTTAATATTGTGCCTTCAGCACATGGGGGGAAAAAATCCCATCTTTTGTACCACATAGTTGAAGACATTTATATGAAAAAAGTTTGTCTTTTTACACCATAGATTTGAAGACATTACTCACTTTCCCTTATGAAGGGGCTTCCATAGAAAATTTCTCCATGATACTAACGCCAAGGTGGGGAAATGTGCCTTTCATGTTTCCTTTTGACAAATTAAGAACTGTATCATGCAGTATTTCCTTTTTTGTCTTAGTTGCAAGCAAACAGAGCTAAATTTGGTGCTCATTTGGAGTACTTGACATCTCAAGCATGTGTAATGTCGGTTTCTGTGTTCATTTTAACTAGTTTCTATTATTTTTAGTAACCAGGTGTTTGGTTATGTATTTGATGTAATTTTAAAAGTACTTACCATCCTTTTTGCAAGGATTAAATGAACCAAAGAAGTAGAAAAGGAGATGCTACTTGCCCATAATATAGTTTGTAATGGTTTATGCCTTAAAGAAACAAACTTCTATTGTCTTGCAAATTAACTCTTCCTAGAATCCCATAAATATGTTGAGCCCTACCCACCTCCCCATATACTATGTCTGCTGCATAAATATACCAACCCTGACACAATGTCCAGAGCCTAATTGGACTTTCACTGAATCCATGTCTTAGAGGTACCTTGATGTTTTTATTGTATAATTGACTTGGCATGTGGATGCAGGATCCTGATTCACTGAAGAGAGGTTTCTATCACAGAAACATAGATGAATCTGGGTTTTTTGCAGTAAACCCTAGCATACTTCAAACTTTCATATACGATTGTTCATGAAGTCTGCTTCTTTTATCAGTGGTTTGTCATCAAGAGAGAGGTTGCTCAGTCATGTCCGACTCTTTGTGACCCCATGGACTATAGCCTACCAGGCTCCTCCGTCCATAGGATTTTCTAGGCAAGAGTACTGGAGTGGGTTTCCATTTCCTCCTCCAGGGGATCTTCCCTACCCAGGGATCAAACCCAGGTCTCCCGCATTGTAGGCAGATGGTTTACCATATGAGCCACCAGGGAATTCATAAGGCATACACAAGACCCTTAAGTAAGAAATGCATGTTAAAATTTTTCCTGCTACTAAAAATGAGCTCCAGGGGACTTTGCTGGCGGTCTAGTGGTTAAGACTCTGCACTCCCTCTGCAGGGGTTATGGGTTCAATCCCTGGTCAGGGATCTAAGATCCTGCATGCCCATGGTGTGGCCAAAAATAAATAAATAAATAGAAATGGTTTAGTCCAATCCTTTGATAAAAGGGATGAAGAAACTGACTTTTAGAGAGGTGAATTTTGAGTAGCCAAGATTGCTTTAGTCCGTGAAAAGCAGTGCTGTGGCTGGCAGTTTAAAGGGGATTTGGAGCTGGAAAAAAAACAAACAAAAATGTAAACTCCAGCTTGACTGTGTTAACTGCTCTCACCAGCCCTGCACATGAGCTGGTTTTTGTGCAGTCACTCTGTCTCCCTTTTGCCCTGTAGGTGAAAATGGGTTCAATAAATGCGTTCACTGCGCATTGTGAATGCTGAAAAGAACTGCTACCCAGGAAACAGTTCCCTAATCTTGACAGGAAGCAGAGCCCTTACACAATAATCTATTTGCTCATGATTTACCACAGCTCAGATGTAACACAACTGATTTTGTATTGTGTAGGTCAAACATTTTTCAAATTTGATGTATTAAGCTGTGAAGAAAATATGGCAGAATGTTAGCACTTTAAAATTTCTTGGTGGTAGGTACATATGTGTTTGTTTTATTACTTCTTTGCATTATGCTGTATGTCTGTCATGATTTTTGAAAGTGTGTACTGGAGAAAACAGGATCAAACGTGTTTCTTTACATTGGAGAGTGGATCAGGTAGAGGAGAGGAAGCAGTGTATCTTCTTGGCAGGCATGGAGATTTTCAAGAGGTTTCTGTGAAAGAAGCACAAAACCTTAACCCAGTTTGGATTATTTCCAGATGAAAACTATTTTTTGTCAATGGCAAGAGGCGGTTATTTATCATTTTTGCATGTGATTTATTCATAGATGTCAGCATGGTACAGAGCATCAGAAATTTCTGTATGCAAGGCTCTGCAGATGCAGCTCTAATTTAAGTGTCCGCTGTGTGGAATCACAGGTAGCCAAACTGCATGCTTCCTGCAGGCTGCAGATCTGAAGTGTTCTTTAGGCTGCTCCACGGCCAGCAGGGCGCGGGGAGGGCAGGGACGGTGCTTCCGAGTCTGTAGCCTGTGGTTCTAGTTGCAGAAAAACCTCCAGACAACCATCATGTAAGGTCACATTTTTGGATATGTCAAGATAACTGCCTTAAAGAAAACCTTGTGAATGAGTGTGTGTGTGCGTGTGTGTGTGTGTGTGTATATATACACACATCACTGCTCTTGTTTTTTTTTTGTTTTTTCCTTTTTTTGTTGTCATTGTTTAAAGGAACAGTGTGATGTCCTGATCTATCTGACAGTGATCACAGGCTGTGTGATGCTGCTTGGCTTCACGTAGACCAGATAGAATTCTGGAGGTTACCAACTTATGCTTTCTAGGCCATTGGCATGTTTCTGGGTGCCTGGAGGTATAATGCTGAAAGGTATTTTCACTTTCACTTTGTAGGACACTCATAGATCCAGAAGGCTCTTTTGAGGCAAGGGGTTGGGGGAAGGTGAAGTATAGAACTCAGTTACTGTTCTCACACTCCTGAAACATGTGGCTTGTGGTACATGGAGATACATGCATGTAGGAGAACTTTGATTTCAGGCAGGGTTTGGGACTTGGGGCTGGTGGGCACAGCGGTGGCTCTTCATCTTTGTTTCTGCCACCATATCAGTCGTGTGAAATGTATCCATACCCATCGGTAACACCTCTCATTGCATTCAGTCACTCTTAACTAGGGGCAGGAGTGTACTGGGGTGGAAAAGCCTGTTTCTTGAGAGAGTATGCCTCCACCTCCTGCCTGCAGTTTGAGAACCACCAATGGAGATTAAAAGAGCAGTCATCTAGGAACTTCAGCCCCTGGTTTGAGTGTCCTTTGTAATGGCTGCTAAGATAGGACTGACGCCTAGTAGGTGATCAATAAGGATTTAAGGAGTGTTGGGTGAATTAACCAGCTGTGTAGTCTTAAGCAAGCCACTTAATCTCTTTGGCTTCTGTTTCCTCACCCGAGGAATGAGGGAAATGGACTAGATGACCTCAAGGGCCCCTTTCGGTTGTAAAATTATATGATTCCGTGATTGGACCTTTACCTCAGAGGAAGATTAATTTGACAGGAGTATGAAGGATGGATAGAGTGAAAGCCAAGAAAGAGGGAATGCTCCTTTATCTGAATTAGTCTAATATTTCCTCCTCTGCGACTGTTGTTAAAGCGCACGTTTACCTTGGGGTCTTCCGGGTGCTTTTACATAGGCCAGCTCTCATTCTCTTCATTCTCTGGGAAGATTGCAAGCTCGTTCAGGACTGGAAGCATGACCTACTGCTCACCTCGGAATTTAGGGCATCATGACGCCTGTCTGTGTGGTGAGGGGGCCACACAGTGCTTTCCCTCAGCTCGTGTCGTCTGTGAGGGGAGCTGAGGAAACTGCACCTGAGACGGGGAAGAAGCAGGTGAGGGTCTGGATTAGACAGTGAGCTCAGGTGAGTCCAGCCGGTCTCACTGGCTCACTGGCAGACCCTGCTCTGGGAAAGCCCAGAGGCTGGCCGCAGTAAACTTCTCTTTTCTCTCCCTGATTCTTCAGTTACTGGCCTTACGTTGTAGGTGTCCGTCATCTTACCACTACTGTGGCATTTTTAACATCTCACGAAGTACATTTTTCTTCCTGGGCTACACATTCATCTACCAAGGGTTGCACCGTTACCTTTTACGGCCCTTCTCCCTTCTGCTACATCTTTAGCTTTGACTGGAGTTTCTCTGTGTCTGCATGGCGTCGTCTTTGGTCATGAAATCATTTGTTGTTGTGCGCAGCAGGTAACGGTGACCTACCCTCCGTCAGCAGTAGTGGAGCTGTAGGGAAATGGATGATTGGAGGAGTTTAAAAAGGGCATGGCCCAGAGGTCATGGTAGGTGGATGATGGTGGTGGGCACAAGCAGGTCTTGGAAGGTCATGCTAAGGATCTGGAATTTTGCTTTAAGAATAAAGGGATGGAAATGGAGGCTTTCAACAAGGGAATGACAAGATGAGGTTTCCAGGAAACAAGTTGACTGGATCCTCTGGAGCAATGAACTTGCACAAGAGACCAGTTAGGAGCACCTGCAAATTAAGGGGCTGGTAGAGCCTCAGGTTAAGGGTTGTGCACTGGAGAAGATGATATGTGATGTTGATTAAGTTCTAGATTTAGTCCAGATCTGCTGTCAGACACCTAGTTTAGGACATATGCTTCACCCTTTCTAAGCCTCCTCCATTTCCTTGTCTGTCAAGTAATAGGGGATAAGAATCGTCCCTACTTCAAGGGTTGTTTTGACCATGGAATGAAGTAATGATGTGAAGTACCAAGTATGTACCAGCAGATTGGAAATGCTGTTCATTATTTTCCCCGTCTCACAGCTGAGCAAACAAAGTAGAGGCCAGACGAGTAGAGGGTAGATTTGAAGTCGGACTTCTTGCCACCATCCATGGTATTTTGTTATCCATGCCAGCTCGCCTCCTGGTGTGGAGAGAGTCTGTGTCTCTTCCTAAACCCGTGGGAGAGGACTTCAGTCCAGTGCCAGGAGTAGGAAAGAAGCTGAATGTTGCCCCCCAGTGATTCCCGGCCTGACATGTTTGAAAGGTCCCCATCCTGCTCCTGATAAGGGGAGACACTCCAGGAGTGCTGGAGTGTGTGGCTGTCTCACAGCTTTGCCCTGACCTGGAATCTTGGGGAGGAGTAAGGAAGAAGAGGGCTGTCGGTGGTTATGAAAATCCCCTGTTGCTTAGGAGAGAGGGGCACCTCTGGATCCCGGGAAACTCTGTCCTTCCTTCCCTTACAGGGGCTCTGAGTGGTGTCACCCCAACTGTATCCTTCCCCCTCAGAGCTTGAGGAAATGGTTGGCTTTCAGCCTCACTCCAGAGCACCCTGTGGTGGAGGGCATGCAGTGCCAGTGCTTAGAGTTTATGATGCCCTTTGACAGCGAGCGGTCTTTGGACTGCTCAGCCTCTTGCTCGGATCCAATTCTTGGGGCTCATGTGTCCCTGAACAGTTGTTGGCATAGGCTGAGAGACATTACCATGCAGCTGAGGGATGCATATAGTCCTGAGCTGGCCTTTTAGTTTGGGAGTCCTCCAAGAGCAGTAAGTCTTTCAGGCTGTCTTGACATGGTAAATTAAGAGGTGCAGAAAAATGCTACCCCCTGTAAAATATATACTTCAGCTGTCCGGGCCTCCTGCACCTCCCTCACCAGGAGGGGTACGTGTTCACTCCCATCTGTCTTCACCACCCTGTTAGCCAGCTGCCTCAGTTAAAGTGTTCACTGTGTCCCTTGCAGATGACTTGAAAGAGCAAAAAGAAAACTCCTGTACTTACCAACCTGTATCTTGGAACCCCTCGCTTTGAATGGATGTGGAAAAATAATATTTAACAAAATGAAGCTCCAGTCCTACTTGACCCTAACCAGCTGGTGCTGGTTTCCCCCTTTCAATGGGGAATATGTTTTTCAGCTGGCAGAGTCCCTGCATCTCCCTGTTTTTTGGTGGTTGTTTTTTTTTATATATACTTCCTGCCATACTCATTTAAAAGTGCCTGCAATGGTGCTTTCAAATTGCTTCTGAGAGTATAAATTGATGCAACATAAATGAAGAGGAATTTGACAGTATCGGTCAAATCAAATGTGAATGCATATATCCTTTGACCAAGCAATTTGCTTCCAGAAAATTTATTTTTATACTCACATATTTGCCAAGGGACCTAAGAACAAGGTTATTCATTGAAGCATTGTTCATAATAGTGAAAGACTGGAAACAATCTACTCACAGAATGGGAACTGGTTAAAGAAGGATAGAGCAAACAATTGAATACTGTGTAGCTATAAACAAACAGAAAAGAATGAGAAAGCGCTCTGTGAACCAATATGAAGAAATTCCAAGGTATATTATTAAGTTAAATAAAAGTCAAGAGGCAGAACAGTGGATATAGAATGCTATTGTCATCTCCCACTGTATTAAATAGGCTCGTGAGAACGCTGTGTAGTTGCTAGTGCATATGTAAAACATCTCATGAAGCATACACAGAAAGCCTATAGCATGATTGCCTCAGTGAAGGGGACCAGACGGATGAGCAAAAGGAGCTGAGAGGGCTAGATTTCACAGAATACTCACTGAACCTGCCTGTTGCTTAGTCACTCAGTTGTATCTGACTCTCTGCGACCCCATGGACTGTAGCCCACCAGGCTCCTCTATCCATGGAGTTCTCCAGGCTAGAATACTGAAGTGGTAGCCATTCCCTTCTCCAGGGGTCTTCCTGACCTGCGGATTGAACCCAGGTCTCCTTCATTGCAGGCAGATTCTTTACTGTCTGAGCCACCAGGGATGCCCATTCTATACCGTACTTTTTGATCTTTAAACCATGCTATCACCTATTTTAAAAAAGAAATTTCCTGCCCGAGCCCTGTAGGTATTTGCATTTGTGATGCAGAGGTGTTGTGCCTTAACCAATTTGAGTTTGTTCTTTGTTTTGTTTTATTGTTTTTAGGATTGAAAGAGTTTTTAAGTTACCAGAGGTCACCTGGGTCTTGAAACTCTCAAGTTATTAACATTTGCCCTGGAAAGTTGCATATAGTTTCTGGCCTTAAATCATACCTATTTTCAGCTTCCCTGAAATTAGGAGTATCCTGTGCCATATCAATTAAAGTAAATGTACTTTCAATTAAAGGTGTTAAGTATGAGTCTGAAAAGATTAATTCTTTATAAAAGGATGACCTTCAGTAGTCAGATCCAATTAGGCATTTTTCCAACTATATTTCACCCTGATGGGAGATGTCTACTACACATACTCAATCACTGTGATCTTTTCAAAGGTGGGTATTTTTGGTTCAGAATTAAAGGAGAATGACTTGGCTAGGCAACCTCCATAACTTGAGCCACCATTGATGTGCACAGAGATTATGGATGTTGGATATTAACTTCGTGGGATTAATATTTAAAGAATCAGAATATGCATGATGATGTTTTGGTTACAGTTCTTATACCTCTCTTCCATGACCTTAGTAGTAATGTTAGTCATTCAGTTGTGTCCGACTCTTCTTGACCCCATGGACCCCAGAGGAGCTCACCAGGCTCCTCTGTCCATGGGATTTCCCAGGCAAGAATACTGGAGTGGGTTGCCATTTCCTTCTGCAGGGGATCTTCCTGACCAAGGGATCAAACCCAGGTCTCCTGCATTGCAGGCAGATTCTTTACCATCTGAGCTACAGGGAAGTCCATGACCTTAGTAGAACAAAATAACTTAAGACAATCTGATCAAAGGAAAGAGGAAAGGAACAGTGGGATACATTAGCATCAAACCTAATTGATTCTCATTTTCTCCCTCTGTCATTTCATTATTTATACACCATAAATACTGGCTTTCCTGGTGTCCCCCCCCCCCCCCCGCATTGAATTGTTTTAGTCTTAATTCAATCTTTGCTGATACATAACTCACAAGACCAAGGTTGTAAAGTAAGTGAATGCTTACTGATCTTCTCATGGTAATGTGCAAAATGTTGGGGACTACTTTGTTTCCTCTCAAAAAGTAAAGGGAATCAAACATTTCTATTTACAGTATAGAATTGTTGGTCCTCACTCTGCCACTCATTACCTTTGTAAACTTGGAAAAGCCATTGAATGTGCTCATCAGAAGTGGGAAACAAGTAACACCTACTTTGCATGTCTCAAAGATTGATTGTTGGGATCCAGTGAAATCTGTTATCACTATTTCTCAAAGTGTGGTCCTGTGATCCCTGGGAGGTCCTTGAGACTGTTCAAGGAGCTTATGAGGTGGAAACTATTTTTATAACCATATTAAGAAATTATAGGCCTTTTTCACTCTCATTCTTCCACATATGTATGGTGGAATTTCCAGTGGCTGGCGCCACAATATGTGATATTGCAGCAGATTGACTATGAAGGACAACATATACCAGCTACCTTAAGCCAGACAATAGAGAGGTTTACAAAAATAGAAAACAAGGCATTCACTGATTTGTTTTTCTTTTAGAAATTAAAATAATTGTTCATAAAAATTCTTTTACATTAGCATGTGATATGCTAATTGTTATTTTCATGTAAATTAATAAATATTTTTTAATGAATTAGTTTTAATTTCCGATACAGTAAATATTGATGGACATAATCAGCACAAACAAAAGCTCTTTAGGGGTCCTTGATACTTTTTAAGAATGTGAAGGGGTCCTAAGACCAAAACATGTGAGAACTGCCGATGGATATGAAAGCGCTGTGCAATGTGTGATGACACTGTCGTGTTAAGAAAATTTTGGCAACGTGCGCATAGTCCTGCCGCTGCAGGCACTGGTTGGTGCCCACTCCATCTTCAGGGCAGGTTTATTTAGTCTGGGGTCCAAAATCTCTGAACTATCTATATAATAGTTGCCTGCAATTTCACATGTTGATCATGTTTCTACTTTTTTTTTTAGTGTGAATGTCCACAATTTTCACAGTGTTCAGATCCTCAGAAGGTCCTAAATGAAGCCCAGCTGTAGCAATTGCTAATTATCTGCTGGCCCCATTTTTGTCTCCCAGAGAAGTAATGATAAAATCATGGTGCAGGCACCAGAGAGGATATGCCGAGGTTCAAGGCTCCCATGTCGATACCGTGGGCTTGGGTATCTCTAGAGTTCTTGCCCCTTTTCCTCCCTGCTTGTGGGAGGTGTTAAACGGGTTAGCTTCCCTAGGCACTAGGAGAAGGGCTTTCTGTCGGTCAGTACGATGCCTTTGCCATCTTTTTGAGCCTCCTTTCACCTGGTGTCATAGGGTGTGGTAGGACATAACCACCGTCAGTTTAGGGAACAAAGAAGGCTCAGAGACTGATGTCATCAAGATTCAGGCACTGTACTGAGTTACCCAAAGTTTTAGAGATTCAAACTGCAGTATTAGAAGATTTAATCAAACTGTCCTGGCATGGGAAGGAGAATGCTCATGGCTGGGTATTCAGACTGTCTCTGTCTCAGCCTTGGGCACCCTTGGCAACAGAGCAGAGTTGAGTGCATACAGAAATTACTATTTCATACGTCTTGTTGCGGTTTCTTAAAGTTTTTTTTTTTTTAATTAACTTTAATTCTAGCAGCTGTTGAGAGTTACTCATAATATTTTAGTGTTCTTAAGAGAATTTAAGACCATTCTAACTCACTGGCCCTTATCATATCTTGATATTATTATGAATGGAAAACTCATATATATATATATATATTTTAATATAGCAGTTGTGTACATTTCAAACCCAAACTTCCCAACTACCATTCCTGCATGGTTATCATAAGTTTGTTCTCTATTAATCTGTTTCTGGGAAACTCATATCTTAGATATTTACTTGTTCCATATTTCCTCAGTGTCATTTAGCTTTTTGGTTGCATGTACATATATGTGTCTGTTTTACTTTTATGTAGTCATTTAAAATTGTTTTCGAATTTTGTATATTCAGTGGGCAATTTTGCAACATTCACAGGTCCTGTCTATTTAAGATAAAATTTTTAAAAGGAAACTACACACCTTATTCCAGCTGTTTGTTGGATGGTTTAGTGTATAGTGCTGTCATGAAATTACCTCTAAGACTATCCCCTTTGTTTCACTTTTAAAAATAATTTGATAAAATGGTATTTTCCAAGGAAAATATGAAAACTGTATTGAATATTATTTTGCTAGACTAAAAGCTCCTGAAAATTTTAATTATAGAATTAAATTTAAGGTTACTGATCTAGTGTAGATTTTATAAAAGGAACATTTATTTTTAGAATTTCGTGATATAATCATGTTTGTATAAGGTAAATTCAATCAATTCAACAAAGACTTTCCTTTGTTATTGTCACAACTGCCTCTTCTAGTTAAAGAAGTATTAGAGGTAACCCTAAAACTGTTAAATGCTATCTGTGTGTCAGTAGCATCTTATAAAAATTGCAGTACATTTATTTTGGGTAAACTCTGCTTCATTAGAGTTTAATATGCTATATGTTATGTATTTCAGAAACTCCAGGAAGGAACTTAATGACATACGATTTGAGTTTACTCCAGGAAGAGGTAAGTTTCAATTGAAATTATTATTTTATTGCTACAGAGAGCATTTCAGAAATTGATTATAAGCATGTGGTTATAATTTGGTATTCAAAAATGCATTCTCTAACAATAGAGGAGGGAAGGAAGGAAGGAAGAAAGGAAGGATTTGTAGTAATTGCAGAGAATCCAAACCAAACCTACTACTGATTGTATGAATTCTAATGACACGTGCTGCACAGAATACCCACACTTATAAATCAAATCTATTAGCTCAAGCGTGAAAAGAAGTGCTGGCATGGTGATGCAGGGCCTAAAGGACATTATGATGGGTGTGATGAGATGCGCATAGCAGTCCTAATTATGGTTGAGCAACAAACCATGACATCAGACCAAAAGGTAGCATACTTGGCCTCTCTGTTGTCCGTTCTGATTATACAAAGCCTGTGTTGAGCAGTGTCTGGGCTGCTGCTTGCTACAGGCACCACTAGGAGGCTTGGTAGGAACAATGCCAGTCTGGCAGAAGAATGTAATTTTAGTATTTTGAGTAGTTACTAAAATAGCGTCAGGGCTAGACTGGTTGCTCTTTTAGTGCTGGGATGCATGGAAGTCATCGAACCATGTCCTGTTTCTAGGTGTCTCTAGCACCTGGCAAGCACCTGGTACGCAGGAGAATCCCAAGTCATTTTGGTTAACTAATGGATTCAGGCTTTAGAGATCACAACACTAGTTGTTAAACAAAATTGCTATTTCCACTCTTTAGTTCATAACCAGAACAGTCTAAAGAAGTGAAAATCAGGTGCTAATGCTATGACTGTACTGTCCTTGACCTCTGGTTTCAGACTTTTACATGAAAATAGCCTTGATATTTCATTAATCTCATACATTTGAACATATAACACGCTGTAATTATTTTATGTATTAGAACGCCATGTCAAATTTGACTTGATTAAATAAGTTGAAATTCTATGTGCTAAAATTTTGAAAACCTGCAACTTTCCTGACTTGATAGCTGGTCAGTCAGTTAATGGCTTGATCTCCTTGCTGTTACCACCTGTAAGAGGACACAAACTCAAATGCTTACAGGAGCCAAAGTGAATTGTGGGAACCAGAGAGTTCTAAGTACATTCCAGTTCAGTTTTGAACGAACCCTGCCCACCAAACAAAATATGTTCCTGGGCCATAGGTGGTTATGGACTCAGTGGCCCTGATCTCTAGTCTCCTGTAAGCACAAAGATTTCAAGATTTCCAGAGGACCTCCCTGGTGGTCCGGTGGTTAAGACTCTGTGCTTCCAGTGCAGAAGACACAAGTTCAGTCCCTGGTTGGGGAACTAAGATCCCTGCATGCTGTGCTGTGTAGTCAAAATAATAATCATCATCATCATGATTTCTAATGTATTTGAATTCAACATATCTTTTTACAAAAAAACATAGTAGGTTTCCTAACTGATCTTTCTTTCTGGGGGCAATCTTTGACAGCTTAGAGTCAGTCTGTGAAATTGAACTGTTGCCGGTTGCTGTTATCTAAAAGCTATTTCGTCATAAAAATGTTGACTAGCCAATTCTGTGATAAAATCTAACAATTATAAGAGTTTCAAGTATAGTAAATATAAAGAACAGATTCTTATTTTAACAGTATTTTTTTTCATCTGATTGTTTAAGATTGACAGTGGCAATAAAAATCAATTTTTTTCAAAGGAAACAAAGAAATGAATTTCTGAGTTGAGGATTGCTGGGGATAAGACAGCCCTATCTGCATGACCTGGCCCTTTGTGCTGGCTTTGGCAGCCTCGTTTGCCACGGTTAGATTCAGTCTCTGCTTTTGTTGCCCAGACAGAGACCACAGTGCTGACTTCCCGATGATAGCTGGCCCTCCCTGGGCAGTGAGCACAGCCTGTTATTAATAGTTTCAGAAACACCACAGTTGAATCACTGTACTTGTGTGATTACTGATGCTGTCAAGCATTTCAGATGTTGTTTGCACTCCATCTGTGCATGCAAACCACATGTACTATGTCTCTGCTATATACACACGTAAATACACATGACATTGAATATATATATTGAATATATAAAGTGAACATATCAAATATTCTGTCCTCATTTGAGGGCAAACCCTTTGTGTTTATTATGTTGCTGTAATGGTCTAGAAAGCAGAGCATACATGATCATTTATGATTGTTTATGCATCAGGACTGTTAGCTTAATGAAAAATAAGTTATCAGTTACCTCAAGTTTTTGTTCTAAACTGTTACTGACATATTACTTAACATGCATGAAAAATAACTGCTGAATGGCACACACACACAAACCAGGAACATTTCCATTTTTGACCAACGAGCACCACCCATGTGCTATTTTGATATGACTCATTTGGTACCCAACAGTCCTGAAAATAGTCAGAGATGCCGCACACTTTAATGATTTGGGAATGTTCTTTGCTTCAGTACTGCTTTAGTGCTAGCCCTTAATGTGGCTTTGTTTGATTATTCCATTCTCATCTGACTTCTTTGATTATAGCTCCTTACTAAAGTGTAAGATCTGATTGGTAACTTTAGAGATGGTGGTATCACATCCAGTTGCTTTAACAGATAGTAGCATGTAACCACTGCCTACTGTATGCCTGGTGTCTATGAGGCAGGCACTTTAATTCAATATGCTGCTTTTCCTGAAGTTTCTAGTGGCTTCCAGGAAGATGGAGATTGAGGCTGAATATTCTAGCTGACTTTATAAAGCACATCATATTCAGACTAGAGCCTTTTGTTATGCTGTCCTAGGTTCATGCTGTGGGCTTCCCTGGTGATAGAATAAATATTGCTGGCTTCCCAGCAATAAAGAGTCTGCCTGCCAATGTAGGAGCCATGGGTTTGATCCCTGGGTCAGGAAGATCCCGTGGAGAAGGAAATGGCAACCCACTCCAGTATTCTTGCCAGGAAATCACATGGACAAGGGAGCCTGGCAGGCTACAGTCCATAGGATAGCAAAGAGTCGGATACAACTTAGCAACTAAACAACATCAAGGTTCATGCTTTGAGATTGTTTTATCACTGAGAGAATTTTGTAAGGTGTTTCTTGTACTTCTAATAGTGAGGACAAGGTCCAAGATAAGCCCACCTTAAATGGAATTTCATTTTTTAGTAAGATTCCCGTGTTTTTCTTTTCCATTTCCTTCTTTGATTTCATTTCATCGGATGAGTAAAGTGATAGAATACCACAGTTTCTCTGAAAGTACAAAGAATATACATCAACTCTCAAAGTCTTGTTGGCAGTTTGGAAAATTGAGCCATGTATGAGAGAGAGAAAGAAGGTGCATTTCAAATGGTCTCTGGTTGCCTCGTTATCATCACAGTTACCATGTGCTGAGTAATTACTATGAGTCAGACACCAGGCTAAACATATTAAAGCCCGCTATGAAAGGTAATTGTACCTTCAGCTACGTGCTCATGTTGAGTATGAGTACACACTTAAACACACAACACACACTAAGCCCACTTACATAGTCATCATATTTGAAACTCAGATTAAGCAGGGAAACCCATTTTCTGATGAAGGCAGCCTTTGGCATAGCAAACTGTAGTTCAGGTTAGGTAGTTACTTGATTCAGGAGCTGTACTTTCCCAGTTTCTTCTTATCTAACTCTAGTACTGTGTATTTGTAATAATATCAGGCTGCCATGGAGAGCATGCAGTCTCCCTTGTGAAAACATCAAGGTTCATAATGGTTCTTTGAGCACGTGGCAATTTATCAGTTTCCCTTTACAAAGTCTTCAAACAGACGTCTCACTATTGTCATGTTCACGATAACCTCTCAATTAAGTAATTTCTGTTATATTCACTTGCTACAGCCTGTTCAATCTCATCTTTATGAGATTGCTAACGCCTGTCAATTATCATTGAGAGGCTACATTCTTTTATTCAACCACATTTTCTAAGAGAATGAGTCTTTTGCTATCGAATGATCAATGTCATGTTAAAGGATTTTCTTAATAGCATTCATTTAAATAGCTCATCTTAATAGTCCAACAAGCTCACAGGCTGTTTGTACCAAACATAAGGTTGTATCAAATGCTACCTCTTCAACCTTTGCCATAAATTATAACTCAGTAGCTACTAATGATAGGAAAGGATTGATGGTGGCTGGAATTAACCTTGGCAAGAAAGAAACGCATTGTCATAGGGACCAGTTATGAGCTAACTTCTAGAGGTGCATTTGAGGACTAATTCAGGTAGTAGACAAAAGGCAAAAATTTCTTGGCTCACCAAAAATGAAGCAGTGATTTTGTAGAACCTCTTTTGAACAAAGACAGGATGCAAATTGTATGTGGCAAATGTATTTCACATTGCTTCTGATTTTTCCTCCTGATAGAACCTGAATTGTTGAAATACACATGAATGATTTTTCTAAATGAAAAGTATATATATTTTACATTGTACTAGATTGTTAATTTTTATTGTGTGGTTTCTGATCCACCTTCATTTCACATTTGGGCAGATACTGCAGACGGCGTTTCTCAGGAGCTCTTCTCTGCCGGCTTGGTTGATGGGCATGATGTAGTTATAGGTGAGTCATTTTTTAATGCATGTAGTGTCATGCATTTTGTTTATATATCAAATGGAACTGCACTTAGAAACAAAAGTTTTCAGAAGGGAATAATTTATTCTGTGAATTTCTGAAAATTTCTTCAATTCCTATCTTTTATGTGAAAGAAGTATATTTAAGAGTCATATTTAATTTTCTGTTCCAAAGGCACTTAATATAATTCTGTCCCATTTGTCCAGACATGATTTATCCAATGCAAAACCTCACTTACTGGAGATAAACCAAAGAACCTAGAAAACCGAAAAGTCCATGACCTAGCAAGCCCAAGATACTGTAAATTCCATACACAGAAGTGTGGAAACTTCTGGGGTCCTTTCTCTGAGTTTCTCTATTCTTTGTTTGGACACAGTTCTAATAAACTTAGGTGGTGGACTTCCTAGCTCTTAGAAAAATTCATTCATTATGAAGTTTCAAGGTTGGATGAAACTTAACCATCATTCAGTCCAGTTCTTTCATTGTGTGAATAAGGAAACAAATTCCTAAAGTGATTCAGTGGTTTGTCGAGGGCCTGCAGCTGGGCTATGGCAGAACCACCACACTTTGAGACTGTGGCTTTTTCTACTACTGCTACTTTTTAGAATCAAGAAAAAGCTGTGTGAAAATTGGGGAGCCTGCTAGCTACAGACACACTAATAGGAGCAAGAAATGACTGCTGGCCTCCTGCCAAGGCAGGGAAGGCAGAAAAGCTGTAAGAGGCAGACGGTGTCATCTAAGAAAAAGTGTAGCCTGCATCTACCTGGGGTGAGGGTGAAGGGATCCATATTCTGCAACAAATTCTGAATTTATGAAGATCTTATAATGTAGCTTATTATTGCATATTTATAATGATGACCCTAAGTAATTGAGATGAGTTAATATTTTAACAGTGTTAATTATGACATTATATTCATTATATTTTTAATTATATAATTATAATACTATAATAGTATTATGATAAAACTTTCTTTAAAGTCAAATCAAAACCAGTTCTTGAAATGACTTGGGCCCCTTAAGTGATAGGTTTTAACTTAAAGAAAAATCACTTTATTTTTTTAAGTATGAAATGCTTTATACTTTGCTTCACTTTGCTATACAGCTAGAAACTAACGCAGCATTGGAAAGCAACTATACTTTGATAAAAGCTAATTCCAAAAAATCACTTACTTAAAATAATTTCTTCCTCAGTAACGCTGGAGTGTGTCACTAAGTTGGAGCTTGAGGTAGATACACTTACCCATCAGAATAATTTGTTCCTAGAATCTCTGTAATTTACATCATTACAAAATGAGTTGTTTTATGTAAAAAAGAGTCATAGGGATTTTAGTGAGATGTTGAAATTCTGACTAGAGAATCAGTATCTAAGTTACTGTTATACAAGTATTCATAAATGTAAAGATACAAAGTTATCTTTGTAATTAGAAAAAAGTAAGCTCTTATTCCTCTTAATTATACAGGAAGTGTACACATTGATTTTGCAAAGAAGCTGTTTTTAAAAAATATTTATTTGGCTACATCAGGTCTCAGTTGCATCACTTGATGTCTTCCTTGCATCATGCAGGGTCTTTCTTTGTGGTGCAGAGATTCTCTAGTTGCGTTGTGCCGGCTTCAGAAATTGCAGTACCCAGGCTCTCCAGTTGGGGTGCACAGACCCTGGAGCACGCAGGCTCTGTAGATAGAGCATGGGCTTAGTTGCTCCGTGGCATATGGGATCTTAATTGTCAGACCAGGACCAAATCCGCATCCTCTGCATTGCCAGGTGGATTCTTAATCACGAGACCATCAAGGAAGTCCCCACAAGGAAACTCTGACTCCTCTGCCAAGTGGTGTATATGATTATATAGACATATTTTAAAGAAGATATATACGTGCACACATACATAGAGGGGTGTGTGTGTGTATTTTCTCATATATTCTGTCTTTCATACACTTTAAAGCCTTGTGAGGTCCCATGGCTAGCTGAGTTCTTTAGTTTCTGATCAAATGTGAGGGGGAGCTGAGCAATAAGGTCAGTTCAACTTTGGCATTTATTGTAAATTCCATATCAGAATTCTTCATGTTAATCATTCTTTGATAAAGGTAGATTTTTCTCATTTGAAAAAATGAGCACACACCTTTGTGTTTTAGTTCACACTAAAGAATTAAGAGAAAAATTAATGGCTAGATCAAGATACCCTGTAAAGAATATCTTCCTTAAAGAGAGCTATAGTCCATATACAAAGCAGGCAGAATTAAAAATTAATTAACAGATAAAAATTAATCAAGACACCTGCTAGTATCTATTTGACAAAAAGTCGAGGAGCACATAGTCCTTTTATTTAACATGATCTTGGCAGGTGGATGGCTCAGATGGTAAAGAATCTGCCTGCAATGCAGGAGATGTGGGTTCAATCCTTGGGTTGGGAAGATCCCATGGAGAAGGAAATGGCAACCCACTCCAGTGTTCCTGCCTGGAAAATTCCATGAACAGAGGAGCCTGGAGAGCTACAGTCCATGGGGTCACAAAGAGTCGGATACCGCTGAGCAGCTAACACTTTCACTTTCACTTGGTAGGTGGCAGGTAGTGTGGAGAATAAAAGAGATTCATGGGAGGTATTAAGTCACATCTTTATTTAAGCATGATCTTGCTTCAGATCTACAGTCAAATTTAGTGTACTTCTTTTGTTTTGTTTTGTTTTTTTTGCCCCAGGCTCAGCTGAATCTAAACCAGAGGATTTTTGGTCATTGAGTTTTTTTAAAAAAGTGGAAATTAAGGCATAATGCATGTCCAGCTTATTGAGTGTGGTTTAAATATATAACCAGAAAGCTTCTACTTTTTGATGCTTTATTTATTCTTCCCCCAGTTTTTCATTTTGCCTTTTCCCCTTCTTGGAACTGGAGTGTGGAGTGTTGGAGTGAGACTCAGGGGTGTGCAGTTGTTCCTCGTCTAGTAGCACTGAACATCCCTCACAGGGACAGCACACCTAAGGGTGACAATGTCTACGTTTTTCATTTGATCTTTGTATCAATTATACAAGGTAGAGAGGACTTGCTGCTTTTAATAAGTATTTTATGAACAAAAGAGGGAGGTCAAAAGAAGTTTCTGGGATACTGTAACTTATCATGGTCCTTGAACTTGGATCCTGTGACTCCAAGCCTAGAGCCTAAGCTTGAATCTGACCCTGTGTATACAGTTAATCCAACATCTTTAGCCTTGAAGAATGGATCCAGATAACTTTAAGTGGTTTCTGTGTCTCTGGAAAAAAATAACTTGCCCTTATTTGTTTTTCTTGTATGAGTAGATGGTTTATGTTTTAAATGTTGATTATTTGATGAGCAGATGATATGTGTTTAAGTCTGTCCCCTATCTCAGCCGTTCTGTGTTCCTTCTGGCATAATTTTCTTCCCTTTCTACTGATTTGTCCCACCAGCACACGAACATATCTTTATGTCTCCCATTTTAAAGCTTTTTTACTCCACCTCCCATTTCAGCTGTTTCTCTTCATCCCCTTACAATTAAACTTCTCAAAAGAATTGCTGCTGACTTCACTTCTTTTTCTACCACTGTCTCTTGAAACCACTCCAGTCAGACTTGTGACTTCCTCACTCCACTCAGACTAGTTCAGAGCCGTATCTGGGGAAAGCATACACCTAACAGATGAAATGGGAAATGCAAAGGTAGATATGGCTGGAGTGGAGTGAACAAGATGGAGGAAGAGAAAATCCATGGACTGTGAATGACCACCTGACAGGTTCCTAAATCCAGTGGCTAATTCTCAGTGATCTGTCAGCAGGATTGGGCAGAGTGGACAATGCCCTCCACCATGATAAGTGGTTTCATTTGATGTTTAAGACTCTTTTCTCTCTTGGTCTTCTCACCTTATTTGTGTTGTCTTCTTAGTCTTTTATGTTCATTCCTTTTCATCTCTCTGACCTATGAATATTGACATGTCCATAGGCTCGTTCACTGTATTTCTTTACTTTTCTCTAATCACTCACATCCTTGATGATGTCATCTAGTTTATGATATTAACGTCTCCCACTCTGAAACTCCCACATTTCTGTCTCTAGCCCAGATGTGTCCTTTGAATTCCAGACTCATATTCATCTCTCTCTGTGGCATCTTGACACAGAAGGCTCATCACCATCCCAGATTTAATTAACATCTCCAAAAACATGCCCCTGTGGTTTCCTCTCAGTCTGCAACCCGCAGAGGCCTTGCCCCCTAGGTAGGTGTCAGCCCCATCTTTTTAGAATGGAGACAAAAACCAGAGTTGTCTTTTCCTTTTCTTTTTCTCATTCTCAATATCCAGCCTGTCTAAATGACTCAAGATCCAGCCGTTATTTACCATCTCACCTCCCATCCTATTTCAGACTCTTTTCATCTCTCAGTTGAATTACTGCATTCATCTCTTCACTGGTCTCCCTGCTTCTGACTTTGCCTCCTTTCAGCATGTTCTCGTCACAGCAGCCAGAGAGATCCATGTAAAAAGTAAGTCAGATACAAAAGGCCACACACATTATGATTCCATATATATGAAATGACTACAGTATGCAAATCCATAGAGAAAGTAGATCGTGGTTGCCAGAGCTGGAGAGGGGCATGGGAAAGGGGAGTGACCGCTTAGGGGTCGAGGGCTTCTTTTTGCAGTGATGAAAATGTTCTGGAGTTAGAAGTGGTTGCACAACCTTGTGACTATACTAAAAACCACTGAATTGTGGCCTTTCAAAGGGTGAGTTTTATGATATGTGAATTACATCTCAATAAAAAAAAGTAAGCCATATCACATTAATGCTTTAAATAAAACTCTGTAATAGCTTTCCATCCCATATCTCAACGGCTTACAATCCTCTGTATGATCTGTCCCCTGTCATTTCTCAGACGTCTTCCCTCTCTGTGACTGCCCCTCCTCCCCGTTTCACCCCAGCCACACTGGCTTTTGTACTTGCCCTGCCCTCGGCCAGGATGCTCATTCCCCAGGTTCACCTGGGTATCTCCTAGTGCTTAAATGCTGCCTCTCAAAGGGGCCTTCCCTGACCGGCCTATTTAGAATTCCAACCTGTCCCCAACTCTCTACCCCCATCCTTAAAGTACTTTTCCTAATCTCTCCCCATCTAATTGGCTGTATTTCATTTATTTATTTATTTTTAACTATATAGGATCTTCCCTTGAGCATAAGTTTTTTGAAGGCCAGGATTTTTGTTTTATTAAATGCTATGTTTCCAGTTCCCCAAACTCTACATTTATATAGTTAACCCCTAGAGATAAACATATACCACCTTGAAATATACAAATATCTCATAACACTTTCTAAAGAAGGCTATATGGGATTCTACTATTTTAAGAATCTTACTTTCAAGAGTACAGAAATCAAGTAGCATTTTACAAATATGAAATATAGTCCCTTGACAAAAAGGTTGTACTAAAATATAGTCCAGTTCAATGTAGAACATTGGCATATAGAGGTTTGAGTGATATTTTGAATGTGTATTTTTTTCAGTTTCCATAATATAAAACAGCTAACATTTAAATAGTTTTTAAAATCTTTTTTCCCTATCAGAATTTCCTCTTGAATCAGAGTAAATGCTTAGGGCAATATAAAAATCTGAATAAAAGCAATAGTGTATGTTATGGAGCAGTGAATGTTATGACTTTTACTATAATGTAGTGAACATAATGTTACAAAAAAATCTTCAGTACCCAGCTTCAGGGTAATCGGTCTTTAGTGTACGAACCATCACAAAGCAGAATTTAGACTGAGGGACCAGTGTAGTGACATAGAGTGATTGCTGTCACGCAGAAGCAGAGCAAAACTTAAATGCAGTGTTTATGGTCTGAAATCATGAATTCACTTCAGTTGGGCTTCAGTGCAGCACTACCTTAGGCAGGAAACAAAGTACGCTTAGACATGGTGTACATCAGAACTGAGATGGACAAGGCTTTGGGTGGATGTTGGTTTAAAAATATGAGTTAACTTTGCAAGATGCAAGACAAGATGCGTGTATGAATTTGCTTCTCTTTCCAGACTGGCATGGCTGACAAGTGGAAATAAACCAGATCTCAGTACCCAACACAGTTGTTTCAAAGATGGACCTCCAGTGAGACAGCTGAGAAGGTTGCTTCCTTAGCCTCCTAGCTCAGAAATGGTCCATTGGAAGTTTTGTCAGCAACAGAAGCAAAGGGGAGAAAACACATAAACAAACTCATAAGTACCAAAGACAGCAAAAGTTCTGAATCCTCTTCAGGTCTTGTGATACATGGTATTTTTGAGTCTTTCTTGGATAAGTGTTAGGACCTCAGCAATAGAAGGAACACTGATGCGTACGTTCAGCTGGCCAGTTAACCTTTGCTGCCCAGCCACTCCTGCTCCTGACGTTCGATCTGCAAGGCCTGATGTAGCATCCAGGGTGTGACAGTGAGTGAAGCGCTTGGCAGCTGCCTTTTGGGAAAGTGCCCACTGACAGCTCTTTGCTGGGTTTTTAATACCACCATTTCCTCGCTTTGTAACAACATATGTCTATTTTTTTTTCCGCTTTAAGTGGGGTTGAGAACCAGATGTTGGCATTTCTGTTTCCTGAGAAGGGAGATGTGTTTCTGCATTTATTTATACAATTTTCCTTTGAGAGATTTTGAGCCTAGCTGACTAGTTAGGACTCAGTGGAAGCTAATATTAGCTATATACATTCTCATAAGGTCTCTCAGTGCACTTTTGGACATTCTGTGCATGTCTTTGGCATGCTCTTTTGCTGCACATGGAGAATCCTGTTCAAAACCTGTCTGCCTTACCGTGTGTAAAATAGATAGCTAATGGGAAGCTGCTGTATAACACGGGAGCCCAGCCTGGCACTCTGTGACCACCTGGATGGATGGGATATGGGGGTTGCTCAAGAGGGAGGGGATGTGCACACACATACATGCAACATTGTAAAGCAGTTATCTTCCAATTAAAAAGAAAAGACTTCCCCAAAAACCTGTCTGCCCTTTAAAAGTCACTGTGAATGCCACCTCCACGAAGCCTTCTCTGATGCTCACCTCCTCCCTAATGAAATCTGAAAGACAGCTTTTCCTCGCCAGAAACCCCAGAGAATGGTTTTTGCCTTTAACGACACATGTCTTTCATCCTACTGTACTCCCAGAGCCTACTTTCTCTTTGTGTGGAGGTTGAGTGCACCTTTACAGCAATGCCTGTTTTTCTGGGGGTGGGGGTGGGGGTGGTTGTTTTTTTTTTTTTTTTAATCTCTACTATGCTTGCCACACATAGGCATTTAAATATACTTCTGTATAAATCAATACATTTAATTCCATTTGGGAAATTTAACACTGGAGTTGTTCATGAATTGATGACCTGGGCAATATAAATATTATGGCACCCTCTCAAAACTGAAGAATAATTCACCATGATTGATTTTTTAAATTTAGTTTTTTTCAAATTTTTGTTTTTTAACACCAAAAACATTTTGTATTGGGGTATAGCTGATGAAGGGACTCAGTCATACATATAACATGTATCCATTCTTCCCCAAAGCCTGCTCCCATCCAGACACATACCATTGAGCAGAATTCATGTCCTCTACAATAGGTTTTTGTTGGTTATTCATTTTAGAAATCACAGTGTGTACATGACCTTCCCAAAGTCCTTAACTATCCCTTTCCCACTGGCAACCATGAGTTCATTTTCTAAGTCTGTGAGTCTCGGTTTCGTAAGTAAGTTTATTTGTATTATTTCTTTTTAGATTCCACATATAAGGAATGTCATGTGATGTTTCTCCTCTGTCTGACTGACTTCACTCAGTATGACATTCCAGGTCCATCCATGTTGCTGCAAATGGCCTTATTTCATTCTTTTTAATGGCTGAGTAATATTCCATTGTGTGTATATCTCTGTGTGTGTTTACAGTAGTCAAGACATGGAAACAACCTAAATGTCCATCAACAGAGGAATGGATAAAGATGTCGTATATATATATATACACACACACACACACACACTATTGTAAACAGTGCTGCTGTGAACATTGGGTTGCATGTATCTTTTGGGGCCCTGTTTTTTTCTGGATATAAACCCAGGAGTGGGATTGCAGGGTCATATGGTAGCTCTATTTTTAGTTTTTTAAGGAACCTCCATACTGTTCTCCATAGTGGGTGCATCAATTTACATTCTCACCAACAGGATAGGAGGGTTCCCTTCTCTCCACATCCTCTCCAGCGTTTGTTGTTTGTAGATATTTTGATGCTAGCCATTCTGACCAGTATGAGGTAATATTTCATTGTAGCTTTGATTTGCATTTATCTAATAACTAGTGATGTTAAACATCTTTTCATGTGACTATTGGCTATCTGTGTGTCCTCTTTAGAGAAATGTCTCTTCAGGTCTTTGGCCCATTTTTTGAGTGGGTTGTTTGTTTTGATACTATCAAGGGTCATAGTTCAGTTCAGTTCAGTTGCTCAGTCCTGGCCCAGTCTTTGCGACCCCATGAATCGCAGCACGCCAGGCCTCCCTGTCCATCACCAACTCCCAGAGTTCACCCAAACTCATGTGCATCAAGTCGGTGATGCCATCAAGCCATCTCATCCTCTTGTCATCCCCTTCTCTTCCTGCCGTCAATCCCTCCCAGCATCAAGGTCTTTTCAAATGAGTCAACTCTTCGCACGAGGTGGCCAAAATATTGGAGTTTCAGCTTTAGCATCATTCCTTTTAAAGAACACCCAGGACTGATCTCATTTAGGATGGACTGGTTGGATCTCCTTGCAGTCCAAGGGACTCTCAAGAGTCTTCTCCAACACCACAGTTCAAAAGCATCAGTTCTTTAGCGCTTGGCTTTCTTCACACTCCAACTTTCACATCCATACATGACCACTGGAAAAACCATAGCCTTAACTAGACGGACCTTTGTTGGCAAAGTAATCTCTGCTTTTGAATATGCTATCTATGTTGGTCATAACTTTCCTTCCATGGAGTAAGAGTCTTTTAATTTCATGGCTGCAATCACCATCTGCAGTGATTTTGGAGCCCCCAAAAATAAAGCCAGCCACTGTTTCCACTGTTTCCCCATCTATTTCCCGTGAAGTGATGGGACCAGATGCCATGATCTTAGTTTTCTGAATTTTGAGCTGTAAGCCAACTTTTTCACTCTACTCTTTCACTTTCATCAAGAGGCTTTTTAGTTCCTCTTCACTTTCTGCCATAAGGGTGGTGTCATCTGCATATCTGAGGTGATTGATATTTCTCCCGGCAATCTTGATTCCAGCTTGTGCTTCTTCCAGCCCAGCGTTTCTCATGATGTACTCTGCATATAAGTTAATAAGCAGGGTGACAATATACAGCCTTGACATTCTCCTTTCCCTATTTGAAAACAATCTGTTGTTCCATGTCCAGTTCTAACTGTTGCTTCCTGACCTGCATATAGGTTTCTCAAGAGACAGGTCAGGTGGTCTGGTATTCCCATCTCTTTCAGAATTTTCCACAGTTTATTGTGATCCACACAGTCAAAGGCTTTGGCATAGTCAATAAAGCAGAAATAGATGTTTCTCTGGAACACTCTTGCTTTTTCCATGATCCAGCGGATGTTGGCAGTTTCATCTCTGGCTCCTCTGCCTGTTCTAAAACCAGCTTGAACATCTGGAAGTTCACGGTTCATGTATTGCTGAAGCCTGGCTTGGAGAATTTTGAGCATTACTTTACTAGCGTGTGAGATTAGTGCAATTGTGCAGTTTGAACATTCTTTGGCATTGCCTTTCTTTGGGATTGGAATGAAAACTGACCTTTTCCAGTCCTGTGGCCACTGCTGAGTTTTCCAAATTTGCTGGCAGTTGAGTGCAGCACTTTCACAGCATCATCTTTTAGGATTTGACATAGCTCAACTGGAATTCCATCACCTCCACTAGCTTTGTTTGTAGTGATGCTTTCTAAGGCCCACTTGACTTCACATTCCAGGGTGTCTGGCTCTAGGTGAGTGATCACACCTTAAGGGTCATAAGCTGTTTGTAAATTTTGGAGTAGATAAATCCCTTAACAGTTACATCATTTGCAAATATTTTCTCCTAATCTGTGGGCTGTCTTTTCGTTTTGTTTATTTTTTCCTTTGTTGTGCAAAAGCTTTTGAGTTTAAGTAGGTCCCATTTGCTTATTTTTGCTTTTTCCATTATTCTGGGAGATGGATTAAAAAAGATGTTGTAATTTATGTCAGAGAGTGTTCTGCCTATGTTTTCCTCTAAGAGTTTTATAGTGTCTGGTCTAACATTTAGGTCTTCAACCCATTTTGACCTGATTTTTGTGTATGGAGTTAGGGAATGATCTAATTTCATTTTTTTACATGTGGCTGTCCAGATTTCCCAGCACCATTTGTTGAAGAGATGGTCTTTCCAACATTGTATAGTCTTACCTCCTTTGTCATAGATTAATGGACTGTAAGTGCATGGTCTTATTTTGGGTTTTCTATCCTATTCCATTGGTTTATATTTCAATTTTTGTATGATTGATTTTTTTCTGTCTTTCCTACCTTCCCCTCTTTTTTGTCTTTCTTAATTGACTTTTCACCTGACTTTTGAGTCTTGCCTCCTTGGTAAGGAAATGTGGTTGGTCTAGAAGGCCTTCTATCTTCCAGTGCTTGCTGGCATTACAGTATTTGTCTCAAAATACAGAGTGTGAGTTACCTGCATCAGCATCTTGTCTTGGGTGTGTATTAAAAAAATGCACATTTCTTGACTCCAGCCTAGAACAACAAAATCTGGAGTCTTAGGTGTAGAATGTGGAAACTTGCATTCTTTTACCAAGCTTCCCAGGTGATTCTTAAATGCAATACAATTCTGTGGCCATCATGTTATCATCTGTATATCCTTTTCAGTCTCACTCATCTCCTTTGCTTTTCAGCCTCAATTCTTTTCTCTCTTTGGGAATCTCTTTTAAAACTGTGCCAATTAACTTTTAAAAACTGTGTGTCTAAATGGTGTAAATGTGCGGAGGAGCCTCATCAGTATAAATTTTTACCATAATGAGTCATTACAGTTTTTATTAAAACTACAATTGCTGCTCAGGGTGCAGTAGATCCTCCAGGTGGCCTTCAGCTTTTATGTTTCCTGACAATGGCAGAGTATCTTTAAGCTCCGGAGTATGCAAGCAACAGAATATTTGCTCATTTGTGAGCATATGGTTGGATGTGTGAAGTGTGTTGTTCCCCCAGCTATAGCCAGGGATATTTAAGTCTTCTGTGAGAAATCTAGGATTTATTGCACCGCCATGCACTTTTACAATGCAAGTCTTGGAAAAGAGTGAACATCTTTTCCCTTATATTCAATTCAGTGATTATGCTGTGATGTTTATTGATGTTGAAATTCAATGGAGGAAAATTTTCATTAAAAAAAAAATAGTGTCTCTATGAAACAATTTTACTATGCTTTTAAATGATGACTGATAATAAAAAAAAAAAAAAAGGCAGAAAATTCCGTTAGCCCTTCCTGGGTTTAGAAAGGCTTGGTGTTAGTTAAATGAAGTCAATAAATACAGTTGAGTGACTCCTGATTAAAAGTTGTCTGTATGTTAAGTTTAATAGTCTAGGGAATTAGGGACTAAAAGTGGCTTGGGAGAACTATACTGATTACTTTCCTTGTTTATATTTATCAGAAATAAATGTTAATCAGTTTGATATGGCATAGCATTACCATTTTAAAAACTGCCACTGCCATTTGATTGTAGCTCATTGCTCCTGGTTTTCCAGGTACCATTTTTTCTTTAAAAAGTCTTTATTGAGGGATTTATTCCCTAAATAGGAAAATTTATTAATTTTAATGTGAAAAATAGTATATAAAAATTATTTTAAAATATTTGCAAGTGATAAGCTGAATCATCTAATATATAATTGAAAAGTACCATGCATTAGATGACTCACCCTCATATTCAGCAATTGTATGCTTTGGCAGGGTGGTAGAATCATAGTTTTGCTGCTTAAATATACAAAAAAGCTGATTGTTCTGTGGAATGTTGGGAGCCAGGCCTGAATAAATATGCAAAGAGCATGCAGTATATGCATACACACACACACTCAGCATTAATTTAGTCTCAAACCTAAAAGTTAATATATCTTTAAGTTTATTTAATTGCATCAGAAAGATAGACTGAAATAAAATAGAATTTTTGTTGTAACAGAGCTATCATTTCAATAATCTTTTGACCATACTCCTCCCACCCACCCCCAAAATTCAAGGAAATTCAACAGAAGAAATGTTTTCCTAGAAAACCAAATTTCAGAAACCTAAAAGAGGCTGCCTGCTCCTGTGATTGAATCCACTACCAGCCCCAGCCACCCTCTGTGCTTACTGATCTGCAGATTCTAATGCAAAATGATTGACTATCCAGATAAGAGTTCACAGACTTATTGTTTATGAAGACATCTGATTTGGGAGGAGGGGGAAAAATTCAAAATTACCTTTCAAAATGTGAACAAAGGTTATTTCCAGAAAGTTCTAAAAAGCATAAAATCTGTAATCTCCCCCAAGGTGTTCTCAGTTTCTGTGTCATATGATTATGAATCCGTGCAGCAGTAAACCACACTGCAAGCCCTGGTTTTCTAATTAACTTTGTCATTTTTATTTAGTTAGGAGTTGTGGATCCTCTTTAAAACCACTGATAGAGATAGACTCCATTTAAAGTCTGTGCTTAATTTCACTTATGTGAAACAAGAGCTTGCTAGTGGATTAGTCTCAGACATCCTCTGTCAGTGGAGTCTTGCTTTTTTCAGTTACTTTCAATTGTCCTGTTGTAATTCATGTTAATCTGTCTCGTAACTCTGGAATCAGATACAATTGAGGATTACGTTCAATTCAGCCAAAGTTTCTGATTATAGAATTATAATAAACCCCAACACCAATCCCTGCTTACAATGAGAATGTCTTTCTGGTGGAAGGATAGTAGGTTTACTCTGGTACAGGAAACCTAGTTTTTCTGATGTATATTTTTCTAATGCTTTTAAGTGTATAGGGCTAAAGGAGATGGCTCTTTTGCTGAATAGTCTGTTTCATTCCTAGATTTCTGTTTTGGGTTGTTAGTATGTGTGTGTATGTGTTTACCTACTTCAGAAATCTCTGGTCCACGTGAATTTTAACTATTCCATCAGCAGTACAATACTGTAGATAAAGAAGGCTGAATGCCAAAGAATTGATGCTTTTGAACTGTGGTGCTGGAGAAGACTCTTGAGAGGGGGGATTGCAAGGTCATCAAACCGGTCAATCCTAAAGGAAATCAATCCTGAATATTCATTGGAAGGACTGATGCTGAAGCTACAATACTTTGATCTGATGCGAAAGAGCCAACTTATTACAAAAGACCCTGATGTTGGGAAAGATTGAAGACAGGAGGAGACGGGAACAACAGAGGATGAGATGGCTGGATGGCATCACTGAATCAACGGACATGAGTTTGAGCAAGCTCCAGGAGATGGTGAAGGAAGCCTTATGTGCTACCGTTCATGGGGTCACAAAAAGTTGGACATTACTGAGTGACTGAACAAGAACAAAGAAGCTGCTTAGAAGCTTGTTAGTAGATTGACAAATAGATCTCTTAATCCCAAACCAAATCTCTCTGCTTTTTTTTTTCTTGTGTAACAGAAGCTCCTTCTATATCCAATCAAAAACATAGTAAAGCCAAGAAAGAAAATTCGGCCAACAGTTTTGATACAGTGTGGGCATATTTTCATTTTATTTTTGGCTTTATATCTAATTTTAACCTGGATCCTATATCTTGTATTTGGTTGCCAGTTTTTTTTGTTTGTTTGTTTTTTTAAGAACAAAGAAGTCCTTCTTGCTGACTCTTAAGAACACCTACTTCTTAATCCTACACTATTTAATACTGCAGTATTTAAGTTTAGCATTCAAAAAGTGTATGAAAATGTTTCACCTCAGATTCGGACCTCAGACAAGGAGAGACTGATTAGTCACGTTCTAATAGGCTGTGAAACACACCCTTGTCTGATGAGCCATAGAACCATCCAAGAGGAATTTGTAGTCAGGGTAGCATTTGAATAGCCATGGGTATAAAAGCCCATGGCTCTAAAAGCCCCTTCTGGCCAGAGTACACTATGGTAGAAAGTGAAGACAGGCTGGCTGTCCCATTAGATTTGGTGGACAGGTTTTGGTGGGGTTTTTTTTAATTGCTAAATATTTAATAGAAAAATGCCTTAATCTTCACCCTTAGGGAACTTGATCCGACATGAGAAGTTTGTTACTTGAAATGAGAACGTTAAATTTAAAGCATCTTTTCAGTAGTAGGCCCCCTGGTGGTCTAATTTGTAATAGATTTTGAGATTCCTTAAACAACGGACTGGTTCAAAATTATGAAAGGAATACATCAAAGCTGTGTATTGTCACCCTGCTTATTTAACTTATATGAAAAGAACAACATGCGAAATGCTGGGCTGGATGAAGCGCAAGCTAGAATCAAGATTTCTGGGAGAAATATCAATCACCTCAGATATGCAGATGACACCACCCTTATGGCAGAAAGTGAAGAGGAACTAAAGAGCCTCATGATGAAAGTGAAAGAGGAGAGTGAAAAAGCTGGCTTTAAACTCAGCATTCAAAAAACAAAGATCATGGCGTCCAGTCCCATCATTTCATGGCAAATAGATGGGGAGACAATGGAAACAGTGACAGGCTTTATTTTCTTGGGCTCCAAAATCACTGCAGATGGTGACTGGAGCCATGGAATTTAAAAAACACTCATTGCTTGGAAGAAAAGCTATGACAAACCTAGACAGCATATTAAAAAGCACAGACATTACTTTGCTGACAAAGGTCCATCTAGTCAAAGCTATAGTTTTTCCAGTAGTCTTGTATGGATGTGGGAATTGGACCATAAAGAAGACTGAACACTGAAGAATCAGTTCTTTGGACTGTGGTGTTGGAGAAGACTCTTGAGAGTCCCTTGGACTGCAAGGAGATCAAACCAGTCAATCCTAAAGGAAACCAATCCTGAATATTCATTGGAAGGACTCCTGCTGAAACTCCAATACTTTGGCCACCTGATGTGAAGAGCTGACTCATTTGAAAAGACCCTGATGCTGGGAAAGATTGAGGGAGGAGGAGAAGGGGACGACAGAGGATGAGACGGATGGCATCACCAACTCAATGGACATGAGTTTGAGCAAGCTCCGGGAGACAGTGAAGGACAGGGAATCCTGGCGTGCTGCAGTCCATGGGTTTGCAAAGAGTCAGACATGACTGAGCAACTGAACAGCAGCAACCAGTTTGTAATGGTGAGCTGGATCTTTAGAAACTCAGCATGCTTGTGATCCTTGATGTCACTGAGTAGATAGATCTGGGGTCAGAATTCTGTTTCCAGTTCTCTGCGCTTTCTCATCTGTCTGGGATATGCACGGTCAGGAGGACAGGAAGGGCTTCCAAATGGCTTAGGAGTAGCCATTCCCTTCCGCAGGGGAATCTTCCCTACCCAAGGACTGAACCTGGGTCTCCTGCATTGCAGGTGGATTTTTTTTTTTTACCAACCGAGCTACTAGGGAAGCCATAGAAAGGTAGAATACAGGTGAGGGGACATGGATTGGACAGCACAACTCTTAGGAAGGGGGAAATGCTATAGTTTATCTGACTCATGGGCTTCTTGGCCATTGGCACAGCAGACTGGAGCTCTAAGTAGGTTTTTAAAACTGAAAAGTTGGTTTTCTTATTTAGTGCTCATGAACATTGTTACTAGTTAAGCAGTGGGGATAAGAAATTAATTTTTTTCAGGATGAAATTTTTCACGTCATAAACAGAACTCTACACTTAAAAGAACTTTTAGCAGTGGCTTTACATGATTAATTTGCAATAATTAAATGTTAACAGCTCAGGCTTGCTGGTATGACCTGAAATACCCATGCAGTTTAGATGTATGCAGACTATATAGGTCTTCAGTTCAGTCACTCAGTCCTGTCCAACTCTTTGTAACCCCATGAACTGCAGCACGCCAGGCCTCCCTGTCCATCATCAACTCCCAGAGCCCACCCAAACCCATGTCCATTGAGTCAGTGATGCCATCCAACCATCTCATCCTCTGTCATCCCCTTCTCCTCCTGCCCTCAATCTTTCCCAACATCAGGGTCTTTTCAAATGAGTCAGCTCTTCGCATCAGGTGGCCAAACTATTGGAGTTTCAGCTTCAACATCAGTCCTACCAATGAACACCCAGGACTGATCTCCTTTAGGATGGACTGGTTGGATCTCCTTGCAGTCCAAGGGACTCTCAAGAGTCTTCTCCAACACCACAGCTCAAAAGCATCAATTCTTGGGCACTCAGCTTTCTTTATAGTCCAACTCTCACATCCATACATGACCACTGGAAAAACCATAGCCTTGACTAGATGGACCTTTGTTGACAAAGTAATGTCTCTGCTTTTGAATATGCTGTCTAGGTTGGTCATAACTTTGCTTCCAAGGAGTAAGCATCTTTTAATTTCATGGCTGCAGTCACCATCTGCAGTGATTTTGGAGCCCAGAAAAATAAAGTCAGCCACTGTTTCCCCATCTATTTCCCATGAAGTGATGGGACCAGATGCCATGATCTTAGTTTTCTGAACGTTGAGCTTTAAGCCAACTTTTCACTCTCCTCTTTCACTTTCATCAAGAGGGTCTTTAGTTCTTCTTCATTTTCTACCATAAAGGTGGTGTCATCTGCATATCTAAGGTTATTGATATTTCTCCCAGCAATCTTGATTCCAGCTTGTGCTTCCTCCAGCGTTTCTCATGATGTACTCTGCACATAAGTTAAATAAGCAGGGTGACAATATACAGCCTTGACGTACTCCTTTTCCTATTTGGAACCAGTCTGTTGTTCCATGTCCAGTTCTAACTGTTGCTTAGCCAACAATAATATATATACTCCTCTGGGATATTACTGGGAGTCTCAAGAAATGTCCCCAGGGTCCCTTGAATCACTTTGTTGGTGCTGGTTGCCATGTGGCACCCTCACTGGCTCCCATTTTTTCATGCCCAAGAGACTCTTAAGAAGCCACACCAGTGTCACCAGCCAACACGAGGGCCCTAGTGCCCAACTCAGGAGTGCTGCTTCTGGAAGGTCCTGGCGGGCTTCCTATTCTTCGGCCACAGTGGTCTTGCTTTCATGCAGAAGTGGGGAGACTGGCCTTCTACCACACTTGTCATCCAGGCCCTGAAATTTCTCTCCTTCATTTACTCCATGAATAAAGCACTCAGTCTGTGCTGTCCTGAGTTCCCCAGGTGAACCAGAGAGACAGAGTTCTTGTCCCTCTTGAAGCCTGCAGTCTCACAAGAGAGGCAGACATAAATGAGTACACTGGTAGACGTGAACTTACAAATTGTGAGAAGTATGCAGGAAAAAATGTGTATATAGAGACAGTAACAATTGGGGGGTGCTCCTCATTGAGATTCAAGATCAGAATGAGCCCCACAGAGAGAAATATTTGGGTGAAGTCTTAGATTTTGCCTGGCTATTCTGGGCAGACACACAAGTGTGCAAGTGTGCAAAGTTCATTAACTTTGTAAAAGAGGACCAATGTGATCAGGAGAAGGGAGCAAAGAGAAGGTGGTATGAAATAAGGCCAGACAGGAGCGGGCCGCACAGTGCAGGGCTTGGTAAGTAGGATTCGCCGCAATGCCTTGTCAATACTATTATAAGTTCTAGTTGTTCAGCTTTCAAGTCTCTAGGTAAGTACGGTAGAAATCTTGCACCTCTTTTGCCTTTTTCCTATCAGGGCAAATAAATGCTTTCCCTTAGCCTCATTCATTCTGCTAGAGAATCTTTAGTATTTAGTTTACACTAGCTTGGATCCCTTTGCTGCCTAGACCTGATGCCCGTTTGTCCGAGGTGAGGAGGAATTACAGAAGGAAAGGGCAGTTGCCCTAGAGGAATTGAGAAATAAAAGCTGAAGTGATGTCTCAACATTCTAGGTTCATTTAAGTTTGAGGGCGTTGAAAAGTGACTTGTGATTTATTGTTTGGGGATCAGGAGAATTTCAGAGATGCCTTCCAGTATTTCTGAATCCAATTACACTATCAAAGGGAAATTAGGATTCCTAGAAAACGCAAAACTTCGACATTAATGGCAGGCATTTTTTTTTTTTAATTGATTGCAACCAGAGGGCCTTCATGTATATTCCCAAAGAGGATGAAGTATATTTTCCATTTCAAAATATTGCTTAATTCTCACACAATTTATGGAGTGGGCTAAGGTACTGCTATACCTACAACAGGATTATTATCATTATCATAGAGCACAGAAGACGTAAAATATTCATGTTCGTTGGGTTAAAGCAAACTTGCCATTTCAAGTCCATTCATTAATTAGTCAGGGACTAATACTCTCATTACCTGAAGGAGACTTTCAGGTGACCTCATATTCAGAAAGCAGACATAGTAAAATGTGTTCTCGTTTGGCTAACCTTTGTCCTAAGTAAACCGGATGTAGAACCAGGACAGTGTTTTCTCACAGTGGTGATTTTTAGAGTGTTGATAAGCTAGTAAAGCTGTCTGACAGGGATGGTCATGCCTTTTTTTTTTTTTTTTTTTTAACCCGTCTCCCCTTTACTGGCTTTATTCTCTATGCAGTTCTTTTTAGGAGAAAATCCTTTTCTAACTTCTGAAGGGTAGAGGTAGTAAAAGCATTCAATGGCATAGAAATTTCTATACAGCTTTCTAGGCTCCTTTAGCTGTCATCTCCTGTGATTATTTAAATAACTGATTTCAGATTCGTTATTAGTAAGTTTTGGTGAAATCAAATTGTACATATCCCTTAAATGGCTGCTTTCCATGTTGCTCATTGCTTCTTATGATTTAACTGATCAAACGTCCGCTGGTTGGTTGGTTTTTGTTTGTTTGTTTGACTGTGCTGAGTGTTGGTTGTGGCATGTGGGATCTAGTTCCCCGTCCAGGGATCAAACCCAGGTCCCCTGCGTTGAGAGTGCAGTCTTAACCACTGGATCACCAGGGAAGTCCCCAAACATACTCTGTCTTATTTCTTAAGACTCTCCAAATCTGAAGCATGTAGAGACTGTGTGGTGTAGGGAAGGAGTGCCCACTTTTGAATCAGACAGCTTTGAGTTCAGATCTCAGTTCTGTCCGTTATTAGATGCGACACTGGGAAGTTAGTTCGTCTCTCTAGGCTTCAGATTCTTCTTTCCCTGTGGAGGGAGCCACTTAACTCATAGAGCTGTTCTGTCTTACTCGATGACGTGGAGAGGCTGATGTGACAGCCGGCCCATAGAGGGACTCAGTGAGTTCTTTCCTCTTCTGTTTTGGAGCAAGTTCATCTGGCCTCCTCTCCACTGTAACTCTTTAGTGAAACAGCGCTGCGGTTTCCCAGAATACAATGAAGCTCAGGTCCTTAGTGGGAAATGGAGGTAGGGACTCCCACTGGGACGGAATGACCACAGCACTGTGGTCCACGTAGAGTTTATGAGAGTCACCGCGTCACCTCTGCCGCCTCCATGCCAGCCGTGGGAGTTCGTCTCCCATGACTCCTCCAGTCCAAGCAGTGCTGGGAAGTGGTATGAAAACAACTAAATGTATAAAAAATAACGCATTTGAGTCAGTTCTAATGAGGTGGATGAAATTGGACCTTATTATACAGAGTGAAGTAAGTCAGAAAGAAAAACACCAATACGGTGTATTAATGCATATATATGGAATTTAGAAAGATGGTAACAATGACCCTATATGTGAGACAGCAAAAGAGGCACAGATGTAAAGAACAGACTTTTGGACTCTGTGGGAAAAGGTGAGGGTGGGATGATTTGAGAGAAAGCATTGAAACATGTATATTATCATATGTGAAATAGATGAACAGTCCATGCATGAAGCAGGGCACTCGATGGCCAGTGCACTGGGACGACCCTGAGGGGTGGGATGGGGAGGGAGGGGGGAGGGAGGGTCAGGACTAGGGGCCTGTACATGTACACGTACATGTATGTGTACACCTGTGGCTGATTCACATCAATATATGGCAGAACCCACCACAATATTGTAAAGTAATTAGCCTCCAATTAAATAAATAAATGTAAACAACAACAACAAAATGAACATGGACACTCTGGAGCAGGCAGCTAGATAATTGGTCCTATCCAACAGTTTACTCGGAGAAGGCGATGGGACCCCACTCCAGTACTCTTGCCTAGAAAATCCCATGGATGGAGGAGCCTGGTGGGCTCCAGTCCATGGGGTCGCTGAGGGTCGGACACGACTGAGCGACTTCACTTTCATTTTCACTTTCCTGCATTGCAGAAGGAAATGGCAACCCACTCCAGTGTTCTTGCCTGGAGAATCCCAGCGACGGCAGAGCCTGGTGGGCTGCCGTCTATGGGGTCGCACAGACTTGGACACGACTGAAGCGACTTAGCAGCAGCAGCAGTTTTCTGGTAGTCAGACCGGAGCTGTGACTCTCAGGATGCCTCCCTGTTTATAGTTTTCTGCCTGCTTCCCTGTGACTGAAGTTTCTCTTTCCTACTGTCTGGAGGACCTCTCACACGTGCGTACTGTGTAGCTGAAGAAGCGAGGTCTGGAGAGAAATGTGACTCCCCTTGTCCCCCGTGAGGCCTGCCTTTGAGTCCTACTTCCATAGCCACGAGCCACCGCTTTCCCCCTCGCCTTTGGAGTTATAGTTCCTTCACCACAGACCCACCTCTTCGTCTTATACTTGGCAGCAGCAGTGTCCACCAGCTTCAGGAGGCGTTTACACCTCTGTCTCAAGGAAGCTCACACTTCTTTGTCACAGGCGTGTGGCCATGCTCATCAGCCTCAGAAGGACAGCTCAGACAGAACACAATGCAATAAGCCTGGTATTTCTACAGAATAACCAACTTCCATGAACTTCACCTGCTAAATTCAGTGGTGCTCTCTATTCCCTCTATAAAATGCACTGGTGAAGCCCAGGGCGCTGGGAGATGACCCTCCAGTCTGCCCTGCCGCCACCCCCACGTCTCCTCCCACCAAGGAAGTTCCATGTTTGAAAAGAATTTGTTCCCACATTTGTTTATGTGGGTTTGAAAGTGAAAGTTAGTGGCACCGTCGTGTCCAACTCTTTGCAGTCCCTTGGACACAGCCTACCCAACTCCTCTGTCCATGGAATGCTCCGGGCAGGAGTACTGGAGTGGTTTGCCATTTCCTTCTCCAGAGGATCTTCCCAACCTGGGGATCAAACCCAGGTCTCCTGCATTGCAGACAGATTCCTCACCAACTGAGCCACTTCGGTCAGTCAGTCAGTCAGTCAGTCAGTTCAGTCACTCAGTCATGTCCGACTCTTTGCGACCCCATGAATCGCAGCACGCCAGGCCTCCCTGTCCATCACCAACTCCCGGAGTTCACTCAGACTCACGTCCATTGAGTCGGTGATGCCATCCAGCCATCTCATCCTCTGTCATCCCCTTGTCCTGCCCCCAATCCCTCCCAGCATCAGAGTCTTTTCCAATGAGTCAACTCTTCGCAGGAGGTGGCCAAAGTACTGGAGTTTCAGCTTTAGCATCATTCCTTCCAAAGAAATCCCAGGGCTGATCTCCTTCAGAATGGACTGGTTGGATCTCCTTGCAGTCCAAGGGACTCTCAAGAGTCTTCTCCAACACCACAGTTCACTTACTTCTTATTAAAATCATATCATTTAAATAACTCATAAAAGATGAGTTCAAAAAGTGAGTTGTTTGTCCGAAAAACAAGTGGCATGCTTTGGGAAGTCCATTGATAAAGGCAAATTGTTAAACACAAACTATTGTTACATTCAGTATGGAAAAAGATCGTTGTGAAAACAAAAGAGATGTTTAAAGTCTATAATTTTTAAAATGGCCTTGATCCTGTATCACAATATTGGTAAAGGAGTGTACATTCATAAGATTTAAGTTAAAATATTAATTTTAAAGGTTTTTGTATTACAATCTTATGTTTCCCTGTTTGAACTGCCTTTTTACGCTAACCAACCAAACACTGCTGCTGACTTCATCAGAGAAGAGTGTTTCTTCTATATCCATACACAGGACTGGCCCAGTCCAAGATGAAAATGCGGAGTCCCTTGTTCTAAAGTTAGCAAGTTCAGAATGGTTATTGCAGAGTGTTAAATCCAGCACAGAGCCTTCTGAGCCTGGGGGCCTGTGTGTCTGCACAGGCAGGGGGCTGGGAAGGAGACATGGGGGAGGGTTACTAGCTCTCTGACTGCCTCTAGTGCCGAGGAGCTTCTCCTGGTGAGAGGCACCAGTTGTTGTCAATTACTATTTGGAAGGTTTTTATCCTGAGCCAAATCCACTCTCTTTAATTTCTGGCCCCTGAAACAGTACAGAACACATCTAATCCCCTTTTCAAATATTTGAATAAATAATGCCAAAGCTTTGCCTTATCTTCTCTCCTTAATGAACTTTCTTGCATGGCAATATCCTTTTTAAACCCTCCATCTCATCTCTCTCAATGTCCTGTCATTTTTCTGACCCCTCCTAAAGGCTTGTGCCTGTCAACATTGTATACAAACTCCAAATTCCTAATGTGACGTGGGGGCTGCAGGGCTTAGGGACCCCCTCATTTGTGAGAGGAGTATGACCTTTCAGCTAGTGGCATCAAATACTATATGATAATTTTAAATAAAATAGATGGCATTCTTTTATATTGAACTTCTCAGCCAGAAAAAAACCCACTTTTTAAGCTTTTTCATGTTTTTATTATTAATATTTCAGATATCCAGAGAAGTCTGTAAAGTACCGTAGACCCACAGGCTCATTACTGAGATTTAATTGTTGACATATTTGCTGCTGGTCAGTCCCTTCCTTCATCCCCCTTCCCCTCTGGATGCTGCTTATCCAGTGTGCTCTTATTCTGTGTTTGTATAGTTGATTTTTATGACCCGAAGGTTTTAACTTTGTTATTATTTCTCTTTGCTTGGGTCTGTACGCGGGGTCTCTGTAGCTGTGCTCAAGATCTCTCTCCAGGGAGTGCTAAGTTGAACACTCTGGCATAATTTTTTAAGTTTATTAAAATTCTTGAACCTTGAAAGCATTATGCTAAGTGAAAGAACTAGACACAAAAGGTCACATATTGTACAATTCCATTTATATGAAATATCCAGAATAGATAAATCCGTAGAGACAGAAAGCGGATTAGTGGTTGCCAGGAGCCGGGGGTACGTGAGGGTGTGGGGTGACCAGCTGATTGATGGTATGGGATTTCTTTTGGAGATGTTCTGGTGCTAGATGGAGATGGCAGTTGTACAACATTTTGAATTTACTGAATGTCCCCAGATTATTCACTTTAAAAAGAGGTACTTTTTTGTTATGTGAATTTCATATCAATAGAAAAACAAAGCCCATAAAATGCTATTTAAATATTAGCATTGAGCCTTGCATATAAATATTGAAATCAGTAATGCAGTACAAGTAACTACTATGAGTATCGTTCACTACATGCCTAACTTCAAGTGCTGCTTTTTTCTTGGTAAGTGGGAAGGTGGTTATCGACAGTGGAGCAGCTCTTATAGAAAGTGTTTTAAGAACAAATTAAGTTCATGTAATACTTGAGACTGGCTTCAGTGTGCCCACAGCAGTGGTAAGTTCTGTACGTTTTTAGAAATGCCTTAGGTACTGGTATGGACTCGTGCCATTCATTTAAGCTCGTCACTGGTTGGTGTGAGGCTGTACTCCAGAAATGGCGAAAGAACGTGGTTGGGTCAAACCCAGGCAGTTTTTCTTTGGGGACACTCCAAAGGAATCTCTCCTAGACAGAATGTAAAAACTGCTCTATGGGTGTTTAGCCTGTTGACATTCATTTCCAGATAAAATACATCATTCCTAGCAGACGATGATGTTTTAAGAGACTGCTAAGACAAAGGGAATCTTTTTCTCTAAGTTCTGTGTTTTTGCAGGGATACAATCCGTGCCTACCAGGAAACCACACTGAGTGAAAATGGACCTTAGCACTTTGAAGAGTTTGAATGATTCTGCAGGAGAAAGCGCTTTTTCAGTTGGAGCGGTTTAAGCTACAAGTAACAGAAAACTCTCTTAAAATGGCTTTAACAAGAAGGACTTCTGGCTTATAGAAGTGGAAGTGCAGAGAAGGGAAGGCTTCCGGGTTGCTCAGCATCTTACCAGCATCAGTCAGGACCCGAGCTCTTTCCTTGCTTAGCCCAGTTCTCCACAGCTTTGACTTTTTATCCCAAGGCTCATTACCTGCACTGTCCTAAGAGGCTGCCAGTCACAAAAAGCTCTGCGTGTTTCCTGCTTCATATTTGGCTTTTTGTGGTCCTTACTAAGGAGCAAGAAAGTTTCTCTCTTAGAACCTCCCCACAAACCTTTCCCCCTGCGCTGCCATCCACCTTGGCTTACACCTGTCTGCCTAACCCTGAACAGGCCTGTGGGGTGGGCACTGAGACCCCCCTAAACCCATTGTGGAGGATCAGCCACTGCTGGCCCCGTGGGCTTTTTACCCATCTTTTATCTTTTAAAATCGTTGTCTTTTTAAACTGTCTTCGTGTAGACAGTCTTCAGAAATATTTATTGTGCTGTGTTTAGGTTATGCCATGGCAGCATAACATATCTTTCAAATGTTCTATTGAGGTGTGCTATTTGCAGCCCATTTTCAAAAGCAAGAAATATTAAAGAGAAGGAAAACCCAAAATATGCTACCCTTTGTGCTCATATTTCATGGGCAAGTACCTTGTCAAGATACTTGACAGAGAAGGAAAATCTAGGTTGTTTCTGCACCCCTTTTCTTGGGTTTTGCAGGCTGGTTAAGTTTGTTTTGAATAGGCAAGCCTGCTTTTCAGGTTGAGGTACCCTTGGTGCTTCATTGCTGATGGTGTTGTTTTGTTCCATTTCTTTAAGTGCATTTGGTATGCAGAAGTTCAGCCTTCATTATGTATCATAGATTTTCCCCCTGACTTTAAGCCATGACTCCTTTTGTTTGAATATGTAAAAAAAAATATAAGTCCCCAACTGTGAAAAAGTGGTTTTTAAAATCACTTCAGCCTGCATTTTCTATCTCAGGTCTTAATTTAATCACAGTTCTTGAGGAAATGAGCCTAGGCAGTTTTAATTGAGTGTTTCTATGCCTGTGGAATTTTTTTCCTCTGTCGGCATACCAAAATTGAAATCTGTTGAGCTTCAAGTTTTTACCGCCACGCCTCAGAAGCACATTTTAGTCTATAATCCATCCCACATCCTTTCTTCTGCCCTGACTCCGATTCCTGACGGTTCCTTTTTTTTTTTTTGGCTGTACTCTAGGGGTTACCACCTGGTGGCCCTCAAGGCTTGGATCTTCTCTACTGTATTTTGCCTGGCCTAGACAATGTTTTTAAATTTTGGAATTAGTTGCCAACATTTAAAAAGGAAAGAGTAGACATTAACATCCAGCTCTGGCTTGTCTTAGGAAAACCAGAAGATCTGAAAACAGCTGGACTTACAATCCTAATGGCAGAAAGTTCTGCTCCCTTCTCTCTGAATGATTTACAAGACCTGCTGGCCCCTGAAGACACTGGAGTGTCTGCCCCCTGCAGAGTGTTATTAGTGCTAGCTGGGGCTGTCTTGTTTTCTGACACACAGCACGTCATCTCTGCAGACCTAGATAAAGTTAGCTTAAGAATATTTTTCTGAGCAGAATACAAGTACGGTTGTTTACTCTTGGATTAGGCTATTGATGTAAGGCTCTCCAGCTTTTTAAAGATTCCCATCTCCCATATATCTCACTGGAAATCAAGAGCACACTTAGATATGACCTTGGACCAGAAGAATTCAGTAGATACCTAATTGGCCAGTTTAGGAAAAGATTTACTACCAAACCAGTAGAGTAGGAAGACCTAAAACCACTTCCTGTAAGAGAGGCAGGGCCATCTGTACTCAGGACTGACTATGGGTACCTAAGGAGACATGGACATCTCAGGGGGCCAGGCCGTGGTCAGTTGCAGCTGGTGCCTGCAGGAGCATCCCCTTTAACAACACCTACTGTGGGGTCACTCCTGCTGGGATTCTGTCTCCTGTACAGAGTCCTTCCTCATTTATTAATTCGTTATTGATAGAGCTCATCAGGGCTAAACTCTGTCAATATGTGCTCCCACCTGACATGTAAAACTGCAGCATGAATGTACGTGCCCTATTCCTATGACCAGGTAATCAACACTGGCATTCTTCCTCAAAGGTGATTCCAGTGTCATCCTAACATCCCACATTCCTCTTGAGCATTATAATTTTGACCTAACTCCAAGACCTCTTTCACCCCCATCAGACAAACTCATTTAAAAACTCTAATTCACATTCCTTTAGGTTATCTTTAGGGAGACTATCACTCATTAGGTCACCATTTTCCCACTTCCGTACATCAGTGCTGCCCAGGGCTGAATATTCCAGCACTAATGGTAGCCTCAGACCGGATACACATCTTAAAGTAATGCTCTGTTCTTGGCTTTGTTTTTCTAGTCTGGGTTAGATGTTGATAGTGGAAAGTTCCATCACTGCAGAAGTGTAAATTGAAAGAAACTCCTATGTTCTCTCAGTAGTAACTTATGACACTTTTATGATTAATAGGATTTTGTAGACCAGCAAGGTTGAGGAGTGTTTATAACATCTACTAAGGATTCCCAGGTGGTAAATGTTTGTTACTTGGCCCAACTGGGTAATCTGGATAGTCCTTAAAAGTGAAGCTAGCTAGTCCCCAGGGCCTTCCCTTCTGGTCCAGCTTCCTAGGTTGTTGCCACTTTGGACTCTATTTGAGCACTGTAGCTAGTAATACCTGGTAAAGTGAAGTTTCTGGGAAACGCTGGCCATTCAGTGGCTCTGTTGAGAGAGCATACTCATCACTTGATCAAGCGTCACGCACACAGGATTTTTTCACTCTGCTTTATTGACTGGCGTATCCTTGTGTTGTTGTTCAGCTGCTCAGTCGTGTCCGACTTTTTGCAACCCCATGGACTGCAGCACGCCAAGCTTCCCTGTCCTTAACTATTTCCTAGAGTTTGCTCAAACTCATGTCCGTTGAGTTGGTGATGCCATCCAGCCATCTCATCCTCTGTTGCCCCTTTCTCCTCCTGCCCTCAATCTTTTCCTTAAACTAGAACACTAGAAGAATAAAATAATACTAAGTGCTTAGTTAGATACTCAGTAAATATCTGTTGAATTAGTGAATGATGGGTTCACTTAAAACATACCCTTGTACAGACTATAAAAATGTAGTCAAATTGCTGGCATGTGTTAGCAGCCAAAATTGGGGCCTGCATTTGTACTGTTTAGATTTATAGACTAAGCAGGATGGGCATTCCAGAGCTTTCTGTCTTCCAGAATTATGTCTCGGAAACCATAAGCTGGAATGCAGTCATTTTTTACTACATTACCCAGGCAAGAATGAATTCATCATTTTTATCTCACCATTTCTCATTAGAAGCCTAATGCCAATATCTCATCTAGAACACTGCCAAATTTCAGATTCTGCTAAACTAAGAATTGAATGCATATTTGAACAGTACACGGTGGGCCTATGGCAGATTAACTTTTAGGAGATGGAAAATATATATATTTGACTGACCTCTCAGCCAGTCAGAAATAAATCCTGTGTCTAATCCTTGCCCAAATGTCATTTGGTTGTGAACAGAGCCCCTCATTTGTCTTAAGAGAGCCTGCATATCAAATACCAAGACACTGCGGTCTTTTCTGCGTCTCTTTTGTAATCCCAGGCAGTTGCATCTTGGATAAGGTAGATTGGTAAACAGATATAACTGTCATCCTTTGTCATTAGCAGCATTCTTACCTTACTGAAATATCTGAGTTTTGTTTTTTTTTAAGTTTTGTTTCTGTTAACCATTTAGTTTGTGTTTGATTATGTTTCTATAATTTGTTCTTAAGTTTTCAACCTCTTTCTTCTTCCCAGCTGGCCTCACTATTACATCTAACATTCAATTCTATTCTAATAGCCACTAGAAATTTTAACCTACCATCACTATACTTAAAAATAATTTCTCTTCTGTATCTGGGTGGGCAACTTGGATCATGACATTCCTGTTGCCTCACACCCTTTTTAGTTATTGCTTCTGATGGGTGATGGGTGTGTTTTCCTTTTCTAGTTCAGAATTTCCTCCAATTAAAAAAATTCCCTGTCCATAATGTGTATGATGGAAATAACACTTAATTGGACCAAGTGACTATTTCATTTTTGCTCTTCTTTGAAATATGTTTTTAGATATAGAAATAAGGATGAAAACTTACAAATAATATCCTTGTAAAGTTTCTTGAATGATTATTCTGCACTTTGGAGTCCAAACCTTCAACTCAGCCCGATTCAGTCCATCACCCACTCAGTGCTGCCTGGCCATCCTCACCAAGGACCTCCCTTCCAGCAGTGGTTGACTATTTAGCATCTTGGTTTTGTTTTACTTGTTCTTTCATAAAAATCAGGTGAATTCCCTGAGCCAGGTACTGTTGGTTCCTGAGGGACAGTGGGTAGGAATGCACTGGGTAGAAGGGGAACGCTACCTGAGGACAGCTATTTAGTAGAGACAGCTTACCTGACAGCTTGCTCTAAGGATCAGTTCCCTGAAGTTATTGTAAAGCACTGGACTTTCAAAGCCACATGCATGGTCCCACTTGACCACATTTTTTTTTTCATTCTTCATTTTAGAGAATGACTGGCTCTATTTGTTAGAGGATAGAGCCATCCATATAGTGGTTCATTATGATGATGGCGAGTGGGTTTACACCCTGAGTGATGGGACATTGATCATAGCCCTGCCCTGGCGTAGTCCCACGGTGTTAATTACGGGGTGTCAGTATTAGGAAGAAAAGCTAACACCTGGGAGTGCCGCTTACCCTGGGTCCCTGGTCTGAGGATGGTGGTGTCTTCAGGGACGCTCTCGGTTCAAGCCATGGGTTATTCATTGTACCCTATTTGTCACCATGGCTGCCCCCACACACAAAGCATAAACCATTCGCAAGCCGTGAAGTGGCCCATCTCCTCACCCACGTTGCCTGCTAGAGACATTTTTCCTAATATATCTGGATACCACAGCTTTGGGTTTTTTGTTTGTTTGTTTTTAGGTGGTCTTAAACACACTCGTCATTGCCCAGGAATTTTACTTGAGAATTTCTAAAACTGTCATTTAACGTAAACTAACTCCACTGTCTCCGTATTCTATTCCAGCAACACTTTCCCCCTGAAATTAACAAGATGAAGTCTTCACCTTAGAAAACATTGGTTGGTTGTTTTTCCTCAAAGCAGGAAAAAATACATAAAAGCACCAATAACCCAGTAATCCTCAAAGCTTGCTTTTTTTATAGCTTTGACTGGGACCAGCTGGCGAGTGTTTTCAGTGTTGCGGCATCTGGAAAAATTTGGTTGAAGGACACGAAGATCAAAATGATGATGTGATGATGTTCTGTTTTGCTGGAAAATGTTAGTCCCATTTCTTTCTAAAAGAGTCAAGGTGGAGAACACAGGGCTTTGTGATGTATGTTTCACTTCGCTTCTTGTCTTGGTTCACTCTTTGGATCCCCAAGGAGATCTTCGTAGAAACCTGGTAGTTGCTTTGCAGTGGCAAAATTGGCTTTTAAATAAATCGGAAGCTGTGCTGGCACCTATTCTTTGATGTAGGGGAGAGGACCCATACGTGAAAGGCACCAGCAGTGCTTCTTAAATCCCAAATTTTAACTGTCTTCAGACAGTAACTGACTGTTCTAAGGAGGCAGCTGTCTGAGCGGCAGCATGCACTGGGGTTGTGTGTACAAGCTCTGGAGAGCCAGACTGCCAGCCTTTGGGTACTCCCCACCCCCTTCCTAGCCGTGTAACTTGGACAAAGTGCTTCATCTCTCAGTTTCCTCTGTAAAATGGGGCAGATGCTAGTTCCAACCAGGCTGACTGCAAGGATTACAAGTTGATACACATAGAACATGGTAAATTTCAGTGAACATTTTATCGATCATTGATAAGAGTTTACAAACAGAACCACTTCATTATTGCAGTTTGCAGAATTCCTCAAAGTCGAACTGGTAACTGAGGGACATGATCAACCATTGGTCATTCGCCATCAATGAAATTAAAATCTCATTAAAAGGAACACAGAAAGACATGATTAATTGGGTGTTATTTGGAGGCTTCAGTATTCCCTGGGTGACTAGTTGCAGAATGCTTTCTGATTGTGAAAACATCAGGCTCTTAGCCAGCTGGGATCACTTCTGCTTGTGCCCTTCCCAGGATCTGATTAGAAGTTCAGTGATCATCTCCTTAATGATTGGTTTTATTAAATGACTGGACAGCCATGGACAAAATACACCAGTAAGAAAGAGAAATATTATTTACCTTTTGCCTCAGGATTAGCAAGTCTTATTTTTCTCATAACTGCTTTGCTGCCATAGAAGTGTCTGTGAAGAGAAGTGATGTTATCGCAGAGTTTACAAGGGCTGCAGAATCTATACATCCGCACTCTTCTCACAGTTGGCTAATCTAAATCTGTTAATCCTCTTCTTAACATCCTGAAAGTATAAGATTATGATAAACCCTGGAAGGGGAAAAGAGGGCTTTAGTTTTGTAGTGGAACTGCTGTGGAGCTGGGAGCTACATTGTCTTCCCTTGAACCCTCCCCCCCACCCCCGCCACCCCCATCTTTTCAGCTCGGAATGGACTTCAGTTGCAGCATTTTATTCCATTTCTTCCAGTGGGTAGGAAAAGCCAGATCTGCCCAGAGTTAAGGAGATCTTGCTGCCTTCAACAGCCTTGGAATAAGTAGCCTTGACTTGTTCTCTGATACTGCACACACAGTTCAGTCTTGTTTTCCTTTTTCACTGCTGCCAAACATTCTTTGATTTTTGTATTCCTTAGTGCATTACTGGTGATCACCTCTGAGTCAGCATCGCTTTCCTGGCTCCTCTTCTGTGTTTTGATTGCTTGTGCCGCACTGCAAGAGGGCCCTCCATGTCCTCCAACAAAAGGGTTCCTTCCCGAAGATAATCAGCAGTTTATTTACGTGGATAGTGAGCTACCTGTGCCTTCTAATAACCTGACCAGTGTTCCTTTCTTGTCTTTTCCTTTGCCAGAAGTGTTTCGTTTGTCTCCCTCTGATTTTTGTTCCCCAAATCAACACGCTATCTATTCCTCTTATTTTTTACTTGCTACCTGCCATAAAGTCTAAATCCATTTTGTTGGGCTTAGGTATCTAAGGCATCTAAGGTTGATATCTAAGGTTGATCTCTGTTTATTAGCGATGGGGGGTGGAAATCTGAAATTCAATTCATTTTATTATGTTTCATGTACATGCAAAGAACTTGTGATAACTGACCCCTTTATAAATATATAACATTTCTGAAAGGTTGATAATCTCCTCGTTCTGAAGTTCCACTATCATTGCAAGGACCAAAGCAAAAATTTCAGTAGTTGTTTCTTGGGTTGCTTTAGGTTGGTGTTTTTAAGCATACGAGTGATTTAATCCCCGTTTAATCCTTAGAGACCCAGCACATCCTCCCTGCAGGCTGTCTTACTTCCCCTACCATTCTTTCAAATAATTTCTGATAACAGCAACAAAAAGTATCTTTTTGATAATTATTTCGACTGATGCTGGCATTAAAGGCAGTGTTCCTAAAGCATATGTTTAAGATGATCTCTGCTTTCTCCATCCCAAATGGGGTTGGAATGTCTTAATATATTGGTGTGTGTTCAACCAGATGGTGCTGGCCATGCACATATAACTGGTGAATTCCAGTCGAGAGAGATATTAGTGGGATATTTGTAAGACTTAGAAAAGCTGTGACTACAGGTTCTGAGATCTGAATGTCTGGCATACTCTGTATTTTCTTTCTTTCCCCAAATACTGCATTTTATTTAATGAGTAAGTTAGAAGTTCAGGCCTGTTGTAACAGAGTCTTAGGCTGCTAAGAATTTTAAATGTAAGGTTGTTTTGAAGCTGTTGAATTTTTATGCTATTTCCTTTTTTAAAGTACCTTCTTATGATTTATAGTAGGCGCTGAACAAATGTCTTGATACCCCAAAGCATGCAAGTTAATACTTACTATTGATAACAGTAATACACTTTGGAGTCCTTGAGGCTATGTTTTACTATTTAGAGAGACATTGTTCCCTCTAAATTAATGTCCTTTATCCACCAAAAGTTCAGTAAGGCTACTGGTTTCAGTAAGATGAGCTACCATGTAATAATATCATAACTGGTATGCTATGAAAATGAGTAATAAAGAAATATCAGAATGTCCTTCTGTAGACAATCTCAGATAAAGGATAAACAACTTCCTCCCGGTCTTGAATGATGTACAACAATCCTGCCTGAAGAAGAAAGGCTGGAGTTGATGTCCCTGGATGTCCCTCCTCACATCAGGACGCAATGTCAGCTGCTTTTCCACTGATACCTTTATTCATACAGTGTTTTGGTAAAGTACACAAATGTACAAACAAAAATGATCAATTCTGAAGTTCTTGCACTGTTTTTTTTCCCCCCCACTGTTTTTTTTTTTTTTAATCTGTTTGTAATAATAGCTCTTCTCCATTACCCTAGTGGTAAGAAAACAGTAACAGAAAAGAAAAATGAAGTCCCTCTTAGGGGGGTTTCTTATCTGTTCAATTAGGGCAATTAACATAGCGAGATACAGTGATTTCTCAATTAATGAATCATTGGGAGGAAAAAGCTCCTCTATGTAAGGTTAGTTGCATTAAAACCCACATCCCATGCACCCAGGCATCTTAGAATGTATGAGGCAGAGCTGCCAGCATGAGAGTCCCAAGTTGGGTATTTTAAAGCTCACTTTAATTTATCTTAACCCAGACAATATTTTTTATTTATTAACTCCTTTCACAGTCTATGTGAGGACATCACTTTACATGAGCAGTAAATATGAATACTGGCTGTACATGTATAAAGCTTTTCATTTAAAAATGTATTAATAAGTTGTCAGAGCTTCCCAGGTGGCTCAGCAGTAAAGAATCCACCTGCCAATGCAGGAGAGGCGGGTTTGATGAAATGGCAACCCACTCCAGTATTCTTGCCTGGGAAATCCCATGGACAGAGGAGCCTGACGAGTTACAGTCCATGGGATCACAAAGAGCTGGACACAATTGAGTTACTAACACTCACACAATAAGTTGACATATATAATGGTATTTTTAGTTCTAGTCAGCATGTCACTTGACTGTTAAGATATTTTTACTTTTACAAAGCCAAACCCAAATTTTATTTCTCCAAGCTTTCACAAATAATAACATCCCTCAATATGTATACTTAACATCATTATTACCTGGTGTCATGTTTAAAGCCCTGTTCCTGCAGCAGAAAGTCTGCACTCCTTGGTGGAAGCCTGGCATCAGCTGGCTCCTCACCTGTGTCTCCCCTCATCCCTGTTTTGCTGAAAGTTTTCACATTTGTCTGAGGTTCAAAGGATTTGTTAACAAAATAAGCCACTCATTATATATAAATAAACAATACCAATATTTATGAGAGAATTATCTAGCTTACTTTTAATATACTCAAAAGAGAAATAGACACAGCAGAGGATACATCACCAAATTAGGTTTTGACCACCATCCAGATTCAAACAGTGCGGGGAGGTCCCGTGTCACAGCACCTCTGGAGTCCCAACTGGCAACAGGTCCCAGGCAGCGCATCCGCTCCATGGGTGAGACTTCAAAGATTGCAGTTTAGTCCCGGCTTATAATCCCAGGTTGAAAACTGTCATCATCATAAATCTGTGAGCAAATTGCGGCTCTGGTTTCATGTTAATGCTGTTTGTTTTGTCATGTAAAACTTGGAATATTGTTAAACCTGGAGCTTGGTTGGCCAGATCCCCTCCAGGGGCTCAACAGTCTCAAGATTCCTCATATCTTACCTGTGGTGCTGGAAGTCTTCCTGCTGGAAGTCAGCAGGCTGAAGCTCACAGTCAGGGCAGTGTCCAAGCAGGTTAGCAGCAAGGTCAGAGGCCTGCTCTGCTTTGTCTCTGAAGCCTGCTCTGCTGTGCTTAGTCACTTAGTCGTGCTGACTCTTTGCAACCGCATGGCTGTAGCCTGCCAGTCTCCCTGTCCATGGGGATTCTTCAGGCAAGAATACTGGAGTGGGTTGCCATGCCCTCCTCCAGGGGATCCTCCCAACCCTGGGATGGAACCCAGGGCTCCTGCATTGCAGCGGGTTCTCTCTCTGGGCAGTGCCTCTGTGCCGTCCTCGCTCCATATTCCTACCTCACCAGCAGCGCTCATGTGCTTATTCCTCTATGAATCCACCCCACAGTAAGCAAGGCAAGGTTTGCAATACTTGCATTTGCATATCCCCTAAATCTAGCAGGAACACCAACTTAGGGTACACACTCTTGTAAGATTAGTTTAATAATTAGTTTAATAGCTGGATGCTTACAGTATACATAGGAGAATGCACACCTGCTTTTAAGAAGTAATGGGTTTTAACAAGCAATAGCTTGAATGCTCTTGAACCCAACTTCTAACACGCTGTGCTTTCTCTCCCCAGCCTTTGCCCTAAAACTCAGAGGAGCTGAGCTCTCAGTGATCTCATCAGCTTTTAATATGTCCTCATGATGAAATAGATGGCTGAAGGATCTTAGAGTTAGTACTTCTGCCCACCCCTCCCTGCCTTGAGACTCTGGAGGGTTGGAAACAGCAGAAATTAAAGAGTCCAGAAGGCTCTGAGTTTTCAAGTTGGGATGGGAGCAGGCACAGGGAGGTAGGAGAACATAGTCTGCGTCCTACAGTATACTTGAGGGAGAGGAGTCATAGGGCATTATTTTGACCATCTCGTATAATTAAAAGATGGGCCAAGTGTGAGTTCATACCCAACCTCCAGCCTCTGAAAGACCACAGGAGGCAGGAGTGAGGATGTCTCAAGTTAAATGTGCTTTAATCAGAAGGTATACACCTGAATGCCTGAACTCCTTATAAGTTTAGTCAAATTTTAGGGACAGAGAGACTTCACTCCTTCCTTCCACAATAAAGGAGAATAAATCCATCTGCACTAGTTTCTAATGGCCCAGCCTTTCCTTACTGTGAAACAGATCCTATCCTAAGGAGAGATTAAGTCTCAGATTTAATTGCAGATGCCTAGAAGAGTTAACATGTTATCTTTGAAAATAATATACCACTAGTTTCTTTTAATTCATTCCATCTTGAGTTATGTATGCCTCCTTTGAGGCAGACCCTGTGCTGGGTATTGGGTGTACAGCAGTAAGCTAAACGGACAAGGAGCCTGAGCCACTTGGGGAGAGGGAAGGTTGTCAGGGAGGTAGGTGACTTCTGCAGTGTGAGATGGTCATGTTCAGTGGAGGGTGGAGTTCTCATACAACAAGCTTTTGTAACTTCACCCTAATCAGCTCTGCTTATCTTCTTCACCTTTGAGGTGAGGTGATGTCAGCTTCTGATAACAGTGCTTTCTAATCTTGGCAGCCAAGTACTTGCTGATCTTTTCTTTGTTAACTTGTCCAGTGTCTGCTGGGGGCCAGGCCTAGTGCTGGATACTAACAGGAGATCTCAAGGTGACTGGTGGCGTCTGCTTTCAAGGAGCCTCAGCCTGGTCCCTTGTAAGTAGGGTGACCATGTCCTTTGTTTTTTAGGCCATGAACTAACCTAGATTGAAGACTCGGGCAGCCCTTGTTTTGATTTCTTATTATTAAAGAAGATAACGATTCAGCCTTGCTCTGTACCATTCACTGGCTACTAAACCCTTACTTTAAAGGCTTTGGAGTATAGCACGAGAAAGAAAAAAGAGATTCAAGTGGTAAAGATAAAAGAAGTATCCTTCTCTGGGGCAGTGCCAGGAGATGTAAACAGAAGCCCAGCTCTCTCCTCCACTGTGTGGGTGGGCCCCCAGTGTGAGAACTGCTTGTGTCTAGCAGGCTGCCACCACGTGCCAGGCTCAGGCCTTCCGATTTCTCCTCTATGTGTTCAGGCCAGGTGATTTGGCCTCAGTTGGCTGCGTTGGCCTGTAATTTAAGTAGTATTCCTCATATCAGGGTGTTTACTGTCTCATTAATCTTAACTTTTCCAAAGTTTTTCCCAGCCCAGAAGCCACTGGGTTAATCATTAAGCCTGTGTGCATTTTATTAATACATGGCTATTGCAGAACCTCTTTATAAAACAGAGTAAGGTAAAGCGAGAGTGACAATAAGAAAAAATAAAAATCCATCCTGTGAAGTTCATTGTGTGATTTCCCTTTGGCATCTTTCCTCTGACTGATCAGAATTTTCCTAAAATTTATAAGATTTTACAAGATTATAGAGACGGCTTAAAGACTTATACAGACTTAGGTTGTACAGACTTATTTGTGTGAGTGTTTTTGTCTTTAATCAAGGGATTATAGGCACCAAGAGGGAGACAGATCATTTTTAGTCTTATACATACAGTACACTGGAGAGCAGTCAGCTTTTTGTCTTGGTTTGTGCTTAGTTAATGCAGGTGTAAGTCTTCCCTCAACAGTGGTTGTGAGATTGTCCTCAAATTCCCAGAGTATTTTCTTGGCTTCATGCTTTTGATACAGGTAGTCCTGTTAATATTTCCAGAATGTGCCTCTGGGTGTAAGACTCTTCTCTTGGAATCTAGATATCTAGCATAATTAAATAAAACCTTTTTGCTGTAGACATGGAAAAGCTTTTCTTAGTGCCTCCAGAAATCAAAGTTGGATGAATTTCCTATGTCTTATCTCTTCTCCCTTCTGTGATATCATTTCCTTCTTTTCTTTAATTCAACTCAGACTTGAGACTTACACGTTCACAAACCCCTAAGAGAAGAGAACTGAGGTATCTGAACAGTACAAGAAGCTCTGGGAGATTTTCCAGGATGTAGGCAGATGCTGCCGGAGCTCTGTCTGATACCTGTATAAATGTGTTATTCATCAGCTACATGATCTAGAAGATCTGATACACACTCTCAGAACATTTTTCTTCTTAGATGAAGAAATGCCTAGGGTTCCTCATAAAAAACTTTTGGTTCTTTGTAGAAAAAAAGCCTTCAACTTAACCCAGAAAAGCCACACTTGTTTTTGTGGAACCTCTTAATACTTTGTCAGAAAGTGGCTATAAAAAGACTACCAAATATGAACATGGAAGGATGTCCTATTAAGGGAATGCAATTTAAAACTATGGTGGAACTTCACTACGCATTAACTAGAATGGCTAAAATTAAAATGACTGATTGTACTAAGTGCTGAAAAGTGTGTAAGAAACTGGATCTCTCTTGTACACTGCTGGTGGCATTATAAAAATGGCACAGTCACCCTCAGAAACATTTTGGCAATTTCTTTAAAAGTTAAATATATACCTGCCATCTGATCTGAGCTTCCCTTGTGGCTCAGCTGCTGAAGAATCTGCCTGCAGTGTGGGAGACCTGGGTTTGATCCCTTGGTTGGGAAGATCCCCTGGAGAAGGGAAAGGCAGCCCACTCCAAGGAAGATCCCCTGGAGAATTCCAGGGACTGTATAGTCCATGGGGTCGCAAAAGAGTCGGACACAACTGAACAACTTTGACTTTCACTTTCACCATATGATCTAGCCATTCTACTCCTAGGTATCTACCCAAGTGAAAGGGAGACATATGTCTATACAAAGACGTGTGTATGAGTGTTGATGACAGCTCTATTTTTAATAGCAAACCCTGGAAACAGTCCTAATGTCCATCAAGAGGTGAACACAAAAACAAACTGTCATATACTCATACAAGGGAACACTTCTTAGCAAAAAAAGAATTTTTGATACACCTGCAACATGGATAGATTTCAAAAGGATTATGATGTGTGAGAAAAGCCAGACAAAATGAGTACAGACTTTATGACTCCACTTGAATGAAATTTCAGAAAATGCAAGCTAATTTACAGTGACAGAAAATGGAATAGTGGTTTCCTGGAGAGAATAAAAGGGAGGGGTAATGGGGTTGATTTTAAAGGGTCTGAGGAAATTTGGGGATGTGAGGAATATGTTGATTATCCTGCTTGTGTTGATGGTTTTATTAGCTTATAACGCCTGTCAAAATCCACCACATTGTACTCTGTAAATATGTGTAGTTTATTGTATGCCACCTGTACTTCAGTAAGACTGTTACAGAAAGAGACAAAGGCCCACCCCCAAGTCGCTTGCATTAGTGTCAGAGAAGATGGTAATAAATATTTGGAACAAGGATTATTAAGGTTATTAAGGACATGACCCCATAAGAATCTGATAAAAGCTACACGCCCTTTCCCCAGTAATGTGAGGACAAAATTTTGCCTACAATTTAGAGGGTTCCAATACTAAAAATCCCAGGCTAATAGAATTCTTCCTATTTTTTTTTTTAAAGAACTAATGTCCTTTCAACAACTGTGTCTCCTAAACAGCAATCCTCTTTTCTTTTCCAAAACAAATAGATAAATTCTTATCTTTATCCCAGATGAACCTTGGGTATTCTTGGCAAGCACGACTTTAAAGTTTAGCCATTCTTCACAGTGAACTATAAACAGAATGGTACAGCACCTCTACCAGCTAAATGAGGCTGCAGTTTCATTGATTATACCATTTCATTGCTTTCAAAATGAACAATAATAACATAATGATTATTGGACACTTTGATTGCCACGCTGTGGTCCAGTTCATAAAACTATACCTTAAGCACAGTAAAGGAAGTTCAGGATAAAAATATCAGTTTTATTATTATATTTTAGAGGACACATTCAATACCAGCCACTTTAGCTATTCCTTACTGTTTCAGATTTTCCCATTATACCAGGATAATAGTAATTAACTGGAATTTGCCCAAACCTTAATGAGACTGGCAAGTGGATTTCTGTGTCTATTATTTCCCCATAATCCCTTCCTGCTACATGTAAATAATAGTAATACTCAACTCTGTTTAAAATTGTGATGTCAAAGGTTGCTTGCTTATAGTACCTGTAACATTCCTAAAATCTCTTCTAAACTACTGCTTTTTCCCATCATCCAGGATCCCAATTTTGAGCAAAATGCAAAGAAAAATGTCACAGGATACACTGATTTCCCCCCTTTTCCCTGAACATTTCATTTATCATTTGTACTGTCCTAAAATTTCAATAATGAGAACACCTTCTGAGATGATTGTACAATGTCTATCCATGGATAGAGTCCTAAGTTTTCCCAGGGAGAAGACTCAGAGCATACGTTTGCATGCAGGTGGTTTTTTGAGGGGTACTTTCATGGTTGACGTCTATGAGGGACTAAAGGAAGTAGAACTTTGCAGATGGAAGAATTAAAACTAGGATTCAACCACAGCCAAAGCCTTTGCTAATCCCATAGGAGCTTTGGATCAGAGCTGACCCTTGGAATGGTCCTGCCTTGAGGCACTGGGGCCTTTCTGCCCTCATGACCAGTCCATGGACGCAGGCTGCCTTTGGGGAGAGACAGCACACTTTGGTGAAGGGAATCTCCAAAGAGGGATGAAGCTGAGACTCATTAGCCACGAGAAACCCCTGCAGATTGCAGGACGGTTGCCTCGTTCCTGAAGAGAAGGCCTGGGCCGCACCTATGGCGCTCACTGCTGTGGTCCTGCGTGGACCCATCTGGGGACTGTTCCTCCAGGAGCAGGCGCTCTCATTTCCCAGGGAGCTGGACCAGGGAAGGTCAGTGGTGTGACCTTTGGTCCCTACTGTGGCAGCTGGCCTTGAGGTCACGCCGATACTCACCATGTCCATCCTCTACTACCCACTGAGGGTTCTCTTTGTCTGGGGACCACCTATGCTAGTCTGGCTGGTTTACCTGGAGAGTGAGCTAGGCTCTCCTCTGAAAAAAAGGAGTGAAATTCAGTCAATCTTGGTGGTTCCTTGTGGATTAAATAGAAGGAGATAGAGATGAGAAGAGAGAAATCACTGCAAATCTATATTAAAGGCAAAACTGTCAGAAATTGCAGACAGATTTGCAGACAGATGAGAGGTAACAGATGAGAGAAATAGGTCAAGATAAATCCTGGGTTCCAGTTCAAGATGTTGACACAGGAGGATGCTGAAATCAGCCATGGACACACTGAATCTGTAGCTATGTGTGGGATAATTTCCTTTGAAAGAAACCCCCAAGTTAGCTGGGCAGCTCCTTCATATCGGGCAAATGAGAAAAAGCCCACATTGAAATGAGTGTAAGGGGCTGAGACACAATTGTGCCCTAAGCCCCACCATGGCATGATGTCCCACATTAGGAGGGAACTCACTCCAAGCTTCTCCCTGAGGAGGGTTTGAACCCCACCTCTAGCACCCCAGCTTTTAAGACCTGCACCTGAGAGATGAGCCCCCAACCCACCTAGCTTTGAAAGCCAAAGGGGCTCGTATCCCCAGAATACACAAGGCTACGGTGGGCTGAGCAACAGCTGTCAGTGGGCTTCTGGGGACTCCCTGTGGCTACACCCTGGGCCCGGCATGTGGTGATGGATGATTAGACCTGATGTGGGGCTCACACATAATATATAAATACATAAAAAATATATTGTACACCTGAAACTAATACAGTATTATATGTCAATTACATCTCACTTTTAAAAGAAACATGGCCAGTCTTTATCATTTTTTTACTCAAGTATAGTTGATTTACAATGTTTTGTTAATTTCTGCTGTGCAGCCAAGTGATTCAGTTATACATATGTATACATTCTTATATTCGTTTCCGTTATGGTTTATTCATAGGATAGTGAACATAGTTCCCTGTGCTGTACAGTAGGGCCTTGTGGTTTATCCACTGTCTGTGTAATAGTTAGCATCTGCTAACCCCAGCTCCCAGTCCATCCCTCTCCCACTGTCCCCGCCACCCCTTGGGGTCACAGGTCCGTTCTGTGTCTGTGCGTCTGTTTCTGCTTGTGGACAGGTTCGTTTGTGCCATATTTCAGATTTCCACACAAGTGACATTACATGGTATTTGTCTTGCTCTCTGACTTACTGCACTTAGTATGATCATCTCTGTCCATCCATGTTGCTGCAGATGGCATTATTTCGTTCTTCTTATGGCTGAGTGGTTTTCCACGATGGAAAACTACTCAGTAGATAGCCATGTCTATCCACTGCATCTTCTTTATCCATTCCTCTGTTGATGGACATTCAGGTTGCTCCCGCGTCTTGGCTGTCGTGACTAGTGCTGCAGTGAACACAGGTGGGTGTCTTTATGAATGATGGCTTTTTCTGTGTATATACGCTCAGGACTGGGATAGCTGAGTCATACAGTAGTTACAGTTTTACTTTTTTGAGGCACCTCCGTACTGTTTTCCATAGTGGCTGCATCAACTTATATTCCCACCAACAGTGTAGGAGAGTTACCTTTTCTCCATACCCTCCCCAGGATTTGTTATTTTGTAGACTTTTTAATCATGGCCATCCTGACTGGTGTGAGGTGGTCTTTCATTGTAGTTTTGATTTGTATTTCTTTAATAATTAGCAATGCTGAGCATCTTTCCATGTGCCTGTTGATGGCCAGTCTTTAAAGTCATGGTTGCCTAGGATACTCAGTATTCATTTGGGATGAGCCAAGAGTTAATTGATTTGCTTTGGGAAAATAAACTAGGTTGCTGCTTAGGAGACACATTTGTAGAACTCCTAAGATATGAATAATTCTTCTGTAAGAGGGTATTAACCCAAGATGTTTAGAACCTTAGAACCCTCTGTTTTGACACTAGTGTCAGGCATTAGGAACGTAGCAATGAACAGACAAAGTTCCTCCAGTCACTGGAGTTTCTGTTTTTGTGCCTTGTTGGCGGTGAGGTGGTGAGTGAAAAGCTGTATCCAGAAGTTCATAAATATATAGCAGGTCTGGTGATGATAAATACTATGAAAAAAATTCTAGGTAAAGAAGTAGAGAGTGGGCTGTGTAGGGGTATTGATAGGGTAGCCAGAGACATGTGAGCAGCAACTTGGAAGGGGGAGTTGTGGAGAAGCAGGGAATGGCGTGTACAGAGGGTCTTGAGGGGAAGCTGGCTCTGAGCACCTGAGAAGCAGCCCTGAGGCTGCTGTGGTTGGAGCAGGGGCAGCTGGAAATGGAATGATGTGGGATGAGGTCAGACGTGGACTGGGAGGCTTGCTCCTTGCAGAGACTGCTTTTTTACTCTGAGCTGCAAAGCTGGCAGGGGACTTTGAATAGAAAAGTCACATGCTTTAATTATATGTTAGAGGGCTCATCTGATTGCTGGGTGGAGGTCAGACCTGAGCGAGTGGGATGGGAGCAGGGAGACAACAGGTTATTGTACAAATCTAGAGAAGATGGTGGAGGTTATACTTGTGTTCTAGCAAGTTGTGTTTCTCACGACTTGTGAGGTCGTGAGAAATCATCAGTTTCTGTGTAGGTGGATATGTGTCTCATATACATATGAAACATATGAGACATATATATATATATATATATATATATATATGACATATATGGCTTTTCCAGTAGTCATGTACGGATGTGAGAGTTGGACCATAAAGAAGGCTGAGCGCTGAGGAATTGAAGCTTTCTAATTATGGTGCTGGAGAAGACTCTTGAGAGTCCCTTGGACAGCAAGGAAATCAAACCAGTCAGTCCTACAGGAAATCAGCCCTGTATGGAATACTCATTGGAATGGAATACTCAATGGAATACTCATTGGAAGCACTGATGCTCAAGCTGAAGTTCCAATGCTTTGACTACCTGATGTGAAGAGCTGATTCACTGGAAAAGACCCTGATTCTAGGAAAGACTGAAGGCAAGAGGAGAAGAGGGCGACAGAGGATGAGATGGTTGGATGGCATTGCTGACTCAATGGACGTGAGTTTGAGCAAACTCTGGGAGATAGTGAAGGACAGGGAAGGCTGGCATGCTGCAGTTCATGGGGTTGCAAAGAGTTGGACACAACTTACTGACTGAACAACAGGAATGAATGCATGTATGTCCAAGTTAAACCTTTTGCGTAGAAGGCTAAGATTTTATCTGAGTTATCAGTATATAGTGGGGAAATCACTATTAAAAAAAAACACAATTTCAGTACTTGGTGGTAGAGATGTAGAGGAGAGTGAGGGTTACAGAACTTTTCCTGGGAAAATTTTAGGGTAGGAAATGGGAAAAAAAACAAAAAACAAAAAACTAGGGAGGTAGGTGAAGCTGGACCGTGGAGGGTCTGATGGACCACATTAAAAACTTGAGCTTTATCCCAAAGTTGATGGGAACAGTTCAAAAGTATTACCTAAGGAGGCAACATGTTCCAATTTATGACTTAAATTCTCCAGGTAACTCTGGTGTGAGAAACGGGACTCTTGAGAAGTTTAGACTGAAGGCAAGGAAACCAGTTACGATTTGCATGTGTCCCGGGTAGAGGCAATAAGCTAATGTTTATTACGCACTTGCTACACATCCTGCACCATTCTAAGCACTTTGTTACTAACTTAATCCTAAGAACAACCCTATTAGTAGGCACCGTTACCATCCACCTCTTACAGACGCATAACTTCTAGCACAAAGAGGCTAAGGAAACTTGCCCAAGTTCATGGGGCCACACAGCTCTAAGGAGGGGGATTTGAACGCAGACACCCTGGCTGGAGAATTCAGGCTGTTGCAGACTGTGCTACACTGCATCTCCTGAAGATAGGAGCCCAGACATTTAGAGAAAATTATAGGGCAGATCTCTTCCTTTGTCCCGAACTGAGTTGTTAATTAGCCACAACTTTGCATAAGTGTTACAGCAGTATCTAAGAAACCCAGCCTCCTAGCCTCTCCTCTTCTCCTTATTTAGGGCTTCAGTTCTCTTTTGGCACCCATGTCTCTGTCTTTGTAATCTCATGCCACCTTTCTGTACCCATGCAACCTACAGGGTGTGTCTTTGAGTAAAACATATTATGATGTTATTATCATCTTGTCAGGTAACCCAAGTCTGTGCCCTTGTCTTAGAATTTCTTGCTAGGGGAATACATCAGCTTTGGGGTTCATTTGGTGTGCTTTTCCCCAAAGCTTTTGTTTGAGAATAGCTCCAATTAAGTCACCTCCATTAGAACATCACTACTATATGAGATTAAGGTGAAACACACTAGCATGGGGGGAGAAAAGTTCAGGTTTTGAATAATCACTCAGAATACAAACACAAACTGTAAATACTCGTTATCTAACTGTGATTTTGCTGTCAAAGTGTGCAGAATTTGAGTAGTACAAGGAAATTATGGAGAAGCTAGTGTCTGGGAAATGCCTGACTTAGTTTGCCAGAGAGATATCAACTCCATTATCCCCTGGGACAGTCCTATTTCCTTCTCTGTTAGATTCACGGGAGTATTGAACATTAGCATCCTTCTCCCATGTGGTTAATGTTATTATTACAGCTTTATAAAGGACAATACTTAGGCCAGATGTTATCCAAGAGAGCAGACAGAAACTTCTAGCCTTGATAGAGATTCAACCCTGAAGTGTGATGCAGGGACACAAGAATAGGAAACAAACAAAAAAAATAGACTGTTCACAAAAAGGTGTCACGTACCCCAGTGTAGGCAAGAAGGCCTCAGTGAGTATCACCTGTGTCTTGTGTGGTCAAGACACAGAGAAAGCACCAAGACCAAAGACAGTGGGCTGGGGAGGAGGGAACGGACAAGTTCAAGGAGTAGCACAGAGTCTGCCTCAGAAACTAGGCGCGTGAGTCTTTCTTGGGAAAGCCGAGAGGGGTCCGAAATGAGTTGACGGTCACTGAGTTCAGGAACCTCCCCGCCGCCCCGCCTTTTTTTGTTTTTGGAAACTAGAGTCTCTTAAAACATGAAGTTTCAGCACATACTTGAGGAAGTCTAAAGTAACACCCAGCCCTTCGTTCTCAGCTCCCGTTCCAGGTAAGGAGCATTTTTTTATTTTAGAACTCCAGGTGCAGTCAGGAGAAGGGAGAAAACAGTGACACCCATCTTTTTAATGAGCATTGCTACTAGAAGAGAAATTAGCATCACCCTGAATTTTATGTGATGTCAGTTAAATGAAGTTATTTTGTAGCACTTTACAACAAATTAGAATCAACGAAATTGAAAATAAGCCTAGCAGCTGGGATAAGTAATCAGGTAAGTGGCCAGTTTTGCTATTTTTGCTTTGAGCAGAAGACAGAATTTGAATTTCTAATGTCCTTCGAGGTGCAGGGTTCACTACTGGGGATGTGGTTTCTGGGACGATTGTTTAAGATGCCAGCAGCTCAGTGTTGCCCTCCAGGCTATAGCCTGCTTCTAGCCACGTTCCTTGGAAACTGGCCCTAGCGCAGATGTGTGTCCACCAGAGAGAGGGTTGTGAATTAGTGTAGGACGCAGCTCTGCTTTTGGCGGAACGTTAGAGAGCAGACTGGAAATAGATGACCCAGAACAAGGCAGTAAATCATCTACATTAATAGAGAGACTCTAATGAAAGGACTGAAATTCATGTGGAGACTTTATGGCCACTCATGAAATCAGCTCAGATCCAAAGAACTATTAGAACACTTTTATGCTTTAAGAAGAGGGTGACTCTGTTCAGTTGCTGCAATCTGTATATAGTCAGAACGCCCTGACATCATCAGTACTGGCCTTAGTGGGCAGAATTTTACAGCAGAGCTTTGCACTCCGTGAGCTGGTATTTTTTGTTGATTAGCAGATGATTTTTGTATCTGAGATAAGTTTGGGAAACTGTAGAGGAAGCCAAAAGAAGATGGAGGTTGGTGGCTCAGGATCTCTATGTGATATATGTGTACATTTGCTTGTGTGGGCAAAAACACAGAAGAGAAAAAGATGAATGGGGGCAAGGGGTGTTAGCACAAATGAAACTTTGTCAGTTACTTGGGAGTATTAAGAGGTCAAGATGAAGATAAAACGGTGTTTGCAACGGTTTATGAAAAGAAACAGGCCGTAGTGAAGATTTAATTTTCATTTTTTTTCCTCTGCAGCAGATGGATTAAATGAAATTATTCAGTCAAAAATCCATGTATCTAGGTTGTTTTCAGCCTACCTTAGAGAAAAATAAAATTTGCACCGATTTTTTTCTACTTAGAAACTTTATACTTGAAACATTTTTCTCAAAATATTTGTATATTTACTATTTTTCTCTTAAATTTTTTCTTCAAGTATTCAGATAACTTTTTAGATGGCTGATTATTGAAGCAGCAGGGGATTTTCCTCTTGGAAAATAAAAATGATGGACAGGACTTTCTTAATTTCTTCAATACCAACTTCTCTTTCTTTGACCAACAGCACGTACTTGACATTCAGCTTTATACTTTGGGTTTGGAGGTAGAAGGAGCAAGGTGTTAAATTTTTATCAGCATCATCTCATGAGAATCCTGTTCATAAGCAGGACCCTCTGCAGGGAAGGCTGACTTCTCTATGAAGCATCATGGCACCACAGAGAGCAGGACAGATCTCTGATGAATCTGGCTATTACTAAAAACGTATCTGCCCTGCTGAGCTCCAAATGGACAACCTTAGTGCTTGGCCCTGTGCACCCAGCTCAGGTGTTGCTCAGGGTGGTATCACTGCTTTGACAGATCGCCATGCTCTGAAAGCACTAAGACACATGCCTGAGTTGTGGAGGGTATCCACTGTATTTTATTATTTTGAGAAAAATGGGTGCAGAGAACTGAGTGAATTTATAGGGACAGGAGTTCAAAATGCTGACCTATTATTTCCAGAGAAAGCAGTTTCCTCTTTGTTTTGAACTGCCCTGTCCTGGCTAATATCTCTTATTAATGAGTGTTGAGAAAGTCCAGGTAGTGGAAACACTGGGGGCTACTATCATTTTCTACTTTCCACTAGTAAGTAATTTCTCTTTTATTGTAGAAAATGTGAGACCAGTGTATACTGATTAATTGATGCACTGAAGATGCAGGTTGTGGTAGAAAATGTCTTTATGAGAGTAATTTGGTCCTTTATATGGACTTTGTAATGTCTGTGAAAGAAATTATTTTGCAGGTTATTGCATCATTAGTCAAATTTTCTGAAGCACTGATGTGAAAATCCAGTGTTATTGGAAATAATCTGGACACTTTTTCTCTGTGTTTATATTTTACAGTGGCTGCTAATTTACAGAAGATTGTAGATGATCCCAAAGCTTTAAAAACATTGACATTTAAGTTGGTAAGTGGAAAGTTACGGAATGAAGGTAAAGATTTCGCCATGCTGTGCCAACAAGTAATAGTAGTGTCATTTAATAACCTGTTCCATAATTCTGTTGTTGGTTTTGGGGGGTAGGGAAGTGGGAATCCATTTTTGGATTCGTTATTTGGCTGGTCAACATGAGAATTTTTTTTTTAATTAGAATATAATTGATTTAGAAGGGTGTGTTAGTTTCAGGTGTACAGAAAAGTGAATTGGGAAACAGCAAAGTGAATCAGTTATACATATATCTACTTCTTTTTTCAGATTCTTTTCCTGTATATGTCTGTACAGGGTATTGAGTAGAGTTCCCTGTGCTATACAGTAGGTCCTTACTAGTTATATATTTTATGTAGTACTCTTGCCTGGAAAATCCCATGGACGGAGGAGCCTGGTAGGCTACAGTCCATGGGGTCGCTAAGAGTCAGACACGACTGAGCGACTGCACTTTCACTTTTCACTTTCATGCATTGGAGAAGGAAATGGCAACCCACTCCAGTGTTCTTGCCTGGAGAATCCCAGGGACAGGGGAGCCTGGTGGGCTGCCGTCTATGGGGTCGCACTGAGTCGGACACGACTGAAGCGACTTAGCAGCAGCAGCAGCAGTGTGTATATGGCAGTTTCAATCTCCCAATTTATCTGTCACCTTCCCTTTCCCCACTGATAACCATAAGCTTGTTTTCTACATGTATGACTCTATTTGTTTTGTAAATAAGTTCATTTGTACCATTTTTTCAGGTTCCACATATACATGGTATCATATGATATTTGTCTTTCTCTGACTTACTGTAACTCATTATGACAATCTCTACATCCATCCACATTGCTGCAAATGGCATTATTTTGTTCTTTTTTATGACTTGGGAATACGTTCTAATCATGACTGGAAATTTCCTCTTCCATAAGTGTGGTTTGTTCTTTTACCATCATATCTTTAACCATTTGAGAAGTCTTGAAGTCTGTACCCTTTTGCTTCCAGTTTGTACAGCAACTTGACCAGAAAGACAAATTAATCTGAGTTTGAAGCAACACTCTTAACAAACCTTTTCTGAAGCAAAAGCCAAGTGGTCCTAACTTTTAAAAATGGAGGCCGATTGTTGTAGAAATGGTTTAAGTAATTGGAAGCGATTGTAGAACTGCCCTCTGAGAGCTAATGAGCAAAGACATGGCGTTTTAACTCCACATTTCAAGTCACAGTAACAGATTCTCATGGAGAGGAAATATTCCAGCAGTTTTTCTGCACTGGTAGATTTTAGGTTTATAAATAGGGTGGCCACAGAGATACAGATATGGAGCATTCTGGGGTCTTTGTGAAACGAAGAGCCTGTGATCCTGGCTAGAAATGGAGAGAAATCCAACTAGTCAAAAGTGATGCTTTTCTGGAAAGTTTTTGCAGACGGTATAGTAAATGACAAATTTTTTAAACTATAAATTAATCTTAGCAAGGGCCAGCCAGAGTGCTAAGCAGTTTAAGATCTAGATGACCAACACTTTGCTGTGCACAACATATTAATGGTCTTTTTTATTTCTTGTGAAAATTTAATGGAAAATGTGCATGGCCAAAAAATGCTAAATGATTCGTTACAGTAAATGTTAGCCTAGTGCTAATTAACTTTCTGGACCTTGCTCCTCATCTAATTTCAGATGGCCAGGCTGGGTGATAAAAGAAAAACACAAGGATTTTCACAGAAAGAATTCAGCTGAAGAAATCAATTTTGTTTTGATAATAAAAGAACATTTTAGTCAGACAAAGAGTGAGAAATTAACAAATTGGAAACTTTATCTTCTAGCTTAGGACTCTTCTTTTCACTTCTGTTATGTTTCTAATTCACCTGCATCTTGTAAACATATTTCATTTATATGAGGATATATGGACGAGAAAAATGGCACCCCGTGTCTGCATTTCGAGTCAGAATTAACGTTTCTTTATATATTTTTTATTCTGCAAAAGAAGTTACAGCATATAATACCTCCAGGACATTTTCCAAACTTTGAACACGTAAACCTAGGGACGAGAGATTAAAACTTTTATGCTGGTGTATTCCCATTGTCTCTAAATTCACTTACCTATAAAATAAGAGTGGCTACCCCAGCCCTTTCACAGTACTGAAAGTGAAAGTGAAGTCGCACGTTCGTGTCTGACTCTCTGCGACCCCATGAACTGCAGCACGTGAGGCCTTGCTGCCCATCACCAACTTCCGGAGTTTACTCAAACTCATGTCCATTGAGTCCGTGATGCCATCCAACCATCTCATCCTCTGCCGTCCCCTTCTCCTCCTGCCCTCAATCTTTGCCAACATCAGGGTCTTTTCACATGAGTCAGCTCTTCACATCAGGTGGCCAAAGTATTGGAGTTTCAGCTTCAACATCAGTCCTTCCAATGAACACCCAGGACTGATCTCCTTTAGGATAGAATGGTTGGATCTCCTTGCAGTCCAAGGGACTCTCAAGAGTCTTCTCCAGCACCACAGTTCAAAAGCATCAATTCTTGGGCACTCAGCTTTCTTCACAGTCCAACTCTCACATCCATACATGACCACTGGAAAAACCATAGCCTTGACTAGATGGACCTTTGTTGACAAAGTAATGTCTCTGCTTTTGAATATGCTGTCTAGGTTGGTCATAACTTTCCTTCCAAGGATTAAGTGTCTTTTAATTTCATGGCTGCAATCACCATCTGCAGTGATTTTGGAGCCCCCAAAAATAAAGTCAGCCACTGTTTCCACTGTTCCCCCATCTATTTGCCATGAATCCTTAATTCCAGAATGCCCACCGATACTTGACTGGCTCTCCACTGTCCTTTTCTGAAACTCAAACAATGTGGCTAAGGAAGTACACCCCAATCAAACCTCCTTTAGATCCTGCTCTGCCTTTCTTTACCCCACCCCCCATTCATTCATTTTTTTCTCTAGTCCTGTTCCTATTTTCCTCCACTGACCCTTTGAATGTACTTTTCCATCTTACTAAAATTTCCTTGTCTCCCAACTTTACCCAGCCTGGTCTCTGACTCACAACACCTAGGCACGTTCCAGTTTTCTGCTTTAATTTCACTTATCCAGCAAGCTCTTTTGGACATCCAATTCTGGTCTCGGTTCTCCTCCAGTATTCTCTCTCTGGAAGGTTATATTATAGTGAAACTTTTAGGTTGGTGTATTTCTCTCCCTCAGTTCTAGTCTTGTTACAGCTCAAGCAGGCAGGATTTCTCGGCTCCTGTCTCATCATAGCAAGGGTTTGAAACAACAGACTGGTTACAGTTCAAGTTCTTTTATTAAATAGGATGAAGATGGCCAGCCCTGAAGGAGTGGCAATGATGCCTCTTGACTTCCCTTTTTATACTCCCTGTCTTCCCTTTTTATACTCCCTGTCTCCTCTTGGTTCATGCCCTGTGCAGAATGCAAATAGGTACACTCGAGGACAATCAGGGAATGGGACATGTCTGGGCACATGAAAAATAGTCATTCTACATATTCATCTAGATGGGTGTGGACTGAGTTTTGATTGACAGTTGCAAGTTGCACAGCAGGCTCTGTTACTTATGTCTTTCCCATAATTCAGTCTGTTATAATCAAATGTATGTATGTATAGAATGTTTATGAATCCTTAACAGACTGCTAGCTGCCTAAGGTTACTTGACACAGCTGTGCATGTGTGCATGTGCTGGAGTTGGAGAAGCCCCTGTGGTTAGTTTGTATCCACTGTGTGCCTAGGGCCTACTTGCAGGAGTTAGAAAAATCTCTTGAGGTTCTTTTTGTAGCATATCTGTGAGCTCTCCTGGGCGTTTCTGGGGTAGGGTTTAGAGATCAGCTTGCATCCTTTTTGGCTAGGTCACCTTCATCCCTCATCCCTTAACTTTCTACCTAACAAAATTGTGTAGAATCTTATTTGTGTCTCTAATGTACATCTAGAGGCTCTTCTGTCTTGGATCTCCTGGACATGGAACAACAGACTGGTTCCAAATAGGAAAAGGAGTACATCAAGGCTGTATATTGTCACCCTGCTTATTTAACTTACATGCAGAGTACATTATGAGAAATGCTGGGCTGGAGGAAGCACAAGCTGGAATCAAGATTGCCAGGAGAAATATCAGTAACCTCAGATATGCAGATGACACCACCCTTATGGCAGAAAGTGAAGAAGAACTAAAGAGCCTCTTGATGAAAGTGAAAGAGGAGAGTGAAAAAGTTGGCTTAAAGCTCAACATTCAGAAAACTAAGATCATGGCATCTGGTCGCATCACTTCATGGCAAATAGATGGGGAAACAGTGGCTGACTTTATTTTTGGGGGCTCCAAAATCACTGCAGATGGTGACTGCAGCCATGAAATTAAAAGACACTTAATCCTTGGAAGGAAAGTTATGACCAACCTAGACAGCATATTAAAAAGCAGAGAAATTACTTTGTTAACAAAGGTCCATCTAGTCAAGGCTATGGTTTTTCCAGTGGTCGTGTATGGATGTGAGAATTGGACTATAAAGAAAGCTGAGTGCTGAAGAATTGATGCTTTTGAACTGTGGTGTTGGAGAAGACTCTTGAGAGTCCCTCGGACTGCAAGGAGATCCAACCAGTCCATCCTAAAGGAGATCAGTCCTGGGTGTTCATTGGAAGGACTGATGTTGAAGCTGAAACTCCAGTGTTTTGGCCACCTAATACAAACAGCTGACTCATTTGAAAAGACCCTGATGTTGGGAAAGATTGAAAGCAGGAGGAAAAGGGATGACACAGGATAAGATTTTTAGATGGCATCACTGACTCAATGGACATGAGTTTGGGTAAACTGCAGGAATTGGTGATGAACAGGGAGACCTGGCCTGCTGCAGTCCATGGGGTCGCAGAGTCGGACACGACTGAGCGACTGAACTCAACTGATCATAATTAAAATACATCAGAATAACACAAGCCTTATTTTAAAAACTTGAGCCATCATTCTTTTCTTTACCTTTGTTTTGATTCCTGAAAACTAAGATTGTGACCTCAGCTTCATGTCCTCTTTTGAAGTCTCTGTCAAAATCCGTTGGCCTTGCCTGTAGAAATGACAGGAATCACTGCTGTTTCATGTGCATCCACTGTTTGCAGAACAGAGCATGAAGTATTTTACATCATCTCAGTTAATTTAGTCCTCATGATCCCCCAAGATGGTGATGTCATTGGGTCCATCCCATGTTTGGGGAATCAGAGGCTCTGTGAGGTTAACTTGCCCAAGATCATATGGTGCAAAAGCTGGGAGTTCAACTCTGGTCTAGCATCATGGCCCCATGCTCAACAACTGTTCAGTCTTACAGTCAGGACCTCGCACCCTTATGGTATTATAGTTTTCTGGTTCTTTACGGATTCACCTTTTGGAGGACTGGACACACACTGGTTGAGACCGGATCTCCTTTGTCCCTTAAGCAGAGTAATATCGGCCTGTCTGGTGCAGGAGACCTGCAGGAGAAGCATGCAAGTCTTCCTTCTCCCTTATGGCTTGAGAAGGCGGTAATGTGCGGCATTCCCGGTGAATGAAAAGTGATGGTTTTTCCTCAAAAGATAAAGATGTTAAATAAAGCCAAACTCAGGAATGACCTTCTATTTCTGTCATTTAACTTTCCATCTAGCTCTAGTTAGTTAAAGCCTGAGAAGGTTTTCTTTGTGGTTGTCAGTTGCCAGCCAGTTTGAGACCCACTTGACACAGCTCGTTTGAACTGCTTCTTGGCTTAATCGTCTGTGGGACACTTAACATCCTGGTAAAACCACAGAGATCCAGTCTGGTTATTTAGATCAAAGTGTTTTGGAAGCATTTTTCCTCCTAAGCTGCTACTGCTTATAGTCCTGTCAACTGTTCATCATTTTAATCTCAGTGCTTTCTTTGCTTTCTAAAGGAGAATGTCAGGGACCTGAAAATTATGTAATTATTAATACTGTGGTTCTTCAACTGGCTGCACAGTGGTTTCACTCAAGGGATGGTGAGGACACTTTAGAAAATTACTCATGCGTGGGTCCTATTCCAAATAGCCTAATTGTTCTTCCTGCAGCCTGGGCTTTGGGAACTTTGAAAGCACCCTCTGGTGGTCCCAGTGTTTAGCCAAGGCTGGAAAGCATGTTATATGTGGACAACTCATTCTCCAGTCTCTTTCCTCTTAACTCCCACCGCTATTAAGAAATATTTGGCTCAAGCTTAAAAAAGTGTCTCTTGTATATCTGTGTATATATTTTAACTTAAAAAAAAATGGCCTTGAGGAGCAAGAATATTGTTATTTAAAGAAATACATTCACTTTTTTTCCTCCACCCAGTGAGATCTCTAGCTTCATTTGACAGGAAAGATAATAAGTGAAGTATGATTTTCATTGTTGGCACTGCTGGGAACTGGGAGATCAGAAACCTTTTCACTTTCAACAAAGCAGTTCAGGCATAGAGGGCATTTCAGCTCAAGTAGTACGTGCTTTGGGTTTGACATTATCAGTATGGTTTTATTGTTGTAAGCCTTGAGGCTAGTTTTCATAAATGTTTTTTAAGTCATTTTTTAATTTGCTACCTTGCAGTTGTGTAAAGTAGGTAAGTCTTGCTGCTTTCAATGTAGAATTTTTGAAACTGCGTTAGTGACAATACAAAATATTTAATTTCCCCTTGAAGATAGAACTGGAGAAAGAAATAGCAACCCATTGTTGCCCAGAGAATCCCATGGACAGAGAGAGGAGCCTGGCAGGCTACAGTCCATGGGGTCGCAAGAGTAGGATATGACTTAATGACTAAAGAGAGACAGAGAGAGAGAAGATAGAACACAAATTGTAAGTACAGCTGACCCTTGAACAACATAGGTTTGAACTGCATGATCCAATTAGACATGAATTTTTTTCAATAAACAGGTAATAACAATCTGTGGTTAGTTCAACTTGCAGATAGAGGAACCATATTTAAGGAGGGACAAATGTAAGTTATATGTGGGTTTCTGACTGCTTGGAGGGCTGGCACCTCCAACCCCTCCATTGTTCAAGGGTCAACTATACATGTAATTAACACCCAACTGGTACCCACATGAGCAGTATGAACTTAGTTTCTAAAGTTTACTAACGTGCATTGCAGATAGCAATTTTTTATTGACGTCTAGTTGATTTGCAGTGTGTTAATTTCTGCTGTACAGAAAAGTTATACATATACTTCAATGTTCTTTTTCATTGTGGTTTATCAAAGGGTACTGAATATAGTTTTCTGAGCTATACAGTAGGACCTTGTTGTTTATTCCTTCTATATATAAAAATTCCTTCTATATATAGAAGCTTACATCTGCTGAATCTGCTCACCCCAGCCTCCAACCCTCCCCCAACTCATTGTCCCTTGGCAACCATCAGTCTGTTCTCTATATGCCTGATTCTGTTTCTGTATCAAAGATACGTTCGTTGGTGTCATATTTTAGATTCCACATATAAGTGTTACGGTATGGTGTTTGTCTTTCTGACTTCGCTTAGTATGATCATCTCTAGTTCCACTCATGTTGCTGCAAATGGCATTCAGTTCAGTTCAGTTGTGTCTGACTCTTTGCGACCCCATGAATCGCAGCACACCAGGCCTCCCTGTCCAACACCATCTCCCGGAGTTCACTCAAACTCGTGTCCATAGTTCATTCTGTCTTATGGCTCAGTAGTATTCCATCGTGTATATGCACCACATCTTCTTTACCCATTCATCTGTCAGTGGACATTCAGGCTGTTTCCATGTGCTGGCGGTTGTGAATAGCAGTGCTCTGAACCTAGGGGTGCAGGTATCTTTTTGGATTAGAGTTTTGTGTGGATTTGTACCCAGAAGTGGGATTGCTGGGTCACATGGTAGTTCTATCGTTAGTGTTCTGAGGCCCTCCATACTATTTTCCATGGTGGCTGTGACAACAGCATAGGAGAGTTCCGTTTTCTCCACACTCTGTCTAGCATTTGTTATTTGTAGGCTTTTGAATGATGGACATTCTGGCTGGTGTGAGCTGGTACATTTCTCTAATAATTGGTGATGTTGAACAGATAGCAGTTTTATATGCATTTTGGTAATTAATGGCCAAAGAGCCTGATTTATCAAGGCTGAGTGATTAAGGTGATATTTCCCAAAGTACACGTAAAGCCAGGACTCAAATGATATAAAAAGTAGCTGAGAGTATTAACTTACTCCTCCTGCTGAAAGTGTCAGTTCAAGAAGGTCCATGTAGCAGCTCTGTGTCCTATTCCGTCTGAAACAATGGTTCTGCAAAGTGTGGTCCTCAGACGGATAGTGTCAGCTTCACCTGGAACCTTTATAAAAATGTGAATTCTGGGGTTCCATCCCAGGCCTGAGGAATCAGAATCTGGAGGGAATCAGGCACAGGAACCTGCGTTAACACACTCTGGGGGTGATTCTGATGCTAAAGTTTGGGAACCATGGCTCTAAAGGAAAGGGACGCTAGGGTAAAACAGAGGTTCTCAAACTCCACTGACTCACCTGGGGAGCTCAGAAAATCCCAGTGCCTAGGCCACACCCCAGACCAATTCAGTCACAACTTCTGGAGTGGACATGGGCACGGGTATGTTTTCAAACTCTCCTGGTGGTTCCAAAGTGCACCCAGGCTGGCAGTGGAGGGAATTCTTAGGATTGACGTTGGACAGCCACATCTTAAGCTCCTCCACACGATGAAGGCCACACCTGCTGGTCTGGTGGGCACGTTCAGGAATCAGAGTTCAGACACTTGAGTGGCAGTAGTGGTATTACACCACCACGGTAAGTTCCTGATAGCGTGTACATTTTCCTTTGAAGTGGAGGTTCTCGAAACGTGGGTCTTGAACTTCTGGGGTTCCTTGAGACTTCTATTTTAAGGGATCCTGAATGTTCATAAGAACACTAAGATGTTACTTGGCTTTTTCCGTAGTGTTAACATTGGTGTAAAAGCCACTGTGGTCAAACCTAGTAATGTTGGCAGAAACCAAAGCAGAAACATCAAAGTGTAGTAATAGCCATCATCTTTAAAGCACTCACTCTATCACTCCGTAAATAAATAAAAATTTAAAAAGTGCAACTGGCTTAAATCCCCACTTGAGAACACATCTTTTTAATATTCTGTGCGATGAGATGGGAAGCATCTCTTCAGTACTTAAGTGTGATGGTTGTCTCTAGGGAAAGCACTGTTGAGATTGAGTTGTGAGCCAAACTAGCTTTTTTTTTTTTTTCATGGAACATCACTTTTACTTGGAAGAACAGCTGAGAAACATTGGCTCTTCAGACTAGGGATCTGGCAGACATTTGTTTCAAAATGAACCCAGTAAGCCTGACACATCAAGGAAAACAATGGACAGTATTTGTTGTCAATAAGAAATTTCACATTTCAAGCAAAAAACAGGATTTTAGAAAACTTGTATCTGCCGTAGTAAGTTTGACAGACACCCACAACCCTACCCCCAGTATTTAAAGCCTTATCCGATGAGATTGGTAATAATAATGTATTGATACTGTGTAATATGTCAACATTTGGAACATTTGCTAGCTCAGTGATGCTGAAAAATTATACATGGGTAAAAGATCCATCAAAATAGACCAATGTTTACCATAACATTTATGAGAAGTTTAACATGTTGGTTTTACATTTTATATTGCAACTAAGCTTTATGAAAATAGCACTTGGAAAGTTTTGGCATAGTGACAAATGATGTCCACAATTACTTGGAAAGGCTATTAAGATACTCTCCCCTTTTCCAACTAGATATTTGTGAGAGACCAGATTTTCTTTGTATACTTTAAGGAAAACAGCAGTGGAGTGACTGTGCATGCAGGTGTGAGAATCTGGCCATTTTTATTAAGCAAAACATTTGAGATTTGAGAAAGTGTAAAAAGCAGTGCCACTCTTAATTTTGTTTTGGGAAACTATTAGCATGCAGTGGGCTGATTTCTGTGATGTTTAATGAATCAGTAACTGAATACTTTAGAAACACCTTTTATTTTCTAAGGCAGTAAATACAACATAACCTAAACATATTTTGTTTTAATATAGATTCAATACTTTAACATTACTAAAAATATTTTTATTGAAGTTGATTTACAATGTGTTAATTTCTGCTGTACAGCAAAGTGATTGAGTTATATATACACACACACATTCTTTCCTATTATGGTTTATTATAGAATATTGATTGTAAGCTCTCTGCTATAAAGTAGGTCCTTGTTTTTCTACATGTAATAGTTTTGCTAACCCCAGGCTCCCAATGCAGCACTCCCCCACCTCTCATTCCCCTTGGCAACCACAAGTCTTCATGTCTGTGAGTCTGTTTATGTGTTGTAGATAAGAGACTGGGACTGGTATCTACAATGGTGGGACTGGGATTGCTGGATTGTAGGGTAGGTAATTCTATTTTTGCTTTTCTGAGAACCCTCTGTACTGGTTTCCACAGTGACTACAACAACTTATATTTCCACCAACAGTGGAGGAGGGCTCCCTTCTCTCCATACTCGAGCATTTGTGGCTGTTCTGACTGGTATGAGGTGGAACATCATTGTAGATTCGTTTTTCTCTAGTAATTAGTGATGCTGAGCATCTCTTCGTGTGGTTATTGGCCATTTGTATTTCTTTGGGAAAATCTCTATTTAGGTCCTCTGCCCATTTTTTGATTGGATTTTTGTTTCTTCGAGTTCTTTGTGTACTAGAAACTAAACCCTTGTCGGTGGCGTCGTTTGCAAATATTTTACCCCGTTCCGTAGGTTATCTTTTCATTTTGTTTATGATTTTCTTTACTGTGCAACAGCTTCTAAGTCACATTTGTTTATATAAATATTTAATATTTCTAAGTACAATAAATACAATCCACGTGGACATATCATTTGGAGTTCTTGATAAAGTTTGAGAACTGCTGCCTTAAGGGTTTCTGGTCTCTTTTGTGGAGATTTCAGTATCATTTGCTTGTTGTCCTCATGATCATTTTTCAGGCCACAAAGAGGTAAGGATTTAAGAGGATTTAAGGCCTCTGATTTAAGAGGCTTAAATCAGAGCTAGCAACATGGAGGAGGGAAGGCTGAGTGTCCTGAAGCAAAGCCAATCACCTGGCCTGTGCCTCTTTGCCAGGAGACAGAACCTAGAATGGGACATGACCTCACTGTACCCACATAATCACTGCTTTGGTTACACAAATTCTCACTTTCATTACTCTTCACCACAAGACTTAGTTTTTATTTCTAGCTGTTTTCAGCTCCTGCTAGTCACAGCTAGATACAGCTTTCAAATGCATGGATGTGGCTTCACACTTGTTAAAAGCAACAGTTTGGCCTCAGATGTTTGTCAGTTTCCTACACAGGTCATCTCTGCCCCCATCAGTGAGTTGAGGCAGTGCTGTTGGCAATGGCTACAAGGAGAGAAGAAGGGAAGGTTTAGAAAGGTGTCAAGAAACAGTGGTAGTGCGAGAAGAAGGGTCGGGGGCAGGGGAGGGCGGGCTGGTGGTGGTGAAGGTCACAGTGTTGGTGTGAGAAACACCCACCAGAAATCTCAGCTGAGAAGCCGTTTCTGCCAGTGCTGCTTCGTTAGCAGTGATAAGGAGAGCTTCTGATCTTTCTGCCCCTGGCAATGCAAACAATGAAAATTGTACTTTGTCTGTCAGTTGAAACTAGAGACAGGCACAAAGTAAATTATTTAAATGTTATCTAATATTCCTACTCTTTAGGCTATGGGTTTTCTTATTAAGCATAACTGCTCACACTGAATGTTAAGGATAATTATTTCAAATATTCAAGTTATATGTTCTAATTAGCTGCCTATTTTAAAGGAAAATGCTGGGGTTGGCAAAGGGCCGAGTTCTGTAGTGTTTTGGAACGGTGCTAAGCGGCTTCACTGTGAGGATTGGAAAGGGCTTTGGACCCTGGGAAACTAGCTGTTTTCACCATTATTTAGCAGGCGGTCAGCCAAGAAAAGGCTGCTATGTCCCTTTGGTAATTAATTGCCCATTCCCAGACATTCAAACTTTTCTCACCCCACTTTGTGGTGCTTACATAATGTCCAGTTCTGATTTATGTACTGTAGAGGCAATTTAGAATGGTGGTCTGAGTACTCTGTGTGTCTATAGGTTAGTTCCTCAGTTGTGTCCGACTCTTTGCGACCCCATGGACTGTAGCCCACCAGGCTCCTCTGTTCATTACATTCTCCAGGCAAGAATACTGGCAGTGGGTAGCCATTTCCTTCTCCAGGAGATCTTCCCAACCAGGGATCGAACCTGCGTCTCCTGCATTGCAGGCAGATTCTTTACTACTGAGCCACCATATAGGAAAGGGAGGTAAAGAGGAGAATACGTTGTAAATTAGGGCCAGTGAGAATTTTGATGGGCAAGGGCTTATTTACAGTTGCTTTGAATTTTGACATGATAAAATACTTTGCATTCTGTAATCTGGGCCAATTTTAAGCCACTAAATATGTCCTAAAGTTTTACAAATTCTGTTATAGAAAAAAACGTATGGTACCTTTCCCTGTAAAAAGTACTCATATTTAAACAACAGTTGTCTATCATGAGCCATTCTACTACTTGGTGACCTTTTTTTCCTGACCAGTTTGACAGAGATGATGATTTTGGTAAAAACCAACTTACCCTTGAGTGTGGCCTCTTAGATCTCTTCTGCTCATTTTCATAATAGTCTTTTAAAAGTAGGCATATTTAAAACTACATTTTACATAGTGGTTGTTGAGACTGTGTATGTACCTTCCCGGCAGTCCTGTGGCTGGCTCACTGGCGGTTCCATTTCATGGGCAGCAAAGCCTCTCGCCTCTGTCCTCAATGGGCTTGATGATCAGATTTCTCAGAGCAGTTGACACCCAGGAGTCATGGAAGAAAGGGATTCTTAGCATGTCTGCTGGCGGAGATGGAACCCCTGGCCCCATAGACTGCACATGGACCCGCCTTCCCACGATCAACTCCGTAAAAGGCCGCTACCAACCAACCAACCGGCACTGAGGCTTTCTTTTTACCTTTTCAGGCTTCTGGCTGTGATGGGTCGGAGATTCCCGACGAAGTGAAGCTGATCGGGTTTGCTCAGTTGAGTGTCAGCTGATACCTGTCCCTTGATGTCGCCCTGATCTGTCATGCCTCCCCTCGCCACACCCTCCCTCCAACCTTTCCTGCCACTTCCTCCCACCCCCTAGCAAAATCAGAGGATTGTGAAGAGGCCGGCTTCAACGTAACAGGATAAAAGAGTATTTTTTTTAAACTTAACAACACTGAGTTCTGCTTTATTCTCTAGCAACCCACAGTATGAGAACAAGCAAATGCCACAGCTGCACGACTGTTGCTCAGTTTTTCAAAATCTATTTAATATCCTCAGCAACCAATTTGGATCTCCCTTAAGTGAAAAGAATCTGAAACACTCAGGTGGTCCGATTTATTGGCAACAAAAGGAATCTTTTCTATCAGAAGCCTATTTCTTCTCTCATTGTTGTCCTTTCTGTTATAATACTTTAATTGTACATCTGACAACACTGCCTCTTATGTTGTATTTAGAAATTAATATACTTATAAAATTAAGATTTATTAGCCAAACTTGAATTCTAGTTTTAAAACTGACTGTGAATTTTATTTTTCATATATTTATGCATTACACACCTTAGCTATAAGAAAGAAAAAAAAAGTTTTTGATTATATATGCTTCCTGCAGTTACTCTTGTTATTTAAACAAAAAAATTCAGGTCTATCTTTCGAGTATTTATAACTTGTGATTTTTGAAATGACTGAATTAGGAACTAGGATGCTTACTCTCTTGGTTTGCCTGAAAACCAGTTCACAATCTGATTGTCTCCTGGGAGAGGGAGGTGCCTTGTGGAAAAAAAAATTCATATTAAGAATGTGCCTGAGGCTGCTTTACTCTGGAATAGTCTCAGATCTCAAATTTCCTCTACATAAAGTGGCATATGTAAGTTTTGCTTCACTGGAACGTTTAGGATGCTCTATAAAATGGCGCCATTCTGTTAGATTGCTAATTCTGTACCCACCTCTGATTTGATGTCTCCTGAAATGATAGAATCTGTCGTTCCAAAGGCGATAAACTTGAAAAATACCAGAATCCGTGTTTTACTTGAAATTCTGCAGAATACCCAGATGGAGTGAAAAATAATAGAAAGGGTTTTGTGCAATGACTAAAAGGTAAAACGCTGTTAAGTTTCAAGAATACATACTTTCAACCCAAATCGCCCTCTGCTTGACTATACATTATGGAATAGTAAACCATCAGATTTTCAAAATTGGAGTCTAAACTTTCAGGGTGGTGGCTCCCAGATGGTACCATTTGCTCTTTCCTAGCTAACCCTAGATATGGCAGCTCTTTAATGTACTTTAAAAAGCAAATATATATTACTAAGGAAAAAAAAAGTTATTTATAATTGCCTTGTCATAATTGTTAAGGTGTTCTAGAGCCATTTGCATACAACTTAATGTAATTTCATTCCATTCTATTGTTTACACAACAATTACTCAAAGATGACTGCAGAGGTAAAAGGACAATAAACGTGTATTGTTGCACAAAGAGAGAGCGTGGCATTGTCTCCTTCCTCCCGCTGCAGTGACATTTAGCACTTTCATAAAAGGCCTAGTGGACTTACCTGGTGAAAAGTGCCCTGGAGGAAGACTAAAGCATCCAGCTAGTCGCGGAGAATCAGGTTTGACAATTAGCTTGACAAAAAGAATGAGAGACATTCACTCTCGATGTAGACAGTCTATCTTTACGTCAAAAACAAAGGGCTGCCGCAGACAAGTGGGAAGAATTCCTTCCAACCACTAAGGCCAGAACGGTTAGGGGACTTGGCCAGGGCCTTTCACAGCTTCTTGGCCTCCTGACATCTGCACAACTTGTGGCCAAAACAGTGTAAGAAAAAACCCACACATTCTATTCAGAGTAAAACATACATGAGGAACTATATAGAACTCTGTTTTGCAATACAGTGATGAATAAATGCTTAATTTTTTTATGCTCATATTCCCATATGTTTTCTAATGGTATTTGAAGGAGCTTATATATACCAGATACCAAGATAAATATTTTTTTCAAGTACATAAATTAAGATGAAGGGTCAGGAAGAACTGGCTACCAGGATAATTGCAAGTGTAAAATTAGGGCACAGAAGCTCATGACGAGGTCCTAGTCAGTCAGCACACAGCCTGGGATTAGAGCTCCCAACCCACCAATGGTGAAGAGTAACATCGTTTCTCCTTCAAGTAAGGATGAACGCTGATTTTTCCTAGTACTAATGCCTGGAATGAAATTCTTCTAGGAAGTTCCAGTTATGAATTTAGAAACTTAGAAACTCTCAAAGCATTGACCCATATATTCCAGGTTTTGAACACTTACCCTTTCCAGTGCTTTCTGTGGGGGCTCACATGCAGGGTATGTGATAGGAAGTGCTGGTCAGCTAGGAGCTGAGATCATGATCCAAGCAGTTGCTCTCACGTGTGGTCTAGAAAGATACAGCAGTTAAAGTTGGGTGGGATGAGTAGGGTACATTTCCTTTAGGCAATCCTGTGTGACTATTTCTCCTAATCAAGCTTTTGATTAAACATGACACATTGTGATTCTGCTCACTGGCAAAAACCTAAACTTCGCTAAACACAGATACTTGGCATTATTTATTTGGACAGCTCACATGCTCTGGCAAACAGGAGGGTTTACACTTCTTGATAAAATCAAGGGACTCATTTCATACAAACAAAATCTGTCCAGCATCCCCTGTGCTCCAACTGTGGTCAACTTGCAGAGATCTAAAATGGAAGGACATTATCATCTCATTTTAATGTCCATATATTGTTCTTATTTGAACAACATGGTTTTCTGTATATAGGACAACTTTCAGAGACACTTCTAGACTGTGTGTGAAAACAATCTTTTTCCAAAAAATTATTCTTGGAAAGTTAACCCATTTTCCTATGTGTTACATATCTTGCTGCTGGTGCTGCTAAGTTGCTTCAGTCGTGTCTGACTCTGTGCGACCCCATAGACGGCAGCCCAGCAGGCTCCCCCGTCCCTGGGATTCTCCAGGCAAGAACACTGGAGTGGGTTGCCATTTCCTTCTCCAATGCAGGAAAGTGAAAAGTGAAAGTAAAGTCGCTCAGTTGTGTCCGACTCTTAGCGACCCCATGGCCTGCAGCCTACCAGGCTCCTCTGTCCATGGGATTTTCCAGGCAAGAGTACTGGAGTGGGGTGCCATTGCCTTCTCCCGTTACATATCTTATATGCTGGTAAATATGGTAGCTCTTCATGCCTCTTCATGTCGGAGTAGGGTGAAGTAGTAGTCTTTTGGGGAAGAGTCAAGAATTCCCTCAAAAAACAAATCTAATCCCATATAAAATCCTAGCATAGGAATTTTTTTTTTTCAATCAGAATTTTCACTCATCTCAACAATGCACCTGTGACCTGTTTCATGTTAAGCAACATACTTTCCTGGTTAACCTTCCAAAGTTAAGTTGGCAAGCAGAATCTACAAGTAATTACAGAGATGGTGAAAATAACCAATTAGCACTGGAGGGAGGACTTTGCCAGAAATTAGGATTCATATTTGACAGTAAATGACCTGAGGTCTTTTTTTGCCCTAGAGATATATTGGATAAGAGAAGCTATTGCTTAGGCCCATTGAATTTGTTATAGTAAAGTCATATGATCAGCTTAAATTTATCCATACCTACAGTAGAAGTATAGAGAGCATACTTCTGGCTTATCCAAAAGTGGCTTTATCCAATTATGATACAATTAAAGGAACTCAAACATACCCTCATTTTTCTGTTGCACACATTTGTCTAATCTACCCATTTCATACTCTCACCAGGATATTAAAGGGCAGGGTTGGGCGTTAAGTGGTGTGCCAAGGTGGGTGGTGCTAAAACATACCCTTTGGGCCAGAATGTCCCAACCTAGAAAAGAGGTCTACCACTAGGCAGAATTGCCATAATCAGATGGTTTTCAAGTGACAATTTCCATTGCATATTGGCATGAACTAAAATTTTAAGTAATGAGGTTTGATCATAAGAGTATTCCCTTTAAGTGGATAAAATACTTCCTGGAGTTAGGTATTTAGAATGTGTACTACCAAGAATGAGTAAACTGTTTAATGCATATAAAGAGTGGAGACTGTAAAGGCATATGTTTAAGATATGACTAAATGACTGACTCCCTCAGGGACCTGAGATACAATATCAGTTAACACCCAAAACATCACAAAAAAGGAACTGGCACTCCACTGGAATAGACAAGCCATAAAAAATAGCAAAAAGTACTTGTTTCCAAAATGTCTCAGTGATTGCCTCAATGCTTTTTTGCCACAGAGAAAAAGCATGGTCCAGTAACAATGCTGCTTCTTTACCTGTCTTCTTACACCTTATTCAACAACCTTAACCATGGCTAGTTCAGACACCTAAGAACAGAAGACAAATTGGCACAATTAGCTTATCAGGTACTGTGCATCTATGCCAAGCCAATGGATGCTTGAAGAAAAGTACATAATACTTCCCCTACATGAATTACAGCCTACAAAATGAGCATCATTAGCTGAAGGGGTTTATTGAACCTGTATAATTTAGCTCATAACTCAAAGGGCAAGGAATATTATTAAGAATTACAATCTTATGCTATTATTTGAATTTGTTACAGAATGAAGAAAGGTCAGTAATAGAATAACGATTCCTGTAGTGTAGTTATCGCTTATGTAGAATACTGGCTTGAGAAACCAAGATTTGTATTTTATCACAGAAGAAACCAGCTTATTGTTTAGGTAGACCGTTCAGTAAACTAATGAGTCTATAAGAGGAGGAGATCAAGATGGTGGAGTAGGAGGACATGGAGCTCACCTCCCCCCATGAAGACATCAAAAATGTGAGCAGTTCTCACTGGAAACAAACTAGAGACTGGCAGAAGGAGTATTCAGCATCCGAAAGGCTGTAAGAAAGATCCACACAGAGTCGGGATCAGGAAGGGAAGAGAAGCAATCAGGGCAGGACCTGTGCCCCTGGAGGGGAACATAGAAGAGGAGGGGGCTTACACCCTACCTGGGGAGTGAGGAGTTTGAACCATGTATCAGACACCCCATCCCTGGGATCCAACACTGGAAGGAAAAGTCTCATGGCAGGTTTGAATATCAGTGAGACTGACAGTGGGGCTGTCAGAAACCTAGACCACTCTTAAGAAATGCACACACACTCTTACTCCTTCAACGAGGCAGAGGAAGCAGACTGAAAGGACCCCAGACTTTGCCTGGTTTTCTGTAACTGCCCTTGTGCAGGCCCAGGCCAAGCTGAGCACCCACCGTGGTTCCTCTTGCTCTGCAGAGCAGCTCCATACTAAGGCAAAGGCTACGGCAGCCAAGGTGAGTGCCCAGCTGTCAGGAACAGAGTCAGCTCAGACCTGGCAAGGCATCCACCCTGGTGGTCACAGGGGTGAAAGGTCAGTGCTCTGGCCAGAGGTGGGATCACTCCAGCACACGCTGTGGCCCCTCTTGCTCCACAGCACAGCTTCCCACTAGAGCAAAGGCTGCTGCTACTGGAGAGTGCTTTGCCATGGAGGATGGTGCCAACCTGGATCCAGCACTGTACCTGAACAGGGAGAGGGTGACCATTACCGGCACCTGCAGAGGCAGCAGTCTGGAGCTCTGACTGGCACGCATGGACCGTGCCAACTCACACCCTGGCCTGCACAGGGCACGTGCTCCAACAGTGCTCCCTTATGGGGCAAAGGTGCCAGTGCTGGGAGGGGGAGAGCACACACTGAGGGAACAGAAGCAGCTCTGACTTGACCCTCGGGGCTTCTGGTGTAGCAACTTTGGACGCGCTCCTATCCCTTGACAGGATGCTGTTGGCTACTGAGCAGAGAAGTCCCCCTCTCGCATCTGGCTCTAGCTCTAACCCTCCCCCATCTCTGCCATCTCCAGCTCCACCTCCTAGCAACAGTGATCACTGCCAGCCTACCCAGAGGAGAAATGTGACTCGAACACACTTCAGACACAGCTCACCCATCAAAGCCACCAGGCACATGCAGACTGCACAAGGATGCTCCCACACAAGGACACCCCATTCAGGACCAGGATAGGTAACCTTTATCTAATTTCATAGAGAAAAAGATAAGCAAAATGAGAAGACAGAGAAATTTGTTTCAAATAAAAGAACAAGAAAGGGGAAAAAAACCCTGAAAAACCGAATGAAACAGATACACAATTTACTAGTTCAGAGAATTAGTAATAATGTTAACTGAATTAGGGAAAATAACAGATGAACATAGCGTGAACTATAACAAGGGACTGCTGCTGCTGCTGCTAAGTCGCTTCAGTCATGTCCGACTCTGTGCGACCCCATAGACGGCAGCCAACCAGGCTCCCCCATCCCTGGGATTCTCCAGGCAAGAACACTAGAGTGGGTTGCCATTTCCTTCCCCAATGCATGAAAGTGAAAAGTGAAAGTGAAGTCACTCAGTCGTGCCCGACTCTTAGTGACCCCATGGACTGCAGCCTACCAGGCTCCTCCATCCATGGGATTTTCCAGGCAAGAGTACCAGAGTGGGGTGCCAGTGCCTTCTCCAAACAAGGGACTAGAAAGTAAAAAAGAACCAATCAGAACTAAAGAATATGATAAATGAAAACACACTAGAAGGAATTAACAGCAAACCAACTGATACAGAACACCTGATCTGGAAAATAGAATAATGGAAATCACTCAATTAGGATAACAAAAAGAAAACAAATTTTTGAAATTAAAACAGTTTAAGGAACATTTGGGACAACATCATGTGTATCAACATTGGCATTATTAGGGTTCCAGAAGGAGAAAAGAGAGCAAAAGGGGTTGAAAATGTATTTAGTGAAGTTATGGTTGAAAAGTTCCTGAATCTGAAGAAGGAAACACATCCAGGTACAGGAAGAACAGAGTCCCAAACAAGATGAATCCCAAAAGATTCACATCTAGGCATCAAAATTAAAATGGCAAAAGTTAGTGAGAGAATTCTAAAGACAGCAAGAGAAAAGCAAGGAGTCACATACAAGGCAACCCTCATAAGGCTATGAGAGATTTTTTCTGCAGAAACACTCACTGCAGGCTAGAAGGGAATGGCATAACATGTTTAAAGTGTGGAAACGGATAATCTCAGCAAGATTATCATTCAGAAGAGATAGAGTTCATCAGTACTAAACCAGCCCTAAAAGAAATGTTAAAGGGTCTTTTATAAGTAAAAAAGAAAAGGTTACAACAAGAAGTTAGAATCTATAGGAAAGGAAAAATCCTACTAAGTAAAGAAAAATTCATAGTAAAGGTTGTGGATCAACCACTTTAATAAGCTAGGACAAAGATTGAAAGAACTGTAAAATCAACTATAACTACAAAGTTAAAAGATAAACATGATGATATAAAATATGGCATCAAAAATACAAAACATGGGGGAGGGGAGTAAAAAAACATAGATCTTTTAGAAGGTGTTTGAAGTTAAATGACTTTAAAACAAGTAGATAATAGGTACATATCAACATATATGAGCCCCATAATAATCACAAATCAAAAACCTACAGCAGATGCACACAACCTAAAGTGAAAGGAACACAAGCATACTATTAAAGAAAATCATCAAACCATAAGGGAAGAAACTAAAAGAAAAATAGAACAGAGAAGAACTATAAAACAACTGGAAAACAATTAACAAAACGGCAGTAAGTACATATCTATCAATAACCATTTTTAAATGTCAGTTGACTAACTGCTCCAATTAAAATGGCTAATTAGATTAAAAGATAAGATATACTGCTTACAAGAGACTCACGACAGAGCTAAAGGCACACAAAAAATAAGGAGATGGAAAAACATATTTCATGCAAATTGAAATGACAAGAAAGCCACAGTAGCACTAGTCATACCAGATAAAGTAGACTTTAAAGCAGTCTACACAATTAAAATAAATATAAATAAAACACAGTCTACAACAAAAGACAAAAACAGAAGGACATTATATAATAATAAAAAGATCAATACAAGAAGGGAATAAAACATTTGTGAACACCTATTGTAAGAGCACCTAAATATATAGAGCAAATATTAATGGACATAAAGGGAGAAATTGACAATAATGCAATAATTGGGGAAGATTTTAATACCCCACTTACATCAGTGGATAGATCAACCAAACAGAAAACCAATACAAAAACAGTTTCTTTTTTCTTAAATTTTTTTTAACATTTAATTTTATATTGAGGTGTAGCTGACTAGCAGTGCAGTGACAGTTTCAGGTAAACAGTGAAGGGGCTCAGCCATACACATGCATGATCCATTCTCCCCCAAACTCCTCCCAGACTTAGAGAACAAACTTATGGTTGCCTCTACACACTGCTATATTTAAAATGGATAACCAAAAAGGACCAACTGTGTAGCACATGGAACTCTGCTCAATGTTTTGAGGCAGCCTGGGTAGGTGGCAAAAACAGTAGTTTAAAATGACACATTAGACTAGCTGGACTCCATAGATGTTTACAGGGCATTAAATCCCAAAACAGCAGAATACACAGTCTTTTTAAATGCATGTGGAATGTTGCCCAGGATATATCATGTCCTATGCTACAAAACCAGTCTCAATAAATTTAAGAGGATAGAAATTCTATCAACCATCTTTTTCCTGACCACAATGGTATGAAACTAGGAATAAATTACAGGAAGAAAAATGGGAAAAACACAAACACATCAAGACTAAACTACATGCTACTAAATTAGATAAGTGATAAGGACCTACTGTATAGCACAGGGAACTCTAATCAATACTCTAATGGCTTATAGGGGAAAAGAATCTTAAAAAAAAAAAAAGAGTGAATACATTATGTGTATAACTGATTCACTTTGCTATACACCCAAAACTAACACAACATTGTAAATAAACTACACTCCAAAAAATGAAAACAAAACTCCAGACCAAGTAATGAGTACATGAAGAAATTTAAAAGGAATCAGAAAATACCTTAAGACAAGTAAAAATAAAAACACAACTTTCCAAAATCTATTCGATGGCAGCAAAAACTGTTCTAAGAGGGAAGTTTATAGTGATACAGGCCTACCTCAAGAAACAAGAAAAATTAGAAATAAACAACCTAATATAACTTGTAAAGTAATCTGTAAAAGAATAAAGCCCAAAGTCACAAGAAAAAAAAAACAAAACAAAACAGTTTCAGAGAGAGAATGAATAACAGAGAAACAAAAAAATAATATAGAGGCCAAAAAAAAAAAAAAAGATCAGTGAAACCAAGAGCTGTTTTTTTTTTAAAAGATAAAATTCATAAGTCATCAATAAAAACACAGGATCCAAGTAAACTGAAAAAGAAACGAGTCAATATAATGGAGATAAGATGGGTAAGTTTCTAGAACTATACAATCTTCCAAGATGATTGTAATCAGGAAGAAACAGGCAATCTAAACAGATCAATCAATAGTAGTAACCTAATTAAAAAATACCTCCCAGCAAACACAAGTCCAGGATCAGACAGCTTCACAGGAGAATTGTACCAAACATTTATAAAAGAAATACCTTTCTCAAACTCATTTTTATGAGACCCTCATACCAAAATCAGTTCAACATCCCTGATGAAAAGAGATGCAAAAGTCCTCAAAGAAATATTAAGCAAACTGAATTCAACAATACATTACAAGGATCATACACCATTATTAAGTTGGATTTATCCCAAGGATACAAGGGAGATTCAAGCTCCACAAGTTAGTCAATGTGATATGTCATATTAACAAACAGTTAAAATCATATGATTATATCAATTGTTGCAGAAAAAGTATTTGACAAAGTTCAACATCTATTAATGATAAAAACTCTCAACAAAGTGGGTATAGTGGGAATGTACCTCAACATAATAAAAAACAAACCACATTATACTCAATGGTGAAAAACTGAAAACATTTTTTCTAAGATCAGGAACAAGGAAAGGATATCTACTCTTGTCACTTTTATTCAATATAAGAGCAATTAGGCAAGAAAAATCTAAAAGGCATCCAAATTGGAAAGAAAGAAGTAACACTGTCACTATTTGAAGATGACATAATACTATATATATGAAACCCTAACAAAAACTATAAGAACTAATAAATGCATTCAGTACAATTGCAGGATACAAGACATACAGAAGTCTGTTGTTTTTCTATACACTAATAATGAACTTCCAGAGAAAGCAAGAAAATAGTCCAGTTTAAAATCACATGAAATATAATAAGGCACCTAGAAAGAAACTTAACTAAGGAAGTGAAAGGCCTATGTTCTGAAAACTATAAAACATTAGGGACAAGTTGAAGATGATACAAAAAAATTGAAAGATATTTCATGTTCATAGATTGGAAGAATTAATATTGTCAAATGTTCGTACTAACCAAAGCAATCTACAGATTTAGCAAAATATCTATCAAAATGCCCAGGGCATTTCTCACATAAGTAGAACAAATCATCCTAAATTTATATAGAACCACAAAAGTCCCCAAATACCCAAAGAAATGTTGAGAAAAAGAACAAAACTGGAGGATCACACTCCCTGACTTCAGACTATACTTCAAAGCTATAGTAACTGAAACAGTATGGTATTGGCACAAAAACAGATATATAGATCAAAGGGACAGAATAAAGAGCCCAGAAATAAACTCACACAGTTTGGATCAATTAATCTACAACAAAGGAAGCAAGAATTTACAATGGGGAAAAGACAGGCTTTTCAGTACGTGCTGCTGGGAAAACTGGACAGCTACATGTAAAAGAATAAATTAGAGTATTTTCTCACATCATATACATAAACAAACTCAAAATGGATTAAAGACCAAAATGTAAGACCAGAAACCATAAAACTCTGAGAAGAATACACTGAACAATCTTTGACATAAACAGTAATATTTGGATCTGTCTTTAAGGTGAAGGAAACAAAAGCAAAAACAAACAAATGGGACCTAGTTAAACTTAAGAGCTTTTGCAGAGCAAAGAAAACCATCAACAAAATGAAAAGTCAATCTACTGAATGAAAGAAAATATTTCCAAATGACATGCCTGATAAGGAGTTAATATCCAAAATATATATGAAGAGCTCATACAATTAAATATTTAAAGAAGCAATTAAAAATGGACAAAAGATTAGAACAGACATTTTTCCGAAGAGATATATGGATGGCCAACAGGTACATGTAAAGATGCTTAACATTGCTAGTCAGAGAAATTCAAATCAAAACCACAATGAGATATCACCTCATACCTGTCAGAATGGCTACCATCAAAAAGTATACAAATTACAAATGTTGGTGAGGATGTAGAGAAAAGGGAACCCTAATATAACATTGTGGGATGATAAATTAGCACAACCACTAATGGTTGTGCATATGGAAACCATAATGGATATGCACTATGGTGCATATCCAAAGAAAACAAAACAATAATGTGAAAAGATGCCTGTTCATAGCAGCTTTATTTATTATAATAGCTAAGATATGGAAGCAGCCTAAGCGTCCATCTATAGATGAATGGATAAGTGGAATATTAGTCATGAAAAAGAACGAAAATTTGCCATTTGTGGCATATGGCATTTGTAATAACTTGGATGGATCTGCAGAGTATTATGCTTAGTGAGATATATAAGACAGAGAAAGACAAATACTGTATGTTATTCAGTTCAGTTCAGTCGCTCAGTCCTGTCCGGCTCTTTGCAACCCCATGAATCGCAGCACGCCAGGCCTCCCTGTCCATCACCAACTCCCGGAGTTCACTCAGACTCACATCCATCGAGTCAGTGATGCCATCCAGCCATCTCATCCTCTGTCATCCCCTTCTCCTCCTGCCGCCAATCCCTCCCAGCATCAGAGTCTTTTCCAATGAGTCAACTCTTCGCATGAGGTGGCCAAAGTACTGGAGTTTTAGCTTCAGCATCATTCCTTCCGAAGAAATCCCAGGGCTGATCTCCTTCAGAATGGACTGGTTGCATCTCCTTGCAGTCCAAGGGACTCTCAAGAGTCTTCTCCAACACCACAGTTCAAAAGCATCAATTCTTCGATGCTCAGCCTTCTTCACAGTCCAACTCTCACATCCATACATGACCACTGGAAAAACCATAGCCTTGACTAGATGGACCTTTGTTGGCAAAGTAATGTATGTTATTACTTGTATATGAAATCTAAAGAATAAAATGAATAATATAACAAAACAGAAATAGATTCACAGATATATGGAACAAACTAGTGGTTGCCAATGGGGGGAGAGAAAGCAGGAGGAGCAAAACAGGGGTAGGGGATTAGAGGTACAAATACTATGTATAAAATAAATAAGCTCCACAAGTATGCTGTACAGCACAAGGAATACAGTACAATATTTTATAATGACTTTAAAAGGACTACGTCTATAAAAATATTGAATCACTCTTATACACCTGAAACATATAATGTAAATCAACTGTACTTAAATTTAAAAAGTAAATTAAAGTGATATAGAAGATAGAAGAAAAATACAAGCATGTCACATATTGGGATACCAATGCTATTGTGGCATATTTTGGGAAATGCCTGAATTTAGATACCACGCTCTTATTTTACCATTCTAAAATACTATATGAAGCTTGATCATATACATAATCAAATTTGATTCACATGTTAGTCCTGTGGTAATGTGTATTTTTACACTGAGGAACAATTTAAGATCTATTTCTTATTGTGGGCTGTAGTCAAAAAGATGAAAAGTCACTGTTTTAAGCTATTTTAAATATTTGTTCTTGATGTTACTTGCAGGCAAAATCAACTCTGATGAGCAATTTAAATCATCTCATTTAATCTCAAACTACTATATTGATTAGGTTTTAGTATCCTGTCTTAAAGATGAAAAAACTAGGGCTCAGAAATACTAAGTTGCCCAAGATAATACAGTAAGTATTGTAATATAAAACAGGAATTTGAATACAGGTATACCTGGTTCTGGAGAAAGCAATGGCACCCCACTCCAGTACTCTTGCCTGGAGAATCCCATGGACAGAGGAGCCTGGTAGGCGGCAGTCCATGGGGTCGCTCAGAGTTGGACATGACTGAGCGACTTCACTTTCACTTTCATGCATTGGAGAAGGAAATGGTAACCCACTCCAGTGTTCTTGCCTGGAAAATCCCAGGGACGGGGAAGCCTGGTAGGCTGGCGTCTATGGGGTCACACAGAGTCGGACACGACTGAAGCGACTTAGCAGCAGCAGCAGCAGCAGCAGCATACCTGGTTCTAACGCCCACTTTCTTAACTGCTATATCCGACAACCTCCCTCCATAATACAAAAGCCCCCTTATTGCAGGTTTGTTCTGGGCCAGGCATTAAACTGAAGACTTTTCCTACCTTACTTTGCTTAGGGCGTGCAACAACTCTAGGAGATCAGTTTCATTATCTGCCTTTTATAAGTGAGGAAACAGATATACTAAGATCTTTAGTGACCTCTCCAAGGTCAGCCAGGTAGCAAGTGACAGAGAACTGAATCCAAATCAGTAGACTCCAAGCACTCCTACTATGATCCCTTAGAGAGTTACCCAAGGGCAAATCAGATTTTGTGGGTCCTTAAGTTTATACAGGTTGGGGTAGAAAACTAAAAAATTTTCTGTGCAAAATTATTCATAGAAAATTAGGTAGTCTTGCAAAGGCACCTGAAGATTAGTCCTGGTAATTCTTCCCCTAAGCCATAGATGTTGCACTTGCTTTACATTCATGATTTGTATTGTAACTAACTTTTATGTTCATTAGAGCCTTTTGGGATGTGGCTTCCAAACTCAGCAAGGTAAGTACAATTTTCCCAAGATCAAAGAATCAGAAATAGTTGTTTGAGAAGGGACAGTTTCAGTTTGATTCTTTATCTTAAATGTCTTTAAAACCCTAAAATTAAAAAAAATTACATCCTTTGGTAATAAAATATCAAAACCAAAATGGCTTCTGCTCAGGCTTTGTTGCTGACTGTCAGCGTGACCTCACCCAAGTTCCATTTCACTAAGCTTCAGTCTACTCAATTTTAGACTGGGGGGGGGGGTATTAATTAGTTGATCATTAATTTCCTTTCCAACATGAACATTCTAGGGACCTAATTGAGCAGAGGAACGAATAAACCACTGGCTGCTTGAGTGAACTTGCCATCCATTCAGCTGTAACAGTTGAGCTGTTGGTGAATAGGGTTTTTGAAATTCCAATCAGCTAATTAGCATCTTTTGTTACAGCAAAGAGTTGTACAGGGAATCAGGACACATCTACTGGAGGTTTAAAAGATGAATAAACTCTTACACTGTTGGTGGGAATGCAAACTAGTACAGCCACTATGGAGAACAGTGTGGAGATTCCTTAAAAAACTGGAAATAGAACTGCCTTATGATCCAGCAATCCCACTGCTGGGCATACACACTGAGGAAACCAGAAGGGAAAGAGACACGTGTACCCCAATGTTTATCGCAGCACTGTTTATAATAGCCAGGACATGGAAGCAACCTAGATGTCCATCAGCAGATGAATGGATAAGAAAGCAGTGGTACATATACACAATGGAGTATTACTCAGCCATTAAAAAGAATACATTTGAATCAGTTCTAATGAGGTGGATGAAACTGGAGCCTATTATACAGAGTGAAGTAAGCCAGAAGGAAAAACACCAATACAGTACACTAACGCATATATATGGAATTTAGAAAGATGGTAACGATAACCCTGTATACGAGACAGCAAAAGAGACACTGATGTATAGAACAGTCTTATGGACTCTGTGGGAGAGGGAGAGGGTGGGAAGATTTGGGAGAATGGCATTGAAACATGTGAAACGTCATGTATGAAACGAGATGCCAGTCCAGGTTCAATGTACGATGCTGGATGCTTGGGGCTGGTGCACTGGGACGACCCAGAGGGATGGTGTGGGGAGGGAGGAGGGAGGAGGGTTCAGGATGGGAAAAAAAAAAAAAAGAAATGCAAAAAAAAAAAAAAAAAAGTAAAAAATACAGTATTTGCAAAACACAACAAAGAAACTTATATCTGTAAATACGTATGTATCTTTATATTCAATTTATAAAAAAAATAAAATAAAAGATGAATATGTTAATTAACTTGATTGTGGTGATTATTGCACAATGTATGTGTATATCAAAACATCAAGTTGTACCTTAAATATATATACTTGTCAGTTATAGCTCAATAAAGCTGGGGAGAAAAAAGAGGTAGAGGGTCATAGCTCTACAAGGCAGCTTTATTGCTTTCTGATTATTTTCCTGGAGCCTCTTGAGAGCTGATGCATCAGTGTGGGAAGGAGATAGCACAGTCTTCAGGCTGCAGGAAGCCATCAGACAGTTCTGGGCTCCATAGCTATCTTCATAGGCATTTTTTCTCAACGTTATATTAACCAGGGGACATGGTCTTAAAGTATTATCTAAGTTTCTGGGATTATACCCTAAGCACACAGCACTCTTCAAGGGCCATTCCTCCAAGCTCTTTCCTTCTCCACAGAACTCCCCTTAAAGGAAGAGAGGCAGAAAGTGTGGTAAAGGGAGAGGCAGGGAGGGAGACCCCTAACAAATGATCCTAACCACGCATCCTGTCAAACCTGAATAACTGCAGCCATGGCGTCCTCAATGATCCTAGGATCTAAGTCAAAACCAAAGTCTAGAAGTTGCATATTCCCAATATCTCTTGCATGTTTGTTCTCTGAATTGTTAATATTAAAATTATTTTAAAATAGTTACCATTGACTTCCCTGGTGGCTCAGACGGTAAAGCGTCTACTTGCAATGCAGGAGACCCGGGTTCGACCCCTGGGTTGGGAAGATCCCCTGGAGAATGAAATGGCAACCCACTCCAGCACTCTTGCCTGGAAAATCTCATGGACAGAGGAGCCTGGTAGGCTACATACAGTCTATGCGGTCGCAAAGAGTCGGACACGACTGAGCGGCTTCACTTTCACTATTGCTAAAAACAGTAACCTGCATAACTATATTCCAGGTGCTTTTCGTACATATTATACCACCTTATAAGCCAAGCAGACTTGCCTGTGTCCACCTTATGGATAATGGAAACGAAGTTCATAGAAGTAAAGTATTAACTTACCCAAGGTCAACAGCTAATAAATAGCAGTACTGGAATCTGAACATGCCTGTATCTTCCGATCATATCACTTTGCTTTCCCTGTATTGCTTATAATGTTATTTGATTGCCTTTCAACCCAATAAATAGAGTATAAGTTTCTCATAGGAGCTGTTTCAAATGAAGCTTGTAATATTAAATCGTCTGGTACAGGCCCTCATTCAACATGTGTTGGAAAATTAAAAAAAAAAAAGTCCAACAGGAGAAATATATTGTTGAAAATCAATGACTGCAGTCAGACCAACAAAGAATTCAAGCTATAAAAAGTGCAAATGGTAGTTACAGGCTGATCATGAAAAGGACAGTCTGACTGGGAAGTCGCATTTTCAAGCTATTCCTCTATATTGGCAGCCTTTCAAAGACACAGAACTCCTAAATGCATTAGTATAAGGAAGGCTGTGATAACACCACAGTCAGCTGTGCAAAATGAATTTAACAGTGATTGACAGATAAGTAGACTTGAAGTAGCAAATTGCTAAAAAGATCAGCCCAGAACTGAGAAACACAGAATGATACCTCAGTGTGGGTTAAGAAAGAATGAGTTGACTTCTCCATTGCTACTGCCACTTTAGGGGAATCAGTCAATTTTCTTAAACTTCTGAGAACCAGCAGGGATATCTATACCAGATTAGGTTAAACTTCTCCTTGAAGTATCACCTGGACAATGCTCACTACCATAGAACATCACCTTTGAGTCTAAATCACTTCTGTATTCTGTATATAGTTCTTTCACTCCATCAGAAGGATTTCCAGGTGGCTCAGTGGTAAAGAATCTGCCTGCCAGTGCAGGGTCAGGAAGATCCCAAGGAGAAGGAGACAGCAACACATTCCAGTATTCTTGTCATGGAAAATTCTATGGACAGAGGAACCTGGTGGGCTATACAGTTCATTGGGTTTCAAAGAGTCAGACACAACTGAGCATGCGTGCATGCATGCACGCACGCACGCACGCGCGCGCACACACACACACACACTCCATCAGGAAGATAGGAGACTGGTTTTTAAACAGTGATATAATGTTGGGCCCTTGGTAGAGCTCTGTAATTTTCAGGAAAAAGTTTTGGGTTGCCTCTGAAAAATAGAATCAAAAGTGTCTGGGCTCCATTTATGCACAAGACTTTGCTTTTACTCATACTGGACATCGCTAATCAATCACCAATATCTACTGAACCTCAGTATTTTTCAACACAGCAATCTAGACAACCCTGACTAATTAGGCACTTGTGAAGTAAGCTAAGTCATAAAAACAAGAGCCTCATGCCTATTTTATTAACAACTTTGCACACAAAACTTAGAGTATTTATTGTTGAATGAATGAATGTTATGGCTGACATACCAATTCTCTCAAATCTGGACTCATTGATCATATTTCTTAGAAGATCACAGGATTTCAGAATCATATGATCTAATCTTGCAATCATCTTTGGAATCCAAGCTTTCTAACTGCCAGCACTGTATTTCTTATATTCCACATAAAAAGAAATTCCCTTCCTTTTAAAGAAGGAGTTATCTTGAAAATAGAGAATAGATAGTTTTCTGAGTGGGTCAGGGCTTGTGTTTTGGAACGTTTTAATCAGAGAGCATATATTAAATGCAAGGTGATCCCCAAAAACCCCTAGTCTGGAATATACATATAAGTACACAGGGAGGTAATTTGATATATAAACTTAAAGTTTCAACAAATCACCTTGCAGCTTTCAGCTGCAGGGAAATGATTAATTTAACAATAACTGAACAAGGGAAAGTTCTCTACACCTATTTCTATGTTGAAGGCTGTCAAAGCTGTGTATTCATTCCTTGTCCTTCACTTTGCAAACTGATGCCTGTTGACTAAAAAAGATGTACAACTTGAGAGTTGTGAATTAAGTTTTATTTGGGGCAAAATGAGGACTGCAGCCCAGGAGACAGAACCTTAGGTAGCTCTAAGAGACTGCTCCAAAGAGGCATGGGGGAAGGTCAACATATAAGATTTTGGTGAAGGGGAGTTCAGTGTAATCAAGTGCTTACTTTACAACAGGTTCTCTACTAGTCACAAGGAGCTGATGTCACCACGAAGGGATTTAGTGATTTCTTAGATATGAAGAGATGCAAGGGTTGGGATCATGAAATTAATTCCTGAAAACGTTTAACTATCTAAAGACTTGTTCCACCAGATTCCCTGGAGCATAGAGTGCATCTCTCCAATACCCCTGGAGTTCAGACTCCCTCTGGGGGTGTTGAAGGTCAATAGCGGCAGCAGGGCAAGGTTCAATTTCCCCAGAGGCAGATGGCAAATGCCCTCGTTGCTGTTGTTCAGTCACAGGCAAATGTTCTTGGAAGTGCCAATTTGTAGTTGACATGTCAATGAGGTGGTTGTATTTGGAACGCCAACCTCAAAAGAGCCCTTTGACCAAAGTCAATCCAAAATGAGGAAGGAGAGCCAAGTGTTCATCTGTGATGACTTTTTCCTCAAACATATTATTCAAAGAGCATCATTTTGTCCACCTGCTCAGAACACATGAGGATGAAAGTGTAGATTTCAGTATTTTTTTTCAACTTCCTTTTCTTAGTTAGATATAAAGCTCCTATTACCTTACACTGATCTTGAGAAGACACAGTCACTGGTCTACAAAAAAAATTCTTCCGTACAAGTTGAATCGTCTGTCTCCCTTTCCCCAGTCTTGTTTTCTTCCACAGATGCCCTTGCTGCCTTGGGAGTGTCAAGGACAAACTGTCACTTGCCAAGGGCATTTGCCATCTGCCTCTTCGGGGGTTGAATCCTGTGAGGCTGCGGCTGTTGACCTTCGACACACCCTGAAGGGAGTTCAGGGTGGAGAAGGAGGCACACTGTGCTCCAGGAACTCTCAGTTCAGTTCAGTCGCTCGGTCATGTCCAGCTTTTTGTGACCCCATGGACTGCAGCATGCCACGCCTCCCTGTCCATCACCAGCTCCCAGAGTTTACTCAAACTCATGTCCATTGAGTCGGTGATGCCATCTGACCATCTCATCCTCTGTCATCCCTTTCTCCTGCCGCCTTCAATCTTTCTCAGCATCAGGAAATCTTTAGATAGTTAGATATTTTCAGCAACTGATCACATGATCCCAATCCTTGCATCTCCTCATATCTAGAAAAGCACTAAATACCTTTATGGTGACATTAGCTTGTCGTGACTAGCAGAAAGACTTTTGTAAGATAAGTGCTTGATGGCGTGAACACCCCTTCAGCAATATCATATATATTGACCTCCCCCTACTACCTCTTTGGAGCAGTTTGTTAGAGCTATCTGAAGTTCTGTCTCCAGGCTGCAGTCCTCATTTTGCCCCAAATAAAACTTAACTCGAGACTTTCATGTTATGCATCTTTTTTAAGTCGACAGAAGTAGGAGCAGAGAACTAAAGATCCTTCACTTGTCCAAGGATGATGGTTCCCATCATCTCCATGACTTCTCCTCTATGTTCTCTTGACTTCAGCCTGACTGGCCTCCCTTTAACAGAGCAGGCACTGCTTTAGCCATTCCTTCAGAAACAAGATTCTCCCAGATCCCCTTGGCTAATTCTCTCTTCTTCTCTAAGTCTTTGAATAAACATTACTTTCTCAATGAGGCCTTCCTGAACTCCACATTTAAAATTGCAACCTTCAACCCAATTACCCAGCACTCTTAATCCCCTTTACTCTGCTACTTTCTCCGCCAAAGAACACATCACTCTCTAACAGTCTATAAAATGTACTTATTTGGTCTAATATATACTCTCTCATTCTGTACTCCAAGGTTAAAGATCTTTGTTTTGTTTACTGATGTTTTTTAACTCTCAGAAGAGTACTAAGGATATTATAGGTTCTCAAATACTTGATGATGAATAAATGAATGAATTCTTTAGAAAACGCCTTCAGAAAAGCTGTGAAACAAAGCAACAGCTCAGAGGAGCTAATCACAGATGCTCTGTTCTGGAGCTTTTTATGTTCTCTTTTCACTTAGCCTCAAATTTTACTAATTATAAATTTGTTTGACATAAGGGATGTTATCTTTTAAAATGCAAATACTGTGGTATTGGCCTTAAGGATTGTCAGTTACAAACACATCATTGTGAATCAGTTTGAGTTTAGTCTCTCTCCCAGTTTCTAATGGATACTAGCTTCCTGACGAGGAAAAGAATGACAGAGGAAGCTAGGACATTTGGAAACACAATGATTTTACTGAGTGTGGACATCCTGGGTGGGCACCAGAGTGTGTAGATTTAAGGCAATATAACAGGGCTCAGCCTGGAGAGATGGGAATGGTAAAGCCACATTTACATATTAATGTTTAGTTTCTGTGATGATCTTTTCAAAATCCCTCCAAGAAAAGTTTGTTTAGATCAATGACCTCCTCCCTTAAATCAATAAATTCTGTAGGGCAAGTAGAACCTACTTCCCAAAATAAACCCAGCAGGAACTTGTTTAAACTAGTAAATGGGAACAGGAATGGGCATTTGGTTTCCTGGAGCTCTCACTGTGTCTCTTGCCAAGAGGCTAAAAATGCTTATCAGATTTGCTTCATCTAAAAAGAATGGCTCTATGTTTCCCTTGCAGCTCTCTACAGGCTGGTCCAGCTGATTAGCACTCCAGATTTCACTGCCCAACATTGTGGCACTTCCATCATTTATTTGGCCGCCATGAATAACATCAATATTACAGCCTACACAAACATCACTTTATGGCTATTTTATGACTGTTAGATTGTTGATGGTCAAGCTGTTTTCAGAGTCAACACATCATCCCTTAGTGTCCAGAGGTCTCAGATCCAATCAAAGGCCTGAACCAAACCAAGTTTGGAATAATGGTGAGGGCTGTGTGGGGCTGGTATGAGCAGTGGTGCATTGAACTCAAGCTTAAGTTTGTGGCCATTAAAGTTATTCATATTCTCAGGCTGCAGAAGTTTAATCAAATCATTTTCCTCCCACCTTTCTGGGATACCAAATGATCCTTTGTAGCACAATTTGAGATTTGAGAAAACAAAGGAAAGGATGAGAAAGCTATTGACTCTTACGGCACTGTGTCCCTGTGAGCTAAATGGAGCTATGTCTACAGAAAAGCTAAAAATCCCTCTACAGACTCTTCTGGATTAAAAGTCTTCTACAATAAATAATAATAATAGCTACCATTTACTGCATGGGCACTCCTTGTCAAACACTGTATATGTAACATCATATTTAATCCTCATACTAGCCTGAAGGATGGGTGTTATCTTTTGTTCTACAGATGAAACAAATATCTCATTGGGTATCTGCCCAGGCTCCCAAAATATGAAAGGGTCAGAATCAGAGCACAAATCAGTTGCCTGAGCTAACACACATGTGCGTACTTACTTTATTATACTGTCCCCAAAGAGGAAGCATGAAGGGCATGTGGGTCTCCTGGCTCTGTCTGTAGAGAGAATATTTCAAGATATTTGTTTTACATCAGAAATTTTCCCCCTTAGAGCATGGTGTCAGGTTTTAGACTGAGAATTCCCCTGTCTCTGTCATCTTATCAATATCTGAAACCAACAGAGTGGTTGTGGGCTCCACCTTTTCCTCCCACCCGGGTAACCAGCTGCCCACAGGAAGCACACATTTTTTTTTTTTTTTTTTTTTGCTGCTCAGTGCCGTAAGCAGCACATGGAGAGACCTGCAGGTTATACCTGGAGAGTGAAATCACCAAGATGGCAACCTAAGTCATTCCCAACTCTGCTTCCCCTCGCAAAAACAGCAAGTCTTCATGAACAAGACTGCATTAAGGGAAACCTAGAACAGGGGTGTGAGGCAGAAGTACCTTCCTGTACCACCAAGACCAAGACAAACCATATTAGAAGGATAAGAACAGTCACACAGTACTGCACTGCCTCCCCCTCAGGTCAGCACAGCACCCTGCTGAGAGGTCTTTCCCGAGTCTCTGGTTCCTCCAATGGGAAAAGAGATCCCATGGGTTTCAAACAGCTACCCCAGCGCTGAGGGGCACTTTGTGGGATTGCATGGAGCATCACTGGGATCTGACTACAATAGAGAAGTGGGAAGGAACTCCCAAAAACCAGTCCACGATCTTGGCAGATGGAGCTCATTACCACCCAGAAACTTTGATCCCCTGCAGACCCAAGTTGATAGTCCACTCTGACCAGGGAACCCACTGGGGTGCACATTTCCCTGCCTTTGATCCTCAAATAAGTTTTGCCAGTCTTCTAGTTTGGTTTGCCTACAACCATGAAAAAAGCTGAGTCATAGCCCAACGCACTGGGGATAGTGTAGCCTGACCTCATCTGGCCAGAGGGCCTGGTGACAGCACCTAGAAGCTGTGTAGTCCAGGACTGTTCTAGCTGAGAGGTGAGCGGGAGCTGACTGCCCACAGAGCAAAGTCAACATGGGGGTCTTGGAAGCTCCTCTGATATGCCCATGCAGAAGATTCATTCAGTTAAGGCCGAGGGTAGCTCAACCCCTTCCAACCAGAAAGCCTACTTGGAAAAAATTGGAGAAACCTGAAATAGCCCCTCTCTCTTCCACCAGACTAGGAAATGAAGACCCAGCAGCCCGACCTGCTGTGGAAGGTGTTTCCTAGTCTGATCTGTCAAGAAGGGTTGGTGACAACACCTGAAAGCTGCATAATTCATCAGTGTTTGAGTTAAGGAACTGGCAGCATGGCTGATAGTGCAGACTGAAGCTAGTGACCCTTTTTGGCCATGGAACTTGGGGCATGGATTGGCTTAAGAAAACAAAGACTTTTACCAGTTTCAGATTTGCTCTTCTGATGCTACAGGGCAGGGAAACAAATTCATAGCCATGCTCATTGCTGTTTCCACTCATTGCCTTTAGCCTGCCTGGCCAAGACCTAACTAGAACATGTGGGGAAGCTGTGGGAAAGCAGTGTAGACCATACAACAGCCCTGCTAACACTGACACTTGAACGGAGAGCACTGTTTATGGCTTTCCCTATCTACAGACTAAACCAAGAGGCACATCTGACAAGGTATTCAGTGCACACTCCTGCCTAATATGAATCTCCAACAATAAATATTATAGACCCTGGGGCCCATCTTACTGCCCTGCCATAGCAGGAAAGCCAAGGTATAGCCCCATCTACTAATTAGTATGAATATAAATACAGGAGTGAGCCCTAACCACCTAGAAAGCCTGACTAGAGAATTCAGGTAACCATGGAGCCCATCCTATAGTGGAGAACCAAGTTACCAGTACTCAACCAAACAGAGTGCCTATCTCTGATCAAAGAGCTTTAAAAGTTGCTTTATTCGGGGGGGAAAAAAAAAAATGCAAAAAAAAAAAAATGGTAGGTCCCACCTACCCAAGAATATTACCAGCAAACACACCCACGAACCCAAACTGAGCTGACTAGTGAAAATCTGTCTCTGCCAAAGCAAACCTGTAGTATCTAAGTACTCAAATGTGCAGATGTGGACATAAGAATTCAAGGGTCACAAAAGAATCAGGTAAACATGACACCAAAGGAAACAAATAAAGCACCAGTAACTAATGCTAAAGAAATGGAGATTTATGCACTTTCAACGAATTCAGAATAATCCTCTTAAGCTTAGCAAACTACAGAAAGATTCAGACAGTTTAGCAAAATAAGAAAAATAAGGCAAGAAGAAACCAAAGAAGTTGGACAAAGAAGTAGAAACCAGTTGGCGGGGGGGGGGGGGAACCCAGAAACCATAGAGATGAAAAATACAGTAATAAACTCAAGAATTCAATAAAGGGTTTCAAAAGCAGACTTGAAAATGCAGAAGAATTGGTGAGATGGAGGATAAGGTATCTGAAATTATCCTATCAGATGAACAAAAAGAAAAATAAGAAAGAATGATGAAAACTTAAGGAACATCTAGGACACAATTTTTAAAAATATTCATATTATGGGATTTCCAGAAGCAGAAAATCTAAAAGGACAGAAAGTATATATAAAGTGATAATAGCTGAAAACTTCCCAAACCTAGAACCAGAAGCTAGAAGCATCTACCTGCATGAGGTAGGGCCTCGTAACAACTGGGCTGGCAGACAGTGACACCTCCCAGACCACCCACAGCAGTCAACCTGCCACAACAGACTGACCCATGTAGTCCACACAAGGCATATCCCAAGGGCATATAGCTCTGGTGACCAGAGAGTGTGCTGCTGGTACCAATAGGATGTCTCCTACAAAGGCCACTTCTCCAAGGTCAGGAAATGTAAAGCTACCAGATACATAGAAATAAAAACAGCCAGTTAGGTAAAATGAGATAATAGAGGAACATGTTTCAAATGAAGAAACAAGATAAAACCCCAGAAGAACAACTAAGTGAAGTACATATAGGCAATCTACTCAATAATTCAAGGTAATGACTGTAAAAAAAATCAAAGTACTTGGGAGAAGAATGGATGAACAGAATGAGAAGTTTTTAAAGAATTAGAAAATATAAAGAAGAGCAAGGCAGAAATGAATAATAACTGAAATGAGAAATACACTAGAATGAATCCACAGTAGATGAAAAAATACAGAGGAATGGATCAGTGAGCTGGAAGAAAGAGAAATGGAAATCACTGAAGCTGAAAAAAAAAGAAAAAAAGAAAGAAATGAGGACCGCTTAAGAGACCTTTAGGACAACATCAGGCATAGCAACACCTACCTGTAGGGGCTTGGAAGGAAAAAAGAGAGGGACAGAAAATACATCAAAGACATACTATCTGCAAACTTCCCTAACCTGGGAGAGGAAACAGGCATCTAAGTCTAGAAAGCACACAGAGTCCCAGAGAGAATCAACCCAAAGAGGACCATACAAAGACACGGTGTCCAAAACTGTCAAAATTTAAAGGCAATGTGAAGAGCAGCAAGGGAAAAGCAACAAGTTCATGTACAACGGAACTCTGAAAAGGCTGTCAGTTGACTTGTCATCACAAGCTCTGTAGTTCAGAAGGCAGTGGCATGATATAAAGTAATGAAAAGGAAAACCTATAGCAAAGAAAACTCTACCCAGTAACCCATTTAGATTGAAGGAGAAATCAAAGTTTGACAGACAAGTGTTCATCACCACCAAATAAGATTTATAAGAAATATTAAAGGGACTTCTCTAAGCAAGAAAGAAAAGGACACAACTAGAAACATGAAAATAACAAAGGAAAAAGCCCATTGCTACAGGCAGATATACAGTTGCTGCTGCTAAGTCGCTTCAGTCGTGTCCAACTCTGTGCAACCCCATAGACGGCAGCCCACCAGGCTCCCCCATCCCTGGGATTCTCCGGCAAGAACACTGGAGTGGGTTGCCAAGATATACAGTAAAAGGTTATAGATTAACCACTTACAAAGCTAGTAGGACGGCTGAGACAAAAGCAGTAAAGTCATTTACACATCTGCAATAGGTAGTTAAGGGATACACAAGACAGGAAGATGCTGGATTTCCCTGGTTAGAACTCTGCATATTCACTGCTGGCACCTGGGCTCAATACCTGGTCAGGAAACTCAGATCCCACAAGCCACACACAGTATGGCCAAAAAAAAAGACAAAAATATGTAAAATGTGATGTCAAAAATAATCATGGAGGGTGGGGAGTAAAAATGTGGGGATGTTAAAAGATCTTTGAAATTGAGAGATATGCAACTTAAAATAATTGTGTATGTAAACCTCATGACATTCATAAATCAAAACTCGTAAAACACAATAAAGATAAAGGATTCCAAACACAGCAATAGAGATAGCTATCAAATCAGAAGAGAAGAGAATAAAAGAAGGGACAAGAAAGAACCCCTAGACTGACAAAATGGCAATAAGTATCAATACATATCAAGAATTACTAAATGGACTAAATGCTTCAAACAAAGAAAGAGTGACTGAATGGGTACAAGGACAAAACCTATATTTATGCTACCTATAAGAGACTCATATCAGATCTAAAAACATACAGACTGAAAGCAATGGGATGCAAAAAGGTATTTCATGCAAATAGAAATCAAAAGAAAGCTGGGGTAGCAATACTATCAGGCAAAACATTTTAAAACAGACTGTAATAAAGGGACTAAGAAGGACATTACATAATAATCAAAGGATCAATACAATAAGATACAACAGTTACAAGTATATATGCAGGCAATATAGGCGCACCTAAATACCCTGGGTGGCTCAGTGGTAAAGAATCTGCCTGCCAAGCAGAAGACACAGGTTCAATCCCTGCAGTGGAAGATTGCCTGGAGAAGGAAATGGCAACCTATTTTGGTGTTCTTGCCTGGAAATTCCATGGACAGAGGAGTCTGGCAGGCTATGGTCCATGGGGTTGCAAAAAGAGTTGGACATGATTTAGAGACTAAAGAACAACAAATACATAAAATATTAACAGATGTAAAGGGAGAAACTAGCAGTAACACAATAATTGTAGGGGACTTTACCACCCCACTTGCAATGCACAGATCATTCAGGCAAAAAGTGGAAAAAAGAAATCAAGGAAACACTGGCATTAAATGACACATTTGAGCGAGTGGATTTAATAATTCTAAATAGACCATTCCGACCAAAAGAAGCAGAATACAGTTTTTCAATTACACATGGAACATTTTCCAGGATAGAGAACAAGCTAGGCCACAAAAACAACTTAGGAAATTTTAAAAAGCTGAAATTATATAAAAGCATTTTTCTGACCACAACGCTATGAACAGGAAAAAAATTGCAAAAATAAACAAGTGGAGGCTAAACTACATGCTACAAAACAACCAATGGAGCACTGAAAAATCAAAGGAAAAAAATTTTTTTAATCAGATCAGATCAGTCGCTCAGTTGTGTCTGACTCTTTGCGACCCCATGAATCGCAGCATGCCAGGCCTCCCTGTCCATCACCAACTCGAGTTCACCCAGACTCACGTCCATCGAGTCAGTGATGCCATCCAGCCATCTCATCCTCTGTTGTCCCCTTCTCCTCCTGCCCCCAATCCCTTCCAGCATCAGGGTCTTTTCCAATGAATCAACTCTTCGCATGAGGTGGCCAAAGTACTGGAGTTTCAGCTTTAGCATCATTCCTTCCAAAGAAGCTGGGGACAAATGAAAATGAAAACAACAATCCAAAATCTGTGGGACACAGATGAAAAAGTAGTTCTAAGAGGCAAGTTTATAGCGATACAAGCCTATCTTAGGAAATTAAAAAAAAAAATTCAAACAACCTAACCTTACATCTAAAGGAACTAGGAAAAGAACAGGCAAAACCCGAAGTTAGTAAAAGGAAAAAAAATATCATAAAGATTAAAGTGGAAATAAATGAAATAGAGACTAAAAAATCCATAAAAAAGATCAGTGAAACTAAGAGTTGGTTCTTTGGTTCCTTAAAGAACTAAAAACAGAGCTACCATGCTGCTGCTGCTGCTATGGAGAAGGCAATGGCACCCCACTCCAGTATTCTTGCCTGGAAAATCCCATGGACGGAGGAGCCTGGTAGGCTGCAGTCCATGGGGTCGCTAGGAGTCGGACACGACTGAGCGACTTCACTTTCACTTTTCACTTTCACGCATTGGAGAAGGAAATGGCAACCCACTCCAGTGTTCTTGCCTGGAGAATCCCAGGGACGGCTACCATATGATCCCGCAATTCCACTTCTTGGGTTATATCTGGAGAAAAACATAGTTCGTAAGGATACATGCACTTCAGTGTTCATTGCAGCACTATTTACAATAGCCAAGACATGGAAGCAGCCTAAATTTCCATCGACAGAGGAATGGATAAAGAAGATGTGGTACATATATACAATGCAATATTACTCAGCTATTAAAAACAAATGAAATAATGCCATCTTCAGCAACACGGATGGACCTGGAGAATATCATACTAAGTGGAGTAAGTTACACAGAGAAAGACAAATAGCATATGATATCACTTATATGCAGAACCTTAAAAAAATGATACAAATTCACTTATTTATAGAACAGAAACAGACTCATAGACTTAAAAAACAGACATGATTATCGGAGGGGAAGGGTGAAGAGGAGGGAAGATTGGGAGTTTGGGATTGACATGTATACACTGCTATATTTAAAACAGATAACCAGCAAGGATCTACTGCATAGCACAGGGAAGTCTGCTCAATATTTTTTAACAACCTAAATGAGAAGAGAATTTGATAAAGAACAGAAGCATGTATGTGCTTCACTGAATCACTTTGCTGTACACCTGAAACACACTATTAATCTACACTCCAATGTAAAGTTTTTAAATTAATAAAATAAAAATTAAGAGTTGGTTCTTTGAAAAACTAAACAAAACTGATAAACCTTTCACCAGACTCATCAAGAAAAACAGGCTGCTACTGCTGCTAAGTCGCTTCAGTCGTGTCTGACTCTGTGCGAACCCCATAGACGGCATCTCACCAGGCTCCCCCATCCCTGGGATTCTCCAGGCAAGAACACTGGAGTGGGTTGCCATTTCCTCCTCCAATGCATGAAAGTGAAAAGTGAAACTGAAGTCGCTCAGTCATGTCCGACTCTTCGTGACCCCATGGACTGCAGCTTACCAAGCTCCTCCGTCCATGGGATTCTCCAGGCAAGAGAACTGGAGTGGGGTGCCACTGCCTTCTCCAAAGAAAAACAGGGAGGGGCCCCAAATCAATAAAATCAGAAATGAAAGAGAAGAAGTTACAACTGACACCACAGAAATACAAAGGATCACAGGAGATTATTGTGAACAACTATATGTCAATATCCTGTGAAATGCCAGGCTGGATGAATCACAAGCTGGAATCAAAATTGCTGGGAGAAATATCAACCACCTCAGACATGCAGATGATAACCACTTTAAAGGCAGAAAGTGAAGAGGAATGAAAGAGCCTCTTGATGAAAGTTAAAAAGGAGAGTGAAAAAGCTGACTTAAAACTCAACATTCAAAAAATGAAGATCATGGCATCTGGTCCTATCACTTTATGACAAATAGAGGGGGAAAAAGTGGAAACAGTGTCAGATCTCACTTTCTTGGGCTCCAAAATCAATGTGGACGGTGACTGCAGCCATGAAATTAAAAGATACTTGCTCTTTGGAAGAACAGTTATGACAAACCTAGACAGTGTATTAAAAAGCAGAGACATCACTTTGCCAATAAAGGTCTTTATAGTCAAAGCTATGGTTTTTCCAGTAGTCATGTATGGATGTGAGAGTTTGGTCCATAAAGGAGGCTGAATGCTGAAGAACTGATGCTTTCAAACTGTGGTGCAGGAAAAGACTCTTGAGAGTCCCTTAGACAGCAAGCAGATCAAACCAGTCAATCCTAAAGGAAATCAACCCTTCCAATTCATTGGAAGGACTGATGCTGAAGCTCCAATACTTTGGCTACCTGATGCAAAGAACTGGCTCGTTGGAAGACCCTGATGATGGGAAAGATTGAGGGCAAGAGGAGAAGGGGATGAAAGAGGATGAGATAGTTGGATGGCATCACTGACTCAAGAGACATGAGTTTGAGCAAACTCAGGGAGAGAGTGAGGGACAGGGAAGTCTGGTGTGCAGCAGTTCATGGGGTTGCAAAGAGTCAGACACCACTAAGTGACTAATAACAACAACATATGTCAATAAAATGGACAATCTAGAAGAAATAGGTTCCTAGAAATGTACAATCTTCCAGGACTAAACCAGAAAGAAATAGAAAAACACGAATTGATCAACTATCAGCATTAAAACTAACTCATTAAAAAAAAAAAAAGGCAAAGCAAACAAAAACTCCCAACAAAAGTCCAGGATTGGATGGCTTCACAGATGTATTCTATCAAACATTTAGAGACTAGTTAACACCTATCCTTCCTCAAACTATTACAAAAAAAATTTCAGAGGAAGGAGGAAGACTTACAAACTTTTTCTATGAAGCTTGCATCACCCTGATACCAAAAGCATAGATATCAAAAAAAAAAAAAGAAAATTACTGTCTGATATCACTGATGAACACAGATGCAAAAATCCTCAACAAATTAACAACTGAATCCAGCAATGCATTAGGGTGATCATAACATATGATCAAAGGGGATTTATCCCAGGGGTGCAAGAATGGTACAATATCTACAACTCATGTGATACACACTGCATAAAAAATTGAACAAAATACTAGCCAGAGCATCCAGAGCCCCATAGGAACTGAACTGGCAACTAGCAGCAAATCCACAGAGAAGGAAATGGCACCCCACTCCAGTACTCTTGCCTGGAAAATCCCATGGATGGAGGAGCCTGGTAGGCTACAGTCCATGGGGTTGAGAAGAGTCAGACATGACTGAGCGACTTCACTTTCACTTTTCACTTTAATGCATTAGAGAAGGAAATGGCAACCCACTCTAGTACTCTTGCCTGGAGAATCCCAGGGACAGGGGAGCCTGGGGGGCTGCCGTCTATAGGGTCACAGAGTCGGACACGACTGAAGCAACTTAGCAGCAGCAGCAGCAAATCCACTCTAGCGGCTAAGATGGATCTTACACTCAATGCTATAGAGTATTGTCTGTTTGTGCTATACATATATCCTGCCACATAGCCAGAAGATGACATCTTCTGACAAGTTATTAGCCTCCCGATTATAGTATAACTTTTATTCCTTCTTTGCAACACTGAGTTATTATGTTGTCTATGATCTTTCCTTAATTAAAGACAATTTTTAAAGAATCAAGTCTATTGATAGATTATGCATTCTGTCCAGCCAATGCCATGGATCAGCATCCCCATATTTCCTCCTTTCCTGCTAGAGGTGACAGGTTACAGCAAATTGTATAATGGCATAGGAGAGTTTCCATATAGTTGGTTTCAACTCATTGCTGGTATCTATTTTTCTCTTTTTCACTGACATGCTGATCTACTGGATTCACAGAGGCTTTCATCAGAGACTTGTATATATAAGCGCTTACACAAACCTCATCACATCTGGCAGGTTCTGACTTCATTTGTAAATCATGCTTTTCACCTTCTGGATGACGTCCTTCAGAGTCTGCCTTACCATAGATATCCTTTTATCTTTCCTTTAAACATGGTAATTTATTTAGGTTCATATATCCTGGTCAATATTTATAGTTTCCATTCATGATGGTGATATTCACATTCCTTAAATCTTAAGGCCTTAATTATTAATGGCTCAACTCATCATACAGACTACCACATGCTCGTTGACTATAGTTATGGACAGTATTTCACATTGTGGGATAGAATTGGAGGCTTGTTAAAAAATCCCTCCTCCTTTGAAGGCAATGGACCACTCAGTTACGTGAGGATGACAAGAAAGCAAAAGTCGTGTAGGAAATGCTTGTAAAAATGAAAAGTTGCTCAATATAGAGTTCATAAAGACTGAGTAGATGACTGCCCAGTTGTTAAATACTTTTGATAAAGAAAGATAATCTACATATGTTCAGCCAAGAGGCATAACAATTGAACAGTATTATTTGAAATTCAGTACTGTTGGTACAGCTGAGGAATGATCACAATGATAGGTCAAGGGAATGTGATGTGAACACCAAGATTTTAATTAACTTGATGGACAGCACTTTTGATATGTTTCAAAGCTATAATTATACGATGTTCTATAAAAGGAAATAACTGCCAAGTATTTAGGTCTATCACTGAAGATTAATTTTGAAATCTTATTTTCCTTCCTTTTTCTCCATTTTTCTCCACTTCCTCTGTAAAAGAAGATTTAACAAATACCTTCATAAAGAAATGTCATGTGTTGTAACAAATGTTAGGAAAATAAGGTTTGCAAAGTCATTCTATAAGCTATTTATGTAAAATCAATAAAAGGTGATTATGAATGTTAAAAATTGAATAAAATAATCTCATCTGAACAGATGCAGAAAAAGCTTTTGACAAAATTTAACATTCACTTATGATTAGCTCTTTATATTAACTCTGTGAAGTGGTAACACACCTCAACACAATAAAATCCATATATGATAAGCCCACAGCTAACACACTCTACAATAAAAAGCTGAAAGCATTTCCTCTAAGATCAGGAACAAGACAAGAATGTCCCCTCTCCCCACTTTTATTCAACACAGTATTGGAAATCTTATCCACAGCAATCAGACAAGAAAAACAGGAAAGAAAGAAGTAAAATTGTCACTGTTTTCAGATGACATGATAGTACACATAGAAAATCCTAAAGACATCACTGAAAAACAACGAGAATTCAATGAATTCGGTAAGGCTGCATGATATGAAATTAATATACAGAAATCTGCTGCATTTCTATACACTGATAATGAATTGTCAGAAGTTTTTTTTTTAAAGTCTTATTTATCATATAAAAAAGAATAGGATACCTAGGAATAAGTCTAATTAGGGAGATAAAAGTACTTGTACTTGGAAAACTATGAGACATTGTGAAAAAAACTGAAGATGACAGAAACAGATGGAAAGATATATAATGTTCATTAACTGGGAGAAATAATATTATTAAAATGTCTATTTCCCAATGCAATCTACATATTCAATGAAATTCCTACCAAAATACCAAACATGTTTAACATAATTAGAATAATTCTAAAATTTGAATGTAAACACAACAGACCCCGAATAGCCAAAACAATCTTGAGAAAAGAACAGAGCTGGATGTATCATGTTCCCTGGCTTCAGACTATAACAAAGCTACAGTAATCAAAACAGTATCAGTTCCGTTCAGTTGCATCCGACTCTTTGTGACCCCATGGACTACAGCATCCCAGGCTTCCCTGTCCATCACCAACTCCCGGAGCTTGCTCAAACTCATGTCCATTGGGTCTGTGATGCCATCCAACCATCTCACCCTCTGTCCCCTTCTCCTCCCGCCTTTAATCTTTCCCAGCATCAGGGTCTTCTCCAGTGAGTCAGTTCTTCACATGAGGTGGCCAAAGTACTGGAGTTTCAGCTTCAGCATCATTCCTTCCAAAGAAATCCCAGGGCTGATCTCCTTTAGAATGGACTGGTTGGATCTCTTTGCAGTCCAAGGGACTCTCAAGAGTCTTCTCCAACACCACAGTTCAAAAGCATCAATTCTTGGGCACTCAGCTTTCTTCACAGTCCAACTCTCACATCCATACATGACCACAGGAAAAACCATAGCATTGACTATGGACCTTTGCCGGCAAAGTATAGTGCTGGCACAAAAACACACAAATGGATCAAAAGGAAAAGAACAGAGAATCCAGAAGTAAACTCACACACTTATGGTTAACTAATCTATAACAAAGGAGGCAAGAATTTACAATTGGGAAAAGACAATCAATAAGTAGTGCTGAGAAAACTGAACAACTATAGGTAAAAGAATGGAATTAGAATGTTTCCTCACATCATATACAAAAATGAACTCAAAATGAATTCAAGTCCAAAAGGTAAGACCAGAAACCATAACATTCCTTGAAGAAAATATAAGAATACTCCTTGATATAAATCATAGTAATATTCATTTGCTTCCTAACACAAAGGAAAACAAAAGCAAAAGCAAACAAAGAGGATCTAATTAAAGTGGCAAAGGAAACTATTAACAAAATGAAAAGACAACCTGTAGAATGAGGGAAAATATTTGTAAATGATGACCACAAAGGGGTTAATATCTAAAATATATAAAGAGCTCATACACAACTAAATATTAAAAAAGCAAACAATTCAACCAAAAATGGGCAAAAAACCCGAACATTTTCCCAAACATACTGATTGTTAATAGGAACATGAAAAAGATACTTAACATCACTAATCAGAGTAATGCAAATCAGAATCACAATGAAATACCTCCACACCTGTCTGAATGGCTATCATCAAAAAGGACCACAAAAAACAAATGCTGATGAGGATGTGGAGAAAAGAGAACCCTTGTCTACTGGAAATTGGTGCATCCATCGTCAAAAAGGATAAGGAATAAACTACCCACTCCAGTATTCTTGGGCTTCCCTTGTGGCTCAGCTTGTAAAGAGTCCACCTGCAATGAGGGAGACCTGGATTCGATCCCTGGGTTGGGAATATCCCGTGGAGAAGGGAAAGGCTACCCACTCCAGTATTCTGGCCAGGAGAATTCCGTGCACTGTATAGTCCATGGAGTTGCAAAGAGTCGGACATGACTGAGCAACTTTCACTTCTTCACTTGTCAAAAACAGTATAGGGGTTCCTCAGCAAACAAAAAATAGTACTAAATAACCCAACAATTCCACTTATGGAAACATAAAAAGTTAGCATAAAAATCACTAGCTATGATAAATAGCAAAAGTTAGAGTCTATAATATAGTAATGGTAGTGTACAATAAAATTAAACACTAAAAGTGTAGTGAAGTCGCTCAGTCATATCTGACTCTTTGCAACCCCATGGACTGTAGCCTACCAGGCTCCTCTGTCCATGGGATTTTCCGGGCAATAGTACTGGAGTGGATTGCCATTTCCTTCTCCAGGGGATCTTTCCAACCCAGGGATTGAACCCGGGTCTCCTGCATTGTGGACAGATTTTTACCGTCTGAGCCACCTAAAACTAAAAAAGCCTTCTTAGTTATATGTAATGTAAAAATATGCAAATTTTAACAACAATAATCTAAAATGTGAGGGGTAGGAGAAGAAAAAGTGTAAAGTTTAGGACTTCAACTGAAATGAAGTTGTTATCAATTTAAAATCAAGCGTTATAATTTTAAGATATTTTAGGTAATCTTCATGGCAATGATAAAGTAAAGACCTGTAACAACTGAACAAAAGAACAAGAAAAAGAAGTCAAAGAATACTGATGCCAAAAGACATCAAAATATGCAAAATGATGGCAGGATAAGAAACAAGGAACAAGGGATCTACAAAACAATCAGAAAACAATAACAAAATGGCAATAGTAAATTCTTGCCTATCAATAGTTACTAACATATGAAATTCTCCAATCAAAAGACACAGAATGGGGCCTCCCTAGTGGTCTAGTGGTTAAAAATCCATCTGTCAATGCAGGGGACATGGGTTTGATCACTGTCCTAGGAAGATCCCACACGCCACGAAGCAACTGAGCCTGTGCATCGCAACTACTGAGGCCCCTGCCTAGAGCTGGTGCTCTGCAGCAAGAGAAGCCATGGCAACGAGAAGGCCATACCTGCAACAAAGAGCAGCCCTGCTCCACACCCTTCCCTCCCCGATTCCCTTACCACAACTAGACAAAGCCCATGCAGCAACAAAGACCCACCCAAATAAAAAAAAAAAAAAATCTTAAAAAAAAAAGACAGAATGGCTAAATAGATAGGAAAACAAGATCCAAAAATATACTACCTTATAGAGAGTCCCTTTACCATAAAGACATAAACAGAGAGAAGGGATGGAGAAAGACATTTCAAGCAAATGGTAATATCCCACTGTCTACAAATAAGGCAGGGGGAGCTATACTTACATCAGACAAAATGAACTTTAAAAACAGTTTTTCTTAAAAAAAGGCCATTATATATTACATAATAAAAAAGGTAAATAACAACATGTTATAGCAATTGTAAATATCTGTGCACCCAAAAAAGCACCTAAATGCATAAAACAAAACTAATAAAGCTAAAAGGAGAAATAAACATGAATACAATAACAGTTTGTGATTTTAATACTCTACTGTCAACAATGGATAGATCATTCAGAAAGATAATAAACTGAATTTAAACATTACACACCAACCTAGACAGCATATTAAAAAGCAGAGACATTACTTTGCCAACAAAGGTCCATCTATTCAAAGCTATGGTTTTTCCAGTAGTCACGTATGGATGTGACAGTTGGACTCTAAAGAAAGCTGAGCACTGAAGAATTGATGCTTTTGAACTGTGGTGTTGGAAAAGACTCTTGAGAGTCCCTTGAACTGCAAGGAGATCTAACCAGTCCATCCTAAACAAAATCATTCCTGAATATTCATTGGAAGGACTGATGCTGAAGCTGAAACGCCAATATTTGGCCACCTGATGTGAAGAACTGATTCATTTGAAAAGACCTTGATGCTGGGAAAGATTGAAGGCGGGAGGAGACGACAGAGGATGAGATGGTTGGATGGCATCACAGACTCAATGGACAGGAGTAAGCTCTAGGAGTTGGTGATGGATAGGGAAGCCTGGCGTGCTGTAGTCCATGGGGTCGCAAAGAGTCAGACACGACTAAGCGACTGAACTGAACTGATCAAATAATATAACAGACATATATAGAACATTCTAGTCAACAACAGCAGAATTCATATTCTTAAGTGCAAATGGAACTGTTTTTTAGGACAGCCCAAATGTTAGGCCATGAAACAATTCTTCAAGCAAACTGAAATCATAACAAGAGGTAAACTGGAAAAGGTTCATATATGCATAGAAATTAAACACTTTACTGAACAACGAACAGATTGAAGAGGAAATTAAAGACAGTAAAGTTTTGAGACAAATTAAAATGGAAACACAGCATACCTGACCTTATGCGATGCAGAAACAACAGTTATAAGAGCAAAGTTTGTAGCAATAAACACCTACACTAAAAAGCAGGAATGATCCCAACAACCTAATTCTATTCCTTAGGAACTAGAAAAATAAGGTGACCTCAAGTTAGCAGAAGGAAGGAAATAAAGATTAAAGCAGAAATTAAGGAAATAGAGAACAGAAGAATAGAAAACACTAAGCAAACTTAAAGTTGGTTCTTTGAAAAGAAATAAAACCGACAAACTCTAAGGTAAACTAACCAAGGAAAAGGAGAGAAGACCTAAATCAAAATTGTAAATGAAAAAGAAGACATCACAACTGATATAAACAGAAATAAAAAGAATCATAAGATGCTACTGTAAACAACTATATGCTAACAAACTGGATAATCTAGAAGAAATGGAAAAAATCTTAGAAAACATACAACCTACCATGACTAAATCAGGAATAGAAAATTGAACAGACCAATTACTAGGAAGGATATTGAATCAGTAATCAAAAACCTCCCAGTGAAGAAAAACCCAGGACCAGACTGCTTCACTGGTGAATTTTACCAAACATTTAGAGAATAATTAAGATAAAATTATTCTCAAACTCTTCCAAAATATTGAAGAGGGAAGACTTCCAAACTCACTTTACAAGGCCAGCATTCTCCTGATAATCAGATATCCTGATATCTGATTGACATCAAAGTCAGATAAGGACACTACAATAAAACTATGCCCAATAGTTGCAAGAAGTCTCAATAAAATACTAGCAAAACCAAATTTAGCAGTACATTAAAAGAATCATTCACCTTGATCAAGTGGAATTTATCCTGGGATGAAAGGATTGCTCAACATATGCAAATCAATGTGATACATTACATTAATAAAATGGAAGAAAAGAATCATATGATAATCTCAATAGATACAGAAAAGCATTTGACAAAACTTAACATCTGTTCATGATAAAAAAACACTTAACAAATTAGGTCTAGAAGGAACATATCTCAACATAATAAAAGACCACAAATGACAAGCCCACAGCCAACATTATACTCAATGGTGAAAAGTTTAAAGCTTTTCTTCTAAAATCAGGAACAGGACAAGTGTGCCCACTCCCATCACACCTAATCAATATAGAACTGTTAAGTCTTTGCTAGAGCAATTGGGAGAGAAAAATGAAGGTATCAGAATTGGAAAGGAAGAAGTCGTACTGTCTCTATTTGCAGATGACATGATTTTATACATAGAAAATCCTACAAATTTCACCAAAAACCTGTTAGAACTCATCAGTGAATTTGGTAATGTTGCAGGGTACAAAATTAACATGCAAAAATCAGTAGCATTTCTACACACTAACAATTTTATGAAAAATATGTCAATTCCATTTATAATAGCATTAAAAATGATAAAATACTTAGGAATAAATTTAACCAAAGAGGTAAAAAATTTCTACTCTGAAAATTACATTTTTATTGATGAAAGAAATAGGAGACACAAATAAATGGAAAGGTATTTATGTTCATGGACTGGAAGATTAATATTGTTGAAATGTCAGTACTACCAAAAGCCATCTATAGATTCAATGCAATCCCTGGAGCTTGGGATTAAAATATACACACTACTATATACAAACAAAATAGATAACCATAAAGGACCTATGGTATAGCACAGGGAACCACACTTAATATCTTATAATAAACTGTAATGGAAAATAATCTAAATATATTTATATTACATATAAATAAAAATTTTATATATCTATATGTGTGTTCATATATACAAACACACCTGAATCACTTTGCTGTATATCTAAACCTAACAAAACATTGTAAATTAACAATATTTCAATAAAAATTGAGAAATAAGATTTTAATGACACTTTTACAGAAACACAAAAAACACTTCTAAAATTAGTATCTTAAAGTATTCTAAAAATATCACCAAAAACCCTGAATAGCCAAAATAATAAAGAAGAACAAAGAAGGAGGTATCACACTTCCTAATTTCAAGCTCTACTATAAAGCTACAGCTTTATAAAGTAGATCAGATCAGATCAGTTGCTCAGTCGTGTCCAACTCTTTGCGACCCCATGAATCGCAGCACGCCAGGCCTCCCTGTCCATCACCAACTCCCGGAGTTCACTCAGACTCACGTCCGTCGAGTCAGTGATGCCATCCAGCCATCTCATCCTCTGTTGTCCCCTTCTCCTCCTGCCCCCAATCCCTCCCAGCATCAGAGTCTTTTCCAATGAGTCAACTCTTCGCATGAGGTGGCCAAAGTACTGCAGTTTCAGCTTTAGCATCATTCCTTCCAAAGAAATCCCAGGGCTGATCTCCTTTAGAATGGACTGGTTGGATCTCCTTGCAGTCCAAGGGACTCTCAAGAGTCTTCTCCAACACCACAGTTCAAAAGCATCAATTCTTCGGCGCTCAGCCTTCTTCACAGTCCAACTCTCACATCCATACATGACCACAGGAAAAACCATAGCCTTGACTAGATGAACCTTTGTTGGCAAAGTAATGTCTCTGCTTTTGAATATGCTATCTAGGTTGGTCATAACTTTCCTTCCAAGGAGTAAGCGTCTTTTAATTTCATGGCTGCAGTCACCATCTGCAGTGATTTTGGAGCCCAGAAAAATAAAGTCTAACACTGTTTCCACTGTTTCCCCATCTATTAAAGCTTTAATTAAAGGAGTGTGGTAAGGGCATTAAAAAAACACGAAGAATCCAGTGGAACAGAATCCAGCACATACCTAATAAATAGGCACAGAAGGAACATATCTCAACATAATAAAAGCCATAAATGACAAGCACCTGGCCAACATCATAAATCATACAAGGTCAAGTAATATTTGACAATGTTGAAGCTGAAATTCCAATACTTTGGCCACCTGATGCAAAGAACTGACTCACTAGATGCTGGGAAAAATTGAAGGCAGGAGAAGAAGGGGATAACAGAGGATGAGATGGTTGGATGGCATCACCAACTCAATGGACATGAGTTTGAGTGAACTCCGGGAGTTGGTGATGGACAGGGAGGCCTGACGTGCTGCAGTACATGGCGTCGCAAAGAGTCAGATACGACTGAGCAACTGAACTGAATATTTGACAACGGAGCCAAGAATACTCAATGGAAAACAGAAAATCTATTCAATAAATGCTGGTGGGCAAAGAGGATAGAAAATGAAAGTGAAGTCTCTCAGTCATGTCTGCCTCTTTGCAACCCCATGGACTGTAGCCTACTAGGTTCCTCCGTCCATGCAATTTCCAGGCAAGAATACCGGAGTGAGTTGCTATTTCCTTCTCCAGGGGATCTTCCCGACCCAGGGATTGAACCCGGGTCTCCCTCATTGTAGGCAGATGCTTTACTGTCTGAGCCACCAGGGAAGTCCCAAAGAGGATATTCACATGTAAAGGAATCAAATTTGACCCCTATCTTATACCACTCACAAAAATTAACTCAAAATGGGTGAAATACTTAAATCCATTAAGTACTAAGTAGTAAGAACTGAAACCATGAAACTTCTAGGAGAAAACATAGCAAAAAAAGCTTCATGATATGAGTCTTCTTAATATGTTTTTTTGAAATCATACCCAAAGTACAAGCAACAAAAGCAATAATAAACATGTGGGACTACATCAACTAAAAGGCTTCTGCACAGCAAAAGAAACTATCAACAACATGAAAAGAAAGTCTATGGAATAGCAAAATATTTGCAAACCATGTATCTATTATTTATAAAATATAAAAAGAATTCATACAATTCAGTAGCAAAACATTGAGTAATCCAATTTTAAAATGTGCAAAAAAACTCAAAATATGTTTTTTTTTTTTTTCAAATAACGTATACAAATGGCCATAGGCACATGAAGAGGTACTCAATATAACTAGTCATTAGAGAATTGCAAATTAAAACCACACTGAGATATCACTTCTTTTTTTTAAAGTAATTTCTTTTAATTGGAGGCTAATTACCGTATTGTAGTGGTTTGTGCCATACATTGACATGAATCAGCCATGGGTGTACATGTGTTTCCCATCCTGAGCCCCCCTCCCACCTCCCTCCCCATCCCATCCCTCAGGGTCATTCCCAGTGCACCAGCCCTGAGCACCCTGTCTCATGCATCAGACCTGGACTGGCGATCCGTTTCACATATGATAATATACATGTTTCAATGTTCTCTCAAATCACCCCATGATAATAATCATGATTATTTTGACACCTTTCTTTGATACGTCAAGAGTTGTTTTAAGTGTATTCTCTGCAGCAGCCCCTTGCAGAGCCACCTGGCAGGAGGGCCAGTGCCATGGGCTTTAACACATAGCTTCTCACTTCCTATGGGGAAACAACTTTGACCTGCATGTCAGCTTTTTTGATGTGATAAAAACCAATACTCGTAAACATTTTACTAAGTGACTTTTTAATTCCAACTATATTAAAGACAATGTCCCTGCTTAAAAAAAAGAAAAAAAAAAAGATATCACTTCTTATAATGGTCTTTATCCAAAAGACAAGAAACAACAAATATTGGTATGGATGTGGAGAAAAGGGAACCCTGAGTGATATTGGTAGGATTTTAAATTGGAGCAGCCACTATGGAAAACAGTACAAAATTTCCTCAAAAAATTAAAAATAGAGCTATTATATGATCCAGCAATTTCACTTCTGGGAATATATCCAAAGAAAATGAGAACATTAAATCAGATATCTGTAGCCCCTAGGTTCATAACATTATTTACAGTGGCTAAGACATGAAAACAAGCTAATGTCCATCAACGGATTTGGATAAAGAGGATGTAGTATTATAGAAATACAATGGACTATTATTCAGCCATTAAAAACGAACAGATTCTATCATTTGTAACAACACAGATGGACCTTGAAGGTATGTTAGTTGCTCAGTTGTGTTCTGCTCTTTGTGACCCCATGGACTGTAGCCTGCCAGGCTCCTCTGTCCATGGAATTCTCCAGGCAAGAATACTGGAGTGGGTAGCCACTCCCTTCTCCAGGGTATTGTCCTGCCCTAAGGATCAAACCAGAGTCTCCTGCATTGCAGGCAGATTCTTTACCATCTGAGCTACCAGGGAGTGAAATAAATCAGCAAAACAAACACTATATGAGTTCACTTATGGAATCTAAAAAACAAACATCCCAAACTCATACAAAAAGATCAGAGATCAGGCTGGTTATTAGAGCGGGTGGTGATGGGGTGAGGAGAAGGGGTAAGTGGGAAGAAATTGATTAAACTGCACAAACTTCCAGTTATAAGTAAGTACTAGGAATGTAAGCTACATGATACAGTTAACACTACTGTATGATATATAGGAAATTTGTTAAAAGAGCAGGTCCCAAGAGTTCTCATTACAAGGTGAATTTTTTTTCTTTTGGGATGTTCAGTCACTTCAGTCATGTCCGATTCTGGGTGACCCCATGGACTATAGCCCACCAGACTTCTCTATCCATGGGGATTCTCCAGGCAAGAAAACTGCAGTGGGTTGCCATGCCCTCCTCCAGGGGATCTTTCCAACCCAAGGACTGAACCCACATCTCATGTCTCCTGCATTGGCAGGTAGGTTCTTTACCAACTAGCGCCATCTGGGAATCCCCTTTGGTATATCTATGAACTGATGAATGTTAACTTAATCTACTGTTATCATTTCAGAATCTATGTAAATCAAATCATGTTACACACTTTAAACGTTATACTGCAGTGCATGTCAATTATTTCCCAATAAAACTGCAAAAAATAGTTGAATGAATAAAAAAAGTAGTGGATGTTTGATGGGAGACCAAAGGGTTCACATGAAAAAGAATTCACTGGGTTGTGTATTTTACTAATTTAAGAAGAGTACGAAACTTTGTTTGGAAATAAAAAATGTTACTCTTTGTCTAAGGTCTACAGTTTCCTGATCACAATTTTTGTCTCACTTTTCCATGAAGACATGATGTTCTTTTGACAATTTTCAGAGTTAACCTTTCTATTCTCATTTAGCAAAGCACCCTCACCATTCATCCTTCCAAGCTTTAAGGAATAAAAGGTCAAGCAGATGAGGCAAAGTCTCAGATTGTTTCCTTCACAAAATGAACCAAATGTTTTCTAAAGCAGGAACCCGGAGAGCCGTCATTAGTGGGTAGCACTGATATGGAGATTAGGGGGCTCATATCTCCTTAAACATTTTCAAAATAGATTAATGTGAATGAACATTACAATTCTGTTGCCAAATGCCTTCAGGTGTGTGAAAATTAATAATTTAGGTAAAAATTGAGAAATCTCTCAGATAAACACTTCTCTTTGATTGAACACAGAGCAGATATAACAAATTACAGTGTGCTATAATTTGGAAGGGCTTCTTGAGAAGACACATGTCTTTAAAAATTAAGTATATGTTCAGCTTTAATGGTAAACTTTATAAGTACTCATGCCATTGAGTAGCACAGAAGGCAAGTTGAATTAGAAAGGCTATAAAACAAGACACGAACAAATGAAAATATAAAGAGTCAAAGTTCTCACTTTTTTTCTGTTCCCATAAAATGCCCTGGATCTGTTTGATTGTTTCTTGAAGAGTTTCTTTACTCCATATGCTTCTCTTGGTATTTTTTATGTGGTATAGTTGCCACAGGGTGCTTTCCTTTACTATTGAACCAGATATAAAAAACAATCCGTAATGAAAACCACAAAAGCCCACAACTCAGAAATGAAGCATATACACTTCCAAGTATATTAATTTTACTGAAAAGTTACCTAAGTACAATATTTCTCGACTTCAAATGGGCAAACTAACCCTCTGGTAGCGAAAGACTTTTCTCGAGTGAAAGCATTAAGCCTTTTGTCTGTGACAATCCTAAATGGAGAACACTGTTCACTTATTTTATTCCCACTATCCTAGCCTGGAACCAGGACTTTGTACATCTTGGTGGATATATAATTCTGCTATTACAATGTGTACAGCCAATAATTATGTTTATAACAGTGCCTAAACTGAGTGCCAAGAACTGGTGATGCTTTAAAAGAAATGATATAGTGAACTTTAGGAAATACAGAATACCTAGCCAGAAAATCTCTCCATTTAACTAAAAGGAACATTAACGTTTAGGATTTTCAGTTCTGACTAAAAGAGTAGGAAAATAAAAAATTCTAAACTGGAAATGCTCTACCATAAACCTGCTTTTCTGTTAAAGATATTTTGCTAGAATCATGCATAAAGGGAATCGAAGCTAGACATCTACTTTTTCCTCCACAATCTCAATTACCAATAGAAAACCAAAGCAAACTTTGGAAACGATATAAATTATTCACATAGTAATTGAGTTTTTCCAAGTCAATTATGGGCTAAACTAAACAAGCAGACACCCAACAAACATTTGTCCATTCCTCCTTTTATTTGCCAACAGTGAAGACTCAAACTAAGCTCTTTTAAAAATGTTTTCCCAATTTTTGGCTCTGAGAAAAACAGATACATTATAATATCTGAGAGCTTACATTCAGGAGAACATTTCAACAGAAGCCACGAATGTGAGAAATTCTACGCTCCAGTCACGTCTGTTTGCATATGGAGAAAGCAGGGCCCAGAGAGATGAAGTTCTTGGCCTGTACCGCACACAGCTTGGTAGTGGCAGAGCCAAGACAAGAACTTAAATAGCTTTACCTCCAGGCTCACAATCTTCCCATGGTGTCATGCTGCCACAGATGCTGCAGCCTTAACTATCTATCCCTCCCATACTACTCCAATGATTCTCTGGGCTTCTATAAATGCTAATTCATCTGAGGAATTAGTAAAGGGAATACTTCAATTATATACGAAGGCAGTGTATGATCATGCATCAAGTTAACTGCAATTCTTTCAGAGTCCTGAATGACAGACCACTGAATGAACCCCCACATTGGCCACTGGTACCTGGTCAGTTTACAATTGACCTGCTTTTTATAGCTGATTACATGGTAAACATTTTTCCTCTTCTTTTCTAGCTTTGAGGTGTAACTAACAAAAATTATATGTGTTTAAGTCTGCAACTTGATTCTTTGATAACATATACCTTGTGAAGTGAGCTACGTGGTAAGCATCTTTATGCTGGCTTAGGTGAAATTATAATTTACATAATAATTTACTTATAAGTAAAACCAGCATAAAAATGCTTACTATGAAGCTCAATTCACAAGGTATATGTATATCAAGAATGCTTAAGAAACACTACTATGAATAAAACTAGTGGAGGCGATACAATTTCAGCTGAGCTATTTAAAATCCTAAAAGATGATGCTGTTAAAGTGCTGCACCCAACATGTCAGCAAATTTGGAAAACTCAGCAGTGGCCACAGGACTGGAGAAGGTCAGTTTTCATTCCAACCTCAAAGAAAGGGGGTCAGTTTTCATTCCAACCCCAAACTACCACACAATTGCACTCACTTCACATGCTAGCAAGGTAATGCTCAAAATCTTTCAAGCTAGGCTTCAACAGTATGTGAGCCAAGAACATCCAGATGTACAAGCTAGATTTAGAAAGGGCAGAGGAACCAGAGAGCAAATTGCCAACATCTGTTGGATCACAGAAAAAGCAAGGAAATTCCAGAAAAACATCTACTTCTACTTCATTGACTATGCTAAAGCCTTTGACTGCATGGATCACAACAAACTATAGAAAATTCTTAAAGAGAGTCTAAAGCCTTTGACTGCATGGATCACAACAAACTATAGAACATTCTTAAAGAGACAGACCACCTTACCTGTCTCCTGAGAAACCTGTATGCAAGTCAAGAAGCAAGAGTTAGAACCAGACATGGAACAATGGACTTGTTCAAAATTGGGAAAGGATTACATCAAGGCTATATATTGTCATCAGGCTTATTTAACTTATATGCAGAGTACATCATGCAACATGATAGGCTGGATGAATCACAAGCTGGAATCAAGACTGCTGGGAGAAATATCAACAACCTCAGATATGCAGATCATACCACTCTAAGGGCAGAAAGCAAAGAGGAATTAAAGAGCCTCTTGATAAAGGTGAAAGAGAAGAGTGAAAAAGCTGGCTTAAAACTCAGCGTTCAGAAAACTAAGATTGTGTCATCCAGTCTTGTCACTTCAAGGCAAACAAATAGGTGAAAAGTGGAAGCAGTAATAGATTTTATTTTCCTGGGCTCCAAAATCACTGCGGATGGTGACTGCAGCCACGATATTAAAAGACGCTTGCTGCTTGGAAGAAAAGCTATTACAAAACCTGCTGCTGCTGCTAAGTTGCTTCAGTAGTGTCTGACTCTGTGCGACCCCATAGATGGCAGCCCACCAGGCTCCCCCATCTCTGGGATTCTCCAGGCAAGAACACTGGAGTGGGTTGCCATTTCCTTTTCCAATGCATGAAAGTGAAAAGTGAAAGTAAAGTCGCTCAGTTGTGTCCGACTCCCATGGACTGCAGACCACCAGGCTCCTCCATCCATGGGATTGTCCAGGCAAGAGTACTGGAGAGGGGTGCCATTGCCTTCTCCCATGACAAAACCTAGACAGTATATTAAAAAGCAGAGATATCACTTGGCCAACAAAGGTTATGGCTTTTCCAGTAGTCATGTACGGATGTGAGAGTTGGAGCATAAAGAAGGCTGAGTGCCAAAGAATTGATGCTTTTGAACTGTAGTGCTGGAAAAGACTCTTGAGAGTCCCTTGGACAGCAAGGCGATCAAACCAGTCAATCCTAAAGGAAATCAACCCTGAATATTCATTGGAAGGACTGATACTGAACCTCCAGTACTTTGGCCACCTGATGCAAAGAGCCAACTCACTGAAAAAGACCCTAATGCTAGGAAATATTGCGGGTAGGAGGAGAACAGCAGAGGATGAGATGGTTGGATGGCATCACCGACTCAATAGACAGGAGTTTGAACAAATTCCAGGAGATAGGGAAGGACAGGAAAACCTGGTGTGCTGTAGTCCAATGGGTCACAAAGCGTTGGACTCGACTTAACGAATGATCAACAATTTCACAAGGTTAAACCACAAAGATCTTACTTTGTTAAAAAATATTATTGATTCTAAAATGACAGCACAAAGAAGAAGAAAAACATCTTACCAGACACATTCTCATGTACAGAAAGAGTCTATTTATTTTTGCTTTGGAAGCTCAGTTATGCTTGTTTAATGTAACATGTTTATACTAAGAGAGCAGTTAATATATTAGTATCCATTACATTCCTGACAGGGAATTGAGTGCAAATAAATGGGACCTTAAGGAGACTTCTAATTCCTGCATTTATGCTTAGTCCGGGAGCCAGAGAAGAGACAAAGCAATGTGCAAAAGTATAAATATGCCTGACTCCTAGTGGGGTGATGTTCAGATGCCGTTTTGGCATCAACAAGCTAGTTCAACACATACAGATGTTAAAGACTTTTGTTTGTAGCATTGAAGCTTCTTTCCTCCAATGCACCTGTGCCATGTCTGGTTGTTTCACTAGCTGAGTGGGCAGTTTTCTTAAGCTACTTTATGTTTTTTTTTAATTTTATTTATTTTAATTGGAGGCTAATTACTTTACAATATTGTAGTGGTTTTGTCATACATTGACATGAATCAGCCATGGGTGTACATTGTCTGTATCAGTTTGCTAGGGCTTCCATAATATACCACAATCTGGGTGGTTAAATAATAGAAGTTCATTATCTCGAAGTTCTGAAAGCTGCTGCTGCTGCTGCTAAGTCGCTTCAGTTGTGTCTGACTCTCTGCGACCCCACAGACAGCAGCCCACCAGGCTCCTCCGTCCCTGGGATTCTCCAGGCAAGAACACTGGCGTGGGCTGCCATTTTCTTCTCCAATGCATGAAGGTAAAAAATTAAAGTGAAGTCGCTCAGTCATGTCCGACTCTTCGCGACCCCATGAGCTGCAGCCTACCAGGCTCCTCTGTCCATGGGATTTTCCAGGCAAGAGTACTGGAGTGGGGTGCCATTGCCTTCTCCTGTTCTGAAAGCTGGAAGTCCTAAATCAAGGTGTCAGGAGGGTTGGTTCCTTCTGAAGACTGTGAGGAAAGGATCCATTTCATGCCTCCCCTAGCTTCAGAGAGCCTGCTGGCAATCTTTGCTGCTGCTGCAAAACTCCAGTCTTTTTCCTTACAGGGCATGGCCATGGGATGATATTCTGGCCAATGAGATGTGAGAAGCAGCACTGAGAGCAGGTTCTGGGCAACATCCTGTTGAAAGCGGCTTTCCCTCCTCTTTCTCTGCCTCCCTTCCCTTCAGCTGGAATGGGAGCGGAGTAGGAGCCAGCTTCAACCTTACAGATGAGGGCAACACCTAGGGCAATAATTTTCAAACTTTGCTTTCTGGATTCCTTTACACTCTTACAAATTGAGGACCTCAAAGAGTTTTAACTTATCTATTGATATTTAGTGATGTTTAAAATGAAGTGAAAACATTTAAATACTTATTCTGAAAACACCAATACAGTATACTAACACATATATTTGGAATTTAGAAAGATGGTAAGGATAACCCTGTATGCGAGACAGCAAAAGAGACACAGATGTATAGAACAGTCTTTTGGACTCTGTGGGAGAGGGAGGGGGGCATGATTTGGGAGAATGGCATTGAAACATGTATAATATCATATATGAAACGAATTACCAGTCCAGGCTCGATGCAGGATACAGGATGCTTGGGGCTGGTGCACTGGGATGACCCAGAGGGATGGTACGGGGAGGGATGTGGGATGGGGGTTCAGGATGGGGAGCACGTGTACACCCGTGGTGGATTCATGTTGATTGGCAAAACCAATACAATATTGTAAAGTAATTAGCCTCCAATTAAAATGAATAAATTTATATTTAAAAAAAAAAAATTGAAATGATCATAAAATAAATAAATAAAAAAAAATTACATATTCTTTTCAGAAAAAAAAAACTTATTCTGAAGTAACAATCAATCTATTACATGTTAATGTAAACAAAATGTTTAGTGGAAGATAATACATGAAGCAATTCTGTTAAACGTGTGGCAGGTGTTTTACTGACATTTTTGTAAATCTCTTTAAAGTCTGACAATAGAAGACAGCTAGACTCTCATATTCTGTGTTTAATTTATTGTTGTATCACATGTCATGTAATCTGTGGAATATTTCCGTGCATACACATGAGAAAATGAAAATTACAAAATGCCTTCATAGTCTTCTGAAAATAAGTTCTTATGAAAATAAGATCACTGATTAAAAATATAGAAGATGACACAATCAGATGGAAAGATAAATTCATAGACTGGAAGGATGTTGTTAAATTGATCAGACTATCCAAGGCAAACTACACATTCAATGCAATCTCTATCAAAAAACCAAAGGTATTTTTCTTAGAGCTAGAACAAGTAATTCTAAAATTTGCACAGAAGCAAAAAGACTCCTAATAGCCAAGGCAATCTTGAGAAAGAAGAACAGAGTGGAGGGATCATGCTCCTTGACTTCAGACCACACTGTCGACACAAAACTACGGAAATTAAAACAGTGTGTACTGGCACAAACCACGAGGATCAGTGGGACAGAAGAGTCCAGAAATAAACCCACACACTTACGGTTAATTGATCAAAGCAGAGGAGGCAGGAAAGCATATTGGGGGAAGGGGCATCTCTTCAATAAGCAGTCTTGGTAAAACAGGACAGCTACATGTAAAAGAAAGAAATTAGAACATTTCCTCATACCATATACAAAAAGATATTCAAAAGAGATTGAAGACCTAAACGTAAGACCGGAAACCACAAAACTCTTAGAGGAGAACATAGGCAGAACACTGACATAAATCATAGCATTGTTTATTCTGTCTAAGGCAAAAGAAATAAAAGCAAACATGAACAAACGGAACCTAATTCAACTCAAAAGCTTTTGCACAGCAAAGGGACTCAACAAAAATACAACCTGCTGAATGGGAGAAAATATTTGCAAATGACATGATCAATAAGGAGCTATATCCAAAACATATAAACAGCTCATACAGTCAGTCAGTCAGTTCAGTCACTCAGTCGTGCCCGACTCTTTGTGACCCCATGAATTGCAGCACGCCAGGCCTCCCTGTCCACCACCAACTCCTGGAGATCACCCAGACTCACGTCCATCGAGTCAGTGATGCCATCCAGCCATCTCATCCTCTGTCGTCCCCTTCTCCTCCCACCCTCAATCTTTCCCAGCATAGGGTCTTGTCCATGAGTCAACTCTTTGCATGAGGTGGCCAAAGTATTGGAGTTTCAGCTTCAACTTCAGTCCTTCCAATGAACACCCAGGACTGATCTCCTTTAGGATGGACTGGTTGGATCTCCTTGCAGTCCAAGAGATGTGTAAAATAGAGATTTTTTTAAAATAAGGCATACAGATGGCCAATAAGCACCTGAAAAGGTATTCAGCATCACTAATTGGAGAAAAGCCAATCAAAATCACGAGATCATCTCACACCTGTCAGAATAGCCATCATCAAAAAGACCACAAATAACAAACATTAGTGAGGGTGTGGAGAAAAAGGAACCCTATTACACTGTTAGTGGGAGTGCAAATTCATGCAGCCACTATGGAAAACAGTGAGACGGTTTCTCAAATAACTGAAAATAGAAACTACCAGGAAGATCAATCAGGATGGCAAAGTAGGAGGATGTGGAAATCACCTTCCCACAAACACTTCAAAAATACATCTACATGTGGAACAATTCTCACTGAAAACTAACTAGAAACTGGCCAAGAGACCAAGACTGTAAGAAAGAGCCACAAAATCAAGTACAAAGGGGCAAGAAATGACCAGGTTGGAACCTGTGCCCTTGGGAGGGGACTCAGAGGAAAAGTGAGATTACTCGGGAGGGGAGCCACCATGGTGAGTGAGTAGTTTAAGACGCATACTGGGCACCCCAGTCTTTGGGCTGAAGCTGTTCTGCTTGACCCAAAACCTGGGTGGCAGTATTAATAATAATACTGAGTGGTGTCTGCTCTGCCTCCCAGGAACCAGAGTGAAGCCGTAGGCCCACCCTAGGAAAGGCATGAGTCCAGATCCCTTGGGGCTAAATGCTGCTGAGTGGATCTTGTATTTCACCTGCAAGGATGCCCTGCTGGGGCCTGTAGCCAGGCCAGTGCCTCCACTGGCCTGGGCAAGGTAGCTGGGCAGACTGGCTGCAGGCCTGGGGAGGAGCCTGTGTGGAGTGAGGCTAGGGGCCCACTATTCCTGCAGTCACGCAGGTTATGCAACCACCACTTCCACTGGCACAGACATCCTCTGTGGCCTGGCTGCACTGGTCAAACCGGGTAAGTAGGGCCTCAAATATGGCTTGGAGGCAGAAGAGCTCAGGTTCCCTTTGGTGCTCTGGATGGCCCAGGCCCACGCTCAGCCCATCTAGCCGGCTGGAGGAAATGGAAGGGTTTTGGAGTTTCTGGTAGGTGGGAAGATGAGCCCCCTGGACTGGGTTGGAATGCTGGTGAAACTAACAGGAGGGTGGTAGGAAGCTCGGACTCCACTCAAGAGAAACACATGCATGTTTGCTTGCTGCTGAGATAGGGCAGAGAAGCCAGACTAAAAACTCCAAGGTGGCTGCCTGATTCCCTGTGATCAGCCCTGTGTGCACCCCAGCCTGAGCCCAGTGAACTCTTTAGCCCAACGTAGTAAGGCACAACTCCACACTGAAGCAGGAGCCATCATGACAAAGAAGAGAGCTGGGCCCTGGGATGCACAGGCAACTCAGACCTAAAGTAGCATCTAAGCAGGATGATGGCAGCCCTTACTGGTGCTCACACAGACAGCACTTCAGAAACATTCTTGATCTCTGATGGCAGCTGGACCACCACAGGGCATGCACCAACACATGCCAAGTTCACACAGCTCTGCATGCCCCACAGTGCAGCTCCACACCAGGGTGGGGGTGGCAGATGCTGAGGGAGAGATCAGATGTGAGGGATGAAGACACTCAGGCCCGAAGCACTGTCTGAACAGGGCTGAGGAAGATACTACTGGTGCTTGCATAGGCAGCACATCAAAAGCAGCCTGGACCATTATCTGAGGCTAGACCACCACATCCCATACCTTGTCACAAGCTGAGAGCCCTCATGGTCCTCATGCTTCAGCACTGCTCCTGCCAGGGCCAAGGATGCCGGTGCTGGGATGGAGGGGAGGTCACATTTAAAGAGAGTGGAGCCAGCTTGGACCTGACCCTCAGGGCTTCTGCTCCAACAATTTGAGACCAGGGCCTGGATCTTCCTTTGATAGGTAATGACCCCTGAGCAGAGGGGCCTCCTTGCCTCACCCCTGGATCTGGCTCAAGTACCCCTCCATCTTCAGCCCCACATCGTACCAAGGTGATAGCTGCCAGCATACCCTGATGTAAGATGTGACTTGTGTTCATGTCAAATCCAGATCTCCTACCAAAGCCACTGGGCACAGGCAGACTGTATAGGGATGCTTCCACATATAGACACCACTACAAGACCGTAACTGTTAACTGTTTCACCTAAATTCAGAGAGACAGAGAAAGTTAAGCAAAATGAGAAAACAGGAAACTAGTCTCAACTGAAAAAACAAGAGAAAAATCCCTGAAAACATAATGAAACAGAAACAAACAACTTACCAGATAAAGAGTTCATAGCAGTAGTAATAAGAATGCTAACTGAATTAGAGGAACACAGTGAGACTTTTAACAAGGAACTAGAAAATATTAAAAACAACCAGTCAGAATTGAAGAATACCATAACTGAAATGAAAAACGTACTAGAAGGAATTGACAGCAGAACAAGGGATAAGGAGGAATGCAAAAACGACAGCACTTCAGAAACATTCTTGATCTCTGATGGCAGCTGGACCGCCACAGGGCATGCGCCAACACATGCCAAGTTCACACAGCCCTGCCTGCCCCACAGTGCAGCTCCACACCAGGGTGGGGGTGGCAGATGCTGAGGGAGAGATTTAAGCTAAAATATCTTAAAATATCTCTGGGATAATACCAAGCATACCAATACTCCCATTACAGGGGTCCCAGAAGGAAAGGAGAGAGAGAAGGGGTAGACAGAATATTTGAGATTATGGCTAAAATCTTCACAAGCCTGAAAAACTACATTTAAGTACAGGAAGCATAGAGCGTCCAGAACAAAATGAATTCAAACAGACCCACACCAAAACATAAGAGCTAAAATGGCAAAAGTTAGAGAATTCTAAAAGCAGCAAGAGAAAAACCAAAGTCATGTGCAAGGAAGCTCCCTAAGGTTATCAACTGGTATCTTTACAAAAGCTTTGCAGGTCAGGAGGGAGTGCTGATATATTCAAAGTGCTGAAAGGGAAACATTTGCAGCCTAGAACACTCTACCCAGCAATACCATCATTCAGAACTGAGACAGAGAGAAAGAACTTCTCAGACAAACAAAATTAACAGTTCATCAATACAAAACCTACCCTAAAAGAAAATGTTAATGGTCTTCTCTAAGCAGAAAAGAAACTGCTCTAAGAAAAAGTAAGGATCTAAGGAAAGGAAAAATTCTATTAGGAAAGGCAAATACATAGTAAGGGCTGAGGCTCAAACACTTAAATAAGCTAATATGAAGATTAAAAGACAAAAAAATGTAAAAGTGTAACTGCAAAAAATAATGAAGGGATAAACATGAAGATACAAAATATGACATCACAAAATGTGAAGGAGGGGAACAAAAAAACATAGATCTTTTAGAATGTGTTTGAACTTAAAGTAACAGTCTAAAATGAGTAGATATAGTTTATAGGTTAACATTTATGAACCTTGTAGTAACTACAAGTCAATACACTACAATACTAAACTAGAAAGAAAGAATACAATCATATCACTAATGAAAATCAAACTACAGTGAAATAAATGAACAGAGAAGAACTAAAAATAACCAGAGAACAAGCAATAAAATAGTAATAAGTACACACTGGTGAATAATTACTTTAAATGTCAATGGACTAAATGCTCCAAAAGACATGGGGTGGCTGATTGGATAAAAAAACAAAACCTATCCATACGCTGCATACAAGACATTCATTTCAAGCTAAAGACACACACAGGCTAAAAGTGAAGGGATGAAAAAAAGATATAAAAAGACAGCAGTAGTAACATTCACACCAGACAAAATAGCTCTTAAAGTTTATAATAAAGACAAAGAAGGGCATCATATAATGACAAAGGGATCAATACAAGAATCAATACAAGAAGAGAGTGTTATACTCAAATATGCATCCAGTACAGGAGCATTTAAATATATAAAGCAAACACTAACAGACATAAAGGAAGAAATTCATGATAATACAGTAATAGTGAAAGTGAAAGTCGCTCAGTTGTGTCCAACTCTTTGTAACCCCATGGGCTAAACAGTCCATGGAACTCTCCAGGCTAGAATACTGGAGTGGGTAGCCTCTCCCTTCTCCAGGGGGGTCTTCCCAACCCAGGGATCAAACCCAGGCCTCCTTCATTGCAGGCAGATTCTTTACTAGCTGAGCTACAAAGGAAGCCCGCAGTAATAGTAGGGGGCTTTAATATACTACTTATATTAATGGAGAGATCATCTAGGAGAAAAAAGTCAGTCAAGAAGGTCTTAAATAAATGACATAAATAATGTAAATAAAATGTAAATAAATGACTTAAATAAATAAATGACAAAATAGACCAGTTACACTTAGATATCTGCAGGATCTTCCATCTAAAACACAGTAGAATACACATTCTGAAGAACACACTATGTGCACTTAAAGGATAGATGACATGCTAGGCCATGAAACTACTTTTGACAAATTTGATAGCACAGAAATTATATCAAGCATTTTTTTAACCAGAATGGTATGAAACTATGTCAATTACAGAAAGAAAAATGGGAAAGCACAAACCCATGGATACTAACAACATTCTATAAATACTATAAAACCATTGGATCCCTGATGAAATCAAAGAGGATATCCAAAACCACCTTGAGACAAACAGAAATGGAAACACAACTTTCCAAAATGTATCAGTTCAGTTCAGTCGCTCAGTCCATTAGGACTCTTTGCAACCCCATGAATTGCAGCCGCGGCACAACAAAAGCATTTTAGGAGGGAAGTTTACAGAAACATAGGCCTGCCTCAAGAAAAAAGAAAAACTTCAAATACACAATCAAACCTACCATCTAACTTTCTGCCATCTAATTTCTAAAGAAATTAGAGAAATAACAAATGAAGCCCAAAGTCAGCAGAAGGAATAAGATCAGAGAGGAACTAAATAAAATGGAAACTAAAGAAACAACAGAAAATGATCAGTGAAATTAATAGCTATTTATTGGAAAAGATAAACAAAATTGACAAACTTTAGCTAGGACCTTCAAGAAGAAAAGAGAGGACCCAAATAAACAAAATAGGAAATGACAGGAAAAATAACCACCAACACCAGAGATACAAAAAATCTTAAGAGAACGCCATTCACAGTTATATGCCAACAATTTAAACAACTTAGAAGGAATGTACAAATTTCTAGAAACATTCAACCTTCCAAGACTGAATCAGAAAGACAATTTGAACCGACTGATCACTAGTAGTGAAATTGAATTTGTAATTAAAAACAACTCTCAGCAAAAAAAGGCCAGAATTCTATAGCTTGACAGTAACTTGTAACAAAATAGAGCTAATATTCTCAAACTATTCAAAAAAATTGAAGAGGACAGACACTCCCAAATTCATTCTGTAAGTCCACCATTATCCAATACTCAAACCAAAAAAAGACAACACCAAAAAAGAGAAAAGAGAAAGAAAATTATAGGCCTATATCTCTGATGAATATGATGCAAACATCCTCAAAATATTAGTAAACTGATTTTATATATAAATATATACTGGTATATACACACACACAATGTACAAAAAGGATTATACATCTTGATTAAGTGGGATTTATTTTAGGGATGCAGGGATAGTTCAATATTCACAAAAAAACATTACACACCAAGCCAACAAAAAGGATAAAAATCACGTGATCATCTCAACAGATGCAGAGAAAGCATTTGACAAAATTCAATATTCATTCATGATAAAAAAAAAACCCTCAAAAATCATGTAAAGGGAACATATCTCAACAAAATAAAGTCCACTTATGACAAATGGACTAAGACATCCACAGCTAACATCATACTCAACGGTGAAAAGCTAAAAGTCTTTCCTCTAAAATTAATAGCAAGATAGAAATGCTCATGCTTGCCACTTCTATTTAACACAATATTGCCAGTCACAGCAATCAGACAAGAAACAAAAGGCATCTAAATTGGAAAGGAAGAAGTAAAACTGTCACTATTTGTGAATAACATACTAAGTCTTTCGCAAAACAAAAACTGACAGAATAAATGAATTCTGTAAAGTTGTAGGATGCTAGATTAATATACATAAATCTGTTGCTTTTCTATGAACTAATAATGAACTATCAGAAAGCAAAAAAAAAAAAAAAAACCAAAACAGTAACTTTTAAAATTGAATTAAAAAAAAAAAAAAACTAAGGAAAAAACTTAACCAAGGAGGTGAGCCAGCTATACACTTAAAACGTGTACCCCAGTGTTCATCACAGCACTGTTTATAATAGCCAGGACATGGAAGCAACCTAGATGTCCATCAGCAGATGAATGGATAAGAAAGCTGTGGTACATATACACAATGGAGTATTACTCAGACATTAAAAAGAATACATTTGAATCAGTTCTAATGAGGTGGATGAAACTGGAGCCTATTATACAGAGTGAAGTAAGCCAGAAAGAAAAACACCAATACAGTATACTAACGCATATATACGGAATTTAAAAAGATGCTAACAATAACCCTGTGTACGAGACAGCAAAAGAGACACTGATGTATAGAACAGTCTTATGGACTCTGTGGGAGAGGGAGAGGGTGGGAAGATTTGGGAGAATGGCATTGAAACATGTATAATATCATGTATGAAACGAGTTGCCAGTCCAGGTTCAATGCATGATACTGGATGCTTGGGGCTGGTGCACTGGGACGACCCAGAGGGATGGTATGGGGAGGGAGGAGGGTTCAGGATGGGGAACACATGTATACCTGTGGCGGATTCATTTCGATATTTGGCAAAACTAATACAATATTGTAAAGTTTAAAAATAAAATAAAATTTAAAAAAAACTATAAAACATTGACGAAGGAAACTGATAGTAAAAAGGGAAAGATATCCCATGCTCTTGGACTGGAAGAATCAATATTATCAAAATAGCTATACTATACAAAGCAACCTATAGATTTAATGCAATCCCTATCTAAATACTGAGGACATTTTTCACAGAAGTAGAACACATGATCCTAAAGTTTATATGGAACAACAAAAGACCCCACATTTCAAAGCAATCTTGAGAAAAAAGAACAAAGCTGGAGGTACCATGTGCTCTGACTTCAGACTATACTACAAAGTTACAATATTGAAAACAGTATGGTATTGACACAAACCCAGACATATATAGATCTACGGAACAGAATCGAGTCCAGAAATAAACCCACACACTTACAGTCAATAAATCAACAACAAAGGAGGCAAGAATATACAATGCAGAAGACGGTCACTTTCATAAGTGGTGCTGAGAAAACTGAACAGCTACATGTAAAAGAATAAGCTTAGAGCATTTCCTCACCCCAATACAAAAGTAAACTTAAAACTGAGTAAAGATCTAAATGTAAGATCCGAAGCTCTAAAATTTCTAGAAGATAACATAGGCAGAGAACTCTTAGACATAAATTTTAGCAATATTTTTTGTGGTCTACTAAGGCAAAGGAAATAAGAGCAAAAATGAACAAATGGAACCCAATTAAACTTAAAAGCTTTTATTCAGCAAATGAAATCTTTGACAAAAATGAACAACCTGCTGAATGGGAGAAAGTACTTGAAAATGATATGACAAATAAGGAGTCAATATCCAAAGGATATAAACAGGTCATACATTAATTAAAAAAAAAAAACTTGATTAAAACATAGGAGGAACTCAAAGAAGACATTCAGATGGCCAACAGGCACATGAAAAGATTCTCAACATTACTAATCATGGATATGCAAATCAAAACCACAGTGAGAAATCGCCTCACACCTGTTACAATGCTTCTGCTGCTGCTGCTAAGTCGCTTCAGTCGTGTCCAACTCTGTGTGACCCCATAGACGGCAGCCCGCCAGGCTCCCCCGTCCCTGGGATTCTCCAGGCAAGAACACTGGAGTGGGTTGCCATTTCCTTCTCCAATGCATGAAAGTGAAAAGTCAAAGTGAAGTCACTCAGTCATGTCCGACTCTTAGCGACCCCATGGACTGCAGCCTACCAGGCTCCTCTGTCCATGGGATTTTCCAGGCAAGACTACTGGAGTTGGGTGCCATTGCCTTCTCCGACCTGTTACAATGGCTATCATCAAATCCTGGAAATGGTGTAGTGAAAAGGATTCTCAGTGTTGGTGAGAATATAAATTGGTGCAGCCACTATGGAAAACAGTGTAGAAGTTCCTCAAAAAACTAAAAATAGAACTATCATCTGATTTAAGTAATTACACTCCTGGGTATGCAAAAACAAACAAACAAACAAACACCTTGAAAACACTCATTCAAAAAGATATATGCACGCCAATGTTCATAGGAGTGTATTTACAACAGCCAAGATACAGAAAAAACCAAAGTGCTGTTGAAAGATGACTGGATTAAGATGTGGTATATATACACACACAATGGAGTATTACTCAGTCCCGGAAATGAATGAAATTCTACCATTTGCAACAATGTGCAAGGATCTAGGCTGCTGCAGCCAGCACAGCAGGTAGGGATTGAAAGTGGTCAATGCATAGTTTTGGAAAAAGAAACTAGAGACAGAAGTAAAGTTTTAAAGATGGGACTGGGGGACTCAAGACCTCTTGGTCAAGAGCCCTGTTGCTTGGAGCCGCATCACTTTTATTTAGTGTCTTGGCAAGCAGAAAGCATCTGTTGTGTTACAATGAAGTCAGCCTCCTGTGTCCCTGGTCACGTCTCCCATTTTATTGATTACTTTAACCTATCTTTGTTATTTTCTTGTACAAGGGCTCTCACCTAGCTGGAGGTCATAGACCGACATATGCCTTGGGAAAACATCTTCACGTGTGCACAGGCAGTGCTCTGAACTTGCACTGACCTGGCGTTCCAAGGTCCGTACTACGTTTTGCCTTAGCTTAGCAGGGCATGACAACCCCAACTGATCAACCCGAGGTACTTTTATTTGGGTTATGCTGTATTTTGCTTTTATTCTTTTCCCATGGTGATTTTTTCATGGCTTAGCCAGAGCAACAGGTGGCTAATATATTAACCCCGGCGCTAGGCAGCCCATGCTTACTGAGTAAGTTATGCTTATTGAAATAAGTCAGAGAAAGACATATACTGTATGCCATTACTTATATGTGGAATCAAAAAAACACATATATATAGGAAAAGAGACTCAGATACAGGGAAGAAACTAGTGGTTACCAACGGGGAGAGGGACAGACAAGGCACAAGATAGGGATAGAAGATTAAGAGGTAGAAGATACTAAGTACAAAAAAGCTACAAGCATATATTGTACAGCACAAGAAATATAGCCAATGTTTTATGATTATTTTAAATCGAATATATAAAAATTTTAATTAGTACATTGTATGTTTGAAAATAATATAATACTATGCATCAACTATACCTCATTAAAATTATTTTGATATTATAAACCCTTGAAACTCTCAGGGATGCCCCAAAAGTCCTTGATTAAGACATTGAGAACCACTGCTGAGAATGAGAGAGACTAGGGTCCCAATATAACTGCATGGAACAGAACATGCTAATCCCCATAACCAGACCACCTACCAACATATACCTTCATGTGAATTATAAATAAATCTCCCATCTTCAGTTAGCCACTGTACTATGATCTCCATTTATGCCATCAAAGCAACATCCTAAAACAATCATTTGACTGGCAGGGTTGTTTTTCTTAAAACAGTTAAGAATGAAGTGATATTTCTCATACAAAGTGTGAACTAAAAAGTGGGATGTAAACTGCAGATTTAGAAAGCCTCCACTATCAAAATAAATGGGAGGAAGTGCCTCTCCTTATGGAAGTTAGGAATGTTTCCAAGCTTTCAGATCTGAAGCGTGCCTCTTTCATCTTGTCTGGTCCACTTTGCTCACTTAGGATACTTGCTGGCCCAGTAGGTAAATAAGTCCATGAAGAAAAGGAAGGTTTTTAGTAGAAAATTGATGTAATCAGAACAATGCTCAGAAAGATCCATCTCACAGCCCTGGACAAGTGGACTGGAAGCAGAGGGGCTAGCACTGGAACAGCCAGGCAGATAGAAGGTGCCCTAAGAGTCTGAGTGAACTCCGGGAGTTGGTAATGGACAGGGAGGCCTGGCGTGCTGCGATTCATGGGGTCGCAAAGAGTCAGACACGACTGAGTGACTGAACTGAACTGAAGACTTGAGGGGAATGGTAAGTCAGGATTAAGTCAGTGGAGAAGAAGAGGAGGGGAACGGATTGAAAGTATTCATGCCTGGATCACAGGTCCTACACTGCAACAGAGAGCCATGGCACAGAGCACAGGCCAGCTCTGCACACAGAATATTCCTTAGGATGACTTATCTTCAGAACCCTGCCTGCTGGTCCGGATCGTATCAGAACATGTAGGATCCCTTTAAGTCTTTTCCAAAGCTGCCTAAAGCTGATCCCATGTTTCTCTCCCCATAGCTGAATCAGTCCATTCTCCACCTACCCACACCAAGGGATCTGAAGCAGGCGGCACACTTGGTAACATCTTACCTCATAGGTGGCAGCAGTAAAAAGAACTGCCCCTCTCAGGCTGTCTGCATTATAAGCTCACCGAAAGTTCCCGCCTCCCAGTCCTGAGGAGGGAACAAGGGTGTCATTGCCCTTACCTGGGTCCAGGATATCCTTGGTGGTTCTTTGAATTTGTCACAGGTCCTCCTTCCTGCAATCTGGAATGAAATATTAGTGTGCTCAGCAGTTGGAAGGATAAAAGTCAACTGTACAGACCGTTCACAATCTACCAGGTACACCTTTAAGTGCCTTATATATGTGAAGTTGTTTAATCCTCACAACCACCTTTTAAGACAGGTAGTAGTATTGTCCCCATGGTACAGATGAGGGACCCTAAGCACGGGATATTGAATAACTTGCTGAGACTGTATATCTAGTAACTAAAGGGCTTGGATTTAAACCCGGTCATCTGTCTCCAAAAGCCTGCATGGGTCTTAACCGTGACATTCGACCATCTCAAATATGGTATCCAGGGATCAAGCCTGGGTTCCAGAGGATAGTCGTTCCCAAGAATGTGAGAAAAGAAAAGGCAGGGAGGATTTGATATTATATTCACAGCACCTAATACCCAAGCAAACAGAAGTGGAGGAAAAAATCAATTTGATTCTTTGTGCCTTTATAGCACACGCCCCAATTCATCAGATCTCCTGTGTCAGAGATAGGATGGAATTGAATGCAAGTCTAAACTGATGAGTCTGGAGTGCTGGACTATTGGTTTTAAATCCAATCAGGAGCTCTCATTTATAGCCTGCTGAACATCTGGGAGAAGTATTCCTGGTTCTAGGTTGCTACTGGGCTTCTAACTATGAAACAGAGCAGGACCCTGTGGTTCTTTCCCTGACCATGTTTTCCCACCTGCCTTCTGTCTGTGAAAAAAACTTTAGCCAGAGAATAAGTCTAATCAGAGAAGTGAGAAAATGCACAAAGGAAAACTGTCCAACAAGAATAAATAATAATAGTTTAGTCACTAAGCACAGTTAAGGACCTTTAGTTCCTCCTCAAGGGTTATAGATGATATTCTGAGCCATATCCTGTGAGCTGTCTTATGGGTTCTGAAACCCCTACCAGATGAAAGCAGTTAACTGACTACATGATGACCAAATCGAAGCCATGACATAAACTACTTCATTTTACACAGTTCTGAGGCCCCAAAGAAATGGGAACAAACTGACCCTGGAACTGAAAATTAACTGTACTTAAAACAATCAAGTTGATGCTGGTCAGACCACTGATGACCAATTTCAAGATGACTATCTGAGCTGACTGTGCTATTTCTGCATGTAGCCCTCTTTCCATCTATAAAAGCTCTTGTTGACTGACAAAGTGTGAAGGGAGTCAGCTTTTGGACAGGAGTCTGCCCCCCATCCCCATGCTAGCATTTGAAATAAAGCAAACTTTCCCTTCCACCAATCTTGCCTCTTTATTGACTTTTGAGTGGTGAGCAGCCAGACTCCACTTTCAGTTACAACTACACACTCAAAAACGAATCTCTCACCAGGGCCAAGCCCTCAGCGTGCTCACAGCCCAGCCTGTGTGCTCTGAGGACACCAGCAAAGCCCTCTACTCTCTTTCCACTGAAGAGCTGCCTGATAGCCAGGGTCCTCAAATCTCTAGGTTTTATCAGTAGATGAAATAATTTGGCACAGTGAGTCAAAGGCCAAAGGCCAGTGGGTGTTTTCCTTCCAGAATGATCTTGAGTTACTTGCTGAATCCATGTTTACGCCCTTAGCAGCCAGGCCAATTTTCTACATTTTAAAAATACTGACTCAAATCTTAACAACACTGATATCTTTTCCTCCTGCAAGAGACAGAATTTCCTTTCTGGAGTTTTCATGAAACCCTGACCATACTTTACTTTAGCACTTACTAAATCACCCTATTATTGGTTGTTTAAAGAGCTGTTTTTCTACCAGATTATGAGCCTCTCTAAGGCAACTGTAACCAAACCAGGTGCTTTTTGCTTGACAAACAGCAAGCCCACACGCTGATACTGAGGTTTGCAAGTGAAGAGAGGGTCTATTTACAAGGCAGCCAAGCAAGGACACAGGAGAACAAATCTCAAAATCAGCCTGCCCCAAGGTAAATTGGCTCGGGGTTCTATGCAGGTGTAACCAGGCTACAGGCCCATACATGTTCTAAGGACAGAGTTTGAGGTTCTTTGATGTCAAAGGTCATCGAGCTCAAACACTTGTGTGTGCCCAGTTGGAGGGTCCGTGTTGCTATAACCCTAATATCTACACATAAAATTGATGCTAAAATCAGCACAAGATTCCAAAAAAGCATCAATGGGATATGCAGAATAATCACACTTTTAACCAGTTCATCTTGATCAAGACACAGCTGACTTCAAGTTCCCAGAAAACAACACAAACATCTTATTGTTTATGTGCCGCTGGGAGGACAGGCAAGTCTTCAAACAACCGTCATTAGTGAAGGCAGGTGAAATGGATTTCACTAATTATCACCCACAGTTTCACAAAGACTATGCTCCATCTATCTTGGAGGCTCTGTGGCTTTATACATAGTAGGTTCCACGGCTAATGAAAAAAAGAATGAAAAGTGAGAATGAGAGGCAGATAATGGTGTTCAGACCTTTATATGATTCAAAATGTCCTGAGAATAACCCTCCTGTCCCCCAAAATCTCCTTCCTGGCCCTGCTTCTTTCTGTATGTGACTTTCTATCATAATTAAGGAGCTTTGAAAACATAAATAGCACTGGGAAAATAATTCCTCAACCCATAGCTATTAATATAAGATGGAAATATTTTTAAAAGGTGATTTGTGGGGTAGAGACTGTGAAAGATTGGGCTGTGATGATGCCCACACAGGTTATGTCAGGCAGAAGGGAAAAAGCCAGAGATGGTAAATGTCTCAGTAGGTGGAGGGGAAAAGAGTAAGGGGAGGGGATGAGGGAATTTAAGGCAAATTTCCTTACATCATAATTGTCTCTAGAGCTGGTAGTCCAGAAAGTAAAATATGATTATTCTGCATATCTCATTGATGCATTTCTGGAATCCTGGTGCTTATTTTCATGTCAATTTTATGTGTATATATCAGGGTTATACCAACTAATCTAATTCTCTTGGAAATGTGGGACACAGTGAACCAAACTGTTGAAGTGTATAATTCAGCACTTTCAAGGCCAAAGCAAATGCTCCTTAATTTTTTCTGAATAAATTAACTAATCAATTCACTGGATGAGCCACATTTCCTTTTCACAGCCAAATTCCAAACAGCATGATGATTCTTCAGTTCCCATTGGTAGTTTAGCCTGGATTGGGTTATGCTATATGACTTTGTGGCCTAGTGGGCACCTGGAGACCTCCATGACTGCAGGGACCTGGAAAAACAGAACATGGAGCTGCTGTGCGCTGGAGATGGGAGGCTCATTTCTGCAGACTGCCTAGCCACCACTTTCCGCCCACTGTCGTTTGCTTCTCCCCCTCCCTGTTGCTTACCTTCAGGGTCATTTACTCTTCCAAAGCCACCTGCTCCTCCTTGCCTTGGAGTTTCTAGGTGCCAGCTCTCTAAGGTTTGACCTCAAGACCTGCCAACTCAGAGCTGGGATGGCATTTCCCATCTGCAGCAAAAGCCATTTCAAAAAGCAGAGTGAGAGAGCCCTGGGCTTCTCACATCTTCCTTGATGGATGTGTTTGTGGCTGCAAAAACCAATTACTGAAGCTCAGCTGTAAGAAATGAAATGTATTTAGTCACAGGTAAAGTTCATGAACACGGTATTAGCTGCAGAATGTGTGTGGTGGCATCTTTTACAAATGAATGCACAGCCTTGATCCTGCTCCTTTTACAAATAAGCCATCTTCAGAGCGATACTGACGGCAAAAACAGAAGTGAGTCTATTGTCCTGGCAGCCTCAAAGCTGCTCAGAATAACGAACTATGGCGCATAGCACTTTATCTTCATCAGAATTTTCCTCTGCTTGTTTATAGCATCTGACATGCCCATATTCCCTTGGGATCAAACAGGCTTATAGCCCGGCAGGACAAACTCTTTGCTCCACACTTTCTGGTTTAATATTTGAAGCTGTTGCACCAAAAGAAATTTAATTTATTTTTATTCTTAATTTAATTTAATTTATTGCAAAGAGAGAACGCAGAAAGTAGGTGAGGGCACATACAGCTACCAATCTGACTCTCCCAGCACCAGTCCGAAAAATGACTGTATGCTCTCTTTCGACTACCCCAGAATGATGATTTGGGAAACCAAGGACCAAACTATCAGACTTAGTTCCCCTGTTTACCCTAGATACAAACTTTGGTGAAAATTTTTTTTTTTTAAATTGAGAAAGCAACATTTCACAAAGACTATGCTCCATCTATCTTGGAGGCTCTGTGGCTTTATACATAGTAGGTTCCACGGCTAATGAAAAAAAGAATGAAAAGTGAGAATGAGAGGCAGATAATGGTGTTCAGACCTTTATATGATTCAAAATGTCCTGAGAAATTGTGCTTCCCAAGAGAAGTTAAACCTGGCAGACTACTCAATATCAAATGTTACTCTAGGTAAAAAAGAAAAGCTCTTTAAAACCTAAAAGGACCTTGAAGAGGCTTTGAGAAGCCAGCCTTTTCCTCCTTGGTTTGCCTCCCAACAGAAGGGTCGTGGACTTACCAGGCTGAGGGCTGGTTTCCACTGCCAGCTCTCTTATCCATACTGCTGGATGGTACTAGACTAATCCTACAATATTTTTGAATTGCTTTTAACCCTTTGTTCTTTACTTTCTACTTGGAGCCACTATGGAGATTAAAAAAAAAATGTCTGAAGAAGTTTAAACTTGAAAAGAGAATGTTAACGAAACTTTGCAAATGCTTGCAGAGACCTTCATCCACTCAATTCTTCTCACTTTTGGCCAATGCGTCAGTGCTTCCTTTGCTGGGTGGGAAAAAAAGCTTGTGTGTTTTCTTGTTCTCCCTCTAGTCTCTTCAAAATTCCATCTCTATATGAGTAGACTTTTTATGAGCTCAGGTGGTGTCTAGCCCGTCTTTCCCAGGATAATTAGTCAAACTGGATCCTGAAATCCACACTCTCTTCTTTCCCTCCATGACTCTGCTCCATCACATTGTCTCCTCCCTAGTATCTTCAGTGTCTACTCCTGCCTTGTCTCCCCTTCCCAACTGCCTGCAGACATGTACACACCTGTGCCTGGGAAGCTCTCCCAAGCTATCCTGCTACTGTACTTCTGCTTTTCCTTACCCAGACTCTTGACCAAATGCCACCCAGTATCCGCTTCCTGTAACAGTAATGCTAATAACAAGAAATGGTGTTATGGAACCAGGTTCATTTTGCCTGATGTACAGCAAGCTAAAATGCTAGGGTATCAAGCTCTGCGGCAGAGGGGGTTTATTCACAAGGCAAGCCAAGCAAGGAGATGGGAGACAGTCTCAGCTCTGTCTTCTAGAAATCAAGTGGCATGGGACATTTATGGGATAAAAAATAAAGAATCATAATGGTCTGGGGTGTGCGAAAAGGTGATTAGGAAAATGTGCGGTCGTCATTGTTGTGCACAGGCTTATCTAAGCTACAAGCCTCTGCATGTTTAAAAGAAAAAAAAATAAAGGCATTTAGCATGATCTGAGGGTGGAGTTTTTGGCTCTCTAACATCCAAAGATCACTGAGCATACACTCATGCATGCCCAGCTGAAGGGTCAGTGGTCTTATCCAGTCTTACCCAGTTCAGTTGGAACCAGACACAGCTCACTCCGAGTTCCTGGAAAACAACTCAGGCAAATATCTTATTGTTTAGTCTACTTTCCACCTGGAGGACACGCAAGTCTACTGTAGATGACATTGATTAGTAAAAGCAGGTGAAATGGATTTGATGAATGACTACTCACAGTTTCAATGATAAATAGCATTTGAGTGCCTACTCTGTGCCTATACATTAGGCAATGTATATACATTGTCCTTTAGCCTCACAAAAACCTCAAGAGTTAGCTGCTATTTTTATCATTATTATCTCCATTCTAAAGATGGAGACATGGAGGCATAAAGGAGTTAAACAACTTGCACAAGATCACACAGCAAGCCTGGAGACTCAATTGAAATCCAGGTGGTCTGCTCTCAGGACCCTCAGTTTCCACCACTATCTTGTACCTCTCTTTTGTTCTGCAGTCAGCCCTCCCAGCATTCTGAACCCATAGGCAGGAAGAGCACTGGTCTCATAAGAGCTGAACCCACTGACATTATCAATTTCTCGTTCTCATCAATCTTTCTGCAGTATCTGACGTGGTTCATCTTCTGTTCGCATCTTCTTTTTGACCCTCTTCTCTCATTTGGCTTTCGAAGCACCATATTATTTAGTTCTTATCCATTCTCTCTGACCTTTATTCTCTTCACTAGCTCCATTTTCTGCTCTTAATAATTACAAACATGCCAAGTTTTAGTCATTGAGACTTTGCCACTATCAATAGAAAGTCGCTCACCCCATGTCTTCGACTGTGTTAGCTGCCAATGAATCTTAGTTCTATAGCTTCAGTCTCATCATCCCTCCTGGCACCAGGCTTGAATGTCCAACTGAATGGGGAACTTTTCCACTAGATTGTATCACCTCTATTTTAAATGCAGTATGTTAATATAAATGAATCATATTTTCTCCAAGTTGCTGGAGCATTGTTCTTCTCTGCTCTTTTTCAAATGGTGCTATTACTTGTCTAGTCACTGGGCTTAAAAATGTGGATGTCATCTCTGAAGGCTCCCTTCTTGTCACCACTTAGCATTATCTACTCAAAATTAAGTCTTTTCAGTTCTTACTTTCATGATGAACACAACTTTCTCTTCTATTCCATTCTCTTTCCAGTGTCAGCACCCTAAAAGATGTCCTTATTAGCTAATGTTTATCCTACAGTTTAAGACAGTCTTTGACCTTCTTGTCTCTCTTGCAGACCCCAATCCATATGGCTGGCTGCCAAAATGTCATCAATCCAAAACACTATTTGCATCACATTATAACCCTGTTTGTAAATCTAAAGAGGCTTCCTATGAGAAAAGCCCAAACTCATTAGCCTGGCATTTAATGCCCTCTCTGCTGCTGCTGCTGCTAAGTCGCTTCAGTCGTGTCCGACTCTGTGCGACCCCATAGACGGCAGCCCACCAGGCTCCTCCATCCCTGGGATTCTCCAGGCAAGAATACTGGAGTGGATTCCTCCTCCATTGGAGGAGGACATTTCCCCCTCCAACGTCCTCTCTAATTTGACCATAATTGGCCTTTCCCATTTTCTGTCCTCTACTCCAAGTCAGTTCTGCCTATATCCAAATATTTTCAGCTCACACTTGTGTCCACATCATGGCTTTCCTTTCCTGTGGTGATGCCCTTGCTTTTCACAGACTACTACCCTTTCAGGATTCAGCTTTGGTTCTTGTTTCTTCAATCAATATGCTATGACCACATTCTCCTAGAAGTGATCTCCTTCCTCTGAATTCTACAGTAATGATCATCTATGTTATCAATTTAGTACTAAGCATTTCCTGCCTATATTTTCATAGGATATGATCTCCTTGCCAACTTTTTTTTTTTTTTTTAACACATTGTGCAGGTGTTAGATCTAGGTACTAAAATAGGTATTTTAAAGTCATATTTTAATAATATATTGAGAATTCGGTATTTTCTCAGGGCTGTACAGATGAAGCAATTGAGTCTCTGAGAAGTTAAGTAAATTGGCTAAGGAAGCTGCTAACATGAATATAAGCAGGGATTTTAACCAGGGAATAAGACCCCGAGGCCCATTCTCTTTCTGTTGCAGCATACCATGTCCTTTCAGCTGCCTAGAGTGCAATGACCCAATTTTATATCTTTTTGTATATTTCATGGTACCCAGCAAAGGTCTTGGGTATACTGCTCAAAAATGTTTCTGTTTGAAAGATGTGCTGCCAAAAAATAAAATTACCTGACATAAAAAGCATTGATCCTCCATAGGAGCCCCACCATCAACACAGGGAAGAAGGAGCCTGGATCTGTCATAGCATCCTCCTTGTCAGTGGGCAAGGCTGTAGCCACAGTGGGTTCTATTAACTTTGTGGGCATGAACACACAGAAGTAGGGCTAAAACCTGAGCTAGTTACCAGCAATCCACTGTGGGCCCAGGGAGGCAGCTCTGTTGGGTTCTCCCTCTGGCAGATTTTGGGACCAGGACTTTGTACATGGTCCTGAGTCTGTGGGTTCAGGAGACGCAGCTCCCGTGGATTTATGTGCTGGTGGCTTTATGAGCATGCACGCATCCAGTAACTTCATGAAAAAATTTGAATCACACCAAGTCAGCTAAGCTGCTACTGAATTCATGACCCACAGAAATAATGAAATAATTAATATTTGCTGTTTCAAGCTGGGCGGGGGGGGGGGGGGGGGGGGGAAACCTCCTTGCAAACAAAAATCCAGGACTGGGGAATTCTACCAAACATACAAAACAAACAAACAAACATACTCTCAAACTCTCGAAAAAGGTTAAAGAGGAAGGAACACTCTCAAAGTCATTGTATGAAGCTACCAAAACCCTGATAACAAAACCAGACAAAGATACTACCAAAAAAGAAAATTACAGGTCCATATCACTAAGTATTTTTTTAAAAAGTAAGATTATAGCATCCAGCCCTATTATTTCATGGCAAATAGAAGAGGAAAATGTGTAACTAGTGACAGATTTCCTCTTTTTGGGCTCAAAATCACCACAGATGGTGACTAGAGTCATGAAATCAGAAGACAATTACTTCTTGGCAGGAAAGCTATGACAAACCTAGACACTGTGTTGAAAAGCAGAAACATTACTCTGCCAACAAAGGTCATATAGTCAAGGCTATGGTCTTCCCAGTGGTCACATATGACTGTGAGAGCTGGAACATAAAGAAGGCAGAATGTCAAAGAATTGATGCCTTTGTACTGCGGTGCTGGAGAAGACTCCTGAAAGTCCCTTGGACAGCAAGAAGATTAAACCAGTCAATCTTAAGGGAAATCAACCCTGAATACTCATTGGAAGAACTGATGCTGAAGCTCCAGTATTGTGGTTATCTGATGCAAATAGCCAACTCATTGGAAAAGTCCCTGATGCTGGGAAAAATGGAGGGCAGAAGGAGAAGAGGATATCAGGGGATGAGATAGCTGGGTCGCACCACTGATGCAATGGACATGAACTTGGGCAAACTCTGGGAGATGCTGAGGGACAGGGAGGCTTAGGATGCTGCAGTCCATGGGGTCTCAAAGAGTCAGACGTGACTGGGCAACTGAACAACAACATCACTGATGAATATAGATGCAAAAATTCTCAACAAAATATTAGTAAACTGAATTTAACAACACATAAAAAGGATCATATGCCATGATGAAATTAGATTTACTCCAGGGTCACAGGATGGTTCAACATATGCAAATCTATGTGATATAGATCAGCAAAAGACAGATCAGCAAAAGACAAAAGCCATGTGATCATTTCAACAGAAGCAGAAAAAGCATTTGATAAAATTCAACATCCATTCATGATAAAAACTCTTACCAAAGTGAGAGTAGAGGAAACATATCTCAACATAATACAAGTCACTTAGGACAAACCGCAGCCAACATAATACTCAATGGTGAAAAGCTGAGAGCCTTTTCACTAAAAATCTAGAACAAGACAAAGATGGCATTTTACCACCTCTATTTAACAAAGTATGAGAAATCCAAGCCACAGTAATCAGACAAGAAAAAAAAAGTATCCAAACTGGGAGGGAAGAGGTAAAATTTTCATTATATGAGATGACCAGTACTCTATGTAGAAAACCCTAAAGACTCCACACACAGAAAATTATTAGAACTGATAAGTAAATTCAGCATGGTAGCAAGATACAAGGTTAATATACAGAAATTTGTAGAATTTCTCTATACTAACAATGAGATACAGAAAGAGAACATTAAAAAAAACCCTTTTAAAATCACATCAAAAAAAAATACTAGGAATAAACCTAACCAATGAGGTGAAAGACTTACATGCTGAGAACTATAAAACACTGATAAAGGAAACGGAAGGTTATTTAAGGAAATGGAAATATATCCCATGCTCTTGGTTTAGAAGACTTAATATAGTTAAAATTGACATACTACCCAAGGCAATCTATAGATTTAATGTGGTTTCTATCAAATTACCATGACATTTTCCACATAACTAGAATATATAATCCTAAAGTTTATACAGAACCGCAAAAGACCCAGAACTGTCAAAGCAATCCTGAGGAAAAAGAACAAAGCTAGAGGTATCACCCTTCCAGACTTCAAACAATACTATAAAGCTACAGTAATCAAAACAGCATGGTATTGGCACAAAAACAGACGTACAGATCAATGGAACAGAATAGAGAGCTCAGAAATAAACCCACACATCTTCAGTTAAAGGAGGCAAGAATATATAATGGGGAAATGACAATCTCTTGAGCAAGTGGTGTTGGAAAAGCTGGACAGCCAAATGTGTTAGAACACACCCTCACATCATACATAAAAATAAACTCAAAATGGCTTAAAGACTTAACTATAAGACACAACACCATAAAACTTCTAGAAGAGAACATAGGCAAAATATTCTCTGATATAAATTGTAACAACGTTTTCTTATATCAGTCTCCCAAGGCAATAGAAATAAAAGAAAAAATAAACAAATGGGAATTAAAACTTACAAAACGTTTGCACAGCAAAGGAAACCATAAACAAAACGAAAGGACCACCAATGGGCTTGTAGAAAATATGTGCAAATGATGTGACCAACGCAGGATTAATTTCCAAAATATACAAACAGCTCATACAACTAAATAACAAAAAATAAACAACCCAATCAAAAAATGGGCAGAAGACCTAAACAGACATTTCTCCAAGGAAGACATATAGATAGCCAATAGGCACATAAAGAGATGCTCAAAGAAATGCAAATCAGTGCTACAATCATATACCAACTCACATCTGTCAGAACGGTCATCTCAAAATGTCCATAAATAATAAATGTTGGAGAGGGTGTGGAGAAAAGGAAAAGTGAGCTCTCCTACATTGTTGGTGGAAATGTAACTTGGTGCAATTGCTTTGGTGCAAACACTTTGGAAAACAGTATGGAAGTTCCTTAAAAAACTAAAAATGGAATTACTATATGACCCAACAATCTGACTTCTGGGCATATATCCAGAAAAGACAAAAGATCTAGTTTGAAAAGATAGAAGCACCCCCAGTGTTCATGAGGGTGTTATTTATAATAGCCAAGACATGAAAGTAACCTACGTATCTATCAGCAGAGGAATGGATAAAGAAAATGTGGTACATATATATAACAGAATTCTACTCAGCCAAAAAAAAGAATGAAATAATGCCATTTGTAGCAGCATGGATGGAACTAGAGATTATCATACTAAGTGAAGGACACAAAGACAAATACTATATGGTTTCACTTATACATGGAATCTAAAAAAATAGTACAAAGGAACTTATTTACAAGAGAGAAACAGGATCACAGGCACAGTACACAAATTAATAGCTAGGAATGCAAGAGAAGGATAAATTAAGAGTGGAGAATTATTAGACAATCTCTTTAACAAGTGGTGCTGGGAAATCTGGTCAACCACTTGTAAAAGAATGAAACTAGAACACTTTCTAACACCATATACAAAAATAAACTCAAAATGGATTAAAGATCTCAACCTAAGACCAGAAACTATAAAACTCCTAGAGGAGAACATAGGCAAAACACTCTCTGACATACATCACAGCAAGATCCTCTATGACCCACCTCCCAGAATATTGGAAATAAAAGCAAAAATAAACAAATGGGACCTAATTAAACTTAAAAGCTTCTGCACACCAAAGGAAACTATTAGCAAGGTGAAAAGGCAGCCTTCAGAATGGGAGAAAATAATAGCAAATGAAGCAACCGACAAACAACTAATCTCAAAAATATACAAGCAACACCTACAGCTCAACTCCAGAAAAATAAATGACCCAATCAAAAAATGGGCCAAAGATCTAAATAGACATTTCTCCAAAGAAGACATACAGATGGCTAACAAACACATGAAAAGATGCTCAACATCACTCATTATCAGAGAAATGCAAATCAAAACCACTATGAGGTACCATTTCACACCAGTCAAAATGGCTGCGATCCAAAAGTCTACAAATAATAAATGCTGGAGAGGGTGTGGAGAAAAGGGAACCCTCTTACACGTTGGTGGGAATGCAAACTAGTACAGCCACTATGGAGAACAGTGTGGAGATTCCTTAAAAAACTGGAAATAGAACTGCCTTATGACCCAGCAATCCCACTGCTGGGCATACACACTGAGGAAACCAGAAGGGAAAGAGACACGTGTACCCCAATGTTCATCGCAGCACTGTTTATAATAGCCAGGACATGGAAGCAACCTAGATGTCCATCAGCAGATGAATGGATAAGAAAGCAGTGGTACATATACACAATGGAGTATTACTCAGCCATTAAAAAGAATAGATTTGAATCAGTTCTAATGAGGTGGATGAAACTGGAGCCTATTATACAGAGTGAAGTAAGCCAGAAAGAAAAACACCAATACAGTATACTAACGCATATATATGGAATTTAGAAAGATGGTAATGATAACTCTGTATACGAGACAGCAAAAGAGACACTGATGTATAGAACAGGCTTATGGACTCTGTGGGAGAGGGAGAGGGTGGGAAGATTTGGGGAAAAAAAAAAGAAAAAAAAAAGAGTGGAGAATTAACAGATGCTCACTACCATATACAAAATAAACAACAAAAATTCATTGTAGAGAATTATGTACAAATATTCTGTAATAAACTATAAATGAAATAGAATTTTAAAATGAAGAAAATAGATATATACATAAATATGTATAACCAAATCACTTTCCTGTACACCTGAAACTAACATAGCATTGTAAATTAACTATGCTACAATTTAAAAAATCATTATTAAGTTATTAGTTAACTTATGGAAAATTGATACCTTTATTTTTGATGTTGAATGTTCTATCCCAAAACAAGTTATATTTTCCTAGTAGTTAAAAAAATTTTACTTGCTCCTCTTAAAGGATTTTAAAGTTTTACTTATAAAGATTTTATATATTGTTAATTGCAGCATGAGATTAAAAGACGCTTACTCCTTAGAAGGAAAGTTATGACCAACCTAGATAGCATATTCAAAAGCAGAGACATTACTTTGCCAACAAAGGTCCGTCTAGTCAAGGCTATGGTTTTTCCAGTGGTCATATATGGATGCAAGAGTTGGACTGTGAAGAAAGCTGAGTGCCGAAGAATTAATGCTTTTGAACTGTGGTGTTGGAGAAGACTCCTGAGAGTCCCTTGGACTGCAGGGAGATCCAACTGGTCCATTCTGAAGGAGATCAGTCCTGGGTGTTCTTTGGAAGGAATAATGCTAAAGCTGAAACTCCAGTACTTTGGCCACCTCATGAGAAGAGTTGACTCATTGGAAAAGACTCTGATGCTGGGAGGGATTGGGGGCAAGAGGAAGAGGGGAAGACAGAGGATGAGATGGCTGGATGGCATCACGGACTCGATGGATGTGAGTTTGAATGAACTCCGGGAGTTGGTGATGGACAGGGAGGCCTGGTGTGCTGCAATTCATGGGGTGGCAAAGAGTCAGACATGACTGAGTGACTGAACTAAACTGAACTGAATGTCCCTTCTAATTATTAACTTTACACCTATCATTTTTGTGTTTAATTTTAATTTTCAATTTTCAGTTTAAATTATAAAATGGGATCTTTACTTCCATTATATTTTCTACCTAGTTCTTGTTTATATTCTGAAGACTGTTAACTTCTGTATATTAATTTTATGGTCAGAAATCTTATTGAAATCCTCATTGTTTGTAGGCAATTTTAAGTTTATTCTCTTATATATGTCAGGTATAAATTATACCATGTATATTTAGTTTTATCCCTTACTGCCTAGTTTATATATATATATATATATATATATATATATATGGTTTATTTTTCATCTCTAATTTTTTAATGTATGCAAAAAATTTTAAATTATAGTGATGATAATGAAAATATTTGTTTTATCTCTAAATTTAATGGGGATGATTTTAGCATTTCTGATGGCCTAATGATAGACATATTTTAACTAGTGAAGGAAACAGCCATCTATTTCTAGTTGATTAAGATTCTTCAGCATCGCAAATGGACTTTGAAACTTAAAAAATGCATTTCCAGAAAGGCTAGAGGTGTTTATATGATTTAGCCACTCTTAGATCTATTACTATGGGGCTTCCCAGTAGCACTAGTGGTAAAGAACCCACCTTCCAATGCAAGAGACATAAGAGACACCAGTTCCATCCCTGGGCCAGGAAGATCCCCTGGCAACCCATTCCAGTATTCTTGCCTGGAGAATCCCATGGACAGAGGAGCCTGGTGGGCTACAGTCCACAGAGTTGCAAAGAGCTGGACACAACTGAAGTGACTTAGCATGCACACACGTGGATCTATTACTATAGCCAATTACTTAAATAGCTTTCCTAATATTGAAAATTCCTACATTACTGGAAAAATCTTAGTTGGTTTGTATGTCATTTTCTTATAATATGGTGATTAGGTCTGCTATTATTTTATTTGAAAGTATTTTGCATTGATAATCATAGGAGACATTGCCCTATAGAGATTTTATCTTTGGAAATTTTTGTTAAATGTTGGTATTAATTCCTGCATCATAAAAGAAACCACTAAAGTTTTTCTTTTCCTTTACTATAGAATTGTTTTGTCAAAATTTGTTAGAAATCTATCACAAAATCATTTGATTTTGGTCTTTTGGGGAGTAAGATAGGGATGGCTCTTTGAAAATTTTTTCTATTTCTTCTATTTAATTGATATGTTTATATAGTTTATCTGTACTTGAATTTGTTTTGATATAAAACTTACATTTACTTAGCAGAGTATTTGCTTTATTTGGATTTTTTAATTTAGTTGACTATAATTAATACTGTTTTATGATGCCTGTAATTATTTCTGTAAATATAACTCCTTCCCACTTATTCCATACTGTCTGTATTTGTACTTCCTCCTACTTTTGATTACATTTGTTATGAGCATACCTACTTTATAGCTCCCAAAACTGGATTTTGTATTTGTATTATTGTTTGTTTAACTTACTACTTTCTATGTTTACCTTTATTGTTCTGTTCTGCTTTCCTTTGATTTATTTTATCTTGTTGCTCCTTTTTTAAACTCTTCTGTTGGATATTTAGTGGATTTGTTTTTATTCTACTTTTATTAATAACTACTGAAGTCCTTGTATTTTCTTCTGAGTGCTGCTTTATCCAATCACATGAAGTCTGACGTGTAGTACTTTTTATTATTTTTTTTCCCAGATACCTTAGAAAGCATTACTATGAACAAAGCTAATGGAAGTGATGGAATTCCAGCTGAGCTATTTCAAATTCTAAAAGATGATGCTGTGAAAGTGCTACACTCAATATACCAGCAAATTTGGAAAACTCAGCAGGGTCACAGGACTGGAAAAGGTCAGTTTTCATTCCAATCTCAAAGAATGGCAATGCTAAAGAATGTTCAAACTACCACACAATTGCACTCATCTCACACGCTAGCAAAGTAATGCTCAAAATTCTTTAAGTTAGGCTTCAACAGTACGTGAACTGAGAACTTCAGATGTTTAAGCTGGATTTAGAAAAGGCAGAGGAACCAGAGATCAAATTGTCAACATCCTCTGGATCATCGAAAAAGCAAGAGAGTTCCAGAAAAACATTTACTTTTGCTTTATTGACTAAGCCAAAGCCTCTGACTGTCTCGATCACAACAAACTGTTGAAAATTCTTAAAGAGATGGGAATGCCAGACCACCTTCCCTATCTCCTGAGAAATCTGTATGCAGGTCAAGAAGCAAGTTAGAACTGGACATGGAACAACTGACTGGTTCCAAACTGGGAAAGGAATATGTCAAGGTTGTATATTGTCACCCTGCCTATTTAACTTATATGCACAGTACATCATGTGAAATGCTGGGCTGGACGAAACACAAACTGGAATAAAGATTGCAGGGAGAAATATCAATCACCTCAGATATGGCAGATGACACCACCCTTATGGCAGAAAGTGAAGAGGAGCTAAAGAGTCTCATGATGAAAGTGAAACTGGAGAGTGAAAAAGCTTGCCTAAAGCGCAACATTCAAGAAACTAAGATCATGGCATCCAGTCCCATCACTTCATGACAAAAAGATGGGGAAACAATAGAAAGTCATGTATGGGTGTGAGAGTTGGACGGTAAAGAAAGCTGAGTGCTGAAGAATTGATGCTTTTGAATTGTGGTGTTGGAGAAGACTCTTGAGAGTCCCCTGGACTACAAGGATATCTAACCAGTCCATCCTAAAGGAAATCAGTCCTGACTATTCATTGGAAGGACTGATGCTGAAGCTCCAAATACTTTGGCCACTTCATGTGAAGAACTGACTCCTGGAAAAGACACTGATACTGGGAAAGATTGAAGGCAGGAGAAGAAGGGGATGACAGAGGATGAGATGGTTGGATGGCATCACCAACTTGATGGACGTGAGTTTGAGCAAGCTCTGGGAGTTGGTGATGGACAGGGAAGCCTGGCATGCTGCAGTCCATGGGGTCACAAAGAATTGGACACAACTGAGTGACTAAACTGAACTATATATTAAAATCCTATTGAATAAAAATACTAAATGACTTAACAAAATGTTTAAAATATATTTTATATGCTTTATATTTTCTGACAAAACAAATTACCAAATAGATTGTATAGTCTGATCTTAACAAATATTAATTTTCATATTTCTTTAATCATTCTTATATATCTATACAATATAGTTATATGAAGACTGGACAATGTATATAAAATATTAAGTTATTGTATCTAGGTAGTAGTAGTAATGGGTTTAATTTTCTTCTTTATGCTTTTCTATATTTTCTGATTATTTACATTTTATTTTATAATCTCTAAATACATAATTATTTTTTCTAAAAATGAAAAAATTTAAAGTTCATTATCTAATAATTTGACACTAAATAGTTCAGTGTCAAGTTTTCTTCTTTAATTTTCCTCTTTATGCTTTTCTATATTTTATTATTTACATTATATTTTTTTAATCTCTAAATTTATTATTTTTTCTAAAAATGAAAAAAAATTTAAGTCCATTGTCTAGTAAATTGACACTAAAAACCTGGCAACAGTTAATGATAGGTCTCCTTATTACCTGTCTTATACCCCCAGCGTTCTGAGTAGAGTTCTATAAAGTATTTGGTTTTATTCCCTGGAGAAGGAAATGGCAACCCACTCCAGTATTCTTGCCTAGAAAATTCCATGGACCGAGGAGCCTGGTAGGCTACAATCCATGGGGTCGCAAAGAATCGGACACGGTTGAGGGACTTCACTTAAGACTTTGGAAAGGAAACTCAATCACTGTTCTCTCTTTGTCTCTCTCTCTCTCCCTCCAGGCTTCCCTCTGCCTGCCCGGAACAGGGAGGGCTGGCTTTTTCCTAGGGTTCCCTCTGGCCTCAAGGCCCAGTGCGTGTAGATTTCTTTGACCTACGAATTTCTGTAGCTGCTAAGAATTCCTCACAGAATAGCTCCCCGAGGAACCGGGTGTTCTTTTTCTTCCTTTCATTCACTCCCTAGTCTTTGTTTACTTGGGAGACATGAACATTCCTTTGACTAAAAACCTGTCAATTTTGCTTTTCAGCTCCTTCAATAGGTAATTTAACTGTCTCATTAGTGTTTTTAGTGTGGATTTTACTAGAATCCCTTTTGAGTTTTTGTTGTCCTTTTACCAGTTGATGTGGAGACACAAGCTGTCATTATAAAGCCTCTTAAGAAATTAAAACCATTTCTCTGAAACAATCTCCATAACAAACTCCCAGGATTTGTGTTTTACATCTCAGGCAGAACTTCTCTATGATTAAATTCTTCATTTGTCAGCTTCTGAGGCTGAAATGAAGTTTCTTAAAGCTTCGGTTATATCTCCAATTTGAAGAGGGGTGTCATGAAAGTACTTGCAGTGTGTGGTTTTTGTTTTTTAGATTGATTTTAGCTTCTTCTTTTTTTTTCTTTTTTAAAAGATGTGGCTATTTCCACAATGGTTTGGGCAATTACATAATCACTGAAGGAGAAGAATAGTCTAAAAACAAAACTAGGCAAAACAAAATGCAGTCTCTCAAACCATTAATTTCAACTTCTCGCAATATAATTTGAGGCTGAGGTGATATTCAGAGTAAAAACCTATAATTTTGTTGTAAGTGTATTATACTCCTTTCTCTTGTTAAATTTCTATATTCCATTTCTCAGTGAGTTCTTAAGGCAAGTACTATATTGATTAGGTTTTCGTATCAAATCTACTGCTACACTGAGATAAAGCTGACCTAGCTGATAAAACCAAAGACTTCCTTCTTTTTATCTCATAACCAGAGTCAATCCTAGGAAAAAATGTCAAGTAGGCACAGAATGCCACTGTCTCTCCTCCTATTTTGGTCCTTACCAGAGGTCTTCAGCAATACACTCCAAGTGTCTGTGTTGACATGGATAACCCCTAAAGAAAACACTGCCCACAGGCTGCATTTGCCTGGCAGATACATATTTTATGAGGCCTACTCAGAGTTATTGAGTGCAGCACTTTTACCGCATCATCTTTCAGGATTTGAAAGAGCTCAACTGGAATTCCATCACCTCCACTAGCTTTGTTCGTGTGATATTTTCTAAGGCCCACTTGACTTCACATTCCAGGATGTCTGGCTCTAGGACAGTGATCACACCATCGTGATTATCTGGGTCGTGAAGATCTTTTTTGTACAGTTCTTCTGTGTATTCTTGCCACCTCTTCTTAATCTCTTCTGCTTCTGTTAGGTCCATACCATTTCTGTCCTTTATCGAGCCCATCTTTGCATGAAATGTTCCTTTGGTATCTCTAATGTTCTTGAAGAGATCTCTAGTCTTTCCCATTCTGTTGCTTTCCTCTATTTCTTTGCATTCATCGCTGAGGAAGGCTTTCTTATCTCTTCTTGCTATTCTTTGGAACTCTGCATTCAGATGCTTATATCTTTCCTTTTCTCCTTTGCTTTTTGCTTCTCTTCTTTTCACAGCTATATGTAAGTCCTACGCAGACAGCCATTTTGCTTTTTTGCATTTCTTTTCCATGGGGATGGTCTTGATCCCTGTCTTCTGTACAATGTCACAAACCTCATTCCATAGTTCATCAGGCACTCTATCTATCAGATCTAGTCCCTTTAATCTATTTCTCACTTCCACTGTATAATCATAAGGGATTTGATTTAGGTCATACCTGAATGGCCTAGTGGTTTTCCCTACTTTCTTCAATTTCAGTCTGAATTTGGCAATAAGGAGTTCATGATCTGAGCCACAGTCAGCCCCTGGTCTTGTTTTTGCTGACTGTATAGAGCTTCTCCATCTTTGGCTGCAAAGAATATAATCAATCTGATTTTGGTGTTGACCATCTGGTGATGTCCATGTGTAGAGTCTTGTCTTGTGTTGTTGGAAGAGGGTGTTTGCTATGACCAGTGCATTTTCTTGGCAAAACTCTATAAGGCAATGCCAAAGAATGCTCAAACTACCACATAATTGCACTCATCTCACACGCTAGTAAAGGAATGCTCAAAATTCTCCAAGCCAGGCTTCAGCAATATGTGAACCGTGAACTTCCAGATGTTCAAGCTGGTTTTAGAAAAGGCAGAGGAACCAGAGACCAAATTGCCAACATCCGCTGGATCATCGAAAAAGCAAGAAAGTGCCAGAAAAACATCTATTTCTGCTTTATTGACTATGCCAAAGCCTTTGACTGTGTGGATCACAATCAACCGTGGAAAATTCTGAAAGAGATGGGAATACCAGACCACCTGACCTGCCTCTTGAGAAATCTGTATGCAGGTCAGGAAGCAACAGTTAGAACTGGACATGGAACAATTGACTGGTTCCAAACAGGAAAAGGAGTACGTCAAGGCTGTATATTGTCACCCTGCTTATTTAACTTCTATGCAGAGTACATCATGAGAAACGCTGGGCTGCAAGAAGCACAAGCTGGAATCAAGATTGCCGGGAGAAATATCAATCACCTCAGATATGCAGATGACACCACCCTTATGGCAGAAAGTGAAGAGGAACTAAAAAGCCTCTTGTTGAAGGTGAAAGAGGAGAGTGAAAAAGTTGGCTTAAAACTCAACATTCAGAAAACGAAGATCATGGCAACTGGTCCCATCACTTCATGGGAAACAGATGGGGAAACAGTGTAAACAGTGTCAGACTTTATTTTTGGGGGGCTCCAAAATCACTGCAGATGGTGACTGCAGCCATGAAATTAAAAGACGCTTACTCCTTAGAAGGAAAGTTATGACCAACCTAGATAGCATATTGAAAAGCCGAGGCATTACTTTGCCAACAAAGGTCCATCTAGTCAAGGCTATGATTTTTCCTGTGGTCATGTATGGATGTGAAAGTTAGACTGTGAAGAAAGCTGAGTGCCAAAGAATTGATGCTTTTGAACTATGGTGTTGGAGAAGACTCTTGAGAGTCCCTTGGACTGCAAGGAGATCCAACCAGTCCATTCTGAAGGAAATCAGCCCTGGGATTTCTTTGGAAGGAATGATGCTAAAGCTGAAACTCCAGTACTTTGGCCACCTCATGCGAAGAGTTGACTCAGTGGAAAAGACTCTGATGCTGGGAGGGATTAGGGGCAGGAGGAGAAGGGGACAACAGAGGATGAGATGGCTGGATGGCATCACTGACTCGATGGACGTGAGTCTGAGTGAACTCCGGAAGTTGGTGATAGACAGGGAGGCCTGGTGTGCTGCAATTCATGGGATTGCAAAGAGTCGGACACGACTGAGTGACTGAACTGACTGACTGACACAGAATTAATAATTGCAAAATGTCATATAAAAATTCAAGTATCAGAATCTCTTAGAAAACTAAAAAATGTGGTGTACAGAACCTTGAGTCTTGCAAAATAGCAGCTCACTTCTTTTTCATTTTTAAAATTTTTATATATTTGGACAAACAAAAGTTTCATATATTTAGGCTATACAGTGTGATGTTTTCATAGAAGCATACATTGTAAAATGATTACCATAATGGAGCCAGTGCAGGGAGATCAGCCACCGCTGGCACCACCTTCCCAACGAGTAATGAAACGAACATATCCATCATCTCTTACATATACGTTTTGTGTGTTGTGTGTGTCTGGTAAGAACCTTTGAGATCTATTTTATTTTTTCTCAATATAAGCATTTATCTATACACTTTCCTCTTGGAACTGCATCTGTTGCATCTCATAAGTTTTGGTATGTTGTGTCATCATTGTTCTTTGTCCAGAGATATTTTTTGTCATTTTCAGCATCTTTGACTCACTCTTCAGAGGCATGTTGTTCAACCTACACATATTTGTGAACTTCCCGTGTTTTCTCCTGTTATTGATTTCCAGTTTCAGACCATCGTGATCCCTTGGACTGCAAGGATATCAAACCAGTCAGTCCTAAAGGAAATCAACCCTGAATATTCATTGGAAGGATTAATGTTGAAGCTGAAGTTTTAAAACTTTGGCTACCTGATATGAAGAGCTGACTCGCTGGAACAGACCCAGATGCTGGGAAAGATCGAAGGCAAAAGGAGAAGGGGGCAGCAGAGGATGAGATGGCTAGATAGCATCACTGATTCAATGGACATTAATTTGAGCAAACTCCAGGAGACAGCAGAGGACAGAGGAGCCTGGTGTGCTATAGTCCATGGGGTTGCAAAGAGTTGGGCATGAAACAGTAACTGAACAACAGCAACTATTGTGATGGGAAAAGATACATAATATGATTTTAATCAATTTTCCTAAATGTGTTAACTTGTTTTGTGTCCTATTATTTACCTTGGAGAATGTTTCGTGTGCACTTGAGAAGAAAGTGTATTCTGCCACCAGTCTGTAAGGTGTGTGCTGAGAAACCTGCTGATACACTCATGGGGGGTTCTCTTGTATGTGATGAGCTTCTTTTCTCTTTCTGCTTTCAAGATTCCATCTTTATTTTTCGCAGTTTTATAATAAAGTGCCTCAGTGAAGTCTTCAGGCTGAACCTGATTAGAGACTTTTGAGCATCATACACCTGGATATCGATTTCATTTCCCAGATTTGGGAAGTTTTCGGCCATTATTTCCTTAAATAAGCTTGCAAACTGTTTCTCTCTGTGCACCATCTAGGACTTCCATATTGTGAACATTGTTTTGCTTGATTTTGTCCCACACGTTCTATAGGCCTTCATTCTTTCTGCCTTTTACTCCTCTGGGTATTCTCAAATTACTTGTTTCCAAGCTCACTGATTCTGTCTTCTACTTGATGGAGTCTCCGATTGAAACTCTTGCATTTTTTAGCTCAATCATTGTATTCTTCAGTTCTAAAGCGTTTGGTGATTTTTTATGTTTTCTCTTTATTGAACTTCTGATTTGTTTTTGTATTTTGTTCCTAATTTTGTCAAATTGTTTATCTGTGTCTCTTGTAGCTCTCTGAACTTCTTTAGGACAATTATTTTGTTCTTTGTTGGGAAATCTGTGGACATCTATTTTCTGTGGTCGGTTACTGAACATGCATCGTTTTCCTCTGGTGGTATCATGTTCCCCTGACTCTTTGTGGCCTTGTGTAGTTGTTTGCACATGGAAGAAGCACTCACCTCTTTTAGACTTTATGGGCTGACTCTGATAAGAAAAAACCTTCCCTGGTCGGTGGGGCCATGCTGGAGTGTGCTGTCACCCTGGGTCTGGTTGTGAAGGGTGCGAAGTGGATGAGTGAGTGGTGGCACAGGGTGCAGGGGACTGTGCTGTCTTGTCGGCTCAAGTCGCTGGGGTCTCCAACATCAATAACTGCTTGATTCTTGTCAGCAAGAGCTGCACGGCTTCCTCCATGGCTGCAAGGACTGCTGGGATCCTAAATGGTGCCTCCAGGTTCTGTGTGGTGGGAATGGGGAGGCTGCAGGGGTGGCTGGAGCCCATGGTGCGCATGCATTCAGCTGCAGGGGTGGCTGTGGTGCCTGGGTGGTGGCAGGGCTGACAGCAGACACACTCACAGTGGCAAGGGCAGACCACTGGCAGGGCCTGAGGTCAACCACAGACGCAACAGGGGCCGGGCTGTCGGTGTACACTTGTGGGGCTACAAAGGCCAGAGCATGCAGGCCAGTGACAGCGTCTGGGGCTGGAGGCATGCAGGTGTGGGTGGCTTCAGGTGTTACCTGTGGGCACTGGTAGTGCAGGCCAGCGACAGGTCTGGCTCTGAGCCCTGAAGCAAGTGCATAGTCCTGGACTGGCACTGCGCATGCCAAGAGCTGCAGAAACAGGCTGGCTGCGGGTGGAGAGGCTGTGCCAGATCCCAGGTCTCAGCTCTCATACAGTGGGTAGGGAGGAATTCCGGCAGCTAGAGTCTGTGAATGCTAAAATCTGGGGGGTCCTTCAGCAGTGAGAGCTGCAGGGGCATCTGCATCGGCTGTGCTGGCTGTCAGCTTTCTCAGTGGCAGAGCTGTTGTGTTCCTCTGCAGAGCAGTTTCCTGAGCTCCGTGTCAAGATCCTTGGTGGTAAAAGCTGTGGGGGTCCATAGCATCCACCAAGGTTGTTGAGATTCTCAGTGATGAAGGCTGATGGGGTCCTCCTCTGCACAGGCGGCCACTGGGAACTCCCAGCAAGCGGCTGATACTTACAGCCTGCCCTCTTTTGTTCATAGCTATCTCCAGATGTCTCAGTATGCTTGTCTCTGGGCGGCAGTGCCCCAGTAGTCTGAGGAAGCTGGCCACTGCCCCCGCTTTTCTTTTTTCAGGGAGAGTTCTCTCTTGGGGCTGATGGGGGAGGGATACAGGCAGAATGAAACTCTTCTTCCTACCCATTCTGTGTAGTTATTCCCTGGTTGTTGCCCCACTGTGTTGTTGCCCCACTTAAGAAGTGAACCCTGTGCTCTCTTTATTTTTTTTTCTGTGCTCTCTTTATGAATGAACTATCTTCATTCATGGATGTGCTTATGTGCTCAGTCGTGGCTGACTCTTTGCAACCCCATGGACTTTGGAACCTGCCAGGTTCCTCTGACCATGGAATTTTCCAGGCAAGAATACTGGAGTGGGTTGCCGTTTCCTTCTCCATCATTCCTGGATAGCTGACTGCTGTTCTTTGCGGGGGGACCAGAGTGGGGTCTCCTATTCTGCCATCTTGGTGATGTCACTCACAGACCTCTTCCTAGGCTGGCCATTTGTTCTCGCTGTCTATGTTGGTACAGTCCCCACCACTCTTTGTTGTTTTATACCTGTTCCCTCTGTCATCTGTTTACACAACTTTTCATTATTCCTGTATGCATTTGAGTCTGTGTCCCCTCCCCTGAAGCAGAAACTGATTAAAACTTAACTTTAAGGTTGTGGTTCTTAAACTGTAACACATATCAAAATCATCTGAAAGATTTGTTAAAGCATTGATGGCTGGGCTCATTTAGTAGGTCTGAGAATGTGCATTCTGACAAATTCTAGGATGATAGAGATAGTGCTCTTCCAGGGATAATACTTGGAGAACCACTGCTTCAAGGTATTACTTAGACTTTCATTCACTCACTCATTCATTCAGTTCAGTTCAGTCGCTCAGTCATGTCCAACTCTTTGCGACCCCATGAATCGCAGCACGCCAGGCCTCCCTGTCCATCACCAACTCCCAGAGTTCACTCAAACTCACATCCATTGAGTCGGTGATGCCATCCAGCCATCTCATCCTCTGTCGTCCCCTTCTCCTCCTGCCCCCAATCCCTCCCAGCATCAGAGTCTTTTCCAATGAGTCAACTCTTCGCATGAGGTGGCCAAAGTACTGGAGTTTCAGCTTTAGCATCATTCCTTCCAAAGAACACCCAGGACTGATCTCCTTTTGAATGGACTGGTTGGATCTCCCTGCAGTCCAAGGGACTCTCAAGAGTCTTCTCCAACACCACAGTTCAAAAGCATCAATTCTTCAGTGCTCAGCTTTCTTCACAGTCCAACTCTCACATCCATACATGACTACTGGAAAAACCATAGCCTTGACTAGACGGATCTTTGTTGGCAAAGTAATGTCTCTGCTTTTGAATATGCTATCCAGGTTGGTCATAACTTTCCTTCCAAGGAGTAAGAGTCTTTTAATTTCATGGCTGCAATCACCATCTGCTTTATACTTATTACAGAATACTTTGTATTGAAGATTCATTACTGATGAAATATATATGATTCTTGATAATCAGGCAAAAATTTAAACTTTATTATCTATATGTGCATGCTAAGTCACTTCAGTCATATATGACTCTTTGAAACTGTAGCCCACTAGGCTCCTCTGTCGGGATTCTCCAGGCAAGAATACTGGAGTGGGTTGACATAACCTCCTCCAGTGGATATTCTCACGCCAAGGATCAAACTTACGTCTCTTACATCTCCTGCATTAGCAGGCAGACAGGCTCTTTACCACTAGTGCTACCTCCACCTGGGAAGCCCCCTATTATGTATACATATATATATGTGTGTGTATAATATATATATATATATATATATATATATATATATATGTATGTATGTATATTTCTAGCTGTGACAGTGCTGTGAAGAGTATATAGTGTGGTTTCTTTGAAGAATGACATTAAGCTAACTTATACCAGTCTTAAGGAGGCTTGGTCTTAAGGAGCCAGTCTTAAGGAGGGCTTGGTCAGGTTAGAGGGGACCTTCTTAAATCACAGGAAGAATATCTGTGAAGGAAGGCAAAGCAGTCTCTTGGATCTAAATGATGAATCTCTGATGGGGATTTGAGAGACTATGGGAGATATTTCAGGTTGGGATACTGCCCAATCATCATTCCAAGGAGCCAAGTGCCTATTCTGTTGACTTCTGAGGCTGAACGTTTCTAAAATTTCAGGGAACAGAGCCAGGAGAGAAGGAACCATCAGTCCTGGCAACCTGATCCATCAGTCCTAATGAAGTGGGTTACACAAGGAGCAGTGGCCAAATTATTTTGAGATCCTCCTGTTCTGTTGGAAATCCCAGTGGCATGTTAGTAACTCGACCCAATTTCTCTCTACTCCAGTTTCTGGAGCTCAGAGCATTTCCAGGGGGTGGGGGAGATAACTTGCAAGATCAGATCATTATAATTTCAGGCTCAGCTCACCTGAGCCTCTGCCCTGGCTCATCATGGAAGCCATGGATGCCAGTTTCTCCTCACATATCCAGTCTCATCTCCTTCCTCCCACCTGGGCGTGGTGGCCTCCCATGCCATCTGTAGATTCTCCTTCTGTGCCATCTGAAAGCTTTATTATTTTTTTTATCTTATAGCCCTTTTTTCTTATTCTCAGATGTCTAAAACTCTTTTTCTTTGCCTTCTGTCTTTCCTTTTCCCTTTTGCTAAATCTATAAACAAGAATACATTCTACTTCAAAAACACTCTTCTATATTTCTTCTTGAATTTCTTCATCTATTTTTTCTATTTATACATATAAAATTTATTCGCAAATAAGAATATCTAATTCTGATCTCTAAGCCTTTGTTTTTACTCTTTGAGAAGACAGAATGATTTTGACACTGTTGGCTCTTTTTGAGACTGATTTGTTTTCTGTCCTTTCATTATTCCTTATACATTATCTGATGCCTTTATTTTCTAATACGGCAGTCATATGAAATTTTTTAAGGTCATTTTTAGTTCTGAAATAGGAATATAATAAATTTGCTCCTCTTCTACATAAATTTTTATTGAATCCCCAGCTTTAATTGTGGTTGCTTTCATAGCATCATCACACTCACATAAAAAGACATGTCTTCACTTTACATTTTACAAACTCTCTTTCTACCTTGCAAATTAACTGTATTGGTGCTACCAGTCAACTTCTTTTTTTTGTGTGATTTTATTCTGGACTCTTAAAGTGAATTCCTAAAAATGAGTCCTCTCCTAAAAGTGTGTCTTACATGCTTTAAAAAAAAAACATTTAACTTTAGAGGTTATTTTTATACCCATTCAGATTTTTTCTGAGGTGATAGAATCCTTATGCAATTTTTCTTGTATGAAGAAAACACAGCAGGGCCTTAAATAATTTTCTTCTTGCATTTCTTTTCGGGGTACATGCATTTCACAGGTCTGATCTTGTGTCCTTCCCAATTCGTATCCATGCATTCTCTTTCCAAGACAGATATCATGGATCTTCCTGTATCTGACTGATAATGTAAAACTTCACCCAGAAATAAGCTTCCGTGGTTCTTGAAGAGGTGCAAGTCCCAGTTCTTAGTCCTCTTGTATCTGGTAAAATTTTCTGTCTCTTTTCTCAGATATGATATTTGCCATTTTCTTTTCTCAAGGTCTAATAGCACTGACAGTTTTGAGTTTTGTTTCCTTATTTTTCCAATTTAGGTAATTTTTATTTGTTTGGTTAAGATTTCCATTAACTGCACTCTTTTAACTCCTTCAGTTGTAACTCTTTGCCTTACTGAAAGTACTGTGTCGTTTCCTGCTCCTGTGTTTGAATTTCTATTATAGCCTGTCCGATTAGCTCTATTTTCTTTTTTTTTGTTGTTGTTTTTTAATGATTTTATTTATGGTTGTGCACGGTCTTCATGCTGCGTGGGCTTTTCTCTAGCTGTGGCTCCTCTTGTTGTGGAGCATGGGCTCTGGTGCCCACAGACCTCAGTTCTGCCGCTCCTGGGCTCGAGAGCCCCAGCCCAGTGGCTGTGATGCATGGGCTCAGCTGCTCTGCCACGTGTGGTCTTCCCAGACCAGGGGTGGAACTCACGTCCCCTGCTTTGGCAGGGGGGCGATTCTTTACCACTGAGCCGCCAGGAAAGCCCTCAGGCGTATTTTAGACTAGTTTTCCACGCTCCTATCTGGTGAGAGAGGCCTGGGAGCCAGGAGTCCTCAGCCACAGTGCTGGCTCTGCCATCAAAAGCTCTGGGGCCTCTAGCGAGCGCCTGCCCCTCCCTCAGTGTCTGACTCTTTGCCCACCAGGTTCCTCTGTCCATGGGATTTCCCAGGCAAGATTACTGGAGTGGGTTGCCATTTCCTTCTCCTCTATTTTCTTTGATAATTTTCTCAGTGTTCTTAACTTTTCTTTCTCCTCCATAAATTTCGAGTGGAGATACATCATTATTCTCTGATAACTTGTAATGCATTCATATAATCTTAAATTATATTACTGCTAATCTTTATGTTGACATGTTTTCATTTACATTTCTTAAACTGTCAAAAACAAGAAAAACATAAGGACTTTTGACTCTTGTCTACATACACTAAGTAATTTAGCAAATTCTTAGTTCTCATCCTTTAAAAAATACACTCTTGTATTTGCTATAATATCTGAACTCTTTAATTCAGATTATTTTCAAATCACTATTTAGTATCATGTGTCTTAATTTCTATTTTTGAAATATGTGTTTAGTCCTGTATTCATATTATAACAATTATTTTATTTAATATTTTTTAAACATATCCAGTGCTTACCATCAAGACTTTAAAATCATGAATTCAGTATTTTATTCATTTCTAGAACAACTAGAATATATCTTTATCAAGGAACTTTAGTCAAAATACCTGGGAATCTCTTACTGTTAATTTCTAAGAAAGATAACTTGCATATGAATAAATTTTTCACCTTGAAATCTCTACTAGGTGGAAAGAGTCTAGATGTTTATCAGCATGGAGTTAGTTAACTATACACTGGTCCATCAATACAACAAAATACTATGACTATGATACTATTTTTCTTTCTTTTTTTTTTTTCTGCAACAGAGTCCATAAGACTGTTCTATACATCAGTGTCTCTTTTGCTGTCTCGTACACAGGGTTATTGTTAGCATCTTTCTAAATTCCATATATATGCGTTAGTATACTGTATTGGTGTTTTTCTTTCTGGCTTACTTCACTCTGTATAATAGGCTCCAGTTTCATCCACCTCATTAGAACTGATTCAAATCTATTCTTTTTAATGGCTGAGTAATACTCCATTGTGTATATGTACCACTGCTTTCTTATCCATTCATCTGCTGATGGACATCTAGGTTGATTCCATGTCCTGGCTATTATAAACAGTGCTGCAGTGAACATTGGGGTACACGTGTCTCTTTCCCTTCTGGTTTCCTCAGTGTGTATGCCCAGCAGTGGGATTGCTGGGTCATAAGGCAGTTCTATTTCCAGTTTTTTAAGGAATCTCTACACTGTTCTCCATAGTGGCTGTACTAGTTTGCATTCCCACCAACAGTGTAAGAGGGTTCCCTTTTCTCCACACCCTCTCCAGCATTTATTGCTTGTAGACTTTTGGATCGCAGCCATTCTGACTGGTGTGAAATGGTACCTCATAGTGGTTTTGATTTGCATTTCTCTGATAATGAGTGATGTTGAGCATCTTTTCATGTGTTTGTTAGCCATCTGTATGTCTTCTTTGGAGAAATGTCTATTTAGTTCTTTGGCCCATTTTTTGATTGGGTCATTTATTTTTCTGGAGTTGAGCTGTAGGAGTTGCATGTATATTTTTGAGATTAGTTGTTTGTCAGTTGCTTCATTTGCTATTATTTTCTCCCATTCTGAAGGCTGCCTTTTCACCTTGCTAATAGTTTCCTTTGATGTGCAAAAGCTTTTAAGTTTAATTAGGTCCCATTTGTTTATTTTTGCTTTTATTTCCAATATTCTGGGAGGTGGGTCATAGAGGATCCTGCTGTGATGTATGTCAGAGAGTGTTTTGCCTATGTTCTCCTCTAGGAGTTTTATAGTTTCTGGTCTTACATTTAGATCTTTAATCCATTTTGAGTTTATTTTTGTGTATGGTGTTAGAAAGTGTTCTAGTTTCATTCTTTTACAAGTGGTTGACCAGATTTCCCAGCACCACTTGTTAAATAGATTGTCTTTAATCCATTGTATATTCTTGCCTCCTTTGTCAAAGATAAGGTGTCCATATGTGTGTGGATTTATCTCTGGGCTTTCTATTTTGTTCCATTGATCTATATTTCTGTCTTTGTGCCAGTACCATACTGTCTTGATAACTGTGGCTTTGTAGTAGAGCCTGAAGGATACTATTTTTCAGAAAAAGAAAGAAAAGCTCTCTGCACATACTATGGAAAGATCTCAAAGTTCTAACAATGATGAAATGAAAACATTATGGCACACTGCATATCCGTGTTCATGGCAGCACAATTCACAATAGCTAAGAGGTGGAAGCAACCCCAAAATCCATCCATGGATGGATTAACAAAATGTAATAGAATACTATTCAGCCTTTAACAGAAGGAAATTCTTATACATGCAGCAACATGGAGGAATCTTGATGATATTAGGCTAAATGAAATAAGCTTGTCACAAAATGATGCTGTATGATTCCACTTATATGAGGTATCAAAAGTAGTGAAATTCATGGAAGTAGAGACTGAATGATAGTTGTCTGGTGCTTGAGGGTGGAGAGAGGAGGAAGTTGTTTAATAGCTATAGAGTTCAGCTTTGCAATGAAAAAATTCTGGGGATTGGCTCCATAATAATGTCAATTCAGTTTTCATTCCAAACTCAAAGGCAGGCAATGCCAAAAAAAGTTCAAGCTACCATACAACTGCACTCATTTCACATGCTAGCAAGGTAATGCTCAAACTCCTTCAAGCTAGGCTTCAGCAGTATGTGAACTGAGAACTTTCAGATGTACAAGCTGGTATTTAGAAAAGGCAGAGGAACCAGAGATCAAACTGCCAACAATCATTGAATCACAGGCAAAACAAGAGAATTCCAAGAAAACATTTACTTCTGCCTCATTGACTACACTAAAGCCTTTGACTGTGTGGATCACAACAAACTATGGAAAATTCTTCAAGAGATGGGAATATCAGACCACCTTACCTGTCTCCTAAGAAACCTGCATGTAGGTCAAGAAACACAGTTAGAACCAGACATGAACAACAGACTGGTTCAAAATTGGGAAAGGAATACATCAAGGCTGTATTCTGTCATCCTGCTTATTTATATTTATATGCAGAGTACATACATCATGTGAAATGCTGGGCTGGATGACTCACAAGCCAGAGTCAAGATTGCCAGTAGAAATATCAACCATCTCAGGTATGCAGATGATATCACTCTAATGGCAGAAAGCAAAGAGGAACTGAAGAGCCCCTTGATGAGGGTGAAGAAGGAAAGTGAAAAATCTGCCCTAAAACTCAACATTCAAAAAACTATGATCATGGCTTCTGGTCCCATCACTTCATGGCAAATAGATTTCTTGGGTTCCAAAGTCACTGCAGATGGTGACTGCAGTTATGAAATTAAAAGACGCTTGCTCCTTGGAAGAAAAGCTATGACAAACCTAGACAGCCTTATCAAAAAGCAGAGATATCACTTTGCTAACAAAGGTCCATATAGTCAAAGCTATGGTTTTTTCAGTAGTCATGTACAGATGTGAGAGCTGGACCATAAAGAAGGCTGAGAGCCAAAGAATTGATGCTTTTGAATCATGGTTCTGGAGAGACTCTTGAGAGCCCCTTGGATAGCAAGGAGATCAAACGAGTCAATCCTAAAGGACATCAACCCTAAATATTCATTGGAAAGACTGATACTGAAACTCTTAACACTTTGGCCACCTGATGTGAAGAGCCAACTTACTGGAAAAGACCCTGATGCTGGGAAAGATTGAGGGCAGGAGGAGAAGGGGACGACAGAGGATGAAATGGCTGGATGGCATCACCGACTCAATGGACATGAGTTTGAGAAAGCTCAGGAGATAGTGGAGGACAGAGGACGCTGGTGTGCTGCAGTTTATGGGGTCACAAAGAGTTGGACGTGACTTAGCGACTGAACAGCAACAGCATTACTAAACTGTACACTAAAAATGGTTAAGATGGTAAATGTCATGTTGTGTTTTTTCCACAATAAAATCATCATAGTATAGAGTATGAAAACTTCAAGGTAAAAATGCTGCTGCTGCTTCTAAGTCACTTCAGTTGTGTCTGACTCTGCGCAACCCCATAGACGGCAGCCCATCAGGCTCCCTCATCCCTGGGATTCTCCAGGCAAGAACACTGGAGTGGGTTGCTATTTCCTTCTGCAATGAATGAAAGTGAAAAGTGAAACTGAATTTGCTCAGTCATGTCTGACTCTTAGCAACCCCATGGACTGCAGCCTACCAGGCTCCTCCATCCATGGGATTTTCCAGGCAAGAGTACTGGAGTGGGGTGCCATTGCTTTCTCCAAGGTAAAAATAAATGGGTTCAAAATATAGATGGATTTGTAGTTACTTGAATTTGCACAAATGGTATGATATACATAGGAATATATCAATAGTGTGCGTACTCAGTCACTCAGTCATGTCTGACTCTTTGCAATCCCATGGACTCCAGGCTCTGCTGTCCATAGAATTTTCCAGGCAAGAATACTGGAGTGGGTAGCCATTTCCTTCTCCAGGGGATCTTTCCAACCCAGGGATCAAATCTGTATCTCTCACATCTCTTGCATTGGCAGGTGGATTCTTTTACTACCAGCACCATCTGGGAAGCCCCATACCAATAGTAGTCCTAAGTGGGTAGAATTTGGAACCCGTAGATGTGGGAATCAGCACTGGGAGGGAGATTTTACACTGGAGAGTTGTTTTATATTCCATTTTTTAAACCATGAGGCTGTACTACTAATTCATTAAAAATAAAATGAAGAAACCCAAACAGTGAATAGATGGTGTTTATCCTCCCCAGAATCCATCTCACATTTCTCAGTAAGAGAGGTTATGTGTCTGATAGAGTCCAAAATATTTCTTTTTACCAATAGAACCTATTTACTGACTAATACGCAGAATAATGACTGCCTCCTCATCCTAGAACCTGTGACTATGTTTCTTTCCAAGACAAGCGGGAATTAATTGTGGATGGAATTAAGGTGACTTAAGATAAGGAGGTTATTCTGGATTATCCAGTGGGCTTAATATCATCACAAGTTCTCTTACAAGGGGAAGAGAGGCAGGAGAGGGAGACAGAGGGACATGATGGAAGACTCTACCTGCTGTTGCTGGCTTTGAAGATGGAGGAAGGGGCCACAATCCAAGGGATGGGGAGGCCTCCAGAAGCTGGAAAATGAGAAGGAATGGAGTCTTCTCTAGAATTTCTGGAAGGAACCCAGACCTGCCAACACCTTGATTTTAGACCAGTGAGACCTGGGTAGGACTTCTGACCTACAGGGGTACAAGATAAAAAAACTTGCTTTTTGTTTTTGAAGTTTGAACTTCTAAAAATTTATTTATTTATTACTGAAGTATAATTGATTTACAGTGTTATTTGAGTTTCAGTTGCACAGCAGTGATTCAGATATGGGTATGTGTGTGTACGTGTATACATACATATATATATATATGCTTTTTCAGATTCTTTTCCCATATAGGTTATTACAAAATATTGAGTATAGTTCCCTGTGCTATACAATAGGTCCTTTTGTGTATCCATTTTATATATACTTGTGTATCTGTTACTTTTAAGTCATGAAGTCTATAGTCTTTTGTTACAGCTCTCACAGGACACAGTGACTGTGGAGTGGTTTGAGGGCATAAAATTACAACTCTGATTAGTCTCTCTAGAAATTTAAGTGTTTATTCATTTTATTCCAATTAAATTTGGACAAAGATGAATAGAAAAAAATTCCATGGATATTGGCACATCGTCATCTATTCTTGCCTGGAAAATCCCATGGATGGAGGAGCCTGGAAGGCTGCAGTCCATGGGGTCGCTAGGAGTCGGACACGACTGAGTGACTTCACTTTTACTTTTCACTTTCATGCATTGGAGAAGGAAATGGCAACCCACTCCAGTGTTCTTGCCTGGAGAATCCCAGGGACGGGGGAGCCTGGTGGGCTTCCATCTATGGGGTCGCACAGAGTCAGACACGACTGAAGCGACTTAGCAGCAGCAGCAGCAGCAGCATCTATTCTTTAATTTAGGAAAGAAAACTGAAATCAGAGTGATTCTATCCCTTTGAAAATAACATCACATTTTCCTATTTTCCTAATTGTGTGATTTTACCTCTTTCTTAATCCTTGGGTGGGGGTGGGGGAAATGTGTCACTACTCAATCAACAAATAGAAAATACAAAGGAACAAGAATCACCTTGAAATTAAATACAAATCAGGACATGTCTAGGTTGGAATCTTTTTTCACAAATTGAGCTAATTTGTAGTTTTTCCTTGGTGTCAGACACAATGCTTTAATTCCGAAAACCTTATCAAATAGGAATGATAGTATCCCCACTTTATTGATGATAAACCCAAAGCTTAAAACAGCTGAATAATTTTTCCGAGATACTCAGGTTTAAACCCATGTCTGTTGACTCAGAGCCCATGTTCTTAAGCACCGAGGTTCCCTGCTCTTGCGCCCTACTTTCTTTCCTCCTGGCTGTCCCCAGAAGCTCTGCCATTCCCATCTTGCTTCTCTAACACCTGGCCTCTCCCTATGATGTATTTCTCACCATAAATTTTATCACGTTATCTTTTTCCATCACATTTAGTCTCTGAAATCGTTGATCCCTATTTTGCTAATATCACCTCTACTCTTTACTGCTTTCAACATAGATTTAATATACTATTGTACTTTCAGTGTTCGTGAGTGAGTGATCGTGCTTTGCTTTTTTTGTTTGTTTGCTTGTTTTTAAGTCTGATCATTTAAAATAATTCTATATTGAAGCTTATTTGCCCTTTCATCTCGATTCATAGAAACATAGGAAAACACAAAGTAAATACTTTCTAATTTTTTCCTGTTTTCTGTGTCAGATTCCCTCCCTCACTCAAATTCATGGCATCTTTTGAAGTCTCTTGGGTTCTACATTCCACAGAAGAGAAGATAGCTCTATTAGTAGAAAATGTTAAGAACTAACAATTCCCCAACTTCCACATGGAGAGTGGAGGCATCTCCCCAGTGGATCCTGACTTACAAGGACCACCCAGGTCTGAGTCTAACCAGCATGATCTAATGAAGCTTTCCTGAACTAAAAAAAGGACTGTGTACTGCTTCCTGCTCTTCTGATTCAGTGCAAAGCAATTTGTCCTTTCATATTAGTTGTTTGCACTTTTTCCTCTTTAATTTTGTCAAAATTTTAGCAGAAGCATGAAAAATACAGTTGCCAGAGTGCATTAATTACTGAAGCTTTCTGTTTATATGCCTTCTTGAAGCCTACTTCACATACAGCAATTTCATTGACCATCTGTCTGCTTTCAGCCGTTGCCTCATTGCCCAACAGGACATCTTTAAGGACATGGGGAAAGAAGGAGTGATGAAGTTTCTATAAATGGATGCACACTGTGTGTGTATGCTCTACTCTGTCTTAGCATTTACTAATATACCGTTGAGGTAAGGATCCACGTAGGACAAAGGGCCCGGGTAGGTGTCTCTTACTCCCCCTCCTCCCCTCCACTCCTCTCTCCTGCAGGGCCAGGCTCTTCTGACTCACAGGGTGCAGTCTTCACTTGCCACTGTTATTTTTACCACATGCTCTTGTCTGGGCTTGGTTTCTAGACAAATTCAGACTATCAAAACGTTGATAGTTCTTCTTGCTTTTTCGTGCTCTCATTACCTTTTAATTCACTGTAACCTTTCATTGTTCTTGCAATGAAAGTGAGAAGAGGGAATGAGGACCACTCACAAAAACCAGAAGTCAGCTCCAGGAAGATAATTTTGCTACATAAGTGTTTCTTGTTTGCATCCTTCTCATCTTCAGCAGGAGCTGCCATCTCTGAACACCACTTTTCCATCCCTAGCTACTTGCTCTATTTTCTCTTATCTTCCTCTTCACTTCTTTTTCCATTTCCATTTCTTCCTCTTCTTTACTCCTTGTCCATTTCTTTCTGAAGCCCACGTAGGCTCTGTCCTCACAGCAACAAAGATTTTCTGTGTTTAGGTGGCAATTCTGTTCTGTTCCCTATTGCTTGTCATCTTGAATTGCAGGCCTCTGAAACTGGCACTGGTTGCCTGTCTCCCATTCAGCACCGTGAGCACTCTGCTTATATGTAACCCCCTTTCATCCTAAAGGCTGCACATGGTGTTCCTTCCAGGAGGTCCTGCTGTACTCTTTTCTCCATCCTACTGGGCTTTTCCCGACTGTAGGTTATACTCAGATGATTTACTGAGCCTCATCTGTAACCTATGATTTCTATATACTCGCTGAGAACCTTCTGTACCCCTAAATGAAAAGCACTTGGCAAGGAGTTAACCTTATCTTTCCTTTGCCACATTTCTATTTCATGCCTGTGTCAATGAAACCAACTCCTCAACTGTCTGCTCCTTTTACTGAACCATCCCATATGTCACAATTTCTTCTTAAGATATCATAGAATCTCTGATCCTTAGGATTGAAAAGGATCTTAAACTAATTTAGTTATATATAATGACATGAGGATAAAATGACATAAAGGTAAACAATTATGATGTGAAATTAAATATACAATATGACCTTGTGAGTGTTTATATGTGTGTGTGTGTGTCCTGAAGGACGCAGACATCACAATGGTAACAGGGTTGTCTCCGGGTGGTACAGTTACTGTCGTTATTAATCTTCTTTCCTACACTCACTCACATTTTCTTTAATAGTAATACAAGAAATAATAGGAAACACTGGAGAATCATTTTTAAAATTCCAAGGGGACATTTTTCCGCCTAGAATTCTATACCAATCAAATTAATTATCAATAGCACACTAGAATGCAGACGTGTCAGACATGAAACCACTGAAAAATTTATCTTCAATTTGTCCTTTTAGGAAGCTCAGTGAAAATGATTACAAAACAAGGGTGTAAGCCAATGAAACAGAAGACATAGGATGTAGGAAACAAACAAACAAACAAAAAAAAAACAAACTGAAAAAGTCTTTGAACAAATAACTATTAATAGGAAAGGGGACATGAAAATAGTCATGGAAAGAAATCACCTTAGAAAGAAGGAAAGCCTGAAAGGGAGAGCTTTTGTTTTGCTTTTTCCTTTGGAAGAAATAATTAAGAAGAAATTAGCTCTGTGTCCCTAGATGTCATTTTCAATGGATAGAGTCAGTCACATGCTTAGTCATGCAGCATGTATTATGTGTCACAGCACTTGCTGCTCAGAACACAGAACTAAAAAAAAATCTGTTTTTATGTAGCATAAGAAGATAATGGCTATTATCTCCTTTAACTGCCCCCACAGCCCATTTTACAAGTGAAATCTTTTCTAATTCAGAGGGTTTGCTCAAGGTTGCCAATCAACAAGTGCCAGGGGCTGACACTGAAGCATGGACTTAAAGCCTGTATTGTCTTTCCTCTGTTCAAAGTTTTTTGTTTCTTCTTTGGGTGGGGGTGGGAGAAAAGTCTTTGCTAGGATATCTGCTTTCTTAGAATTGTATACTTAGCAAAAAGGGTGAGGAAAAGAATTTTTAAATCTCTCCTGGCTGGCCATTTTGCAGACGACGTGTCTGGATAAATCTGCACCTGATCGTCTATGACAACCCGCTCTTGTACAGATGGGACGCCCAGCAGATGATGCTGTGGCCCACAGCCTGAATTACTGCCCCACTTCCCAAAGTGTCTGCTCAGCACAACTGCAAGTGGGAAATAAACTTGTAAACCATTGTCAGTGATGTAGCTCAAAGACTTTATATACTGAAATATCTTTAAAGTTGTTTTTCATTGCAGTCTGCCCTTTTTCAATGGGCAGAATTCATTTTCTCTTTAAGTGTGCTCGGTGAGGGCAAGACAGAGGGTGAAAGGAAGATGAGGGTCTGATTTCCTGGTGTCCTGTGTGAAATATTCAATACACTCTCTTCTTCAAAGTAAGGATCACTCTTTTTTCCTTTCTTCACCTCACATGACCTCACCTCACCACACCACACAAAGCACCTTCTCCAATAGTCTGTCACTCTCAGGCAAGCCACTCCAAGGTACCAAAACTCTGTATCCAACTGGGAAAGATTTGCTGGGTGTGGACAGGTGTGTGGCCTCACTGGTGTTAAGTTTGGCACAAGCCCCCAGCCAACCTCAGGTTAGGTTAGCACAGGAGTTTCAGGTTTCAACTCTGCAAACCAGGAACTGCCTGGGTTCTAACCCCCAGCTGCATCTCCACGAAGCTCTGTGACTCTAAACAAGCTATGTAATTTCTCTGTGCCTTGACTTTCTCTAAAGTAGGAATGATAACAATAGCCCTTTCTTTGTAGGATTTTCAGTTCAGTCCAGTTCAGTGACTCAGTCGTGTCCGACTCTTTGTGGTCCCATGGACTGCATCCCGCCAGGCTTCCCTGTCCACCACCAACTCCCAGAGCTTACTCAAACTTGTGTGTCCATTGAGTTGGTGATGCCATCCAACCATCTCATCCTCTGTCATCCCCTTCTCCTCCTGCCTTCAGCCATTCCCAGCAGCAGGGTCTTTTCAAATGAGTTGGTTCTTTGCATCAGGTGGCCAAAGTATTGGAGTTTCAGCTTCAGCATCTATTGATTTCCTTTAAGATAGACTGGTTGGATCTCCTTGCTGTCCAAGGGACTCTCAAGAGTCTTCTGCAACACCACAGTTCAAAAGTATCAATTCTTCATCACTCAGCCTTCTTTAGAGTCCAACTCTAACATCCATACATGACTACTGGAAAACCACAGTTTTGACTATATGGACATTTGTTGGCAAAGTAATGTCTCTGCTTTTTAATATGCTGTCTAAATTGGTCATAACTTTTCTTCCAAGGAGCAAGGATCTTTTAATTTCATGGCTGCAGTCACCATCTGCAGTGATTCTGGAGCCCCCCCCCCCAAAATAAAGTCTGTCACTGTTTCCACTGTTTCCTCATCTATTTGCCATGAAGTGATGGGACAGAGAGTGTAACAGGCAGGAAGGCCAGGGGGGTCTCCAAAGGGACGAAATAGGCTTCTAGACATTTTTCTCTCTCCCTTAAGTGGCAGGAGGAAACAAGTATTAGATTTTTCCCCCCTTTCTCTATACAAATTTAAAAAGAGGGTTCTCTTAAAATTCTATGTTGCCATGATGACACCTGGCTCCAGCTGAACTTAACTTTTCTCAAACCTTGAGCTAACCAATGCATTTTTTTAATGGAAACGTTTATCTTAAGCTTTGTTAATGAACTATGTATTTATCCTAGACTCTGTCTTTCTTCAAGTCAGTTCCACCTAAAACTCAGAACCCACTTGACAAATCTGTATGTTTTACTCACACATTGTTCTCCTAATCTATGTTAATGAAACTATATATTTACTTGGAAACCTGCCTTTCTTCAAGATTCATGTCAATCAATTCATGGCCCGGGATGACTCACCTGGTGCCAATGTTCTCTTAAAATGCATGTTGTAGGTGTTGGGCCTGGTGCCAGTCTCTGAGTTGTGAAACATTTCCTTTCTCTAATTAGCAGAATCCTATATAACATCTGGCTAAAGACTAGCAGTGGGGCACTCTTTATGCCCCCTTCTGATGTCTATGTCAGAAGTCTTCTCTATTTCTTTTATACTTTAATAAAACTTTATTACAAAAAAGCTCTGAGCAATCAAGGCTTGTCACTGGCCCCGGATTGAATTCTTCTCCTCCAGAGGCCAAGAATCCCAGCATATTTCGTGGTTGAGCAATAACCTTTCAGGACCAGATGCCATGATCTTAGTTTTCTGAATGTTGAGTTTTAATCCAACATTTTCACTCTCCTCTTTCACTTTCATCAGGTTCCCCAGGTGGCACAGTGGTAAAAAATCCACCTGCCAATGCAGGCGCTGCAGGAGACTTGGGCTCAATCCCTGGGTTGGGAAGATCCCCTGGAGGAGGGCATGGTAACCCACTCCAGTATTCTCATCCGGATAATCCCATGAACAGAGGAGCTTGGCTCAGCTACCGTCCATGAAGTCGCAAAGAGACACGACTGAGCCGCTAAGGACACGTGCACAGACGCAAAGTGAGGTCGTATATGTAGAGTACTACTGTTAAAGCATGTGGGTGATGGTGGGGGGGGCGGGTAGCAGTTAATCAACTTTCTTTTCTCCTGCCATCCTAGCCTCAAAATAACATGCCCTAGGATTTCAACAGATTCCCAGAGTATGATCTGTCTCCATGTAATTGACTCTGGATTTGATAAGCAATCAGTTTTCATTCTTAACTCTTCTCCCTGATCAGACACCATGTCCTCTTTAGAAACACACTCAGCTCTAAGGCCTCAGGTCAAGTCCCCTGACCCTGCTGGCACTAAACCAGCAGACTCCAAACACTTCTTTCCTGTCCAAGAATGAGCACCTTTTTCATTCTATAGCTGTTCCTCCCCTGGTACTTCACAAAACTGCTAACTTGGAAATCTGTGGCAGGATGCTGGCAAAAATTTGTTTGGTAACTTCCTCAAACTTATACATTATTAAGAGTTTTGAAATGGCCAAATGAGGTTTCCAAAAGGAAAATACTTTCTCTTCAAAGCCAGAAAATTGCAACTATTGTTCTATGTCAGCTGTCTGGGCTACTGTATCTTCAGCTTGAACACAATAGATGATTCCCCGATTTACAAACCTCCTCCGTGGGCCTCCAGGGCAGTCTGAATCCTCTGGGTTTGCTAATTGGGGATTAGGAGGTAAACCGGTGTCCAAACTGCTTTTAACCTACAAGGACTCCGAAAACCAAAACCAACAATACCTGTGAAGGAAAAGAAAACCTACCTTTTCTTTAAAGATTGGGGCTCTGCCAGAATCCAGCCTAGGCCTGTCTCTATCTTCCTCCGTTTCTCTTTCCTCTACTCTTCTCTCCTCACTTTACACACATTCACGGCTTAATAACCAACTCTAAACGCACAGACCTGTGGGAGAAAGGTATCCCCCACCCTCTCCTTCCTTTCCAAGGAAGAGGAACGCTCACCTCAAGAATGGCGCCCCGCCGTGAGTAAGCAGAATGATGGCGTCTGCAAAGACCAGTTCCCTGGGAGACTCGTGGTTTCTTTCTTTCTCTTGGCTTAACTGTTAAAGACCAATTGGCCGTCACTGGGGAGGAGAGGCTTGGAGCTTTGGCCCCTTGCTCTGCCTCTCCTCTCCGTGCAGCTGACCTGGTCCGTTGCTCCAAGGCCTGCCACTTTAAAGTAGCCCAGGCCTCGCCCTGCTGCTGCTGTTGACTTCCGTCTTCCGCCGGAATTCCACCTTTCTCTTCACTCTGATTGGCCCCAGGTGTAGATACTTAATGGCAACCCACTCCAGTACTCTTCCCTGGAAAATCCCATGGACAGAGGAGCCTGGTAGGCTACAGTTCATGGGGTTGAAAAGAGTTGGATACAACTGAGCGACTTCACTTTCACTTTCTCTCTGAGCTTCTCTCCTTTTCTCTTTCTGCCATAGGGCACCTGAGCTATGGCAGCTACTAAAGTTGGGTCCTTGTTTGGTTAAGCAAAAGGACTTGGGGACAAACACCATTTAAAATATTTTTCTTTAAAGTTTGATTTTCAAATGTCCTTTTTACTGCTCGTTCTTTCTCCCTCTGGATCTGATGGATGTTTTCTACTTGTATTTTGCATGAAACAAATGGAAAATTATTAGCTTAAAAGAATATGGTTGCAGTGGAAACCTCTGAGATTTTTACTTCCTAGCACCCATTCGCTTTTTTCCAGGAAAGAGTTATCTAGTTTATCTCTGGGAAGCTACCCTCTTTTCTACCCTCCTATTCTTGGGGTGGGGCTCCTGTTTGCTGGAGCAAATGGCTCAGTCCTAGGTGATGAGTATTGCCCAGCCCTGGCCTCAGTGTTTCAGGGAGCACAAACCAATGAGACTTTTTTCTGAAACTGTTAGAAAATGGCTCTTTTCCACTGGACTTGAGATGGGAAGATACGATGTTAGAACTTTGACAGCCATCATCAATCACAAGGAAACAGACCGCCTGAGAGTGGAGCCAGTACACAGGATTATGTTAAGATATGGATGGAAAGGTACCTTGAGATTGAGCTACAGGACAGAGCATCCCTGCAGACAGCTCCACCTTTGAGTTTTTCATTTACAACCCATTAAATTCTTTCTTCTTAGGCCAGTTTGGATGAGATCACCCATCACTTAGAGCTTCCCTGGTGGCTCAGATGATAAAGAATCTGCCTGCAATGTGGGAGACCTGGGTTCGCTCCCTGGGTTGGGAAGATCTCCTGGAGGAAGAAATGGCAATCCACTCCAGTATTCTTGCTTGGAGAATTTCATGTACAGAGGAGCCTGGCAGGCTACAGTCCATAGGGTCGAAAAGAGTTGGACAGGATTGAGTGACTAATACCTTTTCACTTTTACTTTCTTTTCACCCAAAACTTAACAAGGGAGACTGCCAATTAAATAAGAGGGGTTCAATTCTAGTGTCTCTTGTTCAGTTTCCCAGTCTTCATCATTTAGTTTTGGGGTCCATGTCCACTTTAATCACAAGGGGGGCTGTGATTTTCTTTGGCCACTGTTTCTTGGGCTTTCATCTTTCCCACGTACTGTGAATGAAGCAGGGTCTGAGTATTCCTGGATTGCCTGGTGACAGTATCTTCTGGATACAACCAAAACACCATTCCAACTTGATAATTCTTAGATTCACTTTTTCAGACCAGTCTTTCAGCTCTTACATTAAGATCTGTGATCCATTTTAAACTAATTCTTGCGTGTGGTGTGAGATATCAAGTAAAACCTTTTTGTTGCTGAAGATATCTTAGTGTTGCAGATCATTTTTTTAAAAACAGGATTTTTCTTTCCCTATTCAATTGTCTTAGTGAAACCATTTACCACAGATTGGGACCTGAACCCATGTGCTGGGACTTGAATCCAGCCAAAACCCAGTTTGGGACTTGAACTCACATGGCTGGGACTTGAACACAGCCAAAACTCTGCCTGGGACTTGAACCCATGTGGCTGGAACTCAAACTCAGCCAAAACCTTATTTGGGACTCAAATCCACATAGCTGGAACTCAAATCCAGCCAAAACCCTGCTTGGGACATGAACCCACATGACTGGGACTCAAACCAGAACTCATGGTACCTGGTTTTAGGACCTAATGAAGCTCAGGTTCTTGATGTCTCATCACAGAAAGAGTTCAGTGAGAGACAAAGTGATAGGTAAGAAGTAGATTTATTCAGATTCAAAGAGAAGCACACTCCATAGAGTGTGGGCCATTGCAGAAGATGAATGCAGCTGTGAAATGTGGTGTGGTTAGTTTTAACAGGCCGGGTAATTTCATATGTTAATGAGTGGGAGGATTATTTCAACTATTTTGGGGAAGGGACTGAGATTTCCAGGATTTGGAGCACCGCCCACTCCTTGGTCTTTTAATAGTGCCTTGGAACTGTCATGGCACCTTTGGGTGTGTCATTTCACTTGCTGATTGAAGATCAAGGTCTACTCTTGTCTGGTCCCATTTGATTCTAATCAGTTTATGTTGTATCCTTGGGCTATGTCATTCTTTCAAAAGTTGTGCCCTGCCCCTCTTCCTCCTGTTACATTAGCACCTTTGTTGAACATCACTGAATCATAAGTGTGAGCCTTTATTTCTGAACCCTCAATTCTACACTACTGATCTATAGTTCTATCCTTAATGTCAGTGACAAATTGACACTTGCCAAGGGCATTTGCCAGGCTTCTCAGATGGTGCTAGTGGTAAAGAACCCACCTGCCAATGCAGGAGACATAAGAGATGTGGATTTAATCCCTGGGTTGGGAAGATCTCCTGGAGGAGATGGTTGCATGGCAACCCACTCCAGCATCCTTGCCTGAAGAATCTCAGAGGAGATTCTTCCTCTGAGGAATCTCAGAGGAGCCTGGTGGGCTACAGTCCATAGGGCCGGCCATGAAGAGTTGGACATAACTGAAGTGAGAGACTTTATTTTTGGGGGCTCTAAAATCACTGCAGATGGTGACTGCAGTCATGAAATTGAAAGATGCTTGCTCCTTGAAGAAAAGCTATGACCAACCTAGACAGCATATTAAAAAGCAGAGACATTAGTTTGCCAACAAAGGTCCATATAGTCAAAGCTATGGTTTTTTCCAGTAGTCATGTATGGATGTGAGAATTGGACTCTAAAGAAAGCTGAGTGCCAAAGAATTGATGCTTTTAAACTGTGGTGTTGGAGAAGACTCTTGAGAGTCCCTTGGACTGCATGGAAATCAAACCAGTCAATCCTAAAGGAAATCAGTCCTGAATATTCATTGGAAGGACTGATGCTGAAGCTGAAACTCCAATACTTTGGCCACCTGATGCAAAGAACTGACTCACTGGAAAAGACCCTGATGCTCAGAAAGACTGAAGGCAGCAGAAGTGGGTGTCAGAGGATGAGATGGTTGGATGGCATCACTGACTGGATGGATATGAGTTTGAGTAAGCTCTGGGAGTTGGTGATGGACAGGGAAGCCTGGCATGCTGCAGTCAATGGGGTCGCAAAGAGTCAGACATGACTGAGCAATTGAACTGAAGTGACTTAGCAGCAGCAACAAGAGCATTTGCCATCTGCCTCAGTAGGGATTGAATCCTGTGCTACTGCAGCTCTTGACCTTTGACACACCCTGTAGGGAGTCCAGGGTGGAGAATGAGGCACATTGTGCTCCAGGAAAACTGGTGGAATGAGTCTTTAGATAGTTAGATGCTTTCAGTAACTGATTTCATGATCCCAACCCTTGTATCTTTCCACTTCTAGAAAAACAGTAAATTCCTTTGTGGTGACATCAGCTTCTTGTGACTAGCAGAAAAGAAAACCTTTCATAAGATGAGAGCTTGATTGCATGAATTCCCCCTTCAACAAAATCACATATTGACCTTTCCCTCCTACCTCTTTGGAGCAGTTTCTCAGGGCTATCTGAGGTGTTGTCTCCTGGGCTGCAGTCCTCATTTTTCCCCAAATAAAACTTATCTTGCAACTCTCACGTTGTGAATCTTTTTTAAATTGACATGACACAAGTACCCCACCATATTGATTTACTTTGTATTAAGTTTTGGAATTGGGTGATGTAAACCTCATTGGAAGGATTGATATTGAAGCTGAAACTCCAATACCCTGGCCACCTGATGCAAAGAGTTGACTCATTTGAAAAGACCCTGATGCTGGGAAAGATTGAGGGCAGGAGAAGAAGGGGACAACAGAGGATGAGATGGTTGGATGGCATCACCGATTCAATCGACATGAGTTTGGGTGAACTCCGGGAGTTGGTGATAGACAGGGAGGCCTGGAGTGCTGTTGTTCATGGGGTCTCAGAGAGTTGGACACAATTGAGAGATTGAACTGAACTGACTGAAACCTTTCAGGTTTTTCCTTTTTTTTTCTCCTTCAAAATTGTCTTCGCTATTCTGGGTTCTTTGCATTTCTGTGTAAATCTTAGGGCCAGGTTGTCAAGTGAAAAAAAATGCCTGCTGGAATTTTTGAATATTGAATCTTCTAATTCATGTACATGAAATGTCTCTTTGTTTTTAAAGATCTTGATTTATTTCAGTAATTCATTGTAATTCTGTTTACAGATCTTGCACTACTTTTGTTAAATTTATTCCAAGTCTTTTTGATGCTATCATAAATGTTTTTCTTAATTCCAATTTTGAATTGTTCCAACTTTATATCTTTTAAAGTCATCAAGAGACAAACAAATACTTATATAGGCTGTTACTAGTTTCCATTTCTTTCTGTAGAACCTCCTCAACATCTGATGCCATTTTCTATCCTTGAGAAAGACTTTAGTATTCTTGGAAGAAAAGACTGCCAGAAAAGTATCTTGGTTTTCATTCATCTAGGCATGTTTTTATTTCATCTTTATTTCTGAAGGATAGTTTTGCTGAATATTGATATATTCACTGACTTTTTTTGTTTTTTTTTTTTAAGAATTTTGAATGTCATTGCATTGCCTTTTGGTCTCCACTGTTTCAGATAAGAAGTCAGCCATTCATAATACTGTTGTCCTGAGATCTCTCTATTAAAGTCCTGCATTGACTATTGTGACTATGGTCACTCTATTCTCACCAACTGGAACTGCAACTTCAGGCGAGCAGAGCAACTAACTTTACTTGCAGAAATGCCAATTAACAATAATGTTACTTCTGAAATAGTCTGGTGAAACGTGGATTTTCACATTTTACTCCAAATAAAGCTAGCACCCTCCAGCAACAAAGCTCTCACTTTTCATGACTAGCCTTACCCTGCAAAATTACATTGACTGAGCCATCCCAGGAATGAAAGCCACAAATGCCCTCTGTTCTTATATACAGTTCTAGCAGATTTTTGTGAAGCAACTTTCCTCAATTTGTTGTTTGCCTTTAGTCAATTTCCAGAACCCTGAAATGGGTGTTTACAAGAATTAAGTTGACTTTTATAGTTGTTTTTTGAGAAAAGGATTTGCCAACCTCTCCACTCTACCATAAGCACTGGTTGTCTGATTTGAACTGCTATTATTTTATCCACTTATGAATATACTCATATCCTTAATTTTCTTTGAATCAATAGGAAATAACTGTTGGCCAAAATCATTCCTTTGAACTGTTGCTGCTGCTAAGTCACTTCAGTTGTGTCTGACTCTGTGAGACCCCATAGATGGCAGCCTACCAGGCTCCCCTGTCCCTGGGATTCTCCAGGCAAGAACACTGGAATGGGTTGCCATTTCCTTTTCCAATGCATGAAAGTGAAAATGAAAGTGAAGTCGCTCAGTTGTGTCTGACTCTTAGCAACTCCACATACTGCAGCCCACCAGGCTCCTCCGTCCATGGGATTTTCCAGGCAAGAGTACTGGAATGGGGTGCCATTGCTTTCTCCATCGTAACTATATAAAGGCTTTAAAGATTTGGAAACTCCCAGACAATCTGCTTGTCATAACACCCACCATACTCAACAGCAAACTATCTGTTTAATTATCCTTAACCCTCACTAAACTGTAAGCTCTGTTACAATAGGGAGTATGTGTCTTTTGTTAATGAGCTATATGCCTAGCACAATCTGATGTATTAAGAGGTGCTTAGACTTAAAATATTTGTTAAATAAACAAGTAAATTTCCCCTACCCTGTTGAGGTAATAGGGAAGAGCCGAGGCAATGTAAAAAGCATTTTAACTACAATTCCATGCTTAAATAATTAGTCACTGGGGGTCTTCTTTGTTTATAGGAAAACAAAATGCTTTGTTCTCAAAATAAGTGATCTTTAGTTTTTTAGAACTTTATTCCATGAGCCCTCAGTTGGTATTTGAAAGTACTTAGCCCATAGTTGGGGCTTCCCTGGTGGCTCAGATGGTGAACAGTCTGCCTGCAATGCAGGAGACCTGGGTTCAATCCTTTGGTTGGGAGGGTCCAGACCCGGGTTTGATCCTTGGGTGGGGAAGATCCCCTAGAGAAGGGAATGGCTACCCACTCCAGTGTTCTTGCCTAGAAAATTCCATGGGCAGAGGAGCCTGGTGGGCTACAATCCACGGGATCGCAAAGAGTTGGACACGACTGAGCGACTAGCGCGTTTACTTTTCACAGCCTGTAGTTACAGTTTTAGGAAGACAGTGTAACAGCATGTAAAAACTAGGATGGGGAATTTTGATTTGCCTTTGTCAATGGCTGCCTGACAAATAAGTGACTGAATGTTATTCTCTCTGGGCCTTCATTTTCTCATTTAAAAATGGGTTGCAAACATGACCAAATAGAAGTATCACTCATCAATATTGTTCCACTGTTAGAATCCCCAGAGTTGAGAGGTGATAACCTATACTATTAAAAGCTCCAGTGGTAAGATTTTTGTAGTCAGCTAGACTGGTAAATGGATGGCCTTTGAGAATTGCTGAACTAGATGCTCTCAAAGGCCCCTTTCAGTCCTGAACTTATTTGCTTCCATTCCTCTCAACACAAGTGAAACTCTCTTTGGGTTATACACCTGCATCACCCCAGACCTCTGAGTGAAAAGGTAAGTCTTTGAAGATGTAGTTTATTCAGGCCAAAGCAAAGACAGTCTCTGACTTGTTTCTGTGTAGTTACTCAAAATGTTGGTGCATATGAAACAGGAATTGGGGAAAGGAAACTTACACCTCCTTTGGCTGACGGACAATTGATACAGGAGGAGAACTGCTAATTGTCTAATAATGGAGGCTGGTAGGGTATTTTGCTCATTTCATTCTTTCTGAACCTGCAAGTGAGCAGCTGCTACTGTCTCTTGCATTTCACAACTTTTAGAAAAGCAGCCCTTCCCAGCATGAGCTTATTTCAAAATAAATTGAATAAGGCTTCACATGTAAAAAGGCTGTTCTGGGTACTGTGAATAGGACTCTTCTCAACCAACTCCACAGACTGTTTTCCTGGGAATAGAATAAAGTAAACTTTGAGGAAAGGGTGGCAAATAGCTGCCCAGACCATGAAAATGTTCCTGCTCAAACACAGGCATTTCATCTCTTTTGGTCTGTGAGAAATAAAGGCCCACCTAGGTCCCTAAGAAGGAAGTTGAGAACCCTGTGATGATCTGAAGAGGCTGGTGCTCTCTGTTTCTAGAGGAGTGCTTCCGCTAGACGCCAAAACCCAGTATTCTCCCTTTCATGGGGAAAGCTTAAGTGCATGGAAGAATGACTACTCCCAAAGCACCAGAGATGTGCTCTGATCTGCAAGAGAACCACAGCCTGCGCCTTCCTCACAGATCCCAGTGAACTTACTGCTTGCTCTGATAGATAACAATGCTAGGTAGCAATTCAATTTAGAAATTGAAAAAAATAATTTTCACATATCAATTTATAATACTAAGTCTGTGATTCTCAGTCTTCTTACAATGATGTCACTTTGTTTGACAGAAACGTCTGACAGTAGCAGACATTTTAACTAAATTATAATATGTTCCTCTGCAGAAATGCAATGTATCCACTGAAAATAGAGCAGAACAAGACAAATGTTTGTAACTTTAAGTAACAAAGATAAGATTCCAGATAGCATGGCAAATATTACTAACATGTAAAAATAAACACAGGAGAACTATTTGAAGGAAACATAGAATAATAATAATTGCATTAGAATGGTGTGATTAATAGCTGATTTTTTTCAAACTTTCAGATAATTTTTAAAAACTAAAATATCACGGTGATTAATGAAGAATAAATGCTGTTGAATGAAGATCATCCATTGATCTAAGCAGCCACCTACACTTCCCTGTTTTCCTCTTCCCCATAAAATCCTTTAGTCATAGTGACAAAGGAAGGGACATGAGTTCATATAGGGAAAAAGAGTGATGGTGTGAGTGATTGGTGGTGTGAGTCGATTGCAGGCTTAGAGTGAGCCTGCAATCCCAAGCTTAGGTGATTTAGGGATGCTGGACTATGGTCTAGCATCTGTAAACCTAGACTATGGTACTGAGTATAAGAGCGTCTGTTTCAAACAATATTGACAAACTGTATTGACAAGGAGGAACTCCGATAAATGAATGCTGAAAGTGTTACTCCACCTGCTCCCTCCATCTTACACTTAAGTGGTCATCTATACCTGTTCTATTTGAATCCAAACGTGGCTCTTCACTCTAATCCAATCCCCACTGCCTTGAATATTCCACTGCCACTAACTATCTGCTTTAAAACCTTTTCAGCTATTCCCTATATTCCACAGAAGCCACCTTCTAACATGCTTCAGCTATACCTAGCACAATAATTTTTGATGTATGTTAAATAACAATAAATATTTGTTGAATGAAAAAGCATTCCTTTATCAGTAACTATGTGAGTGACAGAATGAATCTATGAACTGCCAGTAATCGTTTTCCAGAATAGTAGAATAAGGACCTCCGAAAATCTGCTCCTCCATGAAAAGAATGTAACTATTGGGGGGAAAAAAAAACTCTCACTGTCAAACTTTATCAGAGCTCCATAAATAAAGTCTTGCAACAATCTGAGGAGTGTTTATTTAAGAAATATGGCTGGACCTTTACCAGAACAGCAAGTTATGTGGGTTTTTAATTTTAATCTTATCCACCTCCCCCTAGCTTTGCAATAGTCTTGAAAACAGCTATGGAAAACTGGAAACCAGCAGCCCAAAAGCTGCTAGAAGCAGCATGATGGGTTTGGAACTCCTTAAATACCCTGCTAACTGGAGGGCTGTCACTATTTGATATTTGTCACTATCACTCCCTAGATAGCTCTAGGTTGTACCTGCCTTCTAAGGCAGAGAATGAGTATCTATCTCTTTCTCCACTGAAAATGGTAGGTAGGTATTTCACTTATTAATTAATCCAGGCCCATGGAAATCCCAGGGTCTAATCTTTGGGGTCCAGGCCGTAGTAATCCTATAAAACTTAATGCAAAACAAAGTAGCATTTCCAGCGTGGGTTATCAGAACCAACTGAGAATAATTTTAAAGCAAAAGTAAGCAAAGCAAAACAAACAAACAAGCAAAAATCAAGCTGATACACAAGAGAATGTGAATTGACAAACACATTACCTTAGAAAAAAGCACGACTGACAACTGCCTCTGGGGAGCCTCCCCGCTCTCTCCTTTTTCTGTACGCTCAGCTGCAAGAGAATTTGCTGGAAAATGGACTGAAATCCATAACACTTACTTTGCACGGTAGCAGCAAATGCAGACATATCGGTCAACATAAAATGAAAACAGGTGTGACCCTTCCCTCACCTTCCACCTGACCTGAGTGGCTGCTTTCTCTTCTCTTCCCTTTCTTCCTGCTCTTTGCTCCTCATTTCCTTTTAAAGTTTTCATCGTCTCTGTTTCTGACTCTTCTCTTTTGTCACCTTGGAGTCATTTTCTCCTCCCTCCGTTTGACTTGGAAATAAAAAAGCACATGCAAAGCCTTTGCAAAGTGTGCTGTGTGTTCCTATTGAAAAACATTTATTTGATTTGTGGCTACATCTGATCTAGGTTGCTTCCAGATGCAAAGTAGAGGTACAGCCCACCCTCCAAGCCAACCCAGGATATAGCAGTTAAAAATATTGCTGGATGAGAGTTTCTGCCTGAAAAATCTGGTTCTCTTTATTTTTTTGCCACTTAATATTAAGTAATTCTGATGGATGTTCTGAACCTATTTCTTTGACTCTGTCACAGATTCAAAGACTGATTCCCCAGGTATCTCCATACTCTTTGGGCTGCATGTTCTGGACTCTGGAATTTTTTTTTTTCCCCTATGCTGACTTTTAAGCACTTTTAGCACTGACTACCCTTTTGGTCTTGGATATAACGTTACTTGTAACCTTTAAAACCAGCATTTTCCCCTCCTTTGTTTCCAAAATTCCAAATGGAATCGAGAAGACTATAATATAATGGAAAAAAACATTTGGACTCCAGTCAAAAGACATAGAAGTTGAATACTATATTTCTGGTTATCAATCTTTGACACTGGACAAGTCACTTACTTTGACTCTTGGATTCTTGGTCTCCAAAGTGGTACCCATAATAAATACCAGATTCCTCATTTAGGGGGGACCACCTAGTTTCTGATTTCATGCCAAAAAACTTCCTTTCTCCCACACTACACATTGTTCCTCCTCAGATTACTAATCTGAATGGCCATATTCCAAGTTTAGGCTACATTTATGCCGGTTTGGGGTCACTGGTGGCAAATGTTTCTCTGATGCTTTCCTTCTGCTCCTGTTGTCTCCATACTTCATAACAGGAGACCTGTAGCCTGGTTGTTCCAAGGACAAGCAGCATCAGCACTGAGAGCTTGCAAGAAAATAAGAACCTTGGGTTATACCCCGAGCTATTAGCCTGCATTTTAGCAAGACTCCCAGGTAATCACAGGCACGTCACAGCCTGAGAAGCACCGCTGTAGACCACGCACGTCCCCCATGCTGGTCTTGCTCCAGCCTGCTGTTTCTCTCCCACAGCTATGCTGCCTTTAGCTTGAATGGTGTCGCAGATGGAGGGGCATAGTGTTATCAATACCATGCTTTGCAAGTTAGCTCAGATATTTCTGTCGATAAAGTTTGAAGAGAAGCTTACAGTGGTGAAGTTACCTTTTCCTAAAGGAAATGTGAACTAACATACGTTGAAGAAAACCATAGAAAGGAATCACAGTCAGGTACTACTAGTAGCAGAGTTCATGAGGGTGGTTGGAGACAAATCCCAGAGGGCAGAGAGGGCTTGCCTTTTTAATGAGCTTGCGAGTGATGGATGCCTCTCCAGAGGATCCTCTACTTCTAAAAGGGAAAAAGGATAATTGAACTTATAGATCGTTCTCTCCACTTTACAGAAATGTGTGTGAGCTCTGAAGGAGAGAAGCTCTATTAAAGTTCCCGGTGAGTTGGGCTAGATCAGAGTGAGTGGGGTTATAGATTTTTGACTTGCACTTCTTATTAATATTCATTAGATTTGGGTATTATCGAATCAATGGTGGTTTATTTCAAAAATTTCTGGATCTTTTACCTGTACTTTCATGTTGTTTAACTATTATCTTAAGATCTTTTTGTCTTTTTCTATTCTCTTCCTCTACAGATTTCTCCTTGTCTTTATACTAAGTTGTCATAATGGGTTACTCAAAGAACATTTTTCTAAAGCAAAAAAGTAAGCAAAGCAAAACAAACAAGAAAATCAAGTTAACACAGAAGAGAATGTGAACTGACAAGCATGTTACTTTGGAAAAAAGCGTGATTGGAAACAAACAGTAAACATATATATGGTGGCTACTGAATTAAATGCAAATCTCATGTAAAATGGAAGTTTGCAAACAGACCAGTGATAGACACAGGGTAGAGAAGGGTACTGATCACAAAGAGCTGTGAGAGAATTTAGGGGGCAAGTGGTGATTGCAGCCATGAAATTAAAAGATGCTTACTCCTTGGAAGGAAAGTTATGACTAATCTAGACTGCATATTTAAGAGCAGAGACATGACTCTGCCAACAAAGGTCCGTCTAGTCAAGGCTATGGTTTTTCCAGTGGTCATGTATGGATGTGAGGGTTGGACTGTGAAGAAAGCTGAGCGCCGAAGAATTGATGCTTTTGAACTGTGGTGTTGGAGAAGACTCTTGAGAGTCCCTTGGACTGCAAGGAGCTCAGCCCTGGGATTTCTTTGGAAGGAATGATGCTAAAGCTGAAACTCCAATACTTTGGCCACCTCATGTAAAGAGTTGACTCATTAGAAAAGACTCTGATGCTGGGAGAGATTGGGGGCAGGAGGAGAAGGGGACGACAGAGGATGAGATGGCTGGATGGCATCACTGACTCGATGGACATGAGTCTGAGTGAACTCCGGGAGTTGGTGATGGACAGGAAGGCCTGGTGTGCTGCGATTCATGGGGTCACAAAGAGTCGGACATGACTGAGATACTGAACTGAACTGAACTGAATGAACAGTCCTGTATCTTGACTATGATAGTCGTTACTGGAATATGTGCAGTTATCAAAATTTATAGAACTGTATACTTTAAAAGGGTAAGTATGTAAATTATATACTTCCCTCACAATAAGAATGTGGGGGAAGTTACAATCTGAAAACAAATTTAAAAATTAAAATAATGACAGCGTGTCGCATAGGACGTGGGTGGGCGTGGTTGTATATGTTCTTACCTGCGAGGGGCAGCTGTATTGGTTAAGAACATGGCCTGAGAGCCAGAGGACCTGAGTTCACCCTGGAACTTTATAACCCTGGAAGTTATAAAATTCTCTGTTGTCTCAGTTTCCTAACCTGTCAGCTGAGCCAGCATCTACCTCATGGGGGTTACTGTTAGGAATAAACAACAACAAAGATAATGACAAAACAGGAATGGGAACTGAAAATTTAAGGCTTCGCAATGGGAGAAAGTCTCTAATGTTTTCTTTTTCCTCACCTCACGCTTGGTGGGGTCATCCTTGTCTCTGCTGAAAAATAGTCTTCATCACAAAACCCCCACACGTAAGTCTACCCAGCCTGCCATATCAGGCAGCCACTGCTGAGGAAATGCTCTGGAATAAACCTCAGAGAGAGAATAAATCACCTCTCATGCCACGCTCCCTCCAGGTGAGGACTGAGGTCATTGCAAAAGGCATAACAAATAGTCAACATAATGTACCAAACTAATAGATTCTATAAGGAAAACTAAATGGAAAATTTTTCTTGAGCGCTAGGCACCTCTGGCTGAAGAGACAGTGGAGCCTGTGTTATTATAGATGTAGTTGAATCAATAATACTTTTTCATTCATTTCTTTTTCATTTCACAAAAAAGCCTCTTTTAACCAAAGAGGTAAGGAGATATTATCGAGGGCAATTTTTCATGCTCACCATGGATTATATTCCGAGATACCTCATTTTTCTAAAGAGCCTCATTTCTGGTTTTTCCTTTGTTTCAGAGATGTATTCAATTCTCTTCCAGCAGCATGAATTCATCTGGAAAGCTATGACAATCAATTAAGTAAATGAGAAAATAGAATGCTTGTAATTATGATAATCGAGCTATATGAAACCCATGCTCTTAGGCCTACTACCCACACATCTTTAAGCAATATATTAATTAAGCTTTGGATAATTGTTACAATTAGGATCAAGCTTTTATCAGTTTTAAAAATCACTTTGAGAAAAATGAAATATTTTAAAAATACATGCAGCTGTCGGTTTTTAATGCAATTCATTATTACGACTCCATTGTCATTTCCCTGGCTGCATGGAGACAATTCCAGGATGCTTTTCTGATGTGACTTTTCATTGACAAGTGGAGGAATTTCATATGTTGCACCTTTTTCAGATGTTTTTCTCTTTCTCTAAGCCAGAGGTTGGCAAACTTTTCCTGTAAAGAGCCAGATAATAAATATTTTAAGCTTTGCAAACCAAGAGGCAAAGTTGAAGATACAGGAAAGTACTTATATAACAAGCAACACATTTTTTCCAGTTTGTGTATTGATGGTTTGAAAACATAATAAAATAATGATTGAGTATATTTTTAATTTTTTTTGTAATACACATCTACTAATGAGAAAAGTGGAAATCTTCCTGTTGAGATATTTTGCTTAGTTGGGGTTCAATGTTAGTTTCTCCTATTGATGAGTCATTGCAAATGTTTACTGTGAATCCATTCTTAGCCAGCTGTGGTTCACAGAGTGTAGCTTGCCAATCTCTACTCCCGATCAATGTTCTCAACTATAGAGTGCAAGAGAATCACCTAAAGGGCTTATTAAAACATAATGCTGAGACACAAGCCCGCTTTTCTGGGGGAGCCCAAGAACTGGCATTTCTAACAAATCGTTATTTGTCACTGATGCTCCCAGTCTGAGTCCATACTTTCAGAGCACTGCTCTTGATGTTGGTCCTTGTAACAAGTCACATTGGTTCCACATGTATTTACTAACATACGGTATTTGTTTTTCTGACTTCACTCTGTGTGACAGATGCTAGGTCTGTCTACATCACCACACATGATCCAATTTCATTCCTTTTTATGGCTGAATAATAGTTCACTGTATATATGTGCCACTCTTTGCAGGGCAGAACAGAGATGCAAATGTGGGGACATGGGGACACAGAGTGGGAAGAGGAGGGTGGGATGGATTGAGAGAGTAGCACGGACATATGTATAAATATATGTTACCATGTGTAAAACAGATAGCTGATGAGAAGCTCCTGTACAGCACAGGAAGCAGCTTGGTGCTCTGTGATGACCTGGAGGGGTGGGGGGGAGGTTCAAGAGGAAAGGGATATATGTACACATATAGCTGATTTACTTTGTTGTACAGCAGAAACGAACACAGCACTGTAAAGCAATTATACTCCAATTATAAAATTTTTTAAAAGTCACATTGAATACAAGTCTTATTTCATGTTTTTATGTTCTACTCACATTCCAACTCACCTGATAGACTTTCCCTTTTGAGCTATTAGTCTCTTGCTTGCAAAGTCAGGTATCAGCAATCAGCACCTACTTGTTAGCTGCAAAGAATGCCTGACTGATATTTGTCCAGTCTCATCAAACTTTTAAGAGTATGCAATATTCCAAAGGATACATGTGTGTGAAATGTAAGGATGACACTTTAGCCTTGGATTTGACATGTCCTGATTCACTGCACATTATCAACATAATGCTCTTTGGATTTGAATTTGTTGGCATGTTTAACCATTACATTTAACAGAGACTTATGTAAAGTTGCCAAAGGGCAAGGAAGATAGTAGTTTCCTAAATCCTGGAGTAGTCCATAGCCTACTAAACCAAGTCATCTCTGAGTTGACTATCAAGTTGCTATGGGCTCTTGTGCACAAGCTCCAAGTGATTTGAACTGTCACTGATATTGAGGTTGTGAGGAAGGTTAACGAGACAACAGGACATCAGCTAATCCCAATAATCACATCTCGCCAAAGAGATTCTTTCAGAAAAGAAGCCAAGTGGAAAGTCTGTTCTGCTTCTGTTTATTTGTCCCCATGGTTTAAAAAATCAGCTTTATGGAGCCATAATCTTCCTCATGACAGATGGGCTTATACATTAGCATCGTGCTTTCAATCAACACTTTACATTTCATAAGGAAGGTGAAGAAACTGAATGTAAAGACATTTTCAGCATCTATTTTTCAGTTTTATAACACTGATACAAAAAATAGTATTCTGATTAGCAGCTTGATTGGCAACCCATGTAACCCTAAGTTGTACTACAAAACTGGAGAGTGCACTTTTACAGACAATTACATTTGGTGAAACAGTATGTACAATTTTGACAAATAAATACATAAATACAATCATTCATATATAACGACATACCTAAATGTCAATTATCATCAACAAGCGTTTCTAGTAAATTGCTTCTTTCACTCACAAGTTACTTTGTTGCTTATAAAAACTATCTTCACCTTTACAGAAGAAATTACATAATCAATTCCCCCCTAAACCCACATATTAGGAAAGGTAGAAAATGAATCCCAGATGTTTTATGGAAATATTTCAGTCTTTTAATAGAAGAGATTTGATTGAAAAACTCCTTCCTTAGCTTCTCTGTAAAGAGTTTCTTTTCCCCATGTCATGTCACACAAAGGGGTTTTGTTCTTCTGAATTTATTTCAAATTGAAAACGATCTTCATTTTTTGATTTTGGTTTTTAAAAATACAATAATATATATTGAAACTGACATTTGCTCCAATATAAGAAGACACAAAGCCACACAAACTAGCCACCAAAGACAGATCCCCCCCCCAAAAAAATTTTTAATGAAAATTTAAGAGTATAGACATGAAGTATTGATATCTTTTGTTATCTGATGCATAATGAACAAAACAAGTTGGGGGACAGTGAGAAGGTTTTCCTAAAATTGTCTGAATTGACTTCTGGTAAAATGCTGTCTGAAACACTATTTTATGTCAAAGAAATAATAATAAGTTTAAAAATGGCTTAACAAATCACTGATTTGTTAACTAATACTAATTTGGCCAGTGTCATAAAATTAGCAAAAGTAGAAAATTAGAGCTTTTTCCTGATCACTTGATTTAAACATTTTTGGAACATTCAAAAAACAAAGGGCAACCATGCTTTAGGCTATTGAAACTGGACAAATGACCTTGCCTCACCAAGTTCCATGCAGAAGGAAATGTACATAGCAAGCAGATTCTAGCAATACATACAGCTGGGAAGAAGGAAAAAATGCCTTTAAAAATATATACATATGGTTTTTGATGAATATTTACATGTTTGTCACATGGGTACTACTTAGCATAAAAAAGTTAGGAAATAGTTCTTTAAGACATGATTCTCGATTTTTGCTCCTTTTCAAGACTAGGGCTCTATTCATAATGTACTCACACACACTTATAAGTGACCCACAGATGTATACATGTGATGTTTATAATGTGCAGTTCCTTAACACTGAAGGTGGCTCGACTGAGCACAAGGTAAACGCAAGACGTTGGCATAAGACTGGGCCTTGATTCGACTACATGATGGACTGGCAAACTAAGTTCAGAGTTGTGAGACTTTTCCAGTGATTGGAACTCACAGCAGTTGTGACTTGGGGGTTTGAGGGTGGCTCGCCTTGTGCTGATCCATCTTTCTCCAGGCTACCTAATGTTATTATCTAATCAAACTCAGTGGTCCTGCTGACTTGAGATGAAGATGTATTAAGGGACAGGAAGGTCTGTCTCCTATTAGGTTCTCTTGGGCTGGAGATGAGAGATTCAGTGTTTTCAAGAAATAAGCCTTGATTTCCATTTGTACATTTCATCTGCTTATTTGCTATGAACTCCCAGAGGGGCTTGCAAAGGGCAGGTTTAAAAAAAAGGTATACTCTTTCAGTTGTGGTGCTTTCTTTGAACAGAAGCAAACAGAAGTTTTCTAATGAGTGCTGGAAATGTGCAATGTGTGGGTTTGCTGAGTGTCTATTCTTCTGCCAGAGGTGGACTACCTCTGCCAGGCTTCAAAGTTCTTACTGAGAACCCAGACCAAATGTTTCCTGAGATCTAACTGGATGTGATACATTTTGCAAAGCGTATGCTTCAGTGACTATAATGTACCTGCAGCCAGAGGCTCCTCCCTCAAGAAAGGCAGCTGCCTTTCCTGTCAGCACCCTGGGATATCAAGGCAATGCACTGAAGTAATAACTTATTCATTGAAACCAGAAGAAATGACAGAGAAATCGAAGCCTTCCCAAACACCTAACATATTCAAGGAAAAGTCAGTCTTAGAAGAATCAGGTGCACTAATTGTTATATTTGATCTGTATTTTGGCAGATATTATACTACAATGATGTTACTACTACTGATGACCATCATGGCAATTATGTAGTTATTTTAACATTTAGCATAATGCATGATACACTGCTTTAAAGTAGCACCTTTAAAACTAAGGATCCCCAAATATTTAGCAAATGCAATTTGCTCTCACAGCACCTGTAAGGTAGGTGTTTTTTCCAGCTGTTTTATAAATGAGTGTATGGAAGCACAGCAAAGTGAGGCTGCAGGCTTACATGATTCACATGATGGCAGCCATAGAACCTGAACTCAAGCTTCCCCACCCTTCCTTCCCATAATCCTCAATCACAGAGCTTCCAGAATACCCCTGAACAGCATTGCTGTTAGAGATACTTGAATGTATCGGATGTTAAAGAGATTGCATCTATCAACAGTAGACCTAAATCCTTCAGTAACATTGCTCCCTCCTCAAATATTTTTTCATGAGCTTTGTAAATGTATGGAAGGGGCATTTGACACCAGTGCTAAGCTCATGCTAATTATAATGCACATGTAAATTTCTATTTTTTCTCCATGTCATTTATCATCCTTCTGGCCTCCTACCGACATTTCTACACATGTGCCTGTCTGAACCAGAAACTGTAAAAGGTATTTAGTGACATTGTACGGAACGAAACAGGTGAAATTACATTTGGCAAAGTCTCCTTGGAGGCACCAGGTAATGTTTGTTCTGAAAGAGCAAAAACAAATCTCCTGTTTATTTTTTAAGAAGCATTTTATATACATTCCACCTGCTGACCAGGTTTAACCCTTGGATGAGCAAGCAGAGTTGTCTTCCAAACAGAGAGAATATTTGATGCTCAAGTATAAATTTCCATTTTACTTAACTGCAGCCTCCCTACCAGTACTAAGTTCATTTCTTGGTGGTACTGGAAATACTGTACACATTCCATGGCAATATATGTAAAAGTTCAATGTAACATCACATGCAGTATGAATCATCACATCCAGTGTGTCTCCCTGACTGTGCTGTTTCTGAATTGTTTTTGATAAAGTGTTATTTACTTTTGCAGAAAGAATATGAAGACATTACAATGAGTTCCAGTTTCCCAGAACCAGATTTTTTTTTTAATCTCAGATGCACAGTATGTAAATCCTAGCCTTCGTTAGGAAGTTGCTTTTTGAGATAAATGCAGTACCTTAGGACCTGAGAATGAAATCTGGCCTTGTAAACCCATGTATTATTTCTATGAGCATAGCTTAACATGTGGAAATTGGCGATTCAAAAAAGGAACTAGGATTGGGAAGAAAAATACTTTTTATAAACCCCTTCACCAGTTCATTTCCCTTGGTGACACCTGTAAAATACCTACACCCTAAGCCTCATCTCTTAAAAAAGAAAAGAAACACATATTTACATTGGTAAAAATCCTAACATCTGAGATGTTTCTTGCTTGACATGTCATTCCAGATTCTGTGCATTTCTTCTGGAGAGATCTGATGCACGGTGATCACTCGGCGGTACCTACACAAACTATAGGCCATTTTCCAGTGATTGAAGCCACTGTTCTGGAAAGGATGGATGCCCAGCTTTCGAAGACACAGTCCCACATACACATCCTCCAGGTGAAGCAGCCTGGTGTGGAGTGAGGTCTTGTAAATGAGCTCAGCCACATCAGCTGAAAAGATATAGCCGGTCCCCGAGCAGAAGGGCGGGTAGTTGCTGTCAGGGTACAAATCCCTGGGCATATACCACTTACTGCGGACATCTCGGATGGGCCCTCCGTTGATGACATAGCCAGTAAAATACCTTCTTCGTGGCTTGGTGGAGGGTTTTAAGAGTTTGTAAATAAGGTTGTCCATGTTGACAAAAATGTCGCTGTCTGTTTTCATGACATACTTGGCTTTCGCACAAAAAGTGGCCACCCATCTCATCCCCATCAAGGTTTTGAGGGTAAGGTTATGGTAGGAATCAATGAAGTCCTCCACGATGATGTCGTGAAAGATTTGGCTCTCTTGCTCCACCATCTGGTTGAGAACGGGATCGGCGTTCTTGCCCAGGAGGAACAGGGTGGCTATCTTGATCCCTTTGAAGTTGTTCTCGTCGCCCCAGGTCTCTCGGATCGCCTGGCGGGCATCGAACTCTTTATGGGTGGTGCTGATGAGGATGACAAGGAAAGGAATGTTTTTCTCACATTTGGTGGGCTCGTTTATCAGAAATTCAAAAGAATGGGGGTTTATAGGTCGAGTTCTTATGTTGCCAAAGGTGAAGTTTTTCCTTGCAACCGTCAGATGGCTGAATGGCTTGGAGCCCGTGTAGGAGGAAGTGGGGCGAGTTACGCTCAAGTACCAGAGAGCGCTGGCCCAGCACACCACGGTCAACACGTACAAACAGGAGACCTTCGAAGCCATTGTCCCGAGAGCACGTCTATTCCCAGTATTGAAGAGTATGCCTTCTCGGCATCAGTTTCTTTTCGTTTGGCAAAGGTTGCATAGTACTAGGAACTTTTAAAGTTCGACAGATCAGCGTGAGTGCAGGACTGTCCATGGGCCTCAGTGGCTGTCTGGCATCTCTGTATTTAGTCTACTTTCCTCCAAACCTGAAGCAAGGGTCCATGCCTCATCAATCTTCCTCTAAACTCTGCAAAATCAATAAAGTACAGTTGTCGTTCAGATTTAGTCATTTCACATCCTCAGATAAACATAATGAGCCTGTAAGAATGACCCATGCTGATTAAAATAAACATAGGCATGCATTTCCATCAGTATTGAAAACTCCCTGACACAAGCATTCTACCTTTCTTTCCTTGCTGGAAGGTGTTTATGGATATTCATACCTCCGTGGCATTAGCAAATATACTATAAACTAAAGATGAATGTGAAGGAAACAGAATATTCGTAATTGTCATAAAAGATTCCCTCTTCACAAGAGGCCTTCTTTGCAGTTAAATACTTTTTGATGATAAAGTCTTCTTCTAACCAGGGAAGTCTCACACACAGTCTCATATTTTCTCAAGTCTAAGTTATTGTTTGTTTGACTCTGATGAAGTAATCATTCTGATGAGGTTAATCTCAACATCTCCATGCTTTCTCTAGCTCCATTCTTGAAAATGGATTGCCAGTAGAAAATCTCTGCTGATAGTATCTCCCTTGCCTTTTGCCTTTTAGAAGTCATTCCCAACTTCTCCTCACTTTCCCCTTTCTTTGGGTCTCACAAATATTACTTCCTCATTCTTTCCATGACACTTCATACGGAGAATATCCTTACTCCTCATGCACGGAGACCGTGGCTCTAGTGACCTCCAGACAGTGAGCAACATTCATTTTGGAGCTGATCTAAATGGTACCGCTTTTTGTGGTTTTTAACAATTCACCCTTACGTCTCCTTGGTGAAATTATACCGTCTCCTTTGTAATTCTTTTTACTTAGTTACACTTGCCTATAAACACAGTGGGAGTGTAGTAAGAGAGACCATGGAGCCTGGGGGCCAGAAATTCAGTGATGTGGCAGAACTCTTTAACTGGTGTTCAAATTAAAATGTTGCCCTTCAGAAGCCTAATCCCTTCTAGACCTTCAGCTGCTAGCACGTCAGTTATAAATATATGCCAGGTTACAACACCCATTCATGTAAATAATCATCTCTTCCTTCTTGGTTAGAGCAAAATGTGTCTTGGAAGACAGAGACAGCAAATAATGGAAATCAGTTTCACCAAAGTCTGCTTCAAAGAAAACTGTGCTCTTGGATGTATAGACTGTATTGAAAGAACTCAGGCAGGAGGAGAAGGGGACAACAGAGGATGAGATGACTGGATGGCATCACCGACTTGATGGATGTGAGTTTGAGTGAACTCCAGGAGTTGGTGATGGACAGGGAGCCCTGGCATGCTGCAATTCATGGGGTCACAAAGAGTCGGACATGACTGAGCAACTGAACTGAACTGGGATTATAGACTGAAAATCATTTTTCCAAGCACAATAGTGATAATGAAATGAAAAGACCTGATGGGCAACAGTGGAGGCAACACACACCTTCTTGTCTATGCCAAGCACTGCTGTGAGTATATGATACATATGAGGCCAGCAATAACTCAGTGTAGTTATGGTTCTAACTGAATGAACATCAGAATGGCTTCAAGCAGCATGACTCCAGGCACAGTCAGGCCTCCATCCAACCCATATTAAACACTCTGTAAACATAGGCTCCAGTATCCCTGGCCTTCTGGAGGGAATTTCTGCTCTAAGTCGCACTGAAGGTGATTAAAAAAAAAAAAAAAGGTGAGAAGTACAACAAGCTTTGAAACTTTAAGCAGTAAGTCAAAGGAAGTGAGAGAAATCAGCAATAGAGAATTTAGTAAAGGACTTCTCACCTTGGGATATACAGACATCGCCTCCATTTGAATGCCACAGGGATGTGAGTAAGTCTCAAGATGGGACTAGAAATCAAACTTTCTCCACCACTGTCCTAGCCTAGGATCTGATTCTTAGGAGCTTGCCTTTATCATCATATATGATGATATAAGCCCTTGTTACCTTTCATACTTTTCTATTAAACTGTGAGCCACCTATCATTGAGCTGTTAAGGGACTACCCAAAAGCATCAACTGGAAGAGGCTTCTATCCAGTTCTCTTCTGGAGTCACTAATCAAGCTATCAATGGAGCGGTGGGTTAAGAATGGGGCGTGTGACATGCTGGAGAAACAGAAATAGAACCCAAATGCCTCCTCAAGGAACTCATAATCCAGGAGGAAAGACTTCAAGTAAATGATTAGAACAGTGGGATAAACATTTTCATCATAAGGCTAATGGAATACACAGGACAGCTGGGCTGACGGACAGGGCCTGGGAGACCTAGGGATGGTCCTGCAAAATGTGCAGAGTTCTGCTCCAAAGGGCACCATTCTCCTTACACTGCAAAATCAATCCCACTCCTCCATCTCCTCCCAGAGTTTAACAAAGAGGTTGCCTTGCGGACAATGGCAAGGAAAGCTCAGAAAAGCTATCCAGTCTGAATCTTCAAGGACATCTAGGAATTATCTGGATGAGGGTTGGCCATTTTAGGCAGAGGGAACAGCATATGCCAAGTCAAAAAGTGAGAGAGCCTGTCACATGCCAGGACTGTAAAGGAAGAGGAGACGGTGATGGAGGTGGTACTTACAGAGACAGGCAGGGGGCAGATGGTGAGTGGCACTCAGAAACTGTTTGAGCTGAGGAGCTGGTTACCCATCTTTGCAGTCTAAAGGGTGTAAGGGAGGATTTTTACCTTCCCCAAATCCTGTGCACTGATCTTCAAGAGCAATTCATTCCTCCACATAAAGGATATCTATCTCCCATAGTTCTATGCCCCAGAAGAATTAGTGAAAATTCATTTTATCTGGTAACTTTCTGCTAAGATTTTCTAGCAGAAGAGACTCCATAAATATAGGTACCTGAGCAGTTTAAAAAGAGCTAACAGAGGGAGAAACAGAAGAGGAATAGGCAAGAACATGAAGTGAGTACATGTATTTACATACATTTTCATAGAAGAATGAGCATTCTTCCCTATTCAGCTAACGAACATGATGCTTCTTACCACTTATTGTAGGTCTCATTTAAAAATGTATAGAGTGCACCAGGGGCCTCTCTGGTGGCTTCTCAAGATGGTGAAGAATCTGCCCGCAATGTGGGAGACCTGGGTTTGATTTCCTGGGTCAGGAACATCCACTGGAGAAGGGAACAGCTACCCACTCTGGTATTCTTGCTTGAAGAATTCATTAGACGGAGGAGCCAGGGGGTTGCAAAGAGCCAGACTCGACCCAGCGACTAACAATTTCACTTACTTTGGTCTTCCCTGGTAGCTCAGCTGGTAAAGGATCTGCCTGCAATGTAGGAGACCCCAGTTTGATTCCCCGGTCAGGTAGATCCCCTGGAGAGGAGTTAGGCTACCCACTTCAGTATTCTTGGGCTTCCCCAGTGGCTCAGATGGTAAAGAATCCACCTGCCATGCGGGAGACCTGGGTTCAGTCTCTGGGTTGGGAAGATCCGCTGGAGGAGGGCATGACAACCCACTCCAGTATTCTTGCCTGGAGAATCCAATGGTCAGAGGAGCCTGGTGGGCTACAATCCATAGGGTTGCAAAGGGCTGGACACGACTGAGTGACTAAGCACAGCGCACAGTACACCAGGCACTGTGCTGCGTGCTGCATTTGATGTCATGGATTTCATAGAACTTTCTTGCTCACAGTGTTCCAAGAGAGGGATTTTCTCCATTTTATAGATGAGGGGATGGCAACTCAGAGATACTAAGTAGCTTGTTCAAGACCACACATCAGGTGAGTAACCAGGCAAGTAGTCTCCCCAAGCTTCCTGAGGCCTGTTAGGACAACAGGCAAAATCCTTGGCACAGGAAAGCCCAGGGTGGAAGGGAGCATCTTGGGCTGCTGTCCTCCCAGAGACACAGGTTTATTTTCTTAGATGTGTGTCCATCGCTTGAATTTTTTTTTCTTAATTCATTTTGGTTTGCTACACATCACACCACATCAGTTCTGTGGGGCTCCCCAATCAACAAAAAAATTCTGATTTGCAAAGAGCAGATTGAAGGTGAAGATGCTGGGGGTAGGGGTACCAGCTGTAGATGTTGAAGAGGTTCAGAAATACTGTAGTTTCTTTTCTCTGAAGTCCTGCAAAAACACACACACTGAAAGAATCACTCTTTCTATTGACTTTTTGTTTTTTTCAGACAAGAACAGAAGTAGGCACAGTGCTACATCTCGGTCCCCCATAAAAGAGAGGCTTTGAAATGGGAAAAGAAATCAGCCAGAATCTAAGGAGTAGCCAAGGATACTGTGGACCCACAGCAAGGGGTGCTCAAAAATGTCCTTTTTGCTCATAACCAAACAGATTTCCCAGGTGGTCAAGCAAGCACAGAGATATGCCTCTGGACCAGAAAGAGTAATATAAGTAAAGAGAGGAGAGAGTAGCCTGGTGCATTGAAGTCTAAAGGGTAATTTCCTGTATGTTGGATGAAGTTGCTGGTAACAGGCCAGATGCTCTTGTTTTACTCCTTGAGTAACTTGCTCTGTAGTTTACTGTGTCTCAGTGGCCTTGGGTGTAAAATAAGGGCAAAAATAGCATCTGCTTTGCTTCCAAATCCATTATAGGTATTGAATTGCTGGGGAGAGAATGCTAGGCAAGCAGATGATATTGGGATACAAACAGCATGTTCCAATGGGGCGAGGGGCTTCTGTCAGTCCATGGGTTCAGGATTTGGGATCCAAGCACATGTATTGATCGATTCTTCTAAATACGTAGGATTGCCTGTAAAGATTTTCCTGCTAGAGAACTCTATTTTCTTCCTGGAAAACTCAAGGCTGAAAGTCCACTGAAAAGTTAAGAAAATTCATCAGCTTAATAGTTCTGGGGAAGGAGTGAGTGGAATCCTCCAGACAGCAGAATCCTCCAGAGAGCTCCTTCAGTTTTACAAAATTGAAACAAAACAAAACAAAGCAAATCCCTGTTTAACAGACACCTTAATGGTATAAGTAAAATAGCAAGTGGCACAGATAATATTTGTTACTCCTTTTAAGCATCCTTCCTTCGTGGCTCCGATGGTACAGAATCTGCCTGCAATGCAAGAGACCTGGATTCAATCCCTGAGTCGGGAGGATCCTCTGGAGAAGAGAACGGCTACCTACTCCAGTACTCTTGCCTGGAAAATCCCATGGATAGAGGAGCCTGGTGGGCTACAGTCCCTGGGGTCACAGAGAGTTGGACATGACTGAGCAAAGAGTCGGACACGACTGAGCTACTAAACTGAACTGAACTGAACTGAGTGACTAACACAGACTATAAGGACTGACTACACATTAACTTGTCATCCATTAAATGCAAATCCCTCCATGTAGAAACATTCAAGTACAATATTTAAAAGATTCCCACCCACCCCCACCCCGGGGCCTTTCTGTATCACAGGTTACCTTCATTCACAGAACTTCTGTAACCATCCACCTTCACATTTCAGGAAGTTAATGGGGCAGAATTTTCAATTTGAGAGGCACATGTTTCTCCTAGAAATTGCATCTTGGATAGTCTGTTATTTTGAATAACTTATTGTTTTTAAGTCTCTGAATTTGTGAAAAGTTCTGTTGTATAGCCAGAGGTCAGTCCTAATAACAAGTGGGTAGTGTCCCTTGGGTGATGTATGCATGGTTTGGGTGCCACGTTCATGTCCTCCATCATAGTTCAAGCAGGCACAAGTCAACTCTGACTTCCTAAACCTCAGTTAGCACTGAGCTGGTTTCACAATTATTTTGGCTGCCCTGCACCCACGGGTAAGCTGCTAAGTCACTTCAGTCGTGTCTGACTCTGTGCGACCCCATGGACTGCAACCTACCAGGCTCCTCCATCCATGGGATTTTCCAGGCAACAGTACTGGAGTGGGGTGCCATTGCCACAGGTAAGGGGTCCCAGCAAATGGCCTGCTTTCATGTCCTCTGTCTTAAGGAATATAACAGCTCCTTCACTGGCTCAGCAGAGATGTACTGAACACCTGCTGATGCCAGGCTCTGTTTTCTAAGATGGTAAGATGGATGGAGAGCTTACTTTCTAGGAGAGGTAGGCAGATATTAAACACATGATAAATGAAGGAAAAAATACGTTCAGATAGAGATACATGCTGTGATACAAATAAAGTGATGCGGCGGGGGATGGAGACTGAACAGCGCTGCAAGGGGACAGGGCTACTTTGGTTAAACTGGTCAGTCTCTAAGAGGGGGACAGTGGAGTTGAGAATAGAAGGTCTCAAGTATTTCTGATTTAGTTCTTGAGTCTTTTACTAAGTTTTTTTTTCTTTGCTTGGCTCTTTGGGAAATATGCTTTCTTAGGAACGTCTTTTTGGTTTTTGATCTCTGCCCTTCTCTTGTTTTTTTGGCTTCATGTTCCTCAGCTATGGCCTTTCCACACACTCTTGCAAATGTCCTACATGCCTAGAGATGTAGGTTAGCTACTGTATTCATTGGCTAGGGATTCTGTGACAAATAAACACCGAGTAGGAACTTAAATGAGGTATGTTTATTGCTTCACAGTCCTAAAGGCTGGAAGTCTGAACAGATGTTGGCTGGGTTCACTTCTTCCAAGGGCTCTGAGGGAAAATCTGTCCCATGGCTCTCTCCTAGCTTTGGGCATATTGTTGGCCATCTTTGGTGCCCCAGGGTTGTAAATGCATCACCCAGATCTTTGCCTTCATCTTTCCTTGGCGTTCTGCTTGTTTGTGTCTCTGTGTCCAAATTTCTCCTTTTTGCTCATACTCAGTCGTGTCTTGGCAACCCTTTGGACTGTAGCCCACTAGGCTCCTCTATCCATGAGATTCTCCAGGCAAGGACACTGGAGTGGGTTGCCATTTCCTCAGGCAGGGGATCTTCCTGACCCAGGGATTGAACCTGTGTCTCCTGCATTGCTGGCGGATTCTTTACCCACTGAGCCATCAGGGAAGCCCCTTTATAAGGACACTAGTCGTATTAAATTAGGGTTCACCCTCATAACTTCATTTAAAAACTCTGTTAAAAACCTTAAAAACAAGGTCACCTTCTGAGGCCCTGGGCTAGGACTTCAGTGTGTCTATTTGGAGAGACATAATCCCATTCATAACTACTTTCCTGGGTAGCAAGAAAATGAAATATTTTGCTCCACAAGAATTCACTACTCCACACATTTTATTTTCTTGATTTAAGCACAGAAATTCTTGGGGTTTGGTAAATTAACTTTAAAAGGATGAACGATTTGTAACTGTTACAGCATTCAAAGGACGATGGAACATGCGTGTGTAATGGGACACAAACTTTGGTTTGCTTTTACATTAGAAACAAAGCTAGCTCAGATTATACGTTAAGAGCACGTGAAGAATATGACACAATTTGTTTATCTTACTTAAGCAGCCTTTTGTTCCTGCCACTTCTCTTTCCCTGGAACCTTCCTTAAAAACTAATTAGTTGAGAAAGCTAAGTCAGGGCTGTGGCGAATTTTCCAAAAGCTTGGGGGTCAACAGTTCTTGAAATACTGATCTGGCTTCTAGAAAATAAGGACAATTCTCCAGTGTCACCTCAAATTAACAGCATTTTTATTCTTCAGAACAAATTTTGAATATTTAGAGGCCATGGAGGAGTACAAAAATGGTCTTAATGTTAAAATCTACATAGTAACTTTAAATTCATGGTGCAGAAAGATAAACCAGTTGAAAAGAAAAAAAGCCCACTTGTAATTAGTTAAAATAGAGGAATGAAAACAAGACAAATTCAGAGAGAGAGAGAGAAGGCTAAATACTAGTGCTTATAAAATGCTCTTGAAATGAATGCGAAGCTGGCTGTACAATGCATCATGGTAGTGAGTAGGTAAGAGATTCGTTCTGAAAAGTGTTTTGATCTCAGATAACTTTGCTCACAGCCAGTGAATCAGTGAAATCAAAGAATCTTCGCTCTGTGGGGAAATTCAAGAATTCAGACCGCAACAGAACTAATTGATAAACGAGCCCCAAAAGCCAGAGAGTCGACTCAGCTGCATTAATTTAGCGAATGGTTATCTTGATGCCATGCTCCCTCCCTTCCTCTCGTTCTTATAATTATGCTCTAAATAAGCACAGGAGAGGAAGAAATAAAGCACTATTAACACCAGATAATGGTCCTTGAAGGCAGAATTTCATAAACCATTATGTTATACAGCTTGCTAACTTATTATCTTTCCAAATCACAGAGGGCTGGCTTTCTCTCCTGGCCTTTTCTCTCAAGTAAGCCTCCTTGGCCGTGGAAGGCAGCATAGCCACACAAGCTGAAATCCCTGAACACTCGTAGTAACTGTAACTGTTCTGACTCTTCTGCCTCAGGAAGACAAAGAGCTAATTTGTTCCTTAAAAAAAAAATTAATTATGAAGCCTTTCAAGGAGACCCCATAATTGAACTTAGCCAACAGATCATTTGCAACAAGGATGTGGCAGAAAGCAAAAGGTAATATTCATCATGACTTGGCAGTTGAAAATCATTTCTCTCTCAAATCTGGAAGAAATTATTTGAACCTTTCTTTCTTCAGTTCAATATACCTTGAAATTTGTTGCAAAGGGCCTTTATAAATCCCTGCACTGAGAAGAATGGGGCCAGCTTGAAAGAGGAGTACTTGGGATGAGGGTGCCTTTGTGTGGGCTTAGGGCTCTTGCTATTCTGAAAGCTACACTCTATTTCACTGCAGAGAAAGTACACTTCAAATTAGAAGGGAAGATTATAGCTTTCTTCAAATCAATGTGTTGCCCTAGTTCTAGAATTCAGGAAAATTTTAAACATTGCTACAATCCTCTCAGGGAAAAATGAAAATGAGGATATCTCATTATTTTAAATAAATGCTTGGCTTTCCTTTGCAGTGATGGATATTCTGTCTCGGCTGCCTCATATGAGACACATTTTTAAAGATGGGCAGAGCGATCACTTATTTAATCACAGGAGCCTGGGAGGCCGGTAATGCGGTTGGGCCTCAGATAGGGTGTCTCTACTGGGAGAGGAAACGCTGGGATGTTTTATTACAGATTTGGAAGAGCACACGAGGAAAGACATCCTGCTAATATAAACAGCAGCTGAGAGAATTTAAAAATGATGAGCTATGTGATACCAAAAAGAGTTTTCACTTGGCCCATTATTTTGGGGGGAAGCTGACAAAAATGGGTATTTTTAGAAGCTAGAAAGATGTTAGTGTACTGCCATCTAAAATTTACAAAGTCTAAAGAGCAATATTTCTTAGATAGCTCATGACAGACAGACGATATTATTTTAGGTCATATTTCAAAGAAAGATATAAGTACCATAGCCACTGATAATATGTGGATGAGAATTTGCAATTTTTATTTTCCTTTCCCCCCTTTTCTAAACTGAATGCCCCTTTATGCCATATCACTTCACTGGAATACATAATAGCCCCACATAATCTCATGTAGACGCCGTCAATGGAGATTATTCTCCAGGCAGTCAGTCTTATGGCGCTAGAGGTGCTGGATTCGACTCCCAGGTTTTAGTCATTGCTTCTGAACTCAGTGCATCTCTCTGCCTTGTTTCCTCATCTGTTCAGTAAGAATGATAATATCTGGATATTCTTTTCAGGGTCAGTGTTAAGGATCAAATTTCAAAAATTATTTGAAAGTAATTTGTAAGCTGAAGACTGCTACATGAATTACAAGTATCATCACTGTTAATATAAACATGATAAAGACGAATCCTGAGAGGACTGTCTAGAAAAGGTTTCCTGAGCAATGATCGGTCAGTGCATCTTGAGTATGTGGTGCAAAACCAATTTTCTTACTTGGCTGTTGCCCTCAAAAGCTTGGTGTTTCCAGATGATTCTTTTCATAAGAAGTTTCAATGTCATTTTATAATACCTACATTAAAAAGGTCTTGCACTTTTGAAAAAAAAAGAGAGGGAGAGGAAGTTTGCAAGTTGGAGGGAATGTCATTATCGGTATTACTATTGGCACTAATGTGAGATAGAATTAAATCTTATCAAATAGGACTTGAGAATATGAAAAATCTACCAGATTTTACTAGCCCTTTGAGTAGCATTTACATAGCCATAATTAATATTCTATGTACATGAAGATAGGCTGAAATGACTATGTCGTGATTCTTTTCCAGATGCTTAAGACAAAGTCAATACAAAATTCATGATTTTTTTCTTTATTGGGTTGTCAAGGTTTTTACTAGAACTTAATGGAAAGATGAAGAAGGTCTATACAGTCAGTCAAAACAAGACCCAGAGCTGACTGTGGCTCAGATCATGAGCTCCTTATTGCAAAACTCAGTCTTAAATAGGAAAAACCACTAGGCCATTCAGGTATGACCTAGATCAAATCCCTTATGATCATACAGTGGAGGTGATGAATAGATTCAAGGGATTAGAAACGGTAGAGAGTGCCTGAAGAACTATGGACAGAGGTTTGTAACATTGTATAGGAGGCGGTGACCAAATCATCCCCAAGAAAAAGAAAAATAAGACAGCAAAGTGGTTGTCTGGGAAGGCTTTACTAATAGCTGAGAAAAGCAGAGAAGTGAAAGGCAGGGGAGAAAGGGAAAGATATACCCAGCTAACTGCGGAGATACAGAGAATAGCAAGGAGAAAAGAACAATGCAAACAAATAGAGAAAAATAACAGAATGGAAAGACTAGAGATCTCCTCAAGAAAACTGCAGATATCAAGGGAATAATTCAGGCAAGGATGGGCACAATAAAGGACAGAAATGGTATGGACCTAACCGAAGCAGAAGAGATCAAGAAGAGGTGGCAAGAATACACAGAAGAACTATACAAAAAAGATCTTCATGATCCCGATAATCACGATGGTGTGGCTACTCACCTACAGCCAGACATCCTAGAGTGTGAAGTCAAATGGGCCTTAGGAAGCATTACAATGAACAAAGCTAGTGGAGGTGATAGAATTCCAGCTGAGCTATTAGAATTCTTAAAGATGATACTGTGAAAGTGCTGCAGTCAGTGTCAGCAAATTTGGAAAACTCAGCAGTGGCCACAGAACTGGAAAAGGTCAGTTTTCATTCCAATTCCAAAGAAGTTCAATGCCAAAGAATGCTTCAACTACTGCACGACTGTACTCATTTCACATGCTATCAAGGTAATCTCAAAATCCTTCAAATTGGGCTTCAGCAGTAGGTGAACTGAGAACTTCCAGATGTACAAGCTGGGTTTCGAAGAGGCAGAGAAAACGGAGATCAAATTGCCAATATCCGTTGGATCATGGAGAAAGTAAGGTAGAAAAATACCGAGCTCTGCTTCATTGATTACGTGAAAGCCTCTGTGTGGATCACAATAAACTTTGGACAGTTCTTAAAGAGATGAGTGTACTAGACCATCTTGCCTGTCTCCTGAGAAACCTCTATGGAGGTCAAGAAACAACAGTTAGAACCAGATATGGAGCAATGGACGGCTCCAAATTGGGAAAGGAGTACGTCAAGGCTGTATACTGTCACCCTGCTTATTTAACTTCTATGTAGAGTACATCATGCAGAATGCCAGGCTAGATGAGCCGGCCACAAACTGAAAATATCAACAACCTCAGATACGGGCTTCCCTGGTGTCTCAGATGGTAAAGAATCTGCAGCTGCATTGCAGGCAGCTGCAATGCAGGAGACCCAGGTTCAATCCCAGGGTCAGGTCGAGAAGATCCCCTGGAGAAGGGAATGGCAGCCCACTCCAGTATTCTTGCCTGGAGAATTCCATGGACAGAGGAGCCTGGCAGGCTACAGTCCATGCTTTCAGATATGTAGATGCTATCATTCTAATAGCAGAAAGTGAAGAGGAACTAAAGAGCCTTTTGATAAAGGTGAAAAAGGAGAGTGACAAAGCTGGTTTAAAACTCAACACTGAAAAAACTAAGATCATGGCTTGTGGTCCCATTACTTCATGGCAAATACAAGGAGGAAAAGTGGAAGCAGTGACAGATTTTATTTTCTTTGGCTCCAAAATCACTGCAAATGATGACTGCAGCCATGAAATTAACAGATGCTTGCTCCTTGGAAGGAAAGCTATGACAAATCTTGACAGCATATTAAGAAGCAGAGACATCACTTTGCTGACAAAGGTTTGTACGGTCAAAGCTATGGTTTTTCCAGTAGTCATGTGAGAACTGGATCATAAAGAAGGCTAAGTGCTGAAGAATTAACTGATGCTTTTGAACTGTGGTATTGGAGAAGACTCTTGAGAGTCCCTTGGACTGCAGGGAGATCAAACCAGTCAATCCTAAAGGAAATCAACCCTGAATATTCAGTGGAAGGGCTGATGCTGAATCTGAAGCTCCAATATTTTGACCATCTGATGTGAATAGCCAACTCATTGGAAAAGACCTTGATGCTAGGAGAGATGGAAGGTAAAAGGAGAAAGGGGTAGCAGAGGATGAAATGGTTAGATAGCATCACCAACTCAATGGACATTAATTTGAGCAAACTCCAGGAGATAGTGGAGGACAGAGGAGACTAGCGTGCTACAGTACATGCGGTTGCAAAGAGTTGGACACAACTTAGCAACTGAAAAACAACACTGGAAATGTACTATTACACAGTAAGTCATCACTGTGACACAACTAAGAGACAACCAGTTTTCATCATCAAAATCAGCTTTATGAATTGTTCCATCGTCACCCAAAGGAACCTCTGGGTGACAATGATGCTTTTTTTTGGCAGAGTAGCTTTTTAACTATGTGCTTCAGTCCCTGGGTTGGGAAGATTCCCTGGAGAAGGGAACAGCTACCCACTCCAGTATTCTGGCCTGGAGAATTCCATGGACTGTGTAGTCCATAGGGTTGCAGAGTGTTGGACATGATTGACTTTCACTTCTGTTTCTGAAATCCTGTTTTGTGTACAATATTCTTATTGTTTAATTTAGTTTTGTCTGCATTGGGTCTTCGATGCTGTGAGCTTGCTTTCTCTAGTCCCGGCAAGTGGGAGTTATTCTCTAGTTGCTTCTCATTACCGTGGTTTCCCTTGCGGAGAATGGGCTCTAGAGTGTGTGGGCTCAGGTTGAGGTGCGCAGGCCTCGTCGCTCTGCAGCCTGTGGGATCTTCCTGGGACAGGATCAAACCTGTGTCCCCTGCATTGGCAGGCAGACTCCCAACTACTGGACTACCAGGGAAGCCCTATAATATTCTTAATTTAGTACCGACTGGCCAATCAGATGGAAGTGCTGATGTTTCTTTCATTCTCCTTCTCAGTCAACTGCCTTGGTCCTTCACAGTCCTTGCCTTCCGCCAATCCTCAGCCTTGCTTCTCACAGTTCGTTCACCAAACCCTTGCTCAGCTTCATCCTCACCAGACACTCTTTTATGCCTGAGATTTCCATTTCTACACATTTTCTTCTGTTTACAAGTTCCTTTTCGCTGAAGATTCTTATTTCCCCAACGGTTAGACACCCAGCCTGCTGATATTCATTCTACTGCCCTGTTGATCTCTTCACCACAATCAGCCTTACCTACATAGCTCTACAATCTGTTTGACTCCTCTAGTTTGGATTCCATAGGCAGGGTTTAGAATATTTATCTTCCCCATGGGCTTTTGGTTCAGTTCTCACTTGAGTATCATTTCTCTTTTCTCTCTCCCTACTGCATAAATCTCCCACTGTTGCCTGTCATCTTTCTTCTGACTCCTGTGCCTTTAAATATTGTGGGGTAAGGTCTGATTATCAAAGAGACTGAGACAGTTTGTCTCACAGTCGACATGAAAAGATTCTAACTGTAGCTCTGCCATGAAATCTCTTTGGAAACCTACCCCCATCCCCTGGACAACTCTCTCTTAATTTAAAAACTGCATTATCCTGGAACTTCCATGGTGGTCCAGTAGCTAAGACTTTGAGCTCCTAATGCTAGGGAACTGGGTTTGATCCCTGGGTGGGGAACTAGATCCCACATGTTGTAACACAGAAGGTCCTGTATGTCATGGGCAGCCAAATTTAAAAAAAAAAAAAAAATAGTGTTTAAAAAAATTTGCATTAATCCTCAGTGATTGGAAATCCTGACACTAGTCCATGTTTTCTCAGCCCATTTGGTGAAGGACTCTTCCAGATTTGGTGTTTTCAGCCTCTCCATTCCCACTGGCTCCTCTTTTGTTTTCAGAAGTGCTTATCTGCCTTTGCTTAAAAAAATGACAAGAGTGAGAGCAAAACCTTCTCCGACATCACATTAAATTAGCAGTACATTTTTCTCCTTCATGTCATATCCAGAGCCCCTAAATGAGTGCTCTTGCCTGTTTTCCTCGATTTCCTCATCTGTTCAAGTCTTGCAATTTATCAGCATGCCCGGTGCCGCCCTCCCCGCTCTCAGCTGCCTTTGACATTCTTGGTCCCTCTCTACTTTCAGCTTTTGTCTCGGCTTCCTTCTTATTCATTCCTTCCTTCTCGCTGCTCAGCTTTCTGGTGGTCCTCTGTGTTTTTTCCTCTGCACCTCTCCTCTGTCTGCTCTTTACACTCTGCAAACCAGTCCCTGGGCCTCCCTTTAGTCTCCTCAGCATGGGGAGCTCATTCGTTTGAGAAAAGGCTTCTGCTGTCAACCTTCCAGGAGTGCTCTCACCAGAAAGGTGAACCAACTTTATCTGTCTTCCCATTTTCAGAACTGTTTTATTTGTAGCAAAGCAGGGAGACATGTGCTTTCCATCTGCCTTTTGCTTCCCCCTACCCCCACTGAAGACAATTTATTTCAGAATGTAAGTGTCCGAGTCCAAGTTCTTAAACAGGGAAGTCTGTACCACAGACAAACTCAACAGGCTAGGATAGGTTTTGCTAATGACAACAAGAAGTAAAAAATGATTCTGTGCTTCCTGTCCACCTACATATATGAGAGGTTTTACTTTTCATTATATTTGAGATGTCAGGCTGTTTCTGAAACTGTTAAAATGTTGTAAAGTCCTATTCAAAGCGTGTTTTTACTTGGCCCATTAAAGATGACTTTTCATGAAATTCTGAGGCTATTTTTTGTTTAAGGACTGCATTTTAATAGTCATTTTTTCAGTAAGTCATAGACAGATGGCACCGGCGACTTTTCTAAGAGATTTCAAGCTATTTGCTTTCCTTTTCCTTTATTATATAATTTGAAAACCCATCAGACAGTTTGAAAGTTTTACAAAAGTAGGATTTAGGAAAGGTCTTTACGTATAATTGGAAACAGTCATTTGTGAGAGAAAATAGTCTTGGAAAAAAATTTCACTTGCCATTGAACATTATGTTTCTTCAGTCAAAACTAATACCATTTTCATGAGTGGGTAGATTCTCAGAGCACATCATTATTAAGATTTGTTAAATCAAAATTATCACTTTAAGTAATTATTTTGAAATAACATTTTAAACAGTAGTCATTGCTTAGCAGTTTCTAGGACTATACTAAGTGCTTTACAAATAACTATTTGTTCATCTAGTTGACGTATTTAGAAGACACACCATTGCTTCCCCACCTCTACTCACATCATGTTCTCTACAGTTTACATAAAACCTTCCTAACAATTTTCAGTAGCGAAGACTCCATGCTTCCCATGCAGGGAGCCTGGGTTCAATCGTAGGTCAGGAAGCTAGATTTCACTTGCTACAACAAAGACTTCACATGCTGCAACTAAGGATCCATGTGCCACAAGTAAGATCTGGCACACATAAATCAATGAATATTTTTTTAAAAAAAGAAATGGGTATTCTTGTTCCTATCTTATACAAGAGGAAAAAGACCCAAAGAGATTAAGCTTGCTCCACCAGCATCTTATAGCTAGTGATTAAACCTGGATTTAAACACAAGTCTATTAAACTGTCATGTGGGGGTCCATACAGTGTATTCTGCATTTTACTTTTTACATGGTAGTCAGATTTTAAAAGTTTGTTTTCATATTTTCTGTAATATAAAAATTATCCATGGACTAATGTGAGAAATAGGGAAAACTGATTCAGAAGTGCTACAAATCTTAACATGGCTTTAAGGGTTTTTCTGGCCCTGAGATCCTTAATTTTATAATGTAGATGTGTAGTTATTATTTTTTTTAATGAGAACTGGAGAAAGGATGAAGGACTCATCCCCATTTACAAGGCTACTCCCTTTACAATATTTAGATATCTAGAAAACTAAACCAATAACGATGCTTAGAGCGCATGCAATTCAATGTCAAAAGGAAATAGTTGCTCTTAAGGGATATTTTAATTAAGCTCTGAAGGCCAGATGAGCTACTTACTCATCTCTACCATAACGAAGCAGTCATTTTTATCTCATGGAGAGTGTAAGATCTGGCATCTGAAGCTCTGTTACTTACTAGCTATATGACTATAATCAAGTCAAGTCTCCACTTATGGCAGATTTGGTAGATTAGCTAACTGATTTCCCATTCCAATCCCCCTTTAGCTTTTCTTCCAGGAAATAGGTCATCTGTAATAGAAGATGAAGTCCAGACTACATTTCCCAGGTCCCTTTACAACTAGGAAAAACGCATATGACTTAAACTCCACCAATCAGAAGCCTCTGGGCAAGACAAAGCTGCAGGAGTGAGCACCATAAGATGGCAACTGCTTTCTAGTTATTTGGATTGACTGGAAAGCACATGGAGTGACAAAGTTGTTTCTTCTGGATCACTGTGATGGAATTTCCTCCAAATGTGAACATCGTAGGAGTGGGCAGAGGCAGGGGCAGCCTTGCTGCATCCCCTAAAAGCGCTCCAAATAACTGTCAGGCACTGTATGGGCTGTGTTGTTCATGCCCTGCTGTCTGGCTGGTTAGGAGCCAAACCTGAGTCTTGCCCTCCCGGAGATTCCACGAACTACCTAATACTCTTTGACGAGTTCCCTTCTTTTTAACCTGGTTAGAGTGGACTCTGTTGTCCGTTACAAAGAACTCCAGACATCATTCAACTTCTTTAAGTATAAAATGAGATAATGATAATCTAATTTTGATTAGAGGTACATGGTTGTGAGATACGGTAAGCTTTAAAATGGCATATACATTTTAATTTCTGTTATTATTAATTGTTGGCCACTCACGTTTTGCTGGAGAGAACTACCAACCACCACAAAATAAATCAGTCCCTGCTGTATTCATCTGGAGAAATGCTACAGAGCTTTGCCCATGTGAGGTGCAGCCTTTTGAATTAAGGAATATATTTGAAAACTCTATTTTCCCTCTCTATGCTGTCTAAGAATGTATAGTATGTGTCTTTGTGGACTAGATGTCACCTGGCCCTCTTATTGTGATATTGCTTAGGAAAAAATATCCTGGATGACAACTGATTATTTCTTTATTTCTCTTGTGCCCCTTTCTCCAGGGTCAATTCACAAAACTACACAGCCTTCATTTAAAAACAGGACTCCAAAAATGTACTGTCAAAAATTGCTGAAAATTCATTTGGGTCTTTTTTTGTGATGTGTTAATTTTACTTATATAATTATACATGGCATCATACATGTGTCTACTTTCGAGTCTGGAGATGTGCTGACAACTTATTTTCTGTCCTTTTTTTTTTCTTTCTTTTTTTGGTACTAAAAAGGACCATTGTATTTTTGTTTGCACTTATTCATTATATGTGACAATTCCATGATTAAAATGTATAAATGTTACATTAAGTATACAAATTGAAATGAAAATCCCCTACCTTTAAGGAGCTTATAGCTATATTAATTATAATCTAGAAGAAATAAATAATTAGTTATGCTACCTTAACTGAAATAGTTAACTGTTGATGAGGCTGACTGGGTTAAATTAATGGAAGAGACAACATTTTACTTAGATTAAATTTTTTTAAATGGACTCTCAATAGAAGAAACACTGGTTGTGGGGCAGAGGCATTCAATGATAAGACGAAAGCACTTGCAAAGAAACAAAGGTGTTAAATTGTTTGGTTTGTTTGGAGAACAGGGAGCTCTCCAGTATGGCACATTCTTGGATTCATGATAGAGTGTAGTTAAAATTAAGAATGCAGAGGAAGTCATTGCTCAGGAGTATATTTCTTCCCCACCATACCTTTTATCATTTCTTCCTCTTCAATATACTTTCCTAACTTCACTGTTTATTGTATTTTAGGTTGACTGTTTCATATGGCTGCTGCTGCTGCTAAGTCGCTTCAGTTGTGTCCAACTCTGTGCGACCCCATAGATGGCAGCCCACAAGGCTTCTCCGTCCCTGGGATTCTCCAGGCAAGAACACTGGAGTGGGTTGCCATCTCCCTCTCCAATGCATGAAAGTGAAAAGGGAAAGTGAGGTCACTCAGTCGTGCCTGACTCTTAGCGACCCCATGGACTGGAGCCCACCAGGCTCCTCTGTCCATGGGATTTTCCAGGCAAGAGTACTGGAGTGGGGTGCCATTGCCTTCTCCGCTGTTTCATATGGAAAACCCCCTTAATCCAAAGACCAGTTTCTTTGATTGTTTTTTAACTGCGTCTCTTTGATAAACTGTAACTTCTATGAGGGCAAAGATTTTATCTGGCTTTATCACTATTTTTATTACTCTCATTATTATCCATACTCTCTATCACTATGCCTAAGCATAAAAGCACAGTGCAAGAAATACTATAGTTGATAAGTAAATAACTGCTGAGTAAATGGCTTCTAGACAGCCATAAACAGTAATCTATCAGCCAACAGGAGCATCAACAAGAGCCCTTTGCTGAGGTGTCATAGATAAGTGGACCATATTCAATAGCAAGTATTTATGTGATGTGTAAAGATACAGAAGAAGGTGTTTTGTAGTCTGAGTGTTAACTTTCCCATGGTAGACCTTTTCATTATGCCATTCAAGGCAAATTTTTGCTTCTGACTGAATTCTTGCACTCATGGCTTAGTTATAATGATTCTAGATTAAATTTCTGGATAAAAGATAAAGTTTCTGTAGGTGACAATAAAATATATACAGACAGTAATTCTGCATTAAGAGAAATTCAGGAAACAAAGAATTTGCAGCTTTTCTGGGTGAATATTTTGCAAAGTTTTCCACAAGTTGTCAACTGTCAAATCCTTGAATTATTCTTTCTGGAATGTCTTTCTGAACTGATTTTTTATAAATTATCTGGCTTGCTGTGGTGGTGGGTCATTTGTGATTACATCTATCTTGTTCAGTTACAGCAGTAACATGTGTAAATTGGATCTCTAAGGAGTGATAAAGTGATGCAAATAGTGCTTTTCACCTTGGGTTACCATAGCCACAGTCATTATTTGCAATCGCTACTGTGCTGTGTTCTTCTATGAAATCCCTTAACAAGATGCTTCACCTCATGTCACATCCAAGCTACTGATAAGAATATATTCATTGAAAAGTTTGGAGCTGACATCATTACACTGACAAAATTCCCCTTCCACAAAATTATTTTCAGAGCTATTGTTAGGTTGATTTTAATATGCTTGGAAATTCTTGATAGAGACCATATGTTGCCAGATTCAAGAGGATAAGTTTCACTCTGAGTAACAGGAGTGGGGTGAAGAATAACCCTCTAATGACTGGAAGGTTTTCAAGGCATGAAGCACAATAGCAGCAATGTGCTCCCCCGTTCCCTGGGCATATGTCAGTCTCAGAAAACTAGCAAAGAAGCGTTAGTCTCTGGGGAGCTCCAGGGCATGGTTATTGTGGCAGTTGTTAGAAATCAAGATGATTTATTTTCCATTTGGCTCAGAGAGCTAATCGAATAAGTAAATTTCTGCTATGAGTAATGCATTCTCCTAAACGGAGGAGGTTTTTCAAAGTACTGCCTTATAACGAGAGGTATTCCAATATATTACTGTTAGGGTTGTATGATGCTAAAGGGTGGGAAACACTGCGTTAGATGAGGTTATTCAGATTGATTCACTGCAGGACGGCTCACGGCCTTCACTACATTCTATTTCTTTGGGAATCTCAATACAGAGACATAACATGACTCACTGAATTCTGTTATTACTAGGAGCTTCTTGGCACAGTTAGGGATGCTATGGTCTACTGGACAGTTAAGATGCTCCATGACTTCCTTTTTGGCATGGTAAATGTCTATCACCATTTTTTGATACAGTATTTCTTGTTTCTTAGAAAAAAAGTTGTCTATAAAAAGGCAGACTGGTCACAGCCTTTTGGTTACTTTATGGGGTGAACATAATCCTATTAGAATTTCTATTTTTTTTTTTAAATCTTGTTAGCCTAATGCCTTATTACTCTTAATTTTCTTAGCTTTTCTCTTTCTAATAGTGTATTTTAAAGCTTTATTGCTTTGGAGAAAGCTTTTGTTTTCAGAAGCAAAAAAAAAAAAAAAAGATGCATACTCAAGACAGAAAATTTAAAGGCTCAAACTAAACAAAAAGAAGAAAATGAAACTCACCCATAATACTATCAAGCAGATATGAGCACTGTTGACAAGCAGATGTAGATCTTTTCTTTATTTGCATTTTACGTATTTTCATTTATAAATATAGAAAGATGTTATGTGGACATTTTCATATGCTTTTCTCCACTTGGCAAGCAGCAGCAACACTTTTGCATGCTATTACCTGCTCTCACACCACTTCATTTTCAATGACTGCCATATTTCATTTATGAAATCACTTTTCTGCTGTTGGATGTTTAGTCTTAACAAGCTTCCTGTTCTTCCCTAGTTCACTCTGCTAGCATTCACAGAAATTGCAGTGATGTGAATATCAGAACAGATGACAGTGTTCTCAGTTCTTTAAAGCCTTGTCCTAGAAACTTCACATGTCTTAATTGCCATGTCAGAGGATAAGGCACCGACAATGATCTGCCACCTGGAGTCCCTGAAATCATACTCACGGTGCTATTGATGGTCATAACTTCCCAACCTGGCTCATCAATCTTCAATTACAGCTTATTCCCGGGCCACTAATATTTCAGAGGAACAATACAAGCAGTTTATGGGTCAAATCCACAGAAAAGCACTAAGTCAATTCCTGTGGCTCTTGGGATGAGAACTGTATGGATCTAAGGGTCCTTACGATGGTAGCATGAGACAGTTTCCCCTGTTTTGTTTGAAGTCTTCCAGGTTACTTATAACAGAGCTTGATCTGGAATGAATGCCCAAATCACTTATACCATAGATAATACCTTCAGTACCACAGAAACAATTATTCAAAGGCTAAAATCATCATATCCCAGTAGTCTGTTCAGTAAGCCAACTTCAATAGTGATTTGAATTAACTGTTAAGTGCGGGAGACCTGGGTTCAATCCCTAGGTTGGGACAATCCCCTGGAGAAGGGAAAGGCTACCCACCCCAGTATTCTGGTCTGGAGAATTTGATGGACTAACCCAAGTAAGACGGTAGGTGTTGCAAGAGGGCATCAGAGGGCAAACACATTGAAACCATACTCACAGAAAACTAGTCAATCTAATCACACTAGGACCACAGCCTTGTCTAACTCAACGAAACTAAGCCATGCCTGTGGGGCAACCCAAGATGGGCGGGGCATGGTGGAGAGATCTGACAGAATGTGGTCCACTGGAGAAGGGAATGGCAAACCACTTCAGTATTCTTGCCTTGAGAACCCCATGAACAGTATGAAAAGGCAAAATGATAGGATACTGAAAGAGGAACTCCCCAGGTCAGTAGGTGCCCAATATGCTACTGGAGATCAGTGGAGAAATAACTCCAGAAAGAATGAAGGGATGGAGCCAAAGCAAAAACAATACCCAGCTGTGGATGTGACTGGTGATAGAAGCAAGGTCTGATGCTGTAAAGAGCAATATTGCATTGGAACCTGGGATGTCAGGTCCATGAATCAAGGCAAATTGGAAGTGGTCAAACAAGAGATGGCAAGAGTGAATGTCGACATTCTAGGAATCAGCGAACTGAAATGGACTGGAATGGGTGAATTTAACTCAGATGACCATTATATCTACTACTGCAGGCAGGAATCCCTCAGAAGAAATGGAGTATCCATCATGGTCAACAAAAGAGTCCGAAATGCAGTACTTGGATGCAATATCAAAAATGACAGAATGATCTCTGTTCGTTTCCAAGGCAAACCATTCAATATCAGAGTAATCCAAGTCTATGCTCCAACCAGTAACGCTGACGAAGCTGAAGTTGAACAGTTCTATGAAGACCTACAAGACCTTTTAGAACTAACACCCAACAAAGATGTCCTTTTCATTATAGGGGACTGGAAAGCAAAAGTAGGAAGTCAAGAAACACCTGAAGTAACAGGCAAATTTGGCCTTGGAATACGGAATGAAGCAGGGCAAAGACTAATAGAGTTTTGCCAAGAAAATGCACTGGTCATAACAAACACCCTCTTCCAACAACACAAGAGAAGACTCTATACATGGTCAATACTGAAATCAGATTGATTATATTCTTTGCAGCCCAAGATGGAGAAGCTCTATACAGTCAGCAAAAACAAGACCAGGAGCTGACTGTGGCTCAGATGATGAACTACTTATTACCAAATTCAGACTTAAATTGAAGAAAGTAGGGAAAACCACTAGACCATTCAGGTATGACCTAAATCAAATCCTTTGTGATTATACAGTGGAAGTGAGAAATAGATTTAAGGGCCTAGATCTGATAGATAGAGTGCCTGATGAACTATGGAATGAGGTTCGGGACATTGTACAGGAGTCAGGGATCAAGACCATCCCCATGGAAAAGAAATGCAAAAAAGCAAAATGGCTGTCTGGGGAGGCCTTACAAATAGCTGTGAAAAGAAGAGAAGCGAAAAGCAAAGGAGAAAAGGAAAGATATAAACATCTAAATGCAGAGTTCCAAAGAATAGCAAGAAGAGATAAGAAAGCCTTCTTCAGCGACCAATGCAAAGAAATAGAGGAAAGCAACAGAATGGAAAAGACTAGGGATCTCTTCAAGAAAATCAGAGATACCAAAGGAACATTTCATGCAAAGATGGGCTCAATAAAGGACAGAAATGGTATGGACCTAACAGAAGCAGAAGATATAAAGAAGAGATGGCAAGAATACACAGAAGAACTGTACAAAGAAGATCTTCACGACCCAGATAATCACAATGGTGTGATCACTGACCTAGAGCCAGACATCCTGGAATGTGATGTCAAGTGGGACTTAGAAAGCATCACTACGAACAAAGCTAGTGGAGGTGATGGAATTCCAGTTGAGCTATTCCAAGTCCTGAAAGATGATGCTATGAAAGTGCTGCACTCAATATGCCAGCAAATTTGGAAAACTCAGCAGTGGCCACAGGACTGGAAAAGGCCAGTTTTCATTCCAATCCCAAAGAAAGGCAATGCCAAACAATGCTCAAACTACCACACGATGGCACTCATCTCACACGCTAGTAAAGTAATGCTCAAAATTCTCCAAGCCAGGCTTCAGCAATATGTGAACTGTGAACTTCCTGATGTTTAAGCTGGTTTTAGAAAAGGCAGAGGAACCAGAGATCAAATTGCAAACATCCACTGGATCATGGAAAAAGCAAGAGAGTTCCAGAAAAGCATCTATTTCTGCTTTATTGACTATGCCAAAGCCTTTGACTGTGTGGATCACAATAAACTGTGGAAAATTCTGAAAGAGATGGAATACCAGACCACCTGATCTGCCTCTTGAGAAATCTGTATGCAGGTCAGGAGGCAACAGTTAGAACTGGACATGGAACAACAGACTGGTTCCAAATAGTGATAGGAGTTTGTCAAGGCTGTATATTGTCACCCTGTTTATTTAACTTATACGCAGAGTACATCATGAGAAACGCTGGACTGGAAGAAACACAAGCTGGAATCAAGATTGCCGGGAGAAATATCAATAACCTCAGATATGCAGATGACACCACCCTTTTGGCAGAAAGTGAAGAGGAACTAAAAAGCCTCTTGACAAAAGTGAAAGTGGAGAGTGAAAAAGTTGGCTTAAAGCTCAACATTCAGAAAACGAAGATCATGGCATCTGGTCCCATCACTTCATGGCAAATAGATGGGGAAACAGTGGAAACAGTGTCAGACTTTATTTTTCTGGGCTCAAAATCACTACAGATGGTGACTGCAGCCATGAAATTAAAAGACGCTTACTCCTTGGAAGGAAAGTTATGACCAACCTAGATAGCATATTCAAAAGCAGAGACATTACTTTGCCAACAAAGGTTTGTCTAGTCAAGGCTATGGTTTTTCCTGTGGTCATGTATGAATGTGAGAGTTGGACTGTGAAGAAGGCTGAGGGCCGAAGAATTGATGCTTTTGAACCGTGGTGTTGGAGAAGACTCTTGAGAGTCCCTTGGACTGCAAGGAGATCCAACTGGTCCATTCTGAAGGAGATCAGCCCTGGGATTTCTTCGGAAGGAATGATGCTAAAGCTGAAACTGCAGTACTTTGGCCACCTCATGCGAAGAGTTGACTCATTGGAAAAGACTCTGATGCTGGGAGGGATTAGGGGCAGGAGGAGAAGGGGGCGACAAAGGATGAGATGGCTGGATGGCATCACCGACTCAATGGATGCGAGTCTGAGTGAACTCTGGGAGTTGGTGATGGACAGGGAGGCCTGGCGTGCTGCGATTCATGGTGTTGCAAAGAGTCAGACATGACTGAGCGACATTCACTGAGAATTCATATCTGTAGACTGACCATATAAGTTCTTGTCAGGAATGCCATGAGGGAGCCCGGTGATTGAATTTCACTGATCTAAATGGAACTCTTATACTATGCATGTTATTTTCGGAGGATAAGATCCTGACTGCGTTTCATCCTATTTTCTCTAAGAAGCACCTTGAAGTAATCTTTCACATAAAGGAGGTCAAATTGGACTAGGAAAAACCTTGGCTCTCTCTACAAGTCAAATGTTGATGAAAAAATGCAGCAACAAACTTTTAGTTTTTAATTCCCAGGATTTTGGAATTTGCCAGTAATTCTGAAAAACATTTGTTAAGGGATTTGTCTCAGGAGGCAGTATTGTGAAATGTTAAAACTACAGATCATATAGTCAGATAACTTGAGTTCAAATTCTGCCATTTACTAGCTGTATCACCATTCTGCAAACATTTCTTTAGCTGGAATATACGAAAAGTGTATCGACACCAGATTCATGAAAATTAAATGAAATAAACATGAGGAAAAACACTCAGTATCTGTCTTGGCACACAGAAATGCTTAACAGATACTATTACTAGTTATAATATTGAGAGAAAATTACAAATATATTTAAGTATTTTAATATAATTTATTATCAGTAAGGATGTTATTATTGTCTCTTTTATGTGTGGGTGCTGCGCTAATTCTGGGGGATAAAGCATTAATAACATACTGTCCTCTAAGAAAATAAAGTCTAGAGAGTAGCCACCTGCAGTTTATTTCATTATAGTGTTGTAAGCAATGAAATGAATGGTGTAGAAGTAGGTATAAGATGTGGAGATGCATTGTTCAGTGTAGACAGATATAGGGAAGACCTAGTGGAGTCACAGGGGGCTTCCCAGGTGGCTCAGTGGTCAAGAACCCACCTGCCAATGCAGGAGATGTGGGTTCGATCCTTGGGTCGGGTAGATCCTCTGCGGAAGGAAATGGGAACCTATCTATGGACAGAGAGGAGCCTGGTGGTCTCCAGCCCATGGGGTGGCAAAAGAGTCAGACTTGACTTAGTGACTAAAACAACAATGATGACAAAGTGGAGTCACGTGGCATAAGCGGTGAAATTTTACTTGTGGGGCATCAGCATGAGTCACTGAAATATTTCGTTTGCTGCTTCCCGCTGGAGCTTTCAACCTGGGCTTAAATCACAGGAAATGAAGAGCGCTCAAATACTCTTGTTTTATTTGTTTTAACTCTGAGCTTTCATTGTCTGACAGAAGATGTGAGAAAACAATGCTATTCTCTGTACAAAACAACTTTTGAAATATTATATACCTTTAGATGGCCTAGTACAGGGAATACATCTTAATTCATTTTTTTTTTTTCCAGCTTCTTTAACATGTACCACAAACCACATTCTATTCAAGTGTTTAAAACCCTAGACCAAATCAAGTTAATAGTTTCTGGTGTTTAATTAAGCAAAAACAAGCAAAGAAAAAAAAAGTTATATTTTAAAGGAAACATATTAGGTTAAGGAAAATTACTTAAATACATTAGCTGTTCATCCTTATTTCCTGTGGCTTCCCATGTTTTTCTTTCTCCCTGAGATATTCTCTTGGCAGCAAATACAGAATTTCAAGATCTATACTCACTGTAGACATCTGGATTTCTTATACCTTTGTCAGGGGCATTTTACTCTCCTAATTAGGACCAGGGCTTCAGTGGCTGCAGGCTAAAAATCAAGCCCAGTATAGCTTCTCACACAGTGTGAGGAAAAGGGGGAGGGTGGAATGGGCCTCCAGTCCTCATTAGATGCCTGATGTATTTTATTTGTACATTTTGCAGAAACTGCTTGGCAAGTGTGGCAATGCCACTGTGGCCACATCTGCTAACTGGAGAATGTGAAAGGGTAGTCCTATAAATGCAGGGTCTCTGGGGAATTTGCCAAATTGGAGGTTTAATCCCATTGCCTTTCTAATCCGAAAGGCATAAAAAGACACTGTCTCAAACTGTGGTCTCCTGATACCACTGTGGCTTATAACGATTAAATGTCAGATGTGAATGAACCACAAAAGCCAACCTTGTCTTAAGGATGAAGACCTTGAGTGGATCCATATTGTGTTCTAACCCTGGACAGAGGAGATTGCTGCACAGTAACTTTTTTGAAACGCTTTAAAAAAAAGCTGTTCAAGGAGGTTCTGAGTATTACAAAGGTATAGAGTTGACCCTTGAAAAATTCAAGGGTGAGGGGTGCTAACCCTTGGGTAAAACCCAAAATCAATGTATTGCTATCTCTGCCTCAAAAACAAAGAAAATGTTAAAAACAGTTTGATTCGATGAATCAGGATTCAAACCCTAGTGCTTGTGATTTCAAATATAATGCTCTCTAATTGAATACAAACTTTTCTACACAGTTCAAGATCTGTAAAATGAAAATATACTATATTTGCTGAAAAATACCCACATGTAAGTGAACCCATGCAGTTCAAACCCTTGTTGCTCAAGGCTCAAATGTATTGATATATCAAGTTGCCATTCTTGGTAAATAAATGACAGAATTCAGGTAGTGGCAGAGTTTCTTAACTTGCATAAAAAAAGATTTCAATGTTGAGTCACTTCATCACTACATTTTATAGGGAGAAAGTCTGTAGAGAGACGAACCACTGTGACTCAAGTAAAAGAACCAGTGGTATCTACAACTAGAACTCAGGTTTCTGACTGTATCAAGAGCCTTCTCATTTTCTAGAAAAGAGACCACATTATGCCTTTCAAGGATGGACAAGTCAGGGTAAGTCAGTCTTCTTCTGTCTTCCTGCCTTACGCACTTCAAAGGATGTTCACTACGAAGATAACATCATTATTCAGACAGGGCTGACTCTCTCTAGAAAAAAAAAAAATCTAGGCTTCACCTGAGTGGTATCTATTTGTTTTTAAGTTTTCCACTGTGGGCACAAATGTTTATATGAAAGATCATTACACTTACTAAGTCATTATACAAAATGGTGGCTTCTTGTAGTCTGAGAAGTTATAACGATTGATCCTATGGCCACAAGAACACCATTGCCCTGAAATGATTCCCGCCCTCTCTTTTTTTTTTTTCAGTTCTGACTGGTATTAGAGGGTATTTTTGAAATGGTGACCAGCCCAGCACACCCTAATTTGTCTGGCAAAGTTCTCATTTTAGTTAATAATCCACTCTACAATCGAGTTCAGCTCTTCACTGATATAGAAGTCCAACATTGAACTTGTTTTGTTAAAAATTCTGATTTCATCCTTATAGTCTAAATTTCAATGTTGGAAGTAGTCTTAAAAGATGATTTAAGACAATCATCTACCCCAGGGATAAATCACATATTAGATATGAATATATCTTAGGAACTCCAGGAAGACCTTCCAGAATCCCTTGGGGATTTGTACTAAAATCTGATCATGTTCATTTAAAGATGTCATATTTCATGTACAGACTAGCTGTTTCTATAATTCCAGCACGTGTCTTCCAGTTTTACACCAGGACTTCTCTGGGGGAAGGCGGTGTTGTGGGAGAGTCAAATCAATTCTCTTTTAGAGTATTTATATGAGGGTAAATCAGTAACTGTCAGCTTTCCTTTCCCCAGATTAGACATGGTCTTTTCAGTGGTGGGGAGAAAGAAGAGCTTACATCACACATAGCTGTTCCATCATTGCCCAGAATTACTTTTCCATGAGCAAATCAGGAAATAGCTCCTTTTGGGTAGCAGTTTTCTTCTGACTCATTGGTATTGAAACATCTGCAGTATCTTTCTAAATGTAGTGTGTGTGTGTGTGTGTGTGTGTGTGTGTGTGTGCGTGCGCGCGCGCCCCTGCACGTGCCACTCTTACTCACGTACAACTCTTTGCAACCCCATGGACTATAGCCCACCAGGTGCCTCTGTCCACAGGATTCTCCAGGCAGGAACACTGGAGTGGATTGCCCTTTCCTTCTCCAGGGGTTCTTCCTGACCCAGGGATCAACCCCGCATAATTTAAGGACCTGGATTTCCTTGGCAGCTTCTCTGTATGATCTACAACAGTCACTGGCACCTCTGTTCTTGCTTTTGTGAAATTAATTTCCAAGTCTGGGAGTTTTGAGCTCACCACCTTGCAAGGAGAGATGGCCACTGCCATGCAGTTTAGGCTCTGAGCTGCAGGCTTGGAGAAAGCTGTACTTCACAAGGACAAAGAAGCCAAGGAGGGGAAGGGGGGCATGTTTATTTTCACTTTTCTCAGACAACAGTGGGAATGAATCTAGACTCTGGCAGGAGACCATTAGGTGCCAAACTGCCACTGTCATTTGCATAATGTGTAATCTAAGGTGTTGATTCATCTCAGATAGACAGGCATGTTCAATGAGGGGAGGTGCAATACCCATCACTCCTCTGTCTGCCCTTTAAGAAACCAATCACATTGCTTCTCTCCATCAATTCCACAGAGGCAAGGACCTTTCTGCGCCACTGAACTTGCTTCCTGTCTCTACTGAGCACACTGACTAATGCTACTAGCTGTTTCCTGCGGCTGCCTCTGATGCCGTGAGTGCTCTGCTGCTCCCATGCAAACGAAAGGAACAAAACCGTCATTAGCACAACTGGGTGTTTGGTGTGCATTTTGGTTTTTTACTTTATTTTGTAAAATTGCATCCCATCTCTAAATGGGACTTACCTTTTGAAAACTGAAGTATACACATTTAGAAAGTGTTGTGCTGTTAAAATGGAACCACTTAATGTTAATATAATTACAGAATAACTGATTCTAATAGACTGTTGCAGTGGGCATTTGGCATAGAATTTGGTTTTAGAGATCAGATATACCCACTCCATATTCTTGCCTGGAGAATCCTATAGACAGAGGAGCCTGGCGGGCTATAGTCCATAGGGCCACAAAGAGTCGGACACGACTGAAGTGACTTAGCATATGTGTGTTTTTTCATGTTTATGTAGTAGCAAATGCCTTTGTTTTAACAAATGAATCCTCTCATTTTTATAAAATTCCTTTCATTAACTATTTAGTGAGACTTGTATTTTTAAACATACAGTGGTCAAAAGGGAGACTTTTATAGCTCTGACTTTTGCAACACTGTCTTAACTTGTCTGTCCTATTTCCACTACACAGTAATGATGTTTAGTACCCTTGGTGACCAAGGGTAAGATGCTTCTATATCCCTTCCATCATAAACAAGCTCTAAACATTTATACAAACATTATAAATATTTTATAAATACGTTTTCTAATCCTCAAACTTTTAAGAGGCATTTCTAATTCCTTTTGGTTGAATCGTATAAAATTGCCAGGTACATAGCTTAAAAATGATTGAACATCAGCAGCTTCATATGGCTCAGTCCCACAGCTCATGATTCAAACTCAAGTCAGGAAGGATCTCAAGCTAGCCTTTCTTCCACTATGCCATGCTGCTGCCTTATTTATTTCTATTCCAGGTTGCTTCAAGCATGTAGTCTAATACATATTTCATATTCCATATAACATGTGGATGATAAACATTTGTTGACTGACTTTTCAAAAACAGATTTAGAGGAAGCATAGATCTATGTTTTACAACCATTCAGCAAAGTCTTAAGTCTCAGTTTTTAGCCACTGTAAAGCTGGTAGTTATTAAGAACTATTAGATATGATCTCTTAAATCATTAATTCTCTACTTTCTACATATGGTACAGTTTCCCAAAGTCCAAATAGCTATCACTAGTAATGGGCTCTTCATGAAGCAGGAGAAATCCTGCATCACTGATCTCTCCTCTTGTGTTTTCTTCTGCCAGAAAGGCTTAGCAATTTCACAGGTTTTACGAAATAACTGAGAAAGACTTAGATACTCTTCAAAATATCCTTCCCCTTTCTTTCTCACTCTATTAACATCTCCTTTCCACACTTTCATTTTCTTCCTTCTCTAACACTCTCTTTTTTCTAGAGATAATCCTTTAATTTTTTGGCCACAGGTGTTCAGCTCACATCCTTATATTGACCATTTTAAGAACAGATCTGCACATCTTAGAAGAACCCAAGTGGCTGTCATAGTGAATATGTCCGAAAGATGAATTTTGAGAGCAAATCATTGACTGCACAATTTATAGTGTAATTACATAGTAATTACTCAATTTGCTGTGAACACTGAATCCTCTCCATGGGTTTTAAACAGATGTCACAGCAGATGCACCACACTGAAAGGAGAATTTCTATTAACTGCAGCAGTAGTTGGGCAGATTATTTTCAATGGTGCTGCATTAAATTGGTAGCAGAGGGTACTGTTAGGAAGGAGGATTCAGACTTCAGACAGGAGAGGGACAGAAGCTACCAAACATGAGAAAGTTTCTATGAGTAAGTGTGTCAAATATAGCAGCAGCATTTCAAAGGACTGATGGATACGTGGCTTTGGGATTAACAGTTATTGATAGTAGTGATGGAATTTTGGAGAGAACGTCTCAGTGCGCAAAATTATTTCTACCTATGTTACCTCATTTGATTATCACCAGAATCCAGGATGTAGGTACGGTGTCCTGGGGCTCAGAGGTCACCCAGGTTCTTACAAGGGATGTGAAATGGAACCCAAACCGGAGCACAGACTGCCTGACTCCCAAGCTACTTCTCTTAGCATCACACCACTGCTTCTTCAAGCGTATAGTTCAGTCAGTCAATCAACTGGACTGTGCACGTGTTTATAATCAAACTGGCTGACTTTTTGATTTGTGAATTTAAAGTCAAAGTGATTAAATCAGTTGTTTGTGAAAATACAGATTAAGAAGCCCTTGTTTGTTTTTATATCAGTCTCTTGGTTTTGGTAGTATTTATTTTCAAACAGCTAGTTTGAAATCAATTCTTTGTGCAATACAGGAGATTGCCAGGCATCCATTCTTCTTTTCAACTGATTCCATAGTCATCCAGGAGAATCACCACTGGTAGCATCATCTTCAAATACTGTATGGAGAACAGTGCACTATCCTGATACTGATGCTTTTAAATTGTGGGCGAGTTTGAAATAAAAGAACGTACAAACTCCTCAGTGATAACATTTCACTGACAGATAGGATAAACTTGAATATGTCCCTGAGTTTCCTCTCTGACCAACACTTTTATGTTTTTTAAGCATGAACTGATCCCTGTTCCATCTCATTCCAGCTGAATATCTTTCCTCATTCAAATCCGGACAACAGAATGTTTGCTCAACAGCCTGCCCACTACTGACTCCCGCTCCCTGGTGTGTGAAAAGGTCTCATTAAGTTTCTTAGTAAGGCTCAGCATTCAGGAGGCGGCTCAGCATTCAGGAGGCGGCTCAAGGGGGGAGGGCTCCAGAGCATTTACTTTTCTGAGTCCTTGAAGGCATCTCCCTGGGGCAAGACTTCCAGACACAGGTGGTGACGGGTGACAGTGACAGGGAAATGATCTGATTGTCTGTCAATAGGACTCCCACACACATGTCAGCTCTGGGCTGGGAAAAGCTGCTGCTTCTCTTTCTCCTTCATAAAAAAAAATTGTCAGTGCTCTCCAGAGATCTCTTTCCCTTTTTCTCGCCTCCCAAAGACTCTGTGGCGCTTGCAGCCCCTTCTTCTGCCTCCTCCATTTTCTCACCGGAATGATGGCTGCCCCACCCTCACTGTGCTGTCTCCCAGCTCACCTCTCTCCCCACTCTCCTCTCTTCTGCTGGGGATTTATACCCACCTTTGGAACACTTTCCCTCCTAGGGATCCTCTTGCCAACATTTTCTGTCCTGTTCTCTCACCTTCCTCCTGAAACGAAGTAGGACCCTGTGGGGCTCCTGGCCACAGAGGCTTTTCTGCCCTCCTCCCCTGCTGTTTCTTGTCTATAGGGAATAGACTCCAGCCTCCATGACCTTCCATGAATCCCAAAGGAAGATTTAAAGAACTGCTGTTAATCAGAGAAGGGACGGGATGCTGAGACAAGGGAGGAGCAGCCAAGAAACAATACTGCAGCCTTGGGACAAGGTCCTGGTTCCACCTCCAGTTCAGCTCAGTTCAGTCGCTCAGTCGTGTCTGACTCTTTGCGACCCCATGGACTGCAGCACGCCAGGCCTCCCTGTCCATCACCAACTCCACCTCAAGGGATACACATAAAATACCCAACAAATGGAAGATGTTAGCATTCCAGAGAAGATCGAAATTTGGTAATCTCAAGAAGCTCATCGGGAGATCACCTGAGGCAAGATTAAAGGAACCAGAGCAGCTCCTAAAGAAACCACCTGAAGCTACAGAAACAGAAGATATTAAGAAGAGGTGGCAACAATACACAGAAGAACTATATAAAAAAGACCTTCACGACCCAGACAACCACGATGGTGTGATCACTCACCTAGAGCCAGACATCCTGGAATTCGAAGTCAAGTAGGCCTTATGAAGCATCACTATGAACAAAGCTAGTGGAGGTGATGGAATTCCAGTTGAGCTATTTCAAATCCTAAAAGATGATGCTGTGAAAGTGCTGCACTCAATATGCCAGCAAATTTGGAAAACTCAGCAGTGGCCACAGAACTGAAAAGGTAAGTTTTCATTCCAATCCCAAAGAAAGGCAATGCCAAGGAATGCTCAAACTACTGCACAATTGCACTCATCTCACATGCTAGTAAAGTAACGCTTAAAATTCTCCAAGCCAGGTTTCAACAGTACGTGAACTGTGAACTTCCAGATGTTCAAGCTGGTTTTAGAAAAGGCAGAGGAAACCAGAGATCAAATTGTCAACATCCACTGGATGACTGAAAAAGCAAGAGAGTTCCAGAAAAATATCTACTTCTGCTTTACTGACTACGCCAAAGCCTTTGACTGTGTGCATCACAACAAACTGTGGAAAATTCTTCAAGAGATGGGAATACCACACCACCTTACCTGCTTCCTGAGAAATCTATATGCAGGTCAAAAAGCAACAGTTAGAACCTGACATGAAACAACAGACTGGTTCCAAATTGGGAAAGGAGTACATCAAGGCTGTATATTGTCACCCTGCTTATTTAAGTTCTATGCACAGTACATCATGAGAAATGCTGGGCTGCGTGAAGCATGAACTGGAATCAAGATTGCCAGGAGAAATATCAATAACCTCTGATATGCAGATGATACCACCCTTATGGCAGAAAGCGAAAAGGAACTTAAGAGCCTCTTGATGAAAGTAAAAGAGGAGAGTGAAAAAGTTGACTTAAAACTCAATATTGAGAAGACAAAGATCATGGCATCTGCTCCCATCACTTCATGGCAAATAGATGGGGAAACAATGGGAACAGTGAGAAACTTTATTTTTGGGGGGCTCCAAAATCATTGCAGATGGTGACTGCAGCCATGAAATTAAAAGACGCTTGCTCCTTGGAAGAAAAGTTATGACAAATCTAGACAATATATTAAAAAGCAGAGACATTACTTTGCTGACAAAGGTCCATCTAATCAAAGCTATGGTTTTTCCAGTAGTCATGTATGCATGTGAGAGTTGGACTGTGAAGAAAGCTGAGTGCCAAAGAATTGATGCTTTTGAACTGTGGTGTTGGAGAAGACTTTTGAGAGTCCCTTGGACTGCAAGGAGATCCAACCAGCCCATCCTTAAGGAAGTTAGGCCTGAATATTCATAGGAGGGACTGATGCTGAAGCTGAAAGTCCAATACTTTGGCCACCTGATATGAAGAATTGAGTCATTGGAAAAGACCCTGATACTGAGAAAGATAGAGGCAGGAGGAAAAGGGGACGACAGAGGATGAGATGGTTGGATGGCATCACCAACTCTATGGATATGAGTTTCAGTAAGCTCCAGGAGTTGGTGATGGACAGGGAAGCCTGGTGTGCTGCAGTCCATGGGGTCACAAAAAGTCTGACATGAATGAATGAATGAACTGAACTGAACAAAATAAAAGAGACTCAATAAAAGATGGTTATTATCTTGCTGATTTTTAAGATACAAACTGACTCCAATAATTGAATTGAGTTCAACCCAGGGAGCAAAATCCAGTTTTGATAGAAGCAGCACTCTATTTTTGGTAAAAAAGGTTCTTCATGTCATCATATACAGATTGTGGCAGTCATTTGTGAGGGATGTCACAGGAAATTTATAATAATAGTCACCAGGTGCTGAAATTTGGGGATGATGATTTTGGACAGGCAAGTGTAAATGTAAAGACTTGGATTTCAGTCCTAGCCATGTATTAGTCTTAGAAACACTGTATAACCTCCATCAGTTCGTTTGTAATCTGCAAGATGAAGATGCTATAGAACCCACTGTGCAGGGTTGTTCCTAGCTCAATTAAGATCATGTATGCAAAGCTCATGGCACAGGACTTAGCATGCATTAAGCACTCAATGAAGGCTGCCCATTACCGGGGTTCCACTTTACAAATTAGAGCAGATTCAAATGCATTCTTACAAAAATATTGATTTTACTGCCTTGCCGTCTGATTTACTTTCCTGCAAGGGGTGTGGGTCTGGATGGGAGTGGAGTCTAAGGGAGAACGGATATGTGTATATGTATGGCTGAGTCCCTTTTCAGTTCACCTAAAATCATTACAACATTGTTAGTCAGCTACACCCCAATTCAAAATAGAAAGTTTTTTTTTTTTTCAAATGAAGAAAGAGGTGTGGCTGGACTACCTTGTTGGGAGTATGTGGTGCATGAGAGGTTCATCTCCTATGTGGACTGTGATAGGAAATATCTCAGGAACCACTGTGGTGGCTTTCACATCAACTATATTACCACTGCCTGTTATATTTCTGGCCATTGCCAATGCCTATAGACCACCTGGTTTACAGGGTGGTGTTCATTAATTTATAAGGCAGTTCGTCTTGTGGTAGACTTATTTCACTAGGGTCCAAGGGATACTTTGTGTTATTAGGAAAGACATGAAAAGCTATTTGTTAGATCTCAGGTAGCTTGTATTGGTGAAGGAGGATTTGTTGACCATTTCATGTTATAGGGTCTTTTTCAAATCCTGGAAGTAAATGGTTTACGCTAATTTATTTGTCTAACATCTATAGAGGAGTACTTTTTGGCTCTGGGCTGGGTGCCAGGGAGCCAGAGATATGCTGGACATGTCAGAGGCTGTGAGAAAGTAGGGGGCCTTGCACACAGCAAATCAATTTTGAGGTGACTGGGAAAGAAGTTCTTCATCATAAATGTAGCAGAGAGTTAAGAGTAAGCTACCCTAGGAGGGCAGGGGAAGGAGCATCCACTCTGGGCTGTGACACCTTTGCTGCCTGGAGAAGTCTTTTCTGTCCTCAGGGATCCCTTTGTGCTGTGTCTCCAGGGCTCAGTGAAATCCACCAGGAATACCTGTCACAAAGTCTCAGGATGGGGCAACTTTGTGATGTGGCCAGTCCTAACCCAACTTCCACCCTTGGGGACTTCTTTTTTCTCCCTTATTTTTTAACCTAGGAATTGTGTAATTTCCTGATTTCCATTCCAGTGTGTTCAGTGGCTAAGGCACAGCTTGAGAAGGACTCTGGTTACAGCGCATCCAGAGCCATCAACAAACACAGCATCAGCAAAGCCAACTCCTGCACAGCAGCCCTGCAGAGAAGAGGAAGGGTCAGGTCTGTGGCCAGAGAGAGGGCAGGGCGAGTGTTATTTGCACCGCACAAGCCTGGCTCCCTGCTCCTTAGCCCCGCTCTGTGTATGGGTGGGTGGGTAGGCATTGCCTGCTTCCTGTTGTTCTTCACTCTCACTGAAGTACCTTCTAGGCCAATCCAGCTAGCAGGTCAGGGGGCACTGAGAGGGCCTGGTCCAGGAGCACAGTGGCTGAGGAGCTTGTCAGATTCTCCACGGACTCTATGTCAGCCTTTAGGAGTGGAAGCACTGCATTGTGACTAAATGAACCGTCTCAGTTCCTGCTTCCTCAAAGAGTCATCTGTGCTAGTCCACGTACCTCACTCTGGCAGGTGAATGAGCAAACACCTACCTGCAGGACCATCCTGAGCAATGAATGAGAACACCCGTGAGGCACCGGGCCTGGGGAAGGTGTACACACTGCGCTGGTGTCTGAGCCTTGGCCTCTGTGCAGTTTATCACATTGGTGTCCCTGGGGCCTGGGGTTGTGCCTCTGAAGGTGAAGTGTGATGGTTATGGTGGGGAGGACACTTGGTAGACCATGGTACAAAACTGTGTGCTTTACTGCCCAATATTCCTGTGCACTACTGGCATCCCTGACTCTCACCCTATCCCTGAACTTCATCCTTTCTCTGGGCTCATTTAGTACCAGACCAGCACCTCATTCCTCACCTTTACCTCACTCCTGACAGGGCATCTCCTAATCCGTTTCCTTAAGGTTCTGTGAGGGTTTGGGACTCAGAGACCTCCATAGGGGCAGAGAGAGGTGACAGCCACTCAGCTGAAGTGTAGGTACCCAGTGTCTCCTGGGTCTCCTCTCCTTCACCTCTGGCTCAGCTGCCTGCGGAGTTGTTCTGGAAGACATCCATCAGAAGCCAAAGGACACTGGCTCCTGCCCTTCCTATCAGTTCCTCTTCCTGGGGCTTGAGAGGCCTGAGGGGAAACCTTACTGGTTTTCAGGCATAAGCAGAGTGTGCCGTGAGCCCTGGAGGGCGGGGTGGTAGAGTGGAGAGAGTATGGGCCTGGGAGTTGAGGGACAACCCATTCCCAGCTGTGTGCCCAAGGCCATTCTACACAAGGCACGTAACTGAGACATGGAACCAGATGCAGATGGACCTGCAACTCTGCCCAGATTAAGAATGTTCAAAAAAGCCCATCTTGAGGAAAATTGCAGGGCCCCCATCTTTAAGTAAAAAGAAGCGCCTAAATTAATGCCTTAGCTTGCAGGACTGAAAGAGAAGGAATCATAGGGTAATAAACACTCGAGTTTAGCTCTGAGTTAGTCACGGTCCAAGATCTTTATCAGTATTTCATTTAAAAAGAAAAATAAAACAAACGCCAACCTCACAGTGAACACTGAATTGTTGTTTAGTTGCTCAGTCATGTCCAACTCTTTGCAACCCCATGGACGGTAGCCTACCAGGTACCTCTGTCCATGGGATTTTCCAGGCAAGAACATTGGAGTGGGTTATCATTTCCTTCTCCAGTGGATCCTTCCTGACCCATGGACTGGACTGAATCTACTGCATTGGCGTCGATTCTTTACTGATTCTTTACTGATAAGCCACTAAGGAAGCCCTGGATACTAAATTACAAGCTGGATAATACATCAAACAACTTAGCAATGTCTACAGAGGTTAGATAGTGGATCCAAGTGCTACTGCACAGACCCTCTGCACAAGCCCAGGGCAAAGACAGAGGAGCAAATGCACAGTCAGCATTTCTCCAGTTGATATAGGTCAAGGGCACTGTACTTCCTGAACTACTGCCCCGAGTCAGGCAAAGAAAAGGGGTAGACTGTCATTCAGAAGCAGAAATGAAAAGGATGTCCCAAGGGAAAAATTATTATGGTGTACTCTGAATATGATGACATAGAATTAACAAGAGACTTGTCTTCTACTGGCAGCCTGTCTCTAGAAAACTACTTTGACTCATAGAAGAGACAAAAAATAGAACGCAAACCTTAAAATTAATACTTATTTATGAGCTTCCCTGGTGGCTCAGTGGTAAAGAATCTGCCTGCCAATGCAGGAGATACAGGTTCGATCCCTGATGTGGGAAGATCCTACATGATGTGGACAGACTAAGCCTGTGAGCCACAACTATTGAGCCTGTGCTCTAGAGCCCGGGAGCCACAACTCCCGAGGCCCATGTGCCCTAGAGCCCTTGCTCTGCAATAAGAGAAGTCACTGCAGTGAGAAGCCTGTGCACCGCAACCAGAGAGTAACCTGCACTTGCTGAAACAGAGGAAAGCCTGCGCAGCAAGGAAGACCCAGAACAGCCAAAAACAATTAATTATTTAAAAAATTAATATTTAAAGCAAGGAGATGAAGGATTTGGGAAAATATTTTAAGGGTCCCAGGCATGAGTAGGCACAAGGTCTGGAGGAGAGTGAACACCAGGGGAACCCCAGGTGTGAGTAACAAGAAGGGCCCTGCTGTCCTTTCTCCTCCCCCTTGATCTTTCCCTCCCGTGGCCTTCCCATCTGCCATCTTCAATTTCTCCAACTCCTTCCTAGCTTCCAGGGGCCTCCTCAGTCCTGCCTCAATCAAATGAAGACAACCTCCCATTAGAACCTGAGTAGTTTATCTGAGAAGGAATCTACCTTAAGCTAAGGGGGCTGATACTGACAGTGCTTTTGGTAACATTTACATTTCAACAGGAAGTTCCTTAGGGTCTTATCTGAAAAGAGTGAGTTAGTTCAGTTCAGTTCAGTCCCTCAGTCCTGTCCGACTCTTTGTGACCCCATGAATCGCAGCACGCCAGGCCTCCCTGTCCATCACCAACTCCCAGAGTTCACTCAAACTCATGTCCATCGAGTCGGTGATGCCATCCAGCCATCTCATCCTCTGTCGTCTCCTTCTCCTCCTGCCCCCAATCGCTCCCAGCATCAGAGGCTTTTCCAATGAGTCAACTCTTCGCATGAGGTGGCCAAAGTACTGGAGTTTCAGCTTCAGCATCAGTCCTTCCAATGAACACCCAGGACTGATCTCCTTTAGAATGGACTGGTTGGATCTCTTTGCAGTCCAAGGGACTCTCAAGAGTCTTCTCCAACACCACAGTTCAAAAAAATCAATTCTTCAGCACTCAGCTTTCTTCACAGTCCAACTCTCACATCCATACATGACCACTGGAAAAACCATAGCCTTGACTATACGGACCTTTGTTGGCAAAGTAATGTCTCTGCTTTTGAATATGCTATGTAGGTTGGTCATAACTTCCCTTCCAAGGACTAAGCGTCTTTTAATTTCATGGCTGCAATCACCATCTGCGGTGATTTTGGAGCCCCAAAAAAGTCTGATACTGTTTCCCCATCTATTTCCCATGAAGTGATGGGACCAGATGCCATGATCTTCGTTTTTTGAATGTTGAGCTTTAAGCCCACTTTTTCACTCTCCACTTTCACTTTCATCAAGAGGCTTTTAAATTCCTCTTCACTTTCTGCCAAAAGGGTGGTGTCATCTGCATATCTGAGGTTATTGATATTTCTCCCAGCAATTTTGATTCCAGCTTGTGCTTCTTCCAGCACAGCGTTTCTCATGATGTACTCTGCATATAAGTTAAATAAGCAGGATGACAATATATAGCCTTGACATACTCCTTTTCCTGTTTGGAACCAGTCTGTTGTTCCATGTCCAGTTCTAACTATTGCTTCCTGACCTGCATATATGTTTCTCAAGAGGCAGGTCAGGTGGTCTGGTATTCCCATCTCTTTCAGAATTTTCCACAGTTTATTGTGATCCACACAGTCAAAGGCTTTGGCATAGTCAATAAAGCAGAAGTAGATGTTTTTCTGGAACTCTCTTCCTTTTTCAATGATCCAGCAGATGTTGGCAATTTGATCTCTGGTTCCTCTGCCTTTTCTAAAACCAGCTTGAACCTCTGGAAGTTCATGGTTCACGTATTGCTGAAGCCTGGCTTGGAGAATTTTGAGCATTACTTTACTAGCGTGTGAGATGAGTGCAATTGTGCAGTAGTTTGAGCATTCTTTGGCATTGCCTTTCTTTGGGATTGGGATGAAAACTGACCTTTTCCAGTCCTGTGGCCACTGCTGAGTTTTCCAAATTTGCTGGTATATTGAGCACAGCACTTTCACAGCATCATCTTTCAGGATTTGAAAGAGCTCAACTGGAATTCCATCACCTCCACTAGCTCTGTTCATAGTGATGCTTTCTAAGGCCCACTTGACTTCACATTCCAGGATGTCTGGCTCTAGGTGAGTGATCACACCATTGTGATTATCTGGGTCATGAAGATCTTTTTTGTATAGTTCTTCTGTGTATTCTTGCCACCTCTTCTTAATATCTTCTACTTCTGTTAGGTCCATACCATTTCTGTCCTTTATCAAGCCCATCTTTGCATGAAATGTTCCCTTGGTATCTCTAATTTTCTTGAAGAGATCTCTAGTGTTTCCCATTCTGTAGTTTTCCTCTATTTCTTTGCATTCATCGCTGAGGAAGGCTTTCTTATCTCTCCTTGCTATACTTTGGAACTCTGCATTCAGATGCTTATATCTTTCTTTTTCTACTTTGCTTTTTGCTTCTCTTTTTTTCACAGCTATTTGTAAGGCTTATTCAGACAGCCATTTTGCTTTTTTGCATTTCTATTCCATGGGGATGGTCCAAAGAGTAAAGGGGATGCTTATTTCACAAGTTCACATGCCATTCAAATGCCTGGTATTTTCACAGGGAGGAGAAAGCATGGTTAAGTTCCAGATTTCCTCAAAGCACTGCAGGGGGACCGCTGCCTCTTCCCGCTGTAGATCAGGCCCTCATCTAAGATGAGGTCATGTATTTCTATTGCCTTCCTTGACACTGTTGTCTGCTCATGATGCTTTCTGTCACTTTGTGGGGAAAAGACCAGGTCTGCCTTAAACATAAGAGCAAATGTTTATCTAGCTCTCACCATGTTCAATCAGTTTTTTAATGCCTTTATGTTTATTACCTGATCTAGTTTTTACAATCAACACAGGTGGGTTATTCTGTGCCCATTTAAAAGATGAGGCATTGAGTGATTTGCCTAAGGTCTTAGGGTAAGTAAAAGGAAAGTTAGGTTTCAAACTCAGCTGTCTGGCCCCTGGGCTCAGACTCTAAACCATGATGTAGATTGTATTCCCAGCAACTAGTATAAAGCCTGGGAATCAATCACTATTTCTGCTTGTCTTTGTATATCCCTATGATGATTAATTTTATGGTTCAACTTGGCTGGACTGTGGTGCCAGATACTTGGTGAAACATTATTCTGGACGTTCCCATGAGGGCATTTGGATGTGATTTACATTTAAATCAGTGGACTTTGAGTAAAACAGAATGTTGGCCACAACAGGGGTGTTGGGAGGTGGGGGTGGGGGAGAGGTTCATTCAATTTGATGGAGTCCTGAACAGAATAAAAGGCTGATCTTCCTGAAGCCAGAGGGAATTCTCCAGCACTGCTTTTGGACTTCATCTGCACTGTTGACTGATCCTGGTTTTCCTGATTTTTCAGACTCAAACTGCAAATCTTTCTTGAGTTTCCATCCTGCTGGCCTCCTCTATCAGATTTTTGGACTTATAAAGCTTCCACAATCACTTAAGCCAATACCTAATAATGCTTTTCTAATACATACACATCTCTGCTTAATTTGATAACTAGTTCCTTCAGGCTAGGTCCCAGGCCCTCTTTTATTCTCAGTTTAAGTTTTGCCCATTCTTTAAGCAAGTTCTCTACTCCTTGGTCTCAGTTCAGTTCAGTTCAGTCACTCAGTCATGTCTGACTCTTTGTGACCCCATGAACCACAGCACACCAGGCCTCCCTGTCCATCACTAACTCCCAGAGTCCACCCAAACCCATGTCCATTGAGTTGGTGATATCATCCAAACATCTCATCCTCTGTTATCCCCTTCTCCTCCTGCCCCCAATCCCTCCCCTCATCAGGGTCTTTTCAAATGAGTCAGCTCTTTGCATCAGGTGGCCAAAGTATTGGAGTTTCAGCGTGGTCTCAGTTGCTATCTATATTTATTCCAATAACTTTTATATTCACACTCTAGCTCAGATGTATCCATGGAGCTCCAGACCAATATATCCAACTGTGTTGCTGCTACTGCTGCTAAGTCACTTCAGTCGTGTCCGACTCTATGCAACCCCATAGACGGCCGCCCACCAGGCTCCCCCGTCCCTGGAATTCTCCAGGCAAGAACACTGGAGTGGATTGCCATTTCCTTCTCCAATGCATGAAAGTGAAAAGTGAAGTCACTCAGTCGTGTCCGACTCTGTGCGATCCCTTAGATGGCAGCCTACCAGGCTCTCCCATCCATGGGATTCTCCAGGCAAGAACACTGGAGTGGGGTGCCATTGCCTTCTCCATCCAACTGTGTATTTGACCTATTTTCTTGGCTATCTGGGCGGCACCTGAATGCAGCATGGACAAAGGTAAATTCATACCCTAGCAAGGCTCATTCTCTTTTAGGGTTCCCTATTTCTATGAAATGTGCTTGTAGATACCCGAAACAACAGGAGCCATTGTTAACAGCTCTCTTCCTTTCATTTCTGTATTTAATCATCACCGTGTCCTGCCAATGTCACTTCAGACATTTCTCATATTTTATGACTTCTCTCCATCTCCACTACCACCACCATATCCAAACTTACAGGTATTTCTTATCTTGACTCTCCTATGGTAACTTTTTAAGTGGTTTGCCTATGCATTCCAGCCATAGTGATTTTTCTAAAAAAAAAACAAAGATGATCATATTCGTTGCCACTACGTGTTTGAGACCATTCAGTGACTTTCTCTTGCACTAGGAAGAAGGCCAAATTCTTAGCATGGCTACATGGCGGTCCCAAGGCTCTGCATGGTCTCATCCTGCCGCATTTTCCTCCTTGATCTCTCTACTCCTCTATTCTTACTTTCTCAGTTCCCAAAAAATGCTTCCTCATATCACTGGTCCTTTGCATATACTGTTTGTTTGTTTGTTTTAATGTGGGACATTATTCCCAATCCCTCAACTCTCATATCAGAAGTCACTACAAAGGGGAAATTATATTCCACGTAGTCTCTTTCAGGCAGATTTTTTGTTGTTGTTGTACAATCTCATGAAATTAATTTAAATTAATAAGAATAATAATAGCTAGGATTTACTGAGTGCTGATCAAGTTCCAAGTGTGAAGCACAGTGCTAAAAATTTTATAATCATTATATTTAGATCATTATCTCATTAAAAATACAACACAATTGTGAAGAAGATAATATTATTCTTTACTTTTATAGATGAAGAACCTGAAAACCTGGGTGAGAAGCTGAATGTACCTTTGGTAGTCTGATGACTTGCTGGATAGGTGGAGTATATATTTGGAGTGAGCTGGGACTAGATCTGTGATTGATCAGTACTGTTATCGGACTGCCTGGCATGTAGAATATGTCCAATATCTACTTGCTGATTGAAAGAATGATGAATTTTTGAATGAGTAATGAACTAGGACACATTTTAATATGGAAACTAACTGGGTATCCCTTTCATTCTCTACCCTAAGTTAGTTGCCTATGAGATTATTTTCAAAATTCTAGTCGGTTGCTTGCCAATGAGAAAATGGCATTCCCAATACTAGATATGATTTAGAGACCCTCCATTCTTCATTTTGATGACCATCTGCTTCATTTCCAAATAAGACTCCCAGTAAGGGGTGATTTTTTGGTTGTTGTTGTTCCCATCATTTGGGGGCTTCTGAAATAGAGGGAGTCACAAAGATATGCACAAACGTGCACACACTGTATTAGGTATGTCCACACCAGCTGCTATAACAAACTCTAAATTTCCAGCCTTAACACAATAGGTGGTTATTTCTTGTTCAACCTAGTGACGCTATTTCTGTTTGGCCAGCTTTCTACCTAGTGATCTAGGAGCTCTTACTCGCTCCATCCTTGAGGGCATCAGACTTTTCTCATGCAGATGTAAACAGGGGAGGGCAGGCATGGAGCAACCTACCTCCTAAAAATTCTGGCCCCAAAAGGAAACATGTCACTTCATTTGTTTTCCATTGTGAGAAATTCATCATCTGATCACACCCAACTCTAAGGTAGGCAAGGACATACTGCTGAGTTATATGCCCAAGAAAAAGAGAGGAAATATATGTGAGTAAGTTACCAGCCATCTCTGCCCTATTTCTATCCCTATAATACAAAACAGAGAGATTCTATAGGATTAGTATCCTAGAGTATGGAAGACGAAGCTTAATTTTAATGATGGATATCTGGAAAGACCTGCAAAGAAGGGGATTTTGGGTAGATCTTGAAGAAGAGGTAACTTTTTAATAGAAGGAGATCCTAACAGGCATAACTGACTCTGGTACCAAAAATGATGAGGTTTGAAGTCAGGAGGGAGTAGGCAATGAGAAAAAATCTCAGAGTCAAGTAGAAATTATTTTAATAATCTCTTTTTCCTGAACTCCTCTATAACTAATTAAATAACAAACAGAATTACCCCCTCCACCACAAGTATCTTAGTCCCTAATGTGAAGATATGAAATAATTAGAGGGTGTGCTGTGTAAGAATTTTAATGTCATGGAAAACTTCTATTTTCAAGACGGCACTAATTATACAGGATAAGGTGAAACAAAGGGAAGATGTACGATTAGCGGAGCACAGCTTATTACAACCAGCTCTGTTTAGATATGTAAACATAAGAAATAAACCAAGGCTCTTCCAGATATGTAATAAGTTGAGAGTGATCTGTATTTATCTTTTGGAGGACAACTCTGGAGATTACAGAAATGCAGGACATGGCCATTTTATATTTAACCATGGTGATGGTATAGGGAGACTTTTGCATTCTAGACTTTTCCTCTCTAGTGGCAGAGATAAATAGAAGGGCCTTGGGAGGGAGAAGACTGTCCCTTCTTTGGTCTGCCAGTCACTGGCTGGGTGATCACAACCTTTCTAGGTTACTTCCTCCACGGTATGGGAATAGTAATACTATATATGAAAGCAATCGGCACTGAGATTGGACTATATTAAGGACCCTGTTTTTATTCTAGATCCATTTCCCTTCCCTCCTCTGATTTTTTCTTAAGCAGGATTTCATTCACCTCAATAAAAAGTCCTTAAGACTGTAAGGACTGTACAAGAATGACTGTAATATAAGATGGATGTACTTCCTCTAAATCGACCAAACTTCAATAAAGGCAGTTATAATGTCAGTGGCTCTATCTGAGCAGTGTCAAGGATAAAGAAATACCTTAGTTGTCAAACCCCAGGAGGGTTGACTCAGCTCGTCTTTTCTTCCAAGGAAGATAAACTGCATCTCATGCAATTTGCTTTTTGCTAAGGGGTCTCGTTTTGGTTTCAAACAAGCTCTTCAGTGCAAAAGACAATCTCTCCTACATATACATTAAATGGGCTATGACGAGGCACCTGAAAATGTGGGCTTTTCCCTAGATTCTGTTGCTGGAATATTAGAAATGGATATGAAAACTGAGACCTTAAAAACTGTACGATATTACACATTATTCAAATGCAGAGTGCTGTGGGCTGCCCATCCCAAGTCACAGCTCAGTTTTGAATGGCCTACACACCCAAGTGCATCTCAGCACTGACTGAAAGGGTAGAGGCCCTCAGCTTCAGAGACTGCATTAGGACTGTACTATCATATCAATCACCCACATGCCAAGTTCTTGATAAAAATGATCATAATCCAGAAGCGAGAGATAAAGTATGAGAGTTTGATTTGTGTAAGCAAATCAAAAGCATTTAGACTCAAGCTACTTGATCTATCTTAAAGCCTTGCCAGGGATATAAATACAAGAACAGCCTTAGAACCAGAACAGCCAAGAGTTGAGAGAGTAGAAACTAAAGATTATTTGCTATTTTTTCCTGATTTACTCTAATCCAGCCATACTGGCTTTCATTCAATTCTGTGAACCAGCCAAGTTCAAGGCCTTCTGTCTTAAAGCATCTGTAAATCATCCCTCTGGCTCTTCAGAGACGCCATTTGTAATAGGCAGGATTGTTTTCCTTAAGCTGTGCTAACAAACGGCTTCCACATCTCAGTGGCTTAAGACAATACAGTCAGTTGTTTCCTCACGCTACATGCTACACGGCCAGTGTGAGTTGGTTGAAGGACCTCTGTTCCTTGAAGTCACACAAGATCCAGGCTAAGGGAGCAACCACATCTTGGAACACAACACTTATTAGACTGCCTCAGGGAAAGGGGTCTACAGAAGCAACACTTAGATGCTCCGATATGGAAGTGACACATATTTCTGTGCACAACTGATGAGCCAGACCAGATCCCATGGTCCACGGAACCGCGGGCAGACTAAGGCGATGCAGTCCTATCGTGTGCCTGGAGAGGGAGGGGAACCGCTCTCTTGACTTACACCCTCTGTGACCACTCCATGAAGCAGTTTCTCACTCTCCACTGCCTTAGCATCCCTTTTGTTGTCCATAATGCTTTCCCCAATTTGTAACTGTATTATTTATTTACTTTCTGTTTTAGTTTTAGATGTTTTACCTCCATTGAACTATAAGATCTCTAAGAGGGGGACTTCCCTGGCGGCCCAGTGGTGGACTCCGTGCTCCCAATGCAGAGGGCCTGGGTTTGATCCCTGGTCAGGAAACTAGATCCCACATGCCACAAAAAAGAGTTTGAATGCTGCAACTAAAGATGTCACAATGCCATAACTAAGACTGGCACAGATGAGTAAATGAATGAATAAATACATCATACATCCCTACATCCCTAAGGGGAAGGACCATGTCAACAGGCTAATTCCATGAAACAGTTTCAAAAACAGTTAATCAACCTAATATATTTAAATACTGAATCTAACATTTGTCTTCAACTAGGAGAATCCTTGTGATACCGTCACGTCTCTGTTGCCATCCTTTGTGGCTGTGGACTATCACCTCTCCATCACCCCTTATCACGGGATACTCCCTCTGTACAATGGTGGGTGGGGGCCAAGACAAAGACAAACGGGGTGTTCTTTCAAATGCTGTTAGCGATTGGAAAACTCTCAGCTAAATCCTTACAGGAATCTTCAAAAGTGGCGAAAACCAGCACATTCAGTACACACTGCTGTAAACTTTGTAAATACTGAAAAGAAGAAAGGAATGTGGTGAATGTGCACTGTGTTGAATTTACTTTCGGCAAATTATCTCGTAGAGAATTAGTTCAGAGCTGTCACCTTGCCCTCCGCTCACAGTTGTGCTTCGCTGTCAAACTCAATCAGTATTTAAAAGGCATTTCGAAATAACTCTTCACTTCAGGTGCCAGGAAACAGTTTGTTTAGAGAGATTAAGTTACCGGCCCACATCATAGAGGTGATGGTGGGAAAGGTAAAATTATGGTTCAAGTTACCTCTTGCCAGTGTGGTGCTGTGGTCCTTCTTTTTCTGAGTCATACTCCAGGAAGGCTGCAATCATTTTTATAAACTTAGCATGTTATTTACCACAAAAAGTTAGTGTATAAAGAAATATTCTGAGCATTTATCTTTGCTTTTTATCATTTTAAATAAAAACATTGTTATGATTACCTATTTTAGACACTTTTTATAACTATACCATCATTTTCTATATGAAATTCTATTATTGTCAAGCGAAATGAGAAATAATTGAAGTACAATTGCCTGTGGGACAAGGTTACCTCAGCAAAGAAAATTTAAGAATCAGTTAGCTATGACCTTGGAGAAATGGATTTTTAAATAGGCATTGTCTCAGGTCACCTAAGGCATCTCTTTATAGTTCCCTACAATTTCATCTTAAAAAAGGCCATCACTAAAATCAGTCAAAGGTTTCATAGACACTTGTGAATATGAACTTTTAAAAAAGGATACTTTTTTGAGCTATCAATTTTTTCCTCCTGCAGATATTTATGGCAAGGTTATTTTACAAACCATAATAGGTAAACATTAATAAAAAAATGAAATTTTTTCTGTACCCATTAGTTCTTAGATGTTGATTTCTGATTGTACAGAATTGCTATTATTTTTCCACAGTGATGGGCTACCTAACTGAGCAGTGTATCCTCCTACCTGTTGGACCAACCTTGCTGTGTTCTCCTTACTCCAAGTGCAGGGCACACAGGATAGTCTCAGCCCGTCTGATGAGGAGATCTGCAGTGGCTCATGCCAGGAGAAGCTGCTGCTTAGCAAACTGAAGTCACCTAGGTGGATAAGAAGAAGAAAGAACACTTTAGGAACACTGGAAATTAATCAGGCTCAGGGGAATGAAGGCAGAATGCTATCATATAAAAAGAAAACTTTATATTTAGGCTATAAATACAGTACATAGAAAGGCAAGTAAGTAAGCACTGAATAGATGTTGATCAAATAAAAAATAATAATAAACAAATGATCAAATAAACATCAGAGCTGGTCTTTGGATTGCAAACCTATATGCCTACAAGACCAGACTGGTAGGGTAAGTGAGGGAGCAGACTGGGTTTGAGACATCAGGGAGAGGTGGAGCCATGCTCAGCTGGTGAACACACATCCCATCTGAGGCCACAGCCATGGCTCAGGTCTGCCTGGTATCTTCCATTGATGCCATAAGGAAAACTAGGCTCAATAATGCCATGACTTCAGGTTCTCAAGGGAAGACAGAAACACAGAGTTTTATGTGAAACCTTTGGAGTTTATATTTTAAAATTCAATTAAACAAAACAAAACTTTGTGCAGTTCAAAGAAGGCTAAAGCCAAAGCCCACAGGAAGCTTAGGATTAGCTCCTGAGTAGCCATGAGATCTAAGATGTAAGGCAACATCTTTAATTTCCAATGATGAAGAAGGATCCAGAGGGTTGAAGCCACTGTGCAATGACATTCAGCTAATTAGTGGCAGAGCTGGGCTTTCTAGGTATGAGTATTCTCCCTTTTATTTATGACTCATGACCACTCTAAGACTGGCTGAATCTGATCAGACTTTTTTACATAACAGACTAGGAGCCAACTAGAAGTTGCCTTTAGGGTATCTGACCCTTGGGTCTCAATCTGTATTTCTATAAACCTTCATAATGAGAGGTACAATTTTCTCTCCTCACCATTCACATTATGGAAGGATTTCTGGGTAAAGTCAAGTGACTAAAATACAGTGGTCCCTCAGTGTAGCCGGATGTGAAGAGTGGGAGAGAGTTATGGGCACAGGCACCACTGGGTCCCATTGGATCCATCTACTGGTTCCAGTTTCTGCTAAAAGCCACTGTTTATATGATACGTGGTATTGTGTGATGGTTAAGAGCAAGAGATGGGTTTAAATATGGACTTAGCTGCTTATTGTGATATAAGCTCTCAAAGTTCCATGTGTAAAAACAGTGATAACAACAGTACCTGAATCATAGAATTGTACTGAGGTTTAAATGAAGCAGTGCATAGAAAGTGCTTAGAATGGTACTGAGATAAGGTACATACTCAGTAAATGTTTGCTACGATTTGTATTTAATGTCAGTATTTACTGAATGCCTACTGTATGTTAATTTACTTCCGTTTATTATCTGTAATCATCACCCCAACTCTCTGTTTCATGTTGTCACCTTTTCAAAAAGGAAAATCAGGACTTAGGGAGAGTCAGCTTCTTGTGTAATGACACCCGGGTAGGAGTGGAGCCAAGTGTTTGAACGTAGGTCTACTGAGCCTAGCTACTTTTTAATGCACTACTCTAGTGCCTTCTCCGGAGAAGGCAATGGCACCCCACTCCAGTACTCTTGCCTGGAGAATCCCATGGATGGAGGAGCCTGGAAGGCTGCAGTCCATGGGGTCACTGAGGGTCAGACACGACTGAGCGACTTCACTTTCACTTTTCACTTTCATGCATTGGAGAAGGAAATGGCACCCCACTCCAGTGTTCTTGCCTGGAGAATCCCAGGGACGGGGGAGCCTGGTGGGCTGCCGTCTGTGGGGTCGCACAGAGTCAGACACGACTGAAGTGACTTAGCAGCAGCAGTACCAGTAGTGCCTTCTCAGTGTTCCATTGAAGATACTATTCAGATCTTTAAAGAACAGATAACTAACTCTGCTCAAACATCAAATACTTATCAAGTCAGGTACCAAAGCAAAGGAGTCTCAAAGCAAACAATGAAAACACTGCAATGTGTAGTAACTTGCTGCCTTATGTGAAAATGTATAGTTCTAGATTAGAAGCATTCCACATGACTATGAATAAGACATGAGACCATGTGGTCCATTTTCAGCCTGCACCAGCCCTCATTTTTATCCTTTAAAATGTTAGGGCTCTTAATAGATTATATGCTTATTATTGATAAATCTAGTTCCATGGAGGTAGCTTTTAGGAAACACATATTGAATGTCAACATAGGGAAAATAAGACCTGGAAGATTTCATTCTAGCCCATTAAAAAAAATCCTTGCTTCTACAGATTTTTTTTTTATACATAGTGCAATAAGATATAAACATTTATTAAAGTATATGGAGCATTAATATGAAGCATCTTATATAAAATATTGAGTGAAGAAAAGGAAGGAAGCAAGAAATATAGGGAACAAGCAGCTACCGACTGCTAACATGTGCCAGATCCTATACCAGGTTATTTATATATTAGTATTTAATGAACACAAATTAATAAAGGTAGGGCCAAAATACATGTGAAAAATGTATATACAGCCAATTCAACTTTTTAGGGTCAGATATTTCAATTTAAACCTTAAGTCTTACTTAGATATAACTCTTTCTAATTTTTTTTTAACAGAAAATGTTTTAAAAATAATTTTAGCCAAACAAGGACAGGAAAGGAGGGTATCTTTTAAATTAAAATCAGTTCTGGGAAAATAAAAGCTAGGAAACACACAGAGACAAATTTTCTCTGCTTTCAGAAAAAGTTAACATTATCCTAAGAGTTGACATCTATTCTCAGCAATAATACAGAAAATAGAAATGCATTACACAAAGTCAGATGAAAAATATAAGCCACTTTCTTTCTTTAGTCTGATTTCTAAAGTACAATTTCAGTATATAAGTTAGAGTCAACACAACTTTCCAGAATATAAAATGCATCCACATTCAAATGTTTTTAGAATACAAAACAATATTTCAAAGTCTGATAGAAATGTATTTGTTCATTATCTACTCTTTTGGATAACTGCCATTATTACTATTTCTCCTTGGGCAGATAATTGAAAATTACTATATAAATTGTTGTGTTTTTCTGGGAAAATAGCCTAGACTCAAAATTTGTCACCCACATTTTAATCTAAGTTATAATTTTACAAGGCCTAAAAATTATAGTTACTCTAGTACATTATTCTATTACACCTCATTAATATCTTTTCTTCCTTTTATATTCACATGGCAAAAAGGAATTTTGCCAATGCCATTTATTCCAAAGAGTCCATTCATTTTGTTTTGTCTCCACATCAAAGTTAGCTATGAAGTATTTTAGTGACAGAATAGTACAAATAAGATAATAAAATATTTGGACATGAGATTTAGTTCCTCCAGTTTTGCTACAGTCCTCTTTATGGCAGCAAAGTAATTTACAGTGTGAATTTCTAATGGCAGCATCTGGTCACAATTTGATCCTGGTTTGTATGAGGTCTGTCTGCAATCAAGGACTTAAAAAAAGACCCACAGAGCAAAAGAGAAAGCACCACTGAGCTGCCCATTTATTAGCTTATCAAGATATATTCTGTGATTCATGAGGAAACCAAGAAGAGGTAATAGTTGATGTACTTTGTTAATGAATTTAAAAGAAAGAACAGAGGGTTTTCGTTCTCTACTCTCAACAATAATGAGCCTAATTTTCCTTTTCTCTTGTCACAGGTAGAATCCTTGGGAAACAGACTTTGAGACACTCATGTGGGAAGCTGATCAGAACATGTTCTCAGAAGCCACACCTGTTTTGGGATAAGAGGAAAAGGAGGAAGGGGAGGGAGAGGTTTACTGTGATGTAGTCACAGCAGAAGCCTGAGACCAGCTCACAGGGAGCTCGGGAACCAGGGGGTTAGCCAGCACATGTCCACTGTCCTGGAGGTGGCTCCCCTGGGCTTGGGCAGAGCGGGCTCCACACAGCTTTTCCCAATTGTGTGGTAAATGACATCATATTGATACTTTGAAATTGGAGGTATGTGTGTGAACTATTTACAACACAGTACCTGGCTAATGCAAACAATCAGAGCTCTGTCACTTCCCATTCCCAAATCTTCAACCTCCGTTAAGAAAGACTGAGGTACACATCTCAGTACTCAAATCCATGTGATAAGTTCTTAATTGCACATGATGCTACATAGAGGGAATGACGGCTATATTTGGATGGCTAGGTTCTGGATGGCTATAACTTCTCTAGGCTAGGTCTCCTCTGTTCTACCCAGAGTATCATTCTAATCCCAGGATTTCAAGTCTCACTGCATTATCAGGGTCTTTACTGTTGCCTTCTGGAGAGAGGCAACTAGCTCCCATAGAAATGGAATCATTCCTATGAGATAGAACGTGGCGATATGACTGCCAAGGCCCAAGTGACAGACTTATCAGAGGAGTAAGTTCTGACAATGATCAAAGAACATCCTAAGTCTAATACTTAGAAAAAAGGTCAATGGAAATGACTTTATTTAAAAATACTTGGGAAATTCCCTGGCAGTCCACTGAGTAAGACACCACACTTTCACAGCAGGGGGCACATGTTCAATTCCTAGTCAGGGAACTAATCCTGCATGCCTTGCAGTGCAGTGAAAGAAATAAATAAAATAGACATAATTTTAAAGTACTGCCATTTCTTTACTTGCAATTATGTCAACCCTGCCAGTAGAGAGATAATCACTACACCATGTCTTTGTTTAATGCAGTCACAAAATTTTTCTAAACCCAGTTTAGCATGTATACCAATAAGGTGGGAGAATGTTTTTAAATATATGAGCCAAGCCACACAAAGATTTTGGGATAAAATCATTCCAGTTTTTTAAAAATGGAATTCCACACAAAATGAACTAAGACAATTTCTGTTTGCAAATAACAGTGTTTCTCAGAAATTCAGAGAATTGGTATGAGAGAATTCACCATTAGCTGGGGTAGCAGAAAAATGTAAAGGAACCATCCTGAACAAAGCTACACATCTATCAAAGTTCTTTCTTCTTTTGAGCCCTTTACTCAACAGAGAAAGACCATAACGGAAGATTCAGAATTTGACAGATTACAGAGAAACTCCTCTTCTCAGCTTTGCCCCTTACATTTTACACCCACACTAATTCTTAGCACTTTGGCAATTGCAAAAACACCCCTTAGGCATCCAATTCAGGGAAAAAACAAAACACTAGCCATCAAATGGAGAAGAACTTGTCATGATTTTAGTACATGAGGTTAGACTTAAGGAGACACAGTCAGAAAAGTGTGGATGATCCTGAAATTCAGTGATTAAAAAGTAACTCAGTATTGACTGTATCTATTTTCCAGCACTGATCACATTTCTGTAACAGGCATCAAAGCAGTCAGGATGTGAGGTTTCCAACAAATGCCCTGCTGCTGCTGCTAAGTCGCTTCAGTCGTGTCCGACTCTGTGCGACCCCATAGACAGCAGCCCACCAGGCTCCCCCGTCCCTGGGATTCTCCAGGCAAGAACACTGGAGTGGTTTGCCATTTCCTTCTCCAATGCAGGAAAGTGAAAAGTGAAAGGGAAGTCACTCAGTCGTGTCTGACTCTTCGCGACCCCATAGACTGCAGCCCACCAGGCTTCTCCGTCCATGGGATTTTCCAGGTAAGAGTGCTGGAGTGGGGTGCCATTGCCTTCTCCGAACAAATGCCCTATGATGACATAGAATCACTGGTTGCAAACTCAGTCTTATACATCACAACTCAGTACAGGGCCTACCACAGGGTAGGAACTTAGCCTCTCTCAGCAACTTGGACAGGGGAGCCTGGTGGGCTGCAGTTCATGGGGTAGCCAAGAGTTGGACATGACTGAAGCGACTGAGTGCACACAACACCTTGCTCGAAGATGAAAGACAGCCTAGTCACGTTTGGATTCTCTAATCAGCTACTTAATTCCTCTCCTATAGTATCCATTGTTTCATTCAACAAAACTATGTTGAATGTTTTCTATATTGTGGTATTCTAGGAGAAGCTGAAAATATAGAGGAACTCATATTCTTCTTGAGACAGATAAAATTCAGACAGTAAAGTATAGTAATGGAGCTACTAAAGCACAGAGGAGAGACCTTGAACTGTAACTGCCTTTGTCTTTTGTGTGATCAAATGTCTTTTTCTCTCAATAGGTGTTCAGACTATTAATAAATAAGAACAATAACTTCTCTTGACTGAAGAATATGAATGCAACTAATGTTTCAGTGTTCAAAAAACTAAGATCATGGTATCAGGACTCATCACTTCATGGCAAATAGAGGGGGGGGGGGAATGGAAACGGTGACAGATTTTCTTGGGCTCCAAAATCATGGCAGATGGTGACTACAGCCATGAAATTAAAAGACGCTTGCTCCTTGGAAGAAACGCTATGACAAACCTAGACAGTGTATTAAGAAGCAGAGACATCGCTTTGCTGACAAAGATCTGTATAGTCAGAGCTATGGTTTTCCCAGTAGTCATGTATAGATGTGAGATTTGGACCATAAAGAAGGCTGAGCACTGAAGAATTGATGCTGTAGAACTGCGGTGTTGGAGAAGACTATTGAGAGTCTCTTGAATAGCAAAAAGATTAAACCAGTCAATCCTAAGAGGAATCAACCCTGAATATCCATTGGAAGGACTTATGCTGAAGCTGAAGCACCAATACTTTGGCCACCTGATGCTGGAGAAGACTGAGGGCAAGAGGAGAAAAGAGTGACAGAGGATGAGATGGTTGGATGCTATCACCAACTCAACAGGCATGAGTTTGAGTAAAATCTGGGAGATAGCGAAGGACAGGGTAGCTTGGCATGCTACAGTCCATGGGGTCACAAAGATTCAGACATGACTTAGCGACTAAACAACATCGTTTCTGTTAAATAAACGGGAGACTGTGAGGCTGAAGGAATGTAGTATGGAGCCTTAAAAACAATCCAATCTTTCCCTGATTTTAAGCTGGAATGCATCTGAGTTAGTCTTTCAGTAGTTCAACAATATTTTCATTATCCTTTTATGTACAATTCACAGACTAGGTCCTGGGGATATGAAGAGCAATGAAGAAAATTCAAGTGGCTTTCCCAAAAATCTGATATGTTATGACCCTTTCAAAAGTTTGATATAATTTCATGATACTTTTCAAGAATATAAATGCTCTAATTTATGTCTATTTATGAAATGTTAGTCTATATAAATGAGTTACTTCACAAATGATTTCGGTAGAAAGTGAATTTGTAACAGGCAAAACAAAGCAATGGGATGGATCCCTGTTTGAATTTGGTGTCAAACTTTTTAGCTACAATTTTAGGTCTTAAATTTATGGATAGAAAAAGCTGGTTCTGAAAATTAAGAACAGTCCAGGGCATATGTGCAAAGGAATTCAGCAAAGTTTGCATATTGACTGAACCAACTACTGCCTTAGCTGGACTTTTCCGGCCATGCACTGCATATCTTGCAAATACTGTTATAGTAAATCATTCCATATAAGCTCATGGAATTTGAACATGTCTTCTGGTTTTGACACAGACTGTCTACAGCCGGTTAACAACAATGCGCCTTGAATATGACCCATCTGTGGGCAATTGCTTTGCTTTTTTTTCCTTCTTCTTTTTCTATAGGCGTTTTATTCTAGATCAGTATTTTTAGCAATGGGTATGGCGTCTGCCACTAGAGACAATGGATGAGACAGTAGGCCAGCATCTGTACAAATATTTCACCACCATTAAAAACCAGCAAAACAGAGCCAACAGCTTAAAGTATATGCCCTGCAGACGGTTGAAGCAGCAACAGCATCCTTTAATTCAAAGGGTAGCATCTTGACCTGACATGCACCTGGAGAATGATCCTCCTCCTCACTTCAGTGGTTCTCCATCATCCCTGGGCACATGTGGGGCAGACACTCACAGCCATATGGACCAGGAAGAGGCATGATGGAGGTTCTGCAGCAGCACCTGCAGAGGGTGGGAGGTGGGAAGTTCCCTTTGCCCTGATTGAATCATACTCAGTGGGGGTTTCTATATTCCATGATCAATATGACTTAAAGTTGTGGCCTGGCAAGCAACAGGCCCAGTATGGAAAAGTGCATCTTTCCCTCGGAAGTATAAAGCTTCACCCTAGGTTTTCACACCAGGTTTTTATTGATGGATACTTAGATGTGAAAGGAAAATGCACATCTGTTACTTCCAAACTGGGCACATTTTCCTCACTAGACCTTTGAAAGGAATGGGGAGCTAGGCCTGACACTATGAAAGTGTTTTCCACGCCTTGGCTAAGCTGTGAAAGAAATCCACTTAGAAATGTTTTGAATAAACAGGGTATCAGTTAGGACACTTGTTAAAAAAAACCCACAAGTTCTTTTTGGAAAACAAAGATGGGGGAAGCCTATAGATTGATGATGTCATAGAAAGACTAAACACAAACATCAGACACTCAAGAAATAGGTTCATAAGAAGCGGCTTTGTAACTGGGCAGGGTCCTATGGGGGCATTCCTGGACAGACACCTCTTCCAGATCCTTTGCTTTAGGTACTCTCTGATGTACCTAGATAATAAGTGTCCACTGCACACTTCCTGAATTGTTTTATGGATGCTAAAACTTCCACCAAGGAGAAGAGATTAACTACTCGATCACCATAAGCATGTGGCCCCCAGACCTACTGGTACCTAAGTATTTATAATGTTAACTCCTATTACACTACCCTGTTACCTCATCATGAACCAATTAGAACTGTGTCTGAGCTGATCACATACCCTTGGGTACCCCTTGCCTAACCTGGCCTTTACAAATGCTTTAAAAAAATTTTTTTTTTAGATTACACATTTAAGCAACATCATATGATATCTGTCTTTCTCTGTCTGGCTTACTTCATTTAGTATGATAATCGCTAAGACCAACCATGTTGTTGCAACTGGCATTACTTCATTCTTTTTTATGGCTGAGTAATATTCTGTTTTAATCTTTTAAAATGATACAAATGAGCTTATATGCAAAACAGAAATAGACCCAGAGACATAGAAAACAAACTTATTTTATTCAAAATAGAAGAGAGAAATCAGAAGAAGGGGAAATAAATTTAGAGTTTGGGATTAACATATACATACTATTATATATAAAATAGATAACCAACAAAGACCTACTGTACAGTACAAAGAATTATACATAATACTTTTTAACCTAAAAGGGAGAAGAATCTGAAAAATGGTACGTATATATACAACTGAATCATTTTGTTGTACATCTGAAACTAACATGTTATAAATCAACTATATTTCAATGAGGGGGGAAAAAAGCTTTGCTAAAACTAATAGGGGAGTTTGGGTTTTTTGAGTCCTAGCTATCCCAGACTCCTTGTATGATGCCCTACAGTAAAAGCTGCGCTTGACTTCACCACACTTGGTGTCAGTAGACTGGATTTACTGTGTGCAGGCGAGAGGGCCCAAGTTTGGCTCAGCAACGGTTTCCAACCTGGTATTCTAATACTCTGATTAATGCTATTACTTTTCAAGTTAAAAAAAATACTTTATACAATAACAGCTTTTTATACTTCTTTTTAAAATTATTTTAAATTCTATCTATTTGTTTATTTTTGTCTGTGCTGGGTTTCTGTTGCTCTGCAGACTTTTCTCTAGCTGTGGTAGAACTAGGGAAACGCTCTAGGTGTGGTGCGGAGGCCTCTCTTTGAGGCGGCTCCTCTTGTCGTGGAGCTCCGGCAAGGGCTCTAAGCTGGGTGTGCCTCAGTAGTCGTGGCGCGTGGGCTCAGTGGCCGGGGCTCACGGGCTCTAGAGCACTGGCTCAGTAGTTGTGGTACATGGGTTCAGCTGCTTTGTGGCATGTGGAATCTTTCTGGACTAGGGATTCAACCTGTGTCTCCTGTATTGGTAGGTGAATTCTTTACCACTGAGCTGCCAGGGAAGCCCTATTTTTCAAGTTTTGAGATCTCGACTCTCCCGCTCACCAAGGGTCCTGGAAGCCACTTAACGCCTCACTCCTTTAACAACAATATCACCTGGACTGCTTGCCGTTCTCTGTTGCTGGGACCTTGTCCAAGGTTTAGGTAGCCCACCCTGGCACTGAGAATAGGATGAGTGAGCTACATCCTCATGTTTTCTCCCTGTGTTGTTATTTTTTTGCCTGATTTCTTCCCAGGAGGAAGTTGCACATTTTAACCAGATAGATATGAGGAAAAGAAACTGTTTTTCTCCCAAGATAGCAATCAAGGACCTTGGGCAATATGTGCAGAATTTTCTGGAATTCTATTAAAAATTATCTGATAAACTGCCTTTGGGTCTCTGCATTGTTTCCTTTGTGTGGGGTGGGATGTGGGACCAACTAGGCTTAGCAAGCTTAGCTGGATGTTACTTAAACTTTAGGCAGTAAACAAAGACGTGCTCTGTAGTGCACAGATGGCTGGAATGATCAATTTGAGAGCTGAAACTTACCATAAGAATTACCTGGTTCTACCTACATTCATTAAACTCGGTGTAATAGTAGCCCCAAAGATATGGTACCTTAAGTAGTCCATCTGTTCCCTCTATTAAAACCTTCTTGGTCTAGCTTCTAAAAACCAATCAGTCTACTTTTCTCTTTGAGCGAAAAATAAAACAGATATTTTGAGAAAAGTCACAAATCATCACCACTGTATATATACTCTTTGTAATATTACATTTTTTTCCTGGGAAAAAAATGATAATAAATACAAAAGGGATCTGTGAAATATGCCTCCATTAAAGTAAAATACAACTCTTTTATCAGGCTAAATGCATACCTATAACGGCGTACTTCTCCATGGAACTGTGATACATGTGACGGAATGAGAGTGGAAATGGGTCACACAGAGTATACTTTATTATTATTATTTTTTAAAAGTGTATCCCTTGGGGGAGTTTTGGATAAATGGACTGAGTGTTATTTCATTTCCAAGGTCTTTGCTCAGGAAGCCAATGAAGCCAAGTATGCAGAGCAAAAGACATCTGCTCAAGGTCAAAGAGATGGGTGAGCTGCTGCGAGATCTCACTTCATTCCCCACCCCCAGACAAGGCCCTGCCAGGTCCACAGACTCCAGCTCATTTCCTCTTGTTTGTTACCTGGCAAACTGAAGATATCTGCAATCATGCAGAATCAAACAGCGTATTTTACCAATCAACAGAGCTCAGTACACTGTGAAATCTCTAGGATGAGAGAAGACACCACACATGCCCACACTATACCACCACCACAGCAACAGTTTTTATTTTTGTAAAGCAATTATCAACTTATGTATAAATGATTACAGTATCTGAGATCCAAGATCTCTGGAAAAAATCAGATGTTGCAATCAAAACATAATTGAGCTATTTTGGAACAGAAAGCCTACTTGCTCTTCAAAACATATAAATATCTAAAAATTAAACAATGACCCACTTAGAGCAGAACTGCTTCACTGAGATTTTTTAAGGATACATTTTATGTGAACTTCCCTCCTTGATGAAAAGTTTCTATAGTTTAATACTGGAATTTCCCAACCTGGGATGAATGTGTATCTCTGGGTGTATGTGTCTCTATGTGTATGCTGGGGGGTGGGTGGATGTGGTCAGCAACGATGAGTTAATTTCCTCAAGTGATCTGATCTGAAAATCCATCTGTGATCATTTACAGCCTAAAAGAATAATGTCCTGTACATGTAGGCACTATTATTTTTTCAAATGTGGACATATGCTTTCATAAGAAAAATGCTAATTCATTTTAAAGTGTTGTCAACTTCTTTGTAAATTTTTGTTATTACTATTTTTTAATTTCATGGAATAAAAACATAGCAATTACCTATAGGTAGCTGCAACATTTTAAATGTTAAGAAGGAGTTCTTCTGGAGTAGATGTGCTGAGATAATGTATTTCAAGAGTTACTGATAAAAATACTTACAATAAGGACTTACTAGAGATATAAAGTAATGGTGATATGATAGATACAATGGATTTTCAATTATGTATAAGTCACATTAGAAGAATCACTAAGCCATTTGGTTATATTAAGTCTAAATATTTAAATCTAGCCTCAAAATTAAACACTCAGAAAACAATTAACAGCCATTGCCACTGGGAAAAGGAATGAGCTTGTGAGCAGCTGGTGCAAAGGTCCCTCTTTTTATTCTCTACACATCTATACTGTTCAAATTGTTTACAACAACCATAAATTCAAGTCTTCCTTTTATATTTTGAAAAATAATTAAAAGGTATAATTGAATCACTCTGCTGTACAGCAGAAACTTAATACAACATTGTAAATCAACTATACTTCAATAAAAAATATAATAAATTTAAAACAAACACGAAAGCAATTAAAAGGAAAGCAACCACATAAAATGAGATCAACAGTCTCTTTGAAGACCAGTGAGGTGCTGGCTCCGTCCCCTAAACACCCATTCTCTTGCACCAGGCTTGCATTAGGAACAGAGAATTGCTTCTCATTCCCTGTAACTTTGGAGGCTGGTCCCAAGTTGACAAACATCTTTACCAGATGCTGCGCCCTGGGCTGCAGGCTTCACATGGAGTCTAAGAGCTCCCAGGGAAGACTGTGAGCAAGCTCCATAACACCATGTCCGTATGTTTGGGGGTCACAGGACTACAGTATATTCCCACCCAGCTGGATTTGATTGTGCAGCTGCCTATGGGTGCAGAGAGGAAGATTGAGTCTTGCCTCCTCCGACCAAACAAGTGCTGGCATACCCCAGGGAACATGTGTGAAATCCTAGTCTGTCGTACACCAAGAGGAGATTATAGCTGCCTGATCCATGGTGACTTCTGCCCTTAATAACTCTACGAGAGCTGGTATTCAGTGTTAGGGATGCATGCAATCATGCAATACTTAATGCGTTTAGATTCAAAAAGCTGTAGCAAATTCCATGCAACACTTGCTAATATGGTAAGTTAATCTAAAATATTTTCAATTCTGTCCAAAAAAATACTGCCACGCTAAATTACCTCAAGTTAAGTAATGTCATGTTGTATTATGGCATGACATTCAGGTAGCTCACTGTAGCAAATAAAAACATTTATATCCTTTAGGGAGATTTCATGGAAAGCAGATGCACTCTATTTTTTCCCTAAGGAATTTAGTTCAATTTTAGTAATGCATATGTGAAGTGGATAAAACACTACAAATAAAATATTCTGGCTTTTATTTTATGTATAAATTAAACCTTGATATTTTAAGAATAGTACAGGGGAAGTGAATTATTTAAACCTAAAGCTCACATTTTCATTTCTATCTGTCATATCTACATAGATTTTCCTTATTCATTCAACGGGAGGAAAACAAAATGGGGTGATTTTGATTGATTTTTTTAAAAATTTAGGACCAATATATACTAACTGGCTTTGTTTTCACACACACACACATGCATATACATATATACACACAGACTATATATATATATACACATATACATATATAGGTATGAGAAATATATCTATATTGGAGAAGGAAATGGAAACCCATTCCAGTACTCCTTCCTGCATGGAAAACCCCATGGACAGAGGAGCCTCGTGGGCTACAGACCAGGGAGTCGCAGAGTCAGACCCGACATAGCGACTAAACCCCACCACCATGTATACACACACACATAGTTTTTATTACTTTACTCTTTCAATTCTTTCTCTCCCCCACAACACCCCCCAACTCATATATATATTCAGATCCGATTTTGACTATATAATCTAGCCAAGCATGTGTGGACCAAGAATGCCGCCTGTCACTTCAGTGAACAAAGAACATCGTGGCCATCAAACCTCCAGCTATTGCAGCCACCTCTGATGGTGCACCTTGGGGAGAACACAGGAGGGAGTGAAACTGGGTGTTGGTCCTAGATACTTAAGGTGCATATCAAAGGAACACTTTAATGAAGCCCAAGCTCTTAGATTTTTCCATACATAGAAAATCACTAAATTCATTGACTTGAGATATTTGTTTTTTCTTTAATTAGCAGTAATCTTTTGATCTTCAACTTCCCCCCACCGCCAGAAAGTTTCTGTATATCTTAGCTCCTCCCTAATCTCTTCAGAACAGTCCCTCAGAGCTATCTGAGAAGCTGGATCCCCGGCTACAGTCCTCAGTAAAGTCCTCAAATAAAACATAATTCTCAACTCTCAGGTTGTGCATTTTTTCCAGTCTTTGTCAAGTATCCAGTGCATAAACGCACTGTTCATATGGTTAAGTGGCTGTTTCACCTTTTTTCTCCTTTATGGATTTTTGTCACATAGAAACAACCCTCAATGAATATCAGTGAGTGGCTCTTCTGTGATAGTTTTTCATGTATGGTTTCTAAATTCAGGTCCAGAACATGCCTCCTTTACACAAAGGCTTTCTCTAGACTCCATCTCTCAAAGCTAAATGAGCTGAGGGCCGCTAGCTAGTTTAGGGCATAAAAGCTGTGCATCTAAGCTCTTCCTGGTCTAGAAGGACTTGTCAAGATTAGGTCTCCTTCATAGAACTGCCCACTCTCAAGCACAAAGACAAGGATCAACAGACTCCTTCCTTTTGGTAACTCAACATAAACTTCTCTTTTTTGAGGGTGAAAAAATAAGCTTAAATGTTTCCAGAAACAATTTCAATACTAAGGAATAATTTCAAAGTCTCAACGATCTATGTTAGGTAAGGAAGCTGAGTTGCTGATAATATTTTTAGTGTATTTACTACTTGCATTTTAGTTTGGAACTTGTAAATATACATCTTTATGTTTTGCTGTGTTGTGGAGGAGGATTTAGCAGGAGGCTTGTGAATAAGGTGTAGTGATAATGAGTCATGGGGAAGGAAGGTACAAGTGGCTTTTTTCCTTTCCTAAGCATCTGATGTAATGGTAAGAAAAGACTCCAGAGGTTGTTTGATCATGGGAATAGATAATCTTGAGGTTCCAAAGTTTAAAAGGCATCAAACAAGAATGCTTAGCACCAACCACCCTCGAAACTGCTTTAATGCCCAGTGCTTTACCTTCTGGACTTCCTGTCTCAATGATTTTATGTCCATGAAATAAAATAATCGGAAAAAATTCAACAGGATGGAAACAGAGTTAATCATGAAATGGTATCATTCCCTCAGCATAAACTTTTTCTCTTCATTCAACAAATGTCTAATGAGAAAAGATTTGTATTGGGCCTATGGGCTTCCCTGGTGGATTAGATGGTAAAGAATCCACCTGCAATGCAGGAGATGTGGGTTCAATCCCAGGGCTGGGAAAATCCCCTGGAGAAGGGAATGGCCACCTTCCAGTATTCTTGCCTGGAGAATTCCATGGTTAGAGGAACACGGCGGAATATAGTCCACGGGGTTGCAAAGAGCTGGATATGACTAACTAACACTATTCTAGGCACTTGGGAACACATTAGTGCACAAAACAGATGAAAATCTCTGCTCTGGTGAAACGTATGTTCTAGGGCAAGAAACTACACATGCACACCATGTGTATATACATAATGGGTTAATAGAACTTTCACTGAAGTCAAACAGAAATTGTATTGAAACTAAGAGCCACTGTCTGCGGGTCTCGTACACACTTTAGATTTCATAAGGTAATTAAATTGCCCTTTAACATTCGCTTTAAACCCCCCCCCCCACCCAATTCTTAATGAGATTACAATCTCTTCATAGTTTGACAAGAGCAGGAACCAAGCACAAGGAATAGAGCCATAAAGAGTCATTTAGAGTGTTCTACAAAGCGAGACTTCTCCAAACTCAAAATTGGGTTTAATGATGTGGATGGAAACAATTGTTCAAACTCTCTCTTTACATTTGCTGGATAATCACTTTTAGCAAAAGTTAGTAAATTAAAAAGAAATCTTCCCAATATATTTGGCAATTTTCCTTTATTTCTGCAAATGATGGTCTGCTTTTGAGAGTTTTGATACATTTCATCATCAGTGAGACAAATGCTAGGATGTTTCATTCACAATGAAAATTATTACAGAATCAAGAGGCTGCATCAAGTGCCATATTAGGGAAAAGATGTCTATGGCAATGGAAATGAGAGTGCATTCATTGAAATCATAGAAATGGAAAGCCCTTTGAAATTTTTCTTTACATAAGAGTGCCTCTAAATAGATAAAAACTCATGTGGCATTAAAAAAATATTTGTTGAAGCCTGACTATGAGTTGGGCTTCCCTGGTTGTTCAGCTGGTTAGAATACACCTGTAATGTGGGAGACCTGGGTTTGATCCCTGGTTTGGGAAGATCCCCTGGAGAAGGGAAAGGCTGCCCACTCCAGTATTCTGGCCTGGAGAATTTCATGGACTGTATAGCCCAAGGGGTTGCAAAGAGCAGGACACGACTGAGCGACTTTCACTTCATTACTATGAGTCAGGTATCGTCTTACGTATTGGGAACAACTAAGTCATAGGTCATATTCTCAAGAAGCCAATTGCAAATAAGGGAGTCAGAAATATAGACAATCTAACCATAAATCAATTTTATAATGATGGCATATTTAAGGTGATGTAAAAAAATTGCCAAGATAATCCTATTCCATGGCCTCTTGAAAATGCTCCTTCAACTCCTTTATCAACCATGCTCACTAGAGAAAAAGCTTTATTTTTACTAATTTCTGCTTAATGTTTGGCACAATCCATAAGGTTCTTCTGTTTTACATATTCTCAAGAGACAAAGATAAAATATCTGGTTACCAAAAAAAAAAAAAAGAGTCTGACAATAATTTCTTTATAAGACCCTTCATGTATTTTAGAATAAATTATTTTTTGAAAACTATTTTAATTGTTAAATTTACTTAAATACCATCACTTTCCAGCAAAGGTTTTAGGGGTATAAAGTAAAAGATATAATCATAAGACAAATAAAAAAGAAATAGAAAAATGGACCCATGTTATAAGAAATCAGATAAGTTAACCATAAGAGTTACTGTTATTAATAGTTGGAGGCTTATTTAGATTTGCATTTGAGCTTCCTGGCAGACAGTGCAAAGATGAGAAATGTGACAAATTAGTTACATAATTTAAATAATGGAAAGAATAATCACGCCAATTTTTCAGGGGAGATCAAGTTATTTTGACATTAAAATCTAGAATAGTTTTTACATGGAGAGAGAAGATTAAATTATAAAATGGCCACTATCCAAATACTGAAGCATATTTCATACAACCAGTCCAATAAAATCCAAGGACAAATATTAAAACAAATTTAGTGATGGCAGTTCCAGAAGGAAGCGGATCATTATGATATAAACACATGGCTCAGGATATGAATACATGGATAGATCAATTGCCCTCCATTTTCCCCCAGAGCACTCTTTCATCTGGCATTGGAAATATCTGCATCGCCAACAAGTCAAGGTTAATTCTTTGGAAAAAAACCTTGGAGAGCTGGCTTCCTATAATGCTGCTTCATGGTAGATGGATGGTCTATAAGCTTTGAAATTTAGTTAGGACTGTTAGTTTACTGTGAACGATGAGAGAACAAGCCAGCCTGGATCTTTGCTTGTACAGGATATAGAAGCCCTTCCATCTTAACACAGAAATGAGCTGACAGAAATCAGGATTCTCCGGAGACATAATGTGACTGATTCTAAGATTTGAATAAAGATCCCAAATGTTAACATAGAGCACAGAAAAAAATGCTTTTATGGGGGAATTCTTTTTAAGATGGATATAAGAAATTATTTCAGTTAATTCAGGCAACTAAATGGGCAATGGAGCCTTAAAAAGCAAAATGACTCTAAGAAGGACAAAAAGAAAGCAATGCACACGCAAAATAGAGTTCTTCAAAGGCTCCCTCCCCACCCTAACTGAAATTTTCAAAAGGGAGCCTTGGTTTTTTCTTCTTATTTCTGTTCTATAGCACTATAGCATCAAACTCTTTCTTTCTTTCCTAATAATCTTAGATCTCTTTGGATAATCTTTTAATTCTCTTTACCATCTATCTGCTACACAGGTTCTTAGGAAAATGCAAATTACATTTTGTCAGTGGAATTTCAACCCCAATACTCAGAAAAGCGAAGGAGAGCTGAGTTTGATGGTAGAAACCTGGCTCTGCTTATCCCAGTGCTCACTGAGGCTGCCTCTTAACCGGGTTACCCTTCCACTTCCCACGTTTATTTGTTCTTGTTCAGAACCCATTGTTTGCAATCAGAGAGCAAGCAAGTACTTGAGGCTCTGAAAGCTATTTTACATCAATCCATAGATAATTTTAAAGGTGGGAAAGGAAAGTCATCTCCTCTTTATCTTGATATTCGTAATTGGAGCTCTGTGAGACTGTTTACCTTCCATCTTCCCCGGAAGCCATGAGATGAAAGCAAGGTGCGAAACAGCAGAGTCTTTGATCATTTTGACTTTGTGGAACTGGGTGGCCAGGATGAAAGTCCACAGTTGATCACATTAGTGAATTCCCTCTTAAACTTTTTAAAAGAGAGAAATAAAAAGGATTTGTCCAACAAATAGCATGTTAGAAAAACAGTGGCAATGAAGTTGACCTTTCTGTTATATCAAAGGGGGCTTACTAAGTGCCTTATGGATAAACGTCAAGGTTGAGGAAAATAACTGCTACACAAGAAAGCTTTTTGCTTATTTATTTTTTCTGTTGGCTTATTTAGAGAAGCTCAAAATCTTAAACTACCAGTTAAATTGGGTGCCTGCTAATGAGAAAATTTGCAACATATAGTTTATTAAACGCTCTGGTTCATGTTACACAAGGTATAACAAAGGAGCTGGTACTCCTACTAGTTTTCTTTTTTTTTTTTTAATGCAATGGTAAATCAACAGAAAAAAAAAGTTTTCTTTAACTTTATTAACTGAGGCAATGTATTCTAGCATGTATGTTTGTTTATTAAAAACATCAAATTCAACCAGATTTATCTGAATAAGACACATTCATTAGGTTCACTGCAAAGTTTTAGTTTATTCAGTGATAATAGAGCTGAAAAAAGTCATTGAGATGGATGAGTAACAAACACAGGAGAACAAATTTCTGTTTCAAGAAGATTAGAAATATTTCTCAGCAGTTAGAGACAGACCTCCAGAATACGAGGAGGATGGGCATTTGACGCAGCAAAAATTGCATAACATGCCCACTGAGGCTCCATCTTCCTACTGAAATATCTATGGCGGAGAATTTTCAAATTTGGGGAAAATCTCACTTGAAAAACAGGCTGGTTTTGAAGTAAAAAGGGAAACAGCTAAGAGGTAAAGTCTAAGGCTGATTTCTTCATCTTTCCCCTAGTGGGATGAGAGTGAAGAAACCGTACTTAAAAGAGGAAAGAAGTTCAAGGAATTGAGAGAGACAGAGACAGTTTGTAGCCTATAAAGTACTAACATTAAAAAAAAAAGATGAATGAATATCCATCATTCAGATGTCTGTCAACTTGATGCCATGCAGGTCAAACATCAGGTTGGGAGTTAAATTCTTCATTTCTAAAAATAAATGATAGAGGATATCTGCTTTATCCTTGGAGTCTTCAAAACATTGATCATTTAGGTTATTTACACTGGAGAAATTTTACTTACCACCTTACTTTTATAGTTTGTCTTTTCCCTATACATCTTGCCTCTACAACTAGATTGGAAGAAAAGCCAAACTAATCATCTTCTTAGCAGCAATGTTAGTTCCACCTGGTCCCCATTCTTTCCGGACTTTGCCTTAGTAAAAGGATTTTGCTCCCTTCTGTACCCTTCACATACTAGAAGCTAGAAAGGCAGATTCTAGCTTCAAATGAGTCACTGAACTGAGCTGCTCCATGGTGGCCTCATTTCCTCTGTCAGTGATTAGGTTAGGCAGGCACACTTGATTTAATCCTGACTGTGAGACTTGAAAGAAGATCCGCTGAGGGTTTCTGGGAATGGGGTGTCTTCACCCTGAGAAGGAGGCATTCTGAGTATCAGTTCAGTTCAGTTCATTTCAGTCACTCAGTTGTGTCCGACTCTTTGCAACACCATGAATCGCAGCACACCAGGCCTCCCTGTCCATCACCAACTCCCAGAGTTCACTCAGACTCACACCATCGAGTCAGTGATGCCATCCAGCCATCTCATCCTCTGTCGTCCCTTTCTCCTCCTGCCCCCAATCCCTCCCAGCATCAGAGTCTTTTCCAATGAGTCAACTCTTCGCATTAGGTGGCCAAAGTACTGGAGTTTCAGCTTTAGCATCATTCCTTCCAAAGAAATCCCAGGGCTGATCTCCTTCAGAACAGACTGGTTGGATCTCCTTGCAGCCCAAGGGACTCTCAAGAGTTCTCCACACCACAGTTCAAAAGCATCAATTCTTCGGCGCTCAGCCTTCTTCACAGTCCAACTCTCACATCCATACATGACCACAGGACGAACCTTTGTTGGCAAAGTAATGTCTCTGCTTTTGAATATGCTATCTAGGTTGGTCATAACTTTCCTTCCAAGGACTAAGCGTCTTTTAATTTCACGGCTGCAGTCACCATCTGCAGTGATTTTGCAGCCCAAAAAAAGAAAGTCTGACACTGTTCCACTGTTTCCCCATCTATTTCCCATGAAGTGATGGGACCGGATGCCATGATCTTCGTTTTCTGAATGTTGAGCTTTAAGCCAACTTTCTCACTCTCCTCTTTCACTTTCATCAAGAGGCTTTTTAGTTCTTCTTCACTTTCTGCCATAAGGTGGTGTCATCTGCATATCTGAGGTTATTGATATTTCTCCCGCAATCTTGATTCCAGCTTGTGCTTCCTCCAGCCCAGCATTTCTCATGATGTACTCTGCATAGAAGTTAAATAAGCAGGGTGACAATATACAGCCTTGATGAACTCCTTTTCCTATTTGGAACCAGTCAGTTGTTCCATGTCCGGTTCTAACTGTCGCTTCCTGACCTGCATACCGATTTCTCAAGAGGCAGGTCAGGTGGTCTGGTATTCCCATCTCTTTCAGAATTTTCCACAGTTTATGGTGATCCACATAGTGAAAGGCTTTGGCATAGTCAATACAGCAGAAATAGATGTTTTTCTGGAACTCTCTTGCTTTTTCCATGATCCAGCGGATGTTGGCAATTTGGTCTCTGGTTCCTCTGCCTTTTCTAAAACCAGCTTGAACATCTGGAAGTTCACGGTTCACGTATTGCTGAAGCCTGGCTTGGAGAATTTTGAGCATTCCTTTACTAGCATGTGAAATGAGTGCAATTGTGCAGTAGTTTGAGCATTCTTTGGCATTGCCTTTCTTTGGGATTGGAATGAAAACTGACCTTTTCTAGTCCTGTGGCCACTGCTGAGTTTTCCAAATTTGCTGGTATATTGAGCGCAGCACGTTCACAGCATCATCTTTCAGGATTTGAAATAGCTCAACTGGAATTCCATCACCTCCACTAGCTTTGTTCGTAGTGATGCTTTCTAACACCCATTTGATTTCACATTCCAGGATGTCTGACTCTAGGTCAGTGATCACACCATCGTGATTATCTGGATCGTGAAGATCTTTTTTGTACAGTTCTTCTGTGTATTCTTGCCACCTCTTCTTAATCTCTTCTGCTTCTGTTAGGTCCATACCATTTCTGTCCTTTATCGAGCCCATCTTTGCATGAAGTGTTCCCTTGGTATCTCTAATTTTCTTGAAGAGATCTCTAGTCTTTCCCATTCTGTTGTTTTCCTCTATTTCTTTGCATTGATCACTGAGGAAGGCTTTCTTATCTCTTCTTGCTATGCTTTGGAACTCTGCATTCAGATGCTTATATCTTTCCTTTTCTCCTTTGCTTTTCACTTCTCTTCTTTTCACAGCTATTTGTAAGGCCTCCTCAGACAGCCATTGTGATTTTTTGCATTTCTTTTCCTTGGGAATGGTCTTGATCCCTGTCTCCTGTACAGTGTCATGAACCTCATTCCATAGTTCATCAGGCCCTTAAAGATCTAGGCCCCTAGATCTTATCTATCAGATCTAGGCCCTTAAATCTATTTCTCACTTCCACTGTATAATCATAAGGGATTTGATTTAGGTCATACCTGAATGGTCTAGTGGTTTACCCTACTTTATTCAATTTAAGTCTGAAGTTGGCAATAAGGAGTGCATGATCTGAGCCACAGTCAGCTCCTGGTCTTGTTTTTATTGACTGTATAGAGCTTCTCCATCTTTGGCTGCAAAGAACATAATCAATCTGACTTCAGTGTTGACCATCTGGTGATGTCCATGTGTAGAGTCTTCTCTTGTGTTGTTGGAAGAGGGTGTTTGCTATGACCAGTGCATTTTCTTGGCAAAACTCTATTAGTCTTTGCCCTACTTCATTCCATACTCCAAGGCCAAATTTGCCTGTTACTCCAGGTGTTTCTTGACTTCCTACTTTTGCATTCCAGTCCCCTATAATGAAAAGGACATCTTTGTTGGGTGTTAGTTCTAAAAGGTCTTGTAGGTCTTCATAGAACCATTCAACTTCAGCTTCTTCAGCGTTACTGTTGGGGCATAGACTTGGATTACTGTGATACTGAATGGTTTGCCTAGGAAAGAAACAGAGATCATTTTGTCATTTTTGAGATTGCATCCAAGTACTGCATTTTGGACTCTTTTGTTGACCATGATGGATACTCCATTTCTTCTGAGGGATTCTTGCCCGCAGTAGTAGATATAATGGTCATCTGAGTTAAATTCACCCATTCCAGTCCATTTCAGTTCGCTGATTCCTAGAATGTCGACATTCACTCTTGCCATCTCTTGTTTGACCACTTCTGAGTACACATCCTCTCTTTTACGCTGTCACCTGTTGATGTGTCTGTAAGCAATGCCTGCAACCACGAGCAGGGAAAATGGAAAGATGCAACAAATAGTAATCACAGTTCCAATGGATGTGGATGAATTGACCAATCCTGGGCTTACTTAACTTCCACACGTGTGGTTATCAGAGATAATAAATTCCCTGAAAGCACCTTAACTGATCAGTTTCTAGTCCCTTCAACTACACTAGTGAGTATGCAGCTTCCACTTCTTTTTCTTCCTCATCCTCCAACTCTACCTACCTATCATTTATTTATCATCAATCTATAATTCTGTTCTCCTGTCTTAGTTTCATTTCTGGAAGTCTTTCTTTTCAGCTCTTAAAATAATTTCTAATTAATCTCCCTGTCTGTAGCACTGGTCTCTGACTACATCCAGCAGACTGCAACCATCCTGCCTCTTCTAGAAGGGAAATTAAATCACATTATCCTTTCACTTAAATTCTTAAATAGTGTCTTATTATTGGGAGATAAGAAAGCCTTCCTCAGCAAGCAATGTAAAGAAATAGAGGAAAACAATAGAATGGGAAAGACTAGAGATCTCTTCAAGAAAATTAGAGATACTAGGGGAACAAACATATCATGAAAAAATGAGCACAATAAAGGACAGAAACGGTATGGACCTAACAGAAGCAGAAAATATTAAGAAGAGGTAGCAAGAATACACAGAAGAATTATACAAAAAAGACCTTCATGACCCAGATAACAACGGTGGTGTGATCACTCACCTAGAGCCAGACATCCTGGGATGCCAAGTCAAGTGGGCCTTAGGAAGCATCACTACGAACAGAGTTAGTGGAGGTGATGGAATTCCAGTTGAGCTATTTCAAATCCTGAAAGATGATGCTGTGAAAGTGTGGTACTCAACATGCCAGCAAATTTGAAAAACTCAGCAGTGGCCACAGGACTAGAAAAGGTCAGTTTTCATTCCAATCCCAAAGAAAGGCAATGACAAAGAATGTTCAAACTACTGCAAAATTGTACCCATCTCACACACTAGCAACCTAATGATCAAAATTCTCCATGCCAGGCTTCAACAGTATGTGAACTGTGAACTTCCAGATGTTCAAGCTGGATTTAGAAAAGGCAGAGGAACCAGAGATCAAATGGCCAACATCCGTTGGATCACTGAAAAAGCAAGAGAGTTCCCGAAAAACATCTACTTTTGCTTTATCGACTACGCCAAAGCCTTTGACTGTGTGGATCACCATAAACTGTGTAAAATTTTTCAAGAGATGGGAATACCAGACTACCTGACCTGCCTCCTGAGAAATCTGTATGCAGGTCGAGAAGCAACAGTTAGAACTGGACGTGGAGCAACAGAGTGGTTCTAAATCAGGAAAGGAGTACGTCAAGGCTGTATACTGTCACCCTGCTTATTTAACTTCTATGCAGAGTACATCATGAGACATGCTGGGCTGGATGAAGCACAAGCTGGAATCGAGATTGCTGGGACAAATATCAATAACCTCAGATATGCAGATGACACCACCCTTATGGCAGAAAGGAAAGAACTAAAGAGCCTCTTGATGAAAGTGAAAAAGGAGAGTGAAAAAGTTGACTTAAAACTTAACATTCAAAAAACAAAATTCATGGCATCTGGTCCCATCACTTCATAGTAAACAGAGGGGTAAACAATGGAAACAGTGACAGACTTTATTTTTTGGGGCTCCAAAATCACTGTAGATGGTGATTGCAGCCATGAAATTAAAAGACGCTTACTCCTTGGAAGAAACATAGACAACCTAGATAGCATATTAAAAAGCAGAGACATTACTTTACCAACAAAGGTCCATCTAGTCGAGGCTATGGTTTTTCCAGTAGTCATGTATGGATGTGAGAGTTGGACTATAAAGAAAGCTGAGTGCTGAAGAACTGATGCTTTTGAACTGTGGTTTGGAGAAGACTCTTGAGAGTCCCTTGGACTGCAAGGAGATCCAACCAGTCCCTTCTAAAGGAAATCAGGCCTGAATATTCGTTGGAAGGACTGATGTTGAAGCTGAAACTCCAATCCTTTGGCCACCTGATGCGAAGAACTGACTCACTGGAAAAGACCCTGATGCTGGGAAAGATTGAAGGCGGGAGGAGAAGGGGATGGCAGAGGATGAGATGGTTGGATGACATCACTGACGTGAAGGACATGAGTTTGAGTAAGCTCCAGGAGTTGGTGATGGACAGGGAAGCCTGGCATGCTGCAGTCCATGGGGTTGCAAAGAGTTGGACACAAATGAGCAACTGACTGAACTGATTACTGGGAATGGTGACTCTAAGTCCAAACTATTTTCATGTTTACAGGGTATTCTATAATCTGGTTCTTCCCAAGTTTTCTATCCTGGAGTACTCTTTTTTAGGTATTGTTTAGCTGGCTCCTATTCATCCTTCAAGACCCAGTTTAAAAGCAAGAAGTCCACTCTGCAGTACAGCTGATCCATTATGGTCAGTGATCACTCCCTCTCTGTGCCACTTCAGTATCTTGTACATAATTTCATCAGAACTTTCATTACTATGATATTGTAATTGTTTATAAACCTAACTTCTTCAATAAACCACAAACTCTTGAAGCCAGAGACCATGCCTTATTTACTTCTGAATCTTTAGAGCTCAATCCAGTGATTTGCTCATAGTAGCTGTTTAAGAAATATATTGTGATTGATTCTAGAGGGAGGTCTTCAGTGCAAAGGTGGGACATTTTAACTCAAGAGAGCTTAACTATCAGCCTGAGAAATGTATATAGCATCTCTTCTATCTTTACCTTGAACTGATAATGCCTACGTCATAATATGGGGGAGATCAATGTCATAATCACCAGGATCCTGTCAATGAGATTAGAATAAATTATTTTTTTTATTTGCATTTTTTTGGGAAAATGATTCAGGAGTTCTTGATAAACACTCTCTCAGAAGTAAAAAAAAAATTGCTTTAAATAATGACCTAAGTATGACCTGTTCAACAGATCAATACATAAAGAAGTAGTTACTGCGTGTATAAGATCCAGTGATCCAAAGGGGAAAACAATGTGATTTTTATCCCCATTCACAAGGAAAAATACAAATTTGGCTTAGGGTATATCATATTGTTCATAGAAATAAGGCAGCCTGATCCATGCTCACTTCATGTGGAGGTAATTTATGGCTTTCTGCACAAAATGTATGAAATGGATTTATTACACGACCCTCTGGGCATATGTGCTTTATATTAAAGGACTGATCAAATGATCATATTGACAGCAAAGTGAACCAAGGAATAAAATTCTACAGCAAAAATTCCTCATAATCATTCTTCAGAGACTACTCAAGTAGTCCCAGTTCAAGCAGAAGTCAGTATATACTGAAACCAGATTTTAAATTTAGAAGACTTCTTTGATTTTAGAATCTGCCTAATTTTGACCTGGAAAAGCCTACAGGTTAAAGCATAGTCCCCCGAGGAAGGTCACCCAGGTAGGAATCCTACTACTCACTGGCTGTGTACCCTTGATAGAGTTCCCTGAGCTTTCATTTCCCCAAGTGTAAGAGGGGGTGATGGTAATGCCTATCTATAGAATTGTCAAGAGGATTTAAATGCATTAATGTGTGTAAAACACACTTAGAACACTGGCTGGCACATAGGAAGTGTTAGGCAAGTGTTTGATGGATAAACAAGAATTTGTATTCATCTCCTGACACAGCTCCAGCAAATAATCTAAAGTGGGGATCTTTGCATTTATGCTACATTTACACAAAAGGGCAACTAGAAAAAAAATAATGTAGCTAGGAAAAAGGGGAGGCACTTAAGAATTTAGTTAGGTCAATACAAATCGTAATCTCAAAGCTCTGGTTAGGCATTTCTGTAATTAAGGGAAAGGTAGAAAAATTGCTATTTAAAACATCTCCTTATAGAATAAGGATTTGCACAATCTGACAGGAAAAGGAAGAACACAGGGCTGATGGAAGGAGCTAACCAGGATTTGCTCAAGAATGTGGACACCAACCCTATTCGGGGAGGGGTTGAGAGAGATGGGGTCTTTCTACTGGAGATATACTTTTCCTCCTCTGTATCAGTTTTAAATCCTTGCCTCTGATGTTGTCCTTGAGAAGTGTGTGGTTGTATGGGTCAGGGAGCAATGGGAATGGGGGGTAGGAATGGGTGGTTCAACAACAGTCTGTTAGAGATTTAAGAATAGGAAAGCTTCAAGGAGGGAGAGGGGAGATGGGATGAATGGGGAGATTGGGATTGACATACAGATACAATTGATACTATGTATAAAATAGATAACTAATGAGAACCCACTGTATAGCTCAGGGAACTCAGTGCCCTGTGGTGACCTACATAAGAAGAACAATTCAAAAAGAGAGAGGATATATGTATATGGATAGTTTATTCATTTTGCTGCAGCAGTAGAAACTAACACAACATTGTAAAGCGACTATACTTCAATAACAATTAAAAAAAAAAAACATAAAAAAAGGAAAGCTTGCCCATAGCTTATCCAAGTGGTGACATCTTAGATGGAACCAGACTCACAGTGCTCATCCTGGCCTCGTAGTACCAGTGGGCAGAGGCATTCAAGTTCACTCCCATCGCCCTAGTTGACCCCAAGTGGGGTGTTAGTCTAGACTGAACATCTCAGCTTAGGAGAAATAGTTTTTCAGGAAATAAAGGTGCTACAATCTCAGCTGAGACCAACTCACTGGGTGGAATTGGATTTCCCAATCGGTAGGTTAAAATGGTCTTAGCAGATGTGCAAAAGGAGCAGGAGTCAAACCTGAGTGCCAGGGAGCAAGCCTGGGACTAAGCGTGCCTTCAAGGGATACCCCTGAAAGGACTGACTTTCTTCTAGTGATTTATTGTACTAGGTGATGGTCTGATGAAGTACAGAGTTAAAAAGAAATCCCTACCTCTTTCGGAATTCTCTTTAGTTATTGCTAACTCCAGAGAAGTCTGAACCACTCGTCCATCCTTCCATGGTGGTGGTTGTACAGAAAACAGAGGAGGAATGCAAAGGGAAGTGGGCCCCACCTTCACCCTTCTGTTTGCATCTGTGTAGATTGTAGCTGTGTAGATTCGATACCATCTGTGTCTATAATTTCCACACTGTAACCACTTGGCACAGAGTGATTCTTGATTCATGGTGAAGCTGGGAATTACAGGAGCAACAGGGAATTTGGAGAAGCAGAGGTGGAAAGCTCTGAAGGGATTTACAATGACATTCACCTTCCTCAATGTATACTACAAGAAAGGGTCTTTTTGATGTTGTGGTAATAATATGTTTTATTACCCAATAATAAAATAGCTGTTTTCTTTGAAAAAACCTTTTCAATAGTATTGGTTATTATTACCATCACCATCATTATTATTTGGACTCTATCATTACTGAGCACTTATGTGGCAGGTACGGTGCCAAAGGCTTTATTTACACCCTTCCATTTTATCCTTAAAATATTATGCCCATTTTGTTGGTGAGAAAATCAAGGCCAGAGAGGTTAAGAAACACAATAGCATTGCAAAGTTAGTGACAGAGTCAGGATTAAAACCCAGATCAGTCTGACTTGAACAAGGGTAGTAAGAATGCAGCCAACATAGAAAATGAACACATTAACTACCAAACATCGTTTATTTAAAGAGAATCAAATAATGCTGTAGAGCTTCATTATCATTTCCCCATATTTATTTAATTTGACCTTATAACCTCCCTGTAAGGCAAGTGATGTATAACTCCTGTGTAGCAGACGAGGAGCCCAAGACATTGTGTGTGAACAACTAACCTAAGGTGAAACTGACAGGTAGGCTTCCTGGCTGAAAATCCTCCTCTTCCCACTCGTCTGCACTAATAGGAACGATCTAGATTCAACGGATCTTTTATGATGTCGAAGCCCATCCAAATTCAGAGTAAGAGGCAGACCTGCCATTGCATCTGTGTTGATTTAATAGCTATAGTGATTCAGAAAAGCTGACTAGTGGGAATGATTGGAAATGAGCAGGGGAAATTGCTTTCAATGTATCACTCATGAATCAATGGTTCTTGCTGATTTGAACAGTTGGAAAAAACTTTACTGATATGAAATTGGAAAAGCAGTTGTGGAGAAGCCCTGAGGCTGAACAGAGCTTTGTCAGCCTTCACAGAGGGCTTTTATCTTCTTATTTGACTTCATGAACAGTGAGCACAATGAAAACGGATGCTACCTTCTAAATGAGAACTCAGCAGCAAGAGGGAATCTGAAGTTTGGCCCCTGAATTCATAAGGAAATCTTTACATGATTCCTTTACATGGTAAGGAAATCTTTACATAAACAATTCTAGATCCAAGCACTTCTGTTAAATGCTCAGTGAAGCATGACATTCAAGGATTTTATACATTTGTTCCAATTAGCTAGTTGATTTACTCCAGCAATAGGAAATAAAATATTTCTAATAATATGATATAGAGCAGTGCACTGTGGTATCGATTAATGAAAATTATACTGCATTCTCATAGCTTCTTAACTACAACACAGTGAAGAACCTGACTGGAATGGCATGTGAACTCTTTCTAGATGACCAAAGAGAAGTTCTGTCCCGGCAGAGCTGTGTCACTATCAGCTGAAATCTGAAAACAAGGACTAAGGAAAATAAAAGCTGCTCGGGAATGATAACCTGGTACACAAAGCCCTTTTTGGAATCTGCTTCTTTGTTGATAATCACAGGCTGTGTGGCTAGTGGTTTTCACTCTGTTCGGCACTGCTGTGACCATGACCACTTCCCCCAGATCCTTCATTTCTGCTATTAACAGATTTGGTCCTCTGGCTCAGATTCTCCCTTTATTATTCAGCTATGGAAATTTTGACCTTGACGTATACCAAATGGCAATCATTACCTAAAACAAAGTACTTACTTTTGGGTGAAAGTGAAAGTGTTAGTCACTTAAGTCATGTCTAACTCTTTGTGATCCCACGGAGTGTAGCCCACCAGGCTCCTCTGTCCATGGAATTCTCCAGGCAAGAATACTGGAGTGGGTTGCCATTTCCATCTCCAGGGGATCTTCCCACCCAGGGATCGAATCCAGGGTTCCTGCATTGCAGACAGCTTCTTTTACTGTCTAAGCCACCAGGATAAGGCCAATTATATATTGTTTTAACACACGAACTTCCTCAGGGCCACAGATTATGTTGACCATGTGGTATACGTCAGAAGTGCACAGGAAATGAATGGGCAGACTAATACATGTTGATGATTCAATGCTTCTTACACCACGGTAATAAATATTGTCTTTAAATACTGCATTTTAAAACAGCTTAAACAAAACAAAACAAAACCTTAAACTGCCATAAAAACACTAAGTCCTCATTCACTCAAAGCACTAGTTAGATACAAGAGGGTGACCACTTCTGTTATCACTATTCACATGTGGTTTTCACATTGTCATACTATCAATAACACTGTGTCCTACTGTGCTTGAAATGCTCTGTAGTCTCCTTTTTATACATCATTGTACATAGGCTTTCTAAATATTTACACAGTCCAGGGAGCCATAATTTTTATTGTCAGAGATTTATCACTGTATTAACTTTCCAAACTTTGTCTCACCACTCTTAATTGTTGAGCATTCGGGTTGTTTCCAGTTGTGTGCTTTTACAAATAAGGTAGTTATAAACATCTTTGAACAAGTAGGCTTAAAAGCTACTTTCTTTAGATAATTCCCCAGGGTGGGGATACCAGCTCAAAGGTCATGATCATCTCATTTAGCTCTTGCAGCTCCGAATGCTCTCTAAAAATAACGTGCTAATTAGCATGGCACCTGGGCAACTAAATCCTATTTTCACCTTCATGAATGTTTATACCGTCATGAAAAAAAGGATATAGCTTCAGAGCTCTCCAAAAGCAACAGGCTATGAACACTGTCTGAAGCTATGCATGCCCACAGGACTCCTCAGAGGCACATATTAATACGTCTCCTTGTGGTTGGCCATCAATCTGTGGGCCCAGCGACAGGGGCCACCATGTATGACAATGGGCTCCATGCGTTTGAGCTGGGCTGCTGGAATTCAGTACTTGGGCATCTTGGGGAACAGAGTCAGGGAGCAACAGAGTTTAAGAAGGAAACTGGCTAGATAAGGTGGCTTGGATTACTCTCAGCTAGGAATTCCTCATGTCATCTTTTTCATGCCGATTTACATCTACCATTGCTGGTTACTCCTAAGACCGACCCTCTCCTGTTGCCACTGCTAATGGTCATGCTTATTTCTGCTCTATGCAGTCATCAGCCCCGGCTTCTGCCAGAGGTTATTAGCCTGGAAAAACTGCTTTTAAATCTAATGAGATGGGTGGTGTCCTTAAGTCAGAGGAAGTTAATGACCACAGAAACTTTGCTGAATTTCATTTCCTCTGACTGCTGGACTTGGCATTTGAAACCAAGATTAGCTAGAAGGGCATATTGTCTCTTTGACCTCTATTCCTGACCTCGCCAGAGTCTCTGTGCAGCCATCTGGGCGGGATCAGACAGTTTCTTCTCCATCCCCACCCCATGCTAAGCAGTCACCTCACCCTTAGTGATTATTTGCTCTTAAAGGCATCAGTTTTGTTGGGGATAAGAAGATGAATTCCCAACTAGCTTCACAGTAAGAAAATGTGTGGCAAATGATAAACTTTCTTCTTTCAGATTCCAGAAAAATAACTCCCACTCTGCTGGTGGAGGCATCACATAATGACTCAGAGGCAGGCGTTAGCGGGAGGTGGGAAGGGAGTATAATGGATCTCACACCTCACTTGGCTCCAGCGAATAACAATTGCATGGACTCTCAGCTTTTACCATCTTCTCTCTCATCATCATCAGATGCAGTTGACACAAAGATAAATAGAGAAATGGCCCCTGGTGGACCACTAACGTTTGGGATTTTTTTCCTCTGTTGAGTTCAATGATTAAACCTCATTGAAAAAGGTATTACATTTTTTGGACCCTCTTTATTCTTTCTAATCACTTTTCTTTTTCTTTCAAACTTAACTTGTTTAGTATGAGATGGGGAGGAGGGTGGGTATAACTGAAGATAGAAATGGTAAACTGAAAACTCTACCATATTTCCCCATGAGTGCCAACCTACAACACACAGCCTGCTCCTGTTTCATGTTCTCTGCCATCCACTATAAATTACACGTCCCACCAGCCTCTGCCCATAGCTTAGGGGGAACTCTCCAGTAATCAGAGGAGTCACACAGTCAAAAGCTCTGTTATTTAACCTAAAATGTTTCTTTCTTTAATGTATTCTTATTATTCTCTCTTTATGGTTACTGTTAAGATAATTTCATGATCTTGTAAACAGAGCTTTTAAAGGGACTTGGATAGGTACCATAATTAGATTCGCCTATTTAGGAAGGCTTCACAGACAATTTAAGTTTTTAGAAATATATTTAGAAAAATACTTGCATACTTTTCTACTGAAAATCTTTAAGTGCATGCTCTGTTAAAATAACTTTCCCTCCAGGAGTGGGGAAGGGTTTATAATTACTTATTTATGGAATAATTAAGATAACATACTACATTCATTTGGATGAGCAGATCCTTTCATAGTGCTGTTGTATCATCTAATATTGCAATTCTTTGATTCTGAACGTGTGTACATTTTTAATTTTTCTTAATTGTTCTGAAATTCACATGAGAGACTACTAACCATTTTTAATGGAACAATGCAGTGTCATTTAGTATATTTACCATGTTATACACCATGACCTCTACTGACTTTGGAAATCTTTTCATTATCCCAAAAGGAAACCTTTTACCCATTAAGCAGTCACTCTCTGTTCTCCTCTCTCTTCAGCCCTTGGAACCACCAAGGGCTTTCTGTTTCTCTGGATTTATCTATTCTAGAAATTACATATAAATGGAATCAAACAGTATGTGGCCATCTAAGTCAGGCTTCTTTCACTCAGCATAATGATGTCAAGGTTGGTCCACGTTGTAGCATGTATCACTACTTCATTCCCACGTATTTTCTTTTTTAATATTTATTTATTTATTTTTGGCTATGCTGGGTCTTTGCTGATGTGGGTTTTCCTCTAACTGTGGCCAGCAGGGACTATTCTCTAGCTGCGGCGTGTGGGCTTCTCCCGTTGCACAGCATAGGCTCTAGGGCATGCGGGCTTCAGTAGCTGCAGCTCCTGGGCACGAGCGCACAGGCTCAGTAGTTGCAGCACACGTGGTTAGTTGCTCTGTAGCATGTGGGATCCTCCCGGACCAGACATCAAACCCATGTTTCCTGCATTGGCAGGTGGACTCTTCACCATTGAGCCACTAGGGAAGCCACCCTTGTGTGCTTTTCACAGCATCTGACTCGTACATTTCCAGACTCTAATGCTTTCAAGCTAATGTTGGCTTGAAAAATAAATGCAAAGGTAAGCAACCCATGGGGTCATACTTCATAACCAGGTTCTAGAAAACCAAAGTGTTATAGAACACACAGGTTTACCCAAGAGCTACAGGATGCCTCCCTCCATCACACGGCATCACATTTATCGAGCCACTCTGCTGTTACTAAAAGAAATGAAGAGCCTATACTCTTTTAGAGATCTTCAACTCTGAAATGCTTTTTTTTTAATTTGAAAGAAGTTTCTTCCATAGTCTTCAGTTGTGTCATTTACATACGAGAGCACAATTTTTTTAAAAATAATTTTTAATTGAAGAATAATTACAATGTTGTGTGTCTACTGAATATACATATGGGAAAAACCAACACAGCAGCTTTTGTGGTTGACTCTGAAAAGCGCTGGTGCATCCTGTCAATGACCATAAGGCTGACACGTCCATTCTAACCCAGGCTGCCTGTCAGGTCAATAACACCTGTAGAGCTAAAATAGAGTGTAAGTCCATCACTGAAACTTCAGCATGGATCACTTTTCTGGTTTCAGAAAAGTGGCATTTTGTAGTGGCAGGAAACAATTCCAGGGGACAACTAAGCTTCCAAACTACAGCAATTTAGTCAATAAGTCAGGCTTTATCAATGAAGTGTGCATCTGTAAGAAAATGTCAAGATGTACTAACAAAAAGATGTGAAAGAGTCCCTGGGAGCTTTATGGGCGTAGAATTGTTGTTGGAATTGACTATTTACTTGAAAGTGTTTGACAATGGAGAGCTGCATAGAGATGTCATCATGATAGATGTCTCCTCTTTGTTAGTGAGTTCTTACAATTTTAGTGAGCCTTGCAGAGTACAGAATACGCTCTTTAGAACATGATTACTAAAGTTGATTGTTAAAAGCAGTGCTCTCAACTTTTTGTACACACAGGAAAAGATTTTAGCGCAGCACGTTAGGGTCAACGGTCAAAGCTCATTGTGACTGAAGGTGACTGGAACAGAGATTCTGGTCACTCTGGATCTCATGAGTCATCCCTTGGGCTCAGAGCTCAATATTTCAGCACACCAGCTTGGAGGCACTTGTATGTAATGTGATATTATCCATAAACATTTTTCATTCAAGATTCTTTTAGTCACAGGTAGTCTGTGTTAGGAAAAACTGTTTTGAAAACTAGCTTGCCTTTCTTGAGGTACTGTCTTAAATATAGTGGACGAAACATGGCAAAGATAACAAATGAACTCTTTCGTGATGTTTTCCTGAGTCACTTTGCAACTTGTCTGAGATCTGTGATCCACATAGTGAGACAGACCTTGGTAGTTAGCAAGCAAATACTTTTCCTAACATTTGCGTTGACATTTTGATATACATTTAAAAAAGCTGAATGTTTTAAGATGTGTGATATTAAGTGGAAGGGATTACATATGTGGTAAATTCTTTTAATAGCTTCCATAATTCTCTGAACAGATGGATCCAACTCTCTCATCCAGTGATTACTCTGAAATTAATAACAGTTATGAGTTTGAGTGGCACTGTGAGAACAATACAATATGTGATGCTCTGGTTCTTACTGTTCTTTTTGATGGTTGTTTTCATAAACAGACATTCATATTTGGCCCTGCCTGCTGGGCACTAAACCACAGAGTCCCTGGACACATGAAATGACCAGTACCTACAAATGAGGAGAGGTTCTAACAGCTTCTCTGAGCATGCAAACCAAGGGACTTGTATTTCAACAATGCTCCATGTAGTAGCTCTGATCAATAAATACTAAACAAAGAAAAAATGCACACTGATCAGGACTAACTGCATCAGAAAAACAGGAAATCACTGTGAATATATTCTGTGCAAGCTGAGGAGCCTTTCCACAATAGAAAGAAAATGGAACTCTCATAGCAGGTAACTTAAATAAATCTGTTGGTCTTAAAATATTTACCAGCCTGAAATAGTTCTACTACCTTCCTGAGTCTGCCATTCCCTTCTCATCATGCAGATCATTAAATTCAGATAATCTACTTATGGCAAGCAATTCCAAATGGCGCCAAATGTCCTTCTTCTGCTATGTAGCTTGTTTAAAAAGATTGAAAAAAATGTGTGGAGAGAAAGAAAAAAAAACCTGAACATGATGGCCAAATACTTCACTTATGTCTGACATCTAGTAACATTCAATGAATGAATGAAGAAAAGATGCATTTCTGCTGGGTAAATCTCTCTTAATGTTCCTCTGGACTCTCAGGTGAGAGTATACCTGCACAGATCTAGCCGCCTCCCAATTCTGTGACCAAAATCCTTTCATTAGATGTCACTGTTAATTGGTAAGTGTCTCCTAAGGAGATAAACAAAGATGCATATAAGAATCAGCCCAAGTACCCTCACTTTCCAAGGAGGTAGCACAGACTTGCTCTGGTAGGCCCACCCCTCAGTCTAGCAGAAAGGGATAAATTAGAGAAAATAGTTTAACATTTTAATCAATCCCTAGAGAATTTCACTCAAAAGGATTTGCCACCCCACTCATTTGACACTCCTTTATAAGCGTTCTTTTCCTTATGCGATCCATAAGAAACCATAAGATTCTGCTTATTAGAAGGACACAAATTACTTTAATGCCGAAGTTCTCTCCAAATCCTAAGACAAGGAGAGAAAAGACAAAATACTGAAGTAGCTGTTGGGTCTCTATTTTACCTGCTAATGGAAGAAGGATACAGACTCTTTCCCTTGTATCCAGTATAAATACAACTTAGTTCTGTTTTTCCACACAATTTATGTATTGATAAGGAAGAATGTTCAAACACTTCAATCTTAGAGCAAAAAAAAAAAAAAAGACAGGAAGGTGAAAAGTATAGTGTGGGTCATAGGGAAACAAGACAATGGACACAGAGGAGTTGATAGAAGGGAGAAGCAGGGAAAGGAAAAGGAGAAAAAATGCAGAGGAGAAAAGTAGAGAGAAGTAAAGTAGAACACAAGCAAGTAAAGCAAGTAAATGGTGAACTGATTTAAAGAGGAACACCTGTTTCGTTTATCCTTCAACTACAAATATTCATCCACCAAATGCCTACGTTTTTCGGGGTCCCTAGCTTTGGTATTTAAAACATATGGATTGGATGAATGGACAGATTATCCCCACATTCATGCTTATTCTAGACCAGTGGTTCTCAGCCTCAGAACTACTGACAATTTGGGTCAGATGATTTTTCTGATGTGGAGCCTGACTTATGCATCACAGGACGCTTAGCAGCATCTCTGGTCTTCACCCACTACATGCATGCATGCATGCTAAGTTGCTTCAGTCGTGTCCAACTCTTTGCGACCGTATGGACTGCAGCCCAGCAGGCTCCTCTTTCCATGGGATACTCCAGGCAAGAATACTGGAGTGAACTGCCATGCCCTCCTCCAGGGGATCTTCCTGAACCAGGCATCTAACCTATGTCTCTTGCACTGCAGGCGGGTTCTTTACCACTGAGCCACCAGGGAAGCCCTCACCCACTACATGCTCCCAGTCAATTCTGACAAAAAAAGTATCTTTGTTTATTGCCAAATGTCTCCTAAGGCAAAACTGCCCCCGGTTAAGAACCACTGTTCTAGGCTTATGGACCCACTCAGTGCTGGAAATATACTTGGTAATTAATGACAATATACTGGATAGACATCACAATAAAATGTCTTTTTAAAAATTGTTCTTGGGAAATTATAAATGTCCTCTTTTGGAGGAATGCTATAACAGTTTCATACAAGGTTTTATTTTCTCTAAGGAAAATAGTTTTGTTGGTAGATACAAGGATTCATAATGATCATTAGCATTAATAGATGATATACTACTGAATGTCATCAAGTTTCATGTTCATATTATATATGTAGTTTACCTGTTCATTTTAATTTCTGTTATTACAAAAACTATTATAAACTCTGTATTCCCCCAACTCAACTCTACTGTATTTTCCAAATTAGATCCGGTATGTGCCCGAAATTCAGAAAAATTCAATGTGATTTTAATTCTCTCTTACTCTTCTTCTCTCCAGCAGATTCTGGGAAGTTACTATGATCAACTTTTATTCCATATAAGAAGACAAGTTGATGTATGGCAAAACCAATACAATATTGTAAAGTAATTAACCTCCAATTAAAATAAATTTTTATTAAAAAATTAAAAAAATAAAATAATAATAATAAAAAAAAATAATTGTCTCAGCTGAGGCCCAAGGCTCAGAAGGCTTTATCTGAGTCTCTTTCTGATTTTTTTTGTTTTTTTTTTAAAGATCACTGCTGCTGCTACTGCTGCTAAGTCGCTTTAGTCGTGTCTGACTCTGTGCGACCCCAGAGACAGCACCCCACCAGGCTCCCCCGTCCCTGGGATTCTCCAGGCAAGAACACTGGAGTGGGTTGCCGTTTCCTTCTCCAGTGCATGAAATTGAAAAGTGAAAGTGAAGTTGCTCAGTTGTGTCCGACTCTTAGCGACCCCATAGACTGTAGCCTACCAGGCTCCTCCGTCCATGGGATTTTCCAGGCAAGAGTACTGGAGTGGGTTGCCATTGCCTTCTCAGTTTTCAAAGACAAAAACAAGCCAAATAATACCAGACTTAAGGTGCAGAGGCAGAAGATATTAAGAAGAGGTGGCAAGAATACACAGAAGAACTGTACAAAAAAGATCTTCACGACCGAGATAATCACAATGGTGTGATCACTCACCTACAGCCAGCCATCTTGGAATATGAAGTCAAGTGGGCCTTAGGAAGCATCATTACAAACAAAGCTAGTGGAGGTGATGAAATTCCAGTGGAGCTATTTCAAATCCTAAAAGATGATGCTGTTAAAGTGCTGCACTCATTATGCCAGCAAATCTGGAAAACTCAGCAGTGGCCACGGGACTGGAAAAGTTCTATTTTCATTCCAATCCCAAAGAAAGGCAATGCCAAAGAATGCTGAAACTACCGCACACCTGCACTCATCTCACATGCTAGTAAAGTAATGCTCAAAATTCTCCAAGCCAGGATTCAACAGTATGTGAACCATGAACTTTCAGATGTTCAAGCTGGATTTAGAAAAGGCAGAGGAACCAGAGATCAAATTGCCACATCCGTTGGATCATTGAAAAAGCAAGAGTTCCAGAAAAAACATCTACTTCTGCTTGATTGACTATGCCAAAGCCTTTGACTGTGTGGATCACAATAAGCTGTGGAAAATTCTTCAAGAGATGGGAATACCAGACCACTTGATCTGCCTCTTGAGAAACCTATATGCAGGTCAGGAGGCAACAGTTAGAATGGACATGGAACAACAGACTGGTTCCAAACAGAAAAAGGAGTACGTCAAGGCTGTATATTGTCACCCTGCTTATTTAACTTATATGCAGAGTACATCATGAGAAATGCTGGGCTGGATGAAGCACAAGCTGGAATCAAGATTTCCAGGAGAAATATCAATAACCTCAGAGATGCAGATGACACTACCCTTATGGCAGAAAGTGAAGAGGAACTAAAGAGCATCTTGATGAAAGTGAAAGAGGAGAGTGAGGAAGTTGGCTTAAAGCTCAACATTCAGAAAACTAAGATCATGGCATCCGGTTCCATCACTTCCTGGCAAATAGATGGGGAAACAGTGGAAACGGTGGCAGACTTTATTTTTTGGGCTCCAAAATCACTGCAGATGGTGATTGCAGCCCTGAAATTAAAAGATGCTTACTCCTTGGAAGAAAAGTTATGACCAACCTAGACAGCATATTAAAAAGCAGAGACATTACTTTGCCAACAAAGGTCCGGAGAGTCAAAGCTATGGTTTTTCCAGTAGTCATGTATGTATGTGAGAGTTGGACTCTAAAGAAAGCTGAGCGCCGAAGAATTGATGCTTTTGAACTATGGTGTTGGAGAAGACTCCTGAGAGTCCCCTTGGACTGCAAGGAGATCCAACCAGTCCATCCTAAAGGAAATCAGTCCTGAATATTCATTGGAAGGACTGATGCTGAAGCTGAAACTCCAATACTTTGGCCACCTGATGTGAAGAGCTGACTCATTTGAAAAGACCCTGATGCTGGGAAAGATTGAAGGAGTAACGAGAAGTGGACAGCAGAGGAAGAGATGGTTGGATGGCATCACCAACTCAATGGGCAGGAGTTTGAGTAAGCTCTGGGAGTTGGTGATGGACAGGGAGGCCTGGCTTGCTGCAGTCCATGGGGTTGCAAAGAGTCGGACACGACTGAGTAACTGAACTGAACTGAATTAAGGTGCACAATGGCAAGAGGAATTCAAAAAATTCTCCTAAATATTACTCCTAATTGTCTTAAGATTTAAATCATGTTTGTCACTGTAGACTCTCAGATATTTAGAAAGGAGAAATTGAAGTTGCATAGTGTCCCATTTCACAGACCAGGAAACCAAGGCAGGGAGCTGATGAAAAGTAATTCATGTGTTTGTTAAGGAGTATGTTGGATACAGAAAAGCACTGCTGCTTAATCCACACGCAGGCTCTGACCCAATTTCCACTGAGCTTATCCAGTGCCTCTGATGGGGTCAGTGATGCACTGGCTCATTCACCCATGTTCTCTAATCTACTGCTCAGAAAGCTGTGTGTCATCAGTTCTGTCATTCACACTTCAGAGGAGACAGGTTTCGTAAGATAATGTAATTTTCACAGGTTCGAGAAAGTCAGTGTCAGGATTGGGATGTGGACAGGGTCTTCTAATTCTAGGATTACGGCTTTTCCTCTATACTGTGTTAATTTCCATGAATGGATGGTTGGGGCAAAAAGGGGTGGAATTTTCCCCACAAAACACCCCCCAACATGCTTTTCATGTCCAGAATCCCCCATCATTCACATCTATGTTCCCATTATGTGAATGACATAAACTTGCAAAGATGGGAGAGATAACATCTAGGTCTGGAGGTTCTGAAGGTAACTACAGAGGTCAGAAACATCTCTGGAGGTGGGAAGCGTCTGAGATACCTGTAATTGTGTTTGTGTGTGTCCAGAGTTACATAGCCATCTCTTTGTACAGCTGCTTAATACATTTTCTGATGTTCTTTTTGTACTCTGGTTTCTTTCATTTGATTACAGACACCTAAAGGATAAGGACTCTGTTGATGGTTTCTCTTGAGTCTTTTAACAGTACCTAGAGCAAAGCTGCGGAGAAGGCAATGGCACCCCACTCCAGTACTCTTGCCCGGAAAATCCCAAGGATGGAGGAGCCTGGAAGGCTGTAGTCCATGGGGTCACTGAAGGTCTGACACTACTGAGCAACTTCATTTTCACTTTTCACGTTCATGCATTGGAGAAGGAAATGGAAACCCACTCCAGTGTTCCTGCCTGGAGAATCCCAGGGATGGAGGAGCCTGGTGGGCTGCCGTCTATGGGGTCGCACAGAGTCAGACACGACTGAAGTGACTTAGCAGCAGCAGCAGCAGAGCAAAGCTGTTTTAAGTTTCCTAAGATTCCTGTGAATACTACTAAATTATAAAAAAATCCAACGTTGCATGATCTTACTTATAGTCTAAATAGCAGGGAACTTGGGGAATGCTCGAAATAGACTATTTAAAAACTCCTTTGGTAAAACAGTGCTTGAACCAGAGGAAAGGAGACCTTAAAAATTAGAATTCTGCTTAACACTGTACCTCACAGCCTTCCTTTGAATTGATTCTCCTCCTATTTTTGTGTTTTGGTAATCTTATATTCCATGTCATTCATTTATAGCATGCTGGAGTCTCATGCATACATGCACGCTCAGTCGTGTCCGACTCTTTGTGACCCCATGGACTGTAGCCCGCTAGGCTCCTGTGTCCATGGGATTCTCCAGGCAAGAATACTGGAATGGGTTGCCATTTCCTCCTCCAGGGGTGTCTCATGAGCTAATTAAAAATCAATGTTTTGCAAGTATGTATGTTATAAGTTGATGGTAGGAAATCTAGAAATTATAGAAAAGTATAAGAAAGAGAAGAATATCATCCATAGCTCAGGGATAACTACTATATCCCTGGTTTTGGGTACTCTAACTTTGAGTTTAGTTTCCATATGTATATGCATATATAATCCCTCTTTCTTCAACTGTGTGTGTGTCTCTTTCTCTCTTTATATGTGTTTACTTTAAAAAATTGCACTCATCTCACACGCTAGTAAAGTAATGCTCAAAATTCTCCAAGCCAGGCTTCAGGAATATGTGAACCGGGGACTTCCTGATGTTCAAGCTGGTTTTAGAAAAGGCAGAGGAACCAGAGATCAAATTGCCAACATCTGCTGGATCATGGAAAAAGCAAGAGAATTCCAGAAAAACATCTATTTCCGCTTTATGGACTATGCCAAAGCCTTTGACTGTGTGGATCACAATAAACTGTGGAAAATTCTGAAAGAAATGGGAATACCAGACCACCTGACCTGCCTCTTGAGAAATCTGTATGCAGGTCAGGAAGCAACAGTTAGAACTGGACATGGAACAACAGACTGGTTCCAAATAGGAAAAGGGGTATGTCAAGGCTGTATATTGTCACCCTGCTTATTTAACTGATATGCAGAGTACATCATGAGAAATGCTGGACTGGAAGAAACACAAGCTGGAATCAAGATTGCCGGGAGAAATATCAATAACCTCAGATATGCAGATGACACCACCCTTATGGCAGAAAGTGAAGAGGAACTAAAAAGCCTCTTGATGAAAGTGAAAGAGGAGAGTGAAAAAGTTGGCTTAAAGCTCAACATTCAGAAAACTAAGAACATGGCATCTGGTCCCATCACTTCATGGGAAATAGATGGGGAAACAGTGGAAACAGTGTCAGACTTTATTTTTTTGGGCTCCAAAATCACTGCAGATGGTGACTGCAGCCGTGAAATTAAAAGACGCTTACTCCTTGGAAGGAAAGTTATGACCAACCTAGATAGCATATTGAAAAGCAGAGACATTACTTTGCCAACAAAGGTTCGTCTAGTCAAGGCTATGGTTTTTCCAGTGGTCATGTATGGATGTGAGAGTTGGACTGTGAAGAAAGCTGAGTGCCAAAGAATTGATGCTTTTGAACTGTGGTGTTGGAGAAGACTCTTGAGAGTCCCTTGGACTGCAAGGAGATCCAACCAGTCCATTCTGAAGGAGATCAGCCCTGGGATTTCTTTGGAAGGACTGATGCTAAAACTGAAACTCCAGTACTTTGGCCACCTCATGCGAAGAGTTGACTCACTGGAAAAGACCCCGATGCTGGGAGGGATTGGGGGCAGGAGGAGAAGGGGATGACAGAGTATGAGATGGCTGGATGGCATCACTGACTCGATGGACGTGAGTCTGAGTGAACTCCCGGAGTTGGTGATGGACAGGGAGGCCTGGCGTGCTGCGATTCATGGGGTCGCAAAGAGTCAGACATGACTGAGCGACTGAACTGAACTTTAAAAGATGAACTGGAATTATATTCTTTACAGTTTATACTTTTATGCAACATTATATCATGAACATTTGAGCATTTTTTTGTAAACATACCTTTTACTGGATAGAAAATATACCATCATTTGTACATAGTATAATTTAACTGATTTCATACTGCAAATATTTAACTGGTTTAAATTTTTTGTCTCAAGTAACAGCATAAAGAATTTCCTTATTTCCAAATCTTAATCTGTACCTATATTTATCTTCCTTCTTACAGAGTTCCAGAACTCATATTACTGGTTATAAAGGCAGAAACATTTTAGGTTTTCCGGGAAGGTTAAATTTCCTACTACAAATTACACATGGGAATGGTTATCTAAAGGAACCTCATCAGCATTAAACTGTATCATTTAAAAATTAGTGCTTCTGCTCTGAGAGGCAAATGATAATATCCTATTACTACTTTAATTTGCAATTTTGATTGTTAGTGAGTTTGGGTTTTAATAAATTTATTAATGTAATTAAGGAAACCTACTTCATTAGCTTAAGTTCAGTCTTAAGAATAAACAGAGAGCTACAGAAGCAAATATCCCAAGGCCAATGATTTCTTCAGTTTCATATAGAAAAATAAAATTCTGAGAATGACAACAGCAAGGAAAACTGTTCTTCATTTTTTCCGTAATATTCTTATTTTAATATGGGTTATAGGTGCTTGCTGGGATCAGGGTATAAAAAAGGTAGGGGACTTTGGCTCTTTAATCCATGTTTATTGTAATGCTAATATTCAAATGATGATTATAAGAATGATTGTTAGAAAGTCTGAACATACTAGCTCACATAGTTTACTGTAACATGGGATTCTTTTCTTCAATTTTTAAATTATTTTTTGTTTTACAGTGTTGTGTTGGTTTCTACCACACAACATGAATCAGCCATAATTATGCATATATCCCCTCCCTCCATCCTACCCCTCTAGGCCATCATACAGCACCAGACTGGGCTCCCTGTATTATACAGCAACTTCTCACCAACTATCCATTTTACACACAACAGTGTGTATATGTTATGCTACTCTCTCCATTGGTCCTGCTCGCTCCCTCTCCCACTGAGCCCACAAGTCCATTCTCTATGTCAGCAGCTCCATTCCTCCCCTGCAAATAGGTTCATCAACACTACTTTTCTAGATTCCATATATGTGTGTTAATGTATTTGTTTTTCTCTTTCTGACTTACTTTTCTCTGTATAACAGCTCTAGGTCCATCCGCCTCACTAGAACTGACTCAAATTTGTTCTTTTTTGTGGCTGAGTAATATTCCATTGTATATATGCAACACATCTTCTTTATCCATTCATCTGTCGATGGACATCTACGTTGCTTCCATGTCCTGGCTATTGTAAATAATGCTGCAATGAGCATTGGGTACAAGTGTCTTGGAATGTGGTTTTCTCAGGGTATATGCCCAGTAGTGGGGTTGCTTGATCATTTGGTAGATTTATTCCTAGTTTTTAAAGGACTCTCCATGAGAAATTACTTTTTCAGTGATTTTATTATTACCCTGCTTAAACAGTCACATGGTGGTTCAACAAAAGAACAACTGAACACTGCTGCTGCTAAGTCGCTTCAGTCGTGTCTGACTCTGTGCGACCCCATAGGCGGCAGCCCACCAGGCTCCCCCATCCCTGGGACTTTCCAGGCAAGAACACTGGAGTGGGTTGCCATTTCCTTCTCCAATGCATGAAAGTGAAAAGTGCAAGTGAAGTCGCTCAGTCCTGTAAGTCTAGGCATAAGTAATAGTCTTTCAATAGTTCAAAAAATAGGACACTATTTCAATTTCAATCTGAAGCATGGATCTTTCAACTGAGTATTCGGAATAGCTAGCTATCAGTTTAAGGGGAAGGCAATGGTACCCCCCGTCCATGGACAGAGGAGCCTGGTGGGCTGCAGTCCTTGGGGTCGCTAGGAGTCGGACACAACTGAGCGACTTCACTTTCACTTTTCACTTTCATGCACTGGAGAAGGAAATGGCAACCCACTCCAGTGTTCTTGCCTGGAGAATCCCAGGGATGGGGGAGCCTGGTGAGCTGCCGTCTCTGGGGTCGCACAGAGTCAGACACGACTGAAGCGACTTAGCAGCAGCAGCAGCAGCTATCAGTTTAACCATACTTTCTGGTGTGGATTTGGACCTTTTTATGTCAGAAGAATAAATCTCCTCCAAGTTACTAGAGTGATAAGAATAAATGACCACCTGGACTTGGGTATGGTTTCCCCAAGTTGTTTTACTTTGGAATCAGCTAACAAGTATGCAAAAGAGTGGTAAGAGATAAAAAAATAAATAAATAAAACAAACACATGATTGGATATGGTTCCCACTGCTTTTGAAATTCTTTCTAGAAATACTGAAGTATAGTACTTTAGCAGCCTATGAAGAGTGATGAATCTGCTAAAGGAGCCTAGAATTTTGTGCTCACTGAATTTTGTAACCTTTGCTTAGGAAAGTTCATGCAGAATTGGAGAGTCTGACCACTACCATATAGGCAACACCTTGTTTTTCTGCAGTTAATTTCTTCTTCCTTCTATTTTTCACTTATCATTTGGCCTAAATAAGGATCCAAACCTAACATGCCTCTGCTGCATGTGACTTCCATTATTTCATGCATCTTCTTATGCAATTCTTTGTAGAGTTTATGGTAAATCATTTTAAAGTGCCAGTGATGGAAACATATCCATGAACTATAAATTTAATATCATGAAAATTCACAGTAAATTAGGGCAAGGTAAACTTGATACTAATGTTTTCCTTATAAATAAATAAATATATATATATACACACACACATACATATATGTACCATACATATATATGTAAATATTATATGGTTGAATTATACCTTCAAATATAATATTTTATATATATATATATATATAATTAAAAGTTGCTTCTAAATTACCTGGTTCTAGAATCCATTCTAAATGGGCAAAAAATTATTCTATGAGCTAAAATTTATATATGGATAAATTCATTAATTTATTTATTCATCCTAAAAACACTTATTGAGTTAATATTTGCCAACTGCCCCATTCATTCATTCATACCTCAACACAACACACATTAATTCCTCCTCTCCTCAAATCAATGCACTATGCCACAGTGAACAGGCTATTATCCTTTCACTAAGAAGCTCAGAGAAACTTTTGCTAAAACTGATAGTAGAGGCTTCAGATCACCTCTGTCTAGAAGACAATTTTTTTTTTTTTTTTTTGGCTGGGAAAATTCTGCATTTAAGAAATTAGGAAACATTTGGACAGCTCTATTAAGTGATAATTATCTCTTGACAGGTATCAATAAAATTTAATCAGTATCACTGCATATGTTTAGATGAGCTTGAGAAGAGTAATATATTTGGTAAGTTATATATTTGCAAGTGCTAAAATGTTTAGGAGATTAATAAGGAAACATAAAACTAGAGTGACCTTTAATCTTGTAATTACAAATGGAAATGCATATGTAGCTAATCAAAAGGTCTTGTGCTGCATATCTAAAAGTAAGGTACCTTACTGATTCACTGGGTCTCCAAAATTGAGACTCTGTCTTAGAGAGCATTTCTACTTCTACAAGTTGTAAGCCATTCAGGGTTACATGATAATGGATAGCAGTTAAACACAGGGCTTTCCAGTTACACAGACTTGAGTTCAAATTCTGAGTTAGCCATTTATTAATAGTGTGACCTACGGTAGATATTTAACCTAAGCCTGCGATTTCCTTGTTCATAAAATAATAACAGTCACTTTCCATGGTTGTTATAACAACTAAATGAGATAATGTATAAAAAGCTTCAGTGACACTTCCTGGCACTGAGCAAATGCTTAATACATAGCACTATTATTATACAAAATATCATTATGACTTTCTTCTCAGGTCAGCTTTAAAAAATAACCAATTTTAAGAGCATGTCAAGATACTGCATTGTTCAGGGCTTCTAAACCAACTCATCTAGGGGCTTACTTTGTAGCTTGTCAATCAAGCAAAATGATTCTGATTATCCAGTTTATCATCCTAATGTCTGGGACTAGAAGCTATGCCACCCTTTTTGGTTTCCTCTGTCAAATATTAATGAGCTATTTTACATAGAAAAATCCATTTTGTCTAACAGAGAGTTGAGGTATTAATAAAAGGTAGCATAACTTCCATGCACTAAGTTATTGGTAAAGCTCTGGCAAGCAAATCCTAAGCAGAACCATCTTTCTCTCATTTTTATTTAACTATTGGTTAAATTATTGATTTCCAGGTTCTGATTAAAAACTGCCTGGCCAAATTCCAAATATGAGTGAAACAGGGACTCTCCAATGAATGCTATACTTCTGGGCTTTCCCTTTGACTTGTTGTTTAGCTGCTAAGTTGTGTCCAACTTTTTTCCAATCCTGTAGACTGTAGTCTGCCAGGCTCCTCTGTTCATGGGATTTTCCAGGCAAGGATAGATAGAGTGGGTTGCCATTTCCTTCTCCAGGGGATTTTCCTGACCCAGGGGTGGAAACTGTATCTCCTTGTGTTCGTAGGCAGGTCCTTTGCCACTGAGCCACCTGGGAAGCCCTTTCCTCTGATTACTCCTCATTTTAACCTGGCCTCTTTCCATTCCTTCAATTTGTGTACAGTAAGAGGTGTTCTAAGAAGAAATGTCTAAGAGGTGTTTCTAAGAAGAAAATCTGTTGAAGGTGGCCATGTGAAACCACTTTAGTCATCTTTGCTACAAATTCATGCATACATGAAAAAATATATTCAAATGACAGCTAAGGAGTATATTTATTCACAGCATGTTGGAGATATCAGTTACTCAGAACCAGAGCTATTTGACTGTAAAAAACAGACATATTTAGGATTGTATGGAAAAAGGAAAAAGGGAGAAAATAAGTCTTTATGGTATTTCCAGTATAGATAGGTACTACAAAGACACTTCCACAAGTTATCACATTTAGTTCTCACAAAGATCCTGGAATGTATTATTAGTCCATATTTTTAAGTCAGGAAACAAAGAACTGAAATAAAATGCTTGCCCAAGATTGTAAAGCCAACAAGGCGTGGAACTATAATTTGAACACAGAGCTAATTGCAAAACCTATCTTTATTCCACTACTCAATGCAGAAAACAGCTTGCTTCTCCAAAAGGACTTATCAGTTCTTAATAAATGTTTACTGGACCCCTAGCTGCTGTCAAGGATGGGGCTGGGGAGAGGCACAGTGAAGGCCCTGGGAGATCGAGCTTTTGACTTAAGGAACTAAACATCTAATTGGGCATTTATAAATTTCTCTGACATCCTAAATTTTCTATGTCCATTTACAATACTCAGAATTCATAGAGTACTTCATGGCCTAATTAAAAGGGGTCCTGATGTAAAAAATGATACACTTTTAGCATAAAACTTAAGAGAAAATCTTTGTGACTCTGGCTTAGGTAAAGATTCTAGACTTAGTACTAATAGCGTGATCCTTGAAAGATGAAAGTTGGTAAATTGGATTTTATCAGGATAAAAACTTTGCTCTGAGAAAGACACTAAGAGAATGAAAAGACCAGCCACACATAGAAGGGGAATATTTTCAAACCACAACGCCAACAAAAAACTGATATCCAGACTATATAAAGAACTCTCAAACTCAGCAAGGAAAAACCCAATTAGAAATGAAACAAAGATTTGAATGGACATTTGGCCAAAAAGGATAGGATATACAAGTGGAAAATAAGTACATGAAAAAATATATAATCTCATTAGTCTTTCAGTTCAGTTCAGTCGCTCAGTCGTGTCTGAGTCTTTGTGACCCCATGAATTGCAGCACGCCAGGCCTCCCTGTCCACCACCAACTCCCGAAGTTCACCCAAACTCACGTCCATCGAGTCGGTGATGCCATACAGCCATCTCATCCTCTGTCGTCCCCTTCTCCTCCTGCCCCCAATCCCTCCCAGCATCAGGGTCTTTTCCAATGAGTCAACTCTTCGCATATTAGTCTTTAGAGAAATGCAAATTAAACCTACAATGAGATATTATTGTATCCTATTAGAGTGGCTAAAACAAAAACTAAACAAGCAAGCAAAGAAAGAAAGAAACCCTGACAACAGCACTTGTAGAGGAAGATGTAGACCAACTGGAACATTCATGCACTGCTGGTGGAAATGTCAAATGGTAGTCATTCTGCAAAACAGTTTAGCAGTTTCCCACAAAGTTAAACTTATACTTATCATATGACCAGGAAATTCTACTTCTAGGTATTTCAGATGAAACGAAAATTCATGTTAACACAAAACTCTGAATGCATTGTTCATATCTGCCCAAACCTGGTAACAAGCCAGGTTCCTCAAACAAGTCCCTCAGCTGAGGAATAGATTAACTATGGTATATCCATATAGTAGAATACTACTCAGCAATAAAAAGAAATAAACTATTGATACGTGCAAGAGTATTTACCTGCCTATCTATTTACCATATGTACTGCATTTGGATGAATCTCCAATGCATTATGCTAAGGCAAAGAAGGCAGACTCAAGGCTACTGTATGATTCGATTCATACCATATTATGGAAATAACAAAACCATAGAGATAGAAAATAGTTCTGTTCTCTGTTATGGATGGGGAAAGAGTTCAATTACAAAGGGGCAGCAATGGATTTTGGGGAGTATAATGATGGAACTATTTCGTATGTTAATTGTGGTGGTGCATTTGTCAAAACTCATAAGAAATACATGCCACAGAGTGAATCTTATTGTACACAACTTTTTAAAAGATGAAAATTAAATTTCAAAATAGTGAAAAAAGAAGACACTGAGATTTAGGAAACTCAGCAACAGGCTCTACTCTTCCCTAGTTAGCTTTGGAGGAAAGCAGAAAGCATCTGCAGGGACTGGGGTCTCACTCTAGGCTTATTTCTCGCGTCTGTCACATCTGTACTCTCCAGAGCTGTGCAGACCAAAGTGACAGTTTACAAGGTCTGGGAGTTCAGAGGCTTCTTTTGTGTCTAGTGGGGTTGGCCTGGGATCTCAGAGCTGCTAGACTGCCTGTCCATGGGCACCAGGTACCCTCAGGAGAACCCAAGTAATTCAATGCAATTCCAAATACAATCTTTTTTTTTTTTTTTTTGCTGCCACTTAGCTCTTTAAAGATAGATTTAATAGAAAAAGTTCTTATAATAGCTAATCCTTTAAAGGTGAGAAAATTAGGCAATTTTGGAAGTATATTACCTTTCTAAGCTGACTAGGATCCTGTTAAGCAATAATTTTCTAAATGGAATAGCAAATGTAACAAGACTCTAATTTATGATTAAGACATTAGTAAAAGCAAACAGGATCCTAAGGCACCTTGGCTATTGTTAGAATCTCCCCACACTCACTACCAAGTGCTACCAAACTTTGCAATTTCCAAATGCCTTTCATGTACTCCAGGGAACTTTAAGTGCATTTTCAAGGTAGGGAGATTTGAGGGGTCTGAGAGAGTCGCTGGTGACACCACCAAGGAAAAGATGAATTTATGAACTTTTCGGAGGCAAATATCTACTATACACACTGGGAATAACCTTTATTTTTCCAAGTGTCAGTCTGAGTAGCTAACATTTTAATTTATGGCCTGATATCTTTGAGAATAAATGTGTTCCTGTCATCAAAATAACTGCCTCTCCTGTGAGTGGAATTTGCAATTGCACCATCATTCCACATCCTCTAACCCAGAGAGGATATGTCTTACAAGTTAGCAGGCTTTCCTCAGAAGGCGATGTTGTAGACACTGAGAGCGGAAGTCTTTTTACCCACCAGTTTTCAGACCACGATGGCTAATTTCATTTAAGGAAAACAAAACACCACCAGTCAGAAGCAAAGGTTCGTAATCCTACCATTCAGGGTAAAGATTTTAGTTTCTGGGAACCACGGAGTGAATAAATTATTACAATGTTTAGAAACTTCTTCATATACTTAACAAATGCCTTTCTCATTAGAACTGTAAAGATTAATAAAACTTTCTCATATAATTCTCCTTTTGAAAAGATTCTAAATTTACCCCATTTAGCTGGAGAAGGGAATGGCTGCCCACTCCAGTATTCTTGCCTGGAGAATTCCATGGATAGAGGAGCCTGGCGGGCTACAGTCCACGGGGTTGCAAAGAGTTGGACAGGACTGAGTAACTAACACTTTCATTTTCACCTCATTAAGGCCAAGTGTAACTGAAATGCTCATTTTTCTCCTTAACCTGGCAAGCTGGCAAATACCCAAAGACAGTCATATGACTACATCCTTGTTTGCTTTCTCTGGTCTTTGTAAGGCTCAGACTACCCAGGCTTCCCTGGGGGACACCCAAGCAGCCGGTCTTCTGGTGTGGATCAAGATTCAGTGTAGAAAGCCATTACTTATTTTCACATCTTCATGTTCTAATAAATCTGGGGCTGAAGGAAAGCAATATGTGGAGTCTTTCCTTATTTGCATTCATTATTTGCTCTACTATGTTTTGGGCCCTTTAGCTAATTTGGAATGAATTGAGGAATAATTATTTTTCTTTTTTTTTCTTAAAAGTATGTTTATCTAGGAATAAAATTATAAAACTCATTAAACTCTCAAAGTGTGTTCACTTTACATATTTATAAAAGCATACTCAAGATGCATAAGTAAAAATGAGTGTTTTTTGTATTTATGCCAACCTAATTTAGACCTTTATAAAACAATAACAGGGTAAGGTTATTTCTGAGACTAACCCAATCATGTCTTTGGGTTTCACTATGCATCTGCATGCCTACACCTGGGTATGCACTTCCTTCTCAGCTGTGTAGGCAACTGCTACATATTTAATGTAGATTACAGCACTATTTGGAGCTCTTACACCTGAAAAAAGAAAATGTTTATACTGTTAATAATTCTAGTGAAAAGTATAAACTATACTATAGAATTAAGAGGGAAAATGAGAAGTCAACTTTGGAATATTGTAATCTATTTAGGATTAATTTATAAATATGATAATGGGGATTAATGCTGGAACCCTAATGATTCTTTGGAATTCAGTGACGAAATAGAGCAGAGGAGTTTTGTGAAGGAAAGGAGCACTGGATATTTAATGTGGACTACAGTGCTACTTGGAGCTCTGACACCTGCAAAAAGGAAAGTTTTCTATTGAAACAAATCTTGCTATTGAAATGAGGTAACTGTATGCATGAATACAAGGTATCTCTTCCCATAACACTCAAAAATGGAGTGTTTTATATTCCGTAACTTTTAAGCTAGAGTGATTTCATTTTCAAAAGCATCTCCTCTACTTCCATGTAAATGACTCTTGGCTGCATTCTATCCCAAACCTTTGGCCTTCATGAAAACTCATCAGGACTAGGATCCTTTGTCTTCAAGGATGTGGGTGCAGCTTCTATTTTCCTTTGTTCCTCTTAAGACTATTTAGTACTTTTCTTTAGGGGCTAATAAGGAATCCAGTAATCAAAAGACTTTCTTTCTTTAAACATAGATACACTATGTTTCTATTTTCACACCTGAATAGTTTTCAAAATACTAGAGTTCTCAAAATGCCTCTGTTGGACACAGACTACTGAGAAGGAGGGGCATACCACAATTTATCTTCTCTCTTGTCTCAACAGATGCTGTCCACTTTGTTTAAAACATGCAGTTGTTATGTTCATTCCAAATGGTTTATTTACTCTTTTATTGATAAGCTTATTAAACCAAGTTGTTCCTTTTGCCCTTCCTATCACTAATAATAGAAAAAGGCAACTAAAAGTGGAAAGGAAATATTAGTTTCCCCCATCTTTACTTTCATGAATATTTTCAGCACTTATTTTATTTCAAGATAAGAGTCTGCTGACTTATCCACTTATGGCATTTTCGTAACAGCTAGTATCATTCTGTAAACCTAGGTACTTGGTAAACATTTGTTGTTTTTAATTATTTTAACCACAAATGCAGCTTAATTATTATGAAACCTAGAGGTGACTTTCCGAATATATAGTAGTAGTTTCTATGAAGAAAATAATGTATTTTATTAACAGATTTAATTTCACTACATGGCTGTTGAGTTTTTATTCACCCTGTGGGCAAGAATGATAGCAATTGTTTTAAAGTCACAACTCCAAGAGTTCTTTTTGGGCTCGAAAGCAAGCATTTCTTGGCAAAAGATGAATTCTTACAGAAGAAAGAATTTTGCCTTTGGGATCTTATTGGTTTTCTCACTATTTCAACTTTAAGCTAGCTAAATTGAGCCACTTCTGAAATCCTTCACACAAAATGTTCAACCTAAATTCCTCTCTTGCCTCTCAGGTAAAATTTGGTGGAGTTCATTCTTCACAAAGGAGCCTGGATACATCTCAAACTCTGTACGTGAAGGGTCATCAGCCCAATTAGCACATAAATCATTAAGCAAGAAATAGGCACCCCACTCCAGTACTCTTGCCTGGAAAATCCCATGGATGGAGGAGCCTGGTAGGCTGCAGTCCATGGGGTCGCTAGGAGTCGGACACGACTGAGCGACTTCCCTTTCATTTTTCACTTTCATGCATTGGAGAAGGAAATGGCAACCCACTCCAGTGTTCTTGCCTGGAGAATCCCAGGAACGGGGGAGACTGGTGTGCTGCAGTCCATGGGGTCGCTAAGAGTCAGACATGACTGAGCAACTTCCCTTTCATTTTTCACTTTCATGCATTGGAGAAGGAAATGGCAACCCACTCCAGTGTTCTTGCCTGGAGAATCCCAGGGATGGGGGAGACTGGTGGGCTGCCATCTCTGGGGTCGCACAGAGTCGGACACGACTGGAGCGACTTAGCAGCAGCAGCTGTCTTAAATTTTACCTTTTCACTAGATAGTTTTTCAGTTCAGACTTCCTTTATAGTCACAAAGCCATTTCTTTCTTTAAAAATGTCTCAAGATTCCTAGGGCATTTGATTGACCCGAGAGGCAGGAGAAGTGGTCTGCCCCAGAGGAAAAAGATCCATTTCCATCTTTTTGAAAATTTTTGAAGTTACAATCTCAGCATTGTCACGAGGATGTACATTTTCTTTCAAAAGATAATTGCAACTACAAAGGAATGGAGTAGAAGAAGGAGTAGTTCTTTTAGAAACGCCTATTCATGACATGCTGCTGCTAAGTTGCTTCAGTTGTGTCTGACTCTGTGCGACCCCATAGATGGCAGCCCACCAGGCCCCCCTGTCCCTGGGATTCTCCAGGAAAGAACACTGGAGTGGGTTGCCATTTCCTTCTCCAATGCATGAAAGTGAAAAGTGAAAGGGAAGTCGCTCAGTCGTGTCCGACTCTTAGTGACCCCATAGACTGCAGCCCACCAGGCTCCTGAATCCATGGGATTTTCCAGGCAAGAGTACTGGAGTGGGGTGCCATTGCCTTCTCCGATTCATGACCTAGTAATGTGAATTTCACTGATACTGTTTTAATGGATTTATATGAAAATATTTTAAGTCACAATTTTCACTTAAATATCAGTTGACACATTATTGTGCTAAGAACTATAGGGGGAAAAATGAAACATTTTGAATCCAGAACAAAGGGGGTGAAAACTACTGAGTGGGGATTACTGAGGTGTTTGCTTTTTAATTACCTGCTAACCTGTGCCTTTCTTTACTACATGTATATTTTTTAGACTATTAATAGTAAAAAGGAAAAGTTGAATCTGATAATTCCCCTCTCATCTGGGCTTCTCCACGCCCTCAAAATTCCAAGTTGATTCACTAACTAACATGTATTGTGTACCTGCTGTGTGCTAGACATTGTGGTGGTGAGTCAACAATGGACAAGGGGCAGATTGATTAGAACTTGGTATTCAACAGACATGAGAGCCCATGAGATCTGACCCCATTCTTAAATCTGTGTAGAATAAATGTCTTGGTTGAACGCATTTGTAGGAATCAGAGACTTTTTAACCTGTGATGTTGGGTGTAGAGAGAATCAATTTCTTATCTTTATTTACAGATGTTGAACTTCCTTGTTTGGAAAAGACTTTAACCTCTGAACAAAGAGCCAAAAAGATGCTTGTGAAATGACAGAGGTTTGTTTCGCTTACCCTAGCTAGTTACAAAGCTATGAAGCACTTGTTCACGGCCTTGGGTTACCATACAAGATCTCTTTCAAGCATCTCTTCTTTCTGTTGCTTCTACTTCCCCTTGAACATCCAGTGGACCATGGAGAAAAACACTCTGATTTATAGTATTACCAAACAACACCATGAGAATGAATAAATTTAAATTAATACATACAAAGAGAAAAGGAAGATATAGTGAATCCACTGACTTGAAATGCATTCTTCCTAGCAACACACGTTCAACCTGTAACTGTATTTCTTTGATAAATGTGTCCTTTAAAACAAAAACAAAAACAAAAACCAAAAACACATGCTGTTTCCCCAAGGCAGAAGGACCTGATAATGACAATAGTAACACTGTTCTGATGGAAATGGTGCTTTGTATCAATCCAGCATCATATGAAAATCTATCTTTTGCTGCAGAAGAAAAAAAACTGCTTCTGAACTTTTAACTTGAACTTTTTTTTTTTTTTTTAATTACAGAGAAGGTGCTGAAAACAGGCTAAACGACCACTAGATGACCACTGTTTCACTATTCTGTATTATTTTCTGTTACATTTTCATCCGGAAAAGTTATCTAGAGCCCTGGAACAATGTCGCTGAGGAATGCACAAGCAACCAGAGGTTGTTCTCAGGGAACTCGGCCAAATCGGCACACATAACATCGAACTGTAAAGCTCTTGGCACTCCAGTTCAAATACACTGCATCCCAAACCCTTTCTTGAGTGCGTGGAGTGAACTCTTTATACAGCGTTCACACAGTTAAATTAAAGACAGTGTATTATGAAAGTCAAATGGTGACATCGTTCTCTCTTTTTTCCTTCTGTAGAACATTAAATGATCATATGAGACTTATTAAGCATCCTAATTTACAGATGGTAAGACATAAGACTAGAAATAAGGTAGCTTAAGAAACTACTGGAGATGTCAAAGGCTTAAGTGTCACCTGCTATTCTTTAGATTGGCTTACTTACAAGAGGCTTAATACATGTATAAGGCAAAATTAACCTGCCAATAGAAGATAATTTCCAAATGACTGAAAAGGAAGATGCCAAGAACTGAAAAAAATCCAGCAGTTCATTTTAATCTCAGAAAAAAGGGTGACTGTGGCATCATGGGCCTGATTTCTAGCAGGTCCTTCCTGGCCCTTTAATGCACAGCAATGTCCTGATTTCCTCTGTGTTCATCATGTTACAGGCAGTAGGCCGGCATGATGATTACTACCGTGAGACCCAGCTTCCGGCATCGGCACCAACAATTCGCCTTCCCGTACCCGGGGTCCTTATCCTCTCAGAGACTCACAAAACTGCCACTGTCATCATAATTCTGGGCACGTTAATATTATAAATTGTGACCTCTAGACCAAAAATAGTTCTCTTCATTTATTATGAAAGAGGATCTTTTACTTTCATTAGAAGCTTAAATAAGTGTAAGTCTCCCCTCTCTAGTCTAGGACGAACACAGCAAAAACAAATCTTTGAGGCTATTAATTTTGTGTTTAATTTTTCATGTGACAAACTAAGGATGGCTATAGCCTTAAATGAATTCTCGAGTCCTTTTCAAATGACCTTCTTGGCTGTTAATCAGACTTTCAAACTAGTACCCTGGGTTCAGACTCCAGTGATGAGAGAAAAAGTTGGGCGAAATAAATCCAAGAGCACAATCATGTATTTTTCATTCTGTGCTTTCCCAGGAGCAGTTTAACTTAAGTAAACAAACCCTCAAAATGGTGCCTCAGCTATAATAACATCCTAATAGCCCTAGATGGACACAAAATCAATGCAGATCTATAGACATTTTGAGTTCTCCCTTTATAACAGGATATGCACTTTGTAAGGTAAAGGAGTAGCTTATTACAGATGGGGCTGCGGATGTCCTGAGCACGTTACCATGCTTCAGTGTTTCCCCATGTGGTTGCCTCTTGTTTCCTGTCAGGTTGGAGAGAAATGCCAGCAGCTCAGGACAGCACAGTGGAAAAAAGAAGCACTTTGGTCCTGGGATTCAGCCTTGACCCTGCCAACTACTGGCTTGCTCCAAACAACCAGCTCTCAGTAGGGGCTTCTTTGACCTCCATTTTCTCCTTTTTTCCTTTCTATGATACCTTATGGATGCTTCCATTTTAACATTTGCATGACATTAGAAAAACATGGACTTCCCTGGCAGCTCAGTGGTAAAGAATTCACTGGCCAAGCAGGAGACCCAGGTTTAACCCTGGATCAGGAAGATCCCCTGGAGAAGGAGATGGCAACCCACTCCAGTATTCTTGCCTGGGAAATCCCATGGACAGAGCGGCCCGGTGGGCTACAGTGACTTAACAACTACAAAACAAGAAAAATAGACGACTATCCTTCAGTAAGATTTCCCTGTGTTCCAAATGAAGTGATTTATGTACAAATTTATATATTAGAACTTCATGCAGGTAAGTAATACTATCCTCATATTCCAGTTTTTCACAAAGCACCAGGCTGTGTGCTGGGCATTCTTTCCTCCCTGTATAGTCACAGTACAAGGCTGTACATTATAAATGAGGAAACAGAGGAAACTGCAACCCAGGAAAGTTAAGGTCACTCAGCTAGTAGACAGACAACATGTGATCTGAACCGGTATCCAAAGCCCGTACTCTAGCCATGGTCATACTCTCCTGCTCCCAGAGACTTACATATCTGTCTTTTGCTACTAGTCTGTGGGCTCTTTGAAAATGGGGACAACATTTGAGTCACTCATTCTCTGTGTGCCTTACACAACGTTGGAATTGAGCAGTTATATACAGTTATATTGCGCTCATCTTTTCAAAAAAGCTTTTACTTTCTCTGCCTAAAGCAAAAAGCCCAGCCTCCAGCATCAGTTGGCCATTAAGGAAACATTTCAGGAGGGCATCTTTCCTGGAGGAAAAATGCTGCAAGGCTGAGAGCCTACCACACCTACCGCTTCTCTCTGTACAGAGTGGCCACCCACAGACGCCCTGGGCCCAGGTGGACATGTTTGTCTCAGGCAACACAATTTTCCTCCAACTCGGCTGACTAGGTCAGAGATCTAGGCCTGGCCATCTCTAGACTGGCTTGTGGCACCAGAGATAACTTGCCTGAGAGCCTGTGTAGTAACTAAACTAATCAAATCCTCTCCCTGAGAGATTACATGTGAGGCACACAGAGAAGCAAGGGGCTGGAGTCACTGACTGGCCTGGCAGAGGTGCTGGTGCACGGCCCACGACAGGCCTACAAGGCAGCTGAGCCCACCTCCTCGGCTTCCTCCCTTCTTTTGCATCTCTACCACTGAGAGCATCTCAGAATATCTCAGAGCCAGTTGCTGAGGCAGGGTGGAGGAGGGGCCAAGGGTTAAAAAACTGATGAAAACACATGATCCCAAGCTTTAAGGAGCTATGATCTAATGAGGCAGACAGAGATGTTCATAGGTGATTATAATCCAAGAGTAGATAGCTTGGCTGGACTGGACTCTGCATCCAAGGGCTCTCTAAAAGGGGGTCCTGGGATATCACTACCCCTGTCTACTTGACAGCTGGGAGTGGAGGGAAAGAAGAGGAAGGGAAAAGGGTGGAATCTGGGAAGATGGAAAAGAGAAAACCCATTATAATTCTGCTCCCATTTGAATTCATATATTTCAGTAATTGCCTGCAGTGCTTATTCATGTCATGTTTAATAAAAACTCTGAGTATATTTTGAGTGAGTTTGGTGCTGAGGGACAATTAGTAGATGAGTTACAGGACTGCATCAGGAAGTGGGGACCGAGGATGACTTCTTCAAGCCTGAGCTGAGACATCTGCTCCTCTCCTTCATCTGAGGGGGGTGAAATCACACCCTGAATTATGAGCTGGCTTTAACGCACCCTGGATGTCCCAGTGCTGGACCTGCCCCACAGTTAGAAAGTAAGTAGGGAACCAAATCATATCAACCAGACTGACCTTTGTACATGTACAAGGCCTGGGTAAGGGGACCCTTTTTTTCAGATTATGATGGAGAAGGTCATATCCTTCCAGAAACTTAACTGATCATTCTTTTCTAGTCTGTGACCAAGCTACCTAAACAAAAACTTGAGTTTGCTGAAGGGCAGCTTTGAGAAACAGTGGCTCTTGCTCCTCTAGTCTCCCAGGGTGATAGGGGTTGCTCAGCTGGGCCGTAGTATAATGGTTTTGATTGGATGGGTAGACTAGGGTTTTATTTCACACAGCTCATTATTATACTGAACTGAATGGCCACAAAGGCAAATTATGTCCTTCAGCCTAATAACAGCTGACTCTCTGTGAATGTTTATGGAGTAGCAGGCCCCTTAAAGCTATGCTTCTTCTTTATCATCTCCTCTGAGGTTGTGAACTATGCCTATTATTTAGTCTGATATTGCAGATGAGGAGGGAGATACTTAAGGAAATAACTAACTTGACCCAAACAACGTGGTGGTTAGTGGTGAAGACATGGGATTTGAACCCACTCCTTTGGACATAAGAAATCCTTCTATTTATTGCCCCAATATTCTGCTTCCCAACATTCAAATGAAGCATTTCATGTGCTTACAAAGAGAATGGGAGTGAAAACAATACATGTCGTGTTTCTGGAATAAATGCCAGTAAATTGGTCAGCCCTTCTGACTGATTTCTGTTCAAGCACCAAGATTTTCTTGGATATCTACATGGTTGCTTTCTCTTCCCACTTCTGGAATTCTCTTATAGTGATTTTTTTTTTCATCTCTGCAGAAATTTTCTAGTTGAAACACAACAGTGGAGAGGAGTGATGTGAAATAATTTCTTACGCTGCCCCAGCTTAGCTATTCACTAGTTTAGTCCACAAGTAAAGCAATGCATATTTCAAATGCCATCCCCTGAGTAGCCACAGTCTTCAGCTTCAGCCTGCTGAGCCAAAATTAATTAAGAGATGAATATCATAATAGAACAGTATGGATCATAGCATATTACTAAGAAGTGTTGGTCTGTGTTAATTTACATGATTCACCATCAGCACTTGGTATGTTTACATACAGTTAGCACAGGTATTTTGTCTGCATAGACTGATATATTTTTGAGTGGTGGCAGAACTCACCTCAGAAATGATCCATATATTCAATTGCTTGTACCTTTTGTCTCTACCCACACCCTGCCCACCACACACACACACACACACACACACACACACACACACACACACAAATACACACACTGCTGGCCTCACCGCTTCCATATTGGCTACTTGAAAACATGTATAGCCTTTGAAAATATGAATATTTGGAAGAAACAGAAATGTTGGCATAAATGTAGGAAGCATCCTGGGGAACAGACTTAGGGTGGATGCCTGGGCAAATCCAACCTTCCTGTAAACTCCCTTTCTCCACAATGATCTGAGTATTTCTCTTTTATTTTCGTGCAGGCTAATATGCTACACTGCCTGCCATTTCAACAATCAGAAATTCATTAAAAAATAAACAGCCTCTTTTAAAAGACAAATTATCTCTTTGAAAGTTAGGGGGCTGTTGGTCATTTATCTACTTAATCAAATTTTCTCAAATTTCTTTTTATACCATTTATTTCAGACAAATTGAGTTTAAGAATGTGAGTTTTGACTGAGCACTGGGGAGGGAGGAAGTATATTTTCTATCCCAGGCTCATCCTTGACTCCAGGAAAGGGAAAAAATTCTTTGTCTTCCCTCCTCCTTCAGAGGGCTTTATGGGGACATTCAACTTGCACAACTCTGGCTGATTTTTTCTATTCCATATCTTAGATATGTTAAGGATTAAAGAGCCTTCTGTGGACTGGCTTGGCAGTTAACCCATGTGTGTGTGACACACGGTTTCCAGAGGGAACCATGCTCTGAAAATCGAACATCTAAGCTGCAAACCGATCTTTGGGACAGAACTGTTTGAAATTGGGGACTGTGTGTGCATGGCTTCAGGCTGTCTCTCCCCTCCACCCCACAGTACATTCATCAGACACTGACTGTTCAAGCATGGAAATGCTTATCAAAACAGACGGCTCGAATGCAGAGCATGGCTCTGTACACAAAGCTGAAACATCTGGATGAACTGTAGACTAAGCATGCTACTCCAGATGTCTTAAAATAATTAGTAGGGCAGGCTATACATTTCTATGATTGATTTTGTTTTCTTTTTGGTACTGAGCAGCCCTAGTCTTTGTAACTGCAATGTTCCTTATTAAAACCCACATTTATTCCAGAGAGGCAGGGTGCATTGAACTCAGTGGGTGCATTAGAAACTGGGGGGAGATTAGTTCTGGGTTCTCTTGTAAGATGCAGACTTGGTGTAGATCAGGAAAAGGGGAACGAGGTGAATGGCCCGTCTGTATAAATTCCTTTTTATCCTTTTCCTCCCTTTTGGCACTCTACTCTGAACCAGAGGCTTGATCTCAGTTCGATTCCAGCTATTTTAAGCCTCTTAACTTTCTGTCCTCTTTCTAATGTGTGTCCTGTGAAGCCTGATTCAAAAGCAGGATGTACTCTATTGCAGTTTTTCTCAAAATGAGATCAAGAGCCTCAAGCAGAGAAGCACATTGGCTGTTTAGTGTGAATGCTGATTTCTAGGTCCCACTTGATCTTCCAACTCAAAGTCTCTGGAAGACCTGTCCTGGGAATCTGTCTTTTAAATAAACTGTCCAGGTAAGTCTAGTGTAGGCTTAAGAGAACTACTGCATTATAGCCTTGTTCTGATTGCTTCAACTAATGAAACTTTCATTTCAATGGTATTAACCTAGAGAATTTAGATATCAAAGCAATGAAAGAAAAGTTATAAGTCAAAATATCAGGGTGCTTCTAAAAATGTAATGCAAGCAAGTTAGGAACTTGGTCATTTATCACAGATACTTGCTTTAGAATCTATTTTGAAGTATGTCGGGCATTCTTCTCTCTGAAATCTGATTTCCATCTAAGATCAATAAGGGAATATTTATATTGCCAATATGGTGACCATTTATTATTTGATTTTTAGAAAATCCTTGCCTCTAAGCAATTGACATTCAAAACAAATCATTCCTTCATTAGCCATAATAATGCTTTATTGCCTTTGTTCTGAAGTATTCATTTTATTTCCATTATCCCTATTGCATAAAGCAGCCACAAAACCAGCAGAGCCCAGTTTATCACAGGCAAATTGAACAGAGAGACTAAGTGAATATGATTTGCTGGGTTTCCCTTTCAGATTAGCAACCAGAAGAGTTCATCTTCTCTAAGAGCCCTCAGTTGGTCTGTGGGAAGCAGTTTGAATGAAGAAGGTCTGCAATATAGAGCTACAACTCTTCCAAAATCATTGTTCAGCTGATTTATTGCAGTCGAACCAATTACCAAGTGAGTTGTTTGGCGTCGAGGCAAACCACTTGGTGAGGAAGGAGCTTTTCCACGTTTTCAGGGGAAGGGCAAAGGGAGAATTACAGAAACAGTGAGGACAGAGTGCATTTCAAAACCTCCTCAAGAGAGCTGGCTCTGAGGAGGTTCTGAAATACAGACAGACACAGGTGCTCCTAGAGATGGGAAAAGCTTCACCAGGCCATTTCTGGCGTCCAAACTCAACTGTCTACATGGAGAATGGGAGGTTAAATCAGTGGCTTACAAACCTGGAACCTCACAGCCAGAGCCGAGGTTTCACATCTCAGCAGCTTGTGTGGTCGGGTTTCCTCTGCTGGTGGTGACTCTCCTAGCCTCAGAGGGCTGTAGGTCAGTGGCTGGAACACACTGAGGGACAGGTTCAGGGTATTCCTCAACTCTGGACAACTGTGAGTGGCCTCTGCTATCACCGTAGTTTTCCTGTTTTTTTTTTTTTTTTCCCTCCTGATTTAAAATGAGTGCTATTCTTTCTTATTGGAAATGTAAATTTCATAAAGAGCTGGCCATATCGTGGAAACTCAATATATCAATCAACTTCAAAATAAAATAAGTGCCACTCACATTCCTGTTTCAAATTCAAGTATTTAGTTGCATTTGGATTCCATGAAATGGCTCTTGTCTATAATGCAATAGGATCTCCACTGATGCTGATGGGCTGCCTGGCACAAGGTTCTTTTCCAGAATCAGCCTTGGGCCCACAGTTAGGTAGATTTCCTAATATTTACCCTGAGAGTCAGGAGTGCTGAGGACAGTCAGTCTGCTTGCCTTCAATGACCTCCTCTCTCCTGGCTCCCTCAGGAAGCATCTCAGTTCCGTTTATCTCAAAGTAAGCTCCTCTGCTTCCGTTGGTCACAGCAGCTCCCCGAATGTGAGTGCCGAAGAGCCGTGTGACAGAGCCATCAGGCCCGCTGTTTCCAGCTCTTGTGGGGCTCTAAGATGAAGTCTGTTTGGTATTCAATTTAGAGCTTTGTTCACCTAGGCGATATTAATTTCTCTGAACTGGAATGCATTTATCCTTTCAGGCCAATCTTATCTTAGAGAGAAGCCACTAATTGTGAAATTAAAAGGGTGGTTATTATTCTCCACCAGTGGCAAAACCCACACTTTATTAAAGAACAAACAGAATATTGCTTTATGGGAAATTTACAATAAACCTACCCAAATGGTATATATGGGTTGACGCATGGCTATAAAAGCAATGTGCTTTATATATTTACACTGCCTTTATATAATTAACACCAGGCATTCTTCTTCCGTTTGTAAGTACATCAAAATTTTTGTCACAAAAAGTAGAAATGTTTTATGAGCGTTTAAATATACACATAAAGGTTAAAAACATTGTTCTCTGTATTTTAAAAATGCCTACAATAACTCATCTTAAAATGTCTACCGAACATAATACCTATTATGCTGTTCTTTGTTTCCACTCTTTATCTTGAAAATGCTTCCATTTTCAAGTTAAACTCTCACTGCATCTTTAAAAATCTTTTTTACAATGTAAAAGTTCTTTATGTGTCAGAAAAAAAAAAGGGTTAGACAATATGACTTTCAGTAGCTAAGCCTCTCATGGAACAATGCAGTGTTAGGCATAAGTGTCTGATTTTTCTGCCGAGGTATAAATGAGACTTTATAAAGACAGAGTTCATTTTTGGCCTCGCAGTTTTTGTCCTATGGAAGCATAATACATGCAACCCTAATTCTGTCAGCTGCTGCCTGGTTCCTGGGTCTTGATTATCTCCTTCCCTAGTCTTTGCTGTGCTATCTGTAGACATCTACCCAACCTGTAGGTCAGAAACTCGTCACATGTTCCAGTGGTCCCTTAATTAAATCTTGTGATATTCCAGGAATTAGGTTGTTCGGGGGAAAACTTGAGTGTCTAAGTTAACTTCTGAAAACAGAAGTTTCCATTTTTTGAACATCTCATTAACTACTCTCTGCTTCCTCCCACGCCCTCGCTTCCATCAGCTCCCCCCAAACAGATAGCTTCTCATAGTCCAGAATGGTGCCTACCAAGCAGTCCAGTGTTCTTACGAGAATTTACTCTTGTTTCTGAATTGTCCACAAGGTTAGGGCCCCATTATATTATTATTATTTGGTCATACGGTGTAACATGTGGGATCTTAGTTCCCCGACCATGGATCAAACCCGTGCCCCCTGCATTGAAAGCACAGTCTTAACCACTGGACTGCCAGAGAAGTCCCAGGGCCCCAATATCTTGGTAATTCCTACTTCCTTAAGGTTTGGATGGATTCCGATTTGGAACAGACATACTAGCAAGTTCCTGGTCCAAACTTCTCCTACAACCAGACTCCTTCCTCTATTCTCACTTCAATGCACCCCACCCCACATTACCAGCACCTGGGAAAACATACTGGGTGGATCTGACTCTCTGCTGCCTCTGCCTGGTCTCACCTGGTCCTTTTTGGGTCATTTACTCAAGCACTTGTTACCTTGCATCCTGCAAGCCTAGAGAAAGGGTTTGCTGGTATTAAGATACCATTTTAAATAACTCATCAGTGTCTAAAAGAACCCCAACACTTTTCCCACATGAATGTGTAAAGAAAGTTTCTGTGATTGCTATTTTTTAGTACTGTGCCAAAACATGATCCCAGGAAGCTGATTTACACTAGGGCAATCCTTGTTTTGAATGAAGTTTTATTTGAACACTACCATGATCTCTGCTCATTCAGTTATATGTGGTTTATATCTGTTTTTGTGCTACACTGGCAGACTTGAGTAGTCATGACAGAAACTGTACAGCTCACAAAGCCATAAATAATTACTACCTGACCCTATATGTAAAAAGCTTACCAAACTCCACCTTATACTCATCCATAACTTCATCTGTTTGTTTGTATCCTAAATAGACTCCTACCTGAAGGACTAGTACCTAGGTACCAAGATGTCTACTTAGTTGAACTCCAAATTATTTTCACCAAAAGGGACAAAACCTATTTCAAATTTGTGACATCTAACTAAAGACACTGGCACACATGGGGAGAAAACCTCCAAAGCTAATCAGCTCAAAGACTCCTAGAGGAAATTTAAAAATGCAGACTAGGATGGAGGCAAACTTGAGATAAATTATTTACAATTATTGTAGTCCATAGGAATTCAGAAATACCAATTCCACTTCTCAGTTAGTGTTCTCTTTGCAGTTCATTTATTCTGACCACACCCTACTGCAAGAAAAATTCAGCCTCACTGGAGTGGAGAGAAAATTGACATTGATTTTCTCCCATTAAATAAAATATTACTTAGGCATACTTATAAATGGTTATATCACCAAGGCTTGCAAATAGAGAAGATATTTTTTTTTTCTTAACCTCATTTGCTACACTGAACCTGATAGAAGGAAAGTAAAAATTTCTCATGTAAATCAAATGACTAGATATGCTGACATTTTGTTGCACAAAGTTGTCCTACAAGGTTACACATAAAACTACTACATTGCAAATGGCAGAAGGAAGGGGTTTTACACCCCACTGTGCCAAGTTTTACTTTTTTTCTCTGCACTGATTAAAATAAAGGAGCCATCACTGTCAATAGGCAGACTCTGCTACCTTGCTTTTATCAAATGCAAGGAGGTGTAAATACAAATGTAAAGTACAAGTAAAGATCACGACTCACTGTCTGACAGCAAAACTATTAAACATAATCAAAGACTCAGATGAACTCACATTGCCTTTCAACACATTGCTAAAGAATCCTTTTCACTGTAAAATTAGCATAAAATGTCACAGTTCTGACACTGCTGTTGAAGAAACTTGGTTTAAGGCATTTAAAACAACTTTAAGACTTCAAATGAAGAGGAGTTACTCACCAGAGAATAAGTCACATGGCATTTGGCCTGGACACAAGGCTCCTCAAATTGTAATCAGTAACTGATTAAAAGTTGATCTCTCAGGGCGTTAAAATCCAAAATTTTAGGGCACTTGTTGATTAAAATATATAGTTTGTTGAATGAATGCAGGCTCATACATACTAACAACAAAATCAATGTTTGTTGCTGCTTATGAAATACAAAGACAATGATTTATTCTCAGGAAGTCAGTTGGACCATGAGGTAAGGTACATGGGTTCTATATTGAGAAGTGAAAATCCTGCCCATGGTGTAGGATTCCATCATCAGAAGTGAAAGGAACAGATGGGAAGGAGGATGGGACCTGCAGGTACAAGAGAACAGATATGAAATCCCAAAGTTTCCTGAGTGTCAAGAGCTTTCCTATTTTCTGCTAATCAGTCCTTTAAAGGCATGTGTCTTCAAGGTCAGTGTTACAGTATATTAAGCTATGAAAAGGCTGTGATCCAAAGGATTTTTCTGATTAATAATATGAGTTCTGTGAAAAGCTTCATCTTGACTATTTACATGTTGAAGCTAGACTTCTAAAACCAGCTCTTGGCCAGCCTCACAAAAATACATGCAACTTAGTTCTGTCTGGCTTGGGGGTGTTTTATACATGCCCTCTGGACTCTACATTCTTTTTTTTTTTTTTTAATGTTTCATCAGAGAAGATTTATTTTTGCCTCTGAGAGTACAGCTGGGTGTTTTAACATGTCAGGATAACCTTATTTTAATCAGAGATGAAGTTGATTTGAAGCTTGGTTTTACTTTATGAAGAACTTATCTCTCTAGGTTCTCCTTTAAAAAAAAAAAAAACATTTTTAATTGAAGGATAGTGGCTTTACCCCTCTGGACTCTAGGTTCTGAAGCATCAGCTATGTTCACTCACCTCTCCATGTATACTTAGCATAGAACCTGGAACACAGCTGTTGCTTAATAAATGCTTGAGGCACACTGAAGACAGCAAGAGTGATTCTCATCACTTATTATTAAGTAGTGTGAGATCACAAGGATAGAGATGCTGATCTGTCCAAGGAAGACTGGCTTTGGCTGGCAATATTCACTCAGCCCCAGCCCAGTAAGTTTGACCTCAGGCTTTTCTCCCATGCACTTCAAAAAAGCAAGCCACAAAACGCTGTCATTTACTGTGGGATCCAGTGTGACTAACTGATAGAATTCTGGCCTCATATCCTGATTTCTGTATTTTCCTCCGGCTCCTTCAAATTTGTGGTCCATTAAGTTTCTCCTTCCGAAATTCCAGGCCATAGTTGTCCAACTTCCCCACAGTCGTCCACTTTTCACCTTCCCTTAGCTGTGGTGCTTTCTGCGACCTCAGCTTAAGAAGACCCTGTTCTAACCTCTAACACTTGGGCGTCTCCCAAACCCTAATCATACTCGACTATACCAAGGAGGAATTCTGATCTCAGAAAAAGCCTCAGGGAAACACTTTACTTTTTGTTTCCTTCCCTAAAATCCTTACGGATCTTTGAGAATTTCTAGCAAAGGTGGGAGTGGGCGCTCTTTTCCTCTATGATAAATTCCCAGGATTTCAACCCTCATCTCAGTGGATAACTGAAGGCTTGCCTTGGGTGATCTGCATGCAAGTACTTCTCACCCCCCAACTGCCAATCTTTACAGCAAAGGCTGAACAGGTTATTTATAACTTAAAGGGGTACTGAGTATTATTTAACACCCTCTGTATACCACATTGTGCTTCCTCTGCTCTTCCTAAAGAAATCATATCATGGTACTATATTTATTGCTTAATTTTCTTTTTTGTAACACTTTGATAGCTACTTGGGAGCAGCTTTTTTGTTTTCCTTATTCATTGTATTCCCCAGAATATTAACAATAAAATATGTATACAAAAGGACACCAGGAATGCTTAGTAAATGTAGGAAGAGAAAAAGTACGCATTTGCAGCTATATCAAATCTAGTTTGGTAAAACAAATATTAAACTATTAGACTGAAATGAGACTTCTGACCAGTTTTTGTGTCTAGTTTTAATAGTCATTATCAGAATTACGTATGTATTCTAAAATCCTGTAAATGCAAAATAAATAACCTCTTTCTACCCCTCCCCCCACTTTTTCATGCTTTGATCATCTACAATTTATTTTCTATTGATGCTTCCCAGTCTCCATGACTCTTGCCTCTTGTGATCCCAAATGAAATTACACAAGAAACTATGTCCCTTGCTCTAAGTTTCTAAGATGTTTGTGTGGATGTTTTTATTTCATTCATTTAAAAAATATTCACACTTAGGAGTAAGAATGGGTAAAATGGAAGTCAGAGGAGCCTCTCTTCAACCTCTTCAGCCTCTGGTTGTTCTTTCTCTCTGCTTGCAGTGGTCTACTGTTCTTTAGATGTTTGGTGACCTCATCTAGTTCTGACTCTCTCTCAGACTCTAGTTCTCCTTACAAAATCTGCTCTCAGCCTAGTTTTGTTGGAAATATCCCAATCTATGAATTAGTCATATGATGTTAATGGATCACAGCAGCTTATGGCATTTTCTGGCTCAGAGGGATTTGCATCTTGATAAGGGGCAGTGCCCTAACCCTGAGGATCAAATTGCTAATGGCAGAATTGAAGTCTTTGGGAACGGCATCAAGGGTCAGAAAGCCTTCCAACCCTTTCAGATTGGCTGCCGGCTCTAAAAGTGCAGAGAACTTCTACTCCCACAGCGCCATCTCCCTTTATTACCATAAATAATGAAGAAGTTATTTTCTATATAAGTCCAAATGCTGACACTGACCCTGCTGAACTCATTATAAAGGGGAAAAATGTCCACATAGTGACTCCAAATAATTTTGGATTTGGTGGAGGGGAAATGAGAAGCAAGGAAAGCAGGAAGGAAGAGGGAAAGACCGGAAAGGAGGACTGTCAACACAGGGAATGAAAGAAAAATCTCTTTAATTTGTATGCTGTTATATTATCAGATATGCAGTAGGCATGCATTTTAATGCCACTTCTGAAATCAATTGTGTGTGCTAATTTTTTCATACAATAAAAAAGGAGATTGATTTACGATCTGTGGGAAAGAAGACTTAAAAGACATAACAAATTTAGGGGCCACTAAATGTAATGTGTAAAAACTGAACAACAAATTTCATAATTGAAGCTCAGTATCTTAAATTAGTATGTAACAAGGAATACTAATTTTGGTACACCGAGGCCTCAGTGCTATCTACAAGTTATTATTAATCGAAGTGTATGACCAAGATGTTACTGCTAAGAATAGTGGGAAAGCAGTTCTATAGTCACATATTTTTGAAGAAAATCAATAGGAAATGGATTTGTTCAACTGCAGGAGAATTCAGCTGCATTCATTGAACTCATGACTCTTTTTGATCTTTTTGAAAAACAATAAATCACACACTCACAGAATACATGCTGGCCTTGCGTTAGGTCACGCATATCCTCTTAGAGACATGGTCAAAAGGCTTGAGAGGGCTTGGAAGATGATCCCATACCAAATAAATCAATACAGTGAGTTTGCAAATGCATGTTACTGCACTGACTCTTAAGTTTCTTAGTGAAACTTTGAAACTTAATAAGGTCTCATTTTATTTGTCTTTTAAAAAGAAAAATTAATGCAACAATTGGAAAGATGAGTTAAAATTTCTTTTAAAGTGAAAATTTCAGTTGATTGTATATCATGAGTTTTATAGATAGTCTAAATCAAACAGAACAATAATGTTCATTAATATGAACTACTTAGGAAAGGAATGAATCTGTCCCTTCTATCTTTGAAATGACTGCCACTTACTAAATCATCTTTTACTCTACTTCTCTATCTCTTCAAACAACTGATAAGATTTAGCAGATAAGATACAGATTAAGACTGTGATTAGATCCAGTTAGGAAGACATAGTTAGATGTAAGTTATTAGAGAAAAAAAGACATAGAGGGTAATATGAGAACATATATACGCACAATTATTGTCCACTGTGAAAGACTAGAATAATAGAGGGGAAAATATTTAAATCACTAATTAATAAACAGAAAACTCAAGAAAATAGTTGGGAATCCAGAACAGGAATTTCTCACACCCTACAGCCCAACAGAAAAAAGGAAAACCCTCTCTTCTTGCTGGGCAGGAGGTCAGCTAATGAGAGCGTCACAACTCAGCCAATGAAAAGCCACACTATACTTCACACTTTCAACTCCTCCAATGGACTCTTTGTTTACCACGGTCCTCCCAACTTCCTCTCCCCTCCTCTAAAAAAGTTCTCCTTTCCTTGCTGTGCGGGGACTCACACGTGGCTAGTCAAGGTTGCATACTTCAAACTGCAATATTCTGCTGATCCCAAATAAATCCATTTCTGCATTTCTGCGGGAGAAATAACTGGCAGTCTATCTGTTTTAGGTCAACACAGTGCAATCTGTACCCATTAGGTAGGAAATAGCCAAGCCCTAATGCTGAAGTCAACTGTCTTTCATACTACAGTGGATAAAGACTACTATTAAAGCTATTTTGGAGCAACCATTCATTGGACAGTGAGGTCCAGAGCACCGATCCAGTGAGCTCTTGATAGGAACTAGATCACAGCAAGAATGGGAGATGCACAGAACAGGACTGATGGATTAAATTACCTTAGTAGAAACTTCCAGAGTCCTTTCTGAGTCTGTTCTCTTTGCCTCACCTGGCTGAGAGATATCAATTTCTCAGTAAGGACAATTGGAAGTATATATCAGCTCTCCACTCTTTAGCATTAATATTTTGTGGGCATATAATTTTCCTTACCACATTATGGTACTCATATAGCTTCAATAAGTTCCTGAGTTGCCTTCACACAATACTGAAATACTCCCTGTTGCCAACTTGTTATAGTTTGATACCTCTTCTCCATTATTGCAATCAAGATTTTTGGTTGCCATATAATCAAAGAACAGATTTCTTTAGAAGTCTTATTTCTGAAAGAGTGAACTTTGAGCTACAAAGATGATTTAGTGTGATTTAAGAGGTAGTCATTTAACAATGATGCCCCAGGTCTGGAGGCCTGAGGCAGTGGGTATGGTCCATCCTGACAGGGAGAAATATTCTATCCCTGTATCAGCATTATTTAAAATTGACCGTGTGTGGTCATAATTAAAAAAAAACACTTTTAGTCAATTTTATAGTTTTTAAAATTGTCTTTAAACTCTGAACCCCCTTATTGCCTGCATCTATGATGGACATTCTCAGTATATCACCACCGACCTGGGTATTCACTTTCTGTTTCTCTTACCAGATTGCAACTTCTTTGAGGGCACGAAAGAGATGTAAATTACCTTTGGATAATAGAGCCTAAAATTTAATGGATTCTTAGTATAGGTTTGTTGAAGAAAGGAATTTCACTTATTATGATCCATTTGGTGACACACAACCAAACATCCAGTTTACACTGATATTAACAACACTGCAGATACACTGAATCACAAGAGAAATTTGGTTCACTGACCCAACAATGTTCTCAAATACCCACTCTTTTTTTCCTCTCCACTCTGCTTTCTGGGGTGTCACATCACTCACACAGACAAAAACTGGCTTCCAGTAACTCTAAAGATGACAAAAGTCTTCCTCCATGACTGGAGAAACCCAGGAGTAATTCTAGAAACATCTTCATAAAGGCAAGGAGGCTTGATTTCCAAATCTTGCTCTCCATTCTCATTGTTCTGGCCTGGGTCACGTGCTTACCCCTGAATCAATGGCTCCTAGAGCCAGGGAAGAAGCGAGCTCCTCCCAGAAACTGGAAGGAAGGCTGGAGTGTGTACCAGGGGAAGTGGGCATGGAGGTTGAGAAGGCCTGACAGTGCCTACCCAAGGGATAAAGTATAATAGGTTGTATATTGGGGGATGAATGCAGGCTTTCACCTGGAACAGAGGTTATGATATTGGGCAAAATCTAAAAATAATCAGCTGCATATGAACCATTTCTAAACAAATTTTTATTATTTACATATTTGATTATTTGTATTGCTAGTATTTTATTTTCAGGGTATTTGCATGAAACTGATCTTATCTACTCCTTGTTATCATTCAGAGGGCTAGCCAGGTAAGATATTTCTACTCCGTACCCTTCTTATTCTAATTTATCATATGGGCTATTCTTGTAAAGTATTTGCAAAGTATTGAAAAAATAATAAAGCTATTTATTAGCATGCTATAGTAATATTGTTTTACCTGCCACATTTGACTTTGACTAAAAGGAAGTCCACCAGAGTTTTATTGAAGATTATTTTGCATCCAAGTGACAAAAGTAATTTTCATATATTGAGGTGTGGGAAAGACATTCTGGCTCATATATGAGTTATCTTGAATTTTATGCTGACTAAAACAGCCTATTTGTGGACTTTCAAACATACACTGTACATCTGCCTTAATTATTAAAGAAAAGGATGCACTGACCAGAAGTAAAGAAAATCCATATTAAAAATAAAGATTAAATGCCTCCCTCCCTGGAACAGCCATGCTGGTTCTCCTCCAGTGATAAGACTCCCTTCCCAGGTGCCAAGACCACACTGACTCACTGGTAAGTGTTGGTCTGTTTTTGCTGAAACCTTGAAGAAATATATCCATGACTTGTTTAATGTTCTTTGTTCTGACAAGATATAAAACCATGTTGAAAACCATGCTTCCCTGGAGCAGTTTCTTAGAGTAACCTGGGAAGCTGTCTTCCAGACTATAATCCTCAGTTTGGCTCAAATAAAACTCTTCTCTACTTTTACTATCGATAGTTTAATATTTTTGTTGACAGAAGTTAAGAATGCCAAAGAAGCCAAAGACATCTCACTACAAGGTGTTTTCACTGGTGTTCAAGAGCAGTATGTACTAACATTTCTGGAAAAAAATTAGGTCAAAGAACTCAGGAAATTCTACATTTATACATTAAAATACATGTTCCACTGTCAAGCATGAAGTTAGGAAGACTGTACCTGACATCCATCTTTACTGTTGGCAAAAAGTGGATCCCTCAGAGAAGCTATTAAATGTGTTCCATTTACCCAATCTGACTAGCCCAAAATACATTGATTTACAAGGTTTCCCAATGGAATCACTTTTAATACAATGTGGACTATAATAAAAAGGCTGTTTCACTGTTCATTCATTCCTTCAGTTCACAAATATTTATTGAACTCTTACTAAAGGGTTAATCTTTGGAATGACAAGGAGCTTATAGTCTAGTTATATGGAGGCTGATAATAAACACAAATATATAATGTGAAGTGGAGAAAAGCACTTAACATATTCTATATATGAAGAAAATAAGGTAGGTTAGAACCAGAAGGGAGAAAATGCTAAATACCTGGAAAGGATGTAGTTGAAGGGAACACAAATCATGTCCCTACATTTTTCTTAACATGGGAAATAAAGCCATTTGGACCACAATCCTTTCAGCAGTAGCTTTCAGGAAGAATTCTTAGCTTTGGCACTATGGACAAATGTTTTCTAATTCCTATCTCTGCCATCTGACCCCATGCTTTCTTTATTTGGATTAAGGAAGCTACTACCTCTTATGGATGACTCTTTGATTTTTTATCTTAGGGAATTATTTAAATTTTCATCACTATATCAAGCTGTCCTGTAAGTTACATCACAACTATATGTGAATCATAAATTTAGAAATTACAGTTGTTTAGTAAAGTCGGGAACAACTTAATTTAAAAATCTCCCCATTTGCTAGGATGCAATTTAGAATCAGAGCTATTTTATCCTTCATTGCACACCCCTAATTGTTATAGCTTAGGCAGCTGAAAGAAAAAAAAAATCAATCCAACCTTGAGTAAGAGGGCAGGAGGAATAAAATCTGGACTGGAATTAACCATCAAGAAACTTAAAAATATAGAATAGGTTGAGCTTAGGGAGACACACTATTTCACATCTAAGCATAAAGGAAGGGCTACTTATAATACTGTCTTAATAGTTATACATTTCAATCCAAGAGCTATCACGGGAAACCTGGAAAGATAGTGAATGTCAGAAAATGGAAGATGTCAAGGATACACAGAGTTCAAAGGCAACTGTCTCTTCGTTTCAAATATGGATAAGAGTGGGTCCCACAATGGAAAATACACAGACAACAAGGCAATCAGAAGGGAGAGTTTGACTTTTCTCTGAAACTTCAAGCTATTCTGAAAAGCTAAGAAATCCTGAGGTGTTATATGAAATCTCTCTTTTTAGAGGTCTGAATTATAACCCTGTTTGTCTAGACAGGGATTCTTAAGTATTTTTTGGTGTATCCATATTACGCGTGTTTCACATAGAAGATATTAGGGGTATTTGAGGCTGAAAGAAAAAAAAAAAAGTGCATCACTGTAGTACCTTCTTTTCTAGGAAAATATCACTTGAGAAAAGCCAAACATGAAATTGACCCTAGCTTCAGGGATTTGCAGAGTAGGTCCAGTCATTCTCTTTGTGTCCATCATGATGTCTGAGTTTACTGCATTTTAAAAATGAATTTGATCTTACCACCTAATTTGAATTTTTCACTCATTAACCCATACCCATATATATTTAACCAAGGAATCACGCAATATTTGTGATTGGTTTATTTCTCTTAGCCTAATGTCCTCAAGGTTCATTCATGCTGTAGCATATGTTAAGATTCCATTCTTTTTTAATGCTGAATAATATACCATTATATATTCACCATGTTTTGTTTATCCATTCATCTGTTGATGGATATGAAGGTTGCCTTCACCCCTTGACTATTGTGAATAATTTCACAGATTTTCTTACCACCTGGTATATGTCATTTTAGAACTCAAGTGCAAGAGCTGAAAGCTGATGCTACTGTCATTATAAATTCTTCTCTGTAGTTTTCCCTTTCTACTGAAGGCTTCTTGAGGTGAGCACAGGAAACATGGGATCCCACACTCAGGAATCTTAGCTCAATGATTTAGGGGTTTGTAATCATGAAGCCTTTATGTGTTAATTCACGGCCTCTCTCGTCTAAGAAAGACAACTCATTTAATCAATCACCTTATGTTTAAATTGCCTTTCCAAAATTCCTGATGAGTATTTTTCTGACCCATACTGGTAACTGCAATGATGGATGAAGTCTGAAGCACAACTGCCATCTTTCGACTGCTCTAGCAGAGAATTCTTTTTCGAGCTAAACTGACATGCAACTTGGATTGGCTCTATTCTGCTATGTAATGAGTGTTTGTGTCTCCCCTCAATCCCAAATTCATATGCTGAAACTCTAATGAGATGGCATTCAGAGATGGGGCTTTTGGGAGGTGATTAGGTCTTGAGGGTAGAATTCTCATGGTGGGAAAAGAGAGCTGGCCCTCTCTGCTCTCTGCCATGTGAAGATACAGGGAGAAGATGACCAACAGTAAACCAAGAAGAGTGTCTTCACCAGACATCAGATCTGCTGGCATCTTGATCTTGGACTTCCCAGCCTCCAATACCATGAGAGATAAATTCTTGTTCTTTAAGCCCCTAGTCTATGGTGCTATGTTGTAACTGCCTGAATGAACACATACTCTTTGGATTCATGAAGAACGTATCACAGAATCACAGAATGTCAAACAACCTGGAAACAGTTTCTTCCAGGCACCTCTGAATTATAGGCTCATTTCACTTCCTTGAGGGAAACTCTTCAAATCTCTGAAGATTGGACAATATTATGTCTTCCCTTCTTCTGGCTAAACACTGCTGGCTCCTAAGATCCCTTTTCAACTGAAGGGGTTGTGGACCCTCTGCCCTTCAAGTTGTTCTTTTCTAAGCCTACTCCAAGTGACCTGTATTTCATTTAAACTGTAAGACCCAGAAATGGAACTTATATAGCTCTTTATGCTAACAATCATCTATTGATCTACACCTTTTGAATATGATCATTTGTCCAGCTATGAATTCAATGACTACTGATGAAGAGCTCAGGCTCCATGGTCAAGAAGATCTAGATTTAAAGCCAAGCTCTTTTCAGTTATGTGATACAGGGAAATTAATCTCATTAAGCCATTGCTTCCTCATCCATTTAACAGAGATTACCTAGTATGTATCTCACATAGAATGCAAGCTAAAGTACTTAGGACAATGCCTGGCACACAATAAATTCTGAATTAATCTAAGTTTCTGTAAGCCCATACTTTCCCATCTATTCAAATTGCCATTATAAGAGGCAAGGAGATCTAAATAAAGGGGAAAATAATTATTGGAATAATAGATCTTTTCATTTGCATTACTTATAATGATACTTTTATCAAAGCAAAGAGTTGCTTATCATTAGTTGTTTCAGCCCTGTAAAAAAGATTTGTTAGAATGAGTTACTAGGTTTTGTTCAGTTTGGAATCCTAAAATCTGAAATTTATTCTAGCTGAATTCATGCACTCTTTGAATTTATTAATCCAGTTCAACAGCAATCTGGTAATTCTTTCTGAGCAGTACAGTTTAACTGAGTTTTAGACTGCGCTCTCCTCATACCATCAATACTACCTTGAACCTCCAATGCCTTTTGAAGGAGGAGTCCTACATGTATTGCAGTGACAACAAGGGTTGACAAATATTTTACAGATATGCTGAATTATCTTTTGAGATAATCCTTTTAGCACTTGGCTACACTGTCGTGCTATTCACATTTTGAATGATACAGAATTTTATTTGTCTTAAACATGGCACTAAAATATATTTTGGGGGTTGAATTTTCATATCATGTGTCTCAAAAGACATGGTTGGATATGAAAAGCACGTGGATGATATGAAGGCAGTCAGTCGGCTATGGGTCAAGTTCTGGAGCTTTTACCCATGGATTCTGCAACTTGGACAAAGTATTCTCCTTATGCTACTCTTTGGTCTCTCATAACTAAATGGAAGTACTGATACTAGCTACTTGAGAGAGTTGCTGTAAATGAAAGAATATATATGAAATACTTAGGGCTTCTCTGGTCATCCAGTGGGCAAGACTTCTCCTTGCAAATTAGGGAATGCTAGTTTGATCCCTGGTGAGGGAACTAAGATCCCACATGCCACAAAGCGACTAAACTCCTGTGCTGCAACCACTGAGCCTGAGCCACAACTAATGGGCCCACACTGGAGACTGAGAGCTACTGAGCCCATGTGCCCCGACCACTGAAGCCCGCACACCCCGGAGCCTGTGCTTGCAACAGGAGAAGCCACTGCAGTGAGAGGCCCTGGAACTGCAACTAGAGGGTAGCCCCTACTTGCCACAACTAGAGAAAGCCTGCACACAGCAGCGAAGACCTAGCACAGCCAAAAAATAACCGTCTTATTCCTACATTTTCTTTTTCAAAAGGCATAGCTTGTAAATACTTCATAGGATAATTGTAAGATGAAATGGGATAATACAACCAAAGCACTTGGGACAGAGTAGAAGCTCAGTGAATGGTCATTACTTTTTTCCCCTTCTGTCCTCAACTCTTTTTTCATCCTTCACTAATACGTACCTTTATCTATCCATACCTGTAGGAATATATGTAGGAGAGATGTATTTATTTTTGCGCAACTAGCTTTGAGCCAGTGAAAATGCTTCTGCAATATTATGCTGTGCTGCATGCTCAGTCGCTACAGTTACGTCTGACTCTTTTTGAGACCCAGTGGACCACAGCCCTCCAGATGTCTGTCCATAGGACTCTCCAGGCAAGAATAGTGGAATGAGCTGCCATGCCCTCCTCCAGGAAATATTATGCTACATATTATCGAATATAAGCAGTCCCTGCTAAGATAGCAAGGGTGGAGACAGATCGAAACTCACACTCTCATTACTCTTGCTCTGTGGTTGGCCCTTTGATATGTTCAGCTGCTACTGGGCCAGAGGTCTCTAGAAAGTCTATTGGAATTTCATTTGCTAAATCCTGGAGATAGCAGAGACCAAGGAAATATAATAAAAAAGGCATGGCTCCTAGAATTTATTGGCAAATCCAAAGAAACAAAAAAGCAAAATTTGATATAACCAGGGGCTCTTCATACTCCTGTTTTCCACCTTTGCCACATGCTGTCTAGCTAACCTAAGCTATTTTTCAGTGTAGTTTTGGAAATCAGAGGGGGGATTTAATGCCTTGCTTGAGCATGCTTTCATTTGGCTCAGACTGATTTATATTTAAGACTGTATTCCTTTCTTCAAAGAACTTTGTTAGAATGAGTGTTTAAAAATATAAAACCTTGTGCAAACTCAGTCACTTGAAAAGAGAGTGAGAAGATGATGGCAGCATAAGCAGAAATGGAAGAGAAATAAAACACTTCACATATTAAAAATAGAAGAGGCAGAAGTGGCCACTGTTAATGAGGTATTTGAAAAAAATCAAGCAAAGAAAGATGGATGGAAAAACACACACACACACAAAATGGGAAGAATCAAAGATGCAGACACAACACAATAAAAAGAAGTCAACTCACTTTGAGTATATTGTCTGTTTTCTTCTTTTCTATTATCTGCTTGATTTAATAGCAAAGAGGTCCAGCAGTGAAACTGGAGGAACTGGCTTGTTAAAGAAGGAGATTTTAAAAGAGAGCCTTTTATAATTCATATTCCATTCTCTAAGATCCTTATTTGAATGCTTCTAAAGAGGAATCACTGTGGTTGTTAGGGCAGCCTGTGTTACTTTCCATGACCTCAGGAATAAATGGATTGTGCCTTCCAGACCAAGGACTCACATGGTTCATGGAACTCTCACTCAAATAATTAGTTTTTTGCTGATGTCTGAGTAATCTCTGAAGTTTTCCCATACATACAGGCCATGATGACAGCAACTGAAAAGTTGCTTTGCCTCAGAGCAATAATGGCCTGGAAACTGGGTTAACTTGATGTTACAGTCACAGCCACAAGCAAATAAACTTGTAAACTGGTAGAAAATGAGATCAAAGACTACTGTTCCTTTTTTTTCCTTTCATCCCTGTTTGGGTAAATAATGACTGGGCCAACATATGCTTGCTTTTTTTACTGACTGGGCTCCAAAAAATATTTACAGGGGAGTTTATTCTGTAGAACAGTCCCTGGATTCATGTTTCTGAATCTCTGTAGTCAACAATAATTCTTGTAGACCCACGAATATGACTCTTGGATGTCAACAAACCAAAGTGTGAAATGTCCTGTCTGTGCACAAGAAGTGATGTTGCTTAAGAACTGGCACAGCCTGGGCTCTTTTTTGATTCCCTCTATGACCTTGAACTTGCACTGCCTGCCTTTTACTTTCCTGGACTGGCGAGCTGGGTAATACGACTTACTTTAAACCAGGAAATGGCAATATGCCAGGTGCCCTCAGGTGAATTTAGTCCAATAACATCACCATGTCAGTGGCCTTTGCCCAGCACACGGGGAGAAGAGGGGAGGACAGAGTCTCCTGGATCCTTTCAATTACCACAGAAGCTCCCCTCACACCCATCAGAGAGATGATGTAGCACACCATTAGCTGCGTTTGTGGGAACCTGAGCCAAAGATTAATGGGTTCTAAAGATTGTTGAGCTCCAGAGTAGCATGCTGTTCCTTCGTTCTCATATTTTTTCACTAGCAACTAGCTTTGCACTCTTGGCAAATCATTTGAAATCTCTCTGTGCCTCTGCTGTTAGTCTGTACAATGAAGCTAGTATGTCTTACAGGACTGTGGCAACCAAACTGTATTGGATTGAAAGTGTTTTTGAAACTTAGGAACTATTTAAGCAAATGAGACACTAAGAGGTAGGTTACTATGAAGGTTAAGAGCACACTGCAGCCAAAATTCCTGGATGAGAAACAGGCAGGGTGTCATCCATGTAAGTGAATGTGTAAGTGCCCCATTCACAGACTCTCCTAATAAGAAACTCAGGTTTTCTTCCCACTCTTGCCCAACAACTCTCTTAAAGCTGCCCTCATCGGGGTCACAGATAAGCCTCCTCATGGCTAGATTCAGCAGACCTTTTCCAATCATCTGGTATAAAATGGGAACGAATAGTTCCTAATAATAGTAGGTGCATATCTTTATACATTTGTCCAAACCCACAGAATGCACATCAGGAATGAACCCTAATGTAAACCATGGATTTTGGGTGATAACTCTGTATCGCTGTAAGTTCATCAACTGTAACAAATGTATCACTCTGGTGGCAATACTGATAGTGGGAGAGGCTGTGCATGTGCAGGGGCAGGGGATATGTGGGAAATCTCTGCACTTTCTGGTCAGTTTTGCCATGGATCTGACACTGCCTAAAAAATAAAGTCTACTAAAAAAGAAAAGAAAAACAGTATCTATCTCACAGGGTGTTATGAGGATTAAAAATCTATAAAAAAAAAAGCATATATTATACCCAGACAGCTTATATTACTCAACCAGCTTGTATCCAACCAGTCCATCCTAAAGGAAATCAGTCTGAATATTCATTGGAAAGAATGATGCTGAAGCTGAAACTCCAATACTTTGGCCACCTGATGCGAAGAACTGACTCATTTGAAAGGACCCTGATGCTGGGAAAGGCTGAAGGGAGGAGGAGAAGGGGATGACAGAGGATGAGATGGTTGAATGGCATCACCGACTCGATGGACATGAGTTTGAATAAGCTCCAGGAGTTGGTAATGGACAGGGAAGCCTGGCATGCTGTGGTCCATGGGGTCGCCAAGAGTCGGACACAACTGACCGACTGAACTGAATATTATACCCAACATAAACATTCAAAAAAGGTCAGAAGAGTTTTCATGAATCTCTCAAAGAATATTCTTTTCTTCCTCTTTTTGCTTTCATTTAATTATCTTCAATGGAGGGCTATTAATTAATCATCTTCAATGATGACAGAGAGATCATTATGTTAACTGAGTTCCAATGCTACATGAATAACAGCAATATACTGTGTTGTGCTTAGTCGCTCAGTCGTGTCAGACTCTTTGTGACCCTATGAACTGTAGCCTGCCAGTCCATGGGATTCTCCAGGCAAGAATACTGGAGTAGGTTGTCACGCCCTCCTTCAGGGAATCCTCTCAACCCAGGGACTGAACCCAGGTCTCCCACACTGCAGGCAGATTCTTTACCATCTGAGCCAACAGGGAAGCCCGAGTAAGAGCAATACCTTCTATTAAAGAACATTAGGTTTTGCTCACATAAAGTAAATGATGAATGAACTGATTCATTTGCCTTCCCCCTTTTCTGTTTCTCCCTACTTCATTCAATTATGGGTGTCCCACCAAACTGACCACATTTTAGTTCTACACAAAAACATTAGGGATTTATAAAGGAAGCAGCTGTTTTGCTAAAGTTACAGCCACACTATTATCAGATTCAGCAGTTTCCACACCGGCAGCTTATTTCCAGGTGAAGCTAAACCCTTGCCAATGGCAGATCTTCCTATGTGTCAGCTTCACTGCTGTGGGAAGGCTCTGCTGCTGCTGCTGCTGCTGCTGCTGCTAAGTCGCTTCAGTCGTGTCCGACTCTGTGCAACCCATAGACAGCAGCCTACCAGGCTTCCCGTCCCTGGGATTCTCCAGGCTTGCCAGGACTTAATTCAAGCCACCTGCTGAAGGTTGAACACCAAGTGTCTGGAGTAAGCGCTATGAATCCAAAGAGAGTCCGTGTCAATTATGTCAGTATTACTCACAACTCTCACTGTTTCATTATTATTATTTTAATATTGTGTGACAAAATGAGATTTGATAAAAAGTTTTACCATGACATTTTATAATATCAATAAACCTCATCCACATGAGCAATTTACAATTTTATGCTTCACTGTATTCTACTTTTGGCTACATGGGCTGTGTGGTCTGAATTTACATAAATATTCAGATAATAAAACATCTGTTCCAATTAAAGGCATTTTGCATTTGTCTTATCACAATCGTATCAGGTCTGACATTGAACTTAAAGAGTTTTTGTTCTTGGCCTTATAAGAAGAGCATTATGTAAGCTACAATTCTATGTATAAAAACACTGCCCTTCCTGCTGAGCACAGTGAGACTGAACAAGTGTTTTTACCAAATCCTTGCAGGTCAAAAGGAAAATGAAAGTTTGCTGAGTAAGTTTTAAGGGCTGAGGAAGGGGGAAAACAAAAATCTTAGGGAAAGACAATTGACAGTCAGGGCTAAGGGGCCTGGGAACAAAGCCACTTAAGGGTAGAGAAGCAACCAACAATCACCCTTCTGACTCTGAGGCATTAATCAGCCCATGGTTTTCTATAAGCAGAAAAGAGAGAGAGAAGGGCCTCAAGATGGAAGCTTTTGGTTTTAAATCATGTTTTGTAAATGGGGGATGTCTGCAGTGAAACAGACTGATGTTCCTCAGAGAGAGTGTCCTCAATTATCCCTGGAAAATAGTCATAGGAATTCCAATGATTTTAAGAAGGAGCATTAGGCAGAGATACAATGTTGCAAAACAAAAGATGATGGAGTTACCAACTCATTCTCAACAACAGCAATGACAGGAAGCTACAAGTGAGTAACCTGACTCCATATGGTTAGAGGATCCTTCAAACAGCAAGAAGGAAGGGAAAGCGCCTGGTTAACCTTGGGTGTGCTGATCTTGGGGGTACTGAGGAGATGGAACTTGTAAACAATGAATGTGCAAAGAAAGTCTGATACACACGGCAGGTGTTCAGTATGTAGTTCAGAAATAAAGGAAGCTGTGTGTAGCATCAGTAGAACAATACTAGCTCCCACTTATTGACTCCTAATTAGCCGTCAATTTTTGTTAACTTATTGAGTCATTTGACAGATGAAAAAAAAAAAAAAAAAAACACACCAGCTTTCAGAGAGATTAAATATTCACCCAATTTAATACAGCCAGTTGCCTGTGCAGCTAAAACTCTAACCTAAGCTTGATTACAGAACCAGACATCTTAATCCTTATGGTTTAGTGAAGACTCTGCTCATAGGAGCCATTTTTTCATGGGTTCAAGTTCCCAGCCTACTACTTACTAGCTTGAGTGACTTACACAATCTCTTACAACTCATTTGCTTGTCTACAAAATGAGGAGAATCCTGGTTGCTATGGTCTGTTCACATTCTTCTTTCAAATTCATATGCTGAAGCTGTAACCCTTAAATGTAATAGTATTTTTGAAATGTAAGGTTTGGGAGGTGGTTAGGTAACAGGGTCATTAAGGTGAAGCCCTAATGATGGGACTAATGTCCTCATAAGAAGAAGAAGGGACCTCTTTCTGCCATGTGAGAATACAGGGAGAAGGCAGCTTCTCTGCCAGGAAGAGGGTTCGCAACAAGAACTCAATCATTATGGCACATCTGTGATCTTAGAATTCCTCCAGAATTGTGGGGATAAAATGTTTAAACTATCTCCTTGGTCTGTAGGATTCTGTTAGAGAAGCCTGAGCTAAGACCCTAGTGCTTCCTTTCATGGGTGTGTGTGAGTATTAACTGAAATAGTATTTGGAAAGTTCTGAGCGACTGAACTGAATTGAACTGAACTGAGTGTATGCTAAGTATGGTGTATGGTAACTACTCTGTAAATGTGAACTATTAATATCTTTAAAAGCATCAGCTACTGCTTATGTATGATTTTCATGTGAACAAGAGCAAAATGACCCATTTTTGACCAAAACTAATATTTGGAACATCTTTCTAGATGCTGAGATTTATTCTCTTGTTGTTGTTTAGACACTCAGTTGTATCCAACTCTTTGCGACTCTATGGACTGCGGCATGGAAGGCTTCCCTGTCTTTGACTGTCTCTCAGAGCTTGCTCAAATTCATGTCTACTGAGTTGGTGAAGTCATCTAACCACCTTGTCCTCTGTCATCCCCTTCTCCTCCTGCCTTCAATCTTTCTCAGCATCAGAGTCTTTTCTAATGAGTCTGCTCTTAATATCAGGTGCCCCAAGTACTGGAGCTTCAGCTTCAGCATCAGTCTTTCTAATGAATATCCAGGACTGATTTCCTTTAGATTGGACTGGTTGGATCTCCTTGCTGTCCAAGGGACTCTCAAGAGTCTTCTCCAACAACACAGTTCAAAAGCATCAATTCTTCGGTGCTCAGCCTTCTCTATGGTCCAACTCTCACATTCATATACGATTACTGGAAAAACCCATAGCTTTGACTATATGGACCTTTGTATTCTCTTACATGTTAAATAATAACACTTACATTTTCTATGTATGATGTCTCATGTGGAAACCCTGGACAGACACTAGGGAGGCAGTGCTATGTGATATGAAGGACATGACATCTGGAGCCAGAAGACCTGCTTCAACCTCAGCTCTGAGTGGCTGTGTACCCTTCAACAAACCAGTTGTATCTTTAAGCCTCACTCTGCCTTGGTAAAAGAGTTCGGAATAATACTCCCTGTCAGACGATGATTGGTTTTAAAGTATTTCATAAACTGTAAAGCACTGTACAAATATTAGTTATTATGTTAACACCATGAGAATGTCTGAAAAAAAGAGAGAAAACAGCACGTTGCTAGTGAAATCTGAAGAGCTTTTTAATTTGGGAATTGTTGCCAACACCATTAAGAACTTAGACACACTGTACTAAATTTAGCTTAAAACAAACAAAAAAATGAAAGGTGATTCAACCCCCAAAAAGATGTATCTCATTATACATGAAGAAAGGACTCTGAAATAGAGTCAGAGAAACCTAGAGAGGAACATTGTGGACACATAACCCAGAAGTTATAGTAAATTAGAAGACAAGAGTTGCGTTTTTCCAATGTCATGCAGCATTGAAAAGGGGAGTTCTATTTTAGGCTTTTATCAAGAGACAATGGACTCCTTTCTTCTTTTTGGAGCCTGAACAATGCGGGTCTAGCACCCTTCTGGGTACTGCAGGTCAGAAACAAGAGCCAGAATGCCTCACACACACCATACATACACAGGAGTCTGTCTTTGAAGAAGAAATTGGTCTAATTAGAGACCTCAGTGGGGGCACTCGGCCACCACCCACAGCTTCGTCAAACCAGTGGATGCCCCTCCGCTCTTCTCATGCTTTTTTCCTCAAAGGGATTTTGCCTGCTTCACCTCTGTACGTGACTTTTTCGGATCAGCTTGAATCTGATCTGAATCTAAGTATACAGGAAGCAGACTGGACAAAGAGACCATTGAGAATACATTGGAAACGATGGAGGAACATGGTGACTGATCAAAATGAATCGTAGTATTTGGTAAAGCAACATGTTGAAAAAATAAACCCAGACCTATAGTTCCCAAGGAGTGGGAGTAAAGGAGGGAAAGATTGGGAGTTTGGGATTAGCAGATGCAAACTACTATATATAGAATGGATAAACAACAAGATCCTACTATATAGCATAGGGAAAACTATATGCACTATCCTGTGATAAGCCATAATAGAAAAGAAAATGAAAAAGAAAATATACATGTAACTGAATCACTTTTCTGTATAGCAGAATTTAATACAACATTGTATATCAACTATTTCAATTAAAAAAAAACTCTAAAAAAAAGCTTGAGATAATAGGGAGAGGGGAAAATATATGGATCAAATGATTGTTACTCTCAGAGGAAGTTTCCATGGCTGCCCCTGGTGAGGTGCGCCCCTACACACAATTCCAGGCTGTCACCCTCCTCTTCTACTAATGAATACAAACACTGAGCCTGTGACTCAGGGGCCCACACACCCCTACTTTCCAGAGCTCTTCCCTCTCTGGCATCATCCTTTTGTCCACTATTTGCACCTGCCATCTTACAGCAGAGAAAGGGTAGTGGTGAGGGTGTAAAATTATGTGTCTTAATCAGTTGAATCCCTGGTGTATATTAAGACAACATCCTCTATCATTCTTTTCAGCATGTGTCACCACCTGCCCATTCAACAGGTATATTCTCTACTGATTCTTATGTGGCCCTCTAAGTGGGCAGGACTGGACTTCAGTGACCCTGTCTCATGGTCCAGGCCTTTCCCTTTAAGCTCTCTTTTCTCATAGCCACCAAGTCCAAGCCTCTTTCCTTGGGTCTTTCTAGTGCATGCAGCCATGAAATTAAAAGATGCTTGCTCCTTGGAAGAAAAGCTATGACCAACCTAGATAGCAGAGACATTACTTTGCAGACAGAGGTCCCTATAGCCAAAGCTATGGTTTTGCCAGTAGTCATGTATGGAGGTGAGAGTTGGACCATAAAGAAGGCTGAGCACTGAAGAATTGATTCTTTCTGACTGTGTTGTTGGAGAAGATTCTTGAGAGTCCATTGCACTGTAAGGAGATCAAACTAGTCAATGCTAAAGGAAATCAACCCTGAATACGCTTTCGAAGGACTGATGCTAAAGCTGAAGCTCCAATACTTTGGCCACCTGATGCGAAGAGCTGACTCATTGGAAAAGACCCTGATGCTGGGAAAGATTGAAGGCAGGAGGAGAAGGGGTGACAGAGGATGAGGTGGTTGGATGGCATCATTGACTCAATGGACATGAGTTTGAGCAAACTCCAGGAGATAGTGAAGGACAGGGAAGCCTGGCATGCTGCAGCCCAAGGAGCCAAAGAGTTGGACACAACTGAGCAACTGAACAACAAGTATAAGGATAAGGTATGAGTAACTGATGAACTACCTAGTTAATTTCTCCAAAGAACACACTGGTAAGTTAAAATGAGAGTAATGAAGAAAAACAAATAAGGAATTGAGATAAAAATGGTATTTTTTTTTTAGCATACTAATCCAGAATACTTAATTCCCATTAAGATATTTTCTGGAATAAATGTTAAATATCTGAGCTCCATTTCAGTGCCAGGATAATTACTACAAACTTCAGTAATAGAAAGATTGAAAACAAACTACTTAATAAGAGATGAGTTGTATGCATCCAAACAGTAAAAGAATATGCAGCCATTAAAAATGATACTATAAAAATATTAAATTATATGGGAATACCATATCCTAAAGTCTAAGATACACAGAGTTTGCTGTTTGACATTTCTGAAACTGGGAAGTATCTCACAGTCAATCTTGAGACAATTCAACAGGTACTAAGCAGATGAGTAAGTTGTCACTTATTTTCCCTGGGCATGCAAGTGTGTGTGCGTGCATATTCAATTGCTAAGTTGTACCCAACACTGTGACCTCATGGACTGTAGCCTGCCAGGCTCCTCTGTTTATAGGATTTCCTAGGCAAGAATACTGGAGTGGATTGCCATTCCCTTTTCCAGAGGATCCTCCTAACCCAGGGATCAAACCTGGGATCAAATCCACATTGGCAGGCGGATTCTTTACCACTGAGCTACCAGGGAAGCCTTAGCTGTATGTTATCTGTTTCTGTTATCTGTGTGCCACTTCAGTTGAGCTATTTGTAATGGTACCACCATATATGTTTCATTTTTAACGTTTGCACTTCTAATTGTAATTTTAGTTGTCATTTTAATTGTCTACAAATACACTTTGATACTACTTTGACATGTAAAATATTGTGTGCACAGAAGATTGTGTCTGGCTGCATATCAGACGATACAATTAAAGGCACTAAAAACAGTCAAATCTTAGGAATACAGGACAGAATTTTCCAAGCCAGGAGAAGCTAGTCTGGCTGATTCATACAGCATGGAGGACCCTCACTCAGGCACTAATTTATCAAAAGCTTCTGACTGACTTTCAAGAGAAGCTGTTTAACTTTCATTTATTTATAATATAAGTAAGAAAACAACAAAACTAAATAGAGCAAAAAGAAAACCTAAATGGCTTTTGGGGTCTTTTGATTTGCCTCAAAAATTTAATATCAACCCTAAGAGTGGGGAAACGTCAAGATAAAGATCCCATGTTATGAGAAGTGTCATGTCACTGGGAAAAAATGCAGAACTATTGATGGCCAGCAAAAATGTATGACTATGAATGATGGACACCACATTCTTTCATTTTTTCCCTTACGGAATGGAAATGTCCCTAAGGTTATTCTATGCCTGTCCCACCACTGTAATTTGGAAGTAAATAACTTTACTTATAGTTTAGTAGGTCCACAGATAGAAAAGAAGTTTGCCCCACAATGAAACATACCCAGCTCACACCTACTTGATTTAGGTGATTTACACAATGAGACTCAGGACTTCTGAGCCAATAATCCTTAGATGTAAGTTTTAGGCTTACACTGATGGTATGATAAGTTGAGACTTGGGAGGATATTGGGATAGGATATAGGTTGGATGTGAATTTTGGGGGGCAAGAAGATGGACTGTGGTAAGCTGAAAAAAGATGCCACTCCCCCCAAATGTATATTTTCTTTCTAATCCTCAGAACCTGTGAATAATACCTCATGTGGCAAAACAGTGATTATTACCTTAGATGGCAAAAAATGTGATTAAATAAAGGATCTTGAGACTAGGTGTTTAGCTTGGGTTATTTTAGTGGGCCCTAAAATTTTCACAACTATGCTTATTCAGGAGGGGCAGAGGGAATTTTGAGACAGACACACACATACAGTGGAGAATGCACTGTGAAGATGAAGGCAGAGTTTTGCAAGTGACATAGCAAAAATCCAATGAACAGCTGCATCCTCCACAGGCTAGAGGAGGCAAGGAACAGTTTCTGCCTAGAATCTCAGGGGACAGTTCAGTCCTGTCAAAAGACTTGATTTTAGACTTCTGGCCTCCAGAACTGTGATGTAATAAATTTCTATTGTTTTAAATTATCAAGTTTGTGGTAATTTGTTTCAGTAGCCAGCCCCAGGAAATTAATGCAAAAGACAGGGACATATAATAGTATGGTATGGTATCATCAGGAGTTACGAAGGAGAAATTGTTAAAAAAAAAAACCATGCAGCACAAATGTGATTTTAATTTTAAAGTAGAATGAATGAATAAATAAACAAAGAAATGCATATGGAAGATAATATGTGTTGGTTTGCTTGGGTTGCCCTAACAGAGTACTATAGAATAGGAAGCTTGAAAAACAGAATTTTTTTTCTCAGAGCTCTGGAGACTTGAAGTTCAAAATCAGAGTGCAGCATGGTTGGCTTCTGGTGAGGGCTCTTTTCCTGACCTGCAGTTTTCTTCCTGTGTCCTCACAAGGGGAAGAGACAGACAGCTCTGACTGCTTCCTCTTCTTACAGAGACACTAATCCTGTTAGGAGGGCCCCACCCTCAAGACCCCATCTAAAACTAATTAACTCCCAAAGACCCTACTTCCCAACCTCATCACACTGAGGGTGGGGTGTGATTAGAGCTTCAATTTTGGGGAGATGTAAACATTCATTCTGCAACACCATATAACATGGTGTTCTAGGAAACTGAGAATTTAGGTGATATTTAATCACATTCTTTCATATGTATAAAGTGTGGTATAAACATTTAACCCTTTGCTGATATGAAAGGAGCCCTTAACCTTGAATTGATAATTAGACCTATTCAGGGTGGGGAATATAGTAGTCTCTAGGAAAGAACACAGGCAATTCTCTTGCTTTATAGGGATTAAAGGGTGTGTTCTGAAAGAAAGAGTTCACTGCCATTCAGAAGTGAAACATTCTTTTTTCGTTGTTAATGGTGTCAACTTTGGATTTAAGAAAATTTTTTAAAATTTCCAGATAATCCAAGAATCACTAATGATAAGGAAATATGGCTTTGATGGGAAGGGATTAAAGGAATGAAAGAGAAACAGAAGGGGAGGCTGAGGAAGAAGGGTAAAGACAGGAGTCCCAGCGGGGCCAGTGGTATGATAAGGTCCACTGCCAGGGGACAAGGCTGAGCCAGCGTGCTAAAGGCATGACCACTACCTACAAAGAGGCACTTAGATCCCAGGAACACTTTGCAGCAGGTCTGGAGAGCAGGCTTAAAGGTCTCTGGGTGGGTACTCGACCATCATGCCTAACAGTTACCAAAGTCCTTGTCCCACCACCATGAAGTAACTTTGGGACATGCCTGGGTACTTTAAAACTAAAGAGGACCTTTGGGCCTTGTGGGAATGGTGAAGACAACCTTTGACTGCTGTACCGCACAGTTAAAATGAAGTCCTCAACTTGGAATAAAACAGGATGAATGTTCTTTTTCACGTTTTATTTTGACAGTAAATATGTAATACTGTAAACAGTACAAAAAAAGAAAAAGTAAAGTCCTATGAAATGACATAAAAGAGGAGTCTATATATCTACCAAAAGTCATCTGTCGAGTATCTTAAAAGAAGGATGAGGTAAACTCATCAATGGCATCACATCATAGGTAAAAGACTAGTTGGCTGGTCAACTAAGTGCTTAGCCCAGCGTTAGTTCTCTGAGCCCTGGGACTTTGAAATTAGGAGAGGCTGAAGATTAAGTGAAAACAGAAAATGAACTGGAAAAGTGTGAAAAGCTGATGGGGATAATCACCTCTACCTCCCAAAGAACAAAGCTTAACTCCATCACTTACAAAATTTCCCTTCACATTGGCTTTGGGGCTTTGTGTTGTTAATGATATCTCTTAAGCTCAAAAAAAGTATAGATGCCTTGTGATGGTCAGTGAGCTTCTGGCCTAGAGCAAATCACTGTGACTTAATTGTCTGTTACATGGTATAGAGAGACGGGTTAGATGTTTATGATGACACAGCTTTATACCTGCACTCAATCAGTTGGTTTGTAAAGAACATACATCTTCTCTAACCTTAGTTAGAGAAGGGTGAATGAACATGTGACACAGAAATGATGGAGTGACTAAATCAAAGAGATATTAAAGATCAAATGTCAATTACATGTAAATAACAATGAATTTAAAGATACCTGCAATTCTTGTAGACTGCATTCAGCCTTGCAGAATGCACTGGGTGCAGTCAGATAGAATGAAAGACAAAACTGCCTCTGCCACATACTAGTTCTGCTAAGTTACACATGTTATTAACCTCTTGGAGTCTTGGTTCTTTTGACCATAAATTGGGGGATAATGATATTTATCTCAAGGGGATGTTGTGAATGTTAATTAGATAAAGTATCCAAAGTGTTTAACCCAGTGCCTTTGTAAATCCAGTCCCTGTTGTTCTTTGATTCTGCATCGCCAAATATGAGCTTTGTCAAATTGCAAGTCTACAAGGGAAAAAGGCTCTGGGGCAAGGTGGTTTCTCCTGTCATCATTAAATCATGCTTACTGTTTACTCTTAAGATGAGTCTTGGCTGCTGCTTTGTCTCAGGCAGGGCAATGTGCCTGGACTAGTGGAGACCAAGCCAGGAGCAATAGCGGGGCTGAAAATTCATGAAAAGATAAAACTGCCACAAAGAAAGAGAGGAACAGGTAGGGAACAGGGATGACATTATTAACTTGCAGCACAAGGCCTCTGGGTATGACAAACATAGGTGCTGCTTCAAGCAATAATCACAAGACTCACAAAGGAGCTTGAAATTCTAGAACTACTTGGAAGTAGTGGACCTAAGCTGGCAAAGCAGGCGGAAAAAATGATGTCCTGAGATGAGCACCATGGATAGCTCCCAGGGACGTCATTTTTTTTCCTCCCTGAGGAGGAGGCAACTAAGAAGTACTCAAACCTGTTTCATGGAGAAGCCAACATCTCTGCCTTAAAGAATCAAGATCTATTAAGGCATATTTGATCCCTAATATTAGAAGAACTTTTTACCCATTCAATATTCCTAAATATAAGTCAATTCAGTTCAGTCGCTCAGTCGTGTCCAACTCTTTGCGAACCTATGGACTGCAGCACGCCAGGCCTCCCTGTCCATCACCAACTCCCGGAGTTCACCCAAACTCACGTCCATCGAGTCGGTGATGCCATCCAGCCATCTCATCTTCTGTCGACCCCTTCTCCTCCTGCCCCCAATCCCTCCCAGCATCAGGGTCTTTTCCAATGAGTCAACTCTTCACATGAGGTGGCCAAACAAAGTACTGGAGTTACAGCTTCAGCATCATTCCTTCCAAAGAACACCCAGGACTGATCTCCTTTAGGATGCACTGGTTAGATCTCCTTGCAGTCCAAGGGACTCACAAGAGTCTTCTCCAACACCACAGTTCAAAGCATCAATTCTTTGGCACTCAACTTTCTTCACAGTCCAACCCTCACATCCATACATGACCACTGGAAAAACCATAGCCTTGACTATATGGACCTTTGTTGGCAAAGTAACGTCTCTGCTTTTGAATATGCTATCTAGGTTGGTCATAACTTTCCTTCCAAGGAGTAAGCGTCTTTTAATTTCATGGCTGCAATCACCACCTGCAGTGATTTTGGAGCCCAAAAAGATGAAGTCTGACACTGTTTCAACTGTTTCCCCATCTATTTCCCATGAAGTGATGGGACCAGATGCCATGATCTTAATTTTCTGAATGTTGAGCTTTAAGCCAACTTTTTCACTCTCCTCTTTCACTTTCATCAAGAGGCTTTTTAGTTCCTCTTCACTTTCTGCCATAAGGGTGGTATCATCTGCATATCTGAGGTGATTGATATTTCTCCCGGCAATCTTGATTCCAGCTTGTGCTTTTTCCAGCACAGCGTTTCTCATGATGTACTCTGCATATAAGTTAAATAAGCTGGGTGATAGTATATAGCCTTGACGTACTCCTTTTCCTATTTGGAACCAGTCTGTTGTTCCATGTCCAGTTCTAACTGTTGCTTCCTGACCTGCATATAGGTTTCTCAAGAGGCAGGTCAGGTGGTCTGGTATTCCCATCTCTTTCAGAATTTTCCACAGTTTATTGTGACCCACACAGTCAAAGGCTTTGGCATAGTCAATAAAGCAGAAATAGATGTTTTTCTGGAACTCTCTTGCTTTTTCCATGATCCAGTGGATGTTGGCAATTTGACCTCTGGTTCCTCTGCCTTTTCTAAAACCAGCTTGAACATCTGGAAATTCATGGTTCACGTATTGCTGAAGCCTGGCTTGGAGAATTTTGAGCATTACTTTACTAGCGTGTGAGATGAGTACAATTGTGCGGTAGTTTGAGCATTCTTTGGCATTGCCTTTCTTTGGGATTGGAATGAAAACTGACCTTTTCCAGTTCTGTGGCCACTGCTGAGTTTTCCAAATTTGCTGGCATATTGAGTGCAGTGCTTTCACAGCATCATCTTTCAGGATTTGAAATAGCTCAACTGGAATTCCATCACCTCCACTAGCTTTGTTCGTAGTGATGCTTTCTAAGGCCCACTTGACTTCACATTCCAGGATGTTTGGCTCTAGGTGAGTGATCATACCATCGTGATTATCTGGGTCATGAAGATCTTTTTTGTACAGTTCTTCTGTGTATTCTTGCCACTTCTTCTTAATATCTTTTGCTTCTCTTAGGTCCATACCATTTCTGTCCTTTTTCGAGCCCATCTTTGCATGAAATGTTCCCTTGGTATCTCTAATTTTCTTGAAGAGATCTCTAGTCTTTCCCATTTTGTTGTTTTCCTCTATTTCTTTGCATTGATCACTGAAGAAGGCTTTCTTATCTTTCCTTGCTATTCTTTGGAACTCTGCATTCAGCTGCTTATATCTTTCCTTTTTGCTTCTCTTCTTTTTACAGCTATTTGTAAGGCCTCCTCAGATAGCCATTTTGCTTTTTTGCATTTCTTTTCCATGGGGATGGTCTTGATCCCTGTCTCCTGTACAATGTCACAAAGGACGGCCAAGAGGAGCTACCCCACGCCCAAGGTGAGGGGCTGCGACCGAGAATGCCAGGCTGCAATGGTGCAGGAGCGGCCAAGAGGAGCTACCCCATGTCCTAGGACAGAGGTGGCGCCTGATAGGAGCTACCCCACATCTGAGGTCAGGGGTGGCGGTGGAGAGGAGCAAACCCACAACCAAGGAGTGGCGGCTGCTCAGGCGCAGGAGGGCCGAGAGGAGCTACACCACTTTCAAGGTCAGGAGGGGTGACTTGTCCAAGGTAAGGAGCAGCGGCTGCGCTTTGCTGGAGTGCCATGAAGAGATACCCCACGTCCAAGGTAAGAGGAACCCAAGTTAAGACGGTAGGTGTTGCGAGATGGCATCAGAGGGCAGACACACTGAAATCATAATCACAGAAAACTAGCTAATCTGATCACACGGACCAGCCTGGTCTAACTCAATGAAACTAAGCCATGTTGTGAGGGGCCACCCAAGAGGGAAGGGTCATGGTGGAGAAGTCTGACAGAATGTGGTCCACTGGAGAAGGGAATGGCAAACCACTTTGATATTCTTGAGAACCCATGAATAGTATGAAAAGGCAAAATGAGAGGATACTGAAAGAGGAACTCCCCAGGTCAGTAGGTGCCCAATATGCTACTGGAGATCAGTGGAGAAATAACTCCAGAAAGAATGAAGGGAGGGAGCCAAAGCAAAAACAATACCCAGCTGTGGATGTGACTGGTGATAGAAGCAAGGTCCAATGCTGTAAAGAGCAATATTGCATAGGAACCTGGAACCTTAGGTCCATGAATCAAGACAAATTGGAAGTGGTCAAACAGGAGATGGCAAGAGTGAATGTCGACATTCTAGGAATAAGTGAACTAAAATGGACTGGAATGGGTGAATTTAACTCAGATGACCATTATATCTACTACTGCGGGCAGGAATCCCTCAGACGAAATGGAGTGGCCATCATGGTCAACAAAAGAGTCTGAAATGCAGTACTTGGATGCAATCTCAAAAATGACAGAATGATCTCTGTTCGTTTCCAAGGCAAACCATTCAATATCACGGTAATCCAAGCCTATGCCCCAACCAGTAATGCTGAAGAAGCTGAAGTTGAATGGTTCTATGAAAACCTACAAGACCTTTTAGAACTAACACCCAAAAAAGATGTCCTTTTAATTCTAGGGGACTGGAATGCAAAAGTAGGAAGTCAAGAAACACCTGGAGTAACAGGCAAATTTGGCCTTGGAGTACGGAATGAAGCAGAGCAAAGGCTAATAGAGTTTTGCCAAAAAAATTCCCTGGTCATAGCAAACACCCTCTTCCAACAACACAAGAGAAGACTCTACACTTGGACATCACCAGATGGTCAACACCGAAATCAGATTGATTATATTCTTTGCAGCCAAAGATGGAGAAGCTCTATATAGTCAGCAAAAACAAGACTGGGAGCTGACTGTGGCTCAGATCATGAACTCCTTATTGTCAAATTCAGACTTAAATTGAAGAAAGTAGGGAAAACTACTAGACCATTCAGGTATGACCTAAATCAAATCCCTTATGATTATTAAATATAAGTCAGCAATATCATAATAACTGGACATAACTTTTCAGAACTGCTTCTTCCTTGGAGAGATCTACTCTGACCTTAATTGGTTTGACTCAGGGTTGCTCTTCATTCTTAGAGATCCTGAACAATTTATGGATCTAAAAGGAAGGTCCCCACCTCCCTTAACACTAATACAATGTTGGCCTTTAGGGTTAGTGGTGGGGCAATTATAGAATGTTTCAACTCTGGGAGGTCATGAGCGTGGCTCCCATTATAGGGCCATATTTAGTTCAGTCCACTAGAAAGTCTAGCCACGCTATTGTTAAGAGTTCATAAAGGGATAGATATAAATTCTGTTCTACTCTCTGTGTACCCTAGGGAAAGTCATTTGGTCCTTCTTAGTGTCATCTCAAAGATAAAGGAATTGAACTGTAACATCTTAAGGGAGATAAGAAGTTCCATTATGAAGAAGTAATTTGGTTTACAATGATTTGTTCAGAGACTCCAGAGATGCAAAATATATCCCCGAGGAAAAAGACAACAGCTGAAAAGGTATATATATATAGGATCAGGAGTCAACCAAGCACTTTCAGAACCACAAAAAATTAAGGTATTTATCATTGGCAAGGGAATGAAAGAACCATACCCATAATGTGTTTGGTTGCAAAGTACTATGGTGTCTCAGAACTGGGACACGTCTTCTCAGATATTTTATACCAGAAATTGGTAGAAATACCAAGGCTTTACATAAGAGGTTTGAACTGACTATTGTCCTTCAAGTTTCAAGGCATCTAGATGTCAGAATGTAGGGTTTTATGAACTTTAAAATGTCTGAAGGGCAGCGTATCAGAATATAGGAGACGGCTGTGGGCTAAAATGACTCTGCTGGGCCACACAAGCTTTGAATTACAAGAACACGTCTCACAAAGCAGTGTTTGCTGATGGACTTTTGTGATTCTTGGAACAAAGAGTCTCATTGTAATTTCTGAATGCTGAAACTGGGGCTCTTCAATTGTTAGTTTCTCCAACCACTGGATGAAATAAGACCTTGTATTTTCTGGAGCAGAGATTCTCTAAGTGAGGTCCTTGGATCCCTGTATGTCTCTGATATAATTTTAGGAGGTCAATAAGATCCTTTCCTTTCCAACTACTTGTTTCTGTGGGGCTTGATTTTCTTCTAAAACTTCAAACAAAATAATCGATCACAATAAATTGATTGCAAGAGCAGATATGAGAATCCAGTTCTTTTCTATTAGGCCAGACAGTATTGAGATTTGCTAAAATATAAAACTATGCCATCACCTCATTAACTTGTTTAGGAAAATGTAATTATTTTCTTTTAAAAGGAAACTATTTCTTTTTAATATATAATGACTTTATTCCTCCTAAAACTAAACAAAAATGTTATACATCTTTCAATTTTAATATCTAATATGAAAAAATTCATAAATACAATTCACACAATAAAAAGCCCTTTGGGAGGCTTCGATAATTTTTAAGAGGGTAAAGAGATAAAAATGTCTGACAGCCACTGTCTCAGAGGCATCAGAATTCAAGTGTTTCTGAATAAGTAATCAGTCTTTTAATAACAGAGTAAAAGTGATCAAAGATTCTTGGTTTCTAAGTTTCTATGAGATGTTGTCTGGGAGATATGGGGGTTTAGATATTTACTTGGTTTGATGTACAGTGACCCATCTGGCACGTGAGGGTCTCCCTTCAGGGTCTGGACTCTCCCCACCCTGGATTGGCTTTGAGCTTAGGAGTAAACCTTGAGAGAGAACACTAGTGAGGATCATACTGTTCACCTACATTTCCACCTCTAGAATAACCCAGTGATGAAAGTGCCCTATGCTAAAGTCTTTGACTATGTGGATCACAACAAACTGTGGGAAATTCTTTAAGAGATGGGAGTAACAGATAATCTTACCTATCTCCTGAGAAATCTTTATATGGGTCAAGAAGCAACAGTTAGAACCGGACTTGGAACAACCAACTGGTTCAAAATTGGGAAAGGAATACATAAAGGCTATAAATTGTCACCCTGCTTATTTAACTTCTATGCAGAGTACATCATGTGAAATGCCAGGCTGGATGAAGCACAAGCTGGAATCAAGATTGCCGGGAGAAATATCAACAACTTCAGATATGCAGGTGATACCATCCTAATGGCAGAAAGAGAAGAGGAACTAAAGAGCCTCTTGATAAGGGTGAAAGAGGAGAATGTAAAGACTGGCTTGAAACTCAATATCAGAAAAGATCATGGCATCTAGCCCCATCACTTCCTGGCAAATACAAGGGGAAAAGTGGAAGCAGTGACAGATTTTATTTTCTTGGATTCCAAAATCACTGTGGATGGTGATTGCAGCCATGAAATTAAAAGATGCTTGCTCATTGGAAGAAAAGCTGTGACCAACATAGACAGCATATTATAAAGCAGAGATACACTTTGCCAATGAAGGTCCGTATAGTCAAGGCTAAGGTTTTTCCAGTAGTCATGTACAGATGTGAGAGTTGGACCATAAAGAAGGCTGAGCACCAAAGAATAGATGCTTTCGAACTGTGGTGTTGGAGAAGACTCCCAAACATCCCTTGGACTTCAAGGAGATCAAACTAGTCAATCCTAAAGGAAATCAACCCTGAATATTCATTGGAAGGACTGACATTGAAGTTAAAGCTTCAGTACTTTGGCCACCTGATGTGAAGAGCTGACTCACTGGAAAAGACCCTGATGCTGGAAAAGATCGAAGGCAAAAGGAGAAGCGGGTGGCAGAGGATGAGCTGATTGGATGGCATCACTGACTCAATGGACATGAATTTAAGCAAATTCCTGGAGATAGTGGAGGACAGAGGAGGCTAGCATGCTGAAGTCCATGGGGTCGCAGAGAGTTGGACATGACTAAGCATCTGAACAACAACAGCAACAACAGAAGTGCCCTGCAGCAGGCATGATCGGATTAAATGAAAAACTTAGGATAAATGCAAGGAAAATCTGTTGATATTAGTGAGAAATATTACATTTTAAAATATTATCTTTAGGTAACTGATTGAAGATTTATCACTTAATGTATCAAATATAAACATTCTCTGTCAATATTTCACTGGTCTGCAGTTTACAGGAAACAATAAACAATACTGTTAAGCTTTATCTTTGGAGCAAAAAGATTTACGAGGATGGAAAAATCTCAGTATAAGTTTGGCTAATTGAGATGAATTCTAAACTAAATGTATGAAAATAAATTTAGAATGGAAATACTTTCAAATAAAATATTAAAAGATGAAATTTTAATGCTTTGGAATATACTTCATATTTCCAGCTAACCCATAATGGAATTATATATATATATATATATATATTACTGGACTTACTAAATGAAAGCAAAACTCTTGCTTTGCAATTTTGAACAAGTTGTTTAGTTTTCTAGTTAACACTACTACCAAATAAGGAGAGTACATCAATAATCATCAGTTTTAACATAAGTAGGTTTCTTAAGTATATTTTGTTCTCAGGTAATAAAACATGTCACCCGCTGCCTTATAATTCTTTTTGTTTACCCTTTAAACTATTTTTACTATAAGGTTCAAAGGCAAGATTCATCACAATCTTAGATCAATCATCACAAAATGGTGAATGGCGACATCAGTTCAGTGACATTTTATAGAAGACCTCAACAATATTATAGAAAACTACAGTATTTCAGGCAAGAGTAGAATTTTTACCTTTAAAAAATTTAGATTTTTTAGTAAAAAATTTTTTGACTCACTAGCTCATTGAGTATGTTCTTCCCCACATTGTGCTGGGCTCTCTTGGGGGTGGTGGGAGTGGAGTAGAGATGGAGGTGAGGGATAGAGGTAATTCTTGGGCCAGTTCAATTTTTACTTATCTGGTTCACTAATATTTGTGTCACATGATTTAAGAACTCGTTTTTTCTACTTCTGGGTTTTATACAATTTTAAACAACTCTTTCTTAAATTTTCTGGTTCCCAAAGCAGTGGGATAAAAACTTTGTCAAAGAGCATGCTAATTCAAAGCCATAGACTTATAGCTTATCTACCATGCTACTATATTTTAAGTAACCAATTATTATTTAAAATTACAGTTTCAGTGGCATTAAGGAAGCATAGGAGTCACGAACTCTGTATGATTACAAAGAACTGGGATTCTCATTAAAGGACATAGAAAGTTAATTAAAAGCTAATTAAATGAAAATTTTCAAATATCTGATATTCTCTACTTATTCAGTACATCTGGAGAATTGTAAACTGTGATCAATGACAAGTAAAAGACACAAGTCTTTCTCTTGGAATAATCTCAGCCTCTTTGAGAAAAAGGGTCAAATGTTTATATAATATAATCCACTCACATCACATCAAAAAGAGGAAGAAATACTCAGTCTGTGATGTATTGTACAGATTCATTAACTTCAGAGAAGCTGTGCAGGGAATTCTCTAATACAAATGGAATTTATATTTACATTACAGTACATCAATACTGTAGCATACATCAAAGCTTGTGATTATTATGCAAAGATTCCAAGTAAATAAGTACTGGTAATACAATTAACATCTGAGAAGAGTAATTAGTAAACTTCTTTTTCTCTTTTACACAAAACAGATTTCTTATTTTCAATAAAAGCAACATAGAATACTGGGCTTCTCTGACAGCTCAGTTGGTAAAGAATCCGCCGGAATTGCAGGAGACCCTGGTTCGATTCCTGGGTTAGGAAGATCCCCTGGAGAAGGGATAGGCTACGCATTCTAGTATTCTTGGGCTTCCTCTGTGGCTCAGCTGCTAAAGAATCTGCCTGAAATGAGGGAGACCTGGGTTTGATCCCTGGGTTTGGAAGATCCTCTGGAGAAGGGAAAGGTTACCCACTCCAGTATTCTGGCCTGGGGAATTCCATGGACTATACAGTCCATGGGGTTGCAGTCAGACACGACTGAGCAACTTTCACTCACTCAGAATACTACACCCAAGGGTAATATATCCATGAAGAAGGCAATCAAAATATCAAAAGAGAATTCACCATTATCAAAAGATGAGGCATATAAGTCTACCCCCAAAGGGATGAGAAGTTGAAAATAATGTAACTCATATGACAAACCCACCCTGGCCTGCTCTCAGCTACGCTGCTGGCTCAGCTAGTAAAGAATGCACCTGTGATGCAGGAGACCCCAGTTGGATTCCTGAGTCAGGAAGATCCACTGGAGAAGAGATAGGCTACCCATTCCAGTATTCTTGGGCTTCCCCGGTGGCCCAGATGGTAAAGAATTTGCCCGCAATGTGGGAGACCTGGGTTTGATCCCTGTGTTGGGAAGATTGCCGGGAGAAGGGAACAGCTACCCACTCTAGTATTCTGGCCTGGAGAATTCCATGGACTATACAGTCCCTGGTGTCACAAAGAACCTCTATTTTACTATAGGACTGAATTTCATCTGTCTACAGGACCAGGGAAGGGTGTGTGTGTGTGTGTGGTTGTCTCTCCCTGGAAGCTGTCAGCCCTGAGATGTGTCAGTCACCAGTAGATCTCTGAGAATGTACTGATTCCCTCTTCTGTCCTGAGTAGGATCTTTCAAGTCTTGAAACCTTGGCTTGGGCCCTGGCACTATGCAAAGCTTTCCCCGATTTTCTCCTCCCTCCCCCATTTTGACTTCTGATTCTTGTCCTACCAATTCCCAGCTGCCTCCTAGATTCTAGTTCCCATAGGTTGTTGCTCATGCAGAAAACACACACTGTTATACTTCCCTTAAGATACACCTGTCGCTTTCTGACAAGGGATGAATTCTAATTTATACTGTCGTTTTCTGCTTCTGCCTTTGTCTGTCCACAAAAATAATTTCTACAATGGAGAATGATCAAAGGCAGTACAGACAGTGAGAGACACAAACTCTCCCTTTTCTGCAACGCTTCAGCTGCTCACAAACTGTCTCCCTTTCTTTTGCTTTAACTGTACATAAACCTGCTGAATCCTTTTCTGTTGTCCTTAGCTCCTCCAAGTAGGAGCTATGATCCTATACGAAAACTTCCTGGTTGCATGAAATAAATTGTCTGTAACTCTGCATTTGCTCCAGCACATAAACTAAATTGTCTGTAACAAGAGTGTATTTTCAATGATGAATCACACCTGCAGAGCACTTTGTGATTGAAATGACAGTGAGAAGAGGGAGAAGGAGAGAGAGGGCAAGGTGTGGGGGGAGGGGGGAGAGAGAGAGAGAGACAGAGAATGCTCAACAATAACAATGTATGCTCAGTTGCTCAGTTATGTCTGACTCTGCGACCCAATGGATTGCAGCTCACCAGGCTTGGACTGCAGCCCATCAGGCTTCTTTGCGCATGGAATTTTCTAGGCAGGAATACTGGAGCGGGTTGCCATTTCCTCTTCCAGTGGATCTTCCTCACCCAGGGATTGAACCAGAGTCTCTTGTGTCTCCTGCATTATCAGCAGGCAGATTCTTTACCACTGAGCCACGTGAGAAGCCCCAACAATAACAAGGCACAAACAGAAAGTTAATCTCACAGGATGGCTCCAGTGAGGATGGCTCTTCAACACATCCTCCAAGTGGATGGTGTATTCTTCACTCCCCCTCTCTAGGGTAACTTTTAGAATAATGTGCTCCCAGTACACAAAAGGCAGGGACTGCCATTTCAGAAAGCCCCATACAATACACTCGGTCAAAAATAGCCAAACCAAAAGTTTAAGAATGGCAATATGGAGGGTAAATGGGTAGCAGAGAAATTTTCTCTAGAAGGAAATTTAAATACTACTACTCCAGTGCATCATTTCCAAAACCAAAGTGTGTCTGTAACAGCACTGCATATACTTATTGGGTAAGTGAGAGAATGAGTAAGTGAGCAAGTGAATGGGCTGAGAGCCAAGAATTCCCAGGAATTCTGTGTACTGTCCTTGGAATTCTTCCTTAGTGACTATGCCACTGTGTATAACAGCCTTTTTATTTTTGTTGTTGAACTGCACAACAGGGATTCACTTCATGGATACCCTGCAAGTTGAATGACCTGAGTTGTTTTAATGCAAGTGGTGTCTGAGAGTGATTGAGTTTAGTATCACTTCAGTTCAGTTCAGTCGCTCAGTCATGTCCGACCCCATGAACCTCAGCACGCCAGGCCTCCCTGTCCATCACCAACTCCTGGAGTTCACCCAAACTCACGTCCATCGAGTCGGTGATGCCATCCAGCCATCCCATCCTCTCGTCCCCTTCTCCTCCTGCCCCCAATCCCTCCCTGCATGAGGGTCTTTTCCAATGAGTCACCTCTTCGCATGAGGTGGCCAAAGTATTGGAGTTTCAGGCTCAGCATCAGTCCTTCCAATGAACACCCAGGGTTGGTCTCCTTTAGGATGGACTGGTTGGATCTCCTTTCAGTCCAAGGGACTCTCAAGAATCTTCTCCAACACCACAGTTCAAAAGCATCAATTCTTCAGCACTCAGCTTTCTTCACAGTCCAACTCTCACATCCATACATGACTACTGGAAAAACCATAGCCTTGACTAGACAGACCTTTGTTGGCAAAGTAATATCTCTGCTTTTTAATATGCTATCTAGGTTGGTCATAACTTTCCTATAGTATCACTTATAGTCATCCAAATAGAAATTGAGAATAATTTCCAGTATCCAGATGTCAGGCATGATGTAGGTGAACTATTCAGATAATTGCATTGTTTATTCAGATGTTTTAGCTAGTTATCTCCATAATGTACCCTCTACCAGCAAAAAACAAATAAGTGAGTAAATTAATAAGTAGCTCATATAAAACCACAAAAATAAACAAAAAGTAATTTTACCACTAAAAAGCTAATTCCTAAATAGCAAATGTTGAGATAAAACAAGTACTATTTTTATCAAAATGGCCTATCCTGATATATCGTCAGAGTTGCATTCATAATTTAAAAAACTCATTAAAAAAATCACATTTTAACCACAATGTCCAAATGGAAAAGGAAAATAGGTGCTAGAAGTTTAGGCTTGGAGAAATACTGTTGGTTTTCATTCATGAGTTTCAGTATGCAGTTGTATTGACAGTACAGTTCATCTGGCAAAGCGAGAGCAGAAGTACAGCTCACTTTGGCCAAGCACTGTGGCTACTTCCCATTCACCAAGGAAACTGTCAAGCAGACACCTTACACGTTCTCATCACCTTTATCACTCACTGTTCTGAGAAGAACCAGGTCTCTCAAACAGAGCGGATTTGCACAGTGTTCCTTTATAGGTAAGAGGTAGGGAATAGGATTCTAACAAATAGTGATCACAGAAATGAATCTCATTCTTTTAGATTCAATAAGTTTATATTAAATTAATTATGTGACATGAACTTGAGTGCAAAAAACATATTTGTAATCACGTAGCATTTAAGGAAATGGCAACCCACTCCAGTGTTCTTGCCTGGAGAATCCCAGGGATGGGGGAGCCTGGTGGGCTGCCGTCTATAGGGTCGCACAGAGTCGTACATGACTGAAGTGATTTAGTAGCAGCAGCAGCATTTAATATTACTCTTATAGTACACCAAGAAGAAATTCACTGGATCTGCCTGTATATCAAATGTTACATTATTTGATAAAATAACTAAAGTAGCAAAACATGTGTCATTTAAAAAAATACCTCAAAATGGTGCAACTAGAGATTAATATACTAAGTGAAGTCATAAAGAGAGAGACAAATAGCATATGATATTACTTATATGTGCAATCTAAAAATGAACCAATCTATGAAACAGAAACAGAGAACAGAGATTCACAGACACAGAGAACAGACTTCTAGTTTCTAAGAAGGAAAGGATTAGGGAAGGGATGGAGTGGGAGTTTGGGGTTAGCACGTGCAAACTACTATATACAGAATGGATAAACAATAGGTCCTACTATATAGCACAAAGAACTATATTCAATATCCTGTGATAAACCATCATGGACAAGAATTTAAAAGTGTGTGTGTGTGTGTATATACATACATACATACATATATATATATATTTGAATTGCTTTGCTGTACAGCATAAATTAACACAACACTGTAAAGCAACCATACTTCTATTTAAAAAAAAAATCCCCAAACCAACATATACACACACACACAGGATGTGGGTCACACACACACAAACACACACACAGATGAGGTCACTCCCAACAGGAAGTGATACTTTTTTCTAGAGTTTGAAATGGAGACCACCTTACCCTTCAACCAAAAAACATTAGTTAAAGCAAAGTTATGGAGCCTGGTATGATTTCAGACTTCCTCTGAGTAGGGATGCTTTGACAGTGAAAATCTATATATGTATACATGTGAAAACATGCTTGAAAGATGTATAACACAGATAACAGATTTGTTGGGATGATGAAATTGTGTTTTCTGATGTATTTTCCACACACTATACAATTTTTATGTCATAACAATAATTAATTATAAAATGAATTGGAATTCATTTTTAACTTCCCAGTTCAATTAGTCCTCTTTCCAAGAAAACTTTCATAATATCTTATTTATATCTTATTTTTGGAATTTGTGCATGTTCTAGAGTTACAGTTTCCAGTTTGCTTATAATAAGCTAATAAGCTGTGCATTAATTTGGTCCTAGATTTTGGGGATGGGTATAAGAATTTGTAAGTAAATTCTGGATGTTGTTAATAATAAGTCTTTTAACTAAAATTTGGGAATGCAAATACTTGTTTTACTATTCTGCTCAGAAAGGATAACAATTGCCATGTGCATACGTGCAAAAATCATGGAGCTTCCTTCTCCAATGACTAACTTTTATCTAATATTTTCACATGGGCATTCTTTATTCTAAATGGTCAGTAATTGCACCCTTTGATGTGGTTTTTATTTTTTGACAGAAAATTATCAATTTGTTGTTTAAACAAATTTAACTCTGAATCTACTACTTTCTTAAATCTTTGTTACTAGAGATGGGTCATTCCCATCAGGAAGTAATACTTTCTTCTAGAGTTTGAAATGGAGACAACCTTACCCTTCAACCATGCAATCTTCATGGCTCAAAGAAACCCATCTGCAATAGAAACCACAACAGGATCTGGAAGAACAACAAAAGGGAAGGGACTTGATGCAAGTCCAAGTTTTTCCAAGTAAGCACAGAGTAATCTAATTTGCTAGAGATTATTTTGATGTAGCTAGTGAGCTTGTACACAGCCACATTCAGGTTAAAAGTTATACACAACGACCACGTGCTTCAACATTTGAAAATCAGTTAATATAATTATCAACAGCCTAAAATAGAAAAATCACATCATCATATCAACAGATATAGAAAAAACCATTTGATAAAATGCATGTTCCATTCATGATTAAAACTCTCAGGAAACAAGGATTAGAGGGGAATTTCCTTAACTTATAAACAATACCCACAAAAATCCTACATCTAAACATTATATTTAATGGTGAGAAACTTGAAGTTTTCTCACTAAGATCAGGTACAAGACAGGGTGCCCCCTTTTACCTCTCCTCTTCAACACTGTATTAGAAGTTCTAGGGAGAAGGCAATGGCACCCCACTCCATTACTCTTGCCTTGAAAATCCCATGGATGGAGGAGCCTGGTGGGCTGCAGTCCATGGGGTCGCTAAGAGTTGGACACGACTGAGCGACTTCCCATTCACTTTTCACTTTTATGTATTGGAGAAGGAAATGGCAACCCACTCCAGTGTTCTTGCCTGGAGAATCCCAGGGACGGGGAGCCTGGTGGGCTGCCGTCTATAGGGTCGCACATCGCACAGAGTTGTACATGACTGAAGCGACTTAGTAGCAGTAGTAGTAGTAGCTAATGCAATAAGATAAGTAAAGGAAATAAAAGGTACACATATTTGAATAGAATAAATAAAAATGTCTTTGTTGTCAGATGACGTGATAAACTATACAGATAATTTAAAAGAACTGACAAAAAATCTCCCAGAACTAATAATGATTATAGCAAGTTTGTAGGATAGGATGTAATTACATAAAAAGTAATTTCATTCCTATATACCAACAGTGAACAAGTGGAATTTGAAACAGGCCAGATGATACAAAAGGCGAAATACAACTTGATTGAATCTCTATAATATTCTGGAAAAGGTAAAACAATAGAGAAATTAAATCTGTGTTTGTCAGAGGCTGAGAGTGGAAGAAGAAGATTGAGTACAAAGGGACAAGGAACCTACTGGCATGATGGACATATTCTGGGTCTTGATTTTGGTGGTGATTAGTTTGATACATCAGTATCAATCAAATTTAACATTTGAAAGGAGTGAATATATCATGTTTCAATAAACATTCCTTAAAAAACAGTACTGTTTACATTAGCACTACAAATATGAAATATTTAGGAATTTGTAACAAAATATATGCAAGATCTAAGTGAGGAAAACAATAATACTCTGATTAACAAAGTCAAAGAACTAAATTCATGGAGAGGTAATACATGTTCATACTTAATATCATCAAAATATCAGCCCTTCCCAAATTTATCTATAAATTCAATTGCAATCCCAATCAAAATTGCAGAAAATTATTCTATAGGTATTAACAAACTGATTCTTAACTTATATGAGATGCAAAAGACCCAGAATAGCTAACACAATATTCAAGGGAAGAACCAAGTCAGAAGGCTGATCTTACTTGATTTCAAGACTTAAGACAAAGCTGCAATAATTAAGACAGTGTGGTGTTAGCAAAAGAATAGACAAATAGATACATGGAACAGAAGAGACAGCCCAGACCCCCATACAGATCTTTGACAAAGAAGCAAAGGAAATACAATGACGCTGCTGCTGCTGCTGCTGCTAAGTCACTTCAGTCGTGTCTGACTCTGTGTGACCCCATATAGTCGGCAGACCACCAGGCTCCCCTGTCCCTGGGATTCTCCAGGCAAGAACACTGGAGTGGGTTGCCATTTCCTTCTCCAATGCAAGAAAGTGAAAAGTGAAAGTGAAGTCAGTCAGTTGTGTCCGACCCTCAGCGACCCCATGGACTGCAGCTAGTTTTTTTCAACAAATGTTGATTGAACAACTGGACATCCACATGCAAAAACACAAATCTAGACACAGACATTATACCCTTCACAAAAGTTAATTCAAAATGGATCACAGACCTCAATGTAATACATAAAATTATCAAACTCCTAGAAGGTAACTCCTAACATATTTTAAGGTGAAAATCTAAATGACCTTGTGTATACTGATGACTTTTTAGATATATCACCAGAGGTATGATCCATGAAAGAAATAATTGATAAGCTGGGCTTCATAAAAATTAAAAACTTCTGCTCTGCAAAAAGACACTGCCAGGAGATTGAGAAGACAAGTCACAGACAGTGAGAAAATATTTGACAAAGTCTATCAGATAAAGGTCTATTATCCAAAATACATAAAGAAATCCTAAAACACTCTAAAATAAGAATAAACATCCTGACTTTAAAAAAATAGTCCAAAGACCTTAACAGACACCTCACCAAAGAAGAAATATGGATGGAAACTAAACATATGAAAAGATGCTCTGCATCATATGTCATCTGGGAAATGTAAGTTAAAACAACAGTCAGGATTCACTAAGACGTATTAGAATGGCCAAAATCCAGAACACCAACATCACCGAATCCTGGTGAAGATGGGGAGCAATGGTAACTGTCATTAACTGCTGATGGAAATGTAAAATTTCCAGAGACTTTGGAAGACTCTTTGGTACAGAGACCTTGGAAGACAACTCAGCAGTTTCTAAACAAGTTCTTACCATATGGTTCAGCAATCACACTCCTTGTTATTTACCCAAAAGTAGTTGAAAAATTTGTGCATGAAAAACTTGCACAAAGATGTTTACAGCACCTTTATTCATAATTGCCCAAACTTGGAAGCAACCAAGACATCCGTCAGTTGGTGAATGGATCAATAAACTATGGTACATCCAGACAATGAAATACTATTTAGCATTAAAAAACAAATTAGCAATCAAGCAGTGAAGAGTCACAGAAAAGCATTACATGGATATTAATTAAGAGAAAGAAGCCAACCTGAAAAGGCTACATGCTGTATAATTCAAACTATATGACATTCTAGAAAAGGCAAAACTATGGAGACAGTGTCAGACTTTATTTTTTTGGGCTCCAAAACCACTGCAGATGGTGACTGCAGCCATGAAATTAAAAGATGCTTACTCCTTGGAAGGAGGGTTATGACCAACCTAGACAGCATATTGAAAAGCAGAGACATTACTTTGCCAACAAAGGTCCATCTAGTCAAGGCTATGGTTTTTCCAGTGGTCAGGTATGGATGTGACAGTTGAATTGTGAAGAAGGCTGAGCACCAAAGAATTGATGCTTTTGAACTGTGGTGTTTGAGAAGACTCTTGAGAGTCCCTTGGACTGCAAGGAGATCAGCCCTGGGATTTCTTTCGAAGGAATGATGCTAAAGCTGAAACTCCAGTACTTTGGCCACCTCATGCAAAGAGTTGACTCGTTGGAAAAGACTCTGATGCTAGGAGGGATTGGGGGCAGGAGGAGAAGGGGACGACAGAGGATGAGATGGCTGGATGGTACCACCGACTTGATGGATGTGAGTCTGAGTGAACTCCGGGAGTTGGTGATGGACAGGGAGGCCTGGCTGCGATTCATGCGGTCGCGAAGAGTCGGACACGACTGAGCGACTGAACTGAACTGATGGAAACAATAAAATCAGTGGTTGCCGGAAGTGGAGTTAGTAGCAGAGCAGAGAGTTTTTAGGGCAGTGAAACTAGGTCTGTATGATACTGTCATAGTATCATACTGTCACAAGCATTAACACACTTGTTTAAACCCATAGAAGGTACAACAACAGGAGTGAAGCATAGTTTAAATTACATACTTGATTATGAGGTATCAATCTAGGTTCATCAGTGGTAACAACTGTATCACTGATAGCAGATGCTGATGACGGAACACACTATGCACGTATTGGGGTGGGGAACATGTGGGAAATCTCTGTACGCTCCTCTCCATTTTCCTGTGAACCTAAAACTGCTCATAAAGTCTTTTTAAAATTTTGTTAAAAAATTTTTTTTTTTTATAAAATAGCAGAAAGAAAGCACAAAATGTAAGACTAAGGAAGGATTATTCAAGCTAAAGTTTAGGTTTCTAAGGGAACGTGCTTCCAAGGCTGTTGGTTGGCTGCGGTCTATGATAGGGCTGGTTGTTGTGCGATTCTGAACGTGAGGTGCTAGTTGCAGGCAGGTGGACTCACTGGATTCCACGTTATTTTTATTCTCGTTTCTTCATCTCACTTCTTAATCACATGTGTTGGCCTTTACTTTGAAACCATCTCTTAGATATCATTTCATTCTGCAGCATATTTGGAGGTTTAAAATACAAACAGTAGATCACCTCAAGGAGGTGAATCCAGGTTTGGGATTCTATTTCCTTGATCTCTTTCTGTTTTCCCACTGACCCATTACTAAAATTTTGATTAAAAGTTGGAAATTGACCCACCATTGAAAGCCATAAATGTTCAGAAAGGAATGTTTATGAAAGGCTTAAAAGAAGTAAGAGATGAAAGCCAAAAAACATAAAGTGAACACTGCAAAAATGTTTGTATGGATGCAACTAATAAGCTTTACATTTCTGAGGGAATGTTGAATATTTTTAAAAATTATGATTTTTATTAGTAATGTTTAGGCTACTTCTCTAAAACTGGTGGTGAGGAAAATTCTTACCACTTGGAAATCTCTTACCTCTTTCTAAGCCTAAACCTGCTACCAACTGTCAGCAGGATTAGGCTTAGGGAAAAAAAAAAGAAATAAAACAGTAATTTTATTTTAACCCTTAAATCAACAAAATCCTTCGGTAACTAAGAATACTTACCTGTATCGCCCTTTTCTACCTGTACTGCCATTCATTCATTCACTCGCTCATTTTCTCATTACAACGTTTATTGAACATCTGCTACTGCCAGATACTGAAGTAGGTGCTGGGAGTATAAATGATAATCCAAACAAATAAAATATCAAGTTATCAAATGCTACCATGAAAATAAAAGAGGGATGTGACAGAGTGTGATTAGGGTTCTGTTGGACTGGATAGTTGGCATCTCTGGGGAGATGACATGTAAATGGAAATGTGACTGACAAGTAATTAGTTATGGGACACTTGGATGGAACAGCACTCCAAGCAGGAGCAATACAGTGCTAGGGCTGTAAAGGTGGGAATAAACTGGGGATGCTCAAGGAAGAGAATAAAGGCAAGCTTGGCTGAAGCACAGGACCAAGTAGAAGATGTGGAAGAGATGAGTTTGAGGGAGACAGGGCTACATCACATGGGGTCTCCTAGGCAGTGCGAGGCCTTTGGATATGATTCTAAAAGCTGTGGGAAACACAGAGGGCTCCACTCAGCAGGACCCCTACAATCTCATCTGCAGTTAGAAGACTGGAGACATCAGGTGGCTGGGAGGCGACTGTCTTAGTGCAGCTGAGAGATGATGGTGTCTGACGTGGGTGGCTGATGCCTGAGGAGATGGGTATGGAGTGGATGAATTTGCTGTGTGTATTAAAGACAGATTCAGTGGGGACTGATGGTGGATTTGATGGGGTGAAGGATACTGGGAAGAGAGGAGGAAAGGGTAATCATGTTAAATAAACATTGAGTGTCAGCAAAGTATTCCCAACTTTCCAAAACTAATGGGCAACAGAGAGCTGCACCTGCTTGAACTCCAATGAAGTGATATCTGGATTGCATTAGGTACATGCATTTTATACTGGACATTAATGCCCAGGAGGTTGGTCTACCACCTGCTGAGAAGGACCCACAGACAAAGTTTTGCATAGTTTTAAGAGGCAGGCAGGGCCAGGTCCTGACAAACTCCCTCAGGGCCTTTGCCGCCCCGTGGGTTGCTCTGGGGCACACCTAGGGGTTTCACTGCTGAAGAGCCATGGCGTCTCTGCCAGCAAACAAGTTTTAAATTAGATGTTCTCTTTGGCCGCTTCCAATTTTAAAATTCTCTGTCTTAAAACCCCACTGGGTCTATTCTAGGAATCTTGAATATATAAGTCCTAAGCAAGATATAGTCATAAAAATTCTTCAGGTGATTTTTACTGTTTCATTCCTACACTTAATTCTGGAATTTAAAAAAAAATGTGTTTTGGTTTAGTATTTACAGTTCTTTTGAAGTGAGAGCAAGTAAGTCCTTTTGCTTGAATTTTAAGTCTACCATTTATACCTGGGACAAAACTATTTTCTTTAGAGGTACATAAGCCCTAGTTGGAAAGCCCTAGTTTCCTTTATTCTAATAAGCAAAACGTTTTTTTCTTGCAGGATCACCCCTCCTGGGTGGAAAACACATTTTACCTACACTTACTTACATAGACTTACATAGGCCATTACTGAACATGTGCTGTGGGTCACATACTGCATTATGATAAGTGATCTTCACATATAAATGTATTTAATTCTCAGAAGTAGAAGCAGTTGATATATTTGTCCCACTTCACAAATGAGGTAACTGAACCCTAGTGGGTGACAGAGCTTGGATTTCAGGTCACTTCAGGCCCCTCCTCAGCCCAGGCTCACCCCCAAGCCCCAGGTGGACTCCTCCAGCTGTTCCCAGATGCGACCTCATGTGCAAGCTCACCACACTTTTTATACTATCGGAGGCTACAATCTAAAATTTTCAAATTATTCATAACTCTGCCTCACTAAAATTGGCTATCAAAGCTGGATATATCTTCCTAAATAAATATTAACACAATTTTCACATATGCCAACCCCCAGGGACTTTCTGAGCCCTCGGGCACCAGTTAGAAGAACAGTTCCTACTCTACCTGTGGCCTCTATGAAAGGCTGGTTTCTTTTCCTGGTCACCCTTCCTTCTCTCACTTTCTCACCGTATCCAAAATTCAGCAGAAGTCCACAGGGCACAGAGCTCAGAATGTATTATCTGGCTACGAGTTTTTAATTTTCCTTGGAAAGTCTGAAGAGCTCCTGCGACTCTGGGTTACATCTGGGCTTGTTAGCCTTCCTGCCGGTGGCACCACGCAGCTCTGGGCTGAAGCCAGCTTCTGGCAAGAATGTCTACTTTTGTTTCTCAAACACACATTACCATATACTTTGCTGTGTTGATGAGCAACCTCCTTACTTGCTCCTGCTTTTTGGTCTCCAGGTCACTGAAGGGTAGGAGATGATCAGGAGGAAAAAACCCAGAAAAACATTTATCCTGAGGTCCCTGGATCCCTGAATTCACAGAATTTACTAAACATCAGTGTTACATAAATATTTTCTTAAGGTTCATATTACTGAATGGAGAAGAATTGATGCTTTTGAACTGTGGTGTTGGAAAAGACTCTTGAGGGTCCCTTGGACTGCAAGGAGATCCAATCAGTCCAGCCTAAAGGAAATCAGTCCTGAGTATTCATTGGAAGGACTGATGTTGAAGCTGAAATTCCAATACTTTGGCCACCTGATGCCAAGAGCTGACTCTGAGAAGAAGCTGAAAGACTAAAGGCAGGAGGAGAAGGGGACGACAGAGGATGAGATGGCTGGATGGGATCACCAACTCAATGGACACAAGTTTGAGTAAACTCTGGGAATTGGTGATGGACAGGGAGGCCTGGCATGCTGCAGTCCATGGGGTCACAAAGAGTCGGACATGACTGAGCGACTGTACTGAACTGCTGAACTGAATGGAGGAGAACATACATTTTAAGGCAAAACAGACAGTAACCTTTGCTGCCTTTTAAGAGGTTAGAGGGAAGTGGTGATATTGTTTCTATTACTTTGGATATAAATCCCTATTTCTCTCTCTCTTTCTCAAAGATATTGATGAGGGAAGGAGACATGAGAGTGGGGCACAGCAATGAATTTTGTGTTTATAATGCGAGTCTTGAACCTAGCTTGGGTCAGTGGCTGCAGGGAGTTGCCCTGTTCTGCATGAGTCAATTAAGATGACCCGGTGTTGTTTTGTTTTCCTCCAGAAGAGGGAGCTGTGCCACGGGGTAGGGGGAGGCTGATCTGACTTGGCAGAACTCGCATTTGACCAAATGTCTGAATTATCACTTTAAATTTCTCTTGTGATGGGCACCCTTTCCATCTCCTCACACTTTTATATTTAAAAAAAAAAAAACTTTTTATATTTTAAAATCTTTCTATGTGCTTTATTGTTTGTCATATTTAGTTTGATTTGATTTGCTCTTTTGTGGCAATCCAGGAAAGGAGGGATATTATATCTAAGATACAGTATAGACCAAGGACACTGCGTGTGGGATGGTGAGAAAATTCACAAACTTAACAAATTTAGGAGATGTGGGAGTATAAAAATAAAGGTGACTAAGAACAATGTAAGCCATCCTCTCTCCACCAGCGTTCCTGGCATGACTGGGAAGAATGCGAAGACTTCACTAAATATGATGTTTGAACCAAATGCACTTAAGTCTCAATAGATGGGGTGCTCAGCTGATACCTAGAAGTCATTTTAACCAAAGTAACTACTATCTTAAAACTATAATTCAGATTTCATTGATTCATGTTCATACTTGTTGTGGTAGCAGAGTAACAGCCTTCCAAAGATGCTCACACTCTAAACTCTGGAACCTGGGAAACGCTGGGTTAGAGGATGAGGGAGATTTCAGGTTGCAGTGGAATTAAGGGTGCTAATCAGCTGATTCAACTTGAAAATAGGGAGATTATTTTGGATTATCTGGGTGAGCCCATTGTAATCACAAGGGTCTTTAAAAGTGGGAGAGAGGGGCAGAAGCAGGGGTCAGGTGACGTTATGAGAGAAGGACTCCACAGCATTTCTGGTTTCCAAGGTGGAGAAAGGGAACATGAACCAAGGCATGCAGGTAGCCTCTAGAAGCTGGAAAAAGCAAGAGAATGGATTCTGCCCTAGAGATTCCAGAAAGGAACCCAATCCTGCCACCATCCTGATTTTAGCCCATGAGACTCATGTTGAATTTCTAACCTACAGAATAGTGTAAGATAACAGATTTGTGTTGTTGTAAGCCACTCATATGGCAGCAAAAGTATATCTGTATCAGTTATCTATTACCACATAATAAACTACCTGAAAATGTAGTGATCTAAATAACAATAATCATTTAGTTTGCTTCTGAACCTACAATTTGGCCAGGATGCAGGAGGGGCAGTTTTTGTCTCCGTTCTACACACCACAGGGCAGGAGTGTGCTCTCAAGATGGCTCACTCTCATGGGTGAGTAAGTGGTAGCTGTTAACTGGGAAGCTGGCTGGGAGCTCAGGTGAGGCTGCAGGCTTGGGGACTCATTCCCTTCTAGCATGCATCTCTCCACAGGCTGCCTGGGCTTCTTCACAGCACGATGCAAGATGATTGTGAGATCAAGCAAATTTAGAAAACAAGGGAGAAGAACAAGGCAGAAGAGCAGGATATCTTTACGACTGAGCTTGGGAAGTAACACAGTTTCACTATGTCATATACTACTGGCCTGTTCAAGCTCAAGGGGAGGGGACCCAGATTCACCTCTTGATAGGAAGTAGCACATTTCTAGTGGAGTATGAAGGCAGGAGATATTAATGAGGCCATCTTAGAAAGCTGCACTCTGCAAACCTCATGCGTGAAATCTCAACCTTGTGCAATACCTTCCAAAATTATTTCTGGAAGCCCACAGTATGTATCTCTGTGTGCCTGTGTGTCCAGTTGTGTTTGACTCTTTGTGACCCCATGGACTGTAGCCTGCCAGGCTCCTCTGTTCATGGGATTTCTCAGGCAAGAATACTGGAGTGGGTTGCCATTTCATCCTCCAGGGAATCTTCCTGACCCAAACATCGAACCCACATCTCCTGTGTCTCCAGCATTGCAGGGGGATTCTTTACTGCTGAGCCATCAGGGAAAAAGTGTATATCTCATGAGTATTTAAAAATAAGCTACGTATTTACCACTGAATATATGCAGTTTTATTTCTTTTGCTCCGACGCTGATTTCTGAGTACAGCTATGTCTTCTGGATAATGGAAGGGCTGTTGTTCCTTTTTTCCCACTGCACCATCACTCTTAGGAACCCAATGCACAGGATGTGCACTGTGCTCAGTCACTCAGTTGTGTCTGACTCTTTGCGACCCCATGGACTGTAGCCTGCCAGGCTCCTCTGTTCATAGGGATTCTCCAGGCAAGAATACTGAAATGGGCTGCCATGCCCTCCTCCAGGGGATCTTCCCAACCCAGGGATCGAACCCAGGTCTCCCGCATTGCAGGTGGATTCTTTACCATCTGAACCACCGGGGAAGCCCAAGAACCAAATGCACAGGATAGGCTATACAAAAGAACGGCAGCTTTGGTCCCTCTGCTTTTGGTGTTACACTGTTAAGGAACACCCACGTGGACAGTATTTCTTTAAGAAGCTCTTCAGTCCCTTATGCAAATGAAATCTAGCAAATCAAGACCTAATTGAACGCCAAAGTAAATATATTAGCTTCAGAATAACAGAATTAAAATTGAGATAGCCTTTGCCAATTTTTATTACTGGAGGTACATAATCCCACATAGCCTTAGTTGATTGGCAATTATAGTAACTAAGGTCTCATCTGCCTTCTTTGCACAATATCTTAATTTCTATCTTTTTTATCTGTAAGAAAAAGATTGGTTGAACAACAGATATAATAGGTTAAATGGTATATCCCATGATTTATAATTGCCCCTTCTTTGGGGATTTTTCTTTTCAAAACAAGGGCCTACAACATTTTGGACCCAATACCAAATGGCTTCAGCCTTCAGACTATAGAAGATGACTAATGAATGGGTCCTCTTGCCTGAAGTCAATGCTGTCCAATAGAAATTGTCTTCAATGAGAATGTGCTGTATATCTGAGCTGTCCAGTATGGTGGCCATTAGCCACATATGGCTATTAATATCATATGTGGTATTTGAAATGTGGTTACTATAACTAAGGAATTGAATTTTTAATTTGATTTCATTTAATTTAAAGGTAAACAGCCAGATGTGGTTAGTAGCTACCATACTGGAAAAGTATAACTCTAAGTGATGGAATCTTAGTGTGGCTCTCAGGTCTTCAGTTTCTGAAAGCGCCTTCATAGCCAAGGAAGGTGCTCTGAAGCAATCAGAGCCCTATGAGATATGGGGGACTATAAGGCTTTTATATGTGGCTATAATTCTAGTTGTGCTGCTGGATTTAAAGGCATGAGAAGTTCAACAGGACTCTGGCTTTGTTTCTGAACAGTTTTATTTTGTAAGAAAACAAAGACATAGCTATGTCAATTATCTTGTATACATGGATCTCATAGACGCTTTTATTAGAAAGAGCATCTAAATTCCTCTCCCAAGGCTCCCCAAATCTTGCTTTGATATTGGCAAAGTCTGCCGCATGCCTATATCACCTTTCTCTCAATTTTTCAAACATGATAAATAGCTCAGCAGAGTCCAAAAGAAGAGTTCTTCAGGGCTTAAAGCTGAGACAAGTTCTTATTTTGGGTCAGTTATAGTTACCAATAAGTCAGCAATTGCAACAACAATGCTATGTAACAATCAACCTCCCAAACTCAGTGGCTTACAACAGAAACAAGTACAGGTTGGCTAGGTTCAGCTGATCTAGGCTGAGTATAGCTGAGTGTGCCTCCAGGCTACAGGATAGGTTCAGGTCCATGTACTCCAGACCTGTATTCATAAATATGGGAGAAGCTCAAGAGAGAAAACACATTCTTACACGCACATTTCAAGGTTTTCCTCAGATCACATAGACTGACATCCCATTGGCCAAAGCAAGTCAATAGCCAAGCAAAGCCTCAAAGGGTGGGAGGTACACTCTTCCCACGATGAGGGCCTGGAGAAGATTTTGATGTAGAATATTACTATGAGAGAGTGAAGAATTAGAGCCAGAAATTTAATTTATCACACGTACATCAGACTCAATCTTTCCATCTCCCTTCTCTATGTTCTGTCTGTCTGTGTCTCCCTGTCTCTCAAACATGCACACACACACACATTTTTGGTAGAGATACCAACATCAACATTAAAAAAAAAACCCAAAAGCCCTTTCTATACCTGGAATGCTTTCACTCCTCTTTTTCACTTCCATCTTTGGGCAAGTTTTTTTCAATCATTTTTATAATGGTAAGTACCTCAACAAATTTAGTTATCTGGAAAACTATTAATAGCTTACTGTGATCTTTAATAACTTTTTGATGGTCTAACTGTGATGTGATAGAAGACGTCTTGATGCATCAGTGTTGTTACTTTTTACTTTTTCTTAAAGCCACTGATGTTTAGTTAAAAACAAACCAACTAATTTAGTCCCCAATCTCTCTGAAATTATTCCACTTAGAGCTCTATGGCATCTGTCTAGAATAATTCTGGTTTAGTATAAACCAGTAAAAAATTTTAGGGGCCAACTTTTTAATATGAAAATATATTGCTATTTTTAAAAGTAGATTAAAGAATAAGATAGAACATACTATTTATATAAGTAAATATGTGTGTTTATATGTCCTTAGAAGGGCTAAGGAAGGCAAGATTACCTCTAGGGATAGGTACTAATTTCTCATTTTCACTGTATCCTTCATATACTATCATATCATTAGATCATTATTAAGCAAGAATTATTTTTATGACAAAAATTGTTAAAAATAAAACCCATATCATTATATCTTGAATATTTTGACAGGCTGTCATAGCTGGCAGTATAGAAATAAACTTCATATTTCCATGATTTATGATCTTCTTAACAGAGGTGAGAAAAAAATGTGGGTGCTTTTGAGGGGTCAGGACGTGTCTTCTGGGTTCAGTTGGGGTGTTCATTTGCTCTGCTCTAGTTTCAACTGTATTTATCTTTAGTCCTTGATTTCTAAATATCTCTTCCTCTAAAAGGATCTGCTCTGGTAACCATTTCTAACTGCTCCAGATTGAGTTCAGCTTCCCATACAGAAGTCACTTAGAGAAAAAATGACCAGGAGTTTCTGTTTTCTTATGAAAATGTATTATAGTCTCTGTAGCATCATTTTGTGTCACTGTAAAATGAATTGTAGCCAGGAAACAGATGTTACCTATTCTAACAGCAAAAGCTTCTCTTTGCATCATTCATATAGTTCTCTTTTTACTTTAACATAATCTCAACCTTCAAAACCAACTCTCAAAGAGAAAATATTATAAGACACAAATAACCCAGGACCAGGCTCCTCCTGGGTCACTCTGGGACATGTCAAGGTTTCACAAATCAAGGTCAGAATGATTCACAGAAGGCAGTCCCCTCACTCTGGCCATTTGTATCCTTTCTGGGCATCTTATTTTAAGGACAGTGGTCCAGAAGTTAGAGCAGGTCCTTTGATTTCTGAGTTTGAAACTTGGCTCTCTCCATTACAATACTGTATAATCTCTCACAAGCAACTAAAGCCTTACTGAGCTTCATTTTGCCCTGTTGCAAAGTACAGATAAAAGTGACATTTCCTCACTGGGTCCTGTGAGTTTGCAATAAAGGGGCATGTGAAAGCACTTAGGACAGTACTTGGATGGTAGGGGGCCCGCAATAAAGCTTTATCTTCTAACGCTTCTCTCAAAGAATTAGTACAAATCTACCATGTGAATCTTTGCTCTCTAAAAATGAATAGGAACAAGTATAGCATTTTACTTTATGACAAAACCTATGAGTGTCTGGGATCTAAGCCAGATCCACTTCTGTAAGTTACATGAGTATCTCACAACCACAGGAGAGAAGCAAGAGCAAACTTCATGACACATCTGTTTTATAATGCTTATTTTGTAGATTTTTCAGATGTCATAGAATATATACATGATTGAGTAAAAAGGGGCTAGGATCCCTGTTTCTGACATGAAAATCACTTTTAAAGGTCAGATTTAAAACACTATAAATCATGTAACATCGTTTCAATTTTATTATAATGTACTTCAGGGAATTAATCTGATTTTCTGAAATATTTTGTCGGGAATAGCATCATTTTTCACCTTCCAGGGTTCTCGCTATATTGAATTACACATCATCACATAATGTTACCAAATTTTATTTTCATATTATATATTATACTTCTAAAATCAGTATCTGGAACATTTAATTCCTGTAAGTGGGAATTTGCTCATTAAAAATGCATAGAATGTAAAACAAACCGATGACTATTTCATCTATATTGCACAATACCTTCGTTTGCCCTTCAACATATATGCACATTATTTTAATCACTCTTTCCTGGAAATTGAAAATAGAATATTGCTTCACTGAGCAAAACATTTCTCAGAAAAGATAATATACTGCAGAGATACAATACACAATATTTGATGGATACAGGAATGGATATGAATTAGACATTAAAAATGGAAATATTTTCTCTTTTGCTCTGGTTGCTTTTTCATGGAGTCTTTGGTGAGGGATAAAAGGAAGACTTTTGGCTTATGGCACGTTGGGTTAGTAAGTAGCCTAAGGATTCTCAGGGAGCCACTAAAAGGGAACTTCCTATAGAGAGATGACTATATCACAGTGATTCCTACAAGTCACTGCTATGGAGTTTAGTTCAAAGAACTGCAGGTCCTAATTATGAATGCACAACTTTTATTCTGCACAAATTCTGAAAAGCCTCAACTCCTTTAAAAATAATAACTCAGGTTGGTAGTTGACAGGCCACATTTTAGTGGGCATAATTTGAAATGGATGAGAAATTATCACAAGTGTTAACAGGTTCAAATGCAGTGCAACAGTAGAGCGCCAAAGCTCTAACAAAGGACCTGAAAGAGGTTTGATACAATGTGTTGATGTCTGCCAAATAGCATCTCTGCTCAAAATGTCTGGCCAGAAAACTTTTATGTGAAATAAAAAGCATAACTGAATGTGAGTCCAAGAAAAAGACAGCCTTGTACACTGCAAGTAATTTGTAATTACCAAAACCCACAGATTTTTATTGTAACTAATTAATCTTTGATCGAGGATAACTGCTTCAGAAAAAATAAAGGAACACAATGAAGTCAGAAGCTCTGAAAGCTTTTTTCAATTTAACAACTCCTAGGGGGAAAAAAAAACAGATTCACAAACTAACTTATTTTTATGATTATGAAACCCAGCATTCATTACTATGTCAATGCACTTAGAAAGGAAACTTTATGACTGTCATAGGTATCTTCAAGGGAACTCTTCATATTCTTACCATGCTGATGGCTTTGGCTACTACAAACATGATTATCTGTGGTCTCTTTCCCTACCGGATGCTACACCAGAGACCCTCAGTTAGTCACTCTACCACAGGGAGTGCAAAGCTATTCCTGATGAATTCCTTCCCATTCACAATCTCTGGTGGCCCAACTCCTCATCCTCTAGAGCAAGGGTAAGGAATCAGTGCTTTAGTATCTGCTACCTCCATGCCCCTCCCGCCCCAGACACTTAAGAATCTCCATCCAGCCAGAGTCCTGGTAGGACTCACGGTACTCTGGGGGCCTTGCCGAACTGTGTGAGCTTTGCTTGTCCTTTTCCTAACAAGGCTTCCTTTTCTTTTTGGTTTGTTTTCTGTCATCTATAAGATGAAGACAAACATAGTGTTTATCTCATAAAGCTGTGAATATTAAAGTCGCTGGGCACAATCCATGATACAGGCTAAAATTTCAAGGAATTATGATGATGATAAAAGCAGATATAGAATCTTGATTCTGAGAAAGGATAACCTATTGAATCACGGTGCTCATGTTTTGGTTTTTTTAGGGTCATTTTTCAGAATACTTTTTACTACTGCAGTCACTATTTTTTTAATTTTACTTTTTTAACACCAAAAACATTTTGTTTTGAGTTGTAGCTAATTAACAATATTGTGATATTTTCAGGTGAACAGAGTCACTGTTACTTTTAACATTTACGATCATCTCAAAAAAGACTGCTGTAATGAGTAGACAACCTAATTTGAATCAATTATTTTGCATAATGTATGTAATCAAAAAGCTTTAAGGGTCTATTTACCAATAAATACTTTTTTTTACATTGAAGAAACAAAGCATTGCCTCTGTGACTACAAATGCCATGCTTTCTTGGAGATACTTTCTTTTGAACCCCTCTTTCTTTTCACCTCTACCCCTTGATAAACCTTTGGGATATCAGTGACAACTGGAAATCAGGCTGGTTCCTGATTTAGCCCATGGGTCCTTTTCCACACTCTACTGAGAATCCAAAATGCTTTTTGAATCTATGTGAGTTATGACAGTAAACAAAAGTTCCATTACTTTATTATTTCTTTTGTTTTGTTTTGAATACATTTTTGACTAAAATAAAGTTTAGAAATGCATCCATTGAGAGTTAAATGTTAAGTCTCAGAAAAACACACATTTTTCTAGGCATATCAGTTCTCAAAATTGTTATTTCAAAAGGAGATTATATTTTTTACATGAGCAACAATGAAGATAATACTTTTGAATGAAGAGAAATTATTTTTTCAGATTATTTCTTTAGCAATGACAAACTATGCAGAAAAAAATCAAGATGTTCCAGAAAAGCTGACATTTCCCCTACTGGTTTTTACACTAGCTAATGTGATATTTGATAAAACCTTCTGTGACAAAAGCCGTATTAAACTTTAATTAAAATTTTGTCTAAAATACAGTTTTATAACTTGCCTTTCTAAATTAAGTGTACTCAACGTTCCCTAATATTTTTTGATAGTCTAGATGCTACAGTGGTTACAAATAATTTTTTTGTGAATTTAATCTTACTTTTAAAGATTTGGGCAAAGAAATTACAGCAGATTACATATGTCCTTGTGATGGTATATTTGAGAGATTTACTTCAAGTTTTGTAAACATTGCCTATTCACCTTTTTAGGTCATTTACCTTTTCACTCAAAACCACTGTAGATCACATGCTGGTTAATTATAGTTTTAGCTTTAGTTAAAAGATGTTTTTAAAAATCAGGTATAGTGGCAAAAATAATCAACAACAAAACACAGGTTTTAAGTCCATCAGCAACTTTGCTGCGTGCTGTGCATAGCTGCTCAGTTATGTCTGACTCTTTGCGACCCCATGGACTGTAGCCCACCAAGCTGCTCTGTCCGTGGGGATTCTCCAGGCAAGAATACTGGAGTGGGTTGCCATGCCCTCCTCCAGGGGATCTTCCCAACTCAGGGATAAAACCCAGGTCTCCAGCATTGCAGGTGGATTCTTTACTGTCTGAGCCGCCCGGGAAGCCCAGCAGCAAATTTAGCAAGCTGATATTCTGTAAATGATGCTTTACAGATCTATCCTTATAAAGATCTACTTCTATTAAACAGTCATTATTTTTTAATTTTGTGAAAAATAAAAGTTATTACTATTATAAGCACAGTAAAGGCTTACATCTAAATGAGAAAAAAAAAATCCAGATCTTGGCACCATCATAGTAACTCTATGGTATATTATTTCCCCCATAACTACAAATGTTAGAAATACCATTTGGCTTCTGATAAATACCTAAATATAGAATAAAATAATTTCAAAGTTATTTTAAAGCTAAGAAGAATCTTTTTTAAAGATCTCTTTACTCTCTCTTCATTTTCATTCTTAATATTAAAGATGGATTCTCTCTGGGGTTTGAAATTCCACAAATAATATCCTTAGAAGATTCATTGTGTATTCAAAGATAAGCAGAGAAAAATACAGCTCTATTGAATAGACCCCAGTTCTTGTCTTTGACCATGTTATGGGCCTACAGAATCAAAAATACAAATGGTAAAGGCCAAAGACTTACTGACAAAAGCTTTGTTAGTTTGTTTTATGTGTGTGAATGATCATCCTCTAAAATTTATTTCAATAAGATTTTCTTAGAGTGGTTTACCCTGAATGAACTTATCAAAGTCCTACCCTTCATGTAACTTTCAGAAGCTCTAAAATAAAAGCCAATGAGTCCATTTTACTTTTCTTTCCTCCCTATTACAGGAAGGCAATGATCTTGGGGGCTCATCCCGTCTCTTCCTGCATTAACTTTGAATTTGTAAAATAAGGGACTTAGAGGAACATAATCTCTAATGCCCTATTTTTTCATATCTTTATGAAATCTAAATCCATTTACACACTAATGGATTGCAGAATAGAAAGCAGATGACCTGAAATAAGTGCTTTAAAAATCATTTTCTATTTTTTCCTAAGTTTATTTTTCAGAACTTTTTTGAACCCAAAAGTATGGCTTAATGAGCCATAAATAAAATTCAAACCACGAAACTTTGTGTTGCTTGTAAACAAATCCACAGTGACCAAGATGTTTCAAAGCACTTTCCTTATTTCCATAAAAACTACTAATTTGCAAAACCATATGACTAAATAACATCACTAAAGCCCTTTGAAACTGTAAAGCTTTCTAAGACCAGCCCAGGAAAAACAAAGCAGGAAGAAATAAACATGGTCTTTAAAAATTTCAGTAAAGAAATGTGATCATGATATCCAGGAAACAAACATATTTCAATGCTACATAATTTAGTAATTTTAAAGCTTTTACCTAGAAGATAAAGCAAGACTGAAATCACATAACTTAAATGTTTCTGAAGCAAAGTTAATGATATTTATAGGTGAAATATCAATTCAATTGGTAAAATGATGTCTTCCTATGTTCAATTTGATTTAATCCACAACAACTTGCCAGTATTTTGGAATCTCACACCTGAACCATCCTACTGAAGCAGTATCTCTTATGAGAGCAATGCATGAAGACTGCTACCAGCAGCAATGATTGCTCAATATTATTAAGACCTTAACTGTGTTCAAGGCACTATACAAAGTGATTTATGTGCACTGTCTCATTTAATCCTCCCAATAACCCAATATATTATGAAGCACTATGCCTGATTTCGGGGAAGGCAATGGCACCCCACTCCAGTACTCTTGCCTAGAAAATCCCATGTATGGAGGAGCCTGGTAGGCTGCAGTCCATGGGGTCCCTAGAGTCGGACACGACTAAGTGACTTCACTTTCACTTTCATGCATTGGAGAAGGAAATGGCAACCCACTCCAGTGTTCTTGCCTGGAGAATCCCAGGGATGGGGGAGCCTGGTGGGCTGCCATCTATGGGGTCACACAGACTCGGACACGACTGAAGTGACTTAGCAGTGGCAGTATGCCTGATTTTATAGATTACAAAACAGAGGCCCAGAGATATTAATTCAATCCCTATTATTATACATACTAACTAAACTCAGATTAAGCAAATCAAAGATCACTGTTGTCAACATTTTTTAATCTCCTAGTAAAAGATATTAACACTTTCTCCTTCAAAGTGTTAATATTTATAAAACCCTGCTGTACAACACTGTTCATACTTATATTCCCATTTATATCAAGAGGTCAACATGTGTCTCAGTATACTATGGAAAACCTATAAATGTGGATGATATTCTTATCTTTTGATCCCAGCTTAAAGTTGCTCTACATTGACCTTGATTATGAATTCACTGGACCAATTATTTCAATGAGGGGTGGGCAACAGGGAGAACCTCTAGAACAAAAACATAACATGGTTTCTATTTTCAGAGACAAACACAACATAGGAAAGAAGGACGAATCTGATGGCATGGAGCTAATTGTTATATGTGTGAAACAGGATGTAAAGACAAGGGGTTGAGGCAGTCAGAGAGCTTTAATGAAGGAAGTAGAACAACATAATCAGCATGGGAACTATCATTTATTGAGCACCTTCTACATGTAAAACACAGTGGTAGGTGTCTTATATTCACATTCCTCCCACTAACCTTCAGAGAGATGTACTGTTTTCTACACATGCCAGTGAGACTAGAAAGGTTAATAATTTGCCTAAGACCACATGATCAACAAGAGGTAAAGCTGGGATTTGAACATTGCTCTGTCCAATTCCAGAACATAGGTCAGGTTTTGAAATATGGAAATAAGAATGTGGCAGAGACAACTTTTTTTTGTTAATTAATTAATTTTTTATTGAAGGATAACTGCTTTACAGAATTTTGCTGTTTTCTGTCAAATCTCAACATGACTCAGCCATAGGTATCCCATTGTTCATTGCAGCTCTATTTACAATAGCTAGAACATGGAAGCAACCTAGATGTCTTCTGACAGATGAATGATAGAAAAGTTGTGGTATACATACACAATGGAATACTACTCAGCCATAAAAAAGGAACGCATTTGAGTCAGTTCTAATGAGATGGATGAACCTAGAACCTATCATACAGAGCGAAGTAAGTCAGAAAGAGAAAGATAAATACTGTATTCTAACACATATATATGGAATCTAGAAAAATGATACTGAAAAATTTATTTACAGGGCAACAATGGAGAGACAACTTTTTATTTGCAATGTCCATTCTCTCCTTCTTTAGAAACAGAATCCTCAAATTGTCGCTGGGGACATGGATGCCAGTTAACACCTACTTTCCTTCCTCTCTCTTTGTAGGCACGATGTGGTCATGTTCTGGTACTTCAATCAGTGGAACATCAGCTAAAAGATGGAGGCAACTTCCTAAAAGAGAATGTATACAAGCTTCACTTCCCCTGGCTCCTTTCCCTCTGGGTGGAATGTGGACTTAGTGGTGGGAGCCAGGAACCCATCTAAGGTCATGAGATGAAAGTTGCATGTGGAGAATGGGTTGGGGGGAGAGAGAGGTTTCTAACACCATGGGGTTGTGATATCAGCCCTGTAATCATTATATTTTGTTATTACATAAGAAAGAAATAGTTTTTGACTTAAGTCACTGTCATTTCATACTGGTATTCCTCAGGGCTTTGTATCTGAGATAATCCATTGTATACAGCTACACAGGATAAGAGGCAGAAGCAGTATAAACATAAATGTATTTGGTAAAAAAAATTAAGGCCAAGGGTATATTTGATAAATAGCAGGAAATATTCTTAGATTTATAGAAAGGTCAGGTTGTGAAGGGTTTCCTTGATCAGACTATGGATGTACCTTTCAGTAAACAAGAACAACTGAAGATTTTGAGCACGGGTTTGTAGATTGATTCATTACCTCCTCCATTCAGCAAATATATGTTGATTTTCTATCCTGTGTGATATAGGAAGAACCGATTTTAAAGAGTAACCATTGATTAAAGATAACCAAGAATTAACCATTTGGATAATGACTGGTAAGAAATAGCCAGAAAATAGAAAAGAAGGTTAGGAGAACCTGAATACAAAGGATATCTGCTAGGGAATGCTGATCTACAAATTAGAAACTTTTACCACTGAGAATCGAATTCAGGAATAAGAGAGAAGATGGAAGGTTACTGGAGTGCATAGGACACAGCTTAACTCTGACTTGGATGATTAGAGAACACATTCTAGAAGTGAGGCTTAATTTAAGACCTACAGAGAGATTAGGGGTAAATCAGATGAGGAAAGAGAAGTGACAAGGTAGGAAATCTTCTGAGCAGAGGTCAGGTCAGACAGCACAGCTCATTCTGTCAAATGAACAAAAGCAATCAGTAGGGTCAAAACATAGAAAGTGTCAGGGGATAGTTGAAGGACTTCCAGATGAAGTTTTCTAAAAAAAGAAAATTTAAAAGACAGAAGCAGAGCGTTAAGGTCCAAATCTTCAGCAATAGAAACACTAATTGGCTGAAAAGAAAAAGAATAGATGGATGTGCTATATTAATGAGGGCTGCAAATTCTTTGTCATTCTTTTCATTAAATGATAGAGTCTATGGTCCCTTACCCGGCATCTTGGCTGCCCCTTGAACTGATAACTTGCTTTTACCAACTAAATGTAGTAGAAATGACGCTGGAGCATTTTCAGACCTAGACCTTGGCAAGTCTTGCAGTTTCTATTTTTGTCATCTTACAGGCTACACCACCATTCCTGATACTTTGATGGAAAGAAAGGCCCAGCAAATCTTAACCAGTTCCAGTCACCACAGATGAGACTCAAAGATGTAAATGAGGTCAACTTGAATATTTCAGTCCCAGTTCAAAGTGTAGTGGAGCAGTCGTGTCCGACTCTCTGCAACCCCATAGACTATACAGCCCGCCAGCTCCTCTGTTCATGGGATTCTCCACACAAGAATAAGGGAGGGGATTGCCCTGCCATTCTCCAGGGGATCTTCCCAATCCAGGGACTGAACCCAGGTCTCCTGCATTGCAGGCAGATTCTTTACCATCTAAGCCACCATGTTAAAGCAGTCCCAGCTGAGCTCCTAGTAAATACAGCTACATAAGCAACCCCGGAGAAGGCAATGGCAAGCCACTCCAGTCCTCTTGCCTGGAAAATCCCATTGTCGGAGGAGCCTGGTAGGCTCCACACGACTGAGCAACTTCACTTTCACTTTTCACTTTCACGCATTGGAGAAGGAAATGGCAACCCACTCCAGTGTTCTTGCCTGGAGAATCCCAGGGATGGGGGAGCCTGGTGGGCTGCTGTCTATGGGTTCACAGAGTCGGACACAACTGAAGTGACTTAGCAGCAGCAGCAGCAGCAACTCCAGCCATTATCACATGGAAAAGAAGAATCACCCAGCTTAGACCCGCTGACCAAAAGTATTGTGAATAAATTGTTGTTTTAAGCCCCTGTGTTTCGGGGTAGTGTGCTGCACAGCAAGAGCTAACTAACGCAGTGGAGGAAACAGAAACCTAGGAAGGCTGGGAATAGACTGGTCATGTGGTGCTATGAAAGCAGAGGAAAGAGACATCTCAGTTAGGGGACAAGCTACATCACCAAACACTATAAAGAAACCAGACAGCATCTTACGTTTAGAAAGTATAGGCATTATCCATACTGCCAATTGTTGCTGTTCAGTTGCTAAGTTGTGTCCAACTCTTTGGGACCCTATGGATTGCAGCACACTGAGCCTCCCTGTCCCTCACTATCTCCCAGAGTTTGCTCAAGTTCATGTACATTGAGTGGGTGATGCTATCCAACCACTGCCAATTAGCAAGCTGGAATATCTGAACTTGTTATTAATGTATTCAGTCTATGGTGGTGATTTTGTCTCTCAGTTGGGTCTGACTTTTGCAATCCTGTGGACCGTAGCCCGCCAGGCTTCTCTGTCCATGGGATTTCTAATGCAAGAATCCTGGAGTGGGTTGCCATTTCCTTCTCCAGAAAATCTTCCTTACCCAGGGATTGAAACTGCATCTCCTGCATTGCAAGCAGTCTCCTGTATTGCAGGCAGACTCTACCACTGAGCCAACAGGGATTCCATCTATAAAATGGGCATTTCTTTTTGTTACCTACTGAATGAAGCATCACTGTGAGAATTCCTTTTCTCCAAATTACGCCACTGCTTTCAGAGGGGAATATATATAGATAGAGCACACTGAAGAACAGTCCTTTTCATTATTTGCCACTCTTTTTTAAAAAGAAATATTTTAGTATTGAAGTATAGTTGATATACAATGGTGTGTTAATTTCTTATGTAGAACAAAGTAATCCATTTAACATACATGAATTCATTTTCATATTCTTTTCCATTATGGTTTATCACAGGTTACTGAATATAGTTCCCTGTGCTATAGATTTGGACTTTGTTGTTTATTCATTCTATCAGTGTATATAATAGTTAGCATCTGCTAATCCCAAACTCCCAATCCATCCCTCCCTCTTTCTCCCTCAGTAACCACAGGTCTGTTCTCTATGTCTGTGAGTCTGCTTCTGTTTCATAGATAAGTTCATATGTGTCATATTTTACATTCATTTATAAATAATATCATATGGTACTTGTCCTTCTCTTTCTAACATTATTTGCCACTCTTCATAAAGCTGCTGCTGCTGCTAAGTCACTTTAGTTGTGTCCGAAAGCTGGATGAAGCCCAATGTTCTACAGATTTATCTTTTCAAGGTCACTCAAGTTCATTCATAATTTTTCACTAAGGGGATTAAAGAACAGATGAGCCCAAGGGTTTGGGTCTTTTAAATATTTGGTGGCTCAGACGGTAAAGCACCTGTCTACAATGCGGGAGACCCGGGTTCGATCCCTGGGTCGGGAAGATCCCCTGCAGAAGGAAATAGCAATCCACTCCAGTACTCTTGCCTGGAAAATCCCATGGACAGACGAGCCTGGTAGGCTACAGTCCATGGGGTCGCAAAGAGTCGGACACGACTGAGCGACTTCACTTTCACTTTCCCTTTCCCTTTCTTATGCTTAGAGAGACTACCATGCTCATTAGCATCTAGTACAACATCTATGAATATCTTTTTTGTCTGTCTCCCACTTATTTTCAAGTCAGTATTCAATTGGGAGTCTGACTCTCTAAAAATAAAGCCTTTGGAAATGACTGGGATTAAATAACCATTTAGTCAAACTCTCTGCAGGGTTTTGCACCAGGACCTTGGACATTCTTGGGCTGTGAATTCTCATTTGGTTTACCAGCATCTCAGTGCTCCCAATGAGAGCCTCAGATAATTCAGCTGCAAGTTCAGCAACTCCTTATGGGGCTCTTGCTTCCTTAAGAGCTGTAATTCCACTTATCAGGCTGTTAGTCTGCACTCCTGAAGACTTTCTTCTTTTTCTTGGCTCATCAAACTTCTTGAAAATTGGCCTGAATTGCATATCTAGGGGACTTGAAAGAAGAGCCCATCTCATGAGTTTTCTCCTGGCTTACCCACAGGCTATGATGTCTTCACTGAGTTAAAATGATTAAAAAAAAATAAAGATATCTTATTTTAGAATCATTTATTTATAGTTATCAACCAGATGACACTTGGTATTCGATTTTATGATCTGGGATAATTTTAAAACTCTTGAAAATTTCTATTATTTTAAAATTATTATTAATTAGAAATACATCCAAATTCATTAAAGTGAAAATATCTGTTAAAGTGCAAAGAAAGACACACACTTTATACTATGGGGCACTTACAAAGCTTATACCACCTATATTAGTAATAAGCAAACTTTGATTTTCAAACCAACTCAAAGAGGGAAAAAAGTGGGAATTGTGCTGAGTTCTAGATTTTTAAAAATGAGTATGCATGCCCTTTTTCTTATAAAGCAATATATTCACATATACTGATGTTACAAAAGTTATGCCATATGGATATGATGCAAGGTAGACTCTAAGTGCATGATTAAGCAAATTACCCTGAAGGCTAGGGAACAGAAAGGCTCACAGACCAAATTAAGATATTTGAATTACTTGGTTCATTAAATGAATTTAAATACATAGCAAGAAGAAAGAGGCAAAAGATGTGACAAGAACAGTGCAAGCTGAGCAGGAATTTTGGGATACAGTTAAAGGGTTAGCCTGATGAGCAGCAATATGTTTTATCTGCCAGGGTGTATGTCATTAAACAATGGTCAACTTAATTACCTGCATATGGAGCATCCCATACACTTCACATGTACTAGCATATGATACAGAAGAGGTGCTTAGTACATACATGCTTTACTTACTTTATTCATGACCAATTTGTCGGATTGGTAACTAACATCTACATCTACATCCATATCTACAGGCCTTACAGTTCTGCCTATTTTACATGCTGTATGCTGTGCTTAGTCGCTCAGTTGTGTCCAGCTCTTTGCGATCCCATGGACTGTAGCCCTCCAGCCTCCTCTGTCTATGGGGATTCTCCAGGCAAGAATACTGGAGTGGGTTGCCATGCCTGTAGGGTTGTTCCCTCCAGGGGATCTTCCCAACCCAGTGATCGAAGCCAGGTCTCCCGCATTGCAGGTGGATTCTTTACCATCTGAGCCACCAGGGAAGCCCATGTTTCGTATACTACTATCTTATTCATTATCTTTAGCTAACACAATTTATAAATTTTGCTTACACCTTATAAATACATTAAGTTACTCATATCCATCTCATTTTCTTGTATTCCATAACAGAATTAAATATTCTCAAATACATAGAACTCATATTACACATTTTTTAGTAAATATGTATTGAACATCAACTATGTACTAGGCAAAATTCAAGTGCTGATGATACAGCAGGGAATGAAAGAGCTTTTCTAAAGAAGACATACAGATAGCCAAAAGCACATGAAAAGATGCTCAATATCATTAATTGTGAGAGAAATGAAAATCAAAACTACAACGTGGTATCACCTCACACCAGTCAGAATGGCTATCATCAAAACTCTACAAATAATCACTGCTGCAGAGGGTGTGGACAACAGTGAACACTCCTACATTGTTGGTGGGAATGTAAACTAGAACAACCATTATGGAGAACAACATGGAGTTTCCTTAAAAAAAAAAACAGTATAGACTTATCACAGGATCCAGCAGTTTCATTCCTGGGCATATATCTGGAGAAAACCATAATTCGAAAAGATACACGCATCCCAATGTTCACTGCAGCACTATTTATAATAGCCAAGACACGGAAGCAACCTAAATGTCTATCAACAGAAGAATGGATAAAGATGTGTTCAGTTCAGTTCAGTCGCTCAGTTGTGTCCGACTCTTTGCACCCCATGAATCGCAGCACGCCAGGCCTCCCTGTCCATCACCAACTCCCGGAGTTTACCCAAACTCATGTCCATCGAGTCGGTGATGCCATCCAGCCATCTCATCCTCTGTGGTTATATATATACAATAGAAGATTACTTAGGCATTAAAAACAGAATGAAATAATGCCATTCGCAGCAACATGGATGAACCTAGAGATTGTCATTCTGAGTGAAGTAGGCCAGATATAGAAAGACAATAATCATATGATATCACTTACATGTGTAATCTAAAAACAGGTACAAATTAACTTATTTACAAAACAGAAACAGAGATGTAGATAAAGCAAACTCATAGTTACCAGGGGGGAAAAGGCGAGAGGGATAAATTGGAAAACTGGGATTGACATATATATGCATATATTAATATATACTCATATATTATACTCATATACTCATATATTAATATAAAGTAGATAACTAATAAGGACATCCTGTATAGCAGAGGGGAATGTACTCAATACTCTGTAATGATCTATACAGGAAAAGACTCTATACAGTGGATATATGTATAACTGATTCTCTTTGCTGTACACTTGAAACTATTGGCAGGCAGATTCCTTACAGTGGAGCCACCAAGGAAACCCCAAATCAACTGTACTCCAATAAAAATTATTTTTAAAATTTACATTTCCCTAAACAAAAAAATTCTGCTTGTTCAACAGAGAACAAAGAAAATCTTCGAATGTATTCTAAGTGGTCAAACCTTTTTATTTATGGCAATGCTAGGAGGAGGGCATGGCAACCCATTCTAGTATTCTTGCCTGGAGAATCCCCATGGACAGAGGGAGCCTGGTGGGCTACAGTCCATGTGGTTGCAAAGAGTCAGACATGACTGAAGCAACTTAGCACACAGCACATACAATCTATTTAATTTTTTTTTCATAAAATGACCTTTATTTTATTCGTGTTAACTTTACTGAATGTGAAAAAATAAAAGTTAACCCATTTTGAGTATGTTTTCATGGCAAAAACAAAGTGAATACACAGTTAAAATATAACTTTTCAATTGGACTGGTAGGCAATATAGAGAAACATAACACTTGCAGATGGGATGTTTAGGAAAGAGCCCCCATTCCCTGTGGGAAGGATTAAGTGGGCCAAAGTCAATTTTGATTTCAGTGCACTTTGAAACAAAGTTATACTGATGCAAATATAAAGCTAAGTTCTAACTAGCTCTGAAGAGCAAAAAAAAAAAAACAACAACCGAATAAGACCTTAAACTACTTGTGAGAATTCTAGGCTTTTTAGAATGTAGCTATAATTACTTAAAAAGATACTAGAACAAAGTTATTTACTAGTGAATTTATATATAGATTTCTTTCTGTGTTCGGCTCTTCTGGCATTTTATGCCATTTAAAATAACTGAAATGGTGATATTTAGGTATTCTTATTGTTATTTCAGTTCTTTGAAAAAATCTGAAATTTGAATAGTTTTCATGTGACAATTTAGTTAGAAAGGGCTAAACTTTTATATAAACAAAGGTACATCTGCTGAGAAAGCTTTCTTCCATATGTAAATCATTCATTTCCAAAAGGAAGAAAACAATGGAAATCAACAGAGCACAGCTTCTAGTGCCCAAATAATTCTTACTTTAGTTCAAAGCCTTTCTGAAAAGTAAAATCTCCATCTGTAGATGATGAGCCTAAACAAAGATAAGTTGGTAATACAGTCTTTGAAACACAAATTGCGGCTTTCACTCAATAAAAACATTTCAGCTCTTGCAAATAACAAAAACTTGTTAAAACAATCTCTAAAGGTATCAAATAAGGCACACAGTTGTTTCAAAATGGGAGTGGAAGGAAAGTACTTGGGGTTGGTTTATAATTATGTTCTCACTCTTGCCTAAACCCTTTTAGATTCAAAGGGTTTTATGCAAGAACTAGAAATTGTGCACCAAAAATATACTTGAAACTCTAATCATTAATACTCCTTGCTTTTTAAAGATTTCACTTTGAAAAACATTATTTCATTTTCTTTAAACGTCTTCAATGACATAAATCAAAGTAAGATCCTCTTTGACCCACCTCCTAGAGTAATGGAAATGAAAACAAAAGTAAAAAACAACAAAAGTGGGACCTGATTAAACTTAAAAGCTTTTGCACAGCAAAGGAAACTATAAGCAAGGTGAAAGAAAACCCTCAGAATGGGAGAAAACAATAGTAAATGAAAATAACTGACAAAGGATTAATTTCCAAAATATACAAGCAGCTCATACAACTCAACACCAGAAAAACAAACAACCCAATCAAAAAGTGGCAAAAAGACCTAAACAGACATTTCTCCAAAGAAGACGTACAGATGGCTAACAAACACATGAAAAGATGCTCAACATCGCTCATTATTAGACAAATGCAAATCAAAACTACAATAAGATATCACCTCATACTGGCCAGAACGGCCCTCATCAAAAAGTCTGCAAACAATAAATGCTGGAGAGGGTGTGGAAAAACAGGAACACTCTCGCACTGTTGGTGGGAATGTAAATTGATACAGCCACTATGGAAGACGGTATGCAGATTCCTTTAAAAACTAGGAATAAAACCACCATATGACCCAGCAATCCCACACCTAGGCATACATGCTGAGGAAACCAAAATTGAAAGAGACACATGTATTCCATTGTTCACTGCAGCATTATTCACAATAGCTGGAACATGGAAGCAACCTAGATGTCCATCGACAGATGAATGGATAGAGAAGTTGTGGTATATATACATAATGGAATATTACTCAGCCATAAAAAGGAATGCATTTGAGTAAGTTCCAATGAGGTGGATGAACCTAGAACTTATTATAAAGAGTGAAGTGAGTCAGAAAGAAAAGATAAACACCGTATTCTAACACATATATATGGAATCTAGAAAAATGGTCCTGTAGAATTTATTTATAGGGCAGCAATGGAGAAACAGACATAGAGAACAGACTTATGGACATGGAGAGAGGGGAGGAGAGGGTGAGATGTATGGAAAGAGTAACATGGAAACTTACATTACCATGTGTAAAATAGATAGCCAACAGGAATTTGCTCTATGGCTAAGGAAACTCAAACAGGGGCTCTGTATCAACCTAGAGGGGTGGAATGGGGAGGGAGATGGGAAGGAGTTTCAAAAGGGAGGGATATATGTATACCTATGGCTGATTCATGTTGAAGTTTGACAGAAAACAACAAAATTCTGTAAAGCAATTATCCTTCAATAAAAAATAAATTAATTAAAAAACATCCTATTGGTTATTTTTTTTTCATTTTTATACTATAAATAGTTTGTTAAATTTGAACATTATAATTAATTTTACCTAGTAATTATATTCATTGGAATATTAAGGTATGCTTATTCATATTTTATAGTTAATTTTTATTTGGCATTTTATAATGTTTACATATTTTCATGTTAAATATTTATTTTCACTTTTTTATATCATGGATTTTTAACATTCAGTTATAATTTTTGTCATTTTCCTCTTGTATTGCATCATTGGGTATATTTCACTCAAGTCATAGTTAATGGCTTTGAATATTTCCAAATCTCCAAATTTGAGAGTAGAATTAATATGCAAGTAGAGTAATGTGGTTCTTTGGATGTTTGTGTGAGAAGATAATCAGGGAATTCAAATATTCCCAAATTTTAACTCTCATTGGCTTATTACTAAACTCATGATCTTCCCCCATTGTCTGCTCCACCAGCAGTCTTTTCCATTAGCTGCTAGCAATGCTTCCAGTGGTTGTAAACAAAAGTCCTGGCATTGTCCTTCATGAACTTGCTCTTTTCTCTTGTTTTACAATAATTGACAGCAAATCCTGTTTACACTAACTTCAAAATGTATCCAGAAATAGATCACTTCTTATCACCTTTATTGCAAATACCCTGGTCCAGGTCTCCATCATTCACTCTGGATTACCACGTCCTGGACTCCCTGCTTTCACTCTGGCATCCCTACAGCAGCAGGATGTTCCTCTTAAATGTCAGAGCAGATCTCATCACTCCTCTGTACCAGGTCTCCAATGAATCTCCATGTCTTTTGGAGACTGGAAGTCCTTATAAGGAAATTAGCCTTCATCTCTTTCTGAAGACTCAGTAAGAAAAGTAAAGTTTACTATATTTACCCATATTTTCGCTTACCATGTTCTTTCTCCCTCCCTGCTGCTGCTGCTAAGTCGCTTCAGTCGTGTCTGACTCTGTACCACCCCATAGACGGCAGCCCACCAGGCTCCCCCATCCCTGGGATTCTCCAGTCAAGAATACTGGAGTGGGTTGCCATTTCCTTCTCCAATGCATGAAAGTGAAAAGTGAAAGTGAAGTCGCTCAGTCGGGTCTGACTCTTAGTGACCCCATGGACTGCAGCCTACCAGGCTCCTCCGTCCACTGGATTTTCTCCTTTTATTGTCTTCTTTCTGATTAGAGAAATTTCGGTAGCTATTCTTTTAATGTAGGTCTGTGGTCACAGTTTTCTTGGTTTCCCTCATCTGAGAATGTCTTGATTTTCCCTTCATTTCTGAAGGATACGTTTTGCTTAATACAGGATTTGGGGTTGGTAGTTCTTTTTTTCCCCGAGCATTTAAAAATGCTGCACTATTTTTTTCTGGCCTCCATGGTTAAATAAGGTCATTTTCCTTGGTGCTTTCAAGATTTGGGCGAGGGGGTTGTGTGGGGAGGGTGTCTTTATATTTGAGAAGTTTGAATGTTCCTTGGTGTGGATTTCTTTAGACTTTGTTTGGGGGTTGATCTGCTTCTTGAATTTATAGGTTTACTTTTTTGAGGTCAAATTTGGGAACATTTCAGCCATTATTCTTTTGAATATTTTTTCAGTACTACCTACTTTCTCCTCTCCTTTTAGGAATCTAATGATATGGATATCAGATCTTTTACCTTAATTATAGGTCCCTAAGGCCCTATTTTTTTTTTTTTTTTTTAGTCAATTTCTTTTCTATTGTTCAGATTGAGTAATTTCTGTTGTTCCATCTTTCATTTCACTGATATTTTTTTCTCCACTGCCCGCTTCGTTCTAGTCTTGGGCCTATCTTCTTACTTTTAAAATTTTCAGTTATTGTATTTTTTCAGTTCTAAAATTTCCATCTGGTTTTTCTTTACATTTTCTATTTCTTCACTGAGATTCTGCCTTTTTTTTTTCATTTAAGTGTGGTTCATAATTGTTTGTTGAAGTATTTTCATCATGGCTGCATTAAAATTTTTGGCAGAAAATTCTAATATTCGGTCAATCTATTTTAGCATCTATTGATTGTCTTTTTTTAGATATCTCCTGGTCTGAAAATGGTCCTTTGCTAGAGGTGCTTTTATTCTGTTCTTTTTTCACTTAAGGGAGTGGAAGCTCAGACAGGCTTCAAAATACACCTTTGGAAATAGGACTGAGAGGGGAAACTAGAATCCAAGTGTGTCCGACATAAAAGCCAGGCTCTTAGGCTTTCAAATTACAGACAAATAAGTACAATGCCGTTCTATTTTCACAAGACAAAATGTACAGCTAGATATTTCCAGCATAGAAAAAGTTTAAGAGTAGACCTCAAAATGCTGGCTTGTATTTTTTATGAATACAGTATTTGGGTGATTCACATTTTTGTCTTCTGTGTCTTTAATTATCTACAATAATCACAATTTAATCACCTGATTTTGAATGAAGCTCTGAATATCTCATGTTTGTTTAAACTTATTTAAAGTTGTATTTTTGAGGTTTTATTTCTCATATGAATAGTCACAAATTAGGTGCTCTAAAAGCAACTCACTTAAATCTTAAAAATATGAAATTACTTTTCCCTTCTAAAAGCTTACCTGCAGGAAGTAGATTTAATACATTTTTGTCAAGCAGCAGATTTGATATCTGTTTATTTTCTCATAGTCTTTATTTTTAATATCAACTTTGCAGCTAAATTTATTTAGAATTTAGATCACATTATTTTCAAGCTACCATTCTTGTAACAAAAAAATTAAAATATTTCATGGCTCATCTATTCTTTCATCTTCTTTTCTTTTTTCTTCTACAGTCAGTATTTAAAGTAGCAACAAAAACCTTTGCAATGAAAATGTTTTTTTCTAATAGACTTGAATGACGTGGTATATTTTCATATCATGTTGCCATGACTACCAAACCCTTTAGCTCATCTTCATTTAAATATGTTCACTGTTAAATTAGAGATGGAGCTTAAGCAATTCAGGATACTCTGTAATTTTGTTTAAAACACTGGTTATATAATAAGTCTCAAGTTCACTCTTTCAAAAGAATAATGCAATAGAGTTGCTGACTATAGAACATCTATTCTGTTTCCTAATTCCTCCAGAGGCAGTTTGGAAAAAAGAAAAAAGGCCAACACTTATCTAAGAGAGCTTTTCAAGTTCTGTATAGGAATTTGACACTCAGATACAGAGCAAAATTTATGAATATCATTAAATAAATCTGAAGGCTTTTTCTAAATTCCAAGATGTCTGAGTTGACATCAAGACCTCTTAAGCACACCCACATCAGAATATTGAAAAATGCTCAAATGGTAACAAATGTGTCTTCCTGACTGATTTAAAAATGTCTGTCTAGACGAGGCACCCCTTCATCCTTTCTCTGTGTGAAGATGAGATTGCTGCACACTGCAGGAAGCCCAGGCTGACTTGCTTAGAGGTGAGCTTTGCAGAGAGACGGCGCAGCGGCCCTAAATGAAGAATAGTCAGCATCCCAAAATTTATACTTGGTCACCACTTTTCTAGGAGCCCCATGTATTAGGGAATGAAGATAATTTACTTGTATGTGTGTGTGTGTGTGTGTGTGCGTGTGTGTGTGCATGTCTTAATGTGTGCAGCCATGTTGGAATGAGCCATTACAGGACCAACATAAGAATTTGTACACTCTGGATTGCATAAATACTATTTTTTAAAGACATTAAGCTTTGAGGAGGAGCTTGATTTTATTCAAATATTGTTCTTTCCAATTAAAAATAAAAGCAAAATCTTTAAATAACAATATACCAAGGAGAAAGAATTGATTTGACCCTGATAACTTTGGTTTGACCTTTAAAGTCATATTCATTAAAAATTTTATGGAATTAAAGCACAAAAATATAGATTCTTCTAATGGCTAATCAAATAGAAATACACATGAATTAATAAAGCTTTACTGAATTTTCTAATATCATGTTTCATTTATTATTATTAAAATTTAAATGCAATTTTGCCTAGTGCTGTGGCAAACAGATGGGGAAATAATGGAAACAGTGACAGACTTTATTTTCTTGGGCTCCAAAATCACTTCAGATGGTGATGCAACCATGAAATTAAAAGACGCTTACTCCTTGGAAGAAAAGCTATGACCGACCTACACAGCGTATTAAAAAGCAGAGACATTACATTGCTGACAAAGGTCCATCTAGTCAAAGCTATGGTTTTTCCAGTAGTCACGCATGGATGTGTGAGTTGGACCATAAAGAAGTCTGAGTGCTGAAGAACTAATGCTTTTGAACTGTGATGTTGGAGAAGACTCTTGAGAGTCCCTTGTACTGCAAGATGATCCAACCAGTCCATCCTAAAGGAAATCAGTCCTGAATATTCATTTGGAAGGACTGATGCTGAAGCTGAGACTCCAATACTTTGGCCACCTGTTGCGAAGAGCTGACTCATTTGAAAAGACCCTGATGCTGGGAAAGATTGAAGGCAGTAGAAAAGGGGACGACAGAGGACGAGATGGTTGGATGGCATCATCGACTCAGTGGACATGAGTTTGAGCAAGCTCTGGAAGATGGTGAAGGACAGAGAAGCCTGGTGTGCTACAGTCCATGGGGTCACAAACAGTGGTCATGACTGAGTGATTGAACAACAAAGTGTATAGCACAGGGAACTATATTCAATATCTTGGGATAAACCATAATGGAAAAGAATATAAAAATGTATATATGTGTATAACAGAGTCACTTTGCTGTACAGCAGAAATTAACACATTATAGATCAACTACACTTCAATAAAAAATTTTTAATTAAAATTTTAAATAGAGGTTTTTGCTTGAATTAAAACTGTAAGATGAGATTCTAAATAAAATATAGAATAGAAGGCACATGGCATGCAGAATATGTTTTTATTAGTAAACCTAATTTTGCATAAAGTCTTTAAATATTTTTATTAAAATGGGCTTTTCATAAATCCTAATGCACTGTTTAATCTTCCTGCCTCAGATTTCTCTCAAAACAGAATATTAAAAATAATTAACAAGTCAAAGCAGGGAAAGAATTCTAATAATCCTCCACTTTACATTCCAGGATCACAAACTGATGGTCACTACTTATTGCAAACGACTCCTGATCTTATTTTGATTTTCAGTAAAGCAAATCAATAATAAAATAATTAAAAGTGACTTTTTCATTTAAGTGAAGCAGGCAGAATAAAATATTTAACTGGTTTTAGAAAGCAAACAAAACAGTATGCATTCTTATTTGGTTTAATTTTGCTGGAGAGACTGCATAAAATAAAACCCAAACTCTTTTCCTTGGCCCCTTCCTCGCTCTGTGCATCTTCTCTAATTTTCTAGCTTCAGCAGCCTATTCCACTCTTTAAACATGACAAGCTCATTCCTGCCTCTGGGGCTTTGTACCTGCTGAGGGGGAACTTCCTCAGATCTGAACAGCTCTCACCTCAAATGATATCTTTTAGGTCTTTCCTTGAGAGTCTTGCTGCCCTCTCCAGATGCTCTAAAAATTATTTTAATAATTTTCTAATTTGTTTGTCTGCTTATTTATTTTCCTGTGTTTATTTTCTGTTTATACTACATAGAATAATGGATAAGTTTCTTTTAGCACCATGCCTAGCATTGCATCTGACATACATTATGTGCTCAATAAATATTTATAGACTGTCTGACTCTCAGGGTGTTAACAAGGAAGGCTCTGTGACAGTCTGATTTTGGGTAAGAATATTTGCATAGTCATTTTACAACTTATCAAGATTTCCATGTACCTTATCTTGTGATGTTCTTAGACATGTACATAAATTGAGAGGAAATGAAGGTCAGGTGTTGTTATCCTAATTTCTACAGTTTAGAGAAGGAAGTGGCTCTGTTGTGACTCCTCTCCAGTGGTGTGGTTGATGGTGAGTTCATGCTTTTCATTGTCATTTGTCCACTGTTCACTTTTCATGAGCCCCAAATGGCTATGATGAAGCTGATGGGGCGGCAACACATGTACCACAGATGGCTTTGCGGACTCTGTTAACAGATCCACCCGCATCTGGCACCAGTGCTACCTGATCTGACCACCAAGCTGCTGCCGCCACCATCAGGCACACTCACCTTTTCCTTTTCACATTAATTCTGCTTAGAATAAGGAAAAAAATGGCTATGGGCTTAAAGCCACTGGATCTTTGTTAGTATTACAAACTACTATTGAGAAAACTTTTCAAGCATGACTGGAGAACCATCAAGGCTTAGGCTGAAAATTGGGAGTAGGTATTTTGCCTGAAAAATGATTTACTTTATTGGACTAATGGAATCTTCAGGCTAGAAATCAGCTCTTCTAAGTGAGAAATCAGCTCTTCTAAGCTCTTTCTAAAATAAAAGAATAGAAAGACCCAATGATCCAAAGAGATCACTTCACGAGTTGGTGGGAGACAGGGCTGAAGGCAGACCGTTGCCCTCTTAGACGCAGTCTATACAATTTATGCCTCTTTTGAAATTAAATCTGACACTGGCTAATTTTTAAGGGCCTGGAAGTATGAAAACAAGAACAAGATAAAAACCAAAATAAGTTTTTTAAGCCATGATGATACTAATAAATCTAACAAATATATATAAATCAGTGATTCACTTGACAATTGTTTACTTCATGACTATTTTATCGTAGGCTCTATTCTTAGACAGTGGGGTTACAACAGAGAGTATAACAGCCTTTCTTTCTCATGGTCAAATGGTGAGGCCAAGCAAGTGTTTAATTTCAACGTATGTTACTAAATGTTATGATAAAGACCAGTACCAGGGAATGCAGAAAGATAGCATTCGGGAAGGGTTATCAAACCATGTGGTGGTGGCAAGGAAGGGTTCCTGGGAAATACTGCATCTGAGCTGATATCTAAAAGATGAGCAAGAAATAGTTGTGTAAAGATGCAAAATGTTCTAGGCAGAGAGAAGAACATGCATAACAATGTGGATGCATTAATGTATCTTCCCATTCACCATGGCCAAAACACAAAGTAAAATAGCAATTATTTTTATTCTTCTGTGATTTTTCAAATCACAGTTCCCTGTGTGGAATCACACATGGCACTTCAGTATGTGGATCACCTAAGATGTATTTCTATCAGCACCATCACTTTACAACAGATTCAACACCCTGGAAAAGTGGGTTACAGGGAGATTCCCCTGACTAGAACTATACAGGAGCAGGGCTTTATAAACGCCTTTGAAGAAGGCCAGGTTCACATTCATCTGGATCACCCCACACCTTCCTCAGAAAGTCTTTGGTGCCTACCACATCTATGTATGGGCTTCCCTGGTGGCTCAGCTGGTAAAGAGTCCGCCTACAATGAGGGAGACCTGGGTTCTATCCCTGGGTTGGGAAGATCCCCTGGAGAAGGGAAAGGCTACTCACTCCAATACTCTGGCCTGGACAATTCCATGGACTGTATAGTCGATGGGGTCGCAAAGAGTTGGACACGAGTGAGCGACTTTCACTTTCATCACTATGTAATTAAAAATAAGCACGTTAAGAAGATACTGTGCCTGATAACATGAATACACTGTCACAAATGAACAATACAATTTTATTCTCGCTCTAACTGCCTTAAAGCATTCAGGGCATCTTTGTAAATTACCCACCCTGAATATCAAAAGCAAGTAAATTGTTTTTCCCCAAATCTGCATGTTTATAAATCATCTTCACAATAATCACAATCGTCATAAATTAGAATTTTCCCCCAAGAACAATCAGGAATAGATGTTAATTAAAACCAATGTTGAATGCTCTGTAAGTTTTCTTTCAGTCTTTGATCAATTGATGCATTCATTTCAGATATTTGTCAAAATCTCACATTTCCAGCTTTATCAAATCAGGCAGAATAATTTTGAGTCTATATATTGCTTCTTTCTTTCATTTAAAAGTAATTATGGAAAGCCATCAATTTCCTGAGCCATCCATTTTCTGCTAGGTACAGGGACACAGTAGGTTCCTATCTGCAAGGAATTTACAGGAAGGGGAGAGTAGAGGTGGAGGAGATGTCAGGGAAGAGGGCCCTTGTGCCACAGCGGAGGGGATCCTTTAGGCTCTGCATCCCAGAACTACTAAATTAGCACCTCAGGAGGGTTCAGCCTTGAGACTCAGTATAAAAAAAGCAAAACAAAACGACTCGTTAGGTTAACTCCACACATGTTCAAGTTTGAAAACCTTTTCTTTGGCAGTATCAGATGTCATTGAGTTTCAAGCAAACAAGCAGGATGAGGGGGTTAAGATTTTCAGGAGAAGTGCCCTGGTAGACATGTGGAGGGAGACAGGACATTTTAACTTTCCAACGCAAAGTGGATCATTTTGATCAATTAAGGGCTGAAGGATGGGCTGATTCACAGAGATGAAATTACATTTAGAACTCAGATGAAGAATTAGCTTCATATCTTATTTGATAATTTTAACTAGTTGAAAGTTCAACATTTTATCTTTTTGTGAAGGCTTGTTGATTGGGTCAAATAGTTAAAATATCAGGTAACAAAAGCGATAATGAATTGGAGCCAGGTAAGCACAGACAGGGAGGGCATAATAGTCAAAGCAAGAGATAAGGAGAACGAAATCTTGGGCAACAGGAACTGCATGGTAAGACGGGAGTATTAACAACAAGGGAAATGCTAAAGGACTTGGTCCTCAATCGGATGGAAAAGATAGGTAGCACAAGAGCTGTGACTTTTTTACATGAAAATTCATTATTCTGGAATTATTCAAATATAGGACCAATTCAAAATTATTTACCTTAATGAGATCACTTTACAGAATGCTTCAATGGAAAACAGCAAAAAAGAAAGCACAGTTCAGTGTCATCCTTCACTGCTCTGAAAACCAGCTGTACCGATGACAGAGTTTCTGCATTGGCCGTGGATTCAAGGCTGGCTCCTCTTCTCTGGGCCCCTCCACGCTGTGTGGCAATTGTATGCTGTGCACCTGCCTCTTACACGGTGCTGTGAGCGTATGACAGTAAGACCCACGCTCTTCCTCTGTTGCTACAGTGATGCGCAGAGAGTAGGCCCCCCAGTTTTGGTTTTAGAAAACACAAACTGATTAACTGTGGTGCTGACTGGAAGTAGCACTTTCCAGCCTAAAATAACTGCCAGAGAAGCCCTACTGCATGCCTTTGCTTTCCACGAGGGCATCCCTAAATACACTGTCCTCTGGCAGTATCCTTGTCCCCGGAAATCCGCGTGAAAGGTACTTGAGGCAGTCACACAGTTACTTAGGATACTGAATGTCCTGTCAGGGAATACATTGGATGTGAGAGCCCCTGTGTGAACTGCACCAGATGGCTTTCCAGATGTTTTTCTTGGTCAACAGCCACCATCAGTTTGACTTTGGAGACATGACCTGGGTTTGCCCTTGGTCCTTCAGATTGCATTCTACAAAGCTTTTGCATAAGAGAGTGAAAGGACTGCAGGCTGGAAAGATTCCAGTTACATTTGCTTCACAGAATTTAAAGACAGAGGAATTTGGAAAGCTTTGTATTTGCTTTTAAGATGCAAGTTGCTAACATTCTCCAGTTTAAAACAGTTCTAGAATATTAGCCCTGAATGGGACCTGGAAGACAACTCAGTTCAGTCCTTATATTATAAATGAGCAAACTCGGTCCCACACAAGCTGAGTGAGGTGTCTAAGGTCTGTGGCTCAGGACTTGACTGCAGAGTTTGAGAATCAAGCTCTTGGAGTAATTTGTCTAACATGCAAGGATTCTCCTTTAGACTTATTTTGATGAAGTGCATATTTTCCTTTCTCATTTATACCTATTGTACATTTCTTCTCAAATTCCTTCTATTTCTTTGCTGCTCACCTCTATTTTCTCAGTGATTTACGGTTAATAAAGCTCAGTAAATGGAATGACTCTACCATAAACCAGCCAAAATCATTATTGGTTATTTGGAGAACACCAAGTCCATTTCTATGTAAATCAATTATGTCCATAATGTGTACAGTGAAATTGAGAAAGACATTTCTATGGTCCATAATGTGTAAAGAGAAACTGAGAAACTTCCATGGTTCAATGAAAATGACTACTCAGTGGGACTGATCTTGAGTTAGTGGAGAACATTTGTAGCTACCACTTGTTTAAATGTCAGGACGGTGCTAAGCCTTTCACATGTTATCTTCATATTTAATCCTGATGGTGAGCATACGAGGTAAGATTATCCTGCATACGAGGTAAGATTATCCTCATTGTACAAATTAATAAACTGAAGATCAGAAATTTAACTTGCCAAGGTCATATCATTAAAAAGTCAGAGAGCTTGGATGATGATCTGGGACTCGAATCTTTGTGACTTTGTAGACCAGCCCCCTCCCCATAAGCATCATGGAAACTCCTGAGAAGCCCAGGAGTTTTCTCAATGGTTTCATGAAGAGTGAGAGGGTTCGGAAATATTTCACAATGGAAATGGTTTCAGACTCTTGGGGGTCATTAAAACAAAGAGGAAAGAATAATTTGACTCAAACTCTGCTTGATCCAGGAGAAAATACCTACTATTTAAAGCAGATTTGGGGGATGGATGGAAAAATACTGTATCCAGAGGTGGCAACTTCACTCCTTGAAAGCGAAACAGTGTGATCGGGTTACATCACAGTGGCCCTCTCCTGAGCTGTGTGCTAACCACAGTGGAGTCCACTGGATCTCTCCTCCTCACTCTCATTCCGTCCCCTAACTTTCTGGTAGTGTCTGGTAACGCCGCGCTCCTTGTCATAGCCTTTGTTGTCATGTTTTATGTCTTCAGGTTAGACAACAACAGCAAAAACCTTGCAATTATAAATTTTAAAAATAATTACTTAGCTTTAGGATTTTTAAATGGCTGAAAACATGCATAGAAAAATCATAAAAGTAGTTTATTTCTATGCATTATACCAGACTTCTGCAACTATGTGCAACTTTGTATTATATTCATTTGATTTTTTATATTTTATTTCATCAGAAATGTAATGAGATTTTCTTAATGCTCTCAGTTATTTGAAAAAAGTAAATTCTTCACCAGTAAACAGAGAAGATATGATAAAGTTCTCCAAGTCCAGATTCTAACTCTGCCCCTGACATTTTCTGTTTTGGCTCAGTCTTGGCTGAGACAAATCTGAACTTCTTAAGATACCTGTTTCACTCACTAAAACCTACATGAATCCTAAATATCTAGCTCTTTCAGAATCAGTGAACTAGAGGATACTGGAAAAACATTTAAACTACATAATAACAGAGGACAAAAAAAAAGAGGAAAAAGGTTTAATTCCCATATCCCCTTTAAAAAGCCCTCATCCAGTGACCTGAATGCTTTGGAAACCTGGTCATTTACTTATTCAGTCATTAAAAAGGTTGCCTGCCCATCTGCCCCTGTGTACCATGCAAACCACTCACAGATGTTGATGTGTGCTTATGAGGGCAGGCAAAGCACTGAGTGTATGTGGGGGAATGGGGGGCGAGAGAGAGACATGAAGAGGGATCAGATCTTCATTCTTTTTCTGGATTTTAACAACAACAGCAAAAACCATCTAAACAAATTGACTTGTGAATGTCTTTTTACATATCGGCCTTTTTACATACAAGGGCTTCCCTTGTGGCTCAGCTGGGAAAGGATCCGCCTGCAACGCAAGAGACCTGGGTTCGATCCCTAGGTTGGGGAGATTCCCTGGAGAAGGGAAAGGCTACCCACTCCAGTATTCTGGCCTGGAAAATTCCATGGACTGTATAGCCCATGGAGTCGCCAAGAACTGGACACGACTGAATAACTTTCACTTCACTCCTGAACTGTAGAAACAGAAACTCCCTCTTCTTGGGTTTTGAGCAATATGGTGACTCTAAATCCGATGTGTATTTATAAATCTTCCCTACATCCAGAATAAAGGTTTAACTTTTTATGTGATATTTTTTCATTCACAAAGTATTTATACAGAACTAATCCTTCATCAAAAGTGTGTGCTGGGATGAATTACCAGAGTGAGGAAAGAAAGCAATTAGCATTTAGAAAATGCCAGGCTCCAAGGTTTCACCAAAGAACAATTAAAAAAAAAAACTGTAATTTAGGCACTAACATGGTTTATGAAGTAGAAAGAGCTCATATGCTTATGAATTAGTAAGACCAACAGGAGATAACACATTCTATCCATAAAGGGGAACTAAGAAAGAAGTCTGTGCTAGTTGTCACAAGGAAATTAACAGGGGTACTTGGTCTAGAGAAAGTTGAAATACTTATTTTTAAAAGAACAGCCTCTCCCCCCAAGATAAACATGAAAGCTAAAAACAACTAACATTTATTGAACATATAGTATGAGTCATTCATTGAGGTAAGCGTTTTAGAGACAGAGACACTGAGCAGGAACAAGTGTGATCCAGTTTTACAGATGAGAAAGCTGATGCTCAGAGATGATGAGTAATTTTGCTCAGTGTCATCCAGCTAGTAAAAGGCAGAGCCAAGAATGATAGATTCTGAGACCCACAGTCTTAACTACTAGAAGCTCTGAAATCTCAAGATCAGGAAAATTCTTAGTTCTATGAAGGCCTGAATTAAGACAATATGCTGGGGAAAAAGAAATATAATTGCATAAGCGAATGAATAAAAGAATAGGTATAAAAAGGTTGGAAATACTTGAAATTACATATAATTAATATAAATAAAAATAAAGATGAGTCTTTGGAAAAACAGAAATAGAAATACATGCATTCCTATGAATATATTCCTATGAATTATTATGGGCTAAGGTGATCAAAAGGCATAAGGTTCCAGTTCTAAAATAAGTCACAGGGGTGTGAGGCACAGCATGGTGACCATACTTCATAACATGTATTGCACATCTGGGAGCTGCTAAGAGAGTAAATCTTCAAAGTTCTCATCACAAGAAAAAAATTGTAACTATATGTGACGATGGATGTTAACTCGACTTACTGTGGTGATCATTTTGTAATATGCACATATTGAACATTATGCTGTACACCTGAGACTAATATAATGCTACATGTCATTTATATCTCAATTTAAAAACTAAAAAAAGATAGAAAGCTCACCTCTGTCAAAAGAAGTATATTTATTGCTTATTTTGCGACAGGAAACAAATCTATTTAATATAGCAACACAAAAACTATGTATTACATGAAACAGATTCCTGATTCAATAAGCATATTTAATATATTAGTGGAAAGTTTATTCAGAAAACAGTTATAAATCTATAAATTAAGCTTTCTTTTAAACATTTCCAGTTTCTATTACCATTTGAGCTACACGCTGCTTGGTGCACTGTGATTGAACACTGTTCGCTTTATCAGCTTATAAGAAGGTAATGAAAGCGAGAAAAGGAAAAGTCATTATAAGAAGCCCAGTAAACATTTTATGAATTTTTGAGTTAAAATATCTCACTGTGCTGAGTCTATGAAGAAAGCACTCATTTGATTCTCTGAAAGTAATTTTTTTTTTTTTGGAGGCTTATTGAGTGCTGAGTACAGGAAGATGAGTAAGATGTGGTTGATGTTTTAAGGAATTCCCACTGTAGAAGATGAAAGTGGAAGTGTCAGTCGCTCAGTCATGTCTGACTCTTTACAATCCCTGTAGTCTGCCAGTCCCTGTAGTCTGCCAGGCTCCTCTGTCCATGGAACTTTCCAGGAAAGAATACAGGAATGAGTTGCCATTCCCTTCTCTAGAGGATCTTCCTGATCCAGAGATCAAACCCAGGTCTCCCACATTACAGGCAGATTCATTACCATCTGGCCACTAGTAGAAGAAGATAAGGGGTGAAAAATAAAGGGAGGTATGATAATCAGATCACATAGATAACATAAATTCAGATTGTGGTTCCTCTACTTTCTAGTCATGCACAACCTTGGGAAACTTATTTAGCTTTTCTGGGTCTCAGTTTTCTCATCCATAAAATGGGGACAACTGTCAACCATTTCCAGCTGCTGTTATTAGACCCATGATGGATAGAGAACAGAGCAGGAAGGAAACACAAAAAATAAATAGCCTGATTATCTAGCTGTGTGAAGGAAAACATCCCAGAGAAATGAGAGCTGAGAGAATATGGACAAGCTTGGTGTTAAGATGAATTCAGGGGAGAAGGAGCAGTGAAAACAAAGGTAAAGGGCAGGAGACCATTTGGAGGCATTTAGCAAACAGCCCCAAGCAGGTATGTCTGGATGCTGTAGTATGAAGAATGTCTGCAGTGACAGAGGGGTTCTGAGGCCAGAGCCTGGCAATCTTCTAGAGCCACACTAATAGTCTGAATCCTGTAAGTCAGTGCCTTCCAAACAGTGCTCTCTAGAGCCTTACGGTGAAAGGTTTTGTGAGACTGCCCCAGGCATTGTAAGGAGAGCCTCCGGTGGGTATGGTGTTGGGTTCCCTCCCAAGCAGAGCAAAACTGCTTTTATCTCTTTTATATGCCATGCTTTCATGTGCAACTTTTGTTTGAATACAAAGATCTGCTCCTTAAAAAGTATTTGAATTTAAAAAATGATCAAGGATGGATAAATAAGATTCTACTGTACAGCATGGGAACTATATTCAATAACTGTGGATAAACTATAATGAAAAAGAATATGAAAAATAATGTAACTATGTATACTTTTACATCTTAAAGAGATGGGAATACCAGACCACCTGACCTGCCTCTTGAGAAATTGGTATGCAGGTCAGGAAGCAACAGTTAGAACTGGACATGGAACAACAGACTGGTTCCAAATCGGAAAAGGAGTACGTCAAGGCTGTATATTGTCACCCTGCTTATTTAACTTCTATGCAGAGTACATCATGAGAAACACTGGGCTAGAAGAAGCACAAGCTGGAATCAATATTGCCAGGAGAAATATCAATAACCTCAGATATGCAGATGACATCACCCTTATGGCAGAAAGAAAAAAAGAACTAAAGAGCCTCTTAATGAAAGTGAAAGAGGAGAGTGAAAAAGTTGGCTTAAAACTCAACATTCAGAAAACTAAGATCATGGCATCCAGTCCCATCACTTCATGGCAAATAGATGGGGAAACAGTTGCTGATTTTATTTTTTGGGGCTCCATAATCACTGCAGATGGTGATTGCAGCCATGAAATTAAAAGACACTTACTCCTTGGAAAGAAAGTTATGACCAACCTATACAGCATATTAAAAAACAGAGACACTACTTTGCCAACAAAGGTCCATCTAGTCAAAGCTATGGTTTTTCCAGTAGTCATGTATGGATGGATATGAGAGTTGGACTATAAAGAAAGCTGAGCACCAAAGAATTAATGCTTTTGAACTGTGGTGTTGGAGAATCAGTTCTGAATATCCATTGGAAGGACTGATACTGAAGCTGAAACTCTAATAGTTTGGCCATCTGATGTGAAGAACTGACTCATTTGAAGAATCTGATGCTGGGAAAGACTGAAGGCAGGAGGAGAAGGGGATGACAGAAGATGAGATGATTGGATGGCATCACCGACTCAGTGGACATGAGTTTGAATAAACTCCGGGAGTTGGTGATGGCAGGGAAGCCAGGCATGCTGCAGTCCATGGGGTTGCAAAGAGTCAGATACGACTGAGCAACTGAACTGAAGTGAACTGACTGACTGATATATAACTGAGTCACTTTGCTCTATGGCAGAAATTAACACAACATTCTAAATCAAATATAAAACAAACAAATAAATAAATATCCACTGACAGTTTGACCAAGGAAGAAATATGATCAGGCGAAGAAACACAAACTGGAATCAAGATTGCGGGGAGAAATATCAATCACCTCAGATATGCAGATGACACCACCCTTATGGCAGAAAGTGAAGAGGAACTAAAAAGCCTCTTGATCAAAGTGAAAGTGGAGAGTGAAAAAGTTGGCTTAAAGCTCAACATTCAGAAAACGAAGATCATGGCATCCGGTCCCACCACGTCATGGGAAATAGATAGGGAAACAGTGGAAACAGTGTCAGACTTTATTTTCCTGGGCTCCAAAATCACTACACATGGTGACGGCAGCCATGAAATTAAAAGACACTTACTCCTTGGAAGGAAAGTTATGACCAACCTAGATAGCATATTCAAAAGCAGAGACATTACTTTGCCAACAAAGGTTTGTCTAGTCAAGGCTATGGTTTTTCTTGTGGTCATGTATGGATGTGAGAGTTGGACTGTGAAGAAAGCTGAGGGCCGAAGAATTGATGCTTTTGAACTGTGGTGTTGGAGAAGACTCTTGAGAGTCCTTTGGACTGCAAGGAGATCCAACCAGTCCATTCTGAAGGAGATCAGCCCTGGGATTTCTTTGGAAGGAATGATGCTAAAGCTGCAACTCCAGTACTTTGGCTACCTTATGCGAAGAGTTGACTCATTGGAAAAGACTCTGATGCTGGGAGGGATTGGGGGCAGGAGGAGAAGGGGGCGACAGAGGATGAGATGGCTGGATGGCATCACTTCGATGGACGTGAGTCTGAGTGAAGTCTGGGAGTTGGTGATGGACAGGGAGGCCTGGCGTGCTGAGATTCATGGGGTCGCAAAGAGTCGGACACGACTGAGCGACTGATCTGATCTGATCTAATTTCTTTAGGAAAGAGTATAAAATCACTTGGTAAGGAAGTCAGTAGGGCTATGCTCTAGATTTTAACAGTACTGGGGTTGGTAGAAGTTATGAGTGATTACATGCCATGCTGAGAACCAGGCAAAGCTCTCAACAGCATAGGTACTGCCCTTTGGGGTTGCCCTATTAATCTCTGCAGATGGTTTTGGTTGTTTTGGAGAGGGTGCTACTGGCATACTGGCAACTAGTAGGTGGAGACCATGGATGATAGACACCCTGCAATGTATATAGTAGTCCCTATCTGACCTGGCTTTCACATATGCATGAAGGTAAAATATCTGGGTATAATTAACAGAAGCCTGCAACCTAACTCTTTTTATACAAAGTAAAACACAAAGTATTTCTGGCATGGTTTTAGTATATGCTGAAATTTATCAAGACTGGAGTTGCTGTGTGAATGGAGTAAATATTGTATTTTATTCAGTTTTTAAGAATTTGCCAGGAGCTGTTCATTATTTGAAAAATAACTTCACAAGGCATTTGAGTTCCCAAGATACTCACCCTTAATAGCCAGCCTTTGGAGCTCCAGACTCACTACGAGCTTCCACTGAGTCTAGTGCTGGATAGATGCAAGTGTCTGATTACTTCATCATGTCACCTATGCAGTTGTGCTCCAGGGTATTTATATATATTCCCCTTACACTACATGCAGGTTCCCCTGGTGGCTCAGACACTAAAGAATCTGCCTGCAATGCAGGACACCAGGGTTCTATTCTTGGATTGGGAAGATTCCCTGGAGAATGGAACAGCCACCCACTCCAGTATTCTGGCCTGGAGAAATCCATGGACTGTATAGTCCATGGGGTCACGAAGAGTCAGACATGACTGAGTGACTTTCAGGACACTAGATTCAGGGCATTATGTCTGTTCTTTAGTCTGTGCAGGTAGTTTATCTTGGGAGTTTCTTTGAGGCAAATCAAGACGTCTCATAAAATATTTGCAATAAAAATGGGGCTTGGAGTACGACACAGTTGAGAGTCAACGGGTCAAAGTAACACAAAAGCATTTTTCAAGCCACTCAGTCTCTTATACTATGGTAGATTGGGAATCAAGTTCATTTCTTGATTTGACTTTAACCTTTCCAAGCAGAGGAAAGGTTTATTCACATGCTGTAGAAAATAATGGCGGGTATAACACACTTCAAAGGCAAGAAGATCTTTGTGTGCATTAACACAAGGGCCGGACCAGAAAGGCGCAGAGGGGCTCGTTTGGGCAAGATGCTTCAGGTCATTGCATGTCTACGGTCTGGGAAAATATACTTCTAGTATCAAGTCCCACCCCAGTGGCTTGTCTTGACAGCAGTCAAAAATAATTTCAGGAAGTGATGTATTAAACTTTTCTTTTTTGTTTTGGAGGCAAATAACTTTCAATAATCTATTCACATATGTTGTAGACATTTAATCACAAAGATGCAACTATTCATTACAGGCCAAATTGCCCAGCATTTAAAAAGAGATAAAATATAAATTCTTTCAGAAAACTACATCTTAAAAACCAACCAAATCTTGATTTTCTTCTTCAGTCCTTCCTCTCTTTGAACTAACATTTTCATCAAGTTGTGCCAGTTCACCAATAATGTATCTGCCAGCATATTATTTATATATGTTCAGTGGATGTTGTGGGCTTCTTTGCATCCACCTGGGCCTGTAAACAGCTGAACAAACTGAGATCAGGATGGACTAGCTGGTAATGTCATATGTTTGTTATTCTTTGACACAAGGTTCTCAGGCAGCTGCATCAAAATGCTTTTTAGTCCAGACACGGCCCCACACTTACTAACTGGGAATTTTTATATTACAAATGTATTTCTAAGTGTTAGTCTTTTGCTTACATAAAATAAACTGGAACACAATTTTTGTTTTTCCAAAGAAAATGAAGATGTGGATCTATAATGGGATAGGAGGCAGGAGAAGGAGAGATAGAGACCATGCTTTCTACTCATTAAGTTTCCATTAATAAACTAAAATAAATTCTTGCTTTATAGCTCTAATGGGTATTTCTGAACAGCTGGTTGGCAGGCACCATCTTAATAATAAGTAAAAAATATTTGATTCACAGTCCTAGAGGCCTTGAATACAAATGTAAATTTCTGTCCTCTTAATACCAATATTAGTTGTGTCTAATTTATATGCAATCCTGTTATTGGTAGATTATGTAGGTCCTGAGACCACTTACTACTGTTCACTGTGGTGGTGTCTTTAATTAAAACAATAATTTCCATGGATAAATAAAATAGCAAAGCTTAATTTAGAACTAGTTAATATCCTACTTCCAATTTATCTATTAGGATTAATTGTACAAAGTAAATGTTATAATAATCAGTCATTACTTTTTAATCTTTCTTCAGTAATGTAATGTAATGAGGGGAACAATTCTTCTGATTATTTAAAGGTCCTTAAAACTGGTTTACCCCAAAAGGCTTTTCTAGATAACTAACTATATCATAACATCTAACTATATTCTAATTACAATATAAATATCTAATGAAATAATTCTGAAGTAGACAACTCTTGGGACTTTTAAGAATTCAAATTAGGCAATTTGGTATTTTGAAAAAATGCATGTTAGACCTTTTTTGAGCTCTCAATATAAGGATTTTAGTCTTAACTTATAAATATGTATTTGAAAAACATTCATTCTGAGCAAGACATTGCACAAGGTGCTAATCTTGTACAAGTGTATCTCTCAGTGCTCGGTTTACTGGGAGTCCTTGGGAAGAACTACAGAATCTAACCTGATTAACAGCACTTACTCTTTTCAGAGGATCACAGATTCTAACAAGCATCACCTGAATCCTTTACAAGTGTCAGTTTCTCTTCTATCAAGGTGTAACTAATTTCTGCCTGGGAGAGCATTTTTTCTGTCTTTCAGCATTCTCCACACCTCATGTTAGTAAGCACAGTGCCTTAGTTTACCATTTATGGCTCACAATAAGATGATCCAAACGCTGCCTTTTCATTCATTTTCCCTCCTCTTCTCTCATATTCTATGCCATCACCTTCGCCATGAAGCCTTCTCTGAGGTCTCCTAGTACAAAGGGATCTTTTCTCTCTTGATCCTCTGTAACATTCTCCTATGTCCCCTTCTTCAGTTCAGTTCAGTCGCTCAGTTGTGTCCGACTCTTTGCGACCCCATGAATCTCAGCACGCCAGGCCTCCCTGTCCATCACCAACTCCCGGAGTTCACTGACTCACGTCCATTGAGTCTGTGATGCCATCCAGCCATCTCATCCTCTGTCGTCCCCTTCTCCTCCTGCCCCCAATCCCTCCCAGCATCAGGGTCTTTTCCAATGAGTCAACTCTTCGCGTGAGGTGGCCAAAGTACTGGAGTTTCAGCTTTAAAATCATTCCTTCCAAAGAAATCCCAGGGCTAATCTCCTTCAGAATGGACTGGTTGGATCTCCTTGCAGTCCAAGGGACTCTCAAGTCCCTTTCTCAGTCCCCTTCTTAGGAACCCCTATTTTTGATCTAGTTTTCTAATGCTTCATGTGTCCATATTTCCCAATTTCTATCTGTTTCTGGAGGGCTACACTTTTTCTGTGTGTACCCTTATTAGACATCCCCTCCAAGCATGCACACACACATACTTCCTCTTTCTTTCCTGGCCCATTCTCAATAAAAAACTGATGTTTTAAAGAAGTTCTCTAAGAAATTTAATTTTCAGATGCATTATTTAGTATCGAATATTTTCTTAAAATCTCAATTTCCATGATGACAGTGCCAGCATCATACTGAAACTATTACATCCTCATCAAGCTTTAGGGCCTTTAGAGTTTGAAATTAAAAAATGAGACAACATACCAAAGTGTAACAGATGTGTGAAAGTGAAGTCGCTCAGTCATGTCTGACTCTTTGTGACGCCATGGACTATATGCCAGAATACTGGAGTGGGTAGCCTTTCCCTTCTCCAGAGGATCTTCCCAACCCAGGGATCGAACCCAGGTCTCCCGCCTTGCGGGCAGATTCTTTACCAGCTGAGCCACAAGGGAAGCCCAACAGAGGTCTACTGCTGCTGCTGCTGCTGAGTCACTTCAGTCATGTCCGACTCTGTGCGACCTATAGACGGCAGCCCACCAGGCTTCCCGTCCCTGGGATTCTCAAGACAAGAACACTGGAGTGGGTTGCCATTTCCTTCTCCACTGCATGAAAGTGAACAGTGAAAGTGAAGTTGCTCAGTCGTGTCCGACTCTAGCAACCCCATGGACTGCAGCCTACCAGGCTCCTCCGTCCATGGGATTTTCTAGGCAAGAGTACTGGAGTGGGGTGCCATTGCCTTCTCCAACAGAGGTCTAGGTATGATTAAATTAGTAAACATTTTAAAATGTGACAATAGTTTCCAAAATTCCACTGACAACTTTAGGCATGTTCCATTTAGTGACATTTATAGCATGTGTTCTGACTGACTGCTACTCATGCCTCACCATTTGCTAAGTATTTGGAACACAGCCCCATACCGACCAACGTTTGCTTCAGTTTCAAGTCACAGGCTCACTTTTCCCCACTCTGATGTTTGCTTGAGCAGATTACTGGGCAATACAGAGAAGAAAATGAGCACCCAGTTGTCTCTGTAGGGTTAACGGAGCTTATAGTTGACTCTAAGATCAAGGCATTTTATGAAAAAACAAAACAAAACAAAACTGTATCAACTAAACAAACAGAACGAACACTGAAGATAATATGCTTATAGGTGAAGTTAAACTTTGTGTAATTCTGAAGTTGTGAGAATGTATTTGTCTTGGGGCCACTGAAATCATTCACATATTTCACTGTCACTACTTTAAAAAAGTAGTTCTAAAATTTGTTTCATTTTGTTTCTATCATTGTCTAAAACATGAAATAAAAGAGACACACCCCCCCCAAAAGAAGTGTTACTTATACTGCTTTCACAGGGAAATAGAAATGTACTTTTGAAGTTCTTATAATCCTTCACCTCAGAATCTGCATTCTTCTTTAAAGGGAGGGTTTCAGTAGAAAATTCATAAGAGATTTTAAAAAATATAAGTTTCTGACATTATGTTGGATAGTTTTTGAAATATTCATTTCTCTCACATAACTAATTCTCTCACATATTAAACTACTACATATAAAATAAATGACAACGTATCACTGCATATCACAGAGAACTATATTCAATATCCTGTAATAAATCATAATGGAAAAGAATATGAAAAAGTATATATCTCTAACTGAATCACTTTGCTGTACAGCAGAAACTAATACAACATTGTAAATCCAATATAATTTAATAAATCCCCCTCCCCTCAAACTGTATTGCCTTTATTTTTGAAGACAAAGAAGATATATACTTTTATCCTAAAGTCATTTTGAGGAAAAATATTTAGTACTTAGGACATTCGGAACACAAGGCGATGTTATATTTTATGTGCCAAACTAAATGGATCACAGAGTGTTCAGATATTTAGTTAAACACTATGGGTGAGTCTGTGAGGTGTTTTTGGATGAGAATAACAAAATCTGTAGACTGAGTAAAGCAGATTGCCCTCTGTAATGTGGGTGGGCCTCATCCAATCAGCTGAAAGCTTAATGAAACAAAAAGTCTGGCTACCTCTCAAGTAGGAGGGAAGTCCTCCTGCCAGACTGTAGCTAATACATTGATCTTTATCTTTTCCTGCTTTTGGATTTGAACTGAAAATGATGTCTTTTCTTTTTTTTCACTTTCAGTCCTCTGGTTTGTTTTTCTTTTTTTTTTTAAAAGAATTTTTATTGGAGTTGATTTACAATGTTATGTCAATTTCCAGTGAACAGCAAAGTGAATCAATTATACATATACGTTTATCCACTCTTTTCTATTTTTAAATTCTTTTCCCACATAGGCCGTTACATATTAAGTAGAGTTCCCTGCGGTATATGGCAGGTTCTTATTAGTTATCTATTCTATATATACTAGCATGTGTGTGTGTGTATATATATATAATTTTATCAATCCCAACTTCCCAATTTATCCCTCCCTCCTTATGCTCTGGTAACCATAAGTTTGCTTTCTATATCCATAACTCTACTTCTGTTTTGTAAATAAGTTCATTTGTATCCTATTTTTAGATTCTACATATATCATATACTTGTCTTTCTGTCTGATATTTGACTTACTTCACTCAGTATGACAATCTCTGGGTCCATCTATGTTGCTGAAAATGGCATTATGTTGTTATTTTTTATGGTCAAGTAGGGCTTCCCAGTGGAGAAGGCGATGGCACCCCACTCCAGTACTTTTGCCTAGAAAATCCCATGGATGGAGGAGCTGGTAGGCTGCAGTCCATGGGGTCACTAGAGTCGGATATGACTGAACGACTTCACTTTCGCTTTTCACTTTCATGCACTGGAGAAGGAAATGGCAACCCACTCCAGTGCTCTTGCCTGGAGAATCCCAGGGACAGGGAAGCCTGGTGGGCAGCCGTCTATGGGGTTGCACAGAGTCGGACACGACTGAAGTGACTCAGCAGCAGCAGCAGCAGCAGGGTTTCCCAGGAGGAGCTAGTGGTAAAGAATCTGCCTGTCAAGGCAAGAGACGCTAGAGATGCAGGTTAGATCCCTAGGTTGGGAAGATCCCCTGGAGTAGGGAATGGCAACTCACTCTAGTATTCTAGTCTGGAAAACTCTCTGGAAAAAGGAGCCTAGCAGGCTACAATCCACGGGGTTGCAAAGAGCTGGACACGACTGAGAACTGAGCACAATACTCCACTGTGTCAAACTGATTTTTCTTGAGCCTCCAGCCTGCTGGCTTTCTAACCAGAAGTTTGTTTTTTTTTTTTTTTTGAAGTTTGAAGTATAATTTTATTTAATTTTTTAAAAAATTTTATTTTATTTTTAAACTTTACATAATTGTATTAGTTGGCTCTCCTGGGTTTCCAGTTTGCTGACTGTAGCTCTTGAGATTTCTCAGCCTCTGTAATTACATGAGCCAACTCCCTAAGATAAATCTTTTTATAATAGTAAATATAAATGTCACTATGGGGGGACATATACATATGTGTACCTCCCGTTGGCTCTGTTTCTCTGGAGAACCTTAATATACACAATGAAAACGGAAACGTGGAAACACTGACAGAAGATCCCTTGTTACTATCTAACTTGATTTTTAAAAAGTCATTTGATTAAATACATATATATATATCCTGAAAAGTAGTGAAAGTGAGTCCCTCAGTCATGCCCAACTCTTTGCAACCCCATGGACTATACTGTCCATGGAATTCTCTAGGCCAGAACACTGGAGTAGGTAGCCTTTCCCTTCTCCAGGGGATCTTCCTAACCCAGGAGTCAAACCCAGATCTCCCTCATTGCAGGCAGATTCTTTACCAGCTAAGCCACCAGGGAAGCCCTAGACAGAATCAACTGTTGATCATCCTCATAATGTGTTTTTCAAAACATAAAACAGTTAAATTATAGATCCATCCCCTTTTCCTTAACTTGACTCAAGGCAAATTACAATAATCTAGTCATTGACATTTCCCCACAAAATTTATACACACTTCAAAATCAAGATGTTTAAAAGTTAATAGATTTCATATTTCATAATGAGAAATTCTTTGACTTGTAAATTAAACTTCACAGGTAACTGCTTTGTATTTGCAGGGAATAGCGATTTTAAAGAGACCACATCCTATATATGTATACATACACACACATATACAATGGAATATTTCTTGTTTAGTCACTAAGCTGTGCCCCATTATTTTGCAATCCCATAGACTGTAGCCCTCCAGGTTCCCCTGTCCATGGGACTTCCCAGGCAAGAATACTGAAGTGGGTTGTCCTTTCCTTCTCCAGGGGATCTTCCCAATGGACTATTACTCAGACATAAAAAAGAACAAAATGCTGCCATTTTCAGTAATGTGGATGGACCCAGAGGATAGTAGTCTTAGTGAAATAAGTCTGACAGCAAAAAACGAACACTCTACATAAATCACTTGTATGTGGAATCTAAAAAATAAAGGGATGTATATAACAAAACAGACTCACAGATACAGAGAACAAACTATTAGTTACTAGGGTGTAGAAGCAAGCAGGGGCATAAGATAGGAGTGTGGATTTAAGAAACACAAACTGCTATGTATAAAATAAGCAAAAAGACATGTTAACAGCAGAGGGAAATATAGCCATTATTTTGCAATAACTTTAAATGAAGTATAATCTATAAAAATATTGGATCACTATGTTGCACAGCTGAAACTAATTTGTAAATCAACTATACTTCATTTTTTTAAAAGTTAAAAACTATATTCAATAACATCTGAAACTTCATTCTTCAAAAAAAATCAAGTATCAAGCTAATCTTGAAATGATCTTTCAATTTATACTTTGAAAATAAATTTTGCTTATAATACCTTTTACTTACTTTCATGATTATAGATCCTTTCAATAGACAGTTATATCACCAGCCCTTATTAGAATCTTGTGACATAATAGAGGATTAAACAGTAAAAATTCCTTGTCTTCACTGAATTTTTGTTCTTTCAAGGAGTGGAGAATACAGACCAAAATGAAAAGGAATTAGTATATTAGAGAGAGAGATATCATGATAGTACACAAAAAGCAGCAGCAGGAGAAGGGCAATGGCAGGGCAATGTGGGTGAGATAGCAAACTTAAACAGTTAGAGGAGGCCTCTTGGAAGAGTTGCCATGAAAGCAGACTTGAAGGAGATGAGGGAGTGATGCATGTATATATCCTTGGAGAGCATCTCAGGCAAAGGAACTGCAGGTACAAAATTTCTCAGCTAGAGCTGGTGAGTCCTCAGGCCATCAAGGAGGCTGATGAAGCTGTGGTGAGGTGCACAATGGAGAGAAAAAGAGGAGATGAAACCAGAGGTAGGGCCTTGCAGACCATTTTTACAGTCTTTAGCTTTTACTCTAAGCAACATGGGGAGCCACTAAAGGGCTTTGAGTAAAGGATTTACACGATCTCAATGATGTTTACCAGGACTGCTCTATTTGCTACAGTAGAGAGAAGAAGACATTAAGTAGCAAGGCGGAAGCAAGGAGACTAATAAATGGGCTACTGCAATAAGCTACATGAGACAGATGCCTTTCCATATTGGTGCCAAGTGAGCACTGATCTTTGCAGATGATGTACTTGGTTTTTCCCATTAAGGAACTGGGGAGAGAGCACTGCCTACTTTTCTGAAGCCAACTCTCAGAGACTTTTCCTGAATGTGTAAAATAACAGTGTACTTTTTGTTTTGACATACTTTTAAAATAATTGCTTTAAAAAGAAGCCACAACCACTCATGGCTGAATTACTAAAGAATACTAAAAAATAAGCCATTTATGTACAAAAGGATGTACTTCTGGGCAAGCATGGAGGTGATAAATATTTTCAAGGGGATGAGCCATGCACTAATGAGGTGGGAGGAGTGATTATAATAACAGTTTCGTTTGAACTGTACCACAGAGTTTGTTTTTTCTTTGTTTTCATTATGATGTTATAAAAAACTTAGAGTATTTTTTTTCACTGTCTCTAAAAAAATATAGGACCAAGTCTACACTGAACAGAGCTGATTTTGTGTGCTTTTGCAGTTTCCTTACACTTCCGAAAACTTGAAATTTTCCATTACAGACAATGTTTGAGAGGGAGAGAGGTATATGTCATCCTTTCTATCTTCAAACTCACCCTGACACTAAATTATCTCACAATGTAGCTTCATATTACAGTATTGAGCCCATACGTTAAAAGCTGCTGATTTCTTTCTTTTGTGGCTTTTATATAACCTGTGGCTAATTCATCCTTTGGTTTCACATTTGAACATCATAATAACATGGATGAGAACTAATTCTTGAAGCATCTGATCCCTGTCTTTCCAGAGTCTCTGTGGCTTGAAAGAGAATTCGAGAACAACAGTTCTCTACCAGGGTGGCTTTGTGCCCCAGGGGACACTGGGCAGTGTCTGGAAACATTTTAAATTATCAGTTTTGGGGAGAGGATGTTTTTGGCACCTGGTGACTAGGAATTCTGCCAAACATCCTACAGGGCACTGCACAGGTCCTTTGGACATAGAATTATCTAATCCCAAACATCCATACTAGTGAAACTGAGAAACCCTCTTCTAGAAAAAAAAGCCGAGAAACACGTGAATGAGGTGGATGGCATTCTCAGTGGATAGAACTTCTTCATCAGTTTGAAGACATCAAACTGTACAGGCCAGTCCTCCTGGGGATAGAGTGAGTTAATGCTCCTCCACAAGGGGCTTTTCCATAGAATAACTCAAGCAGCACTTCAGCACCTGCCACAGTATATATTACAGAAACTGCTCTGTGCTTTAATGAAATACAATATCTAAATAGCATCTTAAATAAAATACTAATGAGATTTCACACACTGTAATTGAGGGATCAAAGGCGATGACATGGCTTCCCAGATTTAAAGGAATATTTCACCACTTACTCAATTAATTTCTTTTGTAGCCTGAGTGATGATGGTAAGCATGCATCCTGGCTGGAGGACTTAAGTCCCAATACACAGTGAAGAAAATACAGAGATTATGACATATCCTTCTTTCTTTTCATTCTAGTTGATCACACACACACCTGAAAGCTACAAATTGCATTAACAATGACAAAATATCAGGAATAATTCTTCAAAGGTTATTTCAGTTCAGTCGCTCAATCGTGTCCAGCACTTTGCAATCCCATGGACTGCAGCACGCCAGGCCTCCCTGTCCTCACAAACTCCAGGAGTTTACTCAAACTCATGTCCATTGAGATGGTGATGCCATCCAACCATCTCATCCTCTGTCGTCCCCTTCTCCTGCCTTCAATCTTTCCCAGCATCAGGGTCTTTTCAAATGAGTCAGCTCTTCACATCAGGTGGCCAAAGGATTGGAGTTTCAGCATCAACATCAGTCCTTCCAATGAACACTCAGGACTAATCTCCTTTAGGCTGGACTGGTTGGATCTCCTTGCAGTCCAAAGGACCCCCTAGAGTCTTCTCCAGCACCATAGTTTATTTTATTTTTTAATATAAATTTATTTATTATAATTGGAGGCTAATTACTTTACAATATTGTATTGGTTTTGCCATACATCGACATGAATCTGCCACAGGTATACACCTGTTCCCCATCCTGACCCCGCCCCCCCACCTCCCTCCCCATACCATCCCTCTGGGTTATCCCAGTGCACCATCCCCAAGCATCCGGTATCATGCATCGAACCTGGACTGGCAATTCATTTCACATATGATATTATACATGTTTCAGTGCCATTCTCCCATATCATCCCACCTTTGCCCTCTCCCACAGAGTCCAAAAGACTGTTCTATACATCTGTGTCTCTTTTGCTGTCTTGCATACAGGGTTATCGTTATCCTGTTTCTAAATTCCATATATACGTGCTAGTATACTGAATTGGTGTTTTCTTTCTGGCTTTCTTCACTCTGTAAAATAGGCTTCAGTTTCATCCACCTCATTAGAACTGATTCAAATGTATTCTTTTTAATGGCTGAGTAATATTCCATCGTGTATATATGTACCATAGCTTTCTTATCCATTCATCTGCTGATGGACATCTACATTGCTTCCATGCCCTAGCTATTATAAACAGTGCTGCAATGAACATTGGGGTACATGAGTCTCTTTCAATTCTGGTTTCCTCGGTGTGTATGCCCAGCAGTGGGATTGCTGGGTCATAAGGCAGTTCTATTTCCAGTTTTTTAAGGAATCTCCACACTGTTCTCCATAGTGGCTGTACTAGTTTGCATTCCCACCAACAGTGTAAGAGGGTTCCCTTTTCTCCACACCCTCTCCAGCATTTATTGCTTGTAGACTTTTGGATCACAGCCATTCTGATAGGCGTGAAATGGTACCTCATTGTGGTTTTGATTTGCATTTCTCTGATAATGAGTGATGTTGAGCATCTTTTCATGTGTTTGTTAGCCATCCGTATGTCTTCTTTGGAGAAATGTCTGTTTATTCTTTGGCCCATTTTTTGATTGGGTTGTTTATTTTTCTGGAATTGAGCTGCAGCAGTTGCTTGCATATTTTTGAGATTAATCCTTTGTCAGTTGCTTCATTGGCTATTATTTTCTCCCATTCGGAAGGCTGTCTTTCACCTTGCTCATAATTTCCTTTGTTGTGCAGAAGCTTTTAATTTTAATTAGGTCCCATTTGTTTATTTTTGCTTTTATTTCCAATATTCTGGGAGGTGGGTCATAGAGGATCCTGCTGTAATATATGTCGGAGAGTGTTTTGCCTATGTTCTCCTCTAGGAGTTTTATAGTTTCTGGTCTTATGTTTAGATCTTTAATCCATTTTTAGTTTATTTTTGCAACACCATAGTTGAAAAGCATCAATTCTTCAGTACTCAGCTTTCTTTATAGTCCAACTCTCACATCCATACGTGACTACTAGAAAAACGATAGCTTTGACTAGACGGACATTTGTTGGCAAAGTAATGTCTCTGCTTTTTAATATGCTGTCTAGGTTGGTCATAACTTTTCTTCCAAGGAGCAAGTGTCTTTTAATTTCATGGCTGCAGCCACAGTGATTCTGGAGCCCAGGAAAATAAAAATCTCTCATTGTTTCCACTGTTTGCCCATCTATTTGCCATGAAGGGATGGGACCAGATGCCATGATCTTAGTTTTTTGAATGTTGACTCTTAAGCCAACTTTTTCACTCTCCTCCTTCACTTTCATCAAGAGGCTCTTTAGTTCTTCTTTTCTTTCTTCCATAAGGTGGTGTCATCTGCATATCTGAGGTTATTGATATTTCTCCCGGCAATCTTGATTCCAGCTTGTAGTTCCTCCAGCCCAGCGTTTCTCATGATGAACTCTGCATATCAGTTAAATAAGCAGGGTGACAATATACAGCCTTGATGTACCCCTTTCCCTATTTGGAACCAGTCTGTTGTTCCATGTCCAGTTTGCTGGATGGTTGCTCCCTGACCTGCATATAGGTTTCTCATGAGGCAGGTCAGATGGTCTGGTATTCCCATCTCTTGAAGAATTTTCCAGAGCTTGTTGTGGTCCTCACAGTCAAAGGCTTTGGCATAGTCAAGAAAGCAGAAATAGATATTTTTCTGGAACTCTTTTGCTTTTTTGATGACCCAACAGATGTTGGCAATTTGATCTCTGGTTCCTCTGCCTTTTCTAAAGCCAGCTTGAACATCTGGAAGTTCACGGTTCACGTATTGCTGAAGCCTGGCTTGGAGAATGTTGAGCATTACTTGACTAGCATGTGAGATGAGTGCAACTGTGCAGTAGTTTGGGCATTCTTTGGCATTGCCTTTCTTTGAGATTGGAATGAAAACTGACCTTTTCCCGTCCTGTGGCCACTGCTGAGGTTATTTATCAAATTTGTAAATGGGATAAGGCAGTCCAGAAAATTCCCCCTCAACTACCTTATTTCATCAACTCTCAGGTACACTGTATTGTCACTTTTTAACCTTTCTGAAACAAGGTTTATCTTACAACGCAATGCATAATGCAGGCAGCCAGCCAGGGAGCAGTCATGCTGTAGCTATGTGAAAACCTTCTGACAAGATAAAGAAAATGTCATCATCCATGTATCATTCATTTGAGAAAACAAAGGTGGTTCCTTAGAAGTCAGTAAACAGAGGCATAGTCAATATTTTCTGGCCACAGTAAGACTTACATGAGTCCTGAAAGAAGGATCCAGACCCTCACAGATTGTGTTTTGCAAGATCCTTTATAGGTATTAATTCACATAGCCCCTTTATGAATTATTCTAGAAACAGTAGGCAAGTAATTAGAATATGGAAAGTAGTCAGGCCCCTGAGGCCTGAAAAGCCAAATCACAATAAGAGTCTTTTCTCAAGATACCTTGCCAACCTAGCAGAGAGAGCAAACTGTTCCTTCTACTAAATCTCCCTTTTACTGTTTGCATTAACATTCTTTTCTAACCTACTGGGCTGTTTCTGGCCCCTCAAAACATAGCTTCACACCACAGTACCCATCATTGTTCACATTCCCATAGAGCCACACAGTGGGAGGGAAGACAAAATAACAGCTAAATTTAATTTCTTCTAATAACTTCTAAGGTCTGCACCTTTGACTTAGGAACGGCTTAGAGGTAAAGAATCCTCCTTCATAGGAGACACAGGAGACATGGGTTCGATCCCTTGGTCTGGAAGATCCCCTGGAGAAGGAAATGGTAACCACTCCAGTATTCTTACCTGAACGAAGTCTCAGAGACAGAGGAACCTGGCAGGCTACAGTCCAAAGGGATGCAAAGAGTCGGATATGACTGGAGCGACTAAGCAAGCAAGCAAATGAGGAGTGCTCCAAATACTCAAGTGACAAAGCCCACTTCCCAAATATGCTGCATAAATTTAAAATTTCCCTGTCATGGAGTACTGCTATGTTTATGAAATCCCAGTTAGTTTACAAAATAAAAATACCATCTATCTGGAGCTGGGCCAATGATATGTGGGGCAGTAGTATGCCAAGGGCTTGTTGGAGCCCAGGGCAGACCTCCCTCCAAATATGCCTCAATGGCAAACTGATCATTTTGAAAGAAAGTTACTTAAGAAACATCTGATGCAAGAGGGACACTCTGACTCTCCCATCTGTCTCCCTGAAGGCAGCAAATAAATCTCTCACGTGAAAGGTACACCTCCTGCATCTGGAGGTAGAAGGGACACTCTTCACCAGAGAGAGAAACTTTGGGGCCAAGTAGTCTGTATAAGCAAGCCTTGTTGATACTTAGTGCTCAGTCGTATCTGACTCTTTTGCAACCCCATGGTCTGTCCATGGAATTCCCTAGGCAAGCATACTGGAGTGGGGATCTTCCCGACCGAGGACTGAATCCTGGTCTCCCACATTGCGGCAGACTCCTTACAGTCTACGCTACTAGGGAAGCCCAAACAAACCTCATTACTTCTTTAGTTTACTACTCGAAGCCCAAATTCTAGATTCTTCACTAATTAAGCACCTGAAGCCTCTTTCTTTGTCTTGTTAATTCCTCACTTACTGTTTATTTGTCTTAAAAATATAAAATCTGTCTTCTCTGGTCACTTCTTAGGTCCCATTACCTTGCACATGAGTTAAAATGTATTTCTTTTTCTCTTGTTAATCTGTCTTGTGTCTATGTATTATGAGTCCAGCCACAAGAACTCAAGAGGGGTAGAAGGGGGAATTTCCCCCTCTCTGACAGGCTGTTTTCAGAAAATAACCTTCCTGGGGAAGACCAGACTCAGAGAAAGAAACAGGCTTCTGGGAACTGGGATAACAATTGGAATTAGGTACCATTCACTGCTGGAATTGGGGAACCATCATTACTGGTCATCATTCTCAAGCAGGAGCAGTTGAGGCTCTGGTTGCAGGGTAGAAGCGAAGCTGTTTTCCCTCCACTGTAGGAAGAAAGAAGGAGATTTTCTCTCTCTGAAATGCCCTAAGATTCAACTGTTGCTGATCTGACACATTTATCAACTCACTAGTGTCTCCCTGCAAAAGAGCATAAGTAATACACATCAGACTACAGAAATACTTTACAATAAAATGGTTGATACAATCTCTTCAGAAATGTCTCTCTGGCTTTATCATAGGCTGGTAATGGAGCAAGAAGAGAGAACCCAGCACACGCAGACTTCCCTAAAATCCACCGAAAACAATATTTTCCTTAACATTTTTTCCTTCGGCATCTGTACAATTGATGCAAATGTCTGAGGAAACAAAGTCATCAAGAAAGTGACAGAGAAATAATAAGTAAAACAAATATTACACAACGTGGTAGGACAAACTTTGAATATGCATAGTGACAGTTTTTAAAGTTTCCCTTACTGTTTATTTTGATAAAATTTCAATGTTTTTATCTAGTAAGAGTTCACAGTTGATGTTTTCATCTAACTGGTCAATGAAGAAATGGATAAATTTCTAGAAATATAATCTCCCAAGACTGAACCAGGAAGAAATAGAAAATATGAACAAACCAATTACCATCAATGAAACCAAATAATTAAAAAAAACAACAAAATCTCCTAACAAAAGTTCAGGACCAGATGGCTTCCCAGGTGAACCCTATCAAACATTTGGAGAAGAGTTAACATCTATTCTTTTCAAAATTTCCAAAACATTTCAGAGGAAAAAATGCTTCCAAATTCATTTTATAAGGCCACCATCACCCTGATTCCAAAACTAGAAAAAGAAATAACAGATACAGAAAATCATAGGCCAATATCATTGATATTGATACAGATGCAAAAATTCTGAAAAATATTAGTAAACTAAATCCAACAGTACATTAAAAGGATCATACACTATGATGAAGTGGGATTTAATGCAGCGATATAAGGATATTTAATATCTGGAAATCAATGTGATACAGCACATTAACATATTAAAGAATGTAAATTATATGATCATTTCAATAGAAGCAGAAAATGCTTTTGTCAAACTTCAGCATCCATTTATGATAAAAATTTTCCAGAAACTGGGATTCAGGGAACATATCTCAACATAATAAAGGGCATATATGAAAAAAACAAACCTACGGAATGGGAAAAAATATTTGAAAATGACAGGGCAAAATAGGGTGTTAATATCCAAAATATATAAACAGCCCATACAAGTCAACATAAAACAAACAACTGGATTGAAAATGGGCAGAAGACCTGAATAGACATTTTTCCAAATGTCTGTTGAAAGATATACAGACGGTCAATAGGCACATGAAAACATGCTCAACATCATCAATCATCAGAGAAATGCAGATTAAAACCACAATCAGGTAACACCTTACATCTGTCAGAATGGCTGTGATCAAAAAGAATACAAAACAAATGTTGCCACACACCTACAGTCAAAAACTCTTTGACAAAGCAGGCAAGAATACAACATGGAAAAAAAAAAAAAGACTCTTCTGCAGGTGGTGTTGGGAAAGCTGGGAAGTCACATGGAAATCAATGAAATTAGAACACTCCCTCACACAATACACAAAAATAAACTCTAAATGGCTTAAAGACTTAAATATAAGACGTGTGTATGCGTGTGTGCTAAGTCACCTCAGTTGTATCTGACTCTTTGTGACACTATGGACTATAACCTGACAGGCTTCTTTGTCCATAAGATTCTCCGGGCAAGAATACTGGAGTGCGTTGCCATGCCCTCCTCTAAATATAAGGCATGACACCATAAAATTCTTAGAAAAGAACATAGGCAAAACATTCTCTGACATAAATCCTATCATTTTTTTCCATAGGTCATTCTCCCAAGGCAATAGAAATGAAAACAAAAATAAACAAATAGGACCTAATCAAACTTATAAGATTCTGCATGGCAAGGAAAACTATAAACAAAATGAAAAGACCACCTAAAGACCTGGAGAAAATACTTCCAAATGATGTGACTGACAAGGGGTTAATTTCCAAAGCATACAAACAGCTTATAAACTCAATAACAGTAACAACAAAACACCCACCAATCATAAAATGGGCAGAAGATCTAAATAGATCTTTCTCCAAAGAAGACATGAAAATGGCCAATAGGCATATAAAAAGATGTTCAACGTCACTATTATTAGAGAAATGCAAATCAAAACTATAATGAAGTATGACCTCACACTTCTTAGAATGATCAGCAAAAAATCTACCAGCGATAAATGCTGGAGAGGGTGTGAAGAAAAGGGAACTCTCTTACCCTGTTGGTGGGAATGTAAATTGGTGCAGCCACTATGGAGAAAAGTATGAAGGCTCCCTAGAAATCTAAAAATAGAGTTACTGTATGGTCTAGCAATCTCACTCCTGAGCACATATCTGGAGAAAATTCTAATTTGAAAAGATACATGTAACACAATGTTCATAGTAGCACTATTCACAATATCCAAGACATGGAAGAAACCTAAAGGTCCACCAACAGATGAATTATTGAAAAAGATGAAGTATATACATACAGTGGAATATTACTCACCCATAAAAAATGAAATAATGCCACTTGCAGCAACATGAATGGACCTAGAGGCTACCATATTAAGTGAAGGAAGTCAGACAAAGATATATGATATCACACGCAGAATCTTAAGGAAACAATACAATGAACTTATCTACAGATTCACAGGCATAGAGAATAATGTATAGCTACCAAAGAGGAAAGTAGGGGTGGGGGATAAATTAGGAGTTTGGGATTAGCAGACACAAACTGCTATATATAAAATAGATAACAAGAAGGTCCTACTGTCCGTATCTTTTAATAAACCATAATGGAAAATAATAGGAAAAGAATATATGTATGTATAACTGAATCATTTTGCTATACATCAGAAATGAACACAACATTGTAAATCAGCTACAATTGAAAAAAATTAAGAAACAAATAACAAATGTTAGTGAGAATATAGAGAAAAGGGAATCCTAGAACACTGTTGGTCGGAATGTAAATTGGTTCAGCCACTGTGGAAAACAATATGCCAGTTTCTCAGAAAACTAAAACTAGAATTACCATACGATATAGCAATTCCATTTCTGGGGATATATATACCCCCCACATGAAAACACCAATTAAAAAAGATACATGCACCGGTGTCCACAGCAGCACTATTTATAATTGCCAAGATATGGACGCATTCTAAGTGTTCATCAACAGATAAATGGATAAAGTAGATACAGTATACATAATGGAATACTGTTGCTGCTGCTGCTAAGTCGCTTCAGTCGTGTCCGACTCTGTGCGACCCCATAGACTGAGCCGCCCACCAGGCTCCCCCATCCCTGGGATTCTCCAGGCAAGAACACTGGAGTGGGTTGCTATTTCCTTCTCCAATGTGTGAAAGTGAAAAGTGAAAGTGAAGTAGCACAGTCGTGTCCGACTCTTAGCAGCCCCATGGACTGCAGCCTACCAGGCTCCTCCGTCCATGGGATTTTCCAGGCAAGCGTACTGGAGTGGGGTGTCATTGCCTTCTCCGAATGGAATACTACTCAGCTATAAATAAGAACAAAATTTTGTCATTTGCAATAACATGGATAGACTTCAAGGACATTATGCTAAGTGAAATAAGTCAGACAGGGACAATATTGTCTGATATCACTTGTACGTGGAATCTAAAAAATACAACTAGTAAATACAGCAACTTAGACTTACAGATTTAAAGGACAAACTAGTGGCTACCAGCGGGAGAGGGAAAGCAGAAGTAGCAAGATAGTGATAGGGGATCAAGAAGTACAAACTACTGTGTACAAACTAAGTAAGCAACAAGGATATATCGTATAGCACAGGGAATGTCACCAATATTTTGTATTAACAATAAATGGAGTATCATTTTTAAAAAGTTGTGAATCACTGTGTTGTCCATCTGAGACATACTGTTCAAATATACCCTCAATAAAAAATGTTTAAACAATTTTAGCCTTTCATGTAGTAAGATTTCAAAGTTGAAGTTTTCCTCTGACTGGTCACGTGTCAAAAGGCTTCTGTATAACCACACACACTGAACTACTCTATAGTACTTGTAGTACTTGCATTGCAACTCTGAGTCAAAGAAGCATAACAGAACAATGGTTGACAAGGCCAAAAATTAAAATATTATAAAATTATAAACAAATACTACATTAAATAGCCCACAATATTTTCTAATTAAAGCTCTTATACCAGCTCCACAATTTCATCCATTCAGATATACTTTTTGTCTCCATCTCTGATTTGGTTCTTTCATTTTTCCAAATTGCAATCAAATTCCAAACCACAGAACTCTGGACTTTTTAGCATGAAATAATGAACAGTAAATAGTACTGATAAAAATACCTCAAGAAGAAAAATGACAAATGATTCCTATGTTTACAACTCTGGGCAAAAATCTGGAAAACTAACTTAAAAAGATAAAAGTAAATTAGAATTTGTTGCTTCTTAGCAACCAATTTTATAATATTATCATGTATTCTTAGGGTTGAGTGGGGACTTTTGGGATTATCTAGATCAAACTCCAATCACTTAAATCCATATAGCATCCAATGACAGCAGCCATTCAGATTTTCTTTAAACGCCTCAAATCTCCTATATACTATTCTGTTGATGAACAGGCTTCATACTTCATAGGAGTAAATAGCTATCATCAGGCAGGAAATGCCTTATCCTCCTATGATGAAATGCATCCACCTATTCATACACTTTGCCAGTGATGTGCTGGTAAAATGTTTCACAAACAGGAGGCATGAAAATAAAAGCCTTGATTTGTATCATTTGCTGATTCCCATGGTGAAAATACCTATGTCAGGCTGTCTAGCAATGTAGTTCAGAAGAGGTGCACATTATCTATTCTCATGAACAAATAGTCCTTCCCTTTTGTTACTTTGATAAAGATGTTCTGTCAAAGGCCACTCCCTCAACTTTAGCTCTGGATCCAATTCCCCCTTATTTTCTCAAAACTTCACGCACAGATAAACATCTCTCTTCTGAATCATCAATTTATTTATTAATATTCCTGGAGGAATTTTCCTCCCAGTATCTATCATGATATGTACAGTACAGCATTCTCTTTTATTCTTTAAATAGCACTCATTGCAACTTGATAGTTCTTATATGTTTAAATTTTTAAATGTATTCATATTCTCCCTCAATTAGAGTATAAGTCTTACATGTTCTGGGACCTTTTCTGGTTTGCTCACAGCCGTTATCTCCAGGACCTACAATAGTTCTAGGCACATAGTTCATACTCAACAAATAGTCACCAATTTATGGAAAGAATAGGAAACTTCATAGTACAGTTGTTGGGTTTTGTTAGAACTTACTGCTAGCAATGTCTTCTTTATGTTGATGGGGATGAGCCTTCGAATGTTACTGGCTTCAGATATGCTAATTAAGATAAACGAATAGAGTTCCCGTGTTGATTCTCTAAAGAGTAGGGAAAGGACAGTGTATGCATAAATCATCAAACACCTTCACCAATTACTTGAGGGAATCATACAAGTTTGAAAGTAATGAAATACATGCTCATCTATCCTTATGTTATACATTCTTATAACATACACCATGTTAATTGAAATTGCTGTTTATTGGTAAATGTCCTGAGCATTAATGTTAAGGAAGGGTAGAAAACCCTTATTACTTGTTCCTTGGTTATAACTCCTGGTAAATGAGTTATGAGATATCCAAATTTAATGTCATATATTTCACATTAGAAACTAAACTTAACTGATACGATTTTATATGGATCCCAGGCAGATGGTCTGTCTTAAACATTTTGATAATGATTACAGAACTTACCAAAATGACCTCTACTCCCTTTTGCCCTGGACATATACATCTTTCAGCACTGATACTGCCCCTTACCAGACTGTTATGAAGGCTTCCCTGACCTATCCTTAGTATCCCTGGTGTTAAGTCCCTCATTGAGTCTGACTCTTTGTGACTCCATGAACTGTTGTGCACCAGGCTCCACTCTCCATGGAATTCTCCAGGCAAGGATACTGGAATGGATTGACATTCTCTTCTCCAGGAGGTCTTCCCAACCAAGGGACTGACCCTGGGTCCCGACCCCAGTCCAATCCTTAAATTTTGACCCTTAAGACTTCTTTCCTGGGCCCTCTGTTTTTTACTCTCTACACACCCTCTCCTGTAGATCTCAGCCAGTCCTGATGTTTCAGTGAAAAAAAGTGGACAATTCCCCAGATCTCACTCTCCATTCCAAATCTTTCTTGAGATACAAAATTTGCAAAACCAAATGCCTATCAGATTTTGCCATTTGAATAAAACAGGTATCTCAAAGGAACAGGTTCCCAACTGAATATAACTTCTTTCAACTTCCCCTTCCAAGGTGGCCCTAGTGGTAAGGAACCCCCTTGCCAATGCAAGAGACATATGAGATGCTAGTTCCATCCATGGGGCAGGACGATCCCCTGAAAGAGGGCACGGCAAACCACTCCAGTATTTTTGTCTAGAGGATTTCATGGATAGAGGAGCCTGGTGGGCTGCAGTCCATAAGGTTGCAAAGAGTCCGACACAACTGAAGCAATTTAGCACACCAACTCCCCCAAGTACTCTTCTAATCCTCCAACTCAGACTGTCTCAGAGAATGATACCATTCTCTACCCAGTTGTAAAGCCATTTTCTCCCCCATCGTAAACCTTTATCAACTCATTCTGAGTTGCCTCTTCTCTTCTTATCTACCTCACTAGAGGGTGAGCCCAATTTTCACTGAGGTGAAGCACCCAGCAGTATACTTAACAAACTTAAGTTCTCAGTAAGTATTTATTGAAACTTACTTTTCTCTAAGGTATTAGAGAAAAGACCCATGAATCCTTTGAGTATTTCATCCTTCTCTACAATCAAGACACTTATATCTATTTAGGCAAGTGCCAAATTGAGTATTTATTAAGTGAATGTGGTCAAGTTCTGTAGAGGTGATACACTATAATCAGTTTTCTCTTTGTGGCACCAACAATAAGCTTTAGGACGGCTAGTCCAGTGTAAGTCACAACTTTCAAATATGCCAGTTCAATGCCTGAATGCCTTGTCATTATTCTCATTTTTGATGCCTTTTTCTTTCCAGTTACATGCTTGAAGCACAATACAACGAAACTATAATTCTTATTCCTTAATATCATACTGGTTTAAATTTAGGTTCCTTAGAATTTTAAGGGAAATGCATACAGAAGAGGATTGAAAGGTTATTAAAACTTCACAATAAAAGTCAACACTGCTAAGTGCAATTCTAAAAGAAAAAAGTCAGACCTTAGAGATTTCTCCATTCAGCAATGAGTTTTATAATTAAATTTGTTGTGGTTACTTCGCTTGTGTTTGCTCTTTGTTATAATTTCTCCTTGAATCCATCAAGTAATTAAACCCAAGTGTTGAACTTTAAGGAAAATTTTTGAATGATCAGCTTCTCAAACTGAAACTGGGCTCTATTCTAACCCGGACAGGGTGAGAGGATACCATTTGAGTGGGAAAATTGTGGCAGGAGGAAAAGTGTGAAGTGGTTTTCAGTCTGGAGATCTCTAGCACATTAGGAAGCCTAATGTTCTTCCCTTACATAAATCTGGAAGGTGTCTATGGAATGAGAATTGAAGACAACTGTAGTGTTATCTCGGAGAAGGCAATGGCACCCCACTCCAGCACTCTTGCCTGGAAAATCCCATGGATGGAGGAGCCTGGTGGGCTGCAGTCCATGTGGTCGCTGAGGGTTGGACACGACTGAGTGACTTCATTTTCACTTTTCACTTTCATGCATTGGAGAAGGAAATGGCAACCCACTCCAGTGTTCTTGCCTGGAGAATCCCAGGGATGGGGGAGCCTGGTGGGCTGCTGTCTATGGGGGTCACACAGAGTTGGACATGACTGAAGTGACTTAGCAGTAGTGTTATCTGAGTCCACTAGACTGTCTACATATACTAAGGTGAGACCACTGTCTGTGTTATCAAGGGAAGAGGAGCTCCAGAGTGGTTAGTCCAGTGGAGAAAATATTTTGACTCTTTCTAAACTAAGTACTGTATTTATGTGAAAGAAAATATTAATGGGTGAGCATGGATATTTATATATGCAGGCATTTGTATTAGTTCACTAGCATTTGATCAGGTATTTAAAAATCTTTTGTAGTGACTAACTCACAAACTACATTGTCAATTTTCATAAGTACTAGACAATATAAAATCAGTCCTAATAACAGCTTTGACAGGATTTAATAAAGCATACACAAGAGACTTGTAATTTGCACAGGCTAATTTACACATGTGTATAACTGAGAAATGAATTTGGAAGATGTTAGTTTCCCATCTGTACCACACAGAGAAAGATGGGAAAAAATGGTTTACCAACTGTCAATAATCAGTTTTAAGTGTATTCTTATCCCAAAATAAAATTTCCAGTGTCCAAAATACATCTTCTAAACTCTCCTTGCAAAAGTGGTATTTTATTTCCATTTCTATATAAGTGTCACAATATGTTGATTTTCAGGAGCTAAATTACTTTTTCTGGAGACTGCATAATCAAATTTAGTTAGTGCTGTTTGTGGTTAAGAAAGAAAAGACAGTGATTTGGTCAGGTCACAGGCATGGGGTATTTCTTTACTTTTATTTTTTACTGTGAATTCTTGAATACTCACCTTCTTCCACTGAGTTTCTAATTTCTACTCTCCTGAGTTATATTATGGATCGCAACATACACCACCTTGCCTTAGGCTTTAACAACTCTCAACACTGTTTAAGTTGACAGTCTAGATTACACAGCTAAGTCATCTATTACTCTTCCTACTCTAACTTAAAATCATGTATGGTCAATCATTTCTGCCAGCATTCAAATGGGATTTGTGTAGCTCATTGGGTATGATCAAAATTGTTTAGAATTAAGTAGGCTTGAACAAGATATTAGTATAAATTTCTGGATAATAAGTATAGTTCCAGATTTACATGATAGAATACTATTTTCAAGAATATTAATCAATTCCCTTGACTCCCTTTACTCATGGAATTTGTTCACTGATTCTGATACAGAGGCCCTCTCTACCTTGTTCCATTAGAGGCAATGATTGCTAATTTAGTAGGGAGTTACTTAGGGTAGGAAGAATATGAAAGGGGTCATTATAGAACCTGAGAGTCAAAATGACAAAACCTTAAGCTTAAAAAAAAGGGGGGAGTGGTGATCTAGGGATAGATAGAAGAGAGAAATTTTTGATGCAGATTTCCAGAGTTAAATTTTTAGCTTCCACTTCTAACTCATTCCTGAGCTGGGAGAAGCGGGAAGTAGAAAGGCTGGAAACATTTCACGGGGTCTGATGTCAGAGTTCAGCTTGACCAGCCAGCATCAGAACTGACCAACAGCAGAAATGGGTAATAAAGAGCTCTAATGTCTGTGCCTCTCAGTTCCAAGAGAAGGAGGTTGATAATATAGACAATACTCTTACTACGTATCCACTAAGTGCTATTCAGTCTAAGTGCATGATGAGTATCAATTCACTTAATCCGCACAGGAATCCTATAACAGGTACTATTATAATTATTTCAATTTTATAAAAGAGGAAATGGAGGGACAAAAAAATGACATGCCCACAATCACTCAACAAATAAGCACTGAAGCCACAATGTCAACTGGCCAACCTGACTCCGAAGGCCACACTCTTGACCACCACTCTACTGCCCTTTCAGAAGGGTCCATTAGTAACCAGCTCATGTGTCATCTGGCAGGAGTGGTACCCAAGACTGCTCACCAGCCCCACAGATGCACTATGCCTTCAGAGCTCCCATTTCAGTGACCCAAGATAATCACTCATAAGCCCTCAAGAAAGCATTTTGGGACTCTGGATAACTGGGAGTGGTAATAAACTGGGTAAAGAGGGACTAGATGGAACCAACTGATGAACTGCCACCAGGGCAATGGCATCAGTGACACACACAGCTTTTGCTTACTAAAATAGTTTTAGATCCCTTAATTCTCTGGGTTTTAAGGAGACTCGAACATAGATTCCTAACACTGGATGCAGGCACAGCTCAGCACATGGGAAAACCAATTAGGAGCCTGAGCCTGCAGCATCTCCTGTAAATTACCTGGCAGAGGATGTTGGAGCAGGGCAGGGAAGCTGAGCCTGCAGACTTCTAAAGCTCCTGCATTTCAGAGGCCTGACGATTTCAGGGAGATACTGCTGCTCTTTCTGCAGTTTCTATCTTTTAATGTTGGCAGCTCAAACAGATTCTGGGATGCTGGAGTGAAGCTACTTATTAAAAAATAATTAACAGGGAGATCACACAGGCAAGGCTGAGTTTTAACAAAAGAGCTCACAAAATTTTCCGGGTTTCAAAACTGCTATATGTGAGCCTGAAGCCTAAAATTAACAATACATAGCAAATGAGGCAAAATGGTTAATGTCCACATTGGGCACAGATGGGTAACTGCCTGCTGTTTTGAATCCTAAAGTTTCTTAGACCTTCTTGTGTTAAATACTTTTTGAGAAATAAATATGCAAATAGTTACACAGATTAAATTGACTGGATTTTATTTTGGAAGTCTACCAGGGAGTCTTCTTCATATAATTTTACTATTGCTAACATTTATATATATACATTACATTTATTATATATATATATATATATATATAAACATTTTTTAAAGTCTCATTTGTAAGTTTTTCCCTCAATAAAAAGGAAAGACATTCTCCACAAATCCTTGGCAGATGTAGACATCCAGCTATTAATGAAGGTGAGGTGGTTTCCCATTTTCTACACCCAGACATATATATACACATATACATGCTCATACACATATACAATACTTCACTTTTCTTATGATCTGATTTTTGAAGCCAAAAATGAATGAAAATGTGGCACAAAGTGATGAAAGAGAGGCATACATAGGGTTAAATTTTATTGTGCTGGGTGCTCAGTCTCTTCGGTCATGTCTGACTCTTTGTGACCCCAAGGACTATAGCCCGCCAGGCTCCTCTGTCCATGGGGATTCTCCAGGCAAGAATATTGGAGGCAAGAATACTTTGTTGCTGTACCCTCCTCCAGGGCATCTTCCCAACCCAGGGACTGAACCCACATCGCTTACATCTGCTGCATCGGCAGAGGGGTTCTTTACTACTAGCGCCATCTGGGAAGCCCCGATTTTATTGAGTACTTACCATATATAAAAACTATGACAGTCACTGAGGATTAATATGAACGAGGCATAGGTTTGACCCCAAAGAGCTTCTAGTATGGAGAGGACACAAGGCAAGTAATGCTAGGGAGACAGAGAAATAGATAAGGACTATGCGCTAAGGACAAAACCAGGTGTACCGCATTTAGGCACAGGTAAGCCATTTAAATGGGGAAGGCGATGGCATCCCACTCCAGTACTCTTGCCTGGAGAATCCCATGGATGGAGGAGCCTGGTGGGCTGCAGTCCACGGGGTCGTGAAGAGTCCGACACGACTGAGCGACTTCACTTTCACTTTTTACTTTCATGCATTGGAGAAGGCAATGGCAACCCACTCCAGTGTTCTTGCCTGGAGAATCCCAGGGACGCATCATCACCAAGGCAGGAACCTCATCTGACACCGGACTTTTAACAGCAAATGACATGCTGGAACTTTAAGAAGACTATCAAGGGATTCATTTTAATGACTGAATATACATTTCAAAACAAAAGTAGCTGCCATTTATTGAACGCCTACTTTACATTCAGTTTCTCTAATTCTCATAATCTTGGAAACTTGTTTTACAGGCAAAAAAAATCTAAGCTTCAGAGAGGTTCAGGGACTTACACAATGTCACAGCAGGATAGGGACAAGCTGGAATTGAATTCTAGGTCTAGCCACAATTCCACACTGCTAAAGTAAGAACGGGCCTGTCCGGCCTTGGCTATCCTGATCCTCTTTTCTGTAGCCAGGGCCACTTTCTTTCCCCAGGCTGTCTGTTTTGACATCGGCTGCTTTTTCATTTCTGAACTCTGAGCTGTTGGTAGATTATCTCACTCTTGGCTGTTGAAACGGTGCTGGATACAGCTTCGATCAATGGCTTCAAGGCTTTGCTTCCCCCCAATATGCTCAGCAAAGTGTTGGCTTCCTGCTTTCCTTGTTAACCCCTGGTGTGGCGCTTGTTGGGTTGGTCGACCCCACAGCCTTCTGTCTATTGTGAGCACTCAGCATTCTCTGCCGGATCAGTGGTGTGGGGGCGTGCTGGGGCAAAGGGAAGGGATTTATTCTACTCCCTTTGGCAAGAAGAATTGCTTCTTTGTCGAGGTTAGAGTTGCAAACAGATGCCCCTTTGTGCGGTGTCATGATACTTCCTGGGTAATGCCATTAAATGTGTCCCCGGGCAGCAGAAGCTTAGGGCTCCTTGCTGAATTACCATTTAGCTTCCACTGGTCTGTGAGCCTTCAACTGTTTTGTTCAACTGCACTATTGAACTCCGCACACGATAAAAGCAGGATTCTTATGAACTGGATCTTTGACAAAAAGAGTCAAAACTCGAATCCTTGACAAAAACATATCTGTTTTGTTCATACTGTGTACGTGAAGTCCAACATAACATATACCTGACACATAGTAGGTGCTCAATAAATACTTACGGAATAAACTCGGAGAAGCCATTGGTATGTGTTGGTCTGTGTTTGCAGATATCTCTTTTTTCCCCTCAATGAAAAAGCATAATTATTTATGCTGACAGCGTAGATTAAAAGATAATTTAAGTGATTCCAATTAAAAGAGGTATAAATGTATAGGGAAAGTAATGAAGATGTAGGTTCAATCAGAGGACATTTTGTGGTGTAGTTTACTATCCTGACTAATCTCTACTTCTTTTCAGAGAACTAATAATCATAAATAAAGTGGCCATTTTACCCTTTCTCTTAAACATATACACAGCCCTTTTTCGTTCTTCCAGGAATACATTTACTGCTACTACTGCTAAGTCATGTCAGTCGTGTCCAACTCTGTGCGACCCCATAGACGGCAGCCTACCAGGCTCCTCCGTCCCTTGGACATGCATATAAAGCTGATATGCAATTCCTAGAAGAAGCAACACAATAAGACAAAAACTAGAGAGCAACTTTATTGTGAGTTCCCTAGTAAAATTTCACTGCACAAAATACTAGAGTACTCTTTTCATTTAGAATCTCAGGACAAATCACCTTTTTGGAAAGAAAAAAATGGGTCTTACAAAGGCTTTGAGAAATCAAGCCTATCACTGGTTTTCCTTAGGAATTTTTTTCCAAAACACAGAAAAAATAGTAAGAGCCATTTATTACATGGAAGGTAGAGATATTTTTTTCTCTCGTTTAGTTAGTTTTGGTGAGGAAGCTGGCTTAACTCTAGTTAACGTATTTTCATTTAGACTTACTTTCGAAGGGAGAACGTCTTTCCACTGACTTCAGCTTGATTTAATCTCCAAAAATGGAAAGAAAAAGAAAATGTGCTTAAGGAAAGTAAGGGATCCAAGAAACATGGAAACTACCAACTTGGCTTAAGAAGAAATAAAAAATCTGAGCAGATATATCACAAGTAAACAAATTGAATCAGTTTTTGAAGGATTTCCAACAAATACAAGTCCAGGACCAGATGTCTTCACTGGTGAATAGAAGAGGGATGTATAGATCATTGTGGAATATGGACAGGTGAGATTATTTCATGTAATAATGAAATATACTTATTTCAGGTATATACTGAGGACTTATACTGTATCCTAAAAAGTGGGTAGAAATTGATCACAGATGGAAGGGGTAGAGATATTACTTGCAAGTAAGGATCAGAATGAGTGGACATGGAGAGAAGATAGATGAGACAGTGAGGACTTTATTAAGTGTAACACTTAAATTGTACATGGAAAGAAATTAAGATCATATATATATTTTAGAACCAAAGAAATGTAGTCCTTAAATGCTGATGTGGAAAGTTTGGACATTATCCCACATGCAGATGGGATCTATTAGAGGATTCAGAGTAAGGCTATACTATTATAAGAGCAGAATTTTAGAAGGTAAATTTAATTGTATTCAGGATAAACTGAAAATACAGGAGGTCACAAGAGGAAGATGATTGGTTAGGAGGTTTGACAGTAATCCAGGCAGGATTATCCTGAGGCTACAATGATTACACTGAGACTGAAAGGATTATATGGACATGAAATTTGGTGACTGATAACTATAAGGGATGAATGAGATTGAAAAAATCCTTAGATGATTTCAAGGTTTGTAAGATGGAAAGCTAGAAGGCCAGTGGAAACACTACAAACCATGGAGTAACTGGAAAGAAGAGTTAGATCTGCGGGCATGAATGTCCAATGGGACATTCAGAGTTTGAAATTCCAGAAACAAAGCAGCGTAGAGATTCCCTGCAGGGCAAACATTCTGGACAGAAAGTAAAAACAGAATCTGGGTCAGGATATGTAGATTTCTAAGCCATTGTATGGGACACTTGTAGTACTCTCTCAAGGGGTCTCAAGTTTTAGAGATACTCTGGATAAATGATTTAAAATAGTATATCACAGCACTATTTAATGAAGGGACTCTCTGCCTTGCCTGTTGATTTTGTGTATTCCATCTAAAATGATGAGGAAAAAGAGATGTATTATGAGATGAGAAGTGTGGTCACTGAGTACAGCCACATGGGTACACTGCTCCTCTTCTGAACGATTATTTTCACGGGCGTCCTTTCTTTACTTATCATGCCTGGCTCTGTTTGAAGACCTGGCAGAAGACGTAAGAAATACAAGCTAAGTAGGAAATATATATGCAAACGTGTGAAAATCTAGTTGGATTTTCAGGAAAACTTGAGAGTGTGTTTGGGGTCCCACTCAGCCCATCATGCCAGCTGCGTGGAGTGAATTCACAGGGAACATTGTCACTTCCTCTCTGAGGTGCACACTGTGGGTGGTTGAGACAGTTCACATCCAATTGCAACCTGGCTTACCTGGGAGTCTTCAGAACAATCTATTCTAATAAATGCAATTTTCTGGTTTAGAAAGTAAGTGAAGACACTGAGTATCAAAAGCAAATACAATAAGGCAAACTAAACTAGGATAAATAAACCTTACACTGATGCTTTCAAAGAAGAAATCTCTAGAATACGTTTGAGGATCCAATGACACAACGATGCCTATTGAGTGAATGAAGAGAAGACAAAACCTTAAACTTTTAGGTTAAGACCTTAGGGAGGATGCAAAACAAACCCACACAAATCTGTTAATAAAATCCCCTAGCTTTCAAAAGTCACTGCTGCAAAAATGTTACATACATTTAGCTAGCAAATTACCACTGACAACCCTACAGCTATTCCTTTCTTTCCTGGGCATTTTAACTTCTTTTTTCTTCTCACAAGGCTGAATGTGTCCTCACTCACTCTCAGTGAATGGATGGCTTCAGAACTGTGCCAACTCAGACTTGTTTGGTAAATGCATTTTTACAAGTATCTGATTTTTCATTGCTGCAGCTAGCGGTTTAAGTGGATCACGTAATGGTGGCTGAAGTCAAGGTGGAAAACAAAGCAAAAACAACAACCAGAAACTCACAGAAGGGTAGGTAGTCTCAGCTGTGTCAGCAGCTATACTGCAGGGTTAGACCAAGAGAATTCCAGGTAGGCAAGAGAAGGCAGGGGACAGGGAGGAATGGTGATAATAGTTCCCTTTTGCTCCCTGCACCCCAAGGAAGAGCCCCTTTCTGACTGACTTAGATTGAGGTAAGCCTGGCAGACACCACGGGTCATGCCCACGAGGAAGCGCAGGGTCTAAAACAAGAGTCTACAGCAAGGAGACTCTTCTGCTTCTTTACCCAACCTGTGTGGTCTACTTAGAACTGCTTTCAGATCATTATTAGGCCTAGGGTGACCCTCATTGGCTTTGCGGTAGCCTTTCACAATATATCTTTGAAAAATCTAATTCACTTTTTGCATCAAACCATTTCTTTTCACCAAGCCGCAGGTGCCTTTCTATAAAAATAAGGGATGAGAAGAGAGAATCTTTAAGCTTTCTTCCAACTGTAACCTTCCATGATTTCAGAAAAGCTACAGAAAACTGTTCATGAGGAAAGCCAGGTATAATTTACCTGTAAGTTACTTCTACAGCTTCATTCATGGTTTTTGAAGTCATTCTCCCAATGGTGAACTCACACAGATATTTCACAACTGTCGCAAGTCCCCAGTTATACATTTTTATTGGCAGTGGTCAAAGAGAGGACAAGTACAAACACTACTAAAACCCTGGAAGCATCGTGATACTTGTTGACAACTTAGTTCGCAGTGAAGCAGTGCTTCTTATTTCTGATAATGTCCACAGTTTTCTCCTGAGCTTATCATTGGGTATTTAAATTTTGTATCTTGCTTGCTTCACCCCGTTTCTCCAAAAAGCTATTAAGTGACTTTTTAGAGAAGAACTGCAAAATATTGTCAAGAATTTTCAACATGATGTTTCATTATAGCCATTCCTTTAAAGAAAAAAAAATTATTGGAAGATCTGGAAGAGCTTTGAAAAATAAATCAGGATGATAAGCATATGGTGGCCAGTTCAGCAGGCAGCTTTTCTTAAATAACTGTGGATGGCTGAGTTCAATTCAACTCAGCCCCTAAAGCCTTGCCTGCTTCAATAGGAGTTTTGCTTAAAGATAACAAGAGAAGAGAATTATGGTGAAAGATAAAGAAAGCTCTTGGCCTAGTACTCTCTGTAGGGCTGTACTCAGAATAAATGGGAAACATATTGGAAAATATTCTCAAAGTAAAGTTTCGAATATTCTCCATAAATATTCAGCTGCAATTAGGCACTTCAGGTAAACATGGCTCTGAGTCTGAATGGTGCTATAGCTTAGATAACAAAATCAATATGGTAAATTCAGGAAAGAAGACTCCTGTTTGGAAGGGCATAGAAAATCTATTAAGAATATATTAGTCAGAATAAAAGCCAGTAAAATATTTTTAAGATCAGTTCAATACCTTGAAAGAGATTTATTTTAGTTATCTTGTGTATAGCATCTATGGGGCTTTTTGTTGGAAACTGATGTAAGTCAAATCAATGACAGCACTCCTCTTAAGACCCCTAGAACTAGGATCCCCAACCCCCGGGTCACAGACTAGTCCTAGTCCATGGCCTGTTAGGAAGCAGGCTGCACATCAGGAGATGAGTAGCAGGCAAACAGCAAAGCTTCATCTGTATTTATAGCTGCTCCTCAAGGCTCACATTAGCACCTGAGCTCTGCCTCCTGTCAGATCAGTGATGGTGGCATCAGATTCTCATGGGCGTGAACCCTAAGTAATGTGCTTATTAAGTATTAGTCGCTCAGTTGCATCCGACTTTTTGCGACCCCGTGGACTGTAGCCCACCAGGTTCCTCTGCCCATGGGATAATGTGCTTGAATCATCCCAAATCATTCCCTCCCCCACCATCTGTGGAAAAATTGTCTTCCACGAAACCAGGCCCTGGTGCCAAAAAGATGGGGACAACTGCTCTTAGAAAATAGCCTTCTCCCCTTTTAAACCAGATAAGGATTTTTTTTGGTTCTTTTGGTTTGTTTAGGTTTGTATCCTACCAGTAAGAACCTGTTCTCCCTCATTTGAAACAGCTCGATTAAATTCATTTATAAACATTCTTACTTTAGGTTCAACTACTATCTGACTTTTGACCATTCACTCCAAAACTGGAATGCCAATGACTGTCCACTTCAGCCAGTATCAAAACAAATAGTGAAGATGATAGAAAATAATTATTGTAAACAGTTTTAAACCCAACCTGCACAACTGTGAACACTAGACTCCGGTGGTTATTTTGTGCTCTTTTATCTTCGGCTTTAATTTGTGTTTTGCTCCTTTCCTCTCTTTCTGCATAGATAATCCCACCCAGTTTAGAGACAATGACAATGTCTATACACAAAAGAGGGCTTCCCTGGTGGCTCAGCTGGTAAAGAATCCGCCTGTAATGCTGGAGACCTGCGTTTGATCCCTGGGCTGGGAAGATCCCCTGGAGAAGGGCACGGCTACCCACTCCAGTATTCTTGCCAGTATTCCATGGACTGTATAGTCCATGGGGTCGCAAAGAATCAGACACAACTGAGTGACTTTCACGCTATACATAAAAGAGCCGTGGAAGTGATGGCAAAACAGTTGCAAACAAGTGCTGCAGTTCTCAAATTCACTTTGCACAAAGAACTCTAACCATAAATAATTTCCACAATAATACAGAGCAGTGTGCATATGACACCTGAGATTCTCAATCTGTGTTGATCATACTGCCATACACCTGCATCTTACACATTTGTAAATAAAGTTCAGTTCAAATGAACCTCATGAGAGGGAGGCTGCATTACATTTGGAAGAATTAGGTATGTGTGGGAATCTCTTTCATTAGCATGACGACTGCAGGGAAAAGGATTATGGCATGTTTGTTTAAGTCTTGAGAAATCTGGCATTACTGCTTTTTTCTTTCCCTGTTTCTGTCATCAGGTTTCCTGGGTCACCATTCCAAATTTAGGTTTTGGTATGATCACCCCAATTTCTCCATAGACAACTTCAACATTTTTCTTTCTCTTGCCTCTATCATTCTCAGAGATAGAAGCATGAAGCTGCAAGTCATGCAGTGCATCTATACGGCCAGGAATGCCAATAAATGGACAATGATGTAACCATGGATGTCATGGATTTTGATTCAATCCCAATCTGTATGTCACTTACAAATGTAATTAGTGGCAGCAGAGATAAAAAGAATATATCAATAATATCTGGGTCATCAACAAGCAGTAAAAAGAACAACCTTTGAATTTCTCATTCTTAATGTAGACAAGTCACTTTCCCCTAAATTATCAAAGAGATTTAATGCATTCCCTGGTGGCTCAGATGGTAAAGAATCCACCTGCAATGCAGGAGACCCAGGTTCAACCCCTGGGTCAGGAAGATCCCCTGGGAAAGGAAATGGCAACCCATTTCAGTGTTCTTGCCTGGAGAATTCCATGGACAGAGGAGCCTGAAGGGCTACAGTCTACGGGGTCACAAAGAGTCGGATAGGGCTGAGTGAATAACACATGCTACATTAAACATTAGTTTTATATATGCTATTTATATATATATCTGAGAATTTTTGAAAAAGTATGTGCACAAAGCTCACTGCCTAAAGGTTCATTTTCTTGTAACTAACCCATTTCATGGTTATAAGATATGCCTTTAAAATACTATAAACTGAAGCTCCAACCACCTCTATAATGGGTAGATTCCTCATATCCTTACATATAACTATAACCTTAGATTCTTGTGTGGTGAAATGATACAGGATGAACCCTCTGAGAGCACTCCCTGGGTTATACATTTTACACATTAATAGTAATTATTCATTTGTACATTTTCACATTTGTCTATTGCATGCCTAATGTGAGCCAATATTTTAGGTATTAGAAATACAATAGGAGCACAAAATATGAAGCCCTTCTTCTTGTAGAGCTTCTATTCTTGAGGACTGAGTCAGATAAAACAACTGCCACAGCAACCACAATGACAACTCAACAAATAAAAATATATTGAAAGTCGCTTAGTCATGTCTGAATCTTTGCAACCCTCTGGACTGTAGCCTGCCAGGCTCCTCTGTCCATGGAATTCTCCAGGCAAGAATACTGGAGTGGGTGGCTGTTCCCTTCTCCAGGGGATATTCCCAACCCCAGGATCGAACCCAGGTCTCCTGTACAGCTGGTGAATTCTTTCCAACTGAGCCACCAGGGAAGTCCAAGAATACTGGAGTGGGTAGCCTATCCCTTATCCGGGGGATCTTCCTGATCCAGGAATTGAACCAGGGTCTCCTGCATTGCAGGCGGATTCTTTACCAGTTGAGCTACCAGGGACAAATAAAACAGAGAGAATGAGCATAGAGAGTGCCATTTGGTGCCATTTCCAATCAGGTGGATTGAGGGACAGCTTACCTAATAAGATGACATTTGAGTAGACAGTTGAATGAAGGGCTTAGAAAGAAGACCGATAATTAGGGAAAGAAGGTTTATCTTCTGATGGGCTGTATTTACACAACACTAATCCAACAACAAGGCCATCAAAAAATACAATTAAGTCAACTATCCGCCTAATACTGCTGTTGCTTAGTTACTCAGTTGTGTCCAATTCTTTGTGACCCCACAGTCGTCCAGGCTCCTCTGTCCATGGGATTTCCCAGGCAAGAATACTGGAGTGCACTGCCATTTCCTTCTCCAGGGGACTGAACCCGCATGTCTTGTGTCTCCTGCTTGGCAGGTGGATTCTTTACCACTTAGTCACCTGGGAAGCCCTAATAAACATGGACAAAACAAGTAGTCTGTAGTCTGCGTATTTCACTCTATCAGTTATTTTTGTGGTACATAAATACAAAGTAAGATACAGCTTTAGATTCACTGGCTTTGAGCGCAAAATAAAATCCCTGGCTAGAGCTACTAATGGTAAATCATCTTTAATGAAGATCATTCTTTTTTATTCTAGAATTCCAGCAGCAAGTGATAAGCCCAGGGGGTAGCTGGAAACAGTGACTGCTCTTGGATTCTGTCTCCCCAAGTGTGTAGTGAGAGTAAGCAGCTGTCACACACCAGGAGAGATGTCAGCAGACTAGGTGGGGCTCACAGCAGTCGCCAACTCACAGAGAATCATTGAGTGATGTGAAACTTAATAAATCATTCTGCTGCTTCATGGAGAATGGACCCTCCGGAAAAAGAGTTAAAATGGGAGGATCAGATGTGTGAAGGGAATCAGGAGTTCAAGTTGCAGATGCTTGATAAGTATGTTGAGAAGGCACTTGGATATCCATGCAAGACTAAAGTTTATGGAAAATGTCAGTTTGGAGATACAAATATTATAGCCATGAGAACATAAATGGCATCTAAAGCTACAGCTCAGATATGATTACCGTGAATAGAGAATAGATAGGAAAGAGAAGGAAGCCCACCACCACACTCTGGATGACTCTGATATCCGCAGATTTGACAAGAAGCAGCAGTCAGCAATGAAAACCAAGGCCAGTCACATTCCAGGGAAACCAGGAGAGTGTGACACAGGAAAGGCAAACCAAGGGAAGAAACTGTGACAAGAAGAAAGAAATGTCCATTTGTGTCGAGTACTGCTGCAAAAATGAGTAGTTATAATAGCAGGGTACTAATGATGGCAACGTAGTAATAGTTAGCATATATTACACCCTTATTATCTGTCAAACATTGCTTTGAGGGTTTATATAGATTATCCTGTATAATCCTCACAATACTCATGTATAGTAGGTAGTTACTGTCATAATTTTACAGATGAGGAGACTATGGAATAGATTATTAATAACTTGCCCCTGATGCTGCAGTTTCACTAATGGATTTAGGAAGATGGAGACGGTTGATGACCTTAGAGCTGTTTCAGAAAAGCACCACAGAACCTGGAATGGTTTGCAGAACAACTGGGAAATGAGAAAGTAGAGGCTGTCGGTACAGACACGCACACAGTTACTACACTTGGCACCCAGAATATTCAACAATTGATGGCTATTATTAAAACAGTGCTGATATTATTATTTTTTTTTTTGGCAATTATTCTTTCAGATAACTGTCTTTTCTGCTGAACTAAGCACTCTGAGGGCACACTCTATATTTTTTATCTCTGTTACTTAAGGCTTTACCATGGTTTCTCTCATCTGTTCGGTGTTCAATTAGTGTTAACCTGGGTTAGGATAAGGAAGAGGTTAATGGAGGAAATTAATTTGGGGATGGCTTTATAGATAGGTAGAGTCTGAAGAGATAGGAAGGTTAAGTATAATATCACCAAAGATGTTCAGACCACTACTGAGCTCAGTATGTAAAATTTTATTAAATGTTAAGTCAGTAATTTGTCCAAAATGTTCATTTATGGGATAGGTCTATCTGTCTGGATCAGAGATTCAAAGCTCAAAGGCCGACAGAGACCAGGCTGCAATGGAAATGAGTGAAATGAGCCAGTTGTAAGTTTTAGAAAAAGATGATGGGGGCATATTGGAGAGAAGCCAAAAATCAGGCTTTTTTTTCTTTTCCATAAAATCTCCCTTAGTTTCAAATGCTAGCATCTAATTTAACTTTTCAATAACTGTTCAGTGTAAACAGAACACACCTGTGGAGTGTACTGGCCCAAGGGGCACTCATTTATCATTTCTGGTCTGTACAATGTCAACCAGCTAATGAAAAGAATTGTTTTCAGAGGAAAAATCAGTCAAATTTTCAGTAAAACAAGTAAATTGAAAGACTTTTTGACATTTACCATAATTTTAAATAGCAGGACAGCTCAATGTTTAAAAATAAAATTCATAGGAGAAAATATATATTTCAAGGCCTTCAAAGAGATTAAAACAGAAGCATAGGTCTTAATTACTATCTAAAACAAATCTACCTGAAAAGTTGTATGATCCAAGGAAAACCCAATATATAGGCATGGTGCTGGGAATCACTGTATAGTGTATAATGTATTATACTCCTCCCCAGTTGAGGTGACAGCCTTAGGCACCATTCACAGAAATGGCAGGCATGAGGTCAACTTCTTACAAAAAAAAATCTACAGTCAGGTAAATATTTTATAACTGCTTGGCACTCCTCATAGTTCACTGCCTAGATCAAACGAATATATTTAGAGAGATTCATCTGGAATATCATTTTACACAAAGTTATGGTCTGTTGCAATGCTGACAAATAATAGTCTAATCTATATTTATTTTAAAAGATTTTTTTTTATCATCTTAAATTACAATGTATCCCAGGTAACCTCAAACAAAGTTTTCTTTCATCCACTTTCACATGTCACACAGTTTTCCTGATGGGGCTTTTGGCATTTGACATCAAGTAAGTGTGGAACTGAAGTGTTACATGCAGGAACCAGCTAATTTTTCAATGATTTGGATGTCAGCTAAATTATTTCTTTTGATCAGGTAGTAGAGTGCTTTGTTATCTGGAGCCATAGAATTATATACCATTTATATACAGACCAAAGAAAAAGATTATATATCCTAAAAAACCCAGCACTATTGAATTTTTCAAGTGTATTGGTGCTGCAAGGTTACTTCGTTTTCATGATAGGAAGCTAGTAAGAAGCTGATTAAACATACTATTGTCTGTTTATCCCTCTATCTAAGATTATAGTAACTGCTTAATACATAAGTCATGCATTAAATTGTCAATAATAGAACATAAACAAATAGAGAATTTCAACCTGCTTACAACTTTACTGTGAACAAGCAAGAAGTAGTTCCCAAAAGAATAGGCTTTCTTTCTTTAAGGTGTTTCTGTTTTGACTGAATAATGTTTATAGGTTTGTTACTTGATGTTTAAAAATAATTTCAATAAGACTCGAAATTCAAATTAAGGGTGCAAAATGACTACTAACATGCAGACTAAAAGTTCTCAAACCACAGATAAACGAAGTATCAGACATCTAGTACAGCACTGGGAAAACAGATGCACGAAATGGTTTACAACGTGTAACTTTCTATCTTCTTCTCTCCCAGAGAGAATGTATGTCTTGGAAAGAGCTAATATATGTAGACTTCTTATTTGGGTTCCTTTTCACCTGAAATCATTTTTAACCACATGTAAAACGTGCCTTGTTTAGAAGTTCAGACTTGTGAGAATATTAACTAAGCACAGCTCCTTGCTCTCACCACAGGCAGGCCGATAGAATTAACAAAATATGATCAATGCCATAGAATGTTAGAACAGAATTATTAGACCAGGAAATTGAGAATTATATACCAAGGGAAATTTTTAAAACTACATTTTAACAGTGAAAATAATCATTCAAACAATCTGCATTTTTAATCCTAGAAAATAAAGAGCAAGTATGTGGCTATTTCTTCTATTCACATAAATGACAAGTATTTTGGCACCAATAGTTCCTTTTCTTCGGGTATTTGTGTCCTGATTAAATCTCCATATTTTTAATGATCAAATCAGTACCTTGGATGATACTTTCTACAAAAGCACTGGTTTCAGAATATGGTGCCCTGATATACTCTACAGAAGATCTAGTTCAGAGAAATACTAATAATTTTGGTTAAATAGTGAATGATAACACATATAAACTTTTGGCTATGAGTTTATTTTTCTGCAATATTTTAAAAAGTTAATACATAATAAAAATTCAAACAATTTTGAAAGAAAAATTCAAACTACTTTCCCTAATTTCAGTTGTCTTCTGAAAAAATATATTGTAATTTAAACTTTCTCGTTTATTCTTCTAGCATAAGGAAGGAAAAATAGAAAGAAGGAAGCAAAGAAGGAAGCAAAAAGATGCATAAAATTGAATTATTCTGTACAGTCCTTAGCATTTGGCTTTATTTGCTCTATAGTATATATTGGAACCCTTTCTCTATTTAGATCTTTTTTCTATAGTTTATTATGAGAATTCTTAAGTATGCAGAAAAGTATAAACTTTGATATACTAAGCAGCCATGTATTTCCATATTAATTACAACTCCTAATATTTTGCCCAATTCATTTCTTCCATCTTTCAATTATCTGTCTCACTTTTTTTTTTTTTTTCTGAATCATTTCAAAATAAACTGCATGTATCATGACACTTCATTCCTGAATGCTTGCAGCTTAAGAACATTATCCGGTGCAGCCATTTTGGTATTTAACAAAATGAATAATTCCCAAGTATATTTTAATATCCACAACTACTAAAATGTCTGCAATTATTTTCTGAATATAATTAATAAATTCTTTGGTGGAAGGACTTGTATTTAATGAAGAATCCCACCTTGAATTTGATGTAAAATCTTTTAACTTGCTTATTGTCTAGAACAATGCTCCCCTACACCTTTTGTTCAAAATAAATTGCACTGGCTTCATGAAGAGATCAAACTGGTTGTTTCCTCAGAATGTTGCTCAATTTGTTTCACTACTCACCCGACTTCTTATGACTAACCAATGTGCCTGCATTCTGAAATTGAAAACCATGCATTTAATCTTGTTTGATTCTTAAAGCAGTCTTCAGTTCAGTTCAGTTCAGTAGCTCAGTTGTGTCCAACTCTTCTCAATCCCATGAATCACAGCACGCCAGGCCTCCCTGTCCATCACCAACTCCCGGAGTTCACCCAGACTCACGTCCATTGAGTCAGTGATGCCATCCAGCCATCTCATCCTCTGTCATCCCCTTCTCCTCCTGACCCCAGTCCCTCCCAGCATCAGAGTCTTTTCCAATGAGTCAACTCTTTCCATGAGGTGGCCAAAGTACTGGAGTTTCAGCTAGAGCATCATTCCTTCCAAAGAAATCCCAGAGCTGATCTCCTTCAGAATGGACTGGTTGGATCTCCTTGCAGTCCAAGGGACTCTCAAGAGTCTTCTCCAACACCACAGTTCAAAAGCATCAATTCTTCGGTGCTCAGCCTTCTTCACAGTCCAGCTCTCACATCCATACACGACCACTGGAAAAACCATAGCCTTGACTAGACGGACCTTTGTTGGCAAAGTAATGTCTCTGCTTTTGAATATGCTCTCTAGGTTGGTCATAACTTTCCTTCCAAGGAGTAAGCATCTTTTAATTTCATGGCTGCAGTCACCATCTGTAGTGATTTTGGAGCCCAGGAAAATAAAGTCTGACACTGTTTCCACTGTTTCCCCATCTATTTCCCATGAGTATAAAACAGTCTTAAGATATTAATAATACTAGTACATCTATTTTACTGATAAGAAAATGGAGGCAAAAGAAGTGAACTCAGTTCTCGATGGTCACATTTTGTCTTCCCTGTTCTTCATATGTGAATCACATATATGTCTCACATAATTTCATTGAGTATTATAACATTTAGGGTTGGAAAAGTCTTACTTTTACATAGAAGAAAAAGAGGTCCAGACAGACCAGTAGCATGATATGCCTTGCTGTTGTTGTTCCATTGCTAAGTCGTGTCTGACTCTTTGTGACCCATGGACTGCAGCACAGCAGGTTTCCCTATCCTCCACCATTTCCCAGAGTCTGCTCAAATTCACGTCCATTGAGTCAGTGATACCATCCAACCATCTCATCCTCTGTTGCCCCCTTCTTCTCCTGCCCTCAATCTTTCCCAGCATCAGGGTCTTTTCCAGTGAGTCTGCTCTTTGCATTAGGTGGCTAAAGTATTGCAGCTTCAGCTTCAGTCCTTCCAATGAATATTCAGGGTTGATTTCCTTAATGACTGACTAGTTTGATCTTGATGTCTAAGGGTCTCTCAAGAGTCTTCTCCAACATCACAATTTGAAAGCATCAATTCTTTGGCACGCAGCCTTTACGGTCCAACTCTCACATCCATACATGACTACAGCAAAAACCATAGCTTTGACTATACAGATCTTTGTTGGCAAAGTGATGTCTCCACTTCTTAATATGCTATGTAGGTTTATCATAGCTTTTGTACTCTTGTAATTATTTAGTACCTAATTTTCAAATGTAAAAAGCACTTAATGGGCTGGTGTCACTGGGGAAGGTCAGCTGGCTTTTCACAGGGTTGTACTCACATGTGTAAATCTGCCATGGTACAGAATACTTACAAAGTGTGATGTGCAAGGTCATTTTAGGTCACTGTACAAACAATTTTTTTGTAGTTATTTATTTTAATTCATGTTAGGGAAATAATATAACTAACCCCAGGTATTTTTCTTTAGCCAAAGGTTCAATTAAAAATAAAGATGAGTTATTTTAAAGTCAACTTAAAGAAAAATGTTAAGAAAATAATGGGGCAGAGGGTATATAGACCAAAAAAAAAAAAAAAAGAATCATGATGATGGAGGGGAATGACTCCATAAGTCATAGAGGAGTTCTGTCTTCTGGGGTGAGCTCATACTAACCTAATTCATGTACAAAACCAGAGTGCACATTTATTCATTTATGATGAGAAAAGAGTTGTATGCACAATAACTCTCTTATCTGTGTGACATGCAAATTATCTGCCTATAGGCAGACCTCAAAATAAAAACAAGAAAAGTTATTTAAATAATTCTTCAGTTTAATAACTTCAGGTCAAGTATGACTTGGGCTTCTTGGGTAGCTCAGCTGGTAAAGATTCTGCCTGCAATTCAGAAGACCCCAGTTTGATTCCTGGGTCAGGAAGATACCCTGGAGAAGGGAACGGCTACCCACACCAGTATTCTTGCCTGGAGAATTCCATGGACAGAGGAGTCTGGCAAGCTACAGTCCATTGGGGTCACAAAGAGTCAGACACAAATAAGTGACTTTCAATTTTACTGCACTTTCAAGTACGTCTAATTCATCCGTCTTCAGAACACTACTGGTCTTGGCAATGGGATCTTTACATCAAAGCTTCACTGTCCAAAATCTCCTATTGCTTACATAGCACAAAGACATGACAATCTGACCAATTCTCTCTTCTGGTGGATTAGATATGTTCACATCTAATATGGTTACTGCAGAGTTGTGCCTGAGAAGATAGTTGCCTTTTTAAGGACTCATAACATATCTCTGTGCCAATCTACCATCTGTTGTATATACCATAAAACTCTGAGAAGTTATTTTTACTTCTTTTATGTCAATTCATGGTTGTCTCTAAACACAAACAATTGTTACTACTGATCTTGGTTTCAATTGTTGGCTTCCCATCTCCTTACTCTGTGCAATCTCTTCTATATCACTTAGCGCCATCCAAGTAATTTTCTCAGAATAAATTTTCCCACATTAAGGAATCTGATAGAAAAATACATAATAAGTAAAATATATTCCCTTACTGCTTAAGTAATACAGTGAAATTAAAACATAGTTAACTTCCTATCAAAGTTCCCCAAAGTTTGAATAATTCTCCCAGTTATCTTTGCTTCCTCTACTTTTTTCACTGTTGTTGCATTTACCTGGTTCAGTGGCATTAGAGATACAAGAGGATTTTGATTATTTATACTCATTCAATGGATTGAAAAGTGAGGACTGTCAAATCCATTAGCTAGTTTTTCTTTTATTTGCACCATTCTAGATATATCTTGCAGGTAGCTGTGGATCCGGGTTAAACCTGGGGGCCAGGTATGTCCACCTTCAAAGTTTCCGTCTTCAAAAGGTTGATCACATATTCAGTTATGTTTAGCGTACGGCTTACAGGTATAATCTGAGATTTGACTGAATGGCATTGCATGGCATTGCAAGCCAGATTTCCAAATTAAAAAGCAACTGTCTCAGCTGTCCTTCTAAAGTTTATTCTCACAGACTTAAAAGGTGCTAAAGTGGAATCAATTTGTGTAATGATGTACAAATGGCCACCTCCACTAAAATAGTTTTTGTTTATCATCTTCACTTTACAATAGGATACCATGTCAGGAAAATCATTTGGGGTCAAATACAATGCATACTGTTAGGAGAATGAAAAGATAATCCAGGACTGGAATAAAATATTTGGAAATCACATATATAATAAAAAAACTGTTCATCAGAATATGTAAAAGATTCTCAAATATCAATAATAAGAAAACAACCATTCCGATTTTTAAAAATGAGCCAATGAGATAAAATGAAACTTTACCAAAGAAAGAACAGATGCAGATGGAAAATAAGCACATGAAAAGTTACTCAAAATTACCAGTCACTAGAAGAATCTAAAATCAAATCACAACATACCACCACACACTTATTAGAAAGTCCCTCCCAAGTATTTGTGCAAGAGAAATGATACATAGATCCACAAAAACTAAAAATCTGACAATACCAAATGCTAACAAGGATGCAGAACAGCTAGAACTGTGCGTTGCTAGTGGTAGGAAGACAAAGTGGTACAGCCACATTGGAAAATGGTTTGGTGGTTTATTTTTTAAAGTTCAGCATGCACTTATAAGACCCAGCCATTCCCTCCCAAGTATTTGTGCAAGAGAAATGAAGATACATACATCCACAAAAACTGGTATACAAATGTGAATACTAGCTGTATTCATAATTGCCTCAAACTAGAAACAATTCAAATGCCACAGCCGGTGAGGGTGTGGTGAAACCGTGGTATATTCATATGATGGTATACTACTCAGCACATGCTGATATATGCAGCCACACAGATCAATCTCAAGAGCATCATGCTAGAAGAAAGAAGTCAAACTCAAAAGGCTATATACTGCATGATTCCATTCACATGGCCATTCTGGAAAAGGTAAAACCACAGGTGCAGAAATCAGTTAGTGGTTGTTTGTCTGCAAGGGCAGGAAAAAACAATAAAAGAGCATGAGTGAACTTTGAGGGATGAAGGGAACAGTCTACATCTTGATTCGGGTGATAACTATACAACTTGATACGATTTGTCAAAACTCACACAACTATATATTATATAAAGGCAACTACAGTAGACCTTTGAACAATGGTGAAGTTGAGGGCATCAAACGTCCATGCTATCAAAAATACACATATAACTTTACAGGCAGACCTTCATATCTCCAGTTCCTCCATATCCAGGGATTCAACCAGATCTGGATTGTGTAGTAATGCCAGATGTATTTAGTGAAACAAACAAAAAAATCTGTGTATACATGGCCCCATGAAGTTCAAACCCATGTTGTTCAAGGGTCACATGTAGCATCTTAGATAAGTTATACCTGAAGACCATGACAAACACAAACAAACATAGAGATACACACACACATCACAGACAGATACACTTGTGTTATTGAGGCCTGAGCCTTACTGATCTGAAACTAGACCAAGAGCATTTACATCATTTTTGTCTGAGATTGGAATGTTTTCTGATCAATGGAAGAGCTACGACTTAGGAAAGGAACTGAGAGAATATTCCTAAATTTTAAGGTTCTTTTTCTTGCCAAATGAAAACTGAGGATATCTTTTTAATTAAACAAATATTTATTGAGGACCTAATATATGCCAGGTATGATTTAATGTTAGGTGGCAGAATGAACAAAACTTCTGTTCTCATGGGCACGGACTTTAGTTAGAGAAGATCAAAATAAATAATGACCTAGGTAATATGTATCTTATGTCAAATGGCCTTAACTACTATGGAAGACACACAAAAAGCAGAGGAGAAGGGTAGGGAGAGTCAGCAGGATGAAGGCAGGTGGGTATTGCAAAGCTGTATCAAGAAGCCATCAAAAGCCTATGTGCCTACAGTTGGTGGGAATGTAAACTCACACAGCCACTATGGAGAACACTTAATGTAAACTCATACAGCCACTATGGAGAACACTAGGGAGATTTCTTAAGAAACAAGAATAAAACTACCACATGACTCAGAAATCCCACTACTGTGCATATACACTGAGAAAAACCACAATTCTAAAAGACACATGTACCCCAATGTTCACTGCAGCACTATTTACAATGGTGAGAACATGGAAGCAACCTAGATGTTCATTGACAGATGAATAGATAAAAAGGTTGTGTTACATATATACAGGGATTCCCTGATAGCTCAGTTGCTAAAGAATCCACCTGCAATGCAGGAGACCCTGGTTCAATTACTGGGTCAGGAAGATCCCCTGGGGAAGGGATAGGCTACCCATTCCAGTATTCTTGGGCTTCTCTTATGGCTCAGCTGGCTCAGAATCCACCTGCAATGTGGGAGGACCTGGGTTCAGCCCCTGGATTGGGAAGATCCCCTGGAGAAGGGAAAGGCTACCCACTCCAGTATTCTGGCCTAGAGAATTCCAAGGACTGTATAGTCCATGGGGTCACAAAGAGTGGGACACAACTGAGTGACTTTCACTTTCACATACATACAATGGAATATTACTCAGCCATAAAAAGGAACAAATTTGAGTCAGTTCTAGTGAGGTGGATGAACCCAGAGACTGTTATACAGAGTGAAGTAGGTCAGAAAGAGAAAAACACATGTATGGATGTGAGAGTTGAACCGTAAAAAGGCTGAGTGCTGAAGAATTGATGCTTTCAAACTGTGGTGTTGGAGAACAATTTTGAGAGTCCCTTTGGACAGGAAGGAGATCAAACCAGTCAATCCTAAAGGAAATCAGTCCTGAATATTTCTTGGAAGGATACTGAAGCTGAAGCTCCAAGTCTTTGGCCACCTGATACAAAGAGCTGACTCACTGGAAATGACCCTGGGAAAGATTGAAGGCAGGAGAAGAGCGAGACAGAGGACAAGATGGTTGGATGGCATCACTGAATCAATAGACATGAGTTGGAGCAAACTCCAGGAGATGGTGAAGGACAGGGAAGCCTGGTGTGCTGCAGTCCATGGGGTCTCAAAGAGTTGGACATGACTGAGTGACTGAAAAACAACAACAAATATATGGAATCTAGAAAAATGGGACTGATGAACCTATTTTCAGGGCAGCAACAGAGATGCAGACATAGAGAACACACTTGTGGATGCAAAGGGGGAAGGAGAGAGTAGGACAAATTGACAGAGTAGCATCGAAGCATATACATTACCAGATGAAATAGACAGACAGTGGGAATTTGCTATATGACATAGGAAGCTCAACCCTGTGCTCTGTGACATCCTAGAGGTGGGGGGTGTGATGGGACGGAGGATCAAGAGGGAGGGAACATATGTATACCAGTGTACCTATGGTTGATTCATGTTGATGTATGCCAGAAACCAACACAGCATTGTAAAGCAATTATCCTCCAATTAATACATATATATATATACATATATACACACACACACACACACATATTTAAAATACATGTGCTTAGCAATGGAAAGACAATGACAAGGAATAACAGATTTAGCTCTTGTCCTCCTGGAGCATTCACCCAGTAGAGGAGAGACATTAATTAAATAACTATATAAATGTGAAACCACACACTGTAACAACTGCTTTGTATTTTAAAGAAAATCATATGAGGAAACGGTTCTATGATCAGGTAAGTCTGGGAGACCTTGTACACTATATGCTCACCTTTCTGCTCCTCCTTATTAATATGTGAACACATTAAGAATCCCAAGAATCTCTACAGTGACTACAACAACATCTACTTGAATATTTACCAAACGTATTTGTCTGTGGAATAATTTGTCTATTAGCATTTCATAGAATACTAGATGTAAGGGACAAGCCTATATTTCCCCAGTTATTCTATTTTCTTTACTAAATTAATATTAATAGAAAGATAACAGGTAAGCTAAAACTACTGGGAAGGAAAAAATAAAGTTTCATTAAATATTTCTGTTTTTAGTCTTTGAATAAGCAAATGAATCAGGAATTAAAAAGAACTGTATGCTTTCTTTGGATCTGTTTCTGATGAAATCTGTTAAATGTCTGCCAATGTATTCAGACTCAAAATATAATATCCAGACACCAAACTTCTTGACATAGAACCATAAAGAAACCTTGACTTCTACCTAATAAGGTTGTCATGATATATTACAGGATGGACAAAATGATATCAAATACATTGATACGGTTGAATGAAAAGGTTCTTACTATAGGATAAAGAACATACAAATACTTAACAGAGGAGGCAAAGAAGATCCATGCAGGGGTGGGTTGAAATTGTAGTTATCATTATGAATTTTTTAAAATTTTATATTGAAGTATAGTTGATTAATTGGAGAAGGCAATGGCACCCCGCTCCAGTACTCTTGCCTGGAAAATCCCATGGACGGAGGGGCCTGGTGGGCTGCAGTCCATGGGGTCGCACAGAGTCGGACACGACTGAAGCAACTTAGCAGCAGTAGCAGCATAGTCGATTAATAATGTTGTATTAACTTCATGTGTACAGCAAAGTGATTCAGTTTTATACACATATCTACTGTTTTTCAAATTATTTTCCCAGTCAGGCTATTATAGAATATTGAACAGACTTTTCTGCTCTACAGAGTAGGTCCTTGTCAGTTATTTATCATAAATATGGGAAGTCCAGATAATTCAGAGGTAAAGAGTCTGCCTACAATGCATGAGATGCGGGTTCGATCCCTAGGTCAGGAAGATCCCCTGGAGAAGGAAACAGCAACCCACTCCAGTATTTCTGCCTGGACAATCCCATGGAGAGAGAAGCCTGGCAGCCTACAGTCCATGGAGTCACAAAAGAGTCAGACACAACTAAATGACTAAACAGCAACATTAAATACAGCAGTGTGTAATGTCGTTATCAATTTATAATTAAAAACAAATCCTGATATGGCTACAGAACACTCACTGTCACTTTAAAAAAAAGGGAACCCTCTTACACTCTTGGTGAGAATGCAAACTAGTACAGCCACTATGGAGAACAGTGTGGAGATTCCTTAAAAAACTGGAAATAGAACTGCCTTATGATTCAGCAATCCCACTGCTGGGCATACACACTGAGGAAACCAGAAGGGAAAGAGACACATGTACCCCAGTGTTCATCGAAGCACTGTTTACAATAGCCAGGACATGGAAGCAACCTAGATGTCCATCAGCAGATGAATGGATAAGAAAGCAGTGGTACATATACACAATGGAGTATTACTCAGCCATTAAAAAGAATACATTTGAATCAGTTCTAATGAGGTGGATGAAACTGAAGCCTATTATACAGAGTGAAGTAAGCCAGAAAGATAAACACCAATACATATACTAATGCATATATATGGAATTTAGAAAGATGGTAACAATAACCCTGTATACGAGACAGCAAAAGAGACACTGATGTATAGAACAGTCTTTTGGACTCTGTGGGAGAGGGAGAGGGTGGGATCATCTGGGAGAATGGCATTGAAATACGTATAATATCATATATGGAATGAGTCGCCAGTCCAGTTTCAATGCACAATACTGGATGCTTGGGGCTGGTGCACTGGGACGACCCAAAGGGATGGTATGGGGAGGGAGGAAGGAGGAGGGTTCAGGATGGGGAACACATGTATACCTGTGGTGGATTCATTTCGATATTTTACAAAACCAATACAATATTGTAAAGTTTAAAAATAAAATAAAATTAAAAAAAATAAAAAACTGCAAAATATATTTTCTAAAATATTTTTTATTCAACAATGAGCAACTTTGTGTCCTTTCTTTTTCCTAATCCCTCTGCTTCCATTTCACTTGAGCTGAAGATTGTTCCCTTCAAAGGGAAATTGCTTGGAGTTTACAGCAACCACTGCCATGGCTTAGATTTCTAAATTCCTGATGTGGAAAAAAAAAAAAGGATCAAGGAGTCTAGAAGTTGATTTTTCTGTCATCCAGGTCATTTCTAATTTATATGATCTGGCTAAAAAGCAGGAAACAAACATTACAAATGTCTCTATACTTATTGATTTATACAGCCTCACGTTAATTTGTCACATTCAGAGATAATTTAGAAGTCAATAATTAGTTGTTACAGAAGATGGAGAAATTAAATGGGGGAAGGAAACAAAATCAGTTTCCCAAAGATTAAAAAGACGAAAATTAATCACAAGCAAAGTACTATATTTTGGAATGAATCATGCCATACCATTATAACACTAAAGCTCTCTTTTGACATGGAAAATAAAGAGTCTTAGAGGATTTTCCTTCTGATGCGAAAATATAAATCAGCCTGTGGGTTGGGTTGGTCTGAAGTTTAATATCCAATTTCTTTCTCTGATATTTAGCCTTTTTATATTTTTATTTTATTGATCAAATAATCACAGTATATAAGCACAGATATCTGCTTTGTACTACCCTGTTAAATACTGATGTTTAGTTAAATGTTTTAGCCTATTATGTGATATTTAGAAAACACTTCAAACAAAGGAGTTACAAAGCTGTTATAAAAGGATCAAACTGGTGAAAGTCAGAATGACTGTGGCCAGGTTGGCATTGCCTCAAAGGTTAGCCATCCATTTTTATTTCTATGGCATTTTGTGGCCTTTCAACTTCCAGACTGGTCTGTACTTAAAAAAAATAAAAAGTACACGACTTGGATTTTAAGTTGTTTAAAATAAAAAGATGGACGGTTTTATACTTTTCTATTTTATTTGTACTTTAGTCTGCAGAACTCCAAAATTTTTCCAAAGTTCAAGGTACCTCCACGACAAGTTATTTATAGAAAAGAAAATAAAATCTATATTCCTCATGATGCATGTCTGAGATTTATTCTCCAATTAGGCTTGGCCCTCTGTTCCTTATGGAATGAAATTTGGCCCAAGGGAACGGTAAATACTTTATGCTGATAGAAAATCACTAGCTGGTTGATCAGTTGGGATTGACCAATCTTCAGATAGCTACTCAGTAATTTTTTAATGAAATAGGTAATTATAGGCTATTTCCTAGTAATAAATACTAAATGTTCCTCATCAACATTCTTCACACAGTTTACTGTAAATAGGACTTCACAAATGAAACAAACAGGACTCTGTAAGAACAAATAAACTAAAAGAAATAGAAAAATACCTCCAGACACTTAACTAAGAGAGAAAAATTCTTCCAAATCCCTTACCCAACATGGCAAACCAAAGAGTGAAGCATACCTATTTAAAGCCACACTTGAAAAAGAGACTGGAACACAATATAATATGTGGATATAAAATGTAAGTTTACATTTTAGAGTTAGACTGACTTGGAGTCAAATTCCAGCTCTTATTTAATCATTGTTTGACCTTTGCAAGGTACTGAGCCTCAATCTTCTCCCAATAAAATGAAGATCATATCTAAGTCACAAGGTTGTTTGGACATTAAAATTATATGCAGGGCTTTCCTGGCGGTTCAGACAGTAAAGAATCTGCCTGCAATGCAGGAGACCCCAGTTCGGTGCCCGGGTTGGGAAGATCCCCTGGAGAAGAAAATGGCTAACCACTTTAAAATTCTTGCCTGGAGAATTCCATGGACAGAGGAGCCTGGTAGGCTACAGTCCCTGGGGTCTCACACAGTAGGACACGAATGCAAGACTTTCACTTTTCATAATTATATGTAAAATGTTAGCACAGAGCTGGCACGGAACACAAAAGAACTGGTGCTTTGTTTTCGTTTTACTTATAATTACGAGTGTTTACTTGCAATTTCTTTTTTAGTTCTGCACTGTCCTGTCTTGTTTCTTGAGAAAAATCATAAGGAAGTATATGATAAAAAGATGAAGATCCAGTTTTTGCTTTTGAAGGGAAGGTAGGAAAGGTCAGGGGTTAAAGGTTAGAATTTCATTACTCCACCTTTTTAGCAAATCTAGGAGAAAGAACTTGGTGGTGAGCAAACAATTATCCTCTGCCTATCTGTCAACTCTGTTGCCAATTATTCTAGTGTTATTATTTTAGTGTGAGGTTTCACTTTTCTTGGAAAAAAACTCTAGCAATTATAGGTTTTATAATTTTGTTTGGAGAGGTCTCTTTGTTTGAGGTATCCTTACCCCATTGCATCTTGACATGTCCAAATTACACACATACTTCAGAATAAAGCTCAAATGATTATTCTGCATGAATACTTCCCAATACCCTTGTAGAGTATCTATTTTTACGTCACTGGTGTTCTGACAGCAGTTAGTACTATCAGTGAAACACTGTTGTGTGTTATTGTTACTTGAGTGCATGTCTTATCTTCTCTAAAATGTTATGGGTGAGTAGACTTCATCCTTGTTGTTGTTGTTCAGATGCTAGGTCATGTCCAACTTTTTGCGACCCCATGAACAGCAGCATGCCAGGCTTTCCTGTCCTTTGCTATCTCCCATCATTAAATCAGTGATGCCATGCAACCATCTCATCCTCTGCTGCCACATTTTCCTCTTGTTCTCAATCTCTCCCAGCATCAGGGTCTTTTCTAATTAAGTCAGCTCTTCACCTCACATGGTCAAGGTATTGGAGCTTCAGCATCAGCTCTTCCAATGAATATTCAGAGTTGATTTCCCTTAGGATTGACTAGTTTGATCTCCTTGCTGTCCAAGGGATTCTCAAGAGTCTTCTCCAACATCACAGTTTGAAAGCATCAATTCTTTAATGCTCAGTCTTCTTTATGGTCCAACACTCACATCCATACATGACTACTGGAAAAAACATAGCTTTGATTATATGGACCTTTGTCAGCAAAGAGATGTCTCTTAATGTGCTGTCTAGGTTTGTCATAGCTATTCTTCCAAGGGGCAAGAGTCTTAATTTTGTGTCTGTAGTCACTATCTGCATTGATTTTGGAGCCCAAGAAAATGAAATCTGACACTGTTTCCACATTTCAATTTGCCATGAACTGATAGGATCAGATGCCATGATCTTTGTTTTTTGAATGTTGAGTTTTAAGCCAACTTTTTCACTCTCCTCTTTCACCTTCATCAAGAGGCTCTTTAGTTCCTCTTCTCTGTCATTAAAGTAGTATCATCTGCACATCTGAGATTGTTGTTATTTCCCCCAGCAATCTTGATTCCAGCTTGGGATTCTTCCAGCCTGGCACTTCACATGCCTAATATAAACTTACTGTTACATAACAGTCATAAATTGGTATTTATGAATTTATGATCTATTAATCGCAAATAGCAATGCCAAAAATGTTCAAATTACCACACAATTGCACTCATCTCACACGTTAGCAAAGTAATGCTCAAAATTCTCCAAGCGAGGCTTCAATGGTACGTGAACCGTGAACTTCTAGATGTTCAAGCTGGATTTAGAAAAGGCAGAGGAACCAGACATCAAACTGCCAACATCTGCTGAATCATCAAAAAAGCAAGAGAGTTTCAGAAAAACATCTACTTCTGCTTTACTGACTGCTCCAAATCCTTTGACTGTGTAGATCACAACAAACTGGAAAATTCTTCAAAAGATGGGAATACCAGACCACCTTACCTGCCTCCTAAGAAATCTGTATGCATGTAAAGAACTAAGAGTTAGAACTAGACATAGAACAACAGACTGGTTCCAAATCAGGAAAGGAGTATGTCAGGCTATATATTGTCATCCTGCTTATCTAACTTATATGAAGATTACATCATGTGAAATGATGGGCTGGATGAAGCACAAGCTGGAATCAAGACTGCTGGGAGAAATATCAATAACCCCAGATATGCAGATGACACCACCCTTATGGCAGAAAGAAAAGAAGAACTTAAGAGCCTCTTGATGAAAGTGAAAGAGGAGAATGAAAAAGTTGGCTTAAAGATTAACATTCAGAAAACTAAGATCTGGCCCCATCACTTCATGGCAAATAGATGGGGAAACAGTGGAAACAGTGTCAGACTTTATTTTTCTGGGCTCCAAAATCACTGCAGATGGTGCCTGCAACCATGAAATTAAAAGATGCTTGCTCCTTGGAAGAAAAGTTATGACTAACCTAGATAGCATATTAAAAAGTGGAGACATTAACTTTACCAACAAAGGCTCATCTAGTCAAAGCTATGATTTTTCCAGGAGTCATGTATGGATATGAGAGTTGGATTGTAAAGAAAGCTGAGCGCTGAAGATTTGATGCTTTTGAACTGTGGTGTTGGAGAAGACTCTTGAGTGTCCCTTGTACTGCAAGGAGATCCGACCAGTCTGTCCTAAAGGAAATTAGTCCTGAATATTCATTGGAAGGACTGATGCTGAAGATGAAACTCTAATACTCTGGCCACCTAATGCAAAGAACTGTCTCACTGGAAAAGACCCTGATGCTGGGAAAGATTGAGGGCAGGAGGAGACGGGGATGACAGAGGATGAGATGGTTGGATGGCATCACTGACTCAATGGACATGAATTTGAGTAAACTCCAGGAGTTGGTGATGGACAGGGAAGCCTGGTGTGCTGCAGTCCATGGGATTGCAAAGAGTCGGATGTGACTGAGCAACTGAACTGAACTGAACTGAATCAGAAATAACTTTGTATTTCCAAAACAAATAGCTACATATTTTTTCAATATAAGTAACGTTGTTTAAATATTAAAAATATATTTGGGAAGAATCAAAAGATATTATAGTCTTTGATTGCTTTATCTTGACTCCATTATTTTAGTTCATGCTCTACGGTCATATTATTTTTTAACTAATATAATGGATGGTGCATTATTTCATTTTGGATCAGAATAATATTGACTGCTCTAGATTCTATTAACGCTAGATACCTTAAAATGTTACCAGAACACTATTCTTGAACACCATGCCTTTGTATATTTTAGTGTTGAATGTTTAATTTAGCAAAAAAAAAAAAAAAAAAAATCATTTAGTTCACTGAATCTGATACTGTCAATTTTAAAGATACATCTCTTTTCAGATATTAAAGTGTACAAATATGTGCATCTTACATCTATGAACTATAAAACAAAAAATGCTTAATAGTGGTCCATATTAGGACGCAAATTACAGAAGAGTCAAATCATGAAGCCCTAAACATAACAATAATAAATTATAGATAAAATTTCCTCTGTAGGTTTGGTTAATTAAATGTCTCAGCAGTGACATCACATACTCAGGCTTTTAGCATATTTCCCCAAGGCCTCAGCTTTTGTCCTCATGCTTGAGCTACTGTGGCTGTCAGACGGCCTGCCCAACTTCTGGCACCACTGGTTCATCTAGCCACACATTCAGAAACGTGTTGTCCGTCCCTGTCTCTTTCTATCAGCAGAAAACCTTTCTCAGAAGTTACCCCCGCACACTCCTCCTCATAGTTCTTTGGACAGAATTGAATAAAGAAGGTTAAGTTTCAAACCTCCAGGGCTGAAGACAGCATCCTCTTTTTTGAGAACCTGGACATGCGGAGAAGATGGCATGCATAGTATTGAGATGGTTCTAACAAGAATGGAGGGGTATCTATCTGTGTAGATACCAATGTATTCACTATAGTTTATTTATATATCTGCTTATGTAGGTATTTCTAAAGCCAATTGTTTGCTAAAGTAATATGTTTGCTTGAATTGTTTACCTTTATAACTTGAAGCTGTTGTATTTTATTTGAAATGAAAAGAGAGGTATCATGGGGGAAGGATAAATTAGGAATATGGGATTAACAGATACAAAATACTACACGTAAAACAGATAAGGAACAAGAATTTACTGTATAGTATAGGAAATCAGATCTAATATCTTATAATTACCTATAATGGAATTTCATCAGAAAAAAGTAATTGACTATGTACCCCTAAAGTTAGTCCAATATTGTAAGTCAACTAAACTTCAATTTTTTTTAAAAAAAGGAAGTCTCATGATTTGTAGGAGAAAGACTCATCACTGACTACTTTCATCTTAGAAACTGCTCTGGTCAAGTAAATTAAATTTAAAAGTAAATTGATTTTTAATTTATAAAAATGTAAAAGACAGACACTATATAAATGTTACAACTGCAGCTAGCATTAACTAGTCTGCTTAATATGCCAATCCATTCACTATGGAAAGAAAATTCCCTTCAACTTGATGGTGAAAGGAGGTGAAACCTGGTTGAGGTTCTCTAGATGATGACAATGCAAAAATCTGTTTTTCTAGGCTGATTAATGTCAGTATTACAAGTTGATGAAGAAGACATTTCCTCAGAGAAATGAGTTGATAGCCCTTGAAAGCCCATTAAATATATGACAAAGAATAAATTAATTAAGATCACACTAATTAAAAAATAATATCAACCATAGTCTGGATGATATGGTGAATATCAGTATCATTCTTTGAAAGATTTTTAAAAGAATCATATTTAAATACTAACTTAAGTATTTAGCTAAGTTATAAGCATACATATCATTAGTTGAAAACATAACAAATACTAATATATATTGGAGACCTTCTTTTAGACAGAAGGGGTTGATAGAATGATGTACCTTGGGTATCTGCAGCAGAGAAACTGCCCCAGAGAAACCTTACTCTGGATCTTTACCGCCGGTCAGTCCTAGTCTCTCACATTTGTCTCCTCATAAGCCATATTCTCCATATTCCCAGTACAGGCTGCTAGATCTCTCACATTTGCACTGAAATATTTCTATAGAACTTCCTACTTCTCCTTCTGTTCATTCTCCATATTCCATACTGCAGAACAGCAACTGTTTAAACTGATATAGTAGATTCATGATATTCATAGTAGTTAAGATCTATAAAGTTGCTGTGCTGTGTGCTGTACTCACTCACTCAGTCACATCCAACTCTTTGCAACCCCACGGACTATAACCCACCAGGCTTCTCTCTCCATGGAATTCTCCAGGCAATAACACTGGAGTGGGTTGCCATGCCCTCCTCCAGGGGATCTTCCCAACTCAGGATCAAACCAGGTCTCCCGCATTGCTGGTGGATTCTTTACCGTCTGAGCCACCAGGCTACAAACAATGAATTAACAAATATGGAACAACTGCTCCTAGAGGACATATAGGGTTAGGTTCTTTCAATCCTCTGGTCAACTGATTGACACATGACCTTGTTTTGTGTGGGTTTCTGTTTCAGTTCAGTCACACAGTCACGTCCGACTCTTTGTGACCCCATGGACTGCAGCACACCAGGCTTCCCTATTCAACACCAACTCCCGGAGCTCACTCAAATTCATGTCTATCGAGTTGGTGATGCCATCCAACCATATCATCTCTGTTGTCCCCTTCTCCTGCCTTCAATGTTTCCCAGCATCAGGGTCTTTTCTAATGAGTCAGTTCTTCTGTTTTGAGTCAGTCAGTGCTTCTATTTAAAGATCCCTTATTTAATATGTGTTGTTGGTTCATTACTACCAAATTCATGGTTACAGCACGATCATTTATACCTGAATGAAGCTTATCTAATACATGGATTTTTTCCACAAGACATATCACAGCTTTCTTGCACTTGGAAAACCCAGATAGCACTTTAGTACCTTGATTTAGGGGTCATTTTAAGCAGCAAAATCACAAATAAAAAGCATAAAAATGAACAAAACGTGGTTCTAAATACACTGTGAAGAAGATACTTGTTTACATTATGAGAGCTACAACAGGAAAGCAGCATCACCTTGTTTGACCTCAGCTGAGAACCTGTGTGTAGGGTAAATTGAATTTTTCACTATTCTGCACATTTCCGCTAATAACCATGAAGCTCCTCATATATTCATTTTGGGGTACAAATAAATGTTATTAGCAAGTAAGTGCAGAGAAGGCAGTGGCACCCCACTCCAGTACTCTTGCCTGGAAAATTCCATGGATGGAAGACCCTGGTAGGCTGCAGTCTATGGGGTCGCAAAGTGTTGGACACGACTGCGCGATTTCACTTTCACTTTTCACTTTCATGTATTGGAGAAGGAAATGGCAACCCACTCCAGTGTTCTCGCCTAGAAAATCCCAGGGACAGGGGAGCCTGGTGGGCTGACGTCTATGGGGTCACACAGAGTCGGACACGACTGAAGCTACTTAGCAGCAGCAGCAAGTAAGTGAATATGCAAATACAGAATCTGTGAATAATGAGTGACTATACTTTGAATCATGCAATGCCCTACTTCAAACTTTTAATGACTTCTCATTTGACTCAGAAAAAGAAAGAATCCCCAATCCTTACCACTATCTACAAGGACCTGACAGCTTGACCCCAGTCTCTGTCCAAGTCTTCTCCAGCCACTTCCTTCCTGCATACTGGAATTCAGCAACAGGGTTATTTAGCAGTCTTTGGACATCCCACTATTTCCCCAGCTGAGGCTCACACACACTTTTACATTTTACCTCCTCATTAGAAAGTTCTTCTTTTCTTCCTCTCCTCCTCATCCACACACACACATCCCTTTATCTCCTTCCACAATTTTTTCCTGTCCATCAGATCTCAGTTAACATCTCAAAAAGGATTTTTCTATCCATCCAATTTCAAGTAGGTCCCTCTGTTATTATCCCTTATAGCAGGGGTCACTAACCTCCAGGATCTAATGCCTAATGATCTGGGGTGGAGTGATGTAATAATAATAGAAATGAAATGTACAATGAATGTAATGTACTTGAATCATCCTGAAATCATTCCCCCACTTTTCGGTCTTCCAAGAAGATAAATTGTCTTCTACAAAACTGTTCCCTGGTGCCAAAAAGGTTGGAGACCACTACCTTATAACGTTCTCCTTGATCTTTTCATTAGCTTAGTACAATTAGTAGCTAGCAATCTATTAGCTTAATGCCCATCACTCTTTTTGGACTGCAAGTTCCCTGAAGGCAGCCTATTTGATGACTGGTATTCTTAACATCTGTGTGATCACTGAAATCCCTGAATAAATATTACTATTAGCTACCAACTGACTGACTTATTGAAATGAATAGTACTTTAAAGGATCAACTGTTTTTCACTACACACAAATTTGGCAATTGATGATGGTGGTGGGAAAAATTCACTTTTGTAAGACTTAAACCACACACTGGGGCTTCCCTGGTACCTCAGCTGGCCAAGAATCCACCTGCAATGAAGGAGACTCCAGTTCAATTCCTGGGTTGGGAAGTTTCCCTGGAGAAGGGATAGGCTACCCACTCTAGTATTCCTGGGCTTCGCTAGTGGCACAGAGGGTAAAGAATCCACCTGCAATATGGGAGACCTGGGTTCGATCAATGGGGTGGGATGATCCCCTGGAGAAGGGAACGGCTACCCACTCCAGTATTCTTGCCTGGAGAATTCCATGGACAGAGGAGTCTGGTGGGCTATAGTTCATGGGTCGCAAAGAGTCAGACATGACTGAGTGACCAAGCACAGCACAGCACATACCATTCATCAAACCTAGACTTACTCCAGAATTTTGAGCTGGTGACATTTGTCTGCAATATATAACACTATGACACAACATATAACACGAAGCTAAATAGTGTGGGCAGAAGCTTGCCATCACACAGGCAGCTAGCTCGCACTGCAACTGCACTGCTGTTATCAACAGTAAAGACCACGACTGCTATAGCTGGGGAATAGGGTGCACAGAACAGGATACAGTAAAAGTACCTGATATCAAATGCTTATTTTAAATGAAGACTTTCCTTCTCTACTTATCCAAAATGTTTTTCAGTCTCACACGCAAACTGAATCATTTAACAAATATTTACTGAGTATAATCCATCTCCAGATCCTGAGCTAAACATTGAGGATAGAATATATTATCAATAATTCACTAATATCACCATGCAATATCACAAGAAACAATGTTATTTCTGTATATTGGGATCTCTGCACATAAGCGTACATAGGACAATATCCACAGAGTACCTGGAAGATTCTACATTATCACTTAGCTGGAACCAGTTAATTAATATTACCTCTTAATTCGTCTCTTTATCCTTCAGGCTATATGTTCTCAACGATAGTGTCAGTAATTCAAAAGCACAGTGCAATGTACATGTGGGTTTACCTTAAAATATTTTCAAGGACAGAAATGTTCTTCTAAAACACAACTGTCATGATTAGGCACTCCACCGGATGTTCAATGATTGAAATAGTTCTGGTCCCTGCCCTCATGCAACTTAGTATCTAGTGTAAGGATAGAGGCAGCTATTAGACAATGATTATACATAAATACATAACTGCAAACTCTGGTAAGTGCTAGAGAGTAAAGTCAAAATTCTATGGGGGCAGTCAGTGGGGAGGGGATAGAGGAAAACAAAAATATTTCTGAATCAGAGTGGTACTTAGTGTGCGCGCTAAGTTGCTTCAGTTGTGTCCAACTCTTTGCGACCCTATGGACCATAGTCCATCAGACTCCTCTCTCCATGGGATTCTCCAGGCAAGAATACTGGAGTGGATTGCCAGGCCCTCCTCCAGGGGACCTTGGTACCTGTGAGAATCATCAAAATCCAGGTGTGTTTTAAAGCCATGGGGGAGGGTACTTTCTCAGTAAATAAAGGTAGGACTCAACAGAACTAAGCCAAAAAATTCTCACCAGTACCCAAGGCATCCAAAACTGGACTGTAGTATTTCAACATCAATGGGTTTCTCTGGTGGCTCGGATGGTAAAGCATATGCCTGCAATACAGGAGACCCGGGTTTGATCCCTGGGTCAGGAAGATCTCTTGGAGAAGGGAATGGCAACCCACTCCAATAATCTTGCCTGGAGAATTCCATGGATGAAGGAGCCTGATGGGCGATAGTCCATGAGGTCACACATTGACTTTCATTCCAGTATCATTTTGCTCTAAAACTCTGAAAACCTACAGCACCTGAGGAGGAAGAAAAAAATCAGCCTGCTCATCCTTAAGCTGATTTTTTTGTTAAGACCAGATTCATTTCTAGAAAAATATCCTTAGAAAATAGAAATAATGGAGATTGGTGAACATTTGCATTGAGCCAGGTTTAGCACCAACACTTTATACGTATTACCTCATGTGGCTGCACTATTTTGGTGAGATATTTTGACACACAGTGTTAGATTATACACCTTTGGGTCACTTTACCATTTGGAGAGGACTCTGAAGTTTAGAGAAGTAAGTTACCCCCAGGTCATAGCCAGTAAAGGGTACAGTTGAGACGAGAATCCATCCCCTGCAGATTCCACAACCCAGAGTTTTCAGTAATTTCAATAAATCACCTGAAAGCTGAGATTTCCCTGCCATTTTCTTAAGGGGATATGTATACAGTATATATAGAATGTGTGTTTGTGTGTGTGTGTGTAAGAGAGACAGAAAGAGAAGGAGAGCATGCTGAATTACAGCTGTCAACATGTCATCAAGTGCTATGAAACTGAGGTTTCAATATAAAGCATTAAAAGGAATCACACTTAAAAAGCTACAGTTCAGTAGCTTGGGGTAAAGAATTTAAACAAAATCGCAATGCTGAGAACCCCAAAATTAGATCTAAAAGATATTATTCTAAAATTAATTCTAGAGAGGGGGTATCTATCTACATAAGGTTTTTTGACACAGATACAAGTGTCTCAAGTTTACATAAAATTTTATTTTTTCCTGACATTAAACAATAAATAATTAAAATATAAGTGTATTTCTACTAGCTTTGAAGTTAGAGCCTACTATATTTGAAATCATTACAGGATCATTTATTATAATGCAAAGCACAAAGAAATTTTTTATCTGAATCTCTGATGCATTTTAACACTAATGCCGTAAAAACAATTTTACTTATTCAATTTTTAGTAGTGAAAAGAAGCAATGAATTCTAAGCCAATACTGGGGAAGGAGGACAAAAGAAGGACATTAGGCTATTAGGGACATTATGAGTTTAATCCTCACATGCTGATGAAGGAAAGGGGAAGAAATGAAAAGTACCCTACTGGTTTAGAGCTTGAGAGTGGTAATAGAGTTTTAAAGCCAAATTCTATAAAACATTTATTGTCCCCCCTTTTGCCCTTCCATTCATTTGTCCTTCTACCTCTATCCCATGATTAGACTCTGTAAAATTTGTGGACTTCTAATTGTCATGTTATAAAAATTTGAATGCATAAAAGTTTTGTCATTTATTAAAGACTTTTTTCCCTGTGTACTTTAATTTAAATATATTAACTATTTTAAGAATCTCAGTTGGTTTTCCATCGGTGTATTATACTCTTAAGCTGTACATGAGTAATAATACCCAAGTAACACTGAATACATCTAGTGACTGGATACTGGTCTAAATACTACTATTCTCTCCTGAAAAGAACAAAGAACCTTGAAAAAAGGCTGATTTCAGAAAGGGGGTTGGAAGAGGAAGTGTTCAAAGAATGATTAGGACATATAGAAAGGACATAAAAGCCAACCTGAAAAAGATGATGCTGTGAAAGTGCTGCACTCAATATGTCAGCAAATTTGGAAAACTCAGCAGTGGCCACAGGACTGGAAAAGGTCAGTTTTCATTCCAATCCCAAAGAAAGGCAATGCCAAAGAATGCTCAAACTACCACACAATTGCACTCATCTCACACGCTAGTAAAGTAATGCTCAAAATTCTCCAAGCCAGGCTTCAGCAATATGTGAACCGTGAACTTCCTGATGTTCAAGCTGGTTTTAGAAAAGGCAGAGGAACCAGAGATCAAATTGCCAACATCCGCTGGATCATAGAAAAAGCAAGAGAGTTCCAGAAAAACATCTATTTCTCCTTTATTGACTATGCCAAAGCCTTTGACTGTGTGGATCACAATAAACTGTGGGGAATTCTGAAAGAGATGGGAATACCAGATCACCTGATCTGCCTCTTGAGAAATTTGTATGCAGGTCAGGAAGCAACAGTTAGAACTGGACATGGAACAACAGACTGGTTCCAAATAGGAAAAGGAGTTCGTCAAGGCTGTATATTGTCACCCTGTTTATTTAACTTCTATGCAGAGTACATCATGAGAAACGCTGGGCTGGAAGAAACACAAACTGGAATCAAGATTGCCGGGAGAAATATCAATAACCTCAGATATGCAGATGACACCACCCTTATGGCAGAAAGTGAAGAGGAACTCAAAAGCCTCTTGATGAAAGTGAAAGTGGAGAGTGAAAAGTTGGCTTAAAACTCAACATTCAGAAAACGAAGATCATGGCATCCGGTCCCATCACTTCATGGGAAATAGGTGGGGAAACAGTGGAAACAGTGTCAGACTTTATTTTTCTGGGCTCCAAAATCACTGCAGATGGTGACTGCAGCCATGAAATTAAAAGACGCTTACTCCTTGGAAGGAAAGTTATGACCAACCTAGATAGCATGTTCAAAAGCAGAGACATTACTTTGCTAACAAAGGTTCATCTAGTGAAGGCTATGGTTTTTCCTGTGGTCATGTATGGATGTGAGAGTTGGACTGTGAAGAAGGCTGAGCGCCGAAGAATTGATGCTTTTGAACTGTGGTGTTGGAGAAGACTCTTGAGAGTCCCTTGGACTGCAAGGAGATCCAACCAGTCCATTCTGAAGGAGATCAGCCCTGGGATTTCTTTGGAAGGAATGATGCTAAAGCTGAAACTCCAGTACTTTGGCCACCTCATGCGAAGAGTTGACTCATTGGAAAAGACTCTGATGCTGGGAGGGATTGGGGGCAGGAGGAGAAGAGGATGACAGAGGATGAGATGGCTGCATGGCATCACTGACTCGACGGACGTGAGTCTGGGTGAACTCCGGGAGTTGGTGATGGACAGGGAGACCTGGCATGCTGTGATTCATGGGGTCGCAAAGAGTCGGACATGACTGAGCGACTGATCTGATCTGATCTGATTATAGTAATAGCTTCAAGCAAAGGCAGAGGGTATTGCAATGAGAAACAGAATATTTACATAGTGTCAAAGCAGCTCCCCATAAGATGTTTATTAATTACAAAGGGGAAAGAAAGTAACTTTAGAGTCGAGAAATCTGGCATGACACCGCCTTCATTAAAGATCAACATTAACATCAACCATAAAGGAAAAAGTTGACACAATTTGCTTCCTGAAGCACCGAGAATGCTCACCTTGAATCTAATCATGAGTAACAAAGCAAACCAAATTGAGAGGGATTCTACAAAGGACCCATATGCTTCAAAAACACAAGCCATAAGGAAGCACTCTGGTGAAAAGAAGATTAAAAAGACATGACAACCAAATACATGTGATTCTGCAGTGCTTAGAACAGAAAATTTTCTTTTGTTATGAAGGAAAGTACAATACTGGTGAAATTTTAAAAAGATCTGTAGGTTAGAGAATGATGCTGTACCACTGTTATTTTTCTGATTTTGATAATTTTTTGTGTGTTTTACATTATGTAAGACAATGTCCATGTTTTAGGAAATACATGCCGGAGTATTTTGAAAATGGAGTATCATGCCTATAACTTACTTGCAAAAGGCTCAGAAAAGTTTATATGTGCACACATATACATGCATAAAGCAAAGGGTAAGATAAAATGTTAATATTTTGGTATTATACATGAAAATTCCTTGTGCTACTTTGCAATCTTCCTACGAGTTTCAATTTTAAAAATTTATAAATATAGTGTAGTCCAATACACTTTTGGAAATTTTGTGTTAGAGAAAATTATGGAAGCATTAACTATGAGGAATCTGAAAAGGTGAAACAGAGGTTCAAAGAAGAGTTTTTCATGGTGGGACAGGTAATAGGAAGAATAAACTTCCAAAGTATTTCAAACTAACAAACTAGCAAAGTATTTCATACCTTTGCTTCCATTTGTTTTTTTGTCATGGTAAAATGTGATGAGTTTTCACTTGGATTTAATAAAGAGTAAATAAGGGAAAGCCATGAACTAGTAAATTAAAAAAAAAAATCTTAATTCAACAGCAAAAAAGCAGATAAAACACCATAAATGAAGAGAAATCCATTACAACACTGCTTTTAATTATGTAGGCTGAAGCATGCTAGAGGCCAACATGGGTGGTCCTGTCTTGAAGAGGAAATCAACAGGCTGGGCTGGCTCCCTAATCACAATGTGGTGAAGATTATGACCTGCTGGACTCCACTTACCTCATTAATTAAGTGAATTAGGCAGCACAATTCTTAACTTCTAGCTAAATTTCTATGATTTTGTATCTCCCAAATTACAAATGATAAATGAATGTGTTAATTCGAAATGTGGGCTACACTATTTCTCCAATAAAAGTCTGACAAAGGTTTTGCTGTGTTTCGCTTTACTGTATTAACAAGGATTCAGTTTTTAGTTTCAGTATATATGGCAGACACTCCTTTGGTCTACCTAACAGCCTGCACCCTTTTTTTCACTGCTAACGGAGCCCTAATTTTGTATAATTGAGGGAGGAGTAAAGGGATTCACCCTTTCATACAGTGAGAGTAGATTCTCTTCCAGCCCTAGAGGCTGAGGCATTTGTTCTAAGCAACCAAAGGGAACTCTGTGCCTCTTTGCCAATGATGGGTTTAAGGGCGGAAAGTGAAAGTCATTCAGTTGGACTCTTTGCAACCCTATGGACTATACAGTCCATGGAATTCTCCAGGCCAGAATACTGGAGTGGGTAGTCTTTCCCTTCTCCAGGGGATCTTCCCAACCTAGGAATCAAACCCCATGTCACTCCTGCCAAAACAATAAAGGTAAGTTTGCTGAGACAGAGAGACTCTTAAGTATTTTCTTTTCAGGTAAAAAGAGGGAAACACACAAGGTGAAAACATTCATGTCCCCTCCCCATTATTTTTCCTACTTTTAATGTGGTGGTGTGTGATGAATGTGATGGTTAGTGCCGAGTCAACCATCTTATGACCATGAGGCATTAAGTTTAAAATGGAAATGTCAACATGTTGAGTGAGCAATAGAAAAACAGAAATAGAAAAATCCCTGATGTTATAGATTGAATGTTTGTGTCCTCTCAAGATTTATATGTTGAAATTCTACCACCCCCAATATGATGGTATTAAAGGGTGATTAGATTATGAGGGTGGGACCCTAGTCAATAGACCTAGGGTATTTATGAAAGGAACCTCAGAGAGCTCTCTTCCTCTTCTGCTGAGTAATGACTTGGCAAGAAGACAGTCACCTAAGAAGCAAAAAGAAAGCTCTCATCAGACACCAAATCTGCTAATGCCTTGGTCGTGGACTTCCCAGCCTCCAGTACTATGAGAAATGGATTTCTGATGTTTACAGACCACTCAGACTAGATATTTCCAATCATTTTATTGATGTACACTCACACACCCACAAGCAAACACTTGCTTAATAGATCCCTTAAGAACAGTTAGAACTGGACATGGAACAACAGAGTGGTTCCAAATAGGAAAAGGAGTTCATCAAGGCTGTATATTGCCACCCTGTTTATTTAACTTATATGCAGAGTACATCATAAGATGCTGGACTGGAAGAAACACAAGCTGGAATCAAGATTGCCAGGAGAAATAGCAATAACCTCAGATATGCAGATGATACCACCCTTATGGCAGAAAGTGAAGAGGAACTAAAAAGCCTCTTGATGAAAGTGAAAGTGGAGACTGAAAGTTGGCTTAAAGCTCAACATTCAGAAAACGAAGATCATGGCATCCAGTCCCACCACTTCATGGGAAATAGATGGGGAAACAGTGGAAACAGTGTCAGACTTTATTTTTCTGGGCTCCAAAATCACTGCAGATGGTGACTGCAGCCATGAAATTAAAAGACGCTTACTCCTTGGAAGGAAAGTTATGACCAACCTAGATAGCATATTCAAAAGCAGAGACATTACTTTGCTAACAAAGGTCCGTCTAGTCAAGGCTATGGTTTTTCCTGTGGTCATGTATGGATGTGAGAGTTGGACTGTGAAGAAGGCTGAGCGCCAAAGAATTGATGCTTTTGAACTGTGGTGTTGGAGAAGACTCTTGAGAGTCCCTTGGACTGCAAGGAGATCCAACCAGTCCATTCAGAAGGAGGTCAGCCCTGGGATTTCTTTGGAAGGAATGATGCTAAAGCTGAAACTCCAGTACTTTGGCCACCTCATGTGAAGAGTTGACTCATTGGAAAAGACTCTGATGCTGGGAGGGATTGGGGGCAAGAGGAGAAGGGGACGACAGAGGATGAGATGGCTGGATGGCATCACTGACTTGATGGACATGAGTCTGGGTGAACTCCGGGAGTTGGTGATGGACAGGGAGGCCTAGCGTGCTGCGATTCATGGGGTGGCAAAGAGTCGGACATGACTGAGCGACTGATCTGATCTGATCTGATGTGATTAAAAATTTTTTGGATATAGTTTGCAAAATTGCCCTCTAGATCTGTCATCTTTCAACACATACAAGAGGTCTGTTTTTCCACACCTAATTCCTCAGCATATCCAATCAACATTGTAATCATTACTAGTAGGAAACACTAAATATTCAGTCCCCTCTTATTTTTCATTATCATTATCGTTTAACATTTTCAAGTGTTAACTATAGTATTTCTTTGGTAAATACCCGTTTGTCCATTATTCTATTTGAATGCTTAACTTTATCGTATTAATTGCAACTTTTAAGTGTTTAGTAGCAAACAGAGCTGGAAGAGCACAACCTTCATATCCAGGAGACCTGGCTTCAAATTCTGGCTCTGCTGTTTACTAATTGTTTAACTTTGTGACTAGTAAAAATTTTTCTAGATGTTAGTTTCATTGCTTATGAAATGAGGATAAAACAGTACCATTCTCGTGGATTTCTTAGAATTATTAGTTAATACATTTAAAGCACTTAGAATAGGGCCTAATATGCAATAAGCACATATGAGAGCTAAGTATTATTATTACTAAAGATATTATTTTGTCCTAAATCTTACTAATATCTATTATTTGCTTTTTTAACTCTTTAAGTTGTGTCATATGTGACACACAAAATTTTACATTTTGGGGTGAACAAATCAACAATCTCATTTATCATTTCTGGCTTTGGTACAATGCTTAGGAAGTTCATTCTCAGCCTGATACTTATTTTAAACTCTTATGTTTTCTTTCAGTATATGTATATTTTCATTTTCACATTCAAATTAATCTGGAACTTATTTAGGAGTAATCTGTGGGTACAACTATATGTCCATCCATCCATCATCTACCAACCTACCATTTGTTGGCCAATTATATCAGTTTAATATACTAAATATTTCATCCTTTTCTAATAGATTTAAAATATGTTTATGACATTCTCAATTTGCATTTGAACTTCATTCAGCTTTTGGATATTGCATTATGCCCCAATGAACTATATAAATTCCTTGAATACTTATTATTTCCACACCATTTTAATTATTAGAATTCTATAATATATTTTAACAAGCCCATATGCATCAATTTTGTTTTTAAAATTTTTAACTATTTTAATATTTATTTTGCTGCACAGATTTTTAGATTCACATTTTTCTCTAAGAATTCTGCAGTTCCCCACAATCCTTAGATGTCCATGAAGACTTTTTTACATTCACAAATAGATTCAGGGTAAACTGATAACTCTTAAATATTTGCATTTTCCATCCAGTTTTGCTTTTTAATGTCTGTCCTTGAGATTTTGTCATTTTCTTCACAGAGGCTTTGCCTTTCCTTTTAAGTATCTTGCTAGATTTTTCATATGTATAATAGTTATTTTAAATGGGAGATCTTCTTTTTCCATTCTCTTTTACACTGATATTATGAATGATATATACAAAGAGGCACTGGATTTTCATGTAATCAAGTATGGTCAACTTACTAAATCACTTTAGAAAGTGCTGGTTTTCTTAGGTTTTCCTCAGTGGATAATCATGTCATCTATAAATAACAATAATTATGACAATTTTGTCTCTTTATTTCCAACACTAATACATTTATCTATTCCTGTTTTATTTCATTTGCTAGAACTTCTAGAAAAATATAAGATGATAATAGAATTAGTGGGAGTTTGGTCTTATCCTTGCCTTTAGTGAACATGGTTTTTGACAGATTACAATTTCAAGAAAAGGCACATTTATTTTTAATTTACTAAGAAATTTCTTGGAAAAGAACGTTGATGTCCTCATAATTAATTAAAAATATCCTTAATGTTGAATTATTTTTTAAATTCTTAGATTTTTTGCATACAGTAAATACTTCTGAAAATAAAAACTGTATTGAAGCTCTGCAATATCTTAACCTATTTTGATTGCACCTCCCAAAAGATAAAAGTCCTGAGAGAAATAAGTTAATTGCCAATTACCAGTTCTGTCAAAACCTAGGCTACCCTCTAACATATCTGGACAGATATTCTCAGAGGAACACTGCTTAAGAATATTTTTTAAACATTTTTTCCACCTTTAGAGGTTTTATTTATTTTTATTTTTAAATTGGGGTATAGTTGTGTTACAATGTTGTGTTAGTTTCTGCTGGACAATGAAGTCAGTCAGTCATATGTATACATATATCCCCTCTTGGACTTTCCTCCCACCTGCCCCCATTTTTTTTCCTTGTGGAAGAAACACGTATCTATTATGTTTAAAAGTTAGAAATATAAACAAGACAAATAGAAGAACCAAAACTCTTATGGTAATAAATAGGAGACAGTTATCAGTCAATATGAGACAGGAAGGAAGGGGGGCAGGGCATGAGCTCTAAGAAGAACTGGACACAACAAAAACCAGTTAGAACCTACCAGGCTCAAGATGGTGGCAGATTTATTATACACTTATTATAACTCATTACCATGTTAAATTACACACCCACAGGTGCCATGACAGTTTTGCCTACCAGAAAGGCAAAAAGTTGGCAGTGGCCCACATCCTGGAAATCCCCAAAATAATTAGAACAATGAAATTACAAGCACATAAAAACTAACCATTACCACACCTTGGGACTGCTCTTGCCTTTGAGGCAGTTTGCATTCTGCCAATATATGTGAATAAAATACATTAAATAAAATTATGTATTTTATATCCTGCTTTCTAAATAGGATAAAAATAGCAGTTATTGTAGAAAGTATAAAAAGAGGGTTTAGAATTACTCAAGTTGGTAAATCATAAATTTTCCATGATGCTCTGTCAGAGTCTAACAATCAGTTCAGTCGCTCAGTCATGTCCGACTCTTTGCAACCCCAGCACACCAGGCTTCGCTGTTCATCACCAACTCCCAGAGCTTGCTCAAACTCATGTCCATTGAGTCAGTGATGTCATCCAACCATCTTATGCTTTGTCATCCCCTTTTCCTCCTGCCCTCAGTCTTTCCCAGCATCAGGGTCTTTTCCAATGAGTCAGTTCTTCACATCAGGTGGCCAAAATATTGGAGTTTCAGCTTCAGCATCAGTCCTTCCAATGACTATTCAGGATTGATCTCCCTTAGGATTGACTGGTTTGACCTCCTTGCAGTCCAAAAGACTCTCAAGAGTCTTCTCCAACACCACAGTGCCAAAGCATCAATTCTTCGGCGCTCAGCTTTCTTTATAGTCCAACTTTCACATCCATACATGACTACTGAAAAAACCATAGCTTTGACTAGACAGACCTTTGTCAGCAAAGTAATGTCTCTGCTTTTTAATATGCTTTCTAGGTTTGTCAGAGCTTTTCTTCCAAGGAGCAAGCATCTTTTAATTTCATGGCTGCAGTCACCATCTGCAGTGATTTTGTTTGGAGCCCCCCAAAATAAAGTCTGTCACTGTTTCCATTGTTTTCCATCTATTTGCCATGAAGTGACAAATACTGGACTGATATTTTTCTAGGGAAAAAGTATTTTTTTAATTTTCCCTTTATAAAATTCACACAAATACTACAGAATATCTGAAAGGTAGCAAAAACATTCAATATTTTTGAAAAGCAAGTAGACAGGACGCAGGGTACTTAAATATAAATATTAGACTTCAAGACACCTGCTCATTTACCCTATGTGAAACAAGTGTGGAGCCCAGTATATTCAAGGTTTTAATGGGAATTAGAGCATAGAGGATTATCAGAGAACAGGTTAGTTTGCACTATGGAATTCTATGCTGATTCATAATGCAAAAGCACAGTGATCAAGCTCTAGGATAAAGTGTATTTTGTCACTACAAAAAAGGGCAGGGGGCAGTAATATCTATTAAAACCAGTTAACTCTAGGTTTCAAGCAAAGATTCTAAAAGGTTAATGTCTCATTAGGTCAACTATTCATAAATTAACTACCTAGTGATAAAAGTTACAAGCTAGATCATTCACAGATTGGCAATTTTCTTAAGAGCCCTTTAACAATGAAAGATGGATTTGCATTTTGTTTTAGGATGAGGTGAGTTAATTCTTTTGTTTATCCACAGTCTATCAGCAACCACCTAGAAGAGTCTTATTGCTAATGATTATATAAGACATTTTTATCGGCCTTCTCCCAATAATGTCTGAAACTAAGGCAATACGTCAACAGGCCACTTGTTCCCTTTTCTGAATTAAACAATCTGTTAGTCTTTTCCACCAGAGAAGAAATATGATGGATTCTACTTCTCAGACTGCAAATGATTTTTTTGAGTCTCCATGTCTGAAATGTTTCTGCTTAAATCTGACAAGGGGAAAAAAATAACTTTCATAAGGCAATGCCATGCTTAAGGTTAAAACAGATCTGCTGCAGGGGCACCAGCCCAATTTTCCCGCTGCAGCAGTGGAATATGAGAACCAAGAGGTGGATATTAGATGCTCATTTTAGAAGTCATGGGTTTCAAACATTAAAAGATTAGGCTTCACAAGGTAAAGAAAATTGCACTACGGGAACCTGCAGGCCTGTGAGCTTGTTTGGCGAAGGTGGAACTATGTAACCCCAGGGCACTCCTCTACGTCAAATTTGCTTGATATGCTGAAATTCTCACAGATATTCCTCTTACTACAGGCCACCCCATTTCTTATCTACAACTCCCAGGCCATGTCTATGTACCACAAAAATAATCTTAACATATAAATATATAACAGATATATTTATATGTTAAGGTTATTATTATTTTTTTTGATGAAAGTGAAAGAGGAAAGTGAAAAAATTGGCTTAAACTTTTGGTTTAAACATCTGGCCCCATCATTTCATGGGAAATAGATGGGGAAACAGTGGAAACAGTGGCTGACTTTATTTTTTGGGGCTCCAAAATCACTGCAGATGGTGATTGCTGCCATGAAATTAAGACGCTTACTCCTTGGAAGGAAAGTTAGGACCAACCTAGATAGCATATTCAAAAGCAGAGACATTACTTTGCCCACAAAGGTCCATCTAGTCAAGGCTATGGTTTTTCCTGTGGTCATGTATGGATGTGAGAGTTGGACTGTGAAGAAAGCTGAGTGCCGAAGAATTGATGCTTTTGAACTGTGGTGTTGGAGAAGACTCTTGAGAGTCCCTTGGACTGCATGAGATCCAACCAGTCCATCCTAAAGGAGATCAGTCCTGAGTGTTCATTGGAAGGACTGATGTTGAAGTTGAAACTCCAATACTTTGGCCACCTAATGCGAAGAGCTGACTCATTTGAAAAGACCCTGATGCTGGGAAAGATTGAGGGCAGGAGAAGGGGATGACAGAGGATGAGATGGTTGGATGGCATCACCGACTCAATGGACATGAGTTTGAGTAAACTTCAGGAGGTGATGGACAGGGAGGCCTGGCGTGCTGCAGTCCATGGGGTCACAAAGAGCTGGACACAACTGAGCAACTGAACTGAACTGACCAGGTTTGGTTTTTATTTTCCACTTGAAATGCTATTAAAGGAAATCTTGTGGTTATAGATATTTAACCAGGCCTGCCTTAGTGACAGTTCCTCCTTGGAACAGGGGAACTTGTTAGTCCCCTAGGGCTATATATTGACACATTTGGATAGTAAATATTTCAGAGCTGGTACCTGCACATAATTTTGATTATGAAACATTAAATCTCTCTCTAGAAGCAGAAATCCAGGAAAGGATGTGGAGATAGGTTTTCTATAAAGAACATGCATGTTCCAGTGTACACCAGAGAAGTCACTACGACTTATCACAAAGACAAGCTCATTGACGTTAAGTACAGTTGAATTTTTCATTATCTGTAGTCTTCCCACTTAAAACAAACCATCCAATATGTTGACATTTATATGGTTAAATCTCTCCATGCCAAAAAAAAAAAAAAAAAATCCACAGAAATAGGATCAATAGGGTCTTTCTCATATACAACCCTTTCACAAGTTATGAGTTAACGTTAATTAAAAGAGCTATCTGTTGCCTTATTTTTCCTTTATATTTTTAAAATATATCCTCATCATCTCAGAAAAATAAAGTATCTGTATGAATAATCATAAATTTTTGGAAAAAGTCTAGCACTCCATTTTTTCTTTCAAATGAAACAGTTCTTACTGATTTTTGATTTGAGCTTCTCTGGTGGCTCAGTGGTAAAGAACCTGCCTGCCAATGCAGGAGACACAGGTTCTCTCTTTGGGCCAGGAAGATCCCCTAGAGAAGGAAATGGCAACCCACTCTAGTATTCTTGCTTGGGAAATCCCAAGGACAGAGGAGCTTGGTGGGTTACAGTCCATGGGGTTGTAGAAGAGTCAGACACAACTTAGAGACTAAACAGCAACATTTTTGATTTGTCATTTCTCCTCTTTTATCTTCACTGTTTTGTTTGGCTTGTATTGTCTCTATTTCTGGCAAAAGAGTGGGCCTACTGGACCTCCAGTGCCTTCATTCCACATCTATTTCTCTATCATCTCTCCTCATTTATCCTATTATTGTAAACATTGTGACTGGTCACTCAACATCCATTCCATTCCTTTCCTACAAGAGAAGAAGAAGTGCAATTGGGGAGATTAACATTATTGTGATTGGCCTTTGGGCATTCTATCCCCCTTGAAAGTAGTAAGTAAAAGAAAAGCATGTGATACAGAAACAGACAACGCACAAGCTTGTGACCTCTGAGAAAATCCTCTCTGACTCTTACTAAAGAACAGTTCAAGTTAATCTCTCTTTTGCCTTCTTGACTTGAACAAGGGAGTATGTAGCAGCCACTGAAAGTCATTCTAAATCCAAGAGAAATCAGCTTCAAGATGAAGACATTCTTGATGGAGAGGAGAGAGATACAAACTCTAGAATGTGAAAATATTACTGAGTTGTTATACCCATCCTATTTTATGCTCTGCTTTCTTATTGCTACAATCTGCTTGGATTGGTCTGTTATCGATAGTCCAAAGGATCCAAACTGCCACACTTCACCCTATATACTTCCAATTAGACCAATAAAAGCTGTCACATTGATAAAGACTGTTGCCAGTGGGAGCTAAGTTTTTATTTCTTCAGTTTCCCTTTATGTCATGAAAACACAGACGAAAATAGATTCTTACTGGTTTCTATGTCTGCACAGCTATTTAGCTTGGATATAAATTTCCAAAAATATTTACACAATAACTGGTTGTATCAAAATAATCACACAGACAGTAGCCATGAGGTTATAAATATAGTATAGTAAGTCATGGGTCCTGTTTTCAATAAGCACATTTAGGATGGGAATGGGCAATAATATTTGTTCTCTAACCATAGATTACTCTAGGATCCTTAGAACTCAGTCCCATCACTAAGTCAATGAGGGTCATTCACCTGCCAGATATGACTGAATTCATCTAGAGGATATGTGTCACTTATATTAATGTGAGGGAGTGATTCTGGGATAATGATATTAGGAGGCAGTTATTAATCTCAAGATCATTATCCTTTAAATCTACTTCTATCATAGATAGGGGCTGTCTTCAGAATGGTTAGCATTCTATCAGGGTTATTTCAATTCTAATATTCTGCCATTTCTCATCTACGGATCTGCACACATGTGTGCTCAGTCGTGTCCGACTCTTTGCCACCTCATAGACTGTAGCTCAGCCAGGCTCCTCTGTCCATGGAATTTTCCAGGCAAGAATACTCGAGTGGGTTGCCATTTCCTCCTCCAGGGAATCCTCCTGACCTAGGGGTGGAACCCAGATCTCTTGTGTCACCTGAATTGGTAGGCAGATTCTTTCCCAGCTGAGCCACTGGGGAAGCCAGCTGCCCTGTTCCTTGGGGAAGCTATGGATCTGAGCACTGTCTAAAATTCTTAAGGGCCTGAAATTCAACAATAGTCATTTTTAGACCATTTGATTAAGATAAGCCTTCATTTAGCTAGTTATCTTTCCTATTTATCTACTTATATGTGTATATAATTACATTACAAATGCTAACTAAATAAATAATACAAAACTCTGAAGGCGATCAGAACATCCCCAAATTTGCCATCCCCAAATACTTTTTCATATGATTATTTTGAGCTCAAGGAGACTGAGATTCAGGAAGGGCTCCCTGACCTCCCCCTTTATATCAATAAGTAGGGCACACATTTCCCATGAGAAAGACGCCCTCTCTCTAAAGGAAGAGGAGAAGATTCTTTTCACTGGGGACAGAGAGCTGACCCTAAGATGAATCTGTACAGATAAACCTACTAAAATAATCCTTATTTTCCATTAGTTTCCCTCATATATTTCCTGGTTGCTTTTCCACAATTTACTCCCCTTTTCCTTCACTTTGTCACATCTCCATAACTTATCATTCTTTATTAAAATGGTATATAAGTTCTCAAGCCTACCTGCTTCTTTATTTCTTACATATGAAGGATTCTGTGTACATAAAATAATATTAACATTAAGTAAAATCTGTACGTTTTTGTCTGTTTGTCTCTCTTTTGTCAGTTTAATTCCCAGGCCCAGTCATAGAACATAAGAGGACAGAGGAAAAAGCTTTTTCTCCCCAGACCTCTCAGCTTACCAAAAATATGACTCTACATGACTCTAACATTTTCTCTTGAAAACTCTGATTCAGATTTAAAATGGAAGCAACTAGAAATTTTACTTAAAATTAATTAAAAATTCATTCTGATCATTTGAGGTCTAATGTGGCCCTTTAAATGTCTGATTTGATGATTTGTTTTCTATCACATATTTGCCATCATGTCAACAGGGTACAGATGAGAAACAGAAGTGAACATGTACCTTAACAAATATTTAAGCATCACATCTTATACTTTTTCTTATCACTTAATAACAAATGAATGGTTTAATTGTAGAACTCAGTAAATTCAGGATGAGTGTTATACATACAACCACTTTGGAAAGGGATAGGTTATAGAATCACTGGCAGATTAAGCACATATACATAATAGTAAAATTCAGACCTTAATTTAAAAGATGAAGAATTCAACCTCAGATATAAGAATTTCAACTCTCTAAGGTAATCAAGGCATCTTATAACTCTAAAGACAAATTAATTTAAATCTCAACAAATATTAAGCTATGCTATAGGCCAGACGGATATACATTATGAAAAAAGCTTTAAATGCCTCCCATGGGGAAAAATAACTTCCTGGATCCCTATTAATGAAGCAACTTCTCCTATGAGTTATCCATTTATATTTGTTTAATTTTATTAATTTACAAGCCATGGTCGTTAATTTCTTTTTTTGTCTCAGGTACCAGGTAATCATAATATTAACAATTTATATATTTTGCTACACCTTATTTAATTTACATGGGCAGTTAGACATATCAGCATGTTGGAATGCCTTCTTTTCATAATTTTGTCTATGGGAACACTGTTGCATAAATCGTCTGCACTAGAAGTAGCCATGGGTGAAATGGCTTTTCTTATTAAATGTCACAAGATTTAATGTCACAGTATAATTGGGATGGAAGGATAACTGCACTAAGCTCAACATGTCTTTTTCTGCTAACACATTATTAACCCACAGGAGTGTTAAAATATGTTTAATAAAGGCTCCATTCACATGGAAATGGTTGGCACTTGCTAAAAGTTACACTATTTCACTGCTCCGCCCTAAGAATTTCTAATAGAATTCATAGCAAGTTTGATTTTTCAAGTGAAATTATATTAGAAGTCCACACTAAAAAATTCAACATTTTGTTCCTAAATTATAGTTTTAAATATAAAAATATTTATTTTGTGCTTGAAGCACTAGAGCATTCTAGTATTAATTGGCAGTTTCAAAGTTCATGCTTAAGAAGAACGCTGATAGAACAAGTAACAAAGTAACAAAGCCAATAACAGTAACAAACAGTAACAAACTTTCTGATAGAAAGTCTTCTGGGTCTGTTATTGGCTTTGTTACTTGTTCGCTTGTCTGGACACACATACAAAAGTCCTGGGTACACAGCTAAGCTTACATGTACTAACCTCACTCTCAGTAAGATAGGGTCATATGACTGAGTTTGGACAAACGACTCATACAAACATGACCCATAACAACCTGCTCCACAAATCTGTATGTACTCTCTCCATTCGCTCTGCTTGAAACAGGAGAGGCCCCCAAACCCTGATGCTTGCTGAATATCCACACTGGACTATTAGTGAGCAAAAACAGGAAAATTATACCACTAAATTTCTGAGGATGTAAATGAAATGGCAACCCACTCCATTACTCCTGCCTGGAAAATCCTATGGACAGAGGAGCCTGGTGGGCTACAGTCCTTGATTGAGGTCACAGAAGAGTCGGACATGAATTAGCGACTAAACACCAAGAAGTGACTACATTTAATGCAGTTAGATCATTCTGATTTTCTCTTCTTTTTTCCTTCCTTCATTCATTTTTTTCCCCTTCTATCATTCTACACAGGGTAGAATCTACCAACTGAAGAGAAAAGGAAGAAAACATCTAATAATGTTTTGTTATCATTGATACAGCCAATGACTTTGAGGAAGCTAGTTAATTTTGTTGGGCTTCTTATTCCCAACAATAGCCCGAGGATACACACTCAAGCATTTCATAAAATCATAATCCACAGTGCCTTTTGCAAGAAAATTCCTCTGTCTCCATGTGTTCATGCAGAACCTGCTCCCTCAATGCTAGAGATTATAAGAGAAACTTTATTGTCTTTAAAGGTGCTAGTGCTAACCCACTCCAGTACTCTTGCCTGGAAAATCCCATGGATGGAGGAGCCTGGTGGGCTGCCATCTATGGGGTCGCACAGAGTCGGACACGACTGAAGCGACTTAGCAGCAGCAGCAGCAGTGCTAACAGTCTACATCCTTATTTCAAAATCTAAGCCAGGAATTTACAATACTGTTCCTGGTGAAATTTACCTGTAAAGAAGTCTCACCACCCCACTGTAATTTCAGCACATTCACATCTGTCTTACTTTAAATAGAGTGCACAAGTTCTTATCACTGAGCCTACTTTTTCCCAGTCTTTTCTTCTCAAGGCTAAACTACATCACACCAGTCTTTTAATCTTTCCTCACAAATGAGTTTCAAAACTTCAAACAGTTTCAACTTTTCTCTATCTCTTTTTCATAAGCCATAGTCACATAATTGATCTATTTGGTGGAAAAGGAAACTGAAGCAGAAAAGAAATCCAACCAACCAACTATTTACATAGACAAAACTACTTTTGATTGAAGGCTCCATTTTCCACACAGTTTTTATGGCCTTAAAAAGGATTCTGAAATATATAAAGGAAACTTGTAATGAGTGTGTTTAAGAGAATAATTTGTACAGGTTTAAAGTGTTAGATATCTATGCATATTTTACAGTACAGTTAGTTTGGATTTAAATTAGTTATAATAGTAGATTTTTTCAATTCAACTAGGCACATGCCATGCAGGTTTCTATCATTAAGTACACTTGATCAGACCACAACTGCACTTGATTGAAAAACTTAGAGGCATGAGATTTGCCCTAATTTCTCTTTGTAATTTTCTGCGTGGCAAGAACTCAACACACTCATTTATTTGGAAGAATCCCTGGTGACTCAGATGGTAAAGAATCTGCTTGCAATGCAGAAGGCCTGAGTTCAATCCCTGGGTCAGGAAGATCCCCTAGAGGAGGAAACGGCCACTCACTCCAGTATTCTTGCCTGGAGAATTAAATGGACAGAGGAGCCTGGTGGGCTAGTCCATGACGTTGCAAAGAGACAGATACAACTGAGTCACAACACTTTCACTTTCAGAAGAAGCAAAGTGAATTAGTATAGAAGATCGTATCTTGGAAATTTCTAGACAATTTAGTCTTATAGGCTTAAAAAAACAGTAAAACTTCATAATCTTAAAGGGAGTGGGGAAGGGGACTCAACCAGCAATTCAGGATCCACTAATAGAGCCATACAACTGACTTAACAAATGCACAAGCAGTTGTCACTCCTGTCCTCTTTCTCTATGGCTTACTGGGGCTGTGGAGACAAAGGCACTAGCATCCAGATCCCACTTCACTCATTTATTAACTCTATAATTGAATATCTCTGATCTCCAAATTTCCTAAATGACAAACTGAGGATAATGATGTTTAACCGGCTCTATGGTTCTGAGGTTTATATAATGTACAGTGGACAAAGCACTTACCAGAGTACTTGGCACATAGTAGGTAGTTGGAGTGAAATAAAGATGGTAGCACATTCTTTGCCACACCTCCCATCCAACAGTGGAGTCTACTTCTCCCCACCTGGAATCTGGGCCTCTCCTGAGACTTGCCCAGGTGAGAAGAATGCAGCAGCAATGCTGTGGTATAATCTCCAAGGCTGGGCCTTAAGAGATATGCAGCTTTCACGCACATGCTGGAAATTCAACTTCTTTGAGCCCAACCACTGAGCCACGCAAGCCAAGCCACATACAAAAGCCATGAGGGGGAAACGCAAAGAACTTGGTTTGACAGCCACATCTCCAGCACCAACCATGTAAGTGAGCCATTTGGATACTCCAGGTCACTCAAACTTTCAGAGAACTGCAGCCCTAATCAACCCTAAACACTAAAGGAGAATCACCCACTCACATATGCTTAGTCAATACGAGAGATAACAGTTTTGTTTTCCCAAGTCACAAAGTTTTAAATGGAGCCTTTAAGTTTGGGGTAGTTTCTTACACAGTAATAGCCAAAACAGGAGCAAAAATTGGAGCAATTATTATTTTTCTCCAATGATGACTGAAAATAGCATACACTGGAGCTTCTGTGCTCTACTTAGAGACCTTAGGGTCAATGTATCGTATACCGCAGCTCACTACCAAAATATTGGGGAAGTCATAAATAGGGGACTTGACCAAAAAAAAAGAAGAAAAAAAAAGAAAAGAAAATCTCACTTACATGAGACCTTTAAGAGAACTAGTGCTTTCTTTCTATTGCAATCTTGTTCTTGTTGTTCAGTCACTCAGTCATGTACGACTCTTTGTGACCCCATGGACTGCAGCACACCAGGCTTCCCTGTCCTTCACCATCTCCCAGAGCTTGCTCAAACTCATGTCCATTGAGTGAGCGATGTCATCCAGCCATCTTGTCCTCTGTCATCCCCTTCTCCTCCTGCCTTCAGTCTTTCCCAGCAATAGGGTCTTTTCTAATGAGTTGGCTCTTTGCATCAGGTGGCCAAAGTATTGGAACTTCTGCATCAGCCCTTTCAATGAGTATTCAGGGTTGACTTCCTTTAGGATTGACTGGTTTGATCTTGCAGTCCAAGGAACTCTCAAGAGTCTTCTCCAATACCACCGTTCAAAGCATCAATTCTTCAGCACTCAGTGATCTTTACAGTCCAATTCCCACATCCATACATGACTACTGGAAAAATGATAACTTTAACTAGACGGATCTTTGTCAGCAAAGCAATGTCTCTGATTTTTAATACACTGTCTAGGTTTGTCATAGCTTTTCTTCCAAGGAGCAAGCGTCTTTTAATTTCATGGCTGCAGTCACCATCTGCAGCAATTTTGGAGCCCAAGAAAATAAAGTCTGTCACTGTTTCCATTGTTGACCCATCTATTTGCCATGAAGTGATGGGACCAGAGGCCATGATCTTTTTTGAATGTTTCTTGAACGTTGAGTTTTAAGCCAGCTTTTTCACTCTCCTCTTTCACTGTCATCAAGATGCTCTTTAGCTCTTTTCTTTCTGCCATAAGGGTGGTGTCATCTGCATATCTGAGATTATTGATATTTCTCTCTGCAATCTTCATTCCAGTTTGTGCTTCATCCAGCCTGGAATTTTGCATGATTAACTCTGCATGTAAATTAAATAAGCAGGGTGACAATATACAGCCTTGACGTACTCCTTTCCCAACTTGGAACCAGTCTGTTGTTCCATGTCTGGTTCTAACTGTTGCTTCTTGACCCGCATACAGATTTCTCAGGAGGCAGGTAAGGTGGTCTGGTAATCCCATCTCTTGAAGAATTTTTCAGTTTGTTGCATCCACACAGTCAAAGGCTTTAGTGTAATCAGTGAAGCAGAAATAGATGTTTTTTCTGGAATTCCCTTGCTTTTTATATGAGCCAACAGATGCTGGTAATTTGATCTCTGAATGCTCTGCCTTTTCTAAATCCAATTCTAGATTGCAATCTTTACTGTACTGCATATCTGTTCATTATATCACATACCTGTGAGTTCTTATATGACTATAAATTGTAGGACCAAGGAATGTTTGCCCCAAAATCAGGTCTCATGGTCTCTGTAAAGGGTACAGTTCTTAAAGACTCACTTGTTCTTCTTTGCTTACAGCCTTTGCAGATTTATACTCTCTTTTTGCCTCCCTGCGCCTTGTCCCATTTATTTTGGTGGCCATCATAGACCTAGCACCAAACTTATTTATCTGCCCTCATTTTCTTTGTAGGCTTCCTATGTCTTCCTTATGGTATTTTTTAAAACTTCTCCCCATGCTGTCTCTCTCTCCCCCCCCCATCCTTGACCTTGATTAGCTGTATCCCTAGAGTCTATTAAATCTAATGAACATCACTTTTAGATTGTCAGTCTTGGCCCCACTGGGAATCATTGTTACCATGCCCACTGTGGTAACAGATATGATATTATCTTAATTGCAGGTATATAAATGCAAAGTACCTTTTTTCCTTAGGGCACAAATGAAAGAAAATTATAGTAATTTACAAAAGAAAATGGTTATGTGTTTCTAGGTAAATTTCCTAATAGAGGTGACAATATAAAAATATATAACTGTATATTCAGTAACCAATCACACTCTTTGTTTTTGATATAAAGCCAAGCTCCTGAATCCTTTGAAAGTTCCTACTTCCAGAGGAGCAAATTCTTGTCCGCCCTGGTGGAGTTTGTAATCAAATATAATAACATGGGAACTGCTAAGCAATTAATTACCACGGCATGCTTGGCATCAGTACATTCAAGTTGTTCTGCTATGGGGAGCTACCATTTCTTCACCAAAGAGGCCATACACAACCAATTTAGGAACAGAGCAGCTGCTGTATATTTGTAATGTGAAGAAAATGATTACTGTATATTATATGATTTCAGATTTTTTGCATGAACAATATTCTTAATTTAGGAAATTTCCTCTTAAACATAGTAATTATTTTAATTATTTCTTCTCTGGCAATTTTTCTATTGAAATTTTCTCACTGTGTTTTTAATTGAGATAACTCAATTAAGCCATAGAAATGTTAAATTATTTAAAATTGTAGCAGTTTTTGTTCTACACGAGTTTGAAAAAAATTCTTTTCTTAAGTCTTCAGTTTGAAGAAATGTTTTTCGTATTTATTCCTCAGCTGTTTCTCAGCTGTCTGGATCTACATGATGACACGGTGCAGTCTTTGCATTTCACCAGAGCACATTCTCAGTGAAGACAATTTAAACTGCAAGAAAGGGGATTCAACCTGAGAAAACTAAGGAGGTAAGAATCACCTTTAGAGGCAACTGGCTGCAAATATAGATGTCAAGAAGGAGGCAAAGAAAGCAGTCCTAATAATTCATTAGTGTCATGGGTAGACATATTTTGATAACTCGCTTGTGAAGATCACAGGTATGAAGAAAGTGGCTGCCCAATGAAGTTCCTTTTATTTTTACATTAGTGCAGTTCAATTTATAAAGAATTTGCATACCTGTTATCGCATTCAGTTCCTACAACAACCCTGTGCTCATCGAGGCCAGTATAATAATGTTTTCCCTTTTCTACCTGTAATAAAACTGAGATTCCAAAGTGATTTCTGACTTTCCTAATATTATTACTTTCACTAAGAGGAAACCTAATCCATGACTATTAAGACAGAGCTAGTAGTTATCTGGGTCTTCCATCTCTTGAGGGCTGATCCTTCTGCTACATTCTTCTGTGGCTTACATTTTGAGACATATAAAGTTGTGAGTGTAGGTAAGTAAAGTTCAGAAATCACATGAAAGATTACATCTTTCCAATGCTAAAGAAGAACTAGAATTGGTTATCTTAATAGGTTGATTATGTAAATATTTCTTTATTAAAATCTTGATGACACATGCCCTGAAAACTACAGCTTATATGTAATCCCTATTTACTGTCAAGTGGAAAGTTGAGGAAGCTTTCCAAAGAGGAGATCTAGCAATAGTACCATTTTATATGACTGTGCTAATTATTGGTATAATAATAATTACTATAATTAATATAATATTACTATAACAATGTAAAGTATTATACTAATTATAATATAATTAATAACATTAATAATGTGGTGACTTTCCTCCCATGGATGTGAAGCGTAGCCAAACAAGAATAATTCTTGCTAAAGGAATATTATATCTGAGATGCTGCTTACCTTATCTGCCTACTTTGTGACAACCATTATTTGGGACCAACCCAACCAAAGAGTCATCCCTGAAAATATATTGATTAAAAAAAAAAAAATTGTAAAGGCAACTATGGCAACTATGGGCTGAGAATTACAGTGAAGAGTCAAAAATAATTGAGTCTATAACTAACTATAGGTAACATATATATGGTTAAAGTAATATTCTCCATAAAATTTATGGACATCTTTAAAAAATACCCAGTAGAAATATTTCTCAACAGATTAGTATCAGTATGATACTTTTATCCTTGATCATTGATCATTTCTGCTTGTTGTGACCCTAAACTGATATATATAGTTGAAGGTCATTTCCTAATAGCAAGGCCTATCCCATAAATTGCAGATTATCCAGCAATTCTTTAAGTCTGCAGTAGTTTACCATAAACTACATATTATTTTATAGTTCTTTGATTTTAAATTTGCACTTGTTTGAAAAGAAAGTCTTGGCCATATTTCTAAAGTGACTTTCTTTCCTTCAGTATGCTTTAGAAGTTGCTAATTATGTGCTGTTGATTACCCTGAAATTCTCCATTTGGGTACTATGGTCCTCTGTCTCTCTCTTCTCTTTGCTGGGCGCTCATTTATGCAAGCTGCAGCCTCTATAAACTACTGTGTCTCCAGTCGACCTGCCATCTTATGCTTGGCTGCTTCATGGCCCTATGTGAATGGGAAGGATTTTCATAGTTCCTGGCTATTTTCAAGAAAGAGGAGTAACTTTCAGATTAGTCTCTGATAAAAATTAGTCTGCCTCATTCCAGATAGTCTATGCCAGTGTTTTTAAAATTGTGCTTGGAGACCTATGGGTCCTGAAACCTGTGAAGAATATGAATTCATGCTTGAAATTTTATATATAAGTGATAACTGGGTTTTGATATGAGACATGTTCCTAATTCTGTATCATGATCAAAAAACTTTGAAACTACTCTTCAATATTGTTTAATGTATAATATATTAAGTTTAATGTATAATATATATAATATATTAATGTATAATATATTAAATATTGGCAGATATTTGAGATTTTACTCATTTTTCATGCTGTTTACTGTGGGTATCTGTGTTGAAGTGAATAGGTGAAACAACTTTATAAGAGCTGCAATAAAATTATTTTACTTGGTATTGTTGGTCAAAGACTTCTCAATATGGACAGCCTGTTATGTGAGAAGAACCCAGGCTTCTGGGCTGGATGGATGGCTTTTGGCTTCTAATATATTTCTATCACTTGCTTAACTGAAGGCCTTGGGTAAGTCACTTAATTTCTTTGAGTCTCAAGTTTCCTCAAATGTAATACTGTACATTTTCTCAAATGTAATACCGGAATAATAATATTTATCTCACATAGTTCATTTAAGAATTCCAGAAATGCACATAGAGCAATCAGCACAGTACCTGTACACAAAATGTAGTCAAAAAATCAAAACCTGTAGTTCTAAGCCTGGAAGCTATTTCAGTAATACTGGTTTATGAGAAGTATAAAACTGAGTAATGGAAATATTGGGGAATATTACATCAGTATCATGTTACAGTCAATGTGACTAACAGAACAGATTTTTAAAACACCTGAATTCAAATTGTCCTATATAGAATTGAGATAAAGCGTTAACTAATCTCTATAACTTAAGCATTAACCATAAAGGATCTAGTTTTCCTCCACAGAGGTCAAAACAACATAATCTGACAGTAAGATAATCTAGTTAGATAAGAAAATAAATGTTAAAGTTACTAAATTCTTCCAATATATCTATCTATCTTGGAGAAGGAAATGGCAACCCAATCCAGTATTCTTGCCCGGAGAATCCCATGGACAGAGGAGCCTGGTGGGCTATAGTCCACGGAGTTGCAAGAGTTGGACATGACTTAGCCACTAAACCACCACCACCATCTATCTATCTAAACTCAATAGAAATGGAAACATAATTTCATGTAGAAATTTGTACATGAGTGTTCATAGCAGTGTTACTTATAAAAGGCAAAAGTTGGAAATAACACCTTTTGAATGGATGAACAATTGATTAGATAAACAAAATGTGGTATGGCCATAAAATAGAACATTGTCTAAAAAAAGGAATAAAACACTGATACATGCTTATATGAATCCCCTTGAAAAAGTTATGCTAAGCAAAATAAGTAACTCACAAAAGACCATGTATTACATGATTCCATTGGTATGAAATGCCCCAAATAGGCAAATCTCCAGAGATAAAAAGTAGAGTAGTGGTGGTTTAGGTGTGGGAAAATTGGAGAAAGAGGGTATAATAATGAAAAAGTATAGGTGTATTTTTCAGGTGATGAAAAGGACTGAAAATTGTGGTGATTATTGTATGACTCTGCAACTATTATAAACCATTGAACTGTACATCTTAAAATGGTGAATTATCTGATTTGTGAATTATATCTCAATAAAGTTGCCACAAAAATAGGGGTTAAACATTGGGAAAGGCTACAAAAGCTATGAAACCATAATACTTTACAGCACTGGTCGCTCTCAGTATCACAGTGGCCTTGGACTCATAAAAAAGGGGTGATTGATTCTGAGATGTTGCCACATCGTGACTGTTTCTCAGGGTTTTGCGATACTTCATCCTACTTTGGTTTTGCAGATCATTTCACTCTGATCATACTTGTAGAATTTTTCTTAAGAATTCTTATTATCCTCATCTGGCTCTCTCCAAACAGAAAAGAAAGAAATAATGCATCAAGTAACACAAAACTAGATTGGTACCTTACAACATCAGGTGCTTACAAGGACATACATCATGGAGACACATTTCTGCTATATACAGATACAAGTGAGATAAATGCTCCATTTTTGCCTATTGCTGTCTTTTCCATATCTATAATTAATGATCAAAAACCAAGTATTTAATATCCTGAATACAACTAACTTTTCCACAGGAGTAACCTGTCAGAAATGGGAAAAAAAAAAAAACAAAACACGTGTGCAGTTGTAGTGCATGAGAATTACTATCAATTTTGTGTAGCAATAATAATTTTAACAGTGAAGCAGGGTACATTGTGATAAAGAATATGATCTGACTTTGTTTAAGTTTTATGTAAAATGAAATGTTCTAATACAAACTGCAATATAGTTTGGTGTCATGTAACAAAAATATTTAATTTGGGGATATTCTTATGCCATGTGGGAAAAAACACCCACAAAAATCACAGCTTTATCCAACACATCCATCAGGAAAAACTGCTCATCTTTGGCCACCTATGCAATATGAAGACTAATATATAACAAAACTTGTAATGGACTCTTAAATGTGTTGTACAGATGAAGATTTTGATAATATCATTGAAAACCAAAAGCAGAAATGTGATCTGCCTGTTTTTGATTTTGTTTTTTTTTCATAAAATGGCATCTCATTATTTTTTACTTCTTTGATTATTCTATTTCTACTTATGGATGACTTATACTCTAGACCCTAAAAGTCACACAAATCATAATGAAAAAGCATGAAGTCTGTTCATCAAAAAATATTATTATAGTAATTTGCCTCCAATTAAAAAAAAGAAATAAAAAAATTATTATAGTAATTTCTCAATCAGAAAGAATTGAGTATTTTTCAGCTAAGAACCAGTATCCAAAGCAAATGCAGAGGCAACTTCGGTTAAATTGAGACCTGGGAGCTGAGGAATCCTATTCCACTTGCTGTTTGGCTCACTTTGAGCAAGTCATCACTCTCTGAGCCTCATTCTTCTCATTTGTTAAAAAAAAAAAAAAAAAAAAAAACAACTTTTGGAACAGATGGCCTCAATCCATATACAACAATTTTTAAAAGCTGTGGCAGTCTATGATTTTGTGATATGGCACTGGATAGTCCAATAGATTAACAGAATGTATGTCCTTTCTACCACATTTTAATTAAGTCATCTTTATAATAGTATCTTTTTACTCCTAACAATTTTAAACACTTATGATTTTAAGCCAACAAAAATGGAATAACTGAAGCCAGTTCAGGTATTGCTGCAATGAGGCCTATTATATATGTAATAAACACCCAAAGTTAATAAAGAAAACCGTATTATACAAAAGACTAATAGTGGACACATCACCTGAGAATGTGTTATAAAAACAACAGTTCACTACAGTTCTCCAGGATAGACTGAGTTAATGCTATGTGAGTCTATATGAGTCAATGACATTTTTTCAAATATTGCTTTTGAGGTGGGGTTTTGTTTTGCTATAATTTTCCTCTTCATTGTATGAGTACTGTTCTTTATTGGTGATGAAACAAAGTCTGTGTGACACCTAAATGAAGCAATTTACATTGAATCTACCTGCCAGTCACACTGGTTGTCTCTCCCTAACTTTGATGAGTTAATAATATGGACAGTTCCTTGGAATATTAAAATAAGTAAATATGTTCTATAATATATAGTATGATACACACACACATACATATATACTAGATACAGAGTATATATGAGGCTTCCTTGGTGGCTCAGCAGCAAAGAATCTGACTGCAATGTAGCAAACCACCTGCAATCCCAATCTGAGGGACGCGTGTTCAGTCCCTGTATCAGGAAGATCCCCTGGAGAAGCAAATGGCCTACCCATTACAATTTTCTTGCCTGAGAAATCCTAAGGACAGAGGAGCCTGGCAGGCTACAGTCTATGGTGTCACAAGGTCAGACACAATTTAGTGACTAAACCACCACCACCACAGATTATATGTATACAGTATATATGTACACACATATATACCTACATACATGTGTGTGTGTACATATGTGTGTGTGTGTGTGTATATATATATATATATATATATAGAGAGAGAGAGAGAGAGAGAGAGAGAGAGAGAAAGAACATATATGCAAAACTAGAACTGAGCATCTGAACATAAAGGTGGCTTACGTTGATTGATTTCATTTAGTTGGCCATCTATTTCAGCTTTGCTTCTGTTTTCCAATAACAGGATAAAAGTAATTCCATCTGTCATTCTACATCTAAATGCCATCTGTTAGAATTGTCTAGTTTGTATAGGCAGCTCTCAGTAAGCAGGCCTATCTGATATCCTAACTTCTTATCACTATTTACTCCTTCACATTAGTATCAAGAAATCCAGTGAGATTTAAGTTTCTGAGCACACCTCACAGATGCTAATTATTTAGGGAGACGAGAAGTTGTTCTTAATACTGAAAGAAGACACTACTGGACTTTCATTTTCATGCATTTTTGCCCTGGCAGCAGAGACAGTGATCTCGTGTATCGATCAAATAGCTGCTTCAATTTGGAATCAAATTTTTCTCCCAAATGAAACTGCAGAACCCTATGGCTTTAACTTCAGCAACACCTCATTCTGAAACAGTGCCAGATGACACATGGTAATGGCCTTGCAAACTGGAGTTGATTCAAGGAAGACAGGTGATGTGGCAAGATAGGGAAATCCCATAGCTCCCTCATTGTCTAAGACAGAACCAGATCTTCTTCGATGTCAGTTGGCAGTACTATATCATACTAATTTTACACATTTTACACATTCTGTACCTGAATGATAGCTATAACAATGGAGCATTAGAAAGCTGCTGCTGCTGCTGCTGCTGCTAAGTCGCTTCAGTCGTGTCCAACTCTATGCGACCCCATAGACGGCAGCCCACCAGGCTCCGGTTAGAAAACTAGAAGGATATTAAAGGCCCACTCAAACAGGACAATGAACACACATTATCAACATTAGTGGGTAATACTCTGGAACACTGGTCACTAAAGCTAGAGTTTTATTCTGCCACTCACTAATTATGTACCCTTGGATGAATCATACTTTCTCTAGTTCTCATTTTTATCATCCTTAAAACAAGGAGTTGGATGAACTCTAAAGTGCTTTTCAGGACCAGTGGACATTCACATAATTTTTTATAGCTTGCAGAATATTTCTACAAATCTTAGGCCATTTAATTCACACAACTCTGTTACTTATCAAATTACTATTTTATAAATAACAGCACTGAGGTCTACCCCAAGAGAACTTTGCAATAAATGTGTCACCCAAGTTTCCTTTAAAATTACTGATTGCTGTGGACAATAATGTGATCATTTTAACAAGTTACTAAAGTATATTATGTTCCTATAATATTTTCTGTTAAGTTTTAAATTATATATTAAAAGGGAAGAAAATGAAGGGGCAGAGAAATGAGGTAGATCTCGATAATATCAATCATAAAAATTCTATCATTTATTGAACATTTAAATGTGGAATACACTATACTAAGGATTATATACAGATTACTTCTAATTCAACTATCCTTCAAGGGTATAGTAATATTTTTCTTGTTTCACAGATGAGAGGAATAAGAATCGGAACATTAAGTACGTCTTCAAAGGTTATGCAACTGCTAACAGGTAGTCATGCTTGGAACAGATACAAATAACTCCAAAGCTGGTGTTCTCTCAACTAGAACACACTGTCTCTCATTTTCAGTCAAATGAACACGTATGTAAAAATACAAGTATACGCACAGTCCACTGTTAAGTCCAACAGGTAAATCAGGCACCTAACACCTTAGGTACTTCTTGTTATAAATGGCGTACTCAGCAAATGGCTTGTCATTTTCTCTTGTTTCCATTCCATTCCCCTCAACAGATGCTTAAGGCAAGGCTGTAAAGTCTTAGTAAGATGAACACATTCACAGAATTCTATGCTCTTCTAGGTTAAAAGTAAGAAATGTAATTTCCCTCCTCAGGAGACCAAATTGCAAGTGCATACACTAATTAACCATTACCAACTGATATATGTTACACGACTGAAGAAGGAGACCAGGAGTTCTGCACAATTATCTCTTCTAGGAAGGCTCCTCAGAGCTTTTCCTTCTCTTACATAACAGCAGTATTAAAGTTAGAAAAATTGAAAAGCTTAAATCCCTCTCTAATGAATGAAAATAACCATTACAAGCATATGTAACACAGAAAGAGACAGATAGAAAGAGTTATCAGTCTCTCCGGAACAGGTCTTTGATATTTTCAAAAAGGTAAGCAAGTTTCGCTTTTATTTTGCCAAAATGCATAAGCTTATACGTATCTCAATTAACTAAGTACTGAATACTTTGGCCAGTGCTGATTCTTTGGAAAAGACCTTGATGCTGGGAAAGATTAAGGGCAAGAGGAGATGGGCACAGAGGATGGGATGATTGGATGGCATCACTGACTCAATGGACACGAGTATGAGCAGCTCCGGGAGATCATGATGGAAAGAGAAGCCTGGCGTGCTGCAGTTCATGGGGTTGCAAAGAGTCAGACACAACTTAGCGACTGAACAACAACAACATATTGGTGGGATTTATGTTGAAAATTATATTTCTAAATTGAACAATTTATTCTTTTTTCTTCTTCCCCATGGTGAAGTCATCAGTGAAAGACATTGACTATTGCTAGGAGTTTGCTAGGAGTTTTCACAATGTTTTAAGTTTGGGCTGCAGTGATTCTCCAGTTTACTTTTCTAAATATAAGAGAGAATAAAGAGTTGATGTACATACATGTGTGGATAAAGGTACAATATTTCAACATATTCTTGGGGAATCTGAAGGCTTTCCTTACCTATGAGTTAACAGGACCATCTTCACTGTGACTGGTTTTACTTCTAAGAAGAATTATTATGGCAAAACAGATAAATAAGATAAAACATGATACAGGTTTTATCTACAGTTTTAACTACAGCAGACAGCCATAATGACTAACTTTAGTATATTTTTGCCCTATAACCCTCAGAGACTTTTAAAATCAGCTTTGGCCCCCTGGTGTACCTTCCATTGTCATCTTTATCCACCCTGCTCCCCAACATGGGCACCTGCCCTATCTCCCTTGCTCTGCCTGGAACTCCCAACCTGCTGCATCCTCCTTATGCATGACTTTCAGCCCCATCTTTAAAGTTCAGAGCAAGGAGCTGCCTACACCTATGTTCCTTATCCAAGTTTTAAATAACATTTGTAATGCAAGGCTGTGAAGGCATGAGATTAAATGACTATTTGATTTTTAGAAAGTTTAAGAACCACCCCCCAAAAAAATGTGTTTTGATGTGATAACAAATTGGGTTCAATCATACACATCAAATCATACTCTAGTCATGCCACATCAGGAAATATATGCATTATTTTACTCAGTCATGGAATTTTAGTCAATCAACTAAACCAGAATATTATTTACAACAATACTGTCTTGAATGAAAAGAGATGTATAGAAATTCACAATACACCCAGCAAAAGCAGACAACCTACAATTTATTGAGCACTATCCAGTAGCGACTTGTTTCACATCCAATCGTCTAATGCCACCCAAGCATGAAGTTGCAAAGTCTATCATTTTGATACCTATACTATATAGTGTCCTAAAGCAAAAGTTATCTTTACCCAAGTGAATCATGGGCTTCCCTGGTGGCTCAGAGGTTAAAGCGTCTGCCTGGAATGCGGGAGACCTGGGTTTGATCCCTGGGTCAGGAATATCCCCTGGAGAAGGAAATGGCACCCCACTCCAGTACTCTTGCCTGGAGAATCCCAAGGAGGAAGGACCCTGGTGGGCTACAGTCCATGGGGTCGCAAAGAGCGACCTCACTCACTTTAAGTTAATCATACTTAACTGAGTTCTTCTATCCTTCTACTCTTCTTCTGTTGTACATCTATAATTAGATGGATATTTTGGGGGCAGCTAGGTACATAATAAGTGCTCATTTTTATCTCAAATATGTGTAGATATAGTGCAAAATAGTAAGTGGAGAATTTCATTTGTTTGTTTCTTGCAATTTAATCCCTTGAGTGGTTCCTCCATTCTCATGGCTTCAGCCTATCTCCTCCTGGTAACTTCTCAATTTATATCTCTGATACTTTCTTCCCTCCATTTCCTCAACTTCAGTTTTTCTCTATTGCTTTAAATTCATCATTCTTGTAAGCTTTCATGTCAAACTCCCATATCTGGCTTCTCCTCCTAAAGTCACTATGGTTGAACCACACCACCCATCATCCAGGCTGGGGACCCTGATGCTGCCCTTAGTGAATCCCCTGCTTCGTCCCTACCACCTCATGCTGCTGCATTTTTATTTCAATTGCTTCTTCCACCTATTTATTCTTTTCTACTATCACCAATTCATGTTAATAGTTTTACTTCTGATTAATTTAAAAACACACAAGTACATATTTATTCCCTGATCTATTTAAAAATTTCAAATATATCAACAAAGTTGACCTATGGGTCAGATCAAGTGACTGCCCCACTTAATATCCTCCAGTGTTTCTCTAAAGGAAAAAGGGTTTATGATGGTGTTTGGTACCCCTCAATGTGTACTTATTGAGTCTTCCCTGGTGGCTCAGAGGTTAAAGCGTCTGCCTGCAATGAGGGAGACCTGGGTTCGATCCCTGGGCCAGGAAGATCCCTGGAGAAGGAAATGGCAACCCACTCCAGTATTCTTGCCAAAGAATCCCATGGACGGAGGAGCCTGGTGGGCTATAGTCCGTGGGGTTGCAAAGAGTCGGACACGACTGAGTGACTTCGCTTTCACTTTCACTGTGTACTTAACCTCATCACCTAGTCCTCTGCCTCCTTACCTTATTTACTTCATCTAATTCACCTCCTCTGCATGTTACTGTGTTCCCAAATCAGAGCTTTTGGACAGCAAGTCTTAACTCAAAATACCACCCTCACAGTGAGACTTTCCAGTCTACTCTAATGTTTCTACCTTTTCATATATACTTCCTAGTAACTTCCTAATCTTCTATTGATATAGCAATATCTAACTTACTTATTCAATATCACGGTAATCCAGCCTATGCCCCAATCAGTAACACTGAAGAAGCTGAAGTGAATGGTTCTATGAAGATCTACAAGACCTTTTAGAACTAACACCCCAAAAAGATGTCCTTTTCATTATAGGGGCACCTGCTGCTGCTGCTAAGTCGCTTTAGTCGTGTCTGACTCTGTGCGACCCCAGAGATGGCAGCCCACCAGGCTCCGCCATCCCTGGGATTCTCCAGGCAAGAACACTGGAGTGGGTTGCCATTTCCTTCTCCAATGCATGAAAGTGAAAAGTGAAAGGGAAGTTGCTCAGTCGTGTCTGACTCTTAGCGACTCCATGGACTGCAGCCCACCAGACTTCTCCATCCATGGGATTTTCCAGGCAAGAGTACTGGAGTGGGGTGCCATTGCCTTCTCCCATTATAGGGGACTGGAATACAAAAGTAGGAAGTCAAGAAACACCTGGGGTAACAGGCAAATTTGGCCTTGGAATACGGAATAAAGCAGGGCAAAGGTTAATAGAGTCTTGCCAAGAGAATGCACTGGTCATAGCAAATACTCTCTTCCAACAACATAAGAGAAGACTCTACACATAGACATCACCAGATGGTCAAAACCAAAAACAGATTGACTATATTCTTTGCAGCCAAAGATGAAGAAGGCCTATACAGTCAGCAAAAACAAGACCGGGAGCTGACTATGGCTCAGATCATGAACTCCTTATTGCCAAATTCAGACTTAAATTGAAGAAAGTAGAGAAAACCACTAGACCATTCAGGTATGACCTAAATCAAATCCCTTATGATTATATAGTGGAAGTCAGAAATAGATTTAAGGGACTAGATCTGATGACAGAGTGCCTGATGAACTATGGAATGAGGTGCATGACATTGTACAGGAGACGGGGATCAAGGTTATCCCCACAGAAAAGAAATGCAAAAAAGCTAAATGGCTATCTGAGGAGGCCTTACAAATAGCTGTGAAAAGAAGAGAAGCAAAAAGCAAAGGAGAAGAGGAAAGATATAAGCATCTAAATGCAGAGTTCCAAAGAATAGCAAGAAGAGATAAGAAAGCCTTCCTCAGTGATCAACGCAAAGAAACAGAGGAAAACAACAGAATGGGAAACACTAGAGATCTCTTCAAGAAATTAGAGATACCAAGGGAACATTTCATGTAAAAATGGGCTCGATAAAGGACAGAAATGGTATGGACCTAACAGAAGCAGAAGATATTAAGAAGAGGTGGCAAGAATACACAGAACTGCACAAAAAAGATCTTCACAACCCAGATAATCATGATGGTGTGATCACTGACCTAGAGCCAGACATCCTGGAATGTGAAGTCAAGTGGGCCTTAGAAAGCATCACTATGAACAAAGCTAGTGGAGGTGATGGCATTCCAGTTGAGCTATTTCAAATCCTGAAAGATGATGCTGTGAAAGTGCTGCACTCAATATGCCAGCAAATTTGGAAAACTCAGCAGTGGCCACAGGACTGGAAAAGGTCAGTTTTCATTCTAATCCCAAAAAAGGGGCAAGGCCAAAGAATGTTCAAACTACCACACAATTGCACTCATTTCACTAGCAAAGTAATGCTCAAAATTCTCCAAGCCAGGCTTCAGCAATATGTGAACCGAGAACTTCCAGATGTTCAAGCTGGTTTTAGAAAAGGCAGAGGAACCAGAGATCAAATTGCCAACATCTGCTGGATCATGAAAAAAGCAAGAGAATTCCAGAAAAATATCCATTTCTGCTTTATTGACTATGCCAAAGCCTTTGACTGTGTGGATCACAATAAACTGTGGAAAATTCCTAAAGAGATTGGAATACCAGACCACCTGATCTGCCTCTTGAGAAATCTGTATGCAGGTCAGGAAGCAACAGTTAGAAGTGGACATGAAACAACAGACTGGTTCCAAATAGGAAAAGGAGTACGTCAAGGCTGTATATTGTCACCCTACTTATTTAACTTATATGCAGAGTACATCATGAGAAACGCTGGGCTGGAATCAAGATTGCGGGAGAAATCTCAATAACCTCAGATATGCAGATGACACCACCTTTAAGGCAGAAAGTGAAGAGGAACTAAAAAGCCTCTTGATGAAAGTGAAAGAGGAGAGTGAAAAAGTTGGCTTAAAGCTCAACATTCAGAAAACTAAGATCATGGCATCCGGTCCCATCACTTCATGGGAAATAGATGGGGAAACAGTGGAAACAGTGGCTGACTTTATTTTTTGGGGCTCCAAAATCACTGCAGATGGTGACTGCAGCCATGAAATTAAAAGACGCTTACTCCTTGGGAAGAAAGTTATGACCAACCTAGATACTTTGCCAACAAAGGCCCATCTAGTCAAGGCTATGGTCTTTCCAGTAGTCATGTATGGATGTGAGAGTTGGACTGTGAAGAAAGCTGAGCCCCGAAGAATTGATGCTTTTGAACTGTGGTGTTGGAGAAGACTCTTGAGAGTTCCTTGGACTGCAAGGAGATCCAACCAGTCCATCCTAAAGGAGATTAGTCCTGGGTGTTCACTGGAAGGACTGATGATGAGGCTGAAACTCCAGTACTTTGGCCACCTCATGGGAAGAGTTGACTCATTGGAAAAGACCCTGATGCTGGGAGGGATTGGAGGCAGGAGGAGAAGGGGACTAAAGAGGATGAGATGGCTGGATGGCATCACTGACTCAATGGACATGAGTTTGAGTGAACTCCGGGAGTTGGTAATGGAAAGGGAGGCCTGGCGTGCTGTGATTCATGGGGTCTCAAAGAGTCGGACATGACTGAGCGACTTCACTTTCAAAGTTTATGCAGGCACGAATGAATGAATAAATGAAGTCTGATCAACCAGATTATGGTATATATCTGGTATATACTAGATACCAATCTCTATTGTTTTACATTCTCTCTTTTTAAAGTTGAATAGTTTTTATTGCAGTTATCCTGAAACACAAGTGTTATGCTGTGGACTTTGTGGGTAGTACTTGATTTCAGCATCAGTCTTCTGGACATTAACAATTTAATTTCACATATGCTTCTTCAAATGATGTCAGGATCATTTAGGTCAGGTTGATTTCATAAAATAGCATGGTATAAAGAAATTTGTAAAATTACATTCAATTTTGGCCATTAATGAGCCACTTTAAATGATCTAGAACTGTGGTTTTTAATGTTTATGGTCATGGATTTCTTTGATAATCTATTAAAAGCTTTTAGTTTTACTTCCAAATCACTTTAAAACTGGAGGAAGGTAGTTAGCAGTTGTAAACACAATGCAAAGATTTTACAAAAATAAATAATTAAATTAGTCAATGGAGACAGAATAGGAAAAAAAGATGGGGAAAAATTAAGCTCAGGATAGGGCTGATATACAAAATGTACACCTTCAAGCTCTGCAGAGTTGATTGGAGATGGATTCCAATTTTGTTGCTGAGCTTATCATTCAGAGGATTATGGTTTTCAATAATAAATGAAAGTAAAATTCTTTATCTTTTGCTATTAGAAAACTGTCAGTATTTTATATCTATAATAAAAATTTAAAGTAGGTTATGGCAACTTTTTCCAAAATAATATATTATTTTAATGCAATCCAATAAAAATCCCAATGAGTGGTACTAATGTCAGAATAGGAAGATAGATTAATGGAATGAAATAAAAGTTTAGAAATAGAACCAATTATATTAGAAGTGTTGTGATAAAATTGGGATATTAAATTTGTGGACAAAATGTAGATTATTTAATAAATAATATTAAAATAATTACATCGTGTTTTTTTAAAGAATTACTTTTCAATCCCTACCTTACACCTTGTAACAAAATAAATTTTGATTAGGTTAATTTTGAAGTAAAATCACAAAACAGTTACAAGTAACGTGTACTTTTATTAACACTTGCGGTAGGGAAGGCTCTCTTAAACAAAACAATAAAGACCAAAACCATAAAAGAAAAGACTGAAAGGTCTAGTTACATTAAAGAAAATGACACCATATTTAGAAAATGGATATATATATATATATATTTATACATGTACCCATATATACATATAGATATAGATACATGTATAAATACATACATACACACACACAGGTGGGGGTGGGGAGAGTGAGAGTGAGCATGAAGTAAATGTGAGCTTACAAATTAATAAGAAAAGCTTGAATAGCAAAACAGGAAAAAAAATGACATAAACAATTCTAATTCTTCCCTGAAGAAATTCAAAGGCCAATGAATACACAGAAGCATTCAAGTTCCACAATTCTGAAGTGAAATAAACTACTGAGATGACATTTTATCTCATGAGATAATGATTAAAAAATGAGGTGATGGTTAAAAAAATAATAACCATTGTTGGTATAGCTATTGTTAACTGATGTTCTTATAAACTATTGTGGGCTCAATGTCACCAGTTATTAGAGAAATGCAGATTAAATCTACAATGAGATATCACCTCACACCAGTCAGAATGGTCATTATCAAAAATCTATATGCACGATGCTGGATGCTTGGGACTGGTGCACTGGGACGACCCAGAGGGATGGTATGGGGAGGGGGGAGGGAGGAGGGTTCAGGATGGATTTTCTTTTAAAAATAATAAAAAAGAAAAAAAAAATCTATAAACATTAACTGCTAGAGAAGGTGTGGAGTACAGTTCTACACTGTTGGTGGGAATGTAAATTGGCACAACCACTATGAAGAACAGTATGGGAGTTCCTTAAAAAACTAAACACAGAACTACCATATGATCTAGCAATCCCACACTGCTGGGCATACATCTGGAGAAAACCAAATTTGAAAAGATACATGCACCCCAGTGTTCATAGCAGCACTATTTACAATAGCCAAGGCATGCAAACAAGCTAAATATCCATCAACAGAGGAATGGATAAAGAAGATGTGGTGTGTGTGTGTGTGTGTGTGTGTGTATATGTATAGATAGATAGATATGCAATGGAATAATACTCAGCCATAAAAATGAAGGAAATAATGTTAATTTCAGCAACATGGATGGATCTAGGGATTATCATACTAAGTGAATTCACTCAGAGAAAGATAAATATATATCACTTATATGTGGAGTCTAATATAAAATGATATAAATGAATTTATTTACAAAATAGAAACAGACTCACAATTCTTAAAATTAAACTTATCATTACCAAAGGGGAAACATATGGGGAAGTGATAAACTGGAAGACTAGGATTAACATATAGACACTAGTATATATAAAATACATAACTAGTAAGGATCTGCTGTATAACATAGGGAACTTTACTCAATATTCTGTAATAACACATATGGGAAAAGAATCTGAAAAACAACGGACACACACATCCATATACACACACATACACACATACACATACATATATATATGGTTCACTTCTGCTGTTCACCTGAAACCTACACAGCATTGTAAATGATCTGTACTCCAATGTGTGTGCCAAGTTGTTTCAGTCGTGTCTGACTCTCTGGGACCCTACGGACTGTAGGCTGCCAGGCTCCTCTGTCCGTGGGATTACTCAGGAAAGAATACTGCAGTAGGTTGCCATGCCCTTCTCCAGGGGATCTTCCCAACCTAGGGATTAAATCCATGTCTCTTATGTGTCCTGCACTGGCAGGTGGGTTACCACTAGCACCACCTGGAAAGCCTATACTCCAATAAAAATTTTTTTAAAAAGGGAATGTAAACTGGTTCAAAATTTCAAGAAAGCAATTTATCAGTATGCATAAAAAGTCTAAAACTGCACTGGTTCTAGGGAGTTCTGCCGCATTTAATACATATAATTTGTCAATTATGCAAATATAAGTGGATGATAGTATATAAGCAATGATAGTATTTTTTTTTCTTACAGTTTAATTAACATAAAGATTAACATTTATGTAGGAAAAGAAGACAGGAAGTATACTTCACAATGTTATCAATGCTAATTGTGGGGTTTGGAGATCTAAGGTAATTTAGATTAGCTTTCTATTTGTGTGCCCATGTTTTGACTAGAAGCCCTACTTGGAAACAGTCATATCTTTGGATATAATCCTGGGAAGGGTATTTTCAGAAGCACAGTGGGTTTCCTAAGCACATTTAATATGTGGCAGTTAAGAAGAGCAAAGCATATTTAAAGAAGTGCAATGACTTCATCGGTATCAGTGAGCACATACTCATTAGCGCCAGTCAATTTCTGGTTCTCCAATGTTTAACAGTGAACCTAACTTTCATCTAATGAGCCTTTGTGATGTAACATGGCAGGTATTTCTCTCACTCCACAATGGGACTTGTTTACAAAGGACAGCAAAATAATTCATTAAGACTCTTTCTCCAATTATTCTCACAAGGTTGTGGAAATTTTGTTTTGAAGATAACATAAATACATTGAAATACTAGAACAGAAAATCTGCAAATACAATAATTATTGGTGAACAGTTCAACATCAGCTGCAGAAATTCAGCCCTAAGTTTTAAGGACAGGATTCAAATAACTCTGTGAAGACCATACAAATTTAAAGACAATAGATTTTATGTTAAGACAATTTTGCTTTAATTAAGAAAGTCAATACTCTGAAGAAAATGCTTTAGATTCTTGAAGCACCTTGGGAAGTTTCTTTCTCTACTCTACAATTAAGAGGCCAAATCAGGTAGATTTAAGAATTTAGGCCCAGAGCTCCTACACTCACTGTGTGACATCCTGCAACCTACTCTGTGTCTCAGTTACCTGATTCATAAAATAAGGATACTAAGAATGGCAAGTTCATATTGGTTTTATGAGGACTAAAGAAGTGAATGGGAATTTGATATGTATCACCTAAGGAGAACAAACCATGTTTGAAAAAGTTGTGGCAAAAAATAAGCATTCAATAAATAACCAATAAAATGATAAATCTGATAAACTGCAAATTAAAATATATATCATATTTAATATTTAGTCAACATGACAAGCCTCCTTGGCATGCGGTAAAATATTTCAAAATAAAAATAACATGCATAAAGACATAACAACTCCGGCAGCCCAGCACATAACACAGTGAAGATCAATGAAGTGACAACAAATAATAATTGAGTAATTGGGAGTTTAGAGGCAAGAGTAGTAATTAAGACTCCTTAGAAAAGGTGTGGTTAAAATAAGCCCTACAAACAGAAATGGGATTCAATTTGCTCAAAAGAAAGTAGGAGTAAAAGATGTCTAAAATTTCTAGCTGAAGCAAATCCAATTTTGTATAGAATTTATTTTTCTGACTTCTCTTTTTCATCCTCTGTGGGATTCCATTTGTGACATTATTTTTTGCTATCAAAGAAGTAGCTCCTTGTGTTTTCTTTCTTTATAAAAAGTTATAAAAAATTTCAAACATATACACAAATGGAAAAATAATATCATGAACTCCCATCTTCCTTAACTCAGCTTCAAACTGGTTATCAACATTCTGTCATTTTTACTCCATGAAATGTATTGATTAGCATATAACTTCAAACACTGGACTCTTTGTTATGACCAACTTTCAATGTGTAGTTGAGAGGCATCCATAAAAATATGACTTTTTTTCATTACTGTGTTGCATGCCCCAAAGGGACTTCTGGACTTTGCTCACTGCTTCCTGAAATGAGGAAGGATTAAAGGAGTCTGTTCAAAAGACATAGTCTCCCATAAACTGGAAAAATATTTTCAAGCAAACATTTTAAAAATTGAAGTAGAATATGTACATACATACACACACACACTGAAAAATGCACAAGTCAAAAAGATACAGCTTCATTACTGAGGACTCCAAGACAATGTGCTATAAAAGTATCACCCACTTCAAGAAACAGTCCAAAACTGAGACCTTCCCTTGTGCTATGCTAGGTGTTACTCTTTGCCAAGTATAAAGTATCTTGGCCTCTCAACATAGACCAGCTTTGTCTGTTTTTGAGATCTTCATACATACATACACTACACATTCTTTTGGCCCTGAACAACAACTTCAGTTGGCTTAAAACTATGACCCTACTGGGTTGGGGGCACTGAGTATAGCAGTGCATGCCTGGGATCTTCTGAGGGAGGTCACCATTATCTTCCTTACCTCCACCATAGTTTGGGCCCAGGTAAATAGCAGGGAGGGAACACAGCTCCACCCATCTACAGAAAATTGGATTAACAATTTACTGAACATCAATCAGAACAAGACCCAGTTCCCCCCTCAGTCAGTCTCTCCCATCAGGAAGCTTCCATAAGCCTCTTATCCTTCTCCATCAGAGGGCAGACAGAATGAAAACCACAATCACAGAAAACTAACCAATCTAATCACATGGAACACAGACTTGTCTATCTCAGTGAAGCTATGAGCCATGCTGGGTGGGGCCACCCAAGACAGACGGGTCACGGTGGAGAGTTCTGATAGAATGTGGTCCACTGGAGAAGGGAATGGCAAACCACTTCAGTGTTCTTGCCTTGAGAGCCCCATGAACAGTATGAAAAGGCAGAAAGAGAAGACACTGAAGGATGAACTCTCTAGGTTGGTAGATGCCCAATATACTACTGGAGATCAGTGAGAAACTAACTCCAAAAAGAAGGAAGAGACAAAGCCAAAGCAAAAACAACACCCAGTTGTGGATGTGACTGGTGATGGAAGCAAGGTCCAAAGCTGTAAACAGCAATATCGCAAGGAACTTGGAATGCTAGGTCTATGAATCAAGGCAATTTGGAAGCGGTCAAACAGGAGATGGCAAGAGTGAACATTGACATTTTAGGAATCAGCAAATTAAAATGGACTGGAATGGGTGAATTTCACTCAGATGACCATTATATCTACTACTGTGGGCAAGAATCCCTTAGAAGAAATGGAGTAGCCATCACAGTAAACAAAAGAGTCCAAAATGCAGTTCTTGGATGCAGTCTCAACAATGACAGAAATCTGATATCTGTTCGTTTCCAAGACAAACCATTCAATATCATGGTAATCCAAGTCTATGCCCCGACCAGTAATGCTGAAGAAGTTGAAGTTAAATGGTTCTATGAAGACCTACAAGACCTTCTAGAAATAACATCCAAAAAAGATGTCCTTTTCATTATAGGGGACTGTAATGCAAAAGTAGGAAGTCAAGAAATACCTGGAGTAACAGCCAAATTTGGCCTTGGAATACGGAATGAAGCAGGGCAAAGACTAATAGTTTTCCCAAGAGAATGTACTGGTCATAGCAAACACCCTCTTCCAAAAATATGAGAGAAGACTCTCTACATGGACATAACCAGATGGTAAACACTGAAAACAGACTGATTCTATTCTTTGCAGCCAAAGGTGGAGAAGGTCTATACAGTCAGCAAAAACAAGACTGGGAGCTGAATGTGGCTCAGATCATGAACTCCTTACTGCCAAATTCAGACTTAAACTGAAGAGAGTAGGAAAACCAATAGCCCAGTCAAGTATGACATAAATCAAATCCCTAATGACTATACAGTGAAAATGAGACAGATTTAAGGGACTAGGTCTGATAGACAGAGCGCCTGATGAACTATGGATGGAGGTTTGTAACACAGAAAGACAGGGAGCAAGACCATCCTGAAGAAAAAGAGGTGCAAAAAAGGAAAATGGCTGTCTGAGGAGACCTTACAAATAGCTGTGAAAGAAGAGAAGTGAAAAGCAAAGGAGAAAAGGAAAGATATACCCATTTGAATGCAGAGTTCCAAAAAATAGCAAGGAGAGATAAGAAAGCCTTCCTCAGTGATCAGTGCAAAGAAATAGAAGAAAACAATACATTGGGAAAGACTAGAGATCTCTTCAAGAAAATTAGAGATACAAAGGGAACATTTCATGCAAAGATGGGTTCAATAAGACCTAACAAAAGCAGAAGATATTAGGAGGCGGCAAGAATACACAGAAGTGCACAAAAAAGATCATGATCTTCACGATGGTGTGACCACTCACCTAGAGCAAGACATCCTGGAATGAGAAGTCAGGTGGGCCTTAGAAAGCGTCACTACAAACAAAGCTAGAGGAGGTGATGGAATTCCAGTTGAGCTATTTCAAATCCTGAAAGATGATGCTGTGAAAGTGCTACACTCAACATGCCAGGAAATATGGAAAACTCAGCAGTGGCCACAGGACTGGAAAAGGACAGTTTTCATTCCAGTCCCTAAGAAACACAATGCCAAAGAATGCTGAGACCACCACACAATTGCACTCATCTCACATGCTAGTAAAGTAATGCTCAAAATTCTCCAAGCCAGGCTTCAGCAATACATGAACCGTGAACTTCCAGATGTTCAAGCTGGTTTTAGAAAAGGCAGAGGTATCAGAGATCAAATTGCCAACATCTGCTGGATCATCAAAAAAGCAAGAGAGTTCCAGGTAAACATCGATTTCTGCTTTAGTGACTATGCCAAAGCTTTGACTGTGGGGATACCAAAAATTGTGGAAAATTCTGCAAGAGCTGGGAATGCCAGACCACCTGACCTGCCTCTTGAGAAATCTGTATGCAGATCAGGAAGCAAGAGTTAGAACTGGACATGGAACAACAGACTGGTTCCAAATAGGAAAGGAGTATGTCAAGGCTCTATATTGTCACCCTGCTTATTTAACTTATATGCAGAGTACATCATGAGAAATGCAGGGCCGGAAGAAGCACAAGCTGGAATCAAGATTGCTGGAAGAAATATCAATAATCTCATATATGCAGATGACACCACCCTTATGGCAGAAAGTGAAGAAGAACTAAAGAGCCTCTTCATGAAAGTGAAAAGAGGAGAGTGAAAAAGTTGGCTTAAAGCTCAACATTCAGAAAACTAAGATCATGGCATCCAATCCCATCACTTTATGGCAAATAGATGGGGAAACAGTGGAAACAGTGGCCGGTTTTATTTTCTTGGGCTCCAGTATCACTGCAGATGGTGACTGCAGCCATGCAATTAAAAGACGCTTACTCCTTGGAAGGAAAGTTATGACCAACCTGCTGCTAAGTCACTTCAGTCGTGTCCGACTCTGTGTTACCCCATAGATGGCAGCCCACCAGGCTCCCATCCCTGGGATTCTCCAAGCAAGAATACTGGAGTGGGTTGCCATTTCCTTCTCCAATGCATGAAAGTGGAAAGTGAAAGGGAAGTCGCTCAGTCGTGTCTGACTCTTTGCGACTCCATCGGCTGCAGCCCACCAGGCTCCTCCATCCATGGGATTTTACAGGCGAGAGTACTGGAGTGGGGTGCCATCACCTTCTCCAACCAACCTAGACAGCATATTAAAAAGCAGAGATGTTACTTTGCCAACAAAGGTCCATCTAGTCAAGGCTATGGTTTTTCCAGTAGTCATGTATGGATGTGAGAGTTGGACTATAAAGAAAGCTGAGCAGGGAAGAATTGATGTTTTTGAACTGTGGTGTTGGAGAACCACTCTTGAGAGTCCCTTGGACTGCAAGCAGATCCAACCAGTCCATCCTGAAGGCAATCAGTCCTGAATATTCATTGGATGGATTGATGTTGATGCTGAAACTCCAATACTTTGGCCACCTGATGCGAAGAGCTGACTCATTTGAAAAGACTCTGATGCTGGGAAAGGTTGAAGGTGGGAGGAGAAGGGGATGACAGAAGATGAGATGGTTGGATGGTTCACTGAGTCAATGGACATGAGTTTGAGTAAACTCTGGGAGTTGGTGATGGACAGGGAGGCTTGTGTGTTGCAGTCCATGGGGTCGCAAAGAGTCAGACACAACTAAGCGACTGAACTGAAATGATGACACTACTAAGAGTTCTTTTAGCCTTTTACCTTCAATGGAAAAAGAGCTTGTGTTTCTGTGTTTACTTTTCCTAAGAAATCTTCATTCTATAAATTCCTGGAATCCTTGGTTCCATAAATTCTATTAGATTTCTTAGAAATCTTAATTCTAATTTTCATCTCCTTGGCCTCTTAAAACTTTTGAAAGCCCACATCACCACATTCTGCTCCACCCCTAAGCCTGTGGGACTTAAGAATCAGAAAGTATCTTGACCTGAAAAGTGGGGGGAAAAAACTCCAAGTTCACTTGAATGCATTTTCCATCTTCATAGGCTCTTAGTACCCCTGTCCCTGGATATCTTGGTTGCTCTGCAATGCCTTCAGACACTTGGCTATTTTTTTATTACATTATTTTGCTACTGCAGCTGTTCTTAGAGGGGAGGTTAGTTTAATAGAAACTATTATGTCATGGCTGGGAGCTGACTCTAGTCATAGAACTCACAATCTGGATTTATGTCTTAAATTTAAGCAGAATCATGTGAGTGTGAAAATATTTCAAGGGAGGAGCAGAAAAATCCATAATTTTTCATCAGTTTTAAAAACATATGACATAAAAGAATTAAGAATCACTGCTGTAATTTCTAGGAGCCCAAGAGAGTATAAAAAAATGTTGGCAGATTGGCAGGAGGTAAGGAAAAGAAATTACTGCTGTGGATACTTCAAGTGGCTCATTAAGGTCTCACAAATTGAATATATATGATCAATACTACAGATTTTCAGGGTATGCTATCCCAACATTTGCACTCTGACATCAGGATTATTTTGAGCTAAAGGCCACTGGAAAGAAGCAAATACACAAACTTTCTGTCCTCCTTCCTACCAGGAAGAACAGGATGATTCTTCATCATCTGAGGCAACTCTAGATTTTTATCAGCCCAGAGATAGTGATGAGAGGAATCTATGCAGCCAACATCACCAAAACAACGCTTATCTTCCACCTGCTTCCTATGTATTTATCTTTCCGCAGTTTGTCACCCTCCAAGAACCTAAACCCCTTTTCCTTTGTCTTGTCACTCCTCTAAAAATATTGTTCTTTGTCCATATACTATATAAACCCTAAGTTCTAACCACCTTTTGAGATTCTCAACATTAAAAGTTTTCCTGGGTGTATGTGTAATACGCATGTTAATAAACTGTGCTTGCTTATCTCTTGTTAAATTGTGTTCCATCAGCTTATTTTGAAGGCCTAGTCAGGGAACCTGAGGAAATAGAGGAATTTTTTTTCTCCCCTACTGTTTTGTTGACCCAGATATGATGCTTGAGACATCCCACCTACCCCAGAGGTTACAACTAAATCTTAGAACTGACCAAACCAGCAAGAGGTAAGAATTCTTACCAAAATCAGCCTCTAAGATTTCAATCTGTAGAGTTTACCTGAAAATGGTAATAAAAACATCTGTTTTCCAAATTGAGATGAGCAGCAGAAAACATTTCTGTGAACTACTTTGGTTGTATGTGGCTTTGGCCATTTGTTATTGATCCATTCTTGGGTAGCCACAATTTCCCTCTATCACTGTCTTTTGTCATAAGGTGGAGAATCATAGGCATAGGGTAAAATCTGAAAAGCTTGTTGTTTGAATCAGCCTCACAAACTGGCGAGTTCATAGTTTTCACCATAGGGGAGTCATTTTGGACAAAATTTTGTTGTGAGTCACCAATTACAAAAAGAAAAAAAAAACAAAAAAAAAAAAACCATGAGATCTTCCTTCTCTCTTGCTTTTCGTCTTGAGAGCTGGGCTAGTATCCAGGGCAAGTGCACTCTCCCTGACTTTTATGCTTGCTGGGCAGCATAGGTTGTTGGGCATGCATCTGTAGGTGGCCATCTGTCAAGCTTGGGACCTAAGACATACCCCTACCATGAATGCCAGCTCTCAGAGGAATTTGTCTAAATAAGGGGGTCTCAATTCACAAGGGATATTTGCTGTCTTTTCCCTGCATTGCCTTGTCAGTGCTAGGAAAATCTCATCTCTGTATATTCTACTAGCTACCATAGATTAATGGGTTGTGAGTGAAGTGTCCCATTTTTCTGGAAGCTCAGAGATTTCTAATTGCCTGTGGCAATGAAGTTTTTGCTTTTCTTTATCAATGCTATCTTTGGGTGGGAGTGATGTTTTTGGATTATTGGATTATTGTATTTGGATTATTTGTATTCATTCTAGAGACAGCTCTATCCTCCATGGTGTTGACTTAAACAGTCACAATCAAGAAATTGAGTTACATTTCATTTGGTGGGAATGTTAAAGACTTCAAGCCTGGGAGACAGCTTCTCAGGCGACCCTGAGAAAAAGGATTCAAGGAGTCAGGTTATAAAGAAGTTTGTAACAAAGGGGTGAAACAAACCTTCTGTGCACCAGGACCCAGAGACCCCACAGAGACTGGCCAGAAGTATGTTTGAGTGTTTCTTGCGAAGGTATGTGTCAGCAGCGGCCTGCCGCAGGAGCGGGGGCTCTGGGTGCAGTAGACCTGGGTATGCCATAAGCCCTCTTGGAGAAGGTCACCATTAACCCCACCATAGAGCCACAAGAACTTACAGAGGACTGGGGAAACAGACTCTTGGAAGGCACAAATAGAACCTTGTATGCACCAGAACCCAGGAAAAAGGAGCAGTGACCCCATAAGAGACTGACCCAGACTTGCACAGGAGTGTCCAGGAGTCTCCCACAGGGGCGTGGGTCAATGGTGGCCTGCTGCAAGGTCAGGGGCACTGGAGACAGCAGTGCTTGATCTTCATTACCTCTACCACAGTTTGGCCTCAGGTTGAACAACAGGGAGGGAACACAGCCCAGCCCAGCAACAGAAAATTGGATTAAAGATTTACTGAGAATGGTTCCACCTATCAGGACAAGATCCAGTTTGCCCCTCAGTCAGTCTCTCCCATCAGGCAGCTTCCATAAGCCTCTTATCCTTACCTATCAGACAGCAGACAGTCTGAAAACCACAATCACAGAAAACTAACCAAGCTTTTCACAAGGACCACAGCCTTGTCTAACTCAGTGAAACTGAGAGCTATGCCATATAGGGCCAACCAAGATGGATGGGTCGTGGTGGAGAGTTCTGACAAAGCATGGTCCACCAGAGAAGGGAATGGCAAACCACTACAGTATTCTTGCCTTGAGAAACTCATAAACAGCATGAAAAGGCAAAAAGATAGGACACTGAAAGATGAACTCCCAGGTCAGTAGGTGCCCAATATGCTATGGGAATTCAGGGGAGAAATAATACCAAAAAGAATGAAGAGATGGAGCCAAAGCAAAAACAACACCCAGTTGTGGATGTGACGGGTGATGGAAGGAATGTCTGATGCTGTAAAGAGCAATATTATATAGGAAACTGGAATGCTAGGTTCATGAATCAACACAAATTGGAAGTGGTCAAACAGGAGATGGCAAGATTGAACATCGACATTTTAGGAATCAGTGAAATAAAATGGACTGGAATGCGTGAATTTAACTCAGATGACCATTATATCTACTACTGTGGCAAGAATCCTTTAGAAGAAATGGAGTAGCCATCATAGTCAACAAGAGAGTTCAAAATGCAGCACTCGGGTGCAATCTCAAGAACGACAGAAAGATCTCTGTTCGTTTCCAAGGCAAACCATTTAATATCATGGTAATCCAAGTCTATGCCCTGACCAGTAATGCTGAAGAAGCTGAAGTTGAACGGTTCGATGAACTAGAAATAACACGCAAAAAAGATGTCCTTTTCATTATAGGGGACTAGAATGCAAAAGTAGGAAGTCAAGAAACACCTGGAGTAAAGAAAGAGAGGTTTATCTGGAACTCTCTTGCTTTTTCGATGATCCAGCAGATGTTGGCAATTTGATCTCTGGTTCCTCTGCCTTTTCTAAAATCAGCTTGAACATCTGGAAGTTAACGGTTCACATACTGCTGGAGCCTGGCTTGGAGAATTTTGAGCATTACTTGACAAGCGTGTGAGATGACTGCAATTGTGCGGTGGTCTAAGCATTCTTTGGCATTGTGTTTCTTAGGGACTGGAATGAAAACTGTCCTTTTCCAGTCCTGTGGCCACTGCTGAGTTTTCCAAATTTACTGGCATATTGAGTGTAGCACTTTCACAGCATCATCTTTTAGGATTTGAAATAGCTCAACTGGAATTCCATCACCTCCAATAGCTTGTTCATAGTGATGCTTCCTAAGGCCCACCTGACTTCTCATTCCAGGATGTCAGGCTCTAGGTGAGTGGTCATGAAGATCTTTTTTGTGCACTTCTTTTGTGTATTCTTGCCATCTCTTCTTAATATCTTCTGCTTTTGATAGGTCCATACCATTTCTGTCCTTTATTGAGCCCATTTTTGCATGAAATGTTCCCTTGGTATCTCTAATTCTCTTGAAGAGTTCTCTAGTGTTTCCCATTGTATTGTTTTCCTCTATTTCTTTGCTCTGATCATTGAGGAAGGCTTTCTTATCCCTCCTTGCTGTTCTTTGGAACTCTGCATTCAGATGTTTATATCATTCCTTTTCTCCTTTGCTTTTCTCTTCTCTTTTTTTCACAGCTATTTGTAAGTTCTCCTCAGACAGCCATTTTCCTTTTCTGCATTTCTTTTTCTTCAGGATGGTCTTGCTCCCTGTCTCCTGTACAATGTCACAAACCTCCATCCATAGTTCATCAGGCACTCTGTCTATCAGATCTAGTCCCTTAAATCTATTTCGCACTTTCACTGTATTATCGTTAGGGATTTGATTTAGGTCACACCTGAATGCTCCAGAGCCGCACAGCCCCTAGACCATTCAGGTATGACCTAAATCAAATCCCTTACTATTATACAGTGGAAGTGAGGTGGCAAGAATGCACAGAACTCTACAGAAAGATCTTATGACCTAGATAACTGCGATAGTGTGATCACTCACAGTGTCAGACATCCTGGAATGCGAAGTCAAGTGGACCTTAGGAAGCATCACTATGAATAAAGGTACGTGAGGTGGTGGAGTTCCAGTTAAGCTATTTCAAATCCTAAAAGATAATGCTAGTCCTACACTCAATATGCCAGGAAATTTAGAAAACTCAGCAGTGGCCACAGGACTGGAAAAGGTCAGTTTTCATTCCAATTCCAAAGAAAGGCAATGCCAAATAATGTTCAAACTACTGTACAATTGCACTCATCTCACACACTAGTAAAGTAATGCTCAAAATTCTCCAAGGTAGGCTTCAACAGTAATTGAACCCTGAACTTCCAGATGTTCAAGCTGGATTTAGAAAAAGGCAGATGAACCAGAGATCCAATTGCCAACATCTGTTGGATCATCAAAAAAGCAATAGAGTTCCAGAAAAACATCTTCTTCTGCTTTAGTGACTACACCAAAGCCTTTGACTGTGTGGATCACAACAAAGTGTGGGAAATTCTTAAACAAATGGGAATACCAGACTACCTGGCCTGCCTCCTGAGAAATCTGTATGCAGGTCAAGAAGCAAGAGTTAGAACTGGGCATGGAACAACAGATTGTTTACAAATTGGGAAAGGATTATGTCAAGCCTGTATACTGTCACCATGCTTATTTAACTTATATGCAGAGTACATCATGAGAAACGCTGGGCTGGATGAAGCACAAGCTGGAATCAAGATTGATGGGAGAAATATCAATAACCTCAGATACGCAGATGACACCACCCTTATGGCAGAAAGTGAAGAAGAATTAAAGAGTCTCTCGATGAAAGTGAAAAGAGGAGAGTGAAATTTGACTTTAAAGTCAGTATTCAGAAAGCTAGGATCATGGCATCAATCCCATCATCTCATGGCAAACAGATGGGGAAACAACAGAAACAGTGACAGACTTTATTTTTGGGGGCTCCAGAATCACTGCAGATGGTGACTGTAGTCATGAAATTAAAAGACACTTGCTCCTTGGAAGAAAAGCTATGACCAATCTAGACAGAGAAGTAAAAAGCAGAGACATTACTTTGCCAACAAAGGTCCGTCTGATCAAAGCTATGGTTTTTCCAGCAGTCATGTATGGATGTGAGAGTTGGACTACAAGGAAACCTGAGCACTGAAGAATTGATGCTTTTGAACTGGTCCTGGAGAACACTCTTAAGAGTCCCTTGGACTGCAAGGGGATCAAAGCAGTCCATCCTAAAGGAAATCATTCCTGAATATTCATTGCAAGGATTGATTCTGAAGCAGAAACTGATACTCTTTTCACCTGATGCAAAGAACTGGCTCATTGGAAAACACTCTGATGCTGGGAAAGGCTAAAGGCAATAAGCTTAATGAGACAAGACTTAGTTATAAGCAAATTAGTCCTACTTTGATTATTTTTGATAGAAAGGGGGAAGACTGATGGAAATTCAATGAAAAATTATAACCAATCTTTATAGATGTTCATTATCTTTGAGGTAATTTTATCTCTTTGTAAACTAATTTTGCATTTTGTGAATTTTGTCAATAATTGAGCTTTCAATTTTTCTCTCATCCCCTTGAAATGAAGTTCCTGAGAACTAAAACCTGACTCTCCAGATTTCTCCAATTGCTACTGCATGTTCTCACTCTACTATCTAAGTACATTTCAAGCCCAACATCTAGAAATCTTGACTGACTGCATTCTGGATTCAAAAACTGGGTTAATAGTTTGTTCCAACCATTAAACTCTGTTTTTCTTTTGTTTCCACAGAAATGAATCTCATAAAATGCCTGAATGCTCACACGATATAGAAACCTAACTTAGGCAGGTTTCCTATTTTCAGTTGCATCACTGCCTTCAGCAATGAGACATAACTGCTTATCTGGATGGACCTATTTCCTGAAATAAGAAACTGGTTTGGTAAGATATGGAATGGTGTGCCCCATTTGTTCTTTTCTGTTTTTTCCAATTCATGTTTTCTCACCCTTTGCAGATCCTTTATCTCACAGCTTCTTAATCAAACCTCTGATTTTTAATATACAAAACTTAAAATTTTGAATGGAGAGTGAAATCCACTGACCTAAGGATTGTTTTGGGCTCAGGGTACGTGAAACAGATACACACAAACAAACCCTTCCCTCTTCTCCCTCTCTACCAGGACAGGAAAGGTGATTCTTAATCATAAGAGAAAACTCTAGATTCTTACCAACCGAGAGACAGCATTGATAGTCACGTTCATATCAGTTCAGTTCAGTTGCTCAGTTGTGTCCGACTCTGCCACCCCGTGGACTGCAGCACGCCAGGCCTCCACCAAACTCACTAAAACAACTCTTACCTTCCATTGGCTTCTCTCTGAATTTATCCTTCCACAGTTTGTTGCCCATAAGAACCTAAACCCCTTTTGTCTTGTCATTTCTCTGAAACTTATTTTTTTTATTTTGTTCAGATGCTATATTAATCTCAAGTCCTAACTACCCCTTTGAGTTATTCATCACTGAGTTCTTCTACATGTATGCATATAACACACATTAATAAGCTCAGCTTTTCTTATATTAAGCTGTTTTTATAAGCCTAATTTCTTGAGCATTAGCTGAAGAACCTAGCTGGATAGAAAGAGAAATTTTTATTTCCTTATGATACCAAGTACATTTTTCCAAGTATACTGATATTATCCCAGATGATGTTCAAACTATCTGAAGAAATGCAGAATAGTTTGAGGAGTTAATATATTAAAATGGACCTTAAAAGCAGAGTAAGGTAAAAGTTATAATATTTCTAAAATTATACTGGGTGCATTGTAATTTACCCTTTAAAAAACATTTCCTCAGTCTTCTATTAACAACACCCCAGAAAGGGGGGTACTTGATTGCTTTTAACAACAGAAAAATGACCTTGACAAGCAAGAGAGAGAGAGGAGAGAGGTGGGCAAAGGGAGCAGGCAGGAAGGGAGGAAGATAGAAGAGGAGAGAGAGAGAGAGAATTTCTTAAATTTCTTCTCAAGCATATCTAATCCTGAAAGTGATGGATAGATCATAGAATTTCCTCCTTAATGTAGAGAAGATTCTCCTTTTGCAACTATTACATGAAGCTTGCAGTCATATGGTAGAAAGAAAAAATGACATGGGAAAGCAAAGAAAAGCCTGCTTCTTGCCATGTAAGGGATAGTGGGGGCGGGGGTGGGAAGTAGGAAAAAACAATGATAAAGGCACTAGTGTCAGACTCCTGAGCCACTATCTTGCTCCTTTAGCCGATGATGCAGGCATGTTACAGAAAATTAAGACAACACTAAGAGCAGTTATTTGGAGAAGGTGATGGCAATAGGAGAAGGCGATGACACCCCACTCCAGTACTCTTGCCTGGAAAATCCCATGGACGGAAGAGCCTGGTAGGCGAACAGTCGGACACGACTGAGCGACTTTGCTTTCACTTTTCACTTTCATGCATTGGAGAAGGAAAGGGCAACCCACTCCAGCGTTCTTGCTTGGAGAATCCCAGGGACGGGGGAGCCTGGTGGGCTGCCGTCTATGGGGTCGCATAGAGTCGGACACGACTGAAGTGACTTAGCAGCAGCAGCAGCAAGAGCAGTTATTAGTCTTGACTCCCTGATGTAAAGAACATAGTGTGAGGGCTGCCTCAATCAAGTCATCAGGGTGAGATGGAATAGCCAAGAACAGAGTCTATTCTAGACTCCTGGCTCTTCCCACATGGCAGGGATGCTGACTGAGAGCCTCGAAGAACATGGTGAAACCACAACATGTATTTGAGAGCTGCCCAGGGATCATCCCCAGGCTTTGATACACACAGGAGAGATTAGAGAATGGACGTGCCATTCTCTAACTTCAGCGCATGTCCCCGTAGAATGCCCAGAAAGGGCTTGGATGCATCATTCGTTTGTAGACTCCTGCCAGCACAAGCCTGAGGATCAGCAGGGGCCTGGAGGACCCCGGCTTGCCAAGGTACTAGATCACCTCCCATAGCTCACATACCATCTGAGGAAGAATCAGGAAAAAAGAAAATAGTGAAACTACACAAGTTTTCAAAAAACAGTTAAATTTAGGGAAACTAATTATTGGCTCAGGCTATGTTTCAGTTAATGTTACTATATCTCTACTTGCTACTCCTTGGAGGCTAGTGAAAAGAGATACGAGCCATTTTATAGAATAAAGGCACTGTATTTTTCTGGCACATCTGAGTACACTGTGAGTACATTTATGACCCCACTGCAGTATTAACCACAAAGTCAGTTGCATAATACTTATTACTACTGCTAAAACAATAGCATATCCAGTCTGAAAACCCATGGTAGGCAATGACACTCATTTTTCAGGACCATTTGAAAGGTTTTTTTTTGCTCTGGGGTGAGTTTGGAGAGAGAGAAATTCTCACGTTGGCTAAAAGAAGAAGATTTTAGCCAGGTTCCAAGATAATTACACTGGTCAACCAGCTCCAGGACATTAACAGCTGCTGTTTTAATCACCAATGAGATGGTTAGTTTCGACAATCTGGGAGGTGGACCAAAGGACGTGGCCTTGGTTCTCCTTTCACTTTTCATCAGTTCAGTGGAGAAAAGCTATCCTTCTGTCCTGATGCTCTCGCTCTGCAGGCTGCTGATAATCTGTGGCAGAGAGGGACCCCTGCACTGTCACCAGGAACACACTTGTCCAGGAGGAAGCACACAGGATTTAACGGTTATTAACAAACATTAACGTAACGTAGACCTAAGAAATTATTCCTGTCAATCTGATTCGTAGGGCCCACTTGACTCCCAAAGGACAAATTCTTCAATAGAAAGGGTAGCTACCTTCTTGATGGAACAGTAATTAAGAGGATATGACCTGTGCTTGACCCATGAGCTGGACCTGGTCAACTGGAGGCTCCCCAGCCCCTCCCCTGCCCTTGCAAGGTACACTTTGCCTAGTGTTCCCACAGGGGGAGCTGTTCCAAGGACACAGCCTTGAGAGTAAGGTGTGCTTGAGACCACCTGGTCTGAATGAATGCATCACTGAACCTAGTTAAGGTGTCTTTCAATCTTTTAAGATTCAGCTGGGCAAGTATGACAATTTACTCATTTTGCGACCACCCAGGAAAAACCTCACAATAAGTTTCTTTGCTTAATGAACCTGCCCCTACCCCTCTGAAGTGGCCTGCCTCTTTCTTCACTTTCTCTTTGCCCTCTGTGTACAGGGACCGGTTTGTAAACTAACACGCTTACGGAAATATTTGGAGTGTGGCTCCTCAAACAATTTGTAGCTCCCTTTATGGTTTTCCCAAAACCTCTGTGTTTCCGAAATTAATGTTCTGATTTAATAGATGTTACGTTGGTCCTGCAATATAGCTCAGTCATTACTTTGTTATTCATGACTTTCACTTGATATAATTGCATGAATGGCACAGGAGGCGTGGCAGGGCTGGAAGCAGAAAACACCCGGTTCACAAGAACTATGAGATTTAATGGTGTCCAAATGCATCTGCTTGAGAAATATTCTAAAGCAACAGAAAATCCAGCAGAGATATTTAGCCTCTTTCAGTGCATTCAAGGCAAATACATTTTCTGTGAGTTAAAAACCTCAGTGGAAGAATAAGAGAACGAGTATAAATTGCTGACTAAATTAATAACAGAGCAGTCAGTTGGGCAAGCATGATTCTAATGATTATTGGCAATTCATTCAAACATTTCGAAGGCATAATGAAATGCCCTTAAATATTTTGTATATACCTATACTACAGCACATAATATATTATATTGAAAGTATTTACTTATATAGTGGTTTCTATTGGTAAATGCAGGAAAGTTTTGGGCTGGACCTATTTTAAAATCCTATTACAGTGTTGGAATTCAATCAATATTATTAAAAGATAACAAATGATACTTTACTCTGTAGGAATGGAAAACCTTTAAGATGAATTAAATTGAAATACTATGGAATAAATTTAAATGTTTAGTAGGATGAAATGTTTTGTAATAAACATAATATATTTTCTATTGAGCCTAGAATGAGGTGAATGAGGAAGATGAGCATAATTTATAACAAGAGGTTTAAAAAGATCTTTCTGATGGTCTCCCCTCCCCCCCTTTTTAAATGTGAATATGTATCAGTGTCTCTACAGATCTCCCTCTTTAAACTTGAAGCCTCCTCTCATCACTGAAAGGCTGGAAGGCTCCTAGGTAAACCTCTTACTCTATCTTCATCTGGGACCATTAGTATATTCTTCAAACAAGATTACAGAGATTTGATGAACAAAATCCAATCTTTCCCTTCCCACCCAATAAGCTTTTAATCAGTTGAAATGAAACTAATATAATTGAAAAGCAATGACAATTGCAAAATTTTATTAATATAGTGATGTCTATTCAGGCCCAGTGAAGAGTAGTTTGCATTTCTATAGGTGGTTGGGTGGGGAGGGTGCTGGGGCTTCAGTCTCCTTGTAAAGGTAGATAATTTCTCACTAGGGTTAAAATGACCTTTTCCTCAGAGTCCCAAGGCTGGGGAATGACATCAGGAAGGATACCAATAGAGTTGGGCCTTCCCTTCTAAGATTAAGAGAAGGAAATAAGAAGGGGGCAGTTAAATGCTCATTAGACAAGAAAAGCCAGAGAAAGGAGACAGTGTTGGATGGATGGACTACTTTTAACGCCTTAGTTTTATTTGAAAGAAACTGAAACAAAGCATGATTCTAAAGGCGTATTTGTTTCAATTTCATCATCTAAAAAGATTACAGGGATTTCTCTGGTGGTCCAGTGGTTAAGAATCCACCTTGCAATGCAGGGGACACAAGTTCAATCCCTGGTGGGGGAACTAAGATCCCACATGCCATGGAGTAACTCAGCTCACATGCCGCCACTACCGAGCCCACACACCACAACCACAGAGTCCGTACACCACAGTGAGAGATTGTACATGATGCAACCAAGTTCCCACGTGCCACAACTAAGACTGGAAGAAGCCAAATTAATAAATATTTAAAAAATGAAAAGATCACACATTTTACTGTCCTCTTACTGTTGTTCAGCCGCCCAGTCACGTCTGACTCTTTGCGACCGCATGAACTACAGCCCTCCAGGTCTCCCTGTCCCTTACCATCTTCTGGAGTTTGTCAGAGTTCACATCCCCTGCTTTGGAGATGCCATCCACCCATCCCATCCTCTGATGCTCTCTTCTCCTTCTGCCCTCAATCTTTCCAGCTATCAGGCTCTTTTCCAATGAGTTAGCTATTTGCATCAGGTGACCAAAACACTGGAGCTTCAGCATCAGCATCAGTCCTTCCAATGATTATTCAGGGTTGACTTCCCTTAAGATTGACAGGTTTAGCAATCCTACTGCTGGGCATACACACTGAGGAAACCAGAAGGGAAAGAGACACGTGTACCCCAATGTTCATCACAGCACTGTTTATAATAGCCAGGACATGGAAGCAACCTAGATGTCCATCAGCAGATGAATGGATAAGAAAGCTGTGGTTACATATACACAATGGAGTATTACTCAGCCATTAAAAAGAATACATTTGAATCAGTTCTAATGAGGTGGATGAAACTGGAGCCTATTATACACAGTGAAGTAAGCCAGAAAGAAAAACACCAATACTGTATACTAACGCATATATATGGAATTTAGAAAGATGCTAACAATAATCCTGTGTACGAGACAGCAAAAGAGACACTGATGTATAGAACAGTCTTATGGACTATGTTGCAGAGGGAGAGGGTGGGAAGATTTGGGAGAATGGCATTGAAACATGTATAATATCATGTATGAAACGAGTTGCCAGTCCAGGTTCAATGCACGATACTGGATGCTTGGGGCTAGTGCACTGGGACGACCCAGAGGGATGGTATGGGGAGGGAGGAGGGTTCAGGATGGGGAACACATGTATACCTGTGGTGGATTCATTTTGATATTTGGCAAAACTAATACAATTTGTAAAGTTTAAAAATAAAAAAAAAAATTAAAAAAAAAGAAAGAAAGAAAACTGCTTTAACACTAGTTGCACCTAAAAAAAAAAAGATTGACAGGTTTGATCTTCCCATTGCCGTCCAAGGAACTCTCAGGAGTCTACTCCAGCACCATAGTTCAAAATCAGGTTGATTATATTCTTTGCAGCTGAAGATGGAGAAGCTCTATACAGTCAGCAAAAACAAGACCAGGAGCTGACTGTGGCTCAGATCATGACTCCTTACTGCCAAATTCAGACTTAAATTGAAGAAAGTAGGAAAAACCACTGAATGGTCATTCAGGTATGACCTAAATTAAATCCCTTACAATTATACAGTAGAAGTGAAAATATATTCAAGAGATTAGATCTGATAGACAGAGTGCCTGAAGAACTATGGATGGAGGTTCGTAACATAAATAGGAGGTGGTTATCAAAACCATCCCCAAGAAAAAGAAATGCAAAGAGGCAAAATGTTGTCTCAGAAGCGCTTACAAATAACTAAGAAAAGAAGAGATGTGAAAGGCAAATAAAAGGGAAGATATACCCATATGAATACAGAGTTCCAAAGAAAACCAAGGAGAGATTAAAGCCTTCCTCAGTGATCAGTGCAAAGAAATAGAGGAAAAGAAAAGAATGGGAAAAACTAGAGATCTCTTCAAGAAAATTAGAGATACCAAGGGAATATTTCATGCAAAGATGAGCCTAATAAGGACAGAAACAGTATAGACCTAACAGAAGCAGAAGGTTTTAACAGGTGGCAGGAATACATAGAACTAATATAAAAAAGATCTTAATGACCCAGATAACCACAATGGTGTGATCACTCACCTAGAGCTAGATATCCTGGAGTGAGATGTCAAGTGGGCCTTAGGAAGCATCACTACAAACAGAGCTAGTGGAGGTGATGGAATTACAGCTGAGCTATTTCAAATCCTAAAAGATGATGCTGTGAAAGTGCTGCATGCAATATGCCAGGAAATTTAGAAAACTCAATAGTGGCCACAGGACTGGAAAAGGTCAGTTTTCATTTGAGTTCCAATCCCAAAGAAAGGCAATGCCAAAGAATGTTCAAATTACTGCACAGTTGCACACATTTCACACGCTAGCAAAGCTAGGCTTCAGCAGTACATTAACCGAAGACTTCCAGATGTTCAAGGTGGATTTAGAAAAGGCAGAAGAACCAGAAATCAAATTGCTAACATCCATTGGGACGTAGAAAAAGGAAAAGAATTCCAGAAAAACATCTACTTTTGCTTCATTGACTATACTAAAGCCTTTGCCTGTGTGGATCACAAAAAAACTGTAGAAAATTCTTCAAGAGATGGGAATACCAGACCACCCTCACTGCCTCCTAAGAATTCTGTATGCAGGTCAGGAAGCAACAGTTAGAAGCAGACATGGAACAACGGACTGGTTCCAAATTGGGAAAGGAGTATGTCAAGGCTATTGCTACCTTGTTTATTTAACTTACATGCACAGTACACCATGTGAAATGTCGGGGTGAATGAAACACAAGCTGGAATCAAGATTGCAGAGAGAAATATCAATAACCTCAGATATGCAGATAACATCACCCTTATGAAAGAAAGTAAAGAGGAACTAAAGAGCCTCTTGATGAAAGTGAAAGAGGAGAGTGAAAAAGCTGTCTTAAAATTCAACATTCAAAAAATGAAGATCATGACATCCAGTCCCATCACTTCATGGCAATTAGATGTAGAAAGAATGGAAACAGTGACAGACTTTATTTTCTTGGGCTCCAAAATCACTGCTGATGGTGACCACTATCATGAAATTAAGCCATGAAATTAAAAGACACTTGCTCCTTGGAAGAAGAGCTATGACTAACCTAGATAGCATATTAAAAAGCAGAGACATTACTTTACCACCAAAGGTCCATATAGTCAAAGCTATGGTTTTTCCAGTGGTCATGTATGGATGTGAGAGTTGGACCATAAAGAAAGCTGAGCGCCGAAGGATTGACGCTTTTGAACTGTGGTGTCAGAGAAGATTCTTGAAAGTCCCTTGGACTTCAAGGAGATCAAACCAGTCCATCCTAAATGAACTCAATCCTGAATATTCATTGGGAGGACTGATGCTGAAGTTGAAGTTCCAATATTTAGCCACCTGATGTGAAGAGCTGACTCAATGGAAAAGACCCTGATCCTGGGAAAGACTGAAGACAAGGGGAGAAGGTGATGACAGAGCATGAGGTGGTTGGATGGCCTCCCTGACTCAATGGACGTGAGTGTGACAAGCTTTGGGAGATGGTGAAGAATGGGGAAGCCTGGTGTGCTATGGTCTGTCAACACAACAACTGAACGACAGTTCATTGAACAACTGCTGAACAATATCAGCAGCAACTGAACAACAATAACAACAGTTTGAAGGCATCAATACTTTGGCACTCTGCCTTTTTTACGGTCCAGCTCTCATAACCACACGTGATCACTGGGAAGTCCATACCCTTGACTCTATGGACCTTTGTCGGCAGATTGATACCTCTGCTTTTCAACACACTGTCTAGGTTTGTCAGAGCTTTCCTCCTAAGAAGCAACTGTCTTCTGATTTCATGGCTGTAGTTACAACCTGCAGTGATTTTAGAGCCCAAGAAGAGAAAATCTATCACGCTTCCATCTTTTCCCCTTCTATTAGCCATGAAGTAATGAAGCCGGATACCATTATCTTACTTTTTTTAATATTTAGTTTTATGTTTCTTAAGCCCATTTATGGCTTACCATAAGGCTTGACAGGCTGAGAAAGAATTTGCAATATAATACTGAGGAACTACATGAAAATATATTTCTTTTAGTCAACACCCTGTTTCCTCAAATTGTAAAGTTGACTCAAGAAGGTTTGAAAATTGTGAAGAACTGATCTAACTTGTTCCTTTTAACAATTTAAGTTCAGTTAAAACAATTCAGGTCCACTATTTTTCAATCATGTACTATCAGTCATTTATGTAAGGCTAGGAACTTGAAGGAAAAGAAACAATATATACAAAAAATTGCCTAGCCTTGCCCTTTAGGAGTTAGTTTTCAACAACATATTATGTAAAGGCTATAGGAACTTGAAAGATAGAGATATTAAATTCTAATCTCTGACCTCTATGAGTGGAAGAGACAAAGAAAGCAATCATTACGATAAAACAGGATAAGCACTATGATAAAAATAAGCCCAAGGTACTGTAGCACCAGGAAAAAAAGAATTTCCAATGCAAATAAATTCTTTCTTTTCTCAGCAGTGCATCAAATGTCCAGCTACAACAGTTTGTATGAAAACCTCCCTATTTTTGAAGACTTTAACCCAGAGGTTATCAATTCTTACTGAGCAACAGCATCACTTGAGAACATTTTGAAAACATACCTATATATCTAGACTGTTCCAGCTAGAGAGATTTCTAGAGATTTAATTGCTTTTTAGGGTTAGAGACAGAACACCAATATTTAAAAGATAAGAACAAAATACAAGTCCCCAACTGATTCTGCTGCATGGTTAAGGCTGAGAACCACTTCTGTCCAGATTTCTCTGGTTATTATGCAAAATTTTAGAATAGTTCAGGGCAATGGTTGCTTTCTACAAAATTTCATTTTAAGACAAGAAAAGATTGAAAATAGGGTTCTGAAACCAAAATTGGGGTCACAGGGTTAAACAAATTCAGCATAGGCCATGTAACATTAGCAGAGGAAGGCAAAGTCGAGCTGCAAATTAAATTCATTCTTTGAAGACTTATTAGTAGGCAAAGAAAGTCAATGAGCAATGTAGAAAATGATTTAAGCCCGCCGCTGCCATTTTATCTAGGGGCAAGCTCTGTCAAAGACTATTTAGTGCTTCGCCCTATTACCACAAACTTATCACCATCTGTTCCTTTTGTACATCCCTCTCTTTTGGCTGAAAGGAAATGCTTCCCACTATATTATTAGGTTTCTTATTATACACATTCCATCCTGTGGCTTGAATATCATAGTTGTACAAGAAAAAAGCAGCATTTTTGCCCTCCAGATGTCCCCATAACTCTCAGTACTTGATTTTCAACTTCTGGGAATTCCTTGAAACATATTCAAATGAGAAAAAAGATTATGTTAAAGATTATGAGTATACCTACATGCTGACCTAGGCTATTTTGTTTCTCCACCTCCATCAGGATACCTGTTGTGATTTTAAGAGTAGTCTTATTAGAACATCTGATTTCAGTTGCTTTGTTTGCTGGAGAAAATATGTTTATTACCAAAGCTGAAGATATCTGTGCTTCATTTTCAAATATGAGCTTTTTTCTCCCTTGAAAAATGGCAAGGAAAATTTTGCTTGAATATACTGATACAAACAGGAAAAATCTTGACTTAATGCTTATTTAGACATCATTCTGGTGGCATTTTAAAATTCAATTTCTCATCAGAGAAATAATGGTAATGGAGAGAATGCAGATTCAGAGGACTCACATAGATATTACAACCTATTGCCACCATAGCATTTTAATTTGTCCTTGGATAAACTTAGAATTTTTCATTAACTAAGTTTTCACATCTGTAGTTGTATCAAATCTTCCTCTTATTTCATTGAGATAATTTGATTATGTTCTCTTTGCCAGGGAGGTAGGCCAAGTAATATCTGAATGGCCCCTTCCATAACTCAATGTTGTGCTTTATAAGCATACAGGACTGATTACTCACATGCTAATATAATGCTCAAAACTCATAAAAAGAGAAACAACTGATTCACTAGTATTTCTATTGCTTGAAATCTATAGCAGATAACATGACAAAATGGGCAGAAAGAGGAATATGTTTCAAACCAAAGAATAAGACAAATCTGGGAAAAATTTGTCGGGTTTGCTTAAAATTAAGATAAGCAACCTACCTAAAAAAGAGTTCAAAAGTTGTCCACTCAACAGGAAACAAATGGATAAACACAGTGAGAACTCTGAGATGGTCTTACTCATTTGAGATGTACCGAAGTACCACACAGAATTTATACTGAACTGAAAAATACACTTGCAGGATTCAACAGCAGAGTGGATGAAGTAGAAGAATGAATTAGTGAAGTGGAAGAAAAAGCAATGGAAATCACCTGGATAGAGCAAAACAGGTTTTTTTTTTTTAAAGTGATGATATCTTAAAGGAACTGTGGGACAACATGAAATGAAATAATTATTGCCTTATACTGGTCCCAGAAGGAAAAGAGAGAGAAGAGGCCAGAAAAATTATTTGAAGAAATAATGGTAGAAAACTTCCTTAATATGGGGAACGAAACAGATATCCAGATCCAGGAAGCACAGAAAACCCCAAACAAAATGAACTCCATGAGAACCAGATCAAAACACATTAAAAATTAAATGGCAAAAGTTAAGAAGATAGAATATTTTTTAAAATAGTACATCAGTATTTATTTATTTTTATTATAGTTTCTTTACAATACTGTGTTAGTTTCAGGTATACAATAAAGTGATTCAGTTATATAATATATAGAATACATTTGCATATATGTGTGTATGTGTGCATGCTCAGTCACGTCCAACTCTTTGTGACCCCATGGACTGTAGCCCACCAGGCTCCTCTGCCCATAGGATTTATCAGGCAGGAATACTGGAGTGGGTTACCATTTCCTTCTCCAGGGGATCTTCCTGACCCAGGGATTGAACCCACATCTCCTGTGTCCCCTGTGTCTCCCATCATTAAACCAGCCTTAAAAAAAATGTTAAAGCAACTTCTCTAAACTGAAAAGAAGAGGCACTAATTAATAAGAAAATATACAAAAGTAAAACTCTTACTGGAAAAGGCAAATATACATTAAAAGTAGTGGATCAATCACTTATAAGCCAAGTATGAAGCTTGAAATTCAAAAATAGTAAATGAAACTAAAATTATATAGAATAATTAGTTAAGAAAGCATAAAATAAAATATGTAAGAGCTGTTATCAAGAACATAAAATGTGGGTAGGGGAGTAAAAATGTAAATTTTAGTACATATTAAAAGTTAAGTTGTGATCAACTTGAAAGAGAACGCCATATACATAGGATGGTTATGTGAACCTCATGGTAACCACACACACACACAATCACACACACATACACACAAATTTATAGAAAATATATAGAAGAGAATGAAACAGAAATCTCAATATTACACTAAGGAAAGTCAGTAAACCACAAGAGAAGAGAGAAAGAGAAGGACTACAAAAACAGCTCCAAAAACAATGAACAAAATGGCAATAATTATATCCTTATTAATAATTACCTTAAATTTAAATGGAGTAAATTTACCAATCAAAAGATATACAGTGGCTGAATGTATGTTGCCTATATATTTAAGAGACAGAGGTCAGAAAAAGGACACACACAGACTAAATGGGAGAAGATGGGAAAATACATTCCATACCAATATAAATGAAAAGAAAGCTGGTACAGCTATGCTCATATTAGACAAAACAGACATTAAAACAAAGACTGTAATAAAGGACAAAAAAGGGTAGCATATAATGATAAAGCGGTCAATCCAGCAAGAAGCTTCATCATTTAAAAATGTATATGGAACCAACGTTTGAGCACCAAGATATATAAATCAAATATTAATGTACCTATTGGGAGAAATTAAAAGCAATACAATAATAGTAGGGGACTTCAAGCTCCCACTTAAAACAATACATAGATCATCCAGACAGAAAATCAATAAAGAAACATTGTCTTTACATGACACATTAAACTAGATGAACAAGAGACATATATATATAGAACATTCTACGTAAAGGAGCAGGTTACACATTCTTCTCAACTTCACATGGAACATTCTGCAGGATGGATCACAAGTTAGACCCCAAAACATGTCTCAATAAATTCTAGTATCTTTTCCAATCACCATAGTGTAAAACTAGATATCAATTATAAAATGAAAACTGTAAAAACCATATAAACATGAAGATTAAACAACATGCTGCTGAACAACCAATAGGTCACCAAGGAAATCAAAGGAAGAGTCACAAAAAACCTACAGACGAATGAAAACCAAAAATACGACATTTCAAAATGTACAGAACGCAGTAAAAGCAATTCTAAGGGGAAAGTTCATAGTCATCAGGCCTACCTCAAGTAACAAGAAAAGTCTCATATAAGAAATCTAAATTTATGACTAAGAGAACTAGAAAAAGGAAAACAAAAGGAAATAATAAAGGTCAGAGTAGAAATAAGTAAAAGACTAAACAGACAGAAAATGAAAAATGAAACCAAGACCTGGTTCTTTGAGAATATAAATAAGACACAGCTACACTAACCAAGTTAAAGAAGATAGAGGGCTTAATAAACTTAAAAAACCTCAGAAATGAAAGAGGAGAAGTTACAACTCACACCACAGAAATGCAAAGGATCATAAGAGAATACTATGAACTAATATGTCAACGAATTAAGACAACCAAGAAGAAATTTCTAAAAACATGAAATCTGCCAAGACTGAATTCTGAAGAAATAGAAAACTCAAATAGCCTGATTACTAGTAAGGAGACTGAATCAGTGATCAGAAATCTTCCAACAAACAAAAGTCAAGGACCAAATGGCTTCACCAGTGAACTCTTGCACACATTCAAAGATGATTTGATATCTATTTCTCAAACTCTTCCAAAATAGAGAATAAAAATCATAAAACCATCTCAATAGATGCAGAAAAAGCACTTAACAAAATTCACCAACTATTTTTGCTAAAATGTCTCAACAATGGTGTACAGAAGGAATGTGCCTCAATGAAAAGCCATATATGACAACCCACAGCTAACATCATACTCAAGAGTGAAAAGCTTAAAGTTTTTTCTCTAAAATAGGAACACTACAAAGATGCTCACTCTTGCCACTTCTATTCAACATAGTACTGGAAGCCCTAGCCACAGCAATTAGCCGGGCACTCAAATTGGAAAGGAAGAAGTAAAACCATCACAATTAGCAAATGACATGATACTACATAAAGCAAACCTTACAGACTTTACAAAAAAAACTGTCAGAACTAGCAAATTCAGCAGAGTCATAGATACAAAATCAGTATGGCATTTTTATGCACTAATAATGAACTCTGAGAAAAGCATTTAAAAAAAATTTTCATTTACAACTTCATCAAAAAGAATAAAATACCTAGGAGTAAATTTAATCCAGGAAGTGAAAGATCTGTACATTAAAAACTATATGATGCTAATGAAAGAAACCGGACACACAAAAAAGTGGCAAGATATTCTGTGCTTGTGGATTTGAAGAATTAATATTAAAATGTCCATATTTTCTAAAGCAATCTACAGATTCAACATAATCCCTATAAATGCCAATGGCATATTTCACAAAAGCGGAATAAATAATTCTAAAATTTGTATAAAACCACAAAAGACTCCAAATAGCACCACCCCCAAAAAAAGTCTTAAGAAAGAACAAAGCTGGAGGTATCCTGCACTCTCATTTTAAACTATACTACAAGGATTTAGTAAACAATACAGTATGCTATTAACACATAGCCCAACATGGAATTAAGAGTCAGAAATAAACACACTCATATATAACAATTACTCTATGAAAAAGAAGTGAACAATGGAAAAATAACAGTCTCTCAATAAATAGTACTGGGAAAATTTGGACAGAAACATTAAAAAAAAAAAAAAACTAGACCACTATCTTACATCACTTACAAAAACTAACCCAAAATGAATTAAAGACTTGAGTGTTAGACATGAAACAATAAAAAATTTCTAGATGAAGACATAGATGGTAACATTCATGACATCTGTGTTAGTTTTTATGGTTCTGACTCCAAAAGAAAGGGAAACAAAACCAAAAAATAACAGATGGGATTCCATCAAACTAAAAAGCTTCTGCACAGTAAACGAAACCATCATTAAAATGAAAAGGCAACTTACTGAATGGGAGAATATATTTGCCAACCCTATATCTGGTATGGAATTAATATCCAAAATATGTAAAGAACTTATACAACTCAACAACAACAAAACTAATCCAATTAAAAACCAGGCTGCTGCTGCTGCTAAGTCACTTCAGTCGTGTCCGACTCTGTGCGACCCCATAGATAGCAGCCCAGCAGGCTCCCCCGTACCTGGGATTCTCCAGTGAAGAATACTGGAGTGGGTTGCCATTTCCTTCTCCAATGCATGAAAGTGGAAAGTGAAAGTGAAGTCGCTCAGTCATGTCCGACTCTGTGCGACCCCATGGACTGCTGCCTACCAGGCTCCTCCGTCCATGGGATTTTCCAGGCAAGAGTACTGGAGAAAAACCAGGCAGAAAACCCAAATAGACAATTTTTAATAGGACATACACACAGCCAAGAGGCACATGAAAAGATGTTCAACATCTCAAATTACTAGGGAAATGTGAATCAAAATGAATGAGACATCACATTATACATATTAGAATGGCTGGTCAGGTCCATGAATCAAGGAAAATTGGAAGTGGTCAAACAAGAGATGGCAAGAGTGAATGTCGACATTCTAGGAATCAGCGAACTGAAATGGACTGGAATGGGTGAATTTAACTCAGATGACCATTATATCTACTACTGTCAGCAGGAATCCCTCAGAAGAAATGGAGTGGCCATCATGGTCAACAAAAGAGTCCGACATGCAGTACTTGGATGCAATCTCAAAAAAGACAGAATGATCTCTGTTCGTTTCCAAGGCAAACCATTCAATATCATAGTAATCCAAGTCTATGCCCCAACCAGTAACACTGAAGAAGCTGAAGTTGAACGGTTCTATGAAGACCTAACAAGACCTTTTAGAACTAACATCCCCAAAAGATGTCCTTTTCATTATAGGGGACTGGAATGCAAAAGTAGGAAGTCAAGAAACACCTGGAGTAACAGGCAAATTTGGCCTTGGAATACGGAATGAAGCAGGGCAAAGACTAATAGAGTTTTGCCAAGAAAATGCACTGGTCATAACAAACACCCTCTTCCAACAACACAAGAGAAGACTCTACACATGGACATCACCAGATGGTCAACACTGAAATCAGATTGATTATATTCTTTGCAGCCAAAGATGGAGAAGCTCTATACAGTCAATAAAAACAAGACCAGGAGCTGACTGTGGCTCAGATCATGAACTCCTTATTGCCAAATTCAGACTTAAATTGAAGAAAGTAGGGAAAACCACTAGACCATTCAGGTATGACCTAAATCAAATCCCTTATGATTATACAGTGGAAGTGAGAAATAGATTTAAGGGCCTAAATCTGATAGATAGAGTGCCTGATGAACTATGGAATGAGGTTCAGGACATTGTACAGGAGACAGGGATCAAGACCATCCCCATGGGAAAGAAATGCAAAAAAGCAAAATGGCTGTCTGGGGAGGCCGTACAAGTAGCTGTGAAAAGAAGAGAAGCGAAAAGCAAAGGAGAAAAGGAAAGATATAAACATCTGAATGCAGAGTTCCAAAGAATAGCAAAAAAAGATAAGAAAGCCTTCTTCAGCGACCAATGCAAAGAAATAGAGGAAAACAACAGAATGGGAAAGACTAGGGATGTCTTCAAGAAAATCAGAGATACCAAGGGAACATTTCATACAAAGATGAGCTCGATAAAGGACAGAAATGGTATGGACCTAAAAGAAGTAGAAGATATTAAGAAGAGATGGCAAGAATACACAGAAGAACTGTACAAAAAAGATCTTCATGACCCAGATAATCACGATGGTGTGATCACTGACCTAGAGCTAGACATCCTGGAATGTGAAGTCAAGTGGGCCTTAGAAAGCATCACTACGAACAAAGCTGGTGGAGGTGATGGAATTCCAGTTGAGCTATTCCAAATCCTGAAGGATGATGCTGTGAAAGTGCTGCACTCAATATGCCAGCAAATTTGGAAAACTCAGCAGTGGCCACAGGACTGGAAAAGGTCAGTTTTCATTCCAATCCCAAAGAAAGGCAATGCCAAAGAATGCTCAAACTACTGCACAATTGCACTCATCTCACACGCTAGTAAAGTAATGCTCAAAATTCTCCAAGCCAGGCTTCAGCAATACGTGAACCGTGAACTTCCTGATGTTTAAGCTGGTTTTAGAAAAGGCAGAGGAACCAGAGATCAAATTGCCAACATCCGCTGGATCATGGAAAAAGCAAGAGAGTTCCAGAAAAACATCAATTTCTGCTTTATTGACTATGCCAAAGCCTTTGACCATGTGGATCACCATAAACTGTGGAAAATTCTGAAAGAGATGGGAATACCAGACCATCTGATCTGCCTCTTGAGAAATTTGTATGCAGGTCAGGAAGCAACCGTTAGAACTGGACATGGAACAACAGACTGGTTCCAAATAGGAAAGGGAGTTCGTCAAGGCTGTATATTGTCACCCTGTTTATTTAACTTATATGCAGAGTACATCATGAGAAACACTGGACTGGAAGAAACACAAACTGGAATCAAGATTGCCAGGAGAAATATCAATCACCTCAGATATGCAGATGACACCACCCTTCTGACAGAAAGTGAAGAGGAACTCAAAAGCCTCCTGATGAAAGTGAAAGTGGAGAGTGAAAAAGTTGGCTAAGAGCTCAACATTCAGAAAACGAAGATCATGGCATCCGGTCCCACCACTTCATGGGAAATAGATGGGAAAAGAGTGGAAACAGTGTCAGACTTTATTTTTCTGGGCTCCAAAATCACTACAGATGGTGACTGCAGCCATGAAATTAAAAGACGCTTACTCCTTGGAAGGAAAGTTATGACCAACCTAGACAGCATATTCAAAAGCAGAGACATTACCTGGCCAACAAAGGTCCGTCTAGTGAAGGCTATGGTTTTTCCTGTGGTCATGTATGGCTGTGAGAGTTGGACTGTGAAGAAAGCTGAGCGCCGAAGAATTGATGCTTTTGAACTGTGGTGTTGGAGAAGACTCTTGAGAGTCCTTTGGACTACCAGGAGATCCAACCAGTTCATTCTGAAGGAGATTAGCCCTGGGATTTCTTTGGAAGGAATGATGCTAAAGCTGAAACTCCAGTACTTTGGCCACCTCATGCGAAGAGTTGACTCATTGGACAAGACTCTGATGCTGGGAGGGATTGGGGGCAGGAGGAGAAGGGGACAACAGAGGATGAGATGGCTGGATGGCATCACTGACTCGATGGACATGAGTCTCCATGAACTCCGGGAGTTGGTGATGGACAGGGCGGCCTGGCATGCTGCGATTCATTGGGTCGCAAAGAGTCGGACACAACTGAGCGACTGATCTGATCTGATTATCAAAAGACCAATAACAAGAGTTGGAAAGGATATGGAAGAGAATGCCCACACTGCTGGTGGGACTGTAATTCATGCAAAATATGTAGGACCTATAGGAAATTCATTTTAATGACTGCAATCCCTGAAGCCATATTCCATATGAAGAAATACTGCTATGCTATGTACAAATCAGATAAATGATTGAGCTTTTAAAGAAGTACAGGTGAGTAAGGAAAAGGAACATATTTCTTAGGAAAGATACCATGAAGCACAGTTAAGTGAATAACATATATGGATTGATTACTGAAAGCAATGCCTTATTGGTCCACCATTTTCAAGCTTCAGAACATGGTTCTGGCACTTTATACTGATGTTGATGGTGAAAATAAAAACAAGGGTGCTTGTTTTAATTAATATATCACTATTAATTTAGTCTGAGCTTTCCATTTTGTAAATAAGTATCCTGAGACACAAAGAAGGACCTTTTTCAATGTAACTGACATTCTTTTGCTATTGTATAGTCACTAAGTTGTATCCTTCTCTTTGCGACCTCATGGATGGTAGACCACAGGCTCCTCTGTCCATGGGATTTCCCAGGCAAGAATACTGGAGTGGGTTGTCATTTCCTCCTCCAGGGAATTTCTTGACTCAGGGATCAAACCCTCATCTCCTGTGTCTCCTGCATTGGCAGATGGATTTTCTTTTTACCACTGCATCACCTGGGAAGGATAGGTATCATCATACAAATTCAGGAAGAGGATTTTCATTTATGGTGTTTATTACAAGTACAAGATTATGTAGAGATAATTACAGAAGATTGCAGGGGTAACTGAAAGACAGAGATACACAAATATATATTTCATGTGTATCCTAGAAATTAAAAACATGAACTCCTGTTTTTGAAATATCTGGGAAGCCATGAAAGTTATAATAATGATAATAAAATTATTTATTACATTGGTTTACCCATCTTTGTTCTTTGTATGTGGCAGATATATATGAGTGAGATAATTGAGTAAGCCTAGAGATGAGCCCTGGGTGTTCTTTGGAAGGACTGATGCTAAAGCTGAAAGTCCAGTACTTTGGCCACCTCATGCGAAGAGTTGACTCATTGGAAAAGACTCTGATGCTGGGAGGGATTGGGGGCAGGAGGGGAAGGGGATGACAGAGGATGAGATGGCTGGATGGCATCATCAACTCGATGGATGTGAGTCTGAGTGAACTCCAGGAGTTGGTGATGGACAGGGAGGCCTGGCATGCTGCGATTCATGGGGTAGCAAAGAGTCAGACATGACTGAGCGAATAAACTGAACTGAACTGAACAGACTGTCTATTTAAAACTTCAATTAAGAGGTGATTTGGAGAAAGGCATTGTTAGTTTTGTGTTTCAGAAAGTCATTTCATAGTATCTGTCATGATATTCTCATATACAAGATAGAGATGTATGAGCAGAATAATAATCTGGTTAAGCAGATGTAAAGCTGGTTGAACCACTGTATGAAGAGTGTGAGATTAGTGGCTCAGTTTTACGTTGGCAAGAAGACCTCTGTTGGTGTGCCAAAGAGCTCTGTACTCGGCTATGTCTCACTGAACACTATTATGAATGACTTGTATGAAGACATAAAGGCAATACTGTCATATTTGCAGATCTCACATATCTAAAAACTGTAAAACAACCAAGATCTAAGTAAACTGACAGGCTGGCGTGATGGGCTGCCAATGACAGAAGTGCATCGGCTTCTCAAAGAGACCATATTCAAGCTTAAACCAAGAAAGCAGTCAGCTTTTAACAATCTAATCTGTGATGTAAAAAGAATAAAAGCAATGCTAACAATGCCAATTTTTATTTAAGCCCTTATTATGTACAGGTACACTTCTACATGTTTTCCTGTACGTTTAGTCCTTAAAAAAGGGCAGTGAGAGAGTTTCATTCCTACTTTACAGATGACAAAACCAAGGTCAAGGGAAGGAAAGTTACTTTCTGTAAGTCACAGAGCTTACAGAGTTCTACTCTAAGTAGATAAGAGGCAAGGATACAGCCTGGGGCATCTAATTCAAGAAGCACTATGTCACAAATCCTATACTTCGCTTTCAAAAAAAAAAAGAAAAAAGAAAACTTAGCACAGGTTGCTAAGGGTGACATTTTTAACAGCCCATAAGTGAAAATTTTCTTTGACAGAGAGTTCAACATGAGGCATCAGTATTGCCAGAATGGTTAATGGCATCTCCAGCAGCATATATCTAGAACAAGACAGATAACATTCTTGTTCTTCCATATGGTGTCATCCTGCTTCAAACTCACTCATGATCTAACTTTATGTGCCCTGAATTTCCTGCTTTTATATTGACACAGATAAAGAAACTTAACACATTAACAAACAATAATATAAAACAAAATATAGCATAATTTGAGCTCAAAATATATACTTTTAAAAATTGAGCAATATTTCAATAAATCACATTGATAATAAAGTGAAATCGAAACCTGTAAATAGTCCATTTATTTATTTTTTCAATCACATTAACGTACAAATACCACATAGTCTATTGAGCCAAAGTCATTTGGGTGAACTGGAACAATTTTCATGTTTCTCAAACAGCCAGACTTTCCTTTGACAATTATTTCATTTGATTATACAGTTTCTAATTTTCCTTTTTAATTGAATGCTACCAGTTCACTGATACTAAGAAAAAAGGAGTTGGACCTACATTTAGTGGATTTCAATCCACTCTGAATAGCTCTTAATAATTTTAATAGATTTTAGTTTTGAATTTAAATTTATGGTTAGATTGCTTAATTCTCCACCATCTACTTTTTGAAGCTTTATTTAAATGCTAAATACCCTATATATTGTTAATACAGTATTACTACATAAATTAAAAGCTTATATTTTATGGCACCAATATAGAAATTTATATGTTTTCTCTAATATTCTAAGGACTGATGAAATTCAAGTTTTTATTCTATAAGTAAAATAATGTTTGGAAGCAAATTCATAAAGATTCTAGAAGCAAAATAAAATTCAAGTAATCCTTTCAACTAGGAAGTTGTACTACATTCCACTTTGCTTCTCTTATATATGTCCATTTTTTTCTCACTTATAAACAACAGAAATATATTTTTAACAATTCTGTGGACTGAGAAGTCCAAGATAAAGGAAGTGACTCATTAGTGTAGGATATAATTACTTGAGATATATCCTTATTTTTATAAACTTGTAGGTCAAATAATTTATACAAATAGAAAATGAACTCTAACAGAGAGTTCAGACTACACACAGGATGCACAGAAGCTTCAATTCTTGATATGTACCTTGTCAGCTTGTGTTTACCTTCAATTTTTTTTTTCCCCTCACTAATCAACCAATAGTCATGCTCCACAAACTTCCAAATTATTGGAATGGGTTATTTTTGAATCCCATTCCCTTATACGATGAACTTCAGAAACTATACATTAAGTGGAAAATTAAGTACAATTGTCTATTTTTAAACATGAAGACAATGCTAATTACAATTCTCCAGATAAACATACATAATTATAGTAATTACAATTCAACAATAACTCACTGGTACTTACTATTATAAACTCATAAACTATTATTCAGTACCCTATAAAATTCAAATTTAATTGAAAGTGCTAGTTTAGCATAATTCCCACAAGCCATCATCTTTAATATTCTGGAATGAATGAGGTTTTGGTTGAGCTATTAATTGATACTGACAAGCAATAACCACTGGAATGAAACTGCAATTATGAGTGGCAATTAATCACATTTGCTGTCATCTCTAGTGTCAAACAAAATTCAATAATATTCTAAATAGTTTTTAAAAGTTTATATCTTTTATGTTTCAATTCACTAACTGGAAACCAAAAGCAGTTTTCTGAGATAATCAAATAACATCCAAAATATGTCAAACATGTAAAATATGAACACTGTATTTCTTACCTCTAAAAGCTTTTCTTTTTTTCCCCCCAAATTATTTTCAGGATAAATCTTTGTCTTTGCAGACTAGTAAAAGCACCTCATTTCACCTTCCACTTGCCTTAATTCAGTACATCATTTTGACTCATAGATCACCCTCAGACACAGCAAAAATTGCACATGCAGAAGAAGTTCCTGAGAGCAGGAACTTCAGTAAGCATCGTTAAGGACTTGAGATAATTTGACAGCGAATTTTTAGAAGCTTCAATTGATCAATGTCTCTTTGAATCGGGGCAAGGAGGTAGCAGGATTTAATTTCTTTTCCCCTCATTATTTCTAATTAACAGGACAACCAGTGATGTTCTTTGCTGTAACCTAAGGCACGCATACCCCAGCATCCTTCACCAATTGACCAAGTCTGTTCAAAAGCCGCCGGAAGTTTCCTTTTGCTACCAAGGTTATGACCTCAAGAGTGAAACGAATGAATGTATTTGCTGTAAACTGAGCTAGGCCATCTACCAGATGATCACACAAACGGCAGTGTTAACAACACAAGATCTAATCCCAGACAAATGAAAACTTGATGCAAGGTGGAGGCTGTGACCTCACTAAGTGGATGTGTACCAAATATTCAAGCAAGCACAGAGCCACAACTTAAATATTCATAAATCCCAATCCTTGGTTGGTTGGTGAGATATAACTATAATGTCCTGTTTCCTTTTATATGCTTAGAGTTTATGGCAAGTTTATTGTACTGGGACAGTTAATCCTCAACAACGAAGAAAGGAAGTAAAGCATCTATTTGCTCTAAACTCTGAATCTGAAACATGTTTTCTGGAAGGGTTTTTCATAAAGCTGAAAATGTCAACAACTTAAAAATGGATATGCCCTATAATTAAAAATCTTGAATAGGTATAGCAAACTTACCTAATTAGAAATATTTCTAAATGCATAGCATTTGTATATTTTTCATAGAATATTATTAAAGTGAAGAGACTTACTGCAAGCAGACACTTAAAGAAGGAAGGAACATTATACTAATTGCATATACTGATTAATAATGTTCATGGAATGACCTTCATTTTAATTATTCTCTTTTTACTTCTGTTTCAATGAATTGTATTTATGCTCATTATTGACTTACAATAACATAATGAGTGGTCAAGGCTAGATTTCATACTGTTTTCAAACTGCATCAATGTAATTTGACCTTTTCTGCTTCGTTATTTATGGTTCTGACACAGTAGGTTATGATATCTTTCTGTCTATGTCTTTCAAAAGTTAAGTTTACTCTGATTTTGGATTCATCTCTTTCTCTTTGTCTCCTATTGTGCTGCCAGGGAAGCCCATTCATAACTGCAGTTTTATAAGTCTCTGAGTTACTCTATTAGCAGGTCAATTATTTTCAGTTGTCTGGAGTTACAAGTTTTGCCTAACCCATGTTGGCCGGTATACTACAAAGAAAGCTTGCTTAAATTCAGAGTAGTGCCACAGGAGTAGTACTGAAAGTCTTATGGTTGGTTACAACTGCTAGTTACTACTGACCTTCAAAGAATCCAGGTGAAAAAGCCTGTTCCATAGCTTGGAAGTTGGGGACTTGGCAGTCTCTTAGTCATGTCCAACGCTTTGCAACTCCGTGGATCCGCCAGGCGCCTCTGTCCATGGAATTCTCCAGGTGAGAATACTGGAGTGGGTTTTCTTTGGGGACTTAACTGAATCCTAATCCATGCACCAGATCAGACCCCATGAGCTCCTAGAGGAAACTTTGCAGCACATCTCTGTGTGAGGTGCTCTGGGTAAGGTTCAACTGAGCTTTATCTTCTTTTCTAATTAGGTACCAATCCTGCCTTTGTTTTCCTATTGCCCTTCCATCAGAAATACAGAAGACTCACGGAATATGTCTTTACCATTCGCTAGTGGTAAAGACGGAGAAGGCAATGGCACCCCACTCCAGTACTCTTGCCTGGAAAATCTCATGGACAGAGGAGCCTGGAAGGCTGCAGTCCACGGAGTTGCTGAGGGTCGGACACAACTGAGTGACTTCACTTTCACTTTTCACTTTCATGCATTGGAGAAGGAAATGGCAACCCACTCCAGTGTTCTTGCCTGGAGAATCCCAGGGACGGGGAAGCCTGGTGGGCTGCCGTCTAGGGGGTCGCACAGAGTCGGACACGACTGAAGCGACTTAGCAGCAGCAGCAGCAGCAACAGCAGTGGTAAAGAACCCAGGTGGCGCTAGTGGTAAAGAACCGGTGTGCCCATGCAGGAGAAGTAAGAGATGCAGGTTTGATCCCTGAGTAGGGAAGATCCCCTGGAGGAGGGCATGGCAACCCATTCCAGAATTCTTGCATGGAGAATCTCATGGACAGAGGAGCCCGGTGGGCTATGGTTCACTGGGTCACAAACAGTCAGACAAGACTGAAGTGACTTAGCACTCACACACATGCACAGAGTATAAATTTCTCTTTGCTGTCTCCAAGCCTATCAAACTCCAGGCTATCAGAAGTGATATTTAATAAAGAGACTTAAGGGAAGTCCTGTTCCTAGGTGGTCTAAGCTCCAGTCAAGTGTCAAGTTACATGTTTGGGAAGGTGCATGTCTAAATGATGTGAGATTCCTCCACGACAAAACCGTGGATATGGATTTATACATCCGTGTTCATGCAGAAACATTCACAGAGTGCAGATATAAGACATGATTACACAAAGAATTCTTCTGTGCTTTCTGCTTAAGTTCCTATTTGCTGTGTTAATGCCTCGCATAGAAATCTCCTTGCCTGCCATGGTGAATTTCTTTTACAGTGTCTTGGAGAAATATACCGCTTGAAGAGATAGAATACTTCCCTTCACCAGAATGAGAATTATGTAACTGAACAGATTGCAAAATAGTTTTAAAAGAAAATTATTGTGGAGGATGTTATTATGTGTGAAAAGAGAAAGTCACCACCTGTGAAATTAAATTTAACAATTGAACCAAGATTCAAAAATTGAACAGGTTTCTTTGTAAGATTTTCTTAAGACTTTGACTTGCTAATGTGTACTGAGTGTCCAAGAAGGAGATTTAACAGCCACACTTCCCAAGCTCACTAGAAGACAGAATTCTTGTTTTCAAAACACTATTAAAATCTCTCTAAATAATTAAAGAAGCAAAGAAAAATATAAAGAACATAGTTTTGAATGCTAGGATGTAGTTTTTTGCATTCCTTTTTTGACTTAACTGCTAAGAAGCACAAAGCTAAATAAACCACTCAGAGTATCCAAAGTATCTCTTTAGTTAATATAATTATATTGCATTAAAGAGCATCATACTCTTATTGTTATCTACTATAATATCTTGGAAGCAAATAAAGCACAAATGCATGAAACTTTAAAAACACAGGTGTATTGAAAACACTAAAAAACATGCATTATAAGAGAGTTTTTTTTCCAAAAATCAATTTACTCATCATTGTCACTATCATTTTACTTTATTTCAAATACAAAACTTCAAGAATGATCCCTTTGTGTTCAAATGATTCAGGCTGCTTAATACATCCTTGAGATGGCCTTGGATTTATCAAAATCAAATAAAAATTGCATGCATAATAAAAGGCAACTTCTATATTCAAATCAAGGGATTACATTCATTTGAACACTATTTGAAAAAATAATCAGGTCTTATTACCTACAGTCTTACAGATTAATATTTCTTATTTTTTAAGTTTTAAAATAAAGCTTCCTAATCGCCAAAGTCACTGTCCAAATATCAATTTTATATAACCACATTCTCTCCAGTATATATATATATATATTCAGATCCCATTCAGGGAAGGGAAAATCAATTCACTTTAATTCAGTTTCTTCACAAGTGCTTTCTCAAACCTGTGTCCATATAAATCACCTAAGAGTTTGTTTAAAATGTAGATTTGCTGGGCCAGTTCCCAGAGATCCTGACTCAGGAAGACTGCCTGAGGTCCTGGAATCTCCATCTCTGAGAAGTACCCCCAGGTGATTCAGACAGTGGCGCCTGGTCTAGTACTAAAAAACTGCTGTTGAAGAGCATGTGGCCAATGGAGATAAATTTTAGTTGTATTTAAACTCAATTGCCCTCCCATTCCAAGAGGGCATAGCCACTGGCAGTGTTCGGGAAAGGACTTAATGGGTCACTTAGAAATTCAGCATAGAAATGCCCACCTTTCCTTATTTCATAAACCTCTCTAGCTCCTATTTCATCTACACTTGAGCTTGCTTTGTTCAGCCACTACAAATGTGGCTTCTAGTCCCAGTAATGCTATTAAATTGTATGGCCAATTAGCAAATCTCATAACTTGTTATTCAAATAGTAGATGGTATTATATTATTTCAAAAGTCACAATCCCCTTTATAAATTAGTGAATTAGGGGTAAACCTCAATTTTTCTTTTTATTTTCTAGGTTATTTTATCTAAGCCACAGGTTTTCAAAATGAGCTTCAATTTTTTTGTGATAACCTAACACCTGTGTCTTTCACAGTAGACCACAAATTGCCTCCATTTCTTTCAGAAATAAGAAGAAACAATAAACATTAAAACAAAAAAGTGACTGAATGCACTGAGGGTATTTCACCCCTTTTCCTTGAATGGATAAAGTAACTGAAGGTAGGTGCAACTCTTAGTTTGCAAAAGATTTAGACTGAATAGTATACAGACTCTTGAGAGTCCCTTGGACTGCAAGGAGATCCAACCAGTCCATTCTGAAGGAGATCAGCCCTGGGATTTCTTTGGAGGGAATGATGTTAAAGCTGAACTCCAGTACTTTGGCCACCTCATGTGAAGAGTTGACTCACTGGAAAAGACTCTGATGCTGGGAGGGATTGAGGGCAGGAGGAGAAGGGGACGACAGAGGATGAGATGGTTGGATGGCATCACTGACTTGATGGATGTGAGTCTGAGTGAACTCCAGGAGTTGGTGATGGACAGGGAGGCCTGGCGTGCTGTGATTCATGGGGTTGCAAAGAGTTGGACACGACTGAGTGACTAAACTGAACTGTGAAAATGATGCCAGGAAATAGCTTTGATACTTTCTTTCCAAGGCTGAAATTTCAATACACTCTCTTCTTGGCTTCTAGTCAAGCCTGTGAGGTCTGTTTACATGGAATATAAGAGTAGTCAGCGTTGGTTTGTTTGGGGTAAGTTAAAGAAACCAACACGTGCCTTTTGTCTCCTACACGAGCCACCAAGGAAAAATAAGAGGCATCTGTGAGTGGGGGATGGAGTATGGTCCCTGATCAGCTTCACTGTCAGAGTCACAGCAAGGGCTAAAACACAGGTTCTCAGCTCCTATATTCTGCCCTCTGAAAAGGAAGGAAAAAACCGGTTGCCCTGTGTTTGCCAAATATTTGTTTGTTCTTAAAATCCAAGATAAAGTGTTTCTCTGTTCTACTGGAACTTTTAGAGCTGAACAATTTAGATATTAAATAATAAAATAAACATAAATTTTCAACCAGGTAGAGTAAGTCTATTCTGTAGCCAAGAATTTTATTACTGTGCATTAAGATGATACAGTTTTAGTGGAGAAGGTAAAAAAATACCCATAACTTTTTATTAGGAAAGGTGAAGTCCTTGGCAATCAAGGCTACTTGGTTTGTATTTGCAATTAATAAAAATATACAGATAAAGTATTTAGATGAAAATGTCATCGATCACATAATCCATTTTTAATCTCACCTTAAAATTTACTTTGTGGTATATGAACAGAATTTTTAATTGTGTGTGTTATGTAGATAACTAGCTTATATCATCAGTAATTCTGGCAGTAGGTACATATTATTATTCTACAATGTAAAAGCAATCTACAATGTGTAGCCAAATGGCTTATTTTACAGGATAGACTCTAGAATTATAGTTCGGCTCTGGCCCGACCCCAGGGCACATTTCTTTATTTCTCCAGTCCTTTTCACCTCCCCAAGCATCAACTATAAAACAGGCATAAGATTACCCACAGGAATATTGTACTTAGTAAGAGATAAATCAGTTTTTCCACAAGAGAGTTATTATTCCTAAATGGCACCCTGAAGAGAGAAGCATACCTAGAATATTCACACTTTATTGAAGTTGCAGTGAAGGGAAATTTCACAACCAAGGGCACCACCGACTAGTGACGAGGAGAGACAAATAGTCTACTCACTACGTCTGTTTTGGTCATGCTTTGGTGAATATTCCCTCACTGTCTTAGCTCCAGACTTTAATAAAACAGATTCTTGAGTTTACATATTTTGGTCAAAGTAAAATCATTTTTTAAAAGAGTAGAATTTGAGAAAGACTCTGAAAAGACCTCGTTAGTTTACTTTAATCTCCCTGTAGTGTCCTTCAATAATTATATTTTTAATACTTCAGCTTGATGCTTGACAGTAATTGTTTCCAAGAAATTGTACATTCCCACTACATGCATTATTGATAAATACAGATAAACAGAGTGTTTTCACATTACAAAATTTTCAGTGCTTTGTTCGATTCCAACAAGAGCGTTGGTCTCTTCTATTCCACTGCAGTTGGCGTAATGGTGAAGAATTTGCCTGCCAATGCAGGAGACACAGGAGATGCAGGTTTGATCCCTGAGTCAGAAAGATCCAATGGAGAAGCAAATGGCAACCTGCTCCAGTGTTCTTGCCTAGGAAATCCCATGGACAGTGGAACCTGGTGGGTTATAGTCCATGGGATTGCAGAGTCAGACACGACTGAACACACACACACACACACACACACACACACTCCATTTCCTTCTCTGTACTAAATTTTACACATGATGATTAAATCAGTGTTCTTTCCATCTAACCTCTGAGTAGATGAATATCCCATAATTATGATTTTAATATATTCTTGACAATGTTGCTGATTCCTTTCATATGGAAAGAGATTTCTATTCATTACTTGTCCCTCTGACTATAGATAAAAATGTGAAGCTTTAGGAGTTATAATTATAAAAACAGCAATTCACAAACAAGTGGCATTTGACATTGGGCTCTTCCACATTGTCCCTGGGATCCATGGAATAATCCTTGGAAATTCCATCTTGTTGAAATAATTCATATATGAGTGATGTCAATAGCTGCAGAATGGTGCAGCATGTATTTAAAGAGCCTGGTATTTCATTATCCTCATGGAGTCGTTGTGCATGGTGGTATCATCAAAATCCATTCAGACTCAGCTGATTATTCAATACACTTTCGAAGGATCTCTTTCTCCTTTCATCCTCAATGCACTCCCCAAGGAAACAGGATATATCAACACACCATATGGTAAGTGAAATCAATCACAGCATCATATTGTATTTTCTATCACATGCTATTTGACAATATGACATGCTCAAGTTCTTTGCTGACGAACACTGTAACTCTTAATATAGGTCTGTTAATATTGCTTCCTTCTCTTCCCCTCTCACAGTCATTGCTATTAGCCTATTTTTATGTCTGAATAAAATCCTGGGTTTCTTCCTGATGCAGCCTTTTTTTTTTTTTTTTTTTTATAACAGTGTATAAAAGTAAAATGTAAGCAAAAAGATGAAATAGCTCCAGATGTGGTAATTAAGTGACAAGCAGTTGAGCTATACACGGGTATGAAGTAAATGGCCATAAAATATTGAATTTTGCTGTATCCTAGACACATGGTGGAACAGAAACAACAGGGGCCCTGCCATTCTTTCTCAGCTTATGACTGCTAGTGAGACCAAGGGGGAAGTGATTTCTGCACTCAGAGAGATAAGCACCCTCACTTCATGATACTGTGGTGAGATTTACGTAAGGTAACATGCGTAAGGTTCCCAGAGCTGGTGCCATGACAAAACATTACACAATATCTGAGACCTGTCTGTTCCCACGTTCTCCACCCCGCTAAAGCTCCCCTGAGATTTCCCAGACATCAGATAGAAATTGTAACTTTAAACATTGAACCGTACACATACTAGAAGCTTTTTATGCATCATATTGGCATAGTTCAGTTAACTGAAATGTAAGTCTATCATACAAACTTGTATTTGTATATCACTCAACACATAATGGCATTTCTGCATTATTTATTTTATGATGGAAAACTCAGAAAGGAGGCCTATGGTTGTTACTGTGTGTTTCACTGCCTTTTATCTTATATGCTATTAATTAATAAAAGTTATGTGATGAATTGCATGATCATTTTTATGATCACCAAATGGTAAGATATAAAGGAATATTATGAAAGAATACAAGAAATTAGCTCAGTTGGCTAAAGTTACTAAGTACCTTGCAAGCAGCAAAAGATAATTTTACTGGTAGTATAGTTTTATACTTTGGTAAGGGAAAATAAAGAATAGGTTTAAAATAATTTTTAGGCAAAAGGCAAAAAGTCTTTTATTGAAGATTTGCTCTGAGTTTTAGGGATTAGCAATGAAAATCAAGTATGAAATCTAAATTTATAAAATAGTATACATCCTCATTTCACATACTTATTTTTCTTCACACCAGCCCTGTAATAAGAGGCAAAGGAAAAGAAGAAAACCACAAGGCTCGATAAAGGACAGAAATGGTATGGACCTAACAGAAGCAGAAGATATTAAGAAGAGATGGCAAGAATACACAGAACTATACAAAAAAGATCTTCATGACCCAGATAATCACGATGGTGTGATCACTCACCTAGAGCCAGACATCCTGGAATGTGAAGTCAAGTGGGCCTGAGAAAGCATCACTACGAACAAAGCTAGTGGAGGTGATGGCATTCCAGTGGAGCTATTTCAAATCCTGAAGGATGATGCTGTGAAAGTGCTGCACTCAATATGCCAGCAAATTTGGAAAACTCAGCAGTGGCCACAGGACTGGAAAAGGTCAGTTTTCATTCCAATCCCAAAGAAAGGCAATGCCAAAGAATGCTCAAACTACTGCACAATTGCACTCATCTCACACGCTAGTAAAGTAATGCTCAAAATTCTCCAAGCCAGGCTTCAGCAATACGTGAACCGTGAACTTCCTGATGTTTAAGCTGGTTTTAGAAAAGGCAGAGGAACCAGAGATCAAATTGCCAACATCCGCTGGATCACGGAAAAAGCAAGAGAGTTCCAGAAAAACATCAATTTCTGCTTTATTGACTATGCCAAAGCCTTTGACTGTGTGGATCACAATAAACTGTGGGGAATTCTGAAAGAGATGGGAATACCAGACCACCTGATCTGCCTCTTGAGAAATTTGTATGCAGGTCAGGAAGCAACAGTTAGAACTGGACATGGAACAACAGACTGGTTCCAAATAGGAAAAGGAGTACGTCAAGGCTATATATTGTCACCCTGTTTATTTAACTTAAATGCAGAGTACATCATGAGAAACACTGGACTGGAAGAAACACAAGCTGGAATCAAGATTGCTGGGAGAAATCTCAATAACCTCAGATATGCAGATGACACCACCCTTATGGCAGAAAGTGAAGAGGAACTCAAAAGCCTCTTGATGAAGGTGAAAGTGGAGAGTGTAAAAGTTGGCTTAAAGCTCAACATTCAGAAAACGAAGATCATGGCATCCGGTCCCATCACTTCATGGGAAATAGATGGGGAAACAGTGGAAACAGTGTCAGACTTTATTTTTCTGGGCTCCAAAATCACTGCAGATGGTAACTGCAGCCATGAAATTAAAAGATGCTTACTCCTTGGAAGGAAAGTTATGACCAACCTAGATAGCATATTCAAAAGCAGAGACATTACTTTGCCAACAAAGGCCTGTCTAGTCAAGGCTATGGTTTTTCCTGTGGTCGTGTATGGATGTGAGAGTTGGACTGTGAAGAAGGCTGAGCGCCGAAGAATTGATGCTTTTGAACTGTAGTGTTGGAGAAGACTCTTGAGAGTCCCTTGGACTGCAAGGAGATCCAACCAGTCCATTCTGAAGGAGATCAGCCCTGGGATTTCTTTGGAGGGAATGATGTTAAAGCTGAAACTCCAGTACTTTGGCCACCTCATGCGAAGAGTTGACTCATTGGACAAGACTCTGACGCTGGGAGGGATTGGGGGCAGGAGGAGAAGGGGATGACAGAGGATGAGATGGCTGGATGGCATCACTGACTCAATGGACGTGAGTCTGAGTGAACTCCGGGAGTTGGTGATGGACAGGGAGGCCTGGCGTGCTGTGATTCATGGGGTCGCAAAGAGTCAGACACGACTGAGCGACTGATCTGATCTGATCTGACAAGCATAAAGAAAACTACAAGTATATATATATATTTTGTGTGTGTGTGTGTGTGTGTGTTTGTGTGTGTGTATAAGGAGGAAGACAATAGGCAGATTATCTGTGTAACACTGGTTCCTAAAAGAGCACTGATTTTGAAACAATCCTTTAGGGTTACCTTGGTCTGTTTATCGGGCTATTGAACATGGGTTCATCCAGTCACTACCTACCAAGCACATCCTCAATGAGCTTGCACCAGACCAAGTACTTCTCTGCTTGGTAATGCTGTCTTTCTTCCCAGTCCCTCCTCATTACAGACTGGGAGCAATGTTTAAATTATTTAACAACTTGTACAGCATAGGAACTAACTATTCAGAAAGAATACGTTGTGTTTACTACCTTAAATATGTTGCCAAATTTCATATACATTATTGCCATTTATTTACTTAACCACTATGCAGGGAGTACCATTCTTATTCCCATTTCACGCATGAGAAAATTGAGATTAAGAGACATCATTTCCTCAAAGTCTTATTATTTGTAGGTAGAAAGGCCAGGATTAGAATCTGGGCCAGTGATGGGAGGTCCTAATAAACAAAATTCAAAAAAAGAAAAAAATCCATAACATGGGGAGTCAGGGTACCATTAAAATGCCTGATAGAGGCCCTTACTTTTTGACATTTTATCTGCACAGTTGTTGACTAAATGTACCATGTAATTATGTCTCTCCTATCTGTCCTTTTGCCTTCTTTTCAATCATTGGGAAAACTGATTGCAAAATTTGTTTTCTGCATTTCTGAAAATTGCATCAGCTTAAGTGTTTAGAAAAAATGCCTTGATGATTAAGAGCTTCATATCCATAGTTATAGTTCTGAAATTGTAAGTTTAAATTGTGCCAGAGAAAACGATCTGGTTTATACTGAAAAATGAACCATGGCAGGAAAGCAGAGCAATCTGGGGCTAACAGGGATCTTATCTCCTGTCTGGTCCAACCTTGCCATTTTATAGATGAGGAAGGAAGGCCCAGAGGGTTCCTGACTTTCCAGGTCCCTCTGTCAGGCGCAGCTGGGAGTGGATCGTGGCCCTAGGATTCTGCATACTTTCTCGGAGGTACATAAAATAGAACGCCTGACAAGGTCAGGCTCAGGGGACAAGGGTCCCCTGAGTCCAGGTTTTGACACTAAACAGCTATGTTCTCTTTAGAAGGTCATTTATGCTCTCTGAGTCTCATTTTCCTGGTGTGAAAAGAAAAGTTTCTTACTATGTAATCTTTTTCTTTGCTTTTAGCTTGAATATTTTTTTACCCTGCATTTCATTACATCATAGCTCATCGGGTGATGTTAGCTAGACATCGTTACTCATCACCTATGCTTCACCCACCACCATTCTGATTCACAATGCAAATACTGCCCTCATTTGCTTTCCTGAGATGAAGTTTTTATGCTAAGATCTAAGTTTTGTTGTGGAGTTGGTTAGCCTTGAAACCTTTCAAAAAATCTATTAGGGTAGCTTAAAAATTCTCTGTATAGGGATTATATATCTTAATAATGATTATACAATAAATATTTGATGATATGTTTTGGTCATGTAATCAGGGATAAGACAGTAACCCCCTTAAAGATGTTTAACAACACAATCAATTATTGAAGGCTTGATTAGGACTGTTATTAAGGAATAAGAAATGAGAGATAGAGGTGACCAGTAAAGAGATTCAAGGACTTGAAGCACGTATCTGAAAACAGCAAATATATATGGTACGACTAAAACATAAACAGACTATCTTTCCTGGAAACCCATGCTGTTTTAATATTCTTTGTCATTCTAAATGGTTTTTCCAAAGGGAAGATTTCAGTAAGGGCTCACTAATGCTCTTGTAGAAGGTCAAATCCATATCTGAATGAAGAAATACATTCCAAACTCCACTAAGAGTCTTGACAATTTTTTTTTATTACAGTTGGAGTGCTTATATTGTAATATTGGTCCCACTGAGGAAAGAGTATTAATAATAGTAGTAGTAATAATAACAATAGTGGTATATACGTATACTGTGCTTACTGTATGATAGGCACTGTTTTAATATATATTGTATATTCACAGACGAAACTTTATGTTCTATATTTATTTCATTTTATCTGCTTATAATCATGCTAAGTAGTTTACATAAGTTTTACAAAGGTATTTTATTTTTGTATTCTAAATAGGTTGTTTTATTTATTTGCATTAAAACTTACACATGCAAAGTTGTATGCTTATGGGTTTCCTAAGTTTTTATATGAAAATATCTTTGTCTAAACTGCTGTGCTTGCTATATCCCCTAGAATCTAGAAATGTCAGAACTGAAGGGGACATTGGTAATCATATTCTCAAGGAACCGTCAGCACTAACAAAATGAGAGTCGAGGCAAAGCAGGGTCCAAGACGTGCAATGACTCTCAAGGTCACCCGGGTAGGGACAAAGTTGGATCTGCCTCTTTATTTTTGACTTGGAGGAAAATTGATTTACAACTTTGTGCTTGGTTCCTGCTGCACAGCAACATGAATCAGTCATAATTGTCCTGGCCCTCTTGAGTCTCCCTCTCTTCCCTCATCCCACTCCTCTAGGTCATCGCAGAGATCTACTTCTATTCACTTCCAGCACTAAAAATGTTCCATTACTAGCAAAATCCGTGTGGCTACGAGATCCTAGCAGTAACTAGCAATGAAGGCAAGGTTTTAAGAAAAACAAACAGCCTCCTCACAATAAGTCTATAAAACCTTGGAACATGACAGAATTGTTCCACAGTCTGACTATAATACTGGGGAAAGGAATAACTCAAATAAAATAGCAAAGCTATAATGTAAGGACCCAGATCTGACAACATGATGACCCTTCTCCAGTGTTCCTTCCAGAATGTTCCCAGACCCCCATACAGGGGAGGCATGCTTCCATAAATCTGTATAAGTCTGCATAGGTCACCCCTAATTTTGAATGGGGACACTGTTAACCCATATGGTACCTTTGTGTGAATTTAGGAAAAGGTGCCTTCTCTCCAGGTGAGTGGAAGCCCCTCAGGCAAAAGGAAATGGCAACCCACTCCAGTATTCTTGCCTAGAGAATTCAGTGGACAGAGGAACCTGGTGGGCTGCCGTCCATGGGGTCACACAGAGTCAGACACAACTGAAGAGACTTAGCATGCATGCATGCATCAGAGAAGGAAATGGCAACCCACTCCAATGTTCTTGCCTGGAGAATCCCAGGGACGGTGGAGCCTGGTGGGCTGCCGTCTATGAGGTCGCACAGAGTTGGACACGACTGAAGCAACTTAGCAGCAGCAGCAGCAACAGGCACAAGAAGAGTTTGTGCTGAGGAAAATGCACCCCTCTTCCAGGAGGATGCAGACACCCCCAGGGCACACAGTTTAGAGATCTGACCAATAGCTGACTCTCATCCCTTCCTGCATTCTTGGCAGGATGCCTTTATGCAACACACAAACTCCACTCCATTTGGTGATCTTGCTTTTGGATCTGCTGTCTGTTTCATGACTTCCTCTGGAGATTAGAATAAAATGTTGTGGTTGTGGAGTCCTCCATAAAGTGCCCATTAAAACGTATATGACCTCTCTCTAGTCCCAGAGGATGTGATCCTTTCCTCTTTATTTAAAGGCAACACCTCCATCAATGCCTTCTTACCTTACCTCCTACTGTCTTACTGAGCCCATTTTTTGCTTATTTATTATACCTTTACCTTTTCCTCCTTTTCTGTATCCTGACTCCTTCCCTGCTCTTAAGTATTCTGGCAAGCTGTTCACCAAAACTCTTCTTTTCTTACCTCCTAGGCTCACAAGTAGAGCACATTTTCTATCCTTCCTTATAGTTAGGTGTGTGTTATGACTAAAGTCTGGCAAATGGGCAGGTGGACAGAACAGATAATCCATGTGTGTGTCTAGCCTACAAACTCCCTGTACAATCATCCATGTTCTCCATCTTTTCTTTTCTTGAAGCATTAGAAGAGCCCTATACACCATGGGCAATGGTAGGGTCAGTAGATCAAAGATACATGGGTTCCTGTTCAACTGTAGAGCTGAACCTCACTCCAGTCCTCACAGGACTATAACAGAGGTGAGAGAGTTTCAGGTGGTAAGTCACTAAGACGTTGCAATTGTTTGCCACAATAGGTCACCAGGGCCTGACTTGGTAGGGTTTGGTGAAGAGTCAATAACCCCTAAATTCAACAATATCATATCTTCTCACTCTATGACCAAAGACATCAAGACTTCAGGATAATGAAAAATAGCTTCAGCTTTTCAAACTTCAGGAGATAACCATGCAATCTCTACTCTTCCACACTGATAATATATAATTGACTCAGCTATTTGGGTTTGAAATACCATCCCGATTACTGTACAAGAATACTTGGAATTAGTTTTGTGTTCTTGGTCATACTGGTACTGTTTACTATTAAAAGAAAAGTAAGTTTCCAGAGATGTACTGCATTTCAGATCACAAAATTCAGTATGCATGCTTTGAACTCCATGACACTTCCCTTTCCCTCAGGACTCAGACTTTCATCTAAGGATAATAAATGTATTTAATAATTTTTTTTCAGAAAGTGTATGCACTGCACAAAATTACTGCATTATCTGAGATTATCTTGCCTATTTCATCTGCTTTCTCCCACTTCCTCCATGATTAGAACCATCTTCTGTGATTAATTTTGAGTAGATGGTAAGATATGTAGATTCATAATAAAGAAGAAAACACTACTATAGATAATTCAAGACTCGAGTTGAAAATTGAGACTCAGAAACCCAAAACCTTAAAAACTATTGAAAACATATCCAATGGAAAGGAAGGTCTGATAGATCATTCATCAGCACAAAGATGAGGAATATTGAAGAGTATTTTTCAGATATTTTTCTTTTGGAACCACTTCTGCTCTGAAATAGCTTAATACAAACACTAAAACAAAAAAAATGAAATTATGAGCTTTAATGCTAGTAATATATGAGGATATAATTAGGTAGGGAGAAGAAGTACATTTCTATAAGGTTTTCAAATCACCTAGATTCACAATCTCTGACTGTATAACATAGTCACTGCTTGGCATTAATGTCTACTGTGAGTGGACCCCAGACCACTTAAGTGTGAGAATGATGGTATCACAGGCAAGGAGAGAAGCTGGTCGTCACTTTCTAGTGATAGGTTCATGCTAGGGGTGGGGGAAGCGCGTGTGCTGTGTTTGGCTAACTCACTCTGCCACCATGTCTAGGAATGAAGCTGAGAGCGAAAGACAGTAAGGGGAGGGGATAATTATTTGCTAATATGAAGGAGTGATCACATCAGTGTTTTTACTGTTTAGATCCGACAGTAGGGACCACATCTGAGAATACATAAAACATTATTTGTAAATTTAAGGCAGCAGGGTGCAGTGGAAAAATCTGAGTGTCATAAATGCTGGGGTTTGCTTCTAGTTCTCTCTCTTTCAGAGCATCCTAGGAAAGCTATTTGCAGATTATGAACTTCTCTGATTCTGTTTCCTCCTATGTAAAATAGGGATATTTAATAACCTGCCTCGACTTTGTGAGCAGCACATACTTACACATACATGACTGGTTTTAACTACTATGAATAACTTACATTGATAACAAGCATTACTGATTCATTTAATACAACTCTCTGAAGGACAGGAAAGCCTGGCAAGCTGCAGTCCATGGGGTCACAAAGATTTGGACATGACTTAACTGAACAATACAATGCTCTAAATATTTACTGACAGGTTTATGCCGTAGTATTGAGTTAGAAACTATAAATAACTCTAAGAAGCAGCTGGATCTTGAAATCAAGGAGATTACAACTATTGGTGGATTTATACCTTTGGGAAACAAATACTAATATAAAAATCATAAATTATTCAGTGTGAACATGGGTTGTAGATGATGAATAACACAAAATGAAAGGTAGGACTGAACTGGATGAAATAGATTTCTGAACAGGAGATACTAAATTTTACTTAGGAAACAAAAGACAAATAACAATGATAATAATAATAAAGCCCATTTAAGTTTTAGATATACCTTGCCTTTTAGATTTACCTTAATCCTAGAAATTTAGTTGGATAGGTTTGGCTATGTGTAACAGAAAACCTAAATAAGAGTAAGTTAATTTCAGATTAGCTTCCCTGATGGCTCAGTTGGTAAAGAATCCGCCTGCAATGCGGGTGACCTTGATTTGATCCCTGGGTTGGGAAGATCCCCTGGAGAAGGGAAAGGCTTCCTACTCCAGTATTCTGGCCTGGAGGATTTCATGGACTTTACAGTCCGTGGGTCTCAAAGAGTCGGATACAACTGAGTGACTTCCAAACATTCAATTTCAGATTTAAGATGAAAATTTCTCTCTCTCTCTCTCTCTCTCTCTCTCTCTCACACACACACACACACACACACACACACAAGGTATGGCATCTTCTCAGTGTCAGACCCCAGCTTCTTCCTGTCTGATGCTATCTATTTGCCAGGACACTAATGGCTACTACAGCTTCAATCATACATCTACATTACAGGTAACAAAAAGGAGGAAAGGACCAAAAAGGGCCTGCTCCACTTAAAAAGACATTCAAATTCTATTTACTTCTCATTTTCAGAACTTAGTCATGTGGTCATAGGTTTCTTGGAACTGGAGTCTTTAAGCATTTGTTAGAGTGAAAAAAGAATGAATATTGGGTCGCTGGTGGGCATAGGAGGGATGGGGAGTCTCTGCTAAGCTTGATTTCTGTTTTCTTTCTCTTTCTCTAGGCAGAGGATTAAAAACATGCCCCTAGAACACAGTGGGCAGAGAGAAAGGGGATCTGGGCTCCCACTCCAGCTTTCTCACTAATTAGGTACAGTTGCTGTCTCTCTCTCCACTTCCTTTTCTCAGCTGTAAAATGAGAGCTAGCCCCTTTAACTGATCAAAAACTATAATTCTATCATGGGTAAAAGCAGACGGAGAGAGCCGGACCCAGTAACTTTATAAAATGGAAAGGGTTCAAGAGTTTAACACTTAAAAGATTAAATTAGATCACTGATCTAGAGAAAGGTTTACAGATCCAGAGTCATAAAGAGAGAGGTCTTCCTCTCTCTTCCTCAGGGATTTCTGACCTTGGTGCACACAGCCAGTGAAAACTGTCATTTAGAGGTTGTTGATTTGATGCTTCACGAGGCCCTGCCAGCAGAAAATTTCACCCAGCAAAGATGGCTGGATTCAACTTTTTGGCAGGCAGCCTAGGGAAAGTTGGCAAAGAAGTCATAGTACTTTGACTCCTCTTCTGGTATGGCCACTCACCCCTCTGGGGCTTTCACTCAATCACTTAATTCTTTGGGTCTCAGTTTTATTAAATGCAAACTTTTGTTTGTTTGTAGGAATCACAAGAAAATAACGTAGAGAAACAGAGGTCTCTCTTCTTCCTACTTAGGGATTTGACAAAGATTTCAATGTGTCGATGGACCAGACAAAATGACCACTGAATAATCTGGTAAGACATCTGGCAGCTCCCCAGGTGGAGGTTTTTGTAATAGCAAGAAAAGAGCATCAACAGCAGGATGACATCTGAGGCAGAACAACGCTGTATGGCACTGACAAGAGCCAACACAGCTATAGCCCAGCTGTCCAGGTTAGTAAGAGATCATTGCCAGCAGCCTGTGTGCTCAGTTCACGGAGTCTTAGTCCCAGAGTCCAGGACTAATGCTGAATGCTGGGGCATGGCCAGATGAATGAGGATTCATCTTCACCTTTAGCAGGCATGGCCCAATGCAGAAATGCTCTGGAGAATTGACCGTTGTTTTCGGGTGCTAAGAATGCTTTACACTCCTCTACGCTGGTGATGTTGGAAGATGCTTGATTGCGCCACAGGGGAAGATGTGAGTGGTAGAAAAAGTTCAAGGTCAAAAAAAAAATTATAGCAGTGTCATGGAGAGGGCTGTTCTAAATTAAGCAGGAACCTAACACTATAAATTGGTGAAGTATCTGAATGCCAGAATTATATATGAGAGTTGCATCAGACCTACATTTCAATCCCCTCTGTGTACTGAAGGATTTGGCTTCCCTGGTGGCTCAGCAGTAAAGAATCTGCCTGCCAATGCAGGAGACATGGGTTCGATCTCTGGGTCAGGAAGACCCCCTGGAGAAGGAAATGACAACCCACTCCAGTATTCTTGCCTGAGAAATCCCATGTACAGAGGAGCCTAGTGGGCTACAGTCCATGGAGTTGCAAGAGAGTCAGACATGACTTAGTGACTGAACAACAATCAGTTCAATTCAGTCACTCAGTCGTGTCCAACTCTTTGCGACCCCATGAATCACAGCACGCCAGGCCTCCCTGTCCATCACAACTCCCGGAGTTCACTCAGACTCACGTCCATCGAGTCAGTGATGCCATCCAGCCATCTCATCCTCTGTCATCCCCTTCTCTTCCTGCCCCCAATCCCTCCCAGCATCAGAGTCTTTTCCAACGCATCAACTCTTCACATGAGGTGGCCAAAGTACTAGAACAACAATAGTGAAGGATTAATTTAACCCAAGAGTGGTCCTTCCCTTACCCTTTGCTACTGGGAAGTTATCTCTGCCTGATAGGAGTATCTGTTTGCCTAGGAGCTTTGGTCACCAGATAGTCTAACAATGTGATACATTGGGCTTAGGAATCACAATCTCTCCCTCTGGAGGAATTAGAAACTAAAAGCATTATCCATAATCTCCAGGAGGGGTTAGAGACTAAAAGTTACCATGTGTGGCAGTATATGATTGAACCTTAACAAAAACTCCAGGCATCAAGTCCAAAGTAAGCTTTCCTGATTGGCAATACTATAAGTTGAGTTATGAAGTCTCACAGAGTAAGTAGGAGGAGGGAATAGCTTCCAATACTCCAGCGGGGAAGATGAGTGGAATCCTGGATTTGGACCCCTCCCTGACTTTGCCTTATGTTTCTTCCTTAGACTGGTTCTAGTTTATATCCTTTTACTGTAATAAAATAGTAATTTTAGCTATAGCACTTATTTGAATTCTAAGTTATTCTAGTGAATTTCTGAACCCACGGGAATCTGTGGGGACTCTGAATTTGTAGCCAGCTGATCTGAAATGAGATGGTCCTAAAGACCTCTAAACTTGTGTCCAGTTTTGAAATGAGAGCAGTCTTGTGAAGCAATGTTCCCTTTGACTTGCTGTTTGGCCCCCTCATTTCAGTTGGTATCAGATGCCTATAGACTGGGAGGCCTGTGCCCGTGAGTGTGAATAACTCTGGCTGGGTACCTCTCATTTACAATCCCCAGGTCAGGGTCTACTGGACCAACCATAAGGATGGTTGGTCATCCATAAGGTCATCCATAAGGTCAACCAACCATAAGGATGGTTGACAATGTTAATTGGCCATTTAAAAGCCACTGTTCTTTTCTTGACATTTGTAAGGGCAGACAATGTACCCATCTGGCCAGGCGTTAGACCAAATCTGGTCAAAGTCAATCACAACAATTCTGTTTTCTGCTAGTGTACTACAGACACTTTTGAGGCACTGCATTAGCCTTGAGATATTTGAGGACGTTCTTTCTAGGTAAGAAAAACAAACTTGCATTTGCTTATAGCAAGCTCTCCATTGCTTGTATCCAAATACACTTATAATAAGTACAGTCCCTACAGAAAGAAGAAAGTGGTGAAGCACCAAGTTCAAAGTCACAGGTTGGACTGATACTGTATGCTATTTTCCTGACTCCCAGTCAGCACCTTTTCTAGTACTCCTTTTTTTCCCTAGTCTGTCTCTTATCCTATGAATGATGATGAGTTAAATGGTCAGCTTCCCATTTTGTACAGAAAATGAAACAATCTTTCAGGTACAGGAACCCTCAAAAAAACATAAATGATCAATTTTCTTTTCCATAATTTTTATTTTCTTATTTTTTAAATATACATTTTTATCTTTTTCTCTCTTTGTTGTTGCTGTTCGGATGCCAAGTCGTGTCGGACTCTTTGAGACCCCCATGGACTGCATCATGCCAGGTTTCCCTATCCTTCACAATTTCCCTGAGTTTGCTCAAACTCATATCTATTGAGTCAGTGATGCCATCCAACCATCTCATCCTCTGTCACCTCCTCCTCCTTTGGCCCTCAATCTTTCCCAGCATCAGGCTCTTTTCTAACGAGTCAGCTCTTTGCATCAGGTAGCCAAATTATTGGAGCTTCAGCTTTAGCATCAGTCCTTCCAATGAGTATTCAGGATTGATTTCCTTTAAGATTGACTGGTTTGATCTCCTTGCCGTCCAAGGTACTCTCAAGAGTGCTCTCCAGCGCCACAGCTTGAAAGCATCAATTCTTTCACACTATGCCTTCTTTATGGAGCAACACTCACATCCGTACATGACTATTGGAAACACATAGCCTTGACTATATGAACTTTTATCACCAAAGTGATGTCTTTGCTTATTAACACACTGTCTAGGTTTGTCATAGCTTTCCTGCGAAGGAGCAACTGTCTTCTAATTTCATGGCTGCAGTCACTATCTGCAGTAATTTTAGAGCCCAAGAAGAGAAAATCTGTCACTACTTCCATCTTTTCTCCTTCTATTTGCCATGAAGTACTGGGGCTGTATGCCATGATCTCAGTTTTTTGAATACTGAGTTTTAAGCTGGCTTTTTCACTCTCTTCCTTCACCCTCATCAAGAGGCTCTTTAGTTCCTTTTTCTAAAAGTCTTTTTAGTTTCTTTTTCCTCTTTGCCCAATTTCCATCTCATCACAACCACATATGTATTCATATGTGGTTCCTAAATAAGCCAATACCATTCATACTGAAATCACTTTATCTCACCCACCAAAACATTAACACTTTTAAAGAACTTCAAGTTTGTTAATCTGATCATACAGCTTTCGCTCAAAATGAATCTAGGTAGGCCTTGATACATGTCCATGTATCCCTTGCTCAAAATTAATTTTTCTTATTTGATTTAAATAGTAAATTTACTGCATTTATAAATAATTATTACACAGATTTCCTTGACCATGATCGCAGTTCAGTTCAGTTGCTCAGTCGTGTCCAACTCTTTGTGATGCCATGAATTGCAGCACGCCAGGCCTCCCTGTCCATCACCAACTCCCGAAGTTCACTCAAACTCATGTCCATAGAGTCGGTGATGCCATCCAACCATCCCATCCGCTGTCGTCCCCTTCTCCTTGTGCCCCCAGTCCTTCCAGACATCAGGGTCTTTTCCAATGAGTCAGTTCTTCAATGGAGGTGGCCAAAGTACTGGAGTTTCAGCTTTAGCATCAGTCCTTCCAATGAACACCCAGGACTGATCTCCTTTAGAATGGACTGGTTGGATCTTCTCGCAGTCCAAGGGACTCTCAAGAGTCTTCTCCAACACCACAGTTCAAAAGCATCAATTCTTCAGCGCTCAGCTTTCTTCACAGTCCAACTCTCACATCCATACATGACCACAGGAAAAACCATAGCCTTGACTAGACGGAACTTTGTTGGCAAAGTAATGTCTCTGCTTTTCAATATGCTATCTAGGTTGGTCATAACTTTCCTTCCAAGGAGTAAGCGTCTTTTAATTTCATGGCTGCAGTCACCATCTGCAGTGATTTTGGAGCCCCAAAAAATAAAGTCTGACACTGTTTCCACTGTTTCCCCATCTATTTCCCATACAGTGATGGGACCAGATGCCATGATCTATTTATTTAGAAAAACAGACACCCCTATTCTAGAGGATAAATCCCACAAATTAAAACATCTCTTACTGACCTTGCTGAGAGCATAATTAGTATATAGTTTTCTTCCAAAAATGTCTGAATTAAATAACTAATAAATCAATTACTTTTCAGTCTAATTTTTTAGTAGCAAAAGCTTAATTTAAAAATCTCCTATGGGATTTTTTATAGCTCTATTTCCACACCAAGAACTTTGAGCTCTCACTTAAAATGTTCTGTTCTGCTGTATGTTTTAAATGTAGAGTGTAACATTAAGAGTCAGTATGCATGTAAAACATGTCACCGTCAGTATTAGAACCTATCTGACTTTCTGTTGTTTCATGTTAAAAAAAAAGAAAAAGCCTAAAGACCAACTTATACACAGATCTCTAGGACGTTTCAGTACTGAAAGGATTCCACCTACCCTATGTAAGCCATGCCTTTCAAAAACAAGATAGAAGAAGCAGAATTCTACTTTGTGGTTGTAATTTTCCATCAACATCCTGGTGACATCTTTGAGAATAAATTGCATTTATATAAGCAGACCAGTGATTACTAAAGTCATTCCAAATACTCTTCTTTTATAAAAGCATTCTGCTGAATTTACAACTCATTTTACTGGCATAAAAATAAGTCAAGCTTCTAAGTCACTATATATAGTTTTGTCCATAACAAGAAACTGTGCCAGTGCTTTTTCCTTCTTCCAAATACAGATATTTTCAGGTGGAAAAGACAGACTGACTTGCCCACATTTTAACAGAACACGCATACAGCCAAACCACCATCTGGGTTCCCCATCGCAGAGCTGTGTACGTTCCCTAGGGTAACACCTAGCAGAATCACGTCTTAAGCCTTATTTTAAATCTTGAAACTTGTGTTAGCAAAGGAAACTGAATACCATTGAAACTGTTGAAAATACCAATAGAATACAGATAAATTATGAAAGGGCCAATCCTTCCTTCCTCTTTTATCACAGCAGTCAGGAATAGCATCTTACAACAATTACACAAGACGGCAAGTGAAACATGTTTGTCTCACATTTCAAAAGGGTAGAAAGGAAAATGGGAAGCAATAAAAGCAGCAAAAACGGTTAATAGTCTGGATTAATTCAAACACTGATTCAGAAGAACTTATAAAAAAGCATTTGATGTCTTTTCAAAATATCTCTCAAAGTTTAGTATCAGTGTTAACATGGCCATAAAAATAATGGAGCTCGAGTGGTTCCTTCCAGGACATCAATCACTGAATTGCAGATTCAGGACCAAAAGCCTGGTGTTATGACCTCTGAACCCAATTCTATTTCCACAAGATCACTTGTATTTTAAGGGAATGAGTCATATTAAAGAGATTCACTACTATGGAAATTCAATCATAGGTTAATTAGAAATAATGAGTTAAAGAACTGCAGTCTTATTGTAGCCACAATAAGAATTTGGTGAACTGGGAAATATTCATGGAGGGTGATACAATCATTACATGGAAAAGTCTAAGAGGCCTTGTATAAATGTTCTGCAGGTCTATTGCAGTTATTATAGAAGAATCTGTCAGTAAGGATAAAAAGGGAGCCGGGGATTTGAGGTGATTTCTAAATATTTCAAACTTTTCCAGATGTCAAACTGAAATACTCATATTACTCTAGAAAAATCTAAATTACTTCAAATCTGCATCGATTTCAGTGTGTACAGATAGTTTAAATCTTGTGTGAGACATATTCAAATACCTACAAAAAAGACGTGGGACAGGGAAAAAGCCAACACACAACTTTCACAACTTCAAGTTACCCAGAAAAAAATTAAAATTTTCATCTGATATTGTTTAAATATAAGTTGGTTGCTATAAACTAATACTTGGGGATGAGAAGGAGAATACAAACGAGAGAAGCATGGCTTGGACAGGCAGCAGTGCCTTCCATCAGAATGGGTCAGAAAGGCTAAAGCTGACAGTGCATCCTTCTGATCATATAATCAAAGCAAGGGCACAAAGGGGAGTATAAAGTTTTCTACCTTAAAGGAGGGATACAGGTTAAGAAAGCAAAATAAGTAGTATATTTGAAAACTGAGGCCTCAGAACACAAGCTTCAGTTTAAAAAAAAAAAAGCACATATCTGAAGAAACTATTAAAAAATAAGAACTATTAACTATAAAAAATGGTAGTGCTCAGCAAAAATGAATAATCCTGTTTTAAAGTAAGTTCAGAATTTCACGCAAACAGAACATGACTAATGCTTTTATTTGGAGTTGTTTTAATAATTGATTTGTAAGTGCCAAGACTGAAGACTGATCATTTCAATGACTTAATATTAACATCCATTGCTGCCATTTGGTTGGTAGTCTTGTTTGAATGAAGACACTTCCTATTGCCAGTATACCTGCTTCCTCTTTCTCAAGGTTTAATAGAGAAAATAAATTAATTCTTCAGAATTAGATTTAATGGGAAATGATAAAAAGTAAAACTAGGTTTATGCACTTTAGAAATAACAGACACATGTCAGGTAAAACACACTTGTCCACTGAATAGAGCTAATGACATAAAAACAAGAAAAAACCCACAAAAATCAGATAGTGATACCAACTGATATTAATCTAACCTAAGACATAACAGAATACAAAGAACTATACAAAAAAGATCTTCATGACCCAGATAACCACAATGATGTTATCACTCACCTAGAGCCAGACATCCTGGAATGTGAAGTCAAGTGGGGCTTATGAAGCATCACTATGAACAAAGCTAGTGGAGGTGATGGAATTCCAGTGGAGCTATTTCAAATCCTAAAAGATGATGCTGTGAAAGTGCTACACTCAGTACGCCAGCAAATTCGGAAAACTCAGCAGTGGCCACAGGACTGGAAAAGGTCAGTTTCCATTCCAATCCCAAAGAAAGGCAATGCAAAAGAAGATTCAAACTACCGCACAATTGCACTCATCTCACATGCTAGCAAAGTAATGCTCAAAATTCTCCAAGTCAGGCTTCAACAGTACATGAACTGTGAACTTACAGATGTTCAAGCTGGATTTAGAAAAGGCAGAGGAACCAGAGATCAAATTGCCAACATCTGTTGGATCATAGAAAAAGCAAGAGAATTCCAGAAAAACATCTACTTCTGCTTTATTGATTACTCCAAAGCCTTTGACTGTGTGGATCACCATAAACTGTGGAAAATTCTGAAAGAGATGGGAATACCAGACCACCTGACCTGCCTCCTGAGAAATCTTTATGCAGGTCAAGAAGCAACAGTTAGAAACAGACATGGAACAATGGACTGGTTCCAAATTAGGAAAGGAGTATGTCAAGGCTATATATTGTCACCATGCTTATTTAACTTCTATGCAGAGTACATCATGTGAAATGCTGGGATGGATGAAGCACAAACTGTAATCAAGATTGCTGGGAGAAATATCAATAACGTCAGATATGCAGATGACACCACCCTCATGGCAGAAAGTGAAGAGGAACTAAAGAGCCTCTTGATGAAAGTGAAAGAGGACAGTGAAAAAGTTGGCTTAAAACTCAACGTTCAAAAAATTAAGATCATGGCATATGGCCCCATCACTTCATGGCAAATAGATGGGGAAACAATGGAAACAGTGACAGACTTTATTTCGGGGGGCTCCAAAATCACTGAAGATGGTGACTGCAGCCAGGAAATTAAAAGATGCTTGCTCCTTGGAAGAAAAGCTATGACCAACCTAGACATGTAATAGAAAGCAGAGACATTACTTTATAAGAAATGTCTGTCTAGTCAAAGATATGGTTTTTCCAGTAGTCATGTATGGATGTGAGAGTTGGACTATAAAGAAAGCTTAGTGCTGAAAAAAAAAATTGATGCTTTTGAACTGTGGTGTTGGAGAAGACTCTTGAGAGTCTCTTGGATTGCAAAGAGATCAAACCAGTCAATCCTAAAGAAAATCAGTCCTGAATATTCATTGGAAGGACTGATGCTAAAGCTGAAACTCCAATACTTTGGCCACCTGATGCGAAGAACTGACTCATTGGTAAAGTCCCTGATGCTGGGAAAGATGAAGAAGGGGACGACAGAGAATGAGATGGTTGAATGGCATCACTGACCTGATGGACATGAGTTTGGGCAAGCTCTGGGAGCTGGTGATAGACAGGGAAGCCTGGCGTGCTGCGGTCCATGAGGTCACAAAGAGTTAGACACAACTGAACAACTGAACTGAAGACATAACAGAAAGTGAGGATGTGGGTTTTGCATAATTGAGATTAGAAGAGCATGATCCATAGCTTTAATACTTAAAGCGAATAAACATGAGAGTTATTACAGGAAGAATGCTAAGGCACTACATAAATAGCCTCGAGCATGCCCATGTATGCTAAGTTGCTTCAGCCGTGTCTGACTCTTTGCTACCTAAGAGGAGCCACTAGGATCCTCCATCCATGGGATTCTCCAGGAAAGAACACTGGAGTGGGTTGCCTACTCCAGGGGATCTTCCCAACCCAGGGATTGAACCTGTGTCTCCTACACTGGCAGGCAGATTCTTTACCACTAGCACTAAATAGCTTCCAGCAGCACCTCTCAGACAATGTACACATGAATCAGTTCGGGATTTTTTGAAAATGCAGATTCACCTTCCATAGGTCTAGAGTGGGGTCTGAGATTTCTCTGTCTCCATCAAGCTTCCTCCAGGACAGAAGTCTGCTGCTAGTCTGGCATTCACTTTTAGCAGCAGGGCACTATTACATGGAGGAGGCACAGGTGGAAGTGCTTTTCTGGCCCGTGCGTTCAATGAGCTAACTCAGGATTGAGATAACCTCAGCAATTTCTGTTCTAAATGGTTCTCTTGTTTACTGATTTCACCCTAGGGTGCTCGTGCCCCCAGGAAAGAGAGTAAGGGGACTTTTAGGACATAGGAAAGCCGAGTAGGGTTCTACAAACACCAGACCGGAGAAATGACTGTTTTGTGACCTTTTTAATGTGTTCTAATAGATTCTACTTGTTCCTAATAAATGAAACCTGAATCATATTCAATACATCCTTTCTCCTTTAAGAGATACAGTTGATTTCTAACAGTTGGAGAAAGAGAAATTCCTTATTGATTTGATTATTAGACAAGGTTCAGAAAACAGAAAATAATGACTTTCCCCAAAGCTATTTGACTTAAATTTAGTTTGAAATTATATCAGATTACTTACCATTTTCATTTATATTTTATGTAAACCAAATAATGTTATCTGTGCTTCAACTCACCTTCTGATCATCTCAAAAATAAAGCTGTAAAAATAGAATGAAGGCTATTTTTTGCTTAACTACAAACAGCTATGCAAGAGGAGCATGGATATGGCTCTGCAAATCATTCAATTTCTGCATATTTAAATGATCTACAGTTTATGCTGTAATGTCAGGGAATAGCCAGCGCTATTCTGTCCTCTCACAGAGTATATTAGTACCATAAATCATATCAGGTTGAGGTTCAAAATACATCATTTTTTAAAAAGAGGGCAATCTGTTTATGAAAAGTAATGCATTGTTCTGGTTTACTTGAGATAATGAATAATTTTTGTTTAACCTTTACTTGAAGTGTATACCTGTACCACTCTGGGAAATTACAATATTTTCATATTTGGATTTTTGTTTTGTCCTTGGAGGTCTCATTTGGCTGCTCTGAATTGAATTATATAAAGTTTTTTTCACCGATAAAGCTAACTCTGATCTAGTCCAGATCTTTTTTAAACAGAAAAAGAAATGACTATATTCTATTTAAGCTCTTTTTGTGAATTCTAATCATGTTTATAGTATTGGGAAAAGACTAGAGACTGATTAATTCATATGAGCGTCGGGACATTAACCTACGTTTGTTACTCTTCTTGGACAGCTTTCATTTGTCATTGATTCTTAGCATGGTATCTTTAACAATTACCAAAAAAAAAAGCAGTATACTTATCTTTATGCCACTTTTAGATTAACTATTATTTTTTACTTTATTTATTTATTTTTGGCTGAGCTGTCTTTGTTGCTGGGCAGGCTCTCCTCCAGCTGCAGTGAGCCGGGGCTATTCTTCGCCGTGGTGCGCAGGCTTCTCATTGCCGTGGCTTCTCTGGCTGTAGTGCACAGACTCTAGGGAGCATGGGCTTCAGCAGTTGCGGCACGTGGGCTCAGTATTTGTGGCTCCATGGCATGTGGAATCTTCTTGGACCAGGGATCGAACCTGTGTCCCCTGCATTGGCTGGCAGATTGTTTACCACTGAACCATAGGGAAAGCCCTATATATTAAGATAGAATATTTCTATACAGAAAGTATAATCAATGTTGCCTGTGGATTCCTTTTTTCCCAGTAATAATAGTTTGGAATACAAGAAATATTTGTCACATAGATTTTGAGGTACTGTTAGACCTGATGAATAAATCACACTTACATTCTTTCATCTAGCATCAACCATTTTACCTATCAGGGCTCTAAAAGCAGGGTGTAGAATTTTTGTGAAAGCTGAAAAGCCTCAGTTAAGTATTTTAAGAAGTTTCTGCTAGAAATCTCTTCAGTTTCATATTTAATTCAGCAGTTTCTATGATTAACATAATGTTCTAAAATACTATTTGAATTATACACGGATGAACTGAAGTTATTTTCTTTCTAAATTTTTCATACTGGTGAGCAAAGCAAACCCAGCCTGGAGAATGACCAAAGCTGCCTTCTGCAAACAATGTGATAAAATCAGGGCTCCACCTGATGGGGGTGGGGGTGTGGAACTCTGGGGATGTGCTCACTAATGAGTTAAAGTCTTAAGTAGTCAACTCAGTAACAGAACAAAGAGTGGAAGAGCATTGAGATAAGCCTACAATAACACCCTTCATGTATTTTCACCAGTACTACAGGTTTTATATACTCAAAAATGTTACAATTTGCAAGACTTAAATATATATATGTGTACAAATATATATATGAGAATACATATATATGGATGCACACTTTAAAAACACATACGGACAGATACATGTGCTGTGCACTTAGTCGCTCAGTCATGTCTGACTCTTTGTGAACCCATGAATTGCAGCCTGACAGACTCCTCTGTCCATGGGGATTCTCCAGGCAAGAATACTGGAGTGGGTTGCCACACCCTTCTCCAGGATTCTTCCCAACTCAGGAATCAAGCCCAGGCCTCCTGCTTTGCAGGCAGATTCTTTACCATCTGAGCCCCCAGGGAAGCCCACAAATACTGGAGTGGGTAGCCTATCCCCTCTCCAGGGGATCTTCCCTGACCCAGGAATCGAACCAGGATCTCCTGCATTGTAAGGCAGATGCTTTACCAGCTAAGCTACCAGGGAAGCTCTAGCACAGATACATACATATGTATATATATGCACACATATGTAGTTTCCTCAGTTGTGTTTTTTTTTTTTTTTTTTTAGTTCTAAAAATCTTTTCTTACTTCTCCAGTATCGAGACACAGCATTAAGTCTTGGCATATCTGCATTAATATGAAGTAGATAAGAGAAGCAAGAAGCTGGATACACAGGTAACTTCAGAACATGTATCCAGGAATTTAAAGAAAAGTTTGGAAAGGGTTTCTGATTCCTAGATATCACAGATTTGATTACTTTGGACCATCAATAGAAGTAGAAGGAGGGAAACAATTTAGACAGGTGACAAGTAAAGGTCGTTAAGGTTTTGAGGTAGAGTGGAAAGAATCTGTTGATGTTTGGTAATGGGGTAGGGGAGGGGCTTGGAGACAGGGAAGGAGAGGAATTAGAATGCTCCTATATTTTGGCTTGAGCGACTGGGTGGGCCATTGTTCCATTTATAGAAATAAGGGAAGAGAGAATTGATGGGAAAACATGTATAGGTAATTAGCCACTGTCTCATCTAATCCTGAAGCTCCAATACTTTGGCCACTTGATACAAAGAACTGACTCACTGGAAAAGACCCTGATGCTGAGAAGATTGAAGGCAGGAGGAGAAGGGGATGACAGAGGATGAGATGGTTGGATGGCATCACCAATTTGATGGACATGAGTTTGAGCAAGCCCCAGGAGTTGGTGATGGACAGGGATGCCTGGTGTGCTGCAGTCCATGGGGTCGCAGAGTCAGACACAACTGAGTGACTGAACTGAACATTTGATTTTAAGTTCTTTTCTTTATTATATCTCTTCCTGCTAACACTTCATTTGGTTCTCTCAGAGACACACTGCATATATAGATACTAATTTTTTTTTTTCCCCTCTATCTTCTGGTTGACCATGTCAGCCTTCAATTACTTCCATTAGTGATCTGAGATTCTTGGTAGGCTTTTAGAAACTCAGGTTCATCCAGAAGTAAGTAAATCAAAACTACCTTCCAAAATAGGGTGTTGACAGTGCTGAAGGAAAAGGGCAGCTAAAATTTTCACGTTTTCTGCACCTTTGCTGGGTGGACTCCCAATTCTTTAGTCCCTGCAGTCAGGGCAGTAGGGAGCAAAAGCTTGGGTGTGGTGGGTCTCACAGGATTCTTAACACTCCTGGAGTCCTCCTCGTGCAAAAGGGACCAGAAATGTTTTATTTTTCTTGCATATTTTCCTTTCACATCTCCTTACTTTCAACACAGAAACAAATCCTTTTCTCTTAACACTAGAGCTGTTTTCTTTAAGGGCTGCAGGAAGGCAGGAAAGGAAGGGAAATGAGTGACCCTGAAGGATGATTCAAATGCAGTTCAGGAGATTTTATGGAGCAACATTAATGATGATGAGACTACCTATCTTTCTTTTTACACACTTACCACTTTAGGACAAATATACTCTTTTGCAGTCTACTTTACAAAAAATAAATTATGTCTTTTTTAATAACAAACATCTCAGTTGACTTGATACCATTTAAAAATTCTTTGATTATCATATTACTCTTCCTTTTTCTTTTATCCTCTTTCCTTCCCTAATTTCCTTCTTTCTTGTTCTCATTCTCCTTCCTTTTATCTTCTGTCTCCCCTCCTTCCTTCCTCTTTCTTTCTCCTTTTCTCTCTTCCTGGCATTTTAGAAACTGCATATATGGCATGAATTGCAGGATCTAATTGTACTGCTGCTACACTGAACAAGTTTTGTTGAGCAAGACATTTTCAAAATTGGACTTTTTGACCTTGCATCATACTTAAATGCAAAATACACTTTGACCCTTGCCCTTATTATTGTATTCTATAATAGTAAGTATTATCTAACAGAAATGATGTAGACATTATCCTTTTTTAAAATACAGACAAAAAATTCCCTAATCTAATTGTTTTGAAAACACACAGCGCTGGCTAAATTTGGGGGGGATGAAAAGGTATGCCTCTCCTTCATATCTCTGCATTTTTGTGTTTTTTGTTTTCTTTCCAGACTGAACAATTTCAAAGCACTAAGCTGCTTCTATGACAAGAGCTGGCCAGTACAATGATGAAGCACCAAATTAACTTTGTCAGCTGACCAAACTTGATTTTCCCTGAGATTCAGTCTCCCAGCTCTAATGCATTTCTGAAATTACATTACAGGTTGCACCTCAGAGCCAGGAAGACCAGATGGCCATGGTTTTTCCATAATGGGATGCTGCACTGTTTAAGTTATAGACTGGAGAACTCAAGGGACAAGCAATTACATCACATCCCTATGGATGTACAAAGTTCACCCTTTGCTCCATGGCCTTACTGCCAATTTATCCCTCTCCTAAGTGGAAGTCTCCTCTCATACAAAAACCAAACCAAACCAAACCTGTAATTCTATGATTTACTTTGATTCTTTATACTCTTCAGCTGCTTACTTTAGGATAATAGGATAATCTCTCTTTTTTTTTTCTTTCCTTTTTCCTCTGTTTCCTTGATGACTTGTATGATAGAATAGGACTTATGATAAAAACACCTCAGGTTTGTTAAGGACCATGATCCTTGGGGTCGGACCTGGGTATGAATCTGGATCCACCCATTGCTAGATTTGTAATCCTCTGTAAGGAGTTAAGTATTTGCAGTCCTTAATCGAGAACATCATAACTGATTCATAAAATTGATATCCTTCTTTCTTTATTTGCCAGTCTAGATTTGATTACTAAATCTGTAGGAAAGGAAATGCTAAGGTAAATATAAGATATCAATTTCTTCACACACATGTATTTTCTTTTTGCATTTGTGTTCATAGTTGACAGAGAAACTGGGGGTCCCACAGGTAGGTCATGAGTTGCTCAGTTATTCTCTAGGGGTTTCTCTTGATGATTCTCTATGGTACTCATTGTATCTGTACATTCCTAATTTAGAACAAGATTTTTAATTTTACCATAGTTCAAAGAGGATTTTCTATTAAAAATGCTTAGTCACAGAAATATTTGCAACTTATATATTTAACATATAGGAACAAGACAAAAACTCTCTATTCTCTAATTCTCCAAAATTTCAACATCCTCACCTTTATTCACTCTTCTTTCAAAATATCACATCCCTTCATTTAAAAGAGAGAAGCAAACACATAAATTTTATATTAAGCATAACATTTATATCATTATTATTTTAATTTTTATCCTTTTCCAAAAAGTACAATAAGTAAATAAATGGGAAATTTGTGTGTATGTGTGTGTGACCAAGGTGTGAATTAAGAAAATATATAAAGTATGAACTGAGAACCATGTTTCACTTGATTTCAAACAACAAATACAAAAAGATTTATCTTATAAAATAAATCTAGGTTATAAAGAATTGCCTATAAAAAGATTCTTGGTATTTTATAGAAAATGTTTGAATAGGGCTTAAAAAAAAATATTTTTAAAGCCATTGTATGCTACATGGACTTGACCATTTCTTTACCATTCTGTAGTACTGAGTTAAACTGATAAACAAGAAAATAAATGGATGGTGAACCAGACAGTCTTATCTTGACTGGAGAAACTATTTATGGAGGAATATAAATACTAAAAGCCAAATAAACTGACATATTATATGAAAACGTCTCCAAAGAAGTAATACAAACGCTAGTAAACACGAGAAAATGTTCAACACTGGTAGTAAGCAAAGTTAAATGAATCACAAAAATAATAAGATTCAAATAGCAATTTATATATTCAAATTGGCAATCTAAAATAAAATTACAAAGACTGCATGAGACCAAAATATTCACTACTTTTAAGAAGACGGGTGTTCAGAACATTTGCTTTACATTCTTCCTTTTAAAAAAGAAACTTCTTCTCCCAAATAATTTAAAGGTTTTATGCAAAAAAGTTTAACATTAAACGTTAAAAGTAACCAAAATATTCACAATAAGTAAATGGCTAGGCAAATTAATATACCTTGATAAATTATAAGATATTATGTGATTATTAAAATTAGGCATTTTTAAGGACTGAGTGCATATAGTAATAGTAACCAAAAGTCATGATCCATAATTATAGAGGATAATACTACTTTCATTATTATGTTAAAATATGCATAGAAGAAAGACAGGAAGAAGTACAAAGACAGTAACAATTCTATCTAGATGGTGGCATCACGGTGTTTTAGTTTCTTTTTTACAAAACCCACATTTTTACTTTTTTACAACATGTATTATTTTTATTTTAGTGTATTTATTACTTATTAAAAGTAAGCCACACACCATTCAAAGAAAAATACTGGATTAGACTTTCCTATCCTGGAAGTAGGCCTCTGTGACTGACTTTAGCAATGCAATCCCCAAACGGTAGCCCTACTCTCACCGTTATGGCTGATCATTTATTTGGGTTCATCTTAACACATTATAAAAAAATGAGTTATAGAGAGGTACCATCATCCCCTTAATCTTTTCCAAGGTGACAAACATACATAGAAATGACCATCAATTTCCAGACATGATTTTTCTCCTGTGTTCCTCTTCCATTTTCCCTGTCATCTTCATTCTAACCCATCCTCAAATAGATTTATGTTGAGGGTCTCCAGAGCCAACCAGAAAAGCTATTATCTAAAACTATAACATGACACTGAGAAGATCTATTACTTTGCCATGCAAAGCTTTGGATTATTATTTTAAAGTTAATGTTCATTTTCTATGTGAACATTTGATGTCTGTGTTTGGTAGGAAAAGGCACATAAAGCAAAAATAATTAAATGAACAGAAAGAAATGATAAAAACTTATGATAAAAAAATCTAAAATACATGAAATGGTTAAAAAATCCTTTCTTGTTTACATATGATTCAATCAACAACATTCAACAAGCATTAGTATTCCTACTATGTACCCCTGTACTGAATATTCAGGTTAATCTACCTAAGCATTTTGTACACAAAATTAATTTTCTATTTATCAGAAGATCTCCAAAAAGAATTAAGCTTAAAATGTAGTGATTAAATCTGATTTGCCTTTAAAAAAAAATAGATGCTCAATTGACAGAATAATTAAATATTGGAAAAGATGTCCTGTCAAGGTGGTGAAATGTTGAGAGTTGTAAAAATAAGACAAATCTTCAATAAAGATGGACGTTCCCTAAGTGCAGTGTAGGCTAGAAGGTGATAGCTGATGCAGATGAACTTTTATTTTCTCTTCCATCATTGATTCTCACATTTTTTAGTAGCTATTTCACAGCCTAACTTAAAACTAATATCAAATATCAAAGAAAACTAGTCATTCAGTCCAATCCAAAAAGAGTATTACAATTTTATTTTAGAAATGATTATAGCAGCATGTATTATAGTGCATTTGTACAAAGCCCCTTCATTCTTTCTTTCCTTTAGATGTTTAGTAATCACCTTTTGGATTCTAAGCATTGATCTAGGACTCAGGAAATTAGAGAAAAGCTATGTCCTCATGACATGTATGTTCTAGTTGGGAAAACAGACTAGAAAAGAGATAAAAATTCATAACAATCAGGCACTGTGAGTATAAGAAATAAAAATAAAGCCAGGTAAGAGATGGAGGGAGACAAGGTACTATTGCAATTGCACTATCAATAGTCAGCAGTGAGAGGTAGTATCTATTTGAGAAGGTGAAATTTGAGCAGAGGTCTAAACAAAATGAGTGAGCAAGGTACGCAAATATCTGAAGGAAGACAGTTCTAAGCAGAGACAATAGCACGATGGACATCAGAGATCAAATGGGCTTTCATGTTCAAGGAAGGAATGGACAAAGGAGAGGCTGGCAGGAACTAAGCTCATAGAAGAAAACAGGGGCTAAATCAAGGGAAGACTCACAGGCCATAGAGTAAAGATTCTGGATATTATATTATTTTAAGGACTCCACTAGAGAGGTAAGAGGAGAGTGACATGATATGATGGACAATTTAACAGAATTGCCTTAGCCACTATATGAAGAATAAACTTGACAGCAAGGGTGGAAAGAGGGAGACCCCATGAGAGGCTATGGAAATGATGCAGGTGGGGACTTATCTCAGTGGTTGCAACAAAATGTGACAGTAGGAGCAAAAAAGTGGATGAGAGGTACTTAGATTCTAGATATATTTTAAGATATACCCAAGAGAATTTATTTAATGACTGGATGAGAAAAAGAGAGGGGGCAAAGATTATTTCAAAATAATTTGGCTTGAGCTGCCAGACTGATGGAGTTGCTATCAACTGAGATGGGGATAACGATTGGTGTTCCCCATGCGGGAGGATATGGAATGAAGTTTTAGATATGCTGACTTTGAGACTTCTATTAGATGTCCTACTGGAGATGTCAAGAGATAAATGTCAAGAATGTGGCATCAACACTTCCCTGATGGTCCAGTGGTTGAGAATCCAGCTGCCAAAGCAAGGGACATGCGTTTGATCCCTGGTCTGGAAATATTCCACATACCATTAGAAAATTAAGCCCATGTGTCACAACTAATGAGCCATTTCTCCCCAACCAGACAGTCACTGCAATTAGAAGTCTGTGTGCCTCAACAAGAGAGGTGCTCACAACAACTAAAGAAAGCCTGAGTCCAACAACGAAGACACAGCACAGCCAAAAACAAATCAATTAATTTAAACAAACCAACCAACAAACAAAAGAATGTCGCATTGGTGTAGAAGTTTGGTCTGGACACATTAATTTGGAGGCTGCCACTGCATAGACTTTTGTTTGTGCCCTCCAAGAGTCTGTTACCCCAGTCCTGTGTAAGGTCTGGCGGCTCTAGGGTGGGTTTAATGATGACCTCCTCCAAGAGGGCTTAAGCCATACCCAGGGCTATTACACCCAGAGTCCCTACCGCTGTAGCAGTCCATGGCTGACCCATACCTCCGGAGGAGACACTCAAACACAGTTCTGGTTCAGTCTATGGGGGTCTCTGGGTTCTGGTGAGCACAAGGTTTGTTTGAACCCTCCAAGTGTCTCTGGTGGGTACAGGGTTTGACTCTAAATGAAATTTAGCCCCTCCTTCCATCTTCCTGGGGCTTCTCCTTTGCCCTTGGATGTAGGGTATCTTTTTTTGGTGGCATTCAAGATTTTCCTGTCGATGGTTATTCAACAGTCAGTTGTAATTTTGGAGTTATCACAGGAGAAGATGAGGGCACATCCTTCTACTCTGCCATTCTGGAGTCAAACCAGTCAAACTTTTCCCTTAGGAAGGATGAATTCACTCACTGGCCCTAGAGATCACTTCTCAGCTCTCCTGGCAATTCACTCAATGTCACAGTAACCTCAGTCTATGCCCTAACCAGTAATGCTGAAGAAGCTGAACATGAACGATTTTTATGAAGACGTACAAGACCTTCTAGAACTAACACCCCAAGATGTCCTTTTCATTATAGGGGACTGGAATACAAAAGTAGGAAGTCAAGAAATACCTCGAGTAACAGGAAAATTTTGCCTTGGAGTACAAAACAAACCAGGTCAAAGGCTAACAAAATTTTGCCAAGAGAATGGACTGGTCACAGAAAACACCTCTTCAAATAACACAAGAGAAGACTACACATGGACATCACCAGATGGTCAATAGGAAAATCAGACTGATTAGACTGTTTGCAACCAAACATGGAGCTCCTCGATACAGTTAGCAAAACCAAGACTGGGAGCTGACTGTAGCACAGATCATGAACTACTTATTGTCAAATTCAAACTTAAATTGAAAACAGTAGGGAAAACCACTAGACCATTCAGCTCATTCAGTTCATTACAGTCGCTCAGTTGTGTCCAATCCTTTGCGACCCGAAGGACTGCAGCATGTCAGGCTTTCCAGTCAATTACCAACTCCCAGAGCTTACTCAAACTCTTGTCCATCGCATCAGTGATGCCATCCAACCATCTCATCCACTGTCGTCCCTTCTTCTCCTGTCTTCAATCTCTCCCAGCTTCAGGGTCTTTTCCAGTGAGTTGGTTATTCGCATCAGGTGGCCAAAGTATTGCAGTTTCAGTTTCAATATCAGTCCTTCCAATGAATATTCAGGACTGACTTCCTTTAGGATTTACTGGTTGGGTCTCCTTGAAGTCCAAGGGACTCTCAAGAGTCTTCTCCAACACCACAGTTCAAAAGCATTAATTCTTCAGTGCTCAGCTTTATAGTCCAGCTCTCACATCCATACATGACTACTGGAAAAACGATAGCTTTGACCAGATGGACCTTTGTTGGCAAAGTAATGTATCTGCTTTTTAATATACTATCTAGGTTGGTCATAACTTTTCTTCCAAGGAGCAAGTGTCTTTTAATTTCATGGCTGCAGTCACCATCTGCAATGATTTTGGAGCCCAAGGAAAGAAAGTCTCTCACTGTTTCCATTTTTTCCCCATCTATTTTCCATGAAGTGATGGGACCGGATGTCATGATCTTAAATTATCTGAATGTTGAGTTTTAAGCCAACTTTTTCACTCTCCTCTTTCACTTTCATCAAGAGGCTCTTTAGTTCTTCATTGTCTGCCATAAGGGTGGTGTCTTCTGTGTATCTGAGCTTACTGATATTTCTCCCAGCAGTCTTGATTCCAGCTTGCGTTTCCTCCAGCCCGTCATTTCACACAATCTACTCTGCATATAAGTTAAATAAGTAGGGTAACAATATACAGCCTGGACGTACTCCTTTATTGATCTGGAACCAGTTTGTTGTTCCATGTCCAGTTCTAAATGTTCCCTCTTGACCCGCATACAGATTTCTCAGGAGATAGGTCAGGTGGTCTGGTATACCCATCTCTTGAAGAATTTTGCATAGTTTTTTGTGAGCCACAGGGTCAAAGGCTTTGGCATAGTCAGTAAAGCAGAAGTAGATGTTTTTCTTCAACTCTCTTGCTTTTTCGAAGATCTAGCGGATGTTGGCAACATGATCTCTGGTTCCTCTGCCTTTCCTAAATCCGGCTTGAACTTCCAGAAGTTCATTGTTCATGTGATGTTGAAGCCTGGCCTGGAGGATTTTGAGCATTACTTTGATAGCATGTCAGATGAGTACAATTGTGCAGTAGTTTGAGCATTCTTTAGTATTGCCTTTCTTTGGGATTGGAATGAAAGCTGACCATTTCTAATAATGTGGCCACTGCTGAGTTTTCCAGATTTGCTGGCATATTGACTGCAGCACTTGCTTTTGGAAATAGAAAAATCATCTTTTCAGATTTGAAATAGCATCAGCTTTTCGGATTTGAAATAGCTTAACTGGAACTCCATCACCTCCACTAGCTTTGTTTGTAGTGATGCTTCCTAAGGCCCACTTGACTTAGCATTCCAGGATGTCTGGCTCTAGGTGAGTGACCATACCATCATGGTTTTCTGGGTCACGAAGATCTTTTTTGTATGGTTCTTTTGTGTATTCTTGCGACCTCTTCTTAATATCTTCCGCTTCTGTTAGGTCCATACCATTTCTGTCCTTTATCGAGCCCATCTTTGCATTAAATGTTCCCTTGGTATCTCTAATTTTCTTGAAGAGATCTCTAGTCTTTCCCATTCTATTGTTTTCCTCTATTTCTTTGCGTTGATCACTGAGGAAGGTTGTCTTATCTCTCCTTGGTTTTCTCTGGAACTCTGCATTCAAAAGACTATATCTTTCCTTTTCTCCTGTGCCTTTAGCTTCTCTTCTTTTCTCAGCTTTTTGTAAGGCCTCCTCAGACAACCACTGTGCCCTTTGCATTTCTTTTTATTGAGGATGGTCTTTATCACTGCCTCCTGTACAACGTCAGGAACCTCTGTCTATAGTTCTTCAGGCACTCTGTCTGTGAGATCTAATCCCATTAATCTATTCGTCACATTCATGTATAATCATAAGAGATTTGATTTAGGACATACCTGAATGATCTACTGGTTTTTCCTACTTTCTTCAACTTAAGTCTGAATTTGGCAATAAGGACTTCATGACCTGAGCCACAGTCAGCTCCTGGCCTTGTTTTTGCTGACTGTGTAGGGCTTCTCCATTTTAGGTTTCAAAGAATATAATGAATATGATTTCAGTATTGACCATTTGGTGATGTCCATGTGCTGACTCTTCTCTTGTGTTGTTGCAAGAGGGTGTTTCCTATGACCAGTGTGTTCCCTTGGCAAAGCTCTGTTAGCCTTTGTCCTGCTTCATTTTGTACTCCAAAGCCAAATTTGCCTGTTACTCAAGGTATCTCTTGACTTCCTACTTTTGCATTCCAGTCCCCTATAACAAAAAGGATATCCTTTTTGGGTGTTATTTCTGGAAGATCTTGTAGGTATTCATAGAACCGTTCAACTTCGGCTTTTTTCAGCATTACTGGTCAGAGCCGTAGACCTGGATTACTGTGATAATGAATGGTTTACCTTGGAAACGAACAGAGATCATTCTGTCATTTTTGAGATTGCATCCAAGTGCTGTATTTTGGACTCTTTGGTTGACTATGATGGCTACTCCATTTCTTCTAAGGGATTCCTGTCCACAGTAGTAGATATAATGGTCATCTGAGTTAAATTCCCCCAGTCCAGTCCATTTGAGTTCGCTGATTCCTCAAATGTCGATGTTCACTCTTGCCATCTCCCTTTTCACCATTTCCAATTTGCCTTGATTCATGGACCTAAAATTCCACGTTCCTATGCAATATTGCTCTTTACAGCATTATACTTTACTTCTACTGCCTTGTCACATCCACAACTGGGTGTTGTTTTTGCTTTGGCTCCAACTCTTCATTCCTTCTGGAGTTATCTCTCCACTCTTCTCCAGTAGCATATTGGGCACCTACTGACCTGCGAAGTTCATCTTTTAGCGTCATACCTTTTTGCCTTTTCATACTGTTCATGGGGATCTCAGTGCAAGAATACTGAAGTGGTTTGCCATTCAGGTATGACGTAAATCAAATCCGTTATACAGTGGAAGTGACAAACAGATCCAAGGGATTAGATCTGATAGAGTGCCTGAAGTACTATGGACAGAGGTTCGTGACACTGTACAAGAGGCAGTGATCAAGACCATCCCCAAGAAAAAGAAATGCAAAAGGGGAAAATAGGTGTCTGAGGAGGCCTTACAAATAGCTGAGAAAACAAAAGACGCAAAAGGCACAGGAGAAAAGAAAAGATATACCCATTTGAATGCAGAGTTCCAAAGAAGAGCAAGGAGAGATAAGAAAGCCTTCCTCAGTGATCAGTACAAATAAATAGAGGAAACGATACAATGGGAAAGACTAGAGATCTCTTCAAGAAAATTAGAGATATCAAGGGAACACTTCATGCAAAGATGGGCATAATAAAGGATAGAAATGGTATGGACCTAACAGAAGCAGAAGATATTAAGAAGAGGTGGCAAGAATATATGGAAGAACTATATGAAAAATATCTTCATGACCCAGAAAACCATGATGGTGTGATCACTCACCTAGAGCCAGACATCCTGGAATGCAAAGTTAAATGAGCCTTAGGAAACATCACTTATGAACAAAGCTAGTGGCGGTAAAGAAATTCCAGTTAAGCTATTTCAAATCCTAAAAAATGATGCTGTGAAAGAGCTACACTCAATATGCCAGATCTGGAAAACTCAGCAGTGGCCAAATTATTGGAAAAGGACAGTTTGCATTCCAATCCCAAAGAAAGGCAATACCAAAGAATGCTCAAACTACTGCACAATTGTACTCATCTGACATGCTAACAAAGTAATGCTCAAAATCCTCCAGGCCAGGCTTCAACATCACATGAACAATGAACTTCTGGAAGTTCAAGCCGGATTTAGGAAAGGCAGAGGAACCAGAGATCATGTTGCCAACATCCGCTAGATCTTCGAAAAAGCAAGAGAGTCGAAGAAAAACATCTACTTCTGCTTTACTGACTATGCTAAAACCTTTGACCCTGTGGCTCACAAAAAACTGCAAAGTTCTTCAAGAGATGGGTATACCAGACCACCTGACCTATCTCCTGAGAAAACTGTATGCGGGTCAAGAGGGAACATTTAGAACTGGACATGGAACAACAAACTGGTTCCAGATCAATAAAGGAGTACGTCCAGGCTGTATATTGTTACCCTACTTATTTAACTTATATGCAGAGTAGATTGTGTGAAATGACGGGCTGGAGGAAACGCAAGCTGGAATCAAGACTGCTGGGAGAAATATCAGTAAGCTCAGATACACAGAAGACACCACCCTTATGGCAGACAATGAAGAACTAAAGAGCCTCTTGATGAAAGTGAAAGAGGAGAGTGAAAAAGTTGGCTTAAAACTCAACATTCAGATAACTTAAGATCATGACATCCGGTCCCATCACTTCATGGAAAATAGATGGGGAAAAAATGGAAACAGTGAGAGACTTTCTTTCCTTGGGCTCCAAAATCATTGCAGATGGTGACTGCAGCCATGAAATTAAAAGACACTTGCTCCTTGGAAGAAAAGTTATGACCAACCTAGATAGTATATTAAAAAGTAGATACATTACTTTGCCAACAAAGGTCCATCTGGTCAAAGCTATCGTTTTTCCAGTAGTCATGTATAGATGTGAGAGCTGGACTATAAAATAAGCTGAGCACCGAAGAATTAATGCTTTTGAACTGTGGTGTTGGAGAAGACTCTTGAGAGTCCCTTGGACTTCAAGGAGACCCAACCAGTAAATCCTAAAGGAAGTCAGTCCTGAATATTCATTGGAAGGACTGATATTGAAACTGAAACTGCAATACTTTGGCCACCTGATGCGAAGAACCAACTCACTGGAAAAGACCCTGATGCTGGGAGAGATTGAAGACAGGAGAAGAAGGGACGACAGTGGATGAGATGGTTGGATGGCATCACTGATGCGATGGACAAGAGTTTGAGTAAGCTCTGGGAGTTGGTGATGGACAGGGAAGCCTGGCTTGCTACAGTTCATGGTTTGCAAAGAGTCAGACATATCTGAGCAACTGAATGGAACTGCATAGACAGTATTTTATGACATATGACAAAGAAATTACCCACCAATGAATGCAGATATAAATGGAATCAACGATCTACCCTTCAGGTATGACAGCATTTAGGGTTAGAGAGATGAGGAGAAACAAGCAATAAAAACTAAAAAGCCAACAAGCATTGAAATAGCAAGAAAACCAAGTAGTATACATAAGCATTGAAATAGCAAGAAAACCAAGTAGTATACATCCTGGGGGCTAGGTGAAGGATTTGTTCAATAAATACCATATAATCTATGTGCTAAATCCTCTCGACAGGTCAAGTACAATGAAAACTGGGAAGTGACATGGATTTCAATGAGGTGGAGACCACTGGAGACATGGACTAGAGCAGTTTCAGTGGAGTGGTAGCAAAGAAAATCCAGTCAAAATGGGATCAGGACACAAAAGCAGATGAACAGGGAGTATAGGCAATCCTTTGGAAGAGTTTATTGAGGAGAGAAGCAGATTGAGAATCAAGAGCACAAAGCTAGAAAACAAGATACCTAGGAATTCTATAACTTTTTATGCTTAGAAAACAAAACAAAAAGCTGATAGCAACAATTATTGGAATAACAATGGAATAAGGTTTCTCGTCTGTACTTTCCCATTCCACAGACCTGCAGTGACTGTAGAAGAATGAGCCAGAAAATCTGCATAGTTCATAGTTCTATTTCACAGGGGTTCATGCAAGAGTATTAGTTAAGGACATTCTATATGTTAGAAGATCCAGGCACAGAGACAGTAAGTGACTTGCCTAATGCCATACAAACACAAACAGCAAAGTAGGATTCAATCTGTGTTGTCTGGCAACAGGGTATACACTCTTGACATTAATCAATATCGCCTCACTCATGGAGTAACATGGTTCCTCCCCAACTGATCATGGCAAGTGCTGAGAAGGAAGTAAGCAGGGGAATAAGACAGTGAACTAATGGTGGATGGGCCACCTTGCATAGCCTGTTTTTTTCCTCCAGGCACCACATAAACATAAAGATAAAGAGGAGCCAGATTTACAGAGGCCTTAGGATTGAGTCTGTCTAGTGAAGGCTATGGTTTTTCCAGTAGTCATGTATGGATGTGAGAGTTGGACTGTGAAGAAAGCTGAGCACCAAAGAATTGATGCTTTTGAACTGTGGTGCTGGAGAAGACTCTTGAGAGTCCCTTGGACTGCAAGGAGATCCAACCAGTCCATCCTAAAGGAAACAAGTTCAATATTCATTGGAAGGACTGATGTTTAAGCTGAAACTCTAATACTTTGGCCACCTGATGTGAAGAATTGACTCATTTGAAAAGACCCTGAAGCTGTGAAAGATTGTAGGTGGGAGGAGAAGGGGACAACAGAGGATGAGATGGTTGGATGGCAACACCAACTCAATGGACATGAGTTTGAGTAAGCTCTGGGAGTTGGTGATGGACAGGGAGGCCTGGTGTGCCGCAGTCCATGGGGTTGCAAAAAGTCGGACATGACTGAGCAACTGAACTGACTGGCTGACTGAGGATAGAGTTCCCCAGATAAAAGAAATGCAAAGTTCCACCTGTAAAAAAAAAAAAAAAAAAGCAGAGCTTTGCTTGAAATAGAGCAGAGGCCAGCTCAGGCAGCTTGGAGAACAAAGAAAGTTCAAGGAGAGACTATAGCAAATGGGTTTGAGAGACAGGCAGGGGCTAGATCCTGACACCCTATGGATCACAGAAAGCAGTGTGGCTTATATTCTCAGTACAGGGTGAAAGATCATGTTTACTTCAAAGCTGAGAACAAATATATGGCCCATCTCTCTACTGCAGATGGTGTATTTTGCAGCATGCTATTTCTTTCCTAACCTTATAGCTGATTTAATCCTATCTTTCTTACTCAATTCTTCCTTAACCTAAAGTTTAAAAAGGACATCAATTTCTCAAATTGCTTTCTTTTTAAAAAACAATTCTGAGAATACCTTCATACAAACATATTTTTAAAACTGTTTTGTGTTTGTGTGGTGGGAGTCTGCAGATTCTAAATTCGAAATGCGCTGCAGGCAGTTAATCCTAAAAGCCACTTGACCATGGAATGCCTCAATTTCTTCAATTTTTAGAAATGAAAAGTACAAAGCTGTAGGGAACAGAATAGTATCATGAGTGAAAACTACTTTTTAAACTATATACAAATGTACACTATTATAATTACTATTGTGCTATAAAGTATCATCTAATATGGGGTCAGCACCAAAGAACTGATGTTTTGAACTGTGTTACTGGAGAAGACTCTTGAGAGTCCCTTGGACTGCAGGGAGATCAAACCAGTCAATATTAAAGGAAATAAACTCTGAATACTCTTTGGAAGGACTAATGCTGAAGCTGAAGCTCCAATAATTTGGCCTCCTGATGCAAACAGCTGACTCACTGAAAAGATCCTGATCCTGGGAAAGATTGAGGGCAGGAGGAGAAGGGGGCAAAAGAAGATGAGATACTTGGATGGCATCACTGATTCAACAAATATGAACTTGGGCAAACTCTGGGAGATGATGATGATTAAGAAAGCATGATGTGCTACTGTCCACGGGATCACAAAGAGTGAGACACAACTTGGCTACTGACAACAACAACAAATATAGGGTCAAATCAATATTTTTTAAGAACACACTTGTGTTTGAAAATAAAGGTCAATTATTTGTGGTTTTCTAAAAAGTAATTGACTAGTCAAAGTCATCGGAATAAATGAATCTTTTATAACTAAATGACAAAATATGATCTTCACTTTTAGTGTGGCAAAGTAACCATAAATTTATTACCCTTTTTACATTCCTGTAAAATAAAGGTATACATCATGAAATAAGGAAACTTATTTATAACAAATTCAGATGACCAATAATTCAGATGACCATTACATCTACTACTGTGGGCAAGAATCCCTTAGAAGAATTGGAGCAGCCATCATAATCAACAAGAGAGTCCAAAATGTACTACTTGGGTGCAATCTCAAAAACGACAGAATGATCTCTGTTCGTTTCCAAGGCAAACCATTCAATATCACAGTAATCCAAGTCTATACCCCAACCAGTAATGCTGAAGAAGCTGAAGTTGAATGGTTCTATAAGGACCTACAAGACCTTCTAGAACTAACACCCAGAAAAGATGTTCTTTTCATCATAGGGGACTGGAATGCAAAAGGAGGAAGTCAAGAGATACCTGGAGTATCAGGCAAGTTTGGCCTGGGAAACACATGAAGCAGGGCAAAAGCTAACAGAGTTTTGCCAAGAGAACGCACTGGTCATAGCAAACATCCTCTTCCAACAACACAGGAGATGAATCTACACATGTACGTCACCAGATGGTCAATACTGAAATCATATTCATTATATTCTTTGCAGACTAAGATGGAGAAGCTGTATACAGTCAGCAAAAACAAGACTATGAGCTGACTGTGGCTCAGGTCATGAACTTCTTATTGCCAAATTCAGACTTAAACTGAAGAAAGTAGGGAAAACCACTAGACCATTCAGGTATAACCTAAATAAAATCCTTTACTATTTTACAGTGGAAGTGAAAATAGATTCAAGGGATTAGATCTGACAGACAAAGTGCCTGAAGAACTATGGACAAAGGTACATAACATTGTACAGGAGCCAGTGATCAAGACCATCCCCAAGAAAAAGAAATGCAAAAAGGCAAAATGGTTGTCTGAGGAGGCCTTACAAATAGCTGAGAACAGAAGAGAAGCTAAAGGCACAGGAGAAAAGGAAAGATATACGCATTTAAATGCAGAATTCCAAAGAAAATCAAGGAGAGATAAGACAGTGTTCCTCAGTGATCAATGCAAAGAAAGAGAGGAAAACAATAGAATGGGAAAGACTAGAGATCTCTTCAAGAAAACCAGAGATACTAAGGGAACATTTCATGCAAAGATGGGCACAATAAAGGACAGAAATGGTATGGACCTACCAGAAGCAGAAGATATTGAGATGAGGTGGCAAGAATATATGGAAGAACTATACCAAAAAGATCTTCATGACCCAGACAACCATGATGGTGTGACTACTCACCTAGAACCAGGCATCCTGGAACTTGAAGTCAAGGGGGCCTTAGGAAGTATCACTACAAACAAAGCTAGTGGAGGTGATGGAATTCCAGTAGGGCTATTTCACTTCCTGCAAGATGATACTGTAAAAGTGCTACACTCAATATGCCAAATCTAGAACAAATCTGGAAAATTCAGCTGTGGCCACAAGACTGGAAAAGGTCAGTTTTCATTCCAATGCCAAAGAAAGGCAATGCAAAAGAATGTTCCAACTACTGCAAAACTGTAGTCATCTCACACACTAGCAAAGTAATGCTCAAAATTCTCCAAGCCAGATTTCAACAGTAAATAAACTGAGAACTTTCTGATTTTCAAGCTGAATTTAGAAAAGCAGAGGAACCAGAGATCAAATTGGATCCAACATCCATTGGATCACAGAAAAAGCAAGAGTTTCAGAAAAACATCTACTTCTCCTTCACTGACTATGCCAACAGCTTTGACTGTGTGGATCATAACAAACAATGGAAAATTCTGAAAGAAATGGGAATACCAGACCACCTGACCTGCCTCCTGAGAAATCTGTGTGCAGGTCAGGAAGCAACAGTTAAAACCAAACATGGAATAACAGACTAGTTCCAAACTGGGGAAGGAGTACATCAAGGCTGTATATTGTACCCTGCTTATTTAGCTTATATGCAGAGTACATCATGCGAAATGCCAGGATGGATGAAGCACAAACTCGAATCAAGATTGCTGAGAGAAATATTAATAACCTCAGATATGCAGATGACACCACCCTCCTGGCAAAAAGCAAAGAGGAACTGAGGAGCGTCTTCATGAAAATGAAAGAAGAGAGTGAAAAAGCTGGTTTAAAATTCAACATTTAAAAAATGGAAGATCATGGCCTCCTGTCCCGTCACTTCATGGCAAATAGTTGGGGAAACAATGGAACAGTGACAGACTTTATTTTCTTGGGTTCCAAAATCACTGCAGATGGTGACTGCAGCCATGAAATTAATAGACACTTGCTCCTTGGAAGAAAAGCTATCACAACCTAGACAGTATGTTAAAAAGCAAACACATTACTTTGCCAACAAAGGTCCGTCCAGTCAAAGCTTTGGTTTTTCCAGTAGTCATGTACAGATGTGAGAGTTGGACTATAAAGAAAACTTAGCACCGAAGAACTGATGCCTCTGAACTGTGGTGTTGGAGAAGACTCTTTAGAGTCCCTTGGACTGCAAGGAGATCCTGTCCATCCTAAAGGAGATGAGTCCTGAATATTCACTGGAAGGACTGATGCTGAGGCTGAAACTCCAATACTTTGGCCACCTGATGCAAAGAGCTGGCTCATTTAAAAAGACCCTGATGCTGGGAAAGATTGAAGGCGGGAGGAGAAGGGGATGACAGAGGATGAGATGGTTGGATGGCATCATCTACACTTCGGACATGAGTTTGAGTACGTTCGGGATTTGGTCATGGACAGGGAGGCCTGGTGTACTGCAGTCCATGGGGTCGCAGAGAGTCAGACGTGACTGAGCGTCTGAACGGGACTGACAAATGAATAGCTGAATAGTAAATAATTAGTTTAGAGAATTAAATGACTCCATAGTAGTTAATTAACTGGCTTTATTCTTGAGCAGAAATAAAGAAATTTAAATTAAGTGTCTATATTGGAACCCTTTAAGGACTGTGTACTGCATAAGTTCGTGCTAACAAAAGAAGACAAGGTGGAAAAAAGATAAATCATAACTCACAATGAGCAATTAATTTTGTAATTATTTGCCTGATTCACAGTTCAGTATGAAGGTCATACATGAACACCTGACAGAAGCATAGCTTTGTTGTCTAAGGTAAAAAAGCCTATATATTTTGTGTGTAAGAATAGGGATTTTCTTATTTTATATAAACAAAATTTTAAAACCCATTATAGTGACAGGAATGCTAAACATAGAAGAGATATCCATAATCTTAACATACTTGACAAACAAGAAATCTCCCGCTGTTTCACCACAGCTTAGTCCCCCACTGTAATAAAATCAGCACCACAGCAGGGTAGCGCCTGAGCTCTAAAGTACAGTAACTGCAGTACTCATTGAGGAGCAACAGCTTACAGAAGATGCTGTGGCTGGCCCTGAGAATTCAGCAATTATGTGTAGAAGAAAACTTGCAAATAAAGACTGTCAGAAGTTCTCCCCCTAGAGACGGAAACTATCTCATTACATGCCTTAAGTCAATTATAACATTGGTTGAACATTTCCCTAAAACAATTTTGTAGTAATTTTTACTATTACTGGGACATATGCTAGGAACAAAGTCAAAAGAAACCAAAATACTGTACGTGAACACTGCTCCTCATTTACACAAGTGGGATTTTTTAACACACACGTGAAAACATGGAAAACATAGAAGCCACCTTGTGGCTCAGGCGGTAAAGAGTCTGCTTGCAATGCAGGAGACCCGGGTTCGATCCCTGGGTTGGGACAATCCCCTGAAGAAGGAAATGGCACCCCACTCCAGTAATCTTGCCTGGAAAATCCCATGGAGAGAGGAGTCTGGCAGGTACAGTCCATGGGGTCGCCAAGAGTCGGACACGACTGAGTGACTTCCCTTTCACTTTTGAAAATGTAAGATTTAGGCATAAACAAGAGGTAAAATTATTGTTTTATATTATTTGATTTTGAAATCAAATTATTATACACAGCAGTTTCATGCAACCATTCAGAGGATTGCTATTATTGATATTATTATTGTATATAATATCTTTCAAGTAGAAAAAAATGAGTTGAATTTTTAAAAAAATATAGAGATATATATAAACCATATATGTATATATATGTAAACCGTATATATATATATATAAGCTGTATATATATGCATATATAAACTATATATATATGAAAATATGGACAAATGACAAACTGAAAAAAGTTTGCAATTCACATTATGAATCAAAGGCTAATTTCCTTAATGTAAAAGATACTTACAAATGAATAAGAAAAGGCTAATAACTCAATTTTCAGTGCTTCAAGAATATAATAAACATTTCTTAGGAAAAAGTCAAATATTTCTTAAACATATGAAAATAAATTCAGTCTCATGGATAATACAAAAGGCAAATTAGAACTACAACCAAAAATTTAGTTGGCAAATTTGTTTCTCATATGGATACAGGTTACTAATTTTGAAACTGCTTCACATCAAACAAATAGCTAAATAGATGGTGGATGGTAGCAGCCTGGTTATTGGAGAGAGAAGTTACAGATAAATAAGAAAGGAAGACTAGAATAAACCCTTCACTATTTCATTTAAGTCTGAGACATGAACACAAACACACATTTACATTCATATATGTATGCTGCTGCTGCTAAGTCTCTTCAGTCGTGTCTGACTGTGCGACCCCATAGACGGCAGCCCACCAGGCTCGCCCATCCCTGGGATTCTCCAGGCAAGAACACTGGAGTGGGTTGCCATTTCCTTCTCCAATGCATGAAAGTGAAAAGTGAAAGTGAAGTCGCCCAGTCGTGTCCGACTCTTTGTGACCCCATGAACTGCAGCCTACCAGGCTCCTCTGTCCATGGGATTTTCCAGGCAAGAGTACTGGAGTGGGTTGCCATTGCCTTCTCCCATATATGTATGAGGGAGAGATAAATAATTATAGATACATTACTCAATTCTGTACACAGAAAGGGCACCATTAACCCTTGAAAAGCAACAAACTTACTCAATGCCTCAATCTTCATTTCTAAATCCTATTCTCCACTGAGGAAACCAAGAGTTCTTGGAGAAATGACTGATTCTAGGTCTAGGCAGGGAAAATATGAGATAAGCCTAAAGCATTTTATACTAAAACACAGGATATACTCAACTAACAAAAGCTTAGGGCTGTGTCTAAGGGACATGGGAGTCAACTTGAAAAAGCTCTCAATGACTAAGTCTGGAAGAATCTGAATAAGAAAATAAATAAACAACATACTGTTATGTTCTTGTTCAGTTAAGTCATATCTGAACTTGTGACTCACCAAGCTCCTCTGTAGGAGCTGTAATCCACCAGGCTCCTCTGTCCATGGGATTTCCCAGGCAAGAATACTGGAATGGGTTTGCCATTTCCTTCTCCAGGGGATCTTCCCCACTCAGGGATCAAACCCATGTTTCCTGCATCAGCAGGCAGATTCTTTATTACTGAGCCACCTGGGAAGCCCCATTATTAGATAACACCCCAAAGCATAAAATGTACATGAATCCATACTGATATGGATGTGACTGAAAAAATAAATGATGAATAAAAGAACAATATAGTATCTTTGCAATGTTCCTATAAATTTAAAATTATTTCACAATCTTAAATTTATAACAAATAATGTTTATAAAGATATTTCATAAATAGAAATGTTCTCAACATTTTGCTAAGTATGCTGAAAAACTGAATAAACAATATAATTCCTATTTAGAAAATGTAAAGGAAAATATATCAAATTAAACCCCTCAAATCTACAGCAAACATTTTTTTTTTCTCTAAGAATGACAAATGTTAAAATATTGGTAATCCTGAGTTGTTCAGATTACAAAGAGGCAGTTTCACAGAGACACATGGAGGTAGAGGTGCAATTGGCATGAAGTATCTCTTGGAGGGCAATTTGGCAACATATAACAACTGAAAATGCACTTATTATTTTACTTAGAGGGTTTCCTAATAATTTTTCCTACAGAAATCTTTGTACATATGGAGAATGCCCTATGCACATGAAAACTCACTACAGCAACTTTCTAATATCCAGTGTTTGCAAATAATCTAAATGTCCACCATGATGACTAGAGTATATCCACCCAATAGAGTACGACATCAGAGAAGGCAATGGCACCCCACTCCAGTACTCTTGCCTGGAAAATCCCATGGACAGAAGGGCCTGGTGGGCTATAGTCCATGGGGCTGCTAGGAGTCGGACACGACTGAGCAACTTCACTTTCATTTTTCACTTTTATGCATTAGCAGCAGCAGCAGAGTACTACATAGCTGTTAAAGAGGTTGATTGTTGTTGTTGACCGGATGCCATGATCTTAGTTTCTTAAAGGCTTTATATACACCGATATGAAAATTCCTCCAAAATACATTGTTTAGGGGAACAGCAGTAAGTTGCTAATGGTCTATTTGGCTTGATTACGATATATGTGTACGCACGCTCGCTCTCTCTCTCTCTCGCTCGCTCTCTCTCTCTCTCTCTCTCTCTCTCTCTCTCTCACATACAAAAACACAGACACTCGCACACATGTATAAGAAACTGGTTAAAAGTGTCTTCTGGAAGAATAACTGACTGATGGGGATTGAGAACTATAGGTGAGTTAATTTTACTGCACATAGTTTTGCACTTAAATTTTGTGCATAGAGTATCTACTTTCAGTTCAGTTCAGTCACTCAGTCGTGTCCAACTCTTTGCGACTCTATGAATTGCAGCACGCCAGGCCTCCCTGTCCATCACCAACTCCCGGAGTTCACTCAAACTCACATCTATCGAGTCGGTGATGCCACCCAGCCATCTCATCCTCTGTCGTCCCCTTCTCCTCCTGCCCCCAATCCCTCCCAGCAGCAGAGTCTTTTCCAATGAGTCAACTCTTTGCATGAGGTGGCCAAAGTACTGGAGTTTCAGCTTTAGCATCATTCCTTCCAAAGAACACCCAGGACTGATCTCCTTTAGAATGGACTGGTTGGATCTTCTTGCAGTCCAAGGGACTCTCAAGAGTCTTCTCCAACACCACACTTCAAAAGCATCAATTCTTTGGTGCTCAGCTTTCTTCACAGTCCAACTCTCTCATCCATACATGAATACCAGAAAAACCATAGCCTTGACTAGATGGACCTTTGTTGGCAAAGTAATGTCTCTGCTTTCGAATATGCTATCTAGGTTGGTCATAACTTTCCTTCCAAGGAGTAAGCGTCTTTTAATTTCATGGCTGCAATCACCATTTGTGATTTTGGAGCCCCCCAAAATAAAGTCTGACACTTTTTGCACTGTTTCCCCATCTATTTGCCATGAAGTGATGGGACCAGATGCCACGATCTTAGTTTTCTAAATATTGAGCTTTAAGCCAACTTTTTCACTCTGCAGGTCAGGAAGCAACAGTTAGAACTGGACATGGAACAACAGACTGGTTCCAAATAGGAAAAGAAGTACGTCAAGGCTGTATATTGTCACTCTGTTTATTTAACTTATATGCAGAGTACATCATGAGAAACGCTGGGCCGGAAGAAGCACAAGCTGGAATCAAGATTGCTGGGAGAAATCTCAATAACCTCAGATATGCAGATGACACCACCCTTATGGCAGAAAGTGAAGAGGAACTCAAAGGCCTCTTGATGAAAGTGAAAGTGGAGAGTGAAAAAGTTGGCTTAAAGCTCAACATTCAGAAAACTAAAAACTGAAAAACTCAACATGATCTTTCCCAAAATGTAATTAAATTATTTCATAAAGTAAATAAAGTTTTAATTAGTACACTGCCAATAACTGAGGAGACATTTTTTACATGTTAGAGGTTTTAACAGCCTTAACTAATTAATTAGCTATAAACTGAATAAAGTTAGCAGTTTATAGTCATTGGGAAAGATATTACATCTATCCCGGATTAGAAAATGTTGACCCAGCATTTTCATGTTATACAGAAATCACTAAACAGTGGTTACCCTGCTATGCACAATAGATCTGCATCCTTTCTACGGTGGTTAATGGGTATGTGGATTGCAAAAAAGGTCATGGAATTTTCTCCTTAAGGGGGAAGGGAATAAGTTTAGTTTAGTGTTGTGATTTGAAGTGGAAAAATGATATAAATTTGTCCAACCTTTCCATCTATGTCAGAAGTTTTACACTTGGTCATCTACAGGGTACTACAAGCTGGACTAGCTTCAGGAAAGTCAGTGTATTCCACGAATTGGGTCAGGTTCTACACCACTGAGAGGGTGGGTGGTATAACATATAATTACATAATACAATATATATGATCTATAGTAAGCATATATATCACATTAGATATATTTAAATATATAAGATATATATATTTTATATAAACCTAGATAGCATATTGAAAAGCAGAGACATTACTTTGCCAACAAAGGTCCATCTAGTCAAGGCTATGGTTTTTCCTGTGGTCATGTATGGATGTGAGAGTTGGACTATGAAGAAAGCTGAGCGCCGAAGAACTGATGCTTTTGAACTGTGGTGTTGGAGAAGACTCTTGAGAGTCCCTTGGACTGCAAGAAGATCCAACCAGTCCATTCTAAAGGAGATCAGTCCTGGGTGTTCTTTGGAAGGAATGATGCTAAAGCTGAAACTCCAGTACTTTGGCCACCTCATGCGAAGAGTTGACTCATTGGAAAAGACTCTGCTGCTGGGAGGGATTGGGGGCAGGAGGAGAAGGGGACGACAGAGGATAAGATGGCTGGATGGCATCACCAACTCGATGGACGTGAGTTTGAGTGAATTCCGGGAGTTGGTGACAGGACAGGGAGGCCTGGCGTGCTGCAATTCATGGGTCACAAAGAGTCGGACACGACTGAGTCACTGAACTGAACTGAACTGAAAGATATAATTTTAGCTTGTCACTGGAAAAAATCACATTTGATATGCTGAGTTGGTGAGGGTAAAGACAAATGTTGGTGACCTACTGGTACAATCTCTATGGAGGGCAATTAACATTGCATAGTAAAAGTTTTTAAAATGTTCACATCCTATTATCCAGAAAATCCTACATATATATTAAGAGCGGTCATTGCAGTATTGTTCATAAAAGTCTGAAAATACCTTTAAAATTCTCTGTAATAGTGACTGACTAAATAAATGATGCTACACCCATCCAATGGACCATGGGGTCATGACAAAAAATGAGATAGCTCCAGAAGCAACAAAATAAAATATATTCATGATAGCTACATTTCTAAATAAGAAAGTATAGGTCATTTTGTATATAGGGCTAATTTATGTAAAAGTAAAAGGAATTCACATAAATGCTTACAGATGAGTGGATATTTCTGGAAGTACACAAGTGAAACTTCTAACAGTGGTTGTTCTTAGAGAAACTGAGTGACTGAAGACAAGAGTGAGAGAGAGAGTTACTTTTCACTCTTTGGTAACCGGAGTGATATGTCTTCAAGTATGAGATTATCATTCCCACCAAAGAAGTCATTCTTCTGGGGTTGGGACATTCTTTCTAAAAATCTAACACAATCTTAGTTTTAATAGTAGGAAGCAAATGAGATTAAATTGGGACTACATTTAAGCCTAGAGACAAACAGAAGAGGTTTGCTGTATAGATGTTCGTGGAACAGTAGGTGTTTTCTAGGGAGTCACAGTGACTTGATGGCATGTGAAGGGAGGAAGGGTTAAGGAATCACCAACACGAATATCCCTGGTTTACTGTGCTTTAGGTTAATTCTAGACTGAAAATGTCTCTAACGGGCATACAGAGTTTTTCCTACAGGAAAGTGCTATCTTGATTTATAGTATCTACCTACCATATGTCCTGTGGGATGCAAAGGCACACCTGAGGGACTCCAGAGAACTCTACTGTTGATAATTTGAAAAACAGTGAAAACCATTTAAAATCTCATGTCAATAACAACTGGTAAATACATTTTATTTTGAACTCAGGGAGATCAAATGAGACTTAATCTGTTCTTTTCCATATGCACTGTTTTTCTACTTCAAATTCTAAAACAAACAAACTGCTTAGGTTTCATCAGAAAGAAAATTTTAAAAACTGCTAATTGGTAATGTACTTTAATTTGTTAATTTAGTACACAAAAAACAGTGGAAAACATATTACTAGGTAATCTTTCTCCCTTCTAATCAAATATGTCTCTGGATAGCAACAAATTAGCTCAACATTGAAATTTGTATGAAAATCTTAGGGCCTGGCTATGGAAAATTCTAGAGAACAGAAAATTTGCCAACCTGCTAATTAAGCATTTTTAATGAATAATGCTTTTAATTGCAAGTGAACACATCTGGGAAACAAGGCAAACCAGAGGAACATATGATTGATCAAATCTGGAGAAGAATTTATATATTTAGCTTTCCCCCTCAGACCTGTCCTCCAAGAGGCTAGGTACTGAATTACTCTTTAGAAAAAATGCCAAAACCTTATCTCATAAAAGTTAGATTGCCATTTCCTTTCTAGAATCTTATGGCAGAATTCAACTGTAATCTGTCATTATGGTGGTACAATGGTCATATTAATAACACTTATTTAATTTTGGCCAACATTTAAGTAACTTTACCATTCAAATCTCATGTATATGAGTTACGAAACAAACAAAACTACTGATGATCTGTTTCTATTCATCAATTTACAAGACCTAACATTGCTTGGTGGCTAGAATAGACCTAAATAACACGTTTGATTTTGTTGTAATAAAATAAACATACATGAATTATATGTCTTTTAAGACATAAATTGGTCTAAAAATAAAGGGAGTTATGAAAAGCAAATTCTAGGAATTACATAAGATTGTAGCAATTAAGACTTCAATGTGATAACAGCAGATGTAGGGAAACTGAAGGACTGAGTGCCCTCGTAACCTGATGGTGGCAGCATAAATCGGGGCAATGTGCTAGGAGACGAGAAGATATTTGGCTATTTGTGGTAGCTGACTTAAAAATATTCAAATCTTTTTACTCAACAACCTCAGTTCTAAGACTATTTAAAGAACCAAGATAGACTATCCTGTCTTACAAACTGGCCAGAATGCAGACAAAGATGCTCACTGCAGCATTATTTCTAATAGTGAAAAAACAGAAATAACCATAAATTCTAAGATTTGGATAATAGTTAAATTATAGCATATATCTAAGAGGAAATCTATACAGTCATAAAAGTACTGCTTCTGAAGCACAACTGATGGGAAAGTTGAAAAAAATAGGTTACAATTTTGGATGTATTTGATTCCATTTTTCATATTAATTCTTTTTTTTAATAAAAGGAAAAGCATCATAAAAGGAAATATAATGACATGATTATGTTCATTGGCTGGAATTATGAATACTTCATGTGTTTATTTTACTTGAAATTTTATACATTTTCCAAATATTCTAAATGACCATTTCTATTAAAATAAAACTACTGAGTTTTCAAAGTAAAAAATTTCAATGACTAAAAAGTAACTTACTATATTCAACAAGCCTAAAATTAGGTTGGATTTTTCAATTTTACTTTTAATATACCAACATCTGGCTAATATGTGGAAAACATATGGTACATATAAAATACCCTTACAGTATCTATGTTGATTAGCTAAGATTTTCCATATCAGAAACAAGAGTAAAATGACAGTTAATATAATTGCGTATCTTAGTATATGTATCTAATGAAAATACAAATATTTTTCAGGTTGGTATTATTCAGCTTGATAGAACAGTTACAGCAATTATATAATAACTTTTAATAACTTTTCTAGCAGGGGGCTATGTCTCAATTTCTCTGTGCATTCTGCAACTCTGATCTATGCTCGGTCCCACTGTTTCTAACTGATTTTCAATGGTGTGGAGCTAAAGGAGAAATGAGCTGAGTCCATACTCCATTTAAGTGCCCATTTACATGATGATTTGTAGCCTCATATAAAATGATGATGCTCTTGGCCACTTGACATGCTACATGCTCTAAATTATATTAAGTATTTGTATCTGTCATTTTTTACCCAAGGAGGAAAGCCTGCTTTGCCACAAGTCCTTTACAACTCATTACGTGGTCTTCCTTTCATAAGAACTCCACTGGGGATCAAAATTATGGCCTTTGAATAGCTTTCTTCCACATAAGACTAATTACCTTATACAGGAATCAAACCTGTAATTTTAATTTCATTAACACTATATTCTAGCTGATTTAGCTGACTCCTATTACTTATTAAAAAACCAGCAAATGGAAAATTATTTTCTTAAGCTAAATGTAAATTCACACCACTCATTTTATTATTTTCAGTAAAAGGTTTACAATAATGAAAGATATTGAAGTTATTAGACCCTCTCTCATGCAGTTTGGACTCTTACAAGGCATAAATGTAAAAATTGACTTTAGAAAACAACTGAATAAGAAAAAAAATCTTTAGGATGCTAGCGTAAAATGTGATAGAGGTAAAATAAGTACTGAATACTGAATATTCCTTCAATCTATATAGGTAATAGAGTGCAAATTATTGGTAAGAAATCAGCATTCTATAGCTGATATAAATGTATCAACTTGGGAACTAGTTTCATAGTGTTTTATCTCTATCCGAATAATGGGTGTCTGTGTTACACTAAGTGAAAATATAGAACAAAATCTCATGATTTGTAGTCAGTCAGCCAGTTCCTCACTTTTCATTTGTTAAGGTTTCCTCGGTGTGCGGAGAAGGCAATGGCACCCCAGTCCAGTACTCTTGCCTGGAAAATCCCATGGACGGAGGAGCCTGGTAGGCTGCAGTCCATGGGGTCGCTAAGAGTCGGGCAAGACTGAGTGCCTTCACTTTCACTTTTCACTTTCATGCATTGGAGAAGGAAATGGCAACCCACCCCAGTGTTCTTGCCTGGAGAATCCCAGGGACGGGGGAGCCTGGTGGGCTGCCGTCTATGGGGTCACACAGAGTCGGACACGACTGAAGCCACTTAGCAGCAGTAGCAGCAGGGTGTGCTAACTTGCTATAATGTACTTGAAGGAAAACAGTTAATGCCTGATCTCTTCTGTTCTTACAGCCTTAACCTTTCTCCTTGCCCCAGGAACTTATCTTTTCCCAGAAAGCCACATATGATCAAAGTCCTATTGATAGAGGCACACTGCATCCTCTGACCAGGAAACCGCATGGCAAGGAGAATTCACAGATACTTGGATCAAATGGGATTATATTGGTACAATAAAATAGCTTTTATAGACTTGAGCACCACACAATCAGAGGTATGGTTCACAAAATTGGAGAAAATGATTTTCTTCTAGGACTGCTTGGGACTGAGCAGTAGGCTAACATCTGGAAACACCTGCTTTGCTTATGTAAATCAAGCATTGGGATATCTGTGCAATTATTCATAAACTCCTGTCAAGGAACGTAAGAGTGCATAATGATAGTAAATGACAGAAGCTTATGTCCACTACAAAGCTATTTTAAAGTTTCATTTTTAGTTGTCTGGTGACTGTTGAATCTTTTGAGAAACTGCCAGTTCACCTTAATTACATTAGATAATGCAATTCATGGGTTGTTTCTAGGCTACTGGTCTCCTCACTATAATGGGAATCAATGCAAAAATAAAAAGCTTACTTATAAAATAGGAAATAAACAGTGCATAAAAATTTCAGAAAAGCAGTTCTTGATTACATGGGCAGCACACTAGCTGGCTAGAATTGGTTAACAGTAAAATTTACTTAAATAACATTTGCAATATTTTAACTCTTTCTAGACTGAAAAACACTTTGAGAATATTTTCTTATCACTCTTATAAATGAACAGTGTCTCCATTAGAAAAGACAAAAGCTTGCTTTTTAGATGATCCAGCGTGGCTGCTATTGTTAACCCTGAAAGGATAAGGCAGCTTCTGCATATTGGGTTATTTCTCATAAAATGCACAGAATAAAGCCATCAATAATAACATCTTAATGTAGAAAATAATTTTCCTCATGTTTTAAAAAAAGAGAAGAAAATTCAAGGAGAACATTCCTCTTTGTCTCCATTTCACAAAAACAATTATTCAATTATTTATCACTTAACTATTATATGCTGCTCTCTGTTCTGTCAGATACATAGATTTTTTAAAAAATATCAAAACAACGAATTCTTGTCTTTAGAGTGTTTACGGTCTTACAGTAAAGCTAGTCAAGAAAGCTAATGTGAAAAGGAATATTTGGATGACATACAGGATGAGTGGGTAACCTATATAGAGTTGTCACAGTATTGAAAAATGAAGTAGGTTATGAGAGCAAGTAGAAGCTAAGTTCTCAGTGTGTACTGTGGACAAAGAATGTTGACTTTCATATCAGTAAACAAAGGATACTGCAGTCATCAAGCTATCGGCCTGTGTGTGTGTGTGTGTATGTATCGGGGTGGGGGTGTCCCAACTGTGTACCTTGAAGGAATTCAGGATGGAGAAAAGCAAGATACTGGCCCTAGATAGTTAAGGTGCATATCAAAGGAATGATTTCTATGAGCCAAGACCCTTGCATCTTTCCATACATTGAAAACCTTACTAAATACATTAATTTGAGATGCCTTGTTTTCTTTAATTAATGTTAATCTTTTAATGCTCCAACAACGTGTTTTGGTTTTTTGTTCCCCCCAAATTCCTATCTATCCTGGCTCATCCCTTATCTCTTGGGAATGGTCCCTCAGGGCTGAGAAGCTGTCTACCAGGCTTAAGTCCTCAGTGTAAGAAAGTGAAGTCGCAAAAAAATAAAATAAAATAAAATAAAATAAAAAATAAAAAAAAATAAAGATCAAAAAAAAAAAGAAAGTGAAGTCGCTCAGTCATGTCTGACTCTTTGCGACCCCATGGACAGTAGCCTACCAGGCTCCAAGATCCATGGGATTTTCCAGGCAAGAATACTGGAGTGGGCTGCCATTTCCTTCTCCAGGGGATCTTCCCAACCCAGGGATCAAACCTGGGTCTTCTGCATTGCAGACAGACGATTTATCATCTGAGCCACGAAGTCCTCAGTAAGTTCCCCAAATAAAACGTACTTTTTAACTTTAAGGCTGTGCATTTTTTTAGTCCACAGAACAATTAGATCATTATGGGTACAGCATAAGAGGTGTTTGTACATGAGTTTGACAGGGCTGCGATAGGGGAAAAAAAAAAAAACAAGCTACAATAGGTTAAAAGTAAGAGCTGAAGTGATATAATTATTACTTTGTGCTGTGAACATTCTTAACATTTCACATGTACGCAGTCATTAAATCTTTTCAAAAATAATACCTTCTCAGTAATAATATTATTTCAAACATTTTACAGTTGAGAAACTAAAGGCGCAGAGATGACATGACTTGTTAAAGGTGATGCAGCTAACCACTGAAACTCGAATTTAAGTTCCCTTTGACACTTTCTTCAGAGTTCAAGGTTAGCGTGGCAAACATGGCCTTCTCTATCACAATAAAGTTTGGAATTAATACTGAGGTTGATATGCCAACACTGAAAATATTTAAGCTAAAAATAATTTCAAATCTGTATTTTAGAGAACTTTCGTAGGCAGAAATAGTAATGATGTTTGGAAGGAGAGAAGACACTGGCAGGGCCATCATTAAAGAAGTTTTTGTATCAGTCCAAACAAGAAATAATAAGGGCCTGATAGAAGGGAGAAGGCAGCTGACAAATGTCCCTTGGCAGAAAAAAAATTCTCTTGAATTTTTCCGCATATTGAACAGATTCTTCTCATTATGTATAGTATTTCAAATATTTAAATGGGGGAGAATAGAAAGGATATAAACTTGGCAAAAGGGAAAAACCACAAATGGCAACTACTATTAAAATTCATTGTAAGTAGAAGGTCAAGGGCATTCAGCCAAATCTTTGCTTCAGGATAGGTATTGCTAGAACATGTTGAATACATAGGCACATCTGGAAAATGTATGTAGTTTGTTTTTTTGTTAAAAAGCTGGTTTTTAAAAGTCAGTTTTCTATTAGAATATCATTTAACCATATAATATAAAGGTCTACTGCTGCTGCTGCTAAGTCGCTTCAGTCGTGTCCGACTCTGTGCGACCCCACAGACGGCAGCCCACCAGGCTCCCCCGTCCCTGGGATTCTCCGGGCAAGAACACTGGAGTGGGTTGCCATTTCCTTCTCCAACGCATGAAAGTGAAAAGTGAAAGTGAAGTCGCTCAGTCATGTCCGACTCTTAGCGAGCCCATGGACTGCAGCCCACCAGGCTCCTCCATCCATGGGATTTTCCAGGCAAGAGTACTGGAGTGGGGTGCCATTGCCTTCTCTGATATAAAGGTCATTTAATATTAAATATTATTTAATTATTATTTTCTAATTTTAAATGTACTACTCTTAAAAGTGATAACTTAAAAAAAAAATGCTTGTTCAGGAAGGTTCAAGAGATTCAGTAGATAAATATACCTTGAAGAAAGTACAAAATTTAAGTCATCATGCATGTTATACTAAAATTTTTAGATGAACTTGCTTCGTGATAGATTTACTTTCTCTAGGGGAATAAAATCAGTGAAAGTAGTAAGACCAAAAACAAAACCAACATAAATATCCCATCCTAATAAAGAGTAATGGAGGTGGTCTTATATTCATTGTAATAAAAAACAGGGAGTACACATCATCCTTGAAACAATCATCTGTTCACAGAGGCACTCCTCAGCACTTTGACTTACGCTTCACTGTACCTGTATAGGTACACGCTCAGCGGATGCTTGATCTCTGTGACTACACGGACCATCACTAATCAGTGGCCCATCATAAGAACTGCTTTGTAAGCTCCAACCTAAATTTGAGGACAATTTGAAGTGAGCACTTTCGGCATTTCTTCAAGGATGCCTGATTAGCGTTAAACATACTGAATGAAATAACATTTGTAGTGGATGTGCACCTCAAACCTAGAGCCATCTAGCTGAATCAGTGGATCTCCTTACATCCAAAGGAAAATCGCTCATGCATTTCTGTATTATCAGAGCTATAATAGGTTAGCTGAGGCTGAAGACATTAATCACTTTTGCTCCTAAGTATTATTTTGAATATTAAATATAATGTCCTTGAAGGTGGTAATGTGTAAAATGAACATATGACAATATTGAAAATACTCTAATTGGCTACTAAATTATCAAAATATTTATGTTCTTGTATTTTTCACTAAATTTTTAATGCATTTTTAAGTTAAAAAACAGAAATCCCAATGATGATAATGATTGAAAGATAATTATAAAAGAAATATAGCAGTTTATACTTATTAACCAGGTACTATGTGCCCAGGCTACTCATTTTACATTTTATCTTTTCTTCACAACAACTTTACGAAGTAGATTTCATTATTAGCCCCATATTAAGCTGAAACTCCAGTACTTTGGCCAACTCATGCAAAGAGTTGACTCACTGGGAAAAACTCTGATGCTGGGAGGGATTGGGGGCAGGAGGAGAGTGGGACAACAGAGGATGAGATGGCTGGATGGCATCACTGACTCGATGGACGTGAGTCTGAGTGAACTCTGGGTGTTGGTGATGGACAGGGAGGCCTGGTGTGCTGCGATTCATGGGGTCACAAAGAGTCAGATATGACTGAGCGACTGAACTGAACTGATGGGTGAAAAGACTATGGTGTGTAGAATTTCAGTACTTTATCCATATATATCCACAAGTAGGAATCAGGATTTATCTACTTAAAAAAAAACAAAGTCTACCTTGATCAGTCATCATTCTATGCAATTTACATTATTTGACTATAAACAAACAAACATAATACTAAACTTCAGTATTCAAAGCAACAGATATTCTGCTTGTCAGTTATTGTTGTTATGTCTTGGTCTCAAATGTACTCATTTATATTCAGCTCTGTGACTATGAACTTTATTTCTCCTTCCCACATGACTCCCAGTTATATTCTTTCAATAGAGGACATTAAAGAGAGATTCAAAGGCATCATGAAGAGAGAAAATACAATCCTTGTCCTGTTTCCTGCAGCAAACTGTCGCTGGTTGACTACCATGTTCATAAAAAACATATGTTTAAAAACTGTTGTGATTCTTCTCATTAAATTCCAAACTTTTACAAAACTGGGACAACTGATATCCTCTTTTATATATGATTAAAATATCTATAAAAGGTAGTCAGTAAAATACATATCAACATTGAAAATTTTCTCAAAGTTTAATAGAAACCATGTATGATAGGGAAGAACAAGGAGTATTAGTTTACAGCAACAGTAGAAATTAGACTGAAGCAGATGTGTACATTTATTAGCTAACAATATCTTTCTGTTTTTCTTTTATAAACAATTAACTCTTTACTATAGACATTTTCAATATGCACAAAAAGAAAAAAAAACAGTGGTATAATTACCCTACACATTACACATAACCTAGTTTCAACAATGCTAATTTTGACTCATCTATTTCACTTTTACTTTTTATTTCACTTTATTTAATTTTTTCTGAAGTTTTCTTTATCCCAGCAATCATATAAGTTAACTTGAAATCCTTCAATATGTGTCTCTAAAAGATAATCATTTAAAAAAATTATGGTCCCTTTAAAATAGGGCTTCCTAGGTGACATAGTGGTACAGAGCCTGCCTGCCAATGCAGGAGACACAAGTTTGATCCCTGTGTTGGCAAGATTCCTTGTAGTAGGAAACAGCAAAACACTCCAGTATTTTGCCTGGGATATCCCATGGACAGAGGAGCCTGGTGGGCTACAAGCATGGCATTGCAAAGAGTTGGACATGACTGAACAACTAAGCATGGACCTTTAGAATACCTAATAATATTAAACATAATTTATTCATGTCTTCTAATACTCAGTTGATGTTTAAGTGTCTACTTTGCTTCAGAATGGTTTCTGCTGTTGATTTGTTCAAGTTAAAACCCACATACGGTCACACTTCCACTTGTAACTAACTATTCCTCCTTTCCTCTGCTTTATTGACTATGCCAAAGCCTTTGACTACGTGGATCACAATAAACTGTGGAAAATTCTGAAAGAGATGGGAATACCAGACCACCTGACCTGTATGCAGGTAACGAAGCAACAGTTAGAACTGGACATGGAACAACAGACTGGTTCCAATAGGAAAAGGAGTACGTCGAGACTGTATATTGTCACCGTGCTTATTTAACTTATATGCAGAGTACATCATGAGAAACACAGGGCTGGAGGAAGCACAAGCTGGAATCAAGACTGCCAGGAGAAATATCAATAACCTCCAATATGCAGATGACACCACCCTTATGGCAGAAAGTAAAGAAAAACTGAAGAGCCTCGTGATGAAAGTGAAAGAGGAGAGTGAAAGTGTTGGCTTTAAGCTCAACATTTACAAAACTAAGATCATGGCATCCGGTCCCATCACTTCATGGGAAACAGATGGGGAAACAGTGCAAACAATAGCTGAATTTATTTTTGGGGGGCTCCAAAATCACTGTGGATGGTGACTGCAGCCATGAAATTAAAAGACACTTATTCCTTGGAAGGAACGTTATGACCAATCCAGGCAGCATATTAAAAAGCAGAGACATTACTTTGCCAACAAAAGTCCATCTAATCAAGGCTATGGTTTCTCCAGAAGTCATGTATGGATGTGAAAGTTGTACTGTAAAGAAAGCTGAGTGCCAAAGAATTGATGCTTTTGAACTCCAGTGTTGGAGAAGGCTCTTGGGAATCCCTTGGACTGCAAGGAGATCCAACCAGTCCATCCTAAAGGAGTTCAGTCCTGGGTGTTCACTGGAAGGACTGATATTGAATCTTAAACTCCAATCCTTTGGCCACCTGATGCAAAGAGCTGACTCATTTGAAAAGACCCTGATGCTGGGAAAGATTGAGGGCAGGCGGAGAAGGGGACGACAGAGGATGAGATGGTTGGATGGCATCACTGACTCAATGGACATGAATCTGGGTAGACTCCCAAGAGTTGGTGATGGACAGGGAGGACTGGCGTGCTGCAGTCCATGGGGTCGTAAAGAGTCAGACACGACTGAGCAACTAAACTGAAACCGATTCCTCCTTTCATGTTCCTTTTTGTACCAGGGGGCAGAAATTACAATTTGAAAAAGAAGCTGTGATACCAATATTTCTAGTGCTGCGATTCATGGGGTTGCAAAGAGTCAGACACAACTGAGCGACTGATCTGATCTGATCTGATCATTAAATATGATGAAGAAATCAGGTCATTTATCCTGTAAAATTGCTTTATTTTATACATGGTTAATTGCTTCTTCATGTGTCATTTAACTTGTCCTGTGCACTACTGCTGCTGCTAAGTCACGTCAGTTGTGTCCAACTCTGTGCGACCCCATAGACAGCAGCCCACCAGGCTCCCCCGTCCCTGGGATTCTCCAGGCAAGAACACTTGAGTGGGTTGCCATTTCCTTCTCCAATGCATGAAAGTGAAAAGTGAAAGTGAAGTCACTCAGTCATGTCTAACTCAGCAACCCAATGGATTGTAGCCTACCAGGCTCCTCTGTCCATGGGATTTTCTAGGCAAGGGTACTGGAGTGGGTTGCCATTGCCTTCAGATTTTTTTTGAACTGGTCATTTTTTAATTTTTTTTTTATTTTGTTTTTTGTAAGAGAGTCGGACACGACTGAGCGACTTCACTTTCACACATTGGAGAAGGGAATGGCACCCCACTCCAGTGTTCTTGCCTGGAGAGTCCCAGGGAAGGGGGAGCCTGTGGGGCTGCAGTCCATGGGGTCTGGAAGAGTCAGACACGACTGAGCGACTTCACTTTTACTTTTCACTTTCATGCACTGGGGAAGGAAATGGCAACCCACTGCAGTGTTCTTGCCTGGAGAATCCCAGGGACGGGGGAGCCTGGTGGGCTGCCGTCTCTGGGGTCGCACAGAGTCGGACATGACTGATGCGACTTAGCAGCAGTAGCAGCAGCCATACACAGTACTGTGAAATCTTCCAAACAGTTAAGAAAGAACAATAGCAATTGTACTCAATTTTTTGTACTGAATATAAATATATTAATTAAAATATGAACATGTGTATTTGTATAGTTATTTATTTACAATATAAACATACACAAAACATTATATAAATTTATAAATACAAAGGCAGGTTTTTTCATAAATGTATTGTTGCTTTAATATTTATTAATTAATTTATTTATTTTTCCTTATGAACAACAGAAATTTATTTTTCACAGTTTTGGAGGCTAGAGGTACAAAATCAGGGTAGCAGCATGGCCAGATGAGGGCCCTTTTCTGAGTTGCAGACTTCTGTCCTCTAGAAAGTCTCCTTAATATATATTAAGGCCCTTAACTAACATTTTGGCCCTCTCTCTTTTATTGATTCTAATATTGCTATTTTAAGTTTTAGTTTTTCATCCACTCTCATTCTTCAGATGATCACATGTTATTTCAGGGCTTTAAATACTGTCAACATACTATTGATTCCAAAATTTGTATCTATATTCCTGATTTCTCCCTGAATGCCAGATTCATATAGCTAATTAACATTTCCACCTAAAATGCCAAATTCATACCTTAACCTTAGAAGGTGCAAAACTGAGCTATTACAGTTTTACTCCATAGGACTTCTCTTCTCACTGTCTTCCCAATCACAGTTAACAACTCAGTCCTTGGTGTTCAGGACAAATTCCTGTACACCATATTTGACTCTCTTTGCTCCTAGAAAGCAAAAGTTAGTAACAGACTTGCAATCTGTTTGTTACCTTAATCCATCTGAGAAAGAAATGGATGACCTGGTTGACCTTTCATATTATGTAATTAACAAGACCTAATAAGAAGATGCTTCACAAATGAAATGACTCCTGTGCAAGCACTGTATCACCTACAGTATTTAAACTTCTCCTGTTAAATCTGAACCAGAGTATTATGTCCTCAGGCATGAAAAGATCATTTTATGGAGAGCTGTACTCACGGCTTCATACCTTTCCAATGGAAAAATGCTTGGCTTATGTTTAGCTATGACCTGCAATCAAGAATTACTAGTAAACTTGATAGTGGATAAGATCTGTAACTCATCTGGAGTCTGCTTTGACAATCTGACCCTTAATTTTATCACACTGTCCACAACTGACAGTCAACACCTTCTACTGAATCTACTATCAAAATTTACCTTCTATTCTCCTACTTCTCTCTATTTCCCAGTGTATCTACATCTTCTGTCTCCTGGACTATTTCATTCATTTTCCCAGTAGCATCCTTACCTCTGCTCTTGAGTTCTTTCATGTAGTTTTATACGTAACAGTCAGAGTCATAATTCTTAAAAAATGCAAATGGATCATGTCAATCCTTTGTTCTAAACCTTTCAAGCCTTCAGTATTGGAACCAAGTTCCTTTCAAAGAACAAAGCCCTATGTGATTTACTTATTTCCTCCCCCTTTTCTGACCTCATTTTCTGTTGCTCTTTCCCAGACTCACTCTGCTCCAGCCATACTGGTTCATTGACCAAACCAGGTACTGTCTCATATCATGGTCTATGCAAATGCTAATGCTTTCTGCATGAATTGCTAACTGTCTTATTTCCTTAAGGACTTAAAAGAAACGTCTCCTACTCTAAAAGGCCTTCTCTGGTCATCTTAGTAAAACTGTAACTTCACCTTCAATATTTCCTATCCAATCTCCCTTTTGTTTTTTTAATCTTTAACAATCAGCATTGCACTATGTATATATATATATATACATACACACACACATATGTAGAGTATATATATATATGTATACTTTATATATATGTATATATAAAGTATATCAGCATATGTTAATATAACATATATTCTCCTTAAATATTAATTATCTCTTTCCTATAAAGCAGGGATTTTTGTTATCTGTTGTATGCCATATTATTTGTTATTTTCAGATTCCTAAAAAGTGCCTAATACATAGAAGTGTTCAACACTCTTGACTCTAAAGCGCATTCTTGGGAGCGAGGAGTGGATGAGTTCTGGGTAGCTGTGGATCAAGCCTCGATTGTGTGCTCAAAGTCCAAGCTGACTGAACACCTCATGACCAAATACACTGGCTATGTAACTGGTCCTTTCCATCGTGGGGAGTCCTACGATTTTACTCTATCTCCCTCTTGAAATTCCTAATCCTATTTCTTGAGTTTGACACTGGAGCATCTGTGAGTGTTAACAAAATCAAAAAGAGGAGTTTGGAAGGCGTTTTTCAGATGCTTACAGGCTTAATATAAGTCTATTGTTTTCAGATAACTTTCATTAGCTCTGTCACGTTTAAGAAAATTATTTTTCCTCTTGTGTTTCCATTCTAAAATTTAAAATATTTATTTTTAACAGTTAATACAGTCACATGGCTCCACATTTAAAAAATACAAAACGTATTCAGTGAAATGTTTCCCTCTCATTTCTTCATTTTAATCATCTCCTTTCTCTTCCAAAGTCACTGGCATAATCAGCACACTGTATAATCTTCTTGATATATCTTTTACACACACATATAGATCCACCATATCCTTTTTTATTTATATTTATACAAACGATAGCATATCACACACACTGATCCGCACCTTGCTTTGTTCACTTCATGTATTTCGGAGATCTCTTTGTTTTAGTGCATAGAGAAACATACATAGAGAAACATACATTCTTTTTTTATGGCTGTATGCATTACATTGCATAGATGTACCTTCCTTTAGTTAATTAGCCAGCTATCAATGAAAACTGACTGGCTAGTGCTTATTTCCATGGTTAATGTATAATAGGATATAATATCTAGTTCTAAGCAACTTATAACATAGTAGGATATGGACTATAGGCTAGAATTGTATCCATTCCAATTCAGTGATCTGAACAGTCTCCAGGAAACAAGTATCACTAAATAAATAAGGCCAGCTAAATAACTGTAGATACTCCATCTACAGGCTTGGCACAAAATTAGGAAACTTCATTATGATTCTAGTACAGCTTCTAAATACAGAGAGTATTTTAACTTCTTCATGATGGGTAGCAATTAATCTGTTATGGAATTGTACCCACAGCATATTAATCCACGGAGCCAGAAAGTTCCTGGTGATGACACAGCACTTCTTCTGCTTGGTGGTATTGCTAAATCTGTTCTTTTTCATCAACCCACCAATGTGCATTTATTGAACATTGAATATAGGCAGAGTACCCTGACTTCAAGGCTTTAAAGATAAGCTAGAAAGATGAATTTAAACTATGAAAAGGATCCCTGGAATTTAGGACAATACATAGATCTGTTTCATAAATAGAAGCTATGAACAAAATAAACAAAGTGCACTAAACAATTTAACACAATTTTATAAGTGTTACCAAGCAAACAGGCACCCAGGAATATGGCAAGAGAGAGCTTATATGATTTTTAAAATTGGAATTCAGATTTAAAAAAGTACTCTGGAGCAATGATGACATTGATGAGTGATGATATTATGAAGACTGAATGGGCTTTTGAAGAAAATAAATGGTTGGGGGCGGGTGTGTTTTGGTTGCCATGAATTTCTTCGAAGTGAAATAAGTTACATTAGGAGAAAAGTAAATGAACTGCTTTGGCCAAATCATACAATCTGCGTCAGGAAGCAGTAGGTGATGATGCTGGAAATGTAGGCTGGAGATCACGTTGACTTGAAAGAGTTTTTAGTGCCAAGCTACTATTTTTGACATTATCACATAAAATGCATCAGCTATTGGAAGTTTTAAAGAGTGTAATGCAATAAAGACTCAATAGTAAGCTTTTTCATTTTTTGCAAGTGTTGAGGAACCAATAGTAGCCTGGGTGATAGTCAAGTGAAGGGAAACTTCAAGGCAACCAGAAACTCTACAGACCTTGACTTGAAGAACATGTGCCCTTGAATTTTCTACAAATAATCACTTATGAATACCCATCAAATCTATTCACTATTTGCAAACACTTTTAATAGTGGAATCAAGCCATAAGACTGGAAAAAATGAAAGATGATGCAGAGAATTTTTAATAAGAAGTTTAGTGGACAGTGTGGCTTCCTAGGTGGCTCATTGGTAAAGAATACACCTGTCAATGCAGGAGATGCCGGAGATGTGGGGCCAATCTCTGGGTTGGGAAGACCCCCAAGAGTAGGGAATGGCAAACACTCCAGTATTCTCGACTGGAAAATGCCATGGACAGAGGACCCTGGTGGGATAAGACTGAGCTAGTGACTGAGCATGGATGTCAACAGCATCTTTCAAAGTATCCTGAGATAAACTACATGTTGTTGTTGTTTACTCGGTCACGTCTGACTCTTTGCAACCCCATGAACCGTAGCACACCAGCCTTCCTTGTCTTCACCATCTCCTGGAGCTTGCTCAAACTCATGTCTATTGAGTAGGTGATGCCATTCTACCATCTCATTCTCTGTCGTCCCCTTCTCCTCCTGCCTTCAATCTTTCCCAGGATCAGGGTCTTTTCTAATGAGTTAGTTCCTCGAATCAGGTGGCCAAAGTATTCACTTCAGCATCAGTCCTTCCAATGATTATTCAGGATTGATTTCTTTTACGACTGCCTGGCTTGATCTCCTTGTGTTCACTTAGCCTTCCTAAGTGAACAATGCAAAGAAACAGAGGAAAACAATACAATGGGAAACGCTAGAAATCTCTTCAAGAAATCTAGAGATACTGAGGGAACATTTCATGCAAAGATGGGCACAATAAAGGACAGAAATAGTATGGACCTAACAGAAGCAGAAGATCTTAAGAAGAGGTGGCAAGAATACACAGAACTATACAAAAAAGATCTTCATGACCTAGATAATCACAATGGTGTGATCACTCACCTAGAGCCCGACATCCTGGAATGTGAAGTCAAGTGGGCCATATGAAGCACCACTACAAACGACTAGTGGAGGTGATGGAATTCCAGCCAAGCTATTTCAAATCCTGAAAGATGATGCTGTGAAAGTGCTGCACTCAATATGCCAGCAAAGTTGGAAAATGCAGCAGTGGCCACAGGACTGGAAAAGGTCAGTCTTCATCCCAATCCCAAGGAAAGGCAATGCCAAAGAATGCTCAAACTACTGCACAATTGAACTCATCTCACATGCTAGCAAAGTAATGCTCAAAGTTCTCCAAGCCAGGTTTTAAGTGAACCGTGAACTTCCAGATTCAATCCAGTCCAAGCTGGATTTAGAAAAGGCAGAGAAACCAGAGATCAAATTGCCAACATCTGTTGGATCATAGAAAAAGCAAGAGAATTCCAAAAAAACAACTACTTCTGCTTCATTGACTATGCCAAAACATTTGACTGTGTGGATCACAACAAACTGGAAAATTCTTAAAGTAGACAGGGATACCAGAACACCTTACTTGCCTCCTGAGAAACCTGTATGCAAGTCAAGAAGCAACAGTTAGAACCAGACATGAACACCACACTGGCTCCAAATTGGGAAAGGAGAATGTCAAGGCTGTATATTGTCATCCTTAATATTTAACTTCTGTGCAGAGTACATCATGCAAAATGTCAGGCTGGATGAAACACAAGCTGAAATAAAGATTGCCTGGAGAAATAGCAATAAGCTCAGACGTGCAGATGACACCACCCTTATGGCAGAAGGTGAAGAGGAACTAAAGAGCCTGTTGATTAAAGTGAAAGAGAAGAGTGAAAAAGCTGGTGTAAAACTCAACATTCAAAAGACTAAGATCATGTCATCCGGCCCCATCACTTCATGGCAAATAGATGGGGAAACAGTGGAAAACAGTGTCAGACTTTATTTTCTTGGGCTTCAAAATCACTGCAGACGGTGACTGCAGCCATGAAATTAAAAGATGCTTGCTCCTTGGAAGAAAAGTTATGACAAACCTTGATAGCATATCAAAAACCAGAGACATTGCTTTGCCAACAAAGGTCCATATAGTCAAAGCTATGGTTTTTCCAGTAGCCATGTATGGATATGAGAATCTATATGTTATAAAGTACTAATTAAAATTCTAAGTCATTACATTTTTGTTGTTGTAGTTTTATCCAGGAAATATCCTGATCATTATAATATATCCCTAGAATACTCTGGTTGCTTTTCCTGAGATGTTCCCCTTCTCTTCACTTGTTTTTCCCCTGGAGATTCGTGATCCCTCTGACTACAATAAGGCATTGTAGTCATCCAGTTTTCTTTATGGCATTTCTCATAATTGTACCTATGGATATACTTGGCTTTTTAGGTGGCGCTAGTGGTAAAGAACTCTCCTGCCAATGCAGGAGATGCTGGAGATACAGGTTCAATCCATGTGTCAGGAAGATCCCCTGTAGAAGGGAATGGCTACCCACTCCAGTATTCTTGCCTGGCGAATTCCATGGACAGAGTAGCCTAGCAGGCTACAGTCCATGGGGTCACCAACAGTTGGACACAACTGATCGACCAACAGACACACATACTCAGAAATAGTTGTCAAATATTTTGTTTAGTGTATATCTCCCTCCAGCCATAAAATTCAAAGATGGTTGCTCCTTGGATGAAAAGCTATGGCAAACCTAGTTGGCATATTAAAAAGCTGAGACATCACTTTGCCAACAAAGGTCTGTATAGTCAAAACTATGGTTTTTCTAGTAGTCATATATAGATATGAGAGTTGGACCAAAAAGAAGGCTGAGCACCAAAAGAATTGATGCTTTTGAATTGTGGTGCTGGAGAAGATTCTTGAGAGCCCTTGGACAGCAAGAAGATCAAACCAATCAATCTTAAAGGAAATTAACCCTGAATAATCATTGGAAGGACTGATATTAAAGCTAAAGTTCTAATACAAAGGCATCTAATGTGAAAAGTCAACTCATTGGAAAGGCCATGATGCTAGGAAAGATTGAGGGCAAAAGGAGAAGGGGGTGAGAGAGTATGAGATGGTTGGATAGCATAACTGACTCAATGGACATGAGCTTGGGCAAACTCTGGGAGAGGGTGAAGGATAGGGAAGCCTGGTGTACACCAGTCCATGGGGTTGCAAAGAGTTGGACATGACTTAGTGACTGAAAACATCTCCACTACTAGAATGTAAGCCTTCACCACCTTATTCACTACATAACACAAAGGAGACTTTTAGTAAATGCTCCTAAAATAAATGAATGAATGAATGAGTGAACCATCCAGAATCCTTTGTCTATTCCTTTTATTGTAAGAAAAATGAAATACAGAAGTGATATTAGACAAGTTTATTTCACTAGGATGCTTATAACTTCAAAGGGATCAACACTATAGAATTCAGAGTGGAAATGAGCCTCTAGAGTCTTGCTATAAATGTCACGTGTAATTCATTCATGTACTCATCTCAAACATAACACTACTTTGAAGGCTAAATGCCAAGAAATAAGCAGTCACTGCAAGGTAAAGTCCAAGGTATTTAATTACTCCAAAAGCAGTGCAGTGGTGGCCCAAACTCATTGACATTCTTTTGCTGTTGCGGATGAGTGAATTAACATTTCTGAGAGCTGCCTTTAGGGGCAAAATGGTTTCCAAATATTGAAAAGTTCTAATTGATTTTATATTTAAGAGGCAACTATAAACTATAATGTTTGAAACACTGGTTTGATCTTGAATATAAAATGTATTGCTATTTCTTATTTTGGTTCATTGTTGTCTTTTAAATTTTAACTTCAAGCTAAAATCAAGGGAAAAATTTTTAATAAACTCAAATGCTTAAGTAGAAAAAACTGAAAATTTCAGATTTGAAAACTAGAAATACTTATATTAGTTACCTAATGTATTCAGTTCAGTTCAGTCACTCAGTCATGTACGACTCTTTGCGACCCCATGAATCGCAGCACACCAGGCCTCCCTGTCCATCACCAACTCCCAGGATTCACCAAAACTCATGTCCATCGAGTCGGTGATGCCATCCAGCCATCTCATCCTCTGTCGTCCCCTTCTCCTCCTGCCCCCAATCCCTCCCAGCATCAGAGTCTTTTCAGTTTTACTAAAATATTACAATATAATTATAATGCTATATTAATATAAATGTTTTTATATTTAGTTAACATACATTTTTCTATTTGATTTCTTTTATTATTTAATAGATATGTTATCAGAAAGAAAAAACAAATTAGCTCAAAATATCCACTTTAAAAAGGTCTTTTCTAGTTTTGTAAATTCAAAGTCCTTTTCCATTTGCTATCACCATATAATATGTCATGAAGTTAGTTAAAAAGACAATAATTTTATAATTACTGTACTTTATTAAAATATATCATGTAATTAACATCACTGACTCCTTACATGTCAATTTTTAAAGGATATCCTATTATTCTATGTTAGGAATTCATCAGCAAACCAATGAAACAATCTTATTCAATTCAGAGTTGAAAGTTTCACTATCCCAGATAGCATGATAGACCAACCATCAATTAAGGGTTGCAGTTCAAACAATTATGAAAGAGGCTATAATCACCTTTTGGGGAAAATATATTGCTACAAATCATTCTTCAAAAGATTCTTCTATTGCCGCCCCAGGAATAAGTTATAATCAACAAGTCAGTTGAAAGCTCCAAAAACATTAGCCAAGATGATGAGCCATGTTCTTCTTTTAGATCTATGTATTAGCAATGTATTCAAGAATTACTATGCTCACACATAAAAAACGTAGCCATGGGTAAGCACTCTTACCTTTACAGGAAGCACAATATGGGCATTTTTTTCCCCTCCTATGTCAAGGTCTGTCTGGGATCCAAGTGTGGCATAGAATCTCTAGATGTTTGTAGCTACTCTAGAGATGTATATAGCCAGATAACCCAATTACGGTCAAATCAAGAGAAGATCCCAAAAAACAAAAACAGAAAAAGATAGTTTTCTCCAAAGATCATATCAATGGCATTCCAAAGGAATTTTTCCTGATTACTTATCACTTAAAGTGATGAAATAAAACTAGGCATATTAAAGCCATGTTTTGGAAGTGCCCCTGAAGAAGGTTAACTTGTCATTTTCTGGTCATTATTTAACTAGCATTTTAACAAGTCCTAAAATAAAAGTATTCTTGCTTTTTATTCTCTACAACTGATAGTTTGGTAAATAAACCCATCAAGTTCTCAATTTGTTAAGACTGACAGAGGCTGAGAACACCTTTGTAAAACGGCATCTTCTATGCCAAGAGTTCTTAAAGGCTTTTAGCAGAAATTATTAAATTGTTCCTGTGAGGCTATTGTGACATTAAGTGGATGTTTTTCTTCAAAAAATTCAGATGCGAGAAGGTGAAATGATGTTTCCAAAGCAACAAAAAGCCATTTTTCGAGTGTCAAATCAAAAACTTGAAAGATAGTCGAATATTTCCTTCAGCTGGGAGTTTAAACTCTTCCTTCTGAGCTTCTGCTCTAGGTCTATCTTGTGCTGCCTCTCTTTCACACACACACACACACACACACACACACACACTCTTGACCTCTCCTCACCATCTCGAAGCCAGCCATGTATTCTCATTTGTTTCACTCATCTCCTCCACCCAACTTGCTGCTTTTTCTTGGCTAAAAGTAAACATAATTTCTTTCATCCTTTAAGAGCTTTGAGATGTTTTGACAAAGGGTTATTTTCTATCTCTGTTTCTATAAAGTTTATGTCTTGTGCATTTTTGAATATTGAAGGATTAAAAAATGATGCATACTTCTGTGCTTATAACAACTAAGAATGGTTTTTGATGCAATTATAATGACTAATTCAAATAAAAAGCTTCAGAAAAGCTTTTATTTCTAAGCAATCACTTCCAGTGTTGTCAGATTCACAGTCAAATATAACAACTCAACTCTCTTCCTCTTAGCAAAATGTGCCAATTTTTTCTTCTGAAAAGATTTCCTTCTACTGCTAAATCCTTTAGTCTCATAATACTAAATATACCAAGATTACTATCTAATTATTCTGACTGACATATTTCTCCCTTCTGGGAAATGAGACAAATAGTACTACCTTTTAAAAACTCATTTCTGACACAATGCCTTCAAGGAACATGTGGTGATGTTTATCACAGAATATAAGATCTAGATTTCATTTAAGATTGTTCCCATTTGAAACATAATGATGGGAGTATCAAAGAATAAACAGTAAAAGCAACAGGCAGCTACAAATTTTTGTTTGCTAACAAATTTATCCAAATTGTGGAGTTGACAAAGAAAAAGGCAGGTAAATAAAAAGCCATGAGGATCTCATCATGTTGCAATTATGAGAGCTACATAGTTCCTTTAATATAAAATGGAAGCAAAAATAAATATAAAAGTGCAATCACCAAGTCAAAATTCCCTTAAAATTCCCCACATCTTACATGCAGACTGAGTAGACTGATTTGTAATTTTTTTAAATGGAGACACAACCTTCCTTTCCTTTTTAAAATGTATACACACTTGCGAGAAGTAATACATTGATTTAAATTCACATGAAGTTATAGAAGACTGACAGTAGATCCCTTCCTGAGACCAGGTTTTAAAAGAGGCAAGATGATGGAAATCTGAAAAGAAAAGGGAGAAAGAGATCAAGGAGCAAGAGGCTGGCCTTAAATAGGAATCTGATCTCCTTCAGAAAGTTCTTTACAATCAATCCTGAAATTCCATGTAACTGCCACCATCTATCGCATCAACTTTAACACTCTTTCCTTATTTGTCTCCCAGGATAACAACCCATCCCTTTTCTTAGATTAGGATGTTTTTCCATTCTTTGAATGTCTAACCTCCCATTGCTTTAAAAGCACTTTTTCTGATATGCTCACTACATAACCTAAAAAAGATACTTTAAAAAACGAATTCTAGGTCATAGCAGAGGGAGCAGGAACCAGAGCTGAAAGCACCGATTTTATAAATCCCTGACTTCCGTGTACCTTTTTATTAACATTTTAACAGACGTGTATTGAATCACTACTTATGCTACGTTTTAATTCTTGCAAACTTTAAAAAGAAAAAATCCATTAAGGGAGCTATTGAAGAGGCTATCAAATATTGACAGGCTCCACTCTTCACCCTAGGATAACCCTGCGTTTCTGCTGGCCTTTTGAGAGCCGAACGTCACTGTGCCCCAGAAAAAGGCTTGACGCATTAATAAAATACAAGCTTTGGTGATGTCCTGAAGAAAACTTGATTCTTCTACATGTCAAAGCTGGGCCTCGTTTTGAAATCAGAGCAGATGGAGGAGCAAAGAGGAAGGAGAAGTTGCGTACTCCTGAAGTGAAGCCACACACACTGAATCTGAGTCTTTGAAGCTTGTCAGCAGTTCTTAACAAAGACAGATTTCAAAACATTATTCAAGTACCTTTAATGCTGAGCTGAAAAACTCAACTTGTCTAGGATACTAATTCTTAACAGCACAGACGGTCACTGTACCTGGTGGAGGAAACAGAAATACCTGGATACACCATAATCCTATGCTTTCTTTCTCAGTCAATTGAAACTGTTTTCTGGAGTCATTAGTGGCCGTGGTAACCCAATGCCTCCTCTCCCAACCCCATCAGGGTTTTGTCCCTACAGTCTTTTAGTCTCCTTAATTTTTTTTTTTTCCCCTGCATGTGGCACCAGGGGGCCTCCTTTTCTTAGCCAAACCCTCTTTACAAAGCTTTAAGGATAGACTCCATCCGGGTTTTCCTCTGACTTCACTTTCTCTCATTTTAACTATAGGCATGGCCTGAGGCTGACTCCTCAATTCACACTGCTTCTTTCCTTCTCTTTTGTCCCTTAGAAATTAAATCCAATCTGGCCTGCAGCAGAACTACAAAGGAGGAAGACTGTTTCCAGCAGCCAAATCCTCCATCTCAGTAGTCAGTGATGGGTGCCTTTTAGCATCTTGCTTGAAACAGATTTTAAATTCAAAATGTAGCTTTTCTTGGAATACCATAGGCACCCTCAAACTGAGGGCCTTTGCTCTGTCTCTTTCTTTGGCCTGGAATGCTATTCCCTCTGGGGACTGGCTCACTCTTTGACCTCCCTCAAATCTTCAGCCTCCCCTGACCATCCTCTGTAATATCACGATCTGCTACCCTTCTCCCTCTTGGCTGTCCTTACTGTGCTCAAATTGGTGTTTTCCTATAACAGCTGCAACTTCTGACATGTATATACCTTACTGATTATATTTATTAGTTTTTTTAAAATTATTGTTTTATCCTTATAAAATATATGCTCTATTTTGTTCACTGATTGGTCCAGAACAGTGACCAGCACTTAGTAGGTGATTAATCAGTATTACTCTAATTGAGTTGAGAAACTTCCCTATGCTATCCACTTCTTTTTTTCTTTTTACTGCCAACAGCCTCATCCAGGTTTCCTCTCATGGTAATTAGCTAATTAGCATGCTAATTACATTTCCTATTCCCCTCTTTTTAATCCATCTCCTTTACTGTTGGCTGATTTTCTTCTTCAAAACTCACATTTATCTTCTCATTATCCTTCTCAGAAACCTTGACTGTATGACCAAGTCCACATTCTTCTGGAACTTGAGGCCCTGCCCACATGAGAACCAACCCCATCCAAACTCATCTATGCCCACACCTCAAATGACTCTAGTCAAGCTGGTATTGGTTTTGTTCATTAAAGAAACATTTGTGGACCTCCGACTCCTAGACCCTATGTTGCATAAAACAAAGTTCAGTCAGTTCAGGCAACTGAGCTAGAAGAATATAAGTTTAAACAAAAGCATTTATGCTGCAGGGAGGAAGCCAGTTCTGGCTCCAAGTTGAACTGTTTCTTTGACTTTCTTTTCTTTACTTTTATTATAATCATACAGAATGGCCTGCCTCGGAGAATCCTGCCCCTCGGCCTGACTGTTAAACTAAAGTGCCTTTGTTCAGAACCCAGTCCACCCCACCTGTGGATGGCAGGAAGGAAGAAATGAACACATTCCCTGCCTGAGGTATGCCATTCTCAGAGACATTTGCAAGATTAATGGCGTTTTTACTTGGCTTCCTTACCTCCCCTCATCTCTAATTTCTAAAAGAATCTGACATCCAGACTCCAAGAAGATGGTTATTTTCACGGGCTAAGCCTGCTTATCTTCTCGGTCTGCTGGCTCCCTGGTTAAAATCTCTTCCTTGCCTCAGCACCTCATCTCTCGGATTCACTGACCTGTCATAGGGCGAGCAGAGTGAGCTTGGACTCACTAACATTTGCGTTAAAGAAGAAACTGAGTCCTCAGAAGACATACATGTGGCCGACATCAGTACACGATGTCCCCATCACTGAAATGCCTCTCCTCTGCCTTTCCTGATTTGGGGAAACAAGTCATACCTATTCGTAAAGATTTAATTTCAATGTACTCTGTGATGGATGCCTTTTAAATGCCATCATATCTTTGACTAAACACACTCAATAAATGCTTTGTCCTTCCACAAATATTCTAAAGTTTCTTTCCTTGCCTTTCTTCTCATCTAAAGAAAACACTAATTTAGACTCACAGACTTCAAGAAATAGCTTTTATGGTTGCTGGGGGGAAGGATGAGGGGAAGGAATAGTTAGGGATGGGCATGTACACACTGCTATATTTAAATGGATAACCAACCAACAAGGACCTACTGTATAGCACAGGAACTCTGCTCAATGTTATGTGATAGCCTGGATGGGAGAGGAGTCTGGGGGAGAATGGATACATGTATATGCACGGCTGAGTTCCTTTGTGGATCACCTGAAACTATCACAACACTGACTGTTAATCAGCTCTGCTGCTGCTGCTGCTAAGTTGCTTCAGTCGTGTCCGACTCTGTGCGACCCCATAGACGGCAGCCCAGCAGGCTTCCCTGTCCCTGGGATTCTCCAGGCAAGAATACTGGAGTGGGTTGCCATTTCCTTCTCTAATACCTCAATACAAAATAAAAAGTCTAACAAAAAGAAACACTGATTTCTAGACTCCATAGGACTCTCCCATCCCAAAGTGCTTCTCCCATGAGTGCTTCTCTGTGCCTCAGAACCTGGATCCAAAATGGGAAGAGAAGCTTGGAAAGGGATCTGAACCTCTAGGGAAGGGGTGAAGGGCTTGCACTGTGGATTGCTGAGAAAGCTGCTGTCCCCAAATGGTGCAATCTTTTTACAGCCATCTCTAAGCACTTCAAGGTCTCACCACTTCTCCTCTTGACATGAAGGTTGTTAAGATGATGAAGTTTGTGGTTTCTGCAGCACTATGCTACCCCACTGTTAGGGGAAGCACACTGACTGAAACCGCCCACCCTGGTCAGGCACCATAGAAACCATCTGCATGAATTGTTTTACGACAGGAGGTCCTGGTAAGGAATACGGAATTAATAAGCCACCACCAACCAGAAGAGTTCAGGAAGAGTCAAAAGGAGACACCACATGCCCAACCACCTCCCAGAATCCTCCTCTCTGGCATCCATCTTGGCTGAACAAGGTGTGCACCACCAGGAAGGACTCTGAGTCAGAATGATTGGCTAAAGACAACCCAGAAACTAACCCCATCACCATAAAACCTGAGACTGTGAGCCATGTGGCAGAGCTGTTCTCCTGGCTTCCCTTACCCTACTGCTCTCCACCTGTGTGCCCTTTCCCAATAAAATCTCTTGCTTTGTCAGCACATGTGTCTCCTCGGACAATTCATTTCCGAGTGTTAAACAAGAGCCCATTTCGGGTTCTGGAAGGGGTCCCCCTTCCTGTCACACTGCCACTAATGCTTCTGAGGTTCTTGATCCAGAATGCTCTCCTAAATTATCCTCCTCATGTTACTCCTTCCTGCTTCTGAATGTCTACGCTATTTACTATGATATATATATACATTAAACAATCTAGAACTTGACATTATTTGTCTTGAGTTTTGGGAGTTTTGGGGGGGAAGGGTGCCATATATTGATCATTGTGGAAATTCTTAAAGGCATAAATTATCTTTCCCACAATAGTAGTTGCCAAACTTTGCTAATCAGTAAGGCCATCAATAGCATATTCTTTTAAAAATCAGATTCCAAGACCCAGACTCCAATCTGCAAAAATTGCAGCACTTGTCTAGATTCTAAGGAATTCATATTTTCAGAAAGCTCCCCAAATAACTGTTATAATCAGCCAGCTATGGGTATCCCTGTTATATATATATAAATTTTCCTTGGGATAGATAGTAGCATAATCTCAAAGCACCTTGTGACCTGAAAATTATTTACTCTTTAACTATTAAAAATTCATGACCAAAGCCTCTGATTTCTACATAGTATTGTTTCACCTAGGTTTCAGATTCTAGTACTGATTTTGTGAGCACCATGTAATATTTTAAAAATTTTAGAATTCAAAACACCTAAAATTTCATCACATATACATACATATTTTATATGGGAACAGCCATTCCAAGCACATATTTGTAGATTCTAAGTTTTCTTTAACATAATATTATGTTAAATACTTTGTAAATGTCATCATTCTTCAAAGTAGTAAAAATAATATTCCACTGAGATAAAGGCACTAATTAACTTAATACCCCACTTTTGGTTTTCGTTATCATTCCCCTATAATTTTAAATATTTTTTAATTGATACCTGTGAAATAAACAATTCATTGATATAATTGAATTATATTTTATCTATTTAGAAATACTTACTATATTAACAAAATATACATATCACTCTTTTTTAAAATGTTCTAATACTTGAACAGTTTTTGTCCAGGTTGTTTTCTTATTTTTGAACTTTTAAGACAATCCTTCATAAATGACACTACTGAAAGTCAGTCTCTGTAAGAGACTGACTCTGTAAAGTCAGAATCCGTACATTCTTGGGGTTCCTATATTCTTGCCCTAATTTCCCTATTATCCTGTTTTCAGGGGGTACTTTCTAACATCAGCCACACTACAGGGAGGAAAACTGTAAATATTATAGTACAGATTCAGTGTTTTTAAAAACAGGGCTTATAGGTCCCTTATTGAAGAAGACTCTTGAGATTCCCCTGGAAAGCAAGGAGATCAAACCAGTCAATCATAAAGAAAATCAATCCTGAATATTCACTGAAGGACTGATGCTGAAGCTCCAATACTTTGGTCACCTGATGAGAAGAGCAGACTCATTAGAAAAGACTCTGATGCTGGGAAAGATTGAAGGCAAGAGGAGAAGGGGATGACAGAGGACAAGATGCTTGGGTGGCATCACTGACTCAATGGACGTGAGTTTGAGCAAGCTCTGGAAGATGGTGAAGGACAGGGAAGCCTGGCCTGCCACAGTCCATGGGATCACAAAAAGTCGGACATGACTGAGCAACTGAATGACAATGATAATAGAGTATCCTGGAATACTTGTTAAAAGTGAGGAATCCTGGACGCATCAAATTACTCAGACATTTAGGTTTGGAGTCTGAGAGAAAGAAATTTAAATAAGAACTCCACGTTATTTTTATGCACACTAAAGTTTGAAAAAAGTCTTCTATACACCACTATATCAATGACTTTTCCATCTAGATTTAAGATATACCCAGTGCCAACAGACCTCTTATTCTACTTCTTTATGAAATTTGTGTGTGTGTATTATATATATATGTGTATATATATGTGTGTATATATATATATATATATATATATATATATAAATTCTGTGATCACTAACACAAAATAGTTCTCTTTCCTTCCCACCTGGGGCCTCCTGTAGTAGAGTGCACCTTTTTATATCTTCACATTTCTGTCACTGTTCAGATTCTGTTTTGTACATAAAAGCTGCTCATACCTATTAGTTCTTTAACTTTTAAACCAGATCTATACTCCATTAAATAGGTTAGTCTTGAATACTACAGGAAACTATTTACATGATCTAAAGTAATTTCCTTATTTTTTTCCTTAAATTAGAATCCTCATTTAAGTGTCTTCAAGACTTTGTTAATAGATTCCTACAGTATTTAATATAGGGCTATCTACATAATAACAATATAGGGTCACTGAAATTCTGTAATATGTCAGATGACAAAGACTCTCTTCCTTGACCAAATCTGGGTGAGGATTCTCTGAATCCTCTTCTCAACTAGGCTCTGACCTTGGGGTCTCTCCTTGGTCTGCTTAGTTCAATTCTAGCAAGAATTCTGCTGAGTCAGTTTAGGGACTCTTCCTATGGTATCTTTCATATTAGATCAGCTTCCACACACACACACACACAAACACACACATACACACACCCATATCTTCTCTCCCTGACCTGCCTTCAGCAAGAATCCTGTTGAGTCAGCCTAGCAAGAATTCTTCTGGCCTTGGTAATTTTCCATCCATCCACTGATCCCCACTTTGCTCCTAGGCTATAAATCTCCCACTGTCCTTGTTGTATTGAAGGTGAGCCATTTCTCTTTCTCTTGCAGCAAAACTTCATTGCTATAGTCCCTCCTGAATAAAGTCTTCCCTACTGTCTTTAACAAGTGTCATGCATTTCTGTCCTTCACCCAGGCACCGTGCCATATTTCAGACAGAAAAATGAAAGAGTAGTATTTACACAGGAGAAAGTCACATCCTAGTATGGAAGTCCATCTCATCAGAAGTGTTTACCAAGTAGTACAATCAAATCTAAAGCATGCAGTTGGCATACAGAAAAACAAACAAACAAACAAACTGTAACTTAAAAGGACTAAAAAGAATCTTTCTTGTGGCTATATCTGCATGGCTGAATTTAACAGGATAGAAAAATTAAGAGTGCCTAATTTGATGTGGCCTGTATAAACACTGTTATTCATGTCAAAAAACTAGCTATAAATAACATCAAGCATGGTCTATTTTCATGTTGGATCCATAGAATACTCATATTTCATTTTTTGAAACAAAAATCTCTTTGATATACTCTGTATATGTTCATTTTGATGGTGTATTTTTAGAAAAGTCTTTGCCCACTATGACCTCTTTCTATCATGGAGAATAAAAGGTATACACAGACACAGGCGGATAAACCCTTAGGTGTACACACACGCTTATCTCATAAAAATGCATGACCACAGTGGATATTGCCAGGGGGAAGTTCAGATTCTTAATCAATGTCATTACCAAGTAAATGCCAAAGAAATTTCTAGTGGCTAAATATCCAGAGTTTTCTGGGCAGTCACAATTTCCTTATAAATTAATTAAATTAAAAAAACCTAAGACAATGAGAAAACACTACATAATCACTTGAATGGCTAAAATTTTAACACTGACAACACCATATGCTGGTAAGGATGTGGAGCAACAGGAACCCTCCTGCATACTGAACGCAAAATTATACAGCCACTTTGGAAGGCAGTTTAGAGATTTCTTATAGAACAAAACATACTTAAACCATATGATGTAGGACTCACACATCTTGGCATATACCCAAATCAACTGAAAACTTATGTCCACATAGAACTTTGCAGATAAATGTTCATAGGAGCTTTTTTTTCATAACTGTCAAACTTGGAAATAACCAAGATGTCCTTTAGTAAGCTACGGAAAACCAAACTGTGGTACATCTGTACAATGAATATTACTCAGCAATATAGAGAAATGAGCTGTCCAGCTACAAATAGACATGGAGGGGCCATAAAGCATATTGCTAAGAGAAAGAAGCCAGTCTGAAAAGGCTGTCTGCTGTATGGCATTCCTGAAAAGGCAAAGCTGTGGAGGCAGTAAACCAAAGGCGGCCAGGATTTCAGTGAGGGGAGAGAAGGGCCAAGAGGGGAAGCACATGGAATTTTCAGAGAAGTGAAGATATTCTATTTGATACACTAACAATGAAAATGTGTCATTATGCATTTTTCAAACCCACAGAATGCACAATACAGAGAGTGAGCCTTTATGCAACATGTTAAAAGAAAAATGTATCAATATTGGTTCCTATCAATCGCAGAAATTGTACCATACCAATAAAAGATGTTAATAATGGAACAAATTATGTGTGCTTTTCAGGGAGGATATGTAGGAGGAGCTCATTGCAGTTTTCAATTAATTTTTCTGTAAAACTAAAACTGCTCTAATAAAAATCTGTTAATCACTTAAAAAAAGAGCAAACTCTAAGACACAGAGGTTATAAAACCAAAGCAAAGCAAACCAAAGGTCCTGCTTCTACTGACAGAATTGTGACCAAAGGGTATTTATGCCCATCATTCATGGAAATAACACTGGACATCTCAGCTGTTACCTCTTAACCTTGAGGTGGTAACCGTGGTGGTACATGCGACAACACTGGCATAAGGCATAAAAGCAGCACCAGAGTAGCCGAGTCCCATCAGCCTGTATCCTCTAATTCTGCAATATTCGGTCTGGGTTTGAGTCAGGCCCCAAATCCGTCAAATGCTTACTCAGTTTCTTTTGAATGAGATAACCTAATTTTACCCAGACCAGACCAAATACGGAAGGGAGGACTAAAACTCTACAGTTACCTCAGGCTGCAGGGGCTCCTTCTATCCCTGGAGGAATATTTTGTCTTCTGTAAACTTGCCCAGATCCCTAGGAGAACAAGGAGTTCTGTGAAAACTGATGTGCCTATGTGGGTCCTCCAAAAGAGGACTTCTTTATCATTGTACAGATGGACATGGAAGGAAAACACTTGTTCAAGTGTCGTGATATAAAACACTGGGCAATCTTTAGGGAAAATGAACTTCATAGGAAAATTTAGAATGCAAAGGATCATTTTTTTTCCCTCTATGAAAAGCTTCTCTAAATCCACATTCTGATCACGGGGACATATAAAAAGCTGGGGATACACTTCAGAGTTTTCAAAAAAGCAGCATCTGTTGCTCCCCAGCAGAGCTCTTCTACACAGTGGTTTACAGATTTACTGAGATTCCATCCCTTCAGATGCTCCGGGGCTCAGCACCAGTTGTCTCTGGGAATGAGCAGCCTCTGCAGAGTACCACAGGGACATTACCATTTTCTGTGTGCCTGCAAGAAGGAAAAGGCCAAGAAGCACCACAAGAGAGAATCTTTGCTAACGATATTTTAATCCAAAGTGGCCAGATTGGTGCTTTGCAATTCCCACTGTGTCTACGTATCATCCAACTTCAAACATGAAGATAATATCTGCCAAGGAATTATTTCTGCACATACTCCACATGAAAGGTATAAAGCATGACCGACAACAAAGCTATAAATAAATTAGGAGCATCTTTAATACTTCTGATAATATAGCCGAATTTTACACCACGGTTTCATTAATTTTCGAAGGTTACAAAAACCAAAAGTAGAAATTAGTTATTACCTTATAATGGAAACTTCTGCACTCGCCTCAAGGTAAAGCGACGGTGTCCTCAGGCAATCCCTCCTCCCCAGGACTCAGCAGTTCTTGAAGTGTCTCTACCAGGTCTAAAGGGAAAGAAAAATAGATAAATAATCTTCTAGGTGCACTTCAGCTAACACTCATACTCTGTTTCAGGTTATTCAGATTCTCTTTTTGCCATTTCATGAAATTTCCACATATCTTGCATCAAACTCTCTTGTACAAAATCGCACCCTTTACAGAAGACATAATTTGACTGTGGGAATTTTCTTCCTTTGAATCAATAATCTCATCCATCTTTGAAAGGATGCCTTCTTTATCGAATGTAATACCATATTAACTCTTTTTCAGCAACTACTAGACTTACTTTCCCTAGATCACAATTTTATACTTTTTGGTCTCCTTAGTAACAGCAAATGTTTCTACAAGAGAAGTTGAAAATTGTTAGACTTCTACAAGTCCTGTCTGTAGCTTTGCTAAGGCTGTTTTATTGCTTTACTCTGCTGTGAAATAAACTAACACATTTTGCTCCCTAATCTCCTACGTCTAATTTTTTTTTCTGACCTAAAAATCCTTACCAGAGCCTTAAGTATCCCATCAAGTCTATAATAATACTGACTTGAGCCAGTGAAAAAGTATGCTCTGCCAGCATGTTCTATAAGATAGCCTTCCATCACCACAAAGTTTCAGACATTCTTTTTTGGAACCAGCAAAGAAAATAAGCTGGCTTTGGCAGTCAATCATGGACTGCTCTAATTCGATGAATCCATTTTCTACAGGCTTTACTTGGCAAGCTCTTCCCACTGCCTGCAAAGTGACTAGTTCTTTGTAAACCTCCTTTGCAATTCTACATACCTTCTATATCCCCAAATGCTATATGTTATTGAAAATATATTTTAAAGAAGAACTTTTAGAGGAAATATCTACTTTTGGAGATTTTTTTCCTTTTTTTAACTTAAAAGTTTATTGAAATATAGTTGATTTACAATATTGTGTTAATTTCTGCTGTACAGCAGAGTGAATCAGTTATACATACATACATATATATATTCTTTTTCATATTATTTTCCTTCTACGACCTGTCGCACACATGTTGGTTACTCACAGAACTGTCTTGAAGATAAGGGAAACCAATGGTTACTGCTGTGTAGAGCGTAGAGGAGTCAGGAAGAAGGGCTATGTTCCTAGCTCTGAAAATTAGGATTATTTAGGTTATTTATTATAATATAATAAGTTCCATGTTATTTATTAGTATATTGTAATAGTATATATTACATACATATATTATTTACATAATAGATTATTAACATTGGAGTTATTTAGATTATTACTGATGGGTTTCACTTTTCAAATGGAGGTTCATAGTACAAAGTTATAAATTGAGTGGTACTTCTGAACTCTACATGTAAGAATCTTGTTCTCTATATTTTTGGAATTCTTAAGAGCAAATGGTTAGAGACTGGGGAAGATAGGGCCAGTAAAACTTCCAAGAAGAGACACAGAATAGTTTTTTAAATAATATTGTCCTTCCTTATTACTCTTACTATCACAGACACAAAAAAAGCACATACTTCATGGTTACATTTAAATGAAGTTCTAGAAAGGACAGAAAAGAGGTCTGTAGTAATAATCAGAACAGTGGTTATGAGAGATTAACTGGAAAGTAGCAGGAGGGAACTTTCTAGAATAATGTGAAATCTATATATTTGGTGGAGATAGTGGTTATATGAGTAAATAGATGTGAAAAACAAGAAAAACAACTATGAAGCCATGTCTATAAAATCTACATTTTATTATAAGTAAATTATACCTCCATTTAAAAATTGGACTCAAATAGATCTCTAGATTTTGCAGTGATTTTGAATCAGAGAGTTTTTAAGAAGGAGTCACTACCTCTTTCCTGGTCAGCAAAAAACATTACATCCTTTCTTTCACTCAAGTATCCACTCAACAAAGATTTATTAAGCACAAATATATCCAGAGCTAACACAATGGCAGTGAGTTAGAGAAAAGAATGGCTAGCAAAATAGACACTGCTCCTATTATGGAGTTTAAAAGTCTGTCACCAGAAAACAGAAAATTAAAATGCACAAAAACAAGCAGCTATGGCTGTGGCATTGAGGGAAAGCCCCATGTTTTAACAAAGGACTTGCATCAAAACAGAATGAAGTATTTTATGCTAAATCCCAAGCTAATCTGAGCTGAAAATATTGGTGTGCGCTGAGTCATTAAAAGCTGTTAGAGCAATCAGACCAAAGCAAACCAACTAACATTTTTTTCTATTAATCCAACTCTATATATTCTTAAAGCTACTGAATCAAAACATCAAAACACTTTTCACATCAAATTTCATTTTGACATTCAATGTTTTTTTTAACAAACAAAATTTAGGTCTTGCACACCCTAGGGCATCTTATATATACAGCTGTCCATGAGGATAACATGGTGTTAAATAACTCTCTTTCCCATGAGCAAATCCCAGCTGGGAAGACAGGTGCATCTACTTCTGGTGACTATTGCCAGTGAGGGATTTACAAGCTCTCCTAACAAGGAGTATTATGCATATTCACACGAAACCCAAGCTTGTGACCGGTGCGGTACTTGATATACAAAGTACAACCAAGAATAGATCAGCATTCCAATATAAAATGTTATCAGGTCAACACAGCTCCCTCCCCAAACAATTTTAAATGAAGTCCCTTTATGGGCAATCCAATTTTTGAATCATACAAAAATTTTCCTTAGCCTAACTGGTATAAAAAAATCTCCTCATTCCTTTTTATTAAAGGTTTTCTAACCTGTTTGTCCCAAATTCTTTCCAAAATGGGAGGAGCTGTTTATAAGATGAAAAGATACAATTAAAAAGTAGAAAAAAAAAAACAAAACCATGAACCATATAAGTTACTGAATTTCTAAGCTTCTAAGGAGGCTATACTACTTATTGTATGAAACCGTCTAGAAGAAAATCAACGTGATTTTTTTTCCAAAGACTGCTTTAAGAGAAAACAAAGCCTCCCAGGTGGCTCAGTGGTAAAGAATGCGCCTGCCAATTCAAGGAGACACAGGTTAGATCCCCGGGTCAGGAAGATACCCTGAAGAAAGTGACCATTAAAACCCTACGGTAACCGGGACACTGGATAACTATCTCAATTGTGACAGCCATGTCACGTATCTTCAGAAAATATTGCCAGATTGCTGTCGAAACTGTGGATAGACACTTTAATTACTTCCTTACTCTCATCGGTGATAAACTAAAAAGAAATGCTCTACTGCTGAAAAGGAACAACAGTTCCTGTTTCTGTAAGTTTAGCCTATTTAATATTTAAGAACTGTGTATATTTTGCCCAATAATACATTGTTTTTAAATCCTACATTTCATTTTTATTCCTCAAACAGTTGATAGCACAATGAAGCGTTTTCCTAGCATTTTAGTGTAGTTTTTTCCCTCCACTTTTCTAATTTTCAGTCTCCAATCTCCCTTGAGTTTTGGTTTCTATGCCTTGCTTTTGCCAGGGGGAATATCAGCTCTCTGTGTTCCCACTTCCTTAGTAGTTCTTTGGTATTCACTCTTACTCTAAGAAACACTTTAGGGTAAAATGTGGTATGTGAGCATGGGAGGTTTGAAGGAAACAAAATTCTGGCATTTAAGACTTTCTTATTCTCCATTCATTGGATACATAACTGTGGTGCAAAATCCTAGATGATGTCTAATGGTTTTTGCATTGCCACAGCTTCCTTCACTCTCAAAGATGTCACATAATGACATTTAGTCTGCAAGCCTGTATCCAGTGATAAGACAAGGTTTTCCTGTGTCCCCAGAGCAAATTTTAACAGCTCCACATTTAACAAATCTATTAAACCCTAAAATCTATCTAGCAGTAGTGAAACATCTTGAGAGAGGAAGTAAAATCTTTAGAACTAGTGACTTAGGACAGAATTTTTCCAGAGGTTCAATTTTAGGCATTAGCTCTACTGTGTATGTGTACTTCAGATAAGCTCCAAAGTAAGTAATCAGCTCCCAGTATGTGCCTGTCACTGTGCAAGGAACCAAGGACACATGAATAAAACATGGCTCTTTTGCTAAAGAGGCTTGTAGCCTAGCCAAGGAAGGTAAGGGGGCATAAACACATTACAAGGTAAGTTAGTGCCATTTAGGCTTCCCCTGGTGGCTCAGATGGTAAAGAATCTGCCTGCAATGCATAGCCCGGGGTTCGATCCCAGGGTCGGGAAAATCCCCTGGAGAAGGGAATGGCAACCCACTCTACTATTTTTGCCTAGTTTTGTCCATGGAGAATTCCATGGACAGAGAAGCCTGGTAGACTACAGCCCATGGAGTTGCAGAGAGTTGGATACGACTAAGTGAATAACACACACACACACGTGCCAAATGGAAACACACAACTAGGGGAAAAAAAATGTAGGTTGGACACTCAATTTCCCAGATTAGGTGGGAAGTACTATGATGTGTAAATCTTTTTTTTAATATTTGTGCTGAGTATAATATTCAGGTTGAATTTTCTCAAAAATGCACATGCCAAGAGGCTTATTATGATATTTTATGAAATAACATATATAACATTCTCAGTGCAGTATCTGATATGGAACAATTGTGAAGGAAGGGAGGGAGGGAGGGAATGTTAAACACTCCTACTGTGAATTTGACTTATCATTATAACTCTTTTGGGTAAATCTTTCATGTGTAAAACATCTGGGATTAGTTATCACAGTTCTCATTCCCCTAGAAGACATCTAACTCATTCAAACAGGTTGCTGGGTGTTATATCTGAGGGAAAGCTGTATATTCCGCTAAGACTAATGCTCACGTGGCTCACCTATCAGCCATTTGAGGGAGTGCTCAAGAGACAGATGAGCAGAGGAGAACTTCAGGCTTTTTAGCAAGGTCCATGAATAGGTCTGCATATCTGTCTTAGATATATGGGGTGGACGAATTGTGAAAGACTCAAATGAATCAAAAGAAGACCGGGTATCTTTAATGCAAAGGAGGCATTTACCAAGTATATCCTTTTTGGTTATCTGATTTTTTAAATGGCAATTTGAACTAGTTTACAACGATGTAAATTACAGATAACTCATAGAAGTTAAAGCAGCACTTATGCAAGGATATGCAAATTCCTTCTACTGGAGGGAAAATTCCTCTCCTCATACCAACTCTATGTAAAAATGCCAGTTTTGGATCTATCTGTAGATTCATTTCAACACTCCTGACCCAACTATGCACCTCTGGTGTTCTGAACTCTCTGCTGAATCAGTTGATAACATCTTATTAGTTTCCTCATTAATAATGGAGTCAAATAAAATTTTCAAGTTATTTTCATATTTGTATAAAAATCTTGAGTTTGCTTTTAAACATTACATTTTAATAATATATTTATAATATTTGTATTTTGATTTTCCATAATAATAAAAGAAATAATGCAAGTGCTTTCTGGGTCTTCTGGACCACACTACCTTATCACCATGTGCTCTCATATGAACCTAGTGTTCATGTCTGTAAACACAATCATTTGGGCATCAAGAAGTATTAATAGGAACACAGACAAAAAAGGACAACGATGACACTGCACGGAATTTCCACAAAATAGGGAGAATGGTCACTAAATAGGGAGAACTGTCACTATACTACACTGGATTGTACACGAGAATCTGTACATTAGCAAGCCCATGTCTTCTTCACATGGTGAACAGACATTTCATGTCCACAAAACGCCACCTCTACATTAAAAAACAATATTGTGACATTGAATTTCTCATATTTAGAAATTTGTTTGCATTCATTTGTAACTATGTTTTGTAAGAAGTATAAGCATAAGGTATTTATGCCTGGCTTTATGTTTGCATATTTTTAAGTAACACTGAAAAAAAAATGATTTAATGCCAGGGTTCACATAGAAGATTTTTGTGCTTCTTTTTGTTTTTCCTTAAAAAAGACTTTATAGGTTATATAAGTTTAAGAAACACTGGCCGACAACATTGTGGAAAATGTATATTTCAAATTTTGCATTTGTGGAAATTTAGTATAAAGCTTTGGTGTCCTGAAAGAGATTATTTCAATCTCATGATCAACTTTAATTCTTCCTGACTTTCCATCAGACCATATACTATAAGAATAAAGAACGCTCAAAATAAATGTCATTATTTTTTAAATCTAGTCCTAATGAAACTTTCAAAGTTCCCCTGTGTAGGTGTAAAATATCATTACCTCTTTGGATTTTGATGTATTATTAATTTGAGCTTAGTAATATTAGAATCAGACTATGATATTATTTTATTAGAAAAGACTGTAAGGAGCGGCAGATTTATGCTGTATCTATTTTAAACCCAAGAAGAAAGGAAATATACCAAATATGCATTGTGTAAACTATGGAATCATTTTCTACTCTTCTAAAAAACAGAAGAAATCTTGGGAAATTATAGCTAGGAAGGAAGTATTTTTTTTTTCTATTTAAATAAAAAAAAATTTTTATTTACAATATTGTGTTCATTTCTGCCATACAACAATGCAAATCAACCATAATTATACATACATCGCCTCCTTCCCTAGCTGCCCTCCACCCCACTCCCCATACCATCCCATCCCTACAGGCCATACCTATTTGCAGGGAAGGAGATGCAGATGTAGAGAATGGACTTGTGAACACAGCAGGGGAGGGACAGGGTGAGACAAATGGAGAGGGCAGCATCAAAACACACACACACACACACACACACACACACACACACACACACTATCAGGTGTGAGCTGGACAGTTGGTGAGAAGTTGCTGCATGCATTCTGTGATGATCTGGAAGTATGCTTCAATTATTTTAAAAAACTTTTCTTTATGATATTATTCATTAACTGTTTATAGAACTCAGCCCCACCAGGGAAACCCTTAAAAGTCATGTATCCTGGGTTACTTCTGAGGATCTAACGGAGTGTTCTCTTGAGAGGTAGAGAAGGAAATGCCAAATACACAGTTAACTCTTCCATGAGACAGCACAAGTGCAGATTTCTAGATGTGGCTTTAAACTTGGAAAGGTAGGGTTCCGGTCCCACTACATGGGGTGGGAGCTTGCGGATTTTTATAGTTACTTTAGTGACTAAGGAAAATTCTCAGCATTTAGTAGATTAGGGGCATGTCCATTGTTTGCTTACTTATCCCTAGTTCCCAGCATACAGTAGACATTCAATAAATGAACCAATGATGTTTGTAGGTAAGAGGATTCAACTGAAACAGCAAGTTCACATTAGATTTTCAAAAACAGACTCAATTATAGCATGTGTTGCTCTATTATAGCAAAAACATCTTAGTGTTAACTGTATTTTAACTGGAGAACATTACTTCAGTTCAGTTCAGTCACTCAGTGGTGTCCAACTCTTTGTGGCCCCATGAATCGCAGCATGCCAGGCCTCCCTGTCCATCACCAACTCCCGGAGTTCACCCAGACTCACGTGCATCACGTCGGTGATGCCATCCAGCCATCTCATCCTCTGTCGTTCCCTTCTCCTCCTGCCCCCAATCCCTCCCAGCATCAGAGTCTTTTCCAATGAGTCAACTCTTCGCATGAGGTGGCCAAAGTATGGAGTTTCAGCTTTAGCATCATTCCCTCCAAAGAACACCCAGGGCTGATCTCCTTTAGAATGGACTTGTTAGATCTCCTTGCAGTCCAAGGGACTCTCAAGAGTCTTCTCCAACACCACACTTCAAAAGCATCAATTCTTTGGTGCTCAGCTTTCTTCACAGTCCAACTCTCACATCCATACATGACCACTGGAAAAACCATAGCCTTGACTAGATGGGCCTTTGTTGGCAAAGTAATGTCTCTGCTTTTGAATATGCTATCTAGGTTGGTCATAACTTTCCTTCCAAGGAGTAAGCGTCTTTTAATTTCATGGCTGCAGTCACCATCTGCAGTGATTTTGGAGTCCAAAAAAACAAAGTCTGACCCTGTTTCCACTGTTTCCCCATCTATTTGCCATGAAGTGATGGGACCAGATGCCATGATCTTCGTTTTCTGAATGTTGAGCTTTAAGCCAACACTTTCACTCTCCTCTTTCATCAAGAGGCTTTTTAGTTCCTCTTCACTTTCTGCCATAAGGGTGGTATAATCTGCATATCTGAGGTTATTGATATTTCTCCCGGCAATCTTGATACCAGCTTATGCTTCTTCCAGCCCACTGTTTCTCATGATGTACCCTGCATATAAGTTAAATAAGCAGGGTGACAATATACAGGCTTGACTGACGTACTTCTTTTCCTATTTGGAACCAGTCTGTTGGTCCATGTCCAGTTCTAACTGTTGCTTCCTGACCTGCATATAAGTTTCTCAAAAGGCAGGTCAGGTGGCCTGGTATCCCCATGTCTTTCAGAATTTTCCACAGTTTATTGTGATCCACACAGTCAAAGGCTTTGGCATAGTCAATAAAGCAGAAATAGATGTTTTTCTGGAACCCTCTTGCTTTTTCAATGATCCAGCAGGTGTTGGCAATTGGATCTCTGGTTCCTCTGCCTTTTCTAAAACCAGCTTGCACATCTGGAAGTTCACGGTTCACGTACTGCTGAAGCCTGGCTTGGAGAATTTTACTAGCGTGTGAGATGAGTGCAATTGTGCAGTAGTATGAGCATTCTTTGGCATTACCTTTGGGATTAGAATGAGAACTGACCTTTTCCAGCCCTGTGGCCACTGCTGAGTTTTCCAAATTTGCTGGCATATTGAGTGCAGCACTTTCACAGCATCATCTTTCAGGATTTGAAATAGCTCAGCTGGAATGCCATCACCTCCACTAGCTTTGCTCATAGTGATGCTTACTAAAGCCCACTTGACTTCACATTCCAGGATGTCTGGCTCTAGGTGAGTGATCACACCATCGTGATTATCTGGGTCATGAAGATCTTTTTTTGTATGTTTCTTGTTGTATAGTGTATTTTTGCCATCTCTTCTTAATATCTTCTGCTTCTGTTAGGTCCATACATTTTTGTCATTTATGGAGCCCATCTTTGCATGAAATGTTCCCTTGGTATCTCTAATTTTCTTGAAGAGATCTCTAGTCTTTCCCATTTAGAATAAATACAAAGACATGTAACTGGGACATTTATTATTCTTTGTTTTAGCTTGTGGAGATAAGTAAACATCAATAAATATACAGTACACCTATCATTATATTCCACTGTGGATTTCCTTCATAGTGGAGTATTTTGCTATTAAACTAAGTGCTGATTTTTTTCAATTTCCTTTAGTTACATTATTCCACCATATTTAGGTAGCGAAGAGGACTTTCTCCATGCTTCAGGGTATGGTGATTCAGAGAGAACAAAGAATCATTATTTTGACCTTTGAGCAATTAATTTGACCTTTGTAAGTCAACAGTGCAGACAGTAGTCATTAAAACCATGGCTTTGAATTACAAGTAGCAGCAGCCAGAGAGGAAAAAAATTCCAAAAGCTTGGATTTAAATATCAAGAAGCAAATCCTAGGGGACTTGGAGCAAGGGTTTACATCATAGAGCGGTGAAAAGCAAAAAAAACTGAGAGATGCCAGAAGAGCAGTTTTCCCTACAAAACAGAGAGGTGATAAAAATACAGATCATTTCTAGACTAGAAAAGGAGAAAGAAATAGAAAAAGGAGAACAAAGAGAGCACAGACAATATGGTGGCTCTATTTCCTGAACCTACTTTGGGGTTGAAATTCATGAGTGGGATGACATAAAATACCGCAGATATTTAGTAAATATCGTACTAGTGACTTACACCACATCTACTCTGGACCTTGAGAAGAAAATAACCTTGCGGGTTACCCTTCAACAAACTAGTCAGCTTCAGTAGATAGAAAAGTCAGCCAGGCAGATCTAGGTAACACGTTACCACGTGTCTGAGATGGACACCTGTCCTATCCAAGTTTTATTCACCTCTCACAACATGTGGAAGAAATAGCAGAAATTCTCAAGATTATGACTACTGAACTAAGAAATAATAATAGCTAAGAATCAGAGAGCCTAAAGGGTTTGGCACAAGGTAATTCCACAACAGAACAAAATTTGCAAGATGGGCAGCTCCAGTTAGGGATCAGATGGAGGTTGCTGCTAAATCTCAGAGGACCAGGCAATCAGTAAAAGCCGAATCGAGTTAAAGCCAAACCCAGCTGTAGGGCTGCAGGGGCAGAACTTAATGTTTCAACAGAACAACTTCCATGTTGTCAATGCCTGCAATTGTTGTTTAGTTGCTAAGTCATGTCCGGTTCTTTTGTGACCCTAGGAACTGAAGCCCACCAGGCTCCTCTGTCCATGGGATTTCCCAGGCAAGCATACTGGAGTGGGTTGCCATTTCCTTCTCCAGGGGATCTTCCCAACCCAGGATTTGAACTGGTATCTCCTGCTTGGCAGGCAGATTATTTACCACTGAGCCACCTGGGAAGCACCACTGTCTATAGGGCAGGCATTAAATACAACCAAGAGCACAGATGACAGAGACACAATCATAGATGAGACAATTTTGACTCTGACACAATTTTGATTCTAGGACAATATCTCCAAGGTGTGCCTACAGTACTGTAAATAATATCTAAGGCTGTGCTTCTAAAGAGCTTGTTACATCTGCCCATTGTAAAGAAATTCTTTATAATGGCATGAAAACTACTATCCCAGACCTCTAATGTTTTATTGCAAAGCAGTTTTTTGCTATTTTAAAGTTCTGTTTTATATATGTTCTATTGTAATGTTCTGGGCCAACTTGCACAATACTCAAAATGTAACCAAACATCAATTCCGTTTGAAACAGTAAATAGACCTTCCAAATGCCATTCACAGTTATTAGTATCTTCTATCCTTTCACAATTTGTTTTTGTTGTTTACTTTTCCATCAGCTTACTGAAAAGGCATGGGTGGACAAATAGATGTACTCGAAACTGATGATTCAATGGAATGTGTATAAGGAGAAATAATAACTTTAAAATGTTGAATAGTTCTCACAATCACTCATTCTTGAAAACTACTATTAGACACCAAGGTACATTGACAAATGGTCTAATAGTTTCTCAGCAGTGGTCATCATAGAAGAATTGGTAATGCACTCTATTATTTTGTTAGACATTCACTTCTAGTGCCATTACAGTGCCCATAAAATGCTCTGATAACTTACAATCAGGATGCAACTAAAGTAATATATTACAGGCTTCATAAAAATGTTTCTTTGGAACTCGCTTCCACATTATTATAGCATCTCACTTATCAACCTGCTTCTTTTGTCTAATCGTCTCCTCTCGTTTATTCTTAAGACCCTTAAACAGTTTGGGCAGCTAGTTTTTATTTGAAGATTCTGGTTCTATCACTGTATATGGTTGATTATCACTTGGACTGGAGCAACAGATGTGTGGCTGGGCCAAGGATGTGGGTGCAATGGGGAAAGACAGAGTGGGTCACATAATGTCAAGGACTTCATTTCATCCTACACCTCTACTCTACTTGCTGACTTTTTAAGCATCTTTATGTCCTTCTTCCTCTTTTTCCAAAGACTAAACTATCACCCTCCTCTCCACGAACAGGGTTTAAATCAGATCAACACTCAAAAGCACATGTGCTCATAAGTGGGCAAAATCTCAAACATAAAAAGAATTTGCCCATGTCTTCGCTTTTGCTCCTCCTAATGAGTTATGCATTAGGATTCTTTGATGACTCTTAAAACTTGAATAATTAACAAAAACATGGATGTGATCAAACAGTTTGAAGGTAATTGGCCAATCTGCTCCTTTTATCTTCTCTAGACAGAATTATTTACAAAATGACAGTACTTACTTAAGAAAGACTTTCTGAAAAGTTAGATGAAGGTCTTTTTTCTTCTTTTCTTCACATTCGGTCACCCGCTTTTCTCTCTTTTTCCCTCTTTGCCTCCTCTTAATTTCTTTTTGATGATTCCATTTTTCAATTAAAATTAAATATGAATCACAGGTGATAAAATCAATCGCTCAACTTTGCTCAAAAATTTAAGGAAGCCACTATTTCAGTGAGAGGTATAGAGGATAAAATTTCAAATTTTTATTTTGAATGCAGTACCTATATTTTTATATGAGGAAATACCCTTTAGAATAGAATGTTTTATTAAGATACTAAGACCCTAAATGGTCAAAAGAATTTCAAAAGTGTCAACGGTATTCCCCCTTAAAGGCAAACGCCAAAAGCTGTCAAGGTTTAGCAAGAAGGATCATTTTTTGTGTCTTCCAATACCAGTTGCTTTAAAGATGCAGGCCCCAGAACTGAATGTAACTTGAAGCCACAACCTAGGGGGCAAGATATGATGTTTTCTGAACTCCTGATCATAGCAATAATAAATACCTATAACTATTGTCCACTGACATTAGAAAAAAGCTCAATACATTTAGCTGTCCTGGCTGGCTGTGCTATTGCAGATAAATAACTTAGATCTGCTAACCTGAATTCTAAGCACTGTCCACAATAGAAGCAGGCCAACTGCATGAAGGTCATATACTGTTCTTTCTGATCATAATTTGCTATCACGTGTTGTTACTGGTCCCCCAGGATTCCTATGCTGAAGTCTTACCTCCCAGGACCTCAGAATGTGACCTTATTGGGAATACGGCTATTGTCCATGTAAGAAATTAAGATGAGGTCATACTGGAGTAGGATGGGTCCCTAATCCAATATGACTGCTGACTTTGTAAAATGGGGAAATTTGGACACAGGCACACACACAAGGAGAACACCAGGTGAAGAGGAAGGCAGAGATCAGGGTGATGCAGCAGAAGCCAAGGAACAACAGAGAATGCTAGCAAAAGCCTAGAAGTTAGGAGAGAGGCATCAAACAGACTCTTCCTCACAGCCTGCAGAAGAAACCGAACCTGCTAGAACCTTCTCACACTTCTAGACTCTCATATATGGTGAGACAATAAACTCCTGTTGTTCGAGCCACTCAAACTATGGTACTTTCTTACGGCAGCCTTACCAAACTCATACAGCTGTTTAGTAAGAAGACACATAAAATCTGATGTGATATTTACAATGCATAGCACGTATATTTATTTGTTACTATGGGGAGATAAAATCTTCAATCATCCAGTAATTATATCTGAATTGGCAATTCAAAATTTTTAGAATCACTCTAGAATCACATTTATGTACTCCCTTTGGAGAGCAAACCACATGATGCATAATTTACATTTTAACATCTAGGTCAAAACCACATCAAATTTTAGGAGTCTACCAAATACTGAGCATAAGAACTTACAATGTAGCTTCAAGAGCCAATTCAATTACTGTTGACTGCCATTTCAACCTGTGTCATGTCATTTGTATCTGAGATAACTATAAGAGTAGATCCAGGTTTTATGTGGCCTGAATCTTATACAAGTTTAGGATCCCTATTAAAAAGAAAAGGAGATAAGACTAAAAGTCCAAAATTAGATTTGTATGTAATAGACTCACAGAAGTGACAGGCCTTGAAGCTTAGCTTCGGTTAACCTCACTTTATATACACCTCTGGAGATAAGACATTGACAACACAGCCAAGAGACAATACAACCAGTTTCACAGGGATGAAGTGATGCTTATATCAACACAATTTTGTTAGATTATAACTGTGAAATAAACAGAAGTGAAACACAAGAGAAAAGAAAGACGATGATGACAAAAGATACTGCAAATGTTGTTAGACAGATAAATCCAGTGGAATCGCATGTCAGCATTTCTCAGAAAGCCACTGTGCTATACAAAGAATAAGACTGTGTCAAATGAGAAGGCAAACTGGGGGCCAGTTTGGCAACTTAATGCAAACAGTCAAAACAGCTATTGAAGTATGAACTAACTGACTGATGAGAAGTTTTTCATATTCCAGAGATATATCCCATATCCTCATTCTGTCACATTCCCATTTCCTTTGTAAAGTATTCAGTACCAAGCTTTTCAAGAGCCATCAACTTTTGCAATTTCATGTGTTTATGAAAGAAACAGAGACACATGCCTCTGTCCATTATAGTTGATCTGATCCAATGTCATCCCTCTCTGACTTCCTAGTAAATATCTACTTTCCATTCTGTGTCCCATATGGTTCAGTCCCAGATCTTACAATAATGAGTTGAGCATCCGTTAGTTTGCACTACCCTGCATTATGCCAGGATATTATACTCTTGAACCCATAAATATGTTACATAGTCTGAGAAAAGGAATGTCTCAAAGCATCCACTTTCCCCCGTTCCTTTTTTCTTTTTTTTTTTTCGTTTCTTTTCCTTACGTACAATAGCCTCTACTTATTTTTCTTCTAAATGATCCCTAAACTCCTCCCTAAGTTCTGGTTCTCTCCCATAGTCCCTTCTTCCTTTGATTTGCATAACTGAAGAACTAATCAAACAGAGTGAAGAGAAGGAAACTAAGAAAACTACCTTTACCTCCAGGTGGAAAGGAAAGGCTGGGGATACTCTATGCTGGTAAAGTGTTTCTTCCCTTTTCAAAACTCAGATACTCTCAGATATTCCAGGAAAACCTCCCTAGTGACCACTGCCACTTCTCTCATCACTGACTGACTACCCCATCTTCCTTTTCTTTTCTTTTACTACCACTATGCCTTTAACATGTTTATGTTACTATACTTATGATGGAATATACTGAATTCTTTTCAAAGTCTGCTTCTGTCAGTGTCCAAACATCTTGAAATCAGAGATTTTATATTCTCAGCACCAAGCACAATAATAGGTACAGAATACATTCTCATGCTTGCAGGAAAACGAACTATTTTTACTGGTTGTTCCCAAAGTGTCTATTGATTTGGTTCATGTTTCTTTACAATCTACATGATAACTGAACATGTGGTGTACTAACTTTTAGAGTGATTGGCATATAGTAGCTGCTCCATATTTATTGAAAAAATGAATTTATAAGATTTGAGTTTGTGGATAATTAACTTCTACAAAAACACTTTAAAGCCTTAAGTAAAAACCCTTTTGGCCTTCTAAATACAAAATGTGCCAATATACATTTCTTAATTAATTATATAATTAAGTTGCCAAATTCAGGCTAAATTATTTTCTGGCAATGTTAATGTTCCACATAGAAAAGGATTTAACATTCCTCCCCCTTTTTTTTTTCATGAAAACATATGAAGGACATTTAGATCATACGTATATGGCCATTTGTCATAAAGAATTCTGAAAATACTGAAATTTCAACATCACTGCAGGTTGTTGCCATTTTTCACCATTCCACTTAACAGCTGACAGATTTGCTCTTTTGATGCTGCCAAATAAAGACTATACTTCCATTACAAAAATGAAGAGTGAGGAAGAGCACAGCAAGCAACAGGAAGAACAAGGCAAAGCCTTTGACACAGGAGGAACTTGGATAGTTCAGAGCAAGGTTACCTGAGTGCTTCCTAGACAACAGTGAAGGCTTGGTGGACAGGGGAAAATCTGTGTAGGATCCTTTAGACTATGATTAGAGGTTTGCATTTTATTCTAACATCTCTTGGGATGTCACTGAATGTTCAGCAGGTGCAAATCACCGATCTGGATCCACTGGACCCAAGGGGTAGAGCCTACAGTGAGACTGGATTTTATGAGAAACACTGGATTAGACTCATGAGTTGGGAAGGTGCTGAGATGGTCTGGAAAGGCATGGTATACTTGGGAACTACAATATTTTGCAAAGAGATTCCTGCTTCTTCTTGTTAACACTTCTTATATCTACTTTTATTCCATACCCTTCCAAACACACATATTAAGAAAGTAGGACTCAATAACTGAAAAATGTGTATGGATGAATTCTGACTTGAAGTACCATGACAACATTTTATCAGCATCAACACATAAAGATTGCCTAATCTGTATATTCTGTAAAGCTACAACCAGGTGTGCCGGAATTGCATAGTCAAATAGGTACTAATTAAATTTGAAACATTGTAAACATACTGAAACATACCAAAATACACACTAAAACACTCAACACATGAAATTAGTTAGTTTGTATATAGCTCATCAGATCAAGAACCAGCAGGAGAACCCATTACAGAAAGAGTTCCCTATTACAGAGTACAAGAACTCTGAGCTTTCATGGTCAGCTAGCACTTTCTCCTACTATCCTTCTGGTTTTCTAACCTTTGGCTGAGGGCTCTGGGCCTCTCACTGAGAGTCCTTTAACTGGAGAGAATGCACAGGCTTGGCATAAATAGCCACCATGAAGGAAAGGCCATCCATAGTTTTATGGTGGCTAATGGACCATGTAAGGCATGCACCAAGAGTTTAAGGTATGCACAGTGCACTTTTACTCCTGCTTCAAAAGAAGTGTGTGTGTGGTATATTTATTAAGAGGAATGTAAATTCTGAACATATTGAGTGATACCACCTTAGGTAGCTTTTTGTGATAAAGAGCAATCCTATAAGGAATTTGGAAAGGCTACCTCTGGTCAGTTTCGATGTGCCACCTTGAAGCCAGTTCACTGTAGGCATTCAACAACCTATAGTTTTGACTGTAATCTACCCGAACTCCATTATCAGCTGGATTTTCCCAAAGCTCATTAGTTTCTGACTGAGCCTGCCAAAATCTCTGTTTCTACATCTGCTCTTTCAAATTTTCAACTGCAAAACCCATGTTTCATTTTCAATGGGAGTAATTTAGAAGATGGAGTTTGGTACATTGATTTTGTTTTGCATCTTAGCTAACTTTGAAGCGATGAAACTATCCCATCTACGAAAGGATAATTTGTATATAGGAACGTGTCTTCCCACAAAGTCTTAGTTCTATTTATGTGGCATAAATGAACCAAATGTCAATTTTTGTTTTCAAAATGCACATATATTTAATATGTGCTAATTAATTAGCAGGTCATGTTCAGAAAGAACATTTCCCACAGGCTTTTTCAAGAAAGGAACCTAAATAAGAAAGGGTCTCTTCATTTTGTTTACCCAGAATTCTGCTTATCTATTTTTAGCAGGTTCTTCTTTACTTTTTCTCATTGGACAGGATCAAGGAGCTGAAACTACATTATAATGAATCTCTTCAATCAGCCTGCTCTTTCCTACCCGTATAAAGGATAACAAAACAGCAGGCTGCCTAAAGTCATAAAGCCTATTTTCTATGTAGAAAAAAAATGAACCCTTAGGCCAGAGGCTCTGAATGCTTCTTTAACAATAGGTATATGAAACTGATCAAGCTACATGGAAAAGTAAATACATATTTTATTTCTAATTTTAGATTTACTCAATACTTTCCATAGTTCTTTAAATAGAAATTAGGTCCCAGAAACTGATGATTATCTCTCACAAAAGTAATATTTAAACAACTGGTGAATATAATCATAAGTAACTCTGTAAAATTTTCCACGTGAGTTGAATGGATTATGATAAGTAAGTCAGTAGACTAGGAGTGGGCTGTAGAGATTATGAGGATGGTGGCAACTTCAACTCATAAAGATGATTTTCAATCCCTCTCCAGCTCCTTCTGGTACCAACTGCAATTTAGATAACATGTTTTTTACAGCAGAAGACTCAATAACTATTATAGTTTTTCAAATAACCTCACATCACTCTAGGAAGTATTATTTAAAATCCAAATCGCTAACAATATTTTGATGAATTGGTTTACAAATATAGCTATGTATCTATATTGAATTAAAAATCTATTAATCTATATACAACTAAAATTAAGATACCCAGATTAAAATCTATCTTTGAATAAAAGAAAAAGAACATGTTCAAACTACTACTTCTATTTATATTTGAGTGTCAGAACCCTGAAAAATAAGTTAACCAATTTTTAGTATTTTCTGAATTGATCTGACAGCAGAAAATGATTAATGGTCCCATTTTCAAGGATGATTATACCAGTGAACTCAGTGAATCTTCTCGGTATTGTGAAATTAATGGCATCAAATAAACTCGCTTTGGGATAGAGCAGGAATCAGGTAGATGGACACTGAGTTTGAGATGTATTGCCGAGCCCTTGGTCCTGGAACTCATGAATACACATCAGCATTATAGTTCAGAGGAAAGCTACTATGATGGGAGTTTATTTTTGAAAGTGGGCAAAATGAGTGTTCAGAAAAAAAATAACAACTCTACTCTTAAGACTCAACATTGTGGAAAGACAGTCTTTCATTGCAAATCCTACAGAAATAATTTTACACAATTTGCTATTAATAAGAAAATAGAGAATACTTGACAATTTGCAAAGGTGTTGGAGATTTAAAGGTTGCCATGTTGTGCTTAGTCGTTCAGTTGTATCCAACTCTTTGGGACTCCGTGGACTGTAGCCCGCCAGGTTCTTCTGTCCATGGGGATTCTCCAGGCAAGAATACTGGAGTGGGTTGCCATGCCTTCCTCCAGGGGATCTTCTCAACTCAGGGATGGAACTCTGGTTTCCCACATTGCAGGCGGATTCTTTACCTCCTGAGCCACCAGGGAAGCCCAAGAATACTGCAGTGAGTAGCCTATCCCTTTTCTAGGGGATCTTCCTGACCCATGAATGGAACCAGGCTCTCCTGCACTGCAGGCAGATTCTTTACCAGTTGAGCTACCATGGAAGCCTATCTAAAGGCTAACAGTTTTTAAATACTAGCAATAGTTCTTGCTTACCTGTTTTAAATTTTTAATAATTAGGTATATTAATTAAACTCATGCATTCATGTCTAAAAATGTGAATGATAATTAGAAACTGCTTTCAATAGTTTCATCTTTTAAGGGAAATAACTATAGTTTAACAGTATGTTATCCAAGTCTCAACTCCATACAGATAATATTTTTAGCTGTTTTATTCTATAATGATTGCAAATGTCTCTTTAGATCACATTTTCAATACTATTAATAGTGATTTAAGATGCATTTAATTAAGATTTAGAATGTGCTCTTATCATGAACATATCTGCTCACATGTACTGCTTAATGCTTAAGTGTACTCACATACTGGGCTTCCCTGGTGGCTCAGATGGTAAAGAAGCTGCCTGAAGCGCAGGAAACACAGATTCGATCCCAGGTTGGGCAGATCCCCTGGAGAAGGGCATGGCAACCCACTCCAGTATTCCTGCCTGGAGAATTCCATGGACAGAGGAGACTGGTGGGCTACAGTCCACAGGGTCACAAAGAGTCGGATACGACTGAGTGACTAACACTTCACTAATGTACTACTTACTAGTTTGTACAGACTTAGCATAAATGGATAAAAACAATCTAATTCTAAACATGAGATTTCAAAATTACTTTGGCCACCTCATGAGAAGAGTTGACTCACTGGAAAAGACTCTGATGCTGGGAGGGATTGGGGGCAGGAGGAGAAGGGGACGACAGAGGATGAGATGGCTGGATGGCATCACCGACTCGATGGACATGAGTTTGAGTGAACTCCGGGAGTTGGTGATGGACAGGGAGGCCTGGCGTGCTGTGATTCATGGGGTTGCAAAGAGTCGGACACGACTGAGTGACTGAACTGAACTGAAATATGCAATAAAGATATAATACATACTAAATATAATAAATATATAAATTTAATTACATTAAATATATAATATAAATATATTTAATAAATATATACTAAGAAATGCATATTAAATATTTAGGTATTATTCTAAATGTTTTAGAAGCTTTAATTTATTATATCCTTAAAACAATCTCCTAAAATAGATAATGTTGTTTCTATTTCATAGATAAGAAACTGAAACCTGAGAAGTAACTTACCTAGATTAACTTAGTAGCAAGTTGTGGGGCTGGCTTTTAAACTTCAGTAGGCTGGCTAGAGAGTTCACAATTTTTCTTAATGTATTTATTTTTAATTGGGGGATAACTGCTTTACAATATTGTGTTAGTTTCTGCTATGCATCAACATGAATCAGCCATAGGTATTCTTACGTCCCCTCCCTCTTGAACCTCCCACAATACTACGTGGTTCTCAGGATACCACGAAGTAGCTTATCTTACAATTTGGCTTCTGCAATTCTCTGGGTTGTAGAATGAGTGTTTCAGGTCATTTCAGCAACAGCAACACCAAGAGGACCTCTTTATGCCCAAACAAGTAATAATTATTCTGATCTAACACCAGGGAGTTGAACTAATTTTTACTTTATGCATGGACCTATCATAACTATCTACCTATCATCTACCTATCTGTATCTGTAGCAGTATTCTATTTATTTTTATTCTGACTCCAGTGCATGAATACATCTATTCCAGTATGTGAACATACCACCTTAAAAAAAAAAGTTCATGGTACTGTTGATGGATATTTGGGTTGTTTTCAAATGTTTTAACACAACAAATAATGTTGATATGAACTGTATTAGTTTCCTAGGGCTACACCAAAAACAGGGAGGTTTGAAACAGAAATTTATTATCTGACAGTTCTAAAGGCCATCAGTAGGTTCATGCGCCTCTTGAAACCTTTAAGAAAATTCTTCCTTGACTCTTCCTGCTTCTGGTGGATTGCTGGCAATCTTTGACTTTCCATGGCGTGCAGCTGCATGACTCCTAACACACAGTCGTCTTCTTCCGTGTGTACTCATATTTTCCTTCTGTGAGTGTCATCAGTTATATCAGTTGGGTCCATGATAGTGACCTCTCTTTGACTCCCATGCAAATTTATTATTTATTTATTTCCAAATAAAATCACATTCTGAGGTACTAGAGATTAGGAGTCCAACATTTAATTGTTAAGTGATATAATTCAACCCATAACGAAATGTTTATACATGTCACATGTGTATCCATACATATATCTCCCCTCTCTCTCTCTCGCTCTCTCTCTATATATATGTATGTATGTATATGGTGACCATCTTTTTAAACCCATTACCATGTTATATAAAATGGTGATATTAATCTAATAATATATAATTATTAATATTAGATACTAATCTAATAATTTTGTTATAGATATTTTATCCTCTCTTCATATACAACATAGTAATCTTTTTTTCTAATCCCTTGACATTTGTTCCTTTTCATTTTATTCACTGGGTAGACCCTTCAGTGCAATGCTGGATAGAAGTGGCTATAGATGTATTCTTGCCTTGTTTCTGATCTTATAGAGTGAGTATTAAGAAACTGGAGCCTATTATACAGAGTGAAGTAAGCCAGAAAGAAAAACACCAATAGAGTATACTAATGCATATATATGGAATTTAGAAAGATGGTAGTGATAACCCTGTATGCGAGACAGCAAAAGAGACACAGATGTATAGAACAGTCTTTTGGACTCTGTGGGAGAGGGAGAGGGTGGGATGATTTGGGAGAATGGCATTGAAACATGTATAATATCATATATGAAATGAATCACCAGTCCAGGTTCGATGCATGATACTGGATGTTTGGGGCTGGTGCACTGGGATGACCCAAAGAGATGGTACGGGGAGGGAGGTGGGAGGGGGGTTCCCGATGGGGAACGCGTGTACACCCGTGGCAGATGCATGTTGATGTATGGCAAATCCAATACAATATTGTAATCAGCCTCCAATTAAAATAAATAAATTTATATTAAAAAAAAGAATTCTATCTTTAAGAATAATGTCAGAAATATTCTGTCAGATGGGAAAAATCATTCCTATTAGTAATATAACAGTTTTATTTTTTAATTCTGAAGAAATGTTAAATGTTATCAAGTTATTTTTCTGTATTTATTCAGAACATCTCATTTATTTTTTTAAATGTGATATAATATTGATTTAATTTTTGAATCTTTCATCATTGGAATAAGTCCAACTTGAGCAATATGTATTATAATTTTTATATATCATAGAATTTGGCCTGCTTATATTTGGATTAAGATTTTTGCATTTATGAGAAAGAGTAGTTTATAATCACCTCTTCATATAATGTCCTTGTTAGATTTTGATTAGATTTGATTAGAAGACCATTTTGCAGTCTACTCTCAAAAGTAATCTATACAGAAAATTGCTTACCATAAACCTAAAGTCATGAAATATCTGTCTATAACATTATAGTCCTCAGACTGTGCAAATCAGTAGTCTATAGAATTTTCCCAAGATTGTTGTCCTTCTGGAAAGCTACACTCTTAAGAGTGCCACTGAGCAATAAACGGCATCACTATCTTCCCTTTTTACCCCCTTTTGCTGTTGTTCAGTCGCTAAATTGTGTCTGACTCTTTGCAACCCCCTGGACCACAGCCTGCCAGGCTCCTCTGTCCATGGGATTTCCCAGGCAAGAGTTCTGGAGTGAGTTGCCATTTCCTTCTCCAGGGGACCTTCCTGACCCAGCAATTGAACCTGCATCTCCTGCACTGGCAGGGGAATTCTTTACCCCTGAGACACCAGGGAAGCCCTTCTCCCCTCTTACCACACTCTGTATATCTTCCCATTATCCCCAACTAACCATGTGTATTTGTTTGGGTGTTTATTGTCTATTTTGTTCTACCAGAATGTAAACAGCATAAAACAGGGTCTTTACCTTACAGCAGTACCGTAAACAATGTCTGTTATATACCACACATTAAATGTTGAATGAATGAATACATTAATCTCAGACTACACAGTCTAGATATTCTCTATGCATGTGTATTATATCAAGTTTAAAAGTATAGGCTGAATTAATTTGCTTAATCGATTGCTTTTTTCGCGCTGTGAAAAACAATACTTTTGACTAACAAGATACAAGTGCCACACAAGATGGCATTGGGAGTTAGGAGTCAACGTATTTATCTGCTCATTATCTATACCACAGAATGGCCTTCTGCTCCCATCCTGTATAAGGAACACAGCCCTGCCAGTCATATGTCATCATGTCCAAACTCAGCTGACAGGACAAAACAAAGAAAAACTAGCCAACTGTTTATGATACAGGATTTACAAACGTGGAAATAATCACTCAAAGAAACAGGTAGTCATCTCTTGAGAAATCTTAATGGAACATTTTGTTCTTTACTGTTTGTACTACTGAGTAATCCTATAGGGCTCAACATGGTTACTGAAGACTATGTATCTGTTATCAAAAGCAAGACCTGGGGGAGACTCTGCATCAGTAATAAGCCAAGGCAATACCTAGGTTACTGTATCTATTATTTTTTTTCCCCAAGAGAACAAAGACTAGTCATAGATTACTTCTGATAAAGATGTATGCTATTAATGTGAACCTGAGTGGGCCAATCAGCTTTATTCTTTTCCTTGCTAAGCATGCCTCCCTTCCATTCATCTCTGCTTCCCCCCAACCCCCCTGCCCCCAGAATGTGAAAGTCTCCTATCCCTCCCTGTTGGTCATTAGATGGACAAAAGGAAAGAGTAGCTGATTTTGCATCCATCAAAAAGTCTACAGCTACAGCATGATGGTATCATGTTTTAATATCAAGGAATATTATAGTAGGTAATAATTATACAAATAAGGTACACAGCTTACTGAGGTCAAGTTAATAGCCTTTTTTTCCAAGACATTCTGCTTAAAATATTCATAAATAACATGCAAATTTTTCTTAATATATGCTAATATATCTATATTTGATTTTCAAATTTATTGCTTCCTTTTTTTGATAACTGAGCATCTTCTTTTCTTAAAAAAGTACATATCATGAAACTGGGCCATAGGTAATACCTCCTTTGAGTAATTCATTGAAATATTTCTATCTGTCTGTAGGAGGTGGGGCTGCGTTTAGAGGAGGGTGAAGCTTTCTGAAAATGGTGCACTTAGGTATGATTGGGAGCAATGTGTTTCTTGCCTTGAAGCAAAACCTGTGACTGACTTAGAAGCAGCAGATAATTTCTGCAGGCAATGTCATTGAGCTTCTCTTTCAGAGGTCATTGTGAGAAAAGCCCTTGGAGATGGAAAGAAATAACCTTACTGAAGGGAAGAGAAAAAAATTTCAGTCACATCTTCATTAAATTTGCCATTTCCCTTTAGGTGATATGAAGTAGGTTTTTTTTTAAACCACTTAGCACTATTCCTTTTCACAGTTCAATCTCAATTACTGAACAAATAATTAAAAATAATTTATACTTGCTTTTTGGAATTCTTTTTGAAATACATTTGAATATATAGATCTTTGATCCTGTCATAAACAAATACTTTGTCATATTAAAAACATATACACACAAACAAGTTCAGTGGAATTACTTTTTTCACTTAAGTATTTTACTCTTTATTAATATATAAGTACTTCTTAAATATTTTCCTTTTCATATTCCAAAACGGAAAGAAAATCTTATATTCATACAAGTGACTGAAATAGAGAAGTTAACAGGTATCTCCAATATAACTACTGGAATGTCTTGTCTTGAAAAAATGAGGTATTTATATATGTGTGTGTATGAATCTATTTGTTTATTTATATTGAAAAGACCCTCCCTCTCAAGAACCATTTGAATATTTTAAAGTAGTAACTTATTTATGTTAACACGTAAAGAACTGAGAAGAATAGACCATAATGCCAATACAAATTTGAAAAATGTTCCTGTGATCAATTATGCAGTGAGCAATACGTGAATGAAATGCAGTGTCGAGTTTACATCACAACACTGTAACTACCATTTATTGCACTTGACATGTCACATCTATTAGACCGTCAATTTCCCAAATGATCCTTTAACTCAATATTTCCATTCATATCCATGTCTGAGATTTGGAAGTGGAATTTAGGGAAAATTATGGCAACCCACTTCAGTACTCTTGCCTGGAAAATCCCATGGATGGAGGAGCCTAGTAGGCTGCAGTCCATGGGGTGCTAGAGTCGGACACTACTGAGCGACTTCACTTTCACTTTTCACTTTCATGCATTGGAGAAGGAAATGGCAACCCACTCCAGTGTTCTTGCCTAGAGAACCCCAGGGACGGGGCATCCTGGTGGGCTGCCGTCTATGGGGTCGCACAGAGTCGGACACGACTGAAGCGACTTAGCAGCAGCAGCAGGTAACTTAAAGTCACTCAACTAACACTCAGAAAAGCTACATTTCTAATTTAGTATTATCTGACTTCAACCCTGCCCTGCTCATAGCCACTATCCTAAGTGGCCTTACTCATGTTTCCATGGGATGGATTCTGATTCTGCTAAATGAATAAGGACTGGCCACCATTAGCACTCTCAATTTTTTTTTTTTCTATAATGAGGTTAGATTATATTTTTCCTCTTAATTGGAATGCCTTGGAACTTTCTGATGGCCAAATAAAATCTGCTGCAGGAAAGAACATTTTTATCTTCTTACAAGGAAAAAAAAAAGCCCATTCTAAATATTATGTTTTATCCTTGTCTGAAAAGAATGATTATTTCATTGAGGCCAAAAATTTGCATTTCAATTGTCTTTATTTTCAAGTTATCTCCTTTAAGAAACAGCTGAAGCAGTGCAATAAAGGCATAATATGATTGTCCTCCTGATAGTCTAGGTTTTTCAAATAATTATTTCAAATGAAAAGAGATCCTTTTAAAAAAATCACATAGGACTCAGCTTCTAGTAATGAATGCCTCATATAAATCTTTTAAGGTAACTATGTTTCAGAAAGCCCATTTTTTTTTCAGTTTGACTTTTTCTTAGAAATAAAGGTTAAAGATGGAATAATTACATTTCTCAGACCAGAGTAAGGCAGGGCTTTGAAAGGATGGCCCAGTCCCAAGCTTAGTTCGTCTTTGCTCTTGCTCAAGGCCTCTTGGTTAGACCGAGCTTGCCAAAGACATGAACTATAGTTCTAAAGTGTCAGTCTTATCTTATAAATGCTGTCTTGATAGTACGCTTTCAGTGGATTACCATACCCATCTTGTTTCTCATTCAAATCAAATGTCTATATTACTGTCTATTTTTATGCCTTCTATTTGCCACTTCCACATCTTTCACTGCATTAGCCTTAGAGAACTTCCCAAAATCTTAAATCCACTTTTTTATATAATCTTAAAAGCACTGAAATTCATCAGTGCTGGACATTTGAAACAGGCTATTACTGCTTAATCATATCTGGATGTAAAGGATGTGATCATGGAATTTTCTTTCCCCCTTTTACTTAGAGGTTGTGCTAAGAATTATATGAATAATTCATGAAAAATATTTGAATACTGTTAAGAATTGTTAAGTACTAATTATTACTATTAATTGTTGTTGCTATTGTTCAGTCACTAAGTCGTGTCTGACTCTTTTGCGATCCCATGGACTGCAACTCATCAGGTTCCTCTGTCCATGGAATCTCCCAGATAAGAATACGGGAGTGGGTTGCCATTTCCTTCTCTAGAGGATCTATCCAACTCAGGGATTAAACCTGTGTCTCCTGAATTGGCAGGAAAATTCTTTAGCACTGAGTCATTATATATTAATAATAAACTATTAGGGAGACAAAACTGTATGGACTTAGGTGCAAAACTTCACAATTCTTTCTAATAAACTTTAAAAGGTATTGCCTACTACTATGTTTCTAATGCTAGTAAGGGGCAAAAATCACAAAATTTAGGGAAAGTCTACACCTACCTTTTGATATCAGATAGTTTTCAGCTCCTTTCTTCCCTTCAGTGCTCAAATCCAATTCATCAGTGTCTAAGGACAAAGATGGATTTAAAATCCTAAAAGATGATGCTGTTAAAGTGCTATACTCAATAGGCCAGCAAATTTTAAAAACTCAATAGTGGCCACAGGACTGGAAAAGGTCACTTTTCATTCCAATCCCAAAGAAGGGTAATGCTAAAGAATGTTCAATTGCACAATTGTACTCATTTCCATGTTAGCAAGGCAATGTTCGAAATCCTTCAAGCTAGGCTTCAACAGTACATGAACTGAGAACTTCCAGATATACAGCTGGATTTAGAAAAGCCAGAGGAACCACATATCAATTGCCAACGTCTGCTGGATCATAGAAAAAGAGAATTCCAGAAAAACATCCACTTCCGCTTCACTGACTACGCTAAAGTCTTTGTATGTATTACAACAAATTGTGGAAAATTCTTAGAGATGGGAATACCAGACCACCTTATCTGCCTCCTAAGAAATCTATATGCAGGTCAAGAAGCAACAGTTAGAACTGGACATGGAAGGATGGATTGGTTCTAAATTGGGAAAGGAGTACATCAAGGCTGTATATTGTCACCCTGCTTATTTAACTTATATGCAGAGTACATCATGCAAAATGCCAGGCTGAATGAATCACAAGCTGGAATCAAGATTGCAGGCTGAAAACTCAGTAACATGTGGCACCACCTTATGGCAGACAGTGAAGAGGAACTAAAGAGCCTCTTGATGAAGGTGAAAGAGGAGAGTGAAACAGCTGGCTTAAAACTCAACATTCAGAAAACTAAGATCATGACATCTGGTCCCATCACTTCATGCCAACCAGACAGCTTGTTGTTAAGGATGTTATGTTACAACCTAGTAGCACATACATATGTAAACATGTAGATATAAATTTGAATCACAATTTCACATTGCTACATTCTATTTTCTATTCTATTCTATACAGTAAATCTACACATTAAAAAAATCTGGTCACTACTAAATAAATTGTATAATCACCTAAATGCATCACAATCTAGAGTATGAAAAATCAACCAATCCAAATAAATGACAGTTTACCTCATTTAAAAGATTCCAAAATAGAACACTATACAACTTTAATTAACTAAACATAATAAAACATGCTTCGTATATTTTGTGTGTAGTTGGCTTTATGGCTATATCTATAATACATCTCACACCTTTCCAATTAATCAGTAGCTGTTTGAGTGTTTGGCTCCAGTTCTAGATGTGGTCTCTGATTAGTCAAAAAGTGGTATTCAAATGTAAGCATGTGAGCTTACATCTGTGGTGCTCCCAGAGATCTGGACAAAATACAGATGGCCAGAGCTCTCCCTCAGAGTTACTAATTCAACTGATCTAGAATGAAGACCAGGGAACTATATTTAAAGCAAATTCTCAGATGCTACTGATGCTGTCATTCCAAAGTTCACACTTTAAGAAATGTTGGGCTAAGTTACTCAGGGTAACTCCAGGCCACGTGTCCCAGCGATTCATTCAAGATGGGCAGCTTAAGTTCAGGCCCATTCAGTAACAAACATTTGCTCAAGAAATGGGTGTGCAATAGATTTCAGACCAAAGACAGGTAAGGGCAGGGATGAGAATAGGTTCTGGAAAAGCAGCTCCAATCATGGGCCAAATGTGAGAGCCACTGTCCCTGCCTTTCATCTACTTACACATGGGGAACTAGGAGTAGAGTGACGATCTCGTAAAGCACCTGACGAGGACACTGACACACAGAGGAAGCAGAACCACGAAACAGAGAAATGGACTTGCTTTCTGAAGCACTTCTGAGTGTATTCAGTTAATAACACAGCCCCCTGGAACTCTCAACATTGTTTAAGCTAGTTCGAGTTGAATTTTCTTTTCCTTAGACCAAAAATGCATTGTAGCTAATATACCTATATCCTTGATGGAGCAAAGTATTTACAATTCCTTGGAAGTATATTTTAAATCTTTATGCCTTTTACAATAATCTCTCTGAACTGAAATGCTGCTGTGGGAAATCATCACAAGTAGATCCAAAACTGATATTTTACCCTGCTGCCATTAAGGCGAAGGGTGCACATCACATTCCAATCAGGAGTCAGCACTTTGCATTCCAAGAAAAAAAAAAAATCATGGTTGCCCTGAATAATTGAAATCTCCCAAATAAATAAAAACTTAAGCATTACATACTCTAATAACCTGTGACTTTTGCAAATATATTCTGCCAGTGTGCCTTGCCTTTTCATTCTCCTTATCAGTATATTTTGATGAACTGATGTTTTTAGTCTTAATATGGTCCTATTTATCTTTTTCTAAAATTCCTTTATTATTGGGATTTTTCTGTTTTCCTATTTAAGAAATCATTGCCTATTTCATGGTCAGGAAGACTTTTTGTATATTTTCTTCTCAGAGTTCTATTGTTTCTTTTATCACATACAGATCTGAAATTAACTTTCAGTTAATTTCAGTTGACTTGTATGTATGGTTTGAGTTAGGCATCAAATTTATTTCTCATATAGCCAACTAACAGTTTTTTGAAAAGATCATCTTCCTCCATTGCTCTGTATGGTCTCTTTGCTTTAAATTAGGTGATCATATATGTGTTGGCTGGACCTCATTTTCAAGAGAATGAGATGTGCTGTACTCCACAATTTTACAGATATTTATTAACAGTGTAGCATTTAGAGCGATCTATTATGAATTAAGAACTGAATTCTTCAAAATGAAGGAGCAATGGCATTTTTATTTTACTTCTCTATCTTGAAGTTCACCAAAATCAACTAAAAATTATATACATATATATATGAAATATATATCACATACTCATGTGAATATGAATAAGGAACTTGCTATTTCCCCCAAATGATATTAGGTATATTTTTCCAAATCTGGTGAAACTTGGGTTTAAGTCTGCATAAACACTAAAAAATAACCTTGATTCAGTTAGAATTTTCCCTAAAAGTAAATGTCAGCATTCTGACAAGTCTATTGCATGAACATATTTTTTAGAAGTTTTCAATCTAGGGCAATCATAGGACACAGGAAAGTATGGAATGTCCCATGCATGGAGACCCATGAGTGGATAAATTTTGATTTAGAAATGCTTAACTTAGGTACATGAAATTCTTGCAAATGGAATTAGTAAGTTGCAATAAGGCTTAGTATTTTAAAACTGGTTCTCTAGGGGGAGATTTCCCTGACTTATTCATGCTCTTTCTTTGATCTTAGGTACAGGAATGTATAACCTGCTGGCTCCTGTACATGCCTGTGGATCCTCAGGTGTGGATGAGGCCTGAACACTTCCTGGAAAGTGTAGGTATTCAATACATCTATGCTAACTTGATTGTTTTTAGCACAGTAAAAATTAACATTTATTGACTCTGATTTTATCATAGTAAAAACTGTCATCTCATTTCAGAGGGATGTTCTTAGTCGCAAATGAGATAACAGATGGGACTTTTGTTTATTACTGCAAAATCCTATTCAAAGGGGTTATCATTTCTAACATTGCTTTCCCCTCTTAACATATTCAGTTTTCCAACAAGGCTGACAATTAAATAAGCAGATGATATTTACAAGAGGCGTATGTCTAAGCATCTCTCCTACACTATCAATTGTATTTGAGAAATTGGCTTCTGAAATTTTAAAGCATTTTTCCTTCCACAGAGCTCCCCAGATTCCTCTTTGTTTTTAATGACAAGGTTGATTTTTTGTGTTTCAGTGTCACCAGGTAACCGAGTGCAAAGACACAGGGGAGGCTGGGATGGAAGTGGTGGCTATGATGGTTAATGTCATGCGTCAACTTGACCAGGTCATGGGGTACCCAGATATTTGGGTGAACATGATTTCTGGGTGTGTCTGTGAGGTTATTTCCAGATGAGACTGGCATTTGAGTCAGACTGAGTAAAGCTGACTGCCCTCCCTAACATGGGTGGGCAACATCCAATCCACTGGGGGCCTGCAGAACAAAAAGGTGAAGGAGGGGACAGTGTGGTCCCTCCAAGTGTTTGAGCTGTGTCATGAGTCTCTTCCTGACCTCTCACTGGGATCTTGTGCCATCTGTTCCCTGGTTCTCAAGTCTTCAGATTTGGACTGAACTATATACCACGGCTCTCCTGGATCTCCAGCTTGCAAACAACAGATCATGGAACTTTTCAGCCTCTGCAAACATCATGCGAGTCAACTCCTATACACACACACACACACGTGTGTGTGTGTGTGTGTGTACAATGTTTACTGTGCTAAAATCAATTCAGCATACATATATTGAATGCCTACTACTATCTAGGCAATGTTCAAACCTCCCCCGCCCCCACGGAGCCATATATTTTAGCTTTGTTGATTGTGGTGGGCTTCAAGATAACAGAGCAAAACAACACTATTGACCCATTATATGTATTTGTTACTGGTTGTGTTCTCTAGAGAAATCTGATTTCCATCCCAGACTCTATGACTATTTGATATGGCTTTTCCAGAAGATTAGTCCTGATATTCCAAGCTAAGCTAACACTCCACTTGCAGGCTGTTGACTTGTTGGTGGTTTATACACACAAACACACACACAATATTACTGTCATTACTGTATACAATTACTGTGGCTTATCTGCAGTTGTAGGTTAAGAATATACAAATATAACTTAGACATGGTTATAACTTAATAAAAATTCAGTGCACATGTACAAAAACCTTAGATAATTTTGGATAAGCCTCTGGTGTAGATAAATAAAACTCTAACGTGCAAGATTTTAGTCTAGATTACTTTAAAAAACTGCAATTTGTATGCCAAAAAAGTAGACGCTGAAGCTCATTTAAAGTCAAGGTAAATTACATCTGTTACTTCAACTGATATATCAGTCCTATCATTCTGACAGAGAGGAAAATTCAATTAGTCTGACAGAAGTTCACAAAGAATTCCTGATTACTACCTCCTTCTTTTCACATGTTCTCAAAATGATCTGTTGTTAAAACTTCCACTGAGTTTAATAATAGCAAAAGTTTACCCCCTCACAAAAAATGGTTCCGAGGTCAACTGTTCTCCCACTTACAAGAGAAAGTCAGTTAAATACTCAGTTGGCACTTCTCCAGTTTGCAGGCTGAAATGGTTTTGTATGAAAGTGACTTTGTATCATTTCAATTTTATACTGAACAGTTTTTCCTAAGTGACAAATGAAGTCTTGTTCTATGAACCGAAACTATGTGCTACTCATTTTCATTTCATCTTTGTCTTAAAATAATATAACTCTTGCATTAAAAAACTAGTGGAATATAAATGCAATAAAAAACTGCATTTCATATATTCATCTAATTGATACTGAACAAATAATTTAGCAATTATAAAATTGGAGGGGCTGTCTAGAATTTGGAACTGAGGCTCACACTCAAAGAAAGAAGCTAAAAAGCAGGATATATATAATAGGAAATATCAGAACTATATAAAGAAAATCTACCCTAAGGCATGAATGATAAAGTGAACCACAGAGGCAATGTTGGGACACTTTCAATCAAGGGGAGTAAGAATTTTGCTAGAAAGAGAGGATTAAAATAAACAGGAATAAATGAATACAGCAAAAATCTGTCTTATATAAAGCATTTGAAATATCTTTTAAAGAATGAAGGAAAAAAACAGAGGTAGGATAGTCTTAGTATAGACTCAGTACAGAAAATGAAAATTAGATGGAAATACAGTGTAAGATTGTATCAATGGGAGAAGGGCACTGAAGGGTTTACTGCACACCCTCAACCATGGCAAGCATACCCAATGATAAAGGTGCACCTATCAAGCTTGCTGAGGCTCACATCACTCTACTTCTTCCCTGTGAGCCTACATTCCCCAGGCAAGCAACCAACCTAATCCTGGCTCCCTATGTAGACTTTTCTTCAAGAAACAGGATATGATGGTCAACTACCATTGGTTGATCTACTGGCGTTATAAATCTCAATGTAAACAGGGATCCTCACTGTGGCTGCATATCAAAATCAGCTGGAAAGTTTTAACTATGTATTTCAGGACCATTCCAGACCAATTAAATCAGAATTGTGTCTAAGCATTGGCATTCTCTGCGTTATTCTCATGGCACTCAGGGCTAAGAAGCCGTGCCATAATTAAACTGGTAATTTGGCTTGAACATCAGCCTCCTGTCTCTTTGGTTATTGTTGTGTTGTCTCTTCATGATCAAATTCAATATGAACTGGAAAAATTGAGACTTCTGTATTTGCAAAGTTGGAGACTGCTCTCAACTTGCTACGTGAAGCGTGGTTTCTCTGAATCAGCAGCATGGGCACTACCTACAAGTCTTTCAGAAATTCAGAATCTCAGGGCAGCCCCAAGACTTACTGAATCAGACTTTGTATTTTAACAAGATTTTTGGTTGATTCTTTTTCCTATTAAAGTTTGAGAAGTACTGTGCACTGATGTTTCTCAAAGTACAGTTCTTACACTGTGTATCTGAATGATGCTAGTGACGCACATTACTAAACTTCACCCAGACTGAACACACTGTGAGCCTGACTCCTCTGTCACATCTTTCCATTTCATCATCATAATTTTTCCAAATACTCCTGAGAGACACAGATAACTATGATCATGAACTGTTTACAAAAGATGAACTTTTTTTATAATTAATCAAAATAGTAAAAAAAAAATACTAGAAGAGTGTTAATCTTTGATGAATCCATGCCACTTAGAAGTCAGAATGACAATAAAAGTCATTACTAAAAAGGAAGAGAAAAATATTTTTAAAATATATTTTCCATTAAAAATTTTGTCATGGAGTTACAGTTATGCATGCAGCTGGCAGAGGCTCTATTTAGAAGAAAATAAACCATCTAGTATTCATATGGAATTGGTCATTCTACCACAGCATTCTGAATAATGTATGAGGAATCCAGGGAAGATTAATTTGAATGAAGGAATATTCTGAATAACTTTCACTTTTTAACTCACATCAAAACTGAAAAGAATATTACTGCTAACTCATTCATTCATTTTTGTTTATGTTCTGAAGGTTGCATGGTTGGGAGTCTTTCCCAGGAAAGGATGACAAGCCTTAGAAATTATCCAGTGCACATTCATTTTTCTTTCTTCTTTGATAGATAACAATTCCCTAAATACTCATTTTTTTTTTTTTTTACAGCAAGGAAATAATAGATTCTCTCATTATTTAAGGGAGATGCTAAAGGCCAAAAAATATCTGGTCATTAATAAGAGTTCATGATCCTGACCCAGGAAGTGCTTCAGAAAAAGAGAGCTATCACTGTAGAATGATTTGATAACAAGCTTTGAAGGTATGATTCCCCCAAACATATTGTTTGATAGAATAACTGTGTTGAGGTTGCCATACCATGACCATTTTCCAGGAGAGTTCCTACTTTAAATCATATCTTTAATGTTTGTTTGCCTTAATGGATTACAAGATGCAGCTATGAGGAGGGGTCACTGCCATTATTTGCTAGAAGTATCAAAAGAAGCATGACTCTCTCCACCTTATACACTCTGGCAATCTCCCTTGTTTGAGCAGGATGAAAGCGTCTGACTGCTATTTTGATCTGAATTCAGGAAGCAAGGCAATGCAGCTCATGTTCTTCCTCAGTATCTCTGCTTCTGAATGTGTTTTCCTGGCAGATTTTCAATGTCTCTCTCCAATAAAAGTTAACAAATGTAAGAAAGAGAAGCCATAAATAGCAAAACATCCAATTTCAACAATATATAAGTAAAACAATTTATAGAGAACTAGATATCAGAATCAGAATTGTTCCAAATGGTCATTTTGTAAATATTACAAGACACCTTACAATAAAAAAAAAAAAAAAACAGATGTACTTTTTTTAAATAATCAGACATCTAAATCCAATAGTCTGGGCCATTAAAACTAGAAAAGCATCTGGCTATATTCATTCATAGATCCTAAACCACAATGAGACATTAAAATAAGTAAGAATAAATCCAGTATACTAAATAACTAATAAGAAAGGGTGCCATCAAATCAAATCTTGAAGATTTCTAGATGATAACATATGTATAAGATTGGTAGAAAAAAGCATGTAAAATGTAAGAATTCACAAAACTGCCAGTGACTTTTTCAGAAGACCTATTAACAAACCAGTACTTGGGGCAGCAAGAATTGAGGAGCAAGACTGAATGATGGGCAGTGTAAGTGGGCCCGTCAACAACAAAGGATGTACTAACAAGTCTAATTCACTTGCTTTCAGAATGGCTGGTTCCAGAGTTTGAGCTAAAAATGAAAGAACAGTCCTTTAAAGCCAACCTGCCACCAGAGATTCAGACTATGGGTGAAGACAAAAGCCAAAAGTGGGGTCATGGGCCAGGAAAGTTCTCAATCTCTTCATGAGGCTGGGAATTCAACTACTCACAGCATATAATGCAAGAGTCCACGTGACCAATCACATGCACAACCTACTCATACAGCTAGGGAGCCTACAGTTAGACTTCAGATTGCTGGTTCCTGAGAGCCAGTAGAGAGAAATTAATACAGTTTGGCAACTAGTACAGATCAATCCAGACTCTATACTTTATATCAATGACCAACTTTGTTTAATTAGCATTCTCAAAAATTAATCATGATCATTATTTTTAAGGGCTCAATTAGAAGGTTAAATAAAACAATGGCTGTGACTGGAGGGAAAAAATAGAGAAAACAAATTTTTAAAAACAAACCGAAAAAGATCAAGGTTAAAGGTCTGAAAAGCTCAATCAGGAAAGTATCTCAGAATACAATGCAAAGGGAAAGAAAAAATACAAAAGAAACGCTGTAAGACACAGAGGATCAATTAAAAATAGCTAGCAACTAGCAAAATGGTAATTCCAGAACAGAGCTATGAAAAAGATAAAGGAAAAAAATTAAGGCCAATATTAAAAAAATAAAATAAATTACCAGGGCACAACTAAATTAAGAACCAAATAAAGAAAAAAAAGGCCATATAGGAACAATAAAAAAGTTATTTCCATAGACAAAAGAATCGCATATCAAACTTTTAACCTGTAAAATGAAATTTTAGGGAAATCATAGTGCAAATTCATAAGGCACAGGAGTGATGAATGAAAACTTCACCTCTTGTGCCCAGTTAAATCAGTATTTTGAATTCATGTTCATAATGTATTAAAAAATCTCAAACTGTTACAATGTATTGGCCTTAAATTTTTTCTTAGTGATGTCTGAGAAAATAAAACAAAATCCAAGATTCTAGAATACAAAAGATAAAAGAAAGGTATGCCAAGAGCTCAGGAAAATGTGTATTTAATTTCAAATAACTGTTTATATTGTAGTTGTAAAACATACTGCTTTTATTACATAAGGATTCATGAAAGAGGCATAATGGAAAAACATAATATAACTATTTCAATTTGGTAACTAAAATTGTAAACAATTACCGCAAAATCTGAAAAGCAATTAGTAGGGGAGAAGAAATAGGTAAAATTTTTGCTAAGCATCTTTTCTCATTCACAAGTGAGGTTATAGATTTAGGTTAGATGTTTCCATTAATAGCAGAATATACGTTTAAATATTATCTGTGGAAAATTAGGGGTAATTTTTACTAGTCAAAATAAAACTAGACTATGATAAATCAATAAGATCAAAATATAGCTGTAACTTTAAATACTAATTCTAACATTACAGAGAGGGAAAAAGTTGGGCTTAAAGCTCAACATTCAGAAAACTAAGATCATGGCATTTGGTCCCATCACATCATGGGAAATAGATGGGGAAACAGTGGAAACAGTGCCTAACTTTATTTTTGGGGGCTCCAAAATCACTGCAGATGGTGATTTCAGCCATGAAATTAAAAGACGCTTACTCCTTGGAAGGAAAGTTATGACCAACCTAGACGGCATATTAAAAAGCAGAGACATTACTTGCCAACAAAGGTCCGTCTAGTCAAGGCTATGGTTTTTCCAGTGGTCATGTATGGATGTGAGAGTTGGACTATCAAGAAAACTGAGCATAGAAGAATTGGTGCTTTTGAACTGTGGTGTTAGAGAAGACACTTGAGAGTCCTTTGGCCTGCGAGGAGATCCAACTAGTCCCTCCTAAAGGAGATCAGTCCTAGGTGTTCATTGGAAGGACTGATGCTGAAGCTGAAACTCCAATCCTTTGGCCACCTGATGTGAAGAGCTGACTCATTTGAAAAGACCCTGATGCTGGGAAAGATTGAGGGTGGGAGGAGAAGGGGACGACAAGAGGATGAGATATCTGGATGGCATCACCGACTCAATGGACAAGGATTTGGGTGGACTCCGGGAGTTGGTGATGGACAGGGAGGCTGGGCGAGCTGCGGTTCAGGGGTTGCAAAGAGTAGTACACGACTGAGCGACTGAACTGAACTGAACATTACAGAAAGTATATACATATAACCCAAATCCAACAACCTAAAACAAAATAATATATAAACTTGAAAATAAGAAAATTTAAAATGATATATGAGGGAAATATCTGTAGAAAGCAAGCAGAGTTGATAATACTGGTATGAAAATTAGGATTCAAAGGAATTTAATCAGTGTGAGTGAAGTGCTAGTCAGTCAGTCGTGTCAGACTCTGCAACACCGTGGGCTGTAGTCCGCCAAGCTTCCCTGTCTATGGAATTCTCTAGATAAGAATGCTAGAGTGGGTTGCCATTTCCTTCTCCAGGGGATCTTCCCAACCCAGGGATCAAACCAAGCTCTCCTGCATGGCAGGCAGATTCTTTACTGTCTGAGCCACCAGGGAAGCCCTACAGTTGTCTAAGAAGATATAAATACAAGACTTCATGCAATATAGCTTTCAAGTACAGAAGCAAAACCTGAGTACAAGAAAGTTGACCAAAAAAATAATCATATTGAATACTACGAGTGTTAATCATTAACACAACTATCTCAGGTATCCATATATGAAGGTAAAACCCTATTTAAAGTTTAAAGAATTTGAATAACAAAAATGAATGACATTGATACATACATCAACATTATATACATATACATTATATGTATATATACTATATGTATAATACATATGCTATGGAGTCCATAATGTATACATAGTATATAGTATGTATGTATATGAGATATGTGATATCATAATATCAAAGGGCAGAAGAAAGGGGCAAAACAAGGCAATTTTTTTTTTTTTCCATGACTGCTTTTGAAAATTCACTCTGTGGGTCTTGGTCTTCCCTTGTCCTTAGATAAAATCTTAGGCAGATCTCCACCTTCTTTGGCCACTTTATGATAATATAAAGTCCTTCTGTTTCCTATAGATGGAAACACTGCAAGGGGAAAGGGTGACATAGTTAGTTTTTCTCTATTGACCCCACCTGAAGATACTGTCTCTCTTCCCTATATTAACTCAGTAGACTCCCAAGGCTCTTTGAATGTGGTGGGCAGAAGAAAGAAGCAGAGACTAGCTTCCTAAAGTTATAAGCTAGAATCAATAATTCCTTAGCTTCAGTTCAGTCACTCAGCCATGTCCAACTCTTTGTGATACCATGGACTGCAGCACACCAGGCCTCCCTGTCCATCACCAACTCCCGGAGCTTGCTCAAACTCATGTCCATTGAGTCGGTGATGCCATCCAACCATCTCATCCTCTGTCATCCCCTTTTCCTCCCACCTTCAATCTTTCCCAGCATCAGGGTCTTTTCCAATGAGTCAATTCTTTGCATCAGGCAGCAAAAGTACTGGAGTTTCAGCTTCAGCATCAGTCTTCCCAATGAATATTCAGAACGAATTTCCTTTAGGATTGACTGGTTGGATCTCCTTGCAGTCCAATGGACTCTCAATGTCTTCTCCAACACCACAGTTCAAAAGCAGCAATTCTTCGGCACTCAGCTTTCCTTACAGTCCAACTCTCACATCCATATATGACTACTGGAAAAAACATAGGTTTGACTAGACAGACCATTGTCGGCAAAGTAATGACTCTGCTTTTTAATATGCTGTCTAGGTTGGTCATAGCTTTTCTTCAAAGGAGCAAGCGTGTTTTAATTTCATGGCTGCAGTCATCATCTGTAGTGATTTTGGAGCCCAAGAAAATAAAGTCTGTCACTGCTTCCATTGTTTCCCCATCTATTTGCCATGAATTGATGGGACCGGATCCCATGATCTTAGTTTGGTTAAGTGCTGAATTTCACTTCTGAGTGTGCTTTGTGGGTTTTGTGAAGAGTATTCACTGCTTAGAATCTTTCTCTGAAATCCTCTGGTGCACTTTCCGGCTGCACGCTTAGGATGACCTCTCCCCACTCCCAATTCGGATTTTAGTTCTCAACAGTCTAAGCCTAGCCAACCCCTCAGAATTCCACCAAATCTCCAGGTTTCACTCCTAGAAATAATCCCAATGAGACAACCCCAGGGAACTCTCTGTGTATATCCAAAGGAAACATGCATTTCTTAATCAATCTTTGAGAAAGCAGTTATTCTCCAAATTATAGTCTTCTACTGGGCTGCCACAAGCAACTTCCATTTCTTGCAGTTTGGTTCTCTCAGGCATATCAGTCACTAATTGATATGCATTGTTTGAACCTCCAGAGAAAACACCACACTTTCTCAGGTTTCTTTGAAACCTCCATCAATCTACTGAAGATTGGAGGAAAAGCACCTCCCTTTCTTAGTCATGTTGTATGTGGGGGTATGCCACAGCACTGCAACAAGTTTTTACAAAGAAATTCTCTCTCCAATCTTCAATTCCTTACCTATCCTCTTTTATAGCTAGAGGTTGACAATCTGCTCTGTAAGGCATGTGTAGGTGGTCTAACACCTTACTTTAGAACATGACAGAAAAGTTGTCACCTCCTGTTTTCTGTCATTTTGATTCACTAGAAACTAAACTCATATCCCATTTAACATCTTGTTACACAAGAGGTTGGCATTGGAGGTAACAGGTCTACCCATGCAGACTATAATTTTCCAGTGTCTATCACAGATCAGACATCAGCATGAAGATGTGAATTTCTTCAGCTCAGGTCAAGGTCACTGTTTCCCATGAGAGTCAAAGAAATCTGGGACAACAGTGGCATATGATACTCTTAAAGAAGGAACAGCTGAGTATTTGAGATTTAACTGTGGTCAAGAAGGCTGAGTGCCAAAGAACTGATGCTTTCAAATTGTGGTGCTAGAGAAGACTCTTGAGAGTACCTTGGACTGCAAGGAAATCAACCCTGAATATTCCTTGGAATAACTGATGCTGAAGCTGAAGCTCCAATACTTTGTTCACTTGATGTGAAGAACCAATTCATTGGGAAAGACCCTGATGCTGGCAAAGATTGAGGGCAGTAGGAGAAGAGGGCGACAGAGGATGAGCTGGTTGGATGGCAACACCAAATCAATGCACATGAGTTTGAGCAAACTCCGGGAGATAGTGAAGGACAGGGAAGCCTGGTGTGCTACAGTCCACGGGGCCACAAAGAGTCGAACACAACTTAGCGACTGAATAACAACCAAGATATATGTGACACTGGGAAAATCGCCATTGCCTCCATTACTTCAGGCAATAAAGAGAAAAGCAAAAATTCTTTCAGCACGTGGATCAAGACCACTTCCAAGGCTTAAAATATAAGCTGAGTAGTAAATTCATAAATAACGTGTGATCTTTTCAGTTTAAGGTCAGAGGATACAATTAGCCTTACTCCATGAGTATCTCCTTGACAAATATCATTTTGAATATGTGATTAGGGACAGAAATTTAAAAACTAAACTAGGCAGTGATTCCTCTCCCCTCCCAAACTGGAGAAGTTATCAGATCCAAATGGAAAACGTGTGCCTACTGCTTCCAGCAGAATGTTCAACCCATTAAGTCTTCTTAACATGAAGACTGTTCAGATAGGAAGCACTGGAATTAAGTGTTCAGAGCTCTTCGTGTTTAACCAGAGAATATATCTGTAGTGGCTAAACACTTCACCCAACTTATCTCATTCAAGATTAGAAGGCACAAACAAATGCTCATTTATCCTAGCAGACTATAAGACAGCTTCAGACTCAGGGGAAGATTTCTAGAACCCTGTGTGTGGAATGTGCTCCACCTAGTGGGAGTTCAAAAATCTAGAACCTTCCATCCCTCAACAAGAGAGCCCTTCAAGAAGAGGAATTTAATGAAAATCTACTAAATATAACAGGGATACAATATAGACTGCTGTTTCATAATGCTACCAGGACAATCATACTGGTTTTCTTTTTTTCACACTGGGAAACGTATCTCAGTTGCATTATCTCTGTATTTAGTGTGAGTGATGGAGATTATATATCCAGAAGCCAGGATGCAGTTAACTGCAGGGACAAATTTCAGGTATAATACTTCTAAGTATCAAGATAAGAGTCAGGCTAATCATCAATGGTAACAAACTAGAGTGAACGTTCCCAAATCAGGGACTGCAGGATAAAAGCAAAATGGATGACTCTCAGAAGCCCACACCATGTCTAATACGGTGGTGCAGATTTTACCTGTATGTAAAGTGAGAGATGAAAATGGGTTGCATTCATTAACCAACTATTTATTGGGTAAAGGCGCTGTTCTAGGACCTTGGGACACAGCAATGCAGTTTATGATTCAGTGGAAGGAGACAGATATTGAGCAAATACATTAAATAAATAATACATATGAAAGAAAATGAAAGTTATAATCTATATACCAATACAAAAATGTAGATTATAAATAAATATGTGGTGTTCTGAGTGGTTTTTAAGAGAAATGAAGTAAATTAAATCCAAGTAAGGGAATGGTTAGGGGTTATTTTTATTTGGTTGGTCCAAGAAAGATCCCTGAATAAGGACACAGATTAATGGAGACCTGGAAGTAAAGAGAGAACAAGTCATATACACGTCTGAGGAAGAGCGTAGTAGAGAGGGGAAGCCACACGTAAAACATGTGCCTGAGGGAAGACTATTCTTGGTGGGTGGAAGGATAGGCAAGGAGGCTAACCTGAGTGCAAAAAGGAGAAAAAAGGAGAAAAGTAAGGAGGAGTGGCCAGAGGCCAGATGGTGTAAGGAATTTCAGGCTTTGGTTGAGCACTGTGAATTTTGAATGAGTTGAAGGTTTTGAGTAGAGAAGTCACAGGAGTCATCTTCTAAAGGACTCTTCTAACAATGTAGAATACAGAGGGGCAAGTGCTGGGTAGAGAGATTAGTTGAAGTGTTATTGTAGTAGTCATGATGGGGCATAATGATACTTGAACTGAGTGTGAGTACGTGTGTGTGTACAGAGATGGAGAGAAACAGAGACCAAGGCAGAGAACAGAACTCACATCCATCAAACAGAGACTATAGAATATTTTTCAAGGAATTACGAAACATTTTTAAAAATGAATCATTTATTAGGATATCAATTAGAACTCAACCAATTCTAACAAGCAGAATAGAAACAGACAGCATCTTTCAATCACAATGAAACTATACTCAACAGACTAGAGTGATAGACTAGAACACAAAACTAACGCACTGGAAAATCTTCAAAGTCCTTTATATAACATTTTGCTTATAGCCTGATAGTCCTTACTAAACCAGGGTCAATCTGTAGCCAGTCTTCTTGTTTGCCCAGGTATACAGGAAAACTGAGAGGCTTACATTTCTCAGATATACATCTCAGAATAATTTTTCTCCAAGTCCAGGGCTTCTTGTGATTTCTCCCCACACTCTATCTCCGACAATTTTTTAAATTATACATCTTTAATTGCAAGCATGTATTTTTTAAATGTATGTCTCTTGGTAAAGCCTCTCCTGCTTCTTTCCTATTGTGGCACTCCAAGTCTGACTTGCCCTGTGCATACAAGGGCTGGAGTTCCACTGAAGGCCCCTTCACTGTGACTACAGAACGGGCTGCTGTCCAGTGGGAGTCTGCTCACATTAATTTTTCAAGGATAAACTATCAACAAAGGCCTTTCCACAATGACTACAGACATAATTTTTCCATCATGTGTTCTCCGTGTGAATACAGGTTAGCTCTCTCACTGACATCTTTCCCACATCCATTATATTCAGTTTTTCCTAGTGTGAATTCTCTGGTGTCTGATACACACTCTGGAAGAAGACACTTCCATATTCATTCATAGGGTTTCTCTCCAGTGTAGTTTGTGATATTGATAGGAGCAGAGTATGAGTCAAGGCTTTCCCACATAGAGACGTGTATGGTTTTCCTCAGTATGAATTCACTTTAGGTATTTGAAGGATGAAAAATTACTGAAAGCTCTATTGTGTTGCTCATAGACATCAACTTTCTCTCCCATGTGAGTTCTCTTTACCAGGAGAGGGAATTGTCTTGGGGAACACCCTGTAATTCATGCTGGGAAGCAACTGAGTGAAGTAAATGTTGAATATCTAGTATTCAGACAACAACTCTTGTAAAACATGTGAGGATTCATGTCATGAATGAAGGGTATAAAATAGTATGTCACGAATGAAGGGATGTCTTAAATGATCATTTGACCTCTGGAGGTTGGTGGTTAGTCACTCAGTTGTGTCCAGCTCTTGCAACCCCATGGACTGTGGCCTGCCAGGCTCCTCTGTCCAGGCAAGAAGAGTGGACTGGGTTGCCACTTCCTTCTCTAGGGGATCTTCCCAACCCAGGGATTGAACTCGGGTCTCTTTCATTGCAGATGGTCTCTTGTATTGCAGGTGGATTCTTTACCAACTGAGCCACTAGGGAAGACTCTAGTCCACATTAAAGATCTCACATTAGTGATATCAATTCTAAAGGAAAAGGAGAAAAGTGCAGCTGGAGTTCATATCAGAATATTCATATTGGGAAGATACACAAGAAAAAACTCTTTAGCACCCAAATGAGCAAGAGCATTAGACTTTCGCTGGATGACCTATTATAGAAAATATGCACAGAAGATAAAGATTTAGTACTCTTAAAAAGGTTGAGCCCAGAATTTGGCAACAAGTAATAAAACAACTAGATAAATCTTCTTCAGTAAATTTGTATTTGCAATTAAAATTAAGAAAAAGTTGTTGAAAGAACTAAAAGGAAAGTATATCTCTCTACAAACTTGTTTTCAGTTTCTTAAATTTTGCTTTTCTAATTATACACTTAAAGCATTTAAAAAAAAAAGTGTGTTGATCACCCACTATCAAAGTAAAAATTAATTTAAAATGGTTTTATTGAAATCATCGAAGAGGAAAGACTCATACATTATGTATCTTTGCTTTTGAGAATTAGTCACAATGTTTTCATTCTATTTTATAACGTAGACTTGTAATTTTAAGACCTACTCCTATTTTCATTACCAGTTCTATATCACAACATTTCCATTTGAAGAGTCTTTATTTTCACAGATTTTGTTGTTTGCTTACATTTAAGGAAAGGTACAAGGATGAAACATTTTTTAATCTCATAGACAAATAAGTGACTAGTTGAATAAATTTAGAACTTAATTAGAATTTAGAATCACAGTGCTTTCCCTCAGACTCTGTAGAACAGAAAAATAAATATCACTTCAATGAATTAAGTACAAGGAAAAAGAATGGGAGGAGATATTTACAGATTAAATTACATTTTAAAGATTTATTAACCAAACAATTTGTAAATGCAAATCCTATCCCAAATAGGATCCTGATTTGAATAAATCAAAAGTAAATGTATGAAGTTGGGATGACTGGTACACTGACTGGCTATTGAATGATATTACAGAAATACAGTTTTTTAGGTAGGGCAATGGACTGCAGTTAAGCTTTCAAAAAAGAGACTTTGTATTTTAGAGACATATATTGAAATATTTATGAAAGAAGTGATATGATATCTTAGAACTGCTTCTAAGCTCAGAGGGATGGTGGCTGGAGATACGAATGAAATCAGGTTGGCAATGAGTTGATAAATATTGAGCTGGGGAATGGGTACATATGGGTTTATTATACAACTTTTCTCTAGTTATATATGTATTTGAAAGTTTTCATAATAGAACAAGAATGGGGAAAAGGCTAATTATAATTTATTCTTTTCTATAGTTGTGGAATAAAGATCTAAAAATACAGTTTCTTTGTCAAGAAAGGTGTTTTTTATTCACGATTTTCAGCCAGAATGCTTGTTGAATAGCTTTTCCTTAAATTCCAATATCCTTACTATTTCCACATCTTTATCTTTTAAAATTAACTCTATGAATTTTGTTAAATATCAAATTATATCTTTACCTATGAAATGATATTTATGTGTTTTAACATCATTTTAATATGTTTTTATTTCTCTGCCAATTCTATGTTGCTTTCCACATCATTTATCTTTTTTTCTGCTCAGTTAAATGTTTGTTATTATTACATTCTGAGCTCTATAACATTTGCTCAGTTTCCTCTTGTATACTTTCTGCTCTTAATTGGTTTTAAAACATTTAAAATTTTTTCCATAACTTTACATTCATTTATTGCTGATCTCTCTTCAAACTTTGATTTGCCACTTGGATAGCTCCATTTTTTATAACCTCTTTTCTTTTATTTTTTATCTCTCTTCTTATACAGTCTATGATTTCCTCTTTTGTCAAAAAGGACAGAACAAATAGAATCTGAAATTTCTTGCTGCATATATAAAATATTTTTCAAGAAAATATATTTGTACTGATGGCCAATAGGCATTTGAAAAGATGCTCATCACTGCTAATTATTAGAGAAATGCAAATAAAAACCACAATGAAATACCACTTCACACCAGTCAGAAAGGCCATCATCAAAAAGTCAACGAATGATAAACTCTGGAGAGGATGTGGAGAAAAGAGATCCCTCTTACACCATTAGGAATGTAAACCGGTGCAGCCACTATGGAAAACAGTATGGAGGTTCCCCAAAGCACTACAAATAGTTACCATATGATCCAGCAATCTCACTCCTAGGCACATATCCAGACAAAACTATAATTCAAAAAGATATACACACCGCTGTGCTCATAACAGCACCATTTACAACAGCCAAGGCACAGAAGCAACCTAAGTGTCCATCAACAGATGGATAAAGATGATGTGGTATAGATTAATACACAATTAATCAAAGTACAGTGAATAAGTACTCAGCCTTAAAAATAAATGAAACAATGCTACTCAGCAACATGGACGGATGTAGAGATTATCATACTAAGTAAATGAGAAACAGAAAGACAAATAACCATATGATATCACTTATATGTGGAATCCAAATAACAACACAAATGAACATATCTACTAAACAGAAGCAGACTCACAGACACGGCCAAGCGGGGAGTGAGGTGGGGGAGGGAAGGATTGGGAGTCGGCACTAGTAGATGCAAACTATTATATACAGGATGGATAAACCACAAGATCCTACTGTACAGCATAGGGAACCATATTCGATATCAATGTTCATAGTTAATGTGATTTAAGCCAAATAAATTGATACATATTTTAACTAAATCACTTTATCATATAGCAGAAATCAACACAACACTGTAAATCAACTATACCTCACCAAAAGTTAAAAGAAAAATTAAGTCAGCAGATTAACAATAACAGAAAGAATATGGTTTTAGATGCTTTGGGGATCTTTATTCATAACTGCCAGAACTTGGAAGCAATCAAGATGAACTTCAACAGGTGAATGGATTAATCTGTGGTACATCTAGACCATGAGTATTATTCAGCACTAAAAGAAAATGAGCTATCAAGTGTCAAAAAGACACGGAGAAAACTTAAACACATATTAGTAAGTGGAAAAGCCAATCTAAAAGGGCTACAAACTATGTGATTCCAACTTAAAAAGGCAAAACTATGAAAATAATGAAAAAGATCAGTGATTGCCAGAGGTTGAAGAAGAGGCCGAGGATGAATAGGCAGGAAGTGGAGGATTTTTAGAGCAGTTAAAATCCTCTGGTGCACGTCATACATTTCTCCACACCCACAGAATGCACACCACCAAGAGTAAACTGGGATGGATTAATCAACTACATACTTTGGGTGATAATAATGTGTAAGTGTAGGGCTTCCCAGGTGGCTCTAGTGGTAAAGAATCCTTTTGTGTCACTGCAGGACACACAAGGGATCGCTGGTTTGATCCCTGGGTTGGGAAGATCCCCTGGGGAACCAATGGCAACCCGCTCCAGTATTCTTGCCTGAAAAGTTCCATGGACAGAGGAGCCTGATTGGAAACAGTCCATGAGGGTCACAAAGAGTTGAACACGACTGAGCGCACACACACAATGTGTAAGTGTAGACTCCTGGGTTGGGACCAATGACTGGTGCAGGGTGTTGATAATGGGGGAGTCTATATATGTGGGAGGGCAGGACAACTATGGGAAATCTTCACCTTCTGCTCCATTTTGCTGCTCTAAAAATAAAAGTCTATTTCTTAAAAAATGATTTCCCTCTGCCCCTTGAATACTTCATTTTTTCATAAGCCCTCTTGAATTTTTTTTTTCATTCTTCAAAAGTGGCAAGGCTCTCTATGCCTGGTATTTCCCAACAAAGCCATAGGCTTTCTCATTTTCTACTTGCATACTGTAAGAGAAATTCTTTTAAAGCTCCGTCCAGAGGGCTTACTGCTCATACGCAGACATCCATGTATAAGAGTAGTGGGGCCACTGAGGCTGTGAATGATCCCAGCAGACCAATTTTACCTCTGCCTGCTTCCTCTCTGTTTGCAGAAGCTTCTTTGTCAGGAGTTAGATCGGGTGATACCCAGCTTTCTTCCAGGTGCAGCAACAGTTGTCTTTCTTTGGACCAATCTCACTAACTTCCCAGTCAACAGAACCTCCCACTCAGTATCAAGATACTATGATTCCAGATCCATAGTTCCTGAAACTGAATTCCCCAATTCAATTTCATCATGGAAGTCACTAAAGTGCTAAGCCAAAATCACAGCTGTCGTCATTACCGCGCATTTTCTGTTTCCTTTACTTTTCTTTTTTTTTTTTCTGATTCTTTTTTTTTTCTAATTTTATTTTATTTTTAAAACTTTACATAATTGTATTAGTTTTGCCAAATATCAAAATGAATCCGCCACAGGTATACATGTGTCTATTTCCCAGGTTTCGCACAACTACAACTTACAGGAATTCTGCTGATCCATGACAGTCCATAGGGTTGCAAAGAGTCTGACACAACTGAGCACACTTATACACAGTATGACTCATGAGGGCCCTCTGGGAGTTGCCAGATCTGTCTCTCAGGGCTTATATCTGCATACTTCCTATATGACAATCCATCTCTTCTGGGCCAGTGACTTATGAGTAATTCCTTCTTTATTCATGCCGCATCTACAGTCATTCTAGCAGAAAGTATTTCAAGTCAGTGGAAGACTTACAGCTTATTCTCTAGTTTCCATTGTTGTTGCAGATTCCCCCCTATTATTATATTTCCTGGAAATTTTTCTTAGTATATGAATTACTCCTTTCCTAAAAATTCTCTAGCCGTCATCTTTTCTGGAGAGATTGACCACATTTCAGATGATAATTCTGAATTGCCTGAAACAGAGTGTGCTTTGTCTGTCTTTTCTCAACAGGTGTCCTAATGACTTTAAACTGCTTCTGGTTGATCTGGAGACCCTTACCTCCACCATGGGCTTCCCTGGTGGTTCAGCTGGTAAAGAATCCACCTGCAATGTGGGAGACCTGGGTTCGATCCCTGCTTTGGGAAGATCCCTTGGAGAAGGGCACGGCAACCCAGTCCAGTATTCTTGCCTGGGAAACCCCATGAACAGAGGAGCCTGGTGGGCTGCAGTCTATGGGGTCGCAAAGAGTCAGACACAACTAAGTGACTTTTACTTTTACCTCTAACACAGTAAACAGACAGTTGTCAGTGATGTATTTTTATCACCTCAAATAAGAGAAGTCTCAATAAACAACAGAACGTGAGGTCCAACTACTGTCAAGACAAATGATTTAAGGACTGATATCCTACAAGCAAAAATCTCTATGAAGGAGATATTCTCAAACAATTGCTCTGCAATCATAACCTCTTACAGGCTAACCCACTTAGCTGCTCAGAGATGCATTTTTGCAACTTAATTAGTCCTGTTGAATTCATCAAAAAGTTATATTATTTTAAAATAAAAACTCTCAAGGGTCCATTAATGAAATTTTTCTATAGTAGGTGTTAGGTAATATTGTGATGAAATTTTACTAGGTTACAGTTATTAGAGAGATGCTCCATGGAAAAGAATCAAGGACTGGGAGCTTTATTTTCTAAGTGCTGTTCTCTGAGGAAAGTATTTATCCCTGACCATTTTCCCCCTCAACTTCTGCTATGTGAAGGGGAGATGATTCTCTCTTCAATTGTAACTCTTTCTGTCTCATCTTAGATAATTAATTATGCTAGCCACTCAGGTGACCATCAAAGCACATGGATTTTCTCCAGGCAGCAGCACAATGAACATGACAGTTTCATATGAAAGAATTCTCTGTTGTCCAAATATTACCAGCATTTCAGTTGTAAGAAATGACATGGCAGGATGTCTGAAGGATAAGCAATGCATTAAGTCCTCTAATACCCTAAATTTTATGCTTGCTTTAGTTAGATCCTCAAAAAGCTGCACGTTTACTCAACTTTCCTTCAGATCCCCACTTAAGTGCCTCCTCTGAATTATAATCTGGTGAAAGTCATCACTTTGCTCTGAGAAAGAGAGTAATACTATTAAAAGTAGCAATGATAATGTTGATACTGGTATTATTCTTCCTGAAGCTGGCTATTCCCATAACCTTCCCTCAATCCCTTTCTGACCTTAGCCAGTTAATGTCAATTCCATCCTTTCATCGGCTCAGACCAAAAGCTCTGCAGCCTTCACGGTCTCCTCTTTCCCTCTGATATGCCACCTGCAACCCTTCACATCTTGCTGCCTCTCACTTCAAAAGGTTATAGATGTCTCTACTTTTCACCACCTCCACTGCTTCCATCCTGACGCTAGCTTCTATTGCTACTCCCTCACCTGGCTAAGTCCAAAAGCCTCTCGACAGAGGAATCAGATGACTCTTTACAAATGTAGGTTAGATTATATCCATCTTCGACCTGGATTCTCCAGTAGCCTCATCACATTCAGAAGGCAACAGGGGTCGCAAAGTCCCAATGACACTGGTCCCTCATAAGCTCCCTGACTGTTGTCGTTGTTTTTCAGTTGCTCAGTCGTGTCCAACTCTTTGCAACCCCATGGACTGCAGCACGCCAGGCTTCCCTGGCCTTCACCATTTCCCGGAATGTATCTTCTCCTCATTACCTTGTTTCTCCCAACTGGTTTCCTTGTTCCTCAAACACTCATGAACAGCCATCTGCTTTCCCTGCCTGGCCTTCCCTCCTCCAGATATACTCACGCCTTCTCTCCAACTCTTCCAGGGAGGCCACTCCAACTATATTATTTAGAACTGAGACAACCCACACTCACTGTTGGCATTATTTAACCTCATTCCTATTTTATCCACAGATTCATGGTTTCATATCATACTATTCATTTTACTTAAATACTTTGATCATTGCCTGCCTCCTCCTAGTGTAATTCAAGCTCTCTGAAGGCAGGGATTTTGATCTGCATCTCCAGTGTTTAGAATGGTACCTTGCAAATAGCAAGCACTAAATAAAGACAATGCTTCAATACATATGATACATTATTATGAAAAAAGATTACAGGCTAATATCAATTGCCTTTTTGTATTGGCCAGGCATCATCTTTATAGGAATTACTTACGTTCACAATTTTATGAAGTCAGTGATTTTCCCTCCAAGGGAGGAAACTGAGGTTCTCCACAGGAAAAATTTAACTGAGGTTACATAGGTATCAATGGCAGAGCTGAAAGCCAAACCCAGTGTCTTTGTCCTTTAAGTCTCCACTTTCAAATCACAACACTGTACTTGCTTTCATCAGAAACTCATTTGATACGTGTGTGTGTGTTTTAAGCAGAGAATACTGTTCACTACTTTGAGAAAGTTTCTCCCTAATGTATATCAATAGAAGAAATTTCTCTCAGTTCTCAAGAACAGACAAGCTATGTTTCTCAAGATACTTGGGTCATTTTTATCTTTTGGACACTATTAATTATGTAAATGTTTGTGTTTCCATCTGGGTTGTTCATTAGGTAACTCAGAAAGAAAATGTAAGCTAAGTTTTACCATGTAACGTTGGGTGCTAATCTTAACCATGGCTTTATATTACCTTCCCAAAAGTGCCCATTCCCAAACACATTTCAACTTCCCTTATTATGTATTTTATCTTTGTTGTATATGGTATTTATGTAAACATCCCATACACCTTTACAATGAAATGCCATGAAGATACATATATCTATTTAGAAATCAAATCAAAGAGTTGTGTTCTGGGCTGGGTAGATCCCCTGAAGAAGGAAACAGCAACCCACTCCAGTATTCTTGCCTAGCAAATCCCATGGACAGATGAGCCTTGTGGGTTACAGTTCATGAGGTCGCAAAAGAGTCAGACATGACTTAGCAACTAAACAACAAATAAACAACAACAAACATCTCCCTAAAAGAACATAAAGGTGTCTGTGGAAGACAGCAAAGAAAGGGAGGAGGCTTTTGTGGATGGAGAGGAGAGGATGGGGGAACCAGAGAGACCCAGGACAGCAGAGATGGACCCTACCTCTGTTAGCAACTCCGAAAAGTAACCCTTGTGAGGCTATGGGGAGCATCCATAGGCTAGATCTTAGGCAGCTGCAGAGAGAACACCAGGGTCCCCAGGTTTGCCCATAAGTGGTAAAGAACCGAGGGATTATGCAGCAGGGGAAATGGAGTTTCCCCAAAGCCATCTATTTAGACAATGATCTGGAAAAGAATGGCCACAGCACTCTGAAAGACAACAGAGCTGTGTAACCATCCTAGGGAAAGTAAGAATGCTGAAAGCAAAGAGGCTAAATTTTCCACCAGATCCTGAGGATCTGGGGTCAGAAACTGATTTAAATGAGAGAAAATAAATTTTTTTAAAGTGACATCCTTGCAAACCTTAGTTTGTGGACCTAAACATAATAAGCTACTTCAACTTCCTTTTGGAACGAAGCACAGTCAAACTAATCAATCAACCCAATGACAAATCAATACATAAACCAAGAAGAAAACATGCAAATACAGTGATATGAATTACAGATAAAAGAATTTGGAGTTCGAATGATATCATGTTCAAGGTTTGAAGTATAATCTCTAAATGATATTTAAATGATCTTGCTGTTGAGTACCCTGAAGGCTGAATTAAAAATCTGTTCTGTCAAATTTCTCTTTCCTACAAGATCTACAGTTTTGTTATATGTCTTAATGTAGGAACAACCAATAATTTCTCCAGCTTTATTGGGAAATAATTGATATGCATCGCTGTGTAATTTTAAGGCATGCAGCATGACTGCTGATTTATACATGTAGTGAAATGAATGCAACAGGCTCAACTAACGATCATCTTCCTACAGATACAATGAAAAGAAAAGAAAGGGGAAAAAGAGGGGAAAAAACACAAATTTTTCTTGTGATGAGAATTCCTCAGATTCACTCTCTTAAAACTTTTCCTATATATGAAGTGGCAGCATTGGCTACAGTTGCAACCCAACTACTTATACCTTTTGACCACAGTTTTCCAGCTCTCCCTCACCCCATCCTCTAGTAACTGCAAGTCTGATCTTTTTTTCTACGAATTCGGTAGGTTTCCCTTTTTTTTTAGATTCCACATATAAGTCAGACAGTATGTGTCTTTCTCTGGTTTATTTTACTTCGCATAATGCCTTCAGGGTGCATCTATGTTGTTGCAAATGGAAGGATTTCCACATATTTTATACTGAATAATATTCTTGTGTGCATGTTGTGTGGGTACACATGTACGCCACATCTTTATCCATTTACCTATTGAGAGCTGGTTAAGCTGCTTCCATGTTTTGGCTATTCTAAACAATGCTGCTATAAACATGAGGGTACATGTTATCTTTTTTGAAAAGATATCTTTGAAGAGATATCTCTTCAAGTTAATGTTTTCGCTTCCTTTGGATACATTCCCAGAAGTGGAATTACTGGATCATATGCTGGTTCTATTTTTAATTTTTGAGGATCCTCCACTGCTTTTCCATAACAGCTATACCAATCACAATTCCACCAACAATGTATAATGGTTCCCTTTTCCCCACATCCATGCCAACATTTGTTATCTCCTAACCTTGTGATGATGGACAATCCGAGAGGCCTGAGGTAATATATCATCGTAGGTTTAATTTGCATTTCCCCAATGACTAATATTCAGCATCTTTTCATACATCTATTGGCCTTCTGTATATCTCCTTTGGAGAAATGTCTATTCAGACCCTTTGCCCATTGCTACAATTATTTTGCTACTGAATTCTTTATATAGTCATCCCTTATCAAATACATGGCTTGCAATTTTTTTTTTCTAATCCTATAGGCTTTCTTTTCACTTTGCTGATTATTTCTTTGCTGTGCAAAAGCTTTTTAGTTTGAAAAACTCCCATTTGCTTATTTTAAATTTTGTTGCCTATGCCTTGGGTGTCATATCCAAAAAATCATTAGATCCCAGACCCACGTCAAAGAGATTTATTTCTCATACCATTACTGTTATTGTTGACATTTTTATGTTTTTATGATGTTAATTAGTGTTCTTTCACTCCCACACTAAGAGCCCCCTTCAGCATTTCTCATTAGGCAGGTCTGGAGCTAATAAACTCCCTCAGTTTTTGTTTGTTCAAGCAAGCCTTTGTCCTCCTCCATTTCTGAAGGACAGCTTTACCATGTATAGAATTCTTGGCTTAAATTATCTTCTTTCAGTATTTTGAGTATGTCATCCTCATTCTCTCTTTGCCTGAAAAGTTTCTGTTGAGAAATCTGCCCATAGTCTTATGGGGACTCCTGTGTCCCATAGTCTTACAGGGACTCCCTTATGGGGACAACTCTTAAAATTGTCTCTGACTTCTGACGATTTAATCTTAAAGGGTCTCAGTGTAGCTGTATTCAGGTTCAAACTATCTGGGGTTTTTTTTGTCTTTTTTTTTTTTGAGCCTTGTGGATCTGGATGTCCATTTCTCTCTCCAGGTTTGGGATGTTTTCAGCCATTGTTGCTTTAAATATACTTTCTGTTCCTTTCTATTCTCCTTCCAGAATTCCTACAATGTAAATATGTTTTTTTTTCATTCTGTCTCACAACCCTCTTGGGCTGTTTTCACTCTTTTTCATTCTTTTTGTTTTTGCTCTTCTAACGAAATAGTTTCCAATGTTCTATTGTCCAGGTTTGATCTGCAAGGAGGTCAAACCAGTCAATCCTAAAGGAAATCAATCCTGAATACTCATTAGAAGGAATGATGCTGAAGCTACAATATTTTGGCCACCCTGTGCAAAGAGCCAATTCATTAGAAAAGACCTTGATGCTGGGAAAGATTGAAGGCAGGAGGAAAAGGGGATGACAGAGAATGAGATAGTTGGATGGCATCACCGACTCAATGGACATGAGTTTGAGCAAGCTCCAGGAAATGGTGAAGGACACGGAAGCCTGGCGTGCTGCAGTCCATGGGTTCACAGAGACGGACACCACTGAGCAACTGAACAATAACAATCTTCCAGGTGGCTAATTCTTTCTTCTGATAGTCTAGTCTATTTTTGAAACTATTAATTACTCAGTTCAGTTACTGTGTGTTCAAATCTTGAATCTTTTTTTTTATGGTTGCTATTTCCTTGTTGAACTTTTATTTTCATCTTTGTTTTCCTACTTCCTTTTAGTTGTCTCTGTGTTTTCTTGTAGTTTGCTAAACTTTTTAAAGAGGATTATTCTGAATTATTTGTCTAACAGCTCCTAGATCTCCATTTCTTTAGGGTCATGACTCCAGCTTTATCAGTTTTCTTTGGTGGTGTCATGTTTACCTGAATTTTCGTGATCCTTGGTTCCTTCCATCAATATCTGCACATTTGAATGATCAGTCTCTTCTTCCAAACTTTTCAGGTTTTCTTTGGCAGAAACAACTCTTAACCAGTCAGCTCAGTTTGGGTTTCTGGGTGAGTCTGTTGATCATGTCTTGGGTAGGGTGGGGGGGCAGCTGTTAACATTATGGCCTATTTTTTTGATGGGGCAACTGTTCAAGTTCTAAGGACAGGGAAAGGTGGGGGAGGGTGCCACTGGATGAGAACAGTTTGACAGGGCTGTTGGCATGGCTGCCTATCCAAGGCTGAGGATGGTTTCTCCATTTGTCTGGATTCTCTGGTCAGGCTTACTACATGGTTGGGACTGGGTACTACATTCAGTAGTAGGTGGAGTTTGGAATTAGCTTGCCTGTCCTGGCAGGGCAGCAAGACAGGACAGTGCCTGAACAGCTCATCATTTGGGAACTTGTATCCAGCCAGAGTGTGCATGGAATCCCTGATCAGACACGGCCACTAATTTTGCTCTGCAGACAAGGGAAGTCACAAGCTGTGCTCTCTCCTCAAATGCCACTCTACAGAGGACTGCTGAATGGGCTGTGCAGCTTTGGGTAGTTTTCCTGCTTGGACACACTAAGGCTTATATTCTTTGGTGAGCAGGGCTATGAATTAGATTCCTTGCCCAGAGGGAGAAGTAGCCTAAAGCTGGTAAAGCTTTGCTGTCTTAACTCAAGCTGACCCACACCTCAAGTTTCCTGCTTAAACAGAGGCCCTGGTTTTACTCTGCAAACTGTCAGCTCTGCCTGCCCCTCTCTTGGCTTATCCACTGCTGGGCCAAACAGCTTCCAGGAGCTATTGTCTGCCTTTCTGGTCAGATGGAGCCAAAACTCGCTCTTCACAGTAGATGAGGTTAAGTCACAGTTTCCTTAGCAAGGTGTGCGGGCAGAAGGGTGGGGACGGGCTCTCCAGGCTACTACCAATTTCTCAAGCTCCGCAGCTGGGAGTGGCCAAGGTCTATCCTCAGCCTTGGCCATGAATTAATGGCCAAGCATGGGACCATTCCTCACCCAGGACCTGCAGTACTGGCTCTACTCTGGGGCTGATCAGCTCTTCTCACTTGCTCACTCATCCTACTGCTCAAGCACTGGTGGGCTGCGAAGCTTCCAGGATTTGTTGTCAACCCTGCTGTTCAGATATGGAAACACTCTCCACAGTGCGTGGTTTTGTGAGGAGCTGGGGTAGGAGCGGAGGAGTGGTTCTAGTCGACTCTCAATTCCCCACACAGTCTCTTCACAACCAATAATTTAATGTGAAATATTTTATTAGTTTAAGTCTTTGGTAAATAGTGTTACTATTATTAATTATGTATTTTCATGTCTGTATTCTGAATTTTCAAACATGATCACAGGCACTATTTCCCTTCATTTGTTAATGCAAAAAACTTAAATCATGGTTATAGCACATGGGGAACTGAATGACGATCACATCATGTTCTAAGTTAAAGTACATTTTACCATTAAAATAATCACATAAATGGCCTCCTGTATGTACAGAATAAACATTTTGCAAACTCATGACAGACTCTAGGGCCCTTCCAACTCCACTTCCAGTGTAATTCTGAGATATTATGTCTAAAATCTGGAGCAATTCCATTATTAAGCAGGAAGAGAACATTCTCAGAATGGAGGGTCACAAATAATAACTGCTTTTCCCACTGTTTTTTTCTTTCCCCCCCCGCTAAGGACAATCTGCCTTTGTTCCTTGTTTCTCTTAGGGACGTGGGATTGGAAAATGTAGCTATCATGGTACTGTCTTTTTTACCAGTGTTTCAAACTCTTTTTAAAGAAAATTGAGATCCATTGTCTTATATAGTACTTCTGAAATGCCCTATATTGATTTCCAGTTTACAAAAAGTATTGGCAAAAATAGTCTTTTAGGCAGAGTTCATTGTGACATTTCAAAGTTTAGTTTTAATTAAACAGCTGAACCAAAAATTATTAATGTTATAGAAAGGCTTTATAAAAATATCCCAAGTGATTAAAGTTTCAGGCCTAAAAACTTTTACTTATTCATTTATAGAAATTCTAAAGGAACTATGGCAGTGTAAAATGGCATTTTTGCTTTTAGTTTCTATGGTATGTGCCTTTTATAAATGTTAACATTTGTAATGTCATATTATAAATATTTCTGATATTCAAAAATAACTCAGAATTCATGTTAAAAAAGAAAAAGCTAAATTCTTCATTTTAAGGTCATTCTGTAACCTCATAAAAGTTTATGCTGAAATCTTCAATAATTCAGGGACAGACAAACTTTTTGTTCATGGTGGGTTCTTCAGCCCACTGTGTTTCATACCAGCTAAATCTAATCTGTTTCCTCTGGGCCAGAGCATCAGAATCCTACGGATATTTGTTCAGAAGCAAGGCTGCAGGATGGAATGTCAATGTACTCACTGCAACGTTTGGATTTTTGTCTAATGGACTTCTCAATGTTGAAGAACTCCTGCATCGATCTTAATCTTTCATAACAATCTCTATCTGAACCTCTTCTGTACAAAAACACTCACGATTATTTGGCACACAATTCAGCTCATCCTATCCATCCTACTGCAGCTAGACTACAAAGAGAAGCCAGTGAGGAAACAAAAATCAAAAGTTTAATGAAATGAATAGCCCACATGGCTTCAAAGAGAAGAAGCCTGGACTTAAACGGAAAAGGATGGATACATAATTTTTCCTTAACTTTATTGATAGGAGAGAAATTTCAGAATAACATGCCTTGGTATTGGAAAGAGTTAAGATTGGCACTTCTGGCCTTTAACAGTTGGATTTATCTAAACTTAGCCAATTCTTTTTGGCCTCAATGACATCATCTGAATCGTGACATAAAGGGTTGGACTACTGCTGACATTAATGGTTTATGATTCTAACAGTAAAAGTGATCATAATAACTTGGTGAGTATTAGTTATCATGAGAAAGTTATTAGTGATTTGTTGTTAGTGATCTACTATAGTTAACTATTCATGCTGTATTGTATATTTAGGCAAGTCCTTAAAAGTTCTCATCATAAAAAATATTGTAACTATGTGATGTGTTCACTAAACTTATTCTGGAAAACATATTATTTATACATATGGCTATACCTAATATATATGTATATAAAATCATGTTACATACCTGAAACATATCCACTGTTATATGTTGATTATATCTCAGCAAAGCTGGGGAAAAATGCTACTTTTTGCCAACAGTGCCTTGTGGGGAGAGCTCATAATCAATATACTGTCCCACTATTTTAAATAGACTCTGGTAATATAAGTTGAATTAAACTTTCTACCGGTTTTATCTTTTTTTACTGTGAGGTATACTTACAGAGAATACACGGAGCCTTCATAGAGTCTAATCAATAATTATTCAGTGACCACTAGTGTAATAATCAGGTTAGAAACAAAACATCACTGACACCCAGATCCCCACCCACATATCCTATTCCAATCACATCTCTTTCATCCTCATACAGGTAGTCATCACCCTGAACTTATAGTAGTAATTTTCATGTTATCTTAATCATGTTATCCCTGCATACTTGATCTAAACAATACAGCTTAGTTTTACTTATTTTTGAAATTTGGATAAATGAAACTATTTTCTGTTCCTTTCTGCTATACAATTTGATAAAGTATAATACTTGGAAAACTGACCCACAGCGGATCTTTCATTTTAATTGCCATTTCATATTCTACAACATGACTATATCACACTTATTTATCCATTCTGCGACTGAGGAACATTCAGGTTGAATCCAATTTGGGGATATATGAAACAATGATGTTATGAACTTATTTTCCCTTACAGCCTGCAGCACACAGCCATACATTTCTCTGGAACATATATTTCACGGTGGAATGCGGGGTCATAGATTAGGCGTACCTTAGCTGGTAATACCGCACCATTTTGCAAGGTGGTTTTGCCAATTTCTACACTTATCAATGGTACATGCACATTCCTGAGAGCTCTGTCACTACCTAACTGTATATTACTTAGGCTATCATACTCATTTGCTCTTCCATCAGTCCACTCATTCATTTGATAACTTCTAAGATTATCTATGCCCCAGTTTGCTAGGAACAAGGAATAGAAAGATGAATACATGAGACACTCTTTCACCGTGTCCATTATAAAATGAAATAATGATAAACAAATCCTTCATGCACGTCAGGATTTAAATTTCTATCAGCACCCTGGCTGGCGATAAACTAGGAATATGATTTTTCAGGAAAGAATCTTATTGCAGAGGTAAAGAATCTAAGGCATCATCATGGTCATGATTAACATCATACTCAGCCTGGAGACGGAGAAGGCGATGGCACCCCACTCCAGTACTCTTGCCTGGAAAATCCTATGGATGGAGGAACCTGGTAGGCTGCAGTCCATGGGGTTGCGAAGAGTCAGACACAACTGAGTGACTTCACTTTCACTTTTCACTTTCATGCATTGGAGAAGGAAATGGCAACCCACTCCAGTGTTCTTGCCTGGAGAATCCCAGGGACGGGGGAGCCTGGTGGGCTGCCGTCTATGGGGTCCCACAGAGTCAGACACTACTGAAGCAACTTAGCATCAGCATCAGCCTGGAGAAATATCAACAACCTCAGATATGCAGATGATACCACCTTAATGGCAGAAAGTGAAGAGGAACTAAAGAGCCTCTTGATGAAGGTGAAAGAGGTGAGTGAAAAGCTGGTTTAAAACTCAACATTCAAAAAATGATTCTGGCATCTGGTCCCATCACTTCATGGCAAATAGAAGGGGAAAAAAGTAGAAACAGTGGGGATTTTACTTTCTTGAGCTCCAAAATCACTGTGGATGGTGACTGCAGCCATGAAATTAAAAGATGCTTGCTCCTTGGAAGGAAAGCTATGGCAAACCTAGACAGCATATTAAAAAACAGAGACATTACTTTGCCAACAAAGGTCCGTATAGTCAAAGCTATGGCTATTTTCAGGAGTCATATATGGAGGTGAGAGTTGGGCCACAAAGAAGGCTAAGCACGGAAGAATTGATGCTTTAGAACTGTGGTGCTGAAGAAGATGCTTAAGAGTCCCTTGGACAGCAAGGATATCAAACCAGTCAATCCTAAAGGAAATCAACCCTAACTATTCATTCATTGGAAGGACTGATACTGAAGCTCCAATACTTTGGCCACCTGATGCAAAGAGCCGACTCATTGGAAAAGACCCCCATGCTGGGAAAGATTGAAGGCAAAAGGAGAAGAAGGCAGCAGAGGATGAGATGGTGAGATAACATCACCAACTGAATAGACATGAATTTGAGCAAACTCTAGGAAACAGTGAAAGACAGGGAAGCCTGGCGTGCTGCAGTCCACAGGGTCGTAGAGTCGGACACAGCTTAGCAACTGACAACAACAGCACCAGTTCAAGCTGCTTCACTTCTGTTATGTTGATTTGGGATGTACATATTATATGGGGAATAATATGCTTCTTCAATGTCACAGGAAACAACTCCTAGATAGTTGCTTTGCAGGGTGAAGGTGAAAGAGGAGAGTGAAAAGCTGGTTTAAAACTCAACATTCAAAAAACGAAGATTATGGCATCTGGTCCCATCTGGTCCCATCCCAGGTTGCATGTCTTACCCTGACAAATCACAAATCAAATGAATAAAAGGTACCTCAAAGCAGCAATAAATGGTATATTACACTTCATGTCAGAATAATATTTAATCGGTTCAGTTTTTAAGTAGTCTTTAATTCTGATTTCATTTAAATTCAATGGACACACTTTTCTGAGTGCTTCTGTTTTTACACATGCATCTAATTTGTGCACATAATTACAAAATTAGTGCATATAAGTCATGTACAAAAGCATTGAATCATTATAGCTTTGGTACTCAGATACAAATATACATTTGTGTGAATAAATGCAGAATGAAAAATGAAGAAGAACCAAAGAAAATCCGGTGCTGAATATCAAATAAAAGACCATGCAGCAGAGCAAATTCTCTTATTCCCACACTAATTTGCCAGAGGAGTTAATTCTGATAACCCACTTCTGGCAGTAGTCTGCACAGCATGCAACTGGAAAATTATATATCATCTTAAGATGTATGAGAAAGTGAATTTTTCTCAACCTTATTACTACATTGTTCTTAATCCTTTAAAACCCATATTATCTGAGATGAAGGCTTCCTTTAAATAGGTGGCTTTTTTCCCCTTTGGTGGGATTCATCTAATAGTCCATGGTGGGCCTTTGAACCTGGGCAGACTCTCTTGGTTATTCTGTGTAACTCATCACTGCATTACATCAAGAAAAAAATGAAAAAAGTCTGAATCACATACAAAATAACAACTAAAGCAGTTGCTGCCTTCAAATTTAGTTGAAAGTGGTAAATGGCAACTGCCAACGCAATGTATAAAGCTCCCAGTTTTGGATCTGCACTCAATACAGGACACAAACAGCAGGGTTCTGTCTGCCAGGGACAAATAAAGACTCTGCAGGCTTTGTCAAGTGCCTATCATCCACAGAGGTTGCCAGCGCTGTTTACAGTCACAAATACAAATTATTTACTAAAGCATATTAAGTAATAGGGTAGATTTATTGTAGCAGGAAAGGCTGATAAAACCACTGGCAAGATGTAGCTTTCAGAAGTAAACAAATTAACCAGAAGGAGCAGCTGGGTAAAGAAGTGCAGGCATATGTGTGTGCATTTGGTGAAAACGCAATGCTGACTTCAAAATGATGGGCAAAGAATTCTCTTCCTTCTTCTCTGCTCACCCCAAGGCACAGATTCTTAACAGGATACGTTCAAATTTCATTGTCTCTCTGCTGTTGGAAACTAGGTGTAATATATGTAAGTCTTCTATTACCACTCGTAAGTCCACTATCCTTCACAAAGACCCTCTTGGCTATAAAGGAGACTGGCTGTTACAGAAGTGTATATTTTCATTGTCAGCTATAGAAAAATGAGCAGGGGATGAAAAGAGCCCTAGTACTTCCAGACTGGCTTGTCTCAATCTAAATATGGCTTGCAAAATATTTTTGCTTCATCATTTTGGAAATCACTACACACACAACACACATTCTGTAGACAACACTTTTGAAAGTTTTAGGTTGGAAAAAAAAGACTCTTCCTCGGATTACATAATTTTAATTATGTCTTCCTTCTGGCATTTTAGCAGGTGGCATTTCAGTGATCAATGAATCTCTGGCATCTGGGCTTCCCTGTATATTTTGCTAGTCTGCCAGTCCACTGTTCTAGAATTACATTATTGTCACCATCATTTTTAGATGCCTATAAAAACCAGGTCTTCTGGCACATTTATTCATTTTGTAGCATGAGCATTATCCCAAATTCTCTTATATCTTATTCTTAGGGAACAAAATAGGAAATTCTGTTCCAAAATTTTTTTCTTTTCCTATTTGATTCCACTTAAGACCCTCTCACTTACAGCATGTGTGGTACTCAAGACAGACTGGAATAGACACATCAAAGCAAAAAACTAAAGGTGTTAGACACCAATAAATTGTCACTGAATGATTAGAGATGCCAAATGTACCTGGGAAAAGGTGACACCTGGATATTTCAAACCATCCCCATCCTGCACACTGATACTTGGTGTATACCTTTGGCTTCTGTCTTGCTTGAAACATGTTGTCACGTCTACCACCTCATCTGATCTTCACAGTATTCTTGTGAGTTTGGCAGGAAAGCCACTCATTCGATGTTTATTATCTCTTATGTGCCAGGCACTGTTCTTGGCACTAGGAACACAGAGAGAAACAAATTAGATGCTCCTATTTTAAGGGAAGGGGTTTATATTCTAGACATTATCACTGCCAATCTGCAAATGTGGAAACAGCAGTGCCAAGAATGAAAGGTCCAAGGAAGCAGCTGTAGGGATATAACTAGTAATCAAGTTTTTTGGGTCTTGTTTGTGGTTCACAGGTTACTCATAATCCTCTTTGAATTAGTACTAATTGCTGCAAAGAATAACAGTCACAAGCCTTGGGCAGAAATATTCAGTTTGTTTATCTGAAAGGAAACCTTCAGACTTGCTTAACAATGTATCATGTACACTTTTAAAGGCTCTTTCAGTTCATTTCAGTCGCTCATTTGTGTCTGACTCTTTGCAACCCCATGAATTGCAGCATGCCAGGCCTCCCTGTCCATCACCAACTCCCGGAGTTCACTCAGACTCACGTCCATCGAGTCAGTGATGCCATCCAGCCATCTCATCCTCTGTCGTCCCCTTCTCCTCCTGCCCCCAATCCCTCCCAGCATCAGAGTCTTTTCCAATGAGTCAACTCTTCGCATGAGGTGGCCAAAGTACTGGAGTTTCAGCTTTAGCATCGTTCCTTCCAAAGAACACCCAGGGCTGATCTCCTTTAGAATGGACTGGTTGGATCTCCTTGCAGTCCAAGGGACTCTCAAGAGTCTTCTCCAACACCACAGTTCAAAAGTATCAATTCTTTGGCACTCAGCTTTCTTCACATCTTTACAAAGATTTTAAATGATTCATTTTACTGGAGAGAAATTTGTATTTGGTTTAATGCACAAACTAGTCTCAACTGGTTGAAAGCAGAAAGAAAATTATTTTGCACCAAGTCCCCTTCATAAATCTCTACATATCGTCCTTCCTTTCTGGTTGCTTTCTGGTATTGCAGAGATCAGTCTGGTTTAATGTAATCACTCAGCCAGTTAAAAATTTCTGTCCTTCGTTCAGCTGAAGCTTGCACTCAACGCCCCCTTGTGAACAGGGGTGCCATCAACTTCTTTACTCCCCACCCTTGGCTATTCTAGGCTTTTTACCCATTAACAGAGCTGCCTCTGGATTCCTCAGGTTGGACTAGAGAAACAAAGAAGCAAAAATCCAATAGATATCACTTGACTGATAGATGAATAGCCTAATATCTTTTGATTTTAGATTGGTCTATATCAAATCTATTGATATTTAGATTTTGATATCTGAATGCTGCTTTTCCTCTTCTAGAATGCTTTTGGGATTTTTAGATTGCTGTTGGTGGGGTTTTTCCAGCTATAATTCTCTGACATAAGTTGTCTCCTCTGGCTTATGCTTCTGTGCTTTTCCTCAGGCCCATCTTGCAATAATTTATCCCACATCTCTTTCTCAGTATACCTCACCCCTAAACTCTTGGGTGGGGATCACTTCAAGATGACCTAAACCTGGCTCTCTTCTGTAGAGTCCACATCAGGCTCATGGGGGAAGCACATCTTTGCCCTGCCATTCAGTGGAAGGGGAGACCATCCCAGAAGCAGAGCTCCCGACTCTACCACACGTGCTTAGTACCCACATACCAGACAGTGCACTGCCACACCATTAGGAGCTCCATCTCTAATTTTTTCCTTTGTGCACCAGTACCCAGAATGATGCTCTACTTGTAGTCCATTATATCATTCTACTCAAGAAGTACTGAATGACTTATTTTCACATTATCAAAGATTAGCACTTAACTATGTCTAGTAGGTGATATTACTATAAGTCATTTTTGATAATATTCTAACACCAAATGACATCCCTTTCTATTTCCTACCATAACTCTGCCTATGCCCTTCTTCTACTTTATGTATAAAGTAGTTGTGGAAGCTAGGACTTAACCCAGTGTGCATCATTTGTCCTTCAAAGAAGGTTTAGAGCAATGACTACACGTATTCTGAGACTGAGTCTATGTGTAACTACTAAGATGGACCCAGCTAAGACAGTTCATGTGATTTGCAAAGCCAGTCATCATGGAAGATATGGACTGCAATGGCCATGCTGGGCATGAGGTAATTTATATGTATTTCAAAATACTTTAGAGATGCAAAGGACATATCTGAGTTAGGCAGCACTCACTAGTCTTCACTGGGGCTAACCCCAGAATATAGTGAATTTTTTCTAGTATTTGGATCTGTCCTTGTCTTTTAGAAATGCACTATGTCTTCATACAAACAACCTGTATCATCTCTGATAACTCTAGGTTGAACTAGACATTTCTGAACTTAACTATTAGCCCCGCATTACTTTCAGTTCATCTAGTAAATTTACACTATTTCTGCTTTTTTGTTAATTTTTGTGGTTACCATTCATTAGTTGGCCAAATCATCTATCCATTATTCACCAGTTTAAGTGGAAAATCATTGACACTGACCTTTAGTGAGTATGCTAAGGGCACATTCTAGGATTTCATCAGATACTAATTTTGTCATTTCAAACAATGGATAGCACACAAGAAATACTGATGCTGATTCATGGAACACTTACATGAATTTTGGATCAATTCTCAATCTGTTATATATATATTTATATATATGTATTTATACATATATAATATACGTATTTATATAAATATATATGTATTTATATAAATACATATATTTTTTTTTTTTTTTTAAACACTGCTACAAAAACCTTCAGTTTGCTCTAGAGTTTCACTTGGAGTTATGTTCTAAGGGACAGATGAAACCCAGGTACCAGTTTGCTGGGAATAATCTTATAGGAAGTATTCTATTAGGGCTTCCCTGGTAGCTCAGACGGTAAAAGCGTCTGCCTGAAATGCTGGAGACCCAGGTTTGATCCCTGGGTAAGGAAGATCCCCTGGAGAAGTAAATGGCAAGCCACTCTGGTACTCTTGCCTGGAAATTCATTGGACTGGAGCCTGGTGGGCTTCAGTCCCTGGGGGCGCAGAGTCGGACACAACTGAGTGACTTCACTTTCACTTTAAATCCTCAGAACAAATCCCACAGGAAAACAAAAAACAATATGTTTTGTTTAACTACTATGGTTTTAGAATTGTTTTAGTTCAGTCTGATAATCTCAGGTGATGTATGTAGCATTGTTGGAATCTGCTGGGAAATAACATTATTATCAGACTCATTGGTTTTGACACAGTCAGGCCCACGGGACTGTTTCTGATTAAAGGTGGTGAACAAGGTCAACAGTCAGTGAAAACAGGAAGTACAATCTTCATTGTGTGTTTCCAGAGCTGAAGAGACTACAACAGATTAACTCAGGTATGATTTAAAATTTTTCATTCTTTGAGTATGAATGATAATATGAATAAAGGTATTCTGTCCCAACATCCCCCTGCTGATCATCCCAGATGTTGCACCTCATATCAGTCCTCCACATTTTCTAAATTCCTATGGTACTTGCTTCTATTACACATTTTAGCAATTTAATGATATCTATTATTATCTTACACACAGACTCTGCTTATGGGCAGAGGAATATGTCTCATACATTTTCTGTATTTTTCATGGTGCCTAGTTTCATGCTAGACAACTAGAAGGCATCTAATAAATACTTGCTTATCAGTAGTATGTACAATACCAAACATTCTTAGGAAGAAGAAACTGGATTTAAATATTGTCTTTTGCAGGCAAAGACTAAGCACTAACATCAAGTAGGTGCTCCATGCTTTAAATAATTTTCCCAATTTTTCTGTGTGATCATATTTGAAAGCACAGTAGCTCCTAATACATTATATTCTAGGTCTTATTTAGTTCTTTATTTGATAAGATTATAGCTCTCCTTTTCATTTAGATACATTGCCCTGAACTGTGGTTAAGCTTTTTTTTTTTTCCTTCTAGAATTCTTAAACCAGAGTCCACTGAGTCACTTTCCTAATGATTTTTTTATCCTGGAAAGGTAAGAAAACTGTTAAACACATAGAATCATCTCATTCCTGCAGTAGGACACTGACAGCAACCACAGCACCCAGGGGCTGGGTGGTATCTGCCACTCACCAAAAGCAAACACATAATGTTCGCCAATGGAGTAACAGCCACCATGGCAACTGCACTTTTCAATCAAATAACCTGCATCTCCAAGCTCAGATGGGCAGAAAAGAGAGGAGGAGGAGGAAGAAAAAGTGGGAAAGTAGCCTCAGCTCTAGCCCTTGGTAAAGTCACAGCCTTGTTTATGAGAGAAAGTCAGGAACCACTACCAAGTAAAATTCCATTCTACAACTCACTTTGAGGTCACTGGGCTCTATGGAAGCTCTGCAGTATCACTTAAGGCAATGGAGAATTGGTTTTCTCTGGCTCTGAGGTGACTAGCTTCTCCCCTGCTAAGTTTTCTTTAACCACCATAGGAAAGACATTTGTTCTTCTTTCTTATCATTCTTTCCCTTCACTTCAGCCCTACATCTCTACGTCTTGTTGCCCTCAAGGTTTTAAAGACAACGTTAGACTTTGCATCAAGTTGTTTTCCTTTTAAGTCACGGCTTCCACACCTACACTGAAGGAGAGAAAGTAAAAGAAAGGAGGAGTAGTCAGACACCTAATTCACACATTTCTAGAGATCTGAACTTTCCAGAAGCACTTGAAAAGCACAGGGCCTCAGAGCTGTGTGCCACTTACGGCATCAGTGGCATGATGGAGACAAATGTGATTCCTGAAAATGTCTTCAACCAAAAGAGCACAGTGGCCACAAGGTGGAGGTCCAAAATGGAAATAAATCATACGCAAATTCTAAGTGAATACGAAACTATGACCCAAATCTGCCATTTTCAGGAGCTAAAAACTCTTCTGCTGAACGGCAAAACACACAGACTTTTGTAACCACAATAAATAGTGTTTACCATCAAGAGAGCATCAGAAGCTGCTACTGCGATATACTGATCATGCCATGGAATTCATATCTTACACTTATTAGACCAAGGTCTACACAATGTTCATTAGAGCACTGAGTCACCACTGCAATAGGAAAACCGTCATTTTGCCAGAGAACTTAGTATTTGTTTGAGCAGTTAATACTTTGAATAATCATGACCATGAATTTTTGTGATTCACTGGGCCTAATGGGTTAACTAAAATCATGTAGCTATTCACCATGATTAGACTAACTAATAATGGTAAGACTAACCATTATTCTTAACGCCATCCTTCAATGGTGGGCCAATGAGTCCTAGAAATTTCAAGGAAAACCCTAAATAATACTATTTTCCTCTAATTACTTCTTAAGAGATCACAGATGCTAACTTCACAGTTGATTGACTATGTAAGTCTGGCCACATGATGCAACCACTCTCAGATGCAGTTTCTAATCTGTAAAAGGAATGGGGGGGTGGGAGGGTAAAATATATCTACCTCATTGGGTTGATACAAAATTAAACAAGATAATTCATGTAAGACATGTAATGAACACTCAGGAAGTGTGGATTTCCTTCTCACTTGAAAAGCATTAAATGTATCAGTTCAGTTGCTCGGTCATGTCCGACTCTTTGCGACCCCATGAATCGCAGCACGCCAGGCCTCCCTGTCCATCACCAACTACTGGAGTTCACTCAGACTCACGTCCATTGAGTCAGTGATGCCATCCAGCCATCTCATCCTCTGTCGTCACCTTCTCCTCCTGCCCCCAATCCCTCCCAGCATCAGAGTCTTTTCCAATGAGTCAACTCTTCGCATGAGGTGGGCAAAGTACAGCTTTAGCATCATTCCTTCCAAAGAAACCCCAGGGCTGATCTCTTTCAGAATGGACTGGTTGGATCTCCTTGCAGTCCAAGGAACTCTCAAGAGTCTTCTCCAACACCACAGTTCAAAAGCATCAATTCTTTGGCGCTCAGCCTTCTTCACAGTCCAACTCTCACATCCATACATGACTACTGGAAAAACCATAGCCTTGACTAGACGAACCTTTGTTGGCAAAGTAATATCTCTGCTTTTGAATAAGCTATCTAGGTTGGTCATAACTTTCCTTCAAAGGAGTAAGTGTCTTTTAATTTCATGGCTGCAGTCACCATCTGCAGTGATTTTGGAGCCCAGAAAAATAAAGTCTGACACTGTTTCCACTCTTTTCCCATCTATTTCCCATGAAGTGGTGGGACCAGATGTCATGATCTTCGTTTTCTGAATGTTGAGCTTTAAGCCAACTTTTTCACTCTCCTCTTTCACTTTCATCAAGAGGCTTTTGAGTTCCTCTTCACTTTCTGCCGTAAGGGTGGTGTCATCTGCATATCTGAGGTTATTGATATTTCTCTCAGCATACTTGATTCCAGCTTGTGCTTCTTCCAGCCCAGCATTTCTCATGATGTACTCTGCATATAAGTTAAATAAACAGGGTGACAATATACAGGCTTGACGTACTCCTTTTCCTATTTGGAACCAGTCTGTTGTTCCATGTCCAGTTCTAACTGTTGCTTCCTGACCTGCATACAAATTTCTCAAGAGGCAGGTCAGGTGGTCTGGTATTCCCATCTCTTTCAGAATTTTCCACAGTTTATTGTGATCCACATAGTCAAAGGCTTTGGCATAGTCAATAAAGCAGAAATAGATGTTTTTCTGGAACTCTCTTGCTGTTTCCATGATCCAGTGGATGTTGGCAATTTGATCTCTGGTTCCTCTGCCTTTTCTAAAACCAGCTTGAACATCAGGAAGTTCACGGTTCACATATTGCTGAAGCCTGGCTTGGAGAATTTTGAGCATTACTTTACTAGCGTGTGAGATGAGTGCCATTGTGCGGTAGTTTGAGCATTCTTTGGCATTGCCCTTCTTTGGGATTGGAACGAGAACTGACCTTTTCCAGCCCTGTGGCCACTGCTGAGTTTTCCACATTTGCTGGCATATTGAGTGCAGCACTTTCACAGCATCATCTTTCAGGATTTGAAACAGCTCAACTGGAATGCCATCACCTCCACTAGCTTTGTTCGTAGTGATGCTTTCTAAGGCCCACTTGACTTCACATTCCAGGATGTCTGGCTCTAGGTCAGTGATCACACCATCGTGATTATCTGGGTCATGAAGATCTTTTTTGTACAGTTCTTCTGTGTATTCTTTCCATCTCTTCTTAATATCTTCTGCTTCTGTTAGGTCCATACCATTTCTGTCCTTTATCAAGCCCATCTTTGCATGAAATGTTCCCTTGGTATCTCTAATTTTCTTGAAGAGATCCCTAGTCTTTCCCATTCTGTTGTTTTCCTCAATTTTTTGCATTGATCGCTGAAGAAGGCTTTCTTATCTCTTCTTGCTATTCTTTGGAACTCTGCATTCAGATGCTTATATCTTTCCTTTTCTCCCTTGCTTTTCGCTTCTCTTCTTTTCACAGCTATTTGTAAGGCCTCCCCAGACAGCCATTTTGCTTTTTTGCATTTCTTTTCCATGGGGATGGTCTTGATCCCTGTCTCCTGTACAACGTCAGGAAGCTCATTCCATAGTTCATCAGGCACTCTATCTATCAGATCCAGGCCCTTAAATCTATTTCTCACTTCCACTGTATAATCATAAGGGATTTGATTTAGGTCATACCTGAATGGTCTAGTGGTTTTCCCTACTTTCTTCAATTTAAGTCTGAATTTGGCAATAAGGAGTTCATGATCTGAGCCACAGTCAGTTCCCAGTCTTGTTTTTGCTGACTGTATAGAGCTTCTCCATCTTTGGCTGCAAAGAATATAATCAATCTGATTTCGGTGTTGACCATCTGGTGATGTCCATGTATAGAGTCTTCTCTTGTGTTGTTGGAAGAGGGTGTTTGTTTTGACCAGTGCATTTTCTTGGCAAAACTCTATTAGTCTTCGCCCTGCTTCTTGAACAATGTCTGTTAAAAATTAAAACAGCAGTTTGGGCCATGCATTAAGGGAATATACCTCACACTCCTCACACCTGTGGCTGCCAAGATTGTTAATACAGTATTTGTGAAAGCCTGGTGAGAGATGAAAGCATATTTGAATGAACCCATAGCACCGTTAACTTCCTAGTGGCATTAAAGTGAGCTTCTGATTGATGGTTTCCAGCAGTGTTTACTGTGGGCATTACCCAAGGTTCCTAAGAGTGAGTATGTATTCATTCAAATGTAATAAATCTTTAACATAACTTATCTTTTTAAGATTCCACAGTTCATATAATTGGCTTTTACTGAGAACGCCCACTTTGCTTATCTGCACTGACATCTATGATTTGGCATCTTTAATTTACTGTGGTTCTTATAAAAAGCACTGAAACAAGAAGAGGACACATGGTTAATTATGTGCCACTTGAAGAGAAATGTAACACACATGGAACAAAAATGACTTCCATAAAGGAAACATTATAATCTAATTGGTTCCTTGGACCTTATAAATTAGAGCTAATTAGCAAAAAGAAATTTTTGCATCTCAGAACGCTTATGTTGCCTGGCCAGAATTACATGGTCAGTCAATTGGCAAGTCAAGATTTAAGCTTAAGTCTTCTAGTTTAGAAGTTAATATTCAATATATCTGCTGTTCTCTCCAGATGCAATAAGAAGAAAACTAGAGGTGTTCTGGGTTTTCATGGAAATTGCCACAACTTAATGACCCAAGACTGGACAAAAAGAAATTGTCTTCACTGTTTGCATTATCTATAAGAAAAGCAAGGCTGTTCTTTGAAAACTTGAATCTTTCTCTTTTTCTTCAGTTCCTTTATTTAGTAAAAGAGTTTTATAATTTAACCTATATGAGGTGGTATTGTGAAATTAATCTGTAGAGCCAACTTGGAAACATTCATGTTAATAAAAATACCTTAAAACATGTACAACAGAAATATTCACATTTCAAAACAGATATTGGGAGTACATAATTAAGCACTAGAGTGAACAAGATTACCTTCAATAAAAACTTGTTCTAATTTTTAATTAATGCTACCAATTCCTAAAGTCAGTGAATTACATGTAGTGCAAAACCTGTTATGAAGATAAAGATAAGATTTTAAAATCATATTTCAAAATGAAAAAAATCAATGTAAGCATAATGCTCAGGCATCAAAAGTAAGTTTTCCTCATTCCTCTTTCATAGAAATTGTCCTCTAACCTGAATGGTGTCTTATTTCCATTAACAATTACTGATTAGACAGGAAGAGGTTGGCTATATCTTTCCTACTCTATCAGATCATTAATACAGAGAGACTCTTTTTTCTCAAAAGAAACATAAGAAACCATTTTAATTTTTAATAACTCTTCCTTTTCTGTCTCTTTTGAAAACATTTCCCAAGATTAAAATAACTTGTCATATGCTTGGAATGTCTAGAGCACAGTTAAAGAAATACAACAGATTGATGATTGAGACATTCCTATTATAAGTTTTATACCTGAATGCTCTTTAATCATTCTGAGAACAACTCCCTGCTGGATGTGTGCTGCAGTAAATACCTGAATAAAAATGATTTTGGTAATGTGCTGGGGCAGAGAAATAAACTGAAGACCTAAAAGAAATATGCTGACCTTTTTAAAAAAGGTCTACAGAAGAGACTCACAGCTTTCAATGTTTCTAAGTGTCAGCCACAAAAGAAATACATCTCACATTTAGATCCAATACACACATACGTCAATATTACATCATCAAAGAATACTTCCCTTAACTACTGAAGTGCTGTTCTTATTAGGGAGAGAAAGTACTATGTTAAATGCAACAATAAGGGTAAATAAACTGAATATGGTTCTTCAGTTTAATCAACTACAAAAATAAATGAAATTAGAAAGAATGAGTCATCAGGAAAAAAACCAACAACTTTGGCTGTTCTAAGAAAGCAAAAATATATTAAAACAAAACAGAATAATACTACAGAGAGTTGATGTGGACAAGAAGACAAAGCAAAGTCCTAGTAAAAGAGCAACTTACATATAAATGACATAAAACAAAAAGACATAAGAACTATAACATTAATAGACTCGAAAAGATATGTCAGACAAATACAAAACTCCCCCAAATCTCCAGTAATATTAATATTTGAAAATACAGAATTTAAGGCAAAAAATACAGTACAAACATGTTATGTACTTTAAAAATGAGCAACAGATAAATAAGATGCATTCATCACAAATACATATGCATCTAACAATACAACTTCAAAATACAAAAGACTAGTAAAACAAAAAAAAGCAGTGATAAATTAAAAAAATTTGGATTGAAAATTTTATCATGCTGCTCTCAGAAAATGTCATGCAAAAAAAAAAAAAATTCAGTGATACAGACAACCTCAAATAGCTTTGCAGCCATTGCTAGTCTAGCCAGAAGACATATATGAAATTCTGTCAAATCAGAATGCACAATCTATTAAAACAAACATAAAATTTACAATATTGGCCATTTATTAGGTCAAAAAATGCCTTAGAAATTCCAAAGGATGAATATAAAGCTGATAGTATTCTCCATTTGTTTCTCCATTTTCATCTATTCCTTCTCTCTCTTTCTCTTTCTGTCCCTCCAGCCCTCTCACACTCATTCCATCTGTAAGTTTTATTGTGGCAAAATCTACATACAGAAAAGAAGACAAATCATAACTGTACACTCAATTAATGTCCAAAACATGAACAAATAGTGTAACCAGTCTTCCAAACAAGAAATAGGATATTACCAGAATCCAAGAAGCCCTTTTCTTGTCTGTTTCTAGATGTTAGCCTTCTACGAGGAATATTCTGATTTCTCATACAATAGATGAGTCATTTAATACGTACTTTTTTGTATGATGTGTTTTGCTCAATATTATGCTAGAAGACCCATCCAGCTTGTAGCGTTCTCATTTCTTTCATTTTCTTCTCATATTTGAAAAATACTTCAATATACCACAATATACTAATGGGCATTTGAGTTCTTTATAGCAATTTTCAGATCCAATGTTACAGAAAATATACATGCCTTTTGGTGAGGAGATGTACACATGTTCTTTGGCTATATATTAGGAATGTTATTGCTGGGTTATGAGGGACGCCTCTAATGGTAGAAAGCAAAGAGGATCTAAAGAGTATCTTGATAAGGGTGAAAGAGGAGAGTGAAAAGAATGGCTTAAAACTCAACATCCAAAAGATTAAGATCATGGCATCCAGTCCCATCACTTCATGGAAAATAGATTGGGAAAAAGTCGAAGCAGTGAGATTTTATTTTCTTGGGCTCCAAAATCAGTGTGGATGGTGACTGCAACCATGAAATGAAAAGACTCTTGCTCCTTGGAAGAGCTTGAAATCTATGACAAACATATGGAGCATATTAAAAAGCACAGACATCACTTTGCTGACAAAGGTCTATATAGTCAAAGCTATGGTTTTTCCAGTAGTCACATACAGATGTGAGAGTTGGACTATAAAGAAGGTTGAGTGCCAAAGAATTGATGCTTTCGAACTATGGTATTGGAGAAGACTCTAGAGTTCCTTGGACAGCATGGAGATCAAACCAGTCAATCCTAAAGGAAATCAACCCTAAATATTCAGTGGGAGGACTGATGCTGAAGCTGCAACTCCAATGCTGTGGCCACCTGATATGAAGAGCTGACTCACTGGAAAACATCCTGATGCTGGGGAAGATTGAGGGCAGGAGAAGGGGGTTGACAGAGGATGAGATGGTTGGATGGCATCGTCAACTCAATAGACATGAGTTTGAGCAAACTCCAGGAGAGAGCGAGGGACAGGGAAGCTTAGCATGCTGCAGTCCATAAGGTCACAAAGAGCTGGACAAGATTGAGCAACTGATCAACAGCAGTAACAAGGGATGATAAAATTATGGAAAAGAAAATGGCAACCCATTCCAGTACTCTTGCCTGGGAAATCACATGGACAGAGGAGCCTGGCAGAATATAGTCCACAGGTTAACAAAGAGTCAGACACAATTTAGCAACTAAACAACGAGAGATGGTAAACTTAAGTAAATAATTCTAAACAATTTTCCAAAGTGCTTACACCAGTTCATATACTCTTACTGATGTATGAGGGTTTCATTTGCTTCACAGCCTTGCCAACACTTAGTGTGGTTTTTCTTTTTATAGGAATCATTTGGTAAGTATGCATGGTGTTCTGTTGCAAATTAAATTTTTGTTTTTGTTATCAATTTATTAGTTGAACATATATTTAAAATATTGCTTACTTGGATTGTTCTCCTTTTTTGCAAAGTGCTTATTTAAGACTTTTGCCCACTTCTATATTTGATTGTCTGTGTTTTGAGTATTAATTTGTATAAATTCATCACATATTCTGGATATAAATCCCTAAATAATTAAGAGATATTGCAAATATGTTTTGTAATTCTATGAGTAGGTTTTTTTAACCACTTAGAAGCCATTTGATAAACAAAAACTTGTAGTTAAAATGTAATTTAGTTTATTTTACTTTTCATTTTTTCTAAACGGTTAGTGCTTTTTATATGCTATTTAAGTAACCTCTGCGAATAACATGTCATGAAAAGTTTCCTCTATGCTTTCTTTTTTAAAGCCTTATTCTTCTGCCTTTCATATTTATTTCTAAAATCCATCTGGAGTCAATTCACCTCTTTTTTGTAACTTAAATTTTCTGAAGTTGGAGTATAGTTTTAGGTATTACCTTCAGTTGCAAAGTAAATATTGCATGGTGCCACCAATATAAAATAAAAACATAGATGAAACCTAGAAATCGTTTTTTAAACTTCAGTATTCTTTGAACAATGACATGCTGTACTGTGTGGGACTGGAAATCAGGTGATCTGTAATCTACCACAGCTGTCAAATGGAAGCAACTCAATTTCTGGATATCATTCTCCTCAGCCAAGATGTATACTTTTTTTGATCCAAAGTCCCTGCTAGATCTTTTCTTCCAGTTCTCGTTCTTTCTTCCCTCTTGAATACTTTTATGCCATCCTGCTAAAGGAAAGAAATTGCCCCAGGTGCTCTCTGTGATTATTTTCAAATATTTAAATTATGCTCATGCTTAACAAAAACGATTTCCCCAAATACCATCATTTCCTACTCAACAGCTTTTTTATTTCCCAGTGTTTCCTTGTATTCTTTTTCTTCCTTTCTGTACAGTCATTCCCCTTGGTATTCACTGGGATTGGCGCCAGGTTCCCATCAGATCAGAAAATCAAAGTGTGCTCATGTGTCTGAAATAAACTGGTGTAGTATTGATATTTGCATATAATCTATGTACATCCTCGCATGTATTTAAATCTCTAGATTACTTACAATACTTAATACAGTGTAAATGGCATTCTAATTACAATATAAATGCTATGTAAATGATTGCCTCTGCACCAAATTCAAGTTTTACTTTTTCAAAGTTTTCACAATTTTTTTCCCCAGATATATTTGACCTGAGCCTAGCTGAAACTGTGGATGTGAAATCTGCGAATACAATGGGCTGACCATACTTAACCAAACATGTTTATGTACTTCATTTATTCAACAATAATTTTTGAATACAGGCATAACTTGTTTTATTGTATTTTGTTCTGTGCATTTTACAAATTGAAGATCATTCACTTTATGTTGAATTTATAAAATTTGTATGACTCATTTTATTGTGATAGTCCCTTTACTGGGTGGTTTGGAAAGGAACCTGCAATATGTCTAAGGTATGCCTGTATGATACTACCCTTTGGGCATTAGAATGTTTAATTTACTATGGATTATTAGAGTTTTTCTGGAAAAGAGATTTAGTTCATGATTCTTCATGGGGAAGTTCCATTTAAATCACATTTAAAATAAGGTTTAAAATGAGACTGAATTGAACTATGTAATATATATATTATACATTTTACATAAAATGGGAAAGCACAAGTAATCCAATAATTAAGTATTCCTGTAACTGTATTTATGTGAAGTAAATCCTTTAATAATATAACAGATTCGGTAAAGATTATCTGGTAAGAGCTCATCTTGCCTTTCACATGAACTTTTAAATGATTTCCTTATAAGGAATAACAACACCTCAGCTTCTGACCCTTTCTGACCCAACAGTAACATCCCAAGAAATTGGGCTTATTATAATTTAAAAAATTATTGCTTAACAATAGAATTTGGAAAATAATTATTGCACTGTGATAGTTAACATTAATGACCCTCAGAAACTCAACATCCTCTAAGCATTCCTAATGTAATAAATTGGCTATATTTCAGATCACTAAAGTAATCTGGTTCCATCACTTCATGGGAAATAGATGGGGAAACAGTGTCAGACTTTATTTTTTTTTGGCTCCAAAATCACTGCAGATGGTGACTGCAGCCATGAAATTAAAAGACGCTGACTCCTTGGAAGAAAAGTTATGACCAACCTAAATAGCATATTGAAAAGCAGAGACATTATTTTGCCAACAAAGGTCCATCTAGTCAAGGCTATGGTTTTTCCAGTGGTCATGTATGAATGTGAGAGTTGGACTGTGAAGAAAGCTGAGCACGGAAGAATTGATGCTTTTGAGCTGTGGTGTTGGAGAAGACTCTTGAGAGTCCCTTGGACTTCAAGGAGATCCAACCAGTCCACTCTGAAGGAGATCAACCCTGGGATTTCTTTGGAAGGTATGATGCTAAAGCTGAAACTCCGGTGTTTTGGCCACGTCATGCGAAGAGTTGACTCATTGGAAAAGACTCTGATGCTGGGAGGGATTGGGGGCAAGAGGAGAAGGGCACGACAGAGGATGAGATGGCTGGATGGCATCACTGACTCGATGAATGTGAGTCTGGGTGAACTCAGGTAGTTGGTGATGGACAGGGAGGCCTGGCGTGCTGTGATTCATGGGGTCGCAAATAGTCGGACAGGACTGAGTGAGTGAACTGAACTGAAAGGAATTATTAAAATATAATCCTTTTACTTGATAATAATTATTTAATAATACTGAATAGGATAAAATATCTGCCCCTGATGTAATTGAAAGCTACTTTATAACTTACAGATATTTTCATATTTGCATTTGAAAGCTGGTTGCACCCATAATACATCTCAAGAGTTATTACTGTATAAAAATTATTATAGTGGTAGAATGCTTACTTATCATGGTCAAAGGGACACAGGCATGAAATGCCATCACTCAAAGGAATCCTTTCTAAGAAGAGGGCCAAATGTACCTTTAGTAACAGCTGGCACAAAATTAATAAAAGAGTGACTTACTGACATTCAGGATGATTTACATGTACTCATAACAGCAAAAATGAGTTTATAAATTACCTGTGCATGGTTTGAAATCTGCTCTTTACCTGCCACAATCCAGTGGAAATAAAAGGACAGCAATTAAACAAGCATCCTAATTATCATAAACTCTGAGGAATACATGAACTGAGCGTCAGGAGGCATTCGTTTATTTTCAGGCCAGGATGTGCTTTCTTTAAGCACAGTACAAGTCACCGCAGCATTCTGGTAAAACATTCTTGGTTAATGGAGAGGTCTTTGAGCAAACTGCACTGAGTGAACAATGAGTATGCCACCCAACATCAATTCTCACTGCAAAAAGAGGACTTCCATCACAGTGAACATGTTGATAAAGAATGTAATGCATTTTCACAATTTCAAAATCAGTCAAGATCGGCATATTGGCCAAAAGCATCCAGCCAAAAAAACAGCGCAAACAAGTTGTATTGAACAGAGAAGAAACAGAACAATAAAACCGAACAACCTGCTAATTACCTGAAATTTCTCCAGTTTAATACTTAAACAATCGCTAATCTCAAAGTCGGGTTTCCCAGGTGGTGCTGGTTGTCAAGAACACGTCTGCCAACGCAGGAGATAAGAGACGTGGGTTATATCCCTGGGTCAGGAAGAACCCCTGGAGGAGGGCATGGCAACCCACTCCAGTGTTCTGGCCTGGAAAATCCCATCGACAGAGAAGCCTAGCGGGTCACAGTCCATATGGTCGCAAAGAGGCAGACACGACTGAAGTGACTTAGCATAGCACAGCACAATCTCAAAGTAGTCTGTTCCACACCTTCTATTTCTATACATCTCTCCTTACCTCTTGGGACGAAGCAGAAAATAAAAAAAATTCTAATCACTTTTCATGAATAGAAGTTAACCTTTACATTAAAAAATAAATAAATAAATAAAAACCTCATGTTCTCTCTTCTTCCCAAGGTAATAGTCAACTGTTCTTCACCAACCTGGTTTCTAATTCTCTTTATTATACACTGAGCTGTCTCCCTCATGAACATGTTCGGTTTGTCCATAACTGTGCAGTGTTCTAGCCTGGTCATTCCAGCGTAGGTGTGGTGGGGTGTCTATTCCCTGATCCCAGTCACTCTTCTTACACTCATCTTCAGAAGTTCACTGGCCACATCATAATATTGATCACATAACTCTCTGGCCTGACTCAACCAAAGCCATATCTGTGCAAACCAGTATCTGAGTCTTCTAAATTTTTTTTTCTATTTAACCAAATCTCACTCATTATTTACAGGCAAATGCAATGGGTGGGAGGTCTTGCCATTATTCCATATTGGGCTTTTCAGAAAAAAATTTAATTTAAATTATACCATGAGAGCTGCACTGCTAAGTGCTTCCTAATACCTTTCAATCATCTTCCAAAATCTCATGCCATGGAAATGTGACTAACTCTGGGACTTCAGAAATCCACCTTAATGAACCCACTCAAATATCATGAAAATATCAAGAAATTGGGCTTATTTCTGCCCATTCTGTTTTTTCCCCCTGTCCCTGAATTGCCAACTCAAATATAATGAAAATTTTAACAATTCACAAGGGTCCGGTCACTTCCACCAGCACAATGATTAAGAGTCCTGCCACTAGATGTCTTGATCCAAAATTCAAGTTTTGTGTTCTTGAAGCCATATTGACACAATAGAAATGATAAAGTAACAACACTATCCCCTCACAGGTTTTACTTATGAGGTTTCATTTAATTAAAATATATTAGTTACTAAGAAAGCATCTAGTAGGTCCAGTTACACATTCCTTCAGATAGTGGATTTCAGAATATATAATGCTTATCAATGGCTTTGCTTAGACGCATATTTCCAGGCTCCACCTGATTTGTTTTTTGACATTTTATTTTGAAAGTAGGCTATTTATTGTTCAGTTGCCAGGTTGTGTCTGACTTTCTGCCACCCCATAAACTGCAACACACCATGCTTCCCTGTCCTTCACTATCTCCCAGAGTTTGCTCAAACTCTTGTCCATTGCATTGGTGATGCCATCCAACCATCTCATCCTCCAAAGCCCCCTTCTCCTCTTGCCGTCAATCTTTCCCAGTATCAGGGTCTTTTCCAATAAGTCAGCTCTTTGCATGAGGTAGCTAAAGTAATAGAGCTTCAGCTTCAGATTCAGTCCTTCCAATGAATATTAAGGGTTGACTTCCTTTAGGATTGCCTGGGTTGATCTCCTTGGTCTCCATGGGACTCTCAAGAGTCAGCTCCAGCACCACAATCAATAGAAATTTGTTGTAGTTACTAAATTCAGAATTATAAAGCTTCTGAATTATTTAGGCTAACATTTCATCATTCGTAAATGTGGTAATCAAGCATAGTTCATAATTTTTTCTAGAAATTACAATTATCATATTAGTGGAAAAATTAATTGTAGATATTTTAACAATTCCTTCCATTTAGCTCTCCTAATGAAATTGTTTATATTTTCATCATGTAATTAAACTTTGAGCCAATTCTTACTCAAATATATGCTGTCTGAATTTCTTAAAAGCCAGTCCAGTTTCAGCTTTGTCTGAGAACCTTTTATATCCGAATTAGTGACAATCTCAAATCATTTATTGGTAACAACTCATTGATTTCCACTCAATTTCTTGCTTTTTATGAGATTCTACTCCAGTTGCAGAATTCAAGCCTAAAGTTCATAGAGTTTTAAAGAATCATTCAAACTTTTTAGTCAATGCTGTGTTCAATTAACCTGTGCCTAACAGGGTTTTAAGACATGCCTTTTCCTGTCTCAGTTTTAGTTAAGGTGTGAAGGCCATAGGTGATGTTGGCCAAGGAGAATTTTGAGAGTAGTAAGCGCCTCGTGTCTGCTAAGATTAGGGAGGAGGATTTTTTTGAAGAGAACAGGTCTGGGAGTCATTTCCCTGAGGCAGAAGGGGCAAGGAGGGGCCACACTCCAACTCCAAGCAAAAGTAACCAAGAATTCTGAGAGCGCTCAGAGAAATCGATGTGTATTCCCTGCAGTTATGGACACAGTGGATTGGTGAAAAGATCCTTCTCAAAAGGATCTTGCCAAAGATAGCCTGCCAAGACAAGAGGACCCTGACTGTAAAAGTTTGTGGATAACACAGTGGAGACTGAAGCTGGGAGCTCAGGAGAAGCTGGGCAAAGAAGGGGTGATGTCCACCTCAAGGGAGCAGCAGAGAGAAAACCCACTACAAAATTATTCACAGAATTCACAAAAGTCCCCATGAGAGAGCCAGTTTTAAACATTGGTTAAGCTCAGAAAACACATAAACATCCTTCCCTTTGCTTTCTTTAAACTCCAGTTGTTGATTAATCAACTGAAATTATCAAACTGAAGATAAATAAAATTGATATCATCCTGCTGAGAACAGAGGAGCAAGAAAGGATGGCAGACTAATCTTACATAAAGTTTAAAAATATTAAATACTATCTGGGACCAAGTAGTTATAATTATTTAACCAAGATTATTTTGGTAATTTAAAGTGACTTTTGGTTCAGCCAGGACTGTTCCAGTGGCAGGAACATAAAGTCACTCACCTAGCAGATTTAAAGAAAGAGTGGAAGACAAAAACAATGATGATATCTAAATATATCCTATGAGATCTGCCTACTCAAATTGATTACATATATGTCCATGAAAAAACGGAACTAAAAAAGTAGACAAGCAAAATAAAATTCTCACCCTGTATTAGTCACTAGCAAGTCTGCTAGAAGTTCCAGTTATTGAAATTCTTACTTAATTCAGTTCTGTGAAGTTTAGGTTGTAGTCACTGATCTTTTTGGATAGATTTCTTACAAAAAGCCAGGTATTCTAGTTGGCTCTTCGTCCAGTTAAGCTATTGAAAATGTGTATCCTGTTCAGTTCAAAATGGCCAAATTGCTACAGAATTTTTTCCCTCTAACCCTTTCCAAATCCCACTAAATTGACAGATAAAGTATACAAGAGTATAAATCTGCATTAGTGATGGAAACAGAACTGAGAGGGGAGATCTTCAGTGAATGAGCTTACAACAACTTTCTGAAAATTATGTATCTCTAGGGTGTATTCAGGGTTCAGGAACCCACAGCTGTCCCCCAACTTATGCCACTGAAAAATCCTAGAAACCTGTTGCATTTCTTTATACCAACAGTGAAATATCAGAAAGGAAAAGTAAAAAAAAAAAAAAAAAAAAAAAAACAACCCTCCTAAAATCATATCAAAATAAGTTAAAAAAATATATAGGAATAAACATGATCAAGGTGAAAGACTTATTTGCTGCTACTGCTACTGCTAAGTCACTTCAGTTGTGTCCGACTCTGTGCGACCCCATAGATGGCAGCCCACCAGGCTCCCCCGTCCCTGGGATTCTCCAGGCAAGAACACTGGAGTGGGTTGCCATTTCCTTCTCCAATGCATGAAAGTGAAAAGTGAAAGTGAAGTTGCTCAGTCGCGTCGGACTCTTTGTGACCCCATGGACTGCAGCCTACCAGGCTCCTCCGCCCATGGGATTTTCCGAGCAAGAGTACTGGAGTGGGGACTTATTTGCTAAGAACTATAAAACACTGATAAAAGACATTAAAGAAAATTGAAAGAAATGGAAAGATATACCATTCTCTTGGACTGGAAGAATTAATTTTGTTCAATGGGCATACTACCCAAAGCAATCTACAGATTTAACATTATCCCTATCAAATTACCTATGACATTTTTTACAGAACTGGAACAATCTTAAACTTTATATGGAACCATAAAAGACCCAGAATTGCCAAAGCGATCCTGAAGAAAGAGAACAAAGTAGGTGATATAACCCTCTCAGACTTCAGATAATACTACAAAGCTACAGTACTCAAAACATCAAATAGCATGATATTGGCACAGACAGACACATGGATCAACGGAACAGAATAGAGAGCCAGAATAAACTCCCACACTGCGGTCAATTAATCTTCAACAATGGAGACAAGAATATACAATGGAGAAAAGACAGTTTCTTCAGCAAGTGGTGCTGGCAAAGCTGGACAGCTGCATGTAAATCAATGAAGTTACAACACTCCCCTATACCACACAGGAAAGTAAATTCAAAAATGGTTTAAAGACTTAAATATAAGACATGAAACCACAAAACTCCTAGAAGAAAAACATAAGCAAAATATTTTGTGGTATAAACCATACCAAGGTTTTCTAAGGCTAGTGTCCCGAAAGCAAAAATAGACAAATGGGATCTAATCCAAATTAAAACTTTTGCACAGAAAAGGAAACCATCAACAAAATAAAAAGACCACCTACAGACTGGTAGAAAATATTTACAAACCATGAGACCAACAAGGGCTTAATTTCCAAAATACAGAAATAGCTCATACATCTCGATAACAAAAAACTAAACAACCCAATAAAAAATAGGCAGAAGACCTAAACAAACATTTCTCCAAAGACATACAGATGGCCAATAGGTACATGAAAAGATGCTCATCATTACTATTAGAGAAATGCAAATCAAAGGTATCACCTCACACTGGTAGGAATAACCATCATCAAAGAGTTCACAAGTAACAAACACTGGAGAAAATGTGGATAAAGGGGAACCCTCCTACACTGTTGGTGATAATGTAAATTGGTACAGCCACTATTGAAAACAGTATTCCTAAAAAACCTAAAAATAGAGTTGTTATATGATCCAACAATCTCACTCCCTAGCATAAATTCAGGGAAAACCATATTTTGAAAAGATACTGCACCACATGTGTGGTGAAGCAGTATTTACAATAGCCAAGACACGGAAGCAACCTGATTGGCCAATGACAGATGAATGGATAGAGAAGATGTGGTACATATTTACACAAAGGAATAGTACTCGGCCATAAAAGAATGAACCACTGCCATTTGCAGCAACATAGATGGGCTTAGAGATTATCACATTAAGTAAGTCAGAAAAAGACAAAGACCATATGATATCACTTGCATGTGGAATCTAAAATAGGACTCAGATGAATTTATTTATAAAACAGAAGCAGCTTCACAGACATAGAAAGCAAACTTACATTTATGAAAGGAGAAAAGGGTGGGGGATGGATAATATTAGGGAAGTTAGATAATACTAAAATGAGATGTTAATTTTTAAAGAAAATGCTTTTGTATTTGTAATTTTATGTCCAAGTTATTAATAAAGGGAACATAATAACACTTTCTGACATGAAACTACGTTTTACTTCTTTGCTCTTCACTTCATACTTCTAAGAAACTAACTAGAGGGTGTGTATAGAGTATATGTTATATATATATTTTTTCCTAGCAAAGTGAGAGCTAAACAAGATAGAAGACGGTATAAAATTTCAGAAAGCAATGTCTGTAACCTAAAAGAAATCCCATAATGACAACTATGAAGTATGCCTAAAAAAATCAAACAACTCATTGTAAAGCAGTAGATCAAGGACTATGGGAGAGATCTCACTGGCAGGAAAGAGAATTACCTATATAATTGAAAAAATAAACAATTCTGAAGAATAAAGGAATATGCTTTTCCTATGAACCAGCAAACAAATAACGGCAATAAAAAATGCAGGGAAAACTGAAAGCAGAACAATGAGTATTAGAATATGAAACAAGTATATCATGATTTTAAACAGTTAAAAGAAAACTAGAATGAGAGAAAGAGAATGAGGATGAGCCATCTGGCCTCGATACTAGAAATATGGCACAGGTGTTACTATATTATTTATACTTTAGAGAAAAAAGAGCTGCTTAAATTTTGTTTTATCTAATTTATTTCTATCCATGCTATAAATTAACACATATTCTGACCTCTAAGAAACAGAAGATATTTGATACATTCTAAGAGACCTTTGTTGCTTGTTTTGAAGATGACACTTGATGGGGTGCAGGGTCGGGGAAGTGTTCAACTCAATTATTAGTTTGTGCTACTACTGCTGGCCCCTGTGTTTCTAGAATTTCAGAGGGCTGTGGCTGACTGCACTCTGTAAAACTCAACTAACGAAGCCACCTGCATCATATTTACCTAGTGCATCTCAATTAAATGAGAAGTCTGCCCTGTAACAACTATAAAAAAGTTTCTGCCAGACATGGTCATGGCAGTCTGCCATACTTACAGTAGCTCAAAATTATGGGGATCTGTGAATGTTGACGACTGGAGTCAATAATGTTGTAGCATATGAACGTCTGTGTTGTCAGATGTCACCTTGGTTTTTAGATATACTGGTGTTAGAACAGAGATCTCTGAGACAGAGTTCAGCAAGGAATTGCAAAACCCACTATAGGACATAGGTTGCGATGGATGAAAACTAAGTTTCCTTTGTTCTGTAGCTACACTCATTAGCATAAATCTTGATATACTAATAGTAAGCACCTAAGGTATGTTTGCTGAATGAAGAGAGGACGGATAAATTAAATAAAACTAAGCAAATGATATTCTGACACTTAGTTTCATCAGACATATAATCTTAGTGGACATTTCTCTCATGAATATCCTTAGTGGGTATTCCTCTCATAAAACAGTCTTTTGGACTCTGTGGGAGAGGAGAGGGTGGGATGATTTGGGAGAATGGCATTGAAACATGTATAATATCATATATGAAACTAATCGCCAGTCCAGGCTCGATGCATGATAATGGTTGCTTGAGGCTAGTGCACTGGGACGACCCAGAGGGATGGCACAGGGACGGAGGAAAGAGGGGGGTTCGGGATGGGAACACATGTATACCTGTGGCGGATTCATGTTGATGTATGGCAAAACCAATACAATATTGTAAAGTAATTAACCTCCAATTAAAATAAATAAATTTAAAAAAATGAAATGCACAGTGAAGTTTATTTTTCATAACTTTTCAATGTAAAACAATTGCTTTGTTTTCCATTTTATCATCCATTCAAATCTAAATAAAACTCATGTAGATTTATAACTGGAACATGTTAAATACTTAGTAAAGATTAGCTATTATTTCTTAAGAGTTGGGCAATAATAGAGATAGAAATGGAGAAGACAATGGCAACCCACTCCAGTGTTCTTGCCAGGAGAATCCCAGAGATGGGGGAGACTGGTGGGCTGCCGTCTATGGGGTCGCACAGAGTCAGACACGACTGAAGCCACTTAGCAGCAGCAGCAGCAGAGATAGAAAGCAACATAGAAGTAGAGAGAGAGGCATAACTCTAGCAATAGAGGAAAGAAGGAAGGGAGACAGAAGAGAGATGAGAAAGGCAAAATAAATGTTTCTCTCATTACCCAATGGAATTTGTAACTGCCAGGTCTGGACTAACAAGTGAGGATCTAAGACTTTTGGTCATTCCTTGGAACCTGATCCATTCAACCTAATCCATTGGACTGACTCTGATTATATCCTCAAAGACTGAACCATAAACTGTGTTCAAGTTACTAAATCAGTTCAGTTGCTCAGTTGTGTCCGACTCTTTGTGACCCCATGGACTGCAGCATGCCAGGCTTCCCTGTCCGTCATGAACTCCCAGAGCTCAAGTCCATAGAGTCGGTGATGCCATCTAACCATGTTATCTTCTGTCATTTAGTAAATAAAACACACTATTTTTAGCTATAAACTAGTGAATTACATTTCAAATACAGGTGCATATCAAAAAGTTCCCTGTCATTATTTTGTGTGGGCAAAAAAAGATTAACTGCTACATAACACTCGAGGTATAAGAAATGCCACACTATTTTGTGAGTCAAAGCTAATGCTGAAGCCGTTCAACCAACTGAATAAGAAGTACAATCTCAGAGTCTTTTGCCTTCTTTCTTAGGTTGTAACAGAACAAGGACTACCCTCCCTTAAGAAGGGGGAAGAGAATATTTTGCTCACTGATACGCCTTCTTTAACTGATGAAGATGTTCTCGGATGGAATGAAGGTAAATTCCATTCACCCATGGGACAGCAAAATCCAGAAACGGAGAACCCAAACTGAAGAACATAAAGGCATGCAGGGGAAAATAAATGTTCATGTTTTAGGTGACAAGTCTATAATATCAAGAAAAGACAAGACACCATTTCTGCATTATTCACTAGTTACGTGTGCAGTATGGAACATCTGAGTAGAAAACGATCACTCCCCCTTCATTCTCTTTCATTCCCTTTCTTAACTGTCCAAGAATCTGTATGCATTGAGGGATGGGTAGTGCAATCAGGGAGCCAGTGACAACAGGATGTTCTAAGACATTTTCAAAATATATAAATGACATTCCAATACACTGCCTTCTGAGTTAAGAGGAAAATGTTTTTCCCTCACGTCTTCAATAACTTGAGAGATATTTAAAAAGTTTGCTCCATATTTGTCCAGAAAACAGGCTCAGCATTTTAGATTCAACTTTGACCAGTTAGGTACAGTAAAAGGAAGGAGGGATGGAAGAAAGGAAAAAAAGGATGAAATGAGGGAAGGAGAGAAGGGAAGAATGAAGTAAAAAGAGAAAGGGAAGATGGAAAAAGGGAAGATTTTTAAAAATGGAAAAAAGAAGGGAGGGAAGAAAGAGAAATGAGGCAGGGAATGAAAAATCTTCATTCTAAATAAAAGATGATGAATAAACCAAAAATCAGATTTCACCTAGTAAAGAAACAAATTCAAATCCTATTCTAAACATTATATTGCCTTTAAAGAGATCCAATTCCTTTTAGGAAGACTTGAATTTGAAGACCTGGCATATTCTCATTAATAAGACAATTTTATTCAAACTTTACTCTGACTTTCTGCCATTAACCAATAAAGCCAATATAAAGGCTATTTATTTAAACAAACCTTAGAAAATCATTGGAATAATAATCCTAAGGATGCTGTTGAGGCCTTTGCAGACTGCATTAAAACATGACATTTTAATGAAAACCTTCTAAGGGAATATAAGATAAGTCATATTTTTTATTCATACACACTAAATCATATCACCTTTGTTTCCACTACTTTTTAGAAAGATCACACTCATACTTGTGACCCTATTTGGGCATATTCTGGACCTCATATAGACTCGTGTTTTGCACATCTCAACAAGCTTATTCTTGTGTTCTTGAGCTTTGGTCCAGAAAAATAGTCTTATGGCTAATACAGTATCACTCAGGAAAAGTTCATTTGTATTTCATGTTATCTAAAAATCACAAATATATATATATGATTTTATATATTGTAAGAGTTTCCTTATAAATTGTTAAAGTCAAAAAATAAGCATATATATATAAATATATATCCATGAAGTACACACAAATATATATGACTTTTTGCTTAAAAGGAAAAATTCCATCCAAAAAATGTTTCAATCTGAAACAACTTATTTGCTTGAGAGTTCCAGGTAGTAAAAGCTTTCCAAAGGCTCACTCTACTTAGTAAGCATTCCAAAACAGTACATCAAAACAGGAAATGTTCTGCAGAATAAAATTAATAAGTGATATATTGGCTTTTAGCATGATTAATCTTCAGATGAAGAAACTTTTGGATTCATAATAATCAACTCTGTTACCATTCAACTGTTTTCCATGAGAAATTCAAATCAAATTATGCTAAATAGCAATTAGTTATAAAGTCTTCAGAGGAATTATTTGGTTTTATTTCCAGTAAAAAGTCAAGTCTTCATAAAAGCCATTAATTAGTGTATCTTTTGTCTCAGCAGGGAAACTAAGAATGGAAGCCCTTGAACTCCATTTAACCTTCAAAAGGGTCCCTGCAGGTCCAACTTGAAATACTCTGGAGGAGTGGGGGTGGGTGACACAGAAGAGAAAATATCCAGGAAAACCAAATGAAAAGGGGTTTCAATGCAGGTTTTTTGGATACTAGACAAAATAGTCCTGTCAACCTGTAAAACTCCTCTTCTAATTGTTAGCCAGTAAGACACACAGTGAATATTCATGACCTTTACTTCTCCAACTCCCACCACCTTTACACACAGTTATCTTCTGTATTTGTTTTTTTCAAGAAGTATAAAATTAATTATTTGGCCCATTTTTTGATTGGGATGCTTATTTTTTTGCAATTGAGCTGCAGGAGTTGCTTGTATGCTTTTGAGATTAGTTCTGTCAGTTGCTTCATTTGCCATTATCCTCTCCCATTCTGAAGGCTGTCTTTTCACCTTGCTTATAGTTTCCTTCATTGTGCAAAAGCTTTTAAGTTTAATTAGGTACCATTTGTTTATTTTTGCTTTTATTTCCATTACTCTGGGAGGTGGGTCATAGAGGATCCTGGGCCAAAGAACTAAACAGACATTTCTCCAAAGAAGACAGATGGCTAACAAACATATGAAAAGATGCTCAACATCACTCATTATCAGAGAAATGCAAATCCAAACCACAATGAGGTACCATCTCATGCAGGTCAGAATGGCTACTACCAAAAGTCTACAAACAATAAATGCTGGAGAGGGTGTGGAGAAAAAGGAACCCTTTTACACTGTTGGTGGGAATGCAAACTAGTACAGCCACTATGGAGAATAGTGTGGAGATTCCTTAAAAAACTGGAAATAGAACCACCATATGACCCAGCAACCCCACTGCTGGGCATACACACCAAGGAAACCAGAATTAAAAGAGACACGTGTACCCCAATGTTCATTGCAGCACTGTTTACAACAGCCAGGACATGGAAGCAACCTAGATGTCCATCAGCAGATGAATGGATAAGAAAGCTGTGGTACATATACATAATGGAGTATTACTCAGCTATTAAAAAGAATGGATTTGAATCAGTTCTAATGAGGTAGATGAAACTGGAGCCTATTATACAGAGTGAAGTAAGTCAGAAAAGAAAAACACCAATAATGTATATTTATGGAATTTAGAAAGACGGTAACAATGACCCTATATGTGAGACAGCAAAAGAGACACCGACATAAAGAACAGTCTTTTGGACTCTGAAGGAGAAGGCGAGGGTGGGAAGATTTGAGAGAACAGCATTGAAACATCTATATTATCATATGTGAAATAGATCGCCAGTCCAGGTTTGATGCATGAGACAAGGCGCTCAGGTCTGGTGCACTGGGATGACCCTGAGGGATAGGATGGGGAAAGAGGTGGGAGGGAGGGTCAGGATGGGGAACACATGTACATCCATGGCTGATTAATGTGAACGTATGGCAAAAACCACCGCAATATTGTAAAGTAATTAGCCTTCAATTAAAATTAAACCCCCCACACACACACACAAAAAGAAAAAGTGATATCTAAAAAAATAAAATTAAAATTAATAAAATTAATATCCAAGGAATATCACTTTTCTGCCAGAATCCATTATAAAGCAGTTTCATATGGACCCTCTGTCTTAGGTTCCTATTGCTGTTGTACCAAATCATTAAAAACCGAGAGGTGTTAAACAACATGAATTTATTATGTTTGAATTCTGGAAGTCAGAGGAAGTCTGCAATCAGTTTCACTGAGCTGAAGTTAAACTGTCAGCAGGGCCGCATTCTTTCTGGAAGTTCTAGGGGGTAACTGGTTTCCTTGCCTTTTCCAGCTTCTTGTTGCCACTTGCATCCCTTGGTTTGTAGCCTCTTCTTCCATCTTCAAAACATATTATTCAAATTTCTGCCACAATCACCACATCACGTTTCCCTCTAACTCTGATTCATCTTCTGACCCTTTTATATGAACCCTTGTCATTATACCAGACCCATCTAGATAATCTAGGATAATCTCCCAATCTCTAAATCCTTAATTTGATTGCTTCCCAAAGTTCTGTTTGCCTTATAAACTAGCCTTCATAAGTTTTAGGGACTAGGACATGGAGGATACAGCCTACTACAGTCCCCTTCTGGCCCCCAGAGATTCAGATCCATCCCACATATAAGGAACTTTCATCCCATCCCAGTATTCCCCAACTCATTACAGCATCAGCTCAAAGTGAAAGCTCATCTAAATATCATCAGCTCAGAAACCCCAAACCTCATCATCTAAACCAGATGTGGCTGAGACTCTGGGGATGAGCTATTCTGAGGCAAAATTCTGCTTTATCTGAAGACTTGTGAGATTAGAGGATAAATGATCTGCTCCCAAATACAACAGCGGAACAGCATAGGACAAAAGCCATAGACAAGTCCATTCCAACGAGAAGAAAATACAAAGAAGAAAGGATTTGCTGGTCCTCAACAATGTGCCAGGATTCCCTGGTGGCTCGGTCAGTAAAGAATCTGCCTGCAATGCAGGAGATATAGGTTCAATCCCTGGGTCGGGAAGATCCCCTGGAGAAGGAAATGGCAACCCACTCCAATATTCTTGCCTGGGAAATCCCAAGGACAGAGAAGCCTGGCGGGCCACAACCCATGGGGTCACAAGAGTCGGACATGACTAAGCAACTAAACCACCACCACCAAACAATGTTCTATCCAACTAGGTAAACTCCATTAGGTTTCCATTCCTGGGAATAATTCTCTGCAGTTCAGCCCTGTAGGACATTTCTCTATCCCTAAACTACCTCATTTGCAATTTCCATGGTTGGGGAGTAGAACATATTTGGTGAAACGTGTATCAGAATGAAAGGAAAATATATTGCATTCTGTAATGAAATGCTGAAAATAATGTATATGTTTATATACACATATATAATATATATGTGTATATATATATATACACACACATATGCTGAAAATATGTATATATTAAATGTATAACATATAAAAAATGTCCTCATACCAAACTGCTTTTACCTAAAAGACCACTTCAAAGCATACCCCTCCTTAAAAAATAAAAAAGGTTCTTCCCTCAGTAGGACTGCATCAAAGCTGCAGTATCAAAATATCATGCACGCATCTGGAGTAATATATTTTAAAGAACCTCTTTGCTACAATTACCTATTCAGTTCAGTTGCTCAGTCATGTCCGACTCTGCGACACCATGGACTGCAGTACACCAAGCTTCCCTGTCCATCACCAAGTCCTGGAACCTACTGAAACTCATGTCCATTGAGTCAGTGATGCCATCCAACCATCTCATCCTCTGTCATCCCCTTCTTATCCTGCCTTCAATCATTCCCAGCATCAGGGTCTTTTCAAATGAGTCTATAGTCTATTTCTATACTGCTCCAGAAATACAGCAGAGCACATCTTCGGTTCAGTTCAGTCGCTAAGTCGTGTCCGACTCTTTGTGACACCATGAACCAGAGTGCACCAGGCCTCCCTGTCCATCACCAACTCCCAGAGTCCACCCAAACCCATGTCCATCGAGTCAATGATGCCATCCAACCATCTCATCCTCTGTTGTCCCTTTCTCCTCCTGCTCTCAATCTTTCCCAGCATCAGGGTCTTTTCAAATGAGTCAGCTCTTTGCATAAGGTGGCCAAAGTATTGGAGTTTCACCTTCACCATCAGTCCCTCCAATGAACACCCAGGACTGATCTCCTTTAGGATGGACTGGTTGGATCTCCTTGCAGTCCAAGGGACTCTCAAGAGTCTTCTTCAACACCACAGTTCAAAAGCATCAATTCTTCAGCGTTCAGCTTTGGTTATAGTCCAACTCTCACACCCATATATTACCAATGGAAAAACCATAGCCTTGACTAGACGGACCTTTGTTGGCAAAGCAATGTCTCTGCTTTTGAATATGCTATCTAGGTTGGTCATAACTTTCCTTCCAAGGAGTAAGCATCCTTTAATTTCATGGCTGCAATCGCCATCTGCAGTGATTTTGTAGCCCCCCAAAAATAGTCAGTCACTGTTTCCACTCTTTCCCCCATCTATTTGCCATGAAGTGATGGGACCGGATGCCATGATCTTCGTTTTCTGAATGTTGAGCTTTAAGCCAACTTTTTCACTCTCCTCTTTCACTTTCATCAAGAGGCTTTTGAGTTCCTCTTCACTTTTGCCTAAGGGTGGTGTCATCTGCATATCTGAGGTTATTGATATTTCTCCCAGCAATCTTGATTCCAGCTTGTGCTTCTTCCAGCCCAGCGTTTCTCATGACGTACTCTGCCTTTAAGTTAAATAAGCAGGGTGACAATATACAGCCTTGACGTACTCCTTTTCCTATTTGGAACCAGTCTGTTGTTCCATGTCCAGTTCTAACTGTTGCTTCCTGACCTGCATACAGATTTCACAAGAGGCAGGTCAGGTGGTCTGGTATTCCCATCTCTTTCAGGATTTTCCACAGTTTATTGCGATCCACACATCTTGCATAATGAAAATCTGGCTATGGTACTTTTGTGTTGAAACTAAATGCGATGATTACTTCAGGATAATCTGGCTTTCGTAATGACAAATGAAATTTAGAAGAACTGCCAAATCTCTTCTGCATAGAGAAAACAATGCATGTCTGACCTGAAATCATGTGTGTTTAAATCAGCAGAAGGAATGGTTAGTTTTTAACTTTTTTCCTGACCCCAAACTTTTGTTGATACAACCGCATCAGAAATTCAGAGCATTTATTGTTAACAGGTACATACAAAGGCCACAATTTATTTTTATAATTGTGTTTAGTCGCTCAGTCATGTCCGACACTTTACGACCTCATGGACTGTAGCCTTCCAGGCTCCTCTGTCCATGGGGATTCTCCAAGCAAGAATACTGGAATCAGTTGCCGTGCCTTCCTCCAGGGGATCTTCCCAACCCAGGGATTGAACCCAGTTTTCATGTTTACTTTGGATTAATTTCACAACTAAATTGAATATGACGAATGGCATGTTTATTTTAGATAAGAATTCTAAGCAAAAAAAAGTTGTGATGTCTCTAATGTTAGCCATTTCTGCCTTTAATTTAACAAACTAGCTCCAATAAAGGAAGGGGACATTTGGTAGTATGATAGATGCAGATTAATAAGCTATAAAAAGTTCTTATATTTAAGTATAATGATAAAGGACAATATTGTTCACTCCATGTCCAATTTAGAATAATTTGGAGCAAAGACAAATAGATGGTCTCTAAAACATAAGGCATGTCTGTTCCATTTATGGCCTTAAAGTCCTGCCCTATGTAATGAGAATTCAGATCAGATCAGATCAGTCGCTCAGTCGTGTCCGACTCTTTGCGACCCCATGAATTGCAGCACGCCAGGCCTCCCTGTCCATCACCAACTCCCAGAGTTTACTCAGACTCACGTCCATCAGTCAGTGATGCCATCCAGCCATCTCATCCTCTGTCGTCCCCTTCTCCTCCTGCCTCCAATCCCTCCCAGTAATGAGAATTAAGAGTGACATTTGGAGGCCTACCACTGAAAAAATACCACATTATGTTGAAAAATTTTTCGAGATGATCTCCAAAATATTACACAATAGATTTGTGTCTCATTGAAAGCAGGGCATCTTTACTGACACAGATAGAATAATTCCTAATTTCAAAAAGAGAAATGTATGAAGTTAAATTGTTTTCACAATTGTTTACTTTTAAAAAATACTGTGCAGTTGCATTTATTTTTAAGAAAAGAAGGCAAATGGCTATGTAGACTGATGTTTGGTTGTTTTGTTTTCTACGTGTAGTTGTTTCATGCAGGGCTTCTGATAGGAGAGAGACACAATGTGAAACAGATCCCTGTCACCTCCAACTACTCTTAGCATGAAACTCTCCCTCCCCTTGAACACCTTGATTTTGCCCAAATCTGTTAAAATGAATCTCAGTTCTTCCACCAGATCACAGATTATAAAACAAACAAAATTAAAAAATAAATAAATATTTTGTAATGGCTCATTTTCAGCCCAGAAAATGTATGGATTTTTTAGAAGTGTTTATTCTAAAGGAGAGCATGTTATGGTCTATCCATCAATATCATATGCATTATAAATTACTTTTGGCAAGGCTGATGAAATAGAATTTTGAAAATATACTGAGTTAAATGTATTAAAATAGTGTCTCTGTTATTATCTTAAGTTTTAATATTCTTTTGTGCTGTTTCACGCCATCTTTCAAAAAACTAAAGTTGTCTAAGACAGAGTAGCTACTTTAAAAGATTTACTGACCAAGTGATTTAAATTACATCTTTTAATCGTTGTTGTTTAGTTTAAGTCAGTTCAGGTCAGTCGCTCAGTCATGTCCGACTCTTTGTGACCACATGAACTGCAGCTCGCCAGGCCTCCCTGTCCATCACCAACTCCTGGAGTTTACCCAAACCCATGTCCATTGAGTCAGTGATGCCATCCAACCATCTCATCCTCTGCCATCCCCTTCTCCTCTTGCCCTCAATCTTTCCCAGCATCAGGGGCTTTTCAAATGAGTCAGCTCTTCACATCAGGTGGCCAAAGAATTGGAATTTCAGCCTCAATATCAGTCCTTCCAATGAACACCCAGGACTGATCTCCTTTAGGATGGACTGGTTGGATCTCCTTGCAGTCCAAGGGCCTCTCAAGAGTCTTCTCCAACACCACAGTGCAAAAGCTTTAATTCTTCAGCACTCAGCTTTCTTTAGAGTCCAACTCTCACACCCATATATGACCACTGGAAAAACCATCGCCTTGACTAGACAGACCTTTGTTTACAAAGTAATATCTCTGCTTTTTAATATGCTGTCTAGGTTGGTCATAACTTTCCTTCCAAGGAGGAACTGTCTTTTAATTGCATTGCTGCAATCGCCATCTACACTGATTTTGGAGCCCAAAAAGTAAAGTCAGCCACTGTTTCCGCTCTTTCCCCATCTATTTGCCATGAAGTGATGGGACCAGATGCCATGATCTTAGTTTTCTGAATGTTGAGCTTTAAGCCAACTTTTTCACTCTCCTCTTTCACTGTCATCAAGAGGTTCTTTAGTTCTTCTTTTTCTGCCATAAGGGTGATATCATCTGCATTTCTGAGGTTATCCATATTTCTCCCGGCACTCTTGGTTCCAGCTTGTACTTCTTCCAGCCCAGCATTTCTCACTAAGTCATATGCGACTCTTTTGCAAACCCATGGATTGCAGCCTGCCAGGCTCCTCTGTCCATGGGATTTCCTAGGTAAGAATACTGACATTTCCTTCTTCAGGGAATTTTCCCAACCCAGGCAGATTCTTTACCACTGAGCCATTAGAGAAGCCAAATTATATACTATTTGATTTTTAAAATAATTCATCTTTAAAACAGTGATGATACATCTCAAGATATAACTGATGAAGACTCTGGAGCTCCAGAGACTAAAAAGTCAAGTCTGAAAATGCTGCAGCAGAGGTCAACATTTAGTCACTTTAAAAATGTGTGCACTTTCTAATCAGATTCACCCTCACTTTATTCAAAGTGGGACAGTAGTTAAAGTTACATCATTCAATGGTATTTAATTCAACAGGTGTTTATTGCATGCTTTCCTTGTCTTACGCTCTGCTTTAGGTACCAGAGATCCAAAGTTGAGACACAATAGACATTCTACCTCCTTATAGAAATTATAGCCCACTTACAATGGGATGGAAAATAAATCACAAAAACTCAAATTAAAGGCAGAAATGAAAATTAAGTTTTCATCGACAAAGAACCAAAAAATATAATGGTAGTTGGGAAGACAATGCTCAGACATTATTGATTCTCTAAAAACAAGAAAATGGAAAACTCACGTTTGCCATAAAAATCTACTCACTCAGGTTAATCTAGATTGAACTTTCGCAAAATTACACCTACTAATGAAAGTTACCATTAAAGCAACCAGCAGTGGGTGTAATAGCATTCATTATTCTTTCATCAGTTATTCCCATGATTCATCAAAGTGTTCTTCATCAACCAATTTATTAGGCTTAACATCCAGTATTATGAGGTAATTCTAAGTCTTATCAAAGCACGAAGCTGTTATATAAGAGTTTCTGAATAATAAGTGAGCTATAATAAAGGAGTGAAAAACAAGTTCCAGGGAGCTCACAGAATCAAAATATAATCATGATATAGTACCCATAGACTATAATTAAAATTGCCACATAAATATACTGTTATCCAGTGCGTTCACTCATCTGTATAGTACTGCTTGTTTTGAGGAAACAGAATTTCTCTCATACAATAAAACTAGATGATAGTGGATCATAGAACCAAAGGAATCACCTCCATCTTTGGGAAGCCAATCCACCGGATTCTTTTCCATAGCATTCATGTTCTTCTCCCTTGAAGAATTCGAGGTGACAGAGATGAGAAATTTTGTCTCATAGCAAGTTTCATACTGTATTTCAGAATGAATATAGACCTGTCCCAACCTTCTATATCTATATCATCATCTCATCTAAAATAAGAAAGGAGGTTAAGAGGGAATATAACTTAAAAAAAAGAAAAAAAAAAACTGTAAATGTTCTCTATGTTGTGGTTCTTTAGCAGGTAGGACGATGAATGTGTTGAATTAAAATAGATAAGTAAGTGGATTCACTCACTCCCCCAATTTGAATATTGACCAAATGCTTTCTCTACTTCAGACAGGGATTCTTCCCCTCATAGAAATCAGCAGCATGGCTCACATCCTCGCAGAAAATATGATAAACATCAATACATAGTCACAAATGTCATGAATGATGTGGAAGAGGACCTTAAGGAAGATTTCTGCCTTGTGTACAGAATCTGGGGGTGGAGGAGCAGAGGGATGGAGAGAGAGGATATAAACAGAATTTCCAGCAAAATATGGAGATAAAGAGCAGGTTTAGTTTGGAAAAGATCCAGAGATAAGGCTACTATGTGTACTCCCAGTGACAGCCTCCACTTGGAGCCTAGGTCAAAGTCTAGGCAAAACGAATACAATTATGTAAAGTTTAAAAATAAAATAAAATTTAAAAAAATAAATAAATAAAGTGAATCTTCTCCCAATATACCCAGTGTTCCACCTCCATCAGCAGTGAGGAAAATAGGAGAGGAAAGAAGTAAGTTATTAATATTAAGAATGAGTTCATTTTCTTTAAAGAAATGTGGTGACCACTGTAGGCAATTTCTGGAAATGGCATGATCAGGATCCCGTACACTGGGAATAACTCCATCAGCTGCCTAATTTTTCCTACATCTCTGTAGTCCTTTTACCTCAAACTTGAATCAACTGTTTTGCCCCATCAGCACACCAGTCTAGCTCTAGTTCCCAACATAAATTCTGGCTGGAACAGCAAATATTGGAACAACCTTAGTCTTCCCTTCTATTGAGGGTTGGAGGCCAGCAATGGAGTGTAGTAATGATTTGGTCCAGGGCCCTACATAGCTGTTACTTTACCCTTTCTCCTCTACAATGGCCTGGTTTATAGGTCTGAGCTTCTGCCTTGATCCCTCCTCAATATGGCTGAGGTCTCTCACAGACTGGGGTCATTACCAGGATCTCTTCTCATGGTCTATTCTCTTGATAACTCATCTGGCCATTGCCTTTTTCTGTAGGTGACTAGCCTTTGCTTCTCATACCACTGGTTTCTGACTGGGGTCCTTTGGTAACTAAGCAAATTTCCTACAACCACCATGCAGCTCTAGCTCACTGTACAACCACCCAGACTTTCCCTTTTCAGTGCTCTATTCACATACAACCCATTCATGCCGCACTCTGTAGGCCTTGAAGTATTCGGTTGTCCTCAAGGTAGCCTCAGCAAGCTGACTTAATTCACACAGTCTAGAGCAAATGCTCTTGGTGGTGGCTCCTCCTCTCCTCTTTTTTTTAATATTTATTTGTGTGTTTGTGGCTGCTCTGCGTCTTCATTGCTGTGTGTGGGCTTTTCCAGTCGTGGCGCACAGGCTTCTCATTGTGGTGGCTCCTCCTGCTGTGAAGCACGGTCTAGCTTTTGCTGGCTTCAGCAGTTGCAGCATGTGGGCTTCACTGCCCCGGGGCACGTGGAATCTTCCTGCACAGGGGTCGAACCCATGTCCCTGCATTGGCAGGCAGATTCCTAACCACTGGACCACCAGAAAAATCTCCTCTTATTCTTAATATAGTTGTTTCCTGCAGACATGTCAGTTACTCCAGCTGACACTGGAGTAATAAAATGGCACCAAATCACTGAAAATCATCTCGGTCCCATGATTGGTTGGTTGGTTCATTGGATTTTTATTTTTCTCTGCTTTCATCTAAATGAAACTACTAAGGTCTATACATCTGAATTTTCTCTCTGACTTGCAAACAAAAGAACCAGAATGCTTAACATAGACAAAACCTCAAATTCCTCGTATCCCATGCTTATATGCTGAGAACAAATAAGACTTGTCTTCCTCATCAGAAATATTCACGGGCACACCAGAATCACAGAATCAAGTCTATGACAAGATGTTCTTCTTATATAACATACTGGCTCTCTCTGTTACCAGATTGTGACTTCTTGCCAGCCAAAAGCTGATATATTCTTGGAAATGTCTCTGCCAGAATTTTTCAAAAAGATAATTTACACTCTAGGAAATTATTTTGTCCACAAAAGAAACAGATGCATTTGCCCTTAAGGGACAAGACTTCCCTGTCCTGCTGTTGTATTTACAAAAGTCAAATTTCCCAAATATCAGCATATGGTTTTATCAGGGAGATGACTCCTGGTTTCTATTGCTATTGTCTTCTTACTACACAGAAAGGAAGTTCTCAAGGCTGTCTGCATGTTAAATCACCTCCCCAGTTTTTAACAAATCCTTCTGATGTGCGTTTCATCCCCCAGGGGCCTTGATTTAACTGACCCAAGACGGGGCCCAGGCATTGGGATTTCTTTCTAAACTCTGCAGGCAATTTTGCTGTGCAGTCAGGGTGGAAAATCATAGCTGCAAGGTCAGTGTATGCATATTTCCTCGTTACTGTGCACCAAAATCCTGGATATCTGGGTAGAATATTAATCTCACGTGGTTTCACTTTTTAATTCCCAGGTAGCATCTCCTAGTCTGGTGAGGTTGGGATCAATAATGAACTTGAGTGAGGCTCAGAGGAGTATAAGCTCTGTGTGACTATTCTACTCCTAAATCCACAAGCCTTCTGGAGATTTCCCCAGCCTCTCTCTTTCTGCTGCTCTGGAACAGATGGTTTGTCTTAACAAAACATTTTGCTATTTTTAATTTGTTTGATGATTTAAGGCCAGATTCTTCCCTCAGACAGCACAGAAGCCTTCAGTGGTTGCAAGGCAATCTTAAATCCTACCCGGTAAAGGTTATTCTATCCTCCAGCGTGAGTTGCAAGGAAGCAAGTCCATTCTCCCTTGATTTTGTGATATCTACTTATTTCATCATCTTGCATCTCCCAATAAACAAAGGATTTAGTATTCTAATGCCTTAGTCTCCTCCATCTAGAAAGCTCCCTTACAAAATTATGTTTAATGCTGCTGAAAGGAAAGCTATCTTTCAGCCCAATGTCACCTGCTATTTAAAAATATTCAATATTTGTTTTACATTTTTATCCAAGTTTTGTTCTTTAGAAAATGCCACTAGTGATGTAATGGATGGCATTAAGTTACATATGTTCCTTTCAAACATGCTTCAATGCTACCATGAAATAAAGAAAATTGAATTCTGAAATGCAATATTCTGTATTCTGCCAGTACCAAAAAAATAAGGCATTATTAGCTTTTGGGGAGACATTAGGCAGCAGAGGTTTATGTTATCTTTTTTTCCTTTTCCAAATAAAATATCTACAGAATTATATAGAGTTATTCAACCTAAAGTAAATGCATGTATATCAACATATTCTATGATTTAACTAGTAAACAGGAGTACTGAAAAATGAAATGTGCAAGTTTAGTAACAAACTGAAGCAGCCTCTCTTTGGGAGCTTTCAAAGTAAGCCTGCTGCTGCTAAGTCACTTCAGTCGTGCCAACTCTTTGTGACCCATGGACTGTAGCCCGCCAGGCTCTTCGGTCCAAGGGATTATTCTCCAGACAAGAATACTGGAGTGGACCGCCATGCCCTCCTCGTAGGGGTCTTTCTGACCCAGGGACTGAACCCACATCTCTTACATTTCCTGCATCACCAGGCACCAAGGTAAGCCTGCTGCTGCTAAGTCACTTCAGTCGTGTCCGACTCTGTGTGACCCCATAGACGGCAGCCCACCAGGCTCCCCCATCCCTGGGATTCTCCAGGCAAGAACACTGGAGTGGGCTGCCATTTCCTTCTCCAATGCATGAAAGTGAAAAGTGAAAGTGAAGTCGCTCAGTCATGTCCGACTCTTCACAACCCCATGGACTGCAGCCCACCAGGCTCCTCCATCCATGGGATTTTCCAGGCAAGAGTACTGGAGTGGGGTGCCATTGCCTTCTCCTAAGGTAAGCCTAGTAGTTGCTACAGTAAGGAGTTAACATTGAGTTAAATGATTTGCTTTTCTTTATCTTCATAATTTCCATTGGCAATGCCTATTAGTCTTTTTTTGACAGAAGTCAAAGGGATTCAACTAATTCCTACATTTTTCAGTTGAATGTATGCAAGAGGAAACCACCCCCCGCCCCAAGACTTCCTATAATGAGATAACATACCACCTCCACTACAGGGCCCTATCAGGATCCAATTTTACAATTTTGAAGCCTCATTATATTACTGTACTTAATTAATATCACATTTGATTTTACAGTATTTTTCCCAACTGACAAAATCAAATGATTCCTTTAATGGGATAGTAAATCTAATTTAACTTTTGATATATTTTTCCATTTATTTTAGCAATCATAAATTTGAGTTTAGGAATGGCATATTGTCAGTAAAAATGTTAGTAATGCTAGTAAGGACAATGGCAGCCTACATCTTTTAATGCCCTCTCTTAGGCAGAGTGAAGAAAAGTAATAATGTAGTGTGTTAGACTGACAGTGAGGACCCCCACGTTCTAACACTGGTTTTCACATCAAGTTGTTTCCACTAAGCCTCAGTCTCCTTATCTGTGAAATGGGACAGGTAGACTACCAGTGGTTAAAACTGTGGATCCCTAAAGGAATCAAGAAGGTCACACCAGTTCTAAAGGAAAGAGGAGGCTGTTATGCAGCCCCTACTTCATTCAACTGGTCTTCTCATTCATCTATTATATAGTTAGGGCTGCTTTTGTTAGAGGGAAAAAAGATTTCATTTTTCTAAAACTAGTTTGAAACACTATTAAAATAAACATTGGCCAAGGTCTTGTCCAATTTAACGAATGGAAGAACACTTTGGGTAGGATTTAAGCTCCTCAGTCATGTGTCCTAAGCCTCTCACTAGAAATTTGAATTTGCATCTCAGTCATACTATACTGCTGCTGCTGCTGCTAAGTCACTTCAGTCGTGTCCGACTCTTAGCGACCCCATGGACTGCAGCCTACCAGGCTCCTCCATCCGTGGGATTTTCCCAGGCAAGACTACTGGAGTGGGGTGCCATTGCCTTCTCTGCATACTATACTAGACTTTGATATTAGAAGATGAAATCCAGTTGCTATGTAAGGCTATGACATGGTTTGAGACTAGCATTCCTGTTTATAGTTCAGTATATTACATCAAAATGATTAAAAAAGCTTTTGGGAAAAAATTCAACATGTGGCAGTATCCCATGTTTACTGAGTCAAAATCTGGAGAAAAGGCGAGATGGTTGTGTTGGTATGCATTTTGAAAACACGTTCCCAAGTTCTTCTGCTGCTCACCTTATATTAAAAAATATTATTTATATGATTGTTTTGTGTGTTTTTATTCCTTAGTTTTCTCTTTGGCTCCCCATCATAAAATTAATACCACCATGTGTACCAATTTAATCAACTAGGTTTGGGAAGCAGAATTTTCATTTTACACTAAAGGACTTTCTTAAGAGGGAGCAATGCCATCTTCAAATGGCCTACCAGGGCACCCAGAAAGCTCTCAAAACCAAACTGAACTTTATTAGCATCTTCTAAGGAACAACAGTGGTAGGGTTCTGCTCAAGAAGAGATAATGGGATGAAGATATAACAGGATTTCCCACTGTGCATCTATTTCAATTCTAGACTATGCCAATTAGCAAAATTCTCCAAAGATTTACAGTCTCATAGTAGGGAACCAATCTGCTTTGGCTTAACAGCTGTAGCCTGCAAAACAAATAAGAAAGGGAAGAAGAGACCCAAGAAACTGCAGATTATTTCCTTTACCTGGAATATGGTTCCCAAAAACATGAACAAAGGTTTATAAACAGTCTTCCTTTCAAACATTACTGTGTTTGCAAGATGGAAAATCTGGGAAATGGTTTGACAGAACTCTTAATGCTCATCCTCCAAGGAGTGCGAGATTAGGCTACCAAGTGAAATACTATGGTAGTCAACAAGTTGTCTTGAGTAGATTTTCAAACCTGGGCTAGTGGTGTCCATCAAAGTAACTATTTTGATGAAAGGAAAGCTATAGTCATGTTGTCTCATAATCTCAGTCATGTTATTTCCTCTCAGTGTGGCCCCTGGAATCTTCCATGACCCCTCTGCCAAGAGGAAGGTAGAATTTGGGCAGCATCTCCCAGGATGAGTTCAAGGTTGACAGGTAAGGGAGAGGAAAGAACATTTGTGGCAGAAGGGACAACGTGGATGGACAGCATTGGGGGAAGAGTGCCTGCTTCTGGGAGGCAAGGAAGTAGCGGTTTCAAAGCTCTGGCTTCATGCTGCTGATTGCTAAAAAAGTGTAAAAAGGATCAATCACCTTTTGGGGGGAACTGCTGGTCTGGATAGAGAAGAATGGGCTTTTAGCCCATGGAAACTAGTAAGACGGAGTTTTATATCTGGAGGAGGGGTAAAGCACGGTTAATGGTTTAGATAATAGAAAGGAAAAGCCAGATGCTTAGAGAAATACTGAGCTGGGGCTATGGCAACAATGCAGGAAAGAGATGCAGGCGGCTGGCCAGAGGCAGAGGTGGTGAGCATGACTAGGGTGAGATAGTATGACAGACATTTTGGAGAAACCAGGGGACTGGCAGTCTGTGGGGAGGGACGAGACACAAGTCAGAGGTGTCTAGATAGGGCAGCTCACTGGATAACGATTCTGGCCAAGTGAATCAGGGAATACAGGAGTGTGTACGAGGAGATGAGTAGGTGGGGGCCTAGAGAGGGCTTTAAAATAAGAGTCTAGACTTTAAAGTGCCCAAGCCTGCCACAGGACCCCTGGAGCATCTCCTGGAGAACACACATGTTCACAACATATGCTAGTTTCTTGGAGGAAAACTGCAGCGTGTCCGTCGTCAAGCTCATCAAGCATGTATATGCACCATCCAAGGAGGGAGTTGCTTTCTAGTTCTGTTCCAAATCTCTGAGAATCTAAGAGAGATAATCAGCTGCATTTTACCAAGTGGTGTGACCTTCATGGTTTTCAAATTCTTCTAGATTCATTTCTCTCATTCAAGTTGCACAATCTCCCATCATTAAAGGGATAAGATTTTGTTGCTACTATTTCAAAACTGAAATGGAAAGATTTGCTAGAGTCCCAATAGCTGATTACCTAAGGAGCTGGTCCTCTTTACACTAACTCCTACTAACCATAGCTTTATATTTAACATGTAGGCAAGGATGTATATATAAACATTACACATTTTGAAAGTAAAATACCTATATTAAAAAGGGTTATAATGTTATACTATATTTCAAACAATAAAAGCTCTAGCCATAAAAGGCAGAACTTTAACCATTACACTTGAAACCTGAGAGAAGTCTGTATTAGAAAAATGCTAAGAAAAACTTTGCCATTGTCAATAACTGAAGGATTATACTGTAAAGGGCTATGAAGTGCTTGGTTCACCGTGCTGAAGTGAACTGTGAACTGTGAACTGTACAGAAGGGAACTGTGGACAGTTCTACCACCAGACAGAACATCTGCATACTCAGGCATTTGCTTTAAAAAAATTTATTTTACATTTACAGTACATATCATACCATACTATATTCTGGTGTTTCAGCACTGAAAAATAAGATCCCCGATCCCATTCCAGTGGAGCAGTCAGAAACGCACACAGAAATTATTACTGTAATACCATGTGTTACAGAGAAGCAGTTCCTAACCTGGGCTCTTCAGCGAAGGCAGGCACTGAATCAAAGGATGTGTAAGAGTTACTGTTGGTGGGAGTGTAAACTGGTGCAGCCACTATGGAGAAGAGTATGGTGGTTCATTAAAAAACTAAAAACAAAGCTACCATACGACCCTGAAATCCCTGAAAGCACATATGCAGAGATAGACAAAGTCCAAAAGGATATATGCACCCCAATGTTCATTGCAGAGCTGTTTACAACAGCCAAGACATGGAAACCACCTGAATGTCCATCAACAGAGCAGTGGATAAAGAAGATGTGGCCCATATCTACAATGGAATATTACCCAGCCATTATAAAGAATGAAATCATGTGATTTGCAGCAGCGTGGATGGACCCAGAGATTGTCATAGTGAGTGAAGTCAGAAAGAAGAAGAAATATTTTATAACATCCCTTACATGCGGAACCTAAAAAGTAATGATACAAATGAACTCCTCTACAAAACAGAAACAGACTCACAGACTTAGAACAAACTTATGGTTGCCAGCGGGAAGGATGGGGTGAAGGGCATAGTTAGGGAGTCTGAGATTGACATGTATACACTGTTATAGTTAAAATGGATAACCAACAAGGTCCCACTATATAGCACAGGGGACCCTGATCAACATCATGCGGCAGCCTGGATGGGAGAGGAGTTTGGAGAAGAATGGGTACATGTATATGCATGCCTGAGTCCCTCTGCTGTTCACCTGAAACGATCACAACACTGTCCATTGGCTGTACGCCAATATAAAATAATGTTAAAAAGATACCTAAGAGTGAACCAGGATAAAAGCTGGGCAAGTGCATTGTTCTGGGAACAGTCTGGCCTCCTTCCCATTCTTCAGAAACTTCCTGCTTCCCAGAAAGATCTCTGATTTAGACCCTGCATATTGAATAACTCTGGAGCTTCTTTTTTGAACAGTTGTTTCTCCTAAGACTAGAAATTACTCAGAGTTGAATCCTAGTTGCCCCTGGCCTTTGTAGTAAACATGCGTTGAGTCAAAATAAGGCACTGCACACTATAATATTACAAAATGCTAGAGCTGGGAGGGAATTGACTCCAACTCCTTCAGTGAATATATAAGGAACCAAGGAATGTAAGGGTGTTTATAAACAAGGTGTAGAATATAGCATCTAACTTAATGTAGATGCAATCCTCCCCGGTGGTTTTTAAAGCAACATTTGGAACTTAGGCAAATTCAGGTATGATTTGCGCCCCCGCCTCCACCTGCCACCCCTGTTCTTCCTTCATTTCACCTGCAAAGGGTGGCTAGGCTTCCATACACCCTATTCACCAAGTTTAATTTCTCGATGCAGATTACTGCAGTGTCTTCTGCCTATTGTATTTCTAACAAGTGATTGTTTTTAGAACTACTGGTTTCAATTTTAAGGTAAAACCCTTACCACTCCTTGAATAATTCTCATAGAGGAGTTCTTAATAAATACACACAGTGATGGAGAAAAGGAGGGAGGGAGAGGCAGGAACTCAGCTCAAAGACAAGTTTTAGCTGTAAGTGGCATCCTTAAGTAAAGAAAAAAGTAATGCAAAGGTAGTAAGGATGAGAGAGTTAATTAAAAATTTTTACGGAAATAAAAACTCAGAAGAGAGAAAGAAACTCATGCAGAAGGGCAGAATGAAAATATGAAAAAGCTTGCATTCCAAAATTATGTTTGGATCACCAAACCTAAATTACACCAATGAAGTGTTACAAATGAGCGAAAATTATTAAATGGTGGAATCACTGATGCTAAATAACTGGGACTTAAAGGTAACTTGATAATGGAGATATGGAAAAATGACATCCTGCAACTATAAAATGAATAGCCTCAATTTAAGCCCAATAACTTACTCCTGCTACTATTGTTGCAACTAGCCACCTTTGGTTCATACCCTCAACCTCCAACAAAACACATTTGGCAACACTGGTTACTGAGGTAATAGGTTATGCCCAATATATCTGATACACATTTAAAAGGATCCCGCTGTCTACATCATCAGAGTTAAGAAAGATAAATTGATCAAAACTGTAGGTAAATAAACCATTACATGAAATGCTGGCTGCCAGTTCTACAGCCTCAATACCACAAAGGCTTTTATATGATCCTTAAAACAACAGTCCCTGTCTGGTAAACAGTTGGTATTACTTGCTCCCCATCGGTTTCATTGAGTAATGCTCAATATATCTTCAACATGTTGGCAATGGTAAATCAGGTTTTCATGACACAAGTGCAACACAGTCTATGTAAACTTCTCTCAATCCTCCAGTCAGCAGCATACAAATATGTGTGCGTGTATATATTAGTTACAGAGAACTGGTTCTTTACTCTGACTACATATTACAATCACCAAAAGCTTGCAAATCATAACCAACATCCCCAGCAACTTCACCCCAATGGTTCTGGTCTGGGATGGAGCCTTGGCAGTGCTTTCAAAGGCTCCCAAGTGACTCTAACATACAGTCAGCATTGAAAATCACTGGCCTAGACATTTCTGATGTCAATACAATTAGGGGAAAAAATTACATTAAAACAAAAGCATTTACAAGGCAGCACTTGAATACTGATTTTATTATCACTTTTCTTTCTCAAATCATGATATTAAGCTTCTCTTATAATGTATCTTTCAAGTCCTTTACTCTTTTTTTTGGCCTGTTTGTTTTCCTAGTGATTTTATAGGAATTATTTGTTAATTATGGAAACTGGTCTTGTCTTTGTCATATATATTGAGTTCTTTCTCTCAGAATATTTTCTGCCAGCCTGTGACTTTTTTTTTCCTTTCATTTTTTCCTTAATGGTACCTTTTAAAATGCAGACATTTTAAGTTTAGATGAAGTTCATTTATAAATTATGTTCTTGTATGGCTTGGGCTTTGTGTCCTGTCTATCCCAAAGGTTTTAAATATAGTCTATATTTTCTAGTAGAAGCTTCAAATTAGCTTTTAAATTTAGGTTTATCATCTATCTTAAATTAGTTTTTGCATATGATGTGTAGCAGAGCTGAAGCCCAATATTTTTCCCCCATAAACTTATTGGATTGTTTCAAAACTATGTTTTGAAAAGCTATTCTTTCAAAATGGAATTATCTTGGACTCTTATTAACTGGTCATGTATGAGTAGGTAGCTATTTCTGGATTCGATATTCTACTCAGTTGATGTACTTTCCTACTGTTAATGCTAATGCCACTCTGACTTTATTATTGTACCTTTAAATAAATCTTGAAATCAGGTACTATGAGTCCTATAACTTCTTTTGCAAAATTGTTTTGGCTATTTTAGATCATATCATTTATATTTCATTTGCAGTTGTATAAATCTTACACATCTTATACATTTTTACAAACAAACCTGCTGGGATTATGGTTGGGATTGTGTTGAATCTACAAATCACTTTAGAGAGAACTGACATCTTAACAATATTGAGTGCTCTTGTTGCATCAGTCACTAAGTCGTGTTTGACTCTTTGCAGCCCCATAGACTGTAGCCCACCAGGCTCCGCTGTCCATGATTCTCCAGGCGAGAACTCTGGAGTGGGTTGCCAATTTCCTTTTCCAGGGGATCTTCCCGACCCAGGGATCAAACATGGGGTCTCCTATATTGCAAGCAGATTCTTAACTGAGCCACCAAGGCAGCCCTAATCCCAAATATGATACAGGTCTCCATTTACTTAGGTTTTCCGTAATTTCTTTCAGCAATGTATTCTAGTTTTTAGTTTATAGGCTTATGTTTTTTGTTAAGTGTTTACTAGGTATGTTTTTACTTTGATATTATTGTAAAGGACTTCTAAATTTTTCATTCTCCTTTATTTGATTTTGATGTATAAAAATATAACTGATATTCATATATTTACTTGTTGAACTGTACTCTCACTAAATTAACTTTAGGAATTATTCTTTAGGTTCTTTAGAATATTCTAAATAAACAATCATGCTTTTCTTACTTTATTTCCAATCTATTGGCCTTTTATTATGATTTCTCCCCTTACTATAGTGGCTTGTGCCTCCACAAAAGTTAGGACAGCTCAAAGAATACGCTTGTTTGTTCTGGCCCCAGTGTTAGGAAAATCATTTAATATTTCACCATTTAGTATAATGTTAGTTATAGGCTTTTAATAGATTACATTTATAAGATTGAGGACACATTCATCCTCAGTTTTCTGACATCTTTTAAAACAATAAATAGGTGTTAATTTGGTCAAATTCTTTTTCTGCATGTATCAAAATAATAATATTTTTTTCTTTTATTCTGTAAATATAGTAAACTATAAAAGTTATTTTTGAATGTTATTTTAGCCTCTCATTTCTAGGATAAACCCAATTTGGTCATGATGTTTTACCTTTTTATGCATTGTTGGATTCAATTTGCTAGCATTCTGTTATGGATTTTTTCCATCTATGTTCATGAGAAATACTGGTTTATAATTTTCCTTTCATTTAATGACTTGGTCATGGTTTGTTATGAAACTTATGTTGTCCTCATTAAAGAGTGATAGAGCTTATGCAAAAATAGTATTTCTTCTCTAAGTACATGAAGAATTACCAATGAAACTACCCAAACTATGTGGGAATAGTTTTTATTATAAAAGTAATTACTTCAGTTGATATAAATTTTATCAAAGTTTTCCTGAACTTTATAATTTTAATACCTTTAAACCATTTTAGTGGTAGACTACCAATTTTTTAAATATATTAGTATATATATAAAACTTAATGATCAAATTCACTTTATGTCAGCAAGTGCTTTAAAGCCTCTAATATTACAAAACTTTTCAACTGATTAAAAATTTTAGAATGGATATAGCAATAATATTGGTTAAATATTTCTCTTACTAGAGATTCAGAATTAACTCATAAGAAATTATAAAAAGCAATTAACTGATTTCTCTTAAGAATATATGTAATTTGGACAATTTATAATTTCTACCCTCATTCTTAGCTTCCTAATTTATGAAATGAAGGAACTGGATTTGATACTTTCTAAGAATTCATCCAGCTACAGCAGCCCATTACTTTCAATTTATGCTATTATATTCTTTAGATAAAGTATTAAGTGTTTTACTTAAAGTCTGAATAAATTTAGCCTGCCAATAATCTTAATTAAATCTATTTTTGAGAATTTCTAAAGTACGTCACAGGAACATTTTTGGACCTTATCATTAAAAATGGGGTGGAGTATCTGTATTTTCTATTTAAACACATTGTTATTAAAAGGCAAACAAGAGCTTTAAGATCTAAACATTGCTCTTTTGTAAGTATGTATTCTTTGTTAGGAATATATGTGTTAAATTTTGAAAATGAGACAACAGGTTTGACTTATAAAGACTAAAGGATTTTGTGACATGCTGGGTAAACAGCTGAGAAAAATTTAAGTACGTACTACGCGCAAAGCACCCAAGATACAGCAGTAAACAAAAATACACTAAAAAAACCCAGCCTTCATAGAGCAAATATTTTTGTAATGCAAATGAGAAGAATGACATCACTGAATTGGCTTGGATGTTTCAAACTCACAGCAGAAATTTTGCAGAGCTCTTGGCATTGTCTGCTGCTGTATCTTCTTTTTCCTTCTATCTCTGCTACATCACTGCTGCCCTACTTCCTGCTTAGGCTATTTGGTGCACAGAATGGAAATTTTGTAAATCATGGTGGATGATTTTAACCAGTGCATCACTGTTTCATGCAATTAATCAATTAGGTATTTTAACAAATAATGAACACTATGGAAACAGAACCTAACCCCAACAGTTAGAATATTGCTGATCTTAGCTACCTATGTGTCCCACTCCCTTTCCCCACATCAGTGCACCTCCACCAATAGCAGCCATCCTTAAACTCTCTAATTCTTCTAGTAGACTAATCTTCCCATCTTAGAAGCACCAAAACCTGAGTGTGTGCGCTCTACTGCAGGGCTAGCTATATCTTTATTTCTTCTCCACAGGGCCTAGCACTAAGCCAGTCAAGAGTATTTGTTTAGTTAATGTTTGTGGAGAGAAAGTACTACAGGAACTCCTGGTTCTGTCATTCAGTGCCTGCAGACACTGCCATTAGGTATAATATATGCCTGTGTGGGACTTATGTTTAACAAAATGAACTATCATGTACACAGACTTAACAGTTAAAAGGATACAACTGTGGCCATTACTTTGGAAAACTAAGCAGTGGCTACAGGACTGGAAAAGGTCAGTTTTCAGTGCAGTCTCAAAAAAGGGCAATGCCAAAGAATGTTCAAACTACTGCACAATTGCACTCATTTCACATTCTAGCAAAGTAATGCTCAAAATCCTCCAAGCTAGGCTTCAACAGTACGTGAACCAAGAACTTCCAGATGTTCAAGCTTCATTTAAAAAAGGCAGAGGAACCAGAGATCAAATTGCAACATCCACTGAATCAAAAAAAGCAAGAGAATTCCAGAAAAACATCTACTTCTGCTTCATTGAATATACCAAAGCCTTTGACAGTGTGGATCATAACAGACTGGAAAATCCTCAAGAGATGGGAATACCAGACCACCTGACCTGCCTCCTGAAAAATCTGTATGCAGGTCAAGAAGCAACAGTTCGAACCAGACATGGAACAATGGACTGGATCCAAATTGGGAAAGGAGTACATCAAGGCTGTTTACTGTCACTGTGCTTATTTAACTTACATGCAGACATCGTGAGAAATGTCAGGCTGAATGAAGCACAAGATGGAATCTAGATTGCAGGGGAAATGTCAATAACCTTAAATTCGCAGATGACATCACCCTTATGGCAGAAAGTGAAGCGGAACTAAAGAATCCTTTGATGAAGTTGAAAGAGGAGAGTCAAAAAGCTGGCTTAAAACTCAACATTCAAAAAACTAAGCTCATGGCATCCGGTCCCATCATTTCAAGGCAAATAGATGGGGAAATCGTGGAAACAGTGACACACTTTATTTTCTTGGGCTCCAATATCACTGCAGATGATGACTGCAGCCATGAAATTAAAAGGCACTTGCTCCATGGAAGAAAAGCTATGGCCAACCTAAACAGCATATTAAAAAGCAGAGACATCAATTTGCCAACAAAGTCTGTATACTCAAAGCTATGATTTTTCCAGTAGTCACGTATAGATGTGAGAGTTGGACCATAAAGAAGGCTGAGAGCCCAAGAACTGATGCTTTTGAACTGTGGTGTTGGAGAAGACTCTTGAGACACCCTTGGACTGCAAGGAGATCAAACCAGTCAATCCTAAAGAAATCAATCCTGAATATTGACTGGAAGGACTGATGCTGAAGCCGTAATTCCAATACTTTGGCCACCTGATGGGAAGAACTGGTTCGTTGGAAAAGACCCTGATGCTGGGAAAGATTGAAGGTGGGAGGAGAAAGGGGCAGAAGAGGATGAGATGGTTGGATGGCACCACCTACTTACTGGTCATGAGTTTGAACAAGCTCCGGGAGATAGTGAAGGACAGGGAAGCCTGGTGCGCATAGAGTCGCAAAGAGTCGGACATGACTGAGTGACTGAACAACAAGAAACTGGGATCTAAACCAAACATCTATGTATATACACTAATGAGGTATTCACATAAGCATTCTAAAGCATATTAAAATCTCATAATACAAGCAATGGAAATTTGCTGACATTTGTACAGAGATAAAAACTTTAAGAAACCAAACACTAACTTTCTTTCCACTTACAGTTAATTTCAACCATCACCGCTTCCATTATTAAAACAAACAAAAACCGATAGAGGATTACGAAGTATCGGTAATGGAACTAAAGCTTCTGTTTTGTTTTGTTTTGTTAATTGAACTGGTACAATAAAAAACATTCAATATCTTCCGAAAATAAATCAATAAAATTTAAAAACTGCTAAGAAGGACAATATTTTTTAACCTGCACTATGCTGAATTTCACTTTGTTCCTTGGTCCCCTGTTACCTGCTAAGATACTCTCTAAAACATAGCTTTTGTCTAATCACAACCACTTTTATCCTTAATATCATACATTCCTTTCCTTGCTGGCTCTGCAGACAAAGCTAAAAGCAATCCTGCTCCAGACCTATGAAATCACCCTAGCCTCATTTGCTCCACTTAAAGTACTCCAATCTATGCTTCGATAGTTAAAATTAAATTGAGTATTACTATCACTACCTTTGTAAGGCATATACTTTTACTCAACTGTTTCACAGCTCAGTCAATTTGGTAGTGAGTTGATGTCAAATATTTTCCAATCCCTAGCTTACTCGTCAATACTTCAAACTTTAATCTTGTCTGATATCACTCAAAATAAAACATTTTTATACAGCCCTTTCCTGAAAAACCTCTCCCATCTTTTACACAATTTTACTGCAAACACTACCATTCTTAGCAATTTTTGATGTGATTCTCCCACACTGGGGTTCCAATTCATAGAATCCCATCCCTCACTCTTTCCCACTATTCTGAATATAGAGCTAGCAAAAGGCAAGAGCTTCAAAACAACTTCACTATATTGTGTCACACCCATATCAGCACAAAGGACCCACTGGGTGCAAAGCTAGGTCCATCTAAAAACAGACTAATCTCTCCCCTATTCAAAGATACTCAATACACACACACACACACACACACACACACACACACACACACACAAGATATGAATAGTATATATCCAATACAAAACATCTTACTACTTTGGATTTAAAAAGTAAATCTTTTAAGAAAAAACAGTGTAGCTGATTCCTTATAAACAATCGCTTCAATGATTTAATTCCTCATTTTAAACTGGCTGCTTTACATCCTCATATATTAACCTGGTAATACTGACATAATACTGTAAAATGTGTATATTACTAAAAAAAATGAAGACATTTACCCATAGCTTGAATAATCAAACAGTTGCAGCAAACTGTAACAGAAATAGTTTGGAAGACCACACAAATCATTTACTAATAATCAGCACAAAACTTATCAAATAGAAAATATGAATGAAAAGCTATAGAATTTAGAGAATCAATTAATAAATATAAACCTTTTCCATAGGAATTTAAGCAGAAAGAAAAGTAAATGTGAAAAGGTATGAACAATTCTAAGAAATGTTACTGGAAAATACTATGTAACTGAAGAAATATATATATATATATACATAAAATTAAAGAGTCCACCAAGTGCCAAGCAAAACAGACCAAACAATCCCCATTGATGGCTTCTGGGAAGAAAAAAGAAACATGTGTGAATAAGAATCGCACAACTAATTATTAAATCATATGCTAAAAATCAGTAGAATATCTATGCTGAGGGAAAATAACCCTAAACTAAGATATGTCCACATAGCATAAGACTTACAGAAAGTTAAAGTGGTTAAAGATATTCTCAATCATTTTCAGACTCTCAAATTTCACAGAAATTTTACAAAATGAATTGTTTGCATACAGAGGACATCAGCAAGGAGAAAATAAACAGGATACTGATTAGATGGAGTGGGGAAGAGAAGCAGTAAATAAGGAGCACACTAAAATAACATTTTGTCCTGGGGCAGAAGGAGACAGGTTCCCAAGATTCAAGAGCATTAATTCACAAGCAGTCCTCTCAACAGTAAGGCAAGACAGCAAGGGTAACATTTATTTAGACATACACGATGTTAAATTTAGAGACTTAATTGTGAATCACATAAAGCCTTAATTAACACTTCCTAATCAGATGTTTCAGGGGAACGTGATTCCTCTTTGTAAACTGCCTAAGTAACAAAAGTGCCAGACCTCTGCAGACACAGAAAATGAGAGTTGTCAGAGTCATGTGCAGCAAATGGTGGCTGAGAATTTTATTTTACTTATATGGTTTCTGCATAAACATGAAGTGGTCACAGCAGTTTTACCTACACCTGTCATCTAGGGAACCAGGTATAAAGCAGAGGGGCAAAGTGCAATGGAAATCATGGGGTGGGGACTGTAAGATTTAAGGCTTCTAAAAGGCAAATATAACCCTCAGGATTTCTGCATCAGCACAAATAACAACTCTTTTTTTTTTCCCTAATAGTGTCTGGAATTAAGCTACATGTCTCCTATATTGCTAGGTAAAACAATAAAAGTAAAAAGGACAAAACTTCAAGACACTCCAGGATGAAACATGTGAACATGAGCAGTCTGGTCACACACTCCTGAAGACAATTTTTCTCTCAAATTAGTTTCTTGGCTCCCATTTAACTGTTCTGAGAATCTTCACATTTCCTGGTCTACAGATTACTTGAGATGAAGGTGTCATACTTTTCTCATTCTTAGAGAAAAGTGTTCCTCATAGCTATTTGGTCCTCTTGCTTCTTAGCCTGGCTGCTAAAGGAAGGAGCATTTGCAGCAGAGAGTTTAGTTTAGTGTCAATTCTTTTCCTGCTCACAAGATTGGTAGAAGAATAAATGGGAAAATTCTTACTTTTCAAGTTCTGTTATATTTGATTTGCTCTGCCTTGAAACACTCCAGAGATTCTTATTTATGATTTAAAGAATGACTAGACCACTGTAAGGCAATGTTAGCAAGGGAGCCATAGCATTTGATAAATATCCCATGAAGGAGGCCAGTCTTACTCAGGGAGCAGTAGGGTATTTTTTTATTTAGTTGGCAAATAAGTATTCAAATTCTTGATCAAACTCCTTCAGGGCCAGCCTATGTATTTAACTGGAAAGAACTCCACTATCTTTCCCAGCTGCAAAGTTGGTGACAATAGTTGATTTTTCAATTCTTAATAGAACTGCAGGTTCCACTTGCTGAATAGAGTTAAATACATAACACACAAACCAACATCTCATCTTTGAGGTATCTTCTTGGCTCTTCTTCGAAAACGTGTTTATGAAATATAAGTGATTTCTTTAGGGTGACATAGAAATGTGAATGAGAGGCTGTACTCAGGACTCTATGTCCAGTAAGAATGCTAGAAAACATTGGACACTCACAAAGATCCAACACTAAGCAATGGGTAATCCATCACATCTTCACTGAAAAGCTCTATCCGAAATCAGATAACAAACTGCTAAAAGGAAAAAATAGTTAAGATAGATTATTTTAGAACCCTTTTCAAATTACAGTGGATTCTTTTACCTGGCTCGTTGGAGGAAGTAACAAATATTTTCCATTAACTAAAGTTTATTTTTGTAAATACCTGACTCTCTAGAAACCTTTCTAAACGGTCTACTACATCTGTCCTTCTTAATCTGAATACTCTAAACTGTATGTGATGTAACAGTCAGTTACATCAGTGGTCCTCAAGAGACTGCAACCCCCCACCCTCAATTTATTTGTGCACTTGTGGAGTCTTCTCCTCTTGAGTCTGGAAGTCTGGACTAGCTCTGTGATCGGCTTTAACCAGAAGAATGCCGCAAACGTGATATTCTGCTAGCTCTAGGCCTAACACTTAAGAAGGCCTAGCAGCTTCTGCTTTTGTGCTGCATAGGAAGCCAGGAACCCCCATGAGGCACCTTGCATCTCATGGGGAGCCAACAAGGAGGTCTGAGGTCCCTGACTGACAGGCCTAGATGACCTTCCAGTCAACAGCCAAAATCTACTTGTCACACCTAAGAGTGAAGCACCTTATGAATGGATTCTCCAGTCTCAATTTAGTGGAGCCAGCTGACATTCTGTGGATATTCCGGGATATTCACCGTGGATATTCCCCAGGGACATTGCGGGGCTCAGAGATGAGCCCCCTCCAGGGTCATGCCCAGATTGCAAAGTATCATATGAGCAAATGACTGCTTGCTGCTGTTCTAAGCCACTGTGTTTTGGGATAACGAACACCTGAAACACTGTACTTGATCTTTTCTTGATGGCTCATGGTCATCAAATTTTTTGAAGAACACAACAGAAGATATCAGAGGATCTGGATTCTTATTCCAGGTCCACCACTTATGGTCTGGTCATTTAGCTGTTCATATTTCCAATTTTCACATGTATAAATTCTGATTATTCCATAAGACTGTTTGTAAAATGTGACCAAAAAACACCCTGCAGTGCTTTCAAAACTATTCCATACTTCTGAATCTATTCCATGTTAATATATTACCTTTAACTCCCTATTCTAATTTTTATCTATTACTCCCAATACAAAAGTAAAGTTTTGGAGCCAAAGAGGTAATACGTATTTTGCAACAGAATACTTGATTTTGCACATGAGTTCAAGTTGGTGAACCCCAGCTGTCAGCAGGCTGAATACCTCATAAACAAGATGTTGCCATACTCGTACACATAGTAGGCCAACTTTCATTTTAGAGAAGAAATTACAGTGTTTCAAAATCATCATTAGTCTCTCAAATTCTTTTCTGCAAACTTTACAATGTGTCTTTGATAAGACATTTCCCAATAATGTTCTCTGCAAGCATTGCGCTCTTTCTTCTGATGTTTTCCAAATTGCTTCACAAAAGGAACACAGGAATCTCACATGTGTGAAGCCTTCAGCCAGTCACTTAATCATTTGGAGATGCAGTTTCGTTCTACATAAATTCAAGATAACTACTTCTGCCTCGCTGTTTTGCGTGAGTACTTATTGTTAGGGGCATTACAAAAGCATTCAATAAATTCTGGTCGATAATTATTGTCACTATTATCACCCTCGTTTCTTTCATGTGCCGCAGTAGTATATATGACTTCATTTTTATGGTTTAGAGATTTTAGGGCAATCTACTTTTATATTCTCACTCAGAAGAAATAAAATGAAAGAAAACAAAGATGCAAAAATAATAAAAATAAAGCAGTTTTTTTTTCTTCTTGAGAATTTGGCAAAAGGCAATTTAGAGTGAGTGTGTGTTCATCTAATATTATGAATATGAGAGAAATATGATTTTCTTATATCTTTTGTTCAACATTCTGCAAACTAGGGGTGATTAAGAAAGATATTATCATGACAGCAGCAAAAGCAAGAAGAGATATGCAAGAGCCAGTATCTCTGATCCCTCCAAAGTAGAATAAGTTTTGGGGAATTTAGTAAGAATAATTGAAACATAACCTGAAGACTTCTGGCTAGCTTTGGAAGCCAAATTTCCAAATAGCTTTACCAACTGCTCCAGGCTGAAAGAGCAGGAAGAACGTAATTCTTTCTGATCCCACTCGGAGACTGTTCTTAGACTTCAGTTCCTTCTCTGCAAAGGGAGGTGAGCCAAGAAAGATCCTTGATGCAAGTCTCTCATTTTAATCCCTCAACTGTAATTCATTATCTGAAGCCCCAGAAACTACCTGTAGTCAAGAAATTCCACAACTGTTTTGGAGTCTGTTCTTGAGCTAATATAAAAAATAGTGTATAATGCCCATCAGGAAACCATTCCCATATAGCTCACATTTGATTGCTCCTGTTGTTACATTTCAGGCACTTCAAGTCCATCTAGATTGTTCATCAAATAATATCCAATGCTCCAAGAAATAGTGGGCTTTAAGAGGATCTCATGTATGTTTTGATTCTGCCTCATCTAACGATACACATGGGATGCAAACTGGAAAGGACAAAGTAAAGAAAATGAAGATACAAGCTAACATCTTCCTGACCCAGGGGACGAACTGGGGTCTCCTGCACTGCAGGCAGATTCTATAGCAACTTGGCCACCAAGGAAACCCAACATCAACATTTATGCTAAATATAAAGCACAGTGATGTCCAAGTATATGTGTATATATGAGAACTGAAAGAGAACATTCAGCTATAAATGGATTCCAGTCTTCAGGCTGATGCAAACCACACCTCAGCTTCCCTCCCAGACCCCAGGGTGAAAATGTGCAGAATGGCAAAAGTGCCAGAGGTGGAGTTGGGTAGATATTCCTTCAGTTTTCATAGCAGGCAAAATAAGAGACTCACTCACTGGCTGTTATTTAGCAAAACTGTTTGAGAACTTCTGCTACATACTAGGTACGAAGATGTTAGGAGTCAGAGGTGGAAAGCCTGCCCTCAAAAACCAAGGAAAAGAACAGCTGAGTACACGACAACTTGGCAATAATCGATGCATGAGACATACAGGATGGGAGGAAATGCTACAGACAATATGGATGGGGAAAAGGTACTTTAATTTGGTTTCACAAACATTTATTAAATTCCTCTTGTGACCCAGGCACTGGGCACTAAAAAAAAAAGAAAAAAACACACAAGTATGATCCAGGAAAGCAGGTAGGTCACTCCTGGCAAAACAACAGAAAATGGAGTAGGAACGCACCCAGATTTCAGGGCACTTGAAGGTTTACCAGGTGAGGGAGAGTCGAAAAATTGAGAAAACGTTATGACCAGTGGTGTCTCTTTCTTTGTAAATCTGGAGGCAACGCTACCCTCCAACACTAGAAAACACTGAGACAGGGCTTGAGGGAAGACAAGAAAATAAGACCAAGTGTGAAAATGCCAGAAGTAAGAATGAGTAAAATCATTACCACCAAGTACTGAGGGCCGAGCTGACAACCGACAAGACACATTTTAGAGGCCTGAGTCAAAAGCCATTGTGAATATTGTCTTCTTTGTGAGCAAGAACCATGACTATTCATCTTCCTATGAAGAGTAGATATTTCAAGCTTTGCAGATGCTATGCATTTTTATCAGAGCATTAACTATTTTACTGAAAATGAGTGGAGAAGGGAGGGGGAAGAAAAAAACACAGAGAAGGTTCTGAGAAGGGCGAGATCAAAAGACAGTTAAGTAAGACCCAGCTGAAAGAGCACAGACAACCAGCCAGGAGAAAGGCATGAAGATGAAGGAACAGGGACATGAAGAGATAATGAATATGTGAATGAGGGAATGAGACAATGCAGCAAAAAAGAACTGGGAAAAATGCTCATTTTAAAACAGAAAAGTTGAAAAAGGGGGAGAAACAAAGAACATGAGATAATGGTGTGAAAACTAAAGATAATATCCCCAGAGTTACAAGAAGTAAGCGTGTGTGAACAAGAGAAAGGAAGAATTTGAGAAAAGAGAATAAAGGAAAGTACAGAAAAAGAGGGGAAAACAGTAACTTATTTTACAGTGCTAACTACATTCCATTCACACTCCCCTGTATCACTACATTTTTGTCAGTTTAAAAGTCTTTTAGATAATGCATAAATCAAAAGTGGAAAGACAATCCTTGATTCAGAGGATTTGCAATATATTATACAGCTTTGAATTGTGGAATATGTATTTATTTTTTAAAACATCTCTGCTATGGTGACAGGTAATTTTCTTAGAACCTGAAACTCTGATTTGGGATAAAGAAGGTTTTAGAATGAAAAACAAAAGAGAGAGAAAAACAAGGAAACAGGAATAAGTGTTGATGGGTGCTGGTTGTCAGCATGTTGACAAGAAGGAAACAGATGAATAGTTACCAAGAATGCTAAGCAGTAAGATGCTCTGAGAAAGGAAAAGCAGAGAGGATTTTTCTTTCAATTTGCCCTTTTGGATTTTTGCTCATGGATCACAACCTGCTGTGTTTACAGAGGCACTAAAACCCGTCCCCTGCTCACCACCTGACTTGAATTTCTGCTCCCTTTGACTATGGTGGTTCACACACTGCCATGTGGAAGCCTTCGCTTTTCCAATCCCTTTCTTCCATTTTGGCTGGATCACTGGATTTTTTTTCCTGAATGAAGAATTTTCTCTGCATCATTTAGGAGAGATGAGCCACTGAGAATTTTCTTGCTTTCATTTTTTTTTTATTCATTTATTTCACCATTTTGTGTATATATATATTTTTTTATTTTACAATATTATATTGGTTTTGTCATTCATCAACATGAATCCACCACGGGTTGTACAAGTGTTCCCCCTCCTGAACCCCTCTCCCACCTCCCTCCCCGTACCATCCCTCTGGGTCATCCCAGTGCACCAGCCCCGAGCATCCTGTATCATGCTTCGAACCTGGATTGGCGATTCGTTTCACATATGATATTATACATGTTTCAATGTCATTCTCCCAAATCATCCCACAGAGCCCTCAGAGAGTCCAAAAGACTGTTCTATACATCTATGTCTCTTTTGCTGTCTCACATACAGGGTTATCGTTACCATCTTTCTAAATTCCATATATATGTGTTAGTATACTGTATTGGTGTTTTTCTTTCTGGCTTCACTCTGTATATAGGCTCCAGTTTCATCCACTTCATTAGAACTGATTCAAATCTATTCTTTTTAATGGCTGAGTAATACTCCATTGTGTATATGTACCACAGCTCTCTTATCCATTTGTCTGCTGATGGACATCTAGGTTGCTTCCATGTCCTGGCTATTATAAACAGTGCTGCAATGAACATTGGGGTACACGTGTCTCTTTCAATTCTGGTTTCCTTGGTGTGTATGCCCAGCAGTGAGACTGCTGGGTCATATGGCAGTTCTATTTCCAGTTTTTTAAGGAATCTCCACACTGTTCTCCATAGTGGCTGTATTAGTTTGCATTCCCACCAACAGTGGAAGAGGGTTCCCTTTTCTCCACCCTCTGTCCAGCATTTATTGCTTGTAGACTTTTGGATCGCAGCCATTCTGACTGGCGTGAAATGGTACCTCATTGTGGTTTTGATTTGCATTTCTCTGATAATGAGTGATGTTGAGCATCTTTTCATGTGTTTGTTAGCCATCTGTATGTCTTCTTTGGAGAAATGTTTGTTTTGTTCTTTGGCCCATTTTTTTGATTGGGTCGTTTATTTTTCTGGAATTGAGCTACAGGAGTTGCTTGTATATTTTTGAGATTAGTTGTTTGTCAGTTGCTTCATTGGCTATTATTTTCTCCCATTCTGAAGGCTGTCTTTTCACCTTGCTTATAGTTTCCTTTGTTGTGCAGAAGCTTTTAATTTTAATTAGGTCCCATTTGTTTATTTTTGCTTTTATTTCCAATACTCTGGGAGGTGGGTCATAGAGGATCCTGCTGTGATTTATGTCAGAGAGTGTTTTGCCTATGTTCTCCTCTAGGAGTTTCATAGTTTCTGGTCTTACCTTTAAATCTTTAATCCATCTTGAGTTTATTTTTGTGTATGGTGTTAGAAAGTGTTCTAGTTTCATTGTTTTACAAGTGGTTGATCAGTTTTCCCAGAACCACTTGTTAAAGAGATTGTCTTTTCTCCTTTGTATATTCTTGCTTCCTTTTTCAAAGATAAGGTGTCCATAGGTGTGTGGATTTATCTCTGGGCTTTCTTATGTCATAATTGGTCCCACGCTCCCTTTCATAGATAAGGTCTCCATTTATGCAGATCAATGGTTCACAGACTTAAATATACATCAGAGTTACCAGGTCTCCACTGCAGTTACTGACCCAGTAGGTACCAAGAGGGGCCTAGGAATCTGCATTTCTAAGACATTCCAAGGTGATGCTGATGCTACTAGTCTAGGGACCCACACTGTGGGAATCACTGATAAAGATCCTTCCTACTACTAGATCATCTCAAAAGACTTAGTCTTATATGGTAAATGACAGCAAGTGAAAACTTAAGGTCCCTTGATTAGCAACAATGTTCTTCATTCCTAACATTAATTGAACACAATGATTAGACTATTCCTCACCACTAATGCGGAGAAGGCAATGGCACCCCACTCCAGTACTCTTGCCTGGAAAATCCCATGGATGGAGGAGCCTGGTAGGCTGCAGTCCACAGGGTCGCTAAGAGTCGGACTGCTAAGTCGGTCGCTAAGAAGACTGAGCGACTTCACTTTCATGTTTCACTTTCATGCATTGGAGAAGGAAATGGCAACCCACTCCAGTGTTCTTGCCTGGAGAATCCCAGGGGTGGGGGAGCCTGGTGGGCTGCAGTCTATGGGGTCGCACAGAGTCGGACACGACTGAAGCAACTTAGCAGCAGCAGCAGCAGCACCACTAATGACAGCAATATAGTTGCTTACATACCTATCTGTATTTGCCAGAATATGGCAGTTCCTAACCTAACTACAAATTCTATACATTAAAGTCTGTAAAACTCAACATGTATAGTTAAAATCTATGAAAATCCCATCTCATAATAGTGAACAGTGTTAATGATTCATATATCACATCAAAATAAAGACTGTGAATGTATTAGTTAATGAATTTCAAGTTTGACAATTTCAAATTGAGCCTTTTGCAAAATTCTCAAGTTATTACTGAAAAGATGTTTACCAACATGCTCTACAAAATTGGATAGTTTTTCTTAGCTTTACTAATAATTAGAAATGAAAAAAATTTTATGTATATTGCCTGAACAAAACAAGATCTACCAAACAGAATAATGCCTGAGGTTTTACCATTGTGATAACTTAATCCATCCACGCACCTCTAACCAGTAGCCCATAAAGATAAGTCCTAAACTTTGATGCCATTCTTTAACCCAGAATCTTCTTCCCGAATTCCTTTTAAAAATTGTGCCTGCTGCTCACACATGCTTTTATTTCTGACTTTGCATGTATGAACTTACCTTGGTTCCCCTGTCTTGACCTTGGCTCTTTGTAAAGTGATGGCTCAGACTCAATTTTTGACCATCTTGGCTCTGGTTCCCATCAATCATCCAAGTCATCAGCACATCTAAAGATTTTGTTTTATCTCTTGCAAAAAAAAAAAAAAATAGCAGATAGTAATTTTGTTATCAAATAAGTGGGCTTTAAAAACAGGTGTCTACATGTTAAAACCTATTAAAAATAGCTAGAGTTTGATGATAAAAGGAAACCAAACAAAAATTCACTTTATCATACATTAAAAATGTTTTTAGTTTGATATCCTATAATTTTGGCAAGTGTTAAAAGTGAATCTTGAATTTAAGTTAGTTAATGGTTTTACCTATCATTTATATTACAGTTTAAAAAGAGGAAGGTGCAATGTTTTATTAAAAAGCTATGAACTGTGTCCAAACAGATATAAAAAAAATGTTCAAATAGGTTCCATGTAGAAGAGTGTACGACTGTTATTATCCGAACAGCAACTTCAATAAATTAAAGCACTCAATATTGTACCAGCCGGCTGTCAGAAATGAATAGTGAACCTGCCAGCAGAAATGTTTCCAATTTCTTAACCACCATCCTGGTCCCTGACAAAACTAACTGGCATTTTGACACAAAGTTGTCGTGGCAGGGATTAAAAAAAAGAATAAGATTTCTCTTTAACTACTCAAATGATGAATTATAGCCAAATGTAACTCAATACACCAAACATTCTATTTTAGGGTGAAGCTAAAATAAATGCCAGCACTGTTAAATATTGGCATTCAAGATAATAATAACACTGAAGTGAATTTCCAAGAGAAAAATACATTTAAAAATTAATTAAATGTTTGGTTTTCTTTTTAAAATGAAAAGTTTTTCTCCTGGATTTGCAACAAGAATTCAGTAAATATTTTATACTTAGTCTATTTCAAAAATTTTTTTTAAATAAAGAAATGCAAGTTAACTGCAGAGAGCTGTGAAATACAAAGAACTCAAGATAAATATTAAAATACATATTTTCAGTTCAGTTCAGTTGCTCAGTCGCGTCTGACTCTGCGATCCCATGAATCACAGCACGCCAGGCCTCCCTGTCCATCAGCAACTCCCAGAGTTCACTCAGACTCACGTCCATCGAGTCAGTGATGCCATCCAGCCATCTCATCCTCTGTCGTCCCCTTCTCCTCTTGCCCCCAATCCCTCCCAGCATCAGAGTCTTTTCCAATGAGTCAACTCTTCGCATGAGGTGGCCAAAGTACTGGAGTTTCAGCTTTAGCATCATTCCCTCCAAAGAAATCCCAGGGCTGATCTCCTTCAGAATGGACTGGTTGGATCTCCTTGCAGTCCAAGGGACTCTCAAGAGTCTTCTCCAACACCACAGTGCAAAAGCATCAATTCTTCCGCGCTCAGCTTTCTTCACAGACCAACTCTCGCATCCATACATGACCACAGGAAAAACCATAGCCTTGACTAGACAGACCTTTGTTGGCAAAGTAATGTCTCTGCTTTTGAATATGCTATCTAGGTTGGTCATAACTTTCCTTCCAAGGAGTAAGCGTCTTTTAATTTCATGGCTGCAGTCACCATCTGCAGTGATTTTGGAGACCAAAAAAAATAAAGTCTGACACTGTTTCCACTGTTTCCCCATCTATTTCCCATGAAGTGATGGGACCGGATGCCATGATCTTCGTTTTCTGAATGTTGAGCTTTAAGCCAACTTTTTCACCCTCCTCTTTCACTTTCATCAAGAGGCTTTTTAGTTCCTCTTCACTCTCTGCCACAAGGGTGGTGTCACCTGCATATCTGAGGTTATTGAGATTTTTTCCAGCAATCTTGATTCCAGCTTGTGCTTCTCCCAGCCCAGAGTTTCTCATGATGATTCTGCACATAAGTTATTTTAAATGGTGTTAAATATATATACAGTTGTGTATTCATTATCCACATTTTATATAATTTGCCTGTAATGCAAAGTTCCAGAAAGCACTAGAAAAGTAATTCTGTATACATGTATATTCACAAGTATATGTTTATGGTCACGCATCTGTGTATATATGCACACAACTTAAACTTGGGAAATTATCTGCAATAGTCATGTCAAGGTTAATGGTGTATCTATTTTCTGTTTAGTATTTTTATGATTTCTTCACTTAAATTTAAATTATGAACCCATTTGACAATTTGAGAGCATTATCAGTGTACTGAAATGCCACCCTAATGATGCTTGACTCATACAAGTTATTCTTTGGAAACTAGCAATATGTTATGTCATTATATATGTGACTATGTAAATTTTATTAAAATTAACCTTTAGCAATTACCTTAGAGCCAAGGTTTATACAAATCTATTAGAGAAGTCTGAAGTTTTAGGGTATATTAAATACAATATTTTTAGATTACCAAAAAGTTCACTTTATAAAAGCATTCATAAGTAGCTTTCTTTAAATGTAGGACTCCCAACAGTATGTAGCATTTGTTTATACAGCACTATCTACTTAGTGTTGCAGACACAGAAATTTACCGTTACAATGATAGAAGCAAGAGATGCAATTTAGTACAATTATACAGTGTCTACCATGAAAAGTAGTACACCTTATATTACAGTTTTACGACAACAATGTGTGTGTGCTTAGCCACTCAGTCATGTCCAACTTTGCGACCCCATGCTAGGCTCCTCTGTCCATGGGGATTGTCCAGGCAAGAATGCTGGAGTGACAACAGCACTTATTAACAAAAAACCCAAATGCATCACTCTAGTCTACATACTCCTCCAACTTTCATTCTCCAAATTTTGGCCAAGGACACACGTGTGTGTTGAGGGTCTATTTCACTTTCATTAGTTGATATAGTCTGTATTAAAGAAAAGCAGCAACAGGTACAGAAATACATGCACAAAATCCCCCTTTCAAACGCCACCGTTTATAATGTATCATACATGAAGCAGCAACCTTACCACCAAGTGGACAGCAGTTTCTGCAGGGAGCAGGGGAGAGGAGTTAGGGTAGTAACTCTCTTGTTGGAGGAGATTTAACCCAGTTTGGTCTTCACACTCCATCAGTTGTGCTTAGTTTCCCTGGAAAACTTGATATACTCAGTTGCTGTAAATAAAACTAGGTCGCACTTGGCAACTCTGCTCTACATGAGTCATTCTTAGCACTAATCATTCTTAGACCTCTTTTTTCATATTGAAAACAAAAACATTTTCCTACCCTTATCACCCCAGCTGCATGTTTCAGTCTACTTACCATGAATTAGCCTTTTCGAAGAAAAGGAAAGCTATGAATATTCATCTTTCTACATCTTAGTACATCAAAAATGTACAGGGATTTCAGTACAATGTTCAAACTAACTGCACACAGTTTAAGCTTTGTCGTTAAGAAAAATCATTTGTTCTAAAAAACACAATAAAAAACTCAAAGAAAATATAGTCTGAATTTCAAAAATATTAAAACCAAGGACAGAAACTAATTTTAATAGAAATTTTTACAGAACACAAACTACTACTAGGCTAATACTGAACAACAAAACCAAGACTGTTATAATGACACCCTGTTCAGACATTATTGATAGCTCAGACTGCATGAAAGCAAAAGACTGATAATTCTAGCTAATACTCTATTTATTGACCTGTTAAAGTTTTTAAATATAATACACAAGAATGTATTTGGCATCAAATTCAACTTTAAAGGTTAGGATTACCCAGGATATCCCAAGAGAGCACTGAGTCCACTCAGCCCTCACTCACTTCCTCACCAGTGTAATGCAATTTTAATCAATTAGGTTTCCACTTTTAGACTAACTGTAATTGGTAAATTACTTCTAGGTCTCTAAGCCTTTAAAAGTCCTTGAGATAGTTACCTAGAAGGTTAAACGAGAAGTGCATTATCATTCTGGGACATATGTTGGAAAGAGAGGAGTGAAAAAATACATGTTTATTAGTCACTCTCCATGTAACAAATTCACCTAGTCTCCCATCCTATTGTATTAAAGCCTACTATGAATGAAACTTTTGTTGGGCCACTACTGATGGATTTTGCAAGACTTTATGGAAGAGATAAGACTTGAGGTTAGCCACTGAAAATGGGGGAAATTAAAATATATTTTAAAAGAGGAGCAGAAGGTATTGAATGACTAAAAGCATGGTGATAGTCCAGACTCCATATGGCATGTTTCAGCAAACCAATTTTGGGGGAATCAATGATTGATGTAATGATATTTTGAGAGAGAAAGATGGCAAAGTACATTAGACTGGGCAAGTAGGTAGTAAATGTGGTACAGGCGATATAAGACAATTGAAGGATGGTGAAGCAGGGAATAACTTGCATGGAATACTGTCATGGACTGAAGCATAAAGTCCTGTCAATGGGCTCTTAATAAACTGTGAATGAGGTTGTAACAATCTTAGACCAAGCAGGGGCAAAGTAGAAAGAAAAGGACAGACACAAAAGATTTAAGGGAGAAACAACCATACTTGTGATGTACTACTATGAGAGGGAAGGAAATAAAAGTTGGCAATAACGTGAAGAGGCTTTGGCTGTTTTAGAGAGAGGATGGCACTATGGCATGGTGTAAGTCAGGAAATATATATACACACACACACACCCCCACACAATTGAGAGCTATGATACAACCTGGCAGCTGGGGAAGGGTACTGTTGTAGAACATGCCTATCAGACAAAGGAGCTGACATACCATAGGTGGTGGACGATTTCTCACAACTTACAGCATCCTCAGATGGTGTGTCAAAATGGTACTATCTTTCCCAAAGAAGAAAAAAACTAAAACCTGTATTAGCATCCACATATCATGTTTTATGAATTGAATTAGCTCTGTAAGATTTCATTATTGTCACTGATGAATAGTTATATCATTTATTATCACAATAAATAAAAGGAGGCTTGAAATTTCATCCTTCAATACTGCAACACTAAATTCCTTCCCCAAACTTCTACGAGGTATCAGATAACCAACAAACACAGCACTTATTAGGCAGGTATTAGGTATTCCAAGTGACACACGTGGCCACAGTACAGTAAAAACACAAGCAATTGAAAAGTCATACGTCTTCTATACTGACATATTTCAATAAGGTTTTAGAATTTAATAAAGATTTTTATGTTATTAATTATTTATCTGATGTATTTGGATTTTGCAATGATACAAGGTATAGCAATAAAAAGTAAATCCTTCATGAAACTCTTATTTGCAGTTAGCTGCACTGCATACATACACTGATTGGATAAGATGCTCTAAGGCCTTGAATAATATCCTACCTAGCAACCTTTGAGCAGTGCTTATACAAAAATTGCTGAACATCACAAAACAGGGGTATTTGTCTACCTGAAAAACATCTCACTGGAAAAAATACCAGTAAGGTTCAACTTCAAGTAATCTTTGAGAGAGCTGTGAAGCAGCAAGTCATAGGTCACCTAAACCTGCAGAACAGCCTGAGTTTTAGTGAACACTACTGAACAAACTGTTGACTCTTCCAATAGTCGACAGTAATCCTGGCCAATAACCTTGCATCTAAAACACATCACCTCAAGACTTCAAATCACAGGTTCAAATTAAAATTCTAGGAAATAACTGTTTCCAAGTCATTTCATATGCAACCAGTTTTCATCCCCCAATTGAGAGAGGAAATAAAGGAGGAACTACTTTTACTTTAATACCATTGAGTGAAACCCTAGCCTCAAAAAGAAACCCTTTTATTGAACTAGCTCAATCAAGATAGATAAACCAATAGATAGATAAACCTGGCATACTTACAATATGGAGATCCAGTCTCTGTCATTTTGCTTTCTCATCCTTAATTTCTCCCCACAGGGCTTCTTTTTTCATCTCCATTATAAATAAACCCTTGGCACACAAAATCCCACTGGGTTTACTAGTTATGATATTATGCCTCATTATCAGAATATTATAATTATTCTTATTATCCTAACATTCACTCTCCCAGAAGAAGAGAGATGTCTGCTCAACAGCAAATTCTCCTCTTGAGACTGTTGGGTAATCCATCACTTTTCTATTGAAACCTCTATGCCAGGTTATTAAATGTGACTCCTGATGTTTGTTATGCAATTAGTTCTTCCTCTTCTTGGTACAGTTTCTACAGTTCCTGAACTATCTTTAATACTCCCAATCTACTCACATAGACAAACTCTATAGATATGTCTATGCCAAACAGAGAGCAAGCAACTCATCCATCTCTTCATAAATCAATGGTGTAGAGAAGCAACTAGCAATGGGCTGTTAAAATAATTCACAAGGAGCCTTCTTGTTGGGAGATTCTGTCACTTACCCCCAGTCATAGCTATTATTCACAACCACATCAACTTATCACTATCTTGAAGTAAAAATCAAATAGAGCAGTGATTGTGTGTTTTTGTACCCATGTTACTCAACATAGATAATGTTTTTAAGCAACCCAGGGAGGTATGAAAATGAAGAAAGCAAAGTGGGTCATTTCATATTCCTCCAACTTTTCAGTCCCCTTGACCTTCATCTTGTTCTACTCATATGTCACTCATTACACAGGCAAAATTCAGAAATACAAAACTATTCCTGAACACCAAACAAACCTCATATCTCACCGTTCCTCCACACATATCCTTTGGTTTGGCAAACCAAACCTCTTTTCACCAAGCCAAGTCTGCTTTCAGAAGCAAAACTGCCATTTCTCTCTCTTGTCATCAGTAGGAATTAATGCAAAACTACAAAGGGTGGTTTTTATCAAAATGAGATAGGATTTATTTTTGCTCCCCCCAAAAATTACTTGAATATCTACTTTATCTGCAACAATACAGAGAAGTTGTAGCACAGACTGTACAAAAATACCTCCAGAATGATGATAAATAAAATGCTGTAGTTTCACAGAGTGGTCAGGTTGTGCCCCAGGACAGAACATAACAAGTGCAGCCCGGGTTGAAAGGCAGAGAAGTGCCATCTGGGGAAGAGACAAGTGTACGAGGCCCCAGAGTCAAACAGCAGTGCACCAGGCCTCAGTGATCAGTGTTTATTTGCAGAAAGAGGAGAGAGAACACACAATATCTGGCCTCCAGCAACGCGCTGGTCCCCCAAGGGCACCAGCTGCACGGTGTAGCAGAGTATGGCCAGTGAAGCTGCATGAGCCTTGCTTCCCGCCCCAGTGAAAGAACTCCAACCTTGACCCTTTGGGGCCTGAAAAACAGAAAGCTGGAGGTGTGACCAACGGCCATTGCTTAGCTAAACAGTTCCGAGAAAAGTTTGCCTGCGCTGGATACAGATGGACCAGGAAAGTATACCCAAGGTCAGTGCTGAGCTTTTTCCCTGAAATGCAATTTGTGAGCTTGACAGCACGTCACTTATTGAGTACAAGGTTTACAGAACTGGAGGAACACAGAAGACATGTCCAGTTGCACTGGGACCCTTCCCACACCAATATAAAGCTTTCTTTCAAAAGACTGAAATGTGAATTATAATCAATGATGCTATTTATATACACAAGCAATGCAAGATTTTACAAATTCCATTGCATATATAATCATGGTTGATCTTCTCAACAACCTACTGAGTAGGCAGGCTGTGTGCTATTATCCTCATTTTCAAATAAAAAATGAAAAAAAATGAAAAACTAACAACCAAAGAGATATAGGACTCTACCAAAAAGTCCACTCTAACAATGAGTGGTAGAATTACTTGAAGTTATGATTCTGGTCAGTTTACCTGCATTTAAAATCTCTTTTCAATTACCATGTTTTCCTTAAGGTTTATTTTTATTTTTTTTATATCTGCTGACATAATTAAATATTTATTTCAATTTCATGGTTATAAGACTCAATGAAATTAAATTACTCATTTCTTTGTTTCCATCCTCATTCAACACATTTCAGTGCACATTTCTCACATGTCAGGCACAGTGCTAAGTGCTAGAGATACAAAGATAAAGGAAACTCAGCCCTCACACCCAAGGATTTACATTCTTTCAGGAGACATATAAATCTCCAAAAGAGATTTCATTTTGCAATGAAGTATAAAACATCCTATCAGAATCAAATCTTTGAGATAAATGGTGATCTAATGGAGGGAGATTATAAACAGATTAAAGGAGTAAGGAAAGGGTATCCTAAAGGAAAGGCAGCACAAAGCCAGCCATTAATAATTTTAGAAACCTGTTCTCAAGTTTTATAGAAGAGTTTGCTTCGAACAAAAGAGCTAAGTTGACATTTGTCATTATATTGGGGTATTACTTGTTAATCTTATAACCATAAAATCTAGAAATACCAAAGTCCTGTCCAAACATACACCTCTACTCTCAACTTTCTGAAAACGGCTATATACAAGAAGCCTCAGTGGTATCTTGTATGTTTATACAAGAAACAATGGTATCACAGAGTAGATTGGCGATGTATTATGACAACCACATTCCAAGTCTAGCTCCAACTCTGTGGAAGAGACCTCCACCCCCACTTGAGCTGCAGTGTGCATCTCAGGTATTACTGTGAGACAAAGGAATGATGGTTAGACCCACATTTGGGCTGGATCTGGAAACAATAATGTTTTGCTGTCTCTGTGAAAATGCTGAGTAGTCATTATTGGCAATTACAAATGTGAAGCTGTAAGTTTAAGGTTTAACTTAAAGTTCTTTACATTGATATCAGATCTTTTATTAAAAAAAAAACTTTTAAAAATGGAGTTCTATTTTTGTATTCCATATATGAAATTCATTGATTGAAGTTATAGCTTAACTGCAAACTTTAAGTTCTTCAATATTATTTGTACAGGAAGTGAGGTGAATGAACCTAGAGACTGTTATACAGAGTGAAGTAAGTCAAAAAGAGAAAAATATCATATATTAACACACATATGGGCTTCCCTGGTAGCTTGGCTGGTAAAGAATCCACCTGCAATGCAGGAGATCCCAGGTGGATTCCTGGGTTGGGAAGATCCCCTGGAGGAGGGGCATGGCAACCCACTCCAGTATTCTTGCCTGGAAAATTCCATGGACAGAGGAGCCTGGCAGGCTAAAGGCCATAGGATTGCAAAGAGTCGGACACGACTGAACTGATGAAGCACAGCAACACGTATGTATGGAATCTAGAAAAACGGTACTGAAGAACCTACTTCAGGGCAGGAGTAGAGACGCAAACATAGAGAACAGACTTGTGAACACAGTGGGGGAAGGAGAGGGTGGGATGGAATGAGAGAGGTAGCACTGAAACATATATATATATGATATATATATAAAGCATATATGTTATATAACATATATATTACCATATGTAAAACAGATAGCTAGTAGGAAGTTGCTGAAAAACACAGGGAGCTCAATCTGGTACTCTGTGACAACTTAGAAGGGAGGGATGGCGTGGGGGTGGGAGGGGGTTCAAGAGAGGGGGGGCATATGTACACTTATGGCTGATCCACATTTTTGTATGGCAAAAACCAACACAACATTGTAAAGCCATTATCCTCCAATTAAAAATAAATTAAAAAAAAACTGTAACAGATATAAGTAATGCTCCATTAAAAATGTACACAAGAAGTTACAGCCTGTGTCTTTAAGGAATACTGGACACTGATACCACGAAAGACTGAAAGCAACAGAAGGGGGTGGCAGAGGATGGGATAGTTACATAGCATGACCGACTCAAAGGACATTAATTTGAGCAAACTTCAGGGGATAGTGGAGGACAGAGGAGCCTGACATGCTGCAGTCCACAGTGTCACTAAGAGTCAGACACAACTTAGTTACTGAACAAGTATAAATAATTATCTATCTCATCACTTAACAATTAGTACAACATCTCAATACCTATATCCTGACCTGAAAAATGTGAATTATGACCAGTTCAGCAAATATGGATGGTTGGCTTACTAGGTATAAAATCTCTGCTCACTATTGCAGGGACACAAAGATTAATTGAGCATGGATAGTACTTTCATGAGACTTTTAAAATAACAGGAAAGATAAGATATAGGGAATATGATTATATTACAATGCAGAAAGATAGATACTATAAAACCTCTGTAGAAAATAATAATAGGGGTTAGAGAAACAGCACATACTTTTAGTAAGTGAATCTGGAATAGAAAGACTTTGATAGAAGTCTTTTAGAACAAATGAAATGAGAACATAATGAGTTTGGTGGAAAGGCTTTACATTTTGAGTGAATAAAAAATCATTTATAATTCCAGAAAGTGAAATTCAGTGTATGTAATAAGAAGTGGATTCGTAGAAGGTAGGTTTGAAGATGAAAGGAGCAGTTTATAGTAGGCTTCGAATGACTAACCAAGAAGTTTGAATTTAGGTCATTTTATGTGATTAAGCATACCAAGTTCTATCAATTTCCTCAATTCTCTGGCAGATCTTAAGCCCTAAGACCTTCATCAAATAAAATTTGCTTTCTTGAGTTCTATTCATGAAGATATTCTATGCAATTAAAGGTAGTAGTGTCTATCAAGAGTATAAAGAAATGAATTTATTTCCAAATCACTGCAGTCTCATATTTCGTACAACATAGAATACTTTTAAATTTATTTAAAAAGCATCAGGAAAAATACTGGTTATGCTTATGAATGTATGCCAATATGACTTAAAACTTTCATTAAATTTACTGAACTTTTTGCCTTAAAAATCTATCACTGTTTCTAATAATGAGTCAACCTTTTCTAAATATATATTACATGCCAGTTGCTGTGTAAAATTTAGATTTCACACACTATCTTGGATCATCACACAAGGTTTGTAATTTGAGGATTACTAATACTATTTTATAGAAGATAAAATTAAGGTTCAGAAATGCCCAAGATCACACAGTAAAATAAGTTTGGGAGATGGGATGATTACCCAGGTCAGCCAAGCTTCAAAACTAGTGTCACTTCTTTCTGCTATCTGAAACACCAAACCAATATCTCTAAAGGTAAACCCGATCTCTGAAGATATTAATACATGTGGTTTTCCATATACTAATACAACTTTTCCAGGATAAAAGAATAAATGATTTTATATTTTCTTCTTTTACCTAGTCACAGGAAAAAAAAAAGTTATCTTTAAAAAGAAAAAAAAACAGCAAATTCATGGATTCTAAAGCAAAGACGAGACAGGATTATAGATTCTGTAAGAAACCATTCTATCCACACTTTTATATAAACTCCACTGGCACTGATACTGATGTTAAAAAATATCAAGCCATTTTCCAGTATAATCAGTTCTTGTGAATCTCATCTCACATGGAGCTTGAAGAGTGCTACAGTACACATAAATTAAAATTTCCTATATTAAAAAAGAAAACGATAAACCCTGCTGATGCAGAACTTCAAATACAATTCCTAGGACCCAGTTGGGAAGATGATCTGATAATCAGAGAGAGAACACTGGTGAGAAGGCCCCCATGGCAAAGGACATTTATTGCAGAACTTAATTTGTTTCAGGGATTCCTAATGGTCATTGGAAAAGGCCCTGATGCTGGGAAAGATTGAGGGCAAAAGTAGAAGAGGGCATCAGAGGATGAGATGGCTGGACAGCATCACCAATGTAATGAACATGAACTTGGGCAAACTCCAGGAGATGATGAGGGACAGGGAGGCCTGGCGTTCTGCAGTCCATGGGGTCACAAAGAGTCGGACATGACTGGGTGACTGAACAACAATGGTCATTAGGTAAAAGAGGTCTTATGTAATTTTACCAATCAGGCTCACCCTCTTCATCTCTAAGCTCTTAATCTATTAGTGATGGTATTTGGAAGCCTTTGGAAGCTACTTATGAGGGTGGACCCCTCATGAATGGAATTAGTGCTTTTACAAGAAGAGAGCCCCTTCATCCTCCCACCTCATGAGGACACAGCAACAGTCCGGCTGTCTAGGAACCAGGAAATAGGCTCTCATCAGACACTGAATCTGGCAGCTCCTTGATTTTGGACCTCTCAGCTTCCAGAGCTGTAAGAAATACATTTCTATTGTACTTAAGCCACTCAGTCTGTGGAATTTTGGTTTATAGCAGCCCAAATGAACTAAGACCCAGGACAAATCACAGTCAGGGTGGCCACATTATTGAAATGACAACTGGAGGGTCTCAAAGGACTCTGAGTTAACAACTTACTCCTGGCTGGGATTTAAATATGAAGACATCACCCAACTAGCATTTTTACTGCAAAAAATGCATAATTAATGATACTTATGTCTACAATGCATTTTTTTTTACAATAGAAGAAAGTGACTTAGAATTTTATTTTAGATAACTTAGAAGGTTTATTTTAAATCATCTCAGTGTTTCAGCAAAGGTCTTTTGCTTAAATCCTAAAATATGATGGGAATTTGTTTATGTTATTTCACTCCTTCCTTATAAAAATTGACAAATACCTTACTAGTTAAATTGATGTAGATATTTCACTGAAGTTAAGCTTCAGATTATAGCTTAATCTTTTGAAGATCTTCCAAGTAAAACACTGAGGTTTTTATTCTTTTTCCACTCACATTTATCACATAATTTTCTAAAGAATCCTATAAAGTTCTTTAACAAATCTTCATCATGTGTTCTTTGTAATCAATTTTTATACAATATTTCTATGTCCTCTACTGAGGCTTCACTACAAAGATTATATAGTTAATCCAGCTCAAAAAGAAATAATAACTCCACCTAACGCAGTTGAAGAGTCAAGCATTTAACGTGACCCAAAAATCTTCTTTTATCTAATACTGGGATCCATTCCTTTTTAAATTTGGTATAGTATCCAAAAGGATCAAAATATTTCTTTTTTTCTGTTTAGCTCATTGCTCTGCACCAAGATAGATTAATATCCCTAAGGAGACTCTGTCAATTGTCATTCATCTACCCAAAGCCCCAGGTTTATTTCAGAGTGTTTGATTAGTATGAGGAGAGCAAAAAAAAGATGCTGATTATAAGCACATGAGGAAAATTAAATATCAGCACAAGAAGATGTCAAATGGATTTAAATAACACAAAACAGTTTTTCAATTATGCTGCTTTTCTTGTCCATTCTCTTCACTTTTGGAAACGAGGTGAGTTTGTTTTGGGACTGAGTGGACAAAGTTCTTTTTTCCAGCTTTATTCAGAAATAATTGACACATAACTCTATGTAAGTTTAAGGTATACAACATGCTGATTTGATACTGCAAAATGATTACCAGCCAAGGTTCTTTTTGATGACACAAGAGTAAATTGTGACTCTATAGCTCATCTTATTTTTCCATCTTTTTAAATTTATTTTTACATTCTTGCTTTATTACAATTATAGTCACAGATCACATCCTCTGTCATATTGTTATTTATTCATCATATTCATTAATTATAATTTTTATGTATAATGCTTGTAATGATTTTTAAAAATGAAGAGATGGAAATACACTATAAACTGACCACCCCAAAGCCATCCAATACTTTCTTCTCCCTCATATTTTTCTATTACAGAGACAGGATTTAGAAATGTGTTTCAGTTTTGGCTAATTTTACCCAGTAGAAATCTGGGGTATACGAGAAGACATAGAGAAGCACTTTTGAAAGCATACCCTATTTTATCCTCTGCTTTTTAGCTTCTTCCATCCCTCTCCCCTTCTAACAAAGTCTGAAAAAGAACTGAAACCTGAAAACAGAGAAGTCATCTTACAATCATTCTGAGAAGGCCAGAAGGTGGACCACATACTCATAATCCATGCCTCCTTTTCTCCTTCTTTCATTACTAATAAAGTGCGCTGAATGGAAACTTGGGGTTCTGGGGAGATGACTGGAGTGTTAATTGACAAGTTTCCTTTTGTGTGATACCATACAGCAAGTCGGCTTTCCCTCCTTCTTTGGATACTGATTTTTCTTTTTCACTCAACCTGCTCCACACCTAGGGTGTTATGATTCAAACACTATCAGAGAAAAGGTGAAACAAAAATATGAAGCTACTTCTTACCACTATGAAAGTGAAAGTGAAGTCACTCAGTCGTGTCCAACTCTTTGCGACTCCGTGGACTGTAGCCCACCAGGCTCCTCTGTCCATGGGATTCTCCAGGCATTTTCTTCTCCAGGGGATCTTACTGACCCAGAGATTGAACCCAGGTCTCCCACATTGCAGGCAGAGGCTTTAACCTCTGAGCCACCAGGGAAGCCTAGAATCTTCCAATTTATAATATTCACAGACACTTGACCCAGTGAGCAGGATAAGGAATTTCTTTCAAGAAGGAAAAGTGAATAAATTCTAAATGCCCCTTTGAGGTGACAGGTATGTGGACCACCTTAGGAGCTCATTTTGCTGTGGTTATTCTTTCTCCTTTGAGCAAATTCTTAGGACCCCAGAAGCATAATTAAAGATAATTTCAAGATAATGAAAAAGAAAGCAGTGAAAACATGTGTCAAACACTAACAACAGCCACCAAAAATGACGTCACCACGACCACTCAAACCCTTTATGTTCAGTACACATATCAGGCTATGTACTAGAATGGGAACTGTAGTTAAAAGAGCAGGAAACTCAAAAAATGGATTAAAGGGGAGGAAAAAAAATTTTTTAAGTACTAAATAGCCAGAGAAGCAATATAGACTCTTTTCCAGTATTTTACAATTTTTTTTCAAATTGAAAAACTCCATCTCTATTAAGAAATATCGATCCCAAGACCTTTTGTCTTTTCTTAGACATTTTCAAAATGTCTCTTTTTTATTGTTAATATTTATTTCATGTTGCATGTTTTATTTCTCCTTGGAGACTTATATCTTGGATAAGTGGTGATCTTATAAAGGTCACATTCAAGTAACAACAGGGTTGACTGACAACCTTCTAAAAATAGTGAGTTTGATGAAGGACATTTTCAGGGTTGAGTGAAGAATACATATTCAGAACCACAGCTCAACTGTTCACTACAAGAGAGAAAGGGGTGAGCAGTGATCCTCTTGTTTGCCTTTTCTTGAATATCAGCCTCTCTTCCAAATAAATGGTAAACAAACACTTGAAGTGAACCAGACTTTAAATCATAACTCTGATCAGAACTTCCTCACATCTCAGTGAAGCATTCAACCAAAACCAAACCAAAACCTCAACACTAAAACAAAACAAAAACCCCAAACAAACAAAAATTACAGCCAAAAAAAAAACACTATTCCTTTGCCTTGGTTAAGTTGTTTTGGGGGTCTTTTATTTGTCTCTGTGTTTCAGAATTGTTTCTGTTTATCCGTTTTATCTCTTTTATTCAGCTTGGACATCTTCTAATGTCCTGTCTTAAGTTCTGTGATCCTATGTTCTGTTTTTTGTTGTTAAATACATCAGTTCTTAATGTCAGTTTTCAATTGCTGAGTTTCTATTTGATTTTACTGAGAGATTCCTGTTTTGCTATAGTTCTCCATATTTTTATTATTTTCCTCTACTATCATAACATATTAAACATAGCTATTTTCAAGTGAATACCTGCCAACACAAGTAATTGACTTGTTATTGTGTTTCATGATCAATTTCACAGTTCTATCTTTTCTTTCCAAGCCCATAGTAATTTTTGTTTGAATACAAGATACTGCACATTTTCAAGAAAACAGTAGAGGGTCCAGATGATGGTATCTTCAATTAGAGAAGATTTATTCTTTCTTCTGCTAGTCAGAAACAGTGGGGTGGGGTAGAGTGATGCTATTAACTTTAAACACAGTCATGCAGGGGAGGGCAGCTACTTTGCTAAGACTCAGGCTCCACTTTGGTTTCCTTTCTTCTTACAAGATAGTCCTTCATGATTCTCCTTGGAATTTCCTATGAATCTTTGTCTCCTCAGCACTAAAAGACAGCAAAAAATTCACCTTTAAAAAAAAAAAAAAAGATCTTTAGGATCTAGTTTTTTGGCTCCTGACTGTGCAGCTTCATATTTTGACAAATGTCCTGAGGTGGAGATTGCATGATGATGTTTTCTATGCTACTTTAAGTCACTTCAGTCGTGTCTGACTCTTTGCGACCCTATGGACTGTAGCCCACCAGACGCCTCAGTCCATGGGATTCTCCAGGCAATACTGTTGTGGATTGCCATTCCCTTCTCCAGGGGATCTTCCCGACCCTGGGATCGAATCCACGTCTCTTACGTCTTCTGAATTGGCAGGCAGGCTATCACTACAACTACCTGGGAATCCCCTTGATGTTTTGAGACCTCTTAAGTCCTTGATTTTGTAACATCAGCCCTGCTCCACTGTCACTATTTTTGTTAGCTTTCTGTCCCACTGAAGTGGTTCTCCCTTTAGGTAGAACCTAGATTATTATGAACCTCTATGCAGGATTTTTAAAAGACTCTAGGCATTATGTGGTTGAAGAGATCATCAAAGTCCATCTGACACCCCTTCAAGTCCTTCCAGCTTTCACCTGTTGTTCTCATACACCTCTCCTTGCCTCCACCTACAGCAGGTCTTTATTTCCCAAACATGGATGCAAGGAACTCAGGTTGCTTTTATAAAAGTTCTGCTCAAAGCTTAAGCAGCTTCAGAACTCACTAAATGTCACAGTTGGAAACTACATGTGTTTGAGATGCCTCACGTTCCATTTCTGTTACTCTAGCCCAATGAGGATGTAAAAAGTTCTGCTAGATTCTTTGCTTCTAGGAGAGATCTTCTGTTTGGGTCTAGCTGATATCTACAATTTATAACTAGTGTGAAGGTTTAGTAACTGTCTCCAGAGGACTACTGCAGATCCTCGGCTCACTTCTGAAGGGTTCTCCATCTGTAATTTTACTTTTAAATTCTCACTGCTTTCATTGATCCCTAATGCCTTTACGTAGATCATTTTGTAATTCACTGGCTTGCTTGTTTTCAGTGAGAAGCTTGGCCCACTGTGAACCATTTCATTCTTTTTGAAAATGGAAGGCTCCCATTGTTTTGAATTTCCATTCTTCAACTGAAAACTTCATTTACTTGTAAAGTATTTTAAGACTAGCAAAAGGCATATAGAGAATAATGTATATCAAACACCAGTGTATCCTCTACTCAGCTTAAGAAGTAAATATTTGCAAATCAGCCCACTTTCCAACATCATAAACCACAGCAAGTACAATAGAAAAGCCCTATAAAATTCCCTCCCAAAAATGATCTTGAATTTAAACTTTATGATTCTGATAGACATCTTCATGCCCTTTATTTACACCCATTCATCACCATCACACATTTTCAAACCTCTACACACGTGCATTCAAATTCATAACGTACTACTTAGTAGTTTTTATGTATTTCTAAACTTTGTATTAAAGGTATCATGCATTCTATTTCCTTGTGCAACTTGCTTTTAAAAATTCAACTTACTTTTAAATTCGTGTTAATACTTGCAGTTCTTGTTATACACTCTCATTGAGCATTTCAATTTTTTCTTTCTTTTGCCATTGCAATCAAAACCACTATGAATATCCTTAAACAGTTTCTCCCTTCACAAGTATGAGAATTTCTATAGAATATATACCTAGAAGGAGAGTTGCTGGGTCATAGGTTATGCACATCTTTAAAGTGAGCAAGTTGCTCACCAATGAGACAATACTGATTTAAATGTATCCACATTTTATGGGAGTTTCTGCTCCTCTACATTCTCACTAGTACTTATTTAGCCTTTATAATTTTGACAATCTGATGGTATGAACTGGTATCTCCTTTTGTTATTTTTTTTGAGTTATGTTTTCTTATCTACTGAAGGAATTTTCATATATGCTAAATATTAATGTTTATTATACATTTTGCAAAACTTTTTCTTAGCCTGTGGTCTTTCTTTTTCACTTTGTTTTTTGGGTCTTTTAATGTACAGGCATTTACAACTTCAAAGTACTCATTTATAACACTTCTTTTTCTGTTCTTTTTTTCCATTTCTTAAAATTTTTATTTTAATTTGTTGATTCTTTAATTGAAGGGTAATTGCTTTACAGAATTTTGTTGTTTTCTGTCAAACCTCAACATGAATCAGCCATAGGTATACATATATCCCCCCACTTTTGAACCTCCCTCCCATCTCTCTCCCCACCCCACCCCTCTAGAGGTTGATACAGAGCCCTGTTTGGCTTTCCTGAGACATACAGGAAATTCCCATTGGCTATCTAATTTACATATGGTAATGTGAGTTTCCATGTTACTCTCTCCATACTTCTCACCCTCTCCTCCCCTCTTCTGCCCATAAGTGTATTCTCTATGTCTGTTTCTCCATTGCTACCTATAACACTTCTTTTTCATTTTAGCTTATATATTTTTTCTTGACTAAGAAAGAAATTCTTTGTCTAAACTTTCTCCTAAATGTCTTAAATTCTTACTGTACACACTTTAGTTTTAAATCCATCTACAATTAATATTTGATTAAGGTATGAGGTAAGTATCAATTTTTTTTTTCATGTATGTAGCCAATGGACTCAGCATTCCTTCAGTGATTTACAATGCTACCTATATTATCTACTAAGTTTCAGGTATGCTTGTGTTGTTTTTTGAATCTCTGTTCAATGTCATTCATCTATCGGTTCTCTCACCTTATATTTATTGGTCTTCAAAATTAGCTACCTATTCCTGACATTTTTCTGCTTCATATAAATTTTCATTCATTCAGTCAGTTCAGTTGCTCAGTCGTGTCCGACTCTTTGCGACCCCATGAATCGCAGCACGTCAGGCCTCCCTGTCCATCACCAACTCCCGGAGTTCACTCAGACTCACGTCCATCAAGTCAGTGATGCCATCCAGCCATCTCATCCTCTGTCATTAGTAGCTGTATTAATCAAGATAGGTAAGGCCATGCTTTATAAGTAAAAAAAAAAAAAGTTCACACAAAATTTTAATGGCTTTAAAAAAAGTGCCTCTCCACCAAGTAATGAATGAGAGGTTTAGGTTACTTCATCTGTGACCTCATGGTCACTCTCAGTGACCTGAAGCTCACCCATGACGCCTATCATTTTCTATAATGTTCTACTGGCCAGTGCTAATCATTTAGTTAAAATAACTACATGGGAAGCTGGAAAATGTAGAGGTGTACAGCTTCTGCTATACATATAAACATTCATGTAAAACCCATTGCAACTTTAAATCTATTTCAATGAAGTCAGATAAAGTTTAAGAGAATTGATTTTTTTTAATGACAACTGTAATTATTTAGAGTGGTTTTAGGTGCACAGCAAAAATTGAGGGGAAGGTATACTTTCCCTAAACCTCCTGCCCCCGACATGTATTGCCTCACCTGTGATAGATCATCAACTGCTGCTGCTGCTAAGTCACTTCAGTCGTGTCTGACTCTGTGCGACCCCAGAGACGGCAGACCACCAGGCTCCCCCGTCCCTGGGATTCTCCAGGCAAGAACACTGGAGTGGGTTGCCATTTCCTTCTCCAATGCATGAAAGTGAAAAGTGAAAGTGAAGTCGCTCAGTCGTGTCCAATTCTTAGCGACCCCATGGACTGCAGCCTACCAGGCTCCTCCGTCCATGGGATTTTCCAGGCAAGAGTACTGGAGTGGGGTGCCATTGCCTTCTCCATAGATTATCAACATTTCCTACCAAAAGAGTATATTTGTTACAATTGATGAACCCACACTGACACATCATAATCATCTGAAGACCATAGTTTACCTTATAGTTCACTCTTGGTACTATACATTCTATGTATAACAGCATGTATTAATCACAGACTCTCTTCACTGTTCTAAAAATCCTCTGTGATCTGCCTGCTCACCATCTCAACAACCTAATCCCTACAAACTACTGATAGTTTTTATTGTCTCCGGGATGGCATATACTTGAATTCAAACTGTATGCAGCCTCTTTCAGACTGACTTCTTTCACGCAGTAATATGCATTTAAGGCTCTTCTGTGTCTTTTTATGGCTTTATAACTCATTTATTTTCGGTGCTGAATAATATTCCATCACTTACCCTCTGAAAAGCATCTTGGTTGCTTCCAAGTTTTGGCAGTTTATGAACCAACTTGCTATAAACATTGGTATGCAGGTTCTGGAGTGCATGTAAGTTTTCAACTCTTCTGAGTAAATACTAAGAAGCCTGACTGCTGGATTATATGCTTAGAGAATGTTTAATTCTGTTAAAAACCAACCAACCGTCTTCCAAAATGGTTTCCCCATTTTCATTACCACCAGCAATGAATGAGAGTTCCTGTTGCTCCACATTCTCATCAGCATTTAGTACTGTCAGTGTTTTCAATCTTGGTTATTCTAATAGATGTGTAGTGCTATCTCATTGTTACTTTAATTTGTACTTCCCTGATGACATACAGTGTGGAAAATCTTCTCACATGTTGATTTGCAACCTGTAAATTTGTTTTGGTGAGATATCTGTTAAGGTCTTTGGTACATTTTTAATCAAGTTGCTTGCTCCTTTATTGTTGAGTTTTAGGAGTTCTTTGTATAGTTTTGGATAACTGGGCTTTATCAGATGTATCCTTTGTAAACATTTTTCTTCCAATCTATGGCTGGTCTACTCATTTTCCTGACATTTTCTTTCTTATAACAGATGTTTTTAATTTTAATGAAGTATATATACATTATTATTTCCTTCATGATCATGTCTTTGGTGCTAAAAAGTCATCACCAAACCCAACGTCATCTATGTTTGCTCCTATATTAACTTCTGGGAGTTTTGTGTTTTACATTTAGTTCTACAACCCATTCACAGTCCATTTTTGTGAAGAGTTTAAAGTCTGTGTCTAGATTGATTCTGACACCATCTGCATTGTCAAAGATCAGCTGGCCATTTTGACATGAGTCTACTTCTGGGCTTTCTATTTTGTCTGTTCTTTTGCTAATACCACACTGTCTCAACTACTATACTTTTATAGTAAGTCTTGAAGTCAGGTAGTGTCAGTCTTCCCACTTTGTTCTTCTCCTTCAATTTTAGGTGTTGTCTGTTCTGAGTTTTTTGCCTCTCTATATAAAGCTTAAAACCAGTCTGCTGATGACCGTAAAATAATTTGCTGGGATATTGATCGGAATTGCTTTGAATATACAGATCATGTTTGGCATAACTGAATACTGGTCTTCCTATCTTAGGACATGAATTACTCTCCATCTATTTAGGTCGTTGATTTCATTCATCAGTGTTTTATAGCTTTTACATATTTTGTTAGATTTATATCTAAGTACTAATATTTCATTTTGGGGGTTGTTAATATACATGATGTTATGTTTTTAATTTCAAGCTTCATTTGTTCATTGCTGGTATATAGGAAAGCAAGTGACCTTCGAACATCAACCTTGTATTTTGTGGCCTTAATATAATCCTTACTGGTTCCAGGTACTTTTGGTCAATTTTTTTGGATCTTCTACACAGATTATCAGGTGATCTGAGAACACAGAGAGTTTTATCTCTTCCTTACCAATCTGTACACATTTTATTTCTTTTTCTTATCTTACTGCACTAGCCAGAACTTCTAGTGTAACACTGAAAAAGAATGGTGAAAAGGGACTTAACTGATATCTTCCTAATATTGAATATTTATGCTTATAAATATAGTATATCTTTCTAACTTATTTAAACTTCTTTATAAAACCCCTCACTTCAGAGAAATGGAATTGATTACAGAGCTATAGAGCCATGTGAGGATGCAATGACTTAATTTTGCACACTGAGGCATTCCTTCTAAATACTTTGATAATCTATTTATTATCTGCCAAGCATGCCAAGACCAAGAACTAAGATTACTAACATTCTGTTTACTCTAGCTTAACATTTTGATAATCTCTGTACACTTTAACATATGATCTAAGAAATAATAGATTCTGTCCACTGTGTATAATCATTTTTACCTTATTCATTTTTCCTAAAATGAGAAAGTAGGTCACTTCCTCCAAAAATATATTGAAAATATGCAATCTTACCATCATTTCATCCAAAATGTTCAGTATTTACCTTACACAGGAGAATGCAACAAGAGTTGTTAGACCCATTGTGTCTTGGGCTTCAGAGTTTTTCCAATTTAGCAAAATAAGGCAAAATATACTTGAAAAGCCTTCTGTAATGGATTTATGGGAATACAGAGAATTGGTCCAATGAGAGAAAGAACACTGATATTTCTTGTTAGTAACTTGAGAAAAACAAATGCATATCAATAATTGTTTAATAGATTACGTTTCATGCTTTTTTTCATAGTAAGTGCTAAAAAGTCATCAAATACAAAGGCATATTAGTTTTCCATGGCTATTATTAGCTAAAGTTCAAATTTAAATACCGACATCCCATGCAGCAACTATGCACTGACAACATTGTCTCTAGTAATAACTTACTCAAAGTAGAGGACATTTGAAACTAAAGGAGGTACATTCTTTGTTATTTTTTAAATTGTTAGGATCACAGCTACCAAATGAATACTCAAGTCTATTGCGGCAGCCTGAAAGAATTAATTATATACCCCACATGCTAAAGTTATTACAAGAAAATAAATTATACAGGAAACCCAGCTGGTCAGATATTTCTTCACAAAAGGAAATGTATTTTGGGAAAGGTTTTTATTGCAGAGTGTGTGTGTGTGTGCATGTACGCATATGTGAGTGAGTGTGGTGTGCATGTGGGTGTATGTGTATACATGGGTGTTTAAAAAGTGTAGCAAAGGAATGGATGAGAGAAAGAGACTCTCTAGAAATGACTTTATAAACTCCAATCCTCACAGCATATTACCTATATCCCCTGGTAAGACCTGCATTATAGGAAGCCACAGAAATGATATCCTATGACTTTCCTGTATTGAAGGTATTTTTCAGTTAAAATTAAAGGACAAGTTCACCTTCAACTAGAGTTTTATACCAACCCTCATGTAATGCTGCTGCTGTTCAACATGCTGATCCTGTTCTAACCAGCCCTGGCTTCTCTGCATCCTAATCCTACCTGTGGCAGAAGGACAGGGAGCCAAGGAGGGAAGAAAACCGAGAGAGCTGGAGGGGAACTGTGCCCACCTAGCCCTACTGGATGGCGAAGGGATTTCCAGGCAGAACTCACCCTCAATTGTGGCTACAAGCTGAGGTTACAATTGGCTATGGATCCTTGAGAGAAAAGGCTTCAAACCTTTAAAATTATTGTATATCACTAAGTGATTTAAGACAAATAAAATAAAAATTATTACAGAGCCTGTATCTTCCAGGTTACAGACGTTATGGTAGACTGGTAAAGAGCTAACAACAACAACAACAACAACAACAAAAACATTTTAAAAGAAATTACCAAAAAGCATCTGTATTTTAAAGGAGACAAAGAAAGGGCCCAGGAAATGGAGTCATCTAGCTTAACTTCCGCACCTGTAAAAAGAACTGGACAAAATAATCCACAATCAACTGTCAAGTACCTAACAAGGAACTGAATGGAGAAAAATCATCAGCTTGCCTTGCTAAACTAACCTACTTTTATGTAAGAATGCCCTAGTTGACTGAACACTGAGCTCAAATTACCACAGTAGCAACATCTTTCAGAGATTAATTTGAATGCCAAGTAATTATTTAGAATGATCAGTACCTTTGTTGATGAGTATTAGAGCAAGTGCCTTCTCAGTGGTAAACATGTTTTTTGGAAAAAATCCTAACCTCCTTACCAAGCATGAATCCCAATTTCCACCCTTTAAAAGGAGGAGGAAAATGTATGTAATGTTTAAGACTCTACTTCAAGATGCTTACTTGAATAGATCTTAGATGGTCTAAAACCGTGGATCCAAGTTGACATGCAGAAAACTACTTCAATCTGTAAGTCACTAGAGCCGTAAATTTGTGGAAGCAGAATAAACTCCATCAGGTTTTCCTCTGGGGTTCCTATCAACAAGATACAGTAGGCCCTCCATATCTGTGGGTTCAACTTCTATAGATTAAACCAAAGGCAGATAGAAAATATTTGAGAAAAAATAGTTCAGAAAGTTTCAAAATACAAAACTTGAATTTGCCACATGATGGTAACTATCTACACAGCATTTTTATTGTGTTAACTATTATAATCTAGAAATGATTTTAAAGTATATGGGGACACGTGCATAGGTTATATGCAAATACTACTGCATTTATAAAAGGGACTTAAGGATCTTCAGGTTCTGGTATACCCTGGGAAGGTTGAGGGGGTGGCCCTGGAACCAATCCTTTTGCTGATACCAAGGGATGACTGATTAATAAACAGTCCATTACCTGGCAAACATAACTGAGATAAGGCGAGAATTAGCAATAAAGCAGGAAGAATATCTAGGTGTTTTTTTTGTTTTTTTTTATTTAACCAAAGCATTTTTATTTTTCTCCCAACAATGTAATCACCAAAAAACTAACAAATAAATTAAAATTTGCAACCATCTAGCTGGGAAACTTGGATAAAATTCCAAGTACCCTAGGTCTTTTATTTTCTCATCTCTAAAATGAATGTGTTAAATCATTAGATGATTTCTAAAAATCAATGTAGCACTGAACTATACTTATTGAAAACAAACCAGAATTGTATGCTTTCTTTTATACCTATATTTTACAACATATAAATTACTGTAGGCAAAGTTGAAAATGTTTATCTATGGACACTTCTCAGATGTCAAGATGGGGAAGGTGGATAGTATTTAAGAAGTGGTTATCCTTAAACAAATCAGACTTCTTAATTAAGTGAATAGATGGTCAAAAATATACCTGTGGTCACTGGAAGAACAGATAAGCCAGTGTACTTTGTTAGAATAAAGTATGCTGCTATTTTTTCCTTTTGAGAACATTTTGAAGAAAGCAGGCCAAGAACTAAAACATAAAAGGAAGTATTTTAAGCTTCTAAAGAGAATGGAGCTTAACCTAGAGACCCAACCATGTAAGCAAAGCCAAAAATTACACCTCAAGTTGAAATATAAAGGAGGAGAGCTTCAGCAGAAAATCTGAGAAATGAAGCAAGACTATGAACAAAGGACAAATATTAAGAAAGAAAGGAAAAAATAAAATTACAGAATACAAGTACTTGGAAATTCAGGGAAAACTGACCTCAGAAAAGAACTTTGCCACCATCAAAGTACAGCAATCTTATGTCTATGACATAAATTCTTAAAACATGATTCCAGATGAATCTGTACAAATAAACTATTGGTTATGCTAAAGTATTCTCAATTGTTAAAATATCTCTGTAGTCACCTTATCCACCATATTTCATCTGTATTATAAAGTTTAAAATTCCTCATAAAGAATAGCACCCTAAAATACCATCCTTTTCCTTAAAGAAGAGAAGCTATACTATCATCTTTAACTGAAGGACTGCAAACTTCTTTTTATTGCTGTTTAACATCCTCTTCCTTCAATAAGTATCCAAATAATAGTAGAAAATATTTCTATGTTAGTGTGTATAAGTGTGTGTGTGTGTATCTGTAGCTATAGAAATATATCTTCAAATATCTTTGGCTCAAAGATGGTTTCAGAGGGAATTACAAACCTGAATGAATCAGCTCGTGACCTCTTTTAAAACTACAGAAATGACTGCTTCATGCTTCATGAACTGTCTTTAATATAATGAATAATAAAGCATGGTGAAATCACCTTGCAGGGACTATTTAAAAGCGAATAGAGTCCCTTTACTTTCCACCATATTATTCCTCTTTGAGGAAGATTAGGAGGAGATACCAGATGGTTAGTTATCCATCCACACTAATCATAAAGACAGTCAATATCAAATGATCCACATTATCATTAAGTTCTTTAGTACATAGTGTATATGTCATTTTTGAGTATCACTAGTAGACTAATCATAGTAAGTAGGTATAATACTTGTTGAATTGCACTGTATTATGTTTATTATCCAATATAAATAGGGTCATGTTCTCAACTGTAGTCAATTATAATATAATAACTAATGCTAACTGATGTAGTAATAAAATAAAAATAAGCACCTGAATAAAAGTTTTAGTAAGCTGTTATCTGGAAACTAAGAAAATGATGAGACAAAAGTACAATGACCTTACACTATAAAGATAAAATAAAAAGCTCCTTAAACCTAAAGAGGAAGATTTCCCAATGCCATGAAACACAACCCTATGAAGGGAGGTCGTTTTTATATCTTTTCAATATGTCCTCAAACTTCCATTCCCAGTAACTTCACTACAGTTTGGGCCAGCCTAGTCCACTTCTTCCCTGAAATACTACAATAATGTAAGTGATTTCTCTTCTTGCCTTCTAAATCTAAACTAGTGCATTCTACAAACCACCAATACATTATTTCTCACATGGTCTGGTTCCATATCTTGAGTTGTATATCCTGTTAACCAGAGGATATACCTATTGATCCAAAGCATTCTCTTGCAGAATCATTCTGGGTTAGCAAGTAGTTTCAATGTAGATAGCAAGAAATTCAGAACCTAGTTCTAATAAAGCCACGGTTATTAACTAGCTATTTGAGATCGAGGAAGGCCCCTTGGGCTCATGATTCAAACTCCAATCTAACAGTGACTTTCAGATTATAAAATTCTAAATCTACAGCACTGTGGAAGACAGAAAGCAATAGGAGATCTGAGGATTGAACTTAAACAGAAATGCAATTAGTTCTCCTGGTTTTAGCTCTGCTTCACACTTCCCAGCCTATATATTATCTCGGCTTCCCTGGTGGCTCAGAGGTTAAAGCATCAGCCTCCAATGCAGGAGACCCGGGTTCAATCCCTGGGTTGGGAAGATCCCCTGGAGAAGGAAATGGCAACCCACTCCAGTATTCTTGCCTGGAGAATCCCATGGACGGAGGAGCCTGGTGGGCTACAGTCCACGGGGTCGCAAAGAGTCAGACACGACTGAGAAACTTCACTTTTCACTTTCACACTTATTTCCAGGAGTACCTCTTAGCACCAATTGAAGCCTTTTGGAGATCTATAAAATTAGCTATGTAGTTTCTTGGCTTTCTGTGCAATTACTTCAGGACTGAATGTTTTGAGGACTGCTAGGTCAGCTACCACCTGCCCATCCACGTTTTTGGTTTCCAAAATTATGTTACTGTTGTCTCTTTTTTTTTGGTCCTTGTGGGTTTATACCTTTAAAGAACAGTTACTATAATTTTAACAAGATTTCAGCAAAGAGTGAAAGTCAGTGCACATGTTCAACCTGCCATCATTACTTAGAATTAGTTTTTCTTAAACTTGTTTCAAAAACGATATGCTGTGAGGACTAATTCCAACAGACCTGGAATGGGCCTCAGCTCTGCTACTAAAATTAGAGAAGACCCTACAGAACTGACACCTGGTGAAGGCATGATATGGACTGATTCACAGTGCTGCTTTATAACCACGGATTCAAAGAGTTTGGGGAGGTTTGGTCTATTATGTCAAGATTGTTTCTTGGTAACAGTGAAATTGATGATCTGCATCTGGTCTCCATGAGACACTTCTTAGGACATTGATTATAGAGCAAAAAATCTGTCTCCATGACCAGCAGACTCATCTGGGCTCAGACTCCATTTGTGGCTTCCTGGCTCCAAGGAATTTTGTGCACTGTTTGTGGTTCCTTTTCTGAGAGAAGTGCATTTAGTATGGCCATTACTAAGGAAGGCAATCAGAGCCGGCACCTGCCCTCTCTTGAGCCAACAGTCTTTGGATGTGATGCATGTCCTTGATTAAATCCTGCTGCAGTATTTCACCACTTTTTCCTGCAATAAATTGCAGGTTTGCATGCATTGCCATTTTGGATCTTGTGACTCTTTCTAAGCAATTTAACACTATTTAACTGCCCCTATTAGTACAATAGGTAACCATATAATTTTAAATTTTTATAATACTGCTTCAGTAATTTCTGTACAACAAATTAGTGTGTTATATTAACTAGGTTAAAAACCATTTTCCTTGGTTTAAGGTCCTCATAATATAAAACCCTCAGGAATGAGTAAATTAAAGTTTATCACAGGGAAATCTCAAAACAAACAGAAGCTTTATAAACAGTAACAAACAAGCCAGCACCAGGCAACAAATTTAGGCACATTTTTGGTGCCATGTGGACCAACTGATAATGATAAATAACTGATAACTCATGATTACCATCCTGACACTCCATCATTTATCATAAAGGAATGTGCCTCAAATTGTGAACTGAATGTCATGAACTGATGCAGTCAAAACAGAGAATCCCAGAACTACAGATTTTTCATCTATATACCTAGAAATCTTTACAGAACAGCTGCTGTTAATTTCATCTATTAGGCTCACATAAAGGAAAAATAATCATAAGTAGGGTAATTCTGGCCCATATCCTCTAGGAACGTCAAAACCCAACAGTGATCACTTGAATTGCATTTTGAATCAACATTAATACTCATTCTGAAGCAGGGCACTAGTGCATTTCCAGCCAAAAGAGTGTAGCCAAATTCTGCACCTGCTGAAACCCTACTCATCAATCAGAGTTACATGTGAGCCAAGAAGCAATAAGCCACCATGGGGATTGTTGGTGGCCTGGATTGTTTCTATCAAACTCCCACAAGCAAGACAATATCACTGGCTGTATTTCAAAAAGAAATCAGGAAACTGAGCCAATGTTAACTTTTGAACTTGCAGAGTAACTTTGGAGCACTAGGTCCTAGACGTCAGAAGCAAAAACAAGTACGAGTTCTCAAATGAAATTTTTCTTAAAAACTTGAATTTCTGAGCAGTTACCAAATGTGAAGCTCTGATCTAGGTTTATACACAAAACCTAGTGAGAAAAACAAAACTATTCCCATTTTACAAATGAGAAAACTAAGGTTCAGTTTGACAAATGAGAAAAGCATATACATAACTGACACTCTCAATGCTTCAAATGTCATAAAACAGGATCTGAATACAGATGTGCATCGCTGCAACATGCTCTTTCTAATACACCCAATTCTCTCCTAAAAAACCTCTACTACCCGTCTATACTCCGTCTGTACATACTCAGTTATAATTCCCTTTGCATTTTCTAAATTTAACATGGCTGCCTATCTTACTAAGTTATTGAGTGTCCTAATAACCTGGCATTTCAGCAAAGTAGCCAACCATTCAGTCATTCATTCACTCATTCATTTAATAAGACATATGAAAATCAACACTAAATATTCATTGGAAGGACTGATGTTGAAGCTGAAGCTCCAGTAGTTTGGCCACCTAATGTGAAGAGGCAACTCATTGGAAAAAGACCCTGATGCCGGGAAAGACTGAAGACAGGAGGAGAAGGGGATGACAAAGCATGAGCTGTCTGGATGGCATCACTAATACAATGGACATGACTTTGAACAAACTCCAGGAGATAGTGAAGGACAGGGAAGCCTGGCGTGTTGCAGCCCATGGGGTCACAAAGAGTCAGACACGACTGAGCAACTGAACAATCACATCAAATAAACATTCTGAGCACCAATCTATTCAAAGTCATATGTACAGAAAAGAAGACAGAGGCCCTTAACCAAAGATCTTCTAAAACAGAAATCAATTTGCATCTATGATATATACTTTACCACCTAAAATGAACTTTTCACATATCCAACACGGATGCCACATACAACCTTACACATGCACACTCTTAAATTTTCTCTCCTTTGCTAAATTATGACCTATATATCACAGGCTGGCGAACAAATACTTCAAGCTATTGAACAATGGGGCTATCTGCCTCCTTGCTTTGCATGGCTGTAGTCTCACAAACAATATACCTTGTCTATGCTGCGATAATAGAGCAATCGTAATAATGTGTGATTGTGCTTTGCCTTTACTTCATAAAAAAATGACCAGAAAATAGAAAATGAAGGTATTGTTTTGGAGATAACTGAGACAAAAATGGAAATGGTGAGTCATGCCACAAGTGATGAATCCTAAGCTTGACTGGCTGTGTTTCCAATCGCGAGGAAAAATAACACAATCCAAAATCATGAAGAAGAACCACCCTATTTCTATCAGCGAGGATTCTGTCTGAAAGCTTCCATTCAGTGACAGATGAAATAAATAAGCATTTTAGTTTATAAGTTTAAAAATCAAGGTTCAAAAGCTTGCCAGTAATTTGGATTCAGAGAGGGCTTTAGCACCCTCAGACGGTAGCTACACAGCTGGTACAGGCCCCTTCACCAAGACAGGAAAACCTGGGAGTTCATATTTCTTATGAGAAATTCTTCAAGGAAGTTGATAAGAAGCCATCAAAGTGAACAGCAGAATTTTTTATTCTTTTCCTTGCATAATCATCATAAAATGCTTCTCAACAGTCAAATCACTTATTTTAATTTTCCTAAAAGTCATGCAAGTCATGTGAACTTATCTAGCATGTTATAGGGAAAATATGGCACATTCAGGCATTCAGAGAGGTATATCAGGTAAATTTTTTTTTATATTTGGTGTTTAATTCAGTTTTTAATTTTTAAGAATATTAAAGCTATAAATCATAAAATTTCCCTATTTATAGACTAATTATCAATTTTATCACTTTTTAACTTCCTGGGAGTTGAATCTCATTAGTGAGATTCTACTGTTTTTCCTCAAGACATTCAACTATTAAATGCTTTAACTGGAAGGTAGGGGACAGCTTGCATCAGGATAATCACTGTAAAAATATATCGGGGAAGAACTTTTCATTAAAAATTAGGTAACAATTTGATAAGTTGTATTTCTATTCACAGAAATTAAATAATACGTTTAGAAAGTAGAGAAAGAAAGCGTTAGTCGCTCAGTTGTGTCTGACTCTTTGCGACCCCATGGACTATAGCCCACCAGGTTCCTCTGTCCACGGAATTCTCCAGGCAAGAGTACTGCAGTGCGTTGCCATGCCCTTCTCCAGGGGATCTTTCTGACCCAGGGATCGAACTCAGGCCTCCTGCATTGTAAGCAGATTCTTTACTGTCCGAGACACCAGGGAATTTGTATTTCTCTCCATAGAAACTAAATAATACATTTAATCACCATATTAATTTGTTTGGATGTTCAAAATAAGCAGATTCTAACTTTCCTGAGAATGTGTGTCTTTATTTTATATAAGTAGTACACAAGAGTCTCACCTTGAGAAAAGTGATCATTGGCTGGATTCTTGGAACCATTCAAAATTTTAATATTTTAAAAATTAGTCTCCTCTTATCTCAGATACAGCTCATTTCTCAAATGAAATATCCTTATATTTTTTCTCTCAATATTAGTTCTTCTTTTTTGTTAAAAAGCTTATAACTATTAGATACCACACATTTTTTTAACTCATTAAATATATTAAGTTATCCCTGGGTAGCTCATTCTAGTGGAATTTATTATAAGTCTTTGTTATATTGAAGTCTTTGAAAGACATGCCTACGTCTTTATGGAGTATTCTATGTAACCATCTCTGTTTTTAAGAGCAAACATCTCAAGATACTGAGTGTATTTCTGCTTATGGCGGGGGCATTGGTAGAGTTAATAAATAATTTTTAATACATTAAAAATTTTAATTTAAAATAGTTCACCTTAGTTTTTGAAAGATAGAAATAACCAATTCCTCAATATTTTATTCTAAAAGTGTGCTTCTTTTATTGTTTTTAAGACCATTAAAATAAAATAGCTTAATAGCTTTGCATATCAGTCCTTTTCTAGAAAATGCAGTCTTTTAAAATAGCATTTTATCATCTTTTAACAATGTAAATACCTGTCCTAAAACTATGGAAGAAGCAAAAATATATATATATATCCTTAGAGGCACAAGGATATAACTTTAGTTTTTCCACTTTGGGGCTGCTATTTCTTCAAACATCTACCACCTTGCCAATGTTAATATGTATATAAAAGCTCTGAAATAATACATCACATTACAGGAAAAATATAGTACACTGAGGTACTTACATAATCCTGAATGTCAGATTTTAAGTCAGTTACTTTAGGTAGACTGTCAGGTGAGAGAGAAAAAAAATAATAATAATAAAGGAAGGAAGGAAGAGGGAAGGGAGAGAGGTGGGGAAGTGAGAAGAAAAGATGGAGGGAAGGAAGGTGGGAGAGAGGGATAAATTGTTCTGACACTTTAAGAATTTATATACCAGACAGCCTGGAAAATTGCTTACTAGGTAGATATTTAAATATTAGTAGAAAGAAAAAATGACTAAAGAATGCAAATATCACTTCATTCATTAAAGAGATTGAGATTGAACAACCATATCCTACAAAGAGTATTAAGAAATTGCAGTGTCTTAAACACCAAGGACGGAGAAGGAAATAGCAACCCACTCCAGTGTTCTTGCCTAGAGAATCCTGTGGATGGAGGAACCTGGTGGGCTGCCGTCTATGGGGTCGCACAGAGTCAGACCCGAATGAAGCAACCTAGCATGCATGCATGCATTGGAGAAGGAAATAACAACCTACTCCAGGATTCTTGCCTGGAGAGTCCTGTGGACAGAGGAGCCTGATGGGCTGCTTATCCATGGGGTCGTACAGAGTCAGACACGACTGAAGCAACTTAGCATGCATGCATGCATTAGAGAAGGAAATAACAACCCACTCCAGTATTCTTGCCTGGAGAATCCCATGGACAGAGGAGCCTGATGGGGTGCTGTCTATAGGGTCGCACAGAGTTGGACACGACTCAAGTGACTTAGCTGAAGCGACTTAGCAGCAGCAAACACCAAAGAAGAGTTTCTAGACTAAGGAAGGAGTGGCCAAAGGTACTGAATGACGTCAAGATTTTAAACAAGAAAGGAACCAACAACTTCCCTGTATATTTTGCCCTTGGATTTAATGGTTAAAAGCTTCCAAGTGACTGGTAACTTCAAAAATTGGCATAAAATTGGCTGAGGAGGAAATGGAAATTGGGAAAATGGATCCCAATTTAGATTACCACCTGCACAAATTTATAAGCTGAGGTAGCAGTTAAAATAGGATGTGGGATAGCTACTTTGTTTCTGTTATTGTTTTCAAGATAGAAAGTCTTTAAATGCACCTAGAGAAGTACCATTAGAGAGGGAGGTAAGATTTTTAAGAAAATGGGAAGAAAAATTATTGACAGCCAAACGGAGGGATGCTTTTTCCATCTTGACCTGGTTAAAGGATCAATGAATTGGTGAGAATGTAGGTGTTTCACTAAATGTGGTGTCTGAATATTGAGGGTTTAGATATCAGTCTGTTCCTGACCATGATTTTCTTTGTGAACTGACATATGTTAGAAGCTGAGAAGGTGTGGGAAGGTGGAATTTAAAGCTGTGCTAAGTAGATGGTACAAGAGAAAAAATAAACATCATATATAGTAAGTATTCAGCTTAGTGGTTTAAGACAATCTTAAACCACTAGTTAATATGCTAAAACTAATCATTTTACATATACTAGAACAATTTTTTCTAAGACTACTCTGTCTGTAAAATGAAAATGCTCAGAGATATATTTTCTTTAATAGGTTTGTAAGATTCATGCTGATATTTGGTAGAAACCAATGCAATACTGTAAAGCAATTATCCTTCAATTAAAAATAAATAAATTTTAAAAAGAATAGTGACACACTCCCAAAAAAGAAGAAAATACTCAGATATATTTTCTTTAACAGGTTTGTAAGTATTAACATTCAGCATTTATTTATTTCACTGAATAAATACCCTTTTCAACTTTTTAAGTATACATTAATAGATTTTGTGGGTTACACTATATTAACAGAGAATCCACTATTTTAAAAGGATGCATCCAAAAACAATATTAAGGATAAATTTAACCAAGGAGGGGAAAGATTTGTACACTAAAAATTACAAGAATCTGATAAAACAGTTAAAGAGAAACAAAAAAATGGAAAGATACCCAATACTCATAGCTCATAGAACATTATTAAAATAGCCATACCACCCAAACTGTTGGTTGCTCAGTCATGTCTGACTCTTTACAACCCCATTAACTATATCCCACCAGGCTCCTCTGTCCATAGGATACTACCCAAAGTCATCTATAAATTTAATGCAATCCTTAACAAAATTCCAATGGTATTTTTTTCAGAAACAGAAAAAAATAATCCTAATACTTGTATGGTACCATACCCCTGAATAGCTAAAGCAATCCTGAGAAAGATGAACAAAGCTGGAGACATTACATTTCCTGATGCGAAAGCACACTATGAAGCTACAGTAACCAGAACTGTATGGCACTGGCATTAAAACAGAGATTAATGGAACAGAACTAAGAGCAAAGAAATAAATACTCACATATATGGTCAACCAATATTTTACAAGGGATTCTTTACCAGCTGAGCCACAAGGGAAGCCCTTGACAAGGGAACTCTTCAACAAATGTCGTCTGTGATAGTCTCTTCATTAATGATGTTCAGTTCATTTCAGTTCTCAGTCATGTCTGACTCTTTGCAACCCCATGAACCGTAGCATGCCAGGCCTCCCTGTCCATCACCAACTGCCAGAGTCTACCCAAACACATGTCCATTGAGTCAGAGATGCCATCCAACCATCTCATCCTCTGTCGTCCTCTTCTCCTCCTGCCCTCAATCTTTCCCAGCATCAGGGTCTTTTTAAATGAGTCAGCTCTTCACATCAGGTGGCCAAAGGATTGGAGTTTCAGCTTCAGCGTCAGTCCTTCCAATGCACACCCAGGACTGATCTCCTTTAGGATGGACTGGTTGGATCTCCTTGCAATCCAAGGGACTCTCAACAGTCTTCTCCAAAACCACAGTTCAAAAGCATCAATTCTTCGGTGCTCAGCTTTCTTCACAGTCCAACTCTCACATCCATACATGACTACAGGAAAAACCATAGCCTTGACTAGATGGACCTTTGTTGGCAAAGTAATGTCTCTGCTTTTTAATATGCTGTCTGCTGCTGCTGCTAAGTTGCTTCAGTCATGTCTGACTCTGTGCCACCCCATAGACAGCAGCCCATGAGGTTGCCCATAACTTCCCTTCCAAGGAATAAGTGCCTTTTAATTTCATGGCTGCAAAATCACCATCTGCAGTGATTTTGGAGCTCCCAAAAATAAAGTCAGCCACTGTTTCCCCATCTATTTGCCATGAAGTGATGGGACTGGATGCCATGATCTTCATTTTCTTAATGTTGAGCTTTAAGCCAGCTTTTTCACTCTCCTCTTTCACCGTCATCAAGAGGCTCTTTAGTTCCTCTTCACTTTCTGCCATAAGGGTGGTGTCATCTGAATATCTGAGGTTATTGATATTTCTCCTGGCAATCTTGATTCCAGCTTGTGCTTCTTCCAGTCCAGAGTTTCTCATGATGTACTCTTTATATAAGTTAAATAATCAGGGTGACAATATGCAGCCTTGACGTACTCCTTTTCCTATTTGTAACCAGTCTGTTGTTCCATGTCCAGTTCTAACTGTTGCCTCCTGACCTGCATATAAGTTTCTCAAGAGGCAGGTCAGGTGGTCTGGTATTCCCATCTCCTGAAGAATTTTCCACAGTTTATTGTGATCCACACAGTCAAAGGCTTTGGCATAGTCAATAAAGCAGAAACAGATGTTTTTCTGGAACTTTCTTGGTTTTTCGATGATCCAGAGGATGTTGGCAATTTGATCTCTGGTTCCTCTGCCTTTTCTAAAACCGGCTTAAACATCTGGAAGTTCACAGTTCACATATTGCTGAAGACTGGCTTGGAGAATTTTGAGCATTACTTTACTAGCGTGTGAGATGAGTGCAATTGTGCAGTAGTTTGAGCATTCTTTGGCATTGCCTTTCTTAGGGACTGGAATGAAAACTGACCTTTTCTAGTCCTGTGGCCACTGCTGAGTTTTCCAAATTTGTTGACATATTGAATGCAGCACTTTCACAGCATCATCTTTTAGGATTTGAAATAGCTCAACTGGAATTCCATCACCTCCACTAGCTTTGTTCGTAGTGCTGCTTCCTAAGGCCCACTTGACTTCACATTCCAGGAGCTACCCCGCGTCCAAGGTCAGGGGTGGCAGCTGAGAGGAGCTACCCCAGGTCCAAGGTAAATGATGTCAGGAACCTGGGTAATCACATGTAGAAAAATGAAACTGGACTCTATTATATATTGCTCAGAATGAATTAAAGACATAAACAAGAGACCTGGAGAAGGCAATGGCAACCCACTCCAGTACTCTTGCCTGGAAAATCCCATGGACAGGGGAGGCTGGTAGGCTGCAGTCCATGGGGTCACTAGGAGTCAATCACGACAGAGCGACTTCACTTTCACTTTTCACTTTCATGAATTGGAGAAGGAAATGGCAACCCACTCCAGTGTTCTCGCCTGGAGAATCCCAGGGACAGGGGAGCCTGGTGGGCTGCCGTCTATGGGGTTGCATAGGGTCAGACACGACTGAAGTGCCTTAGCAGCAAGAGACCTGAAACCATAGAACTCCTAGAAGAAAACAGGGAAATATCTCATTGACACAGTTTTTGGCAATGACTGTTTAGGTATGACACCAAAAGCACAAGGAAAAAGGCAGCACGTGGGATTACATTAAGTTAGAAAACTTGTGTACAGCAAAAGAAACAGAGGAATTGCAAACCATATATCTGATAAGGGTCTAATATCTAAAATAAAAAGAACTAATAGAAACCAATAACAAAAAACAAACAATCTGATTTTTAAATAGGCAGAGGAACTGAATAGACATTTTAACTTAGGAGACATACAAATGACCAAAACATACATGATTAGATGTGCAACATCACTAATCACCAAGAAAATGCAAATGAAAACTAAAAGGAAATATCATTTCACACCTGTGTGGAGGTTCCTGAAACAATTAAAAATAGGACTATCATATTATTCAGCAATCCCACTTCTGGGTATGTATCCAAAGGAAGTGAAAATAGAATATCCAAGAGTTACCTGCACTCTCATGTTTATTGCAACATTATTCAAGATAGCTAAGATATGGATACAACTACCTATCAATGAGTGAATGGATAGAGAAGATGTGATATGATATCATATGTATCATATAACATAATAATGGAATATTATTCAGCCATGAGAAAGATGGGATTTGGGACAGTATGGGTAGTCTTAAGGCTGTTAGAGTAAGTGAAATAAGTCAAAGATGAATACTGTTTGTAACACTTATATGTGGAATCTACAAAAAGCATAGCAACAAAAAGAATGGTGGTTAGCAGGGGCTGGAGTGGAAAAAATTAGGAGATGATGGTCAAAGGGTACAAACTTCCACTGAAAAGATAAATAAATTTTGATGTACAACATTGTGATTAGAGATGACAATACTGTGCAATAAAATTTAGAGTTGCTACGAAACCAGATCTTGAGTGTTCTTACCACAAAAACAGAAGTGATAATTATGTGATATGATGGAGGTGTTAGCTAACACTCTGGCGGTGGTCATAATGAAATATATAAGTGTATCAAATTAACACGTGTACACCTTGTATGCTGTGTATGTGTTACTCACTCAGTTGCATCTGACTCTTTGCAACCCCATGGACTGTAGTCCACCAGGCTCCTCTGTCCATGGGATTCTCCAGGCAAAAAAACTGAAGTGGGTAGCCATTCCCTTCTCCAGGAAATCTTCCCAACCCAGGGATCAAACCTGGGTCCCTTCAAGGCAGGCAGATTCTTTATCATCTGAGCCACCAGGGAAGCCCATGTGTACACCTTAAAATTACACAATGTTGTATGTCAATTATATCTCAATAAAGTTGGAAGGAAAAAAATAATGATAAGGTAAATTAAAAGACAAGCTACAGACTGGAAGAAAATATTTGCAAAAGACACATCCAACAGAGTACAGTTACTCAAAATATACAAAGAACCCAGAACTCAACAACAAGAAAACAAACAACTCAAAAAAATGACCCAAAGAGCTTAACAGGTATCTCTCCAGAGAAGATACACACATCGCAAATAAGCCAAAAGATGCCCCACATCATATGACATCAGGGAAAACACAAATTAAAATATCATTAGGGAAATGCAAAAACAACAATGAGGTTCTACCACATACCTATCTGACTAGTCAAAATCCAGAACACTGACACCAAATGCTGGCAAGGATATGAAGCAACAGATCTCATTCATTGCTGGTGAGAACGTAAAAATGTACAGCCAACTGGGAAGAAAACTTAGCAGTTTTTTACAAAACTAAACATAATGCCTACCACATGATCATGCTCTGTATTATTTACCCAAAGAACCTGAAAACTTATGTTTAAAAAAAAAAAAAAAGCCTGCACATGGATGTTTACAGCATTTACTTCCTAAGTACCAAATCTTTGAAGCAAATTAAGATATCCTTTAGTAGGTGAACAGAGAAACTGTGGTCTATCCAGATAATGGAATATTATTCAGCCTGGAAAAGAAATGGCGTATTAAGCCATGGAAAAAACATAGAAGAATCTCAAATTCATATGGCTAAGTGAAAGAAGCCTATCTGAAAAAGCTGTTTGCTTTCAACTATATGTCATTTTGGAAAAGAAAACTATGGTGACATAAAAGAGATCCATGGGGAGTTGGGGGTAAGAGAGAAATAGGCAGAGCACAAGGATTCTCAGAGCAAATATTTTGCATGCTTTTATAATGCTGGATATATGTCTTTACAAGTAAACCATAATATATTCTGTGAACTGTGGATGGTCATGATGTGTTGATGTAGTTTCACTGTTGGTAAAAAAAAAAAAGGAATGGACCATTTTGGTGAATGATGTTGATAATGGAGGAGGGGTACATTTGTAGGGACAGGGGTACATGGGAAATCTCTTTACCATACTCTCAATTTTGTTGTAAACCTAAACTGCTCTAAAAAACTGAGTTCTTTCCCTGGAGGAAGAAATGGCAACCCACTCCAGTATTCTTGCCTGGGACATCCCATGGACAGAGGAGCCTGGCAGGTTATAGTCCATGCGGTCACAGAGTTGAACACAACTTAGAGCCTAAACAACAACAAACCGAGACTCAGAGATGTGCAGTCACTCAGCTCCTTCGACCCCAGATGGGTCGAATTCTGAGAAGTAGTTCAAAAAAGTAAAGTAAATCTTCTAAAACATGCTTCTAAAAAGAAACAGATATAAGACTTTCGGGAAAAAAAAAAAGTGACACGAAGGCTTTGGCTTAACTTTATTCTTCTACTTTAGGTTTTTCTCTATTTTTAATATATACTAGATTTTCAGCCTAGGTTCATTTTTCTCTTCAATCACCTAATGATTTTCTTTCTGCCACAATTACCAAAACTCATTATAAAGATGTGACTCCATATTTTCCATTGTTTAGAATATTTGAGAGTAGGGGTTCTGTTTTATGGTGATTAATGTATTTCAACTTGGAAATCTTCCTTTCAACCTAAAAAGCAGACCTTAGGTGAACATTTTTCTTCAAGAGCTATTATACAATTACAATGCCCACTCCTGAATGGCTTGATTCCCATTTATCCACTTAAGTGTTTTCCATCGATTTTTAAAAAACATGTTGTTTTCTAAAAATACAGCTAAATGATATGCTTATAATCTATACAGGAAACACTAGTTAAACTGCTATGAAAAGGTTTTTATGCTCATATGTATATACTCAGAATGAGGATATTTTGAAGAGAGAGAAGAGGTGAAGAGTGGAAAGTGGATTTCACTGTTTTAACACAAACATGGCAATATCCAGCTGTGTGATGAACTTTGAAACCTAGATGTACAGGAGTCTTGAAATATAGTCCAGAATGTTGAATTGTAAAAATAGATAAACACTTAAAAGTTCTTAAAATCAAAACATTATTCAAACTAACCGGAAAAGGTAGGTTTTACAGCATTTCAAAAAGAATATAAGCCAAAATTTACCAATTTACAGTTATAATATGAGTAAGTTCCAGGCATCTAATTTACTGCATGGTAACAATAGTTAATAATATGGTATATGCATGAATATGCTGAGACTAGATCTTAAGTGTTCTCACCACAAACACAAAAATGGTATCAATATGACAGTGATAAATGTATTAATTAATTTGATTGTGGTAACCACTTCTTATCCTTATCCATCAGAGGGCAAATAGAATGAAAACCACAATCACAGAAAACTAATCAAACTGATCACATGGACCACAGCCCTGTCTAACTCAATGAAACTATGAGCCGATGCCATGGTTGCCCAAGACAGACAGGTCACGGTCGAGAGTTGTGACTAAACGTGGTCCACTGGAGAAGGGAATGGCAAACCACTTCAGTATCCTTGCCTTGAGAACCCCATGAACAGTATGAGGAGGCAAAAAGATATGACACAGAAGGATAAACTCCCCAGGTCAGTAGGTGCCCAATATGCTACTGGAGAAGACTGGAGAAGTAACTCCAGAAAGAATGAAGAGACAGAGCCAAAGCGAAAACCAACGCCCAGTTGTGGATGTGACTGGTGATGGAAGTAAAGTTTGATGCCATAAAAAACAATATTGGATAGGCCATAAATCAACTCATTGGAAAAGATCCTGATGCTGGGAAAGATTGAAGGTGGGAGGAGAAGGGGATGACAGAGGATGAGATGGTTGGATGGCATCACCGACTCAATGGACATGAGTTTGAGTAAACTCTGGGAATTGGTGATGGGCAGGGAGGCCTGGCGTGCAGCAGTCCATGGGGGTCACAAAGAGTCAGAAATGACTGACCGACTGAACTGAACTGAATCATTTCGTAGTGTGAGTATATACACACACATACACATACTTATGTATAAAACCATCATATTGAAAATCTTAAAAAAATAGAAGGCAAGAAATGTAAGATAGTGAATGATTAATCAAGCCAACACATGATTCTAACAGATCTGGGCTCAAACCCTAACTTGATCAATCCTAAGTTGTAGAACTGAAGGTGTGTGAGTAACTACATCACTTAACTACTGGGCTACAGTGTTTTCATCTGAAAATGAAATTAATGCATTTTCATCCAAGCCTGTTGGGATCCAATTGGTACCTATAACAGAGGACTTAGCACAGGGCCTTGGCACACAGAAAATACTCAGTGATCCTGGTCATTATTATTCGTCGTTAATAGACATTTTCTGTATGATTAGGTACCCATGTCTGAGGAATTACAAAAATCACATGTGTTATGATTCTGCACACCCCTCTTCTAAAGAAGGAGATAAATTTCTTCATTTGAGTTCCAACAAAATAGAGTGTGTTCTTTTTTGTTCTTTGTGTCAAACAATAAGCAGGACAACGGGGTAATTCTTGAAAGAGAATTCTTAAAACATCCAAATGAGTGACATCCAGAGATTCTCCATGCTCTTCTACTTTTGAATTACAGTGACCTCAGTTTACAGAAATGCTATCACTTGCATCAATGCAGAGGTATTTGATAACTGAAAATCATTTCCAGTTTTTGCTGTATTTATGCATGAGTACCATCTTCAGTCCAACAGGTGATGGAATTCCAGTTGAGCTATTTCAAATATGAAAAAGATGATGCTGTTAAAGTGCTGCACTCAGTATGGCAGCAAATTTGGAAAACTCAGCAGTGGCCACAGGACTGGAAAAAGTCAGTTTTCATTCCAATCCCAAAGAAGGGCAATGCCAAAGAATGTTCAAACTACCGCACAATTGCACTCATCTCACTTGCTAGCAAAGTAATGCTCAAAATTCTCCAAGTCAGGGTTCAACAGTACATGTACCGTGAATTCCAGATATTCAAGCTGGATTTAGAAAAGGCAGAGGAACCAGAGATCATATTACCAGCATCCACTGGATCATGGAAAAAGCAAAAGAATTCCAGAAACACAACTACTTCTGCTTATTGATTATGCCAAAGCCTTTGACTGTGTAGATCACAACAAACTGTGGAAAATTATTCAGGAGATGGGAATACCAGACCACCTTGACCTGCCTTCTGAGAAATCTGTATGCAGGTCAAGAAGCAACAGTTAGAACTAGACATGGAACAACAGACTGATTCCAGATTGAGAAAGGAATACGTCAAGGCTGTATATTGTCACTCTGTCTATTTAACTTACATGCAGAGTACATCATGCGAAATGCCAGCCTGGATGAAGCACAAGCTGGGATCAAGATTACCGAGAGAAATGTCAATAACCTCAGATACACAGATGATACCACCTTTCACTTCACTGGCAGACAGTGAAGTGGAACTAAAGAGCCTCTTGATGAAACTGAAAGAGGAGAGTGAAAAAGCTGGCTTAAAACTCAACATTCAAAAATGAAGATCATAGCATCCAGTCCCATCACTTCATGGCAAATAGATGGGGAAACAATGGAAACAGTGGCAGAGTTTATTTTCTTGGGCTCCAAAATTACTATAGATGGTAACTGCAGCCATGAAATTAAAAGACGCTTGCTCCTTGAAAGAAAAGCTATGACCAACCTTGACAAAATATTAAAAAACAGAGACATTACTTTGCCAACAAAGGTCCATCTAGTCAAAGATAAGTTTTTTCCAGTGGTCATGTATGGATGTGAGAGTTGGACTATAAAGAAAGCTGAGCACTGAAGAATTGATGCTTTTGAACTGTGGTGTTGGAGAAGACTCTTTAGAGTCCCTTGGACTGCAAGGAGATCCAACCAGTCCATCCTAAAGGAGATCAGTCCTGAATCTTCACTGGAAGGACTGATGCTGAAGGTGAAACTCCAGTACTTTGGCCACTTGACACGAAGAACCAACTCATTGGAAAAAGCCCCTGATGCTGGGAAAGACTGAAAGCTGGAGGACAAGGGGATGACAGAGGATGAGCCAGTGGAGGGCATCACTGACTCGACGGACATGAGTTTGAGTGAGCTCCATGAGTTGGCAGTGGAAGCGAAGCCTGGCCTGCTGCAGTCCATGTGGCCGCAAAGTTGACCATGACTGAGCAACTGAACTGAACTGACCATGTTCAGACCAACAGGTCAGAAGCTACCATCTTAGGCTTCCTGAAAAGGAACTTTGCCTTCAGGGAAAAAATTACAAAAGGTAAACTAAAGTGAGGTAAAGATGAAAGGTTTAGAAGAGCCCTCTTAAAAGTTCAGGGATATTTGAACACACAGTTTCCTATTGCAGAAATGAGATCAAGGACATGGAGATTAACGGCAGCTTTGTTCCTAATGTGCTCCAGACATCATGAGCCTAAAGGGGTCAGTTTCCAGTTTGCCCTAAGCATTATTATTCCTCACAGAGAGTCCTAAAGTCCATCACAAGCAAGGAAATGGTGTCTCCTGCTGAATTCTCCAAGTCATCCTTCTTCACAGCTATAAATAGAAGCAGCTCAAACTCCTCTAAGAGCAAAGGTGATGAGAAAGGTGTTCTTGACAAAGAATGGCAGGCACCCTGCAGTCTCCAAAGGGCCAGATGTTTCCAAGGACCCCGCTATCCTGTTTGCAGCTGGCTCTCTGTGGCTGATTTTCATTTGGTCAGAAAGACTTTTTGCAGCCTCTGTGCAGACAGGGGTCTCCCCGCCACAGCAGTTGAATATGTCTCTCAGAGAGGCTGGGTGAAAGCCCAGGCACCTCAGGGAATCCAGGAGGTTGGAGAAGGTATTAATATTTTTCCCTCTCCTTAGCTTGCATTTCTGAACCCAAATTGGATAATTAAGATCAACAAGCGTTACACTTAAATATTTATGAAATCTTAATGAACTTTTAAAAAAATAAACTTTCTAACAGAAAATAATTACAGAAAACACAAGTTGGATTTTTTTGCTTATATCACAGTTCTTCACAGGATAAGGGCCTAGTTGGAAAGAGGAACTAAGGGTAGAAACCTAGGTCACTCATTCGTCTCATAAAAATAATCATTAGGACGAGCCTGGTGGGCTGCAGTCCATGGGGTCACTAAGAGTTGGACACAACTGAGCCACTTCACTTTTACTTTTCCCTTTCATGCATTGGAGAAGGAAATGGCAACCCACTCTGGTGTTCTTGCCTGGAGAATCCCAGGGATGGGGGAGCCTGGTGGGCTGCTGTCTATGGGGTCGCACAGAGTCGGACACGACTGAAGCGACTTAGCAGCAGCAGCAAGCCCTATTTTATACCTAGACTTGCACAGGTAATGAAACTTGGGTAAATGTCTGCTACTAGGTTGGTGAAAAAGTAATTGCGATTTCGGACCATGAATTTTAAATCATCATAACTAGGCTCAAACACATCTTTATCAATCAAAATAGGTACTATTACAATTAACATATTTTTGCTAATGAGAAAGAAGTTTGTTTATCCATGTAGCATAAAAATCCATGCTTCAGGATTCAACTAACTCTTGGAAAGCATTTTCTGTCTCCTGGCAGTTGTGGAAGTGTGTTCCCTACAAAAAGTTGTTGAGATACTTGAAGAAGCGGTAGTTGACTGGCGCGAGGTCAGGTGAATATGGTGGATGAGGCAAAAGTTTGTGGCCCAGTTTGTTCAACTTGTGAAGCACTGGTGGTAAAACATGCAGTCAGGCATTGTCATGGAGAAGAACTGGGCCCTTTCTGTTGACCTATCCTAAGTGCAGACATTGCAGTTTTTGGTGTATCTCATCAATTTTCTGAGCATTTCTCAGATGTCATGGTTTCAACAGGATTCAGAAAGCTGTAGTGGATCAGAGCAGCAGCAGATCACCAAACAGTGACCATCACCTTTTTTTGGTGCAAGTTTGGCTTTGGGACATGCTTTGAAGCTGCTCCTCAGTCCAACCACCGAGCTGGTAGTCTCTGGTTGTCATATAAAATCCACTTTTTGTCACGTGTCACAATCTGATTGAGAAATGATTTGCTGTTGTGAAGAATAAAAGAAGATGACACTTCAAAATAATGATTTTTTTTGTTTTGATTTGCAGTCAGCTCATGGGGCAACCACTTATCCAGCTTCTTCACCTTTTCAATTTGCTTCAAATTCAGTATGACAGTAGAATGGTCAATGTTGAGTCTTTTGACAACGTCTCATGTAGTTTTAAGAGGCTCAGCTTTGATGATGGCTCTCAGTTAGTCACTGTCAACTTCCGATGGCCCACCATTTCTGCTGGCTCCTCATCATCAAGGCTCTCTGTCTCCCTGGCAAAACTTGAACCACCCCTGCACTGTACATTCATTAGAAGTTTCTGGGCCAAATGTGTTGTTGATGTTGTGAGTTGTGTCTGCTTTCTGACCCATTTTGAATTCAAATAATAAAATCACTTGAATTTGCTTTTTTTGTCTAACATCATTTCCCTAGTCTAAAATAAATGTAAAATACACAGCAAGTAATACGTTATTAGCAAAAAAACAAAGCACAAAATGTGCATTAAAATGATGTATAACATAACCACATTTATTTAGGGATGTATTTCAGTATTAAACAACAAAGTTCAATAATGCAAAACCACAATTACTTTTGCACCAACCTAATACTACTCGGCCCCTTCAGGGATCACTGCCTCTTCATGGTGAAGGGTCTTGTGTAACTCAGTGAAGCTATGAGCCATACTGTGTAAAGCCACCCAAGACGGATGGGTCACAGTGGAGAGTTCTGACAAAATGTGATTCATTGGAGGAGGGAATGGCAAACCACCCAAGTGTACTTGCCATGAGAACCTCATGAACTGTACAAAAGAACAAAAAGATATGACACCAAAAGATAAGTCCCCTGGGTCTGAAGGTGTCCAATATGCTACTGGGTAAGAGTGGAAGAGAACTAGTAATGTCCAAGTTGGATTTAGAAAAGGCAGAAGAACCAGAGATCAAACTTCCTAATTTGCTGGGTCACAGAGAAAGCAAGGGAATTCCAGAAAAAAATCTACTTCTGTTTCATCAGCTACCCTAAAGCCTTTGACTGTGTGGATCATAACAAGCTGTGGAAAGCTCTTAAAGAGATGGGAATATCAGACCACCTTACCTGTCTCCTATGAAACCTGTATGCAGGTCAAAAAGCAACTGTTAGAACCCTATATGGAACAACTGATTGGTTGAAGATTGAGAAAGGAATACGACAGGGCTGTCTGCTGTCACCATGTTTGTTTAATCAATATGCTGAGCACATCATGAGAAATGCCAGGCTGGATGAGTTACAACGTGGAATCAAGATAGGCAGAAGAAATATCAACAACCTTAGATATGCGGATGATACCACTCTAACGGCAGAAAGCGAAAAGGAACTAAAGAGTCTCTTGATGAGAGTGAAGAAGGAGTGTGAAAGAGCCAGCTTAAAACTAAATATTAAAAAAACTAAGATCATGGCATCTGGCCCCATCACTGCATAGCAAATAGAGTAGGCAAAGGTGGAAGTAGTGACAGATTTCCTCTTCTTGGGCTCTAAGATCACTGAAGATGGTGACTGCAAGCCATGAAATCAGAAGACAACTGCTTCTTGGTATGAAAGGTATGACAAACCTAGAGAGCGTTGGTGAAAAGCGGAAACATTACTTTGCCGACAAAGGTCCATATAGTCAAGGCTATGGTCTTCTCAGTGGTCATGTATGGTTGTGAGAACTAGACCGTAAAGAGGGCAGAACACCAAAGAATTGATGCCTTCAAACTGTGGTGCTGGAGAAGACTCCTGAAAGTCCCTCGGACAGCAAGATCAAACCAGTCAATCTTAAGGGAGATCAACCCTGAATACTCGTTGGAAGGACTGATGCTAAAGCTGAAGCTCCAGTATTTTGGTTATCTGATATGAACAGTCGACTCCTTGGTAAAGTCCCTGATGCTGGGAAAGACTGAGGGCAGGAGAAGAGGGCATCAGAGGATGAGATGGCTGGCTGGCATCACCAATGCAACGGACATGAACTTCGGTAAACTTCGGGAGATGGTGAGGGACAGGGAGCCCTGGTGTGCTGCAGTCCATGGGGTTGCAAAGAGTTGGACATGACTGGGTGACTGAACAACAAAAAGAAATACTATTTGGATTTCACAGAATTTCTTTTAAAATGTAAGCATCAGAATATTAAAGTTACGAAAAGGTCAAATAGAGTAATAATTTTGGTATTGGGTATAACCAACTGCTTTTGAATATATGTACTCACAAAACTCTTGTCAAGTTTGATTCGAGCTTTTAATAATGAATTTTAGATCTTCATGTTTGGATCTGGTCTATCTGCAATGTGAAAACTAACCTTTTAGAAATTCTGAAAAGAAATTTGCCATTTTTAGATAAAATAATCTCAGGATTTAAATTCTGCCATTTGTTTAGAAAACAAATTCTGTCATTCTCTTTATATACAAGCAGCAGCAAAGATTTTTGCATAAAAATCAAATGATACAGTGATTCCTTTTAATATAATTGCTGTAATGGAAGTTATCCTTAATTATTAGACTTTTGATTTTTTTAAAGAAATTGCAAATATGCTGGATTGCAAATATGAAATATATATCCAACCAAACATGTGATGTCATCACTCAAGGAGAATGTAAAAGTTTCTGTTTTGTGTTTTCACACACAAACATTTGAAAATTCAAAGAATAGGGTAGGCTTCTTACTTATAGCTCTAAGAAGTCTACTGGACCATCTTGGTCTGGGCATTCGTGAGGTTCGTAGTTCACATGCTTCTAAATGTGTCCTCAAGTCACTCCCAGGAAGAATGCGACTGTACTGTGTTGGCAGAGCTGAAGCAGTTTGGCTTTTCCTTATCCACACGTGGAAGGCTCTGGAGGTGGACTGAGTCCTATTAGCACAAGCTGGGATGTATTAAGAGAGTATCACTGACGTCTATACACTGCCATGTGTAAAACAGATAGCTAGTGCGAAGCTGCTGGTGGGAGCTGAGCTAGTGGGAGCTGAGCTGGTAGGAGCTGAGCTCAGCTCGGTGCTGTGATGACCTAGAGGAATGGAATGAGGGCAGGAGGCAGGCTCAAGAGGGAACGGTTATATGTATATATATAGCTGGTTCACTTTGTTGTACAACAGAAACCAACACAACATTGTAAAACGATTATACTCCAATTAAAAAAAAAAAAGCTTGTTTGTACACTCATTTCTCGTTCCACTGCCATCCCAGGTAGCTGAGCTGATTATCTGGATTCTCTAACATCGTCTGCAATATTCATTTATGTTTTGATCAATAGTGGAAACGCCTGCATATTTCAGTCTATCCTCTGACACAAACACATTATTTATGTAGCCTTCTAATGCCTCCAGTGCTTCACAGTGAAATAATTAGAGCTGTTCTCCTTGTTTCTTTATTCCTCTCATCCTAAAATATCCAACCCACTTAATCCTAGGAGCCTGGGAAAATGAAATAGTTACATTAAGTCTCAGAGGATCGACACAACTTGAAAATTAGTAAAAGAAACAAACAAAAAATTTAACTAGTGTATGTCTTTAGTATCTGTGCTATATTTACCTTGCTAGCGTCCTCAGAATGTTTTGGAAGGTGCGTATGTTAGTTTGGATGTCCCCAGAATCAGATCTTATGAGGAAGATTTGAATGCAAGTAGTTTATTTGGGAGCTCATCTCAGGAAGTATCAATGAGGGAAGACAGGTGCCAGATAAAGAAGCCAATACAGGGTGTATGGTTCATATGTAGAAAACAAACCTATGGTTACCAGGGGAAACAGGGGGAGGGACAAGTTGGGAGATGAGGATAGATATATACACACCACTATACAGAAACTGGATAAATAATAAGGACCTACTGTGTAGTATAGGGAACTCTACTCAGTACTCTGTAATAACCTATATGAGAATAGAATATAAAAGAGTGGATATACGTATAACTGATTCATTTTGTTGTACAAGTGAAACAAACACAACATTGTGAATCAACTACACACCAATAAAAGTTAATTTTATAAAAAAGGGTGTGTGGTTGAGTAGGTTCCTGCTTTATCCAATGGTCCTGCAGGGAATGCCAGGAGACAAGACAGAATATATCTCAGACTTAGCCCACATGGGGAGCGAAGAGGTGTGTACGTACCTCCAACTTCAAGATGCTATTAGTTAAGAATGTTCCTGGGAGCAGTAACCTGTGCTCTTGTCCAGCCTGCCTTGTCTGAGGTCTGAAAGCCCTCAGCTGGAGATTACCAAGATTGGCAGCAAATGTTGTCAGTATACTTAATGGTGAGCTTGCAGTATACTAATGCTGAGCTTGAAACAAGCAAGACCCTAAGGTCTCCCCAGCTCCATGTCTTCTGCCTACTTTTGTCTGCAGAAAAACTTTAGCCAAAGAATAAGTTTAATCAGAGAAGTAAGAAAATGCAGAAACAAAGGAAGTAGTCAAACTGGACAAAATAAACAGTTGTGTCCTTCAAAGTCAGTAATAAACAAAGTCAAGGACATTTAGTTCCTTCTCAAGGGCTACAGATAAAACTGAGCCATATCCGGCAAGCTGTCTTATAGAGACTAACACCCCCACCAGCTGTAAGAACTTAACTACATGATGACCAGACTGTATCCATGACATGCAACCATATTAAGTCACTTCAGCTGTGTCCGACTCTGTGCGACCCCATGGACTGTAGCCCACCATGCTCCTCTGTACATAGGGTCCTCCAGGCAAGACACGGGAGTGGGTTGCCATGCCCTCCTCCAGGGGATCTTCCTGACCCAGCGATCGAATCTGTCTCTCTTAGGTCTCCTGAACTGGCAGGCAGGTTCTTTACCACTAGGGCCACCCGGGAAGCCATGACACAAGCTGCCATAATTCCTAGAAATGGCCTCAAAGAAATGGGAACAGATCAAGCCAGGAACTGAAGATTAACTGTACTCAAAACAATCAAGATGATGGCTGATCACACCACTGATGACCAGTTTCAAGATGACTGTCAGAGCTGAAGGTGTTGTTTCTGCGTTTAACCCCTCCCTCCACATATATATACCCATGAAACTCCCCTTTAAAAGCTCTTGCCCACTGATCATCAGTGGGAAGTTGCCATTTGAACATGAGCCCACCATCTCCCCTAGTTGCCAGCCTCTGAAATAAACCAAACTTTCCTTTCTACCTGGCGCTTTCCAGGTGGCTCAGTGCTAAAGACCAACCTTGCCGCTTGAGTACTGGCTTCCCAGCAGTGAACAGCCGGATCCAAACTTTCAGTAATGAGCAGGTTATGAGCAGAAATAAAATAAAGGGTGGATGCAAATTTTCTTTACACAACAGGAGTGATGCTTGAAATATTCTGTCATACTGTAAAAGATAATTAGCAAAACTGAGAGTTACACAATAATTATTTTTCAACAGCTTACTACAGGGCAGGAAGTACTGTGCTATGCAAGAATCCCAAGGTAAAAGTTTTTGTGAATCAGATGCCCATCCCCATTTAGACTTTGTTGCTCTTGTTATACACGCATTTTTCATATCTTCACTGTGCATAAACCATTCCTTACCATTTCCTCCCAAGAAACTTTAAGAAAAAGTTCTTAAGAGGCTGGTGTGGTATCCTCTGCACCAAATACTCGAGCTTCCCCACTCTCCCATTTATGTCTGGTCAGATCAGATCAGATCAGTCGCTCAGTCGTGTCCGACTCTTTGCGACCCCATGAATCGCAGCACACCAGGCCTCCCTGTCCATCACCAACTCCCGGAGTTCACTGAGACTCACGTCCATCGAGTCAGTGATGCCATACAGCCATCTCATCCTCTGTCGTCCCCTTCTCCTCTTGCCCCCAATCCCTCCCAGCATCAGAGTCTTTTCCAATGAGTCAACTCTTTGCATGAAGTGGCCAAAGTACTGGAGTTTCAGCTTTAGCATCATTCCTTGCAAAGAAATCCCAGGGCTGATCTCCTTCAGAATGGACTGGTTGGATCTCCTTGCAGTTCAAGGGACTCTCAAGAGTCTTCTCCAACACCACAGTTCAAAAGCATCAATTCTTCGGCACTCAGCCTTCTTCACAGTCCAACTCTCACATCCATACATGACCAAAGGAAAAACCATAGCCTTGACTAGATGAACCTTTGTTAGCAAAGTAATGTCTCTGCTTTTGAATATGCTATTATGTCTGGTAGCTCTCACAATTGCAACAGAAGTACAACTATGCTAGAAATTCAGCAGGACTTTTTTTATTTCTATTTCCAAGGCCTGAATAAATGTGAAAAAAAAAATCTTGATCACTTGTTTAATATTTCTTCTCACATTATAAGGAATTATATAAATATGTAAAGGACCAGGTATGTAAACACTTGCACTTTATTAATAAGTAAAATATATAAAATATACTTATAAATTTGATAAAATGGACAGAAATGCTTCAAAACATATCCTATCAAATCAAGCCAAGTAGAACACTTTCTCTACCTCTGTGGCAACAAAACTCACTTCACTTTCAAAAGATCTCTCAGCATAAAACTGTTGCCTAAGAAACAGAAAGGCTGTGAAGTCAGGTCAGCAGAGAAGTTAATTCTGCTCAACTAAGCTAAAATGGGATTGTGTTTGGCAATGAAGGGCAAGACAGGGGAGAAAAGACATTTTGAATTTTATAGTAATTATAAAGTATTATGTCCATCTAAGCTTTCAAGGCACAAATACCTCATTTTATCCTCATATAACTTTTCTGAGATGGGTAAGGTGCTACTTCCCTCTGTTTTCCAGAAAATGATGAGCAGTGAAGATCTGTCTTCCTGACAGTCCTGAAAATAGGAAGCAGAAAGAAGCAGAAGGTAGGGGATGACGGAGGTGGTAGTAGCAGCTATTGCTCCTTTGTCACAAGAAAACACATATCATGCCAGAGTCCAGTGGGTAATGCACTCTGAAAAAATCCCATCCAAGACTGAAAAAAGTTCAGAACATAAGAAGTCTTTATGAAAAAATTCTCTCTTTATTTTGTATCTAGATTGGCAACTATTCTAGGAGCCTCTTCATAGTAGGTGGATTTATACTTAGTCACGATGATATTAAACTGGGATTTTAAATATGGATTGGCATGGAGCAAAAGACAAGGTGTATTATTCTCTGCCTTGTATTTTATTATGTAGAACATGCTCTTCGTTTTTAAAAGTTTCTGCTAATACTTCAATTATGTTTCAAGAATCAATGGATGTATATCATTATCACCACTTTTATAGAGCTTTTACTAAATATGCATGATTTATTTTAATAATGCTTAAGCGATATAATTTATTAAGCATTCCTGTTCTGGAGCTATCTGGTAGTCTAATGGACACACTGAACTGAATCAGGAAACAGCTCTCTAATTAGAAATGGATAGTCAATATGTAACAATTCATTTATGTAAATTTGAGAATTTTCCTAGGATATAAGCTTATGTATCCATATAATTTATGCAAAATATCACTTATGATCTTTTTTGTGAGAAATGGGAGGTCCAGAATCTTGAAGGGCTTTAAAATACAAAATATAAATATTATTTTAGTCAATATAAATGTACCAAACCTTTCAGCAACCCATGTTAACAGCCTTATCACACTCAGAAAAATAAATGTGTTCATATAAAAATGTGTCCTGTTTGTATACCAGCCAAGATAAAGTACAGATTCATAATGAAAATGACAATTTAAAGTGATACACAAATCACTATTAGTAGTGTTGAATATTTTACATTTAAAAACAACAAAATAAACCTATGGTTTGATTCCACACAAACAACTAATTTGGTAAAACCACAAATGACACATCAACTCTTGGCACAAACTATATCTTTATTAGAAGAGCTGGTGAACACACACAATCAGAGGAACACTTGTTAGTGTTGGCAAAATGTCAAATAGCTTATAGCGTTCCTACAATTGAAGTAAAATTGTACATGCTAGTCAAGTGACAGACCAACTCTGGTGCCGATAAGTAGCCAGCTTACATTATTACAGGACAAAGACAATATTTGAGCAATTTACTCTCCCCTCCCAAGGGACTCAGATACCTCAGTATCTAGGCCGGTTTTCCCCAACATCCTTTTGAAAAAAATTTGATCCCTCCTCATTTTAAGTCTGGAAACCAATGCCAAGCAGCATGTAAACATACATGATTAGAAAATATTTTAAAAAGTTCACTAAGCTCAGTTCAAAAGCACATACGGCTAATATTGTTGACAACAATTTTTTGTGTGAAGGATCAAGACCCTCTCATCTCCCAGCAGTGATGTTAATACCATATGATCTTCATCAGGATATAACCTAATGGCAAAGCCGTTACTCCTAGTGATTGCAACATGAGAAGAGGTACTCTTAATATGCTTTAAGACTTCAGAAATGCAATTTAAAAATATAAAGGTCCTTTCCTTTCAAAGGGAAACAGTGGTAATGAAAACTAAGTGACTACAAGTGACATGGACTTTCAAAGTCTGAAAAGAAAGGATATTTTTATTAGGTATATTAAATGGCTGTGCATCCATCAGATGCACAATTATCATGTGATATTTATCAATAAATCAATTATCTTCTCAATAACTGACTGGCAGAAATAGGACTGAAGACCACCTTTCAGAGTCCCAAATCAAGAAATTCCCTATGACAGCATCTGAATGCTGGACTAAAAAGAGAACCGTTTTCTCTCCTTGCCTTGAAAGTGAAAGTTAGTTGCACAGTCCTGTCCGACTCTTTGCAATCCCATGGACTGCAGCCCGCCCTGCTCCTCTGTCCATGGAATTCTCCAGGCAGGAGTACTGGACTGGGTTGCCATTTCCTTCTCCAGAGGATCTTCCCAACCCAGGTCTCCTCCATTGCATGTAGATTCTTTACCAACTGAGCCACTAGGGAAGCCCCTCTTTGCCTTAACCATGTCAAAAAACAAACTGAATGCTTTGCATGAGAGAACTTTATCTGACCTCTGGTCACCAAAGGACCAGAGTACTTGTTTAAACTGCCCTGGATTGGGAGATCTGGCCTGGATTTAGATCCTAAAAATGCCCTTAAGTCTTCTATATACAGTTATCTATTTATGTTTAAATTAAAGTTGTTATATTCAGTCATTTAACACGTTGATCACAGTTAAGAATAGTCTGTTGATTTTTTAGGTAAGGTAATTTAAATCACAGTGAATCACTTACTAAAAGATGATTTAGGAACTAGGATATGAACTTCAAAATATTCCCTATGCTTTTCTCTATCAAAAGCAGAGAAAAGGCAGGCAAAAATATACAGCAAGTTATCCTGATAGGAGGGGTTTCCCAGGTGGCGCTAGTGGTAAAGAATCCACCTGCCAAAGCAAGAGACATAATAGACATGGGGAAGAAAAGAGCGAGTGACATAACTGCATCAGGAAGATCCCTGAGAGGAGGGCATGGCAACCTGCTCCAGTATTCTTGCCTGGAGAATCCCATGGACAGAGGAGCCTGGCAGGCTACAGTCCATAGAGTCGCAGAGTCAGACACAACTGAAGTGACTTAGCACATATGCATACATCCTGAGAGAGAGTTAGTTTAGTAAGATCCTCGTAGAAAAAAGGCAAAAGTGACAGCACACTGGCTTTTCCAGGAATAAAGAAGAAAATCGGGACTTAATAAAGCCAAGATACTGTACATTTAGCAAGATAATTACTCTGTTAGGCCACTATATTGGGACACTTCTTGACTTAGTTCACTGTACTTTGAGGGGCTGAAGGAGAAAGAAAAGTCGTCTCAGGAAAATAGAATAAAACTAGAACAGAAATATAGTAATAATTTAATGGCACATATTTATGACTGCTCTTTATACTATTTTTAAACTAACCACTTTATATGAAGTGTTAGCCGTGTCTGACTCTATGCAACCCCATGAACTGTAGCCCACCAGGCTCCTCTATCCATGGGATTTTCCAGGCAAGAATACTGGAGTGGGTAGCCATTCCCTTCTCCAGAAAATCTTCCAGACACAGGGATCTAACCCAGGTCTCCTTCAAGTGCAGGTGAATTCTTTACCATCTGAGCCACCACTAAAGCCCAGTTAATGTAAACACACACACGCATATATATGTCAGTGTGTGTATGCATGTGTGTGCACATACATGTATACATAGACGCTGTTGTTATTCAGTCGCTCGGCTGTGTACAACTCTGTGACCGCAGCACGTCAGGCTTCCCTGTCCTTCACCATCTCCTGGAATTTGCTCAGACTCATCTCCATTGAGTCAGTGATGCCATCCAACCATCTCATCCTCTGTCACCCTCTTCTTCTCCCGCCTTCAATCTTTCCCAGCCATCAGGGTCTTTTCCAATGAATCAATTCTTCTCATCAGATGGTCAAAGCTTGGAGCTTCAGCATCAGCCAGCCCTTCCAATGAGTATTCAGTGTTGATTTCCTTTAGGATTGACTGGTTTGATCTTCTTGCTGTCCAAGGGACTCTCAAGAGCGTTCTTCAACACCACAGTTTGAAAGCATCAATTCTTTGGTGCTCAGCTTTCTTTATGGTCCGATTCTCACATCCATATATGACTACTGAAAAAACCATAGCTTTGATTTATACAGACCTTTGTCAACAAAGTAACGTCTCTGCTTTTTAACATGCTGCCTAGGTTTGTCATAGCTTTTCTTCCAAAAGGTGTCTTTTAATTTCATGGCTGCAGTCACCATCCTCAGTGATTTTGGAGCCCAAGAAAATAAAGTCTCTCTCTTTTTTTTTTTTCTCCTGTTTCTATTGTTTCCCCACCTATTTTCCATGAAGTGTTGGGACCAGATGCCAGGATCTTTGTTTTTCGAATGTTCAGTTTTAAGCGAGCTTCTTCTTTCACTTTCATCAAGAGGCTTTTTATTTAGTTCATCTTCGCTTTCTGCCATTAGGGTGGTTTCATCTGCATATCCGAGGCAATCTTGATTCTAGCTTGTGTTTCATCCAGCCTGGCACTTCGCATGATGTACTCTGCATAGAAGTTAAATAAGACATTTCTCCAAAGAAGACATATAGATGGCTAACAAACACATGAAAAGATGCTCAACATCACTCATTATCAGAGAAATGCAACTCAAAACCACTATGAGGTACCATTTCACACCAGTCAGAATGGCTGCTATCCAAAAGTCTACAAATAATAAATGCTGGAGAGGGTGTGGAGAAAAGGGAACTCTCTTACACTGTTGGTGGGAATGCAAACTAGTACAGCCACTATGGAGAACAGTGTGGAGATTCCTTAAAAAACTGGAAATAGAACTGCCTTATGATCCAGCAATCCCACTGCTGGGCATACACACTGAGGAAACCAGAAGGGAAAGAGACACGTGTACCCCAATGTTCATCGCAGCACTGTTTATAATAGCCAGGACATGGAAGCAACCTAGATGCCCATCAGCAGATGAATGGATAAGAAAGCTGTGGTACATATACACAATAGAGTATTACTCTGCCATTAAAAAGAATACATTTGAATCAGTTCTAATGAGATGGATGAAACTGGAACCTATTATACAGAGTGAAGTAAGCCAGAAGGAAAAACATCAATACAGTATACTAATGCATATATATGGAATTTAGAAAGATGGTAACAATAACCCTGTGTACGAGACAGCAAAAGAGACACTGATGTATAGAACAGTCTTATGGACTCTGTGAGAGAGGGAGAGGGTGGGAAGATTTGGGAGAATGACATTGAAACACGTAAAATATCATGTAAGAAACGAGATGCCAGTCCAGGTTCGATGCACGATACTGGATGCTTGGGGCTAGTGCACTGGGACGACCCAGAGGGATGGTATGGGGAGGGAGGAGGGAGGAGGGTCTAGGATGGGAAACACATGTATACCTGTGGTGGATTCATTTTGATATTTGGCAAAACTAATACAATTATATAAAGTTTAAAAATAAAATAAAATTTAAAAAAAGAAGAAGTTAAATAAGCAAAATGACAATATACAGCCTTGACGTACTCCCTTCCCAATTTTGAATCAATTCATGTTCCATATCCGGTTCTAAACGTTGCTTCTTCACCTGCATACAGGTTTCTCAGGAGTCAGGTAAGGTGGTCCGGCATTCCCATCTCCTGAAGATTTTCCACAGTTTGTTGTGATCCACACAGTCAAAGGCTTTAGTGCAGTCAATGAGGCAGGTGTTTTACTGGAATTCCCTTGCTTTTTCCTATGATCCAATGCATGTTATCAATATGATTTCTGCTATCTCTGCCTTTTCTAAATCCAGCTTGTACATTTGTAAGCTCTCAGTTCACATACTGCTAAAGCCTACCTTGAAGCATTTTGAGCATTACCTTTCTACATGTGAAATGAGTGCAATTGTGTGGCAGTTTGAACATTGTTTGGCATTGCCCTTCTTTAGGATTGGAATGAAAACTGACCCTTTTCAGTCCTGTGGCATATATATATATATATGTGTGTGTGTGTGTGTGTGTACATTTATATATATCACGTGAATGAAATCTTATGCTTTATAATATTTTTCTAGTTTTATTGAAGTTTTATTGTGTAAATCTATTGTGTATAAAGTGATGATCTGATACATGTATATACTGCAGAATGATTACAACAATAGGGTTAGTTAAAACCTCCATCACCTTACATAACTGCCTTTTTTGTGTGTGGTGAGAACATTTAAGTCTATTTTCTAAGCGACTTTCAAATATATAATACAGTATTGTTAACTACTATTATCATGCTGGACATTACATCCTAGAACTTAATCATCTTATAAATGGAAGTGTGTATGCTGTGACCACCATCTCCCCATTTTCCTGATCCCCAGTGCCTAGCAATCAGCATCCTACTTTGTTTGTATGAGTTCGGTTTTTTTAGATTCCACATGTAAATAAGATCATATAGTATATATTTTTCTCTGATTTATTTCGCTTAGCATAATGTCTTCAAGATCCATCCATGTTGTTGCAAATGGCAGAATTTCCTTTTTTACGGATGAATAATATCCATTATTATTCATATCCATCCATGTATATCCCACATTTCCTTTAGCCATTCATCCACTGATGACACTTCGGTTGTTTAATTATCTTGGCTACTGTCAATAATGACATAATGAATAGTGGGTATAGATACCTCTTCAACACCCTGTTTCATTTCCTTTGTGTATATATACAGAATTGCTGGATCATATGGTGGTTCTATTTTTAATTTTCTTGACAAGCCTCCATACCATTTTCCATAGTGACGATACCAATTTATGTTCCCACCAGTAGTGCACAAGGGTTCCCTTTTCTCCACATCCTCACCAATACTTGTTATCTCTTGTCTTTTTTATTACAGTCATTCTAGTAAGCTTGAGGTGGTATCTCATTGTAGTTTTGAAATGTATTTCCCTGATGATTATTTATAAAGCGATCACCACCAAAAAGAATTAATGAATAGTGATAGCTTTTCCAGTCCTGCGTAATTCAAATTCCACATCCTAAAGTTTCAAGTACTCCTTTGAAAATAGTTTTAATACAGTCTAATAACCTTGAGATTGAGATCATTTAATCAATTTACATTTTCTATCATTACAAAATATCCATTATGACTTCACCACCTATGTTTTTCTATTTTTCCTGGTTGTGTCATTACAGTTTCTTTCATTTTTTGGTATCTTTTCTACTGAATATTCCTTTAATTAGAATTTCACTTTTCTATTATATACATTTTTCAATTCTCCTAGATTTACTCTAGAATTTACAGCACATCATCAATTTATTAAAGTCTTATATCCCTCTTCAGACAATTAAAGGACCAAAATAACCAATTTATCTTCATTTAACTTTCCCTTGACTGATATGATACTGTTGTTGTTATCAGGTATTTTAATTCTCTCAGTTCAATTTATGCAATTTCATAATTATTTTATAAAATCAAATCTCATTTAGATTTATCTTCAGATTTATCATTCTCTTTGATCTTTTGGTTTCCTGTACCTGTGAGATCACTTTCCTTATACACAAAATAACTCTTTGAGTGCAGGTTTGCTGGTGATAAACTCAGTTTTTGTTTGGCTTACTTTATCTGAAAATCTAGTTTTATTCCACATTTTATTCACTTTAAGAATATTTCCATTAAGTACATTTTTAGAGCTAAGTAGCTATTTTTAGTCAATTTATTAAATATAACATCTTACTGTCCTGCCTTCCACTAGGGTTCTGGATGTTGTTCTAATCTAACTATGGAAAGATATGTTTTTCTTCTGTATTATTATTTTTGCAACTCCATTATGAAGTGTCTAAGTATGGTTTCCTTTTTTTTTTTTAATTTCCTTTGGATTCCTTGGATTAAAATTCATGGTCACTTCTGGAAAAGGTTTAGGCATTGTCTCATCAAGAATGGCTTCTGTCTCCTCCTTTCCTTCCCTTCTAGAACTCCAACTAGATGCATGTAAAGACTACCCACTGTCTTTCTCATACCTTCATATCTTCATCTTATAATCATCATCGTTTCTTCTGCCCTTTCTTCTAGCTAGTTAAGTCTCTCTTCTTTATGTCTAATTTACTGTTAAACTTATTCCAGTAAATCCTTAGCTTCAGTTATTGTTATTTTCAAATCATGATTTCAAAATGATTCTTTTTCAAAGCTTCTATGTCATCCCTGTGTAAATTTTCAAGTTTGGTTTTTTCACATCAATAAAGATAATAAATACATATGATTTTTTTATTTAGTTAAGATATTATAGGTTATGTCTGATAATTTACATATTAGGTCTTGGTGGGCCTAATTTTTCTTTTAACTTTCGTTTGGAAATAACTTGAAAATTATATGGAATTTCTAAGAATAAAAGCAATACATAGCATACCCAAATAACCTTTTCTTGATTCAAATATTTTTAATATTTTGCCCCTTTGCTTTATCATTTTATCCATAAATAAATATATATACAAGTCTATAATATATTTCTATAAGTTTTCTCTTAATCATTTGAGGATAAGTTGCATACATGACTGCTTACTGATATTTAATAAAACCTTTTGAGTTTAGTTTCTAAGATAAGGATATTACCTTACATAACTACAAGATAGTTATGAACTTCGGTTAATTTAACATTGTTATAACACTGCAGTGCACTGAATGCTTGTGTCCTTATGTCTGTATCCTTATAAAATTCCTATGTTGAAACCGTAATCCCAAGTGAAGGTATTTGTAGGGCCTTTGGGAAATAATTAGGTCATGAGGATAGAGCCCCCATGAAGGGGATTAGTGTCCTTAAGAGGCCTGAGAACTGGCTAGCTCTTCCTGCCACAGGAGAGAACACCAGGAGAAGGCAGCCATCAGCAATCCAGAAGGGGTCTCTCACCAGAATGTGACAATGTGGCACCCTGATCTCAGACTTCTGGTCATCAGAACTGTGAGAAAGAGATTTCTGTTCTCTATAAACCACTCAGACTATGATACTTTGTTGTAGCCGTGCAAACTAATACAAATATTTTTATCTAGCCTTTCATCCAATATCCTATTTTGTGAATTGAGTCAATAACATCATTTTTTAGCATATTTTCCCCTCCGGTACAGAGTTCAATATAGGACAATGTGTAGGATTTAGCTGTCATGTCCCTCTGATCTCTTTTAATTTAGAACATTACTACATCTTTTCTCCTGTTTTCCCTCTTTTAAATAAAATGACCTCATTAATGTGTTGTCTCCCAATGATTAGATTCACATTATATAATCTCAATCATAATATTATATAAATGATACTGTCTCATTCTCAGGATATTATATCTAGAGGCACATGATTACCATCTGCCCTGCATTGAAAAGTGTTCATTTTGATTCCCTGGTGAATGTATGTTTGGTTTAAATGTATACTGGCTATTATACATGAAAAATTATATGTTAAAGCATTTCAAACTTAGAATGATGATATTTCTTCTAGACAGGCTTTTCATTTTCTTCTTCCAGGCACTTGAGATTCCAGCCAGTTTGAGCCAATTTAATCTGATTTCAAGGCTTGTGGTTTTCCAGGCCACCCATATAACACAGAGGTGGGTTGCAAGTTGTGCAAAGACTGGTTTGCTTTCCATAAACTTACTCCTAAGCAGCCCCAGGTGGAGGATGGTAAGACAGTGAATCCCCCTGGGAAAGTTCTAGGGATTCTACCCAGACCCACAAGAGCACCAAGAGTTCAACTCACCCCTCAGACACTTCTTCCTGATGATAAAAATATTTTTTTTTAATTTTATTTTAGTTTTAAACTTTACAATATTGTATTAGTTTCGCCAAATATCGAAATGAATCCGCCACAGGTATACATGTGTTCCCCATCCTGAACCCTCCTCCCTCCCCATACCCTCCCTCTGGGTCGTCCCAGTGCACCAGCCCCAAGCATCCAGTATCGTGCATCGAACCTGGACTGGCGACTCGTTTCATACATGATATTATACATGTTTCAATGCCATTCTCCCAAATCTCCCCACCCTCTCCCTCTCCCACAGAGTCCATAAGACTGATCTATACATCAGTGTCTCTTTTGCTGTCTCGTACACAGGGTTATTGTTACCATCTTTCTAAATTCCATATATATGCGTTAGTATACTGTATTGGTGTTTTTCTTTCTGGCTTACTTCACTCTGTATAATAGGTTCCAGTTTCATCCATCTCATTAGAACTGATTCAAATGTATTCTTCTTAATGGCTGAGTAATACTCCATTGTGTATATGTACCACTGCTTTCTTATCCATTCATCTGCTGATGGACATCTAGGTTGCTTCCATGTCCTGGCTATTATAAACAGTGCTGCGATGAACATTGGGGTACACGTGTCTCTTTCCCTTCTGGTTTCCTCAGTGTGTATGCCCAGCAGTGGGATTGCTGGATCATAAGGCAGTTCTATTTCCAGTTTTTTAAGGAATCTCCACACTGTTCTCCATAGTGGCTGTACTAGTTTGCATTCCCACTAACAGTGTAAGAGAGATAAAAATATTCTTAAAGGCTGAACTCACTTCTATTGGTTCTTCCTTCTCCATATTTCAGCACTATAATTCCTCACACACTTGGTTGCATTTAAGAAAGTTTTGCTTTTCTTTTACATTCCATCCAACAACTTTTCTTGCTGCTCTTGGTGGAAAGGGTGGTTCAAATGAATGTTTGTATTGTAACTGGAAGCAATGTTTAACAGAAAATGATCCAATCATTATCTCATGGCCATTGGGCAACTTTTGCATTCACCCAAATATCAACGAAGTTTGTTCTGTTACCTCAGACTATTAAAAAACCTTTTCTCACATAAATTAACCCAAAAAAACGTAGATTCTGGATTTCTTGGAAGCTGTTAAACCCTGAAATATATTTGAAGTCAATCAACCAAAGTCAATGTAATTACTTTTTGTCTCCCCATCAACTCTCCTTAGGGTCATGATTAGCCCTTATAAGAGGTTTCAGAAAAGCAAGGTGCAGACAAGTGCCGGCACTCACTCCTCCTGGTCACATGTGACTATCTTCAGCAAAGAAAATCAGTTCTTCCTTTCTGTCGTCTTTCATTCAGAGATAACTAGTTTAGGTGGGACAGAAGGGAGGGTGATGTTGGAGAAAGAGAAAAAAAGACAGAAATCACTTGAGAATGAAGCCAAGCAGAAGTTAGCAGCACACAATGATGCTGGGTTAAAGAATGTCCCATATCATTGGCTTAAATCTCTGATTCTGATATATCTGAATTTTCCCCCTTGGACTGTTCAGTTATGGAAGCCAATAAATTATCCTGAGCTATTTTGAACTGGGTTTCTGTCTTGCAACTCAGAGTCCAGATAAGTTAAAAAGTTTTAGAAGCTATGCACACAATAAAATGATGTATGTAACTATAGAATATCTCTCCTCTCATCCAGGTCAGTGAGCAATAATCAATTGAGAAGGAGAAGGTGTGTTAAATGATAAATAGTGTAGTAGGAATTAAACCTAAAGAAGAGAGAAGATGGAAATGCTAATTAGCACATTTAATTTACATGTCATCAAATCTCTTAGGGTTTTTATTATTGAAAAGTTGCCTTAGGACAGATAAGATGCACAAAGATGGTAAGGGAAGAATACAGCTCCCACATAAGTCTGCAGCACCTTGGTTTCCTCCATTATCCTTATATAATGTGTATAATCATAAGTGAGACATTAGCAAACAAAGATGAATCATTTTCAGAGGTTGGTGAATGCAGCTGGGGTGTTTCGACTCCATGCCTCCCGGGCCACCATTATTTCTCAACTGCTACTCTAAAATAGCCTCTAACTCATTTCCTAGCAGGCTCTTTTTCTCCTGTTGGCAATTCTACACATGAGCAGCCAGAAAAGACATCATCCTACCTTTCCAATCAAAACCCTGCCATCACTGATATTTCAAACCTATTCTATGATCTTTCTTCAAGCCTCCAGGGGGCTCATTGGCAGGCTCTGGAACCTCTCCATCTTCACCTCCTGGCCTACTCCTCACTGACTTTTTGCAGTAGCACTGGGTTGCGTGAGGTGTCTCAACACACCTGGTTCGTTCCTCCTGCAGCATCTCTGCCTGGAGAATTCATCCCCAGAGAGTGTCAAATGGCATGGTCCTTCTTTTTATTCAGGTCTTTACTCATATATCAAATATTGGAAAAGATCCTGATGCTGGCAAAAACTGAAAGCAGGAGGAGAAGGGGACGACAGGAGATGAGATGGTTGGATGGCATCACTGACTCGATGAACATGAGTTTGAGCAAGCTCAGGGAGCTTGTGATGGACAGGGAAGCCTGGTGTGCTGCAGTCCATGAGGTTGCAAAGAGTCGGACATGACTGAGCCACTGAACTGAACTCAAATATTGCAAGTTTTGAGAAACTGTTCTTAACAACCCAATCTAAAGCATGCCGTCCACTCTTCTTTCTGGCTTTCTGCCCTCCTGTGCCTTGTTCTTATTCATAGCACTCACACTCCCTGACACGTTACCTTACATTATCTGGTTTTTTGCTGCTCTCCCTCTCCTATACTCTCATCCCTCTTCCTTTCCTACTGCCTATTAACTCTCTCTTTTACAAGTTATTTGTGTTATTTCACCCTTTAGTGTCAATAAATACTATTGCACTCTTGGAATTATAATGTGATTTGACAGGCATAAGACATCCGGACGCTAAGTATTTTTTACATCACCAGAGGACAGATTAGAAAACAGCCAAGAACTTTTATGACGTAGGGCAATGTAGCAATAGAGTTCTACTAAAACAAGTAATCATGTGCACCACATACATTAATTCTGCCACACACAAATAGTGGTTCACAAATATGAAGCAACAGCCAAAAAGTGGGTATACCTAAGGGATCAGCAGATAAAGAACCTGCCTGCAATGCAGGAGACATAGGAGATGCAGATTGGATCCCTGGGTCGGGAAGATCCCTGGAGAAGGAAATGGCAACCCACTCCAGGATTCTTGCCTGGGAAATCCCATGGACAAAAGAGCCCTGTGGGTACAGTCCACAGGGTCACATAGAGTAGGACACCACTGAGCAACTAAGCACAGCATACGTATAATTTTAAAGTATATAAACTCTAAGTTTCCATCTTTCCAACATTCATGCATTATCTATTTCCTCATTCTCAGAAATTTTGAATTCTGCTATTTGGGATTTTATAGTACATTAGTTTTGAGATAGCATGAAATGTATAAAAAGTAACTGAAAAGAAAGCAAAGCAAAAGTAAGAAAAAGAAAAACTGAATAATGGGGATTAATGCCAGATCTAACTCTTCTGCTCTGGAGCATCTAGCATCAATACAGACCAAGGTACATTTATGAGTCTTCTTCAATCATAATCTATGAGAATTCAGTTTCTGGAAATATAATATTAATATATTTAATGAAAAAATGTCATGATTGTGATTCGTGGCCTCTTGGCTATTAAGCCAAGTCCTGCTGGGAAAATTACTTTTGCAACTGGTAAATAGATATAAATATGATAATGAATATGACTTTAAAATAGCTAGGAAACAAGGCTTCAGGTGTAAGTCCCCAGTTCAAACAGGAGTTAATGATTGAATTGCTGTGAATTGAAATCACTGCTTCAGCTATTTTGGGCTATTTTTCAGGATTTTACATAGATGAAAAAGATCATCCATCATAAGTATCTGTCAAGCCTCTAATGGCATAAAATAGTTCTCACATCCTATCTGAGTTATAAGGGAAAATTAAGTATAGGATCCTATTTTCCCATTACCAACCAAGAAAGAGAAATAACTATCAACTTAAAATAAGCTTTAAAAAAAAGTGATACAAACGTATTCAACTCTCAGCTCCCATACCCATCTCACAAAAAAAGCTTTGGTTAGAAGCCAAATATCTTGATTTCATTTTTAAACTTGACTACACAAAGGGGATCTTATTAGAGAGTTTTACAAATTTGATTTTAAAATATCACTTACTGCATTTCACAACTTTTAAATTGAGATGTGAAGTAATAAAACAGCATGGTAAATACATGACAGAGGACACGAATAATATAGACAGAAATTACAGCCAATGTCTGAGGAAGACGGGATCGTTTTCCCAGTTATTAGACCACCTTGGGCCTGTTCCCTTTTACTAACAAATATAGATATAAACATGCATATGTATAAATGTATGTGTGTACATCTAGGCGTGAGAGTTGCAGGCTCAGTCGTGTCTCTTTGCGATGCCATGCACTATAGCCCACCAGACTCTGTCCATGGGATTCTCCTTGCAAGAACACTGGAGTGGGTTGCCATTTCCTTCTCAAGGGACTTTCCTGACCCAGGGATTGAACCTGCATCTCCTGCATTGGTAGGCAAATTTTTTACCACTGAGCCACCTGGAAGCCCATGTACATGTATAGATATATGTATATTTGAAATTTCACCTCGATTTTTGACTTTCTTCAGGAAGGAAAAGTTGAAAATTCACTCTACAACAAAAGCCAGTAAACAAAAGTAGTTCACTTTTTGTTTGAGGTTCTGGAGTTAGATTCTTGACTCCATCAGAAAAAAATCATTTTTGAGTCTTGGAAATGTTATTTAACTCAATATCATGTTCTTAATTTCAACATCTATAAAATATATTAATAACAACTACTTCCTCAGGTTTTGCTAAGTTATAAAAGATAAAATTCCTATAAAAGGATAAGCAATCCTATATCCAACACATGGTAACACTCTAAAAATTATATATTATTACTATTTCTATTATTCTCAATGAAAAGCTTAATGAGATAGGAACTATTGTACCATTTACTAAAATTATATTTTAACTTCATTTTCAAATTTCATCATATCATCCCTACTCCTAATCATGGGATAGACATTGAAATGGATATGTTTTTAGAGCTCAAGAAGTTGCTGAAGGACTTTTTTGTTTTATATTGGAGTATAGTTGGTTAACAATGTTGTATTAGTCCCAGGTGTATAGCAAAGTAATTTGATTATACATGCATCTATTCTTTTTCAAATTCTTTTTCAATTTAGGTTATTAAAAAATATTGAGCAGAGTTCCCTGTGCCATATGGTAGGTCCTTGTTGGATATCAATTTTAAATACAGTAGTGTGTATATTTGAAGGTCTTTTTAAGGAAGACACACACAATTTTTTTAAATTATCAACTGTGGGTGGTGGTGAGTGGAGGGGACTTTGGAATAGGTAAGAGTAAAATATCTGAGTTTAACTAGGAAGATTTAAAAAAGGATGACCGTGGCAGTGATATCCCTAACAGGTCTAGAGAAGGAGGATTTTTAGTACTCCATGAGTGAAACAGCTGTGAAAAGAAGAGAAGCAAAAGACAAAAGAGAAAAGGAAAGATACACCCATTTGAATGCAGAGTTCCAAAGAATAACAAGGAGAGATAAGAAAGCCTTCCTCAGCGATCAATGCAAAGAAATAGAGGAAAACAATAGAATGGGAAAGACTAGAGATCTCTTCAAGAAAATGAGATACCAAGGGAACACTTTATGTAAAGATGGGCTCGATAAAGGACAGAAATGGTAGGGACCTAACAGAAGCAGAAGGGTGGCAAGAATACATAGAAGAACTGTACAAAAAAGATCTTCACAACCCAGATAATCACGATGGTATGATCACTCACCTAGACATTCTACAACGTGAAGTCAAGTGGGCCTTAGGAAGCAGCGCTACGAACAAAGCTAGTGGAGGTGATGGAATTCCAGTTGAGCTATTTCAAATCCTGAAAGATGATGCTGTGAAAGTGCTGCCCTCAATATGCCAGCAAATTTGGAAAACTCAGCAGTGGCCGCAGGACTGGAAAAGGTCAGTTTTCATTTCAATCCCAAAGAAAGGCAACGCCAAAGAATGCTCAAACTACTGCATAATTGCACTCATCTCACACGCTAGTAAACTAATACTCAAAATTCTCCAAGCCAGGCTTCAGCAATATGTGAACCGTGAACTTCCAGATGTTCAAGCTGGTTTTAGAAAAGGCAGAGGAACCAGAGATCAAATCGCCAACATCTGGTGGATCATCAAAAAAGCAAGAGTGTTCCAGAAAAACATCTATTTCTGGTTTATTGACTATGCCAAAGCCTTTGACAGTGTGGATGACAGCAAACTGGAAAATTCTGAAAGAGGTGGGAATACCAGACCACCTGACCTGCCTCTTGAGAAATCTGTATGGAGGTCAGGAAGCAACAGTTAGAACTGGACATGGAACAACAGACTGGTTCCAAATAAGAAAAGGAGTATGTCAAGGCTGTATACTGTCACCCTGCTTATTTAACTTATATGCAGAGTAAATCATGAGAAACGGTGGGCTGGAGGAAGCATAAACTGAAATCAAAACCGCCCAGAGAAATATCAATAACCTTAGATATGCAAATGACACCACCCTTATGGCAGTAAGCGAAGAACTAAAGAACCTCTTGATGACAGTAAAAGAGGAGAGTGAAAAAGTTGGCTTAAAACTCAGCATTCAGAAAACTAAGATCATGGCATCTGGTCCCATCACTTCATGGCAAATAGATGGGGAAGCAGTGGAAAGAGTGACAGACATTATTTTGGGGGGCTCCAAAATAATTGCAGATGGTGACTGCAGCCATGAAATTAAGAGAGGCTTTGGAAGAAAAGTTATAACCAATCTAGGCATCATATTAAAAAGCAGAGACATTACTTTGCCAACAAAGGTCCATCTAGTTAAAGCTATGTTTTTTCCAGTAGTCATATATGGATGTGAGAGTTGGACTATAAAGAAAGCTGTGCACCAAAGAATTGATGCTTTTGAACTGTGGTGTTGGAGAAGACTCTTGAGAGTCCCTTGTACTGCAAGGAGATCCAACCAGTCCATCCTAAAGGAAATCAGTCCTGAATATTCATTGGAAGGACTGAGGCTGAAGCTGAAACTCCAATACTTTGGCCACGTGATATGAAGAACTGACTCATTTGAAAAGACCCTGATGCTGGAAAAGACTGAAGACGAATGAGAAGGGGACGACAGAGATGAGATGGTTGGAAGGCATCTTTGACTCAATGGACATGAATTTGAGTAAACTCTGGGAGTTGGTGATACACAGGGAGGCCTGGCGTGCTGCAGTCCATGGAGTTGCAAAGAGTTGGGACACGACTGAGCGACTGAACTAAACTGAAGTGAAACAGACAGATTCTTTAAAATCTGACCCAATCTCAGATGACAGTCCTGGCAGACCACTGATGGGACTTGACCAAACCAAATCCTTTAGGCAGCAACACCACTGCCTTTCACTGTGGCTTCAAAATGATCCTGTCTAGTCACTGGTGCATTGTCTCAGAAATTAACATCTTTACTATTAAGATATTCAAAATCAGTTCTCTTGACAGGAGAGATAAGTAGATGGAATTGTAAAATATAGTGCTTCCAACATGAGATGACACTCTTCTCGTTGCTGTCTCTTTGAAATTAACAGTGAGCTGAACACTTTGAAGATAACATGATAATCAACTGGGCAAAGATAACAAGATAGGCTATGATAAAACTCATTTCAATAAAGAGAGATAATGCCACTGCATCCATTTCCCAAGGAGTTAGTGGGGTAAAATGCATACCTCATGCTGTTTCCTAATTCACTGCAAGTTAACAAATTAACTCACATGTACAAATGTACTTACATGTACTCATATGTAACAAATTAACTCATACCATAAAAAGGGTATTTTTCTCACTATAGTTATTTGCTTTTTCATAAAAATATACAACTATCATGGGCAATCTTATCTAATGTCCATCTATTGCACAGGGTAAGTACATTGAAAGCATGATACCTGTGCTATGTTATTAGCCTTCCCTAAGTGTACTTTAATGAAATATTTAAAATTTAACAAAAATTAGGAAACAGTCTGATTTGGCCTAGAGTGTCGGAGACAGAAAAAGATCAACATGGTAAGAGCTTAGTGAGCACAGGAGAGGATCGTAGGAGGTTAAATCTAAAAAGAAGTAAAAAGCAAATTCAGTACTGCTTGAATTTTGAATATTTGAATTTGTTGCCTAAGAAAAAAATTATCTAGCATGAGAATGAGTGAAAGAAAGTTGAGTAAAATGTCTTTTGATACACAGATGGGATTGAGCCAAGAATCTCTGAAGATGGTAAGCACTACATTCACCTGTGCAAAAAACAGAGGATGAAAAGCTCCTGTCACTGAATGGTAGCAAAGAATCATCAAAAGCTGTAACTCACGTTCAATACAAAATATTAAAAAGAAAAGGGGAAATCTAGTGTGTTTTCATTTTAAATGTAAAATGTGGTAAAACATTCTAGGAAAATGGAGATTAAAAAGTTAACTAAGGAAAAAAAAATAAAAAGTTAACTAAGGGATCACCACTTTTCCCACCATTGTGTAATACATTTATAATTTTAATGTTCACAGGCATAGGTTTTTATCTAGCTATGGTTGAACCTGTACCCTGTTTTATCCAAGAAACATTATAGCATAGGCATTTCTATTATAATCCTCATATTTAGTTTTAATGGCTACATATTATCCTCAAATACATGCATCTAAGTGTATTATTGGGCATTTGAGTTGCTTCTGAGTTTTTTATTTCACAAAATTTATCCATCAACATCTTCAAATATATGACCTTTTCCATATTTTATACTATTTTCTTAGGAGAGATTCCCAGAAGTAATATTAGTGGGTAAGACAGTATGAATATTTTTATAGTTTTTACCCCAATATACCGCCAAATTGCCTTTCAAGAGATCCATGCCAATCTTAATTGCAACAAACAGTTTCTGAAAGCACCATATTCACTGCATCCTTGCCAACACGGGACATGATTATTTTTAATAGTATCATTTAGTAGATGAAGATCATGTCCTCCCATTGCTCATATAATTGGCTTAGTCTAGTAGACCAAAGGATAGGAGAGGAGACTATCTGAAATTAAGGAATAACTTGACAAAGTCTGCCTATTCTAGTGACTATTATTGTGGTCAAGATGGTAAAGCAGATGCAGGCAGATCACCCAGCAAGTTAAGTTCACAGTAAATTGCATAAACACAAAGCACACTGGTAGACCGTGGCAAACCTGGGGGAGGGTCTCTAGGAAAATTTCATGAATCCTAGTTTTTGGTCCAGTTCAATTCCACACTATTGATCAAGGGATGAAAAATAAGGAAAGCAAGGTAATCAAACGTAATATAAACAAAGACCCATACATTTTCAAAGTAAATAAATACACATACATTTTAATCCAGAGACTCCACTTCTATGTCTTAAAGATTCTTGCACACATGAAATAATGCTTACAAGATTTTGCATGACAGTATTGGTTGCGTTGGCTAAAAGATATGAAAACCACAATCGTTCATCAGGAGGCGACTGTCTGATAATAAATTATGGTACTTTCAATAAATGTAATACCATGAAGTTTAAAAATGAATGAAGAAACGATCAACTTTGACAGTCCTTCCAACATTGCTGAGTTTAAAAAGCAGGAAGCAAAACACATATACATACACAAACAACAATGTTAGCATCTGTATAAAAATTGGAAGAAAAAAGAAAACGTTGGAAAGCTTACTGTTTGTTTGCATGCACTTGGCAAGCTCTGAAAAGACACCAAGAAACTAGTAAGAGTAATTACCTCTTTGGGAAAGATGAATACTGGGTGTAAGGAGAAGGGATATGAAATGGAGAATTTTTACCATGTGTTTTCTGCCATGTGCGTACTATCCATTCAAAAAGTACATACATTAACAAAGGCAAATGACAACGAAATGGTCCTAGCCTGTGCCCTGGAAGGCACTAGCTGCCAGACTGCCCATCCCCACGAGCTACAAGGCAGCAGTGATTATTAGAGGAAACCAAAGATCAACCAATTTTCTTTTTCTTCTGTTCTTTTCCAGTAATTGTATTATTTGTTCAAGTATAATTCACAAGATCATCCCATACAAAGCTCCACCAATACACCACAGTAAACTGCCAGAGGAAAAATCTATGACAATAGAAACACATTGCTTTTTTAGGAAAATTCCACCCATTATTATATCCAGACCCCTTTGTTCTTCTTTGGAAACTATAATTTCTGAGCTGCAGGTATGAACAAGAGGAAAATAATATTAAAAATAGTCAGCTATGCGTGCTTTCTGATTTATATAAGGAAGCATGGGTTTCTGCTTTATTACCATCAAATTGTATAGTATCTTTAATTTTATTTAATGAACAACCAAGCCAAACTATAGTTTATCTTAAGATATGTCTAAATTTAAGTATGAGCTTATGGGAATGAGCAAGGTAAACAATGAAATACACATATCAATATAAGTAATTATTTTTATCCTAACTTCCTATGCTAGTAAGAATTCTTCATTTGAACCATAAAATGAAAACACATTTTAAATTCTATTACATTCAGCTAAAGATTTAAAAAGCAAAGTCCATGATTGCTCCTGAAAAGTCACTCAGATGGGAATCTAGCCAAATTTCACTTGATAGAGTGACTAACTTAATGTGGAAAAGGTAATGTTGTATTATACAAAGCTCCTTTCCTTCCAAAATTAAGAATATCCAATGTTTTGCATCCAATACAGCTGTTAAGAAGCTCAAAGCCACTGTCATTTCTCCAGTTATTTTTTGTCTTTTTGTTTTAGTATTGATTTTCATATGATTATTGAAGTAGTGCTTGTTCCTGCCAAAACTATTTTCATAGGCTTAAACACAAAATTCCCATAATCCTAATATCCCCCAAAACAAACATTAATATTTAAGCCTTTTTGTATATGTGAATGCAAGCTTCTCCTTCATATTAAATTTTGTATTCTTTTCCACTATGATTTCATCAGCATTTTTCAATGTTACTACCAAGCTTTCAAAACCATAATTTAATAATATATGCCATAATTTCATTACTCTGATGTTATTGGCCAAGTCGATTATATTTTACTACCAAACTACTACAAATGGCATTTTAATGAAATTGTGTGTTATTTCTAATTACATGGAATTAACTGCTAGAAGTGGTATTACTGAAACAAAGGCGATACCTTTAAGGCTTTTGATACACACACTATGGATACCTGTTGTTTTACACAACCAGCTCCTCAGTTAAGAGTCCCTTGATTTTCTTTTGAATGTGGTCTTGACAGCAGGGCAATCAAGGTGTCTGGTGATCTGCTGACCAAAGCCTAGGTATGAAACTGGAGCTAGGTCAGTCATGTTTCTCATTCCAGGAATTCGGGCTTGGAGCAAATTGACACAGGGACAGAAAAGGCCTGATGCTGAGTCATCCCAGTGACAGTTCCTGGCAAAGGCTTCAGCAGTTTCGCCCATCATCTCTGTAGCAATTGTATTTCCTCTCCTTTTCTTTTGATTCTGTGAGCTACAAAATACTTTCTTTTCGTTGTGGATCTTATTCCTTAAGTTAGTCATAATCAATTTCTGTAGCATGCAACAAAAGATTTCTGTAACATCAACGAAGAGCTTTACCAAAAATGTAGGGGAATCTGCAGTTTGCCCCATCTTCATCTCCATCAAAGTTGTAAATGAATCAACCTTCACTTATGGTCTTTGCTACTTTGATAAGTTAGAAAATGTATCTAATTTTTTTCCTTTACTTTTTATCATTAAGTTAAAATCTTGGATGCTTATTGGTCTTATATATGTCCAGCTTTTATAGATTATCAATTTATTTCTTAGTTCACTTTTCTACTGGTATACTTGGAGAACTTTCAGTAGTCAATGACAATGTCTACTGTCCCTGATTATGTTGAAAGTACTAGGGATAAAATGATGATAATCACTTTCTTTAAGAGGTTTTCAATCTAGTGAGTAAGATGGATATAAGCTGTGAATCACAATATTTTGAGGTAAGTCCTCTAATAGAAAACATTGAAAGATTATTATTAGAGTAATATTAAACTGTTATTCATAATGTGCTAAAAATATTCTCTTGCTTTACGTATGGCACTTTAAGTCTGTTAAAATTTATGAGGTCAAATCTGTATATTTCCCCCATTATACTGTGTTTATGAAGTCTATTTTCTTCTAACTTGATTTAGGGTTTCTTCATCTGACATTTATTTCTAAATGCAATGTGAGATACAGAATGTACCTTTTTTGCAAATAATTACTCAATTTTCCCAGAACCACATATTGATCATTTTTTGTTTTCCCACAGATTCGTGCTTATTGCATGTTATGCTTTATTTTCTGTATTTTAGAGCTTGTATATTGAGGTTCTTTTCATTTCTTCTTCAGGTCTGTCTGCATGTTAATATACTGTGTTAATTACAGCCATTTTCAATATCATTAGTTGACAGTCCAACTTTGTCTCAATGTTGTGTTATTTTTTTTTTATTTAAACATTCTTTGGCAATTAAAACTTATTTGCTGAGACTTCCCTGGTGGTTCAGTGGCTAGGACTCTATGCTTCCAATGCAGGGGCCTGGGTTTGATCCCTGGTCCAGGAACTAGATTCCACATGCCACATGTAGCTCTCCTGCCACAACTAAAGGCCCCCAAGTGCTGCAACTAAGACTTGTCACAGCCAAATAAATATTTTTTTAATATTCAAAAAACCTTATTTGCTATTCTGTGTGAACTTTCGAATCTCTAAATTTCCCAACAGTCTCCTTCTATTTTAATTTGGATTGTCTACATATGTATGTGTGTATATACACACACATACACATTCAACATTTCTATTTCAGAAAACCCTCTACCTTTTCTCAGTTCTTGTCAATATCCATTAGTAAAGGTTTGAGTTTTAATTTCTTCTGAGTCTTAACTTACTATAACAAAAAGTCAGTAGAAAATTTCAGGCAGCTCTGAAATAATTCCTTGCAACATTTAGAATATAAAATATCTATCTGTTGAGACAGACAAAGGGACAGAGAGACACAGAAGAAACCAATAAAGATGGAGAAAAAAAAAAGACTACTTCAGCTGCCTTCAAGACATTTCAGGATTGGCCTACTTTTTAAATTTTAATCAGCATGGTTAGAAACCAAAGATCATCTTTTTCTTTGAATAAAGAATTAAGTCAAAATCCCCACTTAAAATGACTTTATCAGTGTAATTCATTATTTTTTAGTCTTGCTTATCAAATATAGCACTTCTCCTGTCTGTAATTAGATGGCTGTGTTCACTCAGAGAAATCAATATGTATTACTCACATTCAATTCATCTAACTCCTCAAAAATCGCAATTCAAGTAATCAGCAATGCTATTGTCATTTAATAGACATAGAAATAAAGAAGTGATAGACTGTGGTGGGAACTCACCAGCAACGGAGGGAGTTTATATTAGTTCACGTGCCGTATCCATGCAGTCACAGTGCAAATGTGCACATTTAGTGCAATTTTTCTTGTCTGCTAAGTCACGTCAGTTGTGTCTGACTCTGTGAGACCCCATAGACGGCAGCCCACCAGGCTCCCCCATCCCTGGGATTCTCCAGGCAAGAACACTGGAGTGGGTTGCCATTTCCTTCTCCAATGCATGAAAGTGAAAAGTGAAAGTGAAGTCGCTCAGTCATGTCCGACTCTTAGCGACCCCATGGACTGCAGCCTACTAGGCTCCTCCGTCCATGGGATTTTCCAGGCAAGAGTACTGGAGTGGGGTGCCATTGCCTTCTCCGGATTTCTTGTCTAGTAGCACTTAAATTTATAGCCAACCCAACTATACCTCTGGCAATTGTCTTTGACTGAGTACTAAAGCCCTAGTGAAGTCACCCACAAATTTTGTTGTTCAGTGAGGAATTGATTCAGTTCTGATATCATCTATATAGGTCATGAAAACATTTCTTAGTCAAAGAAGAAACAATGCTAACTGCAGAAACTCAGAACCAAGTGCAGTATATCAGTAACAAGCCATCTGATCAGTTGCAAATCTGCATCTTAGAAATTTGCAACACACACTCTCTTCAAACCACTGCCCTGGTTGTTTTCTGATAAAATCTAGCAACAGGGTTTTTTTTTTTTTCTTTCCCTTTTCCTTGAGTAATAAGAGAGGCACTAGTCCTTTAAAGGGCTTCCCTGGTGGCTCAGAGGTTAAAGTGTCTGCCTGAAATACCCGATACCTGGGTTCCATCCCTGGGTCGGGAAGATCCCCTGGAGAAGGAAACCTCAACCCACTCCAGTACTCTTGCCTGGAGAATCCCATGGAGGGAGAAGCCTGGTAGGCTACAGTCCATGGGGTCGCAAAGAGTCAGACATGACTGAGCAACTTCACTTTTACTTTCAGTCCTTTAAAATCCTCTCCTTATCCACACATGTTCCCTCCCTCTGTTGTGTTGTTTTGGTTTATGCTAATTGTCCAAGGAGCAGTGGCTGCACAGGCACAGGAGGGCCAAGAGGAGCTATTCCATGTTCAAGGTCGCCACCAGGAGGGGTGGCGGTGAGGAGATACCCCTCGTCCAAGGTAAGGAGCAGCAGCTGTGCTTTGCTGGAGCAGCCATGAAGAGATATCCCACATCCAAGGTAAGAGAAACCCAAGTAAGACGGTAGCTGTTACGAGAGGGCATCAGAGGGCAGACACACTAAAACCATAATCACAGAAAACTAGCCAATCTAATCACATGGACAACAGCCTTGTCTAACTCAATGAAACTAAGCCACCCAAGTTTTGGGTGGGGCCACCCAAAATGGGCAGGTCATGGTGGACAGGTCTAACAGAATGTGATCCACTGGAGAAGGGAATGGCAAACCACTTCAGTATTCTTGCCTTGAGAACCCCATGAACAGTATGAAAAGGCAAAATGATAGGATACTGAAAGAGAAACTCCCCAGGTCAGTAGGTGCCCAGTATGCTACTGGAGATCAGTGGAGAAATAACTCCAGAAAGAATGAAGGGATGGAGCCAAAGCAAAAACAATACCCAGCTGTGGATGTGACTGGTGATAGAAGCAAGGTCCGATGCTATAAAGAGCAATATTGCATAGGAACCTGGAACCTTAGGTCCATGAATCAAGGCAAATTGGAAGTGGTCAAGGAGATGGCAAGAGTGAACGTCGACATTCTAGGAATCAGCGAACTAAAATGGACTGGAATGGGTGAATTTAACTCAGATGACCATTATATCTACTACTGCGGGCACGAATCCCTCAGAAGAAATGGAGTAGCCATCATGGTCAACAAAAGAGTCCAAAATGCAGTACTTAGATGCAATCTCAAAAACGACAGAATGATCTCTGTTCGTTTCCAAGGCAAACCATTCAATATAACAGTAATCCAAGTCTATGCCCCAACCATTAACACTGAAGAAGCTGAACGGTTCTATGAATACCTAGAAGACCTTTTAGAACTAACACCCACAAAAGATGTCCTTTTCATTATAGGGGACTGGAATGTCCCCTATATGTAGGAAGTCAAGAAACACCTGGAATAACAGGCAAATTTGGCCTTGGAATATGGAATGAAGCAGGGCGAAGACTAATAGAGTTTTGCCAAGAGAATGCACTGGTCATAGCAAACACCCTCTTCCAACAACACAAGAGAAGACTCTACACGTGGACATCACCAGATGGTCAACACCAAAATCAGACTGATTATATTCTTTGCAGCCAAAGATGGAGAAGCTCTATACAGTCAGCAAAAACAAGACCAGGAGCTGACTGTGACTCAGATCATGAACTGCTTATTGCCAAATTCAGACTTAATTTTTGAAGAAAGTAAAGAAAAACCACTAGACCATTCAGGTATGACCTAAATCAAATCCCTTATGACTTTACAGTGGAAGTGAGAAATAGATTTTAGGGACTAATCTGATAGACAGAGTGCCTGATGAACTATGGACAGAGATTTGTGACATTGTACAAGAGACAGGGATCAAGACCATCCCCAAGGAAAAGAAATGCAAAAAAGCAAAATGGCTGTCTGGGGAGGCCTTACAAATAGCTGTGAAAAGAAAAGAAGCAAAAAGCAAAGGAGAAAAGGAGAGATACAAGCATCTATATGCAGAGTTCCAAAGAATTGTAAGAAGAGACAAGAAAGCCTTCCTCAGTGATCAATGCAAAGAAATAGAGGAAAACAACAGAATGGGAAAGACTAGAGATCTCTTCAAGAAAATTAGAGATACCAAGGGAACATTTCATACAAAGATGGGCTCAGTACAGGACAGAAATGGTACGGACCTAACAGAAGCAGAAGAGATTAAGAAGAGGTGGCAAGAATACACAGAAGAACTGTACAAAAAAGATCTTCACGACCCAGATAATCACAATCGTGTGATCACACACCTAGAGCCAGACATCCTGGAATGTGAAGTCAAGTGGGCCTTAGGAAGCATCACTACAAACAAAGCTAGTGGAGGTGATGGAATTCCAGTTGAGCTATTTCAAATCCTGAAAGATGATGTTGTGAAAGTGCTGCACTCAATATGCAAGCACATTTGGAAAACTCAGCAGTGGCCACAGGACTGGAAAAGGTCAGTTTTCATTCCAATCCCAAAGAAAGGCAATGTCAAAGAATGCTCAAACTACCACACAATTGCACTCATCTCACATGCTAGTAAAGTAATGCTCAAAATTCTCCAAACCAGGCTTCAGCAATACGTGAACCGTGAACTTCCAGATGTTCAAGCTGATTTAGAAAAGGCAGAGTAACCAGAGATCAAATTGGCAACATCCTCTGGATCACTGAAAAAGCAAGACAGTTCCAGAAAAATATCTATTTCTGCTTTATTGACTATGCCAAAGCCTTTGACTGTGTGGATCACCACAAACTGTGGAAAATTCTGAAAGAGATGGGAATACCAGTCCACCTGACCTGCCTCTTGAGAAACCTATACGCAGGTCAGGAAGCAACAGTTAGAACTGGACATGGAACAACAGACTGGTTCCAAATCGGGAAAGGATTATGTCAAGGCTGTATACTGTCACCCTGCTTATTTAATTTATATGCAGAGTACATCATGAGAAACGCTGGGCTGGAAGAAGCACAAGCTGGAATCAAGATTGCTGGGAGAAATATCAAAAAACTCAGATATGCAGATGACACCACCCTTATGGCAGAAAGTGAAGAGGAACTAAAAAGCCTCTTGATGACAGTGAAAGAGGAGAGTGAAAAAGTTGGCTTAAAGCTCAACATTCAGAAAATGAAGATCATGGCATCTGGTCCCATCACTTCATGGCAAATAGAGGGGGAAACAGTGTCAGACTTTATTTTTGGGGGCTTCAAAATCACTGCAGATGGTGACTGCAGCCATGAAATTAAAAGACGCTTACTCCTTGGAAGGAAAGTTATGACCAACCTAGATAGCATATTCAAAAGCAGAGACATTACTTTGCCAACAAAGGTCCATCTAGTCAATGCTATGGTTTTTCCCATGGTCATGTATGGATGTGAGAGTTGGACTGTGAAGAAAGCTGAGCCCCGAAGAATTGATGCTTTTGAACTGTGGTGTTGGAGAAGACTCTTGAGAGTCCCTTGGACTGCAAGGAGATTCAACCAGTCCATTCTAAAGGAGATCAGTCTTGGGTGTTCTTTGGAAGGAATGATGCTAAAGCTGAAACTCCAGTACTTTGGCCACCTCATGCAAAGAGTTGACTCATTGGAAAAGACTCTGATGCTGGGAGGGACTGGGGGCAGGAGGAGAAGGGGATGACAGAGGATGAGATGGCTGTATGGCATTACAGACTCGATGGACATGAGTTTGAATGAACCCGGGAATTGATGGGACAGGGAGGCCTGGTGTGCTGCTATTCATGGGGTCACAAAGAGTAGGACACGACTGAGTGACTGAACTGAACTGAATGAATTTAGAGCAGTAGCTTTTAAGGTTTTCTTAACCATTTCCAGCTAATTCGGAATATTCATGAATGGAAAGAACTTGCAAACCATGGTTATCTCCTGAAGTCCCTAATTCACCTACTGATCACTTTAAAGTCTATAGATTTCTGGAAGTAAGAAATCCTGTTTTAGAAATACTGGTAAATATTTTAAAGGAATCTTAGACAAAATGATTGTATTAAATACAAATATTTTACATGCAGACACACCTCTAGCCCTATAATCTTAGATGACATCTCTAAATGCCTCCCAGTTTTTCATTTCCTTGATCCACCATAATATTAATGTGATATATTATTTCAGATATTACTAGAAAATATTCAGATGTACAAATTGGTAGATGTAGTCATTTCTGCTTACATTACTGTTAGGTAGGAAGTTAGGTATGAGCAAGGATGGGAGGCTAAGGAAAAGGTTGCAAGCTGATCTCTAAACCCCATTCAGACACACCCAGGAGAGTTCACAGATATGCTACAAAAATAACCACAGGGGCTTTTCCAATTCCTACACAGGCACCCTAGGCACCCAGTGGATACAAACTAACCACAGGGGCTTCCTCAAGGAATCCTAGAAAGCTAGGAGCCAATCAAGGGTTCATAAATATTCTAAGATGCTGCTAAGTCGCTTCAGTCGTGTCTGACTCTGGGCGACCCTATGGACTGCAGCCTACCAGGCTTCTCCGTCCATGGGATTCTCCAGGCAACAGTACTGGAGTGGGGTGCCATTGCCTTCTCCAAAATATTCTATACATATACATATATTTGATTATAACAGACTGAATTATGGGAAGACAAATACAACTGTTCTGTAACTTGCAACTGTCAACTGGCCTTGGACATATACCTATTTGCATTCCCTTTCTTGATTGGTGGTGGGTTCAAGCCCTGTTTTGCACAGGGTACAACCAGGAGGAGTGTGAGCCATGCTAAGTCCCTTCCATTGTGTCAGACTCTGTGCAACCCAATGAACTATAGCCCCCCAGGCTCCTCTGTCCATGGGATTCTCCAGGCAAGACTACTGGAGTGGGTTGCCATGCCCTCCTCCAGGGAATCTTCCTGACCCTGGGATCAAACCCATATCTCTTACGTCTCCTGCATCCGCAGGCAGGTTCTTTAATACTATCCTGGGAAAGAGACAGAAGTATAAAAAGCGGGAAGCCAAAAGGGAATGTTAGGTTAACTCCTTTCCGGCTGGTCTACTCCCATGTCTTGGGAGTGTCTATCTAATAAAAGATCTGTCTGCTTCAGCTGTAACTTGTCTGTTGTTTTAAACCCTTTAGTCCACTGTTCCAAATTTTTGTTGCTATAAGAACTGAGGGAGAAAAATAAACCAATCTGATGTTGCTGCTACTAAGTCGCTTCAGTCGTTTCCGACTCAGTGCGACCCCAGAGACAGCAGCCCACCAGGCTCCCCCATCCCTGGGATTCTCCAGGCAAGAACACTGGAGTGGGTTGCCATTTCGTCCTCCAATGCATGAAAGTGAAAAGTGAAAGTGAAGTCGCTCATTTGTGTCTGACTCCTAGCGACCCCATGGACTGCAGCCCACCAGGCTCCTTCGTCCATGGGACTTGCCAGGCAAGAGTACTGGAGTGAGGTGCCATTGCCTTCTCCAATGTTACCGCATTATAAATGCAAGGCTGTATAACGGGCAGCAGACATGGAGTCAACATGCCCACTTAGTAGATGACAAACAATGTTTCTAAACCTGGCTCTACTTTCAGTTGACCTTGGGCAATTATTAACTCCCTAAAGTTCTTTATTACACATAGGGGACCTTAGACTAATGACCTGGGTTTTCCCTGGGTCTAAATACCTGACTTCTGGTAAGTTTTCATCTGTTTCATAATCAGCCAGAGCTGACTTTGTGTGCCAGGTACAATAACTGTTGGTTGCTTTACTTGCGTTTTTAAACACTGTTTTCCTAAAGTTTTGTATTGGGCAGAATAGAGAAAAGCCAGGGCAATAAAAGGTAAAGGCTTAAATGGGTGGTACATGAATTTTTGAAACTAAGCATATAGTGAAACAGCAGTATCAGAAGACATTTCCTCATCTGCTAAAAATGAATTGCAGAGCAGTAATCTCAAAAGATTTTCCTTGAATGATGGAAATCAATTCAGAAATGACCATTATTAATATTGTGTGCCCTGCACTAATATATAGTCATAATAAAACTTGTGAATAAGAGGGCATTAATTCATTATGTAACGTGGCTTCTCGAGACTACAATTTCAGTTTTCCTCTAATATAAAAATACTGTTCACAAACTAACTGTTGAAAGTCAAGCTAGGACCCATTCTTTACACGAAGGTAAACACACACACATTTATTTGGATATGTAAGCTAAAGACTCTAAAGAAAATAATGAAATGAAAAGCACGGAAAGTGAAACTGGAATCATAATTGCACACTTTCATGAGCAAGAGTAGAGAAAATACTGCAAGGTTTTATCTGTAATTGGACTGACTGGATAACCAAATCAATTTTGAATTAAAGATGAACTAATTTTGAAATTTTGAAGTGTTTTGTCATTTATTATTAGATGATCAGATTGTGAAGTTTTGGGGGTTTTTTGGGGGGGTGATGCATAAACTTTAGGAAAACTTTGACCTCAAACTCTAGGGGTTCTTTCTGATTGACTTTCACAGAGGTACATGAATACATTCCTTTCAATGTGGAAGAAGTAGAATGTTTCTCATTAAAATTATGTAGCTGAGTGCTTTATTTCTACTTCAAATTCACTCATCTCCTTTAAATGGGGTTATGTAGAAGGACCGTGAATAGTCATAAACACCCTTTAAAATGTTGTTAGTTTGAATGAAATATGTTAGAAGAGTATCTGTTACGGGAAGCACACTGATTGAAACAGTCCACCCTGGCCAGGCACCATAGTAACCATTTGCATGAGTTGTTTTATGACAGGAGATCCTGATAAGGAATACGGAACTAATAAGCCACCACCAACCAGAAGAGTTCGGGAAAAGTCGAAAGGAGACACCGCATGTCCATCCATTTCCCAGAATCCCTCTCGTTAGCATCCATCTTGGCTGAACGATGCGTGCACCACCAGGAAAGACTCTGAATTAGAATGATTGGCCAAAGGCCACCCGGAAACTAATCCCATCACCATAAAACCCAAGACTTCCAGCCACGCAGCAGAGCAGTTCCCCTGGGTTCCCTTACCCTACTGCTCTCCACCCGGGTGCCCTTTCCCAATAAAATCTCTTGCTTTGTCAACACACGTGTCTCCTCGGACAATTCATTTCCAAGTGTTAGACAAGAGCCCAGTTTCCGGCCCTGGAAGGGGTCCCCCTTCCTGCAACAGTATTTCCCACTTCAGTTCCTCTGAAAAAAATGTTATTTGATTTTAAATAATTTTTAAAGACAGGTATCCTGTCATATTTTGCTTAATCATCTTTAAATTGTTGACCATCTTTAAAGGTTTTTAAATAGTCTTAAACCGTCTTTAACTCCTTAATCATCTTTAACTGTCATCCTATGCAGTGTTTTCAGTTACACAGCTTCAGAAGTAACATGTATCAGATATTAACCATGATCATTTTCCAGTTCTTAGATTAACGTGAGTATATTTGTGTGGGTAGATGGGTATTGACTGGAGACAAAATGAGATGGAAAGAGACTGAGCCATGGATAGTGGATAGGCTGGTAGGTGATAAATCATTTATATACATATATAAATAAGTTACAAAATATATAGAAAGTTACCTACTTATATTTTTTATGATCTATTCTATTTTACCCCACAAAAATATAAGCTTTATGAGGGCAAGGGTTTTGATTTATTCTCTAATATTGTCAAAGCCAACTAGAACAATGTTTTGCACACAGCTGGAACACAGTTCAATTTGTTACAATTTACTTGAATAAACCAGTATCATTATTAATTAGTAAGACAGTACCTGAAAGGATGAGAATTATGCCTTATGAAGTATATTCATCACTTAGGATGGGTTGGTGAATTTGTTTCAAATTCAGGAGTAGTTACAGTTTTCCTGAGAGCCTTTCCAGTATGTGTACATGCGTGTGTATTGTGTGTGTGTGTGTGTGTGTGTGTGTGAGAGAGAGAGAGACAGAGAGAGAGAGAAAGACAGACTACGAGAGAATGCAAATCAATTTCGGGTTTACTGAACTGCTTGCAGTTTTTAATTCCCTGAAACATGTTAGTTTTCAAAAAACAAAATTATTTCACCATTAATTAAATGAATATAAATTACTATTAATTAAAATAAACTTCACTGTCTTACTTAACAATTTATTAATAGAAACTAATCATGACTATTTGACAAATTATGTTTCAAGAAGATCATGGTGTTTATTGTATTGCTATTCACAGTAAATGTGATCTTTTTACAAAAGTTATGCAGTATTGAAATTACAGTATAGGTCAGAAAGTGAATTTGGTGGCCTGGAGTCTTGACAACTTGACATTTACTTGAGTTACTAAATTCCATCTAGAAAATAAAGCAATCTGAGCTCATGGGCTGCCCTGCAGCAAAACAAGTCAAAGCTAAAGTGAATTTGCAGACTAGGTAGAACTTGAATTGCTTGTATAAACTTAAGTTGCTAACTTTATTATCTCCCCTAAACCTGAGTGCCCCCCTTCCCACACACTCCCTGCATGGTTACCCTCAGTGACACACAGACCTTGCTGCTTTATCCTAACATTTCTGTTCAATGTCACATTTCTCTGCACTTTGTTACATTTTGGTCTGGTGGTTTTGAAAATGTATTTAATTACCTGAAAAATACTCCCAAATAAAAGTCTGTTCCCTCCAAAAAAACCTCAAAACCCCTTAAAATTAATACAAAAGCTCTGTTTCTGCTTAGAAAGTTGTGACTTGCCCTGATATATAATGCAGTGGATTTACAAGACGTTATTTGTTTGCAAAGTGAAAAACCACATTCTTAGCCAAGTATTTGAAAATTTCCTTAAAAGTTCCATTTTGATAACTAGATGCTTTTAGTAAGTGGCTTTACGCTTATTTGAAAACTATTGATTAGTAATGCAACAACACGTTTATTGTGTTTAATCACCTTAATGAAGTCCTAAAAGTTACAACCAAATATTGTAATACTATAGTACTCACCTGGCAACAGGTAAATTTTGTATTGAAATGTAACAATCAAAAGCTATACTCTCTTAATGATATCTAAAAACTAGCCTTTTAAACCAGACGTGATGACTACTAAGGGGAAAATACTCGCTGCCAATTTTGTACTAACCCAAATGCAATTATAAGTGTTCAAGTAAAATAGAACGAAAAATTCCATTTACAGTTCATGCATTAAGTGATGAAAAAAATGTGCAACCATTCTCAAACATAAAATTAACATCATTCCTAGTTCACCAGTAAATTATTCATCTGCTCCATAATTATTTTAAATTACTAAATAGGGGGGAAGTAATCTTTAAAATTAAAAAAAAAAAAAAAACAACTTGTAAAAAATGCTGACATTTTGGACAGCTCCCTTCTGATTTCTACAACATTTCTGTGAGGTGTTTTTACTTTTTTTTTTAGCTTTGCCAAATCAGAAATGAGCCCCACCAAAGTCGTTTCCGCCGCTGGGGTTTGGGTTTTATTTTTGTTGTGTTTTGCTGCGTTGTGTTTAGGGGCAAAATATTCTTCCAGTGAAAGGGATTAAGGATCTACATAACTGGGGAAGTGCTGTTCTCAGCTTAATATCCGGCTCCCTGTACTGAGCTAATTTTTAAATGTTTTCCAAAGGTTCTAGCTGGTAAGAAGGGAGCTGCCCTCTCCACTCCCATTCCCCGCTACAATTCATTCGCTTCTGTAAAGGACCACCACAGCCCCTCCATCTATGCCAGGCAGGGACAGTTTGTCAGTGCCGAGGTATTTCAAGAACTTTCCAAGCAAAGACTCCTAGGAGACAAAAGACCACGTACAAAGCAATCGCCAAGAATAACTTTGTGCGTCCGGAAGAGGGATGGAGAAACCCCTGCACTGAGCTCCGGAGATCTGGACTTAGCCCGGTAGCACCATCCATTTGCAGCAGCGAAAACAAACAAACAAACAAACAAACAAAAAAACAACAGCCTTCTGCGGAAAAGGTTTACATCGCTGGTGGAACTCCCAGTGGCTTTACAAAATAAGTTAATCTAATATATAAAATAAAAAACAGTGTAGGTACTGGAGGCAGCTGGGTACGTAACCCTGGTTACACTTGGGAGGTTAACCTGCTTTAGGTCTAGTTGCCCAGACCCCAGCGGGCTGGAACTTTCTCCGAGGGCGGAGCCACCCTACAGTTCGCAGCGGCCACGCGCGCGCCCGGCCGTGTCCGGATCCCGAAGATATCTACTAAGGTAGCTTGATGAGGTAGGGGCTCCACCTGAACCGGCACTCGAGCCCCGCCCCGTTCCAGTGACATGCGTGCCCCACACTGGCTCGGGCCAGGGACACCCTCAATCAGTCCCTCGAAGCTTGACTCTCTCCCTCCCCAATTCTGCATCCCCGAAAAGTGTAGCGAGCTCCTCTTCCTACGTGGGGCGTCCGACACACAAAAAAAGTCGCCACTCTCCAAGCCTAGCTCCATTCCCCAACCCTCGTTCTCTCCCCCCTCTCCGTCATCCTTTTTTCCAGCGAAGCGGACCAACCTTTACTTTCCTCTTTCATCTCCTCCCCTCCAAAGTCCCCGGCGCAAAGTGGGAGTTTTGGGAGCCTCGGTGAATGTGCCTGTCCCCTGGCGCACTGACAGCTCCCTCTTTTCATCAAGGCAATAAACTTCAATTTGCCAGGCTCTTAAATGAGCCACTGAGGACTTTCCCCGTGCGTTCTCGTGCGCTCTCCCTCCAGCTGAGCCAAGTGCATCCAATTCACTCTATCCCAGCCTGGAGCCCTGAAGGACGTAGGTTCACGCGAGAGGGGACCCACCGCGCTCCCAGCAAAGTGCCCTAAACCGCGCGCTCACACACGCAAATGCATACACAATGCCATCCCCGCGCTATCAAAGTCAGCCGGCGCAGAGGGGAAAACGCACGAGCAGGAGTGGCACCCGGGAGATCATCAGCCTAGCCGCGCGTCCGGACTCGCTGCCAGGGTCCCAAACACCTTTGTCTGAATGCCCCAGGAACAATGAGCCTGGAAACCCCCAAAGATAACATCAGTGGCCCCGGGGGCGGCGCGCGCACTGCCGGGCCAGACCTTACCCGTGGGGCGCGTGGTCTCCCGCCGCTTGGCTGGCCCGCGGGCCACAGGGACGCTGCAGCCGGGGTCCCGTAGATGCTGCTGCTCCGCTGCCGCTGCCCCATCCCCAACGGCAGCATCACTTCGCTGCCGCCTCCGCCTCCTCGTGCTCCGTTCTCTCGACCGCCCCTCCCCGGCGTCCGCCTGCAGGACCGGCAGCGCCTGCGGCGCTGCGGGGTGGGCAGCAGCGGAGGCGGTGGCGCCCGCGCGAGCTCGCCCAGCTGCACCGGCTAGAGCAGCCGCGGCGGCAGCCGGAGCACCCGAGCCAGGCTGCGCTTCCCCGGCGAAGGCTCTGGCCTCGGCGACTGACAACGCTGGCTAGCCAATCGCTGCGTCGCCCCGCACGGCGGGGGGAAACCAATCAGAGCGGAAGGCCCATGGTTTTCCTCCGCCTTTGCTCAGCAGGCTCGTTTCCGGGAGAGGCAGCGAGGCTGCTCGCGTTTGGGATGGGGGAGGCAAGGGAGGAGCGCGCGGCGGGACTCCTGGCTTTCGAGCCTTAGGTGAGGCTGAACGACCGGGCCCACTCAGGTGGGCCTGGCGCGGTTTTTGACGGTCCGGAGCCCGCGGCTTAGCAGAAAAGGGCGTGCTGGGGTGAGTCAGTCCCCAGAGCGTCGGATTGGAGGGTCAGCTTCTTGGCATCCCTGCGCCCCGGCCGTGGGACCCGAGTGGGACACGAACGGCAGTGCAGGAGAGCGCATCCCTGGAAGTGGTCGGCGCCTTGGAGAAATCATGCAAACAGTCACCAGACAGCGCCCCCGTCCTTCTCCCTTTGGTAGCTTTGGCATCTGAAAAGAGTGGTACTTCTGAGCCTCCGAACTGCTCCTTGCCATAGTAATCAGTCCAAAAGATTGCCCGAGCTATGAAAGAGGAATTTGGAGAAATGTTCTCAAAGTTGTAGGTGGAGGGTCCCTCCAGACCTTCCTTCCAAATGAACTTCCCCACCTCCACCCAGCAAAACAAAACACCTCAGGGAGCAAGGAGAAAGCTAATTTAAACAGGCAACGTAGTTGGTTTGTACCCCCCTTTTTAAACCTTTGGGGAATCACTTCTGAATGATTAAATGGGTGCTCTTTTGTTCGTGTGTGTGTGTGTGTGTGCGCGCGCGCTCCCACGCGCGCACTTGACACAAACACGAGGGAAATATTTAACAAGGAAAGAAAAAGAGAAAATGGCAAACTTTCCCCACATGACCATCTCCCAGAATTAATGATGAGCTTTCCTTATGCAGCATTATAAGTCCCTTCAGTGCAAATACGACTCAAAGGTCCAGAGTTCTAGTAAGTCTATAATCAATTGCAGTAAATTATTGTTGCAGTAAGACAAGCTTAAATTCTACAAGAAGATGTTAATGTGTGGGTCATTCTTCGAGTAACCTTCTCTATCTTACAAAGTTGTTGCGAAAGTCAAAAATCACGTGTATAAATTAGCAACATAGTGGTCTGATTAGTTGGAATTCAGAATGCTGCTGCTGCTGCTAATTCTAATTATATTTAAGTGATCTTTGTCTTCTTGCAACAATCACCTTTCTTCATTTGCCTTCCAAGATAATTCCGTGTAACCCATGATACCTTAAACAAACCCTGCGGAAATTTTGTGAGCACTCTAAGGAAAAATTTGATTGCAGAATAGACTTGTGTGTTGCAGTCTTCTAGTACTATAGAAAATGTATGTACATATCAGCACCATTCATCCAAATTTTCTTGTACTCCTCCCCCCCCCACCCCGCGTCATGAGTCATTTGACCAATCTAGTTTGGGAGATAGACCATCTCTGATTATGAAAACAACAGTGCAAATAAAACATATATTATTTATTTTTAAGCCTGAAAACATGTATGCACCACATCACTTTGAATTTTTAATCTAGAGGAGGGTTTTTTGTTTGTTTGTTTAGCATTTTAAATTACTTCTGTAACTGTGTAACTTAAAATTAACACCCTCATTAACTACATGAAGTAATCAGTAGAGGAATGGAGTTTAAGTCTGGTAGAGAAAGGGAAAAAAAGGTGCTTTATTCAAACTGGGGGGAAAAGGGAGTTATTTGTAATAACTAGAAATATTAAAAAGTATATCTTAAAATTAGAAAATTTAAATGCAATAACAGTTTAGAAATATTTGTGATAAAAAATAAAATGACATTCAATCAAAAGACTAATCCTGACTAAAGAAAGCATGTGTAATATGAAAATGTTACCAAACTTTAGAATGCTAAAAATTTTTAGAGAGGTGCACATAATATCTACATAATTTTTCTAACTACCCCTCTGTGCCCTGCCTAATACAGTCTTTTCTAGTATCCTGTAATCTTTTCTATTATATCTGGTATTTTGCAACAGTCAGTCCTGAAAATATTTGGGTCCTAATGTATTTGGTAGTGATTAAGATGATCAAACAACTTCTTACAGAAGCAAAAATATTAAAGAAAATTAACAGCATACAACATACAGATAAAACAGCAATACTGCGTACCGCTAAGGCTGCAGTCCATGGGCTCGAAAGAGTCGGACACGACTGAGCGACTTCACTTTCACTTTTCACTTGTCCTGTGTTAGAGAAGGAAATGGCAACCCACTCCAGTGTTCTTGCCTGGAGAATCCCAGGGATGGGGAAGCCTGGTGGGCTGCCGTCTATGGGGTTGCACAGAGTCGGACACGACCGAAGTGACTTAGCAGCAGTAGCAGTGCTATGCATAAGCAGCTTTGAGCAAAAGAAACCTGTACACCATTAACAACTTACTAAGAATGAAAACCATTAAATATTTAAAATCGATTGAAAATTATTTAAAAAAAAAGATAGCTGAAAAGATTGCATGCTGATTCTAGTTTTATGCATGGCTGTGAATTTCATCATCTATATTGGTCAGAAAGTCCAGTGTTATTTAAATATGCGTATTTAATGAGCTAATTCCTCTTTGTGTGCGTTTTTAAGTATGTCTGTTTTTCTCCCCATGCAATGAGAGAACTCACACAACTTGTTAGAGGAGGAAGAAATTTGCTTGTGTGCACTCATGCTAAGTCGCTTCAGTCATGTCTGACTCTGAGATGCTATGGACTACAGCCTGCCAGACTCCTCTGTCCAAGGGATTCTCCAGGAAAGAATACTGGAGTGGGTTGCCACGCCCTCCTCCAGGGGATCTTCCTGACCCAGGGATAGAACTTGTATCTCTTGCATTGGCAGGTGGGCTCTTTATTGCTATTGTCATCTGGGAAGCCCAAACTTTAATATATATATAATAATTTTATATTAATTGATGCAAAAAAATCTATATTTATCAAGAATAGAAACTGAATACTTCATTGGAATCAATCCTGAATAAAAGCTACATCCAGCAGACACAAAACTGAATAAAAAGGAAAGAAATCAATCTAGTTCCAGCTCTGCTTATGACCAGGTGAAAAATCGCAGGTCAGTCACTTAAACTTACCCAGCATTTCTTATCTGTAAAATAGAGATTAAAAACAAAGTAAACCTATAGCTGATTTTCTTAGATGTGAGGATTAATTTATAATTGGAACTATAAGCCACAACGGGCTTTTTGCAGAAAAGATCTTCCAGAAAGGTAGCGCACTGGAATTTAATGATAATATTACCCTATTCCAAATGTGACTTAATATAACTCTCACAACAGCCCTGTTCATTGTGGATATGTATTGATAATACCTGTTTCTACAGATGAATGTAAGTTCAAAGAGGCTTTTTTTTTTTTTTTTTACCAATTTTACAGTAAATTGACTGTCAGATTCATTTTATTTGTTGTCATCCAGAGACTGTTTTTCTCATGGTTCCTTCACTATGCCATTTCCAATATGGTTGAAATACGCACATTTAAAGGCTGGTTCCTTCATTTAAATGAGAGTCAACCCATTTCATTTAGTATTGGATGTCAGTTGCACCTGGAATAAAGGGATTTCACCCAGTAATGTAATTAATTAGATAACCTCAAATACATAAGTTTTCTTTTTTCATATTTAGAACTCTGAAACATCTATAACAATGGATGCCATGCTCATGTTAGAAGATTACTATGTAAGTTTCTTGTGTTAAAAGATTAAAGAATAATCGAGACAAGAAAACAAAACCACCAGAAAGAAACTGTATTCTATTCAGGTCATCATAACTAGTATTTTTTTTTTTTTTACAAACTTTATACCAGCACCCCCATGAACACACATGGATACAATAAAGTCACTCATCAAAATTTAATAGGGAACAGGTCTCCAAACCAAGCAAATATTACAACACCTACCTTTATACTATTCCCCCTCATCATACTTTTCTCCTGAGACTTGGGAGTTGTCAGGAGAAAGGGAAACACTGAAACTAAGAGAATGTAAAAGATATCCAAGGACAAAGTACAGACAGAGCAACAAACGTAGGAAATTACTTACAATTAAGAGAACATAAAGATGGCAAGGTCTCTTTGCAGGGGAGGTAATTTAATATGAAGTCCCAGAAGAAACTGAAAAGTAATTTGGCATTGTAGAATTCAAGGAAAGATAAAGTTGTTAAAGGACTGGAGGTTAAATATGCCAACTCTTGACTCTAAATGTTGACGAGAGATATTATGGTAGGCTGATTTGAATGAAAATCATCTGAGCCACACAGAATGGGAAGAGGAGTTCCAGTGGGCATGCTTCTATCATGCTGCAAGTGTGCTAAGACACTTCAGTGGTGTCCAACTCTTTGCAACCCTATGGACCATAGCCCTCCAGGCTCCTCTGCCCATGGGTTTCTCCAGGCAAGAATACGGGAAGCAGTTGTTGTGCTTTCCTCCAGGGGATCTTCCTGATCCAGGAATTGGAACTGCATCTCTTAGGTCTGCTGCAGGCGGGTTCTTTATCAATAGCACCACCTGGGAAGTCCCTACTATTATGTTAGAAAAGGGTTATGTTATTCATTCTAGGTTTAGTATTTTGAAATAAAGGTGGAGTTATGATTTATACAGAAGGCTGTATAATAATTTTAATTGACACAAAATCTCACAGAGTCTTAAAGTATGGACAGTCTTTATTGTTATCATTGAAACAAAACATTTGCAGATACACAATCCTTCAATGAGTGTGTATGTTACGGAAACCAAACCATTATCAAAATTGAAGAAAAAATCTTTCTTTAACTACCCTTTAGATTATCTTCAATTTTTATAATCTCGAATTAGGTTGTTTGCTTGACTAATAACTAATAATCCAATCTCTTGTAATAATGTCTCTTTTTTCCCTGTAACTTTAATCACTAAAGTTAATCTACTTTTCTATTTCATGCTGGACCTGCATGTTGCATTGATCCAGCCTCAAGCAGAAAAGTGGAAAGGAGATGAGGGGGCTTGTGGGGAAGGCTAGGCAAGTGAAGGAAGAGAAGTGGGGGACGGAAAGAGTAGGAAGGAGAGGTGTAGAGGTTTTTCTTAGTTATTTGTGAAGCAGTTTTCCATGGCTTCATAAATCAATACTTCTCTCAGAAGCCACTTAAAGTAAAGGACACTAAAAAATTAATTTTAAAAAATTATTGACTTCTATATTACCACAGTAGAATGCTGTTTAAGTGCCTAGCATAGTGCTAGGAGCTTAATAAATGTTTGATCAAGGAAAAAGGAATTTATAAATATTGCATGGGTTTTTGCAGGGGAGGGGGCAGGCTGCTGCTAAAAGTTAAAATCAACTGATAACATTTAACATGTCTTGTAATTATGACTATTTTACCTTTATGTAAATGAAATCTTAATATGCAATATTACTTTGCAAGTTTTCCCAAAATTGCTGGGCAGATCATATGATGGGATACGTTCTCTCCTCAGTCTGAATCTTTCTTTTTCCTTAGCTTCCCAGCCCCTCACCCAAGTCAGGTGTAACTCTTTCTCCAGGTGGTTTTGGATGATTAGGAAGTATGCCTGGAGAATGATTCTGCTTGCTAGGGAGAAAAGTGCGGGTAAAAGGTCAAAGCTGAGTTCCTAGGGACTGGGGCAGATGAAGCTAATAACATGAATCATCATTAGCTTTTACTGATGCCAAGTCATGCAAGTCTGTGGAGTTCATACAGAAAGAGAAATTTGGATCAATAGGACTTTATGCAACCATGCAGCTTGATACTAGAAATTAAGTTTGTAAAGGTTTTTTCTTCCTTAAAAATTTTTTCTCTGTTGTGAAAGCCTGCCTTAGTTTCTGTACCTGTAGATAAACCCATAGTATTTTCTTTCAGCCCCCTTTTTAAATTTTTTTGATGATGCATTACTTTGGAGGTAGGCTGGATATGTCCTTTATAGTCAGTAACCTTTGGTGTCTATTTAACAGTGTACTGATAATGCACAATAGGATTGATTTTTTAAATCCACTTCTCTGAATGTTTAAAAAACCAAGTCACAAACATAAACAGCCTTTGTTTTGTCATCAGCTAGTATTATGGCTGGCAATGCTAGGGGTAGGTAGGCGCCATTGTTTAGTTGGTAAGTGAAGTGTGCAAGCCACTGCTGTGCTGTGCTTAGTTGCTCAGTCATGTCCGACTCTACAAGCCGATGGCCTGTATGTAGCTGGCCAGGACCCTCTGTCCATGGTTATTCTTCAGGCAAGAATACTGGACTGTGTTGACATGCCTCCAGGGGATTTTCCCATCCCAGGGATTGAACCTGGTCTCCCACATTGCAGGCAGATTCTTTACCTTCTAACCACCAGGGAAGCCCACAAGCCATTGCTACTTCTGTTTCATTACAAGTTGACTTACAAAACCCAGTGAACACCATGGAACGCTTTTACATTCCCAGAGAAAACTATATAGACTTGCACATCTCAGTGTAGAAGGCCTTAAATAAAAATAGCCAACTAAATATTTTATGCCCTCACAATGTCAAAATTTTTGAGGCTTTAAAATAAACTGAGGAGTTGAGAGCATGTGTTTATAAGTGTAATACCACAGAATGTGAGTTTCTTTGCACATAGATTCATTCAAGCCCATCTACCTTTAGCTGCTAGTGGAGAGGACTTTTAGATAAGGTTAGAGAAAATTACTCAGTTCAGTCACTCAGTCGTGTCTGACTCTTTGTAACTCCATGGACTGCAGCATGCTCCGCCTCCCTGTTCATCACCAACTCCCAGAGTTTACTCAAACTCATTTCCATTGAGTCAGTAATGACATCCAACCATCCCAACCTCTGTCATCACCTTCTTCTCCTGCCTTCAATCATTCCCAGCATCAGGGTCTTTTTGGATGAGTCAGTTCTTCATATCAAGTGGCCAAAATATTGGAGCTTCAGCTTCAGCATCAGTCCTTCCAATGAATAATCAGGACTTATTTCCTTTACGATGGACTGGTTGGATCTCCTTGCAGTCCAAGGGACTGTCAAGAGGCTTCTCCAAAACCACAGTTCAAAAGCATCAATTTTTGGTGCTCAGCTTTCTTTATAGTCCGACTCTCATATCCTTATATGACTACGGGAAAAACCATAGCTTTGACTAGATGGACCTTTGTTGGTAAAGTAATCTCTCTGCTTTTTAATATGCTGTCTAGGTCGGTCATAACTTTTCTTCCAAGGAGTAAGCATCTTTTAATTTCATGGCTGTAGTCACCATCTGCAGTGATTTTGGAGCCCCCCAAAATAAAGTCTGTCACTGTTTCGCTATCTATTTGGCATGAAGTGATGGGACCAGATGCCATGATCTTCGTTTTCTGAATGTTGAGCTTTAAGCCAACGTTTTCACTCTCTTCTTTGACTTTCATTGAGAGGCTCTTTACTTCCTCTTTGCTTTTTGCAATAAGGGTGGTGTCATCTGCATATCTGAGGTTATGGATATTTCACCCTGCAATCTTGACTCCAGCTTGTACTTCAGCCCACCGTTTCTCATGATGTACTCTGCATATAAATAAGCAGGGTGACAATATACAGCTTTAACATAATCCTTTCCTGATTTGGAACCAGTCTGTTGTTCTATGTCCACTTCTAACTGTTGCTTCCTGACCTGCATACAGATTTCTCAAGAGGCAGGTCAGGTGGTCTGGTATTCCCATCTCTTTCAGAATTTTCTACAGTTTGTGGTGATCCACACAGTCAAAGGCTTTGGTGTAGTCAATAAAGCAGAAATAGATGTTTTTCTGGAACTCTCTTGCTTTTTCCATGATCCACTGGAAGTTAGCAATTTGATTTCTGGTTCCTCTGCCTTTTCTAAAACCAGCTTGGAAGTTCACAGTTTACGTACTGTTGAAGCCTGGCTTGGAGAATTTCGAGCGTTACTTTACTAGCATGTGAGATGAGTGCAATTTTGCAGTAGTTTGAACATTCTTTGGCATTGCCTTTCTTTGAGATTGGAATGAAAACTGACCTTTTCCAGTCTTGAGGCCACTGTTGAGTTTTCCAAATTTGCTGGCATATTGAGTACAACACTTTCACAGCATCATCCTTTAGGATTTGAAATAGCTCAACTGGAATTCCATCACCTCCACTAGCTTTGTTCATAGTGATGATTCCTAAGGCCCACTTAACTTCACATTCTATGATGTCTGGCTCTAGGTGTGTGATCACACCATTGTGATTATCTGGGTCATGAAGATCTTTTTTGTATAGTTCTTCTATGTATTCTTGCCACATCTTGTTAATATCTTCTGCTTCTGTTAGGTCCATACCATTTCTGTTCTTTATTGAGCCTATCTTTGCATGAAATGTTCCCTTGGTATCTCTATTTTTCTTGAAGAGATCTCTAGTCTTTTCCATTCTATTGTTTTTCCTCTATTTCTTTGCACTGATCAGTGAAGAAGGCTTTCTTATCTCTCTTTGCTATTCTTTGGAACTCTGCATTCAAATGGGTATATCTTTCCTTTTCTCCTTTGCTTTTTGCTTCTCTTCTTTTCACAGATATTTGTAAGGTCTCCTCAGTCAGCAATTTTGCTTTTTGCATTTGTTTTTCTTGGGGATGGTCTTGCTCCCTGTCTCCTGTACAATGTCATGAACCTCCATAGTTCATCAGGCACTCTATCAGATCTAGTCTCTTAAATTTATTTCTCACTTCCACTGTATAATTGTAAGAGATTTGACTTAGGTCATACCTGAATGGTCTAGTGGGTTTCCCCACTTTCTTCAATTTCAGTCTGAATTTGGCAATAAGGAGTTCATGATCTGAGTCATAGTCAGCTCCCAGTCTTGTTTTTGCTAACTGTATAGAGCGTCTCCATCTTTGGTTGCAAAGAATATAATCAGATTTCAGTGTTGACCATCTGATGATGTCCAAGTGTAGAGTCTTCTCTTGTGTTGTTGGAATAGGATATTTGCTATGACCAGTGTGTTCTCTTGGAAAAACTCTATTAGCCTTTGCCCTGCTTCATTCTATACTCCAAGGCCAAATTTGGCTGTTACTCCACGTGTTTCTTGACTTCCTACTTTTGCATTCCAGTCCCCTATAAATGAAAAGGACATCTTTTTTGGATGTTAGTTCTAAAAGGTCTTGTAGGTCCATTCAACTTCAGCTTCTTCAGCATCACTGGTCAGGGCATAGACTTAGATTACTGTGAGATTGAATGGTTTGCCTTGGAAATGAACAAAGATCATTCTGTCATTTTTGAGATTGCATCCAATACTGCATTTCAGACTCTTTTGTTGACCATGATGGCTACTCCATTTCTTCTAAGGGATTCTTGCCCACAGTAGTAGACATAATGGTCATCTGAGTTAAATTCACCCATTCCAGCCCATTTAAGTTTGCTGATTCCTAAAATGTCGTCATTCAATCTTGCCATCTCCTGCTTGACCACTTCCAATTTGCCTTGATTCGTAGACCTAACATTCCAGGTTCCTATTCTCTGTACAGCATCAGACCTTGCTTCCATCACCAGTCACATCCACAACTGGGTGTTGTTTTTGCTTTGGCTTTGTCTCTTCATTCTTTCTGGAGTTACTTCTCCAGTGATCTCCAGTAGCATATTGGGCACCTACCAACCTGGGGAGTTCATCTTTCAGTGACCTATCTTTTTGCTTTTTCATGTTGTTCATGGGGTTCTCAAGGCAAGAATACAGAAAAGTGAAAGAAAGTGAAAGTGAAGTCTCTCAGTCATGTCCAACTCTTTGTGACCCCATGGACTGTAGCCCACCAGGCTCCTCTGTCCATGGGATTTTCCAGGCAAGAATACTGGAGTGGGTTGCCATTTCCTTCTCCAAGAGATCTTCCTGACCCAGGGATTGAACCCAGGTCTCCCGCATTGTAGGCAGACACTTTACAGTCTGAGCCACCAGGGAAGATTTAAGAATACTGAAGTGGTTTGCAATTCCTTTCTCCAGTGGACCACATTTTGTCAGAACTTTCCACCATGGCCTGTCTATCTTGGTTGCCCTACATGGCATGGGTCATAGCTTCATTGAGTTAGACAAGGCTGTGGTCCATATGATCAGATTGGTTAGTTTTCTGAGATTGCGGTTTTCAGTCTGTCTGCCCTCTGATGGAGAAGGATAAGAGGCTTATGGAAGCTTCCTGATGGGAAAGACTCACTGAGGGGGAAACTGGGTTTTGTTCTGATGGGCGGGGCCGTGCTCAGTAAACCTTTAACCCAATTTTCTGTGATGGGTGGAGCTGTGTTCCCTCCCTGCTATTTACCTGTTAAACAATGGTGGAGGTAATGAAGATAATAATGACCTCCTTCAAAAGATCCCCAGTGTAGCACTGAGTAAATGTTTTAAAGAGGTAGAAAAACCTACCTTTCTTAATAGCATTATTTTAATCACAAACTGAAAATCTGGTTTTACATTTCAAAATCTTAAAATGCAGCTTATGTAAACTAGAATATTAAAAATCTTATGTGTGAGTGTGTGTGAAGTCGCTCAGTTGTGTCCAACTCTTTGTGACCCCGTGGACTGTAGCCCGCCAGGCTCCTCTGCCCATGGGATTCTCTAGGCAAGAATACTGGAGTGGGTTGCCATTTCCTTCTCCAGAAGTCTTATAGTCTATATATTTATGCCCCTGGCTTACAATCCTTTCTAAATTCTTATAACTCTATTCTCATACTGACTTTTCTTTCCCAAAAGATGTGAATTCCTAACAGTTTATGTGAATATCTCTGGGAAAAAAAAAAACTCATTATTTCATTTAATTTTAAAGACTTGCAATAATAATGGCTTTTATGCTTTTTTGTATCCTTCAGTGTTTGCTTGAGATTTTACATGTATACACTGAATTCAGGTTTTTTTTTTTTTTTTCCTTAATTATACTCACCAGTTAGACCTATATAGTACTTGACTTGAGTACCTCATTCTTAGAGAAGAAATCCTGATTATTATCAAGCACTTATCAATTGAGACATTAATTATAAATATTTATAGCAAGGACATTGCAAAGCATAACTGCACATAGTTAGATAAGTCAGATTCCCAACACATTTGTAACATCCCTACCAGGTTTTAGGCACTCTATAAATAGGTTATATTAGAAATAACATTAATATGTATAAGGGAGATAGATGACAAGGTATTTTACCTTGCTTTTATTTAAATACCATCCCCTACTGCCTCCTGGATGGTCAGGTCTCATAAAGCCACTGCCCTGTGGATTTTAATTCTTTGGTGTAAATCTTCCTGAATCTATCCAGTCCTCAGCCACATGTCATCTCAAACCCTTCTAACAGCATCCCAGCATTATATCCCCTAGTCCAGTACACCAAAATATTCTACAGTACTACCCATTAGACATTGTATAAAGTCTCAAGCCATTGTAGCAACTTGGAAATCCCTTAACAGAACATTTAGATCAGGTACTTTAACTAATTTGTGTCTTTTCAATCTTTGAAATAAATGTTGTTTCTGGGGGTTGAACAGTAGACCCTAAAATCTAAAAGCAACAGATCGAATTTGAGCTGGAAGATAATTTCCAACAGCTGGCACTGGTACCAGAACGTAGATCTTCTTTGTTGGGCTTTTGCCTCTGTGGGGCAAGAGCACCATCATTTTCTGAAGAGTAATAGGATAATTACATGAAGCACAATTGCGAATCAACCACAAGAAGAAAACAAATGCAAGACCCCAAAATGTGCAAGTATTATTTTTTTTTTGCTTGACTTTTAATGAGAAGGTAATGAAAAGCAACCACTAAGTCATTAATGTGTCATGTCTATATTCATCAGAATGGAGAGGCTAGTATTCAGTGATACAAATACAAGAGAGGTATAATTTTATGTGATTTTCTGGGCATTGACTGAGTGACAGTGGAACAAAAAGATGAGTGCTGGTTTTGGTAATCAACTGAAAATGTACTTAAGAGAGACGCAGTTTGAGTCATTTTGGAAAACCCCACCATGGAACCTCAATCATCCCAAGCATATTTTTATTTACATGGAATGGGTAAAGCAGGAAAGTTTTAAAGTGCTTTGCTTTCTATGATATACAAAGAAGTAATTCATATTGGGGAGTGTGGGGATAGACCAATCTGAGTTAAAATTCTAGGTCTACCTCTTATGAGTCAGTTACTTATAACTCAATGCCTCAGTTTCCTCACTCGTGTAACATAGAGATAATAATGTCTAGTTCTCAGATGGACTTTGAAATTTAAATGAGATAATGTGTTCTAAGTGCTTAGGTTAGTACCTGGAAGATAATTGCTCAATATATAGTAGCTATGTAGATCATTTTCATTGTTATTGATCAATATATTAGAGTGAAAATGAAGTCGCTCAGTCATATCCGACTCTTTGCAACCCCATGGACTGTAGCCTACCAGGCTCCTCCGTCCATGGGATTTTCCTGGCAAGAGTGCTGGAGTGGATTGCCATTTCCTTCTCCAGGGGATCTTCCTGACTCAGGAATCGAACCTGGGTCTCCCGCATTGCAGGCAGATGCTTTACCATCTGAGCCACCAGGTAAGCACTAGACAAGTGAAAGAAAGTGAAAGTGAAGTCTCTCAGTCATTTCCGACTCTTTGCGACCCCATGGACTGTAGCCCACCAGGCTCCTCTGTCCATGGGATTTTCCAGGCAAGAGTGCTGAAGTGGGGTGCCATTTCCTTCTCCAGGAGATCTTCCTGACCCAAGGATTGAACCCGGGTCTCCCGCATTGCAGGCAGACTCTTTACAGTCTGAACCACCAGGGAAGATATGTTAGAGTAGGAGTAACCAAAGTTGGGGTGGATGACTTGCCCCAACTTTCAAGTATTCTTTTAAAGATCAATTTTTGCTCATGCTTTTCCCACTAAAGAGATATGTGTCTTCATTACAAATAAATTTCAGAGGCCATTTCACTTTTCTTTGTTTCTGGGAAACCTTTCCTAAAGCAGTTGTTGGGATACTACCCTGAAATGGATAAACCCCAATATATCCATGGCTTAACACAATAGACCTTTCTTTCCTACTCATTCTTGTTCTATTGGTGTAGTGAGAAGGAGAAGCGAAGGGCTTTGTTCCACAGGATTGTTCAGATGCTTTCATTGTCAACATAGTCTTCAGAATGACGCAGGGAATCATCATCCCTGAAGTAGATGACATGTGAGACCAGAAGGATTGTTCAGGGGCCACATGTCACTTCTGCTGACATGTCACTGTTCAAAACGCAGTGAAATGGCTATATCAGCTTCAAGGGGGGCTGGGAATGCCAGTCTAGTTGTTCACCAGGAGTAAAGAGACTCAAGATTTTGGTGAACAGCTCCTCCATTTCTACCACAGGCTACCTTTTGGGGGGAAGGAGAAGGTAAGATGAATTGAGAAAGTAGCATTGACATATATACACTATAGTGTGTGAAAAAGGTAACTAGTGGAAAGCTGCTGTATGGCACAGGGAGACCACCCTGGTGTTCTGTGAAGACCTAGAGAGGTGGGATGGGAGGGGGAGGAAGGCTCAAGAGGGAAATATATATACATGCGTGTATATATACACACACACACATACATATATATATATATATATGTATGTGTGTGTGTGTGTTCATCACTCAGTCTTGTCGCACTCTTTGTGACCCCATAGTCTGAGCCCATCAGGCTCCTCTATCCATGGAATTCTCCAGGCAAGAATACTGAAGTGGGTAGCCATTCCCTTTCTCCAGGGGATCTTCCCAATGCAGGCAGATTCTTTACCATCTGAGTCACCAGCAAAGCCTATATATATATCACATATAATTATGGCTGATATGCATTATTGTACAGCAGAAACCAATACAACATTTTAAAGCAATTATCCTCCAATTACAAAATAGAAAAAAATAAATAAAATTTCACTTAACCACTACTTTGGTCAGAAAGATAAAACAATTCCCATCTACTGATAGATACCACATCTGGCTCACCCCTCTTGTCCTTCTGGTGTGCTTCCTCATAAAGTGTAAATTAAAAGACTAGTTATCTACACCTTCTTCCCAATGAACAATGGTAAATATAGTAGCAATTAAATGCTATCTTCTTAGGAATGAGAGGACTGGGAAATGTCAAGCAGACTGGTCCACAGCAAACAAGAAAACATTATTGTGGGCTTCTTGAAAGCCCCCAGTCTGCCTGATAAAAGTTTCTTAGTGAGGCCCTGTTTCTAATTTCTGGGAGGAAGTCTCTTGTGCATATTTCTCTCTGGCCCCACTTCTACCTGCAGGAAGGAGTCTCTCTTGTAAATTATTCTCCACGATTCCATTTGAAGTTAGTGATGGGACACATACTCTGCTTCTGCAGTCTGCTTCTTGCTGGTTCAAGTTCAGAAACATGATGGTTGCTTTATACCCTGGAGAGTTCAAGTTTTGTTGTTGCTGCAGTTGTTTTTAAAGCCTGGACTTCTGATGTCTTTGACAATACAATTCATCAAAAATTTAAAAGGCTCCATCCTTTTTGTTTCCAGATAGTACTGTATGCTCATAATCGCATACTCACAAGTTCTTCCTTGGACATAATTCTCAAGCCTAATGTATTTGTTTTTATCCCTGTCTCTTGCCATTCAACTCAATGGAAGCATCTTTGAGATAAATCAACAAAACTGGTGGGGTGGATATACTCATAAACCAATTTAATTGACCAGGTTTCTAAATCTATTTTTAAATTGTCTTTTCTAATATGCAATGGCCAGAGTCAAGTTTGTCAAAACTATAAGTCACCAATTTTTTAGTCTTCTGCTTTTCATTTCTACTTATGAAACAGTCAATTCATAACTTATTTTAGTACTTTGCTAAGTTTAGCTATAAGCAAATAATATACACTATTAAAACTGCATTTTCCAACTCTTCTTAGTTCTAAAGAAAACCTTAGTGGATGTTTGGTATTGTTTACTTGATTAATTACCAACAGCAATTTCCCCAAATATTCTGTCTGCAAATGGCATCGTTCTACATATTCAAACTCATAGTACTAATTTTTTGGTAACCTACCACCGAACTCTTGGAGGGCACAAACAAAACCCTGTGCACACCAGGACCCAGGAGAAAGGAGCAGTGACCCCACGAGAGACTGACCCAGATGTCCCTGTGAGTGTCCAGGAGGCTCTGGTGGAGGCGTGGGTCTACACTGGCCTGCCATGGGGTCAGGGGCACTGAATATAAGAGTCTGGGCATAAGTCCTTTTGAAGAAGGTCACCATTACCACCATTACCCCTACCATAGTTTGGTTTCAGGCCAAACTACAGGGAGGGAACACAGCCCCACTCATCAACAGAAAATTGTATTAAAGATTTACCGAGCATGGCCCAGGCCATCAGAGCAAGATCCAGATTCCTCCACAGACAGTCCCTCCCATGAGGAAGCTTCCACAAGCCTCTTATCCTTATGCATCAGAGGGCAGACAGAGTGGAAACCACAATTATAGGAAACCAACCAAACTGATCACTTGGATCTCAGACTTGTCTAACTCAGTGAAAATATGAGCCATGCCGTGTAGGGTCACCCAAGATGGATGGGTCATGGTAGAGAGTACTGACAAAATGTGGTCCACTGGAGAAGGGAATGGCAGACCACTTCAGTATTCTTGCCTTGAGAACCCCATGAATAGTATGAAAAGGCAAAAAGATCTGACATTGAAAGATGAACTCCCCAGGTCAAACAGGAGCTGACAAGAGTGAATGTCACACTTTAGTAATCAGTGAACTAAAGTGGACCAGAATGGGCAAATTTAATTCAGATGACCATTATATCTACTACTGTGGGCAAAAATCTCTTAGAAGATATGGAGTTGCCCTCACAGTCAACAAGAGTCCAAAATGCAGTACTTGGGTGCAATCTCAAAAAAGACAGAATGATCTCTGTTCGTATCCAAGGAAAACCATTCAATATCACAGTAATCAAAGTCTATGCTTCAACCACTAGTGCCGAAGAAGCTGAAGTTGAATGGCTTTATGAAGACCTACAAGACTTTGTAGAACTAACACCAAACACACACACACACACACACACACACAGATGTCCTTTTCATCATAGGGGACTTAAATGCAAAAGTAAGAAGTCAAGAGATACCTGGAGTAACAGGCAAGCTTGGCCTTGGAGTACAAAATGAAGCAGGGCAAAGGCTAACAGTTTTGCCAAGAGAATGCACTGGTTATAGCAAACACCTTCTTCCAACAACACAAGAGACGACTCTACACATGGACATCACCAGATGGTCAATATTGAAATTAGATTGATTTTATTCTTTGAAGCAAAAGATGGAGAAGTTCTACAGTCAGCAAAAACAAGATCAGGAGCTGACTGTGGCTCAGATCATGAAGTCCTTATTGCAAAATTCAGAGTTAAGTTCAAGAAAGTAGGGAAAGTCACTAGGCCATTCAAGTATGAACTAAATAAAATCCCTATGATTACACAGTGGAAGTGACAAATAGATTCAAGGGATTAGATCTGATAGAGTGCCTGAAAAACTATGGATGGAGGTTTATAATATTGTACAAGAGGCAGTGATGAAAAACTTCCCCAAGAAGAAGAAATGCAAAAAGGCAGAATGGTTGTCTGAGGAGGCCTTATAAATAGCTGAGAAAAGAAGATAAGCTAAGGGCAAAGGAGAAAAGGAAAGATATACCCATTTGAATGTAGAGTTCCAAAGAATAGTAAAGAGAGATAAGAAAGGCTTCCTCAGTTATCAGTGCAAAGAAATAGAGGAAAACAATAGAATGGAAAAGACTATAGATCTCATCAAGAAAATTAGAGATAGCAAGGGAACATTTCAGGCAAAGATGGGCTCAATAAAGGACAGAGACGGTATGGACCTAACAGAAGCAGAAGATATTAAGAGACGTGGCAAGAATACATAGAACTATACAAAAAAGATCTTCACGACCCAGATAATCACGATGGTGTGATCACTCACCTAGAGCCAGACGTCCTGGAATGCAAAGTCAAGTGGGCCTTAGGAAGTATCACTACAAACAAAGCTAGTGGAGGTGACAGAATTCCAGTTGAGCTATTTCAAATCCTAAAAGATGATGCTGTGAAAGTGCTGCACTCAATATGCCAGCAAATTTGAAAAACTCAGCAGTGGCCACAGGACTGGAAAAGATCAATTTTCATTCCAATCCCAAATAAAAGCAGTGCCAAAAAATGCTGAAACTGCAGTTGTACTCATCTCACACAGTAGCAAAGTAATGCTCAAAATTCTCCAAGTGAGGCTTCAACAGTACTTGAACTGAGAACTTCCAGATGTTCAAGCTGGATTTAGAAAAGACAGAGAAACCAAAGATCAAATTGCCGTCATCCGTTGGATCACAGAAGAAGCAAGAGAATTTCAGAAAAAAAATTTCCTTCTGCTTCTCTGACTATGCTGGTCTTTGACTGTGTGGATCACAAGAAACTGTGGAAAATTCTGAAAGAGATGGGAATACCAGACCACCTTACCTGCCTCCTGAGAAATCTGTATGCAGGTAAAGAAGTAACAGTTAGAAATGGACATGGAACAATGGACTAGTTCCAAGTTGGGTAAGGAGTACATCAAGGCTGTATATTGTCACCTGCTTGTTTAACTTGTATGCAGGGTACATAATGCAAAATACTGGACTGGATGAAGCACAAGTTGTAATCAAGATTGCATGGAGAAATATCAACAACCTCAGACATGTAGATGACACCACCCTTATAGCAGAAAGCAAAGAGGAACTAAAGAGCTTCTTGATCAAAGTGAAAAGGCTGACTTAAAACTTGATGTTCAAAAACTAAGATGATGGTATCTGGTCCCATCACTTCATGGCAAATAGATGGGGAAACAAAGGAAACAATGACAGGCCTTATTTTCTTGGGCTCCAAAATTACAGCAGATGGTGACTTCAGCCATGAAGTTAAAACATGCCTGCCCCTTGGAAGAGAAGCTATGACAAACCTAGATACCATATTAAAAAAAGAGACATTACTTTACCGGCAGAGGTCTGGGTAATCAAAGCTATGGTTTTTCCAGTAGTCATGTATGGGTGTAAGAGTTGGACCATAAAGAAAGATGATCACCAAAGAACTGATATTTTTGAACTGTGGTGTTGGAAAAGACTCTTGAGAGTCCTTTGGACTGCAAGGAGATCAAATCAGTCAATCCTAAAAGAAAGCAGTCCTGAATATTCATTGGAAGGACTGATGTTGAAGCTGAAACTCCAGTACTTTGGCCACCTGCTGTGAAAAACTGACTCATTGGAAAAGACCCTGATGCTGGGAAAGATTGAAGGCAGGCGGAGAAGGGGATGACAGAGGATGAGATGGTGGGATGGTATCACTGACTTTATGGACATGAGTTTGAACAAACTCTGGGACATGGTAATGGACAGGGAAGCCTGGCGTGCTGCAGTCCATGGAGTCGTAAAGAGTTGGACACAACTGTTTAAAGAGTCGGCTGAGTGACTGAACTGAACTGAACTGCCCAACTGCTAAGCCAGTGCCACATATTTTAAGTTTTTGCTTTGTAGCATCTGGTAAAGTAATGTCTCTTTTTTCTGACACCAGTTTCTGTGTTAGTCAAGGTAACACCAGTTGCTATGACAGATAAATCTAGAAATATCATTGGCTTAAATTAGTGGATGTGCATGTCCTGCTCACATAAAGTTAATTAGGTGTGGATTATGGTGGAAAAGGGCCAAGAAGGAAAGGAGTATATTAGAAAGGATATAGATGAGACACTGGGTGCTGTTGAGCATGGAAACTCCTAAGAAGAAACCAGACAGCTCCCGTGCAAAGAGGGCCAGGGTGACAGAGAGTGCTGCCACCAGCCTGCAGAAAGGAATGAAGTTGGCAATACTGAATCCATTCAAGAATTCAGACTGATAGAAACCCAGGGGAAAAAAGGGAAGGAGATTACATAGCTGATGTTTATGAGCAAGGCCTGGAAGTAATATGTAGTCATGGCCTATAGCTCCGTTGGTAAAGAATCTGCCTGCAATGCAGGAGACCCTGGTTTGATTCCTGAGTTGGGATGATCTCTTGGAGAAGGGATGGATACCCACTCCAGTATTCTTTGACTTCCTTAGTGGCTCAGATGGTAAAGAATCTGCTTACAGTGCAGGAGACCTGGGTTCGATCCCTCAATTGGGAAGATTCCCTGGAGGAGGGCATGGCAACCCACTCCAGTATTCTTGCCTGGAGAATCCCCATGGACAGAGGAGCCTGCAGACTATATACAGTCCATGGGGTCGCAAAGAGTTGGACACAACTGAGCGACTAAGCACAGCACAGTCTGAGAAATGTGGTCAATCTGTCCAGAGGAAAGGGAGATGGGTTTCCTGAACAGCTTACTAGTTCCTCACCAGTTCACTTCAGTTCTTACTGATTTCTCATTACACTCACTGTGACACCATAGCAGATGATTTTTCATCACACCAGGATCTATATTTGTGTCAATTCTTCCACATCTCCATCCAAAAGAGAACTGTTTATATACAAACATAAAGCATATAGTTGGTTCCTATTTCTGTATTGATAGTTGAGAAAGCTTAGGCTCTTGAATCAGTTAGTCCTGTGTTCAAAATCCACCTACACCATAAATTAGCTGTGCCATTGGGTTACTGAACTTCCCAGAGTATCAGTTCTCATTTATACAAGGGAATAATAATAGCTACTTTGTAAGGAAATTGGGAAGATTAAAGGATATAATGGCAAAAGATAAGCCATATTTTTCCCTAGGTGCAGAAAGTGAAAGTGAAATGGTTAGTCTCTCAGTCACGTCCAACTCTTTGCGACCCCATGGACTCTAGCCCACCAGGCTCCTCTGTCCTTGGAATTCTCCAGGCAAGAATACTGGAGTGGGTAGCCAGTCCATTCTCCAGGGATCTTCCCAACCCAGGGATCAAACCTGGGTCTCCTGCATTGTAGGCGGATTCTTTACTGTCTGAGCCACCAGTGAGGTACAGAGTACGTACTAATTTACTTGATTAAATTATAAGAATTGAAAGGCATTTTGCGTATGTGATCTAAAATGGAATAAAAAATGTAAACAAACCTTTAATTTACAGTATATCTTTGCCCTATTATCAATCAAGGGTAATCTAAGGAACTCAAAAGACCCATAACCTTGATCTTGCTTATAAATTTTACCTTTTAAAGATAAAAATAATTCAGTGATGCTATGAATGAATGATTCAAATTCATTCCCAATTTTTTTTTTTCTCTCTCTGAAGTTCCATTCTTAGATTTTTAAGCCTTCTATTTTATACCTCAAAGAACTAGGCTATACTTTTAGAAGCATAACCAAAGACATGTTGACATTCTGATAATCTTTAAGCACCCGGCTTGTCAGTACCACAGTGGTAGCAGCGGAATAGAAATTAAATTAAGAAGAGATAATCAGGAAAATACAGAGACTATAATGGGAGTTGTGTGTCAGATGACACACTCATTTATTCATAAAACCAAAAACAATTTTTTGCACTAATTTTCTGTTTAATGATCTTAGAAAACATTTATTTAACACTCTTTTCTCTGTCTGAAAGTGTTTTGCTTTTTTACTCTGGATTTTCAAACTATAAGAGTATATTTATTAGCAAGGAATATGCTCAAAACATATTGTTAAATGAAAACAGCAGGTCAAAAACAAGCTTGATCCATGAAAGAGAAAAATTGATGTTGGAATGCATTAAAATTAAAAACTCTGCTCTGTGAAACACACAGGAAAAAGAATGAAAAGACAAGCCATACACTGGGACAAAACATTAGTCAAACACATATCTGATAAAAGACCTTTGTATGCAAAATATACAAAGAACTCTTAAACCTCAGCAATAAATTGATACCCCAATTTTTAAATGGACAAAGTTCTGAACAGATACCTCAAAGAAGATATACAAATAGCAAACAAACATTTGGAAATATCCTCAAGTCATTTGTAACTAAGGAATTATAAATTAAAATGATAAGGAGATGCCCGTACATGCATGTTACCAGTGATTAAAATCCAAAAACCAACTGCTGGTGAAGATGGGGCGCAACAGGAACTCTCATTCATTTCTGCTGGGAATGTGAAATAGTGCAAGCACTTTGGAAGGCAGTTTGGCAGTCTCTTACCAAACCCAACATTGCTGTGCTTTGATGGTACGGTAAACCCCCATATGATGTTTGTGCTTACATACTGTGCAAATGTTGATGCTGACTTTATTCAGAATCACAAACACTGAAGGCAACCAAGATGTCCTGCAATAGGTAAGTGGATAAACAACTGTAGTAATCCATAAATGGAATAGTATTCAGAGGGGAAAAGTAAAAACGATGAACTATGATGATACACAAAGACAAATGAATAATGCTAAGTGAAAAAAAAACCCAGTCTGCAAAGGTTACACACTGTGCTTTTCCACTTATGTGACTTTCTAGAAAAGGCAAAACTGTAGAGATAGTAGACAGGTGAGTGGTTGCCTGGGGTTCAAGGTGGAGGGTGCTGAATAGTTGAGATACAGGGGGATTTTGGGGATGGTGAAACTATTCTGTATGATTTTATAATGATGGATATATGACATGATGCATTTCTCAAAACTCATGGAACTTTGTAGCAGAAAGAGTGAATATACTAAACTAAAAAAAAAAAAATCACTTTGGGGGTTGGCGGATCCCAGGATGAAAGGCATTTAAATATTTACCTAGAAACAGCAATGATTATCTCTTGACATTGACTTTTAAAGAAAGTTATTCTAATTATATCAAATGGGAGGAATGGACACCATTATAAAATTTCCAAATCTTGCTTCCTTGGCTTACACAACTTCTACCACTCAGAATGCAGACTTGAGGAGACTTCCCCAACCCCACATCCTTAGGTAAGTGTAACACATTTTACACCTTCCTCGCCAAGAACAACATGCTCCAAGTGAGTTTCCACAATCAGAGCCGCTGCACTCATTTCTGTCCACATCTTCAAGAACTGTAAACCAGGAAAAGGTCTTCCGCCTCTATGTTGCCAGCTCTCACCACCTGGGGTCATTGTCACGGAGCAAGTTCTGTCTAGGCTGCCAGTTAGCTTCTGCTGCATAGCAGCAAACAGCAGTTGCCAAGGTCATCCTTGCTTTCCTTGGTGAGTGAGCTGCTGGACTGCTCCCTACTCCGATCTGTCCTGACTGCCCTGCTGCTTTGGGCAGGAAGTCCTCACTTCGTTCAACATGTCCTCTTTACTCAAAGTGTATAGAATTTTCTTGACTTTTTCTGTTTCACTCTTATCTCTTAAAAATGACAGAGCTTTTTGGGTTGGAATGATAGAACACAGTCCCACTATTACTGAGAGTTCTTTGGCTTCAGAATTGTTCATCACATCTTTAAGACTAAAACCTTTTTCAGTGATTCTGTCAATTTTTTTGTGTGTGAATGTATTTATAGAAAACTCTCAAGGAAAACTTACGGAATAGTGGAGAGAAAGATTTATAGTTAGAAAACATGGTATTATATTTTAAATCTCGAATTCACTAGCTCGAATTCACTGTGCCTTGCAGCAAGCCACTAAACTCTTATAAACACATGCATAAACTCATCTATAAAATGGACATATCTCCCCTATCTCTTTCACAAGGCTATTTTAAGACTCAAGTATGATCATGAGTGTGAAAATGTTTTAAAGAGCGTGAAACTGTTAATGTAAGGGATTGTTTTTAAATGGAAAATAGACTCTCAAATGTTAATAAAGGAATGAAATTCAGATATTTGCCTAATTTTTATGGTCTTTCTACTATCTATGTTAGGCAGAATAATGTCCCCCCAAAGATATACACATCTTCATCCTCAGAGCCTGTGAATATGTTATTTACATGGCTAAATAATATTTACATTTACATTTGCAGATGAGATGAAGCTAAAGATACTGTGATGGTGTGCTTATCCTGGATTGCTACTCTGCTGGCATGCATGAACCAAGGAATGCCAGAGGGCTATAGAGGCTGGGCAAGGCAAGGAAACTGCTTCCCAAAGTCGCTGGAAGGAACACAGTCCTGTTCATATCTTGATTTGGGGACTTGTGTCCTCCCGAAAGAAAAGATATAAATTGGTATTGTTTTAAGGCACTAAGTCTGCAATTATTTATTATAGCAGCAATAAGAAACTAACACATACTAATTCATTCAGAGTCTAAACTTAAAAAGTGAAAGGGAATCATCCCACAAACATTATATCCCTTATTGTATTATTTGGACATTTGATGACTGTTGTTTTAGTCCTAGTCCCCCATGTTTTAGACACTTATTTCAGCACCTTTATTCTTTATCTGATTATCCTACTCTGATTTTCATAATCAATATCCTATTGTTGGCATTCCCCACTCCAATACCTTATCCAAGTCTCCTCTTCTTGGTTTATCCAACTATTTCCTCAAACCTTGCTTTGTATTTTGTCAGAGTGAAACCAGAGTAGTAATCTCTACAAGACTTTGGGTGCCTCTCATTCTTTATGACTTATGTTACTCATCGAGCGTGTGTATTTTCACGCTCCTGTTTTATTTGGTTGTGGTTTATTAGTCTGTCAACACCCAGTGTTGTTTGCCTTAAATCTTGAGCTCGTAGGTACTACACATAAAGCTCAATCATTTACTTTTGCACACAAAACATATTGTCATGCTCATGCACGATTCTAATGTTTTCAATTCATCAGTCCTTATATATTCTGCCTAGGCAGTTTCATCCATACCCATATCCATTTTGTGTGGATGAATTCCAATTTGATGCCTCCAGTTTTCAAGCCCTGACTTACTTTATTCCTATCACTGAGAATACAGGCAGGATAAAGACACATTTTTCCAACCTCGAGATGGTTGACCGTTTGTTTTAAGTCCACATACAGAAACAACAGGCTACAGAGGATAGGCACCTAAATCAGTCTAGGGTGGTAAGGATGTTTTCAAGTTGAAGTGAAGCTTGAATTAATCTTGAGAGACATGTATGAGAGATGGGTTAACCTAGCATAAGGCAGAGAAAGGGCCTCCAGGGGGAAAGGACAGCATGAGGAAGACAGAGAGAGGGAGGCAGACAGACAGACAAGACAGAGAGACAGAGAGGAAGAAACAAAGGATGAGCACCAGCTGGCTTTGTCGACTGCTAGCCATGGTCATCTCCCTCAATTAACACACCATGAAACACAGACACATAATCACATACACTAGAGGTCAATGTCTGGGCAGAATATACTGTGTTGAATGTCTTTGTGGAAGACCAACCAATTAGAGACAAGGTGCCAGAGCTCAGGAGGAAGGTCTGGTCTCGAGAGCTGGAGACACAGCTGTAGGATCTACTCATTCAAGGTGAATATGGATGTGAATAGACTGGTCTGGGCAGAATGTATAATGGAGAAAGCTGAAAAGTCAAGTCTGGAGAATACACATTCCAATGAGAAATAGAGGAGGAGCTGGGGAAAAGGCAAAGGCTGAATACCAAGAGACTGGGAACAGAACCAGGAGAGATGTGTGTTAGGGAAACTAAAGTAGATGGTGGTTTCAAGGAGGGAGATGTATTCTTGCCTGGAAAACCCCATGGAAAGAGGAGCCTGGTGGGCTACAGTCCAGGGGGTTGCAAAGAGTCGGACATGACTGAGTGAGCTCCATCAGAACAGGACGAAGATTAGGTAGAAGTTCTGGGAGACAGGAAGTACCACTGATAGAACAAGATCCCTGGAGAAGCAGAAGGATGAAGACCAGAAGAGAGAAGGAAAGTTTAACCATAAATTAGCTTTTGAGATTTTTGATATGGGGCAAAAGAGAAAAACTTCATTTCCTCCACTTTTCCATAACAATGTTGAAATTAAGGAAAATATAAAAGCATAGTGTGAGAGCCTTGTCACAACCCTTAGAGAAGTTTATGCACAATATATTTTTACCTGTAGATACAGCGCAGCACGTTTTTCAAAAATTTAAGCTCATTCTATATGATAGATCAACAGTTTTAAAATCAGCACAAAGTCAACTTTCTAATAAGCTGACATCTGAATCTATTAATTATATTCTATTTCATGCATCCTGTCATATATTTACTTTATGGGGAAAAATAACTCCTCTTTCATGGCAAATTTATCCCTTTGTTTTTCCTAGATCCTTTCAACCTATTACTCACTGTGGGTGCAAGTAATTTCATATCCAATAGAACTGAATTAACTTGTTAGTTAACATGTTTGAAGTGTATTTCAGCAATGAGAATTCAAATAAGCTTTAGAAAACACCTGTGGCCTACTAGATATGAAAGCCAAGGATCTCTATAAACATAACTCCATTTAATACTTGAGAGGAAAGACAATGTATCCATGTACCTGTGGACACACACCCATACATACTCATATATATATGAGTATGAATCTTTATTTGACACACACGAGGACCCGGATGGAAAGAAAAGATTACCCCTGCCAAAGTATTCCCAGGTTTTTGTAATCCATGAAGCTTAAGGAGGCACTGATTTGAATAACTGCCAGAAAGAAAAAAATTATGAAGAAACACGCAAAACACAGAGAGAGAACTACAAGACTAAACTAAAGTGCCTCAGATGGCCAAATACCAAGAGGTTCCCAGGCAGGAGGAGGAGGCAACAGCGGTAACTTGGTCTGTGACCCATGGGCCTGTCGTTTGCCATTGACCGTGTTCCCAAAGTGTGGAATTACCCATCGTTTACCCCAGCAACAATGCAGAGGTCAAGATAATGCAAAGTAGTAGATAATGCCAGTGCCAAACCCGTTCATTTTGGGATTTAGAATGCCTTCTGCCTAGCACATCTATCTAGAAACACTAATGATTGACTTTGGAAATTCTCCCTTTTTCCCTCAGAGATTGGAGCTGGCGCTGTATCTTTGCCAACCCATCTGTAATCTTTAGTCTCATCATTTTTTTTGCCTTTTCCATTCTTGTAGGTTTAGCAGCAATCCTCCAGTCTCTGGCCGGGCGTCTTGAAAAATGCCTGCAAGCAAGGCTGAGAACAGTAGTCAGTGTTTCCCAGGGCTCACACCTGGGCTCTCAGGTTGTTTTGAGTGAGTGATATTCTGCTTTGGATCTTGGCCCTCAGAGTTGAGTCATTATTGTAGCGTCTGCCACGTGCCTCCCACTTGTGCAGCTTCTTAACCTTTCTATACCTGGGGGTGCTTTGAACTCTCAGATCTTCCAAAGACCCACAGTTGTTTGAAATGGCCCAGTCTGCATTCCTGCTTGAAGTTCTGTGCTGTAACTTGCCGGCTTGCCTGGTCTCCACTTTGCCTGCTCTTAACTCCTGAACCTGTGAGCTGCAAGCCTTTTGAGATGGCCCTGAGCCCAGTGCTCGACCTCCCAAAGGTGGTCTACTTGTCTGTTTTGACTTAGATTCATCCATCCATATCATTACTGAGCCATTAAAAAGAATACATTTGAATCAGTTCTAATGAGGTGGATGAAACTGGAGCCTATCATACAGAGTGAATTAAGTCAGAACGAAAAACACCAATACAGTATACTAACGCATATATACGGAATTTAGAAAGATGGTAACGATGATCCTATATGCAAGACAGCAAAAGAGACACAGATGTATAGAACAGTCTTTTGGACTCTGTGGGAGAAGGAGAGGATAAGATGATTTGAGAGAATAGCATTGAAACATGTATATTATCATATGTGCAACAGATCGCCAGTCCAGATTCGATGCATGAGACAGGGTGCTTGGGGCTGGTGCACTGTGATGACCCTGAGGGATGGGATGGGGACGGAGGTGGGAGGGGGGTTCAGGATAGGGAACACATGTACACCCATGGCTGATTCATGTCAATGTATGGCAAAATCCACTGCAATATTGTAAAGTAATTAGCCTCCAATTAAAATAAATAAATTAAAAACAAAACAAAAAAACCCCAAAATATTTATGGTGGATTTCTAAATGAAAGGCTATAACCCATACAGGTACAAATTTTAAAGAATAACATTTAGTACAATGGTTCTGAAAAATAGATGTGATTGGGTGTCTGAAAGTCTGGACTTCCATTTATCTCATTGTGGCAGATGTTCAGACATAAGCATGTTTTTATTTTCTTCCTGGGCCCAAAGTTGAGTACATTCCCCAGGCTCCCTTACTAGCAGGTGTGGCTATAGCGTGGAGTTCTGGACAATGAAACGCAGGCAAAAGTGATGTGACCCACTTCCAGGCCTGGCTCATAGAAGCCTCCCACTGCTGAACTGCACTCCCCTTACCTCTCTGTCTGCCAGTTCACGACGTTCCAGGGCTGTGCAGGAGGGTAGAACCAGGACGCTAGGCTCCTGAAGGCCTGTTTAGAGCAGAGTTTCTTCCTCACCAGCTCACAGTGGATTGTGATAGAAGCAAGAATTAAACCGTTCTTACCTTACACCACTGAGATTTCAGGGTCTATCTGTTACACCTGGAGTCACTGACAGTAACCAATACGTTCCTCTAACTGCCTTCCTGGCTTCTGGGGTTTCAGTCCTAGAATCTGAACCAATCTGTTTTTACTGACTGGACCCCAGTTATGCTGCTAAACCTGTTATTTTTCTGTCATCTGTTCATGATCACCCACATTTAAGTGCAAAACAAATAAAAACATATATTTTTAAGTTTGTTTATTGAAGGATAATTGCTTTACAGAATTTTGTTGTCTTCTGTCAAACTTCAACATGAATCAGCCATAGATATACATATATCCCCTCCCTTTTGAAACTCCCTCTCATCTCCCCTCGCCCATCCCACCCATCCAGGTTGATACAGAGCTGCTGTTTGAGTTTCTTGGCCTAAATTCCCGTTGGCTGTCTATTTTACATATGGTAGTGTAAGTTTCCATGTTATTCTTTACATACATCTCACATACCCTGAGGAAACCAAAATACATATTTTTTAAGCTGTTTCCCTAAGTTTCTCTTTTATTATATACCTCTACTTCTCGGCTCTCCCAAATTAGGTTTAGGAATACTAATTTTTGGCCAGTGTTCCCGAGATCTTTCATCATTTATTGTGATCTGCCACTTTCTAGATGGGTGACCTTGAGAAAATAGTTTAATTTTCTTCAAGATGTAAGTTCTTTACATAGAGATAATAATTTCATCTCAGAAGTATGTTGTTAAAACTAAATGAACCTCAATTGGTTACCTCAAGTATAAAAACATGATACTAAAATATAGGCCAGATATTTTAACATAAGTATCACATGGATATTAACAGATACTTATTTTGGAAAAACTGAACTTTGGCAAAATGTAGACATCCACCTGAGTTTCTTCCCTCCTTTTCTTCTTCCTGCTCCCTTAACTCTCCATTATTAGCTACATTGGGGAACAAAGATCTGAAGGTGCTTTTGCAACGAGCTACCATTTGCTGTCCACAGGAACATATGCCATTCATTCATTCATTCTTCTATCAAGTATTCACTGAGCACTCATCCTGTGTTAGTATTAAGGGAGACAGAGACAGGGTGCCATGGTTAATGAAAAAAGCTAGGAAAAGTGGTGTGGAAGTAAATGGCTGCATGCCCTGGGGGCAGGAGATAGAGGGAAAGGAAGTCCATGGGGACTGTCTTAGCAGGATCTTGTCTAAGATTGCCATTGAAAGCAGAAGCAGCAGAAATCCAGCCTGTGTCATTTATGCTCACAATTCTCTTCCTTCTGCCTTGGAATAAAAATATCAGAGGAAATTATTCTGTAAATGCGGCCATTATGTTTTACTTCTGCTGATACTGAAGTGCGTTCTTGTTCCTGGAGGACACAAGTGAAGGTGGCAGGGAGCCAGTGGTCTGGGTAGGTTGGAGACGCCAGCCTGGAACTAAACATTTTCTGTAGGCGATCTCTTCATGGGTAATTGAAAGTGGGCTCTTTGAAATGCTAGTGATTTAATAACTTTCTTATGAATTAAAAAATAGGCACATGCTCTTCCTTTCTTCTTTATAAAGTAGCCATTTACACATCCTTCTGTGTTGGAAGTATTTCTAGCTTAAATATTTCAGAACTTTGAAAATTAAAAATTTTGGGATTTAGGGTGAACAGTTCCTGTCCTGTTTCACATGGCCGAGGCTGAACCTTTTGCATCCTGACATTTCCTGGCACAGGAGAAAACGCTGCCATGTTTTACAGCCACACGGAGAGTGAGGTAATCAGTAGCAGCAGAGGCCTTGATGTCTTTCTCTAAGTTATTCAGTCTTCAGGTCCCGCATGTGCTGATTCCTACCTGACATCTCCTCTCTGCCACATGCAATTGCTTTTGTTAATTTCATCGATTTAAAAAGAGCAGTTCTGCTTGTTTCTCGCCTTTGAGGTAGACGGGCGAATTGATGTATTTCCTTCACTTTCATTCCCTGAGGTTGATGACATTTTCAGTAAGTAATCTTTTTTTCTCTACTTTGCATTATAAACATGTCTTTGGAATGTACAGGCATAAGTACCTGGTAGTAGGCATGTAATAATATGTGTGTGTGTATAAACACAAAATTGTACATAGATACATTTATACAAAAAAATGCAATGAGGATAACACATATGTATACTCATTGTAATATCTAAATATAGTTATAAACATAGTAGTTAGGCATACTTGTGCTTATAAGTATGAGAACATTTGGTGCATATGTTTTACTCACACAATAAAGGGCTGAAAGGCCAGAAGAAGGTGACAAGGCACAGTTAATGGACTTTTTAGTCAGTTAGGACTAATTTCAATCTGTGCCTCTGTACTCACAAGCTGGATAACTTTGTAAAACTCAGTCAAGAAACTGAACCGTCTTAAGCCACAGATCCTTATTTCATATCATAATCATGGAACACTTGTGTGAATTAAATGAGATCAGGGACCATGGTGCTTGTCCTTGCTGTGAGGTTGGAGTACAGCAAAAGATGAATACTATCTGCAACTAATTTATATTATTTTTGTATGGACAAGCATAGCTGTTTATTTTCTAATTAATGGCAATTGCTTCTCTGCCTATCTCTAATTTCTGGTTAAATAATGGTTAGTCCATACTCTTTTCTTTTCAATGCTTGTTAAAATCTTCCAAAACGAATGTACTCCACAGATTATCTGAGTTCATTAAAATGATCAACACAGCAAAACCAATACAATATTGTAAAGTAATTAGCCTCCAATTAAAATAAATAAATTTATATTTTTTTAAAAAGTAGAACTCAAAAAAGAAATTTCTAAATATACTGAAATTATGAGCATTTATATAAAAGCTAATACTTTATAGCCAAATCATGTGTAGGACCTTGTTTGAGCAATAGATGCTTCAGATTTGGTTCTAGAACATTAGTATGTGTGCATACACATGTATATGCACACATGGATGTACATGTATGCACAAGTCACACACATATTACATACATCACCAATTACATACAAAGATAAATGAAAGGGCAAAAACAAAGTCAGAGAATAAAAATTAAATGTTTGGTAGCAAAATCATCAGACTTTCAGAGACTGTTTCAATGGAAGAAAGGGTATGGAACTTCAAACAATAACCTTTTTTATGTCCTTAATGTAAGGTAATGAAAGTTGCTCAGTCGTGTCCAACTCTTTGCAACCCCAAGGACTATACAATCCATGGAATTCTTTGGGCCAGAACACTGGAGTGGGTAGCCTTTCCCCTCTCCAGGGGATCTTTCCAACACCAGGGATTGAACCCAGGTCTCCCACATTGCGGGCGGATTCTTTACCAGCTGAGCCACCAGGGAAGCCCTTTTATGTTCTTACATTACAGTACTGAACACTTAATCTTAGGTGACTCAATATCTCTAAATCTTGTTTTTCTCAAATATAAATTAGGAATACTAAAATCTCTTTCTCTTCTAGTTTACTGGGTTGAGTGCCAAGTTACTTCAGTCATGCCCCACTCTTTGCGAGCCTATGGACTGTAGCCCCCAGGCTCCTCTGTCCACAGGGTTCTCTAGGCCTGAATACTGGAGTGAGTTGCCATTCCCTACTCCAGGGGATCTACCCAATCCAGGGATAGAACCCCATCTCCTGCATCTCTTGCATTTGCAGATGAATAATTTGCCACTGAACCACATGGGAAGCCCTGAATTTTGGGGGGATAAATACATAACCTCTCTGAGCTGTAGTTTCTTTATATGTCAAATGAAATAAAGATTTACATACAGTGTAGGATTTTGGGGAAAATTGAGATAAATCATATTGACGTGATTTACAAGTTATAAGAAACTATATAAACTTCTATAGTTAGTCAAAATAATAGAGATATTACCATATACATTCTTATACTTTAAATATGCTTTTTTAAATTCCATCTTTAACAGCATTTTATTTATATGTGGGTATTTTTTTGAAATGTGACCTCCAAATCAAGGACTTATCATCATTCCAGCCTTTAACTATCCAACCAGCATATTCTATACAAGGTGTTGTACAAAGTTAACTAGTAATACGTGGGAAAATTCATACCTTAAAGCTAATATAATGAATATTAATACAGACTTTAAATATATGTATTTATATGAATGATTTTGTCTATCCTTAGGTATTGGATTAATTTTGTCAGTCTTTAAGAAAATAAACACATTTTCCTGTAAAAAAAATCAGCCTAGCCTTATTTGCAATAATAAAGTTTACCCATTCAGCTGTTATTCTAGAAACATGCCCAATGGTGCCACTGACATTTGGATATACAGTCTGGGAGTACAACTGCAGTTCTCTCAGAAGTGTTGCTTTTACATTACTACCAACATGGTCTGTGATTGATACTTTGTGTTTAATCCAAAAGTGATCCCAGAAAATATCTTTATCCATTTCCATATGTTATTCTAAAACAGTATGTACAGTGGCTCAAGTTTTAGATTTACAATGGCTCTTTACATTTTTTTCTTCAAAATTTATTAAATGCCTGCTGCTGCTGCTGCTGCTAAGTCGCTTCAGTCGTGGCTGACTCTGTGCGTCCCCATAGATGGCAGCCCACCAGGCTCCCCCATCCCTGGGATTCTCCAGGCAAGAACACTGGAGTGGGTTGCCATTTCCTTCTCCAATGCATGAAAGTGGAAAGTGAAAGTGAAGTCGCTCAGTCGTGTCCGACTCTTAGCGACCCCATGGACTGCAGCCTACCAGGCTCCTCCGTCCATGGGATTTCCCAGGCAAGAGTACTGGAGTGGGGTGCCATTGACTTCTCCTATTAAATGCCTACCATAGGCCTAACTTATTGCTGGAATTTTAGGAAATGTGGAGAGTGAAATTAGACCTACTCCTGTCTTTGTAGAGCTTCCAGTCAGTGTGGGAGGCGTGAGTGGAGTGCCACCAGCATTCATCAAATAATTTATTAAAAACATGGAAAATGATCAACACAAATGTGATTTGTGCTAGGAAGAATAGATGAGTTTCCTAAGCAGTAAAAATCAATTGGATTTGGTGAAAGATTTTAATTGTGAATGGATTAAAAACTAAGAATATAAACTATGAGTCCTAGTTTGTTTTTTTTTTTTTAAAGTAACTGGATGTTATAATAGAGTCTGAGATAGGAAATAGCAAAAAAGACCCAAGTTTAAGGCTGGAGGTATGGAGGAGGTAATGCTGTGATTTGGACATGCTGGATTTAATGTGCCGTTGAAATACCCAAGAGAAACCATCAAACTGGCAGTTGTCTATGATTCCAGCATTCAGAGGAAAACTCAGGTAAGGTAATATAAATGTGGGAGTCACTGATACTAAGAAGATAATCAAAGCCTTGGGCATGGATAAAATTGCTAGGAATCATATAGGTGAAGAAATAAAATAAATTAGTAAAACATTTTGAGTAGCTATAGCATGGTTATACGAATTACATTAATAGACACACACTTGCTTACCAGTACTATATCTACATTAACAACAAACCACTGAAGGTATTAACAAAGAAGAGAAGAGTAAAATGCATCGCCTGAATGTTACAATTGGTAACATAAATGTTATCCAAGTGATAAATATTTATCCAAATAATGTTGTTACTAACTTCTAACAATGAAATATTCAGAGTTGGTGATTTTGACAGCTTTAAGATTGAATGATCTGGGTTGCTAAAAACAGGCTGAAGAGCATAGAAAAGTGCTGATATTGATGGTTTTGAAATTTGGATATTAACTATTAAACACATATTCAGAGAAATCTTGCAACATTTTGGTTACATCAGCCAACTTATCTCCAACCATGTTCTGAATTCCATTTTTTTCCAAACAAGTCCCTGACCTTGGCAAACCTTTAAGCTTTCATAGGGCCCAGGTACGCTTACAATTAAGCTACATTTAGCCTTTAATTGTTGATTGATAATTTCAGGTTTTTGTTAATTCCCCCACAGAATGACAGTGTTTAATAATGGCCACTCAGTTTCATTTTCATTTTGTAGTTGCTACTTTTCCTGCACATCTCAAATATCTGACATATGGTACCAGTTAAGCACTTACTTCAATTAATACAGCCATTCTAGATCAGCAATGCTGGGATTTTTAACAATTGCACTGCCATCTTGTGCCCAGTGTCAGGCAGCAAATATTTCAGCTCCAAAATATCATGCCAGTGTCTGTGTTCTGGGGTCATTCCTAGTACCAGCTGGTCCAGGTGGGTTCTCAGAGACATCGATTCTGAGACAGAGATTGATGTGGTGATGGTTTATCAGGGTGTGCTCTTGGTACCAAGGGAAGGGAAGGGATGGGAAAGAATGGAGATTGGACAGAAGAAGGTGAGTTGTGATGCAGGCTCAGTGGAGAGCTCAGCCAGCTCTACAGGGAGATTCACACTGGAGTGGCCCTTCAGAATTGTGCCAAGTTGTCCTTGAATTCATCAGTTATTGAATACAGTCTGTGTTGAGGGAAGTGACTTTCTTTAGCTAAAGCAATCTTAGTATGGGACTGAAAGTGGAGGACTTTCTGTGGGCAGTATTTCCAGCTTTGGGGGAAATAAGTCCTCCTTCCTGTAGGGGGAATCTTGGCTGTGCATCATAGAGTCCACAACCATATAATTCCATCAAAATAAATTGTGATTATGGCAATATGAAGATAGTTTACCTTTCAAAGTCCCAAATTTCTTACATGTTTATTTACTATTATTTTGAAGTACTCTAATTTAAGAGACTCTTTATGGTTATACATTTTCCTGGGTTGGTTCCCTCTACATCTATAAACATCAGCTATAATTAGTGTTTTTTTTTTTTTAAATTCAAATCTGAGACCTTATATGGAAGATACCATGAGTTCTTCTTTAAAAAGTCACTCTGACACCATATACTGAGTGTGCTTGGTCATTCAGTCGTGTCTGACAGCCCTCCAGGCTCCTCTGTGCATAGGGATTCTTCAGGCAAGAATACTGGAGTGGGTTGCCATGCCCTCCTCTGGGGATCTTCTCAACCCAGGGATGGAACCCAGGTCTCCTGCATTGCAGGCAGATTCTTTACCAGCTGAGCTACCAGGGAAGTCCCAACATATACTGAATGTTCTATGATATTTGCAGAATGGCTGTTGACTGGGTCCTGCCACAGTATGTACTAGTCAGGCTTTCTATCCATCAGTTTACTTTTACAAAGAAGTACTATATGAAAAGGTAATGGCCACATTGTAGACATTCTATGACTATTACTTTCCCTCTACCACTTCATTCATAAATACTTACAGTTTTAAAATCTTAAAATTTCTCATGATATTTTAGGGGGGAAACATCCATGAAAAACGAACCTTGTTAGGGAGCTTAAATTAGCCTTTCCAAAGTACTCTGTCAAAGCTGAGATTAAATTACCCGTGGCTCAGATGGTAAAGAGTCCACCTACCAATGCACAGATCCAGGTTCGATCTCTGGGTCAGGAAGATCCCCTGGAGGAGGGTATGGCAACCCACTCCAGTATTCTTGCCTGGAAAATCCCATGGACAGAGGAGCCCAGAGGGCTACAGTCCACAGGGTTGCAAAGAGTCGGACATGACTGAGTGACTAACATGCACACAAAGTACTCTATCAAAGTTGAGATTAAGTTACTTTTAGATTACATTTATCCAAAAATATTTCTTGTCTTTTATTAGAGATAATTTCCAGGACATTGAGACTAAACTCTTCAGCGCTCGCATATACTCTTGGCTCTTGTTTTGAATCTGAGAATTACATCCATGGTCTACTTGTGATCCCCATGTAAAACTGATTTTTCTAAAGTAAGATTTTATATTACTGTTAATATATGCAGATTTAAAATTTTTACATCAGATGTGGCAATAACTCTTGGTTCTCAATAGCATTTCCAGAGAGAAAAAAATGCATTGTACTTTTCTTTCACTGCAACATCTGTGATTATCTTTCTATAAGTTCATTTTCTTAGAAATGGGGAAAGTTTTCTCCTCCTCCATTGGCTTATAACTAATAGTTATTAAAATATAGCAGAGAAGGTATACTTTTTCTATCCTCAAGTTCCTTAAAAAATTAATGTCCCTTTAGAAATTACTCTAGAAATGTTTATAGAAAACTGTTAATTTGGGGAAAGTATGATGGATGGATGCACATGATTGTTGCACATCAGAGATGGGGTAGTGGGGGTACATTCTGAAGTTTCATTGCACTGTGGGAAAATAATTGTCCCGAACCAAAGAATGTGCTGCCCAGAGTTCCAAATATGTCACAAGGATTGATTGTGTGGAAGTTGCAAAAGATAGATAGTTCAGCACAGTTTTCTGGGTAACATAACATTTTTATAATATTCATTAGAATGTCCAGTCTTGAAAAATGATGCAAAACCCCTTATATACTAAGCTCTGCCATCATACAGACTCCTTTGGTAAAGCACTTGTCTATCATAAACCCATTTTGATTCCTTTGAAAGAGAATTATATTCCTGGAAACATTAATTTTTATAGCATAAATTTATGAACAGTTCTTTGAAGACCTACAAGGCATTTTAGAACTAACACCCAAAAAAGATGTTCTTTTCATTTTAGGGGACTGGAATGCAAACGCAGGAAGTCAAGAAACACCTGAAGTAACAGGCAAATTTGGCCTTGGAGTAGAGAATGAAGCAGGGCAAAGGCTAATAGAGTTTTTCCAAGACAAGGCACTGGTCATAGCAAACACCCTCTTCCAACAACACAAGAGAATACTCTACACATGGACATCACCAGATGGCCAACACCGGAATCAGATTGATTATATTCTTTGCAGCCAAAGATGGAGAAGCTCTATACAGTCAGCAAAAACAAGACCGGGAGCTGACTGGCTCAGATCATGAACTCCTTATTGCCAAATTCAGACTGAAATTGAAGAAAGTGGGGAAAACCACTAGACCATTCAGGTATGATCTAAACAAAATCTCTTATGATTATACAGTGGAAGTGAGAAATAGATTTAAGGGACTAGATCTGATAGACAGAGTGCCTGATGAACTATGGATGGAAGTTCATGACATTGTAAAGGAAACAGGGAGCAAGACCATCCTCCAAAAAAAGAAATGGAAAAAAAGCAAAATGGCTGTCTGAGGAGGCCTTACAAATAGCTGTGGAAAGAAGAGAGGCAAAAAGCAAAGGAGAAAAGGAAAGATATACCCATTTGAATGCAGAGTTCCAAAGAACACCAAGGAGAGATAAGAAAGCCTTCCTCACTGATCAGTGCAAAGAAATACAGGAAAATAATAGAATGGGAAAGACTAGAGATCTCTTCAAGAAAATTAGAGATACCAAGGGAACATTTCATGCAAAGGTAGGCTCAATAAAGGACAGAAATGGTATGGACCTAACAGAAGCAGAAGATATTAAGAAGAAGTGGCAAAAATACACAGAAAAACTGTACAAAAAAGATCTTCACGACCCAGATAATCATGATGGTGTGATCACTCACCTAGAGCCGCACATCCTAGAATGTAAAGTCAAGTGGGCCTTAGGAAGAATCACTACAAACAAAGCTAGTGGAGGTGATGGAATTCCAGTTGAGCTATTTCAAATCCTGAAAGATGATGTTGTGAAAGTGCTGCACTCAATATGCAAGCACATTTGGAAAACTCAGCAGTGGCCTCAGGACTGGAAAAGGTCAGTTTCATTCCAGTCCCAAAGAAAGGCAATGCCAAAGAATGCTCAAACTACCACACAATTGCACTCATCTCACACGCTAGTAAAGTAATGCTCAAAATTCTCCAAGCCAGGATTCAGCAATATGTGAACCATGCACTTCCAGAAGTTCAAGATGGTTTTACAAAAGGCAGAGGAACCAGAGATCAAATTGCCAACATCCGCTGGATCATTGAAAAAGCAGGAGAGTTCCAGAAAAAACATCCATTTCTAATTATTGACTATGCCAGAGCCTTTGACTGTGTGGATCACAATAAACTATGGAAAACTCTGAAAGAGATAGGAATACCAGACCACCTGACCTACCTCTTGAGAAATCTATACACAGGTCAGGAAGCAACAGTTAGAATTAGACATGGAACAACAGACTGGTTCCAAATAGGGAAAGGAGTATGTCAAAGCTGTGTATTGTCACCCTGCTTATTTAACGTATATGCAGAGTACATCATGAGAAATGCAGGGCTGGAGGAAGCACAAGCTGGAATCAAGATTGCTGGGAGAAATCTCAATAACCTCAAATATGCCGAGGACACCACCCTTATGGCAGAAAGTGAAGAACTAAAGAGCCTCTTGATGAAAGTGAAAGAGGAGAGTGAAAAAGTTGGCTTAAAGCTCAATATTCAGAAAATGAAGATCATGGCATCTGGTCCCATCACTTCATGGCAAATAGATGGTGAAACATTGAAAACAGTGGCTGACTTTATTTTTGGGGGCTCCAAATCACTACAGATGATGACTGCAGCCATGAAATTAAAAATGCTTGCTCCTTGGAAGAAAAGCTATGAGCAATCTAGACAGCATATTAAAAAGCAGAGACATTACTTTGCCAACAAAGGTCTGTCTATGCAAGGCTATGGTTTTTCCAGTAGTCATGTATGGATATGAGAGTTGGACTGTAAAGAAAGCTGAGTCCTGAAGAATTGATGCTTTTGAACTGTGGTGTTGGAGAAGCCTCTTGAGAGTCCGTTGGACTGCAAGGAGATCCAACCAGTCCATCCTAAAGGAGATCAGTCCTGAGTGTTCATTGGAAGGACTTTTGTTGAAACTGAAACTCCAATACTTTGGTCACCTGATGCAAAGAGCTGACTCATTTGAAAAGACTCTGATACTGGAAATATTGAGGGCAGGAGGAGAAGGGGACAACAGGGTAAGATGGTTTGATGGCATCACTGACTCAATGGACATGAGTTTGGGTGAACTCCAGGAGTTGGTGATGGACAGGGAGGCATGGTTTGTTGTAGTCTATGTGGTTGCAGAGAGTCAGACACGACTGAGCAACTGAACTGAACTGATAGCATAAATCTATATGTGACATAATTCTGTGATATAAATTAGAGAAAATTATTGGGAATTTTGAGTGAAAATTGAATGAAAAGTTATTGGGAATTCATAATATTCATAGACATATTAAAAAAAAGAATCAAGGTAAAATGTAATAACTGCTGTTATGGACTGAGTTGTGTCCCCTAAGGCAATATGTTGAAGTCCTAACACTCATTATCTGGAAAAGTGACTATATTTGGATGTTGGGTCTTTGAAGTGGTAATTAGTGTAAAATAGGTAATTAAGATGGACCCTACTACAGTATAAATGGAGTCATTACAAGAGGAAGAAATCTGGACCCAGATCTATACAAAAGAAAAACCATGACAGAGAGAAGATAACCATTTAAAGCTAAATAGAGAGGCCTCAGGAGAGGGCAATGGCACCCCACTCCAGTACTCTTGCCTGGAGAATTCCATGGATGGAGGAGCCTGGTAGACTGTGGTCCATGGGGTCTCGAAGAGTCGGACACGACTGAAGCGACTTAGCAGCAGCAGCAGCAGCAGCAGAGAGGCCTCAGAAAAAAAAAATTGTTTCCAACTTTATCTTGGACTTCAGCTTCCAGAATTGTGAGATTTCTGTTATTTAAATGACTCCAGTCTGTGGTACTTAGTTATGGCAGCCCTAGCATACTAATACCCTGTTTGCAAAAATAAGAAAATTTATTGAATTTGGATTTGTGTGTTTATCTGTACTTTAGGTCCATTTATTTAGCTGAAACATTTTGTCATAATTAGAGTGAACCAATACTCATCACTAAACAAAGAAATATTTGGACTTCTTAAATATATCTGAATTAAAAAAATTTTTTGTGTGTGTTTCTTTTCTTTTTTTATTGAAGGATAATTGCTTTACAGAATTTTGTTGTTTTCTGTCAAACCTCAACATTAATCAGCCATAGGTATACATATATCCCTCCCTCTTTTGAAACTCCCTCCCATCTCCCTCACCATCCCACTCCTCTAGGTTGATACAGAGCCCCTGTTTGGGTTTCCTGAGACTACTGCAAATTTCTATTGGCTATCTATTTTACATATGGTAATGTAAGTTTCCATGTTACTCTTTCCATACATCTCACCCTCTCCTCCCCTCTCTCCATGTTCATAAGTCTTTTCTCTGTGTCTGATTCTCCATTGCTGCCCTGCAAATAAGTTCTTCAGTACCATTCTTCTAGATTTCATATATGTGCATTAGAATACGATATTTATCTTTCTCTTTCTGACTCCCTTAACTCTGTATAATAGATTCTAGGTTCATCCAACCCCTTAAAACTGACTCAAATGCATTCCTTTTTATGGCTGAGTAATATTCCACTGTGTATATGTACCACAACTTCTTTATCCATTCATCTGTTGATGGACATCGAGGTTGCTTCCATGTTCTAGCTATTGTGAATAGTGCTGCAGTGAACAATGGGATACATGTGTCTTTTTCAATTTTGGTTTCCCTAGGGTGTATGCTTAGTAGCGGGATTGCTGGGTCATATGGTGGTTTTATTCCTAGTTTTTAAAGGAATCTCCATACCGTCTTCCATAGTGGCTGTATCAATTTACATTCCCACCAACAGTGCGAGAGTGTTCCCTTTTCTCCACACCCTCTCCAGCGTTTATTGTTTATAGACTTTTTGATGAGGGCCATTCTGACCGGTGTGAGATGATATCTCATTGTAGTTTTTTTTGATTTGCATTTCTCTAATAATGAGCAATGTTGAGCATCTTTTCATGTGTTTGTTAGCCATCTGTACATCTTCTTTGGAGAAATGTCTGTTTAGGTCTTTTTCCCACTTTTTGATTGCATTGTTTGTTTTTCTGACATTGAGTTGTATGAGCTGCTTGTATACTTTGGAAATTAATCCTTTGTCAGTTGCTTCATTTGCTATTATTTTCTCTCATTCTGAGGGTTTTCTTTTCACCTTGCTTATAGTTTACTTTGCTGTGCAAAAGCTTTTAAGTTTAATCAGACCACACTTTTTTTTACATTTGTTTTTATTTCCGTTACTCTAGGAGATGGGTCATAGAGAATCTTACTTTGATTTATGTCATCGAATGTTCTGCCTAAATTTTTCTCTAAGAGTTTTATAGTTTCTGGTCTTACATTTAGGTCTTTAAACCATTCTGAGTTTATCTTTGTGTATGGTGTTAGGAAGTGTTCTAATTTCATTCTTTTACATGTAGCTGTCCAGTTTTCCCAGCTCCATTTATTGAAGAGGCTGTTTTTGCCCCATTGTATATTCTTGCCTCCTTTGTCAAAAACAAGGTACCCATAGGTGCATGGGTTTATTTCTGGGCTTTTTATCTTGTTCAATTGGTCTATATTTCTGTTTTTGTGCCAGTACCATACTGTCTTGATGACTGTAGTTTGTAATATAATCTGAAGTCAGGAAGGTTGATTCCTCCAGCTCCATTCTTCTTTCTCAAGACTGCTTTCGCTTTTCAGGGAATTTTGTGTTTCCATATGAATTGTGAAATTTTTTGTTCCAGTTCTGTGAAAAATACCATTGGTAATTTGATGGGGATTGCATTGAATCTGGAGAAGGAAATGGCAACCCACTTCAGTGTTCTTGCCTGGAGAATAATGTGGACACAGGGGCCTGGTGGGCTGCTGTCCATGGGGTCACATAAAGTCGAACATGACTGAAGCGACTTAGCATGCGTGCATGCATTGGAGAAGGAAATGGCAACCCACTACAGTATTCTTGCCTGGAGAATTCCAGGGACAGAGGATCCTGGTGGGCTGCTGTCTATGGGGTAGCACAGAGTCAGGCACCACTGTAGTGACTTAGCAGCAGCAGCAGCAGCATTGAATCTGTAGATTGTATTTGGTAGTATAGTCATTTTCACAATATTGATTTTTCCTACCAAGAAACATGGAATATCTCTTCATCTGTTTGTGTTGTCTTTGATTTCTTTCATTAGTGTCTTATAATTTTCTGTGTACAGTCCTTTTTTCTCCTTACATAAGTTTATTCCTAGATATTTAATTCTTTTTGTTCCATTGGTGAATGGGATTGATTCCTTAATTTCTCTTTCTGATTTTTCATTGCTAGTATATAGAAATGCAAGAAATTTCTGTGTATCGATTTTGTATCCTGCAACTTTGCTAAATTCACTGATTTACTAGAGCTCTAGTAATTTTCTGATACTAACTTTAGGATTTTCTATGTACAGTATCATGTCATCTGCAAACAGTGAGAGTTTTACTTCTTTTTTGATCTGGATTCCTTTTATTTCTTTTTCTTCTCTGATTGCTGTAGCTAGGACTTACAAAACTATGTTGAATAACAGTGGTGAAAGTGGATATCCTTGTTATGTTCCTGATCTTAGGGAGAATGTTTTCAGTTTTTACCATTGAGGATAATGTTTGTTTAGGCTTATCATATATGGCCTTTACTGTGTTGAGGTAGGTTCCTTCTATGACCATTTTTTTGAAGAGTTTTAATCACAAAGCGGTGCTGAATTTTGTCAAAGGTTTTTTCTGCATCTATTGAGATTATCATATGATTTTTATCTTTCAGTTTGTTAATGTGGTGTATCACATTGATTGATTTGCATGTATTGAAGAATCCTTGCATTCCAGGAATAAACCCAACTTGATCATGGTATTTGAGCTTTTTGATGTGTTGCTAAATTCTGTTTGCTAAAATTTTGTTGAGGATTTTTGCATCTATGTTCATCAGTGATATTGGCCTGTAGTTTTCTTTTTGTGTGTTGTCTTTGTCTGGTTTTGATATCAGGGTGATGATGGCCCCATAGAATGAGTTTGGAAGTGTTTCTTCCTCTGCAATTTTTTAAAAGAGTTTTAGAAGGATAGGCATTAGCTCTTCTCTTCTCTAAATGTTTGATAGAATTCTCCTGTGAAACCATCTGGTCCTGGGCTTTTGTTTTTTGGGAAATTTTTGATCATAGTTTCAGTTTCAGTGCTTGTAATTGGGTTGTTTATAATTTCTATTTCTTCTTGGTTCAGTCTTGGAAGATTGAACTTTTCTAAGAATCTGTCCATTTCTTCCAGGTTATCCATTTTATTGCCATATAATTGTTCATAATAGTCTCTTATAATCCTTTCTATTTCTGCCTTGTCTGTTGTAATCTCTCCTTTTTCATTTCTAATTTTATTAATTTGATTCTTCTCTCTTTTTTCTTGATGAGTCTGGCTAAAGGTTTGTCAATTTTGTTTATCTTCTCAAATAACCAGCTTTTAGTTTTTATTAATCTTTACTATTGTTTCTTTCATTTCTTTTTGATTTATTTCTGCTCAGATCTTTATGATTTCTTTCCTTCTACTACTTTTGGGTTGTTTTTGGTTCTTTTTCCAGTTGTTTTAGGTGTAAAGTTAGGTTGTTTATTTGATGTTTTTATTGTTTCTTGAGTTAGGATTATATTGCTATAAACTTCTCTCTTAGAACTGCTTTAGCTGCATCCCATAGGTTTTGAGTTGTCGTGTTTTCATTGACATTTGTTTCTTGAAATTTTCTGATTTTCCTTTTGATTTCTTCAGTAACCTGTTGGCTATTTAGAAACATGTTGTTTAATCTCCATGTATTTGTGTTTCTTACAGTTTTTTTCTTGTGATTGTTATCTACTCTCATAGCATTGTTGCTGGAGATTTTACTGAGGTTTGATTTGTGAGCCAAGATGTGGTCATTCCTGGAGAATGTTCTATGTGTACTTGAGAAGAAGGTGTATTCTTCTGCATTTGCATGGAATGTCCTGAAGATATCAAGGAAATCCGTCTCATCTAAAGTATCATTAAAGACTTGTGTTTCCTTATTAATTTTCTGTTTTGATGTTCGTCCATGGGTGTGAGTAGGGTGTTAAAGTCTCCTACTATTATTGTGTTGCTGTCAATCTCTCCTTTTATGTCTTTTAGCGTTTGTCTTATGTATTGAGGTACTCCTTTGTTGGGTGCATAGATATTTACAGCTGTTACATCTTCCTCTTGAAGTGATCCCTTGATCATTATGTAGTGTCCTTCCTTATCTCTTGTAATTTTTATTTTAAGGTCTATTTTGTCTGATATGAGGGTTGCTGCTCCAGCTTTCTTTTGCTTCCAATTTGCATGGAATATATTTTTCCATCCTCTCACTTTTAGTCTATATGTGTGTTTAGGTCTGAAGTGGGTTTCTTGTAGGCAGCATATATATGGGGCTTGTTTCTGTATCCATTCAGCCAGTCTGTGTCTTTTGGTTGGAGCATTTAATCCATTTACATTTAAAGTAATTATTGATATATATATTTCTCTTGCCATTTTCTTAATTGTTTGGGGTTGATTTTGTAGATCTTTATTCTTCTCTTTGTATTCTTGACTATATAAAAGTCCCTTTAACAATTTTTGCAAAACTGGTTTGAAGGCACTGAATTCTCTTAATTTTTGCCTGTCTGAAAAGGTTTTTATTTCTCCATCAATTTTGGATGAGATCCTTGCTGGGTACAGTAATCTTGGTTTAGATATTTCCCTTTCATTACTTCAAATATATCCTGCCAATCCCTTCTGGCCTGCAGAGTTTCTGTTGAAAGATCAGCTATTAAGCATATGGGGTTTCCCTTCTATGTTACTTGTTGCTTCACCCTTGCTACTTTTAATATTTTTTCTTTGTGTTTAGTCTTTGTTAGTTTGATTAGTATGTGTCTTGGCATGTTTCTCCTTGAGTTTATCCTGTATGGGACTCTTTGTGCCTCTTGGACTTGACCGACTATTTCCTTTTCCAGGTTGACAAAATTTTCAAGTATAATCTCTTCAAAAATTTTCTCATACCCTGTCTTCTCTTCTTCTGGGATCCCTATAATTTGAATGTTGGTGCATTGACATTGTCCCAGAGGTCTCTGAGACTATCCTCAGTTCTTTTCCTTCCTTTTACTTTATTCTGCTCTTCAGAGTTATTTCCACCATTTTACCTTTCAGCTCACTGATTCGTTCTTCTGCTTCAGATATTCTGTTATTGATTCCTTCTAGAGTATTTTTAATTTCAGTAATTGTGTTTTTTGTCTCTGTGTGTTTAGTCTTTAATTCTTCTAGGTCTTTGTTAATTGATTTCTGCATTTTCTCCATTTTGTTTTCAAGGCTTTGGTCATCTTTGCTATCATTATTCTGAATTATTTTTCAGGTAGTTTGCCTATTTCCTCTTCATTTATTTGGACTTCTGTGTTTCTAGTTTGTCCCTTCATTTATGTAGTGTTTCCCTGCCTTTTCATTATTATTTTTTTAAAACTTATTGTGTTTGAGATCTCCTTTTCCCAGGCTTAAAGGTGGAATTTTTTCTTCCTTTTGGTTTCTGCCCTCCTAAGGTTGGTTCCTCTAGTACTCTTGCCTGGAAAATCCCATGGATGGAGGAGCCTGGTAGGCTGCAGTACATGGGGTCGCTAAGGGTCGAACACGACTGAGCGACTTCACTTTCACTTTCATGCATTGGAGAAGGAATTGGCAACCCACTCCACTGTTTTTGCCTGGAGAATCCCAGGGACAGGGGAGCCTGGTGGGCTGCCGTCTATGGGGTCGCACAGAGTCAGACAAGACTGAAGTGACTTAGCAGCAGCAGCAAGGTTGGTTCGGTGGTTTGTGTAAGCTTTGTATAGGGTGAGATTTGTGCTGAGTTTTGTTTGTTTGTCTGTTTGTTTTTCCTCTGATGGGAAAGACTGAGTGAGGTGGTAATCCTGTCTACTGATGATTGGGTTTGTATTTTTGTTTAGTTGTTTAGATGAGGGGTCCTGCATAGAGTACTATTGGTCCTTGGATGATGCTGAGTCTTGTATTCAAATGGGTTCCTTTGTTTGTGTTCTCACTATTTGATACTCCCTAGGATTAGTTCTCTGGTAGTCTAGGGTCTTGGAGTCAGTGTTTCTACTCCAAAGGCTCAGGGCTTATCTCTGGTCAGGAACAAAGATTCCAGAAGTGGGTTTTTTTTTTTTATGGCATTAAGTGAGATTAAAACAAATATCCAAAAATGAGAAATCAAAGATGAACTCCAGACAAATGGCAGTTACAAAATCAGCAAATAATAATTAAAATAATGGAATATACACATATACATATACATTCATGAGCAAAGTCAAAACAGTCCAACAAAAATAAAGTACAGTAGCTTGGCCTGGTGAATAAAGGAAATCAGAAATTATATTTATCAGTTAAGAACAAAACTAAAGCACAAACTGGAAAACAAAGCTAATGCAAGGTGCCAAGTGGGGAATAAAGCAGTGAAAACAAAACTAACAAATATATTGAGAGGAAAGGAAAGAAAGAAAGAATAGATATGCAAAGTTAAATAAAGGTAGATGAAGAAGATTGATATACATTTAAGATTAACTACAAGGGGAAAAGAACAGTAGGAAAGGCAAAGGAATAAATGTAGAAAAAATATAATAGATTTTTAAAAATTAAAATTATAAAAAAGAGAAAAGAAAAAAAAAAACAGAAGAAAGAAAAAAAAAAGGGAAAAAAGGAAAACTTCACAGAACTGCTAAAGCCCAATGTAGAGGCAGAAGTTTATAACAACAATAAAAAGTGTGACTGAATATATACATATACCTATACACCCATAAGCAAAATCAAAACAGTCCAACAAAAATAAAGTACAATAGATTGGCCTGGCAAACAAAGGAAACCAAAAATTATATCTACCAGAACAAAACTAACTAAAGCAAAAACTGGAAAACAAAACTAAAGCAAGGTGCCAAGTGGGGAATAAAGCAATGAAAATAAAATTAACAAACATGTTGAGAGGAAAGGAAAGAAAGATAGAATAGATATGCAAAGTTAAATAGAGGTAGATGAAGAAGATTCACATACACTAAAGATTGACTGCAAGGGGAAAATAACAGTAGGAAAAGCAAACAAATGAATAAATGTAGAGAAAATAATAATAGGTTAAAAAATTAAAAATTAAAATTAGAAAAAGAGAAAAGAACAATAAAAAAAAAAAAGGAAAACTCTACAGAACTGCAGAAGCTCAATGTAGAGGCAGAGGTTTATAACAACAATAACAAATGTGACTGAGGAAAAAAAAAGTTCAAAAGCTTAATTCGATTTCATAGTGCTAATAAAATCAACTACTACAATGGCGGGGCGGGGTGGCGGAGGTGGCGAAGGAAAAAAAAAAGGAACAAAATCCAAAAGAATCTACAGAAAAGTCAAAACATAAGAAAAATAGTTTTTCTTGAGTCGGTGCTTCAGAGTCCTTTCCCTCGCTGAGAGTCACAGTCCCCCTCACCTCCCTAGGATGCCCTCAAGCACTTGCTGATCTCTGGACCTGCTTTGGGGGGAGCTCAGATTCTAATCTGGTCCTACCCTCTGTGTTCTTGCCTCCAATGTCCACAGCTATCAGAACCAGTGCATTTTCTTTTTGGGGAGCTCTCAATGACCTTTTTTATATTCTGTAAAATAGAATATAACAGAGTTTGCCTAGTTGATCGTGTGGATTTAATCTGCAGCTTGTACAGATGGTGGGAAGGTTTTGGGTCTTCTTCCTTAGCCACACTGCCCCTGGGTTTCAACTGTGGTTTTATTTCCACCTCCACATGTGGTTCGTCCACTGGAGTTTGCTCCTGAGGCTGCCCTGGAGGACTTGGGTTTGCCCCTGTGAGGGCCAGTTGTGGAGGTGCATCTGCTTGGGTCACAGGGCTTCTGGCAGCATCCAGTACTCAGGGGAGTTTGTGGCAAGGGAAGCAGGAAATATAGTTCTTTAGAAGGGTATAGGAACCAGTATTGGCCAATATGCTCCAGTATTCTTGCCTGGAGAATCCCATCCCTGACAGAGGAGCCGGGCAGGCCACAGTCTACAGGGTCACAAAGAGTCAAACACTACTCACTGTGTGCTTAGATGCAAGACTTTTGCTTGACCTTGGCAGCTCTGCCCCAGTGAGTGCTGAGTGTGAAGGTAGCACAGCTGCTTGGCTTGTGGGGACCCTGGCTGCACCAAGTGTGCAGGGCCACAGATTGCCTCTGCCACAGGAGTTATGGCCCTATCAGATTTTTAAGCCTCTTGTAGCTGGCGATCAGAAAGCCTCTTTGGCCAGTCTTTCTCCATAGCTCTGCCCATCCAGGCACTTAGAGTGCTCCCTTGCCTGGAGTCCTTCTCTGTTGTTCAGCATGTCAGGCACATAGAGGGCCCCCTCCCCCTCCCCCCCAGCCCCCGGCTGGGGGCCTACTCTGTAGATCAGTGCATCAGGCACTTAAAGGGGAACCCTGGGTGGGGTTCTACTCTGTAGTTCAGTGTGTCAGGAGTTTGATGGGCCAGTCTCTCTATTGTCCAGCTGCTGATGCTGGCGCCTGGGGAGAGAGAGGCTATGGTGATGGCTTCACCCTTTATGTATGACTCAGCAGTACTGCCTTGCTTCCATGGCTGCCTGGCTTTCCTTAACTGGCATTTCCCACCACGATCTCCTCCCTCACATCCCATTGATCTGTCTCGTCTCAGTCAACAGCAGCCCCTGCACTGGGATTGCTCCACAATCCCTAAAATCCAGCTCCCAGCTGCTGTGCCTTCCAGGGGACCTGTGTCCCTGTCTGGAGTAGGTATGGCTGCGGCAAGGACTGTCTGATTCTCATTCCATTTAGGCTGCCACAGATCAGCTGTTTCACTCGGCCTTAAATGTTTCTCCTCTGACTCAGACAGTTGCCCCAATGTGGGGATCAGATCCCTGTTTCAGTTCCTCCACCGGCCGAGGGCAGGTCCAGTCCTACTAACACTCCTGTTTTTCCCCCTAGTTCCTTTGTCCTACCGACTTTTGGGTGGTTCTATATATTCTTTCCCACTGGTCAGGTACTTCTGTCTGCTCTCAGCTGGTGTTCTGCATGCACTTCTGTGGCTGAAGGCATCTTCCTGATGTATCCATGGAGAGAGATGTACTCCACGTCCACCTACTCCTCTGCCATCTTGTTCTCTCCCCAAATAAATCTGAATTTTTAAAAAATCTTACATGTTGCCCAAGGAAGGTGAGGCAGTCAATGATTATTTCTGATAAAGGTTTTAAAATAATATGTTGTTGATTGAATGAAGGTTAAACAAAAGAACAATTCATATTTTTCTATTGTCTTCCCTGATATCTACATTAGCTAATTTTAACCCCAAGTTTTAATGTAACTAACAGTTATGTGGACTGGGATATCAAAATTAAATGCGCAGAATCCCAAGGTAGAAATTTTGTAAAGCAAACCACTTTTGTAAAAGTGCAACTGACATTAATAAACTAAATCTCAAAATATTGCCATGATCATTTATAAATTATTTTTTCTCTATGGAAACTTTTGTGTAATCTTAGCATATATTATCTCACAAGACGTAATTAAAGGTTGTGTGTGCCACAACTAAATCCCAGATGCCATAACTAAGGCCCAGAGCAGCCAAATGAATACTATGTGCATGCTCAGTGGCTCAGTCACGTCCAACTCTTTGTGACCCTATGGACTGTAGCTCACCAGGTTCCTCTGTCCATGGGATCTCTCAGGCAAGAATACTGGAGTGAGTTGTCATTTCCTTCTCTAGCGGATCTTCTTGACTCAGCGATTAAACTTGCATCTCCTGTGTCTCCTTTATTGGCAGGCAGATTTTTACCACTGAGCCAACTCAAAGCCAATAAATAAATAATAAAGATTCAAAGAGTAGATCAAAAGTGGAATAATTCAATTTAAACAGTAATTTTGCTATTGTAGTACCACAGTTAATGGTTTTCTTTGCAGATTTTCACAGTACTCCATTAAACTGGGTAAATATATTCCCACAAAATGTATATGTTGAAGCCATATCCCCAGTGTGACTATATATGGAGGTAGGGTTTGTATTAAAGATGATTAAGGTTAAATGAAGTTACTGGAGTGGGGCCCTAATCCAATAGGCCTAATATCTTTATAGGAAGAGGAAGAAACATCATCAGTACACCTGCATAGAGAAGAGGCCATGTGAGGACGCAGTGAGAGGGCAAGCTGTCTGCAAGTGAAGGAGAGAGGCCTTAGGAGAAACCAATCCTGCAGACACCTTGATCTTGAACATCTAGCCTTCAGAACTGTGAGAAAGTAAATTTCTGTTGTCTAAGCCATCCAGTATGTGGTTCTTTATATGGCAACCCTGGCAAATGAATAATGTCTTAGAAACCTGTTGAGAACATACTAATAAGAGAGAATTGTTATAATTCCTAAAAAGAATGAGTTTTAAACATTACATTTTGGTTTCATACTTGATAGAAAGACAATGGTCTGTGCTCATGTAGAAAAATACAGAATAAGGCCTATTTTATATATGTACATTTTACATCAAAATGCCTTCTCACATTCTTGACAACAAAGGACCTTTGCCAACAAAGGTCCGTCTAGTCAAAGCTATGGTTTTTCCAGCAGTCATGTATGGAGGTGAGAGTTGGACTATAAAGAAAGTTGAGCACCAAAGAACTGATGCTTTTGAACTGTGGTGTTGGAGAAGACTCTTGAGAGTCCCTTGGACTGCAAGGAGGTCCAACCAGTCCATCCTAAAGGAAATTAGTCCTGAATATTCACTGGAAGGACTGATGCTGAAGCTGAAACTCCAATACTTTGGCCACCTAATACAAAGAACTGATTTATTGGAAAAGACCCTGATTCTGGTAAAGATTGAAGGCAGGACGAGAAGGGGATGACAGAGGATGAGATGGTTGGATGGCCTCACACTTGATGGACGTGAGTTTGAGTAAGCTCCTGGAGTTAGTGATGGACAGGGAAGCCTGGCGTGCTGCAGTCCATGGGGTCTCAAAGAGTCGGACATGACTGAGCGACTGAACTAAACTTGAAGTTAACATGCAGTGGCTCATTTATATTCACATTACTTTTCTTCTCAGAATTATCACATGTATTTGAGGAAAGGAAAAGTCAGAAGTGAAATTTTCGAAAGACAGTGTTTTGTAACAAAAAATTAACGTCCATTAAATAGGGTAAGAAAAAAATCTGACAAAATGTAATGATATCATTTATATGTCCACCAATTGCATATATAGTAAGCATTAAAAATGTGTGCCATAATTTTTTTAAGTAACTTCTAAAATTTTTCAAGTTCAGTTGATTTCTGAGTATGAACTTCACATTCACATTATTTTGATGCAAAGTGATATTTTTTTCATTAAATGTTTATAGGTATGTTCCATGATAGTTTAACATAGGTAAATAAACAACCATAATAGTTCTTGTATCTTTATAAAAAGAGGAAAAAAGAGGGTATTTATATTTTCTAATAATACTGTGGCTCTGGCTCAGTATTAAATTTTTCCAGGAGTGTGTGTTTACGTATTAAATGCTTGCTGCAAGACATATATTTCCTAATCATGATAACACACATGCTTAGAATGAAAATATACATGGAGAAAAGAGACACGAGTGTTTTGGTTTGCACCCCAGGTGATTCAATTTTATTTCAGCAGAAATTATAGAGAAAGTGTAAGAATGGTGATAAATATCAGAGTACAGAATGTCACCATGATGTTATCTGGCATGTTGAAAAAACAGAGCAATACACTTAAGTATCATTTGACAAGAAAACATTCAAGAATGTTTCATCTCTTGATTCCATTCAGACTAAAAGTAGATTCAAACCAATTATGAAAAACATTATCTAGTGTAATACAAGGAATTATTTTATCCATTGTGGATACAATGGATATATTATATCCATTGTGATAGACATGAGATTTCTGAACGTTTACAAATTCAACAAGAGGTTATCAAAACCCGCAAAGTCTTCTTTCAGAACACTGATATTTCTCAGTGCCTGCTGTGGACTGCAAGTGGCCAGAGACACTTACTCAGTGTCACTGTAGTGTCTGTTCCTTTTAATTTGCTCTTCCACTGTGAGTTGTTCAGACTGGACTTCCACTCTGGGAAACGGAGGCTTGGCTGTAAATTCACAGCTCAGAGCATCAAGATCTGTGACGTGTGCTGCTCCTATTGTTTGCCCATGCCAATGTTTGATGTCCTTCCCCAATTCTCTTAAATACAAACATGGCATATTTTTAATATGATCTACAGAATCTATTAAATTATGCATAAAAATGTTCTCATTCCTTTTGGAAAAAGCAGCAATTTTCACCGTGTTCGAAAAGAAGAAATGTAGGTTTTTATTATTGGAGTGGTTTCCTTTGATGTTTAAAATGTTTGTCTCAGAAGAGGGCATTGAACTTTTCCCATCACCGAGGCCTGACCTGGAGACAGACTGCACAGGACTGCCAGCAGTAGCTCCGTCAGTCTGTTTATCTAGAGTCATAGGCAGCACGTTTCTTGAGTCAGTCTTTTCAGATTCAAATATACCAAGTAACTCCGAGAGTTTAGAAGCATTTTCTAAGTTTTCAATTTGATATTCATTTGCAGTGTAGTACACTTCACTTGACAGTGGCAATAGATTAGGAAATTCTAAAACAGATGTCTTCTGCCTGCAATTATTCAGATATGACGCTGCTACATAATTGTTATTATTATTCTTGTTCAAATTCTCTTTACGATTTTCTGGTACCACCTCATCATCAGTGTTAGTAACCTGTAAAACTTCTGCACCATCAGATTCATTAGCTTTTTCATTTTTCTCTTTCTCAGCACTCTGCACAACCGCATTATTGTTGTCATTAAGATCCATTTCACTTTTCCTCTTCTTCTTCGTGTCTTCAGCCTCATTCACCTTATCTTGTACATCCTTATTTCCTTCCTTCTTCTCTTTTCTTGCTTCATATGCTTCCATTTCTTTGATTCCTGTAACATCTTCTTTCTGACACATGTGGATGGACTGCAGGCAAGAAATGTTATCTCGTTCTTGTCCTTTGTTTTCCACAGTTTTCATGTGTTCTATCAGTGATCCACTTTTAAATTCAGCAGATGTAGGGGTTGTCATTTCCGGTGGCCATTTAGGTTTACTCATTTTGAGCTCTTCCTCAAGGGGGAAGGTTTTCTTAGGTATCTCCCTGGAAGGAGGCCAAATGATTTTTAATTTTCCCCTCTTTCCACATTTTTTCAAACCATCCCTTTGCCCTTCACTGTTATCAGCATCTAAATGTTTATTAAGTTCTCCAAGCATGGGGGTATTTTCCACATTGTTTTTACACATATTTGGGTCTTCATTAGGAGTAAAGTCAACTGAGCTGCTTTGATTTTTGCACTTCCATCGATCTTTATGCTGTTTGTGTCCAAAACCTTCATCGTAATTTCCTTTTGATTTGAAAAGTTGTTTAAAGTGAGGTTTACAATATATTTGTCCATGAAGTGAGGCATAATTTCCCAAACTGTCAAAAAGAAAAAACATTTTTAAACATTTTATATATACACTGCAAATTCTTACAGCGTTAGGGAATTGATTATTTCGAGCAATGAATCAGAGATTGAGTACAATTAACTTACTGGCAATAGGAACGTGCCTATTAATTGAACATTTCTGTTAGATAATATTCACCACTAATGCCCTCTCTAATACTTGTCTTGCAGTAGTCAGAATTTCGTGCTGTATGTCAGGTACCGGTACAAAAGGTGTTATAGTGTAATGCATATGTAGTTATAGATGATGTAAAATGGTAGGACTAAATCTTTGCTAACTCGGAGAATTGTGAGGGGCTGCAGTTTTCAACAAATCCTGAATAGCATAAAAAATTAACTATTTGAACTTCCTAGTTAAGTGGACTTTGAATGAATGAATTGGAAAGCTTGTCTATGCAATTTTTTATCTTGTCTCTTTGGAAATATTAACAAATAGAAATGCCTGTTAAAATTAACATCAAATTTAGTCAAAGGCAGCAGCATCATTTTTTAATATTTCTGAATCACTACATAAAAATGGAGAGAAAAACTAAAAACCCAAGGATAAAATTACAACAAAACTAAGTGACAAGGTATCCTCATCAACCTCAAAATATAAGGAGGGAAGGACAAACCAATATCAGCTACAAGACTAGCATAATAGTCGCATGTGTGTGGATGACAACAGAGGGAGAAAGGAAGGTATCTGATGGACCTGAAAAAATGAGACTACAAAATAATCAATATTTCCTGGAAAGTATCACATGCCAATTGGAGAGCAGCAGCTCAAATTGGGAGAGGTTTTGGCATTTCAATAGCCAGTGAGAGTGCAAAAGTCCTGTGGCAGGAAAGTCTGAAGAGGCTGGAGAAATTAAATTCAAAACTGACCCACTGGAATTGTTTAGATCCTACACTGTGAAAAATAAACATGGGAGTGGAATCAAAAGGGAGGAGAACAACGATGACAGAAATCAAAAGGTCCCAGTCAACATGAGGGAGAGAATTCAAGACAGGAAATCCCAGGAATCAAGGCACCACAGTTTTTTGAACAGTATAAGAAAATTAGAAAAGGTAGCCCTGTGAAGTTGGGAAAACCATCCTGAATTTTGCTTCCTTCCAAGATTTGTGTAAATTAACACCATATAAAAATAAGCAACAGCAAAGTATCAAGGCCAAACAGTATATAAAGTTATTATGAGAAGTGAAAGAATAAGGAGCATTATCACTGTAGGCAACGAAAACATGGTAGAAAAACATGTTCTTGAAACATCAAACTTTTAACCTACTATTTCAAAATGAGCTAAAAGACATTAAGAAAATGATAAAAGACCCAAAAGAACAGCATGAATTGTAATTAGAAAAAGTAATAAAGAAGGTGTCAGGTATCAAGAAGAAAACAGAAAAGGAAAAAGTCAAACATGTCAGAAATAAAAACCAAACTAAAAGAAAAACAAGAGCAAATCAATAGGAAACGTCTTAAGAAAAATATGGCTTTCCTGGTGGCTCAGATGGTAAATAACCTGCCTTCAGTGTGGGAGACCTGGTTTCAGTCCTTGGGTTGGAAAGATCCCTTAGAGAAGGGAATGGCAACCCACTCCAGTATTCTTGCCTGGAGAATTCCATGGACAGAGGAGCCAGGTAGGCTACAGCTCATGGGGTCACAAAGAGTCGGACACGACTGAGTGACTAACACTTTCACTAAAGAAAAATAGGAAAATTAAAAGATACAAAATTTATAATCATAAATGAAAAATATATAATAGGAGTTCCTGAATGAGAAAATAAAATTATGAAACAAGTTAAATACTAAAAAGCTATAATTTAAAGAGCATTTCCCAATACAAAAAAGAATGAAATTACATACTGAAAGATCACAAATTGTTATCAGTATGTAAGAACTAAAGGAATAAACTTTCCATGAGCCTTTTCTAAGGAATCTACTTGAAAATAAGCTTGAACAACCATAATAACTAAGGAAATGTCAACATAAGGACTGTGGGTTAGATTAAATACATTGTTATATATTAACTGGGATGAAATGAGGGTATAGAGGGAGGTACTATAACATGTAACAGCTACATATGATGACACCAAAGACTCAGTACACTATTTTAACAAAATGGGGTGTGAGTGATCAGCGGAGCAAATTCAATTTTTAATGCTTTGATAATCAAATTAGTGGTGCTGATAGCTTTGTTTTTCTAAAACTGTTGTTCAAATGAATATGGGATAGTCTAACTCTGTTATCTCCTTTGTCTTTGAGAACCAGAAGCCCTGAAGTAGAAGAAGATACAGCTGTAACGGAGAAGAGGCTAAGCAAAAGCTATGAAATTCTGAATTCAATTTGGAAACATCCCTATGAATTCCTATTTTTTTCTGTATATATAAATATTTACTAGATCTTAACACTTAAAAGCTTAGAAATAGTGATCAACTCAGTAGAAAGAGTGTCAAGATTATAGTCTTGAAATATTTCACATTTCTCACTAGAAGAAACCAAGGCTTAGAGAAATGACTGATTCTGCACCTGGGCCGGTAAATGTATAAGATGAGCGTGGGACATCTAGTCCTATCAGATAAAGAGGAGGTTATCACAGACAACTTGGGTTCTGTCAAAAGGACTCAGGAAACAACTTGAAGTGGCTTCCACTGGCCAGGTATAGAGTAACTGGAGTTTCAGTAATGATGATAATTGTTTGTGTAAACATGTGTAAATCTGTAAGTTTATAAAGACATTAAAATATCTTAAAAGTGGTTATCTCTAGGAGATAAGAAACTATTATATGAAATTGTTAAATAAAAAATTGATACATTGACAAAACTGATGAATAAAGGGAAAGAATTATGGACTTATTCTGCCTTTTTTTAAATTAACTGTATCACCGTGTAACCAAATACCAAATACAGGGAAGCATCTTCTGTGAAAGTATTCTAATAATAAAAAATAAAGAACAAAATTTGAGTATCGGCATTTTGCAGACATCATTGAATGGATAGAGGTATTACAAGCTTCAATATCTGCTATGTCACAAAATGAAAGAAAAGCTGACATAATGTATTAAGTATACTCTTGTCAATACTCCCTATGTTCTTCCAAAAGGAATCAAATCTTATTTTAAACTAGAATTAATCTAGAACCTGGATTCACCTGACAGTTTTTTAAAATACAGAGGATAAAGGAGCATATGAACTGCAGTATGAGTGTGTAATCAGCAATTCCAGACTGTGCAAAACTGCACAGGTCAAATGTCCTGGGTCTTTTCACAAGTAAGCAATAAGGAATGAAAGGAATGGATGGAAAGCCTAGAGATTATTTTTAAAAAAGACTTGAAAGACTTGAGAGAGTTTTTTAAAAAAGGATAAAACCAGAGTACAGAATTTAAGAAAGCACATTTGGGTAAATAAAACTATAAAATGCAAGGAAACAATTACTATAAAGGATATTTAGTCATAGGCAAGAGACTGGTTATGTTTGCAAAGGGCAAAGGGAGGAAGGAGCTTCTGGAATGGCTAACAATATTGTATTTCTTGATCTTGATAGTGTTTATGAAGTGTTCACTTTATAATTTAGTGAGCCACATATTTGCTTTGCTTGGTTTTCTGTATCTGTGGGTGTTATACGTGTTGTACTGTGTTTAATTGCTCAGTTGTGTCTGATTCTTTCTGAGCCCAAGAACTGTAGCCTACTAGGTTACCCTAGTCCATGGGGGTTCCCCAGCAAGAATAGTGGAGTGGGTTGCCATGCCCTCTCCAGGGGATCTTCCCAACCCAAGGATTGAACCCAGGTCTCCCGCATTGCAGACAGATTCTTTACCATCTGAGCCACTAGGAAAGCCTGGGTTTTATATAATGTTTTTTAAAAATAGCAGTCATTGAATAAATATTTTTGAGTTCTTATTGTATATTTGGGTTTACTTGGTACTGACAAGACAAACATTAACACATTTCCTACAGCCAGGGACAATTACACTAGACTGTGTTAGAATGGAGCGAGCACAGGAGATGCTGTGATCCATATACAGGGGTAAAAGCAGGTCACTTCAAAGACATAAAGTCTCAGTTGAGGTCTGAGGAATGATATGGGGGTGAGGCATGGGAAAACTCCTCCAAGGAGCAGCAACAACATTTGGAATCAGCTAGATGAGCGAGAAAAAAAAAATGACTTCGAGGAACTGAAATTCAGTCTTCATGAAAAGCAACAGGCAACAGGAGGAAGGGGTGCTGGGAGATGAGAAGGGACAAGATATTGAATCGCTTTTTAATTCATATTTATATGTTAATTTTGGGAATAGAGGAAGCCATTATATGTTTAAAACTGGGAAGTGATCCCAGATTTGCATTTTTAGAAAGATCATTCTTCTTACGCAATGGAGCATGGCATTGGGAACGGTTGGTGGTGGTGAGAGTTATTTCTCTTATCTATGTGATCTTCATGCTTGGACTAAAGGGCCCCTTCTGAATTTTATTAAGAAAGCAAAATGTCAAAAGGAAAAAGGTAACAGCCATTCCGAGCAACACAGAAAATGACCACATTTCCATTTGTTGTTTTAACTGATGGAAACAGGATTTGGAAAAACTGACATTTTTGAAGAGACATGATGTAAGTATACTGCAAGCTCTTTGACTATTTGTGCCCCAGGCCACAAAACAGTTTTACCTCAGTTTACTGTTGCAATGGTGGCAGCGGAAACAGGATTTATGAAAACTCTGCCTGTCTGCTACTAGGCACTCCATTGGATAAACCGTCTTTTGACAAAGTATGCATATTTCCTTGTCTTGGAGTTGCAGTTTCTAAAAATAAAAATGTATAAGAGCTTACATAATACTGTTTTCAGTCACATTGTAAAAACAAAACAAACAGCAACAGCATATTAACTGGCCATGCAGTTAGTGTAGAAAGTTCTAACACTACTGGTCTCGATGTTCCTTCTCTGGATGTAGGGCATCTACCATTAGGCATAAGGTTCTGGTACAATCAACCTTATTCTGGTTTCTCTACTATTTATACATGGGACAAGTTAATTTTTATTATTTTAGGGAATATACATGAGTAAAATGTGTTCACTAACTTCAATACACTGAAAAGGATATATAGGAAAATCAGCCACGAGGAGACCTCCTGAGACCACTTATCATTCTAAATGACTGAACTTTCTATGTATATAAAAGTTTATACCTAACTTGGTCTAAAGTTTTAGTCTTTAAAGTATTCTGTAGAGATTTTTCTAAAATATATCCATATATCTTTTCAGCTGATATTTTATTTGTTTAGGTATTTTCTTGATGACTTAGTGTTGACTCTGTGACACTAATTCTTAACAATAAGACGAGACTCCTAAATACACTGAACTATTCAGAGCCATTTGTCCTCAGTCTAAATAGCTTAAGATTTCAGGGCTTCGGGGATTCTTATCTCTGCCTCTTATGATTTCCCTACCTCTACCAAAATTACATGTGAATGCCAGTTCCTATAAGTAGTTATATTACCAAGTGTTTGCATAGTTATATTACCAATGTTTGCCTAGTGGTTCAAAACTGACACACTTTTGCCAGAGTATTGTTTTGATTCTCACAACTCATCTGTAAGAATAAGCTTTTGTAGTAGTTTTATATATGAGCATATAAGTGCATTGTTTTTTATATAAATAAATATTATATACACACACTTTAATGTTTTGATGCTCAATTTGGGCTACTAAGAAATCTCCTTTATTTATTTTGTTCTAATAGGAGACACACTTCTATATTTAACACCAGTTTCCTTGTATTTTTTATGTCTTTAGTTAACAGAAACTCAGCATTTGAAATTAGACAGCTTTGCTTAATTATGCCAGAAGCCAGTACATTAAGAAATCATATTAACCTGATAAAGTAGACACATATGTTGCAAATATGATAAGGGCAGAATTATTAGTTTCAGCAGTTTTTATTTTTAGGCTTGCTATTTCTTTCAATCTATCTAAAATAATGGGCTACATTAATTATGTCAAATCTTTTTATTGTGAAGCCTCATTAATTGTAAAAAGGAGGAAAATATAAAGAAATGAGCTGTTCTCTGATGTTAAAAAATCTGTACTAAGTTCATGTGTTTTAAATCTCTTTTCTTCCAAATATAATTATATTTTAAAATTATTGTCCACATTTATCTGTGAATGAGGCCAATTGAGCTATAATTTGGGGTTTAGGAAAGGCAAAAGAAAATCAATTACAAGGGGAAAAATAGCAGTGGCATTAGAGAGCCAATTCCATCCAACTCAACAACAATAATTAAATATACAAAAGGTCTAATTCCATACTACACTTTTGTCAGAGATCCCAATCAATGAAAATCCTTAAAGCACATATGCAGAGTGTAAATTGTTTCTTGGATTATTACCAGGTTGTATTGAATGCAAACTCAAACACCACTTAAGTCTGGTAGTTAAAAATCTATCAATAATAGGTCAAGAAATATTATCTCCTATTGTCTTTAACAAGTGTATAAAATAATATTTTAATAAGAAATACTCATAATGTACTAATGGTATACAATAATTAATAAATATAAAATCTATATAATAATTAATGCTATCACAATAGCAATTATTATTATACCTGCTGCTTTATCTAAAGCCTTATTTACCTTGACAAACACAGGTCTCAATAACCTATAGAGTAGTGTTTGTTACTCTCACACAGGGCTGGTGAATCATATTAAAAGCTTTTGTAAAGAGAAAGTAGTAAAAGCAAGCATGGTAAAGGGAAGGATAGCAACAACCAGGGAAAGCTGTTAGTTTTACGTTATGGTGTTTAGTTCTTTCCATGTACTCTTTTAATTGCAAATAGTCTTAGCTCTGTGCTTTTAAAGGGTTAATCTTACTTCACTCTTTGCAAGGTCATTTACCACGTATAAATGCAGATTCCTCTTGGAAGGTGGTTTCCATCTCAGTTGCAGAAGCATCTGAGGTTGCATATCCCGAGTTTTTAATAACTCTTTCACTCTCCTGCCAAGTCTGTTGAAAATTCCTCCTGAGTTCTTTAGGTGAATCAGAAACATCTAAAATGTGGCCGGCGATGACATCCTCATAGGTGGGTGGGGCGTGCTTGAAGTCAAAGCGAGATCTGCCAGCTTCTGAGCCATGTGACGAAGAGACTGTCGTCTTCGACCCAACAACCTGACTCTCAAATGCATCCACACCTGAGAAATGTTCACTGAGAGACCTTGTTTCAGAGCGTATGCTGGGCAGCTTAACGGGCATCATTTCTTGTAGCTCTCTAGGACGACTGTGAGAAAAACCCGTAAAGCTAGTGCTTTCTGAAGATGTTAATCCAAATTCCTCCTTAAATGAACGGCTTTCTTGCTTTATATTACGATTTGCTTCTCCATTTATATAAGCTCTTCTATTTGACTGTGTGTCAAAACTTAGGCCATCCTCAAATCCCCTGAACCACCTGTTTATTTCATGTTCATGGTCACTCATGAAATTTTCAGCCATTTCAACAGTCCTGTTGGCTGCTTCGTATCTCTGCGCGTGCTCTGACAGGCGAGGTCCTTCGACTTTGCGGATGATTTCCACTGCGTCAAAACACTCAGTATCTGGCACTATGTCTGTAGCAGAATTTACTCCATCTTTGTGAACGTAAGTCGACCTATTCTCTACTTTCCTTACTTCCTCTTGAGCTTCCATGGATTCTTTGAAAGAACCACTGTCAGCATGATTTACAGTTATAGGTATTGTGATTGTAGGTGGAGAGTCCCTACCACGAGCCTCTATCTTAATTTGACGGCGAAGTGTTGCAGGAGATGTGATGATCTCAGACCTCTTCTCCACAATGGGAACCGGGGTTATTGATGAACATGGGATGATCCCTCTGGATAACTTCGCAGTGGTGTCTTTGAGTTTCACAAGTTGTTCAGAACGACTCTTGGGTGGCGAAGGGGAGGTATTTGCTTTGAGGATTCTAGTTGGTTGTGACGGCCTTGGTGATAGTTCAGCAAAACTGTCCTTTTTAGGGGACTGGGAAAGCTCATCCTTGGGAGAGGTTTGTGTTCGCCGGGCGGTAGACTCGATCGTTATGAAAGTTGGTGACGATGGGCGTGTTTTTAAAGATGGAGGAGGAACCTTGGCATCATCTAGTTTAATTTCCTGATGGGTTTTCACTTGATGATGAGCAGTAGTTTCTTGATGAGTTGCTACTTGGTGGTGCTCTGCTTTTTCCACAATTGTATTTTCTTTCTGCTGGGTATTTTTATTATAACTGACATTAGCATTAGACACTTTAGATAATGTTTCATTAAGACTGGTAGCTTTATTTCTCTGCTTTCCCGCTTTAGACGATATCATGGCCGTTTGAATTGTATTTTCACAGGACACAAGCATATCCTCTGCCTGAGTCTTAATGTGTGTTATTTCTTCTTTGATTTTTTCTATGTTATTCTCCATAGCAATGTGAACTCCATATTCTCTTTTTTCTTCACTTAATAGCCATACTGGAATAATTTTTAACAGCATCTGAAATGTCTTAAGGCCATTTTTATCTGGCTCTGCTTCAAACTCTTTTACCCTAGACAGAATCTGTTGTAGTTCTTCACGTTTTCTCAAGAATTCCAATACATTTACAGCACGTTTTCCATCATCCTGCTGGGATTCTTTCGCAGAAGAGAATAAAGATTTGTTCTGTGTAATCTCTTGCTTTGACTCTTTAGTATTAGAAAAGACTTGTTTCTGTTGTATGCCCTTGACGCCAAGATATTTTTCTTCCTGAAGATTATTATTTGGCTGGGGCAATTTTTTATGTTCAACTTGACTTTCAAAAGACTGTGTATGTGTTTGCTGAAAATTCTGAGTCTGAGAATCAAGATGTGCCTCAGTAACCTTTTGTTCGACTACCTTCTGAGCTGATATATTCAAGTGTTCTTGTTTTGTTTCAGCTATTAGACTTTCTTTCTTTGGACCAATCATTGGTGGTCCCTGAATTGTTTCTTCACTTCCTAGAAATTTCCCACTCTCAGATTCTCTAAATTCTCTTTGCTTCTCATGAACTATTTTGAGCTTACTTTCATGGCTTTTCCCTGTGGTTTCTGTAGGCAATTGTATTGTTGCTCTTTTCTCCTTCGCAGGTAATTGATAATGTTTTTCAGTCACTGAGTGCTTATAGCTACTACCTTCAGTCCTTGCTTCTGTTCTCCCGGTTTCCTGGTACTGTTGTTTGGTAATGGTTTGAATATCAACTTCAGATTGCTTTTTATGACTTTCATAGCTGTGGTTTGTTTCATCTAACTTATGACCTAGAATTGGAACCTTCATGGTTTTAACTTTGAAACTGGGGGAAACTGGCTGGCTTTTGGGCAAGTGCAACTGCTCCAGATGCTTCTGTTGTGTTTGCTGGGTCCTATATTCTTGCTGACTCTGTTTAATTTCACAAGCTGATTTAGATTGGATCATACCCTTTGAGCTCTGCAAAACTTCCTTTTTCATCGTATCTTTGCCTTCCAAGGTTGCTGGAACATGTTGGAGCCTCTTGGCAGAGAATGTCACTGCCGGTGTTGTGGAAAGCTGGTTATCAGTACAGACCCTTAGATCTTGAGAAAGACTTTGAGAGACTGGGTTGGTTTGGGCTGCAGTCACCTCTGAATCCATTCCAGTTAGGGGGACCTCCTCCTTTGTTTTTTGTAACAGCACTTCCTTTTTCAACTCTGATATGTTTTGATTTTGGCTCTCTGTTCTAACTATGTTGTAGCCCGAACTCCCCTGTCTCTGTTTTTCAAGCTCTTCTCTTTGTTGTCTGTATTTTTCTTCAGCAATCATTAAAGGTGTTTTAAATTTTCTCATATAAGGTTTTGGACTTTGCTGCCCTGAACCTGCTGGAAATGAATGAGATTTTATGAGAGGTGCTATAGGTTTTTTCTTGGGTGGTGAACTTTCTGGAACTGCCTGTGAGAAAGACCTTGTAGAGTCCATAGATAGTTGTTTTCTTTTATCAAGACTTTTGCTAGATACATTCTGCATTGTCTCTATGTGTTCACTGCTAGTTGCCGTTATTACTCTTTTCTGATCCTTTGAGGGAGTCATTTTACATTCTGTATCTGGCAGAGAATTTTCCAAATCAACTTTTGGGGAACTATGATTCTTTATATCTTCTATCTGCTTGGGAAACTTGGGTTTGGGGAGTGTGGGAGGTGGCAAACGTCCTCCAGATTTTCCTGTTGTGATTTTAGCCTGAGAGCTTGAGGCTTCTTCTTGGGAGTATTGTATGAATGTTCCATTATGCTTTTCTTGAACAGAAGAGGAAAGGAGATGTGCTGGTTTTAGAGCTGGAGCTGGAGGAGGAGGGGGCGGTGGTGGAAACGTGGATAGACATTCTCTTTCAAATTTCTCATCTTCTGGTGGTGGAGGAAGAGGGAGGCCTGGAAAATTTTCAAATTCAGCCTGTATCTTCTCAGTGGACAGTGATGGAGGAAACACATTTTTTTCAGGCAACATCATTAAAGGAGGTGGAGGAGGAAGAGGAAATTCAATTTCAGATGATGCATTGGAAGGTAGAGGAGGAGGTGGAGATGGAGGTGGAAGAGGGAACTCATTTTCCTTTGCATTATTTTCAGGGTTAAATTTGATTGGATTAAAGGACATTTCCATTGCCATTTTTAAGTCTTTGGAGGTATTTGTCTTCATTAGAAAGTCCTGGCTCTTCAGATGAATATCAGTCTGCTTTTTGTCAATTGCCTTAAGTTGATTGTGGCTTTTTTGGGAGACTTTCACTTCTGTTACATTTGACATGTCTTGATTCACAGGCAAAGTCTGCCACCCTGGTTGAAGGGTCACATTCTTTTTCATTATATCTTTATTAGAATATTGCTTTTCTTGTTTTAACAGAGTCTGCTTCTGAAAGTCCTCTGAAACCTCACGTGTTTCTCCAACCATCCTGTTGACTGGACCCTGGGTTAAACCAGGCCTAGAGCTTTGTGTATCTGTTGATGTTTTAGTGTTTTTGGTATTTTTAGGACTCTTGACAGGGAAAGCCTCAATCTTCTGGTAGTCATTCCTCAGTTGGCCAGTTTCAGTCTGTTGCTTTCCAATTGTTTTGTCAATAGATTGCAAAAACACAGCCTCCTTCTTCTGTTCTCTCTCTGTCTCTGCTTCCTTGGTTTTTCGATGTTCCCTAACTGACAGGGTTGAAGTCAACTGTCCGCTTACATGTTCATCCCTAAGATGTTGCTCTGTCATGTTATCAGTCCAGATACCCACTTGGTGTGAATTAGATAGTTTTCTAAGGTTTTTCTCAAGAGCATCATTGTTTTGTTCACGATCTATGACAATCTTTACAGGGCCTTTGGGGGCTTTTGGAAGATTAACCTCAGTTCTTTCTTTCATTAAATCTCCATGACAAGATTTGTTTATAGTTTGATTGAGAATGTCTGCTCCCTCCTGCCACCTGGCTGCTGGCTCAAAGGGTCCTGGTCTTGGCTGCAGAATGCTTTTTTTGTCCCTCTGGACAGCCACCTGATGAGTCCCTGTTTTCTGCTCTTCTTTGGATCCTGCCATCACAGTCTGCACTTCATCTTTCACTGCACTTTTATTTACCTCTTTGAAAGCTGTTTGTGTTTCTTTTAGATTCCTTAATGATGCCTCGAGGTCATCTAGGATAAGCTCCTTTTTCAGTATTTCCGTCCTCGTACGTGCAGTCTTTTCAAGGCATTCAATAGCTTTCTCAATATCCCCAGGGACGACATCAGGCTGTTTAGAATCTTTCCATTTTTGACTTGATTCCTTAAGTGACTTGAGGGTGGTCAGCATGTCACCTTTTATAATTTCTTCTGTTTTAGCCACTGTTTTCTGACTTACGGCCTGGCTGAGGGAGTTTAGGGTTGACTTCACATCACCTTTAATAATTTCTTCTTTGGGTAACTTACAAGATGTATTCTGAGGCTCTGTCAGAAAAACCTTAACTGTATTACGCACATCTCCTGGGATGATGTCAGTTTCATTAACAGTACGTTCAACCTGAGATTGCCTTTTCTTTAATAACAGTTTTGTGCCTTCTACATCACCACCAATGATTTCTTCCTCTTTTTCTTGTTTCCTACCTGTTAGTATTTCATTTGAGCCTGTCTGGAGTTGTCTGAGATAATCCAAAGCTCCAGTTTCTATGCATGTTGTAAAAAACTGAACATTTCCTCTCTCAGAGGCATCAATTTTAGCCCTTTCAGATATTTTATTGTTTGATATGGAAGATAGCAAATTATGAATCGTACGTTTTACATCACCCCCTACTATTTCTTCACGCTTAATTGTATCACCAGCATTTTCATGAAGAAGACAATAGATAGTCATGTTAATATCGCCTCTTTCATCTTCCTGAATCAAAATACCTTTCTTTACAGATCTTTCCTCAGAGAACAGGTTTTTTATTGCTTGTTGGACATCACCACTCACTATCTCTTCTTTTTCAGCATGAAATTCTGTTGATCTGTTTAATAACTGAGTTTTGGTCAGATTAACATTTCCCTTCTCTTCTTCACTGACCAAAATCTCTCTTTTCTTACAGTCTCTTTTGGAAAGAAGGTTCACCATTATATTTCTGAGGTCAACCTTGATAATTTCTTCTTTCTGTATCTCAGGTGATGCTTGATTCATTAGCTTGTATTTTGCCATTCGAACATCCCCAACCTCATCAGCTTCAATGATGATTCCAGGAGCCTCGATAACTTTTTGAGAGTACAGTTCTCCTAAGGTTTCTTTAATGCTCTTGCCAATAATTTCCACCTTTTCTACCCTATTTTCAGTAAATCTGTGAAGGGGTGTGGTTTCAAAGAGCCATGTAGTTGTCTTGACATCAGCAGGAGGGATTTCTTCCTTGGTGATTTTTGTGATGCTTTCATCTGCTTCCTTAATAGAATCCAAAGTTTGATTTTCAAAGAGCCATACTGCCTGCTTCACATCACCTTTCTGCATATCTTCCTGGGTGACTGTTTTGATATTTTCATATTCTGACCCTTCTCCTCTCAGTTCATCTAGAGTATGGGTCTCAAACAGCCAGGTGGATGTTTTAACATTGCCCTTCTGTATTTCATTGACACTTACTGTTCTTACATAAGTATTCTTATCCAAATTTTCAGACTCAAAGAATTGTTTACTTTTCCTTACATCCCCACCTTGAATACAGTCCACAGTGGGCACAATATCACGTGATTCCTTTGCAATCTGATCCAGTGGCTGGGTTTCAAATCTGTATCTAACAGAACTAACATCCCCCTTCTGAATGTCTTCTTGTGTGACAGATTTAATCACATACACAGTCTCAGATTCATTAATTGAGTCTAATGGTTTTGTTTCAAAAAGCCACCTTGTCCCTCGTACATCACCGTGAATTACCTCTTCCTTTTTAACTGTAGTCACTTCATGATAAAACCCTTCTCGATCTTGAATTGCATAGAGTGGCTGGGTTTCAAAGAGCATTCTATAGCTTTTTACGTCGCCCTTTATTACTTCTTCAGTAATTGTTTTCTTGGTGCTAATATAGTCCGATTCTTCTTTAATCTCATCTAAAGAAAAAGTCTCAAAAATAAAGCACCCCTTTCTTACATTTCCACCTTGTATGTCTGTCACTGTCTTAACTAATTCATCACCTTCTTGACTTTCTTTTATCATATCAATTGGTTGGTTTTCAAAGAGCCACCTACAATTTAAAACATTGCCTTTCTGAATATCTTCAGCCTTTAGGGTTTTGATCTTTCTCAAAACCTCCTCTGAACCGGAACTTATAGAATCTAAGGACTGACTTTCAAATTTATGCCGCATGCTGGAGACATCCCCAGCTTGGATATCCATTTCTATGGCTTTGATCTCCTTTCCTTCTTCTCCTTGTATGCTGTCCAAATTTTCTGTCTCAAAAAGGAAACATGTTGTACGAACATCCCCACCATGGATTTCCTCTTGTTTCACAGTTTGCAATTTGACTGTTGCTTCAGAGTCATCTTTTATGGTATCAAGTGGCTGAGTTTCAAAGAGCCAGGTACAGGCTTTGACATCTCCCTTATGAATTTCTTTACTGCCAGTCATTAGTGAAACTTTTTCATAAAGAGATTCCATTGGCTGGGTTTCAAAAAGCCATCTACAGGTTTTGACATCCCCTTTAACAATATCAGTGACTTGTTCAGTTTTCCTTTCTACTTCTTCCATATTGCTAAAATGTTTAATAGAATCAAGTGGTTGGGTTTCAAATAGCCACTTAGCAGATTTTACATTCCCAGTCTGTATTTCTTGAGCAGATATTCCTCTAATTATCTGATATTTATGAATGCTTTCATCAAACTGATCAATGGGCCTTGTTTCAAAAAGCCACCTACAGCTTCTTACATCACCTCTTAGGATTTCTTCTTGCTGGACTGTCTTTACTTGATGGTATTTTCCAAGGTGATCTTGAATGGCATATAATGGTGTTGTTTCAAAGAGTGATTTATTTAACTCTACAGCACCTCTTGTGACTCCTTCCACCTCTATTTTATGTGATGCATCAAATTTAATCAAGTTGTTTGATTCAAAGATATGTGTATAATTCCTTACATCTCCTCTGTCAACTTCTTCAAGTTTCACTGTTCGTATGTACTCTTTTTTATCTTCTCTAATCTCTTCCAGAGGTTGGGTTTCGAAAATCCATTTTTGGTGCCTGACATCCCCCTTTTCTTCTTCAGAAGCAGTAATTTTTTGAAGTTTTCCTACATCAGGGCTATCTTTTAAAGCCTCTATTGGAAGTGTTTCAAATAGTTGCTTAGTAGTTTGTACATCGCCCCCTATTATCTCTTCAGACTTTAGATGGTCTGCATCAGGAACTTCTTTCAGAATATCTAATGGCTGTGTTTCAAACATCCAACACTTTTTAGAGACATCTGTACCTATTACTGTTTCCTTTTCAACGATGACCTCTTCTGTCTCTTCTTTGATTTTCTCCAAAGGTTGAGTTTCAAACAACCACTTGGCCCTATGCACCCCACCTTTGACATTTTCTTCCATGGATATTCCTCTGACGACTTTAATTTCTGTTATATCTTTGTTAATTGTGTCTAGGGGCTGTGTTTCAAACATCCAACGTGCTGTTCTCACATCCCCCTTTTCAACATCTTCTCTGTGAACAGTTTTAATTTCTAGCATTTGACCTGAGCCATCTCTAATAACATATAATGGTTGCGTTTCAAAATATTTTATACTTCTCTTAACATTCCCCTTAATTTCTTTGAGCTCAGATCTGAGTTGCAGTAGGTGCATCTCATCTACTGAGTGAAGTTGTCCAAGTTGATCCAGATGTTGAGTTTCAAACATGTATCTCACAGTCTTGACATCCCCCCCAGTTATGTCCTTTATGGCAGTTGCTATTGATTCTTCTTGGCTTTGATGCAATTTATTCATCGAGTCTAATGGCTTTGTTTCAAACATCCACCGGGCTGTGTGGACATCTCCTCTGGCTAGCTCAGGAATTTTCTCAGCATGTTTCTCAGTGCCAGAAGAATGATCCCCCAGAGTATCGATGGGTTGGGTTTCAAACATCCATGTGGTATATTTCACATCACCACCAGCAATGATTTCTTGATCAGCAATGCCCTTGGAGATGTTGTCTTCATCTGGAGAGCCATTGTTGATGGAATCTAATGGCTGATTCTCGAAGATCCATCTCATGGACTGCACCTCCCCCTTCAGAATTTCATCCCACTCCACGTGTTCTCTTTCCGAGTTCAGACCTTTTTGAGAACTGTCATTCGTATTTTCAAAAACATACCGGGCTTGTTGCACATCTGCTGAAACTGAGCTCCCCGCATTCATTTGACGAGAAACAATCTCAGAAACCTCACTGATATAATCTTTTTCTAAGTTTTTCCTTAACTCAGGATGGATGTGTTTATATAAACGGTTTAATTCATACAAATTTCTTTGCTTGGAGTATAATTCTTTAGGGACTGGTGGTTTTCTAGGAGGGTTGGGGAGTTCAGGGGACTGGGAAAATGCTGTCACATCTACTGGAGGTTGAAGCATGTCGGGAGGGGGAGGAGGAAATTCTTCTGTCTTTTCCGAAGGAGTGGCATTAATTTGTGCCAGAGTTGAGGAAGTGGCACTGTGGTCACTGTATCTGGTGGTTGATGTTTCCTTCCTCTGGCTGGTTGAAGTGTAAGAAGTAGAAGAGGTACCCACAATTGATGATGGCTTTAAAGTCTCTTCAGATTCACTTTCCATCTTTAAGGGAGAGAAAATCAAATCTTATAAAGATGAGTATAGTGGTGGAGACTTTCTGGGCACTGCCTTTCACCTGCCCATGCTACAATATCTCCATTGGGAACAAGAGGTGATAGACTCCATTTAGAGACCTACTTCAAAGCAACATTCAGTATATGTTGCTATCTTTCCTATAATCCATTTGCACTTTTTAGAATGATATTCCCTATTCAATACATCAGGAACTCAGTATTTTAACATTTACCCATAATCTTGACTGTCTTTCCTTCTTTACTTAATGTGCTATGCAGAGTAATCTAGAGGGAAAAAATTAAAATCTTAAAGCACTTTTGAGGGTTGTTTTGTTTTCCTTGGAATTTTAAACACAACAGAGTAAGTAGATGACATTTAAAAACTGGCTTTATTACTTTATCTAATGTTAATTATTAAACTTAAGTACATACATAATTTTTTCTCCCCTAATTTGCTTTAGTGAGAAAAGTTTTAATTCTCTCTACTGCTTTTCTCATGTAGAATAATATTCTTTGTCTGGAACAGAATAAGTACTGGTTCAGGATATTTTTTTTGCTATTGGAAAACCTCTTCATTCAATAATTTGAAAATGTTATGTGTTTACATGTGGTTTTATACTTAACATGTCTCTGTGCAGAGACATTATCTTACCTTAATCTGCTTGGCTGGGGTCAATTCTTTGTCAGAATAAAGGACCTTTTCCTGGACAGACTTTTCAAATTGTTCTTTTAAAAACTTAGTCGAAACCTTTGGAATCTCTTCATCTTCAGGTGTATCTATGACTATAAACACAAAAGAACACCATGGATATTATGTAACTAATAAACATGATGTTTGAGAAGTCATTATAATACTATGGAAAACTTCTTATAATGTAAGTTAAGTAAAAGTATTCAGGATATAAGTGTATACATATGGCACTACTTCATTAGGTAAGTTAGTAATTGTCAAGAAATATAGGAAGAAAAATAATGGTGGTTACTGGATGGAAAGTCATAAGTTATGAAGCTGTTATTTATTTTAATTGCATATATTTTCCAAATTTTCTACAAGCATGTTTTACTATTGTGCTCAAATAATAATAAAAGTTATAAAACAAGAAAAGAACAGCAGAAGAATAGAAAAGGATCTACTTCCTTAAGCAAAACTACAATAAAACAAAATTCAGATATAGTTAAGTAACATTTGGGTCACAGTTGGCTTAAATCTTCCCTTCTAGCACTTAGGAATAGCAAAACTCATTCCCCTTTTACAGGCAAGACACTCTGTACCCATTTTATGCAGATCCGCACAAGTTTGCCTGGAATCTAATCTCATATCTGGAGGTTGGAGAATTAGACTTAAACATGCTTGAATCTATCATTAAAAGTAATACAATCTAGAGAACTTTTCTGTTCCCAAGGAGCTTGATAAACATCAAGTTTATTCTAGATCCCTAAGGCAAAAACAATTCAGAGGTGACTGGCTTATCACCTTCTAGGCTTTTGGATACATCATAAGGTTGAAGGGCAATGAACTATTTTAGAAGCTTATTGCAGCTCTTAGCATAGACAGAACCTAATTATATATAGAAATACTGCCCTATCTCCATTAGAATCATGAGTAATAGTTACTAACTTTATTTAGTGGGAAGGCTTGTACTTTAGAAGTTCTCTATTCAAACACAGACGCATCAACAGTAAAAAGGTATATTCAGATCAAATAATATCAGATTCTTACCTGTTTCTTGAACATATTGATGGAGCTTAGAAGCTTGGTTTATTTCCTCAGTGTGTTTTTCAAGATGAGAGACCTATGTTTAAAGATAATTTTAAATAAATAATTGTTTTTAAGAAATCAGGTCATTTCAGGATTGTACATGTATTCTTGGACTTCCCTGGTGGCTCAGACGGTAAAGCGTATTCTACATTGCAGAGTGATTTTCATCCAAGACTTCAGTACACATAGAGAGATGCAAATTAAACACTGATCATTTATTTTAATGCATGAGCTCATGCTATAACAGAACATATATGAATGGACATCTAAAGTACCCTTATATTTTCAGGGTGCTCATTTTATATTTCAAAGACTTCAAAGTTGGGAAAGAGACACTGATGTGTATTGGTATTAAATACATAAAGGAATATAAAAGCAATTGTTTATAACAAGATCAGAATGTCCACACAGTTCTGGAAACTGTGTGGAAAGTGTTTTTTCTAAGTAGTTACCATTTCTGTTCCAAGAACATCAATTTTGTGTGCTTCGGAAATTTCTGGTTCATTTCTTTCCATTTCCTGGCTGCATCTTGAAATGTCGACCTGGCTGCTACGGATTACCTCCTGAAAATGAATGAATGAATAGACAATGCCTTAAGAGAATTCTGAAATTTTTAACTTTCATTTTATCAGTGCAATTTCAGTGAAAGAGACTTCTGAAAAAAATTGTTTCCTCGGTATATTGCTTTGCTTGACTGTTGTAACAAATGACCACAAACTTAGTATCTTGCAGTTGTATAGGTCAGAAATACTGAATGGGTCTTGCTGGGTGTTAGCAGGTGCCATTCCTTTCTCCAGGCTATAGGGGAGGATCCATTCTCTTGCCTCCAGCAGTTCTAGAGGCTGCCCACTTTCACTGGATCGTGGCCTCCTTCTTCTAGTTAAACTTTTTCTCACTCTGCCATCTTGCTGATTTTCTCTTCTGATCCCCCTTTCACTTTTATGGACCCTTGTGATTACATTGGACTAATCCACAGAATCCAGGATTATCTCCCTGTCAAAAGGTCAGTTACTTAGCAGCTGTAATTCCATCTTCAACCTTAATTCTTCTTTGTCACATAACTTAACATATCCACAAATTCTGAGGATTAAGATACAGGTATCTTCAGGAGCCAGTATTCTGTTTACCACCCTTAAAAAGCAACAAATGTTAACGAGGCAACTCATACCCTGTATGACAAGGATGACTCTCAAAGAGAAAATGAAAATCCTTGATGAAAAAGAAATATATTAATATTGTTGTTTATAAGCCAGATTTTCATGTTACAGAAAGACATTCCTGTGTTCAAGTTGACCTTCTGATTTGGTGGCAGATCTAGAGTCTAATTTAAGAGTATAATCATTACATAAAACCAATATAAACAGGCCATATTATGCTAGCATATCTCCATCATCACACATCAGGCTACTTTTGATTTTAGTTATGCCATTGCCTTCTCCAGTTAAGTTAGCATAGGTGATCCTGACTGAACTGGATGGTTGAAACTGCTACTAACTTTGGTGATCCATCCCTGCTGTTACTATGGGATGGGATCTGACAGAAATATATGATTGTTTGATTGATATGAAGCATTTGGCATACTGCTAAAAATCTTACCATCAAAAAATAGAATGTAGACAGATGACTCTCCAAGAACACATCTATTTGAACACCTTTGAAGTTGGGATTTCACTGTACTTTTGATAATTTACATGACTAGCAAGTGCTGTTTTTGATATGGGATTTCAGTAATAAAAACTTCGTCTTACTAAAGTATAGTCAAGTGAGCAAAGGTGAATTATTATTATTAATCAAATAGAAGCACTAAAGTTTTTCTTTTTAAACATGGAGTTAAATAGTTTTAAGTGATTAAATTCTAAACCTTTAAACCAAGAATAAATTTATATTAAAGCTAATTCATGAGATCTTGACTTGTGATTTTTTTTTTTCTTCTTGCTAGTATACTTGCAGTGTTTGGCTTTTTTCCCCCAAGTCTATTTGGTATATAGGGTCAAAGTTAATAAAGTGACAGTCATATATTTGCACACACACACACACACACACATATATATATATATATATATATATGGTTTAGTTGCTAAGTCATGTCCAACTCTTGTGACCCCTTGGACTGTAGCCTGAAAGGCTCCTCTATCCATGGAATTTTCCAGGCCAGAATACTGGAATGGGTATTTCCTTCTCCAGTGGATCTTCCTGACCCAGGGATCAAACTCTGGTCTCTTGCATTGCAAGCAGATTCTTTACCAACTGAGCCACTAGGGAAGTTGTATATATATATATACACACACACACACACACACACATATATGTATATAAAACATGACTTGATTTTATTACACTTCTCTGGGAAGGAGAATTAAGACAAAAAATTGATAACCTCTCAAATGTCCTACAGAGAATTGAAGCCAAAATCTAGGTTTGTACTTTAAAATGTAGATTATATTCCATTCACTTCAGTTCAGTTCAGTCGCTCAGTTGTGTCCAACTCCTTGCGACCCCATGAATCACAGCATGCCAGGCCATCCTGTCCATCACCAACTCCCAGAGTTTACCCAAATATTTTTGGGTAAACCTAATATTTACACCTAATATTCCATTAGGTGTGTTAATTAACTAGATGGGAGGAATCCTTTCACAGTGTATAAGTATACCAATTATCACTGTGTATGCTTTAAATATCTTATAATTTTTTCAATTATACTTCAATAAAGGTATAACTGAATATCTAAAAAAGGCATTTGAAAAGGTACCTGAAAAAATTTAAATTATACCTCATTAAATTAAAGACCAGTGTAATATTTTCCTAAGCAGAATGCGCTTCCAGCTCTAGTCATTTATCACATGATATTTATTAACATGCTTGATGCATAGTTTATGCTAAGGAAAAGTTTACTTAATGAATGAATGAATAAAACAAAATAAAACTTCCATTAACAAATTAATTTTATTCAACCTTCTATTTGCCTGAGAATGTCCTAGGACCTGGGGTTAGAACAATGAACAAATGTGTACTTTACTTTCTCAAGAGGGAGTATAGAAAGTAAATAATCCATATTCTTTCCTTTAAGTTCAGAGAATCATAATTCTATAATAAGAAGTTGTGCATAATCAAGTTTTATTTAAGGTTATTAATAACATTATGCTGGAGGAAATAATAAAAGTATTATCTTTTGTTGTCATCACCTAGGTTTCCCAGGTGGTGCTAGTGGTAAGAAACCCGCCTACTCAGTTCAGGAGACATAAGAACCTCGGGTTCAATCCCTGGGTCAGGAAGATCCCCTGGAGGGGGGCACGCCAACCCACTCCAGTATTCTGGCCTGGAGAACAACGCCATGGAGAGAGGAGCCTGGCAGGCTGCAGTCCATGGGGTTGAAAAGAGTCAGACATGACTGAAGCGACTTAGCATGCATGGAGAGAATTAAAACTGTCATTGAAGACCACAGAGAGAAAGGAATGCACGGGTACAAATAACATTTCTTTGTGTAAAAACTGTTTGCAACTATGGCAGATCTTTCTATCTATCTACATATAATGGGGATATTCTATGGGTTTCTTTTGACACACTGAGAAATAGGAAGTACTGATTAAACAGTGAAAGAGCAAAGGACATGGGAACTTGATCAGTGACAAGATCCTTACTGAAGGGCACTTTGATCATTACTACAGAATCACGTCTCTGCCTAGAGGTGCATATGACAAGCCGTGATCCAGAGACCCATTTATTTGACCCACTCAATGATTTTAAGGTTTTGAGCTAGTTAACGCCTACAAAAAAAATCAAGATTCCTGCTTATGTTTGAAATTTTGAAGATCCGGCAACACTGGATTAACATTCCAGCATGGCAGTGGCTTGCTGGACAAAGTAGTGGCCACCCGTCTTAGTTGGGACATACACTTTTCAGTTGGTCCCTGTTCCCATCACTCACTAATGTTTCACACCAAACCTGCCTGGAACCATAGCAATTTGAGTTTCTGATACTTGCTGCTAACTGTCAGGCTGAAAGAATAAAGTCAGTAAGTTAACTTGGTATGTTGAGAAAGATAAATGCAAAATGTTGGGAGTAGAAAAACAGTAAATAAATATATTTCAACACATTTTTTAAAAAATTATTATTTTCTGGGGCAAACACTTTATACTTAATGTGTATCTATTTGGTTTAAAAAAATCCAGGCCTATCATCTCTAAATATATTTTCTTGTGGGAGATGACACAACATAAACACATAAACAGTACAAGGATACATAAATTTAGTTTAGAGGTATAAGCTTCTACTTCAGCACTTATGTGCTATTATGAAACAGAGCTATAATTGTTACACTAGTTCGGTATGTTAGTGTCAATGCATCAATTTTACTGCCCCCTGTTTTCTGTAACTTACATAAAGCCTGTCTTAAATTATTCCAAGATTTTGTTTCCATTATTTACTGTGTTTCATATTTTGTAACTAGTGGAGTTGGATTTTAAATCTGACTTTCTTTCTTCCCAAGTGTTGGTGTCTATAGACTGAAGGGTTAGATAAAAGGATGGATCATCATAATGATCAGGAAGAAATCCAATTATACAAATAAATGCAATAAAGAATTCTGGCCAGAACACCATACATAAATTCACATGAAACAATTCATGAAATTGGTATTAATACTTAAAAAATTAAATTCAAATATAGATTGGCTGCAAGAATAAAAATACAATTTTGGGTTCACAGGTGGATCAACCAAAATCAGTACTCACGCCCTCCTTTATACTAGGTATGTCATAAGTTACTATGGGTAACTTACTAAATCACACCTAACTTTTAAAAAAAAATCTCATTCATCCCTGAAAAGAAACATATGATATATATGCTCTAATTTTGGAATCTAGACAACATCGGGCAAAATAAAAAAACGTTATAATGTTTGCATAACTCATGCCAATCTGGTATCAGCTCATAGATTAATCAAGTATATTACAAAGTTTCCATGGATATACATTTCTCCAAAAGGGATTTCTCCAGCACAGAAAAGATTCCACACTTTACCTACTTAATTTGCCATTGTTCTTATCATTGTAAGAAAAGGCATTGTACATTTCCACTGATAAAAATGCAAACTCATGCTATCATAATGAGTAAGGGAAGAAAAAAGACAAGCTTTTTATGATGACTCACTATTATTGTGACTCTTAGAAGTACATCCATTAAAATAAAGTGTGATGTAACTGGCAGAAGAGTAGATAATAACTGTCTCACTAAAGTGGAAAAAATAGCTCATTTTCAATGCTAGTAATTCAGCAATTTTACCCATCACTAACCTCATTCTTAATAAAACCAGGAAGGGTTTGTACCATTGTCAAACAGGCAGAAATAATACCCAAAATGTGCTTTTTATGTTAACAAAGATGTCAGTTGATTCAAGACTTGTAAGAATAATCAGTTCTTTAAGTGACGAACATAAAAATTTGTGGTTGATATATTGTGTTTGTCTAGATTTGGATATATTTGAATTCAAACATGTTTTATTTTTGCCCTGAGTTTTTTCTCTTCACTTTTTAAAAAATTTACTTTAAAATTTTACAGCATAAAATTTGATATCCCTGTAGTTTGAGCTTCATGTTAGGGTTTTTCCTCATTCACTACACACTTTTGAATCTTGGCTCAAAAATTGTTTTTTCTTTGAAACCTTTCCTGACTTTTCTATACAGAGGTACCTGTTCCTGCTTTTATTATCATATTCCTATATGGTCAGTACATATCTCTATTACCTACCTATCACATTTCTCATAACTGAACTCATGCATCTTCAAATCTTGATGTTTATCTTCCTGGTAGAGAGTAGATCCTCCCCTCTAAATGTCAAGAAGTGAATGCATGGATAAATAACTTTTTTCTTAGGAATGTGAAAACTTTATGATTTTATAAAAATCTAGTTTAAAAATTAAAGTTCTATAAAATCGTATGATTTCATTTTTTGATATTTCAGTTGATAATCTTTGATACTGAACATTTCATAATTGGTAGGCAGGGTTACTGAAGCTGATGCATATAGCAATGATATGTCAATCACTGACAAAGTGTACTTAGCAGAGTTCTCCTGGTAACACTCAAATGGTTGGAACGTTTACGGAAGAGCATGGGCAGTGCTGTTATGCTATACAGAGCAATTGAAATCATTAGAGGGAAGAAAAGCCTGTATCAAGAAACCAAAAGATACACAAAGGCAGCAAACACATACAGAAAGTAAAGAACCTTTCAAAATAGGAAAATTTATTTTCAAATGTTCTTTTTATAAAAGATCTTATTGGTGAGAAACTAATCTGTATGTTTTTTTTCTTTTGTAAATTGTTATTATTCATTGGGTTGGTAAATCAATGCATTATCAAGCATTATGTAAAAACAACAGTAGAATGCTTTGGGCAGAATTACTACGATATCAACAAATTAAGTTGATATATTTGTGATGACAATAAAAGATACTATTTTATCCTTATTTTCACTATAAAGGGGAAAGAAGAGTCCAGGCAAATGTAAGTCATGATCCTTTGTATCCCTGTATATACTCGGAAGTGAAGACTCCAGTTTTACTTCATTTAGTACTAGGGCTGCCTGAAGCGATGAATGCTCCCTGAAGCTGGTTGGACTATTGGATCCTAAGAGACTGGTGATGCAAAACATTTGTAAAAAAAAAGTAAAGTAGCAACCTTTTCCTTTGAAATTACTGCATCTCTAAATGTGAGTGACCTCATATCACTTCACCTATATATTTATTTATTCTACCAACAGCTACTGAGCACCACCTATCTCTATAGCATTTTGCTAGGCATTGTCAGTATTGTTTTAATAAAAGTTTTATCTACCAACCTATCTACATATCAATAATCTGTCAGTCTATCTCTATATCTGTGCAATATATATAAATATGTACATATATATCTAATGGAATAAAAATGGCTCACTTAACTTGAAATTCTCTTAAGATCTGTAATATATAGAAATGCACAAATTATGTAGGATTGTTGTATAAGTCTCTGAGAGAATTGAATTCATACTTTATTGAATTCATACTAATTCATAATTTAATTGAATGCTATCATTCAATTAATATCAACTATTTCCTGACTCAAAAGAATTATGCTTTGGTCACATCTAGCTATAAAGAGCAAAACTTATCATTTTTAATAAAAATACTTAATTTAAAAGTAGAAATGTTTGACTTCAAAGAGAGGTTTCTGAATAAGTAATGCCAGCTTTCACTGCTAAAATTCTGTCCTCTTCTTTCCCCAAAGTGTTATTTATAGTCATATCTCAGCATCTAAAATGCTAAAGATTCATAAAAAGAACTTGTAAAAGATGTACTCTCAACTGAGCCATCAAACATATTAGTTATATAAATAGGATACTTACTTGATAAAGTAAAAAAACAGGATACATAAAACATTTGATTTTCAGTAAAAGACACCTAGAAGTATTATGTAGAAGTATAATATATATATTATATATTAACACACACACACACATATACACGTATACAGCATTTCAGTCTAACATAGAAGTAAGGCATCTTAAAAACAAAAGGGCATTTGGATATAAATAAACATAAAAGTACAATAAAAGAAGCTAAAACATGGAGTCTCAAGGAGTAGTGAAATTGCAAGTAAAAAGCTTGCAAAAAGAATGAAAATAACTTAAAAAGAAAACCAGGGGTAACATGTATATTATGTTAATTAATCCAAACCAAAATAGATAAAAAGAAGAATTGTACCTGTTCATTACACAACTCCTCTTCACCAATATTCAGTTGATTTGACAGTGAAAGCCCTGCCAATTCTACCTTTAATTATCTTTTGAGTCGGTGTCCCCTTTATTCTAGAATTTCTGACCCATTTAAGCCCTCATATATTTAATCTGCTATTTCAGTAGTTTCTTAACTTACCTTCTTCAATCTAACTTTGACACCCTTTACGTCAATCCTATACAGCTAGGAAAAACATTACTTAAATGCATATCTATTCTTCTTTCTCCCTTGTTTGTTTCTTCAATGGGTTTTGATTGCCTTAGAATAAAATAAAAATAAAAAATTTTTTCTCTTATGCAGGCTTTGGCTACACTTCCAGCCCCACGACTCAATTATGTTTCACTATATTCATAAATATACTAATTTACCTGTGGCATAAGCTGTTTCTTTCACCTACAGTGTAGTTCTACATTTATAAAAAAGAAAATTTAAGTCTCAGCTGAAGCATTCTCCACTCTCAGATTCCCCTCAATTATCCCTCATCCAGAGTAAAGTTTATCACAACCTTTGTGTCCTCACAAACCTCATTTATATTTTCTATCATAGAATCTACCATATTGCACTTGTAATCATTTGTTATGTGTCTGTCTTTCTGATAGAGAGAGCTTCTTGAGGGCAAAGTAATATCACACTCATCACGGAATCTTTTGTGCTTGACATATGGTGCATGCTTAATGACTATCAGCAGAATAAAAAAATTACAAGGCACAGATTCTGGAATTAGCCTTCTTGAGTTTGGATCACATTTGCTCACTTTCTTTGGACAAATTACTTAGCTCTTCCATGAGTTCATTTCTTGTCCAAAAAAAGTGTGTGTGTGTGTGTGTGTGCGTGTAGGGGGCAGATGAAATAGTGCCTATCTTGGAAGGTTACTGCAAGGAGAATCAGAGTAACATTTGTGAAAACCTGGCTTATAAGTGCTACATGAATATTTGTTATTTTTGCTTAACAAATATTCATTGTACACTTACTCTGCATCAGCTATTTCCCAAGTAATTCAAGATATACAGTAAATAAGGCAAAAGAAAAAAAAAAAGATTGAATGAAAGTAGATTGTCTCTGGTTATGTCAATATATTTTGCCATGAAATTTTTCATTATATAAGTAAGTCCAGAAACAAAAGAAAAAACAAGTTTCAATATGTATATTCTTTATTCTACCAGAGAAGAAGTGGATTTGTGAGGTTTATTGAAAGAGAAGCAAAAAGGTGCCTGTGCATATTATAACCCTTCTAAATCATTCTGGTCCCCAGGACATAGAAATTTCTATAGAGGCATGGCCAGAGAGTAGCTTTCAGATCACTGATTTAGTTTTTCTCTGATTCATTTTTATGAACTGATATCCAACGAAGAGTCAGTTCACAGGGATTTGATCTCAGTTCAGTTCAGTCGCTCAGTCGTGTCCAACTCTTTGCGACACCATGAATCGCAGCACGCCAGGCCTCCCTGTCCATCACCAACTCCCAGAGTTCACTCAACTTATGTCCATCGAGTTGGTGATGCCATCCAGCCATCTCATCCTCTGTCATCCCCTTCTCCTCCTGCCCCCAATCCCTCCCAGCATCAGAGTCTTTTCCAGTGAGTCAACTCTTAGCATGAGGTGGTCAAAGTACTGGAGTTTCAGCTTTAGCATCATTCCTTCCAAAGAACACCTAGGGCTGATCTCCTTTAGAAGGGACTGGTTGGATCTCCTTGCAGTCCAAGGGATTCTCAAGAGTCTTCTCCAACACCACAGTTCAAAAGCATCAATTCTTCGGCACTCAGCTTTCTTCACAGTCCAACTCTCACATCCATATATGACCACTGGAAAAACCATAGCCTTGACTAGATGGACCTTTGTTGGCAAAGTAATGTCTCTGCTTTTGAATATGCTATCTAGGTTGGTCATAACTTTCCTTCCAAGGAGTAAGCATCTTTTAATTTCATGGCTGCAATCACCATCTGCAGTGATTTTTGAGTCCAAAAAAATAAAGTCTGACACTGTTTCCACTGTTTCCCCATCTATTTGCCATGAAGTGATGGGACTGGATGCCATGATCTTCGTTTTCTGAATGTTGAGCTTTAAGCCAACTTTTTCACTCTCCTCTTTCACTTTCATCAAGAGGCTTTTTAGTTCCTCTTCACTTTCTGCCATAAGGGTGTTGTCATCTACATATCTGAGCTTATTGATATTTCTCCCAGCAATCTTGATTCCAGCTTGTGCTTCTTCCAGCCCAGCGTTTCTCATGATGTGCTCTGCATTTAAGTTAAATAGGGTGACAATATACAGCCTTGACGTACTCCTTTTCCTATTTGTAACCAGTCTGTTGTTCCATGTCCAGTTCTAACTGTTGCTTCCTGACCTGCATATAGGTTTCTCAAGAGGCAGGGCAGGTGGTCTGGTATTCCCATCTCTCAGGATTTTCCACAGTTTATTGTGATCCACCCAGTCAAAGGCTTTGGCATAGTCAATAAATCAGAGATAGATGTTTATCTGGAACTCTCTTGTTTTTTCCATGATCCAGCGGATATTGGCGATTTGATCTCTGGTTCCTCTGCCTTTTCTAAAACCAGCTTGAACATCAGGAAGTTCACGGTTCACATATTGCTGAAGCCTGGCTTGGAGAATTTTGAGCATTACTTTACTAGTGTGTGAGATGAGTGCAATTGTTTGGTAGTTTGAGCATTACTTTGGCATTGCCTTTCTTTGGGATTGGAATGAAAACTGACCTTTTCCAGCCCTGTGGCCACTGCTGAGTTTTCCAAATTTGCTGGCATATTGAGTGCAGCACTTTCACAGCATCATCTTTCAGGATTTGAAATAGCTCAACTGGAATTCCATCACCTCCACTAGCTTTGTTCGTAGTGATGCTTTCTAAGGCCCACTTGATTTCACATTCCAGGATGTCTGGCTGTAGGTGAGTGATCACACCATCTTGATTATCTGGGTCATGAAGATCTTTTTTGTACAGTTCTTCTGTGTTTTCTTGCCACCTCTTCTTAATATCTTCTGCTTCTGTTAGGTCCATACCATTTCTGTCCTTTATCGAGCCCATCTTTGCATGAAATGTTCCCTTGGTATCTCTAATTTTCTTGAAGAGATCTCTAGTCTTTCCCATTCTGTTGTTTTCCTCTATTTCTTTGCATTGATCACTGAGGAAGGCTTTCTTATCTCTTCTTGCTATTCTTTGGAACTCTGCATTCATATGCTTATATCTTTCCTTTTCTCCTTTGCTTTTGCTTCTCTTCTTTCCACTATTATACAATTCTTTGCACACTTACATCTTCATTAAAAGGTCCTGTTTTTTGTCTCTCATGTAAATAACAAATTGAATGTTAAGATTTGTAATTTTCCCTCATAGTTCAGTTGGTAAAGAATCTGCCTGCAATGCAGGAGATTCGGGTTCAATTCCTGGGTCAGGAAGATCCCCTGGAGAAAGAAATGGCAACCCATTCCAGTATTCTTGCCTGGAGAAACCCATGGACAGAGGAGCCTGGTAGGCTGCAGTCCATGGGGTTGCAAGAGTCGGACACAACTTAGTGACTAAGTGAAAGTTAATTCTCTCAGTCATGTCTGACTCTTTGCGACCCCATAGACTTAGTCTGTTGACTGTAACCAGACTCCTCCGTCCTTGGGATTTTTTAGGCAAGAACACTGGAGTGGGTTGCCATTTCCTTCTCCAGAGGATCTTCCTGACCCAGGGATTGAACCCAGGTCTCCCTCATTGTAGGCAGACGCTTTACCATCTGAGCCACCAGGGAAGTTCAAAATATAGTGACTAAACCACCATATATATATGTATATTATCAGTCACAGCTCCCAGTGCCAAGCATCAGAGTCTAACTGATATAAATAGGAAAGGTACTTTGTTAAAGAAACAATTCACAGTAGAAGTGTATTTCTCAGACTCTCCAGGAATATGATTCCCGAAATATTCTCAGAGAATGAGACTTGGAGGTTTTATAGCGAGAAACCATGCTGAATAAAGCTGCAGAACCTTCTGGTGAATCCACCCTTGCGGTTGACACTGGACACACCCACTGCTAAAGTCATTGATACTATATCATGAACACTGTTTTTACAATGACTATTTCTTGAAACTTGATGTAGCTAATCTCCTGTTACTAGCTATCACCAAAACTGTTTCTGCATAGTTCTTGCTTCTCATGTTGTTTCATTACTTCCTCATGCAAAGCTTGAATTGGAAATGTCTGATTGGTGCAGTCCAGTCGACAAGCTTGAGTCCTACATACCAGGAAGGCCAGGTTAGTGAATGTATGGTATTTGCAGCTTCTGCTAGTGGAGACTGATTCTGCCTCATGGGATGGTGAAGTCCCCAGGGGTAGACGGAGGTGCAGGTGTCCAAAAGAATGAAAATAGGGCATTATCTCTCCTAAGAAAGTGTTATTTATCAACACTGCAGTCTTATTAATCAAATGGAAACCAGTTAAAAACACAAGAAAAGGGACGCCATTCATTGTAGAAAACACTATTCATGTCTTATGATGAAACTGATTCGGGCTTATTTCTTGGCAATATATGTTCCATTTGACTTTACAAATTCCTTTGGGAGGACTGAGACAGTAAAGTTTCTCTGCTAAAAGGATCACAAAGAGCTCCTGTTATACAAACCTGCCTCCTCCTTTCACCATCCCTCTGAGTCTTTATGGTCATCAGTCTTACTCACTGGAGCGATACATTTTAATTCCTTATATAAAAATCCAAGCAGAAGAAAGTGCAATAAAACAGATTTAGCTCTGATGTAAGCACTCCAAGATAATCTGTGCAAACAAAGACTTTCAGGGTAATTATTAATTATGATTACAAATTACTCTGATCACTTGGGTTTTCTTCAAAATGAGGGAAACTTCTGAAAAATAAAAGGGTAATTAGTTGCAGTTGCACTAGTGAATGTATCTACTAGTAACATCAGGAATGGAAAGATAATGAAGTGGAAATAGGAATGGTAGATTATGAGCTGGAGTTTGTCATCAATTCAAGTGAGAAATCAGGTAAGTAAATGACAGCTAATTTCAGTCGCAGTTAGAATCCTGATTCGTAATCTGCTGGGATAGAGTGTAGGGAAGCATTGAAGGAGACAGAAAGAAAGACCTACCACTGACTGTTGTAAATGTCAGGAAATACACAAGGCCCTTCACACTTTATAACATCTGATTTGTTAAGAATTTTCCCATTTTAAATTCTACATGTTGATTACCCACGGACTTAATCAGTAAAAGGAGTTGAAGGGAAAATGCTGCACAAGATTTGAAAATTCCAAACATATACCATGGTACAGAGGTTAACAAGAATTTCATCAGTATAGAATCAATGCTTTAACACCTAAAAGCAGTAAGTTATGTGCTCAACATACACTTGTGATGTACCTAAAGTGTGTTTAAACTAGGAACAAGAAAGGAGGGTCGTTATCCTCAAGTAGCTAAATATTTATGCTGAAGAACTGCACTGAAACACCTTCAAAGAATTAAAAAATTCATGTGCTGTAATTTTTATTGCACATTGATTTCAAATATCACTGAGTCTTTTTCCCCTAATATGGTTTTCACTAGTCTATCAGGTAACTGCACAGTTTTATTGCTTTTAAGGTTGGTGATTCAGTGAAACATCTTTTCTATCAATATAATACTGGTAATCACGTGCAAAGATTTAAAAAATACAAAAGTTAGAGGGGTCTCAAAATTGAAAAGAGACTCTTACAAAAAAAGGACAAAGAACTATTTGCTTTAAGTAGATGTTTAAATAGTTTCATTTTGCCTAAAAGTATACATCTATCGAAAAAGCAAGAGAGTTCCAGAAAAACGTCTATTTCTGCTTTATTGACTATGCCAAAGCCTTTGGCTGTGTGGATCACAATAAACTGTGGAAAATTCTGAAAGAGATGGGAATACCAGATCACCTGACCTGCCTCTTGAGAAACCTGTATGCAGATCAGGAAGCAATAGTTAGAATTGGACATGGAACAACAGACTGGTTCCAAATAGGAAAAGGAGTACGTCAAGGCTGTACATTGTCACCCTGCTTATTTAACTTATATGCAGAGAACATCATGAGAAACACTGGGCTGGAAGAAGCACAAGCTGGAATCAAGATTGCAGGGAGAAATATCAATCACCTCAGATATGCAGATGACACCACCCTTATGGCAGAAAGTGAAGAGGAACTAAAAGGCCTCTTAAAGAGAGTGAAAGAGGAGAGTGACAAAGTTGGCTTAAAGCTCAACATTCAGAAAACGAAGATCATGGCATCCGGTCCCATCACTTCATGGCAAATAGATGGGGAAACAGTATCAGACTTTATTTTGGGGGGCTGCAAAATCACTGCAGATGGTGACTGCAGCCATGAAATTAAAAGACACTTACTCCTTGGAAGAAAAGTTATGACCAACCTAGATAGCATATTCAAAAGCAGAGACATTACTTTGCCAACAAAGCTCCATCTGGTCAAGGCTATGGTTTTTCCAGTGGTCTTGTATGGATGTGAGAGTTGGACTGTGAAGAAAGCTGAGCGCCGAGGAATTGATGCTTTTGAACTGTGGTGTTGGAGAAGACTCTTGAGAGTCCCTTGGACTGCAAGGAGATCCAACCAGTCCCTTCTAAAGGAGATCAGCCCTAGGTGTTCTTTGGAAGGAATGATGCTAAAGCTGAAACTCCAGTACTTTGGCCACCTCATGCGAAGAGTTGCCTCATTGGAAAAGACTCTGATGCTGGGAGGGATTGGGGGCAGGAGGAAAAGGGGACAACAGAGGATGAGATGGCTGGATGGTATCACCAGGTCGATGGATGTGAGTTTGAGTGAACTCTGAGAGATGGTGATAGACAGGGAGGCCTGGCATGCTGCGATTCATGAGGTTGCATATAGTTGGACACGACTGAGCGACTGAACTGAACTGAACTGATACATCTATAGCTTTTAAAAATTGAGCCATTTAACTACTATACATATATAGAAACAAATCAGATGAAATGAAATTTAAGGACATAGCCTTTGATCTGTATTGGATTTTCCTCCAGTTGTACTTATCAATTCCAGGGCAATGTAAAGGGTAGAACACCCACCCACTTGCTGGAGATTCACGACAGAAGATCAAATTAGTTCTGTAAGGAGGGGTCAGAGCAGATGAGATTCAAATAGACTTTGCTAAGAAGGGGTGATAGTCTTTAAACTTCAAGTATAGTGGTCTAGGAAATAGTAAAAGATAAATACTTGATTATATATCTCAGAATTATAAGAGAAATTATACTGAGCATAAGTGCTAAACACGGAGACAATGATCATTATATTTAAATAAGTTAACCTGTATTTGTCTGAAATGATATTGTTTGTCTCACCACTATTTTTACAGGAGGAAATCAACACAATATATCTGATTCTGCTATAGAAAAAGTAGTTGTGTATGTAAGTATCTCTAATTTTCTCACCCATATTTCCTTGCATTCCCTCATCTCCATAAATTACTGCTTTTTCTTTCTTTATTTTCTGTACCCAGACTTGATGGTACACCTTGTCATTGTCATAATCCCCTCTTTAGTAATGAAAGGGCTGGAAAGAATAAAGACAGCAAAGAAAAGAAATTGAGGGGAAGAAAGGAATACTCCTTTTTTAGATCCTCTAAGAAAAACAAAACAACGAAAATGTGATTGGGGGAATTTGTTGTTGATACTTTTAGAATAATGATAAAAAATGCTTATGATAACAGGTTCACAAACTGGACCCCAGCCCAAAGTCTTGACTTCACTGAAGCCTCACAAATCTTCCCCAAATATATTTCTATACACTGTGCAATATGATGAATTGCATAATTCAATGGAGGGATTTCAAATACCAAAGCAGAATGATGTCTCTAGAAGACCATGGCATATACCCAAGGATAAGGAAGATGGATTGAGTACTTGGCTCCCTACTTTTGGTGTCCACCTAGTGGGTGGTACCTGAAATGCTCTGTCCTCCTGACAGGGTTGAAAATGAAGGCTCCTTGGGAGTTGGTGATGGAAAGGGAAGCCTGGAGTGCTGCAGTCCATGGGGTCACAAAGAGTCGGACACGACTGAGCAACTGAACTGAACTGAACTGAAAGAGCTGTCTATTGGACCATGCTGAGTAGATCACTCAGGACAGAGAGGGATAAAGAAGAAGCAGAAGAAAAGCCTGTTGGAAGGAGATGTAATCTTACTTTTGGGTTCTGTGATGTTAAGATTTGCAAAGAAACTGAAAAAAAAATCAAGAATTTCCTAAACATATCTCTGCAGAAGAATTTCCTCTTTATGCTGCTTCTTCTTTGCTCATGCCTTGTGTTCTTCCAGTTTTGTTTTTGTAGCAGGATAATTCATTTGTAATTATGCAAACTAATGAATAAATGAACATCCAAAAGAACAGACAGGCTTGACTCAATCCAATCATTTTCAGAGCCCCAAGAGGACAGGTTTATTTTAAGAAATATCAGATCCAGAAGCAGCAGAAAAAGCTAATACTATATCCTCTGATGTCAAGTGCCCATTTTCATAAAAGTAATTATATGGAAAAAACCACATTTTTGCAGATTTTACTAAGTTCTGAAAACATAATGATTGTATAATGTTAATGATTTCTATTGTTGTTATAATTTTCCTTGCTCTTCACAAACTAGCATAATCTCAGAACTTAAAATACTGTATCTTACCATTTTATCATTAAATTTAAAAAGAAAGTGTATTTAGTAAATATACTATATTGTCTACATACTTGAGAAGCTTTTTAGGTGTAATTATACAAAGAGCACAGTTATAATTTTAAACTAATAGGACACTTCAGATTGAAGAATGGGCTATACAAATATATATTCTTTTCCTATTCCAACTTTCCCTAAATGTCTACTGTCTCCCATAAAAGAAGACATACAACTTGATTATGTCTAAATAATCTTTACATCTTTATCAACATCAAAAGCTTTTTGAGATCATGTGTTGGAGCACCAAGAATATGAAATTCTGCTGTGATTTTGTGTCTTTGTGGAAAGGGTCCAGGTGACACTCCCTCAACAACCACAGGCCCTGTGATAAGCACAATGCCATTCCTTTCCTCCTGAGCAATCCTAACTCCTTTTACTTGAAAGAAGTGAAGGGTATATCTGTAAACACACTTGTATTCTGTAAAAGAAATTGAAAATGGGTTCTATAAGAACAAAGAGGTTACAGAAATGGAAAACTCACAGTACCATTCAGAAGAAGAGGAACTATGGTCATAATATTCCAATAACTGGGATAAATCTTGTTCCTACAAATTTTGTTTTGGAGAATCAGTAAGATGATCATAGAAAGAAAAGCAACCAATTCAAGATATTTTGAAAGTGTTGAATCTATTCTTGTAACTTAGTCTTATTTATGAGTATTTGTACTATCCCCCAAGGTCCTGCCTGCCTGAGAAACCAGGGGATAGGGATGGGGCTTCATATGTTGATGCTTCTAAATCCGTCTAAGCCACCGGGAAGATTAGTTTCTTTGCTCATTTTCAGCACAGTAAAGGTTAACAGAGATTTGTCAAGAGAACACACTGATCATAACAAACATGCTCTTCCATCAACACAAGAGATGACTTGACACATAGACATCATCAGATGGTCAATACTGAAACCAGATTGATTATATTCTTTGTAGCTGAAGATGGAGAAGCTCTATACAATCAGCAAAAACAAGACCAGGAGCAGACTGTGGCTTAGATCATGAAGTCCTTATTGCATAATTCAGAATTAAATTGAAGAAAGTAGGGAAAACCACTAGACCATAGAGGTATGACCTAAATCAAAGTCAGGAATAGATTCAAGGGATAAAATCTGTAGATAGAGTGCCTGAAGAAATATGGATGGAGTTTCATAACACTGTTACGAGGTGGTAATCAAAACCATCCTAAAGAAAATTAAATGTAAGAAGTCAAAGTGGTTGTCTGAGGAGGCTTTACAAATAGCTGAGAAAAGAAGAGAGGCAAAAGGCAAAAAGGAAAGACATACCCAACTGAATGTAGAGTTCAAGAGAATAGCAAGGAGAAATAAAGACTTCTTAAGTGAACAATGCAAAGAAATAGAGGAAAACAATGGAATGGGAAAGACCAGATTTCTTCAAAAAATTGGAGGTACAAAGGGAACATTTCATGCAAAGATGGGCACAATAAAGCACAGAAATGGCAAGGACCTAACAGAAGCAGAAGAGATTAAGAAGAGGTAGTAAGAATACACAGAACTATACAAATGACCTTAATGACCTGGATAACCACAATGATGTGGTCACTTACCTAGAGCCAAACATTCTGGAGTGTGAAGTCAAGTGGGCCTTAGGAAGCATTATTATGAACAAAGCTATTGAAGGTGATAGAATTCCAGCTGAGTTATTTCAAATCCAAAAAATGATGCTGTTAAAGTGCTGCATGCAATATGCCAGCAAATTTGGAAAACTCAGTAGTAGCCACAGGACTAGAAAAAGTCAGTTTTCATTCTAATCCCAAAGAAGGGCAACACAAAACAATGTTCAGACTACCACACCATTGCACTCATTTCACATGCTAGCAAGGTAATGCTCAAAATCCTTCAAGCTAGGCTTCAACAGTACGTGAGCCAAGAAACTTCAGATGTACAAGCTGGATCTGGAAAAGGCAGAGGAACTAGAAATCAAATTGCCAACATTCACTGGATCATAGAGAAAGCAAGAGAATTCTGGAAAAACATCTACTTCTGTTTTACTGACTATGCCAAAGCTTTTGACTGTGGATCACAAAAACTGTGGATAATTCGTAAAGAGATGGGAATACCAGACCACCTTACCTGTCTTTGAGAAACCTGTGTGCAGGTCTAATCGCAACAGTTAGAACTGGACATGGTTTCACCAAGACATACAGAGCTATAGGAAGGTGGACATGAATAGGAAGAAAGGAGGCAGATGGAGACTGGGTAGCGGGACGTTACCAGTTGCAAAGCATATTCAGGGATGTTAATTTTAAACTAATCTCAAATTGCCTAATGAGCTTCTAGGAAATGATTCTGTCTCCCCAGGCCAAAAAGGCGAAAAGAAAGAAGGTGTGAGGCATAGAACAATGCCATCCTTCTTTGTCATTTTACTTATAAATAAAATAAGTTTATGAATCGTATTCTACTTTGAATGGCAAAGTAATGTCAATACTACTACTGATAGTAGCTGGTGTTACGGAACCGTTCATATCTGCTGGTCAGTTCTGGTAAGAATTTTACATGAACCACCTCATTTTATTCTTAACACATATGTTACTTAATCCTCATTTTATAGAGGAGGTTATGTGGTTAACTCAGGAGACTATAACCTGGGCTGTCTGATTCTGGAACTGATAGGCTTAACCATTCCTCTAAACTGCCTGTTTGATTGGGTTACTTTAGTTACAATAGTCATTTAAAAACCATGCACACAACTTAAAAAAAAATTTTTTTTTCAAGACATACTTTTGGTCACAATCCTGTGTGCTGATAGAGATATAGGTTAGGTTGGGGTTGTTAATAGCAATCCAGGCCCTTGAAAAATTATCTATGTGGCAGAAAGCTGAAGTCAGGCTTAAAACACTTTTTATGAGAAATGCTTTGCAATGTGGACATACAGTTGATAAAAATATGTTTAGCTTGCTAGAAAATAATTATGGGTCACCTTTAAAGAGTCTAAAACACACAGATGTCAGATATATCACAAGCTGTCAAAAATGTTTTCTATCAACCTAAAATTGTCTAGAGATTGCTTCAAATCCACATAATCTTAATAGAGTACGACTGTTTATGTGAGGCTTTTTGCAACAGCAGATGTGTGTGGAAAGATACACCCTGTCTTGCAGCTCCCTACTGGTCCACATCAGACTTGGCAGCAGGGAGTGGAGGTCAGGCATGCTTTAGACTCTTGACATAGATTCAGTGCAGCCGTTCTCATATGAAAGCAATTACCTAAGCACAGCATTGCACTGAGTACTTAGCAGATTTTTGGAGCTCCATCTGTTCTTCCCTATGTAGACCACTTAAAATGAGGAAAAAAAGAAGCAACTCCAGAAAAGAGCTGCTAGGACTTCACAATTAATACACAAAGAGCTACTCAGTACTGTGTAAATACAAGAGAAAGAAGAAGAGGAAATAAGCATGAGAGGATGAAGATCAAATCCTGAATGTGAGAATATGGCTCAGAGAAGGAAGGTCCTAAGATTGCTAATGGGTCCAAGGTTTGGTTTTTGGAGGAATGGGAAAGTTCTAAAATTAGATTGTGGCGACACCGCACAACTTTGTAAATATATTAAACAGCCATTGAACTGTATACTTAAAATGGGTGAACTTTATGGTATGGAAATTATCTCAATAAAGCTGTTAAAAATGAAGAAAGAGAGGATGAAAGTCTTTAAAAAGAACAACAACCCAGCAACCATACAATGGGTGAGTGAAAATAAACTCTGACAAGCAGAATGACATTTTCCTACCAACAACACATTTATCCTAATATCTGCTCCATGTACTTCAAGATCTCTTTTTAAAGATGAGGGGATGGATTATTCAGAATGTTTTCCCAAATGGAGCCTGTTGTAGTGAGTGGATTAAAAATATCCCTCTTAAGTGGTCCTTTCCATTCTAGTATTAAGAACCTACTGCTTTTCACTGGCATAGAATTCTGAGAATTCAGTCCTAAGACAAAATGAGAAACAATGCTAATGTGGTATTTCTAATCTAAATATCAACAGGACACATGCTGAATGGCTCATAATCCCTTAAGGAGGGTTGGATTTCATTCTTATCTACAGGAATAAGTAACGGATACTTTGAAAAACAGGCTCTAAATGGGTGATATTAAAAACAGTACTAACTACCAGAACCACCGATAACAATAAAGTTTTCCCCAACACATTCCTCTAAGAAGCTGAATTCCACACCCCTGTTACCCAGAGACCATGACTGTCCAGAGTGGCTTCTTTTTCTAATTTACATAAGGATATTCCCACAAGCTAGAAGTGATGTTGCTAACTGTTGCTGCTGCTGCTGCTGCTAAGTCGCTTCAGTTGTGTTCGACTCTGTGCAACCCCATAGACGGCAGCCCACCAGGCTCCTCTGTCCATGGAATTCTCCAGACAAGAATTCTGGGGTGGGTTGCCATTTCCTCCTCCAATGCATGAAAGTGAAAAGTGAAAGTGAAGTCGCTCAGTCGTGTCCGACTTGTAGCGACCCCATGGACTGCAGCCCACCAGGCTCCTCCATCCATGGGATTTTCCAGGCAAGAGTCCTGGAGTGGGGTGCCATTGCCTTCTCTGAAGTCGAAGTCTAGAATACATAAATAGGACATTATTCCCAGTTTAAAATGTTTGGCATAGTGAGTGTTCCTGTATCTAGTACCTGCTTTCCCCCCACTATTTAAACCTCTTTTTCAATAGGTATAATCAATTAAAAAAAGAGGGAACTTTACCCTCAGAGATAGCTTAATTTTCAAAACCTGTTTAGTCCTGTTGCCTGTCTTCTAGACAAACTGCTTCCAAATAGCTAATTACCTTGAAACATCTCACTTCAATACATTAGGAAAAAAAAAGAGGCAGATTGGAATTCATATTACACCTTATGAAATTATTGGAGGAGGAAATGGCAACCCACTCCAGTATTCTTGCCTGGAGAATTCCATGGACAGAGGAGCCTGGCAAGCTACAAGTGCATGGGGTCGCAAAGAGTTGGACACGACTGAGCGACTAACATTTTCACTTCACTATGAAGTTATTACTAATTGTGATGTTAAATATTGTCAGAAATCCAAAACAAATGTTCTTTCTTTTAACTCTAATTAAACTTGATTTCCAAGTTAATTTATATATGTTAGCAAACTAAATATTTTTCTGGCTATGGGCAGAACTTAGCAGAGAGATAAATCTCAAGTACTTTAAACAAAGAGACAGAAAACACTCTCAGGCATGACAACAATTTGGATAAAACAGAATTAACTGTTTGTCTACCAATAAATGTTTTGTCCTCAATCCCTGCTGATAAAAGAAGAGATTTTTAGAATGCATTCAGAACACTTTAAACATTTAAGTGAATATCTAAAACATGAGTTTTCTGCATTTTCTGCCCTATAACCAAATTTGATAGATATCTCAAATTTCCATTAAGAATTATAAGTCAGTAATTTGACTTTTAAGGACAGATGACTTGTTTCTTTTATTCCCTACAGATTTCTGTGTAAGAGTCAATAAATGGTATTTACTTGTTCATTCTCCCACGTTTCCTTTCTATTTTATTTATATTGCATTGCATTCCTTATGGAATTATGGGGTATTATTAGTATGTCTAAAGGCAGATAATGAAACTGAAGTTCAGAGAGGTCATTACAGGCTTAGAATCATGCAGCTATTCAGGTTTTTAGTGCATTTTTTTATTTACTCTTACACACTTTAGTATTTCATGTTCTCAGAGCAGGGATTACAGCCTATAATAGTACACTATATTTGCAAGGAGAAAAACACATCTGCAAAACACATACACACACATATTGCTTGACTGCTTTGATTTTTTTGATTGTTTTTTGATTTGATTGTTTTTACCCAGGTTTGATTTGTTTTTGATTGGTTGATTGTTTTGGTTTGATGGTTTTTACCCAGCCTCTATTTATTGTTTGTTCCTAAGGGGATGTGGAGGACATGCACAGAGGCTGCTCAGCCAATCAGCATCCTCTGGCTATAGTACTTTAGTTCTAGGGGAAGCACATGTATTCCATTTAGAGCCAATTAGATGTTATAAAGGCTTTTCCTGGGGCTTCTGGGAAAAGGATTCTCCTTTTTCTCCATCATTTTTAGTCTTTTCTGGGGAAAATTTGAGTGAAAATGGGGCCAACTCAGAGGAAGTAAGGCTGAGAGGTTAAAAAAGAAAAGAAATATGATCAAGGAGATATTCAGTTTTTAAAACAAACACTTGGAAAGTGTTTATAAGGTCCAAGCACAATCTTAAGTACTTTACAAAAACAGCTTTTTTAATGCTCTTAACAAACCTATCAGGTGGGTGCTATTCTAATCTTGGCTTTATAATTGAGGAAATTGAGACACAGAGATATTAAGAAACTTGCCGAATGTCACCAGCTAATATGTTAGGAAGGGTTTCCTTGGTGGCTCAGCAGTAAAGAATCCGCTTGCCAAAGCAGGAAATGTGGGTTTGATCCCAGGGTCAGGAAGATCGCCTGGAGAAGGAAATGGCAACCTACTTCCAGTATTCTTGCCTGGAGATCCCATGGACAGAGGAGCCTGGTGTGCTATGGTCTATGGGGTCCCAAAGAGTCGGACACGACTGAGTGACTAAACAACAACAACAATGAGTTAAGGAGCAGGGATATGGACCCAAGTGATCTGGCTCCATCCAAGTGCTCCTAGCTACTGTGCTAGAGACATACTGTGAATCCTTAGGTAAATCAATGGTAATGTAATACCTGCTTAACAATGGGTTCTCAAAGAAAAGACAGAAAGAGGAAAGGGAGGAAGAATAGAAGGGAAGGAAAGCAGGAAGGACGGGAGAAAAAATATTCCTGATTTGTTGCCAATTCCCTTGGTATTAATATTCATAATATGGCTGATGTCAAGCTATTAACATGATATTATCTGGTTTTCAAAATTCCTAAAAATTTAATAATGAAAGGGTTGGCACAAGCCAGCTGCTCTAGTATACCTCTGGAGATTACATCAAATCTCCCTTCTACAAGATTGCATTTTTATGAATCTGTGATATGCTTTTTAGTTTAAGACGTTTGTGGTTGGGTTTTTGGTCTTTTGCAAAATAAAGTGTCCTAATTGATATCAAATTTTACAGATGATGAAATGCTTTCACGGAAATGCCCGTTGTTATCTTTGACCACCACAATCACCTTGTGAAATAGACAAATCACTCATCGCTTTCTCCATCTTAACAGAAACTGACTTGAGGGGGTTATGAATTTGGACTATGTAGTACTGGCAACATAATTTGCGATACTCAGTGTAAAATGAAAATGTAATGTTCCTTGTTCAAAAATCATGAAGAATTTCAAGATAATAGCAGAGTATGAAACTAAATGCAGGGCCCTTCCATCCAAGGGGTCCTGTGTACCTGCTCCCCGTGAAGGCGGCCCTGGGTCTACGTGACTCAGCTGATAAACTTCAGAGGTGGCGCGTGAACTCATATCTACAAGTCTCATAGTTCTTACACTCTATCACACCGCTTTCCTGTAAGTTAAAGGATCTGTAAAACCTATACTTCTACATAGGATTTATTTAAATTATTAATAATGACTATATATCATGTAGTCGATCAATTTCAAGTAAATACACATACTTGATTCACTTAGATTCCTATGTTGTAAAAGCTATATTTTAGATCACAAGTATATCCAATCCCAGGTTTCCTTGGTGGCTCAGTGGTAAAGAATCCACCTGCAAGTTTGATCCCTAGGTCGGGAAGATAGCCCTGGAGAAGGAAATGTCAACCCACTCCAGTAATCTTGTCTGAAAAACTCCATGGGCAGTCCTTGAGGTCACAAAAGAGTTGGATATGCCTTAGCGACCAAAGGGCAACAATATCTTGTTGGTGGGAATGCAAACTAGTACAGCCACTATGGAGAACAGTGTGGAGATTCCTTAAAAAACTGGAAATAGAACTGCCTTATGATCCAGCAATCCCACTGCTGGGCATACACACTGAGGAAACCAGAAGGGAAAGAGACACATGTACCCCAGTGTTCATCGCAGCACTGTTTATAATAGCCAGGACATGGAAGCAACCTAGATGTCCATCAGCAGATGAATGGATAAGAAAGCAGTGGTACATATACACAATGGAGTATTACTCAGCCATTAAAAAGAATACCTTTGAATCAGTTCTAATGAGGTGGATGAAACTGGAGCCTATTATACAGAGTGAAGTAAGCCAGAAGGAAAAACACAAATACAGTATACTAACGCATATATATGGAATTTAGAAAGATGGTAACAATAACCCTGTGTACGAGACAGCAAAAGAGACACTGATGTATAGAACAGTCTTATGGACTCTGTGGGAGAGGGAGAGGGTGGGAAGATTTGGGAGAATTACATTGAAACATGTAAAATATCATGTAAGAAACGAGTTGCCAGTCCAGGTTTGATGCACGATACTGGATGCTTGGGGCTGGTGCACTGGGACAACCCAGAGGGATGGTATGGGGAGGGAGGAGGGAGGAGGGTTCAGGATGGGGAACACATGTATACCTGTGGCGGATTCATTTTGATATTTGGCAAAACTAATACAATTATGTAAAATTTAAAAATAAAATAAAATTTAAAAAAAAAGTCAAAAAATAAATAAATAAAACAGTAAAAAAAAAAAACAATATCCAATCTTAATTTATTTACATTTCCTTTAGGAAAAATTAAAAGAAATCTTGCCTTAAACTTGAGCTACTTAAATTTTTTTTTTCAAAAAGCCAGAAAAAGAAAACAAATACTAATTCACATATCAGACTTTTAATTAATCTGATATACTTTCCCTGCTACCCTACCACCATACACACTCAACTGCCTTAATATTCAAAACTGAGACAACTCTAAATATCCTTGGGATTTTTCTGAAAAAAAAAAACAAAAAAACAAAAAATACTTTTATGTCCTATGACAACATTTCAGAACTATCCCAGTTACTTTCTTCCTCATAGAAAGGCTATTTATAGTGCAATTACTATTTTTCACAGTGCCAGGCTCAATCTAATGAGTTTTATTACTAATGTTTTCACAATCAAAAATCATTATAACCCATGATAATATTTGGTGATATATGACAATGGAGTAATGAAATGGGAAAATAAATCTTTCATGTAAGATAACATTTAGAGGTTGCATCAGTAAGTTTCATATAACATCTGGGTTCCACTACTCAATTTTTGATGATTTTAAGAAAGCAGAAAACTCATCAGAATAAGCAGCTGAATAATGCTTCAAATTTAATCTATGCAAACAAATAACAGGTAGTTTATCATGAGTTATAATGTAAAGACAGAGGTTCAATGTAAATATTGTTCTCAACATTTCTGTTTACCTGTTGACTTAGACTATTTAATTTTCATTTTTGAGACAATACAAGCTGAGAAAAAAATATACCAGTATGATTTTCTAGAAACATGTCAAAATGCTCTAGTAAGTCAATATGCTGATATGCTTTCAGGATGATTTTCAAAACATTTCAAAATTACCATTCTTGATGAGTAATGTAAACAAATATACCACCAAAGAGGGCGGGTATGTGTGTTTTATATTAGCACTGAAATAAGAGCATTTCAGCCCGACAGGATTTATCCTTTACTGATAGTAGTATTACCTGCTCAGATCTGTTCTGGTGTTGGTATTGGTACTGAGTGAAGGTATTAGAGGAAGAAGCAATTTTGTCCTTCTCAAACTGTTTCTTCACTCTGGCCAAACCACCAGGTACTGTGCACATTTCTGATTCTTCCAGCATCTAAGACAAATTAAGAAAAAGGAAAATTCAACTTTACATCATCTCAGGGTGGGATTCTCAAGCTGTTTAAAAAAAAATCATTGACAGTTATTAATGGGTGGTATAATAGGAAGACAGTAACATAAACAATTATTTCAGAAGGGCTTTATTACAGAAAACCTTAATAAAAATAATCTATCCATGTTGGATTTTCATGTGTCAGTCTTCTGATATAAAGTTAGAAGAATCTTCAAAGTATTGAGTTAATTTTCTTTATCTCAGATAGATTTTGATGTCTAGAGATTAGACCTATTAGAATGTATTTCTCTCATACTACACAAACTAGCCAGATATTAGATAATGGATTAAATTTTAATCCATAATAAAGTCATTATTAAAATTCCAAATGTCTAGATAGGTAACACATTATTAAGAATATTAAAAAACATTTGACTTATTCCAAAATGTACTTAAATCATTAAGGATAAATAAAATAGCTTTGGAGTTATTTTAGGGGAGCATATTTTTAATCATACGCAAAAATATTAAAGTTAATAAAAATAACCACTATTTAATACATAGTGCTGAGTGATTTTCTTCTATATGTTTACATATATTTTTTCATTTGATGCTTCTCCATATTCTGTGAGATATGAACATTTATCATCCTCACTTTAAAATGAGGAAATTGAGGTTTGGGGAAGTAAGACATCTTGTTAAATTCTTACAACTAGGGTGTGAGTGTGGGAGCTGGAGTTTGAACCCACATCTGCCTGTCTTAATCACAGCTGTCTGTCTTAACACTAGCCTTTAAAAACTAGGCAGAAAAACAGATACTCCGGGCTGGATGTACCCTAGGACTCAGCTCTTAGCCTTGGTATATGAGACTCTGGGTTTGGGGGGAGGGTCTAAGTTTAGAAAGATCCTGGTCTATGGCAGTTTACAGATGAGAAAGCTCATTCTAGTAGGAGTCACTTGGAGCAAGCTGAACAACTTTGAGAAGTTGTCTCAGATACTCTGCCCCTGTAAGAAGCAGTAGTAACTCGAAGGCTTTGGTTTTGACGATTCAGCATATTCCCCAGCCCAGCAGGCACTCAAGCCCAGGTGGGACGACAACTGTTAAGCAAACAGGCCCCAGGCCAACCCACTCTCCTCTAGGATGTGTCCCAGTATGAGACTGGGAGGAGATTCAGTGACACTTCATGCACAGAAGGTCTCCTGAGGTCTGGCCCAGTCCTGACATAACCCTGGAAGACTTGAGACCCGAGAGTAACTGGATACTTGTGAGCTGAGCTTCCCTGGACTGTGGATTCTTACGATCCTGAAATCTTGACTGAAATAGTTTCTCAAACAAGTACTAAAAGTACAACACTATATTGAGGTTTGCTGTACGCTAAAGTGGGTTTCCAGAGGTGGGAGTGGTAAAGAATCCACCTGCCAATGTAGGAGACACAAGAGACACAAGGGTTTGATCCCTGGGTCGGGAAAATCCCCTGGTGGAGTAAATGGCAGCCCACTCTAGTATTCTTGCCTGGGATATCCCATGGACAGAGAAGCCTGGCGGGCTGCAGTCCGTGGGGTCACAGAGTTGGACAGGACTGACCGTGCATGCATGCACACATGCACGCAATACTCTAAGATACCGGAGATGAAATTAACATTCAGGATTGTCTGAATTACTGGCAGATACTCAAGTGGTTGCTTTATCAAGTTTATAACCTTTCCCCAGTTATAGGGCCTGCCAAATATTTAAGAATAGCACATTAGCTCAATGGAAAGAAGGGATACTTTCTATCAAACTGTAACAAACTTCACGTATAAATCCTGGTCAATTACTATCACTTGATACATGTTAAAATCATAAGAAATTATGGCATCTCTTTTGAAATTTAAGATAAAGAAAGGGAAGGGCAAATTAAGGCTATAGTATTTCTCTTATCCCCATCATTTAATTTACATAAATGACCTTTTTCAATTGATCATGTATAGATAATATATAAATATCAAATTACAGAAATCAAGCCAAATTTTGTTAAGAAGAAAGTTACCTTTTCCAACAACTATAAACAATGTCCAAATGATGTGCAAATTAATCTGGTAGGTCTGATTAATTGTGCTAATGAATGGATACTTTCCTAGTATGTGTATTTGCACAAAAATATCAGTTCTTACACTGAATCAGATTGCCTCTTATCTACTAAACGAATTAGGGGAAAATGAATATATCCATTCATTTCCTTTAGCATTGTGCTTTGGAATTAGACCATGTTACACATGCAACGATGCATAGTTTGTTAATATCTTCTAGTAACACAACCCAGTACTCCTCATGCCACTTGCTGGCCTAAGGGGGAAAGCCCTTTGAGCTATAGTTTAGTTTGTAGGAGTGAAAAGGTTTTCTTGTTTACTTCAGTTTATAAGTGCAAGTTTACCTATGTAAGATGGCAGGACTTACTCAAGAAGCAGCCTGTGATTATGAGCTGGAGTGATGTTTCTTTGCTTAGATTGAAATCATTTTGCCTTGGTTACCACCATGTACTGACATCTCAACTACTCCATGTACTTGTCAATGACCATATAACTTAGATTGCTTTGCGTTGAACCTTTCAAAAAATGTTTATCCTTATTCTATGTTTCCTATTCTTGGACACAGCAACAAGATTTGGATTTTAATGGGTACACCAATAATAATTATTCTATTAACAAGTCAATTTAAATACCTAACACAAAATCTACCTAATGTTATTTTAATAGTAAGTTAATTTAAATATATAACACTTAAACCTAGGCAAGTATATTACATAGAGAATCAGCAATTTTGTTTACAAAGAACTGTTCTTGGTTTCTAGAGCATAATAGAAATGACATAATTTGGGGAGAGGACAAACAGTGATTCTGATCCCATGTATGAGCCTTAAAACCTTGGGCTAGAGTTCCTTAACCTCAGTTTTCTTTCTTATAAACTCGGAGGAGTAGCAACATATTTCTCACAGATTTTTTGCAAGTGTTGAAAAAGAAGATAAAGGAAATGAAACTGCACAGCACAAAATGTATTGTTTTGTTGCTTAATAAATGTTACTTCTCCTTTCTCCTCCAGGGGGCTTCTGTGGACTGATGCTTTTTCACAGGCAGGCCTTTCCTTTGGTGGTGGTGGTGTAGTCCCTAAGTCGTGTCGGACTCTTGAGACCCCATGGACTGCAGCCCGCCAGGCTCCTCTGCCCATGGGATTCTCCAGGCAAGAATACTGGAGTGGGTTGCCATTTCCTTCTCCAGGGGATCTTCCTGACCCAGGGATTGAACCCTGGTCTCCTTCTTTGCAGGCAGATCCTTTACCAACTGAGCTCTGAGGGGAGCCCCAGCCTTTCCTTTATGTTCAACAAAATACCATCTGGCTGATTCTAGGACAAAGAGAAACTGATCTAGGACAAAGAAACTATCTCAGTGTGATTCAAATATAATGGATTCAGTTTGGGGCCAAATCAATGACTTCCGAATTCTGCACATAAAATATTGGTTTATTTATGTAGACAACACTTGGTTATAAGTAGTTTCCACGCTTTTTTGATTAAACAAACATTTGAAGCAATTGACCAAATGAGGCAGTTATTTTGCTGTATCTTAGATACTTATCAGGATTTCTCTGAGATAATATATGTGCTCATTTTTCTCAAAATATTAGCTTAGGGGCAAACCAAACAATAGGGCTTTTTTTTTGGACCAAAGATGCTTTCCTGTATAAGAAGAGGCAGTTGAATATAGTTAAAAGAGTACTAGAGTCAAGAGACTTTGAATCTAGTCTGGCTTTGTTGCTATCTAATTACATGACCTCCCACAAATCGCTGTCCCTGTTTGTTTTATCTGTACATGGGCAGGAAAGACAGGGACTATTACATTCCTTTTATATAGACTTTCTTCAGAATAGCACTGAAATTAAAAATTTTTTATATGAAATAGTGAGAAATTTACTTTCTCATGTGCCCGATTTAAATGTTTTTCTTTTAACATACTATAAATACAAATCATGCCTTGTACACATTTGTTTTATGGTATAGTATCCTCGTGCCTAGCAAGATAAAAGTCTTCCTAGATAAAAGATAGCTTAGTAAATAGCTAGTCTTTATCTAGGTATTTTCAAAGTAAGCTTGTTTCCCCAAGAAACATTTTTCCAATTTATTATCTAACTTGTGGTGAAGTTGCTTAATGATCCAGCAGGGGGTGCTATGTAAGAAGGCTGGCAGGAGGTGCTGGAGGGATACTATTTGTTTTGGAAGTATTTAGATACTTATTTCTCTACATTCATTCAGCATCTATGCTGTGTCTCAAATGTATTTTAATTACGATGCAAAATCTTAAATGTCATCTAGAATTGCAGTATTGTTAATGAGTTTGGCACAGTCATTCTTGTCTCTGAATAATTTGTAAAGAAAAACGCCGCTTCACAGTAGCTATTTTAGAATACCACCCTTCTTGGCTATTCTTTCTCTCTTTTGGATAAATGAACATCTTTGCTAATTTGAAGATTATAATTATAAAAGAATATCCTTACATTCCATTAAACTATAAAGCTTCTACTAATAAAATGACTTCTCAAATCCTGTGGCTCGAAGGCCACAGAATATGGAGCCCAACAAACTCTTTTGAATATGACTTTATTATGCACTGGCTCTAAAAATCGGTGGTCTTACTGAATCCTGCTGTTTCCTATAATCATAATTGGTTTAGCAGAGTGCCTACATTGCTAATCTCCCTCATTTCTATGTTGATTAAGCTACTCGTAATGGATTTAGTGCATACAGAGAAATGAAAAAAGCAAAAGAAATTATATTGCCAGTGAATTTAAATTAACTATACATGTGACCAAGGAGGATGGGAGGCAGACCCACATTATTAAGATTTTGAAATTAATTCCCAACCTTCCTGAGGAGAATAGCTATAGGTTAAATGATAATTGTGGCAATAATAACACATTTATACAGTGCCTTACGGCTTACATGTAAATTATCTCTTTGATTCTTCGCAGAGACCCTCTGCAGTAGGTGGTTTTTCCCATTTTTCAGTTAAGGAAACTGAAGTTCAGAGAGGGGTTAAGATAGTAGCCCAAGTTTATACAAATGGTAAGTGGCAGGGTGCATGCTAATTGGCTTTAGTCATGTCTAACTTTTTGTGACCCTAGGGGCTGTAGCCTGACAGGCTCCTCTGTCCATGGGATTCTTCATGCAAAAATACTGGAGTGGATTGCCATGCCGTCTTCCAGGGTATCTGCCTGACCCAGCGATTAAACCTTAGTCCCTTATGTCTCCTGCATTGGCAGGCAGGTTCTTTACCACTAGTGCCACCTAGGAAGCCCCAGCAAGTGGCAGAGCTGAAGCTTAATTTCAGATACCCTGAATTTGATACATAGTATTTCTGTTTTCTCTACTTTATCCAATTGTCCAGTAGTATTCTTATATTGCCATGTAAAGAGGGCATGTGAAAGGCAGATAATCAGCTGGCCTAATGCAGAAGCACCAGGAGCAGCTTACATTGGCGGAGAAGCTGCGGCAGTCGCCCCTGGAAACAGCTGCCTGGTACTTCGCCATCCGTTCCTTCAAGGACACCACCTCTTGGAGGTCTGATGCACTCTTGCTCTGCACGGCAGTGTCTTCTGCAAATCCACTTGCAGGCTTAATAGGGCCAGTAGTCACTAAAAACAAACGTAGCATGCTCAGATATGATTCAGGTTTTGAAAAGAAAATAACATCATCTTAGAAACAGTGAAGGCAGTTAAAACATCTGGTTTTGGAAAGCAGACTGTAATATACCACAGTATTGCCCATGTTTCATGGTCACCTTCTTTTTTTAAACTTTCAAGCAAAGCTACAAGCCCATAGAGAAGCATCTGCTTATGCAAACAGCAAATGAAAGTACTGCCCCTCTTTCCTGCCATCATTCCGATAAACAGTAAGTATTTATTAAGAGACACATAATGTTAATGAAACTCCTGAAGTACTATGTGTTGGATTTATGCTAAATGCTATAAAAGCATAATCTCATTAACTTCTCTAACCACCTCATGAAGTATGTTCCATTATTTTCCAAAATTTACAGATAAAATGGAGAATCAGAGTAATTAAAAAACTTTCCCATGATCACACAATTAGTGTCAGATTTGGTGGTTTGACTAAATCTTTAGCAAGTCTAAAAATTGCTCTTTGCCTCTCACCTTACCCTTCAACCCGCAAGGAGATAGATCTAGAAAGATCTATTGAGATAGATCTAAAATATGTGAATGCTATGAGAATTATAGACTGGAGTTTTTCCTTTTATTTCATAGAGGCATGTGTTACATAAGACAGAATTAATAGTTCCCTTTAAAAAAAACTTTCACCAGTCATTCCAGATCACCTGATATTTTCCCATGAAAGCCATCTACCTGACAAAAATATAGGGCATTAGATATTACATATTTGCAAACAGAGCAAAAGCCTGATTGCATGACCACAGGATAACAGATGTTAGAAGCAGAAACGTCTTAGAGATACTGTAGTCTCATTTGGTCTAATCGGTTCCTTTTAGGCATAAAGAAACACATCTAAATGTTTCTTGATGTGAAAGGAATATAAGGACCCTCCCTGGTTAGTGTGATTCTCCATGTTTATTTAAATATTGGTGCCAGAGTTGATTTCACAACTAGTTTTTGTTATTTAATTCAGTGTTTCTTTGTTGCTATCACTCTGCTGGTTTACTATTCACTCTTTAAAAATTGTAATTCCAAAATCATTTCAAGGGTTCCTTCTGGGGCCAACCAGTGAAAGGTGTGTGTTTTGATGTCTATCACTCATTCATACACCCCTGCCTTTCTCCTTAGGGCTTGTTGTTTTTTGGACTCATAGGGTAGTGGTTTTTGGTGTACTTTGTTATTTGAATTGGTTTACTAACACTGACTCAAAGCCCCAGAAAACCCCAGTTAACAGACCACCAAGCTGTTTCCTCCCTGCCTTGTTCCCCTATCTTCTCACCTTGTCCCCACATTGAACCATCTTATTACATTGTTTGTTTTTCCATCAGCTACTTCAAAGTTTATGTACACAGCAATTTGAGAATAATATGTGTGACCCAGGAGAGATTAAAAATCATTTGTAGTTTGACTCCGTGAGTATTTGGCTTTCCTTAAGGACTTATTATATTAAATTATGGATATATTTTAAGGTTTTAATTTTTTATATTTTATTTCACTCATATCAAAAAGAAACAAAATATAAAGGAATAAGACATTGTATCATATGCATGCTGTGATTGTATAACCTGATATATTCACAATAAATGTGAATTAGTTTTTAAAATTTACCTGTCTTCCAAAAACTCTATATATCCACACAAAAGTATAACTCCTCTAGATAATCCTGATAAAAAGAGATTCCCACAATCTACTGAAAGTCTTTCACATGCTGAGGAAAATATATCTTTATTTTTCTCTGTGCATTGTCTATTTGTACAGATGAATTCTGATCATGTTCAGCCATACTCCTCTTGTTGTAAATGGTCACTATATAAATTTTAGTGAACGTGAACCACTAAAGGTTTTCCACATTATGATATAAATTTCATTTTGTACATTATTCATAAAATATGTCATTCTTTTATCAGTCTTAATAGAAAGTCAGTAGTTTATTTTTGCAAAAATGTACAGAGTATTTACTTTCCAAATACTTCAATTTTTATCAATTTTTATCCTACTTACTGGGAAATGCCTAAGATTATTAATGGTCAGGAAATCAGTTGCCTGAGTATGAAAGAGATTTGGCTTCCATTGCCTTGTGGCTCTTTATTCTGATCACAGAAAAGACATTACATTTTAATCTCTCTGTTTTTCTCTCTCTCTCCCCCTCTCTTTTCCCCATCAGTGACTTTGCCTACACAGGCAGGGTAGTGGAGTAGAAAACCTACCTGGAGCAAATAAATTGTGTCCATGTTTTTTAACCTCCTAAGTCAATGTCTTTTAATTTCCTCATCTGAAAAACAAGGTGATGCTTCCTGTCGAATGTACTGTGAGGCAGCACACCCATCTGTTCCTATCCTGATGTTGATGACACCTGATGTACATTTGTAAGGTTCATAAAACAGCTTCTTTTTTTATTTTTAACTTATTTATTTGTTGAAGTATAATTGCTTTACAGAATTTTATTGTTTTCTGTCAAACCTCAACCTGAATCAGCCATAGATATACATGTATCCCCTCCCTTCTGAACCTCCCTCCCATCTCCCTCCCCATCCCACCCCTCTAGGTTGATACAGAGCCCCTGTTTGAGTTTTCTGAGCCATACAGCAAATTCCTGTTGGCTATCTATTTTATGCACCCCACTCCAGTACTCTTGCCTGGAAAATCCCATGGATGGAGGAGCCTGGTGGGCTTCCCTCTATGGGGTCGCACAGAGTCGGACGTGACTGCAGTGACTTAGCAGCAGCAGCAGCATATATTTTACACATGGTAATATAAGTTTCCATGTTACTCTTTCCATACATCTCACCCTCTCCTCCCCTCTCCCCATGTCCATAAGTCTATTCTCTATGTCTATTTCTCTATCGCTGCCCTGTAAATAAATTCTTCAGTACCATTTTTCTAGATTCTGTATGTGTGCGTTAGAATACAATATTATCTTTCTCTTTCTGACTCACTTCACTCTGTATCATAGGTTCTAGGTTCATCCACTACATCAGAACTGACTCAAAGGCGTTCCTTTTTATGGCTGAGTAATATTCCATTGTGTATATGTACCACAACATCTTTATCTATTCATCTGTTGATGGACATCTAGGTTGCTTCCATGTTCTAGCTATTGTAAATAGTGTTACAATGAACAATGGGCTACATGTGTCTTTTTAAATTTTGGTTTCCTCAGGGTATATGCCTAGGAGTGGGATTTCTGGGTCAAACGGTGGTTTTATTCCTAGTTTTTTAAGGAATCTCCATACTGTCTTCTATAATGGCTGTATCAATTTACATTCCCACCAACAGTGTGAGAGCGTTCTCTTTTCTCCACACCCTCTCCAGCATTTATTGTTTGTAGACTTTTTGATGAGGGCCATTCTGACTGGTGTGAGGTGATATCTCATTGTAGTTTTGATTTGCATTTTTCTAATAATAAGAAATGTTGAGCATCTTTTCATATATTTGTTAGCCATCTGTAAGGACAGTCCCTTTCTTAGTGATGTGTGGCAAAAAAGATAGGAACATTGGTTGCCTGACCTCATGATATGCTCTTTCAGAATACGACTGAGATTAGAAACAGTGTTAACTGAGTTTAGGGTTACTTTAAAGAGAAAGGCAATACAGAACAAAGTGAGTGTAAGACAGACTCAAAGATATCCTGTACAACACAGGGAATATAGCCAACATTTTGTAATAACGGTAAATGGAAGATAACCTTTAAAAATTAAATAATTTTAAAAAATTACTAATAATTGACTGAAAACTAAAGATACTATTGTCATAAAATACTTGCAGAAAATAGGGAATAATAGGACCTGTAAGTGTTCTAATGGAAAACAGAGGGTGGAGGAACATGTTATAAGGCTACAGTGGTCTGTGAAAAAGAGGAAGGGAAAATAAAATTTTAGATGACTATTTCTGATAGGAAGCATTATAAATATTTACATCACAAAACCATTGTTCTAGAAGTTATTTGTCTCTGGGATTTAGAGGTAATTCACTGTGCAGATGAGTAAATAAACTTTTTTAAAAGTTCAATGAATTCTCTCAAATCTCCAGTTAATGAGTTTTCCAGCCCAGCCTAGACTCTATTGTAACCCTATATATAGAATGTTTTATTTGCTGATAAGAAAATAATTGCTAATCCACCCCAAAATTAATTCTTTCTGTAATAGAATATATCCTGTAAAGCAGAAAGAGCATATAGGGAAGCACTTGGAAAGAATATACACCACTAACAAATCTAAGCTGTTATTATGAGACTATTGGAAACCAAGGGTAAGAATGCCTTTTCAAAGAATTCTGAGATTCTTAGGGAAAAGATTTCTATTATTACCTTTTGTAATATAAGAAGTTACATACTCCAGTTAGACCCAATTGATGTCCACTTCCTATTTTCTTAAATCATGAGAGAGTCTGTGACTATTTTTCATGTCTCTATTTTCCATGAGCCCCAAACATGCGCTTTTCTTCTGCAGTTTTTAAAAATGAAGAAACTGACTAAACCAATTGATCAATCAAGCAAATGTACCTAGGTTGCAAAATTTATTATGCTTCCTTGAGTTTTACTTCCTGTGGAAAGTCCTTGTTTAGGGAATTTTAAAAAAAGCAAAGTAGTATAAGGTAAGGCAGAATGCCCTGATTTTGCTGAGCAATTATTCATCTGCATGTAATCAGTCACAGAAGGGTTTGCATAGTCAGCCTTCTGTGTTTTCTTGGAGGTGATAATAGTTTTAAGATATCAGATATACAAAATGATGAGGAATAGTCAATGTTTTGAATACACTTTGAAATTTTCTCCTAATTTCACAATTTCTGTTATCAGTGAAAGAATTCTTAGAAATATGCAGAGACTAATATCAAGAGGCATTTCAAAAGGGTCACTGAGACATTTGCTATGAACTAGTCTTTGAATTAGCTGTTCAGGAATTTTCAAAGATGCAATTCAGTATTTTTATTTTATAAATGATATGTTCCTAGAGCATTAAAAAATGACAAATCTATCCTTATTTCTCATTTAAAAATGTCTAAAAAGTGAAATAACAAGTTATAAATATAATTCTAGGGTCTTTTTAGAGTAATGACTTGGAAATAAAGGTTAATGTCTAGATACATAGTGGTAGGCTCAGTGTATTGCTTCAAAATACTGTTAAAGTCATAAAAGTATTTACTTAGAAAACACCTAATGTGGCAGGATTCACATGGCCAAGTGCTTTGTCATGATCTTATTTCTAAAGCAAGATTCAATCTCAGCACATTTTCTAAATTTAAATATGTCTTCTTATTTTCAAAATACAAGAGGCCCGTTCCCAAATCGTAGTTGTGGGTAAAGTTTTATGGAAAAGACGATATGTCAATGGATGTTATTGGATGAAAGACTGATATTGAACACCAGGAGCTTCAAAACTGGCTTGTACAAGGATGGTGTAAATTTTTGTGAGTCACCTCTTTACTTCTCCCTTTTGCCTGCGCAATACGAGCTATGTGAAATAAAGTAAAAAAATACTTTGACCTCTTTATTTCACTAAGAGACTGTTTGCTAGAGTCTGAGTTGTAAAGCTGATATTTGGTCTCTCTGATTTAGAGCACAGGTATAAGCAGAGGTGTGTCTGATTTCCTAGCTGTGGTGAAATCAGAAGGAAAGTTATCAAAGGTGGGAAAAGAACTAAAGGTATAAAACTTTTTTAGAAGACTTAAAGCACACATTGAAGGCAGTTAATAGAGTTACTATATGTTGTAGAGGGCTCCCCGGGTAGCTCAGATGGTAAGAAATCTGCCTGCAATGCAGGAGACCTGGGTTCCATCCCTGGGTCCAGAAGATCCCCTAGAGAAGGGAATGGCTTCCCACTCCAGTGTTCTTGCCTGGAGAATTCCATGGACAGAAAAGCCTGGTGAACTACGGTACATTGTGTCACAAAGAGTTGGACATGACTGAGCGACTTTATTTTTCATATACTGCAGAAGAGAAAAACCAATAGCGAAATACTAATGACAATGTGAAAGAAGATGACAAAGATGGAGAAAAGACAGCAAAATTCAAAATGCTACTGCAAGATAGTAGCATTTCAGTGGGAAGGTGGAGGAATGAGCAGAACAAATGAAAAATAGAATTTTTGCTGAAAATAGAAGAAATATTTGCTGAAAATAAAAGTTGGGCATTGGTAGATTTAAAGTATTTACCATAATCCAGGATAAAAAGTAATTTTAAAACACTGATAGTAAATCCTGGTAAAACATTTCAGAATCAAGGAAAAGAAATTACCCGGACAGATGAAGGATTTCTGTGATGATGAGGCAAAATTCAGGATGTCTTCTTTTTAACACTGAACACTAAAAGCAGTTAGAGAACTGATTACTGAAATTTTAGTTTCCGTAGAGAACTAGAGTCTCTGTGAATTAGAGTCTATGTGAATTCAAGACTCTGAGAACTAGAGTCTATGTGAATTCAAGTTGGTACTCATGTGAAAAGTCAATAAAAATCAAGACACAATCCTTTGAACAAGTCAGCCAAAAAGAAAACAAAGAGACTTAACAAAATCAAATGCAATAGTGTAAAACCAAATGTAAATAAACATGTGCCAAACTTCACCTAAAAGACAAAAGACAAATATTAATAAGAACAATCATACGCCACTTGCAAGACAAAATTTAAAAAGAAAATCTTGGGCAAGAAATTGCCAGGCAAAAATAAATGAAGAGGAGTTATCATGGCTATATTCCTTTCATGCAGTAGCATTAAAAACAAAAATATGTTCAATGAAATAGAGAGCTATTCTATAAATAGAAGATGCCATCCCACTATGAAGCCATAGCAACAATGGGCTTCTGGATGCTGACTAGCATAGAACAGAAACATATAAAGGTCATCTGTAACAAAAAGGAGAATTTTTATATAATTGTTGTGAACATAATTGCTGTGGATGACTTTAATGTTTTTCCATCTTTGCCATATGAAACTTCAAAAATAATTTAGCTGAATTATACTTTAATAAGGTTTATTTTAATGTCATTTATGTATTATTTATTATTAAACAAATACTGCTTATAATAAATATTCATTATGCTCCAGAACCTCCAGTCTAATTGGTAAGAGAGACGGGCAATTTTAGTTTAGAGCGTTTATGGTTTTCCCTCAGGTTGAGTTGGGAGCCCCTGGGATGGGGAGAACCTAATCTACCTGGGTGTGTCATTGCGTTAGGTGTCAGGAAGGCATCCTGAGAAGTGGAATATCTGCCCTGAAACAAGAAAGAGTTGGCATGTGACCATGTGGAAGAGAAGAAGATGCAGAAAAGGAACGAAACAGCAGAATTACCAACAAATCGTGTTGGGAAAATTAGGCAATGCTTTTGAGGAAAACATAAGAGTTTCTCACCACATGTCAAAGTCAGGAAAATATTTAGAAAACACCTAATATGACCAGATTCACACCACCAAGTGCTTTGTCGTGATCTTATTTCTAAAGCAAGACTTAACTGATTTTTAAAATGATGAAAATTCCTTAGAGAGATATAGCTAATTCATAAAATGAGTTCAGTTGGACTTTCTCAGCATAAAAATTCAAAGTGACAAAATCTTTCAAAATATGTATTGAGACAAAAGAAAACTGGAGGACAGACAAGTATAATAAATAGGCTGAAGTGTTAATTTTCTAATTTTCTGTAAAGAACACTGGTTGAAAAAAAAACCTAACATTATTGAAAAGACAAAAAAATGACTCAAAAGAATGATTCACAAGCAAAAAAACAATAGAAAATATGTATAAAGTGCTTTCTACATGTCAGACATTAGTCTTCCTAATGCTCTCAACTGCCTTATGAGGTAGAGAGTATATTTATTTTTAATCTCCATTTTACAGATAAGGAAACAGAGACACAGAAAGACTGTCAAACTTGCTCAAGATCAGGTGGCTAGTAAGCTTCAGAGCTGGAAAGGAAGCTAGACAATCTGGCTCTGGGTTCTGTGACTTAAGTACAATTCTATGCTATATCTCAAGAAGTACAAATGTCCAAAAACCAAAAGACAAACCCAAACAATTACCTTCCCAAGGAAAGAGATGAAGTAAAATTCAAACAACAAAATGATGTTGTTTTTTTTTGCTAACTGACTCATTGCATATGCAATAAAAACATATAAAATAAACAGATAGACCTAGAATACTGATCTGAGGTATAATTATGACTCAAAAGAAATTCTAAGGTTTAATAGTAATTTGAACTCTCAGGCAGAAAAATAAGAATTTAAAGATTTTTTTATTAGAAATTTTCTAAAATAAATTTAAAAAGCCTTTATTTAGTCCAAACTAAAAGCCAGGCAAAGAATGAGCTGGAGTGTCACAAAAGTCCACAAAGCTGATGCAAATACAGATGTCAGCTTCAAAAGGCAAGTGTAGTTCTGGAGACATATTAATAGCCTTGCTATTATATTCTGGATGCATTCTAAGGAAGTCAACTACTTAGTACTCAGAAAATTGACTTAGAACTAAATTGGGAGAATGATGAACTAAATTCCATAAAATCTAAATATATGATTTATAACCCAGCTCAAATTTGTGTACACCAGATCAAATCTATGGACATACCATAGACTCAGAGCCATTACCATGAATAAATTTTCTATAATTCTTAACATTTGCATATCCCTCAGCTAATAATAAAATTCATCTCTTTTAAGCATTCAGAATGCTGCTGCCAAGTCAAATTTGTACTCAATTTGAGTTTTATATATTTTACCCTTATTTGAATATTATAAAACCAAGAAATAGGTGGAGAATAAAATGAAAGAGCAAGTGTATAGCAAATCTTGCATTAATTTACAGTGTTTGAAAAAACATGGAGAAGAAGGGCAGAGAGTTAACTGAGTAAAAGTGTTTGCCGTGAAAGGCATGCTGTGGCATATGCACCCAGTAAATCAGATTCCACCTTTTAAACCAACCTCCCTCTGGCCCCATTCCCCCCAGAAGCATTGTGTCGTGTGTACTCTAGTCACCTCTCCAAAATCCATTCATTCATGTGATTTGCATGATTTATACATTAACAAGAACAGATCATCTCTCAGGGTAATAAAAAGGATTAGTTCTTGCCTTCTTAGTAAGTCTTCCCTAACCACTCTTCTTCTTATTCAGGTACTGGAAGAGATCCTACACATCCAGTTGCCTTATAGAGGAGAAACACAAGGTTTAGCAATGTGTTAAACAAAGTATAGGTTCTCAAAAGATGTGTACATCCTTATCCCCAAATCTGTGAGAGAGAGAGAGAGTGTGTGTGTGTGTGTGTGTGTGTGTGTGTATGTTCAGTTATGTCCTGACTCATTGAGACCCCATGGACTGTAGCCCGTCAGGCTCCTCTGTCCATGGGGTTCTCTAGGCATGAATATTGGAGTGGGTTGCCATTTCCTTCTTCAGGGGATCTCCCTGATCCAGGGCTTGAACCTGTGTCTTTTGCTTTTCTTTCATTGGCAAGTGGGTTCTTTACCACTGCACTACTGAGAGGCCCCATTATCTGTGAATATGATATTTTATTGGGTTGACCAAAAGTTCATTCAGATTTTCCTGCAAGATCTTACAGAAAATCTTGAATGTACTTTCTGGTCAACCCAATACATGACAAAGGGGACTTTGCAGATGTGATTAAGAATTTTAAGGTGGGAAGATTATCCAGGATTGTCCAGGTGGGTTCAATGTAGTCACAAGGTTTCACATGAGGGAAAGAGAGGCAGGAGAGTCAGAGTCAAAAAGGAGAGGTAATGACAGAGGTGAGAGAGGGGGAAGAAGGTGAAGAAGGAGAAGAAAAAGAGGAGAAAGAAGTGGAGGAGGAAGGAGAAGAGGAAGAGGAGTGAGAGGGAGGGGAGGAGGAGAAGGAGAAGAGTGGGGTGGGGGAGAGAGAGAGATGTAATACAAAATCTAAGCTACAGGCTTTGAAAGCAGAGGAAAGATTCCATGAGTCAAGGAATGCAGGTAGATTCTAAAAGCTTAAAAATGTAAGCTCCCCCATAGAACTTCTAGGAGGAAGGGGTGGGGGGCATCCCAGGCAACACTGTGATGTTGATCCAATGAAACTTGTTTTGGACCTCCAGAACTGTAATAGAATGGATTTGTGCTGTTGTAAGCACAATTGTATGTATTAATAACTGTTTGCATTAATTTGTTACAGCAGCAATAGAAAACTAATACAAGCATCCACTATACATATATATACACCTCACCAAGTTGGAAATCACTACACAGTAAATTATTTTTATGGCATATTTCAGTTCTAGCTGCCCCAAATTTCATAGATTTATACATACAAACCATGCTCTGTTGGAAACATCTTTGAATTTCTTTGTGCCTCAAAGAATAAATGTTCACCTACTCATATATAAGACTTAGTATAAAAGTCCAATTAGATTCTAATCTCTCTGAGTAACAGAACTGCCATTTCTAACTGTAATAACAACTTCTTGTATAGATTTGTCTTCTCTTTTCTGCAGCCCCTAGCATCTCATAAGAAGTTCTCCTGGTACAAGAGCAGTTATAAATGTACAGAATTTAGATGGAAATTAAATAATCATTAGTGCTTACTATTGCTAGTTTGGACATATTTGAAAATTCAATCATATTGCTATTAAATATTTTAAATTGATTGCTTAAAGTATTGGCCAGTTAAAAAATCAATAATTGAATTAAATGACTTAAATTTCTTTGAAATGGTCAAATAAATTGAAACTATTAAATGCCTATAGATGATGTATACTTTTACAAAATAAGTCTTGCTAGATATTTCCCTAACACAATGAGACTTATATTGCATTACAACAATAACTACTTGTTATCAATTATGTATTAGCCATAACCTTACACATCATTTTATGTCTAATTCTTATAACAACTCTACCTGATGGGTGGTATTATTTCCAGTTTACTAATGGCAAAAGTAACATTTAAAAAGATAAAATCATACAATACATGGCTGAGCTTGAAAAAGTCCTGGTATTTCTGAGTACAAGGCTATTTAACTCTGCACAGTCTTTTATGTAAGTGTTTTTCATTAACATATAACATTATAAAGTAAACTTTTAATGAAGGGTATGAATCTCCCTTTCTGCTTCCTAAACATCTACACACAAATCCTTTATTTCAGAGTATCTAGGGATAAATCAAAGGGAAACCAACAAAGTGAATTTTTGTGCCTCTAAGTGAATTCTTTTTTTGTCCTTATAAGCTTGAGTTTAGAACTGGAAATCAAGCAAATTCTTCATCTATATTTCTTTGGTCACTCACTGTGGAGCTCAAACTTGAGATAGGGTTAGGTATTGATCCAAGCCAGCAGGGACAGAGTCAAGCTTTTCTGTAAGGGAAGGAAATGCAAAGCCAGGACTACTCTCATTGCTATTGATTTGTTTTGCCTCAGGGCATGGGAAGTGGTGGCAGGATTCCATCAAAGTTTCTTCTTGTTTAAATCTGTATCCCAGGTATACAATAAGGGTATTTGATAAACTCTCCCCTTAAGGCTGTCAGCATACATTTGGTAAACATTTATTACTCATCTACTGTTGACCATAAAGAAGGCTGAGCCCCGAAGAACTGATGCTTTTGAATTGCAGTGCTGGGGAAGACTCTTGAGAGTCCCTTGGACAGTAAGGAGATCACATCAATCCTAAAGGAAGTCAGTCCTGAATATTTATCGGAAGGACTGATGGTGAAGCTGAAGCTCCAGTATTCTGGCCACCTGATGCTAAGAGCTGACTCATTGGAAAAGACCCTGATGCTGGAAAAGACTGAGGGCAGAGGGAGAAGGGGGCAACAGAGGATGAGACGGTTGGATGGCATCACCAACTGAATGGACATGAATTTGAGCAAACTCCAGGAGATAGTGAAGGGCAGGGAAGCCTGGTGTGCTGCCGTCCATGGGGTCACAGAAAGTCAGACATGACTTAAAGACTGAACACCAACAACTGTTGACCACGCATAGTGCTCAGGGCAGGGCACAAAGTCATCACTGTTGTATTTAGTCCTGCTCTACTTGAAAAGAGAAGAAAAGAAAAACCCCAGAGTGATCCTCTCTGGCCTGTGTCTAAAAATAGAACTACAACAGCTTGCATCATTTCCACATGCTGACTTAGGAATAAAAAGTTCCCATATGGCTGGCCCTGCCAAGGAAGTTAGCTTTTGTGAATATGCAGCAGATGGAGTCCTCCTGAGGTGGGGAATCCTAAAGGAACTTGGTGACACACATACCACATCCCCATCCCCCAAACCACATTCATTTATACTGAGATGAAACTGAAGTAAAATAGATCAAGACTAATCATATTGATGGGGTTGAAAAGTCCCTCACATGTATCCTCATAATGGCTTAATTTCTCTTCAGATTTTTCCCACTTAACACAAGCAATGAGTAACTCTCTCTACTGTGCTCTCCCAATGTTTGAAAATTACACTTCTGTTTGCATTATGTGTTACTTTTTATTGTATTGTTGAATCTCTCTGTCATCCCTACTTTTCTCCCCTTCCACCTGTATGCAAGTTCCTCCAGCACAGGGCTGGGTTAAGCTCATTTTGAAACCCATTTTATATCCGTTCTACCTGGGTTTCATCCTGCATGAGGCAAACCCAAGGGAGATTAACCATCTACTCTGGACCCAGAAAGCCTGATATTTATTCTGTCTCTGACATTACTTTTGACTTTAAGCAAATTTCTTAACCCCTGGAAGTCTTCTTCTTCCCTATAACAAGAAAATGATACCAGAACCTGAATGCCTGTGAGGACTGAGGGATATCTGATTAAAGCAATGAGTTTTACATAGTATCTTGCACATAGTAAATAATATATGTTCACTAGCTTCCTGTCTCCTTAGGTGGTGTTATATATCCTAGGTATTATTATCCAGATAATTTGAGATGATACAAGTCTGAGAATAATAAAAGTTACAAAGTTCCCCAAATCTCAAAGCTAGTAAGTAGAAAGGATAGCACTGGACTGATCCATATGAATCTCAAGGCTATTCCATTCCTTTCTAAAGTCAAGTATCTGTCATGTCACTTGAAACAAGGAGAATACAATAGATCATGAAAGAGTAGGTAATTACCAGGAAAGATTGGGGCAAAGAAGGTGTACGGTCATGTTCATATGGCCACAGGAATGGAGAAAGTATTTAAAAGAGAAGAATGTCAATGAATGTGATATCCAAAGTGTTAGTCTGTCTGTGTTTTTGGCATTAGCCAATGAACCATCAATTTTTCACCAGGAAACAGGAGGGCAGTCCCCTAGAAAATGTGAAATGTGTGAAAATCACTCTAGTATATCACACTGTGGGGATGAATCTACTCCTTTTCTCCCTGCAAATGGTTCCTCACATTTCCCCCTTCCCTCTGTTTTTAGGTAAAATCATGAAATCATCACTCAAAGCTATTCACATGTTTTATTTCCCTGTAGTGTCTCTGAGCAGTGGGCTTAGCACAATGAACTCTGGCCTGGATCAGTTAGGTAGTGATGACTGGGCTGCTCCTTAAGATTCTGCCTTCCTTGTTTCTGCCTTCCAAAGGCAAAGAAAGAGAAGGATCCTGGATTCCATGTTTAATGATCCATTCCACTGCTGCTCTGGTAAGTACTTCTACATTGCTAGGTACCTCTGCTAAGTATCTCTTCTAAGTACCTTACTGAGATGTTTGATAACTGCTAAAGGAAGAGGGGTTTTTATATTTGGTTAGTTGGAATATAGGTATTCTTTCTATTTCATCTGTATATTCCTTTACTTAAATTGATTTCCATCCCCTTTTTCCCCTAAGGTCTTGGTCTAGAAACTCTCCAAAGTTGCTATGTTCCTGCATAATTCACCTCTCCCTAACTCATTTCTTCTTTGATGTAAGTTAACTTTTTCTCACCCATTATTTCCTAATGTATTCCTTTTATATTCCTACTGCATACTAGCTTAGAATATGTTCTTTCCCTAAAACAATCCATTTTTATTTTTCAGGCTTGGAAAAATTTCATGCAAAGCTAGTTCATGTGTACTAAACTATTTTATTTAGTTCCAAGTATGCTGTTGTATTGGAGAAGACTTTTGAGAGTCCCCTGGACTGCAAGGAGATCCAGCCAATCCATTCTGAAGGAGATCAGCCCTGGGATTTCTTTGGAGGGAATGATGCTAAAGCTGAAACTCCAGTACTTTGGCTACCTCATGCGAAGAGTTGACTCATTGGAAAAGACTCTGATGCTGGGAGGGATTGGGGGTAAGAGGAGAAGGGGACGACAGAGGATGAGACGGCTGGATGGCATCACTGACTCAATGGACATGAGTCTGAGTGAACTCCGGGAGTTGGTGATGGACAGGGAGGCCTGGCGTGCTGCGATTCATGGGGTCGCAAATAGTCAGACACGACTGAGCGACTGATCTGGTCTGATGCTGTTGTCACTCAACAGATCAAAAATAAGCAACAGTAATAAAATGCAGATGAACCTTTAATCATCTGCAGCTTTGAAAAACATCTTCCCAGTATGCCTACCTTTAAAACAAGCTTGGGCAGAGTAAGAAACTTATTTTCTACTTAAATCAGTCTATGCTAGCTGCAATCTGGAAAAGCCAGACATTTCCAGATCCATTTTTAGGAATTCCTCAATTCTTCATCCTCTAAATTTCCCCTCTCCATTAAGGTTAGCATCTGAGATTTATTCTGACAGAGGGCATTAAAAGAAAGCCTGAATCATTCAGTTCTGATTCTCACTGACTTAGACAATTGATGCTGTGGCAGCTTCTCTCCTACTGACCATACTTTTCCTTTGAAAAACAAAATGCATTTTTTTCAGTCTGCTTTTTGTCTTAGAGAAATTCAGTCTCTGAATTTACACAAACTCTTTTCAATGACCTTAAGTAAGTCTTTGTTTAAAATACTTTCTCTGCCTAAGTCCACAAATAACAGCATACTTTGATATGGTTTTCTTTTGAACTAAATGGCTAATAGACTTCATCAAAGAAAGGAAACCTCACAAACTCCACACAGTTTCCTTACCAAACATTATTTGGAAAGGCTAAGCAATCAAGGAGAAAAGTGAAAATGCTTAAGTAATGCAACATTTTGCTTGCTAAATAACAGACTCCTCTGGAAGTAAATGTGATATGCTAGAAAAATTCTACCTAAAGAAACAAACACATTCCAAACAATGTGATCTTTAGTCATTTAAATGTTTCCTGGGTAGGAAAATAAATTGTGAATGTTAAGCAGAAATAATAAGAATCCATCCAGTCTATGGGGTTGCAAAGAGTCAGACATGACTGAGCGACTAAACACAGCTCTTACCAAAGTTCTAGGTTCTCCTAATATGCGATAAAATGAAAGGTAATCAGCACTTGTCAAATGTTTGTACTGGCATGACTCCTTTCTGATTATTGTCCCCCATAATTGCAAAGGACACTTGATAATACTGTATACATTTTGAACGGTCTTTTAATTTAGAACAAGGATGTTTATAAATTAAAACTATAATAATTTTAATTATGTCAAAACTGAATCAGCCAGGTGCTGGGTTACTGTCCCTGTCACCATTAACATGCCCTAAATACCCTTTGCATATCAACACAGCCTGTAATTTCAAAAGAAAGAGATGATGTCAGTTTCCTAATGATATCCTGGTCCTAGAACAGTCCAAAGAATGGAAGTAATTTAATAGTCTTCCCTGCTTAAGATACACATGAGACACATAGTCAGTCAGTCTCATCATCCCTTAATTTATTTATAGCTACTATCCTTGAAAATCTGGCATTGGCATTTGTTTCTTTTCTCTCAGATTCAAAACCTAATCCTATCAGGCCCCATACGTGGTGGAACTCAGTTTATGCTGCCTATTTCACTCCTGTTTTTAAAGGGCAAAGTGTAAAAATCAGTCTCTAAGTGTTATTCGGATTGAAACTCGCTCTTGTCTATGCACGATAAGACAGTAACATCTGTGAACAATGAATTTAATTAAAGCTTGCAAACAAAAGTTTTGATAGGCCACTCAGGTGTGGTGGTAGGTAAGGGGAGGAAAGTTGTTGGGGGTGGGGGGGGAAAGAAATGTAAAAAGAATTAAAAATTATATATTGTGCTTCTTTGTAAGATTCCACATGAAGCTAGGCTTTCACAGCTTTCAAACAGAATCACTTTCCAAGACTACTCCCGTTAGGCACCAAAAAACCTTAGGCAGCTGGACAAATCACTTCAACTTAGTGTAACCTTCCACTCTTTTAAGACAACTTACCTGAAAAGGAACTCAGACTATAAAGTTAAGTATGTCCTTGTTTATTTTTAAAGATTATTTAAAAATCTAGACACTTAACTACAGCTACAGATGGGAACTAACAATCACTAGTCAGGGACTCAGCATCAGTCTCCATCTCTTCAGTCTTCTAGTAGCATACATCACCATGCTTACCATTATTTCAGTCAAAGAATCTCTTAGCCTCATCAGTTTACAAAGTGGTCACACCCACAATGTGAATGTGAAAGTCTGGTCATCAAACAGTGGCCAGAAATGATCCCCATGGGCCTTTATATGGGAATAGAAGAAATACAATCCATTTGTAAGAATGATATTCTTGTGCTTTTCCTAACAATGAGTGCCAGAGCCTCTCCTAAAATTTTTTTTGTTTTTGGAAGAACCGGTTATATGCAATTTTTATTATTACCAGGAACTAAAATTCCTAGATTGCCAAGAAGCAAATTGACAGTTGAGATAAATATGGCCAGCTTCACAGGTATTTAACATATAACATTATAACTTGCCCAGTAAGCATTTATTGAATGAATTTGCCTTGCAACAATACTGCAAAATTCAGTGCACATCCTTTTAGGGTTTCTGTTGACAGATTTTAATTTTTCTCTTGTAGTTCTTTTTAAAGAGTAGAAAACAAGTTCCCAATTCTGTAACAGAAGTTATTTAAGCAGAGCAGTGATGTGAAATTTGGGATTAGAGCTTCCAGGAGGGAGGAGAAATAAACTTCTTGCCTGTGAACCTGTGAGTCTCCCACAATGAAATCCAGCTCATCTCCCAAAATGCTCAGCAAGACACCATATGAGCAGGTGAAAATTAAAACTGCATAAAATCGTGTGTTCGGAAAATGAAACAAGTCAACTTTGGGCTTTCTGCCCAGTTTCATTTCTGTCAGAAATTCTCTTGTTATTACCTATCTGCAGAAAGAAATTAGAAAAGTGTTATAGCTAAAAAATTTCAGATACATTCATATCTCCATCACAGTTTGGTCCAGAAGAAGATAACTAGCTTCCTCATTCCAGTGGGTAAGTACAAGACTACAGATAGAACATGCAAGTACTAATACACACACACATGCACACACACACACTCTTCTTTGGGGGACTATTTAATCACAAGTAGTATCCGGTTTGCTTTATGAGATCGAGGAGGAAGCCCTCCTGAGGTTTTCAGACTGTCCCAGTGCAGCTCTGAGTTGGAAGCCTGCGAAGGAAAACATATGGGGCAGAAATCCCCAGGCCCCATTCACCAGCCGTGCAGGACCTGAGGAAAACATCACGAAACTCTCTGAGCCTAACATTTGCTATTACATGAAGTATCTCAGGAGAAGGAATTTAAAATGTTGATGCTTTGCAGCACTCTCAGCAGTGTGCTTTATAAAATCTTAAAACTGAGTGTGGAGTTGGTGAGTAGCTTAGACCAGACAGAAGTAATACTCATCTATTGTGACCAGTCTCCTGAAACACACACACACACACACACACACACACACACACACAATTCTTGACACCCAATCATGTACATTTTTCAGGGTTCCATCCCCAGTCTTGTGTTTTTGTCTCACCACACACATTCTATTAGCTCTCAGTTTCATCCATATTATATCAATGTATATCTCTGGTAACTATTTAAGACTTAATCTTAACCTTGCCATACTTTTGAAAATTCAGTGTGACTTTAAAAAGAATATTACTCGCAAACTTCTTTTCATTTTCAAATTTTCCAGTTGTATATTACAATGGAGAACATCTGGGATTGTCAGGATAATGGTGAATGTGACATGCAGTCAATTAAAAGTGAATAAAATGATTGTTGGGTATTAGTATATATGCAAAACCACAAACCTTTAAATATACACACACACACACACACACACACACAACCTGGGAATGGGGGCAAATATATCAGATGATGAGGAAAATGTCAAACTGGCTTCTGATAAGGTATATTTAGCTCAAGAATGTGGGGACAAATGAAATGGGAGATCAATGGAACTTCTAATCTTGCAGCTGACAATGGGCCCAGGCTGAGTGGGCATTGGGTCTGGCATGGGTCCTTTAAGCTTTAGCCCCATGCCTGAAGCCTGGAGTCAGGAGCGCTTAACACCAGGCCACCAACACTCCTGAACTGTTCTTGGCCTCAGTTGAAATGTGTGCCCTAATCCATCCTAGGTTCCATCCTGTCTTGTGCTTAGTTTTCCTTATTTCTGACCTTGTGATTTATTTTTCTGTTTATAGCTTAGCTTCATCCATCAAACCTGATACATTGTACCATTTCACTGGCTCATAAACTTTTGCTTTCTCTTCCATTACTGGATTCCTCTTGGCCTTTTCTGCTTTAGATTCTCCTGATGAACAGGTGCCCACAGCTGCATCTTTCAATGCTTTCCTCCCAAGTAAGAGTTCTCCCTGCATCTTTACTCAGACACTGAGTGGATTCAAAATACAGAGAGATGAGGCAAAAGAGCAGAGGGGCTGATGGGCAGGATGTGTTGAGGATGGGAACACTATACCGCGGGTCAAGAAGGTTAGTTGCAGCTAAAAGAAAAAAGACTGTGATCTAAGAGTATTTTGAGAGTTAAGAACTAAGTCAAAGTAATGAGGGGGTCCAGTGTGTGGCTATGAGCAGCTCCATCAGAAAGGAGACAGACTCATTATGGCTGAAGTGGTTCAAGAGTTCAGTTTCTTGAAGTAATGTGATATTGATATGACTGAAGATAACCAAAAAGTTATTAGTTTCAAGTGTTGGAATGATTATAATAGAAAAATGATATTAATAGCTTTCTACAACTCCAAAGAGGACATAAATTTAATTTGAGCTCAAGAGTGCACCTTTGAAAAGGAAGGGTACCTTTAACAAGAGAAAGTGAAAGTAAAGTCGCTCAGTCATGTCCGACTCTTAGCGACCCCATGGACTGCAGCCTACCAGGCTCCTCCGTCCATGGGATTTTCCAGGCAAGAGTACTGGAGTGGGAACAACCTATTAAATCGGGTAAATAATTTTCTCTCTTAAAAACGTTTTTATTTAGTATGGTGTTATTTTGAATTTGCAGTATCTAGGACAACTTGGTACTTTAAATTCTTAAGTTGTTCTCTGGGAAACACATAAATGTTATTATATGAACCCCATATATTAGACAGTAATAATAATGATAATAATAATAATAGCAAAAACTTATGTAACACTGTATACCAGGCACTGTTGTTTTAGTCATTTTACAAATATGAATTTATTTAATCCTCAAAACAGTAATGTATGAGATAGATTCTATTAGTATCTCCATTTTCAGATGAGGAAATAGGCACAGAGATGGATTAAGTAATTTGCCCAGGATCAACCAGTTGGTTAGGTTTAAGAGCCAGAATTCAAACCCATACTGTCTTGTTTCAAAGTCTGTGCTCAACTAGTTAGATTTTACGTGACACAGCATTTTCTGGTTTCCTAGTAAAGTGTTTGGAGAAGGCAATGGCACCCCACTCCAGTACTCTTGCCTGGAAAATCCCATGGATGGAGGATCCTGGTGGGTTGCACTCCATGGGTTCTTGAAGAGTCGGACACAACTCAGCGACTTCACTTTCACTTTTCATTTTCATGAATTGGAGAAGGAAATGGCAACCCACTCCAGTGTTCTTGTCTGGAGAATCCCAGGGACGGGGGAGCCTGGTGGGCTGCCGTCTACGGGGTCGCACAGAGTCGGACACGACTGAAGTGACTTAGCAGCAGCAGTAAAATGTTATGTGGGTTTCCTTTGAGATCTCTTCTGGCTCTAGAAGGTGATGTTCTTGTGATTTTGGTAAACTGAGGACACTCCATAAATCTTAAGGATAATGATAGCCCTAGGGTTAAGTAATATATTCCACAGGTCTTTAAGAGAAATGAAAAAAAAGAAGGAAGGAGAAAGGGAGAGAGAGAGAGAACAATGCATACCATTTCTGAAATCTTTCTAATATTGAAAAATTTTCAAAAAGTTTTCTAATTTCAAAATATAAAGATGATTATCAATAATGAAATTTTATATATCAACTCCTAGAACTCCTTTTATACAGCTATCTATGGGAGAATAATCTTATAGAAAATGTTTATTATTGTTATAGTTTTTATAAAAATATAGCTTTGTACTTTATCAGTACAAATGTTTACAAAACGGAAGTTTTTAAAGCAATGTTACACAAAAGGTAAAGTGTCACTATAGATGATATTGTGGTTATTGGTTATTGTTCGAAGGCTACTCATTTTTTTTTGAACATCTAAATGGACTTTGAGAACATAAAATAAAGGGAAAACAATATGGAGACATAGGTAACACTGTGCCTTGTGTATAATAATGTATAATATACATGTGCTCAGTTGCTCGGTCATGTCTGACTCTTTGCAACCTCATGGGCTATAGCCCACCAGGCTTCTTTGTCCATGGGCCTTTCCAGGCAAGAATTCTGGAGTGGGTTGCCATTTCCTCACCCAGGGGATATTCATGACTCAGGGATCAAACTCACACCAGCAGGCAGGTTCTTTACCATTAAGCCACTGGGGAGGCCCATGCAGATACATACACATACATATATATACACATACGTGTATATACATGATCATAATGGAACACAAATTAAAAGAGATGGTAACCATATAACAAAATGACATAGTAGAGAAGCTGGGATCAGTTGGGTTGAATGATGAATTAAAAGAAAAGCAGTGAAAATTGAAATTTGAGGTAATTTGTTGCTTCTAGTTAAAGGGTGGACTATTAGAAACTTGGAGAAGGAAATGGCAACCCACTCCAGTACTCTTGCCTGGAGAATCCTGTGGATGGAGGACCCTGGTGGGCTGCCGTCTATGGGGTTGCACAGAGTCAGACACAACTGAAGCGACTTACCATGCATGCATAGCATTAGAAACTATAAATTGTAGTTTTGAGCCAACAATTGAAACAACTGAACTAGATCTTTACAGGAAAAAAAAAATAAAAAAGATTGCAACTTAAATACAAACACATGGCTTCCTTTCAAATTTCATTTCTCTGATACTTTATAGAATTAAACTTATGGTTGTTGCCTAACTCTGGATGACGAAAGGATGATGAATCCTGAAATTATTCCCATTCCAGAACGAGTCAGTGACTGAAGCACACATGCATAACACAGTTATATTCCTCAAAATAAATACTTTTGAGTCCTCTGAGATCCAGAGGGCTAGTACAGTTTCCACTGAAGAAGGAAAAACAGGGCTGTAAAACAGGGTTCTGTTCTTACTCTGAGCAGTCTGGGTGGCACAGAGGACAGAGAGAGTGACCAAGCGGCTGATCGCCATCCACTGCTCTTCCTTGGCACCTCTAAATAATGTGAATGAACTCATTTTATTTTTGTCTCTTTCCAGGATTTTCCAACTTGATAATAAGACGCTTGTGTTGACAATAAAAAACTCTAACTTATATGACAAATAAATTAAAAGCTGATCCTTAGCTTTACAAAAAGATTTCTCCCTGTTTCTCTGGAACACTTATTTACTGTAGTTACTTCTGAAGTCTAATTACTTGACAAAAAGGCTTAGCGGTTAGATAAGATAAAGCTGAATTCTTGTTATGACTGTATGGACTGAAAACAGTCAACAACAGAGATAGTGATAAAGCACCTGTGGATTTTAATGCAATCCAGTGCAGTCCATCGGGTCGCTAGAGTCGTACACGACTGAGCGACTTCACTTTCAGTTTTCACTTTCATGCATTGGAGAAGGAAATGGAAACCCACTCCAGTGTTCTTGCCTGGAGAATCCCAGGGATGGTGGAGCCTGGTGGGCTGCCGTCTACGGGGTCGCACAGAGTCGGACACGACTGAAGCGACTTAGCAGCAGCAGCAGCAGTGGGGAAATGTGACTCTGCTGCTGCTGCTGCTAAGTCGCTTCAGTCGTGTCCGACTCTGTGCGACCCCGTAGACGGCAGCCCACCAGGCTCCACCATCCCTGGGATTCTCCAGGCAAGAACACAGGAGTGGGTTTCCATTTCCTTCTCCAATGCATGAAAGTGAAAACTGAAAGTGAAGTCGCTCAGTCGTGTCTGACTCCTAGCGACCCCATGGACTGCAGCCTACCAGGCTCCTCCATCCATGGGATTTGCCAGGCAAGAGTACTGGAGTGGGGTGCCATTGCCTTCTCCAAATGTGACTCTACTCATCAAAATGGCATATATATAGCTTTAAAAAAAAACCCCACCACTTAATAAAGTGAGATCTGCCTACACCTTACTTCAGTGGAATTAACTTCTTATGAATTAAGTAAGAAAATAAAATAATTATTATCTGAACATTATTTTATATTTATAGTTCCTGTTTGTGAAAGTTTACATGAAAAGCATTGACATGTTTTGAAACCATTTATAACACTGAACTTAGTTTTTAAAATTAACGGTGATGTGATTTTTGTTTTTTTTCTTTTAGCTTTTCCATGTTGTTGACTACCAAGTACATACACTTAGAAACACATACGATGATATATTCAGATTTTGGGGGAATTGGGTCTTTGATAAACAAAAATTTCCTAAAATAAATTATTTTAGTATTATATTCATTTTAAGTCATATGTATGCCTGGAGCAATTTGGCAATTATTTATTTTTGAACAGCCAGACATATCTAAAGTGTTCAGTTAATCAGGCAACAGGATATATCCTGCATGCAATTAGAAAAATGCAGAAGACACAAACCTACTTGAAGGTCTGCCAAAAAGAACAGTGAAAAATGATGTGTCCAATGACAAAGTGATGGTGGAGGGCGGGGGACATGGGGCGGAAGTGCTGGGGAAGAGGGGAAGAGTTCATCTAGCACAGATGACAAGCAAACTTAGATGATTAGTAAAGTTAAAAAATAAACCAAGGATCATTCATTAAGTTGTCAATAAATATGTGGATCAGGTCTCCTTTTCCATAATTTACCCTAAATTTGAGAGAAATATGAAATGAAAAATGAAAAGAAAAATAATAACCTGGGACAAAAAGACTTTATCAAGTTGTACTTTGAAATGTATTCCAAGTCATGGGGGTGGAGTGGGGATGGAGTGATGATTGCATGAAGCTTTGCAGAATAAAATACAGTCAAGAGAGGAGGTTTCTACTTCTCTCTTTCTAAATCTTGTAAGTTACTAATTAATGTTCTGTGCCTCAGTTTTCTTATCTAGAACTTAAAAGTGTTAAGTCAAATGAGTCAGTGGGGCTCTTTGTGTTATCTATGTGACAACTTCCTTTTATCCTTTGTGACATTTTCAGAAGTACAGCCACTCTACCAGGAATTTGGATTACCTATTGCACTGCTCACCACCAGATTATTTTTACGCCATCATTTAGGCCCATGGAGTCCCAGGAGTCATTAAATATAGCCATGCTGTCATTTGTTATATCCAACGGACACAAATAACGCATTGAATTTGCTGACTCTCAACTCTTTTAAGAAAGCAAAATCTTTGTTCTTTACATTGACTGTCTGATTGTCACTGTTCTTTGTGCTTTTCTTGACTATAATGTACAAATAGAAAAATACTCAGGTTAGTTAAATTTGCAAAAGAAAGATTTCAGTGATTAGGAAAATAAATACTGTGAATATTTCACTCTGGAATTCATAGGTAGCACTTCACAGAGGAGTAATATTGTGGGACATATGTGAAATAATAAAAAAAAAATATTTGGCCTGTTTCCCTGATTCCTGGCATAGTGCTCCTAAAACTCTTGGAATTTGATGGTGTCTTTGGTATGCGAGCTAATGAAGTAACTCCTGGCTTCATGTTGCTTGTGGGGGGGAAATATAGATAGTTTCAGGACAGGGTTTGCATTCAGAAAAACCAATTGAGTAATTAGAGAGTTGGAATATTCAGCTCTACTTTCTACTTTAAGAAAGGGGGAGAGGGGTTAGGCATTGAATCCTATTACCAATGGCCATGATTCAGCCAATTTCCCCACATAATGAAATCTCAATTCTAAACAACAGCATGTAGTGAGCTTCCAGGCTGGTGGACACGTTGATTGATGGTCAGCCCAGAGAGGGCATGGAAGTTCTGTGCACCATCTCCACACAAACACTTTACTCTATGAATCTCTTCCATTTGACTGTTCTTGAGCTGTAACCCAAGTTCGAGGCTAAAGTGGGGTCAACCTGTGGGTTCTGCTCTAACTCTGGAAGTTAGTATGAGTATTGAAATGAATTGTTGTACACCCAGTTGCTATCAGAGAATTGGAGAACTGGTTGGTGTTAGAAAACATCAGTCATTTGGTATCAGGGAAGAAAACCAACAATATCATATCTTACACAGTCACATGAAAACCATTTACCTAGGGGAATTCCCTGGTGGTCCAGTGCAGGGGGTGTGGGTTTAACACCTGGTCGGGAGTTAAGATCCTACATGTCTCACAGCCAAAAAACACAAAACATAAAACAGAAACAATATTGTAACAAATTCAATAAAGACTTTAAAAAATGGCCCACATTTTAAAAAAACTTTAAAAAAAAGATTGAATAAATCAGTGTTCTCAAATAGCTATTCCTGAATCAGAAAAGTCTGAAGTTAACCACAGTCTGCAAAGGATGAAACTGTAATTTGAATGAGCAAGTGGTTGTTTCAGAAACAGGAAAAAACAAATTACAATTTAATTAAATTTCAAAGTGTAACTTGAATGCTTTTAAAGAGGAGGTGGAAAACAAAAAGGACAACGTATTGTCAATTAAGTACTGTTCCCCACAGACTGTTCAATCAGAAGTCTTGAAATTATACTGCCAGGCACTTATTAAGTTGCTGCCCTGGTCTATAAATTACTGAATTTAGACATGACTTTGAGCTAACAAATAAGTGTTACAAAATGGTCTCTTACTGCCCAGTTGCATATGTGCATGAGGAAGAAAGAGAGGAGAGAGATGGAGAAAAGTGAGAGAAGAACCAAGTATCAATTCCCTGTTCCAAGGTTATCCGGGAGTCCAACCCCAAATTGTCTCATCGTAAGTAATATTTTACCAGAAAAATAAAAAAGAATACTGATGTGCAGAAGCTTTTCAATTGTGGTAAACGTGAGAGGCAAAATGCTTGACTAGCAGACAGCTATCCATGGTAAACAACAATAAATTATATATGAACTTTGTGGTCTTTTTACCCAAAAGTCAACTTGAAGAAAGAGAACCAACCCTCTCTCCCTCTGTAATCACTGAAGACTTGAGGCTCGCCTGACGTTTTCTAAAGTGATGCTCTCTGTGATCATGAAACAGTGCCTCTCTATTTTTTAGGTGGTTACAGGCAGTTGTATCAAAGATGCCCAGTACTTCATGCAGAAACATTCATGCCAAACTCCAGACTACATTTTCCCCAAACAGCTGGCACTTTGCCATATTGTAGACATTTGAAATGCTGACTGACTTGAAAAAAAAAAGGTCTAGTTGTTTGTTTATATATTAACAGTAAAAAAGGTAAAAGAGTCAAAGATTAGGCAGAGAAGTAGAGAAATACTTAAGCATAGAATTAAAGACTTTCCCATTTTTGATCTGGTATTTTTGCTTCTAAAACTCAATGGTAATAGCTTCTAAAACTCAAAATAGGTGCTCTTTCATATTAAAATTCATGGCTCTGAAGGTAGCTGAGGTAAATATTTTGCTCGTCCTTTGGCACTCTGTACATAAAATTTTAAAATAATTCAAACCAACACCAACATGTCAGTGAGCAAATAGAGCTTTGATAAAAATAAAATATCTTTCAGTTCAGCACCAGCTGGCTAAATTTAAACCCTGCATTATGTAATCTTAAAGTGTCCTTGCTTTTAGTTGGTGTCTTAATTTAAGAGAATCTGTTATAATGTCTCTTCCAAATCGCTTTAGTTTCTAACATTCTAAACATTTAAGGCACAACAGGACCAAATTAAGGTGTTCACAGGCAACTGAAGACAGAAAAAATTCATTTGAAACAGTATATAGGGCATGCTACTTTTAAAGTAAAATCTGTCTTCTCTCTTTAAGTTTGTAGTTACTATAATTAGGGCTGGCAGATCTGACTGGCTGTGCTTTTCTTAATTCTGGAAAACATGTAAGAACCTGATTCTTTAATCCTTACTCCAGTAATACTCCCAGAGGAGATGAGACTGTGGCTGGGGCAAGAAGTACAAAATCAAACTAAGGATGGATGAAGAATACATTTCATACATCTCCCTGAGTAAGCTGCAACAGTTGAGAATATTTTAAGTTCTCTTTTTCCCTCAGCAAATTTTAAGAAATATAGTTTAGAGTTTTAAACATATTCATTGTATAGATTATCAATTTATGCTCATAAAAGATGAACTAATTTTTTCAGTTTTCTCTTTTGGCTATAACCTGAAGTATAACTTCCACTCATGTCTGTTTATCAAATTTGGCTTATTATTCTTTAATACTAAAAATAAAAAAGGACTAACTATTGATCTATAAAGAGATTAATAGATGAAGCCCTAAATGTAATAATCTGAAGTAATGCTAAATATTGTCATAAAAACAAAATCTGACTGAATATTTCCTCTGCTAACAAGTACAGTTTGACCTGTGGTCTTCATTGATCTTAAGCAATCAGTAAGAACATATTACAGCTATGGAAGTAGACATTTATCAATGGCGACGTAACACATACCTTCTGCAATATTTAGACTTAACCCCAAGTTCGTGGAAATATCATATATCTTTACAGTTCTTCACAGACTAGTTTCCTCCTTTGTACAGCAAATTTCCCAGTCCCCTGAAAGCAATCGGTGGAGTGGAGGCCAGCTCCACTGAAGGGTCTATCAAGCAAGTAGATGGGACGGCTGAATTTATTTTAGCCCTGCGTCTAAAGGATGTAACTTAGCACCTATTTTTAGGAACTGAGCTCTGTATAGGTGGAGCCTGAGTCAACTACTCTTTTCAGAAGTGTGTCTCTGAGGGCACACTGCCTCGTAGTTCCTCAGTAATGTATGCATGGTATTAACACATGTGCAGTCAATCAAACCTCCTTCTGCAGCCAGGACCATCAAGCCAACTCTCCACTTCCGAACAAAGTCTAAAAAAGAACCAGCACTGATGAGGGAAAGGACTGACAGTCTTTGAATTAGTTTCATTTGTTACATTTCAACCTTTTAAGAGTCAGGAATCTGAAAATAAAGCATAGAGGAAATGTTCCAATTTATTATGATGGAATTTGGGTTTTCAGGAAGCAGAAACACCCATTTTTATTTACAAACAGCTCTTAGGTATTGAAAATATTGGATTGCTTTTTGCAGTTCACATACAAACAAAACACCGCTGTGGTATATTTGTAAGGAAGAAAGTGCTCTCTTGTTTAAAGAAAGTGAGAGAGGAAGGGGTGATAAGGCATTCTAGAGAGAATAAAGCACACTTGGCAGAAGGAAGAGCAGGCCAGGAAAGGAGTCACCTCACATGCTCCTGAGAGAATCATATTCGGTGTCCTTTGCTGCCACTCTCCTTACTCAGCACAACCTGGAGACCTGACCCGGAAGGAAGTGGGAGAACTCGCCTAGAATTGCAATTTAGCTCCATAATGCCAACATCTAATACTGTCTAAGTAAACATAAACCAGGCAGCATCCTTATCTTTCCTCTCTTCTATTATTTGCCTCTGATAGGCTTACTGTGTACACTAATGGCCTCACAGGAAGCCCAAATAAAGAGAAAAATCAGCCTTAAAGAAATCACTTGACTCACATATTGTTTATTTCATACAAATGCTTACAAGTAAGCCATTCATATTGTTTACTAATAAAGACTAGTATATACATTACATTTTTCCATATACAATATTCCATATACATGTACTTTCTAATAAAAATAGGTCAAGGAGTGATATTCCAACTGATTAACTCTAGGAAAAAGCTTCGGAAACAGTGTTCTTGTACACCCAACAGATTTTTCAGGGCCAGGAGCCAATACAATCTAATTAGTTTACAATAGTGCTGTCCAGTGTGGGAGCTACTAGACACGTGATCAATCATTCAAAGTTTCAGTTTTAGTTTTGTCACTCAGTCATGTCTGACTCTTTGCAACCCCATGGGCTGCAGCAACGCCAGGCCTCCCTGTCCATCACCAACTTCCGGAGTCTACCCAAACTCATGTCCATTGAGTCAGTGATACCATCCAACCATCTCATCCTTTGTCATCCCCTTCTCTGCCTGCCCTCAATCTTTCCCAACATCAGGGTCTTTTAAAATGAGTCAGATGGCCAAAGTATTGGAGTTTCAGCTTCAACATCAGTCCCTCCAATGAACACCCAGGACTGAACTCCTTTAGGATAGACTGGTTGGATCTCCTTGCAGTCCAAGGGACTCTCAAGAGTCTTCACCAACACCACAGTTCAAAAGCATCAATTCTTTGGTGATCAGCTTTCTTCATAGTCCAACTCTCATATCTATACACGATTATTGGAAAAACCATAGCCTTGACTAGACAGACAGACTGACTAGACAGACCTTTGTTGACAAAGTAATGTCTCTGCTTTTTAATATGTTGTCTAGGTTGGTCATAACTTTTCTTCCAAGGAGTAAGTGTCTTTTAATTTCATGGCTGCAGTCACCATCTGCAGTGATTTTGGAGCCCAAAAAATAAAGTCTGACACTGTTCCCACTGTTTCCCCATCTATTTGCCATCAAGTGATGGGACCAGATGCCATGATCTTCCTTTTCTGAATGCTGAGCTTTAAGCCAACTTTTCACTCTCCTCTTTCACTTTCATCAAAAGGCTCTTTAGTTCTTCTTCACTTTCTGCCATAAGGGTGGTGTCATCTGCATATCTGAGGTTATTGATTTTCTCCTGGCAATCTTGATTCCAGTTTGTGCTTCATCCAGCCCAACGTTTCTCATGATGTACTCTGCAGATAAGTTAAATAAGCAGGGTGACAATATACAGCCTTGACGGACTCCTTTTCCTATTTGGAACCAGTGTGTTGTTCCATGTCCAGTTCTAACTGTTGCTTCCTTACTGCATATGGATTTCTCAAGAGGCAGGTCATGTGGTCTGGTATTCCCATCTCTTTCAGAATTTTCCGCAGTTTGTTGTGATCCACACAGTCAGAGGTTTTGGCATAGTCAATAATGCAGAAATAGATGTTTATCTGAAACTCTCTTGCTTTTTCGATGATCCAGCGGATGTTGGCAATTTCATCTCTGGTTCCTCTGCCTTTTCTAAAACCAGCTTGAACATCTGGAAGTTCACGGTTCACATATTGCTGAAGCGTGGCTTAGAGAATTCTGGGCATTACTTTGCTAGCATGTGACATGAGTGCAATTGTGCAGTAGTTGAGCATTCTTTCGCATTGCCTTTCTTTGGGATTAGAAAGACAACTGACCTTTGCCAGTTCCATGGCCACTGCTGCGTTTTCCAAATTTGCTAGCAAAAGTTTCCTTGATTAAAATGAAATAAAATTGAAAGTTCATTTCATCAGTTGCACTAGGCACATTTCAATACTTAATTTCTACATGTGGCTGGTGGCTATGTATTAGACATTGCAGTGATAGCACATTCCTATTATTGCAGACAATTCTATGCTGATTTAGAGCATGGGATTTTAACACAGCTTTGATGCCAACTAAACTCTGTGACCTGACAAATTTCATACATTGTTTATGTTTCACTTTACTTCTCTATAACTAAATGGGACTCAGTTTACCTACTTTAAATGGTGGTTGTGAAGATTAAATGACTGTGTGTGTGTGTGTGTGTGTGTGTATAATACTCAGGAGCTTCCTTAATGGCTAAGTGATAAAGAATTTGCCTACCAATGCAGGACATGCGGGTTCAGTCCCTGGGTTGGGAAGATCCCCTGGAATAGGAAAGGGCAACCCATCCAGTATTCTTGTCTAGGAAATCCCATGGATAGAGGAGCCTGGTGGGCTACGGTCCACTGGGTCGCAAAACAGTAGCACATGACTTAGCAACTAAATGACAACCATATATAATACATGTGAAGGTCCAAATCTAGGAAAAATATTTCTTTAAAAATTATCATTATTATTATTATGAATTTATCCTGCATATGGTTAAGAAAATGGCACTGGACCTATAATCACAACAGTTCAATTTTAGTCGTGAGGATATTGACCTACAAGGTAAATACAGTAATCTTTACTTTTTATTTGAATATAGAAGCTAATGATGCTATCATGGTTTTAGTCTTTCAAAATATTGTCAGTTACTCAAAGACAGGACTTGTAGCTTTGTATTTTCTCTTCTTACTCAAAACTGCCTGCTTTCTCTTTCCATTGTAGTGATAGGTTTCTTCACTTGTTTCTTTAAGTTTAATTCAAGAAAATATTTCTTCAAACTTTCACCTTTTGGCCCTTTCAGGAAAGAAATATATTTGATTTAAATACATAAATAAAATTATTTTTTCCATATTTCTAGTGTTCGTTGTTGTTGTTTAATTGCTAAGTCATGTCTGACTGTTTTGCGATCCAAAGCACTGTAGCCCTCTAGGCTCCTCTGTCCATGGGATTCTCCAGGCAAGAATACTGGAGTGGGTTGCCGTTTCCTCCTCCAGGGGATCTTCCTGACCCAGAGGTCAAACCCGCATCTTCTGCATTAGCAGGTGGGTTCTTCACTGTTGACCCATCTTGGAAGCCTTCCTTTAGGTTACTTGCTTTCAATGTGGCTACCAGAAAAGCTGAATTTGGTTTTGCATCTCCTTGCTTGTGTCATCGTTCCCTGTTATTGAATACTTTTGAAACAACACTTACTAGTTGAGAAGGATTCATTTCAAATACACAGTCTGACTTCTACATTTTTTAAATCTCTGGGGCACTTTGCATGATGAGGGTCATATTTATCATCGTTACATTCTCAGGGACCTCCAGGTCTGTTTGCATGTAGCACCTATAAGCATGTTGTGGATCACAGCAAACTGTGGAAAATTCTTCAAGAGATGGAAATATCAGACCACCTTACCTGCCTTCTGAGAAATCTGTATATAGGTCAAGAAGCAACAGTTAGAACTGGACATGAAACAATAGACTGGTTCCAAGTTGGGAAAGGAGTACATCAAGGCTGTATACTGTCACCTTGTTTATTTAACTTATATGCAGAGTATATCATGTAAATTGCCAGGCTGGATGAAGCACAAGTTGGAATCAAGATTCCCGGGAGAAATATAAATAACCTCAGATATGCAGATGACACCACATTTCTGGCAGAAAGCAAAGAGGAACTGAGGAGCCTCTTGATGAAAGTGAAAGAGGAGAGTGAAAAAGTTGGCTTAAAACTCAACATTCAAAAGACTAAGATCATGGCATCTAGTCCTATCACTTCATGAGAAATAGATGGGGAAACAGTGGAAACACTGACAGACTTTATTTTCCTGGGTTCCAAAACCACTGCAGATGGTGACTGCAGCCATGAAATTAAAAGATGTTTACCCCTTGGAAGAAAAGTTATGACCAACCTAGATGGAATATTAAAAAGCACAGACATTACTTTACCAACAAAGGTCCGTCTAGTCAAAGCTATGGTTTTTCCGTATGGTTGTAAGAGTAGGACCATAAAGAAAGCTGAGGGCCGAAGAATTGACACTTTTGAACTGTGGTGCTGGAGAAGACTCTTGAGAGTCTCTTGGGCTGCAAGGAGATCCAACCAGTCCATCCTAAAGGAAATCAGTCCTGAACATTCATTGCAAGGACTGATGCTGAAGCTGAAGCTCCAATACTTAGGCCACTTGATGTGAAGAACTGACCCATTGGAAAACACCCTGATGCTGGGAAAGACTGAAAGCCGGAGGAGAAGGGGATGACAGAGGATGAGATTTTGGATGGCATCACCAACCCGATGGCCATGACTTTGAGTAAGCTCTGGGAGTTGGTGATGGACAGGGAAGCCTGGCGTGCTGCAGTCCATGGGGTCACAGAGAGTCAGACATGACTGAGTGACTGAACTAAACTGAACTGAACTGAGCTGAACCTAAAAGCTTGATAAATTCTTTCTAGAAACTCTGATGGATCCTCAGTTGGTTTGTTTTTTCTCCTGAATTTTTAAAGCTCCTCTGTCTATGTATCCTTTGGGTTTTCGTTCGACCTCCAGACCGTAATATGGTAGTTCTCTGACTCCTTTTGCTCCTGATGCGATAGCGTAAATGCTTCTATATATGGAATCGCATCTCTTTTCTCTGCTCTTTTGCAAAACACTTTTGTGAGATTGTATGATAGCTGAGTGGAGGTTGGGAAGATCCCCTGGAGAAGGAAATGGCAACCCACTCCTGTATTCTTGCCTGGAAAGTCCCACGGACAGAGAAGCCTGGCGGCTACAGTCCATAAGGGTCACAAAGAGTTGGACATGACTGAGCGACAGCATGCAATGTTCCCATTGAGAACAATTAGAAAAGTTGAATCAATTACAAAAAAAGTATATTAAAAGCATCAAGGATCAGCCAAACATAAGGACTAGAGGGAGTACCTTCCAAGAAATATGATTTTTCAAGTGTGAGCTAAGAATCTGAAGCTGTCCCTGGAGGTTATTTTTCATTTCTAGATGCAGATGAAGCTGACAATCCAGGCTAACTCAGGAAGAGCACTGAGGCTGAGGGACAAAAGAACAACAATAGTTTTGGCAGTTGCACGGGACTGGGATAACAAAACTGGAGAGGAGCAGGACCTCAGATTTATTTTGCTCCTCAAGACATTGGCTAAGTTTCAAAATTTCACAAGACAGCAGGCTATAGTCATAAGCCCAAACACAGAAAAGTGGGATAGCCTACATTTTCATGATCTACTAGGAGGGCAGGAGACAGCTCAAATCCTCAAAGGAAAGGGGAATTGACTTTTAAATAATCTTCAATAACTGCTTTGTCTCTGGGGGTGCTTGATAGTGCAGACTGAACTGGAGCTGAGTGAGGATCCTGTCTCAGCCCCTAGAAGACGGAAGACAGATGAAACAGCAAAGGAGGGACCAGTTTAGGCATAGGGTGAGAAAATTAATGACTTGAATTGACTTAACAAGAGCCAGTCTCTCTTCCTCAATTTACCAAACTCAGAAGCTTCACGGGGTGTGTCACTACATATCCAAGCTGAAGACCTTTGAAAAGTAGAGCAGAGATAGGATCTGACAGATTCTCCATAAAAACTTAAAGTAGTCAGCCTCTCTACTTCCTCTGCTCTGTCTGCCTAGCAGAGGAGAGGCTGACCTCTCTGATTAAAGTATATCATCTGGAGGTGTTTAAACCTTTGTTTTTTGAAAACACAATGCTTGACTTTCAACTAAAAAAAAGTACTTGGCATGAGAAGAGACAGAACATTGTCTCTACTTACAAAAGGGAAAAAAGCAGATATTAATAGATGGTTAATTACATGATAAGGACTTTAAAACAATCATGATTTCTATATTTAAGAAAATACAGGAAATGTCACAGGATGTATATAAAAATATGGAGAATTTTGCAATAAAGTCAAAATTACAAAATAATAATGAAATGGACATTCCAGTGCTGAAAATACAGTATCAGAATTTAAAAACTTGAGGGATAGTTTAACACCAGATGGGAGACAGTGAAAGACAAGATTAATAATCTGGAAGACAGGTGAATAAAAAATAGAAAGGTTTTGTTTGGATATTTTATATTGAATATCAAAAAGTGTTCATGAGATTTTCTGTAGACATATGCTATTGTTGAATCATATAACTACCGTTCATTAAAATGTAAGCCTTTTTTTTTTGCATATGTTACTGACAAGCCACCTTACATTCTCTTATTTTTTAAAAATGTATGCCTAAGTGAATGGTAATGGCGCCATCCCATTAGTCCAGCATGCTTCTGCCATTTACCATAGTTTTCTCTTCACAAACTGCAATATATGTTTTATCTAAGTGAATGATAAAGAATATTGAACAGAAAAGAACCACTGACATATTTAAAGTCATACTGCTGCTAACGACCTCCTTCTGAGGGGAAACTGATGTATGAGTTTAGGTTCATGTATGTATATACAATTGTATTGTTCTTGGTGGTTTGATATAAAATGTATTGATTAGGAGATTTCAAAATTCTATGTGCTTCCTTACTAGGTCATCAGTTATCTTGAATTTATTCCCTTATTCTACTTTTCCTGGTACCATTTGTTGGTTGAAGACTATTATCCTTGACAAAAAGTATAGACACTCTCTGTGAATTCATTTGGCTCACTTTCTTTTCTTGTTCATTAATAGTACAAATTTCCAAGAAAAGCAGTGAATCTTTTTTTCTTTATTTTTCTCTTAATAAATATAGACTTCATGAAAAAGAATTGTATCAGAGTGATTTACATATATTTTCTTTTATTGTTACACCACCACCAAGATTTTGGTATTATTACAACTTCATATTAGGAAACTGGGGGTCAGTGAAGTTAAGGAACTCCTTCAAAGACAAAAGTTAATAATCAGCAGTATTGGAAATTAGATTCAGTTTTGTTGATTTCATATGTTTGGATCATTTGGGATATATTATTTATCCTGACCATAATCTACACATTCTATCCAATCACTGTTATGTATGCTGGATGATATGCTTTGAGAGGGACACTTGTTCAGTTTAGTTCAGCTGCTCAGCAGTTGTGTCCGACTCTTTGTGACCCCATGGACTGCAGCACGCCAGGCTTCCCTGTCCTTCACCAACTCCCAGAGCTTACTCAAACTCATGTTCATTGAGTCGGTAATGCCATCCAACCATTTCAACCTCTGTTGTCCCCTTCTCCTCTCACTTTCAATCTTTCCCAGCTTCAGGGTCTTTTCCAGTGAGTCAGTTCTTTGCATCTGGTGGCCAAAGTATTGGAGCTTCAGCTACAGCATCAGTCCTTCCAATGAATGTTCAGGACTGATTTCCTTTAGGATGGACTAGTTGGATCTCCTTGCAGTCCAAGGGACTCTCAAGAGTCTTCTTCAACACCACAGTTCAAAAGCATCAATTCTTTGGTGCTCAGCTTCCTTTACAGTTCAACTCTCAAACCCATATATGACTACTGGAAAAACCATAGCTTTGACCAGAAAGACCTCAGTTGGCAAAGTAATGTCTCTGCTTTTTAATATGCTATCTAGGTTGGTCATAGCTTTTCTTCCAAGGAGCAAGCTACTTTTAATTTCATGGCTGCAGTCACCATCTGCAGTGATTTTGGAACCCAAGAAAATAAAGTCTGTCACTGTTTCTACTGTTTCCCCATCTATTTGCCATCAAGTGATGGGACCAGATGCCATGATCTTCGTTTTCTGAATGCTGAGTTTTAAATCAAGTTTTTCACTTTCCTCTTTCACTTTCATCAAGAGGCTTCTCAGTTCCTCTTTGCTTTCTGCCATAAGAGTGGTGTCATGTGTATATCTGAGGTTATTGATATTTCTCCTGGCAATTTTGATTCCAGTTTGTGCTTCATCCAGCCTGGCATTTCGCATGATATACTCTGCATCTAAGTTAAATAAGCCAGGTGACAATATACAGCCTTTACATACTCCTTTCCTGATTTGGAACCAGTCTGTTGTTCCATGTCCAGTTCTAACTGTTGCTTCCTGACCTGCATACAGATTTCTCAGGAAGCAGGTAAGGTGTTCTGGTATTCCCATCTCTATGGGAATTTGTTGTGATCCACACAGTCAAAGGCTTTGGCATAGTCAATAAAGTAGAAGTAGATGTTTTTCTGGAAATCTCTTGCTGTTTCGATGATCCAACAGATGTTGGCAATTTGATCTCTGGTCCTCTGCCTTTTCTAAAACCAGCTTGAACATCATACTGTTGAAGCCTGGCTTGGAGAATTTTGAGCATTACTTTACTAGTGTGTGAGATGAGCGCAATTGTGCGGTAGTTTGAGCATTGTTTGGCATGCCTTTCTTTGGGATTGGAAGGAAAACAGACCTTTTCCAGTCCTGTGGCTACTGCTGAGTTTCCAAATTTGTTGGCATATTGAGTGCAGCATTTTCACTGCATCATCTTTTAGGATTTGAAATAGTTCAACTGGAATTCCATCACCGCTACTAGCTTTTTCATAGTGATGTTTCCTAATGTCCACTTCACATTCCAGGATTTCTGACTCTAGGTGAGTGACCACCTAACCATTGTGGTTATCTGGGTCATGAAGATCTTTTTTGTATAGTTCTTCTGTGTATTCTTGCCACCTCTTCTTAATATCTTCTGCTTCTGTTAGGTCCCTACCATTTCTGTCCTTTATTGAGCCCATCTTTGCATGAAATGTTCTCGTGGTATCTCTAATTTTTTTGAAGAGATCTCTAGTCTTTCCCTTCCTCTTGTTTTCCTTTATTTCTTTGCATTGATCATAGAGAAAGGCTTTCTTATCTTTCCTTGCTATTCTTTGGAACTCTGCCTTCAAATGGGTATATGTTTCCTTTTCTCCTTTGCTTTAGCTTCTCTTCTTTTCTCAGCTATTTGTAAGGCCTCCTGAGACCACCATTTTGCCTTTTTGCATTTCTTTTTCTTGGAGATGGTCTTGATCACTGCCTGCAAAGTAGGTAGACTCTGGAAAGCTCCTTTGTGCATTGCAGCAAAGTTAACTAACAGTGGACACTCTAAAGACAAAAGAGTGGATGAGTGAGAACTTTACAGCTGGGACATCTGCACTTCAATCACCTGATAGATAATCCCTGGACCAATGAGGCCAATCTAAGATTTTTAGAATTAAAGAACTAAATGTCTAGAATCTGCAGAATTAAAGAACTTGAATATTTAAAGCCCCAAATTCTGGGTTATTATCTAGCGTACATGAAGTACTAGTCCACCAGTTAGAGTTTAACAATCTGCTTTGAACATTGTTGATGACATGACCCATTCAGTTTTCATGCAAGCAGGATTAGGATATTAGTAACTAAATTGTAGCTCAATTTAATTAACAGCAATTTTCACCTGCTCAAGTTTAATTCCATTAAAATTACATCACAATATTAAGGAAGCATGAATAAGTCCTTCAAGGATATATAACTGACATTTAAATTGTATCTCATAGTGTCATATAGGATGATCATGAAATTTATCATGCAAACCAGAATGCTTTAGAGAGTGAACAGAACACTATAAATAATTATGATAACACAATAGCACAAGCTGTAACAGTCCAGGACAAACAGGATGGTGGAATGACATGACTAATAAGCCTAATGTGGACCCTCTTGACTCACCATCAGGGTCTGCATTCAAGAGACTGGTGACCTGGCTCCCAATATAAAATAGTCCTTTACTAGGTACTTCAGCATGTGAATCATCTCTACTCTTTAAATATAATTTGGATAAAACATGTTCCCTATAACAAAGATGGAGATGAATTAAAGAACTACAGGGCCTCTATGAGATTTGATTCAGATAAAGTTAATATTAGGGTACAATTTGGTTAAAAAATGACAGATGACTAGGTATTCCTAATAAGCCTCATATTAACTGTCAGTTAAAATAGTAAAAAAGAATAAAGCAGCCCAAAATATCATGGATTGCTAATAATGAGAGAGCTAGAATATTAAAGTGATGCTATGTTTGTGTAAGAGAGAAGATGAACAAAGAAGACAATGAGAGAAAAGAAGAAAGAAGAGGAGAAAATACGCTGACGTTTGTATAGAATACCCAACAGTGGTTTCAGTCCGAGTGCATGAGTCACCGTTTTGGATGACACATTGCATAGAGAACCCTCCGAATCAGAAGGCGACGCATAATTCTCTCAAATAAGAGAGAAAGACTGACTCACTCCACAGTCTCATGTTGCTCTGACCAAGACCAGGTCTTCTCTCAATATCATGTGAATACCTTCTGGCCCAAGCCGCACTATAGCCCTGACTCATCTCCACTCCTACCCCTCTGACTGTACATCAGTACATACACTACATCTCTCAGAACAGAATGGAGAAGTGGGTGGGTTGTTAGGGTTCTAAAGCGGCACTTTAGACAGTAGATGGAGGAACTCTGTACAATTTGTCATGCTTTGCACTATGCAAAGGCAAGTTTATATGCTGTACCTGATAATCTCAGTTTAATTCTGTAAGGTAGAAGGTAGAAGCTTCAACCTCTACTCAGCAAATTTGGATAGGAGCAAAAATTAAAGCTTTTAGATGTAGTTCAAAGATAAAATGGAAAAATTATGGTAAGAATGAAGATCCAAGTGTTCCATGATGGCAAAAAAAAAAAAAAAAGAAAAAATTCACTCACCCTATGTGAAGGAAATGGCAAGCCTGAATCAATCTCAACACAGTGCAAGTAAAGTAAATAAGTCAAGATGTCATAAAGAGGCACTGCTGGAGGAAGGCAAAAGTGTATTGACTTGATGAGGCCAGTTGAGAGCATAATTCTGAGAATTAGTTTATTTTTTAAATAGCTGAAAAATTTACAGTTATATTCTTCATTTTAACATTTACATTCTTGATGTGCTCAAGCAGATTCATGAAGAAAAGCCTCTACAGAACTATAATACGTGTTATTAAGGAGAGAATAGGATGAAATAAAAAAATGGGAAAAGTGAAGGCTATAGTAGGTTGCAAGAAAATGCAAAATTCAATAGAAATTAAAGTAGCAGTTGAGATAGCAAAGAGCATGTAAGAAAAAGATGAATCCAATCGATGAAATGGGAAAAGATTTGAGAAATTTTTTGTAATGCAGGAGTGAAATCACAGAGATGAAAATGATGGCCTAGATAATGATGGATATGAAGGACAGAGATATGATCAAAGAAAGAGAACTATTTAGGGGAAGAAAGAAAAAAATAGCAAGGACATAAATAATTAAGTTTAAAAGAAAAGAAAAAGTTTTCAAGCTGAAGAAAGATCTGAGAAGACAAAACCAAAGGCTCATCAAGATACCTGGATATGCCCTTATAAATTTTTGAATTTTAAAGATAAAAAATAATGAACAAGGAAAAAGACAAGCTGTCTCAGAGTTCTCACTGAGACATTATGTACCACGATAGAGTGCGATATAGTGTATGAGGGGTTTTGCTTTTGTTTGTTTTTATGATGGACATAGACTGAATGGACAATTCTCTTTATAGACAAGTACCTGTTATTTATGTATGAGGCACATAGAGACATATTTTCAATACACAAAAAATTTCTCAAAGCAAGTGGTTAATATATCCTCAGTAGGGAAGCTGCTAAAATATATCTGTAAGCCTACAAAAGATGATTCAAATCAAGAATTAAAGAATGAGAAATTTATTGTATAAAAGCTTTATTATTTGAGTTAAAAGCAGACAAATATTGTAAACACAGTTATAAAACTGAATGTAAGGACTTCCTTGGTACTCCAGTAGTTAAGACTCATCTGTTCCACTGCAGGGGAGAGGGCAGGTTTGACCCCTGGTCTGGGAACTACAATCCCACATGCCACACAGTGCAGCCAAAAAAAAAAAAAAAATTGAGTGTAAACTTCCCCCACATCCTTGAAAAAGCATATATGGAAAACAACATTTTAGTATTCGTAACACCTTATTTTAAAATATAATAATTCAGGGTTCTAATCACAGATTAAAATAAATTATGTGACATTAAGTGTCAAGAGCAGAGAGAAAGCAGGGGAAATAAAATCGAGTGTGTATTTTTTTGGAATTTGATGAATTTATTCAAATCACTCACTCATACATTCATTCATTGAGTAGGTCAGTCATCAAATATTAATAGAGCAGCTGTATATCAAGCACAATAGATAGTGTTTATAGGATGAACAAAACATCCATGGGCCCTAGTAAATACACAAATAGATATACTATACAGGGATAAGTTGATGAAGGAGAAGAAATCAGCAGTATGAAGAAGAAAATACTTTGGGTTGAGTGGTCAAGGAACACACCTTAAGGTAGTGACCAAATTTCAAATTTTATCAGGAAAATAAATACAAAAATTAAAGAAAAAGAGTGAGTTAAAAAACATGATAAACCAATACGACACACTAGCCCCAACAAAAATTACAATTTACAAAGCTACATTAACTCAAATATAGTGAAATTGGCATTGAAATCAATATCCTTTTAGTGGAATAAAAATAATCATTCTGGTCAAGCATACAAAATGGAATTAGTTTTCTAGAGCATAGAAACTCAACTAAATAACTGGAAAAAAGAAAAAAAGAACATTTCAAAGTCACACCTTATATTTCAAATATATATTCTAAGCTCATAAAATACTTAAGCCTAAATGCAACAAACAACCATAAGAAATAGAGACACGTACGTATTTTTTCAAAGTCATATATAGTCAGCATTTCACACAAGAGAGTAAGAATAAAATTAAATCTTCCTGTAGTCCAGACACCCAAACCTTTTTTATGTGGACAACACATTGTTGTCAAGTTTTTCATGTCTCCTGAAATGTTCTTTGTACGTAAAAAGACATTATGTGAGCGATAATATATGCATAAATACATATCTATTTGTGTATGTATATATATACACTGGGTACAAAATTATCCCATTATTATAAAAAAGGAGGGTATGGAGATATATATATAGGTTATATATCTATATCTATATCTATCTATATCTATATCTCTATATCTATCTATATATATATATATCTCCATACTCTCCTTTTTTATAATAATGGGATAATTTTATACCCAGTGGTTTATATTTGCCTTATTTTTTTGTGAAAAATGATGCAAATCCATTTATGTCTCCAAAGTAAAAAAAGTCAGTCATCATAATTGTAGACTAAAAATATTTTAAGTAATTTATCATTCCAATAACCAAGAACCAATTGGACAACATTCAATATGTGTTCATGATTAAAAACTTTTGATAAACTAAGAACAAAAAGATTTTTTACAGTTCATAAAAAGCATGTACATAAAATTTTGTTGCCTACATCACACTTAATGATGGAAAGTGAAGTTTTGTCTTTATTAAGATTGTGATGAGGATGTCTACTCTTATTCTCCACTTGGCATCATGCTGGAGGGTTTGCCAGTGTAATAAGGTAGGAAAAATAAATATGAGACAAATGATTAGGAAGAAGTAAACCAATCACTATTCAAATAGCATTACTATATACTTAAAAGTCTTCAAAAATTACTATAACTAATAAAAGCAAAACCAAATACCACCACACATCTAGTAGAATGTGGAATACCACTACACAGCTAGTAGAACACTAATTTCTAAAAATGTGTATTTCTACATGTTATGTTACATGTACATCCATTGAGAAAAAACTAGGAGGAAATACACCTGATTCTCCATGGTAGGAATATCAGTAATTTTAATTTTTTTAACTTTATCTCAAATGGAAAATCACATTATAACAATAACAAAACAATAAGCCTCATTAATGTTTTTTGAATAAACATGCTGTCATTTGCCATTGAAAATATAGAAGTGCAAGAACTTTTGTAGCTAGAATTTTTTATGTCTTTTTGTGTGTGTGTGTGTGTGTGGTGCACCATGTGGCATGTGGGATCTTCCCTGACAAGGGAGCGAACCTGTGCCCCCTGCTTTGGGAACACGGAGTCTTAGCCATTGGACCTCTAGGATTCTATTGCCTATATAGTCAAGATGTTAGAAACAACTAGATTGCTTATAGAATTATTTATTAATAATCTCTTCTCCCTCAAACCTGCATACATCATTCTACTGTTTTCTAGCAGAGCATAGGCTGGAGAAAAATTCAGGGCAGCTTGACAGTGTTACTTTGTATATGACTGATTTTCTTCTCAGGTTGCTTATAAGACTTTTTATTTTTTATCCTACATATTTAAGATTTGTAACGGAAGAAATAATAATAATATATGAAAATAATAGCAGCAAATAATAATAACAGCAAGTGAGCATATGTATGTGCCAGTTGCATTCCAGATATATTGCAAACATCATCTAATATAATCTTCATAAGAAATATATGTAGTAAGTTCTGCTTTTTTTTAAAGCAAACAAACCAAAATATAGAGAGAGGTTAAATATTTTTCCCAACATATTTTGCTCAAAGTCTAACAGTCAGAAATTGGATCCAAACAGTCTGGTGCCCAATTCAATGCTTTTGATTACCAGGTTGTAAGTCTTACTCTTTATAGTAATGGGCAAAGTAATTTCAAAATTTTTTATCTTTTAGAAATAAATAGATGAAATATATTTAAAATGATTTAATCCATCAGGGAAGAATAAAATATGTATCCCCTTAGTGAACTGTGACAAATAAATGATATTATGTAATTCATCTAAATGTTCTTGATATACCAACGTGTCATTTATCATTTTATTCCTCTAAGCTCCAAATCTACCCTCGGTGGCTCTGCTTGCAATGCTGGAACATTTTTCTCTTGCCAGCTGGCAAGATGGTAAGCTTCATAAGTAGAGAACCCTGGAGGGATCCTGGAAGAGAAACAGCTCTTGGTTTCTGTGCATCCTCTCCTGGCAGGTTCCTATAATGCTTTGTGGCCAGGGCATATGGTACCTCTCCATGGTACCTCCCTCAGAGACCCAGAAGGTGATTCCCCAGTTTCCCAGTGCAGCCCCTCTATGAACCTCTCTGCCATCCGGTGGGCCTCAGTAGTGTGCTCTCCAGGGAGGTCTGGATCCCAGCCTTACAGGGCAGAGGACCCTTTCTATATTCATTAGTTTCTTGGGTGATCCGTGTTACCTCTAGAGGTTGTGGCTGCTTTCTGTAACTTCTATTTCTATATTCCTTAGAGTTTTCTTTACCCCTTTATGTACCATTCTTTTTGCTCCTATCTCCTGTTATAGCTAATGATTCCCTATTTTAAACTTTCCCTGTTAAATTTACTGTATGTTTCTTGTCTCCTGATTGAAATCTTACTGGAAGAACCATTAAGTGCAATAAAATATAAATGGATGTATCAATTTACATTCTCAACTGTGTGAGAGGATTCCCTTTTCTCTACATCCTTTCCAGCATTTATTGTTTGTTGATTTTGTGATGATGGTGATTCTGACAGGTGTAAGGGGATACCTCATTGTAGTTTTGATTTGCATTTCTATAATAATAAGTGATGTTGAGCATCGTTTCAAGTATTTGTTGGCCATCTGTATGTCTTCTTTGGAGTAATGACTATTCAGGTCTTCTACTCATTTTTTTTAATTGGGTTGTTTCTTTTTTTGATATTGAGCTGCATGAGCTGCTTGTACATTTTGTAGATTAGTCCCTTGTCAGATGCTTCATTTGCAAATATTTTCTCCCATTCTGAGGGTTACTTTTTTTGTCTTGTTTATGGCTTCCTTTGCTATGCAAAAGTTTTAAGTTTAATTAGGTCCCATTTGTTTATTTTTGTTTTTATTCTCATTATTCCAGGAGAGGCATCAAAAAAGATCTTGTTGTACTTTATGCCAAGAGTGTTCTGCCTATGTTTTCCTCTAAGAGTATTATAGTATCTAGCCTTACATCTAGGTGTTTAATCCATTCTGATTTTATGTTTGGGCATGATATTAGGGAGTGTTCTAATTTCATTCTTTTACATGTGGCTGTCCAGCCACTAGGTAGAATAACATGGAGTTTCCTTAAAAAACTAAAAATAGAACTACCATGTGACCTACCAATCCTGCTACTGGACATATACCTGGGCAAAACCATAATTTAAAAAGAAACATGTACTCCAATGTTCACTGCAGCAGTATGTACAATAAACGTGGATGCCAAGGGAGAAGGCGGGGTTGGGATGAATTGGAAGATTGGGATTGACGTATGCGCACTATTGATACTATTGAGAACCTACTGTATAGCAAAGGGAACTCTACTCAGTGCTCTGTGGTGACCTAAATGGGAAGGAAATTCAAAAAACGACAGGATATATGTATACATATAGCTTATTCACTTTGCTTTGCAGTGGACATTAATACAATATTGTAACCAATCATATGCCAATAAAAAGTTTTTAAAGATATACAAATGGCTATTTTTTGAGATTGAATATCCCCTATACATATCTGTAGTTATCTCTGAACCTCCCAGCCTTAAAGTGTTCCTGTTTCAATAATCTCATTTACATGCTGGGAATAATAACATTTATCTCAAAGGATAAGAAGTAGATGACACATATGTTTATAAAAATGCATTACATATTGTGAAAGCACAATAGAAATGTGAGTTATTATTACTACATGGTAAATGCTGTGAGGACAGGCGCATTTCTGTCCTGCAGTTACTGGATACCCAGTGCCTTTCACAGGGCTTGGTACACTGTGGGTGCTCCATAAATGCTGGTTTGGTGAACAGATGCATGAACACATCTCTATCATTCCATTTCATGTTTAAGTCCATTTGAGCTAAATTTTAAAGATGTCAGATAAAGACATTGAGCAAAAGGTAAATATTATACAACAAAAATTTACTTTGCATTCTTCAACAGCATCTCAAAATCTTCTCGACTCTTGACTCAAACACATTTGTAGTTATAAAAGAGATAGAAAACATGGGGAAAAAAAAACCTATGTAGACCCAGAGATAAAACTGTGATGTACTGTTTAATTAATGATTTTCAGGTGTATTTTGTAAGAACAGTTACTGTTTGTAACCTGCTTTGGCCACCTGATGCAAAGAGCTGACTCATTTGAAAAGACCCTGATGCTGGGAAAGATTGAAGGTAGGAGGAGAAGGGGACGACAGAGGATGAGATGGTGGGATGGCATCACCGACTCAATGGACATGAGTTTGAGTAAACTCCTGGGAGTTGGTGATGGACAGGGAGGCCTGGCGTACTGCAGTCCATGGGGTCACAAAGAGTCAGATACGACTGAGTGACTGAACTGACTGAAAACATTTAATTGTGCATGAGTCTTCTTTTGTTATCTTTAAGCAAATTATAGGTTCTGATGCCAAACTGTTTATATTACAGCACAACTAGAACACTGTTTTAAGTTATTATGTAGATAAATAACTTCACATTTGATGCCCTTTATTTTCAGGGAGAAAAGAAACAGCTTTCATAGATTTTTTTTCCCCCACTCTTAATAGTCTCTCCTACAATAGTTTCACCCAAAAGACTAGACAGATATCAAGTTAAAATATGTCACTATGGCCAAGATGAAGCTCTATAATTGTTTTCTTCTTACATCTGTCCATGGGCTTGTACACACATATACTGTTTGTTCCTCCCATTGCAACACTTTTCATAATGATCTTCAGCTGCCTTGTCAAGGAAGTTTGTTGCTTTTTTCTAGTGTATGGAATTAGTAGCATTTCACAAGCTGCTTTGATCACAGGGGTGGATGGGGAAAGACAGGCAAAAATTCTGGATTCACAAAATTTTTTCTTAAAGTAATGAAAATCACTTATTTTTTGGTGGCCTTCCTTCTCTGTGTGTCTGGTGTTTCACAAAAAATGAAGACATAGGATAGTCTCTGAGCTGTTATATATCTACATGTATACCGTATACAGCATATGTGTAAGCTTCTTTCCTTTGCTTGCTGTAAATGAAGAGCAATGTCCATATAAAGTAGATACTGACTTTTTCACATAGGAACATCCCACTGAACACAGTAGGATGACATGTTATCCCAAGTATGTGCATGTGTGCTCAGTCATGTACGACTCTTTGTGACCCAATGGACTGTAGTCAGCCAGTCTCCTCTGTCCATAGAATTTTCCAGGCATGAATACTGGAGTGGGTTGCCATTTCCTACTCCAGGGGATCTTCCTGACCCAGGGGTCACACCTGCTTCTCTTGTGTCTCCTGCATTGGCAGGCGGGTTCTTCACCACTGCACCACTTGGGAAGCCCCACAAAGATAATGAATTAAGTCAAAAGCACACTGAAAACATGTTTGTTTTATGACACACAGAATAAATAGATAAGTAAAAGAATGAATGAATGAATCAAAGCTGAGAAGATGTGATGGAAGAATTTAGTAATAAAAACTAGGATCGCTGGGCTTTCTATTGAATCTAACACTTTTTTCAAGCATGCCCTTTGGATGTCATAAACTGCTTTGTGTGTCTTTTGAGAATGCTTGTCTCCATGACTTTATTGCACTCGATGCATTTTGTTGTTGTTGTAAATAACAAAATATTTCTGAGCAACATTTGATTTGTTTATATTGGGAATTGGGAGAATGTGTAAGGATGATTTAGCATGTGCATTTTTAGACTGTGAGTTGGAAAAAAAAACATAAGTAAGATGAAAATAAAAATCTAAAAGAATATTCAGTGGAGCTTGGAAGAGGAAAATCATGAACAGTCAGTTTCATTGTCTTTGAAGTTTTAGACATTCATCTATTTTTATTGACTAACCAAAAAGCCATTTATGCTTTGCTTCAGATGTCATTTCAGGCTGATAGGTCAGTTTCTCTTACCCTTCAAGACTTAGTTATTAAAAAGTGTTTTTTCCTATTGACAGGTCATAAAACATGAACATAGCAGACTTTATTTGATACAAAGTTTTTTTTCAAAACTTATTATCTAAATTTATGCCTTAGAAGTGCAATCCATAGTCAACCACCTTGTCAAAAACTGGAAAATCGTGTATTCACACAAATAAAATTCCTTGAACATCTATGTAGCACTGAGTACGCAAATACAACTTATCTTGCATTGATAAACTTACAATTGTTTATTGATGCAAAGAACTTGGAAACATCTTAGAGATATGTTTTAAATAATAATTCACTCTAATTATAAATATATCTTATAGAAGTTTTATGGACTGCACTTTCCTACTGCTGAACACTTTCCCTAGCTGGTAAACTATTTCTGTGCCATTTTGAGTGCTATGCAGAGTAATAGGTTATTTTCCTGTAATATTTTAGGCAATACTAACAATATGCCTAAGAGATACATATTATTAACTTTACTATTATTAACTTTACTGTTTTAAAGAATAGGAAACTAGAGCTTAGAGCAGAGAAGTAACTTTCTCAAGGTTGCACAATTTGTAAGTGACCCAAATAGGATTTAACCCAACTTGCCCATCACCAAATCAGCATGTTCAACTACTTTATCATGAGTCCATATATGAAACAGCATATTCTCATATGCTCACAATTTTAACTATGTTCAATGATTCTTGGTATTTACAAATTAATTTATTCATTCAACAAGTATTTTGAGCATATAGTCCACACCAGGCATATATTGCTATGTACTTGTGAATAACACACACAAATAAATCATAACACAATGTAGAATCATCATATAGATACTTGTAAAGGTTGCGTGTGCAATTAGGAAGGGGTTGCATCTGAGGGAGCATCTGAAGAAAACATCCTGGGATCATTTTATCTGTTATTCTAATGCCAGTGGCTCAGAATACCAACTTCTCTTTAGGCTGTCTAGGTATTTCCTATTTTGTAGAATGTTGTACTTCTCAAAGTGATTACATAGGGGAGGGGCATCAATGTGGCAAACAATTTTCTATGGATCCATTTATTTACTTATTTTAAAAATAATTTTATTTATTTTTGGCTGTGCTAAGTCTTTGTTGCTGCTTGGACTTTTCTCTGTTTGTGGCAAGCAGGGGCTGCTCTCTAGCTGTGGGGCAAGGGCTTCTCATCACAGTGGTTTCTCTTGTTGCAGAGCATGGGCTCAGGGTGTGTGGGCTTTGGTAGTTGCTGCACCTCGGCTCAGTAGCTGCCGTTCCTGGGCTCCAGGGCACAGGCTCACTAGCTGTGGCACATGGGTTTAGTTGCTCTGTGGCATGTGGGAACTTCCCGGATCAGGGATTGAACCTGCATCTCTGGCATTGGCAGGCAGATTTTACAACTGAGCCACCAGGGAAGCCCCAGCCCATTTATTCTTAATGAAATAGCTATTCACCTTATCTAGAGCGGAGATTTCTGTTACATTGCTTTTCTAGCTTTAATTAAATATGATTTGACTTGTCCTCTGGCTCCTCAGGCCCGGTTGTGTTGGGCATGAAGACATATCAAATTCATTGCTGTGAGGACATAAGTGATTATGTATATATATATAAATAAAGACTAACAATGTAAGCAATAATAACCAGCTGGTCTAAAATAAAGTAAGCTTAACCTGAATGAAATGAAAGTACATGGTCAAAACATTTCTCTCACAGAACTGTCAGCCTCTGGTGCTCACTTTAGGACTAAGTTAATTTAAAAATACAACAGGAAAAGAGAGTTGATATCACCTTTATTAATACAATCATTTGACAGCCTACTGACACATAACTAGAAAATAACTTGTCAGATTTAGCTAATTCTTCTGAAATCTAGAGAGAAATTCAATTTTAAAGATTATGTGTAAATGGTTCCTTTGTCCCCAGTAATTTCCACAGCCACCTCATACACCCAATTTTCTTCCTTTACTCTCAATTTGTCATTATTTATTTTGTTATCCCTTTATATACTTATTGTCTACTTTATTCACCAGCAGAAAAGATCCATATGGGCAGGAACCACATTTTTGTTCATCATGGTATATCTGGGGCCTGGTATCCAGTAGTCATTTTATTAATGTGTTGCTTGAATAAATTAATAATGACTTCTATAGCCCTACTGGGCTTCCCTGGTAGCTCAGATGGTAAAGAATCTGCCTGCAGTGTGGGAGACCTGGGTTGGGAAGATCCCCCTGGAGAAGGGGATGGCTACCCACCTTAGTATTCTTGCCTGGAATATTCCATGGGCAGATGAGCCTGGTGGGCTAGTCCCATGAGGGGTTGCATTTGTATCTCTATCCATCTTCTATAAATTCTGAGCTCCTTGAGAGCAAAATTATAGTCTTAATTCATATTGGTGTCTTCTGAGCCTAGTCTATAAGAGATGCTCAATCATAATTTGCTAAATAAATCAACTCAACCCAGATGTTGCAAAACTGTTCCACTCACACAAACAACTACAACATATTTCCTTGATTTATGGAGAGAGGGGAGAGAGGTGGGATCCCAGGATCTGTTTGAGAATTTATTTCCCTGTTTCTCTCTGTCTAAAGAGAATTTTTGCTAATCTAAAATTTATGGTACTTTTAATTTGCATTCTTGTGTTTTATATTGTTAGTTATTTTCACATTGATTGGCCTGTGTCCAAAACTCAAACTTTGATCCCACTCCAGCCCAACTCCTGCCTCTCTCCAAATACAGGATCGGTCTTAGTACTGATGAGCTGCTAGAACTCAGTGCTATTTCCCTTAGCAAACAAAAATCCAAGATAATATTGTTTACCAAACTAGATCAGAGTGCAAAGAAATCACTTGGGAAGTTTATTAAAATGCATGGATATTCAGAGTCTAAATCAAAGAGGTAAGCTACATTTTACTGTAAGCTGTAGGTTGCACTGAGAAATCTGCATTTTATTTATTTATTTATTTTGGAAATCTGCATTTCAATAATCATGCTAGCAGGGTGATTTGAGAAACTCAAATTTTAAGACCAGAGTTGAGGGAGGATGTTTTATGCATCCTGGCATTGTCAGTGCCTCTGTCTGACACATAATTGGTATTAACATCCTTCCTCAAAATGTAGATGCCTGTGCTTCCTGGACCATCAGTTTTATTCATGATCTGTCTTCTTTTGTTAACCTTTTTCCTGCCCCAGAATCCATTTCCTATCACTTCTTATCCTATGTTATGGCCTAGTCTCAATAGAAATTTAGCCTATTGGTTTATATTTAATGAGAACCTTCTCTATGCCATTAACAATTTCCAATATCACTTAAGATAACTGAGTTGTTTACTAAGAGCAGGTTGAAATGCAAACAACATCCCATAGCCACTGGGACCCAATCCAGATTGCTTGGTGATAAATGACGAACACTGAATTCATTCTTCTTTAAACCTGTGAAAGAATCTAGACCTTGTACTTCACACAATGTCATAGATTGAGTTGTGTCCTAAAAAAAGATTTTATTTAAAGTTACAAGATTTTCCATTAACCTCTTCTAAAATACTTTATTTACTAATATTTGTTAAACTTGCAAATCTCTAAAAAACTTCCACCAAAGTAGAAATTGAAATAACAATAGTCTTTTACAAAATGTGGAATCAAATAACAACAAAAAGGCCAGTTCCACTGTCTAAACAGCCATATTTTAACATAATAGTTTTTCATTTATATTGCTATTATAAAACTTAAACCTAACTCTTTACAGCTTTTTACAATTCTTTTTGCTGCTGCCGGTGGGGGGTGGGCTTGCTGCCATCGCCCCTCAGCTTTTTACAACTCTTAAGCATATAGACATGCCACTCACAGTACTGAAACCAAGCAGGACCCTATGGGGCCCTCCCAGATACAAAAGATTTCCGTGTCCACTGTTTCTTGTTTGCAGGAAAAGATTTCAACCTTCCAGACATTCCCAGAGTTCTAAAGGGCAGATTTAAACAGTTACTAATTAGAAGGCTGAGGGAATGCAGAAAGAAAGGAAAGACTGTCAAGAAACAGTGCAGTGATGCAGCAGGGTTCTGGTTCCTCCTCAAGGGATATACATAACAATGTGATGTGTATCCTTGGGATCAACAAGTGTTATGGTTGTTCAGTCATCCTGTTGTGTTGACTCTTTGTGACCCCATGAACTGCAGTACCCAGGCCTCCCTGTCCCCCACCATCTTCTGGAGTTTGCCCAAGTTCATGTCCATTGCATCAGTGATTCTTCCAACCATCTAATCCTCTGTCACCCCCTTCTCCCGCTGCCCTCAATCTCGCCCAGTCTGTGTCTTTTCCAATGAGCTGACTCTTTGCATGAGGTGGCCAAAGTATTGGAGCTTCAGCATCAGTCCTTCCAGGGAACACTCAGCACTGATCTCCTTTAGGATGGACTGGTTTGATCTCTTGCAGTCCAAGGGACTCTCAAGAGTTTTCTCGGGCACCACAGTTTGAAAGCATCAATTCTTTGGTGCTCTGCCTTCTTCATGGTCCAGCTCTCACAACTGTACATGACTACTGGAAAGACCATAGTCTTGCTTACACAGAACTTTGTCCACAAGGTTATGTCTTTGCTTTTTAACATACTATATAGGTTTCTCATAGCTTTTCTGCCAAGAAGTAACTGTCCTCTAATTTCATGAATGCAGTAAACATCCACAGTGATTTTAAAGCCCAAGAAAAAGGAAATCTGTCACTGCTTTCACCTTTTCCCCTTCTATTTGTCATGAAGTGATGGGAACAGATATCATGATCTTAGTTTTTTTAATATTTAGTTTAAAGCTGACTTTTTCACTCTCCTCCTTTATCCTCATCAAGAGGTTCTTAAGTTCCTCTTCTCTTTCTGCCCTTAGAATGGTATCATCTGCATTTCTGAGGTTCTTGATATTTCTCCTGGCAATCTTGATTTCAGCTTATAACTCATCCAGCCCAGCATTTCTCATGATGTACATACAAGTTAAATAAACAGGGTGACAATAAACAGCCTTGTCATTCTCCATTCTCAATCCTGAACCAGTTATTCCATAAAGGTTCTAACTGTTGCTTCTTGACCAGTATACAGGTTTCCAGGAGACAGTTAAGATGGTCTGGTATTCCTGTCTCTTTAAGAGTTTTCCAAAGCTTGTTATGATCTACACAGTCAAAGGCTTTAGCATAGTCAGTGAAACAGAGGTAGATGTTTTTCTGGTTTGATCTCTGGTTCCTCTGCCTTTTCTAAACCCAGCATGGACATCTACGTATTCTTGGTTCACATCATGCTGAAGCCTAGCATGCAGGACCTTACTAGCATGGGAGATGAGTGCAATTGTTCAGTGGTTTGAACATTCTTTAGTACTGTTCTTCTTGGGAATTGGGATGAGGATTGACCTTTTTCAGTCCTGTGGCCACTGCTGGGTTTTCCACATTTGCTGACATATTGAGTGCAGCATTTTGATAGTGTCATCTTTCAGGATTTAAATAACTCTGCTGGAATTCCATCACCTCCACTAGCTTTACAGACAGCAGTGCTTCCTAAGACCTAGGAGACTTCACACTCCAGAAGGCCTGGTTCTGGGTAAGTGACCACACTATTGTGGTTATCCAGGTCATTAAGATCCTTTTTTGTACAGTTTTTCTGTGTCTTCTTTCCATCTCTTCTTGACCTCTTCTGTTTCTATTAGGTCTTTACCATTTCTGTCCTTTATTGTGCCCATTTTTGGTACTTCCAATGTTCCATCTTTGATTCCAATGTTCCATCTTTGATATTTCCAATTTTCTGGAAGAGATCTCTAGTCTTTCCCCTTCTGTTGTTTTCCTCTACTTTTTTTTTTTTTTTTGCATTGTTCATTGAAGAAGGCCTTCTTATCTCTCCTTGGTATTCTCTGTAATTCTGCATTTATTTGGGTGTATCTTTTCCTATCTCCCTTGCCTTTCACTTCACTTCAGCTATTTGTAAAGCCTCCTCAGACAACCCCTTTGTCTTCTTGCTTTTCATTTTCTTTGGGATGGCTTTGTTTGCTGCCTCCTGTACAATATTATTTGGAGAAGGAAATGGTAACCCACTCCAGTGCTCTTGCCTGGAGAATCCCAGGGGCGGGGGAGCCTGGTGGGCTGCCGTCTATGGGGTCGCACAGAGTTGGACATGACTGATGCGACTTAGCAGCAGCAGTACAATATTATGGACATCTGTCCATAGTTCTTCAGGCACTCTGTTTACTAGATCTAATCCCTTGAATCTATTCATCACCTCCAATGTATATTCATCAGATCAGATCAGTCACTCAGTCGTGTCCTACTCTTTGCAACCCCATGAATCACAGCATGCCAGGCATCCCTGTCCATAAGCAAATCCTGGAGTTCACTCAAACTCACGTCCATCGAGTCAGTGATGCCATCCAGCCATCTCATCCTCTGTCGTCCCCTTTTCCTCCTGCTCCCAATCCCTCCCAGCATCAGAGTCTTTTCCAATGAGTCAACTCTTCACATGAGGTGGCCAAAGTACAGGAGTTTCAGCTTTAGCATCATTCCTTCCAAAGAACACCCAGGGCTGATCTCCTTTAGAATGCACTGGTTGGATATCCTTGCAGCCCAAGGGACTCTCAAGAGTCTTCTCCAACACCACAGTTCAAAAGCATCAATTCTTCGGCGCTCAGCTTTCTTCACAGTCCAACTCTCACATCCATACATGACCACTGGAAAAACCATAGCCTTGACTAGATGGACCTTTGTTGGCAAAGTACTGTCACTGCTTTTCAATATGCTATCTAGGTTGGTCATAACTTTTCTTCCAAGGAGTAAGCGTCTTTTAATTTCATGGCTGCAGTCACCATCTGCAGTGATTTTGGAGCCCCCCAAAATAAAGTCTGATATTGTTTCCACTGTTTCCCCCTGTATTTGCCATGAAGTGATGGGACCAGATGCCATGATCTTCATTTTCTGAATGTTGAGCTTTAAGCCAACTTTTTCACTCTCCTCTTTCACTTTCATCAAGAGGCTTTTTAGTTCCTCTTCACATAGGGGATTTTATTTAAGTCTTACCTGGGCTGGCCCAGTGGTTTTCCCCACTTTCTTTGGCTTAAGCCTGAATTTTGTTATGAGACGCTTATGATACAATACTATAAAGATTTTAACAATATTTTAACAAGATTAAAAAAATTCAACAATAATATTATAAAGATTTTAGTAATCTTAATCAAAAATTTTTCTCTAGTAAACTCAATTCTTCAATATATATTCCCCATCATTGATGATTGTACTTGCTTCTAGTGTTTCTTTAGAAAAATAGATAAAAGTTGGTAAGAATTTTTAGATTGAAATCTTGAATTTGATTAACATTGTTAAATTGTCTCTCCAAGAGAGCATACTTTTTTTTTTTTTTTTCCCACCACCACAACGTATGAGAGGGTCTATTTCTTTATATAGCTTCCCTGGTGGCTCAGACAGTAAAGGATCTTCCTGCAAAGCAGGAGACTCAAGTTCATTTCCTGGGTCAGGAAGATCCCCTGGAGAAGGAAATGGCAACCCACTCCAGTATTCTTGCCTGGAGAATTCCATGAATAGAGAGGCCTGGCTATGGTCCATGGTCACAAAGAGCTGGACATGACTGAGTAGATAACACACTTTCATTACCTAGTACATCCTACAAATGGAGGGGCTTCCCTGTGGCTCAGCTGATAAAGAATCTGCCTACAAGGCAGGAGACCTGGGTTTGATCCCTGCTGGGGAAGATCCCTTGGAGAAGAAAGCAGCAACCCACTCCAGTACTCTTGCCTGGAAAATTCCATGGACAGAGGAGTGGGACAGGCTGCAGTCCATGGAATTGCAAAGAGTTGGACACAACTGTGTGAATAACTTTCACTTTTTCACAAATGGAAGTTTGTCGCAGAAAGTTTTTGCATTCTGATGGAAAATATTATGCCTAATTACTATGTCAATTTTATCAATAATTAATATTGCTGTTCACATTTTCATATGATTATTATAAATTATAGCTTTATTTTGGTTCCTACACACTTACTCCTTGGAAGGAAAGTTATGACCAAACTAGACAATGTATTAAAAAGCAGAGACATTACTTTGCCAACAAAGATCCATCTAGTCAAGGCTATGGTTTTTCCAGTAGTCAAGTATGGATGTGAGAGTTGGACTATAAAGAAAGCTGAGCGCCAAAGAATTGATACTTTTGAACTGTGGTGTTGTAGAAGACCCTTGATAGTCCCTTGGATTGCAAGGAGAGCCAACCAGTCCATTCTAAAGGAGATGAGTCCTGGGTGTTCATTGGAAGGACTGATGTTGAAGCTGAAACTCCAAAACTTTGGCCATCTGATGCAAAGAGCTGACTCATTTGAAAAGACCCTGATGCTGGGAAAGATTGAAGGTGGGAGGAGAAGGGGACGACAAGGGACGAGAAGAGGATGAGATGGTTGGATGGCATCACCGACTCAATGGACTGAGTTTGGGTAAACTCTGGGTGTTGGTGATGGACAGGGAGGCCTGGTGTGCTGCAGTCCATGGGGTCGCAAAGAGTCAGACACGACTGAGTGACTGAACTGAAATGGAAACTGATACTTTTCCCAGTTTTAAATTTGGTTGTCTCTTTGATAGATGCTTCCCATATATCCTGGATATTAATGTTTTGTTGGTTATATGTCCTATAATATTTGCTATTTTTCTATTCTCTTATTTAGTTAATATATTGTTTTCAGAACCATAGACAAAAAATGTCACCTGCCATATAAGTAACCAAAGGACAATGGGGCTATCAAGCTATCAGCCATCCTTGATGACAGTACACCCTAGGGGGGTTCAGGATGGCGAAAAACAGGACACTGGCCCTACTTAGTTAAGAAGCATATCAAAGGAATAATTTCATTAAGCCCAGATTTAAAAAAAGAGGAGACTTCCTTGATGGTCCAGTGGTTAAGACTCTGCACTTCCAAAGAAGGGGTACAGGTTTGATTCTTGATTGGGGAACTAAGATCCCACAGGCCCAGCAACATGATCCCCCCAAAAACACCCAGACTCGCATCTTCTCATACAGAGAAAAGTGCTAAATTCATTAACTTAGGATGTTTGCTTTTACTTTAATTAGCAGTAATCTTTTCATGTTCAACTCTTTTTTTTTTTGTTTGTTTGTTTTGCAAAAATTCCAATGTCCTGGCTCTTCCCTTACCTTTTTAGAACAGACTCCCAGAGATATCTAAAAGGCTATATTCTGGGCTTAGTATTGTGTTTTCTAGATAAGTCTTCAGTAATGCCCCAACTAAAACATAATTCTCACCTTTTAGGCCGTGCAATTTTTTCATTCAACAGAAGTTTAAATATTTTTATGATATTGGGTCTCATACATTTTCTGTTTATTTTCCCTTCTCAAGTCATAAGCATATACTTATATTAATATAATTTTATACAGAGCTCTCTTTCTAAAACCTCTAATTCACATCTGATGTCTGTGTAGGTATAGTTCTGTCTTGTTACATATGTTGCCTCTTACATAGTATTGCTTCTTGCCTGTACTGTGATTTTTGATTGTGAGCTCATGTTCATTGGAACTCTAACCCTGGACTTTATTAATGTTCTTAGTCAACTAAGAACATTCTGCCAGAGAGGATTTATATTTTGTCCCACCAACTGTTTACTAACCTGGATCCATTAAAAATTGATATTAAAATTCCTTAACAGTTTCCTATCCATAATATAACTAAAAGTAATGGGCTCCATGCTCTGACATCATCTTCCCACAGAGCACTTCATCATCACTAGGGATAGAGATTGAAGATACTTAAGCAATGAGTCGAAAGTATTGTTATATGATGATATAAAATAGGTTTGGCAAAACTAATACAATTTTGTAAAGTTTAAAAATAAAATAAAATTAAAAAAAAAGAACAAAGTAAAATAAAATAGGTTTGGAGGTGGTGTATAAAATTCTTCCCTGATGTTTTTGAAAGGCAATGGTCTTAACAAGTCACTAGAGAGTGATTACGCATCCCCTAATAAATCTGGCAGGAGGAGAAGGGGACGACAGAGGATGAGATGGCTGGATGGCATCACTGACTTGATGGACGTGGGTCTGGGTGAACTCCGGGAGTTGGTGATGGACAGGGAGGCCTGGAGTGCTGCGATTCATGGGGTGGCAAAGAGTTGGACACGACTGAGCGACTGAACTGAACTGAACTGAACTGAATAAATCTGGAACTACCTAGAATGTTACGTGCTGAAATATTAGACCTAGTAAACCATTAAACAGGCTGCTTCCTATTGTGTTTGGCAAGAACTGATTATTATTTTTTTTAAATAGATGATCTTCAAAAAATTGAACAACTGGTCTTTTCTATTAGGCAATACAAAGTTATGTGTTATTCTTCAAGAATTCCTGAGACCCTCTGGCTGGGACTTTGTGTACTCTTCTAATTGAGGCCCCATATAGTGTTTCATCACTTTGGAAGTTGGAAATAAAGAATCATAACTATGACATGCAAAATTTATTCATAGAACATTATTTTAGCTCAATCCTCATATTTATAGATGTGCAAAAAAGCCAAATATAGAAACATGTAACTCTTTGTAAATATAACTTCATATTCATGTGCTATTATTACTTGCTTTCATATTCCTTATTGATAAGTTTTTATTCTTCTAATTCACCATGGACACTAAATATTTTAAGGAGCATGTGAAGCTGCATTAAGCAGAAATAATAAGATATTATCTTTAAAAACATGCTTCTAATTAATTTTGATTTCAAATAAATGAGATATTTCTTATATTAGATTGTCTGGAAAAAAATACACATTTGTAATAAAAATATTTGGCTCAAAATCTGAAAATACAAATATATAAAAAACATATATACTTTGAAAACTGAATTTTTAAAGAACTGCTAATTAGCTAATATACTTGGCAGCTTTTTTTCCCCACTCCTCATATCTAGGATGTCTAGAGCTTAGGATTATCCCTAGAATGTTAGTTTTTTATTGTGGTAAAAAATAGATAAATACTCCACTCCTTCACTTTTATAAATTTTGTTAAAACATCTCAATCAACATTTTAATCAACCCTGAATGCATAAAAATTGCCTTCCTTTTTCATTGAAACCAGCTTTCTTAACCTGGCAACTGAGTCATATTAACCTCAACCTAAATTGTTTCATTTTGGAATTGAGATCCTACTCTGGCACCACCTCACTGGGTATAAAGACACTCATTGACATGAACTGCTAAGTATAAAATATATGGAAGCTTTCCTATTGCCCCCAAATTCCTTACTTTCAATTGATCTACCTGGAATTTTCCCCCTTTCTCATATTCCTCCCTTTCAAACATCTTTGAAAAAAACATCTTCTTTACAAATCCCAATCATATTTCACGATCAGCACCATTCCCCTCTGCAAAAAGACTTAAAAAAGAAAAAGAAGAAAATCAGCACTTCTACAAAGCATCTTGGGTCCAGGGACACATGACTTTCTCTATGTCCTTCTACTAAACAACTATTCATCCTTAAAAGACAATTTTTGCTTGTGGATGTGCTTCCTTTCTTAAAAGTGGCTCAGGGACAGAATATGCCTTCATATACCCCACTCCCCAATACCAAATACAGAAGCAGGTCCATAGTACATGTTCAGTAAATATTTGCTGAATGTATGGATGTTGCTATTGCTCTCCCTCTGTGTTTGTCTCTGACGCCAGTTATTTAGTAACTGGATTCTAGATATTTCTCAAAAATTGTTTTAGGACTGTTTTCCCCTGATGCCTTTTCCTGCCTTTCCGCCTCTATTCCTACTTCTGTTTTGTCACTTTCTCTCTCTCTCTCCTTTCTTCGTTCTCTCTTTCTTTTCCCTCAAAAATCACTGCCTCAAAGTAATGTGTTTTCTTAGTCATGCATTAATCCTTTGTGACTAGCTTTGTGCTTAAACCCAGCTATGATTGCATCTTCAACACCTGTCATCAAACTTGTCCAATGTGGACCTACCACATTCGTGAACCTCTAACGTTACCTTTATTTTGAAACACTGACAGCCATATGAGCCATGCCAACCTGGAGAGAACATGAACTCAGGTTAAGATGTGGGGTTCTTGTGTTTCACCTTTGTACTGACATTCTAATTTCAAACCTATTAGGTAACACAATTCTCATGTCCCTTTCCCTAGAATAACCACTTCTTGGTTTAGGTCCCATTGTGAGCTCCAAGTCTTTAGCTAGTCCTGTGATTCTGCCTGAATCATTTGTCTCTTATCTTAGCCTGTCTTCTGGAGACCAAAAGTGAGCAATAGATATGCCAAATGTATAAGATGTGTACTGAGGAACAAAGGGAGGAACAGTCACACACTTTGCATGGTGACACTGGTAAGGTATAAGGGTATGTGTGTGCTTAGTTGCTCAGTAACATCCGACTCTGTGGTCCCATGGACTGTAGCCTGCCAGGCTCCTCTGTCCATGGAATTTTCCAGGCAAGAATACTGGAGTAGGTTGCCATTCCCTTCTCCATGGATCTTCCTGACCCAGGGATCAAACCCATGTCTTTTGCATCTCCTGCATTGGCAGGTGGATTCTTTACCAGTAGCTCCATCTGTGAAAGCCCATAACGGTTTTACTGCCACGGTACCTGTGCGTCAAGTAAATTGCATAAATACCAACAATATAGTCTACTCAGATCATGGAGACTGTCATCTCTCAAGGAGGATTCTGCTTCAAACCTTCCTGAATATATCTGTTTTTAACACATTAAAAACTATAACTTTGTATACTCCTAGGGATGAAGAAAGAGAAAAAATCTTTTATTTGAGTCTTTGCTTAAATGTCATCTTTTTTGTTGTGGCTCATCCTGACTATCCTAATTAAAACTGCAAACCTTCACAGTACCCTATCCAATTTATCCTGATCTATATCTTCTATAGTACTTATTGCCTTCTGATATATAATTTACTTAACTATTTTTATTGTGCATTGTATGTTTCTCCCTGTTAGAATACAAGCTGCACGAAGGCAGATTTTTTTTTTCTTTTCCCTCATCTTAGTCTATTTTATTCATGGATGTTCCCAAGCATGTAGACTAGTACCTGGCTCAAATAAACAATCAAAAAATTTGATGAATGAATGAATGGACAAATTAAAACAGTGCATCAAAAATATTCTCCAGGAATAAATATGCATTTCTGATTCTATAATCAGAATACTTAAAAAATAATATTTAGTTCTTCTAATATACAAGATGAATGAATGGTTCTCAAGTGGGATATTTATATTTGTTGTTCTCTTTCTTTGATGGCATCATGTTTTAAAATTAAGTATGACCATGTCCCAGCTCAAAATGATTTCCTGGGATTTTGATTATTAACCAATGGAAATTTTCCAGCATTCCAAGGTGCTGATTTATAGCTACCATGTGAAAGACCTCATGAATAGATCCTTCACTACAGTTTCCTCAGAATAGCAAACCCCCAGCTGCCCCTTCCAGCAGAGTCCATGATTTAACTCTGGACTTTGTTTTGACTCACTGACTATAAAAGGGACTAAAAGGAACATATGGGAGTCATTGAAAAACTGCAGGTGAAACCCACTTTAAGAAAGAAAAAGAGCAACCTCAAACTGAGTAAAGAGATCAAACATAGCAAATCCTTTTGATATGACAAAAGGAGGCTTCACTTTTGTGAAGGACGTCACTGTGAGATTATTTTAAATGGTGATTCACTGACAATATTTTTCCTGACGACATGTCTCCTGTATGAATTAAAATAACATGGCTATTTTATAGGAGATTACCTGGGGGCATGAAAGAAGGTACAGCAGGTAAGGAAGCAGGTCTGGGAGTAGAAGCCGGTGTTGAGAGTCTTGGGTTCACCACGGTGTGCCCAGAGACTAGGTCTAAAAGCCTGTATTTTGAGTTTCATTAGAGAGAACACATCAGAGCAGAACAAATGGTGCTGATGGCTGTCGCTGGAACTGCTCTGTGACTAAATGTCTAATGTATTTATGAGCTTCCAAATGAAGCCCCTTTTTATTGAAGGAATGGTTCTGTTAATTTTAAGGCATCCTGTTACTGTATTTCATTTAACTTTGTTGACCTTAGGTATTTAGAGAATGGTTTGCTTCCTGACCTGAGCAGATTCATATTCCTAAGACAATTAAGCTCTAGAAAAGGTATTATAGGAAAATCGCATAGCCTCACAGTAGAAATGTCTGTTCCTATAATAGTACCATTGTTTTATAGTGCGTTGAGAAGGGGACACACGTGAAACTATGTTTCTCTTAATTTTGTCACTAGGAAATACTGCACAGAAGAGACAGTTACTAAACCTCGTAGACAACCTTTTTATTATGTGGATTATTGCTACTTGTTTATTTTGCTGACATAGACTTTCTTTATACTTACCCACTTATATTTTTAGAAGGGTAAATTTGCAGAGAAAGGGTAAGTTAAAATTGACTATCATCTGGATCCCTTCCTATGAGAAAGGTGGATGATGAGTTTCTTGAAGAAATGACATCTACTAAAACTATAATGTCCAAAATGGTAACTATTTGCATTTAAATTGATTAAAATTCAGTAAAATTCACAAATTGCTCAATCTCAGCAGGTACTTTTGAAGTACTTAATTGTCATTAGTGGTTATTTGCTACTGGTGTTACCACACTGAAGTGTACACATGTGGAACACTTTTACAAGAGACATGTGTACCCAAATGTTCATTGCAGCACTGTTTACAATAGTTAGGATATGGAAGCAACCTAGATGTCCATCGGCGGATGAGTGGATAAGAAAGTTGTGTTTCATATATACAATGGAATATTATTCAGCTATAAAAAAGAATGCATTTGAATCAGTTCTAATGAAGTGGATGAAACTAGAGCCTGTTATACAGAGTAAAGTAAGTCAGAAAGAAAACACCAATACAGTATACTAACGCATACATACAGAATTTAGAAAGATGGCAGCAACGACCCTATCTGTAAAACAGCAAAAGAGACACAGATATAAAGAACAGAGTTTTGGACTCTGTGGGAGAAGGCGAGGGTGGGATAATTTGGGAGAATAGCATTGAAACATTTATATCACCATATGTGAAATAGATCACCAGTCCAAGTTTGACGCATGAAACAGGGCACTCAAAGCCAGTGCAGGACAACCCAGAGGGATGGGATGGGGAGGGATGCGGGAGAGGGGTTCAGGAAGGGGGACACATGTATACCTGTTGCTGATTCATGTCAATATATGGCAAAAACCACCACAATATTGTAAAGTAATTAGCCTACAATTAAACTAATTAAAAAACATTAAAACATCTAATTTTAAAGAACAAATGAGACATGTGGATAATAATCACACACAAGTATATGCAGTGCACATATATCAATACAGTAGAAACATTAATAACTGAAAGGATCCCACCACTTATAGACTAGTGGAAGATTTGAACAAACAGAACCCAGAACTCTATCAGGGAAGACAAATGGCCATTATGAGAAGAAAAATAAATTTAGCTTTAATTCGGCATAATAAAATGAGAAATATACCAGGTAATATCTTAAGGTTTATCACAAAAGCCCTTGAAAGAGTACCTTTGAATGTATATTTTATCTGTTAGCATTTTACATGTTGATGATTTAAAAAATAAATATTAAAATGATGGTTTAGAGAATAAAAGTGAAAAGTAGGCATCTGTCATATAAGAAAATCCCAATTAATTTAAAATTTATGAACATTACCCAATCACCTGTGATATTTGAAGCATCTCTTGGTCCAGAAATTTTCAGCAGAAAAAGTAGATATTGTATACTATGTACATGTGGATCAAACTGAAGTAGATCAAACCATGTAAATCAGTATCTAGGACCCTCATTATTTACTTTCCAACTTAGTGGTTTTTAAATTTCTGAAGGAAATTCCATAAATCAGGTTTTTAATAGCACCAGAACACTTCAGTCAAAACCCATTTATATGAATTTGTCTTTTCTCACACCTATCATATCACCCAAATTTGTCAAATTATGGATTCGTCATGCTTGACATTTAATTTCAAATGAGCCAAGTCTTCCTAGAAGCATTGGAACAGCTAACTACTAGAGTACATTCCACAGAAAATATGAACACAATGCACTAACATGTACACACAGCACTATATGTTGTTTGACCCTAATCCATCCATGAGGAATCTCAGCAACCTAAGAAGGGGTGGTGAGGGCAATTAAACACAACCCGGGACGGATCATCAGACATGGAGAGGAGTCTAGGGAAACCCCAGTGCCCTTCTGTGCTGCTCCCTGTGACCTGCAGTTGAGGATGAGGGACAGGGATAATCCATTCGGCAATTTTGTTCCTGAGTGCCGAGATGGGACTATCAATTTACATCAATTTTACTAAATTCTAACAATGCAGGCCATTAGGTAACTACATGTTCATAATCTATTGTTAGTTTATTTTTAAAATGCTACTGTCTATAAAAGAGCTATAAGTAAATGCTACCTTCAAGTATGAAATGCTTGAGGCTACTTAAGAGGCTTAACTAATATGTGAGGCCATTACAGTCACTCACATAATTGTATAAACTCTGATATCTTTCAGTTATTACAATTATTCAGACACTTGTGTTTACCTTCTTGGAATAAATTCTATCTCTGTGCAGCAGAACAACAATATGAATATATCCTTTGATTGTGTTGCCTTTGTCAAGATTATAAGTTAACTATAAGTATTAAAAGGGCTTATGAATATTCCATCAGAGAGAAAATTTGGGGTACCATGGAAGAATTAAAAGGATCCTATAATGAAAGAAGTTTCTCTTAAAAAGTAGTGATGCAGAGGGATTAGGGTATTGTGCAAAGTACATATAAAATAAAAATTCAGTTAGTTGCTATGTTCGTCTTTAGTGCAATTTCTCCACTCTGGCTTTTGTTGTTGTTGTTGTTTTAGTTTAGTTGTTTGAGATTTTCAATATACCTAGAAATTTAAATCTGTGGTCACTCTAAAATTTAAGTCATACCTTGATAATAAAGAATACCCTTCAGTCTACCTTTTCTAAGCTTGTAAAGTTAAGAGGCTTTTGACAAGCTGTGCATGGAAATGAAAGAAAGCAAAAGAGAGAAGAAGTAAGGTGAGATGAGAGGAGCTGTTAGTTTGCCAGCCTCTCTGTGCTAAGATCTCCACAGGCCAGCATCATCAGAACATAAATCATTCACTAAAGCTTCTCTTTTTTTTTGGCTCTGCTAATCTAATTCTTAGCATTCAGCCAAGTGCACACAAAGTTTAATCACAAGGCCAGAAATATATGGAGTAAATTCTTCAAGACTAATACCAATCATATTAGGATATCTATTGGGCATACCACAATGAATTGAAAATGAAAAATAGAGATTGAGATCCTAATTTGAAGGTATTTTGAAATCCATGCCTGGCCCTCATTAGAAAACTACCCACCCCTACTCCCCTCTACCCCGCCAAAAAAAGAAAGAAAGCTCTCTTTTATTCTTCCCACATCATCTCCCACTCCAAATTACATACTTAAATCAATTGGAAACAGAATGGGCTAAATCATATGTAAATTATTCTGAGGTTCAGTTTGTACTGTCATAGACTATAGCTTATCAAACTTTAATGTGCACACGAATCATTTGAGGATCTTGTTAACATACGGATTCTAATTCAGTAAGACTGATGAGGGGCCCAAGGTTCTGCATTTGTAATATGCCTCCAAGGGATGCTACTGGTCTGATTCACAGAAGATACTTTGAACAGCAAAGTTTTAAAGTAGAGCATCATTTGCTTTCCCAAATTGTGACTTGTCTATCATATTCCAAAGAATATTCCACATTACTTTTGACTGGCATCTTGATGGTTGGCTATATATAAATATATATATCAAAAGTGTCCTAAAAGTTGTACTAATTGTGATTATTAACAAACATCACAAATGCTATAATATGCATTACTTGGCTAAAATAGAAAAACCCAGAATATGAGTAATCAGAAATGATAAATTATATCCATATTTTACAATAAATTATTTATATTTTGCAATTCTGTCATAGTTGAAATTATACTGATACTGTAATTTCTACCATATGAGCTATTAACTTTTTAATGACATTTGCAGAACACTGATCAAATTTATGAGGTTTTCCCTTAAATTATGACACTTTCATGTCACTTTTTATTCTGAATTCATTAAGCACATTTAGTTTAATTTTCTGAAAAAGAGATGTTGAAGGCTTTACATTTTTTTTTTTTTTGCCATTGACAATTACTTATATTTTATTCTTTTATTTCCCACAGACAGGGAGACAAACATGTTTTTTCCTTTACAATAGGAAAAGTCAAGTGACGGTCAAATGCATGGCTCCAAAAGCCTAATACTGAAAACACGTATTGTACTGGCTTATAATCAATTAAAAGATATTTTATTTTTAAAAATCAAAGCGAATATGATATATGCTGCTGCTGCTGCTAAGTCGCTTCAGTCGTGTCCGACTCTGTGCGACCCCACAGACAGCAGCCCACCAGACTCCCCCGTCCCTGGGATTCTCCAGGCAAGAACACTGGAGTGGGTTGCCATTTCCTTCTCCAATGCATGAAAGTGAAAAGTGAAAGTGAAGTTGCTCAGTCGTGTCTGACTCTTAGCGACCCCATGGACTGCAGCCCACTAGGCTCTTCCGTCCATGGGATTTTCCAGGCAAGAGTACTGGAGTGGGGTGCCATTGCCTTCTCCAGAATATGATACATAGAGAGAAGTATTTAAATATGCCATTTCTCCCCTGAATTGTGAGCTGTTCCTTCCCAATTTTTAAACAAAACTTTTAAAGATTTTACTTATTAACCACTCATGCTATACAATGTATAATCCCAAGAAATATAAAAAAAATTATGCTAACCTTCAACGATGTGACTGTGACCACTTTCAGATGAGATCTTGTCATAAGGTGTTTCCTTGTCTTTCTTGCCTGAATCTTTCACAGAATCGTCGGACTGGCTCCCAGGGTGACTCTTAAATGTTGGTGAACACAAATTTCTCTCAATTTCCACTTCCTGTTAGAAGACATTAAAGGGATATGTGTTAAAAGCTATCAGTTGGAAACAGCTGTGGTTTTTAGGGGGTTTAAAAAGCGGGAGCGAGGGAGGGAGGAGGTTTCTACTAGTGATGCTTTCCAATATGCTTCGGGGAAAATGCTGATAACTTAGCCAAGCACTGTAAACGCATATCTGACGCTTACTTTACTTCTCTGGAAATAGTTCCACTTTCCAAATCAGCTTTGCTTTCATGTGGCTTGTTTTGCTCTCGTAAAAGAGAGAAAGTAGAAATAAGAATCAAAATATAACCTAATACATGTTAATAGATGCAACTTCCTAAGGCCTGAGAAATGTCCTTAAGGGATTTTTAAAAATAGCTATATGTATCAACGTCATATGCTTAAGACAGAAGGAAATGAGTTTTTCTTTAATAACATGCTCATCCTATAGTGATAATCTTAGTAATTATAGAGTTCCCAAATTACAAACCTATTCAACTCCATACAGTAAGTACAGTTTGGCTATTCATAGAGATTATGAAATTACTTCTTTGAGACAGTAATTCAAAATTGGAGAGAGAAAAATTTCCCAAAGGAAAAATGTGTAAAGGATATTTCAAATACAGGGAGTCTACTGTTCCTTGTTTTATAGATTAACACGATCCAACCAAGCAAACCCCATCAATTAGACTAATTATTTTGAATAAAAAATTGTGAAATGTAAATGAGCCAAGACAGCTTGAGAAGCAAAGTGTATTTTTTTAAATCAAGTAATATGTTAAAAAAACTTTAATAGCTACTCACAACTTTTATATTTTCGTACATGAAGTTGTATTTTCTAAACCATGACCATTCAGATAAAGAACTGATGAATTGCTCTTTACTTTTGTTACATTTTAAATATACTGGCATGAATGAGTCAAGTTTGAGAGACAGATAAAAACTCTAAAACATTTCTTAGAGTAGGTACATTTTCTGTGTCTATGATGTGGTTAGACAGGAAAGGCTTTCAGAAAAATAACCTTCTAACTTCTTAGCATGTTTATGTTTTCTAATTTTCACACACACATTATATACACATACATATACTACATTTATAACATTTATATATATACACTGCTGCTGCTGCTAAGTCGCTTCAGTCATGTCCGACTCTGTGCGACCCCGTGGACTGCAGCCTTCCAGGCTTCTCTGTCCATGGGATTCTCCAGGCAAGGACACTGGAGTGGGTTGCCATTTCCTTCTCCAATGCATTAAAGTGGAAAGTGAAAGTGAAGTGGCTCAGTCGTGTCTGACTCTTAGCAACCTCATGGACTGCAGCCTACCAGACTCCTCCATCCATGGCATTTTCCAGGCAACAGTACTGGAGTGGGGTGCCATTGCCTTCTCCCATATATACACTACATATATATAATTAGAAAATAGTGGTATGTGATTAACCATCTCATCTTTCAGTACCCCTCCTTCCAATATATGATATATACTGTCTTCCTTACTGTGAATGTTTAACTGGAACTAAAAACATTTACAGGCATCAAACAATGGTGAAGAAGCTTATATTTTTAAAAAAGGCATTGCCTTTAACATTTCTGTTTCCAACTATTAGCAAAAACCCAAATGCTCATAACTGTAGTTTGCTTTATGTCATCAAGATACAGTGTCGGATAAGCCATGGCAGGTGGCTTGGTTGCCTTAGCTAGTAGAGTAGCACAGAATGCTCTCCTCAGTTCAGTCTGGTGTCTTCTCCTACTGCCACATGAAGTGACTGCTGTGAAATGGATGCAGCACATTTGTTTGCTCTTGTTTCAGCAATTTAATCCAGCTCCTTGCATTGGCAAAAACGAAGTAAGATAAGCAAAGAAAAAATAAAAATGCCTTAAAAGTCATGATTCTTGTTCAGAAAATTTTTGTTTTGATAATGGCCAGAATGTTGAAAATGGTCCGCAAACCTGTTGTGCACGTGTGCTCAACCGTTCAGTCGTGTCCAACTCTTTGTGACCCCATGGACTGCAGTCCATCAGGCTCCTCTGTCCATGGGATTCTCCAGGCAAGAATACTGGAGTGGGCTGCCATTTCCTTCTCCAGGAGATCTTCACAACCCAGGGATTGAACCCCTGTCTCTCATGTTTCCTAAAGGTGATGTGAAATTATCATCTCTCTGTTTCATATATAAAAACACAAAATGTGATTTGGTGAAATTGCTTAACCAAATTTCAGCCAGTGATAACTCTGATGTATATTACATTGGTATTTTCAACTCTGAATTCACAACTATCAAGAGTGCCTCATATACTGAGGCAGTAAAGGGCCCCACAGACAATTCAAATATGGACAAGTAGACACATTTCCAAGCCTCCATCATCAGATTCATGTCAGTGTGTGGCAACTTCCTTAGCACCCTGTCAAATGGTAAGAAGGGGCCTGTATAGAAAAGGACTTCTTAGATAAGGTTGAATTGAGTTGTCTGTAATCAATGATCTGCTGTAATCTCTTTTAATCTGTTTTATGCACTGTGGCCCAACAAAAGATTTACTGACTAAAAATCCACAGGCTTAAATAAATGCACAGAACACCAGTTTAGAGGGGGAAAATACCCACAGCCTTTGATTATGAGAAACAGATTCAAGCCTTCCCTTCACTACTTATTAGCTGTGTGATCTTGTTCAGGTCACTTAATATATCTGGGACTAAGTTTTCTCATATATTATAGGAAAAGATTTAGTCACCAAACTTCTAATATCCAACAATCAACTATTTGTAGTGCAATTTCATTTGAAATAAAATAAAACAAAATTTAAAAATGTGATTCATTTTTTGTAGCTTCCAGTCTAGTGAAGGAAACAAAGTGTGGTAAAGCACATAAATCAACATAAATATGCAACTGTATACAGGTAAGGAAGAAGAGATACATACACTCTGAGTGTCTGAAATAGAAGAATCCTCCTAGTGTGAGGAAAGTCACAAACAGTGTTCACCTCCACCCTTACCCCAGAAGAACTTTGGCTGATATTTGAAGGATAAACATCCTACTTTGACAAAACCTACTCTAGCTTTTCACATTGTAGCCCTGATTCTGTCATGTGTGCATATGTACACACACACATACGCAAACACACACACTTTCATACATTGCTTAAACTTCTTCAGTAACTCAGCTAAGGTCATAATAGTTAGTGTGGCCTTCCATTGGCATTGGCTCAGAGGTTAAAGCGTCTACCCCCAATGCGGGAGACCCAGGTTCGATCCCTGGGTCGGGAAGATCCCCTGGAGAAGGACATGGTAACCCACTCCAGTATTCTTGCCTGGAGAATCCCATGGACGGAGAAGCCTGGTAGGCTACAGTCCACGGGGTCGCAAAGAGTCAGACATGACTGAGCGACTTCACTATTCACTATTCCATTGGCATTACTGACATTTTGGACCAGGTAACTCTCTACTGTGAGGAGCCTATTCTGTGCACTGTGGGATGCTTAGCAAGTCTTCTTCCATTTTACCCATTAGATGCCAGTAGCTTGGCCCCCTGGCTGTGACCATCAGAGGGTGTATTCAGACATTGCCAAATACCCCATGGGGAGCAAAGACATCCCTGATTGAGAGCTGCTGCTTCAGGATAGGCTGGACCAGAAGAAGATCAATATTTATATGAGAAGATAAATTATGAGACTATGGTAGTGCTCCAGGCAAGTGATGACAAAGGGTGGTGATGGAAATAAAGATCAGTGAACTAAGTTGAATACTATTTAGGATGTAAAATTGACAAGGCTAGATGATGGACTGTCTGAGGTTTGAGAGAGAGAGAATTTCATTTTTCTTCTTTCTGGTGTACATAACTAAATGAGTTGTGGTATGATTAAATAATGTGAAAGCACCAGAAGAAGACTGGTTTGGCAGGAAAAAACAGACCATGAGTTGGGTACCAAGATATCCAAAGGGATTGCATTTGTAGCCCTGGAGCTTAGTGGAGAGGTCTTAATGAACAAGTAATCTGTGAGTCATCTGTCTTACAGTAATTGAAACAGCAGTTGTGCATGAACTTTCTTCAAGTGTGATGAGGAAAACATCCAGAATTGAGTCTTGAAAAATGCTGACATTTAATATTAGGGCAGAGAAGTAATATCAGGCAAGAAGAATGTTAGAAGAAAATTAGAAGGGAAGAGTATCTTTAACAGTATTACATTCTTATTAGGAGTAAAATTAGGTAGAAACTTAAATACATACTTTAAGTGTAGCAACATGGATGTAAACTGTTGAGCAAAATTGTTTTGGTGAAAGTAAAAAGCTGGGAGGCAGATTGAAATGGGTGAAGAACTGACTGAGAGATAGTGGGTGAGGATAATTTCTTATATAGTTTAGTGTTAAAGTGAAGGGAAGAAACAGAGCAGTAACTTGAGAGACATGTTTTATTTTTGTGGTAAAGAGAGAGATGTGCATGTGTTGAAAAGTCAGTTGAATGGATTAAGTGAGATGGAGAAGATGGTTGGCTATGCTGCAGAGACAAGGAAAATCAATGATGTAAAATTTCTGAGAGGGGAAAGAGAATGGGACCCAAAACATGGGATCAGATATAACCCAAAGATACGAGAACATACGCATTCTGGTTGTTACTGAGGGGAAGGAAGGTGAATTTAATACAGATATAGATAATTTGTAGGCTTGGTAGCTCGAAGATAAACACATCCCAATCTGAGATCGTCTGTTTTCACTGTTAGAATGTGAGGTCTGATGCAAGTGGGAAGAGCATCGAGAAGACAATGAAAGAAGTTTATTTTCATTGCTGTGGGATACAGAGAAGTGAGATGAGTAGACAGATGGCCAGGCCTAACGCAGCCCTGGGTGCCCATTTGAGGTTGATAATATTGAGTTCACAGGGATATTGTTAGATGCTGTTGAGTGACTTTGTCTGAAAATTCTCCATAGCTCTACTTTAGACCATGAGAAAGTGGATAGTTGCTGACTTCAACCTGGTAGAGGTTATGTGAGGAAAAAATCAAAATAAAATGTGTATTGTAGGGTAGGCTAAGGTGTGAGAGGGGAGAGGTTTAGAGGTATTTAGGTTCCCATCAAGAGAAATAAGAAAGTGATTGAAATGAAACCATGGGAGGTAAGATGAATTGAAAGGGAAGAAAGTAAAGGAAGGGTGGATCGGAAGACAAAAAAAGATCAACAGACTAGAATCCTGGTGAATTTAAAGAACACATGTACTGTGAATATTTGGTGAAGCAAATTGGAAAGGAAGGTGAATGAGGTATTTGCTTCAGTGATTTAGGAAGTAAAATAGATACAGTTTCTAGGATCTAGTTGTGACCATGAATATGGAAGCTAAAGTAGAGTAGAGGAGAATCTTGTTAAAAAGGAGGAAAAGGAGCTCAGAGGCTATGCTTTCTCAGGTTAATGAGAGGGTTTGGAAGCTTGAGAATAACTAAGTTAAGTTTCAACATCCCTGGTAAACAAGGGAAACTTAAATGAAATAAAAGAGTAATGAAAGAGGACAAGAGGGTACATCCTGAACCTCAGATGATCGGAATTTTAACAAGAGAGTGGGAAAGGAGTGGCCTGAGAGAGCAATGCCTCCAAGTACACAAGGAGGAGGGTTCAGGGACGGTAGTTTTTCAGGGGAGAATCATACTTCTGTCAAGGCAAGAAAGTAGAGAAAGCACATGTCGGGGAAGTTGAGGGTACAGAGGAGGTTGCCGATGATGGAGAGGTAGCTCCAGAAGTACTGGTGAAAGTTCTGGATTAAATAATATCTAAATAAATAAAATCTCTCAATAATGCTTACAACCTCTTCTAGCTTTAAAACACCTTGAAACCAGGAAAGCCATGAAAAGGAGGAGAAATTTAAGCTTAAAAGAGAATGAAATTTTTTTTGTTATTTATATACATTTATGTATCAACATAATGAATAATTTATCTTAGAAGATGAAATATATGTGTTTTAAATATGAGAATGGAAAATGCCAACTTTTAATCACAATCTAGCCATCTAGTTCCCAAGAGACCATGGAGCTATATAAGATCACCTAAAACAGTCAGAACATCTTCCCAGACATTTCAAAGGAAAGCGGTCTGCCTTATTACGTTATGATTTTTTCCTCTCAGTATGGATACATGAGTGAAAAGGTTGCTGAGGTGGGAAGGGGTGGAAGATAAGCATGGATTAATGAGAATGTTTAGACTTGCCAATATTTAAAGTTCTGAGCTTGCTTAAGTACATTCCTAGACTCAATGGATTCTTGCCTTTAGAGAAATTTTATTTTATTATTTTTTAAAATTTTATTTATTTATTTTTAATTTTATTTTTTAACTTTACAATATTGTATTGGTTTTGCCATATATCAAAATGAGTCTGCCACAGGTATACATGTGTTCCCCATCCTGAACCCTCCACCCTCCTCCCTCCCCATACAAACAGGGAAGTTTTATGCCTTCACAAAGAAAAGCTCAAAAAGAAACGGAAATCATCAAACTGCGAGAGATAGGAGAATAAACCTCCTCACGATGAATTTTGCTAATTTGAGAGAAAAAGAGAACTCTAATCATGGCTTGAAGACTTCATGAGTGAACAATCCTCTTGAAAGTTTATAATCCCCTTTTCCTGGCCCATTTTTCTGGAAGCTTTTACCTTCTCCCTCTGTGTATTAAAAATATAATTTCCCTCATAACTCAGTGCAGCCTTCTGTATGAAGTTCCTCCAATCATTCCATTCCACAAGCATCTTTCGTTCACTTAGAATACTTTTGAACATTTAATATGTCTCAAGCATTGTTCTAGGCACTGTGAATCCAAAGATGATCAAGATGCAGCTTGGGTCCTCAAGATGCTTACAGTCTAGTGACAGATGAAATACATTTATTGACCCTTCTAACACAAACAGGAGTGTGTAATAATAAGGAAAATAATAAGGCATCCTGGACACACAGAGGGAGATTTCCTTTAACATGTGGTCAGAGAGAGCTTCCTAAAAAAGGTTATGTCAGAGCCAATTCATGGGCTGGAGTTGAACTCCATCCTGTAGGTAACAGGAATCCTTGAAAGTGAATGAAATAGGGGTGACAAGATTAGATTCATACTTTAGATAAACGTATCTGTCAGTTCTGTGAGAAATATACAATGGAATAAGATGATAGTATCTTACACAGTATGTTTGTAAGGAAATCATTAAAATTTCCGTTTGGGGGACAGGACAAACCTAGTAGAAAGAGAGCACATTAAACCATATTCATGAATAAAATTAGTAACTGGTAGGCTAAAGGAACAATAGACTGGTTCCAAATAGGAAAAGGAGTACGTCAAGGCTGTATATTGTCACCCTGCTTATTCAACTTCTATGCAGAGTACATCATGAGAAACACTGGGCTGGAAGAAGCACAAGCTGGAATCTAGATTGCCGGGAGAAATATCAATAACCTCAGATATGCATATGACAAAACCTTATGGCAGAAAGTGAAGAGGAACTGAAAAGCTTCTTGATGAAAGTGAAAGAGGAGAGTGAAAAAGTTGGCTTAAAGCTCAACATTCAGAAAACAAAGATCATGGCATCTGGTCCCATCACTTCATGGGAAATAGATGGGGAAACAGTGGAAACAGTGTCAGACTTTATTTTTGGGGGCTCCAAAATCACTGTAGATGGTGATTGCAGCCATGAAATTAAAAGACGCTTACTCCTTGGAAGGAAAGTTATGACCAACCTAGATAGCATATTGAAAAGCAGAGACATTACTTTGCCAACAAAGGTCCATCTAGTCAAGGCTATGGTTTTTCCAGTGGTCATGTATGGATGTGAGTGTTGGACTGTGAAGAAAGCTGAGTGCCGAAGAATTGATGCTTTTGAACTGTGATGTTGGAGAAGACTCTTGAGAGTCCCTTGGACTGCAAGGAGATCCAACCAGTGCATTCTAAAGGAGATCAGCCCTGGGATTTCTTTGGAAGGAATGATGCTAAAGCTGAAACTCCAGTACTTTGGCCACCTCATGTGAAGAGTTGACTCATTGGAAAAGACTCTTATGCTGGGAGGGATTGTAGGCAGGAGGAAAAGGGGATGACAGAGGATGAGATGGCTGGATGGCATCACTGACTCGATGGACGTGAGTCTGAGTGAACTCTGGGAGTTGGTGATGGACAAGGAGTCCTGGTGTGCTGCAATTCATGGTGTCGGAAAGAGTTGGACATGACTGAGCAACTGAACTGAACTGAACTGAGGCTAAAGGAAGTTGATGAGTAAACAAAGTCTAGCATAACTCATAGATATTCTAATATGGATTGTTCTCCGAAACTAATAAAACAGGATGAATCTCTTCTTTAAACCAATCAGTGCCCCAGAGAGCTTAGGCCAATTTCAGGTTTCCTTCTGGACCCACTACAGTGAGGTATCCCGGGAGGAATCCTGGGAGATGAAACATACACCACACCTTCGCAGTTTGGGCACAATATTACTCTGGATACTAGTTGCAGGGGCAATCCCACAAACATGCTCTTCTTTTTCTCCCAATATATATTTCACACATGAAAGTGAAATTGAACTTTTTCATTAAAATAGGGGTAATAAAACAGTTATTTTGCTTTAAAAGTGAAGTCTGGGTTTCATTCTTGAGGGGTTGGTAGGTGCAGCCTCCTCTGTGAATTACGTTTTGACATGCTGAATATTAGTTTTACATGAGACATCCAGATGAAGACATCCAGGAGGCAGCTAGATTTCTCAAAAGAGAAGTCTGTGCTAGAGTGAAAGATTTAGGACTCACCAGCAATAAGGTGATAGTTATTATACTAAAAGTATATTAAATTTCCCAATCAGAGTATGTAGACTAAGTCCAGACAGCTGAGAAAGATCCTCACTGACATTTAGGAGACGGGCAAAGGAAGCTTACCTAGGGAAGGCAGGAGAGGAAAAACAATCAGAAGCAGGGCCACTCTGGTCCACACGGTACCTTGTGTGAATAAAAAAAAAAAAAAAAAAAGCCTCCCCTTCAAGATACTATTCCATCTGTCAGAAACTTGTCATAATACATGGATTTTGTTAGATCAGAACATGTTACTGCCACCTGCTGGAAAATATCATAATAGATGACACCACTCTTGTTTTGGGTACCTCTTTCCCTAGATGTGTGACTTGAGCAGATTATAACCTGTACAACTCCATGTGGCTGCCAGAAGCACCCAGTGATGACTGAAAGCCATAAAAGTCCAGGATGTGGGCATTTTCAAAGCAGCAGAGAGTTTAGAGAAAATAAGCAACAGAATTATACATATCCTTATTCTTAAGGATTTGAGTAATAATAAAAATAACAGCAATGACAAGAATAGCTAGAAAGCCTTGAACATGTTACATTTTAAGCATTTCATGTATATTACTCTTGCAAGCCTAATCTCAATTTATGAGAAGGTAAATTTACCCGCATTTTAGAGATTATGAATCTGTGATTCATAGGAAGGAGGACAGGGAACAGATAAAGAAGATGAGGGTGATATATAGATGTGTGGTGAGATGAATGGCAAAGAGATTATAGCTTTGAGCCTTCATGATCTCTCCCATCTCTGCAGAGAATTCACAATGGGATGTGTGAGGAGAGACAGATGGTTGTTTTCCCAGAAGATGCAATTTGGATTCAGAAGGCCAAATCCACTGTCCAGTTCTTTCATAAAGAATAATGTTCTCCCTGCTAACTCTAAATATCCCTTAGCCTCGGCTTCCTCATCACAGAAATGGAGACACCTCGCTGTCTACCCTATTTTCACAGTACTTTTTCAAAGACTGTCACAAAGCAGCAACAGTTTCCCCCTCTGCACATGTTATCTTCCCCTCCCTTGTCAATTTTGCCAAGACAAGTAAGGTCTACATCTCTGCTTCTTTGAGTCAGGGCATACCTACTGGATATGGCAGGTGTGCTTACAACAGCGAACACCATGGAGCAAAAGGCCCTTGTGAATGAGATGGGGGAAAGAAGGGGAAAGGAGAAGGAGATCGCAAGCAGCATGGGTGTTCAGAAATGCAACTGAAGAGTCTATACAGTTTCCGGCCAAGTCTCCCCGAATGGTTTCTTTCAGAAAGCATCCCTGTGCTTTGGGATGTCCAAGCCACTTGGACAGATCATTTGTACATGCTCCATTCTACAACCAGGCTGCATTTCCCACGCCACAGGAGAATCAGCAGCTTGCAGTGTGTATGAGCCATCTTGGCTGTTGAGTGCTGTGGAATCTTCAGACACCTATAGCCTCAGACCATGTGTATAACCTCAGACCATGTGACATGAAAAATTCATGACAGAGTCTGAGTAAGATCTGTTCAGTTGAATCAAACCAACCCACAGAACCATGACAGATAAAAATAAATCATATGAAGCCACCAGATTTGGGGACTGGCTTGTTATGCAGTAATAAACAACCAGAAAATGTATCTTCACCCATTGTTTCTCCTATTGTTCAGCTTCTGTGGCCCTCATTTTTCTATTCAAAAATAAGAAAGCTGGAGAAGAGAAACACTCTTTGAAGAAATCTTAAGGGCCAGGATTCCCTGAATATTATGTTATGCCATATGTTTTGCTCTACATGCACATTTTTATTTAATACTTTAATACTCTGAGGTAGCTATTTTTATTTTTTTAATACTTAAAGTTAAAATAATACATTTTTCATTGTTGCTGTTGTTTATTTCTTTTTTGGTCATGCCATTGGCATGCAGGAACTTAGTTCCAATTGGACCAAAGACGAAAACTGTGTCCCCTGCAGTGGAGGTATAAAGTCTTAATCACTGGATCACCAGGGAATTTCCACCAGTAACTTTTATTTTGTAGTAAAGAAAATAAAGTTAGAGAACTTAAGTAACTTAAGTGAGTTGCCCCATCCACATGGTAGAAAGTGCTAGATTTTCATCTCAAATGCTGGTGTCTTTGATTCTTAGCTGATATTTTTAATTGCTACATAAATCTGTCTTCCTAGTGTAACTTATTAATCAGTCCCCCAAACTGAAATAATATGGATTAGAATGGGATGACAGGCAAAATATCAAGTCCTTTACAGCTATAAATGGGTCTCATTCCTCCTTATGCCTTTGGTAGCATTATGCCTTATACACTGTAGGCATTTAACAAATGTTGAGTTGAATTTTTAAAATCTCATGATGTTTTATATTCACATGGTATCCAGAAACAGACATAAAGAAAATAAGCAAATTCAATAATTAGATGGGGAAAGCATGATGGACACTACTACAACATAATTTATACACTCTATTGCAAGCCATCACTCATGAAGGATCAAAAGAAACCATGGCTAACTCCCTCGTTTAACCACACTTGATTGATAATTTCAATGTTGGGTTTATCAGGTGAGTTAACTGAGCTGCATGATTTCCCAGTAACATCTCAGTAATTCTGCATCTAGAATCTTTCAATATGGCTCCACTAAATTCCATCTGCCCATGCTTGGCCATGTCTCTGGCTGTTCTCAAAGGTATTTCCTAAATCATCTCTGTACTTTCTGCTTCTTCACCTGTGTTCATACATGTTTCTCTAAAGAACACTCTCCCCCATGTCCCTACTTGCCATATTTACTATCGCAATTTCAACCGTCTTTTCACATGAAGGTTAAATGGCTCTTGCTTCAGGAAGCTTTCCCCTAAGACCATAGAGAGAAGCAATCCCTCTCACATCAGAACTCCTCCAGTATTTGCATCCTCCTTGATGCCTTTCATTCTGCTTTGCACTCTATTCATTTTTGATTCATCTTGTTTTCCCCATTACACCATCTGCTCATTAAGGATATGCTTTTTTCACCTTTAGAGCCCACATAGCATCTAACACACTGCTTTCCTTGAACATTGCAGATGCTTACTAAATGTTTGTTGAATGGATTCAAATAATTTTTGAATTTTATATTCAAATAAAAATTCAGAACTAAATACAATCTAGAAATGTCCAAAGAAGGTAAAGATGTGAGAGAGAGTGAAAGGAGCAGATGTTAAGAAAAACAAGCTAACTCCTTTGGGAAGAGAAGAAAAAACAAAATTTATACCCTACACGTGACAACCCAAACTTTACTGCCAACACTTTAAAATTACTCCTTTAGATACAACTCAGTGGTCTAATGCAAAATGGTTTTTTCACAATTTAAAACAATTCTAAACTTAAAAAAATCCATGACATATGAGAGAAACAATTGGGGTACTAAAATTATTGTTTATAAGCAAGAATATATGCATTTTTCCTAAAGTGCTATAAAATAATTTCCTTTTAAAAAATGGATCATAAGTTATCATGGTATTTCTATTCATCCTTCCAGAATGAGTTTAAATACTAAACAACAAAATAGAAGCTACCACTTCCCAGGGAAAAAAATGCATCAATAATTTTTATAATTTTCAATTTGCTGTTATAAATCCTTATTGACTGTATGGCCATAAAATCAACATCGTCCTAGTCACTCCTGTAGGTACTTTTATCCCGAGTAGTCCCTATAGTCCCCTGTTCTAGTACACTACATACAGATACCACACCCAGCCATGTTCATGAATTCATTTCACTTACTACTGAACTGCGCTGAACTGTGTGACTCTCCCCGCTCCCCGATTCATACACTGGAGCCTTAATGCCCTGTAGCTCAGAATGTGACTGTATTTGGAGATAAGGTCTTCAAAGAAGTGATTAAGTTAAAATGAGGCCTTTAGGGTAGGTCTTATCCAGTCGGACTGGCATCCTTATAAGAAGAAGAAGTCTGGGCTCACTAATAGACACCAGGCGTGCACACACAGAGGAATGACCGTGTGCAGAGGCAGCAAGTGGGTGGCCGTCTGCAGGCCAAGGAGAGAGAGAGGCCTCGGAGATAACCAACCCTGCAGTGAGTGGAGCTTGGAAGTCCGCCTCCAGGATTGTGAGAAGATAAATTTCTGTTGTTTAAGCTAGGGATCCTCAACCTCTGGGATCCATTGCCTGATGATTTGAGGTAGACCGGATGTAATAATAATAGAAATAAGGTGCACAATAGATATAATGTGCTTGAATCATCCCCACACCATCCCCTCCTCACTCAATTTGTAGAAAAATTGTCTTTCATGAATCTGGTCCCTGGTGCCAAAAATGGCTGGGGACTGCTGGTTGAAGCTACCCAGTCTGTGTTATTGTAGTCCTGGCAAACTAATATAGTATACTTAGAGTAATAGGGATATAATTGATTATTGCATGCTAAGTCACTTCAGTCATGTCTAATTCTTTGCGACCCTAAGAACTGTGGCTCACCAGCCTCCTCTGTCCATGGGATTCTGCAGGCAAGAATACTGGAGTGGGTTGTCTCGCCCTCCTCCGGGGGATCTTCCTGACCCAGGGATCAAACCCAGGTCTCTTGTGTCTCCTGCACTGGCAGGTGGGTTCTTTACAACTAGCACCACCTGGGAAGCTCCATGTCTCTATAGCTAGACATAAAAGTCCTTACTACCACTAATGTGGTCTCTCAGTCACACTTACTGGATGCATTTAACAGGATAACTATCAAAGTAGTTGTAAGGCTCACATGTGATATAATGTATGCAGACCCTCTCTTCTGAGACAAAGCCACAGGCAAAAGTTTTCCTAGCTATTTTATAACCTCCTGACCAAATTGAGATTCATTCTTGAAATTCTGACTTTTGCAAATATGTTTCCTCTGTGGCTTCCTGGTGGCTTAGACGGTAAAGCGTCTGCCTGCAATGCGGGAGACCCGGGTTCGATTCCTGGGTCGGGAAGATCCCCTGGAGAAGGAAATGGCAATCCACTCCAGCACTCTTGCCTGGAAAATCCCACGGACGGAGGAGCCTGATAGGCTACAGTCCATGGGGTTGCGAAGAGTCGGACACGACTGAGCGACTTCACTTTCCTCTGTGACTCTGCCTGCATTCTAGTCAATGTCATTAAATTCTGGCAGATTTTTAGGTCCTCATTTAGGTTGAAATGAATGTAACCGTTACCCAGTTCTTGACAAGCCAGCACAACTGAAGGCACAAAGTCCCATAGAATTCTCTGGCAGAAAGATCTAAAGCAAAAAACTATAATTGCACAAACAGCATTGACCCTCAAGATCATTCTCCCTGTGTTTTATTTTACATAGTGTTTATTTTCTTTAATTCTAGGTTTACCACTGAAGGCCATTCTTCACCTTGATTTTAGTTCTAGAATGATATGAAGACATCTTGAATTTTATCTCCAAGCCTGTGATGTATACTAAAATTCTCCCCAAATTTTCTTCTTCAGGATTCCTGAAATAGATGCTGTGGCCCTCAGGAATAAGGGTCTGTTTCTTCTTTCATCTTTTCCTTTTAGTGTTCTCTACAGGTTAGGGTTGGAGAAGGCATTCAGTAAGAAATGTTCTCAAAATAAAAGGCAGTCTCTAGGATTTCTGTAGATTACCTAATGTAATGCACCTACCAATCTTCACTATATTATCAAAAAAATTAATGTGTTAATTCAAAAAGAGGCTTTTTGCTCATAAATGCAACTAGTGGGCAGTCACATAGCTGCAGGATTCAGCAGAGCTCAGCCACTGGGAACTTGGGTCTCCATGCAGCCACAGTCAGGTACTTTTCAGATGGTACTCTCTGGTGCCTGTGCTTGGCCAGAGAGGCTGGTGAGCCTGGACGGCTAAGTCAACACTGTTACAGTCTAGTCAGCACTGTCACCTATACTTCTGCAGCCTGGCATGGTGCAGTCCATGGGGTCGCAGAGAGTTGGACACGACTGGGTGACTGAACAACAACAAGCTTCTGGGGCTGGAAACAATGTCACTAGTAACTGTGGGTAGACCTTCAACCTTTCTCATGTCTGTTATGTTATTTCTCTGCAGATTGAGTCCACTCCTCCTCTCCTCTACTAGAACACACAAATTCCCTTCTCCAGGGGATCTTCCCAACCCAGGAATCGAACCCAGGTCTCCTGGATTGCAGGCAGATTCTTTACCATCTGAATCCCCAGGGAAGCCCAGACCTTCAACCTTTCTCATGCCTGCTTTGTCATTTCTCTGGAGAATGAGTATGCTCCTCCTTGCCTCTCCTGCGGCTGCTGCTGCTGCTGCTAAGTCACTTCAGTTGTGTCAGACTCTGTGCGACTCCATAGATGGCAGCCCCCCAGGCTCCCCCGTCCCTGGGATTCTCCAGGCAAGAAAACTGGAGTGGGTTGCCATTTCCTTCTCGAATGCATGCAAGTGAAAAGTGAAAGTGAAGTCACAGTCGTGTCCGACTCCTAGCGACCCCATGGACTGCAGCCTACCAGGCTCCTCCATCCATGGGATTTGCCAGGCGAGAGTACTGGAATGGGGTGCCATTGCCTTCTCCCCTCGCCTCTCCTAGAACACACAAATGGGTATAAAAGAACTCAGCATATATTCACCTTCTTGGTGTGGAATCTTGTATTGTGCCCCATACAGAGAGTTAGATCTTGTCATCCCTGTTTTCTAAGTGGGAGAAATTAAGTATAATTATAATCCTGGTTCATAACCCCATTTTTGGTTGAGTCCAAAATGAATACTCCTATGTCCCAACTTTTTACTTTATTTTATTTTTTGCCCCAACTTTTTAAAGAAAATATTCAGTGTGCCATTATTTGATATTCTTAGAAGAAATATTCTTCAGGGAGGGGAAAAGATGATTCAGGTCTTGAATGCACATTTCCTTATTTCTTTAGTTTAACATATCTCATTTAGAAGCTGGACATGTACATGACTATTTTGCTGTTTGCTACTGACTGAACAGAAAGAATATCGTGAAATTGAAAGAAGTATGTTTCAAAGTCCACTGAAGTTCCCCATGTACAAAAATAAACCATGTCGTTATCTGAGCTTTGAGTGGCAGCGCGTATCATTATGTCCCTTTGTTTCTCACTTCCTTCGAGACCACGCTCATCTGACTTGCTGTGTGCCTAAGAGAGCCCGTGGCATTTTATGCTCCGGGAGAACTGAACACAAATTCCCAAAGATGCAGAATTTAGTGCTATGTACCCTTATTTTCATGCTGGTATCCCATTTAGGCAGTTAATTTTCCATAAAAAGCAGAAATACCGCCTTCTTTCTCTTCTCAGTCAAGAATAACAGCCTGCAGCTTGCCCCCAGTTGCTCTCATTTTGCTTAAATGGACCCCTGAAGTATTTTATGATTATCTTTATTAGTTGGAGACTATATCCAGGCTTGAAATAATTCTAATGAAAAGAAAACTTCTATTAAAATATTCTAACTAGTTTCAATTGGCCATATTACTGCAATGGAAATTCCCTAATGGCCAAACCCTTTAAAGCTAATCTGCTTTAACATGTTTTAAAACTGATGTGCCTTTTGAGATTTAGGTGTTAGCATGCACAGTGTTTTCTTTTCCTAGTCTTATATTCACTCATTATTTCATTTTCCCTTAACTTTTTGAAAATGAGATAACCTAATGCTATTCCCTAGAGCTGCATGCTGAGTTAAGAGCAAATTTCTGTACTCAAACTATCATTCTAAAAAATGCATAAGAAGAAAGTGGAGAAATGTGTAATTGTGTGGATGATGACCTAACAATGCTCCGAGTGAATCATGTATGTTTCCGAAGGAGTACAAAGTTCTTGACAGCTACAACAATTCACATGATTGTGTTGAGTTGGGGTGACAAGGTGGAAAATGGCCCAAAGCTAGTCACACCTGGGTTTAAATTTCAACTTCATTACTTTCTGGCTTAGTGAACTTGAGAAAATTAGTTCACCTCCATGAGCTTCCATTTCTTCCTCTGTAAAATTATGATACTATTGCTCACTTTGTGATGAATATGAAATACGGCATTGGATAGAACAGGCATTCAACACCTGATAGCTACTCCATAGGTAATTCAATACACAGTTTTAACAGTCATCAGTGAAATGCTAAGGAAACCGAGTTTTCAAAGTCAAAGAAACACTTCAGAGAAGATTTCTTGGGGAGTGTATTTGATTTCTGGCTGCAAATTTTCTTCTAGACACTAAATTGAATATTCAGAAAAATATATGGTCCTCATAAGGTATAAATATTTATATCCATGAGCTAATTATGTCCTATTGAAATTTTGTTAAGAAGACAGCCTGAGATACATGCTCTTGTGAAGCTTCTGACTATCCATGTTTTATGAAAGAAACTTCTAATTATCAAAAGAGGTGAGCTTTTATCTTTTTCATCCCTTATGAGGTACAGGACCTTGATATATCATAAACTACCTATAACTCTTACTTTACCATAAATGGAAGGCAATGATAGCTCAGACTTGCTGTACTGATGATTAGAATAAGTACTGAAAATAATGCTTACAAAATACCTTCAATGCTTCAGAGGCACCGTGCTCTCATTCAAAGTTCGAATTGTTCAGAAGCAAAAGGTAGAAACACTGAGACTTGTGAAGGTATAACACACCCTGACACCATTATGTGCAATTCTTAGGGAATAAAACACTCAACACCATGGAGGAACAGATGGCAAAGAAAGCTTGTTCAAGTCTGTGCCTCCTTGGAGACTGCTGTCTGCTAGAAATAATACTGTGGAGCTCTAGGAAGCCAGACACGGCCCCAGAGAGAGGAAGTTCATGAAGTGCAGAAAGGACCTCATCTTTTCTAAAGCTTTTCCTGGGAGAGTTCTCATTTCTGCATTTCTGGACTATAGATGGTCAAAAAAATGTTAAGGGAAATCAGTCCCACTGTGACTGAGATAAATCCTTTCAAAGACTTAGGGAAAAGTAGAAAGTGTACAAGTACTCTAAGATTTCTTATCTCTTAGAAACTCATTTTATAAATCCCCATGAACAACACAACTATTTTAAACATAGTAGCACAGAAGGGGAGGCTCTAAGTGGATTATCCATATAACATTTTTACGATGCTGAAAGGGAAGGGAGAGCTCTTATAGGCCAATTAGATGAGCACTTTGCATGCGTGACAGACTGATGTTTAACATTTGCAGCAATGAAGGAGAGAAGCAGAAACAAAATTGTCCTATAAATAAACTGCTGAACTTTAGCATGTGCCATATTAAGAAATTTTCAATCTTAACTCACAAACTGTGTGGTTTGAATTATAATTATTTCTGTAGTCTTTGGAACAATTGTGGGCATCATAAGTAAATTATATTTATTCATTCAGCAAATATTATTAAGCACCTATCAAATGCCAAAAACGTTATCAAACACTGAAATTTTAAAAACAAACAGTCAAGAGCCTGTCTTTAAGAGCTCCCAGTCTGGCAGAAGTAACTGTAGACTGGTGCAATGGTGCTCAGAGGTAGTGAGTCCTGAGATGCTACCCAAGTGCTGAACTTTCCAAGTGAATTACACATATTGCCTCTTCGTCTTGTTCCTGGTGATCCCTACAGTATTTTATTCTTGTTCTGCATATCAAAGCATTATCTTAATTAAAAAGGGGGTGCAAGTCCAACCAGGGCAGTAAAATGAGGAGTTTGTTAAGGAGAATGTTTATCTTATTATGGAGAACACCTAAGTTAAATTAAAGAGGGTGAATGTAACAACTAAAATTCCATAGAGACCATTAATTTTACTTTAAAATATTGTTTCTGTCGATGAACACAAGGAAACTACAAAGAGTGATGAATCCATTCAGCACGATTAAAACATTATTCCATTTCAAAGAAACTGTATCTGCTTTCTCACTAAATTGTCAGAACCAGGTAAATGAAACAGGCATATCTTTTTCCTCTAAATTTATGATTTTGCATCTCCAGTTCACCCTTGCTTCTTTTCTATAGACCAAGTGGTATCCTCCTTTTTCTAGGGTTAATTCTCTCACTTGTGCCCCTATTATTATACCTTCTGCTACAGTTCTCATCTCTGGATGCTGTTGGGGCCCCACTCTGCTTTAATTAAATTAGGTTCTCTCAGACTAGAGCTAGGACTTAAGTATTCTAAGATATTTTGCAGGAGATTTCAGTGTTCAGCCAGGATGAGAACACTTTCTTATCATCTTTGAGATCTTACTCAACAGTTATCCAGTGTCTCTAACGTACCATGTCAGAAAAATTATCTAAAATTTGAAAAAAAGGCCAAAAAAGTGATGGTACATTTCAATATCACGTTGGAGCTATGTGCATAAAGATTGTCTTGGGGAATGTACTTAATTCACATCATATCTTTACTACTGATTAGAAGTCAGAATTGGAGACTTAGAGAAGACACATTTTAATGTGCAAATTTTTATCCAATAGAGATGCAAATAATTTCTGACTGGTACAACCGATAACTTCAGTGACTTATGGCCTGTTGGACATGAACATGTTTTATGTCTAATCCAGTAATCCTATCGTAGCATGTCTTTGTTAGATTGCCTTTAACAATCTCAGCTTCTCAGCTGCTATAGGAACAGGTCATAGTATCACACTGCTTCCTTCATTAATTAATGTTACATAAAATCTTTGACTTTATATTGCCATTTGTTAAGATATTTTACCTTTTTGAAAATTATATTTTAAACACTTTCAATTTCTCCCCAGTTATTAGATTCCTCCTAAAAGATGTTAATGTTTATCTAATGTTAAAATTTTAAAAAGAAAAATTCTCCTGGTTCCCTTTCAAGAAGTCCTTATCTTCCTTTTCCTTTTTCAAAACCCTGGAAAGAATTGTTCACTGCTACTACTGCCATTCCATTACTTCTCACTTGCTCCTCAACACACCCCAATGCAGATTCATGCTTCCACTGATTCACTGCATTGATTTTATAATGCGGTCAAGCTCATCCATATCCTCTTTGCTGCTGAAATCAATGGACATGTCTCAGTCTTTAACTCACTTAACACTCTAGCTTCGTTTGTCCCCTTGAAATCATCTCCTTCCCTGGGCTTCTACAACATTATACTCTCTTGATTTTCCTCTTGTTTCTCTGGCCACCCTTTTTATAAATTGCTTTCTTTTTCAGTTGTAGTCCTCTTCTCTCTCATTCTCTCATTTATGTACATAAGTGCTCATAACAGATTTACTTATAATAGCCCCAAGCTGCAATTGACACATGCCCTTCAGTGGGTGAGTCAATAAACTGATGCATCCATGTCATGGAATACTTTTCAGCAATATAAAACCAAATTATTTACACATATTCTCAACTACTTGGATGAATCATCAGAAAATTAGGGTGGATAAAAAAAGCCAGTTCTAGAAGGTTACAAACTATATGATTCCATGTATAAAATATCCTTGAAATGACAAAATTACAGAAATGGAGAACAGATCAGTAGTAGCCAAGATCTGAGGAAGTGGTGGGGTTGGAAGAGAAGTGGATGTTACTCCAAATTGGAATAGAAAGGGTCTATGTAGTGATGGGAATATTCACTGTGGATATCCTGGTTGTGATACTGTGAGAGTTTTACAAGATGTTACAAGTTTTACAAGATGAAATTGGGTAAAGGGTGTAGAGGATCTCTATTATTTCTTACAACTTTGTGTAAGCCTATGTGAAAAAATGAAGTGTTAGTTGCTCAGTTGTGTCCGACCCTTTGAGACCCCATGGACTGTAGCCCACTAGGTTCCTCTGTCCATGGGATCCTCCAGGCAAGAATACTAGAGTGAGTAGCCATTCCCTTCTACAGGGGATTTTTCTGACCAAGGGAACGAACCCAGATCACCTGCACTGCAGACAAATTCTTTACTGTCTAAGCCACCAGGGAAGCCCCAAGAACACCAGAGTGGATAGCCATTCGCTTCTTTGGGGTTCTTCCTGACCCAGTGATTGAACCTGGGTCTCCTGCATTGCAGATGAATTCTTTACCATTTGAACCACCAGGGAAGCTTGGCTAAGACTGTAACTATCTCAAAATAAAACTTGATTAAAAAACTAATTTAGTTATGTAGTAATTAGTTATTAATCATAAGTAGATTTTGCTATTCAAATATATCAATTCAACACAATTCATAGATTGGTTTAGCAGAAAAATTGTGTTGAGAAGTTTGGTTTTACTTTTAGTAAATACTTATATTGGATGATTTCATCATCTGGACTAGTAATTTGAATGAGCTAACAGGTATGTGCAGAATAAGGATAACTGAATGTTATTATATACTGATATTGTGAATGATCAAGAAAGCAAATTGAAAGTAGCTTTGATGACATAAATCCATCATAACTATGTCTGTGGGTCAACTGATTTGAATCATAAATACATCTAATGCTACTAACGATGGCAAAAACTCAATTTCATATGGGAAGAAATAAATTAAGCAACACTAAAATAAAGCTATGAGAATACAATATTTACCAAGAGGTTACTAATTTGGCAACTACAACCATTAAGAATGAAGAAAGGCACATATAAACAAGTAAATATCTCTAAGAAGCCAATAAATGTCACTAAATTCACACAATAAAGCACAAGCATTTGGTTCAGGTCATTACCTTACTCATTTAATTTTACCTCAAAAAAATTTAAATAGCTTGGTTATTTGATATGTTAGAAGTAGAAAAATAGAATCTGTGAGAGTATCTAAATATAAATTGAGAATATTCTGCAAGGATAATGATTATTTTGGGGAGAGGAATCCAATTAATATGTTGGGTTGGTAAAAGTGGGAAGGGGAATTTTTAATTTTTATTCTATATGCATTGATATTTTTGAATATTTTACCAGTATGCATTTCTTTATTTACTAATTTTATAAGGAATAAAATGGAAAATAAAAATTGGACATGAAAAAAAACACAGATAAATTCTGTTGTAAGAAGTAAGAAAATAATTCCAATTAAGTAAAGATATATAAATCCTTCATGAGAAAAGCCAAGAGAATAAAAGACAGTAATTTCTTTTTAAGGAGAATTAATCACCAAGGAATGTCAGCTCCTATCAGCTGGTGTGCTGGTAGCTTAGTTTCTATTCTCATATAAAACCCAAGTGAACACTTTGTAAGAGAAATTTCTAAAGGAGTCCTAACAAAAACTATAATGTGCAAGGCGTCACTGAGGAAGTCAGCTGACTTTTGTTTTTTTTCCAACAGTAGGGAATACAGATTAGGGCAGAAAAAACAATCACTGTTTCTGGTAATAATGCAATAACTTAATAGAGCTTTGTGATAAGAGAAGCTACATTTTAAATTAGCTGCAGTTTGGCCTTGGCACTTCATTATTTTTTCTTTTCTTTTTTTAAAATAACGTGAAGTCATAAGAATGAGTTTTTACAAACCTGGGCAAGGATATAACCAGCGCTTGACTCCATTTAGCTAACGTGTTTTCTGATGAATGGATTTCTATATTTCCTTAGGTATAACTATTTTATAAGGTTTCTGTAGAATCCAAAACATAAAGAGTAATCTGTTTTTCTACTCTGTAATAACATCTGGTCAAATAACAGCTTTCCTGTAACCTAGAGCATTGCTATAATATTGGCTAAGTCTGTTGCTGACTTTGGGGAACAAATTCCTGGAAGCAGAGGTGCCTTCCCAAATCTCAAGATTTGTTAGAAAAGCCTGTTTGGGTAAGAAATAAAGAAAGAACTTACCGTGCAAACCCAGAAGACACCAATCTCAAAGAGCAACAACAAAGAGAAAAAAAGAGAGAGAGGAAAAAAAGAACACACTGAAGCCAGTTTTATCTGTGATAGAACATTATCTTTTTCAAGTATCATAGCTGATGATTTTCAATTTGGAAAAGAAAAAAAGCCAATGCTCCATGAATGTCCCAAAATAGGACACAATTCTTTCTTTGAAATTATTAATCTGGTAGATCACAGTAGGCCAATTGCAAAGCGTTTTTAGTCTTTGTTATTTACAGCAATTAATCTTTTATCTGACAGGCCAGTTATAGAAAGAGGATATTATAATAAAATAGCCCAAGAGATAAAGAAGAAGACCTGAATCTCAAAGGAAAATTTTTTTTCATTTGGAAACCAAATAGAAGTAGAACAAAAAATTTGCTGCCAACAAAGTCTGCTGTATCCTGGAGAGAAATAGGAAACAGTGAATACTTGTGAGACAGAACTGATAAGACCACATTCTGGTGCAGAGGAGAGCAATGAAACCCGCACTGGTGGTCTCTTCAGTTTTCTGATCTTTCTAAAGATAGTACTTTTATGGAGATTAAAGGATAGCATATCTTACCATTTTTATTCTGTCAAAAAACAATGGTATTGTCACCATTTTAATGTTAGATTTACAATGAAACTCTTCCTAGCAATAAATCTAGGTTAATGATACAGTAAATGCAGTTTTCACACAGCCTGTTTTCAAGCTTTATACATAATTCTTGGTTGTCATGACGTTAATTGCTTCTTTACAATGTTTATTTGTATGTTGTTTATATGAATGCCAATATGCATACTTTTGCAGTTATTTTTCACAGAAAATGGTTCATAAATGGCCATGTTAATGTAATATAAAGATGGCTATTGAGAATGGCTGAGCTAGTCCTAAAGGAAATCAATCCTGAATATTCATTGGAAAGACATGCTAAAGCTGAAGCTCCAATACTTTGGCCACCTGATGCGAAGAGCTGACTCACTGGAAAAGACCCTGATGCTGGGAAAGATTGAGGGTAGGAGGAGAAGGGGACATCAGAGAATGAGATGGTTGGATGGCATCATTGACTTAATGGACATGAGTTTGAGCAAACTCTGGGAGATAGTAAAGGACAGGGAAGCCTGGTATGCTGCCATCTATAGGTCACAAGGAGATGGACATGACTGAGAAACTGAAAAATTGAGAGTGGCTAAGAAAGGCAATGCCAAAGAATGCTCAAACTACTGCACAATTGCACTCATCTCAACACGCTAGTAAAGTAATGCTCAAAATTCTCTAAGCCAGGCTTCAGCAATATGTGAACCGTGAACTTTCAGATGTTCAAGCTGGTTTTAGAAAAGGCAGAGGAACCAGACACCAAATTGCCAACATCCGCTGGATCATGGAAAAAGCAAGAGAGTTCCAGAAAAACATCTATTTCTGCTTTATTGACTATGCCAAAGCCTTTGACTGTGTGGATCACAGTAAACTGTGGAAAATTCTGAAAGACATGGGAATCCCAGACCACCTGACCTGCCTCTTGAGAAATTTGTATGCAGGTCAGGAAGCAACAGTTAGAACTGGACATGGAACAACAGACTGGTTCCAAATAGGAAAAGGAGTATGTCAAGGCTAAATACTGTCACCCTGCTTATTTAACTTCTATGCAGAGGACATCATGAGAAACACTGGGCTGGAAGAAGCACAAGCTGGAATCAAGATTTCCAGGAGTAATATCAATAAGCTCAGATATGCAGATGACAAAACCCTTATGGCAGAAAGTGAAGAGGAACTCAAAAGCCTCTTGATGAAAGTGAAAGTGGAGAGTGAAAAAATTGGCTTAAAGCTCAACATTCAGAAAACGAAGATCATGGCATCTGGTCCCCCTTCATGGGAAATAGATGGGGAAACAGTGGAAACAGTGTCAGACTTTATTTTTGGGGGCTCCAAAATCACTGCAGATGGTGACTGCAGCCATGAAATTAAAAGACGCTTACTCCTTGGAAGGAAAGTTATGACCCGCATAGACAGCATATTGAAAAGCAGAGACATTACTTTGCCAACAAAGGTCTGTCTAGTCAAGGCTATGGTTTTTCCAGTGGTCATGTATGGATGTGAGAGTTGGACTGTGAAGAAAGCTGAGCACCGAAGAATTGATGCTTTTGAACTGTGGTGTTGGAGAAGACTTGAGAGTCCCTTGGACTGCAAGGAGATCCAACCAGTCCATTCTGAAGGAGATTAGCCCTGGGATTTCTTTGGAAGGAATGATGCTAAAGCTGAAGCTCCAGTACTTTGGTCACCTCATGTGAAGAGTTGACTCATTGGAAAAGACTCTGATGCTGGGAGGGACTGGGGGCAGGAGGAGAAGGGGATGTCAGAGGATGAGATGGCTGGATGGCATCACTGACTCGATGGACGTGAGTCTGAGTGAACTCTGGGAGTTGGTGATGGACAGGGAGGCCTGGTGTGCTGCGATTCATGGGGTCGCAAAGAGTCGGACATGACTGAGTGACTGAACTGAAGCTTTAAAAGCTACCATACCAAAGGATTCCTTTTCTTTAGGATTTTGATTATTTCATCCTAGTGTTGATAGTTTTCAATGCCCCTCCAGGTATCTGATTTGGACACCTGTTTCCACAATCTTTAGATTTCTTCCTATTAATTGGTGTCCTAGCTAATCTAAATCAAGCTGTTATTATCAGGGTTCAATAGTTCTGTATGGGTAACCACTTACTGTAGGGGTAACCTACATGGGCAACTAAACTCTTCAGTAGAGACCTCTAATCTGCACTAAGCCCACCTGGACACAGAGTATGAAATTCATCTTGGCTGGATAACTGTTCATTTTTAATTTTCAGAAATGTCAAAACCACCTATTCTACTCATTGTGTCCTGGAAGCACACTGACCACCCTATTCTCCACCTTCTTCCCCAACAACAAATCCAGTTTAATAGGCAGAACATTAAGGAGATTTCATAAATAGTTCTTAGATAAATGAATGAATAAATGCATTATAACTCTTGTTATAATGCATTATAAATGCAGCATACACTTGTTTGGAGAAATCTTGAATTGCGTCATTTTATTTTTAAAAATTGAAAATACCTGAAGCATTTCATAAAAATTTTGAATGGTACACAAGTGTGTATGAGTTAAAAAATAAGTTTACCTTCCATCAGGGAACTCAGAAACTGCTCTCTTCTGTATCTTTCCACTTACAATCAATGGACAGCAAAATATGTATGTACATATCCAGACACTTTCACCATTTTTCACAAATAAGATTGTATTCTAAACACACTCCTACACCTTAATTTTTATTTAGTAATAAACCTTATGGATTATTTATAGCATTACATATAGATCTTCATTCTTTTTCATAACTAGATAGTATTCCAATGTATGAAGTATATTATTAGTATTTTTAAATTATACTTGTGGATTTAGAATACAGGGAATGTAAGGTAAACCATAGTTTTGCAAAATTATAAACTGAAAGGGTTCAATAGATTTTTTTCTTAATGACCTTGAGCATCTGGGTAAAGATATTAGAGAAAAAGAATAAACAACAATTGCAAAAACAAACAGAAAGTAGAACAAAGGATCCTTTTATACTTGAACCTCTGAGAAATAAACATCTGCTTTATCTTTTCCATAACTTATTTTTCTGGTAAGAAATGAGATGAATTAAAACATGACTTTATTCAGAGCTTGGGAGCAGGGAATTAATAATGATGGAAGGAGGAAAGCTAGAGATAGAGGACTGAAGATCAAAGTAGCATGCACAGACCTGACAAGAAGCAGGTCTTTGATTTCATGTCAACCACTATTTCCTGAGTGATTACTGCAGTCAAGATGCTTACTCGCTTTTAATCTGCAAAGACAAATGACAATTCAGCACAACATATGTTCAGTCCCAGGTGAGTGATTATAGATTGTAATTGCTAAAAGAGTCTGCTGAAAATATTAACACTGCATGTAGCTTCCTTCTAGGCCAAAGGGAAGTACTGTTGTTTTTAATGGTCTGCTGCTATGGGGGAGAGTTTGGTGCTGCTAAATGAGAGATTGTCTCCTCAGAATAATAATCTAGATAGGCCAATATGTCACATGTGATTCAATAATTTCCATGCAATTTTTATATTATTTACTATTCATATAAACCCTGAGTTTTAGGTGTTTTATGTACTCTGATAAAATCAAATATTTGAAATAATTCTAAAGAAATAAATATTACTCAAACAACTGATTATTAATTAACCATCTTAGCCACAAACAGAAATCCTTGCACAATATTTCATAAATATTATATGTATGTCTGTGAACACTAGTATCATGTCTGATTTTGCATTTTTTTCTTCTACTTCATATGATACAGTGGGGAAAATATAATTTGGGGGATCAGATCAGCCGGTGCTCATATTTCAATTCAACTGTTCAGCTACTAGTTGAGTCATTTCTGTGAAGGCTTTTGTGGTCCCGGTTTTTGGTGGTATTGTGGGGAGTAAATGAGGTAAACTGTGTAAGAGGTTTATTGAGCTAAAAATATAAAACAAAAATATGCATTGATATACAGTTGTCAAATAATATACTTCATATTCTACTGTATTAAGTCATACATCTAATATTTATTAATATTTAATTTATTAATTTTATATTAACTAATATAACTATAATGTTATATTATTATTCCCAAAGCCTTAAATTAAAAATTTCTGGCACAAATTAAAGTTGGAATAGTAAAGCAGAGGAAAAGAAACAATTTTTACTTTTACAATTATTTTACTATTTGCACAAGTATGTTTTGCGTTAACATCTATTGAAAAATAAGGTTATTATAAGAAGTTAATAAAGTGTTTAATTCTGGTTGCTTTCTTAGACACTATATAAACCAGTAGATTAAAAAATTTTTATGTGTGTATATATATATATATATATATATATCTTAAAAAATTCTGTTATAGTCTATTTACACTCCAGTTAAAGCTCTACCATTCTAGAGGCACTAGAGGTAAAGAACCTGCCTGCCAATGCAGGAGACTTAAGAGATGCAGGTTCAGTCCCTGGGTTGAAAGATCCCCTGGTAAAGGGCATGGCAACCCATTCCAGTATTCTTGCCTGAAGAATCCCATGGAGAGAGGAGCCTGGCAGGCTACAGTCCATAGGGTTGAAGAGAGTCAGACACAACTGAAGGGATTTAGCACACACACACACACATCCTTCAGTATTGTGTCTCCCTTTCTAGATCAGTACCTGGCTTGTAGTTTACTTAAATCTCTCTATAACTCATATATAATCATCATTTTCTATCACTAAGTATGCTTCTTCAAGTCAATTCCTAGATAACCACAGTGGAGCCATAGCACTTCATCATTAACTGTATAATCTGTACATGATATAAACAAGAAGTCAAGAAAGCTATTAAATATACTTGGTAATAGTTATTAGTCTCCAAGGCAAGAATATACAGTGGGAAAAAGATAGTCTCTTCAGTAAGTGGTGTTGGCAGAACTGGATAACTACATGTAAAAGAATGAAATTAGAGCACTTCCTAACACCATACACAAAGATAAACTCAAAATGGATTAAAAACTTGAGACCAGAAACTATAAAATGCTTAGAAGAAAACGTAGGCAGAACACTGTCTAACACAAATCATAGCAAGATCCTCTATGACCCACCTCCTATAATAATGGAAATAAAAACAAAAGTAAACAAGTGGGACCTAAGTAAACTTAGAAGCTTTTGCACAGAAAAGGAAAATATAAACAAGGTGAAAAGATAACCCTCAGAATAGGATAAAATAATAGCAAATGAAAGAACTGACAAAGGATTAATTTCCAAAATATACAAGCAGCTCATACAAGTCAATACCAGAAGAACAAACAGCCCAATCAAAAGGTGCAAAAAAGACCTAAAGAGACATTTCTCCAAAGAGGACATATGGATGGCTAATAAACACACAAAGAGATGCTCAACATTGCTCATTATTAGAGAAATGCAAATCAAAACTACAATGAGATATCACCTCATACTAATCAGGATGGCCATCATCAAAAAATCCACAAACAATAAGTGTTAGAGAGGATGTGGAGTAAAAGGAACCCTCTTGCACCACTGGTAGGAATGTAAATTGATACAGCCACTATGGAAGACAGTATGGAGATTCCTTAAAAAACTAGGAATAAAACCACCATATGACCCAGCAATACCACTTCTGGGCATATACCCTGAAGAAACTAAAATTGAAAAAGACACATGTACCCCAGTATTCATTGCAGCACTATTCACAATGGCTAGGACATGGAAGCAACCTAGATATCCAACTACAGATGAATGGAGAAAGAAGCTGTGGTACATATATACAATGGAAAACTACTCAGCCATAAAAAGGAACACATTTAAGTCAGTTCTAATGAGGTGGATGAACCTAGAGCCTAATACACAGAGTGACGTTAGTCAGAAAGAGAAAAACAAATAAGGTACATTAACCTATATATATGAAATCTAGAAAGATGGTACTGATGAACCTATTTGCAGGGCAGCAGTGGAGATGCAGACACAGAATACACTTATGGACAAGGACGGGGGAGAGGAAGGGGAGGGTGAGATGAATGGAGAGAGTAGCATGGAAGCATGTATACTAACAGATGTAAAACAGATAGCCTGTGGAAATTTTCTATATGACTCAGAACTCAAACTGGGAATCTGTAACAAACTAGATGGGTGGGAAAGGGTGATAGGGGAGGGAGGTTCAAGAGGAAAGGGGGCGTATCTGAAGATACCACTTGCAGATGGAGTGATTGAGAAAACTTATTTTTATTTAAATCTATAATATTAAACGGAGAAGGCAATGGCACCCCACTCCAGTACTCTTGCCTGGAAATCCCATGGACGGAGGAGCTTGGTAGGCTGCAGTCCATGGGGTTGCTGAGTCGGACATGACTGAGTGACTTTACTTTCACTTTTCACTTTCCTGCATTGGAGAAGGAAATGGCAACCCACTCCTGTATTCTTGCTTGGAGAATCCCAGGGACAGAGGAGCCTGGTGGGCTGCCGTCTATGGGGTCACACAGAGTTGGACATGACTGAAGTGACTTAGCAGCAGCAGCAGCAGCATGATATTAAAAAAAGTAAGCATAAAAATATTATGGGATATGAACTGTATAGTACTCAAAAGAAAGAATACAAAAGTTGAAATAATGAAATGACATGTAGAATAGGCTATGACAGAAGTGTACCAATCCAGAATTTACTCCCAATAAGGGTAGACTAGGTAATTTGGTTTTATCTGCCAAACTATAACAATTATCTGAAAAGCTGAGAAGCAAAATCATTAATAATTGTATGAAGACACTGAAAAGCTTTAAAAGTAGTATCAATTTTTATATCTAAAATCTGGGAGAATAACAGAACCCCAAAAGGTGAGCCTCATCTTTGGGCTTCTTTTCTTCTAGAGTTAGCTGCTGATCCCATAAAATGTGACAGATTTTAAGAGGTAGAGCAGGGCTGTTGACAAACTATGGAGGCTAGAGTGACAAATAATTAGTTTGGAGGCTCTAAGGAGGGATTATCTAGTATATGTCCTAAGCTTTGAGACTCAACCCCAAGGTACTACAAACTAAAAGGAAGGATGAACTGACAATTGACTAGCACTAAAACGAAAGGAGAACCAGTGTTAAATGATCTCTGTTGGGATATAAGGATTTGGATGCCAAGTACTCATAGTAGCCTGCCAGATGTAATTATTAATTCCTACATATTTTCATATGCAATATTTAATTCAGAAGTAGTCAGGAACATAAGAATACAAACCCACAGGATCACAAAAGCAATAGACAATAAAAACAGAATGATCAGATACAGAATTAAAAGTATGATTTAATATGTTCAGGGAAATAAAAAGACAAATTTAAGAGTTTGAGGAGAGAAAAAGATATGTTTAAAAGAGCCTGCTGCTGCTTCTAAGTCGCTTCAGTCGTGTCTGACTGTGCGACCCCATAGACGGCAGCCCACCAGGCTCCCCGTCCCTGGGATTCTCCAGGCAGGAACACTGGAGTGGGTTGCCATTTCCTTCTCCAATACATGAAAGTGAAAAGTGAAAGTGAAGTCGCTCAGTCATGTCCGACTCCTAGCAACCCCATGGACTGCAGCCTACCAAGCTCCTCTGTTCATGGGATTTTCCAAGCAAGAGTACTGGAGTGGGGTGCCATAGCATTCTCCATTAAAAGAGCCTAATGGAGAGTATATGGGAAGATGCCAGAAGAATAGGATGGGGAGACCACTTTCTCCCCCACAAATTCATCAAAAGAACATCTAAACACTGAGTAAATTCCACAAAACAACTGAATGCTGGCAGAGGACATCAGGCACCCAGAAAAGCAGCCCATTGTCTTCGAAAGGAGGTAGGAAAAAATATAAAAGACAAAAAGAGAGACAAAAGCGGTAGGGATGGAGCTCCGTCCAGGGAATAGAGTCTTAAAAAGAGAGAAGTTTCTAAACACCAGGAAAAACTCTCACTGCCGAGTCTGTGGTGAGCCTCAGAACCACAGAGGGCAACATAACTGGGAGGAAAAATAAATAAATAATTAAAACCCACAGATTACGTGCCCATCGGTAACTCCCCCAGCGGAGAAGCAGCGCCACTAGCAAGCGGGGCTGGGCAGGGAGGCGCAGGCTGCATTGCTTAGAGTAGGGACTGGCCCTGAATGCCCTAAGGGCAATCTGAGGGAACTAACTTGGGATAGCAAACCAGACTGTGGGATAGCTACCATGCGAAAAGTCCTAACCTAAGACACCGCCAGGCCTGTGCACAGAACAAAGGACTGAGCAGAGCTAGCCAGCTGCAAACCATCCCCCTCCGGTGACAGGCAGCCAGAGCTGGAAGGGGGCAATCGCGGCCCCAGAGAGGCATTATCTACCAAACTGTAAGCAGGCTTTGTTGCTAAGACTTCTTGGGATTCTGGATGGTCAACATCCACCTGAGAAGATGCTCAGGTTGTACACCCAGAAAACTGAGCACCAGGGACGGGGGAGGCGATAAGATGCAGCGACCGTGCTCACCAAACACCTGATCACCTGAGCTGCTTGGACCTGGGAAGGGCACAAAACGCAGGCCCAACCGAGTCTGCACCTCTGAAGACTATCTGAGTGCCTGAACCTGAGCGGCTTAGACCTGGGAGGTACATGCAGCCCAGGGCTGGCCTCAGATGGTTCCTGGAGGAGCAACCTAGAGCCTAAGCAGTGTAGACAGGGAAAGTACAGACCCCGTGAGTGGGGGCAAACCCAGTGTGGCTGAGACAGTGTGAGCACACGCCGGTGTTATTTGTTGCAGTGTCCCTCCCTCCCCACAGCACGACTGAACAAGTGAGCCTAAAAAAGTGTCCACCACTGCCCCCTTGTGTCAGGGAGGAAGTTAGACACTGAAGAGACCAGCAAACAGAAGAAGCTAAAACAGAGGGACCCTCCTTGGAAGTGACAGGTGCAACAGATTAAAACCCTGTAGTTAGAACCGACTACATAGGAAGGTGCCTATAGATCTTGGGAAATATAAGCCAGATCAAGAAACTATCCGAAAATGAACTGACCCCACACTGCCCACAACACCACCAGAGAAAGACTAGATATATTTTTACTATTTTTACTATCATTCTTAATTTTTTTAATTAAAAAAATTTTAAGTCCTTTATCACTCCTTTAATTTTCATTTTTATAACCTACTATTACTTTGAAAAAAAAAAAAAAGAGAGACCCTATTTTTTAAAGCAAACTTCATATTATATTTTATAATTTTTGTGACTTTTTTTTTCCCTTTTCTTTAATATTGTATTTTTGAAAATCCAACCTCTACTCTAGATTTTTAATCTTTGATTTTTGGTATTTGTTATCAATTTTGTACCTTTAAGAACCCAATCTTCAGTACCCATTTTTACTTGGAAGTGAGATTACTGGCTTGACTACTCTCTCCCCCTTTGGACTCTCCTTTTTCTCCACCAAGTCGCCTCTAGCTCCTCCCTCCCCCTTCTCTTCTCTACCCAACTCTGTGAATCTTTGTGTGTTCCAGACGGTGGAGAACACTTAGGGAACTGACTACTGGCTGGATCTGTCTCTCTCCTTTTCATTCCCCCCTTTATCCTCCTGGCCACCTCTGTCTCTTTCCTCCCTTTTCTCTTCTCTGTATAGCTCCGTGAACATCTCTGAGCAGTCTAGACTGTGGAGCATACATAAGGAAGTGATTACTGGCTAGCTTGCTCTCTCCTCTTTTGATTCCACCTCATCTCATTCGGGTCACCTCTATCTCCCTCCTCCCTCTTCTTTTCTCCTTGTAACTCTGTGAACCTCTCTGGGTGTCCCTCACTGTGGAGAAACTTTTCATCTTTAACCTAGATGTTTTATCAGTGGTGCTGTATAGATGGAGAAGTCTCGAGGCTACTGTAAAAATAAGACTGAAAACCAGAAGCAGGAGGCTTAAGTCCAAATCCTGAGAACACCAGAGAACTCCTGACTCCAGGGAACATTAATCGACAGGAGCTCATCAAATGCCTCCATACCTACACTGAAACCAAGCACTACCCAAGGGCCAACAAGTTCCAGAGCAAGACATACCATGCAAATTCTCCAGCAACACAGGAACATAGCCCTGAGCTTCAATATACAGGCTGCCCAAAGTCACTCCAAACCCAATGACATCTCATAACTCATTACTGGACACTTCACTGCACTCCAGAGAGAAGAAATCCAGCTCCACCCACCAGAACACCGACACAAGCTTCCCAACCAGGAAACCTTGACAAGCCACCCATACAACCCCAACCACAGTGAGGGAACTCCACAATAAAGAGAACTCCATGAACTTCCAGAATACAGAAAGGCCACCCCAAACACAGCAATATAAACAAGATGAATAGACAGAGGAATACCCAACAGGTAAAGGAACAGGATAAATGCCCACCAAACCAAACAAAAGAGGAAAAGATAGGGAATCTACCTGATAAAGATTTCCAAATAATGATAGTTAAAATGATCTAAAATCTTGAAAACAAAATGGAATCACAGATAAATAGCCTGGAGACAAGGATTGAGAAGATGCAAGAAAGGTTTAACAAGGACCTAGAAGGGATAAAAAATAGTCAATATATAATGAATAATGCAATAAATGAGATCAAAAACACTCTAGAGGGAACAAATAGTAGAATAACAGAGGCATAAGATAGGATTAGTGAGGTAGAAGATAGAATGGTAGAAATAAATGAATCAGAGAGGAAAAAAGAAAAACGAATTAAAAGAAATGAGGACAATCTCAGAGACCTCTGGGACAATGTTAAATGCCTGAACATTCGAATCATAGGAGTCCCAGAAGAAGAAGACAAAAAGAAAGACCATGAGAAAATACTTGAGGAGATAATAGTTGAAAACTTCCCTAAAATGGGGAAGGAAATAATCACCCAAGTCCAAGAAACAGGGAGAGTCCCAAACAGGACAAACCCAAGGTGAAACACCCCAAGACACATATTAATCAAATTAATAAAGATCAAACACAAAGAACAAATATTAAAAGCAGCAAGGGAAAAACAATAAATAACACACAAGAGGATTCCCATAAGGATAACAGCTGATCTTTCAATAGAAACTCTTCAGGCCAGGAGGGAATGGCAGGACATACTTAAAGTGATGAAAGCAAAATAACCTATAGCACAGATACTGCACCCAGCAAGGATCTCATTCAAATATGAAGGAGAAATCAAAAGCTTTACAGACAAGCAAAAGCTGAGAGAATTCAGCACCACCAAACCAGCTCTCCAACAAATGCTGAAGGATCTTCTCTAGACAGGAAACACAGAAAGGGTGTATAAACTCAAACCCAAAACAATAAAGTAAATGGTAATGGGATCATACTTATCAATAATTACCTTAAACATAAATGGGTTGAGTGCCCCAACCAAAAGACAAAGACTGGCTGAATGGATACAAAAATAGGACCCTTATATATGTTGTCTACAAGAGACCCACCTCAAAACAAGGGACACACACAGACTGAAAGTGAAGGGCTGGAAAAAGATATTCCATGCAAATAGAGACCAAAAGAAAGCAGGAGTAGCAACATGCATATCAGATAAAATAGACTTTAAAACAAAGGCTGTGAAAAGAGACAAAGAAGGACTATACATAATGATCAAAGGATCAATCCAAGAAGAAGATATACCAATTATAAGTATATATGCACCCAACATAGGAGCACCACAATATGTAAGACAAATGCTAACAAGTATGTAAGGGGAAATTAACAATAATACAATAATAGTGGGAGACTTAAATACCCCACTCACACCTATGGATAGGTCAACTAAGCAGAAAATTAACAAAGAAACACAAACTTTAAATGATACAATAGGCCAGTTAGACCTAATTGATATCTATAGGACATTTCACCCCAAAACAATGAATTTCACCTTTTTGTCAAGCACACACGGAATCTTCTCCAGGATAGATCACATCCTGGGCCATAAATCTAGCCTTGGTAAATTCAAAAAAAATAGAAATCATTCTGAGCATCTTTTCTGACCACAATGCAGTAAGATTAGATCTCAATTACAGGAGAAAAACTATTAAAAATTACAACATATGGAGGCTGAACAACACACTGCTGAATAACCAACAAATCACAGAAGAAATCAAAAAAGAAATAAAAATTTGCATAGAAACGAATGAAAATGAAAACACAACAACTCAAAACCTGTGGGACACTTTAAAAGCAGTCCTAAGGGGAAAGTTCATAGCAATACAGGCATACCACAGGAAACAAGAAAGAAGCCGAATAAACATCTAACTCTACACCTAAAGCAACTAGAAAAGGAAGAAATGAAGAACCCCAGGGTTAGTAGAAGGAAAGCAATCTTAAAAATTAGGGCAGAAATAAATGCAAAAGAAACAAAAGAGACCATAGGAAAAATCAACAATGCCAAAAGCTGGTTCTTTGAAAGGATAAATAAAATTGACAAACCATTAGCCAGACTCATCAAGAAACAAAGGGAGAAAAATCAAACCAATAAAATTAGAAATGAAAATGGAGAGATCACAACAGACAACACAGAAATACAAAGGATCATAAGAGACTACTATCAGCAATTATATGCCAATAAAATGGACAACTTGGAAGAAATGAACAAATTCTTAGAAAAGTACAACTTTCCAAAACTGAACCAGGAAGAAATAGAAAATCTTAACAGACCCATCACAAGCACAGAAATTGAAACTGTAATCAGAAATCTTCCAAAATACAAAAGCCCAGGTCCAGATGGCTTCAGCTGAATTCTACCAAAAGTTTAGAGAAGAGCTAACACCTATCATACTCAAACTTGTCCAGAAAATTGCAGAGGAAGGTAAACTTCCAAACTCATTCTATGAGGCCACCATCACCCTAATACCAAAACCTGACAAAGATCCCACAAAAAAAGAAAACTACAGGCCAATATCACTGATGAACATAGATGCAAAAATCCTTAACAAAATTCTAGCAATCAGAATCCAACAACTCATTAAAAAGATCATACACCATGACCAAGTGGGCTTTATCCCAGGGATGCAAGGATTCTTCAGTTCAGTTCAGTTCAGTTCAATTGCTCAGTCATGTCTGACTCTTTGCGACCCCATGAATCACAGCACGCCAGGCCTCCCTGTCCATCACCAACTCCCAGAGTTCACTCAGACTCACGTCCATCGAGTCAGTGATGCCATCCAGCCATCTCATCCTCTGTCGTCCCCTTCTCCTCCTGCCCCCAATCCCTCCCAGCATCACAGTCTTTTCCAATGAGTCAACTCTTCACATGAGGTGGCCAAAGTACTGGAGTTTCAGCTTTAGCATCATTCCTTCCAAAGAAATCCCAGGGCTGATCTCCTTCAGAATGGACTGGCTGGCTCTCCTTGCAGTCCAAGGGACTCTCAAGAGTCTTCTCCAACACCACAGTTCAAAAGCATCAATTCTTCGGCACTCAGCTTTTTTCACAGTCCAACTCTTACATCCATACATGACCACAGGAAAAACCATAGCCTTGACTAGACAGACCTTTATTGGCAAAGTAATGTCTCTGCTTTTGAATATGCTATCTAGTTTGGTCATAACTTTCTTTCCAAGGAATAAGGGTCTTTTAATTTCATGGCTGCAGTCACCACCTGCAGTGATTTTGGAGCCCCCAAAAATAAAGTCTGACACTGTTTCCACGGTTTCCCCATCTTCAATATCTGTAAATCAATTAATATAATACACCACATTAAGAAACTGAAAAATAAAGGCTATATGATTATCTCAATAGATGCAGAGAAAGCCTTTGACAAAATTCAACATCCATTTATTATAAAAACTCTCCAGAAAGCAGGAATAGAAGGAACATACCTCAACATAATAAATAAAAGCTATATATGACAAACCCATAGCAAACATTATCCTCAGTGGTGAAAAATTGAAAGCATTTCCCCTAACGTCAGGAACAACACAAGGGTGCCCACTTTCACCACTACTATTCAACATAGTTTTGGAAGTTTTGGCCACAGCAATCAGAGCAGAAAAAGAAATAAAAGGAATCCAAATTGGAAAAGAAGTAAAACTCTCACTGTTTGCAGATGACATGATCCTTTACATAGAAAACCCTAAAGACTCCACCAGAAAATTACTAGAGCTAATCAATGAATATAGTAAAGCTGCAGGATATAAAATCAACACACAGTAATCCCTTGCATTCCTATACACTAATAATGAGAAAATAGAAAGAGAAATTAAGGAAACAATTCCATTCACCATTGCAATGAAAAGAATAAAATACTTAGGAATATGTCTACCTAAAGAAACTGCTGCTGCTGCTAAGTCACTTTAGTCGTGTCCGACTCTGTGTGACTCCATAGATGGCAGCCCACCAGGCTCCCCTGTCCCTGGGATTCTCCAGGCAAGAACACTGGAGTGGGTCGCCATTTCCTTCTCCAATGCATGAAAGTGAAAAGTGAAAGTGAAGTCGCTCAGTTGTGTCCGACTCTTAGCGACCCCATGGACTGCAGCCTACCAGGCTCCTCCGTTCATGGGATTTTCCAGGCAGGAGTATTGGAGTGGGGTGCCATTGCCTTCTCCGACCTAAAGAAACTAAAGACCTATATATAGAAAATTATAAAACACTGGTGAAAGAAATCAAAGAGGACACTAATAGATGGAGAAATATACTGTGTTCATGGATCGGAAGATTCAATATAGTGAAAATGAGTATACTACCCAAAGCAATCTATAGATTCAATGCAATCCCTAACAAACTACCAATGGTATTTTTCACAGAGCTAGAACAAATAATTTCACAATTTGTATGGAAATACAAAAAACCTTGAATAGCCAAAGCAATCTTGAGAAAGAAGAATGGAACTGGAGGAATCAACCTGCCTGACTTCAGGCTCTACTACAAAGTCACAGTCATCAAGACAGTATGGCACTGGCACAAAGACAGAAATATACATCAGTGGAACAAAACAGAAAGCCCAGAGATAAATCCACACACCTATGGACACCTTCCGGAGAAGGTGATGGCACTCCAGTACTCTTGCTTGGAAAATCCCATGGATGGAGGAGCCTGGTGGGCTGCAGTCCATGGGGTCGTGAAGAGTCGGACATAACTGAGCAACTTCACTTTCACTTTCACTTTTCACTTTCATGCTTGGAGAAGGAAATGGCAACCCACCCCAGTGTTCTTGCCTGGAGAATCCTAGGGATGCGGGAGCCTGGTGGGCTGCCGTCTCTGGGGTCACACAGAGTCGGACACGACTGAAGTGACTTAGCAGCATGGACACCTTATCTTTGACAAAGGAGGCAAGACTATACAATGGAGAAAAGACAATCTCTTTAACAAGTTGTGCTAGGAAAACTGGTCAACCACTTGTTAAAGAATGAAACTAGAACACTTTCTAACACCATACACAAAAATAAACTCAAAATGGATTAAAGATTTAAACATAAGACCAGAAACTATAAAACTCCTAGAGGAGAACATAGGCAAAACACTCTCCAACATAAATCACAGGAGGACCCTCTATGACCCACCTCCCAGAATATTGGAAATAAAAGCAAAAAGAAATAAATGGGACCTAATTAAAATTAAAAGCTTCTGCACAACAAAGGAAACTCTAAGAAAGGTGAAAAGACAGCCTTCAGAATGGGAGAAAATAATAGCAAATGAAGCAACTGACAAACAACTAATCTCAAAAATATACAAGCAACTCCTGTAGCTCAATTCCAGAAAAATAAATGACCCAATCAAAAAATGGGCCAAAGAACTAAAAAGACATTTCTCCAAAGAAGACATACAGATGGCTAACAAACACATGAAAAGATGCTCAACATCACTCATTATCAGAGAAATGCAAATCAAAACCACAATGAGGTACCATTTCACGCCAGTCAGAAAGGTTGCAATCCAAAAGTCTACAAGCTATAAATGCTGGAGAGGGGGTGGAGAAAAGGGAACCCTCTTACACTGTTGGTGGGAATGCAAACTAGTACAGCCACTATGGAGAACAGTGTGGAGATTCCTTAAAAAACTGGAAATAGAACTGCCTTATGATCCAGCAATCCCACTGCTGGGCATACACACTGAGGAAACCAGAAGGGAAAGAGACACGTGTACCCCAGTGTTCATCTCAGCACTGTTTATAATAGCCAGGACATGGAAGCAACCTAGATGCCCATCAGCAGATGAATGGATAAGAAAGCAGTGGTACATATACACAATGGAGTATTACTCAGCCATTAAAAAGAATACATTTGAATCAGTTCTAATGAGGTGGATGAAACTGGAGCCTATTATACAGAGTGAAGTAAGCCAGAAATAAACACCAATAGAGTATACTAATGCATATATACTCTTGCCTGGAGAATCCCATGGATGGAGGAGCCTGGTGGGCTGCAGTCCATGGGGTTGCTAAGAGTTGGACACGACTGAGTGACTTCACTTTCACTTCTCACTTTCATGCATTGGAAAAGGAAATGGCAACCCACTCCAGTGTTCTTGCCTGGAGAATCCCAGGGACGGGGGAGCCTGGTGGGCTACCGTCTATGGGGTCGCACAGAGTCGGACACAACTGAAGCGACTTAGCAGCAGCAGCAATGCATATATATGGAATTTAGAAAGATGGTAACGATAACCCTGTATGCGAGACAGCAAAAGAGACACAGATGTATAGAACAGTCTTTTGGACTTGTGGGAGAGGGCAAGGGTGGGATGATTTGGGAGAATGGCACTGAAACATGTATAATATCATATATGAAATGAATCTCCAGTCCAGGTTTGATACAGGATGCTCGGGGCTGGTGCACTAGGATGACCCAGAGGGATGGTACGGGGAGGGAGATGGGAGGGTGGTTCTGGATGGGGAACACTTGTACACCTGTGGCAAATTCATGTTGATGTATGGCAAAATCAATACAATTTTGTAAAGCAATTAGCCTCCAATTAAAATAAATAAATTTATATTAAAAGAGTCTAATGGAGATTCTAAACAAAAGGAAGATACAATTCCTAAAATTAAGAGTATAATACAATGGTTTGAATTCTATTAGACAAAATTGAAAACGGAATTAGTGGAGAAGTCAGAAAAAATATACAAACTGAAATACAGATAAAAGTAAGGTTGCAAATACAGATAGGGCATAAAAGATAAAGGGGGTACTATGAAAAGTATATAATAAGTATAACTGGAGTCTTAGAAGGACTGGGAGAGGGAACATGATGGAAAAAAAGTTTAAAGAGATTAACTGACTAAAAATTTCCCAAGACTGATAAAGGCAGCAAACATTTCCACAAAGCAAAGAATTATAGATATAAGGAAATTGATACTCTTTAGAGTATCATCATAGAAAAATGACTAAAAAAAAAAAAAAGTCAAAAGCAAAGAAAGATCATTTTACAGGAACAAGACTGTCAGTTAATTCCTCATTGGAAACTATTTCAAACAACTAGCAATGGAATCATAGCTAGCATTAAGGTACTTCATTTCAGCATATTGAATATACTATGCCTTATTCAGCAAAACATCCTCCAATATGAAAGTGAAATACAGATATTTTCAAGCAAATAAAAATGTAGAGCATATACTACAACCAGCCACAGATCAAACAAGATACCCTACAGTGTTTTTCAGACGATTGGCCAGTGATCCATGAGAAAAGGTTGGAGATTTAGGAAGCAATATTTGAAAAGATATTTGAGTAATATTAACTTTTGCCTGCAATGCAGGAGACCTGGGTTCAATCCCTAAGTCAGGAAGATCCCCTGGAGAAGGGAATGGCTACCCACTCCAGTATTCTTGCCTGGAGAATTCAATGGACAGAGGAGCTTGGCAGGCTACAGACCGTGGTGTCACAAAGAGTTGAACATGACTGAGTGACTAACACTTCATTTCACTTCAACTGCTTAAAAACAATCACGTCTTATAGAGTTTAAATACAGAGAAAATCCCTATCACAATGACATAACAATTGTGAATGGGACAAATGGAATTAAAATATTCTAAAATTTTGCATTGTCTAAGAGGTAAAACTACTAATTTATATTAGATTCTGATATGAATGCACATTGTAATCTGAGAATTATTCCAAAGTGTACTGTACTGGTCTAAGGGGTACCTAAGACCATTTAGTGTGTCCCTGAGGATGGTTTGATTTTCATAATAAGATGCTATTTGCCCTTTTCACTGAGTTGGCATTTTATTTGACTGTGCGGAGGCCATGACAAGTAAAATTGCTAGATTCTTAGCCCCAAATAAGGCAGTGACACCAAACACTACTAGTTTTTGTTGTACTTTTTTGTGCTAAATGTCAATATTTTTTTTTTTTTCCTGTAAGGTCCAGAAAGGAAAAGTTTTAGACTTTGTAGGCCATATAGTCTCTGTCTCAATTACTAAATCCTGAAATTTAAAAGCAAAACATCTGTAGACAATATATAAATAAATGGATATGGCTGTATTCCAAGAAATCGTCATTTTTTTAAAAAAGTAGCTATGGGTTGCAATTGACCTATTGACCATCATTTGCTGACCTCTGGTCTATGATTCACATTTGCAGTAAGAACAAGTTAACACACATACACACACATATATACACATACACATAGACAGGTTTACTTAAAAATTTCCCTTGCTGAAGGAGTAGGAATTATTGATTTTTTAAAAGCTTAACTCTTGAGTACATGTATATTCTTTGTGACATAGTGGGAAGTAAGCATAAAGCATATTGTCTGCATGCTGAAGGGAACTGCGTATTGTCTTAAGGAAAGGTATTTACGTGACCCTATCATTTGTGTGCTGAACTAACTGCTTCCTTGTTGAAGACCACTGCTATTTGAAAGAACAATTAACACATCAACTATAGTTATTTAGATTTTGAAATTTGGTAGACCAGACAATGAGATGTGAAGGGAACTCTTATAAGGGGTTTTGGGAAAAAGCTGTTTTTGCTATCAAAACAAAACAAAACAAAACACTCTAATAATTGCTTCTTCTCCACTGGGTATAATCCTTTCTGCATGTGATGCCCAGAAGTATGACAACCATCTTATAAGGTAGAAGGCCACTTACCTGAGGGCAAAGCCAACGGCATCTTAAGTGACACACTGCTGGCATACTAAGTGGACAGCATTGCAGTACAAGGGTTACTCTTCCAGTTTTGTCAGGTCATTAATCTATCCATTTATTTAACAAACATTTGTTACATGCTAATTATATGCCAAGTACAGGGGAAAATGGCAGAGTCCCTCAGATCCTAGATGCTAAATTCTAATAGGGAAGACGGAGAATACACTTGTAATTAAATGTGTGAGGAGACTTCAGAGGGCTATGGAAATGTGACCTGTCTGGGGTGCAGTGAATGGCTTTCTGAGTACAGTATAACCCAAACTTGAAAAATGAGTTACAGTTGGCTAGGATAAAGGATAGAGAGAAGGGGTTCCAGAAAGGAAACCAATGCATTTAAAGTATGAGAGAACAGGGAGCACATGGAAGGAAGTCAAGGGAGCCCGATATGCCTAGAACACAAAGAACAAGGCATGGCAGTCATGAGGGCTGGAGGAGTGCTTGGGCACTCTGCAATCTTAGAATGTATAGACCACATTAGAGATTTTAAACCTTATCCTAAAAAGTATGCCAGGGATACGAGGCTTTAAATCTGGGCTTTGGCATGCTCAAATTAGCATTTTAAAAGATCATTCTGGCTATGAGGTGGAGATAGATTAGATCAGGCCTGCATTGGAAGCCAGGGCCTCAGTAAAGAGGCACCCAGAGGAGACAGATGAAGCAGCTGGTGGTGGGGCAGTGGCAGTGGTGTTAAACAGGGAAATGTAACCTAGTCTGAGGTGCAGTGAAAGTGAGAATGTGAGGTTCAAGCAGGCACTTGAAGGATGCTTAAGAGTTGGCTAGAATAAAGGATGCAGTGAATTTTTGACAGTGCTTTTGGGGGTTGAGTCAGGGAAGGAGCATATATAAAATGTTATAGAATAAGTCCCAGATCAAAATTTTTATACTGTTTATCTAATTTTATAATATGTTGGATACTTTCATACACTCCAGATTTTGTCCATCTATAATTTATCTTCTTTCCAAAAGAAAAGTTTTAAGATCACTATTGTCAGAAATCCAGTAGTTTCTAATGAAATATTTTCACAGGACACATGATTTAAAATCATACAGCCAGTTATCTGATTAAAGTACATGGTTAAGTTGATGTGATCTCCACCCCTCCTAGCTAGCTATGTTTTCTCACATAAGATATCAACCATAATATCTCCTGAATATACTTAAAATATTTAAAGGAAATAATATTTCAAAGCAGGCATATTTTTTTGTGTGCTTGAATAGCTTTACTCCAATCTTAAATTAAGGGACCTATATTTAAATAATTTCTGGCTTCTGATCTAGTAATTAGAGATCTCTTATTTTAGTCATCGTAGATAAATAACAGAAGATAACACTCAGATTCTCAGAATCTGAAAACTCTTTGTGCATGAAGAGTGTCCAATTCATCATCTGATTATTTTAACAATATAAGACTTTTTCTTACTGTAAGTAATAATTATTATGTATTCTGATTCCTTTTAACTTAAGAATGAAGGTTCTTTGGGTTCTTTCTGAAGCTATAACAGTACAAGGTGACCTAAGCAATTTAATTTAGAAATTAAAATTGACCACTGTGTACATTTAAAGGTAGAGTCAAAACAAAGTCTACATGATTTCTCAGTTAAGTTGCTTCATTTCTTCTCTCTTTTTTTTTTTGAGTTCTTTTTTTTTTTTAATTTTATTTTTAAACTTTACAATATTGTATTAGTTTTGCCAAATATCGAAATGAATCTGCCACAGGTATACCTGTGTTCCCCATCCTGAACCCTCCTCCCTCCTCCCTCCCCATACCCTCCCTCTGGGTCGTCCCAGTGCACCAGCCCCAAGCATCCAGTATCGTGCATTGAACCTGGACTGGTGACTCGTTTCATACATGATATTATACATGTTTCAATGCCATTCTCCCAAATCTCCCCACCCTCTCCCTCTCCCACAGAGTCCATAAGACTGATCTATATATCAGTGTCTCTTTTGCTGTCTCGTATACAGGGTTATTGTTACCATCTTTCTAAATTCCATATATATGCGTTAGTATACTGTATTGGTGTTTTTCTTTCTGGCTTACTTCACTCTGTATAATAGGTTCCAGTTTCATCCATCTCATTAGAACTGATTCAAATGTATTCTTTTTAATGGCTGAGTAATACTCCATTGTGTATATGTACCACAGCTTTCTTATCCATTCATCTGCTGATGGGCATCTAGGTTGCTTCCATGTCCTGGCTATTATAAACAGTGCTGCGATGAACATTGGGGTACATGTGTCTCTTTCCCTTCTGGTTTCCTCAGTGTGTATGCCCAGCAGTGGGATTGCTGGATCATAAGGCAGTTCTATTTCCAGTTTTTTAAGGAATCTCCACACTGTTCTCCATAGTGGCTGCACTAGTTTGCAACACTTTCTAACATCATACACAAAAATAAACTCAAAATGGATTAAAGATCTCAACGTAAGACCAGAAACTATAAAACTCCTAGAGGAGAACATAGGCAAAACACTCTCCGACATACATCACAGCAGGATCCTCTATGACCCACCTCCCAGAATATTGGAAATAAAAGCAAAAATAAACAAATGGGACCTAATTAAACTTAAAAGCTTCTGCACATCAAAGGAAACTATTAGCAAGGTGAAAAGGCAGGCTTCAGAATGGGAGAAAATAATAGCAAATGAAGCAACTGACAAACAACTAATCTCAAAATTATACAAGCAACTCCTACAGCAACTGAAAAACAACTAATCTCAAAAATATACAAGCAACTCCTACAGCTCAACTCCAGAAAAATAAATGACCCAATCAAAAAATGGGCCAAAAACTAAATAGACATTTCTCCAAAGAAGACATATAGATGGCAAACAAACACATGAAAAGATGCTTCATTTCTTTAAAAAAAAACTAAATTGAATATCATATATTCAGATCAAAAAGTTATAGCATATTATTGTCCTAAAGCGTTCAAAATCTTCACATTCAATGTTTTGGAAATTACTAAATATTTTATTAACACAATCATAAATATATTTATTAAAATTATATGTAAATTGGGGATAAATAAAAAATCATGATCATGGGAATGGCTACATTTGTCTCCAGAAATGGTTCTTTCATGTAGGGAAAGGTTCCACTGTACTCCTAACTGAGAGAGAGAAATTATCTTATTCCAGAACTCCAAAGTATAAACTAACATTCATACAGTAAACACATTCATGAGTTAATTTATTTAGCCAAAAATATATATTTGGTTTTGAACTCATCAAATGAGATTGGAATATTTCTGCTTTCCTTCCTTCCAACTCTTTGCTCAGTCCTCAGGGAGTGAAAAGGACTGATTTAACTTCTGGGTCATCTTTAGCATAATAGAATTCTTGTCTTTCAGGGTTCTACTTTATTATACATACTATTCCATACTATCCCATAATGCATACTATTAAGGGTTCTTGCTGTTAATACCCTCTGGCATTCATTTCTACTCCCTCTCCTTCAGAGTCCATCAGCTTATCAGCTAGCCTACAGTATAAGTAAATGCCCTTTGGGCCATTGCATCTTAAGTGTCCTGTTTTACCTTTCTGGGATTTTTGCTTTCTCTGATAATTGTTTATTCTGAAAGTCCTTGCTATATGCTCACTTCCTAAAAGCTTTCACAGAACCATTTTTATTTTGTCTCCTGCATCTCTGTTTCAGAGTTGGTCTCTAAATAACCAATATCATCATTAGAGCAAAGAGTGCCACGTTGTAGTTCAGTCCCTAAGTTGATTGTCTGACACTGCAAACCTGAGAACTGCAGCATGCCAGGCTTCCCTGTCCTTCACTATCTCCTGGAGTTTGCTCAAACTCATTCCATTGTGGCTCAGCTGGTAAAGAATCTACCTGAAATGTGGGAGACCTGGGTTAGATCCCTGGGTTGGGAAGATCCCCTGGAGAAGAGAAAGGCTACCTGCTCCAGTATTCTAGCCTGGAGAATCCCATGGACTAAGTCCATTGGGTCACAAAGAGTTGGACATGACTGAGTGACTTTCACTTTCACTTTGGGCTTCCCTCATACCTCAGTTGGTGAAGAATCTACCTGCAGTGCAGGAGACCCGGATTCGACCCCAGGGTGAGGAAGATCCCCTGGAGAAGAAAATGGCAACCCACTCCAGTATTCTTGCCTGGAGAATCCCATTGACAAGAGGAGCCTGGCAGGCTACAGTCCATGGGGTCACAAGAGTCGGACATGACTTAGCGACTAAAGAGAGAGAAAACTGTCCCCTGAGTTGGTGATGCTATCTAACAATTTCATCCTCTGCACCACCCCCCAACGCCTTCTCATTTTGCCTTCAATCTTTCCCAGCATCAGGGTCTTTTCTAACAAGTCAGCTCTTCATATCAGATAGCCAAAGTATTGGAGCTTCAGCTTCAGCATTAGTTCCTCCAATGAATATTGAGGGTTGATTTCCTTTAAGATTGACTGGTTGGATCTTTTTGCTGTCTAAGGTACTCTCAAGATTCTTCTCCAGCACAATTTGAAAGCATCAGTTCTTTGGAACTCAACCTTCTTTTTGGTCCAACTCTCACATCCATACATGACTACTGGAAAAACTATAGCTTTGATTACATAGACCTTTCTTCAAAGTGTTTTCTTTGCTTTTTAATATGCTAGGGTCTATGTTCATCACAGCTTTCTTCCAAGGAGTAAATGTCTTTAATTTCATTGCTGCAGTCACCATCCACGCTGATTTTAGAGCCCAAGAAAGCAAAATCTGTTACTGCTTCCACTTTTTCTCCAACTATGTGCCATGAAGTGATGGGACTGGATGCCACGATCTTAGTTTTTTGAATGTTGAATTTTAAGGCAGCTTTTTCACTCTTCTCTTTTACCCCCATCAAGAGAGTCTTTAGTTCCTCTTTACTTTCTGTCATTAGAGTGGTATCATGGGCATATCTGAGGTTGTTGATATTTGTCCTGGCAATCTTGATTCTAGCTTGTGATTCATCCAGCCTGGCATTCTGCATGATGTACTCTGCATATTGAAGTTAAATAACAGGGTATTTTAAAACAGTCATATTCTTTTCTCAATTTTGAAACACTCCATTGTTTCATGCCTGGTTTTAACTGTTGCTTCTCAACCTGTATACAGATTTCTCAGGAGACAGATAAGGTGGTCTGGTATTCCTATCTCTTTAAGGATTTTCCACAGTCAAAGGCTTTAGGATAGTCAATGAAGTAGATGTTTTCCTGGATTCTCTTGCTTTTTCTATCATCCAGTGAGTGCTGGCAATTTGATCTCTGGTTCCTCTGCCTTTTCTAAACCCAGCTTGTACATCTGAAGTTCTCGGTTCACATAATGCTGAAGCCTGTGTGTGGGCTAAGTCACTTCAGTTGTGTCCGACTCTTTGTGAGCCTATGGACTGTAGCCCAACAGGCTTTTCTTTCCATGGGATTCTCCAGGCATGAATACTGGAGTGTGTTGCTATGTCCTCTTCCAGTGGAATTTCTCAACCCAGGGATTGAACTTATGTCTCTTATGTCTCCTGCATTGGCACATGGATTCTTTACCACAAGTGCCATCTGGGAAACTTAAGCCTAGCTTGAAGGACTTTGAGCGTAACTTTGCTAGCATGTGGAAATTAGCATGATTGTATGGTAGTTTGAACATTCTTTGGCATTGTCCTTCTTTGGGATTGGAATAAAAACTAACCTTTTCTAGTCCTGTGGCCACTGCTGAGTTTTCCAAATTTGCTGACATACTGTGTGCAACACTTTAATAGCATCATCTTTTAGGATTTTGAATAGCTCAGTTGGAATTCCATCACTTTCACGAGGCTTTGGTTGTGGCTATGCTTCCTAAGGCCCACTTGACTTCACACTCCAGGACGTCTGGCTTTAGGTGAGTGAGCACATCTTCATGGTTATCTGGGTTAGTAAGACTTTGTTTGCATAGTTCTTCTGTGTATTCTTGCCACCTCTTAACCTCCTCTGCTTCTATTGGGTTCTTACTGTGTCTGTCCTTTATCATGTCTATCCTTGCATGAAACGCTCCCTTGATATCTCCAATTCTCTTGAAGAGATCTCTAGTCTTTCCCATTCTATTGTTTTCCTCCAATTATTTGCACTGTTCACTCAAGAAGGCTTTCTTATCTCTCCTTGCTATTCTCTGAAATTCTGCATTCAGTTGGGTATATCTTTCCCTTTCTCCCTGCCTTTCACTTCTTTTCTCAGCTACTTGTAAAGTTTCCTTGGACAACCACTTTGCCCTCTTGCATTTCTTTTTCTTTGGGATGGTTTTGGTCAGTGCCTCCTGTACAATGTTATGAACTTCCATCCATAGTACTTCAGGCACTCTGACTACCAGATCTAATCCCTTGAATCTATTCATCACCTCCACTGTATAAATGCTTATACAGTGGAGGATTTAATTATGTCATATCTGAATATCCTAGTGGTTTTCTGTACTTTCTTCAGCTTAAGCCTGAATTTTGCAATAATTAGCTCATGATCTGAGCCACATTCAGCTCCATATCTTATTTTTGTCTCTGTATAGAGCTTCTCCATCTTTGGCTGCAAAAAGCATAATCAATCTGATTTCAGTCTTGTACATCTGGTGATGTCCACGTAGAGAGTAGTCACTTCTGTTGTTGGAAGAGGAGGTTTGCTGTGACCAGTGTGTTCTTTTGATACAATCGTTAGCTTTTGTCCTGTGTTACACCAGGTACCTCTTGACTTCCTACTTTTGCGTTCCAATCCCCTGTGATGTATAGGACCTTTTTTTGGTGTTAGTTCTAGAAAGTCTTGTAAGTCTTTATAGAACCATTGAACTTCAGCTTCTTCAGCATTAGCAGTTGGGGCACAGACTTGGTTTACTGTGGTTATGAATTGTTTGCCTTGGAAACAAACCAAGATCATTCTGTCATTTTTGAAGTTGCACACAAGTACTGCATTTTGGACTCTCGTTGAACATGAAGGCTACTCCATTTCTTTTAAGGGATTCTTGCCCACAGCAGTAGATATCATGGTCATCTGAATTTAATTCACCTATTCCCACCTATTTTAATTCATTGACTCCTAAGATGTCGATGTTCACTCTTGCCATCTCCTGCTTGACCATGTCCAATTTACCTCGACTCATGGACCTACTGTTCCAGGTTCCTATGCAATATTGTTCTTTAGAGAATCAGACTTTACTTTCACCACCAGACACATCCAGAACTGAGTGTGGTTTTTGCTTTGGCCAAGTCTCTTCATAATAGCTCTTTCTGGAGCTATTAGTAATTGCCCTCTACTCTTTACCAGTAGCATATTGGACACCTTTCAACCTGGAGGACTCATCTTCTGATGTCATATCTTTTGCCTTATCAATACGTTCTCAGGGCAAGAATACTGGGGTGGTTTGCCATTCCTTTCTCCCGTGGACCACGTTTTGTCAGAACTCTCCACTATGACCAGTCCATCTTGGGTGGCCCGGCATGTCATGGCTCATAGCTTCACTGAGTTACACAAGCCCCTTCACCATGACAAGGCTGTGATCCATGAAGGAGAAAGAGCACCATAGCCATTTTTTATCATGCTACCACTTTGGCGCATGCCACCATTATATTTTGTCTGGACTGTTCCAGTACTTCCTAACTGTTCACAATTTTTATTTTCCTTGGGCAACTACAGTTATTTCCCACAGAACTGCTAAAAAAATCCTCTGAAAACTTAAAACTTATTATGTTATTTTTTGCTCAAAGCCTTCTACAGCTTCTCATCTTACTGTGTAATGGGCATATCCTATCAGTGGCATATAGGTCTTTTCTGTGATACTCCAAATATGCTCTTGACTTCAGGCCTTAGTACTTTATGTGTGTTAGGCTGATTCAATGCTTTCCCAGGTATTTTTATGACTAATTTCTTCATGCCTTTCAGATATTTACTTAGATGTATTTCAGTGACTTTCCTGGGTTGCACTATTTAAACCACAGTCCTGTCTCCATCTCTTTTAGTCCTATGCCCTTACCATTCATTATTTTCCTCTATAGCCCTTAGGGCAAGCTGTGTATATATTTTATTTTGTGTCTCCTTACCTAAAAATCAGCCTTTAAATGGAGGTTATTTTGCAGTTTCTAAAACTCCTCCATCTTCGGTGTAGACTAGCACCTGCCACAAAATATGCTCTCAACAATGATTTATTGAGTAGTAGGTGATTCAATATATGGACACCAATATTAGAGAGGCAAACCATTAAAATGCTTGTACTACCAGTTTTCAAATGTCATTTTGCAAAGTTCATCTAACTACTCCATTTATACTGTCACAAAGGTTTTCCTTCATTGAATAATTGTTTTTCCCTCAAATAATTTAGGAAAAAAACAGAGCACAACTAAACAAATAAATAATCATAGTAACTGTCACCTTAGAATGGAAAGATACTTTCTCAGCTCTCCTGTTCACCACAAAGTCAGTATACATTTCATGCCTATGGATATAGTGAATCTTCCATTTCAAAAATAATTTTCTCTCTTTAAACATGTAATCAATTCACCTGGACCAGTCAACCTGAAGGGGCTAACAGACACTGCTAAAAGGCAAGAAAGAAGATTTCTGAAGCGTATTAACTGTAATGAAGAAAGAAGATTGTCTTTGTTTTTCTTGAACACATGTCTCTTCTCTCCCCAGTCTACATTCATTTTTCTGCATGTTAGTTGTCTTTTTTTCCCCCTCAACTCATCTTGCAAGTTCACTTTCTTCTCTTCAGTGTGTTTTCTCTTGCATATAATAGACACTGTTTTCTGAACATTCATCATGTCTTTGGTAACAGTTTATTCACCTATCTCCACTGTGTTATTTTAACTTCAATCGTAACTGAAAGCCTTCCAGCTTGAGGTGTCAGCATTAAAATAAAAAATTGAGTATACTCGAAGGCAGAAATTGCCTGGGTGCCATATAAATTGCTTCTAAATTTCTTTGGAAATGTTAGCTTAACTTTCACCTATGAGTTGAACACCTAATAATTTAAGATCATTTACATTTAAGAAAAATAAAAGCTAGACAAGTGAGCCACCATTTTCTATCATAATTAGCAAACATCTGTTGCCACTCTCACGATACCACCCTCTGCATGTTAAAGAAGGTTGTATTCTAGGGACCTATTCTCCTTTCGGTGAGAACTCAGTTAAGAACTGCCTACTCTGCAGGATTGGTGAAGTGAATACTCGTTGGTCCTTGTTGAAAGATAAATCTCAGTAAAAGAGATGAGACTAAAATTTATTTTAAAATAGTGGCCCTGAATGTGAATGAAGTTTAAAAAAATGGACAGAGAAAATAAAACCCAGAGACACTAAGAAGCAAAAACTGTTAACAAACTAACAACAGTGCTCCTTGCTAAGAAATGAAAATAGTACCTTGATGGAGCACCTGTGAAATTGTTAGAAATGCTGTGCCTCAAATGTGAGTGAATTGTTCCAGATGTTGGGGGGGGTGGCTAAATATAAAACAACAGCAAATATCTCCCCAAATCTTTCTGTGATATTGTTGCCTCGTGTTGAAGGGTCTACTTAATAGGCAGTCAGTTCAGTTTAGTTGCTCAGTCGTGTCCAATTCTTTGCGACCCCATGGACTACAGTATGCCAGGCTTCCCCGTCCATCACCAATTCCAGAAGCGTACTTAAATTCATGTCCATTGAGTTGGTGATGCCATCCAACTATCTCATTCACTGTTGTCTCCTCCTCCCGACTTCAATCATTCCAAGTATCAGGGTTTTTTCAAATGAGTTGGCTCTTCATATCAAGTGGCCAAAGTATTGGAGTTTCAGCTTCAGCATTAGTCCTTCCAAAGAATATTCAGGACTGATTTCCTTTAGGATGGACTGGTTGGATCTCCTTGCTGTTCAAGGGACTCTCAAGAATCTTCACAGTTCAAAAGCATCAATTCTTTGGTGCTCAGCTTTCTTTATAGTCCAACTCTCACATCCATACATGACTAATGGAAAAACCAAAGCTTGACTAGATGGACCTTTGTTGGCAAAGTAATGTCTCTGCTTTTTAATATGCTGTCTAGGTTGGTCATAGCTTTACTTCCAAGGACGAAGCATCTTTTAATTTCAAGGCTGCAGTCACCAACTGCAGTGATTTTGGAATCCAAAAAAATAAAGTCTGTCACTGTTTCCACTGTTTTCCAATCTATTTGCCATGAAGTGATGGACCAGATGTCATGATCTTCGTGTCCTGAATGTTGAGTTTTAAGCCAACTTTTTCACTCTCTCTTTCACTTTCAGCAAGAGGCTTTTTAGTTCTTCATTTTCTGCCATAAAGGTGGTGTCATCTGTATATCTGAGGTTATTGATATTTCTCCTGGCAATCTTGATTCCATCTTGTGCTTCCTCCAGCCCAGCATTTCTCATGATGTATTCTGCATATAAGTTAAATAAGCAAGGTGACAATGTACAGCCTTGATGTATTCCTTTCCCAATTTTGAACCAGTCCATTGTTACAAGTCCAGTTCTAACTGTTGCTTCTTGACCTGCATACAGATTTCTCAGGAGGCAGGTCAGGTGGTCTGGTATTCCCATCTCTTGAAGAATTTTCCATAGTTTGTTGTGACCCACACAGTCAAAGGCTTTGGCATAGTCAATAAAGCAGAAGTAGAAATAGTCTTTTTTAATTCCACATTTCTAAAAACACTTTTTTTCCTTCCCAACCACCATTGTACCTTTTGATCCTTACTACTTTTATGCAAAAAAAACAAAAACAAAAACAAAACACAAACAAACAAAACCAATACCCCTGGGGACCAAACAGTGTTCTAGGTTCTATGGATTCAAAAAATATTTACAGGCTGTATATTGTGCAACATACACCCCACACACAAACACAAACTCATTGTAGATGTTAAAGTTGGGAGTGCACATGAAGATAATTCATCCAATCCCCATTTTACAGCTGATGATTTGGGCCTCTTATGATTAGCTAAGATCACTCCTTCAATTAAATGGTGAAACTGTGGTAGTAGTACTGATAACTTCTGTTGCCTGGTTCAATTCATTTTCTCCTAAAGCTGCTGGCTTTCAAGGAGAACAAGCTCTTAACTAAGTAGCCAAATGAAAGTGTACAGTGAACAGAAGATTTAAAACATGCTAGGCTATACTATTAAAAAACTAAACTTACTTTGATATTCAAAGTTCTAAATCTAAGATGTTTACTGTTTAAGCTTTTTTGCTTTTGTCCTGCTCAATATAAAGATTAGTATTTAAATAGTTTTACAAATAGGAAATGAAAAACTGACCCCTCTATTTAGGACCATATATTCTAATACATAGAAATAATCTATACTTATGAGAATAGAGAACTTTTGATTGAAACAGTCAAGAAAATCCTTTTTCTAAATTTCATTTATCTATTTGTTCCTTACTCAAACCTTTAATTTTACCAGTAGGTTTACATAGGTAGACATTTGCTACAAAAGAAGAACTGTATTATAATGCATTAAATCATGAATGGGATGACACTGATATGTGGTTGCCAGGACTTGAAAGCATACGATAAAGACTGAGATAAGGTTAAGTGATAGATCTTGTAAAGTAGGTGAAAGAACACAGTATATTATTGGACGTATCAATAGCCTACTGTAGAACTCTCTTAAAAACAGGAACATGGATCCTACAAGAATAGAAGTTTATTTAAGTTTTTACTTAATAAAGTAAATAAAGTAAATAAAGTAAAGTAAAAATTGGAGTTTTTACTACTTAATAAAAGAAAATAAATAATTGTTATTTACAAGTAGATTCATTTATTTTAAAAAAAGAAAAAATATATTTTAAATAACAATTCAAATTTGGAGGTTTAATTAATGATCATTTGACATATGTTTCAAATAATTGTTGTAATGCTCTTCAATTCATTTTTTATATAATTATTTTGTCCTACAGAAGGGCTTATGTTTTTAAAATTTTTTCTTTTATCTTTTTATTTTTGTTAATCAATAGAATAAAGCTAAACTGGAAAATGCAAAAGGCTTTAAAAAATTCATATTACAACTATGCTATGGGATTGACATGTACACACTGCTATATTTAAAATGAATAACCAACAAGGACCTACTGTACAGCACAGAGAACTCTGCTCAACATTATATAACAATCTAAATAGGGAAAGAATTTGAAAAAGAATAAATACATGTATGTGCATAACTGAATCACTCTGCTGTATACCTGAAACTATCACAACATTGTTAAGCAATTATACTTCAATATAAAATAAACAGTTAGAGCAATGAAATTAAAACATTAAGAATAAAACTATGCCATGAGATGTAAATATACTCTATGTAGAGTATGTGACCCTTGATGTGGTCTGACTCAGGAGGTGATGGCAGTCTCTCTTGGATCCTCAAATATTTCCTATCTGCTTTGTAGGATGGAAAATTTTAAATTGTTTGTATATAAGTGTTTTTATTTAAGCAAGATATCCACAATGTAAATATGATTGGAAAGGTGGTCCAATAATACACTAGGGTAATGTATAAGTCATTGTTAGATATATGCATCTGAGAGAAACTTTTGATTTCGGGCAACATAGTTCACATGAAGTATTTCTGAATGCTTGTCACTCTACTTGGGTTGAGGATATAGAGTAACACACAATTAGCCCGTGTATGCTGAATACTATGACATAGGTATTGCTGTATTAAAGACAAAGGAAATCCAGGTACCAGAGAATTCTAAAACAAAAGGATTTGACCTAATGTGAAGAGTGAAGGTCATCTTATCATGTGAAGAAAAAGTATAGTGTATCAGGCAATCCAGTCAGGGTTACATATTTACTGATTTAATGTTGGTGATTTTTTGCCTGATATTGAGAAGGGGGTGGAAACCCACTCCAGTATTCCTGTCTGGAGAATTCCATGGACAGAGACATCTGGCAGGCTACAGTCCATGGGATCACAAAGAGTCGGACACTACTGAGTGACTAAACTGAACTGATATATTTAAAAAACATTTACCCCATGGCGCCGTTATATTTAATGACCATTATTTTAAACACTGTACCATGTATGGCTCCAATATTCTTGTTGAGGAAATCTGATGGACAGAGGCTCCTAGAGGGCTACAGTCCATGGAATCACAAAAAGTCAGACATGACTTAGTGACTAAAGAGCAACCGCTGCCATGCGTGGCATATGGTATATCACTGATAGGCTCCTGTGAATTACTTCTGAGTATAACACCTCAAAGCGATTTATGAGCAAAGTCTCACCAAATGTGGGTTCAGTAGTGGCTGGATGTGTTCCTCATCTGGGCTCCTGATTCTTCACTCCATTATCTATGCCCACGGGGAGTGGCTGATGCTGATGATCTCATGGGAGGTGTCCAGCCTATGAGACACTGATACCAGCCACGCACCGCATTCTCAGAAGCTGGCCCGCGTGGAGGCCAGCTGACTTTCAGCAGGAGTGGGGAAAAGACCCTTTCCCCTTTTTCTTATCTCTTATGTTTTTGTTGTGCTGCCTTACACAGTTCAATGGTTATTCTGATTTTTTTTTCCTTCTTACAGATAAATCAGTGAGGAAATGGACCAGGAGCTGAATCTCAGTGACAGTTCCTACCCTCTATTTGAAATTCCCTTTCCCTTCAGAAAATGATTATTTTAACATGCGATCAAGCTTCTCTTACGAGTTTACTCCATATGATATTTTTCGGTCCAAAGTAAGACAGACTTCTGAAGAATCCTCTCCAGTTCCCCAGGCATGCTTACTTCAGATTTGTTACAGTCAACAGCAATGAATTCTTATATCTGTGACATATATTACGTCTAAAACGGACATTTTTCAGGTATAGATAGCTTTAGGAAAATGTTTCAATTTTATTAATTCATGAACTTTTCTATGTAAAATGGGGCCATTCATATTAATTTATGGTCAAAATTAATTTATATTTTATTAACCCAATTCAGGTCAACACTTAATCACACATGTTCATGCTATAATATTTTAATTTGATTCCTTCCTTCATAAATCATTTTTGGTGACTTTCCATCCCTTGGTAGAAGGCCAGCAGCTTATACGTTAAGTGTACCGACTTTGGAATTCAGACAAAATTTGGTACAAGTCTCATTCTGGCACTTGTTAAATGTTTGGTTTTCGGCAAACTACTTAATTATTCCAAGACTCATTTACAATGGTTAGTGTATAATTATAAATGTATAATTACAACAATTATAAGGGTACCCACCTTATGAAGTTATTGTGAATTTTAAAGGAGATATAAACAGGAAAATCGCTTAGTACAGGGATGTCAACATAATAAACTTCTAAGAAACAATAGTTGTTGCCATTGTATATTGTTTCTTTAAGATATTTTTCCTTCTGAATCAGTTTAAAAAAAGGGTATCAAGATGAACTTGGTCTTTAAAGAAAAATGCTAAAACCATGTCATGGATAAAATAACTTTCTGTGAGTCTCGTTTGCTCCAACTTAAATCTTTAAAAGTATTAATGGCAGACTTTTCACCAGCAGACACACTGTCCATCCTTATAATAAAAACTCATAAAGGGAAAGAACAGATAAAAGTGTTAATAGGAAATTCTATTTTTATTAGCTGATAAGAAATAGCCATCTGGACTCCTATGGACATTTTAAAGAATAATGTATCTGAATTTAAATTCCAAACTATATTAGTCATTAAATTCAGAGTACGTCAAAGATAAAGATTTTAATTTCTCTGGTCTGTTCAGTTACTAAAATTCATTTAGATATCGTATTTTCTGTTTATTTGGTTCTATATGGCTAACCTGAAGGTCAATGAGCTCAAAATCTGAAGTTTCACCAGGAAAAATCATAGTTGATAAAAGACTTATCTGGAATTGAACTTTCCTAGATTAATGGGTCATAGAAGAAAGAGCAGAGGGTGTCAAAATACTATATAAAGGCTACTCAAATAAGATCATCAAATATTTATTGGGTTCCTGCCATGCTTATAGCTCTGAATGATGAGACACCAGAAAATGTAAACACAAGCATTACTCATTCTGTCTAACTTCAAGGAGCATTTGACTACGGAGAAGAGTTAAGCAGATCTTACTTCTACAAGCAGGGATTCAGAGAGGTTAGATTAAGAGCTCTAACGAGTGATGTTGAGAGATTATTTGGAGCGCTTGCAAGTTAGAACCGAATCATGTCACTCGGGCATAGCTGAGATATGACTGGAATAAAGATAGAGGTCAGACTGTGGAAGGCTAAACTGATGGTTTTTTGCTTATTATTAGACCATCTTAAAGAGCTCTGCTACCAGGGGGATAGGGTAGCTCATGGCAGGGTAGCACTTCTAGAAAAACTAGGACAGCCAAATAGACTGTAGAAATCATCAGTTTGAAGGAGATGGAGAATAACAGAAGCCAATTAGAAACAGAATGGCTAACATGAAAAAGGGAATCACCCTAGAGAAGTGAGCCGAACTTTGCCAGCTTCTCCTGGGGAAATGTGCCCGTTCTGGGCATGAGCAGGGAACTGAGGATTCAGACCAAATTTTCTGGGCATGCCGATGGTGAGGATGACCACTGTGGAGTGGAGGGCCACCGTGGACAGAGAGGCTTTGGCAGTTTCCAGCACAGAGCCAGTTTCTTCTCAGGATATTTTCCAAATACTGGGGATACCTGGTCTAGGAGACTACAAATCTGAGCAGAAAGCCCCTGGACAGCAGAGTAGAAATGTTGAAATTCTGACAAGACAATGACTAGAGTATAGGACACACCAGTAGGAGGGATATGCAGGTTATATACCATGCTCTTAATTAAAAATGCTGGAGGGCCAGGGGAATAGCAGAGATAAACAGAACGTTATCAGACTTCCCAGTTTAACTCTGCACAGTGCCTGTTTATATTAAGTGATCAACCACTGTTCTATCTACTGTTAGGAAGCGTGAACTCTCTATAATAGAAGATAAGACTCTCCAGAGTGAAGAAACAAAATATTTTGCAATAGTATTCAATGTCAAGATGTTTTACCAGGAAAATAGCTAAATATTAATAATAACAACTTCTACATAAGAAAGGTAAGACTTTTTTCCTATATATATATTCAAGATTAGGTTTAACAAATATCTATTTAAGCTGTTATAGATACTCATGCATTGGAGAAGGAAATGGCAACCCACTCCAGTGTTCTTGCCTGGAGAATCCCAGGGACGGGGGAGCCTGGTGGGCTGCCGTCTATGGGGTCGCACAGAGTCGGACACGACTGAAGTGACTTAGCAGCAGCAGATACAGATCAAAGGATCATGGTTGGGAAGCTACAGTATTTAATCTATTGAAAATAATACTGTGTATCATATGAATGTGTTTATTAACTTTTGAGCATTATTATTTACTTACTAGTCTATGATGACGTTGAATAATGTGCTATGTAAAAATATATTTAGTCATTTCAAAATTCATGTTATTATTTGATTGATTTTGTATCAAAACATGATATAAGAAGTGTTGTTTTTTCAGTGCTATTCTAAGGGCAAATCAGCAATTTACAAGTTTCAGATACACTTTTTACTAGTATTGCAGTTTGAAATTTTTTTTTACAAAATATACTTTGCTGCCTCAGTATAAACTCTGTAGAAGTTTTGTACAAATATATTTATCAAGAAAATAACAAACCTAATTCCTACTTTGTTCACTCTAGCTTTACCTTTGACCTTGCCCTAAACTGTCATCTTGAAAATTTCTAATCTTGACAGTGGTTGATTGTTTAGTTGCCAACTCCTTTCTTGCTTCTCTTCTAACTCTGTTCTCAGAGAGATGTCTACATCTGTACCATTGGCATCCTATTTCTTAGTTCATCATTTCCACCACCTAACCCCCAGCCTTTCAGGATTTCATAGCACTGAACTATTTACCAACACACCGCCTATCACCATGAGCACTGGTGGAGAGTTCTGACAAAATGCGATCCACTAGAGAAGGCAATGGCAAATCACTTCACTATTCAGGCCGTGGACTTGGCAAGCCATGGCTGCTGAGACACACTTACTGCTTTGCCCACACAAACTAAACTGTTTCTAAAGGGTTGTTACCAAAAATAAAGAGAAAGAAAAAAGAAACATATGAGATACAGATCATATATAGCCTTCAAAACCTAATATTTGCTATGCCTTTCTCTAGAACTTCTACAATTATTCATACACACTCTTTATCATTCAATTAAGAAAATTATTCTTGTGAAAGAAGGGGACACATGACTCGAAATCAAGACTGAAAACAAAGAAATGGAACAGATATAAAGGTGACTTAGATGCAGGTATTAGCTGAGGAAGACTAAAATAACTATAGTAATAAGCCTCTTTAGTTCTTCTTTGCTTTCTGCCATAAAGGTGGTGTCATCTGAGGTTATTGATATCTCTCTTGGAAGGCTTGATTCCAGATTGTGCTACATCCAGCCCAACATTTTGCATGATGTACTCTGCATATAAGTTAAAAAAGCAAGCTGACAATATACAGCCTTGACATACTCCTTTTCCGATTTGGAATCAGTCTGTTGTTCCATGTCCCATTCTAACTGTATGTAGGTCTAACTTTTTGACCTACATACACATTTCTCAGGAGGCAGGTCAGGTGGTCTGGTATTCCCATCTCTTTCAGAATTTTCCACAGTTTGTTGTGATCCACACAATCAAAGGCTTTGGCATAATCAATAAAACAAAAGTAGATGAATTTCTGGTACTCTCTTGCTTTTTTGATAATCCAGTGGATGTTGGCAATTTGATCTCTGGTTCCTCTGCCTTTTCTAAAACCAGCTTGAACATCTGGATGCTCATGATTCACGTCCTGTTGAAGCCTAACTTGGAGAATTTTGAGCATTACTTTGCTAGTGTATGAGATGAGTACAATTGTGCAGTAGTTTGAAATTCTTTGGCATTGCCTTTCTTTGGGATTGGAATGAAAACTGACCTTTTCCAGTCCTGTGGCCACTGCTGAATTTTCCAGATTTGCTGGCATATTGAGTACAGTTCTTTCACAGCATTATCTTTTATGTTGATGAGGCCTTACAAATAGCTGAGAAAAGAGGAGAAGCTAAAGGCAAAGGAAAGATACCCATTTGAATGCAGAGTTCCAAAGAATAGCAAGGAGAGATAAGAAAGCTTTCCTCAGCAATCAATGCAAATAAATAGAAGAAAACAATAGAATGGGAAAGACTAGAGATCTCTTTAAGAAAATTAGAGATACTAAGGGAATATTTCATGCAAAGATGAGCACGATAAAGGACAGAAATGGTATGGACCTAACAGAAGCAGTAGATATTAAGAAGAGGTGGCAAGAATACACAGAAGAACAACACAAAAAAGATCTTCATAACCCAGATAACCACAATGGTGTGGTCACTCACCTAGAGCCAGACATTCCGGAATGCAAAGTCAAGTGGGCCTTAGGAAGCGTGACTATTAGCAAAGCTAGTGGAGGTGACAGAATTCCAGTTGAGCTATTTCAAATCCTAAAAGATGATGCTATGAAAGTGCTGCACTCAATGAGTGCCAAAGAATTGATGCTTTTAAACTGTGGTGTTGGAGAAGACTCTTGAGAGTCCCTTGGACTGCAGGGAGATTCAGCCAGTCAATCCTAAAGGAAATCAGTCCTTAATATTCATTGGAGGACTGATGCTGAAGCTGAAACTCCAATACTTTGGCCACCTGATGCAAAGAACTCATTGGAAAAGACCCTGATGCTGGGAAAGATTGAAGGCAGGAGGAGAAGGGGACAACTGAGGATGAGATGGTTGGGTGGCATCACTGACACGATGGACATGAGTTTGAGTAGACTTCAGGAATTGCTGATGGACAGAGATGCCTGGTGTGCTGCAGTCCATGGGGTTGCAAAGAGTCAGATACGACTGAGCGACTGAACTGAACTGAATAAGCCTCTTATCCTCATCCATCAGAGGGCAGACAGAAGAACCAAGAACTAAAATCCCACAACCTCCAAAACAAAAACCACATTCACAGAAAGCTAACCAAAATGATCACATGGATCACAATCTTGTGTAACTCAATGAAGCTATCAGACATGCCATGTAGGGCCACCCAAGACAGATGGGTCATGGTTGAGAGTTCTGACAAAATGTGGTCCACTGGAGAAGGCAATGGCAAATTACTTCAGTATTCTTGCCTTGAGAACCCCATGAATAGTATGAAAAGACAAAAAGATATGGCACTGGAAGATGAGACCCCCAGGTCAGTAGGTGTCTATTATGCTACTGGGGAAGAGTGGAGAAATAACTCCAGAAAGAATGAAGTTGCTGGGCCAGTGTGGAAATGACACTAAGTTTTTAATGTGTCTAGTGGAAAAAACAAAGTCTGATGCTGTAAAGAGTCTTCTCTTTACAGGATATTTAATAGGAACCTGGAATGTTAGGTCCATTAATGTTAGGTCCATAGTCAAGCAGGAGATGGCAAGAGTGAGCATCAGTGAACTGAAATGGATGGGAATGAGTGCATTTAATTCAGACGACCATTATATCTACTACTGTAGCCAAGAATCTGGAGAAGGAAACAGCCACCCACTCCAATATTCTTGCCTGTAGAATCCCATGGATGGAGGAGCCTGGCAGGCTATAGTCCATGGGGTTGCAAGAGTTGGACATGACTTAGTGACTAAACCAAAACCACCAGGCAAGAATCTCTTAGAAGAAATGGAGTAGCCCTCATAGTAAATAAAAGAGTCCAAAATGCAGTGCTTGGGTGCAGTCACAAAAATGACAGAATGATCCCAGTTTATTTCCAAGGCAAACAGTTCAACATCACAGTAACTGAAGTCTATGCCCCAACCACTAATGCCAAAGAAGATGAAGTTGAATGGTTCTATGAAGAACTACAAGACCTTCTAGAACTAACACCAAAAAATATGTCCTTTTCATTATAGGGGATTGGAATATAAAAGTAGGAAGTCAAGAGCTACCTGGAGTAACAGACAAGTTTGGCCTTGGAGTAGAAAATGAAGCAGGGCAAAGGCCAACAGAGTTTTATCAAGAGAACACATTGGTCATAGCAAATACCCTCTTCCAACAACACAAGAGATGACTCTACATATAGATATCACCAGATGCACAATACCAAAATCATATTGATTATATTCTTTGCAGCCAAATATGGAGAAGCTCTATGCAGTCAGCAAAAATAAGACTGGGAGCTGACTGTGGCTCAGATCATGAGCTCCTTATTGCAAAACTCAGGCTTAAGCTGAAGAAAGTACGGAAAACTACTAGGACATTAAGCTATAAGAAAGAAAGTGAAAGTGAAGTCGCTCAGTTGTGTCTGACTCTTTGCGACCCCATGGACTGTAGCCCACCATGTTCCTCCATCCATGGGATTTTCCGGGCAGGAGTACTGGAGTGGGTCGCCGTTTCCTTCTCCACAGGATCTTTCTGACCCAGGGATTGAATCCAGGTCTCCCACATTGCAGGCAGACGCTTTACCGTCGAGCCACCAGACATTAAGGTATGACCTAAATCAAATCCCTTATGATTATACAGTGGAGGTGATGAATAGATTCAAGGGATTAGATCTGGTAGACAGAGTACCTGAAGAACTACAGATGGAGGTTCATAACATTGTACAGGGTAAAGTGACCAAAACCATCCCCAAGAAAAAGAAATGCAAGAGGACAAAGTGGTTGTCTGAGGAGGCTTTACAAATAGCTGAGAAAAGAAGAGAAAGGCAAAGGAGAAAGGAAAGATATACTTACTGAATGCAGAGTTCCAGAGAACAGCAAGGAGAGATAAGAAAATTTTCCTGCGTGAACAATGCAAAGAAATGGAGGAAAATAATACAATGAAAAAGACTAGCTATCTCTTCAAGAAAATTGTAGATACCAAGGGAATATTTCATGCAAAGATGGATACAATAAAGGACAAAATTCGAAAGGACCTAACAGAAGTAGAAGAGATTAAGAAGAGGTGGCAAGAATACACAGAAGAACTATACAAAAAAGGTCACAAGGACCCAGATAATCACGATGGTATGGTCACTCATCTAGAGCCAGACATCCTGGAGTGTGAAGTCAATTGAGTCTTAGGATGCATTACAACAAACAAAGCTAGTGGAGGTGATGCAATCCAGCTGAGTTATTTAAAATCCTAAAAGATGCTGCTGCTAAAGTGCTACAGTCAACATGCCAGCAAATTTGGAAAACTCAGCAATGATCACAGGACTGCAAAAGATCAGCTTTCATTCTAATTCTAAAGAAAGGCAATGCCAAAGAATGTTAAAACTACCATACAATTGTAATCATTTCACATGCTAGCAAAGTAATGCTCAAAATGCTTCAAGCTAGGTTTCAACAGTACATTAACTGAGAACTTTCAAATGTACATGCTGGATTTAGATAAGGCAGGAGAATCAGAGATCAAATTGACAATATTTGTTGGATCATAGAAAAAGCAAGGAAATTTCAGAAAAACATCTACTTCTGCTTCATTGTCTATGCTAAAGCCTTTAACTGTGTGGATCACAACAAACTGAATCAAAGTAAAATACCCTTGCTCCTTGGAAGGAAAGGTATGACAAACCTAGTCAGTGTATTAAAAAGCAGAGACTACTTTGCTGACAAAGGTCGGTATAGTCAAAGCTATGGTTTTTCCAGGAGTCATGTATGGCTGTGAGAGTTGGACCATAGAAAAGGATGGTTGCCAAAGAATTGATGCTTTCAAATTGTGGTGCTGGAGAAGACTCTTGAGATTCCATTGGACTGAAAGGAGATCAAACCAGTAAATTCTAAAGGAAACCAACCTTGAATATTCATTGGAAGGACTGATGCTGAGGCTAAATCTCCAATATTTTGGCCACTTGATGTGAAGAGCTGACTCACTGGAAAAGACCATGATGCTTGGAAAGACTGAGAGTGAGAAGAGAAGGGGGCAACAGAGGATGAGATGTTTGGAAGGTATCACCAATTCAAATGGAACTGAGTTTGGGTAAACTCTGGGAGATGGTGAAGGACAGGGAGCTGAGCATGCTGCAGTCCATGGGGTTGCAGGGAGTCAGACAACACTTGGTGACTGAACAATAATATATTAATAAGATCAAGAAGTCAGAGAAAAAGATGAAACCACAGAAGGTGAGTTTGGGATTTTCACCAGAGAAAAGAATCTAATGGAAATTCTATAGATGAAAAAATCTATCAAGGAAATTTAGGGGAAAGAGCATATTAGGGAAGGATTAGTGATGTGTAATATAGAATATATTGAGTTTCCCTTGTGGCTCAGCTAGTAAAGAATCTGCCCACAATGCGGGAGACCTGGGTTCGATCCTAGGGTTGGGAAGATTACCTGGAGAAGGGAAAGGGGAAATCAGTCCTGAATACTCATTGGAAGGACTGATGCTGAAGCTGAAACTCCAATACTTTGGCCACCTGATGCAAAGAACTGACTCTTTTGAAAAGACCCCGATGCTGGGAAGGATTGAAGGCAGGAGAAGAAGGTGATGACAGAGGATGAGATAGTTGGATGGCATCACTGACTCAATGGACATGAGTTTGAGTAAACTCCGGGAGGGAATTGGTGATGGACAGGGAGGCCTGGCGTGCTGCAGTCCATGGGGTCACAAAGAGTCGGAGACAACAAAGTGACTGAACTGAACTGAACCGAATATAGAATATTAGAATATATGCATATTGAGCCATAAAGGAAAACATGTGAAAAATATAAAAGTATTTGAGACCTGTAGAGCAGAATAAATATGATTAAATTAACTTAAATTGGGGTCTCTGACAGAGTAAAGAAAGACAATGAACAGAAGCACACTTCAAGAAATAATAGCTGAGCAATTTCCAAAACTTATAAAAGGAATGGAGCTCTGGAGAACACAATTAAGGAGAGTTGCAGAGAAATGCAGAAAGGTTCCTCAAGGTTTTGGCTGAGTTATGATCTAAGATGAATAAAGAGAACTAAAAACTACATTGAAGCCTGAGATAGAACCCTTGGAAAGGACATGTCAACAGTCATTATAACTATCTTCATAGCCTCAAAATATGTATTATGAAGATATCTATACTTTTAAGATGGTAGAGGAAAATGTGAATACCAGATATAGAGAAAAAATGGAAATGGTAGATATAAAACAAATTTAAATATGGAATTAAAAATGCGCTGGTTGGGATTAATAGAAAAGCACTGCAAAATAAAAGATCAGTGAAACCAAAGACAGCACTGGAAAATATTGAAAATAAAGCATGGATAGAAAAATAGACAAAAAAATCAATAAGTAGGCTATCAGGGAACTGGGATATATTATCAAGTTGTCAAACATATACATATGTAACTGATGTCACAGGAAAAGAACACAGAGAAGGAAAGAAAACAGAGAAGGAATGCATATACTTGAAGAAATAATGACTGAAGAGTATCTAAGTTTACTGAATATATATACCCATAGATTCAATTCATGGAGTTCAATGACCCACAGATTTAATTCAAGGAGATCAATGACCCTTTGCAGAATAAAGATAAAATAAAACCACCCCAAAGTGTATCTTGGTGAAATTGCCTAAAGGTAGTAATTAAGAAATATAGCCAGATGAAAAAGACACATTATGTACAAGAGGCAAAGGTAAGAATTAGCATCAGAAACTATGCATGTGAGGACGGTCACCCATAACATACTGCAAGAAAACAAAATGCATAATCCATATAACATACACACAGAGATATACACACACACCCCTCTGTTGTTCCTGAATTCTTTAACCAGTGGAAAAAAACTCTTTCAAAAATGAAGAAAAATAAAGAGTTTTTGAGTCAAACAAAGAAATCGTATCACTTGGAGACATGTATGACAAAAATTGTTATAGATTGATCTTTACAGAGGAAAAATAGCCCACAGAAATTTGAATCTTCATAAAGAATAAAAAATGAGCCAGAAGTGATAAACATGTAGGTTAACATAAAAACAAGTTTTCCTTTAAAATATTTTGAAAAATAATTTATATGACAATAGATTTGGCAATGATTTTTTTGGATATGTTACCAAAAGTACAGGCAATGAGAGAAAAATATTGATAAATCCGACTATATTAGAATAAAAAACTTATGTGCATCAAGGAATACAGTGAACAGAGTTCATGGAATGGGAGAAAATATTTGGAAATTATATGATAAGGGATTAATATCCAGTGTACATACCGAACTCCTAACACTCAACAACAAAAAGATAAATAACCCAATTTAAAAATGGGCATAGGGTTTGAATGGACATTTCTCCAAAGCAAATATACAAATAGCCAATAAGCACATAAAAAGATGCCCAACATCATAATCGTTAGGTAAATCTAAATCAAAACCACAATGAGATATTACCTCATACTGTTAGATTGGCTACTATTATAAAACCAGAAAATAAGTATTGGTTAGAATGTGGAGAAATTGAAATGCTTGTAACACTGTTGGTGGAAATGTAAAATGAGCATCTGCTATGGAAAAATGTACAGTCATTCCTTAAAACAATTAACATAGTATTGTCATATATTCCAGACATTCCTTTTCTGGGTTTATATCTCCCCAGATGAAATGAAGATATTTGTTCACCCATTATCACAGCAATAGGGCTTCCCAGGTAGCAGTAGTGGTAAAGAACCTGCCTGTCCATGCTGGAGACATAAAAGACATGGGCTCAATCCCTGGGTCAGGAAGATTCCCCAGAGGAGGGCATGGTAACCCACTCCAGTATTCTTGCCTGGAGAATCCCATGGACAGAGGAGCCTGGCAGGCTATGGTCCATAGGGACGCAAAGAGTTGGACATGACTGAAGTGACTTAGTACATTCACAGCAATGTGATTCAGTATAGCCAAAATGTAGAAGCAACACCAGTGGCTATCAAAAGGTAAATAGATAAGCAAGATGTGGAATATATATACATGATAAGATATTATCCAACCTTGAAAGGAAATTCTGACACATGCTACAACATAGGTAACTCTTTGAGAACATTGTGCTAAGTGAAAGAAGCCAATCACAAAAAGACAAATGCTGTATGGTACCATTTATATGAGATGCCTAGAGTAGTTAGACTTATAAAGCTAGGGAGCAGAATGGTAGTTGCCAGGAATGAGGGAAAAGAGAACAGGGATTTGCTGTTTAATGGGTACAGAGATTTAGCTTTGCAAGATGAAAGAGTTCCGGAGATGGGTTGCACAACACTGTGAATGTACTTAACACTATTGAGCTGTACACTTGAAAATGGCTAAGATGGTAAATTTTATGTTATGTATGTTATATCACAGCTACAAATGAAATTACAATTAGATTATACATGGAGATAATATGTGTAACAATTATATAAAGGACAGAAGGAAGTGAACTGACGTATACTGTTATAAGGACTTTATGCTACAAACAGTGTGTGTGTGTGTGTGTGTGTGTGTGTGTGTGTGCGTGTATTCAGTTGTATCTGACTCATTGCAACTCCATGGACTATAGCCCACCAGGCTCCTCTGTTCATGGAATTTTCCAGGCAAGAATATGCAAGTGAGTTGCTATTTCCTACTCCAGGGGATTGTCCCAACCCAGGGATAGAACTCACGTCTCTTGCGTCTCTTGCATTGGCATGTGGATTCTTTATTACTGAGCCCCTGAGAAGCCCAATGTGGTATAACTATTTGGAAACAAAGTGTGATAAATTGAAGACATATAACGTAAATCCTAAAGCAATCACTATAAAATAAAACAAAGAGGAATAGTAAGTGTGGAGCTAAAACAGAATCTTTTAAAAAGGCAAGGAAAAAAGAGAAAAAATAGGCTGATTGCAGATTTATCTAAACATATTGATATTTTGCAAAAGGTCAGTTGTTTACATACTCTATTTAAAAGTTAAAAAGTCAGATTGAATTAAAAAATTAAGACCTACTATAGATTATCTACAATGAGCCTGTTTCAAATATAGACACAGAGATTAAAAGTGGGATCATGGAAAAATATAAACCTAGAAAATAAAAATTAAAAACTAAATAGGCTCTATTAACATCAAGACAAAGAACACTAAAACAGAATATTACTAGGAGTAAACAGAGACATTTCATAATAAAAGATGTCAATTTATTAAGACAGAACAATCTTGGGTGTGTATATCTTTCAAAAATACACGAAGCAAAACTGATAAAATTGAAAGAAGAAACAGATAAATTATATCACATACATCTATCCTACAACTACAGGTGGGGATTTCAACTGTTCTCTTTCTATAACTGTTAGAATGAAAACAAATAAACTCAATAAGGATACAAAAGTTTGGATAACACTATCAACCCATTTTGCTCCATTTTACCAAATTGAATTTTAGATTGCACTTCATCTCAAAGGAGGAGAATACACATTCTTTCAAGTGCATAAAAAACATTCTCCAACATAGACTACTTTATGAATCATTAATCAAATCTCAAAAAAATACGAGGATTAAAATCAGACAAAATACAGCCTCCAAACACAATAAAATTATAATTGAAATCAGTAACAAAAATATTTCTGGCAAATACTGAAATATTTGGAAGTTAACTTCTAAACAAAAAGGCATTCACAAGAAAAATTAGAAAATTTTTATTTTATTTTATTTTTTAACTTTACAATATTGTATTGGTTTTGCAGATTGAAAATAAAAATGGCATTTGAAGAATGCAGCTAAAGCATTTCTTGGACGGAAATTTAGAGCAATGCTTCTAATGCTTACATTAGAAAATAAGAAAAATCTCAAATCAATGTGGAAGCTTCCATCTAGAAATTAGAAAAATGAAGATAAAATGAAACTTAAAATTAGAAAATGATAAAGAACAGAAATCAACAAAATTAAAACCAGAAAGTTGATAAAAATCAATAAACCTAACAGTTGATTCTTCAGAAAAATCAATAAAGTTGATAAAATTCTGCTCAGACTGATGAAGAAGAAAAGAGAAGATGATATCAGAATGAAATGAGGGTATCACTTGTTTAGGCATCGAAAGCATTATACAGGAATTTTATAAACAACCTTATCACCACCAACTCAATAAGTTAGATAAAATGCATAGTTCATTGATGACATGTCATCTACAGCCAGAATCACCTAAGAGGAAAAGATAACCTGAATAACCCTGTAACATTGAGAGAGTTATTTCCTAGGCAGGTTGATAGGGAGTCTAGGGGTCCCCAAGGAGAGAAGGGTCTGGAATTCTCAAGGAGGAAGAAAGGACAAACTTTTTTCTTTCTCCACATTCCTTAGGATTATATAACAATAATGTATCCTGCCTAAGGACAGTCTTTGGATTCAACCTTCTGTTGTCTTAAAATGTAAATTATGGGAGTAGACCTGGTCTTTACAAGGATGTATCTTGCCTGAGGACAGTGTTATCTTAAAATGTAAATTATGGGAGTAGGTCTGATGAGGTCTTTACAACCTCCAGACAGTCTTTGGATTATATAACCTCATTGTTAACACTAGCAAGCGGGTACTCTTTCTGCCCCCTTCTGATGCCTATGTCAGAAGCTTTCTCTATCTCCTTTATACTTTAATAAAACTCTATTACACAAAAGCTCTGAGTGATCAAGCCTCGTCTCTGGTCCCGGATTGAATTCTTCTCCTCCGGGGGCCAAGAATTCCGGTGTCTTCGCGTGATCCAGCAACAACCTTTCAACATCATAGTAAAATATTTTCCACAAAGAAAACTTGAAGCCCTGGTGTCTTCACTAGTGAACTCCACCAAACATTTGTGGCTAAAATAATCAATTTTACACAATCTCTTTCTGAAATAGAAGAGAAGGGGATAATTCCCAACTCATATTATGATGCCTGTATTTGTTATCAAAACCAGATAATGACGTAACAAAAATATTATATTGCAGCAGCCCTGATGAACAGGGAAACAACCAAACAAAACAACATAATTTCAGCAAATCAATTCCAGAAAATATTAAAAAAAAAACACATCACGAATAATAGATTTATCAGAAGACACTAAGTTGATTTAACAGAGTGGTCTGTTCATGTATTTGTAACAATAGGCTCCAGAAGGAGGAAAAAGAAAAACGAATAATTTGCAGCATTTGTCAATATTCCTGTTGCAATTCCCACAATGGACAATTTCTATCCAACTATCACTGTTATTTTACTGAATTCAGAGTTGGGAAAGATGCACAATTGGCATTCTACTGATTTAATGTTTAAAAATCAATTCAAATAAATCATCATATTAACATACTATAAAAGGAAAAAAAACTATGCTCCTCTCAATACATGTAGATAAATCATTTGCACATATCCAATACAAATTATGAAAACTGAGCATGTTAGTTTCTTAGGGCTTGCTTTCACAAATTACTACACATTCAGTTCAGTTCAGTTCAGTTGCTCAGTTGTGTCCGACTCTTTGCAACCCCATGAATCGCAGCACGTCAGGCCTCCCTGTCCATCACCAACTCCTGGAGTTCACTCAGACTCAACGTCCATCGAGTCAGTGATGCCATCCAGCCATCTCATCCTCTGTCATCCCCTTCTCCTCCTGCCCCCAAACCCTTCCAGCATCAGAGTCTTTTCCAATGAGCCAACTCTTTGCATAAAGTGGCCAAAGTACTGGAGTTTCAGCTTTAGCATCATTCCTTCCAAAGAAATCCCAGGGCTGATCTCCTTTAGAATGGACTGGTTGGATCTCCTTGCAGTCCAAGGGACTCTCAAGAGTCTTCTCCAACACCACAGTTCAAAAGCATCAATTCTTCGGCACTCAGCTTTCTTCACAGTCCAACTCTCACATCCATAATGACCACTGGAAAAACCATAGCCTTGACTAAACGGACCTTTGTTGGCAAAGTAATGTCTCTGCTTTTGAATATGCTAGCTAGGTTGGTCAGAACTTTCCTTCCAAGGAGTAAGCGTCTTTTAATTTCATGGCTGCAATCAAGATCTGCAGTGATATGGAGCTCCCCAAAAATAAACTCTGACACTGTTTCCACTGTTTCCCCTGTTTCCCCATCTATTTCCCATGAAGTGATGGGACCAGATGCCATGATCTTCGTTTTCTGAATGTTGACCTTTAAGCTAAGTTTTTCACTCTCCTCTCACTTTCATCAAGAGGCTTTTGAGTTCCTCTTCACTTTCTGCCATAAGGGTGGTGTCATCTGCATATCTGAGGTTATTCATATTTCTCCCTGCAATCTTGATACCAGCTTGTGCTTCTTCCAGCCCAGAGTCTCTCATGATGTACTCTGCATATAAGTTAAATAAGCAGGGTGACAATATACAGCCTTGATGTACTCCTTTTCCTATTTGGAACCAGTCTGTTGTTCCATGTCCAGTTCTAACTGTTGCTTCCTGACCTGCATATAGGTTTCTCAAGAGGCAGGTCAGGTGGTCTGGTATGCCCATCTCTTTCAGAATTTTCCACGGTTTATTGTGATCCACCCAGTAAAAGGTTTTGGAATCGTCAATAAAGCAGAAATAGATGTTTTTCTGGAACTCTCTTGCTTTTTCCAAGATCCAGCAGATGTTGGCAATTTGATCTCTGGTTCCTCTACCTTTTCTAAAACCAGCTTGAACATCTGGAAGTTCACGGTTCACGTATTGCTGAAGCCTGGCTTGGAGAATTTTGAGCATTACTTTACTAGCGTGTGAGATGAGTGCAATTGTGTGGTAGTTTGAGCGTTCTTTGGCATTGCCTTTCTTTGGGATTGGAATGAAAACTGACCGTTTCCAGTCCTGTGGCCACTGCTGAGTTTTCCAAATTTGTTGGCATATTGACTGCAGCACTTTCACAGGATCATCTTTCATTGGATAGCTTGAAACAACAAACATTTATTGCTTCACAGTGCTGAAGGCTAGAAATCCAAAATCAAGTTGTTGGTAGGGCCATATTTTCTCTGGTGCCTCTAAAGGAAACACTTCCTTGACTCTTAGATTTTGGTGCTTGCCAACAATCCTTTGTATTCCTTGGCTTGTAGATTACTCTGATCTCTGCCTCCCTCTTTAATGGTCTTCCTGTGTCTATTTTCATCTTTCTTATCTTCTCATGAGGACAACCCTAACCTTGTATGATTTTATCTTAATTATATTTGTAAAGACCTTACTTTCCAATAAGGTCACATCTACAAGTATTAGGTGTTACAATTTAGGCATATCTTTTTGGGAGATGTAATACAATCCATAATACTGAAAAAACTTGAAAAAATGACATCTACAAAAAATCTACCACAACATTGCACTTAAAAGACCAAACACTTTCTCCTAGGATCAGAAAAAGACTAAAATAATAAAATGTAAAGATGAAAACTTACGGAACAATATTTCCCCTTTGCGTAGGTTTAATTGTCAGTGGGGAGGACATATTGATAGGAGAATTTGCCTGAATTTTGAAAGAGAGGCATGGAAATACCACTCCCACTAAATTGCCACACTAAGGAGAGGCTGTGGGGATTTTAGTGTTCTTCTCCTGGTGGATGTGGTTGCCCTTTTTTCTTTCATTTATATGCCTTCCCTGAATCATGAGTGTTCTATACAAAAAGAATTACACACATTTCTGTACTTTTCTCCCCCAGTCATCTATTTTTCTCATTTACCTATTGCTGTATAACATGTCATTTGAAAATTTAATGGTTTATAAAACAAGCATCTATTTAACTTGAATTTTGCAATTTGGGTAAATGTGGTGGGATCTGGTTCTCATCTTCATGTAACATCAACTGGGATCACTCGTGGCAGCTCAACTTGGATGGAAATGTCCAAGATGACCATGATTCAAGATGTCCACTGTCTTTCCATGCGGTGTTTCTCTTATCATTAGAAACTTATAGCCAGAGTTCCTTAGAAGGCAGCAGGATGCTCTTAAAAGCTTCCCACATGGCTATACTTCACTGGGCAGGCTATTGTGAAGCTCCTGTATTACTCTTGCTGTCTCACGACCAGATTCAGTGTTGGCAGAGAGAACACAAGCTGTGTATCCTGGAGATGTGTTTCACAGGGGTCTCCAGAGTAACAGTCTGTCATGCACTGGGAACCCTGTCTACTAAGTAGGCAGCTCTTTTTAATCAGACTGCCACCACTGCCTACTGCTTGATATATTTGGATTTTATTTTGGTGGGAAGGGAGACATTTCCCTGAAAATTCCCCTCAAAATTAATCCTACTAATTCTATTTGCTCTCTCTTGAATTCTAGTTTTCTCCTGGAATGAATGTTTCCTCTGCAGAGATATTTCCTAAGCTTCCTTTGAACACAGTTCTCTCAAGTCAATCTAATCCTACCTATGATCTAAATCTTCTAGTGATATCTACCAAATTTTAAACTCACACTTTTCATCTTTATGACAGATTTATTATTTTTGTCCCCAATTTTTTTTCTTTTTTTTCCCCCTGAGATTTATGCTTGAAAGTAGACGTGTAGACTCTGTGCACTATAATGTTTCATGGTGATGATAAGTGACTATGGTTGACTCTATCTTTCAATCCTTTCCATTAGAGCTGTCAGCATCTCCCATTCTCAATATATACACAAGTCACAACTCTCAGTATCTATATCTTCCTGTGTTTCTCATATTGACTCCAGATGTTTATTCACATGACTTGCTCTCCTTAGTGGGGTATTAGCAACAATGACTCAAGCAGAGGCATATCTTTGTTTTTACATTGGGAGTAGCACTCTAGGCCATTTTGCTGGAGAGGGGTCACATGGAGAGAACCTGAGGTAGAGGAGACTTCATGTAATGAGAGAGAAAGATACGTCGAGGAGAATAAAGATACTTATGCCAGATTCCCCACTGAATGAAGCCACTTGAGTGACCCCAGTCAACACCTTGTGGATCAAAAGATCTGAGCAGTTAATTCCAGAATGGCAAGAAGTAAAAATCCCTGTTTTAAGATACTGTTTGGGGGTATTTCCTTATGCATCAATAAATAACTGAATTGGGTACAAAGGAGAGCCTTGTTCCCAGACAAACTGGACTACACACATTTTCCATAAATTCTTTCTCATTTTCCTCCTTTTATTGTTGGTTTTCTCATGTTTTTACTTCCTTCTAGAATGTATATGCCTGCCTATTGGAATCCTACACATCCTTCAAGATGTTGAAATACTAAGTATTGAGCAAAGTGATATAGGTATCCTGTATTTCTAATACGTTTTGACTTATCTTTCTTTACTTCTCACCGAGGAGAAAATCCCCCAGGATTTATGGTTGTCTCTATTTTCATTAACCAGGCTGAACTACAACACTATGTCATTATTTTAAACCCAAGTGATTGTAAACTGTCGACATGCCAAGAAAACCACTATTGTAGATGATTGAAGCTGTTTCAGGAGTTCATTTTCTTTTTCAGCTATCTGGCTGTTGCAGCGAGTGGAAAATGGACCCAATGATAATAATTATAGCAATCGGTTTTTTGAATGCTTACGGCACTGTGTTCAGGCCTTTGCGTGTGTAATCCAGGTGTCCTAAACTTCAGCATTCTGTGCTTACCAAAGAAGGTTCTCATCTGGAAGCTACCATGATATCTACTCCTGCTCTGGCTCCACTTATTTCTGTCTCTGTCCACAAATACATTTGGTGAAATCTCATAGTATCATTTCCCATCATGAAAATGCCAATCTACATGAGGAGTGTGGTCTCCCTATGTTCTCATAGTTTGGAACTACTTGGTTTGGAAGGTAAGAACACAGGTGGGAAAGTAGCTTCCTACCCAATTCTTTCCTATGCTTGTCATCTAGGTTCTGAAATAGGCTAGCTTGTATAGAGTCTCACAGATGATAAAAAAATAATAATAGATATTTATTAATCATTGGCCAAACACTGTACTTTTACAGTTCCATTTAATCCAACCAGCACCTCTATGAAATAGTATTGTTATCATCACCGTTCCTCAGATGGGTATGCAGACTTCAAGAGATGAAAGTGCCAAAGATCAAACAAGTTTCCAAGAAACTGCATCAGTTTTTGTCTGATCAACTTTACTCTAGTCACAAGAGCACAAACCCAGTTTGAGAAGCTTTTTGGTTGTCATGTCCCATTTCATGTGTTTAACCAAGTCTGACTGACACCAGGAACTTTCATCCCATCCCTTATTCCACTGCCTTATTTTATAACCAAAGCTCCTCTTTTATAAGAGAATGAAAAGAGATATGGAGGAAAGGCAGGTTTACCAGGGGAGCCGCCTGCATCGACAGGTGTATCCTACTCAATCAGCCAAACTGCCCCATTACACCTGCATTATCGTGCTATTCTGAACAACACAATATGTAGGGTGGTTAGCCTTGTTCCTGTTTTATAGCTGAGGAAACCAGCACTCAGCACTGTTAAGCCTTCTGCGCACACTCACAAAAGGATCATGTGACTATGAGCACGGGTGATTAAGAGTGCAAGCCAAGTTCATAATGAGCCCATCATATTTCCCAGAGAAGGCCTTGCTGCTGCTGCTGCTAAGTCGCTTCAGTCGTGTCCGACTCTGTGCGACCCCATAGACGTCAGCCCACCAGGCTCCCCCGTCCCTGGGATTCTCCAGGCAAGAATTCTGGAGTGGGTTGCCATTTCCTTCTCCGATGCATGAAAGTGAAAAGTGAAAGTGAAGTCGCTCAGTCGTATCCGACTCTTAGAGACCCCATGGACTGCAGCCCACCAGGCTCCTCCGTCCATGGGATTTTCCAGGCAAGAATACTGGAGTGGGGTGCCACTGCCTTCTCCGAGAGAAGGCCTTAGGAAAGTAAGAAAACAAAGTTTTCTTAATAAACTGGGAACTTCTAATATTTATTGAAGAGGAAACTTTTTTGGTATCACTTTGTACAAAGGGACTTCCAATAACTAGAGATGTGTGTTGAGACTCTCAATATAGAGAGAGAACATACAGACATGAACAAGTGACCACTTAAATCAATCAGATTTATATTCGTAAAAAAAGTAATTTCACATTTATGTTCTCACATTGATTTTTATAACTTCAGGTTTCTAGCAGGAAATGAGAGCGATGCCCTCTTTTTATTTTCCCCCAACGACATAGAAGCCTGCAAGTACTCAATCTCCTTAGTAAATGCCACCCTAGCTATTGCTTACTTATCATATTAAAATATTTCTAATACAGGTAAGGTTTATGCTTTCTCTAAGGAGAACTGGCTTTATTTTTATTATGTACTTAAGGAACATCTTAACTTTCCAGAAAATTAGTGAAGAAGGGAATATATTAAGATGAAATAGAAGGTATTTACTGAACCTGGTATATTTCTAAAGAAAAGTGTGTGGTATACCACATAATTATGAAATTAGGTCTTACTTAAAATGGCAAATGCTTAATGTGCTAATGTATTTCATATAAAATTGAACCCTAGAGCATACTGTCCAAGGCAGAAGATAAAACTTTTTTATCCCCCTAAAAATACATAAATAAAGATTCAGAAGAAGATGTTAGCAATCTAGTCTGAGATCAGGTTGCAATTTTATTATATCAATCAAATAGTTTTTTAAAAAAAAATTTTTAAAGCATCCCTTCCTCAATATATTTGGGGAATATTGTAAATCTATTCATTTTCCTGGGTTTCTTAATGTTAGGTATAATAAGCATATTCAGAGATGAGGCTATAGCATCATTTCATGTTTTTACCCAGGAGGGGTGCAACGGGCTGAATATTTGTGTCCCTTGCAAAATTCAAATGTTGAAATCCTAACTTCCAATGTGGCAGTATTAAGAGGCAGGGCCTTATGGGAGGTGCTTAGGTCATGAGAGTTGAGCTTTACTGAAAGGGATTAATGCCCTCATAAATGGGATCCTAGAGAGCTTTCCTGCCCTCTCTTCACCACCCTAGAATATGAGAAGTTGGCAATTTGAAACCAGAAGAGGGTTTTCATCTAACCCAACAATGATGCCACCCGATCTCAGTTTTCTAGCCTCCAACAATGTGTGAATAAATTTTTATTTATAACCCACTCAGGCTGTGGGTATGTTGTAACAGCAGCCTGAGATGAACTAAGACAAGGAGTATGATTCATTAGTCATCAAGGAGAAAGGCTTATATTTCTGATAAACTTTAGTAAATAAACCATAACATTTCTTATATTTACTCCTATAGCACTCAATTCATAGATTATAATCTTTATATAAAGTGACCCATACAATATTCCCAATAAAAAACACCTTGTGGAATCTCCTCCATCATTAAGATAAACACATAAAGTCTCAATGTTTCCCCCTAGAAGAATGATCTGTAGGTGGCAGGGAGCCGCTGGACTGAGTTACTCCACATCTGTTGCTCTTGAATTGTGCTTTCTCTACCTTCATTTAGTCCCCACTGCCTTTTTAAAAAACAAAACAATAATTCTTTTTCAAGCATCGATGCAGAGATTTCTCTTTGGTGTCCTTCTTGTGGTTGAAAAGGAAGAATTTTCAAAGATTTTATATAATACTGAGGTACAATAAAAATGACATTAAAATAGAAAGTATATGAAGCTTAAATGGGTTACTGATTCTACCATAACTAGTTTACCTGCAGGATTGTAAAGGCATGAGGAAGTACCACTGAGCTTAGACATCAGAGGAACCCTACAACTAGCTCAGATAAATTTTGACCCACAGAATTATAAGCTCAATGATTACTGATTTAAGACTAAGTTTTGGAGTTTTTTGTGTAATGACTAGGTAATGTATCATATTTCAACATAATCTATTCTGAAAGTAAATTCAAATATCAGTATCAATTTGGGGTTCTTATAGCACATGAATGAGAGAGAAAGAGAGAGACAGAAATAGACAAAGACAGAGACATAAAAAATTTTCAATTGGCTCCAGAAAAATCACACACATTATCACACACAAGAGCTTCCCAGGTGGCTCAGTGGTAAATAATCTGCCTCCAATGCAGGAAATGCAAAAGTCACAGGCTGCGAAGATCTCCTGGAGAAGGAAATGGCAACCCACTCCAGTATTCTTGCTTGGAAAATCTCATGGACAGAGAAGCCTGGTGGATTACAGTCCATAGAGTTGCAATGAGTCAGACACAACTGAGTGACTGAGTGTGTGCGCACACACACACATATCACACACAAAACTATGTTCACATACCAATAAAAGTTAAATCAAGTATAGTAAATTAATGCTAAGATAAAACTTGTTCCTGATCCCTTTAGATCTCAGAACACGTCAGCCATTAATAAGTCGATTTTAATATCTAATAATTATTTTTGCTAAAGGATTAAACAAAGATATTCAATGCCTTCTCTTAAGGTATGGATCATTAATAATCGAAAATTACAAAGCATCTATTGTAGTTGATGTAAAAAAGCAACTCTGTTCAAAATAAAGGTGCAATAAAAATACTTCTTTGGGCATTTTGCACTTGATTTTTTAGTAGCAATTGTGATAAAAACTATGCTGGTGAATTTCTGAAGGCAGTCATGCAAAATATGATGCTGGCCATCTGGTCAAATCTTAAGAAGTCATAAGATTACCGAATTTTAGTCTGTCAACTTTAATTGTGAAGACTACTGTAACTGTATTCTCAATATGTTTAGGGAAATTTAAATCCAAAATCAAGGCAATTCTTCAACCATAATAAAGAACATTTCCCCGAAATATGACTTTAGGAAACTATTCAAAACATCACAATTGCTGTCGCTTCAATCAACAAACTCCTTATCAAGAACATCTGACTATGAAATTCTTATTATTGTGAACATGTCTGGAGCAATGTGATTTTGTTGTCTGATATTTTGAAACTAAGAAAAATATAAGACGCCAAAGGTCAGTAATTGGAAGTTTCAAATTAAATGTTTAATGACCCTGTTACCATACAGAATTACTTAGAGTAAAACATGATAAATGATCAAAATATGTATGAAATACCACAACAAAATGAAACAAGAAAGTGGGTACAAAACATTTTTTCCTTCCCACATTTTATATAACAATAATTAGATGTATACCCAAGGAAATAACTAGCACTCCCTTCTCTGATACAGAGAAGGCGTCTTCTCACTTTTTATCAGATATTCATGTCATAGTTGGCTCTTGCAAGATGCTTACATAAAGAGATCTATAAAATGATCTATTAGCCCCATCCTCACAAGGATTAGATTCTTAAAAATCATATCAATAATAATGAAAGATCCAGTGTTAAATAATGTATTGAAACACAATTGAACATCCTATTTTGTAAATGAAGAAAAGTTAAGCTTATATTTATATATATGTACCATACATATGTGGAAACAACAGAAACAGTGACAGACTTTGTTTTCTTGGGCTCCAAAATCACTGCAGATGGTGACTGCAGCCTTGAAATTAAAAGATACTTGCTCGTTGGAATAAAAGCTATGACAAACCTAGACAGCATATTAAAAAGCAGAGACATTACCGACTAAGGTCTATCGAGCCAAAGCTACAGTTTTTCCAGTAGTCATGTATGGATGTGAGAGTTGGACCATAAAGAAAGCTGAGCACCAAAGAATTGATGCTTTTGAACTGTGGTGTTGGAGAAGACTCTTGAGAATCCCTTGGAAAGCAAGAAAATCAAACTAGTCAATCCTAAAGAAAATCAGTCCTGAATATTCATTGGAAGAACTGATACTGACGCTCCAATACTTTGGCCACCTGATGCAAAGAACTGACCTGACTCAGTGCAAAAGACTCCAGCGCTGGGAAAGATTAAAGGCAGAGGAGAAGGTGACACCAGAGGATGAGATGGTTGGATGGCATCACTGACTCAATGGACATGAGTTTGAGCAAGCTCTGGGAGTTGGTGATGAACAGGGAAGCCTTGCGTGCTGCAGTTCATGGGGTCTCAGAGTTGGACATGACTAAGAGACTGAATTGAATTGAACTGAACTGTATGTATTTGTCTCTTATACATTCACATGCATAAGAGCAGTGAAGAAAGAACTAGATATATTCTAAAGGGGCTTCCCTGGTGGCTCAGATGGTGAAGCATCTGTCTAATGCAGCAGACTCAGGTTCAATCCCTGGGTTGGGAAGACCTCCTGGAGAATGGAATGGCAACCAACTCTAGTATTCTTGACAGAGGAGCCTGGTGGGCTCCAGTCCATGGGGTTGCAAAGAGTCAGACATGGCTGAGTGATTAACATATATATATATATATATATACACTTATGTACTTGTTTAATAAGAACATATATATATATATACACATATATGTGTGTGTATATATATATATACATACTTATGTACTAGTATAACACATTGGAGACATGGATCCTCTTAGGTATATCTATAAAATGGGAGTCATGATTTGGAAAAAGTTTAGAAAATAAAATAGAAATTCATGCATTTGCATGAAAAAATAGTGATAAGATAGTTTCTTAAATATTGTAGGCTCTTACGAATTGTTTCTGGCTAGTGTGAAATACAGAAGGCTTCATGAAATTCCTACATTAGCTGGTAGAAGAGGTGAGATTTTGTTTTGATATTTAATGGAAGTCTGGTTTGTACACATATGAGGATGAAGGGAAAAGAGGCAGTATGAATTACAACTCTAAGAGAAGAAGCATGAGGTGTTTTCCATAGACAGACAATATAGTGCAGTTTAATTGATGCCAAGAATGCCTAAAGAGGACTAGTGAGAATTTAGAAAAACAACTTTGCGTATATATTGAGGAAGCTTGAATTCTAGGATGGATTACAGGAACACATTATGGTAGACAACAGAGTACTATTTCAGTTGTCTCAAACAACTCCTTTCAGTCTCTCCCCTTCTCTCAAACAAGGGAGCCAGCGTAATTATAGAAGAAATGTGCTGGCAGATGCTCAATATTGATAGTGTCAGTCTTGACCCATTATTCTACTTTTCCACTACGTGAACTTGCTGCTATTACCTTCTTTTTCAGCTTCATCTTCTGCTTAACTCTTTTGGTTTCACTAATAATTAACTTTAACCAGATTTTAATCTTTGGTTCAATTCTTCCAGTTTCCTAATGTTTTCTCTTTTCTGATATGACGTATATGGAACAGTCCTCAGGACTTCTCTCCCTAGGACTGTTCTCTTTAGCACTCCATGCTGGGTGCCATCAGGTCCTAAGTGTATTTCCATTTCAAAGATTCTAGGAAAAGCATCATTTAACTTAAATCCTTTTGTCTTCTAGTGAAGACATCTTTTGTCTTCTATTCATTCCAGGTACACAATTAACTTTCCATACTCTGAGTTAACTATCATTTTGGTTTCACTTGAAAAACACAAACAATGGAGCTAACTGTACTTATATTGCTTAAATTTCTCAAATGTATATTAAGTAGAGCCCCTGTGTTCACAGACCTCATATGACAATCATGTAAATCTGTGATAACAAAATATTCTGGAGCCACTTGTAGATTTAGATTGAATCACTGCTAAAATCACCCATCACCCATCTGTATCACTGTGTGTGTATCTGTGCTCAGTCACTCAGTTGTGTTCAACTCGTTGTGACCCCATTGGCTGTGGCCTGCAAGGCTCCAGTGTCCCTGGAATTTTCTAGGTCAGAATACTGGAGTGGGTTGCCATTTCCTACTACAGGGGATCCCCCGGATCCAGGGATCGAACCCATTTCTTGCATCTCTGGCAGTGAAAGGTGGATTTTGTACCACTGTGCAGGCTAGAAATCCCATCTATGTCACTGGAGTAAGCTTTCTCATATGCACCAGCTGAAAGATAGCTTCTACTTCTCAAGAACAGTACAGGTTTTTAGCAGTTACTCCATCACCAGTCACACTGGAAACTGTAAGAAAGCAAAATATCAAGGAAACTGGCAACTGGCTATCAATGAGAATAGTATACAGTTTCAGTTAGAATTCCCAGTATTGTAGTAGAAGAAAAGTACCATATAACCATAGTGTCAGAATCCCAAACTCATTCTTGAGATTGTTGTTGTTTAGTCACTAAGTCCTGTCCAACTCTTTGCAACTTCATGGACTGTAGCACGCCCGGCTCCCCTGTCTTTCACTATCTCCCAGAATTTGCTCAAACTCATGTCCTTTGAGTCAGTGATGCCATCCAACCATCTTATCCTCTCTAATCCCCTTCTCCTGATCTCAGTCTTTTCCAGCATCAGGGTCTTTTTAATGAGTCGGCTCTTCACATTAGGTGGCCAAAGTATTATAGCTTCAGCTTCAGCATCAGTCCTTCCAAAGAATATTCAGGACTGATTTCCTTTAGGATTGACTGGTTTGATCTCCTTGCTGTCCAAGAGACTCTCAAGAGTCTTCCCAGCACCACAATTTGAAAGCATTAATTCTTTGGTGCTCAGCCTTCTAACAGTCCAACTCTCACATCCATATATGACTACTGGAAAAACCATAGCTTTGACTATATGCATCTTTGTGGGCAAAGTGATGTCTCTGCTTTTTAAAATGCTGTCAATGTTTGTCATAGCTTTTCTTCCAAGGAGCAATGGTCTTTTAATTTCATGGCTGCAGTCACTGTCTACAGTGATTTTGGAGCCCAAGAAAGTAAAATTTGCCACTGTTTTCACTTTTTGCCCAGCTATGCGCCATGAAGTGATGGGACCAGATGCCATGATCTTTGTTTTTTGAATGTTGAGTTGTAAGGCAGGTTTTTCATTCTGCTATTTTACCCTCATAAAGAGGCTCTTTATTTCCTCTTCACTTTCTGCCATTGTAGTGGTATCATCTGCATATCTAAGGTTGTTTATCTTTATCCTGGCAATCTGGATTCCAGCCTGTGATTCAACCAGCCCGCAAAGAGTGGGACAGAACTGGGTGCCTGAACTGAATTGAACTGAAGACAATCAAAGCCCTACAGACTCAAGAGTTTTTTTTACCTCCCCATCCCTTAACTGCCTAAAAGAATGTACATAGGAACCCCTTATAAAGAAGAGAGCTTTTAGGAAAAGAATGTACTTGACATCAGAAAGACTTTAATCTCCATGTAACTTGTCTTCTTCCACTTTGAAATTCCAGACCCCTACCCCATTCTTCTCAGCTCAGGTTGGTGATGGGGTTTAGAACAGTGATTTTGGAGCCCAAGGAAATAAAGTCTGTCACTGTTTCCATTGTTTCCTCATCTATTTGCCATGAAGTTATGGGATTGGATGCCATGATATTAGTTTTTTGAATGCTGAGTTTTAAGCCAGTTTTTCACTCTTTTCTTTCACTTTCATCAAGAGACTTTTTAGTTCCTCTTTGCTTTCTGCCATAAGGATGGCATCATCTGCATATGTGAAGTTATTGATATTTCTCCCCAGCAATCTTGATTCTGGTGTACTTTAGTCTCACACTATCATTTTTCATTTATCTTCTAATTCTGATTCTCTCCTCCTTTGAGATGAATTGATACTGTGAAGATAAGTAATTTTTCCAAAATATGTCCAGCAAAAATAAAAAGGCAAAAAGGGAAAAAAGTTAATCCAAACATTCTAGTTTTCTTTATTGTGAATGCGTAAAGATAATTTCCACACTAAGTATTTTCAAAAGACGTCCTACCAGGCTGTAAATTTAGGGTTCGTGTAAGGGTTTTAATAGATTTTTGAGCTGAGGAAAGAACAAATTAAATTGTGCATTTCTTAATTATGTGCATTTTTCTGAGCAGAGTCTCCAGTATTTGAAAAAATACATATCTGTGAAACAAACAAAAGCTCTTAAGAAATACAAATGATGACAAAAGACCCAATCAGAAAATGAGCAGAAGACCTAAACAGACATTTCTCTAAAGACAACATATAGATTGATCAATAAACACATGAAAAAAATACTCAGCGTCACTAACTGCCATAGAAATGCAAATCAAAATTACAGTGAGCTCATTCTGACTTCACACTTGTCAGAATGGTCATCATTAAAAAGTCTATATATAAGAAACAAATACTGTTGGGAAATTAAACTGGCGCAGTTGCTATGGAAAACAGTATGGAGGTTTCTTAATAGAGTTGCCATATGATCTGGCAAACTGCAGTTCTGAGTATATATCCAGATAAAGTGTAATTTAAAAAGATACATGATCCCAGTGTTTAGAGTAGTTATATTTAAAATGGCCTAGATAAAGAAGCAAATGTCCATTGACAGATGAATGGGTAAAGAAGATGTGGTAAGTATACAGAACAGAATACTACTCAGCCATAAAGAGAATGAAATTATGTCATTTGCAGCAACATGGATGCGCCTAGCATATCAAGTGAAGTAAGTCAGAAAGAGAAAGACAAATACCATATAACTACTTATATGAGGAATCTAAAATATGACAAAATGAATTTATTCATGAAATAGACTCACAGACATAAAAAACAAACTTACAATTCCAAAAGGGGAGAAAGGAGGGAGGAGGGCTAAAGTAGGAGCTTTCAATTGGAAAAGACCCGATGCTGGGCAAGATTGAAGGCAGCCAGAGAAGGGGACAACAGAGGATGAGATGGTTGGATGGCATCACTGATTCGATGGACATAAGTTTGAGAAAGCTCCGGGATTTGGTGATGGACAGAGAAGCCTGGTGTGCTGCAGCCCATGGGGTCGCAAACAGCTGGACATGACTGAGCGACTGAACTTTGAACTTTTGAGATTATCAGATACAGATTACTTTATACAAAACAGATAAATAACAAGGTCCAGCTGCATAGGACAGGAAAGTATATTCAATATCCTATAATAAACCATAATGGAAAAGAATGTAAAAAGAGCATATATGCATGTATATGTATTATATATATATATTACTATACATATATATAGCTATACTTCAATAAAAAAGAAATACAAAGTATGTTATTCTCTCCTGTTAACTATTTTTGTAACACATAAGCAGCAAAGAATATCTTTATCTTCAGCTGAATATAATGTTGGTTTTTGTTTGCTAGTAAATTATAGACAAAGTTTTAAAATAAAAACAAATTTAAAAATAAAAAGGCACTACAATTTCTAGCCAAGATGGCAAAGCTTGGCCAGATCAATAAAGGCACTAACAATAAACAAACTGATAAAGAAAAGCAAATCTGTTTGAAAAACTTCTTAGAGATTACTAAGAGCCAGAAATGAAAAGAAAATTCTCAGGAAGAAAGAATGAGAAAAAAATAGCTCACTGAGGTAAGTTCAAATTTTTGCATACTACTTTACCCTTCAGGCATTGTCTGCTCTTAGTTTCAGACAAGGGGCCAAGAGGCTGGACAGAGGAAGCAGTTAAGAAGCTGGGAGACCAGTAGGGCTTTCAGCAATCTTATAATCCTAGGGAGGAATAAAAAATTAAGGGATATGAAAGCAGTCAGATTTTCATGCCAAGACTGTGGGATCATGGGGGAAAAAAAAAGGAAGGCACATAGAAACAAGATTGTTTTCCAGGTTTTACCTCAATATAAAAAATAGAATATAATCTAAATAGAATGCAAAAAGTAAAAATAATCATGTGCAGAAAAAACACATAAGACATAGTGATCAGAGTAAATAAGGATGTTGTTTGTATAATTGAGGCTCAGAAAGGGAGGAAAAAGGGAATGATACAGAAGCAATATTTGGAGAGAAAATATTTGAGAATTTTTCCAAGATCGATAAAAGATGTAAAAATACAGATTTAATGAATTCCAGAAACTCACATGGTATTAATAAGAGGAAAACCATATCTAGGAATATCACAATAAAACTACTTAAAAACAAAACCAAATTTCTAAACTTGACCAGAAAAATATAAGGTTAATTATAAAAGGCCATCATTAAGTTTTTTGCTGACATCTCAATAAAATAATGGAAAATGGATAGCAGTGGAACAGTACCATTAAAGTGCTGAAATGAAACAATATTGAATATAGAATTCAATATACAGGGAAAATATTATTCAGTAATAAAAACAAATCAAAACTATCTCTAGATATATTTCTTTACCCACAAAACTCTTAAGAATTTATTACCGTAAGTCAATTCCAAAAGTGATACGAAGACAAATTAACTGGGAAAAAATAAACTAACAAAACTATTTTAGACATAAGCATGAGAATGCAAAAAAAAAAAAAAAAATTTGGTTTATGCTTGAGAGAAAAAAAAAAGAATAATAAATGTTTAAGTCAATAAAAATAGTGACATGGGGTTAAAATAGAGCTTCTTAGGTGTCTCAGTGGTAAAGAATCTTACTGCCAACACAGGAGATGCAAGAGACGCAGGTTCAATCCCTGGGTCTGGAAGATCCCCTGGAGTAAAAAATGGCAAACCACTCTTGTGTTCTTGTCTGGAAAATTCCATGGACAAAGGAGCCTGGGGGGCTGCAGTCCACGGGGTTGCAAAGAGTCAGACATGACTGAGTGACTACTCAGGCACAGGGTTAAAATACATGTATATTAAAAACCATAATGTTAATAATAAACAGTTCATTAACAAAGGCTTACTCCAGGAATTAAATGGTGGTTTAGAATTCAAATATTAACCAGTGTATATTAATAAGATAAAAAGAGAAATAGTATGATTAAAAATTTTTATGATAAAAAAGTCACAAATAATCAGTGTGATGTTGTACAAGGCCCATCTAAGTTTACTATAGCCTAGCAAAGTGCCTTTCACCATTTTTCCTCCTCTCCTTTCCCACATTCTTTCTATACCACATTTTTCATAGCTTCTTTCATAATGCTCTATTTTCTTGGAATCCCCTTTCCATAACCATTTAGCTATAGGAATGAGAAGTCATCCTGGACTCCCTTTAGATAGACTTGATTGTTCTTTCCTCTACCGTTTACTCTTGACTTTGCGTCATAATTATTTGATTATTTGACCTTGCTTGCTATTAAGCCCAGAGAAGGCAATGGCACCCCACTCCAGTACTCTTGCCTGGAGAATCCCATGGATGGAGGAGCCTTGTAGGCTGCAGTCCATGGGGTCGCGAAGAGTCGGACATGACTAAGCGACTTCACTTTCACTTTTCACTTTCATGCCTTGGAGAAGGAAATGGCAACCCACTCCAGTGTTCTTGCCTGGAGAATCCCAGGGACAGGGGGAACTGTCTATGGGGTCGCACAGAGTTGGACACGACTGAAGTGACTTAGCAGCAGCAGCAGCAGCTATTAAGCCTCTCAAACCTTTTTTCCACTTAAGTTCCTGTAGAAATTATAGGCTATATATTTTTTTAATGTGTGTTTTCACAGTAATGACCAGCAATGCCTGGCATATGGCAAATATTGTTAAATAAATGAGTGAATAACTGAATAAATGAATGAATCAGTAAAGGAAAATTTGAAGGCTTTATGTACAAAGAAAGTAGAATTACTGAGACAAATGTGTTTCTCATGCAAAAGTTGTGCCCTGCCAAAGCTAAATTCATTGTTGCTCTTTAGAATTATCTTAGACAGACAGACAGAGATTAGCTCAGTCACGTCCAACTCTGCAACCCCACAGACTGCAGCCCACCAGGCTCCTCTGTCCATGGGATTCTCCAAGCAAGAATACTGGATTGGGTTGCCGTTCCCTTCTCCAGGGTATCTTCCTGACCCTGGGGTTGAACCTGGGTCTTCCATATTGTAGGCAGATTCTTTACCATCTGAGCCACCAGGGATTATTTTGTGACAAATCCCTCTTTTATAGAGGATAGGTAGATGTGTATATGTGTGCATCTTCTGAATTATATTTTTGTCAAGATAAAATCAAATAACGTAGTAAATTTTTTTGAAAAATATTATACAAAAGTAATTTAATGAATTTATATTTTTATGGTGAAAACAAGTTGAGGAAAACAATTGGTGTGTTCAGCTATTTTGATTTCATAAGGAGAAATTTGATTGTACACACCAGTACATTTATTACACATCAATGACTGCACACATTGTATAAATCAGTTTCTTTTTTTTTTTAGGCCTTAACTAAAATAGATATTTAAGTGGTCCTGTATGGATTTATTCTATGATTGTACACAATTTCATACACAATTTTCAAACTCTTTAATCTTCCTGGTTTTATAATCAGATTAGTCAAAATTAATATTTAGACTCATGAGGCTCATGCCATAATAATTATCTATAAATCCCTTGGGTCACATTTTAGGATATTAGTATAAATGCAGTGAGGAATCCCTATTTTAAAATTAAATAATGAATATTAGATTATATTATTCTAGCCTTAATATTTGCATGTGTGCATGCTCAGTCGTGTCCAACTCTTTGTGACCCCATGGACTATAGCCTGCCAGGCTCCGCTGTCCGTGGGATTTCCCAGGCAAGAACACTGGACTGGGTTGCCATTTTCTTCTCTAGGGGATTTTCCTGACCTTGGGATCGGACCTATGTCTTGCTTACTATTTACATGGTAAAAAATGAAAGAAAAGAAGAATAGGATTTTTCTCACTAATTATTATATACTATTCCAATATTGAGGATAAAAATTCTAAAACTAAGATTGCTGTGAATAGAATTTATGGGTCAAGAGCTTAATCTCAATATGTAGGACAATGTTTATCTCCACTATTTATAGATTTAATGATTATATAATGATTAATAACTTTTATGGATATTGATTGGAAAAAGATACAAATAAAGTGCATTCTGAAGTTTGTACTTAACTTTAAGTAAAGCATATTTTATTAGTTTTTATGGTTTCTTAGAGCTTCATTAACAATTAGAGATATGATAAGAATGACAGCTACTAAATTTACATTCCCAAATCAAGAAATTTATAAAAAACAACTTTGAACTATAAAGATAGCAAAGCAAGACATTTACAATTTTCATTTAAAAATTCATATAAAAGATACTGTCAAATATTACATGGCTTATTAATGATTTGAAATTTATTAAATGAAGAAAAACTTTTTTATTGAAAACGTCTACATACAAATTGAAAGTTTCTCAAATTGTGTTTTTCTATATGTTGCCAATATTAGGTTTAATTCAATTGAATATTTTAGTTTACCTTGCTATTTTCATGCCATGGAAAGGATAAATCTGATTGAAGGAAAACTTTTAAATATAGAAACATATTATGAAAAATGAAAAATCATCAATGATTTCAACATTAGAAATAACAATGCTTAGTATTTTGAATAATTATAAATTTAGCTTATTAGCATCATTATATATTTTTTGTGTATATGATCAGTTGTGTCTGACTCTTTGCAACCCCATGCACTAGAGCCCGCCAGGCTTCTCTGTCCAAGAAATTTTCTAGGCAAGAATACTGGAGTGGGTTGCCATTTCTTTCTTCAGGGATCTTCCCGACCCAGGGATCGAACCCAGGTCTCCCGCATTGTAGACAGACGCTTTACCATCTGAGCCACCAGGGAAGTCTTTGCAATTATGCTTATAGAAGTACAATTAATAAAAGATTTATGTATTTATGGTTTCCTGTGGCTCATATGGTAAAGAATTCACCTGCAAGGCAGGAAACCTGGCTTCAGTCCCTGAGTCAGGAAGAGATCCCCTGGAGAAGTGAATGGCTACCCACTTTAGTATTCTTGCCTTGAGAATTCCATGGACAGAGGAGCCTGGTGAGCTACCATCCATGAGGTCACAAAGAGTTGGACAATACTGAGCAACAATACATGTATGCTTATTTTTAGAGGATTATCTGTGACCCTTGGGTTATAGGATTGTGAAAAGTTGAAATATGTTGGTTCAAACTTCGGCTTTGTTAATGACAGCATGATACTATTTATTCTAACATTTTCAGAACTCAGTTTTCTGACTCATAAGAATGAATACATAATATTGTGTGATCAGTATGTTGTAGGGAAATGAAATGAATTAACAATTAGAATAATAACCAGCAACATGTACCTAATAATATAAGGTGATATTGAAATAAACTATATCTACTTTTACATACATTGCAAAAATTACTCTCAAGTGAACCTGTATTTAAATATGATGTTGCTACTTGGAAAAATTTGATGCTGTCTTAGGAACACAGAGTACTGCTGACCCTCATAATTTCATATATTACTATTCTATTATCTATAAGAAAACTCTACCTTAACATTTGAAAATGTTATAAGAGAAAAATTAAAGGGCTATATTAAATATTGACTACAGAAATTTAGAACTGCTATGAAAAGTTCTTCAAGCATTGCAAACTACTATAGTGGTCATAAACACATTAGATGTGAATAAGTTAATATTTTATTTTTAATCCTATATTTTGGATCTTCCCTTTTGTAGGGATTATAACTTCCAAAAAAAAAAGACATTAATATGATGATATATAGAAAATAAATCTAAAAATAATTAAGAAACGACACTAGTTTTACAGATTTATTCATTAATTAATTCTTTTTTAAATGGCAATTTTTAAAAATGAAAACTCCCAGTGAATTTTAGAAACCATCCATAGAAAGGGGAAAATTGAGCCTGAAAGTGGTATTCCAAAAGTAAAAGCTTTAATAAAATTTAACATTATTAATAATAATTTTTAAGTATAACAATAAACTAATATATCATTTGGAAGTAGAAATATCAGAATATAATAAGCAGATAGTTATATCATCATAAAATATTTTCTTGAAAAAATTATGCAAGTTACTGACAAAGGAACTACATTTCAAATAGAGCAATGAAGCATAGGATTCTATTTTTTTTTTTACAATAAGACCATTTTTTCAAACAAAATCTTATGAGTAATTATTCTAAAACACATCTGAAACCATGGCTCCTGTAGAATGATAGACTCCAAAATATTATATGTGAGAATTATCCAGAAAGTTTTAAAAGCATGCAGATTAGACCTCATCACAGATAATTAAAAATAATATGCCTCCCAAGTGATTCCAAAATAGCTAGGGGTGAGAATCAGGTCTCTGGACCACTGCTGTCAACTAAAGAATCCAAGAAATAGATTTGGAAGACCACTAGAAGAGCAAGTTGTTTCTATTTGGCAACCCACTCCAGTGTTCTTGCCTGGAGAATCCCAGGGACAGAGGAGCCTAGTGGGCTGCCTGCCGTCTATGGGGTTGCACAGACTCGGACAGGACTGAAGCGACTTAGCAGCAGCAGCAGCAAGTAAATTATATTTTGAAGTAAGTAAGATTTTAATAAAAGTAATTTATGAAATAAAAACAGTAAATGTTGCTTAGTCTTTTGATGAGTTTCTGGTCACATGAAATATACCACACAGTGGTAAAGTAAATAATTATAAAACAGGAAAGGAAGCCATCTACTATTGAAAAATATCTCATCAATTGAGGCAGTCAGAATGAAACTGAAAAAAGCAACAGCCTGGCTAAAAAGCACATGAAAAGATTCTCAACATCATTAATTTTTAGAGAAATGCAAATCAAGACTGCAATGAAGTATCACCCAACACTGAATATAATGGCCATGATCAAAAAAAATCTATAAAGAGTACATGCTGGAGAGGGTGTAGAGAAAAGGGAATCCTCCCACAGTGTTGGTGAGAATGTACATTGTACAGTCACTATGGAGAACAGTCAGCAGCAGAGCTACCGTATGATCCAGCATTCCCACTGTTGAGCATACAGCTGAAAAGTGAAAGTGAAAGTCACTCAGTAGTGTCCAACTCTTTGCAACACCATGGACTGTACAGTCCATGGAAATCTCCCAGCCAGAACACTGGAGTGGGTAGCTGTTCCATTCTCCAGGGGATCTTCCCAACCAGGGATCAAACCCAGGTCTCCCGCATTGCAGGGAGATTCTTTACCAGCTGAGCCACAAGGGAAGCCCAAGAATACTGGAGTGGGTAGTATATCCCTTCTCCAGGGGATCTTCCAAACCCAGGAATTGAACTGGGTTCTCCTGCATTGCAGGTGGATTCTTTATCAGTTGAGCTACCAGGGAAGCCCTGGAGAAATATATCCGGAAAAAACCATAATTTGAAAAGATACATGCAACCCAATGTTCACTGCAACTGTATTTACAATAGCCAGGATATGGATGCAGTCTGTCCATCAACAGAGGAATGGATAAAGAAGATGAGGTACATACATACATGTGATATTAATCAGCCATGAAAACTAGGAAATAATGGCATTTGCAGCAACAAGGATGGGCCTGTATGTAGTCTTACTGAGTAAAGTAAGTCAGACAGAGAAAGACAAATATATAATATTGCTTATATGTGGTATCCAGACAGGGTACAAATTAACTTATCTCCAAAACAGAAATAGGGTCATAGATGTAGAAAACAACCTTATGGTTACTAGGAGGTTAGAAGGGAAGGGATAAACTGGGAAATTGGAATTGACGTATACACACTACTATATATGAAATCAGTTCAGTTCAGTCGCTTAGTTGTGTCTGACTCTTTGCCACCCCATGGACTGCAGCATGCCAGGACTCCCTGTCCATCACCAACTCCCAGGGTTTCTCAAACTCATGTCCATTGATGTTGGTGATGCCATCCAACCATCTCATCCTCTGTCATCCCTTTCTCCTCCCGCCTTCAATCTTTCCCAGCATCAGGGTCTATTTCAATGAGTCACTTCTTCACATCAGGTGGCAAAACTATTGGAGTTACAGCTTCAGCATCAGTCCTTCCAATGAATATTCAGGGCTGATTTCCTTTAGGATGGACTGGTTGGATCTCCTTGCAGTCCAAGGGACTCTCAAGAGTTTCCTCCAACACCACAGTTCAAAAGCATCAATTCTTCGGCGCTCAGCTTTCTTTATAGTCCAACTCTCATATCCATACATGACTACTGGAAAAATCAGAGCTTTGACTACATGGACCTTTGTTGGCAAAGTAATGTCTCTGCTTTTTAATAAACTGTCTAGGTTGGTCATCGGAGAATGCAATGGCACCCCACTCCAGTACTCTTGCCTGGAAAATCCCATGGACGGAGGAGCCTGGTGGGCTGCAGTCCATGGGGTCGCTAAGAGTCGGACACAACTGAACGACTTCACTTTGACTTTTCACTTTCATGCATTGGAGAAGGAAATGGCAACCCACTCCAGTGTTCTTGCCTGGAGAATCCCAGGGACGGGGGAGCCTGGTGGGCTGCCGTCTATGGGGTCACACAGAGTTGGACATGACTGAAGTGACTTAGCAGCAGGTTGGTCATAAGTTTTCTTCCAAGGAGCAAGTGTCTTTTAATTTCATGGCTGCAGTCACCATCTGCAGTGATTTTGGAGTCCCCCAAAATAAAGTCTGTCACTGTTTCCATTGTTCCCCCATCTATTTGCCATGAAGTGATGGGACCAGATACCTAATAGTGACCTACTGTATAGCACAGGGAACATTACTCAATATTCTGTAATGGCTTATATGAGAAAAGGATCTAAAACATAGTGGATATGTGTATGTATAACTGATTCATTTTGCTGTACTCCTGAAACTAACACAACATTGTATGTAAAATATACTCCAATAATTTTTTTTTAAAAAAGCATCAGCCAATGAATTAACAATTACTTTCATTCAGTATGAGACACTTGGAGCTATATATTTTAGAGTAGACTTGATTTCTACTCTCAAAAAACATAATAAAAAAGAAATTTCCAGTTAGAACATATACCCATTTTACATAATACATGGTGTTGTATATTATATGTAATATGTTGTATGCATAATACTGTATGTAATATGCTCTACACATATACATGCACATAAGTCCATTCTGAAGGAGATCAGCCCTGGGATTTCTTTGGAAGGAATGATGCTAAAGCTGAAACTCCAGTACTTTGGCCACCTCATGCGAAGAGCTGACTCATTGGAAAAGACTCTGATGCTGGGAGGGATTGGGGGCAGGAGGAGAAGGGGACGACAGAGGATGAGATGGCTGGATGGCATCACTGACTCGATGGACGTGAGTCTGGGTGAACTCCGGGAGTTGGTGATGGACAGGGAGGCCTGGCGTGCTGCAATTCATGGGGTTGCAAAAAGTCGGACATGACTGAGTGACTGAACTGACTGACTAAACTGAAGTTCATTTTAAAAAGAGTAAATAATAATCTATGGTCTTTGTTGATGGTACAAGGAGATAGATTTAGAATATACTTTTAAAATCAGAATTGGTTATTTATATTTCATCATTATTTGAATATTGTTTAATATTAGACAAACTTTTAAGCTACTATGTAAGTAACTAAAATATCTGTTAATAAATTTTAACCTGAAAGTTCCAGATAGATGAGATAACAGTGAAGTTCTTATTATCAATTTTTTGGATCATCTACACATTTCTTCAACCTGATTATGACTCTATCTTTAATTTGGCTCCAAGAAAATTGAAGCAAATGCTTTAATACAGATGAAGACAAGTTAATTAGTATACTTTCTTTTTAAAGTTAATCAGTGGTCTTCATTATGCCTGAAAGAATGTGTGACATTAATATCTATCCCCTAAATTAAATAATGCACTTGTGAACCACACAATAAGTATATTGAAAACTAGATTATTAAAATATATGATTTAAAAAAGTCATCTTGCTACAAACAGAAGCACTTAGAGTGGCAACACAAATGATTGCTATAAAATGTACCTGTTTCAATATATTAAAGAAAGTGATATTTTTCTCACTTGAGAAGTATAATAACTTTAGGGCTTCCCTGGTGGCTCAGAAGTTAAAGCATCTGTCTGCAATGCGGGAGACCCGGGTTGGATCCCTGGGTTGGATCCCTGGGTTGGGACGATCCCTTGGAGAAGGAAATGGCAACCCACTCCAGTATTCTTGCCTGGAGAACCCCATGGATGGAGGAGCCTGGTAGGCTACAGTCCGTGGGGTCGCAAAGAGTCAGACACGACTGAGTGACTTCACTTTACTTTTTAATAACTTTAGGAATTTATAATCCTTGAAGTATATAATTCATTTCCTGATACTTGGGCCAAATGTCTTAATAAAAATTCAAGGTTATGGAAATCATTTTAAAATTAAATTTTATTTAATCAATGGGAAATCTTCTGACCATATTGTTATTTCTCAGTAAAAAAAAAAAAAAAAGAATGAAAACACTGAAAATCTGAGTTTAAATTCAAGACTGTAGGTCTTAACCCTGGCTGGCTAATTGGGCATGTCTGACATTTGGTTTTTTTGCCTTGTTCTTTTTCACTTTGAATCTTTTCTTTAATGAAAGCAAAATTCTTGACAATCACACTGCCCCAGAGATTAGATTTGTAGCAAAGAAGTCAGTCCCTTTACATTTATAGTTCTCCTAAATTCTCGTCCTTTTTAGTAACATTATCTATTTCTTTACCGTTTCGCAGTGACTTATTTCACCTGCTAATGTTTCTCATTCATGGTATTATTACTGTGATCATTATTGCTTGTAATCAGAACACACATCTTGCTGTTAGTTTAAAGCACAACTTTAAAAAAAAAAAAGCTGACACTCAGACTTTGATAACAGCAGGGACTGAATGGCACCTTGAGTCATTTACTTCTTAAATCACTTCAAAGTTTAAGTCTCCAAACCATTCCAGGCAATTGCAAATATTTCACTATTTACAGAGAGATTGTAGACAGGCACTTCCTTTTCATCACTGTTGAATATCAGTTTTTGAACATCTAACCTGAAGAGAGCTCCTTTGTCTCTTGTGCATGCACTTATTCACTCAGCAAACAGTCACTCAGAATTTGCCACATCCTAAGAACTGTACAAGACAGTAAAAAGTCAAAAATTAAAAAAAGAAAAAAGTCCCTGCCTTCCAGGTGCTCATATGAAAGATCAAAGCAAGCAGACATTTGGTATACACTGGGATCTGGGGAATGGATTAAAGTTTTGCATGTTATAAGGACACGAAGAAAGGGAAGGGAAGAGAGAGGGAAGTTTTCCCAGTGGAAATAAACAGAAGCTAAATTTGAATTAACAGTAAATGTCAGCAAGTGGTGGGGGAATGGTACTTTAAGTCTCTGCTGGCCATGAAAATGCACCGCTCAGGTCACCTATGGTGGAGCACAGTTGACTGACAGCCCCGGCTGGACTCAATGCTTTATGAATGTAGAAGCTATACTTCCCTTGGCTTGTTTCGGACCTAAAACTGAGAGCTGTGGGGTACTTGTGCAGGCTGTTCCTGTGGGATGGGGGACTCTTCTAATGGATACCTTTGGTTCCATCCCTCTTTGCCTGATAAAGCATTCTTTTGTGCTAAAGTCTGAGAATTTTCCTTCCAAGTCCTCCTACCTCTTCCCTCTTATTTATTTTATTTTATTTTTTTTTCAGGTCAAGTTTCTAGGGACTGATTGGTTTTTCTCTCTATTTCTTTTTCTTCCTTTTTATCTTTCATATATGTTCCCTTCCCTCACCCTCAATCTCTCTTTCATGACTAATCTAGGTTTGTAGACTGCTTTTTATGCTCAGATGCTCAGTCGTGTCTGACTCTTTGCGACCCCATGGACTGTAGCCTGCCAGGCTCTGCTGTCCATGGGATTCCTCCAGCATGGGGTGCCATTTCCTCCTGCAGGGGATCATCTGGACCCAGGGATTGAACCCACATCTCCAGCATTGGCAGGTGGATTATTTACCAGAAGCTCCATGTAGAAATCCCCTGCTTCTTGGGAAACCTGAAATAACACAGTTGGTACCAAGAGTAGTCAAAAGTACATGGGGTTTTCTGACTGGTTCACTTGTTGCGTGGTGAGCAAGGAGGATACTATCTTTCGTGGTATCTGGGTATAGACAGCCCTGGGCAGAAGTGGTAGCCTAACTGCTGAAGATTTTAATGGAGGTAACCTGGGAAAATGTCCTAGTATAGGGAAGCCCCATGAAGGTGCAAAGATTGAGAGATTTTATATTTCAAATGACATGACCAATAATGGGCTAATATTCAAATATACAAATAGTTTATACACATCAACATCTAAGAAACAAAAAACTTGATTAAAAAAAGGGGCATAAGACCTTAACAGACATTTTCCCAAAGAAGACATACAGATGGCCAACAGAAATGTTAAAAGATGCTCAATACTGCTAATTACTGCTGCTGCTGCTAAGTCGCTTCAGTCGTGTCCGACTCTGTGCGACCCCATAGACGGCAGCCCACCAGGCTCCCCCGTCCATGGGATTTTCCAGGCAAGAATACTAGAGTGGGTTGCCATTTCCTTCTCCAATGCATGAAAGTGAAAAGTGAAAATGAAGTTGCTCAGTCGGGCCCGACTCTTAGCCATCCCATAGACTGCAGCCCACCAGGTTCCTCCATCCATGGGATTTGCCAGGCAAGAGTACTAAAGAAATGCAAATCCGAACCACAAGGAGATATCACCTCACAGCTGTGAGAAGAGTAGTACAGTGTTAACCACTCAATGGCTGTTATCAAAAAGTCTACAAATAACACATTTTAGCAAGGTTGTGGAGAAAAGGGAACCCTAGGACAGTGCTGGTGAGAATACAAATTGGTGCAGCCACTGTGGAAAATACATGGAGGTTCCCCAAAATACTAAAATCAGAATCACCATATGATCTAGCAGTTCCACACCTGGGTATATATCCAAAGAAATAAAACACTGATTCAAAAATACATGCACCTAAATGTTCATAAAGCATTGTTTATGAAAGCCACAATATGGAAGCAATCTAAGTGTCTATCAGCAGATGAATGAATAAACAAGAGGTGTGTATATATGTATATATATACACAACAGAATATTACTCAACCATAAAAAAGAATGAAATGCTTCCATTTGCAATAACATGGGTGGACCTAGAGAGTATTATGCTTACTGAAATAATTCAGAGAAAGACAAATAATATATGTTATCACTTATATGTGGATTAAAAAAAATAAAACAAATGAATGAATATACCAAAACAGAAACAGACTCAGAAATACAGAGAAAAAGACACTGTTTGGCAGTGGGGAGAGGGGCATGGGAAGGGGCAAGATAGGGGCAGAGGATTAAGAGGCACAAAGTGCTATGTATAAAATAAATAAGCTACGAGGATATGTTGTACAACACCGGAAATATAGACAATATCTTATAATAACTTTAAATGGAGTACGCTGCTGCTAAGTCGCTTCAGTCATGTCCGACTCTGTGCGACCCCGAGCTGACAGCCCGCCAGGCTCCCCCGTCCCTGGGATTCTCCAGGCAAGAACACTGGAGTGGGTTGCCATTTCCTCCTCCAATGCATGAAAGTGAAAAGTGAAAGTGAAGTCGCTCAGTCGTGTCTGACTCTTAGCGACCCCATGGACTGAGCCTACCAGGCTCCCCGTCCATGGGATTTTCCAGGCAAGAGTACTGGAGTGGGGTGCCATTGCCTTCTCCATAAATGGAGTATAGTATACAAGAACACTGAATCACTATGTTGTACACCTGAAATTAATATAGTATTATAAATCAACTATGCTTCAATTAAAAAATATTTGTCTCATTAGTAAAAAAAAAAAAAAAAACTAGATTCAGGAGTTTTAGAAATATGGGGTTAATGATTCCTACAAGGACCTCAGAGCTGGCTGGTTATTACTACTTTGAATTGACTTCTTGCCAGTGAGATAATGAGAAACTGAAGGATGTTAGCAAGCAGTAAAAGACAGTACTGTGAGGTGTCTCGAATGGTAAGCGCTATTTAGATATAACTTTTATTGTTATGATACAAAGAAGATTGACTCTAGAATATTAAAGATAGCTCAAAGTAAGGGAAATGGCATTCTTTACTGGTTTGTATTAACTGAGTAGCAATAATATGGACTTTTAACAATTCTGCAAAGATTTTAACACTATGGCTGTAAGTGTGTGCTAAGCTTCTTCAGTCGTGTCCAACTCTTTGTGAACCTATGGACTATAGCCTGACATACTCCTCTGTCCATGGGATTCTCCAGACAAGAACACTAGAGTGGGTTGCCATGCCCTCCTCCAGAGGATCTGCAGAAACCAGGGATCGAACCCGTGTCTCTTATGTCTGCTGCATTGGCAGTCAGGTTCTTTATAACTACTGCCACCCGAGAAGCCCAGCACTATGCTTGTGCTGTGTGTGTGTAGTCGCTCAGTTATATCTGACTCTTTGCGACCCTGTGAACTGTAGCCTGCCAGGCTCCTCTCTCTATGGGATTCTCCTGGCAAGAATACTGGAATGGGTTGCCATGTTCTCCTCAAAGGGATTTTTCCAATTCAGGGATGAAACCAAGGTCTCCTGCTTTGCAGTCAGATTCTTTACAGTCTGAGCCACCAGGGAAGTCAACAATATGTCTAATAAATTTCAAATGGTCATCAGCATCAACCAAAGAAAAAAAACATTTTGAATTTATGTTGAATTTATGTGGTAATGTCTGGTAGACTGTTTATGACCAACTTATATGTGGACTAGAGAAGGTGCAGTGAAAGCACTCATTTTCACAGAAAAAGAAACCAGTCATGCTGTGCTTAAACCAGCATGAATATTTTAGTCTTCTAAGAAAACCGGTGAATGTGCAAAATTATGGTTGATTGGACAATCTACCCAGTAGGTGAGATTAAGAGGCATAAAATATGTTCTATTTCTGTAGTGTTGAAGAGCAGGAGGTTTAGAGTGACATCTGAATCCATTAGGCGCTAGTCATGTAACAGTGAGCAAATAATTTAATTTCTACAGCCTCACTTTTCTGTAAAAAAGGAATAAATATTTGGCACAGAAAATCACGCACAATAAACAGCCTAGGAAAACTAGTTATTGTTATGGTTACATCACTCATTCCTCTTAACATTATATGGGTCCTTTTATTCTGAAGATATTTCCACCCTTTGGCTCTGGGAAATTAACTTTTATCACATTCTTCCTCTTGCTTCCTGTTTAGTTTTTGACCTTCTTTCTATTGTTCTGATATGTATTTAACTGTTCTTTTTCATTTTTCTTTCATATTTTCACCTCTTGGTATGTTTGCTCTTTTCTTTGAAAAATTTCATCACATTCTATCCTCCAGTGCTTTTACAGATTTATAACACATACAGTCATATTTCAGATTTCAAGGCGCTATTTTCCCACGACCTTTCCTTTTTCAGAATTAAGTATTTTATTTTCAGAAACAATACATTCTTGATTTTTTTCAGTGTTATATTTAGATCTTTTTATATGTACCAATCTAGTTTGCTATTTCACATTCCCTGAAAAATCTGTTTATTCTCTGTTTAGATGTTATTTTGTTTATTTTATTCTAGAGGTTGTCCTCAGAGGCCTGGTGATCCTTGTCTCTCCCTTGTATTTTTTGTAATGTGGATTAGTCTGTTTCTTCTCTAAAACAGGAAGAATCACTGGATTAGCAGTGGACAGGAAGTGGTAAACAAATTAAAAAAAAAGGAGTGTGGAAGAGTTATTGTTTATATTAAATCTCAACAGATAATTACCAAATTGACAATAAGTAAAAATTGGTACTGGTGGGTTAATTAAGAGCAAGACAGTTATGAAAGTGCTTAAATGTTGAATTCTAAACTGATTTTCATTCAATTTATTTCATAAATGTTAAGTTCTTATACTCTTTTAAAGAAAGTGAGACTCTATATTTAATTAATATCTTAGGATGTGGAACAGCAAGAAGGAGAAAGGAATACTCTAATTAACTAATTCACTCAAAAGAAAAACTTTGGAATTATGTGGAAAGATTGTGTCTGAATGTATATTCATAAGTTTAAAGCTACAATGAAATATTTAAGATCGACAGATATTATTTCTGGGGTTTCTCGTTATAAGTGACTTTTTTGATCTATTGACTAAATACTAATATTTCACATTAGAAGTGTGAACTAAAATGGCAAATAAATTTGTCTTTAACAAACATAATTATAGTGGAATAGCATATTCATCTATATTTTCACATGTATAGTCTTTATATTAATTTAAGGATCCCAATATAATCAGTGTATTAGTATACACTTTATTATGAGGGAGAGCTTTGCTACACAAAGAGAGATCCAAGCTGGAATCAAGATTCCTGGGAGAAATATCAATAGCCTCAGATATGCAGATGACACCAGCCTTATGGCAAAAAGTGAAGAACTAAAGAGCCTCTTGATGAGTGTGAAAGAGGAGAGGGAAAAAGCTGGCTTAAAACTCAACATTCAAAAAATGAAGATTATGGCATCTAGTCCCATCACTTCATGGCATAGATGGGGAAACAATGGAAACAGTGTCAGACTTTATTTTGGGGGGCTCCAAAATCACTACAGATGGTGACTGCAGCCATAAAATTAAAAGATGCTTACTCCTTGGAAGAAAAGCTATGACCAACCTAGACAGTATATTAAAAAGCAGAGACATTACTTTACCAACAAAGGTCTGTCTAGTCAAAGCTGTGGTTTTTCCAGTAGTCATGTATAGATGTGAGAGTTGGACTATAAAGAAAGCTGAGCACCAAAGAATTGATGCTTTTGAACTGTGGTGTTGGAGGAGACTCTTGAGAGTCCCTCAGACTGCATGGAGATCCAACCAGTCAGTCTTAAAGGAAATCAGTCCTGAATATTCATTGGATGGACTGATGCTAAAGCTGTAACTCCAGAACTTTGGCCACCTGATGTGAAGTACGAACTCATTGGAAAAGATTCTGATGCTGGGAAAGGTTGAAGGCGGGAGGAGAAGGGGACGACAGAAGATGAGATGGTTGGATGGCATCACCGATGTCATGGACATGAGTTTAAGCAGACTCCAGGAGTTGGTGATGGACAGGGAGGCCTGGCATGCTGTTGCAGTCCATGGGGTGGCAAAGAGTTGGACACGTTTGAATGACTGAACTGAACTGAACTGAACTGAGGGAATTTGTTAGAAATGAAGAATCTCAGCCCCTCCCAGACCTACCGAATCAAAATCTGCATTTTAACAAGGTCCCCAGCTCATTCTTATGCTCACTGAAGTCTGCAGTAGATAGGAAAGAGGATTAAGTTGAGGGTCTTTATTTCTTTTTCTAGAACTAGTTTTTCCTTAAAATGCATTTTATGTTGAAGACCTTATTTCAAAATCTTGGAAGCATTAGCATGATATGTTTGGGGGGAGAGCTTAGAGAAGAACAACGAGCAGCATTTCACGTCAAAAATTTGCATGAAAATCCATGTACTTGGGAAAAGAAATATACTGAAAACCTCTGGCGAAAATAAAGGCAAAGAGAAAGTAACTGGCAAGGTCAAATCAGAGACGACCAGACTAAATTAGAGGTAAGATATGGTAACGGTGGACATTTTAGCTTGATAGACAGTTTCTGGATGATTCAGTGTAAAAGCAGGTTAGCAGATAAATTTTTCAATTTAATTGAGGACTTAATGTCGATTTTTCCACTGAGAAGAAAAAGCAAGTGACAAGAAGTTTTACCACCATTGTCCTACTTTTACCATCATGGACGAGCCAGTCGATGAACTGGAAATAATAGGAGGTTGGAGAATTGGAGTTAGCCATTTAAGATTCGGTGATAATGAAGAAATCTAGGAGAGCCAGTCTGACAGGCCAGATGATGGGAAGTTACATTTCAAAAGCTTGAAAAAATGTGTTGGTTATGATCCCATAGTCTGGGTCTCTAAAATAAAAATGGTTTAAAGGACATGCATCAAAAAAGAAGTCACTAACAATTCCAGAAAGAAAGCAGACAGCTGTAGCTTTAAGCACCATTGGAGCTGACCCAGCAAGTCTTATAAGATATGGATTGACAGAGACGAGGAGACATAGAGAATGAACATATGGTTTGGTTATGTCAGGATGACGACAGGAAAGTTTAAATCTAGAAAGACAAAGGCCCTTAAATGTAGATTATTATGTGGAGATTGTGGTGTAAATTTAATAGTCATGAGAAGGAAACCAGACTACTCAACTCTCACTGGGTTTCTCTCTACTTGTATTATAATCGTTTGCTCACATCAGTTTCCCTTACTAAACTGAGGACAAAAATCCAATCTGGTTAACTTAGATATTACCAAATTATAATTTAAAGTACACTCATTTAACTCTGTTGAATGAATGAGAAATAAATATTGGTAATAGGGAGTTGTAAGAATGTCTGCTAAAAAGAGAAGTTATCTTTTAAAAATATTTTTATTTATAGTTTTAAAAACTGTTATTATGATGACTAAATAATCACTTCAGAATTTTATAAAATTCTATAGTTGGCAAAAGGAAGTTCTACTAAACTCAGGCAACAGGGACATTTAAGTACAGTATCCTGATCTGAAGTAAATAGATACAAAATGATTGAGGAAAACATGAAGAATATAACTCCAAATTGCCATTCTCCATACATGTTTTAATATTTGAATAGATTTTATATGAACGCAGCTAAAATACTGGAATTTACAAGGGATATAATTAAATGTGTTCTTTAATTTCATGTTGATGATTATGTTTAGTTTTCACAGTTGCATATATTAACAACTCATTTTTTACTTTTACTGATTTGTGTGATGTAAGTAAAATTAATACTATGTTTAAATTTACTACCCTGTCCTCTTCTGTAGCTAACCACTTCTAGGATTAGTTTTCTATGTCACTTTCCAGAGCTTCACTATATATCACTACAAGAATATGAATCTACATTTTTATTTCTCTTTCCTTGTATACAAATGGTAGCATAGTATACAAAATATTTTCCAACTAGGTATCTCCCAACTTTGTCGTATTTTGGTAATCTTTCCATATGCATACATAAAGAGGTTTTTGGTTCTATTCTATTTTCAGTTTTTATTATGGAAACTGTTGAAACAAATAAAGGTAGAAAGAATAGTATGATTCCCGAAATAATTATCAATATTCTGCTATTCATGCTTCATCTGTTTCCTATTTTTATTTTTTCTTGGTTATTTTAAAACAAATCTCAGATATCTCATCAATAAATATTTTGTTTTGTACAGCTGACCATTGAAAAATATGGATTTGAACTGTGAAAGTTCAATTCAACTGAATTATTTTTTTAACAGTAGATACATGAGTTTGAGCAAACTCCTGGAGATGGTGAAGGACAGGAAATCCTTGTGTGCTGCAGTCCACGGGGTCACAAATAGTTGGACATAGCAACTGCACAACAGTACTAGAGGATTCAAGGTTAGTTGAATCCATGGGATGGGGCACCTCAGATACAGAGGACCCTTGTATAAGGAGGGCCAACTAAAAGTTATACACATATTTCAGTACAAAGAGTCAGCACCCTTAATTCCCACATTATTCAAGGGATGATTGTATTTCTAATAGCTAAAAACATAATTTACTTATTTGCATAAACACATTGCCACTATCACATTCAATTAAATTAACAACTCATTTATATAATCTAAAACTCAGATCATGTTCAAGTCACTCCTCAACTTTGCTCAAAATTAGTTTTGTACAATTGGTTTATTTGAATCACTATTCGGACAAGTCTATATACTGCTTTTGGTTGATGTGTCTCTTAAAGCCTCTTTTAATCTATAACATTTCTCTTTCTCTTTTCTCTCCCTGGCCTGGATTTTTTTAATCTAAGGATCATTTGTCGTGTAGAAGTTCCCACATTCAGATTTAATTGACTGTGTCCTCCTACTATTTAACATGGTCCTCTTCCCACTATACTTCCTATAAAAGGACAGTCAGAACTAGAGGGTTTCTTGGAGTCAGGCACTTTATTAAATTCAGGTGTAATTACTTACAAGCATCTTTCATAAGTGAGCCTATCTTCTTCCTGATGCATCTCAGCAGGATGCACATATTACGGGATAGCTCACTTGCAGTGATTAATCAGTGGGTCTAGGTGGCGTCAACCTGGTTTATTCAGCACAAAATTCTCCTTCACTGATCCCCTGATGCTTGTAGCAGCCACTGATGATTGTTGCCTAGATTCATTTTTCATAAGGAATTACAAAATGATGCTTGTATAATTCTATCATCCCTCTTGCTTTAATTTGCTGTAATTCTTTTGTAACAAACCTTTATTCACCAACTTTTGGGGTACTGTGAAATACCCATAGGAAAGATAGGATATTTGTCACTTCTTGGGGTAATGAATTAATGTCCCAGCATCCTATAAGAGTGACTCATGGAGGTACATTTTGAACTCATGATTTTATATATTTAATATATTTTAATTTGCTGTTATCATAATTTTTTTAAAGCTTTGATTGTTCTGTATTTCATCATTTGACTACATTGCCATTTTTAAAACAGAGGCATATAATTCTGTTGCATGAATGCACCATGATTTATTTAACCAGTCCTCTACTGATAGGCATCTAGATTATTTTTTATCTTTTGGTACACTATGTAATAATGTAATAAATAATCTTATATGTAAGTTTTTCACACATATACAAACATATATGAAGGTAAATTTTCCAAAGTGAAATTGGTCATATGATAAATGCATGTATAATTTTGTTGAACATCACCCCATTGCCCACTGAGGATATCACTCACCAACAAACGCTGATTTTTTTCAGTTATTTTATGAATAGTATCTAAAGTGGGACAGCAGAAATACTATTTTATTATAACAATATTTTATGACTTTATTAAAAATTCATCATATCGTATCTTGCTTATTATGATCTTAGCAACGCTTTAAGAGTAACATGAAGCATAGACAGAAAAGAAAGATCAGTTTACTATTTCCATATAAAAAGTAACTGAGGAAACAGGATACTGTCTAGCAAAAATAAGACAGAGGTTAAACAGAATAATCACTTTAGTTTGGAAAAAAAAAATAAAGGTTGCTCTTTTTTGGTTTTTGGAGGATTGAGTCTTGGTGTATAGGAAAAGACAAAGGTTGACAAGTTTGAGTCAACATGATAAAACAAGCTACATGCCTTATAATGGAATGGCATTTGAGATAAAGTATATTAAATTGAAGGATAGCGCCTGACTTTTTGGAACCTAAAGATTTTGCAATTTGGTGGCACTATCTTTGTGAAAGTAAACAAAAATACATAACTGCAATAGAGAAATAGGTACAGCAGCACATGCTTATTTAGAGTGAGAAAATATCCAACCACGTACACATTTTCAAAAGATGTCCAATACCACAAATTTTATAAAGTCTAAAAAAGAACCCAATATTTTAATTGAACTATCTGTTATATTTCTATAATACTCCCCCGCCCCACATATTTTTGACTGCATATACTTACACATCTTTTTTGGATACTATTTCTGTCATGGGTCTTCCTCGGTGGCTCAGAGGTAAAGAATCCACCTGCCAATGCAGAGATGCAGTTTTGATCTCTGGTTAGGGCAGATCCCCTGGAGAAGGAAATGGCAACCCACTCCAGTATTCTTGCCTGGGAAATCCTGTGGACAGAGGAGCCTGGCAGAGTACAGTCCATGGGATTGCAAAGAGTCAGGCGTGACTTAGCCACAAAACAACAACAGCAAAATCAAATTCTGTCATATCATTTTCTCTTGGGTATTGGAAAGATAACTCAGTCTTTTCTCTGGCAATGTTGATTAATGTATATGTTTTTAAAAATAATAATTTAGAAATGTTTCTTTTAGCTTCACAACTCATTACTGGCAATGGCTTGCTTTTTTGTTTAGTTGTTTGTTTGTTGTTTTTCCTAAATCTGAGATTTCTGAATCTGTGACTATGTAACTTCTAACTTCATTTTAGTTCCTAGTCCTAAGTGTGGTTTTCAAGTGTATCTTTAACTTATTTACAAAAAAAGTCTTTTTTCTTTGTGATTATGTACATCCTATAGTAACATAGAAGTTATTGCCAACATCTTTGAAAAATCAAAAGAGCTTTAGAGAAATTAAATGTTGTTTTTTAATAAAACATTGCTCCTCATAAGTTGTTTCAGGTGATTTTCCTTTGGTGTGTTACATCTAGTTGTTCTAATTCTATACTCCATGAAAAATTATTGTTTCTATAGAGTTTCTTATTATTTTTCTATATTACTTTAGTGAACTATGAACGTACATAGTTCAAACACATTAAAGAAGGATGGGAAAAAAATGAAACTACAGGAAGGATGAGAAAGGTAAAACACTTAAAACTTAAATCTTTATGATGGTCAGACTTATTCAAAGAAAAAATATTACTAACAGAAGAAAACTCACTGACATGATAGAATTTTTAACAATGCTTTCAATTCATCCAAAGGTTTTTTTTGTCCAGCTACGGATATGAAAGTCATATGCATTTTTCTGGGATACTTGGTCTCCTTTGTATCTAAAAGATAGTACATATTTGGCTTTGGCTGTAAATAAAAACTGCTGTTTTTAACCTTAGAAGGGCCTGTCTTGCCTATCAGCTAGCTGAACACTCTCATGATAATATTATGCAGTACAGTTTAAAAGCAGAAAGGACACACTTTCTATTCCCAGAGAATATTCCGCCTCTGCAAATAGAGAAAAGGGTCTTTTAAAAATGCAGCAACTCATAGACAGTATTTTAGCTTTTCACAACGAGCAATACCACAATTTTTCCTACTGTTTCATCTAAGAATTTGAATCTTCTACAACCTTCATCCATTTTTTTCATGCAACTGTTGCCATCGACACTGTTCTTTATAACTCTCAGGAAAAGAAAATTCTAGACAGCTTATAACATCATACATAATTTGCAAAAAAAAAAGAAAAGTAGCAAGCTTATCAATATTTTTATTTCCAAATAACAGAAACATCTCCTCAAATGTTTTTTGTAACTTCTGTTTCAACCTCTCAATTCATTCATTCATTCATCAAAAATAACACTGAACATCTAAAACATGCCAGGCACAGCACTAGGTTCCGGAATACAGTGAGGAACAAAATTAACATAGTACATAGCCTCATGAATTTTACATTCTAAAGGGAAGACAGACATAATAGGCAGAGTTTCTTCCCCTTAAATTTATATGTTGAAGCTGTAATGTGAAAGTGAAAGTTGCTCAGTCCAGTCCGACTCTTTATGATTCCATGGACTATACAGTCCATAGAATTCTCCAGGCCAGAATACTGGAGTGGGTAGCCTTTCCCTTCTCCAGGGGGTCTTCCCAATGCAGGGATGGAACCCAGGTCTCCTGTATTGCAGGTGGATTCCTTACCAGCTGAGCCACAAGGGAAGCCCTGAAGCTGTAAGGAGGAGGAGATGAAGCTGCAAAAACCTCTAGTAACTCAGAACATTACCATGTTTGGATACAGGGCTTTTTAAATGAGTCAAAATGAGACCATTCTAATTGGTATCCTTAGAAGAAGAGGGAAGTAGACACACAGAGAGACACCAAGATTGTGCACATGGAGAGAAAAGACCATTTGAGAACACAGGGAGACAGTGGCCGTCTGAAAGCCAAGAAGAGATGCCCCACATGACACCAACCTGCCACCGCTTTGATCTTGGACTTCTGGCCACCAAAACTGAGAAAATAGATTGTGGTTTAAACTACTCAGTTTGGGGCATTTTGTTGCTTTTGTTGTTGTTCAGTCGCTAAGTTGTGTCCGACTCTGCATCCCCGTGCGCTACAGCATGTCAGGCATCCCTTTCCTTCACTATTTCACGGAATTTTCTCAGACTCACGTACATTGAATCAGTGATGTCATCCAACCGTCTAGTCCTCTGTCACCCCCTTCTCCTCCTGCCCTCAATCTTTGGCAGCATCAGGGTCGTTTCCAGTGAGTCTGCTCTTTGCAACAGGTGGCCAAAGTATTTGAACTTCAGCATCAATTCTTCCAGTGAATATTCAGGATTGATTTCCTTTAGGATTCACTGGTTTGATCTCCTTGCTGTTTAGCAAACTATTTAAAAAATAATTTTATTATAATCAATTAATTTTATTATATGCCTGAAAGTGAAAGTGAAGATGCTCAGTCATGTCTGACTCTATGCGATCCTGTGGACTGTAGCCCACCAGGCTCCTCCATCCATGGGATTCTCCAGGCAAGAACACTGGAGTGGGTTGCCATTTCCTTCTCCAGGGGATCTTCCCGACCCAGGGATCGAACCCAGGTCTCCTGCATTGCAGGCAGATGCTTTAACCTCTGAGCCACCAGGATGCCTAGCAAACTAATAAAATAAGCATTAAATTATCATATAAATACTTCTAAAGTTACAATTCTGACATGCATGCACCAGACCAAATAGATTTGGAACAACATTCTCACTCTCACATATATGCTAACTCAGAACTAGCAAGAAGTCAAGCTTTTTAAAGCTGATTCTAGTCCCTGGCTTAGCAAATAGCCAGTTGAATAACTGGTCAGTCCATTCAATAAAGAGATTCTTTTTGACGTACATAAAATTTGTCAAATACTTTGCAAATGCTCTTCTTTGTAGCCCCCACCCCCATCAAATTTAATTTCATCCTGTTCTGTTTTGTTCTAACCTATGGTTAAATTGAGAACAACTACAGAACTTCCCCTACTGAGTAATCCCTATAACTACAAATTACTTATGGGGTCATTCATTCTATAGTCTTCTATACTGTACTCTTAAACAGTTGCCAAACCTTTATAATTGTTCTAGAAATTTTGATTATTCTAAATAATTTTCCATGGTTCTAAATCTCAATGTTTTCATTATTCATTAACTCACTGGGTGACTTTAATCTCTTTACATCTCAGTTCCTTCATCTGTGCATGATAGGATTGATCTACAGTAGTATCTCAAAGGTTTCCTCCTGCAGGGCCATCCCTGATTGAAGACCTGTGGTGACTACACTTACAAACAAAATAGACAAAAGATAGTACCCATGCCCTAGGCTGATCTAGTCTCTGAAGAATGATATAAAAGTCAAGCTTGTTCCTTCTAAAGAGTAAAGGGGAAGAGTTTAGGATGAAAGTAACTCATTTCCTTATCATTTTATACATAGAATGACTCCCAGAAAAATTGGAAAATCTCCAAAATTGGTTCTAACTTGTTATCTACAAATGTACCACAACAAGAAATTATGATTAAAAAAATTTCCTTAAATGGTACCTTTTATTTTAAAATGTTAGTTGTTTTCATTTTTGAATTTATCATTTCTTCTACATAGGAACTCTATTATATCAATGCCAGGTAGTAATACAATGCACTTCACTTATGAAACAAATAGGTAGCTAGTTATAAATGGAGATTGTATTGCACATGGAGAGCTAGTTTCAGAAGCTTCAAGTCTCCTACTTCTGTGAGAATCCAGCTACACATTTTTTCTAGATAATGGACATATTGCTTTTACAAATTACACTGTGTTCCTATTCAGTGTGTGATCTAATATCTTGCAATAAAAAACTTTTTAGCTGCATATACATGTAGCAGATCAAGTTCAGTAATACTGTCTTGAAAATAAATACTAGTTAAAGACTACTTATTGGTATTTTTAAAAAGTTAAATAGCTGTGCCAATATTATTGTCATGAACTCAGGGAAAGTATTAAACTTCTCTGGAACTCTGCTCTCTGTGTCTGGAATTTCTTTCACTGCCTCTCTCCACACAGATTTGTCATTGTCTATTCACTAAGTCATGTTCAATTCTTTTGTGACCCCATGGGCTGTAGGCTGCCAGAACCTGTGCCCATAGGATTTTCCAGGAAAGAAGACTGGAGTGGGTTGCCATTTCCTTCTCCAGGGATCTTCTCAACCCCATGAATCCACATCTCCTGCATTGGCAGGCAGATTCGTTACCACTGAGCCAGCAGGGAAGCCCTCTCCATACAGATACTTATCAACAAAATGTGTCCTTTAACAACCAGTTCAAATGTCCCTCTTCTTCAAAGTTTCATGACCAGTTCTCAATTTATTTTTAGTTGTGGCATCCGTTCATGGCATTTGCTCCCATCACCTCATGGCAAATAGATGGGGAAATGTTCAGTAGATAGAACAGAGAAAAGGGGTCCAAAATGGCGGTGGCTAAAAGACAAGGAAGGGAAAAGTCTGCGAAAATAGAACAAAGGAAGGTCAAAGAAAGGTCTGAGGACCGGAGTGAGGACTGCAGGAAGAACAAACAGCACTCCTGGCTAAGCCCAATTTGCATAGGGCAGGCCCAGGGGGAGGAAAAAAACATATAAAAGGAGGAGCCAAGCATTCTCTGGCTCTCTCTCCCCCGCGTGCCTGTGCTCTTTCTTTCTCTCTTTCTCTCCCCCATGTGCCTGCTCTCTTTCTCTCTCTCTCTCTGACCCCCTGCCCCCCACCATGTGTGCTGGCACGCTCCTCCGCTCTTCTCTTCTTCGAGGATGGATTCTCCTGCTATCTTCTAAATAAAATAGAGCTGTAACACTGATTTATCTAAGAGCTATGACATGGTTTGTTCAAGACCCAAGAGCTGTGATGCGTGGAGGGCTTTAATGTCCGTCGCCCCAAATCATTGTTGTGACGAGACAAGAACTGAGAAACATACACTTGCCTGATAGAAACAATGGAAACAGTGAGAGACTTTATTTTCTTGCACTCCAAAATCACTGCAGATGGTGACTACAACCAGGAAATTAAAAGACTCTTGCTCCTGGAAAGAGAAGGTATGACAAACCTAGCAGCATATTAAAAAGGAGAGACATAACCGACAAAAGTCCATCTAATCAAAGCTGTGGTTTTTCCAATAGTCATGTATGGATGTGAGAGTTGGACCATAAGAAAGCTGAGCACTGAAGAACTGATGCTTTTGAACTGTGGTGTTGGAGAAGACTCTTAAGAGTCTCTTGGACTACGAGGAGGTCAAACCAGTTAATCCTAAAGAAAATCAGTCCTGAATATTCACTGGAAGGACCGATGCTGAAACTGAAGCTTTAATACTTTGGCCACCTGATGCAAAGAGCGGACTCATTGGAAAAGACTCTGATGCTGGGAAAGACTGAAGGCGGGGGAAGAAGGGGACAACACAAGACAAGATGGTTGGATGGCATCACGGACTCAATGGACATGAGTTGGAGCAAGCTACGGGAGTTGGTTGTGGACAGGGAAGTCTGGCATGCTGTGGTCCATGGAGTTGCAAACAGTCAAATGTGACTGACTGAACTGAACTGATTGTACTTAATTTTTTATATTTCTATCTTCTAACTTAACGATGAGAATTCTTCAAGGGAAGTGTTTTCTTGATTCATCATTTCTTTCTTCCTATACCAATCTTTAAAGCCTGTTAAATCCTTAAAGGTAAGATTAGGCCACACCAGGTGACTGTTCTCTTGCTCTCTATACATCCCATGCAGGACCAGTGCCTGTTTCACCTACACTATATTCACATGACTGACCTTCCTGCATACTTGCTTCAGGCCTCAGCTACTAGTGAAGGGCATGCCCCCTCTGCTAGTTTCCCTGATAACCAGTGAGCTAACCTAACATCAATTTCCTCTGTATCCTGTAATCTCCCCATTCCCCTGGGAGCAAAGACTGATGTCATACCCTGCCCCGCCACTACCTCACAGGGTAGGGTATTGCACCAGGACCTTGCTTCAGACATGTAATTTCCCCCTATCCCTTAAACCACTGATGTCTGTGATGCTTACTCTGGGCTCTGTCTTTGGTCTTGAAGATAAGCAAGTTCAGGCCTTGCAGGTCTGTGGGGTGTATCCCAATACCTACAGAAGTGTCTGTTAACTAGATAAATGAGATTCATTTACATGTAATGCTCACCTGCAACTAATGAATATTACATATGTTTTTGACTGTCAAATTACATCTCTATTTTCTTCTCTTTAATGCAGACATATTTTATCTTTTCTTGGTATTTATATTTTAAAACTAACTTGGTTTATTTTATGAATTATTCACTAGGAGAAACACAAGAAATAATGATTTTCAGAAATACAGGCATACCTTGTTTTATTAAGCTTCACTTTACTGTGCTTCACAGATTTACAGTTTTTACAAATTGAAGGTTCGTGGCAACCCTAAGTTGAGCATCTATTGGTACTATTTTTCTAACAGCATTTTGTCAGTTTCTGTCTCACATTTTAGGAATTCTTGAAACATTATGGACTTTCCCACTATTATTTGATTTGTAAGTTGACCTGAGATTAGTGACTTTGATGTTACTTTTGTAATTGTTCTAGAGCACCCCAAACTGTGTCTGTATAAGACCATGAAGTTAATAGATGGATGTTGTGTGTGTTCTATCTAACTGCCCCACCAACTGGCAGTTCTCTCATCTTTCTCCCTCTCCTCCCAGCTCTCTATTCTCTGAGACACATCAATATTGAAATTTTGCCAATAACCCTACAACAGCCTTCAAGTGTTCAAGTGAGAAGTCTGTGTCTCACTTTAAGTCAAAACTAGGAATGATTAAGTGTAGTGAGGAAGCCATGTCAAAAGTTGAGACAGACCAAAAACTAGGTGTCTTGCACCAGTAAGTCACATTGTTACTGCAAAGGAAAGACTCTTGAAGGAAATTAAAAGTCCTACCCCAGTTAACACATGAATGACAAGAATGTGAAATGGCCTAATTGCTGATATAGAGAAAATTTAATGATCTGGGTAGAATATCAAACCAGCCACAATATTCCCTTAAACCAAAGCCTAATACAGAGCAAGGTCGTAACTCTCTTAGATTCCATGAAGACTGAGAGAGGTGAGGAAGCTGCAGAAAAAAGTATGAAGCTGGCAGAAGTTGTTTCATGAGATTTAACGAAAGAAGTTGCCTCCTTAAAATCAAAGTGCAAAGAGAACCAGCAAGTGCTGATATAGAAGTTGCAGCAGTTTTCCAGAAGATCTAGCTAAGATAATTAATGAAAGCATTTACACTAAACAGGAAATGGCAATCCACTCCAGGACTATTGCCTGGAAAATCCCATGGACAGAGGAGCCTGGTAGGCTACAGCCCAGGGGGTCGCAAAGAGTCGGACACGACTGAGCGACTTCACTTTACACTAAACCAATGGATTTTTAATGTAAACAAAACTTCCTTGAAAGAAAATGCCATCTAAGACATTCATAGCTAGAGAGAAGTCAATTCCTGGCTTCACAGGATAGACTGACTCACTTGTTAGGGGCTAATACAGGTGGAGACTTTAAGTGGAAGCTAATATTAATTGACCATTCTAAAAATCTTAGGGTCCTTGAGAATCATGCCAGATCTATTCTGCCTGTTCTCTACAAATAGAACAACAAAACCTGGCAGCAGTGCTTCTCTTTACAACACAGTTTACAGAATATTTTAAGCCCACTGTTAAGATCTACTGCTCAAAAAAAAAAAAAAAAAAAAATTCCATTCAAAATATATCTGCTTCTTGACTTGGTACTTGGTCATTCAAGAACTCTGATGGAAATGTACAGTGAGATTTATGTTGTTTTAAAGACTGTTAATGAGGCTTCCATGGTGGCTCAGAGGTAAAGAAATCTTCCTACTAATGCAGGAGACATGGGTTTGATCCCTGGGCAAGGAGGATCCCCTGGAAAAGGAAATGGCAACCTGCTTCAGTATTCTTGCCTGTAAAATTCCATGGACAGAGAAGCCTGGCAGGCTACAGTCCATAGGGTTGCAAGGAGTCAGACATGACCTAGAGAGTAAACAATGGCAACATGACTTCTAACACAACACCCATTCAACAGCCCAAGAATCAGATAATAATGTAGACTTTCAAGTCTTATTATTTGAGAAACACATTTTGTAAGGCTATTGCTGCCACAGACAATTATTCTTCTGATGGATCTATGCAAAGTCAACTGAAAACCTTCTGGAAAGAATTCACCATTCTAAATGGCATTAAGAATATTTGTGATTCATGGGAAAATGCCAAAGTATCAACATCAACAGGAGTTTGGAAGAACTTGATTTCAATCCCCATGGATGACTTTGAGGGGTTCAAAACTTCAGTAGAGAAAGTAACTGAAGATATTGTAGAAATAGCAAGAGAACTAGAAGTGGAGCCTAAAGATGTGACTGTATTCTACAACCTTATGATAAAATTTTAATGGGTGAGGAGTTGATTTTTATGGATGAACAAAGAAAATGTTTTCTTAAGATAGAATCTACTCCAAGTGAAGGTGCTAGTATGGTTATTGAAATAAAAACAAAGGATATGGAACATTACATAAACCTAGCTGATAATGTCAGAGAAGGCAATTGCACCCCACCCCAGTACTCTTGCCTGGAAAATCCCATGGGCGGAGGAGCCTATTAGGCTGCAGTCCATGGGGTCGCTAAGAGTTGGACACGACTGAGCGACTTCACTTTCACTTTTCACTTTCACTTTTCACTTTCATGCATTGGAGAAGGAAATGGCAACCCACTCCAGTGTTCTTGCCTGGAGAATCCCAGGGACAGCGGAGCCTGGTGGGCTGCCGTCTATGGGGTCGCACAGAGTTGGACACGACTGAAGCGACTTAGCAGCAGCAGCAGCAGCAGCAGCTGATAATGTAGTGGCAGGGTTTGAGAGGACTAGTTCAATTTTGAAAAAAGTTCTACTGTGGATAAAATGCTATTAAATAGTACTGTGTGCTACAGACAAATTGTCTGTGAAAGACAATTGATGCAGCAAATTTCCTTGTTGTCTTATTGAAGAAATTGCCACTGCCACCCCAGTCTCCAGAAAAATTACCCAGTCAGTCAGCAGCCACTAGCATCAAGGCAAGATCCTTCACCAGCAAAAAGATTATAAAGAGCTGAAGGCTTAGATGATGGTTAGCATTTTTTAGCAATAAAGTATTTTTTTAGTTACAGAGTGTACATTGAGTTTTTAAACATAGTACTATGGCACAAGAAGCTATAATATAGTATAAGCATAATTTTTAAATGCATTGAAATACCAAAAAATTTGTGTGACTTTCTTTATTGCCATATTTGCTTCATTGTGGTGGTTCTGAACTGAAGCTGTCCATGATATCTCTGAGGTATGCCTGTATGCAAATACACTAGTGACTTTTCTTTCTCAAGCTTTATAAACTATAGGATTAATAAGCCATGAGCATCTGACAATCCAAACAGCAAATGGATGCAGATTACGCCCTAATGTTAATAGATTAAGACAGCACTGATACCACATTTGTATATTTAAAGAGCTATTTACCAGATAAAGATAACTTTATCATCTTTCCTTTCACTGATGCAATTCTATTATTTTTTCATTCATTCAACAAATATTTATTGAAAATCATTATGTGCAAGATACTAGACCTGATGCTCTGAGAAATAATTCTTATTCCCAGAGAATTTAAATTCTAGGAGGTAAGATAAGGCACGCACATGAAAAAGCCAGACATTGATAAATGACATGAATAATGAAATGCAATAAAAGTTCAAAATAAGGAAAGATAACTCCCTTTTAAAAATAGAAAAGAAAACTTTTGAGTTTTACCATAAGACATTAATAGGATATGGACATGTGATGATAGGAAATTATTCTCCTTTCAATTTTTCAGTATTTGTCCTTTTTTATTCTTGGTGAAGAAAAGTGCATAGATATTAAAAAAAACCTACCATAATCACTCTGGGCATGCTTAAATTACAATAAAATAACATGACATCATGAAGACAATAACATGTGAAGACTAGATATTAAGTCAAAGCCCAATTGATTTGTCTAATTGTGAATTATTGAAACTTGATTTTTAACAGATCTGTCCAAACTAAGTGAACTTAAAAAGTTTTTCTGAAAATTATTTGTATTGCTGTATAGGAAGTCATGTTATTTTGCCAAGACTAGAGTATAACATTAGTGAGCAAGTTTAGTAGCATTCTTTCAAATAATATTTTATTTCAAGTGAAAATAAAATATTTTAAGTAAAGTAGCTGGAATTAAAAATATTTTTACAATAGTTGATTGACATAAAGGTACAATGAAGAAAATAAAAAATGTCAACTAAAATGTTACATACTACTTTAGGAATATAAAGAAGAGTGTACACGTTCTCTACCAGTATCTCTTTCATGATTCTTTTAGCTAGTGCTACATTTCAAGAATGTAAAGTCTCAAGAAGAAGATAAGTATCACAAATATAATAAATCAAAGCTGAGTAAGCATATAGATACCTGAAAATCAAAAAATAAGTTTCAATACTAGGGGCACTTAGAATCTTAGGTTTTACAGCATGTATTTCCTTCATCTTTTAAACAGTTGACTAATAGGCTATTTTCAAAAGGACAAGTTTATTTTGGTAAAGATTTCATTGATAGTAATGATTAGATGACTGGTTGAGTGATGGTGTTATTTCCAAAATAGTATTTCTTTTCTAGTTTTATACTTTATCTAATACTATGATTTAACTTTATGTTCAGAGCTTAAGATTTATGGTATACTTGAAATAGCAATAAAAGACAGATTGATAATATTGTATATTATAGACATGATTCGGAGAAGGCAATGGCAACCCACTCCAGTACTCTTGCCTGGAAAATCCCATGGACGGAGGAGCCTGGTAGGCTGCAGAAGTGATTTCACTTTCACTTTTCACTCTCATGCATTGGAGAAGGAAATGGCAACCCACTCCAGCATTCTTGCCTGGAGAATCCTAGGGGCAGGGGAGCCTGGTGGGCTGCTGTCTATGGGGTCCCACAGAGTCCGACATGACTGAAGTGACTTAGCAGCAGTAGCAGCAGCATAGACATCATTTGAATTGAGATAATAACTGCTTGTTAAAGATGATTTCTAGCTCTTAACCAGTGCTTAGAATCTCTGAATCACTGAAGTTTCCATTCTTTATGGCCTGCCAGAAATGATTCAGGAAAGTGAGGTGAGTATTTGTTTTTCATGGGGAATATAGGTTCTTATGTTTGGGGAAGGGATGTGGAGTTCAACATAGAATTGATGTTATTCTTTTGGCACATATTCACTTTGTGTCAAAGTTATTTACCCAATAGGCTCAGAAAGCAAAGTTTAGTGTCTTTGCAAAACTAATTCATCCACCCCACTAAAACATTCTTGAAAGAATTCAGTATACAATATTTAAGAAAAAATTGAAGTGACCATTAGAAAAAACAATAAGAACTTGTCTAGACTCTCTTATATCCGTTTCATTGTTTACTACTTCTGTTATTTGAATATTATATAGGACTGAAATCATAATCTTTAAGTGCTAGATTATAAAAAAGAATAGGATAATGTCAAAATGGCACAGTGATCAATATGAAGGCACTCCCAATGTCCCACTTGAAGACAATTGGAACATAATTCAAGAAAATAACTGCAAATGACTGAAACACATAATATGTGTTTAAATTCACAAGCCCTTAGTGGTACTAAAAAAAATTAAAAAAAACAACAACTATGAGTTAGTTTATTTATTGCCACAAAAATTCAACATAAAATCACATATAAACTCAGTGGGTTAAAGCAATAATTATTTATTATTTCCTGCATATATGTGGGCTAGAGGGGATTGACTGATCTAGGCTGGATTCAGCTGATTTTAGCACTAAGCTTCAGGCTGGTTTAGGATTTTTCACATCTTCCTCAGCCTCCTTGGATTAGCTGGTTTCTTAGTGCATGCTCTTAAAATAATGACAAATGCCAAAAAAGAAGCCCAACTATGCCAAAAACAAGCCTCAGCTTGTTTCATTTTGTTAATATCCTATTGACCAAAAGAAATCCATGGTTAGAGTCCAAATCAAGGAGTCAGAAAATATGCTTTGCTTTTATTAAGAGAAACTGTAAAGTCACATGGCAAAAAGCATGGGTAATCTGAGATGGAGAAATTGTGGCCAATAATTATACTAGAGTTAAAATTAAAGATTGCTAAGGAAATGACTTATTGTTTGGAAAAATGATAAAGAGAAAGAACCAAGTTTTATTCAGATCTCTTGTAGAAACTATAGCTCTATGTAAACAAATAGATGAGATGCATTTCTTTATAACCAATATTTCAACCCTTAATGAATTTATGAAGCTGAACACACATGGCCACTGTGTGTGCTCAGTTGCTTCAGTCATGTCTGACTCTTTGCAACACTATGGACTGTAGCCTGCCAGCCTCCTCTTTCTGTGGAATTCTCTAGGCAAGAGTACTGGAGAGGGTTGCTGTGCCCTCATTCAGGGGATCTTCCCCACACAGGGATTGAACCCGAGTCTCTTATGTCTCCTGTATTGGCAGGGTGTTCTTTAGAGCCACCTGGGAAGCCCCATGGTCACTAACATACCAAAAGAGACACATGTTTCTCCTCTTAGAAGAACATAATCCACTGTTAAATTAGTCTTGGCCATAAAATAAACAAACCAACAAAAAGCCAAACTTGACTAAACCCTTGACTAAAGCCCAACTACAATTTTATAGGACTTTCAGAAATCAGAGGAACTCACATAATGCAAGAAAAGTATATGGAATAGGGAAAATCTACAGGAAAACTAAGTTTCTTCAACAAGCAATAAACAAACAAAAAAGATATTAAAGTGTCTTATGAAATCCATTAAATAATCACAAAATGTGGGGCTTTGTGGATCCTAAGTCAAGAAGAAACTGAAAATTTCCTTTTTTCCTTTAAAAAGAAGTATTATTTTTTAATAAATAATAAAGTAATAACTTAGCAAAGGCACAAAAACAATACTTCCAGTTTCATTAATGATGTTTCTCTAATGTTCTCTGGTATTCCTCATCAAATGTTATTTTTACCTTTTCATACTGGAGCACTCTCATATTTATGACAGAAAACCCAGTGGGCAACTTAAATTTTACACTACCATCAAGGTTAGGGTATTGTAAGCACACATTTCAAATGAGAATTAATTATCCAAGACATTTGCCTACTTTAGACCAAACATTCTAAGTTAGTGTAAAATTATTTATGGCTCTACTTGAGCTCTCTATACAATAAATATTCTTTTCTTAAAATAATATCCTTCTAGCTAACGGAAGGTAATAACAACTTGAAGAATGGCACTAAATTCTAATAGTCACTTTCATATATAACATGAAATGCTCTTGGATTTTTAGTTGCCTGTGTTTGGAAGAATAAATGCTTATTACAATTTATTTATCCTTTACTGAAGTTTATCAATGCTGCGGATTTCCCTATGAATGTAGATTCAAAATTAAGTCATCTATTTTAAGTGAGAGGCAAATAAGGGGTTAATTTTAACTGAGAATCAAATAAGGGGTTAAAAATTGACAGTCTAAAATATTGGGTTAGTTAGAAACAGAAGTGTTCCTTGAATGATATAAGTGAAAGGATATAAAATATGTATCTTAAGATTTTTACAACATTAAATTTACAAGTAGAGTTTGATATAAGAATGTGGATATATATTGCATATACATTGGCAATGGTGTCTTTGCTTTTGGTCAAAATGACAAGAAAGCAGCACTTAAACACAGTCATACATGGGCTACTACTCTTCTTTTTCCCTTTAAACTTTTTTCTTCATTTCTTAGCTTAGAAAGGAAATATATATTTGGCTTAAAATTTTGAAAATTGCATAGCAACGCAAAACACCCTGAGTAGCCAAAGCTATCTTGAGAAAGAAAAAATGGAGCTTGTGGAGTCAGGTTCCCTGAGTCCAGACTATACTACAAAGCTGAAATAAAACCATATGGCACTGGTGACAAAATAGAAATATAGATTAATTAAACAGGATAAAAATTCAATAAATAAACATACATACATATGGTAAATTAATCTATGATAAAGGAATAAAGAACATAAAATGGAGGAAAGACAGTTTCTTCCATAAATGGTGCTGGGAAAACTGAACAATTACATCTAAATGAATGAAATTAGAACACTCTGACATCATACGCAAAAAACAAACTAAAAATGGATTAGAGACCTAAATGTAAAAACAGATGCTACAAAAATCCTTGAGGAAAACAAAGGCAGAATACTCTTTGACATACATCCTAGCAATATACTTTTGGGTCTGTCTCTTACAGTAATTAATGAAAATAAAAATAATCAAATGGGACCTGATCAAACTAAAAGCTTTTGTACAGCAAAGGAAACCATATACTGAGCAAAAATACAACCTATAGAATGGGAGAGAATATTTGCAAATGATGCAACCAACAAGAATTAATAACCAAAATATACAAACAGTGAATAGAGCTCAAAAAAAAAAAAAAAAAAAAAAACACAAAAACTCAGTTGAAAAATGGGCAAAAGACCTAAATAGATGTTTCTCCAAAGATGGCATACAAATGCCAAAAGGCACATGAAAAGATGCTCAGCATCACTAATTATTAGAGAAATGCAAATCACAACTTCAACGAGGTATCATTTTATACCAGTCAGAATGGCCATCATCAAAAAGTCTACAAATAATAAATGCTGGAGAGGGTATGGAGAAACAGGTACCTTTTATACTGTTGGGAAAGTCAATTGGTACAGCAACTATGGAGTAAGTGTGTGTGTGTGCTAAGTCGCTTCAGTCATGTCTGACTCTGTGTGACCACTGGACTGCACCCTGCCAGGCTCCTCCGTCCATGGGATTCTCTAAGCAAAATTACTGGAGTGGGTAGCCATTCCTTTTTCCAGGGAATCTTCCAGACCCAGGGATAGAACCTGGGTCTCATGCATTGCAGGCAGATTCTTTACCATCTGAGCCAGCAGGAATTATTATTATGCCCTTCTCCAGAAGAGCAGTATAGACATTTCTTAAAAATCTACAAATAGATGTATCGTATGATCCTGCAATCCCTCTCCTAGGCATAAATTTAGAGAAAAGCATACTTTGAAAAGCTGTGTGCATCTCAGTGTTCATTGTAACACTACTTACAATAGCCAAGACCTGGAAATAACCTAAATTCCCATTGACAGATGAGTGGATAAAGAAGTGGGATAGTTACACAATGGAATATTACTCAGCCGTAAAAGGAATGAAATACTGCCATCTACAACAACATGGATAGACCTAGTGATTATCATACTAAGTGAGAGTAAGCCAGACACAGGAAGACAAGTATCATATGATATCGCTTATATGTAGAAAAAATGATACAAATGAACTTATATTCAAGGCAGAAATAGCCCCCACAGACATAGAAAACAAACTTATGGTTACCAAAGGGGAAGGGGGAGGATAAATTCGGAGTTTGAGATTAACACTACACACTACTCCATATAAAAGAGACAACCAATAAGGAATACTATAGAGCACAGGAACTATACTCAATATTTCATAATAACCTATAAGGGAAAATTACCTATAAGGGAAAAAAATATATATATATGATTATCTATTTCTGCATTTTTCTCCTTGAAAAAAAAATATTTTCTACCTATGCTTAAGTGAAAATAAATTAGTATACATATTTTTACTTGCTTCCCAAATTTTATTCTTTTCATAATCTGATGCATTTTAAATTATTTTATTATTGTATATTGTTTGTATTATCATTAAAACAGTCTATGTTCGAAGCTATATTTACAATAATTACTAAAGTAATTTGATTCTTAATATAAGTTTCAGTACTAATACCATTTCATTATGTTAAAATTTCCTGCTAGGCTAGAGTTCTTCCTTAAGTAGTTTCTCAAGGGTGCAGTGTTACATAGTTCCTTGATAAGTTGGTATTTTAAAATTTATTTCTGTAATCTCCTGCTGTGAATGACTACTTGGCTGAGTTTATAAAATCCTCAGTTCAGTGCAGTTGCTCAGTCATGTCCGACTCTTTGTGACCCCATAAACTGCCGCACACCAGGCCTCCCTGTCCATCACCAATTCCCAGAGTTCACTCAAACTCTTGTCCATCGAGTCAGTGATGCCATCCAGCCATCTCATCCTCTGTCGTCCCCTTCTCCTCCTGCCCCCAATCCCTCCCAGCATCAGAGTCTTTTCCAATGAGGCAACTCTTCGCATGAGGTGGCCAAAGTATTGGAGTTTCAGCTTTAGCACCAGTCCTTCCAAAGAAATCCCAGGACAGATCTCCTTTAGAATGGATTGGTTGGATCTCCTTGCAGTCCAAGGGACTCTCAAGAGTCTTCTCCAACACCACAGTTCAAAAGCATCAATTCTTCGGCGCTCAGCTTTCTTCACAGTCCAACTTTCACATCCATACATGACCACTGGAAAAACCATGCTGCTGCTGCTGCAAAGTCGCTTCAGTTGTGTCCGACTCTGTGTGATCCCATAGACAGCAGCCCACTAGGCTCCTCTGTCCCTGGGATTCTCCAGGCAAGGGTACTGGAGTGGGTTGCCATTGCCTTTTCCACTGCATGAAAGTGAAAAGTGAAAGTGACGTTGCTCAGTCATGCCCGACTCTTAGCGACCCCATGTACTGCAGCCTACCAGGCTCCTCCGTCCATGGGATTTTCCAGGCAAGAGTACTGGAGTGGATTGCCATTTCTGTCTCTGGAAAAACCATAGCCTGACTAGACAGACCATTGTTGGCAAAATAATGTCTCTGCTTTTCAATATGCTATCTAGGTTGGTCATAACTTTCCTTCCAAGGAGTAAGCGCCTTTAAATTCATGGCTGCAGTCACCATCTGCAGTGACTTTGGAGCCCCCAAAAATAAAGTCTGACACTGTTTCCACTGTTTCCCCATCTATTTCCCATGAAGTGATGGAACCAGATGCCGTGATCTTAGTTTTCTGAATTTTGAGCTTTAAGCCAACCTTTTCACTCTCCTCTCTCACTTTCATCAAGAGGCTTTTTAGTTCCTCTTCACTTTCTGCCATAAGGGTGGTGTCATCTGCATATATGAGGTTATTGATATTTCTCCTGGTAATCTTGATTCCAGCTTGTGCTTCTTCCAGCCCAGAGTCTCTCATGATGTACTCTGCATATAAGTTAAATAAGCAGGATGACAATATACAGCCTTGACGTACTCCTTTTCCTATTTGGAACCAGTCTGTTGTTCCATGTCCACTTCTAACTGTTGCTTCCTGACCTGCATATAGGTTTCTCAAGAGGCAGGTCAGGTGGTCTGGTATTCCTATTTCTCAGAATTTTCCACAGTTTATTGTGATCCACACAGTCAAAGGCTTTGGTACAGTCAATAAAGCAGAAATAGATGATTTTTCTGGAACTCCCTTGCTTTTTGCATGATTCAACAGATGTTGGCAATTTGATCTCTGGTTCCTCTACCTTTTCTAAAACTAGCTTGAACATCTGGAAGTTCACTGTTCAAGTTTTTCATTTTCCCTTCTATTACATGTTTCAGAGAATACTAAGGCCAACTTAATTTTTCTTTATTTTTTTCAATTAGCCTGTTGCTTTAAATCCCTGCATGGATGCTGCAGATACCTTGGTGATTTAGAAGCTTTCCAACTGCTAACATTCTTCCTATTTGGATGAAAGGAAAGGAAATCCACCTTTCGTGGTTTTTGTGGAAGACAAGCGTCCACCTCTCCGTATGAAACTGCATATCATTATCTTCCCTTTTTCTTCTCTTTAGTAGGTAGACCCCCTGCTCATTTTCTAAGATCGATTTTGCAGTATTTTTTCAATAAATTACCATTCCAAAAACTCTGAGACTTATCTCTCAGCTAGAAAAAGTTTGTGTTGCATACAGCTAAGAGACTGACAAACCAAGAATTTGCTCCTTGTCCTTTATATATATATTTTTATATGTAAATTTATATTTCTATATCACATATATATTTGTTGTTTGGTTGCTAAGTTATATCTGACTCTCTATAATTCTATAGAGACTGTAGTGCATCAGGCTCCTCTGTCCATGGGATTTCCCAGGCAAGTATACTGGAGTGAGTTGCCATTATTTTTCTTCCCAATTGAAGATTTCTGCAGGAGATCTTCCCAATGCATGTTCAATTCCCAGGAATTGAACATGCATCTCCTTCATAGGCTGGAAAATTCTTTACTGCTGAGTCACCAGGGAAGGCCTGACATATATGTATATACATTTCTATGTTGAATATTGATTGATTGATTGATTTTGTTTTCAGATACCTCATCTTAATGTTACTAAAATGAGATTTTTTAAAGGTAGAGCTGTATTATAGTAATCGGGCACCCTTTCCTTCATTCTCCCCACCCCGCCCCACCCCTGCTTGCCACCATGTTCAGCAAAAGAGACACTGATGTATAGAACAGTATTTTGGACTCTGTGGGAAAGGGAGAGGGTGGGATGATTTGGGAGAATGGCATTGAAACATGTATAATATCATATATGAAACGAGTCGCCAGACCAGGTTCGATGCACGATACTGGATGCTTGGGGCTGGTGCATTGGGATGACCCAGAGGGATGGTATGGGGAGGGAGGTGGGAGGGGGGTTCAGGATGGGGGACATGTGTATACCTGTGGCAGATGCATGTTGATATATGGCAAAACCAATACAATATTGTAAAGTTAAAAAATAAAATAAAAATATATATTAAAAAAATTGGTTTTAGAGACCTCTTAGCATCAAAGACTCATAGATATTTGCTTGTTCTGGGAGCATGCATTAGGCAGGTAATGAGCAACCCTTAAAAAATAAATTCATAACTATGGTCTCTATTCTTCAAAATGCCAAACATAATGTGACATATTTTTCATGCTTGAAAAGTAATAGCTTTTATATTTTGTCCAATGTACCCAGATTCACAGGAAAAAATAAGTTCAGTGTTTTAAGAGACTATGAAGGCACCTGCTATGTCTTGACCTAAGCAAAGAACAGGGCCAGCTGCCAGATATAGAGTGAAAATACAACCTGGTCTGTCCAGGAGTCCCCATGCCTGCTAACCTTGTCTAATAGTAAAACCACCTACTTTCACTCTTAAAAGTGCCCCAGTTTAGATGATACACTGGGTATAGACCTTGTGTGCACAGTGTCCAAGTCCAGTTTCAACAGCAGTATCACCAAAAACAAACAATTCCTGGAGATGGCACTCCTCCAGGGCTCCTGCCATCACAGCAGGCATCCAAAGCCCCCAGTTGCCATGAATACTGTATTCAGTCTTGGTTTCTACAGTCAGTTTCTCAGCAACTGGAACTTTTAAATCAAGCAGTCAATTGAATTATCAGAAATAATCGCACTATTTCAGGGAAAAATCCATTCTAAATCACTTTAATGGCCACTAGGTGTTCCGCTCATCAGTGTTTTTTTGGTTCCTGGCTTTGCTGTTGTCCTGGGACTAAAAAGATTTACAGTGACAAAAATGATTTAAATTGAACTTTCTCAGCCAGCCTTATGAACCACACCTATTCCAAATCTAACTATTGATATTTCAAGTTCAGTGTTGTTCAAGAGGTCAGAGGTTTCATTGATTTACTGCTGATATAGCAATGGTTTAACAGGAGACTTATAAATTGACCAGGCTCTTCTGTAATCTAGTGTTTATAGTATATCAAAGAGACATGTCTGAAATTTGTTGATATTTTTACAGCTATCTTCCTCAGATTAAAGGAAGAATGGAATTATTCCTTCTATATACCTATTCTGGACTAGTTCTGTTGTAATTGTAGAAGTGGGGAAAGGTAGGAGAGTTGTGAATTTAAAGCAATATGGATTCACCCACTGCATTATCTTTAAGATATTTTAAATATTTAAAGCTTATATTTAAATATTTTCAAAACATTTTCCTGTGTCTAAGTCCTTCCAATTCAGTGAGGCATATATCTTTGGCTGAGCAAGCAAAAATAGCACTTGAGTGGGACTCATACTTCATATATATATGAAGTATATATATATATATATATATTTAAGGTCGCTATTACAAATCTGCTATGTCTAGAGTTGAATGAAATAATCCACAGGTTTTTACTTTGAGTTTGTATTTAAAATTAGCCTTGCTTCACTTATCACTTCTTTTTTTTTTTTCATTTGTATCTTTCTTTTTTATTTATTTTTTTTAAATTTTATTTTATTTTTAAACTTTACATAATTGTATTAGTTTTTGAAGTGAAGTGAAGTGAAAGTCATTCAGCCATGTTAGACCCTTTGTTACCCCATGGACTGTAGAGTCCACGGAAATCTCCAGGCCACAATACTGGAGTGGGTAGCTGTTCCCTTCTCCAGGGGATCTTCCTAACCGAGGAATCAAACCCAGGTCTCCCATATTGCTGGTTGATTCTTTATCAGCTGAGCCACAAGGGGAGCCAAGAATACTGGAATGGGTAGCCTATCCCTTCTCCAGCAGATCTTCCTGATCGGAGAATCGAACCAGGGTCTCCGGCATTGCCGGCGGATTCTTTCGAAGGGAAAGGCTACCCACACCAGTATTCTGGCCTGGAGAATTCCAAGGAGTTGCAAAGAGTCTGACAGGACTGAGCAACTTTCACTTTCACTTTTTTAGTTAGTTAGGTATTATTATTTTTTAATCAGCTATTTAACTTAAAAATTTAGATGTCAATTTCTTCAAAAATTCATTGAATGTTAAAAAACAACACTGAAAAATCTATTTTGAATAAAAGTTACAGATTTTAAAGTTGTTTTCTAGAGATAAACTAGGGATATACTTAAGTTTTGAGTTAATTCTAGAGGATAGGGTTCCGAGGCACATGCATTTGATGCTATGATTTATAAGGAATGTATGAAACCATTTATAACTTCATAATGAAACAATTTTATCTTTGCATATTTGTCAAGTTGGAACTCTTTAATATGACCTACAGAAATCAACATCTAAACCAAAAAGTCTTCCAAAAATTTTCAGGCATTTCAGCTGTATTTCATACAGAAATTCAATTTGTGCAAAGTCAAAGCACACATTTTCTGCAAAAGTCACCTCAAAATGTCATTTCTGAGTAACTTACATTTATGGAGAGACAATGACTAGAAAAGAAATAAGTAGTTAAATGGGACTTACTCCCTATGTGACTGACATATTGAACTAGATTTTCTTGGCAACTAACCTACTTCCTGATTTAACCTTCTTTATGTAGCTTTTTAAAGCTACACAAGTTATTGATTTGCTCTCAGGGACTAAGTTAGGACCTGGAAAATATTGCACAGTTATAAGAAGAGTATCTTTAGGTAAACAAAAATACAAAAACGCCTATAATGTACAAGACAGAATTCAAAAAAATATAAACAAAATTAGGTTAAAAATATAGTAAAAACAAATGGTGGTTTTGGAAAACTAGAAATTATTCAAAATCCTTTAAAAATAATTTTATGTTCTTGAAATATATCAGAGCTAAAAATATGTTCTGATCATCACCAAAGATGTACAGATAATCCTGTATTTAGGTTGAGTGATATCCTTCCTAGCACAAGTAAAACAAAGCAAACTTACTTTCATTCATTACTCTGTGATATCTATCTTAGGTATATTTATCTTAGGTATATTTTTAATTATCACCTCTCGATTAATGTTTAAGTATTTCCTAGAAAGGACAAATATTACTTCTTCTTGAAGCAATTTAATTAGACTTTTGGGAATGGGCACAAGTGAGATTCATTTTAAAATGGAGATGGGATCTAGCCAGAATTACAGATTGGATGAATTCTTAAATTTAAGAGGTGAGTTTGTGTGTTTGTATGTGTGTTGGTGGGCAGTGGGGGCTTCCTGTAAATTTGGGTTGTGATAAAAAGGGGTACCAAACTGTGAACAACAGTGAATCATTTTGATTTAGGCTGATTATAATCTTCCTGCATTACATTAGATACTTGGAATTCTAAAATACACTCAAAAATATGTCCAAGGAGACATTTTAGAATTTTGCTTAGATTAACAAATTTTATGAGCTTTTAACCTGGACTTGTTTATTCCTCCCTGAATTTGAATCATCAGTTTGTTTGTTTTTTCCTTCTCTATTTTCGGAGTGGGGGTCGGGGGGAGTAGATAGGTAGGGGGTCACTGCTTATATATAGCAGAATAGGTTTTTATTTTTTCCAGCTATTTATTGAGGTATAACTGACAAATAAAAATTCTATATATTTAAGGTAGACAATGTGATGATTTGATATATGCATACTTTGTGAAATGATTATCATAATCAAGCTAATCAACACATCTGTCACCTCACAGTTACCATTTGTCTTCTTTGCTCCTGGGTCATTTTATTGTTCATTCATTTCTCTGACAAATAATTCCTGCATATCTACTATGTATCAGGTACTCTCTTAAGAACTGTAGCTATGAAAAGAATAAGACTCAACCCTTGAATGAGATTCAAAGAGCTTACAACTTAGTGGGGGAACCTGAGACATGAAGTAATTATATTACACTATTCAGGAGCATATAAAAGGTAGGGGGTGGGAGAGGAGAAGAGGAGAGATATTAATGAGATTTAATGAAGGAGATGTATTGGAAAGTAAGGGATGATTCAAATCAGTCAGGTGACGACAGAAATAGAAACCTCAGAACAATGTAAGCATAGAATCTGAGACAGGAAGTACCATTTGATGGCTTGAGGGTTAATGCCAATCCTCTTAAAGGAATCATCCATGGGAAGAAATTTTCCAAAATTCTCAATCTGCTACAAATTTTATACTAGTCCACAAAAGTTAGTAATATGTGACATCTACTAAGAAATTTATATTTGAAAATTACTTTCACAGCAAAACTGTTCTATAGTAATTGTTCTTATTGCTTCTTTTATCTTCATACTATAAGAGATGAAAAAATTGAAGTCTCTTTAATTTTACAGTCAACTCAGAAGACACCTTTCTTCAATCTCTTTAAGATTAAAGGCAATAAAACAAATATCAGGAATTTGATAGATGATGGGACAAATTTAACAGAAAAAGTTATCTTTAAAGACATCACAATTGATTGCCATTGTCATTGTTCAGGCATTGTGTCCAACTCTTTGCCATGCCATGGACTGCAGTATGCCAGAATTCCCCATCCCTCACTCTCTCCCAGAGTTTGCTCAAACTCATGTCCACTGAGTCGGTGATGCGATCCAACAATCTCAACCTCTGCTGCCCCTTCTCCTCCTGCCCTTAATCTTTCCCAGCATCAGGGGCTTTTCCCATGAGTCGGCTTTTGGCATCAGGTGGCCAAAGTATTGGAGTTTCGGCTTCAGCACGAGTCCTTCCAATGAATATTCGGGGTTGATTTCCTTTAGGATTGACTGGTTTGATCTCTTTGCTGTCCAAGAAGTCTTCTTCAGCACCACAATTTGAAAGTATCAATTCTTTGGTGCTCAGCTTTCTTTTTTTTTATTTTATTTTTAAACTTTACATAATTGTATTAGTTTTGCCAAATATCAAAATGAATCCGCCACAGGTATACATGTGTTCCCCATCCCGAACCCTCCTCCCTCCTCCCTCCCCATACCATCCCTCTGGGCCGTCCTAGTGCACCAGCCCCAAGCATCCAGCATCGTGCATCGAACCTGGACTGGCAACTCGTTTCCTACATGATATTTTACATGTTTCATTGCCATTCTCCCAAATCACTCTCACATCCATACATGACTACTGGAAAAACCATAGCTTAGACTAGATGGACATTTGTCGGCAAGTAATGTCTCTGCTTTTTAATATGCTTTCTAGGTTTGTCACAGCTTTCTCCCAAGGAGCAAGTGTCTTTTAATTTCATGGCTGCAGTCAGCATCTGCAGTGGTTTTGGAGCCCAGGAAAATAAAGTCTGTCACTGTTTCCACTTTTTCCCATCTATTTGCCATGAAGTGACGGGACTGGATGCCATGATCTTGTTTTTTGAATGTTGAATTTTAAGCCATCTTTTCACTCTCTTTCACACTCATCAAAAGGCTCTTCAGTTCCCCTTCACTTTCTGTCATTAGAATGGTTATCATTTGAATATCTTAGGTGGTTGATATTTCTCCAGGAAATCTTGATTCCAACTTGTGATTCACCCAGCCTGGCATTTCGCATGATGTATTCTGCATATAAGTTAAATAAGCAGGGTGACAATATACAACCTTGACGTACTCCTTTCCCAATTTTAAACCAGCCTGTTGTTCCATGTCTGGTTCTGACTGTTGCTTTTTCAACTGCATACAGGTTTCTCAGGAGACAGGTAAAGTGGTCTGGTATTCCCACCTCTTTAAGAATTTTCCACAGCTGGAAACAACACTCAGTCGCAGATATGTCTGGTAGTGAAAGTGAAGTCTGATGCTAGTTGCATAGGAAGCTGGAAAGTTAGGTCCATGAATCAAGGTAAATTCTACATGGTCAAGCAAGAGATGGCAGAATGAACATTGAAAATTTAGGAATCAGTGAATTAAAATGTACTGGAGTGGGCAAATTTAATTTATATGACCACTGTATCTGTTACTGTGGGCAATAATCCCTTAGAAGGAATGGAGTAGCACTCATAACAGAGTATCAATGCTAATTGATATCAATATCAATATCAATGCTAATTGATTCTGGCCAATATTTCTTGACTGTATAGCCAGTAATTTAGAAAGGCAATACTTGTAGTAAAGCATTAAGAAAAAAAAAAAAGTCACTAATTCTTTTTCCTTAAAAATTTACTAAAACTTGATCATGCCAACAAGTCATATATCCAAATGCCAGATGGTCACTTCTACCTTGGTATTTATACTAACAATTTCCTTGAATCAATAAAAAGAATGTCTGTTAAAACAAAAAAAAATCAAAGTATACATTTTTCTTATGTTTAAACTTTTTATTTTGTAATATTTACAGACTTAAAAAAAGTAGAGTATATAGTACAAAATTTCTGTAAACACTTCAGCCAGTTTCCCCTAGTGACAGCATCATTTATATAATCATAGTGCAATGACTGAAACCAGAAAATTAACACTGATATTATACTAGCAACTAATCTACAAATTTTAATCACAGCTTCATGTTTTCTTGATTAAGGCTCTTTTTCTAGTGGAAGATCCAGCCTAGGATCTCACATAGCAGTTAGCAGTCATATCTTCTTTGTCTCCTCCACTTAATGAGAGTTCCTCTGATTTTCCTTGTCACTTTTAAAGAATATTGGCAATTATTTTGTAGTTGTCCCTCAAGGTGGGTTAGTCTGATGTTTTCTCATCATTAAAATGAATTTCTATGTATCATTGGCAAGAGTACAACTATGGTGATGTTGTCTCCTTTTCAATGTTCCCATAACTGGGGGCCCTTGATGTCAATATGTCTTAGTACTGCTGAAGCAAAGTTATTCCTTTTCCCTTTTGTTTTTCCTTGTAATCAAAAGAAATATCTTGTAGGAAGAGCCTCTGAGACTAAGCAAATGTAGTATTTCTCATCACATTGTTATTCCCAGGCTTTAGAACTCATCAGTGTTTCTTGGTCACCACAATTGCAGTAGAGTTTGCCTAAGAGTTGTCTTATATTTTCACCATGCCTTCCATATTAATTAATTAGAATTCTACTGTATGGAAGAATATATTTTTCCATTTTTTATATGTTCATTTCTTTATATTAATATGGATTCTTGGATGGATATTTGTTTTATTCTGTTGACTGAATTAGTTACTGTTTTTACTTATTTTGTTGTTCAAGTTGTCCTATATAGGGACATTGGGAGCTCCCTCAAATAGGATCCTTCATTCTTTATGTTCTCATCCTTTTTGCACACTTTACTTAATGGTACCTAAAAATGTTCCAGGTACATCTTGTATTTTCCTTTGCCAATCCCTGGAACCAAGCATTTCTATAAGAAACCCTGATTCCTTTAATCAGAGAATGGGTTTTAGAAATCATGATCTGGCTGTTAGTTGAATGTGTATTTTTAAAATCCTTTATTGAATAAAGATTTATAATCTTAAAATTCATTATATTATTCACTGGTGAGGTTGTCATTACTCACTGATGCCATGAATGGCTTGACCTTAATGAACATCTCATTATTAATAGTATTTGATTAATATTTAGTCCCAGATATTTCATTGTTTGTATAGATGTTGGTAATTGAAGACTTCTGTGCAGTGATGATCTATGCTATGATGGGGGAAGTTGGTGGCTCCCAGGTTGCTTGCTGTTGCCTTGGTCTTCCTGTTGTTGCCATCTACCTTTCCTGAGTCTTTTTATAAAGATTGGTCTCTTTGGGCTTTTTTCTTAATTTACTCCTTACATAACCCATCCCTTAGGCATACACTATCCTCTTGCTGACTCCTGACTACTCAGAACTAACATAAAGGTGATTCGGGCTAGCTTATATTGCTCACAGCCCTATATTAAACTACTCTTTCCTCTTCCTGCCTCAGTCAAAACTCCTGAATTCTCAGAATTGCTGACATAGGCTACATGTTGAGAGCAAAGCAATGGATTTTACCATGATTATACTGAATGTAAATGACATTCTTACTCTATTCAGATTTTCAAGTTTTATTTGATATCTAAATGAAGTCAACTACTAATTCCAGTGAATTTCAGACCTGTTGATATGATAAGGTAAAACATTTTGGGAATCATGGGCAGTATTTTGGCTAATAATTCCTATGAAATCCTTGAAATGAATAATACTAAATCCCAACAACCCTACTTGTTCTATAGTATGTGAAAAGAAAGGTCAGAATCCCAGTACAGCATATTTATGTAATACAGACTCCATAATGTTATTTATCTAAATGTGTGGTTTATGACACCATTTTTCAGTTAAAAAAAAAAAAAGTAATTCAATACGAAGACCTCAGATGAACATGTATAGAATAATCTCACAACTGGTCTCACAAATTTACACTCAGGATACCATAAAGTACCTTTTCATAAACTGATGTAAAGTCTGCAGTTTCTGCTATCTAGTAACTGTTTGGTGATATGAGCAACTCAAGAGGAAGCAGATGCTAAAGGCATCTGTGACTTGGTTGATGCTATTTACGCTGTGATGCTTTCCCCACTTTTGACATGTATCTGTCTATCATGGATATGCGACTGCCAACAAAATGAATGCCATGCAATGAGTATTCCACACTGAATACTTCAGTTGAAGTGAGAATAGGTATTTTATGCTGTCTTAAAGGAACTACTAACATTTCATAAAAACCCTCTATCAGGTGGCAACAAGAAATCAGTTACATGAGGATTTGGAAGAATTGGTTATGAAGATTCCCAGGCTGTATTGATAAAGGTCTGAGGATACTGGGAAACATCTTCAAAACCACAGGGTCAGTTAGAATATCCTACCACAGGAGAGATCTCAAAGCACTCCTCTGGTCATTCCAACCAACCAAGTCAAATCAAATATATGAAGTTGTGTCTCTTATTCCCCCAAAACCTCTTTTACCTGATCCAGACATGACAGATGCAGCTGGGTGCCTTTACAGGGGCACATTCTCCCTCTGGAGCAGCCTGGTTCCCCACTCCTCTCCTCCCGCCCTTAAAGGAGAGATGTGTGTGACTTCCTAGCTCATCAGTGCCCTTCTCTCAACTTAGAGTCATGCTCTGCCAGCCTTTGCTGTCTTGCTTCTCCTTCCAGATGACTTATATCACTTGAACTTGAACCTGAAATATGATGCTTCCCTCTGGCATGGACTGAACCACGAGTGTATTATCACTGTTATTTTCAGAGTGGAGCAATCAGAAATTCCTCTCCACATCTCTCCACAGTCAGACAAACTCTAGGACTGTTAGAAAACCATTTTAGGTAAAGATATTGAAATACTATAATTATGTAATTAAAAGAGTATTCATAGATTTTGGCAATTATTCACCAGAGAGTGAAAAACAACTACATGCTGGGCAGATACACATGGTTACAAGTTCTGATAACTGTATAGATTACTTTCCTATACTTTTCTTATCTCTCTCTCTGGCCTGCCTGCTAGCTAGGGTCACTTAGCTGCACTGGTAATTGCTTTAATTGCTCTTCTAACTGATTTCCATTTTTAATAAAGACAAAGGGCAAAAGGAGTTGTAACATGTGCTTAGTTATCAATCCAAGAACCAAGAATCAAACTTTGTACAAGCTGTTGTGAAAACAAAGGATCATATAATACACCTGGCAATAGGAGTTCTAATGGATACACATGGCAAATAAGCAAATAATTACAACTCTATGTAGTAAAACATAGTTAGAGTAAGTAAGACTACATGAGAACACTTGGTTTGTGGGTGGAGGCAAAGGTGCAGCAATTGGAACTGATTTCAAAAATAAGCAAATTTGAGTGAGTCTTACGATGTGAAAAGCTCGCCAGTCTGTAAACACAGGAGTGACTTGGCCTTGTCTTAATTCTCTAAACTCATTGGCGGGACCCCTGTTGAGTGGCAGAAACCCAACACTGATATTTCATGAGACAATTTTATTCAAAACAAATTAACAATAGCAACAACAACAAAAAAACTAACTAAAGGCACCAGAGAATGAATCAAAATAGGCAAAAACTTGAGGTAAGTTGGCACTTAGTACAAAGGGATAGCCTTGGGTGAGCTTCACAGTTTAACAGCTATTAATAAGATGGAAATCCCCAGTCAGTGCCAATTCAGGAAAGACTACAACTCCAGTGGAAAATCTTGACTTGAAAAACCATAGCAGAGTCATTGGAAAAGGAATAGAGAGATAATACACATGTGGAATTAGCAGGCAAGACTTTTAAAGTAGCTATTTTAACTAGGTTTAAAAACAAAGGGAAAGTAATCTTACAAAAAATTAAATGACAGCATATGAAAACTCAAATCTTGAAGGAGGAATGGAGAGGCTCAGAAATTATACATATGTGGGTATATAGAGATTATTTTTCTTCCCTTGAGTTCTTTACAAGGAAAATGAATATTTTAAAAAAAGAATAACATTATAAGACGGGGTCTTTGATATATGTAGAAACAAAAAACGTAAGACAACCATAGCACAAAGGATGGGAGGCCATGCATGGGATGACGTTATCAGGAGGCTCTGGTGTGTGTCAAGAGTGACTTATGAAGTGGGAGGTGGGACTTGTCAGGTGTTGGGTGGGACATGGAAAGTGGTACAATATGAATTTGAAGGATGTGACAATTTTAGGGTTGTCTTCATCCATTCAGTCTGTTACAACAAAGTGACATAGACAGGGTGGTTTATAACCAAAAGAAATTTACTTCTCACATTTCCAGAAGTCTGAGATCAGAAAGCCAGCATGGTCAGGTTCCAGTTAGAGTCTTTTTTTTCCAGATCACAGATTGCCAACTTTTCCTGTAACCTCACACAGAAAGATTTAGCTAGCACTCCAGCTATTCTCTTATAAAGTCTCTGATCCTATGCATGAGAGCTCCCCTCATGAACTAATTACATCCCAAAGGCCTCACCTCTGAATATATTCACATAGGGATTACAGTTTCAATATATGAATTTTAGGGGGGACACAAACACTCAGTCCATTGCAAAGATGCATTTTGTAACCACTCCAGCAAACACTAAAAACACATTTAGAAGAGTGCAGCTAAAACTCTTATTGAAGAAAAAGCTAATAATAGAAAAGTTTTTATCATCACCCTGCCAAAGAGGCAAAAAGCAGCAGCCAAATAATTCAGATACAATATAGATAAAAGAAATTTAAACTGCTAACACAGAGTGTGAGAGTGGAAGAAACACCACACAGCTGGAAAAGTTGGCCTTAGATAAAACAACTGACTTTCTTCTGAATATAATAGAAAAGAGGGGGAAAGAATAACTGGGAGATGTGGTTAATGACAGTATCAGGATACTGATTTGTCTTATGTGATAGAAAACACCATATGGGCCCAGTGAGATTGGAAGGTAATTATACACTTAGATGAGTTGAAGCAGCCAACTAGTTGTTAATGGTAGATCAAGACAATGATAGTATTTGTACGATGATCTAGGGAAATTTCTCCATTATATTCACCAATGTCTTGATCAATATAAAGTGGTGCTTTCAAAGCAACAACTTAATTTTAGCAGGTCAAGAATATTGCTTCTCTCAGACAGGTTAAAGAAAGCAATGCTAAAAAACATTGAAAATTAAAAAAAAAAAAAAGAAAGCAGTGCTTTTGTGAAATTATATAAACTTCAATATAAACTTCAATACAAACTATTGACTTATTTTTCTCTATTTTATAAGAGAATTGAATATAAATGACTATGCTCACATGTGGCAAGGGACTTCCCTTAGCCATTAGAAAGTTTATCTTTCAATTCCCATTTTCCAAATTACTGATGGTGATTATCAGAGGATATCTGTCTGAGGACATTTAAGGCTCGGCCTACAACAGTTGTGGAATGATATTCTTCAATATACACTGAAATGCACAGATAATAACTCACAGGATTTTCATAAGTATATACACTTGTGTAACAATCAATTATGATGTAGGACATTCCTATCACTCTACACAATTCATTGCTGCCCTCTTACAATCTATCCTTGTTCACAAATAAACAAAGGTCTTGATTTCTATCAATATAGCTCTATTTGCCTTATTCTTAAAATTTATATAAAACCAATAATTGAATATGCATTCTTTATAACCTGTTTTACTTTGTTCAACATAATAATTACATGATTTATTCATGTTGTTATGTGTAGTAGTACTTCTGTTTTGTTTTGTTTTATTTTTGCTGAGTAGCATTCAATTATATGGCCCAATCACAGTTTCTTTCCCCTTTGCATTTTGAACTCCAGGAGATGGTGAAGGACAGGGAGGCTTGGTGTGTTACAGTCCATGTGGTCGCAAAGTGTGGGACATGACCAGGCAACTGAAAATCACCAACAAATTTTGTTTTGTTTTGTTTTTTTGCTGTGTAGACATTGTACAGGAGACAGGGATCAAGACCATCCCTGTGGAAAAGAAATGCAAAAAAGCAAAATGGCTGTCTGGGGAGGCCTTACAAATAGCTGTGAAAAGAAGAGAAGCAAAAAGCAAAGGAGAAAAGGAAAGATATAAGCATCTGAATGCAGAGTTCCAAAGACTAGCAAGAAGAGATAAGAAAGCCTTCCTCAGTGATCAATGCAAAGAAATAGAGGAAAACAACAGAATGGGAAAGACTAGAGATCTCTTCGAGAAAATTAGAGATACCAAGGGAACATTTCATGCAAAGATGGGCTCGATAAAGGACAGAAATGGTATGGATCCAACAGAAGTAGAAGATATTAAGAAGAGGTGGCAAGAATACACAGAATTGTACAAAAAAGATCTTCATGACCAAGATAATGACAATGGTGTGATCACTGACCTAGAGCCAGACATCCTGGAATGTGAAGTCAAGTAGGCCTTAGAAAGCATCACTATGAACAAAGCTAGTGGACGTGATGGAATTCCAGTTGAGCTATTTCAAATCCTGAAAGATGATGCCGTGAAAGTGCTGCAAACAATATGCCAGCAAATTTGGAAAACTCAGCAGTGGCCACAGGACTGGAAAGGTCAGTTTTCATTCCAATCCCAAAGAAAGGCAATGCCAAAGAATGCTCAAACTACCACACAATTGCACTCATCTCACATGCTAGTAAAGTAATGCTCAAAAAACTCCAAGCCAGGCTTCAGCAATACGTGAACCGTGAACTTCCAGATGTTCAAGCTGGTTTTAGAAAAGGCAGAGGAACCAGAGATCAAATTGCCAACATCCGCTGGATCATCGAAATAGCAAGAGAGTTCCAGAAAAACATCTATTTCTGCTTTATTGACAATGCCAAAGCCTTTGACTGTGTGGATCACAATAAACTGTGGAAAATTCTGAAAGAGATGGGAATACCAGACCACCTGACCTGCCTCTTGAGAAACCTGTATGCAGGTCAGGATGCAATAGTTAGAACTGGACATGGAACAACAGACTGGTTCCAAATAGGAAAAGGAGTACGTCAAGGCTGTATATTGTCACCCTGCTTATTTAACTTATATGCAGAGTACATCATGAGAAACGCTGGCTGGAAGAATCACTAGCTGGAATCAAGATTGCCGGGACAAATATCAGTAACCTCAGATATGCAGATGACACCACCCTTATGGCAGAAAGTGAAAGGGAACTAAAAAGTCTCTTGATGAAAGTGAAAATGGAGAGTGAAAAAGTTGGCTTAAAGCTCAACATTCAGAAAATGAAGATCATGGCATCTGGTCCCATCACTTCATGGGAAGCAGATGGGGAAACAGTGGAAACAGTGTTAGATTATTTTTTTGGGCTCCAAAATCACTGCAGACGGTGACTGCAGCCATGAAATTAAAAGACACCTACTCCTTGGAAGGAAAGTTATGACCAACCTAGATAGCATATTCAAAATCAGAGACATTACTTTGCCAACAAAGGTCCGTCTAGTCAAGGCTATGGTTTTTCCTGCGGTCGTGTATGGATGTGAGAGTCGGACAGTGAAGAAGGCTGAGCGCCGAAGAATTGATGCTTTTGAACTGTGGTGTTGGAGAAAACTCTTGAGAGTCCCTTGGACTGCAGGGAGATCCAACCAGTCCATTCTGAAGGAGATCTGTCCTGGGATTTCTTTGGAAGGAATGATGCTAAAACTGAAACTCCAGTACTTTGGCTACCTCATGCGAAGAGTTGACTCATCGAAAAAGACTCTGATGCTGGGAGGGATTGGAGGCAGGAGGAGAAGGGGATGACAGAGGATGAGATGGCTGGATGGCATCACTGACTAGATGGACGTGAGTCTGAGTGAACTCCGGGAGTTGGTGATGGACAGGGAGGCCTGGCATGCTGCGATTGATGTGGTCGCAAACAGTCTGAGATGACTGAGTGACTGAACTGAACTGAGCATTCAATTATATGTCTCTGTCATAATTTCTTTGTTCATTCAATTTTGAAGGTATTTGCATTATTCACATTTTGAATAAAACTTCCATTAATATCTTTGTTGTTATATACCATCTTTTATCTCAGATAAATACCTAGGGGTTGAATTTTGATTAACAGGGTACACATGTATTTAACTTTGTATATGTTACTGACCAACTTGCTATATACATTCACTAACATTTAGTATTATAAGTCAAAATAACTATAGATATTCTAGAAAGTATATAATTGTGTTTCAGTATTTTGGCATCTCATGATTTGGATATGGAGTTCTCTGATAAATAATGTTGAATACATTCTCATCTACTTTTTGGTCATTTATGTAACTTCTATAGTAAATATGTTTTCAAATCTTTTACCACATTTTAAAAAGGAAACATTTCACGCTAAGGTGGGCTCGATAAAGGACAGAAATAGTATGGACCTAACAGAAGCAGAAGATATTAAGAAGAGGTGGCAAGAATACACAGAACTGTACAAAAAAGATCATGATCCAGATAATCACAATGGTGTGATCACTCACCTAGAGCTAGACATCCTGGAATGTGAAGTCAAGTGGGCCTTAGAAAGTATCACTATGAACAAAGCTAGTGGAGGTGATGGAATTCCAGTTGAGCTCTTTCAAATCCTGAAAGATGATGCTGTGAAAGTACTGTATTCAATATGTCAGCAAATTTAGAAAACTCAGCAGTGGCCACAGGACTGGAAAAGGTCAGTTTTCATTCCAGTCCCAAAGAAAGGTAATGCCAAAGAATGCTTAAACTACCACACAATTGCACTCATCCCACAAGCTAGTAAAGTAATGCTCAAAATTCTCCAAGCCAGGCTTCAGCAATATGGGAATTGTGAACTTCCAGATGTCGAAGCTGGTTTTAGAAAAGACAGAGGAACCAGAGATCAAATTGCCAACATCTGCTGGATCATCGAAATAGCAAGAGAGTTCCGGAAAAACATCTATTTCTGCTTTATTGACTGTGCCAAAGCCTTTGACTGTGTGGATCACAATAAACTGTGGAAAATTCTGAAAGAGATGGGAATACCAGACCACCTGGCCTGCCTCTTGAGAAACCTGTATGCAGGTCAGGAAGCAACACTTAGAACTGGACATGGAATAACAGACTGGTTCCAAATAGGAAAAGGAGTACGTCAAGGCTGTATATTGTCACCCTACTTATTTAACTTATATGCAGAGTCATCATGAGAAACGCTGGGCTGGAAGAAGTACAAGCTGGAATCAAGATTCCGGGGAGAAATATCAATAACCTCAGATATGCAGATGACACCACCCTTATGGCAGAAAGTGAAGAGGAACTCAAAAGCCTCTTGATGAAAGTGAAAGTGGAGAGTGAAAAAGTTGGCTTAAAGCTCAAAATTCAGAAAACTAATATCATGGCATCTGGTCCCATCACTTCATGGGATATAGATGGCGAAACAGTGGAAACAGTGTCAGACTTTATTTTTTTGGGCTCCAAAATCACTGCAGATGGTGATTGCAGCCATGAAATAAAAAGATGTTTGCTCCTTGTAAGGAAAGTTATAACCAACATATATAGCATATTAAAAAGCAGAGATATTACTTTGCCAAGAAAGGTCTGTGTAGTCAAGGCTATGGTTTTTCCAGTGGTCATGTATGGATGTGAGAGTCGGACTGTGTAGAAAGCTGAGTGTCAAAGAACTGATGCTTTTTAACTGTGGTATTGGAGAAGACTCTTGCGAGTCCTTTGGACTATAAGGAAATCCAACCAGTTCATCTGAAAGGAGACCAGTCCTGGGTGTTCATTGGCAAGACTGATGCTGAGGCTGAAACTCCAATACTTTGGCCTCCTCGTGGGAAGAGCTGACTCATTGGAAAAGACCCTGATGCTGGGAGGGATTGGGGGCAGGAGTAGAAGGGGATGACTGAGGATGAGATGGCTGGATTGCATCACTGACTCGATGCACATGAGTTTGGGTGAACTCCGGGAGTTGGTGATGGACAGGGAGGCCTGGCGTGCTGCGATTCATGGGGTCAAAGTCAGACATGACTGAGCGACTGAACCGACTGATCACATTTTAATGGTACTTTTTATTCAATTATTAATTTTCAGAAGTCTTTTTAATATTTTTTCTGTGAGTGTGTGTGTGTGTGTGTGTGTGTTCAGTTGTTCAGTCATGTCCAATTCTTTGTGACCCAACAAACTGTAGCCCACCAGGCTTCTCTGTCCATGTTTTTTTCCAGGCAAGAATACTGGAGTGAGTTGCCATTTCCTCCACCAGGGATCAAACCCACATCTCAGTCTCCTACACTGGCAGGTGTAATTTTTACCACTGAGCCACCTGGGAAGTCCTTTTAATACTCTTTATGCAAGACCCTTTGTACTTGAGTCTATTGTTTGACTTTCATTTTACCTAAACCAAGGTATGCAGGTGAAGCAGCATCAGTTAGAACTGGACATGGAACAACAGACTGGTTCCAAATTGGAAAAGGAGTACATCAAGGCTGTATATTATCACCCTGTTTATTTAACTTATATGCAGAGTACATCAGGAGAAATGCCAGGATGGATGAAGCACAAGCTGGAATCAAGACTGCTGGGAGAAATATCAATAACCTCAGACATGCAGATGACACCACCCTTATGGCAGGAAGCAAAGAAGAACTAAAGAGCTTCCTAATGAAAGTGAAAGAGGAGAGTGAAAAAGCTGGATTAAAACTCAACATTCAAAAAACTAAGATCATGGAATCCTGCCCCATCACTTCCTGGAAAATATATGCGGAAACAACAGAAACAGGGAGAGTCTATTTTTTTGGGCTTTAAAATCAATGTGTATGGTGACTGCAGTCATGAAATTAAAAGACACTTGCTCCTTGGAAGGAAAGCTATGATCCACCTAGACAGCATATTATTTTTTTTTAATTTTTATGTTTATTTCATTTCTTTCTTTCTTTTTAAAAATATAATTTATTTTAATTTGAGGTTAATTACTTTACAATATTGTATTGGTTTTGCCATACATCAACATGAATCCACCACAGGTATACACGTGTTCCCCATCCTGAACCCCTCTCCCTCCTCCCTCCCCATACCATCCCTCTGGGTTGTCTTTGCTGAAAAAAAGTCAGTCTAGTCAAAGCTATGGTTTTTCCAGTAGTCATGCATGGATGTGAGAGTTGGACTATAAAGAAAGCTGAGCAGCGAAGAATTGATGCTTTTGAACTGTGGGTGTTGGAGAAGACTCTTGAGAGTCCCTTGGACTGCAAGGAGATATAACCAGTCAATCCCCAAGGAAATTAGTCCTGAATATTCACTGGAAGTACTGGTGTTGAAACTGAAACTCCAATACTTTGGCCACCTGATGCAAAGAACTGATTCACTGGAAAAGACCCTGATGCTGGGAAAGATCTAAGGTGGGAGGAGATGGGGATAACAGAGGATGAGATGGTTGGATGGCATCACCGACTCAATAGATGTGAGTTTGAGCAAGTTCTGGGAGTTGGTGATGGACAGGGAAGCTTGGCATGCTGCAGTCCATGGGGTTGCAAAGAGTCTGACCTGACTGAGCAAGTGAAGTGAACTGAAACCAAGGTAGAGGGAAAAAAGTGAGCTTAGTCAAAATTAAAAACATTTGCTTTTCAAAAGGCACAATTAAAGGACCAAAACAGCAAGTCACAGACTGAGGAAAATATTTGCCAGTTATTTATCTGAAATAGATGTGTATCCAGAATATACAAAAAACTCTCAAAATTCAATAAGAAATCATCCAACTCAATTTAAATATGGGCAAATGACATGACCAAACATTTTACCAAAGATGAAATATGGCAAATAAGCACATGAAAAGATGCTCAAGAATTTTAACCATCTAGGAAATTAGATCACTATATGACATTGATATTTTCAGTTAGTTCAATCACTCAGTTGTGTCCATCTCTTTGTGACCCTGTGGACTGCAGCAAGCCAGGCCTCCCTGTCCATCACCAACTCCCAGAGCTTGCTCAAACTCATGTCCATCAAGTCAGTGATGCCATCCAACCATCTCATCCTCATTGTCCCCTTCTCCTCCTGCCTTCTAGTCTTTTCCAGAATCTGGGACTTTTCCAATGAGTCAGTTCTTCACATCAGGTGGCCAAAATATTGGAGTTTCAGTTTCAGCGCTAGTCCTTCCAATGAATATTCAGGACTGATTTCTTTGAGGATTGACTGGTTTGATCTCCTGCAGTCCAAGATACTCTCAAGAATCTTCTTCAATGCACAGTTCAAAAGCATTAATTCTTCAGCACTCAGCTTTCTTTATAGTCCAACTCTCACATCAATACATGACTACTGGAAAACCATAGCTTTGACTATATGGACCTTTGTCAGCAAGGTAATGTCTCTGCTTTTTACTATGCTGTCTTGCTTGGCTATAGCTTTTCTTCCAAGGATCAAGTGTCTTTTAATTTCATGGTTGCAGTCACCATATGCAGTGATTTTGGAGTTCAAGAAAATAAAGTCTATCACTGTTTCCATACGTATTTTCCATGAAGTGATGGGATTGGATGCCATGATCTTAGTTTTTTGAATGTCGAGTTTTAATACTATTGATACTATTGATACTGTTGATACTATTAGAATATCTAAAAGTAAAATGATTTAGAGGAAAACAAAGGCAAAATGCTTTGACATAAATTGGAGGAATATCTTTTTTGATTCACCCTATAGAGTAATGAAAACAAAACAAAACAAATGGGACCTAATTATACTTAAAGGCTTTTGTACGTCAAAGAAAATCATAAACAAAACAAGAAGACAACCCACAGAATAGAAGAAAATACTTGCAAATGATGCAACCGACAAGGGTTAAACTCTAAAATATGCAAACAGTTCATGCATCTCTACATCAAAACAAAAACCAAACAACCCAATCAAAAAATGGGCAGAAGATTTTAATAGATATATCTCCAAAGAAGACATACAGATGCCCAAAAAGCACATGAAAAGATGCTCAACATCACTAATTATTAGAGAAATCCAAGTCAAAGCTACAGTGAAGTATCACCTCATACCAGTAAGACTGGCCATAATCAAAAAGTCTACAAACAATAGATACTGAAGAGGGAGTGGAGAAAGGGAACCCTCCTACACGGTTGGTGGGAATGTAAATTGGTACAACTACAATGTATAATCATATGGAGGTTCCTCAAAAACTAAAAATAGAACTATCATATGATCCAGTAATTCCACAGCATATATCCAAACAGCAGCACTATTTATAAGCTAAGACATGGAGACAAACTAAATGTCCATCAACAGAGAAGTGAATAAAGAAGATGTGGTACATATATACAATGAAATATTATTCAGCCATAAAAATTAATGAAATAATGCCATTTGCAACAACTTGGATGGGCCTAGAGGTTGTCATGATTGTCATACTAAGTGAAGTAAGTCAGACAGAAAAAGACAAATATCATTTATTACTCACATGTGGAATCTAATTTAAAAATGATCCAAATAACTAGTTTACAGAATAGAAACAGACTCACAAATTTCAAAAACAAATTTATGGTTACTAGAGTGGAAAAGGGGAGAGGAGGGATAAATAAGGAGTTTTGGGTTAACATGCACACTACTATCAATTCTTCACAGTCCAACTGTCACATCCATACATGACCACTGGAAAAACCATAGCCTTGACTAGACGGACCTTTGTTGGCAAAGTAATGTCTCTGATTTTGAATATGCTATCTAGGTTGGTCATAACTTTCCTTCCAAGGAGTAAGCGTCTTTTAATTTCATGGCTGCAGTCACCATCTGCAGTGATTTTGGAGCCCAAAAAGATAAAGTCTGACACTGTTTCCACTATTTCCCCATCTGTTTCCCATGAAGTGATGGGACCAGATGCCATGATCTTCGTTTTCTGAATGTTGAGCTTTAAGCCAACTTTTTCACTCTCCACTTTCACTTTCATCAAGAGGCTTTTTAGTTCCTCTTCACTTATCCATAAATAAAAATACATTGTAAAGGGTACTTACTGAGAAATTGCTACATGATCCATCTTGCTTAAATGTTCATGGATTACAGGACAAACCATTTTCTCTCTCAGTCTTTGTTTCTTCTCTTTAGAGTAAGTTTCATGTCTAATAACCTAAGTATAAAGTTAGGCATACTGTGGAATTTTCATATTTTTTCCTACCTTGTATACGGGAAATAACTGAGACACTGTATTATTTGGGCCAAGGTTTATTTTCAGTGACACAACTGATCTAAAGCACTATGTCCTCGACTTTAATATTAAGTTATTACTAGAATGTAGATTCTGTTCAGTTGACTCAGATGAAGACTGAGATTCTGCAGTGTTCTGATGTGTCCATGTGAAACTGAAACTTCTGGTCTGTGGAACACACTTCAGTGAGAACCTACAATGCAGAGCAGCATGGCACAGATTTGGAATCTTTTAGCCAGACTGACCTGGGTACAGCACTCTGCCCTGTGATTTTGCAGCTGTGGGCGTGTGTGCTCAGTTGTGTTCAACTCTTTGAGTCCCCATGGACTGTAGCTCCTTAGGCTCCTTTGTCCATGGGGTTTTCTAGGCAAGAATATGGGAGAGGGTTGCCATTTCCTCTTCCACGGGATCTTCCTGAGCTGGGGATCAAACCCAGGTCTCCCACGTCTCCTGCACTGGCAGGCGGATTCTTTGCCGCTGAGCCACCTGGGAAGCTGTGTGACTTTGGGCAAATAAATGCACTATTTTAGCTTTATATACTTGCCTTAGAAGATGGAGTAATTACACCATTTGGCAAAACTGTTGTCATACTTTAACCTTCAATATTGGTATAGGATTGGAACAAAGCCTGTAAGTTAGAGGATAATAAAAGAAGTTCTCACTGGTTGAGCAGAAAGTCTTAGCATGCTCTTCTAGTCAATGATATGAGGAAATATATTTTCTGAGATTTTCTAAAAAACAATTCTAAATTAGCAGTTTATTCTTCACTTAATGCTTCCTTCTTAACATATTATATTCCCTGTAAAATTCACAATTACTTCTCTCTTTTCTGGAGAAATTTTCATTTGTCAAACTATCGCAAACTTTTAGAAATGGAAAATGGCCTATGAAATCCAAGTGGTGTGATATGCAGCAGTAATTCAAGTGAGATTCACTCAACTCTTTAGAGAATTTGATAGATAAAAGTAAACTAAGACAAGAAAGTTGTGCAAAATCTTCTTGGAACATTAAATGTGCCTTCAAAGTTCACATCTTGTCCAAAAAGTAATGACATATTTAGAAAGCATTATTAAAATATCTGGAACATGAAATAGTTGATTATAAAAATTGCCACTCTTCTTTTGACAATTCCCCTATTAGTCTGGAATTTATCCTTCCCATTTATCATTAGCTACACCTTAAGTCTGAATGACAACCCTGTGAAATAGGGATTAAAACAGTCCCCTGGAGACAGCTGTTTCTTATGCTTCCCACTCCCCGTAAGGGTGCCAGAATTGTATATTTGAAAACATCTTCTGACTACATACATTCCTTTTGATATCTGTCAAGGAATAACTGTTTAATAGTTACATAAAGTTTGGAATTGCCTTCATTTTACTACAATCTATGAGATATATATTTTTATTCAAATAAATATGTTATGCTGGGGGTTGCAGAACATGAACTGTGTTTTATTGCCTAATATACAGTGGCCAATTAGAATCCATCACTTTGCTCTTCCTTCCTAGCAGAATCATTTTGCTAGCAACACTGGGAAGGTGATCCAGTAAACAGGTATAAATAACAATTAGTTCAAGCCAGTGACCACCCACTCCAGTACTCTTGCCTGGAAAATTCCATGGACGGAGGAGCCTGGTGGGCTGCAGTCCATGGGGTGGCAAAGAGTCGGATGCGGCTGAGCGACTTCACTTTCACTTTTCACTTTCATGCATTGGAGAAGGAAACGGCAACCCACTCCAGTGTTCTTGCCTGGAGAATCCCAGGGACAGCAGAGCCTGGTGGGCTGCCATCTATGGGGTCGCACAGAGTTGGACACGACTGAAGTGACTTAGCAGTCAGTAGCTACTAGCTCCTTCTGTGTTAACATCATTGAGCTGCTGATTGTTCATATCCATATGAAGATCATTCTATATGATATGTTGTACATAAGAAAGTGAGTGCTATATAAATACCATAGTAAAATACCATAGAATGGGTGACTTAAATAGCAAAAACAAATCTCATCTTGGAGGCTCTACCTTCATAACCTTACCTAAACTTAATCACTTCTCAAACGTCCCACCTGCAAATACCTTCATATTGGGGATTGGGGTCTCAACAGGTGAGTATGGGAGAACAAAAACATTCTGTACATAGCAAGTTGTCCTTTATGTTTGTATCCATCTACATTATGTATTTTTCTGTTACTATATTTAAAAGTCCCATGCAAATGTTAAGCTAATTATGGACACAACTTTATATAAAAGCAATGCCCTTCATCCAAGCTGTTAACTATTTCTATAATACTATATATGCCACGCTGTTCAAACATCCCTCCTCAGGGTTCAGTTCAGTTCAGTTCAGTCGCTCAGTCGTGTCTGACTCTTTGCGACCCCATGAATCACAGCACAGCAGGCCTCCCTGTCCATCACCAATTCCCAGAGTTCATTCAAACTCATGTCCGTCGAGTCAGTGATGCCATCCAGCCATCTCATCCTCTGGCGTCCCCTTCTCCTCCTGCCTCTAATCCCTCCCAGCATCAGGGTCTTCTCCAGGGAGTCAACTCTTCGCATGAGGTGGCCAAAGTACTGGAGTTTCAGCTTCAGCATGAGTCCTTCCAATGAACATCCAGAACTGATCTCCTTTAGGAAGGACTGGTTGGATCTCCTTGCAGTCCAAGGGACTCTCAAGTGTCTTCTCCAACACCACAGTTCAAAAGCATCAATTCTTCACAGTCCAACTCTCACATCCATACATGATCACTGGAAAAACCATAGCCTTGACTAGACGGACATACTTTAAAATCCTTTTCCTAAGGATAATTCACAAAATATTTTTCATTAGATTTTCTAATATAACCCTACATTCAGTCTTGTAGATCAATGTCTGATTTTGTAGAATGACTTTGAGAAGCCACTGCAAAATGGCCACTTTGGGGAAAAAAATCATGGTATCAATATAATGTTGTACATTTAAAAGGGAACTGATTATGTTTGGCAAGTAAAATATTTTTCATTTATTACCTCATAAATCACAAGCTTGTGGAAGAGAGTGGCTGAACAGGGAGTGCAAATATCCGATGTAATTAATCTACTTTGTGCTCTAATGGACCAAAATACTTGAGTTTATAAAATCTCCTCAAATTAATATCATCAGAGCCTGACAAATTACTTAAATTTGCACACTTTCTTCCTTCATGCTATCTCCTAGAAACAACTGGATTTTTTATATCAGTTTTCATTTATGCACAAACATTTAGTGATTTTCTACAGTGAATCAAGCAATATATTTAGATTCTTAAAAATAACAAATTAGCAAAAGTATCCACAGTTCCTGCCCTGATGTAGCTTATACTCTAGTAGAAGAAACTGAAAGAACTATTTAAAAATTAAAGTAAAATTGCAACTGTATTAAATGGCAAGAGGTAGAACTTTTCTATTAAGAGAGTATGTGATGTGGGAAAATAATATCAATACACTTACCCCCTTTATTGTTCCTCTTAGTTCCTTGCTCAGTCAGGTTACTGAATTTTTTAGATAGATATTATATTATTGGTAGGAAAGTTATGATCAACCTAGATAGCATATTCAAAGGCAGAGACATTACTTTGCCAACAAAAGTCCATCTAGTCAAGGCTATGGTTTTTCCTGTGGTGAGTATGGATGCAAGAGTTGGACTATGAAGAAGGCTGAGCACCAAATAATTGATGCTTTTGAACTGTGGTGTTGGAGAAGACTCTTGAGAGTCCCTTGGACAGCAAGGAGATCCAACCAGTCCATTCTGAAGGAGATCGGCCCTGGGATTTCTTTGGAAGGAATGATGCTAAAGCTGAAACTCCAGTACTTGGGCCACCTCATGCGAAGAGTTGACTCATTGGAAAAGACTCTGATGCTGGGAGGGATTGGAGGCAGGAGGAGAAGGGGATGACAGAGGATGAGATGGCTAGATGGCATCACTGACTTGATGGACATAAGTTTGGGTGAACTCTGGGAGATGGTGATGGACAGGGAGGCCTGGCGTGCTGCGATTCATGGGGTCACAAAGAGTCGGACACGACTGAGTGACTGAACTGACTGAACTGATATTATCCAACAATTACATGATCCATCTTCCCTGAATGATATCTTACCATATATTTGATATATGTATTCGGTTCTATTCCTAGAGTTTTTATTTGTCTTCATTTCTCTATTTTGAACAGTTTCCATTTTTAAGGCCGTATAATATTTTAATAGTATAATAGCATATTTATTTTAAAATATGAACTTCAGAATCAGTTTTTTAAGCTATTGGAAAATACTGTTGATATTTTTATTGGGATCATTTTAAATTTATATGTTAACTTGGGGGAGATGACATCTCACCAAGGTTAAATATTCCTATCTGAGATCACGTCTTTTCATTTGCTCATGTCTTCCACGAGTCCCTCAGTTGCATTGAGAATGTAACTTATATGTGCTCCTTTAAGTTCAATTTAGTCTACAAATGGGATTTCACCACAATATTTGAGAAAAAAGTGGCTAGAGAATGAGAAACTAAGTCCAACCTGCCTTGTCAGTTACCAAGATTGAACTGAACTCAACTGGGAAAGCAACAACAAAACAGCAACCCCAGAAAACATAGCAAGAAATCTTGGCGAGAACTCACATCATTTGAGAGATATATAAAATCAGGTAAAATTACAGTGATTTCTACACTCAGGCACAAAGTAAGGGTAGAAGAAATGCCGTGTTATAACCCTAAAAGGTAAATCAAACTATTTTACATTATTCATGTCTCCCTCATCAAGACCTTTCAGACCCTAAAGACTGTTGTCAAAAATTAAAAGTGAAAAAGTTAAGCCTGAAAGTATATATAGTACACAAGCAAATTTAAGTAAAATATAGATGCTCTAAGTTTCTAAAATCTGCCATTTACAGGACCCCCATGATATTCAGATTTATGTTTCCATGAACACCTAACATTATGTGGGCAGACTGTGTCCACTTCAATAACCTAGAACCTAAAATGAAAGACAAAAATTATCCAAATGCTAACAGTTCATGAGACTGACCTATAGATTTTTTTAGTCGCCTCTGCTTTTAATTTGCTGTCTTAAATGTATACAAATGTTTCTTGGAGAGTTTACAAGAGTAAAGGGGGAGTTGCTGCTTATTTAAACAATTTTAATGAAGGACTAACCTTTTACATTTAACATTTATTCCCTTCATTTGCTTTCTGGCAGCAGTTCATAGTTTTTTACCCCTCCCAAAGGACATAGCATAATGAACATACACGAGATCATTTAAATGAATGTTTTTAATGAGTTCTTTGAATAGATTCTTTAAAAAGCAAGCATGAAATTGCTTTCCCAGTTGGGATGCTCTAAAATATTTTTAGAAGATTCATATATAAAGCCTTAAAATTTGAACTAGTTTTTAAAGGAACAATGATTGAAAAGGTTTTTTTTCGGGGGGGAATATGATTTATTTTCACTCATACTGCAGAAGACATTACAAAACCCAGAAGGATTTTTGACTTATTTTAATGGATTATCACATTTCATATTAATAAGTAGTTATTTATCACATTTAAATCTATGAAAGTGAAAGTGAAGTTGCTCAGTTGTGTCCTACTCTTTGCGACCCCATGGACGGAGTCCATGGGATTTTCCAGGCAAGAATGCTGGAGTGGATTGCCATTTCCTTCTCCATAGGTCTTATATAATGCTTTCATATGTGGAAACATGTAATCTCTGTAGTTAGTGAATATTAGATGCAAATAAATTTACATTATATAATGAACATTGTTCCCGTAATCTCATTAAATACTTGCTCAAGGTGTCAGAGTTTTGAGTTTGGATGGAATTAACCCCATCCTCTCACCTCTGTGATTGTCTCAGTTGGGCAAATACTTTGTTTTTTCTCATCAAAGCCATGTTCAAAACTGCTGTTGACATACATCTCATTAGCTTTCATTAAAGAGATGTTCAAGACTTCTGTTTAATGATAGTATTCACTTCCTGGTGTGCAGTTGTTAGAACTGCACAGAAGAGGAACCAAAACTTGATAAGACTCTTGTTGACATGTGATATGGTCTCAGGCTTTTCTGTAATGTGAGAAAATGAGTTTTCTTTATTATTTAAGCTCCTCTGAAACTGAGTGATATTTATTACCTTTGGCAAGTATCATTCCCCTAATTTTGAAACCATTTATCCATTTGGTAGCATAGATTGTTTAACTGCCTCTGCTTAGATTCAAATTAACTGTCCTGATAGCTCAGACCCTTAAATCTGGCATTTTAAAAATTAAACCACCTTATAAATAACAAAAAGTTGGATGTTGATCAGTCTTGTGAATGTTGTTATTTTAACATCTTGTGTGTTTTGTTTCTGTCAGTTAAAAATATTCACACACATTATCCATCTTCTTTAGAAAAGAACGGAAATATTAAAATCAATTTTCTTATCTTTAAGAGTTAACTCAGTCCAATGTGATTTACATATACTTTTGAAAACAGAGCACATTTAGTATAAAGGAACATTGTGGCAAAATGCATCCAGATAATTCCTTATATGTGAAAAGATATTTCCTTATATGTGAAAAGACTCTGTAACAAATAACTAGAAAGTTTCTTTCAGGCCTTAATATCCTGTGATTATATGGTAAATGAGATATTGGGAGTCTGTGGGGAAGGTGGTTGAAGCACACAGCACATGGCGATCATAAGGAAAGCAAGCATTCTCTTGCCCTTTATAAGCTGGTTTATTGTTTAACTACTTCAAGATCTTAAAGGACAGATTTTGTGTCTGTTTTCTGCATTGTTTTTCACACAATTCTCTTCGATGATGTTTAAATTTGTCATGTTCATTTATTCTTTATTGTTTTACATATTCAATTATATATATAAAAGAACATTGATTTGATGTTAAAGATTTTGAAAATTAAATCTAAAAGGTTCAGAACTAGGAATATTTCTTCACATGGGGAGGATATTTAAAGCATGTTTTCCAATCATGGTTGAGCCTCTTTGGAACTCCTTTGTTGGTAAAGAACTCATTAGTTCCTAAGTAGCTCATTTTATTTTCATATAGCTAATGCCTCCATCAATGTATTTAACCTTCATATATATACTCCTTGGATTCTAGAAACCCAATTGACATATTACTGTAAATGTCACTAAATATAACCTTTTGAGGAAAACTGCTATACTCATCTGACTGTACTTATTTTTGTCAGATTTTTTAAAAACATGCAATCATCAATTGGTATTGACATATACCAACTACTATATAAAAAATACAGTGAAATATAGCTATAGGACTGGAAAAGGTCAGTTTTTCACTCCAATCCCAAAGAAAGGCAATGCTAAAGAATGTTCAAACTACCACACAATTGCACTCATCTCACACACCAGCAAAATACCGCTCAAAATACTCCAGGCTAGGCTTCAATAACATGAACCAAGAACTTTCAGATGTTCAAGCTGGATTTAGAAAAGGCAGAGGAACCAGAGATCAAATTGCCAACATCCGTTGGATCACAGAAATAGTAAGAGAATTCCAGAACAACATCTACTTTGGCTTGATTGACTACGCTAAAGCCTTTGACGGTATGGATCACAACAAACTGTGGAAAATTCTTCAAGAGATTGAGAGAGTCCATTCTTAGGTAGGTTCATAAGTCCGGGGTCCCCAAGGAGGAAAAAGGGGTCTGGAGTTCTCAAGAATGAGATAGGGGTCTGGAGTTCTCAAGGAGGAGAAAAGGACAAACATTTTTTCTTTAAGCCCAGAGCTAATGATTGCACAGAAAAAACACTCATCTTGCTCAAGGATATATTTTTCCTTACACTCTGTACCAATGACTATATAACAACAATGTATCCTGCTTGAGGACTTGTTTATCCTTCTTGAGAAACTTCTGACTAATCCTGTCATCTTAAAATGTCTATTATGGGAGTGGGTCTGGTAAGACCTATACAACCTTGAGACATTCTTTTGATTTATTGTTAGTAACCAGTTGAAAAGTATATAACTTCCTTGCTAAGACTAGTGAGTGGGGCTCTCTCTGTGCCCCTTCTGATGCCTATGTCAGAAGCTTTCTCTGTCCCTTTTTCACTTTAATAAAACTCTGCTATGCAAAAGCTCTTAAGTGATCAAGCTAAATCTTGATCCTGAAGCTAAATCTTCTTCTTTGGAGATCATGAATCCAACACCATTCACCATAAGCTATCAAGATGGGAATACCAGACCACCTTACCTGCCTTCTGAGAAATCTGTATGCAGGTCAAGAAGCAACAGACATGGAATGAGACTGGTTGAAAATTGGGAAAGGAGTACGTCAAGGCTCTATATTGTCACCTTGTTTATTTAACTTACATGCAGAGTACATCACGCTAAATGCCGGGCTGGATGAAGCACAAAGTGAAAGTGAAGTCGCTCAGTCGTGTCCGTCTCTTTGCGACCCCCTGGACTAAAAGTCCATGGGATTTTCTGGGCAAGAATACTGGAGTGGGTTGCCATTTCTTTCTCCAGGGGATCTTCCCGACCCAGGGATCGAACCCTGGTCTCCCGCATTGTAGGCAGACACTTTACCGTCTGAGCTACCAGGGAAGCCCTAAGCACAAGTTGGAATCAAAATTGCTGGGAAAAAAATCAATAACCTCAGGTGTGCAGATGACATCACCCTTATGTCAGAAACCAAAAAGGAACCAAAGAACCTCTTGATGAAGGTGAAAGAGGAGAGTGAAAAAGATGGTTTAAAATTCAACATTCAAACACCAGATCATGGCATCTGGTCCCATCACTTCATGGAAAATAGATGGCGAAACAGTAACAGACTTTCTTTTCTTGGGCATGAATTTGAACAAGCTCTGGGAGTTGGTGATGGACAGGGAAGCTTGGCATGCTGCAGTCCATGGAGTCACAAAGAGTCGGACATGACTTAGCAACTGAACTGAACTATCATATAGCACAGGGAACTCAGATCAATACTCGGTAATGATCTGTATGGGAAAATAATCTAAAAAAGAGTGATGTAGGTATATGTATAACTTATTCATTTTGTGGTACACCTGAAAATAATATAGCACTGTAAATAAACTATACTCCAATGGAGTATATTTACTGTTTAGTGGAAACCAGCAGCCTTATACATTATCTGTGACCCCTCTAACCAATGCATAGGATAGAGAGGCCTCCCTTAACCATGTAATTCTTCACATCAGCTTTCTGATCATGTAGTGTTGAATGTTGGAGAAGGCAATGGCACCCCACTCCAGTACTCTTGCCTGGAGAATCCAATGGGCGGAGGAGCCTGGAGGGCTGCAGTCCATGGGGTCACGAAGAGTCAGACACGACAGAGCGACTTGACTTTCACTTTTCACTTTCATTCATTGGAGAAGGAAATGGCAACCCACTCCAGTGTTCTTGCCTGGAGAATCCCAGGGACGGGGGAGCCTGGTGGGGTGCTGTCTTTGGGGTCGCACAGAGTTGGACATGACTGAAGCGACCTAGCAGCAGCAGCAGCAGTGCCCAATGTGCTTTCTGATCATGTAGTGCCCATTGTGTCCAGTGATACAAGCATCTCTCCAGTACTCCTTCAGAAGAGCCTAGACTACTTTGTGCTGAAAATCAGAATCAATAGATGCATCAATATGATTTAGCAATATGTACTTTGTGTTTTAAAGGCTCTATATGGAATAAATGGTTCATTAAAGATGCTTTGAGCCAATTTCATTTCACATAATTCAAGAAAATTTACCACCAAAGATGATTTCAAGTATGTGAAAGCAATCTGTTTTTCTTAAATCTGGGGAAAGTTTAACTCAACAGTGGGTCTGTCTTTCATGAAAATTTGCCAAAGGGTGTATGGAAACATTTCATTTTATTTATTTTAATGTTTTCTTAACAAAGATTATGAAATGGTTTTTCTCTTCCCACTGTTCTAGTTATCAGATGCTGGAAACTACCAATGGGAACTTCCCTGGTGGCTCAGATGGTAAAGCATCTGCCCGCAATGCAGGAGACCTGGGTTCAATCCCTGGGTCAGGAAGATCCCCTGGAGAAGGAAATGGCAACCCACTCTAGTACTCTTGTCTGGAAAATCCCATGGATGGAGGAGCCTGGTAAGCTACAGTCTATGGGGTTGCAAAGGGTTGGACATGACTGAGCAACTTCACTTCACTTCTTCACAAATGGAAAGGTGATGATGCTGAGATGTTCATATTAATGTATCTTATTTCTGAGTGAATCTACAGTCAAAGATACAACCCTGAATCTCTGCTATGCTGTATATACTATATTATCTGACTTCTAAATAAAGAATTAACTGAATAATCTCATCAGCAAGAAGAGGGATCTTTCTCTTTAACAATGTACCTTATATCCCTTCCTTGAGTTCTACACACCTAAAGTTATTTATGCCAATTTAAAAATGTACTTTCAAAAATGTCAGATTTTAAACATCAAATATTAATAAATCAGAGACCTGTGATGCTATGTTAAGTCATTTTGTGTGGAATGCAAAATAATGAGATTTCTGGGGACACAGTAGCAATTTATATATATCCATCCTTGTTGAGTATCAATGAAGCCCTATACTGCCTTTTATTTTTGCTGTTGATATTTTCTAGAAAGCCTAATACAACCATTTCTGTCTATGTGAAATTACAAAACTGAATAAACCATAGGGCACATGTGAAGGACAGTCAAAGCTATGGTGTTTCTAGTAGTCACAAAGAAGGCTGAGTGCTGAAGAATTGATGCTTTTGAACTGTGGATTTAGAGAAGACTCTTGGGAGTCCCTTGGACTGCATGGAGATCAAACCAGTCAATTCTAAAGGAAATCAATACTGAAGATTCATTGGAGGGACTGATGCTGAAGCTGAAGCCCCAGTACTTTGGCCACCTGATGTGAAGAGCTGACTCATTGGAAAAGACCCTGATGTTGGGAAAGGATTGAAGGCATGAGGAGAAGGAGATGACAGGATGAGATGGCTGGATGGCATCACCAACTCAATGGACATGAGTTTAAGCAAGCTCTGAGAGATGGTGAAGGGCACGGAAGCCTGGTGTGCTGTAGTCCATGGGGTCACAAAGAGTCAGACACTTTTTTTTTTTTTCAAGAGTGACTGGAACAACATGATGGCTGCCTAAGATAACTTACTCGAAAATACTGTCCAACACTTCTGAAATATATTTGAACACTAAATATATATACAAACACAGCTAAATAAGAGGTGACAAAAGATTCACTCAGTCCAATTGGCTTATGAAGGTGGACATGTGGAAAGAAGGCTGATAGTTTTAGAGTCACAGGTAGGTAGCCACTTGGGAGAAAAAATAGTAAAAGGAGATCAGGACCAAACTTCTCAACTAACTTGTTAATGAATTTTAGTATGTAAGCTTTACTCTTTATTAAAATTCTTTTAAAACCTAATTGTGGTAATCAAGATAAAAGTGTTTTAGTGTGACAGTATCAATACAGATATCCATATTTAAGCATACATCGCTGATGTTTCATTTTTAAAAAGTGTAGCTAAGATGGCCTTAATACTGTATCAAACAGAATTTCAACTCTAATTTTTACTGATTATTACATTCTTCTATATTACTATATGAGAAGTACAATCTGCCTATATGTTAACAGAATGACAAGTGACCGGTAATACAATTAAATATTTGAAAATGTTAACAATATAATTTTAGATGATACTGATCTAAAATAGCTGCTGTAGTAAAAATTTAAGCACCAATTAATTTTTATTCCATATGTTTAGAGTCAGCATATGTGTAGAATCAAATTACAGTGGCTAATACTCCACCCTTACCCCAACCTACTTAAGTCCTCAGAACATAAACATGTCAGTCATCTTTATTTCTCTACTTCAGTTCCTACATCCACATCTGCAAGTTTTGTCAAATCTACTCTGAAAATCTTCCCTGGTGGCTCAGAGGTTAAAGCGTCTGCCTCCAATGTGGGAGACCCGGGTTTGATCCCTCGGTTGGGAAGATCCCCTGGAGAAGGAAATGGCAACCCACTCCAGTATTCTTGCCTGGAGAATCCCATGGACGGAGAAGCCTGGTGGGCTACAGTCCACGGGGTCGCAATGAGTCGGACACGACTGAGCGACTTCACTTACTTACTTATTCTGAAAATATATCCTGACCCTTCTCCCTAAGCCTCCCATCACTTTTGCTTCCAGGTATGCTGCAGTCCATGGGGTCTCAAAGAGTTAAACATGACTTAGAGACTGAACAACCAACTGTTGTTTCCATTTTCCTTAGAGTAGCCAGAATCATTGCAAATTAATTATCTCTGCTTAAAAGTCCTCAAGGACTTCCTGTTGATTTAAAAACACAGTAAAAAAAAAAAAAAAAAAAACTTTCCATCAGTTACAAAATCCTACATGACATAGGATCGACTTCTTTCTGGTTCCACATGTACTCTTCTTTGCTCTGCTTCAACCAAGCTGGCCTTTGTTCCATCAGGTTCCTAAATCCACCCTACATCTGCCTTAGGGCCTGTGCCATAACTTATACCTTTACCTGGAATTCTCTTAATCAAGACCTCTGTATGGATGACTCATTTATCTTAAGGAATCTGCTCACATATCTCTTCCTTAGACCTGCCATCTCTGACCACCCACTGGAAACATTTTCTCTTCCCTTCTTTATTCTTCATTAACGTTTACTTTATTGTCTTCATTAACATGTATTGCTTGCTGTCTACCTAAAATGATCTTATTTACTTGTTTTACTGTACTCTTCTCTAAACACATAACGCCAGAGAAATGACAGACCTGTGAATTCTACCGTCATCCGTGATAGAACTGTCGTCTGTGAATTCCCATCAGCTTTAGTGAAGGAACGAATGAATAAGTGAGAAGGGAAAAAAAAACTGTCAAATGAAATGTAAATAACAAAATAGGTATTCAGTGCTAGTATGGAGCTGTTTTGCTTATGACTTAAGAAATTTTATTGATTCTTTTTGTGTTTGTATCTTTGAGTGGTTGGCATTGTATTAGGATTTTATGTGAGAAAGAAAATTGGCACACACTGGTCCTGAAACAGGAATTTTGGAGTCATTCTAACTCACAAATTCTTCTAGAAAGTGACAAATATTTCTGATAAAGTGAATTTTTAATGTAATTTAATGAGATTAAGAACTACATTTAGAGTCACCTCTATTAAATTACTAACCTTGGATCATCCTTATGACAAGAAATGTTAACAAGACATTCTTTTATTGTATTGCCTTTTTTATTTATCTTGGCCAAGAAAATTCTTTTAATTGCTTTTTTATAGCTTTTTTTTTTAGATTTTGTGGCAGGTTCAAAATAAAATTTGAATATATGATTGTAATCAACTGTTTTAATAATTTCATGTTATAGATATGTACAGCAATGCTTCTGCCTCCCAAAATAATTCAGATTTAGCATTAACAAATCAGTGTTAATGAGGTAAAACTGCCCTCAATGAAGCCTACAGCAATACAATGTTCCCCCCATAAGCTTCTGTATGGATCACACATCATACATACAATTTCTGTGGTTTTACTTAGACCTACATGGATTTTCCATCCCACTTTTAAATGGCTGTGCTTAGTTGCTCTTTGTGACCCCATGGATTGTAACCCACTAGGCTCCTCTGTCCCTGGGATTCTCCAGGCAAGAATACTGGATCCCCTTCTCCAGGAGATCTTCCCAACCCAGGGATCGAACCCAGGTCTCTGATATTGAAGGTGGATTCTTTACCATCTGAACCCTTTAAATGCTAAGAACATCTTCAGTCTAAGGTCTATCTCTTCTAAAAGATCTCCTTTAAATCTTCTAGAAATATTTTATTTTCAATGAAGGCCAATTCAGGCTGTTTAGATGGCTTTTGGAAATGAGTGGATCAGTTCAGTTCAGATCAGTCAGTGGATACTTTTACTTTTTTAAGTTGTTATTAGACTGGTGGGTGACAGGATGTCAGGGATTCTTAACACAATATTATTCTGGTCAAGATGCTGATAGCATTCCCATTGAGAGACTGAAAAAATCGTTTCTTTCTATTTAAACTCCCATGGTCTTTGATTGTTCATTTTCATCCTCTGGTCACCATTCGGGGCATATTACAATCCTTTAACTAAATTAAAGATTCTTTGGCTGATAGACTTCAGCGTGATCCATCCTTACCTTTCCTACCAGGCAACTGTTCAATGATTTTTTTTTGTTTTTTAAGTAGATGATTAAATTGTATGTATTTTAATGTGTTCCATTAGCCATGACATATTTACATTTGCTAACTAATCAAAAAGCAGCAAAGTTAATAATAGAAATTTCAGGTATGTTGGATTAGAATCTGCTCTGTGGAGAAAAACTCTGTAAGATATTTTTAGGGGGATGGGAAGTGAAGATGGTCACCTGGTACATTTATAAACAGAGTCATCAGAAGGTAGATACAATGTCCCCTTTCCAAGCCCTTACTTGTTAAACTTAGACAGAAAAATTCTCATATCTATTCCTGAAAAAATGGAAAAACATAGAAATGTAGTTGATCAAGGTTATTGTTACATTCCCTTGTTACACATAGCACATTTTATTTCATTTCCTTGTTTTCTAAATAGAATACAAAATAAGTAAATAGATATATTAGTTGTTTAAAGGATAATTGAACTGTCATATCTGAGGTTACTCCTATTTGCTTTTACTTTTCTTTTTTTAATTAACTGATAATGCAAACTCAAAGTGATTAAGATGATTTAAAGCAACCCCATGACCCTAAAATTTACTAGACATCAATTGAGGTCTCTAAGAAACATTCTGATGCTTTAATTAGATGCTGTTCTGATGAATTTAGATGAAACATGTTTAAATGCTCTCTGGCATACCTCCTTTTGATGCTGGATGGGTCACTTTGTGTCCAAGGGAAGAAACAAGCTCTAAATGACAATTAATTCAAAATGACTTAATCATCATTGTTAATGTCTCTGATCCTCTCACCCAGAAGTGAGGGTTAACTCTGCTCTATGCAAAATATTCTCCTCCTAATTGCAAGTTTGCTAACACTTCCATGGAATCCCACACAGAGCCCAGAGAGGGGGGCTGTGCCGTTATACTTTACATTAAAAGCAGTCTTCAAATTCATGTCATGCTAATTAAGCAAGTACAACCATCTAATGCAATGATGGTACTTAAACTAAGCTTTCTAATAGCAATAATGTGTCTCAAAGGGCACAAGTCAGTGTCCTGCCAATGAGTTTAATCCATGCCTGAAGAAGTTAAAGGTGGAGAATGGTTACAGCATGCCAGTAAATGCTTCAAAGTAGGAGGCTTGGAATAAAGCCAATCCTAGTCTCTCTAATAGAGTCCTTATAAAAGCTCCTGACTTGACTTTCATTATCGAGTATTTTGCAAATATTAATTACGCTTATGTCTCCTTCCATTGAGATAAGTGATATTGATCCAAATTCTCTGATTTATAGGTGCGCATAAACTACCTTAGAGTCAAAGGAAGCTAGGATTCATACTAAGCTTCCCCCAGTAATATATGCTGCTTTTAATCTGAGATTCATAAGGACATTTGAAGCCAATCCTCAGTCTTCATGAACTGGTCCTCTCAAGAGACTCACAAGTTCAAAATGAACGGGGCTCATTCCTTCCCAAGATTCACTGCAATTCTGAAAACATCCAATAATATGATCACCAGACCATGGGTCTGCAAAGTGGGTCCAATTTGATCTTGGTGGGAGGCCCATGATCCTTACTTTTGAAACATTCACATGCCCTTTTCATAAGTACAACTAGCTGAGCTGAAATGACACATTCACATATTTGACCTTTTCTCCCATCCCTCTCTTCTTTTTCCCATTTTGCTACTTGCTCTGTAAGCTCTAGGTTGGAAGGATTTTGCTGTTGGCATTTTCTTTTCCACTCATTGTTTCATTTCTTTTCTCTCATCATTCAGCTAACATATAGCATAAAGGGAATGCTAACATATTGCCTTTCCACCAACTACTGACTCCTCCAAGGTTGTGATTTCCTTAGTTAAAAAACACTTCCACTTTTAGCCTAGTGTCTCACAATGAATGGACATTCTGCAGAGTAAAATGGATTTCCCTCTTAATAACCTCAATTTTTAAACAGTAAGCCTTGCTACACTGAAACATTCTCAAATTACAGACCATGTGACATGCAACTGGCAGGATAAAAGTAAATGAAGCACTACTATAATTGTGATTTAAAATTATTTTTAATTTACTCAATTATGCTTTCCTATTTTCCTAAAGCTCAGCTACAATCCATCTCCATTTCCTTAAAGCAATTGTGTTTATCAGTTCCACTAGGTCAGCTGTGTGTTTAATAGACCTTGTTTGGAATCACAAAGACAGTCACTGGGATTGTATGCTCTGAAAAAGGAGATGTTTAACCTCAGAGCCTCATTCTCTTCAGTGCAATAACTTGTGGGCAAACTATCAAAAACACAATAAGAATGTCAAAATCCAATCCCAAGGAATGAACACCGAGAAATGAGCCCTCCTACATTGAAATTTCAGAGCAGTCAGGAGGATCTTTATATCCAAAAGCAAATCCAATCATCATAGATAGAGACTTTAAAACCCCCTGCCAGTAATTCTCCATAACTGGTTGCCTCTGCAGTTTTCCTTGCTTTTTCCTTTTTCATCCTGACTGAAGGAAACATTTAATCACTTTCCCTTTCCCCTGCATTTCTAAAACCAGACACATACTGTAAGTACACAGCTTCTGAGAAGCAATTAGAGTTAATGGGATTAAAAATCTAATCACACTGCTGCTCTTGGCTTGTACCTGCAAAACTGCATAGCAAAGCCTAAGCACTGCAAGTGCACAAAAATGAGTTATTACACGGGTCCATGGAAGGTCTCTGTATCCCTTGTTTTATCTGGCTCTCTTCGGGGCAACTTTTCATGGTTTGATCAGAGAAAATGGCTTAGACTTAATTTTTATACCAGGGATATCCGCACTTTCTTGCTTTTTAAACTGATTTTGATATATGTTAAAGACAACAGTGAGAGAAGAAACAGGACAAAAAACAGCGCAAAAATACATTAAAAAATGGTTTCTCCTGAGTCCAGAGAGATGGCAATCACCAAAGAGATTCTCCCCTTTCTTTCAGGAATGTTTCTACTTTGAGAAATTGGAAGAAACTGAGATGTTCCTGCCAAAGCCTTAAGGGATGTGGAGCAGTCATTGTAAAAGGAGAAGAGGCCTGTGCTGGGGTCCTCCTGACCCTCTGTGACCAAGTGGAGACTGGAAGATAGGCCCTTTAAAATTCCCCTTGCCGCTGAAATTCTACGAGCATATGATGTGAATGAAAGGCTTGGAATACATTTATGTTGTAGATAATTTAAGACAACCAGGACAAGAAGATAGCAGGAAGCAACTTCACCATAGAAAGATGAAGTGCTTACTCTTGATGTTTTTTAATCCAATAAAATAAAAATTAATAATAGTGATAATAATTATAACACTTACTGACTACATCCAACTCCATGGCACTACTCTACATTCTGTAGAGTATTACATATATTAGGTATTATTCAATCCTCATAACCTTATAAGGCAGCTTCTATCATTAATCTTTTAATTTTTTGTACACAGAAAAACTAAGGCATAAATGATTTAATAATTCACCAAGGTCACAAACTTCAGTGCCAGGGCTGAGGCTGGAACACAGGCAATACGGCTCCAGACCCAGCTGTTAACAACTATATATAAACAAGAATATTTGCTTGAAAAATCACCAGTCTGATTTTGTTCACATGGAGAGAACCCTTAAAAGCCCTTCATAAAGAGATAAACATCATTTAACAAAGAAAAACAAAATCTGCCCTAGTTTCTCTATTAAATCTGATAACTAGTTTCCTTGTGTAATTGAGTCAGCTTAGGTATTGCTGCATACTTATTTAATTCATATAATTATGCAAGCATTTTTGATGGTCACCCCCCACTACTGTCCAGTATATATCTAGTTACCTAACTCACAGTCAGTGGGTCTTGTCTGTCAGTGCTTTTCAAGGGAATGCAGAGGTAGCAAACTGAAATTTGTCATGATTTTAATCTAAGAAACACATAATTTGCAATGTTTCATATTTTAAGGGCAAATATAAAAATGACTCAGATTTTGAGATTGCCAATCATATAGGATTCTTAAGATTTTCCCCACTTCATTATTTTGAAATTATTTTTAACTATTATCAACACTCAGCAAGTAGCCACCAATCACAGTGAGAAAAGGATATAAGTTAACATAGGAAGCTCCTAATACAGTTTCAAAAGGAAATTCACTGTATGTAATGCAGGATACTTGCCAAGGCAGTTGTACCTCACACAGGGTTAGGCTGTCACGTCAGTGATGAATGTGAAAATGACAAAAATTACCCTGGAAGATGTGCTAATCACTCATATGTGTTCGTCTACATGGTTTGTTTTAAATAGAGCTGTTTCTTGATAGAGTCTTCATGCTCAGTGTTCCCTCCATGCAGGAACAGACCACAGTTTCATACTCAGTTCAGTTCAGTTCAGTCACTCAGTCATGTCTGATTCTTTGCGACCCCATGTACTGCAACACGCCAGGCCTCCCTGTCCATCAGCAACTCCCAGAGTTTACTCAAACTCATGTCCATTGAGTCGGTGATGCCATCCAACCATCTCATCCTCTGTTGTCCCCTTCTCTCACATTGAATCTTTCCCAGCATCAGGGTCTTTTCAAATGAGTCAGCTCTTTGCAGCAGGTAGCCAAAGTATTGGAGTTTCAGCTTCAGCATTAGTCCTTCCAATGAATATTCAGGACTGATTTCCTTTAGAATGGACTGGTTGGATCTCCTTGCAGTCCAAGGGACTCTCAAGAGTCTTCTCCAACACCACAGTTCAGAAACATCAATTCTTTGCAACTTAGCTTTCTTTAGAGTCCAACTCTCACATCTATACATGACCACTGGAAAAACCATAGACAGGCCTTTGTTGGTAAAGTAATGTCTCTGAATGTTGAGCTTTAAGCCAACTTTTTCACTCTCCTCTTTCACTTTCATCAAGAGGCTCTTTAGTTCCTCTTTGCTTTTGCCATGAGAGTGGTATCATCTGCATGTCTGAGGTTATTGATATTTCTCCTGGCAATTTTGATTCCAGCTTGTGCTTCATCCAGTACAACTGGAACAACAGACTGGTTCCAAATAGGAAAAGGAGTATGTCAAGGCTGTATATTGTCACCCTGCTTATTTAACTTATATGCAAAGTACATCATGAGAAATGTTGTACTAGCTTTGTTCGTAGTGATGCTTCCTAAAGCCCACTTGACTTCACATTCCAGGACGTCTGGCTCTAAGTGAGTGATCACACCATCATGACTATCTGGGTTATGAAGATCTTTTTTGTACAGTTCTTCTGTGTATTCTTGCCACCTCTTAATATCTTTTGCTGCTATTAGGTCCATACCATTTATGTCCTTTATTGAGCCCATCTTTGCATGAAATGTTCCCTGGATATCTCTAGTTTTCTTGAAGAGATCTTTAGTCTTTCCCATTCTATTGTTTTCCTTGATTTCTTTGCACTGATCACTGAGGGAGGCTTTCTTACCTCTCCTTGCTATTCTTTGGAACTCTGCATTCAAATGGGTATCTCTTTCCTTTTCTCCTTTGCTTTTCACCTCTCTTATTTGCGCAGCTATTTGTAAGGCCTCCTCAGACAGCCATTTTCCTTTTTTGCATTTCTTTTTCTTGGGGATGGTCTTGCCCCCTGTCTCCTGTACAATGTCACAAATCTCCATCCATAGTTCATCAGGCACTCTATCAGATCTAGTCCCTTAAATCTATTTCTCATTTCCACTGTATAATCTTTAGGGATTTGATTTAGGTCATACCTGAATGGTCTAGTGGTTTTCTCTACTTTCTTCAATTTTAGTCTGAATTCATACTCATAAGGTGAACATAAAATGCAACACCTGATTTACATTTAGGGGCCCTACTGTATAAAAAAATTCTATACCCCCCATTCTTGGAAACTGTGTATAGCTAATTTTTTGCATATAGTCAATTTTGTGTAAAAAAGGGTTTATTTTATGTGGAATCCATAAAATCCATGAAAACAAAGAGAATTATTAGTGTTAAGCCCTAAGTTAGTCTTTTTATTGAATCATAAATGTAAATCATAAATGTATATTTGCCTAGGAAAATAGTATAAAAAGAATTTTTCCAAATTCTAGCAAGCAAAAACAATGAAATTAAAAAGTAATCAAATGATATTTTTATCTTAAATGACTATTGATGTTTGAAGAAAAATATTTTAATCAAAGGAGTAAGGAAAGTTAGATAGGAATTTTGGGAGGGACATTTTCCTACAAGTCCCTTGTAGAACTTGACTTTAATAAATAATGGTTTTTCCAAATTGACAATTATAAGAAGGTCATAAAATGTCAATATCCTTTAAGCAGAAATTAAGAAAATTTCCAAATAAGGGGAAAAATAACCATAAACAAAGGGTACTCTACAAAATAAAAATATATATTATTAATGATTAATGAAATATATACAATTCCAGCACATTGCTTTTAAAAAAACAGCTAAATTGTAAAAATTCTTAATGGTACAACAACAAAGTGAAACTACAAAATACTTATGTATTGTTACTTATCTATTCAATATCCATTCTACTTTCTTTTTCCTAATAGAATTCCAGTTTCTAAAGAGTAACCATATATAGTCAAAATAAATTCAGAGTCCTGGAGAATAGGAAGATCTCCTGGAGAAGGGAACGGGCTACACACTCCAGTATTCTGGCCTGGAGAATTCCATGGACTATATTGTCCACGGGGTCGCAAGGAGTCAGACACAACTGAGCAACTTTGACTTACACTTACTTTTAGACTGCTGTGAGGCCAGAGCTGGTCGTGTGACACATTTCTGGTTGTTGAGATACAAGTGGAAGTCAATAGGAGGATTTTACAGGGAAGCTCATTTAAAAAGGGACACACACACACACACACACACACACATACACACACACACACAGAAGTCGCTCAGTTGTGTCCAACTCTTTGCGACCCCATGGATTATAGCCCCCCAGGTTCCTCAGTCCATGGGATTTTCCAGGCATGAATACTGGAGTGGGTTGCCATTTCCTTCTCCAGGGGATCTTCCTGACCCAGGGATCAAACCCAGGTCTCCCGCATTGTAGGCAGACGCTTTATCATCTCACAGAAGAGTAGTAGTAAGTTTCAAAAGGATGTCAGTTGAGATCTTTTATAGATGAAATCTACGTCTTAGAAGTCAACTCGCCAATTATATACACAGCTGGTGACAAGAGGCTGCAAAAAAATGTCCAACTGGAAAATATATCAGGTACCAAGGGACAGAATCTGTAAATACTCGGCCTTTGGCCTTTCCCTTTCTTCCCACCCCAGTGTCATGCTACACACGGAGCAGCCATCTTGAATCCATGAGCTAGTGTCTGACAATAAAATGCTCCTTGGGAAGCATAGTGGACTATAAAGAGAAAGATCCTGGAAACCTAATCACTATCTACCCTGGACTTCTTTTATATGTGGGAAAAAATTACTATGTTTAAAACACTTTTTCTCAGGCTTTGCTTACTTCAATCTGAATGCATTTGACAACTGACATAACAAATTATATGAAATTGATCACACAGGCACATGGACCCCTCCCCAAACACACAGAAATTCAGGCAGTCCTTGCTATGTACAATCTTGACATAAATATATTTTAGTAACCATAAGTTAGTTAAATGACACAAGTTCCCCAAAACTACAGTTCAAATTTCAGTCACTATAGAACATTAGCAGTGGATTATTACATTAAGTTAAAAATTCCACTGCTATCTGTTTGTTTTAGAAATGACTACACACAAAAAAACACTCATTGTAATCAATAACCAATCATACCACTTCTTCAAAAGTCTGTTGGTGATTAGTCGATGCACATCTGTTTTTCATTCCACACAGGCAGCGAAGCATATGGTGGCATTGCCTTCCAGTGATAAATTCATGTGCATTTTTAAAAAATGAGTACAGAAAGACAAAGCTGGTCAATAAAGATGAAAATGCAGCACACACAGAAATGAAGAGAGAAATGCTGAAAGTAAAACTCCAGTCAAATGTGATGAAGTTATAGAAAAAAATAGCAGAAGATGGGAGTGTTAACACTACTCACTTGAGACAGCCTAGGTATGTAGCCATAGGAACTTAGTAAAAAGAAAGTTAATAACATATATGAGGAAAATGATTGTAAGGAAAAGGATTGAGAGAGCCCAGAGGAAACGAAGATGGCAACCACTGGCCTCTCCCTCCCTCCAAAACCTTCACATTAAGTGAATGCTCAGAAATATTTCACAGTACTGACAGTGGATAAATTCCTGGGCAACCTATTCAGACTTAGAATGGAAAATGAATGACAATTTACAAAGGCATAGAAAAGATGATTACTCTATACAGGATATGGATACGAAGAAGGCAAATGATACTCAAACTGCTCTTGACATTGCTTTTAAATATACCACTTTATTGAAGCATATTTTAAAATATCATATCATATCATGTAATTTGTTCACTTCAAGTGTATAATTCAATCATTTTTTAAAAAGTAAATTTACTAATTTTGGAACCATCACCATTTTGAATTTTAAGAACATTTCCCCTCGTCCCCAAAAGACCTTCATGTTCATTTACTATAATCCTGTTACCCTCAATCTCTACTCTAGGCAACCAATAATTATCTGTCTCCATAGATTTGCCTTTTCTGGATATTTTTAATAAATCAGTCAGTCAGTTCAGTTGCTCAGTTGTGTCCGACTCTTTGCGACCCCATGAATTGCAGCACACCAGGCCTCCCTGTCCATCACCAACTCCTGGTGTCTACTCAAACTCATGCCATAGATTTGGTGATGCCATCCAGTCATCTCATCTTTTGTCGTCCCCTTCTCCTTCCCCCAATCCTTCCAGCATCAGGGTCTTTTCCAATGAGTCAATTCTTCACAGGAGGTGACCAAAGTATTGGAATTTCAGCTTTAGCATCAGTCCTTCCAATGAATACCCAGGACTGATCTCCTTTAGAATGGATTGGTTGGACCTCCTTGCAGTCCAAGGGACTCTCAAGAGTCTTCTCCAACACCACAGTTCAAAAGCATCAATTCTTCAGCGCTCAGCTTTCTTCACAGTCCAACTTTCACATCCATACATGACTACTGGAAAAACCATAGCCTTGACTAGACGGACCTTTGTTGGCAAAGTAATGTCTCTGCTTTTGAATATGCTATCTAGGTTGGTCATAACTTTTCTTCCAAGGACTAAATGTCTTTTAATTTCATGGCTGCAATCACCATCTGCAGTGATTTTGGAACCCAAGAAAATAAAATCTGTCAGTGTTTCCATTGTTTCCCAATCTATTTGCCATGAAGTGATGGGATCAGATGCCATGATCTTCGTTTTCTGAATGTTGAGCTTTAAGCCAACTTTTCCATTCTTCTCTTATTCACTTTCTTCAAGAGGCTTTTGAGTTCCTCTTCACTTTCTGCCATAAGGGTGGTGTCATCTGTATATTTGAGGTTATTGATATTTCCCCCCGCAATCTTGATTCCAGCTTATGCTTCTTCCAGCCCAGCATTTCTCTTGATGTACTCTGCATAGAAGTTAAATAAGCAGGGTGACAATATAAAGCCTTGACGTACTCCTTTTCCTATTTGGAAGCAGTCTGTTATTCCATGTCCAGTTCTAACTGTTGCTTCCTGACCTGCATATACGTTTCTCAAGAGGCAGGTCAGGCGGTCTGGTATTCCCATCTCTTTCAGAATTTTCCACAGTTTGTTGTGATCCACACAGTCAAAGGCTTTGGCATAGTCAATAAAGGAGAAATAGATGTTTTCCTAGAACTCTCTTGCTTTTTCGATGATTCAGCAGATGTTGGCAATTTGATGTCTGGTTCCTCTGCCTTTTCTAAAACCAGTTTGTGATTTCTTGTCTTTGCCTTCTTTGAGTTAGCACAATGGTTTTGGGGTTTATCCATATTATAGCATGTATCAGTAATTCATTCTTTTGCATTCCTAAATAATATTCCATTGTATGGATATACCACATTATCTATACACTCACCAGTTGATGGATATTTAAGTTGCTTCAGTTTTTGGCTCTTTTTAAATAACACCACTATGAACATTCATGTTTAATTCTCAATATTTCTAAAGTTTTAAATTACAGTTTACTGAATACATATATATGGGTTTCCCTGATGGCTCAGCAGTAAGAATCCACCTTCAATGCAGGAGACATAGGTTTGATCCCTGGGTCAGGAAGATCCCTTGGTGAAGTAAATAGCAACCTATTCCAGTATGCTTGCCTGGGAAATCCCATGGACAGAGGAGCCTGGCAGGCTACAGTCCATGGGGTCACAAAAGTCAGGCAGGAGTTAACAACTAAACAAACAGAACACATATATAGTTCCTCTTTTAATTTCTTCATTTATTTATAATTGATAGCAGGAGATTTTATAATAGTTTGATAAAAATTTTATAGACTGTGGAACATTTGTAAATTTCCCCATTGATCATTAAGATTTTTATGCATGACTTAGCTCGAATGGCCATGTCTATGATCCCTCACTACCATGAAAAGTGAGATCTGTCTGTACACATACACATACACACACACACGATTAACAGGGTCACTCAAAAATATATTAGTTGCCTAGGATGATGGGCTTTTAGATCATATTTCTAATCTTCTTAATATTTTATCCTTTTACAATAAAAAATTAAAATGTAAAAATAAATTAAAGGGGAATATTCTTAAAATTTCAATATATCTCAATATAGGGGTAATACTCATCATACTTTTATTCATAGTGCCATAACTGAAATTATGTTTGTCTTTTAAAAAAAAGTAAAGGCAGGATAAGAGAGAGAGGGAGGCTGATTTACTGACTTACGATCAGCACAAAAGAATTAGGACAGAAGAAAGGAAGGCGGATATTAGAGAAACAGTAAGAATGCCATGAGAATGTCCTAGAGTAGAATAAAGCTGTGTGTGGAGTAAAGGGTCTCTTGTGGTGGTGCAGTTGAGAGTTATCCTGAGTCCTCAGCCTTAGAACCTATACTGGTTTCTAAACTGGTGGAACATTATAATTCCTTTCAAAAAGCAAGGCCAAACTAATGAAACCTTAGCAACAATTGCAACCTACTGCTGTTCCTGTAATTTTGATTAAATCCAAAAATTCAGATATGTTTACATGCCTGATAACAGTCAGGCATCCTCAATATGACCATGTCTCCAAAGAATCTTCTAGATCAATGCTTAAGATGATATGAATAATTTCCTTTGAGGAGGCAATAGTATTAGCCTAGGCTCTGTAAGTGACAATACAATGTACACCGTGTGTTTGCCATTAAGAGCATGTAACGTGTGTTACATCTAAATGACAGGACAGGAACATTACAGTACACTAGGGATATCCTGGCTTGCTCCTGAAGCAATAGTATATTTTAAGGAACAGAAAAATTAATCCCTTTAAAGTTATGTACATATTCCTTGACATATCTCTATCAACATCTGTAATAATAATAGTGTCTATGAAAATATTTAATTTTTAAATTGAATCTGACATTATCCACATCAATATAGTATAATTAAGTTAGACATGATAAAATCTGAGACTTTCTTAATCATTTGTTTTTATTGCAGTCTACCCTGGCTGTGAAGATAGTTGAGAGTACAAAATTATTGTCCTTTATAATATTCGTTGAAACATGGCTATGGTCTAAAATTCAAGTTTTACTTGAAATGAGACTTTTATAACCAAAATCAAGGATAATCTGAATAAAAAACACAGGATAAAGTTGATTATAAATTGTTCTTTCATATTTAAAGATATGATTGATTAAAGTTGTGACAGAAAGAAACTAAACCTTTGGAAGACTAATATCAATTATATTATTTTAGGATTCATACAGGAAGTCTAGGATTAATCACCAAAGAGACCTAGTATTCATGGTGATAAAAACTACTCTCTGAATGTAGAGAGATGTGAAATTTGTATAATTCTAGACATGTTTATCTTAACTGCAGAAGTCCCAGAAGAATAGATTTTCTCACGTCTCCATGGGGTGTTTCTTAAATCTATTACTTTATGAAATTAAATATTGGCATATGAAAACCTCAGCAGCTCACTTATTACCTAAATTAAAATGTGTTATAATTTGAATTTTGTTCATTTTAAATTGAGTGAAGATTAACAGCATAAAGGAGGTTTGGTAATGGAAGGTAAGAATGTAAAAAGATAAGGAATTGGCAGGATATGCGATTTTGTAAATGGTTCAGTGATTTACTCTTTTTGTCCCTTTTGTATAACAGTGAATTGTAAACAGCAAATGATACTTAACTATTTTTTAGAGTTAGTTCTCCATAAGATTAGGTGTGAAAGCCCATTTCCTTCACACTGTAGGTACCACCTCAGAAACAGCTTAGTTTCAAAACGTTACTGTTCCAAGGTTAAAAAAATAAAATAAAACCTAAGAAAATTTAACTTCTGATATCCTATAAATGCCAGAAAACATGTTTCAAGTTTTAGAGAAAAAAATCAACAGTTTTGTCTCTGTGGGAGATATTATTTCATAAAACCACTTTCTACCACCTACACCTCTCTCTCTACCAAATTGTGGAGAGATTCAGGGCAACCTGAGGCTTGGAACATTCTATAGGGCCAGGCAGGAAAGGCATAGAGGTGGTCTCTTGTTGCTGGAGTGCCCAAGGCCTGGAAATCAGGTGCTGGAATAATTCAGCTACAGCAGAATATCAGCTGCTACAATTTCCTAGAAACACAGCAGGGGGTGAGAATCTTGTACAAGTGAAAAATGTTAGTAATGATGTCTCTGAACAACAATGTTGGTGCTTTGTGTCTTAAACATTTTTTATTTTATCCTCATAACAATTTGAGAGCATTAATTCCATTTTATGAATAATAATAACAACTTTATTATGTGCTATTTTGTCTGCATATATGGCTGTCTACATTTTCTCCTGTGCCAGTATGGTATAGATAAGCAAATGAAATGTACTGAGGCTAAATGATTTTCCAAAAATCACATTGATAACTGGTGGAGCCTGAGGATAAAGCATGGTATATTATGATCATCTCCTGCCTCTTATTTGAGAGGCTGTGAAATCAGATCTCAAGTCCATGCATTATATAGCAAGTACTTTTTGGGGGGCGGGTACAACAAGTGGTTCAGTGTAGCTAAAACTTAAAATTCCTGGGTAAAAATTTCAGGAAGTGTTAATCGCCTAGTCATGTGTAACTCTTTGCAATCCTATGGGCTATGGCCTGCCAGGCTCCATTGTCCATGGAATTCTCCAGGCAAGAATATTGGAGTGGGTTGCCATTCCCTTCTCCAGGGGATCTTTCCAAACCAGGGATGGAACCTCAGGTCTCCTGCATTGAGGGCAGATACTTTATCATCAAACCACATGGGAGCTCTATGAAAAGTCCATGCACTATATTTTAACCTCTGGTTCAGGGATTCCTAAACCTTAATCAGTAATGGGGTTTTGACTAATCTATGGCAAAAGACAAAAAGAATAAAAAATTATACTATATTCAATACAAGGCATTCAGATTCCCAACTCATTTTCCCCCTTGCAAGTGCATGCAATTATCTGCAGGAAACTGGCATTGACAGGAACCCCCCACCCCTTTCTTGTCAATTTAGCAAAGCTATGTTGTAACTAACTTTAAATCAGGTGCCCCCTCTACTCATAACCATTCGTAGCACACCCATTACATCTTTTGATCACATAGTACCTTGCCTAATCTGTATGCAGGTCAAGACGCAACAGTTAGAACTGGACATGGAACAACGACTGGTTCCAAATAGGAAAAGGAGTACGTCAGGGCTGTCACCCTGCTTATTTAACTTATATGCAGAGTACATCATGAGAAACGCTGGGCTGGATGAAGCACAAGCTGGAATCAAGATTGCTGGGAGAAATATCAAAACCTCGGATATGCAGATGACACCACCCTTATGGCAGAAAGCAAAGAAGAACTAAGAAGCCTCTTGATGAACGTGAAAGAGGAGAGTGAAAAAGTTGGCTTAAAACTCAACATTCAGAAAACTAAAATCAAGGCATCTGGTCCCATCACTTCATGGCAAATAGATTGGGAAACAATGGAAACACTGACAGATTTTATTTTCTTGGGTTCCAAAATCACTGCAGATGGTGATTGCAGCCATGAAATTGAAAGACATTTAGTCCTTGGAAGAAAAGTTATGACCAACCTAGATAGCATATTCAAAAGCAGAGACATTACTTTGCCAACAAAGGTCCGTCTAGTCAAGGCTATGGTTTTTCCAGTAGTCATGTATAGATGTGAAAGTTGGACTGTGAAGAAAGCTGAGCGCTGAAGAATTGATGCTTTTGAACTGTGGTGTTGGAGAAGACTCTTGAGAGTTCCTTGGACTGCAAGGAGGTCCAACCAGTCCATTCTAAAGGAGATCAGTCCTGGGTTTCATTGGAAGGACTGATGCTAAAGCTGAAATTCCAATACTTTAGCCACCTGATGTGAAGAACTGATTCACTGGAAAAGCCCCTGATGCTGGGAAAGACTGAAGGCAGGAGGAGAAGGGGACGACAAAAGATGAGATGGCTGGATGGCATCACCAAGTCTATGGCATGAGTTTGAGTAGACACCAGGAGTTGGTGATGGACAGGGAAGCCTGGTATGCTGCAGTCCATGGGCTTGCAAAGAGTCAGACACGGCTGAGTGACTGAACAGACTAACCTACTGGTGAAATGGGAATCCGAGTTCTGTTCACAGAGTCCAAGAATGAACTTCACAAACATGCAAACCTTCATGGTAGCAAGTGAATAGGATTTACTGAAGAGAAGGAAAGTACAAAGTTCTCAGCATAGACAGTGAGAGGGGTTAAAGAATTCCCAAAGGCAACACTCGCAGCAGTTTATATCCTCACCAGTACTAAATCTGATTGTTTTTGGTTGGCTCTTGTCCTTAAAATACATCATTCCTAACCAATCAGTTTAAAGGTCAAAATGTTTAAGTTAACATCTTTATGGCTTCTCTTGATCTTTGAATTAAGTCACCACCCTTCTTCATGCCCCCTGAACATTTTACCCTGGACCAGATGTATGGGCTCAAGATTAATGATCACTAATTCTTTCTCCCTCAGGCATATGGAACTGAAGTTAATTACTGCCCTTCCTTGGATCTGAGTGCTGATAATTTATCAGACCAAGGACACATTGCAGGAATTCAGGACAAAGTGTAGAACTTTAGGTTAATGGAATGAGATGTTTATTGAAAACAACCAAGGTCTCAGAATCCAACACTGACTGTCTAGCAATTTCTACCTCACTGGTTCTTTCTGTAGATCAAAGAGGTAGAAATGAAGAATAAGTAATTAACAGATGATTAGATATCTTCCTATCTTACCTTTCAGTAAACTCCAGAACAACCTGTGTGAAGGAGATGGCACCTAAAGAAAGACCACCAGGAGTGGCTAAGCCTATACAGAATGGTATATGGCAACAACTCTGACCCCCATCTCAGAGATTAATTCAGAATACTTCCCTTTAAATGTTTTCATGGCTAAGCAGAATCTTCTTTGGAGTCAGGTTTTTTTTTTTCCATTCACTTAATCCACCATCTCCCCAGATTATCAGTATTCTGATTAAAAGCAACTTTCCTTTAACAACTGTCCCTTAGGTATTGATTTTTAAGCAGCAAGCAGCTGGACCTGAGTTAGGTGATGAAAGGACTCTCCCTTCATTTGCAATGATATCCTTTCTAAATTTAAAAAATACATTTATTTTGTAAAATAGAGAATAGAGTTGTAGTTTTTTTTCTTCTTCTAAGCTACTATTTGGCAAAATAATATATATATGTATATAGATATATATATGCATATATATGTATATATATATATATATGCATATATATGTATATAAAAATGTTTATTTCTATCTATTAACATACACTCGTACATACATATATTGGAGAAGGAAAAAATGGCTGCCATTTCTTCCTTCTCCAATATATGTATGTGCAAGTGTGGATAGAAATAAACATTTTTTCTTGTCTTATGAAATCTAAAAATCTAGGAGGCTCAACGCAGACCTGAATCTCTGGAAGCTAACATATTTTTATTTTTTAATCAAACTTAATTCATTATTATATCATGACTATTTAAATATATAGATATTTGTGTTTAAAATTATAAAGTAATAATAACTCACAATTTTTGGTTTTCTTTCATTCATTATTCAGTTTTTATGGTCATATCCCTGCTTAGTCATGACTATTCGCAGATGATTTGGGAACAAATAAAGAAGAGAAAAAAATCCTAAGCATTTTTAGCTCTTCTAAGCATCTTTGGTTATACCAACCATAATACTGAGTGCCTATTCTGTTCTGTGAACATATATAATAATTGCTCAGTTATTGATCAAATAAATGATTGAATAACTTCTTAAGGAGAGCTTTGTTATAGTTATACTTTTAAAAAATCATCGTTATCCCTAGCCTTGAAAATGACTAGACAGCTTTCATCATACACATTAGGAGGAAATAATATTACTGCTCTAAAAATGCCTTAGGATATCATTCCAAACTGAAGTAAACAAAACGAATTGTAGTAACAAGCTTTTATTTTAGTACTCAGTTTTAATCTATGAAATGCAATGATGGGTAGTAATTTAGAGAAATTGCTTGTAGTGTAAAGCATGCTTTTTCCATCTTCAGTTGAAAAAATATTTTAATACAATTTAGACTGTATTCTACAATAACTCTCTGTAACTATGCTTCCGCTAATTAAGGCTTTTATAGTTTGAGTTTAATTCTGCCTTCAACCTATTTTCCATCATTTTTTAAAAATGTATAAGCTGTCAAAAGTAACAGCTCTACTCTCATTTTTTCTTGTATAAAAGTCAAATACTACTCCCAAGATCTCACCACAATTAAATACACACGACTGGAAAGGCAGATATTATAATGGGAAGCAAATTAGTTTTTTGCCTCAGTGACAACAAGTACTTGAGATTCTATGAAGATTCTTCAAATAGCAAAACAACCATGGAGGGCACTTAAATTGCTGCATAAACAAATACTACATGCAGATATTCTAATCAAGAGCATTGCCGAATGCTACCTTTAGCATTTGGTTTGCATTTCTAATTTAAATTATTCAGCATGGAGTAATTTCTTAGAATTTTAAGGGAGTGCTAGCCATCACATTTGTAAAACTATTTGTATGTAATTAACTATCATTTGTACTGATGGCATATCCTTTATATCCAAATGTGAAGTCTGCTGCTCAGTTTCTACTCCTTAAAGGACAGAAAGTTGAAAATGGCAAGTAAAATGAAAAAGAAAAAGAAAAAACATGGATTTAAGATAGAGTCATCCAGATTTTTAAAGTACATACTTCATATGAAGTACGTTTACAGTTTTAAGGTCAACAAAGAAACTACAGAATTATCTTAGCTATAAACACAATGTGTGGCACATTTTAATCCGAAATTCAAGGAATTTTGTACTATGTTAATGCATTGGTTCTAAAACAAATCATATAATCTTTTATGACCTGGTCCTGGAATCATGAATATGCTTATCTCATGTGTAGTGATATTACATTAATCACACTTGCTGATTGACTGTCTGACATGAAGGTAAATACTTAGAAATTTAACCAACTGGAAACACAGTTCATAAAATTTAATAGCATTAAGTGCAAAGTGGTATTGACATAGAGAAATAAAAACAAGGTAATGAAAGAATGTCCAGAAGTGAACAAGTGAAACTGATACACAAAACCAAGTAATCCCCTCCTCCCACCCTGCAAAATTCTGACTGCTGAAGCCTCTTCTCAGGGCTACAATGAAAAAGGCCAAAATGAACTCAGCCTTGAGTTATCAACCATGACTGGCTAGTTATTTGCAATGCACAAAGCTCCCTTAATTCCTATAACACTCTATAAAAGGTAAACTCCGTTATTATTTTTCCTCATTTTAAAAATTAGGAACTAAAGGCACAGAGAATTTAAATCAGTTGCTTAATGACACAGAAGTAGGGGGAGGACATAGCATTTAAACCAAACCAGTTTGTGTCAGAGGCTACAATCTTGTCACTATATTCTGTAAAAAACATTTCAAAATGGGAAATAAACAAAAAATGCTATCTTTGATTTTTTAATATCATGCTAGACCATTGGCTAATAAATCTTTTTCACTCTCATCTAACTATTTGTAGGGTATAGTTCTGTTTTACTAACAAAAGCCCAACTGTTTATGTGCCTAAACAGAGGTTAACCTGCATAGGAAAAAGAAAAAAAAAAAAAGCTTATAAGGTATGATTTCCGGGGTGGAGGACTAGTAGGAAAGATAACTTCAAAAGTTATCATTTTATTCCCTAGCAGGGAATAACCAATTTTGTATTTAAGAATCTCAAGTTGATATTTCTTTCCTTACTGATCACACACAAGTGTGCTTTTCAAATACTCTTGGAATCAGCTCTCTTGTCTTTCTGTTGGTTACCTAATTAATTAATGAAATTTTGACAGATGGCCACTATCTATCTTTACATTTATAGTGTTTTTTTTTTAACTTTCTCTTTGCAGATTAGAGAATAGAAAGTTTGAAATATAGAGGCATCATAGTGAAGTGTACAGCTTATTAGAGTTAGATGAACCTAGGAACAAGTACAGATACAGGCAACTATGTAACTCCTCTGAGCCTCAGTATGCTGCTGCTGCTAAGTCACATCAGTCCTGTCCAACTCAGTGAGACCCCATAGACGGCAGCCCACCAGGCTCCCCAGCCCTGGGATTCTTCAGACAAGAACACTGGAGTGGGTTGTCATTTCCTTCTCCAATGCATGAAAGTGAAAAGCCAAAGTGAAGTTGCTCAGTCGTGTCGGACTCCTCGAGACTCCATGGACTGTAGCCCACCAGGCTCCTCCGTCCATGGGATTTTCCAGGCAAGAGTACTGGAGTGGGTTGCCATTGCCTTCTCCAAGCCTCAGTATCAGTATCCATAAAATGATAATAATTTTTAGCACATAAGAATTATTGAAATTATTACAAAAAACATTCCTGAGGTAACTAAACTGGGCTTGACACATCATCCTCTCAAATTCTTGACTCCTTTTCCTCTCATTTTTTTAAGCTGAGACAAATGAATATTGTTAATTTTCTGCCACTTCACAACAGACCTTTGAACACCATACTTAAGTAAGCATGTGCTGTGAGGAGGTGGTGGGAGGGGAATTTGAGACTAATAAAAACAACAGAAAGGTAACCAAAATGAACACAAATGTCAAAACTAAACAGTATGAGGAAATATTAAAGAAATTTTTTTCTTTCTTTTTGAAAACAAGATTCAGTCGTTAAGCACATGAAGAAACCTTAGACCAAGGAAGTGAATACTATGTGTTCTCCAGTTAAGGAAGTACTTGAATGAATGAGTTCATGTTACAGAATTCTCTTTCAATGTGCTCCCTAAAGAACTGGCTTCAAACCACTATGTATCAAACACTGTTTTAGATTTTGATGAAAGCAACTGTTTTCTTCCTACTGAGAATATAAATGCTGGTCATGTACCCTGGGTTAAGAACCCTTATTTTAAAAGAACTATGAAAAATGAGGCAATAATCATGGCTAAAGTCAGAAATGCTTTAGATGTCACCTATTTTATAATTAAAATGAATATGATATTAGCATTTGTCATTTTACTTTAAAGTATATTTATTCCTTTATATATCTACTTAGGTTTTTTTCAATAAAAATTATCAAAGACTTGCAATGGGCCATTGAAAACTAAAAGTCCAGCAAACCCTTCAGTGTTATCAGATTCCATGGGGGTGCTATGTCTTTCATTGTTTTGAAGCTATTTCACAACTCTGTCATGAAAAGTCCTGAGATTAAAAAAAAATTTTGATTAAAAATTGTTTTTAAAAAATCAGGATTATATATATAAAATATATATATATATATAAATATCTTGATATAAAATATCTTGATATAAAAATCAAGAAATATATATTTAATTATATATATGTGTATACATATAATTAAATTTTTACAAAAGTAACATCTGGAAAGATAACTGTGACTCAACTCCACTCATAAACAGATAAATTTTAATAGGTTTGGTATAAGAATGACTAAGTTCCCCAGAAGAATGAGAATCCTTGAGCCTCTGGAGGTCTGAAGAAGGCATAGTTCCACTAATATAGCTCTTGGAGGACCACAGTACCCAGAGGGATAAGATAAAAAATCGCACATTGTCACCATTCAGTGAAGTTCACTTGCCATCTTTGATCCATGTCACCTCTAAACAAATGGAGCTACTTAAGCTTTGGTTACCTTTTCCAAGTTTCTGCCAAAGTTCTCACAAATAAGAAATTCTCATCCTGTGTTTGCTCACAGAGTATAAAGATGATATTGATGGTTTCTCGAGCGGTTAAATATATTTATATTTTTAAACAAGTGATACTGATCTAAATGCAAATTACCCTGATTATTGCAGTTAAATTCGGAATTATAGTATGTACTGTTTAAGTAGAACATAATATTGAAAGTGATGAATTATTCTTTAGCTGTTGGATGTAAGTTATGTTATAATAGTGCTCTTTCCTTGGGCCACCAACCAAGCAAGCTATCTCTTTGCTTATCCTTTTCATATTTCACATAGACAAAGGAGAATGTGCTTTTGTTTTTATTGTGATGTTTTATTGTATTATTTTGACTGTTGCAGAGTTTTTAAGTGTAGGCTGGTTAGGCCCTATTTAACCCATATTTCTCCTTTTCAGTGGAGTATAAGTACATATATTTAGCAGTGATGTGTGAAGTGACATGGCATATTTGCCAATCTTCATAGAACATAATTTTGCCCAAAGATTTGGGGATATTTTTTATAAATATACAAACTCGTAAATATATACGGAGATAGATCAACTGACAGGTAAAGGATGATTTTCCAAAAAGAGTAAAACCATGATTCTCATACATATAAAAGGCATATATGCCAAATATTTTGTTCGACTCATTAATTAAAAGGGGAATCAGTAAGATGTTACTAATCAAAGAAGGACTCACAATATCATATATCGATAGATTAAAAATGGCTTAAATTAATTTATACATAGGTACACAACTTGTCAGTATTCAGGAGACAATGCCAGATTCCACTGATACAGTTTGGACCTCTATGGGGGAAATATTATCTTCATTACTATCCCTTATCTAAAACTGACAGAGTTGGATGAACCAAGAAAGTCTTGCTGTCAAGTCTGTGTTTGCAGTTCCCACTGCATTTCCATTTCTGGGAACTACCTCGGCAGCAGGAGCATGAGTCACTCTAGACTGGGAAGTCAGTGCATGGCCTCTGCAACTGAGCTGCATGAGATCACATCCCAGCTCTGCTGCTTTTTAGCTCTTGTGTCCTGTTCACATTAGCTAATATATGTGTGAATTGAATTCTTCAAAACTAAAAGGAGAGTGATTATAATAATGCTAATAACACCTAGGCCACAGGGATATTTGTAAAGATAAAATGAAGTAAAGCATATAAAGCACTTAGAACCCTGCCTAGTTTATAGTGAATGGTATGTTAATTATTATATTTGATCACAGTGACATGAACAAATATACTGTTTTCCTTAGGGTAGTTTAAATAGGTTCCTGTAACAAACAATATAGCCATGATTATTAAAGGCAGGTCATGGTTCCTCCTCTCGTATGACATGGATGTTAGTTCCCACTACCTCTCTGGAAAGTTACCAGTTTCTAAGTAGGAATGTAATGTAGTAATTATTTGAGATTTCAGAAAAGCTATGGTGTTGGCAGCTCTTATCACTGACCCAAGCATGAAATATTCTTTTTTAAAATTACCAGACAACCTCATATTAACTTATCCCACATAATTTATAAACAGAAGGTAAAATTATTTGCTTTAGAGATCTGTCCAAATATACAACAAATCATAATTGGTCTTTATTTTTTTATGGAAATATGAATGAACTAGTGACAGTGTAAAAAAACACATATATTTTAAGTAAAATAATCATTAGTATTACACATTAATTTGAACTAAAAGAGAAAGTAAAAACAAAATAAAAACCAATAAACTAGAAGATACCAGTAAAGAAAAATGAAGGATTAAAATGTGGTTTAAAAATATCAGTAAGCTTCATACCAGCTTTAATTGTACCAATTATTCATTTTTTGGTTGGAAAAAAATTCAGAGGGTCAGGGAGAAAAGGCTGCCATCATACATATTTCACTTCTCATTATTTGCCACTTTATCCAATTATATGCATCAGAACATTTTGTGTGTGAGGATTCCTGCTGAGGAGTATTTCTGAACTGGAAATAATTGAACTGGACATGAAATCAAACCCACTATGGAACAAGAGTCTGTACTCCAGAGGAAAATCATCTTGATAAAAAAGTCCAGGCTAAAGGTCACATCAATGACCCCAGCTCATCTCTTGGAGTAGCAGCTGGAGAAAAGGTGAAAAACAGGAGAGTCAAATGAGACTTTACAAATTTGAATTTGGGTTGAAAATACACAGGTACGGAACATGCACCATTCTGATTGGCCTGAGGAGGCAGTCATATGCCTACCACTAGCCAGTTTCTGTGACATGGGACAACCATGCTCTTTTTTGGCCAGAGTCACATGCTCTACCTCAGAAGCTATCTACTATCCTCAGGTGAACTGAAAAAGAAGGGTATTTCTTGCTATAAGGAGTCAAGTATACATCAGGACAAATAGGTATATAATGACCAAAATCTCTACAGGTCCACCACCATTACAAATAGTCAGTACTCTGTCTGATTCTATGAAAGCAGTAGCATTTTGAAACAGCTTTAAAGTAAAGAACAAAAGAATCCTTTGAGCAGAGCAAGTACAGAGTAAAGGGAGAGCAAAGTTATTTCACGAGGGTCTCCATTAAGTGTTTCATCTTTGAACGTTTGGCTAACTTTTAAATTTTTATGTATTGTTACTATTTTTTAAATTAAAAATGAATTAAGAGTCAACGGATTATTTTTCTTCTATGTTTTAAAAAATAAAAAGTGATATATTATCTAAATTATTAGTCCTATGGCAAAGATCTGTAGCTGGTATGGTTTTGTTACTTTTCTCCTGTGAATCCTGAAGAGAAAATGCTTTTACTTTAAGTAACAAAGGAAACAATGTTTCCTACAGAAATATTTCAATTAAAAACATTGAATTATTCCATCTAGTAGCCATTTATTTGTATATAATGGTGTTGAATTCAAATTTAATGGAACCATGTTTTACATTACTCATTTTCCTTAGATATTACTCCTGATGATTCATGTATATTTTGATGTTTTCATTGCTAACATAAAAGATGCCATTTGAGAATTTCTATTTAATTGGTAATATTTTGATGTTGTTAATTATTTTTAATACTTATGTCAGCAATTTGGTTGATGCTACAGAGCTGAATATTCAAAACAGCCTCTCTTCAAAGCATTTATTTTGCATTTAAAAAATACCTGAAACTGAATATCTTTTTTAATACAAGTGAAATATAAAACTTTTCAATGAAAAGATCATATTTTTAAAATAATGATTATAACATTTTCTGTCTCCTCTTAGGAACTGTTTATCAGCACCAGTTTATAAAATATGCATAATCACAATGCTCCTTAAATAATACATAGAATTTGATGCTTGTGGCTATATTGGACAATATTTTTATAGAAAGAGCATAATGAACAATCTTGAACTCGGCAGTTGATTTGAGTTCTAGCTCTCTCACTTACTAAGTGTGTATCCTGAGACTGACTATAGCTGCAAAGGACCTTTTGCTTATATGAGATGAAGATCCCCTGAAGAAGGAAACGGCAACCCACTCCTTTTGCCTAGAGAATTCCATGGACAGAGGAGCCTGGAGGGCTACACAGTCCATGGGATTGCAAAGATTCAGACATGACTGTGTGACTATATTCAGTTCAGAGACGGAAAGAATGATATTCAGCAATGCAATTCTGTGCTTTTGATGTTTTTCATAAATATAGTGAGCCAGTCTCTGTGAAAGCATACTATATATTCTTAAGGGCTACATAAATTAAAGACAGTATTGTTTCAGGGGTCTATGCATGACCCCTAAAGCAATATTTGTCCTGGGATTGCAAAATACCCAAGAGGGTCAGGGATTTTTAAAGCCTGAACTGAGTCAGGGGAGTTTCATGTAGTAGAGAAGTAATATGAAGAGGGATTTGACTGCATTGCTTCTGGCAGCTTTGGAAGCTTTGCCAGGGCATGGGTGCTTGTGACAGCTTTATAGCAGAACAAATGCAGAAAGCTGAGAAACTACTAACTATTGAGGAGAATATATTGTCCTGGAGAATTTCTGTATTAACTGGGACAAACTTGAAGTGTTAGAATTTTCAGAGAAGACATAAAACAGAGTCAGAGGAATATGTTTAATTACTGCTCCTTTATTATATCTTTATTACCAGACTCAGTTCAGTTCAGTCCTCAGTCATGTCCGACTCTTTGCAACCCCATGAACCACAGCATGCCAGACCTCCCTGTCCATCACCAACTCCCGGAGTCCACCCAAACCCATGTCCATTGAGTCAGTGATGCCATCCAACCATCTCATCCTCTGTTGTCCCCTTCAGCTCCTGCCCTCAATCTTTCCCAGCATCAGAGTCTTTTCAAGGGAGTCAACTCTTCACATGAGGTGGCCAAAGTACTGGAGTTTCAGCTTCAGCATCGGTCCTTCCAATGAATATTCAGGACTGATTTCCTTTAGGACAGACTGGTTGGATCTCCTCCCAGTCCAAGGGACTCTCAAGAGTCTTCTCCAACACCATAGCTCAGAAACATCAGTTCTTTGGTGCTCAGCTTTCTTTATAGTCCAACTCTCACATCCATACATGACCACTGGAAAAACAATAGCCCTGACTAGACAGACCTTTGTTGACAAAGTACTGTCTCTGCTTTTCAATATGCTGTCTAGGTTGGTCATAACTTTCCTTCCAAGGAGTAAGTGTCTTTTAATTGCATGGCTGCAATCACCATCTGCAGTGATTTTGGAGCCCAGAAAAATAAAGTCTGACACTGTTTCCACCATTTCCCCATCTATTTGCCATGAAGTGATGGGACCGGATGCCATGATCTTAGTTTTCTGAATGTTGAACTTCAAGCCAACTTTTTCACTCTCCTCTGTCACCTTCATCAAGAGGCTCTTTAGTTCTTCTTCACTTTCTGCAATAAGGATGGTGTCATCTGCATATCTGAGGTTACTGATATTTCTCCCAGCAATCGTGATTCCAGCTTGTGCTTCTTCCAGTCCAGTCTTTCTCCTGATGTACTCTGCATATAAGTTAAATAAGCAGGGTGACAATATACAGCCTTGACATACTCCTTTTCCTATATGGAACCAGTCTGTTGTTCTATGTCCAGTTCTAACTGTTGCTTCCTGACCTGCCTACAGGTTTCTCAAAAGGCAGGTCAGGTGGTGCCATGTAATTAGTAGTAACTTCTACTAAAGATTGGTATCAATGGTGAAAATACTTTGCAAGATTCTCTGCTCAAAGTCAGACATGTAAATTCCTGAAATAACTTAAATTAGCATGTTTTTATGATTTCTTCTATTAATAGAATACACGTTCTATTGTTATTTTTCTTTTTCAAATAATTTTTATTTGGGGATATAAGAAAAATATTTCAGTGCTGACCATCTGGTGATGTCCATGTGCAGAGTCTTCTCTTGTGTTGTTGGAAGAGGGTGTTTGCTATGACCAGTGCATTCTCTTGGCAAAACTCTATTAGTCTTTGCCCTGTTTCATTCCATATTCCAAGGCCAAATTTGCTTGTTACTCCAGGTGTTTCTTGACTCCCTACTTTTGCATTCCAGTCCCCTATAATGAAAAGGACATCTTTTTTGGGTGTTAGTTCTAAAAGGTCTTGTAGGTCTTCATAGAACCATTCAACTTCAGCTTCTTCAGCATTACTGGTTGGGGCATAGACTTGGATTACTGTGATATTGAATGGTTTGCCTTGGAAACAAACAGAGATCATTCTGTCGTTTTTGAGATCGCATCCAAGTACTGCATTTTGGACTCTTTTGTTGACCATGATGGCTACTCCATTTCTTCTAAGGGATTCCTGCTCACAGTAGTAGATATAATGGTCATCGGAGTTATATTCACCCATTCTGTCCATTTTAGTTCTCTGATTCCTAGAATGTCGACATTCACTCTTGCCATCTCCTGTTTGACCACTTCCAATTTGCCTTGATTCATGGACCTGACATTCCAGGTTCCTATGCAATATTGCTCTTTACAGCATTGGACCTTGCTTCTATCACCAGTCACATCCACAACTGGGTATTGTTTTTGGTTTGTGTCCATCCCTTCATTCTTTCTGGAAAAAAGCAGAATGGCTGTCTGAGGAGGCCTTACAAATAGCTGTGAAAACAAGAGAAGCAAAAAGCAAAGGAGAAAAGGAAAGATATAAGTATCTGAATGCAGACTTCCAAAGAATAGCAAGAAGAGATAAAAAAAAAAGCCTTCCTCAGTGATCAGTGCAAAGAAATAGAGGAAAACAACAGAATGGGAAAGACTAGAGATCTCTTCAAGAAAATTAGAGATAACAAGGGAACATTTCGTGCAAAGATGGGCTTGATAAAGGACAGAAATGGTATGGACCTAACAGAAGCAGAAGATATGAAGAAGAGGTGGCAAGAATATACAGAAGAACTGTACAAAAAAGATCTTCATGACCCAGATAATCACCATGGTGTGAAAACTGACCTAGAGCCAGACATCCAGGAATGTGAAGTCAAGTGGGCCTTAGAAAGCATCACTACGAACAAAGCTAGTGGAGGTGACGGAATTCCAGTTGAGCTCTTTCAAATCCTGAAAGATGATACTGTGAAAGTGCTGCACTCAATATGCCAGCAAATTTGGAAAACTCAGCAGTGGCCACAGGACTAGAAAAGGTCAGTTTTCATTCCAATCCCAAAGAAAGGCAATGCCAAAGAATGCTCAAACTACTGCACAGTTACACTCATCTCACACGCTAGTAAAGTAATGCTCAAAATTCTCCAAGCCAGGCTTAAGCAGTACATGAACCGTGAACTTCCAGATGTTCAAGCTGGTTTTAGAAAAGGCAGAGGAACCAGAGATCAAATTGCCAACATCTGCTGGATCATGGATAAAGCAAGAGAGTTCCAGAAAAACATCTATTTCTGCTTTACTGACTATGCCAAAGCCTTTGACTGTGTGGACCACAATAAACTGTGGAAAATTCTGAAAGAGATGGGAATCCCAGACCACCTGACCTGCCTCTTGAGAAATCTGTATACAGGTCAGGAAGCAAGAGTTAGAACTGGACATGGAACAAAAGACTAGCTCCAAATAGGAAAAGGAGTACGTCAAGGCTGTATATTGTCACCCTGCTTATTTAACTTGCATGCAGAGTACATCACGAGAAACTCTGGGCTGGATGAAGCACAAGCTGGAATCAAGATTGCCGGGAGAAATATCAATCCCCTCAGATATGCAGATGACACCACCCTTATGGCAGAAAGTGAAGAGGAACTAAAAAGCTTCTTGATGAAAGTGAAAGAGGAGAGCAGAAAAGTTGGCTTAAGGCTCAACATTCAGAAGATGAAGATCATGGCATCTGGTCCCATCACTTCATGGGAAATAGATGGGGAAACAGTGGAAACAGTGTCAGACTTTATTTGTTGGGGTCCAAAATCACTGCTGATGGTGACTGCAGTCATGAAATTAAAAGGCGCTTACTCCTTGGAAGGAAAGTTATGACCAACCTAGATAGCATATTCAAAAGCAGAGACATTACTTTGCCAACAAAGGTCCATCTAGTCAAGGCTATGGTTTTTCCAGTGGTCATGTATGGAATATGAGAGTTGGACTGTGTAGAAAGCTGAGCGCCAAAGAATTGATGCTTTTGAACTGTGGTGTTGGAGAAGACTCTTGAGAGTCCTTTGGACTGCAAGGCTTTCCAACCAGTCCATTCTGAAGATCAGCCCTGGGATTTCTTTGGAAGGAATGATGCTAAAGCTGAAACTGGTACTTTGGCCACCTCATGCGAAGAGTTGACTCATTGGAAAAGACTCTGATGCTGGGAGGGATTGGAGGCAGGAGGAGAAGGGCATGACAGAGGATAGATGGCTGGATGGCATCACTGACTCGATGGACGTGAGTCTGAGTGAACTCCGGGAGTTGGTAATGGACAGGGAGGCCTGGCGTGCTGCCATTCATGGGGTTACAAAGAGTCGGACACAACTGAGCGACTGAAGTTAACTGAACTGAACTGAAGAAAAATATGTAGAAAATTTTAAAGAAAGACAGCATAAAGCATAATATAAAAATCACTAAAAAATCCCAAAGACTTAGACATGAATATGGTAGCAGGTTGATTGTATTCCTTTCAGCCTCTCTCTCCAGCTGTCTGTACTTGCACATGCTATTTATCTGATGACCTATTATTTTGCATATTTGCAAATATACTTTACATGTGGTTTTATCAATTGCATTATACATTATATAATCATCGTTTCCCCACATAACAGACTCATTTACTAACTAGAATAGTTGCTATTACCACCTATTAGAGATTTCTTAACTTCTTGAAACAAATTTAAAAAACTTTATTATTGTCTCATATATCATAGTTTGGGGTCATTCATGTCTTCAATTATAAATGGGAATCCTCTGCAAGTATTTTAAGATAAGATTTCATAATTTAGGAAAATGAAGACACATTCTCACTCAAGAAGATGCTTATGTATTACCTCATATTCAACAAATGCTCACTATTGAAGTATTCAGACACAATTCATGCATTTTTTAAGATGTGGAAAAAGAAAGTGGAAGAAGCTGTGGCCATAAGGGACCATTGACTTTACTTTCTTTTTATGTTCTTTGTGTTCATTTTTCGATTGCCAGGTAACAAATTATTGTTAAAATTTCAGCTTAAAGCAGCACGCATTTTATTATCTCACAGATTCTATAGGTCAGAAGTCTGGACAGGAATTAACAGGAATTAACTGCTTCAAGGTCTCATCTGGCTATAATCGGTGTCAGTCACGACTGCATTCTCATCAGAGGTTTCAACTGGGGAAAAGATTTATTTCCAAGATCCTTCAGTTTCTTGGCTAAATTCATTCACTTGAAGCTGAAGAACTGAAGGTTTTAGTTTTTTGCTGGCAGACACCCTCCCTTTTGAGACTGCCTATAATTTCTTACCATACAGCCTTCTCTAATATGATCACTTACATCATGGTGGCTTTCTTTTTCAAAGCAAGCAAAGATAGACTAGCAAGATAGAGTCTTACGTAATGTTTAATATAGTCATGGGAATGACATCTTTGACTTTTGCCACATTCTGTTGATTAGAAGCAAATCACAGGTCCTACTCCCACTCAAGGGTTTGAACACTAGAAGACAGAGATTATTGGGGCCATCTTAAGAGCTGTCCCCATAAATGATTTTTAAAATTTTAAGTGATTTTCAAAATTCTACAATAAATATGTATTATGTTCGCAACATGAAAAAGAATAAAAATAAAAAAGCAAAAAAAAGAGCCCACATACAAAAATAAACAAAGGAACTTATATCTTTAACACAACAATGAAATAATTTATAAGATGATAATGATATTAAAAAGTACCATTTACAAATAGCTTAAGAAATATCAAACACATAGGAATAAATCTAACAAATGGTATGATAGATAGCTACATTGAAAAATACAAAATATTACTCAGAGCAATTTTAAAAGACCTCAGTAACTAAAGATGTTTTACGTAACAGAATGGAAAAATTCAACATTTATATGTATAAATCTCTCTAAACTGACACATAGTTTTAATGCATATCAATTAAAATTCCAGAAGCAATATGCATGTATATGTGTATGAGTCTGTAAGTTAACAAACTGATTCTATAAACTTAAATGCAAGCATAAATAAATTGGTAGAGCCAAGACAATCTTGAAGCAGAAGAACTAGATTGAGGAAGTTCACTAGACTCTAATATTTACTATAAAGATACAACAATGAAGGTAATGTGGTATTGGTGTGTAGGTAAACAAACAGGCCAAAGGAATGAAATCATGAGTCCAGAAATAGATTTGTATGTGGAAGATAACTTGATTTGTATCAAATGCACCACAACACTTCACTGAATGTTGGGGGGTGGGAGTGGTCTTTTCAAGCCATGGTGCTGAAACAAATAGATAGATACTCACATGGAAAAATAAATGTCTTGACCTCTACCTTATTCCATACACAAAAAGTAATTCAAATTGAACCATATATCTAAAAGTGATGCTAATTAAGCTTTTAGAAGAAAACATTAGAATATATATCATAATATTGAGGAAGATGGAACAGAACATTAAAGTAAGAATTTACAGATTAGACTTCATTAAAATAAAGCAGTTCTGATGAGTAAAAGACATTATTAGGAAAGCAAATACACAAAGCACAAATAGGGAGATGAGAGATGGAAATCTGATAAATGACTTAAATACCTAGTGTGTGTGTGTGTGTGTGTGTGTGTGTGTGTGTGTGTGTGTGTATGAAAAGTGAAGTCGCTCAGTCGTGTCCGACTCTTTGTGACCCCGTAGACTGTAGCCTACCAGGCTCCTCCGTCCATGGGATTCTTCAGGCAAGAATACTGGAGTGGGTTGCCATTTCCTTCTCCAGGGGATCTTCCCGACCCAGGGATTGAACCCAGATCTCTCACATCGTGGGCAGACACTTTAACCTCTGAGCCACCCCAGGGAATCCTTAAAATTCCACCAGGGAATCATACATATATATATAAATGCTACAAATACAAAATTTCAAAACCTAACATAAAATGATAGGCAGCAGGCTTGAACTGACATCACACAAAATAAGATCTCCATATGGCTAATCAACATTGACAAGGTGGTCAACATTGTTAGTCACCAGGGGATTGCAAATAAAAGCATAATTAGAGCAGTATACATCCACTTGAATGGCTAACATTAAAAATACTGAAAGACATAAATAATGGCAAGTTACTAAGTAATTAGAACTCTCACACATTTATAGTGGAAATGTAAATTCAATCACTTTGAAGAGCTCTTTGGTTGACTCTATGAAAGCTAAACATATATCATCAAACGTATCAAAATTTCTAGTCCTATCTGAGATAAATGTGCCTATGTCTACAAAAATTCATGTGTAAAAATATTCCTCACAGGGTTATTAAAAAATCTTTAAAAAGCAGTCACAAAATGCAAACAACTCAAATGTACACCAAGAGGAGAATGGATAAACGAGTTGCAGAATACTTATACAATGGAAATTCAACTCGGCAAGAAAAACATACACACCACTATTATACACAGCAACGTGGACAAAGCTTAGAAACATTGTTAAGGGAAAAAGACCAAACACAAAAGAATACACACTGCGGTATTCCATTTATATGAAGTTTAAGAACACAGACAATCTATATGATAGAACTCATAATAGTGTTAATTCTGGGGAGGGTATCATTGACTGCTAAGGAGCATGAGGCAAACTTTTGAGGTGAAATCTTGGTCTGAGTAATGCTTAAATGAGTGAGTGGAAATAATCAAAAATCAACCAAGATGCACAGTTGAAACCTGTATACTTTACTGTATGTAAATGAACCACTTCAAAGTAAGAGACAAAACTGTCCATTCACATCAGTCTCCAGACATCACTGCATTACAAGTACCAGGGCCATTCCTCAGTCTTCACATTAATTTGTAATCTTATTTGACCTTCAACAGTCCTAATTCTTTTTTGAAAAGTCATAGTTTTCAATATTTTGCTAATTTCTGAACTTTAAGTTATCCTCTATGAATAAGACAATACTATGATTTGTTTTTCATCCTGGTGAAGAAAAATTGCATTGTATTTTCATCCTGGCTGTGCCCTACTGCTCAAATCCTTCCTGGCTTCTGAAATTAGTAATCATCTTCTCCATTCTTTCTACTCAACAGCTAAGATATCTGAGGTCTAAAAGCTTACACAATCAGTACAGACTAATAAGACAAATAAATTACAGGCAGGAAATAGGTATAGAATCCTGGTTAATCGAACTTTTGTGACCGATATGAAGCAAATCACATTTATTGAATGAATGGCAAGGCAGATGTATTTTAGAAATATATTATTTACATTTTGAATATTTTTTTAAAATGTCAGGAATATATATTAGCATCCATTACTTTTAGGTCAACTGTAAATCAGAAGTGGGATTTCCCTGGTGACTCAATGGTAAAGAATCTGCCTGCCAATGTGGGAGACATGGGTTTGATCCTTAGGTCAGGAAGATTCCCTGGAGAAGGAAATTGCAACCGACTCCAGTATTTTTGCCTAGGAAATTCTATGATCAGAGGGGCCTGATGTGCTACAGTCCATGGGGTTGCAAAAGAATGTGACACGATTGAGCAACTAAACAACAATACGACTAAGTACTCTCAAAATGTTTACAGAACACATAGCTCATTTTTTCAACAGGAAGGTCCTGAGATAATACAACTCTGCCTATAAAGTCTGGAGTAGAAGAAAAGAGAGCAGCAGAAGTACAAGAAAAGTAGAAGGGCTTCTACTATAATTTTAAGAGATGATCATTTTAGAGAGATGAAGCCTGGCATTTAGAAATTAAAATGAATTACTAATTTATCATCAGTAAACTATATTAATGTCAATCAAAGAGTATGTTCAAACACTAATTCTCCATGTTTCTAATTCAAACGTATCTATCTGAACAATACAAATAAATTATGTTTATGCAGTTTAATTTCTTTATCTCAAAACATTTTCCATACTGACATATATCAATTGTTAAATTACTCATTCAATAATTGATTATGTACCTATCATCTGTCTTCCATGAATTTATAGAAATAAGCTGCTATAAATAGAAATCTAAGATGTCTACAAGTGACTTCCATTCTTGGCAGCTAACGCAATATCAGCAATGACAATTAAAAAGAGTTCTTTGGTGTTCCCTTGTTTCAAGGAGGGAATCTGGACAGTTAATCAGTGAAGACTGGTGGTAAGTGGTGCGTTTCACCAAGGGTTAGATTACCCTTACTTCTGTAATATGCCCCATGGCAAACTAACAGGTGTCATTGTGTATCAAGTTAAAAATAAATGGAGGTGCCTTATGTTAAACATAATCTAGATATTACCCATGTTGCTGATGTCCTGTTCAAATCTAAAAAATTTCCATTATCAACACACAAAAAAGGTTAGAATCTAGTACGAAAGTGAAAGTCGCTCAGTTGTGTCTGACTCTGTGATCATATGGACTGTATAGTCCATGGAAATCTCCAGGCCAGAATACTGGAGTGGGTAGCCTTTCCCTTCTCCAGGGGATCTTCCCAACCCAGAGGTCAAACTCAGGTCTCCCTCATTGCAGGCGGACTTTTTACCAGCTGAGCCACAAGGGAAGCCCAGAATCTAGTATCATACCTCTGAAATTATACTCGGAGGAACTTGGACCCAAAGGAAAATCCATATCAGTGGGTCTCAGACTTAGCTATCCATTGTCATTATTTGGGCATTATTAAATTATAATAAGTCTTTGTATCTTTGGTCTTGGATGAGGATCACACATCGATCTCTATTTTTATAATATTCCCATGCCAGGCCTGAGAATCATTTTTCCACGTGAAGAAAATGAAGTTAAAAGATTATTTAAACGGTTTGACTCAGGATGTCATATCAAGTAAGAAATCAAAAGTAACAAGGGCAGAAGAAACAAAGAAGTACATCTCCAATCAGGCCCAAATCACCCTTTCTTTCTGGAAATCAGCAAAAACAATAGAAGAAATTAAGTAACAGATATGCTGGTGAGTTTTTATTTTAAAAACATCAAACATAGAGCAAAGCAATAAATAAAAATGAAAAAGAGCACTGGTTTAAAGAAATATGTAGTCAGAAACACTCTAGTAATTTTTTACAGTGCTATAACCACCATAATCTAATCATACTACAATACTATGTGAAAGTCACTCAGTCATGTCCAACTCTTTGTGACTCCATGCACTATATGGAGTTCTCCGGGCCAGAATACTGGAGTGGGTAGCTGTTCCCTTCTCCAGGGGATCTTCCCAACCCAGGGATCGAACTCAGGGCTCCCACATTGCAGGCAGACTCTTTACCAGCTGAACCACTAGGGAAGCCCAAGAATACGGGAGTGGGTAGCCTATTCCTTCTCCAGAAGATCTGCTCGACCCAGAAATCGACCCTGGGTCTCCTGCATTGCAGGTGATTCTTTACCAGCTGAACTACCAGGGAAACTCACGATACAAGAAAGACTTAATTACAATAATATTCCCATAATAACACAATCTCCTCTAATGGGTATCTGTCAATCTAAAAAGAGAAGCAAGTAAAGCTAATTAAGGTTTTGACTAGAGCCTTCAAGAAGTACCATGGAAAGTTAAATTTAAATCCCTGAGGTGATCTTTTGACCTTTGGTTTTCAGAATTCTTATCAGTGTAATTGGAAGCAGGGTTTTGTGGACAGCAGATAAATTAGGAAGGATCCCCAAAGTGCTATATTACTAAGGACTGCAGTCTGCACTTAACAAGGAGACATATCCAAGTGAAAATATGTCCTAACTGGCCTAACTATAAGTGTATTGTAGAGCAGGGGTTCTTATATTTTAACATGCATCAGAATCACCTGGAAGGTTTGCTAAAATGCAGATTGCTAACTCCAGAGTTTCTGACTTAGTAGGCACTGGTTAGACCCCACAATCTGTATTTCTGAAACATCCATGTGTGACACTATAGCTGCTTATTGGGAGATCACTCTGACAGAGAGCATTTACAAAGGCTTTAAGCTGATCTCTGGTACTTGAGAACTAGAGCAACTTAATCCACTTTCTGTTTATGCTGAATCATGGAAATTCTAAGGAACTTCCACTATTCTAATTCCACAGTTCTAAGGAACTTGTGGCAAGATAACGTCTCCCATGGATGACTCCCCCTACAGACCCTCTGCTTATCCAGAAGATTATCCAGAAGAGCTCTAATTCATGATTAGCCCTACTGACCTGTACTCATATTTGCCTAGAGGATGAAAAGTGAGGAGTGTTCACTAGCATTATATTCCATCAGTTGTTTCTATTTCTTGTGTAAACAGAATAAGTTAAACATTTGGGAGAGAAAAAATTTCAGAAGGTCATTTTAATTCTATGAAGGAAATGTAACCAATGGCACCCAGATTCTTTAACGAGGGCGATGATCTTGGGTTAACCTTTCTCACAGTGATCTCCTCTTCTCTGGGAACAGCCCCACATTAAAGAGGAATGGATCCCAAATAGCCATACTTTTACCTGATCCTCCCCCTAGCTATATCTGATTAGTGCTGCACTGAGCAGTTATATATCTATCAGTAGATAGTTTCTAGATTTTTAAATGGAACTGTGAGTCAATCTTTCTTTGAAGGAAAATGATGAAAGCTGTAAAACTCAGATGCTGAGTGAAGGAGGTTGTGTTTCCCAGCATGATGATCATGATGAACAGGATAGATGCCATATTCCCCAGCATGTGGTGGAAGATGGTTCACACTGATAAAAAACTGAACTGACAATATTGGGAAGGAAAACTATCCAGATAGGGAGGGAGAGGAAATGAGAGAGGAGGAGATCCAGCAGACTTCAATCATCTATTTACAGTAGTTCATGATGTTCAATTACATAATTTCCCAGACTATCAGCTGATGATTTAACCCTTTTCTGAGCATCAGATTGTATTAGGTTTTTGTTTGTTTGTTTGTTTTTGAGTTGGTTGTTCTTACTTGCAATTTAATTCAAGAGATCCTTCATGTTATTAAGCTTAAGTCAAGAGGGCTTCCCCAAGCTTCCCTTATGGCTCAGATGGTAAAGATTCCACCTGCAATGCAGGAGACCTGGGTTTGATCCCTGGGTTGGGAAGATCCCCTGGAGGAGGGCATGGCAACGCACTTCAGTATTTTTGCCTGGAGAATCCTCATGGACAGAGGAACCTGGTGGGCTACAGTCAATGGGGTCACAGAGAGTCGGACATGACTGAGCGACTAAGCACACAAGAGGTTGCTGCTTAAAAAAAGAAAGTCATTTAAGTTAAAGTTCTTAGAGTCAGTGGGGAAAGAAGAAAGAAAATAGAGGAAAATGGAGTAGTAGATCTGTGTTTGCTACATCTAGAAAAAAATCCTATAGATGAGTGTGAGACAAATGGAAAAATTCAAGAGCAGAAGGCCCTTTCTTGTTCCATAATTGATATTTTATAGAAGATTCTTTGTAGTGCATTGTGCATCAACTTGTTATGTGTGAAACAGGCTAAGGAGCAAGCAGCATGGCCAGGGATAGAAGGACTTTAGTTAGTCCTTCTGAACTTGATGTAGTTCTAGTGGGATATGGATAGTTAGTTGAAAGCCAGCAGACTTACCATAGATCTACTGCAATGAGAAAAACATGACCCTTTCCTAGATACTAGAGTTCCAGTCACACAGTCTGGATGGAAATAGAGATTCAGGTTAACAGACTGTGAAGAGTGAGCAGTCTCAAAAAGAGAATCATGACTATTGCTACCTTGAGCACTGTTTTAGCCAAAAGTATGGACTGCAAAGTAACCAGGCAAGGCCTATGGCATCAGAGACCAGTAGAGCACCCACAGGCAATCAAGGAAGACATGGTTGTTCACTGGGGAACAGAGCAGCAAGCCTGATAAGTTGTTCCTCTCCCTCTAGAACAGACATATTCTTGAAAATAAGCTAAGAAGGGCACTGGAGTATTAAGAAATGAGAGCACTCGAGAGAGACTGCTTACATGATCAGAGCAGGATATGTTTTAACAAATATGTCTAAAATTAAATTGTCCCCTCCTCTGTCTACCTCTCTTCCCAATAACCAAGAGAAAGGAACTTGGGATAAAGTTTACATCATTTATATCATTCTACTTTGCATATGGAAATGTGGTGTGACCAAAAATCAAGTTGTTTTGTCTCTAATTTGATGTTTGTGATTGACTACACTGCATGTTCTTATAGCAGTGTTTAATTTAAAACTGTCTGTTATGATAATCCAATGTATCTTTTGTGTAACACTCAGTCTCTTTTGGATAAAATGTACAGTCTCCTTGGCATTCTTTTCCTCTGGTCTTTCTACATTGATGGCATTAACTTTGCAGGGGAGGATGTATCTTACAAGTTTTCTGTCAGAACAGAATCCATAGGCACAGTGTGCCCTGGCTGCTCTTGTCACTAGGTCATGTCCCCTGACCACCTGGGGTTGATGCCACTCAAATTCTTGCCCTCCCCAAAGCTTTTTCAGAGTTTGGTGGTGATTGCTAGATGACAACATTTGACTTGACTCCCTACAGCCCTCTCTGACTTACCTGCCACCTTCTTGCCACCCTTTTACATCCTATCTTTTCCTTTTATCTTTTCAGTCTCACCTGGGTCTGGGGAAGGGCTAACTTTTCTATACTCCCATTGTATATACGTCTACCCTATAACAACACACCTCATGACTTTTCTGCCATAGGGGTAAAGAATATCTTCTTTAGCGTGATAGACCTCTTCAAGCTGGTTCTTTGAGCCGTGGACATTGATATATTAAAGTCAGAGCCAAAATATATTTTAAATTCTTTTAAACAGTTCCATTTTTGAATGTCAGAAGCTGAGTTTCTAAAAAGTCCTTCTTTGACATTCTTTAAAATTTGTAGTTTCCTTTGTAGCTAGATGAATGCTAGGGGCCAAATAGTAAAAAAAATAATATAAGAAAAGGTAAAAGCAAAAGACACATTCATGATTTGAAATATGATATTTATTATATTATTGTGGTGGCAGAATAAAAGACTCCAAGGATGTTTTTGTTCCAATCCCTAGAACTTGTGAATATGTTAGGTTACATGGCAAAGGAGAATCAAGGTCTCAAGTGGAATCAAGGTTGCTAATCAGATGACCTGAAAACAGGGAGACTATCCTGGATTATTTGGGTTATCCCAGTGTAAGAGTTCTTAAAAGTGGAAGGGGGAAGCAGAAGCTGAGGTCAAAGTGATGCTACGTGAGGAAGACTCAACCTACTACTGCTGGTTTTAAAGGCGGAGAAAGGGGCCATGAGCCAAGGGATATCGGCTGTCTTTCAAGGCTGGAAAAGACAAAGAAATGGGTTCTTCTCTAAGGCCACCAGTAAGGCATGTAGCCCTGTTAATACTTTGATTTTATCCCAATGAGATTCATGTAGGATTTCTGAACTCTAGAGCTGAACAGTAATAAGCTCCTGTTGAAGCCACAAAGTTCAAGATAATTTGATACAGCAAAAATAGAAAAGCAATATTGTTACTTAAACTGGAAACTGGACTGATAAGCCTAAAGTAGCTCTTATCCTACCTCTCAGTTACTTTGTATCCCCTGTTGCTTCTATTCTGACCATTTCTTTAATAATTAATTGTAACTCCTAGATTTAAAGCCTATAGTAGTGAGGAGGAACACAAAGACTAAAATATTAGTTTTCTTGTTTGAAAGTAACTCCAAACAATAACACAGGGAAGAAAATATTTTAAACTGATAGTACACATGAGTCTTTTAAAATTACATCCTCAACTAAATGAGCCATGCCCATCTTTGTCTTCTGTTACCAGGAACAACTGAGAGCTGACATGGTTTAAAATAAACCATGTTCCCAGGCTTCTGAGCTACTGCTGACTATATTATGGCTGGTGTGCTGCTCCTGCTGGGTCAATGGACAGCTGCTATTTTATTATTTGCAGACTCCTGGGCTACATTTTAAGCATGAAAAACACTGTGCAGGGCTGATATTTTCTGTGCTCTATGATCTGTTCACTGAGTAAATTCTTAGACAATGAGATTGTATTTCTTTGGCAGAAAGTAAACATTCACGATAACTCATGTCAGGGAAAAATTCTGTACAAAGCTTGAATAGGAAAATGGTGGCAAATGAAAATGTGAGTCTGTCCTGCCAAATACAACACCAGTGTTAATGTGGATATAGAAGACAGCATTGCTACTGACTAAGTGGGCTTTATAGTGTAAGGCAGACTAATCTAGGTATTTGTTATAAAAGCAGAGATTATTGTGGTTGGCCTCTTATGCTCTTTGAATGCCGCAATAAAGTAGAGACTAGTGCTTAATGATTCTTTATAATGGCAATGACGAAAGTGACAGGTGGCAGCAAATTGGAATAGTAGCTATTTTAGATCAAGATGGATAGCTTTCTACATTTAGGTGGGAATGGATGTATAGATTATTGGTTTGGCCAGATTTCAATGATTATAGATTATTTTACAGTTGTTGTGACAATGAAAGAAGATAGGTAGGCAGGAAACAGTTTACAAATTTGAGAATTGTTTCAATGTGAAATGAGCAAATATATAACCCACGAAATAAACTGAATAGTAGAAAAGGCTTCAGAAAACCAAATAAACTCAGGCAATCATCCTTCAAATTTTATATAAGTAACTGTCAAAGGCACAGAATTGCTTCAAGATGGATTTATTTACTCAACAAATATGAATTACACACTTGTCCTGTGCCTATCCCCCTGCTAAACACTGGGGATACTAAGATGAATTCTGACAGGGACCTTCCCTATGAGAACAATGGGGAGGGATCAGACATATATATAAGTACTTTTTGATATGGACATTGGGATATGCATTTATGCAAAGACAGTTGCATCAAGTGAGTTGAGATGACTATGGTGCATAGGGCACCTATGAAGTCACAACAGATGAGAAATTAAAACTAGGCTATAAACAAAGGAGGAATATAAATCTGGTGGTCTTTTTGATCAAAATTCCAAGAACATAGCTAAAAATGGGAAAGATAATATTCCTAAATGCACGTTCAATCATCAGCAATTATAGGAGTTTGATGAATTTTTGGCCTCAGAAGGTAAAATTCTACCTTAGAAATTGAATTAAATGGCTCAATGAAAACTGTATAAACCTTTGACACAAAGTATTTAAATGCATAATATTGAGCCTCCCTCAGATATTTCACAAAACAATACTGAATGCAGACTGACAGCTCTCTAACTGCAGCGTTGACAAGATTTTTGACAAATATAGCTACTACCTATTATGTGTGAAAGTACAGCCTGCAATCCTTTCAGTACAGAGAAAAATATATGTAGTGAGGCAGGCCTGGAACAAGGTGTTGGGGAGTGGGAAAAGCGGGAGAGAAAGGCCTGGTAAGACTTAATATTAAAAATCAGATTGAAAGATTCATTTTCTGATCAAAACAAGATAAACTATCCTGTTCAATCAGGAAAAAGATGTCAACGTTTAAATGTCAGCTCTATGGAAACCTCAGTATTTTTAAAATTTAAATGGTTCATTTAAATCTTGCAGTACTATTATTCTCCTATCACTCTTTAACCTGGAATCATAAACCATGATTAATATCAAAAGCTATCTACAGACTCAAAGCAATCCCTACCAAAATTCCAATGGCATTTTTCACAAAAATAGAAAAAAATCTGAAAATTTTCATGGAACCACAAAAGACCCCAAGTAGCTAAATTCTCAGAAAGGAGAACAAAACTGGAGGCATCAAATTTTCTGATTTCAAACCATATTATAAAGCTATAGAACTAAAAACAGGAATAGTATTGGCATAAAAGCAGACAAACAGATCACTGGAGCAGAACAGACAGCTCAGAAATAATCCTATGTATATACGGTTAATTAACTTTTGACAAAGGAGCCAAGAATATACAATTGGGAAAGGACAATCTCTTCAATAAACGGTACTGGGAAAATGGGACAAGCACATGCAAAAGAATGAAACCACACTACTAGCTTATACCATACACAAAATCCAACTCAAAATAGATTCAAGATTGAATCTAAGACCTGAAGCCATAATACTCCTTGAAGAAAATCTATGGAGTAAGCTCTTTGCCATTAGTTTTGGCAATTACATTTTGGATTTGACACCAAAAGCAAAAATAAGCAAGAGAGACCACAAATTAAAAGGCTTCTGCTCAACAAAATGAAAAGGCAGCCCATGGGATGGGAGAAAATATTTGCAAACCACATATTAGGTTGATTAAGAAGTAACTGCAATTTTGGACTGTGACTTTTAAATCACTATAACCAGGCTCAAACACATCTTTATTAATCAAAATAGGAACCATACAATCAACATATTTTTGCCAACAAGAAATAAATTTGCTTCTTCCTGTAGCAAAAAATCCATGTTCTGAGATTCGATGAGCTCTCAGTAAGCTTTTTCTGCTTCCTGCTGATGTCGAAGCATTTTCCCTGCAAAAAGTTGTCAAGATGCTTAAAGAAGTGGTTGTCCATTAGCGAGAGGTCAGGTGAAATGGCAGCTGAAGCAAAACTTTGTGGCCCAATTCATTCAACTTTTGAAGCAAGGGTTGTGTGATGTGTGATCAGGCGTTTTCGTGGAGAAGAATTAGGCCCATTCTGTTGACCAATGCCAGCTGTCGGTATAGTAGTTTTCAGTATGTCTCATTGATTTGCTGAACATACTTCTCATATGTAATGGGTTTGCTGGAATTCAGAAAGCTATAGTGGATCTGACAAGCAGCAGATCACCAAACAGGGACCATGACTTTTTTTTTAGGTGCAAGTTTGACTTTAGGAAGTGCTTTGGAGCTTCTCGGTCCAACCACTGAACTTGATGTTGCTGGTTGCTGTATAAAATGCACTTTTCTTTGCATGTCACAATCCCAACAAGAAATTGTTCATTGCATAAAATAAGAGAAGATGCCACTTCAAAATGATGATTTTTTTTGTTTGTTTGTTTTGATTTAGGGTCAGCTCATGAGACACCACTTAACGAGTCTTTTCATCTTTTCAATTTGCTTCCAATGCTGAATGATCACAGAATGGTCAATGTTGAGTTCTTGGGCAACTTCTCATGTAGTTCTTAGAGAAGCAGTTTTGATGATCCTCTCAACTGGTCATTGTCAACTTCTGATGGCTAGCCACTGCAGTCCTCATCTTCAAGGTTCTCATCTCCTTAGCAAAACTTTTTGAACCACTGCTACACTGTACATTCGTTACCAACTCCTGCACCAAATGCATTGTCGATGTTGTGAGTTGTCTCCATTGCTCTACAACCCATTTGAACTTGAATAAAAAATCACTGGAATTTGCTTTTTTGTCTAACATCATTTCTATAGTCTAGATAAACAGCAAGTAATGTCATTAGCAAAAAAGCATAAAGTGAGAAATATGTACTAAAATGATCTATAACATAACCACGTTTATTTAAGAATGTGTTCCCATATCAAACTGCAAATTTCAAAAATGCAAAACTGCAATTACTTTTGCAGCAGTCTAATATCTGATGAGGGGTTAATATCTCAAATATACAATGAACTCATATAATTCAATAGCAGAAAACCCAATGACCTAATTTAAAAATGGGCAAAGGATTTAAGTAGACATTTTCCCAAAGAAAACATAAAAGTGGCCAATAGGTTTATGGAAAGGTATTCTATTTCACTATCATCAGATCAGATCAGATCAGATCAGTCGCTCAGTCGTGTCCGACTCTTTGCGACCCCATGAATCGCAGCACGCCAGGCCTCCCTGTCCCTCACCAACTTCCAGAGTTCACTCAGACTCATGTCCATCGAGTCAGTGATGCCATCCAGCCATCTCATCCTCTGTCGTCCCCTTCTCCTCCTGTCCCCAATCCCTCCCAGCATCAGAGTCTTTTCCAATGAGTCAACTCTTGGGAAATGCAAATCAAAACCACAATGAGATATCGCTCACAACTGTTAGGATGGCTACTGTCTAAAAGACAAGAGATAACAAATACTAATGAGAATGTAGAGAAAAGGGAACTCCTACCTTTTGTACCTTGTAAAGGGAACTTTCTACAAGGTACAAAGTGTAACTTGTACACAGTTGGCAGAAATGTAAACTGGTTCAGCCATTACAAAAAATATTATGGAGGTTTCTCAAGAAATTTAAAATAGAACTACCATTGATCTAGAAATTTCACTTCTGGGTATACATTCAAAGGAAATAAAACCATTATCCTAAAGAGGTATCAGTACTCTCATGTTCATTACTGCAATGGTCACAATAGTCAAAATACAGAAACAATCTAAGTGTCCATCAATAGATGAAAAGATCAAGAAAATGTGGTGTGTGTGTACTGCTGCTGCTAAGTCGCTTCAGTCGTGTCCGACTCTGCGACCCCATAGACGGCAGCCCACCAGGCTCCCCCCGTCCCTGGGATTCTCCAGGCAAGAACACTGGAGTGAGCTGCCATTTCCTTCTCCAGGTGTGTGTGTACATTCAGCCTTAAAAATAGAAGGAAATCCTGTCATTTTTGACAACATGAATGAAACTTGGAGGGCATTATCCTAAGTGAAATAAGCCAAACAGAGAAAGACAAATATTCCATGATACCACTTCATGTGGAAGTTTTTTTTTTTAAAGGTAAATAGAAACAGAGGAGAGAAAGGTGTTTGTCTAAAATGGAAAAAATATGGAGAGATTAATAAAAGATTACAAACCTGCAGTTATAAATGAATAAGGTCAGAGGATATAATATATGACATGGTGACCACAGTTGATAGCACTGTATTGTATAATTAAAATTTGCTAAGCATGTAAGCAAACAAAAGAGTAAATATGAGGTGATGGATGTGTAACTTAACTCAGTGAGGGGAATTCTTTCACAATACATACGTATATCAAATCATCACATCACATAATTTAAATGTTACAACTTTATTTGTTATTTATACCTCAATAAAACTGAGGCTTCCTTGGTGGTTCAGGGTAAAAATTCTACCTGCCAATGCAGGAGATGCAAATTTGATACCTGAGTCAGGAAGATCTCTTGAAGGAGGAAATGGCAACCCACTCCAGTATTCTTGCCTGGGAAATCCCATGGATGGAGGATCCTGGCGGGTTACAGTCCAAGGGGTCACAAAGAGTCAGACACAACTTAGCAACTGAACATGCACACACACAAACTGGAAAAAAAGAGACACAGAGCTGGATGCTGAGAGACAGAGTTGGCAGTGTATGAGCTGGCTAGAGTGAATTGGAGGATTTATGTTTTGTTATTGGGCATCTATAGAAGAGGATTCTAGTTGCAGAAGCACGTAGGGAACCTCTTTTTCAACTCTGGTCCTTAACTTGCTTGCAATTACAAAGGAGATAACTATCAGAGGAAGAAGAGGATGTACACAGCATAATCAGTCAAAAATAGTTAGCATATATATATATTTGTGACTGAAGTCACTATTTTGAAGAAATTTTTTTCAATATAAAAATACAACAGTAAAGAAGATGAAAAGAACATATTTGGTATCTATCTATACAAATAAAAGGTGGCAGAGTGGTAAAACAGTCCACCTGCCAATGCAGAAGATGCAGGAGACACAGGTACAGTCCCTGGATTGGGAAGATCCCCTGGAGAAGGAAATGGCAACCCACTCTAGTAGTCTTGCCTGGGAAATCCCATGGACAGAGGAGAATGGCAGGCTTTAGTCCATGGGGTCACAACACATTGGGCACAACTGAGCAACTGAGTACACATGGATACAAATAAAACTGCTACATGTCCTTGGTTTGAAGCCTAGCCAGAAAAAGCAAAGCCTCAAAAGGGACACAGTATGTCAGCACCACAGGGTACTAACAGCTTGGAGGAATATTAACTACACTCAAGAAAAATAATAAAAATGCTGGATGAACCCCATAGTGTCAAATTCTCTACTTTCCTTACCCAAGTGCTTGTTACATAACACTCAGACCAAAAAAAAAAAAAAAACAAAACTTGACATCAGTTATCCACTAAGAAATAAGCATAAAACTCTCAAACATTAAAAAAATACCTTTGAAGCAAGATGCCCAATATATTGGCTGACCTCTGCAGTACAGATTCCTTAATTAATGTCCAAACTTTGTGTGATGTTGTTTTCGGGCATCTGTCTTTGCTTAGTCTGAACCTGCTGAGTCTTATCATGCCCTTGTCATGCACTGGTTTGGCCATGACTCTTCCTAAATCACTCAGGAGAATCTGAACCTCACCTCCTATTGCTAAGCAATGTCCTGATACCCCAAGGTTAGACATAGCCTGTCATTTCCCACAGTGACAAATGCAGAATATTATGTTGCTTCAAAGGGCAAAACTTTATTCAAAACGTGGATGTTCCCAGGAGACATTCTACTCAACATGAGGATTGACCTTCTATGAAAGAAAGTCATCTGACAGTTGAAAGAAATGCTTTGCAAAAGCATGAACTCCTTGAAACTGGAAGTATATAAAGGGAAGCTGGGTTGCCATCTGTCCAGGATATAATATGAATTCCAACCTTGGGAGGGAGTTTGACTCAAAGACATCTGAGTGCAGCTTTCTCCTTTAATAATTTTATCATTCTAATTCAATCACTTTAATTGCCATGTCTTTATGAAATCTGGATCATCTCTTATTTTTAATGATTATCTACTTTGGAACTGCACTTGCTAGTTAAAAGACAGTATAATCTCTTCACACTGGGAGAGGACTTATTAGTAACGTTCATATTGAAACTGGAATAATTTCTTGGGAAGAATTTATAGTTTTTAATTTCTACATTTGGAAAAGCATCTCTCAGTATAAAATGATGAATGGGCAAGATTTCATTAGATATACTTGGTTGAGGCAACTCTGAGCAATATGCCAAAAAACTCCAGGGAGAACACTGGCAAATACATCACTACAGAGATGGTGTTTGTAGTAAACTGATTTTAACTTTGCAGTTACTTTTTCCTTTCAAACATTAAAAACCATTTAATATAGGTTTATTTTTGCTTATACAGCATCTATACCCTAACCACCACTCTGAAGTTATTATTAGTGGCATTACAAGAAAATAGGATCTGTGCTTTTTAGCAGCACGTTCTTCCTTCAGTTCCACCCCTTCATTTTCTCTGAAGTGATAGGAATGCTACCTATATTTTTTTTCTTTCAGCAGCAAAGAATTTCAGCTGCTGAACACCCTTAGGGCCCAAAACATTGTTTTTATTCACCGATTAAGAATAAGAAAGAAAATATGATTCAGCACAACTGTATCTATGAACACTTCGCTTCGAGTACTAGAAAACATTTCGCTTAGGTATATGTGCTATAGACTTCTGGTTACCTTTCTTTAAAAAAGAAAGAGAAAAACGGATTTTTCTAGTTGGTTCATTGTTGTATATGCATATGTATGTGTGTAGAGCAGTATATTTTTATTATGTATTCTCAGTTCTGCATCTGCTGAATTTATTTTCTCCTGTTTTATGTTGAAATCTTCAAATATTATGCAAAAAGGGAATTTAGATATTAGCATAAATATAAAGCTGCTTTCTAGCCAAAAATATCTTTCAATGCCATGTGGTGTATACTTACAGGATCCTAGTACTTGAAAGCTTTATATGCTCAGCACTATACTTCTGATGTACAACTGCAAGAAGATGCAGAATACAGTTTTTTACTTATCTCTTTGGCTGAAATACTTCATAATTTAAAAGAGAAAGTAATAATTGATTATTACTTAACATTCTCTAGAACAGGAAAAAAACATGAAAAAAAATAAGCCAAAGTACATTATGAGAAGCTTCCTGAGCTGGCAATGGCAGTGGGATTGGGTGTAGGTTAGCAGTCATGAGGTAGACTCTACCAAGAGAATCTATGCAATGCAGAGGTGGGAATTCTCTCTGATATTAGCTGCATATTCTAGGTCACTGTTAATAACACAGGGCAAAATGGAATAAATATGAATCAGGAAGGAAATGTATCCTTTGATAGGCTGGTAGATATAACCTGATGTCAAAGTAACCTCAGAGTTCAGAAATAAAAAAGGCTATAAAACAAGCATTAATTCCTTTATGTCCATTTCTTGCACAATTTCACTATAGATATGTCATCCATAGAGCATAGAGAATAATAACATAGGGTGTCCAACCCAGAGAAGCTGGCATGCAACCACTAAAAAGATTGCTTTGGCTGGGATGACCATATGCAAGGGACAAGTGACATCAGGTTATCAAAGACCTGCTGTCAAATGAACAGAAGGTGTGCAGCTATAGGCAGCGCAGGCTGAAGAATTCCTATAAGGTTAGGTTGAAGCTGAGTCCTATGGTTGAAATGCTAGAGCACCTGACCTGGAAAGTAGAGCTTAAAAGAGCCAGCTCATTTTCACGAGGGCCTTCCAAACACCTATTCCCACGGCACTTAGTAAACACACCCAACATACTCCACACTCTGTTAAAAACAATGGAGGGAAGGAAAAGGAAGAAAAGATATGTTTTTGCCTTATGATCCAGGTGGATATTCAAATAGAATAATAATATAATTTACCACCCAAACTGGGACAAAGGAAAGGATTCTATTAATAACTGTGTTGGGGCAATACATGTAAACCAGGACCGTTCCTACATGGCAGGACATATGTTGCCATATAGATCAAACAAGTAAAATCCAGTCTGCAATGACAAAACATCTGGGGAACTGAACATGAAACGGTACAGAGTAAAATTAAATGTAAAATAAGACTAAAAGAGCATCCTGTCATAAATAAAGAAAACACACTTATGCCTCAAAGTTGGAAACACCCAAGAATAGTGAAAAATTAAAGTCATTTTAGCATTAGTGGGCGCAAGCAAGACATAATAGACAAAAAGCCAAACCATTCACTATATATTGATTAAAAAGTCTAAAGTTCAAAATACTGAGAACTCCAAATGCTGGCGATATATGGGCTTTAGTTAATAATGTATCAATAATGGCTCATCAATTTAAATAAATGTACCACACTAATGCAAGATGTTCATAATAGAGGAAAACTGGGGGTTAGAGGGAGAGGAGATATAGGAATTTTTTTCTCTAAACTTTCTTTTCTATAAAAATAAAGTCTATTATTTAAGAAAGTGAATATCAATATTTGGAATATTATCATGACCTGGAGGTGGCAGGAAATCAAAGAACCCTACTACAGGCATAAAGGGGCCCAAGGCAGCACCACAAGACAGGTGCTTGCATGGAATGAAGAGCTGGAAGAAAGGAAATAGATTATTTTTTAAAAGTTTTGTTAAATAAGACAATCCATCCAGGCATGACTGAGAAGATTCTTTTGGGTCCTATATAGGCTTATAATTAGTCCTAATATCATGCTCAGCATTCATGATAAATAAATTACTGTAAGCAGATTCACGTTGGACTGGCTTCTCCTTCCCTTGAGATTGCTCCTTGGACAGGCTCCAAAAATACAGTGTGTTGAGAATCCAGGGGAACGATCAAAAAGAAAACGTTAGACAAAGTTCACCTGAGGCATTAGTATGAAGTAGAAATGCAGAGATATAGACTGGAATACACCAGAAGAACTCTAGAACACATACACCACTAGGAACATCTTTAATGGGGAAGTTGAAATTCTCTATGGGAGAACTAGAGTCCAATAGAACTTTCAGAGGTGATGAGACTCCTTTGCATACATGATGTCCAATACAGCAAACATTAGTCACATGTAGTCATTGAGAACTTGCAATATGGCTAGAGTGACTAAGGAAATAAATAAGTCATGTCCCCATGGACTACACAGTCCATGGAATTCTCCAGGCCAGAATACTGGAGTGGGTATCCTTTTTCTTCTCCAGGGGATCTTTCCAACCCAAGGATCCAACCCAGGTCTCCCACATTGCCTGTGGATTCTTTACCAGCTGAGCCACAAAGGAAGCCCCCAAGAATACTGGAGTGGGTAGCCTATTTTTCTCCAGCAGATCTTTCCGACCCAGGAATCGAACTGGGGTCTTCCGCATTGTAGGTGGATTCTTTACCAACTGAGCTATGAGGGAAGCCCTAATCTAATTTTAATTAATTGCAGTTAAATTAACCACAGGTGGCTAGTGACTTTGACAATGCAATACAGTTAAATAGAATGCATACAGATGGCACATGTGAGTATATGATATGGCACACAAGTCCATGGCTGTGGGAATTAGAGCTATGATTGTATCACTGAGATCAAGCCTGGACAAAAAAAGATTTGGTCTAGAAGGATTAAGATACTAGACATGAAGGTATGTAATGAAATAGGTAACAAGTGACAAAGGCCAGGTGATAAATGAAAAGTAGAAAGAGACATTGAGAAATGTGGAGTTGAAGGCGAATAAGCAGGATAAATTAAATTATCAGAGAGAACTCTTGGTCACTGGACACTGGTGTTGTCACTGAAAACAAATGGACTTTGGGTAAGAAATTGATTTACATGGAGAATAATGAGCTCAGAGTGAGGCATTCTGAGGTAGCTGAGGAATATTCAGAATGACTTAAAAATATGGGGAGAGAACTTAGGTAACAAGGTAGGAGTGAGATAAATATGTCAGCATTATTTACATAGGGTAAGAAATTGAAATCACAGAAAGAGAAGAATGAATCTGAGTGACTATCCACAGTAAGTAATTCAGAAAATTAAAAAGAAGCACCAAAACTGGAAAAAGCAGACTATATTCCTGTTCATTAAATTTTAAAAATTTTATCTGTCTTGACCTCCTGTCTTCCTCCCCTCTGGTTGCCCTCTCCAGCAGCTTTTAGGCTTCTAAAATTCTTACAGTTAGACTTTTCCCCTAGATTTTGGCTTTATTTATCTGAGAATTTGCCTTATAATGAATATTAAATAAACTTCAAAGATTTTTTTCTTAAAATAATCTCTCAGAAGGGAACCCTCATACACTGTTGGTGGGAGTTAAACTGGTACAATCATTTAAGAAGATACATGGACCTCAATGTTCATAGCAACATTATTTACAATTGCCAAGACATGAAAGCAATCTAAGTATCTATCTATCAACAGATGAATGGATAAAGAAGACATATATGTATTATGCTGGGTGAAATAAATCAGAAAAAGAAAAATGCTGCATGATATAACTTATATGTGAAATCTCAAAAATAAAACTAGTGGAATATGACAAAAAGGAAAAAAAAATCTCTCTTTTCCTTCAAATATCTCTAAATACCTTTCTCTGTGTCAAGTTACACTAAATTCATCTCTGCTTCTATTCCCAGCCCCTGAAAGAGAAAGAAGTCAAATAAAATGCTTATTCTTCCTGCCAAATAAGCTACTGTTGATTGCTTTCACATCTTTATTAAGCTTCTTGTTAGTGTGTAAGTTATTTTGCACAGGGTTTCTTGTTCATTAGACTAGAAAATTTTAGCTTGCTCTAAACTCTACTAGCCAAATAAGCATAATACAAAAACTAGCCTTTAAGAATAAAGCCTCTGGACTCAGCCTGTTTGCACAATTCCTTTTTCAACCATTTCTACACAGAAGGACCTTAGAACAAAAGGTCTTATTTTTACTAAGCCTCTATTTTCTCATTCACATAATGATAGTGTTGTATAAGCTTAATCTATAGGGTAGCTATGAAAATTAAAAAAAGAAAATATATTTCAAGTGCTTAGTATATTCCTGGCACACAATGAATGGTTATTGACTTTTTAACTGCATTTATTCACTTTCAACTTTCTATTCAAAATACAAAGTTTATTTATGATATCAAAGGAAAGTGATATTATTTTATGTACCTCTAAGAAAAGGGGAAAATTCTGGCAAACTATAAAATGCCATTGACTACCAGAAGCATGTCAATTTCAAAGGTTTAACATGTGAAGAAATATGTGTCTTAGAATTGAGTATGTCTAGTGGCATGGCTGAGTGACTTCACTTTCACTTTTCACTTTCATGCATTGGAGAAGGAAATGGCAACCGACTCCAGTGTTCTTGCCTGGAGAATCCCAGGGACGGGGGAGCCTGGTGGGCTGCTGTGTATGGGGTCGCACAGAGTCGGACACGACTGAAGTGACTTAGCAGCAGCAGTGGCATTTGTGGCTTTCAAAGTTTAGCAGTTGCTGTGATTTCTACGACTGACTAGGATCCATTTATACCAAAAACACAGCTGTAAGAGCCTGTATGAAAATGGACAATATGAATCCAGAGAATACCCATAGGTTTCTAGATTTAGATAGATGTGGGTTCAAACCCCTGCTCTATTAACTTACCAATGGTTTATGTACCCTTCCATAAGTTATTTGTCTACCCTGTAGCTGTAAAATGGGAATAATGATAGCTCTGAATTTCTAAGATGACTCTGAGTATTAAATAGGCAGCAATACCCATGATGCCTTCAACAAAGTACCTGGGAAATACTCAGTGTTTAAAGAATTAGTACTTGCTAGCCATTAGCAGCCAGAGAAGGCAATGGCACCCCACTCCAGTACTCTTGCCTGGAAAACCACATGGACAGAGGAGCCTGGTGGGCTGCAGTCCGTGGGGTCGATAAGTCGGACACGATTAAGCAACCTCACTTTCACTTTTCACTTTCATGCATTGGAGAAGGAAATGGCAACCCACTCCAGTGTTCTTGCTTGGAGAATCCCAGGGACGGGGGAGCCTGGTGGGCTGCCGTCTATGGGGTCGCACAGAGTCAGACACGACTGAAGCGACTTAGCAGCAGTGGCAGCAGCAGCCATTGGCAGCAGCACAGTGCCTTATCCTCCAGGGTCTAGGGGCAGACCAATGTTGGGATGAGGGGAGGAATTCAGGGATAACCTCAAATATCTGTGGGACCTGCAAAAAAGACTATGCCTATAAATCAAAGAGAACTTTAAACATATCTCAGAAAAAACATACTTGCTGGTTCTGGAAAAATAAGTCATTTTTAGAGACACTGACACAACGTCCTACAGTCTCTCAATTTTACTTTTAAACATAAAATACTTTTTAAAAGCCAATGTATTTGTGTGTGTGTGTGTGTGTGTGTGTGTACGTTTGGGATGAGGCTGGGGGAAAAAGAAAATTTGTCTGTGGAAGTCGGTTTTTGTTTGTTGTTTTTTTTTTATACCTTGAATTTCCTTTCCTATAAGAATTTCAATCATATTTCAAAACAAGGAAAAATTGCTCCTAACACTCAAAAACAAAGGTAAATGGGAAAAAGATTAAATTATAAAATCATTATGAGCAGAAATGGATATATTTTATATCATCTTTATCATTAATAAAAGATTCTGACATCTAATCAAGGTTGAAATCAGAACAGTCTGATTAATTTAAATGTATGCTCCTGATATGGCTCCACAAAAGGTGCTGAGGGGAGAAATGCATACATTATGATGCATTAGCATGCTTTAGAGTGATTTGTCTCATGGTACCCAATAAATGACTTTACATTGACATAAAAACAAGTTAGTGTACTATTAAGTACCATAAATCATCATATTTGGTAGTGGGAGTAGATGAGAAACATTAATGGAGCTTGAATTTGTTTCAGGTGTTTGAAACTCAATGCATTCACTCACTGCTACACATTAAACAGATAAAGAAATATCTTTCCAAGTAGGAAAACGGGTTAACCATTTGTTTGCCACACACAATATAGTGAGTGCTAAACAGCTGCTAAAATAAGGGCACAGTTTAGTGTCTAAAGGCTGGCTGGTGTCCAGGAAAAGAATACCAGGATGACTATACCTGTTGTAATAGCCACATTCATTCTGAACTGTCACTGCCTCCAGTGCTCTCTATGCTAAATATATTTAATTTCAAACCTGTCCAAAAATTCCAGACTTCTAAGTTCAGATAAAGGACTTCATTTGAGGAATAAAAAGAACAACTACATAAAGAAGGCTTTACTATAACAACACTCAGGCTTGGTACTCAGCAAGAAGAAGTAAACAAGGAGCCTAAGAAGTTAAGAAAGTTTGCATCAGAGGGGCTAGTTCCAAAGAGATGGCAGAAATTATAGGAGCATCTATCAAAAGACAATGTATTATAACTACCAAAAATAGGGTGAGGACTTTGGAGGGGCTGACAATGTATTTGAGAGATTAAAGTTTGCTGTCCAATCAGCATCAGAAGGGCAATAGAGAGTTATAGTTCATGGAATTTGAGTCTGAGACCAGAGGTAATTTGAGTTTCTTGAATTTGAGCCAATGACTTAGGATTGTAATCAACACAGAACCAATGGCTTAAATAACAGTAACAACTACTACAACTACGAAAAAGAGAAAAAAAGACAAGCAATTTACTTCTGAAAATGTAGTAAAACTCAGTGAGTGGAACTAGGGTATAAATTTAAAGCTGATCTAACTGAAGAGCTGGGGCTTCCCTGGTGGCTCAGTGGTAAAGAACCCATCTGCCAAGCAGGAGACACAGGTTTGATCCGTGGGTTGGGAAGATACCCTGGAGAAGGAAATGGCAACCCACTTCAGTATTCTTGCCTGGGAAATGCCATGAATAGAGAGGTCTGGCAGGCTACAGTCCATGGGGTTACAAAAGAGTTGGACACGACTTAGCAACCAAATAACAATAAACTGTAGAGCTGTCCATTTATTCAACTTCTGAACTACTGACTAGGCTCCTTAAATTTCCTTGCTAAAAAACAATTAATTGCAGAGAAACTGAAATTATATGCAGAGGTTAAACGGCTGAAACTTCCAAAAGTTTAGAAATATAGGAGTAGGGAGCTAGGAATCACATTCTACAAAGGGATATAAAAATAACAAATCGGTGAGGTATGGAAAAATCAGAATAAAAGGGACCATAATCCTTCACTCCACAGTGCTAAAGTCTCAAGATTGATCATAAATATTAAAATTTTTATTTTGAAATAATATTACTTATTGAACAGTTGCAAGAAAAATATGGAGATTCCCATATACCATTTGTTCAGCTTTCTCTAATCTTAAAATTTTATTTAGTCACAGTATGATTGTGAAACCAAAAAAATATTTAGACCTTATTAGAATTTCACCAACTTTCCCATTAATGCTCTCTTTTCTGGCCCAAGATTCAACAGACAATCCCATCCTCAATTTAGTTATCATGTCTCTAGTCTCCAGTCTGGGGCAGTTTTTTAGTATTTGTCCAAAATGACCCTACCAGTTTTGAAGAGTAATGGCCAGCTGCTTTATAACGTCCCTGTATATGTGGGTTTAAATGATGGTCCTCATGATTAAACTGAGATTATGTATTTTGGTAAGAATACCACAAGGGTGGTGTTTTGTCCATTCAGGGGATGCATGATATCAGTATATTTTACTACTGGTGATATTAACTTTGATTTAGCTTTTTTTTTCTCCTGAGCTTCTCCACAATAAATAGAAATTTATCTGTCAGAGTGTTTTGGAAGGTATTCCTGTGTTGTTAGAGAGAAAGAGAGGCAATGCCCTGAGGCTGTTCTTCAGGGCAAACCCTCCAGGAACAGACATCACTGGTCTCCTGTGACAAATTCTAAACACACTGCAGATGCTGAGAGGAATAACTGGCCCCAAGGATAAGGAGTGGAATGATGCATTCAGGTTGCTGTAGACTTGGACCATAATAGACATCAGGTTGGGGCCCCAGGGTTCCGTGTTTAAAGCCCCAGTTGCTACCCTGGGGTCTTTCTTTTCCTGGAAAGCTATAGATTTTGAGCCCACACATATGCAGTTCACTGCTCTGTTTTAGCTTAGGGTAATCTCTCCTCTACACAGACTTTGGGCCACATCCAGTTTTTCGATATCTGGTTGGAAGCCTGGGATGAGACGCCATGGCAATATAACTCTGACTGAGGGACTGGGCTTAGTGATGATAAAGCCTGGGGTTTTGCTTGATAAATAGCTTGAGCCAGACTTTTCACCTCATCTGAAAAGAGGCACCCAAATGCCTTGTGGACCAGCTGTCTGTCAGGCACAGTCCAGCACTCTGCTTTGTGCTTTGAGATGCCAGATCAAGTGTGCATCCATTAACTCAGTTCTGATGAAATTGCTTTGGCATAAGTCTCTAGAGGTGGCCAGATGTGGGCTAGGGCAAAGGAGAAGGCAAGGATGAGATGGTTTTCAAATTGCTGATTAAGAAACTGGACTGTCATTTTCAAGGCCTTTGGTGGAGTTAAGGGCCCTGAATAAAAAACAAAATTCTATTTAATTCTCCCTTCCAAGGTAATGTTTTCTTTATTTTTCCTCTTAGCTTATCCTGATGGTGAGGTAAAATAACCTGCTAGCATATGAAAAGCAGGCATGGGAGGACAGGAAAGAGGAAAAAGAATCATGTATGAGGCTCAAAGAATTAATTTAATCATTAAATAGATATGTTGACTAAGCATCTGGGGAAGACAGAGTGGGTGAAAGAAGGTGGGTTTGCAGTAGAGGCAGCAGAGCTGGTATCAATATTCTTATAACACAAGGGTGAAAACCTTCACTAGCCTTTCAAGTAAAATATCAAAGAATGCCAATCCATGAACCGACAGCAGTTTTCCCAGCTGAAGGTGAGTCAATATTGCTTAACATTTTTCTGTGGTTACTGGCACTACGTTCTCTACAGTCATATTGGGACTGCATATGTCACTGCAATACCCAAATGAGACAAGATGGCAGTTTCCTCAGAAAGTCTTTAAGAGCATGCAGATGAGTTCATGCTCAAGTTGGGAACGTTATCATCAGATCACAGAACTATTTTTCCTTCAGCTAACATAAAACACTGGGCAGGAGGCAGCAAAATAACAAAGATATAAATGGAGAAAGAACAATCAAAGAACACTAACAATAATTGAAAAGCAAATTATATCACTAAGAAAGCGGCATAAAATGAAGCAAACCATCACAGCCCATCCTTGTGGTACCTTTGAAGTCGAAGTTTAATTTATTCTCTTTCTGTGTGTGAATACAATAAACACTTTCATACAATGTAAATCTCATCGTTTTTTGGATTTGGATTTGACTAAGTGCCAGTTACTTCTGTTAATCAGGACAATGAAGGTGCAAACATATCTCTGTCTAGGGCCTTAATAAAACTTTGAAAACTGTAGTTTAACAAACTGTCTTTTCATCTCAAAATGGGATTATAACTCATGGTGGAAAATTTCATTAGCATTTGCTCTACTTGGTGAGAGTGTAGGCTTCTGCCTTTATAGATGAGAAAACATAAGCTCATTGAGATTAAATATTTTCCCCCAAGGACATCTACTGAGTTATACAAATGATACTGGAGAAGAGAAAATAGAAGAAAAATTCATTCAGTTCTAGTTTAGTACTATTTCTTAAATTTCATTTGGTGCTACCTCTTAAATACCTCTTCCCCTTCAGGTGTTATATAACTTTATCTTCACAAAAATCCTGTGCTATATTAATATACTCATTTTATAGGTGTGGAAATTAAGGATTAATGAGGTGAAATAATTCATTTAAGTTCACTCACTGAGAAAGTAGCTGAGCAAAGGTTTCCAACTGATCCTTTGTCACCAAATATTATGCTCTTATATTCTATGCTGAAATGAAAATTACAATTCTGTCTAACATATCCTCTAACAAAAATAAAGGAGTCATCTTTCTCATTATTTACTTCAGCTCTCCAAAATCTACTTGCTCACTTTCAGGCAAAGAAAAAAATATTTTCTTTCTTCAAAGATCCTTAAAACTTTTCCTATAGGGGAAGTACTTGAGAGTTTGGTGAACAAATTTTTCAGCAATGATTTTCAAGACTGTAATAACCTCCATCTCTTTAAATGCTTTTATAAAATACGTCACGCTCGACAGAAATTATCTCAGAAACACTGATGTAATGGAGGGTGGGAGATAGAGAATCAGAGGCTCTGACCGGGCAACTGCCTGTGAAGAGTAGTGCTTCCTGCTCCTTGAGATTAGAGATAAATTAATCCCTGAGTCCCTAGGTGCCCAAGTATAGGAAAAAATGTAAGTGTGTGTAGCTAATGAAGTGATTTTGTAGTGGAAGCAAATTGGAAGCCATGATTCACCTGTGCCTTTAAAAGTTTGATTTTATGCAGAACTAAAATGTAGGAGATGAAAAATTGGTCATTAAATGAAAAACCAGAGGCTTTGATTATTGGAGGGAATGAAAATAATATTCTGGAAACTAGCCCATATTTAATTGTTTATATCCTATTCAATCACTGATGCACACATAGGTCCACAGTCTGTTAGCCTGTGTCTTCATGTCCTTCTTTGAGCCTCCAATCATACAATCAGATCAGATCAGATCAGTCGCTCAGTCATGTCCGACTCTTTGCGACCCCATGAATCACAGCACACCAGGCCTCCCTGTCCATCACCAGCTCCCGGAGTTCACCGAGAATCACAACCATCGAGTCAGTGATGCCACCCAGCCACATACAATAGATGGAATCAGTGCATTCTGAGGCCACACAACTAGCTACAATAGGGTGACTGCGCCTCCTGAGATTGATCGAGTTCAGCTCAGGCCTGAATGCTCTGTGTCAATCTATAGCCTAAGTAAATGACAGAAACAGTTTCTGTTGGAGTGTTGGGTAAATTAAACGGATTGCGCAAGTGAGTGGGGTTTATGGCAAAGATCATATCTGTGCAATGAAAACAAGTAAATCATTAAGTAATCCACTGTGAAAATAAAATCATTTAATATTTGGAATCTAAAGATATGAATGGAATAGATGAAAATTTAATTATTAATTGAATCAAGAAACCCTTTATTCACACTAGGATCATAGGGAAGGCTGAAGTGATCCTTCAGCGGCCCTTGCTTAGTGGTCTCACTGTTCTAGTGCTATGGATACCAACCGAGGACTGGGAAAAAAGACTAAAGAACTTGAACAAGCTTGCTTTGCTCCAAATTAGTCTAAACACTGCTGCTATTCAAAATCTAATACCCAGAGTTGTTTGTGTTGTTCAGTCGCTAAGTTGTGTCTGATTCTTTGCAGCCCCATGGACTGCAGTACTCCAAGCTTCCCTGTCCTTCACCATCTCCTGGAATTTTGCTCAAGCTCATGGTCCATTGAGTCAGTGATGCCATCCAACTATCTCATCCTCTGTTGTCCCCTTCTCTTCCTGCCTTCAATATTTTCCAGCATCAGGGTCTTTTCCAATAAGTTGGCTCTTCGCATCAGGTGGCCAATCCAGAGTTAAGTTTAAAATTGCATGTATATTCCACCTAAATATATATTTACTCATACAAGAAACATGATTTGAAGCAAGTGTATCTCACAATGCTTTGTGTTTACTCGTTCTTTATAATATTCTTCCTTTTCTTTTTCTTTTGTTATTATTCCTTTGCCAAACTTCCTCTCCTAATAAATTCACCCTTTTAGGTGACTATGTGTTGCATATCAAACACAGATCATCCAAACCTAAATTTATTAATGTTTCTTGGTTACCTAAAGTTACAAACACGCATATCAACTACATATAGAAAAGAGTCAAAAACATGATTTTAAAATATGGGAATACGTTCATCAGGGAAGAGCAGAGGAAAACTCCAAAATCATATACTACCTACCATTTTTTAACAGATTTTGAAAAGTCTACAATATAACTGTATTAGTCTCTGTATAGCTGCTGAAACAAATTACCATAAGCTTAGTGGCTTAAAACAACACAAATTTATGACCTTATAGTATTGGGGATCAAAGTCCGAAGTTAGTTTCACTGGTCTAAAGTCAAGATGTCTTTAGGAAAACATGCCTTCTGGATGCTGTGGGCAGGGGATGGGGTGGAGGCGGGGGGCCTGGTTTCCTCGCCTCTGTTTCCAGAGGCTGCCCACATTCCTTGGGTCATGGCCCTGTACCATTCCCATCTCTGGTTCTGTCATCATATCTTCTTTGATTATCTCTGACTCTGACATTCCTGCCTTCTTTTTACAAACACCCTGTTTTCACCTGGTATACTTCAGGAAAACTTTTCCATCTCAAGATCCTTAACCACATTTAAATGTCCCCTTTGCCTTATTAGTAACATATTCACAAGTTCTGGGGATCAGGATGTGGACATCTTTGGGAGGCTATTATTCTGCCTCTGTTTTATCATCAGTGTAGTCAATTAATTGAATCTAAGAGAAGAATAAGAAAAGAGCTTTGTCCACAAATAGCTAAAATTATGTATCCTTTGTGTAAAGTCCTCTTCCTGATTTTGCATTTATTCATGATACATTAAACCATTCTGATTCTTGAATGTGTTTAGAAACTTGCTTGTGGTAGATTGTTTATAGAGTAGCTCCAATTATTCATCTCCTTGACTGTTTACCCTTGCAAATCAGTTCAGTGCAGTTCAGTCACTCAGTTGTGTCCGACTCTTTGGAACCCCATGGACTGCAGTATCCCAGGTCTCCCTGTCCATCACCAACTCCCAGAGTTAACTCAAACTCATGTCCATTGAGTCGGTGATGCCATCCAGCCATCTCATCCTCTGTCATCCCCTTCTCCTCCTGCCCTCAATCTTTCCCATCATCAGGGTCTTTTCAAATGAGTCAGTTATTCACATTAGGTAGCCAAAGTAATGGAATTTCAGTTTCAGCTTCAGTCCTTCCAATGAATATTCAGGACTGATTTCCTTTAGGATGGACTGGTTGGATCTCCTTGCAGTCCAAGGGACTCTCAACAATCTTCCCCAACATCACAGTTCAAAAACATCAATTCTTCGGCACTCAGCTTTCTTTATAAACCAACTCTCACATCCATACATGACTACTGGAAGAACCATAGCCTTGACTAGACAGACCTTTTTTGGTAAAGTAATGTCTCTGCTTTTTAACATGCCATCTAGGTTGGTCATAACTTTTCTTCTAAGAACTAAATGTCTTTTAATTTCATGGCTGCAGTCACCATCTGCAGTGATTTTAGAGTCCTCAAAATAGTCTGTCACTGTTTTCACTGTTTCCCTATCTATTTGCCTTCAAGTGATGGGGCCAGATGCCATGATCTTAGTTTTCTAAATGTTGAGCTTTAAGCCAACTTTTTCACTCTCCTCTTTCACTTTCATCAAGAGGCTCTTTAGTTCTTCTTTGCTTTCTGCCATGAGGGTAGTATCATCTGCATATCTGAGGTTATTGATATTTCTCTCCTGGAAATCTTGATTCCAGCTTGTTCTTCATCCAGCCCAGTGTTTCTCAAGATGTACTCTGCATATAAGTTAAATAAGCAGGGTGACAATACACAGCCTTGACGTACTCCTTTTCCTATTTGGAACCAGTCTGTTGTTCCATGTCCAGTTCTAACTCTTGCTTCCTGACAGATTTCTCAAGAGGCAGATCAGGTGGTCTGGTATTTCCATCCTTTAATAATTTTCTATAGTTTTTGGTGATCCACACAGTCGAAGGCTTTGGCATAGTCAATAAAGCAGAAATAGATGTTTTTCTGAAACTCTCTTGCTTTTTTGATAATTCAACAGATGTTGGCAATTTGATCTCTTGTTCCACTGCCTTTTCTAAAATCAGCTTGTACATCTGTAAGTTCACTGTTCATGTACTGTTCAAGTCTGGCTTGGAGAATTTTGAGCATTACCTTACTAACGTGTGAAATGAGTACAATTGTGTGGTAGTTTGAGCATTCTTTGGCATTGCCTTTCTTCGGGACTGGAATGAAAACTGACCTTTTCCAGTCCTGTGGCCACTGCTGAATTTTCCAAATTTGCTGGCATATTGAGTGCAGCACTTTAACAGCATCATCTTTTAAGATTTGAAATAGCTCAACTGGAATTCTGTCACCTCCACTAGCTTTGTTTGTAGTGATGCTTCCTAAGGCCCACTTGACTTGGCATTCCAGGATGTGAGTGATCATATCATTGTGATTATCTGTGTCATGAAGATCTTTGCAAATGTGAGTCTGCAATTCCTCCCATCAAGAGGTGAAGTATATCTTAGCACATTATAATCTGGCTTATTTTGTGATGATTTTCACCAATACAATATGGAGACGAGATGGGCAAGCTCTGAGAGGAGACCTCCAGAGCCCTCAGGAAGTTCTACTGTCTTTCTTGATACTTCTATGACCTGAGCATAAATCTGGGCAACCCACTGGAGGAGGAAAGACCACATGGGGCAGAACAGAGTTGTCCTAGCCTTGGAACCATCCCAGAGTAGCCAGACTCCTGCTCACTTGGCAACTGACCATAGATATATGTGCAAAGCCAGAAAACACTAGATAAACTTCCCAGCTCACTAGAGAATTGTAAGCAATCACAGATGTATATTGCTTAAAGATTCTAATTTCAAGGTGGTTTGTTATGCAGCAAATGCTAATGGATACATCGCATGACATAATAACAATTTCTTATTGTTACAAGTGGATATGGCATTTTCTCTGAAATTTATAATCTTAGATTCTTATAAGTTCTTAAAAACTCTATTAAAATCATGTTCCATTTCATTTATTTGGGATAATGCCTGTTTGAATTTATGTCTTTGAATTATTGTCTGCCTCATGAGCATAAAAATCCTCAGTGTAAAAGTTCATTCTATGTTCCTTTTATAAGGAGTTTACAGTTGATAATAATAGGCTGTGTCTCTTTTGAAGTTATAAAGTGCCAGCAGGTAAATTATTTTAAGATTTTCTTATTAAGTTTCTATTACAATTATATTAGGGTAAATTGTTTTAACAAAATCTCTGAAATACAGTGACTACTTTTAGGGGTTAAGATCATCTCTATTTTATGAGCTTATATTCTTATAGAAACAATACTGGCTCATATAATTCCTTTTACCCATTAACAAATATTTTCTAAACTATCTGTTAATGGACACTTTTTAATAAAGACATGTTTCTCCTATGTTGACTTTAAATGTTTTAAACAAATATATTTGTGTGCATATCTGTAAATATGTGTACATATATATAAAAGATTCCATGCCTTTAAAAAGTTTACAAACTTACACTGAACCTCAATAATTTTATGAAATTTTTCTTAACAAGTGCCTATTGCTGAAGCGTTCCCCTCTACAACAAAACGAAAATGCAGTTCTTGTTTATTATTGTTGAGATGAATTCCTATTGTAATAACCTTTTTTTATCTGAAATTATTTTTTTGTCTTTACTTTATTTTTTTTTAAATTTTATTTTATTTTTAAACTTTACAATATTGTATTAGTTTTGCCAAATATCGAAATGAATCCACCACGGGTATACCTGCGTTCCCCATCCTGAACCCTCCTCCCTCCTCCCTCCCCTACCCTCCCTCTGGGTCGTCCCAGTGCACCAGCCCCAAGCATCCAGTACCGTGCATCGAACCTGGACTGGCGACTCGTTTCATACATGATATTATACATGTTTCAATGCTATTCTCCCAAATCTCCCCACCCTCTCCCTCTCCCACAGAGTCCATAAGACTGATCTATACATTGGTGTCTCTTTTGCTGTCTCGTACACTGGGTTATTGTTACCATCTTTCTAAATTCCATATATATGCGTTAGTATACTGTATTGGTGTTTTTCTTTCTGGCTTACTTCACTCTGTATAATAGGTTCCAGTTTCATCCATCTCATTAGAACTGATTCAAATATATTCTTTTTAATGGCTGAGTAATACTCCATTGTGTATATGTACCACTGCTTTCTTATCCATTCATCTGCTGATGGACATCTAGGTTGCTTCCATGTCCTGGCTATTATAAACAGTGCTGCGATGAACATTGGGGTACACGTGTCTCTTTCCCTTCTGGTTTCCTCAGTGTGTATGCCCAGCAGTGGGATTGCTGGATCATAAGGCAGTTCTATTTCCAGTTTTTTAAGGAATCTCCACACTGTTCTCCATAGTGGCTGTACTAGTTTGCATTCCCACCAACAGTGTAAGAGGGTTCCCTTTTCTCCACACCCTCTCCAGCATTTATTGCTTGTAGACTCTTGGAGCGCAGCCATTCTGACTGGCGTGAAATGGTACCTCATAGTGGTTTTGATTTGCATTTCTCTGATAATGAGTGATGTTGAGCATCTTTTCATGTGTTTGTTAGCCATCTGTATGTCTTCTTTGGAGAAATGTCTATTTAGTTCTTTGGCCCATTTTTTGATTGGGTCATTTATTTTTCTGGAGTTGAGCTGTAGGAGTTGCTTGTATATTTTTGAGATTAGTTGTTTGTCCGTTGCTTCATTTGCTATTATTTTCTCCCATTCTGAAGGCTGCCTTTTCACCTTGCTAATAGTTTCCTTTGTTGTGCAGAAGCTTTTAAGTTTAATTAGGTCCCATTTTTTTATTTTTGCTTTTATTTCCAATATTCTGGGAGGTGGGTCATAGAGGATCCTGCTGTGATGTATGTCGGAGAGTGTTTTGCCTATGTTCTCCTCTAGGAGTTTTATAGTTTCTGGTCTTACGTTGAGATCTTTAATCCATTTTGAGTTTATTTTTGTGTAAGGTGTTAGAAAGTGTTCTAGTTTCATTCTTTTACAAGTGGTTGACCAGTTTTCCCAGCACCACTTGTTAAAGAGATTGTCTTTAATCCATTGTATATTCTTGCCTCCTTTGTCAAAGATAAGGTGTCCATATGTGTGTGGATTTATCTCTGGGCTTTCTATTTTGTTCCATTGATCTATATTTCTGTCTTTGTGCCAGTACCATACTGTCTTGATAACTGTGGCTTTGTAATAGAGCCTGAAGTCAGGTAGGTTGATTCCTCCAGTTCCATTCTTCTTTCTCAAGATCGCTTTGGATTCGAGGTTTTTTGTATTTCCATACAAATTGTGAAATTATTTGTTCTAGCTCTGTGAAGAATACCGTTGGTAGCTTGATAGGGATTGCATTGAATCTATAAATTGCTTTGGGTAGTATACTCATTTTCACTATATTGATTCTTCCAATCCATGAACATGGTATATTTCTCCATCTATTAGTGTCCTCTTTGATTTCTTTCACCAGTGTTTTATAGTTTTCTATATATAGGTCTTTAGTTTCTTTAGGCAGATATATTCCTAAGTATTTTATTCTTTCCGTTGTAATGGTGAATGGAATTGTTTCCTTAATTTCTCTTTCAGTTTTCTCATTATTAGTGTATAGGAATGCAAGGGATTTCTGTGTGTTGATTTTATATCCTGCAACTTTACTATAATCATTGATTAGTTCTAGTAATTTTCTGGTGGAGTCTTTAGGGTTTTCTATGTAAAGGATCATGTCATCTGCAAACAGTGAGAGTTTTACTTCTTCTTTTCCAATTTGGATTCCTTTTATTTCTTTTTCTGCTCTGATTGCTGTGGCCAAAACTTCCAAAACTATGTTGAATAGTAATGGTGAAAGTGGGCACCCTTGTCTTGTTCCTGACTTTAGAGGAAATGCTTTCAATTTTTCACCATTGAGGATAATGTTTGCTGTGGGTTTGTCATATATAGCTTTTATTATGTTGAGGTATGTTCCTTCTATTCCTGCTTTCTGGAGAGTTCTTATCATAAATGGATATTGAATTTTGGCAAAGGCTTTCTCTGTATCTATTGAGATAATCATATGGTTTTTGTTTTTCAATTTGTTAATGTGGTGTATTACATTGATTGATTTGCGGATATTGAAGAATCCTTGCATCCCTGGGATAAAGCCCACTTGGTCATGGTGTATGATCTTTTTAATGTGTTGTTGGATTCTGATTGCTAGAATTTTGTTAAGGATTTTTGCATCTATGTTCATCAGTGATATTGGCCTGTAGTTTTCTTTTTTTGTGGGATCTTTGTCAGGTTTTGGTATTAGGGTGATGGTGGCCTCATAGAATGAGTTTGGAAGTTTACCTTCCTCTGCAATTTTCTGGAAGAGTTTGAGCAGGATAGGTGTTAGCTCTTCTCTAAATTTTTGGTAGAATTCAGCTGTGAAGCCGTCTGGACCTGGGCTTTTGTTTGCTGGAAGATTTTTGATTACAGTTTCAATTTCCGTGCTTGTGATGGGTCTGTTAAGATTTTCTATTTCTTCCTGGTCGAGTTTTGGAAAGTTGTACTTTTCTAAGAATTTGTCCATTTCTTCCACGTTGTCCATTTTATTGGCATATAATTGTTGATAGTAGTCTCTTATGATCCTTTGTATTTCTGTGTTGTCTGTTGTGATCTCTCCATTTTCATTTCTAATTTTATTGATTTGATTTTTCTCCCTTTGTTTCTTGATGAGTCTGGCTAATGGTTTGTCAATTTTATTTATCCTTTCAAAGAACCAGCTTTTGGTTTTGTTGATTTTTGCTATGGTCTCTTTTGTTTCTTTTGCATTTATTTCTGCCCTAATTTTTAAGATTGCTTTCCTTCTACTAACCCTGGGGTTCTTCATTTCTTCCTTTTCTAGTTGCTTTAGGTGTAGGGTTAGGTTATTTATTTGACTTTTTTCTTGTTTCTTGAGGTATGCCTGTATTGCTATGAACTTTCCCCTTAGGACTGCTTTTAAAGTGTCCCACAGGTTTTGAGTTGTTGTGTTTTCATTTTCATTCGTTTCTATGCAAATTTTGATTTCTTTTTTGATTTCTTCTGTGATTTGTTGGTTATTCAGCAGCGTGTTGTTCAGCCTCCATATGTTGGAATTTTTAATAGTTTTTCTCCTGTAATTGAGATCTAATCTTACTGCATTGTGGTCAGAAAAGATGCTTGGAATGATTTCTATTTTTTTGAATTTACCAAGGCTAGATTTATGGCCCAGGATGTGATCTATCCTGGAGAAGGTTCCATGTGCGCTTGAGAAAAAGGTGAAATTCATTGTTTTGGGGTGAAATGTCCTATAGATATCAATTAGGTCTAACTGGTCTATTGTATCGTTTAACGTTTGTGTTTCCTTGTTAATTTTCTGTTTAGTTGATCTATCCATAGGTGTGAGTGGGGTATTAAAGTCTCCCACTATTATTGTGTTATTGTTAATTTCTCCTTTCATACTTGTTAGCATTTGTCTTACATATTGCGGCACTCCCGTGTTGGGTGCATATATATTTATAATTGTTATATCTTCTTCTTGGATTGATCCTTTGATCATTAGGTAGTGACCATCTTTGTCTCTTTTCACAGCCTTTGTTTTAAAGTCTATTTTATCTGATATAAGTATTGCTACTCCTGCTTTCTTTTGGTCCCTATTTGCATGGAAAATCTTTTTCCAGCCCTTCACTTTCAGTCTGTATGTGTCCCCTGTTTTGAGGTGGGTCTCTTGTAGACAACATATGTAGGGGTCTTGTTTTTGTATCCATTCAGCCAGTCTTTGTCTTTTGGTTGGGGCATTCAACCCATTTACATTTAAGGTAATTACTGATAAGTATGATCCCGTTGCCATTTACTTTATTGATTTGGGTTCGAGTTTATACACTGTTTTTGTGTTTCCTGTCTAGAGAATATCCTTTAGTATTTGTTGGAGAGCTGGTTTGGTGGTGCTGAATTCTCTCAGCTTTTGCTTGTCTGAGAAGCTTTTGATTTCTCCTTCATATTTGAATGAGATCCTTGCTGGGTACAATAATCTGGGCTGTAGGTTATTTTCTTTCATCACTTTAAGTATGTCTTGCCATTCCCTCCTGGCTTGAAGAGTTTCTATTGAAAGATCAGCTGTTATCCTAATGGGATTTCCCTTGTGTGTTATTTGTTGTTTTTCCCTTGTTGCTTTTAATATTTGTTCTTTGTGTTTGATCTTTGTTAATTTGATTAATATGTGTCTTGGGGTGTTTTGCCTTGGGTTTATCCTGTTTGGGACTCTCTGGGATTCTTGGGCTTGGGTGATTATTTCCTTCCCCATTTTAGGGAAGTTTTCAACTATTATCTCCTCAAGTATTTTCTCATGGTCTTTCTTTTTGTCTTCTTCTTCTGGGACCCCTATGATTCGAATGTTGTAGCGTTTAATATTGTCCTGGAGGTCTCTGAGATTGTCCTCATATCTTTTAATTTGTTTTTGTTTTATCCTCTCTGATTCATTTATTTCTACCATTCTATCTTCTAATTCACTAATCCTATCTTCTGCCTCTGTTATTCTACTATTTGTTGCCTCCAGAGTGTTTTTGATCTCATTTATTGCATTATGCATTATATATTGACTCTCTTTTATTTCTTCTAGGTCCTTGTTAAACCTTTCTTGCATCTTCTCAATCTTTGTCTCCAAGCTATTTATCTGTGATTCCATTTTGATTTCAAGATTTTGGATCAATTTTACTATCATTATTCGGAATTCTTTATCAGGTAGATTCCCTATCTCTTCCTCTTTTGTTTGGCTTGGTGGGCTTTTATCCTGTTCCTTTATCTGCTGGGTATTCCTCTGTCTCTTCATCTTGTTTAAATTGCTGAGTTTGGGGTGTCCTTTCTGTAATCTGGCAGTTTGTGGAGTTCTCTTTATTGTGGCATTTCCTCGCTCTGTGTGGGTTTGTACAGGTGGTTTGCCAAGGTTTCTTGGTTAGGGAAGCTTGTGTCAGTGTTCTGGTGAGTGGAGCTGTATTTCTTCTCTCTCCTTTCGAAGACTTGGGTTGCTTTTCTGGGTGCCTGATGTCCTCTGCCGGCTTTCAGAAGTTGTTTGTGGAATTTACTCGGTGTTTAAATGTTCTTTTGATGAATTTGTGGGGGAGAAAGTGTTCTCCCCGTCCTACTCCTCCGCCATCTTAGCTCCTCCTCCCCTGTCTTTACTTTAAATATCATAAACATTGAATACCTTTCCCCACATCACCAATATCTCAATAGAGGGTCTCCATTAATATAAATGTCAGTTATAAAGTAGTTAGTATATTTTGGATAACTTATGCAAATCATATTATGCCATTAACTTATAATAATAACAAAGTATTGATATAAGAAAGAAGAAAGAGATCTATCGAAACAAAGGGTTAAATGCTAAGTTGTATAAAATTGCTAGCTAAGCTTTTGCATGAAATACATAATTTTAAGTTGAACTAGGACTCTTTTTGCATGCCTAGTAACAGAAAATGATTCATTGGAAGAAAGAAGTTAATTTCTCATTGGATTCTCATTTTTCTTTTCGTTTTTTCCTCCTTGTTTTAGAAGTCATATGGAATTTATATAGAGAGTTCTGCAACCATTACTAACATTCATTCATAAGAACTTATTCTAAAATTCATGTTCATTTCTACAGATGAAAACTTTCTAAACAGACAATCCATGTTTTATACATTTAGGGAAATATCATGTTATGGCATAGTACCTTAGAATAGCTAGAACACAGTATATTAAAGATGTTAATCAAATTTCATTTTTGAAAACCAAGAGATGTTTTCACATCTGATTTTTTTCCATAATTATTTTTATGGGCACCAGATCCAAAAATCACATACCATACCAAATGTGAGTAGTAATCTCATATTTCAACCAGAAACTATTATTAAAGTTTTGTTTTTTAAAAATATTGTATTTAAGCAGCTACATCTGTTCCAGATGAGGATAGGTTCTATTACATAATTTATAAGAATGGTGTTTTCTATTTTTAGCCAATTCTTTAATCAATTATCTTGGGTAAATATTCAGAATTATAATACTAAAGTCAACAGAGATGAAACTCTTTTCTGTGACTTTACTTAATTCATTAAGGTAAGAATAAATGACATTGTAAGGATCTATGTTAAGTGTTCCCCAATCCCTAGACATCCAACTGTGTGTGTGTTGTGTGTGTGTTAGTCACTCAGTCACGTCCAAGTCTTTGCGACCCCATGGACTTCAGCCCAACCAGGGTCCTCTGTCCAGGGGATTCTCCAGGCAAGAATACTGGAGTGGGTTGCCATTTCCTTCTCCGGGGCATCTTCCTGACCCAGGGATCAAACCAAAAGAAATTATAAAGCCATAAACAAAAAATTTGCACCTATAGAGTAAAAAGGAGGGAAACAAAGTCCTCACATTAGAGATTGGCAAGTATCAACAGTTTGATTTTTTTTGAGACATTCTCTAGCTTCAACATAACCTCATACATATAACTTTATATCCCTTATTCTCATTAAACCAAGTTGAGTTACTTGATATATAATGGTTTCATCATAACCACAATATGTCCCAATAAATACTTGAGAGCAAATATTAGCAAAATAATTTATTTTGAAATTTTTTATATTTCTGTGAAGCCTTCAACAAAGGCTAATTATCCATTAACAAGAATAGGACTGTGCCTCCCTGATAACTGTCACTAAGCTTAAAAAAAAGAAAAAAAAAAGAAAAAAAAACAGAGCATGGAGTTTGCTTCCCAATGGAAAACCTGAGATTATTTATTAATTATTTATGAAATTCAACTATAATCTCTTTTATAGGGACTTTATTGAGTGTGATACATTCAAGCAATTTCAGTTTAAGCAGTAGTTGCTTTTAACTGACAAGAGAAATATAAATGCGGTATTTGTTAACAATGCTGCTAATCCTATTTCCTGTATTTGAATAAATGTCCCCTTTAGCTAATAGACATATTTTATAGGTGACATTACAGTACACCATGATCACTGAGACATAATCATCCTTTACCACAAAATAATCCAGACTGTATATAATATCAATAATTCTTACAAGATGCCCGAGAAGTAGCAGATTAAGACACACATTCACAATGTTAAGCTTCACACAGCTAGAAGTAAATGGCAGGTGTCAGGATTAAAATCTAGGTCACAGTTGGTTCCAGAGCCTTCCCTTGTTCCACTTCACCATCATTACTGATAAATCCTGATAAATCCTCATGGAGCTAAATGCAGCATCATTTCTTAGATGTTTGAAGTACAAAGATTGATGAGAAATTGTCCTTACCTCTAAGGAACTTACAACCTAGCTGCAGAAATAAGGCATATACGTAAAGAAACATCTACATTAAGGGCCTATCAGAGCTGTTTTTATGGGAGTGAAAGGAGATCAAGTTCCCAAAGGAACAGACCATAGAGGAAGTCAGTAACAGTGGATGCCACATTTCACACTGTATTACATGGTTGCTTCAGGATATCTGTCTAGAATAGTGGAGAGGGGGAAAAGAAAAAAAACAAAACCATATGCTTAGAAATGGAAGGCTAGGCAAGCTGCCTATCTTGTCTATTATAAATGTGGACTCTCAATCAATGGCTCCTTACCTTCCGGCTGTACTCAGCTGGTCCAGCTTGTCTGTTTCCACTCCGTGGAGCTTCAAACACACTCCTCAGCTCATCAAGGGCAATGGAGAACCGTTCAATCCTGTGCCGACCACTCAGGGAATCCTCCTTCAGCACTTCCAGCTGACCATAGTCCCTAGAGTAATCACTCTTGTCCTCAGGGCACTTCTCTTCAGGCTCTACACTCAATATCTCTTCTCTGACACTTCGGAGCAGACTTGGAGGATCTGGAGGTCCAGGTGTTGATGCTACCTCTCCTTCAGGTTCAAGCAATTTGTTTTCTTGAGGCTGGAAAAGCCTGCAACGACTGCCCCTGGGACTGTACTCGCTTTTCTGGTAATCGCTGGATTCCCATTTCTGCCGCAGGAGGTTCAAAGAGCCCTTCTGCATTGGGAACATGGATGATTCCAGGTTGTCCTGCAATATCAAAAGTCCTTTCATTAAAGATATGTGTGAATAATTTTCTAAACATTGTTTAGGCGTGCCAGATCTTGGATTTGTGTTCCAGTGTAGAAATCCAGCTTTGCTATATAATTTCTGGCTCATGACTTGACCCTTCAAAGTTATGTCAGTTAACTGAGAATTAGATTATGGAGAGGACTGATTTGTACAGCCATGGAGAGTTGTGTCCAACTCTTTGCAACTCCATGGACTATAGAGTCCATTGAATTCCATAGAATTCTCCAGGCCATAATACTGGAGTGGGTGGCCTTTCCATTCTCCAGGGGATCTTTCCAACCCAGGGATCCAACCCAGGTCTCCTGCATTGTGGGTGGATTCTTCACCAGCTGAGCCACAAGGGAAGCCCAAGAATACTGGAGTGGGTAGCCTATCCCTTCTCCAGAGAATCTTCCTGACCCAGGAAATGAACCAGGGTCTCCTGCATTGCAGGCGGATTCTTTACCAACTGAGCTATCAGGGAAGCCCTAAGTCATGAACATTTGACTATAAGTGTTGATTTATAGGCAAAACTATAGAATCATACATATATATCAAAACCATATATAGACAAAACTAGGAAAACATTATTTTCTTCCCTTTTTTTATGTTAAATCAGCCAATAATTACTTACAAAGTAAAATTTAAGCAATATTCTCTCATCATTTAGTATATTCTGTTAGTCATCCAGTCATGTATGTTCTGAGGAAAAAGCAATTTAACAAGTCCAATAGGAATGTCATTCCCAGGCGGTGCTAGGGCTAAAAAAAATCCATATGCCAATTCAGGAGACTCAAGAGACATGGGTTTGATCCCTGGGTAGGAAAGATCCCCTGAAAAAGGAAATGGCAACCCACTCCAGTATTCTTGCCCGGGAAATCCCATGAACAGAGCAGCCTAGCATGCTACAGTCCATGGGGTCACAAAAAGTCAGACACGACTGGGTGATTTAATAACAGGGAAAAAGGGGGGTTATTTTCTGCCTGTAACCATTCAGGACTTCTTTTGTAATTCTTGGTTTCTGCAAATGTATTAACTTAAAAGATTTGGACTAATAGCTAAAAGCTATTACACTTTTGCTATGAGAAAAATACTTTGATAATAATTTATATGTATACCTCATTTTAATTCCAACATTCTCAAAATGAGTTAGTTGCTACTAGGAATACTATTTCAGGTAAGGAAGTTGAGAATTAATTTGCCTAAGGTTCTGTATGACAGAGCCTGGATTTAAAATACAACTGTGTGACTGCAGAACCTTCCCTTTTAGCCACTGGAGTGTAATGTCTTCTTTGTACTTCAAGTGTCTAATTCATATCTCATTACGAAACTGATTAAATTTTAACTTTGATACAGAGTTTTGTGGTGAGTAGGAAAAAATCAAGTTGTAAAATGTACTTTTACCAGAAACAAATATATATACACACATAAATGAATCATAGGCATCAAGAGCTACACATTAGCATGAATTCTTGTCATAGAAACAGCAACTTTCTGCTGTAACCCAGAGATTCTACACAGTACATTTGGGGCTTCAAAAAATATATTTTGCTCTTAAAGGATGATGCTTTTTCTTGGAAAAGTATTAGCACAGTGGGTATCATAAACAATCTCACTTAGATTAAGTGAGAGTATCTCAAAAGGTCACCTAATAAAATGGCTCCAGACTTCTCTGTCCGCCAACCACATTATAAAAAATGTTTTTATGCACTGGGATTCAGTGCACATATATTAATAAATTTATTTATAGGTATACATACATATATGTATATGAAGTGAACTTGTTTTCATTAAATAATTTTTCACTTTACTATGTGAAATGTCTGACGATATTTTCTAATATCCTTCACTTAAGAAAATGTTTTCTAGCCACTAACTGATTAATGGTTGACTAATGGTTCATAGACCGCTGGCTAGCTCTGTATGTGCAGTAGGAGCTCAATCCCAGGTTGGGTTTTACCAACTGTGTGACCTTGCAAAAGCTTCATTGGTAAAATGGACTTATATACATTAAGGGTTTATTTTGAGAAACGCACTAGATAATATGTAAAATGTCTAGTGTGAATTAGATCTTCTAGTAGCTGTTAGTTCCATTCCCAGATCCATCTCTGGCAAATCATTTTAATCACTCAATCATTTATGCTAAGTGGGAGTCTCCTAGATAAGAAAGCTTTACAGAAAGAGGTTATTTTAAACCACAGATCCATAGGCTGAACAGACTGGAAATTTTGGTTTTAATGATATTGCTAATTAATAAGTTTGGATTAGCCTCTTATTATAGAAAGTCTCAATAAAACAGTAGCACCCAACAAGACCTGAATATCTGTTTTGGAGAATGATCAACATATGGTGAGAGTCTGATCAACATATGCTGAAAATGTCTGTGTCTCATGTGTAGATGGACTTCAGAGAAAATCTTACTAGCAAAGGAAAGAATGGTGGAAACATTCACAGCTGGTAATAGTGACCTCATGAGGTTATTTAATGAAAAAATTGTTTCTGAGTCAGTCTTGCATAATTAGGAATGGAAAGCTGGGAGGGAAAAAAACTCGAAGGTGGAGAAGGAAAACCACTTTTCTCGTATAGGAAAGGTGATCCTAATATTCAAAACTGACTTGGAAATTCTATCTCTAGATGAAGATGGAATAGGCACATTTTCTCAATTCCTCTCTCTAAATATAGCTAAAAATCCTGGAAATAATACATACAATGAAACATAAGAGGGCTTTGAAAGAGAAGGCAGACAGTCCAGGAACTTTTGCACTTGAGGAACAAAATGGTGGTGAATTCCTTGAGTTTTCTTTTAGTCATATATCCAGAACATGTTGCTCAAAGAGCCAGTAACCTAAAGACTCCAATAGGAGCAAACAGCCTGCTGTCTCTTGCAAAAGAAGTAGGAAAGGGGAAAGTTAGCAAAACTTTTAGACAATAATTGCCATACCTCTCTGGACTCCAATGGGGATTGCTACAATTCAGTTTAACTATCTGGCATTAGCACAGATTCCAAAGGTTAAGGCTTCAGTGCCACAAGACTTCCCCTACTTCAGAGGCCAGTTATAAGTCCCTGGTTGCCATGTGTACCTTGGACAAACTGCTTATAAGTTGGGGGTTCTCATGATTCCCTACTCAGGTTTGTTAATTTTCTAGAAGGGTGTATAGCACTCAGAAAGTTACATTACTTAAATGTACCTGTTTATTATAAAGGATACAACCCATGGACAGTCAAATCTAAAAGATGCATAGGCCAAGTGTGGGAGGGGTTGTGGAGCCTCCATGCCTTCTCCAGGCGTGCTATTCTCCAAGCACTTTGATGTAGTCACCAACCCAGAAGCCCTCCAAATCCACCATTTAAAGAGCTTTTACACAGGTATCATTATGTCAGGGGAGTTTGTAATTTCCTCAGTTCTGTCTCACTGCAGCAAAAATTTGAAGTGATGGATGGATCGGTAATACAGCTCAGTTTTAATCGGCAAGCAGAAGGAAAAGACATCCTAGAGGTGTGAGGGTAGGCCGGCCCAAAAGATGTGAAGAGAAGAAGAGCTCCTGACTCAATTTTGGCTCCTCTTTTTGTATGTTTTTTCTCCTCCCCCTGAGCTTGCCCTCTGTAAATTGGGCTAGTCAGGAGGGCTGTTTTACCTGAGATTCTCACTCTGGTCCTTGGACCTTCCTTTGTTCTGTTTTCATGGGCTTTGTCCTTTCTTTGTCTTTTAGCCACCGCCATTATGGACTCCTTTTTCCTATTCTAACTATCTAACAATTACATAGGCATGATTGATTAAATCATGGGTGATTGATGATTAACTCAATCTCTAGCCCTATTCCCCTCATTGGAGGTCAGGGTGTGTGGTTAAAATTTCCATCTTTTAATCACGCTTTGGTGTTTCTGGTGAGTAACCCTCATTTTGAAGCTATCTTGGGCCCCCAGCCATCAGTCACCTCATCATCATACGAAACACAGTCAGTCATCACTTCAGAGATTCTAAAAGCTTTAGGAGCAGTGTGCCAGGAGTGAGAGACAAAGATCAAATATATATTTATCACAAATCCCTCATTGACTTCCCTTCCCTACCACTATAACCATGGTATCAGAGAAAACTGGGTGAAGAGCCAGGATTTTCATACCCATTCAATGGTAATAAAGTCTTCCTCCAAGATACCATTGGTGGCCATGTAAGGATCATGGATTTCCCTGTAGCTCAAATGGTAAAGAATCTGCCTGCGATGCAGGAGACCTGGGTTTGATCCCTGGGTTGGGAAGTTCCTCTGGAGAAGGGAATGGCAATCCACTCTAGTATTCTTGCCTGGAGAATTCCATAGACTGAGAAGCCTGGCGGGCTACAGTCCATGGGGTCCCAAAGAGTTGGACATGACTGAATGACTAACACACACACACACACACAAGGATCATGTATTTTTGCACCACCTAGTGGCAATGAAACAGTTTTTCCTCTTCCCTGACTGTATCAGAGGATGCTGGAGTTTGCAGCTACAACTTTCGCCAACATTCACTGTTGGTAGGGGTTCTCTTCTAGCAGTGGTATCGGTGGAGGCTACAGGGGGAGCCATAAAAGGGAGCAATCCCCTCCCCAGCCTGGCAGGATGATATCAGTGAATCCCACCACCACATAACAGTAGTGGATTCCCTTCTCCAAGAAGTCAAAGAACACTAACTGGGGAAACTGGACTTCTACCTCAACTTGGCAATAATGAGGCAACTCCTCCCTTCATCTTCTGAAACAGATTTAGGTAAGATCCAAAGTTCATAACATAGTTACCCAAGTATCCAGATACTGAAATGCCATGAAAACCTAAAAACTGAACGAGAAAAACAATCAATGGGTAATAACATTGAGGTCTCTCAGACATTTGGAATTATCTGACAATAATTTTAAAGTAGTCATCATAAAATCGCTAAATGAACAATTACAAACTGCTTTAAACATGTTCAAATGGAAAAGGCTTAGCAAACAGAAGATTAAAAGAAACAAATTGAAATTTTAGAAATGAGATATAAATAAAGCAAAAGAAAAGGAAACTTCACTGAATAGTCTCAGCAGAATGGAAAGGACAAAATAAGGGGTCAATGAACTCAAATACAGAATGATAGAAATTACCTGATGTAACCACATAAAGAAAATATAGTAAAAAAAAGGTAGAACATCAGAGACCAGTGAGACCATAAGAAAGATCCAGCATTCATGTCATTGGGATCCCAGAAGAAGAGGAGAAAGATGGTGGTGCTGAAAAATATTATTAGACAACATGGATAAAAATTTCCTAACTTTTTAAATAACAAAAGATATGAAAAGACATAGTAAGATATAGTAAAAAAAAAAAAAAAAGACAGTAAAAAAAAGTTGAGTGAATCCCTGCGACACATCAAAATAAAATTTCAGAAAAACAAAATTTTGAAAAAAACAGAAATATTGAAATCAGTAAGAAATATATGAAACCTTACCTATCGAAGAAAAACAATTTGAATGACAGTGAATATCTCATCGGAAACCATGAAGTTCAGGAGGAAGTGACAAATATTTTTCAAGTGCTAATAGAAAATGACCGTCAACCCCAAATTATGTCTCTACCAAAATTAACCTTCAGAAATGAAGGCAAAGTGACAATATTCTTGAAGAAAAACTAAGAGAATCCATTACCATCAAACTTACCCTAAGAGAATGACTAAGGGAGTTCTTGAAATACAAAAGAAACAACGCAAAGAGCAAAATCATAGATAAATGCATTAGACTGTCTCCTCTTGAATATTCTAAAATATGTTGATGGTTGATACAATAAGTATATCACTATCTGATATGGTACTCAGTATATGGAGATGATTTATTTGAGACAATTATATTATGGACTAGCAATAGTGAAGGGATAAAGAAGGTGAAGTTTCTACATTTCACTCAAGCTGGGAGATTGTTGAGGCCAATAGATTGTGTTAAGTTATATGTGTATAATGTGAGACCTACAGAAAGCACTTAAAAAATACATCACATATGAGATATATTAAAATGCACTATAGATAAATCAAAATACATTCCAAGAGCTATTCAAATAACTCACAGATGGCATGAAAAAGTAAAGAGAGAAACAAAAAGCAGAGGGAATAAGATAAAACAAAATAAAATGGTGGGCCCAGTAATATTATTATATAAAATATAAATGGTCTAAAAAACTAATTAAAAGACAGAGATTGCAGAGTACATAAAAATTATTAGCTAACTAACTATATATATATGGACATTATACTGAGTGAAAAATCCAGTCTCAAAAAATTCACATAGTGTATGATTATATTTATATAACATTCATGAAATTGAAAAATTATAGATATGTGGAACAGATTAGTGGCTGCCAGAGGTTATGAATATAGGGGTCAGGTGGGTTGAGTGAAGTAAAAGATTTGTGAGAGGATGAACATTCCACATCTTTCTTGCTTTGGTTGTAAAGAATGAACAGCTATAACAAAAGTACAAAAGTCTACACGTGATAAAATGGCATGAAAATATATATGTATATATATACACACATTGTGTCTATATTGATTTCCTGCTTTTGAGAATATTCTATAGTAATGAGGTTCATAAGCTCATTTTGCATTATGTTTGCAACTTCCTGTGAACCTAGAATAATTTCAAAATAAAATAGTAAACTCTGGGAGCTGGTGATGGACAGGGAAGCCTGGCATGCTGCAGTCCATGCAGTAGCAAAGAGTCGGACACAACTGAGCAACTGAACTGAGCTGAAGATGTTGAAAACCAAAAATAAATAAATAAAACAGTGATTTGGTAGTAATTCCTCCTGATTTTATTTTACTTGGGAAGGATTAGAAACATAGAAATAGCATTTCACCTTGTGCAGTGACATAGAGTGGTAAGGTACTCTGCTACATAGGTCACTAATATGAATGGTAAGCTACATGCCTATGTCAGTTGTCAATTTACTGCCTCTCACCTCAAGGTGTACCATTCAATATATGCACCATGATAAATGCACCATCACCATCACCGACTCAATGGACACGAGTTTGAGCAAGCTCCAGGAGATGGCGAATGACGGGGAAGCTTGGCGTGCTACAGTCCGTGCAGTTGTAAAGAGTCGGAGAGGACTGAGCCACTAAACAACAACGAATGACTAAACCCCTTTAAGCGTTTCTTCTTTATAACGTTTAGCTTTCTCAGTAGAGGGCGCCAGAGGGACATTGTAGGAAGAAGAGCTTATATAGCAAGTTCTTGCATGGCTGCTGTGTTAGGGGTTAGGAGAATGTGAGAACACCCAGTGGAGCTTGTCCAGTCACAGTCATGGAACGCCACCACTCATGATCTTATAGCCTTAGCCTGGGGATAATCTTTCCACAGTCCTCTCAGGATGGAAACAAATCCCATAGCTGCCTGTGTCCTGGAGGGTCACACAGGGAGCAGCTGTTGATTCTAGGAGGCCTTGAGCAGCCTGCGTGCAGCTGGTCCATAACACAGGAGATAACACCCATCTGCTGTTTCCTCTGCCAGCTCCTGCACAGTTTCTGTCCTCTGAAGTCTCTAGCCCAGATAGGCACACTGATTACCACTGCATTTCCTTGCTACCAATTGTTGATCACCCATTCAGGCTGTACCCCGAAGGCCTATTGCTTGTTTAGAAACTCCAGAGCAGCTCCAGCCTAGCTAAACCAGCAAGCCTCTCCACTCTGCTTTTCTAGGGCTGAGCCACACCTTCTCCAAGGGGGTCTGAACTCTTTTTGAGTTTGTCCTTCCTTGGTTACTCTCCCTCAGCCCTAGGGTACCATATAGTATTTCCTTATATATTATGGTTACACTTTTATTGTGGCTGTTAATTCTTCATATTAAACTTTTGCTGTTTAACCTGTATTTGGTTTGTATTTGCTGATTACACACCAGCATAATACTCTTGCTCAATAAGAGATGCTGCTGTGTAGTTGCTGTCATGTTTGACCCTTTGAAACCCCACGGACTGTAGCGTGCCAGGCTCCTCTGTCCATGGGATTTCCCAGGCAAGAATACTGGAGTGGGTTGACATTTCCTTCTCCAGGGAATATTCCTGACCCAGGGATAGAAACTGTGTCTCCTTCTTGGTAGGCAGATTCTTTACCACTGAGCCATCTGGGAAGTCCTCAGTAAGAAATATCTACTATCTAACTCCAACAAGTAGGTCACGAGCCCACATGTTTTCAGTATTGTCATGATGATGCATGCCACTGTTCCCCTTATGACTAAGTGTGCTGGGATGTGGTATGGCTGAGAATAACTCTTCTTCCTATATTCCCTGGTTAGGAAATGACAGTCAACATGGCAGATGGAGGCATTGCCCTTAAAGTGTCCTATTGAACTCTATAGTCTTCCATGACATTTTACAGAAAACATTACAGCAAGTATTATCTAGATAAATAAGTTTAAGAAACTTAATATTCATACTGTTCTGAGAGAGCTATAATGTGAACTTTTAAATTAAAGGCTGTTGAAAAATCTTTGAGACAAAAAGAAGCCTAAGCAATTCAGGGGTGTTCTACGCTTATTTAAGCAAAGGACCTTTTTATCATAAACTGCTCCTAACATCCTTAAGTGTTATCTTTCATCAGAGCCATTTTGGAAAGTGTTGACATAAGGCAAAAATCACTAACTAGAAAAAGTAAGCCTCAGATTTCTTCTTAGTGTGTGTGTGTGTGTGTGTGTGTGTGTGTGTGTGTGTGTGTTTGCGCGCGCGCACGTCTGTGCATGCGCACGCTCAGTTGCTCAGTCATGTCCAATTCTTTGTAACCCTGTGGACTGTAGCCCACTAGGCTCTTCTGTCCATGGGGTTTTTCAGGCAAGATTACTGGAGTGGGTTGCCATTTAATAAACTGATTAGTTATTCATCTAAGTTATGATTTCAACAAGTTTTTTAAAAGTGTTTCTGTTAATTACTATATTTAACCAATACCTTTTTGTATTTTTGTTTTATTAGTTAACAGCTGGCATCTGTTAAAAACCACATGACAAACTGCAATATTTAGGTATAAAAAGGAGAGAATTTCCCTAAATTGAGGAATCTGGGATGTGTGAACTGAGGAAGATAACTGCATATTTTGTAACAACCAAAATCCACAGGACTGGAAAAGGTCAGTTTTCATTCCAATCCCAAAGAAAGGCAATGCCAAAGAATGCTCAAACTACCGCACAATTGCACTCATCTCACACACTAGTAAAGTAATGCTCAAAATTCTCCAAGCCAGGCTTCAGCAATATGTGAACCGTGAACTTCCTGATGTTCAAGCTGGTTTTAGAAAAGGCAGAGGAACCAGAGATCAAATTGCCAACATCTGCTGGATCATGGAAAAAGCAAAAGAGTTCCAGAAAAGCATCTATTTCTGCTTTATTGACTATGCCAAAGCCTTTGACTGTGTGGATCACAATAAACTGTGGAAAATTCTGAAAGAGATGGGAATCCCAGACCACCTGACCTGCCTCTTGAGAAATCTGTATGCAGGTCAGGAAGCAACAGTTAGAACTGGACATGCAACAACAGACTGGTTCCAAATAGGAAAAGGAGTAAGTCAAGGCTGTATATTGTCATCCTGCTTATTTAACTTATATGCAGAGTACATCATGAGAAACGCTGGACTGGAAGAAGCACAAGCTGGAATCAAGATTGCTGGGAGAAATATCAATAACCTCAGATATGCAGATGACACCACCTTATGGCAGAAAGTGAAGAGGAACTAAAAAGCCTCTTGATGAAAGTGAAAGTGGAGAGTGAAAAAGTTGGCTTAAAGCTCAACGTTCAGAAAACGAAGATCATGGCATCCGGTCCCATCACTTCATGGGAAATAGATGGGGAAACAGTGGAAACAGTGTCAGACTTTATTTTTTTGGGCTCCAAAATCACTGCAGATGGTGACTGCAGCCATGAAATTAAAAGACGCTTACTCCTTGGAAGGAAAGTTATGACCAACCTAGATAGCATCTTCAAAAGCAGAGACATTACTTTGCCAACAAATGTTCGTCTAGTCAAGGCTATGGTTTTTCCTGTGGTCATGTATGGATGTGAGAGTTGGACTGTGAAGAAGGCTGAGTGCCGAAGAATTGATGCTTTTGAACTGTGGTGTTGGAGAAGACTCTTGAGAGTCCCTTGGACTGCAAGGAGATCCAACCAGTCCATCCTGAAAGAGATCAGCCCTGGGATTTCTTTGGAGGGAATGATGCTAAAGCTGAAACTCCAGTACTTGGGCCACCTCATGCGAAGAGTTGACTCATTGGAAAAGACTGATGCTGGGAGGGATTGGGGGCAGGAGGAGAAGGGGACAGCAGAGGATGAGATGGCTGGATGGCATCATTGACTCGATGGAAGTGAGTCTGGGTGAACTCTGGGAGTTGGTGATGGACAGGGAGGTGTGCTGCGATTCGTGGAGTCGCAAAGAGTCGGACACAACTGAGTGACTGAACTGAACTGAAAATCACTGAATTAAAATGTAGTTAAAATCAAAGAAAATTTTAACTTAAAAACCTGGGTTGAAATAAAGATCCCCAGGAACTGTGTAAGTGATCTACCTGTGACTGTACTGCAAAGGGGCCCATTGGTTATACATCCTCTTCTTTCACATTCAGTAAGACAAGACTGGACTCACACAGGACCTACTTGTGTTCACGTATCCAGAGGCTTGTTTCTGGATATGGTAGAATCTAGACCCCCAGGTTAGCAATGCTCAAGAACAACTTGAGTTTAGGAATTTTGGACTTTGGTTTTCAGTGTTGAGTGGATGTCTTGCCCAAGTTAGGCATAACTACATTGAGTCAGTTGAGACAGAGGTTTTAGCTAAGCAGACTGAGGTAGAGTAAAACTCAGAAATGTCCACAGGAGCAGGATTAACTGAAAAAAAAAAAAAGAGAGAGAGAGAGAAAGCACTAGGCTTAATACATCCAATGTTGGCATAGAAATCATGCTGTCTTGCATTGTCACATGTGACACAGAGTGTTTTGATCTAACTTCAGTAAATGGACTGTGCATTTTTCCTTGTTTAGGGGATTGTGTTAATGATTTAATAGATTTTCAAGCAATAGTCTTCTCTATCATCCTCTTTCTCTGGGATTTCAACACCATGTTCTTACAGTCTCATATATTCCTTATTTTCTCTCCTTCCAGAAGACTTTTGCAAATGCTGTTCTTTCTGCCTCCATTCTCTTCCCCCTTATGTTCTGATACCTCATAATTATGCTTCTGGTCTCAATTTAAGGCATGACTCTCTTGAAGAACAATTCCTGACTTATCAAAGATGCTGTGGTTCACTATTTAATAAGCATCTGAGGTCATTTTAAGGAAGGTGATCTGAAGTCCACACTTTTCGGATCTGTTGTGAAACAATAATAAAAAGAGTAATAGTTTGTATGGACTGACAGAGATAAAATCTGCCAAGGTTTAGTGTATTATATAAATGAGCCAACATTCACATGAGGATTCCAAAGTCTTTAGTTCTTGTTGCTACCCAGTGATCTGCTTGCTATCTTATATAAAAGAGTATCAGGTGTATAGAGGGAGAATTTTTAAGCAAGGAAAGGAAAACCTTAACCAAGATTAAGTCATCAAGGCATTAACAACTGAACACTTACAAAAATGTTCTTATACCTTGTGATCTCTGTAAGAATTATCTCCTGCCTCTATTATTGTTACATTGAGTTCATTTATAAATATAATTATAGTATATAGCTATAATAATATATAACATAATATGTAATTATAACACTATGTGATATATAAGGTATGTGGCACATGTCACGAACAACAATGATTTTTGCCTGTCAAGCACACCAATCTGCTCAAAGAAAAATTAAGTCTCTGAGCAACTCTTGGTGAGAAGAAAAATTACCAAATGCTTTCCCGTTCTACTGAAATTCCCTGAAGTCAAATTTTAAATAAGCTTTGTAAATAGTCTTATATGGTTGATTTACTAGCACTTGTAAATCATTACTCTTGTTTCTTGTATTTAGAAACATGCTTTGGTGTGATTTTGTTCTAAGAGTGTTTCAGGTTTAAAGCAGAGTTATTTATCAATTGGAAACACACTTCCAGATCTAAAAGATATATGATTATTATTAAAGAATCATAGTAAGTGAAAACTTTTGAACAGCAAGGGAGACAAAAGTGCTGATAATTTTGGCTTATGTTTCCAAAAGGGAACATTTATCCTGAAGTAATAATTTAATAGAAGAACCCTCTTTATATGCAAATGTCCCTTCCAGCGTTTTTATAGTCATTATAAAAGAAAATCCTAAAGTGCAAAGCATGAGGAATGTTTTAATTATAGTTCAGCTACACACTGAAATTATGTGACCATCTGAACTAGTAAATAGGAAGGTAGCATCAAAATATTGAAATAAATTTACAGTATAACATTAAGCAAATAAACACATGAAAGTAAATGTATTTCATTAATTCAAAATACATCCATATGTTCAAGAACTGAAAGCATTTTAAAAAGTAAAAATAATTGTGTTAGTGTATTGAGATTTGAGGAAGTTGGCTTTCCCACACTTAAAAAACAATAGTCTTTAGCAACTTTAAATTGTCTACCCCCTTCCTTGGGAGAGAAAAAAAAAATGATGCCTTTTGAAACAATTATAGATTTTTATGAAATATTTAAAAATATCCCACCTATTTACTCTAATATTTATAGCATCAAATTCCAATATTCTCAGTTTTCACGCAACAGAGAAAAGCCATTGAAGGTAATTCAAACCCAAGAGTCAGTTTACTGCAGTCATCTCTGTTTTAAATTACAACACTACCAAAGCCTCCCTAGAATCAGCATGCGATCATTCCTTTTTCCCTCTGTGGTTATGTATATATATTTATATTGTTTCTATGAAATGATGCTTGAGTCTGACTGCAAGTGATGTCATTTCCATTGCTCAAAATTCATGGCATGTCACATCAAGTAACCAGCCAAACATTATGATGGATACAAACTCGACTTCAGGAACTCAGGAAGCCTCTTCAACATATTTCCTGTGGGGACCTGGATGGGAAGCCTTTTGCCAGATACAGGAAGGTGGAGTTCTTCAGGGGATTATTTAACCCTGTTTACTGTATCCAGCCATTTAATGTTTATTTTGAAGTTCTGAACACAGCATGCTGCAGAGGGTTTGGATTGCATGACAAAGCTGTTTCATACAAGAATTTTTACATAAATCAACTTGCTTTTTAAAAATAAATGCCTGTTTGCATGCAATTATTTCTACTGGTTTCTAAATCTTTTATTTTCCCAACACACAGCACCCTCTAAACACTGCATTTCAGGGATCAGAGTAGAATCTGGGCTTCTCCTGAAGCCCTAAAATATGACTACAGTATAAAAATATGTTTTCACATACATTTTAGCTATTTTCATACCAAACAAATTTAGAAAACTCTGTCAATCAAATGAAGTCTCTACCAATTTAATAATAAAAAAATATCAGATTAGAATAAAAATGTATTATATGGTAGAACTCTTCGTAGTGGGTGTCTCGTCTTTGGTAACTACAGCTATATGCCTGGAAGGGGAAAATATTTTGCAATATAATACTAGCCTCCTTTAACACAGTAGCTAATGAGCCCAACAAGATGACAGAACATAAAATTGTGAGGCATATCAACATCAGCAAACTGTAGTTTCAAAGTACAAAACTAAAGTTTTCTAAGAACATGCCAAATTTCTGCTGTCACTGAGCCAGATTCTCTGGCAAGGAAATCCTCAGTCTTGCAACTGTAGAAAGCAAGTTAAGATTAGGGAAATATTTTAAACTAGCATCTTCCAAAAATGTGTAAGAATCCCTAGCATTAGGTTTATAGTACTAATATTAGTGTAATTTATTTTTCTCTTTTGTAATATATTTCTTTTATCCAGCATTCAGTATTTTTGTTCTGACTTTGAAATATTCTCAGACAGTACTCATTTTTTCAGAGAAAAAAATCTTAAAAGCAATGACAAAAAATATTTGTCAAAAAATTAATTGAGCTATTTTGGGGAGGAAACTTTTAATTAGTTTTGGCAAATAGTTGCTGAACATCTCCCTGATAAGAATTTGAAAGAAATGAATCAAGAGTTTCAAAGACTATTAAAAAAAAATCTGACTAAAGCTTTAATATTAGATGTTGCCGATTCCATTATTTTTTTTTTGGTATTCTAACTTCATCAAAACAGATTTTCAATTAGTTTTCCTTCTGAAAATGTACCTAAAATTAGTACTTTACTTAATTTGTCACTAACAAGATACATGCATAATTCATATACATGAAGAAAAAGATAGGAATAATGCATTTGTTTATTATTCTTTCTTTTACCTCCTCATTCACATTTATTAAAAGAACTGGCAAAGCACCTAGCTAAGACAAGTTATTAAAAGAATTTGTGAAGTTGTATATTTGCAATAAGCTTATCTTACCGCCATGTCCTTCTCTGCCAAGTTCCTGTCCTGTGACTCGGCTACCACAGTTACATATCCATTAAAGGAAAATACAAATTTAACAGTTCTTTAACTCACTGATCTCATCTAACTAATGAACATCAAGCATGATGGACATACGTCGCTAGATAGCGGTTACAAGACACCAAATCTCTCATAGCTAGCTCTGGCAGCTACATTATTTAGTAAGTCATGGAAGAGAGAAGTGCACTTTCGACCATAACCCCTGCTTGTGCTGGGTACTCAGCTTACAAGGTTTGCCAGGTAAAGGCTGATTGAAGCAGCTTTTGTTTTCAAATTCTATAGAACAAAAACCCATCCACAGTCAAAGGACCGACCTCCCAGCATCCCGGAAACTGTCTGCAGGATGTAGATAACTGGTATTTAATAAAAGAAGATATTATTAAATGTTTCATGGATTATCCCAAGCAGGCTGGGTACCAGACAATACCTGTTATTTAGCACAAAGCTCATGTTCTGTCACAGGCAGGCTTCTATGACTCTCACATACAGAATCCATGGGTAGAAAAACAACCATCCAAAAATAGCTCTTGTGAGGTTTAAAAGACATGTAAATACATATCTCAGTGTTCATAATATAAAGGAAAACAGTTTTAGAGTTTACTGTGGGAAGCTGCCTAAGGGTTAGAAAGGATCAGTCCCATGTTCTAGGGTTTACAATCTGGCCAAATGCACTGATTCCTACTTTTATCATGCATCAAAATCATCTGAGATGCTGTTAAAATTGCAGAGTCCTAAAACCCCAACTGGTGTGGAATGTGGCCTTGGGAATCTGCTTTCTTACAAACTACCACAAGTGATTCTGATGCCCATGGATGCTGGATTTAAAAAATACCTTGCTATGAGGAAGGAAGTATCAATGAACAGAAGATATAACATCATTCACTAATTCAATAAATGCTTGTGGAAGCCTACTAGAGGAAAGGCATAATGCTATATAGTTATAAAGCATTTATGAAACAACTTTAATATAAAAACAGAAAATATCAAGTGCTCGTGAAAGTATGGAAGAATTGGAATGTTTGCACATTGCTGGAGGGTACTTAAAATGGTGCAGCTTCTCTGGAAGACAGTATGGTGGTTCCCCACAAAATTACATGTGCATTTATCATGTGATTCAAAACTTTCATGTCAGAGTACATACCTAAAAGAAGTGAAAGCAGAAACTCAGACTTTTGCCCACCTGTTTTCATAGCAGCATATTCACAATATTCACAATAGTCAAAGGGTAGAGGTAAACAAGGTATCCATCAACATATGAATGGATAAGCAAAAGGTAGCACATACATACAATAGAATATTATTCTGCCTTTAAAAGGAAGGAAATTCTGATATATGCTGTTACATGGATGAACCTGAACCCTATACTGTGAAAGTCAGTTACAAAAGAACAGATACTGTACAGTTCTACTTATATGAGGTACTTGATGCAAGTGGTTTAGTCGCTAAGTTGTGTGTGACTCTTGAGACCCCATGGACTAGTGGGTTGCCATTTCCTTCTGCAACATATAAAGTACTTAGAATAGTCAAATTCATAGACATAGACTATTGAATAGTTGTTACCAGGGCTGACAGGAGAAGAGTTTGAAGAGTTACGGTTTAAGGGGTACAGAGTTTCAGTTTGGGATGATGAAAAATTTCTGGAGATGGATGATGGTGATGGTTACATAATAATGTGAATGCAATTAATGCCACAAAATGTAAACTTATAAAATGGCTGAAATGGTAAATACATACATAAATGGTATATCAGATCAGATCAGTCACTCAGTCGTGTCCGACTGTTTGCGACCCCATGAATCGCAGCAAGCCAGGCCTCCCTACCATCACCAACTCCTGGAGTTCACCCAGACTCACATCCATCGAGTCAGTGATGCCATCCAGCCATCTCATCCTCTGTCGTCCCTTTCTCCTCCTGCCCCCAATCCCTCCCAGCATCAGAGTCTTTTCCAATGAGTCAAATCTTCGCATGAGGTGGCCAAAGTACTGGAGTTTCAGCTTTAGCATCATTCCTTCCAAAGAAATCCCAGGGCTGATCTCCTTCAGAATGGACTGGTTGGATCTGCTTGCAGTCCAAGGGACTCTCAAGAGTCTTCTCCAACACCACAGTTCTAAAGCATCAATTCTTTGGTACTCAGCCTTCTTCACAGTCCAACTCTCACATCATACATGACCACAGGAAAAACCATAGCCTTGACTAGATGGACCTTTGTTGGCAAAGTAATGTCTCTGCTTTTGAAGATGCTATCTAGGTTGGTCATAACTTTCCTTCCAAGGAGTAAGCGTCTTTTAATTTCATGGCTGCAGTCACCACCTGTAGTGATTTTGGAGCCCAGAGAAATAAAGTCTGACACTGTTTCCACTGTTTCCCCATCTATTTCCCATGAAGTGGTGGGACCGGATGCCATGATCTTCGTTTTCTGAATGTTGAGCTTTAAGCCAACTTTTTCACTCTCCACTTTCACTTTCATCAAGAGGCTCTTTAGTTCCTCTTCACTTTCTGCCATAAGGGTGATGTCATCTGCATATCTGAGGTTATTGATATTTCTCCCGGCAATCTTGATTCCAGCTTGTGCTTCTTCCAGTCCAGTGTTTCTCATGATGTACTCTGCATATAAGTTAAATAAACAGGGTGACAATATACAGCCTTGATGAACTCCTTTTCCTATTTGGAACCAGTCTATATACATACATATGCATACATATATATATATATATATATACATGTGTATATATATATATATATATACATATATTTATATAAACACACACACACACATACATATATATATATACACACACAGTTCAGTTCAGTCGCTCAGTCATGTCCAACTCTTTGTGACCCCATGAATTGCAGCACCCCAGGCCTCCCAGTCCATCATCAACTCCCGGAGTTTACTCAAACTCATGGCCATCAAGTTGGTGATGCCATTCATCCATCTCATCCTCTGCTGTCCCCTTCTTCTCTTGCCCTCAGTCCCTCCCAGCATCAGGGTCTTTTCCAATGAGTCAACTCTTCATATGAGGTGGTCAAAGTATTGGAGTTTCAGCTTTAGCATCAGTCCTTCAAATAACACCCAGGACTGATCTCCTTTAGGATGGACTGGTTGGATTTCCTTGCAGTCCAAGGGACTCTCAAGAGTCTTCTCCAACACCACAGTTCAAAAGCATCAATTCTTCTGCACTCAGCTTTCTTCACAGTCCAACTCTCACATCCATACATGACCACTGGAAAAACCATAGCCTTGACTAGATGGACCTTTGTTGGCAAAGTAATGTCTCTGCTTTGGAATATGTTATCTAGGTTGGTCATAACTTTCCTTCCAAGGAGTAAGCATCTTTAATTTCATGGCTGCAGTCACCATCTGCAGTGATTAAAATCTGACACCGTTTCCACTGTTTCCCCATCTATTTCCCATGAAGTGATGGGACCAGACACCATGATCTTAGCTTTCTGAATGTTGAGCTTTAGGCCAACTTTTTCGCTCTTCTCTTTCACTTTCATCAAGAGGCTTTTTAGTTCCTCTTCCCTTTCTGCCATAAGGGTTGTATTATCTGCATATCTGAAGTTATTGATATTTCTCCCTGCAATCTTGATTCCAGCTTGTGCTTCCTCCAATCCAGCATTTCTCATGATGTGCTCTGCATATAAGTTAAATTAGCAGGGTGACAATATAAAGCCTTGATGTACTTCTTTTCCTATTTGGAACCAGTCTGTTGTTCCATGTCCAGTTCTAACTCTTGTTTCCTGATCTGCATACAGGATTTTCAAGAGGCAGGTCAGGTGGTCTGGTATTCTCATCTCTTTCAGAATTTTCCACAGTTTATTGTGATCCACACAGTCAAAGGCTTTGGCATAGTCAATAAAGCAGAAATAGATGTTTTTCTTGAACTCTCTTGCCTTTTCGATGATGCAGTGGATGTTGGCATTCTGGTTCCTCTGCCTTTTCTAAAACCAGCTTGAACATCTGGAAGTTCATGGTTCACGTACTGCTGAAGCCTGGCTTAGAGAATTTTGAGCATTACTTTACTACTGTGTGCTGCTGCTGCTAAGTCACTTCAGTCATGTCTGACTCTGTGCGACCCCATAGACGGCAGCCCACCAGGCTCCGCCATCCCTGGGATTCTCCAGGCAAGAACACTGGAGCAAGTTGCCATTTCCTTCTCCAATGCATGAAAGTGAAAAGTGAAAGTGAAGTCGCTCAGTCGTGTCTGACTCTTAGCGATCCCATGGACTGCAGCCTACCAGGCTCCTCCATCCATGGGATTTTCCAGGCAAGAGTACTGGAGTGGGGTGCCATTGCCTTCTCCGTACTAGTGTGTGAAATGAGTGCAATTGTGCAGTAGTTTGAGCATTCTTTGGCATTGCCTTTCTTTGGGGTTGGAATGAAAACTGATCTTTTCCAGTCCTGTGGCCACTGCTGAGTTTTCCAAATTTGCTGGCATATTGAGTGCAGCACTTTCACGGCATCATTTTTCAGGCTTTGAAATAGCTCAACTGGAATCCCATCACGTCCACTAGCTTTGTTCGTAGTGATGCTCTCTAATGCCCACTTGACTTCACATTCCAGGATGTCTGGCTCCAGGTGAGTGATCACACCATGGTGATTATCTGGGTCATGAAGATCTTTTTTGTACAGTTCTTCTGTGTATTCTTGCCACCTCTTCTTAATATCTTCTACTTCTGTTAGGTCACTACCATTTCTGTCCTTTATTGAGCCTATGTTTGCATGAAATGTTCCCTTGGTATCTCTAATTTTCTTGAAGAGATCTCTAGTCTTTCTCATTCTGTTGTCTTCCTCTATTTATTTGTATTGATCGCTGTTTTCCTCTATTTCTTTGCACTGAAGAGTGGCGGCTGTGACTGACTGCGCAGAAGCAAGGCCAAGAGGAGCTACCCCTAACCCAAAGTCAGGGACAGCGGCCAAGAGGAGCAACCCCAAGTCCAAGGATCAGCAGCTGCGCGGGTGCAGAAGGGCCCGAGGAGCTTCTCCACGTTCAAGGTAAGGAGGGGCGGCAGTGAGGAGATATCCCTCGTCCAAGGTAAGGAGAAGATGCTGCACTTTGCTGGAGCAGCCATGAAGAGATACCCCATGTCCAAGGTAAGAGAAACCCAAGTAAGACGGTAGGTGTTGGGAGAGGGCATCAGAGGGCAGACACACTGAAACCATAATCACAGAAAACTAGTCAGTCTGATCACACAGACCACAGCCTTGACTAACTCAATGAAACTAAGCCATGCCCGTGGGGCTACCCAAGACAGACAGGTCATGGTGGAGAGGTCTGACAGAATGTAGTCCACTGGACAAGGGAATGGCAAACCACTTCATTATTCTTGCCTTGAGAACCCCATGAACAGTAAGAAAAGGCAAAATGATAGGATACTGAAAGAGGAACTCCCCAGGTCGGTATGTCCCCAATATGCTACTGGAGATCAGTGGAGAATTAACTCCAGAAAGAATGAAGGGATGGAGCCAAAGCAAAAACAATATCTAGCTGTGGATGTGACTGGTGATAGAAGCAAGGTCCGATGCTGTAAAAAGCAATATTGCATAGGAACCTGCGATGTTAGGTCCATGAATCAAGGCAAATTGGAAGCGGTCAAACAGGAGATGGCAAGAGTAAACATTGACATTCTAGGAATCAGCAAACTAAAATGGACTGGAATGGGTGAATTTAACTCAGATGACCATTATATCTACTACTGTGGGCAGGAATCCCTTAGAAGAAATGGAGTAGCCACCATGGTCAACAAAAGAGTCCGAAGTGCAGTATTTGGATGAAGTCTCAAAAACGACAGAATGATCTCTTCTTTTCCAAGGCAAACCATTCAATGTCACAGTAATCCAAGCCTATGCCCCAACCAGTAATGCTGAAGAAGCTGAAGTTGAACGGTTCTATGAAGACCTACAAGACCTTTTAGAACTAACACCCAAAAAAGATGTCCTTTCATTGTAGGGGACTGGAATGCAAAAGTAGGAAGTCAGGAAACACCTGGAGTAACAGGCAAATTTGGCCTTGGAGTACAGAATGAAGCAGGGCAAAGGCTAATAGAGTGTTGCCAAGAGAATGCACTGGTCATAGCAAACATCCTTTTCCAGCAACACAAGAGAAGACTCTACACATAGACATCACCAGATGGTCAACACCGATATCAGATTGATTATATTCTTTGCAGCCAAAGATGGAGAGGCTCTATATAGTTAGCAAAAACAAGACTGGGAGCTGACTGTGGCTCACTTATTGCCAAATTCAGACTTAAATTGAAGAAAGTAGGGAAAACCACTAGACCATTCAGGTATGACCTAAATCAAATACCTTATGATTATACAGTGAAGTGAGAAATAGATTTAAGGGACTAGATCTGATAGACAGAGTGCTTGATGAACTATGGACAGAGGTTTGTGCCATTGTACAGGAGACAGGGATCAAGACCATCCCCATGGAAAAGAAATGCAAAAAAGCAAAATTGCTGTCTGACGAGGCCTTACAAATAGCTGTGAAAAGAAGAGAAGCGAAAAGCAAAGGAGCAAAGAAAAGATATAAGTATCTGAATGCAGAGTCCAAAGAATAGCAAGGAGAGATAAGAAAGCCTTCCTCAGTGATCAATGCAAAGAAAAAATATATACACACACATATGCATATATACAGGCTTCCCTGGTGGCTCAGTCGTAAAGAACCCACTTGCCAATGCAGGACATGGGTTCAATCTCTGGGTTGGGAAGATTCCCGGAGAAGCAAATAGCACTCCATTATTCTTGCCTAGGAAATTCCATGGACAGAGTGGCCTGGCAGGGCTACAGTCCCATGGGATTGCAAAAGGGTCGGACAGGACTGGAGTGATTTAGCACACACACAAAATAAAAAATGCAGAAAAGCATGTCATTGAAAATGACATGAAGTAATAATCAGAAAGTGTAGAAAGTACACTGGTAAATAAATAACTATTTTGATAAAATAAATTATCAAAAGGGAATTTCCACATGTGATACTAAAGGCAAGAGCACTCGATCTCTGCTGCTTCCACCCTCTGTTCACTCCCACCCCACAAACATTTGCAAATCAAGGGGAAATGGAAACTTGGTAATTAATACAACACAAAGATCAGCCCAGCTGAGACTTGAAGGTAGACACTGCTTAAATTCTGTCATTAAATAGGCAAGTGTATGTATAGATTTTTTTTCCCCTTAGGCAATGACAGAAAACAACAATAACAAAATCACCTTCTTAGTCAGTAAGTGAACATGATGGAGCAGGAACAGTGTAGTAAGAATGGGTGTGAGAGTGTGGACATGCTTGCAGTATAGTAGCAAAGAATATAGATCTGGAACCAACTTCATGGACATTGTCGCCCTTGATTTTCTATTCAGCCACCACACGGTCTTGAGCTTCAGTGTCTTAGGAATGAAATGGAACTCGAATGCTTTCTGTGACCTGAGAGAGTTACACAGATCGTGTGTTAGAGGAATATGTGGAACTCTGAGAGTATTTCAGTGTCAGAAAAATCTCTTCATGTGGTACAAGAGATAGCATTCAGTAGACTTATTTCTTTTGAGTACTGTACTAAAACCAATCAAGATACATTTAAAAATTTCCTCAAAGATTGTCAATTAATTTTGAATTTATAAAACTGAATTAATATTGGATTTTTAGTGGAGACAAATTATCTGTTAAGGATGGATTTGCCTTTCAGAAATAAAGTCAGTGTAAGTCAAAGGATTAAAATGGTATTATGCTCTGTCATCTCAAATACTGAGATGATAGCCAGCTGTGCAGAGAGGCAAATGTGTACCTAAAGATATTCAGTTAAGTCACTTGGTCTCTCAGGGCCTTGGTTTCTTTACATTTATATGAACTGGGTGGTCTTTTAATAGTTTTGGGTTCAAAGAATATGCCTAGCTCATTCCCTGAATGCCACGGCAAAATTAGAAAGTTTCTAAATTCTCCACCCTTACATTTTCAAGAAGCCCTCAGTCAGAATGAGAGGTGAGTCCAAGCACTCTACATGCCACTGTGGGGAGCTGACCCAGGTGATGACGGTCTACAATCAAGTATCTCTTGTGGAAGTCATGAAGCTGCTCAGGATGAGGTTGCCGTTAGAAAAAGATGCACTTGTCAGAAAAGGGCATCTCTTCTGTTCCTGTGGGCAAAGCTGACCACAGTGATTTGACAAAGACCCCATGCCTAGTATAGAACCTCTGCTCTGGTGCACATGCAATCCAGGGTCATGCCCACTGACAGCAATACTTTGGAGGAAGTTCATTCCCAAGAGTAAGTCTCATTTGAGCAGGGCCCTCAGAACAACTTTGTTCATACACAGAGCCACTTCCCACAGTGAAACAGCCTACAGGTGTTGGGTAAAGACTGGTTTCAGTAAAATTATTCTAGGAATTTAGAAACTCTGTTTCCCTTCCCCCCCTGAGACTCCCGTTTTCTAGAGATGTGGAGTTTTTCTTTTTTTAAAAATATCTTCAAATCATAAATGGGACTCTGCATTTCTCATTCCAGATTCTACAGACACATCCCTCAGACATTCCCAGGGTTTTTATTTACTGAGGGAGGTTGCTCTTAGTGAGCTCTTCACCTACCCTGTGATGAAACTTAGTACTTGTCTAGTCAACAAGAATAGGTTTAACCTGTGGCAGGATACCCGCTCTAGTAAGATTTGTCATGACTTGGTAAAGCAGAGGCAATAATCTACAATCATATTCTGTAGGGACTTGAGTGCCCTGTGGAGGTACCTGTGAGATCTGCATAAAGGACAACAGTGATGAGATTAGTCTCTCCGTAATAACACAGAGCTCCATGTCAGCAGTTAAAGATCAAAGGAGTCTTCACAAATGAATGAGCCCTTAATGTTTTGTTGGACAAACACAAAGACCATTTTCAAATGCACCTTATTAGAACCTCTTTTGGCCCTGTTGAAGTTCGCAAACTTGAACTGTAAGGTAACTTTTCCCTTTGGTACGCAGTGTCTGGAGCTCTCATCTGTCCTACATGGGTTTCTTCAGGACTTTCCTCCCCCAGAGAGCCACAAGGCTGTCTTCATCTATAGAGCAAAGCTGAAATTCTGATGTAAGTGTGTAGTGGTCTTTAGCCTCTGGCTAATGAGCATTCCACTCCTTCTGATTGCAAATCAAACTTTAATAAACACAAAGTCTTATTTTACTTTGAGTCTCTTAATTTTTTTCCAAAAAAGGATAGTCAGGGGGTGCTTAGAATGGAAGCCCACAATTCATACCCTTCCCTCAACCTAGAAACAATGAGTTAACTATTCTATGTTTAAGGTATATATATATGAAGTAACTTAAATAAACTGCATTATGACTAAAATAATTTTGGGGAATCACTGCACATCTTTTAGAACTCCATTAATAAATCATATTTCATATGACTATAAATTACAGAAATCCCTGGCACAGTGGCTTAAACAGACAACCATACCACGTTATTTTCTATTCAGAAGTAGGCCAAGATAGGTTATATAATCAGTCTTTCTTCATCATTGTTAGAATGTAGCTTTTATCTTCAAGTTTACAAGAAAACTGCCATACTCAAAAAAAAAAAAAAAAAAGCCAACAACAACTGCATCTGTGTTCTCAGAAGAATGCAGAAATACCAAATGCTCTTCTCTTGGTGAGACTCTTTTTCCTTAGTTTCCTCCCCAGGACTCCCTGGCTACCTCTCAGTAGCCAGAATTGCACCCTATAGCCAGCTGTATCTGTGACGGAGCCTGGTAGAGCAATAATTTCTCTTGGGTATGCTGACATCTCAAAGTTTTATTTCTCTTAGTGAGAAAGACAAACAAATAACTGGAGAGTCTAGAAGCAGTCTGTTACCATGTTCGAGCCCAAATATATCTATCATGCCATGATTCTATGCTAGTTTTATGAGCTATTTAAAAGAACAGAGAGAAAATAAAAGTGTCCTGTCATAAGAATCTAAAGGGAACCGTGTATGTGTAAAAAATTATGAATGATCTTAGAAAAGATCTTACTCCTCTCCAGACATTCCAGTCCCTATAGGATGCTCCCTCTTGGCTGCCTAGGGACATGCTCAATGACTCCAAAGAGTTCTGACTTCCTGGGTACACCCACATGTAGACACTTTGAGTTACAGAAGAATTTGTCTGCCTTATGCCTCATCAGAACCAAATTCTTTTCACTATTTTGAAACAGGTTAATTTGTTCCAGATAAATTAATGGTTACTTATCATTTTTTCCTGTAGATCTCTAGAGATATAGGGTATGAATTTGAATCCAGGTGGAATTTTTGAACTATATATGACTAAACTATGTGTTAACCATCACTTGAGACTTGAGTTCCTTATGTATAAAAATGAATATATTATCTAACTCCAGAGTTATTTGTGAGAGTTTGGAACATTTGGCAATGTTATGAAGTGGTCAGGTACATGGAGTCCACATTAAGAACAACTGGTTTCAAATACTCAACCACCAGTATTTATATGACTTTAAATGCATTATTTACATGTCTAAATATTAGTTACTTCACCTAAAAATTGAAATGATAATATTTCCCAGTAGAACCCTTGTGAGATGAATATGGTAAGTGAAATCATTTTTACTAAGAACTTAATATAGTTCCTACTATGGAGTAAGTGTTCAATGGATATTGGCTTTTATTAGCAGTATTTAAGTGTAATGACTGGCATCCCAAAAGTGCTTAAAAAATCAGTTAATCTCTACAACCATGGAATACCACAGTTTTGAGATAATTTGATTTTATTTTATATATTTTAAAGTATATATTATTTCAGTTGAACTTATTAAAAGTCTTTCTCCTTAGAGGCTGTAATCACAAAGTCTAATTAGCCGTCTGATTTTTATTTGGTCCTTCTAACAGATATTATTCCAGTCTGGAGGTTTTCATATATAAATTGTTGCTGCTGCTAAGTCGCTTCAGTTGTGTCCGACCCTGTGTGACCCCACTGACGGTAGTCCACCAGGCTCCCCTAATCCCTGGGATTCTCCAGGCAAGAACACTGGAGTGGGTTGCCATTTCCTTCTCTGATGCATGAAAGTGAAAAGTGAAAGTGAAGTCGCTCAGTCGTGTCCGACTCTTCGCTACCCCATGGACTGTAGCCCGCCAGGCTCCTCCACCCGTGGGATATTCCAGGCAAGAGTATTGGAGTGGGGTGCCATTGCCTTCTCCGATATAATTGTTAGGGTGATATATTATTTAGGGCAATATTGCCTACTTTTTTTGGATAAACGAATCCAATGGCAGAAATATATTTCAGTGTAAATCAAATCTTACATGTTTAACTAATGAGTTTTTTACATGATTTATAAATCATATAAATAGTTGCAGAGTTTAGCCAATCTTCAAATTATGTTTCCTAAATTTATTTGAAAATTTGAAATATACAGCAGCTATGATATTTGGGTGTGATATAAAGTTTCTTATGTAAGGCTAATCTCATAAACTGTGACATACTGAACTGCAAGTTCTGGTGACTTACAACATTTTTTTCAGGAGTTTGCCAAAGTCAATGAACAATTAATCCAACATCATTTAATTTGAAAAGGACTTTGGGAGTCAACTATATTGAAAAGAATAAATGCAGTACTTATCTCAGTGTGTTTCTTTTTCCTACTCTGTGATGATTTAAAAAATAAAGATAACCCTAAAAATTATAGGTCTGTCATCATCACTACTTATATGTTGGAAACTTATTGAAAGATATCAAAAAATCAATTTGCAAGCACCTAGAAAATCATGGGTTACTGGGTAAAATCTGCCTGGCATCATGAAAAGTAAATCCTATCAAATCAACTTAATTTCCATCTATGACAGAAGTGACAAGAATGGTAGACACAGAGAACTTGATAGACAAAATATATCCTGACTTTGGTAGCAGCAGCTCCATATAATAACAAGAGAAAATACAGTTTGGTGCCATTTTATTAAGAGCTCCTATTAATGACTATGCTTAGTATATCTGGAAATAATACTTATTTGGAATATTAGATGAGAAATTAGATATAAAGATGCTCAAATCCTAAAAGGTGACAGGGATGATTCTGGTAATTTTCTCATGAAAATTTGAAAGGTATTAGTAGATTTAAAACCAAGCAGGAATCACCAGTATTTCCCTTTGTTGAAAGTCACTCAGATGCTGTTATGTCTGACTCTTTGCAACCCCATGGACTGTGGCATGCCAGGCTTCCCTGTCCTTCACCATACCCGGAGATGCTCAAACTCATGTCCATCAAGTCGGTGATGTCCTCCAACTATCTCATCCTCTGTTGTCATCTTCTCCTGCCTTCAATCTTTCTCAGCATCAGGGTCTTTTCTAATGAGTCAGCTCTTTACATCAGGTGGCAAAAGTATTGCAGCTTCAGCATCAGTCCTTCCGATGAATATTCAGGGTGGATGTCCTTTAAGACTGACTGGTTTGATATCCTTCCAGTCCAAAGGACTCTCAAGAGTCTTCTCCAACACCAGATCTATCATGCCTCTTTCCTCGACTTTATTCATGCCTTTGTTAAATTATGAATGTCAAGCTAAAGATTAGCCACTAGAAAGGGTATCAGTTCAGTTCAGTTCAGTTCAGTCGCTCAGTCATGTCCGACTCTTTGCGACCCCATGAATCACAGCATGCTAGGCCTCCCTGTCCATCACCAACTCCCGGAGTTCACTCAAACTCATGCCCATCGAGTCAGTGATGCCATTCAGCCATCTCATCCTCTATCATCCCCTTCTCCTCCTGCCCCCAATCCCTCCCAGCAGGCTATAGAGAATCATAATGTCCATGTAATGTTGCAATGGGATCATTCTCTGAGCTTTTGGAGTTTGGAGGCACAGGAGAATAGAGTAAATTAATGGTGGGAAATCAGATGTACCATTGAATCACTGCTTCTGCCCTGTGAGGGATATATTTTTATGTATGACCACAAGGATTTCTTTCCACAAGAAGAGTTTAATGTATCCCTCTCATTTCTGAACACTCAAGACATTTAACAAAATGAAGTTTCCTCAAACCAGAGAAAAAGTTCTATTTTTATGAAACACTACTAGTTCCTAAGCAGTAACTCAGATACCTGAATACATAATAAAATAGCAAACCACTGGGTAAAAGAAAATTATTAATTTTAAAGTGAATTTTGAGGAATCATATTAGCAGAGACTTATTTAGAAATAGTGTTAAAAGACCTGATTTCAGTACACTGTATCCCAGCGTAGACAATTTAAGTTCATTAGAGGCTCAGTTGGTAAAGAATGTGCCTGCAATGCAGGAGACCTGAGTTTGATCCCTGGGTCAGGGAGATCCCCTGGAGAAGGAAATGGCAACCACTCCAGTATTCTTGCCTAGAGAATCCCATGAAGAGAGGAGCCTGGTGGGCTAGGAGTCGCAGTAAGTCTGACACGACTTAGCAACTAAACCACCATCAGAATAGGAGACAGATTCAGACTTAAAGTGAAGAAAGTGGGGAAAACCACTGACTATTCAGGTATGACCTAAATCAAATCCCTTATGATTATACACTGGAAGTGAGAAATAGATTTAAGGGACTAGATCTGATAGAAGAGTGCCTGATGAACTATGGATGGAGGTTCGTGACATTGTACAGGAGATAGGTATCAAGACCATCCCCATGAGAAAGAAATGCAAAAAGGTAAAATGGCTGGCTGAGGAGGTCTTACAAATAGCTCTGAAAAGAAAAGAAGTGAAAAGCAAATGAGAAAAGGAAAGATATAAGCATCTGAATGCAGAGTTCCATAGAATACAAGGAGAGATAAGAAAGCCTTTCTTCAGTGATCAATATAAAGAAATAGAGGGAAACAATAGAATGGGAAAAACTAGAGATCTCCTCAAAAAAATTAGAGATACCAAGGGAACATTTCATGCAAAGATGATGCAATAAAGGAAAGAAATGGTATGGACCTAACAGAAGTAGAAGATATTAAGAAGAGGTGGCAAGAATACACAGAAGAACTGTACAAAAAAGATCTTCATGACCCAGATAATCACCATGGTGTGATCATTCACCTAGAGCCAGACATCCTGGATTGTGAAGTCAAGTGGGCCTTAGAGAGCATCACTACAAACAAAGCTAGTGGATGTGATGGAATTCCAGTTGAGCTATTTCAAACCCTGAAAGATGATGCTGTGAAAGTGCTGCACTCAATATGTCAGCAAATTTGGAAAACTCAGCAGTGGCCACAGTTTTCATTCCAATTCCAAAGAAAGGCAATGTCAAAGAATGCTCAAACTACTGCACAATTGCACTCATCTCACACGGTAGGAAAGTAATGCTCAAAATTCTCCAAGCCAGGCTTCAGCAATATGTGAACTGTGAACATCCAGATGTTCAAGCTGGTTTTTGAAAAGGCAGAGGAACCAGAGACCAAATTGCCAACATCCACTGGATCATCGAAAAAGCAAGAGAGTTCCAGAAAAACATCTATTTCTCCTTTATTGATTATGCCAAAGCCTTGACTGTGTGGATCACAATAAACTGTGGAAAATTCTTCAAGAGATGGGAATACCAGACCACCTGACCTGCCTCTTGAGAAACCTGCATGCAGGTCAGGAAGCAAGAGTTAGAACTGGACATGGAACAACAGACTGGTTCCAAATAGGAAAAGGAGTATATCAAGGCTGTATACTGTCACCCTGCTTATTTAACTTATATGCAGAGTACATCATGAGAAACGCTGGGCTGGAAGAAGCACAAGCTGCAATCAAGATTGCTGGGAGAAATATCAATAATCTCAGATATGCAGATGATACCACCCTTATGGCAGAAAGTGAAGAAGAACTAAAGAGCCTCTTGATGAAAATGAAAGAGGAGGGTGAAAAAGTTGGCTTAAAGCTCAACATTCAGAAAGCTAAGATCATGGCATCCAGTCCCATCACTTCATGGCAAATAGATGGGGAAACAGTGTCAGACTTTAGTTTTTTGGGCTCCAAAATCACTGCAGATGGTGACTGCAGCTATGAAATTAAAAGATACTTACTCCTTGGAAGGAAATTTATGTCCAACCTAGACAGCATATTAAAAAGCAGAGAAATTACTTTGTCAACAAAGGTCTGTCTAGTCAAGGCTATGGTTTTTCCAATGGTCAGGTATGTATGTGAGAGTTGAACTATAAAGAAAACTGAGCACCGAAGAATTGATGCCTTTAAACTGTGGTATTAGAAAAGACTCTTGAGAGTCCCTTGGACTGCGAGGAGATCCAACCAGTACATCCTAAAGGAGATCAATCCTGGTTGTTCATCGGAAGGACTGATGTTGAAACTGAAACTCCAATACTTTGGCCACCTGATGCAAGGAGCTGACTCATTTGAAAAGACCCTGATGCTGGGAAAGATTGATGGCGGGAGAAGAGGGCATGACAGAGGATGAGATGGTTGGATGGCATCACCGACTCAATGGACATGGGTTTGGGTGGACTCTGGGAGTTGGTGATGGACAGGAAGGCCTGGTGTGCTGTGGTTCATGGAATTGCAAAGAGTCGCACAAGACTGAACGACTCAACTGAACTGAAACATTGCAAGACGTAAAACACAATAGACCACCCCCGTCCCCCCAAAAAAGTGCTTTCTTAGACCAGGAATATTCATCTTACATACCAGCTTTAACACATTTGCAGTGGCTAGGCTTACTGTCGGAAAAGGCAATGGCACCCCACTCCAGTACCCTTGCCTGGAAAATCCCATGGAAGCAGGAGCCTGGTAGGCTGCAGTCCATGGGGTTGCTAAGAATCGGACACGACTGAGCGACTTCACTTTCACTCTTCACTTTCATGCATTGGAAAAGGAAATGGCAACCCACTCCAGTGTTCCTGCCTGGAGAATCCCAGGGACGGGGAAGCCTGGTGGGCTGCCGTGTATGGGGTCGCACAGAGTCGGACACAACTGAAGCAACTTAGCAGCTGCAGCAGCAGCAGCAGCAGACTTACTGTAAAGAGTGACATGATCAGCAAGTGAACCATAAGTGTCCTGACCATTCATTTGATGGACATGGAAGACATTCTCCTTTTCCCATAATGACAAAAACTGGAAGTTTATATCATAGATTAACTGTAGTATTTATATTTGATTGTACAATTAATCCAGATGGAGTAATTATTCTTGAATATCCATTTATTCAGGCTCAACTAGGCACTAGTATCTTTGTTAGGATTTGAATTAAGACTTCCAAGTGTTTATAAATACACTCAATCTATATAAACCTACCTGGCTGCTAAAGTCCAGAATCTAATGCACAGAAAGTGTAACTTGGACCTTTTAAGGAATTTTAGCAAGACTTATTCTGCTGGACAGTGATAATTCATCCAATCTAAAATTATTTGATGCCTGGATTTCTCTTACAATACATCTATGAATGGGCACTCCAGAATGGGCTGGAACATCTTTTTTTTTAATTAATCATTTACTTGAGACACACTAACTGATATTCAATATGTGCTGGAAAAAGGCATCAGATATTGGATAAACCCAATGACCCCATGCTATCTTTGCCTAGGATTTTATAGTCTGATAAGAGATTCCAAGTCAGAATTTATCTCTGACTTCATTAATTCTTGAAAAGGTACTGGTAGTGGTGCTGTGCAAGTTCAGAACAGGGCACTTGCATTAACTTTGATTTTTAAAAACTATTTCTTGCATTAACCTCAGATATCCTTGTAATGTCCCCTCCCACCCACCATGAGCCTATTCTAAACTTGGGGCTATACAGAACAAGTCTAATCCTTCCTCCACAGGGAAAAAAGGGCTTTAAAATTCTGAAAAAAAAAAAATTCTACTTGGTCCCATAAATCAACTTCTATCCAAATGGACCTTACCAGAAATAGTCTTAATTTTCTCAAACATCTCAGCTCTAACCCATCACCTACAACCAGAATTAATCACATATCCTCTTAGTGCCTTGTAGATAAGTCATGTATCTTTTTCCCTTTAGTAGATGGAAAAATCTAAACGTTAGTGTTTTGATTCATTTGCAAGCTTCTGCACATTTTACACAGAACAAAATTGAATAGATTTTAATTGAATATAAAAGAGAAAAACATTTTAGCTCCTAGAAAATAAATATCAAGGGCTTGTAGAGAATATAGAGAAATTACAATGGCTGGTATAGATTCTCAGAGAAATATGACATATTTAATCTTAAGAATTCCTTTTTTGATAATGCTATGTTTTCATTAGAGTCATTTTCTGACTGAGTGTAAACTGTTACATAAAGAAGTGATAAAAACACTTAACAAATAATATCTGATGGACATGGCCCTAGTATTGAAGTAGGGTTCAAAAAGCATTGCTTTTAGGTTGGGAAGGTCTGGGAGTCTCAGGGAAAGACCAGAGGCTATTTGAAAACAATTTCAAAACTGTTTTTGACAATAATAGTTCATAACAGCTAAATAACAACAGCCTTTGAAACATAGATTTCTTGCATTAGACATTGTAGTAGACACCCTGCAATCAAACAACCTCATTGTCCTGGTCATAAGAGACTCTGCTTGTTCAAATTCACAGTTAGTGACAGAGACAGTAGTAAATATGATGGACAACAGCCTTAACATATCTTTTGGTTAGACTAAACATTAGATTTCTTATTGACTCTAGGTCCCTATCCTCCCGTTTCTTAGAGTATTTACTTTAGATAACTTGCAACTGTAATTTATTTCTTTGTCCTTTGCCATGTAAATCTTCTTCCAGTATCCTGTCAATTTTCCAACCCAGGAATGTTGGTTTTTCAAGAAACTGGGACCATCCCTTTGAAATGTAACCATTAAGAAAGATAGTTCCCTTGTGTCTTGAGAGACTAGAAGTCCAAATTCAATAATTGCCAATTGGTAAACACAGATGGTTCAATCATATTGACCAAACTCCCCACCAAGGTCCTAAGCACCATTCAACTACCTCATGCCAGTGCCTAATATTCTCCTACCTATTCCCCCCAATAAAGCTGAATGCATGTTGCAATGTTCTTGTATTCAATTTTCCTTGATTATTTAACTTGCCCATGCTTCTTTGACAGAATGCATGTCTTCAGACTTGACCTATTTCTATGCTGCCATATTCTTTCTAGTTGGTAACTGGTGTTACCACTTAACAGAAAAAAGAAAGACAGCTACCAGTTTCTTGGGCCACTATAAAACAAATCATACTCCAAAGAAACTCCTTTGTAAACTGTGGAGTACTGATGTCAAACTTTAGTATGCTTAAGAATTTCTCACAATGCTTTTTGAAAATGTACATTCCCAAGTTTCATTATCAGCGATTCTGATTAAGTATATCTATGGTTGGTTTGGAAATACATATTTTAATATGAATCAAATGACCCCTGCTACAGGTTCTGATTTACATCATAAACTTAATAAGGGAAAAATTCAAATCTATCTTGTTCTCAATTTTATCCCCAGCACAGGACCCTGCTGCTGTTGTTGAGTTGCTAAGTCATATCTGACTCTTTTGTGACTCCATGGAGTATAACCCACCAGGCCCCTCTGTCCATGGGATTTCCCAGGCAAGAATACTGGAGTAGGTTGCCATTTCCTTCTCCAGGGGATTTCCCTGACCCAGGAATCTTCTGCTTGACATGGGAATTCTTTACCACTGAGTCATCAGATAAGCCCAGTATAGCACCTAGCATTCCATAAATATTGTGGAGATGACTGTTTTTGCTAGACATTTTTCCAATACATATGTTTTTCCTTTATGGAAATTTAATGCTTATAACTAGAATTTTAAATATAATCTATTTCATAAATTTATAAATACTTCAAGAAGTTTTCTTTTCTTGAAGAAATAAGAAGTGCTCTAATAACAGTCATATCTTAAGTTTCATTACAATATTTAAATGTGTTTCTCTCACATTTTCTTATTAGGTCCTCATAGCAGTCCTTCTAAGAAAACATATTATCTTCCCATTTTGCAGATGAGAACACTGAATTTCAGAGAGAATTAGTGACTTCTAATTACAACAAATTCATCATAGGGGGCTGGAATGCAAAGCTAGGAAATCAGAGATAGATACCTGGAGTACCAGGCAAGTTTGGCCTTGGAGCACAAAATGAAGCAGGGCAAAGGCTAACAAGGGTTTTGCCAAGAAAACACATTGGTCATAGCAAACACTCTTGTCCAACAACACAAGAGAAGACACTACACATGGACATCACAGGATGGTGAATACCAAAAACAGATTGATTATATTCTTTGCAGTCGAAGATGGAGAAGATCTATACAGTCAGCAAAAACAAGACCAAGAACTGATTGTGATCAGATCGTGAACTCCTTATTGCAAATTTCAGACTTAAATTGAAGAATGTAGGGAAAATCACTAGGTCATTCAGGTATGACCTAAATCATATCCCTTGTAATTACATAGTGGAAGTGACAAATGGATTCAAGGGATTAGATCTTATAGACAGAGTGCCAGAAAAACTATGGACAGAGGTTCGTAACATTCCACAGGAGGCAGTGAACAAAATGATCCCCAAGGAAAAGAAATGCAAAAAGGCAAAATGGTTGTCTGAGGATGTTTTGCAAACAGCTGAGAAAAGAAGAGAAGCAAAAGACAAAGAAGAAAAGAAAAGATACACCCACCTGAATGCAGAGTTTCAAAGAATAGCAAGGAGAGATAAGAAAGACTTCTTAAGTGAATAATGCAAAGAAATAGAGGAAAACAAAAGAATGGGAAAGACTAAAGATCTCTTTAAGAAAATCAGAGCTACCAAGGGAACATTCCATGCAAAGATGGGCACAATAAAGGACAGAAATGGTATGGACCTAACAGAAGCAGAAGATATTAAGAGGAGGTGGCAGGAATACACAGAAGAACTATACAAAAAATAGTTTTAATGATATGGATAACCACAATGATGTGAACACTTGTTGAGTGGTTATCAGACATCCTGGAGTGTGAAGTCAAGTGTGCCTTAGAAAGCATTACAACAAACAAAGCTAGTAGAGGAGATGGAATTCCAGCTGAGATATTTCAAATCCTAAAAGATGATGCTATTAAAGTGCTGCACTCAATATGCCAGCAAATTTGGAAATCTCAGCAGTGGCCACATGACTGGAAAATGTCATTTTTAATTCCAATATCAAAGAAGGGTAATGCCAAAGAATGTTCAAACTACTATAGAATTGTACTCATTTCATATGCTAGCAAGGTAGTGCTCAAAATCCTACAAGCTAGGCTTCAACAGTATATGAAATGAGAACTTCCAGATGTAATAGCTGGATTTAGATAAGGCAGAGGAATCAGAGATCAAATTGCCAACATCTGTTTGATGACAGAAAAAAAAGTGAATTCCAAAAAAACAACTGCTTCATTGACTACACAAAAACCTTTGACTGTGTGGATCACAATAAACTGTGGAAAATTCTTAAAGAGATGAGAATAGATCACCTTACCTGTCTCCTGAGAAATCTGCATGCAGGTCAAGAAGCAGCAGTTAGAACTGGACATGGAACGACAGACTGGTTCCAAATTGGGAAAGAGTATGTCAATACTGTATATTGTCACCCTGCTAATCAAGATTGCCAGAAAATTATCAGTAACCTTAGATATGCAGATGACACCACCCTTATGGCAGAAAGTGGAGAGGAACTAAAGAGCCTCTTGATAAAGCTGGAAGAGGAGAGTGAAAAATCTGGCTTAAAACTCAAGATTCAAAAAACTAAGATCATGGCATCCAGTTCTATCACGTCACGGCAAATAAATGGGGAAATAATGGGCACAGAGACAGTTTAAATTCTTGGGCTCCAAAATCACTGCAGATAGTGACTACAGCCATGAAATTAAAATATGCTTGCTGCTTGGAAGAAAAGCTATGACAAAACTAGACAGTGTATTAAAAAAGCAGAGACATCACTTTGCCAACAAAGTTTTGCATAGTCAAAGCTATGTTTTTTCCAGTAGTCATGTGCAGATGTGAGAGTTGGACTAATAAGAAGGCTGAGCACTGAAGAATTGATGCTTTTGAACTGTGGTGTTGGCGAAGACTCTTGAGAGTCCCTTGGACTGCAAGGATATCAAAGCACTCAATTCTAAATATTCATTGGAAGGACTGATGTTGAAGCTGAAGCTCCAATACTTTGGCCACCTGATGCTAAGGGTCTACTCATTGGAAAAAAAACCCTACTGGGAAAGACTGAAGGCAGGAGGAGAAGGGGACAACAAAGGATGAGATGGTTGAACGGTATCACTGATTCAATGGATGTGAGTTTGAGGAAACTTAGGGAGATTGAAAGGACAGGGAATTCTGTCTTGCTGCAGTACCTAGGGTCACAGAGAGTTGGACATGACTGAGTGACTGAACAACAACAATGCAACACAACGCATGATAGACAACATGTGTTGTCTTTTGGCTGTAAGCTTAAGGCCATGGAGAAAGTTTGGTAAATGCTTTTAAATTATGTGTTACATTACTTTAAACAGATCTATAGATGTTTAAAAATAAAAAGCATGTATTTTTGATGGTTTATTAATAGGGTTATATTTTACATTGTAGTCTTTAGATTAATGTTGTAAATTTAAATTCTTCTTAAAAATAAGCTTTGCTTAAACAAAATAAAGGAATGTAGCATATTTTTTCTAAGTTTCCAATATCCTTAAAAGTTTGAGCAACAACTACTCTTTACAATTTTATTTTTATTGGTATCTCTTTGTTATCTTTAAACCAAACATCAAGGAAAAAAATTTTAAAATATAATTTTCCATTGCCTTGTGTACTATAAGAAATTTTTAAAGCTTAAAAATATACATAGTTAAATCCAACTGATGCTGAGTGTTGAATAAAATAAAAGAATCTACTTTTTTCCAACTGAGAGGACAGAAGTTTTTTAGAAACTCTCAAGTTATACTTTATTGCTCCTTTCATTTGTTGTAGGTCCATTGGGGATTTATACGCTTATTAATAAGTTCATTTTCTAATAAGTAACCTTCAGTGCTGTATAAAATTTTATGTTTGGATACAAAGTTCATCTATTAAGTGAATCTATATTTTAGTGGAGGTGAGGTGATTGGAGGTATATATGACACTTTGATTTTTGTTAACTCTAATTCCATAGACTAGTCAAATATATTTCTGAGATTCTAACATGAATGTTCTCTGGAGGGTGTGGATATCTTCTCTGTTCAGTCCCAAATGTATCACATTTTTTATAAATATTTTTCATAATTTCCAAAGCACAAGGATATTGTACCTAACATTGCTGAAATATGTATAAAATCAGGCCTCAAGGAAAACATGAACGCTCTTAATGAAAGGAGAAAAGAACCTGTCCCCAAACTGCAATCAAGGATAGTCTTCCCAGCATCTCAGTCAAACCTAATACACAGCAAGATCTTAATTAATAATCTGCCCCTTTAAACTGCTCCTTCTACCTAAAATATGCTGAAGTCTGATAACAAATGTCTTTTCATCTCTTCCTTCTCCTGCCATTTCTTGCTAAGCTCACTGAAAAAGTAATGTGTCTCACTGTCTACAACTACTTGTTGGCATTTTCTCATTAGCCCTCCATAATTTGGATTCCAGCTCTGCCATACTGCTGAACTGATTCTCACAAATTGAAACTAACATCAGTATCATAGTATTCTATAGACACTTTGCAGTCTTTACCATATTGAAGCTTGCAGTCCTTAAAGTTTTCTACTTCTTTGTTTCTTGTAGAACTATGAAATCATCTTTGTGATAAGACCTACTTACTTTTATTTTGAAAACACTTTTGAGAAATGATCTGTAAGTTGCCAAGCATGTAAATTATTCTCACTAATTACTAAGTATCTGGAAAAGACTCTGATACTGGGAGGGATTGGGGGCAGGAGGTGAAGGGGACGACAGAGGATGAGATGGCTGGATGGCATCACTGATTTGATGGATCTGAGTCTGAGTGAACTCCGGGAGTTGGTGATGGACAGGGAGGCCTGGCGTGCTGCGATTCATGGGGTCGCAAAGAGTTGGACAGGACTGAGTGACTGAATTGAACTGAACTGAATGCTTAAGATATCTATGCAAAGTATCTATGCTTAAGAATCTATGCAAAGTATCTATGCTTAAGATAAATGCATTAACACATAGTCCTGATGTAAAGAACATGAAGGTCTCTACTGATTTCTTTGTGGCTTCTCTGCATTAGGAGGGTTAACAACTAGTTGGCACAGCTTTGCAACAGATCAACATTTCCTCCTAAATTTTTGGCAATTTACTCAACTTTACTTCTTCATCATATTCATACTATATATCCTTACTCTAAAAAACTGCTTTTGATTGGCTGTGGATAAGGGTAAAAGGTCTTGCTTAAAACATTTTATAGAACAATCATCAGGCATTTTTCTAGTTTCTGTATGTACCAGATAAGGTATGTCAGTAAATACATGTTTAGTATGAGAAAATGTAATCTTGAAAATACATCACAAAGAGATTAATGCCTATTAGTGACAAATCAGCTAACCCTCGAAGACTGGTCTCTCACTTTCTATGTCTTTGGTATTTCCACAGAAAATTACTATGTTTTATAATTATTTGAGGATATACAGCAACATTCAATAAGTATTTATATGGCTCAGTCCTATCCTAGGGAATGCACTTTCTGCCCCAGAGGCTCTCCTTATCAGTGCTGTTTACAGTTGAACCCTGAACTTTCCAAGTTGCCTGCAAAGCAATAGGCACTGTGCCTCTAGAAAGTCAAACTAGTAAACTGAGGGGTAATCTGCAGTTCAGGTGTAACTGAACATCATTTTTTTTTTTTTTTTTTGGCCGAAAAGCACCGTGTCTTTAAACAAATTTTAAAAAGGAGTTATATTTATGTGAATTTAACTTTTTAAAATTAACCATATCAAGGAAACAATAATTAAAACAGAAATCATAAATTATAATGTGCTCCATGTCCAAAATAGTGTGTTTGAGGATTTTTCTTCCTTTCTAATAGGCGTTTAATTTACTTCCTTCCAAGTTACTTATGTTATAACTTGCCAATTCATTAAGCTTCCCTAAATTTATGGCCATCTGTTCTATTTTTGCTTGAGCAGAAGAATGCAAAAATGCATTAAACTACATGGTGATTCATTTTCTACCTTACTCAACACTGGCAGTTTCACAATTAAAATGAAACTGTTTTTTTGACAGATGGAAAGATAGTCAATGGAGCATCACTGTGTCTTCTGTTGACTCCAGAAGATCTGAAATTAACCTGACTAGAGCTACCTAATTTGGCCAGTCATGGAGAGTTGCTGGAGGAAGTTGGTGGGTGAGGGGTGTCATTTCTTTTTCCCATTAAGTAGAAAAGAGAAGAAAAGATAAAAGAAGACAACAGAAAGAGAAAATGAAGGAAACTGAATCTTTTCATTATGGCCTATATAGGAATCACTGAATTCCAAAATTAAGTTCAATAGGTGCTTTGTTCCAAATGAAATGCAAAGAAAAGCAACACAATCAGCCTTAACAGTAATCTCTACCTAAAGCTCTGCATAAAGGAAACCAGGCAAATACATAAGTCCTTTGGGTTTCCAAGACACAGACAGTAAGACTAGGACCATGAAATACCAGCATTACAATAGTGAACTGCGTGACAGATCCTACTCCTAAAGTTCATTAACAACAAAAAAAATGACGAGCCATCAGAGGCCATGTGTGGAGAAAGAAATGCATCAGACCATTAGATGTGGAGTTCCTAAAATTAGGAAGTCAGGAAGCTATTTATGACCTAAAGGAATCATAAAGGGGAATTAGATATATCAAACCTTGTTTCTTCTCACCTGCCTATTTCTTACTATATGAAATCTGATCCATGTCTTGGCTGTTAGACTGAAGTAGAGATCATATAACTGAATATTTATGAGAGATATTCCACAAGCTATTCTTTGAGTTCCTTCTCTCACCTTCTAAGAATTTTTTTTTTTAATAATCAAATTTATTTTTTAATTTTTTTTAAAATTTTATTTCATTTTAAAACTTTACATAATTGTATTATTTTTGCCAAATATCAAAATGAATCCGCCACAGGTATACATGTGTTCCCCATCCTGAACCCTCCTTCCTCCTCCCTCCCCATACCATCCCTCTGGGTCGTCTCAGTGCACTAGCCCCAAGCATCCAGTATCGTGCATTGAACCTGGACTGGCAAATCGTTTCTTACATGATCTTTTACATGTTTTAATGTCATTCTCCCAAATCTTCCCACCCTCTCCCTCTCCCACAGAGTCCATAAGACTGTTCTATACATCAGTGTCTCTTTTGCTGTCTCGTACACTGGGTTATTGTTACCATCTTTCTAAATTCCATATATATATTGGAAATAAAAGCAAAAATAAACAAATGGGACCTAATTAAACTTAAAAGCTTCTGCACAACAAAGGAAACTATTAGCAAGGTGAAAAGGCAGCCTTCAGAATGGGAGAAAATAATAGCAAATGAAGCAACTGACAAACAACTAATCTCAAAAATATACAAGCAACTCCTACAGCTCAACTCCAGAAAAATAAATGACCCAATCAAAAAATGGGCCAAAGAACTAAATAGACATTTCTGCAAAGAAGACATACAGATGGCTAACAAACACATGAAAAGATGCTCAACATCACTCATTATCAGAGAAATGCAAATCAAAACCACTATGAGGTACCATTTCACACCAGTCAGAATGGCTGCGATCCAAAAGTCTACAAATAATAAATGCTGGAGAGGGTGTGGAGAAAAGGGAACCCTCTTACACTGTTGGTGGGAATGCAAACTAGTACAGCCACTATGGAGAACAGTGTGGAGATTCCTTAAAAAACTGGAAATAGAACTGCCTTATGATCCAGCAATCCCACTGCTGGGCATACACACTAAGGAAACCAGAAGGGAAAGAGACACGTGTACCCCAATGTTCATCACAGCACTGTTTATAATAGCCAGGACATGGAAGCAACCTAGATGCCCATCAGCAGATGAATGGATAAGAAAGCTGTGGTACATATACACAATGGAGTATTACTCAGCCATTAAAAAGAATTTTTAAACCTTTGTGTTTTTATTCTAGGACAGTTCATCTGTAGTCAGACATATATCCATCCGTGGCCTCAAGTTAGTCATCAAAGTATCAGTATTATTCATCAAAATATTAATATCAGATTTCTAAGTTTGTACTGGATCCTTCATGCAGAAATGAAGTCATAGCTTTTTTAATCCTCCCCACCATAATTTTTTTGTTATCAGTTCTGCCAACAGCACTATCCTTCTAGTCTTCCATTTTCATCATTGTTATTTTAAATTTTTTACCTTTATGCCCAGTTACTCGACCCAGGAGTTGCCATCATAATAACTCCTATTTTGGAGAATTCCATTTAACCATTATTTTTTCTCTTTCATGTTTTCTCTATACCCATCTAAATCCTTATCATGTCACACATGGATTCACCCAGGTATCCAACGAAATGTCCATGATCATTTTCTTTTACCTTCTGCTCTCAGAAAAATATGTCCTAGATCACTCTTTAGCTAGTTAATTTTCCATGTAAAAACTGTTATTGCTCCTATATGATTCACAGAATAAGATCTAGAGTCCTTGGGCTAGCAAAATTCTAGATGAGTATTACTCAACCCCCCAATATTCCATATAATCAAATCTTGTTTTAAGTTTTCCACAGTATGAACCCCTATGCTAGGAGTAAGATGGGTGTATTAGAATTACTGCTGGAACAAATTACCATAAATTTAGTGGCTTAAAATGACAGGAATTTATTATTTTATGGTGTGCAGACCAGAAGTACAAAATGAATTTTAGGGAGCTAAAAGCAAAGTGTCAACAGACTCCTCTCCCCTAAGAGGTTCTTAGAGAGAAAACGTTTCCTTGAATTTCCTAGCTTCTATCGCTGCATTTCTTCCATTCCTCCATCTTCCTGGCCAGCAATGTATCTTCAAGCCTATTCTCCAGCTTCACTTTGGCTTTTCCTTCTTATAAAATCTCCTTGTGCTTCCCTCTTACAAGATACTTGTGCTTGGATTTTGGACCCATTTAGTAATCTAAAAAAAAAAAAAAATCTTACCAATCTCAGGATTCTTAACTATTACATTGAGGTTATGCTGACAAATTATAGAAAGTTGGAGGTAGTTATCTGTAGAAGCCTTTATTTAGCCTAGGACAGCAGGTAATACTCTCTACACCGTCTTCAAAGTAAATTTTATGTATCTTGTACAAGTTCCCCTACCACACCTTTAAGCAGACCTTTGAAAGCTCTTCTCTCCACCAACTGGAGACATGAGACATGCTCATTTTTCTGAGCAAAAAATCATAAAACATTTTATTTAACAAATATAAGAAACAGATAATACCTATACTATTCAAATGAATTCATTAGGCACTATGAGGAATATAAATATGTGATCCTGCCCTCACTGAATTTACTGAAGAAAAGAAACAGGCATTGAATAAATATGAGTGGGAAGAAGCTATTTATAGTCACCATTCCCATTCACTCATCTTCATTTTTTCCTTCAACCCTCACTAATCAAGCTAATACTCTTACCAGTACTGCTCTTACCAAGGACCACAGTGACATCTATGTCAGCCAAAAGTGATAAGATCATTTTTGTGTTATTTTACTTGATTTTCTTCAACAGAACTCAAAAAAGTTTCCTTTTTACCTGGAAGGTGTTAGTATTAGCATTAATATTAGTCAGAGTTCTTTGGAGAAATAGAACCAATACAAAATTGGAAATATATACCTGGAGAGAGAGAACTATATAGACACACACGCAACTATGTGTATTTAGCCATAGTGTGTATATATAGATTGATATATGACATCAGGTTTGGTAATGCATTACCCGAGGCATTGTAATATTATTCTTATTTAAAAAAATCTTTATCATATATGTAATTCTTTAGGGTTCTTAGATTAAATTCCATAATGTGGAGAGGGGAAATTTCCCCAACACCAAGTAATTCTTTAATTGTGATAGTTTCAAGTGGACACAAAGGGGGCTCAGCCAGACACATACATGTAACCATTCTCCTCAAATTCCCCTCCCATCTAGGCTGCCACAGTTCATAAAAATGACGTTAATATTAAAAAGAAAACTACTAAATGAAGTTCAAGGTTTCCCATATAGACCTTTCTGCTTGTAGTATGCATCCTAACAGACATATGTATACAATTTACTTTGTTTTAGAATCACTCACAACTCATCTCACATGACTATAGATAGCACTATTTACTTGTATCATTTATGGCAGTTTAGTTAAATTTGAAGGTGTTATTACAGCAGATAACAGTTCCATGTTCTTCAAAAGTTTCATTTTTAGGTGTTAATATTTAGCTTATGACATGGAGTGGTGGAAATAAGCTCTACTGGTCTACTTTAGGAGATGTGGAAAGAAAAAAAAAAAATCAGCAATTTAAACTCTGAATCCCTATACAAAGTGTTTCATTTAGCCACCATCTGGTCTAGCCGCCATGGTTAAATGCATAGTTATATGTGTAAGATTCACATGTATGACTTTAGCCTGTGCAAAACAATTCTGTCTTCTATGTTAACTTTCAAACAATATTAAAATCTACATGTTTTCACATATGCACAATTTTTACTCTGTAAATTCCTGTTGTGATATATTTTATTTATCCTACTCATTTTAAAAAGCTTAGAGTCATTTTCTTTTTATAAAATATAGTATTCTCTTATAACCTTAATCTATTTTGCTGTTCACTGTTATGCCAAAGCTTACATATGTATATATTCAATTCCTGTTAATATTATCACTTAGTATTACTTAATTATTTATTTCATTCCAGGAAGATTTTGAGAAAGATGTCTAGAATCTTGGATGCCATCTTATTGCTAAGTTAGTATACATAAAATAAGTGTTATGAAAATCCATCTGAGTTCCTCTCCCACCTCAAAATTCTGAATATATAAAACTGGGATCTTTCTGAATTATAGAAAATTCTAATGAAGAATTCCAATGTATCTATTACTAAAATACTATATGAATTTAAATTTCTTAAAGTGAATTAAAATACTAGAAAAATAGAATTTATCAAGAACAAAGTAATTAGATAACTAACGTAGCGTGACAAAAAAGTATGAGACTTGTACCTTGAAACCTTCCTAAATATTTCCTAAATAAATTTTCCTTTAGAACCATAGACATGTAAATTACTGGTGCATTAAAACATTAATGGAAAATACTAAATTTTATAATTGTTACACAATTTAATAGTCACACTTTCTCTTACAAATACTATGTTCTACTTCATATTTCTATAAAAGCTCAGCAATTAAGTTCAGTACAGAAATTAAAATTACTCAGAAAGGAAGAATGCCAGGCCACAAACTGATAATTTTATGCTCAGTAGTAACTGCATTTATCAGTAAAGAATACAATTATAGAATTATTATTTTAAAATCAATGTTAAACTACACTTTCTCTGTTTAACTCATAATGCTTTACCTCTTTTAAAGACTTAACACACATTTTTCCTTATAAACCTTTAAACAAAACTCTGTTTTTAAGAAAAAAGTTGGCAAACATTGAAATAACCAAATAATTTTTATAGACATCTAGCTTTATGCAAGTAAGACTCTTATTTCCTACCTATGTTCTATCGTGAATACAAAATTTGGATTTCTTTATGAGCTGGACACTATCTAAAAAGAAATTATCACTGGTTTACAAATAGGTAATGCTCAGGATTTTTAGCTGCATATAGTATGTTCTCAGAGTCATTTTGTCCTTTTAGCTAGGAACATACCCTTCAGTAAATTATTGTTACAATTTTTTATACCTTTTTGCAATAAAATAAGTGCTTATAATCAAATATTTTATGTTTTTGTTTTATTCATAGATACAACCCTGAATAATCATTTTTGAGACCCTAAGACATTTGAATACATTTTAAGATTGAATACATTATCATAATGTGGTTATAAAAATCATAGTAGCCAGAGCGCCTTTACAAGAGAGGAAATCTTTTTTGTCTCCAAAGCAATGATTATATAATCTGTGCAAACAGAGCTGCTTACATGTTTACATATTGAAACCTTAGGATCCACTCAATGTCACTTGCTAGACTTGGGTCCCTAACTTAAAGCATGTGTCCTCTGCTGTGTGCTGTCTAGGCTTACTGTGAGTAGAGAATCATTCCCTTTTAATCAACTTCCGCTGCTCAAATGTGTTGCCTTTAACAGCTAAGTGTTCTTGTGGGTGTTCTGAATCCTTTAGTTTGAGAGACAGCATATCACAAAGGTCAAGAATTTTGTAACTTCTTTGGAGTATTTGAGTGGTAAAATTCATTTCCCACATGTACCATTATATTAATTGGTTAAAATGGATTTCTATCAGGTTGCAGGATTTCTTAGATGACTCAGGATATCTGGTCTCTGGAACCATCGAGAGGAAATGGTCATTTGAAGCATCTCTGCTATATCGATATACAATTATATAGATCAAGAACTGTAACCATCTACTCTTTTCTGAATAGGAGTAGAATGTTCCTAAAGTAGAGGCACATGTGATATATTGATCTGAACTTGAGACAAATACAGGGCACCTGGTAATTCATGGAATCTTTTAGGAAAAATTAAGAGGTATAGACATATGACACAGAAGCTAAACAAATATTTGGTTATTATCCCTGACTAAAACAACAAAAGTCTTCTGAATTGAAACAAGGCAGGGAAGAGGGACCAAAAAAAAAAAAAAAAGAAAATGATTTTCCTACAGCTGGTCTTCATCCTGCTCACTCATTCCACCATGTTGGGCTCTGTGCCAAGTTAATAAACATTATTAAATGCTAAATACTAGATTGTTGTAGAAAATAAAATCATAGATTCAGAATTTAAAATAAGACTTTGTCATTAATTATTTTTAAAAATTTAATGCAGAAAGAAAAAAATGGCTATTTTATCTATTGTTGCATAACAATACTACCACAAAGTTAGCAACTTAAACGAGACATGTTTATGGTGTCATTTCCTGTGGACACTGCGTAGTTGAGTACTCTGCAGTTGGGTTGCAAAGAGCTACAATCAACGTATCAGACAGGGTTGCTAGTGCCAAGCATTGTATTAGGTACTGCTGCTGCTGCTGCTGTTGCTAAGTTGCTTCAGTCATGTCCGACTCTGTGCGACCCCCATAGATGGCAGCCCACCAGGCTCCTCCATCCATGGGATTTTCCAAGCAAGAGTACTGGAGTGGGTTGCCATTGCCTTCTCCATATTAGGTACTAGAGATACAAATATGAAAAATCTGAACACAATCCATTCCTCCGTGGATTTTATCATGTAATGGGAGATTTTCACCCATAGATAGATGATTTCAGCATAATGTGTTATTTAGGATACAGATGAGCTAGGATTTGGATACGTGTGGTAAGTTAAGGGGGCCAGTCAATATGAACACTTGGCTTTTAACTTAAGCATCTATGTAGCTTGGGAGCTATGCATTGATGTTGAATATGAAGAACTGTTAACAGCTCACCATTAAATATACCTCCATAGAATAAGATAATGACACTTTACTAATATCCATAAAGTTTGTTTTCTATTATACATTTACATATAAATAAATATATACAGGCATTGTAAAAATCTCTGCTATAGAAAGATCTTGTTTCCTTTTCCTTTGTCTTAATTAGCAATGCCATTCCCCTGACATGGTTCATTGAGCCAAGAGTAGCTATCCGACCCCAGAGGAACTAATCCATAAACCAATCTGAATTAATCAGGTTCCCTTTTGAGAATATGAACTAAGATATGTGGAAACCTAATAAGCTGCTAGCTGAGGTAATGGCAGATCATTACAGTAAAGGTCCATGAACTTCTACAGATGAGCTCCCTGGAGCTTCATGTTTTCCAGTAGTACTGAAATCCGGTTGTTCTGTTTTTCTTTAAACTTTAAAAATATGAGTTTTTACAATAAATATCTTTAACTTGGGTTAAGTTAAGCAGGTCTTTATTGTCTTCAAACAATTTTTCCTGCCTAAAATATTTTGAAGACATTGATGTCTATTAGAAAAACCAAGGAGCAAATCCTATGACTCAATTCTGATAGCATGGGATTTGTTGCTACCTGAATTTCAAAACAGAAAAACTATCTAGATTAAGGAACCATATTTTCCAGATCCAATTTCTTCTTTTATGGGTCTTTTGTATATCCCAGTATTTTCATTAGCAATGTAAATTTATATTTGTTGGTTTTCCAAAAATACGGTAGAATACTAAAGGAAGAGGATCAAGGTCCTTTGGTGATCCCAGAGTACCTAGGGAATAGGAATTTAATACTTGTCGGCTTTTTAATTAGCTTATGGTATTATTAAATTCCATGGACAGAGGAGCCCGGTGGGCTACAGTCCATAGAGCCACAGAGTTGGACACAACAGACCGGCTACATGCACACATACACATTATTTTCATAGAGAAAAAAATTGTGTTCCACTGAATGCAGAAGAAACCAAGTCTTCACTCATAACATAAAGCAAGGATCATATTTATAATTACATGTCATTCAAGGAGGAAGGTGACTTAATTCTGAATGGATTATTTCAAATTATTATGAGGGGGCTAGGATATTTTTTTTAACCTTTATCATTTCCTCAGGGGTTTTACAAAATTAAGGCAATTTTTGTTCAGCAAGTGTGATGTATCTGTTAAATGAACTATATTGAGATTTTAGGGAATACTCTAGAGAACCTAGTTAAATACGGTTATGTACTGAGAGTTAACTTAGGCAGGGAGTCCAGGGCCCTTTAAGGAGGAGGTGAACCTTTTTGCTCATGCCTTCCTTAAGCCTTATGCAACAAGGTATCTTGCCCAATAACTGGCCTTTCTTTAGGTCCTGAAGCTGAAAATTACACTGCAAGACCATGTCTTACTTAAGGAAATGCTTCTCTTAGGCTCTATGTTATTGATTTTAATTGTAACAAATCTTGCCTGGGAACCTGTTTCCCAAGAATTGTACCCCTGATTACATAGCAACAGTATATCTCACAGAGAGACATTGCCAGGAATTTGCTCCTTCTGGCTAACATTGTACTGAAGTTATCTCAGGATATATGACTTGGGAAAGGGTCTATGGAACTCTTACAACCTTGAGCTATTCTTTTTACCTATTCTCAGCAGCCATTTGAGAAGTATATAAGGCCCTGCTTAAACTAGTGAGGGTGAGCTCTCTTTCTACCGATTTCCAATGTCTATGTCAGAAGCGTTCTCTGTCCTGTCACTTTAAATTTTGCTGCACAGAGCTCTGAGTGACTGAGACCCATTTTTGAGTTAAATCTCCTTCAGAGATCACAAACTCTGCAACAACCTCTCTAAGCTGTCAGTAACTTGTCCATACATCTTCATATCTAATCAATATAATAGAATTAAAATCTGGCTATTTAAGATTATATGTTTACTGATCCAAAATTCATTTTTTTCTTCCAAATATTACTGTGAATTTATTTAGGACATATTTAGGATCATGTTCTAACTATGAGGCATTGTGCTAGGAATAGGTCTACTGTGGGAGACAAGACACAGAATCTGACTTCAAGGATCTTACAACCCACTGTAAGTTTATATACACACTTATAATAAATTTAAATACAAAAGACAAAACAATCTATGCGGACAATATTTTAAATGATTTGTGTTGTCACTGACTCCACTTCTTCTGATATTTTTATGATAAACGATGGCACCCAGAACAAATAAATCTTCCCCTTCCACCCTTAAAAGCTCTTTTTCTTGTTGTCTGCTTTTATGTTAACTAAGCCATTTGACTTAAATATAACATTTGAAGGTATAAATATATGTAGAAAGTTTAAATCCATTGACAACTAATTTCATAATTTAGAATCTGATTACTTTCTCCATAGTGAAGATATTACTTTCATGGTGGCAAATGTACTGGAAGATGTATGGAAAGGTGCTTTGGGAGTGTTTGAGATTGAGACATTTCAGGGCATTATTTCATCAGATAATGTTATTCAGCTAACAAGCAAGAGAAAATCTGGACTGGCAGATTAAAGAATCGATCAACCAGATTAACAGAGGAGAGTTGCCCTTGAAAATCATCTTTGTCATGAAAATATTACCAGAAATAAAAAACAACAGTAAGGCTAAATTCAACTACACCATCAGGTATCAGAATTTCTCTAAATGTCACATTTTTCTCCCAGTTTTGCTTTGCATGAAGTCATTTTCACCACTTATTTAAAATAGTTGTTTTCAATTTATATTCAGATATTAAAATGTAGGCATTGAATACATTAAAATTGTTTTTCTCTTCATTATTCATAATATCAAATCCCTAGAGAAGCTCATAAAATCTTTGAATTTTAGGTCAACTTCCTGGACACTTCTGAGACAGATCAATTGACTTCTTTCCTCCTTCTGAGCCACCTTCCAAAGGAGACACTAACAATATGACTTATGATTTCAGCCCCACTTAATTCCTTCTACCCGAACTGTTCCTTTTATCTGAAACATTTTCTTCATCTGAAATAATTCTTCATTAGTTGAGTCATTTAAACTACACCTGCTATCCTTTTCCCCTTCACCCAGCTTTATAACAGAACATTCTTCATTCATTTTCTTTAATTCTACACTAAAAAATAAGACTTTCCAATTTTAAATGTCACTTCATTCATACATAATGAATCTGTCCCCAGAAAACTTTTTACAGTATCAGATATGAAAGAATTTTTCTTGTTAGCTTTTTCACTCAATAAAACGATTTTCATAGGACAACTAGAAACACATTGTTCAGAATATCTCAAGTTAAAAATCACAAACCTTAAAACTTCAGCCAAATGTCACCTTTCCAAAATGTTTTACATATTTTTAGTTGGTAAAATAACTACATTGGCCAAAAGAGTGAGTTATTTCTAAAGCAGCAAATGGAATAGTGAATCTATGTTTAAAAAAAAATCTGTTTCCTAAGAGGTTTCTTAGCTTAGTGAAAACACAGAACTTGAAAACAACACTAAGTGAAACAACTTATTTTATTAGTTTTTTTTCCTTTTTACCAAATACTGAGAATTGGTATAATGTCAAACAAAAAGAGTGACCATATATAAAATCATCCTGTGAGTGCGAACATATGTTTAATTACCAGGATCACTGCTCTTTTTAAAAATCTTGCTCACTTGAGCTAGAATGTTTGGGCTTGCCACCTCATCTTGTTAAGAAACAGAAATTTGATATAAATGATGTGTTGCCACCTGTGTCTCTAAATAAGTTTCATGGTTTCTAATTATTTATACAAGCTTCTTGTGATTCTTTGCTAAATCTAAATTCATAAAGAAACATTACACTTCAGTTAATTACAGAAGCCATATGCAGTTTACAGTTTGCCAATGTTGTTTGTAGTTTGGTTGCTTGAAAATGCCTATTTAGCTGAAGACTTTAGGCTTATAACTAGAAAAGAAAAAAAGAAAAACCATGATTGTCTATTTAATGTTCCAACTTATGTGGTCTCTTTCTAGAGATGACATATCTACCTTAATTAGTCCAATCATGTAAACCATATCTGTTATCTTGATCACACATACATTTATCTGCTTTCTCTTAGGTACTCATTTTTCTCATTAACATACTTCACATGCTAATTCCAACAGTTTGGTTCTTTACCTTAATCCAATGCCAGGCTTTCTCTTCCTCTAAAAAGGATGTTTTTCTCCTCTTACAGGTCAAAATTATGAATATTTGCAGTTCCTCTCAAGTGTAAAGTGTTGTTACAGTTTTTCAGGTACTATACTTTGGATCATAAATGAATTTGGTAATTAAGTTTTTTTGTTTACTATTTATTTTCTAACATAAAATGGAAGAGGTAAGTAAGATTAGGTTTAAGAATTGGTGAAGCTTTGGGCAAATCCCAGCTATAGACACTTGATATGTTTGTGTGTCTTATTTTTTCTTAATGGTAATTTTCACTCCTTTAAATAAGAAATCTTTCTTAGGTTATTACGGGAACCAACTTATTCTATTTTCTTACATCAAGTTCAGTTCACACATTTATAGCCTGCCTGGTCCCTGTAGGCATCTAAGTTTACAATTCTGAGATAGAAGAGATCTAACGTTCCATAGAGCCATAGCAAGGTAATAAACTGAAGAGATTTTTTTTTCTTACAGTACATTCAATTCCATTACTGATTTGTTATTAAACATTAGACCATGAAACTGAGATATTAGGACATTAAATGTGGACAAACAATATAAGTCCCATTAGCCTACAGGGGAAGCAATGAATGATCCCATTTAATTTGTGGAAAGTTGAATAGCTGCAACTCTGCAAATGAAATTAAGTGCTATGCCTCATTGAATGAGCTCAGAGCTCTCCAAGGGGAGATCTGAGTTCCAGGATACAGCAAATAACAGGCAATGTCTTTAACTTAGCTGTAATTTTGGAATTGTTAGTTGGTGGAAGATATTAAAGAAGAAGGATGTAAATGATCTAGCCCTACAGGAGGCTTGAAGTGCCCATGTCAATGAAGCTCTCAAGGTTCTAAAGTGAAATAAAAATGTTAGATTTTTATTTTTACTGTCCATTGATTGCATAATTTCTAATTTGCCTACTTATTTCTGTATCTCTTCCAAAAAAGCTAGGTTTAAATTTTGGTGAGATTCTTAATCAGACCTTTCCTCTCAAGAGGTTCAATGATCCTTTCTTTTTTATAACTACTTTAATCATTTTTGACACTTTCTGCTCTACCATCACTTTGGCACATTTGCTGATTTCCATGAATCATAAATTCTGGGATATACTGAAGTATCTGACACTTCCACTCAGCTTACTTTGACAATTTATCTTAAAAATATATGCAGGTGAAAGTAAGGTTGTTATGTAGAGGTTATAAATGGGGCAAAGTGCAGGCAGCTTATGGTTCTGCAATGAAAACTGTATAATTTTGCATGCAACCTTTGGCATAACTACTCTCTGTCTAGTTCAACCATTACAGATAGTAGACATTTAAACAATTTTATTTTGTACAGACTTTTTTTCAGAGTCATGTAAAAGTTTCTTCCAATGGTTGTTTAGTCTATAATTTCAGACATGGCAACTATCCCACCCTTATAGCAGTAGAGATTTTCTTATTTCTTTTCTTGTTTTTATGAATTTGTTAAGAAATACCCTTGTTTTCATCCACCTGTCAGATCTGGTTTATTGGATGGAGCACTAAGGATGGAAATAGAAGATATGACTTTGAGTCTAAACTCTGATATTTGATAGCTTGACAGTTTCTTAGAGGAATTCCTTAACTTCAATGATGGCTCATTTTGAAATTACATTGAGATTTAGCAAAAGTTTAAATGGCAATTGACTCTGTGAATTGGGCTCATTCATATTGGCTTGAATGTTCCAGTTAATTATAAGGCAATAAATAAAGTTACTCTGCTACTTTCAAATAACCATGAAATAACTTGTCTAGACAGGCTGATGGTGGGGCTATGTAAAGCTCTTCTAGTAATCTCATTGTATCCAAGTTCCAAGGAAATGGCTACTGGTCTTAAAATTAACTTTTAAAACAAATTGAAGGTTAATAATATTCTGATAGAAATTTCTCTATATAATTTTAAGGTAAGCTTCTTTTAAAAGCTTATAAATAACATGACAACAAAGTAAAATGATGTGACTCATTCAGCCCTCCTAGAAAACCCTAATAGCATGTTTTTCATTGAAATATAATTCACAATGCAATGAATTACACAGATCTGAACAGTGAAACTTGATGAGATTAACATATGTATAAGTATGTAACCTGCATCTTAGAAAAATATGGAATATTTCTATTATTTCAGAAAGTTCCCCATGCCTTATTCCAGTTAATATCCCCATATGTAACCACTGTGATTGTCCTTAATAGATGATTTCACTTATTAAACTTCATAAAAATGGAATACCACATGTACTTTTTTTGTCTGTCTTCAAAATATTTTAGTTGTTCATCAATATAGACTTGCTTATTTATTTTTGTTTATTGCTAAGCAGAATTCTACTGATTGAATATACAATAATGTTATTTCACTTTCATGTTAATTGGATATCTGTGTTGTATTTAGTCTTTGGACAATAAAAAATAAAACTGTTTTTTAATAGACATATATTTCCTTTCTTTCTAGAAGTGGTGTCGCTGAGTCATAGGATACACATGTGCTGTGCTGTGCTGTGCTGAGTTGCTCAGTTATGTCTGACTCTTTGTGACCCCATGAACTATAGCCCACCAGGCTCCTCTGTCCATGGGATTCTCCATGCAAGAATACTGGAGTGGGTTGCCATGCCCTCCACCAGGGGATTTTCCTGACCCAGGGATCGAACCCAGGTCTCCCACATTGCAGGTGGCCTATTTATCATCTGAGCCACGAGGGAAGTCCAAGAATGCTGGAGTACGTATTTAATTTTAAAAGAAACTGCCAAAATATTATTCAAAATAGTTGCAGTATTTTACACTTCCACCTGTAATGAATGCTTCAGGTGCTCTGAGCCCTCGTCAAACTTTTATATAGTCTTAGCCATTTTACTTTTAGCCATTTTATTTAGTGCATGTGATATAGTATCTCATACTGGTTTTAATCTGATATTTACTGATGACTAAAGATTTTGAACACATTTTTATGTGTTTGTTAGCCATCTGTATGTCTTCTTTGGAGAAATGTCTATTTAGTTCTTTGGCCCATTTTTTGATTGGGTCATTTATTTTTCTGGAGTTGAGCTGTAGGAGTTGCTTGTATATTTTTGAGATTAGTTGTTTGTCAGTTGCTTCATTTGCTATTATTTTCTCCCATTCTGAAGGCTGTCTTTTCACCTTGCTTGGCCACTCATATATCTTCTTCTCTGAAGCTTTTCCATTTATCCATTTTTAAAGTTAATCTGTTTGTTTTCTTAGTACAGATTTGTAGAGATTTTTTTTTTACTCTAAATCAAGGGCCTTTATCAAATAGATGTACCAATAACACTTTCTCCCAGTTTGTACTGCTTTTTCATTCTCTTACTGATGTATACTAACAAGCTGTATATTTAATTTTGATGGAATCCTGTTTATGGCATTTAATTTTACAGTTGGTATTTTTATTGTCACCTCTGAAAATATTTTGCCTGTCTCAGGTCTTAAAGGTATCCTCCGACATATTTCTCTAATAAGCATCATAGTTTCAATGCTTACTTTTTTTTTAATTGTATTTTATTTTTAAAGTTTACATAATTGTATTAGTTTTGCCAAATATCAAAATGAATCCGCCACAGGTATACAGGTGTTACCCATCCTGAACCTTCCTCCCTCCTCCCTCCCCATACCATCCCTCTGGGTCGTCCCAGTGCACTAAGCCCCAAGCATCCAGTATTGTGCATCGAACCTGGACTGGCATCTCATTTCATACATGATATTTTACATGTTTCAATGCCCTTCTCCCAAATCTTCCCACCCTCTCCCTCTCCCATAGAGTCCATAAGACTGTTCTATACATCAGTGTCTCTTTTGCTGTCTCGTACACCGGGTTATTGTTACATTATATGATCTATCTCAAACTGAAGTAGGAGTGAAAATCCTTTTTTCCCCCTATTCAACCAATGTATCCACCATGATTTGTTGAAAAGACTATCTTGTTTTTTGAATTGTCTTGGTATCTTTGTTTACAGTCATCTATGTCTGGTTTTGTTTCTAGATCCTCTTTTCCCTCTATTAGTCTTTTTGTTTGTGCTTATGCCTACGCCACATTATTTGAGATAGTAGCTTTATACTAAATTGGAAATCAGGTAGTGTGAAGCCTTCAAATAACTTTTTTCATGATTGTTTTACTATTCTCAGTCTTTTGCTCATCAATAGAACTTTAAAATAAACTTGCCTAATTCAACTAAAAATGATTCTGTTAAGATTTTAATCGGAAATAATAGACTAATTTTGAGGGGATCAACATTTTAATTTTAATTCCCCAAATTCAGGACCAGGGTATTTATATAGGTAGCACTGGTTTTTTCACTCTAATTTCTCTTAACAATACTTGGTTGCTATTGGTTTAGCGGTCATGCATCTCTTCTGTTAACAGTATTTTCAACTAGTTGTTTATGCTATTAAAAAATTGAATGCTTTTTTTTCTTAATCTCATTCTCTAATTATTTACTTTTAATATATAGAATCATGGCATACTTTTACATTGCATTAATTATCTTCTGCTGTGCTAGAAACTACCACAAACTTAGTGGTTTTAAACAACATCCATTTAAAACTCTCATTTCTGTAGGTAACCAGGCATCACATAACCTGATTCCTTTTATCAGGGCTTTCTAAGATTGAAATCAAGGTGCCCACAATACCAATTTCTCATCTGAAGACTCAAGGGAAGCATCAACTTTCAAGATCATTCAGGTTGCTGGCATAATTCAGTTCTTGCATTTCTGTAAGACTGAGGCTTGGTTTTCCTACTGGCTTCCGTTGGGCATGGCTCCATGTTCTTAGAAGATAGCCACATTCCTTGCTGCGTGGACTCAGCCATTTTCAAAATGAAGAATCTCCACGTCAAACCACTCTTCTGTTTTGAATCTCTCTCATCAGCAAAAAGTTCTATCCCATTTAAGAGTTCACCAGATCCACTAAGGATAACCTCTTTAACTAATTTGGGATCTCAATTACATCTGCAAAACTTCTTCTTAAGAGATTAAGGTTTCAGTTAATGACTGGGAGAAAGTACGTGTATACCAAATGGATGGGAATCTTGGGATCATCTTAGAATTTGGCCTACTGTAGAATTGACCTTGTATTCAAGAATTTCACTACATCTACTCATTGGTTCTAATATTTGCTTTGTAGAATTATTTATGTAAACAATCAAACTTTGATCATTTTACTTCTTTCTTACCAATCCGTATATCCTTTATTTATCTCTCTCATTTTATTGTTCAGGACTTTAGTTCATTTTTGATAAAAGTGGTGAAAACATATATCCATCTCTATTCTACTTTGTTGAGTGTATTTATCATGAATATATGTAACATATGGTCAAACTTTTTTTAATGCCAGTTTATAATTACATATTACATTTCTTTAACAGCTAGTGGGTAGTCAGATTTTCTTTCTCCTATCTTGTTAATTCTGCCAGTGATCGGCTAAAACTTTGCAATATTTTACTTTTATTAATAAAAAATGCATGAAGACTTACTTTACGGCCTACTATATGTTCTATATTTGATAACTAGTCTATATGCCTTTTAAAATGATGTCTATTCTTTTCTGCAGGATGTCTATTGTTGGTCATATGCGTGTTAAGCAGCTTCAGTCGTGTCCGACTCTTTGTGATGCTATGGAAGTAGCCCTCCAGGTTCCTCTGTCCATGGAATTCTCTGGGCAAGAATACTGGAGTGTGTTGCCATTTCCTCCTCCAGGGGATCTTCCCAAAACAGGGATCAAACCCATGTCTCTTGCACTGGGAGGTGGGTTCTTTATCACCAGCACCACATAAATATCAAAAGGGTCAAAATAGTTGATCAGATCAGATCAGATCAGTCGCTCAGTCGTGTCCTACTCTTTGCGACCCCATGAATCGCAGCACGCCAGGCTTCCCTGTCCATCACCAACTCCGGGAGTTCACTCAGACTCACGTCCATCGAGTCAGTGATGCCATCCAGCAATCTCATCTTCTGTCGTCCCCTTCTCCTCCTGCCCCCAATCCCTCCCAGCATCAGAGTCTTTACCAATGAGTCAACTTTTCGCATGAGGTGGCCAAAGTACTGGAGTTTCAGCTTTAGCATCATTCCTTCCAAAGAAATCCCAGGGCTGATCTCCTTCAGAATGGACTGGTTGGATCTCCTTGCAGTCCAAGGGACTCTCAAGAGTCTTCTCCAACACCACAGTTCAAAAGCATCAATTCTTCGGCACTCAGCCTTCTTCACAGTCCAACTGTCACATCCATAATGACCACAGGAAAAACCATAGCCTTGACTAGACGAACATTTGTTGGCAATGTCTCTGCTTTTGAATATGCTGTCTAGGTTGGCCATAACTTTCCTTCCAAGGAGTAAGCATCTTTTAATTTCATGGCTGCAGTCACCATCTGCAGTGATTTTGGAGCCCAGAAAAACAAAGTCTGACACTGTTTCCACTGTTTCCCCATCTATTTCCCATGAAGTGATGGAACTGGATACCATGATCTTTGTTTTCTGAATGCTGAGCTTTAAGCCAACTTTTTCACTCTCTTTCATTTTCATCAAGAGGCTTTTGAGTTCCTCTTCACTTTCTGCCATAAAGGTGGTGTCATCTGCATATCTGTGGTTATTGATATTTCTCCTGGCAATCTGGATTCCAGCTTGTGTTTCTTCCAGTCCAGCATTTCTTATGATGTACTCTGCATATAAATTAAATAAACGGGTGACAATATACAGCCTTGACGTACTCTTTTTCCTATTTGGAACCAGTCTGTTGTTCCATGTCCAGTTCTAACTATTGCTTACTGACCTGCATACAAATTTCTCAAGAGGCAGATCAGGTGGTCTGGTATTCCCATCTCTTTCAGAATTTTCCACAGTTTATTGTGATCAACATAGTCAAAGGCTTTGGCATAGTCAATAAAGCAGAAATAGATGTTTTTCTGGAACTCTCTTGCTTTTGCATGATCCAGCAGATGTTGGCAATTTGATCTCTGGTTCCTCTGCCTTTTCTAAAACCAGCCTGAACATCAGGAAGTTCACGGTTCACATATTGCTGAAGCCTGGCTTGGAGAATTTTGAGCATTACTTTACTAGCGTGTGAGATGAGTGTAACTGTGCAGTAGTTTGAGCATTCTTTGGCATTGCCGTTCTTTGGGATTGGAATGAAAACTGACCTCTTTCCAGTCCTGTGGCCACTGCTGAGTTTTCCAAATTTGCTGACATATTGAGCGCAGCACTTTCACAGCATCATCTTTCAGGATTTGAAAGAGCTCAACTGGAATTCCATCACCTCCACTAGCTTTGTTTGTAGTAATGCTTTCTAAGGCCGACTTGACTACACATTCCAGAATGTCTAGCTCTAGGTCAGTGATCACACTATCGTGATTATCTTGGTCATGAAGATCTTTTTTGTACAGTTCTTCTGTGTATTCTTGCCATCTCTTCTTAATATCTTCTGCTTCTGTTAGGTCCATACCATTTCTGTCCTTTATCAAGCCCATCTTTGCATGAAACATTCCTTTGGTATCTCTGATTTTCTTGAAGAGATCTCTAGCCTTTCCCATTCTGTTGTTTTCCTCTTTCTTTGCATTGATTGCTGAAGAAGGCTTTCTTATCTCTTTGCTATTCTTTGGGACTCTGCATTCAGATGCTTATATCTTTCCTTTTCTCCTTTGCTTTTCGCTTCTCTTCTTTTCACAGCTATTTGTAAGGCCTCCCCAGACAGCCATTTTGCTTTTTTGCATTTCTTTCCATGGGGATGGTCTTGATCCCTGTCTCCTGTACAATGCCACGAACCTCATTCCATAGTTCATCAGGCACTCTATCTATCAGATCTAAGCCCTTAAATCTATTTCTTACTTCCACTGTATAATCATAAGGGATTTGATTTAGGTCATACTTGAATGGTCTAGTGGTTTTCCCTACTTTCTTCAATTTAAGTCTGAATTTGGCAATAAGGAGTTCATGGTCTGAGCCACAGTCAGCTCCTGGTCTTGTTTTTGCTGACTGTATAGAGCTTCTCCATCTTTGGCTGCAAAGAATATAATCAATCTGATTTTGGTGTTGACCATCTGGTGATGTCTATGTATAGAATCTTCTCTTGTGTTGTTGGAAGAGGGTGTTTGTTATGACCAGTGCATTTTCTTGGCAAAACTCTATTAATCTTTGCCCTGCTTCATTCCATATTCCAAGGCCAAATTTGTCTGTTACTCCAGATGTTTCTTGACTTCCTACTTTTGCATCCAGTCCCAAATAGTTGATAACATCATTTAAATCTTATATTCACTTATTGAATTTGTGTTTAGTCATTCTTTCAGTTGTTTGATAAAGGGGCATAAATATCTCCAGGTATCACAAGTAATTGTTCTTTTTCTACCTTTCAATCCTGATAGTTTCTGTCTTATATATTTTGAATATTTTCTATTTAAGTATATAAACATGTATGATTATATTATCTTTCTGATTAATCTTATATCATCATCAAATAACGTTATTTATTGTTGGGAATACAATTTGTGTCTTAAAGTCTACTTTATTTGATATTACCACAGCCACACTTTCTTTCTCATGCTGCTTTCATGGCATATATCTTTTCATACTTTCGTTTCAACGTCTCTAAATCTTTAAAGTGCATTTCATGCATGTGGCATTAATTCAGTCTTGTTTTTAATATATTTCCCTCTGCATATTTCTATAACCCTCCCACCTGCCCATTTTTGTACTATTAGTTTTACATGTTTTATATCTACATTTTACAAACCCTACAGTCCAATGTTACACATTTTATGTTAAGCAACAACTTTATATTTTAACATTTCCTTTTGGTGAAAATTACTACTTTTGTTCTGCTTATTAAATATTAAACATTAGATATAATCTTAATAAATAAATTTGGTCCTTTTCTTTTTAAAAAATCTGAATGGACTTTAACATTTGCCTTTCCTTTAGCCACCAGGATATTCTAACTTCTGGTGGCTGTTTACTTATAGATTTAAAAAAAGAATCTGGAAAGACATCTGGTTATATTTAAATAGCATGTGTGCAAGCTAAGTTACTTCAGTAGGCTTTGTGGCACTATGGGCTGTAGCCCACCACCCTCCTCTGTCCATGGGAATTCTCCAGACAAGACTACTGCAGTAGGTTGCCATGCCCTCTTCCAGGGTATCTTCCCAATCCAGGCATTGAAATTGTGTCTCTTAAGTCTCCTGCATTTGCAGGTGGATTCTTTATCATTAGTATCACTGGGAAGCCCATATTTAAGTTGAGGGGAAGTTAAAAAATTATAATTAACTGAAGACCCATATGTGTGGCAAAAGAATTCAAGAAAGCCTGAAAGTCTTTCAGTTCAGTTCAGTTCAGTTTAGTCACTCAGTCATGTCCAGCTCTCTGAGACCCCATGAATCACAGCACGCCAGGCCTCCCTGTCCATCACCAACTCCTGGAGTTCACTCAAACTCACATCCATCGAGTTGGTGATGCCATCCAGCCATCTCATCCTCTGTCGTCCCCTTCTCCTCCTGCCCCCAATCCCTCCCAGCATCAGGGTCTTGTCAAACGAGTCAATTCTTTGCATGAGGTGGCCAAAGTATTGGAGTTTCAGCTTCAGCATCATTCCTTCCAATGAACACTCAGGACTGATCTTTAGGATGGACTGGTTGGATCTCCTTGCAGTCCAAGGGACTCTCAAGAGTCTTCTCCAACACCACAGTTCAAAAGCATTAAATTCTTCGGCGCTCAGCCTTTTTCACAGTCCAACTCTCACATCCATACATAACCACTGGAAAAACCATAGCCTCGACTAGACAGACCTTTGTTGGCAAGGTATTATCTCTGCTTTTGAATATGCTATCTAGGTTGGTCATAACTTTCCTTCAAGGAGTAAGCGTCTTTTAATTTGATGGCTGCAGTCACCATCTGCAGTGATTGTGGAGCCCAAAAAAATAAAGTCTGACACTGTTTCCACTGTTTCCCCATCTATTTCCCATGAAGTTATGGGACCAGATGCCATGATCTTCGTTTTCTGAATGTTGAGCTTTAAGCCAACTTTTTCACTCTCCACTTTCACTTTCATCAAGAGGCTTTTGAGTTCCTCTTCACTTTCTGCCATAAAGGTGGTGTCATCTGCATATCCGAGGTTATTGATATTTCTCCCGGCAATCTTGATTCCAGCTTGTGCTTCTTCCAGCCCAGTGTTTCTCATGATGTACTCTGCATAATTTAAATAAGCAGAGTGACAATGTAAAGCCCTGACGTACTCCTTTTCCTATTTGGAACCAGTTTGCTGTTCCATGTCCAGTTCTAACTGTTGTTTCCTGACCCTCATATAGGTTTCTCAATAGGCAGGTCGGGTGGTCTGGTATGCCCATCTCTTTCAGAATTTTCCACAGTTTATTGTGATCCACATAGTCAAAGGCTTTGGCATAGTCAATAAAGCAGAAATAGATGTTTTTCTGAAACTCTCTTGCTTTTTCAATGATCCAATGGATGTTGGCAATTTGATCTCTGGTTCCTCTGCCTTTTCTAAAACCAGCATGAACATCTGAAAGTTCACGGTTCATGTGCTGCTGAAGCCTGGCTTGGAGAATTTTGAGCATTACTTTACTAGCATGTGAGATGAGTGCAATTGTGTGGTAGTTTGAGCATTTTTTGGCATTGCCTTTCTTTGGGGTTGGAATGAATCTGACCTTTTCCAGTCCTGTGGCCACTGCTGAGTTTTCCAAATTTGCTGGCATATTGAGTGCAGCACTTTCACAGCATCATCTTTCAGGATTTGAAATAGCTCAACTGGAATTCCAGAACCTCCACCAGCTTTGTTCATAGTGATGCTTTCTAAGGCCCACTTGAATTCACATTCCAGTATTTAATAAGAAGTGAAAGTATTTAATAAGACCAAAAAAAAAAATGGGTAGGCATATCTTGGAATCCATGTAAAAAATATGCCATAATTAATAATTAAATATCTTCTAAAAATCAAAGGAACTAGACAATATAATATCTGCTTTTCTAGTTAGTAATTATAATTCATATACAACTTCATCTAACCTCATAATATATTATGTTCAAAATGTGAATAACAATTCCTGGGGCTTCCCTGGTGGCTCAGACAGTAAAGAATCTACCTGTAGTGCAGGAGACCCAGGTTCAATTCTTGGGTTGGGAGATCCCCTGGAGAAGGGCATGGCAACCCACTCCATTATTCTTGCCTGGAGAATTCCATGGACAGAAGAGCTTGGCAGGCTATAGTCCTAGGGTTGCAAAGAGTCAGACACAGCTGAATAATAATTCTAGGCACCCGCAAAGAAATATATTTTCCTAATCCCCATATTACCAAATTTATTCTACATAAATATTATTCTAGTTGATTGCTCTGACCAGAGTTTATCTACTATTTAAAGTTATTATAATAAGCCTTTCTAAGAGATGGTCTTTGGGGTACTTTTAGATATAAAAGCTGATCCTGGTGAAAATACTTTTCCCCATTCCACTATAAATTGAGAATCTTAAAGGGGTGTGATTATTAAAAGAACAATAAAAAAACTTCCTGAGGCTCTCTTATCCACAGAGAGGGAATTGTTGGAAAAGGTATAACTATATACCTGTAATGTAATGGTGTTCCATAATTGAAGAAAGGATCTTATTGCTCCTCTCAGATTTACTCAAAAGTTTTTTGGAATCATTTATCACTTGCCAGATTAAGATGCCACTGGTTACATATTAGTACAGGGGTGACATGTGACTAATACCTCAGTGAATATATATATACATCAGGAGTAAACAGGTCTTCATGTTCAACAGTATAAAAGTTTTCCCTTACTGTTATTTAATAATTCATTTACTACTGCCAAAGTTGAAAAAATGTTATGTTTTAGAATCCTTTTCTACACTAAGGGAATCAGAAGCCACTTCCACATGTGCATGCACACATACACATAAATGTTTCACTTCCATTCTCATCATCCTGGCTTGTATATATTATAACAATCTATCTCTATAAAATTTAAATCAATTTTACAATAACATCCAATATTTTAATATCTAAATACTTTCTGATTCCAAGAATAGACCAAAGTTACATATTTGACATGAAAGTAGACACAATAATTAGTGTTGGCCAGTAATTTACATATTTTTTCCTAATCATCATATTGTCATTTTAAAATAAATATTATCCTTAGTTTATAAGCAAAGAAATTGAATCCCAGATAGTTTAAGCAACTTAGCCAAAATCACAAGCTAGTAAGTGCCAAATCTGAGAAGTATTATCTTAAACACAATTTCATGAGGAAATGGTTTTGAGAGCACATTTTGTGGGGCAAAGGCTCTTCTAACCACACTACCCTCACAGACCAGGTGAGCCGGTGAGGATCCTTTATTACTTACCCACTTATAACTCTGTTCTCCTTCAATGGTTCACTGCAATTGCAATTAAATAACTACTTGTTGTTGTCTCCCTCCCTTGGATTATAAACTTCATGATAGCAAAACTGTTTACATCTTGTTGATGCTGCCGCTGCTGAATTTTAGCTTTTAAGATAGTGCTTGACATACCTCAATCTGTTCGTTAAACAAACAACTGAATAATTATGTGGCAAGTCTCTAATAAATGGGCAGATTTCTTATGCTGTATCACAATTTTCACAGTTCAGATAATGCTAGCTTACAACTGTGTAAATTGGACCTTGCAGAAGAGAAGGTGTGTGATAACAATAAATTCTCAGTTTATGATTGCACTGTTTAGTTTTCACTATAATTTCATTTTAAGTTCTCAGGAAATGATGACAGTTGTTATTTACCACTTAGCACTGGTATAACAGATGAATGCCTTTAAATCAGCACATTATCATAGGAAATAGTTTCATTATGTCTCTCAAACATGAGTAGCCAAATGTTTTGTGGCACTGTAATTAAATAATAATTATATTCACTAAAGATTATGTTTGTGCCTATGGTGTATATGAAACAGTACTCAATGTATCTCATTTAATCCTTACAACACATGCAGTACTATGTTTTGTTAATTCCTCCATTTTGCAGATAAACGCTAAAGTTTATACAGGCTATTAACTTGGTAACTGACAGATTTTTTTTTTTTTTTTACTGATAAGCTTTGTTTATTTTATTTTATTTTTTTTAAATTTTATTTTATTTTTAAACTTTACAATATTGTATTAGTTTTGCCAAATATCGAAATGATATTCTTTAAATCCAGGCAGACACCCTCAAGAGAGAATTCCTAGATACTACACTGTATCACTATTAACTAACATGAAATTCCATAGTGTGTTAGATTCTACAAATTATGTCTCACTGGTAATGTCCAAAGAAATTGATACTTTAGAAGGAGAAAGTTAACTAAAAAATAAAACAAGAAGACTAAAATTCCTCCTTTAGTTTGTAGAAAGAGACTGGGCTACATATTCTAGCTCTCTCTTTCTGAAAAGGTAGTGCAAATTATTGCAATGGACAACTTAGACATTTTCTGTTGATTGACTTCTAAAGGATAAGTAGTATTGGCATCTTAGTGATATACAATAAGGATCACGCTGAGAAATGGGCTATGGAAAAAAAAAAAACTCCTTATATTATTCAGTTTATCTTCCTCTTGAACTTTCCCTTGAGTGGTTGAATCCCTTTCTCCACAAAACTCCAAACTAGTGTCAATGTGGTGGGCTGAAGATGTGAGTAGGTCTGTAGACTATAGGTGTCTCTTTCTCTAACCTAATAGAGCAATCCCAGGGTGAAACAATGCACACCAATTACAATCAAAAGGTAGGAAGAGAAAACTTTCCACCTAACTCACAAGTGCTGAGAAACAATGATTTTTTTTTTTTCTCTGTCCTTTGCAACCCCCAATTGATAAAGCCAGAACATCAGTAAAAGGCATTTTGGGACTATGAGTATCTCATCCAAGGGCGTACAGTCTGAGACGGGTAGGAAATAAAGGGAAGAACAGAGGAAGGGAAGAAAGGTGGAAGAAGGTGTAATGTGTTTTGAATTTTTAAATATCATTACTGATATATAATTGACACACAGTGAGCTGCACATATTTAAAGTGGATAGTCTGATAAATTCTGACACATACAAATGCTCAAAAAAACCATCACAACAATCTGGAAGTGAAAGTAACCATCTCACCACCAAAAGATTCCTCATTTCCTTCATCACCTCCCTATTTTATCTAGTATCTTTTACTCCACATAATTATTTGGTGATTCATCTGATAGTTCATCTCTTTTTATTACTGAGTAGCATTTCATTGTATTTTTCAGTTTATCCATTCACCTGTTGATGGCTATTTGGGTTATTTCAAATGTGAACCATTAGAAATGAAACTGCTATGGATATTTGCTTTCATTTATTCTGGGTGAATATTGATGAAAGTTGTATGGTTGGGTCATTGAGGTGTATATTTAGCTTTTTAAAAAAATTCATAGATTTTTGGAAGCAGTTTACACACACACACAAAAACAGTGAAATGTACAGAGTTCCCATATATACACTTGGCCCCTCAGATTTCCCCTATTTTCTAACATCTTGCACTAGTGTAGTACATTTGGACAACTGATAAGCCAATATTGATGATCACTATTAATTAAAATCCATGGTTACTTAGGGTTCACTTCTTTAACTACATATAACATGGGTTTTGACAATTGTATGATAACATGTACTCACCATTACACAATGACAGTTTCACTGCCCTAAAAATTCTCCTGTGCTCTATACACCTATTTTGAATGTACTCTTAAGAGAAAAATTGACAGGTAGAGAAATATTCCAAATTAAAAAGATATGACATTCCCCGTCTGGAAGAGGAATAAGAAGGGAGCAGGAAGATGGCAGAGGTGAGGGAGAGGGAATCAAAGTAGAGCTAGTTGCCGTCCCTCACTGAGAGAACTACAGAGTGCAAGATCAGTATGTCCCCTTTACCCTTTTCATAAAAGAATGGAAACTGAGGTTAAATGACTGAACATCACGTTCCAGTACGCCAACTAAGCAAGATTCAAGCACAGGATTTGTTACTCCTCATAGGAACAACACTATCAGGAAAACTGGGTCACAGGGATCATTTTTCAATGAATAATTAACATTTGAAAAGCCCAGTTTCACCAGGGTGCACTGTGGGAATGTAATAACATTTTACAAAGTAATACATTACTTAGAGTGGTCTTGAACAGATTGTGCTAGAAAGAGGAACACCAGAGCCTGTGTTCTTGCCTGAAAGTCTGACTAACCTAGGATATTTTCAAAGACCAGCATATTAGATTAGATAGACTCAGATTTGAGTGTATGAATTATGGCTTCATGGGATGCTATGAAACAACTTCTGCTCCCCAACTATCTCCTCCCTTGGTTTATCACCCTGCTCTCATACAGTATCAGAGGAGAATTGCTTAATTTGCAAATATTTAATTTACATAGGTGCTTCTTTGAACTTTAATATCACTCAGTTTGGTTTTCTGTTTCTTAGTTGAGGACAATGATAGAATAGCAGATTACAGAGGAATGAAGAAGGCATGAAATAACATAATTTTAGGATACTGAGAATGATCAGGTTGATAGAAAAAAACTTTATAGCAAGCAGAGAGCAGTATGAGGGCATTAGGTATCTAGGACTCAGGTAAATAGGGTCTCCAGCAGCGGAAGAGAGAAGAAACCAAAGGAAAATGAGAAAGCAGTAAGCTACATGCTCCAGCAACCGGGGGGTTGCAGAGGTCTTGTTCAAGGCATATGACTTACAGGAGGTTCAATTTTAGTCTTCTAAGAAGAAAGCCAATAGAAGGCAAGATGAGTACATTTGTCAACAATCTTCCAATACGTCTGCTCATTATCTCTGCTTCCACATAAAAACTTTCTCCTTCCAAATGCATCACATATTTCCAGACAAGTGGGGGAAAGCACAAAAAGCTGACAGAACAGGATACAATTAGAAAGTATTTATAGCAGACATAACCATGCCTTGCCCACACCCCTTCAGGATCTTTGACGCTGATTGACAATGTTTGTGACTTCATTAGTGCCTGAAGGTTTTTTCTTTCTGAAACTCTAAGTATTAAGGAATTACCAATCCTCTTCATCCTTCCTACTGCTCCCCAACCACTGACTCCTGGCTTCTTGGATAATTTTGAAGTGTTCTGTACATTTCCCAGAATTCTGTCATGATTTAAGCTCTGGTAGTCCACTATGGTTGGAGAAGGCAATGGCACCCACTCCAGTACTCTTGCCTGGAAAATCCCATGGACGGAGGAGCCTGGTAGGCTGCAGTCCATGGGGTCGCTAAGAGTTGGACACGACTGAGCGACTTCACTTTCACTTTTCCCTTTCATGCATTGGAGAAGGAAATGGCAACCCACTCCAGTATTCTTGCCCGGAGAATTCCAGGGATGGGGGAGCCTAGTGGGCTGCCGTCTATGGGGTCGCACAGAGTCGGACACGACTGAAGCGACTTAGCAGCAGCAGCAGCAGCAGCAGTCCACTATAGTAGGTGGCTTGATTGAACACATTTTATCAACTATATTCTCTTCCCAGAGACACTTCCACACTTCCCTACCAGGTACCTGTATTTCTCAAATAGGTCATTGTTCACTGGAATTTATGTCTCCAGTCTTGTCCCTGGCACAGAGTTCAGACAGTGAATAAGGAAGAAATTATTATACTACTAACATCTGGGAGATAATTATGGGTAATCCTTTTTATTTTGTGGTAAGATCCATTTACTAGCATTAACTTTTTCAAGAAACATGGGATCTGAGGCTTTGGTTGGCTTCAACAGACATTTAAGGAGTAGTTATTGTATGACAGCTGTTTTACTAGATTGGTTAGCATGTTGTTTTCTTCTTATAGCCTAATTACAGTGTAATTCCATGAACACTTACTATGGTTTTCATCCATTTAGTTAATAAACTTGTTTCTCTAGGTTTAAGCAGCTATAAATCACATCACAAAAATAGCCAAGAGAAAAGATTTTTTAGTTATGCCCAGATTATTGAGGAGACTTCCAAATCTCACTTTTGAAAACCCTTGAAAAGAAAAGAAAAAGTGCTAGATGCTCAGTAGTGTTCAACTCTTTGCAACTCTATGGACTGTAGCCCATCAGGCTCCTATGTCCATTTCTCTCCAGGCAAGAATACTGGAGAGGGTTGTCATTCCCTTCTCCAGGGGATCTTCCTGATCCAGGAATCAAACCTGCATCTCCTTCATCTCCTGCACTGCAGGTGGGTCTTTACCAATGTACCCCTAGGGAAACCCTCAGGAGACTTCCAAATCTCACTTTTGAAAATCCTTACACCAAAGCAAAAATAGGGTGGGGTGGGATATCTTGATTACTTTCACAGACTCCTCTCCTTTATCATGTAGCACCTGCCACTTTTACAACCCCCTCTACTCTAGCTTTGCTTCCTAAAACATTTGCTTGAAACATCTGTTATCCAAGTTAGTTACCCTGTGAAGCCAATTGAAAGTGCCTTATTTATGCTACCATGTATAAGTCAGTAATGCTTTGACTGAAAGTAGTAGACTTCTTGGCTCGCAGTGGCTGCAACAAGAAAGACATTGGATTATCTAATATAACAAAAAGTTTCAGAGCCAATGATTTCAAGTCCATGGAGTAGCTCAGTACTGTCGTTAAAGGCCCATTTTTGTTTGGCTCATTTCTGCTCTGCCCAAGTCAGTGTGTTACAAATACTGCCCCTTATGGTCACAGAATGGCTGCTAGAGCACTTCATATTACAACATTCTAAGTGGTAAGAGAAGGAAGGAGGCACTCAGACAAAAAATGGTCTTTTTGCTTTGTTAGAGAGGAATATCTTTCACATAAATCCATGCCAATTTCTCTTTACATTACATGGACTAGAACTTGGACCATGTAGCCACATTAGACTAGTAAGTGCTAACAAAGAATACTGATTGACTTAGGCCATCATGAATTATCTTCCCACCTTGCACTTAGCTCCAATAAAAAATATATAGGCATTCTGCTGACAAGAATAATGGAAGGGTGGCTGCTAGGTGTAATGAACAGTGTCTGCTTTGCTGCAGTACCTATTGAGATCCACCAAAGTATTTTCTGATGAAATCCTGCACCATAGTCTTGGTTGATGAGCATCTCTCTTCCTTTATGATTGATATACAAAATGTTCTACATACATTTGTAACCAGCTCGACGAGTTGGGAGATAAGTATACATCTGTGAAACAATAAACAATCTATGCCATAGACCTACCCATTATCTCCAAAGTTTCCTTCTTCCCTCTTCAATATTAGTATTAGTTTAGTTTTAGTGTTATTACTATGTGATAAGAACATACAGCATACAATTTACTCTTGTAGCAAACTTCTAAGTGTACCATATGGTATTATTGACTATGGGGTCTATGATGTTGGATCTGTAGGACTTATTCATTGTACATAACTGAAACTTTGTACCCTTTGGTTAATATCTTTCAATTTATTCTCCCCTAGCCCCTGGCAACCACCATTTTACTCTTTACTTCCTTGAGTCTGAGTTTAGATTTTCCATGTAAGTGGTATCATATAGAATATATCATTTACTTTTGGATTGTTCTTTTTATGCATTCTAAAGCAGTGCTTCCTATATTTTTAATGTTTTATGGATTTCTTTTGAAAACTTGTTTTATTCAAAAACAAACAAACAAATGTATAATCCCTGGTGATGAGCTGAAGGATCAAGAGTGATAAGCTTTGGGTTTCGAGTCTCCCTGTTATCAATACTGAGATGCTGCTGCTGCACTAAGCCTGTATATTTGATTCCTTCGACACTTGAGATTTCTCTCTTTCTCACACCCTCCTCAGTCCTATAATAAATAGTCCTCTGATGGTCTCATAGTCTCAAGAAAAATATCTGAATTCTAGTGTGAATTCAACATGCACTTCACACGAGACTCTCATATACAGATACCTACCTAGAATCTACTCTTCAGTTCTTCTTACAGATTTGAATCTTTCTTCATTCAGGATTTGAATCTATTTGTATAACTTTATTTCTTATGAGTTTGGGAGATAAGAGCAAGCTAAAAAGAGTACCTTTCTTTTTAGTCTCTGCTTTCCTGCATCAATTATCTTCCATTTTTCTTAATATCCACATTAACCTTTTTAAAATTTATTTTCTAATTGGAAAGTAATTGCATTACAATGTTGTGTTGGTTGTTGGTTTCTGCAAATCAGTTATAATTCAATATATAACCCTTCCCTCTTGAGCTTCCCTGCCCATCCCAACCTTCTCACATTAACGTTTTAAATGAAAGGTAGAACAAAATAAGATGAAAAACAACTTAGAGGCTGTTTCCCAAATAACCAAATTTAGCCTTTAAACTCAGGGAGGTACAGCTTAACCTACACCAATGACATGATATTCAAGTGCAAGGTCTTCTTACCATTTTTGTTTATTTCTGCCCTAGATTCATTACAACTGAATACATAAGAATGGAAATTGCATGACCCTTTTAAAAAATCATTTGCATGGTGTTTAAGGTCTATAAAATAAAGTACAGTGACATCTTCCAGATTGACATGATAAATCACTCTAGAAATCTTTTCCCAAGGCCTAGCTTGTGACTCTCAACAGTTGATCGGGTTTGCAGAATTCTTTTCTTATTCTACACTGTCTTGATAGTCATATTTACACTTAGAACTTCTGAATCATACATATGCTGACTGCCAAAACTTAATCTCCATTTCAGATGTCTCTTTTGAGTATTAACTGCCTACAAGACATCTTTACTGACCTTTACTTATCCCATAAATACCTTAACAACAGATCCAAGATTTAACCCATATTATTCTTCACTAAACCTACTCTTATTGTTACCTCTATTTTACGGCATTGAACCACAAGTCACCCAACCTAAGTCAAGAATCTTACAATACTCTGGTTTTTCTGCAGACAGTATAAATATTTCTGAATGTAGAGCCTATTATACAGAGTAAAGTAAGTCAGAAAGAGAAAAATAAATATCACATATTAACACAAATATATGGAATCTAGAAAGATGGTACCAGTGAACCTATGTGCAGGAGAGCAATGGAGACGCAGACATAGAGAACTGACCTATGGACACAGGCAGTGGGGAGGGAGGAGAGGGAGGGATGAATGAAGGGAGTAGCAGGGAAGCATATACAGTACACATATATACTACTATGTAAAACAGATAGCCAATGGAAATTTGCTGTATGACTCCAGGGACTCAAACTGAAGCTCTGTATTAGAGCTTAGAGGGGTGGGGAAGGGTGGGAGGTGGAAGGGAGGTTCAAGACGGAGGGGATATGTGTAAACCTACCACCAACTCATGTTGATGTATGGAGGAGCAATACTGCACAGCAATTATCCTTCAATTAAAATATACAAATTAAAAAAAAAGAATCTTACAAATAATATTTGACTCCCTTTCTCTAACTGCCCACTTTTGACCAAACAATATCAGTCCTATCAATTTTAACTCCTAATTATGTGTTGGTTCTGTCTACCTACCTCCAAACTTTTATCCTAGTTAACATCACCATCTCCTTTCATTCTGAAATTTTATATCATCTTGAATGATAGCTATGGTTTTTCCAGTAGTCATGTATGGATGTGAGAGTTGGACTATAAACAAAGCTGAGTGCCAAATAATTGATGCTTTTGAACTGTGGTGTTGGAGAAGATTCTTGAGAGTCCCTTGGACTGCAAGGAGATCTAACGAGTCCATCCTAAAGGAAATCAGTCTGAGATATTCATTGGAAGGAGTGATGCTGAAGCTGAAACTCCAGTACTTTGGCCACCTGATGCGAAGAACTGACTCATTTGAAAGGACCCTGATACTGGGAAAGATTGAAGGTCGGAGGAGAAGGGGACGACAGAAGATAAGATGGTTGGATGGCATCACCGACTCAAGGGACATGAGTTTGAGTAAACTCCAGGAGTTGGTGATGGTCAGGGAGGCCTGGTGTGCGGCAGTCCATGGGGTCACAAAGAGTGGGACACAACTGAGCTACTGAACTGACCTGAATGATAGTTTATCTACCAATAATACCTACTCTCATCTGCAACCTATGCTCCATAATGCAACCAGAGATTTTTCTAGGACATAATTCTACCCTGCTTGTTTAAAATTGTGATATTATTGTCATTGGTCACAAGATAAATCCCTAAATTTCATATACTAACAAGGTTCTTTATTTCTTGTCTTTGACAATATTACAGTCTTAACTCTCTTCACACCCCATTCTGATTCCATTTTCCAGAAACACCAAAATGCTCAAGATTTTTGTGAATTGCCCATGACTTTGTTCCTGTTGCAGGTATTCCTACAAAAAGAAATTCTATAAATTCCTTTTCTTTTTTCTCTACCTCTCTGTTCTGCCAAGAGAACTTAATGAGATTTTCTGATTCACTTAAGAAAACTTTATCCCTCCTCATTGCCATCACTGTAATCAGCACATCTCTCGATTATCAACTTTGGTTATCTGAGTCTCCCTTCCTCTTAGACTACATATTCTTAAGAACAAGGGACTATGTATTGTTTACCTTGACATGCTCAGGGAACTAAATGTACAAGATCAAATACAAGCAGGATGTCAACAAAATAGTTATTGAGTGGACGGATAACTATGGATTGTAACTTTTCCTATCTACCATTTATTTCCTGGTTTCTTCCCAGGTCATCAAGGATAATTTCTGATCCCTTCTCAGTTTTATATGCTCAGGTTTTCATGCTTAATCCAAACAGATTTTGAGGAAATTTACCATGAAAACAAATATGTACTCTATTGAAAGATGAAATGAAGGATAGGAGTCAAAGAGGAAAAGAAAAAAGAAGAAAGGAAAATTTCCCTGGCCCTCTCATACCTTGCTCTTTACATGACTATGGAGAAATGAGCTCATGAAAGAGCACTGACACAATGCTTTCTCTTCCCAGATTCACTGTCCTGCTTTGTGTCTCTTTTTCTAGGGCCATATTCACTTCATGTATATGTGGCCTCTTGAGATTCTCCTTTCATCTTACTTCACTTTTCTGAGCACTTTATCACTGTCTCTAAACTTTCATACTTTCACAAATCCCTATATATGGAGGCTGACATTTTTCTGATGCTGCAATTTTTGCTGATATTGCTTTATGTTAAAATAGACACACCTTCCAGGAAATGGAAGGTATAAATTTCAGTTCATAAACTTGATTCCAAAATTATTATATTCTTTGTGGAAATGACACTGGTAGATATGTTAAATCCAGGCATTGTATGTATTACTTGAGTGTATATTAAACTGTAAAAAAGAAGCTCCAAACGTATTAAATTTTCTTCAAGAAAATTAGACATACAAGGGAACATTTTATACAAAGATGGGCAAAATAAAGGATAGATATGGTATGGACCTAACAGTAGCATAAGATATTAAGAAGAGGTGGCAAGAATACACAGAAGAATTATACAAAAAAGTTCTTTATGACCCAGATAATCATGAAGGCGTGGTCATTCACCTAGAGCCAGACATCCTAGAATGTGAAATCAAGTGGGCATTAGGAAGCCTCACAATGAACAAACTAGTAGAGATGATGGAATTCCAGTTGAGCTATTTCAAATTCTAAAAGAGGATGCTCTGAAAGTGCTGCACTCAACATGCCAGCAAATTTGGAAAACTTAGCAGTGGCCACAGGACTGGAAAAGTTTGGTTTTCATTCCAATGCCAATGAATGTTCAAACTACCACACAAGTGCATTCATCTCACATGCTAGCAAAGTAATGCTCAAAATTCTCCAAGCCAGGCTTCAACATATGTGAACTGTGAACTTCCAGATGTTGAAGCTGGATTTAGAAAAAGCAGAGGAACAAGAGATCAAATTGCCAACATCCACTGGATCATTGAAAAAGCAAGAGAATACCCGAAAAACATCTACTTCTACTTTATTGATTACCCCAAAGCCTTTGACTGTATAGATCACAACAAACTGTAGAAAATTCTTCAAGAGGTGGGAATACCAGGCCACCTGACCTGCCTCTTGAGAAATCTGTATGCAGGTCAAGAAGAAACAGTTAGAATTGGACATGGAACAGACTGGTTCCAAATCGGGAAAGGAGTATATTAAGGCTTTATATTGTCACCCTGCTTATTTAACTTATATGCAGAGTACATCCTGTGAAATGCCAGGCTGGAAGAAGCACAAGCTGGAATCAAGATTGCTGGGAGAAATATTAATAACCTCAGATAGGCAGATGACACCACCCTTATGGCAGAAAGTAAAGAGGAACTAAAGAGCCTCTTGATTAAAGGGAAAGAGGAGAGTGAAAAAGTTGGCTTAAATCTCAACATTCAAAAACCTAAGATCATGGCATCCAGTCCCATCAGTTCATGGAAAATAGTTGGGGAAACAATGGAAACAGTGACAGACTTTATTCTTTTAGGCTCCAAAATCACTGCAGATGGTGACTGCAGCCATGAAATTAAAAGGTACTGTTCCTCAGTGTGGAGACTCCTTAAAAAACTGGAACTAGAATTGCCATATGATCCAGCAATCCCACTGCTGGGCATACACACCAAGGAAACCCAAATTGAAAGAGACACATGTACCCCAATGTTCATTGCAGTACTGTTTACAATAGCCAGGACATGGAAGCAACCTAGATGTCCGTCAGCAAATGAATGGATAAGAAAGCTGTGGTACATATACACAATGGAATATTACTCAGCTATTAAAAAGAACGCATTTGAATGCATTTGAATCGGTTTTAATGAGGTGGATGAAACTGGAGCCTATTATACAGAGTGAAGTAAATCAGAAAGAAGAACATCAATACAGTATATTAACACATATATATGGAATTTAGAAAGATGGTAACGATGACCCTATATGCGAGACAGCGAAAGAGACACAGATGTAAAGAATAGACTGTTGGACTCTGTGGGAGAAGGCAAGGGTGGGATGATTTGAGAGAATAGCATTGAAACATGTATATTATCATATGTGAAATAGATCACCAGTCCAGGTTTGATGCACGAGGCAGGGTGCTCAGGGCTGGTGCACTGGGATGACCCTGAGGGATAGGATGGTGAGGGAGGTGGGAAGGAGGGTCAGGATGGGGAACACGTGTACACCTATGGCTGATTCATGTGAATGTATAGCAAAACCCACCACAATATTATAAAGTAATTAGCCTCCAATTAAAATTAAAAAAAAAAAAAACAAAAAAACACTGGAGTCATCCTACAGAAAGTACACAGCACTCAATCAATAGCATTTGCTCATAAAATATCTTTTGTGTTTTGGAAGAAAAAATAAAAAAGATACTTGTTCCTGGGAAGAAAAGCTATGACCAACCTAGACAGCATATTAAAAAGCAGAGACATTACTTTGTCAACAAAGGTCCATCTAGTCAAAGCTATGGTTTTTCCAGTGGCTATGTATGGATGTGAGAGTTGGATTATAAAGAAAGCTGACCACTGAGCACTGGAGAATTGACACTTTTGAACTGTGGTGTTGGAGAAGACTCTTGAGAGACCCTTGGACTGCAAAGAGATCCAACCAGTCCATCCTAAAGAAAAAGTCCTGAATATTCATTGGAAGGACTGATCCTGAAGCTGAAACTCCAATACTCTAGCCACCTGATGCGAAGAACTGACTCACTGGAAAAGACCCTAATGCTAGGAAAGATTGAAGGCAGGAGAAGATAGGGATGACAGAAGATGAGATGCTTGGATGGCATCACTGACTCAATGGACATGAGTCTGAGCAAGCTCCAGGAGTTGATGGACAGGGAAGCCTAGTGTTCTGCAGTCCATGGGGTTACAAAGAGTCAGACACCAATGAGGGACTGAACTGAAAGCTATTAATAAATACTGTAATTTATAGATATCCAGATGTTCTATGAGCCTCTTGAATTTATTTTGAATGACTGGTTCTGAGGCAAAGTGGTCAAAGATAGTAGCTTCTAAGGAAAGCTCAGACTAGTTAAATCCCTTCCCATGGAAGACAATAACCAACCAGTTTTGTTATCTGGAATTATAGCTGGGAAGGGGAATTTCTCATATGAGTTTTGGAGATTCAAAACCAGAAGCATATGCAGAGGAGAGCCGAGTAAGTACTTTTTATTAACTAAAAAATTAATTCAAACTTACTTCCAAAATTTAAGGTTTCAAGAGCAGTTGTAGAGAATTAGGATACAAAATGGAGAAATTAATATCAAGAGGGACAAGAACTACTGGTGTCAAGTTAGTCTCAATTTAGGATAATTGTCTATAAACAGTTTGGTGTCAACAGTTGCCTTGAGGATGTCAGTTGTACTATTATACATGGATAAAGCATTCATATTTAAAGGCAAGAGATGAGATAAAATAGGAGTTTGCATTCCCTCATTCTCCTTACTCCTCAGGCCTGGGTCTTTTTTTAACAAATACTATGAAAGCATAGCCAGGCCTAAAAGGAAAAGTCTGTGATTGACAATAATAAAATATAGATGCCTTACTTCCCAGGCTCTTTCAAGTAAAAATGCCAAGATCTTACCTGATAGAACAATAGTTTACCAAGATCATTCCTGTAGTCACTATTTCAAAATGACCCCTGACTGATAAGTTCACCCAGGTCAGGTCCCATAGTTGGTGAGGAAAGATGTGATAAATGAGTGACCTCAGGATATTTTTATGAGAAACATTTTATGAGGTCTTGGGAAATTTCCTTTCTTGTGCCCTCTGCATATATAGACTCTAAGCATTGCAACACAAGCACTGAATACTGTTTATATAAAGAAAGCCATCTCACCTGGTATCTGGAGCCAGAAACACATGGAGACCTTAAGAAAAGTGATATCAAGTAAAATTACATTTCCTATAAAAACATAGTTTTGGGGCTTGGCAAATATTAGACAATAAAGGTTTTTGAAGTGAGTTAAATCCTCTGAATATGTGAAGAAATGAATTTCATATAATCTGTGGGCTATGTTTATGTACCATTTTGACAATGGGACAAAGGGGAGCTGTTGGAATAATAAAAGACAAGTGTAGGATTAGAATGAACCAATATCAAATGCCAACAAGAGAATTAACACACAAGAAATGCAATTTCACAGGATTTGTAGAAAAGCTTTACCATCAGCAACCAAGGTCTACTGTGAGAGGAACTAGGTAATTCACACAGCCATGATAGCTGTCATAGAAGCAGAGTAAATTTATAGAATTTTCCTTTAAGAAGAATAAAAATACCAAGTGGGTTTTAAGAGCAATACAGGCCTACTAACGCCCAGAAACTACCAATTTGAAAGCTATAAATTTGTCTCAGACAATAGCGTATATTTGGGCATAACCTGAACTAAGTGTTCTGATCTCAGATCTGCTACTAATGAGCTGTCTAGCCTTGGACAAGTCTCCTGACTGTTCAATATCTCAGCACTCACTTTTGTAAAAAGAAGACACTGCATTATATACTTGCTACAGTTCCTTCTTGTCTTGTGATTCAATTAAATCCTAAAGGATCTAATAAGACATTTATACTTAGATCTTCCTCTTAACTTTGTACATATAAACAAAATAAGCCATGGTTTAGATAATAGTAATCTAATAGAGACAACACTCTATCAGCATATTTTTTCTGCCTCACTGCTGAGACTGCATATAATTGAAGCTAGAATGTAGTTTAAAAGTGACAGCGTCTATTCTGTGTTCAGCTGCCAGCATGGGCTATATACTGGTTGACAGAGTCATCTAATTCCTATTTTGAATGAGAAAATTTGACACATTCATAAAATAAATCTATTAGAAGGTCAGGGAAAGATTATGTTATTACTCTAAATATGGCTTAAAATATTGCCACAATGGTTCCTTTTCTAATAGAATGTTTATGACCTAAAACATTTCTGAAAGGATATATTCCAAACAGTTTACTTTGGAGATAGAGGGCAGGAAAGAAATTACAGGTGATTTTCATTCTTTTCACATGTAACTATGTGAAATTTTTTTTAATTAGTAGGCAGTATTTGTTGAATCCCACACAAACAACATAAAGAAATGTATTTAAGCCATTACAGTGTAGTCCATGTGTGTGGCTATAACTTGTCATTATTTGTGGTCAATATCCTCTATCTGACTGAGAAACACAAGCGATAAAGAAAGAAATGGGACCCCTATCTCAACCCTAGCCCATGTTCTTGGTTACTTTTTAGAACAATCCTTAACTATACAGTGCTCGTTTGAACTGACCGTTTCTACTGTGTTCCTCACCTCTTCAATATGAAGAGAAAAATATTTGGGAAAGCTATGAGTGACCACGAGGCAACTAACTTTCAAGGTCAAGACTGTATCAATTCTACTCCCAGATGTTATATATTTGAACTCATTTGGGCTCTGCTGCTGCTGCTAAGTCATTTCAGTCGTGTCCAACTCTGTGCGACCCCATAGACGGCAGCCCACCAGGCTCCCGCGTCCCTGGGATTCTCCAGACAAGAACACCGGAGTAGGTTGCCATTTCCTTCTCCAATGCATGAAAGTGAAAAATGAAAGGGAAGTCTCTCAGTCGTGTCTGACTCTTTGCGACCCCGTGGACTGCAGCCTACCAGGCTCCTTTGTCCATGGGATTTTCCAGGCAAGAGTACATTTGGCCTCTACAGACTGACTTACTAATAGGACATTGTGAAATGTTTCTGCCATAAAGTGGTAGCCTGTTCAGTTTCAAGAAGTAACATTCCGCATGACCAAACTGCATTGATAGATTAAGTTAATCTATGATATTTTTTCATATCCTCCCTTTTCCAAGCCCAAGAGGTGATTTCACCCCAAAAGATGGACTCTAGTATTACAATGAACTAGTTCACATTTGTTAGTTTTGGCAAATGTAAACTAGAAGAGGACCAGACAAAGCCCCCTGATTCACTGAATTGTCTGCAGCAATAAAACTAAGGATGAGAGGCACTATGAGAAAAAAGAGGATTTGTGGTAGATTCATCTTTGGTTACACATTTTCTAAATATATTGTGCTAAAAAAATGCTGTGAAAAGTTGGCTGTCTAACAAACTGTTTAAAGCATGTATGTGCTTTACCAAAAAATAAGGGAAAACAATAATGTAGTGAAATGAAGAATTACACACCTGTAAAAGTCCCTAAGCTTCATTAGCATCATTTATCAGAATAAAACAGTGCAGCTTCAGTTTGCTAAGAAAAATTGAGTACTGCTTAGGTGCTTTGTTCTATTTCTTCCCCCCATAGGAAAAAAAAAGTGCACTATTTGAAAGCAAAGCTTTTTCTTAATTCAAAATTGCAGAAATCTACATGCGTAGGAAGATGAAATGTTTCACTACAGTGAATGACAAACATTTTCTGATTTAGTATGACAGCTAAACAGAGTATGAGTCTACCACACAGAGAGCTGTGAAAACAACAAGTCAATTATGAGAAGAAGTCGAAGGTGTCTATTTCCTGTTTTTATTCCATTCCCTTACATGGTCCCACGTAAAGGGCCAATTACCCAAGTGCTTTATGCAGGCTACATAAATGCACTAATTGGATGGCCCAGTTATCTCAAGGATTCTAACTTCACAGTTGGATAGGTTTAGATAAAGAAAGGAAATGTGGTGTCATCAATATATTAAAACAAAACCCAAACAAAAAACAGTTCTATACAAACACAAACAATACCTCTCACTGACTAACTTCAGGTTCTTCTGTTTTAGTAGACTAGTGAGTTACAAAAGGAACACAGAATTTACACTAAAAGAATGTAGCCATAAAATAAATGTGATGATATAAGAATAATCCCTTACAGAGAGTATTTCAGTAGATTTCTCTAACTCAACCTGTTTCAAATGACAGGACTTGCATTGTATTGCTTAGGGCATGAATCCAACAGAGATCTCATTACAGCATCACAAAATGTTTTCTGATATCCAGTTCCTTTTGTTTTGAATGCTCCCTGGTCTACCTTAAATATACCTGCTCTCCTACTGGAGTTCAGGTTTCCCTGGAGCCAGGTCATCCTGAGTTACCTGATGCTCCCTTCTATGCCTTCTGCTCCTTGCTGACCTTACCCCTCCTTGTACAAAGATCAGGCTGCATGTGGCCATGTCAGCCAGACCTTTGTTTTCCTGGGTCCTTTCTTGCTTATTGTCCTTACGTGCCCCTTACCCATACCACTTCTCTCATTCTTTTTTGCTGTCTTCAGCTTTAGGGTCCTTCATCACTTCTCCCCTGTGTTTTTCAAGAGAGAGATGCTTTTCATGATTTTACTGACCGTATACTTTCTCTACCATCACTTAGGAGTGATGAACTATGTTCTCCCCACAGTTCTGACCATATGAAACCATAGTTTTAAGTTTTAATCTTTCCATTTAAAAAAAAAGCTAGAAGAATTTTAAGTTTGATAATAATAATAATAATTCGGCCTCAAAATATGCAAGGTTAGGCATGAAAGACAAAGAAAATAGAAGACACAATTTTTTCAATGGTCAATGTCTTTCTGTTTTCACATATGAATTATTAGGGCAAAAATGTTATCTGACTTAAGTGACTTAGGGATGAAAAGTCTCATTCTCCATTGATATAATTGACTTAGCTCCCAATCAATCATTCTAATAACTGCCTTAGAAACACTGTGTAAGGGATTTCTTAAAAAGGTATTTGACCTGAACATGAAATCCTATTCCATTCACTAACCTCCCAGATAAACACATATTTTTTCCATAGGGTATACATTTTCTTTGGAAAATGCAAAATTGTGTTAACACAAATAAAATATTGCTATAAGTCAGTAAGAAAATCACTATTTATTACTCCTCCTGCTCACAACTTCTGTCTGCCATGTGCTTGGTTAAAAGCTTTCATGTGCTTGATTTTGTTTAATTATTACATGTCCCACAACAGAAATGATATCATTCCTATATTCACAAATGATGAAATTAAAGTTAATAAAGGCAAATTTATTTGCCCAAGATCACACCAAATAGTGTATGAAAGAAGGATCATGTTACATTGTGACCAATATAAATTAACCTGAATAGACATATTTGTTTTTTTAAGGACCAAGATGAATATTAAGAACATATAATGATCCCTTGGGATCCACATGAAATTGGTTCCAGGATCCCTGTGGTCCACTGGAGAAGGAAATGGCAATCTACTCCAGTATTCTCGCCTGGAGAACCCCATGGACAGTATGAAAAGGTAAAAAAGATATGGCACCAGATGACAACTGCCCCCCCCCCCAAGATCAGAAAGTGGCAAACATGCTACTGGGGAGGAGTAGAGGACAATTACCAACAGCTCCAGAAAGAATGAAGTGGTTGTGCCAAAGCAGAAATGATGCTCAGTTATGGATCTGTCTGGTGGTAAAAATAAAGCCTGATGCTGTAAAGAACAATATTGCATAGAAATCTGGAATGTTAGATCCACGAATCAAATCAAATGGGATGCAGTCAAACAGGAGATGGTAAGAGTGAACATCAACATTTTAGAAATCAGTGAATTTAGGAATTAGGAATCAGTGAATGGGATTGGAAGAATTTATTTCAGGTGACCATTATATTTACTACTGTAGGCAACAATCCCTTAGAAGAAATGGAGTATCCCTCGCAGTCAATAGAAGATTCCAAAATGCAGTACTTGGATAAAAATCTCAAAAATGACAGAATGATCTCAGTTCTTTTCCAAAGCAAACCATTTAACATCACAGTAATATGAGTCTATGGCCCAACCACAGATGCTAAAGAAATTGAAGGTGAGCAGTTCTATGAAGACCTACAAGACCTTCTAGAACTAACACCAAAAAAAGATATCCTTTTCATCATAGGGGATTGGAATATAAAAGTACAAAGTAAAGAGATATCTGGAGTAACAGGCAAGTTTGTTTTGAAGTACAAGATGAAGCAAGGCAAAGGCTAACAGAGCTTTGCCAAGAGAACACACTGGTCATAGCAAACAGCCTTTTCCAACAACACAAGAGACAACTCTACACTTGGACGCCACCAAATGGTCCATACCAAAATCAGGTTGATTATATCCTTTGTAGCTGAAGAAGGAGAGGCTCCATACAGTGAGAAAAAAAACAAGACCCAGAGCTGACTATGGCTCAGATCTCTAGCTTCTTATTGCAAAATTCAGGTTTAAATTGAGGATGGTGGGGAAAACCACTAGGCAATTCAGCCATGACCTAAATCAAATTCATTATGATTACATAGTAGAGGTGATAAATAGATTCAAGGGATTAGATCTGGTAGTGTGCCTGAAGAACTATGGACAGAGGTTTATAACACGTACAGGAGGCAGTGATCAAAACCATACCCCCAAAAAAGAAATGCAAGAAGGCAAAATGGTTGTCTGAGGAGGCTTCACAAATAGCTGAAAAAAGAAAATCAAAAAGCAAGGGAGGAAAGGAAATATACCCAACTGAATGCAGAGTTCCAGAGAATAGCAAGGAGACACAAGAAGGCCTTCTTCAATGAACAATGCAAAGAAATAGAGGGAAACAACAGAATGGGAAAGACTAGAGATTTCTTCAAGAAAATTGGAGATATCAAGGCAACATTTCATGCAAAGATGGGCATGATAAAAGACAGAAACTTTCAGGACCTAACAGAAGCAGAAGACATTAAGAGGTGGTAAGAATACACAGAAGAACTATACAAAAAAGGTCTCAGTGATCTAGATAACCATGATGGTATAGTCATTCATCTAGAGCTGGACATCCTGGAGTGTCAAGTGGGACTTTGGAAGCATTACTATGAACAAAACTAGTGGAGGTGATGGAATTCCAGCTGAGCTGTTTCAAATTCTGAATGATGATGCTGTTAAAGTGTTGTACTCAGTATGTTAGCAAATTTGGAAAACTCAGCAGTGGCCACAGGACTGGGAAAAGACAGTTTTCACTCCAATTGGAAAAAGACAGTTTTCACTCCAATCCTAAAGAAGGGGAATGCCAAAGAATGCTCAAACTAGCATACAGTTGTGCTCATTTCACATACTAATAGTGTTACACTTAAAATCCTTCAATCTAGGCTTCAGCAGTATATGAATAGAGAACTTCCAGATGTACAAGCTGGGTTTAGAAAAGGCAGAGGAACCAGAGCCCAAAGTGCCAATATCCATTGGATCTTACAAAAAGCAAGGTAATTCCAGAAGAACATCTGCTTCATTGACTATGCTAAAGCCTTTGACTGTGTGGATCAAAACAAACTGTCAAAAATTCTTAAAGAGATGAGAGTACCAAATCACCTTATCTGTCTCCTGAAAAACCTGTATGCAGGTCAAAAAGCAACAGTTAGAACTCCACATGGAACAATGGAATTGTTCAAAATTGGGAAAGGAGTATGTCAAGGTTGTATACTGTCACTCTGTTTAGTTTATATGCAGAGCACATCATGCAAAATGCCAGGCTGGATGAATTATAAGCTGGAATCAAGATTGTTGGGAGAAATATCAACCATCAATATGCATATGATACCACTCTAATGGCAGAAACTGAAGAGAAATTAAAGAGCCTCTTGATGAGGGTGAAAGAGGAGAGTGAAAAATCTGGCTTAAAACTTCACATTCTAAAAACTAAGATCATGGCATCTGGTCCCATCCCTTCATGGCCAATAGAAGGCAAAAAAGAGGAAATAGTGACCAATTTTATTTTCTCGGGTTCCAAAATCACCTCAGATGGTGACTGCAGATATGAAATTAAAAGATGCTTTCTCCTTATAAGAAAATCTATGACAAACCTAGACAGTGTATTAAAAAGCAATCACTTTGTTGACAAACGTCCATCTAGTCAAATCTGTGTTTTTTCCAGTGGTCACATATGGATGTGAGAGTTGGCCCATAAAGAAGGCTGAGTGCTGAAGAATTGATACTTTCAAATTATGGTGCTGGAGCAGACTCTTGAGAGTCCCTTGGACTGGCAAGGAAATCCATCCTAAATATTCATTGGAAGGACAATTTTGCTGAAGCTGAGGTTCAATACACATGATGCAAAGAGCCAACTCATTGGAAAAGACCCTGATGCAGGGAAAGATTGACGGCCAAAGGAGGAGGAGACAGCAGAGGGGAGATGGTTTGGTAACCTCACCAACTAAGGGGATATAAATTTGAGCAAACTCTGGGAGATTGTTCAGGACAGAGGAACCTGGCGTACTACAGTCCATTGGGTCACAGAGAGGCAGGCATGACTTGGCAACTGACCACCAACAACAAAATCCCCATGGATACATAAATCTAAGGAAGATGAAGTATCTTATACAAAGTGGTACAGTACATTCCCACCTTCTGTCCATTTCCTCAGGTTCCATATCCTCAGAAATGGAAGGCCAACTGTATCTTGTTAGATTTGAGGAGTATGACTATTATTTAACAACTTTGTCCAATTCTGCTTTTCAATGCCCTATCAAGCAAGTAATCAGTCCATATTTTTATCTTCTGTTATCAATCACACAAGTTATCTGTATTTAATACTGTGTGAAATTTCCATCCTTTGTGTAAGGTATTAGAGTCTTCTCTCTCTCTCTCTCTTTTTTTTTTTTTACTTTTTTTTTTCTTTAAAAGAAAATTATTTAATTAGTATACATGTGTTCCCCATCCTGAACCCTCCTCCCTCCTCCCTCCCCACACCATCCCTCTGGGTTGTCCCAGTGCACCAGCCCCAAGCATCCAGCATCGTGCATTGAACCTTGACTGGCACCTCGTTTCATACATGACATTTCACATGTTTCAATGCCATTCTCCCAAATCTTCCCACCCTCTCCCTCTCCCACAGAGTCCATAAGACTGTTCTATACATCAGTGTCTCTTTTGCTGTCTCATATACAGGGTTATCGTTACCATCTTTCTAAATTCCATATATATGAGTTAGTATACTGTATTGGTGTTTTTCCTTCTGGCTTACTTCACTCTGTATAATAGGCTCCAGTTTCATCCACCTCATTAGAACTGATTCAAATGTATTCTTTTTAATGGCTGAGTAATACTCCATTGTGTATATGTACCACTGCTTTCTTATCCATTCATCTGCTGATGGACATCTAGGTTGCTTCCATGTCCTGGCTATTATAAACAGTGCTGCGATGAACATTGGGGTACACGTGTCTCTTTCCCTTCTGGTTTCCTCAGTGTGTATGCCCAGCAGTGGGATTGCTGGATCATAAGGCAGTTCTATTTCCAGTTTTTAAAGGAATCTCCACACTGTTCTCCATAGTGGCTGTACTAGTTTGCATTCCCACCAACAGTGTAAGAGGGTTCCCTTTTCTCCACACCCTCTCCAGCATTTATTATTTGTAGACTTTTGGATCGCAGCCATTCTGACTGGTGTGAAATGGTACCTCATAGTGGTTTTGATTTGCATTTCTCTGATAATGAGTGATGTTGAGCATCTTTCCATGTGTTTGTTAGCCATCTGTATGTCTTCTTTGGAGAAATGTCTATTTAGATCTTTGGCCCATTTTTTGATTGGGTCATTTATTTTTCTGGAGTTGAGCTGTAGGAGTTGCTTGTATATTTTTGAGATTAGTTGTTTGTCAGTTGCTTCATTTGCTATTATTTTCTCCCATTCTGAAGGCTGCCTTTTCACCTTGCTAATAGTTTCCTTTGATGTGCAGAAGCTTTTAAGTTTAATTAGGTCCCATTTGTTTATTTTTACTTTTATTTCCAATATTCTGGGAGGTGGATCATAGAGGATCCTGCTGTGATGTATGTCAGAGAGTGTTTTGCCTATGTTCTCCTCTAGGAGTTTTATAGTTTCTGGTCTTACATTGAGATCTTTAATCCATTTTGAGTTTATTTTTGTATATGGTGTTAGAAAGTGTTCTAGTTTCATTCTTTTACAAGTGGTTGACCAGATTTCCAGCACCACTTGTTAAAGAGATTGTCTTTAATCCATTGTATATTCTTGCCTCCTTTGTCAAAGATAAGGTGTCCATATGTGCGTGGATTTATCTCTGGGCTTTCTATTTTGTTCCATTGATCTATATTTGTGTCTTTGTGCCAGTACCATACTGTCTTGATAACTGTGGCTTTGTAGTAGAGCCTGAAGTCAGGTAGGTTGATTCCTCCAGTTCCATTTTTCTTTCTCAAGATCGCTTTGGCTATTCGAGGTTTTTTGTATTTCCATACAAATTGTGAAAGTATTTGTTCTAGCTCTGTGAAGAATACTGTTGGTAGCTTGATAGGGATTGCATTGAATCTATAAATTGCTTTGGGTAGTATACTCATTTTCACTATATTGATTCTTCCAATCCATGAACATGGTATATTTCTCCATCTATTAGTGTCCTCTTTGATTTCTTTCACCAGTGTTTTATAGTTTTCTATATATAGGTCTTTAGTTTCTTTAGGTAGATATATTCCTAAGTAATTTATTCTTTTTGTTGCAATGGTGAATGGAATTGTTTCCTTAATTTCTCTTTAATACCCCACTCACACCAATGGATAGATCAACTAAACAGAAAATTAACAAGGAAACACAAACTTTAAACGATACAATAGACCAGTTAGACCTAATTGATATCTATAGGACATTTCATCCCAAAACAATGAATTTCACCTTTTTCTCAAGCGCACATGGAACCTTCTCCAGGATAGATCACATCCTGGGCCATAAAGCTAGCCTTGGTAAATTCAAAAAAATAGAAATCATTCCAAGCATCTTTTCTGACCATAATGCAGTAAGATTAGATCTCAATTACAGGAGAAAAACTATTAAAAATTACAACATATGGAGGCTGAACAACACACTGCTGAATAACCAACAAATCACAGAAGAAATCAAAAAAGAAATCAAAATTTGCATAGAAATGAATGAAAATGAAAACACAACAACCCAAAACCTGTGGGACACGGTAAAAGCAGTCCTAAGGGGAAAGTTCATAGCAATACAGGCACACCTCAAGAAACAAGAATAAAGTCAAATAAATAACCTAACTCTACACCTAAAGCAACTAGAAAAGGAAGAAATGAAGAACCCCAGGGTTACTAGAAGGAAAGAAATCTTAAAAATTAGAGCAGAAATAAATGCAAAAGAAACAAAAGAGACCATAGCAAAAATCAACAAAGCCAAAAGCTGGTTCTTTGAAAGGATAAATAAAATTGACAAACCATTAGCCAGACTCATCAAGAAACTAAGGGAGAAAAATCAAATCAATAAAATTAGAAACGAAAATGGAGAGATCACAACAGACAACACAGAAATACAAAGGATCATAAGAGACTACTATCAACAATTATATGCCAATAAAATGGACAACGTGGACGAAATGGACAAATTCTTAGAAAAGTACAACTTTCCAAAACTCGACCAGGAAGAAATAGAAAACCTTAACAGACCCATCACAAGCACGGAAATTGAAACTGTAATCAAAAATCTTCCAGCAAACAAAAGCCCAGGTCCAGACGGCTTCACAGCTGAATTCTACCAAAAATTTAGAGAAGAGCTAACACCTATCCTGCTCAAACTCTTCCAGAAAATTGCAGAGGAAGGTAAACTTCCAAACTCATTCTATGAGGCCACCATCACCCTAATACCAAAACCTGACAAAGATCCCACAAAAAAAGAAAACTACAGGCCAATATCACTGATGAACATAGATGCAAAAATCCTAAACAAAATTCTAGCAATCAGAACCCAACAACACATTAAAAAGATCATACACCATGACCAAGTGGGCTTTATCCCAGGGATGCAAGGATTCTTCAATATCCGCAAATCAATCAACGTAATACACCACATTAACAAATTGAAAAACAAAAACCATATGATTATCTCAATAGATGCAGAGAAAGCCTTTGACAAAATTCAACACCCATTTATGATAAAAACTCTCCAGAAAGCAGGAATAGAAGGAACATACCTCAACATAATAAAAGCTATATATGACAAACCCACAGCAAACATTATCCTCAATGGTGAAAAATTGAAAGCATTTCCTCTAAAGTCAGGAACAAGACAAGGGTGCCCACTTTCACCATTACTATTCAACATAGTTTTGGGAGTTTTGGCCACAGCAATCAGAGCAGAAAAAGAAATAAAAGGAATCCAAATTGGAAAAGAAGAAGTAAAACTCTCACTATTTGCAGATGACATGATCCTCTACATAGAAAACCCTAAAGACTCCACCAGAAAATTACTAGAACTAATCAATGATTATAGTAAAGTTGCAGGATATAAAATCAACACACAGAAATCCCTTGCATTCCTATACTCTTTTTTTTTTTTTTTTAAGGATCAATATTATGAAAGATGGTCTAGGGGTTCTCCCTACTTTCTTCAATTTAAGTCTGAATTTGGCAATAAGGAGTTCATGATCTGAGACATAGTCAGCTCCCTGTCTTGTTTTTGCTGACTGTATAGAGCTTCTCCATCTTTGGCTGCAAAGAATATAATCAATCTGATTTTGGTATTGACCATCTGGTGATGTCTTTGTGTAGAATCTTCTCCTGTGTTGTTGGAAAAGGGTGTTCACTATGAACAGTGCGTTCTCTTGGCAAAACTCGATTAGCCTTTGCCCTGCTTCATTCTGTACTCCAAGCCCAAATTTTCTTGTTACTCCAGGTGTTTTCTTTTGCATTCCAGTCCCATATAATGAAAAGGACATCTTTTTTCGGTGTAAGTTTTAGAAGGTCTTGTAGGTCTTCAAAGAACCATTCAGCTTCAGCTTCTTCAGAATTACAGGTTGGGGCATAGACTTAGATTACCACGATATTGAATAGTTTGCCTTGGAAAGGAACAGAGATCATTTCGTTGTTTATAAGATTGTATCCAAGTACTGAATTTTGGATTCCTGTTGACTGTGATGGCTACTCCATCTCTTCCAAGGGATTCTTGTCCACATTATTTGATATAATGCTCATCTGAGTTAAATTCATCCATTCCAGTCCATTTTAGTTCACTCATTCCTAAAATGTCAACATTTACTCTTAACAAGTCCTACTTGATCACTTCCAATTTGCCTTGATTCATGGACCTAACATACCAGGTTCCTATGCAATACTGCTCTTTATAGCATTGGACCTTGATTCAATCACCATTCACATCCACAACTGGGTGTTGCTTTTGCTTTGGCTCCATCTTTTCATTCTTTCTGAGTTATTTCTCCACTGATCTCCACTAGCATATTGGGCACCTACCAACCTGGGGAGTTCATCTTTCAGTGTCCTATCTTTTTGCCTTTTCATACTGTTCATGGGGTTCTCAAGGCAAGAACACTGGCGTGGTTTGCCATTCCGTTCTCCAGTGGACCGCATTTTGTCAGAACTCTCCACCATGACTTGTCGGACTTGGGTGGCCCTATAAGGCGTGGCTCATAGTTTCACTGAGTTAGACAATGCTGTGGTCCATGTGATCAGATTGGTTAGTTTTCGGTGATTGTGGTTTTCAGTCTGTCTGCCCTCTGATAGAGAAGGCTATGAGGCTTCTGGAAGCTTCCTGATGGGAGAGACTGACTTGGGGGGAAATTGGGTCTTGTTCTTATGGGCGGGGCCATGCTCAGTAAATCTTTAATCCAATTTTCTGTCCATGGGTAGAGCTGTGTTCCCTCCCTGCTATTTACCTGGGGCCAAACTATGGTGGAGGTAATAAAGATAATGGTGACTTCTTTCAAAAGATCCAAAGCATGTACTGCTATACTCACCCAGTGTAGCATCCAAGCAGCAGCCCATCACTAACCCACGCCTCTGCTGGAGACTCCTGGACACTCCTGGGCAAGTCTGGGTCAGTCTCTTGAAAGTAGGGAAAAACCAACAGACCATTCAGGTATGACCTAAATCAAATCCCTTACTATTATATAGTGGAAGTGAGAAATAGATTTAAGGGATTAGATCTGATAGAGTGCCTGATGAACTACAGACAGAAGTTCTTGACATTGTATAGGAGACAGGGATCAAGACTAATGCCAAGAAAAAGAAATGCAAAGAGCAAAATGGCTGTCTGAGGAGGCCTTACAAATAGCTGTGAAAAGAAGAGAAACAAAAGGCAAAGAAGAAAAGGAAAGATATACCTATTTGAATGCAGGGTTCCAAAGAATATCAAAGAGAGATAAGAAAGCCTTCCTCAGTGATCAGTGCAAAGAAATCAAGGAAAACAAGGGGATGGGAAAGACTAGATATCTCTTCAAGAAAATTAGAGATACCAAGGGAATATTTGAGGCAAATATGGGCTCAATAAAGGACAAAAATGGTAAGGACCTAAGAGAAGCAGAAGATATTAAGAAGAGGTGGCAAGAATACACAGAAGAATTATACTAAAAAAATCTTCATGACCCCGATAATCATGATGGTATGATCACTCACCTAGAGCCAGACACCCTGGACTGTGAAGTCAAGTGGGGATTAGGAAGCATCACTATGAACACAGCTAGTGGATGTGATGGAATTCCAGTTGAGCTATTTCAAATCCTAAAAGATGATGCTGTGAAAGTGCTGCACTCAATATGCCAGCAAATTTGGAAAACTCAGCAGAGGCCACAGGACTGGAAAAGGTCAGTTTTCATTTCAATCTCAAAGAAAGGTAATGCCAAAGAATGTTCAAACTATCACACAATTGCACTCATCTCACTCACTAGTAAAGTAATGCTCAAAATTCTCCAAGCCAGACTTCAACAGTACCTGAACTGTGAACTTCCAGATGTTCAAGCTGGTTTTAGAAAAGGCAGGGGAACCAGAGATCAAATTGCCAACATCCATTGGATTATGGAAAAAGCAAGAGAGTTCCAGAAAAACATCTATTTCTGCTTTATTGACTATGCCAAAGCCTTTGACTATGTGGATCAACATAAAATGTGGAAAATCCTGAAAGAAATGGAAATACCAGACCACCTGACCTGCCTCTTGAGAAATCTGTATGCAGGTCAGGATGCAACAGTTAGAACTGGACATGGAACAGACTGGTTCCAAATAGGGAAAGGAGTACATCAAAGCTGTATATTGTCACCCTGCTTATTTAACTTATATGCAGACTATGTCATGAGAAATGCTGCACAAGCTGGAATCAAGATTGCCGGGAGAAAAATCAATAACCTCAGATATGCAGATGACACAACCTGTATGGCAGAAAGTGAAGAGGAACTAAAAAGCCTCTTGATGAAAGTGAAAGAGGAGAGTGCAAAAGTTGGCTTAAAGCTCAACATTCAGAAAACTAAGATCATGGCATCTGGTCTCATCACTTGATGGCAAACAGATGGGGAAACCTTGACAGACTAGTTTTTAGGGCTCCAAAATCACTGCAGATGGTGACTGCAGCCATGAAATTAAAAGACTCTTGCTCCTTGGAAGAAAAGTATTGACCAACCTAGAAAGCATATTATAAAGAAGAAACATTGCTTTGCCAACAAAGGTCCATCTAGTCAAGGCCATGTTTTTCCAGTAGTCATGTATGGATGTGAGAGTTTGACTATAAAGAAAGCTGAGCACAGAAGAATTGATGTTTTTGAACTGTGGTGTTGGAGAAGACTTGAGAGACCTCTGGACTGCAAGGAGATCCAACCAGTCCATTCTAAAGGAGATCAGTCCTGGGTGTTCATTGGAGGGACTGATGTTGAAGCTGAAACTCCAATACTTTGGCCAACTGATGTGAAGAACTGACTCATCTGAAAAGACCCTGATGCTGGGAAAGATTGAAGACAGGAGGAGAAGGGGATGACAGAGGATGAGATGGTTGGATGGCATCACCAACTCAATGGACATGAATCTGAGTAAACTCCAGGAATTGGTGATGGACAGGGAGGCCTGGCATGCTGCAGTCCATGGGGTCACAAAGAGTCGGACATGACTGAGTGACTGAACTGAACTGAATTATGAAAGATGCTTTTCCTCTTCTGATTAAAAGAAGGAATCAGATTAAATTTTTAACCACTGACACAGGTTCAACAATCTATGACATATTCTCTTGGTTGCAAAGAACTATTTCATCCCAAAGAATATTCTTCATTTGTTCACCACTGAAGGTTCTGTTTCAATAATTTTATTGAGTTTTGCTCACAAACCAAATAAGAAACAAAGATCTTCCCCTTTTTGGATTCCAATTTGGCATCTGATTATTTTTCTCATGTATGCACATATTTATATATGACATCTGTCCTTTACAAATTAGTTTTGCACATGATAAGGTATGAAAAAATTATGCATTCACAAAAAACTTGCACATTATATTGAAGAAAAAAATTTCACTCTTCAAAGATTTCTGACACAATGTGCTTATTAAACAGTTCTTTAAAAATTGCTTCAAATGATTTTAAAATAACATTGTTTGGCAGAATAAATTGACTATTAAGTATCCTTGAAAACCACTTCTAAGGTTGTCATAGTTTCATTTTGTTTTGCTTTATGAAAGAAATGTCTTAAAATAAATTTTAAACAGATTTTTAAGATTACAGAAGAAGAAGCACACAGACACAGATTTATGTTTAATTTCTTAAATTTCAAGTGCACTATTGAGTAGAATTGATAACATTGTAAAATTTTTATTACTAACCTAAGGCTTTCTTAGAAATATGCATCCATGTCCATTAAATTCTACAAATGTTATTTCCAGTAATTATATTGAAAGTCTAGGTGAATTTTCATAATTTTTGATTTAAGAATATTGAGTTCAAATTTTAAATTTATACTTTCATTTCACAGAAACCTGTTGCTTTTTATTCTAAAGCTATTTCTGAAGCTAGAACTAATAGTTATCATAATAAAATTTAGCACTGAAATAAAAGGTAAGTTGAGAAAAGCATGGAAATTGCCATCATTACATTATGTTCTTTTCAGCAAGGTAATTTAGTTGGGCAGACATATCTCTATTAATCAAAATACTTTTGACCATGACCTTGTAGCATTTTTACAGTTCTAAAGCTTGTAGATATTTTAATACAGATCATTATAACACAGACCCTTTTATTTGAAGCAATTTCACTCTGTTCACAACAAAGAAATATTCATTTAACTTATTTTTTCTTGGGTAATTGATATCAGTTAAATCTATTATGGAAATGAGAGACCTATAGAGGCAGATGACTATTCTATTTTTTATATCCTATTTTATACTTTAAACTGGAATAGTTGAACATTTCCCATAAATGTCTAAAAAACATTGATTTGGAAAAGACTAGAAAGGTGACACCAGTAATTGCAGCAAAAGTATTAACTTTTATTGTAGCCTAGGAAAATGTGTATTGGAAAATGTGTATGTGGAGTTGAATTTTTCAAGTAGATGTAGTGAACAATTTAAAGAGTAACCCTCATGGATTTCTTTTTTAACACAGACAAATGGTAATGATTTGCATCTAGTTACAAAATGTTAACGATTAAAATGCAATTAAAATGTACAACTCATTTATCAAAGACATAATGCCCCGAGAAAAGTAAACTAAGAAGTAACTTATTTTTAAAGCATTTTCCTTGTGAAAGAAATACTTGCCATAAAAACAATAGACAATTTTGTAACATATAACTCTTCACACCATTCTCATCACATTATTTACAGAGAACAATTATTAAAAAATTTAATATGAGTCTGCTAGACATTTTCATAACACATATAATACTTATTTGTATAATGCTGGTTTTTTTTTTCAAAAATAAAATCACATTATATAATACTTGTTTTTCTAAGTAACAGTATAACGGACATTCTATATATGTGTACATAACAATTACTCTTTTTAAAGGTAAGTTGACATTTTAGATGTATGGCTCATATGAGTAAATAATGCATTATAAATATTTCTTTATATTTTAAAAAGTCATTTTTAAAAAGTCATATTATTTTTCACCAGTCACTTTACTGTTTTCTCTTACTACCTTCAGAGTGCTTCAAGCGATTTTTTTCAGATTCTTAGATGTATAATTATACAATATGTATAATTTTAAAAAGTCATATTTCACTATTTTAAAAAGTCATATTATTTTTCACCAGTCACTTTACTGTTTTCTCTTACTACCTTCAGAGTGCTTCAAATGATTTTTTTCAGATTCTTAGATGTACAATTATACAATATGTAAAAATAATAATTTCCCTACCTTTGTCTATTTGTACTATTTTTCTTTTACTTATTGTATTGGCTAATATTTACAAAGCAAGGTTAAATTAATTTTCATGAAAAATCCTTATTTGGTCCTGATTTTAATATGTATAGTTTACATTTTCACTAATAACAATGTACTGGCATTCAGTTCAGTTCAATTCAGTCACTCAGTCGTGTCCTACTCTTTGCGACTCCATGAATCGCAGCATGCCAGGCCTCCCTGTCCATCACCAACTCCCAGAGTTCACCCAGATTCACGTCCATCGAGTCAGTGATGCCATCCAGCCATCTCATCCTCTGTCGTCCCCTTCTCCTCTTGCCCCCAATCCCTCCCAGCATCAGAGTCTTTTCCAATGAGTCAACTCTTCGCTTGAGGTGGCCAAAGTACTGGAGTTTCAGCCTTAGCATCATTGCTTCCAAAGAAATCCCAGGGCTGATCTCCTTCAGAATGGACTGGTTGGATCTCCTTGCAGTCCAAGGGACTCTCAAGAGTCTTCTCCAACACCACAGTTCAAAAGCATCAATTTTTCGGTGTTCTGCTTTCTTCACAGTCCAACTCTCACATCTATACATGACCACTGGAAAAACCAGTATTAGTTTGAGGCAATTTCTTATCCTAACACAAAATCTCACTCTAACCCTAATTTTTACCTTAAATTATAACTCTTTTCATAATTTTTCTAGCTAGTATCAGTTTTGTAAGAGTTTTGTTTTAAAACCAGGAGTTACATCGTTATTTACTTGTAATTTTTTTTTTTACTTGAAATTGATTTTTTAGGCATATCTAGGTCATCTATCTGCGTTTAATCTCTCCTAGAACAGTTCTATTTGAACCTTTTATTTATATTTCTGTAGAGTCCTCCTTGGCCCCTTTTACTTTACACAGCTCTGTTTCTTCCAGTGTACAATACGGTGATGTTTCCCACAAAGAAACAACTTAATGAAGGTGGATAGGTCCCCAGGCTGACTGATAGAATTTACTAATAACTTGATGATTTAACTAAGCTAGATTACTAATAGCATATTTCAACTCTTTACCATAGTTAAAAGTCATAAATTTAAGGCCTAGACAGAGCCCAGCTATGCCTTTGGCACATGAAGGTGTTAACAGTGTGGAAAGTCGATACATTTTCATCATTTCCTAGATCTCAGCAGGATTTAAAATTAATTATGCATGTCTTCTAACTTGTCACCCAAACTGGAGCTGTCCAGCCAGTCAAGCAGGCCCATGTCATTCCTGGTCATGTGGGTCTGAGGGCTTCCTGATGCTTTCAGCATACTGAACACCACAGAATCTATTTGCCAGAATTTCTCATTGACATTGCCCTCATCCTTGCCACTATCGAATCTAGTTTAGACAAATGCTATTGCATTTCCACTCCTGACCTTTTTATACCACTACGACAGATTTCCTTACAGCAACCAGAAGGATAACAATAAAACATATATCAGATCACACTGCTCTCCTTCTCAAAATTTCAAATGGTTTTACTTGTGCAGAAAATAAAATATTACATTTACTATGATCTATAAGACCCTTCTGGAATGACCTACCTCACCATCATCACCACCTATAACTCTCTCCACTCACAGAACTGGAGCTTTGCTGCTCTTCCTTTGTTTCTGACAACCCTACAACTCTTTCCTGACTCAGGAGCTTTTGATTTTTGTTTTGTTTTTTTTAATCCAGGAGGTTTTTCTTCCCACTCACTGCCTGGATAATTCCATCTCCAGATCTCAGTTTCAATGACAGCTTCTCAAATAAACCCTCCTGAACACCTTAATCTAAATTCCTACCCGCTATGATAGTATCTTAGAGCACACAATTATTTTCTTTTCTATTACATACAATAATTGGTGACTACTTACTTAATTCTAATGATTTCCTTCTGTAAACTCACATGTGGTTTTTTCCCTCTCCGTATTTTAAGGATTCATGCACAGAAAGTATGGCATTCAACATATATTATCACAGAAATGAGTGAATGATGATTAAATTAATACATTGATGAAATGGACAAATATGCTTCATTAGCCCCTAAAGAGATAATTACACTGAATTACAAGAATAGATTTCAATTATTTGAATGTTAAGTATCAAGCTCTGTATTTGAATATTCTCTCTGGTCATCAAACAAGAAGAGTGCACTCCATCCTGAAACACCTTGTATTTTCACCTCCCCTTCCCTTCCATGCTCTTTGTCTCAAATCCAGTCCCAGAGGATATTTACTTAACTAACAGTCTTGGACTCACAGCCATATTTGAAAAAAGACTGACATACATCTGCCAGCTTTTTATATTTGACCGACTGAATTTCTCACAACAGTCTTTCCTCTGTCCAACTAAGATTCAGATCCAGAGATTTCTACAAAACACTGGCTTTGTTATAAGTGTGTATTTTGAGTGTACACTATCATATTAATGATCTAGATCTTTTTCCCACAACAATTATTCGTATCCTTTTGTGTATGCCTTACTATCCATAGAAGTTAGTGAAAGCATTTTAGAAATTCTTGTGTGTGTGGTATCACGGCAATTTTAAGGGTAAATAAAGTCCTACCCATGTTTTCCACCTCTGAAAAGTATGGTAGCTATACCATTCTGGAAAGATGAGTACTCTTTTATATTTAAAATGTTCTCCTTCAGTGACATGATTACAAAATCATAATGGCATACTGGGGTTTCTACAGAGAAGACTGACATTAATAAGAGGAACAAGTAGAAAATCTACATTTTATGCAGTTTTCATAATAAAAATTGGCAATAATTAAATCTAGCAATAGGTAGTTTGGATAGCAATAGCCTATCATTCTAAAGACAGTCTGAATTGATTTTTTCCCCCTTGAACAGAGTTTTTATCTTTGAAGTTGATGATACAGATGATGTCTGGGCTAGGCCACATAATCCATATTTGAGTTAGTCAGCCACAAAGCCAGACAAAAGCATTCGTCTTGCTTAAAATTCACTGAATTCCTTCTTTTGAATTGATTTCAAGAAAAGAAATGCTATATTTTAATTTAAATGAATACTGAGAACCATCTGCTGTAGAGGATTAACGTGACTGACTTCTCCAGACACTTGGCACATCAAGAGAATGTGGGAGAATAGATTCAAAGACAACAATCCCTCTTGCATTAAATATTTCCTTAACTACATATGATGCTATATTCTAAATCTAATTCAGTAAATTATTTTTCTTTAGAGGCTTATACAGATGAGAATTTATAACTTCCTTTGGTGTCTATATATTTTCTCAAGAAGCTATTGTACCATGCAAAGTTCATTGTTCCTGTTTCCTCCAATGTTTGCATCAGTTGACATATAAGTACAGAATACATGATCATAGTGTACACACACATATGCATATATATTATACACACACATACTGTTAAAATACACAGAAAAAACTCCAGAAGAATAGCTGTTCTTTCACTTCTTTTATTAAGTTTCTGTTATGCTTGAAAGACTAAACTAATATCTTTCTGGGTATGTATTTCTTTTAGAAAAATCAAAACTATCAGAGTTAGCTTAAAAACCTAGCATTATAGCAGACTTTTAAATGAACATCTGTGTTTGTGACAATCCATTCCTGGTTCTAAAGGTGACACTTATGAATAGGTCACTTTATTGAGACAAGCATTTGAATTACATACACCTTGAGGCCAGGAAACAGGAGCAAGCCTTTCAGATGGTGTCTGAGACCAGCAGAACTCACAGCATTTCCATTTCAGCAGGACTTTGTTGTTCTCTGTTTGATGTTGCGTACCCAGTGAACTCTTTTGAAGAGATAAGCCTTTGTCAGTGAGAAACAGTCTCTAAGAAAAATTGACCAGTAGTGATACTCATGGAAATGAATAGAAGCAAAGTGATGGTTCTTAGCCAGAAAATGGAAATGTCGAATAAAGCTCAGCATACAATATTAAATTTGGGGCTTAAATGTATTCAGTTTGTTTAATTAATTTTTCTTGAGCAGCAATGCCACATCAGGTACTGCTCAAGATCAAAGGGATTTAAGGATGACCAAAATGGACATGTGGGCTTCCCACATACCTCAGTGGTAAAGAAACCACCTGCGATGCAGGAGACGCAGGTTCAATTCCTGAGTTGGGAAGATCCCCTGGAAAAGGAAATGGCAACCCACTCCAGTATTCTCACCTGGGAAATTAAATGGACAGAGGAGCCTGGCAGGTTACAGCTCACGGGTCTCAAAAGAGTCAGACTAGCGACTAAGCAACAGCAATGACAAAAAATGGACATGTAGACTGACCGTGGAAAGCACAAAGTCTACTGTTAGGGAGGAAAAAGCTTTTCCCTACCCTACGGGTTCTTCTAGATGGTCTAAGAATTATATTGATATGACACAGATTAACAGGAGAAAATCATATTTAATTTTGTACATATGTGAACTCTATATACATGAGAAACTCAGAAACCCTACATACATAAGAGGTTCATAGATAGAAAGGTAAAAAGAGGTATATATGTCATCTGGAGTTAAGAAAGTGGGTAAGGGCCTAGGGTTTTCAAGGCTGGGAGGGTCATTCACAGGATGACAAGAGAAACAGATATTTGGTAATTAGATGCTTGCCCTGACATATGATGAAGTCACTTAGATAAAATTTATTGCTGATAATAACTCATTTTCTGGTTAAAAAAAATAAATTCAAATTCTTATAGGTATTCTAGGGAAGGGTGGTAGTTTCCCTTGAGACTACAGGGTCTTGAATGCTTTCAGCTCAAAATAATCCACATCCCAGATTAGCACATCTTGCGGAGGTCTATTCCAAGCCCCTATGCTAACAATAACTTATGGGCCTAAAACTGTTGCATATTTATGTATAAATGTAGGTAGGAGGTACGCATCTCTTTACTCTTTCAACAAGCTAACATTTACATAACTCGGAGGAGCGTGATAGGCTACAGTCCATGGGGTCACAAAGAGTCGGACACGACTGAGCAACTTCACTTTCCTTTTATTCCTTTTACTAGAAAGTGGTATACACTTTCTAGTGTACATTCACTTGATAAGTCTGATAAATTTCTCTTTCGATCTCATGAAGTAGGTCCTATCATCATATTCTTTTTAGAGATGAGAAAATGAACAGTGCAGAAAAAATTTGCAGCAAAATACACTTTCCGTTCATTGATTTTTATTTGTGTATCAGTTAGAAATCAGCCAGAGGCTTTTAGTCTACAAAACTTTCAGCAGAAATTATGACTAAAAAGTTTAATTGAAGTATAATGTGCCTTCATTAAAATATACATATTGTATATATTGCAATGGTATAACTCAATAAATGTGTGTGAACATTCCCATGACATATGACTCAAATTTTAAAATGGAACATTATCAGTACCTCAAAAGCCCATATCATGCTTTATTTATGTCACTTCCTCCCGCCCCCACCAAAATATCTGTGTAGGACTTAGAGGATAATTGGAAGAGTTGAAGAACAGAAGTCACTGAAGCCACTCCTAAGGTTTAAGAAATCTGTGAATATAGGAAACAGGGATTTCACAATTTCACAAATGACTTCAGCCTCCTGTAGCAATAACTTGACTCTCTCAGAAAGCTGGTTTACAGCATACCTTTGCCCAAGCCTCTGCCTAAAATTGCCACCAGAGAATTATGGCTTCTTCTTTGATGTCTTCCAATTATTTTACCACTGGCTTTCACTGATTGAATATTTCTTTGTGAGAATCATTGCAATGTAATATCCATAACAATCCCTTGTGGCTGATGGGAAATCTTAGAAAGGTGGAGATGGTACTGAGCACCTACAGAAATTATCTGTTCTAGTCTGTTCTACTATTTTAGCTACTCAGCTCCCATACACACTTATATATATGTCTCACTTACCAAGTCACAACAGGATACAGTCATTCATCAAACAAATGAAGATTTTAAAACTGGAAAAAAAATTCATAAGTAATTGCATCCATTTTTGGCTGATACATATATCCTGATTAAATCAGTTGCAATCATCGACTAATATCACGTAACTTTAGTACCAATATAATACCTTGTATAAACTACTGAAGGAAGAAGATATGGAAAAATCTATGTGTGTATAGATAAATAATCAATTATATATACATATGATCAATGATAAATATGGTTACTGAAGTTCTTGTTTCTGCAAATACCCTATACCACCACAAAACCCTTACAAACATCTTCCTTCTGCCACTACTTATTCTATGTTCTTTCCTCAGTAAGAATCCAATGTTTAATGGTTCTTCATTTGTTGGGTGAACAAGATCTTCACTCATTAAAGCGAGTTACCTGTGACCCTGGCTGTCTGGGACTGCAGTGTGTGTGTGTGTGTGTGTGTGGGTGTGTGTGTGTAGGTGTGTGTGTGTATGTATTAGTTGCTCAGTTGAGTCCAATTCTTTGCGATCTGATGGACTGTAACCCACTAGGCTCCTCTGTCCATGGAATTCTCCAGGCAACAATACTGGAGTGGGTAGCTGTTCCCTTCTTCACGGTATCTTCTGGATACATGCATCAAACCCAGGTCTCCTGCATTGCAGGCAGATTCTTTACCATCTGAGCCATCAGGGAAGCAGTTTCCCATTAACTTTAAGTAGAAGCATAATAGGTGCTTGAGAGAATCCTTTGGGTTCTTGTCCCTATTGTGTAGCAGAAATTATAATTCGCCTTGATGACAGTTCCTCTTTGTCTATTGCTACAGGATCAAAAGGTATTTAAGATGACCAGACAGAATTCAAACTTGAATTCAATCTTGTAATAAAACTGTTTTGTGAAGATACACAGGAAAACTGTACAAAAAAGATCTTCACGACCCAGATAATCACGATGGTGTGATCACTCACCTTGAGCCAGACATCCTGGAACATGAAGTCAAGTGGGGCTTAGGAAGCATTACTACAAACAAAGCTAGTGGAGGTAATGGAATTCCAGTTGAGCTATTTCAAATCCTGAAAGATGACGCTGTGAAAGTGCTGCACTCAATATGCCAGCAAATTTGGAAAACTCACCAGTGGCCACAGGACTGGAAAAGGTCAGTTTTCATTCCAATCCCAAAGAAAGGCAATGCCAAAGAATGCTCAAACTACTGCACAATTGCACTCATCTCACACGCTAGTAAAGTAATGCTTAAAATTCTCTAAGCCAGGCTTCAGCCATACGTGAACCATGAACTTCCAGATGTTCAAGCTGGTTTTAGAAAATGCAGAGGAATGAGAGATCAAATTGCCAACATCCGATGGATCACTGAAAAAGCAAGAGAGTTCCAGGAAAACATGTATTTCTGCTTTATTGACTATGCCAAAGCCTTTGACTGTGTGGATCACAATAAACTGTGGAAAATTCTGAAAGAGATGGGAATGGCAGACCACCTGACCTGTCTCTTGAGAAACCTATATGCAGGTCAGGAAGCAACAGTTCGAACTGGACATGGAACAACAGACTGGTTCCAAATAGGAAAAGGAGTACGTCAAGGCTGTATATTGTCACCCTGTTTGTTTAACTTATATGCAGAGTACATTATGAGAAACGGTGGGCTGGAGGAAGCACAGGCTGGAATCAAGATTGCCAGGAGAAATATCAATAATCTCAGATATGCAGATGACACCACCCTTATGGCAGAAAGTGAAGAGGAACTAAAGAGCCTCTTAATGAAAGTCAAAGAGCAGAGTGAAAAAGTGGCTTAAACTTCAACATTCAGAAAACTATGATCATGGCATCTGGTCCCATCACTTCATGGCAGATAGATTGGGAAACAGTGGAAACAGTGGCTGTCTTTATTTTTCTGGTCTCCAAAATCACTGTAGATGGTGATTGCAGGCATGAAATTAAAAGAAGCTTACTCCTTGGAAGGAAAGTTATGACCAACCAAGACAGCATATTAAAAAGCAGAGACATTACTTTGCCAACAAAGGTCCATCTATTCAAGGCTATGGTTTTCCAGTGGTCATGTATGGATGTGAGAGTTGGACTGTGAAGAAAGCTGAGCACCGAAGAATTGATGCTTTTGAACTGTGGTGTTGGAGAAGACTCTTGAGAGTCCCTTGAACTGCAAGAAGGTCCAACCAGTACATCCTAAAGGAGATCAGTCCTGGGTGTTCATTGGAAGGACTGATGTTGAAGCTGAAGCTCCAGTACTTTGGCTACCTGATGCGAAGACCTGACTCATTTGAAAAGACCTTGATGCTGGGAAAGATTGAGGACAGGAGAAGAAGGGGACGACAGAGGATGAGATGGTTGGATGGCATCATCGACTTGATGGACATGGGTTTGGGTGGACTCCAGGAGTTGGTGATGGACCAGGAGACCTGGCATGGGGTCACAAAGAGTATGACATGACTGAGTGAACTGAACTTAATAACTGTGTACCCCATAAAAGCATAGCTCCTTTAAAAACTAAGATTCACAACCAACCAAGTCTAAAGATGAATATACAAGAATCAGAAATTACCTAATCCACTTTTACTTCCACACATGTTTCCAGGACACATTTTTACTCCAGGCCATGGAATAAAATCTTCATATGTTTATGCAGGTCATATGCTAAAATCTGTATAGCACCACACAAGTCTTAATGCTTTGTCATCATCCAGCTTTTTCATGGGAGAAGGCAATGGCAACCCACTTCAGTTCTCTTGCCTGTAAAATCCCATGGACTGAGGAGCATGGTAGGCTGTAGTCCATAGGGTCACAAAGAATCGGACACGACTGAGCGACCTCACTTTCACTTTTCCTTTCATGCATTGGAGAAGGAAATGATAACCCACTCCAGTGTTCTTGCCTGGAGAATCCCAGGGACAGCAGAGCCTGGTGGGCTGCCATTTATGGGGTTGCACAGAGTCGGACATGACTGAAGCGATTTAGCAGCAGCAGCAGCTTTTTCATAATTGAATATGTTGTAACTATTTCACTTTTCACTTGTTGGGTGAACAAGATCTTCACTCATGAAGGCCTAAGTTACCTGTGACCCTGCCTGTCTGAGATTGCAGTGTGTGTGTGTGTTAGTTGCTCAGTTGTGTCCACTTCTTTATGATCCCATGGACTGTAACACACCAGGCTCCTCGTCCATGGAATTCTCAAGTCCTGTTGATTCTGGGTAATGGGTACATAGTAAGATCAATGAATCCCATGGGTGTGAGCACTTTATCTCACTTATTTTGTTTTCAAATTGGTTATAACAAAGTCTCACTCAAAATAACATGATTATTTTAAAGAAATTAACAAGTTGATTCTAAAATATGTACAGACAGGCATATTTTATAGAACACCTGGGTCATCTTTTTTATAAAGAACAAATTTGTATTTCAAAACTTATGCTAAAGCTATGGTAATAAGAATAGTGTGGCTTTGACAAAAAGACTTACAGATAAGTGAAAAACAATAGAGAATTCAGAAATAGCCCAGTATCTATAGATTAAATTATCTTTTGACAAAATGATTGTGTGTGCACTCACTCATGTCTGACTGTGATTCAAATTTCCAGGCAATAATACTAGAGTGGTTTGCCATTTCCTGCTCCAAGGGATCTTCCTGACCCAGGGATCGAAATCATGTCTCTTGTGTCTCCTCCACTGGCAGGTGGATTCTTTACCAACTGAGCAAACTGGGAGGCCCTGTTGACAAAGGTACCAAGGTAATTCAATAGAGGAAATAAAATATTTTCAGTAAAAAGTAATATTTTTACTAAAAAGAAGAAATATTTTCAGTAAACAATGCTAAACAACTGGATATTCATGTGAAAAGGAAATGAAATTCTTGTCTTTACCTCTCACTATAAACAAAAATTTTAGAAAAGGCAGAGGAACCAGAGATCAAATTGCCAACATCCACTGGATCATGGAAAAAGCAAGAGAGTTCCAGAAAAACATCTATTTCTGCTTTAGTGACTATGCCAAAGCCTTTGACTGTGTGGATCACAATAAACTGTGGAAAATTCTGAAAGAGATGGGAATACCAGACCACCTGATCTGCCTCTTGAGAAATTTGTATGCAGGTCAGGAAGCAACAGTTAGAACTGGACATGGAACAACAGACTGGTCCCAAATAGGAAAAGGAGTATGTCAAGGCTGTATATTGTCACCCTGTTTATTTACCTTATATGCAGAGTACATCATGAGAAATGCTGGGCTGGAAGAAACACAAGCTAGAATCAAGATTGCCAGGAGAAATATCAATAACCTCAGATATGCAGATGACACCACCCTTATGGCAAAAAGTAAAGAGGAACTAAAAAGCCTTTTGATGAAAGTGAAAGTGGAGAGTGAAAAAGTTGGCTTAAAGCTCAACATTCAGAAAACGAAGATCATGGCATCTGGTCCCATCACTTCATGGGAAATAGATGGGGAAACAGTGGAAACAGTGTCAGACTTTGTTTTTCTGGGCTCCAAAATCACTGCAGATGGTGACTGCAGGCATGAAATTAAAAGAAGCTTACTCCTTGGAAGGAAAGTTATGACCAACCTAGATAGCATATTCCAAAGCAGAGACATTACTTTGCCAACAAAGGTCCGTCTAGTCAAGGCTATGGTTTTTCCTGTGGTCATGTATGATGTGAGAGTTGGACTGTGAAGAAGGCTGAGTGCCAAAGAATTGATGCTTTAGAACTGTGGTGTTGGAGAAGACTCTTGAGAGTCCCTTGGACTGCAAGGAGATCCAACCAGTCCATTCTGAAGGAGATCAGCCCTGGGATTTCTTTGGAAGGAATGATGCTAAAGCTGAAGCTCCAGTACTTTGGCCACCTCATGCGAAGAGTTGACTCACTGGAAAAGACTCTGATGCTGGGAGGGCTTGGGGGCAGGAGGAGAAGGGGATGACAGAGGATGAGATGGCTGAATGGCATCGCTGACTCGATGGACGTGAGTCTGGGTGAACTCCGGGAGTTGGTGATGGACAGGGAGGCCTGGTGTGCTGCGATTCATGGGGTCGCAAAGAGTCAGACATGACTGAGTGACTGACCTGATCTGATAAACAAAAATGAACCCAAAATATTAATAAATAATAAATCTAAACATGAAAGCTATAGTGTAAAAATACATTTTATATAAAAAATGAGGTATTTGCAAACCTGGAGGAGGCAAATATTTTTAAATACAAAGTAAAAACTATAAAAATAGGTAAAATTAGTATCATAAAAATTAAAAACTTTTGTTCTCTGAAAAATAACATGAGTAAAATAAGAATGTAGCCATAGATTGGGAGAAAATATCTGCAATACGTATACAGTGAAATGCTATCCAGAATACATACAGAACTCTTACAACTGAAGACCAACAACCCAGTTTTTAAATGGGCAAAAGATAGGAATAGACAGACACTTCACACAGCAAATTATAATTGTGGCCAATAAACACATGAAAAGATACTCAGTATCAGTCATTAGGAAACACTAGTTAACAACATGATACATGATGAAACACTATTTCATGTCGACTAGAATGGCTAATATTAAACATATTGACAAACTCATTTGATGAGAATTTAGAACAACTGGAGTAGCACTACCTGGGTAGCCCTTAGCATGGACCTCTCATGCCTTATATGTAGAAGTGCATAAATGGTACCACCAGTTCAGAAAATTTTTGCAGTTTCTTGAAAATTAAACATGCTCTTATCTTTGACCTACTAAGGCCAAGTATCACACAATATTAATAAAAACTTATCTACAAAATGCAATGCAAAAATTGTTCATTGCAATTTTATGCATGAGTCATGTACTGTGAAAAACCTAATTATCTGTTAGTTGGGGAATGGATAAACAAATTGTATAATATTCACACAACAGAATCTTACTGGCAATATAGGATATTGAACTATTGGCACATTTTATTAATATAAGATGGATGAATATCAACAACAACCAAAAATATTATGTTACTTGTATAAAACAAGAAGCAAAAGGCTACATCTGCTACAATTCTACTTACATGAAAGTCTAGAAAAAGTAAATCTAGCATACAGTCATAGAAAGCAGTGTTCACCAGTGTCAGGAGCCGCATTAGGCATTACTGACAAAATGGAGGCACGGCCCCAACCCCCTCTCCTCATCTCACAGGCACGGCCCCGGGATGAAGGAGTTAGGCCTTGTGATTCTGACTTGTTCTTTCCTTTCTTTGGTTGAGTTGGCTGGGAAGAATGTTAAGGTGCTTTAGAGAAGCATGAAAGAGCACAAAGCCTTCTGCAGTTGTGTCCAGAAAATAATCTATTAAATAACCATTGACATTTGTTGAAGGATCTTTACAAAGAATGTCCTAGGATGAGCATGTAGGCCGCAGCTTGAGGCCATGGGAAGTATTGTTATCTGAGACCTGTTTGTGAGGGGAATGTTTATGGCAAAAGAAGTTTGCTGAGTTTAGGGTTTAGGAATAATTAAGAATAGCTAGAAGCCTTTTTAGGAGATAGTGATCTTAAGATTCTAGGGGCAAACAGGATTTAGAAAGATAAGAAATAAACAGAGGAATGTAGCATGAGTTAGGATGTAATCACAAGTTAAGTATAGGACACATAAGAGAAAGTAGATAATAGATAGTAATGCTGATTCTGAGAGAATCACTGAAGCAGGAACTCTGTTTGTAGGGCAACAATGATTTCTGGAGACAGTAAATCTGGGTGGGGGAAATTGAAAGTGTCAAACCTCTGACCTAATGCTTTTTTCAAAGTATAAAAGAGAACCTGAAGCTTGAAATAAACATGTAGTTCCAAACTATGAGTCAGAGGCTACTTCATCGTCCACCAACACTGCTCACCCCTTTAAGCTGATTCCCTGGCTGCCGGAGCTGGACTCTGGCAATCCAAGATGGAGGGAGAGGGGTTGTGAAGGGTATAATGGAAGCTTCTGGGAGTGATAGAAGTGGTTCATATGTTAATTGTGGTGTGTGTGTTAGTCACTTAGTCCTGTCCAACTCTTTGCAACCCCATGGATTGTAGCCACCAGGCTCCTCTGTCCATGGAATTTTCTAGGCAAGAATACTGGAGTGGGTGGCCTTTCCTTCTCCAGGGGATCTTCCCAACTCAGGGATGGAAACTGTGTTGCTTATATATCCTGCATTGACAGTCAAATCTTTTACCATTAGTGCCACCTAGGAAGCTAATTGTGCTAGTGGTGGTTAAAAAGGCATATATGTTTGTCTAAATTCATTAAATTCTACATTTTACATGTGTGTTTCATTATACAGAAAGTAAAATACAGTTTTTTTTTAAAAAATTGATCCTTGATCAGAAGCAATATCTGAGCTGGAATCCTTATACACTGTTGCTGGGAATATAAATTTGTGGAGCTACTATATAAAACTGTATGGAAGTTCCCCCCAAAATTTAAAATAGAACTACCATATGACTCAGCAATTCCACTATTAGTATTTATCCAAAGAAAATGAAAATGCTAATCTGAAAATATATATACACCCCCATGTTCATTGAAGCTTTATTTACAATAGCCAAGATATGGAAACAACCCAAGTGCCCATCAACGGATGAATGGAGAAAGATGCAGTGAATGTATATGATTAATGAAGTACTATTCATCCATAAAAAAGAATAAATCTTGCCGTTTGGGACAACACAGTTGGATCTTGAGGGTATTACATGGGTGAAATTAGACAGATAAAGACAAATACAGTATGATTTCACTGCTATGTATAATTAAAGAAAAAACAAATCCAAGTTCATTGATACAGACAACAAATTGCAGGCTAGGACCTGGACAAAATGGATAAAGGGGTATAAACTTCTAGTTACAAAATGAATAAGTCATAGGGATATAGGCAAATCTGTAAGCAGAATAAATAACCAGTAAAATAAATATCCAGTAAGTTGTAGACTTTGGGAGATAGTGGAGAAGGAAGCCTGCGTGCTGCAGTTCAGGGGATCACAAAGCATCAGACATGACTTAGTGACTGAAAGAATGAAGTTGGGAAAAAAGGAATAAGCAGAAAGATTCAGAGCTACACATAAGTCTATAAGGACTGAACTTCATGATGTTACTTAAGAATTCATGATGTTTCTATCATTTACAAATGTGCATTATATTCCTCATTTTATTCCAACATCTACATTTTGGAGAAGTTTTTAGTGCAATTCTACAAAAATTTTAGGAGGAAATTCCTCAGCTGTAAACTAATTTCATTCCACTTAACAGAACAGGTCTTCATTGTCATAAGTAAAGTTCTTCTTAGTGCCCAAAGAGTGCAGCTTCATTTGTTATTACCACCACTTTAACTAGACAGATTCAGTAAAATTCTAAGTTAATGTTAACAACAAAAAAATGATTGTCATATAATGTGGAATTTTAGTAAAATTTTATTTTAATCGTTTTATAAATGCATTTTATAATTTAATAATAATTTTATAATTTATAAATGCACAGAAATAATTGAAGAAAATGCCACTTAAGACTTCCAATCATAATTTTAGTGAATGTTATAAAAAGTATGTTAAAATTGCATCATCTGTTTTAAAATGCATAAAAACCTTCATATATATTTCATGTGAATATAATGAGTGATCTGCAATACTTTAGCACTGAGTCTGATCACAGTGAAAAAAGTAGCCAAATAACATTACTTTTTGTACCCACAGCTTAAGGTAAATATATAGAAACTCTTTCTGTATTCAGCCACTTTTAATTCTCACTGATATACCTGTAAGATGTACTTTGTTTTCTTTATTAATGACAACGATACTTTCTATTAAAGTATCACATGAAATTTGACTGCTTTGTTGTGAACCATATTTTACACTAATGTTTATTCTAATGTTGGAATATTGTATACTATAGAAATATAGTAACAAAGGGGCTTGAAAAGGAGTTAAAAGACATGTTTATATACAAGATGGTAAAGCTGGGTTTAGAAAAGGCAGAGGAACCAAAGATCAAATTGTCAACATTCATTGCATCATGGAGAAAGAAAGGGAATACCAAAAAAAAAACATCTACTTTTGCCTCATTGACTAAGGTAGAGCCTTGGACTGTGTGGATCACAACAAACTAAGAATATTCTTAAAGAGACTGGAGTACCAGAACACCTTATCTGTCTCCTGAGAAACCTGTATGTGAGTCAAGAAGCAACTGTAAGAACTAGACATGAAACAATGGGCTGGTTCAAAAGGACTATGTCAAGGCTGTATATAGTTGCTCTGCTTATTTAACTATGGGCTTCCCTGGAGGCTCAGAGATTAAAGTGTCTGCCTGGAATGTGGGAGACCTGGGTTCAATCCCTGGGTCGGGAAGATCCACTGGAGAAGGAAATGGCAACCCACTCCAGTACTCTTGCCTGGAGAATCCCATGGAGGGAGGAGCCTGGTAGGCTACAGTCCACGGGGAAGTAAAGAGTCGGATAAAACTGAGCAACTTCACTATCACTATTTAACTATATGCAGAGTTAAAATCATTCAAAATGCAAAGCTGGATGAATCACAAGCTGGAATCAAGACTGCTGGGAGAAATATTAACAACCTCAGATATGCAGATGATATCACTCTAATGGAAGAAATTTAAAAGGAACTAAAGAGACTTGATAAAGGTGAAAGAGGAGAGTGAAAAAGATGGCTTGAAACTCAACATTTAAAAAACTAAGAGCATGGCATCTGACCCCATCACTTCATGGCAAATAAAAGGGAAAACGGTGGAAGTAGTGACAGATTTTATTTTCTAGGGCTCCAAAATCACTGCATGTGGTGGCTGCAGCCATGAAATTCAAAGACTCCTTGGAAAGAAAGCTATGACAAACCTAGACAGTATATTAAAAAGGAGAGATACCACTTTATCAACAAAGGTCCGTATAGTCAAATCTATGGTTTTTCCAGTAGTCATATGCGGATGTGACAGTTGGACCATAAAGAAGGCTGAATGCCAAAAAATTGATGCTTTGGAACTGTGGTGCTGGAGAAGCCTCTTGAGAGTCTCTTGGACTGTGAGATAAAAACAGATAATCCTAAAGGAAATCCACTCTGAATATTCATTGGAAGGACTTTTGCTGAAGCTGAAGCTCCAGTTTTGGCGACTTGATGCTAAGAGCCAACTCACTGGAAAAGACCCTGATGCTGGGAAAGATTAAAGGCAAAAGGAGAAGGGGGTGGCAGAGGAGGAGTTGGTTAGAGCATCACTGACTCAATGGATGCAAATTTGAACCAACTCTGGGAAACAGTGAAGGACAGAGAAGGCTCACGCGCTGCAGTCCATGGGGTCACAAAGAGTCAGACATGACTTAGCGACTGAAAAACAACAACAAAATATGATATTCCCACATTAAATTACCAGATTCAGATGAGATGGCCATTTTTTTCAACTAGAATAATATCTGTCAAGGAATTTGAAATGTAAAATATTAGAGCTTTGGATGACTTCATAAGTAAACTATTTTATTCTCTCAGAAAATTGAGGAACAGATGAATTAACTAATCAATAAACACTTGCACTGTCCCCAGGACTAAAATTTTAATTTCATTAAATCCCTGCTTTCCAATCACAATTTGTATCTCAATTTATTGAAAAGAGAAAGTATATTAAAAATAAACACATAAAATCCTATCAAAGCATAATTCTGGTTATAAACATTTTTCTTCCATGTATCTTCAGCAATGATTCAGTAACATTTCCTGGACTTTTCCTAGTCTTTATGCTCACATTTATCCATCTTTTTATCATATTTTATACTAGGAAGCCTTTTTTTTTAAATAAAAGAATATTTTTAGAGCAGTTTCAGATTTACAGAAAAAATTGAGAAGTGTGTACAGACAGCTTCCATATATCCTCACACTGAGTTTCTCCTATTATGAACATCTTGTGCTAGTATGGCATATTTCTTATAGTTTTTAAAAATTTATTTTTTAATTGGTTTATTAAAGGATAATTTGCTTTCATAAGGATTTGCAAAGGGTAATTGCTTTATAGAATTTTGTTGTTTTCTGTCAAACCTCAACATGAATCAGTCATAGGTATACATGCATCCCCTCCCTTTTGAACTTCCCTCCCATTTCCCTCCCCAACCCACCCCTCTAGGTTGATACAGAGCTCCTGTTTGAGTTTTCTGAGCCATACAGCAAATTCATGCTGGCTATCTATTTTACATATGGTGACGTAAGTTTCCGTGTTACTCTTTCCATATATCTCACCCTCTCCTCCCCTCTCCCAATGTCCATAAGTCTATTCTCCAAGCCTGTTTCTCCACTGCTGCCCCGTAAATAAATTCTTCAGTACCATTTTTCTACATTCCATGTATATGTGTTAGAATATGGCATTTATCTTTCTCTTTCTGACTTACTTCACTCTGTATAATAGGTTCTAGGTTCTTCCACCTCATTAAAACTGACTCAAATGTGTTCCTTTTTATGGCCGAGTTGGTGATGGACAGGGAAGCCTTGTGTGCTGTGATTCATGGGGTTGCAAAGAGTCGGACACGACTGAGTGACTGAACTGACCTGAACTGAATATTCCATTGTGTGTATGTACCATAACTTTATCCATTCATCTGTTCAATGGACATGTAGGTTGCTTCCATGTTCTAGCTATTGTAAATAGTGCTGCAATGAACAATGGGATACATGTGTCTTTTTCAATTTTGGTTTCCTCAGAGTATATGCGTAGGAGTGGGATTGCTGGGTCATATGGTGGTTTTATTCCTAGTTTTTAAAGGAATCTTCATACCATCTTCCATAGTGGCTGTATCAATTTACATTACCATCAATAGTGCAAGAGTGTTCCCTCTTCTCCACACCCTCTCCAGCATTTATTGTTTGTAGGCTTTTTGATGAGGGCCATTCTGACTGGTGTAGGTGATATCTCATTGTAGTTTTGATTTGCATTTCTCTAATAATGAGCAATGTTGAGCATCTTTTCATGTGTTTGTTAGCCATCTATATGTCTTCTTTGGAGAAATGTCTGTTTAGGTCTTTTTTCCCACTTTTTGATTGGGCTGTTTTTTTTCTGGTATTGAGTTGTATGAGCTGCTTTTATATTTTGAAAATTAATCCTTTGTCAGTTGCTTCATTTGCTATTATATTTTCCCATTCTGTGAGTTGTCTTTTCACCTTGCATGTATTTTCCTTTGCTGTGCAAAAGCTTTTAAGTTTAATCAGGTCCTACTTGTTTACTTTTGTTTTTATTTCCATTACTCTAGGAGGTGGGTCATGGAGGATCTTGCTTTGATTTATGTCATCGCATGTTCTAAGTTTTCCTCTAAGAGTTTTATAGTTTCTGGTCTAACATTTAGGTCTTTAATCCATTTTGGGTTTATCTTTGTGTATGGTGTTAGAAAGTTTTTAATTTCATTCTTTTACATGTAAGCTGTCCAGTTTTCCCAGCTCCATTTATTGAAGAGGCTGTCTTTATCCCATTGTATATTTTTGCCTCCTTTGTAAAAAATAAGATGTATGGGCTTATTTCTGGTCTTTCTATCTTGTTGCATTGGTCTATATTTCTGTTTTTGTGCCAGTACAAAATGGCACATTTGTCTTGATGACTGTAGCTTTGTAGTATAATCTGAAGTCAGGAAGGTTGATTCCTCCAGCTCCATTCTTCATTCTCAAGACTGCTTTGGCTATTCAGGGTCTTTTGTGTTTCCATATGAATTGTGAGATTTTTTGGTTCCAGTTCTGTGAAAAATGCCATTGATAGGGATCGTATTGAATCAGTAGATCGTGTTTGGTAGTGTAGTCATTTTCACAACATTGAGTCTTCCTACCCAGGAACAGGCAATATCTCTCCATCTGTTTATATCATCTTTGATTTATTTCATTAGTGTCTTATAATTTTCTGCATACAGTCCTTTTGTCCCACTATGTAAGTTTATTCCTAGACATTTAATTCTTTTTGTTGCAGTGGTGAATGGATTGATTCCTTAATTTCTCTGATTTTTCATTGTTAGTATATAGAAATGCAAGTGATTTCTGTGTAACAATTTTGTATCCTGCAACTTTGCTAAATTCACTGATTAGCTGTAGTAATTTTCTGAGACTATATTTAGGGTTTTTTATGTATAGTATCATGTCATCTGCAAACAGAGAGAGCTTTACTTCTTCTTTTCCTATCTGGATTCTTCTTATTTCTTTTTCTTCTCTGATTGCTATAGCTAGGACTTTCAGAACTATGTTGAATAATAGTGGTGATAGTGGACACCCTTGTTTTGTTCCTGATCTTAGGGGGAATGCTTTCAGTTTTTCACCACTGAGAAAAATGTTTGCTGTAGGCTTATCATATATGGCCTTTACTATGTTGAGGTAGGTTCTTTTCTCTGCCAATTTTTTGAAGAGTTTTAATCATAAATGGGTGCTGAAATTTGTCAAATGCTTTTACTCCATCTACTGAAATTATCGTATGGTTTTTATCTTTCAATTTGTTAATATGGTGTATCATATTGTTTGATTTGCATATATTGAAGAATCCTTGCATTCCTGGAATAAATCCAACTTGTCATGGTGTATGAGCTTTTTGATGTGTTGTTGAATTCTGTATGCTAAAATTTTGTTGAGGATTTTTGCATCTATGTTCATCAGTGATGTTGGCCTGTAGTTTTATTTTTTTGTGTTGTCTTTGTTGGATTTTAGGGTGATGGTGACCTTGTAGAATGAATTTGGAAGTGTTCCTTCCTCTGCGATTTTTTGAAAGAGCCTTAGAAGGATAGGAATTAGCTCTTCTCCAAATGTTTGATAGAATTCTCCTGTGAAGCCATCTGGTCTTGGGCTTTTGTTTTTTGGGAGATTTTTGATCATGGCTTCAATTTCAGTGCTTGTAATTGGGTTTTTCATAATTTTTATTTCTTCCTGGTTCAGTCTTAGGAGATTGAACTTTTCTAAGAATCTGTCCATTTCTTCCAGGTTATCCATTTTATTGCCATATAGTTGTTCATAATAGTCTCTTATAATCCTTTGTATTTCTGCATTGTCTGTTGTAACCCCTCCTTTTGCATTTCTAATTTTGTTGATTTGATTCTTCTCTCTTTTTTTCTTGATGAGTCTGGTAAAGGTTTGTCAATTTTGTTTATCTTCTCAAAGAACCAGTTTTTAGTTTTTATTAATCTTTACTATTGTTCCTTTCATTTCTTTTTCATCTATTTCTGCTCAGATCTTTATGATGTCTTTCCTTCTACTAATTTTGGGGGTTTTTTTGTTCTTCTTTGTTTTAGGTGTACAGTTAGGTTGTCTATTCGGTGTTTTTCTTGTTTCTTGAGGTAGTATTGCATTGCTATAAACTTCCCTCTTAGAATTGCTTTTGCTGCATCCCATAGGTTTTGAGTAGTCGTGTTTTCATTGTGATTTGTTTCTAGAAATTTTTTTATTTCCCTTTTGATTTTTTCAGTGACCTGTTGGTTATTTAGAAACATATTGTTTAATTTCCACGTGTTTGTGTTTCTAACAGCTTTTTTCTCGTAATTGATATCTAGTCTCATTGTGGTCAGAGAAGATGCTTAATATGGTTTCAATTTTCTAAAATTTACTGAGGTTTGATTTGTGACCCAAGATGTGCTGTATCCTGGAGAATGTTCCATGTGCACTTGAGAAGAAGGTGTATTTTTCTGCATTTGGATGGAATGTCTGAAAATATCAATGAGAGCCATCTCATGTAATGTATCGTTTAAGACTTGTGCTTCGTTATCAATTTTCTGTTTTGATGATCTGTCCCTTGATGTGAATGGGATGTTAAAGTCTCCTACTATTGTTATGTTACTGTCAGTTCCTCTTTTTATGTCTGTCAGTGTTTGTCTTATGTATCAAGGTGCTCCAATGTGGGGTGCATAGATATCTATGATTCTTATGTCTTCCTCTTGGGTTTATCCCTTGATCATTATGTAGTGTCCTTCCTTATCTCTTGTATTCTTCTTTATTTTTACATCTATTTTATCTGATATGAGGATTGCTATTCCAGCTTTCTTTTGCTTCCCATTTGCATGGGATATACTTTTCTGTCCTCTCACTTTCAGTCTATATGTGTCTTTAGGTCTGAAGTGGGTTTCTTGTAGATAACATGTATATGGGTCTTGTTTTTGTATTCCATTCAGCCAGTCTCTGTCTTTTGGTTGGAGCATTTAATCATTTTACATTTAAAGTAATTATTGATATATATATATATATGTTCCTATTGCCATTTTCTTAGTTGTTTTAGGTTTGATTTTTTAGATCATTTTCTTCTCTTGTATTTCTTGACTATATAAGTACCTTTAACATTTGTTGTAAAGCTGGTTTGGTGGTACTGAATTCTCTTAAATTCTGCTTGTCTGAAAAGCTTTTGATTCTCCATCAATTCTGAACAAGATCCTTGCCAGGTAGAGTAATCTCGGTTGTAGATTTTTCCCTTTCAGTACTTTAAATATATCCTGCCCTTCCCTTCTGGCCTGCAGAGTTTCTGCCAAAATATCATCTGTAAATGTATGGGATTTCCCTTGTATGTTACTTATTGCTTTTCTCTTGCAGCTTTTAATATTCTTTGCATTTAATATTTTGTTAATTTGATTAGTATGTCTTGGCATGTTTCTCCTTGGGTTTATCCCATATGGGACTCTCTGTGCCTCTTGGACTTAATTGACTATTTCCTTTTCCATGTTGGGGAAATTTTCAACTATATTGTCTTCAAAATTTTTCTCATACCCTTTCTTTTTCTCTTCTTCTGGAACCCCTATAGTTCAAATGTTGGTGCATTTGATATTGTCCCAGAGGTCTCTGAGATTATCCTCAATTCTTTTCATTCTTGTTACTTTATTCTGATCTTCAGAAGTTATTTCCACCATTTTATCTTCCAGCTCACTGATTCATTCTTCTGCTTCAGATATTCTGCTATTGATTCCTTCTAGAGTATTTTTAATTTCTGTAATTATGTTGTTTGTCTCTGTATGTTTATTCTTTAATTCTTCTAGGTCTTTGTTAATTCTTGCATTTTCTTCCATCTGTTTTCAAGGTTTTTAATCATCATTACTCTCATTATTCTGAATTATTTTTCAGGTGGTTTGCTTATTTCCTCTTCATTTATTTGGACTTCCGTGTTTCTAGTATGTTTCTTCATTTGTGTAGTATTTCTCTGCCTTTTCATTATTATTATTTTTTAAGTTATTGTATTTGAGGTCTCCTTTTCCCAGGATTCAAGGTTGAGTTCTTTCTTCCTTTTGGCTTCTGGCTTCCTAATTTTGGTCCAGTGGTTTGTGTAAGCTTCGTATAGGATAAGATTTGTGTTGAGTTTTTGTTTGTTTTTCCTCTGATGGGCAAGGCTGAGTGAGGTGGTAATCCTGTCTGCTGATGATTGGGTTTAGTGGTACTGAATGATGTTGTTTAGATGAGGTGTTCTGCACAGGGTGCTACTTGTGGTTGGGTGATGCTGGGTCTTGTATTCAAGGGGTTTCCTTTGTGTGAGTTCTCACTATTTGATGCTCCCTAGGGTTAGTTCTCCAGTAGTCTAGGGTCTTGGAGCCAGTGCTCCCACTCCAAAGGCTCAGGGCTTGATCTCTGAATGCATCCTCCAGTTCCATTGGAAATCTTTGAAACTTTTAAGCATCTTCTCTTTCCCATCTTCCTAATGGTCCCTTTCTGAATGTGGTATAAGATCCAGAGCCCTCTCCTTGCAAATCAGATTCTTCTTGATGCCAGCACCTCCCAGATAAGCAAAGTCTTCCACCAGCAGTAAACAGAGGAATATATTTCTTATAGTTAATTATCTATATTGATCTATTTTCCCAAGTGGCTCAGTGGTAAAGAATCCACCTGCCAATGCAGGAGATGCCAGTTCTATCTCTGGGTCAGGAAGATTCCCTGGAGTAGTAAATGGCAACCCACTCCAGTTATTTTTGTCTGGAAAATTCCATGAATGGAGAGGCCTGGTAGGCTGCAGTCCATGGGGTCACAGAGTTGGACATGACTGAGCAACCAAGCACATACATGTGCACATTAATATGTTATTATTAACTAAAATCCATATTTTAGTAAAATTTCATTACTTTTTACTGATGTCCTTCTGTTTCAGGTTTCTATCCATTATACCACACTGCATTTAGCTGCCATGACTCACTGGGCTCCTCTTGGCTATGAAGTTTCTCAGACTTTTCTTGTTTTTGAAGATCTTGACAGTTTTGAGGTATACTGGCCAGGTATTATAGAATGACCCTCAACTGGGGCTTGACTTGTGTTTTTCTCATAATTAGACTGGGGTTATGAGTTTGGAGGAGAAAGATCAGAGTGGTAAAGTGACATTTATCACATCTTATCAGGAGTACTCACTATCAATAATTGGTCCTGACCTCAATCACTTGGTTAAATAGTGCTTGTCAGAATTCTCCACTGTAAAGTTATTCTTTCCCCCTTTTCTATACTATCCTTTTGGGAAGGACCTCACTATGCACAGCACACACTTAAGTAGTAGAGAGTTATGTTCCCTTTCCTTCAGGATGAAGTATTTATATACATAAGTTGTAATTCTCCTGCATGAGATATTTGTCTCTTCTCCCCCACTAACCGATTTGCTTAATAATTTTCTTGTTAAGCATGAACTCATGATATTCTTTCTATAGTTTGGGGCATTTTGTTGCTCAAATTGCTTCAGATCTGGCTATCAGAAGATTTTGAGTTGGCTCTTGTGCCCTTTTGACATTCTCGAATCAATGGTTTTTATTGTTGTTGTCTTTTCTTTGACATTTCCTCAATTCCTAGCACTATAAAATGCTCCAGGCTGATCTCATTTTCCTACCTCAGTCCTAGAGTTAGCCAGTTCTCCAAGGAGCTCTACTTTCTTTTCTTTTTTTTAATTTTATTTTATTTTTAAACTTTACATAATTGTATTAGTTTTGCCAAATATCAAAATGAATCCGCCACAGGTATACATGTGTTCCTCTACTTTCTTTTCTTGGAGGTCTGTATCAAAAACCAAAATCTGTGTGTGAGTTTAACCCAGGGGCCAGTTGAAATCAGGGATTCAGTGTATTTTGTGCTGCCATAATAATGTTTGTAAGGAGTGCAAATGCATTATCAAAGATAATCATCAGTGATTTAAAAAAAATTATATGTTGCTGTATCCAAACTGGATATTTTCCTTTATATTCTCTGAGTTGAGAGAACATACATGCTATTATATTTTATGTGGAAGCTGTTTACTATATCTATCAGAAGCAATATTGTGACTTCCCAATGATTTACTTCACTTTTGTCTTGTTAATAAACTTTTGCTGACTTGAGTGACTCAAACTTCCCTCCACTTCTAGGCCTAAGATTTGATAAAACAGAATATACAGAAAGGTCATATAATCTCTTAGCTGAGTTCAGGTTCTTACTCTACTCAAGTGAAGCTAATTACCAATCTTTTTCAATAAAACAATTTATTTTTAGCTTTTTTAATTTAAAATTAAATTTTTTTTTTTCTGTGCCAAGTGACAACCCAGGTAGCTCAGCTGGTAAAGAGTCCACCTGCAATGCAGGAAACCCCAGTTCAATTCCTAGGTCAAGAAGTTCCCCTGGAGAAGGGATAGGCTACCCCCTCCAGTACTGTTAGGCTTCCCTGGTGGCTCAAATAGTAAATAATCCACTTGCAATGTGGGAGACCTGGATTCGATCCCTGGGTTGAAAAGATCCCCTGGAAGAGGGCATGACAACCCAGTCCAATATTCTTGCCTGGAGAATCCACATGGACCAAGAAGCCTGGTGGGCTATGGTCCATGGAGCTGCAAAGAGTGGTATATGACTGAGCAACTAAGTACAAGCAGCTTGTGGGACCTTCGTTCCCTGACCAGGAATTGAAACCTCAGCCTTTGGCCAGTGAAATGGCAGAGCCTTAACAACTCGACCACCAGAAAATTCCCTAATCATCAATTTTTTAGTTCTTATTTCTTCAGATATTCCAGCATATTTTCATCTAAAAAAAAAAATGGATTTTCAGATTTTTGTGAAATTTACCACCATCAAAAAGATTTTAAGAAAGAGCAAAGAATTCTCTAGGAGGAGAAAGAATGGCTAGGAAAATGGCACATCATGTCTTGAGTCTATATGGAGGTTGTCATCGTCACCAAAATTAGAACTGTAGAGCTTTCTTCTCCCATGTGTAAGGGACAGTAATTCTATAGTGCTAGATTATAATTTTTCTTCAGAGACATTTCCTATTTGGAGAATGAAAATAGCAAACTAATCTCTGAAGTGGGCACACTTCTGACTTACCTGAAACTGGAGCTACAAATATTTTCATCTTTACTATATTAATAAAATGATGAGTGGTACTCAGTGTTATACAGACTGAAATTGAAGAAAGTGGAGAAAACCACTAGACCATTCAGGTAGGACCTAAATCAGATCCCTTGTGACTATACAGTGGAAGTGAGAAATAGATTTAGGGGACTAGATCTGATAGACAGAGTGCCTGATGAACCATGGATGGAGGCTCGTGAAACTGTACAGGAGACAGGAATGAAGACCATCCCCAAGAAAAAGAAATGCATAAAAGCAAAATGGCTGCCTGAGGAGGCCTTACAAATAGCTGTGAAAAGAAGGGAAACGAAAAGCAAAGGAGAAAAGGGAAGATATATCCATTGGAATGCAGAGTTCCAAAGAATAGTAAGAAGAGATAAGAAAGCCTTCCTCAGTGATCCATGCAAAGAAATAGAGGAAAACAATAGAATGGGAAAGACTAGAGATTTCTTCAAGAAAATTAGAGATACCAAGGGAACATTTATGCAAAGACGGGCTCAATAAAGGACGGAAATGGTGGGGACCTAATAGAAGCAGAAGATATTAAGAAGAGGTGGCAAGAATACACAGAAGAACTGTACAAAAAAGATCTTCATGATACAGATGGTGTAATCAATCACCTAGAGCCAGACATCCTGGACTGTGAAGTCAAGTGGGCCTTAGGAAGCATCACTACGAACAAAGTTAGTTTGGTGATGGAATTCCAGTTGAGTTATTTCAAATCCTGGAAGATGATGCTGTGAAAGTGCTGCACTCAATATGCCAGCAAACTTTGGAAAACTCAGCAGTGGCCACAGGACTGGAAAAGGTCAGTTTTCATTCCAATCCCAAAGAAAGGCAATGCCAAAGAATGCTCAAACTACCACACAATTGCACGCATTTCACATGCTAGTGAAGTAATGCTTAAAATTCTCCAAGCCAGGCTTCAGCAGTACATGAACTGTGAAATTCCAGATGTTCAAGCTGGTTTTAGAAAAGGCAGAAGAACCAGAGATCAAATTGCCAACATCCGATGGATCATTGAAAAAGCAAGAGAGTTCCAGAAAAACATCTGTTTCTGCTTTATTGACTATGCCAAAGCCTTTGACTGTGTGGATCACAATAAACTGTGGAAAATTCTGAAAGAGATAGGAATATCAGACCACCTGACCTGCCTCTTGAGAAACCTATATGCAGGTCAGGAAGCAATAGTTAGAACTGGACATGGAAAAACAGACTGGTTCCAAACAGGAAAAGTGCCAGAGTCCAGCTCCAGCAGCCAGGGATCAACCTGAAAAGATGGACGGTGTCAGCGATGAGACAGCCTCTCATTTTTCTTTTGGACTGCCTGTTTATTTCAAGTTTAAGATTCTCTTTTATACTTTTACAAAAACATTAGGCCAGAGGTTTGACATTTTCAGTTCCCTTCTCCCAGATTTATTATCTCCACAAATCATTGTTGCTCTTCACAGTTCCTGCTTCAGTGATTCTCTGGGAATCAGCCTTATCATCTTACCTACCTCCTCTAATGCCTCCTATAGTTAACTTGTGATTACATTGTAACTCATGCTACATTCCTCAGTTTACTACTTATCTTCCTAAATCCTGTTTGCCCCTAACATCCTGAGCTCAGATCAGATCAGATCAGATCAGTCGCTAGGTCATGTCCAACTCTTTGCGACCCCATGAATCTCAGCACGCCAGGCCTCCCTGTCCATCACCAACTCCCAGAGTTCACTGAGACTCACATCCATCAAGTCAGTGATGCTACCCAGCCATCTCATCCTCTGTCATCCCCTTCTCCTCTTGCCCCCAATCCCTCCCAGCATCAGAGTCTTTTCCAATGAGTCAACTCTTCGCATGAGGTGGCCAAAGTACTGGAGCTTCAGCTTTAGCATCATTCCTTCCAAAGAAATCCCAGGGCTGATCTCCTTCAGAATGGACTGGTTGGATTTCCTTGCAGTCCAAGGGACTCTCAAGAGTCTTCTCCAACACTATAGTTCAGAAGCATCAATTCTTCGGCACTCAGCCTTCTTCACAGTCCAACTGTCACATCCATACATGACCACAGGAAAAACCATAGCCTTGACTAGACGGATCTTTGTTGGCAAAGTAATGTCTCTGCTTTGGAATATGCTATCAAGGTTGGTCATAATTTTCCTTCCAAGGAGTAGGCGTCTTTTAATTTCATGGCTGCAGTCACCATCTGTAGTGATTTTGGAGCCCAGAAAAACAAAGTCTGACACTGTTTCCACTGTTTCCCCATCTATTTCCCATGAAGTGATGGGACCAGATGCCATGATCTTTTTTTTCTGAATGTTGAGCTTTAAGCCAACTTTTTCACTCTCCACTTTCACTTTCATCAAGAGGTTTTTGAGTTCCTCTTCACTTTCTGCCATAAGGGTGGTGTCATCTGCGTATCTGAGGTTATTGATATTTCTCCTGGCAATCTTTACTCCTGCTTGTTTTTCTTCCAGTCCAGCGTTTCTCATGATGTACTCTACATACAAGTTAAATAAACAGGGTGACAATATACAGCCTTGATGTACTCCTTTTCCTATTTGGAACCAGTCTGTTGTTCCATGTCCAGTTCTAACTGTTGCTTCCTGACCTGCATACAAATTTCTCAAGAGGCAGATCAGGTGGTCTGGTATTCCCATCTCTTTCAGAATTTTCCACAGTTTATTGTGACCCACATCCTGAGCTCACTATCTCTTAAAAAAGGCTTCTGCTAAAAGAAAGACCATGAGAAAATACTTGAGGAGATAATAGTTGAAAACTTCCCTAAAATGGGGAAGGAAATAATCACCCAAGTCCAAGAAACCCAGAGAGTCCCAAACAGGATAAACCCAAGGAGAAACACCCCAAGACACATATTAATCAAATTAACAAAGATCAAACACAAAGAACAAATATTAAAAGCAGCAAGGGAAAAACAACAAATAACACACAAGGGAATTCCCATAAGGATAACAGCTGATCTTTCAATAGAAACTCTTCAAGCCAGGAGGGAATGGCAAGACATACTTAAAGTGATGAAAGAAAATAACCTACAGCCCAGATTATTGTACCCAGCAAGGATCTCATTCAAGTATGAAGGAGAAATCAAAAGCTTTTCAGACAAGCAAAAGCTGAGAGAATTCTGCACCACCAAACCAGCTCTCCAACAAATACTAAAGGATATTCTCTAGACAGGAAACACAAAAATGGTGTATAAACTCGAACCCAAAACAATAAAGTAAATGGCAACGGGATCATACTTATCAGTAATTATCTTAAACGTAAATGGGTTGAATGCCCCAACCAAAAGACAAAGACTGGCTGAATGGATACAAAAACAAGACCCCTACATATGTTGTCTACAAGAGACCCACCTCAAAACAGGGGACACATACAGACTGAAAGTGAAGGGCTGGAAAAAGATTTTCCATGCAAATAGGGACCAAAAGAAAGCAGGAGTCACAATACTCGTATCAGATAAATTAGACTTTAAAACAAAGGCTGTGAAAAGAGACAAAGAAGGTCACTACATAATGATCAAAGGATCAATCCAAGAAGAAGATATAACAATTATAAATATATATCCACCCAACATGGGAGCACTGCAGTATATAAGACAAATGCTAACAAGTATGAAAGGAGAAATTAACAATAACACAATAATAGTGGGAGACTTTAATACCCCACTCACACCTATGGATAGATCAACTAAACAGAAAATTAACAAGGAAAAAAAAAAAAAACAAAGAGTCAGATATGACTGAAGTGACTCAGCATGATTAGAATCTGTGAGGTCAGTCAGAGTTTCTCTTCGATGATGGTGATGAAGCAGTATGTCCTGAAACTGATTATTGGACCAGAAACACACTTAATGAAGTCCTTCTTGGGGTCTATTGCCTTTTTTCATCATGAAGGGTAGTCAGAGAGTTTGTACAACTCAGCTCATCACTCATCATTATAATATGTACCAGAGAGTTTCACCCAAATAATGTTAGCTACCATGATGTGAAATTAGATATGAAATAAATAGTGCCACCACCCTCTAAAAAAAAAAAAAAAAAAAAAGATCAGGATGGTTTCTTGTTAAAATGCTTTCACATTGTCATGCAACCATCACCACCATCCATCTTCATAACACTTTTTGTCTTAATAAAACTGAAACTCTATACTCATTAAACAACAGCTCTCCATTGAACTCACCTCCCCTTAGTCCATGGTAACCTCTATTATAATTTCTGTCCTTTTGATTCTGACTAAAATTCATCCATGTTGTACACATACTGAAGAATTTCCTTCCTCTTAATGCTGAATAATATTCCATTATATGGATATTCCTCATTTAAAAAAATAAATAAAATAAAATAAAATAAAAAACATCAATATAAACAAAAACAAAGACATAACATACCAAAGTTTACAGGACATAACAAAAGTGGTACTTAGAAGGAAGTTTATAGTGATAAGTAGCAAACCACCTAACTTTACACTTCAAGGAATTAAAAAAAAAAAAGCTTCTGCTATAGTGTCCCTAAAAATTCCTACCTTCTATAAGCTATAGTAAAATATGCTAACTTTACAACATTCCTTAAATCTTTAACTTCTAACTGTTTTAATTATGTCTAAGCCCTAAATTCAGTAAACTCCTTTGCCATAAACATTCTCCTCATAAATAGGCTTCAAATAGCAATCCCTCCCATGGCCTCAAGCTACGGCCTATGTGCTCATCCTGGAACACTCTTTTGTAAAAGTCCTTGAACAAATGTCAATGATTAACTTTATAAATTATTTTCTGAGCACAGCTGCAGAAGGCTTTGTGCCTTCTCATGCTCCTCTCAAGAACAATAAGCACCTTAATATTCCTTTTCTGTCAACTCAGCCGAGGAGAGGAAAAGACAAGTCAGAATTACAAGGCCTAACTCATTAATACCAGGTCTGTGCCTGTGGAATGAGGAGAGGGGGCTGGGGGCCGTGCCTCCATTTTGTCAGTAATGCCTAACGTGGCTCCCAACAGAAAAGAGTATGTCAAGGCTGTATATTGTCACCCTGCTTATTTAACTTATATCCAGAGTACATCAAGAGAAATGCTGGGCTGAATATAGCACAAGCTGGAATCAAGATTGCTGGGAAAAATATCAATAACCTCAGATATGCAGATGACACCACCCCTATGGCAGAAAGTGAAGAAGAACTCAAAAGCCTCTTGATGAAAGTGAAAGAGGAGAGTGAAAGAGTTGGCTTAAAGCTCAACATTCAGAAAACTAAGATCATGGCATCCGGTCCCATCACTTCATGGGAAATAGATGGGGAAAAAGTGGAAACAGTGTCAGACTTTATTTTTGGGGGCTCCAAAATCACTGCAGACGGTGATTGTAGCCATGAAATTAAAAGATGCTTACTCCTTGGAAGGAAAGTTATGACCAACCTAGATAGCATATTCAAAAGCAGAGACATTACTTTGCCAACAAAGGTCCGTCTAGTCAAGGCTATGGTTTTTCCAGTGGTCATGTATGGATGTGAGAGTTGGACTGTGAAGAAAGCTGAGAGCTGAAGAATTGATGCTTTTGAACTGTGGTGTTGGAGAAGACTCTTGAGAGTCCCTTGGACTGCAAGGAGATCCAACCAGATCATTCTAAAGGAGATAAGTCCTGGGATTTCTTTGGAAGGACTGATGCTAAAGCTGAAACACCAATACTTTGGCCACCTCATGTGAAGAGTTGACTCATTGGAAAAGACTCTGATGCTGGGAGGGATTGGGGGCAGGAGGAGAAGGGGACGACAGAAGATCAGATGGCTGGATGGCATCACCGACTGGATGGACATGAGTTTGTGTGAACTCCGGGAGTTGGTGATGGACAGGGAGGTCTGGTGTGCTGCGATTCATGGGGTCGCAAAGAGTCAGACATGACTGACCGACTGAACTGAACTGAACAGTGTATTATCCTGGCCTTCATGCCTTTTTTTTTGCTTACCAGGGCCTAAATTCAGTTCAGTTCAGTCACTCAGTTGTGTCTGACTCTTTGCGACCCCATGAACAGCAACACGCCAGGCCTCCCTGTCCATCACCAACTCCTGGAGTCAAATTAGAAGAGAATACAGATACAAAAAATGTTTCAGTAAAAATGTGTTACTTTTGCTTTATTTAGCTAAAGACTTGTAGGGAAAATACTGCAATCAAATCTTACTTTTAATTTAAATAACATAAATATATTTTATTTTAAGATGGTATTTTCTGTATGCCAATTTAAATGCTATAGGTTATTTAAATATAGTAGATGACTAACTTCATTTCAAGGATATTGGTTCCTAAAAAGAGACAATATCCACAGTGTTAACACAGACTTATTTCTATGTATGTATGCATATATCTACTTATCTACTTATCATCAGTGAACTACTACATGTACTACTATCAGAAAAAATACAGGTACATGCATTCCAAATTGAACTTTCTTTAATATTCCCCAAAATACAATGACCAGGATATTTTTTTCTAGTATTGATGGTGTCACAGGCTGAAGTTACTTAATAGGATAAATTAACTTTGTAGTATTTTTTTTTTTCAAAATGAATTTTAAGATATAGTGTAGCCCAGTTCTGACATTGTCAATATTTACAAGATATCCTTAGCCAGTAATGAACTATAACTTTATCTTCATTATCTTCGTATCCTCAATTGTACTATCAATGATCAACCAAGGTGAGTCTCTTAAGGCACCAGTATTCTATGATTAGTTTTGATACTTTGATTTTTGCTTCTATTCTTTTCGTGAATATAATCAACAAGCAAGAAAATATCCTTTAGTAAATAACTCTGCCATGTCTCTTCCCACAGATGCATTGTTTCAAATGCAATATTCTCCACAAATCTGCACAAGCAAGCATACCCAAGAATAAGAACTAATTGTAAAATCATGCCTTTCAAGTAAAAGGCTTAGGCTTTTCCCCTCAGTGCATGCAACAATTTAGGAAACAGTTATCATCTTTGCCAGGAAAAATGATTCTCTCCATTGCCTAACTTTATTTCATTCAAGTAATCTGGGGATAGGGTTCCTTAATATTTTAGAAGCAATCAATAGCAGCTGATATCTCTTAGCTATTCTACTCAAGAGAGCCAACTTTATCTTCATTTTATGCAGAGTCAATGTTCTCTTTAAATCTAAATTATGTATCATGTACCATTTGGGATACAGAGGAAGCCATGTTTTAGAAAATGAGGGTTATGTAAAGTAAATTAATTCTGAATTATTATTCATGTATGTCTCACATAGGCCTAAGGTTTACTTTGAAGCATGATTGAACAGCAAACAAGAACAAAGTGTTTCCTTCGGAAAAAATTTCTAAGCAGATTTTTGGACCTAAGAGATAGAACATGATTACATAAGCCTCTGCTTCCTATGGATGCACCTACAATCCAAGGACTATTTTGTATTTGATCAGAGTAGAAAAGACATTGAGTATATTCTGATTGTGATCAGGGAAAACCTAGCATGGTGCTTAAAGCATAGTAGACACTCAAAATACTTTTGCTAAGTGAATAAATACACAAAAAACAAATACATGATTCAATCACTGGATTCACCCCACTTAGTTATTAATTGCTTTATAATGTTATCACTTTTGATACATGGAAAAGACATATTATGTATATGAAATCCAAAGCTTCATTACTGTAACTGCTATTTTATTTGGTAATATTCATGTTTAAATAAACTGGCAAATTGCTTTGAACTTCCTCAATGCAAGGTGCTATGTAGTCATATACTTTAATTATTAAATCATCTCTTTAGCAAAAAATAGACTATTAAGTTTCTTAGAATTTCTCTGAAACTCTAAGACTCCCTTAGAATTTTCCTACTGCATTCTATAAAAGTTATAGAAATAATAAAATTAAAGTAATAATGTATACCAGAGGAAGTCATAATTAGAATGCTGTTTTTAGTCACCCATGAGTTGTATAGCCTGCTAGCTGTTTGTTGCAAGCAGAAAGTCCTCTTTTTCAAAAAATAGAGGAGAATCTGGTTTTAAGCTACAAAAAACCATGACTAAAAAAATAGCAATCCTTTTCAAGCTTCCCCCAAAATTAACATGCATAATTAAGAAATCAGCATTAATACAATACTATTTATGAAACTAGAGACTTACTTGGATTTCATCAGTTTTTCCACTAATGTCCTTTCATAGCCCCACCTCCTCATCATAGTCAAAAAAGTTCAGCACAAAAGTTCTTTAGTCACTCAGTCTCGCTTACTTTTCTAGTTTCACTCCTGATTCTCTCTGCTTTGTTATTTATATTCTGATAGTACACATTGATATTCCTTAAATGCATTATCTGCTTTATGCTTACATAAATTTATTAATGCAGATATATTCTTGCTATCTTTCCTCACCTGGTATATGATCACTCAGACTTGAGTTTAAGTCCAGCATCATTTCCTTCCAGAAATTTCTTCGAGTCCTTAGATTGGGCAAATATCCTACTGCTGGGCTCCAATAACAGGCCATGTGTCAATGGAAGCAATTATCATATTTTATTAAAATAATCTGTTCATGTGTCTGCTTCCCTAACCAGACTGTGAATTCCCTTAGGGCAGGGGACTTACTATTTTCTTTACCTTTATATCTTTGTGTCCATTAAAGGCATTCTGCAAGTATTGACACAATCTGGAAAAGGGAAAATAGAATTTCAAATCTACTTTCTTATCTTTAAAACATACTGTTCCCATTATGCTATTTTTAGTTACTGTCAGTAAGATTTATTAGATGATTTGTTAAATAACAAGAAATTATCATTGAAATAATTATAGAAATTGTCCAATGTTTTGCTGCTTGTTACACTAGCTTTCCTTCTGTTTATAAGCAACAATCAACCATTCTTTTTTTTTCTTTAAACAATCAACCACTCTATTCAGTAGGAATTAATACATCTGAGGTGTTTGTGAATATGAACAAATATTAGGGTCTGAATCATTCATTTTCTACCCAGGCAACTTTGACAGATGCCTTATTCATCTATATAACTGATGGAACTGAAGATCTGTCTTAAGTATCAAATGAAGTAAATAATGGGAAGATTAAATAGAAACTATAAAGTTTTTCACTTACAAAAGAAGTTATTGCTATTTATATTATCTGTACTCATATCACACATATAATGATATTGAATAATGGCTTATTTCAGCTGAAGTTTGGATATCCATTATAATACACTATTTTCTCAATAAAATAAATACTATATAAAGGAATCTTTCTAGAGCAAATCACTGTCATCTTTACAAAAGTGTTGTAAGACTCTTAAAAGGCTTTATTTTTGTTTTGTTTTGCTTTATTTTTCTTTTTGCAGGGTCAGACAGATTCTTTGTGGATATTCACTGAGAGAAAATATCCTATAGATGTAACTACCACAGCACTACATGGTTCCTTCTAGACAGTCTACATTTCCTATAAGTTATATAATATAGTCCTTTAGGGAGTAAAAAACTATGATCATGGCATCTGGTTCCATCACATCATGGCAAATAGTGGAGAAAAAGTGGAAGCAGTATCAGATTTTATTTTCTTGGGCTCCAAAATCATTTCAGAGGCTGACTGCAGCCATGAAATTCAAAGATGCTTGGCTCCTTGGATGGAAAGCTATGACAAACCTAGACAGCATATTTAAAAGCAGAGACATCACTTTGCCGACAAAGGTCCCTATAGTCAAAGCTATAGTTTTTTCAGTAGTCACGTATGGATGCAAGAGTTGGACCATAAAGAAAGCTGAGCACTGAAGAATTGATGCTTTTGAACTTTGAAAGTCCTTTGGACAGCAAGAAGATCAAACCAGTCAATCCTAAAGGAAATCAACCCTGAATATCCTTTGGAAGGACTGATGCTGAAGCTGAAGCTCCAGTACTTTGGCCACCTAACACAAAGAGCCGACTAATTGGAAAAGACCATAATGCTGGGAAAGATTGAGGACAGGAGGAGAAGAGGGCATCAGAAGATGAGGATAGATGGTTGGATGGCATCATTGACTCAATGGACCTGAATCTGAGCAGACTCTGGGAGATAGTGAAGGACAGGGAAGCCTGGCGTGCTGCAGTCCATGTGGTCGCAAACAATAGGACATGATTTAGCAACTGAACAAAAACAAGGGACCGCAAATGCAAAGAACATTATGATTTTAATTGTACCAACATAAATCTAACAAACTAAAATGAACACAATAAAGATACAATGTCATCTATCATACTGAATAAATTAGTCTAAATAAATGTGATAATTAACTGACTTGAACACACATGGTAAACACTTCATGTCATTTCATTTCATTTTAAGCACACCTTAACCTTTGAGAAATTTATCTTACCCCCGCCCCCCGCCACCCTTTTATATATGTGAAAACTAATACTTAGATCTGGTAACTTGACTAAAGTCTAACAGATAGAAAACAGTGGTGGTGCCAGGATTTGATTCTGTCTCCATAGTCTTTGCTCTCAAAGTCTCTGTTTTTTGTTTCTATTAGATTACAAGTTCAAATTCCCTCAATGATTTGTACATTTCTTTACTGGATGTGAGGGTTAAGGAGAGGGTTTATTCTTAATCATCTATTAAAGTGACTAAATTACTTTCTTTAGGGCAGCTTGCTGACATTTTGTTGACACTGAACTAAAACACATTTATTTTGCATGTGATTATTGTATTAACATGAAACTATCTGGAGACCTTAGTTTCCACTGTTCACTCACAATTTTAATGTTCATCTGCATCTCTAGCCTAAAAGATCATAAATACTGAATCCTCCTAAGCTGTATCCAGCTGAAAAATATGCACCTTTACGAGGATGATAACATTATTTAACAACACTGTATTTCCAATGATGTGTCCCATGAGACTATAAATTTAAGCCCTATACTGTACTGGAGGCATAATATTGTAAAAGTTGTCTTCCTTAGAAGTTTCTACACAGTCTCCTTGATTTATTGACAACTTCATGAAAGAAAATTCATGCCCTGAATGAGTCGATGACTTAAACATTAACTTAAAACTGAAACATGAACAAAGTCTATGTTAAAAAAAAAACTGTGATTGTATAATTAAGTAATAATCAATAAGGAGTCTAATTCAACTAAAGACCGAAAATGGAAGTTTTGTAGGCTCTGAAAATTCTCTACTGAACCATTTAGAAATTGGAGCATAAAAATAATTTAGATCCATAGGGGAAATTCACAGAGAGAGGACAGTAGAAATAGAAAAGTCAACTCAAAGAATATTTTTCATAGTTACCGTTGCACAAAATGTATGTATTTTAAAAACTGCATTATCATAATTAATCAAAACAACAGATATGTAAATATAATCGCTTATCATTATCTGTTCTTTTTTCTAAGTATAGATTATTTCTCTTCTCTTAAAACAACATACAACTGAATACATCTAATATCAATGTATTCTTACAAAGGAATAAAAATAATAAAAATATAGGTTTCATGAGGTTTGATGACAGTTGGTGGTAGGAGAATAAGTGTCTATTCTATTTTTTTAAAGCAATTTCAAATTAGTAAAATTAATTCTATTTACAGAAAGGGGAGTGGTGATATGTCTACTGAGATGACTGTGGCCCCACAGACTATTGCTAATATTCCCCCTCAGAATTAGCCTTTGGTTTCTGGATAATGGGTGACTTACAGTAACACTTCAAATATGGGAGAACCAGAACAAACCACAGCTGAACTTGGACTCAGGCAAGCAAGAGGAGAGAGAAGGGTTTTATGAGGGGTCAGGGGAACCAAAAAACATCATTCTGTGTATTTAGCTCAAAGCGCTGTGATCATTATGTGGACAGCCCATCAAAATAATTCTGATAATTGGATATTAATTAGAACTTAATATTATGATAGGGCTAATTAGCTAATTTTCAGCAAAGGAATACTATATTGAAAAAAGGCATAACTCATTCAACATAGTTCATCCAGTTTCATACTTCTAGTAAGAAACCGATTCTCTTTTTTTAAGAACATTTTTTTTCCTGAAGTATAAATGCTTGAGGCAACACGGCGTCCTGTTGTTTGTGGCAGGAGTCAAGAGGCCAGGATTCTATTTCTTCTTAATTAGACACTGATGCTGGAAAAGACTGAAGGCAGAAGAAGGGGGCAACAGAGGATGAGACGGTTAGATAGCATCACTGACCAATGGACATGAATTGAGCAAATTCTGGGAGATGGTGAAGGACAGGGAAGCCTGGCATGCTGCAGTCCATGGGATTGCAAAGAGTTGGACATGACTGAGTGACTGAGCAACAGCAGCCAATAGGCTTCATGACCTTGGGCAAGCCATTTCACCTTTTGAGCCTCAGTTTACTCATTATAATGAAATGATGAACTATATAGGGTCATTTCTAACACTAATGTTGCATCGGCCTGTATCACTGTTTCCTGCATTTGATGGTTATTTTCAAATGTAGCAAATATTATAGCAATATCTGTAATATTAAATCAGATCCCAGTTTATATCTATTACTATATATAATTAAGATTAAATAAATCAGTACAAATATTAAAAGAAATAGAAAAGTTTCATAATCCATCCAAATTCCTAAGAGTATATGATTTGAAGAGTATGGTAAACAATTCTTCTCCATTTCTATGGTTGACAGAGAACAAATATACCAAGTCCATCAGATCAGAGCAGATCAGTCACTCAGTCGTGTCCGACTCTTTGTGACCCCATGAATTGCAGCACGCCAGGCCTCCCTGTCCATCACCATCTCCCGGAGTTCACTCAAACTCACATCCATCGAGTCGGTGATGCCATCCAGCCATCTCATCCTCTGTCATCCCCTTTTCCTCCTGCCCCCAATCCCTCCCAGCATCAGAATCTTTTCCAGTGAGTCAACTGTTCGCATGAGTTGGCCAAAGTACTGGAGTTTCAGCTTTAGCATCAATCCTTTCAAAAGATACCCAGGGCTGATCTCCTTCAGAATGGACTGGCTGGATCTCCTTGCAGTCCAAGGGACTCTGAAGAGTCTTCTCCAACACCACAGTTCAAAAGCATCTAGGAAGATATAAATAGGTCTACCAAAAAAATGCACTGAATTCAAGGTCATATAAGTAAGGAATGTGATTTATTTTATCAGGGGAAGTTAAACAGCCCCTTTAACTGAGAGTCAGTAATTTGGAACCTATGAGCTTTCAGCAGTATCAGAAGACACAGCTGAAGGATAGGATAGAAAAACTATCAATCTAGAATGTCTAAGACTCTCCAGAAGCCACTGGAACAGACTAGATAATGTCTTGACAAAATGGATGAGTTGGCCCTACATGTCCTATAACTGTGTGTGGGTTTGCTGAAACTGGCAGATATATAGCTTCCATCTTCTTCATCCTTTCTGTTGTTGATATGATTCCAGCTGTATGAAACTCATCCATCAATGCTTCTATATCTCCTTATATTTGCATATCTGGAATGCAGTTGTTGGGATACTAAAACCTATCAATGAAAGCTCCATGAATTTCTGTGTGCACTTGAAGTCTACTGAGATAAAATACGTCAAAGTAAATTTAAAACAGAAATTAAATCTAGTGCTTAAAACCATTACATACTACCAGGAATAAAAATGTCTTAATCCAAGACAGTACAGAGGGCATTACTTTCCAAATGAAGTCTCTTTGTTTTATGAGAAAAATAAAATAAGAAACGATTTTTTGGCTGACTCGTAAAACAGGTTTCAGTGCTAATTATATATTAGGATCTAGTTTACCCTGGCCTACAGATTTCCTTTTACTGTTGATTTCCTAATTATTCTCATTATATTTGAGGAGCTTGAGAGTACACCTGAATCAACTGAGACAAGTTAGGGTTAGAAAGAAGGGACAAGGAATAAACTCAGTGGCCAGTGAAATCTGGCAGAACACAGAGACAGGTGGGAAGGGTGGTGTATAAAATCAAGGAAGAGGTTAAAATTAATTAATTAAAGCACAGTAATTACAACTGAGTTTAGTGTAATAGAACATCAACAACTAGCATATACTAACAAGCAGTCATGTTCAGATCCTTATATTTGTAACTCACTTGATCCAAGTCAGTCCCAGAATATGGTCACTTTGGAAATGAATGTCAATAGACCATAGGTTAACATGGGTAGTTTTGAGAAAGCCAGATACTAGTAGATCATAAAGAAAGACAATCTGAACTTATTATAGTGTTCTAAACCTATGACAAATTTTCTTAGGGTAGAACCTCTGCATATTTAGAGTACAATGTGAAAAAACTTAATGATCATCGATTATCCTATAATGTGCCAATACTGAAACCTATATGCAGGTCAGGAAGCAACAGTTAGAACTGGACATGGAACAGCAGACTGGTTCCAAATAGGAAAAGGAGTACATCAAGGCTGTATATTGTTACCCTGCTTATTTAACTTATATGCAGAGTACATCATGAGAAATGCTGGGCTGGATGAAGCACAAGCTGGAATCAAGATTGCCGGGAGAAATATCAATAACCTCAGATATGCAGATGACACCACCCTTATGGCAAAAAGTAAAGAGGAACTAAAGAGCCTCTTGATGAAAGTTAAAGAGGAGAGTGAAAAGGTTGGCTTAAAGCTCAACATTCAGAAAACGAAGATCATGGCATCTGGTCCCACCACTTCATGGGAAATAGATGGGGAAACAGTGGAAACAGTGTCAGACTTTATTTTCTGGGGCTCCAAAATCACTGCAGATGGTGATTGTAGCCATGAAATTAAAAGATGCTTACTCCTTGGAAGGAAAGTTATGATCAACCTAGATAGCATCTTCAAAAGCAGAGACATTACTTTGCCAACAAAGGTCCGTCTAGTCAAGGCTATGGTTTTTCCAGTGGTCATGTTTGGATGTGAGAATTGGACTGTGAAGAAGGCTGAGCGCCGAAGAATTGATGCTTTTGAACTGTGGTGTTGGAGAAGACTCTTGAGAGTCCCTTGGACTGCAAGGAGATCCAACCAGTCCATCCTAAAGGAGATCAGTCTGACATTGTTGCCACTGTTTCCCCATCTATTTCCCATGAAGTGATGGGACCAGATGCCATGATCTTCATTTTCTGACTGTTAAGCTTTAAGCCAACTTTTTCACTCTCCACTTTCATCAAGAGGCTTTTTAGTTCCTCTTCACTTTCTGCCTTAAGGGTGGTGTCATCCGCATATCTGAGGTTATTGATATTTCTCCTGGCAATCTTGATTCCATCTTGTGTTTCTTCCAGTTCAGCGTTTCTCATGATGTACTCTGCATATAAGTTAAATAAGCAGGGTGATAATATACAGCCTTGACTCAGACTAGTACTATAGTATACCATCAGCTTTCCTAGGTCTCCAACTTACTAACTGTAGACCTTGGAACTTGTCAGTCTTCATACTCATGTAAGCTAATTCTTGATGGTAAATCTCTTTCTTTTTACATATTGTGCAATTGGCTCCTTTTCTCTGAAGAACTCTGACTAATAAACAGGGTGTTGAATTAACCAGAATAGATGGTCTTGTTAAATAATTGTGTGCTAATTTTGAGAAAATATAAAAGTTATAAGCAATTACTGGAAATAAAATGGGCCCTTTGGCTATGGGGGTTTCTTAGATTTTTCTATAATGTTAATGACCTTGATAGTTTTGAGGCGTTCTGGTCAAGTATTAAATATATAATAGTATGTTTCCATATTGTAATTTATTTGATACATTTCTCTTGATAAGACCGGTTATGAGTTTGAGGGAGGAAGATGACAGAGGCAAAACACCATTCTCATCAAATCATTTCAAGGGTACATACTATCAACAAAATTTGACAGTTGACCTTGACCTAGATCATCTGGCTGAAGTAGTGTTTGTCACAATTCTTCACTGTAAAGTTACTCTTTCCCCTCCTTTCCATCTTTCCCTACTTCACTTTTCAGAAAGAAATCGCTTTGTGCAGCCCATACTTAATAAGTGGGGAGTTACATTCCTCCTCCTTCACGGTGGAATGTCTATACTTTGGAATTTTCTGCATGGAATGTTTGTCTCTTAGCCCTTACTTATTTAGTCATTCATTTATCCCAGTATGAGCACACAGATATTTATTTTATACTTTGGGTATAAAGCCAATCATGCTTTGTTTTGCTATTTCATGAAGTTTTTGTTCTATTTGCTTTTTAACATTTTCTTAATTTTTGGTATTACCAAAATTTCCAGGCTCATCTTGAATGTTTCCTCTTCCAGTCCTAGAATCAGTCATATCACCAAAGTACTTTTAAATACTATTTTATGTGATATTAATGAGCTAATCCCAAGGGGTTTTTTTTGGCGGGGGGCGGGGGGAGAAGGACAGGGACGGAACATGGGCATGGGATTTACTGATAATACATTAATTTTCTATCATTTAAGTCTCACCTTTTCTATGTCGCTGGGTCTAGGTGATCTAACGAAAATAACTCTTAGGTAGATTTATTTTATCTGATTGGAGAATGACTCTAGTTTGCTGAGCAAAAATAATCAACTTGTGTTCTATTCATTTGCCTATATGCTTGGGCTTATTTCAATAATTTTAATTTGTTTTTTATCTATATTTTCTTCTATATTTCATGCCTAACTTTTATTGAATTGGGGGAATTTTATTTATTTCCTTTTCTCCATTCTTTAAAACTGTATTTGAAACTTTTAGTGATTACTCTGAATTCTTAACATGAATGTTCATCTTAATGCAGTCTAAAATTAGTAACTCTCCTCTTTTCCTATGTAATTAAAGAACACTAACATACTTGATCACTTAAGTTTGATCACCTTTGTACTGTCTATATCATATTGTCTTATATTAAATTTTACTCACTTGGAAATTTGGATCAGATTGACAATAATTTCTTGTTCTTTTAAAAATTATATTTATACCAGTGGTAACCACCTTGACAACAACAACCACAAGTACTCTATTTAAACCATTATTTCAGAAGCCAGTGTAAGTTGGGGAGGAAGGACAAAAATTTAAAGCAGCACACACACATATCATGAATATGAAAAAGCAAGCTCATCCAAAAGATGGAATCAGTTTTAAAAATCATTTATCATATTACTAAAAGTGAAATAAGAATTTGTTTCCCTAAATGTAGTAATCAAAACTTGTCCATTCTACCTTTCTTTATTCTAGTATCCATCATTCTGCTAAAGAAATGAATAGATGTGGTTCTTATTTTTTGTTTGAATGGACAGTGTAGCTAAACTGGGTTTCAAGAGGACTTACACTACTTCTACAGAACTTGAAGACGTTCAGTTGTGAAACGTGGAAAATGTGCACCTTTGGCAGAGGCAAATTTGAAAATTTTCCCTTTCAACTGACACAGGTGCCTGACAGCTTATTATCAACTCTTTAGAAACAATAAGAGGAATGTGAGAAAAATAAAACTACGAGATGAAGAAAATGCATGAGAATTACATGGGCTACCAACTAGCTTTAAATTTTCAGCTTAGCAAAAAACTTGGTTATTGACTAATGTTAGCAGAAATTAAAAACATATTTGAAGACTCAAGTCAGGAAGCTAAATGTTATAATATTCATGTGGCAGGTAAGCAGTGCTGCCTGGTGGAATAGGAGAGCCATCTCAAGAGAGACCATTGGGTTTATTCGGAGGTACAAAATCCAATTGCAGAGATTTTAAAAGAAGGAAATAGAATTGAAAAATTCTCCTGACAATTTTTTACTGGCCACTAATTTGCATCTCATATTGGAAAAGCTTAACTTCCTAAATAAGTTAGAAAATTAATACTTTAAATATAGCAAAAACAAACAATAAAACTTTAACAATACCTTTTGTGATAGACAGATTTTAAAGGAACACCCAGGATTCCCAGCTCCCTATAAACACACCTCTCCTAATCCCACCCCTCTGTGTCTGAGCAACACTTTTGAATTGTTTGTAACTAAAGGGATGCAAAAAGGTGAAAGGATATATGTGATTAAGTGTATGAGATTTCATGAGTGTTACATTCATCTTGCCAGTGTTTCCTTCTCCTTTGGAGAAGTAAGTTGCCCTAAATCATACAACTGAAGGAAATAAAATCTCTCAACACCTTGGGACAACTTGGAAGCAGATTTGTCCCCACGAGCCTTCAGATGAGAACCCAGCCCAAGTAAACACCTTGACTGTAGTCTTACAGAGGATTCCACTAAGCCATGCCTGGGCTCCTGGATCATACCACTTCAAGGGTATGTGATTTTATTTTATTATTTTTAAAATATTTTGACCATGCTATGCAGCACATGGGATCTTCATTCCCTAAGCAGGAATAGAACCTCTGTCTTCTGCACTGGAAGCATGAAATCTTAACCACTGGACTGTCAGGCAAGTCCCAAACATGCCTGGTCTCCTGACCCATGAAAACTGTAAGGTAATAAGTATGAGTTGTTTAAAACTGCTATTTTGTAGTAATTTTGTTATTTAGCAATAAAAAACTAACACTCCTATTTATGTCAAATCATTAATTTGTTTATTCAATAAATATGTGCCCAGGTACTGTGCTGGGAGTTGGATCCAGTGCTAAACCAAGTTTTTAAGGACAGATGAGTCAGATATTCACTATTTTGTGCATGAATTTGGAGAAAATACAGGATCCTGCTAGAGCCACAGAAGGCTTTCTGGAAGAAATGGTATCTAATATGAAATTTAAAATATGAATATCAATTTTATAGGTGAAAAGAAGAATATTTCAGAAAGAGACAAGTCATGCAATGCTCAGGATGAAACTAGATTGATTTAGTAGCTTAGAACTATGGGTGTGTGTTTTTTAGAGGTGGGAGGTAGCAAAAGATTAGGCTGAAAAAGCATGTAGGTTTATGCAGATTTGTTTTTATAAATTATCTTACAGAGTTTGGCCTGTGTCCTAGTAAGCTAATGTTTTCCTTTAGATATATATGTCAAATGGTATTTTATCTTCATTTATTAAAGATTTTGTATCATGGAAAACAGCAGTGTTTTTGTTTTTTGTTTTTTTTTAATCATTCTGGTCTCAGTTCATCCCTTCTCCAACTTCCTTATATGAAGTAACTATGATAATTTGCTGGAGTGAATGGCAACAATAGCATTGCAGAACTTGCCTCTAATATCATGGTTGTTAGTCATGCAAACTGCAATATTAAGAACTCCAGAGAATTTTAGTTGTATACAGCAATGTTTCTCAAACACCAATATGCGTAAGAACTACCCAGGGAATATTTTTTAAATGCAGGTTCCAATTCAGTAAGTCTGGAAAAGGCCTTCTGAATTTATAACAGGGTCTAACGTGATGCTGATGTCTCAAGAGCACCCTTGCAATAGCACAGAATGTCAGTCACAATGTGCCTAGAGTCCTCTGCAGTTGGTTAGTAGGATGGCTCACCATTAGAGTATCTGGGGAAGCATTAATTTGACAAATCTCAGGTGTAGTCACAGAAATGTATTAAGACTCAATAAAGTATGGCCAGAGATTTTTAAAATATGAAGGAATGCTTTTGAACCATTTTAAATAAAAATAGTTTCAGTGCACCCATTTTCAGTTCCTTAGATTGTATACTGCTGCTGCTGCTGCTGCTAAGTCGCTTCAGTCGTGTCCGACTTTGTGCGACCCCATAGATGGCAGCCCACCAGGCTCCCCTGTCCCTGGGCTTCTCCAGGCAAGAACACTGGAGTGGGTTGCCATTTCCTTCTCCAAAGCATGAAAGTGAAAGTGAAAGTAAAAAGTGAAAGTGAAGTCGCTCAGTCGCGTCCGACACTTAGCGACCCCATGGACTGCAGCCCACCAGGCTCCTCCGTCCATGGGATTTTCCAGGCAAGAGTACTGGAGTGGGGTGCCACCGCCTTCTCCCAGATTGTATACTACATTATATTATATACTCCATGATTAACATGGAGTTCAGTACTTTGTGAGTATCAGTATTCAGTTTGATATTGGGCCTCTATCATCTCTTAAATCCCAGGCAGAACCCTAAGATGAGAAAAATAAGTTAAAGTTAAATTTGTGAATATATAGAAAGGAAAGGTTATCCCTGGAAATGAAGAAGAAAAATGTAGATCCCTAGTCCCCTCCCTATATAAAACTAAAGGCCTGAGTCTTCTGCAATTGCTTCCTCCCTACTCCTGGCCCAAGTGACCTGGGCTCTCAGTTCCAGCCAGCCCTCACAACTACCAGATAGCCCCCACACTCCCAAGGTCACTCTCCAGATTCACTTTTTCATTATTTCATAGCGTTATTCTCTATCAAGGTTATCTTGATGAAAAAAATCAAAATGAAAATACGTCTCAACAAATCACTATAATAACTCTTGGTTTCATTAGGAAGCAGAATTGGAGGCGGAAATTTATTGGGAAGTGCTATTGAAATCAACATCTTTGGAAATGTGGAGTAGGCTGTGATACAGTCCCCAAAAGGCCTCAGCTAATGCCATGTGAAGCTCTGGAGCTGGGATGGTACTGAAAAGTTGTTTCAAATTGAAGCAATGAACCAGCTTGTAAAATCCCCTCATACAACAGTGATTGTATTCAGATGGGAAGGGGGACATATTAGATGAGGCACATCTCTTCAGCCAAGAGTAAACATCAGGAGAGGCTAATCAGCCGCCAGCAGCAAAATACACAGCAGCTGGGGAAATAAGTCTTTTCATCTTGAAGGAGGGTTAGCTATACTTCACAATGGAGTATCCACTATGACCCTTTCCATAAAAAAATTTGTATGTTAAGAGCCTTAAATGACTTAATACAAGAATGCAAAAAGATCTCCTGGAGAAGGGAAAGGCTACCCACTCCCGTATTTTGGCCTGGAGAATTCCATGAACTATATAGTCCTTGGGGTCACAAAGAGTCAGACACCAATGAGCAACTATTACTTTCACTTTATAAGGGAAAAGAATCTGAAAAAATATACGTATATAAGTGAATAACTTTGCTGAAACAAATATAACACTGTAAATCAAATATATTTCAATAAAAAATGTAAAAAAGCAATGAAGCCATTTCCTACCCTATCGTATATGGAGTATGGGATGTGAGAGTCTCTCAAACTATCCAGGAGAGTACTTCTGAACCCACATTGATGATGGACCATGGTTTTGATTTTTGTCTTTTTCTATCATTTCAAATCTTTCATGAACAGATACATGATTTTATCACACATGACCAGTACATAACCTGCACCAAGAGAGTTGAACATTTCCAATATACCTTATATAGTATATGTCCACTGATCACAAGCTTAAGTGTTGTAGCAACATTAACCCATTATAAGTATTTGTAAAAGTTTACTCTCAACTTCTGTACTTATCAAGGATGGCTCACTGAGGGGTAATGGAAATTGTCTGCTATTCAGACTCACACTGTGGTTTGTGAAACCTAGTTTTAAGCAGTCATATGGTTCCCATCTTTCAAGAAATTAAAAAAAACAATCTAAAGAACAGACAAAACACCAACAATAAAATGTATAGCAATAATACTGTAATTACTGCTTTGAGTAGGAAAATAGATACATAAGATTTTTCTCACTTCTTACCTCAGTTTTAAGGCTCAATGAACTGAAACACATCTGTTTTAAGTCCAAGCCTTTTCTAGGTTATTTTAACTTCGGCCTCTATCAGGAAAGGACATTTGTAGTCAGTGCCCCTGTTTCATGAAGGCGATATTCCTTTAGCTGCTTTTTAAACTTTATAACATCCTTCATACTTAGGGGACATTTTTAGACCCACACTGTGCTCTTTCTGAATCAAACACCCTGAGAAAAGGTCTCTTTTCAAAGGCTACTCCTGATAAATTTCAGACAGCTTCCTGTCAAAGGGTATCATTCTAAAGTTTAAGCTGCTGCAAGTTCAAAAAGGTGTGAAAAAAAATGCTAGCCAGGTCCCTTACATGTGTGATGCAGTTCTTATATGTCTTCTGAATACCATAACTGCTTTGACAATCTACTTGGAGTTGAGATGAGTAGCAACATTGTTCTAACTTACAGGGAAGCAGCTGCCCATTGCCGGAAGAATTTCTTGTAATTTCTTGTTTCTGCAGTTGGATTCCAAAAAATAACATGCTTTTTAATAGGCATTCTTCATTTGCCTGCTATCCGCAAAGAAAACACAATTTAATTTCCACTTTGAACTCTAATCATCAGACTATCAAAACAGAGCCTCTGAGATTAACTAATTGACTTTGGAAACATAGAGCTTTCTGGATTAGGGAACGTGATTTCTGGAAATTCCTTACATGTCAAAACTCTACTCTAAACCATGGAGAAGAGCTTCTGACGGAAAATACCTTTCCCCTAATGCCAAACAGGGCTCAGCTAAACTGGGAATGAGCAGCAGAGGGCTGTACTACATATGTAAGGTGGTTGAATATATTCTTATTCCATGAAGTAGTGATCATTATCATGGCTTCTTATATATTTTAATAGAGTGGAAATTGATCTTGAAAAAAAACAAAGGATGTTACAAATCAACTAAATGCATCATCATAATCACCATTATTGTACAAGTTCTTACCATGTGCCAGTTACTATTCAAAATACTCATCTAATCTTCCTAATAAATCTATGACATAAGTATATTCAGGCAAGTTTTCGTATACATATATCATAAATTCACATATTTCTATTACATTAGAATGACTATTACTGAGAATTGTATTGATTTCACATTAAAAAACCAACTTCTTAAATAATTAAGTTATTCAGCATTAAAATAAGAACCATCTCAAACTTAGGGAACTTGAAAGAAAGATGACAGTAGTTTAAGCCCACGCTGCAACGTAAGATGTACTTATGGTGTTTGCTTTGAACTTCAGCACCAGCCAGATAGTAATGTATGATGAATTTTGTTTAAATCCTGCACATACAGTCATGGACTTTCTAAAGAAAAACATCATTTAGCTGTATGCTGGGAGCTTCTCACTATAACTCTTAGGTGTGCTTGGAAATAATTAGCAAACCAATATGATAAATATGACTTTTGAAGTTGATTAAAGAAATATTCCCTTATACTTCCAGAAAATGTAACCATTCTAAAAAATTAATGATATATTACTGATAGAGGTTTGCTCATTCTAAATATATACCAAGGTAAAAATTATTTCTGTACTGAAGCACAGAAGAGAGAATATAATGACCGTTTTTTGACCTCTCCCTTCATTCTTTCTTTGGTTGGTCTCGTTTTCTTCTGTCTTATATCTAAGTACTTCTCAATAAATCTACCCCTAAGAATTCAATTTCAGGTTTAAGAGAGATGTGTACAGTTTTATTCTATAGTGATCCAAAAATAGGCAAGGTAGATCTTCCTTTTCAATCTACTAATTTTTTTTCCCCCCAGACTTCAGGGGTCAGAGTATTTCTAGAATCACACGCAACTGCTGAAATTCTGATAAAGAATTTATCAGAATTCTGAACTGGCTTCCAGAATCATCTGAAGAAGGAAGTGTCCTAATGTGCTTCCCTAAAGCTACTAAAACTAACTGATGGAGCAGCTTCAGATTTAAGAGTTAATCAAACTGGAGCACCATCCGCTGGAAGGTGATTGAGGCTGGTATGAGTGCACTGAATTCTCTAATGGTGAAATATGAGGATGAAAAATCAAATTTCTTCTATATTTAATGCAAAGATTTCACCTGACACTCCTACTCATCTTCAAAAATGTGCAATAGAAATGCGGAAAAAGCAGTGATTTTCAGGCTGAAACCATCTTAAAGAATGGATTTATCTGGCACATGTTAATTGTGCCAACAGGGGCTCTAATGGCTACATGGATTCAATGACTTAATTATAATTTGCTTCCTTGATTGTTCAGTCAATGGAGGCATATTAGTCTCTGGGTTAGCCAATAATATTCAAGGTACTCTGTTACACAGGAAAGCTAAGAAAATGGATCTATAGTATCATTATTGTTAGACACTAAATTACAAGGTGTATCTGTAAAGTGCAAGAGGAGAACAGATACAGAAGAGGGATTGTAGCACTAATGATAAATTCACTGAGGAATTAATATTGGGTTTATTCCTTAGAAGCAGGATTCTATTAAACAAGGGTAAAGAGAGAAAAGTACAACAACATTGAACAAATTGTCATATTTGATAAGTGAGACAAAATCTAAGTAAACCTCTCTTCTGATTCCAAAATCTATAATCTGTCCAACAATTCATGAATTTGAGAGGTATGCTCCCTCTAGTTGAAAAATATGGCAGATAGAGTTAACTGAAGTCTGGACATATCATGATGTCCATTTGAGACCTTTTAGAACACTTTGCTCAAACTACCACACAATTGAACTCATCTCACATGCTAGTAAAGTAATGCTCAAAATTCTCCAAGCCAGGCATCAACAATACGTGAACCATGATCTTCCAGATGTTCAAGCTGGTTTTAGAAAAGGCAGAGGAACCAGAGATCAAATTGCCAACATTTGCTGGATCATCAAAAAAGCAAGAGTTCCAGAAAAACATCTATTACTGCTTTATTGACTATGCCAAAGCTTTTAACTGTATGGATCACAATAAACTGTGGAAAATTCTGAAAGAGATGGGCATACCAGACCACCTGACCTGCCTCTTGAGAAACGTGTATGCAGGTCAGAAAACAACAGTTAGAACTGGACATGGAACAACAGACTGGTCCCAAATAGGAAAAGGAGTACGTCAAGGCTGTATATCGTCACCCTGCTAATTTAACTTCTATGCAGAATATATCATGAGAAACGCTGGGCTGGAAGAAGCACAAGCTGGAATCAAGATTGCCGGGAGAAATATCAATAACCTCAGATATGTAGATGACACAACCCGTATGGCAAAAGTAAAGAACTAAAGAGCCTCTTGATGAAAGTGAAAGAGGAGAGTGAAAAAGTTGGCTTAAAGCTGAACATTCAGAAAATGAAGATCATGGCATCTGATCCCATCATTTAATGGCAAATAGATGGGGAAACAGTGGAAACAGTGGCTGACTTTATTTTTCTGGGCTCCAAAATCACTGCAGATGGTAAGTGCAGTCACGAAATTAAAAGATGCTTACTCTTTGGAAGGAAAGTTATGACCAACCTAGATAGCATATTCAAAAGCAGAGACATTACTTTGTCAACAAAGGTCCATCTAGTCAAGATTATGGTTTTTGCAGTAGTCATGTATGGATGTGAGAGTTGGACTATAAAGAAAGCTGAGTGCAGAAGAATTGATGCTTTTGAACTGTGGTATTGGAGAAGACTCTTGAGAGTCCCTTGGACTGCAAGGAGATCCAACCAGTCCATCCTAAAGGAGATCAGTCCCTAGTGTTTATTGGAAGGACTGATGTTGAAGCTGAAACTCCAATACTTTGGCCACCTGATGCAAAGAGCTGACTCATTTGAAAAGACCCTGATGCTGGGAAAGATTGAAGGCAGGAGGAGAAAGGGACAACAGAGAATGAGATGGTTGGATGACTCAATGGACATGAGTTTGGGTGAACTCCGGGAGTTGGTGATGGACAGGAAGGCCTGGCATGCTGCGGTTCATGGGGTCACAAAGAGTTGGACACTACTGAGTGACTGAACTGAATTGAGAACACTTTCTCTAAACATTTACATGGTTATACAAAATACAGTGAAGGACAAGGAAGCCTGGTGTGCTGCAGTTCACAGGATCGCAAAGAGTCAGACATGACTCAGCAACTGAACAACAACAAACATACTTATATGAATGCATGTGTGTGTATGTACATATAGATATACACATGAATATACTCCTGAACATACCCAAATATTAACAGTTCTTAGAGTGTAACCAATAAAATCAAAGTACATGAAAGTCCATAGAGCATGATTGCATTAATATAAAATTATTTATATAAACACAAAAATACATGTTTGTATAAATATAAACATATTTCTGTAAAGATACAAAAAAAAAAAAAAACCTGAAAACCAAAACCCTAGTAACAGCCATTATCTTTGGAGAAAGAAACTGGTAAGCATATTGAATAGAAAGATAGATTTTCAATTTTATACTGCACTAGTTGATTTTGTTGACATGTTCACATTTTGCTTTTATACTTAAAAATCTAGTTTACACCTAGATACTAACATTGTCACAACAAGAAAGACATTCAAAAATATGTAGAATGTGAATGCCACATGATACATATTTCCTGTGTCTTTTGAAAATGATCCAGTCATAAGAGCTCTAAAATGATCTAATTGTGAGTCTTCTTCATCATCTCTAATTCCTCCTTCTCTGTGAACATTTGCCACATGGCTGTGACTGATGGTAATGTGACTTCGAGACTTCAGCAGAAAGGAACTATTTCCATTTGCTTTCTCTTATGATTATGAGCTCATGGAGAGATACAAAGTGCAAAATGAAGGGGATATATTCTGTTTGACAGCAGTTAGTAACAATAAGCTGTCATCCTTTAAAAGGAATACAGTAAATATTTCTTTAAAGTAGCTTCTCTAATAACTCACAGTAATGGAAAGCAACATGATGCCTCAACTTTTTGCTACCCTTCAACTGGGTGACAAGGAATCTGACAAAAAGAAGCCTCTCACACGAGCCCAGAAAATTAAAGAAATTGTTCCTTGATTTCTTCTCTTCCATTCTACAAAAGACTTTAACTCTGACTATTCTGTTGATATATATCATCTGTAGTCCATTCAATGAGCAAAGGCATTTGAATGAGTTTTCAGTTTATAAATGTTACTTTGCTTTCAAGTACCCTTTGCATCATCTTCTCATGCCATAGTATTTTCTTTGAGGTGAATATCTTGTTTGAGGTTAGAGCAAGTGATAAATCTCTGGGACTGATTAGTGCCCAGAAGTTGAGACATATTTTATTAAGGCATTAAAGTCAAACTCAAAGAGAGAGATTAACAAGTTAAAAATGTGCAATTTGACCTGAGTGATGCAAATTATTTATAATAAATTTCATTGGATTTACATAAGAGAACAGTAAGAACTATTTGGAAAGGTGGTTCATTTTCTTAGTTTTCATTAAAAATAAAGTGAAAAAAAAAAAAAAAGAAAGGCCCATAGACATTTAACTTCCTTGTCAACTAGCAGGGATTAGAGTTACAAAAAGTATTTCATATACATATCCTGTCATTCTGATCTAAGAAAGTGTAAGAAAGTAATTTCTCTACCTCTATTGGTTGAAAAAGTCAATCCTATATAGGAGACCAGAATAATTTATTTCATTACATATACTCAATACTCTTTATATTTTACTTGTTTGGCAGGCTTTGTATTTGTCAGCTATGAGGTTAGGGAAAATGGTAAAAAAAAAAAAAAAAAAAAGACTAAACACCATAAGATTAAATCACTTCCATGCCAAAAAATGACCAGTTGTCCTTAATAAGATAGGCAGAATTCCACTTAAAGATAAAAATGTACTAATTCAAAAAAAGGGAAGTAATGGGAAGATGTAAGCCGTTGAAGTTTGTTTACCAGTAATGCTGCCTCATTGAGCATCAACCCTGTGTGCTTTGAAACTAAAGTCATCAGTTCCACCATTTGTCATCTTCTTGTATTTTTTTTGTGGGGCAGATGAAGTAGAAAATAATAGCCTTATTGCTTTGCCAGACAAAGTGGACACGGTGGGCTCACGCCTCTCAAAACCGTGTGTCCTAATCTTATTGTCTTTTAATCAAGGACTCCACAATTTATAAAACCCATGTGAGTCATCTTTTTCTTCTTCTATTAAGGATTATTTTGAAGAACATAATTGAACATTAAAATAGTTAATGCATTCTAAACAATGCTGATGACTTACAATTACCCATCAAGTTAATGTTTCCACGTAGAAGGGATTACAGTATATGAAACCGTGTCAAGTTCATAAGTGTCAAAAGTAACAAATGCTTTTCAAAATCCTCTAAAAGAAAGGAATGCAGCTAAAGCTGACCAGTTTCATTCTATTAGATATATATCTGGTTTTGTACCCATTGCAGTTATAAAACATACAGAAATCCCATACTTCAAAGAGCAACATTATGTTTTCTGGGGTTTCTTCATGACATAGCTAAAAACAAAATGAGCAATCTTTTTTTTCCCCTTAGGTGAAGAATTTATTTGAGGGACTCTCAAATAATTCAAAAATAGTCAAATCAACTTTACTCACACTTTTAAAAGAAAAAAAAATGTCCTTTTTACAGAGTCCAGGCATAGAAAGATTTTGCTCAAAAGCAAATTATTCTTTAATGTTATAAACTGCATAGAAGAGAAGCAATAGTTTAACACAGTACCAATTTTCTGATGCTATCTTTTGGATAAATAAGTACTACTTTCCTATTGATTTGACAGCAACTTTATACATAGATACACTAATGATAAAGACCTTAGTCTGTTAGAAAAAGTATAAGTTCAAAGGTGTGACCTTGCATCTGTAACAATCCAGTTGGAATTTTCACCAACAATAGTGAACAGTCATCCTGAGAAAGTTATTAAAAATGTTCTTTCAGATTTGAAAATAAAATGGGCAGATATATATAACAAATTTATAACACATAAAGCAATGGCAAACACTGTAGTGTTCTGCATTAAAATACAAAGATGCACCATTGATACAGTTTAATAAATGTCCCACTCTATAATGTTGGAACATGAAAAAAAAAAAAAAAGTAGATCAACTAATCTATTTCATTAGTGCAGAAGGAAGAAATTCCAGGCCTAAGAGGTAATATGAGTTGTCACTTTCAGGATTTTCATTTGGTTATTATTTTTATAGAGACAATTTCTTCCTCTTTATTGATATTCTCTATTTGATGTGGCACTGACATCTTACTTTCCATTACTTCCTATTACAGTTTCTTATAGTTTTTTTTTTAATGTTGGAATTATTTAATAAAGATTTTTAAATCAATGAACATGATCATGCTTCAAGAATTGATTACAGTATTGTCTTAGAGTAAATGAAAAAATTGAAAATATCAGCAAAGAAACACTGCAGAGATAAACTTATCAATGGCACAGAATAGAAAACCCAGAAAGAGACCCACATCAGCTCAGTTCAGTTCAGTCACTCAGTCATGTCCGACTCTTTGCGACCCCATGAACCACAGCATGCCAGGTCTCCCTGTCCATCAAAACCTCCCAGAGTTTACCCAACTCAAGTCCATTGAGTTGGTGATGCCATCCAACCATCTCATCCTCTGTCATCCCCTTCTTCTCCTGCCCTCAATCTTTCCCAGCATCAGGGTCCATTCCAAGGAGTCAGTTCTTCACATCAGGTGGCCAAAGCATTGGAGTTTCAGCTTCAACATAAGTCCTTCCAATGAATACTCAGGACTGATCTCCTTTAGCAGGGACTGGTTGGATCTCCTTGCAGTCCACGGGACTCTCAAGAGTCTTCTCCAAAACCACAGTTCAAAAGCATCAATTCTTCGGCGCTCAGCCCTCTTTACAGTCCAGCTCTCACATCCATACTTGACCACTGGAAAAACCATAGCCCCGACCAGACGGACCCCTGTTGGCAAAGTAATGTCTCCGCCTCCCAATATGCTGTCTAGGTTGGTCACAACCTTCCCCCCAAGCAGCAACCATCCCTTCACCCCAAGGCCACAGTCACCATCTACAGTGATTTTGAAGCCCCAAAAAACAAAGTCTGACACTGTCTCCACTGTTTCCCCATCTATTTCCCATGAAGTGATGGGACCAGATGTTATGATCTTAGTTTTCTTTTTTTATAAATTTTATTTTATTTTTAAATTTTACAATATTGTATTGGTTTTGCCAAATATCGAAATGAATCCGCCACACGTATACATGTGTTCCCCATCCTGAACCCTCCTCCCTCCTCCCTCCCCATACCATCCCTCTGGGTCGTGCCAGTGCACCAGCCCCAAGCATCCAGTATCGTGCATCGAACCTGGACTGGCGACTCATTTCATACAAGATAGTATACATGTTTCAATGCCATTCTCCCAAATCTTCCCACCCTCTCCCTCTCCCACAGAGTCCATAAGACTGTTCTATACATCAGTGTCTCTTTTGCTGTCTCGTACACTGGGTTATTGTTACCATCTTTCTAAATTCCATATATATGTGTTAGTATACTGTATTGGTGTTCTTCTTTCTGGCTTACTTCACTCTGTATAATAGGCTCAGTTTCATCCATCTCATTAGAACTGATTCAAATGAATTCTTTTTAATGGCTGAGTAATACTCCATTGTGTATATGTACCACAGCTTTCTTATCCATTCGTCTGCTGATGGACATCTAGGTTGATTCCATGTCCTGGCTATTATAAACAGTGCTGCGATGAACATTGGGGTACACGTGTCTCTTTCCCTTCTGGTTTCCTCAGTGTGTATGCCCAGCAGTGGGATTGCTGGATCATAAGGCAGTTCTATTTCCAGTTTTTAAAGGAATCTCCACACTGTTCTCCATAGTGGCTGTACTAGTTTGCATTCCCACCAACAGTGTAAGAGGGTTCCCTTTTCTCCACATCCTCTCCAGCATTTATTGCTTGTAGACTTTTGGATCACAGCCATTCTGACTGGTGTGCAATGGTACCTTATAGTGGTTTTGATTTGCATTTCTCTGATAATGAGTGATGTTGATCATCTTTCCATGTGTTTGTTAGCCATCTGTATGTCTTCTTTGGAGAAATGTCTATTTAGTTCTTTGGCCCACTTTTTGATTGGGTCATTTATTTTTCTGGAATTGAGGTGTAGGAGTTGCTTGTATATTTTTGAGATTAGTTGTTTGTCGGTTGCTTCATTTGCTATTATTTTCTCCCATTCTGAAGGCTGCCTTTTCACCTTGCTAATAGTTTCCTTTGTTGTGAGAAGCTTTTAAGGTTAATTAGGTCCCATTTGTTTATTTTTGCTTTTATTTCCAATATTCTGGGAGATGGGGCATAGAGGATCCTGCTGTGATATATGTTGGAGAGTGTTTTGCCTATGTTCTCCTATAGGAGTTTTATAGTTTCTGGTCTTACGTTTAGATCTTTAATCCATTTTGAGTTTGTTTTTGTGTATGGTGTTAGAAAGTGTTCTAGTTTCATTCTTTTACAAGTGGTTGATCAATTTTCCCAGCATCACTTGTTAAAGAGATTGTTCTTAATCCATTGTATATTCTTGCCTCCTTTGTCAAAGATAAGGTGTCCATATGTGTGTGGATTTATCTCTGGGCTTTCTATTTTGTTCCATTGATCTATATTTCTGTCTTTGTGCCAGTACCATACTGTCTTGATGACTGTGGCTTTGTAGTAGAGCCTGAAGTCAGGTAGGTTGATTCCTCCAGTTCCATTCTTCTTTCTCAAGATAGCTTTGGCTAATCGAGGTTTTTTGTATTTCCATACAAATTGTGAAATTATTTGTTCTAGCTCTGTGAAGAATATCGTTGGTAGCTTGATAGGGATTGCATTGAATCTATAAATTGCTTTGGGTAGTATACTTATTTTCACTCTATTGATTCTTCTGATTCACGAACATGGTATATTTCTCCATCTATTAGTGTCCTCTTTGATTTCTTTCACCAGTGTTTTATAGTTTTCTATATATAGGTCTTTAGTTTCTTTAGGTAGATATATTCCTAAGTATTTTATTCTTTCCGTTGCAATGGTGAATGGAATTGTTTCCTTAATTTCTCTTTCTGTTTTCTCATTATTAGTGTATGGGAATGCAAGGGATTTCTGTGTGTTGATTTTATATCCTGCAGCTTTACTATAATCATTGATTAGTTCTAGTAATTTTCTGGTGGAGTCTTTAGGGTTTTCTATGTAGAGGATCATGTCATCTGCAAATAGTGAGAGTTTTACTTCTTCTTTTCCAATTTGGATTCCTTTTATTTCTTTTTCTGCTCTGATTGCTGTAGCCAAAACTTCCAAAACTATGTTGAATAGTAATGGTGAAAGTGGGCACCCTTGTCTTGTTCCTGACTTTAGAGGAAATGCTTTCAATTTTTCACCATTGAGGATAATGTTTGCTGTGGGTTTGTCATATATAGCTTTTATTATGTTGAGGTATGTTCCTTCTATTCCTGCTTTCTGGAGAGTTTTTATCATAAATGGATGTTGAATTTTGTCAAAGGCTTTCTCTGCATCTATTGAGATAATCATATGGTTTTTATTTTTCAATTTGTTAATGTGGTTATTACATTGATTGATTTGCGGATATTGAAGAATCCTTGCATCCCTGGGATAAAGCCCACTTGGTCATGGTGTATGATCTTTTTAATGTGTTGTTGGATTCTAATTGCTAGAATTTTGTTAAGGATTTTTGCATCTATGTTCATCAGTGATATTGGCCTGTAGTTTTCTTTTTTGTGGGATCTTTGTCAGGTTTTGGTATTAGGGTGATGGTGGCCTCATAGAATGAGTTTGGAAGTTTACCTTCCTCTGCAATTTTCTGGAAGAGTTTGAGTAGGATAGGTGTTAGCTCTTCTCTAAATTTTTGGTAGAATTCAGCTGTGAAGCCGTCTGGACCTGGGCTTTTGTTTGCTGGAAAAATTTTGATTACAGTTTCAATTTCCGTGCTTGTGATGGGTCTGTTAAGAGTTTCTATTTCTTCCTGGTCCAGTTTTGGAAAGTTGTACTTTTCTAAGAATTTGTCCATTTCTTCCATGTTGTCCATTTTATTGGCATATTATTGTTGATAGTAGTCTCTTATGATCCTTTGTAGTTCTGTGTTGTCTGTTGTGATCTCTCCATTTTCATTTCTAATTTTATTGATTTGATTTTTCTCCCTTTGTTTCTTGATGAGTCTGGCTAATGGTTTGTCGATTTTATTTATCCTTTCAAAGAACCAGCTTTTGGCTTTGTTAATTTTTGCTATGGTCTCTTTTGTTTCTTTTGCATTTATTTCTGCCCTAATTTTTAAGATTTCTTTCCTTCTACTAACCCTGGGGTTCTTCATTTCTTCCTTTTCTAGTTGCTTTAGGTGTAGAGTTAGGTTATTTATTTGACTTTTTTCTTGTTTCTTGAGGTATGCCTGTATTGCTATGAACTTTTCCCTTAGGACTGCTTTTATAGTGTCCCACAGGTTTTGGGTTGTTGTGTTTTCATTTTCATTCATTTCTATGCAAATTTTGATTTCTTTTTTGATTTCTTCTGTGATTTGTTGGTTATTCAGCAGCGTGTTGTTCAGCCTCCATATGTTGGAATTTTTAATAGCTTTTCTCCTGTAATTGAGATCTAATCTTACTGCATTATGGTCAGAAAAGATGCTTGGAATGATTTCTATTTTTGTGAATTTACCAAGGCTAGATTTATGGCCCAGGATGTGATCTATCCTGGAGAAGGTTCCATGTGCGCTTGAGAAAAAGGTGAAATTCATTGTTTGGGGATGAAATGTCTTATAGATATCAATTAGGTCTAACTGGTCTATTGTATCGTTTAAAGTTTGTGTTTTCTTGTTAATTTTCTGTTTAGTTGATCTATCCATAGGTGTGAGTGGGGTATTAAAGTCTCCCACTATTATTGTGTTATTGTTAATTTCTCCTTTCATACTTGTTAGCATTTGTCTTACATACTGCGGTGCTCCCGTGTTGGGTGCATATATATTTATAATTGTTATATCTTCTTCTTGGATTGATCCTTTGATCATTATATAGTGACCGTCTTTGTCTCTTTTCACAGCCTTTGTTTTAAAGTCTATTTTATCTGATATGAGTATTGCTACTCCTGCTTTCTTTTGGTCCCTATTTGCATGGAAAATCTTCTTCCAGTCCTTCACTTTCAGTCTGTGTGTCCCCTGTTTTGAGGCGGGTCTCTTGTAGACAACATATGTAGGGGTCTTGTTTTTGTATCCATTCAGCCAGTCTTTGTCTTTTGGTTGGTGCATTCAACCCATTTACGTTAAAGGTAATTACTGATAAGTATGATCCCGTTGCCATTTACTTTATTGTTTTGGGTTCAAACTTATACACCGTTTTTGTGTTTCCTGTCTAGAGAATATCCTTTAGTATTTGTTGGAGAGCTGGTTTGGTGGTGCTGAATTTTATAGTTCTTTGAAGTCTTTTTCTGTTAACCCAACATCTGTTTGCTCTCACAGGCAGCTTTTGTTGCCTCCTTTTCCCTTAGTTTATGGGTTCTACTCTACTGTTTCTTTGCATGTCTTCTACATTTTTTGTTGAAAACTGAAATGTTAGACATTTTAGCAAGTCTGGGTCGTGGTTATCCCAATTTATTATGGTTATTTACTTGTGCACTTATTTAGTGACTAGCTGGGTTATTCCAGTGAAGGTCATTTCCCCCAGCACAGGGGAGTTAGTATGAAACCTCTAATATTACTTTTCAGGGAATCTAGTCTTTGATATGCTCACAGTCACCCTGAGATGAAAACAGTTATACTAAAGCTCTCTTTGACTGTCTCAGTTCCCTGACCATACTCAACTGATAAACTCCACTAATTACTGATTGCTTCACTGTTTTTGAAAATCTTCTGAGGCATAAATTGCTTTACAGATGTATCCAAAAAATTCAGACTTTTTGAAGGGACAGTTCTCCAAGTTAGTATTTGAGGTTTGTCCTGATCTCTGAAGGGTTCTTCCCAAATGTCTCTTTTCCTTTTTCTCCCAGGCAAACCAACTGTCCTATATCAGTGTATTTCTCTGATATCAGCATCTTCCCAATGACTTTTCACCAAATTTTCAGTGGTTTTGAGATTGACATTAAGCTTGAACTTTATATTCTGTTGCAAAATAAGTCAGTTCCACTGGGGAGAGACTTTGAGCTAACCCTAAATCTATCTTCTCTTGTCAGGCAAAATCTCTAAGTCAAGCATCTTGTGCTGGGGGAAGGAATGATGGCTTGCTTCTGAATGACATCTTTACTTTAGAAGATAAACATTTGATAGATGAAGGGACCTCCAGGTCTCCTCATCTTTCTTTTTTCATCAGGGTATGTCCCACCCATGAGTTGGAGCCAGGGTAATTTGGGTGTAGTATTTTCAGTAAAAATAGTATTTTTGGCCAAAGATGGAGAAGCTCTATACAGTCAGAAAAAGCAAGACTGGGAGCTCACTGTGGCTCAGATCATGAACTCCTTACTGCCAAATTCTGACTTAAATTGAAGAAAGTAGGGAAAACCACAAGACCATTGAGCTATGACCTAAATCAAATCCTTTATGATTATACAGTGGAAGTGAGAAAAAGATTCAAGGGATTAGATCTGATAGACAGAGTACCTGAAAAACTATAGACAGAGGTTCATGACATTGTATAGGAGGCAGTGATCAAGACTATCCCCAAGAAAAAGAAATGCAAAAGGCATAATGGCTGTCTGAGGAGGCCTTACAAATAGCTGTGAAAAGAAGAAAAGCAAAAGAGGAGGAGAAAAGGAAAGATATACCTAATTGAATGCAGAGTTCCAAAGAATAGCAAAGAGAGAGAAGAAAGCCTTCCTCAGTGATCAATGCAAAGAAATAGAGGGAAACAAGAATGAGAAAGACTAGAGATCTCTTCAAGAAAATTAGACATACGAAGGGAACATTTCATGCAAAGATGGGCTCAATAAAGGACAGAAATGGTATGGACCTAACAGAAGTAGAAGATATTAAGAAGAGGTGATAAGAATACACAGAAGAACTATACAAAAAGATGACCACAGTGGTGTGATCACTCACCTAGAGCCAGACATCCTGGAATGTGAAGTCAAGTGGGCCTTAGGTGATGGAATTCCAGTTGAACTTTTTCAAATCCTCAAAGGTGATGCTGTGAAAGTGCTGCACTCAATATGCCAGCAAATTTGGAAAACTCAGCAGTGGCCACAGGATTGGAAAAGATAAATTTTCATTCCAACCCCAAAGAAAGAGAATGCCAAAGAATGTTCAAACTACCGCACAGTTGAACTCATCTCACATGCTAGCAAAGTAATGCTCAAAATTCTCCAAGCCAGGCTTCAACAGTACGCGTACTGTGAATTTCCAGATGTTCAACTGGTTTTAAAAAAGGCAGAGGACCCAGAGATCAAATTGCCAACATCCACTGGATCATAGAAAAAGCAAGAGAATTCCAGAAAAACATCTGCTTTATTGACTATGCCAAAGCCTTTGAATGTGTGGATCACAATAAGCTGTGGAAAATTCTTCAAGAGAGAGGAATACCAGACCACATTACCTGTCTCCGGAGAAATCTGTATGCAGGTCAAGAAGCAACAGCTAGAACTGGACATGGAACAAAGACTGGTTCCAAATCCGGAAAGGAGTACATCAAGGCTGTATATTGTTACACTGATTATTTAACTTATATGTAGAGTACATCATGTGAAATGCTGGGCTGGAAGGAGCACAAACTGGAATCATGATTGCTGGGAGAAATATCAATAACCTCAGATGCGCAGATTACACCACCCTTAGGGCAGAAAGTGAAGAAGAACTAAAGAGCCTCTTGATGAAAGTGAAAGAGCAGAGTGAAAAAGTTGGCTTAAAACATTCAGAAATCTAAGATCATTGCATTTAGTCACATCACTTCATGCCAAATATATGGGGAAACAATGGAAACAGTGACAGACTTTATTTTGGGGGGCTCCAAAGTCACTGCAGATGGTGACTACAGCCATGAAATTAAAAGACACTTGCTCCTTGGAAGAAAAGCTCTTACTACCCTAGAAAGCATATTAAAAAGCAGAGACATTACTTTGCCAACAAAAATCTGTCTAGTCAAAGCTGACGTTTTTCCAGCACTCATGTATGGATGTGAGAGTTGGACTATAAAGAAAGCTGAGCTCCAAAGAATTGATGCATTTGAACTGTGTGTTGGAGAAGACTCTTGAGAGTTCCTTGGACAGCAAGGAGATCCAACCAGTCAATCCTAAAGGTAATCCGTCCTGAATATTCTCTGGAAGGACTGATCCTGAGGCTGAAACTGAAATACTTTGGCCACCTGATGTGAAGAACTGGCTCCTTGGAAAAGACCCTGATGCTGGGAAAGATTGAAGGCAGGAGGAGAAGAGGAAAACAGAGGATGAGATGCTTGGGTGGCATCACCAACTCAGGTGATCTGAGCCTGAGCAAGCTCCGGGAGTTGGTGATGGACAGGGAGGTGTGGCATGCTGCAGTCCATGGGGTTGCAAAGAGTTGGGCGTGACTGAGCAACTGAACTGATTTTCAGTGGTGTCATGCCTAGTGGTAGAGCATCTCTCTCCTTTCAGTGAGAAGACAGTAGGAAAAAGGAGTCTTTACCTATCAGATGCCTTCAACTGGAATTTAGCCTCAGCAACAGATATCTTGGCAGGATGAGAAATGCAGACAGCCTGCATCTCCTGGGAAAATTGCCCTTTGAATAAAGCTGGTTGGAGAGTGAGCCCTGTGTTTTCAATTCACCAGTGTGGGCTGAGCTGGGAGAAAAAAGGCTTGGTTCAAACACTACAGATTCTCCCAGTATTTACTAATTTCAGTAGATTCTCTCAAATCTGTTTTTCTCAGTGGCCTTATGATCTTATAATCATTTCCAGAGATCTTAAATCATTGTGTTTTTTTTTTCTTTCTTTCTTTCTTTTTTAGACCAGAGATCAGTTTCATGGGAGAACAGGTTTGTGGAGCTCAGTCTGGCATGATGAAAGTGGAACTCTACACACCGTCTGTTTTTAACACTTCAGAACTTTGAGTTCTGCTTAATTCATGGGGAAATAATCCATTATAAAGGTCATTTCTTCACCTAACACAGTGAAGGATTCAATATTTGCAATAGATGGAGGATTTTTTTTCTTGGCCATTGTCTGGGAGTAGCAGTTGTTTCTCTAAATAAATATACTTTCCATTTCCCTTCTTGGCTCTTGCTCAGGACACAGCTGATAAAGCAATGGAGTGATGAGGGAGCTGGTGAGAGCAAACACTCTATGCTTCCCTGTGATTCATAATTTTTTTAGTAACTGAATAAAAAGTTCCTGGAATATTTATACTTTATGCAGCAAGCACATCGAGACATGTTGTCAGTTTCCATTTTAATTACTCTTCTAATTGCTTTTCATTTTAAATCCTGTCATAAACCTACTCCATACCACCTGCTTATTCACAGTAAAATGGAAAGGGAGTGAGGAGAGAGAGAAGGAGAACAGAAATTATGGCTTAAATAAATTCATCTTAATCTTAGGCATTCAAAAATATGCACACAGAAGAACACTGCTTCTACTACTTGAGGGTATGAAGTAATGTAATCAAGAAACAGCATGCACTGTTATCTAAATCAGCTTGTGTTTTACATAAGAAATTCTAGACACTCAGGCATAAAACTTACCCAACATAAGTGTCTCTGTTATGTTCAAATAACATCGGTTCTAAGTTATTCTATAAACCACTAAAGATTTGGGGCATACTTTTTTAAAATCAGAATTTCACATAGTGTGATTTTCTGTCCACTTGTCACCTACAAGTGTTTATGTAAAGTGCCAATTCTAGTTCCTATTCAAGTCATTATCTGTAGGGGCTGAGAACATAATGATATGTTTTTAACAAGACCTCCAGGTGATTTCAGTGTACATTAAAGTTTGAGAGCTAGTCACTCTGTATTTGTATTATGTGAGGGTTTCACTGACATGCTTTGCTTAAGGAGATGATGCTCATGATGGAAAGATGTTCAGGATGCGCATCAGGAAGAGGCTGCTCTGCCATACAGAAGCTGATGATGGCTGAGTGACTTGTTCATTCTGACCACCGATATCTTTATTTATACAACTGTGATAATATTTCAGTTTGCTTCTTAGGGCTGACATGAATATCAAATGAGATCAATCAATCCAGCAAAAACAATTTGCAAAATGAGACACCTTTTACAAACAGTGAATCTTAGATAAAAAAATTTTGTTTTACCTTCACAAAGACTAAGATATATTTCACAACTATACTGGTACAGACAGTAAGAAAAAAAATGGAAAATTGTAATACCAGAATACAACAAAGTAGGCATGAAAACCTGCTTTCAGTTTATTTCAGTAAGTGACTCAGAAACTAGAAAATGTGATACATACATCAAAATACATCCAAAGTTTACATCCTGATGGTCACCTTAAATAAATGTAGTGAGTCACAATAAGTTACTGCTGACTTGCAATGATTGATAATGAGGATATTAATTATATTCTTGAATTGTGGCACCTATGTTTAGTGACCAAAAAACCATAATGATTGTCACATCAGCAATATTTATTGAAGTGACACTAAAGACACAATATATGTATTTACTCTTCACCTACTAGATTTAAGACTTTGATTAGATCATGTGATGATACATGCAGGACATCCTGGAATTATTGCATATCAAAAGGACAACTCTGCTGACAGCTTCCCCTTGAAACATCTGCAAGTCACCAAATTCCAGAGAGCATATGTCTGGAAATGGTATCAATGACATACTGTTAATGGGTGAATCACTTATCTGCAAAAAGTCCCCCACCTCAGTTGCCATTAGAGGTCACTGGTTATTTTTATTCAGGAGAAAGGAACATTTACATTAGCTACAGTTTTTCCTGTACAATGCCTAAAGTCTATGTTAAGGATAATCAATCAGAAATTTACAGGGAAACCACCATGATGACCATCATTGTGTGGAGAAAGAGAAGGCTGATGCATATCCCTAGTAATACAAATAGGACAACTGTCAAATTTCAGGCAACCAGAATCCTGTTTCTTCTATAAAATTCTAGCTTAGAAAGAGACCACTGAAATTATCTACCTAAAAGAGACAAACACAAATATTTTCAAGATAATCAGCTGAGCTAAGTAAATAGAGACCTATGGCTGCCACATAGAGATATTTGGATTCACGTACTAGAAAGAGAGGGGCTTCCCAGGTGTCTCAGTGGTGAAGAATCCACCTGCTAATGCAGGAGCTTCAGGAGAAGTGGGTTTGATCCCTGGGTCGGGAAGATCCCCTGGGGGAGGAAATGGCAACCCACTCCAGTATTCCTGGGATAAGCCAATGGATAGAGAAGCCTGGTGGGCTACAGTTTATGGGGTCACAAAGGGTCAGACAGGACTGAGCAACTGAGCACCTACACACTCAAAAGACAGAGACCACTGTTCTGTGAACTCTGATTCACCCGATCCTCTTGTTTCTAAATGATTTCTGAAAGAAACTGAGAATGATAAAGATCATGCAGCTTTTAATATCAAGGCCCATGTTACAACTCAATTCTACTAATATATTCAATTTGGGTTTGATTTATAATCAAAGCTAGGGACATTTTAACATGTGTGAAATAATTTATGTATTTCCTAAGCTCAAATTTGCAAGAAAGAAGATTTATACATTTTATTTTAAACTATCAATTTATGACTTTTCATTCAGAAATCTTGGCAGAATAATTATTATAGTTTTTTAAATGCTTGATTTACACAACTAATTTATACTTTATTTTTTCTTATTTTCTCAACTGTGCTTATCATGACATGCTATACTTTGTTCCTATATGTAGTGTACACTCCCTTTCAATAAGAAGTATATATCTACATACTTGTACAGACACTTCAATTGTTTTCTGATACATCTACAGACTAGGTGGCCAATGGATAAATTTTACATATGGCCTAATTCTCTAAAAAGTTAGTCAGTGAAATTGTTTCTTCAGTAACATGGTACATAATGGATTATCAACCAACTAAATTGCGGGATTTTATTTAAATGAATTCTTGAACTACAACTAGGATTCCAGATGGCTGGTATATTTAATAGGCAATGTGGGAAAATGTAGAAGGAGAGCTGCCTCAAAAATTATTAAATAAGTGTTAAAACTTTTGGACATACTGGCGATACTACTCAAACACTGCAAAATGCTTTTTACATTAAGTACCACTAATAAACAGGTGAACTCATAAGCACAGGTTCTCACCTTTAAATAGGGGACAGAATACATATAAAATCAAGGTCCTAAATAAATTATAAATTTATAACCAGATGTTGTAAGGGTATATAAAAAAATACGCTCTCTAAAACTAACAGCCAGCTCATTAAGGACACAGTCACCTTCAGTTTTTCTAATAGTTACATTGTGAATGAACACCATAGAAAATAGATGTTATGGAGAAAATGGCCACAAGTTAATAGAGGGAAAATAAAGGAAAGGAAAATGGACAATTTGAGAACTTATCCTCAATGCCTTTGGTCTATGTATTAGGTCCTAAAAGAAAAAAAAAAAACTGCATTTTATTAAACCATGATGGAAGCCAGTATTTTATTTTTATAAAACATAAAGGTTAAAGTATCTTCTTTCAGAAATACTTAAGTGCAGTTAATATTTATCCCCTAATGGTATAAAACATTTATATTTAGAGGGCATATGCCAAAATCATTGCAGATGGTGACTGCAGCCATGAAATTAAAAGATGCTTGCTCCTTGGAAGAAAAGTTATGGCCAACCTAGATAGCATATTAAAAAGCAGACACATTACTTTGCCAACAAAGGTACATCTAGTCAAAGCTCTGGTTTTCCCAGTAGTCATGTATGGATGTGAGAGTTGGACTATAAAGAAAGCTGAGCACAGAAGAATTGATGCTTTTGAACTGTGGTGTTGGAGAAGACTCTTGAGAGCCCCTTGCACTGCAAAGAGATCCAACGAGTCCATCCTAAAGGAAATCAGTCCTGAATATTCATTGGAAGGAATGATGCTTAAGCTGAAACTCCAATACTTTGGCCACCTGATGGAAGAGCTGACTCATTGGAAAAGACCCTGATGCTGGAAAAGATTTAAGGTGGGAAGAGAAGGGGATGACAGATGATGAGATGGTTGGATGGCATCACCGACTTAATGGACATGAGTTTGAGTAAGCTCCAGGAGTTGGTGATGGACAGGGAGGCCTGATGCTTTAGGGCAATTTTAGTGGACTGAGAGAAAATTCAGAATTTTAGTGGACTGAGAGAGAATTCAGATTTCAAGGGTCTATTTAAAGAACAGCTGGGTAGTCAATGGTTTATCTCTGATGGCATCATCTTTGTCAAGGACTTTCAAAATATTCTCAGCATATAAAAATTCACAAACATTTGCACACATCTATTTAATCTGTAGAATTGACTGTTCCAGATATAATTATAGCTATGTTTATTTTCATGAAATTGCTGTTTTTATAGTAAACTTTAAAAATAAAATGTTACTATTAATCATAAGACATTTCTGAAACTATCTTTGATCTTAATATTAACTTGGAAAGGCCAGTGAAGACATAAATAATGAGCTATGCCTGTAACTATAGCAACAAAGTCAAACATGGTAACTAGAAAATGGCAGACTCCACATCTTTCTAGGCAAGAGGGCCCTGACTCTGCTCTCTCTTTACATGGTGACTACATTTACAGTTTAAAGAAATACTTAAATATTACTAAAAGAAATATGAAAAAGAAAGTAGTTGGAATAATATTACTAATAGGACAGTATTATTTTAGACAAAATATTAGGAAATATGAGAACCAACTCACTAGAAGAAATATTATTTATGAACTTGTGTGCAGTAATAAATTTCCTAGAAAGAAACAGACCATAAACAGATAAAATACTAAAGAGAAAAACAAGACTATATTCATAGTGAATGTATGCAATATACTTTTATTAGAAACTGACAGTCATAAACTTAATCTGAATAGAAATGTAAATAACATAATGAATTGATTGGATGTGATATATACTGATATATTTATATTTATAGAATCCTATACCATAAAGAGAAAATACAATGCATTTTAAAACAAATGGAATAGAACATATGAAACATTTACAAAATTTTATTGGACACCAGGTCTTAAAAAAATTTATTTTTAATTTGTTATGTTGGATACCAATTTGCATATATTATATTTTGTGTATTTTAATAATTTATTACATACATACATTGTTAAATATGACTTCCTTGCAGCTATATGTATTTATGTGACTAAATTCTTGCTAATATAATGGAGTGGAAATGATGAGGGCAACTTCTGTAGCCCTTGTTACAAGTAAGTTATTTGCCTTAGATTTTCTTTCTTTCTTCTTTTCTGTAAGCTGGATCTCACATAGGCACAAATGAGATTTCACTCTGCAGACAAGTGAGGCACCTCAGGGAGAGCAGAACAATCAAGATGGAAGAAACCAGAACACTTGAGCGACCTTGTGGAGCAGAGCTGTCCCTCTGGCCTGGAGCAAGCAGACTGCCATATAGGAGAGAAATACATTTCTATCCTATTTAAGCTACTCTAGTATTTTGCTACAGAAACTTAGAATTGATGCTAAAAGCATTTTTCAGAGGATTTAAAACCACTGGAAAGATGCAGATCCTTTCCAGTTAATGCAGACATGTCTGTATAGGATTTCAATTACTTTGGTATTATAAACCGTCCCACGCTAACTCACTACACGCATGTACTCTATTACCAGCAAGTTGATGTCAGAACTATCTAAATCCTTTTATCTACAGTACATTGTTCCCAATTTTCAGTTCTCCCATGATTCAAGATTTCACTCAAATATTTAATGAGAAAACTGCTGTTTTAAACAAAGGCTAACTTTTTGCATATCATAAAAATTTTATATATATATATATATATATATATATATAAAACTGCCAAAGGGATCAAAGATTCTACAAAGTATTTAAATTAGTAGACAGTTTCATGCATTTCTACCTTAAATCAATTAAGTTTGAGAGTTTTGTTCTAAGTAGAGAGGTAACAGACTGCAACTTAGGCTTATAAAATCTAGTTGTTAGATTGAAAACAGACTTGAAGAAAAGGTGTTGATTTCTGAGTGTCAACTACGTGCTTCGCGTTGTTCTCTTATCATATGCCTGTGTACAGCTAATAATCTCCAAGATTTTGATGTATTTAATTTGTAGTATTTCATCTTATCTTTTAAAAAATCCTTATAAAGAAATTATTATTAAATCTATTAATCGGTTGGAGATCAGAGTTGTGAAATGGCTGCTGTGGAATGTGAACAAAGATCTCTCTAATCACTGGACTGTTTTAGAAAAAGAGTAAACTTTGAGAACTAGAAATAATTTTCTAAATCCTTGAACTTTTTTCCAGTGTAAAAACTGTGACAAAGAAACCTGTCATTATTCTAGATATTGGGGTTTAGATATCCCATTGATGAGAAACTTACAATGCTTAAACAGAAAATTTAAATTTTAGTGGATTTAAATAAAATATAGACAGGTAAGCATTTATTTTGGAGAAGGAAATGGCAACCCACCCCAGTACTCTTGCCTGGAAAATTCCATGGATGGAGGAGCCTGGTAGGCTACAGTCCATGGGGTCACAAAGAGTCGGACATGACTAAGCAACTAACACACACATACACACAAGCATTTATTTCATTTAAAGGAACTTGGAAACATTACATAAATCTAAACAACAATTTATATCTTTCTGAAGTTCATCAAATATTTATAAATTTATCATTCACCAAATATTCATGGAATACTGAATTTGGCAATTAGCAATATTTAGCAATAATTTTTTATTAAATATCAGCAGACTTTATTAAACAAATTTTAATCTATTTATTAATATCTAGCTCTTTCTTTTATTCTCCACCATTGCCACATTACTTTTCTCTGACTTCTTTAAAAGAAATCTTTCTTTACAAATATAAAAGCGGAGCATTCTAGATATATTTATCAACAAATACTTGTTAAATAATGCTATCTTTCAAGAAAGTGGTGTTAGGCATATTGAGAGACAAGAAAGAAAGAAAAGGATTCATAAATCACAAGAAACTTGTTAGGTTATTTAGGAGAAAAAAAACTGATATAGCAGAAATAATACAGTGTATAAGAACTGAGAATTGAAACTGAGAAGCAGAATATGTAAAGCAAATATAAATTCAGAGAAAGAGGTGGTTAGTGATGGTGAGAAGTCTTCTGTGAACCAGAGAGGACATTAGAGAATGACTCATTGCCAACTTGTTTATTAAGCTTTTCAAATGTTTCTTTTAGAAGAGACAGCCATTATGGACATTCGTGTTTTTAAGACCAGTACTTAACATTCAAAACACGTTTCAAAACAATAAATATATAATATAAACTTAATAGGATCTATGTCTTGGACTTCTGTAGTATTTTATTGTGAATTTGAAATATTCTCCACATAAATTCTTCTACTATTGTACTGTGTACAAGTCATAGTCAAGGTAGGAAAACAGAAACAATTATTGTTAAAACAAAATAATAAGAGAATTTTATAGAGGAAATTAGTTAGTCTGATATTAGAAAACAAAACAAAACAAGAATGCTAACATGGAAAGAAATAGTAACTGTAAGAAGTGGGTAAGAGCCCTAACTAAGGCTAGGACCAAAAGGAAGAGAGGGTTATCAGAAGTTAGCAGTTCAGAGGAATGACCCTGCAGATCTAGAACAAAGAATTTGAGGGGCTATGCTGTAGGGTTAACATTAATCTCTGGAACCTCAAAGAAGACCCCTGCGTAGCTGGGCCCAGACCCTGAGGGAGGAAGGCCAGCTAGGATGCTGACATTGCTGCCAAGGCCACTTCTAAGAGGAGTGAAAAACCTGGGAACTAGGGGTGATTGCTACTGCACCTGGTAGAGGGCCAAGGCTGGAGCAACGCCAACAAGAACAAACAAACAGATAAAGGAAATTCCTTTCTCCCCTCTCCTGTTTTTTTGCACTTGCTCTAGTGTCCCTATGGCAGAACCTAAAGGGGAGCCAACTGGCAAAGAAAGGTGGTTGGCAGAGGACCAGCCACAGCATCAAAATACTCCATATGGAGGATGAACTCATAGCTGACAACAGTTTAATAACTAACACAATTATGTTCTAAGATGAGAACTGGAATGTAAACATTTCACAATAAACTTACCATTTTACTATGATTGAAATCCCTCCCACATGATTTTATTGTACTGCATTTAGCTTTTGTTATTGCTAAATGTGCATCTCTCAGTAGGAAAAAGAAAATTCTTGAAAGGTGAGTGAATGTAATAATATTTAATATAATCACCAACTATTTAAAGATTATCACTGAAAGGAAGAAAACATTTTACTTTCTTTAGAGTTGTGTTTAGTGAAAGCAGAATTTTCACTGGTAAATTAATACAGATGAGAAGGAATTAGGGACTACAGATCATCCATATGTGTGCTAATGAATAACCACTACATACCAAATGAGAAAGACAGAGTAAAAGAAGGCTAAATGATGATGCTAACGAGCAGCAGCTGTGGACCATTCCTCATGCTTTTCCTACTTTTGTAGGTGAAGCAGAAAATCCCGGTCTGTAATTAAGGTGCTGGCTGGATTAGAGTTATTTTAAGGCTCTGCTGGGGGGAGATCTGCTTTCAAGCTCAGCCTTTAAGTTTAAGGACAGGCTCAGGTCCTTGATGGTCACTGACCAGAAACACAAACTCCTGGCTACATGGGAATCCCTTAAGGTAGCTGTGAAATAAAGAAATACATATATCTCTTCCCCCTGGTTCCTAAGACAGCATTCCTAAAACTCTTGTAAATAGAATTGTCAGGAGAGTCTTTTTTTCTAACATTTAGAGTTTGAGCCCAGTTCTCAACACAGAAGACTGTAATTACTTTAGTGATAGGAGCATCTGACACCAAACTCCCAAATCCCTTGAATTTTCTGGCTGATAGAAATGTCTTTTGTTCTTATGAAATGACTCGGTAGGCTCCTAGGTGGGAGCTGGTAACCAGAAAGACCTGCCCAAGATTAGAAGTTTGAGACTTTCAGCCCCACATCCCCATTCTCTGGAGAGGAAAGAAGGGCTGAAAATGGAGTTAATGCTCCATCAGGCCTACATGATGAAGCTTCCATAAAAACACCCATAGTATAAGGTTTCTGAGCTTCTGGGTGGGTGAACACACTCGTATCAAGAGTGGTACTCCACAACTCCATGGGCCCAAAGCTCTGGCACCAGGGACCCTTTCAGACCTTGCCCTATGTATCTCTTCTCTTTTGTACATCATCTGTATTCTTTATCATATCCTTTTTATAGTAAAGTGCTAAACAAGTGTTTCCTGGGTTCTATGAAATGTTATAGCAAATGATCAAATTCAAGGAAGGAATCATGAGAACCTCTGATTCACAGGCAAGTCAGACACAAATTTTGGGTAACATGGGGATCTACTACTTCAGACTAACATGTGAAATGGGTGTGGCTGAGATGGTAATGAGTCTGCTTGCCATGCGAGAGATCCCTGGGTTGGGAAGATTCCCTGGAGAAGGAAATGGCAACCCACTCCAGTATTCTTGCCTGGAAAATCCCATGGACAGAGGAGCCTGGTGGTATATATAGTCCATGGGGTCACAAAGAGTCGACATGATTAAATGACTAACAATTTCAAAAATTTGGGGTAGAGTGCAGTCTTGTAGAACTAGCTCTTAACCTATAGTGTCTGCACTAACTCTGGTTAGGGTCAGAACTGAGTTGTAGGACACACAGCTGGTATTGCAGAGAACTGCTTGGTGTAGGAAAACTCCCCATTCGTTTAGTATCAGAAATGGTATGAGGGAGGCAGTAGTGTGAGAGTAAAAAAGAAACACACAGGGAGTAATTTTCCTATACAGCAGCTCACAGCACAGAATAGGGGGAAGAGAGCCAGAGAGATCACCCGACATACATGCCACAATCTTCCTATAATCTGATCTCAGAAATGACAACCCATCACTTCTACTCCATCCTACTTGACAGAAGCAAGTCACTAAGCCTGGTTCACATTCAAAGGCATACATACACGCATAAATACCAGATGGCAGGAATCCTTGGGGACCATGAGAGAGGACCAACCCAGATGCTTAAATACTAAGACAACAGGGTGGTCTGTGTTCTGTGCTCTGAGAAAATCATACAGAAGAGTTGGCATCAAATTTCTGAAGACTTCAGAATCTACTATTCGAAATATTTTCGCAATAGACCTGTCAGTATCATATGCTTAAATAAGGTAGGCTACAAAAATGGGAGGAAACACAAGTGTATGCTTTGGAGTCATTTTCAGTTCCATAATGATTCTTCCCCTAAAGCTAGTTTCCTATAGTGATCAGCTCATTAGATCAATAATGTTATCTCTGGGATGGTAATGCTCTTTGTGCTGTGATCTCTGGGGCTTTCCCTTAAGATGCAAGTTGGCTACCACAACTTTAGGCATCATACCTTAAGTCAAGGAAGGAAGGAAAGAAAAGAGATGGGACTAGCAAGTATACTTCTCCTCTCATGAAGAGGAAACCTCAGAAGCTCTCTAGAACACTCTGCTTATATAACAGTGTTCCTCACTAGACCAAAGAGATTGAAATCACTTTGACAGGTTTAGACTGATGATGATTTATCTCTGGGATGGAAAAAAGAATGCATCTCTGTCAGTTGAAAAATCAGATCTTCATAGAAACAACAAAGAGAAAGGTTTTTCAACATGTAATGAACAATCTGCCACATTAACAATCAGGTTTCTGAATAATATCAATTGTTTATCCCTTCCTTGCATATTTTTGAATTCAAAGAAACTATTAGTATTCTAATTTATTTCTACCTTCTATTTTATCATATTAAATTATTAACTGCAGGAGGAAAAAAGTGATGCCAGATGAAGTTAGATGAATCAGGGGCCTTAAGGCAATAAAACTTAGCTTTAATTTTGGAGTTGTTAACTTACTTCTAGACAAAAATATATTAGAACAAAAAAAACACAGAGGGAATATACATGAGATGTTAGTAACAAAACTTCTTTTTATAAAGAAATCGTTAACTAGTAGAAAGCCTGTTATCCGGACTGTTACTTCTTTTTTCATTAAAAAGTTTGCACCTATTATTTTAAAGTCTGATTTAATTATAGATGGTGATGTTGCTCAGTTGCTAAGTCAAGTCCAACACTTTGTGACCCCATGGACTGCAGCATGCCAGGCTTCCCTATACTTCTCTATCTCCCTGAGTTTACTTAAACTCAGGTCCATTGAGTCAGTGAGACCATCCAAACATCTCATCCTTCTCCTCCTGCCCTCAGTCTTTCCCAGCATCAAAGTCTTTTTCAAGGAGTCAGCTCTTTGCATCAGGTGGCCAAAGTATTAGAGCTTCAGCTTTCAGCACCAGTCTTTCCAATGAATACTCAGGGTTGACTTCCTTTAGGATTGACTGGTTTGATCTCCTTGCTCTCCAAGGGACTCCCTAGAGTCTTCTCCATCACCATGATACAAAAGCATCAATTCTTTGGCACTCAGCCTTCTTTATGGTCCAACTCTCACATCCATACATGATTACTGGAAAAACCATAGCTTTGACTATATAGATCTTTGGCAGCAAAGTGATGTCTGCTTTATAATACACTGTCTAGGATTATAACTTTCTTCTAAGGAGCAAGGGTCTTTTAATTTTGTGGCTGCAGTCACTATCTGCAGATTTTTAAGCCCAAGAAAATAAAATCTGCTACTGTCTCCATTTTCTCCCTACCTACTTCCCATGAAGTGATGGGACCAGATGCTATGATCTTCATTTTTTGAATGTTGAGTTTTAAGCCAGCTTTTTCACTTTCCTCTTTTTCCCTCATCAAGAGGCTCTTTAGTTCTTCACTTTCTGCCATTAGAGTAGTATCATTTGCATATCTGAGGTTGTTAATATTTCTCCTGGCAATCTTGAATCCAGCTTGTGATTCATCCAACCTGGCATTTCACGTGATGTATTCTGCATATAAATTAAATATGGAGCGTGACAATCCACAGCCTTGACACACCCTTTTCCTAATTTTGAGCCAGTCTATTGTTTCATGTCCGGTTCTAACAGTTGCATATTGACCTACACACAAGTTTCCCAGGAGGCAGGTATGGTGGACTGGTATTCCCAACTCTTTAAAAACTTTCCAGAGTTCATTGTGATCCACACAGTCAAAGGTTTAGCATAGTCTATGAAGCAGAAATAGATATTTTTATGGATATCCCTAACTTTCTCTATGATCCAACGGATACTGGCAATTGGATCTTTGCTTCCTCTGCCTTTTCTAAATCCAGCCTGTACATCTAGAAGTTCTAAGTTCATAGGCTTTTGATGTCTAGCTTGAAAGATTTTGAGCATTTCTTTGATAGCAAGTGAAATGAGTGCAATTGTCCAGTAGTTTGAACATTCTTTGGCATTGTCTTTCTTTGGAACTGGAATGAAAACTGAATTTTTCTAGTCCTGTGACCATTCTGGCATGTTGACTACTGCACTTTAGCAGCAGCATCTTTTTGGAACTGAAATAGTTCAGCTGGCGTTCCATCATATCTTCTAGCTTTGTTTATTGTAATGCTTCCTGAGGCCCACTTTGACTCACACTCCAGGATGTCTGGCTCTAGATAAGTGACTACACCATCATGGTTATCTGGGTCATTAAGACATTTTTTGTACAGTTCTCCTGTGTATTCTTGCCACCTATTCTTTACTTCTGCTTCTTTTAAGTCCTTGCTGTTTCTGTCCTTTATTATGCTCATCTTTGCATGAAATGCTCCCTTGGTATCTCCAGCTTTCTTGAAGAGATATCTAGTCTTTCACATTCTATTGTTTTCCTCTATTTCTTTGCATTGTTTACTTAAGAAGGCTGTCTTACCTCTCCTTCCTATTCTCTGGAAATCTGCATTCAGTTGGGTATATCTTTCTCTTTGCCTTTCGCTTCTTTTCTCAGCTATATATGTAAGGCCTCCTCAGACAACCATTTTGCCTTTTTATATTTCTTTTTCTTCTGGATGCTTCTGGTTACTGCCTTCTGTGCAATATTATGAACCTCTCTCCATAGTTCTTCAGGCACTCTCTCTACCATTGATAAAACGTGGTCCTTTGGAGAAGGGGATGGCAAACCACTTTACTATCCTTGCATCAAAAACCCCATGAACAGCTGAAAAGGCAAAAATATATGACAACAGAAGATAAGCCCCCAGGTCAATAGGCGTCCAAAAGGCTACTGGGGAAGAGAGGACAAATACCTCCAGAAAGAATGAACCAGTTGGGCCAAAGCAGAAATGATGCTCAGTTATGGATGTGTCTGGAGGTGAATGTAAAGTCCGATGCTGTAAAGAACAATATTGCATAGGAATCTGGAATGTTAGGTCCATGAGTCAAGGCAAATTGGACATGGTCAAAAAGGAGATGGTAAGAGGGAACATCAACATTTTAGTGAACTAAAATGGATGGGAATGGGCAACTTTAACTCAGATGACCATTATATCTACCACTGTGGGCAAGACCCTTAGAAGGAATGGAGTAGTTCTCATAGTTAACAAAAGAGTCTGAAATACAGTGCTTTGGTACAATCTTAAACATGACAGAATGATCTCAGTTCATTTCCAAGGCAAACCACTCAATATCACAGTAATCCAAGTCTATGCCCCAACCACTATTGCCAAAGAAGCTGAACAGTTCTATGAAGATTTACAAGTCTTTCTAGAACTAACACAAAAAAAGATGTCTGTTTCATCACAGGGAATTGGAATGCAAAAGTAGGAAGTCAAGAGATACCTGGAGTAATGGGCAAGTTCGGCCTTGGAGTACAAAATGAAACAGGGCAAAGATAACAGAGTTTTGCCAAGAGAACACACTTGTCAAAGCAAACAACCTCTTCCAATAACATGAGAGATGTCTCTACACATGGACATCACCAGATAGTCAATACCAAATCAGATTGATTATATTTTTTACAGCTGAAGATGGAGAAGCTCTATATAGTCAGCAAAAACAAGACCTAAAGCTGACTGTGGCTCAGACCATGAGCTCTTTATTGCAAAAGTTAGGCTTAAATCGAAGAAAGTAGGGGAAAACACTAGATCATTCAGGTATGACTTAAATCAAATCCCTTAAGATTATACAGTGGAGGTGATAGATGATGAAACAAATATAAAATTGTTGTTACTGGTGTTGTATTAATGTGTGCTTTAAAACTTGTACATTGATGCTTAAAGCTACTTAGTCTGTAATGATAGGGAACTTAAACGTTTTAAAATTTAAAAATGGCATTGTGTAGACAGGCTATTAGAAAAGACAAATTAAAAAATGACAAAAACTACATTTAGAAACCTATAATATAATCAAGATTGTACTTCGTATTTATGGTGAAAATAGAAACTTTAATAAATGGTATTAAGATATTTGGATAGGCATCATATTTTAAACAAAGATTAATATTTGCATTCGATATACTGAGGAATAAAAACAATAGAACATTATTAAACAATAAACACTAAATGGACAATAGGACAGTAGAGGAGCCAGCCTCTTTTCTTCCTCAGCCCCCTGTTGCTGATACTGTGTGACAGTCCTATGACAGGCTGTAAGTAGAGCAGGAATAAGGGCAGGAATGGACACTATACATGGGCTTCTGCTCAACAGTAGCACATCAAGGTGGCTCCAGGGTGGCCTTGTTAGGATATTAAATCATGACTAATGATAGAAGTCCACATATCAATATAATTTCTTTTATAGAGCCTTATTTCTATACCCCTTAATATTCTACCCCCGTTTATCCCCAAACCAGGCCAGTAGTTTCAAATTCCTACTGATATCTTTTAATTATCTACTCTTTTGGTAAATCAAACACACACACACAAAACATGCAAAACACTTCTATTTTCATAGCAGAAATAGTCATTTACTGCCAGTGATGTGATGATACTTGATGTTAGTCACTGATTGAAAAACAATAAAGAAAGTAATTGATTAAAAAAAAAAGTTCATGAGAAAACAAAATATTCTGTAGAAAATGATAATGAAAATGCAAACAGAAAACTGTGCGATTTGTAACTGAAGTAGAACTTAAGGAAATTTTTTACTTTAGATATCTATATTTTAAAGGGAAAAAGATTTATAATAAATTATCAAGATTTATAAATTAAGAAGCTAGATTAAAAATGAATTAGAATCAGAGTCAGTAGGAATTAAAAAAAAAAAGTAGAAAAGAAGAAATCAATGAAAACAAAACACATATTAGAATTAATAAAGTCAAAATTTGGTTCTCTGGGAAGATTAATAAAATCAATTAAGCATATAGGAAGGCAGATAAAGAAATACAAAAATAACACAAAAAGCCAATACTAGGAAAACAGAATGTAATATTACTATAGAATCTAAAATCATTAAATGAGAATATTATAAATAGTATTATGTGAATACACTTGAAAGTTAAATGAAAAGGACAATTCTTTGAAAAATAAGTTATTAAAACTAGTGAAGAATAAAAGAGATAACCCAAAGTAGTATTCTACCAGTACAAGTAATCAAACTCATAATTAAAAATACAACCTAAATGAAAGCTCTGAAGGCAAATACTTGCTTTGGTAAATTTGTCAGACATTTAAGGAAAAAAAAAAATACTATCAATCATTTAACCCCCCTTGAAAAAACAGACAAGAGCAAGAAACTTACCAACTTACTGTGTGATACCAGCACAATACTGATACAAATTCTTATCAAAACACTACCAAAAAATTACGTAACAACAGCCCTTATAAACATAGAAGCAAAATATCAGAAAATCAAACACAAATATATATAAAAGAAAAACACATTGTGATCAACCGGGAATTATTGCAGGGATGCAAAATTAGTGTAATAAGTAAAAATCAATAATGTAATTTGCCCCATTAATAGAACAAAGGATAAAGCTCATAATCAGCTTAATAGGTACAGACAAAGCCTTTGACAAAATTCAATATCCATGCACTAAAAAAGTTCTTAGCTCACTTGAAAAATAAAAGAATGTCCTTAATTTGATAGAGGGTATCTAACAACAAAAAACAAAATACCTACATCTTTATGGTGAAATATTGAATGATTATTCTGGAAGACCAGGAACTATACAAAACTGTCCACTCCAACTTTTTATAGATATTGTACTGTAATGAATTTTGACAGTGAAATACAGCAACAATTTTGGGAAAGAATAAATCTGTTTATACCCACATACTTGCTTACATAGAAAGTCTTAAGGACTCTACCAAAATAATAAAAATCTAGACTTATTAAGTAAAATTAGCATGATTACAGATATGAAGCCAAAAAAAAAATTTATTGCATTTATTTACACAAGGCAATTAAAAATTTAAATGACACTATAAGATTATCATAAAACATGACATTTATAGGAATACATTTAACAAAAGATGACTAAGACCTAAAAAGCACAAAACATTACTGTGAGAAATTAAAGGCAATTTAATCGATACCTATTCTATGTTCGTAGATCAAAAGATTCAATATTATTAAGATGTCTATTCTCCCTAAACTGATTTACAGATTCATTGTATTACCAATCAAAATACCACCAGGAGTTTTTGCACAAATTGACAGACTGATTTGAACATTTATATGAAAATCTAAAGAACCTAAAATAATCTGAATCATTTTAAATTTTTAAATTATTTTTATTTTTAATATAAAAATGTTTATAAATATAGGATTCAAAGTGGTAAGGTAATCACCTGTGTATAAGTGGAGGACAATATATAGTGCCAGTATTTCCAAAATTGTGTTTGTGGAACACTAGCATATTGAAGATGAAGACATGAGTTTTATGATCTAATAAAGTTAGTGAAATGATGCAAACCAAAAGCTCATCTTCAAAGTTTTAACATTTTATGGGTGGAAAGTGATTCTAAAACAAGTATAGCTACTTTTACTTAATATATTGTCTCCCAAACTTTTTAAACCATAGACCATTCTCTCTAAAAATCTCGACTGTTCCATTTAACATTTTTAAACATTTTTACCTTGTGCAGAACAGTGTGCGGAACACATACTAGGCATATTGTCCTCAGCACTCTGTAGTGGGAAAACAAAAGCAGATGTACTGACATCACAAAAGCAAACAGAAAAGTTATTTCATTATAGCAAATATAATAACTGGAAGTAAAATTGCACAGAATATTCTGTTTAGAAAACATGCCCTCCTTTACATATGGTTTTCATCTAAATGATTAAACATAATTGCCATTTCAATACTTCAGTTAACTAGAAATTCTTTTAGGTGAAAGAACTTATACCAATAATTCAGCATAACATAATTTAAGAATTTTCACTATATCACTGTTACTTCTCAAGTATTTCCTTAGTTAATTTTATGTTCATGGTTAATCATAGATTCCTTGTGGGCTAGAATATGTTTTTTCACCACTAAACATAATTAAGTGCTGCATACATATTCACCAGGAGTTTAATAAATGTTTTTAATCAATATTTCATGGAAAATATTGAGATTCAGTACCTCCAGAGTTCTTATTTTTTAAACCAGAATTTACATTAATTTGTTTACTTGTTACATAACATTCAGGTTAAAAATATATATAGAGACAGATATATATTTCAATTTCAGTTTACATTTTTGAGACTATTTTGAGCTAGTTGGTTATATTACTAGGTGTTAAATTACTACTTAACAATTATCCTGATTTGTTAATTTGATTATATAGAATTTTACTTTTGGGTGCAGTATCTGCTGGTATGTTATCAACAAGATGTTTTTGTTCAGATAAATATATTGAATTAACTATTGTCTAATAAAATGAATTATAATCTTAACTAGATGTACAGGCCCTATATAGTATATTCAAACTGTACAACATCAAATCCCTTTAAAATATACTTAAGTGATTAACAGAGATGATTTGGAATGAAAACAACAGTATACTATATTGGATCAATAAACTAGGCTTTGACTGTAAATAGTGGAAAGTATTCATGAAATAATGGAATATGTACATAAACAAGAGGAAACTGTCATTGATCAAAAATCAAAAATGTTATACAAGAAAGTGGTGAGGTTTCTGACTAACTTACAGACTGGAAAACATTCTAATTACACAAAATCATGTTACATAAAAAGCTGTCAAAATCTATTACTGTGAAAGTACCAGATTTGTAATTATACAATCTATCTAATACTAAACAGGAGACTGGCTAAATAAAGGATACTGGAAAAGATGCATAAGAATTTATAACAAGGACCACATTTTACATTTTACATATACTATTTTCAATAAAAAGATGAATACAAAAACACGTTTCTTTTTGAAAAGAGCAACTACTAAATCAAGTAATCTTGCTAGATCTACATGAGTCAACATAGTTGCATTTCTAAAGCATAATAAGTAAAAATAAACCAAGGATATGTTTATTGGAAAAGATAGGTTTATGATTTCATTATTTATGTAAATACACAAAGTACCATTCTTTTTTTCTGGAATAGTAAACTTTAGGAGAGTGAGAGAAGGGAAATATGTCATGGGAAATGAGTTTAGCTGTATCTGTAATGTCTAACTTACTGGAAAGAGATATGGGAGGGAGAGAGGGAAAGGCAGGGAGAGGGAGAGATTTAAAGCAGAAACAAGCCAACAAAAACCACCATTTGATGTCATTCACAACCAAATCTATAATCTCAATGTGTATTTTTCACAGTCCCTTTGAGTATTCGGGAAAAGAAGAGGAAATGAAGAGATGAAATTCTGAAATTTATAATGGCAATCCACTTTGTGTTTAAGCATCCACCTTGTGTTTAAGTGGCTGCAAAGAAGCACGTCTCTCCACAGTGATGTTCTACCTGCCATCTCAGAGCCATAGCGCTAATTAAAGCTCAAAAGAATATACTTGGTAATGCCCTTCTGGGAATGGCACTTGAACAGCTAATTTTAGAAATTTTAAATTCTTCCCTTTACCACATGCTGAAAGACCACTTTGAATTAATTAAATGGAAGCAGTGAAACCATATCATATTTATGATAATTATAATACAACTCATACTTTCAGTATTCAATCACCAATAACTCTTCCTCTCCTGATCATCTTCAAAAGGAGTATAAATCAAATAAACTCTCTCAGGGACAGACTTATTTGGAGGCACCTTTTAGAACTCGAGGTGTCTGTAGCATACACTGTTGGTTACCATCCATACCTGGAAGCAGCATTTGCACTGATGGCTTCTTGCTTCAAGCCCCAGTGACTATGAAAACTCTCTGGTATATGTTGTAAGTGGTCTTATTTACATTTTATAGATGAAACATTGCTAATGAGATTGGGCTGATAATTATTTTAAAGAAAAACCAAGAAAATTTGAATACTTTTAACTATGAGTATTTTTTAATGTAAAATGTATGTATTTTTAAAAAGTAGCATTCTATATCTCTACACTCAAATTCAACTACTATTCCTTTTGAATCCCTCCTTCTCTCCTGGTGTACAGGCTCTTTCTCACTTCCCCATCTGAATCTCCATTGTTAAGAACAGTATTTTCACAGAACTAGAACAAATAATTTCACAATTTGTATGGAAACACAAAAGACCTCAAATAGCTAAAGCACAAAGCTACAGTCATCAAGAAAGTATGGTACTAGGACAAGGAGAAATATAGATCAATGGAACAAAACAGAAAGTCCAGAGATAAATCCATGCACCTATGGACACTTATATTTGATAAAGGAGGCAAAAATATACAGTGGAGAAAAGAATCTCTTCAACAAGTGGTGCTGGGAAACTGGTCAACCACCTGAAAAAGAATTAAACTAGAACACTTTCTAACACCAAACACAAAAATAAACTCAAAATGGATTAAAGACCTAAATATAAGACCAGAAACTATAAAACTCTTAGAGGAAAACATAGGCAGAACACTCTCTGACATAAATCACAGCAAGAACCCTCTATGACCCACTCCCAGAGTAATGGAAATAAAAACAAACAAATGGGACCTAATTAAACTTAAAATTTTTTGCACAATTCTTTTAAGTTTAAAAGTATTATTGGTGACTGAATACTGAAAATATAAGTTGTTTTATAATTATCGTAGACATGGTTTCATTGCTTCAATTTAATTAATTCAAAGTGGTCTTTCAGCATGCAGGAAAGAGAAGAACTTAAAATTTCTAAAATTTGGTGTTCGAGTGCCATTCCTAGAATGGCACAGGAAACTAGAAACAAGGTGAAAAGACAGCGTTCAAAATGGCAAAAGATAATAGCAAATGAAACAACTCACAAATAATTAATCTCCAAAATATACAACCAGATCATGCAGCTTAATACCAGAAAAATGAACAATCCAATCAAAAAATGGGCCAAAGAACTAAACAAAAGACGACATACAGATGGCTAATAAACACATGAAAAGATGCTCATATCATTCATTTTTAGAGAAATGCAAATCAAAACCACAATGAAGTATTATCTCACATCAGTCAGAATGGCCATCATCAAAAAATCTACAAACTATAAATGCTGGAAAGGGTGTGGAAAAAAGGGAACCCTCTTACACTGTTGGTGGGCATGCAAACTGTTACAACCAGTATGAAGATTCCTTAAAAAACTGGGAATAGAATTGCCATATGACTCAGCAATCCCACTTCTGGGCATATACTCTGAGGAAATCAGAACTGAAAGAGACACGCGTACCCGTGTTCACTGCAGCACCATTTACAATAGCTAGGACATGGAAGCAACCTAGAAGTCCACTGGCAGACAAATGGATAAGGAAGTCATGGTACATATACACAATGGAACATTACTCAGCTATAAAAAGGAACACATTTGAGTCAGTCCTAATGAGGTTGATGAAACTGGAGCCTATTATACAGAGGAAAGTAAGTCAGAAAGAGAAAGACAAATACTGTATATTAACATATATATATGGAATTTAGAAAGACAGTAACAATGATCCTACCATGTAGGGCAGCAAAGGAGACACAGATGTAAAGAACAGACTTTTGGACTAAGTGGAAGAAGACAAGGATAGCACTGAAACATGTGTAGTCCCATAGGTAAAACAGATGACCAGTCCAAGTTTGATGCATGAAGCAGGGCACCCAAAGCCAGTGTCTGGGACAACCCAGAGGGATAGTGTGAGGAGGGAGATGGGAGGGGAGTTCATGAAGGGGGTGCACATTCATGTGTACCGATTCATGTTGATGTATGGCAAAAACCATCACAGTACTGTAAAATAATTATCCTCCAATTAAAATAAGCTAATTAATTTTTTAAAAGAATGCAAATTGATTTCCTACATCCATTCTCTCCTATGTTTAATCTGAACAAGCTAGAATGTTACATGTCTCAGTATCTCTAGCATTGAGTGGTACCATACAACTAAATTTGGCTAAAGAGATAGAAATGAAAGTTAGTCTGTATCCCTGAAAAGAATGGAGATGTTTTTTTGAACCCTTTTTCCTGCTACTGGCTTAGAATGCAAAAATGACAACTAAGGCTCCAAAAACCATTTTGGATCATGACTTGACATAAAAATTCTCAAAATAGCTGAGAAGGAAATTTGGTGATTGGGTGCCACCATGATGTCACCATACCAGCCCTGGTAACCTACCTCTTTCACGTGATAGAGAAATCAACTTCTGTCTTCTTTAAACCACAATTTCTCGGTTTTATGTCACATACAGTTGAATATAATTCTACATGATATCTATTAAAAATTGTACAAAGACCATTAACATGTTGCTAATATAAACTGTTAAAGACAGCAGAATGTAACGCTTCCTTGGCTCCTTCTTCAAGTCCTATCTACTGGAAATCTGTTTAGAAGTTTCCACTGCTATGTGCTTATGATTCATCCTTCTACTCCCTTTCTCAAAACTTTATATATGTATCCTTAGCAAGTACATAGTTTTGTTCTGAGCATTTTCATTAATTTACATGAAGGATAACATGCTTTTTATGCAACTCACTTTGTTCACTCCATAATGTCTTAAAGATTTTTATGCACTGAAATATACAGCTAAATTTTATAAATGAGTAAATTTAAAATATTTATATGTATATATCACTTTTTATTCATTTATTTATCAACTAGCACATGTGTCACTTTTTTCTAGTATTTTTCTACACTCTCCAGACAGAAATGGCCATCTTTGAATCTGTCTCATCTGACATATAAGTATACTCTAGAGTAGATTCCTAGTCACGTAAGTGTCGGTTGTAGGAACTGCACATTTTCAGTTCTCATAGATGTTTCAGGTACTTTCATAAATAAAGATATCAGATCAGATCAGATCAGTTGCTCAGTCGTGTCCAACTCTTTGCGACCCTATGAATCGCAGCACGCCAGGCCTCCCTGTCCATCACCAACTCCCGGAGTTCACTGAGACTTAACGTCCATCGAGTCAGCGATGCCATCCAACCATCTCATCCTCTGTCGTCCCCTTCTCCTCCTGCCCCCAGTCCCTCCCAGCATTAGAGTCTTTTCCAATGAGTCAACTCTTTGCGTGAGGTGGCCAAAGTACTGGAGTTTCAGCTTCAGCATCATTTCTTCCAAAGAAATCCCAGGGCTGATCTCCTTCAGAATGGACTGGATGGATCTCCTTGCAGTCCAAGGAACTCTCAAGAGTCTTCTCCAACACCACAGTTCAAAAGCATCCATTCTTCGGTGCTCAGCATTCTTCACAGTCCAAATCTCACATCCATACATGACCACAGGAAAAACCATAGCCTTGACTAGATGAACCTTTGTTGGCAAAGTAATGTCTCTGCTTTTCAATATGCTATCTAGGTTGGTCATAACTTTCTTTCCAAGGAGTAAGCGTCTTTTAATTTCATGGCTGCAATCACCATCTGTAGTGATTTTTGAGCCTAGAAAAATAAAGTCTGACACTGTTTCCACTATTTCCCCATCTATTTCCCATGAAGTGGTGGGACCAGATGCCATGATCTTCGTTTTCTGAATGTTGAGCTTTAAGCCAACTTTTTCACTCTCCACTTTCACTTTCATCAAGAGGTTTTTGAGTTCCTCTTCACTTTCTGCCATAAGGGTGGTGTTAACACCATTTTTACACAGCAAGTACAATCTTGATAGTCTTTACAGATTTACTGTTATGAGTGATGCCTATATAAGTCTAACTTTTATTCATATCCTTACACATTACTATAACCTATATAAAATTTTTATATAATTAGAGTAGACCCCTGTGGTTTCCTACATTATTTGCTTGGTGAGAAAGATGACAGAGAGAAATAAAAAAGATTAAGGGGAGCAACAGCCAAGAGAAACCTAAGACCAACAGAATAAAATCATCAGTATGCTGAAAACAACAACATTTTCCCTACTTTCTATTACTTAACAATTGATGGGCAGAAAAAGATAAATGGCAAAGTGAAAAAGATACAATTTTCTCTGAATAATAATTTTTTTCTGTCCCATGGCACCTTCTATTTGACATCTGCTCAAAGTCTCAGCTTTACATCCACAGATAAGCTCTATTTTTATAAATTCAGAAAATAAGGTATACTGAGATGATAAAGGCTATGGCGGGCAGGGGATCCCATGACTATAAATCTTCTATCACATCTATTCACCTTAATAAACCACCTTAGTCTTAGATATTGTGACCATGTGCCCTTAAACAGTAATATCTAAAATGATTACTTTCTTCAAGGTTACATTTTAAATGTTAATTTATGGGAAGCAAGAGCTCTGTAGAATTATCATTTGCAGTATGTCAATCTCTTACTTTGAAGTCCAGGGAAGATGTTTGTAAACAGTGAAAACTCAACTTTATTTATTTATTTTTTTGCAATCATTTTGGTTTCAAAATACATCAAAATATACCTCAGAGACAAAAGAGTCATATTATAATATTTGACATGTTCTTCAAACAGGAGTGGTTTCTTATGTTTATAAGACATTTTTGCACACCTTCCTTAGATTTTGATGACATAATTTACAATTATAATACATTTCCCCAGTATAAGGAAAGGTTCAGTTTTCATATGAAATCAACTTAAAAATACTTTCTCACTGGTTCTTCTGTTAATCAGATCAATAATAAGCAATCATTCAATAATATAATAAATTATTTAATTTATATTTGAAAATATATGTGTATCCCAAACTTAATGCATTATTTTATGACTCTTTTTAAATTTCAAAATAAATAACCAAATTAACACCACAAAGTTATTGCCATGAGATTAAAAGCCTAATATGGAACGCTAAAACGTTCTTTTATAAAAATATTTATATTTTTCTTTAACAATACCTAGTTCAAAATTAAGTGGAATTTTTTGATAAATTTCAGAAAATATGTTTACACACTTAACAAGGTTTCCTCAACAGTCAAAAAACAAAAAAAGACTTAATATTTTACATTAGAACTTCAATATTGGTCCTATGTAAATGGAAAGTGTCTTACTGGGAGCATATGAAAAAGCTTTACTATAATATCTTAGACTTTGTGTTAAAGACAGATACAGGCATGAATTTTGAAAGAGATTCTAACAATTTATATTAAAATAATAATATAACAATAAAATTCAAAATGTAAATAATGCAAAATTCAAATTCAATACTATAATAAAATACAAATAATATGTGCATTTGAAATTAATTGCCATCCTCAAAAACTTAGCCATACAAAAAAATATACTAAGTGGTGCTTTGATTAATACCATATGGAGGTAACAGTCATTTGGTGCAAATAAAACTAATGCTTTTTGTTGTTATTGTTTTTTCTGCATTTAGACATAATATCATATATCAAATAAAAATATTAATTCAGGTTCCTATGACAAATGATAAAATGCTTAAGTGATTATTTATGTTAATCTATTTATCTAGCTTGTTTTTTGTTATGTGCTTCACCCTCATCAATAACACAGTTTGACAAGCAACCCTGTTCGGATTTGCTGGAAAGAAATTTGAGAAGCTAGTTTAATAGCAGCAGAAATAAATGTGAAGGATATTATGTCCTTTTCCAGTTCTGTGAAATCAGGCAGCCTGGTTGCATAATAAATTACATTTAAGTACAGAACATCCCCAAACATTTTTCACAGTTCCTTCTAACCTTTTCTCTGTTGGGACGCTGTTTTCACTGAGCTAAAATATTTTCTTACAAAATATCCCAAAGTAACTTTTTAAAGCTCAGTATCAGGTACCTTTGAATAGTTCTTGTTTTCAAAACAGCATATGTACAAACATTGAGTAAAATGTATGTTCAAAGTTGTTTTTTTTTTTTAAATAAAAAGTTCAAAAAGAAAGTGTAATATTTTAAAATTTTTGTGTCTGTTCACTATTCAGTATCTCAGTTTCTCCTAAAGGACTATTCTGAAAATCATTTTTAGATGTAATCAAAATAACTTTGTGTGGACCTCTCAAGTCAGTACTTTGACAAGACTAGCCAAGAAATAGACATGAGCATCTACCAGTTGTCTGCTCTGTATCAGACACTCAGGAGAATATAGAGAATGAGAAGTCACTGTCCTATTACTTTTTTATTGAACATTATCTCTCCAAGCAGGTCTAGCAGATGATTGACAATTATTTGCTCCATTTGAATTATTTAAGTCTCCGAAACAACAACAATTTAGAGATTTAAGTCAGTCATATTTTTGAGCAATTTTTTCCATTTCATTTTTCAAATTTTTGACATACAATTTTTGCAGTATTGTCTTAATATACTCTATAGTAATGATGTACCCTTTTCATTCTTCAGTCATATTTACTTTTTTCCCTTTATTTTTTTAAAATCTATTTTACTAAAGTGTAGCTTATCTACAATGTTGTGTTAATTTCTGCTGTACAATAAAGTGATTCAGTTATACATATACATATATACACATATATAATATACTTTTTCATATTCCTTTCCATTATAGTTTATTACAGGACATTATAGTTCCCTGTGCTACACAGTAGGACCCTGTTGTCTATCCATTATATATATATAATGGCTTGGGGAAATAGATGGGGAAACAGTGAAAATAGTGTCAGATTTTATTTTTCTGGGCTCCAAAATCACTACAGATGGTGACTGAGGCCATGAAATTAAAAGACACTTACTCCTTGGAAGGAAAGTTATGACCAACCTAGATAGCATATTCAAAAGCAGAGACATTACTTTGCCAACAAAGGTTCTAGGCTATGGTTTTTCCTGTGGTCATGTATGGATGTGAGAGTTGGACTGTGAAGAAAGCTGAGCGCCAAAGATTTGATGCTTTTGAACTGTGGTGTTGGAGAAGACTCTTGAGAGTCCCTTGGACTGCAAGGAGATCCAACCAGTCCATTCTGAAGGAGATCAGCCCTGGGATTTCTTTGGAAGAAATGATGCTAAAGCTGAAACTCCAGTACTTTGGCCACCTCATGCGAACAGTTGACTCACTGGAAAAGACTCTAATGCTGGGAGGGATTGGGGGCAGGAGGAGAAGGGGACGACAGAGGAGGAGATGGCTGGATGGCATTGCTGACTTTATGGATGTGAGTCTGAGTGAACTCTGGGAGTTGGTGATGGACAGGGAGGCCTGGCATGCTGCAATTCATGGAGTCGCAAAAAATCAGACACGACTGAGTGACTGATCTGATCCAGAATTATCTGGCTTGCATCAACTAATCCAAAACTCCCAATCCAGGTCTCCCCATGCCCTCTTTCCCCTTGGCAACCACAAGTCTGTTCTCCATATGTGTGAACCTATTTCTCTTTTATAAATAGATTCATCTGTATCATACTTTATTCCCCATATAGTTGGTATCATACAGTATTCTTCTTCCTCTTTCTGCCTTCAGTTAGTATGATAACCTCTAGGTCCATTCATGTTGCTGCACATGTATTTTGTTGTTTTTAGGACTGAGTAGTATTCCACTGTGTATACATACCACATTTTTATTCATTCATCTGCTGATAGACATTTAGGTTGTTTCAACATCTTTTCAAGGAACACAGGGATGCATGTACCTTTTCAAATTATAGTTTTCATAAGATTCTGCACAGCAAAGGAAACCATGAATAAAAAGACTACCTATGGACTGGGAGAAAATATTTGCAAATGATGCAACTGACAAGAGAATACATTTCCAAAATACACAAACCGCTCATACAACTCAATAACAAAAAACACTCAATCAAAAATGGCAGAAGACCTAACAAGTCCCTTCCCCAAGGAAGATATACAAATGGCCAACAGACACATGAAAAGATGCTCAATATCCCTTATTACTCAGATCAGATCAGTCGCTCAGTCGTGTCCGACTTTTTGTGACCCCATGAATCGCAGCACGCCAGGCCTCCCTGTCCATCACCAACTCCCAGAGTTCACTGAGACTCACGTCCATCGAGTCAGTGATGCCATCCAGCCATCTCATCCTCTGTCGTCCCCTTCTCCTCTTGCCCCCAATCCCTCCCAGCATCAGAGTCTATTCCAATGAGTCAACTGTTCGCATGAGGTGGCCAAAGTACTGGAGTTTCAGCTTTAGCATCATTCCTTCCAAAGAAATCCCAGGGCTGATCTCCTTCAGAATGGACTGGTTGGATCTCCTTGCAGTCCAAGGGACTCTCAAGAGCCTTCTCCAACACCACAGCTCAAAAGCATCTATTCTTCAGTGCTCAGCCTTCTTCACAGTCCAACTCTCACATCCATACATGACCACAGGAAAAACCATAGCCTTGACTAGACGAACCTTTGTTGGCAAAGTAATGTCTCTGCTTTTTTTTTTTTTTAATTTTATATTATTTTTAAACTTTACAATATTGTATTAGTTTTGCCAAATATCGAAATGAATCCGCCACAGGTATACCCGCGTTCCCCATCCTGAACCCTCCTCCCTCCTCCCTCCCCTACCCTCCATCTATCTAGGTCGGTCATAACTTTCCTTCCAAGGAGTAAGCGTCTTTTAATTTCATGGCTGCAATCACCATCTGCAGTGATTTTGGAGTCCAGAAAAATGAAGTCTGACACTATTTCCACTGTTTCCCATCTATTTCCCAGGAAGTGGTGGGACCGGATGCCATGATCTTCGTTTTCTGAATGTTGAGCTTTAAGCCAACTTTTTCACTCTCCACTTTCACATTCATCAAGAGGCTTTTGAGTTCCTCTTCACTTTCTGTCATAAGGGTGGTGTCATCTACATATCTGAGGTTATTGATATTTCTCCCAGCATTCTTGATTCCAGTTTGTGTTTCTTCCAGTCCAGTGTTTCTCATGATGTACTCTACATATAAGTTAAATAAACAGGGTGACAATATACAGCCTTGATGAACTCCTTTTCCTATTTGGAACCAGTCTGTTGTTCCATGTCCAGTTCTAACTGTTGCTTCCTGACCTGCATACAAATTTCTCAAGAGGCAGATCAGGTGGTCTGGTATTCCCATCTCTTTCAGAATTTCCCACAGTTTATTGTGATCCACACAGGCATAGGCTTTGGCATAGTCAATAAAGCAGAGATAGATGTTTTTCTGGAACTCTCTTGCTTTTTCTATGATCCAGCAGTTGTTGGCAATTTGATCTCTGGTTCTTCTGCCTTTTCTAAAACCAGCTTGAACATCAGGAAGTTCACAGTTCACATATTGCTGAAGCCTGGCTTGGAGAATTTTGAGCATTACTTTACTAGCATGTGAGATGGTGCAATTGTGCGGTAGTTTGAGCATTCTTTGGCATTGCCTTTCTTTGGGATTGGAATGAAAACTGACCTTTTCCAGTCCTGTGGCCACTGCTGAGTTTTCCACATTTGCTGGCATATTGAGTGCAGCACTTTCACAGCATCATCTTTCAGGATTTGGAATAGTTCAACTGGAATTCCATCACCTCCACTAGCTTTGTTCGTAGTGATGCTTTCTAAGGCCCACTTGACTTCACATTCCAGGATGTCTGGCTCTAGGTCAGTGATCACACCATCATGATTATCTGGGTCGTGAAGATCTTTTTTGTACAGTTCTTCTGTGTATTCTTGCCACCTCTTCTTAATATCTTCTACTTCTGTTAGGTCCATACCATTTCTGTCCTTTATTGAGCTCATCTTTGCATGAAATGTTCCTTTGGGATCTCTGATTTTCTTGAAGAGATCCCTAGTCTTTCCCATTCTGTTGTTTTCCTCTATTTCTTTGCATTGATCGCTGAAGAAGGCTTTCTTATCTCTTCTTGCTATTCTTTGGAACTCTGCATTCAGATGTTTATATCTTTCCTTTTCTCCTTTGTTTTTTGCTTCTCTTCTTTTCACAGCTATTTGTAAGGCCTCCCCAGACAGCCATTTGGCTTTTTTGCATTTCTTTTCCATGGGGATGGTCTTGATCCCTGTCTCCTGTACAATGTCACGAACCTCAGTCCATAGTTCATCAGGCACTCTATCTATCAGATCTAGGCCCTTAAATCTATTTCTCACTTCCACTGTATAATCATAAGGGATTTGATTTAGGTCATACCTGAATGATCTAGTGGTTTTCCCTACTTTCTTCAATTTAAGTCTGAATTTGGCAATAAGGAGTTCATGGTCTGAGCCACAGTCAGCTCCTGGTCTTGTTTTTGCTGACTGTATAGAGCTTCTCCATCTTTGGCTGCAAAGAATATAATCAATCTGATTTCAGTGTTGACCATCTGGTGGTGTCCATGTATAGAGTCTTCAGAAACACCTGGAGTAACAGGCAAATTTGGCCTTGGAATACGGAATGAAGCAGGGCAAGGACTAATAGAGTTTTGCCAAGAAAATGCACTGGTCATAGCAAACACCCTTATTACTAGAGATATGCAAATCAAAACTACAATCAGGTACCACCTCACGCTGGTCAGAATAAGCATCATTAAAAAGTAAACGAATAATAAACACTGGACAGGTTGTAGAGAAAATAAACCCTTTGACACTGTTGGTGGGAATGTAAATTGGTGTGCCACTATGAAGAACTGTGTGGAGATTTCTAAAAAATAGAAACAAAAATAGAGTTGCCATATGATCCAGCAACCCAATTCATGGGCATATTTCTTATATTACTGGAGGTAACTTAAATAAATTATATTTTTGTCCTGCATAGAGCACATAAAAGGAAATAGCTACTACTCCCATTAATTCAATGATTAAATTAAAATTGTAGTTTTCACAGTCTACATGATAATGTAACTAGGTGGCTACAAACTATCTCTGTTTCTTAATCATCATTTTTTACAAAGGAGCATTTTATGCAATTATTAACTTCTACTTATTTGCAATTATATTGTATCTGATTTCTTTTTCTGACATCTCAGCAAGATGATATGATAGATACAGCCTTTTTCCTCCCCAGTATAATTTGATAAACTAAAGCATTTTTATTATATTCATCTTTATGTTATCTTTCTCCTTCTAGAGCACACAGAGATATATTCTGTATAGAATAAATTACTGTGTTATAGGGGCACACACAAGTTAGAATAGCTAACACAATCTAAACCTTTATCAGTGAGATGCATTATACTGGCTTAACAATTTACCTCCACTTTTTAAGTAGTGTCAAATACCTAGATGAAAAAAAAATTGAAGTTCTCTCAGATTGTTTTTCCTAGTCTACTTTCCCTTCACAGAATAGTAATTACTAAACAGAAGAAAAAGAAAGTGGCGGGGATGGGGGGTGGTAGAGGAGAAGGAGCATGTAGCAAGGCTCTGGTAGAAATCTGGTCTGAATGTCTATACTCATATTTTTGTCTCTATTATAACTATACTGTGTTTCTTTACACAATTGAAAATTAGGGTTGCTGGATCACATGGCAACTCTATGTTTATTTACTTAATTTTTTTTAAGTCTCCACACTGTTCTCCATAGTAGCACACCAATTTACATTCCCACTAACAATGTCAAAGCTGATTAATGTTGTAAATAGTAGTTAAATTATGTATCTATAAGCTGAAGAATGGAGAAGGCAATGGCAACCACTCTAGTATTCTTGCCTGGAGAATTCCAGGGACGGGGGAGCCTGGTGGGCTGCCATCTATGGGGTTGCACAGAGTCGGACATGACTGAAGTGACTTAGCAGCAGTAGCAGCAAGCTGAAGAAATTCAATTTATCAACTACTTTCTTTGGGGGCTAGAAATAGAATCTAACTCTGACTAATTCACTGAAAATGAAATATATGGGGAAGGTTTGAAGTGGCTCACAGGAGAAGCTGAAGGACTAGAACTTAGCATCCATAGGAAAAAGAACTACACAGGGCTGAGAGTCCCTTGGACTACAAGGAGATCCAACCAGTCCATCCTAAAGGGGATCAGTCCCGAGTGTTCATTGGAAGGACTGATGCTGAAGCTGAAAACTCCAATACTTTGGCCAGCTGACATGAAGAACTGACTCATTGGAAAAGACTCTGATGCTGGGAAAGATTGAAGGTGAGAGGAGAAGGGGATGACAGAGGATGAGATGGTTGGATGGCATCACCGACTCAATGGACATGAGTTTGGGATGGAGAGGGAGGCCTGGCGTGCTACAGTCCATGGGGTCACAAAGAGTCGGACACGACTGAGCGACTGAACTGAACTGAACTGAGAATTCAAGAGGAGGAAATAAAGACCAGTTTATTCAGGGCACAACTTTGGAAATACAGACATTCTAGTTATTTTCAATTTTTTTAAATTGTTGTTATTGTTGTTTAGTTTCATTTCTTTAAAAATCATTGTTCAATGTTAAAGTTCCTGGAAGCATGGCTCACTGGCCAATTTTAAGTCATGTGTCTAACCCAGGGCCAAAGGGATCTGGAGTATCTTCACAGATGGTATCATCGATACTATATCCAATGAGGAAGAGATAATTTCCCAAAGCCAATCCATGATCCTTTGTTGAAGATGTGAACAGATGTTCAGGTGGCAGAACAAATTTCTACTGGTATAACTATTTACAGAGATATGAGTAAAATTCATACATTCACATTTACTATCAATAGAAAATATTGATTGACTTGGGTTACTATGTTATAGAGACGATTCTTGTCAATAAATTAATTTAGCTCCATAAATCAATGTCAAGATATATATTGTATTGCAATGTAAGATTTTTCATATATAAATTATCTCATTTGCACTAGAATGTAGATATTACTTTGCATATTTTATACAGAGAAAAGTAGATTCTAAGGTATTAAGAGACATAGTCATGGTTAAAGAGATAAAAAGGCAAAGAGACAGAAACTCAAGCCATTTTCAGTTTTGATTTTATTTTAAATGTTAAGTGCTCAGAAGTTCCGTGGGTTTATCAGTTATGTTTTGTATTCTAAGAATAAGAAAGACTTAACTTCAATCAATATTTTTATAAAGTAACGATTTCTATATTTTTCTACGAAGAGTATTAAATAAGAAAAAATTTGCTTTCTTAAACAGTGATGATTCTGCATAATTTACTATCTACTTATGAATATTTATGTAAGTTAGTTATCAAATTTCCCAAACCTGCATTTTCTTTTCCGATAAAGAGACTCTTTTCTGTTTATTTGTATTTTGACACCCATTATACCTCTTGCTTTTTAAAAAGTAATTTAGCTTCTCTCTCCATGTTGGATCTCTGTCTTTTTAAATCAAATGTATTATGGAATCTAATGAAATTCTTTTATTTTTTTATACTTGACAATTTCCCAGGTATCTATATTTTCATTTAGGGGTGTGTGTGTGAAATGCACTCTGATCTTTGTAATCCTGATACAAACTACAGAATTTTCATATACTCTTCCTGTTGCTTATGCTTTCTTTCACTTAGTCTTTCTTTTGCCCTCAAACCCCAACTCTGTTTTCATTTATTTAAGTCTTAACTTTGGGCAGGGGATTCTGAGAGTGCTTTCACACTCAGATTTAAACTGATCAGATTTAACCTAAGTAGTGACAGATTTAACAAGTACTGACAGTTTAAATGATACAAATAAATGTTGAAATCAGGAGCTATGCTTGGAAGCACTGATAACCCAAAACAATGTGGTTGAAAAGAGAATAGGCAGGAACTACCATGATTCTAGAAACTGGGGGATGCTTCTCTTCCTTGACCTCTTATTGTACTATTTGTCTTGATAAGAATAATGTTGGTCTTTTTATGGGAATGGCAGTTTCCATAGTTTTTGTTTGTATATTATGTTGTTTGTGTTTAGTTTTCAAACACAGAAAAACTTACAGAAATGGATATAAAAGGGACCTATATACTATTTGAAGACAATTGATAAAAAAAAAAAATGCCTTTTCATACTGTTCATGGGGTTCTCAAGGCAAGAATACTGAAGTGGTTTGCCATTCCCTTCTCCAGTGGGCCACATTTTGTCAGAACTCTCCACCAAGACCCGTCTGTCTTGAGTGGCCCTACACAGCATGGCTTAGTTTCATTGACTGCAGCCATGAAGTTAAAAGATGCTTACTCCTTGGAAGGAAGTTATGACCAACTTAGACAGCTTATTAAAAAACAGAGACATTACTTTGCCAACAAAGGTCCATCTACTCAAGGCTATGGTTTTCCCAGTAGTCATGTATGGATGTGAGAGTTGGACTGTAAAGAAAGCTTAGCGCTGAAGAATTGATGCTTTTGAACTGTGGTGTTGGAGAAGACTCTTGAGAGTTCCTTGTACCGCAAGGAGATCCAACCAGTCAATCCAAAAGGAAATCAGTCCTGAGTGTTCATTGGAAGGACTGATGTTGAAGCTGAAACTCCAATACTTTGGCCACCTGATGCGAAGAGCTGACTCATTGGAAAAGACCCTGATGCTGGGAAAGATTGAAGGCAGGAGGAGAAGGGGATGACAGAGGATGAGATAGTTAGATGGCATCACCAACTCAATAGAGACGAGTTTGAGCAGGTTCCGGGAGTTGGTGATGGACAGGGAGCCCTGGCATGCTGTGGTCCACAGGGTTGCGAAGAGTTGGACATGACTGAGCGACTGAACTGAACTGATGCTAAAAATTTACATATGGCCTTGAATTTTTGTTAAAAGCTGAATACTACAATGTTATATACACTAAATAATTATCCCACTTTATTATATATGTGCATATATTTGTGTGTTTATATATTTAATATACTTGTGTATTTACATATACATAATACATATGGGTATATACATACATACATGCATAAATATTTATGTCTTAAACTTATGCATGATCTTTCTATGGAAAATAGTATATATATTTAAGCCTTTTAGAGGCACTAATTAATGTAATAAAGAGACATTCCTTTGTTTAATGGAAGTATAGCTTCTAGAACAGATTATCCAAATGATCATTGAGAAGCTATCAGTAGGCTATCAGTCCAAAGTTCCAAAGTCTTTCTCTACAGCTTACTTTCTTTAAGACAGTAGCTGAACATGTTGTTACCTAATGAAATCAGGTTACAAGTTCTTTTTCTACAGTGCAAGTTTCATGGAGGTAATATTATATCTACACATTTTTATAGCCCTTTATGTCTGGCACAGTGGACTTGAACATTTTAATCAATGAAATAATTAGTGATTATATGACTGCTTAGTGAAAATGGCCTATTTTGATTTCATCCTCACAGAATTAATCTTTTGCTACCTGAGGACTTTTGTTCTTCTTGGTTTAAATTTAATAAGTAGAGACACATTTTTCTTCATAAAATATTGTAACTAAATCCTTCCTTCTCAGTCTTTATGTAATATTACAGCACATTCAATATCTAAATACAAAGATATTCCTTGCTGCTGCTGCTGCTGCTAAGTCACTTCAGTCGTGTCCAACTCTGTGCGACCCCATAGACGGCAGCCCATCAGGCTCCCCTGTCCATGGCATTCTCCAGGCAAGAGAACTGGAGTAGGGTGCCATCGCCTTCTCCAAAGATGTTCCTTACTGTATATCCAACTCTGCTTATGACAGAGTTTGTGTTCAATCTTTTTTTTTTTTTACCTGTTCAACTGAGTCTTTCACAGTTACAACTGTCATTCATTCTACAAATCTGAATAAATGTGGTAAATTTACTACAAAAACCAAACCAAAATCACTGAAATCATAAGTGAGGATAAACTTTCTCCACCTAAAATTTAAAATGAGAGGAAACATTTTTTTTGGTCTTCTTGCCTTCATAACAGTGAGGATGTTTTCATTTCATTTTTAATTTTGCACAAGAATTGCACCATTACCCACACTATAGCTTTATTACTCTTTTCCTATTTTTGTTATTAACATTTATAGGTCATTCTTCAACTATTAAGCAGTTAGCACTTCCATTTCAGAGTTTTGCAGCAATCTGGGCCTAGTGATGTTAGTATCTTGTTATCTTAATTTATTTTCCACGTTCTTGATATTAAGAATTAAAGCAAACAGTAGAGAAAGTGAATGGGATGACAATGTGAGAGGGAGCAAGAAGCAGGTAGAAGTTAAAGACTGAACTGTCACATAATACGCAGTCATTGGCCTGACTTTTAAAGAGATTTTAGCACTGAAGTTGGAGAAGGCAATGGCACCCCACTCCAGTACTCTTGCCTTGAAAATCCCATGGACGGAGGAGCCTGGTAGGCTGCAGTCCATGGGGTCGCGAAGAGTCGGACACGACTGAGCGACTTCACTTTCACTTTTCACTTTCATGCATTGGAGAGGGAAATGGCAACCCACTCCAGTGTTCTTGCCTGGAGAATCCCAGGGATGGGAGAGCCTGGTGGGCTGCCGTCTATGGGGTCACACAGAGTCGGACACGACTGAAGTGACTTACTTACTTAGCACTGAGGTATCTTACAACTGTGCACAGTCGTGTCCGACTCTTTGCAATTCCATGGACTGTAGCCCACCAGGCTCCTCTGTCCATTGGATTTTGCCAGCAAGGATACAGGAGTGGGTTGCCATTTCCTCCTTCACTGGATATTCTTGACTCAGGGATCCAACCTGTGTCTCCTTTTGCTCTTGCTTTGGCAGGAGGATTCTTGACCACCGAGCCGCCTGGGAATCACCACCTTATGCCTAATGCTCTTCAAATTTATTTTTTAAAATATGTTTACTGGTTGATTCCAGTAAATGAATCAGTCCTCCAGTTTTTATGGGATTTTTAATAGAACAACCTTGAAATTGATTAGGTGTCAAAAGTGCTAGACAGCAACCATTGAATGAACTTAAGTATAGGCATATCTCAGAGATACTGGGGAGTTCAGTTCCAAACTACCACAATAAAGCAAGTATCAGTAGAGAAGCTCACATGAATTTTTTGGTTTCCCAGCAAATATAAACGTTATGCTTACACTATGATCTATTAAGTATACAACAGCATTATGTCTAAAAAACAATATACACACCTTAATTTAAAAATACTTTATTGCTAAAAAATGCTAACATTCATCATAACCATAACCATTCACCTTCAGTGAATTATGTTTTTGCTGGTGTAAGATCTTGCCTGAATCTTAATGGCTGCTGACCAATCAGGGTGGTGGTTGCTAAAGGTTGGGGTGGCTGTGGCAATTTTTTAAAATAAGACAACGATGAAATTTGTTGCATTGATAAGACTCTTCCTTTCACAAATTATTTTTCAATAGTATCAATTCAGTTTTGATACTATCTATCCACAGTAGAACATCTTTCAAAATTAGAGTTAATCCTCCCAAATCCTGTCACAACTTTATTGACTAAATTTAGGTAATATTCTAAATCTTTTGTCATTTCAATAATCTTCACAGCATCTTCACCAGTAGATTGCATCCTAAGAAACACTGTTTTTGCTCATCCATAAAAAGCAACTCTTCATGCATTAAAGTTATAACATGTGAAGTGAAAGTCACTCAGTCGTGTCCAACTCTTTGTGACCCCATAGACTATGCAGTCCATGGAATTCTCCAGGCCAGAATACTGGAGTGGGTAACTTTTCCTTCTCCAGGGGATCTTCCCAACCTCAGGGATCGAACTCAGGTCTCCCCACAAGCAGGCAGATTCTTTACCAGCTGAGCCACAAGGGAAGCCCAAGAACATTGGAGTGGGTAGCCGATCCCTTCTCCAGCAGATCTTCCCGAACCCAAAATTGAACCAGGGTCTCCTTCATTGCAGATGGATTCTTTATCAACTGAGCTATCAGGGAAACCAGATTGCAGCAATTAAGACACATCTTTAAGCTCCACTTCTAGTCCTCTTGCCATTTCCACCACATTTATAGTTACTTTCTCCACTAAAGTCTTGAACCCTTCAAATCATCTGGAAGAATTGAAATCAGCTTCTTCCAAATTCCTATGTATATTGATATTTTTACCTCTTTCCATGAATCACAAATATTGTAAATGGCATTTAGATGGTAAATCCTTTTCAGAAGGTTTTCAATTGACTTTCCCCAGATTCATTAGAATAATCACAATTATGTTAGCTAAGGCCTTACAAAATGTATTTCTTAAATAATAAGACTTAAATTTCTACATTACTCTTTGATTTATGGGCTGCAGAATGGATGATGTATAAGTGGTCATGAAAAAAAGATCAATCTGATTATACATGTCCATCAGAGTTCTCAAATGATCAAAGAGTGGTAACACTTTGAAAGAAATCTTTTTATTTCTGAAAAAGAGGTCTCAACAGTGGTCTTAAAATATTCTCTAAACCATATTGTAAACAAATGTCTTGTTATCCAGGTTTTGTTTTCCCATTTGCAGAGCACAAGCCGAGTAGATTTAGCCTAATACTTAAGAGGCCTTAGAATTTCCAGAGCTGTAAATGAGTACTGGCTTCAACTTAAAGTCACCATCTGCATTAGCCTCTAATTATAGAGTCACCCTGCCCTTTGATGCTTTGAAACAAAACACTGACTTCTCCTCTCTAGCTATGAAAGTCTTACTTGGCATCTTCTTCCCAAAGAAAGTTGTTTTGCCTACATTGAAAATCTGTTGATTAGTGTAGATGATCTTAGTTAATCATCATGGCTAGATCTCCTGGATAATTTGCTGCAGTACTTGTTATATCTACTTCAGTACTTGTTATGTCACCTTGTACTTGATCTTGTGGAAATAGCTTCTGTCCTTAAACCTCATGAGTCAACATCTGCTCTTTAATCTTTTCTTCTGCAGCTTCTTCACCTCTCTCAGCCTTCACAGAATTAAAAAGCCTCAAGGTCTTGCTCTGGCTTAGGATGTGGCTTAAGGGAATGCTGTGACTGGCTTGATTTTCTATCCAGATCATTCAAAATTTCCCATACCAGCAATAAGGCTGTTTCACTTTCTTGTAATTCATGAGTGCACTGAAGCAGCATTTTTAATTCCCTTCAAGAACTTTTCCTTTGTATTCAAAACTTGGCTAACTATTTGCAAAAGAGGCCTAACTTTTAGCTCATCTTTACTTTCAACATGCCTTTCTTACTAAACTTAATCATTTCTAGCTTTTGATTTCAAGTGAGAGATAGGCCACACTTCCTTTCACTTGAATACTTATTGCAGGATTATTAATCAGCCAAATTTCAACACTGTTGTGTTTCAGGGAATAAGGAGGCCCATGGAGAAAGAAAAGACTGGTGAGTGGTCAGTTTTTCAGTGGATCAGTGGGAACACAGGATTTACTGATCAAATTTGCCATCTTATATGGTCATAGTTCACAATGCCTTGAAATAATTATAATAGAAACAAAGATCACTGACCACAGATGATCATAACAAATAATGAAAAAATGTGAATATTGCAATAATTTCCAAAATGAGACACACAGACTTAAAGTGAGCAAATGATGTTGGAAAAAATGGTGCTGACAGGCTTTCTCAATGCAGCATTGTCACAAATGTTGAAATTGTAAAAATGCAATATTTCTGAAGCACAATAAAGCAGAGCACAATAAAATGAAGTGTACCTGTATTCAAAATAAAATGAGAAACTGAATTTTTCCTCCCATTTCCATCAAAATAAGGCTAAACTTCCTAACTTCCTTAATGATTCATTCCTCTTTGTTACTTTTGAGTAATACTACAAGAAAACTGTGCAGTTAGATGTGAAACCAGGATATGGGGAAGGAATAATATTTATGAAGAGGAAGATAGTCAAGAAGGGAATTGAGACTGAAAACTGAACAAAACAAATTGAAATGGATTAAATATTTACCCTGAATAAATTACAGGAAAGAGCATTTTAAGTGTTTTGCTGCTATAAAGGAATGGGGGAACTCATAAATAAATTAAGATTAAGTTGTATTAGAAAAATGAAATTACTTATTTCCTGTCTATGTTCCAGGTTTTCATCCAGATCCTCAAAGATAGGATTAAAAGAAATACACAAACATCACAAAGCAGTGACACTTTAAAGAAAAAGCCCTGGATATTGAGGCCAATTTCTATCCCTGCTCTGCCTATATCAGCCATGCTGTTTATAATCTGAAGAAGAACAAGACTGAGGTGCCCCCTAACTGGGTTGTTGTAAGAATCTAATGCAAAGTAATAAATTACAAAACGGTATAAACATCTAAGAGACTATTATTCTCATTGCTCTTGAAGAATGTATAGCATAGCAGTAGTATCTTAGCATAGGAAAGAATCTTTTAAAAACTTCCAATCAAATTCCATTTAAGAAAGGAGAAAAAAATTAGTGGTGAACCTCAGATGACATATATGAGGTTGGTGCAAAAGTAATTGCGGTTCTGTCTCACATATAAAGGTCATCATTACCATCTTTCTAAATTCCATGTATATGCGTTAATATACTGTATTGGGAGAAGGCAAGAGTGGGATGATTTAAGAGAATAGCAGTGAAACATGTATATTACCATAGATGCAATAGATGACCAGTCCAAGCTCAATGCATGAAACAGGACACTTAAAGCTAGTGCACTGGGACAATCCAGAGGGATGGGTTGGGAGGGCAGTGGGAGAGGGATTCGGGATGGGGGAACACATGTACAACCATTGCTGATTCATGTCAATGTATGGCAAAAACCACCACAATATTGTAAAGTAATGAGCCTCCAATTAAAATAAATAAATCAATTTAAAAAAAGAAAAATTTTGAGTCTAACGTAAAAAAAAAGCAGTTGTGGTTTTTCATTGTTGAACTTTGCTGTTTGATATTGGAATACATTCTTAAAGGTGGTTATGTTATACATAATTTTAATGCACATTTCTCACTTTATGCTGTTTTGTTAATGACTTATTACTGTTTATTTTATACTTGTTTTAGACTACAGAAATGATGCTAGACAAAAAGCAAATTTGAGTTCAAAAATGGGTCGTAAAGTAGCAGAGACAACTTGCAACATCGACAATGCATTTGGCTCAGAAACTGCTAACGAACATACAATGCAGTGGTTCAACAAGTTTTGCAAAGGAGGAGAGAGCCTTGAAGATGAGAAGAACAATGGCCAGCCATCAAAAGTAACAAGGACAAATTGAGAGGATCATCGAAGTTGACCCTCTTACAACTACAGAAACTGCTGAAGAACTCAATGTTGACCATTCTGTGGTTGTGCTGCATTTGAAGCAAATTGGAAAAGTGAAAAAGCTCGATGAGTGGGTGTCCCATGGGCTGACCAAAAATCAGAAAAATATGTTATTTTGAAGTGTTGCCTTCTCTTATTGTACTTCTCTTAATGCAACAACAAGGAACCATTTCTTGATTAGATTGTGACGTGTAACGAAAAGTGGATTTTTATATAATTGGAGATGACCAGCTCAGTGGTTGGACCAAGAAGAAGTGCCAAAGCACTTTTGAAAGCCAAACATGCACAAAAAAAGGGTCATGGTCACTCTTTGGTGGTCTGCTGCTGGTCTGATCCCCTGCCGCTTTCTGAATCTTGATGAAACCATTACTCCAAGAAGTATGCTCAGCAAATCAATGAGATGCACTGAACTCTAAAACACCTACAGCCACATTGGTCAACAGAATGGGCCCAACTCTTCTCCATGACAACACCTGACTGCACATTACACAACCAGCACTTCAAAAGTTGAATGAATTGGGCTATGAAATTTTGCCTCATCCGCCATGTTCACTTGACCTCTTGACAACTGACTACCACTTCTTCAAGCATTTTAACAACTTTTCACAAGGAAACTGCTTCCACAATCAACAGGAGGCAGAAAATCCTTTCCAAGAGTTCATCAAATCCCAAAGCAGGTATTTTTGTGCTACAGCAATAAACAAACTTATTTCTCATTGGCAAAATTGTATTGATTGTAATGGTTCCTATTTTGATTAATAAAGATGTGTTTGAACCTAGTTATTATAATTTAAGGTTCACAGTCTGAAACCACATTACTTTTGTACCAATCTAATAGATCTATTACATAAATTAGATAATACTACAATATTTTTAATGTTCACCATGTGTAATTATAAACTCTGTCCATTTCAAAGGAATTTTTTTCTTCTAGGGGAAATAATTGAAAAAGATACCTCTTAGATAATTTAGAATCATTTACCATTCAAATTACTGCTACTGCTAAGTCACTTCAGTCGTGTCCAACTCTGTGCGACCCCATAGACGGAAGCCCACCAGGCTCCCCCGTCCTGGGATTCTCCAAGCAAGAACACTGGAGTGGGTTGCCATTTCCTCCTCCAATGCATGAAAGTGAAAAGTGAAAGTGAAGTCGCTCAATCATGTCCGACTCTTCGCGACCCCATGGACTGCAGCATACTGGCTCCTCCATCCATGGGATTTTCCAGGCAAAAGTACTGGAGTGGGGTGCCATTGCCTTCTCCGACCATTCAAATTAATATATTCCAAAAATAAAATATGTTCAATTATGCTGCTGCTGCTGCTGCTAAGTCGCTCAGTCGTGTCCGACTCTGTGCGATCCCAGAGAAGGCAGCCCACCAGGCTCCGCTGTCCCTGGGATTCTCCAGGCAAGAACACTGGAGTGGGTTGCCATTTCCTTCTCCAATGCATGAAAGTGAAAAGTGAAAGGGAAGTCACTCAGTCATGTTCTACTCTTAGCGACCCCATGGACTGCAGCCCACCAGACTTCTCCATCCATGGGATTTTCCAGGCAAGAGTACTGGAGTCGGGTGCCATTGCTTCTCCCTCAATTATGCTACTATAATGCAATATACAAACTCTTTCTCCACAGTAAAGTCATAAATATGCAAAGGTGCAAATATATGTATTTTTTGCTATTCTATTTTAATCCAATCAACTGCACCTAATGATAATTGCTACCCTTAACTCTGACCTGTTAACAATTTGCATGCAACATTCTACTCTTTAAAAATGACTATTAGGTAAGATATTCTTATTAATATGATTTTATAATTCTTATGTCACACAGAGCAAATTGAAGCTTACTGATGTTTATTATCTTAGTCAGCTTGCAAAGCTGGTAAGTGAAAGATCCAGGCTTGGAACTCAGCTCCAAAGTCCATCCTTTTACCACTACAAAATTCTACTTCTCTCTAATTTTCCAGAAGTTTTAATCTATTCTGCTTTTACATATATAAAAAACACCTCACTTTCCTTCTGACAAACTGGGAGAGATATAAAAGTAACTACAGATATAAAAACATATTCAAGAAAAGTAACAGAAATCTGATAAACCAGTGCCAATGTCACCTAGTTTTGAATGTTTCCACTTTAGCTAGAAAGTCAGAAAAAAAAAAAAAAAAGAAAGTCAGAATGACAGGATCTATTCATTATAGCAAGAGAAACCAGTGATATATTTCAAATAAGAGATATTAACACTGTGTTTGTCTCATTTATTGATATGAATCATAAAATGCTAGTATCCAAAACAGAAAATGCAAGGAACAAGTAATCCATATACTATTATCCCATTTTAGTTGTACAGATAGTATATTACCAAAACCTTGCTTCATTTAACTGTAATTTATATTTAAAATAAGGTAGTTAGGATTCTGTTTTAGTTAGTTATTGCACCATTTCCTTTATTTTTCCCCCTCAGAGACTGAAAGAATTATACAAAATAAAGTTATCTTCAGATTGTGCTAGAATGTATATAGAACTGCAGGTGGCAAGGCAATATATTATTCATCAAGTTCTTAAATAATTACTCATTTTCACTGATCTTTATACAATTCTCTTTGTCTATTTGGAATTAAGAGGTATGGTTTAAAAATGTTTTATAGAGAGCCAAGATCAACAATTTCTAGTTATGAAATAGATGTACAGATACTGTTCTGTTGGAAAAGGCTTTTGTAATGCATTCAATTTTATGAATAATTTAAAACTTTCTTTTTGTTTTTCTTTGCTGACGTTTTTTCCCTTTGTATAGGCACAAAAATGACCTTGGCTTGCTTTCCATAAATCCTCAGCACATTTCAAGGTTTGTCTTTGAAACATATGTCTCGTCTAGCTTCTCTACATAATATTTTTACAAATTGAACAATGTGCCACCTTGAAAACCCCAGACAAAGCACCTTGTATGATTTACTGGAACTCATTCTTAGAGCTTTACTACAACCAGCCAAAATCAAAGACCAGTGGGTTGGTTTCTAACCCAGATAATTAACAAATGTCATCTAATAATTCATGTACTCTTTCTGCAGCATCCATTACATTTTATCGTAATAAGATACTTTTAGTATTATATTCTTTTCCTAGGACTGTTTTTTTTTTTTTCCCTTGAATTGTGGCTCTTCCTGTAGAGCACAACAAAATGTAGCTGTCTCATAAAAATAAATTAAATCTAAACATGTTGCTTTGCTTTAGATACTGTTTTGATTCTGAATAATTTTCTCTAAGGTTACTGGTTTCCTCTCTGCTGCAATTAATATAATTTATCAGTATGCAAATTAAATTGAGCCATAACTTTCATAGTCCAAACTCCATGACTTTGCCCTATTTGACTATTTTAAATTGTTCCTCTAAACCCAAGCTACCTTGTGAAATTTAAACATTTGTTCAATTCTTAAATTCATCCTCATTATGGCTAAAAGGATTATACAGATATTAAGTCTTCACTTCTTGGTAGAGAATAATGAGTTTAGAGGTGATTTTATCTGTAAATAGCAATTACACTATTTTGCATTTTTTTAAAACCTTAATTTCTCTTACACTCTGATTTCTTGGTGGCACTGTTTTACAGTGGTGTTTCAATAAGATAAATATATTTGGCTATGAGATAAACTACAAAAGTTACTCTCTTGAATTACTTCATAATGACACCAGAATGAAAGACAATCCTGGAATTTGAGAAGACATCAAAAATCTATCTGTTCCTTGGTAGAGTTCAACATGATATTTAAGCAACAAGATGAATCAGTAAGAAAAAAAATGTGAGGGTAATATGCCATGGCTGCACGGGCGCAAGAGGGCCTAGAGGAGCTATCCCACATTGAAGGTCAGGAAGGGCGGCGGTGAGGAGATACCCCTCGTCCAAGGTAAGGAGCAATGGCTGTGCTTTGCTGGAGCAGCCATGAAGAGATACCCCACGCCCAAGGTAAGAAAAACCCAAGTAAGATGGTAGGTGTTGCAAGAGGGCATCAGAGGGCAGACACACTGAAACCATACTCACAGAAAACTAGTCAATCTGATCACACTAGGACCACAGCCTTGTCTAACTCAATGAAACTAAGCCATGCCCGTGGGGCAACCCAAGACAGGCAGGTCATGGTGGAGAGATCTGACAGAATGTGGTCCACTGGAGTAGGGAATGGCAAACCACTTCACTATTCTTGCCTTGAGAACCCCATGAACAGTATGTCTCCAGGTCAGTAGGTGCCCAATACGCTACTGGAGATCAGTGGAGAAATAACTCCAGAAAGAATGAAGGGATGGAGCCAAAGCAAAAACAATACCCAGCTGTGGATGTGACTGGTGATAGAAGTGAGGTCCGATGCTGTAAAGAGCAATATTGCATAGAAACCTGGAATGTCAGGTCCATGAATCAAGGCAAATTGGAAGTAGTCAAACAAGAGATGGCAAGAGTGAATGTCAACATTCTAGGAATCAGCAAACTGAAATGGACTGGAATGGGTGAATTTAACTCAGATGACCATTATATCTACTACTGCGGGCAGGAATCCCTCAGAAGAAATGGAGTGGCCATCATGGTCAACAAAAGAGTCCGAAATGCAGTACATGGATGCAATCTCAAAAATGACAGAATGATCTCTGTTCGTTTCCAAGGCAAACCATTCAATATCACAGTAATCCAAGTCTATGCCCCAACCAGTTATGCTGAAGAAGCTGAAGTTGAACGGTTCTATGAAGACCTACAAGACCTTTTAGAACTAACACCCAAAATAGATGTCCTTTTCATTATAGGGGACTGGAATGCAAAAGTAGGAAGTCAAGAAACACCTGGAGTAACAGGCAAATTTGGCCTTGGAATACAGAATGAAGCAGGGCAAAGACTAATAGAGTTTTGCCAAGAAAATGCCCTGGTCATAGCAAACATCCTCTTCCAACAACACAAGAGAAGACTCTATACATGGACATCACCAGATGGTCAACACCGAAATCAGATTGATTATATTCTTTGCAGCCAAAGATGGAGAAGCTCTATACAGTCAGCAAAACAAGACCAGGAGCTGACTGTGGCTCAGACCATGAACTCCCTATTGCCAAATTCAGACTTAAATTGAAGAAAGTAGGGAAAACCACTAGACCATTCAAGTATGACCTAAATCAAATCCCTTATGATTATACAGTGGAAGTGAGAAATAGATTTAAGGGCCTAGATCAGATAGATAGAGTGCCTGATGAACTATGGAATGAGGTTGGTGACATTGTATAGAAGACAGGAATCAAGATCATTCCCATAGAAAAGAAATGCAAAAAAGCAAAATGGCTGTCTGGGGAGGCCTTACAAATAGCTGTGAAAAGAAGAGAAGCAAAAAGCAAAGGAGAAAAGGAAAGATATAAACATCTGAATGCAGAGTTCCAAAGAATAGCAAGAAGAGATAAGAAAGCCTTCTTCAGTGATCAATGCAAAGAAATAGAGGAAAACAACAGAATGGGAAAGACTAGGGATCTCTTCAAGAAAATCAGAGATACAAAAGGAATATTTCATGCAAAGATGAGCTCGATAAAGGACAGAAATGGTATGGACCTAACAGAAGTAGAAGATATTAAGAAGAGATGGCAAGAATACACAGAAGAACTGTACAAAAAAGATCTTCACGACCCAGATAATCACGATGCTGTGATCACTGACCTAGAGCCAGACATCCTGGAATGTGAAGTCAAGTGGGCCTTAGAAAGCATCACTACAAGCAAAGCTGGTGGAGGTGATGGAGTTCCAGTTGAGCTATTCCAAATCCTGAAATATGATGCTGTGAAAGTGCTGCACTCAATATGCCAGCAAATTTGGAAAACTCAGCAGTGGCCACAGGACTGGAAAAGGTCAGTTTTCATTCCAATCCCAAAGAAAGGCAATGCCAAAGAATGCTCAAACTACTGCACAATTGCACTCATCTCACACGCTAGTAAAGTAAGGCTCAAAATTCTCCAAGCCAGGCTTCAGCAATATGTGAACCGTGAACTTCCTGATGTTCAAGCTGGGTAGAAAAGGCAGAGGAACCAGACATCAAATTGCCAACATCTGCTGGATCATAGAAAAAGCAAGAGAGTTCCAGAAAACATCTATTTCTGCTTTATTGACTAGGACAAAGCCTTTGCCTGTGTGGATCACAATAAACTGTGGGAAATTCTGAAAGAGATGGGAATCCCAGACCACCTGATCTGCCTCTTGAGAAATTTGTATGCAGATCAGGAAGCAACAGTTAGAACTGGACATGGAACAACAGACTGGTTCCAAATAGGAAAAGGAGTACGTCGAGGCTGTATATTGTCACCCTGCTTATTTAACTTATATGTAGAGTACATCATGAGAAACGCTGGACTGGAAGAAACACAAGCTGGAATCAAGATTGCTGGGAGAAATATCAATAACCTCAGATATGCAGATGACACCACCCTTATGGCAGGAAGTGAAGAGGAACTCAAAAGCCTCTTGATGAAAGTGAAAGTGGAGAGTGAAAAAGTTGGCTTAAAGCTCAACATTCAGAAAACGAAGATCATGGCATCCAGTCCCATCACTTCATGGGAAATAAATGGGGAAACAGTGGAAACAGTGTCAGACTTTATTTTTCTGGGCTCCAAAATCACTACAGATGGTGACTGCAGCCATGAAATTAAAAGACACTTACTCCTTGGAAGGAAAGTTATGACCAACCTACATAGCATATTCAAAAGCAGAGACATTACTTTGCCAACAAAGGTTTGTCTAGTCAAGGCTATGGTTTTTCCTGTGGTCATGTATGGATGTGCGAGTTGGACTGTGAAGAAGGCTGAGTGCCAAAGGATTGATGCTTTTGAACTGTGGTGTTGGAGAAGACTCTTGAGAGTCCCTTGGACTGCAAGGAGATCCAAGCAGTCCATTGGGAAGGAGATCAACCCTGGGATTTCTTTGGAAGGAATGGCACTAAAGCTGAAACTCCAGTACTTTGGCCACCTCATGCAAAGAGTTGACTCACTGGAAAAGACTGTGATGCTGGGAGGGATTGGGGGCAGGAGGAGAAGGGGACGACAGAGAATGAGATGGCTGGATGGCATCACTGACTCGATGGACGTGAGTCTGAGTGAACTCCGGGAGTTGGTGATGGACAGGGAGGCCTGGCATGCTGCGATTCATGGGGTCGCAAAGAGTTGGACATGACTGAGCAACTGATCTGATCTGAATATGTTTCAGGAAAATATGCTACAGATGAATAATTCCAATACCATTTGAAGGTAAGCTAAGTAATCTAAAACTAAGTTAAAACTGATCCCGTTGTTACTATAAACCTTAAATACAGTTTAGCACAATATCTTATTTTGCTAATAATACCTTTGATGAGTAGATTTCTGCACAGCTAGAAAAATTTGGTTAGAAACCAGTTCTCTACGTCCACACTTAAAGGAGCTGTGTTCTCATTATTTACAATAACCAAGACAAGGAAATGACCTAAATGTCCATCATCAGATGAATGAATGAATTTTGAATATGTGATAATATATAATGGAATACTACTCAGCCATTAAGAAGAATGAAATGGTGCCATTTGCAGCAACATGGATGGACCTAGAGATTATCATATTAAGCAAAGCAAGTCAGAAAGAGAAATATCATATAATATCACTTACATGTAGAATCTAAAATACTATACAAATGGACACATCTTTGAAACAAAAAACAGATTTTCAGATATACAAAGAACAGACTTGTGGTTGCCAAGGTGAGGGAGTATAGGCAAGGGAAAACTGGGAGTTTTGGATTAACAGCTTCAAACTCCTACATATAAGATGGATAAACAACAAGGTCCTACTATATAGCATAGGGAACTATATTCACTATCGTATGATAGATCATAATGGAAAATAATGAAAAAGAAGATATATGTGTAACTGAGTCACTTCACTCTACAGGAAGAATTAAACACAACATTGTAAATCAACTATACTTCAATTAATTTTTTAAAAAAATTCAGAAAATAAAGAAGCCATGTGTTAAAATCTTTTATAATATCTAACTCTGCTTTAATCTGCTAATACTATTTGCAGCACAGCCAACACTAAGTGACTTCAACACTATGACTTCATGAGCTCGTGGTATGATTTTTCACAAAGTATTCTCTTTAATATTCCTAATCTTAAAGTACAGTTTGGAAAGAATTGAATTGACTGAATTTTTTGTCATTACAATAGAATTCTGCAAGTTTTCCTTCAAAATTTTACTCTCAAACCTTTTCTTCCTCTTAACTGAAATGATTATTCCAGTAAACTAATCTTTTAAAAAGCTTTTTCACCATATTCACTATACTTATTGTGGATCATAAATACTTTATCATATAATTCCAGTATCTCTTTCTATACGTCCTCCTAACTCTCAAAACAGTAAAGAATTAATGCAAACATAATGGTAAAAATTGAAAAATCTTGATATTTCATCATAAAATTGATAAATGAAGTTGTGACACTCATCAAATAAACCAAGTAATTAAGTTTTCATTTGTTCATATTTAATTTTATTATTGTTTTCTATTTACATAAGATTTGCAAAGCTCTCACAGAGTTCCCGTATATCCCTCACCACCCATATTGTTAATATGTTACACTACCATAGAACATTTTCTATAACTAGGAAACCAATATTGGCATGTTAATATTAACTAAACTCCAGACTTTTGATTTCACTAGTTTTTCCCCTAATATCTTCTACCTGCCCCTAGAGTCCTATTTGATATCAGAGACCCCATTGAAAACACTACTATTAGTCAGCATGTCTTCTTAGCCACACCTGATCCGAGAGTTTCTCAGTCTTCCTTTGTTTTATGACACTAACAATTTCAGAGTACCATTCAATTACTTTATAGAATGACCCTCAATTTGGGTTTATGTGATATTTTCCTCATGGTTAGACCAGTGTTATGTATTTTGAGGAAGAATATCACAGCCTTTCGCATTCCATTATATCAGAGGACAGTGATATGAACATGAGGTGTCACCGATAATGTCACTTAGTCATTTGGTTAAAGTAGTATTTGCTAGGTTTTACTTGTAAAGATACTTTTTTGTTCCATATTCTGTTTCTTGGAAGAAACGTACCAACTGCAGCCCACACTCAAGGGCGGGGTGGCTTAAGTTCTAAATATTGGAAAGGGCAGTATCTAAATAAATTATTTGGAATTTTTCTGTAAGGAAATTTATCTCTTCTCTCGCATTTACTTACAGTACTGGTTTAAATGGAGCAAAATGCTAATCCAGCAAAGTGAGGAGAAAGAGAGGGATGTTTTCAGAAAACCTTCCTTTGAGGAAGGAAAAGATTTAGAAAATGTGCATCATCTGTCCTTTGACACTTTCACCAGGTATAGAAAAGATCTGGAAACCAGATTCCAGTGTATCCTAATAAAAGCTCATAGCAGAGAATAAAAAATGAGGATAGAACACTAAGATCACAATCACAATTCTTAAACATTCATACATATACCAACTACAGACTGTAAGCATTTTATAGAAGAATAAAAGAACTTACATGTCAAAATACTTCAAAAAATATTGTATTTTCAGGTCAATTTCTCCCTGAAGAATGTGAGCATTCACTCATCCATCAGCTTTCAGTAACATCTGGTGTGCACCCTCATGCACACTGTTGAGTACTCCATCTTCCCTCCAGAAACCTTTGCCAAGACAGACTGATTTACTATCCTTATCTGTTCCAACCGTCACATCTTTTGGAAGATTTATTGTGTTCAGAGTCCTGTCCTCAATTCCAAAATGTCATCTGACAGTACCTCAAAATCAAGAGCTACACACATGAGACAGAAGGCATCAAACATTTCATTTACTATTTTTGTATTTCCATGCTTCTAGATCAGCCATGGAAGCAAATAGGGCAAAGCTTTTTATTTCCTTGGTACCTATATTTTTAAGGGAAAAAAAGTTGCAGATAATTTGTAGTAGGAAACAAAGCATCAATTAGGCAGTGCAAGTCCCTCATTTTACAGACTGGGAGCTAAATTTCAGAAAGGGACTGTGACTAGGAAAGACTCACTAAAGCTGAGATTAGGAAACAGTGCTCATTTCTTACAACACAAAATTCTTAAGCAAAATAAATCGATTTAAAAACAAAATTTCCAGTATACCAAAGAGTTGGACACTACAATAAGGCTATGTTTTATCAACCACCATGAAAATTTGTCCAGTTAATGATGTAGGCCATACAGAGGAAGAAAACTTTTCCCTTCTTCCATCTAGGTTCTTTGACACTGGATCATACAAAAAGCAAAGGAATTAAAAAAAAATCTACTTCTGCTTCACTGACTATGCTAAAGACTTTGACTGTGTGGATCACAACAAATTGGAATATTGTTAATGAGATGGGAATACCAGACCGCATTACCTGCCTTCTGAGAAACCTGTATGCAGGACAAGAAGCAACAGCTAGAACTGGACATGGAACAATGGACTAGTTCAAAATTGATAAAGGAATACCTTAAGGCTGTATATTGTCACCCTACTTATTTAACTTATATGCAGAGTACATCATGCGAAATGCTAGGCTGGATGAAGCACAAACTGGAATCAAGATTGCCAGGAGAAATATCAGTAACCTCAGATATGCAGATGATATCACTTTAATGGCAGAAAGTGAAGAGGAACTAAAAAGCCTCTTGATGAAGGTGAAAGAGGAGAGTGAAAAAGCTGGCTTAAAACTCAACATTCAAAAAACTAAGATCATGGCATCTGGTCCTATCACTTCATGGCAAATAAGTGGGGAAAATGTGGACAGTGTCAGATTTCATTTTCTTGGGCTCCAAAATCAATGTGGATCGTAACTGCAGCCACAAAATAAAAGATGCTTGCTCCTTGGAAGAATAGCTATAACAAAACTAGACAGTGTATTAAAAAGCAGAGACATCACTTTTGCCAACAAAGATCTGGATAGTCTAAGCTATGGGTTTTCCAGTAGTCATGTGTGGATGTGGGAGTTGGACCGTAAAGAAGGCTGAGCACTGAAGAATTGATGCTTTTGAACTGCGGTCTTGGAGAAGACTGTTGAGAGTATCTTGAACTATAAAGAGATCAAACCAGTCCATCCTAAAGGAAATCAACCCTAAATATTCACTGGAAGGACTGGTGCTGAAGCTGAAGCTCCAATACTTTGGTCACCTGATGTGAAGAATTGACTCATTAGAAAAGCCCCTGATGCTGGGAAACATTGAAGGCAAGAGGAGAAGAGGGGACAGCGGGTAAGATGGTTGGATGGCATCATTGACTCAATGGACATGAGTTCGAGTAAACTGAGGGAGGCAGTGAAGGACAGGGAAGCCTGGCATGTTGCAGTTCCTGGGGTCACAAAGAGTTGGACACGAATTAGGGACTGGACAACAACAATAATTAAACTGACATAAGACAGATTATAGAAGAGAAACAAGTTTTAATTGTGCATGTACATGGACCCAAGTCTCCAAAAAATGGCCAAAGTAAGCAGTTTTTATATCTCTTAGACAAAGAAACAGTAAATATGCAAAAATCTGACTAGAGAAAAGATTTGGGGTTTGAGGTAGTAAATTAATAAAGAAGTAAAAAGGTTTATTTATCCAGTCTTTTTAGCCCCAAATTCCCCAGTAGTAATGCTTAGTTACGTCAGATTCACTACGACTCTATGAACTATACCCCACAAGGCTCCTCTGTCCATGGGATTTTCCAGGCAGGAACATTGGAGTGGGTTGCCATTCCCTACTCCAGGGGATCTTGCCAACCCAGGGATTGAACCCATGTCTCCTGCATAGACAGGCAGAGTCTTAACCACTAGCACCTCCACATTTCCTGTCTCTGCTGATAAAGATGTCTCTGCACCACTAGGGTACAAGGAAGGCACAGGAGAGATTTCACATGAGAGATTTATTTCACATGACAGATCGAATTCATGCCTTCAGGAGGACAAATGAGAGTCAGAGTGTCCTTCTTGCATCAGCTGACTTTTAAGTAACTTTAATTCAAAATAATCAATATGGAAAAGTGGTATGTTTGAGGACCCTCTGCTCTAAATCCCATCACCAACCTGAGCTGAAAAGAAGCAGGTAGGGTTCTGGAATTTCAAAGTGGAGGAAAACCATTCATGTGGAGATGGCAGTCTTTCTGACTTAAAGAACATTATTTCCCTAATAGTTCTCTTCCTTATTAGGAGTTCCTATCTAAATTCTTTCAGGCAGTTAAGGGAGGGGGAGGTAAAAAGCTCTTGAGTCTGTAGGGCTTTGATTGTCTTCAGTTCAGTTCAGGTCAGGCACTAAGCCATGTCCGACTCTTTGCGACCCCATGGACTGCAGCACACCAGGCTTCCCTGTCCATCATTAACTCCGGGAGCTTGATCAAACTCGTGTCCATCGAGTCGGTGATGCCATCCAGTCATCTCATCCTCTGTTGTCCCCTTCTCCTCCTGCCTTCAATCTTTCCCAACATCAGGGTCTTTTCTAATGAGGCAGTTCTTCGCATCAAGTAGCCAAAGTATTGGAGCTCCATCTTCAGCATCAGTCCTTCCAATGAATATTCAGGACTGATTTCCTTTAGAATTGATTGGTTTGATCTCCTTGCAGTCCAAGGAACTCTCAAGAGTCTTATCCAACACCACAGTTCAAAAGCATCCGTTCTTTGGTGCTCAGCTTTCTTTAGGTCCAACTCTCACATCCATACATGACTACTGCAAAAACCATAGCTTTGACTAGACAGACCTTTGTCAATAAAGTAATGTCTGCTTTTAAATACCCTCTCTAGGTTTGTCATAGCTTTTCTTCCAAAGAGCAAGTGACTTAATTTCATGGCTGCAGTCACCATCTGCGGTCACCATCTGATTTTGGAACCCAAGAAAATAAAGTCTGTCACTGTTTCCATTGTTTTCCCATTTATTTGCCATTAGTGATAGGACCAGATGCCATGATCTTAGTTTTTTGAATGTTGAGTTTTAAGCCAGCTTTTTCACTTTCCTCTTTCACTTTCATCAAGAGGCTCTTTAGTTCTTCTTCGCTTTCTGCCATAAGGGTGGTGTCATCTGCATATCTGAGGTTATTGCTGTTTCTCCCTGCAATCTTGATCCCAGCTTGTGCTTCATCCAGTCTGGCATTTTGCATGATGTACTTTGCATATATGTTAAATAATCAAGGTGACAATATACAGCCTTGACATAGTGCTTTCCCAATTTGGAACCAGTCCATTGTTCCATGTCTGGTTCTAACTGTTCCTTCTTGACCTGCATACAGGTTTCTCAGGAGGCAGGTCAGGTTGTCTGGTGTCCCATCTTCTTAAGAATTTTCCATAGCTTGTTGTGATCCACACAGCCTTCGGCTTCAAATAATCCACATGCCAAAATGTCACATTCTGAGGCGAGCAGCTGGCCCTGAAACCCATTAGAGAAAATAACTAATAAGGTAAGTTGGTGTTTGCAAGTGTTTTAAATTGTCTTTTTGTTTAAAATAACTAGGGGTTAAATGATTTTCAGCCTGAAGGGCTCCCTGGTGGCTCAGCAGTAAAGAATCTGCCTGAAATTCAGGAGACATAGGAGATGCAGGTTTGATGCCTGGGTCGGGAAGATCCCCTGGAGGAGGGCATGGCAACCTACTCCAGTATTCTTGCCCGGAGAATCCAATGGACAGAGGAGCATGGTGGGCTTCAGTCCATGGGGCCGCAAAGAACTGGACATGACAGAAGCGACTGAGCACAGCACAGCAGCCTGAAAGGGCTTCACCCTCTATAAAGGAAGAAAGTCAGATAGATTCAAGATATGTGCTTGGAGAAGAACAAATTTAATATAATAATGATTATTATACTCAGCCCTTTGTTTTCAGTCAGACTGAGCTGATTTGGCTTTGCTTTTATACTACATTTTTATTTTGTAATGAAATAAATTTTCATTTGAATACTTTCCTTAAACTTCCTCATTGAAGTAAATGTTCTTTTTCTTCTATCAAGTATTCATGTTCATTCAATGGCAAAAGGCTTCAGAAAACTCAACCTCTCAACCTCAAAGACCTTCAGGAAGAACTAAAGTTTATATATTAATTCTAAATGAGGTAAATCCATTTTAAGATCCTTATTAACTGAGTAAAACAGGAAATGCATTATTCTTGATGACAAACATCTAATGGTTTAAGTTCTCATCTTATGCTGTGCTTTGAGCATTCATCTATGGGATTACACAAAATAAAAAATTTATTTCTACTTACTCAAAAGTCACAAAATCATTATTCAACCAAATGAGAATTTTTTTATTTTTTTAAATTTTATTTTATTTTTAAACTTTACAATATTGTATTAGTTTTGCCAAATATCAAAATGAATCCGCCACAGGTATACCTGTGTTCCCCATCCTGAACCCTCCCCCCTCCTCCCTCCAAATGAGAATTTTAAACTTGTGGTTTAGATTTTACCTTTAAGAGCCCTGCTGCCTTCTTATTCCCAGTCATGTTTTTAAGTTATGAGATTTTGGTAAGCAAATTACTTAGCTCTATGAAGGTCTTCAGATCTTTGTAAGCACTGTATAGATTTCAATGCCAGGAATTCTGAGCAAGATTTGGTACATGCAGACAACAAAATGGCCTATCCAGGTACAACTGAATAAGCCAAGGGATCTGTCATATCATGCATCAATTCATAGTTTAAAGTGTGAAGACTGCATATCTCTAGAATAGAGAAGCAATCATATACAAAGAATGAAGGGATGAGTACAAAATACCAATCGTTACAAAAATTACCAGCAATGATTGTTGCCAGTTCCATTTAAATCCCATGCCCTTGCTGAATTTTTCACACTTGACCAGACTGGGGCTGGAGTTAAAGTAAAGGGATTGAAGAGGAGAGGGAATGAATTTCAGCCAGAAAATACAAGAGAGGCAATCTGGCATCAAGTGTTCTCTTGTCTTGGCTGATCTAATCAAAATTTAATGGGAGACTCAAAACAGGCAACCTGTGTTCCGCTGAGTACAGATGAGTGTTAACGTATACTTAGTCATCAAAGACCTGGTCTATCAGCCTCAATAGGCCTGCAGACTGCATCTATTATTCCTTTAGTCTTTATCTGAGAAAAATCCCATCTTACACTAAAGGGTGAAAGTGATGAGCACTCTGTGGGGAATTATTCATTTATCAGAGAATTTCCTAGTCTCTTTGCATTTTAGGTAAGTTCAAATGGGGGTATAATCATAAAGGTGTTCGCCACTCTGGTCTGTGACTCAGAGCTGCATCTTGATGAAATGAACTGAAACAAAAAGCCAAATAAATCATCTGACCACATTTTGAATACACTGTGTTATCCTAAGTGGAAACTGCTTAGGTTAAACTGCTCTCAGAATGTTATCTTCAAGGAATGCATAAATCTATTTTCCTCCTATGCTTAAAATTGATTAATGTTGAAATACAGTCATTTATCTTCAAGACTAAGTGTATGTGGAAAATGAAATCTTTTTAAGTTAAGATTCAAAACTTAATGGGGGGTGTTTTCTACTCTAAGGGTGTATCCAATTTTCCTCGCTATAGCTTTGTCATCATCAAAACTGTCTACACTTGAGTAGATATTATATAAAGAAAGTTAGACACTTGCATAATTTCTACCTTCAAGAGTTGGAAAAATATAAACATTAGAAATTGTGCATGTAAACAAATTACTGTGGCAATTGAAACAACACACTATACGTATTTCAGTTACCATTTCAAAATGACTCGGAAGAATACACATTTTTAGCTTTCACAGACTTCTCTGTGGAAAATTCTTAGAGAGATGGGAATACCAGACTACCTTACCTGTCTCCTGAGAAACCTGTATGCAGGTCAAGAAGCAACAATTAGAACTGGACATGGAACAATGGACTGTTTCAAAATTGAGAAAGGAGTGCATCAGGGGCAAAATGCTGGGCTGGATGAATCACAAGCTGGAATCAAGATTGCTGGGAGAAATATCAATAGCTTCAGATATGCAGATGATAGCACTCTAATGGCAGAAAGAAAAGAGGAACTAAAGAGTCTATTGATGAACATGAACGAGGAGAGTGAAAGAGTTGGCTTAAAACACAACATTCAAAAAACTAAGATAATGGCAAAAACTCACTTCATAGCAAATAGAAGGGGAAAAAAATGGAAGCAGTGACAGATTTTATTTACTTGGGCTCCAAAATCACTGCAGATGGTGACTGCAGTCACAAAATTAAAAGATGCTTGCTCCTCAGAAAAAACAGCCATGACAAACTGAGATAGCATATTAAAAAGCAGAGATATCACTTTGTCGACTAAGGTCTCTATAGTCAAAGCTATGGTTTTTCCAGTAGTCATGTGTGGATACGAGAGTTGGACCATAAAAAAGGCTAAGCACCAAAGAATTGATGCTTTTGAACTGTGGTGCTGGAGAAGACTCTTGAGATTTCCTTGGACAGCAAGGAGATCAACCAGTCAATCCTAAAGGAAATCAACCCTGAATATTCATTGGATGGACTGAAGCTGAAACTCCAATACTTTGGCCACCTGATGCAAAGAACCAACTTATTGGAAAAGACCCTGATGCTGGGAAAGACTGTGGGCAAGAGAAGAAGTGGGAAGCAGAGGATGAGATGCTTGGATAGCATCACTGACTCAATGGACATGAGTTTGTGCCAACTCTGGAAGATAGTGAAGGACAGGGAAGCCTGGCTGCTGCATTCCATGGGTTGGCAAAGAGCTGGATATGACTTAGCAACTGAACAATAAAAACAACAGACTTTTCTTAAACTGTACATATTTTTTCCCATTCTAGTTATAAGCACATTTTTCTACTGAAACAACCACACTAGAAGGTAGAGAATAATTCTAGATTTTCCTTCTCTCTAACCTCTTACTTTCAATCATTAACTGTGCCCTATTGATTCTACTACCTAGAAATCTTTCAACCAATCTTCTCAACTTCTATCTCCACTGGCTTAGCCTATACCCTTAGCATTTATCTCCTGGAGTTCTTCAATATTTTTCCACTTCATCTAGCTACTTAATAATTACATTCAATCCATCTATAATATACCCAGAGCAAGATTTCTAAAATAAGGAACTCATTATTTGACTTCTCAGTTTATGATCCTCCAGTGGTACGCTATTACCTACAGTCAAGCCCAAACTCCTGAGCATGGAAAATAATCCTTGCTCCTTCCCTTTCCTGCTATCACCTGTCCACATGTACCAAGAACTCCAGATGTACTAAACTTTCAGTTTCTTAAATGTCCCACACATTTTCCCTCCCTGTCGTATTTAACTACACCTTCTCTTTTGCCTAAATTACCTTTTCTCTCATTTCCTTCTCCAGAAATGCATCCCCACCACACATACCTTCCTATTCCTGAAGAACCTTTACTCTTTCTTTGTTTAGTATTGAATTCAAATGTTTCCTCTTGCAGAAGTATTCCACGTAACCCCAGGAGACATTTTCTATGGTCTCTTAATGAATTGTTCCTACTTCTGCTATATCACATACTACATGGTGGTAATTAAATGTTCTCATGTTTGTCTCCTGCTTTGCTCTATCTTTGTATCCACAGAACATAATTGGTACCTAATTAATGTTTGATTGATGAATAGTTGAGTGAATGAATGGATGGATGAATCTTGGATGGCTATTTAACAGGAAATACTTACTGCTTAAATATTCCAATTAATGGGATTTTTAATAAGCTATAGAATATAACACTTAAGATGAAACTTATTTGTAGATCTATTAGCATAGAATTATTAAGTACTAATAAACAGGAGTAAATAATCATGAAATCTCCATCAAACTTGCATAGCATCTGGTTCTAAATGCTTACTATAATTAAAGGTCTATTTAATTTCAATTTAGACTGTAAACTTCATTGAATACAAAATATTGATTTCCTATAAACAAGTGCTTCTCAAAGAATAATGTGTTCTTATTACTTAGTAATAAAATATAATCTCACCTTAGACTTCCTTGGTGGCTCAGTGGTAAAGAATCTACCTGCCAATGCAGGAGATGCAGGTTCAATCCCTAGGTCAGGAAGACCCCTTGGAGAAGTAAATGGCAACCCACTCCAGTATTTTTGCCTGGGAAATCCCATGGACAGAAGAGCCTGGTGGGCTACAGACCATGGGTTCGAAAAAGAGTTGGATACAATTTAGTAACTAAACAACAATATGCTGCTGCTAAGTCGCTTTAGTCGTGTCCAACTCTGTGTGACCCCATAGACGGCAGCCCACCAGGCTCCCCCGTCCCTGGGATTCTCCAGGCAAGAACACTGGAGTGGGTTGCCATTTCCTCCTCCAATGCATGAAAGTGAAAAGTGAAAGTGAAGTCGCTCAGTCATGTCCGACTCTTAGCGACCCCATGGACTACAGCCTACTGGCTCCTCCATCCATGGGATTTTCCAGGCAAGAGTACTGGAGTGGGTGCCATCACCTTCTCCGAAAAACACTGTAAACAATGCTAAAATTGGTAATAGTTTGTTTCCAGCAGTGGTGTTCTGCAGTAATCTTCCTTTGAAAGTCTAAACATACTGACAATTTAATGCAAAGACTGAAAACAAATAAAATCCTGATGTTTGTTTATCAAATTTAATCAGTGAAGTAATCAATTGGATTTTAAAATAAGGGCAGTTTCATTATAATTGCATATTTGGCAAACCATGTAAGTGCAGAAACCTTTTTCAAGATTTTTAAAAGGGGGCAACACTGCTCAGCATTTGGTACATGAATATATAATAAACCTACTGAAAATCTTCCTATACATTATGGAAACCTGGAGGTAATTTGTATAGCTTGAAATGTCTTCATTTTAGAATGTTATGCACAAAACGGGTTCTATCATCAAGATCAGAAAAGTTCAGAAAAGATCAGAAAAAGTTTATCAAGATCAGAAAAGATCAGAAAACAACAATATAATCCTATCATATATTTACTTAATCCTGTCCATCAAATCTTGTTCTCATCCTCTTCTAGTAGAAATTCCTATCTTTATTGGTGGAACTAAGGCTCTCTTTGTATATCTTTCTAACTTCTAATCAAGGATGGAAGGCAGCAAAGGCATGCTCAATCAGAGAAGGAATGGACATTTGGGAGGAAGTGTCTAAAGGCTGGTATAGGCTCCATAGAGAAAAGAGAAATGATGGAAACATTTGATAAAAACAAGAAGTAAAGGGCACTACCTTAATACAACTCATGGGCACCACAAATTATTATAAATGATGCAGGTGAGGGAAAGGCTGCTCTCATAATACTTTCTTTCCTATCTCCACATTCTAAATATTCTGAAAGTTCTTTTTTTTTTTTTTTTTTTACTTCCAAGTTTCAAGGACCAAAAAAAATTCCTAAATTTTCAGAATTTACAAACCTCAACCAGTCCATTCTAAAGGAGATCAGTCCTGGGTGTTCTTTGGAAGGAATGATGCTGAAGCTGAAACTCCAGTACTTGGGCCACTTCATGCGAAGAGCTGACTCATTGGAAAAGACTCTGATGCTGGGAGAGATTGGGGGCAGGAGGAGAAGGGGATGACAGAGGGTGAGATGGCTGGATGGCATCACCGACTCAATGGACATGAGTTTGAGTGAACTCCGGGAGTTGGAGATGGACAGGGAGGCCTGGCGTGCTGCAATTCATAGGGTCACAAAGAGTCGGACACGACTGAGTGACTGAACTGAACTGAACTGAATTATTTTTTCACTGAGACAGAATGGTCCTAGATAGAGTTGTCCTGCCTGTTAAGTTTTCCAAGTAAGGACATTAAAAAAAAGAAATAAAACTCACTGATTATCATTATCAATTCATAAAATATTTTAATCCACAAAAGGATTTAACACAAAATGTCTCAGTAAAAATGACTGCACTGAATTTAACTTTGTAAAAATTCAATTAAAATTCTATGAATGAGTAAGGATCTGACCGTGGGCTGACCCTAGACTGAACAGTGGTATCTCGTGTCACTACTCTAATGATGGAAGCAGCACGGATTCCTGACGTTAAAGAAGGACCAGCCACAGATAAACCAACTATCTGTGAGGACAGAGGGCAATAAAAGAAGATTCAAAAACACAAGTCATGCACCTGGGTTTGGCAATCATGATGTTTTCTTAAGTGTCAAGCAGATCTTTTATGATTACTAGAATTCAGAGAAAAATATATAATAAAAATTAATACCATAAGATTGATATTTATGAATGGCCATCAGGTTTTAAAAATGCCATCATCAGCACTTCTACTTAGCTTTATCAGTTATCTTTCCCTATTCACTATTGCTCCCTGACCTTCGGGGATATGTATTTCAAATCCTACCCATTTACCTTGTGTGAGTCTCTACCTCTCCAGGGAGCACTTCACTCCACTTCTCTTTCCTCTTAAAGTTGAAATCAAAATGATCTCTCTTCTTTTAGTTAGACATCCAAACAAACCACCAGCATTATGATAATTTAACTCAACTAATGCAGTAATTTAGAAATAACAACTTCTCTGAACTCTGAAATTCAATCTGATTTGCAATCCAGATTGTTTATAATGATGAAGATAAGAGTATCCTTAATGTTATGCATATGACACCTTAGAATAATGTTTATATGGTTAAAATACATACTTTCAGGAAAATGGCAAATACTTGTGTCATGCTAAATAAAAACATTACCTATTAAATCAGCAGGTTCACTGTTTACCAACCATTTTGTCATAGAACATTATACTGACTAAGCACTAACATGCTTGAGACTTGTTTACTTTTTTTTTTTTTGCTGTAAGATAAGTATTTATTTCAGTTCAGTTCAGTCGCTAGATGGAGTCTGACTCTTTGTGACCCCATGAATCACAGCATGCCAGGCCTCCCTGTCCATCACCAACTCCTGGACTTTACGCTAACATGTCCATCAAGTCAGTGATGCCATCCAGCCATCTCACCCTCTGTCGTCCCCTTCTCCTCCTGCCCCCAGTCCCTCCCAGCATCAGGGTCTTTTCCAGTGAGTCAACTCTTCACATGAGGTGGCCAAAGTATTGGAGTTTCAGCTTTACATCAGTATTTCAAATGAACACCCAGGACTGATCTCCTTTAGAATGGACTGGTTGAATCTCCTTGCAGTCAAAGGGACTCTCAAGAGTCTTCTCCAACACCACAGTTCAAAAGCATCAATTCTTCAGTGCTCAGCTTTCTTCACAGTCCATACATGACTGGATGTATGGTCACATCCATACATGACCACTGGAAAAACCATAGTCTTGACTAGACGGACCTTTGTTGACAAAGTAATGTCTCTGCATTTTAATATGCTATCTAGGTTGGTCATAACTTTCCTTCCAAAGAGTAGGTGTCTTTTAATTTCATGGCTGCAATCACCATCTGCAGTGATTTTGGAGTCCCAAAAATAAAGTCTGACACTGTTTCCCCATCTATTTCCCATTAAGTGATGGGGCCAGATGCCATGATCTTAATTTTCTGAATGTTGAGCTTTTAAGCCAACTTTTTCACTCTCTTTCACTTTCATCAAGAGGCTTTTTAGTTCCTCTTCACTTTCTGCCATAAGGGTGGTGTCATCTGCATATCTGAGGTGATTGATATTTCTCCCGGCAATCTTGATTCCAGCTTGTGCTTCTTCCAGCCTAGCATTTCTCATGATGTACTCTGCAGATAAGTTAAATAAACAGGGTGACAATATACAGCCTTGACGAACTCCTTTTCCTATTTGGAACCTGTCTGTTGTTCCATGTCCAGTTCTAACTGTTGCTTCCTGACCTGTATACAGATTTTTCAAGAGGCAGGTCAGGTGGTCTAGTATTCCCATCTCTTTCAGAATTTTCCACAGTTTATTGTGATCCACACAGGCAAAGGCTTTGGCATAGTCAATAAAGGAGAAATAGAGGTTTTTCTGGAACTCTCTTGCTTTTTCCATGATCCAGCAGATGTTGGCAATTTGATCTCTGGCTCCTCTGCTTTTTCTAAAACCAGCTTGAACATCTGGAAGTTCACGGTTCATGTATTGCTGAAGCCTGGCTTGGAGAATTTTGAGCATTACTTTACTAGCGTGTGAGATGAGTGCAATAGTGTGGTAGTTTGAGCATTCTTTGGCATTGCCTTTCTTTGGGATTGGAATATAAACTGACCTTTTCCAGTCCTGTGGCCACTGCTGAGTTTTCCAAATTTGCTGGCATATTGAGTGCAGCATTTTCACAGCATCATCTTTTAGGAATTCCATCACCTCCACTGGCTTTGTTTGTAGTGATGCTTTCTAAGGCCCACTTGATTTCACATTCCAGGTGAGTGATCCAACCATCGTGATTATCTGGGTTGTGAAGATCTTTTTTTGTACAGTTCTTCTGTGTATTCTTGCCACCTCTTAATATCTTCTGCTTCTGTTAGGCCCATACCATTTCTGTCCTTTATCGAGCCCATCTTTGGATGAAATGTTCCCTTGAACAATCAAATCAAATCCCTTATGATTATACAGTGGAAGTGGGAAATAGATTTAAGGGACTAGATCTGATAGACAGAGTGCCTGATGAACTGTGGACGGAGGTTTTGACATCGTATAGGAGACAGGGATCAAGACCATCCCCATGGAAAAGAAATGCGAAAAAGCAAAATGGCTGTCTGAAGAGTCCTTACAAATAGCTGTGAAAAGAAGAGAAGGGAAAAGCAAAGGAGAAAAGAAAATATATAAGCATCTGAATGCAGAGTTCCAAAGAATAGCAAGGAGAGATAAGAAAGCCTTCCTCAGGGATCAATGCAAAGAAATAGAGGAAAACAACAGAATGGGAAAGACTAGAGATCTCTTCAAGATAAGCATTACTGGAAAGTAAAAAAAAAAAAAAATTGGAGGGCTGCTTAACCAAGATCACACGCCTGAGGCATTTACTCAATAGATACTTAGAGTCTTACCAAAGTTTTTCACCTATTAACCTTATCTTTACTCTGCTCCTGAATTTGCCCACCTCCATCATCTCACATGCACACACCTGAATTAATCTATCTAGATCTAAAAGAAAAGAACAGACAAATCTTTGAAATCAGAAAAAACAGCTTCAAACCTTGGAACAATCATCTAGCTTGGGTAAGCCTCAGTTTTCTCAAATTAACTGGGAATTTCATCTATTTTTCTCTAAAAGGTTGCTTTTCCACTTAAAGGCAATCATATGTATGTTAACATTATGGAAAGTTTCTTTCTATCTTTCATTCAGCTTCAGGAATTTCAAATCCTTATCTGATTTTCTGGAAATGCATCTGATTCACTAGAAGCAATAGCTTGAGAACTAAACCTCATTCAAAACATCATTCGTTATTTGAATATTGTGCAGCATAACAATCCAAGAGTAAGGAAAATAGATTATTAAATAAATGGATTCATTCTAAGTGGTTCTGAGCAGTATTTCTGAGTAATAGAAGCAACAGAGTATGAGCAACCCCAAGGAGAATGTGTTGCTTAGACAAGTAACAGCAGATAGGGTGACATGAGCTTTCTGCGTGTACAACAGTCTGAAGTCAAGATACCTTAGTCTCAAAGTCTCACAAACCTGATTTTACCTATTCATAACCTAAATCCAACTTAGGATTCAGTTCAGTTCAGTCACTCAGTCGTGTCCGACTCTTTGCGACCCCATGAATCGCAGCATGCCCGGCCTCCCTGTCCATCACCAACTCCTGGAATTCACTCAGACTCACGTCCATCAAGTCAGTGATGCCATCCAGCCATCTCATCCTCTGTTGTCCCCTTCTCCTCCTGCCCCCAATCCCTCCCAGGATCAGAGTCTTTTTCAACGAGTCAACTCTTCACATGAGGTGGCCAAAGTACTGGAGTTTCAGCTTTAGCATCATTCCCTCCAAAGAAATCCCAGGGCTGATCTCCTTCAGAATGGACTGGTTGAATCTCCTTGCAGTCCAAGGGACTCTCAAGAGTATTCTCCAACACCGCAGTTCAAAAGCATCAATTCTTCGGCGCTCAGCTTTCTTCACAGTCCACCTCTCACATCCATACATGACCACTGGAAAAACCATAGCCTTGACTAGACGGACCTTTGTTGGCAAAGTAATGTCTCTGCTTTTCAATATGCTATCTAGGTTGGTCATAACTTTCCTTCCAAAGATTTAAGCGTCTTTTAATTTCATGGCTGCAGTCACCATTTGCAGTGATTTTGGAGCCCCCCAAAATAAAGTATGACACTCTTTCCACTGTTTCCCCATCTATTTCCAAATAACCTTACATTAACTGAACTTAAGTGGTTTCAGTTTAAAACCAGAATGCCAAATTTCTCTATGTTGGAGGAGAATTATTCTTGTTGAGGTGAAAGACACAAGGGTCCTCTCTTCAACATGTACTGACTGCCCCTATAGGCAACTCTGAAGAATGTCAAATTTGAACCTGGATATCACCTTGTTTATTTAATATGAAGGCTTTAATTTGTAACTGCCAAAGACACTGGACAAGTGAAATTCTGTAGTCAATATATTATTTCTTGGTAAGTAAGCTTCACAAAAACCTAAATAGTGATTAGAAGACTCCCTGGTGAGTATGGGGTCAGAGTAAGTGAAGTGTGCGACCCAACGCCACTAAATCGGTGAATGATGTAAATAAGTTTATACTTTGTTAGTCCATTCTACAGTCATAACCACCACCTGGACCAGACAGATGTTGTAATCTCGAAAAATGCGCTCCTGCCTATGGGTGACTGCAGCTAATGTCTGCCTCTTCCCATGAGTCCATGACTGATCTACGTCCCCACTGTCTATTACAGCCCCTCAGTAATGTATATTAACAACTTTAAGCAGAGTACAGGTAAGCCTTAACAGGCTTGGTGCCTAGTTGTCTCTAAACTGTGACAATATTGCTCTGCTTTTAACCATGGATTTTAAAGCTTAACTCTTAAAGGAACATTCTGCTTTGTTAAGTTCCCATTATTGGGGAAAGCCTGAAATCCTCATCTTCTGAAAAAAAACAGACCCAGCAGGTGGGGTATAATGAGTATGAGGAATCAGGAAAATATCTCAATCTTTAAATGGGGAGCATCTGCAGAAAGAAGAAGTAGGAAGAAGAGGAGACAAAGAGGAGAGCAACAAGAACATTCTAATCATGGAAACTTTCAGATTTGGGGCTTACAATTCTCTATAGTACGTATCTATAGAAAACATACCACCATTTCCAACTCATAATAACAAACTCCTAATTAAATTGAATCTTAGTTATTCTGCTGTAAGGTTACACATGCAGGGATATGAAATATTCAAATCTCTTTGACCTTGGTCAAATGTGTCATCCTTCATGGTCAGCTTACAGACCAAAATCACATCTCAGCAATTCGAAAGGGCAAATCTAAGAAGCAGCAGAAACAGAACGGCTCCTTCTTTCTGCCCCTTTCTATGGAAAAAAAAAAAAAAAAAAGAAGAATGAATGTGTATAGGAGCTCTCACACCACAGGATATCCCCCAATTACAGAGTTCAATAAAAGGATTTGCCTGTAGGACCTCCTGAACATAGTAAGTCATCGTGTTGGCTTGTTTGAATTCTCTTTTCATTTGTAACTCTTATGGCCCTTTTGATCACCACTGTCTACTTCTGCAGTGGTTCAATACTTGCAAGATGCCAGAGGAATAGAAATCTCAAAGTCCTGCAGTGAATTTATTTAAAAGATATGAGTTTTCAGATTGCCTAGAAAAATATACACACCTCTACAATAATAATAGGAAAAATACCATCAAAAATATACTTCTGTGATGCAATACGATACCTTCTGTGGACATATAATAAGGCTATCACCATTTCTTAACCTGACCAACTTTCTGACCCACCAAAACAATGACATCATGTAGAGTATTCAGTAGCTTTATCTCAGTGTCTCCATTTTTCCTCTGACCTTTCCCATCACTACTCTGAAACTGAAGAAGGTTTGTACTCTTCAGTGAAAGGAGATACACATTTATTTTCTGAGCACTACTGCTCACCACTTTCGTTAGTTAACACATCATCCTGCCTGTATAAGAAGCAGCTCTTGCGAATGAAATTTTACCAACATATCTTACAAATTTTATTATCTTCTTTGTGAAGTTGCTTGAAAACCTAACCATGCAATGTCTTTCCACAGTTATTGTCAAGCCTTTTTTGAGCTGACTTGTGAGCTGATAAGAATAAGAAGGATAGAAAGAAATTGCTTGCTTCCACTATCTTTATCCTGTTCATGTAGAGGAGGATCTGAAATACAAAAATTAAAAAAAAAAAAAAACATAGCTAGAGAAATCAAGAAGGGGACCCATAGGATTTAGACGAAGGAATATAGACTTGTATGTCACCAAACCAAGAGAACAGAATATCCAGGACGACAGTTGCCCTGTCTTAACCCATCCCATGGATAAAGGTCACACACGTGCTCTGCTCCTGGCCACTGCATGAGATTAAAATTAAGCTCAGTGCTCTCACTTAGTTATAATTCCAGCCCTTCCTCTCTCACTCTGAAAAGCAAACACAAGTCAGTGAACATGACATTATTATAGGGATAACCTTGAATCCACTATAATTTATAAGACAGCTAATCTTTCAAACACCTGACACCTTACAACTGATCTCCATATGTGCTGCTGCACCACACTTAAACCTTGAGTTAAACTATAACGTGCATTATTATTCACAAAGGATGTGACAGAGACTACATGATATAAAAGGCCTGACTTGTAGCTTAAGAAACCTTCAGGATCTGCAGTGAATTCAGTTTTTGCTTTGCTTAGCTGTGTAGTAGGGTGGGAACTAGAAAACAATTGTATAGGAACAGAGAATGAAAAGAGTGAGAGAAAAAGAGCTACCAGTCTGTAACACAGAATGATGGATTTGTGCACTGGGGAAAGAGCAGGAAGCAGGGGAGAAAAAATTATTCAGTAATCAAGCATTTCCTTTTGAATTGTTTGATGAGTTTGCATTGGTTGTCATTTTTCTGCCTGCACTGGTATAATGCTCCATGAATACTATCCCCTCGGGTTTCTCTACAAATGCAAGATGTGTTTCTTATCAGATTATTCCCCAGAGCCTCATTCTGAAATAAACAGTTCATTGCTTATAGAGTTTTTATAGAGTAAGTTCTCTTTCAATAGGTATAAGACTCAAAAAAAAAAAAGGAACTGATTTAAAACAATTCCTACACTCTTTTTTCCCCAAACCATGGGATTTCTAACATCCTTTTTCTCAAGTGAGTCCTGAGGTCCTCTTACCCCTTCATTTGGAAAACCACACTATCCTTATGCAAATTGTTTGGTTCCTAAATGCAATTGGCTGCCCATCTATAATATTTTACAGTATTTTCTCAACAGTGTATAATAAAGTCACACAACATACACATCATTAACAAAGCTCCGAGTGCCATAGATAAGTTCTTAGAATTTTTAATCACAAAGAGAATTGACTTTAACTCATGGCATCTCCAACTTTGGACTTTAAATTCTGTTCCTAAACCCTCTGTCTTTGAAGATCTCACCTTAAAAATGAAATGGATGCCTGGTTGGTGTGCTTGTAAAATGCCTGCAAGCAAGAAATATAGATTCCTAACATTTATTTTTATGATCATTGTGTTCACTACTTTTCTCTTTACTATGCTATTCACTTTTTAAGTGCTATGTTAATATGACATAAACCCCCCATTTATAGTCCCAAGACTCCAGTAACCAAGTTGTATAAACCATTTTCTCAGACTTTCAAAATAACTTCAAAATAAATTATTTCTAGCATAGAAAAGGGAGAAAATAGTAAATCTACTTTAAGAATAACGAACCTCTGCCGCGATAATATAGCACAGACCTAAAACAAATATTTAAATTAATTTTACTTAAAAAAAAAATACTGTTAGCCCACTATTTTCCAGATCCTGAGTTGAGAATTTATCATGCAAGTAGCCAAGATATGAAGGCCCAAAATAGACATTTTGTCATTTACTTTGACCATCTAAACTCTGTTCAGTTGCTCTAGAGCAGAATTCACTGGGAGAAACTTATCCAGGGAGGGTGAGTAGCAGAATGTGAGTCGTTCCTTGCTCCTACACATTTTGGCATAGCAGCACATGGAAATTTGACAGAGCTGGACATCAGACTCTCGGATAGGGCCTCCTTCGGTTGTGGGGATTTTTAAGCTACATCAATAGGGAAGCCCTGATCTTCCCCTGTTGGGTTTAGGAGCCAGGACCCAATAACAATACAATGTGCTAATAACATGTCTCCAACCCTCTCTTGCCAGCCCAGCATTTACAGCTTGGGCAGGGGGCCACCAGTGAGACACAGCATGCCAGCAACAGAATCACCAAATGAGTACTCTGGAGTGGCAAAGCAGCCATCTCCAATGTGGCATGACCTTGTAGCTAACCAGGTTTGATTTCCTAAAAGCACCAAACCATAGTCTCCCTCCACTGAAATTCGAAGAGGACCATTATTTTTCTGGTGAGGTCCATCTGCAGAATTAGTACTGGATTCACTCAATTCCCCTTCTTGTTCTCAAGTGATGGAAACTGGGGTCCAAGTCTTACCCTCAACTTTAACTGTCTTAAGCACAAGCCATAGCCAGTATTCTGGAGTTTTGCAGGGAGCTCAACTCCTTTCCTGAAAGGTCAGCCAGCCAGATCAGTGTTGGGTAGGTTAACCCTTTCTTCTCAGTAAGAAATTATATTGTATAAGGCATTAAGAATTTTATAATACATTATCCCTATCCTTATGGCAGAAAGTGAAGAAGAACTAAAGAGACTCTTGATGAAAGTGAAAGAGGAGAGTGAAAAAGTTGGCTTAAAGCTCAACATTCAGAAAACGAAGATCATGGCATCCGGTCCCATCACTTCATGGCAAATAGATGGGGAAACAGTGCAAACAGTGGCTGACTTTATTATTCTGGGCTCCAAAATCACTGCAGATGGTGATTGTAGCCATGAAATTAAAAGGCGCTTACTTCTTGGAACAAAAGTTATGACCACCTAGACAGCATATTAAAAAGCAGAGGCATTACTTTGCCAACAAAGGTCCATCTAGTCAAGGCTATGGTTTTTCCTGTGGTCATGTATGGATGTGAGAGTTGGACTATAAAGAAAGCTGAGCGCAGAAGAATTGATGCTTTTGAATTGTGGTGTTGGAGAAGACTCTTGAGAGTCCCTTGGACTGCAAGGAGATCTAACCAGTCCATCCTAAAGGAGATGAGTCCTGGGTGTTCATTGGAAGGACTGATGTTGAAGCTGAAACTCCAATACTTTGGCCACTTGATGCAAAGAGCTGACTCACTAGAAAAGCCCCTGATGCTGGGAAAGATTGAGGGCAGGAGGAGAAGGGGACGACAGAGGATGAGATGGCTGGATGGCATCACTGACTCAATGGACATGGATTTGGGTGAACTCCAGGAGTTGGTGATGGACAGGGAGGCCTGGCGTGCTGCGATTCATGGGGTCGCGAAGAGTCGGACACGAATGAACGACTGAACTGAACTGATCCCTATTCTAGAAAAACTTGCAGATCCAGTGTAAACACTGGTGGCACTGAGATGGTTTTAGCATCAGCAGAGAAGACCCACTGCAGAGGCATTGCTTGGAATCTCTCCATTTCAGATTTGATAGTTACCTCATTTCATTTTAGCTTGGTCACAGTGCATGGAGAAACTAGTTTGCTTTTGTCATTCTCTGATTTTCTTTCCATTTCATCCTTAGTATGAAAGGCTTAAAATCAGTCAAAATGACGTAAAACACTTTAGTTGATATTTACTGAAACTATTGTTATTATTGAAGGTTTGCTAAATGGCTCCCACAGCTCTTGGTAGGGCAAGAGAAAAAATTCAAGGAGTAAGTATTTGAAGACTATCCCTAACTCCTAATACTTTTGGCCCTAGATTCATCACTTAATCTCCTAGCATCCCAATTGCCTTATTTACAATGAGAAAAGCAGAAGAGCTTATGCATCAGAACGCCAGAATGTGTACAGAGTGATAAGTATTTTTATTTAACCAATTTGAGTGAGATATGTAAATTATTATAGGCAACAAGTTAGAATGTTTTCCAATATGTATCTTTGCCCAGGGAATTTTCTCTCCTCTCCTAGACATCAAGCAGAATCATTTAATGTCTAAATCACATTTCCTCTCTGACAGAAGTCTTTTCAACCTAGCATTTAAGTTGGGTTATATTTTTGTCTTTGTATAAACCTCTTCTGTATAATACGGTTATAAGCTTCTGAAGGGCAAGTGATGTTCCTAATACTTTTCTGTGTCTCTAAAATGACTAATGCATTCCCAAGGCCACAGCAGAAATTGTTCAGTTACTTGTTGAGTACCACACTCGACAGCAGGAAGAGAGCATGTTTCCTTACAATACATCCCCACACACTTATATTATCAGGGACAAACCTCCAAGACTTCAGCCTTTCATTGCTAGAACCAAAACACTGCTACTTTATTTTAGATGGGTGGCTGATGTCAGCAGGATCATAATTACAACTCTCTGAGCCAAACATCAGGAGGTTAATAGAGGCTGTTGTTGGAGAGAAAAACATCCTGTTGTTCTTTGCCTCCAAAACATCCCAGCAGGAATAAGGACCTCCTACCAGATGAAGAGCTGGAAAGAAGGTCTCGGTATGCAAAACAGTTATCTCATAATCATACTTTCTGTTACCCCCATGGTCCGATGAATGGGCTAATAAAAAAGAGTACTCCTAAGAATGGTTTTATTTGCTTCTCAGCTCTAAAAAGACAATGTCCTCATTGATACCAATGACAGAAGAAAATAGTTTCATCCCCTGTGGCCATTAGCTTTTTCAGCTCTTACTTTCACTGTTAACTAACTTTTTTGAGATAATGAACATTTTTCTAGGGCAGAGGTGTAGAAGTAGCTAGTACACTATTTATTACACAGCACATTCAATGCAATAATGGATTTTTTTTCTATCAAAACAATACTACCCGTAAGTCATGGGGGTAATAATGTATAGCATAAAGAATCTAGTCAATACTATTTAATAACTTTATATGGTGACCATTTCAAAATGTATATAAATATTGAGTCACTATGATATATACCTGGAACTAATATACTTGTACCCTATGTATACTTCAATTAAAAAAAAATACTTCCAGATTTACCAATTAAACTTTGCTGGTGGGTTTTGCTATCTTCACAAAGCAAACTAATATACCTTCACCTGAAAAACTCTAGAGTGTTTTGAGATTCTCCCATTTAGCTTTGCTAAAGAGAAAAATGAAAGGCATTAGGCTGGTTAATATCTGTGAGAGGGAGACAGATGATCGCAAAGAACATGAAGAGTACAGAAGACAAAAAAGGAAAATCTCATGGCTACCCATCATCACTCATGTTGTCCCATCCAGATACTCAGGGCTTCTTTCTATCATACTAATCATTCTTAATCTATTTATTCAGTTTAAATCTTAGACTGGTTCAGTTCAGTTCAGTTCAGTCGCTCAGCCGTGTCTGCCTCTTTGCAATCCCATGGACTGCAGCACACCAGGCCTCCCTGTCCATCATCAACTCCCAGAGTTTACTCAAACTCATGTCCATTGAGTCGGTGATGCCATCCAACCATCTCATCCTCTGTTGTGCCCTCTCCTCCTGCCTTTAATCTTTCCCAGCATCAGGGTCTTTTCAAATGAGTCAGCTCTTCTCATGAGGTGGACAAAGTATTGGAGTTTCAGTTTCAACATCAGTCCTTTCAATGAACACCCAGGACTGATCTCCTTCAGGATGGACTGGTTGGATCTCCTTGCAGTCCAAGGGACTCTCAAGAGTCTTCTCCAACACCACAGTTCAAAAGCATCAATTCTTCTGTGCTCAGCTTTCTTTATAGTCCAACTCTCACATCCATACATGACCACAGGAAAAACCATAGCCTTGACTAGATGGACCTTTATTGGCAAAGTAATGCCTCTGCTTTTTAATATGCTGTCTAGGTTGGTCATAACTTTCCTTCCAAGGAGTAAGCGTCTTTTAATTTCATGGCTTCAATCACCATCTGCAGTGATTTTGGAGCCCCAAAAAATAAAGTCAGCCACTGTTTGCACTGTTTCCCCATCTATTTGCCATGAAGTGATGGGACCGGATGCCATGATCTTAGTTTTCTGACTGTTGAGCTTCAAGCCAACTTTTTCACTCTCCTCTTTCACTTTCATCAAGAGGCTCTTTAGATCTTCACTTTCTGCCATAAGGGTGGTATCATCTGCATATCTGAGGTTATTGATTACTCAGTAGATTTTCTTCATGTCAATGTACGGCAAAAACCACTACAATATTGTAAAGTAATTAGCACCCAATTAAAATAAATAAATAACAATTTTTAAAAGTTTTAGTCACTCAGTCATGTCTGACTCTTTGTGACCCCATAGACTGTAGCCTACCAGGCTCCTCTGTCCACAGAATTCTCCATGCAAGCACAGTGGAATGGGTTGCATTTCCTATTGGAGGGGATCTTCCTGACCCAGGGATCAAACCCAGGTCTCCCACCTGCGAGCTGATTCTTTACCATCTAAGCCACCAGGGATGTTCATTTAAAACAACAGGTTTGGTGGCCTTATTTTTATAAACTCAAGGAGCTGCTCAGTTTGTGTTAAACAATAGAGTTAGTTAGTATTCTGAGGTTCTAAGATCCTATCCGTTTACTCTTAAACATTGTGTCCAAAAAACTGTCATCTGCTACATACATCCTGCTCAAGCCAAATCAAACTGAACGTCATTTTCCATCCTTGTTCATCATGTGGACAAGTCACTGATCAGGAGGTGTTAATATAGGATTTGCTGCCCTCTGCTGGCTGTCTAGGAACCAGCAACTTTTTGAACAGGAAAAATGTTAAATCTCTTGTCTGGTCTGAGATTCAAACTAAAAGGAAGAAACAAATTCACTCACAGTCTGAAATTAAAAATAAAAACTAAAAGCCAAATTTTAAAACCAAAGAGGAAACAAAATCAACACAATTTTATTTTTACTTTAGCATAAGCAGAATTCTATGATATGCATTTAATAACTAAATTTATCTTGCTGAAATATGGTAGTTTGCAATAGCAACAGTGAGAATAGTGAGCAGTTCTGATACCTTTTTATGATGGTGAATGTTTATTTGGCAATGAACATGCTTCTCAAACATTAAAGCAAATATAAAAAATTACTTCCTGTTTCTATATCTGCAAAGGTTTACCCCATCTCTCCTCATATTGCTGAATTCTGGATATAATAAAACAAGCCAGGCATTGTACAATTATGTAATTTTCCAAAATCTCTCTAAATGTTACCTTTATTTCTAAACATAACATTGTGGTAAAATGACTATAATTAAGTTATTCTAAATATCTGTAGAACCCTTAGGATTTAGACACACAACCAACAATTTTATTTGATATTCCACATATAAGCAAGGTAAAATACCTCCTATTTTATAGTTTTGTTATTTTTCAGAACATTCTTCCTGAAGTTAAGAATCACAATTATGAAATATAACTAGATGAATTTCCCTATACTGATATTAAGAAGAGATGGCAAGAATACACAGAAGAACCGTACAAAAAAGATCTTCACGACCTAGATAATCACGATGGTGTGATCACTCACCTAGAGCCAGACATCCTGGAATGTGAAGTCAAGTGGGCCTTAGAAAGCATCACTACGAACTAAGCTAGTGGAGGTGATGGAATTCCAGTTGAGCTATTTCAAATCCTGAAAGATGATGCTGTGAAAATGCTGCACTCAATATTCCAGCAAATTTGGAAAACTCAGCAGTGGCCACAGGACTGGAAAAGGTCAGTTTTCATTCCAATCCCAAAGAAAGGCAATGCCAAAGAATGTTCAAACTACCACATAATTGCACTCATCTCACACGCTAGTAAAGTAATGCTCAAAATTCTCCAAGCCAGGCTTCAGCAATATGTGAACTGTGAACTTCCTGATGTTCAAGCTGGTTTTAGAAAAGGCAGAGAAACCAGAGAACAAATTGCCAACATCCGCTGGATCATGGAAAAAGAAAGAGAGTTCCAGAAAAACATCTGTTTCTGCTTTATTGACTATGCCAAAGCCTTTGACTGTGTGGATCACAATAAACTGTGGAAAATTCTGAAAGAGATGGGAATCCCAGACCACCTGACCTGCCTCTTGAGAAATCTGTATGCAGGTCAGGATGCAACAGTTAGAACTGGACATGGAACAACAGACTGGTTCCAAATAGGAAAAGGAGTACGTCAAGGCTATATATAGTCACCCTGCTTATTTAACTTATATGCAGAGTACATCATGAGAAACGCTGGGCTGGAAGAAGCACAAGCTGGAATCAAGATTGTCGGGAGAAATATCAATCACCTCAGATATGCAGATGACATCACCCTTATGGCAGAAAGTGAAGAGGAACTCAAAAGCCTATTGATGAAAGTGAAAAGTGGAGAGTGAAAAAGTTGGCTTAAAACTCAACATTCAGAAAACGAAGATCATGGCATCTGGTCCCATCACTTCATGGGAAATAGATGGGGAAACGGTGGAAACAGTGACAGACTTTATTTTGGGGTCCAAAATCACTGCAGATGGTGACTGCAGCCATGAAATTAAAAGACACTTACTCCTTGGAAGGAAAATTATGTCCAACCTAGATAGCATATTCAAAAGCAGAGACATTACTTTGCCAACAAAGGTTTGTCTAGTCAAGGCTATGGTTTTTCCTGTGGTCATATATGGATGTGAGTTGGACTGTGAAGAAGGCTGAGCGCCGAAGAATTCATGCTTTTAAACTGTGGTGTTGGATAAGACTCTTGAGAGTCCCTTGGACTGCAAGGAGATCCAACCAGTCCATTCAGAAGGAGATCAGCCCTGGGATTTCTTTGGAAGGAATGATGCTAAAGCTGAAACTCCAGTATTTTGGCTACCTCATGTGAAGAGGTGACTCATTGGAAAAGACTCTGATGCTGGGAGGGATTGGGGGCAGGAAGAGAAGGGGACGACAGAGGATGAGATGGCTGGATGGCATCACTGACTCAATGGACGTGAGTCTGGGCGAACTCTGGGAGTTGGTGATGGACAGGGAGGCCTGGCGTGCTGCGATTCATGGGGTCACAAAGAGTCAGACAAAACTGAGTGACTGAACTGAACTGAACTGATGCCAGTTAATTGATTAGGATCAAACATATATTTTGACAACTCCTTTTTACTTGAATACAAAATTTTATAATAGAAAATCTAACATGCTCTAAAAGGATTGATTTTTAGTTACTTTTACACACTGAGGTTAAAAAAAAAAGAGAGAAAGACTAAATTATGAAACTCTTTACACATTGAGCCATCAGATGAGGGCAATTATTTCTATCATGTGCAGCTACAAAAGGAATTTCTTTGAAAAGCCCAGTTCGTTGGGAAAATGCCCCTGAAGAAGGAACTGGCAACATACTCCAGTATTCTTGCCTGGAGAATCCCATGGACAGGCTACAGTCCATGGGGTCACAAAGAGTCGGACACAACTGAAGCGACTGAGCACAGCACAGGATACTAAATGCACAGAAGCAGCTGTTTGCGTGTTTTGTACATCAGCTCAGAAGTGTGATTATAAGTGAGAATGAGGTTCATGATCACTTTCTCTAGGAGAGGCTAATACGGAAAGACAATAATCACTATGAGCATCATCAACCACCAACCTAACCACCTTTTACTGAGCATATTATATACATAAAAGAGAAGACTAATTACTTTCCCTTTACAACTTCATTTAAGTCTCACAACAATGTGTTAGTCGCTCAGTTGTGTCCAAATCTTTGTAGCCCCATGGACTGCAGCCTGCCAGGGTTCTCCACCCATGGAATTCTCCAGGCAAGAATACTGGTGTAGGTTGCCATTCACAACAATATTCCTGGGCATTATCACCTCCATTTACAGATGAGAAAATTGTGGCACAGACAATCTAGGTGTCTTGCCTCAGATCACACCTTACGAGTCAGAGTGGGAGGTGGTTTCCAACCCTAGGTTGGCACTGAGGTTCATGTGTTTTTTAGTTAAGTGATAGCTCTATGTATTACAAATGCTTTGTTTATTACCAACATAAATATATCAAATATTGAAAAGAAGTTTAGTCATTAAAACTTTAAAAAAGACTTCTTTTTACTGTGTGTGTGTACGTGCGTATGTAAATCTTGAAGAGTGAGCACATAAAAGGCCAAGTGAGATCATTAATTTTAATTTTTCTATTTCTATGCACTCTACCAAATAGCTCTAATAAATATGAAAAGTCTTTTGTTGCTTTGGAAACAAAAAGCTGTCTGAGCAACACCAGAACCATCCTTCAGTTTGTCTGAGTCACTCGATTTGAAACATCTTTTATCCTTAAAGGCCACAAGAAGTCAGTCTTGAAGAGACTTCTCAAAAGCTTGAAATATGATTCTCTTGCTAAAAAAGGCACTATTTAGGATTTGTTTAAAATAGCTACTCTCTTTTGAAAGATTTAAAACAAACTTAACCTCACCATATACACACATTGAAATTAAGTTCTTGCATTTTTCTTGTTGATAAAGCAATCATATAAAGTATAATGAGAAGACCAGCTAGAGTCAGAATCTATAAAATCCCATGTTCTCAGAGATCTCCTGGAAAAAAAAAAAGAAAGGAGTAACACTGTTCTTTGTTGAACTATGTCAAGGAAAAAAATAATTTACAAAGAGTTTACTTATTGGGACCTGAACTTATGCTGAGAATTTAAGTCTGAAAATATGATTAAAAGCAAAGTGGACTTTCCACTGTACCTTGTCTTAGAAGGCATCTTCTAAGTGCTTGCAATGTGTTCTCTTTGCTCTAGTAAACCCTATGAATCATTGATCTACGTTGTAGCTAATCAAGATGCTTTGTTTCACCTCCCTTTCCTCAGCATACAAAAGCTTATGTCAGGAAAATTTTCTGAGGTAATCAATCCTAAGAAAAAAAATGAATCAGGAAGAAAAGATCATGAATAAGTGCTTTATAGAACTATTTAAATTCACTGTTTTTAACATTGCCATATCTGCAAAGGCAACATTTCTTCCATCCTGTTTTACAATAATTGATTTTTAATTAGAAAACAACTATGATTAAATCAATTCATCATCCAAAATCATGTTTTACTATCCATTCCATCACTGTTTAACCTACTTATTACCAATTTCCCATGGACTGTAATTAACTAAAGTTTTTCTTTGTCCCCATTAACTCCAGTTCATCAAGGTTATTGTCTGCTTATTATTCACTTCAAAAAATCATTTTAAATCATGAATCATGTTGAAGGAGAAAGAGATAGCTGAAATCTATCTTTTTGGAAGCTATAAAGGGATGACAAAAACCCTTACCTATAATAACAAAGTGTTATTTCTTAAAATACCAGACTTTGAATAGAAATAACCTCTAGCTTTATGCTACTAATGCACACTAATTCTTATTTACTGTTCACTGTATTTTGAGACAGGCTCTTTGTTAAGTACTACACATGCATGGATACAATCTTCACAGGCATATTATAAAATAAGGACTACTAAGAGCAAAGTTATAAAAGGTATTTTAAATTCCTTAGCTAATAAAAGACAATACCAGGACCTGAGTCTGATCTGACTGACTCCATAGTTTAATCACTCCATTCCTCTACTGTAGAGTTATTACAAGATTCTCCTTTAGAGCTGTGTATTCTTAGTGGATGAACTAGCCTTCTGTCTAGAATAGACTGGGTGTGTGTGTGTGTTTAAAGCATTTCTACAGTTCATCTTCCTTACATATGACTCCTTACTTTCCATAAAATCTTATTCCTTTTTAAGTTGCATATTTTCTTATTTGCCAGCTGATTTTAAAAACTGACTGCACTGATAGAATGATAGGTGCACATTCATCTATGAAGGACTGTACTTTATTCAGGCCAGTTAGGTGGCAAACCATAGAAATCCGTCTCATACTGGCTTAAGAAATAAGGGGAATACATTGCTGTGCATGACCAACCCCCAGGAATCACAGAGATGGGGTGCAAGACAAGCAGAAATGTAAACTCGACAAGTGTCTCTCAACATCTGTGATCCCAATTTCTCTAGTTTCTCTTGCCTGAGACTACCTTCTGGCTGCAGTAGAATTGGCTGTCAGAACCTCTGGGCCCCAAAGTCTGGAAAAAAGTGAAAGTGCTACTTGCTCAGTTGTCTCCAACTCTTTGGAACCCCGTGGCCTATAGCCCACCAGGCTCCTCTGTCCATGGGATTTCCCAGGCAAGGATACTGGAGTTAGTTGCAATTTCCTTCTTCAAGGGATCTTTCCAACCCAGAGATCGGGCCTCAGTCTCCTGCATTGCAGGCAGATTCTTTACTAACTGAGCTATGAGGTAAGCCCATGATCCTAGTATAACTGAATCTATTTCGATGAATTCCCTTTATCAAACAATGATGCACATTTACAATGAGGTAATTTGTACAGCTTTAATAGGGAAAATGTTTCTATATTTTTTCATGGAGATTAAAAATAATAATTTTCAAGACCAGTATTATTACATTTGAGCTCTGCAAACAGATAGTGGTTACAAAAAGAAGTTTCAGTTGGAGTAGACAGAAGATTGTAAAGAGGCAACCCGGGGAAGGATCTCTTCATAGAAGGCACGGCTGGGAATCCCACTCCCTCATGCTTCCTCTTAGATCAAAGTAGCTGGCTAACTATAGAGGTTTAGTTGATTGGATCTTCACTGGGATTATACAAAGAGGCCTCTGGTGTTAGAAAAGCTGACTCATTGGAAAAGATGACAATACCGAGAAAGATTGAGGGCAGGAGGAGAAGGGGGCAACAGAGGATGAGGTGGTTGGATGGCATCATTGACTCAATGGACATGAGTTTGAGCAAACTCCAGCAGACAGGGAAGGACAGCGAAGCCAGTTTATGGGGTCACAAAGAGTTGGACACGACTGAACAACTGAACAATAACATTGCGTTGGCACCAGCTTGAACTTTAAGACTTTATCAAAGTCAAGGATGCATGAAAAGTTTCCCATGAACAAGATATGGAGAACTTGGGTAAGTGAACTATTCAAGAAGTCAGGGACAGAATTCAACAAAGAGTATACAGAGAGTAGTCATCCAGGAAACCAGATTAAGGGGCTGTGGCCACCAGAAGACAGTCCGCACTCAAGATATAGAATTTGCACACAGAGAAGCCCAGCACAAGTGATCTACAAGCGAAAGAACTGCCCCTAATGTTCAGCCAAGCACAGAGAGCCAACGTCTCTGGAGCAGACGGATCTGCTGCTAAAAGTCAACAGTCAAGAAATAGTTATTTCAATCCACCTAAACAAAGGTCATTGGGCAATTTGGTTGGCAGGGGAAATGAACTGGTCAACAATTCAGCTTCAATAGAGTGTGAAAAAATGCTAAATTCTTCCTGTCTTTAAAGCGGGCACTAGATAGTACATTGTGTGGTGCCAAATTTAATGTATTCAAGGAACTTATTTCATCTTAAGAGTCAAATTGCTAGAGAGGGTATGATGGAACATGACAGTTGCATTTTTCTAATCTATGCACAGACTCCTTAGGTTTACACTCCAGACAGCTAGTATCAGGATTTCATGTTCATAATTTCCTTTTTATCTGACTGTAATAAAGTAAGAAAATTTGAACTTTCACAACCACAGATCTCTCTCTTTTTTCTTTTTTCTTTTTGATTCACATGGCTTTTTTGAGTCTTTCTTCATGCATAAAGTTAGGAAAATTGAACTGTCTCCCTCTAATGAACAAACCAAGCATGACGCAGAGAGATATTTGAGCTGTCTACTAGATTTCCATGAAGGAAAATAAGTCCCAAGGTCCCAAGGCATACATTACATGGGATAAGCTACCACCTAGAATATTATTAGTTGCGCACCATCTTTGGGAGAACTGAACAAAGTCATTCCACCATCTATGTTCTGTGGTTTAGATGAGGAATCTAGATCAAAAATGCAAACCTCTGCCATGGAATGGGTATCTCCAAATGTCTTTTCTCTTTGGTAAGAAGGTCGTTTGAAAAATCTTGTTTGTATCATCATCTGGTCCTCATCTTCCTCCCACAGCATTCTGTGCTGCACAGCACTGTTTATTTTCTATTAAAATGAGAAAGTTTTAATCTCCCCTGCTACATCTTATGCTACATCAGGTCAGGAACTGCTTCTTAATTCTTCAATATCTAGCAAAGAACGCATCAATGTTGGCTTAAAAAATGACAGTTAACTTGAAACTTCTTCAACTCATGATTTAGAATCTCAACAACAACAAAACAGAATAATGATGATGCTTGCTTACTCTGTGAATTGTAAGTTTTGTCTGTTTGCCCAAACATGGCCTTTCACAGAGAATCTAGTACCACCAACAGGGAAGGGAGGGGCAGTGTGAATTCAATAGAAATACAAAAATTCTGACGTAAAATATGAGTTAATATTTGCATATCTAATCTTACAAAACATCAGCATTTATAAAATTACTACAGATTTTGGTCTAACTTTGCTCGTAACTTTGGTTAAGTCTCTTGCAAGTGTGAAGGAGGATAAACATTACACCAAGGCTCAGCTGCTAGTAGATTAAGCACATTGGATAAAGAAGGTTCCGTAGAGAAAAACTCTGATGTTCTGATTTATGTTCCTAAGCCACATAGAATCGTCTGCAGGCACGAACTCAAATACAAAATGCAGAGGAAAGTTTTCCTATTAGACTGAAAACATTTTTTTTGTTGTTTTTCTTACAACAAAATGAAACTCACATGTTAAGTGCAATTGAAAACTAGGATTCGATACACAAAGCAAAAGAAAAATACAGGGTAGGGTGGGGAGGAAGGTGGGAGGGAGGGTCAAGAGGGAAGCGACATATATATATCCCTATGGCTGATTCATGTTGATGTTTAGCAGAAACCAACACAATTCTGTAAATCAATTATTCTTCAATCAAAAAATAAATTAAGAAAAATAATAGAATTCAATTCTAGTCTAAATTTCTATCCAAAAGCTTTGCAAATTTAGAAAAAAAATTACTTATCCCTTCTGAGATTTGGTTTTCTCCTTCAGTAAACAAACAATTTTGTGAGGTGACTTTTCTCTTTCTTCTCATTCTAAGAACTCTATAACATAGCCCCAAGAATGTTTATGATATCCTCATAACTTTCATGTATATTGCCCCAGGTTTTTTAAGGGCAATGAGTATTTAAAACAAAATAAAAAGTCACTTTATACCTAGAAGTGAAAAGTGGGCAGAAGAGTTTCTATCTTGACAGAGTTTGTCTCCCTCTCCTGAAAATAATCTTGGAAATCAGACTCCAGATGTGCCAGCAACTCCTGAGATCACACTCACAGGCTGGGGAGGAAAAATATTACACATGGGATGTGATGAACTGCCTGTGCTGCTTTCACATTAAATACGGAAAAACACCTTAATAAGATTATGCTGAAACATGTGATACCTGTGCTCAGAATACTCGCAAAGATTTTGAAAGATGCATTTTTTATAAAGGTGTGAGATTTGGGTAAATGATATATTAAAGAAATAAAATGTGTCAGAAGAAGTGTATACTATGTACAACATGATACATATTAACTTATTTTTATATATGAGCTATAATATATAAGAATTTTGTATACATGTTGCATTGATATATATGAGAGATGAGAAATATGTATCAGATTTTACAGCTATATATATAATTTGAGATATAAACATAGCTTAAATTCACCTGTGTGACTGTGAGTATAAAATATATATATGTGTGTGTGTCTACATATAATTTACACTTTTTTTAGTTCTTTTCCAATGTTACTGACAAGCAAACTTGTCTCTCGTATATCAGAAAATATAAGAAATAGAGACAGAGATTTACAGAAGAATTCTCTGTCCTTTTATTTATATTGCATGCATGCTCAGTAGCTTAAGTTGTGTCCTACTCTTTATGACCCCATGGACTATAGCCCACCAGGCTCCTCTGTCCATGGGATTCTCCAGGCAAGAATACTGGAGTGGGGTGCCATTTCCTTCTCCAGGGGGTCTTCCTGACACAGGGATCAAACCCACATCTCTTATGTCTCCTGTATTATCAGGCAGGTTTTTTACCACTAGAACCACCTGGGAAGCCCCTATTTATATTAAGTGTTGTTAAATATGCTACTAGAGAAAAGTGACTTTCTCCTGAAAAGATAGCTAACTTCTAAACTTGTGACACTGTAAAGATCAATATTACATGGAGATCCACATTTATTCAAAATATTAATGTGAGACAGATTTCAATTAATTCTAGGAATAATGGCAATCTTCTTGCTATTAAAGTTTCTAATACATTTGGTTTATAAGACTGAATTCATAAGAAATGTATTTACACATGGCTTCCAGAAGAAAACTTACATCTATAATAAGGATCTAGATAGCATAGTAATTTATGGGCCATACGTAAAATTTCTGATTCTCTATTTCTTGTTATTTCTCTTCTTCTCTAAGTTTCACAAATATAGGTATTCTTTCTTGTGTCCTCATTCATTTTTTCATTCTTTTATTTCATCACTCATACAAAACTGAGTATCTATTATATACCAATACATTGTGTAAAGGATGAGGAGGAGGAGGTGGAGGAAGGGGGATGGAAACAGAGAGAGGCCCAAGGGAAAGAAGCAGATTGGAAGACTTCCCCGTGCTTGGGGAACTAGTAGCAGGCCCTTCGTGCTTCTCTTCCCCTCTCCCTCTGTCCTGTCCTTTCTCCAACCTTACACTTTCTATGCAGATCATTCCTAAGACTATCTCCCCAGTCTTAAAGTTTCTCTGCTGCTGCTGCAAAGTCACTTCAGTCGTGTCCGACTCTGTGCGACCCCATAGATGGCAGCCCACCAGGCTCCCCTGTCCCTGGGATTCTCCAGGCAAGAACACTGGAGTGGGTTGCCATTTCCTTCTCCAATGCAGGAAAGTGAAAAGTGAAAGTGAAGTCACTCAGTCGTGTTCGACTCTTAGTGCTCTTGTCAAACACTCCCACTGAATGGCTTCATCAGGTTCTTAAATGTGCCTGTGAGAGTATTTTCATCTTTGCTTCCATTTCCATGCCCCCTCTTCTCTCAGTGGTATCACTGATTCTCTCATTTACCTAGGTTCTGAATCTAAGATTTGTCAGTGATTTTTCACTTTCTCTTTACTCTTATAATGATTAGTTGGCACACAATTGGAGAAGACTCTTGAGAGTCCCTTGGACTGCAAGGAGATCCAACCAGTCCATTCTAAAGGAGATCAGCCCTGGGATTTCTTTGGAAGGAATGATGCTAAAGCTGAAACTCCAGTATTTTGGCCACCTCATGCGAAGAGTTGACTCATTGGAAAAGACTGTGATGCTGGGAGGGATTGGGGGCAGGAGGAGAAGGGGACGACAGAGGATGAGATGGCTGGATGGCATCACTGACTCAATGCACGTGAGTCTCAGTGAACTCGAAGTTGGTGATGGACAGGGAGGCCTGGCCTGCTGCGATTCATGGGGTCGCAAAGAGTCGGACACGACTGAGCAACTGAACTGAACTGAGTATCTATTTTACTCTGACAATATTTCATATTAGTTTCTTCTTATCTTCTCTTACTTCCATTACCCTAAGTTTAAATCATTATTTCTCTTGGCTGGATTTTCTGAACACCTTCATAACTGATTTCTCACTTCTCTTGATCTTTACATTGATCCAGTATACAACTTGTCAGATACTTTGCCCAAAACACTACTTTATATTTTGGTAAATTTCATTACTTTGCCTCGAAAGTCTTCAGTGCCCTAGGTTAGAGGACATATGATGATTAACATTGTATAATGCACTTAAAGTGCTTAGTGTGGCGCTTACCATATAGTAAGTTATTCCATTATAATGAACAATTTTTATGTGTCATTGTTTACAAAAAACAAAGCATGTCAAAATATTCAACTCTCCATCTAGCCATTCTTTTAAAATGTCTGTATTGTACAAGAGCTCTGTACCAGACTGCCTATACTCAAGTCCTCTGGATTGCAAAATGTTACACTTGGGTAAATTGCATAACCTCTTTGTGCTTCCATATATTGATCTACATAATTGTAACAATAATATTAGTGTCTACTTTGCAGTATTATTGCAATGATTAAATAATTGATGCATACAAATCAAGTATAGGACACGTTTAAAGATTCAGTTAAGGTTAGATATTATTCATAGCTATTCAAAGCCAGCCATAATCTTTCTCCAAATTACCCAATAGGCTTTATCTTTCATCATCTGTTCATTAGTTCTATTTCATCTCTTCTGCTTTTCTACAGTGTGTTCAAGCTCTTAGACTGTCTTTGTTTCTCTCCCTTCTAGATGAAAGTTCCTGAAAACCATACCTTTTCCACATTTATATATCTAAAATATCTTTCACATAGGAATTTAATAAGTACTTGTTGAAAAATGTATCACTATTGTCAAACCCTCAAGTATTTCAACATGCCATTCTATTTGTGGTGCTTCTAAATACTTGAATCTTGATTTATATATGGGAATTTTCAGAGGCTGAGATGAATATATAAGCCATCATTTGCCCTATTTTTAAAATTTTATTCTTTATTTATGAATAAATTATAGCATCTATTTATGAATCAGCTAAGTCATTTATTCTGTTCACATACACACACAAAGACTGTCTGGGCTAATTTTTGCTTGAACTTTTCTTATAAGAATTTCAGTCTTTTCCTTGGTCTATTAGATTCATCAAACCTGCTTTTCAAGTTAGGTGTGTCAATTCATAAGCAACACAGGAGGTTTGGATTTGGTTTGGATTGGTTTGTGTGTGGATATTTCTTCCTTTTTTTGTTTTTCCACAAAGCTATAGGGTGGATTTTTATATAGTTTTTTCAAAAGTTAAAGGTGTTTATGGTTAAAAAGAGAGAGAGAGAGATCTCCTCTAGGTTCCCTATCCCTGGTTATATTAGTTTTCCAGGGCTGCCATAACAAATGGGGTGGCTTAAAACAACAGAAACTCAGTGCTTCACAGTTCTTGAAGAGAGAAGCCTAAAATCAACATGTAAGCAGAGCCGTGCTTCCTCTGAAATACGTGGGGAAAAAATCTTTCCTTTCCTCGTATCTTCTAGCAATGGCTGTAATCCTTGGCATTCCTTGGTTTGCAGCTGCATCACCCTATTCTCTGCCTCTGTTATCACATAGCATCACCCTGTATGTCTGTGTCTTCACATGGTGCTTTTCTCTTCTTAAAAGAATACCAGACATATTGAATTGTGTGCATGTGTGCTCAGTTACTCAGTCATGCCCAACTCTTTGCGACCCTATGGAATATAGCCCATCAGGCTCCTCTGTCCATGGAAACTTCTAGGCAAAAATACTGGAGTGGGTTGCCACTTCTTACTCCAGGGGATCTTCCTGACCTGGGGATCAAACCCGTATCTCTTGCATCTCCTGCTTTGGCAGGTGGATTCTTTACCATTGCACCACAAAAGACCTCAACCTGATTATATCCTCCAAATCCCTACTCCCATGTAAGATCACATTTATAGGCAGAAGGGTTAGAAACTCAACACATTGAGGGTGGGGGCAGGGGAGATATAATTCAAATCATAACACATAAGGGTGTCCAGGACAGGCCACTGTGGCATAAAAATTATTTTAAATCGAAGGGCATTTGAGTTCCTAAAATCTCTTATCTGCCTAAAAGCAGAGGGTCTCAAAAGAACTCAGAAGGAACTCCTCATAAATCCCTTCCCAATAGCAATTCTAACACTGCATGCATGCATGCTAAGTCACTTCAGTCGTGTCTGACTCTTTGTGACCACCCTATGGACTGTAGCCTGCCAAGCTTCCCTGTTCATAGGATTCTCCAGGCAAGAATACTGGAGTGGGTTGCTGTGCTGTCTTTCAGAGGATCTTCCCAACCCAGGAATTGAACCCAAGTCTCTTAAGTCTCCTGCATTAGAGATAATTCACTCTAAAATGAGAAGGCATCACCACACCCAAACAGACATTGTCTCAGAACCATCATATCTCCCATCTACTTCCCTAAGGCTCATTTATCTTTCCTAAAAGTAATTTGTTTTCCTATCAGTGCACTTCTCCCATTCCCTGTCACCTGTTAAAATGGTATACAAGTCCCATATTCTAACCACCCCTTTGAATCACATTTTTATTTTATTTTTTTTTGCATTTATTTTTTTAAATTTATTTATTTTTAATTAAAAGATAATTTCTCTACAGAATTTTGTTGTTTTCTGTCAAACCTCAACATGAATCAGCCATAGGTACACATATGTTCCCTCTCTCTTGAACCTCCTTCCATGAATCACATTTTTAAATAAACTTCCATATGTATGGATATGGTTAATTAAACATGTTTTCCCTTCCTGTCTTCCCTGCCTTTTGTTAATTTAATTTGCAAGCTCCTCAAAATAGAATCCAAGGGAAAAGAGAAAAAGGTCTTCTACTGACATAGTGGTAAACTCAATATATGCTTAATGATGAACTATCTGGAATTTTCCCCTACACACCTGTCAGTCTTGCTCCAGGACTTTTATAAATCTAGGTGTGGTAGTACCAACATCTATTCTACATAATGTTGAGATGGGCCTGGTAAAAAGTGGAGGTTATCTGATAGTTTTGAAAATATTAGACATTTCTGGTATATACCAAATGAACAGAACACTAGGATAAACAGATGACAAATAAACCCAAACAAAATCTAGGAATACTATACAGTCACTTAGCAGTAAAAGGGCTGTGTGTGGTTAATTCAGGCACAGCCTGATTAAACCTAAGTTCTTTAATCTCTATCCTAAAATCTTTCCAAGAAAGTAATAAGACTCATTTTTAGATAGATTCACCATTACTCCTTCAGAATAATCTAGCAGCAGCTGGGATTACAGAACATCTCTTCAAAGCTAATGACCACTTCTGGTAAGTTTCTTGGAAAAGCTCCAGGGTGCCTAGAGGCAACAAATCGGCCTGTTGGCCTTTACATTAAGCTAGTAAGTGAAAAGAGGAGAAAAGAATGAAGACATGGTCTGTCAGCGGCATTTGGAGAACACGCCCAAGCACTATTATTTCTGTCCCGTTACTAATACAGACTTATACAATGTAAGAACATACAGGGCCCCCTGACCCTGACTCTTCACAAATATCTCACTAACACCATAACATATGAGATATGAGATGCATTTAACCTATGAAAATAGATATAGCTATAAATAAACATCAGTCCTTCTAGTTTCCATTTTATTAAAATTTGGACATTTAACAAATTCAAACAAAGTCCATCTGGCTCAATGTCAGGGGTGAGAGGTGGAAGGGAGGTTCAAGAGGGAAGGGAAATATGTATACTTATTACTGAAAGTTATGACCAACCTAGAAAGCATATTAAAAAGCAGAGAGGAGGCAGTTCTAAGATGGTGGAGGAATAGGACAGGGAGACCACTTTTTCCACCACATATTCATCAAAAGAACATTTGAACACTGAGAAAATTCCACAAAACAACTTCTGAATGCTGGCAGAGGACATCAGGCACCCAGAAAGGCAGCCCATTGTCTTCGAAAGGAGATGGAGAAGTCTTGAGGCTACTGTAAGAATAAGACTGAAAACCACAGGCAGGAGGCTTAAGTCCAAATTGTGAGAACACCTGAGAACTCCTGACTCCAGGGAACATTAATCGATAGAAGCTCATCAAAATGCCTCCATACCTACACTGAAATGAAGCACCACCCAAGGGCCAACAAGTTCCAGAGCAAGACATACCACACAAATTCTCCAGCAACACAGGAACATAGCCCTGAGCTTCAATATATAGGCTGCCCAAAGTCACACCAAACCCACTGACATCTCAAAACTCATTACTGGACACTTCATTGCACTCCAGAGAGAAGAAATCCAGCTCCATCCACCAGAACACAGACACAAGCTTCCCTAACCAGGAAACCTTGACAAGCCACCGGTCCAAACCCACCCACAGCAAAGAACCTCCACGATAAAGAGGAACCAACAAACTGCCAGAATACAGAAAGGCCATCCCAAACACAGCAATATAAACAAGATGAAAAGGTAAAGAAATATCTAGCAGGTAATGGAACAGGATAAATGCCCACCAAACTAAACAAAAGAGGAAGAGATAGGGAATCTACCTGATAAAGAATTCTGAATAATGATAGTGAAAATGATCCAAAACCTTGAAAATAAATTGGAGTTACAGATAAATAACCTGGAGACAAGGATCGAGAAGATGCAAGAAAGGTTTAACAAGGACCTAGAAGAAATAAAAAAGAGTCAATATATAATGAATAATGCAATAAATGAGATAAAAAACACTCTGGAGGGAGCCAAAAGTGGAATAAAGAAGGCAGAAGATAGGATAAATGAGGTAGAAGATAGAATGGTAGAAATAAATGAAACAGAGAGGAAAAAAGATAAACAAATTAAAAGAAATGAGGACAACTTCAGACACCTCTGGGACAATGTTAAATGCCCCAACATTCAAATCTTAGGAGTCCCAGAAGAAGAAGACAAAAAGAAAGACCGTGAGAAAATACTTGAGGAGATAATAGTTGAAAATGTCCCTAAAATGGGGAAGGAAATAATCACCCAAGTCCAAGAAACCCAGAGAGTCCCAAACAGGATAAACCCAAGGCGAAACACCCCAAGACACATATTAATCAAATTAACAAAAAACAAATATAAAAAGCAGCAAGGGAAAAACAACAAATAACACACAAGGGGATTCCCATAAGGATAACAGTTGATCTTTCAATAGAAACTCTTCAGGCCAGAAGGGAATGGCAGGACATATTTAAAGTGATGAAAGAAAATAACCTACAGCCAAGATTACTGTACCCAGCAAGGATCTCATTCAAATATGAAGGAGAAATCAAAAGCTTTACAGACAAGTAAAAGCTGAGAGAATTCATCACCACCAAACCAGTTCTCCAACAAATGCTAAAGGATCTTCTCTAGACAGGAAACACAGAAAGGGTGTATAAACATGAACCCAAAACAATAAAGTAAATGGCAACGGGATCATACTTATCAATAATTACCTTAAATGTAAATGGGTTGAATGCCCCAACCAAAAGACAAAGACTGGCTGAATGGATACAAAAACAAGACCCTTATATATGTTGTCTACAAGAGACCCACCTTGAAACAAAGGACACATACAGGCTGAAAGTGAAGGACTGGAAAAAGATGTTCCATGCAAATAGAGACCAAAAGAAAGCAGGAGTAGCAATACTCATATCAAATAAAATAGACTTTAAAACAAAGGCTGTGTTATGTAGTGTCTAAAGATGGACACTACATAATGATCAAAGGATCAATCCAAGAAGATATAACAACTATAAATATATATTCACCCAACATAGGAGCACCACAATATGTAAGACAAATGCCAACAAGTATGAAAGGGGAAATTAACAATAACACAATAATAGTGGGAGACTTTAATACCCCACTCACACCTATGGATAGACCAACTAAACAGAAAATTAACAAGGAAACACAAACTTTAAATGATACAATAGACCAATTACACCTAATTGATATCTATAGGACATTTCACCCCAAAACAATGAATTTCACCTTTTTCTCAAGAGCACACGGAACATTCTCAAGGATAGATCACATCCTGGGCCATAAATCTAGCCTTGGTAAATTCAAAAAAATTGAAATCATCCCAAGCATCTTTTCTGACCACAGTGCAGTAAGATTAGATCTCAATTACAGGAGAAAAACTATTAAAAATTCCAACATATGGAGGCTGAACAACACGCTGCTGAATAACCAACAAATCACAGAAGAAATCAAAAAAGAAATTAAAATATGCATAGAAATGAATGAAAATGAAAACATAACAACCCAAAACCTATGGGACACTGTAAAAGCAGTGCTAGGGGGAAGGTTCATAGCAGTACAGGCTTACCTCAAGAAACAAGAAAAAAGTCAAATAAATAACCTAACTGTACACCTAAAGCAACTAGAAAAGGAAAAAATGAAGAAACCCAGGACTATTTTAAGGACATAAATCTTAAAAAATAGGGCAGAAATAAATGCAAAAGAGACCATAGCAAAATAACAAAGCCAAAAGCTGGTTCTTTGAGAAGATGAATAAAATTGACAATCCATTAGCAAGACTCATCAAGAAACAAAGGGGAAAAAATCAAATCAACAAAATTAGAAATGAAAATGGAGAGATAACAACAGACAACACAGAAATACAAAGGATCATAAGAGATTATTATCAGAAACTACATGCAAATAAACCCACTCCAGTGTTCTTGCCTGGAGAATCCCAGGGACAGGGGAGCCTGGTGGGCTGCCGTCTATGGGGTCGCACAGAGTTGGACATGACTGAAGCGACTTAGCAGCAGCAGCAGCAGCATATGCAAATAAAATGGAAAACTTGGAAGAAATGGACAAATTCTTAGAAGAGTACAACTTTCCAAAACTGAGCCAGGAAGAAATAGAAAATCTTAACAGACCCATCACAAGCACAGAAATTGAAACTGTAATCAGAAATCTTCCAACAGACAAAAGCCCAGGACCAGATGGATTCACAGCTGAATTCTACCAAAAATTTAGAGAAGAGCTAACACCTATCCTACTCAAACTCTTCCAGAAAATTGCAGAGGAAGGTAAATTTCCAAACTCATTCTAAGAGGCCACCATCACCCTAATACCAAAACCCAACAAAGATCCACAAAAAAGAAAACTACAGGTCAATATCACTGATGAATATAGATTCAAAAATTGTTAACAAAATTATAGCAAACAGAATCCAACAACACATTAAAAAGATCATACATCATGACCAAGTGGGCTTTATCCCAGGGTTGCAAAGATTCTTCAATATCCATAAATCAATCAATGTAATACACCACATTAACAGATTGAAAGATAAAAACCATATGATTGTCTCAATAGATGCAGAGAAAGCCTTTGACAAAATTCAACATCCATTTATGATAAAAACCTTCCAGAAAGCAGGCATAGAAGGCACATACCTCAACATAATAAATGCTATATATGACAAACCCACAGCAAACAATATCCTCAATGGAGAAAAATTGAAAGCATTCCCACTAAAGTCAGGAACAAGACATGGGTGCCCACTTTCACCACTACTATTCAACATAGTTTTGGAAGTTTTGGCCACAGCAATCAGAGCAGAAAAAGAAATAAAAGGAATCCAGATTGGAAAAGAAGTAAAACTCTCACTGTTTGCAGATGACATGATCCTCTACACAGAAAACCCTAAAGACCCCACCAGAAAATTACTAGAGCTAATCAATGAATATAGAAAAGTTGCAGGATATAAAGTCAACCCACAGAAATCCTTTGCATTTCTATACACTAACAATGAGAAAACTGAAAGAGAAATTAAGGAAACAATTCCATCCACCACTGCAACGAAAAGAATAAAATATTTAGGAATATATCTACTTAAAGAAACTAAAGACCTACATATAGAAAACTATAAAACACTGGTGAAAGAAATCAACAAGGACACAAATAGATGGAGAAATATACCGTGTTCATTGATCAGAAGAATCAATATAGTGAAAATGAGTATACTACCCAAAGCAATCTATAGATTCAATGCAATCCCTATCAAGCTACCAGTGATATTTTTCAGAGAACTAGAACAAATAATTTCACAATTTGTTTGGAAATACAAAAAACCTCGAATAGCCAAAGCAATTTTGAGAAAGAAGAATGGAACTAGAGGAATCAACCTGCCTGACTTCAGGCTCTACTAAAAAGCCACAGTCATCAAGACAGTATGGTACTGGCACAAAGACAGAAATATAGATCAATGGAACAAAATAGAAAGCCCAGAGATAAATCCATGCACTTATGGACACCTTATCTTTGACAAAGGAGGCAAGAATATACAGTGGAGAAAAGACAATCTCTTTACCAAGTGGTGCTGGGAAAACTGGTCAACCACTTGTAAAAGAATGAAACTAGAACACTTTCTAACACCATACACAAAAATAAACTCAAAATGGATTAAAGATCTAAACATAAGACCAGAAACTATAAAACTCCTAGAGGAAAACATAGGCAAAACACTCTCCGACACAAATCACAGCAGGATCCTCTATGACCCACCTCCCAGAATATTGGAAATAAAAGCAAAAATAAACAAATGGGACCTAATTAAAATTAAAAGCTTCTGCACAACAAAGAAAACTATAAGCAAGGTGAAAAGACATGGGAGAAAATAATAGCAAACAAAGCAACAAAGAATTAATCTCAAAAATATACAAGCAGTTCCTGCAGCTCAATTCCAGAAAAATAAATGACTCAGTCAAAAAGTGGGCCAAAGAAATAAACAGACATTTCTCCAAAGAAGACATACAGGTGGCTAACAAACACATGAAAAGATGCTCAACATCACTCGTTATCAGAGAAATGCCACAAAACCACAATGAGGTACCATTTCATGCCATTCAGAATGGCTGCTATCCAAAAGTCTACAGGCAATAAATGCTGGAGAGGGTGTGGAGAAAAGGGAACCCTCTTACACTGTTGGTGGGAATGCAAACTAGTACAGCCACTATGGAGAACAGTGTGGAGATTTCTTAAAAAACTGGAAATAGAACTGTCACATGACTCAGCAATCCCACTGCTGGACATACATACTGTGGAAACCAGAATTGAAAGAGACACATGTACCCCAATGTTCATCGCAGCACTGTTTATAATAGCCAGGACATGGAAGCAACCTAGATGTCCATCAGCAGATGAATGAATAAGAAAGCTGTGGTACATATACACAATGGAATATTACTCAGCCATTAAAAAGAATACATTTGAATCAGTTCTAATGAGGTGGATGAAACTGGAGCCTATTATACAGAGTGAAGTAAGCCAGAAAGAAAAACACCAATACAGTATACAAATGCATATATATGGAATTTAGAAAGATGGTAACAATAACCCTGTATGCGAGACAGCAAAAGAGACACAGATGTATAGAGTAGTCTTTTGGACTCTGTGGGAGACGGCAAGGAGGGGATGATATGGGAGAATGGCACTGAAACATGTAAATTATCACATGTGAAACGAATTGCCAGTCCAGGTTCAATGAATGATACAGGGTGCTCAGGGCTGGTGCACTGGGATGACCTAGAGGGATGGGATGGGGAGAGAGGTGGGAAGGAGGTTGAGGATGGGGAACACATGTACACCCATGGCGGATTCATGTCAATGTATGGCAAAACCAATATTGTAAAGTAAAATAAATAAATAAAACTGGAAAAAAATATTGTTGATCTGGGTGTGTATTATGAGAGAGAGCTGCAGTCCTAGTCTATCTCTGGTACTTACAAGTCACATAACCTTGGCAAACTTAAAAAATAAATAAATAAAATAAAAAGCAGAGTCATTACTTTGTCAACAAAGGTCCGTCTAGTCAAGGCTATGGTTTTTTCAGTGGTCAGGTATGGATGTGCGAGTTGGACCATAAAGAAAGCTGAACGCTGAAAAATGATGCTTTTGAATTGTGGTGTTGAAGAAGACTCTGGGGAGCCCCTTGGACTACAAGGAGATCCAACCAGTCCATCCTAAAGGAGATCAGTCCTGAATGTTCATTGGAAGGACTGATGTTGAAGCTGAAACTCCAATACTTTGGCCACCTGATGCAAAGAGCTGACTTATTGGAAAAGCCCCTGATGCTGGGAAAGATTAAAGGCAGGAGGAGAAGGGGACGACTGAGGATGAGATGGTTGGATAGTATCACTGACTCAATGGACATGGGTTTGGGTGGACTGTGGGAGTTGGTGATGGACAGGGAGGCCTGGCATGCTGCGGTTCATGGGGTCGCAAAGAGTTGGACACGACTGAGGGACTGAACTGAACTGAACTGATGGCTGATTTATGTTGATGTATGGCAGAAGCCATCACAATATGGTAAAGTAATTATCCTCCAATTAAAAATAGAATTTAAATAAAAATAAAAAATAAAGAAGACAGTTAACCTACTTCAAGTAACAAAAAATAATAAAGAAAATAAATATACAAGGAAATAATTGATATTTAGAATAATATATCCCTATTAAGTACTATACTAAGTACTAAGAGAGTCTAGAGAATGTGCAAAAAATGAGCTTGAAGGTATCAAGGAGGGCTTTGGAGAAAGGAAGATATTTAAACAATGATTTGAAAGAAAAACATTAATTTAGCAGATGGAAATGAAAATAATTTTGTTCAAAGAGAGTGAACTGCAATGTGCTAAAATAAGAAAAATGGCAAATTCAAAGGATCATAAGAAGCCTATCATGCAGGAATGGGAAATGGCACAGTGAGGAGTCTGTATAGTTTTGTAAGAGGCATATAATAAAGAGTTTTGTAAAAGACAAAACAAACAATCAAAAAAGGATGCATTCTGAGCATCCACCCAGTGATGAGATCCACTGGCTTCCATCAGAGACAGCCCAAGTACCTCCTCGGTGGATGTTGTCACTGTATTTGAGATTATTTTTGCATTCAGTGTGTCAGGAGATTGGCATTATGGTGCAGAATAACTGTTTTCTATTCATTTTATCATATTCTTTGTCTCAACAAGTTCACTTTGACAGTGTTCTCTACCTCTAACTTTCAGCCTCCTATAGAATCAGATGGCATTACCGACTCGAATATAAGTTTGAGCAAGCTCTGGGAACTGGTGATGGACAAGGAAGCCTGGCGTGCTGCAGTACATGGGGTTGCAAAGAGTTGGACATGAATAAGTGACTGGACTGAACTGAACTGACAGAATCAATGAACTCATTATCCATTTGTGTTTAAATACTACATCACTCTATCTCACAGAATGGGCATCGGTCAAGGCCACACTGCACTATTGTACTTCTTCTCAGATTCTTTCCTCAGTACCGGAAATATGTATTACTTAAACTTAGGGCAAAAAGCAGACTTCAAGATGGTACTTTGTAAAATGATTATAGAGGCAAGGATGGACTCCTGAGTTTAATCCCAGTCTTCCTGTTTCATTGTATATCTTTGTTTAGAATCACTTAATGTTGCTTCATCCATTTGCCTCACATAAATGCACTACTATTTTTCCTACAAATTATTTGAAGTTGCATCTTCACAGAAATTCTCATGTGAAATCTCTAGAGAAATAATTATTCAGTGAATTAATTTCATTCTTATGGTAGAGGAAATCATTACTGAGAAGAAAACAACTCAGAGCAAGAAGTCCTCTTATTTACTGAGCCAATTATTTATTATTTCTGCTTGCTGCTTAACATGCATTGCTTTTCATAGCCCTTACTATGTGTTATAAGGATAGTTATGTTTTGCCTCTATATGAAGGATAAGGAGATTGAGCCATAGAGACATAGAAAGGTTCGATATTTTACCCAACATTACACAAGTAAGACATAGAAAAACTTATGTTGAACCTAAGTATGTTTGATTTCAATGCTTGATTATGCTATGGTGCCTTATAAAGCAAATGTTTCCAAAGCTCACTGGCTGTGAAAAAACCTTCAGATTTCCAGGTTTGATCCAAGTCATATACCCACTGGATAACATATTCATAGTAGGATACTTGGAAATCTATACTTAAAAAAAAGTCTCCTAGTCAGTGTTAGGGTCCACTGTTTTGAAGGATATATAAGGTATTACGGTTATCCACAGCTCAGTAACTTATTTTACTATTAAGTACTGTCTGAATATTGTAAGAGTTATGGTTTTAGCTGTGGCACACAGACTTAGTTGCCCCATGACATGCGGGATCTCCCCGGACGAGGGTCAAACCCATGCCCCCTGCATTGACCACTTTAGCCACTGAACCACCAGGTAAGTCCTAAAGAATTACAGTTTTAAGGACATTTGAGCTCTAGTAGACAACATTAATCTACATGAAGAAAGCAGAGATAGATAATCTGATTTATGGTGGTTGCTAAGGAAATTATTCCATATATACTACAAAAAATTAGTAGCCAAACATTGTTTCAGAGAGGGGGAATTGTTTTACAGTCTCCTTTATACAACCTAAGTAAATCAAATATCTTGATTAACTACTAGTGACAGTTACTGTGCTATTATATAATTCATGATCTATAAATGTGTGTTTAAGAACATAAAACTTAAGTTTCCACTACTTGTTTACAGCATAATTCACTTCACAACTAAAAGAACTTAGTAATTCAACTATAAATGATTTATGAAAATGGTCTCTTCTACCTATACAATGTGTAAGGAAATCACAAGTAGTAGTGGCTGGTATATGTTCTAATGGGACCCTCATTTAGGATCCAATGTTCCTCAAGTTATGACAGTCTTCCTAGTATGTGCACATATGCACACTGTTTGAATAGGTTAGAGTTTAGCAGTTAGAGGGGAGTCCTGAGACATGAGAACACCTGCTCTTCCACTTTCAAGAATTCTTATCATCATAGCTTTCATCATGGGCTGCATAGAGTCCCAAAGAAAGTATACCATCCCCAAAAGAAAGTTTAGAAAGCCTTCTAACAGTTGACCCTTTCTTTGTCAAAGCTTCTTGATATGGAAGGTTTTCTTCCTAAGTTAATACTGAGTTAACCCAGATTAAATAACAGCGAAAAGCAGCCACCACTCCCAAAGACTAGAGGGCCTAATAGAAAAAGAGGTGAAGTTACAAGACGTCAAACTGCCACAACAACAGTACTTCGTAAATGCTACTGATATTCAGATTTTACACATGATGAAACTGAAGCATACAAATTACTTAATCAAGCTCACTTGTATCACATTGCAAGTAAGGAGTCAAGTCAAAATTTGAACCAAAGCATTATGATCCTGGGATGACAAGCACTAGCCAATAGGGATATCAATTTGAGTTTCCCAGACTCTAACTGTATTGTTAAATTTCATTTCTCTATTGTCCTTCCTTATTTCATCTAATAATCCAATAATTGCTTACACTATACAGAAAAAAATACATAGATCCACATTTTTCATCTGTATACCATAAACACACACTTTTGACTACACATGGTTTTGCCTTATTGAATCAAAAGGAAAAAATCAAAATCTTCTGTTTGTTATTGATAGCAGTGTTTACCTAACAATTTCAACCATGGCAAGTATGCCATAATCAATGAAAAGCAATTATAAAAGCACAATGCAAAAGCAGCCCAGCTTTCAGAACATCAATGGACCCCTTTCCCATGGAGCTATTTAATGTTGATTTTTCAAATTACATGGAACACAAAAATAGAGTAAGAAGAGTTCAGTAATTTTTTAGAATGATAGGATATATTTTTATTTTCTAACAAATCTTTTCTAGAGACTGGATATTCTTTATCATTAAAAACATGGCTCAGTGTCGACACAGAGACTTAGAGCAGATCAAAACATATCCTAAATAGGTCCTTCCCATACATTATTTAGGGCTTCCTAGATGGCGTTAGTGGTAAAGAACCTGCATTCCAATGCAGGAGACAAAAGAAACACATGTTTGATCCCAGGGTCCAGAATATCCCCTGGAGGAAGGCACTCAAGTATTATTGCCTGGAGAATCCCATGGACAGAAAAGCCTAACAAACTGCAGTCCACAGAGCTGCAAAGAGTCTGACATGAGTGAAGCGACTTAGCACGCATGCACTATACATTATTTAATGGATGAGACAAAGAAAGTTGACATATTTCAATCAAAGTTGACATATTTCCATCACTCAGCAAACCTGGCACAAGCAGCCTATCAGTAAATACTGCTAAACAACTAGAAAGGTAAAGCTGACAACTATTTTTGACTTTTTTCATACTCTCCTGAATATTTTTAAGAAAACAGCAACAATCAGAAAATATCAAAATCTGTGATTGTCTTTTTGACATCACAAGAGTAAGAATTCCTCTTCATTAAAAATAAAAATTAACCAGAAAACTCAAATGCTAAATAATAAGTAAAATAATAATAAACATAATTTTTACAAAATCACAGAATGGCATATAGGTTAAAAAAAAGGAAAACAAAATATTTTCTAGAATTATTTGTATTCTAAGTATTTATTTAAGTAAAAAGTTTAAAAATACATACATTTTTAGCATGGCAAAAACTACCAGGCCTGAACCTCAGTCAAAGATTCAAACTACATGAAAGCATTTTAGAAAACAAATTCAGGAAGGCAAGCCCAAAATAAGCTTCATCTTTTGCGCATTAGTTAAGACCAGAGATTCCAACAAATTAAACTGCCTCTCTAAAACATGAAGAGATTCAGGAGCTGTTCTGACTGACAGGATACAGATGCTATAAGAAAGGAGATGTGGAAGCAATTTAGTCATGAAATTGAGGAAGAAACACACAATAGTTAATGTGTGAATCCAGAGAAAAATGAATCACAGAGAACATGTATTCAATCTGTGCAACTTCCACTCTCCTGCTTCCTTAATGGGAATCTCAGAAAATAGGATCAGTTGTTAGACTCAGTTCAGTCGCTCAGTCGTGTCCAACTCTTTGTGACCCCATGAACCGCAGCACGCCAGGCTTCCCTGTCCATCACCAACTCTGGGAGTTTACCCAAACTCGTGTCCATTGAGTTGGTGATGCCATCCAGCCATCTCACCCTCTGTCGTCCCCTTCTCCTCCTGCTCTCAATCTTTCCCAGCATCAGGGGCTTTTCAAATGAGTCAGATCTTTGCACCAAAGTATTGGAGTTTCAGCTTCAGCATCAGTCCTTCCACTGAACACTCAGGACTGATCTCTTTTAGGATGGACCAGTTGGATCTCTTCGCAGTCCAAGGGACTCTCAAGAGTCTTCTTCAACACCACAGTTCAAAAGCATTGATTCTTTGGCACTCAGCTTTCTTTATAGTCCAACTCTCACATCCATACATGACCACTGGAAAAAACATAGCCTTGACTAGATGGACCTTTCTTGGCAAAGTAATGTCTCTGTTTTTTAATATGCTATCTAGGTTGGTCATAACTTTCCTTCCAAGGAGTAAGCGTCTTTTAATTTCATGGCTGCAATCACCATCTGCAGTAATTTTGGAGCCCTCCAAAATAAAGGCTGCCACTGTTTCCCCATCTATTTGCCATGAAGTGATGGGATTGGATGCCATGATCTTAGTTTTCTGAATATTGAGCTTTAAGCCAACTTTTTCACTCTCCTCTTTCACTTTCATCAAGAGGCTCTTTCGTTCTTCTTGACTTTCTGCCATAAGGGTGGTATCATCTGCATGTCTGAAGTTATTGATTTTTCTCCCAGCAATCTTGATTCCATCTTGTGCTTCATCCAGCCCAGCATTTCCCATGATGTACTCTGCATATAAGTTAAATAAGCAGGGTGACAATATATAGCCTTGATGTACTCCTTTTCCTATTTGGAACGAGTCTGTTGTTCCATGTCCAGTTCTAACTGTTGCTTCCTGACCTGCATACAGATTTCTCAAGAGGTAGGTCAGGTGATCTGGTATTTCCATCTCTTTCAGAATTTTCCACAGTTTGTTGTGATCCACATTGTCAAAGGCCTTGGCATAGTCACTAAATCAGAAATAGATGCTTTTCTGGAACTCTCTTGCTTTTTTGATGATCCAGTGGATGCTGACAATTTGATCTCTGGTTCCTCTGCCTTTTCTAAAACGAGCTTGAACATCTGGAAGTTCACAGTTCACATATTGCTGAAGCCTGGCTTGGAGAATTTTGAGCATTACTTTACTAGTGAGTGAGATGAGTGCAATTATGAAGTAGTTTGAGCATTCTTTGGCATTGGCTTTCTTTGAGGTTGGAATGAAAACTGACCTTTTCCAGTCTTGTGGCCCTGCTGAGATTTCCAAATTTGCTGACAAATTGAGTACAGCATTTTCCCAGCATTGTTTTTTAGGATTTTGAAATAGCTCAACTGGAATTCCATCACCTCCACTAGCTTTGTTCATAGTGATGCTTCCTAAGGCCCACTTGACTTCATATTCCAGGATGTCTGGCTCTAGGTGAGTGATCACACCATCATGACTATCTGGGTTGTGAAGATCTATTTTGTATAGTTCTTCTGTGTATTCTTGTCACCTCTTCTTAATATCTTCTGATTCTGTTAGGTCCACACCATTCTATCCTTTATTGTGCCCATCTTTGCATGAAATTTCCCCTTGGTATCTCTAATTTTCTTGAAGAGATCTCTAGTCTTTCCCATTCTACTGTTTCCCTCTATTTCTTTGCATTGATCACTAAGGAAGGCTTTCTTATCTCTCCTTGCTATTCTTTGGAATTCTGCATTCAAATGGATATATCTTTCCCTCTCTCCTTTTTGTTTTTTTTCGCTTCTCTTCTTTTCACAGCTATTTGCAAGGCCTCCTCAGACATCCATTTTGCTTTTTTGCATTTCTTTTTCTTGGGGATGGTCTTGATCCCTGTCTCTTGAACAATGTCACTAACCTCCGTTCATAGTTCATCAGGCACTCTGTCTATCAGATCTAGCCCCTTAAATCTATCTCCCACTTCCACTGTATAATCGAAAGGGATTTGATTTATGTCATAGCTGAATGGTCTATTGGTTTTCCCTACTTTCTTCAATTTCAGTCTGAATTTGGCAATAAAGAGTTCATGATCTGAGCCACAGTCAGCTCCCGGTCTTATTTTTGCTGACTGTATAGAGCTTCTCCATCTTGGCTGCAAAAAAATGTAATCAATCGGATTTTGGTATTGACCATCTGGTGATATCCATGTGTAGAGTCTTCTTTTGTGTTGTTGGAAGAGGGTGTCTGCTATGACGAGTGTGTTCTCTTGGCAAAACTCTATAAGCCTTTGCCCTGCTTCATTCTGTACTCCAAAGCCAAATTTGCCTGTTATTCTGAGTGTTTCTTGACTTCCTACTTTTGCATTCCAGTTCCCTACAATGAAAAGGATATCTTTTTTTGGGTATTAGTTCTAAAAGGTCTTGTAGGTCTTCAGAGAACCATTCAACTTCAGCTTCTTCAGCATTACTGGTCGGGGCATAGACTTGGATTACTGTGATATTGAATGGTTTGCCTTGGAAGCAAACAGAGATCATTCTGTTTTTTTTGAGACTGCATCCAAGTATTGCAGTTTGGACTCTTTTGTTGACTATGATGGCTACTCCATTTCTTCTAACGGTTTCTTGCCCACAGTAGTAGATATGATGGTCATCGGAATTAAATTCACCCATTCCAGTCCATTTTAGTTTGCTGATTCCTAAAATGTTGATGTTCACTCTTGCCATCTCTTTTGACCACTTCCAATTTGCCTTGAATCATGGACCTAACATTCCAGGTTCCTATGCAATATTGCTGTTTACAGCATCGGACCTTGCTTCCATCACCAGTCACATCACCATCACCATCACATCCACAACTGGGCATTGTTTTTGCTTCAGTCACATCCCTAACTGGGTGTTGTTTTTGTTTTTGCTTTAATCCATTCATTAAAATGACAGAATCAGAATGTGAACTGTTCAAATTTCCAGGAAATGTGATTTTTTTTTTTAAAAGCAGGCTATTCAAAGTGGCTTTTAGTGTAGTTTCCTTTACTTTCTCCTCCAAAGAGAACCAAAAATTTAAATCATCTTCGTTATAAAGTATTTTTATGGGAGGAACATCCACTCACATTATAGAAAAGCAGCCATGACATAAATTATTGGACACACTCACAGTCCAAAGTGAGTTATAAGAATGTGGGCACATAGAAGAAAAGGGTACATAGAAGTAGTTAAGTCATCATTCAGGGGAGCTTTCTGCAGAAGAATCATGCTTCACCTAGAAAAGTTGTCACTTAGTCGTGTCCGGCTCTTGTCACCCCATGGACTGTAGCCCACCAGGCTCCTCTGTCCATGAGATTTCCTAGGCAAGAATACTGGAGAGTGTTTCCATTTTCTTCTCCAGAGGATCTTCCTGAACCAGGGATCTAACCAAGGTCTCCCACATTGTGGGCAGACTCTTTACCAACTGAGCCACTATGGAAGCCACTCACCTAGGAAAGAGCCTGTCAGAATCTTTAGAGTGGATTATAAAAAGGGACTGTCTAGTTCATCTTAAAAAAACTTCCCTAAGTGAATCTGCTATGCTCAACTTGGAAGGCAGTCACAGTTGGGATGGAAGAGTATTTTCTTGATTCTGACAGATATTCAAAGTCCACATTGCATCAAACTACAGAAAGGCTTGTAGAGAAGGGATCTGAAGTGTCAGATACCACGTTAGACTCTTTACATGATTAGCCTAGTTAACATTTTATATACTTCTCATCTTTGATCTTCCCTGGTGGCTCAGATAGTAAAGCATCTGCCTACAATGTGGGAGACCTTGGTTCAGTCCCTGAGTCAGGAAGATCTTCTGGAGAAGGAAATGGCAACCCACTCCAGTATTCTTGCCTGGAAAATCCCATGGATGGAGGAACTGGTTAGGCTACAATCCATGGGGTCGCAAAGAGTTGGACATGACTGAGCGACTTCACTCACTCACTCATACTTCTCACCAAAAAAGATAAGGAATATTAAGCAAACCTCATTTAGAGAAGTTACTCATTTGCTCTACCTTAAATATCTGCCAAAGTAGTTTACGAATATTTCATTTTTGTTGTTGGTGTTGAAAATGAGAATTACATCTTCCTTGAAATATATTTTCACAAGTTGCTTACTAAACTTAAACCAGTAATTAGTGGAATACAACTGTACATTTCTCTAACATCACATCTGGAGACAAAGAAGTTATATATAATTCCTTAAAAGTGACAGCCTAAGCCCCCAAACTGTTTTAATAGCTATAATTTAAGAAACATCAATGGCACAAATCATATAAAACTCATAAGTTACTCCTAGAAATAGTCTTTTTTGGTACTGCTGACAGAGCTTTGACACAGAGGAAACCTGTGTGTGGTTTCAAAACTTCCCCCCCCCCCCCCGCCCAAAATTCTTTTATATACTTTTGTAAAGTTTCCAAGTGGTGGGGAGGGGGGAGCACAACACAAAACAGTTCTGAACCACTGCCACTCAGCCAGGGTTAATTAGAATGCTCTCTCTCGGTCCTCTGAGGCAGCAGGTAGTGACAAATTGAAGGCATCCCAACCAGCATGCACCAGATATTAATATGCCCTTTGCACTGGGCTTAGTTTTAAATGAAGCAGCCACAATCAGGTGTTTGCTGTGAATCACCCACCTATAAATGTTATTAACATTGCAACCTGCTGGACACATCCTGTCACTGTGTTTACAACCTAAAGGAAATAGAACATAAAATGAAAACATTTTCTTGTCAGGGTCGGGCTACAGTAATTAATTTTATTCTTCACCATTGAGGGTTCTTTTTTTTCCTGTTATTGTTTGTTTTTTTCGGTTTTGCGGATTATTTTCCATGGGAGTTTGTCACTAGCTGACTCTCCACAGGCTTTATTGATATGTAGAGAACAAGAGCATTTTAAACCAGAGCTATTTCAATAGTTATAAACAATTAAAGAGACACTGTAATGATGTGGCGCTACTACTGGAATCAAAATACTCAATAGCACAAACAAAAGGAAATGGAGTCCTTAGTGGCTTGACATTCTTATAGAGAATTACCCATTCTTTTGGAAAAGTTCATCTAAACCAGGACTTCTGAAGGTGAACAAATAGTTCTATGAGAAGTGTTTCTAAGAGACTTCTATGTGGGAGGCAGGACAAATAGTTTTAAAATACAGAAAGATGCCATTTAAATTCTGGGATCAAGAACAACCTTAAACATTTATAAGAACATTTGTATCATTAATTATTTAATGGATAAATGTGTATCAAATCTTCAACTGCCTTTAAATTTAAAAAATAAAATTACTTTTGAGACAAAGTCTCACCTGAATAATAAAATGTTAAACTATTCAGGCAATTTTCCATCACTGCTTTAGATGTCATCCTTCAGATAAAGGGCAAAAACAGAATAATGGAAGAAAATCCCAGCAGGTAGAGAATTGGAGAGGATGGTTCAGACTGCTATCCAAGCGGCAGTGTGGGACACAGAGCAGATATCTAGGAAGAGAAGCAGAACCCAGTGGAAAGGACTTGGGAAATAAAATCTTCTGCAGAAATTAAGGTGCTGAGTGGGGAACACCAAAGGGCTGCAGACACAGAGAAGAGTGGGGATTCTTTGGCGGTATTTTTTACTGTTTATCTGTGGCTGAGATCCCTGTCCAAAATTTTATATATATATATACACAACATGTGTATGAATGGGTATATGCATGTACATATATCCACACCCATCTTTTTTCCTTTTTTTTTTTTTTCAGTAGTGAGAAGTGAGTCTGAAAATCACCTTGGAATCACTGAAAACAGTCCTTCTGAAAGGGTTTGTGTGGGTTCCTTGAAATAACTCAGGAAGGACAAATTATTTGCAAGGTATAATCATTTCCTTAGAAGTTACCCAAGACCTACAGATCCTTGAAGGAGGAAGGAGAACAGTGATTCTGGGCATGTGAAATGGCCTATTAGAGAAGTAGTCCTGGTTCCCAGTGAGGCTTTATAAGGGAACTGACACTAAGCTCTGCAGTTTTGGAAGAGCAGGCCTGGTGCAGGCCTTGTCACCCTTAATACCGAGGGCATGGGATCACCGTGCCCCACAGGAAAATGGGGCTTGTGTGCTTCTGGACTGGGATGGGTAGAGTTCTTATTACCATAGAGGACCAGCATTTTCTCACAGATCTTACTCTGACATGATAAAATAAAACAGATAAAAAAATAAACCAGTGTATTGCAAATTGCAGTGTAAAAACTGTTTATTGAAACTTCTGTGTTAGTTCATACTCACACACAGACCCTTACACCAATGCACAGATCATTAAAAAGTACTAAAAATGCTGCTCAGCTTTTTACACCAATAAGTGTAATTTCTGGGTCATATGCGGTGTTTGTGTTTGAACACTGTTCTAAAATGATGAAGTAGACAAATGTTTTAAAGACGTAGGTTAACTTCTCAGAATTCCTTCATTTTCTGACACATTAATTCTGCAGCTAGTAACCAACTTGTAATGAATGTTAATTATGCATTCTTAATATTTTAATAATGCTAAGAGAAAATGGGCCACTATTATATGATAATTCCATAGGATATATAATCCTGGACAATCAAATCACACATATACAATGTAAGCTTTAGAATGAAGATATTAAGATTAAAAAAATATGTAATAAATTCTAAACTAAAAATAAAGAAGTCTTAACAGCATACATAGGAAGACATATGAAGAGAGGTGAAGATCTGACTCACTCTCAAGTAAGGAATCAGGTCCTAGGACTCAAAGAAACCATTTGCTGATAATCCAGATATTATAACTTAGATGAGCTTGAGACAATGTTTGTTACTTTTTGATCTGAAAAGATTATTCAAACACATGAAATACATTAGAATACTTCTGCTCTGAAGCTGTAAGACAATATCAAAATAAGTATTTCCATAACACTAAATAAAGTTTAAAGACAAAATATAGAAATAGTATTCAACATAAGTTGTCAAAGATTTTGAATAAATTAAGAATGACTATATTAATATGTGGTTTCCTGGGTGTTCTTTGGAAGGACTGATGCTAAAGCTGAAACTCCAGTATTTTGGCCACCTCATGCAAAGAGTTGACTCATTGGAAAAGACTCTGATGCTGGGAGGGATTGGGGACAGGAGGAGAAGGGGATGACAGAAGATGAGATGGCTGGATGGCATCACCGACTCGATGGACGTGAGCCTGAGTGAACTCTGGGAGGTGGTGATGGACAGGGAGGCCTGCCATGCTGCAGTTAATGGGGTCACAAATAGTCAGAAACAACTGAGCGACTGAACTGAACTGAACTGAATCATTGCTTAAAGATTAAGAAAAGTATGTTCGGTTTTATGAAATAAAGATGTTTTATAAATGCCTTATAAATTGAGCATTAAGCTATATACACACACAAATGTAGTATCTCAGTGTATAGTCCCTTATATATTAAAGAGAAATTTAGCAAATACTATAAGTTTATATGTTTACATCTACTTTAATGTTTTTCAAATTAAAAAAAAATGAATATACACTTTAAGTTAAATAAAAAAATCAGAGTTGGGTTGAACAAGAGTATTAGCTCATCCCAAACCACCCACCAAATCCTACGTGCCATGGATAATCCATGAGCAGTTTAGGACATGCATTTTCATACCTCTTCCTTGCTCATCCAAACACACAAGTAAATACACACCCCCACAAAAGTTTGTTTCCAGAACTGACTCACACTATATACTAAATACCTTGAATCTATAATTTGTCTCTTCATTTTTCGCTTAAAATAGCTACTTACATATATCAGTAGATACATATCAAGCATTCATTTAAAACATTAGCTTCCCTAATCATACTCATGTGAGCACACAAATATGAACATTTTATTTAAATGGAATCTTGCCAACGTGTGGTTTTTTTTAGGTTAGAGGTATTTGTTCCTGTTTTGCTCTCTCTTTTTTTTTGGATCTTGTGCTCCTCTCTTCCCTTGACTCCAATACTCTTCTCCACCTTCCATCTACCCTACGGTGACACAATTAATAGCCTGATATAGATCATAAAATGACATGATGCTTTGAAAGTGCTAGAGAGGTTAAATTGCAATGAAGTACAAGGTATTACAAAAATTTACTATAATTATTAGATTTTAATTACAATAATTTATTTAAAAATGTTCTTATAAATTAAAGCCATGAATTTTGCTAAAATAATCTGAACTATAAAATAAAATAGTAATTAAAATATATTCTCTACATGATTAAAAAATAACCATGTAAAAAAGTACTTGAGTAAAAGTGGTTTCTAAACTTGAGATGCAAAAATTTAAATGCTATGAGAGAGATGCCAAATTGCATCTCTTTCTGGACGGAGAAAGACAGTTTACTTTCAATTCTTAGCTTAGCAGGCACAGAGAGAAAACACAAGGATTGGTGCCTCTGGCCACTCAAGTTTGGAAAACTGACTTCAGTTTGGAAGCTAAGTTTTTCCAACTACTTGCATATCACCTCATTTTAAAGCCACACAGAGCCTAAGAGATCATCTAGTTCAACTGTTTTTTGTTTTTTTTTTTTTTTTTTTAAGACAGGGAAATTAGGGCCCAGAGAGGTTAAGAAAGCTTGTCTAAGGTTTCATGGTTAATAAAAGGCAATGCTGGGACTCAGACTAAAGTCTTTGCTTTCAGTCCAGAAATATTTGTTTTCTCTATATTTTCTTTGTAACCCTGAACTGAAATCTCAGTGACAATAAAAATCATTTAAGAATCTGCTCATAATTCTATAGTTCCTTAGGAATAAAGATTTCCTTCAGGCCTATGGTTGATAATGACAGAATCCTTTGGAGATGACATGAATACCCACCACCTGTACTGTTGCGAGAGCAGCTGATGGCTGCTGTGTAAACTCTTGGCAATTTAGATTCTAGAATGGCAATTTCCAGTGATAATGTGAGTCAATGACAGCACCCTACTATTCCTGAAAGTTTGTAAAAATCACTACATTAAAATTTTTTTAGCTTCAGATGTAAGTTCATCACACTCCTTTGAGTTCCTGAAATTAACACGTGGAAAGTCAGCCTATAGTCAGCACACAGAAACTCACATATGTGAACATACAAAAAAACACACAAAGATGCCAGGATTTTTACTCACTTATTTTTTATACTTCAACTCATTGCAGAATGGTCTATCACAAAAATAGTAGCATGGGTTTTATATTTCAGAAAATAAAAACTTAAGAGTTTCATCCAACTATATGGCTGTGTATGGTTAGTCGCTCAGTTATGTCCAGCTATTTCCGACACCATGGACTACAGCCTGCCAGGCTCCTTGGTCCATCGGGATTCTCCAGCAAGAATACTAGAGTGGGTTTCTATGTCATCCTCTAGGGGATCTTCCCAACCCAGGAATAGAACCAGGGTCTCTTCAACTGCAGGCAGATTCTTTACCAGCTGAGCTACCAGGGAAGATCCAAACTTCCCTAACCATAATTAAACATTCAGTTCAGTTCAGTTTAGTCATTCAGTTCGTGTCTGACTCTTTGCAACTTCATGGACTAACACCAGGCTTCCCTGTCCTTCACCAACTCCCAGGGCTTGCTCAAACTAATGTCCATCGAGTTGGTGATGCCATCCAACCATCTCATCCTCTGTTGTCCCCTTCTCCTCCTGCCTTCAATTTTGGCAGGATTCAACCCTGGCATCAGGGTCTTTTCCAATGAGTCAGTTCTCTGCATCAGGTGGCCAAAGTATTGAAGTTTCAGCTTCAGCATCAGTCCTTCCAATGAATATTCAGGACTGATTACCCTTAGTAATCAGTTTGATTACTGGTTTGATCTCCTTGCAGACCAAGGGACTCTCAAGAGTCTGCCCCAACACCACAGTTCAAAAGCATCAATTTTGGGGGCTCAGCTTTCTTTATAGTCCAACTCTCACATCCATACATGACTACCGGGAAAACCATAGCTTTGACTACACAGACCTTTGTTGGCAAAGTAATGTCTCTGCTTTTTAATATGCTGTCTAGCTTAGTCATTGCCTTTCTTCCAAGGAGCAAGTGTCTTTTAATTTCATGGCTACAGTTACCATCTGCAGTGATTTTGGAGCCCCCCAAAATAAAGTCTGTCACTATTTCCACTGTTTCCCCATCTGTTTGCCATGAAGTGATGGACCAGGTACCATGATCTTACTTTGTTGAATGTTGAGATTTAGCCAACATTTTCACTCTCCTCTTTAATCAAGAGGCTCTTTATCTCTTCTTCATTTTCTGCCATAAGGGTGGTGTCATCTGCATATCTGAGGTTACTGATATTTCCTCTGGCAATCTTGATTCCAGCCCAGCATTTCTCATGATGTACTCTGCATTGAAGATAAATAAGTAGGGTGACAATATACAGACTTGACAAACTCCTTTCCCAATTTGGAACCAGTCTGTTGTTCCATGTCCCGTTCTAACTGTTGCTTCTTGACCTGCATACAGATTTCTGAGGAGGCAGGTAAGGTGGTCTGGTATTCTCATCTCTTGAAGAATTTTCCACAGATTGTTGTGATCCACACAGTCAAAAGCTTTGAGGTAGTCAATAAAGAAGAAGTAGATGTTTTTCTGGAACTCTCTTGCTTTTTCTATGATCCAGTGGATGTTGATAATTTGATCTCTGGTTCCTCTACCTTTTCTATATCTAGCTCAAATCTGGACATTCACAATTCATGTACTGTTGAAACCTGGCTTGGAGAATTTTGAGCATTACTTTGCTCGTGAGTGAGATGAGTACAACTGTGCGGTACTTTGAACAGTCTTTGGCATTGCCTTTCTTTGTGACTGGAATGAAAACTGATGTTTTCCAATCCTGTGGCCACTGCTGAGTTTTCCAAATTTGCTAGCATATTGAGTGCAGCACTTTCACAGCATCATCTTTGAGGATTTTGAAATAGCTCAACTGGAATTCCATCACCTCCACTAGCTTTGTTCTTAGTGATGCTTCCCAAGGCCCACTTGACTTCACATTCCAGGATGTCCGGCTCTAGGTGGCTGATCACACCATTGTAGTTATCTGGGTCATTAAGATCTTTTTTTGTACAGTTCTTTTGTGTATTCTTACCACCTCTTGATATCTTCTGCTTCTGTTAGGTCCATACCATTTCTGCCCTTTATGGAGCCCATCTTTGCATGAAATGTTCCCTTTGTATCTCTAATTTTCTTGAAGAGATCTCTAGTCTTTCTCATTCTACTGTTTTCCTCTATTTCTTTGCACTGACCACTAAGGAAGGCTTTCTTACCTCTCCTTGCTATTCTTTGGAACTCTGCATTCAAAAGGGTACATCTTTCCTTTTTCCTTTGCCTTTTGTTTCTCTTCTTTTCTCAGCTATTCGTAAGGACTCCTCAGACAACCATTTTGCCTTTTTCCATTTCTTTTTCTTGGGGATGGTCTTGATCACTGCCTCCTGTACAATGTAATGAACCCCCATACATAGTTCTTCAGGCACTCTACCTATCAGATCTAATCCCTTGAATCTATTTGTCACTTCTACCGTTTAATCGTAGGGTATTTGATTTAGGTCATAGCTGAATGGTCTACTGGTTTTCCCTACTTTCTTCAATTTCAGTCTGAATTTGGCAATAAGGAGTTCATGATCTGAGCCACAGTCAGCTCCCGGTCTTGTTTTTGCTGATTGTATAGAACTTCTTCATCTTTTGGTGCAAAGAATATAATCAATCTGACTTCAGTATTGACCATCTGGTGATGTCCTTGTGTAGAGTCTGATTAAAGAAAGCAATTTCTACACAAGAATCAGTTCAGTTCAGTCCCTCAGTTGTGTCCAACTCTTTGCGACCCCATGAATCGCAGCACGCCAGGCCTCCCTGTCCATCACCAACTCCCAGAGTTCACTCAGACTCACATCCATCGAGTCAGTGATGCCATCCAGTCATCTCATCCTCTGTCATCCCCTTCTCCTCCTGCCCCCAATCCCTCCCAGCATCAGGGTCTATTCCAATGAGTAAACTCTTCGCATGAGGTGGCCAAAGTACTGGAGTTTCAGCTTTAGCATCATTCCTTCCAAAGAAATCCCAGGGCTGATCTCCTTCACAATGGACTGGTTGGATCTCCTTGCAGTCCAAGGGACTCTCAAGAGTCTTCTCCAACACCACAGTTCAAAAGCATCAATTCTTTGGTGCTCAGCCTTCTTCACAGTCCAACTCTCACATCCATACATGACCACAGGAAAAACCATAGCCTTGACTAGACGGACCTTTGTTGGCAAAGTAATGTCTCTGCTCTTGAATATGCTATCTAGGTTGGACATAACTTTCCTTCCAAGGAGTAAGTGTCTTTTAATTTCATGGCTGCAGTCACCATCTGCAGTGATTTTGAAGCCCCAAAAAATAAAGTCTGACACTGTATCCATTGTTTCCCCATCTATTTCCCATGAAGTGACGGGACCAGATGCCATGATCTTTATTTTCTGAATGTTGAGCTTTAAGCCAACTTTTTTACTCTCCACTTTCACTTTCATCAAGAGGCTTTTTAGTTCCTCTTCACTTTCTGCCATAAGGGTGGTGTAGTCTGCATATCTGAGGTTATTGATATTTCTCCCAACAATCTTGATTCCAGCTTGTATTTCTTCCAGCCCAGCGTTTCTCATGATGTATTCTGCATATAAGTTAAATAAGCAGGGTGACAATATACAGCCTTGACGTACTCCTATTCCTATTACCAAATTCAGACTTAAATTGAAGAAAGTAGGGAAAACCACTAGATCACTAGATTTGATTTAGGTCATACAGGTATGACCTAAATCAAATCCCTTATGATTATACAGTGGAAGTGAGAAATAGGTTTAAGGGCCTAGATCTGATAGATAGAGTGCCTGATGAACTATGGAATGAGGTTCGTGATATTGTACAGGAGACAGGGATCAAAACCATCACTATGGAAAAGAAATTCAAAAAAGCAAAATGGCTGTCTGGGGAGGCCTTACAAATAGCTGTGAAAAGAAGTGAGGTGAAAAGCAAAGGAGCAAAGGAAAGACATAAGCATCTTAATGCAGAGTTCCAAAGAATAGCAAGAAGAGATAAGAAAGCCTTCAGCAATCAATGCAAAAAAATAGAGGAAAACAACAGAATGGGAAAGACTAGAGATCTCTTCAAGAAAATTAGAGATACCAAGGGAACATTTCATGCAAAGATGAGCTCGATAAAGGACACAAATGGTATGGACCTAACAGAAGCAGAAGATATTAAGAAGAGGTGACAAGAATACACAGAAGAACTGTACAAAAAAGATCTTCATGACCCAGATAATCACGATGGTGTGATCACTGACCTAGAGCCAGACATCCTGGAATGTGAAGTCAAGTGGGCCTTAGAAAGCATCACTACGAACTAAGCTAGTGGAGGTGATGGAATTCCAGTTGAGCTATTCCAAATCCTGAAAGATGATGCTGTGAAAGTGCTGCACTCAATATGCCAGCAAATTTGGAAAATTCAGCAGTGGCCACAGGACTGGAAGAGGTCAGTTTTCATTCCAATCCCAAAGAAAGGCAATGGCAAAGAATGCTCAAACTACCGCACAATTGCACTCATCTTACACGCTAGTAAAGTAATGCTCAAAATTCTCCAAGCCAGGCTTCAGCAATATATGAACCATGAACTTCCTGATGTTCAAGCTGGTTTTAGAAAAGGCAGAGGAACCAGAGATCAAATGGCCAACATCCACTGGATCGTGGAAAAAGCAAGAGAGTTCCAGAGAAACATCTATTTCTGCTTTATTGACTATGCCAAAGCCTTTGACTGTGTGGATCATAATAAACTGTGGAAAATTTTGAAAGAGATAGGGATACCAGACCACCCGATCTGCCTTTTGAGAAATCTATATGCAGGTCAGGAAGCAACAGTTAAATACACAAGAATATCCTCACTCTATTACCAATTACAAATATTTATGGCTACTATTGGGAAATGATAGATTAAAATCAGTAAATGGAAAATATACGTAAGTCAGAATTCAGGAAAATGTGTTCAGTTCACCAAATGTGGAGCTTCTGTTGTCCTCTCCGCATGGAGTCATGGACATATTTCCTTACTGGTACTGATATGGGACAATACACACAGCATATTGCCAACCAGGGATGCTCACATAAGCCTCAGTGATCAGAGCTTCATTATGTGGACAGATTGTTTGATTGCCCATTTGGTTCATCTCAGTTTGCAGTTCCTCTGGAGGTCCACTGATACTGTGTGACCCAAAGTCTCCACTCTATGTGACACTATTGATCTCTCTGAGGTAGCCAATCTACTCAAGACTCTAGGGCCCTGAGGCAAATAAAGACATTCTCATCAGGCATGCTATTCCAATTACTTAGAGATTACCTTCCAGAAGCCCAGGACAGAGGCCAGAGTCTTCTCTGGGCAAGATTTAACTCTTTATTACACAGAACTTCTTCTGCTGACAATGCCCAAAAAGAAAGGCTAATTTCAGAATTCTCAATACTTTGCCCCTTAGGGTTTCCATTTATTTGTATGGTTACAGACTAAACTTTGCATAGGAAAACTTAAAGGAAGAAACATTTTTCATGTTTTTTCAAAGGCAAAAGGATTTTTAGGCTGATGTGATATGACCCTATATTAGACAATTTGTTTCCTATAATTCCCCTTAACAGCATCAAAGAAAGAAGACAATCTGATGAGGAAGTTGACGGGATCACTATGTAAAGTACTAAGACAAAAATGAAATGTCAGTAAGTTTCACAAATATAATAAGTAATAGTACAAGTACATTTTAGAAAGAAACAGAAGTTAAAAATGCCTGTGTTCTAAAGAATAAGTAGGGATGAAAAACAAACTGTAACTGAAAGATCGATATTTTTCGCTTTTGCAGACAAAACAGCTAACCCTGATCTGCAGACAAAGGAGACAGCAGTATGTTGTCTGAGATCATAGCCACACCCTTATCTCTACGTTCTCTTTTGAACAGTAGTGTATATTACAACCAGAATTATATTTTAAGAAAATATAACAATATTGTTTTCTTTGGTCCATAGATGGATAAGCAAAAATGAAAAAAATAATTAGAACTATTGTCCCTTTTGTGTATTTAAATTTTCATTGAGGACTTTGTAATAACACAATAAAAAGATACCTTCCCCAGGTGGCACTAGTGGTAAAGAACCCACCTGCCAATGCAGGAAACCCAAGAGACTGGGGTTCGATCCCTGGGTCGGGAAGATCTCCTGGAGAAGGGTATGGCAACCCACTCCAGTATTCTTGCCTGGAGAAACCCATGGACAGAGGAGCCTGGTGGGCTATAGTCCATGGGGTCACAAAGAGTCGGATACAACTGAGCGACTAAGACTGTATATGAGGAAACACAAGAAGAATTAGAAACATAACACCAAAATAGAAAACAAATAGTTACTATGCAAAATATTTGAACAGTGACAATTTGTCTAATTATTTTTCAAATGACTATTACATTGCTCTCCAAGGAGAGTCAAAGAACTTGTTCAGAAAATATCCTCCAAATATATCCCTAAAGCTATAAAAAAAAAGATGTCAAAATTGCATGTGGGTCAATCTAATAATTGAATATTTTAATTAAGAATATATTTTTAGAGCTTGGAAGAAAAATACATAATGCCACAGTCCATTTGAAGAAGGCTAGCTACCTATATGGATTTCCCTGGTGGCTCAGATGGTAAAGAATTTGCCTGCAATGCAAGAGACCCAGGTTTGACTCCTGGGTCAGAAAGATCTCTTGGGGAAGGGATGGCCACCCACTCCAATATTCTTGTCTGGAGAATTCCATGGACAGAAGAACCTGGTGGGCTATGGTCCATGGGGTCAAAAAGAGTCAGACATGACTGAACAACTTTTACTCACAGCTACCTACATAATACCATCAATACAACACACAGTAATAGAAAATAGTAATTTCGTTTCTCAATAACTATGTATTAGAGCTGATCTGATTCAGTCCTAAGAATAATTCTTAAAGTAAATGAGAAGCATAGGTGGTTTTTTCATTTAAATTTGAACACTAATGGTATCTTGGTCATATTAAAGAATCAAAGTGACAGAGAATGTTGTGCCCCCAATTAAATTTTTTCAGTTTTTCCCTTGCTTAGGACTGAAAGAAAAAAAGCACAATATATAGTTTTGCTTTGTTTAAACATAATGGTAATTCACTAAAAGGAGTAGAGAAAAGGAGGAGAAAGCAAACTGGCTTTATCAGTTGATAGAGAGGCTTGTCTGTCTCTCAAATAGACCCAAATTCACCCAATTCAGTCCCAAACCCACATTTCTCTTAGAGTAGACTAGTTTCTTTGACTAGATGCCCATTACTTCTTATCTATCATGAGACCTAGTTTTTTATTTTCCAACTTTGACCTAATAGCTCATTTTTTTTCTGAAATATTCAACTCTTTTACTTAACCAAAAATTCCATAGAAAGGAAAGATACATTGCTGCTATTGTTTTTAGACATAAATTTTAAGTCTCTGCAGTAAGAATCTTCCTCTTCTCATATTTAGGCCTTCTTTGAGGACACATAGGGTCATGAGTTAAAGAGGAGAATGAAAAAGTTGGCTTAAAGTTCAACATTCAGAAAACGAAGATCATGGCATCTGGTCCCACCACTTCATAGCAAATAGATGGGGAAACAGTGGAAACAGTGTCAGATTTTGTTTTTTTGGGCTCCAAAATCACTGAAGATGGTTATTGCAGCCATGAAATTAAAAGGCGCTTACTCCTTGGAAGGAAAGTTATGACCAATCTAGACAGCATATTAAAAAGCAGAGATATTACTTTGCCAACAAAGGTCCGTCTAGTCAAGGCTATGGTTTTTCCAGTGGTCATGTATGGATGTGAGAGTTGGACTGTGAAGAAAGCTGAGTGCTGAAGAATTGATGCTTTTGAACTGTGGTGTTGGAGAAGACTCTTGAGAGTCCCTTGGACTGCAAGGAGATCCAACCAGTCCATCCTAAAGGAGATCAGTCCTGGGTGTTCTTAAAAGGACTGATACTGAAGCTGAAACTCCAATACTTTGGCCACCTCATGCGAAGAGTTGACTCATTGGAAAAGACCCTGATGCTGGGAGGGATTGGGGGCCGGAGGAGAAGGGGACGACAGAGGATGAGATGGCTGGATGGCATCACCAACTCGATGGACATGAGTTTGAGTGAACTCTGGGAGTTGGTGGATGGACAGGGAGGCCTGGCACGCTATGTGTCATAGGGTCGCAAAGAGTCGGACATGACTGAGCAACTGAACTGAGGGTCATTTAGGAACATAGAGCATAGAATTCAGGTTCAAATCTATATCCAATACTTATTATTGTTTTAATTTTCAGGATTAAAGTTTCAGAGTGTCATTTTCTCAGAATATCCATTTTCTCCTTTTTAAAGTAAGGTTACTAATAACTTCCTTGCAAGTTCACAGTGAGGATTAAGCAAAGCAACATATGCTTCCTATTTAGTATAATGTTCTTATAGTAGAATCAAAGCCACAGCCTAAGGTATGGCAACCTGGAAGAATATCTGCTCTGTTTCTTGATTAGAATGCTTTATAGATTCAGACATAATTCCAATGGATACTGGACCAGAAGACAGATATGAATGGTTACTACTTGCCTGCACTCAGATTTTTTGTCCTTTCCCTTTGTCCACTAAGCCTTTAATCCAAAGTACTATCCATGGTCCCTGCTTTCCAAACACTAAATTTTTTTCTGAACTCTCTCCTTGGAGCTCTACTGATCATCAAGCTACATCACCTCAGCCTTGCTCTGGCAGGTCTGAATTCTAGTATTAGGAAAAATTATTTGCTCTGGAAACTCAGTGCATGTGTATACATGCACGCTCAAGGCATGTTTGACTCTTCACTATCGTGTGGACTGTAGCCTGCCAGGCTTCTATGTCCATAGGATTTCCTAGGCAAGAATACTGGAATGGGTTGCCATTTCCTTCTCCACAGAATCTTCCTGATCCAAGAATCAAACTTGTGTCTCCAGCACTGGCAGGCAGATTCTTTATCACTGAGCCACGTGGAAGCCCTGTGGAAGCTCAGTGACCCCTGTAAATAGGCTTCCAGTTTCCCCGACTCACAAGTTTACCAGGTGTATCTCAACATGCCAAAATCTCAAACTCAACCTAAATTTTCATATTACTGTCATTTGTCCTTAATATCCTTCCCAAAGATGTGATCAGGATCAGAATGACTATTTTTAATTTCCAACTTTAATAAACTTATTTGCTTATTGCAGTTTCTCAATAACCTTTCCTAGCAAAATAAAGCAATAATCAATCTCTAACACTTGAACACCCCATCAACTTTAGTACATCCTGGACCCTTGCTATCTCATGTTTTAGATCCATAGCTCCTAGTCTGAAGTTTTTCTATCATTTGGGTCCCAACAATTCATATTACTCTTACACAGAGACACTTTGGATTACAATCTCAGATTTGAGGCATTTGGTCAATATCATTGATTTATAAAATGAAGGCAAGTTGGAATGTAGTAAAGTCCATGAAGGTAGAATTACCTGAGACAAATTAGGAATTCCTTTGAGGAGAATGATAGTGCATGTTACTACTGAGGGGCAGTGGTACCACATGACCCAGGAAAGTTCCAACACCAATGACTCCTTCCCTGGAGCCAACAAATAATTTTTAGAGAAGGAGATTTCTGTAGGACCTCAGGCCAATCATAGTATCTAGAAGTCCTGTTCCACCTGTGACTCTAGAATCTGAGCCACTGCTATTCTTTAATCAATGTTGTCACCAGTGGTATGAAGTAGATATAATTTATATTACTGTGTAGTTGTGTGGTTTTTTTTTAAACAGAATACTAAGCCTATTTCCAAAACAAAATTAAGTCTTTTTTTTATAAGCTGCCTTTGTTGAAGAAACTGCTCCTCTCTGCCATTCATATCCATCTGCATGAGATATACTCTCTCATCTTTATTCACAGTTTCTTCACTTGATCAATTCCAATTTGATTCTACCTTCTACAAGTCACCAACCACAGGCATATTCTTCTATTACCCTTGATTTCCAAATAAGTAATGCTATGAAGGAAAGAGTATAAGGAATTTAAAATCCAAGTTGATTCTTTCCTTCTTTTTTTGTTCTACTTAGAGTGAGGAGAGAAAAAAATATTTTAAAAGGTGTTAAATACAAATGTTTATCAGTTCATTCAGTTGCTTAGTCGTGTCCGACTCTTTGCAATCCCATGAACCACAGCACGCCAGGCCTCCCTGTCCATCACCAACTCCCGAGTTCACCCAAACCCATGTCCATTGTGTCGGTGATGCCATCCAGCCATCTCATCCTCTGTCATTCCCTTCTCCTCCTGCCCTCAATCTTTCCCAGCATCAAGGTCTTTTCAGATAAGTCAGCTCTTCGCATGAGATGGCCAAAATATTGGAGTTTCAGCTTCAACATCAGTCCTTCCAATGAACATCCAAGACTGATCTCCCTCAGGATGGACTGGTTTGTTCTCCTTGTAGTCCAAAGGACTCTCAAGAGTCTTCTCCAACACCGCAGTTCAAAAGTATCAATTCTTTGATGCTCAGCCTTCTTTATAGTCCAACTCTCACATTCATACATGACCATTGGAAAAACCATAGCCTTGACTAGACGGAATTTTGTTGGTAAAGTAATGTCTCTGCTTTTTAATATGCTGTCTAGGTTGGTCATAACTTTCCTTTCAAGTAGTAAGCATCTTTTAATTTCATGGTTGCAATCACCATCTGCAGTGATTTTGGAGCCCAGAAAAATAAAGTCAGCCACTGTTTCCACTGTTTCCCCATCTATTTGCCATGCATTATCGGTAGTATTATTTTCTATTTAAAATTATATTTATGCTCCAATCAAATTAAGATTAAAGTAATAGAGGAAGAACTACATTCACTTTTACTTTACTTTCAAACCAAGGACAACAGATTTTTTTTTCATTATGGAATGAGATATTGACAATGTTTGTTAAAATGAAATCAGTTGCCCTTAATTTTTTTGAATAATATGAACATCTCTAATCAAAATAAATTCTAAGCAGGCTTAAGAGTCTTCTTAAAGTAGCATTCAATATTAATTAAATTAAATTAGAGAAATAAAAGGTATAAAGAGAATTTATAGATTAAATTTGGATCTCAAAATATAAATGTCTTCTATGTTAAAAATTCAAGTTATTACTTACTTGCATTTTAAGTTTTCAAATTACTATTTATATTGAAACATGTTTTCTTGCCATGGTAAAAGCCATCAAGTCTAAATTCAACATTTAAAAAAAAACTTCAATATCCTTTCATGATTAAAAATTCTCAACAAAGTGGATGTAGAAGGAACATACCTCAACATAATAAATAATATATCAACAGCTAACATCATGTTGAATACTGAAAGGGTGAAAACTTTTCCTTTAAGATTATAAATAAGACAAGAATGACTAGTCTGATCACTTCAATATAGTATTGGAAGCCTTACCCAGAGCAATTAAAAATGAAACAAAAGGCATCCAGTTTGGAAAAGAAGAAATAAAATTGTGTCTGTCAGCAGATGGCATGATCCCATATAGAAAAAATTCTGAATACTCCATCAAAAATGGTTACAGCTAATCAATGAATTTAATAAAGTTGCAGGATACAGTATCAATATACAGAGATCAGTAGCATTGCTATACACTAACAGTGAACCACATGGGGAAAAGCTTTTTTTTTAAATTCCAATTACAATAGTATCAAAAACAATAAAATTCTTAGGAATGAATTTAACCAAGGTGGTAAAACATCTCAATACTGAAAACTGCAAAACACCGAGGGAAGAAATTCACAAAGGGGAAGAAGACACAAAAGGAAAGATATCCTATGTTCAGACTGGAAGACTTAATATTGTTAAAATGTACATATTACTCAAAGGCATCTAAAGATACAGTGCAATTCCCATCAAAATTCCCATCAAAATTTGTGGTAGTTTTTCACAAAATCAGAACAAACAATACTAAAATCTTTATGGTACCACAAAAGACCCAGACCAGTCAAGCAATATTGAGAAAGAACAAAGCAGAAGGCATCATACTTTTTGACTGCTAACTATATTACAAAGCTATGCTAATCAAAATACTATGGTACCAGCATAAAAATTAGACACACCAACCAATGGAACAGAATCAAGAGACCAGAAATAAACTCACACATGTATGGTCAACTAATATTTGACAACTGTGGGATGGCATACTCTAAGGGCTGAAAGAAAAAGAATGTCAACCATACATCTTTATTCCATCAAAACTATACTTAAAAAATGAATGAAATACATACCTGAATTGAAACAAAAACAAAAACCTAGAAAATCTGACAGTAGCAGAACTGTCTTACAAGAAATTCTGAAGGAAGTTCTTCAAGTTAAAATGAAATAACACTAGACTGTAACTAGAATCTACATAAAGAATAAAGAACATCATTAAAGTTAACTCTATAAACAAATATAAAAGACAACACATATGCATTTTGTTGATAACCCACTTCTTCCTTTGATTTAAAATGCAACTGAATAACTTTAAAATCTGTGTTGAAGTACTTATAACGCCTAAGGATATAATTTGTATGACATTACTAGTCAAAGAAGAAGAGAGAGAATGGAGCTAAATTTCTGTATAATTCAGAAATTTAGCTGGTATAAACTCAAATTAGATTATCTTGAGTTAAGATGTTAATTTAAATTCCAAGGCTAACCACTCAAAAACTTGAAACAAATATATACAAAGAGAGAAATGAAAATTAACATGGGAATTCAATGGCACATTATAGAATAAATATATGATACACATAAAAAGCAATAATGGAGTAAAATGGAAAAAAGACAAAAACATTTAGAAAATAAAGACCAAACTGGTAGACATAAAACCTACATTATTAGTAATTACATTAAGAATAGATATTTTTAAGTCTCCAATCAAAAGAAGAGATTGGCAGGATAAATAAAACATGATCCAAACATATGGTGAATGTGTATGCATGCATGTTAAGTCATTTACGTCATGTCCGACTCTTTGTAACCCTAAGGACTGTACCTGCCAGGCTCCTCTGTCCATGGGATTCCCCAGGCAAGAATACTGTAGTGGGTTGTCACGCCCTCCTCCAGGGGATCCTCCTGACCCAGGGATTAAACCTGCGTCTCTTACATCTCCTGCACTGGCAGAGGGCTTGTTTACCATTAGCACCACTTGATGCTTTGAGATGAGTGAAAACAAATCAACATATCAAAACATATGGTAGACATACATGATAGACACTAACCAAGAGTGAAAGTAAAATCTATAGCTTTAAATGCTTATATTAGAGGAGAATAATCTCAAAGCAATTACCCAGCCTTCCACCTAAAGAAATAAGAAAAGGAAGAGCAGACTAAATTCAAAGCAAGTAGAAGGAGGGAAATAAAGTTTAGAGTGGAAATAAACGAAATAGAGAATAAAACGAGAACAGGAGAAAATATTTTTAAATCATATATCTGATACAGACATATTCTGAATATATAATGAAGCTCTACAAATCTATAATGAAGAGACAGTATTTTAAAATGGAGAAAATGATTTAAGAAAGTATTTCTTCACAGATGATACACAAATGGTTGGTAATTTTGTGAAAAGATGCTCAGAATCATTAGTCGTCTTTAGAGAAATGCAAATCAAACTCACAATGACATATCATCCCCATCTACGAAGATGTCTAAAATAAAAATGGCTGCTGCTGCTGCTGCTAAGTCGCTTCAGTCGTGTCTGGCTCTGTGCGGCCCCATAGACGGCAGCCCACCAGGCTCTTCTGTCCCTGGGATTCTCCAGGCAAGAACACTGGAGTGGGTTGCCATTTCCTTCTCCAATGCGTGAAAGTGAAGGAAATGGCAACCCACTCCAGTGTTCTTGCCTGGAGAATCCCAGGGACAGAGGAGCCTGGTGGGCTGCCATCCAGTAATAAATATTAGGAAGAATGTGTAAACACTTTGAACCCTCATCCTTTGCAAGTGGAAATATGAAATAGTACAGCCTTTGGAAAGGCATTTGGAAATGCCTTTGGAAATTTGGAGAACTTTGGAAAACATTCTGGCACTTTCATCTAAATATTAAAGATAACCATACAATCCAGCAATTATACTCCTATGCCGGGAGCCACCACGGGAGATCCCACCGATGACAAAGGTCATGCGGAGAGGACCTGACAGGCAAAGGCGGAATAGGACTCGAGGAATTCCCTGGACCTGCTCCAGCATCTACCCCAAAACCAAAATCTGTCTGTCTACTGTTTATTATATTATGCCTTTCACCAACTCTTCTGACATTTACAGGGGGCTATCCCCGACCACCTTTCTCTGAACAAAATCAACTTAGGCTTCTAATTAATAAGTTTCCTGGGCTTGAAAGGAGTATTTCAATTCTAACTCCTCTGTTCGCATTTTAGCTTGCTTGGCAGGTTTATTCATACTCTTGCAACTAAAGCACATGATTGTTCACAACACCCCAAGCATAAACTTCGAGCGATAAAAAAGCTTTATTAGAATAATATTGCATTGTTGAGCCAATGTTTGCTACCAAGTTTCCTTATCCCTTACCCAATGTGCACCTGGGAGTGCATTAGTTAATATAGTTGGAATGTAAGAAAAACAAGCAGTAGCCTTGGCATTAGCAACATAAGACCCTTGAGTCAATAAGTTCTTTCTTTGTTGTAACCCACTGCACCTTTGCTCCATAAGAATATAACTTTATTTAATACTTTCTGAGGGAGACACAGATTGGAAAAATAAAGAAGAAACACTTTAAGGGAAAACAAGTTTTCTGGTTGACCAACCTTTATCAGAAAAAGGTCGTAAAATGTCAATAGGCCTCCGGGCCAGAAGATAACGTGCATAACACAAAGACCCTTGTAAATGGAAAGGTATGCAAAAAACATCCTGGTCCCGATGAAGGTCAACCTGATGTAATGGTGAGCTGACTCTGCATGACTCTGTATCTTTCACTCCTGGAAATGCGTAACTCAGGGTATAAAAGCTCCTTTTGAAAATAAAGCTGCAGACCTGGCTTCATCAGAGCTTGGTCTCCCCGTGTCATTCTTTCTCTCTCTCTCTCTCTCTTTCTCTCTCCTTTTACTTTCATCTCGCTCGCCGACGCCATTCATCCTGAGGGTATCCCTGGATCCTGCCGGGGCTGGACCCTGGTACTCCTAGTTATATACTCAAAAGAAACTAAAGCATATATCTGAACAAAAAGTTACACACTAAAGTTCATAACAGGATTATTCATAATAGTCAAAAGGTGCAAAAAAAAACAAATGGTCAACTGATAAGTGCATAAACAAAATACAATACATATTTATTTGGTAATAAAAAGGAGTGAAGTGCTAATACATATTACAACAAAGATGAACCTTGAAAATATATTAAGTGTGAGAATCACTCACAAAAAGTACCACATGTTGAATGAATCTATCAATATTTATATGAAATCTCCAGAATAGAAAATACTTAGAGATGGAAGGTGAATTAGTGTTTTCCAGGCACTGGGGAAAGAGGGAAACGTGAAGTGATAGGTAGGCAGAAATTGAGTGCTTCATTTGGGGAGTGTTGATGTGTGGCAGAACCAATACAACACTGTAAAGTAAAATAAATAAATAAATAATATATAAATAAAATCAATTAATTAAAAAAAAGAGAATGTTCTAAAATTAGACAACTGGACTGATGCAAAAGTCCATGAAAATACAAAACAACCCAGTGAATTTCATATTTTTAAAGGGTAAATTTTAAGATATGTGAATTATCTCAAGTTATTCTAAAATGTAAATTGACAAATAGAATACTGAAGTATGTACGAAAGGATAATATCCCTTGACCAAGTAGATTTTATCCTAGGATTATCCTCTTTGAAAATCCAGAACCACAATTTTATCAGTATATGCAGGACTTATGGCTTTTTTACTTTTAACACACTTGAGATATATTCACAAGGGGAAAACATCAAAATCATACCATTAATTTACTATGTAAAGTAAAGGAGAATTCCATTCGTAAGTATTTACACAAGAGATGTGAAAATTTACATTAACACAAAAAGTTGATTGTGAATGTACACAGCAAAATATACATATTTTGTTATTTGTAAAAGAAGCAACCTAAATGTCCATTGGCAGACAAATGGATAAGAAAGTTGTGGCACATATACATAATGGAATATTACTCAGCTATAAAAAATAATGCATTTGAGTCAGTTCTAATAAGGTGGATAAAACTGGAGCCAGAAATAGATGGGGAAACAGTGGAAACAGTGTCAGACTTTATTTTGGGGGGCTCAAAAATCACTCCAGATGGTGACTGCAGCCATGAAATTAAAAGACGCTTACTCCTTGGAAGAAAAGTTATGACCAACCTAGACAGCATATTCAAAAGCAGAGACACTACTTTGCCAACTAAGGTCCGTCTAGTCAAGGCTATGGTTTTTCCAGGGGTCATGTATGGATGTGAGAGTTGGACTGTGAAGAAGGCTGAGCACCGAAGAATTGATGCTTTTGAACTGTGGTGTTGGAGAAGACTCTTGAGAGTCCCTTGGACTGCAAGGAGATCCAACCAGTCCATTCTGAAGGAGATCAGTCCTGTGTGTTCTTTGGAAGGAATGATGCTGAAGCTAAAACTCCAGTACTTTGGCCACCTCATGCGAAGAGTTGACTCACTGGAAAAGACTCTGATGCTGGGAGGGATTGGGAGCAGGAGGAGAAGGGGACAACAGAGGATGAGATGGCTAGATGGCATCACTGACTCGATGGACATGAGTCTGAGTGAACTCCGGGAGTTGGTGATAGATAGGGAGGCCTGGCGTGCTGCGATTCATGGGGTCTCAAAGAGTCGGACATGACTGAGCGACTGAACTGAACTGAACTGATTATACAGAGTGAAGTAAGTCAGAAAGAAAAACACCAATGTAATATATTAACACATATATATAGAATTTAGAAAGCTGGTAACAACACCCCTATATGCAAGACAGCAAAAGAGATACAGATGTAAAGAACAGACTTTTGGACTCTGTGGGAGAAGGTGAGGGTGGGATGATTTTTGAGAATAGCAGTTAAACATATATATCACAATATGTTAAATAGATGGCCAGCCCAAGTTCGATGTATGAAGCAGGGCACTCAAAGCTGGTGCACTGGGACAGTGTAAAGGGATGGGATAGGGAGGGAGGTGGGAGAGGGGTTCAGGACCAGGAGACACATGTACACCTGTGGCTGGTTCATGTCAATGTATGGCAAAAACCACCACAATATCGTAAAGCAATTAGCCTCCAATTAAAATAAATTAATTAATTTTAAAAAAGACACCAACAAATGCAATCAGCATATCCCTATGTCTCTATATTCTTAATTGCATTCATCTCCTATTGAAAGACAAGTACCTCTGAGGAGAGCGGCACCACCCCTTTATTTGATAGTAGATACCATTAGCGAGAATGGAAAGAATCTAAGAGCTATGGATACCTGAGGGGGCTGGGTGAGATCACCTTCAATAAATAGAGGAACCTATGGAGAAAAGACACATGGTTGCATTGTGACCCTCTATGAACACCTGCTTTTCTAACATAAATATCAATATGATGTTCTACCCTGGGGATGGAAAAATAAAAGCTGAGGTATTACCACTTTTTATCTTCTCTATGCTAGACTTTTTTGTGTGGGTATCATTTATGCCTCTCCTCATTCATATTTTTAGAACATCCTTCCTAATCAATAATTTGTAGCCACAACCTAAAATTAATACCAACTGCCTGTCTTATCGTTGGGTGTAGGCTAGCACAAGGTTTTCATCTGTCTCATTTTCCAGCTCCATGAACTAAAAATAACATCCATACCCGAAAGGAACAAAAAGAATGTATAAGGCTTGATAACTGATAAGGAAAGGAATGCAATTTCCAGAAAGCTGTGGAAAGCAAAATAAAATTAAAATAAAGATAACTTCTAAATAACAACATTCTTTTAAAGAGTCACTTAAAGGGCACTGTGGAATGAAGGCTCATTTATCATCCCCATATTCATCAGCTTATGAAATATTATAGTTTCTAAAAAGCCCAGTCCCTCATAGATACAAAGCCAGAAAATCAATTTTAGAATCACAAGAAGAAATGGTAGGTATTAGCAATGAGGCACTTTGCAAGTCTTTAAGCTACTTTTCACCCATTTTTAATGGCAAGGGGGCAATAGCGTATTGTGGACCAAAATAATGTTTTGTTTTGTTTTTCTCTTTCCAACAGTATTCCAAAAAAAGAAAAAAACCTTTTTATTTAGAGTGGTTTAGAATGAGCTTCCCAATCTATACTCTCTAGGAATGCTTTTAGTCCTTAGGAAAGATTTTTCCTTCAAGCAGATGCACTGGTTTTAAGCAAAATTTGAAAACTCAAAATAGTTATTTTGCCCTGATCCAAAGTATGTATACATTCTATGATTACTTCCTTGAGAAGGGCTACAGCATGAAACTTAAGCAAAATAAAATGGAACTATTTTTCCCCAGAAGTAAAAAAAATATTCCCGATTTTGGAGGAAAAGCTTCCTAATCTGTCATCTTCCCATAATCCTATGGCAAAAAATTTTTATGTAACTAATTGATTCAAAACACTTTTCATCCTAAAAGCTTTTTTTTTCTTTTTTTTATCATGTCCATGAAACCTTCTTGAAAAGTATCAATTCATCCTTTCCATATGTGTCATTAATTTGAAGCTGCTTCCCAAAAGCCTAGGTTTCAGACTACCTGTGCAAAGGTCTTCTAAAGAAATTGGAATACAACATCTGCAAGCCAACCACAAGTTTGACAAAGCATCTTTATATAGACTAACAAAGTGGAGTAACGAAAAGAAAATCAAGACTCATTTTAGAACTTCTAGCAGAAAAGTGAATCTGAAAGTGCCTCTGTCCTACCCTCTAAAAGTCATTATAGGTTTGATACATTGCATGCGTTCAAGTTGATCAGAAGAAACAAACAAGAGGCACTGGCAAGGTTAGTTTTCCATTCTCCATTTTCTGAAGTAGTTTGCCTAGATCAGGAATGAAACTCTACAGTTTTGTGTATAGCAAAGCAAAAGGACTGTTTAGATAAATCCAAGAGAGTATATCCCAAGGTTTAGAGTTTAGCAAGACAATTAGATATTTTATATCTAATATATTTGTATCTGTATATATTTAAGAGGTGCTTGCAACTCTGAATAGTGATTACAAAAATAACATTAAATTTGTAAAATTATTGCTGCATTCCTATGCCTCATAGATTCTTTCTGTATCATTTTATCTTTGCCAGAGTACAGCCTCAGAAACGTAAAATTCACATAAAATATGTCACATATCACGTCATTCTGAAATCATTGGATCCAAAGAGCAGAATCTAATATATCCCCTAACTTTTGGTTCTCAATTCTGAGAACTTTAATTAGCATGAGTGACTGAGCCAGCCACTTTTTCAGGCAGGAGATAGACCCAAGTTCAGTATAATTATCCTACTGGACTTTTGTTTCTGTTCCTGTATCTTATCAGTGGGGAAAGATGATGAATCCGGCATAAAAAGTATCTGCAATCAATTCCTTCCAGGTTGAAACTTCTGGGCTTTAAGCCTTGTAGTGACTCATAGTCCTGGAGACCTTCAAATTGCCTGGGAAACATTTAATGCCAGTGCTTGGAGTACAGCGCGCACATTCTGATTTAATTGATCTGTAGAAGGGCCCTGGGTTTTATATTTTTGAGATTCCAGTCTTTAACCATTGTTAACAACTGCTGTTGTAGAGATTAAAAAACCTTAACAAATAGTAATATCTAAAGAGCTTATTAAAATGCAGATTCGAATTCAGTATGTTTGAAACAGGGCCTGAAATTTTACATTTCTCAAAAGCTCTCAGGTCACTCTGAAGCTGCCCTTCTATAGACCACATTTTTTTTAATTCATTTTTTATTGAAGAATAATTGCTTTACATATAGACCACATTTTGAATTCCAAGATTCTAGGTATACTTTTTCTACAAATTGATATGACAACACCAAGGTATATTATCTTCCTAAGCCAAATACAGTGCACTTGTGTCCGTATTTTTTGCAGACTTTTGGGAGGGAGGGTATAGTGGTGCTTAACTATGGAGAAGGTACAGCAAGCACATAGACAAGCTAATCCAACCATCAAATTGAATTCATAGCTGATTGCCACCCCTGTATGCCATCATCACCTATGCCCTGAAGCAAAGGTACAGTTTTGGGGACTGAGCCTCCCAAAAGGTGCTAATCATGAGATCAAGTGGATGAAGGACTAGGAACCCCAGCCCTACTTTAACCAAAGCAGATTTCTGGAATACTAATTTCTTCAGCTCAGCTATTAATATAATCAATCATACCAGTCAGCGCCACTATTGCCTGTCGCTATTTGAAACTATCAGGTATTTTTACAGAGAATGGAGAGAATTTGTCAAACTGAATTATATGTTATATGAAAATGTATAGAACAGATCAATAGTGCTCTGTTCCTAAGGGGCCCTGCCAGGGCTTTTAGGGTGTTTGTATGTGTATGTGTGAGTGAAGTGTATGTGTATGTATGTATGTGTGTGAAGATCAATATTCACTGCAGTGAGATTTCACTTTAAATTCACTGCTCACTGGACATGTATACAAAAAATTTTATTAAGTAAATTTGATGCCAAAACTGTTAGGGTATTGACATAATGCATCATTCAAGTTAAAATAATAACTACATTTTCTACCCATTTTATACAGGTAAAGCATCTCTACATTATTATTTCCAACTTTATATCCTAGAATTAAATTACCTACCTTTTAAGGTTATTAAAGTAGAGATGATATGACCATCCATTTGTCTTGGTATATTTTCTTTAGCATTGAAAAATTAACTGAGATTTTCAAGTAAAAATATCCACGTAACTTGTCCTTTCAAAATCAAATTGAGAAAGACTTTTCTAAAAGTATTAAAGTTTGTTAAATCAATCTATTTAGAGCTGCTAATTAGTGAATGTTTACATATCTATATCTCAGATTCTAGATTCATGTACTTTTTTCAGACTTTATATCCTATTTAATCCAATAATAAAATCCAATCATTAAACACCTAGTCAGAAATTTCAAAGGACTATAGAGAAATGCTTTGCTTGAAACCATTTCATGTTAATGCTTTTACTAGATCATATAACTCTGCAATAAAGCTAATGCTCCAGATACCTCTAAAATGCTGTAACTTTTTCTAGCACAGGGTTGCTTGTTCTTCCTTAGGGTATACCCAAAGCTTAGATAAGAGTCACATGTTCCCTCAAAAGTGATAAGCCAGCAAAGATAAAATGATCTGAGTGTAAAACCTACTTATTTCTCTGCTAGGCACTCTATGAGAGAAAATACAGGATAATTTTGATTACTCCATTTTCTTACCTAATATCCCACAGTAGCTTCCTAACCCTCTTCTCCTTGCCTCCACATGTGGTTCACCATACCCACCCACGTTATCACGTATGCTTTTCTCCACACAGCATGAAAAGATGTCCTTTAAAAATCACACGTAATGGAACAGCTCATGGAGTATTTGTGTGGCAATAATTTGATGCCAGCATTCCTTTCTTGAGGAAATAACAATCCTAATTTTCAATGAAAAATAATGCAAATGGCTAAACTGAATTTAGGTACTGTCTAGGATAAGACAGGGGCAGGTGATGAAGCCAGGGAAGGGGCAGGGGGCGGGGGATGTTCTGGTCCTCTCCTACCTACAAGAGAAGCTGCTTAAAAGAGTTTGGACAGAACGGTTTTCTAGGAGGAAAAGTCTTCTTTTTGGATCATTAGAATTCTGGCAATTTCCCTGAGGGAAGGTCATATCATGGGCACTTACAGTCTTTCTTGATGTATTGCTATTTTCATTGGGAGATCTGGTTTCTACATGAATCTTCCCTTGAAGATATTCTCCCAACCACCAGAGAATTTTCCTTGAATTGGGTTAGGGGATGGTTCTAAACATAAGAACAGGGCTAGTTTGCCACTGCAGATCACGGAGCACAGGGTAAGCTGCTGAAGCACAGGAGACAAGCATCAGTTCAGTTCAGTTCAGTAGCTCAGTTGTGTCTGACTCTTTGTGACCCATGGACTGCAATATGCCAGGCTTCCCTATCTAACACCAACTCCAGGAGCTTGCACAAACTCATGTCCATCAAGTTGGTGATGCCATCCAACCATCTCATCCTCTGTCGCTCCCTTCTCCTCCTGCCTTCAATCTTTCCAGCATCAGGGTCTCTTCAAATGAGTCAGTTCTTCACATCAGGTGGCCAAAGCATTGGAGTTTCAGCTTTAGCCTCAGTCCTTCCAATGAAAATTCAGGACTGATTTCCTTTAAGATGAACTGGGTGGATCTCCTAGAAGTCCAAGGGACTCTCAAGAGTCTTCTCCAACATCACAGTTCAAAATCATCAGTTGTTCAGTGCTCAGCTTTCTTTATAGTCCAACTCTCACATCCATACATGACTACGGGAAAAACCATAGCTCTGACTATGCAGACCTTTGTTGGCAGAGTAACATCTCTGTTTTTAATATCCATCAAGGTTGGTCATAGCTTTTCTTCCAAGGAGCAAAGTGCTGCACTCAATATACTGGCAAATTTGGAAAACTCAGCAGTGGCCACAGGACTGGAAAAGGTCAGTTTTCATTTCAATCCCAAAGAAGGACAAACTCACACAACGTTCAAACTACCACACAATTGCACTCATATCACACACTAGCAAAGTAATGCTCAAAATTTTCTAAGCCAGGCTTCAACAGTACATGTACTGTGAACTTCCAGATGTTCAAGCTAGATTTAGAAAAGTCAGAGGAACCAGAGATCAAATTGGCAACAACCGTAGGATCATAGAAAAAGCAAGAAAATTAAACAAACAAACAAACAAAAACCCATCTACTTCTGCTTTACTGATTATGCCAAAGCCTTTGACTATGTAGATCACAACAAACTGTGGAAAATTCTTAAAGAGATGGGAATACCAGAGACCTTACCTGCTTCCTGAGAAATCTGTATGCAGGTCAAGAAGCAACAGTTAGAATCGGACATGGAACAACTGATTGGTTCCAAATTGGAAAAGGAGTAAATCAAGGCTGTATGCTGTCATTTAACTTATTTAATTTATATGCAGAGTACATCATGTGAAATGCCAGGCTGGATGAGGCACAAGCTGGAATCAGGACGACCAGGAGAAATATCAATAACTTCAGATAGGCATACGACACCACTCTTACGGCAGAAAGTGAAGAGGTACTAAAGAACCTCTTGACAAAAGTGAGAGAGGAGAGTGAAAAAGCTGGCTTAAAACTCAACATTCAAAAAACTAAGATCATGGCATCTATAACCTCAGATAGGCATATGACACCACCTTTATGGCAGAAAGTGAAGAGGAACTAAAGAACCTCTTGATAAAAGTAAAAGAGGAAAGTGAAAAAGCTGGCTTAAAACTCAACATTCAAAAAACTAAGATCAAGGCATCTGGTCCCATCACTTCATGACAAATAGATGGGGAAACAATGGAAACAGTGACAGACTTTTATTTTCTTGGGCTCCAAAATCACTGCAGATGGTGACTGCAGCCATGAAATTAAAAGACACTTGCTCCTTGGAGACAAGCATAGAGGGAAGGGAAAACATTAAAGCTAATTTGGAAAGGACAAAGGTTACCCTCAATTTCTTGTGGAGCCCCAGCTGGTTTTCTGTTAAGTCTTAGTTTTCAGTGAGTCACAGTAGACCATGGATGAAAACAGTTTTGCCAGCCACTCTCCACCCTCACCACCTTCCCATCATCCATTCCCTTTCCTCATTTGTCCCTACTCTCCCACCCTGACCACCAAGAAACCATTCACTGGAGCCAATGGTTCTTAGAAGATGAAGAACAGACCTATTGCTGAAGGATAAGTATTAATAGTTGAATAAAGGGAAAGCCTCCTAGATTTTCCAGCAGCAGCAAATTTTGCAAGGGCTTTCATGGGCTCTATACAGAACACAGCCAGCAGAGCCACACAGAGGACCTCAGCATATGGGGCAGCAAACTGATTAAACACCAATTAGAGAACTTTCTCACTTACTCCTACTTTCCTTTGGTCTACGTAAACAATTCCTACTCCCTAGGTGATGAGTGAAATACAAACTCCTTAGGGTTTTCTGATGAGGAACAGATTTGAAGAAAAATAATTAAATTGTGAATAGTAAATAAGATAGTGATAAACTATTCAGACAAATTAAGGTGTTATCTAAAAAATCTAAATTTTAAACTATCAGGGACTGGAAAACCACTGTATCAACAGAGCTGACTTGTATGGGCTAGATCTTTATGGTCATCTTCCACTGGCAGATGCAGGTTCTGGACTAGGAAGTGGCAGAAGTGTATTCATTGAGTGACCCAATAATATTTACTGCTCAAAAATCAGACCATATCACTCTCCTGCCTGAAATTCTCAAATAGCTTCCCTTTGATTTTCAATACACTCTACAAAAATACTACCATCTGACCTCTTCCCATTTTGTACTCATTCATCATTCCTCAGCAGATTGCTGAGAAATGATGATCTGCTTACTGATATTCAAATCAAATTTGTTTCCACCTTAGGCCTTCAGCACTTTTTACTTCCTCCACTTAGAATACTCCTTCCCCAGATCAATGCATAGCATGATTTCGACCCCACTCTGGGTGTCTCAGCTCAAAATATGTATCTTTGGGGAAGCCTTTTCTAACTACCCTACCTCATGTTCCCACCACTCTTAAGTCATTCTTGATGAACACAATTCTGCCTTCTTTTTCTCATACACTGTATCCTGCTCAGAAAATATCTTAATGTGTTTTCTGGCATCTTAGTTACTACTCCCCTGAAAGTGAAACTGTTAGTCATCCAGTCCTGTTGGACTCTTTGTGACCCCATGGACTGAAGTCCACCAGGCTCCTCTGTCCATTGAATGCTCCAGGCAAGAATAATGGAGTGGGTAGCCATTACCTTCTCTATAGGGTCTTCCCAACCCAGGGATCAAACCTGGGTCTCCTGCATTGCAGATAGATTCTTTACCACCTGAGCCACCAGGGAACCAGAATATAAATTAATAAGCTAAAGGAACATGTCTGTCTTGTTCACCACTATTCCTAGAACCTAAAATAGGACTTGGAAAATTGCAAATGCTCAGTAAATATTTATGGAATGGTTCAAGGCTAGCAATCATTTTAAATCAAAACAGTTATAACTCAAATAAATTATTATGAGTATTCCCTTTAACAAAGGAAGTAACAAAACTTGGAAGTATGATACAGAAAGTTTCTATAAAATACACAGAAGGACAACTACACAGATACGTGGACATGTTGGGAGAGAATTATACAATACAGAGTATAGTTTATAAAAAGAAAAAGGAATCTAATTTTACCTCATGGTCAGAATATGATCTTATGGTTCTAGGTCAATAGAATGATCAATTAATCAATTGATTAGTAACGATCACACACAAATGATCATTTATGATCTCAATGTTTGCCTCCTACTCCACATCTATGCCCCTTGTCTTCTAGTGCTGTAGTACCTCTCAGTGTGACCCTTGAGATCAACAACGTGTGACTTCTTATAGTCAAAGGGAGGTTATTAATCATCATGCAAGCAAAAGCTTGATAAGAATACACATATATTTTTATGCACAATAGGGTGTGTCTGCTCTTATACATCTGCCTCTAAGTATATACTTAAACCTATTGGAAGGATTTGAGACACAAATAATTGACACTATTCTAAACCAGCCAACAGCCAACCAACCTTCCAATATATCAGAGTGTCCAGGTCAAATCAGTAACCAACAAAGATAACTACAGAAGTATAAATGAGTCCAGCTATTGTACAGGAGACAGGGATCAAGACCATCACCATGGAAAAGAAATGCAAAAAAGCAAAATGGCTGGGGAAGTTTTACAAATAGCTGTGAAAAGAAGAGAAGCGAAAAGCAAAGGACAAAAGGAAAAATATAAGCATCTGAATGCAGAGTTCCAAAGAATAGCAAGAAGAGATAAGAAAGCCTTCCTCAGCGATCAATGCAAAGAAATAGAGGAAAACAACAGAATGGGAAAGACTAGAGATCTCTTCAAGAAAATTAGAGATACTAAGGGAACATTTCATGCAAAGATGGGCTCCATAAAGGACAGAAATGGTATGGACTTAACAGAAGCAGAAGATATTAAGAAGAGATGGCAAGAATACACAGAAGAACTGTACAAAAAAGATCTTCATGACCCAGATAATCACAATGGTGTGATCACTGACCTAGAGCCAGACATCATGGAATGTGAAGTCAAGTGGGCCTTAGAAAGTAGCACTACGAACAAAGCTAGTGGAGGTGATGGAATTCCAGTTGAGCTATTTCAAATCCTGAAAGATGACACTGTGAAAGTGTTGCACTCAATATGCCAGCAAATTTGGAAAATTAAGCAGTGGCCACAGGACTGGAAAAGGTCAGTTTTCATTCTAATCCCAAAGAAAGGCAATGCCAAAGAATGCTCAAACTACCGCACAATTGCACTCATCTCACACGCTAGTAAAGTAAGGCTCAAAATTCTCCGAGCCAGTCTTCAGCAATACGTAAACCGTGAACTTCCAGATGTTCAAGCTGGTTTTAGAAAAGGCAGAGGAACCAGAGATCAAATGGCCAACATTCGCTGGATCATGGAAAAAGCAAGAGAGTTCCAGAAAAACATCTATTTCTGCTTTATTGACTATGCCAAAGCCTTTGACTGTGTAGATCACAATAAATTGTGGAAAATTCTGAAAGAGATGGGAATACCAGACCACCTGACCTGCCTCTTGAGAAATCTGTATGCAGGTCAGGAAGCAACAGTTAGAACTGGACATGGAGCAACAGACTGGTTCCAAATAGGAAAAGGAGTACATCAAGGCTTTATATTGTCACCCTGCATGCAGAGTACATCATGAGAAACGTTGGACTGGAAGAAGCACAAGCTGGAATCAAGACTGCTGAGAGATATATCAATAACCTCAGATAGGCAGATGACACAATCCTTATGGCAGAAAGTGAAAAGGAACTCAGAAGCCTCTTGATGAAAGTGAAAGTGGAGAGTGAAATAGTTGGCTTAAAGCTCAACATTCAGAAAATGAAGATCATGGCATCCGGTCCCATCACTTCATGGGAAATAGATGGGGAAACAGTGGAAAAAGTGTAAGACTTTATTTTTTGGGGCTCCAAAATCAGTGCAGATGGTGACTGCAGCCATGAAATTAAAAGACACTTACTCCTTGGAAGGAAAGTTATGACCAACCTAGATAGCATATTCAAAAGCAGAGACATTACTTTGCCAACAAAGGTTCATCTAGTCAAGGCTATGGTTTTTCCTGTGGTCATGTATGGATGTGAGAGTTGGACTGTGAAGAAGGCTGAGCGCCGAAGAATTGATGCTTTTGAACTGTGGTGTTGGAGAAGACTCTTGAGAGTCCCTTGGACTGCAAGGAGATCCAACCAGTCCATTGTGAAGGAGATAAGCCCTGGGATTTCTTTGGAGGAAATGATGCTGAAACTGAAACTCCAGTACTTTGGCCACCTCATGTGAAGAGTTGACTCATTAGAAAAGACTCTGATGCTGGGAGGGATTGGGGGCAGGAGGAGAAGGGGATGACAGAGGATGAGATGGCTGGATGGCATCACTAACTCGATGGACGTGAGTCTGAGTGAACTCTGGGAGTTGGTGATGGACAGGGAGGCCTGGAGTGCTGCAATTCATGGGGTCACAAAGAGTCGGACATGGCTGAGCAACTGAACTGAAGACCAGAAGAGATGAACAGCTCACGTGAAGATTCAAGAATTTTGGATATGTCATGCAGTGATTATTGCAGCAAGAGAAAACTGGGACAGAGGACAAAAGTGAAACAGCAAAGTCCCGCTCATATACTGATGACTCAAATCCTTAGTTTTAAATTCATCCACAAAACTAAAATGTTCAAATAAGGCATTTACTATAAGCCTTCCCCAGGTGTTGGCTCTTCAGAATATTTACCAACAATGGAGAACACATCAGCGACTCCTTTATGAGGAAAACTATCATCTAAATGTATTTAGTCCAAATAGTATTTAACTATTATATCCTGCAAAATAGTTTATTAAAATCAAACATGGGAAAGTGAAGCAATTATTTAATGATATTTTCAGGAAAATAAAGCAGATTTTAGGAGAATATTTACTATATATACACATATATACACACACATTATATACACACATATACAAAAATATATACTGTATCATGTACTAAATATGGATAGATAATGCCCTTTTGCTTCATTTATATCACCTATTGCAATTCTTTGAATTCTATAAATTAGATCAAGTAGAGTCTTGACCTGTAATAAGATCCTATTTAGCCACATAGTAGTGACTAGAAAGTAAGCAACAAAATAATTGAATTCCAGTGTGAAGGCAGTGCTAGATTTTTCATAGGTTCCATGTGTTTATTATTTTGGGGGGGGAGGGGGAAGGTAGAGGGCTTCCCGGGTGGTGCTAGTGGTAAAGAATCTGCCTACTAGTGAGAAGACACAGAGACAACGGCAGGTTCAATCCCTGGGTCAGGAAGATCCTCTAGAGTAGGAAATGCCAACCCACTCTAGCATTCTTGCCTGGAAAATTCCATGGACAGAGCAGCCTGACAGGCTAAAGTCCACAGGGTCACAGAGAGTCAAACCGAACTAAGCAATTGAGCACACACATGTGTTTTTTATCAGTGGCTTTCAAGGCCTTAAGAGTAATAATTTTATGCACTAAGGCAGGACCAACAGGATTTTAAAAAAGAACATACCACTGTGTACCCTTCAAACTATACTCTGAGGCCTGCTTTAATTAAGGTCAACCCCATATATAACATCACTGAAGTTCACATGTTATTTATCTTGGGTTCATCAAGTATCCAATATTGAGTAAAAATATTCATTAAAGCACATCAAAATTTCATACGTATATAAAAAGTTACTGTGTGTCTTTGTATTTGAGTATATTTATACATACACACACACACATACATACACATACATATATATACACTTTCTATACCCATCAGATCAGATCAGATCAGTCGCTCAGTCGTGTCCGACTCTTTGCGACCCCATGAATCGCAGCACATCAGGCCTCCCTGTCCATCACCAACTCCCGGAGTTCACTCAGACTCATGTCCATCAAGTCAGTGATGCCATCCAGGCATCTCATCCTCTGGCATCCTCTTCTCCTGCCCCCAATCCCTCCCAGCATCAGAGTCTTTTCCAATGAGTCAACTCTTCCCATGAGGTGGCCAAAGTATTGGAGTTTCAGCTTTAGCATCATTCCTTCCAAAGAAATCCCAGGGCTGATCTCCTTCACAATGGACTGGTTGGATCTCCTTGCAGTCCAAGGGACTCTCAAGAGTCTTCTCCAACACCACAGTTCAAAAGCATCAATTCTTCGGCGCTCAGCCTTCTTCACAGTCCAACTCTCACATCCAGACATGACCACAGGAAAAACCATAGCCTTGACTAGACGGACCTTTGTTGGCAAAGTAATGTCTCTGCTTTTGAATATGCTGTCTAGGTTGGTCATAACTTTCCTTCCAAGGAGTAAGTGTCTTTTAATTTCATGGCTGCAGTCACCATCTGCACTGATTTTGGAGCCCCCAAAAATAAAGTCTGACACTGTTTCCACTGTTTCCCCATCTATTTCCCATGAAGTGGTGGGACCAGATGCCATGATCTTCGTTTTCTGAATGTTGAGCTTTAAGCCAACTTTTTCACTCTCCTCTTTCACTTTCATCAAGAGGCTTTTGAGTTCCTCTTCACTTTCTGCCATAAGGGTGGTGTCATCTGCATATCTGAGGTTATTGATATTTATCCCAGAAATCTTGATTCCAGTTTGTGTTTCTTCCAGTCCAGCATTTCTCATGATGTACTCTGCATATAAGTTAAATAAGCAGGGTGACAATATACAGCCTTGACATACCCCTTTTCCTATTTGGAACCAGTTTGTTGCTCCATGTCCAGTTCTAACTGTTGCTTCCTGACCTGCATACAGATTTCTCAAGAGGCAGATCAAGTAGTCTGGTATTCCCATCTCTTTCAGAATTTTCCACAGTTTATTGTGATCTACACAGTCAAAGGCTTTGGCATAGTCAATAAAGCAGAAATAGATGTTTTTCTGGAGCTCTCTTGCTTTTTCCATGATCCAGCAGATGTTGGCCATTTGATCTCTGGTTCCTCTGCCTTTTCTAAAACCAGCTTGAACATCAGGAAGTTCACAGTTCACATATTGCTGAAGCCTGGCTCGAAAAATTTTGAGCATTACTTTACTAGCATGTGAGATAAGTGCAATTGTGTGGTAGTTTGAGCATTCTTTGGCATTGCCTTTCTTTGGAATTGGAATGAAAACTGACCTTTTCCAGTCCTGTGGCCACTGCTGAGTTTTCCAAATTTGCTGGCATATTGAGTGCAGCACTTTCACAGCATCATCTTTCAGGATTTGGAATAGCTCAACTGGAATTCCATCACCTCCACTAGCTTTGTTCATAGTGATGCTTTCTATGGCCCACTTGACTTCACAGTCCAGGATGTCTGGCTCTAGGTCAGTGATTACACCATCGTGAATATCTGGGTCCTGAAGATCTTTTTTGTACAGTTCTTCTGTGTATTCTTGCCATCTCTTCTTAATATCTTCTGCTTCTTTTAGGTCCATACCATTTCAGTCCTTTATCGAGCTCATCTTTGCATGAAATATTCCTTTGGTGTCTCTGATTTTCTTGAAGAGATCCCTAGTCTTTCCCATTCTGTTGTTTTCCTCTATTTCTTTGCATTGATCGCTGAAGAAGGCTTTCTTATCTCTTCTTGCTATTCTTTGGAACTCTGCATTCAGATGTTTATCTTTCCTTTTCTCCTTTGCTTTTTGCTTCTCTTCTTTTCACAGCTATTTGTAAGGCCTCCCCAGACAGCCACTTTGCTTTTTTGCATTTCTTTTCTATGGGAATTGTCTTGATCCCTGTCTCCTGTACAATGTCACGAACCTCATTCCATAGTTCATCAGGCACTCTATCAGATCTAGGCCCTTAAATCTATTTCTCACTTACAATGTATAATCATAAGGGATTTGATTTAGGTCATACCTGAATGGTCTAGTGGTTTTCCCTACTTCCTTCAATTTAAGTCTGAATTTCGCATAAGGAGTTCATGGTCTGAGCCACAGTCAGCTCCTGGTCTTGTTTTTGCTGACTGTATAGAGCTTCTCCATCTTTGGCTGCAAAGAATATAATCAATCTGATTTCGGTGTTGACCATCTGGTGATGTCCATGTATAGAGCCTTCTCTTGTGTTGTTGGAAGAGGGTGTTTGCTATGACCAGTGCATTTTCTTGGCAAAACTCTATTAGTCTTTGCCCTGCTTCATTCCATATTCCAAGGCCAAATTTGCCTGTTACTCCAGGTGTTTCTTGACTTCCTATTTGCATTCCAGTGCCCTATAATGAAAAGGACATCTTTTTTGGGTGTTAGTTCTAAAAGGTCTTGTAGGTCTTCATAGAACTGTTCAACTTCAGCTTCTTCTGCATTACTGGTTGGGGCATAGACTTGGATTACTGTGATATTGAATGGTTTGCCTTGGAAATGAACAGAGATCATTCTGTTGGTTTTGAGATTGCATCCAAGTACTGCATTTCGGACTCTTTTGTTGACCATGATGGCCACTCCATTTCTTCTGAGGGATTCCTGCTCACAGTAGTAGATATAATGGTCATCTGAGTTAAATTCACCCATTCCAGTCCATTTCAGTTTGCTGATTCCTAGAATGTCGACATTCACTCTTGCCATCTCTTGTTTGACCACTTCCAATTTGCCTTGATTCATGGACCTGACATTCCAGGTTCCTATGCAATATTGCTCTTTACAGCATCAAACCTTGCTTCTATCACCAGTCACATCCACAGCTGGGTATTGTTTTTGCTTTGGCTCCATCCCTTCATTCTTTCTGGAGTTATTTCTCCACTGATCTCCAGTAGCATATTGGGCACCTACTGACCTGGGGAGTTTCTCTTTCAGTATCCTATCATTTTGCCTTTTCATACTGTTCATGGGGTTCTCAAGGCAAGAATACTGAAGTGGTTTGCCATTCCCTTCTCCAGTGGACCACATTCTGTCAAATCTCTCCACCATGACCCGCCCATCTTGGGTTGCCCCATGGGCATGGCTTAGTTTCATTGAATTAGACAAGGCTGTGGTCCTAGTGTGATTAGATTGACTAGTTTTCCGTGAGTATGGTTTCAGTTTGTCTGCCCTCAAGCCCGCTTGAAACACCTACTATCTTACCTGGGTTTCTCTTACTTTGGGTGTGGAGTATCTCTTCACGGCTGCTCTAGCAAAGCACAGCCATTGCTCCTTACCTTGGACGAGGGATATCTCCTCACCGCCGCCCTTCCTGATGTTCAATGTGGGATAGCTCCTCTAGGCCCTCCTGCACCCGCGCATTATGGCTCTACATTTGATTAACTATGACAATACTTCAGCTGGTTGAATAAATCAGATTTGGATGCTGTCACCTATAGGGGAAAAAATGAGCTCTGTCTACACTTTATGAGAGTTGAGTACCCTGGACATAATCTTCAATTCTGAGATTGGCTCAGTATTTTGAAAACTAAAAATCTACTACTCCTGATTTATTAAACACTCAGTGTTTTGATTCAACTCATGTGTCACATACCGATGTGGAATTAATTGTTAGAACCATGAGTAATCTTTGGAGTGATTGATGAAACAGACAATACTAACTCAGCAAGATATGCACTCTGTCATGTTAGAAAAGCTTTTAATTGTTAGGGAAACTTATTCAAATGAGTATTTTTAGGTCCTTCTGTCACATTTAATTCTTAGATCTGGGGCATACCCTCTGAGGCCAGCCTAGGATCAATCTGTCCGTCCACACTGGGGGAAGCACTGATATAAGATGTGATGATCAAGAGTTGCAGAGAGAGTCAGGAGTCAGGATACGACAGGCTTGGTAGACTGTTGTGATGATTAATGTAATATATATGTATGTAAATTTCTTAGCACAGTGCCTTGTATACAGCAAATGCTCAAAATGTTAAATATTGTTGTTGTTTTCAAAATTTAAATTCAAAATTTATATTTTGATTAAACTTCGTGTCAGTTTAGTCTGCTATGAGCATTAGAACAATCTGGGGCCCCTGTATTTAACCAGATGTCCTTCCACTTACATAGAAGTTCCCATAAAACAGGAACAAAGGATTAAATTCTACTAATTTAATTTAGGGATATGTCAGCACATCCCTGGGCTTCCTGGGTGGCTCAGTGGTAAAGAATCCGACTGTGATGCAGAAGACTCAGGAAACACCGTGGGTTTGATCCCTGGGTTGCAAAGAATCCCTGGAGGAGGGCATGGCAACCTACTCCAGTATTCTTGCTTTGGAGAATCCCAGGGACAGAAGAGCCTAGCAAGCTACAGTCTGTAGGGTCGCACAGGGTCAGACACAACTGAAGCAACTGAGCACACATGCATCACATCCCCCACATGAAGCACAGGATACAGAAAGAAAATGGATTTTGGAATACTTTGCATTTGATTTCCAAAATCCCAGCCCTGCCAGTTGAGAGCTGTATGACCTTAGTCTTTTTGAAACTCAGTTTCCTCATTTATACACATAACCTCAGACAACTGTTAAGTGACTTTAATTATTCTGCATATAAATCATGTGTCTGAAATATATAGTATACATTAAAAGTTCTCCTTATCTTTGCTTCTTTTCCCAAACCCTAATATAAGCCAGTATATATTGGCCACCTGATGTGAAGAGCCAACTCATTAGAAAAGATTCTGATGCAGGGAAAGATCAAAGGCAGGAGGAGAAGGGGACACAGAGGACAAGATGGTTGGGTCGCATCACCAACTCGATGGATTTGAGTTTGAGCAAGCTCCAGGAGTTGGTAACGGACAGGAAAGCCTGGCATGCTGGAGTCCATGGGGTCACAAAGTGTCAGACGTGACTGAGTGACTGAACAACAACAAATATAAACCAGTGAGTTAGAATTTGTTCAATTTTCAGTGATTTTTTTTTTACATATATCTGCAACAAAGCTTCAAATGATTTAGAGTTTCTACTTTCAGTTCAGTTTAGTTCAGTCGCTCAGTTGTGTCTGACTCTTTGCGACCCCATGAACTGCAGCATGCCAGGCCTCCCTGTCCATCACCAACTCCCAGAGTTCACCCAAACCCGTTTCCTTTGAGTCGGTAATGCCATCCAACCATCTCCTCCTCTGTCATCCCCTTCTTCTCCTGCCCTCGATCTTTCCCAGCATCAGGGTCTTTTCAAATGAGTCAGCTCTTTGCATCAGGTGGCCAAAGTATTGGAGTTTCAGCTTCAACATCAGTCCTTCCAATGAACACCCAGGACTGATCTCCCTCAGGATAGACTGGTTGGATCTCATTGCAGTCCAAGGGACTCTCAAGAGTCTTCAACACCACAGTTCAAAAGCATTAATTCTTTGGCGCTCAGCTTTCTTTACAGTCCAACTCTCACATCCATACATGACCACTGAAAAAACCATAGCCTTAACTAGACGGACCTTTGTTTACAAGGTAATGTCTCTGTCTAGGTTGGTCATAACTTTCCTTCCAAGGAGTAAGCGTCTTTTAATTTCATGGCTGCAGTCACCATCTGCAGTGATTTTGGAGCCAAAAAAAAATAAAGTCAGCCGCTGTTTCCACTGTTTCCCCATCTATTTGCCATGAAGTGATGGGACCAGATGCCATGATCTTTGTTTTCTGAATGTTGAGCTTTAAGCCAACTTTTTCACTCTCTTCTTTCACTTTCAGCAAGAGGTTCTTTAGTTCTTCTTTACTTTTTGAACATAAGGATGGTGTCATCTGCATATCTGAGGTTATTGATATTTCTCCTGGCAATCTTGATTCCAGCTTGTGCTTTTTCCAGCCCAAACAGTTTATTTTGTACTCTTAACATACATCTCAAAATTGAGCATTATCTTACAGTTTTATGTTTATGTCACTGAAAGTTGTGTCTGAGTGAGTCTGGCAGAGAGTCAGGTGCACTTGGAACATATATTAGAGTACCCTGAAAACCTAGAATGTAAATTAAGAAAGGAAACCTATTTTGTATTAAGATATAAAGAATTTGGAGATTTTAAAGGATGGCAGACATATTCATGGTTAAGAATGAAGGATCTAAAATCAAACTTCTTGTGATTAAGTCTGAACTCATCCACTGTTGTCTATAGTTTTGGGTGAGCTACTCTTCCTCCCTGAGCCACAGTTTAGGAATAATAAAAATACTTACCTTCCAGGATAAGAAGTAAGATGATGCCATGGAGAGCTCAATAAATCAATATTAATTACAGTGGTATTGTCAGTATAACAATATCCTTGTTTTAGTTACAAAAACTAAATGCTAACATCACAAAAATACAGTTTGAATTCTCTCAAAGCCCCAGAACATTATCTTTCTAGGACAAGCTTTGTCAATCCTTCCCCAGAATAGTGATAAACTATCATTGCCCTTTCTTCTTTACGATTTATCAGACGTTCCTCCCCACATAACTACCCTTTACTCCCTCTCTGCCGTCTTCCTAGCTCTTTACCATGCCCCCCTTTAGAAGAACTGTTCCACTGTAAATCTATCCTCACATTTCCACATTTCACTGAATGCTACTTCTACCCTTTTGCCTTAAAAAACAAACAAAACGTTTATCCTGCTGAAACTTTTTGGAGATTTGTTCTATAAAAAAATCTCCCTATATTTCAGTCATTGGAGGCAAAATTAACATGGATCAAATAGTCTTTTGTCCCTTCAAGACTACTATTCTTCCACTGGGATAAAGAAACCCCTATTTTTTTGAGGTTCTTACTATCCACCTTCTATCCAATCTACCATGTGCAGATGGTAGACCTCCTAGCACATGGTCTTGCTATTCAAATATTTAAGATCTTTAACACCAGACCTCCAATTATTCTGTCTTCACAGGAGCATGTATATCACTCAATGATTTGGTCACTGATACTCTTCTCCATTTTATTCCAAAAGTCTTACCCATCTTCTACCATAGGAATCTACTCTCATGTTCATATTCTGGACCTCATCATTCACCCAACAAGCATTCATTAAGGAGAAAGTCTTTTGTGGCACACTGGTAAAGAATCCACCCACCAATGCAGGAGAAGCAGGAGATGCAGGTTGATCCCTGGGTCCAGAAGATCCCCTGGAGGAGGAAATGGCAACCCACTCCAATAATCTTGCCAGGAAATCTCCATGGACAGAGGAGCCTGGTGGGCTACAGTTCATGGAGCTGCAAGGAACTGGATAAGACTCAATGAGTGAGAACACACACCCCCACACACACACATCCCAAGCACTCTGAGTATACAGCAATCAACCAAACTTACAAAAAACTGCTCTTGTAGAACTTTCTTTCCCCAGGAGCTACTCTAACCACAAAGTTCTCACACCCTTTTCCAAGTATGCCTGCCTGTGGTCCTCTCTGATATCTCTGAATATTTAATAAGGCCTTAATTTTCTTCCAGGCTAAATACTTCACCATGGCTTTACTTTCCTCTTTAGCTTCTATATTGTATTAACTTTGATAATTGTCTCATTATCAATGTCCCTTGTTCCTGGGCCACTTCAATCCACTAAATCTACTACTTCAGTTCTAATTAAGTACATAACTCCTTTGCCAAGGGCTGCAGAGTCCTGCTAGGAAAAAATAATTTTTAGACCCAAGTCTACCATTGCAAAATTAGTGTCCTGTTTAAGGACACCAGGGTTTCAATGGAGCAAAGCAGATGATTTCTTCTTCATATTTTTAGGTCCTTAAGATATTATTAACTTGATCAGTTTACTTAAACACTCTGAAAATCCCTAAAATTCTTAGCTCTGAACCAATGGCTCTTCCGCCTATTTTACAAGAATATGAAATCACTCAACAGTAAATTTATTTATAGTTACCCCTCAGTCAGTTAGTCAGTTCAGTCACTCAGTCATGTCCGACTCTTTGTGACCCCATGAATCGCAGCACGCCAGGCCTCCCTGTCCATCATCAACTCCCAGAGTTCACTGAGACTCACGTCCATTGAGTCAGTGATGCCATCCAGCCATCTCATCCTCTGTCGTCCCCTTCTCCTCCTGCCCCCAATCCCTCCCAGCATCAGAGTCTTTTCCAACGAGTCAACTCTTCGCATACCCATATACACACTACTGCTTATTATTATATAATATTATATTATGGATAAGAGCAAAAGGAGAACAAGGTTAAAGGGATTATTAAAGCCAGGATACTTGCAATGTTAAATTGACTAATCAAGGGGCCCTCGCTGAGATTATTTTTGGCAAAGTTCTTGAGCAATAAGAAGTTCATTGAATCTCAGAGTAAAGCTTCAGGTTCAGAAGAAAAGAATCCACTTATATACAGTTGAAATCTCCACCTCCACAGGTCTCCTCCAAGTTTGGCACCTATTCAGTTCACTTCTTAACCCTTGTAATTTACAGTATTTTCTCCCTGTAAATGTGGTCTGACCTTCCTACATTAGAGATGAGGAAGTTCTCTTACCTGACTGCTGCTGCTGCTGCTAAGTCACTTCAGTTGTGTCTGACTCTGTGCGACCCCATAGACGGCAGCCCATCAGGCTCCCCTGTCCCTGGGATTCTCCAGGCGAGAACACTGGAGTGGGTTGCCATGTCCTTCTCCAATGCATGAAAGTGAAAAGTGAAAGTGAAGTCGCTCACTTGTGTCCGACTCCTAGCGACCCCATGGACTGCAGCCCACCAGGCTCCTCCGTCCATGGGATTTGCCAGGCAAGAGTACTGGAGTGGGGTGCCATTGCCTTCCCCATCTTACCTGACTAGTAGTAACATAAATAACCTCTAGTTATTTCTTCTTCTCTTATTATTTGAAAAGAAATAAATGGGCAGATGTTACAATCCAGTTGTCCACAACCCCAATGTGGTTCATAGATGTAGTCACCGTGATACAATCATGTTTTAGAAAATTTTAACTTTAATTTGGACAATTTTAGACATAGCATCTTTTCTATTATATTTGATCTTCCCCCGCCCCCACTACTCCTATCATATTATACTTTGCTTTTCCATTTATTTATGTTCCTTGTTTGGTACTTAAAACATTTGAGTATAAATTTGGACCTATACATCTGAGTATATCAGATGGCAGACTAAGAGAGACTTTCAGAAAATAACTAGCATATCAATTACACTATTTGTAAATATTTACAAAATTTAAAAATTATTTTCCAAAAGCAGTGTAAGATAGTAATGAAGAAATCCAATGTAACTCCATCTGGGGAGACTTTAAGATTACATATTTTTTATTTTTTTATTGAAACATAGTTGATTTATAATATTATGTTAGTCTCATATTCAGTTATATATATATACACACACACACACAGACTTCTTCATATTCTCTTCCCTTACAGGTTACTACAAAACATTGAATATAGCTCCCTGTTCTGTAAGTGGGTCCTGGTTGATCATTTATTTTCTATGTAGCAGTTTTATATGTTAATCCCAATCTCCTAATTTGACTTCCCTGGTGGCTCAGCCAGTAAAGAATCTGCCTGTAACTCAGGTGACTCGGGTTTGATCCCTGGGTCGGGAAGATTCCCTGGAGAAGGCAATGGCTACCCACTCTAGTATTCTTGCCTGGAGAATTCCACGGACAGAGGAATCTGGTGGACTACAGTACATGGTCTCAAAGAGTCAGACATGATTGAGTGACTAACACCATCTCCCTTTCCCTTTGGATGACCGTAAGTTTGTTTTCTATGTCTTTGAGTCTCTTTCTATTTTGGAAATAAGTTCATTTGTTATCTTTTTTTTCCCCCAGATTCTATACCTAAGCAATATCATATATTGTCTTTCCCTGTCTTTAATTACCATACTAAGTCTGGCTTACTTTACCTTCATCATTATTAGGAATAGATTAATTATTTTATGTAATCTACCCTCCTGGCCAGAGTAATGTTGCTTTTTGTCAGTGAATAAAAGAAATATTTGAATCATCCTAATATCTTAACCTTATTTGGGATTCAAGAACAACTTAAATCTAAAGTCACAAGTCCTAGAATCACACTGTGGGTCAGAAAGAGTCATGCTTTTCATTTTTGGGCAATACTCATGGCATAATAATTTTTACCTCCAGTTAGAAAATATGCCTCCAGGGTACCACAGAGTAGCAAGAAATGAGGATGAATGGCACTATACAGTTTCCTTAGCAATCTAAATATGCTTTGAGAAATGGCACAAACAAGAAAGAAGTCTTTTATGAGCAGTACAATCCTAAGATTTTTCTGGATATAAAGCCCTTAAGTTCTTGTTGTGCCAACATCCTTCTTTAGAAAAAGAGGTTGAATGTGATTTTATTCACTTCTGTTGCAATACTCTGAATCATTTTATCCTGTCCCCTTGTTATAACAAACTAGATCAGGGCATGGTGTATAAACTAAATCAGTCATCTGTGGGATCTCTAGTGACCCCAGAGAGCCTGTATAAAAGTGCTGTTTAAGGCTAACCCAGAAAGATAGTCTCTTAGGGATTTGGAGTATAAAAGACAATGACAAAAATAAGATAGAGTCATAAATACAGAGATAAAGATAGAGGTAAGGGATATGATGTGAGAGTGAGGGGTGAAGAAAGACAGAAAGAAAAAGACCAAGGGGTGCTATTTGGTAGTGGTAGGAAAAGGCAAATGAGCAATAGGGAGCATTTTATTGATAGAGTGCAGAGGGCTAGAAGAGAAAGGTTCTTGCTGCTAAAGGTTCAATAAGACTATTCACCACTAGAGATGTTTGGACCCTAAATCCATTCTAACTCTCCAGGAGGAGCATAAATTTGGATTAGCTACATTCTCTGAAGAAAAATTGCAGTCCTCCATTAACAGAACCGTAAGAGCCAAACAAAACCCCAGCTCTATCTAGTTGCTTTAGAAAAATATCTGGTAGGAACCACATGGAGGCTTTCTGAATTTAGGTCTGAAAGCAGAACAATGGGAGAGAATAAGGATGCTCCATGAACCTTAAATATTAAGAAATACCTATCCTAAATACTTGGGCCCATCCAAAGATGAAAAAACAGAAGTAGAAAACAAAGACCTATGGAAACATCACAGGAAAGGAAAAGTAATAAATATTTGAAGATTCAAAGGAAAACCCCATATCTAAAATCTATCTATCCAGAAACAGATTTTTTAACCAAAACCAAATTCTCAAGTAGTCAATATTCTACCTCTACCCTGGGCTGTGATAAATAAGATGTTAAATTATTTGCAACTATGTCTAGTTAGGTGTTCATTATGGTGTGCCCTTAAAGACAGAATCTCTGTTCCTATTTAAAATTGCCACTGTTACCTTGGACTCCAGAGAACAAGTCACCTTGAAACAGACAACCTTTATTCAGTTTATCTGGGCTCCTCATTGGCCTCCCATCTCAGAATACAGTTCGCTCTCACCTAACGAGCTTCATTTTTCCCTCACTCTGCTATGAATGAAAAGTGCTTAAGTTTTTAAATCCATTATTTTTTGCAAATTATTATGATACATTCTGGGCTTCCCTGGGGCTCAGTGGTAAAGAATTCACCTACAATGCAGGAGACACAGGAGACGTAGGTTCAATCTCTGGGTCAGGAAGATCCACTTGAGGGCATGGCAACCCACTCCAGTATTCTTGCCTGGGAAATCCCATGGACAGAGAAGCCTAGTAGGCTAATGTCTAAAGGGTTGCAAAGAGTCAGACACAGCTGAACTGACTGAGCACGCACACATGTACATGGCTAATAGTACAATTCTTGTGCAAAATTAAAGATGAAAAGAAAACATCCTCAATGTTATGAAGGCAAGCAGACCAAAAAAAGTTTCCTCTTGTTTTAAAACTAAGATGGAGAAAGTTGTTCTACACTTAAGATTTCAGTGCTTTTTAGTTTGGTTTTTACAGTAAATTTAATAGATAAGTTAAATTTATTTAACTGTAGTAAATAAATCTGTAGTAAATTTATTCAGATTTGCAGAATGAATGACAATTGTAAACAATGTAAGACTCTAATAGGCTAAATAATGACTGAACACAAACTCTGGTATAAGCAGAGTATGACTTACAGTAAGGAACACACGATACATTCTATCTCAACCCAAGACAAACAAATTATTTTTAGTTTAAAAAAATCATTTAATTAAGTGAGAATATAAATAAATAATTGAAAGTAAACTAATATAATACATAAAATTTGACACCTTTTTAAAGAGATATTTCCTAAAGGAGGAAGAGAGCCTTGATAGAAGTTGATGTTTGATGCAAGGGATTGCAAGGAAACCTTTTGTAGGTGAATTATTCTTTTTGTGCCATATTCTTCACAAATATTTAACTTTTTTAGGGCTTATGACTGCTTCTTATTAAAATTTCAGTTTAAGATATAGCACAGAAAAATAACTTTTGAGGCTATTTAACAAATTAAGGCTAAACAAGATGATGCTTTGAAACACAAAAGACGTGAATTCAGCAAAGAGATGATCACAGAAGATGCTATCCTTCTATCCCTCTGGTTTGACATAGTTACATAGTTACATGAAGCCAAACGTGGTAATTTTATCTCAACATGGTACACAACTCAAGTTTTCCCTACATATTATTCTCTGAATAAAAACTATATGCCAAATAAGTTGGCAAAGTGTCTCCCTAAAACTAATATAAAGAAATCACATTTCCTGTCACATTTATTAATGCATAGTGTTTTGAGAAAAATTTGTTACATTAAATGAGTGGCAAAAAGCCATTGATTTGTTTCATGTGTTCTAAACCTACAAAATTCAATGTTCTTACCTTGAATAAGAGAGTCAGTCATATCTGACTCTCTGTGATCCTTAGGACTGTAGCCCACCAGGCTTCTGTGTCCATGGGATTCTCCAGGCAAGAACACTGGAGTGGGTTGCCATTTCCCTCTCCATTGAATAAAAGGTAATATGAGGTCTCAACTCACATGCACAATTTGGCCCTGCCCACTTCTCCATCTTCGTTTGAATCACTCTTCCTCTTACTCAATCTGCTCCAGGGAAGCCGACATTTTTGTTCTTCCAACATGTCAACGGTGTTTCTCAAGTATTTGCAAGGGCAGTTATCTTTGCTGAGAAGCCTCTATATTTCACATATTAGCATGGCTTATTCTTTACCTCACTACATCAACAGACTGCAAATTCCCTGAAGATAAAAACTTTGTCTGCTTTTATTACTGCCCTGGTACACAATAAATCCTAAACAAATTTGATGTTTAATTGATGAGTGAACAAAAAATATGTTTCTGCTTATAAAGATAATAAGCAAAACAGGAGTATTGCTCTTGAACAAGGGTGTAATATGGTAAGTTTTGTGGGTTTTTTTTTGCGTTTTGGTTTTGTATTCTTGAAGGTAAGCACTTTGCCCATACCACCTTGAATAACAGTACTTGAGAATAGCTGGGAAGATGTGAACAAATCTAAGTAATCAAGAAGCTTTAAAAATGTAAAAATGTCAGAAATAACATAAATCATTCACACTTTTTTTATATTCCTATGATGATCATCTGGCTTTCAAATACTTCTCTACTGAGAATTGCTTTTGCTGCACTAAGTTCTCATAAACTTAACAAAAAAACCCATACTCTTTTGTATTTCTGTAAATAGGTTAATTTAAAAAATACATCTTAAAGTTGGAAATTCACTTTTTGGAAATTCACTGCTTGTTTAAATATTCATTTGGCTTTGCATTAAATCTTAAAATATTTCATGTGTATTCTATGAGTCTAGGTGATTAAACTATAACAACATTTGTATAACTATACAACATGCATATTTCTGTGTCATTCATATATTTATTCATTTTATCTTCACAATCACATTGCAGCAGGAAGTACAGCCACCATATCCCTATTTCACATACACAGAACTGAAGCTAGAAAAGGTTCAGTTCAGTTGCTCAGTCGTTTCTGACTCTTTGAGACCCCACGGCCTGCGGCACGCCACGCCTCCCTGTTCATCACCAACTCCCAGAGTTTACTCAAACTCATGTCCATTGAGTCGGTGATGCCATCCAACCATCTCATCCTCTGTCATCTCCTTCTCCTCCCACCTTCAATCTTTCCCAGCATCAGGCTCTTTACAAATGAGTCAGTTCTTCATATCTGGTGGCCAAAGTACTGGAGTTTCAGCTTCAGCATTAGTCCTTCCAATGAATATTCAGGGCTGATTTCCTTTAGGATTGACTGATTGGATCTCCTTGCAGTCCAAGGGAATCTCAAGAGTCTTCTACACTACAGTTCAAAAGCATCAATTCGTCATCACTCAGTTTTCTTTATAGTCCAACTCTCACATCCATATATGTCTACTGGAAAAACCATAGCTTTGACTAGATGGACCTTTGCTGGCAAAGAAAAGATTATGCAATTTAATATGGGAACAAGTCAGGAGTAGAAGATATACACATGACTTTTGGGCCGGTTTTTATTCTTCCATTCCTAAATTCATTCCTTAGAACTCTTAGAAAATCAGTGGTAATTCCAGCAGAGAATCATAAAGTCTGAAATTAGTGCTCGCATCCTCATTGATGATGGTGATGATGATGATGATGAAAATCGCTCAGTCATGTCTGACTCTTTGCGACCCCATGGACTATATGGTCCATGGAATTCTCCAGGCCAGAATATTGGAGTGGGTTGCCTTTCTCTTCTCCAGGGGATCTTCCAAACCTAGATATTGAACCAGGATCTCCTGCATTGCAGGTGGATTCTTCACCAGCTGAGCCACAAGGGAAGCCCGAGAACACTGGAGTGGGTAGCCTATCCCTTCTCCAGCGAATCTTCCTGACCTAGGAATCGAACCGGGGTCTTCTGCATTGCAGGTGGATTCTTTACCAACTGAGCTACGAGAGAAGCCCTCATATCCTCATTAGAGAACCCATTTTTAACTAATCAGGCTCTGTGGCTATAGCTTTATCCCTTACAGCTTTTCAAAATGATCCCTTGCAAATTTCTAACTTTCTCCATATTTCTTCCAGTGTAAGAGGAATTTTCAGCAACTCTATGCATGCATCACATAACATGTGGAACTGCAGAGCTCAGTATGAGTCTCTAGGTAGCTACAATTGACATGAGGAAAATCTAACAGTAGAAAAAAACTGAAATAACATCTCATTATATAAATTTTTTTCTTTTCACAAATACAATGTTCTCTTATATGGTATATACCAAAAAGTGTGGATTTTAAAAATTATTCCTCATTTTAGCAGGTCTGGCTTCCACAGAAAGTCAGATTTAAACTTCACAATATCATCATTCACTTCAGTCAGGGTGGTTCATGAATCTCATCCTCCACACTTTACACATGAAAATCGCCCATGATATCAACAAGAAAGAATAGCAGCCAGAGCCCTGCACAAGATTATTTTTTCACTGTGTGGAATATCAAATTCAAACCCTGGAGTGCTTATGTGTGTGTGTGTGTATCTGACGGTAAGTTTGTGATTATATCTTCCACAATAAAACAAAACTGAACCTATTTTAACATGTCAATTTAATTTCTACAGAAATGTTGTAACCAAGATGATATCTAAGCCAGAGAACTCCCCTAGAATTTGACAGAAGTATTTAGACCATTCTCAAGCTACTGGCAAAACTAACTTCTTAGGCTCTATGGGTGACCCTGCCTCGCCTATGTTGTGCTCTGTGATAATAAGCAATACTGACACACAGAAGTATTTGTGAGGATTGAATATCATCTTAACACATTTAAAATATTAGAAAATGTGCATGTCACATGCTGCTGCTGCTGCTGCTAACTCGCTTCAGTCGTGTCTGACTCTGTGCGACCCCATAGACGGCAGCCCACCAGGCTCCCCCATCCCTGGGATTCTCCAGGCAAGAACACTGGAGTGGGTTGCCATTTCCTTCTCCAATGCATGAAAGTGAAAAGTGAAAGGGAAGTCGCTCAGTCGTGTCTGACTCTTAGCGACCCCATGGACTGTAGCCTACCAGGCTCCTCCGTCCATGGGATTTTCCAGGCAAGAGTACTGGAGTGGGGTGCCATTGCTTTCTCCAACATGTCACATAGCAGGCACTTAAAATATTAGCTTTTATTTAAATTGTGTAATACTAAATTTCCAGCAGGATATAGTATTTATCTAACTTTCCTTCAGAAATAATGGATAATTATATTCAATAAACATTTATATCTTATAATCATCTCTGAATCTTCTAATTCCTACAGGAGTACCAGGGCTTTGTTTTTTAATTTCAATGATCATCACTTCCCTAAGCTTCATATATTTGCATATTTAACTTTTAACCAACATCTGTACTTGGTATAATATCTAATAGATATCTCAGTCTTAACATGACTCCAATGGAATTCTTTTTTATACCTTCTACTCCTTCACAAGTATCTTCTCAGTCAATGATATTCACTTGGTTACTCAATTTGAAAACACAGAAGTCATCTTTGATTCCTCTTTTTAATCTAGAGGCTACATTGCATCCATCAGCAGGTAGCAGGTATCACTGGCTCTACTTTCAAAACTAGCCCCTAATGTGGTACTTCCTATACTCTCCAGTGGCATTATCTAGTTCAAACCATTGTCTCTCACTTTGAATTTAGTTAAAATCTCAATAAGGTTTTCCCTCAAGCTTCCTCGACACCATGTAGTTTGTTTCTCCACAGGAGACATATTTATGTTAAATGAAAAGAAGCAGGATAAAAGTTTACATGTTCACTTTAATAAGTACATCACAATAAGTGGACTAGGATAAAATCAGTCAACATGTGCACAATAGGTAATCTTTCCTCAAGTGTTTTACTTTCCAAACTTTTCACAATAGTTTTATATTAACTCTATAATTAGAAAAGTATTTCAGGAAAATAATTTTTATTTGAATTAAACTGAAAACATATAAAATCATTTCAATTCTTTTTCGTAGCTCTTGAAAACATATTAGAATACAATCCTGTTTCTATAATTTACTACATTTGATATAATTTTTATTAATTTTATGCTTCTAAATTGACATAGTGGACATAAATGTAGATAATTATGATTCTCTAACCTCAAGACATTTTAAAAGAACTACCATAAAAAAATCCATTTACCTTTCATTCTGTGTTAATTTTACAGCTATGCCACGGTGGTGGTAACAGTTAAAATTTGTAAATTTTCCAATGATTTGGGTTCAAATTATTCTTAGATCTATTATCTGGCATTAAATGCATAAGGTTATCCTCATGAATTATAGATATGACCTAATTCTTTTGGGGGCTTATTCTGCATATATATGAATGCTCCTCTAAAATGTAATATATTTTGAAACTTTCCTTCTAATATCCTTCGTATTTTTACCCTTGGTAGACCTTTATCATTAACACTGAGCTGCAGGTGTTTCCTTGTTTCCTGAACTAGGAAGGGTTCAGTACAGTCCAGTCACTCAGTTGTGTTTGACTGTTTGCGACCCCATGGAGTGCAGCACACCAGGCCTCTCTGTCCATCACCAACTCCCAGAATTTACTCAAACTCATGTCCATTGAGTTGGTGATGCCATCCAACCATCTCATCCTCTGTCGACCCCTTCTCCTCCTGCCGTCAATCTTTCCCAGCATCAGGGTCTTTTCAAATGAGTCATCTTTGCATCAAGTGGCCAAACTATTGGAGTTTTAGCTTCAACATCAGTCCTTCCAATGAACACCCAGGACTGATCTCCTTTAGGATGGACTGGTTGGGATCTCCTTGCAGTCCAAGGGACCCTCAAGAGTCTTCTTCGACACCACAGTCAAAAGCATCAATTCTTCGGTGCTCAGCTTTCTTTATAGTCCAACTCTCACATCCATACATGCCCACTGGAAAAACCATAGCCTTGACTAGACGGACCTTTGTTGGCAAAGTAATGTCTCTGCTTTTAATATGCTGTCTAGGTTGGTCATAGCTTTACTTCCAAGGAGTAAGTGTCTTTTAATTTCATGGCTGCAATCACCATCTGCAGTGATTCTGGAGCCCCCCAAAATAAAGTCAGCCACTGTTTCTCCGTCTATTTGCCATGAAGTGACAGGACCGGATGCCATGATCTTAGTTTTCTGAATGTTGAGCTTTAAGCCAACTTTTTCACACTCCTCTTTCACTTTCATCAAGAGGCTTTTTAGTCCCTCTTCACTTTCTGCCATAAGGGTTGTATCATCTGCATGTCTGAGGTTATTGATTTTTCTCCCAGCAATCTTGATTCCAGCTTGTGCTTCCTCCAGCCCAGTGTTTCTCATGATGTATTATGCATATAGGTTAAATAAGCAAGATGACAATATACAACCTTGATGTACTCCTTTTCCTACTTGGAACCAGTCTGTTGTTTGATATTCAGTTCTAACTGCTGCTTCTTGACCTGCATACAGGTTTCTCAAGAGGCAGGTCAGGTGGTCTGCTATTCCCATCTCTTTCAGAATTTTCCACAGTTTATTGTGATCCACACAGTCAAAGGCTTTGGCATAGTCAATAAAGCAGAAATAGATGTTTTTCTGGAACTCTCTTGCTTTTTTGATGATCCAGCGGATGTTGGCAATTTGATCTCTGGTTCCTCTGCCTTTTCTAAAACCAGCTTGAACATCTGGAAGTTCACGGTTCATGTATTGCTGAAGCCTGGTTTGGAGAATTTTGAGCATTACTTTACTAGCATGTGAGAAGAGTGCAATTGTGCAGTAGTTTGAGCATTCTTTGGCATTGCCTTTCTTTGGGATTGGAATGAAAACTGACCTTTTCCAGTCCTGTGGCCGCTGCTGAGTTTTCCAAATTTGCTGGCATATTGAGTGCAGCACTTTCACAGCATCATCTTTCAGGATTTGAAATAGCTCAACTGAATTCTATCACCTCCACTACCTTTGTTTGTAGTGATGCTTTCTAAGTCCCACTTGACTTCACATTCCAGGATGTCTGGCTCTAGGTGAGTGATCACACCATCGTGATTATCTGGGTCGTGAAGATCTTTTTTGTACAGTTCTTCTGTGTATTCTTGCCACCTGTTCTTAATATCTTCTGCTGTTAGGTCCATACCATTTCTGTCCTTTCTTGAGCCCATCTTTGCTTTAAATATTCCCTTGGTATCTCTGGTGGCTCAGACAGTAAAGCGTCTGCCTACAATGCAGGAGATCCGGGTTCAAACCCTGGGTCAGGAAGATCCTCTGGAAAAGGAAATGGCAACCCACTCCAGTACTCTTGCCTGAAAAATCCCGTGGATGGAGAAGCGTGGTAGGCTTACAGTCAATGAATGGGGTCACAAAGAGTTGGACAAGACTTAAGGACTTCACTTTCACTTTGGTATCTCTAATTTTCTTGAAGAGATCTCTAGTCTTTTGCATTCTATTGTTTTCCTCTATTTCTTTGCACTGATAGCTGAGAAAAGCTTTCTTACCTCTCCTTGCTATTCTTTGGAACTCTGCATTCAAATGGGTATATCTTTCCTTTTTCCTCTGCTTTTGGCTTCTCAGTAATTCTTTAATCCAATTTCTGTTGATGGGTGGAGCTGTGTTTCCTCCCTGCTATTTACCTGGGGCCAAACTAAGGGTTAAAGGGTTAAATTTCTATAATTATAAAATTTTTATGATATGCTCAGAAATTTAATATTATGTACATCTCCATATTCCAAATTTATTAGCATAACTACGAAAATGATGACATTAAAGGAACAGCTGCATTGATATTAACAGTGCGGCTTGATATTTACTGGGAGATTATTTAAGGGGAATGTAAGTGCCATTCATATTCATATGCTAAGCCACATCTTACCCTTCTAAAAGAATTAATCAAAAAAAAAAAAGAATTAATCTACTGTTTCTTTGCATTACAAGCTATCTTGTAATTATAGCACCCTATTAACAAGAGCTTTTGCTTTTGCATTACTTGAAAATGTTTCTAACTAGTATCTTGGGACTGTTCTGTACTGAATGGCTATATCCTTGACATTTTTATGACTGATTAAGCTTGTACAAAGTAGATCTGTAAAATGGTGATTTAATGATAGGTTACTTGAAATTATGGTTCTTAGTAAGTTTAAAGACTACATTTATAAACAAGATGAACAAATGCATAAGGCAAATACTATCTATTTGTCACAGATATAGGTCCAACTTGGGGATAAAATGCTTCTGTTTATATAGATATCAGTAGTTATTTTCACATTAACAATTTAATAATTTAAACTGAGCTTAATAAAATATGATATACATTTATTAATACAAAGCAACCCAGTCATATAGGAGTCTCTGCATCATATAAAGTGTTAGCTCCAACTTTTAATTCTTTTGAGGTTCTATTTTTTTTTTTTTTTTACATTTAATCCATTTGTGTCTTTTTTTTTAATATGGTGTGAGGCAGAGATATAAATTTCCAGTATTCCAAATTTATAGTCTATTAGGCAAAGCTGTTATTTGATTGTGCTGCTTTTCCTAGATTCAACTCGCTCGCTCCAATTCTCAGTAAAATGAACCCAGATTTTCACTCACATCCAGACTTAATGGCACACCATGCTGGATTATTTACTTCCTTAGGTAAATAAGGAAATGACAAAATTACAGGCTATTTCATCTGCTTTCTTGGCTTGCAATAGCTTTGAATCAGCTCACTACTCTACCATACCTTGTTTTTGTTGCTGACAAGATGCAGCATCTTTGATTTTAGATATTCAGAGGGATCAAGGATGAACTGTGATTAAAGTGCTTCCAGCTCTACCCTCTACCATTTATTTTCTGGATCACAAAGATACAGAAACAGGAAAGAAACTGATGCGGTAGAAAAGAAATTCAATTTGGAGTTTACGTTATTTAAGTGATTTTCCTACTGATGAACATTCTTGGACAGGTTGCTTTATATCAGCAGGTTTCAAATGTTTTTCCATCACAACAGATATCCTTTACTTCTCATAGACAATATCCACCCAATTTACTTCATGATAAATGAAAATATCCTCCCTTTTCTCTGTCATCCAAACAAATATGAAAATGAGTGAGAATTATGTTATCACCAGATCAATCTTGAAATAGCTGTGATTTAGTTTAACAAAGCTAATTTATTGACAAAGTCGGGTATCTAAAACCTAGACAGGGTATTAAAAAGCAGAGACAGCACTTTGCCAACAAAGGTCCATCTAGTCAAAGCTATGGTTTCTCCAGTAGTCATGTATGGATGTGAGAGTTGGATCATAAAGAAGTCTGAATGCCTGAGAATTGATGCTTTCAACTGTGGTGCTGGAGAAGACTCTTGAGAGTCCCTTGCACTGCAAGGAGATCAAACCAGTCAATCCTAAAGGAAATTAACCATGAATATTCACTGGAAGAACTGATGCTAAGCTCCAATAGTTTGGCCACCTGATACAAAGAGCCAAATGATTGGAAAAGACCCTGATGCTGGGAAAGATTGAGGGCAGGCGAACAGAATGACAGAGAATGAGGTGATTGGATGGCATCACTGACTCAATGGATAGGAGTTTAAGCAAACTCCAAGAGATAGTGAAAGACAGAGAAGCCTGGAACACTACAGTTCATGGAGCTCAAAGGTCAGACAAGACTTAGCAACTGAAAAGAAAGAAGTGAAGTCACTCAGTTGTGTCCAACTCTTTGACTCCATGGACTGTAGCCCACCAGGCTCCTCCATCCATGGGATTTTCCAGGCAAGAGTACTGGAGTGGGTTGCCATTTCCTTCTCCAGAGGATCTTCCTGACCCAGGTCTCCCGCACTGTAGGCAACTGAACAATGACAATTACTTGTTACTAATTATATGCCAATCTTCTAGATGATCTACAAGTTTCCTTTATCTCAAATGTTAAAGATTCTATAAAACACATGTTGCTTAGGTTTAAGCTGTTAAACTAAGGTAAAAACGAATTACCTTAATTAGTTTCACTAGTCCATGAAAGATATACCCAACTGAATGCAGAGTTCCAGAGAACAGCAAGGAGAGATAGTCCTCTCATGTGAACAATGCAAATAAATAGAGGAAAACAATAGAACAGGAAAGACTAAAGATCTCTTTTAAAAAGTTAGAAATATCAAGAGAACATTTTATGCAAGGATGGGAATGATAAAGAACAGAAACAATAAGGACATAACAGAAGCAGAAGAGATTAAAAAGAGGTAGCAAGAAGACACAGAACAACTAAACAAAAAAAAGTTCTTAATGACCCAGACAACCACGACAGTGTAGTCACTCACCTAGAGTCAGAAACCGTGGAGTGTGAAGACAAGTGGGCTTTAGGAAGCATTACTATGAACACAGCTAGTGGAGGTGATGGAATTCCAGTTGAGGTATCTAAAAATCCCAAAAGATGATTTGTGAAAGTGCTGCACTCAATATGCCAGCAAATTTGGAAAACTTAGCAGTGGCCATAGGACTGGAAAAGGTCAGTTTTCATTCCAATCCCAAAGAAAGGCAATGCCAAAGAATGCTCAAACTACCACACAATTGCATGCATTTCATGTACTAATAAGGTTACACTCAAAATCCTTCAAGCTAGGCTTCAACAGTACGTGAACTGAGAACTCCAGACGTATAAGCTAGATTTAGAAAAGGCAGAGGCATCAGAGATCAAATACCCTACACCTGTTGGATCATAGGGAAAGGGAATTTTGGAAAAATATCTGCTTTACTGACTATGCTAAAGCCTTTGACTATGTGGATCACAGCAAACTGTAGAAAATTCTTCAAGACATAGGAATAACAGACCACCTTACCTGTCTCCTGAAAATCCTGTATGCAGGTCAAGAAGCAGCCAAAGAACAATGGACTAGTTCAAGATTGGAAAAGGAGTACGTCAAGGCTGTATGTTGTCTCCCTGCTTATTTAACTTTAATGCAGAGTACATTGTGTGAAATGCTGGGCTGGATTGAATCATAAGCAGGACTCAAGACTGCCGGGAGAAATAACAACAACCTCAGATATGTAGATTATACCACTCTAATGGCAGAAAAGAAAGAGAAACTAAGGAGCCTCTTGATGACGGTAAAAGAGAAGAGTGAAAAAGGTGGTTTGAAACTCAACATTCAGAGTAGTTCCCCCTTCTTTGTTTATTTTGGCTTCCTCTGTTTGCAAGTCTCTACAGTGTTTAATTTCACCCTGACGCAAGGGGGTGAAGGTGGCCGCTTATTTAGGTTCACTCATTCAGTTGTGCTGTGGGGAGGGAGGGACACTGCAACCAAATACAGCTGGCATGTGTGGGGAGTGCTCCCAGTGGATGGACCACACTAGGTTTGCCACAGCCCAAGGCAGCATGTACTCCCCCAGGTCCACACCACTCAGGCTCCAGAGTGCTCTGCAAGGGCACTGCCCCAAGTGGGCCCTGCATTTTGTGTACTTCCCAGGTCTAAGCCACTCAGGTTCTCAAGTGTTCTGCAAGGGCATTGACCCAGATAGGCTGTGAGTTTTATGCCCTTCCCAGGTGCTCAGGAAGCACCTTGTGCTTTCAAGGTGCTCAGGCGACTGGGTGCTTGGCGAGCACACCGTCCCAGGTGGCCACGTCTCTTATGCACCTCCCTGGTCCCAGCTGCTCCATTTTCTGGCTGCATCCTGAGGACACAGTCCCAGGTGTGCCTTTTTTCTCCTCTGGGGAGCTTATCTCAGTCTGCGACACCCCTGGCAGATGTGTACCACCCAGGATCCCAACCCAGATGTCCATCGGCAGACAAATGGATAAAGAAGCTGTGGTATACATACACAGTGGAACATTACTCAGCTATGCAAAAGAACGGATTTGAGTCAGTTCTAATGAGGTGGATGAAACTGGAGCCTATTATACAGAGTGAAGTAAGTCAGAAAGAGAAACACCAATACTGTATATTAATGAATATATATGGAATTTAGAAAGACGGTAATGATGACCCTATATGCAAGGCAGCAAAAGGGACACAGATGTAAAGAACAGACTTTTGCACTATGTAGGAGAAGGTGAGGGTGGAACAGTTTAAAAGAATAGCATTGAAACATATATATTACCATATGTAAAACAGATAACCAGTACAAGTTCAATGCATAAAGCAGGGCACTCAAAGCTAGTGCTCTGGGACAACTCAGAGGGATGGGGTGGGAAGGGAAGACGGAGGGGGATTCAGTATGGGGATACACATGTGCACCCATGAGTGATTCATGTCGATGTATGGCAAAAAAAAAAAACACCACACTATTGTAAAGAAATTATCCTCCAATTAAAATAAATTAATTAAAAAAAAAAACCCTCAACATCCAAAACACAAAGATCATGACATCCGTCATATCATTTCATGGAAAATAGAAGGGGAAAAAATGAAAACAGTAACAGACTTTATTTTCTTGAGCTCCAAAATCACTGAAATGGTGACTACAGTGTTAGTAATTTCAAGTGAAATTTAAAGACACTTGCTCCTGAAAAGTAAAGCTAAATAAAACCTAGACAGTGTATTAAAAAGCAGAGACATTACTTCGTCAACAAAGGTCCATCTACTCAAGGCTGTGGTTTTTCCAGTGGTCATGTATGGATGTGAGAGTTGGACTATAAAGAAAGCTGAGCACCAAAGAATTGACGTTTCTGAACTGTGGTGTTGGAGAAGACTCTTGAGAGTCCCTTGGACTGCAAGGAGAACCAACCAGTCCATTCTGAAGGAGATCAGTCCTGTGTGTTCTTTGGAAGGAGTGATGCTGAAGCTGAAGCTCCAGTACTTTGGCCACCTGATGTAAAGAGCTGACTCACTGAAAAGCCCCTGATGCTGGGAAAGATTGCAGGCAGGAGACGGGGCCATCAGAGGATGAGATGGCTGGATGGCATCATCAACACAATGTACTTGAGTTTTAGCAAACTCTGGAAGATACTGGAGGACAGCAAACTCTGGGAGATAGTGAAGGTTAGTGGCATCCTCGGAGAAGGCAATGGCACCCCACTCCAGTACTCTTGCCTGGAAAATCCAATGGACAGAGGAGCCTGGTAGGCTGCAGTCTATGGGGTCACTGAGGGTCGGACATGACTGAGCGACTTCACTTTCACTTTTCACTTTCATGCATTGGAGAAGGAAATGGCAACCCACTCCAGTGTTCTTGCCTGGAGAATCCCAGGGACGGGGGAGCCTGGTGGGCTGCCATCTATGGGGTAGCACAGAGTCGGACACGACTGAAGCGACTTAGCAGCAGCAGCAGCAGCAGTGGCATGCTGCAGTCCACTGGGTTGCAAAGAGTCGCACACAACTAAGCAACTGAACAACAATTTCATGAAATATGAATGGTGCTGTCCTAGTCAGGATCCTCATTACTCACATAAATGAGCCTGCACAAATAATATTAAATTTTCTATCAATCACTTGGTGAATATAAAATCATCTGCAGCATAATACAAAATCAAAGGAACATTAAAAAATAAAAACAATCCTGAAGACTACCTTTGGGTTCCTGAAAGGACAAAAATACATTCAGGTACAAGTCCTCTTATAAAAATCATGAAGGTCTATTTTACTTTTTGCTTTAATGGTTAAGAATAGCTCTCCAGCGTTATCTTAACCATGTTTGAACTTGTAATGGGAACAGGATCACACATAAGGTAAGACAGATGTTATATAATCTCTTTTCCTCACAATAATTCATAACCAAGTATACTAAATATGTATCATCCATATTATGCTCAGCATCCCAGGAGAATGCAAGCTTTGGAGTTGTAATATTAAACATACTGTCTTTTCTCTAGGTATACTTCATAGTAACCATTCACTATTTTGATGGGCAGATACTATTTTCTACTCAAAAGGCAGAAAACCTGTGGAAAAGTTGACACATTATCTAAGTTTCAGACACATGGTGAATCCATTAGAACTTTAGTATAGTTCCAGATTTCCCTTGCAAAAACTTGATCATTTCAATTAAAAAAAGCAATGATGAACCTTTCCTCTTTCAATAGGTCTTTTAGTTATAAAAGCATCAAGTTCAAGAACTAGGCATTAATATTGCTAATGAATGGATATTATGGTTAAGTTTTCAATTCAGTTAAAATTTATATAACACAGGTCTTTTCTCTGTCTTCTTATGTGAGCACTGAGTTGTTATTTTTTGCAGCACCTTTCATCTGGAGTAATTTAACTCTTCCACCTCTTCTTTTAGATTTTCCATCTCATTTACAATTCCACCTCCAAATAGATTTATCCTCCTTAGGTACTATCTTAATTTTTTCTTGTCCTTCATATATCAGATCTTGCTATTGATAGCATTGCTTTCTTTACTGAATTATCTTTTTATACTACTTGAGCTACATATGTTTTTTTCTTTAATTTAAAAACTCAGTTGCTGTGAAGTTTGTCCATAAGTGATGCAGTACTTGAAAAATATTCTTTCATTTAATATTAAACAGATAAAAGAGTCTATTTTTAAAAAACTGACAAATGTTAAGTATATCTAGCTATTAATCCTAATCTGGACAATGCCTCCTGGCATTTAAGATTTCAGGAAAGAGTCCAATTTTCATAATTAAAACAGTACAACATTTTACAGATGAATTACAATAGATGAATGCCATCCAGCCATCTCATCCTCTAACACCCTCTTCTCCTGCCCTCAATCTTTCCCAGCATCAGGGACTTCCAATGAGTCAGCTGTTCACATCAGATGACCAAAATACTGAAGTTTCAGCTTTAGCATCAGTCCTTCTAACAAGTTTTCAGGGTTGATTTCCCTTAAGATTGACTGGTTTCATCTCCTTGCTGTCCAAGGGACTCTCAGAAGTCTTCTCCAGCACCATAGTTTGAAGGCATCAATTCTTCAGCTCTCCGCCTTCCTTACAGTCCAGCTCTCACAACCATACATGACCACTGGGAAAACCATAGCCTTGACTATATATGGACCTTTGTAAGCAGAGTAATATCTCTGTTTTTCAACACACTGTCTGGGTTTGTCATAGCTTTCCTGCCAAGAAGCAAATGTCTTCTGATTTCATGGCTGCAGTCGCCACTGCCAGTGATTTTAGAGCCCAAGAAGAGGAAATTTGTCACTACTTCCACCTTTTCCCCTTCTATTTGCCATGAAGTAATGGGGCGGAATGCCATGATCTTAGCTTTTTTAATTAATTTTAAGCCAGCTCTTTCACTTTCCTCCTTTACCCTCATCAAGAAGCTCTTCAGTTCCTCTTCGCTTTCTGCCATTAGAGTGGAAAGCATCATTTGCATATCTGAGTTTGTTGGCATTTCTCTTGCCTATTTTGATTCCAGCCTGAAACTTATCCAACCAGTCATTTCTCATGATGTGCTGAGCATACAGATTAAGCAAACAGGGTGATAGCAGACAGCCTTGTTTTACTCCTTTCTGAGTATTGAATACTTAGTGAATACACAAGATACTTAGTGTCTTATAATTTGATCTCATTTCTCAGAATTATCTCATTATCAGAATTCTGATAGCTCTTATGTCTACATTTATTACCTCAGTACAAATTAACCTAAATGATATCACAATTCTTAAAATGTATTCACAACACATTGTAATCAAAGCAAACAGCTATAAATTTAACTTTGTCTCTATGTAAATCATTTCTATATTCACTTGACAACAGTACTCAACAAAATGGAAAATTTTTTAAATTTCCATATATAATTTGAATAGATTTAGTTGTCTAATGAGTGCATGTGTCCACATATGCAGTCATTAATAACACCATTCCCTTTCATAGAGGAAGACAGATCTATCTAGTCACCATCATTACAATCCTCACTTATAAATATTTGGAAGGCAGATTGTTGAGAAAAAATATGCACTGAACTGGAGCTCAAGATAACTAGTTTTTAGTTGAGCTCTGCTAATAAATACCTATGACATTCAAAAACAAAAAAAAATTTTTCATATTTATGGATCAGTTTTCCAGAATGTACAATAAGTAATCTAGGGATATGGTGAATGTGCCCAAGGCAATTCCCTTTGGAGAATGATTTCAATGACTTTATAATGTGGGGAAGTGTAATTAACTAAAATATTCTATTCAAGTATGGTAGGGAGAATATTGGCTCCCCACAAATGGTGATATCCTGGAAACTGTAACTATGGTAGGCTACAGTGCAAGAGGGCATTAAGTTTGGAGACAGAATTAAGCTTGCTAATCAGCTGGATTTGAGATAGGGAGAGTCTCCTAGATTATCTGGGTGGGCCAAATGTAATAAGGGTCCTTATAACATGGAAGAGAGATGCAATAAAGTTAGTGTTAGAGTGATGGAGCATGAGAAAGGCTTGCCTAGCTATTGTTGGCTTTCAAGATGGAAGAGGATCACAAGTCAGAAACTATGGGCCAAACTAAGAAGCTAGACAAGGATAGGAAACAGATTCTTCTCTTGAGTCCCCAGAAGGAAAGCAGCCGAGCTGTCACCCTGGTTTTAGCCCACGGAAAACCATTCTCAGCTTCTGACGTCCAAATAGTGATATAATAAATTTGTCTTAATCCACCAAGTTTGTTATGATTATAGAGCAGTAAGAAATACATCATTAAATAAACAGCAGCATAACAAATACTGAAGGTGAAAAAGCCAGTTTCCAAATTACTACACAGGTGGTGCTAGGTGGTAAAGAACCCACCTGCAAATGCAGGAGAGGAAAGTGAGGCATGTTCGATCCCTGGGTCGGGAAGATTCCCTGGAATAGGAAATGGCAACCCATTCCAGTATTCATGCCTGGAGAATCCCATGGACAAAAGAGCCTGGTGGGTTACTGTTCACAGGCTCAGCAAAGAATCAGACATGATTGAAACACCATAGCACAGCACATCAAGATTAATAAAATGTCAATTTTCCAGAAAAAAATATTATAATACATACAAAGAAATGGAAAAGTGTGACCCATACACAGGAAAAAACAGAAGGCAACAGAAATTATGAGAGGTCCCAGATATCACATTTAATAGGCACAGGCTCTGAAGGAGCTATTATAAACATGTTTAAAGAACAAAAAAGGAACCACTTAAAGAAGATATAAGACAATGTCACGTCAAATAGAGAATAAAGAATCAAATGGAAATACTGCAGTTGAAAAGTAGAGTAACCCAAAGTGTGTGTGTGTGTGTGGGGCAGGGGGGGGGTGGGTGGGGGAATACATAAAGGGATCAATAGTTTATTTGAACTGGTCTAAGAATCAAGAAACTTAAAGACAGATTAATAGAGAATTACACAATCTGAAAAATAGAGAAAAGGATGAAGAAATTAACAGAGCCTCAGAGAAATGTGAGACACCATTAAATGTACCAACGTATACATAATGGAGAGTAAAGAGAGAAAGCAAGAAAAAAATAGAAAATTAATGACTGAAAAAGTCTCAATTTGATTTAAAAAATTATTTTAGACAACCAAGAAGGTCAATGAACTTCAACTACTTGCTCTACATAGATTTTAGCCTATGAACACTGATGCTATCAACTAGAGTTGCCTGACGGGTCTCAGTTGGGCCCATATTACTTGTGGTAAGGCCCCAGAGACATTTCCCCGCCTAGAGTCAACGTTATGACTGGACCCATCTCTGTGGTTACTATGATTGCAAGATGCACTTCAAAAACAAACATCAGGGAAATGTGGGGAAGAAAAGGGTTTACTATGGTCAGGTCCAAAAGGACGCAGGATACACCTGGAGCTACCCAAAAAGGTCCCAAGTAGAGAGAGAAAGAGAAAGCATGGAATGGGATTAATTGGAGTTCTGCCTTTATTGGGATTGATAGTGGAGAGCTGAGGGTTTTGAGGGCTTGCTTTGTTGGTAAATTTACAACATAAGAAAGGGAATTACATTAAATGAAGATAAACACAGGGTTACTCAAGTAGTCAGTTATTTAGGTCACCCATTACTTTCTAAATTTAAAATTAAATCATAAAATAAGTGAATCCTAGACTTGTCAATGGAGAAGGAAATGGCAACCCACTCCAGTATTCTTGCCTGGAAAACCCCATGGACGGAGGAGCATGGTAGACTACAGTCCATGGGGTCACAAAGAGTTGGACATGACTGAGCGACTTCACTTTCACTTTCACTTTACTTTCTAAAAGCAAAACTTGGAGTGGGGGAACCTGGTGCTTTATCCAGTTTCGTAGAAAAATTACATTTATTCAAAAATGTCTTTGAAATTAATGTCTCAGTGATGAAAAGCTTAATGTTAGGCAACGACATTATAATCAAAAAGCTAATTATCAGGTTACACTACAGTAAAATAAACACAAAGAATCATACCCAGACACATCATACAAAATTGGCTGAAATTACTCAAACTCAAGAGTAAATTTTGATAGCATAAGAGAAGAACCACTTATCACATAGAAAGAAATCCAAATATGGTTAACAGTTGACGCAACCAGTTAACAGTTATGTTCAAAGACAGTGGGATAACATTCAAAGTACTTCAGAAAAACTGTCAACCTTCTGGTAAACAAAACAATTTTATTTTTTTAAAAGGTGAAATAATATTATACAGAGTGGAGTAAGCCAGAAAGAAAAATACCAATACAGTATACTAACACATATATATGGAACTTAGAAAGATGGTAATGATAACCCTGTATACGAGACAGCAAAAGAGACAGAGATGTATAGAACAGTCTTTTGGACTCTGTGGGAGAGGGCGAGGGTGGGATGATTTGGGAGAATGGCATTGAAACATGTAGAATATCATATATGAAACGAATCGCCAGTTCAGGTTCGATGCATGATACAGGATGCTTGGGGCTGGTGCACTGAGACAACCCAGAGGGATGGTACAGGGAGGGAGGTGGGAGGAGGGTTCAGGATGGGGAACACATGTACACCCGTGGTAGATTCATGTTGATGTATGGCAAAACCAATACAATATTGTAAAGTAATTAACCTCCACTTAAAATAAATAAATTTATATTAAAAAAAAGAATCAAGAAAGTTATAGGTTCTCCTCCACAATAATAAAAATAAATGAAAGAGCTTCTCTGTACAATTCTAGTCCATTTATGTACATAATGTATAACAACAGACAATAAAGTTAAATAAATATGTCAACCACACACAAAAAAAAGGTGAAATAAAGACATTTACCAAAAAAAAAACAAAAAACTGAGATAAAGGAAAATTTTAAGTTTGAAATCAAGCAACATTGAGATTAACTCAAATCCACATGAAAATCCAAACAGCACCAGTAAAAGTAATCATGTAATTATAAAAGACAAATATAAATGAATATTTTTTCTTTCTTCTCATATTTTAAAAACATTTTAAAACAATGTATTTGTAACTGAATTCTTGGAACAACAACATAGAAATGTAACAAATTTCCAAATAACGGAACAAAGGAGGTAGGCCGGAGGAACACTATATTAAAGTAAATAAATTATACTATATGGTAATGTGAATCTACAGAGACAAAGAGCAGCCAAAAAAGAAAACAGTTTAATACAACAAACTATAAATATATACTTGATTTCCATTCTTCTCTCACTTTTCTTAATTGACATAAAATTAAAGAGTGTACTAAAATTATATAACTAGTATATAACACAATATACTGTTAGGTAACATATACAGATATAATACATAGAATGGAATGACAAGGGAACAAGGAAATAGACCTCTATAGGAAGAACATTTCTATGTATCACTAGAATTAAGTTAATATAAACAAGGAAGTAGATTTTTATGAGATATAATAAGTTCTAATGCTTCCATTAATAATTTTTAAAATATAGCAAAAAATGAAAGAAACTTGAATGTTTCATTTTAAACATTAGTAAAGGAGGAAGAAAAATGACATGAGAACTATATAAAACAGTAAAATAATAGATTTAAATCCAATTACAGCAATAATGGTAAATATTAAAGGAATGAAAAATCAAAACGCAGAAACTGCAAGAGCAGATTTAAGAAAATGATCCAACTAAGGCTGTTTCCAGGAATTATATTTCAGATTTAAAAATACATATAGTTTCAAAGTAAATACGTGGAAAGGACTATGTCATACAAACAAAACCCATAAGAAAGATGCAGTGCCTGTACACATACCAGACAAAATACACTTTAGAACAGAAAATATTACTGGAGAGAGAACATTTTATAATAAAAACAAAGAGGCCAATCTATCAGGAAAATTTAACAATTAAACATATATGGAGCTAACAAAGTTCTGGAAAAGGTCAGTTTTCATTCCAATCCCAAAGAAAGGAAGTGCCAAAGAATGACCAAACTAGTACACAGTTGGACTCGTCTCACATCCAGCAAAGTAATGCTCAAAATTCTCCAAGCCAGGCTTCAACAGTATGTGAAGCATGAACTTCCAGATGTTCAAGCTGTATTTAGAAAAGGCAGAGGAACCAGATATCAAATTGCCAATATCTGCTGGATCATCAAAAAAGCAAGAGAGTTCCAGAAAAACATCTATTTATGCTTTATTGACTATGCCAAAGCCTTTGACTGTGTGGATCACAACAAACTGTGAAAAATTCTGAAAGAGATGGGAATACCAGACCACCTGACCTGCCTCCTGAGAAATCTGTATGCAGGTCAAGAAGCAACAGTTAGAACCAGACATAGAACAACGGGCTGGTTCCAAATCGGGAAAGGAGTACGTCAAGGCTGTACAATTTCACACTGCTTATTAAACGTATATGCAGAGTACATCATGAGAAATGCTGTACTGGATGAAGCACAAGCTGGAATAAAGACTGCCGGGAGAAATATTAATAACCTCAGGTATGCAAATGACACCACCCTTATAGCAGAAAACGAAGAAGAATGAAAGAGCCTCTTGATGAAAGTCAAAGAGGAGAGTGAAAAACCTGGCTTAAAACTTAACACTCAAAAAACTAAGATCATGGCATCTAATCCCATCACTTCATAGCAAATAGATGGGGAAACAGTGACAGACTATCTTTGGAGGTTCCAAAATCACTGCAGATCGTGACTGCAGCCATGAAATTAAAAGATACTTGCTCCTTGGAAAAAAAGTTATGACCAACCTAGACAGCATATCAAAAAGCAGAGACATTACTTTGCCAACAAAGGTCTGTCTAGTCAAAGCTATGGTTTTTCCAGTAGTCATGTACAGATGTGAGAGTTGGACTATAAAGAAAGCTGAGCACTGAAGAACTGATGTTTTTGAACTGTGATGTTGCAGAAGACTCTTAAGAGTCCCTTGGACTGCAAGAAGATCCAACCAGTCCATCCTAAAGGAAATCAGTCCTGATTACTCATTGGAAGGACTGATGCTGAAGCTGAAACTCCAATACTTTGGCCACCTGATGTGAAGAACTGACTCACTGGAAAAGACCCTGATGCTGGGAAAGATAGAAGGTGGAAGAAGGGATGACAGAGGATGAGATGGTTGGATGGCATCACTGACTCAATGGACATGAGTTTAAGTAAACTCCGGGAGTTGGTGATGGACAGGGAGGCCTGATGTGCTGCAGTCCATGGGGTCACAAAGAATCGGACATGACTGAGTGACTGACCTGAACAAAGTTCTATATACATAAAGCAAAACCTGAAAGATTTAAATGGAGCAACAGACAATTCAAAATAATAATTTGAGAGTTCAAGAGTCCACTTTCAATAGTGGGTAACCAACTACACAAAAGATCAAATAAATGGAAAATTTGAACACTAATCAATTAGACCTAATTGACACTCCACACAGCAACAGCAAAACACTCATTTTTCTCAAGTGCACATGAAACATTATCCAGTACAGATTACATGATAGGCCCTAAAACAGCCTTCAGTGAATGTAAAAGAACTGAGATCATGGAAGGTAAGTGCTCCAACACAAAGAGAGTGAAACTAGGTATCAGTAGCAGAAAAATTTTGAGAAATTGACATAAGGAAAAACTTTTAAATGCACTTATATAGCAAGCGAATCAAGTAAAAATCATGAGAATAAAATATTTAAGATAAATTAAAATAAAGACATATCATATTACAGAATGCAGCTAAACCAGTGGTTAATGTGAAGTTTATAATTATAAACTCCAACATTAAAAAAAGTGAAAGAATCTCAAAACAACAGCCTAACTTGCCAGAGTTCAGTTCAGTTCAGTTCAGCTCAGTCGCTCAGTCATGTCCGACTATTTGCAACCCCATGAATCGCAGCACACCAGGCCTCCTTGTCCATCACCACTTCCCAGAGTTCACTCAAACTCACGTCCATCAAGTCAGTGATGCCATCCAGCCATCTCATCCTCTGTCGTCCCCTTCTCCTCCTGCCCCCAATCCCTCCCAGCATCAGGGTCTTTTCCAATGAGTCAACTCTTCCCATGAGGTGGCCAAAGTACTGGAGTTTCAGCTTTAGCATCAGTCCTTCCAATGAACACCCAGGACTGATCTCCTTTAGAGTGGACTGGTTGGATTTCCTTGCAGTCAAGGGACTCTCTAAAGTAAGACATTGGAAAAATGAAAGCAAATTAAACCCAAAGCAAAAAGAATAAAAATAAATACATAAAAATTAGAGTATAAATGAGAGATCAGAATAGAAAGGAAGAAAAAAATAAGTTGGCTCTTTGAAAAAAAATTTTAATTACAAAGCTTTAGCTAGATTAAAAACAACAAAAAAGAAAATATTTAAATTACTGAAAGATGGTGCATTTCTACTGATGCTAAAAAAATTTTTTTAATGTTTTAAAGGGGATAAAATTCTATATCAATATATTAGATAATCTACATTAAGTGGACACATTCCTAGATGGACATAAACTTTTAAAATGAAAATAGGGAGAAACACCCCCAAATCCAAAAAGACCTGTAATAATTCGAGTTTGAATTAGTTTAAAAACTCTAAAAAGATAAGCACAGGCCCAGATCACTTCACTGTTGTATACTACCAAGCATTTAAGAAAAAATTACTATGAATTAATTCTTCACAAAGACTTTTAAAATAACAGAAGAGGTAAAGCTTCCTAAGACATTCTGAGGCCAGAATTACTCTAATATCAAAACCAGACGAAGCCATTTTTATGAACACTGTTCTAACACCCATTGTTAGAACACTATGGGTATCTATTAATAAAACATATATTATGTTTTCATAAAACATAAAAACAATTCTCAACACACTAGCAAGTTGAACCCAACAGCATATAAAAAGAACTATACATCATGAAGAAAAGTTTGAACCAAGACTAAAAGATTATTTTCCCAAAGTCAATTAACATAATATACCAAATCAATAATATACCTTGGAAAAGCTTGGTTTTCATTCCAATCCCAAAGAAAGGCAATGTCTAAGAATGTTCAAAATACCACAAAATTATGTTCATTTCACATGCTAGCAAAGTAATGCTCAAAATCCTTCAAGCAAGGCTTCAACAGTACATGAATCGACGACTTTCAGATGTACAAGTTGTATTTAGAAAAGGCAGAGGAACCAGAGATTAAATTCCCGACATGTTGGATCATGCAAAAAGCAACAAAACTCAAGAAAAACATCTACTTCTGCTTCATTGACTAAGCTAAAGCCTTTAACTATGTGGATCACAACAAACTGTGGAAAATCTTCAAGAGATGGGAATACCAGACCACCTTTCCTGCCTCCTGAGAAGCCTGCATGCAAGTAAAGAAGCAACAGTTAGAACCAGACATAGAACAAATGAACTGGTTCAAAATTGGGAAAGGAGTACATCAAGGCTGTATATTGTCACCCTGCTTATGTAACTTCTGTGCAGAGTATATCATGTGAAGTGCCAGGCTGGATGAAGCACAAGCTGGAATCAAGATTGCTAGGAGAAATATCAATAACCTCAGATATGCAGATGACACCACCTCAATGGAAGAAAGCAAAGAGGAACTAAGCACATCCTAATGAAGGTGAATGAAAAGCTGGCTTAAGACTCAACATTCAAAAAACTAAGATCATGGCATCTAGTCCCATCACTTCATGGCAAATAGATAGGGAAACAATGGAAACAGTGGCAGACTTTATTTTCTTGGGCTCCAAAATCACTGCAGATGGTGACTGAAGCCATGAAATTAAAAGAGGCTTGCTCCTTGGAAGAAAAGCTATGACAAACCTACACAGCATATTAAAAAGCAGAGACATCACTGTGCCAACAAAGGTCGATCTAGTCAAAGCTATGGTTTTTCCAGTAGTCATGTACAGATGTGAGAGTTGGACCATAATGAAGGCTGAGCTCCCAAGAATTGACGCTTTCAAACAGTGGTGCTGGAGAAGACTCTTGAGAGTTCCATGAACAGCAAGGAGATCAAACCAATCAATCCTAAAGGAAATCAGTCCTGAATATTCACTGGAAGGACTGATTGTGAAGCTCCAATGAGTCAATGGACATGAGTTTGCACAAATTCTAGGAGATAGTGAAGGACAGGGAAATCTGGTGTGCTGCAGTCCATGGAGTCTCAGAGTCGGACATGACTGAGCAACTGAACAACAACAACTCCATCGATAAGGTAAATGATAAAATACACATGCTTGTTTCAATATATGCCAAAACAGAACTGCAGCCCACCAGGCTCCTCTGTCCATGGGACTCTCCAGGCAGGAATACTAAAGTGGGTTGCCATTTCCTTCTCCAGGGGATCTTCCTGACCCAGGAATTGAACCCAGCTCTCCCACGTTGCAGGCAGATGCTTTATCGACTAAGCTACGCAGGAAGCCCCTGACAAAAACAGATACACCTTTACTATAAAAGCCAAGTATGAACAGAACTTTCCCAAACTAATAGGGAATCTATGGATTAAAAAAATTTGAAAAATGGTTAAAGACTGAATACTTACTCTCCCCCAAAATAAAGAAAAATAAAGGGACATCTATTTTGCCACTTTTATTCAACATTATGCTAGAGGTTCTAGCTAGGTCAATTAGAAGAAAAAAAAATATTCAAAGGAATACATATTGGGAAGAAATCAAACTATTTATACATACCATGATCTCATATATAGAAAATCCCAAGAAATCCCACCCTCAAAATATAACTAGCAGAATAATTGAGTTCAAATTATTTCCCAGCACAAGGTCAATATATTTAAAAAAATATTATTTCTGTACATTACTAGTGAACAGTCTGAAAAAAATAGTTTATAATAGCATCAAAGATAAAGAATTTAAAAGAACTGCAAAACTTATGCTCTGAAAACTAAAACATCACAAGAAATTAGGAGATACATAAATGAGTAATAAATACATGAAAAGATGGTCAACATCACTAACCACTAGAGAAAGCACATCAAAACTATGAGATAACATTCAACAGCAGCTGCTGCTGGTGCTGCTAAGTTGCTTCAGTCGTGTCCAACTCTGTGCGACCCCACAGATGGCAGCCCACCAGGCTCCTCTGTCCATGGGATTCTCCAGGCAAGAACACTGGAGTGGGTTGCCATTTCCTTCTCCAATGCATGAAAGTGAAAAGTGAAAGTGAAGTCACTCAGTTGTGTCCGACTCCTAGCATCAACAGCAGCTAGTACACCACAAATTACATGTTACATTTATATGAAATTCCCAGACTTAAAACTACTACATACAGATACAGAAAATAGTAGTTTCTTAGGGCTGCAGGATTTGGGGTGAAATAGGAGATGACTGCTAATGAATATGGGATTTCTTTTTGGAGTAATGAAAATGTTCTCAAACTGATGTAGTAATGGTAGTATGACAGAATATACTAAAATTTTTTAAAAACTTAAAAGAAATTTTGGTAAAAAGTTTATGGACAAAGTAGCATATCTTTATTTAAATGGGAACCTGTTTTTTATAGCTGTATATGAAGATGCAATTTCATGAAAAGTGTTACTCCCTTTTCAAAAAATAAAATATTATGGTAACTGTCACTGGCAAATGTTACCATCTCAAGAATCATTAAGCTGAATTATTGCAATTCTTCAAAATCAGCATCCTAGGTTAACTATTAGTCTTTTTCTGTAGCAAAAGATTTTTCCTGATGTAATTGAGTTGATTTCCTGTACTTCAAAAGGTAGATGGCAGTATATAAAGAATAAATAATGCTGATTTTAAGATAATCTTTTGGTTTTGGTAGAAGGCTAAATGATTTCAAGAACAGTTCTTCACTGGCTTTGTCAAAGTAATTTTTCTTTACTGTTTTTCACCAGCCGTAAGTAACATAAACCTTTGCCTGGAGATTGTAAGTGGCATGATGTGCAAGATTGACAAATATGACAATATATATGTAAATCCAGCTTTAAATATTGCATCTGAAATACAATAAGGATAACCACTTTCACAGTAGCTACAAAACACCAAATATCCACATTGAAAGCCATGTGGATATTGTTTTTAATTCCTTTGCATGGAACCCACAAAGTACATATAAACTTCAAGTTGTTAAGAATTCCCACGTTAGATGGGCAACTTGGTTGTAACGTCAGTTTATATTTTATAGCACCACTAACTCCTCACTCACATTCATAAGTCTCCAGAACTTAAAATCCACTCATGGCCATTAATTTAGACCACAGTAACTAGAGCATGTATGGATGTGAGAGTTGGACTGTGAAGAAAGCTGAGCACTGAAGAATGGATGCTTTTGAACTGTGGTGTTGGAGAAGACTCTTGAGAGTCCCTTGGACTGCAAGGAGATCCAACCAGTCCATTCTGAAGATCAGCCCTTGGTGTTCTTTGGAAGGAATGATGCTAAAGCTGAAACTCCTGTGGAGTTTCATTAACCTCATGCGAAGAGTTGATGCATTGGAAAAGACTCTGATGCTGGGAGGGATTCAGGGCAGGAGGAAAAGGGGACGACAGAGGATGAGATGGCTGGATGGCATCACCAACTCGATGGACATGAGTTTGTGTGAACTCTGGGAGATGGTGAGGGACAGGGAGGCCTGGCGTGCTGCGATTCATGGGGTCACAAAGAGTCGGACACGACTGAGCGACTGAACTGAACAGCGTTCTGGTATAAGGAAGGCTCTCCTTATTGACCCTCCTCAACTCTATGTATGCTTGATACACAGTGGATTAGGCATTGTCAGGGATTTTTAAGTCAATTGTAGAGCCAGACACTAAGATAAAGCCTTTAGGAGTAGGTCTTAAAATTTAATGACTGATGGAAAAACCAGATATCTTCCCACATATTCCATGAAGAAGTTACACCATACACTTGCCTTTTAAGCAAATGCATCTGTGCAGTGCAACAGCCTAAACTGCCATATATGGTGGTGCTGGCTTTGACTTCACATGAGTTGGAGAAAGCCCTGGGAATTGGTGATGGACAGGGAACCCTAGCGTGCTGCAGTCCATGAAGTCACAAAGAGCTGGACACAACTGAGTGATTGAACTGAACTAAAATGAACACAGTAGGCAATAGTTTCTTTAAATATTAGCCATACTATTTTAATTTGAAAATACCAACTACACTGAGAAATAATTATTACTCTGCATTCAGAGGCTTGCCTTTAGTATCTAAGTAGAACTAACATTTAGAGAATCTCACATATAAAAGGATCAAAGGACTTCTACAATTTTTACCTTTAATATTATTGATGGTGTTTATATCATTTTATATCTGAAGATGATTTGGCTCATTATTTAATGCATTACTCTAGTTGAAACTAAAGATATGAAAACGTTTGCATTTCTTTAGTTTAGGTAGTTGTACTGCATTAAGAAGTCAAAAAGGGTCAAGAGATTTATTCGGAGGCAAGAAAAGGAAGCAAAATTAGACTTTCATATAATATATGGATATTTGCAAACTACTCAGTCATTCATTCATTCCACAAATAGTCACTGATTTCCTACCAGGCACTGTGTTAGGAAGTGAAAATATAATGATGAGAAAAATCAGACACAGCCTCTGTTTTTCAGACTCTCATGCTCCAATGGAAGAGGAGGAGACACTCATAGTTGAAATAAGCTCAGACCCTCCACTATACTTGATACATCATAACAAAAAGAAGACGTGGCTGGTCTTATAATTCCTTGTACCTCTAGTACTTCTAATAGTGTCTATCACATGGTCAAAGTTCAATGCATACTGGATAAAGGAATGAATATAGAAATATTAAGCTTCATGGAGAGATAAAGCCTGAAAAACTGAATTTTGGAATAAGTGCATGTGATTGCCTCTAGGCAAATTGCCTACAGAGGATATAACCACCCCTCAAAAAATGGAAGCTGAGTGTAAAAATGTTGAGGAATTCTAACTTTAATAGATGGATTCAGTTCAGTTCAGTCATTCAGTCGTGTTCAACTCTTTGCAACCCCATGAACCACAGCACACCAGGCCTCCCTGTCCATCACCAACTCCCGAAGTCCACCCAAACCCATGTCTATTGAGTCGGTGATGCCATCCAACCATCTCATCTTCTGCTGTCCCCTTCTCCTCCTGCCCTCAATCTTTCCCAGCATCAGGGTCTTTTCAAATGAGTCAGCTCTTCGCATCAGGTGGCCAAAGTATTGGAGTTTCAGCTTTAACATCAGTCCTTCCAATGATTATTCAGGACTGATTTCCTTTAGGAGAGACTAGTTGGATCTCCTTGCAGTCCAAGGGACTCTCAAGAGTCTTCTCCAACACTCGAGTTAAAAAGCATCAATTCTTTGGCGCTCAGCTTTAAGATCCAACTCTCACATCCATACATGACCACTGGGAAAAACATAGCTTTGACTAGACAGACCTTTGTTGGCAAAGTAATGTCTCTGTTTTTCAATATGCTGTGTAGGTTGGTAATAACTTTCCTTCCAAGGAGTAAGCATATTTTAATTTCATGGCTGCAATCACCATCTGCAGTGATTTTAAAGCCCAGAAAAATAAAGTCAGCCACTGTTTCCACTGTTTGCCATGAAGTGATTGGACGGGATGCCATGATCTTAGTTTTCTGAAAGTTGAGCTTTAAGCCAACTTTTTCACTCTCCTTTCACTTTCATCAAGAGGCTCTTTTGTTCTTCTTCATTTTCTGCCATAAGAGTGGTGTCACTGCATGTCTGACGTTACTGATATTTCTCCCAGAAATCTTGATTCCAGCTTGTGCTTCCTCCAGCCCAGCGTTTCTCATGATGTAATATATAAGTTAAATAAGCATATAAGTTAAATAAGCATATAAGTTAAATAAGCAGGGTGCCAGTATACAGCCTTGACGTACTCCTTTTCCTATTTGGAACCAGTCTGTTGTTCCATGTCCAGTTCTAACTGTTGCTTCCTGACCTGCATACAGGTTTCTCAAGAGGCTGGTCAGGTGGTCTGGTATTCCCATCTCTTTCAGAATTTACCAGTTTATTGTGATCCACACAGTCAAAGGCTCTGGCATAATCAATAAATCAGAAATAGATGTTTTTTCTGGAACTCTCTAGCTTTTTCTATGATCCAGCAGATGTTGGCAATTTGACCTCTGGTTCCTCTGCCTTTTCTAAAGCCAGCTTGAACATCTGGAAGTTCACGGTTCATGTATTGCTGAAGCCTGGTTTGGAGAATTTTGAGCATTACTTTACTAGCATGTGAGAAGAGTGCAATTGTGCGGTAGTTTGAGCATTCTTTGGCATTGTCTTTCTTTGCAATTGGAATGAAAACTGACCTTTTATAGTCCTGTGGCCACTGCTGAGTTTTCCAAATTTGCTGGTATATTGAGTGCAGCACTTTCACAGCATCATCTTTCAGGATTTGAAATAGCTCAGCTGGAATTCCATCACCTCCACTAGCTATGTTCGTAGTGATGCTTTCTAAGGCCCACTTGACTTCACATTTCAGGATGTCTGGCTGTAGGTCAGTGATCACACCATCGTGATTATCTGGGTTGTGAAGATCTTTTTTGTGCAGTTCTTCTGTGTATTCTTGCCATCTCTTCTTAATATCTTCTGCTGTTAGGTCCATACCACTTCTGTCCTTTATCAAGCCCATCTTTGCATGAAATGTTCCCTTGATATCTCTAATTTTCTTGAAGAGATCTCTAGTTGTTCCCATTCTGTTGCTTTCCTCTATTTCTTTGCATTGATCGCTGAGGAAGTCCTTCTTATCTCTTCTTGCTATTCTTTGGAACTCTGCATTCAGATGCTTATATCTTTCCTTTTCTCCTTTGCTTTTTGCTTCTCTTCTTTTCACAGCTATTTGTAAGGCCTCCAAACAGCCATTTTGCTTTTTTGCATTTCTTTTCCATGGGGATGGTCTTGATCCCTGTCTCCTGTACAATGTCACGAACCTGCGTCCATAGTTCATCAGGCACTCTATCTATCAGATCTAGGCCCTTAAATCTATTTCTCACTTCCACTGTATAATCATAAGGGATTTGATTTAGGTCATGCCTGAATGGTCTAGTGGTTTTCCCTACTTTCTTCAATTTCAGTCTGAATTTGGCAATAAGGAGTTCATGATCTGAGCCTCAGTCAGCCTCTGGTCTTGTTTTTGCTGACTGTATAGAGCTTCTCCATCTTTGGCTGCAAAGAATATAATCAGTCTGATTTTGGTGTGGACCGTCTGGTGATATTCATGTGTAGAGTCTTCTCTTGTGTTGTTGGAAGAGGGTGTTGTCTATGACCAATGTGTTCTCTTGACAGAATTCTATTAGCCTTTGCCCTGCTTCATTCTGTAGTCCACGGCCAAATTTGCCTGTTACTCGGGTGTTTCTTGACTTCCTACTTTTGCATTCCAGTCCCCTATAATGAAAAGGACATCTTTTTTGGGTGTTAGTTATAGAAGGTCTTGTAGGTGTTCATAGAACTATTCAACTTCAGCTTCTTCAGCATTAGTGGTGCAGAGAAGGAGAAAAAAATGTATGGAGAACCACCACTACCATTTTATCAACTGACAGACGTCAGACAATTTTGATTAAGTTCAACAGATCAATCATTCTATATGTTCAGGAGTAGGAAACAATTTAGAAATACTTGCAAGCACCAGTAACTTTCATCAAGTAAGTTCTAGTTCTCCAAGTTCTTGATCTGTCTCTCCACACATCCTATCGTCTATGTTTACAAGACCGGAGCTTGTCAATTCACATTAGAATCAACTTGAGACTTATAGATGTATGGATTTATGCCCAGAGAGTCTGATTTAATTTTTCTTGAATAGAGTACCTGTAACTGATAATCACTTTCTTGGGGGCATGCTGCTGCTGCTGCTGCTAAGTTGCTTCAGTTGTGTCCGACTCTGTGCAACCCCATAGACGACAGCCCACCAGGCTCCTCCATCCCTGGGATTCTCCAGGCAAGAACACTGGAGTGGGTTGCCATTTCCTTCTCCAATGCATGAAAGTGAAAAGTGAAAATGAAGTTGCTCAGTCGTGTCTCACCCTTAGCAACCCCATGGACTGCAGCCTATCAGGCTTCTCCACCCATGGGATTTTCCAGGCAAGAGTACTGGAGTGGGGTGCCACTGCCTTCTCCATCTTGGGGGCATATTCTTGAATATTCTCTTCTAGGTGGGTATTAACAATAATTACAGCAGTTTCTAGTCACTCGGTTTATAATGATATTTTTAAAATTTCTGTATTATTAATTATATGTGACACAATCATAGGTTGTTAAAACAAAGCAATAATGAAACTAATTTATGCAGTTAGAAAACATTAATTATAAGAAAAAATTTCATTCTTGCCATTCCAAAAATCCACTTTCTTAAAATTAAACTACTGTCATACTTCCTTCCAATCACTTATCTTCCTTTGCTGAGCTAATGAAAATGGTATTCTTTTGATGTTCAACTTTCAGTTCATGTATCAGGTTAGTGTTCTTATTGATTATATCAACATACTGCTATTCCCAAAACATTCAAATTGCAAGTTTAACCTTATGTTTGTTATTTTCTTTATGTTGCTGTTGCTGCTGCTGCTAAGTCGCTTCAGTCATGTCCGACTCTGTGCGACCCCATAGACGGCAGCCCACCAGGCTCCCCTGTCCCTGGGATTCTCCAAGCAAGAACACTGGAGTGGGTTGCCATTTCCTTCTCCAATGCATGAAAGTGAAAAGTGAAAGTGAAGTCGCTCAGTCATGTCTGACTCTTAGTGACCCCATGGACTGCAGCCCACCAGGCTCCTCTGTCCATGGGATTTTCCAGGCAAGGGTACTGGAGTGGAGTTCTTTATGTTACTCTGATTTCAATTATTTTTTCCATCATATTGCCCTGAAAACAATATTGTATTTTACCTTTATTTGCCATAAATTTTTTTAAATTTTATTTTATTTTTAAACTCAATTTTTAAAACATTGAACACAATGAGAATTAACTTGCAAATGTAATGTGATTTGAAGTATCTGACATTTGTCTTCTCTCCCAATATCTCCCTTAAATCCTTGCTATAGTCTCACATATAGCACCATCCAAGGTTTACACTGTTTTAAAAATATCTTTGTACCTCTCTGTTAAAATACATATGCCTTTGAGAAGGACACAGCCCTTAAGCTGTAGCAGTTATTAGTCCTTGTTATGAGGAGTAATTTGTCAACTGTCACCTTAGAAAGTGGAGTGCAAGCCTCACAGTCTATCATAGAAGAGGTAAAGTTTAATGAGAGAGCAAGGCTTTTAGAGATATAAAAGTAAAAAATGTTACTGCCAAAAGAGAGCACAATGATGCCATCCTCAAATCAAGGAGCCTGCATCACCAGAGGCCCTGGTAGTCCTAGGATGTCTAAAGAAGAGACAAATATAGGGGGGAAAAATGTGGCACAAAATGACCTGAGACAGCAGAGATGAGATATGTACATTTTGTCTACATTCCAGTTGTCCTTAGTTTAAAATTCTCCTTTAGATAACACTGATAGCTAAATGATAAAGAATCTAGCATGGAACAATGACTGAACACTCTTTTGCTTTCATTGTAAAGCCACTCCATGAGAAGAGTCAGTACACTGAGGTAGAATGAATAGATTTGAGTCACATAGGCCTGGGTTTAACCATACCAGCACAGATATTAAATGCTTATGTGAACTTAAACAAGTTATTAAACTTTGTTCTCTTATATGAAAAGTCAGAAGATTGAATGTAAAACAACTGAAGCATATTTAATGCTCAATAAAAGGTGGCTTATTTAAAATTTACAGCAAGGTATGTACTCTGAATTAAAAACAAAGCTTTACCATCTCATATGTAAAGTGTAAAAGACAACATGAACTCTAAGGATATACAAACCAATTCTTATAAGACTGCATATAAGGGTGGGTATGTACTGTCTTACATTGGCAATAATAACGTGAATATTGCTACATATATTCAGTAGTAGATATGAGTGTTGATTCCTTAGATTAGAATATGGGACTTCCTTTAGAATTTTTAAACAGAAACCGTGTTTATTAATTGCCCCATTCTTCCATGTTTCCTAAAAAACAATGGAAAGTGTTTCATTAAACACCCTTAAATGTCTCAATGTCTACATGGAATTTTATGAAATGAGGTATAAAATGCCTCTCATCTAAAAACACACGAGTACAACTGCAGAGAATGTCATTTAAAATTTTGACTATTTTTTTACTTGCAGGTAACTTGACTAAATATAAACCTTGTACCACATAGTACTGTATCATATTTACTGACTAAAATGCAGTTATCTCTACCTTTATTTTTATTGCTTGTAGTCACATATGTATTTTCGACACACCTTATTTCTTTTTAAATCCAGCAATATTCGGTTCTGAAATATACTGAAATCATTTCTTCATAAAATATGCTTTAATTTTCTAATAATTTTGTTTTATTAGATACAGTGATAAAATTATCTGAAACACTTTATAGAAAGTAGACTTTACTGGAATGAATCAGTACAAGGTAAAAACCATCTGGAGACAGAGTCTCTGCCATATATTAATTATGCTCCCCACCTAAATTGGAGTTACCAAAAATAAACTTAAAAACACAGGAATTTATTTCACCCTCTACAGACACGAGATCCTTTGTTTGGGCCACTCTGTATTTTGCCATTTTTTTCTAAGAAGAGTCAAGTTAAGTGAAACCGATCTATTCAGTAAAAACATTGAGAAGCCCCAGGAAGTGGGCCAAGTATCCTCACAATTTTAATTCAGAAACATAACATTTGGTAAACTTGCTTCATTTCATAAAAGGTCAAACATCTGCCAACATCTATTTATAGCAGCAGTCTGTGGTGTGTCATTATCTAGAATCTAGCTAATGGGGGATATTAGCTCACTACTATGTTATCTGCTTTAAGAAGAAATGTGGTTGTAGCTTCTTCTGCATCCTAGAATTTAATGCATCAGCCACAGGATTTGTTGTTCTCACATTTAATTTTAGCAAAAATCACAAGTAATGGGCAAGAAGAGAGAAAAATGTTAAGGTAAGAAAAAAATCAGTATCTTAATATGCAGTACTGTTATATGCAATTCATAATAAAAGTAGTAAAGGTTTCAGTGATTTTCAAAAATCAATATTTTACATCTTCAGATTAAATTTCCCCATATCATCTTTTTGATTCAGTTATTCTTGATCTCGATCTTTTCAAGCTGTAATTTGTACAGGAATAACAGCAATGCTAGCATTACCAGCAGCTATTGCTTCTGTGAAAAGAAATGGCAAAATTCTTTCTTAAGAGTTAAGTAGATAACACTTTTAATCATTTCCCATGACAGAATTGTACAGACAAGGGAGAAAAAAAATGCTATTTAAATGGGAATTTTTGGAAATAGAATAAGTGGTATTAAGATACATTTGTATTTCAGATCCTAATGTAGCAATTGTTTAAGAAATGCATCTAGTTTTGGCAGAAACCAACAATTCTGTAAAGCAATTATCTTTCAAATAAAAAGAGTAAATTGAAAATTGAAAAAAAAATTTTTTAATGTCTAAGTATTTTGTGTTCAGCTGAGTAGGATAAGAACATTTAACCTTTTTTATTTGTTGTTCAGTTTTATTTATAACTCTTAAGAAAAAGATACTGTTTTTTAGTATTCATAATGATAAACTGTTTTATCTTATCAAAACTTCATTTTTCAAGTTATCTTAAATCCTACCACTTCTCATAATGGTCATTTTCATTTGGATACATGACTTACAGATTAGAAAATAGTTCTATAAAACAATGCCAAGACAGCTTAAGAATATGTAGACATATATTATATGTGCACATATATGTGCATATATAGCACATTATATTTCAATGAGATGATAAAAGGAGGGCATATTAAGAAACAAAAGCTTTTCAAAGAGGTTGGGAATAATCTTTCAGTTAATAATGCATTCAGATTAATAGACATATAAAGATGAGTACACAAAGGTTTTCAATCTTTAAAGAATTTAGAGTACTTTTACCACAAAATATATAAGTAAGGTACTACGGGAAAAAAGAAAAAAGCATGAAAATATAAGTAGGAAAATAACTGTAAAGCCATTTGGATCATATGCAGTTAAGTGAAGGAAAAAAAAAAAAAATCTGTGTGAAGTTGGGGAGGTAAGAATGTCCAAAACAGAGTTTAAGACTGAAGATCTGTCACCTAGGATAAGGTGACATTTTCATTATTAAAAAGCAATCACATTAGTTTAATAAGGAGTTCCAAATAACCAAGGAAAAGCTGTACATTATATTTTTAAGAAATTGAATTTACAGAGATGTAGTATTTAATGTCCTCATCCCAGATGGTGCAACAGACCAAACACACAATCTTAAAATTCGTCTACTCTACTGGGATCCACATTTCATAATATTATGCCAACACTATGCAAGATGACAATGTAACCGAGCAGGATGCAATGAGTCCTTCCAGAATAAACCCCACACCCATGTCCTCTACCTTTCTTTTGCTATAGAAAAACTTTAGTCAAAGAATAAATTTAATAAGAGAAATGAATTAATACAGAAAGAAAACAGTCAAGCAAGACAAAATAATAATAGTTCAGCCATCAAACAAAGCCAAGGACTTTCAGTTCTTCCTCAAATACTTTAATATTCTGAGTGAGCCATGTCCTTTGAGCTGTCTTGCAGGCACTAAAACCCCCACCAGGTGGAAGAAGTTAACTATATGCTGCCCACATGCACATAGAACCCAGACCAGCTGAAACCAGAAGGTTGATGATGCTGACTCCAATCACCTCACCAACCAATCAGAAGAATGTCCGTGACCACGTCCTGCTCCTTAAACACTGTCAGACTCCTCACTGCCCTCTAGGGGAGGAAGGACAGTTCTGATGGCATTAGCCTGCTTGGGGGCCCCCCTTTGCCTGGCAAAACAATAAAGCTAACTGTCTCCACATGTCTATTTGGTATTAGTGAACAGAGGCTGTGTTTTGGCAACAACAATCCCCAAGGAAATCCCTAACAACTGAGTTTAAAAGCCAACCACTAAATGAAAATCAAGTGGATCCATTAATGAAAAAGAACGGATGCTTTCTAGTCCTACCCCCAGAATCATATAGTAAATGATAGTCTGTAGCCAAAAGACTTAGCAATATTCATGCACGATGCTGGGTGCTTGGGGCTGGTGCACTGGGACGACCCAGAGGGATGGTATGGGGAGTGAGGAGGGAGGAGGGTCCAGGATGGGGAACACATGAGAAATAAAGGAATAAAAAATTAAAAAAAAAAAAAAAACCAAATTACCTTTTGAGTGATATTAAGGAAAAAAAAAAAAAAAAACCACCTACACCTATTGATCACAGAGTCAGATTCAACCACCAGAGTTTTTTTTCCCTTTGATTTTATTTTGCACTTTAAATTAAAACGTGAAATCTTCACTAAGTAACCACTTAAACAAGTGGTTTTACATACTAGAAGAATCTCCAAAGGCTGATTAAAGCCTAACTACAGAAGCCAAGTTACCCTCATACTCACTAGGGGAGGAGAAAGAAGCACAAACACCTTAACTTCAACCTTAGTCACATTTAGTGTCTTTTCTCAGGTCATTTACTCAAAACCAGAAAAAGATAGTAGAAGGACTTGGGGCTTCCCCGATGACTCAGTGGGTAAAGAACGTTCCTACAATGCAGAAGACATGGAAGAGGATGCAGGTTCGATCCCTGAGTCAGGAAGATCCCCTGGAGAAGAAAATGGCAACCCACTCCAGTGTTCTTGCCTGGAAAGTCCCACGGACAGAGGAGCTTGGTGGGTTACGGACCAGGTTACAGTTCATGGAGTCACAAAAAGTTGGGCATGACTGAGCAACTAACCATAGCACCTGAAATTATGACATCCCACAAGAACATATGAATTATTGTATCATAACATACAAAAGTATTCATTAAGGAATAATAGTTATTGAGTAATCCTATTGCTCTTGCTTCTTCCATTCTTTTGTAGAGTGTATTTTAACTTTGCTTCTTTCTGAACCTCTCTCCAGGTACCTCACTTCAAAGCATGGTAGACTAGTTAGGGAATAAGGAAGAGAATGGTGAAGAAAAAACAAAGGAAAGGAGAGGAAGGAAACAAAAGGGGATCACAATGATCAATTAGGAATATATGCTACAGCAAGATGTTTTAAGTTTGTTCTTTTATAATAAAATACAACTAAATTGAGTCAATAATTTTGTTATTGTTGCTTTTGCTTCATTTTTTTTGTTGCTGTTGTTGTTACTGGTTGATGGGTTTTTACTTCTTTAGCTAACTGGCCTGTTAACCACTCCTGCCCTTCATGGAGTCTACTCACCCTCTGTGATTTTCAAAGTGTGATCCTCAGACCAGCAGTATCACTATTACCTGGGAACTTGTAAGAAATGCAAATGCTCAGGCCCTACTCCAGGCTTAAACAGAGACTTTAGGGGTTTTGTATCGTGATCTGGTTTCAACAATCTCTCCGGGAGACTGATACATGCTGAGTTTTCAGAAGCACTCTTTTATACATCTATTTTTCTAAAACACATTTCTTACCATGCTCATATTCCTCTGCTTAAAATACTTCAACATTTTCTATTTTATCTTCAAAACACAATCCAGGCTCCTTCTAACATAAAACCCATTGTGTGGCCTGATTCATATACTTCTCCTCTACCCTCACCTCAAATCAACACAGCATGCCAGCCACACTGAAATTCATTTACTTCCTCTTGTTACCTATGCATATTGCTGTTTGATTATTGGATAACCCTACGTATTCTTTTAGATCCAGAACATTTCTAGCTACTTTCCCCTCAGTGATCACCTTCTGCATTCACTTGTCCCGCAGTCATCCACCACAATGTTTACCCAACAACATGTATTTAGGCATTTTCTCTTCATTGTATTCTCTTATCACTCTATGCATGTACCTGTAGCACTTTGCTTTTCTAGACATGTTTTTAAATTTGTCTCTTTTGAAGGGAAGCAGAATACATCAGCCTAAAATATGCCATTTGGCATACTGGTTATTCTGATTTAAGTCACTTGAGAAACAAGAAGGACACTCCAGACACCCAAACATTATCCCTTGGAAAGCAGAAAATAAAATCTGTCATGTGAAAAGTAACCTGCACTGTATCAGGAAGGTGGGGAGCATCTCTAACACCAGAAACAGGCGATTTAGAGTCAAGAAGACTTTACAAATAAACCTTGTTAACTTCACTAATTTACAATCGCAAACTCAACTTCTGTCTTGTCAGTCTTCACAGATGTATTGTTTGTCTAGAAGATCTAAGTTAAGAGTCTGCTGCTTTGATCACTTGACTCTCATTTTTATGGGGTCCCTATGCATACAAAATTAGTATGGAACTATTATTATGCAATTATCAATATGTAACTGTTCATCTGTTTTATGTCAATTTACTTACTAGACCAGCAAAGAAGCTAGAAGGCAAGAAGGGAAAATTTTCCCTCCCTAACTCTTTCAGATAGAAAAATATTAGAGGAAATGAAATTTAACTAATGATGTTCTTCTCATTCTTGCATCCCATCTGCCTGTCACATGTAGGGTTAAAAACTGCTTCCATTAATGAACTATAGCTACCACATTTCAGTGATTAAACATCACATATTGTATAATCTGAACTTTCCACAACAATTATGAACAAGAAGGAAATGAGCTTTTAGTTTAATCCCACACAAGTCAACAAACAAGCAACTAAAGATATGCTTGCAAAAAAAAAAAAAAAATGGATGTTTTGGATTAAAAATAATGGAAGCAACCACTCCTAAATTGTATTCTGAATTTGCAATTATGTAAAGGGACAAGAATAAAGTAGGATTATTAAACCACAGTTGTAAGCAGGTTCAGAAGTTGGGGCTAAAGGTTTTTGCTAATCTCACCTCTACTGGACAAAGATAAGACCCTAAACCAGAACAACACAGGACATGGGAATGAGAACTCTGAACAAAACAGGGATTGTAAAAAGCAACACACTGAAAGAAAGGACTGAAAAAATATGTTACAGCCAAGAAAAACTTAACCTTGTCTGTCTCATCTTGGACTTACAGTGAATAGTCTCAAGAGTATTTAACAACAGGCTTCATTCATGTACATTTATAGGGTGAGAGTACAGTATCAATGTCAGGAAAGCCGCAATGCAAAAAACTAATGAAAAGTAATCAAAACTCACAGTTTTAGTTCCAACATGTCAGGAGTTTGGAAGTTATCATGGAAAATCTGAAAGCCAGCACTCTTCTTAGATCCATCAGAGATCTGAAGTCACAGGGCAAACTGCTGCCTTGAAAGCTGAAGAAACAGGTGTCTATAAAGAATCACAGCTGAGGTCGGTTTAACAGCTGGAACTTGTATGGACCCTTAAGTAATAATCGACTAATAGAGGCTGAGTGTGGATTAAAGATTAAAAATTCCTGGGGACCTACTCTTAGGGGAGCCCCCATACTTTCATGGGTTTTACCTTCGCGAAACTCCACTTCTTAGGTGAGGATTGGAGAAAACTTCACTCGTGCTTCAGACAGCCTTATATTAAAACAGGCTCAGAGCATTATCCATCAAAGAGACCTGACTCAAGGGAAATAGTTACTTTATCAGGGTTTTAGCTGATCAAGGGGAGGAGCAATTCATTTGGACAACTTCATACCCTCTAACCTTCCTAATTTACTTAGGAGAAACAGAAGTCTAAGAAACACTTTTGAAAATCAGTCCAGCAACTCAGGTCCACAAAAACATAAAATTATTTCTATTGTTACATGCTTCAAATGCTTCTTCCCATTTGCATTTGAGTATGTCCCTCATTTCTTTCATTAAGTCTGGAAAGATGGTGGACTGGTCATAGCAAACACCCTCTTCCAACAACACAAGAGAATACTCTACACATGGACATCACCAGATGGTCAATACTGAAATCAGATTGATTATATTCTTTGCAGCCAAAGATGGAGAAGCTCTATACAGTCAGCAAAAATAAGACCAGGAGCTGACTGCGGCTCAGATCATGAACTCCTTATTGTTAAATTTCGACTTAAATTGAAGAAAGTGGGGAAAACCACTAGACCATTCAGGTATGACCTAAACCAAATCCCTTACAATTATACAGTAGAAGTGACAAATAGATTCAAGGGATTAGATCTGATAGACAGAGTGCCTGAAGAACTATGGATGGAGATTTATGACATTGTACAGGAGGCAGTGATCAAGACCATCTCCAAGAAAAAGAAATGCAAAAAGGCAAAATGGTTCTCTGAGGAGGCCTTACAAATAGCTGAGAATAGAAAAGTGAAAGACAATGGAGAAAAGGAAAGATATGCCTATTTGAATGCAGAGTTCCAAAGAATAGCAAGAGGAGATGAGAAAGCATTCCTCAGCGATCAGTGCAAAGAAAGAGAGGAAAACAGTAGCACGGGAAAGCCTAGAGATCTCTTCAAGAAAATTAGAGATACCAAGGGAACATTTCATGCAAAGATGGGCTCAATAGAGATTAGAAATTGTATGGACCTAACAGAAGCAGAAGATATTAAGAAGAGGTGACAAGAATACACAGAAGAACTATACAAAAAAGGTCTTCATGACCCAGATAACTATGAAGCATCACTACAAACAAAGCTAGTGGAGATGATGGAATTCCAGTTGAGCTATTTAAAAATCCTAAACGATGATGCTGTGCAAGTGCTGCACTCAATATGCCAGCATATTTGGAAAACTAAGCAGTGGCTGAAGACTGGAAAAGGTCAGTTTTCATTCCAATCCCAAAGAAGTTCAGTGCCAAAGAGTGTTCAGACTACTGCACAGTTGCACTCATCTCACATGCCAGCAAAGCAATGCTCAAAATCCTCCAATCCAGGCTTCAACAGTACGCAAACCGTGAACTTCCAGATGTTCAAGCTGGATTTAGAAAACAGAGGAACCAAAGATAAAATTGCCAACGTGCGCTGGATCATAAGAAAAGCGAAAGAATTCCAGAAATTATCTACTTCCACTTCATTGACTATGCTAAAGCTTTTGACTGTGTGGATCACAACAAATTGGAAAATTCAAGAGATGGAAATTCCAGACTACCTTATTTGCCTCTTGAGAAATCTGTATGCAGGTCAAGAAGCAACAGTTAGAACCAGGCAAGGAACAACAGACTGGTTCCAAAGTGGGAAAGGAGTATGTCAAGGCTGTATATTGTCACCCTGCTTATTTAATTTATATGCAGAGTACATCATGAGAAATGCCAGACTGGATGAAGTACAAGCTGGAATAAAGATTGCCAGGAGAAATATCAATAACCTCAGATAGGCAGATGACACCACCCTTATGGTAGAAATTGAAGAACTAAGGAGCCTCTTGAAAGTGAAATGAAGAGAGTGAAAAAGTTAGCTTAAAACTCAACATTCAGAAAACAAAGATCATGGCATCCGGTCCCGTCACTTCGTGGTAAATAGATAGGAAAACAATAGAAACAGTGAGAGACTTTATTTTTTGCAGCTCCAAAAATCACTGCAGATGGTGTCTGCAGCCATGAAATTAAAAGACACTTGCTCTTTGGAAGACAAGCAATGACCAAACTAGACAGCTTATTAAAAAGCAGACATTACTTTGCCAGCAAAGGCCCATCTAGTAAAAGCTATGGTTTTTCCAGTAGTCATGTATGGATGTGAGAGTTGGACCATAAAGAAAGCTGAGTGCTGAAGAATTGATGCTTTTGAACTGTGGTGCTGGAGAAGTCTCTTGAGAGTTCCTTGGACTGCAAGGAGATCCAACCATTCAATCCTAAAGGAAAATCACCCTGAATATTCATTTGAAGGACTGATGCTGAAGCTGAAACTCTAATACTTTGGTCACCTGATGCGAAGAACTGACTCATTGGAAAAAACCCTGATGCTGGGAAAGATTGAAGGAAGGAGGAGAAGGGGATGACAGAGGATGAGATGGTTGGATGGCATCACCGACTCAATGGACATGAGTTTGAGTAAACTCTGGGTGTTGGTGATGGACAGGGAGGCCTGGTGTGCTGCAGTCCATGGGGTTGCAAAGAGTGGGACATGACTGAGTGACTGAACTGACTCATTTCTTTCATAGTCTATACTTGTTTTTATTTCCATTCTTCCCACCCCCCTCCCCCACAACCACTCTTTGATTTAGTTTGGATATTTTCTATTGACTGTCTTCAGGTTATTAATCTTGCCCTCCACTCTGTTGTATTATTCAGGTACTGTATTTTCACTTCCAAAAATCCTTTTGTGTGTAGATATGAATACTCTGGTTAAATTACACATCTTTTAATGTATTTGTCCATATATTAATCTATTGCTTTAATGTCTTTGTCCTGCTAAGTCCAACGTGTATGCACCATCTATTGGTCTAACCCTATCACCTGTTTCAAGATTTTTAAGCACATTATTCTGCCAATTTGCATAGCTTGTGGTTTTTATTTTACACTAAATAATGTGCATGGGGAAAAAAACTAGAGGTTTCAGGTGATGCTAAGTGAAGTCCCTCAGTCATGTCTGACTCTTTGCGACCCCATGGACTATAGTCTACCAGGCTCCTCCATCCATGGGATTTTCCAGGCAAGAATACTGGAGTGGGTTGCTGTTTCCTTCTCCAGGGGATCTTCCCAACCCAGGGATCAAACCCAGGTCTCCCGCATTGTAGGCAGACACTTTACCATCTGAACCACCAGGTGATGCTATTTATCCCCCAAAGAGGGTTTCCTCTTAGCTCTTACAGACAGATAAGGTGTGATTCTGATTCCATTCATTCAATTCGGAATTGAACTAGGTGGGGAGCAAGGGTTCATTTTTTAGGAAATTTGATATACTTCTGGCTCTTCCTTATTCCTTTGATACGCTCCACCAAAAACTTTTAATTTATAGCATAGGAAACCTGTTGCCTTGGACCAAAAAGACAGTGGAATGTACAGTTCTGCATGTCAGAGATTTTGAGCATACCTCTTTGGAGTTTCACTTTAAACTCTGAGACACCACACTTTGTGGGTAAAACTAGCCATATATATGAGTTCTATATAGATCTCATCCTTCATACAACCTAGAATTCTCTTAGAAATATGTTGCCTTATCTTACCCTTAGTTAAGTCCCTAAACAAAAGCTAAAGTAATCTGTGGTTTAAACTAAGAACTGGAAAATTTCCCCAAGAAAGAAAAGAGTTGGCTGTGGTTATCTCACCAAAGGAAAGTTCTTTCCTCTCTGAAACTTTCAGTTCAATTCAGTCACTCAGTCGTGTCTGACTCTTTGCAACCCCATGAATTGCAGCACGCCAGGCCTCCCTGTCCATCACCAACTCCTGGAGTTCACCCAGACTCACGTCCATCAAGTCAGTGATACCATCCAGCCATCTCATCCTCTGTCTTCCCCTTCTCCTCCGGCCCTCAATCCCTCCCAGCATCAGAGTCTTTTCCAATGAGTCAACTCTTCGCATGAGGTGGCCAAAGTACTGGAGTTTCAGCTTTAGCATCATTCCTTCCAAAGAAATCCCAAGGCTGGTCTCCTTCACAATGGACTGGTTGGATCTCCTTGCAGTCCAAGGGACTCTCAAGAGTCTTCTCCAACACCACAGTTCAAAAGCATCAATTCTTCAGCACTCAGCCTTCTTCACAGTCCAACTCTCACATCCATACATGACCACAGGAAAAACCATAGCCTTGACTAGACGAACCTTTGTTGGCAAAGTCATGTCTCTGCTTTTGAATATGCTATCTAGGTTGGTCATAACTTTCCTTCCAAGCAGTAAGCGTCTTTTAATTTCATGGCTGTAGTCACCATCTGCAGTGATTTTGGAGCCCCAAAAAATCAAGTCTGACACTGTTTCCACTGTTTCCCCATATATTTCCCATGAAGTGAGACCAGATGCCATGATCTTTGTTTTCTGAATGTTGAGCTTTAAGCCAACTTTTTCACTCTCCTCTTTCACTTTCATCAAGCGGCTTTTTAGTTCCTCTTCACTTTCTGCCATAAGGGTGGTGTCATCTGCCTATGTGAGGTTATTAATATTTCTCCCGGCAATCTTGAATCCATTTTGTGCTTCATCCAGCCCAGCATTTCACATGATGTACTCTGCATAGAAGTTAAATAAGCAGGGTGACAATATACAGCCTTGACGTACTCCTTTTCCTATTTGGAACCAGTCTGTTGTTCCATGTCCACTTCTAACTGTTGCTTCCTGACCTGCATACAGGTTTCTCAAGAGGCTGGTCAGGTGGTCTGGTATTCCCATTTCTTTCAGAATTTTCCACAGTTTCTTGTGATCCAAACGGTCAACGGCTATGGCATAGTCACTAAAGCAGAAATAGATATTTTACTGGAACTCTCTTGCTTTTTCGATGATCCAGTGGATGTTGGCAATTTGATCTCTGGTTCCTCTGCCTTTTCTAAAACCAGCTTGAACATCTGGAAGTCCATGGTTCACATATTGCTGAAGCCTTGCTTGGAGAATTTTGAGCATTACTTTACTAGCATGTGAGATGAGTGCAATTGTGTGGTAGTTTGAGCATTCTTTGGCATTGCCTTTCTTTGAGATTGGAATGAAAACTGACCTTTTCTAGTCCTGTGGCCACTGCTGAGTTTTCCAAATTTGCTGGCATATTGAGTGCAGCACTTTCACAGCATCATCTTTCAGGATTTGGAATAGCTCAACTGGAATTCCATCACCTCCACTAGCTTTATTCATAGTGATGCTTTCTAAGGCCCACTTAACTTCACATTCCAGGATGTCTGGCTCTACGTGAGTAAGCACACCATCGTGATTATCTGGGTCGTGAAGATCTTTTTTGTACAGTTCTTCTGTGTATTCTTGCCACCTCTTCTTATTTTCTTCTGCTTCAGTTAGGTCTGTACCATTTCTGTCCTTTATTGAGCCCATCTTTGCATGAAATGTTCCCTTGGTATCTCTAATTTTCTTGAAGAGATCTCTAGTCTTTCCCATTTTGTTGTTTTCCTCTATGTCTTTGCATTGATCACTGAGGAAGGCTTTCTTATCTCTTCTTGCTATTCTTTGGAACTCTGCCTTCAGATGCTTATATCTTTCCTTTTTTCCTTTGCTTTTCACTTCTCTTCTTTTCACAGCTATTTGTAAGGCCTCCCCAGACAGCCATTTTGCTTTTTTGCATTTCTTTTCCATGGGGATGGTCTTGATCCCTGTCTCATCTCATCTTCACATCTTTTCTGGTCTCACAGCTAGCCTATATATTTTAAACACTACTCTTATGGTTTGCCTCACTTTTCTAGTTGTGGCAGAAGGAACGCTGGCTTCTCGTGTGTTGAGCGTTACCCTACAGACCTGCAAACTTTGTAGTTGCCCAGCCTCAACCAAAAAGCCCAGAGACAGTGACAGAGATATCAACAGTTTACTAGATAGGGAAATCTTACATGCCCAAAGCAGAGGTGTTGGAGTAAAACCTGACCATGTACGGCAACATGACAACACTCTTCATTACTCCAGGAACAAGGAGACTACCATTTATAGAGAAGTTGACATCAGGTTGCTTCAGTTAACAGGAAAACCATCAGCTGGGGAGTATTCCTCACAGCCCCCCAGGTTAATCACCATAGTGGAGGGTAGCTAATAATAAACTAATAGGTGAAGCCATTGTTGCCTCAGGATTAGAACAATCACTAGCTGGGGCAGGCAGCAAGCACACTGGCAGTTACTGATTAAGCTTTATATTTAAGAGGATTGAATAGTTGTGAATGAAGCAGGGACTGGTTTAGCAGGGCATGTACAGAGAGCCGGAGAAGGCAATGGCACCCCACTCCAGTACTCTTACCTGGAAAATCCCAAGGATGGAGGAGCCTGGTAGGCTGCCGTCTATGGGGTCGCACAGAGTCAGACACAACTGAAGTGACTTAGCAGCAGCAGCAGCAGCAGCACAGAGAGCAAGAGAACACCATCTTAAATGGCCTGATCATACACTGTAATCTACAAATTCTACTTAAAAAGGAATTCTCTGTAGTTTATATTTTACTTTTACATTCAGAGTGTTTTGAATTTCAGAAATAAAAAAGAATTTTTAGTCAAATTTACTGATTACTTATGGGCTTGGTTTGCATTATATTTTTAAAGTAGCCTGTTTTTCACAAATTACAATTTTTTCTTCAGTTTCTCAAAACAATACATTAAAATCCTTGAGTGACTTAATCCATCTAGAATTTTATGTATTGCATATTGTTTATTGTGTATTGTTCAATTTTTTTGAAATAATATAGAAGCATTTTCCATAATCCTTTCTTTATAAAGTGCCATCCTCCTCACGCTAGATCTTATCAGTCGGGCTCTCTAAGCCAGGATTCAGAATATGATATCTATAATTAGATATAAAACCTAGATAATAATAGTTCCTAACTCACTGGGTTTATTTGAATTAAACAGAAATACACGTAAAGTATAGTACTTGAATGGAAAAGGCAATGGCAATCCACTCCAGTACTCTTGCCTGGAAAATCCCATGGACAGAGGAGCCTGGTACGCTATACTCCACGGGGTTTCGAGGAGTTGGACATGACTGAGTGCCTTCACTTTCACTTTGATGGATTGGAGAAGGAAATGGCAACCCACTCCAGTGTTCCTGTCTGGAGAATCCCAGGGACAGAGGTGCCTGGTGGGCTGCTGTTTATGGGGTTGCACAGATTCGGAAACGACTGAAGCAACTTAGCAGCAGCAGCAGCATAGTACTTGCAACAACAAATGTTCAATAAATAATAGCTATCGTCGTGTTTTTGTTGGTGATGCAATTACATCATCTCTTCAACTGTTGGAATGCACACTAAAGTCAGGAATCATGTGTTACATGAGCTCTTTTAATCTACTTACTTAGACATCTTATCAGTGGTATTTGTTCATTAAATATTCTATGTCTTATATATATTCAGTTTCCTTATGGAACTTTATTATTTTTTGAACTGTTTTCATGTTGGAATTTTATTTACCATCTTCCCTCACAACAGAGGAAGGTGTACTGATATTTTTCCTCAATTGAAAAAGAATCTAAGTTGTTCAGAAAACATGAGCAATACAGAGTTAGTTGAGAAAACAGGTTTAACACTCAAATGACATCTAAAATCAATACAAAATGATAGCATAATCACAGCAATAATAACTATTGGAACTGAGAACGAAGGATATTCATACTAAAGTAGATAAAACTATTTTGATTTCTCTAAAGCCATATATGAACTAAATATATCTGAAAATGTAAATTCTGACAACTCTCTTCTGCATCATAAACTCCCAAATTATATATTCTAGCTGTATGCTTTGTATATAACATAAACTATACAGTGATATAATTTTCTGTATCTGCTAACATCATTTATGGCCACATTTTACCTTCAAATCATTTATCAACTATTCTGAAGGAAATATGTGTATCCTCATTTGTTTAATATCTTTTCCAATTGACTAGATATTATTAAAGCCAATATATATTTTCCTCATATATTTGTATCCCCAGTAACTTCCACACCTCTGTGGCTCAGCACAAAGCCAGCATTCACAATAATAATAAAGACTTGTTAAATAAATGATTGAGCTATTGAGCTGAAAATGCATTCGTTCTGCAGCAGCAGCAGCGGCGGCAGGTGTGGTTATGCTGATAGATAATATGAGGAAGAAGAAAATACTAGGCAAATAGTAGATATTAAATATGTAAAATCACAAACTAAAAATTAGGCAAAGTATTCCTGAGACAGTGACATTCGAGTTGAAACCCAAAAGGTGAATGATAGAAAGTGTTCCAGAACACTTGCTGTACAAAGAGGGAAGATAACTTATTTGCAAGACTGGAAGGACAATGCTGGTGCTCTGTCCATATCCCCTGTTGCATTTCTGATCACCTCTCTCCTGGTTTCTTTCTGTGTTTGCTACTAAAGATCAGCACCAGTAGATTCTCTTCAGGAAACACCCTAACAGTATTGATACAGATTTGCCATCCATTATCAAGAAGGCTGATGTTGAAGCTCCAATACTTTGACCACTGATGTGAAGAGGCTACTGTTTAGAAAAGACCCTGATGCTGGGAAAGACTGAAGGCAAGAGGAGAAGGGAATGGCAGAGGATAGGATGGTTAGATAGAATCACCAACTCAATGGACATGAATTTGAGCAAATTCCAGGAGATAGAGGAGGACAGAGAAGCTTGGCATGCTGCAGTCCATGGTGTCACAGGGTCAGATATGACTTAGTTGCTGAACAACAACAAATAGAGAACGGCCTGAGAGCTTATAATCCCAACCAGTTCCCCCTTAGACAATGAGTGGTGCGAAAGCAACATCACTTACTAATATGTAGAATAGTGGGATTATAAGTACAAGCCAAGTGGTGAAGGTTGGCAAAAAGGAATCATGAACACTTAATCATTGTAGACTTTATAGCTTAAATTGTTTACTATATGCTAACCACTCTGAGTTCATTTCAGTTCAGTTGCTCAGATGTGTCCAACTCTTTGCGACCCCATGAACTGCAGCACGTCAGGCCTCCCTGTCCATCATCAACTTCTGGAGTCACCCAAACCCATGTCCACTGAGTCGGTGATGCCATCCAGCCATCTCAACCTCTGTCGTCCCCTTCTCCTCCTGCCCCCAATCTTTCCCAGCATCAGGGTCTTTTCAAATGAGTCAGCTCTTTGCATCAGGTGGCCAAAGTATTGGAGTTTCAACATCAACATCAGTTCTTCCAATGAACACCCAGGACTGATCTCCTTTAAGATGGACTAGTTGGATCTCCTTGCTGTTCAAGGGACTCTCAGGAGACTTCTCCAACACCACAGTTCAAAAGCATCAATTCTTTGGTGCTCAGCTTTCTTTGTAGTCCAACTCTCACATCCATACATGACCACTGGAAAAACCATAGCCTTGACTAGACAGACCTTTGTTGACAAAGTAATGTCTCTGCCTTTTAATATGCTGTCTATGTTGGCCATAACTTTCCTTCCAAGGAGTAAATGTCTTTTAATCTCATGGCTGCAATCACCATCTGCAGTGATTGTGCAGCCCAAAAAAATAAAGTCTGACACTGTTTCCCCATCTATTTGCCATGAAGTGATGGGACCAGATGCCATGATCTTAGTTTTCTGAATGTTGAGCTTTAAGCCAACTTTTTCACTCTCCTCTTTCTTTTTCACTGAGAGGCTCTTTAGTTCTTCACTTTCTGCCATAAGGGTGGTGTCATCTGCATATCTGAGGTTATTGATATTTCTCCCAGCAATCTTGATTCCAGCTTGTGCTTCTTCCAGCCCAGCATTTCGCATGATATACTCTGCATGTAAGTTAAATAAGCAGGGTGACAATATACAGCCTTGATGTACTCCTTTTCCTATTTGGAACCAGTCTGTTGTTCCATGTCCAGTGCTAACTGTTGCTTCCTGACCTGCATACAGGTTTCTCAAGAGGCAGGTCAGGTGGTCTGGTATTCCCATCTCTTTCAGAATTTTCCATGGTTTATTGTGATCCACACAGTCAAAGGCTTTGGCATAGTCAATAAAGCAGAAATAGATGTTTTACTGGAACTCTCCTGCTTTTTCAATGATCTAGCAGATGTTGGCAATTTGATCTCTTGGCCCTCTGTCTTTTCTAAAACCAGCTTGAACATCTGGAAGTTCATGGTTCACATACTGCTAAAGCCTGGCTTGGAGAATTTTGAGCATTACTTTACTAGCATGTGAAATGAGTGCAATTGTGCAGTAGTTTGAGCATTCTTTGGCACTGGAATGAAAACTGACCTTTTCCAGTCCTGTGGCCACTGCTGAGTTTTCCAAATTTGCTGGCATATTGAGTGCAGCACTTTCACAGAATCATCATTTAGGATTTGAAAGAGCTCAACTGGAATTCCATCACCTCCACTTGGTTTGTTCATAGTGATGCTTCCTAAAGCCCACTTGACTTCACATTCCAGGATGTCTGGCTCTAGGTGAGTGTGAGTGATCACACCATCATGATTATCTGGGTCATGAAGATCTTTTTTGTACAGCTGTTCTGTGTATTCTTGCCACTTCTTCTTAATATCTTCTGCTTTTGTTAGGTCCATACCATTTCTGTCCTTATTGAGCCCATCTTTGCATGAAATATTTCCTTGGTATCTCTAATTTTCTTGAAGAGATCTCTAGTCTTTCCCATTCTGTTGTTTTCCTCTATTTCTTTGCATTGATCTCTGAGGAAGGCTTTCTTATCTCTCCTTGCTATTCTTTAGAACTGTGCATTCAGATGGGTACATCTTTCCTTTTCTCCTTTGCTTTTTGCTTATCTTCTTTCCACAGCTATTTGTAAGGCCTCCTCAGACAGCCATTTTGCTATTTTGCATTTCTTTTCCATGGGGATGGTCTTGATCCCTGTCTTCTGTACAATGTTACAAACCTGCGTCCATAGTTCATCAGGCACTCTGTCTATCAGATCTAGTCCCTTAAATCTATTTCTCACTTCCACTGTATAATCGTGTGGGATTTGATTCAGGTCATACCTGAATGGTCTAGTGGTTTTCTCCACTTTCTTCAATTTCAGTCTGAATTTGGCAATAAGTAGTTCATGACCTGAGACACAGTCAGCTCCCAGTCTTGTTCTTGCTGACTGTATAGAGATTCTCCATCTTTGGCTGCAAAGAATATAATCAATCTGCTTTCAGTGTTGACCATCTGATGATGTCCATGTGTAGAGTCTTCTCTTGTGTTGTTGGAAGAGGGTGTTTGCTATGACCAGTGTGTTCTCTTGGCAAAACTCTATTAGCCTTTGCTCTGCTTCATTCTATACTCCAAGGCCAAATTTGCCTGTTACTCCAGGTGTTTCTTGACTTCGTACTTTTGCATTCCAGTCCCCTATAATGAAAAGGACATCTTTTTTGGGTCTTAGTTCTAAAAGGTCTTGTAGGTCTTCATGCCACTGCTGCTGCTGCTAAGTCGCTTCAGTCGTGTCCAACTCTGTGCAACCCCATAGATGGCAGCCCACCAGGCGCCCTGGTCCCTGGGATTCTCCAGGCAAGAACACTGGAGTGGGTTGCCATTTCCTTCTCCAATGCATGAAAGTGAAAAGTGAAAGTGAGGTCGCTCAGTCGTGTCCGACTCTTTGCGACCCCATGGACTGCAGCCTACCAGGCTCCTCTGCCCATGGGATTTTCCAGGCAAGAGTACTGGAGTAGGTTGCCATTGCCTTCTCCGTACATCTTCATAGAATAATTCAACTTCAGCTTCTTCAGCGTTACTGGCCGGGACACAGACTTGGATTACTGTGATATTGAATGGTTTGCCTTGGAAATAAACAGAGTTCATTCTTTTGTTTTTGAGATTGCAGCCTAAAACTGCATTTTGGACTCTTTTGTTGACTATGATGGCTACTCCATTTCTTCTAAGGGATTCCTATCCACAGTAGTAGATATAATGGTCGTCTGAGTTAAATTCACCCATTCCAGTCCATCTTAGTTCATGGATTCCTACAATGTCAACATTCACTCTTGCCATCTCCTGTTTGACCACTTCCAATTTGCCTTGATTCATGGACCTAACATTCCAGGTTCCTACAGCTTAGAATGCTCTGTTTTAAATTCTTTTCACTTAAAGAAGAAGTAAAACTCTCACTGTTCTCAGATGACATGATCCTCCTCATAGGAAACCCTAAAGACTCCACCAGGTAATTACTAGAGCTAATGAATAAATATAGTAAATTTGCAGGATATAAAATTAACACACAGAAATCCCTTGCATTCCTATACACTAACAATGAGAAAACAGAAAGAGAATTAAAGAAACTATTCCATTCACCATTGCTATGAAAAGAATAAAATACTTAGGAATATATCTACCTAAAGAAACAAAAGACCTATATATAGAAGACTATAAAACACTGGTGAAAGAAATCAAAGAGGACACAAATAGATGGAGAAATATACCATGCTCATGGATTGGAAGAATCAGTATAGTGAAAATGAGTATACTTCCCAAAGCAATCTATAGATTCAGTGCAATCCCTATCAAGCTACCAATGGTATTTTTCACATAACTAGAACAAACAATTTCACAATTTGGAAGCAAGTCACCAAAATGGCCAATACTCAGGGAGGAGCAGAGATGAGGGGATTGAGCTATATGAACTGCAAGAGAAGTAACCACATGAATTATTTGAAATTCTATAGGAAAGGTTTGTCTCTTCTCTTATAACTTGGTCTCTTATAATTTAACCATTTAGTTACATCAGTATTATTCATGTATATTTATCTTGTACTTTGAATTATAGTCTGACACTATATTATTTATTTTATTGCTAAAATCATTCCAGAATTTAAGCAATAAGATCATTAACAACTCTTTTGAGTTGACTCCTGAGTCCATTTGACATGTTCCTAGCCCCACTGCCCACATATTTTTTTAGCACTTTGCTAATTCCTGGTAGGACAAGATGCTGTAGCTTTATCTTGTATTTTCTCTACTCCATCACTAGAATCCATCATTTATCCAAGGAGTCCCGATTCCCTTTGTCAGAGAAAACCACAATCTCAGTACTTGGTATGCTCACTACAACTTTTCTATCACTGCTTCTAAGCCCTCTGAGCTAGAAAATATATCCATATGTATCTGTAATTAGAGTCTTCCCCCCAAATACATGGGTTTTATATCCAGGGATTCATATGGAGGGCAGACTGCATTCATTGTACTACCACAATATATTATATAAGGGACTCAAGGAGAGATAAGAAAGCCTTTTGAAGTGATAAATGTGAAGAAATAGAGGAAATAAATAGAATGGGAAAGACTAGAGATCTCTTCAAGAAAATAAGAGATACCAAGGGAACATTGCATGCAAAGATGGGCACAAGAAAGAAGAGAAAAGGATTGGCCCTAACAGAAGCAGAAGATGTTAAGAAGAGGTGACAAGAATACACATAAGAACTATACAAAAAAGATCTTCACGACCCAGATTTCACAATGGTGTATTCATTCACCTAGGGCCAGACATCCTAGAGTATAAAGTCAAGTGGGCCCTAGGAAGCATCACTACAAACAAAGCTAGTGGAGATGATGGAATTCCAGTTGAGCTATTTCAAAAAGCTATTTCCTAAAAGATGATGCTGATGCTGTGAAAGTACTGCACTCACTATCCCAGCAAATTTGGAAAACTCAGGAGTGGCCACAGGACTGGAAAAGGTCAGTTTTCATTCCAATCCCAAAGAAAGGCAATGCCAAAGAGTGCTCAGACTACTGCACAATCGCACTCATCTCACACGCTAGGAAAGTAATGCTCAAAATTCTCCAAGCCAGGTTTCAACAGTATGTGTACCAAGAACTTCTAGATGCTGAAGCTGGATTTATAAAAGGCAGAGGAACCAGAGGTCAAATTGCCAATGTCTGTTGGATCATAGAAAAAGAATTCCAGAAAAACATCTACTTCCACTTCACTGACTACACAAAAGCCTTTGACTGTGTGGATCACAACAATCTTTGGAAAACTCTTCAAGAGATGGGAGAATACTAGACCACCTGACCTGCCTCCTGAGAAATCTGTATGTAGGTCAAGAAGCAACAGTTAGAACCACACATGGAACAATAGACTGTTTCCAAAATGGGAAAGGAGTATGTCAAGGCTGCATATTGAGACCCTGCTTATTTAACTTACATGCAGAGGACATCATGAAAAATGCCAGGCTGGATGAAGCAAAAGCTGGAATCAAGATTGCTGGGAGAAATATCAATAACCTCAGATAGGCATATGACACCACCCTTATGGTAGAAAGCAAAGAGGAACTAAAGAGCCTCCTGATGAAAGTGAAGGAGGACAGTGGATAAGATGGTTTAAAACTCAACATTCAAAAAACAATGATCATGGCATCCTGTCCCATCACTTCATGGTAAATAGATGGGAAAACAATAGAAACAGTGACAGACTTTATTTTCTTTTCTCCAAAATCACTGCAGATGGTGACTGCAGCCATAAAATTAAAAGTTGCTTGCTCCTTAGATGAAAGGCTATGACCAACCCAGACAGCATATTAAAAAGCAGAGACATTACTTTACAGACAAAGGTCCATCTAGTCAAAGCTATGGTTTTACCAGTAGTCATGTATGGATGTGAAAGTTGGATCATAAAGAAAGCTGAATGCTGAAGAATTGATGCTTTTGAACTGTGGTATTGGAGAAGACTCTTGAGAGTCCCTTGGACTCCAAAGAGGTCCAACCAGTCCATCCTAAAGGAGATCAGTCTGGAATATTCATTGGAAGGACTGGTGTTGAAGATGAAGCTCCAATACATTGGCCAGCTGATGCGAAGAACTAACCTATTAGAAAAGACCCTGATGCTGGGAAAGATTGAAGGCATGAGGAAAGGGGGAAGACAGAGGATGAGATGGTTGGATGGCATCACCAACAGACATGATGGACATGAGTTTGAGCAAGCTTTAGGAATTGGTGATGGACAAGGAAGCCTGGTGTGCTGCAGTCCATGGGGTCACATGGAGTTGGACATGATGAGCAACTGAACTGAACTGAATATCCACAAGTTTTGGTATCCATGGGGGGCTCCTGGAACCAATCCTCCATTGATACAGAGGGACAACTTCTATATCTATACATCTGAATTAAGTTAAATGTTGAGTTCATACTGATATCTTTAATGCTAATCTATGCAGGTCAGGAAGCAACAGTTAGAACTGGACATGGAACAACAGACTGGTTCCAAATAGGAAATGGAGTACGTCAAGGCTGTATATTGTCGCCCTGCTTATTTAACTTATATGCAGAGTACATCATGAGAAATGCTGGGCTGGAAGAAGCACAAGCTGGAATCAAGATTGCTGGGAGAAATATCAATAACCTCAGGTATGCAGATGACACCACCCTTATGGCAGAAAGTGAAGAAGAACTAAAGAGACTCTTGATGAAAGTGAAAGAGGAGAGTGAAAAAGTTGGCTTAAAGCTCAACATTCAGAAAACGAAGATCATGGCATCCGGTCCCATCACTTCATGGCAGATAGATGCGGAAACAGTGGAAACAGTGACTGAATTTATTTTTCTGGGCTCCAAAATCACTGCAGATGGTGACTGCAGCCATGAAATTAAAAGATGCTTACTCCTTGGAAGGAAAGTTATGACCAACCTAGATAGCATATTAAAAAGCAGAAACATTACTTTGCCAACAAAGGTCTGTCTAGTCAAGGCTATGGTTTTTCCAGTGGTCATGTATGGATGTGAGAGTTGGACTATAAAGAAAGCTGATCACCAAAGAATTGATGCTTTTGAACTGTGGTGTTGGAGAAGACTCTTGAGAGTCCCTTGGACTGCAAAGAGATCCAACCAGTCCATCCTAAAGAGATCAGTCCTGGGTGTTCATTGGAAGGACTGATGTTGAAGCTGAAACTCCAATACTTTGGCCACCTGATGCACAGTGCTGACTCACTGGAAAAGACCCTGATGCTGGGAAAGATTGAGGGCAGGAGGAGAAGTGGACGACAGAGGATGAGATGGTTGGATGGCATCATCAACTCGATGGACATGGGTTTGAGTGGACTCAGGGAGTTGGTGATGGAGAGGGAGGCCTGGCGTGCTGCAGTTCATGGGATCACAAAGAGTTGGACACAACTGAGTGACTGACTGAACTGAGCTCCATACAGCTCATTCTAGCCTATGGCTTTCTCTTTCTAAGAGTGAGAAACTTGGCTATCAGTGTCCACCTTAGAAGTACTTATTTTCTCAAGCCAGTACACATGGTCTTTCCCTTTTGAAATAAAATTTATTGTTACAAACATCTTAGAAACCAAGACATTATTTTTAGAAATATATGAGATATTTGCTAAATCAATGAAAGAATTAGAACTTTTAAAGTTAAGCAAAAATAAAATTTTAGTTATATTTTGATCCTAAAACTGTCTGCTGCTGCTGCTGCTAAATCGCTTCAGTCGTGTCCGATTCTGTGCAACCCCATAGACAGCAGCCAACAGGCTCCCCTGTCCCTGGGATTCTCCAGGCAAGAACACTGGAGTGGTTTGCTTTTCCATCTCCAATGGATGAAAGTGAAAAGTGAAAGTGAAGTTGCTCAGTCGTGTCTGACTCTTTAGCGACCCCATGGACTGAAGCCCACCAGGCTCCTCCATCCATGGGGTTTTCTAGGCAAGAGTACTGGAGTGGGGTGCCATTGCCTTCTCCATAAAACTGTCTAAAGGATCCTCAAACATTATTCTTTTTATCAAATATAATGTTTCATTTAGTGGCTCTAATAGTTGTATAGAAAAAAAAGAGAATTTCCATTCAAACAGGTAACTTCATATCCCAAGGTATTCTATATATCCTAGCTGCAGAGAAAATAGAAAGGAAGGCACATGTGAGCAAAATTAGATATAATGAGCTTTATTCCACTTTCTGAGAATACTTCTAAGACACCTAACAGCTATAAGAGTGGACAATCAGATTTCTTCCCCTGGGTTTTTCTGCTGCACAGGTAAATTTTCTTCAGAGTCTCTAAAGACTCAAATGCTGTAGAATTCAAAGAAATCTCACCTACTAAGAAGAAATTAATATACGCATTGTTGTTGTTGCTGTTGTTGTTGTGGTTCAGTCACTAAGTCGCGTCCAACTCTTTGTGACCCCACAGATTGCAGCATGACAAGCTTTCCTGTCCTTCACTGTCTTCCAGAGTTTGCTCAAACTTATGTCCATTGAGTTGGTGGTACTATCCAACCATCTCATCCTCTGTCACCCCCTTCTTCATCCTCTATTACTTGCTGATAATTTTCCCAACATCAGGGTCTTTGCCAATAAGTCCACTCTTTACATCAGGTGGCCTAAGTATTGGAACTTCAGCATCAGTCCTTCCGATGAATACTCGGGGTGAATTTCCTTTAGGATTGACTGGTTTGGTCTCCTTGCTGTCCAAGGGACTCTCAAGAGTCTTTTCTAAAACCACAATTTGAATGCATCAGTTCTTCGGTGCTCAGCCTACTTTATGATCCAACTCTCACATCCATACATGACTACTGAAAAACCATAGCTTTGACTAGATTGACCTTTGTTGGCAAAATGATGTCTCTGCTTTTTAACACTCTGTCTAGTTTTGCCATCACCTTTCTCCCAAGGAGCAACCATCTTTTAATTTCATGGCTGCAATTACTGTCTGCAGTGATTTTGGAGCCCAAGAAAATAAAATCTGTCACTGTTTACATTTTTCCCCATCTGTTTGCCATGAATTGATGGGACTGGACACTATGATCTTAGTTTTTTGAATGTTGAGTTTTAAGCCAGCTTTTTCACTCTCTTCCTTCACCTTCATTAAGAGGCTCCTTAGTTCTTTTTCACTTTCTGCCATTAGGGTAGTGTCATCTGCATCTAAGGTTGTTGATATTTCTCCTGGCTATCTTGATTCCAGCTTATGATTCATCCAGCCTGGCATTTCACATGATGAAGGAAATGGCACTCTATTCCAGTATTCTTGTCTGGGAGATCTCATGGGCAGAGGAGCATGGTAGGCTATAGTCCATGAAGTAGCAAGAGTCGGACATGACTTAGTGAACTAAACCACCACCAGCCTCTGCATGTAAATTAAAAAAGCAGGGAGACAATATACAGTCGTGATGTACTCCTTTCCCAATCTTGAATCAGTCCATTGTTCTATGTCCGATTCTACTCTTGCTTCTTGACCTTCCTTCAGGTTTCTCAGGAGATAGGTGAGGTGGTCTGATATTCCTGTTTCTTTAAGAATTTTCCACATTTTGTTGTGATCCACATAGTTAAAGGCTTTAGCATAGTCCATGAAGCAGAAGTAGATGTTTTTCTAGAATTCTTTTACTTTTTCTATGATCCACTGAATGTTGGCAATTTAATCTCTGGTTCCTCTGCCTTTTCTAAACCTACCTTGTACATCTGGAAATTCTAGGTTCATATCTTGCTGAATGAAGCCTAGCTTGAAGGACTTTGAACATTACCTTGCTAGCATGTGAAATGAGTGCAGTTGTATGGTAGTTTGAACAGTCTTTGGCATTGCCATTCTATGGGATTGGAATGAAAACTGACCTTTTACAGACCTGTGACCACTGCTGAGTTTTCAAATTTGCTGACATACTGAGTGCAGCACTTTAACAATATACCTATATATATATATTTATAGCTATATAACATACACCTGTATAATATTATACCTCTTCATACATATATATATATATATATACACACACACACACACACCCCATTATATACCTACCTATATATATAATATGCCTATATAACATAAGCATACCTATACGATATTTTCACTTGCATCCCTACCCCCAACACTAACAGAACATCACTAATATTGTCTCACTGCAACTGAAAAGAGGTGAGAAGAGGTGAGCACTTTTTAATGGATTTTACTAAAGGTGTGTATATGCATGTGTTTTCAGTCACTTCAGTCATCTCTGATGCTTGGAAACTCTATGGACTGCAGCCGGCCAGGGTCCTCTGTCCATGGGATTCGCCAGGCAAGAATACTTGAGTGGGTTGCCATGCCCTCCTCCAGGGAATCCTCCCACCCAAGGTATTGAAACTAAGTCTCCTGCATCTCCTGTACTGCAGGCATATTCTTTATCCACTGAGCTACCTGGGAAGGAAGCCCCTTACTAAAGGTAGTTGATTCTAATCCAACTGAACAACTAATCAAGTATTATCATAACCTGTTTTTTGTTGTTGTTAAAACAGAGAGAATATATCATTTCTTTTGAGTTATTTCACAGGAAATAAATTCTAAAATTTCACTTCATATACTTTCCTTAAACATAATCTTAAAAAAGAGGAAATTTATGAACTTAACCCCACCCATTTCAGACGCTTGTTCTAAAAATCTTTCCATCTTAACGTAACCTATGTGCCTTCTTTTAAAAAATATCCTAACAGCATTACTTTTCAAAATAATCCTGGAAACATAAAGTTACTAATTACTTACCTGTTTTCATTTCCTACAGATAGTGTGCAAAAATGTCACAGGTGCAGAAGACGTTTCTTAACATCCGTAGTCCAAGAAAGAGGTTACAGAGCTGAGATGAAGAATTTACTGGAGAGGTTCATCTACTAGAAATCCACTCTCTAAAATGCCAGGGTAGGCTTCTCAAGGACAGTTGCTTCCTTGAAATCACTCTGCTACAAACTTGCCTGAGAGAGATGCTCGGGTAAATGCTGACTGCTGCTGCTGTGTTTTGTGAGAGGTGGACGCCAGAGAAGTCATCCAGGCTGCAGGAACTAGAGTTGAGTCAGGGGAAGATGTGTAAAGCTGGAGGAGCTGCCTAGGAACAAACCAGAACTAGAAAGTACTCCCTCCGTCAATGTCTCCCCAGCACCTTCCACTAACAATATTGGAAAAGGAAAATGCTATTCAGAGGATCCACATATATTTTTTTAGAATAGGCAACAGTGAACTTGGAGCTAAGTGAATAAAAGGATAAGTGGAGTAACTTTCTTCTGCATGTGTAATTTATATGATATACAGATGAAAGTTACACCTCATGAGGCTCTCTGGCACCCAGGATTTCTCCCTCAATTTCCAGATATTCCATCAACTTTTAAATTTTGTCCACTCTTACCCTGAGCCGGTAAGGCTATGCCTTTTTGCTCATGGATCTGAGAAGTGTGTTTGTTAAGAGATGTATTCTGAGACAAAAAAGAAAAGTGAAGCACTTGTAAATCTTACTTATCATAGTTTTTTTCAAAGGAACCCCTCCTATAGTTTCTGCCTGCTTTATTTAGTGTTTTGCTATTTCAAAGAGCTGAATTTGTTTAAAACATTTTTTAAAGTTTTATAATAATTTTTGTGGGAGGTTTCACTGGACTACCTCAAATTGCTAGCATGACTAAAGTCTGAATTTTTTTTAGGGTAGATTTTCAAGTAAAATAGATTTTCCCAGCATCTTTTTGTTCTTTGATTTGCAACAGAATCTGAAATGACCAAGTGCTCCTGCCAGGTTATGAAGTATTTATCAAGATGAGTGTTTGTGTTTTTCTAGAATGATTATTAAGGCAGTCTCTTTGGCTAATAATATTGTTAAGCAAGTAATTCAGTTCAGATCCGTTCAGTCATTCAGTCGTGTCTAACTCCTTGTGACCCCATGGCCTGCAGCACGCCAGGCCTCCCTGTCCATCACCAACTCCAAGTGTTTACTCAAACTCATGTCCATTGACTCAGTGATGCCATCCAACCATCTCATCCTCTGTCGTCCCCTTCTCTTCCTGCCTTCAATCTTTCCCAGCATCAGGGTCTTTTCAAATGAGTCAGCTCTTCACATCAGGTGGCAAAAGTATTAGAGTTTCAGCTTAAACATCAGTCCTTCCAATGAATATTCAGGACTGATTTGCTTTAGGATGGGCTGGTTGGATCTCCTTGCTGTCCAAGGGACTATCAAGAGTCTTCTCCAACACCACAGTTCAAAAGCATCAATTCTTCTGTGCTCAGCTTTCTTTACAGTCCAGCTCTCATATCCATACATGACTACTGGAAAAGCCATAGCCTTGACTAGACGGACCTTTGTTGGCAAAGTAATGTCTCTGCTTTTTAATATGCTGTCTAAGTTGGTCATAACTTTCCTTCCAAGGAGTAAGCATCTTTTAATTTCATGGCTGCAGTCACCATCTGCAGTGATTTTGGAGCCCCCAAAAATAAATTCAGCCACTGTTTCCACTGTTTCCCCATCTATTTGCCATGAAATTATGGGACTGGATGCCATGATCTTTGTTTTCTGAATGTTGAACTTTAAGCCAACTATTTCATTCTCCGCTTTCACTTTCATCAAGATGCTCTTTAGTTCTTCTTCACTTTCTGCCATAAGGGTGGTGTCATCTGCATATTTGAGGTTATTGATATTTCTCCCGGCAATCTTGAATCCATCTTGTGCTTCATCCAGCCCAGCATTTCTCATGATGTACTCTGCATATAAGTTAAATAAGCAGGGTGACAATAGACAGCCTTGACGTACTTCTTTCCCTATTTGGAACCAGTCTATTATGCTATGTCCTGTTCTAACTGTTGCTTCCTGATCTGCATATAGGTTTCTCAAGAGGCAGGTCAGGTGGTCTGGTATTCCCATGTCTTTCAGAATTTTCCACAGTTTATTGTGATCCACACAGTGAAAGGCTTTAGCATAGTCAATAAAGCAGAACTAGATATTTTTCTGGAACTCTCCTGCTTTTTTGATGATCCAGCAGATGTTGGCAATTTGATCTCTGGTTCCTTTGCCTTTTCTAAATGCAGCTTGAACACCTGTTAGTTCACGGTTCATGTATTGCTATAGCCTGGCTTGGAGAATTTTGAGCATTACTTTACTATTGTGTGAAATGAGTGCAATTGTGTGGTAGTTTGAGCATTCTTTGGCATTGCCTTTCTTTGGGATTGGAATGAAAACTGACCAAGTAACTACCAGTCCTCTTAACAATTTGTGTTCCCCTTTCGTAGAAGAGGGACTTCCCAGGTGGTTCAGTGGTAAAGAATACATTTGCCAATGAAGGAGTCACAAGAGATGCAGGTTTGATCTCTGGGTCAAGAAGATCCTCTGGATTTGGAAATGACACCCCACTCCAGTATCCCTGCCTGGAAAATTTCATGGACATAGGAGCCTAGCAGGCTACCGCTTCATGGAGTTGCAAAGAGTTGAACATGACTGAGCACACATAGATGTCATGTCATATCTTCATAGAAAAGATTAGTTTCTGGAAAGAGGCTGCCCCTTCAGCAACTACATTTTTAAGCCTTTATTTCTCCTGGGACTATATTCTTCCCCCAAATATATGAGGGACCGAAGTGTGCGACATCTAGGCTAAAAACAAAAGAAACATGTGGATGTTATGAACTCTCTTCTCTAACAAGAATTATCCATGACCATATATGAATGGCAGCACAATAAAATGGAAAAAGCCTGGATTTTTTTATTGCTTCATGCATGGCTGCCCACTGAATACATTTTTGGGGATATAACATGAGAAAGAAATAAACTTCTAGAAGGATAAACTACTAAATTCTAGGATTTATTTGACTAGTAGCTGGTAACATCTTAAGTACACCAAATCAAAAGTAATATTAAAGCTCCTGGAGGATGTAGATATACTAGTAAGGTTATATTTGTGATTTTGACCAGAAAAAAAAAAAGGAAGTTTTTAGAGCTGACTGTGACTTTATCCAGTTTCTTAACTAGGCACATTAAACCTAGTACCTACATTTAAAACCCTGCAAATGCATGGAACTATTTTAAATACATACAACACATACAATACAATCTCAGCCACAAACTATTCTGTGACTTAAACTTTGGACCAGAAAGGAAAGGGGTAAAATTAAGAATAGATATTTCCAGAGAAATTACTCTATCTTTACTTTACAGGCATCATTTGATATGTATAATTCCCAGAATCTACAATTATGAAGACATTTTGACCTGCTTAATGATGTCTATATCCCCAAAATTTCCTTAATTAGTAGGAACACACAAAAAAGTTTTAGGAGACTGAATGCATGGTGACAGGGTTTGCTTCCTGGATACTAGAATGCTATTTATCTATCCAGAGTAAGGCAAGACCGCAGTTTGCTAACACAGTCACTATAATTTAGGAATAAGGTGCAGTCTCCTGTGGTTTCCCAGCTGGCTCAGCAGTAAAGAATCCGCCTGCAAGGCAGGAGGTGCAGATTTGATCCCTGGGTCATTGGGAAGACCCAGTAGACTAGGAAATGGCAACTCACTCCAGGATTCTTGCTTAGGAAATCTCATGGACCAAGGAGCTTGGCGGGCTATAGTCCATGGAATTGCAAGAGAGTTGAAAACAACTTGAAAACAACTTGGTGACTAAATGACAACAGTCTCCAGTAAGAAGAAACCTAGCAAAGGCTAGGCAGATAGAGCCCTGAGCAATTTGATAGGATTTGGAGAGAAAATGAAGCAACCCACTCCAGTGTTCTTGCCTGGAGAATCCCAGGGACGGGGGAGTCTGGTGGGCTCCCGTCTATGGGGCTGCACAGAGTCAAACATGACTGAAGCGACTTAGCAGCAGCAGAGAAGAAATCATGTTATCACAGAGAAAAGAGTAACCATTAGCAATAGGAACACTGTGGCTGTAACAAATATGATAATTAGGCTGGAGTACAGAGCCATGTAGAGCATTTCTTCTCCTTCTAGCATTAGAGTTATAACCCTAGCTTACTTGTCCTTAACAAAATGTAAATAATTAACTTTAAAAATGTGATACTAAAAACAGAAATATATCAATCCTAACAGAGCATTCTTTCTTAGCTTCTCTACTCTCCCTAGGCATTCTTCCTCTGCTTTTGCCTAACCAATGACTGCTGCACCTCAAACATTAAGTGATTAGAACACTTGGCAAAAAATGTGTTGCAAGTAGCATCAACAGATGGAACTTTGAGATCTACTATAGCCAAAACCTCTGGTAATGTTAGCACTGTAGAAAAATTCTCATTAATTATCAAAGCAGCACTATAAAAAAAAGAAAATAGTTACAATTTCCTCTTTTTTTCTTCTTCATTATTGTAGAACATAGAATTGTTAACTGGGCAAAGAAAGCACAAGAGGGCAAGGCTACATTGTATATCCCATTGCAAACCACTTCTATTTTTAACTGGAAACACAGGTTAAAAAGATTTGCTGATTTCTTCAGAACAACTAGCAAAGTGTATGGTCTGCAGACATGGAGCTGGGGAAGTTCGAGTTTATGGGCATGAATTTGCTTCCAGCCACTATAGCAAGTGAGTCCAAATACAACATATACTAACACATAGTTCATTCATCTAATATTCCAAATTTCATTTGCTAGAAAAGACGGGCTTCTGATTTATTAATGGATGTGGAACTGAGAAAAGTAGAATCTTCAGGACGAAGGATGCTAATCTCCAATGCTAAACTCCAAAACTGTGTTAGGAATGGAGCCAGTGAGGACCAATGGGATGTGAAAAAAAGGTCTTCTGAAAAACTGTGACAATTACTCCCTTTATCGTCTAGAAATAATCCTTAAATTACCTTTTGTCCATTTTCTTTCATTGTAACGAATTAATCTGATGCTTGGGGCTGACTCCCTGATCTTGATAACAATCTCACTTTGAAACCAACATGTGGAAAGAGAAAGAACCAAAATAGTTACTGAGGAAAAGAGTGAGAGACACTGAATTTCAGTTCAGTTCAGTTCAGTTCAGTCGCTCAATCATGTCTGACTTTTTGTGACCCCATGGATTACAGCACACCAGGCCTCCCTGTCCATCACCAACTCCTGGAGTTTACTCAAACTCATGTCCATCAAGTCGGTGACACCATCCAACCATCTCATCCTCTGTCATCCCCTTCTCCTCCCACCTTCAATCTTTCTTAGCATCAAGGTCTTTTTAAATGAGTCAGCTCTTTGCATCAGGTAGCCAAAACACTGGAGTTTCAGCTTCAACATCAGTCCTTCCAATGAATATTCAGGACTGATTTCCTTTAGGATGGATTAGTTGGATCTCCTCACAGTCCAAGGGACTCTCAAGAGTCTTCTTAAACACCACAGTTCAAAAGCATCAATTCTTCAGTGCTCAGCTTTGTTTATAGTCCAACTCTCAACATCCATACATGACTACTGGAAAAACCATAGCCTTGACAAGACTGACTTTTGTTGGCAAACACTGAATTTACTGTTAGTTATTTTAGACAACAATTACGTTTATGAAAACAATCTTATATTAGTTGTTCCTGAAGGTACCTAAATGTTAAAGTGGAAGTAATTTTTTTTTTAATACGACAGGTTTTTTCATAAAAGTATTTCTATTTTTGTTCTCTCAAGTATTTGGGAGATCAGAGACCAAATCTTTTAAATTATTCTAGAGCTTGTCTTTGTTTTGTGGCTTTCCCTCTTATCACAGATAGATATCAAGACTAAGTGTATTCTTGATGTCAGAATGTGAAAAATTAATTTCTGCTGAAAATTGAACTTTGGACTTTTAAATCTCAAACTTAAAAGCAGAAATTTTATCACTTCAGCAAAAGAAAATTTCTAATAGCTTTTTAACCACTATATGTTGATGTTTCCTAAACAGGTCCACTGTCATAAAACAGGTAATATGATTCAGTTTTCTCTTCCAGGTATTATCATAGGCTTCATCTATATGTCACTTGAATTTGCAAACTGAAAGGGTGCTAAATATTATCTACACTGAATAGTGGAGTTCCTATTTATGAGAAGATGAACTACTATTGAAAAACCAATATATCATAGTCTATTTTGGTATTAATTTGACTTAATCTATCTAACTGTCATGAGGCTATTGATATATTGTACGTGCTGAGATAGTTCTTTATTGGCTTCATCATACATCAAATCTGTGTACCACAGAAATCTATTTGTGGATTTAAAAATAAAATATCTGTCTACTGAAATATTAAAATGCAAAATACTCTTCCAGACACAGAGGAATAAAGAAGTTGATATATAGGAACATGTATGCAGAAATTAGAATAAGACAAAGTCCTGGCCAACAAAAAATGATAATAGGTTGATGTAGATGGTGAGGAAAATGATACTTAAAAATAAAGGACAAAACTGTGTCTGCTTTTTACTATTTTTGTTTGTGTCTAGCTGAATTTTTAAATTTATCTTTGTATGGTTTAGTACAGAGACAGCTAGAGTCAAGAGTTTGAATAGGAAAATGGTATATATTATGTCCATTTTAATTAACATCACACTGAAATGTGTAACAGTGTAGTATCCTCCTAGTTTTGACATATAACTACTAAGCTTCAGAAGTAACTGTAGAAAAACAGAAAATAGGAGAATCTTTTTTAGTTGGTGTATTTTTTTTTTTTTGCTTTAAAGAGATTTAACTATAATTACAAAAAAGGGGCTTCGTTAACTTTTCTCTGATTATATAAACTTCAACTCTATTTTACATATATATAATGAATATAATACATATATGTATAACTGAATCACTTTGCTATACACTTGAAACTAACACAACATTGTAAATTAACTATACTTCAATAAATAAGTAACATATTTAAAGCCTCTCTACGTCAGGAATTATTCTAAGGACCAGGGATACAGCAGTAAACAAAACACCATCCCTACTATCATACAACATATACTCTAGCTGTGGGGAGACATACAATAAAAAATAAATATAAATAAAGCAATACAGGGAGTAAATACTGCAAAACAGAAAACAGAAAGAACCAAACAGGGTTAAATAAATGGAGAAAGGTATGATTCGAACTGTGTAGTTAGATATGGCCTCAGGTGAGGCAGTGTTTGAAAAAAACATGTGTAGTCATAGAGCAAGAAATATCTGGGTAAAAAGCATTCCAAGGAAGAAGCATAGCAAATGCAAAGACCTTGATGTGGCATCGTTAATGTTATATCCAACAAACTGAAACAGAAACTGAACAACTGAAACAGAGCAACTAAGAGAAGGAAAGTGGTAGGAGACATAGTCAGAAAATTTGAAAGCCAGAACATGTACAGCCTTTTAATGGCTATTGTAAAGCCACTAGATTTTACTGTATGTGAAAAGGAAGGCCACTGAAGTAGTTTAAAGAGAGTAACATGATCTCAATGACATTTTGAAAGGATTTCTCTAGATGCTGTCATGGAGAAAACTATAAATTGTAATGAATGGAAACAGGAAGACTAGCTGGGAGACTAACGAAATAGTACAAGTAGGAGGTGATTGTGAGAAACAGCAAAGAGTAGGGAGTTGTCTGACTCTGGAAATTTACATATAAGAACACATTTCTCCCAAAATGTATGAACATTGAAAAAGAAGATTTTTTTCTGGTTTTGACTATACACACAAGTTCCAAATGCTTTAAAAAGTAAAAATCCAAATCCCCTCTCCCTACCAATTTTTATATTCTTAAAGGATCACAATATTTATTTTGTGGCTACTTTGAAAAAAGAAAGGGTTTTTAGGGCAGTGAAATGACTCTGTAATGGTGAATGTGAGTGATAGTCGCTTAGCTGTGTCCGACTCTTTGCCACCCCATGGACTATAGCCTACCAGGCTCCTCTGTCCATGGAATTCTCTAGGCAAGAATACTGGAGTGGGTTGCCATATACATGTCATAAATTGGTCTAAACCCACAGAATGTACAACAACAAGAAAACACTCGAATGTAGACTATGAACTCTGAGTGATAACGATGTGTCAGTGTAGGTTCATCAACTGCAATAATTGTACCACTCTTGTGGGCAGTGTTGAACATATGAGAGGACATCTATGTATTGAGGAATGTGGCAAGTGAGAAATCTCTACTTTTCACTCAATTTTCTCAGTAGAGAAAGTATAGGGTTTTGTTTTGTTTTTTTTTTTTTTCAACAAATGGTACTATTTCCAGTGAATTTAAGGTTCTTACCTTGTCATGGAAAGAATTTGAAGATGAAACAGAGAGGTTAAGAAACTAAAATGAAAATTTATTTCCGCAAGAATATGCTCTCAGAAGCTTCCCTGGAGGCTCAGCTGCAGAGTCCACTTGCAATGCAGGAGACATGGGTTCAATCCCTGGGTTAGGAAGATCCTCTGGAGAAGGAAATGGCAACCCACTCAAGTATTCTTGCCTGGAAAATCCCATGGACAGAGGAGTCTGGCAGGCTACAGTTCATGGAATCACAAAAGAGTCAGACATGACTTAGCGACAAAAAAAACTAACAAAAACAATGTTCTCGGAGGGAAAGACAGGCAGACAGGTCAGTAGCTGCTGCCCTGGGTTTCCTTGGCAAGCTGGTTATGTTGTTGTTGTTCAGTCTTGTCTGAAACTCTTCGAGACCTCTTGGACTGTAGCACACCAGGCTCCTCTGTCCCCCACTATCTCCTGGTTATGAAGGGCATACAAATGAAAGGGCAGAATATTCACTGGGGAAGGAGGAGTTTGGGGGTTACATTCCTTGATCTTCATCCCAGCCCCATCTTCCCAAGGGAAGGAGGGATTTTTGTCCTTGTTTAGCTTAGATCAGAGGACATGGCAAAGGTGCATGATGGGTAATTCTTATCTTCAAGGCTAATGTTCTTGTAATGAGAGCATTATGAGCAACAGGTCACATTCCGATGCAGGAGGTTCCCACCTTTTCCCACCTTTCTTTGTCTGCCTCCAGGACACTTATCACCCGAACTGTGTAGTTTCCTGTAAATCTAGAGATTCTTGCTTTTCTTTGCCCATGGATCCCCAATATTTACAAGATGTGTGATTTCTTGCCACCTGGCCCTTGCCTGCCTTTCTCTGCTCATATCTAGCTACCTGCCTGCTGTAACCATATGGGAACAATAGAATATCCATATGCAAAAGATCAAACTTTGATCTATACTTTGCATCATACATAAAAGCTAAGTCAAATGGATAATAAGACATAAATACATAAAACAAAATTTCTAGAAAAACATCCTTAATCATCAGGGTAATGTTTTTGTTGTTTGTTGTTGTTGTTGTTTAGTCACTGAGTGGTGCCCAACTTTTTTGTGACCCCATGAACTGTAGCCCGCTGGGCTCCTCAGTCGATGGGATTTCCCAGGCAAGAATACTGGAGTGGGTTACCATTTCCTTCTCCAGGGGATCTTCCTCACCCAGGAATTGAACCTGCATTTCCAGCATTGGCATGGGGATTATTTGGGTTATTTACCACTGAGCCATCCAGGAAGACCCCACGGTAACTTACTCTAAACTAAAATGTGAAGTGTGACAGAACAAATAATTTCACAATTTGTATGGAATTACAAAAAACCTCGAATAGTCAAAGCAATCTTGAGAAAGAAGAATGGAACTGGAGGAATCAACCTGCCTGACTTCAGGCTATACTACAAAGCTACAGTCATCAAGACAGTATGGTACTGGCACAAAGACAGAAATATAGATCAATGGAACAAAACAGAAAGCCCAGAGATAAATCCACGCACCTATGGACACCTTATCTTTGACAAAGGAAGCAAGAATATACAATGGAGAAAAGACAATCTCTTTAACAAGTGGTGCTGGGAAAACAGATCAACCACTTGTAAAAGAATGAAACTAGAACACTTTCTAACACCATACACAAAAATAAACTCAAAATGGATTAAAGATCTAAACGTAAGACCAGAAACTATAAAACTCCTAGAGGAAAACGTAGGCAAAACACTCTCTGACATAAATCACAGCAGGATCCTCTATGACCCACCTCCCAGAGTAACGGAAATAAAAGCAAAAATAAACAAATGGGACCTAATTAAACTTAAAAGCTTTTGCACAAAGAAGGAAACTATAAGCAAGGTGAAAAGACAGCCTTCAGAATGGGAGAAAATAACAGCAAATGAAGCAACTGACAAAGAATTAATCTCGAAAATATACAAGAAACTCCTGTAGCTCAATTCCAGAAAAATAAGTGATCCAATCAAAAATGGGCCAAAGAACTAAATAGACATTTCTCCAAAGAAGACATACAGATGGCTAACAAACATATGAAAAGATGCTCAACATCACTCATTATCAGAGAAATGCAAATCAAAACCACAATAAGGTACCACCTCATGCCAGTCAGAATGGCTGCTATCCAAAAGTCTATGAACAATAAATACTGGAAAGGGTGTGGAGAAAAAGGAACCCTCTTACACTGTTGGTGGGAATGCAAACTAGTACAGCCACTACGGAGAACAGTATGGAGATTCCTTAAAAAACTGGAAAGAGAACTGCCATACGACCCAGCAATCCCACTACTGGGCATACACACCGAGGAAACCAGAATGGAAAGAGACATGTGTATCCCAATGTTCATCACAGCACTATTTACAATAGCCAGGACATGGAAGCAACCTAGATGTCCATCGGCAGATGAATGGATAAGAAAGCTGTGGTACATATACACAATGGAATATTTCTCAGCCATTAAAAATAATGCATTTGAATCAGTTCTAATGAGGTGGATGAAACTGGAGCCTATTATACAGAGTGAAGTAAGTCAGAAAGAAAAACACCAATACAGTAAGTATATTAACCATATATATGGAATTTAGAAAGATGGTAACGATGACCCTATATGCAAGACAGCAAAAGAGATGTAAAGAACAGACTGCTAGACTCTGTGGGAGAAGGCGAGGGTGGGATGATTTGAGAGAATAGCATTGAAACATGTATATTATCATATGTAAAATAGATCACCAGTCCAGGTTCGATGCATAAGGCAGGGTGCTCAGGGCTGGTGCACTGGGATGACCCTGAGGGATGGGATGGGGAGGGAGGTGGGAGAGAGGGTCAGGATGGGGAACATATGTACACCCATGGCTGATTCATGTGAATGTTTGGCAAAAGGCACCACAATATTGTAAAGTAATTAGCCTCCAATTAAAAAAAAGAAAGAAAAAGAAAAAAGCAGTGAATTAGAACTCCTGTCCCCTAACAGATCAACTACTGGAATCAACTTCATTAGAACTTTGGAAGACAATCAAAGGTTTACAGCAGCCAAACAAATGTTAAATTAAGAAAAAACAGCTTTAAATGGTAGGAAAACTTTGCGGTGCTTTTATTTGCCCTTCCCCGGCAAACTCCCTGGCTGGGCAGCAGTCTGGACGATGGAAATCTTACATTTCCAGTGTGAGAGCTTAATCCCTGCTGTGGTGGGAGCAAGCCGTCCTGACTCTTACATTACTGCTTATATCTGTTTTAACCTGCTGGGGGCCACATGAAGGACTGACACAAGGCACTAGCCTGTCTCATCTGAAGAACTAACTCAAGCCTGGAAAGTAGGGAAATTGCTCAAAACCACTCAAAAATGGACACACTCTGCGGCAAAATATTACAGCTGAGACACACAATAGATCACTTGATGCCTAGGAGGAAAAATGGAGTTCTTTGGGAAAGCAAGGTATTCGAAAGCACACTAATATGAAGAAATTCATAAAGCCACGTGCATGTCCAGTGCAAGATGCATGCTCCAAAACATCTGAGATAACCCTAAGCTTTTTCCTTGGGCTTTTTCATAGGCTCAGTGTAAACTTTTACATAAGCTCAGTGTAGCCTAGGTATTAAAGGAACACTGTAGCATAGAACTAATCTGCAAAGACTGGGAGAAGAGGGAGATTTTGTTTGTTGTTTTAGTTCCTGGCATTCAAGGAATCTGTCAAAACAGTAGCTAAACATAAGCTACGAACACACTTCAGTGACCAAAACGTGCAAGGAATACAATCTCTGAAAATAGTAAAAATCATTAAATAAATGGATTATTACAGCTTTCAATAATCACAATAGAAGCAAATCTTAGAAAAAGTGGAGAATCTGATTTCCAGTGCTACTATGTTATGGTATTTAAATATCTAGATTTTTTAAAAATCACAACATACAAATAAACAAGAAAGTATGGCCCACTTAAAGGAACAAAATGAAGTGAGAGAAACACTGGATTAATAGTCACAGACTTTTAAACAACTATCTTAAATATGCTCTCACCAGCAGTGTTTTCAACAGCAATATTTCTACCAACTCTTGTCAGCAAAAGAATGTCACTCACAATCCAGCTCAACAAGGGTTCAGTCACTAGCCACTATAGTCACTGACCCTCAACACATCCTGAAAGGAGTTCAGGGAGGAGACCAGGAATGAGGCATTCGGTGCTCTGGGGAAAAAAATATCAGAAGAGACCTTCAGATAGTTAGTTTCAGAAAAATACTTTATGGGCCCAATTTCTTGCATACTTAATTTCCTTCTCATATCTAATAATTTCTCATACTCAATTTCTTTCACACACATAGAAAAGCATTAAAATCATTATTGGAGACATTTGCTCCTCATGACTAGCAATAACCTTCCAATGAGATGGATGCTTGATTGCACATACTGCATTCACCGAAATCATATATATACTGATCTCCCTCCTCTCACCTCTGTAGGCAGTTCCTCAAAGCTATTGGAGAGTCTGTCTCCAAGACTGTAGTCTTCATCAAGGCCCAAATAAAACTGAACTCACAACTCTTAGGTGGTGCATTTCTTTTTTTAATCAACAGTCTGCTTAGGATGGTTGAGGTAGTCTCAAGGCAATACAGTATTTTCCAGCATGTTCTCAGTTCATCCTAAGTCCCCATGGACAGTGTTTAACATGCATAATTCTACTATCACACTTCAAGGCAATATAGGCTTTTTTAATACCATATTCATTAAAATTATTCAAGCCTTTGCCCAATGCCCAATTTCAAAGCCAACTTCATTTAAGTAGTTGTTAGAGTAACAGCTGACTTCCAAGTGCTAAAATCTGTATCAGATTTTTCTTACTGTTACAAATAACCAAAAACGCAATGATTTTAAAAAATACAAATGTCTCTCTAACAGTTCTGGAGGTCAAAAGTCTAAAATCAAGGTGGTGGTAGGGCTGCATTTCTTCTGGAGACTTAAATATTTATTTATTTTTCCCCTCTTTTCTAGTTCCTTGAGCCCACCTTGGCTCCTATTCCCTCCTTCCATCTTCTAAAGGCATCCTTTAAACCTCTGCTGCTGCTGCTGCTGCTAAGTCGCTTCAGATCAGATCAGATCAGTCGCTCAGTCATGTACGACTCTTTGCAAACCCATGAATCGCAGCACGCCAGGCCTCCCTGTCCATCACCAACTCCCAGAGTTCACTCAGACTCACGTCCATCGAGTAAGGGATGCCATCCAGCCATCTCATCCTCTGTCGTCCCCTTCTCCTCTTGCCCCCAATCCCTCCCAGCATCAGAGTCTCTTCCAATGAGTCAACTCTTCGCATGAGGTGGCCCAAGTACTGGAGTTTCAGCTTTAGCATCATTCCTTCCAAGAAATCCCAGGGCTGATCTCCTTCAGAATGGACTGGTTGGATCTCCTTGCAGTCCAAGGGACTCTCAAGAGCCTTCTCCAACACCACAGTTCAAAAGCATCAATTCTTTGGCGCTCAGCCTTCTTCACAGTCCAACTCTCACATCCACATGTGACCACAGGAAAAACCATAGCCTTAACTAGATGAACCTTTGTTGGCGAAGTAATGTCTCTGCTTTTGAATATGCTATCTAGGTTGGTCATAACTTTCCTTCCAAGGAGTAAGCGTCTTTTAATTTCATGGCTGCAGTCACCATCTGCAGTGATTTTGAAGCCCAGAAAAATAAAGTCTGACACTGTTTCCACTTTTTCCCCATCTATTTCCCATGAAGTGATGGGACCGGATGCCATGATCTTTGTTTTCTGAATGTTGAGCTTTAAGCCAACTTTTTCACTCTCCACTTTCACTTTCATCAAGAGGCTTTTTAGTTCCTCTTCACTTTCTGCCATAAGGGTGGTGTCATCTGCATATGTGAGGTTATTGATATTTCTCCCAGCAATCTTGATTCCAGTTTGTGCTTCTTCCAATCCAGCGTTTCTCATGATGTACTCTGCATATAAGTTAAATAAACAGGGTGACAATATACAGCTTTGACATACTCCTTTTCCTATTTGGAACCAATCTGTTGTTCCATGTCCAGTTCTAACTGTTGCTTCCTGACCTGCATACAAATTTCTCAAGAGGCAGATCAGGTGGTCTGGTATTCCCATCTCTTTCAGAATTTTCCACAGTTTATTGTGATCCACACAGTCAAAGGCTTTGGCATAGTCAATAAAGCAGAAATAGATGTTTTTCTGGAATTCTCTTGCTTTTTTTTTCTTGGAATTCTAAGTCGCTTCAGTTGTGTCCAACTCTGTGCAACCCCATAGACGGCAGCCCACCAGGCTCCCCTGACCCTGGGATTCTCCAGGCAAGAACACTGGAGTGGGTTGCCATTTCCTTCTCCAATGCATGAAAGTGCAAAGTGAAAGTGAAGTCGCTCAGTTGGGTCCGACTCTTAGCGACCCCATGGACTGCAGCCTACCAGGCTCCTCCATCCATGGGATTCTCCAGGCAAGAGTACTGGAGTGGGGTGCCGCTAGTTTGGTTGATGTTATCTCCTTTTTCTGACTTTGACCTGTCTGCTTCCTTTTAAAAGATTCCTTGTAATTACATTGGTCCTTCCTACATAATTCAGGATAATTTCCCTATCTCAAGATCATTAACTCATATTTGTAAAGTCCTTTTGCCCTGTAAAGTAGTATCTACATAAGATCCAGGGATTAGGACACAGGGGTCTTTTGAACACCATTATTCAGCCTACCACATTTAGCCATCGGGGGAATGCATACCCAAATCACAAGGAGATAACCACTTTATACCTATAAGGGTGCTATCATCAAAAATACAGATAATAATATTGACAAAAATATGGTTAAATTATGACCCTTATTCACTGTTAGTAGAAATGTAAAAAGGCACAGGCCTTTTAGACTACAGTCTGGCACTTCCTCAAAAGGTTAAACATAAAGTCTCCGTATGACCCAGCATTATACTCCTGGAGACATGAAAAACTATGTCTACAAAAAAACTTGTAAACAAGTGTTCACATCAGCATTATTTATAACAAACAAAAGTTAGAAACAACACAAATGTGCATCAACTGATCAAAGAAGAAACAAGATGTAAAGACCCATACAGTTTGTTCAGTTCAGTCACTCAGTCGTGTCCAACTCTTTGCGACCCCATGAATGGCAGCACGCCAGGCCTCCCTGTCCATCACCAACTCCCAGAGTTCACTCAGACTCACGTCCATCGAGTCAGTGATGCCATCCAGCCATCTCATCCTCAGTCATCCCCTTTTCCTCCTGCCCCCAATCCCTCCCAGCATCAGAGTCTCTTCCAATGAGTCAATTCTTTGCATGAGGTGGCCAATGTACTGGAGTTTCAGCTTTAGCATCAGTCCTTCCAATGAACACCCAGGGCTGATCTCCTTTAGGAAGGACTGGTTGGATCTCCTTGCAGTCCAAGGGACTCTCAAGAGCCTTCTCCTACACCACAGTTCAAAAGCATCAGTTCTTCGGCGCTCAGCCTTCTTCACAGTCCAACTCTCACATCCATACATGACCACAGGAAAAACCATAGCTCTGACTAGATGGACCTTCGATGGCAACGTAATATCTCTGCTTTTGAATATGATGTCTAGGTTGATCATAACTTTTCTTCCAAGGAGTAAGCGTCTTCTAATTTCATGGCTGCAGTCACCATCTGCAGTGATTTTGGAGTCCAAAAAATAAAGTCTGACACTGTTTCCACTGCTTCCCCATCTATTTCCCATACAGTAGACTATTATTCAGCAATAAAAGTAGTGAAGTACTGATATATGCTATAACATGAATGAATCTTGATATCATTAGCCAAGTAAAGGAAGCCAGTCACAAAAGACCACATATTGTATGATTCCATGTGTATGACTCTCCAGTACAAACAAATTTATAAAGACAGAAAGTGAATTTGGGTTTATCTAGTAATGGGTTAGGGTAGAATAGGGAATTACTTTCATTGAGTCTAGGATTTCTTTGGGAGAGCATTAAAATGTTTAAATTCGGGTTGTGGTGGTTGTTGCATAACTCTGTCAATATACTAAAAAACACTGAATTGTTAACTTTAAAACGGGTGATTGCTTGGTATATGAACTTTATCTCAACAAAGTTTTTACAAAAAAAAAAAAACTAAATTAAAAAAAAACACTTCATTAAAATGCTCACTGAAAGTACTTCGGGATTTTCCCACTCCATAGAGGAACATAAACAATGTGGTCTAATTAAACGGTGTGCAAACATGAGTGCATCACTTGGAAGATTCAGAAAAACACAGAGCCTTGAGCTTTTCCATTTCACTGATGATAATTAGACTGCTTTAAAAAAATCTATCATTTAAATAACCTTCATTTCCTCCAAAATCAGCACAAATTGTCATTCACTAACAGCTAGGTAAATTAATATTAGTTTAATATTTTACTGCTGCTATTGATATTCTGCTAGATGCACAATAGAATAATATATGTTTAGTATAAATATTTGTTTAATGTCTAAGCAAATGATAACTCATCATTAAAGGGCATGCCAATTAATGTTTTGTTATCTCTTTTCAAGGCTTTCTAGGTGGCTCAGATGGTAAAGAATCTGACCTCCAATGCAGGAGACTCAGGTTCGATTCCTGGGTCGGCAAAATCCCCTAGAAAAGGAAATACAACCCACTCCAGTATTCTTGCCTGGGCAATTCCATGGTCAGAAGAGCCTGGCAGGCTACGGTCCATGGGGCTACAAAAGAGTTGAACACAACTTAGTGACTAAACAACAGTAACAACATCCCTTTTCAATATTTCCTATTAATATTTCCAGTTGAACTTTTAGATTTAACTGAGATCTTAAAGTGCATATCCCAAATAAATAAATCAGTTTGTAGAAATACTAGTACAGATGTGGAAAAATCTGGATTATTACATTTTATTTTACATAAAAGGTATCATTATTTTCCATATCTCTTATTTTGTATCTTTCAGGAAGCTACTTATTAGCAATAAAATGAAATTGAACTATTAGCTATTTATGTCTCTTCCTCCTCATGCTTATGTATTGCTTCCATTCTTTCAACTCTATGTTCCGAAAGAAATATCTAGTCTTTATGTCCAATTAAAATCTGCTATTACCTTTACCTTATAGCCATTAACTCATTTAAAATACATCAGCTTTCTTATCGTGTTATCAGGCACTTTTTTTTTCCCCATACAATATGAGGAAAGCATGACCCCTTCAGGAAAAGAAGTGAACAAGGAGTTAAGTAGACCATGTCTAGATAGTGATACGCTGTAGAAGCGAGTGCAGTCAGGGAGACAGAGGTTAGAAGTTTAACAAAACAGGAATTCTTGAGCTGTGTCATGAAGAATGACAGGGTGTGCCAGGGTGCCAGAGAAGAATGGCAGGGTATGTATCTCAAGCATAAAAAACACCACAGACAAAGACAGGGAAATATTAAAATTTGTAGAAAAGCTTCTTAATTTTATTTTTTAATAGAATTGCATTTTTACTTCTGCTTCTAAGAAGACAGAGTAGAAGCACTTTACCTATTGCTCCCTCTCTGTACAACAAAAATCCTTACATTATGTACGAAATAAACACAGGAAAACTATGAAATGTGGGGAGAAGGCAGAGACCTTGGTTAGAGACCCTGTTTGGGAAAATCCTCCAGAGAAGGAAATGGAAACCCACTCCAATATTCCTGCCTGGAGAATATGTATAGTCCATGGGGTCGCAAAGAAACAGACATGACTCAGCAATTAAACAACAATATGAACAACTCTACACACATAAATTTGACAACTTACAAGAATTCCTCAAATAACACAAACTAGCGTAAGTTATCAAACATGAAATTGATCATTCAACAGCCCAATACTTTTTACAAATTCATTTTATAATTTTGAAATACCCCAAAAAAGAAATATCCAGGCTCAGATGAATTCAATGGAGAATTCTAAAAAATTTTTAAAGAAGAATTAACCCCGGTAATACAAAGCCTCTTCTAGAATATAAAAGAGAAGGGAACACATCTCAATTTTGTCATACCAGTATCGTTGTTGTTGTTCAGTTGCTAATTCACATCCAATTCTTTTATCTAGTGCAATATGCAAGAAATGTTTTTTTCCCCCTTAAAAAAGGCATATAGATCGGAAATAAAAGCATCCCTATTTGCAGGTGTCATGATTGTTTACATAGAAAATCTCAAGGAATGTACCTCCACCCGCCAAAAAAAAAAATCCTAGAACTAAAAAATGAGTTAAGGCACATGGCAGAATACAAGATAGCCATAAAAATAATTGTGTTTCTATACACCAACAAGATTACTTCTCAGACTTCCCAGGAAGTGAGGACAAAGAGACTGAGCTATGATGTCTCCTTATGACTGCCCTTCCTTTAGGGAAGGACCTGCCCACAGGATGCTGTTCCCTGACACAAAAACACAAAGGAAAGCAAACAAGTGAAGTGAGAGGAGGAAAAGGAGAGAGAGATGAAAAAAAAAAGCTTGCAGAGACATATCACTTGGCAACCAACCTTAAGAGAAGACTGATCCTCTGAGTAATCACAGAGACAGAGAGACAAAAGGTAGGGGTCGGGTGTGGGTAGATGGGAATAGATTTGTATTAAGGAAGCTTGCTCTGTACTTTCAAATGCAAACTGAAAGAGAAAAATAGTATTATTTATTTCACAATCACTCCCTGACTTGAATCAACCCAAGATACAAAACAGTTTACTTCCCTACTGATTATATCAATTTTAAAATTGCATTTATTGCTATTTTTTAATCTAGAAAATATGTATTGAATGTCTGTTATGTGCCGAAAAAGTATTCTTGATAGAGCATTGAACAAAACAGAAATTCTCCACACTCATGCAGCTTAAATTCTAGCTGGAAAGATATAGAAATAAACAAACCAATAGCTAAACAAATAAGCAAACAGAATGTCACGTGGCATAAATGCTAAAAAAGAGAAATAAAGGAGCAATGTACTTGGGAAATTAGTATTTTCATTAGGGTAGTCAGGGAAAATGACTTATCCTCAAATTAATTCATGCTAATGGTAGGAAATTTTTAACAAAGATGAACAGAATGAAAAGCTGAAACTTCCTATTTTATGACCTAAGGTCCCATCCCTTCATGGCAAATAGATGGGGAAACAATGATAGACTTTATTTTCATGAGCTCCAAACTCGCTGTGAACGGTGACTGCAGCCATGAAATTAAGCACTGCTTGCTTCTTAGAAGAAAGGCTATGACAATCCTAGACTGTGTATTAAAAAGCAGAGACAATACTTTGCTGACAAAGGTCTGTATAGTCAAAGTTATGGCTTTTCCAGCAGTCATGTATGGATGTAAGAGATGGACCATAAGGAAGGCTGAGCACCAAAGAATCGATGCTTTCAAACTGTGGTGCTGGAGAAGACTCTTGAGAGTCCCCTGGACTGCAAGGAGATCCAACCAGTCCATCATAAAGGAAATCAGTCCTAAATATTCATTATAAGGACTAATACTGAAGCTGAAGCTCCAATACTCTGGCCACCTGATGCAAAGAGCCAACTCATTGGAAAAGACTCTGATGCTGGGAAAGACTAAAGTCAGGAGGAGAAGGGGGTGACTGAGGATGAAATGGTTGGATGGGATCACCGACTCAATAGACATGGGTTTGATCAAGCTCCAGGAGATAACGAAGGACAGGGAAGCCTGGCCTGCTGCAGTCCATGGGGTCACAAAAGTCGGACACAGCTGAGCGACTGAACAACAGCAAAGGATAGAAAACCTGCGCTAATATTTTTCATATATAATTTTTTTAATGTGGTACATTGTTTTAGTGTTTGAAACATTTGTTCTGTCCATCCTTCAATAAGATGAGTCCACTTTTCCACTCACTGTCTTGTTACTTACAGTGCAATCCCCCACTGGCAGAGGAGCCTGGAGGGCTACAGTCCATGGGGTCACAAAGAACTGGACACTACTGAGCAAATAAGCATGGCGCAGTACAGGGTCACAGATCACTTCCTTCCCTCACTGTCATCTTGTACCTCTGTCAGCCAATAAAGTGTGTACAGTAAAGATTTGTTCTGGTTCTGAGAGATGCTTGAAGAAACCTCACCTGTTTCTGCCAGATTTTTGGTACTATTCTTCTGCCATGAGAATGGCTGATCACAAATAGAAGCTTATTTTTGTATACTGGGTCCTGAGGTAAAAGCCATCTTGAATAGAGTCACAGAAAACAAGTGTTACTAACGGAAAGTTTGTTACTATATCATGAAAACTAGAGAAAGCTGACTAATAGATATGCATATATACGTATTTCAGAAATGACGTTATATAATACACTTTGCTTTATTTAGTAAATTTTCACGAAGCCAAATAGGATGACTAGTATATTCTTTTCCAATTATTTCCCTATGTTTTAAATTACAAATAATACAAGCCCTTTAGTTTCAAAACTTAACAGATATGAAGTTAAAAGTGAAATATCATAGTACACTTTCCCAAACTTTGACAATCCCATCGAATCCCCCAGATAATGTTATTAAAAATGTATAGCACAGAATGGGAGAAAATAATAGCAAATGAAGCAACCGACAAACAACTAATCTCAAAAATATACAAGCAACTCCTACAGCTCAACTCCAGAAAAATAAACGACCCAATCAAAAAATGGGCCAAAGAACTAAATAGACATTTCTCCAAAGAAGACATACAGATGGCTAACAAACACATGAAAAGATGCTCAACATCACTCATTATCAGAGAAATGCAAATCAAAACCACTATGAGGTACCATTTCACACCAGTCAGAATGGCTGCGATCCAAAAGTCTACAAATAATAAATGCTGGAGAGGGTGTGGAGAAAAGGGAACCCTCTTACACTGTTGGTGGGAATGCAAACTAGTACAGCCACTATGGAGAACAGTGTGGAGATTCCTTAAAAAACTGGAAATAGAACTGCCTTATGATCCAGCAACCCCACTGCTGGGCATACACACTGAGGAAACCAGAAGGGAAAGAGACACGTGTACCCCAATGTTCATCGCAGCACTGTTTATAATAGCCAAGACATGGAAGCAACCTAGATGTCCATCAGCAGATGAATGGATAAGAAAGCTGTGGTACATATACACAATGGAGTATTACTCAGCCATTAAAAAGAATACATTTGAATCAGTTCTAATGAGGTGGATGAAACTGGAGCCTATTATACAGAGTGAAGTAAGCCAGAAGGAAAAACATAAATACAGTATTCTAACGCATATATATGGAATTTAGAAAGATGGTAACAATAACCCGGTGTACGAGACAGCAAAAGAGACACTGATGTATAGAACAGTCTTATGGACTCTGTGGGAGAGGGAGAGGGTGGGAAGATTTGGGAGAATGGCAATGAAACATGTAAAATATCATGTAGGAAACGAGTTGCCAGTCCAGGTTCGATGCATGATGCTGGATGCTTGGGGCTGGTGCACTGGGACGGCCCAGAGGGATGGTATGGGGAGGGAGGAGGGAGGAGGGTTCGGGATGGGGAACACGTGTATACCTGTGGCGGATTCATTTTGATATTTGGCAAAACTAATACAATTATGTAAAGTTTAAAAATAAAATAAAATTGGAAGAATAAAAAAAAAAAAATGTATAGCACAGTCTTCTGTGAGTATATGACCCTTTTTCCTGTCTCTTTCACACATTCAAACACACTTATAAAATAGGATAGTAGCATCAGACGTAATATTTTGAGGGTTGTTTTTGTGTCTGAGTGTCAGTGTGTTTGTGTATTACTGTTATGTCATAGTCACCTTTGCAAATCAGTATGAATGTAAAAGATACACCTCACTACTTTTAGCTGCATTACATGTTCTGAATGTAATTTAATTACTTTATTATTTATATAAATGTAGAATATATCTAAATTTTGCAACTGCAAATAAATCTGAAAATGTGTTTTTATGTATACTATTTACTAGAGTTAGAAGGTAGCCTTCAAGTGGACAAGGACTATATATTTTCTAAAATACTATTTTTTCTGCTTGCATATTATGCTATTGCAGATGTAATTTATCAAAAATGCCATCTAAATGATCGTTTACTTTTACAGAGTTTTCCCCAGCATTTTACTAGTGTGCACAAAACTACTATGAACATTATTGTATTTTAATTACAATGAAATTCTTAATTATCTCATGAATCTCATTACAAATGTCAGTCAGCAAGATAAAGTTCTAGAATTGTGATCAGCATTGTCATAATATTTTCCAGTAAGTTATTACCATTGGCACTGGTGAGAGTAGCCACGTCAGACACTTGTCAACACTGGTTGTTGCCACTTGATATAGGATTAATATGATTTACCTATTTTCCATTTTTGTCATTAGCATAATTATGCTACATTGTCTTATAAAATAAGGTAGTATACACATTGTGATTATATCTATATTCACTTAAGTGAAATAACTCTAGAAAAAGGACAGAACAGGTATATGTTCTCATAGTGGACTAGAACGCATGCATCAACAGTGCACGTGGAACATAGAACTGGTCACCCTTTGTTAAAGGCTTAAAACATTTTAAATATTTTTGCAGCTTTCTTGAGATATAATTATGTACCATAAACTTTACATATTTAACTCTACAATTTGATAAGTTGTGACATTTGTACAAACCCAAGTAACCATCACAACAACTGAAATAATAAACATTACCGTTATCCTCAAAGTTTCTTTTTGCCCTTTCATAATCCTTCCTTCATCACATCTTCTACCCATTCCCCAGGAAAATATTTATTTTCTTTCTATATTTGTTTCCAATTTCTACAGTTTTATATAAATTGAATAGCATACTATCCATTCTTTTTTGTCCACTCTGTTTCATTCCTCGCAATTATTTTGAGATTCATTAAATGGTTCAATGTACTAATAATTTGTTCCGTGTCCTTGTTAAGTATGAATATATCACTATTTGTTTATCCATTCATTGATAAATGGATATTTGGTTCTATTATAAATGAAGTTGCTACAAACACTCATATACAAATATTTTTGTGGTTGCATTTTTCATTTACTCAGAGTAAATAGCTAATAGTTGGGTGATACAGTACTCAAGTGTAGCTTTTTTACAAATTGCAGACTGTTTTTCAGATTGCCTCATTTTACATTCTGCTGCTGCTGCTGCTAAGTCGCTTCAGTCATGTCTGACTCTGTGCGACCCCATAGACGGCAGCCCACCAGGCTCCCCCATCCCTGGGATTCTCCAGGCAAGAACACTGGAGTGGGTTGCCATTTCCTTCTCCAATGCATGAAAGTGAAAGTGAAGTCGCTCAGTCATGTCCGACTCTAGCGAGCCCATGGACTGCAGCCTACCAGGCTTCTCCGTCCATGGGATTTTCTAGGCAAAAGTACTGGAGTGGGGTGCCATTGTCTTCTCCGCATTTTACATTCTACCAGTTGCTAAATCCTCTACTGCAGCCTCAGCTTTGGAATCACCTGAGCTTGTCATGGCAGCCCCACAGTTCGTAAGTCAAGATTCGTACCATATAGGAATTAAGAGCCTCTTAGGAAGGAGAAACATCAAGGTCAGCTTCAGCCCAGCTAAAGGATCTACCATATTCACTTTATTATGACCATGCTTCAAGTTGGTTCTAGGCAACTTTTGAGAGCTCCTTCTACCGGGGAACTGAAAGATAAACCTGGAATAGTGTAAGCTGTCCTCAACATATCTAACATTCCTAGATGCTACCCTCAACAAACAATGGAAACATGGAGATGAAAATTCCAGATGTCTTTTTGCTCTCCTCTTTCTCTTCTTTCCTTTTGCCAAATCACTCGTAAGTGGAGAAATGAGCTATTTCATTGCACTTGACCCTGTCCTTCTAACATAACAAGATGCCTTAAGGCTCTGCTGTATGAGGGGAAGCATTCTCCTTACGCCTAATCCAAATCCAATTCTTTTAGGACTCCCATCAGAGACAACCCCTATCATGAATTAAGTGTGTTTGTTTCCTAATAATGTTTTATACCTTAACATATACATGGGCTTCCCTGGTGGCTCAGACAATAAAGAATCTGTCTGCAATGCAAGAAACCTGGGTTTGATCCCTGAATTGGGAAGATCCCCTGGAGAAGGGAATGGCAACACACTCTAGTATTTTTGCCTGGAGAATTCCATGGACAGAGAAGCCTGGTGGGCTACATACATGTACACATACATGAAAAATACATTAAACAGTTGTATGTGGGAATTTTTTTTAATTTTATTAAGATATATTTTGAATATACACAAAAGTATATAGAAGTATATATGTCATTTTTAATTTAAATAATTACTAATAACTAATTAAAATATTAAAATACTAATAAAATACTTATAAAATATAAGTATTTTATTAATATTTTATAACATGTTCTAAAGTAAATCACAATATCAATCCCTTTCCTGAAGAAAAGAACCTTAAGTTTTAACCTTTCTTTGAATCCCCACTTCTTATCCCAAACCATGTGACATATGCACGCATTTGTTATTATTTTTAGAATCCTTTAAGTTTTTTTTTAACATGTTTTAAGATATTTTGCTCACCTCTGTTTGTAGAACACCATTCCTTCTGCCTGGGGTTATTTTTTGTAGTGTATACAGTTTAATCTTATCCATGACAATCTGTGGGGAGATTAAAAGAGAAACATTTCAGAAATGTATTCATTTTATTTATGCTTCTGAAAGACAATAGAAAACTCTGACCTATTGTTCCAAAAAATATAAATCATATTGGAATCTTCTTGATGTGAGGTGAAAAGGATAGTTCTGATAAAAAACTTTTTCACTACACATACATTTCAAATATATTTTGGTTTTGACATTCAGTTAAATCTGAAATATTCACAAAAAGTCTAATTAATGAATCAATATTATCTTAAAAAACTAACCACACATTCTTACTTCCCATACTTTTCTAAATGTTCCATGATTTTAACAAGCATAAAAGTTTACATTGAAATAGGTAATAAAAATAAAATGTAGAGAATTCTTATCATGGAAATTAAAGGGCAAGAACAATAGCATAGGAAACTTACTTTCAATCCCACAGAAAAAATTGTCTTAAGACTCATTTTAACTTGATCAGTGGGAATACATGAATCTGCCTAACACCCTATGTTATAAATATTCTGAATGCTTAGCTTCTCTTAGCAGTGAAGGGAAATAATTCACAGCATGGTGCCTGGATAAACAGAAATGCCTTAGATCCTAGTGATTTACATCATAGCTTCTTTTTCATTTAAAGGTGCTTCTAAGTTTAAAGGATACTACCAATTTGTTTCCTTTCTAAGAGAAGTCTTATTTTAGTCTGTCTTAGTGGTGGGCTGTTTGGATTATTGTGTCTGTGTAAAATACCATAAAAATAGTTTGGACAAAGAAATCCAAGTTCAAAGATACTTTCCCTCAGCACTATGAAGATACTATTCCATTGTCTTCTGATATACACTATTGCTGACATAAACCTTTCCTTTGTTGGCAAAGCAATGTCTCTGCTTTTTAATATTCTATCTAGGTTGGTCATAACTTTCCTTCCAAGGAGTAAGCGTCTTTTAATTTCATGGCTGCAGTCACCAACCATCTGCAGTATTTTGGAGCCCCCAAAAATAAAGTCAGCCACTGTTTCCACTGTTTCCCCATCTATTTGCCATGAAGTGGGACCGGATGCCATGGTCTTCGTTTTCTGAATGTTGAGCTTTAAGCCAACTTTTTCACTCTCCTCTTTCACTTTTGGAGAAGGCAATGGCAACCCACTCCAGTACTCTTGCCTGGAAAATCCCATGGGCAGAGGAGCCTGGTAGGCTGCAGTCCATGGGGTCGTGAAGAGTCGGACACGACTGAGTGACTTCCCTTTCACTTTTCACTTTCATGCATTGGAAAAAGAAATGGCAACCCACTCCAGTGTTCTTGCCTGGAGAATCCCAGGGATGGGGGAGCCTGGTGGGCTGCCGTCTATGGGGTCACACAGATTCGGACACAACTGAAGCGATTTAGCAGCAGCAGCAGCAGCAGCAGCAGCTTTCACTTTCATTAAGAGGCTCTTTAGTTCTTCTTCACTTTCTGCCATAAGGGTGGTATCATCTGCATATCTGAGCTTATTGATATTTCTCCCAGCAATCTTGATTCCAGCTTGTGCTTCTTCCAGCCCAGCATTTCTCATGATGTACTCTGCATAGAAGTTAAATAAGCAGGGTGACAATAAATAGCCTTGACACACTCCTTTCCCTATTTGGAACCAGTCTGTTATTCCATGTCCAGTTCTAACTGTTGCTTCCTTACCTGCATACAGGTTTCTCAAAGGCAGGTCAGGTGGTCTGGTATTCCCATCTCTTGAAGAACTTTCCAGTTTGTTATGATCCAAACAAAGGCTTTGGCATAGTCAATAAAGCAGAAATAAATGCTTTTCTGCAATGCTCTTGCTTTTTTGATGATCCAGCAGATGTTGGCAATTTGATCTCTGGTTCCTCTGCCTTTTCTAAATCCAGCTTGAACATCTGGAAGTTCACAGTTCACATACTGTTGAAGCCTGACTTAGAGAATTTTCAGCATTACTTTACTAGTGTGTGAGATGAGTGCAATTGTACAGTAGTTTGAGCATTCTTTGGCATTGCCTTTCTTTGGGATTGGAATGAAAACTGACCTTTTACAGTCCTGTGGACACTGCTGAGTTTTCCAACTTTGCTGGCATATTGAGTGCAGCACTTTCATAGCATCATCTTTTAGGTTTTGAAATACCACAACAGGAATTCCATCACTTCCACTAGCTTTCTTCATAGTGATGCTTCCTAAGCCCCAAGACAGAGAACCGGGAAGGGGAGAGATGCACAGAGAGGACAGAGGGTCCCCTGCAGTCTTCAGCACGGGAAGGTGGGACACCTCCCCCTCACCACCCTCCTCAGCATGGGAGGGAAGGTTCCCAGAGCTCAGTTTGCTGGGACTGGGCCTGCACACACTGGCCTGGGTAGAGAATGTCTTTAATTCATGAGGCAGAGGCAGAGTCCAGAGGTCTCTTTGAGGCAGACTGAGCTCCAGAATCAGTGCTACTTTAGCACAGCACTGGAGTGGCGGCTGCGCAGCACCTGAGCGACTTTGAGGAGATACCCCATGTTCAAGGGCAAAGGAGAAGCCTCAGCAAGATGGTAGGAGGGGTGAATTTGCGTTTAGAATCAAACCCTATTCCTGCCAGAGATGCTCAGAGGGCTCAAACAAACCTTGTATGCACCAGGACCCAGAGACCCCACAGAGACGGAGACAGAAATGTGGTTAAGCATCTCCTGTGGAGGTACGGGTCAGCAGTAGACTGCCATAGGGGCAGGGGCTCTGGGTGCAGCAGACTTGTGTATGGCATAAACCCTCTTGGAGGAGGTCGCCATTAACCCCACCATAGGGCTGCCAGAACTTACACAGGACTGGGAAATAGGCTCTTGGAGGGCACAAGCAGAACCTTGTGCACACCAGGAGAAAGGAGCAGTGAGCCCACAAGAGACTGACCCAGACTTGCCCAGGACTGTCCAGGAGTCTCCAGCGGAGGCATGGGCTGGTGGTGACCTGCTGCAGAGTTGGGGGCACTGAGTGTAGCAGTCCATGCATGGGACCTTTTGAAGGAGGTCGCCATTATCTTCATTACCTCCATCATAGTTTGGCTCCAGGTAAATAACAGGGAGGGAACACAGCTCCACCCATCAACAGAAAACTGGATTAAAGATTTACTGAGCATGGCCCCGCCCATCAGAACAAGACCCAGCTCCCCCCTCAGTCAGTCTCTCCCATCAGGAAGCTTCCATAAGCCTCTTATCCTTCATCAGAGGGCAGACAGACTGAAAACCATGGTCACAGAAACCAAGTACTTTAGTTCTTACACAAATCCACACTGATGTTCCAGCAAGTCCTCTTGACTCTACCTTCAAACTATATCGAAAAGGTGATTTCCTTCACCTTTCTATCTGCTACTCTATGACACCACTATATTTGACCCAGATTACTAAAATAGTCTTCAAATTGACATCTTTGCTTCACTTTAGTCTTCAAATTGACCTTGTTTCACTTGACTTCTTTACAACACAACTTTCAAGACAATTATTTAAAAATATGTCACATCACATCGTTTCTCTGTTTAGAGTCCTCCAATGGTTTCCCATCTAATTCAGATTGAAAACAAATGATTTACACTTATTTACACTTAAATGGCAGCCCACTCCAGTATTCTTGCCTGGAAAATTCCATGGACCGCGGAGCCCGGTAGGCTGTGGTCCATGAGGTCGCAAAGAGTCAGACACGACTGAGTGACTTCACTTTCACTTTCACCCTTATAATCTAGTATGCCATTATACTCTGAAATTGTCTCCTACTATCTCCGCCTTGATAATTCCTCTCATACCAATCTTTTGTTGTTTCTTAATGCACCAGTGAAGTTTTTCAGTGTAGGCCTTTGCCCTTCATTTTGCTTTTGGCTAGAAGGCTTCCTCCACCCTCAATATTCACATGTTTTATACCCTTTGTTTTTTGATATTTCCTCAAATGTCACTTTCTCGGTGAAGCCTTTTCATTGCAATCTCCTATTCTGGCACTTGAAAAGTGCCTTTTCCACACCTCTTTAGCACTTATCGCTGTCTAAAATACTGCATAGTTTTCTCTGGTTTAACTTCTCCTCCTCTGTTAAACTGTAAACCACATAAGAGTTGGAGTTTTGATTTGTTTTATTCATCTGTACCCCAACATCTACAATAGTGCTTGGCCAATAAATAAATAAAACACAAAATGCTCAATAAATATTTACTGTGTTAAGGTACTATTTTCAGAAGATTTCCTTTTGCAGATGAAAAATTTCTGGAACTAGATGCTGGTAATGACTAATCAAATATTTTGAATATATTTAATAGGGCTTCCCAGGTGGCTCAGAAGTAAAGAATCTTCCTGCCAATGCGAGAGATGAGGATTCAATCCCTGGGTCAAGAAGATCCCCCAGAGAATGAAATGGAATCCCACTCCAGTGTTCTTGCCTGAGAAATCCCATGGACAGAGGAGCCTTGTGGGTTACATTCTATGGGGTCACAAAAGAGTCAGACATGACTTAGCAACTAAACAACAACAATGCTATTGTATTGTATACTACAAAATTGTTAAAGCAGTAAATTTTGTGTATATTTTACCACAATAAACAAAATGTATATTGCAAAGAAGCCATGACTATTATACATATATAAAATAACCATATTTCAACAATGTTATTCAACTCATTGATTCAGTTCAGTTCAGTCGGCCAGTAGTGCCCGACTCTTTGCAACCCCATGAATTGCAGCACACAAGGCCTCCCTACTCCCAGCTTCACACAAACTCATGTGCATCGAGTTGGTGATGCCATCCAGCCATCTCATCCTCTGTCGTCCCCTTCTCCTCCTGCCCCCAATCCCTCCCAGCATCACAGTCTTTTTCAATGAGTCAACTCTTCGCATGAGATGGCCAAAGTACTGGAGTTTCAGCTTTAGCATCATTCCTTCCAATGAGCACCCAGGACTGGTCTCCTTTAGGATGGACTGGTTGGATCTCCTTGCAGTCCAAGAGACTCACAAGAGTCTTCTCCAACACCACAGTTCACAAGCATCCATTCTTTGGCACTCAGCTTTCTTCACAGTCCAACTCTCACATCCATACATGACCACTGGAAAAACCATAGCCTTGACTAGATGGACCTTTGTTGGCAAAGTAATATCTCTGCTTTTCAATATGCTATCTAGGTTGGTCATAACTTTCCTTCCAAAGAGTAAGCGTCTTTTAATTTCCTGGCTTCAATCACTATCTGCAGTTATTTTGGAGCCCCAAAAAATAAAGTCTGACACTGTTTCCACTGTTTCTCCAGCTATTTCCCATGAAGTGATGGGACCGGATGCCATGATCTTCGTTTTCTGAATGTTGAACTTGAAGCCAACTTTTTCACTCTCCTCTTTCACTTTCAGCAAGAGGCTTTTTAGTTCCAATTTACTTTCTGCCATAAGGGTGGTGTCATCTGCATATCTGAGGTGATTGATATTTCTCCCAGCAATCTTGATTCCAGCTTGTGCTTCTTCCAGCCCAGCATTTCTCATGATGTACTCTGCATAGAAGTTAAATACACAGGGTGACAATATACAGCCTTGACCTACTCCTTTTCCTATTTGGAACCAGTCTGTTGTTCCATGTCCAGTTCTAACTATTGCTTCCTAACTTGCATATAGGTTTCTCAACAGGCAGGTCAGGTGGTCTGGTATTCCCATCTCTTGAAGAATTTTCCACAGTTTATTGTGATCCACATAGTCAAAGGCTTTGGCATAGTCAATAAAGCAGAAATAGATGTTTTTCTGGAACTCTCTTGCTTTTTTGATGATCCAGCGGATGTTGGCAATTTGATCTCTGGTTGCTCTGCCTTTTCTAAAACCAGCTTGAACATCTGGAAGTTCACGGTTCATGTATTGCTGAAGCCTGGCTTGGAGAATTTTGAGCATTACTTTCCTAGCGTTTGAAAGTGAAAGTGAAAGTGAAGTCGCTGAGTTGTGTCCGACTCTTTGCGACCCCATGGACTATAGCCTACCAGGCTCCTCCATCTGTGGGATTCTCCAGGCAAGAGTCCTGGAGTGGGTTGCTGTTTCCTTCTCTAGGAGATCTTCCCAACCCAGGGATCAAACCTGGGTCTCCTGCATTGCAGGCAGACACTTTACCATCTGAGCCACTTTGGGATTGGAATGAAAACTGACCTTTTCCAGTCCTGTGGCCACTGCTGAGCTTTCCAACATGCTGGCATATTGAGTGCAGCACTTTCACAAAATCATCTTTTAGGATTTGAAATAACTCAACTGGAATTCCATCACCTTCACTAGCTTTATTCAACTTAGCTGAACACAAATTTACATTTTTCATAAGCTTAAAAATCATGTAGAAATGTCAGCTTATTTGAGCAGCAAGTAGTAGAACTAGTTCAGATTAATTTACTAGTTACTTTCTGAGGAAACAAACTTAAATTTTATGAAAAATAATTTGGACCTTTGTATTATAGTTAACACTGATGAATCATAGAAATCAGATATAGTTTTTTCCTTAAATCAAAATTATAAATCAGTGTGATTTGTTAAACATTCATTTTCATTTTGTGACTTAGATTCTTTAAATGTTTCTAAATTAACAATACCTGAAAGAAGAGGTACTGTTTTTCAAGGAGAGAGGAACAGACTACTTAACGTATGAGAAGACAAGTTTATTTTCTATTCATTTAAAAATACATAATGTATGTAAGTAAGTATTTATTTGTTCTTGAAAAATCTATCAGACTAGAATTCTATTAATTAAAGAGACATTATAATGTAACCTATTTACACCTGGCAGAGAGAAGAAAACACTTCACACTGTCAAAGATATGTAAATACATTTCTGAATTATAGACACACAAACATAAAAACAGATATAAAGAGAACTTAGTTTCAGTTCTGTAACTTCAGTTGTATGTAGATCAAAAATAAAAAGAAGCACAAAATTCACCAGTTCAGAATTAAGGAGTAGTTCTCCTTCCCAAAAGGCACAACATTTTAAGTGTTTTAAGCTCACAAATAGACAAACAAACAAAGACTAACAGACCAAGTTCTCAGCTATATGTCACCCAAGTGAAGACAGATCATCATCCATAGAACAGGTATCTCACCAAAGAGTCAAATTTCTATCTATTGCTACCCTAAATAGGAAAAGGCTGTACATTGTCACCCTGCTTATATAACTTATATGCAGAGTACATCATGAGAAACACTGAGCTGGAGGAAGCACAGGTTGGAATCAAGATTGCTGGGAGAAATATCAATAACCTCAGATATGCAGATGACACCACCCTTATGGCATAAAGTGAAGAGGAACTAAAGAGCCTCTTGATGAAAGTGAAAGAGGAGAGTGAAAAAGTTGGCTTAAAGCTCAACATTCAGAAAACTAAGATCATGGCATCCAGTTACATCACTTCATGGCAAATGAATGGGGAAACAGTGGAAACAGTGGCTGACTTTATTTTTGGGGCTCCAAAATCTCTGCAGATGGTGATTGCTACCATGAAATTAAAAGACGCTTACTCCTTGGAAGGAAAATTATGACCAACCTAGACAGCATATTAAAAAGCAGAGATATTACTTTGTCAAGAAAAGTCCATCTAGTCAAGGCTATGGTTTTTCCAGGGGTCATGTATGGATGTGAGAGTTGGACTGTGAAGAAGGCTGAGTGCCGAAGAATTGATGCTTTTGAACTGTGGTATTGGAGAAGACTCTTGAGACTCTCTTGGACTGCAAGGAGATCCAACCAGTCCATCCTAAAGGAGATCAGTCCTGGGTGTTCATTGGAAGGACTGATGTTGAAGCTAAAAGTCCAATACTTGGCCACCTGATGTGAAGAGCTGACTCATTTGAAAAGACCCTGATGCTGGGAAAGATTGAGGGCAGGAGGAAAAGGGGACGACAGAGGATGAGATGGCTGGATGGCATCACCGACTCAATGGACATGAGTTTGGGTAAACTCTGAGAGTTGGTGATGGACAGGGAGGCCTGCGTGCTGCAGTTGGTGGGGTCACAAAGAGCCGGACACAACTGAATGACTGAACTGAAACTGAAATGGGGAAGCAATTATCAACTATGTATGAATTTAGATAAAAACAGCTGAAAGGAAACAAGAGAGAGAAAGAAAGAGATAAGTCAAAAAGGTTAAAATTCATTGCCACTTGAGATTTACTCTAGCATTAAGAAGACATGCTTGAACTTAAGTAGTCATGGGGTACATGCATTCTACAATACACTGTACTTAGTCCTGTCATGAGTCTACCTGGGTTTCTCAAAGAATGATCTCCAAACAAACCATAATTTTCAAAAGCTGAAAATGGTGATTCTTATAATATAATATAAAGCAAACACAACAAAGATTTGAAAAATTAGTTAATAAAGAAACCAATAAACTTCATGACTGGTTCACAGATTCTTTAAGAAGCTAGGTATACACAAGAATTTAAACAAAGAAACGTTAGAATAAGATTTCTGTGTTACACATGAAACTTCTTAGATCCAATCTTCAGCCTTATCTATTCTACTGACAGGCATTATTTGTTTCTCTCCCAGACAAAAGTCTGTAATCTCTTATCCCTTCAGAACTGAAAACAGCCTAGTCAAGTCCAGCAATATGCTGAAAGAACACCAACACCCTTTGTTGACTACTTTGAATTTGAAATAATTTCTTGGCAGTTATATATAACCAGTCTCTGGATTTTATTAGGCTTCTATTTACTTATGGGAGCCTCAGCTAACTGTGTCTAACTTCTGGCTTGTGATTCACGTAGTTTTAGCTCCTGTTTAGCACTATGTGAGGCAAATTTGAAAACCTACAGAGATGGAGCCCTATTTAGCACCATGAATCCCAAGACCTTATATAGAAGAAAACAATCGCATAAGAGTTAAAATACATTTGACACTCCATGATAGTTAAACAGAGTCACGTCTTCTATAGTATGGTCAATTTATCAAATCATAAAAAGTTTGGTTCCAAAGCCAATTAGGTTTGTGTTTGGAAAGCCTGAAGAGTTTTGTCTGGTTTAGCACATGGTCTTTTTCATCATTTGGATAATGACAAAACAAAATGAATGTGGTAAAAAACAGCTTCACAGGACAGATTAAAATGATAGTTAGGAGTTCTGTTATATTCAGGTTGTAAAATTTCATTTCTATAGTAGCATTTTCCTACAGTAATCTAACTTCAGGGCTTTTGCTTAAATGACTATAGCTGCCGTAAGATCTCAATGAAGGTTTTTGCAAGGGCTAGATAAAGTGAAAGAAATTATTCCAGATGATTACAGTTTTCAAACAGTCCATTCTCAGCATATGATATTCTTTATCACCATATCATTTATATTGATATTATCACTTCATTAGTGAGTGATAATGAAGTCGCTCAGTCGTGTCCAACTCTGTGAGCCCATGGCCTGTAGCCTACCAGGCTCCTCCCTCCATGGGATTCTCCAGGCAAGAGTACTGGAGTTGGTTGCCATTTCCTTCTCCACTGGATCTTCCCAACCCAGGGATCGAACCTGAGTCTCCTGCATTCCAGGCAGACGTTTTAACCTCTGAGCCACCAGGGAAGCCCACTTCACTTCATTACATATTAAGTAATAATTTAGTTCAATTTATTAGACACTAATTATTTCTATTAATATTTTCAAGCCTACATTTTATTCTAACACTAGCAAATATTGAACATTATAATGTTTAAAGACCTCTTTGTATTCTGTGTAATGAATTTATTCAATTTCCTCTAATCCTTGATCTTAATGCGAACATCATTGGAAGTCCTGATGTTTTTACCTTGTTCTCAAAACAGTGGAATTCTATGGGTGCTTCCCACACCCTGATTGCCACCTGATCTGCAATACTTTCTTCACTTTCCAGTTAACAGGCTCTTGCTCTACCTGGTGAATAAATGGAAAATACAATGGTCAGACCCAGGCTCTATCACTCCTTTTGGACAGACTCCCATACCTTGTAGCTTTCCCTATCTCAATCATTCATTCAAAGAACATATTTTTCAGAGGCTATGATAACAATTGCTAATACGTTTACTCATTGTCTTTTAAAAAAAAAAACTTTTAAATAAAGGCCTTTTTGGGCTCAACTAATAAACCTTTCATAGAAATTCAGGTTTATTAGTTTCAGAGCTGCTGTTAACAAATTACCACTCATGGTGGCATACAATAGAAATTGATTCTCACAATTCTGAAGAGTAGAAGGTGTCAGCAGAACCATCTCTGAGGTTCTAAGGAAGATATTTCATGCTTTTTTTTTGCTTCTGGTGTTGTCAGCAATTCTTGGTGTTCTTTGGCTTATTGATGTGTCATTCTAAGCTTTGCTCCCACCAACACATGGCATTTTCCTGAGTGTCTTGTCTTTTCTCCGCTTCTTACAAGGATACCAGTTGAAAACAATTAGGGCCCACCCTAATTCAGTGTGAGTGAAGTGAAGTCGCTCAGTCGTGTCCGACTCTTTGCGACCCCATGGACAGTAACATACCAGGCTCCGCAGTCCGTGGGATTTTCCAGGCAAGAATACTGGAGTGGGCTGCCATTTCCTTCTCCAGGGGATCTTCCCAACCCAGGGATCAAATCTGGGTCTCCTACATTGCAGACAGACGCTTTACCATCTGAGCCACCTTATCCTAATGATTGTATCTGCAATGATCCTAATTTCAAATAAGATCACCCTCACAGTTACTAGGGATGGGACTTTGACACATATTTTTCAGGGGGACATGATTCAACCCACAATCTTCCAATTATTCCTCAATGGTTACAGAGGCTCTAGCGAAAAACACTGGCAAGCACGCAGTTTAAATCATCCATCAACTATACTTCTCATGTTGTAAAGTGATTATTTTTCACATCCTTTTTGTTTGAATGTAGACATGCTTGGCTTTTCCTCTCAATGTTAAAACATAATGGTGAAGGAAATCTACAGGAGCCATGCTGGTCTGCCTCATGCATCATCTGCAAAATTGGCAGGTCAATTCTGACTCCAAAAGTTTTCTTCTAGTGTTAGTACTAGAAGCAGAATAAACACAGCTTGATTTGAAGTCCGTATGTTCTGGTGTGACATTACAGCATTAGAAAAAATACTGCTGGGAAGCATAAACTAAGAAAATTTAACATGGAAATCATTGATGCAGTCTTAGGAAAGGCACTTTTTCAAACAATAGATGCATTTTATTGTGCTTTTAACACCCACTACATTTTCAGCACTTTCCATATACATATTAAAAATAAAGAGTAATTTATATGCAAATATATGGGTATTAATTATCACATGACTGTAAAGCTATTAGATACTGCTTTAAAGGATATAGGAAAAACTAATTTGAGCCTAATTCACATTTTTGATATTTTAATAAGAGTTCAGCTTCATTTTACTTCTGCTTTATAAGAAAATAATTTGCTATGCATATTTAACTTGTGACGAAATTACCCTCCTTATGTGACAAATTGTATACATATTCCAAGTAGCCTGGAAACATTTACATACGAATAATTGATACACTAATTATAAATTATTCTTCAGCTGTCAGTTTAGTAAAGTTTTCTAAATTGAGTGTACTTGAAAGCTGAATATAGCAGGGTTGAGGGTGTTATAAAAAGACATTTCTATATAAGAAAAAGCTTTTTAATTCATAATTTTACTTATTCAAATAAACCTGTCCTTGGAGAAGGGAACAGCAACCCATTCCAGTATTCTTTCCTGGAGAACTCTATGGACAGAGGAGCCTGGTAGGCGCTACAGTCCATGAGGTTGCAAGGAGTCGGACATAACTGAGCAACTAATACCTCACTTAACTTCACTTCATTTTATAAGATGAAGCAATTTAGAATATAATGTTTCTTTTACTAGATGTTATTCCTGATTGCTAATTTTTTCACATTCTGAGATACAAAGTAAAATCGGAGTGGGTAGATATTAAGATTGATTGTTTCTGCAAATGACTGAAAGATGGTGCCTAGAACACCAAGAGGTTTTCTCTGTACAGCGTGGAACCCAATTTGGCTTTATTTCTTATTATGAAAACAATCATAATCATAAAGTAATGGTACCAGACTGCATTCTTTTAGTACAGTGTGGGTACTAAAGATGTGTATGTCTAACATCGCTCAACAGGATTTAGGAGACAGAGGAGTCTCACAGAATCTATTACAGAAATTTACAAAGAAAATATCTTAAGACATTCTGATTTTGTAACATGAGTCCTCATGGAGTCAAACAGCTTGTGATGGTTATAGAGAATTCACTCACAAAATGCTGGGAGGGAAACTGAGTTTGTGGTTCAGGTATCTCAGATCACAGACCTGAGGCTCAGACAAATTCCACTGAACTCAGGTTGCTATTTCACCTGACTTTTGCCTATTTCCTCAATTGTGCTTTCAGTATTGTCAAGCCTCGAGATCCATATTGGGCTTAAAAGACTTCAAACAATTTGAGACAGTACCAACAACTATTACCGTATTAGATTGGTCATGTATCAGCATGTCATTTTATGTCCATCTCACATGATTAAATGAAGTTCATTTTAATATGATTATGTCACAGATTTCTCAGATTCCTCATTATACATTAAAAAGTTGATTAAATGTTTATTACCTGTATTTCAAACTTAGCATTTCTGGTTGAGTGAAGTTCTCATTTAGACCAGGCTTGATTAATGAGGAGTTTTAACTTATCATTATCTCTTAGATCACAGCTACCACCATACTGATTTAAGAGATATTTCTGTGGCCCCTAGTGATCTTTCTGAGTTATAAAAACAACTTTTTTGAAAGACTGACCTATTATATAAATTGAAGGAAAATGCTCAATATTTTTGGCATGTTTTTACTGATATTTGAATATTAAGTGATTGCTCCTTTAGAGGTTATAGCACAATAGAGATTACAAAGATTGTGGCATGAGATAACAGCTTCTGAAAAGTCTAGATCGTACCTAGGGAAATGGGAAGTGAAAGTTTTTGAAAACCAGGCTCAGAACATAAGAAAAAAAAAAAGACTTAGAGAAAATATATATGAAAGTCTCAAAAGGTTCCTTATCTTCTATAGCCACAAAATGGATACAACTGAATCTGACTGCAAGGGGCACAAAGTTGCAGTGCCAATTAAGTGTGGAACTTAATCATGTCTCTTCCCTAACTTACAAGCATGGTATGGAAAACACTGGAACCTAAGATACAGGGTCATTTTGGTAAAAACATATATAAGACCCAGAAATTTGATTTACTAAATCATTCTAATCTTCCTTACTTACCAAAGCAGCTAACCCATATCTGAGAGAACTAGCTTTACTGTTCACAGAAAATTTTACATCAGGCAGTTGCCCCAAGGTTGCCTAATTCTTGCAGAGACTCAACCTCATCATCTGTGACTGTCTCCAAGTTCATAATAAGATATTTTATCCTATCATAGCCCAAATGGAGAAGTTAATTATCTTCTCTGGGAAAACACAGTCTGTGCCCAAAAGAACTGTAGAAATTTGCTAACAGAAGTATGAGCAAGTAAAGATGCTTGGGGAAATCGAAATACCAGGTTTTCCAGGAATTATAGGAGGTTGGCTTTGAACTGAAGCTAATACTTAAAAACTCCACTATGAATCACTCGTCAGAATTAGTGGCATTGGAGGTCAGTTAAAAGATGATGATGTAGTCTGAGTCATCTCACAAGGCATCCAGTGAAATCACAGTCACCTACGTGGTACTTTCCTTAGTCTTAGATATATATTTGGTAACTGAAAGAATCCCTAGCTTTATTCTGTGAAGTGTGGGTCATTAACAGTAGCAGTGTCAAGAAGAAGCCATTATATCATACCTATGTCTAGACAGTAAATTAAAAGCAACAAACTATTCCAGGAGATTGGCAGAAATCAATATTATTATCAAATACCTGAAAAATTTAGTGGTGATGATTCCTATTTCATCCCTGTTAATTTACCTTTTGGTTGGTACAAAAACCAAATAGGCCTTGCAAAATGAATGACTATATATTATTGTGAATTTAAGCAAATAATTTCCCAATCAAAACTGTGAAGAAATAGAAATTTTAGTAGATAAAACCAATATATCTTGATACATCTATGATGCTTTCTTTGCACTTCCTATCAATAATGATAATCATGCTCAGATACAGCAGAACACCTTGACTGTCTTATCTCACAATACTGCAGTTCTTCTGCCCCCAGACATCATAGTCCCTAGGAACACTGTTGTTGTTCAATCGCTCAATCATGTCCCACTGTTTGTGACCCAATGGACTGAGTACGCCAGACTTTCCTGACATTCACTATCTCCCAGATTGCTCAAACTCATGTCCAGTGAGTCAGTGATGCCATCCAACTATTTCATCCTCCGTCACCCTCTTCTCAGCTTGCCATCAATCTTTAACAGCATCAAGGTATTTTCCAGTGAGTTGGCTCTTCATATCAGGTGGCCAAAGTATTGGAGTTTCAGCTTCAACATCAGTCTTTCCATGAATATTCAGGGTTGATTTCCTTTAGGATTGACTGGTTTGATCTCCTTGCTCTTCAAGGGACTCTCAATCTTCTCCAACACTACAGTTTGAAAGCATCAGTCCTTGGGTGCTCAGCCTTCTTTATGGTCCAACTCTCACATCCGTACATGACTACTGGAAAAACCAAAGCTTTGACTATATGGACTTTTGTTGGCAAAGTGATGTCTCGACTTTTTAATATGCTGTCTAGATTTGTCATAGCTTTTCTTCCAAGCAGCAAGCATCTTTTAATTTCATGGCTGCAGTTACCTCATGCAGTGATTTTCAAGCCCAAGAAAATAAAGTCTGTCACTGTTTCCATTGTTTCCCCATCTATTTGCCATGACATGATGGGACAGGATGCCATGATCTTAGTTTTTTGAATGTTGAGTTTTAAGCCAGTTTTTTCACTCTCCTCTTTCACCTTCCTCAAGAGGCTCTTTAATTCCACTTTCCTTTTTACCATTAAAGTGGTATCATCTGTGTTATCTTAGGTTGTTGATATTTCTCCTGACAATATTGAGTCCAGCTTGTCAGTCATCAAACTTGGTAATTTGCATGACGTAGGCCGGGTGACAACATACAGCCTTGACATACTTCTTTCCCAATTTTGAACCAGTCTGTTATTCCATGTCCAGTTCTAACTTGTTGCTTCTTGTCCTGTATACAGATTTCTCAAGAGGCTGGTAAGGTGGTCTGGTATTTCTATCCCTTTAAGAATTTTCCACAGTTTGTTGTCATACCCACAGTCAAAAGCTTTAGCATAGTCAATGAAGCACATGTAGATTTTTTTTTTTTTCTTGCTTCTTCTATGATCCAAAGGATGTTGGCAATTTGATCTCTGGTTTCTCTGCCTTTGCTATATCTAGTTTGTACATCTGCAAGTTCTCAGTTCATGTACTCCTGAAGCCTAGCTACAAGTATTTTGAGCATAATCTTGCTAGCATATGAAATGAGTGCAACTGTATGTATATAGTTTGAGCATTCTTTGGCATTGTCTTTCTTTGGAGAAGGCAATGGCACCCCACTCCAGTACTGTTGCCTGGAAAATCCCATGGACGGAGGAGCCTGGTAGGCTGCAGTCCATGGGGTTTCTACGAGTCGGACATGACTGAGAGACTTCACTTTCACTTTTCTTTGGGACTGGAATGAAAACTGACCTTTTCCAGTCCTGTGGCCACTGCTGAGTTTTTCCAAATTTGCTGGCATATTGAGTGCAGCACTTCAACAGCATCATCTTCTAAGATTTGAAGTAGCTCAGCTGGAATTCCATCATCTCCACTAGCTTTGTTCAAAGTAATGCTTCCTAAGGCCCCTTTAACTTCACACTCCAGGATATCTGACTCTAGGTAAGTGACCAAACCATTGTGGTTATCTGGATCATTAAGAAAACCCTGACTATATTGTAATTCCTCAAACATCCAGGCTGGTTCATTATACTGATGACATTACACTAATTCAAGCTGGTGGCAGGACATGACAAATTCTCTAGCAGCCTTAGGAAGGCACAGCATGCAAGAGGACATGAGATGAAGCTCGTAAAAGTTAAGGAGTCTGACACTTCTGTATAGTTGTAGGAAAAGGGGGTATATTGGAACACTGCTTCTAAAGTGACAGGCAATTTACACCATCCTATGAGGAAAGAAGCACAATGTTTGTTTGGATTCTTAGGATAATTGGAGAAAACACATTCCATTTTGGGGGTTGCTCTTCTGACTCATTCACCAGCCTGTTTAGCAGGGGGTATGAATGGAGAAAGGACTTCACAGCACATTCAGACAATTTGCCTCTTCCATTCATGCCTTAATACCTGCCATGCCTAACAGCAATGGAAATGTCAGTGGAAAAGATGCTAAATAAAGCATCTAGCAGGTTATAAGGGAATCAGAATGTAGAGTTTAGGACTAAGGACATGCCCTCTTCTGCATAGTTCTCAGATTGCTACTGCAACCTGGTAGAGATTCACCCTGGACACTGTGATTAATTCAAGTTAACTGTCCTTTATGACCTGCATATTTTCTGATTACTGAGGGACAAAACTGTATATAACCAGCAACAACTCATGCTTAAATAAAAATACTTGTTAAAACTTGAATAAGTGTTGCTTTTTATCATCTTTATACATTTTATTTCCCTTCTACATTACCTTGTTCTGATTGATAGTTCTTTAATTGAAAGGAAATAAAGCAAAAGGAAATCATGAAGGATATTTAACTTTCTGAAACTTATAGAGACATTCATAAATATTAATTAATATGGTACTGAAACAAACAACAACAACAACAAAAATAGTCTAACAACCCACCAAATAGCAAATGGTGATAAAAAAAGCAATTGTAAGTTACTTCAAGTGCCATTTAGAATCGATTTTCTTCCCTTTAGTAACAACTGCATACATAGAATTATAATGTCTACAATCACGTGTTCATTCATTATTCATTGATATGTGCTAAGTTGCTTCAGTCATGTCCGACTCTTTGTGACCCCATGGACTGTAGCCCACCAGGCTCCTCTGTCCAAGGGATTCTTCAGGCAAGAATAGTAGAGTGAGCTGTCATGCCCTCCCCTAGGGCTCTAGGGGATCTTCCCTACCCAGTGATTGAATCTGCATCTCCTGCGATTCCTGCCTTGCAGGCAGATTCTTTATCGCTGAGTCACCAGGGAAGCTCATTCATTGATATAGATACAGATACAGATATAGATAGAAAGTCTGAATGATAAACAGTAGATGTTTACAACATTGGGTATATAGGTTGGCATGCTTATAAAAATTAATAGTAACAATAATTAATAATATTACTAATTAAGTTAATAATTAGTAGCTTAATTATTGGAGAAGGCAATCGCACCCCACTCCAGTACTCTTGCCTGGAAAATCCCATGGATGGAGGAACCTGGTAGGCTGCAGTCCATAGGGTCGCTAAGAGTCGGACTCCACAAGCGACTTCCTTTCACTTTTCACTTTCATGCACTGGAGAAGGAAATGGCAACCCACTCCAGTGTTCTTGCCTGGAGAATCTCAGGGATGGGGGAGCCTGGTGGGCTGCCGTCTATGGGGTCGCACAGAGTCGGACATGACTGAAGCGACTTAGCAGCAGTAGCAGCAGCAGCTTAATTATTAAATAAATTAATGCTTAATAATTATTAAATAAGTTCATAATTGTCACAGGCATCCCTGTGGCTCAGATGGTAAAGAATCTGCCGGCAATGCCGGAGACTTGGGTTCGATCCCTGGGTCAGGAAGATGCCCTGGAGAAGGAAATGACAACCCACTTCAGTATTCTTGTCTGGAGAATTCCATGGACAGAGGAGACAGATGGGCTACCATGCACAGGGTCACAAAGAGTCGGACATGACTGAATGACTAGTACTTTCACTTAAAATTACTTAATACTTAATTCTAATGGAAGATACAAATTATTAATTTTAGTTACCCATAAACATGAATTTTGTACAAATCACATAAGAATTTTTCTTTAAAAAATCAAACAAAAGTTTGTTTTTACTGTCTTTATGATGATTAATTGGATTAATGATACTTAACAAATTTTAACAATATTTAAAACTAATCCAAATTGATTTAACAACCTGAGTGTTCTGTCAACCAAGAAGAGAAAGATGTTAAATGATCTCAATTACTTTTCAATGCTTAACCAGTCTTATCTAGTCTTTTAAGCCTAAGAGCATAACAAGAAGTTTTTAAAGTTTAGTTATTCCCAGCTTGGCTTAAGAGGGGTAGAAACACTAAGCCTCATTTAATGAGGCTTAACTAAGTTTAATGGAGCTTGAAATTTTCATGAAGTTTAAATTTTAATGAAACATAAGCCCTCCTCCTATTTAAGATTTTAAAGACGTTCTTAATATATGAAAAGTAATCTATGTTGCTCCCTCACTATCCTTTGTGCTATTATTATGATACAAAGCTGGCTTTAGAAAAGGTAGAGGAACCAGAGATCAAATTGCCAACATCCGCTGGATTACGGAAAAAGCAAGAGAGTTCCAGAAAAACATCTGTTTCTGCTTTATTGACTATGCCAAAGCCTTTGACTGTGTGGATCACAATCAACTGTGGAAAATTCTGAAAGAGATGGGAATACCAGAACACCTGACCTGCCTCTTGAGAAATTTGTATGCAGGCCAGGAAGCAACAGTTAGAACTGGACATGGAACAACAGACTGTTTCCAAATAGGAAAAGGAGTTCATCAAGGCTGTATATTGTCACCCTGTTTATTTAACTTCTATGCAGAGTACATCATGAGAAACGCTGGACTGGAAGAAACACAAGCTGGAATCAAGATTGCTGGGAGAAATATCAATAACCTCAGATACACGGATGACACCACCCTTATGGCAGAAAGTGAAGAGGAATTAAAAAGCCTCTTGATGAAAGTGAAAGAGGAGAGTGAAAAGTTGGTTTAAAGCTCAACATTCAGAAAACTAAGATCATGGCATCCGGTCCCATCACTTCATGGGAAATAGATGAAGAAACAGTGGAAACAGTGTCAGACTTTACTTTTCTGGGCTCCAAAATCACTGCAGATGGTGACTGCAGCCATGAAATTAAAAGACGCTTACTCCTTGGAAGGAAAGTTATGACCAACCTAGATAGCATATTCAAAAGCAGAGACATTACTTTGTCAACAAATGTCCATCTAGTCAAGGCTATTGTTTTTCCAGTGGTCATGTATGGATGTGAGAGTTGGACTGTGAAGAAAGCTGAGCACCAAAGAATTGATGCTTTTGAACTGTGGTGTTGGAGAAGACTCTTGAGAGTCCCTTGGACTGCAAGGAGATCCAACCAGTCCATTCTGAAGATCAGCCCTGGGATTTCTTTGGAAGGAATGATGCTAAAGCTGAAACTCCAGTACTTGGGCCACCTCATGCGAAGAGTTGACTCATTGGAAAAGACTCTGATGCTGGGAGGGATTGGGGGCAGGAGGAGAAGGGGAAGACAGAGGATGAGATGGCTGGATGGCATCACTGACTCAACTGACGTGAGTCTGAGTGAACTCCGGGAGTTGGTGATGGACAGGGAGGCCTTGTGTGCTGCGATTCATGGGGTCGCAATGAGTCGGGCGCGACTGAGCACCTGAACTGATCTGATCTGATCTGACCACTACGTGTGATATAACCCCCACAACAAAATGTTATTGTTTCTGCTTTAAACAGACAATTATATTTTGAAGAAGTTAGGAAAAGTCTTGTATAGCTACTTATTTAACATTTATAATACCTTTCAATCTTTCCTGTAAATCTACCTTTCCAGCTTGTATTATTTCTGTTTAGAATGAAGAACTGCCTTTAGCATGTCTTATAGTGTAGAACTGTTGGCCACAGTTCTATTGGCTTTTGCTTATCTGAAAATGTCTTTATCTCACCTTTACTTTAAATGTTGTTTTTGCTGGATATAAAATCTATATTTATAGTTCCTTTATGTGTGTGTGTGTGTCTATGTTTTAAGCTACTTTAAAGATGTCATTCCATAACTTTTGGTATGCTTCATTTATAATGATAAGTCAGCCATCACATTTAATTGTGATTTGCTGTACATAATATTACTTTTTTATCTGGATGCTTTTAGAATTTATCATAAATCTTCAGCAGTGTTACTAGGATGAAGATATTTGAGACATATAGACTGTTTGGGATTTGCTGAACATCATAAGCTTGTGGGTTAATGCCTTTCATGAAACTTGGAAACTGTCTAGCCATTATTTCTTTAAATATTTTCTGTCCTGTTAATTTTTTTCTCTCCTTGGAGGTTCCAATATGAGACGTCTTGCCATCAGATTGATTGTTTGATTTGTTTTGTTTTATCTCGTTCTCTTGCGTTTCAGGCTTACCTTCACTATTCTTTCTCAGCAAGACTGGTAATGGTGGTGGGGCAGTAGAGAAATTTTTGGGCAGAGAAAAATATTCTTTCACTTGAGTAGACGTCTTCAAGAATACAGTCATTCCTGCCCACTTCCTAAATAAATCCTTTCTTATGTTTTTTGGCAGACTTTCTTCTCTCTGCCTGAATCAGGCCCAGCAATTGTCCCAGACCAGTTCAGGGACTTACTGCTCACATATTCCTTTCTCTGGTAATTAGTTCAAGACTTTCTTATATCCAATGCTTTTCAATAGTCCCTTAGATAAGTATGATCTTCTGTTTTATCTAGGTTTCCCTTTGTGTCATTACAGGAGCAAAAGTACTCTAAATTTAATTTTTACACCCTAACCAAAAGTGCAATTTCCAGTTACATGAGTCTAAAGAAGTTGAAATCCACAAGATTTTTTTTTTCAGTCAGTACTGTTGTGATAATCAGTTTCAGTTCAGTTCAGTCACTCACTCATGTCCCACTCTTTGCGACCCCATGAACCGCAGCATGCCAGGCCTCGCTGTTCATCACCAACTCCTGGAAGTTACCCAAACTCATGTCCATTGAGTTGGTGATGCCATCTATCTCATCCTCTGTCATCCCCTTCTCCTCCTTCCTTTAATCTTTCCCAACATCAGGGTCTTTTCAAATGAGTCAACTCTCTGCATCAGGTGGCCAAAGTACTGGAGTTTCAGCCTCAGCATCAGTCCTTCCAATGAACACACAGGACTGGTCTCCTTTAGAATGGACTGGTTGGATCTCCTTGCAGTCCAAGGGACTCTCAAGAGTCTTCTCCAACACCACAGTTCAAAAGCATCAATTCTTTGGTGCTCAGCTTTCTTCACAGTCCAACTCTCACATCCATACATGACCACTGGAAAAACAATAGCCTTGACTAGATGGACATTTGTTGACAAAGTAATGTCTCTGCTTTTGAATATGCTGTCTAGGTTGGTCATAACTTTCCTTCCAAGGAGTAAGCGTCTTTTAATTTCATGGCTACAATCACCATCTGCAGTGATTCTGGAGCCCAAAAAATAAAGTCAGCCACTGTTTCCACTCTTTCCTCATCTATTTCCCATGAACTGATGGGACCAGACGCCATGATCTTAGGTTTCTGAATGTTGAGCTTTAAGCAAACTTTTTCACTCTCCTCTTTCATTTTCAGCAAGAAGCACTTTAGTTCTTCACTTTCTACCATAAGGGTGGTGTCATCTGCATAGCTGAGGTTATTGATATTTCTCCCAGCAATCTTGATTCCAGCTTGTGCTTCCCCCAGCCCAGCGTTTCTCATGATGAACTCTGCATATAAGTTAAATAAGCAGAGTAAAATATATACAGCCTTGACATACTCCTTTTCCTATTTGAAACCAGTCTGTTGTTCCATGTCCAGTTCTAACTGTTGCTTCCTGACCTGCATACAAATTTCTCAAGAGGCAGGTCAGGTGTTCTGGTATTTCCATCTCTTTCAGAATTTTCCACAGTTTATTGTGATCCACACAGTCAAAGGCTTTGGCATAGTCAATAAAGCAGAAATAGATGTTTTTCTGGAACTCTCTTGCTTTTTCAATGATCCAGTGGATGTTGGCCATTTGATCTCTGGTTCCTCTGCCTTTTCTAAAACCAGCTTGAACATCTGGAAGTTCACGGTTCATGTATTGCTGAAGCCTGGCTTGGAGAATTTTGAGCATTACTTTACTAGCGTGTGAGATGAGTGCAATTGTGCGGTAGTTTGAGCATTCTTTGGCATTGCCTTTCTCTGGGATTGGAATGATAACTGACCTTTCCAGTCCTGTGGCCACTGTTGAGTTTTCCAAATTTGCTGACATTTTGAGTGCAGTACTTCTACAGCATCATCTTTTAGGATTTAAAAGAGCTCAACTGGAATTCCATCCCCTCCACTAGCTTTGTTCGTAGTCATGCTTCCTAAGGCCCACTTGACTTCACATTCCAGGATGTATGTATGGCTCTTAGTGACTGATCACACCATCATGATTATCTGGTCATGAAGATCTTTTTTGTATAGTTCTTCTGTGTATTCTTGCCACCTCTTCTTAATATCTTCTGCTTCTGTTAGGTCCATACCATTTCTGTCCTTTATTGAGCCCATCTTTGCATGGAATGTTCTAACAGAATGTGGTCCACTAGAGAAGGGAATGGCAAACCACTTCAGTATTCTTGCCTTCAGAACCCCATGAACAGTATGAACAGTATGTGATAATCAAGTTGCTGGTAATTCTTTATGTTACTTCAAGTTATACTATCTTGGCTCACATCAAAATTGTGCATAAGCACTGCTATTTAGATAAGGTTGGTCTACTGCAAGACAAACCAAGAAATCATGTTTTGAGATGCTGTTATAATGATATCAATCAAATAAAAAATATTTTAAAAAATGAAAAACATCTTTCAGAAAAATATTCTTAATAAAGTCAGAGACTGTTTTCTTTTAAATAACTTAAAAACAATTAATTTTAATAATTCATTCATGCACTCATGCTCAGTCAATAAGTCATGTCCAACTCTTTGCTACCCCATGGACTACAGCCCACAGGCTCGGCTGTCCATGGGCTCTTCCAGGCAGGAATGCTGAAGTGGGTTGCCATTTCCTCCTCCAGGGGAACTCATTCACATGTACTACCAACAACTAAGGGATTCCCTGGTAGCTCAGTGGTAAAAATCTACCTGCCAATGCAGGAGACATGATTTCAATCCCTGGTCCATAAAGATTCTCTGAAACTTGCCCAATGTCTATTACATCAAAAATGTTACCAACAATGATGCTATATTCATATCTTCAATGATTAGCATTTTTCAGTACTCTTTAATATAATTATCTTAACAATTTCTATACTACTAAGGAAGTAAATAATAAAAAAAATAAAAAGTAGTAGTTGAATGTTCTCACTCTCTTATTCTTATTTGATCCCAAATAGAAATTCCTGTTCTTGTTTTGAATTTAGCCTGACAAGTATTAATCATTTCTTAACATCATGGAAAAAGGAAGAAAGTTCCAGAAAAACATCTATTTTTGCTTTAGTGACTATGCCAAAGCCTTTGAATGTGTGGATCACAATAAACTGTGGAAAATTCTTCAAGAGATGGGAATAACAAACTACCTGACCTGCCTCTTGGGAAACCTGTATACAGGTCAGGAAGCAACAGTTAGAACTGGACGTGGAACAACAGATTGGTTCCAAATAGGAAAAGGAGTACGTCAAGGCTGTATATTGTCACCATGCTTATTTAACTTATATGCAGAGTACATCATGAGAAACACTGGGCTGGAAGAAACACAAGCTGGAATCTAGACTGCTGGGAGAAATATCAATGACCTCAGATATGCAGATGACACAACCCTTAGAGCAGAAAGTGAAGAGGAATTAAAAAGCCTCTTGATGAAAGTGAAAGAGGAGAGTGAAAAAGTTGGCTTAAAGCTCAACATTCAGAAAACTAAGATCATGGCATCTGGTCCCATCACTTCATGGAAAATAGATGGGGAAACAGTGGAAATAGTGTCAGACTTTATTTTATGGGGCTCCAAAATCACTGCAGATGGTGACTGCAGCCATGAAATTAAAAGATGCTTACTCCTTGGAAGGAAAGTTATGACCAACCTAGATAGCATATTCAAAAGCAGAGACATTACTTTGCCAACAAAAGTCCATCTAGTCAAGGCTATGGTTTTGCCAGGGGTCATGTATGGATGTGAGAATTGGACTGTGAAGAAAGCTGAGCATCGAAGAATTGATGCTTTTGAACTGTGGTGTTGGAGAAGACTCTTGAGAGTCCCTTGGACTGCAAGGAGATCCAACCAGTCCATTCTAAAGGAGATCAGCCCTGGGTATTCTTTGGAAGGACTGATGTTGAAGCTGAAACTCCAATGCTTTGGCCACCTCATGCAAAGAGTTGACTCATTAGAAAAGACTCTGATGCTGGGAGGGATTGGGGGCAGGAGGAGAAAGGGATGACAGAGGATGAGATGGCTGGATGGCATCACTGACTCGAAGAACATGAGTTTGGGTGAACTCCAGGAGTTGGTGATGGACAGGGAGCCCTGGCGTGCTGCAATTCATGGGGTGGCAGAGTCGGGCACGACTGAGAGACTGAACTGAACTGAATTGAACATCTTCTTTATGATCTATAGCTTTTCACTCCATTCTTGTAGGATATTTTTATTTTATTATAGTTATGTAATGGAAAGTTATGACTAACATAGATAGCATATTAAAAAGCAGAGACATTACTTTGCCAACCAAGGTCCATCTAGTCAAGGCTATTGTTTTTCCAGTAGTCATGTATGGATGTGAGAGTTGGACTGTGAAGAAAGCTGAGCACCAAAGAATTGATGCTTTTGAACTGTGGTGTTGGAGAAGACTCTTGAGAGTCCCTTGGACTGCAAGGAGATCCAACCAGTCCATCCTAAAGGAGATCAGTCCTGGGTGTTCATTGGAAGGACTGATGCTGAGGCTGAAACTCCAGTACTTGGGCCACCTCATGCGAAGAGCTGACTCATTGGAAAAGACCCTGATGCTGGGAGGGATTGGGGACAGGAGGAGAAGGGGACGACAGAGGATGAGATGGCTGGATGGCATCACCGACTCGATGGACATGAGTTTGGGTAAACTCCAGGAGTTGGTGATGGGTAGGGAGGCCTGGCATGCTGCAATTCATAGGGTCACAAAGAGTCAGACACGACTGAGCGACTGAACTGAACTGAACTGAATACTTCTTACATCATTGATAAATGCATATTTAAAACCTGAGCACATAAAAAACCCTACCTGTAGTCACAAATAATTTTCCTTTTCTTAGCTGAAATATCTTGAATTTGACACACCTTAATTTTATTTTTTAATTTATTATTAGTTTAAATTTTATTAATATTTAGATATTTAGAAGTGATTATGTGATCCTATCTACTTTTCATTAAATTTAAGAATTTTTTGATAAAATTACCTATTGTCCTACCTAAACATATTGTCTTTTCTAGGAATGAAGAATTCTTTAATCTTAGGCCAAGGTTCTGAAAATCAAGTCCTGTTCTCTATTTATATATATATTAATTTAATCTTCCAAAAGTCACACCTTTCTCCATAAAAAATGTAAATATCATTAGTTGTATCCCTTTGTCCTTGACTATGAAAATGAAACTATGGTAATTAGCTCTAATTTGCAATAGCCCTCTATTAAGCACAGTTTACTTTCTGAGTGAGCGGAGTAGCTCAATGAGACTTTGACCAATACTAAAAGCATCTCACTCACCTCTTATTTTTTATTACACAGGTATCCTAGTCACCATTGCCAAAATAAAATATTGTTATCAAGACATAAATTTTGCTTTCTACTGACACTTTGAAAGAGACCACCAAGACATGACAGATTTAGAACAGAAAAAAAGATGACAAATGCGAGAATACTCAGAAAAAAACCTATCAAAAAACCATTTGACTGTATGATATGGTCAAAGCAGAGTCTCCAAACCAGTATCCAAACCTATGTCTGACACCTTCATCTTAATTACTTAAGTAGAATTATATTTCAAATAATTAACATTTTCTCCATTATTTCTTACTCTGTGCTCTTTATTTACTCTATGAAACTCTATCAGCCATGCAAGACTGACAGATGAAGTAAGGACTTGCAGAATTTGTTTTCCCACTTTAAAATTTAGGGTAAAATCAGAGCTAGAGAAAGGTAGGTGAAATTAGGATGGGAAAGTAATTTGCAGATCAGAGTTCTTAAACTAAAAAGTGAAAAGAAGACTTCCTTGGTGATCCAGTGGTTAAGAATCTGCCTTCTAATGCAGAGTGCATGGGTTCAATCCCTGGTTGGGGAACTAAGGTCCACATGCCATGGTGAAACTAAGCCCACGCACCAGAACCAGATAGAAGCCCATGTGCCACAATGAAAGATCCCACATGCCAAACAGATCCTGCGTGCTGCTACTAAGACCCGACACAAATAAATAAATTTACTTTTTTAAAAAATGGAAAAAAAGTCTATTATGAGGACTACAAAGTTAGTTGGAAAATATTCAACATACATGATGTCCAAAAATGAGGAATCCCCACTGACCCTTACTTTTGTATATGTGCTGCCAAAAAGAGCACCTGACCCTTACATTTGAACTATCAACAGTCTTCTTGAAGATTTTCTAAACTGAACTGAGGTACTAACATAGGAACCATGCACGATTCAAAAGTTTTTTTTTCCCTTGATTAATACGGCAGTGAACTATTTAAATAGGTGACTTCCTAATAGTCCAGACTAACATTGGACACTGATTGTAATGTGCCTTGGTGTAGTTTTCTTAAGTATTCCTGTATTTATATTTCATTGAGATCCTTGAATTTGCTGGTTTAAAATTATCAACAAATTTGCAAAATAAATTGACCATAATTTCTTCAACTATTTTTTTCAACTCACTTCCTGTGCTTTGAGATCCAATTTTATAGCTTAAGTCACTTAAATTTGTCCCACTGCTCCTTTGTTCATGTTTTTAACGTCGTTTTTCTCTGACTTCCTAAATTTATTTATAATTGTGCTCAGTTTTCTTTGCTGCTCAGGTTTTTCTCTAGTTGCAGAGAGCTGGGGCTGCTCTCTAGTTGCAGCGCACAGGCTTCTCATTGTGGTGGCTTCTCCTATTGCAGAGGAGCCTGGCTTCGGGGTATGCAGACTCTAGGAGTTGCAGCACGTGGGCTCAGCTAATAGTTACAGTTTCTGGGCTCTAGATCACAGGCTCAGTAGTTGTGTACACAGGCTTAATTGCTACACAGCATGTAGGGCCTTCCTGGACCAGGGATCAAACCCATGTCTCCCGCATTGGCGGGTGTATTCTTTACCACTGAGCCACCAAGGAAGAACTTGCTGATTTTCATTTTGGATAGTTTCCAGTGTATTTTTCATGAAGATCTTTTTACATTTCCAGAAGTTTTCTTAGGCATTTAAAAAAATAGATACAATATCATTACTTCATCTGCTTGATTTTTTCCAGCTTGAATATACAGAATAAAGATATACAAAATACATTATAATAACCTTTTAATTGTTCTTGTAACAGATTCTATCATGTGTTAGCTCTCGGCATATTCCTTTTATTTTTTTTCTTCATTGTGAGTCATAATTTCTTTTCTTTGGCATGTCTGGTAATTTTTACTGTATGCCAGACACTGTGAATTTAAACTTTTGTGGTGCTTTATATATTTGTATTCCCCTATATACTCAACTGTGGAAATTCTTCAAGAGATGGGAATAACAGACCACCTGACCCGCCACTTGAGAAACCTATATGCAGGTCAGGAAGCAACAGTTAGAACTGGATGTGAAACAACAGATTGGTTCCAAATAGGAAAAGGAGTACACCAAGGCTGTATATTGTCACCCTGCTTACTTAACTTACATGCAGAGTACAACATGAGAAACGTTGGGCTGGAAGAAGCACAAGCTGGAATAAAGATTGCTGGGAGAAATATCAATAACCTCACATATGCAGATGACACCACCCTCATGGCAGAAAGTGAAGAGGAACTCAAAAGCCTCTTGATGAAAGTGAAAGTGGAGAGTGAAAAAGTTGGCTTAAAGCTCAACATTCAGAAAACTAAGATCATGGCATCTGGTCCCATCACTTCATGGGAAACAGATGGGAAAATAGTGGAAATAGTGTCAGACTTTATTTTTTGGGGCTCCAAAATCACTACAGATGGTGACTACAGCCATGAAATTAAAAGACGCCTACTCCTTGGAAGGAAAATTATGACCAACCTAGATAGCATATTAAAAAGCAGAGACATCACTTTGCCAACAAAAGTCCATCTAGTCAAGGCTATGGTTTTTCCAATGGTCATGTATGGATGTGAGAGTTGGACTGTGAAGAAAGCTGAGCACCGAAGAATTGATGCTTTTGAACTGTAGTGTTGGAGAAGACTCTTGAGAGTCCCTTGGACTGCAAGGAGATCCAACCAGTCCATTCTGAAGGAGATCAGCCCTGGGATTTCTTTGGAAGGAATGATGCTAAAGCTGAAACTCCAGTACTTGGGCCACCTCATGTGAAGAGTTGACTCACTGGAAAAGACTGTGATGCTGGGAGGGACTGGGGGCAGGAGGAGAAGGGGACAACAGAGGATGAGATGGCTGGATGGCATCACCGACTTGATGGACATGAGTTTGAGTAAATTCCGGGAGTTGGTGATGGACAGGGAGGCCTGGCGTGCTGTAGTTCATGGGGTCACAAAGAGTTGGACACGACTGAGCGACTGAACTGAACTGAACTGATATACTCTTGAGATTTATGGGGAAACAGTGGAAACAGTGGCCAACTTTATTTTTCTGGGCTCCAAAATCACTGCCAATGGCGATTGCAGCAATGAAATTAAAATACGCTTACTCTTTGGAAGGCAAGTTATGACCAACCTAGACAGCATATTAAAAAGCAGAGACATTACTTTGCCAACAAAGGTCCGTCTAGTCAAGACTATGGTTTTTCCAGTGGTCATGTATAAATATGAGAGTTGGACTATAAAGAAAGCTGAGCACTGAAGAATTGATGCTTTTGAACTGTGATGCTGGAAAAGACTCTTCAGAGTCCCTTGGACTGCAAGGAAATCCAACCAGTCCATCCTAAAGGAGATCAGTCCTGGGTGTTCATTTGAAGGACTGATGTTGAGGCTGAAACTCCAATACTTTGGCCACCTGATAAGAAGAGCTGACTCACTGGAAAAGACCCTGATGCTGGGAAAGATTGAGGGCAGAAGAAGGGGACAACAGAGGGTGAGATGGTTGGATGGCATCATTGACTCGATGGGCATGTGTTTGAGTGGACTCTGGGAGATGGTGATGGACAGGGAGGCCCGGCATGCTGCAGTTGATGGGGTCGCAAAGAGTTGGACACGACTGAGCAACTGGACTGAACTGAACTCAGCAACTTTGATTTTTTTCATGGTATACTTTTAAAATTAATTTTCTGGAAATAAAGCAACACTAATCTAGGGCTATTTCCCCTACTCCTGAGGCAATATCCTGCTACTAAGGCATACCCAATGACCCATAAAATATGAGGTTTTTTCAATTGTAGGAACACCAACTTTTCCAGCCCCTGTATGAGCTCTCTGGATTGTTCCCTCTGCTCCTTTCAGATGGTCTTTTTCCTAGCCTCAAGTAGTTTCTCTCTGGCTGAATATGTGAATGACACCCTCAGAATCTCCAGAGCACCTCTCTCTGCATAGCTCTTATCTCTCCAGAACTCTGCCGTGGACCATTTCAACACCTTCGCCTTCATAGGCACTAAGTTCCATTTCCTCAACTCAAGAAATTTACTAGGATCCTCCCTGGTGTCCCCCTTCCTGTGCTGAATCTTGAAAAGTCTTGGGTGGTAAGTTAAGACAGTTACAAGACTAACCTTTTACTGTCCTGCACTACCTGGTATCCAATAATTAAGATAAATAAATACATATTTTTTCACAGTGTTTTCATGTGAAAGTATATACCTTGTTATGCAACTCCATCTTGGCTGAAGATCATAGTCCCCTGTGAGTTTGTTTTATTTTGAAACCCCATATTCACAGTGCATAGTCACTTTAAAACCACAAAAAGAACTAGTTATTGAATAATTTATATTTAAAATATCAGAAACAGGCAACTGGTGAGACTTTTGGGGAAAGGAATTGGGCTTAATGTTTTATAAATATAATAGTTTCACACTGTTTTATAACCATTTAAAATTAATAGCCTTTAAGTATACAGCAGTATAGCAGTAAAAAGACAGTTTTTGTGCCTGGCCTTTGCTATTGTCAATGGTTTTAAATTTTAGCAGAAAGTCTTCATATTTTCAAATAGAACAAATTCCAGTGATGCTTTAAAAATAACATTATAGAATTAGTTGAAGTATGGTCAAAGAGCTTTAGCTTAAATATAATTGGAAAATAACTCAAAACTCACTGACATTGCTTTTTGCATACATCATTTTAAGTTTCAACTTGTGAATTATGTCTAAGATTTTTGAGTATGGGATAATAACAAATTTATACACTATTAAATGAAATATACAAAGTTACATATAAACCAACCTAAATATTATTAAATTCAGCTTCCTAAATAGATGAATTAGAAGTCCACACTTTATATACAGTGAGTAATTACACTGGAAGTTACAATTATGAATGGATGTGATGATCATTCTGTCTTGGTGACGTGAGTTTAATTTTACTGACTGTCAGAGCCTCAGTTCAGCCCTTTTAAGTGGATTTTCTTTTAACCACTGGAACAAAATTTATTCATTTTTGTTAAAAAGATAGAACAATGCTTTTACTGGATTTTAAATTTGTAGGCATAGTTCTCAAGTATAAATTATTTTTTAAGGGAGATTAACATAGATAGTATCATAATGTTGTTTACATGATTGCATATTAATCAACTAATTTATATTCTAACAGTTCAACCCTCAGTCTCATTCCATTCGTTATACAATAAAGTTCTTGAATTTCTCTCTTAATCCTCTTTTTTCAAGGCAATAAATCTCAAAAGTAAGTAAAATTAAGTTCTCTATGCTTTTTAACACTCTATTTGCAAATTGTAATCTTGTGATGTTTTGTATAAATAATGTGCTAAAAAAGAAGGGAAACCAATAATAGGAAACACCAATAAAATTAACTTTCCCAAGCCATAGAAACCAAGACAAATAAATCTATAATTAAGGTATTAATAATGGCCAGCAATCATTGCTCTAATATTCTCCATCACTTTCTGTGTTTCTAGATATCTTGGGCTAGATCAGATCAGGTCAGTCGCTCAGTCGTGTCCAACTCCTTGCGACCCCATGAATCGCAGCACTCCAGGCCTCCCTGTCCCTCACCAACTCCCAGAGTTCACTCAGACTCACGTCCATCGAGTCAGTGATGCCATCCAGCCATCTCATCCTCTGTCGTCCCCTTCTCCTCCTGCCCCCAGTCCCTCCCAGCATCACAGTCTTTTCCAATGAGTCAACTCTTCGCATGAGGTGGCCCAAGTACTGGAGTTTCAGCTTTAGCATCATTCCTTCCAAAGAAATCCCAGGGCTGATCTCCTTCAGAATGGACTGGTTGGATCTCCTTGCAGTCCAAGGGACTCTCAAGAGTCTTCTCCAACACCACAGTTCAAAAGCATCAATTCTTCCGTGCTCAGTCTTCTTCACAGTCCAACTCTCACATCCATACATGACCACAGGAAAAACCATAGCCTTGATTAGATGAACATTTGTTGGCAAAGTAATGTCTATGCTTTTGAATATGCTGTCTAGGTTGATCATAACTTTCCTTCCAAGGAGTAAGCGTCTTTTAATTTCATGGCTGCAGTCACCATCTGTAGTGATTTTGGAGCCCAGAAAAATAAAGTCTGACACTATTTCCACTGTTTCCCCATCTATTTCCCATGAAGTGGTGGGACCAGATGCCATGATCTTCGTTTTCTGAATGTTGAGCTTTAAGCCAACTTTTTCACTCTCCACTTTCACTTTCATCAAGAGGCTTTTCAGTTCCTCTTCACTTTCTGCCATAAGGGTGGTGTAATCTGTGTATCTGAGGTTATTGATATTTCTCCCGGAAATCTTGATTCCAGCTTGTGTTTCTTCCAGTCCAGCATTTCTCATGATGTACTCTGCATAGAAGTTAAATAAACAGGGTTGCAATATATAGCCTTGATGAACTCCTTTTCCTATTTGGAACCAGTCTGTTGTTCCATGTCCAGTTCTAACTGTTGCTTCCTGACCTGCATACAAATTTCTCAAGAGGCAGGTCAGGTGGTCTCGTATTCCCATCTCTTTCAGAATTTTCCAGTTTATTGTGATCCACAGAGTCAAAAGCTTTGGCATAGTCAATAAAGCAGAAATAGATGTTTTTCTGGAACTCTCTTGCTTTTTCTATGATCCAGCGGATGTTGGCAATTTGATCTCTGGTTCCTCTGCCTTTTCTAAAACCAGCTTGAACATCAGGAAGTTCACGGTTCACATATTGCTGAAGCCTGGCTTGGAGAATTTTGAGCATTACTTTACTAGCGTGTGAGATGAGTGAAATTGTGCGGTAGTTTGAGCATTCTTTGGCATTGCCCTTCTTTGGGATTGGAATGAAAACTGACCTTTTCCAGTCCTGTGGCCACTGCTGAGTTTCCCAAATTTGCTGGCATATTGAGTGCAGCACTTTCACAGCATCATCTTTCAGGATTTGGAATAGCTCAACTGGAATGCCATCACCTCCACTCGCTTTGTTCGTAGTGATGCTTTCTAAGGCCCACTTGACTTCACATTCCAGGATGTCTGGCTCTAGGTCAGTGATCACCCATCGTGATTATCTGGGTCGTGAAGATCTTTTTTGTACAGTTCTTCTGTGTATTCTTGCCACCTCTTCTTAATATCTTCTGCTTCTGTTAGGTCCATACCATTTCTGTCCTTTATCGAGGCCATCTTTGCATGAAATGTTCCCTTGGTATCTCTCATTTTCTTGAAGAGATCTCTAGTCTTTCTCATTCTGTTGTTTTCCTCTATTTCTTTGCATTGATCGCTAAAGAAGGCTTTCTTATCTGTTCTTGCTATTCTTTGGAACTCTGCATCAGATGCTTATATCTTTCCTTTTCTCCTTTGCTTTTCTCCTCTCTTCTTTTCACAGTTATTTGTAAGGCCTCCCCAGACAGCCATTTAGCTTTTTTGCATTTCTTTCCATGGGGATGGTCTTGATCCCTGTCTCCTGTATAATGTCACGAACCTCATTCCATTGTTCATCAGGCACTCTATCTATCAGATCTAGGCCCTTAAATCTATTTCTCACTTCCACTGTATAATCATAAGGGATTTGATTTAGGTAATACCTGAATGGTCTAGTGGTTTTCCCTACTTTCTTCAATTTCAGTCTGAATTTGGCAATAAGGAGTTCATGGTCTGAGCCACAGTCAGCTCCTGGTCTTGTTTTTGCTGACTGTATAAAGCTTCTCCATCTTTGGCTGCAAAGAATATAATCAATCTGATTTCGGTGTTGACCATCTAGTGATGTCCATGTATAGAGTCTTCTCTTGTGTTGTTGGAAGAGGGTGTTTGTTATGACCAGTGCATTTTTTTGGCAAAACTCTATCAGTCTTTGCCCTGCTTCATTCCGTATTCCAAGTCCAAATTTGCCTGTTATTCCAGGTGTTTCTTGACTTCCTACTTTTGCATTCCAGTCCCCTATAATGAAAAGGACATCTTTTTTGGGTGTTAGTTCTAAAAGGTCTTGTAGGTCTTCATAGAACCGTTCAACTTCAGTTTCTTCAGTGTTACTGGTTGGGGCATAGACTTGGATTACTGTGATATTGAATGGTTTGCCTTGGAAACGAACAGAGATCATTCTGTTGTTTTTGAGATTGCATCCAAGTACTGCATTTCGGACTCTTTTGTTGACCATAATGGCCACTCCATTTCTTTTGAGGGATTCCTGCCCACAGTAGTAGATATAATGGTCATCTGAGTTAAATTCACCCATTCCAGTCCATTTCAGTTCGCTGATTCCTAGAATGTCAACATTCACTCTTGCCATCTCTTGTTTGACCACTTCCAATTTGCCTTGATTCATGGACCTGACATTCCAGGTTCCTATGCAATATTGCTCTTTACAGCTTTGGACCTTGCTTCTATCACCAGTCACATCCACAGCTGGGTATTCTTTTTGCTTTGGCTCCATCCCTTCATTCTTTCTGGAGTTATTTCTCCACTGATCTCCAGTAGCATATTGGGCACCTACTGACCTGGGGAGTTTCTCTTTCAGTATCCTATCATTTTGCCTTTTCATACTGTTCATGGAGTTCTCAAGGCAAGAATACTGAAGTGGTTTGCCATTCCATTCTCCAGTGGACCACATTCTGTCAAATCTCTAATCTTGGGCTAATTCTAAATAGTGTCTTTACCATTTCAGAAAAACTGTTTTCTCAGGTTCAGATCTCTATACCACCTTTGAAAATCACAGACATGAAATGGTCCTAGAAGCAGTCCAACTCTCTAAGGTCCTCAGTGTAATATACTCTAACTGCCTTGATTTAAAATAATGTTTCTTCCATCCCTTTAGCATGCAAATGCATATAAGTTAAAAACTGATTTGTCTAATAATATGTCTTGGGTTCAAAAAGCACAGATATATAAAATTCATTTTACTTCATCTTTTGTGCATTTTTTGTGTTTTGTCCCATTTTAAAAATGTCTTTGTAAATATGATGTGAAAAATGCATTTAAACAAATTCTGTATTATGAATTATTCATATATAATTTTTCTGAAATATGAGAATAATGAATTTGGTATAACATTGTCATAGCATGCTTGACAGTTAATTGCCTACCATGCTTTATTCCATATGCACTGGAAGATTATGCTGTTTAAGAGAGAAAATAAATTCCTTTAATGTTGTGCTAATTCTTGGTATGCCCACATTTAAAACCAGTCATTTGGCTTAAGCTTTGACCCTGCTTAAATGCAAATGTTCCTGAGAAGAGTAAGTAATTCAATTCCTATCATGCATTTATGTCTTATTATATATGGTTTGTAAACATTTGGCTAGAAAGGAATGAGTTCAGAATTTGAGAGCACTGTTGACTGAAATTTTGAAGAGAGAATATATCTGAGAATGGAAAGACTATGAAATTCAAGAACTGAGGGTATTCAATGCCACCAAATTGTTGATTCTATATTTTTACACTGTATGTTTCTTACCAATATTCCATATTCTAAAAAATATATTTAAAAAATGTAACTCCCACATCTCAAAAGTTTTACAATATTTTGATGTTCTATATCTTGCTGTTTCCACTTTACAATTTATAAATTGGTATCATTTCAGAGGAATCTTTTAAGCAATAAATATACTCATATTTTCAGTAAAAAAAAAATAATAATTTAAAGCAACACATGAAGCTCTAACACCCTTGCCAAAATTTGCATAATTGAGAAAGGCACCTTCATGTGTCAAATCTAATTTCTCTTATTTTCAAATGAAAATGTTGAAAACATGGAGAATCAATGGTTTGCCAATTACAGTCAGAGGTGAATCTAAGATCAGGACAGAGATCTCCCAGTTGCCAGTCCCGGTAATTTGTATGTATGGTACTAATAAAATGCTTTCATCACTTCCCTCTAACAGGGCCTCCCATTTTTCTGTGCCTTTGTCCTGTATTCCAAGTGTGCTCTCAATGGTTATGTCAGTAGAATATAACAATGTGTAACGTATATAATAACAATAGAGGTTGTGTCAATAATTCTTAGGGGATTATTCTCCTAAATAATACCTGTATTTTTAATGGAGCTTATTAAAGTCAAGTACCTAAGCATAGAAGATCACACTGCAATGAGAGGAAAGCCTGACACCAAGGGACTCACCTTGTGTCTTTCATCCTCTACCAAAGCATTCACTTGCACTACTGCTGGAAGTATTTTCCAAATATGCTCCATGTTAATCCTCTAATCACAGACTTAGTCAGGATGCTTCCCACTGGCCCTGGGAGAAGGAGAGGACTAGACACAATGGGCTCTGCGGATACACCGAGAATAAAAATAAAGTCTTTGCTCAAAATCTGCAAACTTAGATGAAATAATCAAATACAAATCAGATTTTTGAGCAATATAAGAAAATTATTACATATCCCTAATATAATCCCAAAGTTTTTATAGCAAGATGCAAGAAGAAAAGAAGAGAATCTGGGCCAGGTAATCAAGGCATGAAAAATTATATGTCACAATCTAGGTAATAATGTAGACAAACACGAATCTACTGGAAAAAAATTTAAGCAGAACGGAGGTCATTAGAACAAAACAAAAGGAATATCCTGAATGCCAAGTCTGAGTGGGCAAAAGGACAGCCTTCTATAGTGGAAGGCCATAAGAAGGAGATCACAGAATATCATAGGCAAGAATAAACTGGGGCTATGGAACGAAAAATAAGAAACGAGAAAGCCGGAAACATTGAGTTCTGTCATAAAAAAGGAGTCTCAAGTAGGAGCATGTTCCATTTGCAAGGTATGATGTAGTTACTTGTCTACCAAGCTTCATTTCAGATGCTTAGGAAGAAGCTACTATATAAGACAGAAGGAAAAAAATGATTCCTTTATCCATTGACTGATTGCTGATTTAATATTCAACACCTCAAGCATGTGGCTTGAAGTTTTGACTCTCCTTAGAAAAGAAATCTGTTGTTCATTCTTTTCACCTCGTCCAGGTGATATTAGGATTTGTGGTAAACCTCCAGTCTTAATACATCTGGAACCTACAAGATAGGTGAACCACTCTGTGGTTTATACACATATACCTTTCTTCATATTATTGTTGCACTGTACATACATTTCCATCATTCTGAAAGTAACAGTGAATTAAAATTATGTGTATTCATGTCTTTGTCATCTAATATCCTCATTTAAAATCCCTAAAGGAAGGCATCATAACTTTCATTAATTCTTTATCCTCAGAAAATAAAATCTTATATATGGTAGGCATTCAGTACTAGCTGATAAGAACTTTACTAAAGATATACTTTTGTTAAAGAAAACATATGATTTTTGGCCATGTGAACCAAATATTATTAATTCTCCATAGCATACTGAGAAATGTTTTTTTTTTAATTTAAATAAATTACCCTCTGAGTCCATTACCATGTTTTAAATTCCACTGTGCTCACTATAGAATTAGTGTTCAGAACTCAACACTAAGCGGTGCTAAGAATTCAAATTATGTTTCTACTTCTATCTGACCTACCCTTTGTCCTTAAATATCTCAACTCTTTTTTCCTAAATCTAAATTCCAGATAATACTATTGATTTGTGTGTGTGTGTGTGTGTAATGTAGAGAGGTACCTTTTATCAATTTTTAATAGGGCATCCTATTTGAAAATACTTTTCTAGCAAAGCTATAATTTTTGATGCAATATTGAATGAACTACTATAAATCCTTTCTCAAATATTGCTGTGTAAACACATATATGTAAACATACACATATACAGAGTCTCACCTATTCATCTTTCAGATCAATAGACTCTATTTGGCTGGGATTTGGGGGACAATTTGTATCAATGGAGTAGGATGAAACCAAATGTTGTGTCCTTGGTCACATTAGCAAGGTGATTGAAGTAAATGAGTTTACAAATAAATGTGGTTCATAAAAGTGCCTAAGAAGGTTTTGTACAATCATAAGATTTTATCAAGATGCCAAAAGTCTCTGCCAGGGAATTCTTGGTTTCATGTAAAAGTTTCTCAACTCTCATAAATATTTCTCTTTCTGTCACAGCATTGAAATAAGACATTTTGATGTGGGAAAATTTAGATAAGTCAATGGGCTTCCCTGACAGCCAGTTGGTAAAAAAATCTGCCTGCAATGTAGGAGACCCTGGTTCGATTCTTGGGTTGGGAAGATCCGCTGGAGAGGGGATAGGCTGCTGCTGCTGCTGCTGCTAAGTCACTTCAGTTGTGTCCGACTCTGTGCAACCCCATAGATGGCAGCCCACTAGGCTCCTCTGTCCTTGGGATTCTCCAGGCAAGGAGTGGGTTGCCATTTCCTTCTCCAATGCATGCATGCATGTTAAGTCACTTCAGTCGTGTCCGAGTCTGTGTGACCCCATAGACAGCAGCCCACCAGGCTCCTCTTTCCATGGGATTCTCCAGGCAAGAACAGTAGAGTGGGTTGCCATTTCCTTCTCCTAGGTATAGGCTACCCACTCCAATATTCTTGGGTTTCCCTTGTGGCTCAGCTGGTAAAGAATCTGCCTGCAATGTGGGAGACCTGGGTTTAATCCCTGGGTTGGGAAGATCTCCTGGAGAAGGAAAAGCCACCCACTCCAGTATTCTGGCCTGGAGAATTCCATAGACTGTATAGTCCATGGGGTCACAAAGAGTTGGACATGACTGAGCGGATTTCACTTTCACTTTCAGCTATGACACAGTGATCTTATTTCAATCAACCTATGCTATTTTTTTTAAGCTCCTTTTCTCTCAGGAAGATATTTTTTCCTTAAGAATATTTACCAGTGACTAGAAACTAACCTATTCCAGGATGTATAAACCACATCCTTATATCCTGTACCTTCTCAGCTTCTTTTGAATAAGTAGCCTACTCCACGACCTTGCCACTTGCCACAGCCAACTGAACTAGGAAGACAGTCAACCAAAACTGGGTCAACGGGAATGCCTCCAAGGAACGTGGAGCCATTAACCAAAGAGACAAGAAGATGCAGTCTCTGCACTAAGAGAGTCTTATACTGCTGTCTCTGAGCTACCAGAGGAACTTAAAGAAATCTGATGTGCAAAAAGAAATATTAAAGAAGCTGATTTCAAAGAGAAGTAGGAATGAGAGAAAATATGAACCCAGAAACAGAGACAGAGCAAAAAATAAGGGTAACAGTCTTCTTAGTGTCTGATTATTTTATCATTCTTGGTTCTTATTCCCCTGACTAAATTCCATTTGGAATTAGGTAAAATAGGATCATTATAAATGTTCTTCCTTACCAGAGTCAAATTCAAGCTCTTGTGTGCACTTCCAACAACTAGGACTATATAGATCTTAGAGTAAACACTGAAAATGGCTATTACTTTTTAAAACTATATATAAAACTACACATAACATGTATTTTTTAAAGACATTAGTTTGCTTAGATACTTTGGTTCCAAGGAGTCAAATAGATAATTTAGGACTCTCACATCTGAGAGAAGCATCACTGACAGAGTCTCTGTTATGGGGTATGAGTTGGGTCAATAGTTTTACATTATCTCATTTTATCCTTCAACAAACTTCTGAATTATGTGCTATTTCCAGCATTTCACAGATGATGAAACTGAGACTTAAATAACTTTCCTAAGGTCATAAAGGCACTAAGTGGTGAAGCCAGAGAACAAATTCAGGTCTCTCCAATTCCAGAACCCATGTTCTTTTCATATTTTATTTATGTAAAGTTGGTCAAATTTGTATGCATCCAGTTTTTGACTGAGCTGTTCTTCCAGAGTAATGGTAGATTAAAACAGTAAGCTTAAGGCTACTGAAGATGGTTTAAAATACTTACAATTCTAAACTTGCCAAATTAATAAAGTGAATAAAGTTGGGATTAAAGGACATATGAAGTCAAAACTAACTAATTGCTCAAGTGTAAGTGAATTAAAATCACTCAGATGCCATAATTTAGTACAGGAATCTATTTTGATTTTGTCTCACAGGGAGTAAGATGATATATTTTCATATCTTTAATTTCAACATTGCTACCTTTTATTAAGTAAAGTTGGCAACTTACTTCTTAAAAAAATATGTACTTAGTATTTTATAATCATATCAGGCACAAATAAATGGAAAATTGTCTTTATGGTAAAAAAATCTGAAAAATATGATTCATAGAAATGAATAATTTTACAGCATTATTGAAAAGATACTTTTCAGTACATGTTTCTTATTGATATTAAAATAAGTTTATCTCTCTGTCACCAAAATATTCATGCAAAATTGTAAGTACTTCATTATTTTTAATCCACTTTCAAAATTTTATTTTTTAACAAGGGTAACCCACTCCAGTATTCTTGCCTGGAGAATCCCCTTTTGGACAGAGGTAACCGCAGGCTACAGTCCATGAGATCGCAAAGAGCAGGACATGACTAAGCAACTGAGCACAGCACAGAACCACAGTGTGAAACTGCACCCTCAGTTAAGACATTGGCCTAAACTAAGACTCAAATAAAGTATACTCAGAACCTAAGTTTGATATATATAAAATGAATATATGAGAATAAGTTCAACTAAAATAAGTCTATTAAACAATATTATTTGAAATTATGTGTTTTTAGTATGTCATCAACCACAAAAAAGAGACAATTTTTCTAAAAACTAGTAATTATGTCATTTAAATCTTTAAACTGATTAGCATCTTGTAGATTAAATATAATTTGCACCATTTTAGGAAAATAATTTTTAAAACATCACTCTTCTGGAAGATTTTAGAATATATTTTAAGACTTTGAGAAAATAATTTCTTTTTCATGACTTTAAAAGAATCTCTTACAGTTATTTTTTGCTTTGTTTTTAATGATAAAAGAGACTAAAAAACAGTTTACTCTTTGAGACAGTCTCTGCATATTAAACAAATTTCAATTACAGAGAAAATAGGGAAAGGAAAAAGGTTTTTTAAGCATAGCAGTCTTCAAAAATAAGATAAACATCTATGGAACCAAAAATGGAATCAGATGTGTAAAGCGGGAAGTAGAGTTGAAACTTCAAATCTCCTGGGCTTTGCCTCAGCAGCAGGCAGAGTAGATAGGGAGAAGCAGAAATTAAAAATGCCTCACAGACATAGACACTAAATACAGACTCACTATTTGAGTTGAGGCCTACAAAGGGGGTCAAAAAAAAAACTGTAACTCTTCCCAAGGAAATGACATATGAAGAGACATACCTAAGGACATGGGGAAGAAATAGAAAAATCTTCCCACTGAGAAAGGTACCCAATCACTTGCTAGATCATTACTTAACCTGAATGTTCCCAATATCCTCAGAAGGTTAAAGTGCTAATTCTGATCGATAACATAAGATCTGTCTATATAATAGGACTTTAGGGCCAAATGAGAAACACAAAACTAGAAGCAAAGGAAACTGTATAGAGAGGGGATGAGAGGAAGCAAATGCCATCCTAGACAGGCCTGCAAACCAAATTCCAAAAGAAAAGAGCTTCTATTTGTCTCTTCGGGTATAAAGATAATATTGGGTTTATAACTATAGCTTTGCAGATGCCTTAATATCCGATCAGTATTCTCACTTATCTTCTTAAAGTGAACCTAGCAATCTCTAAGTGTTTATTTTTTCTCCAACATAAATTTTTTAATGAATCTGTTCAATTATACTACAGATCCAGCATAATTATTTTGAGATTGCACTGGATTTGTAAAATAATTCAGAGAAACTTCATAATATTTAACACATTTAGTATATCATTTCATTATGGATGTGATATACCTATTATTTATTCAAAGTTGTTTAATAAACTTAATATAGCACATATTAAATACAAATTTATACATTATATTTATACATTTTTATACATAAATATCCTACATATCATATATGAGGTGAAGGGCTTCAAGATGGAATTAGTGTTCTTATAGAAAGAGATGGGCTTCCCATGTGGTGCTTCCTCTGGAGAAGGAATGACAACCCACTGCAATATTCTTGCCTGGGAAATCCCATGGACAGAGGAGCCCGGTGGGCTACAGGCCATGGGGTTGCAAAGAGTCAGACATGACTGAGCAACTGAGTGTGCATGCTCATGCTTGCACGCGTGCGTGCGCGCACACACACACATAGGAGGATATACTGAGGCAAGAGATAGACAGTTCCAGGCTGAGGAGCTGCAGTGTGTCACCTATGAACAGATACTCCAAGATGAAGATAATAGCAGGAGGCTAAAAGGAGAGGCTGAGCCCTACCTAGATAAGAGACAGAGACCACTTACTTCTCATCCTTGAGGTCAAGGAGACCTTCCTGACTATACATGTGCAGAAAGGCTCCTTGAAGGTCAAAAATGAAGTGATGTGACCCTACTCTTAGGCCTCTTTGCTAGAATCCTTCTTGGCTAAGAGATGCATCCGTAAGCCAAATACAGACTCAGAACTAGGCAAAGCAAGATGACTGGCCAAAGGAAACCCAGGAGAAATGCCTGATATGAGTGATTCAAATCACTGTAAGGGCACAACCACCATGTGTCTATTCACGCACACTCTTTTTTTTCCCCCAAAGACTCTTTACTTGTTTCACTACTTTCTGTCTCCTTGTGGGAATTCATTTCTACAAAGTCAGTGGGCCAGGGGTTTTGTCACTGGCCACTGGTCTAGTGGCTAGGATTCAGCACTCTCACTGCTGCAGCCTGACTTCAATCTCTGGCCAGAAACCAAAATCCTGTTTCAAGCCACTGAAGGCTGAGGCCACCTGAGATCAATACCACAGAGCTCACTTCCTCTCACTCTGCATATGAGACCCCAGAAAGAAGGCAGCCATCTACAAGCCAGACTCAAGGGGGAACCAAATGGGCCAGCACTTTAATCTCAGACTTCCCAGCCTACAAAACTGTGAGAAATAAATTCCTAGATCATTCCTGGGTATTCTTTGGAAGGAATGATGCTAAAGCTGAAACTCCAGTACTTTGGCCACCTCATGCGAAGAGTTGACTCATTGCAAAAGACTCTGATGCTGGGAGGGATTGGGGGCAGGAGGAGAAGGGGACGACAGAGGATGAGATGGCTGGATGGCATCACCAACTCGATAGACGTGATTCTGAGTGAACTCCAGGAGTTGGTAATGGACAGGGAGGCCTGGCGTGCTGTAATTCATGGGGTCGCAAAGAGCTGGACACGACTGAGCGATTGAACTGAAATGAGGCTGAGCTAATATAAATTTTGATACCAAGAAGGGAGGTATTACTACAACAAATATCTAAAATTGTGGAAGTGGCTTTGGATCTGGGTAATGGGTTCTGTGCTACATGCTAGAAAAATTGAGATCACAGTCAGAGTGATTCTGAGGAACTCAGGGGAAAACGAAACAGAGATGGACAGAAATTTTCCATCTTCTTAGAAAAATATATAAATAATAAGTAGAATGCTGGCCGAAATATGGATATTAAAGGCAGGCCATTTTGAGGTCTCAGATGGAAATGAGTAACAGGTTATTAGAAATCAGAGGAAAGGTAATACTTGTTACAAAGTGGCAAAGAACTTGCATGAATTGCATTTGTATTTTAGTGTTTTGTGGAAATTATAATTTGAAAATGATGACTGGATAAATATTGGATATTTAGCTGAGGACATTTCTAAGCAAAGTGTTGCTTAGAAAGACTTGTTTCCACCTGCCTCCTTATAATAACAGTGAAGAAGAGAGATAAATTGAAGAAAGAACTGTTATACAAAGAAAAACCAGACTTTACAAGATTTGGAAAATTCTCAGCCTGTTCATATTTCAAAAACTGAGCAAGTGTATTCAGAAGACAACACCAAGGATATGGCTGGACTTTCACTTGATAGAGACATTCCTAAGTCACTTCAGTGGTCTCCGACTCTTTTGCAACCGTATGGATTGTAGACTGCCAGGCTCCTCTGTCCATGGGAATTTTCCAGGCAAGAAAACTGGAGTGGATTTCCATTTCCTACTCGAGGATAAAGACATTATGAGAGTATATAAGCAGAAACACAGCCAGTTTGAACTGAAGATAAAGACCATATAAAATAACAAAAGGCTACTGGACTTCTTAGATTCCACAGGACAGGACAATAAAGCTATTCATCTACTGCTGCTGCTCTGTTGCTGCTAAATCGCTTCAGTCGTGTCCGACTCTGTGCAACCCTACAGACGGCAGCCCACCAGGCTCCTCTGTTGCTGGGATTCTCCAGTCAAGAATAGTGGAGTGGGTTGCCATTTCCTTCTCCAATGCAGGCATGCATGCTAAGTCGCTTCACAGAGTCGTTGACTCTGTGCAACGCCTACAAATATGCATTATTCTTCAAGAAAAGTGAAGAATGACATTGGGAAAAAAAAAATAAAAACCAAACCAAAACAACAACAACAAAAACAAGCTTATTGATACAGAGAAAAAGATTGGTAGTTGCCAGAGGTTGAGCGAGGGTGATGGGGTGATGGTGGACAAAATGCATGAACTGAATTAAAAGGTAGAAACCTCTAGTTTAAAATAAATAAGTCATGGAGATGTCATTCACTCATCCTTCAACTTTTTTTCTCTTTGCTGCCACTCCTTTCATTTTTTTTTAATTTAACATCGCTATCTTCCTGAAATATGAATACTTTAATATATTCTATCTTCCATGGTACACAAGCCCTTTCATGCCTTCTCCCCCAGTAAGTTCTTTTTTTTTTTTTAATAGACAAAGGGGAAAAAAAAGCATTCCAGGTTAATGAAGACCTTATTCTTCAAGAAAATATAGGAGTATATATTTATGGTCTCAGGATAGGGAAAAATATTCTTAAGTCAGATCCTCTCCCCAAAATGGGAGTAATGCTAAATTTTTACATTGTTTCAGACAGGAAATGAACTAGAGTCAAGTACCAATTGGCTGGTTTCTTTTCCTCACTGTTTTGAAATTTAGATTACTAGGTCTGAAAGAATCGACTTAAGTTTACTCAGAGAGAAACCATGTCTTATTTTCATCAATTTCTAAGCCATTTCAGCCATAAGGTTTTAGAGACTAATAAGTAAATTCTGAACCCCATCTCACGTTAATTCATACTCTGAGCAGCTCAGACTCCTGACAAAAGTTCCACCTCGGCTGAGGGGCAAATAAGCTTGATCCTTTCCCCTCTGTTTCAACCTCCTCATCCTTAGGCATACACAAGTTATTACAGCAAGAAAGCAAGTGTATGATAAATCACTCTGGGAGCTTCCGGGATGGTGAATCGAATAGAGATTCAGGAAGAGGAAGAAGAGTTGGGAGGACCTTGAAGCTCCTGCCCCTTCCTACACGCCTGGCCCTACATTTCTCTTCACAGGGCTGATCTTCATTCAACATGCTCTAGGGCTCACCTTCTCTCAGAATAACTTCTTTCTGGAACAGGCATGGCCTCCTTCCCTCCAACTGTGCGCCGGACCCACTGTCGGAGCGGATGAGCAGAGATGCTGCAGAGCCTCCAGTCGCCAGGCCATCTCCCAAGCGGGAAATGTAATTCTCAGTAACTGCTTCAGATGGTCTCCAAGGCCGCGACGCACCTGCGCAGTGGGCGAAGTCAGCCTTGTGCTGCTGCTGCTAAGTCGCTTCAGTTGTGTCCGACTCTGTGCGACCCCACAGACCGCAGCCCACTAGGCTCCTCTGTCCCTGGGATTCTCCAGACAAGAATACTAGAGTGTGTTGCCATTTCCTTCTCCAGTGCATGAAAGTGAAAAGTGAAAGTGAAGTCGTTCAGTTGTGTCCGACTCTTAGCGACCCCATGGACTGGAGCCTACCAGGCTCCTCCATCCATGGGATTTTCCAGACAAGAGTACTGGAGTGGGGTGCCATTGCCTTCTCCGCGGCCTTGTGCGGTTCCTGCCAATTCTCGGTGCGACCTGGCCTGGGACTAGTTCTGCATTCTGTGAAAGAACTGAACGTGCCTCAGCTGCCGGAGCTGCTTAAGCTGTAGTACCAGAGGCTCTTTCCAAATGCAAGGTACTATCGCTGGCTCAGATATGGCGGAGTGATAAAGAATTACTGAGTTACTTTTGACACCATGGATTTTCATTCTCATTGAAGAGGATATTTACGTTCGCTATCACTCCTTCATCAACCAGAGAGATGGAAAGGACGATGTAGACAAGTGTTCTAAGTGCTGGGCTCTCACGACGTTGGCGATATGCACCATAGACAGAGCACTGAAAGATTTAAGCATCGTTTCTGGATGTATTCTGGAAGGAGAGGTTTCCATTGCTGGGTCTGGGATTAATCAGAAAATTGTCCTCTGAAATACTTTTTGGGATAGTTGAGTTATTGCAGCTGAAGGTGGTCAGGGCTTCCCCGGTGAGTCAGCAGTAAAGAATAGGCTTGCAATGCAGGAGAGCGGGGTTCGATCCCTGGCTCGGGAAGATCCCCTAGAGGAAGGCATGGCAACCCACTGCAGTATTCTTGCCTGGAGATTCTCATGGACAGAGGACCCTCATGGGCTGCAATCCATGAGGTGGCAAAGAGTTAGACAGGACTGAAGCAGCTTAGCATAAGCACAAAGGTTACAAAGTTCACTTAACTAAAGAAAGCACTGTTTTGTCAGAAAATCTATGCTATACTAAGTTACTTCAGTTGTGTCCGACTCTGTGCGATCCCATAGACGGCAGCCCACCAGGCTCCCCGCCCCCACCCCCACCCCGCCCCGCCCCCGTCGCTGGGATTCTCCAGGCAAGAACGCTGGAGTAGGTTGCCATTTCCTTCTCCAATGCATGAAAGTGAAAAGTGAAAGTGAAGTCGCTCAATCATGTCTGACTCTTCGGGACCCCATGGACTGCAGCCTACCAGGCTCCTCCGCCCATGGGATTTTCCAGGCAAGAGTACTGGAATGAGGTGCCAATAAACATAACTTTTAAAAATACATTGACTTGATACGGCTTGGTTGATCAAATATTCTTGAAAACAAGAAAGCTGGAATAAGATTTTAGCCCTTGTTTCTGAAACAATTCATGATGAACTTCAACAGAGCTTCCAAAATCACAGTTCACTTGAGGATTGGGAGCATTTGAAGAAGGTAGCCGTAGATGTCAGAATAACATTGAAAATGACAAATGTGGACTCTGGCTGGAGTGAGAGAGGCTCCAGTACTGTTTGCCACAGTGGGATATCAATGTTAACAAAGGAATCAGTCACTGACTAAAGAGCCCTTTTAAGTGTTCATCCTAATACATATTGCAGTATGCTTATTGATTTACAGAAAGTAGATCAATTTACAGTTTCCACCATAAGCTCCATCTGCCATGAACTGGATATTTCCACTAGTGAAGAGGAAAAAAGAGAAGTAAGCTGAATCTGATATCAAGCATAGAATCAGAGATTATAAGACAACCAGTCTAGCTCCTTATGCAAAAGTTTCTGAACAGTTTCTTGAAAGTTTAGATAAATCCTCCAAAGAGTTATCTTTCAGAAGAGTGATTTACAAACAGACTTCTGAAGATAACAACTCCCTTCAAACCAGTGTGGCTATCTTCTACCTTCAACCAAGAATCATATACTTCAAGAACCATTTCATAAATAGGACAGAACTATGTATGCATTTTTAATGCTCAAAGCAATTCTTTTTTCTTAAATGATTATGTTGAAAATATTCCTGAGACTACCGAAGGAGAGTATCAGTTTTCCTGGAAGGAACCATAATAGAAAAGTTAAGTGGATTGCAGATAAACTTGTAAAATTTAGTATTATACAAAGATAATTCTAAGATTTCTTATATGAATATACAGTCCTGCCAGTTGCCATTTACAGAGGTAAATAAGCAGTAATATGTTTAAGACTTTAATCTCAGCTCATTGAATACAGCTTCCATATTTCTGGAGTGAATGTTCTAGGTCAATGAGGGCTTTGTCCATAAGTCTTAGACACTCATTTATATGTGGAAGGTGCATTCAGTCACTCCCTAGTTTTGCTCACTAATGTTTTTATTGGTTAGACTATACCTCACTGTCCATATTTTAAATATTATTTTGAATTGAACATCTAAACCTACCAAAATTTCAATTCACAGATATAAATTACTAGATTACAACATTAGGGGCTAGTCGAGTTATTTTTTTTTACAACTATCACAGTTGTAGCTCCTAACTTCTTCCCTCAGAGAACAATTAGATTAGCCTACTATAAAGAAGCAGCTTAGAAAAAATAACCAACTTCATTTCATCAATATAAAACCTGTTGTGTTTGTCAAAACACTTGGACTTTCCATTTATTTAGATACTTAAATTGAATTTTAAAGGTTTGGTTTCTCCCATGTTATTTTGTGTGATTGATTTTGAAGTGTCAGATTTATTTTCCTCGGTTTACAACCAGTCTGGACAGAACAGTTGTTCTGGTTTCCATTTTATCTTCTGAGAAACTGAGAAGTGGCCTATTGGGCTAGTGCTTCATAAAAATTGTATTTCCTTTAAGGTTGTTTTTTTCTATAGGCACACAGTCTTTTTAAAATTTTTAATCTTGTAGTTTATGTAGAACAAAGTCTGTCACGCAGTCAACAGTCAACACATCGAAATGCCTTGCATCTCTTTCTCCTTCCTAATTTTTTACAGAAACATTGAGGACTGTGTGCAAAAAAGCAAATGCTCTGGATTGTGGTCTGTATATGAGGATCAAAAAAATGGCTCAGTAAGAAACGGCCTAAATCAGAGTTTATTTTGGACAAAACCCAAATCAGTGTGCAATAGAAGCATTAAGTGGGGTTTTAGCCCCATCTAGTGTCCAGTACATGGAATCACTTCTTAGAGATAAACTAACATCTCACAACTCAAAGATGAGGCAGCTAGCATGAGGTTGGGCACTGACTCAAAGCAGGTACAGTCAAAGAGATGTTGTTTTGTGCTTCTCTGTTACTATCCTGAAAAACAACCATGCTAAAGAAGCTACTATTAGATCTAAGGAATTCATCAAATACTTACAGGGCCAATCAATAGATGTACTCTTTCATACATGTATACCTGTGGTGGATTCATTTTGATATTTGGCGAAACTAATACAATTTTGTAAAGTTTAAAAATAAAATAAAATAAAAAATAGGCAGTAGAAACCCTGATTTGGTAGAAATAGGAATGGATGGTGATGGCAGGCAGAATGGCAGTAACACCTGGGAATAAGAAAGTTTACACATATCTAAGGATAAATTTACATATGCTGAATGAGGTCATATTGTGCTGTTTTTTCCCCTTTCTTTTAGTACAAGTGGAAGGTTTCAATATACCCATTTTGAAATTGGACTGAGATAGTACACAAAAAACAGGTAAAACTATACAGTTGCTATAATGCAACTGGTATATCTGATTAAGTAACTATGGCTACATATGGAAAGGGGCTTAAAATCACCAAATGGAGAATAATCTGTACTATATATCAATGGAAATTTTTAAAAATCATGCATTTAGCCAAAATGAATATCCAAAAAGTGAAATATTTATATATCACATTCCCATAATATAAACTAGAAAGAATTTTAAGTTTATCATAATTATTTGGGTGTTAAGCATACCCAACTCTTGAACCTATGGAAACAGAAAAATAAAATTAAAAACTAAAAATCAGTGAAAAGGAGAATACTTTATAACTGAACATAGGGGTTACAGAAAAAAGCAGGATTGAAGAAAAATTGAACCCTCACAATATCCTCACAATTGTTATTAATAAAGAAAGATGAAAAATAGAGGAGTTGGTATGTATCTTAAAGTATTAGAAAAAGAATGACAATCCCAAATAGAGAAGAGAACTAGTAAAGGTGAAAAGGACTGATTTGCTTTATTAAGAAACAATAATATAAAACAAAAACATACCTATTTGTGTCTGGTTGGAGGAGCCAAATACAGTATTATTTCAAAGTTATCCCAGCAAAGTTTTCAGTCTTGACTGCCTCGCAAACCCAAATCAGAGGTATTTTCACATTTTTAACCATTACCTTTTTCAAAATGTATTGATGCTCTAATTTTGAATTGCCAAAGTGTTTCTTACTACCCAAGTTGGGCCCATATTGATGTTTCACATGTGCTGTGCTGTGCTTAGTCGCTCAGTCATGTCCGATTCCTTGAGACCCCATGGACTGTAGTCCGCCAGACTCCTCTGTCCATGGGGATTCTTTAGGCAAGAATATTGGAGTGGGTTGCCATGCCCTCCTCCAGGGAATCTTCCCAACCCAGGGATTGAATCCAGGTCTCCCACATTGCAGGTGGATCCTTTACCATCTGAGCCACCAGGGAAGCCTATATTCCTGCACAAAGGTTAGGAGTGATTGCCATTTTTTTGCTTAGGGTTAAAAGTGTACATCTTTGGCTTTGTGAGCTGGTTGGTGTTCAGTCTCACAGTCTCATATCTGTCTCAACCACTCAACCCTGCCACTGTTATTCCAAAGCAGCCATAATCAATATAGAAATGAATAAATAAGACAATGTTCCAATATAAATTTGCTTATAAGAAAAAGAAGAGGGGTATGGGCTGAATTTGGTCTATGGGCTGTGTTTGCTGATCCTGGGTTATAGTTAAACTCTGATTTCAATAAGTGCATAGCCACCATTAATATGCATGTGAATATATAAGCAAGTTCAGTTCAAAAAGAAATTCATTTGAGGATATAATAGTGATAATATAATCACAATTACTGTAATAGTTATCATTCTGGAAGGACCTTTCCATAGGTCAGGCACTTTACATAGTGTTTTAACGTAATTCCTCAATATCCACATCAACCCTGTGAGTAGGTACTGTTATCATTGCCCTATGGCAGATGAAAAAACAAGAGTTTAGACACTTAACATTTATTCAGTGTTCTAATTGAAAGGTAGCAGTTTGGGATTTAAGGTAATCTCTGCTGAGTCCAAGTTGTAAATTGTTGCTATTGTTCAGCTGCTAAGTCGTGTCCAACTCTTTGTGACTCTATGAACTGCAGCACGCCAGACTTTCTGTCCTCCACTGTTTCCCTGAGTTTGCTCAGATTCATATACATTGAGTCAGTGATGCCATCCAACCATCTCATCCTTTGTCACCCTCTTCTCCTCTTGCCCAGCAACAGGGTCTTTACCAATGAGTCAGCTCTTAGCGTCAAGTTGCCAAAGTATTGGAGCTTCAGCTTCAACACCAGTCCTTCCAATGAATATTCAAAGTGGATTTCCTTTAGGATTGACTGGTTTGATCTCCTTTCTTTCCAAGGGAATTTCAAGAGTCTTCCCTCAAACCGCAGTACGAAAACATCAATTCTTCAGCGCACAGCCAAAACTCCATAATAGCTTAATAGAAATACTTGGAATTCAGGTTGTCATATACCTGGCAAGTTAGGGTGCAGGGAACCTATTCTGGGTGCAAGGAACTATCTCTCAATGTTCATTTTTCTACAAAGGAATTTCACTCCACTTCCTAGGAAGGAGCACTTTGTTTCATCCTTCTTTCCATCTTATTTCAGCTTGGAGTTCTCCCTATGATAGAAGAAATGATCATTCCGATTAAAGTCTGTACTTTCCTGAATCACATAATTATGGGGTTAAGACTGAACCATTATGATTTAAGCAGCATGAACCCAATTCTTTCACTTTTTGGAGAGAGCTATGTGCAGGCAAAGCTAATGCTTGCACTTGTAAATTCCATGAAGTAAGCTGAAGAAGCAGGGCTTCTTTCAGGTCCAGATTATCCAGCTGTGATGAGACAGATCAGAGACTTGAAGATCTCAAATTCTAAGATCAAAATGAAGATAGAAAGACTCTGCTATACTCTTCAATCCAGCTTTACTGGAAAAATTCTGAGCCTATTTTAATATTTACTGGCTCCTTGTCTGACAAATTGGTTAAGTTCTGAAAGATGGAAAGAGTGATTAATTAGGCTCCCTCAAACTCTTGACAATAGAAACCATAGAAATTACAGTACATGTCTGAGGTTGCTTAAGAACAAGTCCAGACTGTTTCTGGAGCGTTATCTACCCAAAGTATACCCAAAGGCACAGTAACTCTAAAGGCTGCTGAATCTCTCTCCATTTGACAACTCTTTGAGTTTCTTAAATGATTGCCTATAATGAAGCTAAGTAGAAAATGAACAAATTGCAGTCTGATCATGAAAAAGGCTATAACTGAACTTAATGAAACAGTGTGAAATTGCAAAAGACTGTAGAATGAATTACAAGGGTCAGTGGTCACCACCACTTAAATGAACTGTTTGACATGATGAAGTTCAACTGCAAAGAGATGATTGATATAAGGACATGTAAGTAAAAGGAAGGGTAACCACCAATTTTCTGTTTTCATGGAGTTTTAATGTTCATCCTTAATGTAAGAAGAATTTAATTCAGACCAAAAAGTAGTCTTTAATTTAAAAAATGGTGGCAAGGCCAATAAGTTACTGAGATGAGGGGAAAAGCTCATTTGTCTATGACATTTTAAATGTCATATGTTTTCTTTTTTTAGAGTCTAGATTCTAGAAGTATTATCTAAGCTTATGACTTGAGAGACTCACCAGGACTATGTTTTCATGCAATCAGACAGACATAACAGATTCTCTTGGCATCATCTAGTGAGATTGCACCCTGTCAGTTTACACTTCACAGCCACTGGGAAAGCAAAACTCTGTTTGGGTTGTGAAAATTCTCCCTGAGTAAGAAGTGCAATAGAGGGGAGAGGGATGTCTGGCAGGTAGAAGGTATTTTTTTCTTAAATTACTTTGAGGACTAAAACTTGTTAATCACACATCATTTAAGAGGCACAGTCACAAGCTAATTTGGAATTATTCCTGGTTTATCTACACAGCATCAGTAATAATACAGGTTTTCTTCCCAGTCTGTCATATTTAAGTATAAGATTATACCATAACTTGGTATAATATAAAAGAGGAGGAAGACAGAGTTCTGTCTACTATAGTAACATTGGGTATAATCTTATGAATATGAATTCTTATGAATTTGAATTCTATGAATTCTCTCTATGAATTCTCTCTACTGTTATTTAAATATAAATTTAGTCAGCCTTGGAAAGCTTCTGACCAATAGGTACATAGCATAGATATACAATAAATGGAAAAAGATAAACATGTATTAGTTGGATACAATAGAGAAATTGAGTTTCAGGTTATGAGTAAATTAATGAAAGACCGAACTATAGTGTACAGTCAATGTGTATAGAAGTGTACAGAATATTTGTACTGTACAAATTGTACCAATATTTGTATAGAATATTTGTATTGTATTCAAATATACTATTTTAAATATAAATTGTGGTTTAGGATATGGATAAGTGGAGTAATTAACCCAGCGTAAAATGTAAACATTGCTTCTAACTTGTTAGAAAACTTTTTTTGAACAATATAATTCTGGAATGCTTTTTATATAGTCAAGTTAATATATCAACATGGTATATATATGCTTGGATTTATGTGATTAACTCTCAGGAGCTATTGGTTTTTTTTCCCTCTGATAATCTTAAACAATGGAATAAAAATTGGTACTTTATAGATTAAGCACATATATAAATCAATGTCTACATATTTTTACATATACATTGCCTCTCTCCCTTCTCCTTCTATCAATCTTTTACTCCTCCAGAGGTAACCTAGTTTTGAAAAACTAAGACACTTTATTGAAGCCACTTAGAGCATCCCTGAAAACAAAACAAAACTGAATTATTTGAACTTTACAATGCTGCAAGTATTACTTTGTCTCTGTCCTCAGCGATAGCAAAATAATTGACTCTTTGAGGTGAATCAATATCAGTGCTTCACTCCTTTGCCAACCTTTGCCAACCAAAAAAAAATTATGGACATACTATAGGGATACTACGTTCCTATCACTGCTGTAGCAAATTGTCACAAACATAGTGGCTTAGGGTGACTGTTACATTATGTGGGGTCAGAAATCTTAAAATCCAAGTGTCATAGGAGCTGCACGTTTTCTGGAGGCTCTAGAGAGGGATCTGTTTCCTTGCCTTTTCCAGCTTCTAGAAGCCTCCTGCACTTTTTGGTTCATGGTCCCTCTTCTATCTTCCAAAACTATCGCTGACTCTGACATCCCTGCCTCTCTCTTGTAAGAATCCCTATGAGTATACTGCACCCATTCAGATAATCCAGGATGCTCTCCTTTATCACAAAATCCTTAACTTAACCACATTTGCAAAGTCTCTTATGTCAGGTAAGTAACATTGACATTTTGAGCATTGGGATGTGCACATCTTTGGCAAAAGAGGAGGAAGACAGAGTTCTGTATACTATAGTAACATTTAGAACCCTGAGGCTAAATCTAATGTGGTTTTGGAAGAGAAAAATGGTAATAGAGATGGTAAAAGGAAAAGGCCTTTAGGAAACAGTTTGCATTCCTTCCTTATCACTAAAACTACAATGAAAGAGATTAATATAATCCCTATGAGATATTAAATGGGAAATAAATTACATTGAGGCATAAGCTGGTCTGTTTTTGGAGAGATTTTTTTTATTCTGGACCATAATGTATTTTAAAAATTTATAGATGTGAATTGTTTTCCCTTTCTCAGTATCTGCCTTATCTGTCCTTCTACAGATATGTGGTAGAAGGAGAAAAAGGAAAAGTACTTCACACTCAAGAAATTTTGTTAAAAGCATCCATCTTACCACTTCATATATGTAATTTATTGTAGGTGTCTAGTTAGTGGAGTTTTTCAAGACTGTCCCCTGCAATTTGCCCTACAGATTATTCTTCTTAACATATGCTGCTTATCTATACTTTTGTTACTTCCACACCTTAAAACATACCACTTGATGGACTAGTATATTGGACAATCAGTTCTTTCATTCATTAGTTCCATCTACTGATATTTTATTGGCCATATCCTAGAGCCTATGCTAGATTCTGGGTGGGCGTGTGTGTGTGTGACAAGCACAAACAGTATAAAATATGTGGGTTTTTTACAGTCCTTTCCAGACTCATCACCACTGAGAATTATTTTGTTACCTTTGGGAGATGGCAGCATACTGCTTGGTGATAGACAGGACTCAAAAATGTCTAAGTTTAGACAGGGCTCAACCATTTATCATTCCTCTTGTCTTGACAGATTACGAACTCCTTCGTGCCTCATATCTTTCCTAAATAAAATGAGAATCGCTTCAGACCTTACATAATGGCATTTCTGAACTTAAGTGAGCCAATCCATGTACAGTACTGAAATCAGCACCTGACACATTAAGAAGCCCTCAACAGATGTTAACTGTTTTTATTTCCCAGTCCTCACTTATTTTCTTTAAGAATTATCTACTAACCAAAGATCCCCATACTTATTCTAATAGTGAGTAAAAGAGAAAGCTGGAGAAGAAGAGGACAGTAGGATTTGTTTTAGTTAAATCACAGGATTCCTCTTGGGAATGAAGAGAGGAAAGAGAAAAGAAACAAATAACAAAGAGGTATAAGAAATATGGAAAGTGAAAAAAAAATGATTTTTAAGAACATGCCTTAGTAAGATACTGACCTTAAGAATTTTTTTTTGAGATTTTTTTAAAATTTTATTATTATTATTATTATTTTTTACTTTACAATATTGTATTGGTTTTGCCATATATCAACATGCATCTGCCACGGGTGTACACGTGTTCCCCATCCTGAACCCCCCACCTACCTCCCTCCCCATACTATCCCTCTGGGTCATCCCAGTGCACCAGCCCCAAGCTTCCTGTATCCTGCATCGAACCTGGACTGGCGATTCGTTTCTTACATGATATTATACATGTTTTAATGCCATTCTCCCAAATCATCCCCCACCCACAGAGTCCAAAAGACTGTTCTATACATCTGTGTCTCTTTTTCTGTCTCATATACAGGGTTGTCGTTACCATCTTTCTAAATTCCATATATATGCGTTAGTATACTGTATTGGTGTTTTTCTTTCTGGCTTACTTCACTCTGTATAATGGGCTCCAGTTTCATCCACCTCATTAGAACTGATTCAAATGTATTGTTTTTAATGGCTGAGTAATACTCCATTGTGTATATGTACCACAACTTTCTTATCCATTCGTCTGCTGATGGACATCTAGGTTGCTTCCATGTCCTGGCTATTATAAACAGTGCTGCGATGAACATTGGGGTACATGTGTCTCTTTCAATTCTGGTTTCCTAAGTGTGTATGCCCAGCAGTGGGATTGGTGGGTCATATGGCAGTTCTCTTTCGTTTTTTAAGGAATCTCCACACTGTTCTCCATAGTGGCTGTACTAGTTTGCATTCCCACCAACAGTGTAAGAGGGTTCCCTTTTCTCCACATCCTCTCCAGCATTTATTGCTTGTAGATTTTTGGATCACAGCCATTCTGACCGGCACGAGATGGTACCTCATTGTGGTTTTGATTTGCATTTCTCTGATAATGAGTGATGTTGAGCATCTATTCATGTGTTTGTTAGCCCTCTGTATGTCTTCTTTGGAGAAATGTCTATTTAGTTCTTTGGCCCATTTTTTTCATTGGGTCATTTATTTTTCTGGAATTGAGCTGTAGGAGTTGCTTGTATATTTTTGAGATTAGTTGTTTGTCAGTTGCTTCATTTGCTATTATTTTCTCCCATTCTGAAGGCTGTCTTTTCACCTTGCTTATAGTTTCTTTTGTTGTGCAGAAGCTTTTAACTTTAATTAGGTCCCATTTATTTATTTTTGCTTTTATTTCCAATATTCTGGGAGGTGGGTCATAGAGGATCCTGCTGTGATGTATGTCAGAGAGTGTTTTGCCTATGTTCTCCTCTAAGAGTTTTATAGTTTCTGTTCTTACGTTTAGATCTTTAATCCATTTTGAGTTTATTTTTGTGTATGGTGTTAGAAAGTGTTCTAGTTTCATTCTTTTACAAGTGATTGACCAGTTTTCCCAGCACCACTTGTTAAAGAGATTGTCTTTTCTCCACTGTATATTCTTGCCTCCTTTGTCAAAGATAAGGTGTCCATAGGTGTGTGGGTTATCTCTGGGCTTTCTATTTTGTTCCATTGATCTATATTTCTGTCTTTGTGCCAGTACCATACTGTCTTGATGACTGTGTAGTAGAGCCTGAAGTCAGGCAGGTTGATTCCTCCAGTTCCATTCTTCTTTCTTAAGATTGCTTTGGCTATTCGAGGTTTTTTGTATTTCCATACAAATTGTGAAATTATTTGTTCTAGCTCTGTGAAAAATACTGTTGGTAGCTTGATAGGGATTACATTGAATCTGTAGATTGCTTTGGGTAGTATACTCATTTTCACTATATTGATTCTTCCGATCCATGAACATGGTATATTTCTCCATCTATTAGTGTCCTCCTTGATTTCTTTCATCAGTGTTTTATAGTTTTCTATATATAGGTCTTTAGTTTCTTTAGGTAGATATATTCCTAAGTATTTTATTCTTTCCATTGCAATGGTGAATGGAATTGTTTCTTTAATTTCTCTTTCTATTTTCTCATTATTAGTGTATAAGAATTCAAGGGATTTCTGTGTGTTGATTTTATATCCTGCAACTTTACTATGTTCATTGATTAGCTCTAGTAATTTTCTGGTGGAGTCTTTAGGGTTTTCTATGTAGAGGATCATGTCATCTGCAAATAGTGAGAGTTTTACTTTTTCTTTTCCAATTTGGATTCCTTTTATTTCTTTTTCTGCTCTGATTGCTGTAACCAAAACTTCCAAAACTATGTTGAATAGTAGTGGTGAGAATGGGCACCCTTGTCTTGTTCCTGACTTTAGGGGAAATGCTTTCAATTTTTCACCGTTGAGGATAATGTTTGCTGTGGATTTGTCATATATAGCTTTTATTATGTTGAGGTATGTTCCTTCTATTCCTGCTTTCTGGAGAGTTTTTATCATAAATGGATGTTGAATTTTATCAAAGGCTTTCTCTGCATCTATTGAGATAATCATATGGCTTTTATTTTTCAATTTGTTAATGTGGTGTATTACATTGATTGATTTGCGGATATTGAAGAATCCTTGCATCCCTGGGATAAAGCCCACTTGGTCATGGTGTATGATCTTTTTAATGTGTTGTTGGATTCTGATTGCTAGAATTTTATTAAGGATTTTTGCATCTATGTTCATCAGTGATATTGGCCTGTAGTTTTCTTTCTTTGTGGCATCTTTGTCAGGTTTTGGTATTAGGGTGATGGTGGCCTCATAGAATGAGTTTGGAAGTTTACCTTCTTCTGCAATTTTCTGGAAGAGTTTGAGTAGGATAGGCATCAGGTCTTCTCTAAATTTTTGGTAGAATTCAGCTGTGACACCATCTGGACCTGGGCTTTTATTTGCTGGAAGATTTCTGATTACAGTTTCAATGTTCGTGCTTGTGATGGGTCTGTTAAGATTTTCTATTTCTTCCTTGTCCAGTTTGGGAAAGTTGTACTTTTCTAAGAATTTGTCCATTTCTTCCACGTTGTCCATTTTATTGGCATATAATTGCTGATAGTAGTCTCTTATGATCCTTTTTATTTCTGTGTTGTCTGTTGTGATCTCTCCATTTTCATTTCTAATTTTATTGATTTGATTTTTCTCCCTTTGTTTCTTGATGAGTCTGGCTAATGGTTTGTCAATTTTATTTATCCTTTCAAAGAACCAGCTTTTGGCTTTGTTGCTTTTTGCTATGGTCTCTTTTGTTTCTTTTGCATTTATTTCTGCCCTAATTTTTAAGATTTCTTTCCTTCTACTAACCCTGGGGTTCTTCATTTCTTCCTTTTCTAGTTGCTTAGGTGTAGAGTTAGGTTATTTATTTGACTTTTTTCTTGTTTCTTGAGGTATGCCTGTGTTGCTATGAACTTTCCCCTTAGCACTGCTTTTACAGTGTCCCATAGATTTTGGGTTGTTGTGTTTTCATTTTCATTCGTTTCTATGCATATTTTTATTTCTTTTTTGATTTCTTCTGTGATTTGTTGGTTATTCAGCAGCGTGTTGTTCAGCCTCAATATGTTGGAATGTTTAATATTTTTCCCTTGTAATTGAGATCTAATCTTACTGCATTGTGGTCAGAAAAGATGCTTGGGATGATTTCAATTTTTTTGAATTTACCAAGGCTAGATTTATGACCCAGGATGTGATCTATCCTGGAGAAGGTTCTATTTGCACTCGAGAAAAAGGTGAAATTCACTGTTTTGGGGTGAAATGTCCTATAGATATCAACTAGGTCTAACTGGTCTATTGTATCATTTAAAGTTTGTGTTTCTTTGTTAATTTTCTGTTTAGTTGATCTATCCATAGGTGTGAGTGGGGTATTAAATTCTCCCACTATTATTGTGTTATTGTTAATTTCCCCTTTCATATTTGTTAGCATTTGTCTTACATATTGCGGTGCTCCTATGTTGGGTGCATATATATTTAAAATTGTTATATCTTCTTCTTGGATTGATCCTTTGATCATTATGTAGTGTCCTTCTTTGTCTCTTTTTATAGCCTTTGTTTTAAAGTCTATTTTATGTGATATGAGTATTGCTACTCCTGCTTTCTTTTGATCTCTATTTGCATGGAATATCTTTTTCCAGCCCTTCACTTTCAGTCTGTATGTGTCCCCTGTTTTGAGGTGGGTCTCTTGTAGACAACATATATAGGGCTCTTGTTTTTGTATCCATTCAGCCAGTCTTTGTCTTTTGGTTGGGGCATTCAACCCATTTATGTTTAAGGTAATTATTGATAAGTATGATCCCATTGCCATTTACTTTATTGTTTTGTGTTCGAGTTTATACACCGTTTTTGTGTCTCCTGTCTAGAGAATATCCTTTAGCATTTGTTGGAGAGCTGGTTTGGTGGGGCTGAATTCTCTCAGCTTTTGCTTGTCTGTAAAGCTTTTGATTTCTCCTTCATATTTGAATGAGATCCTTGCTGGGTACAGTAATCTGGGCTGTAGGTTATTTTCTTTCATCACTTTAAGTATGTCTTGCCATTCCCTCCTGGTCTGAAGAGTTTCTATTGAAAGATCAGCTGTTATCCTTATGGGAATCCCCTTGTGTGTTATCTGTTGTTTTTCTCTTGCTGCTTTTAATATTTGTTCTTTGTGTTTGATCTTTGTTAATTTGATTAATATGTGTCTTGGGGTGTTTCGCCTTGGGTTTATCCTGTTTGGGACTCTCTGTGTTTCTTGGACTTGGGTGATTCTTTCCTTCCCCATTTTAGGGAAGTTTTCAACTATTATCTCCTCAAGTATTTTCTCATGGTCTTTCTTTTTGTCTTCTTCTTCTGGGACTCCTTTGATTCGAATGTTGTGGCATTTAATATTGTCCTGGAGGTCTCTGAAATTGTCCTCATTTCTTTTAATTTGTTTTTCTTTTTTCCTCTCTGATCCATTTATTTCTACCATTCTATCTTCTATTTCACTAATCCTATCTTCTGCCTCCATTATTCTACTATTTGTTGCCTCCAGAGTGTTTTTGATCTCATTTATTGCATTATTCATTATATATTGACTCTTTTCTATTTCTTCTAGGTCCTTGTTAAAATTTTCTTACATTTTCTCAATCCTTGCCTCCAAGCTATTTATCTGTGATTCCATTTTTATTTCAAGATTTTGGATCATTTTCACTATCATTATTTGGAATTCTTTATCAGGTAGATTCCCTATCTCTTCCTCTTTGGCTTGGTTTGGTGGGCATTTATTCTGTTCCTTTACCTGCTGGGTATTCCTCTGTCTCTTCATCTTGTTTATATTGCTGAGTTTGGGGTGGCCTTTCTGTATCCTGGCAGTTTGTGGAGTTCTCTTTATTATGAAGTTTTCTCGCTGTGGGTGGGGTTGTATCAGTGGCTTGTCAAGGTTTCTTGGTTAGGGAAGCTTGTGTCAGTGTTCTGGTGGGTGAAGCTGGATTTCTTCTCTCTGGAGTGCAATGAAGTGTCTAGTAACGAGTTATGAGATGTCAATGGATTTGGAGTAACTTTGGGCAGCCTGTATATTGAAGCTCGGGGCTGTGTTCCTGTGTTGCTGGAGAACTTGCGTGGTATGTCTTGCTCTGGAACTTGTTGGCCCTTGGGTGGTACTTGGTTTCAGTGTAGGATTGGAGGCATTTGATGAGCTCCTATCGCTTAATGTTCCCTGGAGTCAGGTGTTCTATGATGTTCTCAGGATTTGGACTTAAGCCTCCTGTTTCTGGTTTTCAGTCTTATTTTTACGGTAGCCTCAAGACTTCTCCTTCTATACAGCACCACTGATAAAACATCTAGGTTAAAGATGAAAAGTTTCTCCACAGTGAGGGACACCCAGAGAGGTTCACAGAGTTATACGGAGAAGAGAAGAGGAAGGAGGGAGTTAGAGGTGACCCGAATGAGATGAGGTGGAATCAAAAGAGGACAGAGCAAGCTAGCCAGTGATCACTTCTTTATGTGTGCTCCACAGTCTGGACCACCCAGAGATGTTCATGGAGTTATACAGAGAAGAAAAGAAGGAGGAAGGAGACAGAGGTGGCCAGGAGGATAAAGGGGGGGAATGAAAAGGAGAGAGACAGATCCAGCCAGTAATCAGTTCCCTAAATGTCCTCCACCATCTGGAATACACAGAGATTCAGAGAGTTGGATAGAGAAGAGAAGGGGGAGGAAGGAGACAGAGGTGACCTAGTGGAGAGAAAGGAGAGTCCAAAGGGGGAGAGAGCAGTCAAGCCAGTAATCTCACTCCCAAGTAAAAATAGGTACTGAAGATTGGGTTCTTAAAAGTACAAAATTGATAACAAATACCAAAAAGCAAAGATTAAAATTCTAGAGTAGAGGTTGGATTTTCAAAAATACAATATTAAAGAAAAGAAGAAGAAGAAGAGAAAAAAAAACAAAGTCACAAAAGTTACTGAAATATATATATATATATATATGAAGTTTGCTTTAAAAAAGTCTTTTTTTGAAAATTAATAGTAGGTTATAAAAATGAAAATTAAAGGAGTAATAGAGGACGTAAAAATTTTTTAAAAGTTAAAAAAAGAAAAGAAAAAGAAAAAATAAGAAAAGAATGATCATAAAAATAGTAAAAATATATCTAGGAAGAGTTGGACTGTGAAGAAGGCTGAGCGCCAAAGAATTGATGCTTTTGAAGTGTGGTGTTGGAGAAGATTCTTGAGAGTCCCTTGGACTGCAAGGAGATCCAACCAGTCCATTCTGAAGGAGGTCAGCCCTGGGATTTCTTTGGAAGGAATGATGCTAAAGCTGAAACTCCAGTACTTGGGCCACCTCATGCGAAGAGTTGACTCATTGGAAAAGACTCTGATGCTGGGAGGGATTGGGGGCAGGAGGAGAAGGGGACGACAGAGGATGAGATGGCTGGATGGCATCACTGACTCGATGGACGTGAGTCTGAGTGAACTCCGGGAGTTGGTGATGGACAGGCAGGCCTGGTGTGCTGCAATTCATGGGGTTGCAACGAGTCGGACACGACTGAGGGACTGAACTGAACTGAACTGAGGACTTTCCTGCCGTTGTTGTGGGCAGTGTGGGGTCAGTTCATTTTCAGATAGTTTCTTGGTCCGACATATTTCTCCAGATCTACAGGCCCTTTCCTATGTAGTCGGTACTAACTACAGGGTTTTAATCTATTGCACCTGACACTTCCAAGGCGGTTCCCTCGGTTTTAGCTTCTGTTTGCTGGTCTCTTCAGCGTCTGATTTCCGCCCTGACACAAGGGGGCGGTGGTGGACACTTTTTTAGGCTCACTTGTTCAGTCGCGCTGTGGGGAGGGAGGGACGCTGCAAACAAGTAACACTGGCATGTGCTCCTAGTGCCTCAGCCACACTGGGCCTGCCCCTGCTCAGGGCGCGTGTACCCTCCCTGCCCACACTGCTCAGGCTCTGGGTTGCTCTGCCAGGAACCATCCAAGGCTGGCCCTGGGCTGCATGCACCTCCCAGGTCTAAGCCGCTCAGGTTCAGGCATTCAGGTAGTCCTCAGAGGCGCAGACTCCGTTGGGCCTGCGTTTTGTGCCCTTCCCAGCTCCGAGTAGCTCGGGTGATGAGGTGTTTGATGAGTGCAGTCACTGCGACTTATCGCCTCTCCCGTCCCTGCCGCTCAGTTTTCTGGGTGTACAATCGGCGCACCCTCTCAGGCAGATGACTGTCCAGAACCCCAAGAAGTATTAGTAAGCAAAGAAGCCTGCTTGCAGTTTGGTAGATAATGTCTCTCTGGGGCTGCGATTGCCCCCTTCTGGCTCTGGCTGCCTGTCACCGGAGGGGGATGGTCTGCAGCCGGCGAGTTCTGCTCCGCCCTTTGTTCTGTGCCCGGGCCTGGCGGTGTCTTAGGGCTTTTCGCGTGGTAGCTATCCCACAGTCTGGTTTGCTAGCACAAATTAGTTCGCTCTGTTTACCCTCGGGGGCATTGTGGCCTGATGCTTACTCTAAGCAATGCAGCCCGCGCCTCCCTGCCCAGCCCCTGCGTGCTAGTGGCGGGCGCAGGCGTCTGCACTGCTCCGCTGGGGGAGTTACCTTTGGGCTCCTAATCTGTGGGGTTTAATTATTTACTTATTTTTCCTCCCTATTGTGTTGCCCTCTGTGCTTCCAAGGCTCAGCACAGACTCAGCAGTGAGAGTGTTTCCTGGAGTTTGGAAACTTTTCTCTTTTTAAGATTCCCTTCCCAGGACGGAGCTCCGTCCCTACCTCTTTTGTCTCTTTTTTCGTCTTTTATATTTTTCCTACCTCCTTTTGAAGACAATGGGCTGCTTTTCTGGTTGCCTGATGTCCTCTGCCAGCATTGAGAAATTGTTTTGTGGATTTTACTCAGCGTTTAAATGTTCTTTTGATGAATTTGTGGGGGAGAAAGTGGTCTCCCTGTCCTATTCCTCCATCTTAGGACCGCCTCCTGACTTAAGAATTTTTAAGGAAATATTGTGAGACTAAAACTGCTTTTATTTAAGGTTGCCAGATCATTTTTTCATTCATTCATTCAACAAATGATTGATGAGGTAACACTATGCATCTATATCCTGTGCTAGGTACTCATGACAGACCTGAGAGAAAAAGCAAACTGGGTTTCTGTCTGCATTTAGCTTTTGTAAAAGCAAGATGACAAATGCTATTGAATAATCAGTCGTACAGATGTTAAATTATTAATGTTCTAACTGCTACAAAAATCACTGCAGATGGTGACTGTAGCCATGAAATTAAAAGATGCTTGCACCTGGGGAAAAAAGCTATGACCAACCTGGACAGCATATTAAAAAACAGAGATATTACTTTGTCAACAAAAGTCCGTCTAGTCAAAGCTATGATTTTTCCAGTCATCATGTATGGATGTGAGAGTTGGACTGTGAAGAAAGCTGAGCACCGAAGAATTGATGCTTTTGAACTGTGGTGTTGGAGAAGACTCTTGAGCATCTCTTGGACTGCAAGGAGATCCAACCTGTCCATCATAAAGGAAATCAGTCCTGAATATTCACTGGAAGGACTGATGCTGAAGCTGAAGCTCCAATACTTTGGCCACCTGATGTGAAGAACTGACTCACTGGAAAAGACCCTGATGCAGGAGGATAAGGGGACGACAGAGGATGACATGGTTGGATGGCATCACTGATTTGATGGACATGAGTTTGAGGAAGCTCCAGGAGTTGGTGATGGACAGGGAAGCCTGTCGTGCTGCACTCCATGGTATCACAAAGAGTCGGACACGACTGAGTAGCTGAACTGAAATGAACTGCTACAACTGAAAAAGTAGAGGAGTTTGATAGTTTAAAATACACAGGATGGTCAACAAAGCATTCCCTGGAATCTGAAGAATGATTAGGTGAAGTAGTATAGACTTTGCTAGGGACAAAAGGAAGAAATGTGGCTGAAGTGCTTTCAGTGAGGTAGTGCTTGCAGTGAAAGGTGACTGAAGGGGTAGATAGATGTCAGACCATGCAGGGTCATGAGGATCTTAGTAATGATTTTGATCTTGACTTTAGGAAAAATGGATTGGTATAACCAGATTTCCAATGTGAAGGGATTTTTCTTCAAACAGAAACTGCTTGGAATAGAAGCAGATCTGTGGATGGACTCATTGGAGACTATTGTATTAGTAATGGTGAGAGGCGATAATGACTAGGAATAGGTTAGTGATGTTGTAAATGTGGATGTGAATATGACTTTAAAAGCTATTCAAAAGTGAATCATCAGATTTCACTAATAATGATTGAGTGAGTGAAGGACCAATAAGAATATGACACAGACGACTCCTAATTTCTGACTTGAGTAACTGGATAGATAGCAGCTATTTCCTGGGAAGACTGGAGAGGACTAGAAATTGTGTTGGATTTATTTCTGACTCATTGAAAACTCTGTCCTCAAAATGAAAGCAGAGTTTATCTAGAATTAAAATCATCTCCCTAGAAATGAGTCAAAAGTAAAAATTAACTACAAACGTGATATTGAAATTTACTGTTGAAAGGTATGCAAGTTGACAAGACTAGAGTTGTGATTTGGAGGGAAAATTTGTTTATTCAATCAGAAAATAAAAAACATTCTGCATTGTGGTTGTTTTCTTTGTTTATTTGTTTTCACTGCACAGAGGGAGCCAAGAAAAATTCTCTGTAATATTGCAGACTAAACAACATTTTCAACACAATCTGCATGGAAACCCAATTTCTGAAGCAGTAGGACTTTTCTTGGTTGGAAAGTAATGGTCATTATTATAACGTGTGAATGAATTTAAAGCCATTGCACTACCTTGCTGGCTGAGGCTGAAGACTTTGGCTTCTGCTATAAATCTGAAAATAGTAAAGGTTGTTTTCTACTGGAAACTGAAGAAATATTGTGCAAAGAGGAGAATACGAATTTGTTTGTAAGCCCAATAAGTTCTTGTTATAAGAGAAAGATGGAAACCATCAAAGAAAAATGAAAATTTTGTCAACTATGAAAAGTCTGCAAGGTCAGGCTCTAGTAGACAATATTTCAGCAGAGGTTGTCCTCACTGCACTAGAGATAGTGCAGTTATTTGGATTCACATGCATAATTTATAACAACTCTTTATTTTTTTAATTATTTTGATATGGACCATTCTTTTAAAGTCTTTATTGAATTTGTTACAATATTGCTTCTATTTTGTTTTTTTGTCCACAAGGCATGTAGGATCTTAGCTCCCCAACCAAGGATTAAACCCACACCCCCTGCATTGGAAGGTGAAGTCTTAATCACTGGACCACCAAGGAGGTCCCTATAACAATGCTTTAAACAAGGACAGTAGAAATAAGCTACCTATGAATTTCAAGAGAAGAAGTTCTACTCTGAGTGACAAGGCAAGGAGCAGGTATTTGGAAGATTGCTAAAAGTTGAACCAAGATAAGAAGGAATCTTTCTTCAAGATTCCTGTCTTAATCACACACCTAGCACACATCTTGATTACTTAGTAAAGTTAGTGAATAATGAAGAAAAAAAGGAGGCCAATTGTGGCAGGATTCTAGGACTTAGAAAAAAGAAACAGGCAGATTTGAGGAAATAGATGTCATGCAGATAAGCCTCAGATTCTTGAAGAAAGACTCCCCAAGACTCTCACAGGCTGTTTTTCCAATCTCTGTCTCTAGGATTAGGGCTTCCCTAATAGCTCAGTTGGTAAAGAATCCGCTTGCAATGCAGGACACCCTGGTTTGGGAAGATCTGCTGGAGAAGGGATAGGCTACCCACTCCAGTATTCTTGGGCTTCCCTTGTGGCTAAGCTAGTAAAGAATCCATCTCCAATGCTGGGTTCGATCCCTCGGTTGGGAAGATCCCCTGGAAAAGGGAAAGGCTACCCACTCCAGTATTCTGGCCTGGAGAATTCCATGGACTGTATAGTCTATGGGGTCTCAAAGAGTTGGACCCCATGATCTCTAGGATCACCAGAGCAAGCCTAATGCAGAGCTGAAGAGAATATGATTTACAAGATTTTTTTTTTCTGAAATCAAGGTTGATTACAAAATGGATTACTATGACTGCTTAAAGACCTATGGCCTTACATTTCCCAGAACCCTCCTTGAAAACTGAATGGCTATAATTCATCTGCTGAATATGGTTGCACATTTCAATGTGGTAGCTATATGAGTACTCAAAAACATATGAGCACTGTGTTATGAGCACAGAAGGGTGGATTCACCCTGTCTGGACAACTCACAGAAGTTAGAAGGAGTGTTTTTAAAACTAGATTATTTACATTTATTAAAGGTTAATATATATTAATTTATCACACATATCAATATATCTATGAAAGAGTACAGATATAAGTGTATGTGTGTTAAGTTGCTTTATTTGTGTCTGACTCTGTGTGACTCTGTGGACTATAGCCCACCAGGCTCCTCTGTCTATGGGATTCTCAAGGCAAGAATACTGGATTGGGTGGCCATACCCTCCTCCAGGGGATCCTCCCAACTCAGGGATGGAACCTGCATCTCTTAGATCTCCTGCATTGGCAAGCGGGTTCTTTACCACTAGTGCCGCCTGGGAAGGCTAATGGAAGTGCATACCTCAGTGAATTTTCGTTAAAATGGGCATAGTGTATGCGTGCATGCTAAGTCATTTCACTCGTGTCCAACTCTTTGCAACTCTGTGGACTGTAACCCTCCTGGCTCTTCTGTCCATAGGATATAGTACAACTATGCGATCAACACACAGATAAAAACATAGAAAATTCCAGGATGCGAGAAATTCCCTCTGTGCCCCATCTCTGCCAATTTCCCCCCAAAGAAATCATTATCTTGACTTATATAACCATAATTAGTTTGACAGATAGTAGTATCTTATATAAATAATATCCTAAAGTATGTATTTTTGTATATATCTTAATATTATGATTTAGAGATTTATCCAAATTGCTGTATACAGCAGCAATTTGACTATACTATAATATGTATCTATGTGTACTACATTGATAGAGTATTAATTTAAAGTAGACTCAATAAATCAAGGATTCACTTTGTAATCTCTAGGAAATCAATCTCTCCTGCTTTTTGTGATCCCATGTACTGTAACCCACCAGGCTCCTCTGTCCATGGGATTCTCCAGGCAAGAACACTGGAGTGGACTGCTTTTTCCTTCTCCAGGGAATCTTCCCAACCAAGAGGTTGACCCGGGTCTCCAGTATTGCAGGCAGACTCTTTACCATTTGAGCCACCAGGGGAGCCCAAATAATAATACAATATATAGTTAATAAGGGTACAGTGATAAAGAATCTGCCTGACAATGCAGGAGATGCAGAAGTGGGTTCAATTCCTGGGTCAGAAAGATCCCTTGGAGAAGGAAATGGCAATCTATCCCAGGATTCTTGCCTGTAAAATCCAACGATCAGAGGAGCCTGGAAGTCTACAGTCTACAGGCTTGCAAAAAGTCGGACACAACTGAGCAACTGAGCACATATAGTATAGTTGAGTTCAGTTCAGTCGCTCAGTTGTGTCTGACTCCATGAACTGCAGCACACCAGGCCTTTCTGTCCATCACCAACTCCCAGAGTCTACCCAAACCCATGTCCATTGAGTCAGTGATGCCATCCAACCATTTCATCCTCTGTTGTCCCCTTCTCCTCCTGCTCTCTATCTTTCCCAACATCAGGGTCTTCTCATCAGGTGGCCAAAGTATTGGAGTTTCAGCTTCAACATCAGTCCTTCCAGTGAACACCCAGGACTGATCTCCTTTAGGATGGACTAGTTGGATCTCCTTGCAGTCCAAGGGACTCTCAAGAGTCTTCTCCAACACATAGTTAAGAAAGAGAAAATAGAAATATTAAAAATGCATTTGATTAATTCATAATAAGTCAAGAAAGAAGAAGAAGGAAATGAGAAAAAGCGAAAAAGCAGTAAGCTGATAGATCTAGATCCAAATATACCAGTGATACTATTAAAAGATAAAGATGTTCATTCTGGATGAAAATAGATCTAACTATTTTCTGATTATAATAAACACTTTAAGAAAGATTGAAAGTAAAATGATGTAAAAAATTATGCTGTGCAATATAAACCAAAATAATGTTTAGTTTTACTAAAGTCATACAAAAATACTTTAAAACAAATTGCATCATTTAAAGATGATATTTCATAATGATAAAAGGTTGAACATACTGAGGAGATATCATGATATTATAGTCAATATCTTTTGATATCCAAAATATAGCTTTAAAATGTAGAGAACAAATATTGGCAAAAATATATGTAAGTACTCATATTCACAATCATAGTAGGATATTTTGCCATACCTCTTTCAGTTACTCTTAACAGAAGGGCACAAAAATGAGGAAGCACATAATGTATTTGAACAACACCATTAATGAAAATTACTGACATACAGAACATTCTACCCATGAACAACAGAACATTCTACCCATGAACAACAGAACGCTTTTTCTGCCAAGGGCACATGAAACATTTAACAAAAAAGACCATGTCTTGAATCATAAAGCCCCTAAGGTTTAAAAATCATACAGAATATTTATCTGACCACAATGAAATTAAGCAAGTAACAAATAGCAAACAATAACAGCACCATCCCAAATAAATATCTAACACTATAGTGAGTAAATAACACAATTCTAAATAACCTATTCTACAAATTGTCAAGGAAATCGGAAAATATTTTAAGCTAAATGAAAATAAAAAGAAAACAAACAAACTCATGGTATGTAGCTGAAGTGGTGCTATGTGAAATTTATAGACTGAGACGCATATTGGGGAAAGAAGAAAGCCTAAGCATTAATAATTGAAGAGTCCATCTAAAGAAGCTAGAGAATAACAGCAAACCAAAGGAAAATACAAGAGAAGAAAATAAATAATAAAGACAAAATGCACAAGCAATAAAATAGAAAATAAATGAACAATAGAGGACCCAATTGGAGAAGGCAATGGCAATCCACGCCAGTACTCTTGCCTGGAAAATCCCATGGATGGAGGGGCCTGGTAGGCTGCAGTCCATGGGGTCGCACAGAGTCGGACACAACTGAAGTGACTTAGCAGCAACAGAGGACCCAATAGAACCAAAATTAGTTCTTTAAAAATACTAAGCTATTTTTTAAAAATAGCAAAACTGATTAAGAAGGAAGGAAATTACCAAATCAAGATTTTTTTAAACAGAAAATCATTACATATTCTAGTATACTAAGCAAAGACAAAATATAATGGACAGGTCTATTTCTAGAAGTTAAACATTTAATGGACAGATTTCTTAAAAATGTATTTTTTCAAATTGGCTTGAGAAGAAATATAAAATGTGAGTAGTCTGTGAGTAGTCTTACATAAGAAATTGAATAAGGAATTAAAGCCATGGTTTCACATGTAAGGTTTCTCAGTTCAGTTCATTTCAGTCGCTCAGTCGTGTCTGACTCTTTGCTACCCCATGAATCACAGCATGCCAGGCCTCCCTGTCCATCACCAACTCCTGGAGTCCATCCAAACCCATGTGCATCGAGTCAGTGCTGCCATACTTCAGTATTCTTGCCTTGAGAACCCCATGAACAGTAAACTTTCTAGACATATACAAAAGCTCTTTCAGAAAATAGAAAAAAGACTTGAATTCTAGTATAAAGTCAGCATAAACATGTGTCCGATATTTGACAAGAAAATTTTAAGAAAGTCAAATTGTATACTACTGTCTCTCATAATCATAAATGCAAAAACCCTAACAAAATATTAGCATATCAAATCCAAAAAATAAATAAAAAGAATAATATGCCATTATTATATTGATCTACTTTCAAGAATGGAAAGCTGGTGGGACATTAGTAAAGCAGTTTATTTTAGATGCCCTTTCCTAAGCCACGTTTCCTTCTCAGCTGAATTCTAAATGATTTGCCTCTTTTGTTTCTTGACTTTTCCAAGTTAATTTTTTATATTATCCTGTTTCCTTTCCCTTGACTTTCAGAAATCTTAATCTTATTTAAGTCTGTAATTGTCCCTACTAACTTCAATTCAAAATCTCCTTTTAGCAAAGCTTGGGTAGCCTTGAGTAAACCGTTTCAGGCATAAAACTCTCCCTATTGGAGCAATTTCTGAGTTCCCTAACTCAGCCTGCTCTGTGAAGTATTTTTCTGTATGGCTTCCTGTGTTCCCTCCTATGGGAGCTGAACAAATTCTTAAACCTTTAGAAACTTGCATTAGGGCTGAAATGATGTTATAAACACTGCCTAGTCAGCTGTATTTTCTTTGATAGGATTACATAGAAAATAGTATCTGAAGTAAAAGTTTATATGCTTGCTTTTTATTGGTGATAGCAATACCATGGGAACTGAGGTCTGAGGGACCACAGTACCAATAAAGCATAAGCAAATAGATTTTGCTTCAGGTTCTGATTTCTCAGTTATAAAAGGGAGTGTACAGATATACAGGAGTGAGGCAGCCACAGTTCTGTAACAAGGGTAAGTTTTTGCTTTAGCTTAGTGGGCGTTTTCCTAGAAGCAGTGTGGAACTACTGCATCTCAAATAGTCCAAACCAGGAGGATGTTGAAAGGGAATTTATCCTGGTTCCCTCTGGACTCTCATCCCTCATTGGTCAAAGTTGTCCCCATGGGGGATTAATCTGGCCTTCATTTACAGGTGTCTCACCTGATTGTCTCGACTCCCATCAGAAAGCCAAATTCCTCCATCTGCTGCATGGAACTTTTTTTTGTCAAAAGTGGTGGGGTGAGCAAACATCACAAAATTTAGCTTTAGATTGTTCTGTAGTAATTTGAACACAGTCCACATAAAATCAGTGGATTTGCAGTAACTTGGACAACATAATTGGCTTAGGAAATATGGGTGAGCTTTAGATCTGTGGTGGCAATCAGTGGTATCCAGTATTCTCATGAACCCCAACTCAGCCTTTTAAGCTCCAGAAATCAGTCCATACTTCCAGTGTTAACCTTTTAATGAACAAAAATTTTTAGTGGTATATAGTTTGACACTCAAGAACACCATTAGATTGACTGTCTGATTTTTTGCATATTCCATGCTACTACATTTTAAAAATCTGGGACCTAGTCCTAGCAGAGCACCCTCAAGTTAGTATCTCCAACTAATTTATCATTCAAAAAATATATCACATGTTGAAATTCATTATATTAATGAATTTATTAATTATATATTAATGTAATTAATTATGCATTAATAATACTAATGCTAATAGCAAGATTTCTCAAAATCAGTAATTCTACCCAAACACATTTTTGTTTCATATTTTATAGCACTTCTTAGAGTAGACTCATTAGTTGTGCTAAACTATCTTTAGCAAGTGTGCCCCATGTACTTCTCAGACATTGTAAAATTTGGTATGATAACTAAAACTGAATCAAGTTTATGTGGTTATAAATAATAGCATCTGTAAAATGAAATGGGCTTCCCAAATGGTGCTGCTGCTGCTAAGTCACATCAGTCATGTCCGACTCTTTGCGACCCCATAGACAGCAGGTAAAGAATCCACCTGCCAATGCAGGAAATGCTAGAGACATGGGTTTGATCCTCGGGTATGGAAGATCCCCTGGAGTGGGAAATGGCACCTCACTCCAGTATTCTTGCCTGGAAAATTCCATGAGCAGAGGTGCCTGGAGGGCTGCAGTCCACGGGCCCTCAAAACGTTGGATATGACTGAGCAACTGAGTACAAAATGAAATAAATTTAGAGAAGAGTGAAATTGAAGACTGGGTGATTAGAAGTAATGAAAAAAAAAGATCAATATGCTAACTGGCTTATATGCTGTTTAACACTTTTATAGACAAATTACAATGAAACTGGAAATTGTGTTATTACATAAGAGGTGGCTACTTCTGAGTCCATTCCTATCAGCATATCCATTAATTGTGTTTAGAAGATGGATTAGAATTTAACTTGTCACTGATGGCTCTTAGTAAAGCTTGGAAAGAATTGCTTTTCGATGTTCCCCACTCAGCAGTCCCAGAGGACCTGGGAAGAGTATTATGTTCTTCTTGGCATAATATTCTAAGAAGATGCCAATGCTTAGCCAAAGCAGTTACATTAGGAAGAGTAAATGTTTGAAAGAAGGCAGTGCCACTTTGCTTAGCTAAACAGAGAATCCCTAGAAGGGAACTTGCCTGGTGCTCGGCAAGTGATGCATGCAGGCTGCTGCTGATGAGTGAAGGGTATTGAGTAAAGAAGCTGGCTCCTCCAACTTGCACAAACCAAATACCTGATGCTCGCAGGTATAACTCCATTGTTGTATTCATGATTCCTGACAAGCCAGGATATCCCAGAACTTTGGTCTGTCTACACTTGTATCTGGGCTGCAGTTAAAACGTTGATACCTGGACCTCACTCCATTTATTAAATTTGCAATAATTTGTTTAAACTAATTTTAAAGCAAACTAAAGTTTGGAGACTGTAAATTGGCTTGGAATATAGAGGTTAAGAGGTTATCCACTAGGGGTTAAGAACATGGACCCTGAATTAGCTCTACCTGGACTCATTAAGTGTGTTGAGACGGTAATTGTACTTTCCTTATGAGCCTTTAACTCCACATATAATATGTGCAGGACGATGTGGGCTCTAATGACAGTTGTCAAAGCATAGTTCCATGCTGTCACTGCCTTTGTTCTTTGTGTGCTGCCTTTTAATAAGTTCATTTCCCCTTTAATAACACCCCGAATGATCATTTTAATTGCATTTCAATTGGGGAGGTTTTTAATTGAAAAAAATGATGTTTTGCATTTTTCTGGAGTCAAGGGCCTGTTTACCATGGTCTCGTTACTTGTCTACACATGCGGAAGCGTAGAATTATGTAAAGTAGAAGCATCATTGTTCACCTCAATAAATGTCAGAGGATAGCAGGCTGAGTTATCCCCAAATAACTGAAATAATTGGGACCCAGTGAGCAATTCAGAATTCTCTGGAGTTTAAAAACAAGTGTAGAATATCTTAGCTGGAAGGAAACTGAGTGAAGAGTGAGGAATCCTACTGAAAAGAGAATCTGGGCTATTTTCAAGCAAACAAATTATTGGAGAGTACAATACACTGCATTATTCACATACTCCATTATGTCTCTGACTTCAATAAATAATTAATCCTCCATAAAATGAATACCTACCATAAGTTTCAGCTTGAGCTGAAGAATGTATTGTATATAATGTCCTCGATAAAATTTTTAACTCTAAATAATGTTAGCTGATTTAAAATAAAATAAAACCATTGTGTTTCAGATACAAATGTCAGTTCTTAGTCATAGTATTCTTAGTCTCAAGGTCCTCAAGACTCTAAGAATTTCCTGAGCAGTAATATATTTCTTAAATTATCTTCACTCTCTAAATGCATTTTGTTTTCCTTCCCTGTTCTTGGACTATTGAAAATCATTACCATTGCAGCAAGACGAAGTTTTGTGCCTTTACAAATACTAACATTTATTCTTAATGACTACTAGAGTGGAAGCCAAAAAGCAATTGCAATAAATTCTACACAAAAAGTCCTTTTAGTCACAATTATGGTATTTGTGTAAACTTTAAAATCCTTAATTGTATATGTCTCAAAAGACAAATTCCCCATTATCATTAAAATATAAAATATAATTTCATAAAACCATTTTGTTTTCTAAAACAAAATCTGAAACTTGTAACTAATTCTGACTCTCAAAATATTTCTTTTTTCCTAAATTCCAATGTAAATGGTCACTTTTTTGCAACTACCCTCCCCCAAAATGTAGCAAAAATTTCCATACATTCTGAGCTCTTAAAAAAATTATCTTATTGAAATAAAGTCTGAGCACTTATTTTATAAAAACTCCCTATTATCTGCCTAGAATTTCATAAGTGGTTTTTTTCTGAAGCACATTAGTGCTATTATTTTTTACTCAATTGATTGTAAAATGTAATGATCTTCCTGCCAGCTTACTTGTTTCTCTCTCTTCTTTCCTCACATTTCTCTATGCCTGGGTTAGAGGATGCTCAGGTATTTAATCTGGAACAGACTGAGTTCTGAGTTTGTTTTTGTTTTCTCTTTATAAATCAACCCCTATTACCAAACAAACTTGGCCCATAGAAAGATAAGTTGCTTCACTTTTATACCACACGGACAAATTTCTTATCGCTACCACCAAATTGACTACTATGGGGTTATTGGAATTGCAACATTGGCCAAAACTTAGCCACTGCTTCTGATGAGAAATGCTTTTGTTTGATCCTTGGCATCCTGATTCAGAACAATTTTGTCTTGATTCTCCAGAGTAACTTCTATTTGTCCTTTTAATGCACTATGACATCGTACTGTAAATCCTGTTTATCTGTATCCTCTATTAGGCTATAATTTTCATAAGGGAAAAATTGTCTGCCTTGTATCTAACTATATGTGGCACAAAATGTAAGAATATTTGTGTATAAAATTAACAATGAAAAATCCCTGACTTTAAGGCAATTGAGCAGGAAATTAAGAAGGAAACTAAGAAGGAATACAGAAGGGAAAGGCCTGAGTGGTGGGCAGGATATCTAATATCTTATTATTAACACTGTTATCTTAAATGCCTCTTGTGAAATACATCTTAGCTTCTTCCATGAGAGATTTGAACTAGAGATCATTGTCAGCTTTGGCTGTCTAATAATTTCATTTTGCTATCCTTCCAAGTTAATTTGAACAGGAAGTGCAGAAGGGAAGCTAAATTTATGTGCATCCTTGCAAATGTGGATGAATGTGTTGTCATGAGAGGAAGGGAGGAGAAAGGGAGCAAGGGAAGGAAAGAGAGGTAAAGGGAGAACAGATAGAGACTGAGAAATGTAGATTTGAGGCAGGCATGACGTTAGATACAGCGGTTGAATCAGCTCAGACATGTCAGGTATAGTTATTAATTATAAAAAGTCACAGCTGAAATGAAAATAACTATGTACCAAAACTCTGCCTTTGATAAGAAAAAGCTTGAATGAAACACTGGGAATGTAGGGCAGGGGGTAAACTGTGTAGAATATAAGACTTAATTTGACCACCAGGGGGCAATAGGGTATTTTCTTATTTAAAATGTGATGTGTTTAAAGAAAAAACTTAATTTAAAATTGTTCTTCAAAATGGAGACACAGATGCAGAAAATGAATGTATGGATACAAAGGAGGAAAGCAGATAGAATGAATTGGGAGATTGGGGTTGACATATACACACTACTATATATATATATATATATATATATATATATATATATATACTATAAAATTGATAACTAATAAGAACCTACTGTATAGCGTAAGGAAATCTACTCAATCCTCTGTGATGACCTAAATGGGAAGGAAATACAAAAAGAGGGGATAAAAGTACACATATGGACTCCCCATGTCGCTCAGTGGTAAAGAATCTTCCTGCCAAGTAAGCAACCTGGGTTTCATCTCTGAATTGGGACGATTTACCCAAAGATGGAAATGGCAACCCATTCCAGTATTCTTGCCTGGGAAATCCCATGGACAGAGGAGCCTGGCAGGTTACAGTCTGCCTGCTAAGTTGCTTTAGTCATATCCGACTCTTTGTGACCCCGTGGACCATAGCTCCCCAGGCTCTTTTGTCCACAGGATTCTTCAGGCAAGAATACTGGATTCAGGCAAGAATACTGGAGTGGGTTGCTGTTGCAACAGTCTATGGGGTTGCAAAAGAGTCAGACACCACTTACAACAGCAGTGGTGTCAGACTAAACAACAGCAACAACATAAGTGTACGGCATTGGAAAGCAACTATACTCCAATAAAAATAAATTTTAAAAGTGCATGTATGCATGCTCAGTCCTTCATTCATGTCCTCTTCTTTGTGACCTCATACACTGTAGCCCAGCAGGCTCTTTTGTCCATGGAAATACTGGAGTGGGTTGCAACTTCCTTTTCCAGGGATCTTCCCAACCCAGGGACTGAACCTGTGTCTCTTGACTTTCCTGCATTTACAAGTGGATTCTTTACCACTGACCACCTTGGAAGCCCCAAATAAAATAATGCACAGATGCAAAAAAGCATTTCTTCAATAAGTCACATTTACTCAACACCCACTATGTGCAAACACTTGAAAAAATATGTGAGGAAATTCCTTAAATAATGTACACAGTTCATAAACATTTAAAATGGAATAATTATTAAATCCAAAATCAGTTCACATAGAACTTAAGTTCACATATCTAACTTAAGCCAATGCTTTCTAATTCAATTAAGATATAAGTAGCCAATATATATGCTTCTTGTAATAGCAAGCTATAATTTCTTTTTTGTCACTGACATTTAGCATTATATTGATTTCAGTGTATAGCAATGATTCAATATATGTATATATCATGAAATAGTCACCACAAAAAACTAGTTAACATCCATCATCACACACAGTTACATTTTTTTTTCCTTTTTGAAAACCTTTAAGACCTACTCTCTTAGCACACTATAATTTCTTGAGTGGCATCCTACATCCTCTGTGCAAATGCTCTGAATAAATTCCAATAACTAACTGAGTAGTGATTGTCTTCTCTAGTATTTGAACTGCTTCATATCACAGAAGGGAAAAAATCTTTGGGGTTTATGTTTTCAGGAAATAATGAAATTTTTATGTGAAAATGACATATTTTTATGTCATTCTTCATGACATGTTATTTTATTTTCAGAATGTAAACCTGGACGCAGAAAAAATCTTTGCAGCCAGCTGTTCTGATGCCCCTCCCCCTTTTTTGCAACTAAAGCAACTGAGAAAAAAAATATATCTTCTCCAAAATCACACTACTTCCTAGTGCTATACTGCCTAATGAGGTAGCAGCTGGCCACATGTCATTATTTGAATTTAAATCAGTTTCAAGAGAATAAAAATTTATAGTGCAGTTCCTCAATTTCACTAGCTATATTTCAAGTGCTCAATAGCTCCACAGGGTGAATGACTATTGTATTAGGCAGCTATGGAACATTTCCGTCATTGCAAAGAGAATTATTTTGGAAGGCCCTGGACTAGAGAAAGAACTGGAATAAAACCAGGTCTCTTGAGATAATGGGCCAGAGAAATTGGATTAGAAAAGTGTAGGATCAGCAAACACAAAGAAAACTATAGCTTCAAGAAGGAAATAATGATGCAACAGAGGTGTTAGGCAGATGGAAACTGAAAAGTGTCTGTTGATTCTGACATATAGCAAATCATTTTTTACAGCTTTAATACAGTGCCTGCTCACCTCCCAGAATCCTAACATAATATGATTTCCCAGAGAGGGAAAACCATTGTAACAGAATGAGATTACTGAATTATAGCGTATGGTACTATACAATTTCAGTTAATCAGCATTGAAACATGTACAATTGTAATTTTCGTAGTGTAAACTTTGCAAAAAGTTTGTGAAAATATAAACTGAAGTCAGTGATGTGAGCTGAGAGCTCCATCAATCTTAAAAAGTCTTCCCCCCAAGAGTCACCAGAAAGGAACACAGACCTGCCAGTACCTTGAGGGGAACACCCAAGCTACAGAAAAGAAAGATTCTCCAGGCAAGAATACTGGAGCGGGAAAATTTCCTATGTTTAAAAAAAAAAAAAAAGAAAATATAAACTGAAAGAAGAGTGAACACTATAGCTCTTATGGAGACACCATGTCCATTGCATTGGATTTTATTTATATAAGATACGCTAGTGATTGGCAGGAGCATTTCAACAGGAAGAGCCTAAAGCCAAATTCCAGAATAGAATGAAGGAATGAATGGGGAGGAAGCAAAATATCAAGTACAAGCTGTTCCTTTACTATGATAGAGAAAGGAAAGAGAGCGGTGCTCTGCAGAAACGCTGTCTACTTTAAGATTCATAAATGACTCTCTGGCTCATGAATCTTATGAAACTAAGTGCAAAACGTTCTAGGCTTGTGTCTATGTGCCTTTTTCTGTGGATGGAGTGTGTAGTGCATCTACAGTCTATAGCTTAATGGGAAAATTCAAAGATAAAGAAAAAGCAGAAAATTGAGCAAGGTCCCAAAGGAAGAAAGTTTAAAAAAAAAGGGGGTGGGGGAGGGGGGAAGATCAGGAAGAGAGGGGATATGTAAATCTTAGGGAAAAGTAAAAAAGCCTCAGTTTTGGTCATCTTAGGGAAGAAAGGCTGTATATGTGGAGACAGACTTGAATAATCACATTGAGAAGTCCTGCAAAACTATTTCAGTTCAGTTCAGTTCAGTTCAGTCGCTCAGTCGTGTCCGACTCTTTGTGACCCCATGAATCGCAGCACGCCAGGCCTCCCTGTCCATCACCAACTCCCGGAGTTTACTCAGACTCACGTCCATCGAGTCAGTGATGCCATCCAGCCATCTCATCCTCTGTCGTCCCCTTCTCCTCCTGCCCCCAATTCCTCCCAGCATCAGAGTCTTTTCCAATGAGTCAACTCTTCGCATGAGGTGGCCAAAGTACTGGAGTTTCAGCTTTAGCATCATTCCTTCCAAAGAAATCCCAGGGCTGATCTCCTTCAGAATGGACTGGTTGGATCTCCTTGCAGTCCAAGGGACTCTCAACAGTCTTCTCCAACACCACAGTTCAAAAGCATCAGTTCTTCGGCGCTCAGCCTTCTTCACAGTCCAACTCTCACATCCATACATGACCACAGGAAAAACCATAGCTCTGACTAGATGGACCTTCGATGGCAACGTAATATCTCTGCTTTTGAATATGATGTCTAGGTTGATCATAACTTTCCTTCCAAGGAGTAAGCGTCTTTTAATTTCATGGCTGCAGTCACCATCTGCAGTGATTTTGGAGCCCCCAAAAATAAAGTCTGACACTGTTTCAACTGTTTCCCCATCTATTTCCCATGAAGTGATGGGACCGGGTGCCATGATCTTCATTTTCTGAATGTTGAGCTTTAAACCAACTTTCTCACTCTCCACTTTCACTTTCATCAAGAGGCTTTTTAGTTCCTATTCCTTTCTGCCATAAGAGTGCAAAACTATTTACAGAGCTTTAAATCTCTTATTTCACTAGACCTCCTCTAAGAAGAGAAATGTTTCTGTTAAACGATATGTTACATTTTGTGGGAAATATGTAAAACCACTAGTTATAAACTATTTTATCAATAAATACTAATTAAGCACTTAATATAAGCTGATTACACTTGGTACTATGTTTTAATATTCTTACATATGTTTCCTAGTACCAAGGCCAGAACTGTGCAAAGAAAAGCCTTGTTCAATATGACTTTAATAATTTTATATGTTTAGTACACTTGGGAATCTTACTTTTCTTTCCTATTCATCATGCATAATTTATTTTCTGCCTTCTCTAGTGTGGCCAAAATCCTCATTATACTTTACATTATGTAGCCACAGTTCTTAGGAAGCTTGTCTAATTACAATGTGATACTATTTTTTTTGACCCTTCTAGTTTATTCTAAAGTAGGTGTTTGGAAATTGCATTGTTGTTCTGTTGTTGTTGTGATTGTTCCTTAATAATCTATAATAAAAAATTTAATTGCAATAAAATATAACATTTATTAAGTAATTACTGTAAATTAATGAGCCTTATATAGATTGCATTATTTAACCATCCCAATGACTTTAGACTCTGGTACATTATTATTTTGTTTTATAGATAAACTATACAAAAATTCTTGAATCTGCAGAGCTCATACTGAGACACAATGGTAAGGACGACACAGTCACTGACCCCTTGGATGTTACATTCTGAGAAGAAGATAAAAATCAAAAAGAGAGTGGCACAATGAATAACTAAATTACAATAAGTAATGTGAAAGCCCATAGCTGGGATAATTAATTTGATCTGGTAGGAGACAGCAAAGGGTTTCCTAAGGATTTTTAAAATGAAGGATAAACTATTGAAGGGAAGATAAAACAAGAGGCAAAATGGCTTGACAAATGTAGAAGAAGCAGATCCAGAAAGAAGAATGAAATAATAATTCTTTTTGTTTTTTATAACATGGTGAAGGGAAAATACCTGACTTATTTCCCTTCATAAAACTTCAGAATTCTGGATTTCGATGATTATCTATTCACATTAGCTGATGTCTGTTGTGCATCAGAAAAGATGGTGTTGGCAAGATATGAACCCTGCTGGACTACTGTTTCATTCAAGATTTGCTCCCTCCAAGGAAATCAGAATTGCAAGACACACGTGTACCCCAATGTTCATTGCAGGACTGTTTATAATAGCCAGGACATGGAAGCAACCTAGATGTCCATGGGCAGACGAATGGATAAGAAAACTGTGGTACATATACACAATGGAGTATTACTCAGCCATTAAAAAGAATACATTTGAATCAGTTCTAATGAGGTGGATGAAACTGGAGCCTATTATACAGAGTGAAGTAAGCCAGAAGGAAAAACACCAATACAGTATACTAACGCATATATATGGAGTTTAGAAAGATGGTTAACGATAACCCTATATGCAAGAGAGCAAAAGAGACACAGATGTATAGAACAGACTGTTGGACTCCATGGGGGAAGGCGAGGGTGAGATGATCTGAGAGAATAGCATTGAAACATGCATATTATCATATGTGAAACAGATCGCCAGTCCAGGTTCAATGCATCAGACAGGGTGCTCAGGACTTGTGCACTGGGATGACCCTGAGGGATGGGATGGGGAGGGAGGTGGGAAAGGGGTTCAGGATGGGAACACACGTACACCCATGGCTGATTCATGTCAATGTATGGCACAAACCACTACAATGTTGTAATTAGCCTCCAATTAAAAAAAAAAAAAGATTTGCTCCCTCCATCAGCTGGAATATTGGGGCATGGGGAGGTGGGGGTCCTAAAAGGCAGTTGCTTTTTGTTTCCAAAGAGATGTAGTTGCTTCTGGAACAGTTTCCAGTGGGAATGTTGACTTAAAGAAAAACACACAACTTAAGAGCTGTGAGTTTAAGTTTTATTCAGGGACCTTAGAGAAGACGATAGCCGAAAGACAATTGCTCAGTAGCTCTGAGGAAATTGCTCCCAAGAAGTAGAGGAGAAGCCAGTTTATATATGATTTTTGGCTATGTATGCAGTCAAGCATACATCTTGGTAAAAGGCTACTTCTAGTTACAAATAACATATATCTCAGGTTAATGATTTTACTGCTTTTTTGATTATTTAGAAAGATGTGAGAATCTGGGTCCACTAAAATAAATTCTTCCTGAGATATACACATCTATCTATGGGACCTGTTTACCCAGAGCACAGGGTGTCCCGTGCTATTTTTCATCCTGAATTCCTCTCATGGTTGTTGGTCAGAGACTTGCTGTGTCTAACAACGTATCTTTGTAGAACCTGATTGTGAACAACACACCTTGTTTTTCTTTGTTTGCAGGGAGTTACAAGATGGCACTTACAAGTAGACTTTCTTGAATGTGAGAGTGGAGTCTGGAAGAATGTGTAGGTGAATTTCTCAGGCTATGGCTATCAATGCAATATTCACTTAACAAGAGAAGAGCCAATTGAATATTGGGTGACTCTGGAAATTTCTTTCATTTCTGATGATGTGACAAATTGGGGATGCCAGCATCTCTTCAGAGAATCATCTCTTGAATACTTCTTTTGTGAAATCTCTCCCTCAAGTTTGTCTTTTCTTCAGATGGGATAAAGAGTTAAAGCATCAGTCAAGAGGAGAGGTGGGACAATATTTATATCCTGATGTTGATATTGTAACTTGATGGGAAATTATATATCAACATTATTTTCAATTAATTTTGTGTTTTACTAAAGTAAAACATAAACATTGATTAAAATGTTAAATAGTCCTCAAAGACAGGTATAAAAATTCATTTTCTTGACTTTAGGCAGGCAACCCTTTAAATTATTTTAGCTTTCATCTATAATCTTCTTCCAAATTTACAAATAATATGTGGAAAATGTTGTTTTTTGACTCATCAATTTAAAATATTATTTATCAGATTTCTACTATGGAAAATTAGTGTTTCCCCCCTCTTTCACCCCTTGCCCATGCAAACATCCTAATCACATTGCTATATGACACAGATTAAATCCACATTGGTTGCTTTGATAATAACATTCTGCTAAGTCAAGGAGAGTACCATAAAAATATTTCCTTGTGTGTGTGTGTGTGTGTGAGATTTTGTTTTGCTAGGGTTAATACTCAAATCACTTTTAAATTTCCTGATTTTTTTAAATTGTTGGGTTTTTTTTCAGGTTTTACCTCTTTTATTTTTATATTTTTTCTTTTTTTTTAACTTTACAATATTGTATTGGTTTTGCCATATATCAACATGAATCCACCAAATATTCTCACACTCTTCAAAATTTCTGTAAAATACCTCATTTACTTCTACATCCAGTCTGAACTGGATCTCTTGTAGTCTGCAGTGTATCTCTCATTCTGGCACATTTGTTCTGTTTTGAAACCCTATTTATCAGATCCCAGGAATATTTTTGTATTATTCTTTCTGGATAAATCACATTTTTTAATAATTTCATAAAAACATGGGAAATAAAGTTTTGAGAATTCCCATGTCTGAAAATTACTTATATCATTCTCTTATGTTAATGACGGTTTCAGCTCAGTTCAGTTCAGTCACTCAGTCATGTCCGACTCTTTGTGACACCATGGACATGTATGCCAGGCCTCCCTGTCCATTACCAACTCTCGGAGTTTACTCAAACTCATGTCCATTGACTCGGTAATGTCATCCAGCCATCTCATCCTCTGTTGTCCCTTCTCCTCCCACCTTCAATATTTCTGAGCATCAGGGTCTTTTCAAATAAGTCAGGTCTTCGTGTCAGGTGGCCAAAGTATTGGAGATTCAGCTTCAGCATCAATCCTTCCAATGAATATTCAGGACTGATCTCCTTTAGAATGGACTGGTTGGATCTCCTTGCAGTCCAAGGGACTCTCAAGAGTCTTCTCCAACACCACAGTTCAAAAGCATCAATTCTTCAGCGCTCAGCTTTCTTCACAGTCCAACTCTCACATCCATACATGACTACTAGAAAAACCATAGCTTTGACTAGATAGGCCTTTGTTGGCAAAGTAATGTCTCTGCTTTTAATAAGCTGTCTAGGTTGGTCATAGCTTTTCTTCCAAGGAGCAAGCATCTTTTAATTTCATGGCTGCAGTCACCATCTGCTGTGATTTTGGAGCCCAAAAAAATAAAGTCAGCCATGGTTTCCACTGTTTCTCCATCTATTTGCCATGAAGTGATGGGACCAGATGCCATGATCTTATTTTTCTGAATGTTGAGTTTCAAGCCAACTTTTTCGCTCTCCTCTTTCACTTTCATCAAGAGTTTCTTTAGTTCTTCTTCACTTTCTGCCATAAGGGTGGTGTTAGCTGCATATCTGAGGTTATTGTTATTTCTCCCGGCAATCTTGATTCCAGCTTGCGCTTCTTCCAGCCCAGCGTTTCTCATGATGTACTCTGCATTGAAGTTAAATAAGCAGGAAGACAATATACAGTCTTGACATACTCTTTTCCTATTTGGAACCAGTCTGTTGTTCCATGTCCAGTTCTAACTGTTGCTTCTTGACCTGCATACAGATTTCTCAGGAAGCAGGTAAGGTTGTCTGGAATTCCCATCTCTTGAAGAATTTTCCAGTTTGTTGTCATACACACAGTCAAAGGCTTTGGCATATTCAATAAAGAAGGATATGTTTTTCTGGAACTCTCTTGCTTTTTCGGCGATCCAAGGGATGTTGGCAATTTGATCTCTGTTTCCTCTGCCTTTTCTAAATCCAGCTTGAACATCTGGAAGTTCATGGTTCATGTACTGTTGAAGCCTGGCTTGGAGAATTTTGAGCATTACTTTCCTAGCATGTGAGATGACTGGAATTGTGCTGTAGTTTGAACATTCTTTGGCATTGCCTCTCTTTGGGATTAAAATGAAAGCTGACTTTTTCCAGAAGTCCTATGGCCACTGCTGAGTTTTCCAAATTTTCTGGCATATTGAGTGCAGCATTTTCACAGCATCATCTTTCAGGATTTGAAATAGCTCAACTGGAATTCCATCACCTCCACTAGCTTTGTGCATAGTGAGGCTTCCTAAGGCCCACTTGATTTCGCCTTCCAGGATGTCTGGCTCTAGGTGAGTGATCACACCATTGTGATTATCTAGGTCATGAAGATCTTTTTTGTATAGTTTTGTGTATTCTTGCCAACTCTTCTTAATATCTTCTGCTTCTGTTAGGTCCATACCATTCCTGTCCTTTATCGAGCCCATCTTTGCATGAAATGTTCCCTTGGTATCTCTAATTTTCTTGAAGAGACCTCTAGTCTTTCCCATTCTATTATTTTCCTCTATTTCTTTGCATTGATTACTGAGGAAGGCTTTCTTATCTCTCCTTGCTATTCTTTGGAACTCTGCATTCAGATGGGTATATCTTTCCTTTTCTCCTTTGCCTTTCACGTCTCTTCTTTTCATAGCTGTTTTTTCATAGGCCTCCTCAGACAGCCATTTTGCCTTTTTGCATTTCTTTTTCTTGGGGGTGGTTTTGATCACTGCTGCCTGTAAAATGTCAGGAACCTCCATCCATAGTTCATGAGGCACTCTGTCTATCAGATCCAATTCCTTGAATCTATTTGTCACTTCCACTGGATAGTCATAAGGGATTTGATTTAGGTCACACCTGAATAGTCTAGTGGTTTTCCCTACTTTCTTCAATTTAAGTCTGAATTTGGCAATAAGCTAAACTGATTGTTTAGCTGTGTCTAAAATACTAGATTGGATTCTTCTCTAGATATTTGAACTTGGCACCCCATTGCCTTCTGGATTCCTATAGCACAATTCTTTGTGTTGTGGTTTTAATCTACAGATTTTGCTAGAATTTCACTAGTCTTTCCACCAATGTTGTATTAATACCTCAGGATAAAGTCCAGAATTCCACATTATCTGTACTTGTCGAGCCTCCTTGGTCTCTACAATCTCTCACGGCCTCTTGGTCTGTCTCTGCCTTGAGTGACTTGGACACCTTTGATGTACATGGACCAGTTATTTTTTAGTTTATCTCTCCATTTGAGTTTGCTTTGTGTGCTCTCCTGATTAAAATGAATTTGTGAATATTCTGACAAAATATTACATGTCTTATTACTGGTGACGTTAATTTTTTCAATGTTTTGTCTTGGGGTATAGCCAATTATCAAATAATATTGTGGTAGTTTCAGGTGAATAGCACAGGGACTCAGCCATACATATACATTATCCATTTTCCCCCCAAACTCCCCTCCCATCCAAGCTGCCTCATTTTGATTATTTCTTTATGTTGGCCTGACAGAGGCCAACATAAAGAAACTCCACTGTGAAGTTACTATTTTTTCCTTTGTAATCAATGTCTATTTTGTGACTAGATTCTTTGAGAATATGGAAATATCTGTTTCTCTTTTATTTTGTCCTAATAATACTGCATTTCTTATACAGTAGTTTTAGATTTATAAAAAATTTTTTGAAAACATAATACAAACAGTTCTATATACATTCTCCCCACCCCTTCCAACACACACACACACACACACACACACACACACCAGTTTCCCTTACTGTTTACATTTTTTATTGGTATGGTACATTTGTCACAATTAATGAACGAATGTTGATAAAATTATTAACTGGAATCCATAGTTTTTAACCTCATGTCCTTTTTGCTGTTCCAGGATCCCATCCAGCTTATCATCTTTATATTCAGTTGTATCCTTAGGCTTCTTTTGGATATGACAGTTTCTGAGACTTTTCCTTGCTTTAATGTCATAAACAGTTTTGAAGAGTACCAGTCAGATAAGTTAGAAGTTGTTCCTCTATTGGGATTTGTCTGATGTTTTTCTTTGTGTTTGCAGATACAAATTTTGGGAAGAAGATCACAGAGGTAAAGTGCTATTTCCATCAAGTCATTTCATAAGACTGTATACTATTAACAGGTTTATGACTGTTGATGTTGATGTTGATCACCTGGCTGAGGTAGGATTGTCAGGTTTCTGCATTTTAAGGTTACTCTTTCCCCCCATTTCAATACTGTACACTTTGGACAGAAGTATCTATGTGAAACCCAGACTTAAGGGGTAAGGAGTTATGCTCCCTCTCCTTCAGTGTGGAGAATCTATATAAATTATTTAGAATTCCTCTGCATGGAAGATTTGTCTCTTCTCCCACATTTATTATCATATTCAATCATTTATTTATATCAGCATGAACTCATGGATATTTTATACTTTGGGTTATAATCCAACACTACTTTACTTATTTCATTGCTCAATTTGTTCTAGCTTTGGTCATTAGTAGCTTTCAGTTGGCTCTCATGTCTCTTTGTTTTGATATGCCCTATTTACTGTGAAGTTTTTTGAGCTTTTATTTTCTAGAAAAGCAAGATGCTCCAGACTCATCTTATATATTACATGTCCCAGTCCTACAATCAGCCCTCTCTCAAAGGAATCTGCTTGATTTTGTTGGAGAATGATATTACACCCGAGATTTGGGAGAAAGATATGTAACTCATTTATTTTTCTGTCTGTTATTGTTGTTCAGGCACTCAGTCATGTCCAACTCTTTGGGACCCCATGAACTGCAGCACACCAGGCTTCCCTGTCCTTCACCAACTCTGGAGCTTCCTCAAACTCATGTCCATTGAGTCAGTGATTCCATCCAACCATCTTGTCCTCTGTCATCCCCTTCTCCTCCTGCCTTCAATCTTTCCCAGCAGCAGAGTCTTTTGTAATGAGCTGACTCTCACATCAAGTGGCCAAAGTATTGGAGCTTCAGCTTCAGCATTAGTCCCTCCAGTGAATATTCAGTGTTGATTTCCTTTATGATTGACTGGTTTGATCTCCTTGCAGTTCAAGGGACTCTCAAGAGTCTTCTCCAACACCATGGTTCAAAAGCGTCAATTCTTCAGTGCTCAGCCTTCTTTATGGCCCAACTCTCACAACCATAGCTTTGACTATAAGGACCTTTGTCAGCAAACTGATGTCTCTACCTTTTAATATGCTGTCTAGGTTTGTCATAGCTTTTCTTCCAAGGAGCAAGCACCTTTTACTTTCATGTCTGCAGTCACAATCTGCAGTGATTTTGGAGCCCAAGAAAATAAAATCTGTCAGTGTTTCCATTGTTTCCCCATCTATTTGCTTAAGTGATGGAACTGGATGCCATGACCTTTGTTTTTTGAATGTTGAGTTTTAATCCAGCTTTTTCTGTCTGGGAACTTTAATATCTTTATCTAAAAATTCTAGTATTTCATGGTTATTTTCCCTGTTGAGAAATTATTTCCACTTAAATGGATTGGCTATCTCTGGGCCCATTCAGTTGGGAGACTTGGGTCCTTCAATTCTAAGAAATTTCTTTGTGTTGTTTATTTTATTATTTATTCTCACTTATTCACCATATTTTCCTTCTGGAAGCTGAAGATTGAGCCTTTGGAATTTTGTCTCTTATTTTATCTTTAATATACTGTTGTCTCTTCACTTTCACTTTTCACTTTCATGCAGTGGAGAAGGAAATGGCAACCTACTCCAGTATTCTTGCCTGGAGAATCCCAGGGATGGGGGAGCCTGGTGGGCTGCCATCTCTGAGGTCACACAGAGTCGGACACGACTGAAGTGACTTAGCAGCAGCAGCAGCAGCAGTCTCTTTATTTGTACATACTTGATCATTTCCACAATATTATTATCAAACTCTTCCATCATTATCAGCATCATCACCATCAATCATAGATTAAGATTTCAAGAGCTATTTCATATACTGATCCTTCAAAATAGTACATCCTATCTTTTTTCCATGGACATATAACTAATTTCTCATGTTAATTATATTTTCTTTGAATTTTCTTCTGTGCCTTACTCTGTCTTTACCTTCAAAAAGTTATTTTGTTCAGTAGATTTGATTGAGTTCTTCTCTGCCATGATGAAGTCATTCCTCAAATGTCAAGTGATTCTTGTTTAGTGATCACTAAGTAACTAATCAGATACACTGTATATTTATGCATAGGTCTGAGGATTGATGAAGTAAATCTTGCGGACTAGAAGACTTTATTCTAGGATGATCCAGTAATCAGTTAATTGTTGTTGAAGGTATCAAAGTACCAGTAGCAATGAGTCTATCCTATGGGATATGCCAAATTTTGCAGGAGGAGATCCTAGAATCTTCTTTCTGAAATATAAAATGTGATTACCAGAATATTGATTCTAATTAAGGGAAATTACCTGGAGCACAGCGGAGAGTCTCATCATCTAGAATGCAAATTAAAAAAAAATAGAGGATAATTGCTTTACAATGTCTTGTTGGTTTTTGCTGTACGACAGTATGAGTCAGCTATAACTACATATATGCCCTCCCTTTTGAGCCTCCCTCCCACCCCCACATCTCACCCCTCTAGGTCCTCACAGAGCACCAAGCTGAGCTCCCTGTGCTGTATAGCAGCTTCCCACTAGCTTATCTATTTTACACACAATAGTGTATATATGTCAATCCTACTCTTTCAATTTGTCCCACCCTCTCCTCCCCTCACTGTGACCACAAGTCCCTTCTCTACATCTGCCTCTCTGTTCCTGCCCTGCAAATAGATTCATCAGTACCATTTTTCTAGATTCCATATGTATGTGTTAATATACTATATATGTTTTTCTCTTTCTGGCTTATTTCACTCTATATAACAGGCTCTAGTTTCATCCACATCACTGCAACTAACTCAAATTCATTACTTTTTATGCCTAAGTAATATTCCATTGTATATATGTCCTACAAGCTCTTTATCCATTCATCTGTTGATGGGTATCTAAGTTGCTCGAAAAAAATTTTTTATTAGTGTTCTTCCTTTCAGTCCAACACCTCTCTCGATTCTTCTCTCTGTTTAATATTTGAGATTTCAGGTCTTTATAATCCAAATTTTCTAGAGAATATACTTCCTACCTTGAGTTGAGAAAGAGAGCAGCTAGTGGGATAGGCTAGAGTTGGACCTCTGATGGCCTATAGATTTTCAAACAACTCCCTATTTTCAGCACCCAATTTAGCCCAGGTGCAAGTTTCCCTTCTCTCCCTAATTCCTGAGATTTTCTAGCTGTCTGCAGAGATGATTATCTGGGCATTCACAGTATTCGTGTTTTTTATTATTTATTATTTATTTATTTATGGCTGTTCTGAGTCTTGGTTGCTGCATGGGCTTTTCTCTACTTGTGGAGAGCAGGGGTTACTCTCTAGTTGTGGTATGCAGGCTTCTCACTGCAGTGGCTTCTCTTGTAGAGCATAGGCTCTAGGGTACACAGGCTTGAGAAGTTGCAGCTCCTGGACTTTAGAGCAGAGGCTCAATAGTTGTGGTGCAGGGGCTTATTTGCTTCACAGCATGTGGGATCTTCCCATATCAGGGATCGAACCCATGTCTTCTGTGCTGGCAGGTGGATTCTTCACCACTGAGCCACCAGGGAACCCCACCAGTATCACTCTTGATGGGTAAGAAACCTAATGCATTTGAGGAAACAAACTAGCATCCAATATTGTAACTGTTCAAATGATTGTTTTTCAATCTGAATTTCTTTCCTGATAATTCTAATTTAGGTGGAAGAAATGTTTATTGGTAAATTTAGTTATACCTTGATAAGTTCTTAAATCTTTAGGAGTCCACATTTTCCCTCTAATTTACTGTGTGGTGAGGCCATTCAATCCAATCAGAATGCTAACTGCAGATGCAGACATGGCATGACAGAAGTTACTGGTCATCCCCAATATTTATTCTTACCTTTGTCTACATTAGTAGAAGCCTCAACTTTTGGCTCACCAAATGGACATCAGAATACACATGACATTCACTAGTTTGTATCTATGGGTTTAAGTTCTGGCCAACATAATATGAGCTCAAGAATGTGCTATCTTTTGAAGTGCTATCTTTTATGAAATGGGTGTGAATTACATTTTCCTTACTCCCTTTTCCTACTGTAATACAAATGTTGATGAACAATCCTGAATCCTTCAAATAATTGCATAATATAGTAGAGATGACAGATCAACAAAATTGAAAGAGCCTGATTTGGTGATATTTTATAGTCCTGAACTCCCCTCTATATAGATTATTAAGTTTGAGAGGAATAAATTATACCATATTTAAACCACAGTTTTTTAGGTTTTTGTTACTGTAGTCAAATACTACTTTTATATACTACATGCATATATTCAACTATTTCACATATGGACACAAAAATTAGAATAGAACATTCAGATAACAACAAATTGTGATTTTGTAATTATCTTTGTTTTGTGTTTTATTATTTCACTAGAAAGTATTTTGAGTTTCTGCCAAGACTGGTTAGAAATTACTTAGTAGATGAATCTTAAATACAAAATTACAAGATGGAATGCACTGTGATCAATAACCTTTGGCAGGTGAGGATTATACCACTGAAACATCAGTGCTCACAGTGATCAGGAACATTTTGAACACAGACTCCAGGTGTGTCTGTGATTTGTCCAATCTGATTCTTGGCACCATAGAAAACTATGAGATGAATACAGGCACAGAATGGTCCACCTTATACTATATGAATGTGTTTTCCAAATGAAATATTTGATGTATTTTTCCCTGCTGATTTCCAATATTTAATTTTGCTTTTCACTGATAGTCTCTGTTGACTATTTGGAACATTTTGGGAAAGAGTCCAAAATGGGACATTGTTTACATATACATATACTATATATTACAGGCAATCTGAGAAACTAGAACCAGTTTAGTAATTTATCAACTGATAATTAAAGCTCTAAAAGGATTTTTGCCCACATTTTTTGTACCGGGACTCCAGTTGACTCTCACCATCTACGGTCTGCTCTTTCAATTCTGAGAGTCCTTAAGAATCAAAACATTTATTTTGTTTCTCTGTAACTGTTTAAGCAACTTTTTACAGTTATGTTCACTTTCCAAATTCTTATAGTTCTGGAACTTGGGACAGAATTGAAAACTATGGCAAGGTTTTCTTGGGACAGTTCTAAGGAGTTCAACTATAGTCAGAATCATAAGTAGAATATACAAAGAAAAATAATCATAAGGAACAGATTTTAGTTTTGCAGCACTGACGATGTAGGTACGTTACGATGATAAAAACTGAAAGGAAGGTTATTACAGATAGTATCTTTGTGTACTCCTCCAAAAAAATTCACATGTTGAAACCCTACTCCCCAATGTGACAGCATTAGGAGACAGGGTCCTTGAGAAGTGATTAGGATTAGATGGAGTCATAGAGGTTGAGTCCTTGTCAGTGGATTTAATCCCTTTGTAAGAATCATAAGAGAGCTTTTGTCTTCTCTCAGTTCATCATAGGAGGATACAATGACAAACCTGCAGTCTGCAACACAGAACCTCACTCCACAGGCACTTTCTAGCCTCCAAAATTGTGAGAAATGATTTTCTGTTATTTATAAACCACCAAGTTTGTGATATATTTTATATCAGCTCTAACTGACTAAGACAAAAAGGATCATAGGCATTTGCTTGTGATATTACACATGACGTGGGAAGTTAACTAGTATTTGCAAAAGAAAATATGAACTCTTAACAATCATAAAATTTGAGTTATTCAGAGACATGTTTCTACAATATAGTTTATTTTATATTCATTCTTAAAAATATCTAGGCCTGGATTTTGACAACAATCCCAAACCAATGTCTGTTCCTTAGTAGGTTAGAATAAGGGTTTTGTTTTGGAGAAGGAAATGGCAATCCACTCCAGTACTATTGCCTGGAAAATCCCATCAGTAGGCTACAGTCCATGGGGTCGCAAAGAGTCGGACAAGACTGAGTGTCTTCACTTTCACTTCACTTTGATGCTGAGTGCTTTATGTCTCCGAGTGTCTTGGCATTCCCCACAGACAAAATTGGACTTTCTTATTTCTATCACTTCTCTTTAGACAGTTCTCTGCTTTGTATCAAGATTCTGCAGCCAGGGGAAATATTCACACTTGAGTATCACAGAAGCATTAAAGTACATTAGTATCACAAATTCAGCAGAATGAAAGCAGATCAACAAACAATTTTCACATTCTTCATATTACATGTGGCCTATGACTTATCACTGTGGTGAATCACCACATTTTTCCAAGAAGCACTCAGTTAACTGAGAGTATGCTTGGGGTTCATTCTTTTAGCAGATTTACTGAGTACCTACTGTATTACACCCTCTGTTCTAAGCATCTTACAACAGGGAATAAACAATTCCCCTTTATCATGCAGCATGGATTCTGGTGGGAAAAAAACAGAAAAAAGATATCATGAACTGATATTTAGCATGTCAGATAAATGTTACAGAGAAAAACAAGAAGTTGCTAGCTATGACAAGATTCAAAGTGTGAGTGTGGGATTTAATAGCCAAAACAGACTAGAGAAAAATCACCTATTAGGAAGGAAATTCGAAACTAGGCTATTAAAATGGTTATCAGCATCCAAATGGATGAGAAATTTGTTAAGAGTCCAGACAGCACGGGAAACTGCCAACCAGAAAATAAATCCTTAATTAATAAAAATATTATAAAGTCAGAAAAGTAAAAGTTGCTCAGTTGTGTCCAACTCTTTGTGATCCCATGGACTATAGTCCATGGAATTCTCCAGGCCAGATTACTGTAGTGGGTAGCATTTCCCTTCTCCAGGAGATCTTCCCAACCCAGGGATCGAACCCAGGTCTCCCGCATTGCGGGCAGATTCTTTACCAGCTGAGCCACAAGGGAAGCCAAAGATAAATGCTCGACCGAAAAAAGAAAAGGATGATACACCTAAAAGACATACTTTCAAAGGAAGATATGTTTTGATTTGTTTGTATTTTGGGGCAATTGTTTAAGGTTTTACCAACTCTAGATGTGGTGATGTGGAGTGAGAATCAAAACATCAAGCCCATTCACACTCCCGACACTAACATCTTTGAGGTTAGAATAAACAGCCTCCACTGAAGCAGGCTTTGAGGGAAATAATTCCCCCAGGGATTTATCTGGTTCAAGTGTAGTGTGATAGAAAAGGTTTCTCCTGATGAGCAGTAAGGGCAAGTGGGTCTAGAGAATCTACCTTCTGAGTACATATTCTGGATGCACAGGTTGGAATATGTAAGATTCTTAAGGCAGAAGCCTGGAAAACAAACTGCAAATAACCCCTCCCACCAAACATTTGCCCCGGCACAGCAACCCAAAATGTGATTATCAGCTATAATTATTATTATTAGGAGCATAATAATTGCTAAAAATTTGTCAGATTAGCATAGCAATATTATCTATAGTAGAAAGAAAATATTTGCTCCAGAATAACAACAAAAATTGGTTGCTCAACTCAGAAGGTAAATCTAGTATCATCGGTTTCCTTTCTGTTTGCCTCTGGTTTCTATTACTGGTTTGCACAACCTCTTGGGATTAGTTGCTTATTTTAGTTGCACATTATACAAAGCAGTATTTCTCTTTATTTTATGTCAGACATCTTATTTAAACTTTAAAGTATTCGATATTTTATATTGGTTAAATTTTTATCATGTTTTTATTATTTATTTATTTTAAATTTTATCAAATTTTTATCATTTGTACTATGATTGAATGTACAGAAAGATGCATCAAATTTTACTGGGTGAGGAGGATGTGTAAGTTGAATTGCTTCAAGAAAAGTTCAGTGAATTAGAAAATCTACTTGGAATGTAACCACAAAGTGTGAGGAAGAGAGGCTGGTAATTCACATGTTGTCTATTAAAAATAAATCAAGTGGATGTTTGACTCCAAAATAATGATTATTAGTTGTTGGTATGATAATTGTATTGGTCTTCTGGGGGGGCTTTATTCTTTAGAAGCCCTTATCATTCAGAGACATGTGATGATTTTTTTTGGATAAAACGAAATAACTGTCAGTTCAGTTCAGTCGCTCAATCGTGTTTGACTCTTTGCAACCCCATGAACCGCAACACGCCAGGCCTCCCTGTCTATTACCAACTCCCGGAGTCCACCCAAACCCATGTCCATTGAGTCGGTGATGCCATCCAACCATCTCATCCTCTGTCATCCCCTTCTCCTCCTGCCCTCAATCTTTCCCAGAATCAAATAAGTCAGATCTTCATATCAGGTGGCCAAAATATTGAAATAACCGTACTACTTTTAAATTAATCCAAGGTAAAAATGTGGGTATAGATAAAATTGACTTCATATTGACAATAGTTGAGGCTGAGTACATAGGAGTTTATTATGCTTTCTATTTTTGTATATATTTGGAAACTTTCCATAGCAAATGTATAATTTAAACAAGCAAACAAAATAGAAGTAATAAAACCTTTTCTATGAATCATGGATGAAGCATGCTGTTTCTGACATGGCTTGGACAGAACTTAGCTTAGTTCTCCTTTATTTTTCTGTCTGATGCCTTGGAACATAAAATTTGAGCCTCTTATAAATACACATAATTTCTTTTACCTTTTCCTTATTTTTATTATATATGTTGTAGGACTCTTTGTTGTTGTTGTTGTTAAGGAAACTTCACTATTGAACAAGATTGGGTTATAAAATCAATGTTCTGTGATGCAGCAAAATTTTCCAAACTCCCTCTAGGAAAGCGGGTCCAACATTTTCTTTCGCGACCCTGAAGTACGCTATGGTGCGCTAGTTTTTCAAGATGTGGATAACTGTTCCTCTGTCCTTGTGTTTCAAGTCACCAGAATGGGAACGAAATCTCATCTCCAGGGAGAAGGTTGTAGGGACTCCAACCCATTCTTTCCTAAACATCCACACACCGTTTCCCCTCCCTCCACCCACACAGGAGCGCGAGCACACCTCTACAGCCACGTCCAGATTTGAACGCTGCAGGCTCACAACTGCCCCTGGCAGGCTCTAAGGGGACAGCTAGGCAAGGAGAGAGAGCAAGCAACTAGAGGTAAAGACCTGAGTTTGCTGCCTTTTCCTCCTCTCCCGCTCCTGTCCCTCCTATTCGCCTCTCTTGGCCCACCCCCAACCGCATCCCTGCCCTTCCTCTGTTCTCCATTCAGTCCTCTCCCCGCAGCTCCTCCTCACCCCACCTGCTCCTCTCGCCCCCTCCCTTCCCGAGCAGCGGGTAGAAGAGACGCCACAGCTGCTGCTGTTCCAGCCACAGCACCCGCCGCGGACCGTCCGGGTCATCATCACCCCGCCCACGCCCGGTGCGGAGGCTGAGGTCGCGCACTGGCCTGGGGATGAGGGAGTCGGCGAGCGTGGCGTGGCTGGGAGAGGGGCGGGAGGAGTGAGGAGGACTCAAAAGCAGCTTCCCGCGGCCGACAGGACTCCACTGCGCCTCTGCGCTGGAGAGGTCTTTTGGTGACTGACTGGACAGCCGCCCCAGAGACACTTTCTAGCCGGCAATTCGGTGGGGTCCGTTGACTGCTGAGCTGTCGTGATCTGGGTGGCATCAGCTGGTGAGGGCAGACGCCACCTCCTGAGCAACCAGAACTCAGGAAACCAGAGATCCCGGAGGAAAGAGAACCCAAGAGGAGAAAGGGGGTCCAGGGAGCCCAGCTGCTCAGGGTTCCCTTAGGTGCTGGTGGAAACCTGTCACATGGCAGCAAGTAAGTACCTTTTTCTTGCTGAGTGCCCGGTCCTGGGTTGGTGATAGCTGTCGTCTGCTGCCAGCCTTTGCGACCCACCCTGCCTGCCCCACCCCATACACACCCTTAGGGTCCCCAGTAGGAAATTCTGGGCTCAGATTAAGAGAACTGCTTCAACAGCAGCCACCGTCTGAATGTTTTCCCTGCACTGTATGTTGTGTGTGGTCAGTTTTCTCATCTCACCAGGTAAGCTTCTGAAAAAGCAAGATGCTCTGGTAGTGTAAAATTTCTAAACACCTTATATGGCAATGACTTTTTGGTTACATGGTACAATAATAGAACAGAAGGAATAAAAGCTTATGCCGGATAAAGTATACTTCTAGCAAATCTTATCTCTTAGTCCAAGTAACTTAGTGATTTCAAGGTTGGTGCTTTTCGTGTAAGAATCAATAGTATAAAATTAGCAGCACAAATGTGATAGGAAATGTCATGCCCAATTTTCATGGCTGGGCATTTTGGTACTGTTTGGATCAACAGGTTTTTGTTTCCATTTTTCCATTGTTTGGCTCTGTAAAATGCATACCTTCTAAAGGTTTTCTTTTGAAAGTGATGATGATGTGTTCATGACAACTCTGGTTATATGTTGCTTCTAATACTTAGGATATCGGTCTAAGAAGGATAAATGATGAATTCATGCGGAATAACACACTAATGGGTTCCTTTCATTAATGGAAATCATAGAGTCAAGTTTGGATATTGGCCAGAAATATCTCTTGAAATGGGAAGGAGTTTGGGTGGTGCTTTTTGTGAATATTTTTCTTCCTAGCTATCATGTAGTCTGTAGCAAATATAAGGAAGCTGGGCCCTGCTATGACCAGGCCTAATTCAAGTTTCTATAACCCAACCTCTAGTTTTACAAGTAGAGAAGACAAGACCCATGAGTAATAATTTGATGAGCTTACTTGGGTTAATCACTGATGAGCGAATCATTGAAGAAAACTTTGAATTTAATGTGGCAGAACTTTATTTTTGTTTATGTAAAATTGAAGTATTTTAACTTTTGATTAAGCTTTATGTTTCTTATTTGTAAATAAAAAAAAAAAAATTACAGATCCTGATAAGGACCAAATGACAGAGATTACATGAAGGGTTATGTAAAGGTAGTACCATGTATAACTACTGCTTGTATAAGGAATTGTTCCTCATTTTCATCCACTTCACTCTCTGGCTCTCAATTAAAGTCCAGTTCAATATAAGTTTTGACAGGCCTCACTAGAATGCACTAGAGAAAGCAAAATTCAAATTCAAGTCATGAACTGTTGCCACCAGTACAATTTAAAGTATATTCAACCTGTGAGCCTCCATCCTTACAAAACTGTGTGCCTTGGATAACAATTCATATTTAAACACTTTTGAATATTCTCAAAATATGCTTTATTATCTTTTTCTTTTTAGTTTTAAATTTTGTTTTGGGTATATGTTCTTACTTCCTTGGAATGAAACCATCAAATATTTGGATATTGCTGAATTTATTTGGTCCACTAATTAACACAGGGGAAGTCAAAGTTTAGGCATAAATACACTATTCCTGACTGCTGCTGCTGCTGCTGCTGCTAAGTCGCTTCAGTCGTGTCCGACTCTGTTCGACCCCATAGACGGCATCCCACAAGGCTCCCCCATCCCTGGGATTCTCCAGGCAAGAACACTGGAGTGGGTTGCCATTTCCTTCTCCAGTGCATGAAAGTGAAGCGTGAAAGTGAAGTCACTCAGTGCTGTCCAACTCTTAGCGACTCCATGGACTGCAGCCCACCAGGCTCCTCCGCCCATGGGATTTTCCAGACAAGAGTACTGGAGTGGAGTGCCATTGCCTTCTCCTGACTGCTAGGATTTATTAAAATTCTGCACTGAGAGGAGAAGTACTGTGAGCTCCTTTTTACTACCAGTGTATTCAAAACAATAGGAGAAAAACCTGAAATAGGACAGGCTCAGGAAAAGGAACCAACAGATTTCAGATGACAGGATACAGTGTTGCCATGTCAGTTACCACTGGAGAGGGAGCCCTGGAGCTAAGCACCTAGAAACTGGGTCCTCTGCTGTGGGAGAGGCTCTGGGAGGATAGTTGACACATTCCCACTAACTTTGTGCAGGTAGGATGAATACAGGCCTAAAGCACAGTGGAAATGGGAGCAACCATATTTTACTCAATGTCGCACTTAGGAAAGAAGTATCCTAATATGCCCTAGTCCTAGATCTCATTATGACAGGATCTGTAACACCACTGAGATAGTCAACCCTCAACCTACCACCACGACTTTCTCTTAAAAACTTATGGTGGAGGCATAAGCCTGAAAGAGACATTCTTTTATTCCTGGGAGTCTGGTTCCATGATTTCAGCTAACTCCTGTCACACCTGGTCCACTGTGACAGGACATCTACAAACTCTTTCCACCCTGACAAGCAATCCGCCATGTGCTGTCACCCACCATCATACGACACTAACTTGTATGGACAAACCTCATTTTCCCCTGAGTTGGTCCCCTTTTCTTCTATTAATATGGGCTAACCAAGGCCATGCAAACTAGGTCTTACCTCTGAAAAAGGTACACTTTTTCAGTGTACACTGAAAAAGGGAACCTTTAATATTAGAGAAAATTTTTGAGGTTGTACTCCATGCCGATACGGGGAACTCTCATTTGTCTAGATACCGTATCTCTATTGTGTACACAGCATTTCTGATTGGATTGACTCAGTTTGTTGCTGACTGAGGACAGCCAGCTCTGTGGACAGTTTTGATTGTGGTGACAGCCAGGTGCTGGATTGTATCAGCATCAAAGAGAAACTTAATGAAAATGTTGAAGCCCCCCTCAGGGAAATTTCTGATTTTAAAGATCAAAGATTACTCCGTCCAGGGCACTTGGTTTTAAACCAGGACATAAGAGGATGCTGACTGGGGGGCCATAGTCCCTGGTTGAATATATGGTGCTGAGTGGAATATTCCTTCTCTCCTTCTTTAAATGACACAGTGAGGCTCCCCATCCACCAACCTCTCATTCTTTGGGTTTTTGCTGAGACTGCATCGTCTAAGCACCTGATAAGGCTTTGGTTCTGGTCCATATCTGGTCTCACCCTAGTCTGTTTTATGGCTCCTCTCTAGTTGCTTTCCAATTTGAGAAGGAATTAGTGTCTGTGTATTTGGTTCTACATTTGAAAAGCTAGAGTAGTTTCAGGGTGGTATAAGTAGATCCCGTAAAAGCAGACCTATGGTTTCAGAGTGACCAGGAGCAGAGGTGAAGAGCCAATACTAAGAAGCCTCTAGGGTTCCAGTGACTATTCGAGTTCTAGAATGTTTTTAAAATTTGTGTTCCACAGATTTGGTGGAGCCTGAAACCATAGGCCAGAGGGTCTCAGGATTGCTAATGAGTCTAGAAGTTACATACAAAGCAAGCTCTCCTTTGTATTATTTTCATAGGAGCAAGAATACTTTCCTCCCTCTTGAGACCTTAGCTCTTTAGGTGGCCTCTGGCCATTTCTTCTGATCAAGGGTCTGATTGACTAGGGTCATAAAAATAGCTAGTTCTGGAAAGATTCTGGCTTTTCCCCAGTGTGCTTGTTTTGGTGGCCTGGACAGGCACAGCTATAAATTATTATCATATCCATAGAAACAAGGAAACAAGGGACCCTGCTAGTGAACCATGAGGTTGCCATAGAGAAGCTCAAGGGGGCCTACTTAAAACCCAGGCAACTTTCCTTCATGTTCCTGGAACTCTTCTCTGCCTCCACTGCCAGTTCTAACTCTTAACCCTGGTGGGAGTTCATTTCCCATAGACACTTTCTCTCCTGCATCCTATCAAAGCATGCATTGACCTTTCCATTGACCTTTCCTTAGGCTTGTTCTTTTAAGTGGATGTGAAAAGAGACTGGGTGCTAAGACTCTCTCATAAGACACTCTTGTCCGAATTTCTTCTCCTCAGTATAAATCGTAACACTGTGAATGTGTGGTATCTGAATTCCTGAACTGCCTCTCTCTGGAAAGATGACTTTTCCAAAGACCTGATCTCTTGGTTATATTAGTGAACCATCACTAGAATTCGAGTCTGTTAGATTTGAGGAGAGTTCAGGTGGCTCAGACAGTGAAGAATCCACCTGCAATGCAGGAGACCTGAGTTTGATCCCTAGGTTGGGTAGATTCCCCTGGAGAAGGGAATGACTCCACTCCAGTATTCTTGCCAGGTGGGTTAAAGCCCATGGGTTGCAAAGAGTTGGATATGACTGAGCAACTAACCCTTTCACCTTTCACTTCAGTTCTCAAAGAAGAACTTTTAATTTGGGGGAAAGATGGAACATAATTCCTTTGGATTTTTGCTGGTACTTATTTATTTCCAAGACTTCTTTCCTAAGTTTTAAATTCAGAAAAGTACCCAGAATGAAAAATTCTTAAGAAATAAAATCAAAGCAAAGTGGCAATACATACTTATATTTTTGAGAAAATTACTTATTTATTACTTTCTTCTGCAGAATAACATACTCTAGGAATGTGTTGGCTGAAATTTTCACAGTGAGGGAGTTGAGTCCAGAATTAAGTGTATGTATTGAAGCCAAATCAGGATGACCACAGCTGTAGGCAGAATCTAGGTTCAAGTGTAGAAGTCAGATAATCAAAGCTAAACAGAAAGTAAGCAACTGTAGTGAAAAATATGATCCCAAAGCAGAAAAAGAAATAGGCTGAAGTCACAGGGAACAGACAGCTATAAAATTCCAGGTGGATTGGCATTATTCTGGTCAATCTCCTTTATTCCTAAGCCTTCAGTGTGTAAACTTTACATTTCTGGATTTTAATAATGCATGTACACAATAAATTATGGTCAGATAGTACTTTTCAGGTGGCACAGTGGTAAAGAATCTGCCTGCTAATGCAGGAGACGCAAGAGACACGGGTTCAATCCCTGAGTCAGGAAGATCCCCTGGAGTAGGAAATGGCAACCCACTCCAGTATTCCTGCCTGGAGAATCCCATGGACAGAGGAGAGCCTGGTGGGTTACAGTTCGTGGGGTCACAAAGAGTCAGACATGACTGAGTGACTGAGCAAGCACGCATGAGTATAGAAATACTAACAAGAAAGCAACAGAGCTCTTTGACACCTTTTCAGTCCCTCTCCATAGACGTAGCAGTTTCTTCGTTTTAGAGGGAAAACATCATGCATGTGCAAGCATATATGCCACTGTGTAACTAATCCTCATAAAACATCTTAGTCAAAGATGTTCTTTGAATGCAGTGCAAGCTGTTCTCAACACTGTATTTTTCACTAAATAATTTATTTGGTGAATCTTTCCATATGAACTTAAACTTCAGCAACATATTCATAGGGCAGTTTAACTGCTGGGTGAAAGAGTTCATTCAGCATTATTTTAGGGAGTATTATCAAGCAGTCTTTCAGAAAAAAATGCAGTTGTTTACACTCTCAACTGAACCATGAGAGGGCCCATTACTTCTGTATCCTAGCCTGCCAAAGATGGCATCCATTGGGAAGAATCTCAAGTATGTCTCGAGAGTTTTACTGCTAAAATTATTGATTGTTTTAATCTTACCATATCTTTCAAAATACCGTGACTCATCTTTCCTGGTGCTTCCTTAAAGACAATTAAAATATTTTTGTATCCTTCATGAGAAAAAAGCAATGCATCTAATATCATTTGAGTTCTAAACCCTGGGGAAGAAAATACAATTGAGAACTCTTGGTGAAAGGGCTTTGCATCAGAGAATTTAGCTGTGAGTCATTACAGAAACTGGGAAAGATGAAATATAAGCCATAATACGTCTATGAAGTACAATCAAAAGGCTCCAATGAATAGAAATATGATCTAAATTCTTCACTTCACTAAAGCAGGTGTGGTTCCTATATTCTCAACAATCCAGAGATTCCAGTTAATCATTACATTAACTCTGTATCCCTCACTTATGTATGCAGTACATTCCAGTCTCCAAATGTTTACAGCCTTGTTACTACTATCATTACATTTTTTTGCAATTATCTGACTGTAATTGGTGCAAGAGGCTTGCTGCATTATCCATGTCTAATAGCATAATTGTCTCAAAATAGCTTGGAAAACATGTGAGAAGTCTTTTTACCCTTTATTTCCTATTTCCTGTCAGAGTGAAATTGACATTTGCTGTTATCACTTCTCTATGGATCTATGGTGCTAATTTTTGCTTCATTGTTTTTAGTTTGCATTCTCTTGCTGTACAGGTCTACATCTTTGTAGGTTATGCTAAATCTTTTGGTAAATGTATTAAGAGAATTAATATATATATATATATATTATCCCTTACAGAGTAAAACATTTCATAATTCTCTTTGGCAAAGCTACTCTAGCATCTGTTTCTCATGCCTAGGATCAAGTCTACCTTCCCAGAAAGCATATGGGTTGATTACTTAGATGCAGTAGTTTTAATTCCCTCAGGTGGGAAAAATGGAAGTGAAGAGGCTGTGAGTGCTCTGGACAGTCACCTCCTACATGTGCAATATCTGTCTTCCCAGCTTGACTGCATTACTGGTAGGCTGTGCTCCGGGAATCGAACTGAGGGACAGGGAAGCAATGCGTAACGGGATATGGAGGGAGAGAAGAAAACACTGACTTCCGGTAGCCCCTTTCTTCCCTGGCCTTCATGATCTCTAAGACGATGCAGCTGCAGTTGCTGACTGAGAATGCTGCTTATCCACACAGCCTCCTCCCTGGGAAATAAGCTGCAGAGGGGCCGAGCATGAGACGACTGGTTGAGTGACTGTGTCGTTCATCATCTAACTCAGAGGCTTTCCTTTGAAAAGGACAGTGAATGACATAAATAATTAGTTCTCAACAACAAAAATACACTCAAATTGTCCCTAGAACCCTGTGATTCCTGGTCATGCTACTGAACTATGAAACTGAGTGGGTCAGAAACAAAAGGAAAGGGTGGAAGGGAAAAGTTAGATTTATTATCTTGGGGGGAACTGGGAGCAACAGGATAAGGTGGATGTTCCAGTTGCATATTTTATTTCAAACTTTAGACCTGTTTTGCACCAGGACATATGTAGTAGAATGGCAACATCTGGTAAGGTCAAGGCACCCACAGAATCAGAAAAATTCTAGAGCTGAGGGAGATAAGGGGTCCAGAGAGGTGAAAAGCATGTGATCCTTTGGAGAAGTGATTTTCTAAAGCAAGTATTTGCCTCAGAAATTCTGGTATAAGCCTCGTTTGTCTCTCATACTTGGGATATCAGAGAACATAAAACAACATGTAATGATGTCTCTGCTTGCTTTATGAGAGTGGTTGGATGAAGCATGGCTATCAGCCAAGGAATCTTTCTCTCTAGCAGGCTGCATCAGGTTCATCCCAAGGGGCCCTAGCCCAAGATACTCTGAAATTGTCTGTCTGGGTTGGGCTGCTGACTCCTACATTTTCAATATTAGCACTAATATCCAGTCAAGAGCTGATATAATTCAAATCAGGTGCAACAAGAAGGTATTCTTTCCCTACAACTCAGTATCGGGATGTTGATCCAAGGCCACCATCCTCTCCCCTTCTTCTCAGAGGCCTCAGGATTCATAAACTGCATGTTTGACACTCTCACATCTAGTCAACCACCCAGGACCACATTATTGAAAGTTTTGTGCCCATCTCAAGCTAACCTAGAGCCAGAGTAGGTGCTGGAGGCTTATGGTTGGCCTTAGATGACAACTGGTCCAGAGCTCTTCCATCTGATTTGCAGATTTAGGGCACTGTTTGTGGATCTATGAGCTTAGTTCCACTGGTCAGAAGCTGAGCATAAATGAAGGGCCAAAAAAAAAAATCCACAGTTTCACTTCAGATTGAGAGGATGCTTAAGGAGGTCAACTGGTTGTGAATGATCCCAAAAGCGCCAAGGTATAGTTCTAGTTCTGTATTTTTAAGACAAATATTGAGATCATACCTTATACGTCAGGGGAACAAGTTGCATCAAGGACATTAGGACTGAAGACAGCTTATAGAATCTAGTTGCATGACAGAGCCCCTTTGAATTCCTTTGGAAAGTGGCAAAGAGTACTATTTTTTATTTTGTATTGTTAACTCCTAATATGGCTACTGGCCAGGAATTTTTGGTTAATGATCTAATAGATCTTTGGGTTCGTGAGAAGTACAATTCTAGGAAGATTCCAGTTCCATTACAATGTGCTCATTTTTTCAGTGTAACAAGGGGTAATTCAGAAATCCCAGAGGCCACTTTCACAAAGCAGTGGAAATTTTGAGAATACCTAGAAAAATTGGGAACATTGAGTGCTTTAGAATATTGAGTTAGACCACTTTCCTAGACTCACTGGTAGGGAACCAAAGCAGTTGTTTTCTTAGAAGATTCAAGTAAGACTTGTTAGGGTAGAATTAGCTTAACCTTTTATGTTGCTGGCAATTGGGCTTTCTGTTGCCTTTATCACTGTCAGAATAGTATTTTTTGTTGAGCTTGGAGACGCTCATTGGGATCCTATACCCAGTGATCTGCATCCCCACTTGGCATTTCAGCTGCCACTAAGCTTCCTGTTCATTGTTCATAGACAATTTGCAATCAGATGCAGATAGACTGTTAACTGACGCTGGCCGGGATTTCCTATTGTGTGTATTGACTGTGTCATTCTGAAGTTTAAGGTCCTTGACTTTGCTTCTTTCTTCAAGAAGAGAGATATTAATTCTCATTGTTGGAAAATTTGATGAACTCCCTGTAGAATCCAGACCCACTAGTGTTGGAGATGATTTGAATTTGCATCTCTTTTGCTTTGAAATAATATTTTTCAGAGATAACCAAGATAACTTGATTCTTACTTGTTTACAAGTCTGTCTCCCATTGCCCTTAAATTCAGTAACTATAACTTATTAATATTTACAGCACTGATACCTAGCTCAGTGGCACTTAATAAATACATGTTCCACAAATGACTGATAAATATATGAATATCAAAAGCAAACACCATGGTTAAACTTATTGCCCTATATGACATGTCAAACTGCAGTAACAATCTTTAAAGGAAAATTAGAGCTCACTTTTTAAAAACATAGCTGAAACCAAAAAGCTAAAATATAGAATTATAAACATATATGATTGTAGAGATATTTTTGAGAGACTTGAGAGATATATTTTTGAGAGTGCTTGCAACCACTTTCTACAACATGTGCTGTGTTAAGTCGCTCAGTCGTGTCCAACTCTTTGCAACTGCACGGACTGTAGCCAGGCTTCTCTGTCTGTCAAGATTCTCCAGGCAAGAATACTGGAGTGGGTTGCCATATCTTCCCAACCCAGGGATCGAACCCAGGTCTCCCACACTGCAGGCAGATTCTTTACTATCTGAGCCACCAGGGAAGTCTTCTGCAAGATAACATATTCCAATAATGTGTTAACAGGGGGTCTGAGATGGATTAGGACAAAGAAACTAAGGGAGGATAGAGTTGAGCAATCAGGAAATCTGAAGCCACCAAAAAGCCCAGAACTGGGACCTGAAGTAGGTCAAGGCTAAGTTAGGCACACATGTTTTTGTTGTTCAGTCTCCCAATCATGTCCAACTCTTTGTGACACCATAGACTGCAGCACACCAGGCCTCCCTCTCACCATCCCCCAAAGTTTGCCCAAGTTCATGTCCACTGCATCGTTGATGCCATCCAGCCATCTCATCCTCTGACGCCCTCTTCTCCTTCTGCCCTCAATCTTTCCCAGCATCAGGGATTTTTCCAGTGAATCAGCTGTTCACGTCAGATGACCAAAATACTAGACCTACAACTTCAGCATCAGTCTTTCCAACAAGTGTTCAGGGTTGATTTCCCTTGAGCTTGACCGGTTTGATCTCTTTGTTGTCCAGGGGACTTTCAGGAGTCTTCTCCAGCACCACAATTCAAAGGCATCAACTCTTCGGCACTCTGCCTTCTTTATGGTCCAGCTCTCACAAGCATGCATGACCACTGGGAAAACCATAACCTTGACTGAATGGACACTTGTTGGCAGAGTAATGTCTCTGCCTTTCAACACACTGTCTAGGTTTGTCATTGCATTCCTGCCAAGAAGCAGTTGTCTTCTGATTTCATGGCTCCAGTCACCATCCACAGTGATTTTAGAGCCCAAGAATAGGAAATCTGTCACTATTTCCACCTTTTCCCTTTCTCTTTGCATGAAGTAATGGGGCTGGATGCCATGATCTTAGGTTTTTTAATATTTAGTTTTAAGCCATTCTTTCACTGTCCTTCTTCACCCTCATCAAGAGACTCTTTAGTTCTTTACTTTCTGCCATTAGAGTGGTATCATCCACACACCTGAGGCTGTTGAGGTTTCTCCCGCCTATCTTGATTCCAGCTTGTAACTCATCCAGCCCAGCACTTCTCATGATGTGCTCAGCATATAGGTTAAATAAACAGCATGACAGCAGACAGCCCTGTCGTACTCCTTTCTCAATCTTGAACCAATCAGTTGTTCTATACAGGATTCTAACTACTGCTTCCTAACCTGCATACAGGTTTCTTAGGAGACAGGTAAGATGGTGTGGTATTCCCAAATCTTAAGAGCTTTCCACAGTTTCTTATGATCCATAGCCTTTTGTGTAGTCATTGAAACAGAGACAGGTGTTTTTCTGAAATTCCCTTGCTTTCTCTATGATCCAGCAAACGTTGGCAATTTGATCTCTGGTTCCTCTGCCTTTTCTAAACCCAGGTTGGACATCTGGAAGTTCTTTTTTTGCATATGCTAAAGCCTAGCATGAAAGATTTTAAACATGACCTTACCCACATGGGAGATGAGTGCAGTTGTTGGATAATTAGCACATTCTTTGATACTACTCTTCTTGGGAATTGGGATGAGAGTTGACCTTTTCCACTCCTGTGACCACTGGTGGGTCTTCCAGATTTGCTGGCATACTGAATGCAACACTTTGGTGACATCATCCTTTAGGGTTTTGAATAGCTCTCCTGGAATTCCATCACATCCACTAGCTTTATTAATAGCTGTGCTTTCTAAGGCCCAGTTGACTTCACACTCCAGAATGTCTGGCTCTGGGTGACTGACCACACCATCTTAGTAATCTGGTTCACTAAGATCTTTTTTGTACAGAGGAAAGACATGTATTCTTTCCATGTCTTCTTGATCTCTTCACTGTCTACTAGGTCTCTGCTGTTTCTGTCCTTATTGTGCCCATCTTTGGGCAAAGTGTTCCCTTGATACTTCTAATTTTCCCAAACAGATGTCTAGTCTTTCCCCTTCTGTTCTTTTCTTCTGTTTTATGCACTGTTCATTGAAGAAGGCCTTCTTGGCTCTCCTTGCTAGTCTTTGGAACTCTGCATTTAGTTGTATGTACCTTTCACTTTCTCCCTTGCTTTTCACTTCTCTTCTTTTTTCCAGCTATTTGTAAAGCCTCCTCCGACAACCACTTTGTCTTCATGCTTTTCTTTTTCTTTGGGATAGTTTGTTCACTGCCTCCTGTGCAATATTATGGACCTCAGTCCATAGTTCTTCAGGCACACTGTTAACTAGATCTAATCCTTTGGATCTATTCATTACCTCCACTGCATATTCATAGGGGATTTGATTTAAGTCATACCTGGCTGGCCTAGTGGTTTTCCTGGTTTTCTTTAGCTTAAGCCTGAATTTTGCTATGAGAAGCTGATGATCTGAGCCACAGTCAGCTCCTACTCTTGTTTTTGCTGACTGTATACAGCTTCTCAATCTTTGGCTACAAAGAATGTAATCAATTTGATTTTGGTATTGACCATTTTTTGATGTCCATGTGTAAAGTCATCTCTTGTGTTGTTGAAAAAGGGTGTTTGCTATGACCAGTGCATTATCTTGGAAGAATTCAGTTAGCCTTTGCGCTGCTTCATTTAGCCATTCCCTCCTCCAGGGGATCACATTTAGTCAGAATTCTCTGCTATGACCTGTCCATTTTGGATGGCCCTACACAGCATGGCTTATAGCTTCATTGAGTTATACAAGCTCCTTCACCATGACAAGGCAGTGATCTGTGAAGGGGTTGGCACACACAATGAGGAGAATTAACCAAAATTGGCTAAACCCTGGGCAGAACACAACTGTAGAGAGTATAAAGACAAGAGCCAAAAATCAAATCATTTAAGTCAGGAAAGGGTGAAATAATCTCAGGGGCAAGAAAAAGTTGTATTAAAGAAAATGTTAGCTATACCGGAGTAAAGATATTCCAACACAGGAAAAATCCAAGAATATTAGTTATGCAGCAAGTGGAGTGAAGGCTGAACCAGTTTTTGGCAGCTAGAGTTTATATACACAGGGGAATACAGTAGCTATTTTCATCAGATGTTTGATCTGCCCTAACAGCTGCCTTTCAGTCAGTCCTCACATGTAGAAATATTTCTGTTGTCCTCATATGTAGAAATATTTCTAGCTGTGCCACTTTAAATCATCAGGTTATAAACGTGGCATGTTTTGAATTATACTTGTTACAGTCCAAACTTGAGTTGACTTTGATACAATTCTTGCCAAAATCTTACTTTAGCAATTCAATTTTTTAGAAAAGCAGTCTAATGGACAGATTAACTATTAATCTTTCTATATTTTCCAGGCATTTGTGCTATATTAAGATCAATCACCAGAAAACACAGTGCCTGGATCATACTTCATAAATTCCCCACAGAAATGCTTTTACTGAATTATGATTTAATGATTAATAATTTACAGTCTGCACTCAGCTGTCTAAAAGTTATAGGCAAGCCAGTTTCATTTGATTAAGTGCTTCCATTTCTTTGTCATACTATAGAAGCCAGTGTCCGCTATCTATTTATTCATCTAGTCAACAACCATGTAGTCTCATTCAACATCAAAATCATGACTAAAGGAGTCTTTTGGTATCACTGACAGGGTAGGGAGAGAGAATTAACAGTGGCAGTCAGTACTGTGGAGCAGGCTCACATATATAGTCTGGTTTCATGTTGATGACCCTGTGAGATACAGGAGGGGTTCCGAAGTTTACCATTAAAGTCTCATAGCTAGTAGGTGGCAGACTGAGGAATCAAAGATTGTTGTGCTGTGAAGGGATAACAGAAAGAAAAAGAAGACTATATTTGGACTATACATATAGAATGTGTGTGTGTATGTTAGTCACTCAGTCATGTCTGACTCTTTTTCAACCCCATGGACTATAGCCTGCCAGGCTCCTTTGTCCATGGGATTTCCCAGGCAAGAATATTGGAGTGGGTAGCCTTTCCCTTCTTGAGGGGATCTTCTCCACCCAGGCATCAAACCTGGGTCTCCTGCACTGAAGTCAGATTCTTTACTATCTGAGCCACAAGGGAAGCCTTGTGGCAAAAATATTTTCATTAATGCTGGCATCTTTGCAATAAGTTTATGACATCCCTTTGTATCTACTTTTAAGGACAATAGGTTTTATATACATAAACTTAATAATGTTTCTTAGTAGTTAGAATATATCCCTAAAAATATAAAAGAAACATTTTTACTTAATATGAAATGATATTTGTAAAATGTTTTGATTTTGTTCATTCAATGCTGCATAGGTTTAGTTTATCTAATATTTAACCCAAACTTTTAGGTCATATGATACTCTGAAAATTTAATTCAAAGATTCTAGGATTGGAAAGTTCTAAGACTACAAGGTCACAGTCAATGAATAACTCTTCTATAGATGGAATGATTTGAATTTTATCAACATTCTGATCCCATTTGAAGACCTTCCAGTTTACATGCATGCCTTTTGGGTGTGGTCATGGAATACAGCAGAAGAGAGAGTAACTGCCTCCTCCATTTTCCTTCAGTATAAATAAAGGTTATATTAACTTTCTTGGTAGACAAAATCAGCATTGATTTATATTGCAATTACTATTAAGTAAATCCCCTTGGCAGTTTTCTCTGCTGCAAATATATACTGACTGCATTTTGCAGACAGGATGTTTGGGTTCAAATTTCAAAACCTGATGCATATTGCCACTATACTATTATTCTAATAAATTTGACCAATCATTCTAAGATATGACATTATATCACAGTTAAAAATTTTTATTTACTTTGAACCTATTATGTGCCAATCACTGTACTAGGCATTTCATTCACATTATTTGATTTTATCCTTACTTAACGTGAATAGGATCCCAATTTTATGACTGACAGTTTCAAGAATATAAGTAATTTAACTGAAACCTCTAAGAACAGAACAGAATTAGTAACAGAATTTAGGATTTCAATGTAAGTCTAATTCCTAAGTTTGTGATTTTGTTTATATTAGCCTATAACCATGAGCCATTAAGGAACAATTCAAGGAACTCCATGTAAGGAGTACAATTTTGAAGGCTTTTAAATTTTTTAAAGGAAGATTCTCTATGTAAGTAAGAGAAAACTTCAGTTGTTTGTAGTGTGTCTTCATAAATTGTACTTATTCAAAGCATTTTGATTCCCCTCAACAAAATTTGATATGTGAGGTATTACTATGTTATTGCTGTTCATTCATTCATGCGTGCCTGGCTCTGCCACCCCATGAATGACAGCATGCCAGGCTTCATTGTCCTTCAGTATCTCCTGGAGTTTGCTTAAACTCATGTCCTTTGAGTTAGTGATGACATCCAACCATCTTACCCGACTCTGTCACCCTTTTCTCCTCCTGCCCTCAATCTTTCCCAGCATCAGAGTCTTTTCTAATGAGTTGGCTCTTTGCATCAGGTGGCCAAAGTATTGAAGCTTCAGCTTCACCATCAGTCCTACCAGTGAATATTCAGAGTTGATTTCCATTAGGACTAACTGGTTTGATCTCCTTGCTCTTCAAGGGACTCTCACGAGTCTTCTTCAACACCACAGTTTGAAAGCATCAGTTCTTTGACACTCAGCCTTCTTTATGGTCCAACTCTCACATCCATACATGACTACTGGAAAAACCATAGCTTTGACTATATGGACCTTTGTTGGCAAGGTGATGCCTCTGCTTTTTAATACACTGTCTAGGTTTATCATGGCTTCTCTTCCAAGGAGCAAATGTCTTTTAATTTCATGGCTACAGTCACTGTCTGCAGTGATTTTAGAGCCCAAGAAAATAAAGTCTGTCACTATTTCCATTTTTTCCCTATTTGCCATGAAGTGATGGGACCAGATGCCATGATCTTTGTTTTTTGAATGTTGAGTTTTAAGCCAGCTTTTTCACTCTCCTCTTTCCATGTCTGGTTCTCACTGTTACTTCTTGACCTGCATACAGGTTTCTCAGAAGGCAGGTAAGGTGGTCTGGTATTCCCATCTCTTTAACAATTTTCTAGTTTGTTGTAATTCACACAGTGAAAGGCTTTGGTGTAATCAGTGAAGCAGAAATAGATGTTTTTTCTGGAATTCCCTTAGTTTTTCTATGATCCAGTGCATGTTAGCAATTTGATCTGTTGTTCCTCTGCCTTTTCTAAATCTAGCTTGTACATCTGGAAGTTCTTGGTTCATGTACTGTTCATGTACTGTTCAAGCCTAGCTTGAAGGATTTTGAGCATATGGTGTGTATAAACAATTATTAATGGTCCTTTAATAAGTATTTTGTGCATGATTGAAGCAAGTTATTTGAAAAACAGGTAAATTTTTTGATGTGCAGTTATTAGTTTTCACTAATTTACAAAGAGGGTTCCAAGTTGATATATGTTAATATTTCTATTCCATATTTCTCTCTTTAAAATTGCTTAACACCCCATCCTTGCAATATTCTTTGAGAGTCTTGGGCATAAGCAGACATTGCTATTATGAAAATGTCCCTCTCTGTGGTTACAAATGACTGAACCAAGGGAAAATAAATCCATTGAATAGACTGAGTATCTTTTTATTTACATTTTTGGAAATAGAATTTATAGGTGGGAGTTTAAATTGAAAAATCAAATAAAGTTGAAGCAGGGGTAGCATTTTGTTCTATATACATTCTTAGAAGTGAGCATAGAAAGTCATTCTTTAGATACCTAATGCAGTAGGAATTAAAAGAAAAGCCAAGAAAACTGTGATGTCATGAAAGGTATAAGGAGTTGTCCCAGTGATTATTTTGCATTTTTATATTTCAGAATTAAGAAATGGACTATGTATCCTCTCCTTGGATGTCTGGAGATTATCATTTGTGTAGTTAAAATATCTCTTACAAGCCACTTATTTAAAGCTGTTACTAGTTTGATTCTCACAATGATTTATACTCCATTATTGTTAACCAAGTTATTTTTTTCCCTTACTTTCCACTAATAGCAAGTAATGGATTCAACTATTAAAAAACTCAATTTTACACAACAGAGGAAAATTCTGGATTAGTGTATCTGTGTGTATGTTACATATGTATGTGATTTCTGTCTTATGACATACCATATCAATAGGATAAATTTACCTAAGGTTGGCACTATAAGAGACAAAATATATATACAGAAAATGCTGCAATATCAAGTACAAAATTTCTGATCACTGCTTGCAGTAGTAGAATTGCAGTGAGGGTTAAAGAGAATGTATAAAGAATAGTCAGTTGTCACTGAGTAGAGTCACTTGAAGAGTTGGTTTTGACAGAAATTGGGCTGGAAAAAATCAGCAAAAGAACATATTTCTATGTAAAAGGAAATAATGTTTCATAAATGGAGAATTGATACATGAAATTATATTTAATGAAGGCTAATTCAAGTGGCCTGTAGAATAACTTGAAATAGATAAAGACTAGAATTGAGAAAAACCTGTAAAGACTACTGGAGCAATCCACAGATAGAATTACAAAAATGGCTACCTTGATGTAGGTGTATGAACAATGGATAATATTTAAATAACTGATGGAAAACTATTGTAAGAAAATTAATTTTTTCTAAGGAATTAGTGACAAAGAAAAACATTTTGTGAGTAATTTTCAAAGTAATGAGTTTATATGTAATTTTACAATGACTGTTAGGTTAAAAAGTAGTTTTAGTCTTGGGAAAAAACAACAAATTTTGTTTTTACTTGTTAAATTGCTGTCATTGGTGGGTTGACACATAGATGACTGAGGGAAGGGAGTGTTTTGGGAAATGTACTTGGTGAATACCTATTTATAGTAGTTAAACTCTGTGTTTGCCTATATATTTACCAAAAAGATGAGGTAAAAGAGGGAAAAGCAAAACTTTAAAGGATATCAAAGTTGAAATTTTGGGGGAAAAACTAAGTCAAAGGAAGTGATCAGAGCTGTAGGAAGAGATACAGAAGAGTGGGTCACAGAGCCAATGAAAATTGAGTTTAGAGAAGGAAAGTCTAGTCAATGACTAAATACAGCTGAGAGTGAAATGATTGGGTTTGGTCTTCCAACCATCTGTAGCCACTTTAGAACTTTTTCATTACAGGGGAGAAACTGAAAGGCAGATTTCAGCAGATGAAAGAGGATTCAATGGATGAGTAAATGAAATAGAATGAGTTATTGATGAAACTACAAATTAAGTCTAATATTAAGGGAAACAAAACCAAGTTTAACTCAGTCGTGTCCGACTCTTTGCAACCCTGTCGGCTGTAGCCCACCACGCTCCTTTGTCCATGGGATTTTCCAGGCAAGAGTACTGGAGTGGGCTGCCATTTCCTTCTCCAGAGGATCTTCCCGACCCAGGGATCAAACCCAGGTCTCCCGCATTGTAAGCAAGATGCTTTACTGTCTGAGCCACCAGGGAAATCCTAATATTAAGGGAAACAAAACCAAGATTTAAAAAAAAAAAAAAAAAAAAAACCAAGATTAATAACTCAGATTTCTCTTAAGTGCAGGAATTTTCATGGAGTGCGTTGTTTGCCATTCCCTTTCATTCATATCCTAGCCTTTTGTATTTTAATTTTTTCCTTTATTATATCCAAATCTTATATAGAAATGAAGAAAATACTTTTCTTGCAGGGGCAAAATTGAAAATGGTTTCCCCAGAACCTAAGAGCCTGGTCCCTTTCACCAGAGAGTCTCTTGAAGTTATGGAACAGCATAGTGCTAAAAAGCCCAGTGAGGAAGACAAAGAAGATTTAAAACCGAACTGTGACTTGGAAGTTGGAAAAGAGCTTCCATTTGCTTATGGAAATCTTCCTCAAGCAATGGTGTCAGAGCCATTGGAAGATGTGGACCCATACTACACTAATAAAAGGGTAAGGATTAATTAAGTTTACTGTGGCTATATTTTTATTTATTTTCCAGACATGCAAACAACTGTAATTGAGAAAGAATGAAAAAAGACAGAAGAATAAGTGAAGAGGTAATTTTAAGTTACAGAAAACTGGACAAAACATTTCACATATATTTGAGATTTTTGTCAAAACTGATTATTTGCCTGGTAGATTAGTTTGTTTGGGATAACTGTACTTTGTATGTAATAAGCTATACTGGCATACCTTAATGTTTCATTTTATGGGAGCATCATGGTTGGCTATTTAAGGGTATTGATTTTAAAATAACTATAATATAAAATTTCAATTATATGTACACCAGTTTCAACTGTTCAACTTGATGTGCTTACTCAGCAGTTAGGGAAATAAAACCAAACTATATTTCATTCATAAATTTTATTCACTCATACAGTCACATCCTATCTTATTCCCAGAATGATTTGAGAAAATTACTAAATATTTGACAATTCAGCAAGAAGCACAAAATGATGAAAATAAAAACGATTATGCTTAGAAAAGACAGAGATCTGTGCGGACTGACAAAGCTGGAATAATCTTGAATTACAGCTTCAGGAACACTTCAGTTTTTACAAGGCAAAAATCTTCTGTGAACAGTCAAGAGCAGAGATTAATTCTGAAATAAGGAAGAGGTGGGCTGATGATAGAACTGGAACCCTGTAGTTGTTGTAAATTGTGGGAAATAAGATGAGAGAATGGAGATGACAACATGGCTTTAATGTGATGGCCAAAGTACTGATGTGATCAAAGCAATGTTTAAGTAAGATTAATCTAGAGACTTCTACATTACTATTTCGTGGTAATGATAGAGTCAGAAAGATGAAATAGGAGAGAGACTAATCCAGGCCTGAAGTCAAGAAGTCTGGATTCTAAGAGTGCCTTGGAGACAGAGGTGACACACTTGAGAAGAAACAGCAGGATTTGAAGACTGGTTAATCACTTCATGGGAAATAGATGGGGAAACAGAGCAAACAGTGTCAGACTTTATCTTTTTGGGCTCCAAAATCACTGCAGATGGTGACTGCAGCCGTGAAATTAAAAGACGCTTACTCCTTGGAAGGAAAGTTATGATCAACCTAGATAGCATATTCAAAAGCAGAGACATTACTTTGCCAACAAAGGTCCGTCTAGTCAAGGCTATGGTTTTTCCTGTGGTCATGTATGGATGTAAGAGTTGGACTGTGAAGAAGGCTGAGTGCCAAAGAATTGACACTTTTGAACTGTGGTGTTGGACAAGACTCTTGTCCAACACCACAGTTCAAAAGACTGCAAGGAGATCCAACCAGTCCATTCTGAAGGAGATCAGCCCTGGGATTTCTTTGGAAGGAATGATGCTAAAGCTGAAACTCCAGTACTTTGGCCACCTCATGCGAAGATTTGACTCATTGGAAAAGACTCTGATGCTGGGAGGGATTGGGGGCAGGAGGAGAAGGGGACGACAGAGGATGAGATGGCTGGATGGCATCACTGACTCAATGGACGTGAGTCTGAGTGAACTCTGGGAGTTGGTGATGGACAGGGGGGCCTGGCGTGCTGCAATTCATGGAGTTGCAAAGAGTCAGACATGACTGAAAGCTTCTGACAAAAATGAAGTAATTATAAAAAAAGGTCAAACTTGGGGAAGGTAAGAATTAACCCCATTGTGGACAAATGTAATTTGATATTTTTTGATATTGTAGTACATTCAATACTTTTACCAAATGGGTGAAAAGAAGATGAATCAGTCCCAGGTGGCACAAGTGGTAAAGACCCCACCTGTCAATGCAGGAGATGTAAGAGATGTGGGTTTGATCCCTGGATAAGGAAGATCCCCAGGAGGAAGGCATGGCAACCTTCCACTCCAGTAGTCTTGCCTGGAGAATCCCAAGACAGAGGAGCCTGGCGGGTTACAGTCCATAGAGTTTCAAAGTCAGACATGACTGAAGGGACTTAGCATGCATGCTGGATGGAAGGCAAAGAGATCATTCTGTTAATCACAACTCTTTCAAATACTTTGCATGGTGGAAGCATGTTGACATTTTACAGTATAAGTGTATATATTAAAAAGATTCCAATATCCTTATATGCCTTTTATGCTATACATTATATAATGTTATTATATTGTAGTCTATATAATGTTTGCAATGTGTAATATGAGGGCTTCCCTGATGGTGCATGGATTCAGTCATTGGGTCAGGAAGATCCCTTGGAGAAGGAAATGGCAACCAACTCCAGTGTTCTAGCCTGGGAAATTCCATGGACAAAGGAGCTTGGCAGGGCTACAGTCTATGGGGTTGCAAAAGAGTTGGATGGGATTTAGGGACTAAACAACAACAGCAATGTATAATATGGTTATGCATACAACACATGAATGAATTTTCCAAATGGATATGTATGTATAACAAAAGTGCATATATGTGTGTGTATACAATTCTGTGTGTTTATATATGCAGACACATACACACATATATTATGTGTATCTGTATTTTACACACATAAGTGCTTTTTAAGACATTTCTGATTTTTCTTTTTTTGGACAGTTAATACTTCAGTATACCAGCAGATTAGTTTTACATGATATAAATTTTTGTGTTAAATATATTTATGTCAATGATAAAATACAAGCATGGTTACATACCATAGAAAATTACTGATGACTAAGATAATGTTTGCATGAATTGGGTGGGTCACTTTTGCTACTGCAGTCTCATACCTTATTTGCTTCAAAATAAAATTAACTTATTTTACATTTATTGAATTTTAGTATGCTAAAGTGGATACTCTTGAGCCATCAAGCTATAGATTTCTTTCTATTACATCAATTCTGCAGGAAAAATAAGGATTGGTGTGTGGCAAATGGTTTTCTTAGGTAGAACACTGGCAAAAAATGTGTGGTAGATAAGCCTAAATATGAATAAAACTAGCTTAAAAACCTTTCCATTTGATTTAATCTGTGAATGGATATCAAAATTTAAGTATAAATGTTAGACTTCATGACTGAAATGGTCATTGGAAAATGTTGCATAATTGATAAGATCATAATTCTCAGTTCTAATTTCACTTGATTTTCATTTTTTCTTCTTATAGACTTTCATAGTATTAAATAAAAAGAGAACAATATTCAGATTCAATGCTACCTGGTGTACATTGTCTCCTTTCAATTCAATCAGAAGAGCAACCATTAAGATTTTGGTACATCCATATCCTTTTCTGTTGGTTTTAAACTGTACTAACATCAAATGAAACTATTCTATTCAAATATTGCTGCAGTAAACTTTTTAATTAACATATCATTTTATGTCAAACTGAAATCTTGGTTATAAATCCAGTGTGTTCCATATTTGAAAATACATTTTAAATATATTTTCTAGTGCACACAAGTAGTGGTAGCAAATCTTAATCCTCGTTGCTTTTCAATATAAATAGTACATTTTTGAAACTTAAGAAACTGTGTGATCTCATGTGTGTACATACATATAAACAGATTATAGAAATGTATTTTAAACATTATTTTTATTACTATTGTTCCTTGACTGTAACTTACCTTTTTCCGACTATTCATTTTGGTCAGCGTCCTGACTGACTGCATATATATGTCCATGACTGATTTGCCAAAATGGGGGCCAGCATTGCAGTAAGTTATATAATTTTATTGTGTATAATCGCATATATGATTATATTTTATATTTAACACATTGTTATAGTACATTATATACTACATATTATGACATGGTACAAATTAATATTTATAATTTACATGTAATATACATTATACATAATATAATACACATATTCCACAATTGATAAATTTTCTGAATAAAATATATACACATGTTGTTAATCAATTTTAATGTTTTTCTTCCCATCATTACTCTTAATTGGATTTTAAATGCTTCTATTTCCCAGCATGTTAGGTTCACAAGATAGAGATGCTTGAGCCTTTAGCTATATATGTGTTTATGTCTGTGGCTTCATGTAAGTGAGGCTTTATTTTTATTCTAATGATTGATATATTTCAATGCTTCAGATTTTCCTTACTATTGCAGTCCCACACCAAATTTGTTTCAAACTCAGATAACATTTTCCTGTCTAATTTTCCTGTCTATTCTTTAGAAAGATATCTTTTTATTCCTTTCTGTTCTACTTCTCTTTCCTTGGGGGTGTGAGTAGCTTACCTTGCATTAGAATACAAAAATGGAAAGGCCCATTAGGTTTTCTAGAGAAGAAAAGCTTCTTGATGCCACCCCTCAAGGTTTCTATTCTTAAAATTAGTTAACTTTGGAAGGTAAATATGTATTATACTGATTCACTGTAAAAATTTTTGTATATGTAGATAATAAGTTCTTTCATACTTGCCTACATTTTGTTACTTATTGCTGGACTCCCAATGTGGGATAAATTTGATATTTTGTGTTTGTTCTTTACTTAAATATATATAAACATAACCCTGGGCTAAAATTTGTTGAAAAAAAATTGATAGCCAAATCTCATGGTTAATGTTTTAAGACTCAGGAAGCCCTAACTAAAGCCCTATCCTATGGTTGTCTAGTTGGTTGGTTGATTGATTGCCAAATAATTATCATAGACATATATTTCAGAATTATGAAATATTGGTTTCATTTTTAATATGAAAAGTCATATGAAAATTATGTGAAATTTTTTCTGCAGGAATACTTTGCTTGGAATTTATACATTTGAAATACTTGTAAAACTCATTGCAAGAGGCATCTGGGCAGGACCCTTTTATTTCTTTGGTGATTCATGGAACTGGCTTGATTTCAGTGTAACTTTATTTGAGTGAGTACTCCTTTTAAGTTGCAAACATCATAATATTTGCTTGCTAAGAAAATGCTTTTCATAAAGAAACATTGAGGTTGACAGAATTTTCTGCCTGTAAAATTCTATGAGTACAGAACGATTCATAAATCATAGACATAGTGAGTTCTCTTAGGCAGCTCCAACTGAACTAATCCTGACTATGCATTGAAAATTAAAGGAATGGGAATCTCTGTTTTCTACCTGAAGCAAAAACAATAGAGGAATAAATTAAAGGAATAATAATCTCTGTTTTCTACCTGAAGCAAAAACAATAGAGGTTGAATTTTTTGCACTTGAGGTGATTATGTTCGGTGACCAGAAAATATCCTGGAGACCTAGGAGAGGATTCCAACATATTTGATTCTGTTAATCTATATTGCTTAAGAACAGGAAATATTCTAATTATCAGAATAAGATATTTTATATACATGCACATTTTTCTAGAATGATACATTAAATTCTAATAATTTACACATGTATTAATTTTTTTCAATCCTTCTATTTAATGTACTCTATTTTATGGCTAAAGAAATTGTCACAGGCATCAAATTCCTGTTAAACATAATTTAAAGTAATACTCTATTTGTAGAGTTAGTGTCAATTTTTTTAAAAAAGAAATAACCTTTATAATGAACAGATTAGTTTCTTCCATGTAGTGAGCAGTCAAAAAATAGTATCTAATATCATTGAAATTATTATCAGTACTTCTGAAGTCACTAGTATTATTTCTCTTCTTGCCATTGCTATTAGCTAAAATTTGGCTAACGCAACTAAGGGCTCTCAGTATGTGAAGATGCTTTGCTATGAACTATACATTGATTAGGAGAAGGCAATGGCACCCCACTCCAGTACTCTTGCCTGGAAAATCCCATGGACAGAGGAGCCTGGTGGGCTGCAGTCCATGGGATCGCTAGGAGTCGGACACGACTGAGCGACTTCACTTTCACTTTTCCCTTTCATGCATTGGAGAAGGAAATGGCAACCCACTCCAGTGTTCTTGCCTGGAGGATCCCAGGGACGGGGGAGCCTGGTGGGCTGCCGTCTATGGGGTCGCACAGAGTCGGACACGACTGATGCGACTTAGCAGCAGCAGCAGCATACATTGATTAACTAATTTAATCTCCCCCAAATCCTCAGAATTAGAAAGTACCCTTATTCTTACTTTTTACATTTGAGGAAACTGAAGCAAAATAGGTTAAGTAATTTTTTCATATCACACAACTAGTAAATAGTAGAGTCTATATTTCTCTACCAGCAGTCTGGCTCTAGAGACTGTGTCCTTAACCAACATACATTTGACTTCTGCGACCATCACCGTCACCACTGTCATCGTCATCACCATCATTATCAGCACCAGGAGTTTAAATACTTAAAATAAATCTTATTCCTTTCAAAAGCTATGTATTTTCTTATTTTAACTATATTTTCAAACCAATAAGATTGCAAAATACGAACATAATATAGAGTATTTGATGAAATTTTGACCACTTAAAGTGTCAAGCTTTTATAAACTCTCATAATTTGTAGATTAATGTTTACTTGATTACCTTGCACTGTAGAAATCTTTGCCTTCCAATCAATAATAAACCTGTTTGCAAAATGCAATAATGAAAGCGAGTGAATATTTGCATATCTGGTTTTAGAAACAAGCTTCAAATATTATAAAAAGCCAAATGTCAGTAACATAAACTCAATATGATTTATAAACGACTTTAATTTAATTCCACAGGCATATTTCAAGATATTCACCTCTAAATTTCATTTCAGTATGTAGAATTATGAGAAATTTGAGAATTTTGAAAATTATTCCTTTAAACCAAGGTAAGAAAAAGCATCAAGTTCTCTGTCTTCATTTTGTTTCATGTACTTCCATGTATTCGTTTGAACGGCCTTGCCATTGCTTAGAGAAATGTTGTTAAACAACGTTTCATCTTTGAAATAAATGAATATAAGATCAAATATCAAATTTATTTGTCACTCCTGGAATGGAAAGGAAAAAAATACATTTGTTACTTATTTGAAGTGATTTCAATGCTTATGATAACAAAATGTAGAACTCAATCAAAATAAGTTACTTCCTTATTTTTTCCTGTTTCTTTAATTTTATGTCTTAAATATGAAATACTAAAATTGTCCTTAGACTTCTGAATGAATTAGCAGTCCAGACAGTTATCTAATCCATCCTCTTCTTTTCCTCATTGAATCTAAGAGCCAGTTGAAATGAACAAAGTTATATAAAATAAGTACCCTTTTACTCTCAGTGCTTGGATAGGACGTATTCCACATGCCACAACATTCAAGAAGGTTCTGTTAAATAATGTACAGCCATGACCACATTGATGGAAGATGCAGAGGAGTAATTTACACATCCCATTACTGAATGTGTCTTAGGGAAGCCTACTAATACCTTCTGATTTGTTGTTCAGAATGAATAAAAACAATAAGATAGGAAACTTCACTCAGAGTTTTTTTTTTTGGCTGTTGAGTCAGAGGTTTTATCAAATAATTGAATGAATAAACCCACGAAGTAGTGTGATAACACCAAAAATAAGATCTGCAAGGAACGTTCGTCTACTGGAACATCATGAAGAAGGCCAGATAAATGCATACTCTGTACTTGGAGTCCAGGCTGGGCAAAACAGCAAAAACATTGGGGAAATGTGATAATAGATGCCTAACCTTGTGGATATGACTTCACTGGTGGCTCAGACAGTAAAGCGTCTGCCTACAATGTGGGAGACCCAGGTTCAGTCCCTGGGTCGGAAAGATAGGCTGGAGAAGGAAATGGCAACCCACTCCAGTATGCTTGCCTGGAAAATCACATGGACAGAGGAGCCTGGTAGGCTACAGTCCATGGGGTCGCAAAGAGTCAGACATGACTGAGCGACTTCACTTCAGTTGTGGATATACTGAAACATTGAATAGTACACATTAAACAGGTGAATTGTATGGTTTATAAATTATATCTCAATAAACCTGTTTGATAAAAATGGTCTGTGGCATGGTAGTTTCACCAAGCACAGTGAAGAAACCAGCAATGAGAAATGTCCTTGCAGGAATTTCCACAGTCTTAGTTCTTTTACTACTCTCCACAAATTACTGGAATGTAAGTTGTATCTCCTTCATCTTCATCTTAGAATTAGAGGTAAAGATTATAGAGGAATTCAGGTAAATCCAAGTAGAATATAGTAACTAAAATTGGGAGCATACAGGCTGGTATGAATTGCTCTTTTTTTTTCAAAGGAGAAAACGACCAAGGCACATACTGGTTATACAAATGTGTATGAAAACAAGGAAGAAAGGAAAACACACTATTCAAGAGAATGAAAATAATCCTTTTCCTCTTAAAAATGTACTCTAAGGCATAAAGTGTAAGCCAGTTTATAAAAGTGAGTAAAGTGAGTATAACTGAGTTAAAATTGTCTGTCAAGATGTAGAGACTTGAGCTTCTTTGGGGTCCAAGTGCTGGTTGACAATCTGCCTGCCAAGGCAGGGTACATTGGTTCCATCCCTGGCCCAGGAGGCTCCTAGACGGCACCGGGCAACTAAGCCCATGCACCGCAACTGGAGAGTAGCCCCTGCTCGCCATAACTAGAGAAAACCCGTGTGCAGAAACAAAGACCAAGCAGAGCCAAATTAAACATTAATTAATGAAAGAAACATATAGAATTTAAAATTAAACCAGACATAAGTTAGAATCCACAAAAGATACACTAAACTAAAACAAAATGAAAGTTTAAAAGTAAAAAGAAGGAAAAAGTTATACCAGGAAATCAAAATCAAAATTGACATATGGTTCAGAGCTTTGAATGGTAGGTAGCAGTGAATGGAAGATAGCAATGAAAATTATTAATAAATTTGAGTCTATAAAGTGTGATGGTGACTTCTTTTTATCATCGATTAAAATATTGACACTAAAATTAAAGCTCCATAAGAAGCTTGATTTTATATATTCTGTATAGAATATATTTATGTCATAGTAATATTAATAACAATATTTTGTATTTATACATGTATAAGTATATTTTAATTTATATATATTCTATAATATCACTATTATAGATAAAATATTTGCATGAGTTTATGTTTATATGCACACATACCTTCTTACTTATATTTAAGAATTTCCATTCCTAAAGATAATTTCAACAAAACAGTGTGAAAATTCTTTTCAGTACAAAATATACACAGGACTCATGACAGTGACCAAATAAAAAATACACAGTTCACATACACATATTTTAAAAGATTTTTATGGTGATCACGGCAATAATATCAAATTAAAATATCCCATTTTTCTTCTAATAAGTTGGCAGTGATATTTTTAAAAATGTCCTACCTTTAGTAAAGGCATATATTTATAGTCTTTGGTTTATATAAATTTATATAATATATAAAGACTATATATTTATAGTCTTTGGTTTATGCATTGGTTCAAAATTTCTTTAAAATTATGAATATATGAATTAATACTTAAATATCTCATATACCATGACACAGAAATTCCATTTTTAAAGTAATACTTTTAAAAGACTTGCATATAGCAAAACAATTCATAGTATAATTGTTATAATAAGTGGCAAAAGTAGCTGTAAATATGTATTTCAGGATGATAGCAATTAAAATTATACGTTTATTCTAGATATCACATTTCTTTAATCACAGGAGTAACTTTCAGGCAGTTCAGTAACTCAGTCATGTCTGACTCTTTGTGATCAATGGACTGTAATATGCCAGGCTTCACTGGCCATGACCTACTCCCAGAGCTTGCTCAAACTCCTGTCCATCGAGTCCGTGATGCCATCCAACCATCTCATCCTCTGTTGTCCCTTTCTCCTCCTGCCTTCAGTCTTTCCCAGCATCAGGGTCCTTTCCAGTGAATCAGTTATTTGCATCACATGTCCAAAGTATTGAAGGTTCAGCTTCAGCATCAGTCCTTCCAATGAATATTCAGCACTGATTTTCTTTAGGATTGACTGGTTTGATCTCCTTGCAGTCCAAGGGACTCTCAAGAGTCTTCTCCAACACCACAGTTCAAAAGCATCAATTCTTCTACTCTCAGCCTTCTTTATGGTCCAACTCTCACATCCATACATAACTACTGGAAAAAGCATAGCTTTGACTAGACAAACCTTTGTGGGCTAAGTAACGTCTCTGCTTTTTAATATGCTGTCTAGGTTGGTCATAGCTTTTCTTCCAAGGAGCAAGCATCTTTTAATTTCACGGCTACAGTCAGCATCTGCAGTGATTTTGCAGCCCCCCAAAATAAAGTCTGTCACTGTTTCCATTGTTTCCTCATCTATTTGCTATGAAGTGATGGGACTAGATGCCATGATCTTAGTTTTTTGTGTGTTGGGTTTTAAGCCAGTTTTTCCACTCTCCTCTTTCACTTTTATGAAGAGACTCTTTAGTTTATTTTCACTTTCTGCCGTAAGGGTGCTATCTGCTGCTATCAGAGGTTATTGATATTTCTCTCAGCAATCTTGATTCCAGCTTGTGCCTCATCCAGCCCAACATTTTGCATGATGTACTCTGCATATAAGTTATATAAGCAGGGTGACACTATATGGCCTGGACGTACTCCTTTCCCAATTTGGAACCAGTCTGTTAGCTGACTGTATAGTCTCCATCTTTGGCCGTGAAGAATATAATCAATCTGATTTCGGTGATGTCCATGTGTGGAGTCGTCTCATGTGTTGTTGGAAGAGGGTGTTTGCTATGACCAGTGTGTTCTCTTGGCAAAACTCTGTTAGCCTTTGCCTTTCTTCGTTTTGTAGTCCAAGGTCAAACTTGCCTGTTACTCCAGGTTTCTCTTGATTTCCTACTTTTGCTTTCCAGTCCCCTATGATGAAAAGGACATCTTTTTTTGGTGTTAGTTCTAGATGGTCTTCTAGGTCATCATAAAACCATTCAACTTCAGCTTCTTCAACTTTAGTGGTTGTGGCATAGACTTGGATTACTGTGATATTGAATGGTTTGCCTTGGAAACAAAATAGAGATAATTCTGTTGTTTTTGAGATCACACCCAAGTATTTTAAAGTTAGCTTTATTTGAGGACACTCTTTTCTAATGACTTTTCTATTACACTCAAGAAATCTAATCATTTGAGGATGTCATTTTAAAAAAAAATAGATTTTCAATTCTCACAATGATGTATGAAATAAGTATATTTAAACTCCCTTAAAAATAATTAAACAGAAACATTAAACTGTTGATAACTTGCTCAACATTATGGAGTTGGTTTATTTTCATCCATTATTGGAGGAAAGAAGAGTTATGGTAGTTTTATCTATGAAGTGTAATTATAGGGTGTTTGTTGTTTTTTCTTGATTTCTATATTTTCAGAATTGAGCATGTATTATTTAATGGTTAAAAAAATGAGTGTCCTTAAATAAAACTAACATTGAAGTTGAATTCTTAATTAACAAGTATTCTGGTATAAATACAGTGATATATAATCACAGTTGTATGTTATTCCATTTCTATTCATAAAATTTTCACTGTTTTATTTAATGAGCTTCAAAGATTGAGTTCATCAAAAGATAATAAAAATGTATAGAATACTGCTATTTCAAATTATTTCTTTTTTTCAACAACATTTGCAACCAATATTGATTTGTAATTCAATGCCTTTACCTGTGCTTATAAATAATGGTGATTAGTACGAAAAATAGTAACCAAGAGAGGAGGCCTGTTCTTTATGTAGTAAAAAGAAACAAACAAATAAGTAAGAGTACTAAAGTATGTCTGACTTATTGCCAGACGTAATAGATTAGCAATAATACAGAAATCTCAAAGTTTAGCATGTTATTTGTTTTATTTATCAGATCTAGGTAATGATAAATGAAATTATAAAACACAAAGCTATAAATTTCAATGGCATCTGCATTCGCCATGAGAGAAGTTTGCTAATGCTGCTTTACTAAGGTATTTTATTTTACCAAAAACAAACCTTTGTCTTTTCAGGACTGAAGTCTTTTGTAGCCATACTCATCCATTGTTTGAAGAAACTCACTGTGGTCATTATCCTAACTCTCTTTTTTCTGAGTGTATTTTCTCTAATTGGGATGGGGCTCTTCATGGGCAATCTGAAGCATAAATGTTTGCGATGGCCCCAAGAAAATGAAACTGACATGCTGAATAATAGAACTGGAAACCCATATTATATTCGAGGTAAGAATCCCTTGCCATCTATATAAAAAAGCATTCTTCACAGAAATGTTGAACCTTCAATTTCAGAACAAATTCAACTTCAGAACAATCTTCATGTAAATACCTAACTATGCCCAAGTGCTAATTTGAATCGGTTTCCTTTATCAGGATGATAAAGTTCCAAGTCTTCAGACAGTTATGTCAGGGAAACCTAAGTTTGGAATTGCTAAAACTCACAAATTTTATCATTTCAAAAATAAATAAATATGACCAAAGCCTCCTAGATTGAGAGAAAATGGTAGGCTACAAACTCCTTCCTTCTTACTGTAGAGAAGGATGTTCATCTGTACAGATGTAATTGGGTTTTAGATATGCTGTTCACTCAAAACTAGATACAAAATTTCATGTCTTTCCTATTTTTCCAGAAACAGAAAACTTTTATTATTTGGAAGGAGAAAGATATGCTCTTCTTTGTGGCAACAGATCAGATGCTAGGTAAGTAGTATTAATGTTTTCTTCTATCAAATCTGTATTGTAATGGAGAGTGGAGTCGGGCCCTTAACTGCTCAAAAGCCAATAAGAGGCCATTTAGTGAAAAGGAAAGTTTGTTTTATTTTAGATGCTAGCAACTGACTGGAGGGTAGACTCTTGTTCAAAGGCTGACTCTCCATCTGCCCCGACAATCAGGGGGCAAGAGGGAGGGAGCTACATGCAGAAACAGCACAGTCAGCTCTGACAGTCATCTTGAAGTCGGTCATCCATGGTCTGACCAGCATCATGTTGATTGTTTTAAGTATGATTAATCTTCAGATCCAGGGTTGGTTGGTTTCAATTTCCTTGAGACCAATTCTCGGAATTATGACAGTTTATGGGAACCTGGTGGCTTAGTGGTGAAGAATCCACTTGCCAGTGCAGGAGATGCTGGCTTGATCCCTGGGTCGGGAAGGAGGAAATGGCAACCCTCTCCAGTATTGTTGCCTGGGAAATCCCATGAACAGGGGAGCCTAGTGGGCTACATGGAGTCTCAAAAGAGTCAGAAACGACTTAGTGACTAAACAACAATAGGACTTAAAATAATTCTTCAGTGAGATGACAGAACTCTCAAGTCTTCAGTTCAGTTCAGTTCAGTCGCTCAGTCATATCTGACTCTTTGCAACCCCATGGACTGCAGCACGCCAGGCTTCCCTGTCCATCACCAACTTCTGGAGCTTTTTCAAACTCATGTTCATCGAGTCAGTGATGCCATTCAATCATCTGTTGTCCCCCTTTCCCCCTGCCTTCAATCTTTCCCAGCATCAGGGTCTTTTCTAATGAGTCAGTTCTTCACATCAGGTGGCCAAAGTATTGGAGTTTCAGCTTCAGCATGAGTCCTCCCAATGAATATTCAGGACTGATTTCCTTTAGGATGGATTGATTGGATTTCCTGGCAGTCCAAGGGACTCTCAAGAGTCTTCTCCAACACCACAGTTCAAAAGCATCAATTCTCTGGTGCTCAGCCTTCTCTATGGTCCAACTCTCACATCCATACATGACTATTGAAAAAACTTATTTTCTTATAATTTTGAATGAAGAGATAAAGTTGAAACAGAGTGCTTCTCAGCGGTACAATGGCTTAATTCTTTGTGTTACTTTCCTCAGCTGGAATGACTTGGCACCCATCTGAAACTCAGTTCTTAGAGACTCTGGGCCCGAGATAGGGAAAAAGCACATGGAGGCAGGAGAATGAGTTATGTAGTTTAGTTGCATTAAGGTGCTTTAGGGGGCTTTCCAGAGGCTTTCCTTGTGGCTGAGATGATAAAGAGTCCACCCGACGCTCTTTCAGGATTTCGATCCCTGGGTTCGATCCCTGGAGGAGGGCATGGCAATACATTCCAGTATTCTTGCCCAAAGAACCCGATGGACAGAAAAGTTGGTAGGCTACATTTGACGGGACACGACTGAGTGACTCACACACACACACACACACACACACACACGGGGGAGCCTCTCAGGTGGCACTGGTGGTAAAGAGCTCACCTGCCAATTAGAACTCTGTTCAATCCCTGGGTCGGGAAGATCCACTGGAGTAGGAAATGGCAACTTGCTCCAGTATTCTTGCCTGGAGAATCCCATGGAGAGAGGAGCCTGGCAGGCTATAGTCCATAGGGTCACAAATGGTCGGACACAACTGAAGCGACAACACGTACAAGGTGATTTGGACATTTTATTGCTTATTCAACCTTTTTACCTCGTTACTGCTGGGTTCCCATTCTATTTTCAAGCCCAGATTGTGAATCCATCTCATTGTATCTGCCCCATCCCACTCGAGCTAAACCTTTCTGTGGACATTCCAAACTAGATTTGACGTGACATGCATGTTCAAGATACCAAGTCATGGATAGTCAGAATGACAATGATATAGTAGATCAAGGCCTTAAGAGAAAGTCAGTGTTTCACCTGCAGCCATTATACTTTGCCGTATGATAAACTATCCCAAAAACTAGTGTTTTAAGACAAGAACAAAAATTCATCAGTTCAGATTCTATAGGTCAGCAATTTAGCAAGTCTCAACACACAAGTACTTTTTAAACCTCTGTTTGTATCACATTTGTTAGCCATTAACATATATGTAAAGCAAGTCACATGGCCAAAGCTCCAATAATGTGGGAGGGAACTACAGAGAGGTGATGAGGGAGGAAGCATGATTTATTGGGCCACTACTTTCATAATGGACAACAAGAACCAAACCCCAGTAGGTAAAATTATGAAGACTCCATGAAAGGAAATGCAATAAATATTTAATCTGATCTTTCTACCAAAGTGCCGTTAGCTGCTTATAAATTATTGATGAACAATGTTTTCTCACTCTTTAAATAATGGTATCTAAGGGTTTGAGGTGAGATCATTTAAAAATTAAACCCTCAACTACTGCAGTTTTATTTTTATCAGTGTCATTTTCCACCAGTTATACTTTCACTTTGATTTTGGGTCATAAAGAAATCTTTAACAAAGACTTGGCAAAAACCATTTGTGAGGCCCTGTTGTCTTTTAGCTTAACTAATGCTGTTCACTTATATCAGCTGAAAATCTAACTCATATGCAACTTTTTTTCACTGGGAATTGTTTGGGAGAAAACCACGCCCCATGAAAGAGGGGGCCCTTTATTATTCATGGGTAGATATTCTGTATTTGTGATTTAACCTTGATCTGAAAGTCACCTAAGAGTAAGCAGTTTTTCTTTTCTTTATCTCAATTAGTCAGTGTCCTGAAGGATATGTGTGTGTAAAAGCTGGTGTAAATCCTGATGATGGCTACACAAATTTTGACAGCTTTGGCTGGGCCTTATTAGCTCTATTTCGGTTAATGACGCAGGATTACCCTGAAGCACTTTATCACCAGGTAAGAACACAGAATCTGCACTGCACGTAAGGATGATGCCATGCTCCTTCTTTCTAAAATAATGATCAAATGTAATGTATTTTATTAAATTTTTGTGTGGAGAAGAATTTGAGGCCAGAAGGAAATAGAATTATTCAATGTCAAACTGTATGTAAACACTGAACCCACGTCAGTGTTCTTATGTATTGGTATCTTATTTAATCTTTGAAACAATCCTACAAAGTCAGGATATAAATATGTGCATATGCTTTTACATGAAGACCCTAAGATCAAAGCAGGCAGATAACTTCCCCAAAGTTAAAACACACGTATCTACCAGAGATCACTGTACTACTCTGTGGTCTTATATATTTGACATTAACTAGAGAGCATTCGGAGAAGGCAATGGCACCCCACTCCAGTACTCTTGCCTGGAAAATCCCATGGACAGAGGAGCCTGGTAGGCTGCAGTCCATGGTGTTGCGAAGAGTCGGACATAACTGAGCGACTTCACTTTCATTTTTCACTTTCATGAATTGGAGAAGGAAATGGCAACCCACTCCAGTGTTCTTGCCTGGAGAATCCCAGGGACGGGGGAGCCTGGTGGGCTGCCGTCTATGGGGTCACACAGAGTCGGACACGACTGAAGCGACTTAGCAGCAGCAGCAGCAGCAGAGAGCATTTCTAGGTGCTAATTCTCCAGACAAAAAATTTGAACCTATGATATTACCATCTGTTAAGAAATTGTTGGGACTTCCCTGGTGGTCCAGTGGCTAAGACTCTGAGCTCCCAATTCAGGGGGAGTGAATTTGATCCCTGGTCAAGGAACCCCATGTATTGCAACCAAGAATTCACATGCTGAAACTAAAGATTATTCATGCCTACAATGTACTATTACTTTTTAATTCTTCTATTTCTTCTCATCCTCCTTTAATAGTCAGTCATGCTCCAGTTATAGTAACAGAAAGCTTACTGTTATGAGACTTTAAATAAAAATTCTGAGTCTCCTTTCATAACTGATGATTTGTGTGCCATAGTTTCTCGGAAGGATATAATATATACTCATTAAAAATGTAGATTCAGCTTTTCTTTTAAGAAAATAAAAGTGGAATATGCAGTGTTTTTCAGCAGCATAGTTAATATCAAAAGATATTAGATAAAATAATTACTTTATTTTAAAAGTATGTGCAGTTGAAGAATACTCTTTTTAAACACACATGTACTGTACTTTTTATGATTGAATAGATAAATTATGGTGTGTATGTGCATATGTGTGTGTTTACAGGCCATTAATAATGATAAGAATAATGTAATATATTTTTAGCACAAAGATTCATAATACATTATTAAATGAAAATCAAGTAAACCAAACATGCTTGTAGGAAAATTATATTTCTAGTAGAAGTACTTAAAATATTACAAGTGATTGTTTTCTTTATGCAAACTATATTTTTCTAATTTTGAAAGAGTAGTATATTGTTATTTGTCAAACTTTTTGACAAATATCATGCCTCCTCCACAACACTAGGAACTTCTTATTTCTGAAATAATCTTACCATGTTATCCTCTTCAAAATCCTCCAGTGATTTCCAAATGTCTATAGGATGAAGTTCAGTGTCCAAATGCATGGTCCATAGCTCCCTTTAAGATATAGTCTCTGCATTCATATTTGCTTGTTCAGCATTTCTGCCCACTAGGAGATAAACGACCTAAGAAGTCTTATTTTAATTTTTGTATTCTCAGCATCTAACATATAGAAATGCTTAATAAAATTTTAATAAACAAAAAATTTAAGGGAATATTTATGAATTGTTTACTTTATATAATAGTGAATGTCTTGCCTTTTATTTACAGCTTTCAAAGTGTATAAGTTAATTTACTTGTTAGCAACGGTTTAAAAGAAATATCATCACACAGCAGGGAAATGAGAAATCAGTCTGGGAGTGCCCTGATTCTGGAGTCTTTCAAGACTTTTATCATTATTGCACTCTAGGATTTTATTGACTAGTATAGATAAGGTTTGCTTTGATTTGGACTGAATTTTTTACTCATCACTGCTCTATTGAACTGACTATGACTAGGTAAATTCAATAGTTATTCCCAAAGAGTACAGCTTGTGTTTTGGAGAATATCATTCCCCATTCATTAAATAAGCATTATTTAATCCAAGTACTCTGATGTAGCATTGGTACAGAAATGAACAAAGCAGGTTGTCAGTCCTCATGCTGCTGCTGCTGCTAAGTCACTTCAGTCGTGTCCGACTCTGTGGGACCCCATAGACGGCAGCCAACCAGGCTCCACTATCTCTGGGATTCTCCAGGCAAGAACACTGGAGTGGGTTGCCATTTCCTTCTCCAATGCATGAAAGTGAAAAGTGAAAGTGAAGTCACTCTCGGTCGTGTCCGACTCTTAGCGACTCCATGGACTGCAGCCTACCAGGCTCCTCCTTCCATGGGATTTTCCAGGCAAGAGTACTAGAGTGGGGTGCCATTGCCTTCTCCGTAGTCCTCATGGAGTAGAGTTATATTCAACCATAGTTGACATTTATCACATACTTGCCATGATCTAAGATCTTCTCATACATTGTTTCATTTGATTTTCATAAAAATATATGGTAAACAAGCTATAATTAACCCGTGTTTTCTGCTAAAATACAATAAAACTTGAATTTGCACCCTTTTTCATTCTTACAAGATTGTATGCTTTTGTTCTCCATCAGCTTCATTTAGTGGAAAGAGCAAAAATATTGGATTCAGGTATTTCCCCACAGCTGTGAGATCTTTATCTAATTTCATCTCCTTTTTACATGGTAAATACAATGTAAATATTTTGCATAGAATTAAGGAAATAATAAACATATTTAGAATTAAGGAAATAATGAACATAAAGTATTTATTAATGTGTATATCCTACAATACTCATGATATCTAATACTGACTTCTGAATGTATTGTTGATAACAGCTATTTAGTGGGGGAAATATTTAACCAAATCCTAAATAGCTTACTCACTTGGATAATAGAGTTTATTAAAAAATACTGTTAAAGGAAAACATACTATAGATTAATAAGAAATTATTTCTGATTAAATGTTAGAACTTCCTGCTAATTTATAAACATTCTTAACTCATATCAACACAATATTTTCTGTAAGTAATACTTATCTATTGATTCAGATGAATGCTTAAAAATGAAACCTATTCCCATATCCATATGTTTTCCTGATATTTGTTCATCTACTTGTAATCAGTGAGGATAGATCAGTGGGCTATATTTTGGATTTGTAATATCTACTTACAAATTTTTAAATTTTCTGATATATCTTAGGTAATTATTTTGAAATAAGAGCCAGTCGATGCTCGGTTTAGGAATCTACTACTTTGTACTTTTCTATCCATAAATGGGGTTTCCCAGGTGGCACTAGTAGTTAAGAACCTGCCTGCCAATGCAGGAGACATAAGACATGCAGGTTCGATCCCTGGCTTGGGAAGATCCCCTGGAGGAGGACATGGCAACCTACTCCAGTATTCTTGTCTGGAGAATCCCTAGGACAGAGCATCCTGGCAGGATACAGTTCATAGGGTCATAGAGTCAGACACGACTGAAGCAACTTGGCACACGTGCTGTGCTTAGTGTCTCAGTCTTGTCTGACCCTTTGTGACCCCGCGGGCTGTAGCCTGACAGATTCCTCTGTCCATGAGGATTTTCCAGGCAAGAATACAGGCGTAGGTTGCCATGCCCTCCTCCAGGGTACCTTCCCAAGCCAGGGATTGAACCCATGCCTCCTGCATTGCAGGTGGATTCTTTACTGTTTGGGCCACCAGGTAAGCATGCATGTGCATCCATAAATGACTTAATATATGTGAATTATATGACTTTCCTATGTGATTTGTTTAGAGGTTCTTCACGAAAGCAAGTATCCTGACAGATAATCAAATATTCCTGTTCCTCCTCTCTTTGAACAGACATGATTTTGTACTTTGTTGTGATGTTTCCATAAAGTAATGATCCAAGGAAAGTAATATCCAGACATTCATTCTTTGACTTTATTACACTTCATAAGAAAATGGCAATCCACTCCAGTGTTCTTGCCTGGAGAATCCCAGGGACGGCAGAGCCTGGGGGGCAGAGTCAGACACGACTGAAGTGACTTAGCATAGCATATATTTAAAGATTCTATTGCAAAGAAAACAATCATTCATATTTGGACTATCCAGCTTTCTTTATTGAAAGATGACAGTTTTTTCCTTTCATTATGTTTGATCTGTTAATGAAGACAAAAACATCAAATGCTCACCCTGAATTAAATTACTAAATTCTTCCCTGGTTTTGTACCATTATTTTGTATCTTACGTATATGTCTAAAGTTAAAGAGCTTTTCACTTATTTATCCAGGTAAAGCCAGTACTTTAACTGCCTTGTAATTGCATTCCACTTGTAACTAAATTCTAACAAAATTTCTTTTTTTTTTTTTTTCTTCATTTTAAAATAAGAGATCACAGTAAGACAAATAACATTTCCTCTCTGTCTTTTTTCCACCTCTCCTTAGATCCTTTATGCTTCTGGGAAGGTCTACATGGTATTTTTTGTTGTGATAAGTTTTTGGTTTGCCTTTTATATGGCAAGTTTGTTCTTAGGCTTACTTGCTATATCCTATGAAGAAGAAAAGCAGACAGCTGCTGAAAAAGCTACGATTGATCAGGAATTTCAGAAGTCTTTGCCAGAACTTCAAGAAGAAAAAATAACAGCAGAGGTATAGATTTTTTTAATGCTCTTTTAGAGTCAGAATGTATCTTCTGAAGTCTTGGAGCATATGTGTTCTAATAGATGTTCAGTATCTATGTATGGTACATGATAAGGTCATAAGTGATTTTAGTAAAAGGGCTCACTTTCACTACATAACATTCTTTTCTGAGTGTGGTGTGGTAAGAGTGACCATTTTTTGGTCACTTAATATATACAATATTTTTGTTCCAAAATGCATATTGCTCCTGCCACTGCTGCTAAGTCACTTCAGTCGTGTCCGACTCTGTGTGACCCCATAGACGGCAGCCCATCAGGCTCCCCTGTCCCTGGGAGTCTCCAGGCAAGAACACTGGAGTGGGTTGCCATTTCCTTCTCCAATGCATGAAAGTAAAAAGTGAAAGTGAAGTCACTCATTCGTGTCCGACCCTCAGCGACCCCATGGACTGCAGCCTACCAGGCTCCTCTGTCCATGGGATTTTCCAGGCAGGAGTACTGGAGTGGGGTGCCATTGCCTTTACTACTGCTAATAAACTACGGGTGTGTATATATATATATGTGTGTGTGTGTGTCTGTCTGTCTGTCTGTGTGTGTGTATATATATATATACAATATATATTATATTATATATATAATAAACTATGGGTGTGTATATATATATATGTATATATGTATTTGAACTTCTCGTAATGCAGTACACACTTTTTTTTCTTATAATGCAGGCATAGTTTATTAATTTAAACTTACTTCATACAGCACATTAGAATTGACTTTGGAAATTTTCAGCGTTCAACTCAGAAGTGATAGCACCTTCCACAATTTAGAAGCTAGAAAGTACTAAAACCATGGATCAAAGTATAGTAGGGAAGTTGTAAAAAGAGAAAAAAAATAATGACTTTCTGGCTCTTTCAAGAGGAAATGCACCGTCCATCCTGGCATAAGAAGTTATGTTATCTGTGCAGTAATTAAGTTCATGATAAGTAAAACAATGCAGTTTTACTCTAATTTTCAATTACCCTGGTGTTCTGTTTGAATGTACTTTTGGATGTTTAGCTTCACAGCAAAAGATCTGGTCTATGAATCTAAAAGTATTGGCAGAAGTAATACTACAGTTACAGAAAATTGTCTTTAAAAAAATCTGAATTCTGCTGTAAGTGTGCAAAAAGGGAGAACAGGCCCCCAGAAAGCAACCAGAAGCAGCTTTCTTATATTCCACAGGACCTGGCTGTCTCACACCTCTTCCTAGGCTTAGCTCAGTCGCCTAGTATCCCTCCCCAGAGCTGTCCAGGTGTGTGGTGGGCAAGGGCCAGAGCAGCCTGAGGGGGTGGCACTCATGCCTCTTCTGAGGTGTTGCTGTCTTCCCCGGTGTTGTGAGGTGCCCCACTGCCTCAGAGTTTGTCCTTCGGAAGGTGCTCGGCCCAGAGTGGTCACAACCAAGTCCAGTGCCCTCACCCACTGACCTGGTTACAGGGCCCTCACTTGCGGGAAGGGAGCCATGCCTTGCCTTCTCTTCCATCCCTCTGGGTTTGTTACTATTTTCACTCTTGACTTGCTAATGAAGATTGTCTACATGGGAATAAGTATTTGAACTACATTTTCTAGTAGATGGAAAAAGGACAGATTGAGGGAGCAAAGGATAGAAAAGATCTGTATCTTGCTTATCCCTCATATAGAAAGGATTAAAAAAAAAAATTGAGGAAAAGGGCCATGATTCACTCTGGCATGTGTGGTATAACTGGCTAAGAAGATCTTTAATCCCAAAGGCCTCTGCTGGACCAAAAGGGAAAAATGATAACTCTCTATTAACTAGCTCTCTCATTAAGTTGTGGTCAGTGAAGAAACTCAAGAAAAGTCACTCCACTAAAAAGTAGGACCTGAATGACATAATGTAGGATCATAGCAAATGACAAGTTATTGATAGATACATATATCTACGAGGTCAGTGCATACCCCTGAAAGAAGAAGCAATTGTAGATGGTATGAAGAAAGGATGTATATTAATCAAAAAAAGCTCTTGACTATAGCCATTATATCACTCATGAGGAAGTCACAGATAAACTACAAAGCTTTCTGTCTGTAGAAATGAGTCTGAGATCCTACAGATTGAATGATTTTAGTCCAAATGATATGTGGAATGTATAATTTGAAGTGGCATTTCAAATGACAAGAGCTACACACAGATATATCCAAGAGCACAGTTCTTCTCTTATTTCAGATGAGATGCCCTATTAACTCTGCCTGTGAAAAACTTAGAGTATTTTGTAATTTCCCAATATCTCCATTCATTTAGCTATTCTGGACCACATAAACCCTTTCTGGATTTAAATAAAGTCTTTCAATTATGAAAGATTTCTTTTCCTGGAAGAGTACTAGAACATTTTGTCATGCAAAAGTGTTCTGGGAAAATGAGAGTAAAAGTCATTTTTACAAGATATATTTTCTTTTCCTTTTTTACACATAAGAAAATGCTGGAGAATGAAGAATTTTAAATGGAACATACTGAGGACTCTTTAGGTGACTGATGTAACACTCAGCAAATTCTAATTCCTATGTTGAAATTACTGGGAAATTGCATATGTGTTTAATATTCTCACATTACAAGAAAACAGTAGATTATATTTGCTAAAATCACAGTTTTGCAGTCAGATTAATATAGATTTCAGTCCATTTTAGCTGCTTACTAGATTTATGATATTTGCCAAGTATGTTAACCTTTCTTTGTTGTTGTTACTCAGTCACTCAGTCTGGTCCAACTGTTTGCAACCCAATGGACTGCAGCACGCCATGCTTCCCCATCCTTCACTGTCTCTTGGAGTTTGGTAAAACTCATGTCCATTGAGTTGGTGATGCCATCTGTCACCCCCTTCTCCTCCTGCCTTCAGTCTTTCCCAACATCAGGGTCTTTTCCAATGAGTTGGATCTCCACATCAGGTGGCTAAAGTATTGAGACTTCAGCTTTACCATCAGTCCTTCTAATGAATAATCAGTGTGGATTTCCTTTAGGATTGACTGGTTTGATCTCATTGTAGTCCAAGAAACTCTCATAAGTCTTCTCCAGCACCACAGTTTGAAAGCATCAATTCTTTGGCACTCAGCCTTCTTTACGGTTCAACTCTCACATCTGTATATGACTACTGGAAAAACCATAACTTTGAATATATGGACCATTATCAGCAAAGTAATATCTCTGCCTTTTATATGCTGTCTAGGTTTGTCAAAGCTTTTCTTCTAAGAAGCAAGTGTATTTAAATTTCATGGCTGCAGCCACAGTGGTTTTGTGGCCCAGGAAAATAAAGCCTGTCACTGTTTCCATTTTTTCCCCATCTATTTGCCATGAAATGAGGGGACCGGATGCCATGATCTTTGTTTTTTGAATTTTGAGTTTTCAGCCAGCTTTTTAACTCTCCTTTTTCACCTTCATCAAGAGGCTCTTTAATTCCTCTTCACTTTCTGTCATTAGGGTGTATTATTTACATATCTGAAGTTAACCGGTCTAAACCTCAGCTTCTTCATCTGTAAGGTGTATATTATAATATCTGTCATAAGTTGTGAGATTCAAATTAAATAGATGCTTATAAAGCACTTAGCACTGCTTAGAGTATACTAAGCAACTGAAAAAATGGTATTGATTAATTATAGGAAACACAGGAAGACAACTGCAAGAAGGCACAGCAGTCCATATGGAGAATACTCATCAATATGAAATTCTCAAGTCTTTTACTGTGTCCCCCTTTTAGGGATAATTAAAATAATAATAATGACAATAATAATAATAGTATATAATATTTATTGTCAGCTATGTGCCAGGAGAAGAGAGTGGCAGAGAACGAGAGGGTTAGATAGCATCGCCGATCAATGGACGTGACTTTGAGCAAACTCGGGGAGATAGTGAAGGACAAGGAAGCCTGGCATGGTGTGGTCCATGTGGTCACAAAGAGTCAGATATGACCTAGCGACTGAACAACATCATGTGCCAGACACATAAATAGTGTCTTCACAGATTCTCAATTTAATTCTTATTGAGGAGTTCCAGTTGCAAAATTCGATCTATATTTATAGGTATTTGATTTCTCGACAGTGAGAAAGAGCACATTTTTCATCATTGTTCTAGAGAATCAACACTGAAACCTTATTATTCCATCAATTACACAGTTTCTAGGTGAAATTTGTCTATGAATTCTCAGTTATTGGCAAAACTTCAGAAAAGAGTCAGATACATACAACAGTAGAATGTAGGTATTAAAAAATATTTGCACATCTAAAATGACAATCTTAGAATTCACCTGTATAATTAAATGAAACATCATTGGCAATTTTCTGTATTAGGCATTGTATTAAACATTGGAGATTTAAAAATTAGTGAATACAAATGCACTGTCTATCTTCATGAAGCTAGTGGTCTAATGGGGAGATAAACTATAAAATTATTATAGCATATCTGTAACTGGGACCACCAGGCATCATGTTTCCTGATGTTTTTAAATAGGAAACATAAAATACCACAATATGTTCTTGCCAAAATCTGCACTGTCTAATAAGCTTCTAAATCTAACCATCTCTTTCTAGAGACTATAGGAGAGAAGAATGCATTAAATTACACTAAAAAGATATAATCTGCCAAATTAAGAATGTGGAAAATTCTATGAGTGATTCAGTATTTTTAACAAATCATATAGGATAAATAAAATGATATAAGATAACCAACAGAACTACAAACCAAAAAAAGTTTTACCCCTTTTGTATTTTGATTGGAACAAATTAACTATAATAGAATGTTTCTGAGTAATGAAAGAAAATTGAGCATGATCCAGGTATTGGATAATATTAAGGAATTACTAATTTTCCTTGATTTTGGCAGTGGTGGTGTGATTATTTTTTAAAAGAGCTTACCCTGAAATTTTATGATGTGTGAAATTTGTTTTACAATACTTCAGGAAAAAAGTAGGGTGGGTAATACATGAAAAACGGAAAGTATAATGTAATTAATGGTTGAAGCAACCTATTGGGTACCTGGTGCATATTATTCTTCCCTAAGAAAATTAAATGAAAATGTGGAAGTTGCTATAAAAGTGAGAAACATAGTGTTTGAGAGCCTTTAATAAAGTTTTCTCTGAGTCAGAAAAGGTTTTTATGAGGTCCCGGCACTTGAGTTGAGATCTGAAGAATGAGTCCTTGCTCTCTGATGGGCAGGAACAGGATGAGTTAGAGAATGAAATAGGCCAGTGTGGTTTCGGTAAGGAGAGAGAGCCTGAGTCCAAGATAGAACATTCCAGGTGTTCATTGCTTAACACCAGAAGTATGACTGAGTTCTTCCTTATTAATAGCTCCCTTCCAGAGAAAATTGAAATCAGTGCTGAGAAGAATCTTAGCCCCTTCCAGTCTAATTTTAACATTGGATTGTCTAAAATTCAGGCATATGCCCTTATTAGCTCTTATACTTTCAAAAAGATTTTTTTCCCATCATAGTCCTCTCAATTTGCATTATAAAATAGCAATATCTTTAGTAGTTAGCCAACTTAGTAGTTGGGCACTTATTCAATATTTTTGAAAGGCTCAATTAAGGTAAATATATTACTAGACTGATAATGTAGTTTGTTCATTTTATATCCTAAAATACAGCCTTGCATGTGTGCATGCTAAGTCGTTTCAGTTATTTCCAACTCTTTTGACCATATGGGCTGTAGCCCACCAGGCTCCTCTGTCCGTGGGATTACCCAGGCAAGAATACTGGAGTGGGTTGCCTTGCTCTCCTCCAGGGAATCTTTCCGACCTAGGGATCGAACCCCACGTCTCTTAAGTCTCCTGCATTGGCAGGTGGGTTCTTTACCACACAGCACCAGGGAAGCCCAAATGTATCCACTGCTGCCGCTGCTGCTAAGTCGCTTCAGTCGTGTCCGACTCTGTGCGACCCCATACACAGCAGCCCACCAGGCTCCCCCGTCCCTGGGATTCTCCAGGCAAGAACACTGGAGTGGGTTGCCATTTCCTTCTCCAATGCATGAAAGTGAAAAGTGAAAGTGAAGTCGCTCAGTCGTGTCTGACTCTTAGCGACCCATGGACTGCAGCCTACCAGGCTCCTCCGTCGATGGGATTTTCCAGGCAAGAGTACTGGAGTGGGTTGCCTTCTCCGCCATAGACGGCAGTTCAAGCTAAATCAGTAAAGAATTGAGCCTTGACTGTATCAACAATAATATTATTACCCTCCCCACTCCACTGCCCCTCCAACTACGGATGATTATCTTTACTGGATTGTTCTTTGATGTAAATTCATCAAACGTTGTCACTATCAGAAGCAGAATTATTCTGAGAAATAATTCCTCAGTATTAAGATTATACTGGAGGATATTATTAACGATTTGACAGAGTATCTTTATGAAGAAACACCTGGCAAATTCCTCTTGGACTTTAATAAGAGAAAAATTATAGTTCTGTTGGATTTTAATTCATAGAAATTTGGAATTATATAAACTATCACATATTGTATGTAGCCTTGTAAGTCAGATAAGAAAATACTTTCTGGAATAAGCATGGTTTAGATATTTTCCAGGCAAAAGTGCTGGAATGGATTGCCATTTCCTTCTCCAGGGGATCTTCCCGACCCAGGGATCAAACCCAGGTCTCCCACTTTGCAGGCAGACACTTTACCGTCTGAGCCACCAAGGAAGCCCAGATAAATAAGTTTTGCATCCTGAGCTTTTGCTTATTTTTTCAATTAAGAAAAAAAGTGAGGCAACAGAGATCTGTAGACTTAAAGAACCTGTCATTTTTCTGATGGAACTCAGTATGTAGTGGAGTTGGTTTTTACCTCTTTGAGTTCTAGTATTTTTGAAATTAGGGGGAACTTGACTGATACCGAGTGAGACGAATTTGATGATTTCCTTGATCTCTCTTCTGGGACTTCAGATAGACCACAGCAGAGCCTGCCAGCCAGGGTGTTCTGGGTTATCAGTGAACCTCAACCATTAATTCCCTCAGTGCCCATGCCAGTTATCCTTATTCAAAAGGTACCTCACTTACGTAAGTTTATTCACTGGTGACTAAGATGGCAAAGAAATCTGCCTGCAATGAGGGAGACCCAGGTTTCATCCCTGGGTCAGGAAGATCCCCTGGAGAAGGCAATGGCTTCCCACTCCAGTATTCCTGCCTGGATAATTCCACGGACAGAGGAGCCTGGTGGGCTACAGTCTCTGGGGTCACAAAAAGTCAGACACACCTGCGTGACTAACACACACTATTTCACCTATTAAGCTCACCTATTTACCAAATTAACAAACATACAAATATTATTATTCTTTGTGTGTGCCGAATGTAAAAATCCTTGGGAGTTCTATGGTGCAATATCATCTACCCCTTGTCAGTTACTTACAGTTTAAATTCAAAAACAAAATTTACTCATGATCACTAGAAACCTCTGGGGCCATACTTGTGATAATCATGAATGTGTAGAGCTTGTAACACCTACATCAAAACCTTAGAGTTTTGAGTGCCTTTCCAATGCAAGGGTTCTTTTAAACTTTGTAACTGTATCAGCCAAACAGGATGTCTTAAAACCATTATACAAGAGACAAGAGGGACAGAAAGAAATGATTTCTTTGGGGGATTATTATGTGTATTCTAATCAGACCCATCCTTTAAAATTCATTCTGTTACCCGATATTACATGAGACATATTTTATCATTTCAACACCAAATAATTTGATTTAATCAAGAGAGTTTATGAAGTCATAGTTAACATATCTTCAAGTAACACCTTAAAACGGAGAAGGCAATGGCACCCAACTCCAGTACTCTTGCTTGGAAAATCCATGGACAGAGGAGCCTGGTAGGCTACAGTCCATGGGGTCGCTAAGACTCGGACACGACTGAGTGACTTCACTTTCACTTTTCACTTTAATACATTGGAGAAGGAAATGGCAACCCACTCCAGTGTTCTTGCCTGGAGAATCCCAGGGACGGGGGAGCCTGGTGGGCTGCCGTCTATGGGGTCGCACAGAGTCGGACACGACTGAAGCGACTTAGCAGCAGCAACACCTTAAAAATATAAGGTGTTAGAGAAATGTAAAGTGTTAATATTCAGTAGCATATCTGCCAACTGGATGTTCCACAATAATTCTAAACTGGACATTGAGTTCTTTGTCAAATACGGGTAATAGCACTAACATTCTCTAGTTTACTCCTTTTATAGTTGACCTCATAGTATAACGTGATTTGGTTGACTTACAAGTAATGCAGATATATTTTCTAAACAATCCTAAGTCGGTTTAATAGTACGTATGGTGGGACTTCCCTGAGAGTCTAGTGGTTAGGACATGTGCTTCCACTGCAAGTGCGATGGTTTGATCCCTGGTTGGGGCACTAAGATCTCTCATCCACACAGCCAAAAAAAAAGTACCTATAGTGTAAAAAGTGGCAAATTATGGAACCCAGAAAGGTTTTGGGAAGTAAGAATTGGCATTTTTAAGTAGGTTATAAACCTTCTTATAACCATAGTCTTGAATCTACAAAGGGGAGAAGCCAGAATTAGACTCATCAAATTTCTTTTTAGACCAAGACCATACAAATAGAAATGAAGAAAAGATCATCAACTTCCGTGATTACTTCTTTGGATGTGTTGGGTGATGCTACCATCAGCCATAAAGAAGGTAAAGTAAAAAATATTTAGACGTGATGAAAGGTATCATTCGTATAACTCACTGTTAAGAAACCCTCCAGTTTCTTCAGAACTTTACTTGATAATAACTAAAATTTAAGGAAGAACCTGAGACTATTAGGGTTAACAGTTCCAAATTTCATAAGCATGTTTTAAACACTGGAAAAGGCCACCAAAAACTGCCAAGGAATTTTCTTTAACACTGAAAGTGACATGAGCATTTTAACTAAAAATACAGGTTGGGGTATATAACATTAACATCTTAAGGCTCTTTTTATACTTGTCTCTACTTGTAATATGTATATAACCAGTAATCATTATTATAGACAATATTGAAAGACATTATTTTGTAAAGCATATAAATCTAAAATTATACACATGGTACTCTCAGTTATATTCCATATTAGTTTTTCTTGAGAAGTACTCCTATATTTTAATTCTAGTACATAATTTTTTCATTTTCATTTGTCTAACTCAGCAAGCATGAGCAAAATAGAGGAAATTTACTTTGCTCTGATTTTCATTAATTCAAAATATTTCTGTTTGCTATTTCAAAATCAGAAGTCTACGTTATAACCTCCCTTTGCATGCAAAATTTTCTACTAATTAGATGCTTAGTGCTTACATAAACAATTAACTCATGTATAATTTTCTGTTCTTTCAGTTTCAGAGCTTAAAAAATCCAGGCAGAGATGCCCATTTTGTTGGTATGAATTTGCTAAAACTTTCTTGATCTGGGATTGTTCTCCCTGTTGGTTAAAACTGAAAGAGTTTGTTCACAGGATTATAATGGACCCATTTACCGATCTTTTCCTTACCATATGCATTATTCTAAACATACATTTTTTGGCCTTGGAACACTATCCAATGAGTCTGGAAACCAGCAATATTCTCAGCATTGGAAACGTGGTAAGGCTCTCATTGTAAGTTATTTTCTCCTGCAATTTCAGCTTTTCTTTAGTCACCGTTATCCTCATTATTTTACTTTATAACTCCAAAATGTTGCAAATACATTGTATGAGTATTAAATGAAGTATTGTTTTCATGCTTCCTTACCTCTCCAAGCCCTCCTTTGTAAATGTTCTTATCTTTGAATAGATTTCTAGCTGCTGCTGCTGCTGCTAAGTCGCTTCAGTCGTGTCCAACTCTATGCGACCCCATAGACGGCAGCCCACCAGGCTTCCCGGTCCCTGGGATTCTCCAGGCAAGAACACTGGAGTGGGTTGCCATTTCCTTCTCCAATGCAGGAAAGTGAAAAGTGAAAGTGAAGTCGCTCAGTTGTTCCCGACTCTTAGCAACCCCATGGACTGCAGCCTACCAGGCTCCTCCGTCCATGGGATTTTTCCAGGCAAGAGTACTGGAGTGGGGTGCCATAGCCTTCTCCGAGATTTCTACCTAGAGTCTGTTTAAATTTAAGATTTCTAGCTAGCTGCAATGCAGTCAAGTTAAATAGAAATTATTTATTTCCTCTCCCATCTCAAATATCCGCTGTCTTAATATGGTAGCCCCTAGATCACAAGGGCAGAGGTGAAATAAAAGAGTGAGTAACAGTGAAAAAGTACTTCACTGCCACTTGAATTTTGAATCCTGTTACAACTGAACCTGCCTTAGACTGGAGCTTATCTTTCTGGCAAGGTATTTTAGAAATTCACCTTTTTTTTTTTCCATGTAAAAAAAGGCAAAAGAAAAAGATTTACATGAGTTTAAAAACAAGTCCTATTCAATCAATTTTGTTCAATCTATATTATTCAATTTTGTTTGCTTTTATTGCTGTTGTTTAGTTGCTTGTAATTAAACAACAGGAATAGTAGGCTTTTCTGGTGGCTCAGATGGTAAAGAATCCTCCTGCAATGCTGGATACCTGGGTTTAGATCCCCTGGAAGAGGACATGGCAACCCACTGCAGTACTTTTGCCTTGAGAATCCCTATGGACAGAGGAGCCTGGCGGGCTACAGTCCACAGGATCTCGAAGAGTCAGACATGACTGAGCGACTAAACACAGCACAGCACAGTTGCTTGATATTAATACTGTCAGTTGTTATGAATTTTGAACTATATATTTATTTGCTACCAAAACAATAATTTAGTTATTTCTACCAGTATAGTTTTCAAATGACAGTTTTCATAAGTTTACCTTTTTTTAGATCATCTATATTTTTAAATTTTCCTTTTATATTTTTAAAAATTAAATATCTTAATATGGAAAAAGCAAGAGAGTTCCAGAAAAACATCTATTTCTGCTTTATTGACTATGCCAAAACCTTGGACTCTGTGGATCACAATAAACTGTGGAAAATTCTGAAAGAGATGTGAATACCAGACCACCTGATCTGCCTCTTGAGAAATTTGTATGCAGGTCAGGAAGCAACAGTTAGAACTGGACATGGAACAACAGACTGGTTCCAAATAGGAAAAGGAGTTCGTCAAGACTGTATATTGTCACCCTGCTTATTTAACTTCTATGCAGAGTACATCATGAGAAACGCTGGACTGGAAGAAACACAAGCTGGAATCAAGATTGCCGGGAGAAATATCAATAACCTCAGATATGCAGATGACACCACCCTTATGGCAGAAAGTGAAGAGGAACTCAAAAGCCTCTTGATGAAAGTGAAAGAGGAGAGTGAAAAAGTTGGCTTAAAGCTCAACATTCAGAAAACGAAGATCATGGCATCCGGTCCCATGACTTCATGGGAAATAGATGGGGAAACAGTGGAAACCGTGTCAGACTTTATTTTTGGGGGCTCCAAAATCACTACAGATGGTGACTGCAGCCATGAAATTAAAAGACACCTACTCCTTGGAAGGAAAATTATGACCAACCTAGATAGAATATTCAAAAGCAGAGACATTACTTTGCCAACAAAGGTTCGTCTAGTCAAGGCTATGGTTTTTCCTGTGGTCATGTATGGATGTGAGAGTTGGACTGTGAAGAAAGCTGAGCACTGAAGAATTGATGCTTTTGAACTGTGGTGTTGGAGAAGACTCTTGAGAGTCCCTTGGACTGCAAGGAGATCCAACCAGTCCATTCTGAAGGAGATCAGCCCTGGGATTTCTTTGGAAGGAATGATGCTAAAGCTGAAACTCCAGTACTTGGGCCACCTCATGCGAAGAGTTGACTCATTGGAAAAGACTCTGATGCTGGGAGGGATTGGGGGCAGGAGGAGAAGGGGACGACAGAGGATGAGATGGCTGGATGGCATCACTGATTCGATGGACATGAGTCTGAGTGAACTCCGGGAGTTGGTAATGGACAGGGAGGCCTGACATGCTGCAATTAATGGGGCCGCAAAGAGTCAGACACGACTGAGCGACTGAACTTAACTGAACTGAATATGTACTCTTTATCCCCAAAGGAACTATTCAAAATGAAAAGATTTTCACCCTCAAATATTCTTTTGTTTTCTTCCAAGATGGCTTTTATTAAAGTAATTGAAGATTCTATATACAATGTTTGATATTAGATTGTCAAACAAAATATATGAACCTGTCCTTGTGATGTAGACTCCAAACTAATCATATTTTGACAGAGAAAATATGAAGAAAGTGACAGTGAAAATTTATTCTGTGTATGAGGGTTCTGATAGAGCTATTGGAATCATATTCTTATCCCTGTGTTTTGTTTTATTTAGGTGTTTATTGGAATTTTCACAGCAGAAATGATTTTTAAAATAATTGCCATGTATCCATATGGATATTTCCAAGTAGGCTGGAACATTTATGATAGCCTAATTGTGTTCCATGGTTTAGCAGAACTTTATCTAACAAATTTTCATGGACTGGCTATTTTACGATCATTCAGGGTGGTAAGTAGAATACAAGACCTAAATTTTATTTTATAAAAATTCATTTCAGTTTTCTCAGGCATAAAGTGGGAAGAATAGTAATACCTATCCTGATGGTATGTTGGAACTGTTAAATGAAATAATTCATATATAACAAGCTTAGAAAGTAACCCAGAAAAGAGTAAGTAGTCTCTAATGCTGTTTGGCCCAGGCATTAAAAGAAACAAGCCATATATACAGTGAATTTGAGATATAGTTCTATAAAGCAGGGTCAGGATTACTGGGTCAGTTTTGAGAAACAGAGTAATAGAGAGTCCAAAAAGCTGAATGCCAATGTGTAACTAAAGAATTAGAATCAGGTGAGTATATCTAAATGTAAATTTGAAAATTTTATAAAAGAAGGACTGTCAGGCTAATAGAATGTTGCTATGAAGGTTATTAAGTCAGAATCAATATATGCATAAAATGTAGGTGGTAGTAAAAACATCAGAAAACTAAGCAAAGAAATAATGTTATTAGAATAATATTTATGGAAATGTTGGGTATTTGATAAATAATCTACTGTCTTATTCTGTTAACAAGTTGAAGGAATGTAGCAGAAATAGGAACAATTAGGTAGATTTAATCTTATCTAAATAATTCTTCAGAACCCTGTCTTTATTCATAGGCTTATCTAATGAGTAAGATGAAAATATAAAAGTTGTATTTATTGAATTTATAAATGAAGCAAGACTGGGAAATACAGACAATATAATAAAAGATTGTATCAAAATATCTGAAAGACTAGTAACAGATTGAACCTCAGATGATTAAGTTTTACATGAATAAGTACTAAGTCCTAACCCTTGAGTCCCAAAAGCCAACTACATACCAGAAAAAGTTGGGGAAGGTATAGCACATACAAAAACAATATGTGGATTTTAAATGACTCAAATATTAAAGTGATTTTGTGCCATGTGAATAAAAATTTTTAAATCTAGTGATTAAGTGAAATATTTAGACTAAACCTAGAATGTTTCATTTGGTCTCTCATGTTAATTTTAAAGGTAAATACACAATAGTATTCTTGTCTGGAAATCCCATGGACAGAGGAGTCTGGCAAGGCTACAGTCTATGGGGTCACAGTCAGACACAACTGAGGTAACTTAGCACTCATGCATACAATAGAGCTATCAAGGGACTTCAATGGACCCTTGAGACTTTTCCAATATCATCTATATGTTGAAATGTGGGAAAATATTCAATATATTTTGGAAAAAGAAAATAAAGAATGGATACTTGCTTTACCAGATATTAAAACAAAACTGGAGTAATTATTAATAGTATAATATTGAAAAAAAAAGGGAATTGACAGATCAATAGAAAGTATACTTCAATTTAGTATAAAAAACTGTAGAATATGTAAGTGTATTAAAAATTGTATATAAACTGAATTTTCAGTGTTTAGTATTAATAATGCTCACGAGTGAATATTACATTAGAGACTACACATGTTTATGTGTATAATGCTAATAAAAATTGTAAATGTACAGTGTAATTAATAGTGACTAGAGTTTTTGTTATTTTTTTCTTATTTTTGTTGTTTTTTACATTGCTCCATCAGTTACGAATTTTTAGACTGGGAAGATACTGGCCAACATTTAAGATTCTGATGCTGACTCTTTGTAACTCAATTGTGGCCCTGAAAGACTTGGTCCTGCTGTTGTTCACCTTTATATTCTTTTCTGCTGTGGTTGGCCTTAACCTGTATGGTTCAAAATATAAAAAATATGTCTGCAGCATAAATGAAGACTGTCAGCTTCCACACTGGCACATGCATGATTTCTTCCATTCCTTCCTGAATGTATTCCGGATTCTCTGTGGAGAGTGGATAGAAACTTTATGGGATTGCTTTAAGGTAGCAGGCCAATTCAGTTGTATTCCTTTTTACATGATGGTGATTTTAATTGGAAAATTATTGGTAAGTAATCCATGCTTTAAAACTTTCCTTGAAAAACTTATGTATTGTAGTCTGGCATTTTCATAATGTAGACTTGTGGAAGCCAGTGGTCTACAACTGTGCTGTCTGATATGGAGGCCTTTAGCCACATGTGGCCATTAGTCAGTTAAAATATGAGCGGTCCACTTTAAGATATGTTAAAAGTGTAAATGGCACCCCACTCCAGTACTCTTGCTTGGAAAATCCCATGGACGGAGGAGCCTGTTAGGCTGCAATCCATGGGGTTGCTAAGAGTCAGACACGACTGAGCGACTTCACCTTCACTTTTCACTTTCATGCATTGGAGAAGGAAATGGCAACCCACTCCATCGTTCTTGCCTAGAGAATCCCAGGGACGCGGGAGCCTGGTGGGCTGCCGTCTATGGGGTCACACAGAGTCGGACACGACTGAAGTGACTTAGCATAGCATAAGTGTAAAATACCCACTGAATTTGAAGTCTTCAGTTCAGTTCAGTTCAGTTGCTCAGTCGTGTCCAACTCTTTGCGACCCCATGAACCACACCACGCCAGGCCTCCCTGTCCATCACCAATTCCCGGGGTTCACTCAAACCCATGTCCATTGTGTCAGTGATGCCATCCAACCATCTCATCCTCTGTTGTCCCCCTCTCCTCCTGCCCTCCCCCCAAAAAGAATGTAAATGATTTCATTTATAATTCTTATATTGAAAGTGCTTCCTAGGTGGCACTAGTGATAAGGAATCCACTTGCCAGTGCAGGAGACACAAGAGATGCAGGTTCAATCCCTGGGTTGGAAAGATCCCCTGGAGAAGGAAATGGCACCCCACTCCAATATTCTTGCCTGGAAAATCCCATGGACAGAGGAATCTGGTGAGCTACGGTCCATGGCGCCATCAGGAGTTGGAAATGACTGAAGTGAAAACATTTTAATTATAATATTTTTATACACTTAGTTGAATAAAATGGATTAGTTAAGCTAATTTCACCTGTTTTTGTTTATACTTTCAATGTGGCTGCTGAAAAATTGCATACATGATGTTCATCATATTTTCATTGGTTATAACCTGCTTCTCAAAGTAGCTTTGGTTTTATGTGGGAGACAGTCATTAATGTAGACTCTCAGACCCCATCCCAGAACTGTGAAAGTGGAATCTACATTTTAACAATATCCCTAAGTGATTTGTGTACACATTAAATTTTAAGAAGCACTTAAATGTAGCACTGGTTGTCAAATTTGACTGCACATTGGAGTTACTTGGAGAACTAATAAAAATAAACTAATGTCTTGGATTCATCCCCAGAGATTCCGATTTTATTGTTATGTGGATATAGCTTAGTCATCAGGATTAAAAAAAAAAAATCCAATTTGATTAAATTGTGCAGCAAATTTTGAAACCCACTGATCTTTGAAACTATCATACATTAACTAAGAGGAAACACTTTCACTCCTAAATTTCCAGTAATTGGAGTGATTACATTAATTGAAGTATCTTATACTTCTTCTAGGGCTTCCCTTGTGGCTCAGCTGATAAAGAATCTGCCTGCAATGCAGGAGACCTGGCTTTGATCTCTGGGTTGGGAAGATCCCCTGAAGAAGGGAAAGCCTCCCACTCCAATATTCTGGCCTGGAGAATTCCATGGACTGTGTAGTCCGTGAGATTGCAAAGAGTCAGACACAACTGAACAACTTTCACTTTCATAATTCTTCTCAGGAAAAAAAAATGGCTTATAAGATATATTTGTTCTTATTGGGAAAAAAAGAGACTCAATAGTTACTTTTTACTCCTAAGTCACAGAGATCAAGCGGATCTCCCAAAAGACGGGAACAAAAAAATCACAGAGTAAAATCCATTGTATCAGTGCATTTCTCATTGCTTTTATTTACCCTGGATCTACTCCTGTCCTAACTACATACTGACACTGTGTTTAATTGTTCATGTACTTGTCTATCTTCCTTATTAAGCTAGAACCTCCATGAAGGAAGGGATCACATGTCCCAGAAAGTGGTTGCATTTTACAGTGTTACACAGTTCTTTCTTTACATCACGGCATTTTCAACTTAATTTTCAGTCTTTTAACACTCATTGCATATGTATATATGCATGATAGGGAGTGTGTATACACATGTCTAAGATATAAGAAATGTTAGATCATAGGCTCTTAAAAATACAATTGTTGTATTATAATTTTTCCTCTCCAAATTCTGACATAGAAATCCTTCGTTAGTTCCATAATTAATTGATTTTTCAACAAATATTTCATACTTTATCATGTACTTAGTGCTTTGCATTGTGCTAGTTATCTACTGAAGAGAAAAAATGGTTCCGACTCATATGAAGCTTATAGTCATGAAATTCTTAATTAACACCCTTTTCTTTTTTCTCACTGTGAACAATACTTAACCAAACAAAGGGAAAACACCTACCACCCTGAAATTATGCTTGTTCTTGCTCTTCGTCCTTTGAGAATGATAGAGATGTTATAAGGTAGTTTCTACAAGGCCCGTGGAGCCCCTGCCCAGATTCTGTGTAAATAAACCTTGATAGCAAAATGGGACACTAGTGGGAGAACAATCAAACTAGTCTGTAGGTGTTGTTTTTCAGTCGCCCAGTCGTGTCAGACTCTTTGCAACCTTACGGATTGCCGCATGCCAGGCCTCCCTGTCCCTCACCATCTCCTGAAGTTTGCCTTGGTTCATGTCCGTTGCATTGGTGATGCCATACTGACATTCAATCATTGGTTTTCAGTTTTCAGTTTTTCAGCCATTGAGATTCTGTCATTGTAGGTTATAGAAAATATATGTTAGTGTTCCAGAGATCTTGCATGTAAGAAATTTCCAATGCTGAGCCAAATGTTAAACCCTCCATTTTATTTTATACACCAAACTATGGTTGCATTTAAGATTATTTTATGACTTTATTATCTGCAAAAGTATTTTTATTTTTCCCCAAGTGAGTCTTATTTGAGCTTTCTATATTCCTAAGAGATAAAAAGATTTCGTTATTGAGATTTAAAGGTAATCCATTAGAATTGAACACAATTTGGTGGGTACTTCATAATATTCTAGGTGTATATGTGCATGAGAAACTCAGCAATTATCAGAGTGTTTGAGAATTCATCTCTTCAGATAGATCCAAAATTCTGTAAGATATTTTAACAAATGAATGTTGCAGATCTCCATATACTTAATTATTTTATGTACACATAAATTGTCAGTGTAAGAATTCCTACTGTATTTTCCCTTTAAAAATAATATGTAAAGCATAAAGTAATTTAAATTTCCAAAAGCTCAAATATTTGAAGAGAAGAGAGAAAACTTCCAGAATGGACAAAATGCCTAAATTATTACTTTAAAAGAATAATCAGTGTATCTCTAATTATCTCAATCTTATAATCTAAAATTATAATTTATACTCTACAAAAAGAAACAAAATTAAAATCTAATTCTCTGGAAATTGGACGTGGCTTGATCTTATTTCTCAGTGATAGTAAAGGTTAAAATACACACTATCTTCAAATTCAAAATAATTTGCATATATTAGGAGTGATCCTTCCATTACTCATCTCTTTCTTATTTGACCAAATTTATTACCACAGAGAATCAACTAACCTACCTAAACCCTGTGCTTGCACATCACAAGGAAATTAGATGTGGACTTCAAAACTAGGGATAGCTCTCTCCCCAGGAGAGTCCTCATGAATTTGCAGTACCCATGAAGATGTCATTCATATCTTTCTGAGTTAGGTTGACGTGAATTCAGCCACCTGGAGTAGCAATTGATTTTCTCACCTTGGGAGACTCTGCCTGGCTTAGTAGAAAAGAAAACAAACTGGAGTAAGACAGACTTAAGTTCAGACTCTGTGACCTTTGATACTTGGCATCTGTAAGCTTTGTGGTTTTCATCTGTAAAGGAGAAACAAATGATATTTCATAGAACATTGTAAACTTCTGGCTATCCAAATTCCTAACACAGCAACTAACCCTCTGTAGATGAGTAAGAATTGAATAGCCTAAAGAGCATCATAGTGTGTATGCTGTTTTCAGATTGCAGGCCAGCTTTTTAAAAATATTTTTTGTTGTTGTTGTTTGAAAGAAAATAAAAAATGAGATGCATTTAGCTTCATTTACTTCCTCATTCAGATACTTTACCTGTTTCTGGCGTTGATCATCTCATTTAGTTCATACAAGCCTGCAACAACTGAAGAATTCTCTGAAGAAGCAAAAAATCTCCAGCGTGCAATGGCAAGAATTAAAAAAGGAATAAATTATCTGCTTTCTAAAATAGTATGCAAAAAACAAAATGTTCTAGAGGAAACAATGGACAATATAAGTGACGTCTATGTTAAAGAGAATATTTCTGACCATACTCTCTCTGAATTGAGCAACACCCAAGATTTCCTCAAGGATAAGGAAAAAAGCAGCGGCACAGAGAAAAACACAATGACCGAAAATGAGAGTCAGTCACTAATCCCCAGTCCCAGTGTCTCAGAAACTGTACCCATTGCTTCAGAAGAATCTGATATAGAAAATCCAGACAATAAGGAGATTCAGAGCAAGTCAGGTGATGGAAGCAGCAAAGAGGTAAGTTGTTTTAACATTATGGTTTCGTACTGTTGATTGATGGCACTATTGACAAGGAAGTGAAGCAATGCTGAAGTTCCAAAGTTAGGTTATTATCCATTCAGTCCTAGCTGTAGCACTTCTTCTCCTGATCCAGTTTCTTAAACTTCCTAAGTTTCTTCATCTGTGAATGAGGATAAAATTGTATCTATTTCTCAGAAGAGATAGAAGGATTAAGAAAAATAGTTCAATAGTGCATAGAATAATGTCTAAAATATGGAAGCACTTAGCAAACACTAGATAACATAATTGTAATATCTTCAGTTAATGGGGTGATAAAAAGCATATTGAAGAAACCTAGATTTTTATAATTAATGCATACTACTGGAGAAGTCACTAAACTGTCCTAGGCTTTATCATCTTTAAAATATAAGATGGGACTAGAAGAGTGCTAAGATACAGATATTTTCCTACTTGCTAATATTTTAAGATTCTTGTCAGTTTATTTCTGCAACATACATTATAACATGGGAGAAGGCAATAGCACCCCACTCCAGTACTCTTGCCTGGAAAATCCCATGGATGGAGGAGCCTGGTGGGCTGCAGTCCATGGGGTCGCTAAGAGTCGGACACGACTGAGTGACTTCACTTTCACTTTTCACTTTCATGCATTGGAGAAGGAATGGCAACCCACTCCAGTGTTCTTGCCTGGAGAATCCCAGGGACACGGCAGCTTGGTGGGCTTCCGTCTATGGGGTCGCATAGAGTCGGACACAACTGAAGTGACTTAGCAGCAGCAGCAGTTGAGTTGGACTTAAAGACCAAAGGGTAAAAGAAACATCAGTTGTAAATGTAAACAATTTGTTGTTGTTGTTTAGACACTAAGTCGTGTCAAACTCCTTTGTGGCCTCATGGATTGTAACACACCAGTCTCCTCTGTCTGTGGGATTTTCCAGGCAAGAATCCTGGAGTGGGTTGCCATTTCCTTCTCCAGGGGATCTTCCTGACTCAGGGACTGAACCCACATCTTCTGCATTGTAGGCAGATTCTTTACTGCCTACAATGAGCCACCAGGAAACCCAAAGGAAAAAAAAAAAGGATCACCTTTAAAGAAGGGCAGATACTGCCTTTCACTTAGCTTTAAAAATGTATACCTTAGTGAATCCAGTCTTACTGTCTTCATTTGCAAGTAGCACAGTGTCTTAGTAGGAGGTGCCATTTAATCTACAGGGATCACGTGCAGTGTAAGCCACTTCCATTGAACTTCACTAAAGAATTGTTTTATTTCATTCACTGGCATGGGGCAGGGAAGATAATGTCTTTTTCCAGATCCTCAAAGTCTCTGGCACCATCTTATCTCCCAGACCTCTTCCACCTTATCAGCTGCTCTCTGTAATAGCTTATCAAATTGCCCTTCTAACAGGAATTAAGTTTCAATTATCTAGAGCCCTTCTAGTTTCTGGTAAAGGCATCTTTGTTTCAGAGAAACATTTTCACTCCTTATCATACCTAATCTTGTCAGGTCCATTTTCCTTCAATTAATAGCATTATTAGGAAATGAAAAACATTCTTCTTTTGCACACTGATTTTATTTAAACTATAACAACATTATAAGGCATGTGCTACCATACATTTCTGGGTAAAATTGCTATTTATCGCAACACATTATATGTTGCGATAAACTTCTTGTCAATCTGAAAAACTTCTTGTCAGTCTCATTAGAAAGTCTGAGATATGAAATATATAGGAAAGATGGAACTTAATATAACTGTAAATGTTGAAGTTTTAGAAGTTATTACTTAAGATGCATAATTATTTGGTTCTTTTGATTGATTAAGTACTCAAAGAAGATTTTATCATTTATATATTTCATTATATATTTAATTAATCACTTTCCAGATTATGTAGCCCAAGAGTATTTAGGATGTTGATCTAAAAAAGCAAAGAATAAAATATAAAAATTACAAGTGGTATGATCATTCAGAGATTCATGTTCTTGTTTCTTTGGTATTTGAACTTTTATCTTTTAGTACAAATATATAATTATATAAATTTCATAAAAATAACATCAAACTTAAATCAGATTTTGAAACACTTTTTTTCATAATGTAGCCATATATATTGGTCACTAAGTAATCTTTTACTAAAATGGTTTATAATTTTGAATTTTGATTTATTTATAAATTTAAAATAATAAATACAGGATTTTGAGAAAATCATATCAAATAATTTATGTGTGAGGGTTTTAAATACTCTAATGAATCATTTAAATATATAGTGTATGATTTTCAATTATTGTATGCTTGAATATTACATAATATTAATTTATTATCTACTCCCAAATCAATGCATTGCTATACCTTATTTTATCAATAATAAAGAGAATACAAAGGGAAATCAAATAACCTTTTAAAAGGTTTGTTTGTTTAAAAGTAATATCCTGCTGACTATTTTATGTTTTTAATAGAGAAGTATAATGTCTTAAAATTGACAATATATGGCTTAAAGCAAACAAAACTTGCTAATTTTATTTCTTTGACATTTATTGTGCAAAAGACAGAGGTAGAACAAAATATTTGTAGTTTTTTATATATTCTAGCTAGATTTTTCAGAAATTTGGGATAGCCTATACATCTTTTAGAACAGTGTTATTCACTATATATTCATTTTAATGTGAAAATTATTTTATCTTAAATTAATTTTTAAAATATCTTTAAACATTTCAACTCCCAGAGATATGTATACATTTAAAATTTATTTTTAATTTCGTTTTTACTTTTTGTCCATGCCACATGGCACGTGAGATCTTAATTCCCTGACCAGGGATCGAACCCCTGCACCCTGCCTTGAAGCTCAGAGTCTTAACCACCAGGGAAGTCTCTGTATGCATTTTAATATCAATCATGAAATTGGCATAAAGTCTTTTACTTTGACAGTAGTTTTTCTGTACATAATTTTTCTTTTTCCTGAAAATGACATAAACTTTAGCTATAGTGAGTAAATGAAACTTTAATGGCAACTTTCTTGGTGGGACTTACTTTTCAGAAAGTAAAGCAGTCGAGCTCATCTGAATGTAGTACAGTTGATATTGTTCTCTCTGAAGAAGAAATGGTCTACGAATGTGAAAAGCCAAAGCATCTTAGAAATGGTAAGAAAAAATAAGTTATTTTAATCATTATATTAACATTAAGCTAAATTTCTCTTAACCTAAATAATACTATTAAATACACTTTTAATTTTAAAGAGTTTATTAATTTGACTAAGGAATATACACATGCAGATGTGTTTGTGTGTGTGCACATGCACTCATGCTCATATATATCCTAATAGAAACTTATAATAAATGTCAAAGAAAAAGTCAATGTTTGGAATAGAGAAAAGGGGCTGCTTCCTAGGGGGTCTCATGAAGTAGTTAAAAGTTTTAGTTCTGAAATCAGACATACTGAGTTCAGATCCCAGCCCACCACTTGCTAGCTTTTACTTACCCTCCTCTGACTCATTTCCTAATACGTAAAATGAGGATAAGAATAAGACTTACTTCATGGGATTAATAGAAAGATTAAATTAGTGTGTGTGTGTGTGTGTGTGTGTGTGCTTATACCTCATAGAATGGGGTCAATATTTAAAATACTCATAGGAAAACAAATGTATAAGTCATTTATTGAATATTAAGCTCCATGAATATTAAGAAATATATAGGGCTTCGGTCAGTTGACTAAGTTATTAAACATGTAACATGCACCTCTATAACTTATAATTTAATTTAGTTTCCTAAAGGGGCTTCCCAGGTGGTGCTAGTGGTAACTAATCCACCTGCCAGTGCAGGAGACACAAGAGATATGGGTTCAGTCCCTGAGTGGGGAAGATCCCCTAGAGTAGGAAATGGCAAACTGCTCTAGTATCCTTGCCTGGAAAATTCCATGGGCAGAGGAGCCTGTTGGGCTACAGTCCATGGGGCTGCAAAGAGTCGGAGATGACTGAGCCACTGTGCATTAGTCTGTATTAGGTGTATTAGTGTATTAGTCTATCAAGACTGACACATAACCATAGGTTCTAAATATTTAAAATCACTGAAATCGTCAAAATGGCAATTCCTAAATGTTCAAATTCCTATACTCAGAAATAAGACTCTGCTCTCAGTAGCCTGAGTTCTAGGACTTGTATGATACAAGACCAGGGAGAAAACATTTCCTGTATTTTTCTGACCAAGAATGTATAAATTGGTTCTAGGGAAAATGTTAAAATGTATTGATTTTAAACTCCACCCACTCCATGCTTCATTCTCTTATCAGTTAATCACACCCTTTTCAAGCCTCAGGTTTTCCTTATGCTAACTCTCTTGACCAGAAGATAGAATTACACCTGTACCCTACCCATAAAATACTCCATAATCCAAGCTTAGCTCCTTAAATAGTCTTATTCAAAATTTCTATCCCATGCCACTGAAGAATTGGGATAAATTTAATTTACTTAATTGATATTATACCTCTTATGTCATGAATATTTGTATATTTAAATGAAAATGCTTGTTATGCCATGTGAATCTTCAAAGAATGAATTTTCAGGCATTATGCCAAAAAAATCTAATAGTCAGAAGATGGTGTGTGTGGGTGTGTTTGTTTTGTAGGAGTAGGGGTAGCTTCTATTCTCAGTTCTGTCTAATAGGGTAAGAGGGTGTTCTAAGTCATCTGCACCTTTCACAGTTTCTTTTTTCTGGCTATGGTCCCCAGGTGGTGCAGTGGTAAAGAATCCCCCTGCTAATGCAGGAGACTCAAGACATATGGGTTTCAACTCTTGGTTGGGAAGATCTCCTGGAACAGGAAATGGCAAACCACTCCAATATTCTTGCCTGGGAAATTCCAGGTCAGAGGAGCCTGGTATGGGCTACTGTCCATGGGATTACAAAGAATTGGACACGATTAACATACACTTACTTACTTGTTCAGTCGCTGATTTGTGCCTGTGGGTCACTTTGTGACCCCATGGACTTCAGCATAACAGGTTTCCCTGTCCTTCACTATCTTCTAGAGTTTGTTCAAATTCATGTCCATTGAGTTGGTAATGCCATCCTCTGTCACCCCCTTCTCCTGCCCTCAGTCTTTCCCAGCATCAAGGTTTTTTTCCTTTCTTCCTTACTATTATGGAACTCACAAGTTTTTCTTTTTTTTCCTTAGCAATTGCAGTGGTCACTACAGTAGGGGTATAAATCTAATGTTTATAAGTCAGAGAACATCTATATTAGATACTGTAAATAAATGATTGTTAAAACATTTGAAATGTTTAACTTTTCAATGATTTCTAGATTTTTGTTCTTAATAGTTTCATTCTTGACAGTTTATGAACGAAGATCTTCATCTGCTCAAATCGGTAGAGGCCCCCAAAAAGGAAAAATCTGGAAGAACATAAGGAAAACTTGCTGCAAAATAGTAGAAAACAATTGCTTTAAGTGTTTTATTGGCCTTGTCACTCTGCTTAGCACAGGTGCTCTGGTAAGTGAGCGTATGTGATATTTTTATAGGAAAAATGCATCATTTGTCTATTAATTCATAAGATCACCAAGCCAAATTATTTTTCCCCAGAATACTTATTATAGTACCAAATTTTATATTCTATGATTTTAGTTTTGGAATATATACATTGCAATTTCTTAGAAGGTCCGTATATGCCTCATTCAGTATTAAATAAATAATTTCAAAATATGTGAATGATAGCAGGAAAAAGAATGTTAATAAATACCATATTATTTTAATAAAGTTTAATAATGTGCACCTATTGTGCTAGTACTTTGGTACTTGTTCCATAAGAAAAGAGAAATACTGTATATATTTTTAAGAACCTTTTAACTACAAATATATTTACTCATTGACACAACTATCTTAATTCTGGAAAATTATCTTAGAATCTTCACACGTGTTAAGTGCATTTACAAGGCTGTGCACTGAAGAACTTTTTGTAATACCAAAAAATTGAAATGCAAAAAGAATACATATTAGGTGACTGTTTAAATACACTATGGTATAGTCATCCAGTGGGATACTATGCAGTTAGCTAGAAAATGCAAGACCTGTCTGCATGTTGATATTGCAATTCCCCAAGATATGGCAACAAGTGAAAAAAAAGAATAAAGTATACAGCATGCTGCATTCTATGTAGGAAAGGAAGAAAAATAGAATGTATATTGATATTTGCTTGCGTCTGATTAAAGAAGATCAGAGACTGATACACAAGAAATAGTTAATTGTGAGATACACGAAACAGAGAAGATGGTGAGATGGTTGGGAACCAGACTTTGTACTGCATATATTTTTAAAGTAAACTTTGTATTGACATTTAGCACACATACCGGAAAGCATATAGATCGTACGTGTACAGCATAAAGGATTTTCACCAAGTGAATATACCCACGTAACCATCACTTGCCTTGTGAAGGAGAACACTACCAGGGCTCCAGAATCACACTCTGACCTCTCACGGTTACTTCCCCGTTCCGCATGGGTAGCCAGCATGTGGGCTTCAACTGCCATATATTGGTGTTGCCTACTTTTAAAAAGATTGATTTATTTATTTAATTTATGGCTGCACTGGCTCTTTGCTGCTGCACAAAGGCTTTTCCAGTTGCTGTGAGTGAAGTCTACTCTTTGCTGAGGTGCCCGGGCTCCGCACTGTGGTAGCTTCTCTTGCTGTGGAGCCTGGGCTCTAGAGCTCAGGCTCAGTAGTTGTGGCACATGGGCTTAACTTTCCTGTGGCATGTGGGATCTTCCTGGACCAGGGATCAAACTTGTGTCCCCTGTATTGGTAGGCAGATTCTTTACCACTGAGCCACCTGCAAAGTCCTGAGATTGCCTATTCTTTCAATGTTTTAATTGAAATAGAAGCGTCTGCATATCTTTTTATATTAGTTTGCATTATGTACCTTTTCAGTAGGTAAATCCATTTAATAAATAGTACTTTAGAATAACTTTGGATGATATTTATAATCTGTTTTAAAGGATACTTTAGTCCATAATTGGTTCAATTGAGCCAGTTAATTCTGTTATTTTATATATACTTTTATTTAGCAATAGGTTTTCAAGAATCACACCTTTGTTTACATATGATTATTTTCATTCATGTTTAATCTTTGACCTCCATTGCACTTTGCAACAAGTCTGCCTGAGGTTATTGATACTTTACTGCCTTTTTTTCAATGCTAAAAAATTACTATGAAATTAATTTGAATGACATTATCAGACTTTGCTTCCTCCACAGTAAAACTGAGGTTGATCTATTAAAACTGAGAATGTTGGGAAAACATTATAGTCTTATTTCATATTCATTTATTTCCACTGGTTTATCTGACACGCTTTGTGACTTTTCTTGTAATAGCTGTATGGATTTCTGAAAACACAGGTTTAGGGGTTTTCTTTGTTTGCTTATCTCTACTCCTTTATTCAAGACTTCCCTAGTGGCTCAGACGGTAAAGCACCTGACTACAATACGGGAGACTCGGGTTCAGTCCTTGGGTTGGGAAGATCTCCTGGAGAAGGAAATGGCAACCCACTCCAGTATTCTTGCCTAGAAAATCCCATGGACAAAGGAACCTGGTAGGCTACAGTCCATGGGATCGCAAAGAGTCAGACACAACTGAGCGACTTCACTTTCACTTTCACTCCTTTATTCACAATAGCATAAGATGGCTATAAGAGATAAGAACCAGGTCAGATATGACTAAAGATTCCATCTAAGTTTGAATAACTGATTTGAGAGAGACTTTTCAGTTCACTGTTTAGAACAATTATGAGGTCAAGTTCAGACTCTATAAGTAGAGGTTCTGGAATCAATTAATGATGTCTGCTACAGGCATGGATCAGAAAATGGATATGGATTGTGTGAATAAACTCACATCAAGTGTAGAAGCCCTTGAGACTGCAGTCTATGACAGTGGTCACCATCTGGAGATGGGATCTCATTCCCCACTTTGCCAGAAGAGATTTTAGAAATTACGTGTACACTGATCTTTAAATATTTTATCCACAGGCTTTTGAAGATATATATATTGATCAGAGAAAGACTATTAAAATCTTATTAGAATATGCTGACATGATCTTCACCTACATCTTTATTCTGGAAATGCTTCTAAAGTGGATGGCATATGGTTTTAAAGCCTATTTCACTAATGGCTGGTACAAACTAGACTTCATGGTTGTTATCGTACGTATTTTAAAGAAAAATTTTAAAGGCTATTTGTTTACTTTTCCTTCTTTACTCTTACTCTGACTTTCTTTTTGATTTATGTGTATCTTTGTTTTACCTTTCTCTATACATTCTCAGTCACCAATATCCCATATTTCTTTATATGTAATGTTTAACATCCGTCTTTTCCATATTAAAATTTTAACAGTTCAGCACTTAATTCCTGGTTTTTTCTAATCATTACCTATAAACCTGCTGCTAAGAGAACAGGCTTATTGAACAATATTTTGAAAATATCATCATTATAAAATATTCAAATTCTGTTGGCTCTACCTTTAAATCATACATTTAAAATTAGACTGCTTAACATAAACTTCAAGCTTCCCATATGGCCCTAGTGGTAAAGAATCCACCTGCTGAATGTAGGAAACTTAAGAGACACGAGTTCGATTCCTGGGTTGAGACTATCCCCTGGAGGAGGCAATGGCTACGCACTCCAGTATTCTTGCCAGGAGAATCCCATGGACAGAGGAGCCTGGCGGGCTACAGTCCATGGAATTGCAAAGAGTTGGATACAACTGAGCATCTGAACACTTGTCCATCATAAACTTCACCAGTAGCACACTGACCCAAGGTACCAGAACATGTGAATCGCACAGTAGTCCCACCACTGCACACGTGTATTCTGTTCTCCACATAACAAGAAAAATAAGCCCCACTAAGCCAAAGTATTTTCTCGATTTTGTTCTCTCCTTACCCTATATGCCTAGAACCATTCATGTCACATAGTAGGTGCTCATTAATTTTTGTTGGATGAACAAATGTCTCCCCATTCTATCAATAATGATCGAAGCTTCTCAGTCAATAAATAATGACTTACAATATCTGACCTTTGTCTTCTAAATTAATTCTTGAAAAAACCTTCTATTTCAATGATACCACACTATACCTGCAACCCACCTTCCTGTTTCTTGGTTATCGTTCTGTTTTATCTGCATTCTTCCATGTGTATATAAATGATATCCTTACTTTGAAGCCCACTTTGAGCCTCTTCAGTACAGGGTAAAAGAGAATAATTTTTTTCATTTATATTACCTTGAAAATATAGAAAAATGAAGGTACAACAAAATTAATCATAACTATACCACCATTTTTATTAATATTGAATCATATTTATGCATGTATGTTTACTTTAAAAAAAATCACCTTAGAATCCTTATTTTTTTGTAATTAGTATTTGAACTTAACAATATTCATTTCCTCCTTGATGCCTCTTCTCTGAAACCCTATTTTGCATATTGTCTTAATTATATATATATATTTGGATTCATATGAAAACATATTCTAAATTCTGTTTTAAAGAATATACTGTGTACTATTACTATATTGCAAATAATCATGAAACTGATTCTTAGTCTAATTTTAAAATAAAAATGATGTAAATATTAATCTTTGACCATAAAGAATCTCAAATACACAATTTTTTAAATCTCAATAACATTTATTATTCATACCAAAAAATACTTTTGAATTTTTTAAAACACTTTTTTAAATAGCTTTAGAATACTTTTAAAAATTTTAATAGGCTTTAACTGTAATTTTCTGTAAGAAATGTTCATTTACAGATTGTTTTGATTAAATTTAAAATTAAATTCTATTCAATTTTTTATTTATATATATCCAGGTGTTCTGTCTTAGTTTAATAGGCAAATCTCGGGAAGAACTAAAACCGCTTGTTTCCATTAAATTCCTTCGGGCACTCAGAGTTCTATCTCAATTTGAAAAAATGAAGGTAAGAGAAAAGTTTCTAATCTAAACTACAGGTTTTTATTTGGGATTAATAAATGTCCATAAACTCATAATCTTTGTTGTCTTCTCATTTGTGTCTTTATTAATACAAAAGCCAAATTTCCAATGCACATTCAGTTTAGTGATAGAAAGATTTCATACAATATTCTAGGGCTATAAACTACACATAGCCTATTAAAACATGGGCTGTGGGTGAAGGAAATGGGGAGATGTTGATCAAAGGATCCAAAACTTTCACATATACAATGAATAAGGTCTGGGGAATTTAGTATATAGTATCATGACTACAGTTAGTAATACTACATTATATACTTGAAGTGTTCTAAGGGAGTACAACTTAAATGTTTTTCACCATTTATCCCGAAAGGTAACTATGTGAGGTGATAGATGTGTTAATTAGTGTGATTGTGGGAATCATTTCACATTTTATACATATATTTGGACATCATCTTATACACCTTAAACATACACAATTTTTCTAAATTATGCCTAAAGTGAAATACATATACACATATATACTAACAAACACAAATTAGATAATAAATGTAACTAAAATAACATTTTTTATTTTAGTTTAGACCACCTGACCTGCCTCTAGAGAAACCAGTATGCGGTCAGGAAGCAACAGTTAGAACTGGACATGGAACAACAGACTGGTTCCAAATAAGAAAAGGAGTATGTAAATGCTGTATATTGTCACCCTGCTTATTTAACTTATATGCAGAGTACATCATGAGAAATGCTGGCCTAGATGAAGCACAAGCTGGAATCAAGATTGCCAGGAGAAATATCGATAACCTCAGATATGCAAATGACACCACCCTTAGGCAGAAAGTGAAGACGAACTAAAGAGCCTCTTGATGAAAGTGAAAGAGGAGAGTGAAAAGGTTGGCTTAAAACTCAACATTCAGAAAACTAAGATCATGGCATCCGGTCCTAACACTTCATGGCAAATAGATGGGGAAACAGTGGAAACAGTAACAGACTTTATTTTTTAGGGCTCCAGAATCACTGCAGATGGTGATTATAGCCATGAAATTAAAAGATGCTTACTCCTTGGAAGGAAAGTTATGACCACCTAGATAGCATATTCAAAAGCAGAGACTTTACTTTGCCAACAACAGTCCGTCTAGTCAAGGCTATGGTTTTTCCGGTAGTCATGTATGGATGTGAGAGTTGGACTATAAAGAAAGCTGAGCACCGAAGAATTGATGCTTTTGAACTGTGGTGTTGGAGAAGACTCTCGAGAGTCCCTTGGACTGCAAGGAGATCAAACCACTCAATCCTAAAGGAAATCAGTCCTGAATATTCATTGGAAGAACTGATGCTGAAGCTGAAACTCCAATACTTTGGCCACCAGACACGAAGAGCTGACTTGTTTGAAAAGACCCTGATGCTGAGAAAGATTGAAGGCAAGAGGATGAGGGGACAACAGAGGATGAGACGGCTGGATGGCATCACCAACTCAATGGACATGAGTTTGAGTGAACTCCAGGAGTTGGTCATGGACAGGGACGCCTGGCATGCTGCAGTCCATGGGGTCGCAAAGAGTGGGACACGACTGAGTGACTGAACTGAACTGAAAGTGAAATACATATACGTATATATACTAACACACACAAATCAGATAATAAATGTAACTAAAATAACATTTTTAATTTTAAAAACATTCCGACATACTGTGGATTTTTTTCCTGATCAATTTAGATACACAGAGAGGAAAAGAGAGTTTCAAAGTCAGCAAATTGTCTTCCCTCAATTTATAGAAACACAAGCAATTTTAGGAAATGATTTGCTAGGGAAAGCGCCTCTGTCAGAAATCAAGTCCTGTACGATTTGATGCCATACATTAATTAGAATGGCAATGAAATAGTAGCCATGGATAATTTGAGATCAGATAATTATGTTTAGGTCAATGTCAGATCCAGATCTTAATCTTCATCTCATCCTCTGGAAGTTCTGTAGTTGAATTAATTCTGAAGATATATCAGAAGGTACATGATTACAAAATTAAAGTTTTATGTATTTAATAAGCTTCAGGTCTTCTTATTCTTTAAATATTTGTTTCAACCATATCTCTTTCTTTTATTCTTAACATTTGTGTATACTTTCTAATAGACATAGACTTGTTTTCATCAGAGGCATCAGCGGATCTTTCAAAATATCTAGTGTCAGCAAAGGATCTGTGACTTAGTTTTAGAAATGAAACTAAATGTAATTAGAAGTACAATTAAATGTAAAAATATTAATTCAAGGACAGAAATCTAAGGAATATAAGCAAGAAACTACAGACAAATGGCTACATTTTCAGTAATGGCTGATAGAAGGAAAGATTAGAATGATAGGAAAGAGAATGGTGCCTCAGGGTGGGGGGAAAAGAGAGAAGGAAGAGAGGCTGTGGAAAGGGAGTCAAGTGTAAATGATAAAGGAAAAATACAGAGAAGGCAAAGACGGAGAATACTGCATTGAGTATAGCTGCTGGTTTACATTTTCATAAGAGCTTTAGTGGAATGATAGGAATAAAATTCTGAATAAAGAATAAAGGAACCTGAGAAAATGGAGATTGCTGCTTATTTAAGTTTAGGCAGTAGATTCATTTCCTAGACTTCCTACTCTGAAGTGGTTCTCCAGAGACACTGGTTCAGAGAGGTCAGTGATTTTTGAGAAGCACAGTGCCCGCTCAGTGTTTCTTTAAATAGTCACTTGCCTTGGCTTCACTGATCTAGAGTCTTCTGGTCTTCCGCTTAATTTCCCTCCACTGTGTAGGTTAATCATCCCTGAAGTTAGAATCCCCAAGACTTAGGCCTAGGTTCTTTTCACTCTCATTTTATGTGCTTTCTAAATAATCTCATACATTTATACGGGTTCACTTGTTTTGCTTATTTCTGGTACAATATAGGAGATGGATAAACATGTTAAATCAGTGAAATAATTATTTATTTGAGTATTTATACTAATCAGCTCCATTGTATTTTAATAATTTTAGTGCAAAATTTTTGAGAATATATGAATTTTTAATATATATTTTAAATATAAATTGTTATTTAGGTTATTCAAATACCAGCAAGTGACCTATTACATCTTCAAAGATGGCCTTTTTGTTGTTGTTATTTCAATATGACATTACATTAATAAATATTCCCAATTTGATTAAAATACTTTCACATTTCTTACTGAAAGTTTATATGTTTGTCTTTTATATGCCAGGTGGTAGTGAGAGCTTTGATTAAAACAACTTTACCCACATTGAATGTGTTTCTGGTCTGCCTTATGATCTGGCTGGCTTTTGGCATCATAGGAGTACACTTATTTGCTGGCAAATTCTATGAGTGCATTGACCCAACAAGTGGAGAAAGGTTTCCTCTATCTGAAGTCATGAACAGAAGTCAATGTGAAAGCCTTGTATTTAATGAATCCATGCCATGGGAGAATGCAAAACTAAATTTTGATAATGTTGGAATCAGTTTTTTTTCACTGCTTCAAGTAGTAAGTACCTGTTTGAATTTTTGAAATATGTTTATTCAAATTGTAGGTGAACATAAAGGACAAAATGTGGATGCTTAATAAAGTTAGTTTTAAATTATCTTAGCAATTGTTAGTAGATACAGGTTATGGGACATAGTATACTAAGCTCATTTAGAAAGACAAAAGTGAAATATAGTCCTTGCTCTGTTGGAAAAAGGAAGTGGAGATAAAGATAGAAGTAGGTGAACAGAAGAAATGACAAATATTGACCAAACCTATTACCTCCACCACTGATCAGACAATATGTACACAATTTCAGATCCGGCTCAGGTTACTGCTGTTGTGTTTCTAACTCAGTGATTTGAGGAATGACTCTTCAGTCCCCCAACATCTAGCATCCTTCCTGTCTTACCTCCCTCATAGAAAAGCACACATGTAGCAATTACCTTAGGCGGAGAAGGCAATGGCACCCCACTCCAGTACTCTTGCCTGGAAAATCCCATGGACAGAGGAGCCTGGTAGGCTACAGTCCATGGGGTCTCGAAGAGTTGGACACAACTGAGCGACTTCACTTTCACTTTTCACTTTCATGCATTGGAGAAGGAAATGGCAACCCACTCCAGTGTTCTTGCCTGGAGAATCCCAGGGACAGGGGAGCCTGGTGGGCTGCCGTCTATGGGGTCACACAGAGTTGGATACGACTGAAGTGACTTAGCAGCAGCAGCAGCATGACACTTAGGCAGCATGTAATTATTTACCATTTATCCATCTATCTAACCAGCTCTGTCTTTTTATTTATACTGTTTTAAAATATTTTAAGTTACTACAAATAAACTTCATAGCTTTAAATAGTTTTTAATAGACAATATAAATGTAATAATGAAAGTGGTAAAGATCTCAGTTACACAGTATTTTGAAGTGTGATTAACCTTACTAATCAAATGTTTTATTGTATTAATAACATTGACTTTTAATTTTTATTTGCCTCGAAGCATAAGATTTCCATAAGAATTAAATACATGCCATTTTTACAGGCAACATTTAATGGATGGATCACTATTATGAATTCAGCAGTTGATTCTACTGATGTAAGTACAGTACAATCCTAGAACCATCCTTAAGGTTGGCTAAAGTCATTTTTGCAATTCAAGGACAGGACACAAGCAATAATTGAGTAATTAACATGATAATAGCAAATGCTTGTGCTAGACAGAAAGTTCATTCAGATTGACTATTTCATGAACAATGAACTCCTTCCAGAATTATATACAATGGTTGAGGCCCAGTAGGCACATTTGAAGATTATCATAACAATGATTAAACCAATGCAGTAAACTTTAAAATTCAAATAAAAGCAGTGATAACTCTTCACCAAAGAACAAAGAGGAAATACTGCCTCACTGTTGGATTTTCTTGTCCTAAAATGTTTTCTAAATCTTACGTTTTAAAAAGTCAGTGTCAATATTTTGCTATTTTCTCACTTTTTCACGTATTTTTTTTTTCAGAGCAGTTTTAGATCTACAACATTGGGAGGGAGTTACAGAGATTTCCCATATACCCTTACCCTCACAAATGCATAGCCTCCTCACTATTGATATCACTCACCACAATGCTATATTTTTTACCAAAGATAAACCTACACTAACACACCATGATCCCCCAAATTCACTCAGTGTTGCGCATTCTATGGGTTTGGACAAATGTGTAATAACATATACCCTTAGTTATAAGGGTATCACATAGAATATTTTCACTGACCTAAAAATCCTCTGTGCTCTGCCTTATTTTGCTTATTTTTTTTTTTAATTTTTAGGTAGATATGCAACCTAATTTTGAAAACAACATCTATATGTATTGTTACTTTATTGACTTTATTATCATTGGATTATTTCTTCCTCTGAGTATGTTGATTGGTGATATTGTTGCCAATTTCCACAAGCATAAAATAAAGATAAGTATAAATATTCTTTCTCAATCAGTGCCCATGGGGGGAAAAATGTCCTGCTTCAAATAATTGGTTTTAGATTCAGCTTAATAGCATTTTTATCTGGTACTTATCTTTAAAAATTATTTATGTTCCTGCAGATTGAATATTGCTAAAATGTTTATCTTTACATTATTTTCTATATTCAAATAAGCACAGACAAGTTTAAACATTAAACATTACAACTGTTTCCATGTATGTGTTTGTAAATCATGACATGCTGAAAAATAGCATTGTTTTGCATCTGCACAAATATGTGAAGATGTTCAAGAAAAATAAACCACACTTTTTTATTCTTTGATGTATTCAAAGTGGTTCATAATTGTACCCAGCAGAGACATCTTTGTCAGTTGAAATGGCTTTTTCTGCTAGAAGTAGAGGGTCATAAATCCTAATTAGGTGACCTAAATAGGAGTTCCTTGAAACAAGTAAGAAAATTCAGAGGCAGAATTCAAAAACCCATATTCAGTGTAATCTCCACATGAAGACTCCCTTCAGGGCTTCTGTTAATACAAATGCCTCAAATGTCATATAAATCCACTTATTTTAACCTCAGGGATCTACTTTCTATTAAGTGTAGAAATGCCTTCTAGTGAATCAAAGAAAAGAATAGTTTAATCTTGAAATTTTGTATTTAGCAAAGTCATCAATCTGGTGTAGAATCTGGTGAACAAACCATTCTGAGTCTGCACTAATTAGATGGGATTAGAGTACTTAGATGGGCTTAGAGGGACTGAAGCTAGTTAGCATGCATGCATGCAGAAGGATCAGTGGTCATTGGACTGTATACTTCAGCTTCTTAAGGATTTCAGCCCAATGGAATAACATCCTAGGATTTGCCCAGGGGCTTCAAATTGGTGAACCGCGTCAACTTAAGTGACCCAGTCCTGACATCGGAGAAGGCAATGGCAACCCACTCCAGTACTCTTGCCTGGCAAATCCCATGGATGGAGGGGCCTGGTGGGCTGCAGTCCATGGGGTCGCTAGGAGTTGGACATGATTGACCGACTTCACTTTCACTTTTCACTTTAATGCATTGGAGAAGGAAATGGCAACCCACTCCAGTGTTCTTGCCTGGAGAATCCCAGGGACAGGGGAGCCTGGAGGGCTGCCGTCTATGGGGTCGGACATGACTGAAGCGACTTAGAAGCAGCAGCAGCAGCAGTCCTGACATGGGCAGTAACAATTCCTAACTCCTAGATTAAATGTTCACCTCTTATTCACTTTGCTTTTTCTATATAAGATACTGAAATTAACACTAGAAACACAAAATGAATAATTCCTAGAAGGTATTATCAAGGGTTGTAAGTACTAGGTGCTTTTGGAATAATAATGAAAAGATATCTTCTGATAGTATTTTGAAAATTAAGTAACCTGTGAACATATAAAAACAAGTATATGACCAGTTCTATTTTTTCTTGATTACTGAAAGGTACAAATCAAGTTCAGCTTTTGAGGTTAACTATTCTTAGTAACCTTTCCAGATATCCTCTGCTGTTTCTCTTTTGTCTCTAACAAGAGGTAGGTCCCAGTAACTAAAAAGTTAAAATAGGGTTGACTACCACAGCAAAATGCATCAAAATATAATTGAATATCCATCTTTTCCAGTGTATACTCTGTATTTTGTATGGATTTTTGTGCAGAAAGTCAGACATGTTTAAACATTATATAGTTCATTGCAGTTAAGCATTCTTTAGAGGATTAAATCAATAATTGCCAAGCTTTAGAAAATGCATATTAATATAAGGTGAAGTGTGGATTAAATATGATTTTAGTATCTTTTTCTTTCATTGCTTTACCAGGGAGGCTCAAATATCTTTATAACAGTGAAACAGAAGAAACAGTATCGTGCACTGAAGAAGCTGATGTATGAAGACTCTCAACAACCAGTACCTCTCCCAGAAGTAAGGAAACATCTAGATTTTTTTAGCTTTCTGAAAAAGTTTCCTTTATATGTTCTGTATTACAAATGAAGATGTGTTTTTAAAATTCTTAACAATAAATGCTTTGACATAATTTTTTAAAAGTGTTCATTGACACAGCTTTTCATGGTCTTTTTGTTTATTTGCTTTGACTATATGCTGTAATTATAGTTTGGTAACATCTTCGTCTTCATGAATTCTACTATTTATGCTGGGAGGGAAGTTGTAAATCTAAAGACAATGTGTATAAATATCTTATTAATAAGAATATTACACCTTTTTCCTTTATACACAGAACAAGTTCCAACGATTCATCTTTGACTTGGTAACAAGTCGAGTTTTTAATATCATCATTATGACTCTTATATGTTTCCAAGCAATAACCATTATGATACAAAGTGATGAACAGAGCCCAAAAATCGACACTGCTCTGTTTTGGATTAACTCAGTTTATGTTATGCTATATATTGGAGAATGTGTACTAAAGCTCATCGTTTTCCATTGTAACTATTTCACCAGTGGATGGAACATTTTTGACTTCATGGTGGTTGTTTTCTCTATTACAGGTAAGATTTTGTTTACTCAGATTTTCACTTGTAATAATATTAATTCAGTCAACCTCTTATAGTAATCATCTTCTGAGGTATAGTCTCTTAATAGACACAAGAGGTGGAGGACTCTTTATTTCCAGCAGGAATGCCTTGAAAAAAGTGAAAGTGTTAGTCCATCTGGGACACCAGGAGAGCCCCAACTTCCCCCAAGGAATACTGGAGTGGGTAGCCGTTCCTTTCTCCAAGGAATCTTCCTGACCCAGGGATCAAACTCAGGTCTCCCACATTGCGGACAGATTCTTTACCGTCTAAGTCACCAGGGAACGCCTTACATTTTTACATTTACATATGTACACATGCCTGAAAGATATATAACATACTGAAAAATACTTTCTGAGTTAATATATAGACTTTATTACACAGACCACCCGATAAATGCTTAATTTCCCTTCAGTATATCACATACATTATTTAAGATGACACTAGCAGGACCTTTATGTTTTAGTGTGATAGAACCTTTCGAACTCACTGTTTTCTTTCCTCTAATCTCTAAAATCGTTTACTACTTTCACAACACTAGAGTTTTAGGCTTTTATGAAATGGCCACAAGTTTTCTCTTACTCTGGAGATCTCAGTCCTTTATTTAACAGATATATTTGATTATCCTCTTTGTGAATAGGTATTATGCTATATGCAAAGAATTCAGTAGCAAATGAGGTAGGCATAATTCCTGTATATACATAGTTTATAATCTATCAAAGGATACAGATAATTAAATAGGACATTTTAATGTGCTATTAAGGTATTGGTAAGGGAAGAAGCACAGGGTGCCACGGCAGCACAACAAAGTGAGATGCACATAATCAGTAAGTAGAGGTCAGAGAAAGCTTCACAGAAGAGGCAGAAAACTAATGGAGACCCACTGGTTAAGGAGGTAGCCAAGAATCTAGGATAAAAGTGTTCTAGGCAGAAAAGGCTTACTGTCTGCCTCCCATAAACACATACTAGAATGTTATCTCCATAAGAGTATGGACAATACCTCAGTGTTACTGTCAAGTACTATTCTGTGCAGTCAGTAGTGAAAATGTGGATAAACTTTCTGCGCAGTTGTACCTCCAGAAAATTAACTCGTTGAGCAGGTAATAGAGGCAGTGCAGGCAACACTGATAGACAGTTGCAAGAAGCTTCCTAGAAAAGTACATGAAGTCAGGAGAGAGCTGAAAGGAGGAAAACGGAGGAAAATGAAAGTAAGGAGCCCTGTGGTTTGAAATGAGAGTGAGTAATTGAATCAGACATATAGAAGGAGAGGAAATTGCAGTCTGAGACAAAATGTTTAAATTTGAGATCTCAGAAGGTCAGCTATCCTGGGTTCAGAACATACTGATAGATAGGTATAACTAAAGTAAAATGATGGAGAGTCTTAAAGTTAACAAAGCCAAAGACTGAAAGATGGGTGCTGGTGGAATGGACAACACTGAGCCGTGTACTAAAGTCTGTAATGAATATGAATGAGGGGGAATGAACAGATCATAGAGCTAAGGAATGGTAGGAGATGGTATAGTTGAATGGCATGATCCACAAACTGTCAAAATTTTTTTCTTTATAAAATTAATGTGAAAGAGAAGTATCTCGAAATCACACTGGAAAGAAGGAAAGATGCTTGCTCGTTCCATCTTTCTACACTGAGAAATGTTGAGTGGGAAAGAATGAGCTGTCTGTGCTTGAGGGGAAGTAGTGTCCTCAAGATAGACAATTTTCTTCACTTCCTTTCTTATCTAAAATCTTAGTGAACAAGGAGTAAAGATGTGTTTACAATTAAAGAGGGAAACCTCCTGCATAATGTAAGAGTTTGGAAGATTGAAGAGAAATGAACATTTGAGTCAGAGTAGAAGGTTCACTTGGAGAAGTCAATGGCAACCCACTCCAGTATTCTTGCCTGGAGAATCCCAGGGACAGAGGAGCCTGTTTGGCTGCCGTCTATGGGGTAGCACAGAGTTGGACACGACTGACGCGACTTAGCAGCAGCAGCAGCAGAAGGTTCACTAAAGCACAATGGAGAGGGGGATATATGTAAGATATAACCATATCAACAGAAATGTGAGACACAATCCTTCCAGATTCAGCAAATATACCATCTCATTTAGAAGCTCCATAGGATTTTCCCCTTCTCCATCTTTTCAACTCAAAATGAACCACACTATCTCCGTACTTCCAGAGAACTTTCCTTATGTTTTTTTTTATGGTAATTATAATTTCACCTTGTTTTATAGTTATATGTCTCACTCTCATAGTTCTCTTTTCACCACAGCAGGAAAGAAAAATTCTAGACCGAAACTTGTTTATTCACATTTAAAGTTCCTAAGGGTCCATATGGTATTTATCAAGTTAATAAACCAAATTATAATCTATGAATCTGAATGCAAAGTATTTTTTCAATTATATTTATCAACTTGGTCTTTCTGCTTTGCATAATAATTAGTTTAAATGTCTACCTCTACTGTGTATATCATATGGTCTTTGAGGATAGAAGTCATGTCATTTATCTTTGCATATTTTCATGGTACCTTTATTAGGTATCCAGTAAAAGTTGATTTGAACTAAATTGCTGGGTCTAACTGCAATCAGAAAAAAAAAATATGACTACTGTCCTACATTATGGATATATGCCATCTGTGACTCCAGAAGTGTCTGATCCCTAATACCCTGGAAATTATGGTAGAAATAATTCTCATCCAAATCCTCATCCAAATTTGTTAGATGCTGAATATTGCCACTATTAGTATTTGGCTTAGCCAAACTTTCAGTGTGTGCCAAATATTATAGGGGAAGGATTAATTATCTGAACATGTAGAAAAAAACAAATGTAAAATAATTTATATTCCTCTAAATAATTGTATTGCCTGCTTTATTTTTTCCTACACCAAGGACTATTTCTGCCTCTGATGGTAGGATATTACCTTGTATCTCCTTCCCTTGTGCAACTGATACTTCTCTCACGGATCATCCACATTCTGCATCCTGAGAAAGGACTAAAGTTGTTCCATAATCTGCTGCTTCCTTTGATGCTGTCCCTCCCCGCCTTGTTGAACATCAGTCTTCTCATCTTCCTGATTATGTTTATCTACGCCATCTTCGGAATGTACAATTTTGCCTATGTTAAAAAGGAAGCTGGAATTGACGATATGTCCAACTTTGAAACCTTTAGCAGCAGTATGCTCTGTCTTTTCCGAGTTACAATATTTGCTGGTTGGGATGGGATGCTCAATGCAGTTTTCAATAGTAAATGGTCTGACTGTGATCCTAATAAAATTAACCCTGGGACTCAGATTAGAGGAGATTGTGGCAATCCCTTTCTTGGGATTATTTATTTTGTCAGTTACATCCTCTTAACTAGGCTGATCATTGTAAACATGTACATTGTTGTTGTCATGGAGTTTTTAAATATTGCTTCTAAAAAAAAAGCCAAGACATTGAGTGAGGAAGATTTTAGGAAATTCTTTCAGGTATGGAAGAGGTTCGATCCTGAGAGAACCCAGTACATAGACTCTAGCAAGCTTTCAGACTTTGCAGCTGCTCTTGATCCTCCTCTTTTCATGGCAAAACCCAACAAGGGCCAGCTTGTTGCCATGGATCTTCCCATGGCTGTTGGAGACAGAATTCATTGCCTTGACGTCTTACTTGCTTTAACAAAGAGAGTTTTGGGTAAAGATCTGAGCATGGAGAAAGTTCTTTCAGAGATGGAATCAGGATTGACATTAGCTAACACTTTTAAGATCACATATGAGCCAATTACAACTACTCTGAAACGAAAACAAGAGGTAGTCTCAGCAACCATCATTCAGCGTGCTTACAAAAGCTACCGTTTGAGGCAGAATGACAAAAATACTTCAGATACTCATATGATAGATGGTGACAGGGAAGTTCAAGCTATCAAAGAAGATTCCTATATTGATAAAGCTGAGGGAGTGTCAATACTTCAAAGCCAGATATAATCCCTCCTACTTCCTTTTCACCTTTTTTACATGTCCCCCAAATGTTAAAAGTTTAAGAAAGTAAAGATTTCACTTAATAATCAACTGGTTTATAACCCATGAAAGATTAGCTTGTGCTCACAAGATCCCATGTCCAACTTACATTTACCCCTAAATATTCAATCTAACCAAGACAACCCCTTAATATTACTGCAGAGTTAATTAGGTTAAAATTGTTGTTTAATATTCCAATACTTGGTTTCTCTATATGGCTTATATGGTATGTACTTCTTCTTGAACAAGAAGGAAATAATGGCAGAAATTAGTAGGAAAAGGAACTTCTTTATATGTTTTATGTCTACTTTAACTTGATGAGATTAAAGTCACCACTAATAGGACTTAATTACAAATAAACAAGTACTTTCTTAAAGTGGTGTTTTAAAAAATAATACAGTGCTACAGGCCACTGAATCATAAACTAGCCTAGACAGATACCAGTCAGGGGAAAGGAAAATGCAGTTCTTAGAAGTGCCTTTGAGATCAATCAGAGAGACTCTTGGGCTGCTGATCCAAACCATTTTGGAAAAATATTGATTAGAGCCCAGATTTTGTTTTTGATTGTTTTGTTTTTATTTTACATTTGGTCTGGGAGTTAGTTATTTCATTGCTCTTGGGTTCCCAGTTTCTCATCTCTTTGGCCAGTTTCAGTTAAGGACCAGCTCTTTTAAGAGAACAGGTTCCTAGAACATAAAGGGAACTAAATTTATGGCTTACATTTTCAAATTTTTCTCATTTCTCCTTAGAAAATAGTAATCACTTTAACTACTTTTCACGGCACTTCATTTTCTTTATATATAACTTTAAGAAAGAAATGAATCACTAAAACCCTGTGGACTCTGAACTAGGAGATCAAAATGTGAGTTTGTTAGTGGTAGTGTTTTATAACATTAGTGTATGCAAGTTAAGTTTTCCTTTCTCATTTATTTTTCCAAATTTTTTGTCTTACTTTTATTTCATCACATACATAATACTCTGTAAAATACTTTCTGTTTGAAAAACTTTAAAATACTAAGCATTAATTTTCACTAGTAAAATTAATTTTAAAGATAGGCACAAATAGTTGTTTTCATGTAATAAAATTTAGTCACAGGCATCTCTATAGTTTGGGATTCTGTTGTTTACTCCATTGTCTTAAGACTGATTTCTTTGTGCCTACAAAGTGCTAAAGGATTCAAAAAGAAAATATGTACACTGTTGGCTTAATGACAAGTTTTAAATATGTTGTATGGCATTCAATATTACTTAAATATCGGTAATTATATTTTACTATGAGTGCATGATCTTGATTGAGCCTTAACTATTATAATCTATTTCTGCTCCTCAGAAATGTATTAACCTGACCAAGATGCCTTTGGGGGATTCCCTAAGCAAATGTAATTTCAGGGTTCTGTTTCTTACTATAAGTGTTCCTTTCCTCTCTCCTCCCATTCTCCATCATGTGATGGGGACCAGTGAGGAGTCAGTGTTAATTTGGTGACATGGTAACAGATGGTGCTTTGTTTAAGCTTTTCAGTTTTCTATTTCTTGGAAAAGCTTTATTGTGGAAACTGCTTCAGGTACTTAAACTGAATCTTAACTTGCTTCTGTAAAATCCATAAAGACTATGAACTGATTTTGGTTTGAAAGTTATGTCTTTTAATTATAAATCATGTTTGCCACCAACCTTCCAAAAACTATGTAAAGAATTATTTTTAGCAAATCTTACAATAGTGTACTTTTTAGATATTAAAGAAACAGTAAATACTACTTGTTAACTATGTAAGCTTTGGTTCTTTTTCTTTGGTAAATTAGTTTGGCACTTTGTATAATAAGAACTGTTTAAGATGAGCTGTAAATTAAACCTTATTCACTTAGACTTTACCTGAAAATATGGAAAATAGCATCTCATTTTCTTTTTGTGCTAAAATTCTGATAGCATAGACTGTCTCATATATACCATCAAACCAGTCTGTTCACGTTTCCAATAATGTGCATTCATACATGCTAAGTCGTGTCATACTCTGTGCAACCCTGTGCCAGGTTCCTCTGTCCTTAGGATTCTCCAGGCAAGAGTACTGGAGTGGGTTGCCATGCCCTTCTCCAGGGGATCTTCCCAACCCAGGGATCTTACCCATGTCTTTTATGTCTCCTACATTGGCACATGGGTGTTTTATCATTAGCTCTACCTGGGAAACCCTTCCAAGTAGCATTCAGTTCAGTTCAGTTGCTAAGTCATGTCTGACTCTTTGCAATCCCATGGACTGAAGCATGCCAGGCTTCCCTATCCATCATCAACTCCTGGAGCTTGCTCAAACTCATGTCTGTCGAGTCAGTGATGCCATCCAACCATCTCATTCTCTGCCATTCCCTTCTCTTCCTGCCTTCAATCTTTCCCAGCATCAGGGTCTTTTTCAATGAGTCAGTTCTTCACATCAAATGGCCTAAGTATTGGAGCTTCAGCTTCAACATCAGTCCTTCCAATAAATATTCAGGACTGATTTCCTTTAGGATCGACTAGTTTGATCTCACTGCAGTCCAAGGGACTCTTAAGAATCTTCTCCAACACCATAGTTCAAAAGCATTAATTCTTTGGTACTCAGCTTTCTTTATGGTCCAAATCTCACCTCCATACATGACTAGTGGAAAAACCATAGCTTTGATTAGTCAGCCCTTTGCCAGAAAAGTAATGTCTCTTCTTTTTAATATGCTGTCTAAGTTGGTCATAATTTTCTTCCAAGGAGCAAGCATCTTAATTTCATGGCTGCAGTCACCATCTGCAGTGATTTTGGAGTCCAAGAAAATAAAGTCTGTCACTGTTTCCATTGTTTCCCCAACTATTTCCCATGAAGTGATGGTACCGTATGCCATGATCTTAGTTGTTTGAATGTTGAGTTTTAAGTCAGCTTTTTCACTTTCCTCCTTCACTTTCATCAAGAGGCTTTTTAGTTCCTCTTCATTTTCTGCCATAAGGATGATGTCATCTGCATATCTGGGGTTATTGATATTTCTCTTGGCAGTCTTGATTCCAGCTTGTGTTTCATCCAGCCTGGCACCTTGCATGATGTACTCTGCATATAAGTTAAATAAGCGGGGTGACAATATACAGCCTTGATGTACTCCTTTCCCAATTTGGAACCAGTTCGTTGGTCCATTTCTGGTTCTAACTGTTGCTTCTTGACCTGCATACAGATTTCTCAGGAGGCAGATAAGGTAGTCTGGTATTCCCATCTCTTTCAGAATTTTCCACAGTTTGTTGTGATCCACAGAGTCAAAGGTTTTAGTGCAGTCAATGAAGCAGAAGTAGATGTTCTTCTAGAATTCTCTTGCTTTTACTATAATCCAGTGGATGTTGGACAGTTGATCTCTGGTTTCTCTGCATTTTCTAAATACAGCTTGAACATCTGGAAGTTCTCTGTTCATGTACTGTTGAAGCCTAGCTTGGAGAATTTTGAGCATTACTTTGCTAGCGTGTGAGATGAGTGCAATCATGTGGTAGGTTGAACATTCTTTGGCATTGCTTTTCTTTGGGATGGGAATGAAAAGTGACCCTTTCCAGTCCTGTGGCCACTGCTAAGTTTTCCAAATGTGCTGGCGTATTAAGTGCAGCACTTTAACAGCATCATCTTTTAGGATTTGAAATAGCTCAGCTGGAATTCTATCACCTCCACTGCTGCTGCTAAGTCACTTCAGTCGTGTCTGACTCTGTGTGACCCCATAGACGGCAGCCCACCAGGCTCCCTTGTCCCTGGGATTCTCCAGGCAAGAACACTGCTCTTCATATTGATGTTTCCTAAGGCCTACTTGACTTTGCACTCCAAGATGTCTGACTCTAGTTGAGTGACCCAAGTAGTGTATTTAGGTACAAAAACCAAGTTAAAATACAGACTCTCTGACCAAGAACTTGTCATTTAGGTGGGAGAACAGACCATTAATAAAATGATATCTAAAAGTTGGTATATGTGACAGCTCAGAGTATTAATGGAAGTAAATGTACCACAGCTACTGAATTAATGATCACCATAGGACTTGATCTGGCCTTTGACCACACACTAGCAGTATGCACACAATTAGGAAAAAAAAAATATTTTCACATGTTTCAGCCCAATTCCTCTCTTGCTTCAACTCCCAATTACTTGAAGTTCTTCTGTTCAGAAAATCTCAACTTTGCTGCCAAAACCCAGCCTGAGCACTTGAAAATCCATCATCAAGCATACTGAGTCTAACTTTCTCAAAGCTTACAGTCCTTCCAGTGGAAACAGAGATAGCAGACTCCTTTCCAAATGGGCACTATACTCTGTTATGCTGAAGAGCAAAACTGCAGAAAATTCAAGGCACGAGAGTAAATACTGTTCAACAAATTCCTTTTACTAAGTGAAAGCTTTAGATAAAAGTTTACTTTATAACTAGATCTCTTCATTAAGTAGACTCTGAGTATATTACAAGTGACTATTAGCTCCTCAAACATATTCTCCCATTCTTATATGGTAATAACATTCCTGATTCTTAGCTAGATACATGGCCTTCTGGAATAAATACTGTATAACCTTTTTTTTTTTTTTTTTTCGGTTCAGGCTGGCCATGTAACCAAATTCTGTCCTTTTTAACTTTCTTTCCACTGACTGGACCTGGATGAAGAGGCAGGCCATCTGTTACGAAACAAGGAAGGTCAAAAATCAGTGAATGATAAGCAATAAGATAGAAGAGCCTGGTTTAGGTAATCATATTCAATGATAAAACTATAATCATATTTCATGATTAAAGCAGGCAACTGTCAGATCACATTGTATCTTCTTTTCCTAAGCTATGAAGAAAAATAAGAACCCCTGAAGTATGACCCAAATCTCTTTTTAAAATTTGCAAAGGTTCAAATCTTTTTTAAAAAAATTCACACCATATTCTTTAGAGTTCAAACCAGAAAAATTATTATGCAGTAGAGAGCATATCACTCTAATATAAAATCCTATTTTAATTTGCTCTTCATTAGCCATATGGGTGTTACAGAAAGTAGTTTCCAACCATATATTGACTTTTACTTTTTACTTAGATTGAACTTCACTGGTGGTTCAGATGGTAAAGAGTCTGCTGGTAAGGAGACCCAGATTCAATCCCTGGGCTGGGAGGATCCCCTGGGATGATTCAGCGATTCTTGGAGAAGGGAATGGCTACTCACTCCAGTATTCTTGCCTGGAGAATCCCATGGAGAGAGGAGCCTAGTGGGCTACAGCTCATGGAGTCTCAAAGAGTTGGACATGACTGAGTGACTAACACTCTTCAAAAAACCCAAAGAACTGAACTGGAAGGAAACTATCCTAAACCTATAAAATAATGCAATGTGAAGTAGGAATGCCTTTTTGATCATTGGGTGCATCATACTGTTTCAGTACATGAAAGAGCTATCTTTTTTTGTTGCATAATTATTCTGCATCACTGACTCAATGGACATGAGCTTGGGCAGGCTCCAGGAGATAATGGAGGACAGGGAAACCTGGCATGCTGCTGGCCATGGGGTCGCAAACAGTTGGACACAACTGAGTGACTGAACAACAACAATTATTTCTTTCTGATGGTTTATCAGTCATGCTTCACAGTTTTGGTGAAGGAAAGTATTTGTTTTCTTGACTGAGTGAAGCTTTCAGATCAAGGAGAAGCACTGACATATTTAGGACATGTAAGACTGAAGTAGTAGCATCAGTTTGATTAAAGAAGATGTGTTGATTTATTTGCTCTTTACATCACAGAGAGTGACTAAGAATCATCTCTAAGATGTCTGTTGTTCTCCTGAACCTTAAATTATTAAACATATTTCCCTGTCCTCACATAGCTTTCTGCAGGAGAAAATACTGCATCCTTCCAGTGAGCACAAAGATTCTACTGCAGTGCAATGCAAGCAAAACCAGCCAAGGTCTGCTGGGGATCTCTGCTGCTGCAGCATTTGATATACACAGGAAAGGTCTCATGAATAATACACAGTTATAAACAGGTGGCCATATCAAGATCTCTTCACTTAATGCTATTCCCAAACACACTCCAAAGAAAGTAATTGGATACCTTCATTCGCGATTGATCTGTACAGGAAGAAAGTATGATTAAAAGCTTGTAAGACATCGATTGCATGTGCATTAGCTTGAATTGGCCTGCATTATTATCTACTGAAACTCCACACAAATCATAGCAATAATCAGAATTGTAGTGCTAAACAGAAATATAAAATGTTTTAAAACAGTGAGTATGTAAATCCAGAACAATTCATTCACTGTAGAGTATGTTCAGAAGCAAAGACAGCTTATCACGAGGCCACCTTATAATTAGACAAGTGCTCATGAGGCGGTGTTGAGTGCTGATGGAGCGCCAATGGAACAACTTGTAGGATATGAGTCCACTCTATTCCATTTTCTTAACACCAATGACAAGAAATGTCAGGAGGCTCTAAGCACCTTCCTGGAACAGCCATCATTAATCTCCAGTACGATCACATTACCTTTTTTTTATTTTAGATGAAAAAAAATAGTGAGCACTTTTTATTTTTGCCTGATAACAGACTTATGCTAAACCTACAATATAACAGCCTTTGTACATTCACCTCAATCTGCCAGAATTATTAACACAATTGATTGCTGCTCTAGAAGGATGACCCTCAAGGCCAAGTCATATATTACAGGCATAAACCTCTCAACTCTGTACACAAATCTTCTTTAACAAGAAGATGGAAATGTGATACACTATCCTAACTAGACTGTAAATGATTATTATAGTAAGCCTTTATAGGTATTTGTAAGACAGAACTAAAATAATCTCCATATGTTTTTATTTGTTTTATATTGCTTTATCTCAGTGGTTCTTATGTTATCAATAAGTCCTATAGAATATTACTTGCATCTGACTAATTTCCTCTGAAATTATAGAGTAATTCAGCTAGGTGATCTGGAGATTCTATATTGTTGGCTGTGGTAGAGCTTTGGTTATATCATTATTCCGTCATGGTTATGTTCTCCATATCTTAGTTACTTCTACTTATCTGTGTTGGTTTAATGCATGAAAATTGAATATGCTAATGTGGAAGAGAAAAAAATCAAATTCTAAGCTGTTACTAATGTGAGATGCAATCATTGGGGGTGGGGGAGAGGAATTTATTTAAGATTATTTAAAATTAAAGTCAGGATCTTCTGTTTACATTTACAAAAGATTGATGTGGGAATTGCCATCTCACTGTAAATAACTAGAAAACATGAGAAAATGTGTGAAACAAATATTTGTAGACATCAATCATAGTGAGCACAATATTATGAAATCTGAGAGAATGGGTCCTGGGACAATTAAGTTTCAGGATCTCCAACCTTTATTAAAGGCTGGTCTAGACCTGACTTAAATACACTTCAATGCAAGCCTCAAAAAAGACTAAACAAGTCCGAAAGGAATTTAAGTATTGCCATACTTAAGCAATACAATAAAATATGGCACTCAGTAATGTATAATTCACAATGTCCAATATCCAAAACTTTCAGATAATGGAAGAAGCAGGAAAATGTGGCCCTTAAGCAGAAGTAAAGAGAAGCAGGTTCAGTTTTGATATTAATTATGAAATAAGAGACCAGGATGCTAAAATAGGTATTCTGAATATCATAGCTATGGACAAGGTTATAAAGGAACACATGAATTAATAAGGAGAGAAATTGAAAGTGTAAAAATTATACAAGTAAAGTCCTAGGGATAAATAAAAATCATCTGAAATGAAAAATAAACCAGATGGGTTCAACTGCAGATTAGAAATTGCAAGAGATCAGTGAACTTGAAAATGTGGAATAAAAACTATGCAAATTTAACAGAAAGAAAAAAAATTACAGAGATTTAGTGACCTATGGGCCAATAACTAGCAATCTTATATGTGTATAATCTTGCCAAAATAAAGATGAACACTTTTTTAATCATTTTACTTTTTTCCTGTGCTGAGTCTTCGTTACTGTGCAGACTTTTCTCTAGTTGCAGCAAGCAGGGGCCTCTCTTTGCTGGAGTGTGCAGGATTCTCATTAAGGTGGCTTCTCTTGTGTGGGGCACAGGCTGTGGATGCAAGGGCTTCAGTAGTTGTGGCATGTGGCTCAGTAGTTGCAGTTCCCAGGCCCTAGAGCACAGGCTCAATAGTTGTGGTGCATGGGCTTAGTTGCTCCATGGCATGCAGGGTCTTCCCAGACCAAGGATAGAACTCATGTCCCTGCATTGGCAGGCTGACTCATCACCATTGAGACAGCAGGGAAGCCCAAGAAGCCCACCAAGTCCAAGCCCACCATTTAAGCCCCCTCTTAAGACAAACACCAGTAGTGCTGTACTACAAGGTCAAAGGAAGTTCTTCAGGTGGAAAGCAAATATTAGATTGAAACGTGGATTTAAACAATGTCGTGAAGAGCACTAGAAATTGTAAACGTGGATAAATATGGAAGACATATTTCTCATCTTTAATAGTTTTTAAGTTGGCTGTATAAAGCAAAGGTAATGTATATTGTTTATAATTTGTTTGTAATACATGTATAAAAATGCATAACAACACAGTTGTACACTGGAATAGGTTTTATACCGTATACATGAAATGGTATGTTATTTGAAATTAGACCATAATAAGTTCAAGAAACACATTCAAAATTGTAGAATAACCATTTAAAAATATTAAAAAAAACCCAGAAAGTTAATAAGCCAAAGAGAGGAATATAATGGAAACTTTAAAGTACTAAAATAATTTTTAAAAGAAGGAACACTTGGAAATGAACCAAAAAATAACGGATGAAATAAATAGAAAGCAAATAGTGGATAGCAAGATGATTGATGTAAATATCAATAACTGCTGTTTAGTCGTCCAGTCATGTCTGACTCTTTTGCAACCCTACGGATAGGGATTTTCCAGGAAAGAATACTGGAGTACGTTGCCATTTCCTACTCCAGGGGATCTTCCCAACCCAGGGATCAAACAGCATCTCCTACATTGGCAGGTGGATTCTTAACCACTGAGCCACCAGGGAAACACATACACTTGATATGATGCAGCAAAAAATGTACATTACCTCTGTGATCTTCCTCTTCAAATCCTATAACCCTTGTTCAAATCCTATAATCCTTGTCTAATCATTGGAGAAACAAAAACAAATTCCAACTGAGGGGCATCTGGCAGAATTGCTGGCTAGTACTATTCAAAATTGTCCAGGTCATCAAAAACAGTGGAAGTCTGGGAGACTATCACAGAAGACATGACAGGTATATGCAGTGTGTTATCCTAGATGGGATTTTGGAACTGAAAATGAACATCAGGTAAAAACTAAGGAAGTCTGAATAAAATATGGACTTTAGTTAATGATTATCTCTCAATATTAGTTCAATAATTATAACAAATACCATGTTAAATTAAGAAACTAATAATTGGAGGGACAGGGTGAGATATATGGAAACTTCTCATTTTTTTCCTATAAATCTAAAATTGTTCAGAAGATTTTAAAATATAAAAATATATTTTTTAATTTAAAATATATTATAAATTTATGTATATATGAATCTAAGACAAATTACTGTATTAAGTATTTAGCTCTAAAGATAAAAGTAAAAGAACAGAGTAAAAACAAATCTCATTTTAAAGTAAATAAAAACCACAAAACATATATAAGAACAAAAATAACTCCATAAAATTTGCTCTTAAAAATAATTTTAAGACTATATATAAAAAAGAAACAAATACTAGATATATATCCTCTGCTGCTGCTAAGTTGCTTCAGTCGTATCCGACTCTGAACAACCCCATAGACAGCAGCCCACTAGGCTCCTCTCTCTCTGGGATTCTGCAGGCAAGAGTATTGGAGTGGGTTGCCATTGCCTTCTCCAATGCATGAAAGTGAAAAGTGAAAGTGAAGTCGCTCAGTCATGCCTGGCTCGTAGGGACCCCATGGACTAGAGCCTACTAGGCTCCTCCGTCCATGGGATTTTCAAGGCAAGAGTACTGGAGTGGGTTGCCATTGCCTTCTCCAATGTATATCCTCAGAGATGTACAGATAAAGAAAATATTAGAGCTAGGTTGAAACAGCAAAACATACACACAAACAAATGCTAATAAAAAGGAAGGTTAGCAATATTAACATTAGACAATAAAAAATATATGATAAAAAGCTTTAATAGAGATGAACAAGGATGCTACTTAAATGATAAAAAAAAAAAAAAAACCAGACATGCAAAAATCTAGGAATAAAACCACCATATGACTGAGCAATCCCACTCCTAGGATTCCCATACCCTGAGGAAACCAAAACTGAAAAAGGCACATGTATCCCAATATTCATTGCAGCACTATTTACAATAGCTAGAATATGAAAGCAACCTAGATGTTCACTGACAAATAAATTGATAAAGAAGTTGTGGTACATACACACCATGGAATATTACTCAGCCATAAAAAGGAAAGCATTTGAGTCAGTTCTACGAGGTAGATGAACCTAGAGCCTATTATACTGAGTAAAGTAAGTCAAAGAGAAAGATAAATTTGTATACTAACGCATATATATAGAATCTAGAAAAATGGTAGTGAAGAATTTATTTGCAGGAGAAACATTCAGAAAATGAAGAGCATGGCATCCAGTCCCATCACTTCATGGGAAATAGATGGGGAAACAGTGGAAACAGTGTCAGACTTTATTTTTCTGGGTTCCAAAATTACTGCAGATGGTGACTGCAGCCATGAAATTAAAAGACACTTACTCCTTGGAAGGAAAGTTATGACCAACCTAGATAGCATATTCAAAAGCAGAGACATTACTTTGCCAACAAAGGTTCGTCTAGTCAAGGCTATGGTTTTTCCTGTGGTCATGTATGGATGTGAGAGTTGGACTGTGAAGAAGGCTGAGCGCCAAAGAATTGATGCTTTTGAACTGTGGTGTTGGAGAAGAATCTTGAGAGTCCCTTGGACTGCAAAGAGATCCAAGGGACTGAAGATCCATTCTGAAGGAGATCAACCCTGGGATTTCTTTGGAAGGAATGATGCTAAAGCTGAAACTCCAGTACTTTGGCCACCTCATGTGAAGAGTTGACTCATTGGAAAAGACTCTGATGCTGGGAGGGATTGGGGGCAGGAGGAGAAGGGGACACCAGAGGATGAGATGGCTGGATGGCATCACTGACTCGATGGATGTGAGTCTGAGTGAACTCCAGGAGTTGGTGATGGACAGGGAGGCCTGGCGTGCTGTGATTCATGGGGTCGCATAGAGTCGGACACGACTGAGCGACTGATCTGATCTGATCTGATCTGATTGGAGAAACAGACACAGAGAATAGACTTATGGACATGGGGAGAGGGGAGGAGAAGGTGAGATGTATGGAAAGAGTAACGTGGAAACTTACATTACCGTATGTAAAATAGATAGCCAATGGGAATTTGCTGTATGGCTCAGGAAACTCAAATAGGGGCTCTCTATCAACCTAGAGGGGTGGAATGGGGAGGGAGATGGGAGGGAGGTTCAAAAGGGAGGGGATATATGTATACCTATGACTGATTCAGGTTGAGGTTTGACAGAAAGCAACAAAATTCTGTAAAGCAATTATCCTTCAATTAAAAAATAAATAAATTTAAAATAAAAAAGCATAAACCTAATAAAGTGGGATTCAAATTAGAGGTGCAAAAAGTAATAGAATTATAAAAAAGAGTTATATATTCATACAAGGACATACTTTAGCACTTCTTCGAGAAATATATTATGCAAAAAACTAGTAATAATTTAGAAGACTTGAAGATCACTATTAATGAATTGATCTAACCTGCACATAAAAAATAAAAAATATACAATCTTTTCAAAAACATGATCATTTACAAAATTGAAATTGGTAACAAATAATGAACAAGAACATATTAGAGAAATTTCTAAGAACTATTAAGTCATTTTTCAAAAAAGAATAAATGAATAAGTATATTGATGGAAAGCCTCAATATTAAAAAAAAATGCAAACTCTCCTAAAGCTAATATAATTCAAATTAATGTTTTTTCTTCATATTACTATTCTTGTTGGAATTTGGCAAGCTGATTACAAAATTAATGTGGAAGAGAAGTTGTCCAAGCATGGTGAAGACAGTTATGAAAAAAAAAAAGAATGAATAAGTAGTGCCATCATCTTTTCAGATATAAAAAACAACAACACTTTTCTTCTTTCCTTTCTCCCTCCTTGTTCTTCTGCCCTCACCACTTTATTTTTCACATTCTAGCCTTCCTCAGTTTCTCCTGCTCTCCCTGTTTCTTCCTTCCTTCCTCCCTTCTTTCTTTCTTACTTATTTATGTAACTTAATCCCATAATGGAAAGAGAAGCTTCAGCCAAGATATTGGAAAACAATGTTCTGTCTAGTGACTTCTCACACACTTCTGGCTTACATTATAATTTCAGGAATACCTTATCCTCATAAGTAGTCAATATTCTTTGGCTGAGCCATCAGATATATCCTAATGAAGGAATATCTTTGAAATAATTCTTCTCAGATAGTGAGATGGATTCCAAATTGAATTCTAGTAAAATAAATGAAATAATATTTAGTGAAATAGTACAAATCAGGGGATTATCATAATATTAGTGCTTTATATATTATAAATTAGCATTTATAATTAACATTATAAATCAATGTAAATTTTTGTATAATTTTAATAAATCACAGGATATCTCACTTTATTAAATACTGATCTTACTCTTAATTCTGATTATGACTTTCTTTTATTCAGTCTATAGATATATAGATAATATAAAAGAGAGATATACTAGAGACAGCAGATTTTTTAGTGTAATTTTACCAACCAAAATAGCCACAGAAAAATTATAAGAAAAAATGTTTCAACTACATTTGTACTGAACATTTTAGTGCTTACAATAATATAGCATTCATAAAACCCATTTTATGCATAATGCCATAAATTTCACTCCTTCCCTCAAAGGTGATGAATAACAATACTAATAATAGTGGCAATCATTTGTTGAATGGTGACAATAAGCCAAGCTCTCAATCCTGAGCATTTTATACATATTACCTTCTTACAAAGTTTCAGCGGATGGAAATTATTCTTGTCCTCATTTTACAGATGACTCTTAGGCTGGTATATGCTAGAGATATGATTCAAATCTATGTAATCAGACTCTACTACACTTAACCACTTCTAAGTAAAAACAGTGAAATGTCTATTTGGTTTTCTTAAATCAGGAAAAACTTGTATTTGTATAGATGTTGATTTGTAACCCATACTGTTCTAGAATGGGAGTTAAGGTAACTTTCAAAATTACTTATATAGTAGATTGTATTTCTGGTCCCAATTTTTCACTCTTCCCTATATCTATGCCCTTTACTATGTGGTGTTACAGTTTATCTCATGAAAGAGTGAGATATGTCATTTCTCCATCCTTGAATCTGAGCTTTATCATGTCATTTGCTTTGGCCTTTGCACACCAGTTCTGAGCACAGGCTGCAAGAGATCTTACATGTTTCTGCTTCTGTGTCGTGTGCCTGAAAACATGGAAACCTGCCTCAGCGAGCCTGCAGATGATGAAAGATCTATACTGTAAAACTGAGCTGTCCAAAGTGTCCCAGCTGAAGCCAATCTATGTCGGTCTAGGTTAGTTACTTCTAGTCAACCTCCAGATGTGTAAGCCCAGTCCAGACAATTAGGGCCACCCATCCAATCACTGAATCAACCACTGAAGAATTGATGCTTTTGAACTATGCTATTGGAGAAGACTCTTGAAAGTCCCTTCGACAGCAAGGAGATCCAACCAGTCCATCCTAAAGGAAATCAGTCCTGAATATTCATTGGAATGACTGATGCTGAAGCTGAAACTCCAATACTTTGGCCATCTGATGCAAAGAATTGACTCATTTGAAAAGACCCTGATGCTGGCAATGATTAAAGGTGGGAGGAGAAGGGGATGACAGAGGATGAGATGGTTGCATGACATCACAGACTCGATGGACAGGAGTTTGAGCAAGCTCTGGGAGTTGGTGATGGACAGGGAGGCCTGACATGCTCCAGTCTATGGGGTCACAAAGAGTTGGACACAACTGAGCAACTGAACTAAACTGAACTGATCCAATCCCTGTGGCAATAAATGCTAATTATTGTATGTCATTGAGATTTTTGTGACTGCAGATTATGCATTATTATTATGGACATAAATAACTGCCAGAATATAAATTTCAATGAGCAGAGATTGTGAGTGCTCACCTTATTCTAGATGCTAGAGCTACAGTAATTATTTAAACAGCCAAGGTCCTTGCTCTTTGCAGAGATTACATTCATACAAGGACACAGATTTTTTAAAATGTGTACAAGATACTTTCAGATAGTGAAAGGTACATGAAGAAAATCAAACCAGATGGTATAACAGAGACTGACTGGGAAACAGAAGATGTGAGGCATAGAATGTGATCAGGGAAGGAAACATTTTGGAGTGACATCACTATTGGTTTCAGAAGGGACATTTGGGCTGGTAACAAGGAGTCAGCCATGCTAAGATCTGAAGGCAGATCATTTTAGGCAGAGGAAACAACCAGTGCTAAGTCAAACTCCAGGATCGTGTTGAGAGTTGAATTTTGTCCTGCATAAAGACATGTTCAAGTCCTAACCCCCAGTACCTATGAATGTGGCTTTATGTAAAAAGGGTCCTTTGCAGATGCCATCAAGTTGAGATGTCTGGTACTTTTATAAGAAGAGGGAAATTTGGAAATTTGGACAGAGACAGACACACTCAAGGAGAGTGCTTTGTGAAAACAGAGACCAATTCAAGCATTTAGAGACCAAAAAAAAAAACCCCCACCACGAACTGTCAACAATGACCAAAAACCAAGAGAAAGGCATGGAAAACTAGATTCTTCCTTAAGATCTTCTAGAAGGAATCAACACTGCCTACACCTTACTTTTAGATATCTGGTCTCCAGAACTATGCGAGAAAAAAAAATTTTTTTTTTTTAAGGCAATCTGCTGTTTGCAGTACTTTATCACAGTAGCTCTAGGAAAGGAATACAGCTCAGAACAAATTCAGTGGATTATAAGACCTGAAAGAAGACTCAGGAGCTACAGTATGGTGGATGAGGATGTTAAGTGTAGAATTTGAATTGGGAGAGACTCAAGGATTCCAATATTTAGGGAAATGAGTTATTTTTTAGTTTTCAAAAGCAAGGAAAGAAGGGAATGAAACTAAAAGAAAACAAGGGAAGGAAAGATATAATGAAACCAGCAATAAATTTAAGTAGGCAAGTATTCATTTCATGGGTTCCCTGTACTTGTTAGAAATGCATTATGAATATTGTCTTAAATTTTCTATCATCCTGTGCAGAGAGAAACTCATAAATCAAAGTTCTCTTAAGATAACACCAATCTGGTTGCCAATCACAAACAAGATAAAGTCTAAGTTCCTTGGCATGTCATGGGACTTTTTATTTGTGATTTCTGCTTATCTTTTCCATTTGACTTTCATTCATTCCCTTCCTCACTGTTGTTTGTTCAGTTGCTAAGTCATGTCTGACTCTTTGTGACCCCATGAACTGCAGCACAGGGTAGGACAGGCTTCCCTGTCCTTCACTGTTTCTGGGAGTCTGCTCATACTCATGTCCATTGAGTTGGGGATGCCATCCAACCATCTCATCCTCTGTCACCCCGCCTGTCCTGCCCTCAGCCTTTCCCAGGACCAGAGTCTTTTCCAATGAGTTGGCTCTTTGCTTCAGTTGGCCAAAGTATTGGAGTTTCAGCTTCAGTATCATATATGAAAGTAATCAGATTGTCATAATTTCAATGCACCATTATTTCTGCCTTCCATGTTTGCACATGCTATTTGGTAAAATATTTTATCACCATCAGCCCCACATTCACTTACCAGTTTCTTCATCATTACATTCATTCGTTTAACATTTGAACTTCTTCTCTGTACCAGGCATCTTTAGTATTAAGGTATAGTAATAAATAGAGTGTTTCCCTGGTGATTCAGGGATAAAGAATCCACCTGCCAATGCAGGAGACACAGGTTCGATTTCTGGGTCAGGAAGATCCCTTGGAGAAGGAAATGACAACCGCTCCAGTATTCTTGTCTGGGAAATCTAATGGATAGAGAAGCCTGCTGGGCTTCACTTTCTGGAGTTGCAAAGAGTTGGGCACAACTTTGAGACAAAACAACAAATAACAACAATAAATAGGATATATATATATATTCCTTTTTTTCCCATAGAGCTACGGTCTAGCAGGCTAGGCTGAAAAATAGATCAATTAAAATTGTGTCAAATGTAATGAAAGAAAAGTACAAAGCATAAGGCAGGGAGAACCTGACCCAGGCTTAGAAGTTGAGAATTGGCTTCAAATTGAGAAATAATGGTTGAAAAGAATTATCAACACAAAGAATGAGGGCGCCTGTCCAGTCAGAGAAAGCTGCATGGTCAAAGGCCATAGAAATGAAAAGAAGTATTTCATGTTCCAACTATCTGAAATAAACTGCTTCTCCTTTCTATCTCTCTTTCTTTCTTTGTACCTCCCCACTCCTGTTTCTTCCTCCTCCCCTTCTTCTTTGTCCCTCTTCTTCTCCTCCCTACCTCTTTGGTTGTTGATTTTTATTTCCACTCGAAAGAGGTGGTATAGCATCATTTATTATTTGTGTAGAAAATTATTTAAGATATGCCCCTAGTCTCCTTATCTGTTCAATAGGAACAGTAAAAATCCTTAACACTTGGATTGTATTGAGGATTGAATGTGATTGTGTGCCAATTGCCTCAAAAACTGAGCTATTGCTCTATTTATTCATCTATTTGTCCTTGAGCATTAACTATTAGTTTTATGTGACAAACCTAGCCATAAGCGCTTTATATAGACAAAAGGATAGAGAGCGAAGGGATTGTTACAAGAATGTAAAAGAAAATAAGTCAAAGTGCAGCCATTATGTTGCTCATTCCTGAGCACTATAATGTCCTTGCCAACCCAGATTAATGATACAGATCATTTTCCAAATATGTATAATTTGGGAGATTTCCAAAAAACTGTAGGGTAGATCATTAAAAGCTACAATTAGCCAGTGGCCATCATTTCAGCCTTCTGTTACCATCCTCTTCCTTCCCCAGTTCCCATGAGGCTGATGCTTTATGATAACAACCCTCAATGTGGGCTAGTGGCCTAAGAGATCAGAAAAAACGTTTATATCAATTGGATCTCAGTTTACAGTTCTCTGATGGTCCGGTTCAAATATATATTTTAGGGGTGTCCATAAATCAGAAGCACATACAATGGCTGAATATTAGGACAGTATCCCCTTTCTTTCAACAATGCTTTTGAATTACAGAATGTAATACATTCTCTGGTAAGAACCTGAAGTGAAAATCATCTGTACTTATGAAGTCCAGATCTTTTGGGCATCATTTGAGTTGGGGAAGACACTCCATGTTTTTAATCATACCACAAAGTCTATGCAGCCATGAAATTAAAAGATGCTTACTCCTTGGGAGAAAAGTTATGACCAACCTAGACAGCATATTAAAAAGCAGAGACATTACTTTGCCAACAAAGGTCTGTCTAGTCAAGGCTATGGTTTTTCCAATAGTCAGGTATGGATGTGAAAGTTGGACTATAAAGAAAGCTGAGTGCCGAAGAATTGATGCTTTTGAACTGTGGTTTTGGAGACGACTCTTGAGAGTCCCTTGGCCTGCAAGAAGATCAAACCAGTCAATCCTAAAGGAGATCAGTCCTGAATATTCATTGGAAGGACTGATGCTAAAGCTGAAACTCCAATACTTTGGTGACCTGATACGAAGAACTGACTCATTTGAAAAGACCCTGATGCTGGGAAAGATTGAGGGCAGGAGGAGAAGGGGACGACAGAGGATGAGATGGCTGGATGGCATCACTGACTCGATGGACGTGAGTTTGAGTGAACTCAGGGAGTTGGTGATGGACAGGGAGGCATGGCGTGCTGTGATTCATGGGGTCGCAAAGAGTCGGACATGACTGAGTAACTGAACTGAACTGAACAAAGTCTATGGTAAGGAATAATATAAATAGTAACAGACTCTCCAAACAAGAGGTTGTCACTGTTGGCCCATGATTGATACAAATTCATTAGGCGTTTTCACCTGTCCTCAACTTCTGACTTCTCTATAATGGGGATCAAAACCTCCAGTCTACACTCTCATTGTAGGCAGATATATATCTGGCTTGAAGGGATCTGCAGTCTCCAAAGCTCTTTTACCTCCAATTCACTCCCTAGTCTCCAATGCTTTGAATCTCTGACTTTCAAGGAAAAGTCAGAAATACTGCCAGATGACAGAGACTGGAAAATATTTTCTTTAAACTCTCAGTTTCCCCATAACAATATAACAGGGAAGTTGGCTCCACTTTCCTTAACATTTCTGTGCAATACTGACTCTTTTGAGACAGAGGAATCAGACATAAAGAGCAGTGTGGAGGTTCACTGGGAAGTCATGTCAGGAATTATAGCTGAGCAGAAATAAAGGAAGACTAGTTGGGCAAAAGAAATTGAATTTTAGTGCAGTTGCAGCAGCAGCCTCAGTCAACATAGGGCACTTACTACCCTATATCCAGGCAAAGTGGCTGGGTCTATGTACCCTTCCATTAACCAGTCATTGGAATATGGGCTGCCTCTGGAGAGGGGCCACACCTTGAGTTAGGCTTCTTCCTTCATTCAAGGATAACTCCCATATAGGACCATAGCTATAAGCCATGAGGAACCCATACATCTTCTGATTTCAGGGATTAGTTTATTTTTCCTGGGGGATGGGAAACATGCCACAACATCCACCATGTGGAGACATTGTGATACACTGGATGGGGTATACTGGGTATTTGTTTGGTTCTCTTCTCTGTGTTTTGTTGCCAAATGTGGATCCCTAAAGTGACAAGCATAGAGAAGGAAATGGCAACCCCCTCCAGTATTCTTGCCTAGAGAATCTTGTGGACAGAGGAGCCCGGTGGGCTGCTGTCCATGGGGTCGCACAAAGTTGAACACGACTGAAGTGACTTAACATGCATGCATACATTGGAGAAGGAAATGGCAACCCACTCCAGTATTCTTGCCTGGAGAATCCCAGGGACAGAGGAGCCTGGTGGGCTGCCGTCTTTGGGGTCGCACAGAGTCGGACACGACTGAAGCGACTTAGCAGCAGCAGCAGCCTCAGCAGCAAAGTGACAAGCATAAGTCAAGAAAATAATTATGAGCGAAGTGAGATTGCCAAATAAAATTGAGTTGTGTGTGACTCCTATCAAAAACACTTTTTTTAAGATTATGTTCTGTGTACTCCTTTGGTGTTAAATATAGGTTTTAAATATCATATTTGGGATTTTTAAAAATGACAATACTATGTTGAGTCCACACATTCAGTTTTCTTCCTGAACACTTCCGCCTGGATGTCCCCCAGCATCTCTTAGTCATCTAATTCTCACATTAAGTCTATTCCTTTTATTCCTCTTTTGGAGAGTAGCCGAGGGTTATTAATAAAATCAACATTGTCATCTATTGCCACTCATTTCAAAAACTTTTGATCTATCCTAAATATCTCAATCTTTTCTCCTGTCTGAATTCAATAAATATGTATTTTTAAAAAAAATTCTACTTAAAGGAAAAAAAAAAGCAAACAAGTTCTGACTATACTGCTCCATTTGTACTTCGTTAGTTTCTTTAGGTCTTTATTTTTTCTCCTCTGTGTGATTATTCAGACCAATCTTTCCAGTGTTGCCAGAGTAATGTGTATTTTTCTTTTTTAATATAAGTTGCATTTCTACAAATCAAATATGCTGATGATAATTCATATTTTCAAAACATTGAGAATGTCATCCTTCTGGATTAAGTCCAGACAATTTATCAGTGTACATTCAAGACCTTTTATGACCACATGCCTCCTTCCCTCTTGGTTTATGTTCTCTCATTGGCCCAAATGCTTCCTAAATTTCCTTCAAACTGAAAGTGAAGTCATCTGCAGCTGCACAGGAATATTGCTTCTTCCTGGAAGGCCTTTATCCTCAACGCCATCCACCTGACTAATTCATGAACAGCCTCCCAAGTCCAGCTAAAGCATCACTTCATTGGGAAGGTTTTGCTGGCACCCAGACAAACAGTTACAATAAAACATGATAAATGTTTTGATAAAACAGGGTATAATGGAAGTAGGGAGGAGGGGAATTTAGTTCAAACTTAACACTGCAAGCAGGGCTTAGAGAATGTCACATCTAAGACCCGGACAATGACAGGAGTGAGTCAAGCATAGGTATTGGGGCAGACCGCTTCATTAGAGGAAAGTGCAAGAGCAAAAGTGTTCCTATTAGAGGTAAAACCTAAGTTAAGAAATTTGACCTTCATCCTGAATGCCACTTGTTAAATAGGAACTGTAGAGAATTAGAATTGGTAGTGCTTAAGCTGAAAAAGCAACGTGTGTACTGTTTATATAACCCAGATAAAAGTTCATGCCACTCAAGCAAAGAGAATGGGAATAGTAATGGAAATAAATAAATTTGAGAGAATCTGGTATGAATACTCTCCCCCACAAAAGAAGTAAAGGAAGGAAGGAAAAGAAAGAAAAAAGAAGGAAAGAAACATCTCCTGGAAAGAAGTCTGCTCTCTGCTGCTTCTTTTCTCCTTTGCTTAGATAGAACAAACATGCTGGACATGTATGGAGGCGAGGTGCCTATGAGAAAGCTCTGTGTCTCCCTTTCAGTTTTGTTGTAAACTTAAAGCTTCTCTTAGAAAACTAAGTTAAACAAAAATAGAAGAAGAAAAAGAAAAGATTACGTTTCCGTATGGAGAAGACTCTTGAGAGTCCCATGGACTGCAAAGAGATCCAACCAGTCCATTCTAAAGGAAATCAGCCCTGGGTGTTCTTTGGAAGGAATGATGCTAAAGCTGAAACTCCAGTACTTTGGCCACCTTACTCGAAGAGTTGACTCATTGGAAAAGACTCTGATGCTGGGAGGGATTGGGGGCAGGAGGAAAAGGGGACAACAGAGGATGAGATGGCTGGATGGTATTACCAACTCGATGGACGTGAGTTTGAGTGAACTCTGGGAGATGGTGATGTACAGGGAGGCCTGGCGTGCTGCAGTTCATGGGGTCGCAGAGAGGTGGACACGACTGAGTGACTGAACTGAACTGAACATTTGACTTATTTTGAACACCAGGTGGCAGTAGATATAACCTTTATCTAAAATGAATGCTTAAGGAGAGCACAGTTTGTATTTTGTGTATGCTCAAATTTTTTTCTACTATCTAGGGAGAAGGCAATGGCACCCCACTCCAGTACTCTTGCCTGGAAAATTCCATGGACGGAGGAGCCTGGTAGGCTGCAGTCCATGGGGTCCCGAAGAGTCGGACACAACTGAGCATCTTCACTTTCACTTTTCACTTTCATGCATTGGAGAAGGAAATGGCAACCCACTCCAGTGTTCTTGCCTGGAGAATCCCAGGGACGGGATAACCTGGTGAGCTCCCGTCTATGGGGTCACACAGAGTTGGACACGACTGAAGTGACTTAGCAGCAGTAGCAGCAGCAGCAGGGCATACAACGGAGAGGGCAATGGCACCCCACTCCAGTGCTCTTGCCTGGAGAATCCCATGGACGGAGGAGCCTGGTGGGCTGTAGTCCATGGGGTTGCTGGGAGTCGGACACGACTGAATGACTTCACCTTCACTTTTCACTTTCATGCATTGGAGAAGGAAATGGCAACCCACTCCAGTGTTCTTGCTGGAGAATCCCAGGGACGGGGGAGCCTGGTGGGCTGCAGTCTATGGGGTTGCACGGAGTAGGACACGACTGAAGCGACTTAGCAGCAGCAGCAGCAGCAGCAGGGCATACAAAGCACACATAAATGTGGAATATAATGTACTAATCTGTTAATTCCATCATCTATATCATTTCTGAGTCTGTTCCTGTTAATTTACTTTTCTGCCAGTTATGGTTCATATTTTCCTTCTTCTTTGCAAGTGTGGTAATTTTTTTAAAATGGATGCCAATCAGTGATAATTTTACGTTGTTAGGTCCTTCAGAAAGTGTTGAATTTTATTCTGGTTAGCATTTTAGCAAGTTGAAACCAGTTGGATTCTTTCAAATCTTGCTTTTAAGCTTTGTTGGTGTAAATCTGGAGCAACTTTAAAACTAATTTAGCCCCACTACTAAGACAATGAATACTCTTCTAAGAATTCTACCAGTATCTCACATGTTACAAGGTCTTTACATGTTCACTGCAGGAATGCAAATTATTTCTAGCCCTGGTACAAAGGCCAAGACCATATCAAATTAGATCAGCAAACATTCTGAAGCTGATACATTTTAGGAAACTACTTTTCTCCTGCTGTTTCATTATGCATAATTTTATATGCATATGCATAAATAATCTTTATTACTCCAGATTATGTCTAAAATCTTCTTTGCATATTGTGTAGGTCTGTGCTCAGTTGCTAAGCTGTGTCAGACTCTTTGCCACCTCGTGGACTGTAGCCTGCCAGGCTCCTTTGTCTGTAGGATTTTCCAAGCAAGAATACTGGAGTGAGTTGCCATTTCCTCCTCCAGGGTATATTCCCTACCCAGGAATTGAACATACATCTCCTGGTTGGCAGGTTTCCCCAGTGGTAAAGAATCTGCATGCAATGCAGGAAACGCTGGTTGGATTCCTGAGCCAGAAAGATCCCCTGGCCAAGGGCCTGGCAATCCACTCCAGTATTCTTGCCTGGAGAATCCCATGGACAGAGAGAACCTGGTAGGCTACAGTCCATAGTGTCGCAAAGTCAGACACCACTGAAGTGAATAAGCATGCATGCACGCACTCCTGCTTGACAAATGTATTTTTTATCACTGAGCCACCTGGGAAGCCCTTGCATATTGCATCATGTTTCTAGACCTTTGTAATTTTACTTTGAAACTACTTTTGAATGCTACTTTTTAGCTATGTATACAGAAAGACTTGTAGCTGTAGGCTCCCATTTTCACAACATTGTAATTGTCTTATCTCAAATTAGAGTATTGTCATTAGCTGCTGCTGCTGCTAAGTTGCTTCAGTCGTGTCCGACTCTGTGCGACCCCATAGATGGCAGCCCACCAGGCTCCCCCGTCCCTGGGATTCTCCAGGCAAGAACACTGGAGTGGATTGCCATTTCCTTCTCCAATGCATGAAAGTGAAAAGTGAAAGTGAAGTCGCTCAGTCGTGTCCGACTCCTAGCAACCCCATGGACTGCAGCCTACCAGGCTCCTCCGTCCACAGGATTTGCCGGGCAAGAGTACTGGAGTGGGGTGCCATCGCCTTCTCCATTGTCATTAGCAAATACTAGTAAAGAAATATATTTCTAATCCTATTTAATGAGAAAAAGCAAAGTCTGCCAGTACTACATTGCTTAGTTTATTGTCTCACATTGCTGCCTATTTCTTCTCCAGAAACTTCTATAGTTTTGAAAATTGGAGTGGCAATTGTGAAAAAAACAAATGTGTAGATTTCCACGTTGTGTGTGTGTGGTAATTTGCTTCAGTCATGTCCGACTCTTTGCAACCCTATGGACTGTAGCCTGCCAGGCTCCTCTGTCCATGGGGATTCCCCAGGCAAGAATACTGGAGTGGGTTGCCATGCCCTCCTCCAGGGGATCTTCCCAACCCAGTGACTGAACCCATTTCTCCTGTGGCAGATCCTTTATCGCTGAACCACCCAGGCAGCCCAAAGTAAAACAATTCTTTTCTTTTGCTTTGGTTTTGAATAATAATATTAGTAATTTCAAAATACAAACATCTCTACTTTTTTCTACCCAAATTATAGAAGATCAATTGTGAATAGTTCAAGAATTAATTGGTTGTTGGCTGGTTCAACCAGGTTCTTCTCTGCCTCCTGTAATTCAAGACTACCTTTTAAACTTTTCAATGGCATTATCTAGTTATATCTATATATAACACCATCACTGGGTACTTGGTGAATTCTTAGGGGCATTTAATGTAATACTGAATAGGAGACTCAGATGATCTTTTTTCTGAATTTAGACAGAGACAAAAATATAATAAATAATCCCAGCACTGCCAGAAGAGCAATAAAAACACAAGCAGCATGGACTAAAGGCAGAGATTACAAAAAGCTTGTGAGACTGAAAATGGTACATGAACTAAATAGATGGATGGTAACTAAATAGTTGGGAGATGAAACAGAATTAGAAAAAGAATGAATAATACACACCATACTTTGCAAATAAATTCACAGGCAAAATCTCACCAGGGACCCCTCATACAAATCAAGGAAGTTTTATTTTTTAAGACTCCCAATGAGAACACAGGTATAGTGAAGGGACTCCTACAGTGGCAAAGCGTGGTATACACTCATTATCAAAGCATGGTGTATATTATTTTCTTAGTGGCAGGGGGAGGGAGATACTAAATCCCTTTCCTACCACACAGGTGGGGAGAACGTTTTTTTGCCATGAAGAAAAACAGCTACACTTCATCAAACCAGTGGATCACCCAGCCTAGTACCTCATCACTATCCCAAGAGATGTTTTCTGGACAGTGTTATCTGACATTAACCACCAAAAGTGACTCTAATTTCCTATATGGTGCCATCATTTATCAGTTCATCTTGTCCCTGTCTTGATTTTACATCATCTCTAGGAAATACAAATCTAATAAACACATTCTATACTTTATAGCATGGTACTTTGATTTGTTCTTGATTGCTTCTTTAAGGCTTTGAGTGTTACAGAATTTGATCAAAATTCCTCTTAATCATATTAATAAATTTAATCATCTCATAGGCATTGATCATTATTTCTTTGTCTTAATCAGCTAGAGTCTTTATGTTGTAATTTACATCTTCTTGAGGAAAAAAATAACATGAGGTTGAAAGTCTCTGGGTTCTAATTATTCTGAATATCATATGGATTATTCCCTAATGAAACCCAGATTAGGTGTCAGGGAACTATAGAGAAATGGTTGGTTGAGCTAATTTTACATATCAGTGCATCAGACAATTTAGTTGAAGGGGGACTTCAAGGTGGTAAGAAAAGACAGTGACTTTACCGCATCTAGTCAAAAAGGCTGTCACTCCTACTACAGTTAATTCTTTTTCCTCTATCTGCAAATAATGAAGGAAGAGAAAGTGACTTGGTCACGAAGTGGCATTGAGAATTAGCCCCAAGTGACCGAGTGTACTCTTCAGCTGAGAGCCTCAGAAACTTGACAGCTAAGGTCCAAAGGGCAAATCTCAGATGCTCAGTAAGCCGCCCAGAAAAGTTAATCCTGGGGCTTGAAATTCTGTGTGTTTACCACTAGGTTATCATCTCCATATTAGAAGGTATGGAAGTAAATTACACTAAAGCTGCAAACGCCCATCATTCATATTTATATAGCAAGGTGATCTATCTCTTTTTTAAGGCCGGGATCCACTTTGCCACAACGTCATAAATCTTTCCATTTTCCTCCTTGGTGGAAATTTCCCGTTTCTCTTTGAGAAAGATAATTCGATTTTGTTTGCATCATTCTTCCTCCCAACAGGCTGTTGTAGAAAACGCGCGCGCACACACATGCAACCGCACACAATGATTTATAAAGATTTCTTTTCACAATCGCTCCTATCCAGCTCCGAAAGTCAGAACCTATATGACTGATGGCCTATCCAGATGAGCGGGTCCCAGGTGGGGGAAAGGCAACCTCTGCGTCAAGTCTCCCTCTCGACCCAGGGAGACCTGGGCTCCTCACTCCACCTTTGAAAGGAAATGCATTCTTTGCTTGCCTGGAAGTCTCGGTAGCCTGATCGATCTATCATAAAAAAGGAAAGAAAAATCGCAGCCTCGAAACAGGTCTTGCGCGCCACCATCCCCCCCAACAGACACCGTGGGGAAACTCCCAGGCAGGGAACGGATTCCCAGTATTGAATCACCGGAGCTCAGGGCCCAGGAGGGACTGGCGGGGTCACTGCCATCGGTCCCCACCTCCTCTGCCCGTGGTTCTTTCTCTCGCTCCGCGTCAAGTGGCTTCTCGGAAACGTTAGCCGATTCAGCAAAGCAGGAAGAGTGGAAAGGGTGATGGGGGCGGAGTGAAATAAGGGGAGGACTCTTCTGGCAGCTGGAGGAACACACACACACACACACACACGCACATTCTCACACTAACGCCCCATCCAATGGGGTAGGTGAGGGTGCGCAGTCGTGCGATCCCCTCCTCTGCTCTCTTCTGGAGCACAATGGAGAGCCTGTGGCATCTCCAACCCGGAGGTCGGGGCCAGGTCCCCGCCCAGCGCCCCCAGCAGGAGTGGAGGGCTGCGCGGAGCTAGGGTGGGGCAAGGGCGGGGAGCGAGGAGGGGCCGGAGAGCCGGGGCGGGGCCGCCGCCTTTCTGGGCGCGCCCGGGAAGGAGGGGCGCAGTGGCCCGGCTGGCCCTCGCCCGCGTTCACCAGGCGAGTGTCTGGTTTCCAATTCCGCGGGCTCCGGAATTGGGGTTGGGCTAGCTTGGGTGCCAGCGGCGGGTAGTGGCAGGCGCCGGCCGAGCAACAGGAGCTCAGAGAAAGAGGCAGCGGCAGCAGTGGACAGGACGCCGGAGGAGAGGAAGGGTCCCTGAAGCCCGCGCCCTCCCCGGGGCCAGACTCTGCGGGCACACTGGGTGGGCATGATCGGCGAACACGGTGGCAAGTAAGTGCCTTTTCTCTTGCTCCTCTGGTGTGGCGGGGACGGAGGCCGCCAGTCAGTCTCTCGCCAGTGCTCTGCTCAACCGCCACACCCACCTGTGTCCGTTTTCGCGTCTCTCGGGTTTTGGCCACCTGGAAGTAGAGCGGGGAGAAGTTAGGCGAGGAGGTGCCAGCGACTGGACAAAGGGGAGCTGGAAAGGCAGCTGTTTCCCTTGCAAGGTCGGTGTTTTGCCAGTTTTGACGGTGTGGGTATGCTGCCAGATCCTGAAAATGTGGCTGTACCGAATGGCTACTGTTATTTCTTTTCTGTCTACGGTAGCTGAGTCGTCGGATGGGTTTCGGTTTCAGGGTTAGGTCGTATTCTTTAGGAGCAAAAAACATGTGTTCTGTATCCCATTTGCAAAGGTGAGCGTGCAGAACCCGCAGAGCTGACACTACCTGTAGGGTGGCAAGGATGCGCCGCACCCCTTCTGAGCACACAAACAGAGATGATTGACGGGAGGCTTAGCCTTATTTCTCGGCCCAGTTTATTTTCTTTTCAAACGAATGTGCATTTTGTTAGTGAAATTCAGATGGATTTCAGAATCATTTTAACTTTTTATTGACTTCAGCTGAAACTATCATTTAGTTTTTAGAAGAAAATAGTTGTTTTCGTTACTTCTTTTAAATACAAAAGCTTAAAACGAGATTAACAAACTAGAAACTTCAGTGCCAACTTTGGTGATTATAGCAAAGATTTCTCATTATTGTAGTGTTTATATCAGCAGCGTTTGAAATAATTTATTTTAGTGTTTTTTTTTATTATTACAGTAGCAGCGTTCGAAGTAATTTATATCTGCTCTGAAGGTAAGAGCAATTTTTATGTGAGAGAAGCTTAAGGGAAAGTTTTAAACAGCTCACTTCAATAAGATAAATACCAGATCAACATAGGCTTTTAAAAGGATGATGGATTTTCATCTGTTGTTGTGAAGTCAGTGTTAAAAGGTTCAAGTTTTTTCAGAGACACAATTAATGTTCTTGTCTATTTCTCCTGATTCTACATGGGCAGGAGAAAGGTACTGTCCTTTCTTTCTTTCTCTTGGTGATTTAAAATATATGTTCATGATTTTTGCTTTAATATCAATAAGACTTATCTCTATATAATCTGCAAACCAAGTCAAATTATTCAATAGCCCATTTTATTGAAGTCTTCAAAGTATTTTCCATCATTTAAAAAATATAAACTAGAATTCACTTTTTTAAGAAACTAAGTTGTTAATCTTTATTTATTTAATCTTTGTTTAACATTTTAACAAATGTTGTTAATTATTTGAAAGCTTGTCTTATTTGAGCTCTATATATGGGATAATCATGATTGCTAGAACAGCTTATTCACAATAAAATGCTTGACAAAATATGGCATATGATATAATGAAGGATGTGCCCTGTATTAAGCAACTGACAATAGCTTAAGATAAGTTTTGTATTTTGTAGATGTTTTAAGTACCTGTCTATTTAGAGGTCCCCTTTTGAAGGTGAACCATTGTGAAATGGAGGGACATGGTGACATATTCTTATAGAAGCCAGGGGTATGGTGTGCCATGATTCCTGTGGTACAGATTAGGGCTTCCAGGGCACCTGATGCTTCTATGGAAGAAAGATGAGTCAGGTTTGTCTCTCTGCCAAGAGCATCCTCCTGCCTCTGTGTCTCCTAGGACCAGGAGCTAATCATGGGAGCCCTCCTGTGGCAGTGCTTCTGTGTTTTTGCTACCTGTTGCTGAGGAGACTTTTGGCAGCAAAGAAAAAGTAAGAAATTCAGAGGTGGAATCTGTGGGATCCTATTCACCCTATTTAATGTGACGGACCAACTTTCTCTGTGGCAAGGAAAAAAATAGAATCTTGTGTGTTTCATGAATAATAAAAATATTTATCTAATATCTAGGCCTATTAGATATGTGAAAGAGTGTGAAGTACTGGGAAGAATTATATGCTATTTTTTCTAACCTTGTAAAGGAACTTAAAGTTTAGAGCTATGAATGAGTCATTCTGAATGTCATAATGGTAACAATTTATGATTTTCCCTAAAACTCTCTCAGGTCCTTTTCCCCAGTCTTTGTCATCTGAATTAATGGTTCCACCTTTCACCAAGTATTTACTGCCTTCTCTCCCTCCTCATAGCATTTCATCCCTAACCAGTCCATATTTCGATCTCTCAATCCTGTCTCCCAAATGCATCTCTATTCAATTATACTTCTCTGCTGTACCTCTTCCACCCTGTTTTCTTTATCTACCCTGCCCCCAGATTCGTGGCATCATTATAATTTTAATGGATTCATGCTGCAGCCTTGATGCAGCCTCTCTACTTCCATAGTTTGCTCCCTTGTAATTACCTCTCCAAGAAAGCAACACCATTGTGTCTCCCCTTAAGAACATTCAGTGGGTCATAACTACATAGAAAAAAGGAATAAGTGCAGAAACACAAAAACGGATTATCAACACATTCCTTCTGTTAGCATCCAGCTCACTGTCTAATCTGGCCCTCCGCTACAGCCTCTCTGAGCGCATCGCCCACTCATTTATATGCTCCAGCCACCCTGGTCTTTTAGTACCTGAAACACAAGAAGCAGTTTCACTCCCTAAGGCCTTTTCAAATGTTCCCAGTGCCTGGACTGTTCCTTCCTCTATTTAAATGCCTCTCTTGTTTGCAGACTTAAAACCTCAGCTCAAAGGTCTCTCCTTCACAGAGATCATTCTTGATCTCCTTGTCAAAAGTAGACTGTTACACATTTGTTTCTGTCTTGGTACCTTGTCTGTTTCCCCCATAATGATTATTACAGCATGCAGGTATTTTGTAGATCTGTATATTTTGTGGTTTTGTGTACTGGATGCTCCAAACAAACAGACACCATGTCTTTCTTGCTGACCCTGCTTCCAGAGTCGTACCTGCAGTGGGGAAGTAGGGGGTTCCTAGATATTTATGAACAAAGATAAGACTTATTTCACCATAGAGTGCACTAACCCTGTAAACTTAAGCATTTGAGGATTCCAATTCTTTCTTTGTTGAGCATCTGGTAAGTTTACAATGCAGAACTATGATTCTGAAGAGGTAAAATTTAAATATCTTGAGATCTCTCAGCAGTATAGGCTTTAAGGTATTCAAAGGGAAGTAGATTATAACACACTCTAAAAAGGCAGTAACCACAACTGGATTAAAATGTATTTTAAAGAAACATTGGAGTGCATAATCCAATGACTTTATGACTTTAGTGCAAGTGACTCATAATATACAATGATGACCTTATTAGGTTTAAACCTACATCTTTCACCAGGATTTGAGGGTCGCTTTGTAATCACTAAATTTAAAATCTTGTTTCATAATAAATGAGAACATTGGGCTCAGTGGATGGAAGTATAATCAAATGAAGTGGAGGTCATGGATTGGTGCCCACATGATCCAAATTTGTGTTTACTCCAGACTCAAGGGGCAAATTATCTCACAAATCCAAAATATTCAGTAGGAAAACTCAGAGAGACACTGTGGGCTAACCCAGGAAGACCCATCACTATTTTGGGGATAGGAGACAGGGCTTCAAAAATGCTTGTTGGTTAATGATAGCATTGTATTTATACTGCAGTTTATGCACACACACACACACACGCTTGTGTATGCCCACACTTTGTGTGGCAATAAGCCCCCTCTTTTTTTGAGCCTATACTTAATGATATTAAATGAAAAATAAGTTTTTATAGTAACATTTGGTTGAAAATGTAGCTTTCAATTAAGCACTTGGCTTTAATTAGTGATATTTTTTTGTCTTGCAAGTGACCAAACATTTGTTTGTTTGTTTTTGGTAAAGAATTGGGCAGTCGTGTTTCTTCTTGAAGGACTGCACTACTTCATGAATTGTCACTAGGGATTTTGTTAAATTTGCCCTTATAGTGGTACAGTGGGGTTGTTGTAATGTATTGGAGTGCATCTGTGTACTCATTGAAGTTAGGCTTCCATTTTACATATCCTCCATTAACTAATTCATTCCCACATATAGTTATTAGGCTTCCTTCTTTGGAACTGTGTAGGATTAGGTTACTATTTAGTATGGCAAGGTCATAATGAAATGGATATCCTAAGACTGTATGAAAATGATTTGCTTACGAGAATTTATAAGAGCACATTCAAAAAAGGTGGGTAGATTACTTTTGTGGAATATGAGAGAACAGTTGATGCCTTGCCATCCTGCAGAATGAAATTTCTTCATCAAAGGTTTAATTTGCTTTTCCTTCTCTGTGTAGCTAGCAGCCAGTGGCTTTAGGCAACAGGGAAAACATAAGCCTTGGGCACCTAAAAGTAGAATGAAGTTTGGAGGAATGAAACCCTTGAGTGGTGAGGGAAAATGCCAGACCATGAAAGAGGGGAAGGAGGAGGGAATGTCTCAAGGAGTGCCAATAAACATCATCTGCCACAAACAAATTTGAGTAAATATTATATGGAGAACTGAATTATTCTCTAACTTTTTAGTCTCACTGAGAAAGTCATTCTCTTTTCATTTCTCTTTAAAATAACTGTGTTTTAAGTGAAAAGACATTCTGTCGTTGTGGCTTTTTAATATAGGAAATAGCTTTGGATTTTTAGAATAATATAACCTGGAGCTAAAAGCCATATATTACTGTTAAATTATACCATTACTTTAATTGTAATTTCATGGCTATTCGTTTTATAATTTCCTTTTGTTGTGTCAGGTGTTTGAGAGACTGCCATTATTGATCACAACTTTCTTTAAAATGTCTCTTTGGATTTTTTACAAAGCTGTCTGAATCATTTATCAACATCTGATAAAATTTTAATTGCACCTACGATTGTTCACTTAGAAATTGTTCACTCTTAAAGAGAGTGAGTACATTTACATTATCATTAACTTACCATCCCTCCCCTGAAATGAATGTCTTTTTCTTTCCCTTTCTCTCTTACATCTCATCTTCTAAACAGTAATACAAATTTCGCTCCACTGTTCGGTCAAAGTATTTATACAAATAATTGGAAAATTGAGCCTCTAAAGAAGAATTAATAAGATTAGATAGATGTATTAAAATACAAAGACATTTCTATACAGGTGGTTAATGAAATCTTCTTTGTGTTATATGCCAAACCAAACTTCTTGTGTCACCTGATTTTTTTTTTAAATTGGGGCAATTTCACGATATGTAGTGTCTGCCAACTGTATCAGTCATTCAATGTAATTAAAAATGTTAACTTCTTCAGGGCCTGTGATTTACAAGTTCAAAAAAGAAGCAAATAGAAGTAAATCGGAGAAGGCAATGGCACCCCACTCCAGTACTCTTGCCTGGAGAATCCCATGGATGGAGGAGCCTGGTAGGTTGCAGTCCATGGGGTCGCTAAAAGTCGGATATGACTGAGCGACTTCACTTTCACTTTTCACTTTCATGCATTGGAGAAGGAAATGGCAACCCACTCCAGTGTTCTTGCCTGGAGAATCCCAGGGACAGGGAAGCCTGGTGGGCTGCCGTCTATGGGGTCGCACAGAGTTGGACACAATTGAAGCGACTTAGCAGTAGCAACAGTAGAAGTAAATAGTACATATTCATATTGATACATAAAAATATAACGTGGGAAAATAAGAGAAATGTTGTTTGATAATAAAATATCTCCTTATGTATGACTTAAATTCCACTGAATGTTCATTCTTTCAAGTCCAATGGAACTGCTTCCTTTAGGGCTTTTTTTTTTTTAATTTTTTAAAATTTTTTTTTAAATTTTATTTTTAAACTTTACATAATTGTATTAGTTTTGCCAAATATCAAAATGAATCCACCACAGGTATACATGTGTTCCCCATCCTGAACCCTCCTCCATCCTCCCTCCCCATACCATCCCACTGGGTCGTCCCAGTGCACTAGCCCCAAGCATCCAGTATCGTGCATCGAACCTGGACTGGCATCTCATTTCATACATGATATTTTACATGTTTCAATGCCATTCTCCCAAATCTTCCCACCCTCTCCCTCTCCCATAGAGTCCATAAGACTGTTCTTTGAGTAAGGATAATTTGCTAACTATACATATGTTTTAAATGGAATAAGTAAAATATTTTATTGGTAAATTATGATTTTGCTTTCTCTGGGTGATGGTATAGAGTTAATATTGCTTATAGGTAAATTTTATGGGCCCAATATTTATAGGTAATCCTTTCATGGAACAAATTTTACAAAGTTGAAATGACCTCCCTCCTCCAATGTAATACATATATTCTTGTTATCCTGGAAAAATTAGGGTAATTCAAGTAGGGAGAAAAGAAATGTCATCATCAGGGGTCAACTGGAAACATTTCAGTTCAGTTCAGTTACTCAGTCATGTCCTACTCTTTGCGATCCCATGGACTGCAGCATGCCAGGCCTCCTTGTCCATCACCAACTCCCGGAGTTTACTCAAATTCATGTCCATTGAGTCAGTGATGCCATCCAACCATCTCATCCTCTGTAGTCCCCTTCTCCTCCTGCCTTCAGTCTTTCCCAGCATCAGAGTCTTTTCCAGTGAGTCAGTTCTTCACATCAGGTGGCCAAAGTATTGGAGTTTCAGCTTCAGCATCAGTCCTTCCAATGAATATTCAGCTTCTTACAATCCTGTGAGATCATCTGACAGACTTTCAGGAATGAATGCTTGTGGAATAATGGCTATGCAAAGAATTTCTTTTGAAAATTCATATTGTCTCTCCTGTAATTCAGAATCTTTGTAAAATACTCTATAATGAGTTGAAAACACAGAGGAATAAATTTGTATTTACATTAGTGTAGTGAAAGAATTGTTTTCTAGATATTTCCTTTGCGGAACATATGATCTTAGTCAAATGCTGAAAAGTGAAAGTGTTAGTCTCTCAGTCATGTCCAACTCTTTGCAACCCCATGGACTATAGCCCACCAAGCTCCTCTGTCCATGGGATTCTCCTGTCAAGAATACTGGAGTGGGTAGCCATTCCCTTCTCCTGGGGATCTTCTTGACCCAGGGTTCAAACCCAGGTCTCCAGCATTGCAGGCAGATTCTTCACTGTCTGAGCCACCAGGTAAGCCCTAGTCAAATGTTTTCGCTTCTCAGATCAAATTTGTTATAAAATTGGTAGTGTCTATTTCTCAGGGTGGCTGTACAAATTAGGTTAAACTATATATATTATCAACAGGCATTTTAGTGTCTCACATTTTAGGGAGGTGTTCAGTAATGTTGGCTAGACATTTGGTAACAGTATATTATAGTCAAAATTTACCCATTATATTTTGAATACAAATGGTGCAACATCTAAAGTTTAATCCTGTTTCAGTGAATACTAACAATACACTTTATCCTGACTTTTTCATGATAGTATAGTTATACATCTCAAACACAGGACCACTGCATTTATAACACTTGCCAGTAAAGTTTTCAGCTATAAGCTATTTCACATAGTTTATATGAAGTATGTAAGAACTTCTCAGTAGGAATACATGAGAGGCATTCAAAGATCAAGAATTTAACCATCCAGTTACACTTTATTTATGACTTTCAACCTGATCCATCAGAATTCTGCATTAATAGAGAGCACGTCTGTGGAGGTGACCTGTCAGATGTCCTATTAGTGACCTTACAACAAATACTATCTACTTTGATAGGAATTTTAAAAAAAGCATACATGAAATTTCTCACTTACGTATGAATTCAGACTTACTCTACTAATTCAATCATCAGGAGTATAACTTTGCATTTATAAATCAGTGAATAAAATGTGTGGACTTGAGGGAAATACTTGCCAGTTACATCCGTTCTCTTACTTTATTCCGCTAGTGATACATGAACAAAAATCCACATCTTGTAAAGCAAATCATCAAATTAAGAACGATAATTAGTTTTTTAGTTATTTTCTTTAGGCAATCATAAATTTTGCTCAGATACATAGAATAATAAGAGATGGGCTAGAGCAGTATCATGAAGACATAAAATAAGCATATAATGGATACATTACCATAAGGGAAAATATAGATAGCACAATTTACATCTTGTTAAAATTACTGATTGCTCCTTGGAAGAAAAGCTAAGACAAACCTAGACAGCATATTAAAAAGTAGAGAAATCACTTTGCAGACAAAAGTCAGTATAGTCAAAGTGATGGTTTTTACAGTAGTCATGTACAGATGTGAGAGTTGGACCATAAAGAAGGCTGAGCGCTGAAGAACTGATGCTTTCAAACTGTGGTGCTGAAGACTCTTGAGAGTCCCTTGGACAACGAGGAGATCAGTCAGTCTGAAAGAAAATCCACCCTGCATATTCATTGGAAAGACTGATGCTGAAGCTGAAGCTCCAATACTTTGGCCACCTAATGGAAAGAGCCAACTCACTGGAAAAGACCCCGATGCTGGGAAAGATTGAGGGCAAGAGGAGATGGGGATGGCAGAGAATGAGATGATTAGATAACATCACTGGCTCAATAGACATGATTTCAGCAAACTCCGGGAGATAGTGAAGGACAGGGAAGCCTGGTGTGCTGCAGTTCATAGGGCTGCAAAGAATTGGACAGGACTTAGTGGCTGAACAACATCAATATTACTGATAATAACATTAATTTAACAGCTTTATGTGTGAGGGTATCCTTTTACACTGAGCAGTACATTAAGGGATTTGCTAATGCTCTTTTTAAATCCCCACGATCACCCTCTGAGGTGAGAAAACACTAAGGCTCAGAAGTTAGCTAACCTTCCCAGAGACTCACTATGATTATGAAACTTGAGTAACATATATATTCCTTTTAATGAAAGCAAAATCTTATTTATCCCAAGATTAAGCTTACAAATATCCCACAGAGATATACCTGATTACTGTGTATTCTACAAACGCTTTTTTATAAGGGAGCTGAAATAATCTACATTTGCAATTAAACATACCAAACAGTGTAATTATAATATTAGAGAATAAGAAGAAGAAAGGTTGAAGCTTATTTAAATGTTCATCTTGAATATTGATCTTGGGGAGTGCATTTGTATTAAACTGAAATTGAGATGTAGGTAGGAGTTTGAAGACATTATATTATTATGAAATGCATCTATACATTTGAAGTGTTTCTGAGGTTGTTTTAGACATTGAGTAGCTTTGCTTTCTTGATCTAGGGGTATCACTATATTATTCTGACTTGCTGCTGCTAAGTCACATCAGTCGTGTCCGACTCTGTGCGACCCCATAGACGGCAGCCCACCAGGCTCCCCCGTCCCTGGGATTCTCCAGGCAAGAACACTGGAGTGGGTTGCCATTTCCTTCTCCAATGCATGAAAGTGAAAAGTGAAAGTAAAGTCGCTCAGTCGTGTCCGACTCTTAGCGACCCCATGGACTGCAGCCCATCAGGCTCCTCCGTCCATAGAATTTTCCAGGCAAGAGTACTGGAGTGGGGTGCCATTGCCTTCTCCGATTCTGACTTGACTTGGCCATAATTAGAATATTTTGCATATTATGAGTTTCTCGTACTCATACTCAAGGAAAGGAGACTTTTCCAAGGTGGGCAAAAGTTGAAAGAAGGATGATAGTGTCATTGAAAAGGGTATGTGTGTGAAATGTCTGGGGCAGATTTAGTCAGCTATGAGCTATGAAATGGAGTAGAAATGGGGAGTGGAGTATATCTATGAGATCCTGGGTGTTAGAGGGTGGAGGAGAGATTGCCAAGTGATCTTGTGCAGGGTAAGAAAAGAAGAAGCCAGTATTCATCTAAAGTGTTTTTATGTTCTAAAGCTTAGTATTTATTGTCACACAATCAATTATTTATGTCAATTACAGTGATTCTTTAACATCAGTGCTGCTGCTGCTGCTGCTGCTAAGTCGCTTCAGTCATGTCTGACTCTGTGCGGCCCCATAGATGGCAGTCCATCAGGCTCCACCATCCCTGGGATTCTCCAGGCAAGAACACATCAGTAATTCAGGGTTAAATAAGGGTTTTAAAACATTTGGGGAAAAATAATTTATTTTATGTGACACATAATTTTCTAAGACAGATGATTTTCTATCAGTATCTGTTATCTACTTAGATACTGTCCTTTGGGTGGTATATAAAAAAAACGAGAAAATGGACCCCTGAGTTCTATGATATATCTCAGTCTGTTCTAGTGATTGTGCCTTGTCAGCTTATCCACTAGACTGTTAAAGTTTTAATAGCAGAGACCATAACTTGTTCATATTGGCATTTCTGCATGGTGCCATATACACAGTCATTCTTAATACATATCTCATCAATAAAAACAGATTTCATCAATACTTATTACACAACCATGTCCTTGACTTTAATTAAAAATAGCTTTTTCATTGAAATGGAACAATTTCTAAGAATATAGGAGGAAGTTAAGAATTTAATAATTTATACTTCTCTCATGTAGCTTTTTACCATCACAAGGTAAATTCACGTTTTTTATTTCTTACTTAGGGAAGGGACAGCATTCCTGCTTTTTTTCTTATTTTCTGCTCCAGTATGGGTTCATCAGTTGTAGATGACAATATTTAGCCTTCTTTGCCTTGAAGAGCTGAAATATTTTGACATGTATGCAAGTTGATGCTTTAAAAAGGCTGAAGCCCAAATCCTTTTCTAAAAGTGAAGGATTTCTGTTGAAGGATTCACATAAGAGATGAATCAGTAACCAGATAGTAAAAATAAAAAGTTCAAAGTAAAATTTTCAACTGACTTGTGTGGAGGTGATGATCAATCATTCAGCCCTATCTGGCTGGCCTCCAGAATGTGTAGGTTAGGTGTTCGTATCCAAGGTGGTATCAGTGCCCTTGAGGTTTGTGGGGAGGGAAGACCTGGCAGAGGTCCCAAGGGCAGTGGTAAAGGGATGCAGAGTTGCCCCAGGTCCATTCCTGGAACTCTCAGCCTCACTATTCTCAGCATTTGTACATTTTCTTAAATTTAATGGTATTTCCTTCTTTCCTTCCCTCTTCCTTTGTTCACTCGCTTCAGCAACTATCTGTTGAGTAGGTATTCAGGGTACTACCATAGACACTGTACACGCAGCATTGAACAAAACATGGCAGTTTCCTGCTAGTTTTGAGACTGATAATGAATAAGTAAACAAATGGTTATCACTTCCTGACCTTACACTGTATACTGTGAGAAGAAAATAAAAAAAGCAGGACAGAACCCATATAGGAAAGTAGGCATTGTTTATTAAGGGTGGCTTTCGTCTTTTAGGGGTGGGTGCTATTTGAGCAGAGACCTGAAAGAGATAAGGAAGTGTGGAAGCCAGCTAAGTGACAGGAAATTTATTCCAGTCACAAGAAGCAGTGATCTCCATAGCCCTAAGGTTTATCTGATGTGTTTACTGAACAGCAAGGAAATCAGTGTGACTGAAGTACAGAGAGCAGAGTTGAAAGTGGTAGAAAGGCCTTTTCTTAATTTGGAAAAGATTACTAAGTCTGCCTGGAGGCCTCTGTGATAAACCAACATTACAGTGGGACCAACGTCATAGCAAGGGACAAACTTTGGGAGGGGTGAAGTGTGCATGTTTTAAAAACTGGATCCCATTCTTAACGTGAGTACCACACAACCCAAATTAATGATTGAGAAACTCTTAATTTCCTTACAAATTTATCTTTTAGTCATTTTTTTGATGATTTATATGAAAAGGTCATATTATTTTACCAACTGCAATAGATTAGATTCTTGGTAGCCATTTGAAGAAAGAGGTAACATAGAGTTTACAGTTGAGAGTATCTAAATATTTAAATTCTGAAAATTAATATGTGGTGAAAGTACAGTAAGAGTTTGTATATTTTGATTACTTTTTATATCATGCAAATTATTTCTCATGAAATAATGATATTGCATATATGTAATTGAGTCCTGTAACTTCTTGGCCTTTTTGCTAAGATCAAGTTTATAAAGGAGTCCTGCCTGGCAAAATAGATAGCAGGAAAGCACATCTGAATCCCATCAACTTAGACCCAATGCTAACTGCTGTGCCTTTGGTATCTCCTGACTCTCTTCTTTACAGTTGTCAGCAAATTTTTGCGAATTAAAAAATAAAAAAATTTTTGTGGTAAAATATACATAGCATAAAATTTACCATTTTAACCATTGTTAAGTGTTTAATTCAGGAGCATTAAGTACATTCACACTGTTTGCAACCATCACCACCATCCATTTCCAGAACTTTTTCATCGTTCCATACTGAAACTCTGTACCCATTAAACAATAATTCCTCATGCTTTCTGCTCCCCCCAGACCCTGGTAACGACCATTCTACTGTCTTTCTTTATGAATTTGCCTATTCTAGATACCTTATGTAAGTGAAGATATACATTTGCCTTTTTTTGTCTGGCTTATTTCACTTCACATAATATTCTTAAGGCTCATTAATGTTACAACATGTATCAGAATTCCTTTCTTTTTAAGGATACGTAGTAGTTCATTGACTGGAGAATCCCCATGGTCAGAGGAAACTGGCACGCTACAGTCCATGGGGTTGCAAAGAGATGGACATGACCGAGCTACTAAGCACAGCACAGTAGCCCCTTGTATGTATATACCACACTTTATCCATTCCTCCACTGATGGATGTTTAGGTTGCATCTGTGTTTTGGCTATTATACATAATGCTCTGATGAACATTGTTGTACAAATAGCTCATTGAGTTCCTGCTTTTAATTCTTTTGGATGTATAAAAGAAGTGGAATTGCTGCTGCTGCTAAGTCACTTCAGTCGTGTCCAACTCTGCTGGATCATAGGATAATTCTATAATTAATTTTTGAAGAACTGCCATACCCCTTTCCACCATGACTGTACTATTTTATATTGCCACCAGCAATGTACAATGGTTCCAATTTCTCTACATCCTCATTAACATTTACTTTCTCTCTTTGTAAATAATGGTCATCCTACTGGGTGTGAGGTTGGGTTTCCCAATGGTTTTGATTTGCATTTCCTAATGATTAGTGAAATTTGTTTTTTCATATGTATATTGACCATTTATACATTTTCTTTGAAAAAATGTCTATTCAAGTCCTTTGGTCATTTTAGAATAGAGCTGTTTGTTTTTGTTGTTGAGTTTAAGAGTTATTTATATGTTGTGGATATTGCTCCCTTATCACACACATGATTTGCAAATGTTTTGTCTGTTCCCGGGTTGTCATTTTACTCTCCAATAATGTCTCCTGACACACAAGTTTTAATTTTTATGAAATCAAATTTATCTTTTTCTTCTGCTACCTGTACTTTAGGTACTACATACAAGAAATCATTGCCAAATCCAATGTCTTAAAGATTTACCGTGTTTTCTTATTTTTATAATATTAGCTCTTATGTTTAGGTCTGTGATCCATTGTTGATTTTTTTTTCCATTCCTGTAGATGTTACAGAGTTTTAGAGTCTCCCACTTCCCTTTACCCATCATTCCCAGTGGTTTGTTCTTTAGTGCAGTATTCCTTACTCTGAACATTTTCCTTTCAATAATGTCCATTGCATTTTTTCTTGTATGGCAAGATTAAAATGCTTAAATTATTGAAAAAGTATAGTAGTGATATAGAGGGATGCCTGGTACAGAAAGAATATTACATATTCACATTCTCCTAGTCTCTAATTGGGTTCTTTCATCCTTTAGACAAATATTATTAAAATTATTTTGTAGTTTAAGAATTATGATTCCTTTCTAACTAATTAATAGATTCAAGAACTCTTTCTATTCTCATTGTAGATATCAGTTCAGTTCAGTTCAGCTGCTCAGTCATGTCCAACTCTTTGGGACCCTATGGACTGCAGCATGCCATGCTTCCCTGTTCACCACCAAATCCCAGAGCCTACTCAAATTCATGTCCATTGAGTCAGTGATGCCATCCAACCACTTCATCCTCTGTTATTCCCTTCTCCTGCCCTCAGTCTTTCCCAGCATCAGAGTCTTTTCCAATGAATCAGTTCTTCACATCAGGTGGCCAAAGTATTGGAGTTTCAGCTTCAGCATCAGTCCTTCCAATGAACATTCAGGACTGATTTCCTTTAGGATGGATTGATTGTATCTCCTGGCAATTCAAGGGACTCTGAAGAGTCTTCTCCAATACCACAGTTCACAGTTCAAAAGCATCAATTCCTTGGCACTCAGTTTTATGTAGAGTCCAACTCTTACATCCATACCTGACTACTGGAAAAACCATAACTTTGACTACATGGAATTTTGTTGCCAAAGTAATGCATTTGCTTTTTAATATGCTGTCTAGGTTGGTCATAGCTTTTCTTCCAAGGAGCAAGCATCTTTAATTTCATGGCTGCAGTCACCATCTGCAGTGATTTGGGAGCCCAAGAAAATTAAGTCTGTCACTGTTTCCATTGTTTCCCCATCTGTTTGCCATCAAGTGATGGGACTGGATACCAGGATCTTAGTCTTCTGAGTGTTGAGTTTCAAGCCAACTTTTTCACTCTCCTCTTTCACATTCATCAAGAGGCTCTTTAGTTCTTCTTCACTTTCTGTCATAAGGGTGGTGTCATCTGTATATGTGAGGTTACTGATATTTCTCCCAGTAATCTTGATTCCTGCTTGAGCTTCATCCAGCCCAGCATTTCACATGATGTACTCTGCATATAAGTTAAATAAGCAGGGTGACAGTATACAGCCTTGACATTTTCCAATTTGGAACCAGTCTGTTGTTCCATATCCAGTTCTAACTGTTGCTTCTTGACCTGCATACAGATTTCTCAGGAGGCACGTCAGATGGTCTAGTATTTCCATCTCTTTGAAGATTTTCCACAGTTTCTTGTGATCCACACAGTCAAAGGCTTTGGCATAGTCAATAAAGCAGAAATAGATGTTTTTCTGGAACTCTCTTGCTTTTTGATGATCCAGCGGATATTGGCAATTTGATCTCTGGTTCCTATGCCTTTTCTAAACCCAGCTTGAACATCTGGAAGTTCATGGTTCATGTACTGTTGAAGTCTGGCTTGGAGAATTTTCAGCATTACCTTGCTAACATGTGAGATGAATGCAATTGTATAGTAGTTTGAACATTCTTTGGCATTGGAATGAAAACTGACCTTTTCCAGTCCTGTGGTCACTGCTGAATTTTCCAAATATGCTGGCATATTGAGTGCAGCACTTTAACAATATCTTTTTTTGAATTTGAAATAGCTCAACTTGAATTCCATCACCTCCACTAGCTTTGTTCTTAGTGGTGCTTCCTAAGGCCCACTTGACTTCACATTCCAGGATGTCTGGTTCTAGGTGAGAGATCATACCATCATGGTTATCTGGGTCATGAAGATCTTTTTTGTATAGTTCTTCTGTGTATTGTTGCCTCCTCTTCTTAGTATCTTCTGCTTCTGTTAGGTCCATACCATTTCTGTCCTTTATTGTGCCCATCTTTCCATGAAATGTTCCCTTGGTATCTCAAATTTTTGAAGAGATCTGTAGTCTTTCCCATTCTGTTGTTTTCCTCTATTTCTTTGCACTGATTGCTGAGGAAGGCTTTCTTATCTCTCCTTGCTATTCTTTGGAACTCTGCATTCAAATGGGTATACTTTTCCTTTTCTCCTTTGCCTTTCGTTTCTCTTCTTTTCTCAGCTATTTGTAACGCCTCCTCAGACAACCATTTTGCCTTTTTGCATTTCTTTTTATTGGGGATGGTCTTGATCCCTGCCTCATGTACAAGTTCACGAGCCTCCGTCCATAGTTCTTCAGGCACTCTATCAGATCTAATCCCTTGAATCTATTTCACACTTCCACTGTATAATCATAAGGGATTTGACTTAGGTCATACCTGAATGGTCTAGTGGTTTTGCCTACTTTCTTCAATTTCAGTCTGATTTTGGCAATAAGGAGTTCATGATCTGAGCTACAGTCAGCTCCCAATCTTGTTTTTGCTGACTCTTTAGAGCTTCTCCATCTTTGGCTGCAAAGAATATAATCAGTCTGATTGCAGTGTTGACCATCTCGTTATTGGCCATATGTCGAGTCTTCGTTTGTGTTGTTGGAAGAGGATATTTGCTGTGACCAGTGTGTTCTCTTGGCAAAAGTCTGTTAGCCTTTGCCCTGCTTCTTTTTGTACTCCAAGGCCAAATTTGTCTTGGAGTTATTCCAGGTATCTCTTGACTTCCTACTTTTTCTTTCCAGTCCCCTATAATGAAAAGGACATATTTTTTGGGTGTTAGTTCTAAAAGGTCTTGTAGGTCTTCACAGAAACGTTCAACTTCAGCTTGTTCAGCATTACTGTTCAGGACATAGACTTGGATCACTGTATTATTGAACGGTTTGACTTGGAAATGAACAGCAATCATTCTGTCATTTTTGAGGTTGCATCCAAGTACTGCATTTTGGACTCTTTTGTTGACTATGAGGGCTACTCCATTTCTTCTAAGGGATTCTTGCCCACAGTCGTAGATATAATGCTCATCTGAGTTAAATTCACCCATTCCATTCCATTTTAGTTCACTCATTCCTAAAATCTCGATGTTCACTCTTCCTGTTTGACCACTTCCAATTTGCCTTGATTCACACACCTAACATTCCAGGTTCCTATGCAATATTGTTCTTTACAACATCGGAATTTACTTCCATCAGCAGTCACATCCACAACTGGGTGTTGTTTTTACTTTGGCTCAGTCTCCTCAGTCTTTCTGGAGTTATTTCTCCACTCTTCTCTAGTAGTATATTGGGCACCTACCTACCTGGGGAGTTCATCTTTAAGTGTCCTATCTTTTTTCCTTTTCATACTGTTCATGGGGTTCTCAAGGCAAGAATACTGAAGTGGTTTGCCCTTTGTTCTCCAGTGGACCACATTTTGTCGGAATACTTCTCCATGACCCATCGGTCTTGGGTGGCCCTACACGGCATGGCTCATAGTTTCATTGAGTTAGACAAGGCTGTGGTTCATGGGATCATTTTGATTAGTTTTCTGTGATTGTGGTTTTCATTCTGTTGGCCCTGTTATGGATAAGGGTAAGAGGCTTATGGAAGCTTCCTGATGGGAGAGGCTAACTGAGGGGGAAACTGAGTCTTGTTCTGATGGGCAGGGCTATGCTCACTTCACTTCAGTCATTCAGTCATGTCTGACTCTTTGCGGACCCATGGACTGCAGCATGCCAAGCTTCCCTGTCCATCACCAACTCCCAGAGCTTACTCAAATGAAACGTATATCACATCAGTGATGTAATCCAACCATTTCATCCTCTGTTGTCCCCTTTCTTCTCCCACCTTCAATCTTTCCCAGCATCAGGGTCTTTTCTAATGAGTCAGCTCTTCGCATCAGGTGGCCAAAGTATTGGAGTTTCAGCTTCAGCATTAGTCCTTCCAATGAATATTCAAGACTAATTTCCCTCAGGATTGACTGGTTGTATCTCTGTGCAGTCCAAGGGACTCTCAAGAGTCTTCTCCAACACCACAGTTCAAAAGCATCAATTCCTTGGCACTCAGTTTTCTGTAGAGTCCAACTCTCACATCCATACATGACCACTGGAAAAACCATAGCCTTGACTAGACAGACCTTTGTTGGCAAGTAATGTCTCTGCTTTTTAATATGCTGTCTAGGTTGATCATAGCTTTTCTTCCAAGGAGCAAGCATCTTTTAATTTCATGGCTGCACTCACCATCTGCAGCAATTTTGGAGCCCGAGAAAATTAAGTCTGTCACTGTTTCCATTGTTTGCCATGAAGTGATAGGACTGGATGCCATGGATTTCTGAATGTTGCATTTTAAACCAACTTTTTCACTCTCCTCTTCCACTTTCATCACAAGACTCTTTAGTTCTTCTTCACTTTCTGCCATAAGGGTGGTGTCATCTGCATATCTGAGGTTACTTATATTTCTCCTGGCAATCTTGATTCCTGCTTGAGCTTCATTCCGCCCAGCATTTTGCATGATACTCTGCATATAGGTTAAGTAAGCAGGGTGACAATATACAGCCTTGACGTACTCCTTTCCAGATTTGGAACCAGTCTGTTGTTCCATGTCTAGTTCTAACTGTTGCTTCTTGACCTGCATACAGATTTCTCAGGAGGCAGGTCAGGTGGTCTGGTATTCCCATCTCTTTAAGAATTTTGCACAATTTGTTGTGATCCACACAGTCAAAGGCTTTTGGCATAGTCAGCAGAAGTAGATGTTTTTCTGATGATCCAACTGATGTTGGCAATCTTATCTCTGATTCCTCTGACTTTTCTAAATCCAACTTGAACATCTGGAAGTTCACAGTTTATAAGTATTGTTGAAGGCTGGCTTGGAGAATTTTGAGCATAACTTTGCTAGCGTGTGAGATGAGTGCAATTGTGCAGTAGTTTGAACATGGCTTGGCATTGCCTTTCTTTGGGATTGGAATGAAAACTGGCTTTTTTTAGTCCTTTGGCCACTGCTGAGTTTTCCAAATTTGATTACATATTGAGTGCATGCTCAGTAAATCTTTAATGCAATTTTCTGTTGATGGGCAGGCCCGTGTTCCCTCCCTGTTGTTTGACCTCAGGCCAAACTATGGTGGAGGCAATGAAGATAATGGTGACCTCCTTCAAAAGGTCCCATGCATTCACTGCTGCACTGAGTGCCCCTGACCCTGCAGCAGGCCACCACCAACCCACGCCTCTGCCAGAGACTCCTGGACACTCACAGGCAAGTCTGGGTCAGTCTTTTTTGGGGTCATTGCTCCTTTCTTCTGGGTGCTAGTGTGTACATGGTTTTGTTTGTGCCCTCCAAGGGTCAGTTTCCCCAGTCCTGTGTAAGTTCTGGTGGCTCTATGGTGGGATTAATGGTGATCTCCTCCAAGAGGGCTTATGCCATACCCAGGTCTGCTGTACCCAGAGCCCTTCCTTCTGGGCAGGCCACTGCTGACCCGTACTTCTGCAGGAGACATCAAACACAGATCTGGCTCAGTCTCCGTGGGTTCTCTGGGTTCTGGTGCACACAAAGATTGTTTGCACCATCTGAGTGTCTCAGCCTGGTTTGGGTTTTGATTCTAAACATGATTTCACCCCCCTACTGTCTTACTGGGCTTCTCTTTTGCCCTGGGACGTAGGGTATCTTTTTTGGTGGGATCCAACATTCTCCCATCGACTGTTGTTTAGCAGCAAGTTGTAATTTTGGAGTTCTTGCAGGAGAAGATGAGTGCCCGTCCTTCTACTCCAACATCTTCCTCTGCCACCAGACTCCTCTATCCATAGGGATTTTCCAGGCAAGAATACTGGAGTTGGTTGCCATGCTCTCCTCCAGGGGATCTTCCCAAACCAGGGATCGAACCTAGGTGTTCTGCATTGCAGGTGGATTCTTTACTGTCTGAGCCACCAGGTTACTCTGTGGCCAGTATGCAATCTGGAATTTTCTCCACTATTCTAAGCCTGTTTGCATTTATAAGACTCTAAAATTCTGTCTAAAAATGGTAGAATATAAGAAATACCATCATATTTTAATTCACTCCTCTTTGGAAACAGTCATACTATTCATCTTCTGACTATCTTTTAAACAACTGTCTCAAAAAAGAGTACATTTTAAGTGCTGTTATGTGGATTCCATCCTATTCCCAGATTAAGGTCAGGGCTACTGAATGCCTTGCCATAATGATAGCCTCTAGTTCCAAGAGGGAGTAGAGAAGTAGGGAGTATAGGAAGTTTCTCTGTGATGAGCATAGTAGTTTGATGGACATTTAGTTTGCAAAGGATTTGTAAATCCATGTTATTTATTCAGTGGTTCTTTACCATCCCTAATGAACTTCCAGTAAATAAGTTGTTTGTTTAGAATCTTAAAACCTTCTCTTCCTGCATTATGCATCCTAAAATAAAATACACCAAAAGCCTTATAAGTCGACGACAACTTTTCTTGATAATGCCTGCAAATATTCCAAAGAATCTCTTGGCGTGTGTACTGCTTAATTCACTTGTTCTGATATTGAACTGAAGGGCTTTGAGTCTATTGACCATTCCTGGTCTGCAAGGAATATTTCATCAGCAGCTGTCACTACTTAGATTTTACCTTGAATGAGTGTCTAGTCTTCTCATGCTTTAGCTTTAAGTTCTGGAGCATCCACTACTAATAAAGAATAATCCTCTGACCCCGTATGAGAAATTTTTCCCTTTTTGTTTTTTTGTAAATAATGTGTCTCTGTATCATGCAGACTGTTGCCTACCCTCAGCATTTTTAACCCATTGCATGATCCTGCTCAGTCCTAAAGAAGCATTTCTACTGTCTATTGATTAATCTTCTATGAAGTCGCCACATTCCTTATTTTCATATACTTTAAATTATTTTATTATTTCCATTTGGATTTCATCAAATTCCAATTTTGGGTTGTCAGATATTTTAAATTCTCAGTATATTTTCATTTAACAAGCCTGATTGATTTACTAGTTTTTATCACGTCTGAAAAGCAATGCACATATTCTACATACACTCCATAAACTGAGCCTTAGGTTGGGTGGGGACCAGATGACGACTGTGTGATAGATATTGTCATCTGTTGATAGAAAGCGGTGTCATTTTGGTTTTACAATGATCATAGTTCAGTTTTAATCTTTAAAATATCCTGAAAGTAGAGACTCACAGACATAGAGAACAAATTTATGGTTACCAGGGGGAAAGAGGAGAGGAGGGGTATTTAGGGACTTTGGGACTGACATGTACACACTGCTAAATTTAAAATGGATAACCAACAAGGACCCACTGTATAGCACAGAGAACTCTGCTCAATGTTATGTAACAAGCTAAATGGGAAAATAATTTGAAAGAAAAGAGATACAGGTATATGTATAACTGAATTACTTTGTTGTACACATGAAACTAGCCCAACATTATTAATCAACTATACTTCAATATAAAATGAAAAGTTAAAAAAAATAAGTACAGCTCCTAAGAAAAGCAAGTTAGGAACCTTCTACAAAATCACAAACATGCATATCTTTTACCTTAAATAAATAAATAAATAAATAAAATACCCTAGAGAGGAAAAGTTTCTGTGTGTAGATAAATGCAAAGTTTATCTATTATGAAGTAATCAAATTTATTATCCTTTTTCAAGAATGTTAGGTGTGCAAAATAAATTGGTAAGAAAGTTGATAAAAATCATTCATAATAATCGGTAGGATTTTTGTGTACTTAAAACGTTATCAGGAAATATGCTAAATGAATGGTTAGAATGTACTGTACACTTAAAATGTACTAAAGAAATGTGCTTATGTTTAAAATGCATTGTCTCATTTTTTCCTCTAAAATGAACTTATTGGATAATCATTTTCAGTCCTGTTTTCCAATGCAGAAACCAAGCTTTAGAGAGATTGACTTGCCCCCAAACACAAGCTTACAAGCAATAGAAATAAGATTCATATTTTTAAGTGATAAATGCAAAATATGAAGTGGTGTGTATATAGAATATTATTAATGTGAAAAGAAAAATTAATAGGTATGTATGTGTTTATTAAAACACATAGATGGATACATAAGGGATTGGACCAATTATTATCTCAGGATAGGAGTCTGGGTGGCTGGGAAAAAAGGGAGAGAGGGAGAATCACTTTTTGTTATATGTACCTTTGTGTTTTGTGGCTGTATTTATTCTTCAAAAACAAATGTAAGGATGCTGTTTAGGGGAAAAGTGAGTCGTAAACCTGTAGTTTGGGCCCAACATTTCAACTTAAAAGTATTCTGTTCTTGGAGTTGCTGATTGCTCTGAAACTTTGGGCTGTAATCAAATAACATATCCTCAAAAATATGTCTAAACTGAATTTGAATGAATGAATGATGCAGGTGAGTGTTTAGTATACCATAATGTATATAAGAATATATGATATTATTAGCCTTATTTAGAATATTCATCTCAATTAAATAAATTTCAGTATACAAAAATTTGAAATGCAGTAAATTTTATACAGAAGATCTGAGAATGTGCTTGACCCAAACACTAAGAAAAGCAGAGAGGCAAAAGTTGAGTTGGATGAGTCCAGTTAAGGTAAAATGAGCAACCTCTCTTAGCCTCAGACCTGACTCTAGGGACTGTGTGATTAACTCATTCCTAGGTCTGTGATTCCAGAAACATATCTTGAAAATAAAACTCTGCTTTCACACAATGAAAAAATACATATGCATAAAAAAGTGTGAACATTCTTATTATAAACTAACTATATAGTTTTGTAAAATAGCAATTCTATTTATTTTCAAAAATAAGGTTTACCAAAGACAAAGGTTAAGATGACAAACTGGCAAAAAATGATAGAACTTTTGTAAAAAGGGACCAATGTCCTTAGCATAAAAGACCCCTTATCAAAGAAAGAAAAGATGAAAACCCCAATAGAAAAAGGACTAAGAGAGAATAGATTAAAGAAGAAACAAATGTTCCATGGAATGCACATTTTTAAATGTTTTTTTTTTTTTTTTCCTATCAGATTGGCAAGCATTTTTCAAGTTACTATATTTAATATTGTTTGGGTATGGAAAAATATATACTTTTATATTGCTAGAGGGAATATACATTTTTACAGCCTATCTGGAAAACGTTTTGGCAGCAACTTCACTTTCACTTTTCACTTTCATGCATTGGAGAAGGAAATGGCAACCCACTCCAGTGTTCTTGCCTGGAGAATCCCAGGGAAGAGGGAGCTGGGTGGGCTGCCATCTATGGGGTGGCACAGAGTTGGACACAACTGAAGCAACTTAGCAGCAGCAGCAGCATGTGCTTTAAAAAGACAAAGGAAATACATCAAAATATCATCAATAATTTGCTTTGAATAGATTACTTTTATTTTAATCTTTATGCTTTTCAATGTTTTCTAAAAATACCAATGAAAATTTACTATACTTATATTCAGCTATATTAATAACTTTAAATTAGTTGTGTGTACAACTTTCTTCAAGGTATCATATGTTGGATTTAACAGTAAAGCCATAGCTTTGACTCTACAGACCTTTGCTGATAAATGTCTGTATAGTCAAAGCTATGGTTGTCCAGTAGTCATCTACGTATATAAGAGTTGGACTATAAAGAAGGCTGAGCACTGAAGAATTAATGCCTTTGAATTGTGGTTTTGAAGAAAATTGTTGAGAGTCCCTTGGACAGCACGGAGATCAAACCAGTCAATCCTAAAGGAAATCAACTTTGAATATTCATTGGGAGGACTGATGCTAAAGCTGAAGCTCCAGGACTCATGTGAAGGGTCGACTCATTGCAAAAGACCCTGATGCTGGAAAAGATTGAAGGCAGGAAGAGAAGGGGGTGACAGAGGATGAGGTAGTTGAATAACATCACTGACTCAATAGACATGGGTTTGAGCAAACTCCGGGAGATGGTGAAAGACAGGGAAGGTTGGTGTGCTGCAGTTATGGGGTCGCAAAGAGTCGGACACAATTTAGTGACTGAATAGCAGCAGCAAGAACAAAAGTATTTTCTATATAACTTGGCCTTGTTATTTACCTACAGATTTTAAATAAACTATTGTTAATGGCAACATTTAAGCTGGAATTAATCAACAATCTAGTATTGTATCTGTGCCTAAGTTTCTGTCACAGTTGAGTAAGTTACCACTTTGCTAGAGATCCAGACATTTAGATATTTGTCCTTAATCAAGTATATGTTTCAAATAAAGTATCTGCAATTTGGGGATGCTCAACCACTGATGACATGGAAAAACATTCCTAATGAATTTTTAGGAGTGACTAATATAATTGTGTGTGCCAACAAAGGTCCGTCTAGTCAAGGCTATGGTTTTTCCAGTGGTCATGTATGGAAGTGAGAGTTGGACTGTGAAGAAAGCTGAGCGCCGAAGAATCGATGCTTTTGAACTGTGGTGCTGGAGAAGACTCTTGAGAGTCCCTTGGACTGCAAGGAGATCCAACCAGTCCATCCTAAAGGAGGTCAGTCCTGGGTGTTCATTGGAAAGACTGACGCTAAAGCTGAAACTCCAATACTTTGGCCACCTCATGCGAAGAGTTGACTCATTGGAAAAGACCCTGATGCTGGGAGGGATTGGGGGCAGGAGGAGAAGGGGACAACAGAGTATGGTATGGCTAGATGGCATCACTGACTTGATGGACATGAGTTTGAGTAAACTCCGGGAGTTGTTGATGGACAGGGAGGCCTGGCGTGCTGCAATTCATGGGGCCGCAAAGAGTTGGACACGACTGAGCGACTGAACTGAACTGAACTGAACTGAATATAATTGTGAGTATACATGACTAGTATAATTCAGAATTGAAGAATTTTAGCATGGATTTTCCAGTAGTCATGTATGGATGTGATAGTTGGACCATAAAGAAGGCTGGGCATCAGAGAATTGATGCTTTAGAACTGTGGTGTTGGGGAAGACTCTTGAAATTCTCTTGGACTGCATGGAGATACAACCAGTCAATCTTAATCAGTCCTGAGTATTCATTGGAAGGACTGATGCTGAAGCTGAAACTCCAATACTTTGGCCACCTGATAACAAAAAACCGACTCATTGGAAAAAGACCCTGATGCTGGGAAAAATTGAGGGCGGGAGGAGAAGGGGGCCACAGAGGATGAGATGGTTAGATGGCATCACTGACTCAGTGGACATGGATTTGAACAAACTCTAGGAGATGGTGATGGACAGGGAAGCTTGGTGTGCTGCAGTCCATGGGGTCGCAGAGTTGGACATGACTGAGTGACTGAACAACAACAACATTTGATTAGGTGATGTTTACCATACTATTCTCTCTTCCTATCTATCAGATCAAGCTTTTAACTTGAGTGTTTTTGGTTGTTATTAGAATACTGCTTTCACTAAGGTAGATAGACAGTAGCTTTTATTTTGGTATCATTAAAATGAGAAAAGACAATAAAAGCAGCAAGGTTTTCACTTTCAGTTGCTCAATCATGTCCGACTCTTTGTGGCCTACCAAGCTCCTCTGTCCATGGAATTTTCCAGGCAAGAATACTGGAGTGGGTTGCCGTTTCCAACTCTAGGGGTTCTTCCTGGCCCAGGGATTGAACCCGCATTGGCAGATTTATTCTTTACCACTAGCACCACCTGGGTAGCCCCAGTTTTATATTTCTTGCATACATGAGGCTACACATAAAGTAAGGAATTGTTTCTGAATGTGTTTTAACTTTTTAGAAGATAAAAAGTAAGAACATCATAACTTTTTAAAAATTTTCTGATGTAAAGTCAATGACATGACAGTTATTGATTACTGTATTTGAAGATAATCTTAAAATATTAAACTCTCAAGTATTCATGATTTTACTAAATAATAATTGTAATTCACTTACAAATCAGTGTGGCATTTACATTGCCTTAAAGACAGGGTGCTCAATTCTTCCCGTATTTGGGTTAGCAGAAGTTGTCATTCTTCAAATCTTCAACAAGTTCCTATGACATCTAGATGCCATGCAATACGCTAGTGATAAAAGATACCCAAGACAAGTTTCCTGTCTAAGGAGCTTAGAGTCTGGTTGAAGAAGACAGGCATGGAGACTAATGAAAGAAATGAGGCATTATAGGAAATATGATAAAAATCTGCACTGGGGGGTAGGTAGAAACACAAATTAGGAGAGGTGAGAGAAGGAGAAGCTGATGAGTTGAATTTATATTTGAGGGAAGAAAGGTAGGAGATGAGATCAGATCTCTTCATATAGGAAGTGCTGAACTGAATTTTTATTTTATTTTATTTTTTTAATTAATTTATTTTTTTTGAACTGAATTTTTAAAGTAATGAGATGATCAGAATAGTTGAAACTGGATAGAAGGAGCAGCATAAGAAAGCAGGGATCGTAGAATAATCTGGCTGCCCTTTGGGGAAATGAAATGTAGAGAGATGTAGCTGGAATGTAGTAGACACAAACAGGGGAAGGAAAAGAGGCTATCAGCACCTGGCTAGGAAAAGTTTTCTGTGTTTTTCCTAGCCATGGCAGATTATCCTGTAGGCAGCTGTCAGCTACAGAGGATTATTTTTAGCAGGGGAAGATTACTGAATTTCCCATTATAAAGGCAGGGTTTCTTGTACATTGAATGAATACTAGAACTGACTAAATTTCCTTGGTACTACCGAACTACATGCTTTCCAGCATTTTCTGTAGCACAACTCTTTTTTCCCCCTAAAGGAATTATTTTGGTGCTTCAATAAGAAAAACAGATACAAAGGAAATATAGGGTCCTTAACAATTTTAAATCTTGGTCTAGACTAATTCATTGTTTCAGCAACCCCTGATACTCCTAAATTGAAATCCACTAATGTGGCCCATGTCACATGTACAGAAATGACACCCGATTTTCAATTGATAGAGGTACCAAAACAGAGAAGTATGGAAACCCAAAGCCCCTTTTCAGGTGAAGGCTTAGATTCCTAATAAAGGCTCTGTTAGGAATTTCATCCCCTTTTGTAAAGTTTGAAAGTCTGACTATATTCTTATAATTGTGGGGGCAAAAGTATTTTGATAAGATATATCAGAATATCTTACAATATCATTGTAACTAAAGGGAAAATTAACAAATTTGAAGCAGAATATTTTTAATGAATTCATTAAAATTCTGAAAAAGATACCTTCAATTACAGCAGCACATGTATTTTAGCTAATGATTAAGAGTTTGTGATTGAGAATTGCTTTCCTAAGTACTTATTTACTTCCACAGGTCCTTTCTAGGACATTATTTGGTTTCTTAGTTTCAGCCTTTCTGTACTTTGCTCTTACAGTAGGATTTTTTTAGAAAGTTATCATCATCATTACACTATCATCACATCATTACATTATCACTACAAGGGCTTCCCTTGTGGCTTAGCTGGTGAAAAATCAGCCTGCAATATGGGAGACCTGGGTTCAATCCCTGGGTTGGGAAGATCCCCTGGGGAAGGGAAAGGCTACCCACTCCAGTATTCTGGCCTGGAGAATTCCATGGACTGTATAGTCCATGGGGTCACAAAAAGTCGGACATGACTGAGTGACTTTCACACTTCACATCACCATCATTAATTTGTCGTTGTGTTTCATTTTTTGAATTTCAATTGTTTGGATAATATTTTGTATGTTTTACTTCTTGTCTCAGGGCAAAAGAGTGCACACGTCAACCGTGTAAATGTTTGTTGAGTTGAACAGGCTTTAAAAGTACATCATTAAATCACTATGGATTTATCTATTCTAAAATTTCTATTAAGCTATCTGAAGGAGAAGTGTGTAAAACTGAAACTCATTTAAATTATAATAGGAAATGTACCAATATTCCAAATTAGCAGTTTTTTCCCATTTTACAGGGATGAAGTTTATTTTCTAGTCATGTCAGTATAGTTTCAACATTGCATAATGTGTTGCTTAACAATATGCAGAAGAAATGACAGTAGAAAAGAGTATTTGTGATATAGTAGATATCATATATAATTTAGCCATATAATAAAAGATTATATTATAATGGAGGCTAGACTATGTATGTTTGATATATATATAATATATGTATATATATATATTCTAGTGCAGTGTGTTATAATGTTTTCTATTACTGTAAGATAGTAAAAATAAGTATATATACTATATATATTATATGTATATAATATATATAATGGAATAAAAGACATTTTAACGGTCACTGTATTATTTTACATATACATGTTTGTAGGTGGCATCAGGTATGCTGATATGCTTCATAATAATTGTTTAAAACTCCAGAATGAGATTTGTTCCCATTATAATCAAGCAGGATAAGGCATTTTGAAAAAAAAAAAGAAAGGACTTATTCTCTGGTAATTAAAATTAACTATATGAAAAGATTTGGACTCTGTGATTCCACATGGTTTTTCTACCCATCCCCCAAGCTTAATGACTTAGATGATCCTGTTGTATTCGCTTGTCCATAGCAAAGACAGATGGCTCAGCCAGGGAATTCTCCACTAGCTCTGCCTCTCTGAAACCACAAAGTCAGGAAATGTAATCAGAGTGCTCAGCTGAACCAGAGCAAGAGCTTTCCTAATGGGTAACTGTGACTTGAGAAATTACATCCATTAGATAAAGTGATTAAATATACATCAGTCCTTTGGCAAGGGAGCCATGAAGATATTGCAATAGAACATCATCATGTGACCTGTCTCTCCTGCTGGGAAAAAGAAACATGTTTTTACCTTTGACATGTATTATCTCTAAATTCCTCAGCTCAGTTTCAGGGAGACATTTTTTATAACAGGATTTATACAGTTCTGATTTTCTGTGAACTAGAAAACATACAAAACATTACAAAATATTTCAGAATTGCTCATTCCTCCACACTGTTTTTGTTTTATATTGTTTTTCTTCATGTTTTAGGCATTTCATACTTCAAGAATTTTTTTAATTCTTCCAGTAGAAACCATTTGTGTCCCCACATTAGACTTTTTTCACTTAGATATACACATCTTAAATATATACTTAGAAAAAATTTTGTTGTGCCAATGTTCATGCAGATTTCTCTTAGCATTCTAAATAGTTTATGTTAAAATCATGTTAAAAGAAAATTTAGCTTTAAAAAGAAATATCACTATAAAATAGCATTGACCTTGAATGTATTTATAGTTCTAGAGAGTCCTGTTTCTTACTCTTAGTTATAACTACCTTTTGATTAATAATATGCTGCCCATCATATATTAATATACTTTCTACTAACCTACTTGAATCCATGCATTTAAAATGTTCTTTTTAAGTGATGAATAATCTTTCACTTTTTCCCTGGTGACCATCAGCAGATCGGAGAAGGCAATGGCACCCCACTCCAGTACTCTTGCCTGGAAAATCCCATGGACGGAGGAGCCTGGTAGGCTGCAGTCCATGGGGTCGCTAAGAGTCGGACACAACTGAGCAACTTCACTTTCACTTTTCACTTTCATGCATTGGAGAAGGAAATGGCAACTCACTCCAGTGTTCTTGCCTGGAGAATCCCAGGGACGGGGGAGCCTGGTGGGCTGCTGTCTATGGGGTCGCACAGAGTCAGACATGACTGAAGAGACTTAGCAGCAGCAGCAGCAGCAGCAGATAACTGCAAGATGACTGACAGAAAATGTGTTTACAGTTATGGACTCATAGATAACTAAGTTGAAAATACCCTCCAAAAGAGTCAACTTCCTCACTTTATAGATAAATCCCTGAGTGCTCAACCTGTGTCTAGCATAATAGAAAGCACAATTAAAGACATGAGCAAAAGTAATCATCATTTTTGAAGTTTTCTTAGTGGATTCCTGAGCACACTTATATATACACTAATTCCTCTCTGCCAAACCAAGATTTCTCTTCGTATTCTTTTTTTATAATTTATTTATTTATTTATGCTGGGTCTTCATCAGTGTCAGGCTTTTCTCTAGTTGCAGCGAGCAGGGCGCTGCTCTCCAGTTGCAGTATGTGGGCTTCTCATTGTGTGGTGTCTCTGGTTGTGGAGTGTGGGCTGTAGAGCACAGGTTCAAAAGTCGTGGCACCTCTGCTTAGTTGCTCCACGGCTTATAGGCTCTTCCGAGATCAAGGATCAAACGAACGTCTCCCACACGGCAGGCAGATTCTTTACTACTGAGCCACTAGGGAAGCCCTCTCTTTATATTCGTAAATCTCCAAGTCCTCAGTCAGCAGTTTTTACTATCTTACAGCAGTAAAAAAAAAAAAAAAACAAGTCCTTCTTTAATTACCTGTAAATTATATACAAAGGAAAAATGGAACCAGAATTGTAATACAGAAAAGTACCTTACAGATGTATAGTTAAAACCTCCCATTGTATAAATGTTCTTGGTGCCAGAGATAGTTTAGCTATAATGTAACAAGTTAAAGTCAAGTCTGTGAAGTCATTTATTGGTAGAAAGGCTTTGAACTAAAAATATAACAGACCTGATATGTTTCTATGAAACATTTTTATGTACACGATGATTCTAGATTCCTATATGTACTACCCTCAGTGTTTAGTAAAATTATGCTGTAACTTACAATGTAGTGCAGATATTATAATTTACAGAATTGACAATATTTTAATTCTCTCTGGCCATTGAAAATGTTCCATTTAATATTCCAAAATTGGGAGTTGAGGAAAAAGTATTCAATAGATAAGCAAAATATGTGGTTCAGTGCAGAAATTGAAATAAATAAAATGGATTATATAGAAAATTGTATAGAAAATAATAACTATGAGAGAAAACTGGAGAACTCTTATGTAATTTTGACATTTCTCTTTTATTGGGGTCTTGAGGTTTGAGCTTCTTTGAACCTCTTCTTGATTAAGAAATAGAGAAAAAAGTATACAACCATTGAATCAATGCTTGTTGTCTGCCTACTATGTGCCTTGTTAGGCTAACCATTGGGACATGAAAGATGAATAAGATGCCACATTATGATGAGAGGAACTACTTTGGAGATTTAATTAAAGTTGTCCTGGGGGAAATAATCCTTGGGCTGGCTTCTGAAGGATGAATGGGAATGCTCCATTGGACCACGGTCACTTAGCTAGATTTCTGGATAGGTGTGTGGGCCTGAATTTCCTTAGTGGATTCCGGAGCACACTTATATACACACTAATTCCTCTCCACCAAATCAAGATTTCTCTTCGTATTCTTTTTTTATTATTAATTTTATTTATTTATGCTGGGTCTTCATCAGTGGGCAGGCTTTTCTGCCCACTAAGTGGATCACTTAGTGATCCACTAAGGCTAGGATCACTTAAGAAAGGCTTTTGTAGTTAATCTCATAAACAAACATTGATGATTTTTTATTACAAGTAGAGAAGTGATGTTGTCAGTTTTTATTTACCACTTTGCTATTAATTTGTAGTCTATAGATTAGAGGTAAAGAGTGAAAACCTAGACATAAGAAACTATTGTGATAATGTAGATAAGATGTAAAGAATAAAGAGACAAACTGTGGGGGTGTAAAAGGAAATTAATTTAGGGGTGATTTAAAAAGAATAATTAGTAGGACTTGTTGACTGGATATTAAGAGTCTATTCTGAATCCCCAGATAGTGGGTGATATTTGTTACTTCTAGTACTGGCTACTGATTAGTTGAGTTATTTAATGATGAGAGTAATATAAAAGTATAGGAAAAATAGATAAGAGTTTGTCAAATCTGAAGGACGTATCTGCTGCTACTGCTGCTAAGTCACTTCATTCGTTTCCGACTCTGTGCGACCCCATAGATGGCAGCCCACCAGGATCCCCTGTCCCTGGGATTCTCCAGGCAAGAACACTGGAGTGGGTTGCCATTCAAAGGACATATCTAGGTTGGAAAATAATTGTTTTTTTCATGTTTTTACAATGGAAAGCCTTTCCATTCTTAGTTTGTATCCTTAGTTTGTAAAAAGGCAATCCATATGATAATCAACAACAACTGCGTATGTGCAGTGGTGCTATTTTAGCTGATTTCCATTGGCTCATGAGTTGACTGCTGCCCGAAGTCCTCTCTGAGAGGCACCACATGACAGCTAGGAAGTGGGCCATCTCTCTCCCACATCTCTTCTTCCTGAGTGTGCACCTGTTTTGAGTACCTGCCATCTTACTTAGGAAAAAGGCTTAGTCCCTCTGGAACATGGTCATGAAAAGTTGCCAGTTCCTTATGTAGGTCCTGCATCTATTGAAATTCAAATTCAACTGGGCATCACATATTTTATCTGGCAACCCTGTCCTATATTTTTCTAAAATGTTCAACCTTTTCTGTCTCCTCATGACCTCATTATATAAGCTCTAGATTAGAATGTACTCCGTAAATTCTGGGACATGAACTTTAAGTGCATATGAAGGGTGGGGTCAGGGGGAGGTCGTCTACCAGTCAGTTCCAGGTACTTCTGACACTAATTCCTGGATTTATTTTCAGTGTTTTCATTTATCGATGACTTCACATAAAACCTTAATGTGTTTATAACTCAGGCAGAATGATGGAATAGTAATAACAGGGCCCCAGGTGTGTTTTGAGCATTAATTAGTTAATTATGGAACAGTTGAGAGGCATACTAAATAGCACAGAATTCAAGGCTTTTCACTTCAATTGGGGGTCCACTTAAAGAGCACTTTACTAAGCCAGGGAAAACAAATACAACTTGCCCATGAGGTACACAACCCACTAGGAAGGCTGATCTCCTAGTGTGGCCACTTGCATGAAAATATATCCCCTGGGTGTCAAAGGCTTTCTAAGAGCAATGATTCATGAGCCTCTTGGATTTTTAGGATGGTATTATTAAAATATTTTCATCTGTACTCTTAAACAGTTACTTGACTTGATTAAAATATTTTATGCTTTGATCCAGAAGTTACAGGTGTAAGTGGAAATGACAGACTACTCCAGAAAAAAAAAAAAAAAAATCCTAGAGGAGAGAGGGAAATGAGTTAGGAAGATGGAGAGAGTGATGGGTGGGTCAGTGCCTAGAGATTTTAGACAAACTTGCAATACTAATGCTTCTAGTTTATGTTCTCTAGATTCCATTCTTATTAGTTCAGGATCACTGTAATACATAAAAATATTTATTAAAAAAGACCAATCGGTTATCAGCAAATTGATGTGGAAGAGGAGGAGACATGTAGATGACTCAGCCCCAGTCCCAATTCCCCGTCCTAATCTTCATGTGAAATAGTCAACCTTTCAAGCACACTGAGTTCTGTCCAGTCTGAGGCTCAAATGATTTGAATAGTTATCTCAAAACTATTGTGCAGGTGTCTTGTTTTCTATATTTTTGTTGTCTGCGTTTTTCCTCTCCTGGCTTTCCCACCTACTATGAGAAGTCATATACTGTATCATGTACATTTGTATATTATATGCCTTTTTCATTGAGCATGACATTCCCACCTGAACCCATGCTGTAGCGAGAACAATGATAAGTTTCTCTGCACCTGTTCCATGTTTAGTAAGTTTCCAGTTCCTTTTGGTGTCAAACAATAGCAGGTATCTGTGCAGTCCCTCAGGTCACTACTGTGCTTGGTTTGTTGTCAAGGTAGCAGCTGAACTATATCTTTCACAAACAGATGGTAAATTTTTTTCCAGCTTGAGCAGAGCACCTCCCATTCATTAGCAGAAATGCCCCTAGAGACCCATTTCTGTGTTGCCTACATGTCTCAAGCATTGTATACTTTAAAATGTCTAACATGTAGAGTGTTGACTTGTTTTAAAACATTTAAGTATCCTAGTAAATCCTCTGCATTGAGATTAATAAAAGGGGTTCGGTTTCTCAAGTCAAGACTGAAAAGGTCTATGAGAAATGCCAAGTCATGGTAGATTCATTTGGGAAAAACAGAAAAGTTTTGTGCAAAAGATTCATGATCTTTGGTATTGTAATTTTGGAATTAAGAATAGACCTAAATAATGAGATTTTCTGATGATCTTTTCCATTTTTATATCCCCTGAGCAAGCCCATTTTCTTTTTGAGAAATTGACTAAGGCAGGAAAGAGGGGGCAAGTGTTAGGGCATCACTGGTCCTTCTTCCCTTGTTTGTTTACAAGTGGTGAGACAAATGACCTCCCACAGCAGCACAGGTTAATCAAGAGACTCAGAGGAGCCGCAGATGAGACACTCCTTATTGATATTTCAGTAAGAATTCTCCGTTTTGGTGGTTTCAAGGCAGATGACAATAGCTCCTCAGCCTATACATCCCAACAAGCAGACCTATTGACATAGAACTTCATCATGTGTTCCAGGAAGGCAATTTTAAGTGTAGAATACTCCCATGTTTTAGCAAGGATGCTAGGTCGCTGTTTTTCAACTAGACTGGAAAGTCTAATCTATAATACCTTTGTTCAAACAGTCTTTGGTTTCTAACAGATTATAACTTTAGAAAAGAAATTTTCTTGGGAATGAGAAAAATACAGGATAGGCACCGTTAGTTTTATTTTGGGTGAAGTTGATAGTAGGGAAAACATAGCCAAGGATATCATCCTTGTTCCTAATACTAACAACATGGAACTTTGGGAGCTCAGGAAGAAGGTAAGCAACAAATGTTCTCACCTTCAGCAGAACCTTCTGGTAAATATACTTGTTCTGTTCATTTGGTTTTTATTTTATTGGTTTTTAAATTTCTGTATTGACTTGAAATACCTGTTTATGCTGTGTGTTATCTTATAACTTGCACTTTTATCTCAGTCAGTATCCCCCTTTCCATAGGTTTTTTCCCCTATCACCTTTTAAAGGGTCTACTGACCTGCACATGATGAAAACTTTCAAAGCAGGGAGAATTGAGTTTGGCTTGCCTCCGCCCCTTTCTGGTATAATAGTATCAAAGTAATGTCTCTAAGTCTCTGTAAATTGAGATGAGAATAATAACTGTTTCTGAAAAGATTATAATTCTAACACAGTACTTAATGCTGCATTATCTATATATTAGTTTTCTTCTATAGGACAACCAAACCCCACCTTCGCTCAAAAATCATGTTCTCTCCTGATGGCATTTATAGTTTTGTAAAAGCTCTCTTATCACTAGCCAATTTTCTAAGCTATGCACACCACAACTCAGTACCAACTTTGTCATGAAATTACCTAAAGATAGCCTAAGAGTAGAGATTCTATGAAAGAACTTTGGGAACTCCTAAATTGAGATATGTATCATCAAGCTGCAATTTGCTGGCTATTCTTCTATACAGATGAGAGCCAGGGCCTCTATTTAGGCCATTTGATGCCCATCTTACATGGCAGCTGTGATATTTTAACTCATGCAGTAATTGGGGTTGTATTTGCAATACAATCAGCTCAAATCTAATTTATCAATTTTATGAGGTCTGAAACATGGTCAGAGCTCCCTTTCAGAGCCTTGAGGAAAAGCTGCTTTGCCAAGATAACAGAGGGCATGACTCAGGCTTTTCTGACTTGCAATCCTGCTTCACATCAGACCCATAAACTTTTATATTTAGCGACCTTCTCCTCCCATGTGTTTTGGATTTTTCATCTAAAGGCACAGCTGTGATGTCAGTGATGTCAGCGGTGGGAATTTCCATCTCTGGGTTTATTATCTTGAGGAGTTTTTCCTGCTTGGACAAAGGATTTTAGGTGGCTTTCCGTAAAACACACGTGAAAGGGATCACTAAAAGGAATTTCAAAATAAATTAGACATTATTGGCAGTGAAGAAAACAGTCCAAGCAACAGGGAACTTTGTTTTGTGTTTGACAGAAGGGCTTCCACATACTTGTGTATTGCTAGGATGAAGATTATTTATACAGGTCAGATACATCTTCTTAAGGTTTGTCCTCTAGTCTGTTTTGACCAAGCCCAATACTCTACAAGGTTGAAAGATTCTGATGACGCATGAGTAGGAGGATGTCTTTTTAAGCCAAAGTATATGATTACACATCCTTAGTTTCATAAGATAACTTCTCACCAAAGGGCTTTACTTTGTGGTTTCTCATGGTTCACACTTCTGATAATTCCTAGGTGATGGTTAATAGTTCAGTGTTGTTAGGTTCCAATGAAATAATATATACTAAAAAGCCTCTAAGTGTTGTCAAGAAGCAACAGTTAGAACCGGACATGGAACAACAGACTGGTTCCAAATCGGGAAAGGAGTAATTCAAGGCTGTGTATTGTCACCATGCTTATTTAACTTATATGCAGAGTATATCATGCGAAATGCCAGGCTGGATGATGCACAACCTGGAATCAAGATTGTCAGGAGAAATATCAGTAACCTCAGATAACGGAGATGACACCACCCTTACATGGATGGAGGAGCCTGGTAGGTTACCATCCACGGGGTTGCAAAGAGTCGGACATGACTGAGTGACTTTACTTACTTACTTATGTAAGAAAGCAAAGAAGAACTAAAGAACCTCTCGATAAAAGTGAAAGAGGGGAGTGAAAAGTTGGATTAAAGCTCAACATTCAAAAAACGAAGATCATGGCATCCAATCCCATCACTTCATGGCAAATAGATGGGGAAATAGTGGAAACAGTGGCTGAGTTTATTTTTGGGGGCTCCAAAATCACTGCAGATGGTGACTACAGCCATGAAATTAAAAGATGCTTACTCCTTGGGAGGAAAGTTATGACCAACCTAGATAGCATATTAAAAAGCAGAGACATTACTTTGCCAACAAAGGTCCGTCTAGTCAAGGCTATGGTTTTTCCAGTGGTCATGTATGGATGCGAGAGTTGGACTGTGAAGAAAGCTGAGCGCCGAAGAATTGATGCTTTTGAACTGTGGTGTTGGAGAAGACTCTTGAGAGTCCCTTGGACTGCAAGGAGGTCCAACCAGTCCATCCTAAAGGAAATCAGTCCTGGGTGTTCTTTGGAAGGACTGATGCTAAAGCTGAAACTCCAATACTTCGGCACCTCATGTGAAGAGTTGACTCATTGGAAAAGACCCTGATGCTGGGAGGGATTGGGGGCAAGAGGAGAAGGAAACAACAGAGGATGAGATGGCTGGATGGCATCACTGACTCGATGGACATGAGTTTGAGTGAACTCCAGGAGTTGATGATGGACAGGGAGACCTGGCATGCTGCAATTCATGGGGTCCCAAAGAGTCAGACACGACTGAGCGACTGAACTGAACTGAACTGAACTGAAAAGCACTGCAGATGGTGACTGCAGCCATGAAATTAAAAGAGGTTTGGTCCTTGGAAGAAAAGGTATGACCAACCTAGACAGCATATTAAAAAGCAGAGACATTACTTTGCCAACGAAGGTTCCTCTAGTTAAAGCTAGACTGGTTTTTCCAGTAGTCATGTATGAATGTGAGAGTTGGACTATAAAGAAAGCTGAGCACTGAAGAATTGATGCTTTCAAACTGTTGGAGAAGACTCTTGAGAGTCCCTTGGACTGCAAGGAGATCAAACCAGTCCATCCTAAAGGAAATCAGTCCTGAATATTCATTGGAAGAACTGATGTTGAAGCTGAAACTTCAATACTTTGGCTACCTGTTGCACAGAACTGACTCACTGGAAAAGACCCTGTTGCTGGGAAAGATTCAAAGTAAGAGGAGAAGGGGACAACAGAGGATGAGATGGTCGGATGGCATCACTGACTCAATGGACATTAGTTTGAGTAAGCTCCGGGAGTTGGTGTTAGATCGGGAAGCCTGGCATGCTGCAGTCAATGGGTTTGCAAAGAGTCAGACACGATTGACCAACTAAACGGAAATAAACTGAAAAAGCTTTATAAAGCTTTAAAAGCCTTATAAAGCATATCAAAATATGCTTTTAATGATGATTCATTGATTCTAAATAATATGATATGGTTGATCATTTTTCAATTAAGTATGTGTCTGTGCTAGTTTAGGTTGGTTGGTTGAAATGTGATCCTTCTAAAGCTAATGCAGTGGATTGGATCCATATAGGAACACTTAGCATTTATTTCTCCATGGAAAGATATATTATACTCTCAGACAGTCTTCCATGACCCTAGCCAGTTATCCACATAAGCACAGAATTGAACCTTAGCATTTTGAGTTTTACTATTTTATTGAGTCGTTCTTATGTTCAGTACTCCTTTCAGCACCATCTATATAAATAGATGGCTTTACATGCACTGTCTATTGTAATGCACACAATAACATTATGAGGAAAAGCACTGTTGTTGTCATCACTTCTTAGATGAGCAAACTTGATCTTAGATAAGACACTAATTCATTACACACAATCAGAAAATGATAGGACTGGATTTCAAAAGCTCATTTGTCTGACTTGTTCCTAATACAGTCCTATGTTCCTCAAGTCGAAGGCTGTCTTTTGACTGATTTTGAAATATATAGAGTAATTCTTTGGGCAAAAAAAACCAAAGTTTTATTTCCATTTTTTCCCTTTCCCAAAAAAGGTATCGGCAGGTATTTTGCATCAACTATAACTTCTTTTTTGAAACACAAACATTCCCAGTTCTGTAAAATATCGGCATATGTAATGTCTCCTAAAAGCTTGGGGCTTCCATATGTAAAGACTTCTTGTTTTTGTTTCAAAATAAAACACCAGTTATAATTCTAAATGGGTTATCTCAAATATGTAATTTTCTGTAAAACTGGTGAAGGATATGACAAAAATTTTATGTGTTTTCTTTTTCACCACACTGAGAAAAAAATCAGTCTTCTAATTATTTTATATAAATATAAATTTAGTACATATTTCACCTGCACTAAATTTTGTGTTGGGTTGGCCAAAAAGTTCATTTGGGTCTTTTCCATATACCTATAAATGCTTACTATAATAATCATTTACAGCCAGGAAAATCTGAAGGAATTTTTTTGCCAACCCAATAGTTAATTTCATGACACCTAGAAAGATGTAATACAGATATTACAATTAATTTTGATGTTGAAAAAAATTGCTAGTTTCAAAACCTAAAGTATTCTGTGTTCTAAAAGTATTTTTGCAGTATGAAGGCAGGAATAGATAGGGACATGCTTTCCAGAGTTCTCCAGGGAAGTTTTGGTGGTGGTTTTGAGGCCTGAGCAAGTCAAATAAATTGTGATTTGAACATGGGAAGGGCATATTCTGCTGTCTCCAAGTGGATTATGCACATCTAAGAAGGATGTTTGAAGATTTTTTGAAAAATTATTGCCTTTAAATTTTCAATCTTTTATGTCCACATTTTAATGTATATGCTATTTTGTAGTTGTACATGTAAACTACATGTTAGTAGTTTACACTAACTTTACCACTGCTTTAAAATTTAGCAGTGGTATAAATTCATGTACTCGGAGATGCTCAATTTATTACTATTGTTATTATTACTTTGCTAGTAAAAATGAGTCTGGGAGGTTTTCTTAATGATAAGGATTGCAAACATGATCCTGTAAGTATCACAGTCTTAAGGAAAGGCAGGAAAACTAACTGTAGGAATTAATTGTAGGGCTCATGATTGGCCTAGTCACAAACCTCTATGTGCCATTGACTGGCATTGATTGGCCTCACCACTGATTGAAAGCATTTATGTTTCCTAGTCAACCTTGAAATAACACAATAATTCTACATTATTTTAAAGTAAATATAATGTATTATTATAATATATCTAATATATATTGATATATATTTATTTGCTCTTTTTTCTGTTTGTAAGATATCATAATTTCTCAGATGTCAAGAACAGAATCTTCATGACAAGATTTTTGGAAAGTATATGCAGTCATCACTCAATTGATTATTATTTTGTAGATATTTATATAACATCCACAGAAATAAGTCTGAGACATTTCCTGTGTATTGACCTCATTATTCTGCAAGTATGCTTACAAGACAATAAAAGAGAGATGAGAATCTCCTAGTTTTCTTAAAATTAAGATCAAAACTTGCCTCATATTTCCTGAATGAAATGACAGGTTAATATTATTGATGAAATGATTATGGCTTGGCTTCTTTGAAGAATAAGCTGTTTTAGTTTTTAAAAAAAGCAATTAGGAAAATAATAAAGAAATGAAATAGCAATTCCTCTTCCATTTTTCCCTTTCCTCATATTGTCATAAGCAAAAGTAATACAATAGCCACTAATTATAGGAAACCTCTCAGACTTTGTAATTTAATTTCCCATTTTCCCCACACAAACTATGAACTAAAAATTTCTTCACGCAAAGGCCTGGTTCATTCTCTTGAACTCTTATCAGTGTGTCTTTATGAGAACCATAAAAAAACAGAGACACATTTAGACTTATTGGCTAAGCTGGTTCCTTTTTCAAAAAAGAGCAAATATATGTAGGCTTATTATGCTCAATTCTTCCATCTACTATCAAAGTAACTCATCTTAAGCATAATGAAGTGGTGGAAGGCACTGTACTAAAGCTCAGAACTTGACCTCTAGTCATGATTCCAATATTTCCTTCAATATAACTTTGCAAATACTAAACTGTAAACCTCGATGTCACCATTTATTTTTAAAACAGATAGAATATCTACATTTTACATTTCAGAGCATTCCCATATGAGAAACAGGTATAAAAATTATAAAACCATTATAAGTCAGTGTATCTTTATGTAAGTCTATGTTATTCTTGAATGTAATGTTTCAGCAACCAGTAATGCTGAAGAAGCTGAAGTTGAAAGTTTCTATGAAGACCTGCAAGACCTTCTAGAACTAACACCCAAAACAGATGTCCTTTTCATTAGAAGGGACGGGAATGCAGAAGTAGGAAGTCAAGAAATACCTGGAGTAACAGGCAAATTTGGCCTTGGAGTACAAAAAGAAGCAGGGCAGTGAAAGGCTAGCAGAGTTTTGTGAAGAGAACACACTGGTCATAGCAAACACCCTCTTCCAACAACACAAAGGAAGAATACATGTGGCCATCACCAGATGGTCAACACTGAAATCGGATTGATTATATTCTTTGCAGCCAAAGATGGAGAAGCTCTATATAGTCAGCAAAATCAAGACTGGGAGCTGACTGTGGCTCAGATCATGAACTCCTTATTGCCAAATTCAGTCTGAAATTGAAGGAAGTAGGGAAAACTACTAGACCATTCAGGTATGACCTAAATCAAATCCCTTATGATTATACAGTGGAAGTGACAAATAGATTCAAGGGATTAGATTTGATAGACAGAGTGCCTGAAGACCTATGGACGGAGGTTCGTAAACTTATACAGGAGTCAGTGGTCAAGACCAACCCCAAGAAAAAAAATGCAAAAAAGGCAAAATGGTTGTCTGAGGAGGCCTTACAAATAGCTGAGAAAAGAAGAGAAGAGAAAAGCAAAGGAGAAAAGAAAGATATACCCATTTGAACAAAGAGTTCCATAGAATAGCAAGGAGAGATAAGAAAGCCTTCCTCAGTGATCAGCGCAAAGAAATAGAGGAAAACAATAAAATGGGAAAGACTAGAGATTTCTTCAAGAAAATTTGAGATACCAAGGGAACATTTCATGCAAAGATGGGAACAATAAAGGACAGAAATAGTATGGACCTAACAGAAGCAGAAGATAATAAGAAGAGGTGGCAGCAATACACAGAAGAACTATACAAAAAAGATCTTCATGACCCGGATAACCACAATGGTATGATCACTCACCTAGAACCAGACGTCCTGGAATGTGAAGTCAAGTAGGCCTTACGAAGCATCACTAAGAACAAAGCTAGTGGAGGTGAAAGAATTCCAGTTGAACTATTTCAAATGCTAAAAGAAGACACTGTTAAATTGCTGCACTCAACATGACAGTGAATTTGGAAAACTCAGCAGTGGCCACAGGACTGGAAAAGGTCAGTTTTCATACCAATCCCAAAGAAAGGCAATGCCAAAGAATGTTCAAACTACTACACAATTGCACTCATCTCATACGTTAGCAAAGTAATGCTGAAAATTCTCCAAGCTAGGCTTCAACAGTACATGTACCCTGAACTTCCAGATGTTCAAGTTAGGTTTAGAGAAGGCAGAGGAACCAGAGATCAAATTGCCAACATCTGTTGGATCATCAAAAAAGCAAGAGAGTTCCAGAAAAACATCTACTTCTGCTTTATTGACTACGCCAAAGCCTTTGACTGTATGAATTACAAGAAACTGTGGAAAATCCTTCAAGAGATGGGAATACCAGACCATCTGACCTGCCTCCTGAGAAATCTGTATGCAGGTCAAGAAGTAACAGTTAGAACTGGACAGGGAACAACAGACTGGTTCCAAATTGGGAAACGTCAAGGCTGTATATTGTCACCCTGCTTATTTAACTTATATGCAGAGTACATCATGTGAAATGCTGGGCTGGATGAAGCACAAACTGGAATCAAGATTACTGGGAGAAATATCAGTAACCTCACATACGGAGATGACACCACCATTTGGCAGAAAGCAAGGAAGAACTAAAGAGCCTCTTGATGAAGTGAAAGAGGAGAGTGAAAAAGTTGGCTTAAAACTCAACGTTCAGAACTAAGATCATGGCATCTGGTCCCATCACTTCATGGCAAATAGATGGGGAAACAATGGAAACAGTGACAGACTTTATTTTGGGGGGCTCCAAAATCATTGCAGATGGTAGTGCAGCCATGAAACTAAAAGACCCTTGTCCTTGGAAGAAAAGCTATGACCAACCTAGACAGCATATTAAAAAGCAGAGAGGTTACTTTGCCTACAAAGGCCCGTCTAGTCAAAGCTATGGTTTTTCCAGTAGTCATGTATGGGTATAATAGTTGGACTATAAAGAAAGCTGAGCGCTGAAGAATTGATGCTTTTGAACTGTGGTGTTGGAGCAGACTCTTGAGAGTCCCTTGGACTGCATGGAAATCCAACCAGTCAAGCCTAAAGGAAATCAGTCCTGAATATTCATTGGAAGGGCTGATGCTAAAGCTGAAATTGCAATACTTTGGCCATGTTGTGAAGAACTGACTCATTGGAAAAGACCCTGATGCTGGGAAAGATTGAAGGTGGTAGGAGAAGGGGACAACAGAGGATGAGATGGTTGGATAACATCACTAACTCGACGAGTGTGAGTTTGAGTTAGCTCCAGGAGTTGGTGATGGACAGAGTGTGCTGCAGTCCATGGGGTTGCAAAGAGTCAGACATGACTGAGTGACTGATTTGGTCTAAATTATCCTTGAATTGGAAATGTATTTTTAATTTTTTTGCCTAAAAGGGTGCTATCAAGGGGTATTGACAAAACAAATTAATTCTTTAGAAAATATGTTGGCATATTTTCTAGCCTTTCCCTTCTCCAGAGCATCTTCCCAACCCAGGGATTGAACACAGCTCATAGCTCAGTAGTAAAGAGTCCGCCTGCAATGCAGGAGACCCTGGTTCGATTCCTGGATTGGGAAGATCCCTTGGAGAAGGGATAGGCTATGCACTCCAGTATTCTTGGGCTTCCCTTGTGGCTCAGCTGGTAAAGAATCTGCCTGCAATGAGGGAGACCTAGGTTCAATCCCTTGGTTGGGAAGATCCCCTGGAGAAGAGAAAGGCTACCCACTCCAGTGTTCTGGCCTAGAGAATTCCATGGACTGTATAGTCCATGGGGTCACAAAGACTCAGACACAACTGAGTGACTTTCACTTTCACTCCCACATTGCAGGAGATTCTTTACCAGCTGAGCCACAAGGGAAACCCAAGAATACTGCAGTGGTTAGCCTACCCCTTCTCCAGGGGATCTTCCCACCCCAAGAAACCAACTGGGGTTTCCTGTATTGTAGGTGGATTCTTTAACAACGAGCTATCACGGAAGCCCTGGCATGTTAATGTCTGTCAAAAGTACAAAGAAATGTAGATATAATAATAAAATATAGAGCAAGTACACAAAGCCATGTTCTTAGCATAAATTTGTACATCAGGAAGTAAACTTTATAATGTGATGAGAGGACTAAAACATTGGAAACCTGATAAAATAAAAATTAGAAACCTAGAATCAGTAGGATGAGTTGAAATAAAATGAATCCGAAGTCCATAGTGGAACTGATGTGGAAGCTGTGTTTGGTAAAATACACATGTGTCTTTGGGCTTCCCAGGCAGTGCTAGTGATAAAGAACCTTCTTGCCAATGCAGGAGACTTGAGAGATTTAGGTTCAGTCCCTGATTTGAGAAGATCCCCTGCAAGAAGAAATGGCAGCCCACTCCAGTGTCCTTGCCTGGAGAATCCCATGGACTGAGCAGCCTGGTGGGCTGCAGTCCATGGGATTGCAAAGAGTCAGACACAACTGAAGTGACTTGGCACGCCTGAACATATGTGTCTTTGCCTTTAGATTGTATATATCAATATTAAAATTGTATAGTTTGAGAGAAAACCCAGGTCAAGTGCAGTCAATATAAATTATAAAATTTCTAAAATATTTTCTTTTTAGTTTGAGTTATTTGGGAATTTTGTTTTCACTCATTTTCATTAAGAGATGGGTTTCCTATTTGCTTCCTTCCTCCCTCCTTTCTTTCCTTCCTTTATCCCTCTTTCTTGCTTGCTTGCTTGCTTTCTTTTAGCTGTAATGCAGTAGACTAAAACTAAACAGTTTGTAGACACATATATCTCATGGTTTCTTCTCAGCAGATTAGCCAGTTAGGTTTCTTACCACTGAAATGGGATGTAGAATTCTAGAGTATTGGGGAGAGTAAATTTCTTGTTGTTTATGTTGACAACAAAAGTGTTGTCACAGCATTTGCTTTTGTGATAAGAGAGCTTATGATTTGCCAGCTATAATTTGCTGCCTCTCTGGACAGTAGCCATTAGTTTCAAAGAGAAATCTCATAAGAAATGTTTTATGTATTTATATTCTGCACTAAGGTGCTCTTTATTTTATATTTTTGCCATATTATACAGAGATTATTTAAATGAAAGTCGGTTCATCTTACTAAGATGATCTTTGTACTAATACCAAGTTTCTCCTTTGCAGTGGTGAATTTATAATTAATTAACCAATACTTATTTGCAGACACTTAGATATAAGGGACTCAGTTTTGTTAATATATTTCTTTATTTAAATATAGAGTTCAGTTCAGTTCAGTTGCTCAGTCATGTCCGACTCTTTGTGACCCCATGAATTGCAGCACGCCAGGCCTCCCTGTCCTTCACCAACTCCCGGAGTTCACTCAGACTCACATCCATCGAGTCAGTGATGCCATCCAGCCATCTCATCCTCTGTCGTCCCCTTATCCTGCCCCCAATCCCTCCCAGCATCAGGGTCTTTTCCAATGAGTCAACTCTTCGCATGAGGTGGCCAAAGTACTGGACTTTCAGCTTTAGCATCATTCCTTCCAAAGTAATCCCAGGGCTGATCTCCTGTAAAATGGACTGGTTGGATCTCCTTGCAGTCCAAGGGACTCTCAAGAGTCTTCTTCAACACCACAGTTCAAAAGCATCAATTCTTCGGCGCTCAGCCGTCTTCACAGTCCAACTCTCACATCCATACGTTACCACTGGAAAAACCATAGCCTTGACTAGACGGACCTTTGTTGGCAAAGTAATGTCTTTGCTTTTGAATATGCTATCTAGGTTGGTCATAACTTTCCTTCCAAGGAGTAAGCGTCTTTTAATTTCATGGCTGCAGTCACCATCTGCAGTGATTTTGGAGCCCCCAAAAATAAAGTCTGACACTGTTTCCACTGTCTCCCCATCTATTTCCCATGAAGTGATGGGACCAGATGCCATGATCTTCGTTTTCTGAATGTTGAGCTTTAAGCCAACTTTTTCACTCTCCACTTTCACTTTCATCAAGAGGCTTTTTAGTTCCTCTTTACTTTTTGCCATAAGGGTGGTGTCATCTGCATATCTGAGGTTATTGATATTTCTCCCGGCAATCTTGATTCCAACTTGTGTTTCTTTCAGTCTAGCGTTTCTCATGTTGGAGAGACTTGATATCAAATATTAGAACAAAAGGCAATAGATTTAAAAAGCTTCTCTTCCATCTTCATAAATTCATTATGTTTAGGGATGGGGGCCTATAAAAATACAAAGACCAATAGGTTTGTTGTACTTCTACAAAATATGAGAAAATGTGTTTCCTCCCCAAGGCATATCTTTCATGTCCTCTTGGCCTCACCTATTTTTGCATATTTACTAATTTTTAATTACAATGTCTAAGTTACAGACTCAGAAATTCCCAAATTGTGTGCCTATCAATAAAAGTTGCTGCCTATGAAATCCTTTTCCTTGACAGATTAAATTTCAGAGTTTGCAGTTACTTGTTTATGCCTTTAAGGAAGTTAAGAGCAAACAGTGTCATTTTAAATTTGATTTTCAAAGAGCAGTGTGACAGAAATGTGACATAATCACACCAACAGAGTATATGTACCTTCTCAGTGTTACTGATGTGTAGACATTCCTCAATTAAGTTTCTGGGGATTGTTTTATTTAATTATGAAGTCAGTTTACTAGATAAACTACTTGCTGATTGAATTTCTAAACTCAAGCCTGCTAAACAAAGCCAAATGAATCATCAATTAAGAACTCCAGTGATTCACATACCAAGCCTTTGTGACGGGTACATCCTCTCAGCCATATACTTCTGCATTTTGAACTTTTAAAATCATGAATATCCCTTTTCTAGTATTATTTTTTCCTACATTGAGAATCAGCAACCTTAGTTGCTTAGTTTTGACTCTGCTTCACACAGCTCTGTCATCTTGGACAAAGTCACACTCTAGATGACATTTCAGTTAACATATTTGTAAATTGAGAGGTCTGACTTAGATTTCCTCTAAGTTCCAGTGACTCTAGACTAGTGTTTTTATACTGGATTAGTGAGTTGTAGCATGTAGTTTTAACACACAGGCACACATACTCAAGGAAATGAGGGTAGACTAGAAGAGAGAACATCCGTATTATTTATAGTAAGAATAAATATTGTTTGTGAAGTTTGTTTCAGATATAAGTGAACATGTATACTCAGCCTCAGTGTAAAGTTACACTGTGGGTCATGGTCATAAACTGTGAGGACTTCTCTAGAATCTTACGGATCTTTCCCACTCTGTTTATAATGGTTGGTTTGCAAATACAAACTTAAATAACACCTGTTCCCACTACAGAATTTTAATTGTCTTAATAGCCTTAAAAACACCATGTCCCCAAACAGTAAACCTCAGAATAAAGTAAACACAAACCAGAATAATTCATGCCTTGAATATGTATGATATAATTTTTTGATTATATTAAAAGTAGTCACGAGGGGAGGGAGGCAAAGGAGAGAAGGAATATATATACATAAAATTATGACTGATTCATGTTGTACAGAAGAAACCAACACAAATTTGTAAAGCAATTCCACCAATTAAAAAAAAAGTGGTCATGGAAAAGCAGAATGTGCTCAAGGCACTGAATACTATTTTGCCCTGTTAAGGTGAGGGCAAGTATTTCAAGTATTTTCTGCATCCTAAAAGTCCATTTGGTGGTTAAATTTTAATGTTGACTTTGCTGCACCCTATTCCTCTCAGAACAATGAGTCTGATCCTGCCGTCCAAGATTTGCATATTAAATCAAGATGATAAATAATTGTTGAGCCTTAGTAGATAGTAATTAATGTAGTCTACTTAAAGTATTCAAATTGTCTTTTTATTTCTAGGCTATAAAACAGATTTTAGTACTATCTTGGAAAATCTTGGTTTTGGAAAACTCCAATTAGGAAAAATTATTTTAATATAGCCATTTATATGCAGACCATTTGGACCAAGGTCTGAATGTACTATAGTTGTTGAAGTCCTATTAAAATATTACCTCTGGATTCATGAGAATAGTCCTTGGAATTTTCTTATAAGTGAAACTGTTATTTTGCTGTGCTTTGAACTTCCTCTTAAATGGCACCTACGATGTAGTCACTCTGTTCTCTTCTCTTTGGAAAAATAATACTAATTATGATATTAAAGTTGTTCAATTATAGGGTTGTTTTTATAGCTGTCTGCAATTCATAAGGACTGTACATCTTGAAGAACAACTTGCTTCTTGAAACCAACCTGTGTGGTAACATGTCAAACACTGAATAAGATAATTTTTTAAAATTAGAAATAATTGTGAAAAATGATATAATGTTTCATAAATGTAAAAAGCAGAAGCACATGAAATGTGTTTCCATGTGGTATATGATGTTATTAAGAGTGATTTAATTCAGTTAATCAGTTTAATTTAATATGAATCAAATTAATATCACTTAATTTGATAGTTATTCAATATTGCTTCAGGATTATTTGGAATTACATTCCGGTGCTAATAATAGTGACCTGAACACAGTAGCTTAAACTCCCATATGCAGAGTACATCATGAGAAATGCTGGGCTGGATGAAGCACAAGCTGGAATCAAGATTGCTGGGAGAAATAAAAAATAACCTCAGATATGCAGATGACACCACTCTTATGGCAGAAAGTGAAAAAGAACTAAAGAGCCTCTTGATGAAAGTGAAAGAGGAGAGTGATAAAGTTAGCTTAAAGCTCAGCATTCAGAAAACTAAGATCATGGCATCTGGTCCCATCACTTCATGGCAAATAGATGGGGAAATAATGGAAACAGTAGCTGACTTTATTTGGGGGGGCTCCAAAATCACTATAGTTGGTGACTGCAGCCATGAAATTAAAAGACGCGTACTCTTTGGAAGAAAAGCTATGACCAACCTAGACAGCATATTCATAAGCAGAGACGTTAGTTTGCCAACAAAGGTCTGTCTAGTCAAAGCTAGACTGGTTTTTCCAGTAGTCGTATATGGATGTGAGAGTTGGACCATAAAGAAAGCTGAGCACCGAAGAATTGATGCTTTTGAACTGTGGTGTTGGAGAAAACTCTTGAGTCCCTTGGACTGCAAGGAGATCCAACCAGTCCATCCTAAAGGAGATCAATCCTGAGTGTTCATTGGAAAGACTGATATTGAAGCTGATATTCCATTACTTTGGCCACCTGATGTGAAGAGCTGACTCATTTGAAAAGACCCTCATGCTGGGAAAGATTGAGGGCAGGAGGAGAAGGGGATGAAAGAGGATGAGATGGTTGGATGGCATCACCGACTCGATGGACATGGGTTTGGGTAAACTGTGGGATTTGGTGATGGACAGGAAGGCCTGATGTGCTGTGGTCTATGGGGTCGCAAAGAGTCGGACACGACTGACTGACTGAACTGAACTGAATGCAAGGCCAAGATAGACATCCAGGATTTGTCTAGTGCCTGCAAATATCAGTAGGTACCTACACGGTCCTTCTCCTTCTGTTACTCCTGACTTCCAGCCAGAAGGTCCATTATAGTACAAGATGGTTGTTGGAGTGCTAATGCCCAAATTCAAGGCAACAGAAAGGAGGGAGGACTCAGCTTCTCCTTTTTCAGGCATCTACAAGGAAGTTCCATCAATACTTATTACATTTATTTAGTCAGAACTAGTCATACCCCTACCTGTGAGGAAAACTGAGTAATGTAGTTTTTCAGTAGAGCTGATAACCCAGGATTCTTGTGTAAAAAAAGAGAGTGAGAATGAATATTAGAACACATACATTTCCTCTTTTGTTCCAAATGATGGGACCATTTGAGGTTTTTAAAATTTTTCAAGAAGCAGTCTCATTATCAAGTAATACTGAAGGGTTTATTAAATAATCATTTATAGACATTGTGCTTTTTATTCAGAAAAAGTTACAAGTTTACAAAAACTTTTTATTCAGAACTTTTAGTCAGAACAAATTACAAGTTCAGGAAACTTATGAACTCTTTAGACTGGAAAAGAACTTAAAGATAATCATCAAAATTTTTCATTTTCCCAGTGGAATAACTGGTGCTAGGGTAAGCTGAGTAAAACCTGCTCCGGGTTTCATGGGTGACAAGAGTAAGAGCCAGAACATAAATATGGTTTCCTAAGGTTCCTACTAATATTCTTCCCACAACGTAATGGCATAAAAATTGCTGCACAGATTCCTATAGAAGTGGTTAGTCACTCAGTCGTCTCCGACTCTTTGCTGCCCCTTGGACTGTAGCCTGCTAAGCTCCTCTGTCCATGGCATTCCCCAGACAGGGCTGCTGGAGTGGGTAGCCATTCCCTTCTCCAGGAAATCTTCTCGACCCGGGGATTAAACCCTCTCTTACAATGCAGTAAGTTCTTTACCATCTGAGCCACCAGAAGAGGAATGCCAGTGAAAGCACTACTCTGCTAGGAAGTTCTGGTTCATAATCATCTGTTCCTGGGTTTAATGCTACCAAGTACTCCATAGACCTCTCATCATTTCTTTAGTTTGCTCTGTGTGTTTTGATGCATCAGTGCCTTGGTTCATTTTGTTCCCACTGCCAGATCAATAATGATAATAATAGCAATCATCATAGGTGTTTATTAAAGTCTTACTGTTTTAGATGCAGTTCTGAGGAGTTTATATTTGTTGATTCATTTAATTCTCCATCATCCCTTCCATACTCATCTTACATGTGAATAAATTGAAATGCCCAATTAAGTTATTTGACCTAGGTAACATAGCTTCTAAGTCTTGAAGTCAGGATTAAAAAGAAGTTCTCCTGCCTGGGTTATATAGTCAGGATAATTAGAAATATCTATTCAACCATGAACTTCTACGGAATTCTGGCTTATCTTTCCTACCCTAGCTCAAACACACTTCTACATCCTCATGTTTCTAAAGTACTTTTTCCATTCAGCCTCCCTTGTATTATGCTAATTTGTACATAAGTCTTTCTTAAAGACTATTACCCTTTAAAAATAGAATTTTTTCTGGTCTGTGTCAAATGGTTCTTTATGCTGATGAGTCCAGAGTTACTATTTTCATCCCCACTCATACTGAGTGGGTCACTGAACATGGCTCACTACTTATTCACCTGTATACTTTATGTCTGCAGACATCTCAAACACATTATGTTCAAAACTGGACCCGTCATTTTTCTCTCTTGTTTAAGTCTCATCCTCCTAGTTTTCTTACCATCAGAAATTATGGAAGCATTTACTTGGTTGTCCAAGTTGGATACCTGAAAGCAATTTTTGATTCTCATCTCATTCCTAGGGTACCACATTTAAGTGTCAGTTTTAACTTTTCATGTGCTCTCAAATATGATCATGCTTCTGCACCTTGATATGCTACATTTTTGTACTCATTTGCTAGCTGATCTCTATACTGTAAATTCACCCTCTGCACTGTGGAAGACATGAGTTTTACTAAATACAGATTTGATCATTTTCCTGCTTAAATTAATTCACAGTCATTGCATCTTCCTTATTCTCCAACCCTCCTTTCTTTTCATTATTTTTTCAAGGACATAGTTCCTTTAAAAGGAATGGGAAGAGTGAATATTTCCCAAGTGAATTAGTGTCAATATCTAGGTCTCTAGCTCTGCACAGATATTCTTTATAATGAGTACTATAGTAGAAGTACCAAAGGTTGGACCAAAGCTAATGATAATGTAGTGATTATAACTGAGAAGAGTGGAGCCATTGTGGATTTATTGACAGCCTACAATACCCATCAGGAGAAGGAGAACCAAAAACTGAGCCATTTGCTCAGGGAGTTTACAGTGTAAACAGCAAGTAGACAATGTAAAAATCAATGAGAGTCAAATTAGCAAGTAAGTTCCTAAGAACCTTGGCCAGTGCTAAATCAGAGGGGCCCGTGGATGAAACTGTGGTCTAACCACAGGTTTCTCAACTCAGCAAGATTGACATTTTGGGCCACGTAATTCTTTGTTGTTGGAGGTGTTCCTGTAGTATGGTTAGCAAGCTCCCTAGACTCTTCCTGCTTGATGTTCATTACAAGCACTCCTCCTCTTACTGAGTTAGGCATTAATTATAAGAATTGTACTTTTTTGGTGGAGATAATACAAGTATAATTTGGTGATGTGTGTGTGCTCGGTCGCTCAGTCATATCTGACCCTTTGTGACTCCATGGACTGTAGCCTGCCAGGCTCCTTTGTCCATGGAATTTTCCAGGCAAGGATATTGGAATGGGTTGCCGCTTCCTACTCCAGGAGATCTTCCCGACCCAGGGATCGAACCCATATCTCTTGTGTCATTAGCAGGCAGATTCTGGGACATTCATATTTTGGTGGATGTTTACCTAAAGGTGTGCTGTTTATTCAAAGTTGAAGCAAAGTATAAATGAGTCTCTGAGTGTTGACGGTTCTGCTATGTTTTACATAATGAGCAACATCTGGTGTCCTTTATATTGACAGTAAGGGCTTCCCTGGTAGCTCAGTCGGTAAGGAATCTGCCTGCAGTGTAGGAGACCCAGGTTCATTTCCTGGGTCAGAAAGATCCCCTGGAGAAGGAAATGGCAACCCACTCCAGTATTCTTGCCTGGAAAACCATGTGGATAGAGGAGCCTGGTGGGCTATAGTCCACAGGGTCACAAGAATCAGACATGACTTAGCGACTAAGCACCATATTGACAGTAATGTAATCATTGTGAAATTATTTTCTTATTTTAAGATTCTGCTCAAACAGAATGATTGGAGGATTTTTATAGTTTGTTTGCGTTCATTACTTTTCAGTTCTCTTGCATTCTAAAAGCTAGTGGCTTTCTAAAAATGCAGTGGAGACAGTCCTTGACTATTTGAAGCATTGAAATCATATATTCATTCTGAAATTCTTGTTGACTTTTTAAATAACTCACTGAGTGATGCCTACTTATTTCCTGTTTATAGTTTTCAGTATCTCTTTACAGTATGACTATGCTGTTTGAAAGCAGAGAAGAAAGTATTATTGAAGTACTCCACTGCTTAAAAGAACTTGTTGAATGAAAAAAATTAAGGAAAATGTTATTCCTTAAATACCAAGGCTGTTTTTAAAAGGGACAACTTTACTTAAGAACAAGTGGGGGAAAATCCATCTTCTAATGAATGATTATTATGGCAGGCGTGATGACTGTATTTTGAAATGACTCATCTCTTGAAGAATTTGATTCTTGCTTATGAATGTTGCTAAATTCTCTTCCAGAATGGGGTTACTGGAACCATCTGTAGTCAAAGAAAAAGAGGTTAAAAATTTAAGACAGTGTTTGTTTGTCAGTAGACAACATTTTAAAAAGTCATAGATCAAGAGAGATGACTTAGTCCTAAAAAATACAAAAGCAAGTTATATCATGAAAGGTAATATTATACACTTCAAAGAAATCAGTCATGTGACTTCAGAGTCATTGTACATATGTGCTCAGTATTTCAGCTTGAAAGGCTGATGTTGACCATGTTTTCTCCTTAATGAATGTTCAGTAGACAAGAGAATGAAATAAGTGGATGTGAACACTATACCAGATATGTTACAATGTAAATGGAACATAGACTCTAATTGCAAGAAATTTTATATAAGAAAATTCAGCAAAACAAGGAGCTGTTAATGAAAGCCGAAACACCAAGGAAATATTTAAGAAAGGTATAGATAATTTAGATACTGATAATTTTAGATACACAATGAATGAAATTTTAAAGTAAGTATGCTCTATGTGTGTGTTTTATTTATCTCAAAATGGGCATAAGCAATTCAGTTCAGTTCAGTCACTCAGTCGTGTCCGACTCTTTGACCCCATGGACTGTAGCACACCAGGCTTCCCTGTCCATCACCAACTCCCAGAGCTTGTTCAAACTAAGGTCCATTGAGTTGGTGATGCCATCCAACCAACTCATCCTCTGTCATCCCCTTCTCTTACCTCCTTCAGTCTTTTCCAGCATCAGGGTCTTTTCCACTGAGTCAGTTCTTTGCATCAGGTGGCCACAGTATTGGAGTTTCAGCTTCAGCATCAGTCCTTCCATTGAACATTCAGGACTGATTTCCTTTAGGATGGACTGGTTGGATCTCCTTGCAGTCTAAGGGACTCTCAAGAGTCTACTCCAACACCACAGTTCAAAAGCATCAATTCTTCAGCATTCAGCTTTCTTTTTAGTCCAACTTTCACATCCATACAGATGGACCATGGTTGGCAAAGTAATGTGCCTGCTTTTTAATATGCTGTCTAGGTTGATCATAGCTTTTCTTCCAAGGAGCAAGCATATTTTAATTTCATAATTGCAGTCACCATCTGCAGTGATTTTGTAGCCCCCCAAAATAAAGTCTCTCGCTATTTCCATTGTTTCTGCATCTATGTGCCATGAAGTGATGAGACCGGATGCCATGACTTTGGTTTTTGAATGTTGAGTTTTAATCCAGCTCTTTTACTCTCCTCTTTCACTTTTATCAAGAGGCTCTTCAGTTCCTCTTCACTTTCTGCCATAAAGGTGGTGTCATCTATGTAATCTGAGGCTATTTATGTTTCTCCTGGCAATCTTGATTCCAGCTTGTGCTTAATCCAGCCCAGCATTTCGCATGATGTACTCTGCATATACGTTAAATAAGCAGGGTGACAGTATACAGATGTACTCCTTTCCGAATTTGGAACCAGTCTATTGTTCTACATCCTGTTCTAACTGTTGCTTCCTGACCTGCATACAGGTTTCTCAGGAGGCAGGTCAGGTGGTCTGGTATTCCCATCTCTTGAATAATTTTCCACAGTTTGTTGTAATCTACACAGTCAAAGGCTTTGGCATAATCAATAAAACAGAAGTAGATGTTTTTCTGGAACTCTCTTGATTTTTCTATGATCCAAAGGGTGTTGGCAATTTGATCTCTGGTTCCTTTGCCTTTTCTAAATCCAGCTTGAACGTCCCGAAGTTCATGGTACATGTACTGTTGAAGCATGGCTTGGAGAATTTTGAACATATCTTTGCTAGCATGTGAGATAAGTGCAATTGTGCGGTAGTTTGAACATTCTTTGACATTGCCCTTCTTTGGAATTGGAATGAAAACTGACCTTTTCCATAATTGCATAAAAAATTAGAAATGATTTAAATTTGACTGAATGTTGTGATTTTTTATTTGCTAACTCTGGTAACTCTACCTGAGTAGTGAGTAGGGGAGTATTGCCCTGTTGAGAGAACCACTAGTTTAGGCCAAGATCAAATAATACAGCATTCTTATGATTATTTAAATTACTTTATTATCATCTTTATATTTCTCATAATCACAATATTCCTGTTTATCCCAGACTTTCCTGAGGATAAAAAACTATAAATATTCTATTAAAAATGTAACATTAAAAGAAAATTTAATTTTGAAGTATTTTAATCACTTAGCAAAACTGCCCTGTCTAAAATTAGCCTGTTCTTTTCATAACCTAGTTTCCACACAGTGAGTCAGAAGTAATTTTCCCTTATTAAGCAAGAATATTAGTTGAAAGCAAGAGAAATAAACATTGGCTCTCTCACACCAAAAGGAGTTTTATTGGAAGATTCTGGGTTCTCACACGGTCACTGGACAGCTTTGGGAATGTGGACAAGCTGGATGGGGAAATGAACAGACCCAACGGGAGGGCCAGAGACTATTTGCAGACTCATCTGGCCAGGACAGAACTGCTGGACAGTTCTACCACAACTGGACTTTACTGTAGTTGCACAAAGACTCAAGCACCTAGGAATTCCAATTTGACCTTCCTCCATCTTGGCTTCACTCAATCCAGAGTAAAAGTAAAGGGAAAGTTAGTCCATTTGGATCAACTTAGGAGATGAGGCCTCACTATTCTAACAAGAGTAGAAAGGAAGGATATTTCACCTTAGATTTTTATAGTAAGAGGTAAAGGCTCAAGTTCCATCACCACTACTCTCAAAGGGACATCCCTGTTCACCCCAGTTAAGAAGGAAGATTGGTTGTTGGATATAAATGTATATACATATACACATACACACATACTTCTCTGCATAGACATATCTGTAATTTCCTTTGAGGTTAAAAAATGAAGCAAATTAATATCTGACTATGTCTAGTCAAGGCTATGGTTTTTCCTGTGGTCATGTACGGATGTAAGAGTTGGACTGTGAAGAAGGCTGAGCACCGAAGAATTGATGCTTTTGAACTGTGGTGTTGGAGAAGACTCTTGAGAGTCCCTTGGACTGCAAGGAGATCCAACCAATCCATTGTGAAGGAGATCAGCCCTGGGATTTCTTTGGAAGGAATGATGCTAAAGCTGAAACTCCAGTACTTGGGCCACCTCATGCGAAGAGTTGACTCATTGGAAAAGACTGTGATGCTGGGAAGGATTGGGGGCAGGAGGAGAAGGGGACGACAGAGGCTGAGATGGCTGGATGGCATCACTGACTTGATGGACATGAGTCTGAGTGAACTCCGGGAGTTGGTGAGGGACAGGGAGGCCTGGCGTGCTGCGATTCATGGGGTTGCAAAGAGTCAGACACGACTGAGCGACTGAACTGAATTGAACTGATGTAAGACTGATCTGTGTGTGCAGTGAGTTGGAATAGATATACCTTTTATATCTTCCTTTGCTTGAAGCAAAGGAAGGCATTTTACCTCAAGTAGTATGACTTTTCAATAAAGTATCATTTTATATTTGAATTTGTCTTATGGTAGCAATTGGTAACCCCTTCTCTCCAAAGTAGGGGTTCCTTTGTAACTCAGTCAGTAAAGAATCTGCCTGAAATGCAGGAGACTCAGGTTTGATCCCTGGGTCAGGAAGATCCCCTGGAGAAGGAAACGGCAACCCACTCCAGTGTTCTTGCCTGGAGAATCCCATGGACAGAGGAGCCTGGCTGGCTACCGTCCATGGCGTTGCAAGCATTGGACACGACTTAGTTACTAAACCACCACCACCCCAAAGTAATAGATAATTTGTGGTGCTTTTCTATCTATGTAGTTGTAATACTGTTGTTCAGAGAATTCCCAAGTGATTTAGAACCCAACTATGCCTACTGTCTAATTTGATAAGTGAACTATGAAATAATATAATATGAAAAGGTAACACAAGTATGAAAGATAATGCACTAAAAGTAGATTATAGTACAAAGAAGCAGTTAAAATGATTAAACCTTAAGAATGTAAGTTTTAAGTTCTGCTTATGTTTATTTTAGTACTGCAGTGCAGCTATAACATGTATCTTTGAGCAAAGCACATAATACCAAGATTGCATACCTTGACAGTCATCAAGACAATTAGTCTCACATGCTTCCTGAAAGAGGAAAATTTTATTACAAGCGAGTGCCTTTATAAGGCTCTCAGGTTCTTTTTGGTAACTTCTATGATGTCTCAAGAGGAAGATAGGCATATATGTCTCTTAAGATTTATGTCTTTCGATTTATGTCTTGGTGTCTGATGTGATACAGCATTTAGTCTTGACAAAATATTTTGCTTTGCTGTGTAAATGCCACAGTTATCCTGCCAAGGATGGAACCAGATTTGTACACCCAGGGCATATCTGTCTATTGCCTTCCTCCAGTGATGTTATCTGGCAGATTCTTTACCACTAGCGCCACCTAGGAAGCCCCTATCAGGTATTCATGTGTGAGTAAAATGAACAACTATGGAGAGGCCTTCTAATTATGATTCAGAAAGCAGCCAGTACTTACCCAAACCTGGTTCAGTTACTGTTTTTCCTCTGTATTCTCCAGATTTAGTTCTCCAGCAGCTTTCCCTTTCTTATCTAAGTAGGAGAGCTAGTGGTTGACGAATGTGCAAGTCCTCTTATCTCGAATTGTTTCACCTTCGTCTTCCTTGTTGTTGACAGTTAGGATCTAATTGACCTAGGTATTCCTCTCCTGTGCTGAAGCTGGGTGTAGGAAGGATCCACATGTTTCCTTTAGAGCCAAGAGGTAGAGCAGAACTTCCAAACTCATCCGAAGTTTCTCAGTTCTCATGAAAGAGAGCTTGTATCACGACAGTCATACTAGAAGGTTGCCTCTCTCGTCTCCCCTGATGATGACTTTCTCTTTTATCAAGAGACTTTGGATTTTATGAATAGAAAATTTGTAAAGGGGATGTCATTGAACATAGGTGAGGATTTTAAAATGTTTTGGTGGTGGGACTTCCCAGGTGTCCAGTGGTTAAGGATTCCACCTTGCAGTGCAGGGGACACTGGTTCAATTCCTGGTTGGAGAACTAAGATGCCACATACTGCAGAGCAGGTAAGCCCACCTGCCATAACTAGAGCATCTGCACTGCAATAAAAGATTCTGCATGATGCAGCGGAGATCCCACATGCCACAACTGAGATGCAAGTCAGCCAAACAAATTTTTTTTTAATACTGTGCTAGCAAAAGAGCACTTTGGTTGTAAGAAATGGTTAATCAAGTGTATCCCTGCTAGCCAGAGTTGTCTGTTGTCTTGTTTGTTGTTATCAGGTGTTTGTTGTTATTTAGTTGCTAAGTCGTGTCTCACTCTTTTGAGACTCCATGGACTCTAGGCCACCAGGCTCCTCTGTCCATGCGATTTTCCAGAAAGAAATACTGGAGTGGGTTGCCATTTCCTTCTCTAGGGGATCTTCCTGACAGAGGAATTGAACCCACATCTCCTGCAGTGGCATGCAGGGTCTTTACCACTGAGATACCTGGGAAGTATCTAAACATCTCAGGTGTTTAGATGTCAGTAAAATGAGAATTTTGCAGTCAGATTTCTTTCATCACAGTATTATCCTACAGTTCCTAAAGTAATACAGAAATTGGAACAGAGCCTTTTGTAACTTAACTGTATCATCATGCAGATATATAATAAAGCTTTAATTTAACAACTTAGAAGATATTTGGCATCTTAACACTACAGAGTGAGTGAAATTGCCCTTGCAGGTTTGTGCAAAGTTGCTTCCATCATGTCTGACTCTTTGCTACCCTATGGACTGTAGTCTGCCAGGCTCCTCTCTTCATGGGGCTTTCCAGGCAAAAATACGGTAGTGGGTTTGCCGTTTCCTTCTCCAGTGGATCTTCCCAACCCAGACCTATTCTAAAAGAAAACACACATGAATCCCTTATAGATGAATTTTTTAGCCCACTTAGTCATAATGATCTCAAGTATAGGGCTCAGACATTGTGAATCCAGTCAAGTTCTGTGTTTATAAATTGTAAGCTTATTCCTTACCCAAGAGGGCACATTTATAAAAATTACCTCCCAAGCATAATAACTTAAAAATTGATCAGCATTTCTAATGGATCTCATATTTATTAAATCTATGCTATCTTTACTGTGTAAAACATTATTTTTATGTATTAAGTATAGCCCATTTTAATTAAAGTAGTTCAGTTTTGTAGATCTATTATCGCAGGTACATTCTAAATAATAGCAGTGTATTTACTTGATAAAATCAAATTACTGAGACATTGGTAATGTTACATAATATTAGTATAATTTTACACCTGTGATTTCTTCTTGTTTTAAATGAACTACTGATCTTGGAATTGCTTTAGATTTATGGAACAATTTTACAGGTAGTACAGAGTTCCCATGTAAACCATACTCAGTTTACTATATTAATGACAATTTACATTGTTATGGTATATTTGTTGCATTAATGAAACCATAATGATACATTATTATTATTAAAGAATGCTATTACTATACTTAGATTTCCCTAGCTTTTCCCCACTGTCTTTTTTCTCATCCAAGATCTTTCCCACATTACCAATATTACATTTAACCATCATGTCTCCTTAAGCGTCTTCAAGCCATGGCAGTTCTTCAGACTTCCTTTGTTTTTGATGACTTTGATGATTTGAAGAAGTACTGGTCAGGCATTTTGTAAAATGTCCCTGACTTGAGAGTTTCTGATGTTTTTCTCATGATTTAGATCAAAGTTTTGGGGAGGAAGACTATACAAGTAAAGTACCATGATCATCATATATCAAGTGAGCATGTTATCAATATGTTATCACTGTTGATGTGAGGAATGATTTGTCTTAAATTGCTCTTTAAAGTGCTTGTGTGTGGATTCCATGGTGCCTTCAGAAAGCTTTAAAAATAATTGGTACTCTAGCTAAAATCTTACCTATGGGAAAATATCACCATTTGTTTCTGGACAAGTGGCAGTTTCAAAGCAGGTTTTCGCTTGACAACCGTATGTATCAATACAACATTCTATTTTACTTCCTTTTACATTTGTCCACTGTCTTAAATAGTTTAGATTTGACTGAAGCTGATTCAGATTTTGACAGATCTTCAAAATGGTTTATTGAACCTATTTTACTTTTATATAAATTTAAATTAGCCATAGGTAAGAACCCAATGAGGAAATATAAAACAGAATCTGAGATTATGAAAGAATTTTGAGCATATAATTATTCTCCTGCTCCTTGAAATGAGTAAGTATATCTTTAATTGTCTAATCTCAATGAAAGAAACAGGAAGTTCAAATGGTGGTTTCTTTCTACAAGAAATATTGAAAGCTGTCAAATGAAACTAACTGCTAAAGGATTTCCATAGGAAATAAGAGAATAATTGTATTTTTAAATCTGTATTACATGTGTAAGACAAAATATGCTGATATCATTACAAAAGCCTGACTCTCATTAGAAAATTATATGGACAAAAATATATACATATGCTACCTGAACCACGATAGACTAGATACTGTCATTAATAAACCCGTTGGGTTTATTAGAGTCAGCATTAGGCACCTGCCGTGGCACTTGGAAACAGGCCACTGAGACCTTTGTCAGCATAAGATAATGGGCACAGACATTTTCCCCTTTCAGTCACTTAAGTAAGAACTGGTTTGGGGTTTACTTCAGTGATTTCTGTGAGAGTCCCAATTTGGATTGTAAATATCTATGGGACCCCATGCCCTTCTTACTCTCAGAGGTTATTTCTATGGCAAGGGCTTCATAGGACTCTGAAGATTAAAGGAATCCCCCCAAACAGCTTCCTGATGGCTGCAGCTAATATATGATGACAAAAATCCAGTTTTTGAAACAGTATGTTCAGAGCCATAGAAAGTACCTATAGTCCCTAAAACTCTCTAGAGACTGTCATATTTCTTTGCTTGAAGGAAGGGATCATTCTTGTTCTCTGTTCAGAGACTCTATTAATGATACTTAAATGCTTCTTAGAAGGTGAACAAAGTGGTTGAATTCATTTCCTTTTGAGTCTGTTCACAAATACAAATTTAAGTTTAAAAAAAAAAAAGAAAAAATCTTAATGATAGTTCTTGAACCACCTAACTTTGTCTAAATAAAAAAATATCTTGCAAATCTTCATATAAAGTTCAGCAAAATAATGGGGATTTACTTAAACGAAACTCAGTAGCAGTCTAAATCTCTGAGTAATCAAAATGCCTCCTAGGGATATTTGTACTGTTTAACATTATGTTTATGAAGTAACCGGTTCTTTTATAAATGCTTTGCCATCTTTGGGCTCAGAGAGGTTGCATAACTTTGATATACAAGATCACGTACCTAGTTACTGGAAAACCTAGGATTCAAACTCTAGGACTTTTAGCTCCTGAACTTGCACTTGAATCATTTCTCTAAATCAAATCTCTGCTCATGTTATACACATATATTGAGCTATGTTTCATGTTTAAAAGGCTAATCATTTCAGTTCAGTTGTGTCTGACTCTTTGCAACCCCATAGATTGTAGCACACCAGGCTTCCCTGTCCATCACCAACTCTTGGAGCTTACTCAAACTCAGGTCCATCGAGTTGGTGATGCCATCCAACCATCTCATCCTCTGTCATCCCCTTCTCCTCCCACCTTCAATCTTTCCCAGCATCAGGGTCTTTTCTAATGAGTCAGTTCTTCGTATCAGGTGGCCAAAGTATTACAGGCTAATATATATCTATAAGCTGAAATATCCTCAAGTTGATCATAATTAATAGATCTTAATTACAAATTTATGATGAAATTGACCCCAGCAAGAAATTTAAATGAAAGAATGAGACAAGTTAATAATATTAATGGCCCCATTTATGGTTACTATATGAAAAACTCTCTCCTATCCTCTTTATATACACTTAATCATCCCAATCCTAACCACTCTTTGAGGCAGTGATTATTAACCCCATTTTCAAACTAGGAACCTGAGGCTCAGAGAAGTTAAGTCATATGTACGGAGTTAATAGCTGTAGAACATAGAATGTGGATTGTGATAGGAAAGGTCAAGATGATGAAATGATCTGTGAGCTACTGAAACCAGTTCAGATTTTCCTGTATTGAATGCAAGTATACCTCATGAAAACTTTTGTCCATTTTATATTTTACATTTTGGAAATTGAGTCGTACTTTCTTTTTTTTTTAAATTTATTATTATTTTTTTTTACTTTACAATATTGTATTGGTTTTGCCATACATCAACATGCCATACTTTCAATATCTTATAGAAACTCAAATTTGAAAAGAAACTGGAGAAACTTATATAAAGTGAAAAATTATTTTTTTAAAAGTGTGCACATTCCTAAATAGCATTCATAAATTACCACGTACCTTTAGTTTTCAGGGCTTCCGTGGTGGCTCAGATGGTAGAGAATCTGCCTGCAGTGCAGGAGACCTGGGTTTGATCCTTGGGTCGGGAAAATCCCCTGGAAAAGGGAGTGACTACCCACTCCAGAATTCTTGCCTGGAGAATTCCACGGACAGAGGAGCCTGGCAGACTAAAGTTCCATGGAGTCTCAAAGAGTCAGACATGACTGAGCAACTAGCACTTTAATTCTTAAGCTGATAAACATGCATCTTTTAATATATATTTTTTTGCAGTGTTGTCATTTATTCCTGAAAGTTGAAGATCAGCTTTTTTTAAACTGAAGAATAATTGGCATATAACATTGTAATTAGTTTCAGATATACAGCATAATAATTTGATATTTGTATACACTGTGAAATGATTGCCACAGGAAGTCTAGATACCATCTGTCATACATAGTTAATTTGTTTTTCTTGTGATGAAGGTTTTTAAAGTTTATTTTCTCAGTAACTTTCAAATATGTAATACAGTATTATTAACTATAGTCACCATGGAAGAACAGCTTTTAAAAAGACATACTTGGAAAGGCTAAAGGTAACTCTTGGTATTTTTTTTTTTTTTTAAGCAGTATTAGCTAGTCCTCTCCATACTTATTGCTTAGCAAACATTATCTGGGCTCGCGTGAGAGACCACAGATTTGAAGGATGAGTGAGTGTGGGGGACACTCCCAGGAGGAACATTGCTTACCTCAAATGAAAATGGAGAGCATAAAGGATACAAAACTGAAATTTCCAGGCTTAATAGTGATGAAGCGATATGAGTGATACAACGTGTGGTTGAATTGCCAAGTCATGTCTGACTCTTTGTGATCCCTTGGGCTGCAACTTGCCAGGCTTCTCTGGCCATGGGATTTCCCAGGCAAGAATACTGGAGTGGGTTGCCGTTTCCTTCTCCAGGGGCTCTTCCTGACCCAGGGATTGAACCCACATCTCCTGCATTGCTGGCGAAATTCTTTACCAACTGAGCTACAGGGAATACAGCATGAGTGATGCTTAAAATGTTGAGAATTAAAAATAAAAATTAATATGGCAAAGAACTTGCTTTGCTCTTTTATTATCTTGGACTTTGTAGCTAGAAGGGAGCTAAGGGATTCAGGGTATTTTTGTTAGTCTTTCCCCCCTTTCCCCTATTACACTCTCCTTTTGTGTTTGGTTTGTTTATTATCTTCCTTCTCTTGCTCAACCTCTTTCATTTCCTCCTTTCCCCACCTCATCCCAAAATCTTCTTTCTTTAACTGAGCATGATAGAGATTCGGAGTTCAAAAATGTGTTGTTTTTATTGAATGGAATTTATGTTTATCCTTTCAGTTTTAACATGGAGACTTTAAATTTTCATATTTTACTTCCTACTACCTACTGTTCAAATAAAGCATAACCCAAAAAATTTTGTATGGTTTTAATTGCATTTGTTTTCTCTATTAAATAATGAAACCTGGTAATTAATTTACAATGTTCATCTGATTTTTTGTAACAGTTTATGTGATTTTGGCTGTGCTGGATATCTGTTGCTGTGTGGGTTTTTTCTGGTTGTGATGAGCAGGGCCTACTCTCCAGTTGCGGTGTGCCAGCTTCTCACTGTGGTGTCTTCTTGTTGCAGAGCACAGGCTCTGGGGTGCACGGGCTTCGCTAGTTGCCTCAGTAGGGCTCAGTAGCTGTGGCTCCTGGGCACTGGAGCACAGGCCCAGTAGTTGCAGCGCACAGGCTTAGTTGCTCTGCAACATGTGGGATCTTCCTGGACCAGGGACTGAACCAATGTTTCCTGTGTTGGCAGGTGGATTCTTTACCACTGCGCCACCGGGGAAGCCCCAGTCTGATGTTTTGATTTGGTGCATTTGTTCCTTTAAAAAAATGGTTCTTAAAAGAAGTCACATCAATATTTTATGATTTTTTTAAAAGTAGATAAGCGTAAACCCTCCCTGAAAAATTTTATTTCAGCATTACTTGGATAAACCCTGACAGTTGTATTTTTTTAAGTTATACGCATGATTCCTTTATATACCTACGTTGAGAATGGAGTATACCTTCATTCTGACATAAATATTTTTTGGTAGCTATAGGGAAAGTACTTACTATTTTGAAATAGTAGTATTTAAGAAAATGACAGGGAATAAGACTCATTAATTTCATATTATGGATTCTTGATATTGTTCTCTATCCTCTCAAATTTCTCTGGGAATGCTAATTTTAAACTCTTAATATTCCCCTATGTTTGCTTTTTCCTTTCTTCTGGAGTTAAGAGTTTGATCTGTACATCTTAGTCCTTCAGTTTCATGTTTGGTAGTTTTGATTACCAGTTTACCCTTAGTTATCTATTAGTAGTTATAAATAAAAGGTTGTGATGTTGTTGGTCAGGGTTTCTTCTGCCTTTATGTAGGCCTGTTTTCCAAATAAGTACTCCCTTGAAAGGGCAGGATGATTTCAAGTTCTCTATATGTATCTGATGAGTTGATAGACTGGCTTCATTTTAGGATAGGTGAGCAAGAAGAAGAATCCATCTTTCCCCAGACTCTACTCCGCTTTCACCTAAAATGAATATGGACATTCTAGAGGTCTTATCTCAGTTAATTCAGAGATTAACTCTTTGGTTTTAGCCTCAGGATGAATTCTGCTGCCTTATACAGAAGTATAGAGGGAATTGTGGGATAGCGACCTGCAAGTTGTTAAGCTGATAATCCTTGGTTAGTCAACTTGGTTTCTGACATACTTGCTCGTGTGCCAACTCTATGACTTCTGTGCTAGAAAGAAGTATTTCTTTCTTGAACATTCTCAGATGATTGTTTTAGGCCTTGCCTTCTCCTTTTATCTCCTCTCTAGGGTAATCCCATCTGCTATCTCTTTGAAAGTGAAAGTGAAGTCCCTCAGTGTCTGATTCTGCAACCCCATGGACTGTAGCCAGCCAGGCTCCTCTGTCCATGGGATTTTCCAGGCAAGAATACTGGAGTGGGTTGCCATTTCCTTCTCCAGGAGATCTTCCCGACCCAGGGATTGAACTTGGTTCTCCCGCATTGTAGGCAGATGCTTTACTATCTGAGGTACCAGGGAAGTCTGTCTGTATCTCTATCGCTGCTGCTGCTGCTGCTAAGTCACTTCAGTCGTGTCCAACTCTGTGCAATCCTATGGACGGCAGCCCACCAGGCTCCCCCGTCCCTGGGATTCTCCAGGCAAGAACACTGGAGTGGGTTGCCATTTCCTTCTCCAACGCATGAAAGTGAAAAGTGAAAGTGAAGTTGCTCAGTCGTGTCCGACTCTTAGCGACCTCATGGACTGCAGCCTACCAGGCTCCTCTGTCCATGGGGTTTTCCAAGCAAGAGTACTGGAGTGGGATGCCATTGCCTTCTCCGATCTCTATCACTGTCTATCGCCATCTCTAGTTTTGTGAAAACTCTTTAGTATCTTTTTTTTGGTTTTCAGTGATGTCATAAAACCCTTGGTTCCCTTCTGTGCATCTTTGTTTTCAATGTAGTGGGGATTTAGAAGCCAAAGAGTGATAAACACATGGAATAAGACCATTGTCATGAACTGGAAGCAGACATTGCTTTGACTGGAAAGATGTATAAGATAAAATAGGTAGATGGTAGATGCATACGTACATAGGTAATAGCTAGAAAATAAGAGAGTTCAGAATACTTTCATAGATATTAATGCATGGAAATATGGTATTTTCAAATTATAAACTAAAAAGGAAAGAATAAATATTGGCTAATTTTATTAACTGTCTTGTTGCTGTTTAGTCACTAAGTCATGTTCGACTCTTTTGTGACCCTATGGACTGTAGCCTGCCAGGCTCCTCTGTCCTTGGGATTTCCCAGGCAAGAGTACTAGACTTGGGTTGCCATTTCCTTCTCCAGAGGCTCTTCCTGACCCAAGGATTGAACCCATGTCTCTTGCATTGGCAGGTGGAATCTGTACCGCTGAGCCACCAGAGGTCAAATAAATTTCAGTGCTTCTGTTTTAAGTACATTTTTTTGATAAAAAAGTATGACATTTTTAATGTTAAAATTTGAAAAAATATAAATAAATTAGTAAATAACTCCTAATCCTTCAGCTAGGAATAGCATTCATTAAATATACAGTACATTTAATTTCATACTTTCAATACATTTTAAAAAAACTAATACAATTATATAAAGTTTAAAAATAAAATAAAATTTTTAAAAAATTAAAAAAAATTAAAAATTGAGATGAAAGTAAGTATATGTTTTTGTTTGTGTACCCTATATTCTGTTATTTATATAAGATTTGTAAAATATATTAAATAGTCTTTAAAGCACTCCTTAGACGCCACTCAGTTTCCTATTATATGTTCATTTTTCATTTAATGAAACCCTGACAGTTAGACTTTTGGATTGATTACACTTTTTCAATACTATAAAAATATTGCAGTTATATCTTCATAAATGTTTAAAGACATCTGAGATTATTGCTTTTGGTTACTTTCTTAGAAGGGAAGTTATTTGGCAATAAAAATGAATCAACATATTTGTTGATAGATATTGCAAAATTACCCTCAAAAATTTGTACACATTATTTTTTCCCATCATCCAGATAGGAGGCTGTGATTTCCCCTCTACCCACCAAACTAGAGGATGATTATGGAATCTGACCCAAAGCTCTTTAACTTACTTTTTTCAAGACCCTCATGTTAAGCAAGGGCTTAACGTCTTCCTTCAATTTAGCTTGAGGAAAGTATCTAAAATTGTGGTACCACTGACTTGAATCACCCACCACCCTCACTGTTGGCATATACTTTAGTGACTTTTAAACTGTATGTTGAGAATGTGCATGAATAGAGAGTGAGGACAAGAAAAAACAGGGAAAAAGAAAATAACAATATTGGAAGAGTATTGGATATCTGAGGTCATGACATCTACTTACCAGAATTTCTGTCAAATAATTCTTGAAAGATGTGACGCCTCCATTTGAATATAAGATGTACAGAAATACCAGCTCTTCAGCCATCTCTTCCCCCAGGAGACCAAGTATGTGTACACTTAAAGTCAATCAGGACAAGTAACCCCTCCTTACCTCTATGATTTCTAGAAGAGTTGAGGAATCTCCTAAGCCCAAACGGCAACTACACTCACCACCTTGTTTCTCAGAGAGAGGTAGTACCATTTCCAAAAGGCTACTAACTTCTGGAATCAAGTGATTTGTGACCATAGTTTTATAAATTGTACCAGGCTTGGCCTGCACGTGCTAAAACTAAATCATAGCTTCTCCTAAATTAGTCTTACATCAAAAGATATTCTGTGTTTATACTGAGACCATAGAGACTTATGCAGAGATTGGTGTTGAACGTGTGCATTTGTTTCCATTTTCTAAACCTCTTTTCTTGACGTAGGACAGTTTTCATGGATTTCATGATTCTGTTTTCTTAGAAATTGTTTTTAATAGTTTTATGAAGGTGTAGCTTACATATCATAAAAATCATCCTTTAAAGTGTAAATTCAGTGATTTATAGCATAGTTACAGAGTTGCACAATCATTGCGTTATCTAATTTTAGAACTTTTTCTCATCTCTCTGAGAAGCTTCATTCCTATTAACCATTAACCCCATCACCATTAATGGTCATTTCTCACTATCCCCACCTGCTGGCCTCTGGCAACAGTAATGTTCTTTTTGTCTGAGGATGTATCTATTCTGGACATTTCACATGGATGGAACCATCCAGCCTTTTGCCATTTGGATCTGGCTACATTCATGGGGTTTTCAGGGTTCATCTGTATTGTAACATGAGTCCATATTTTGCTAATTTTTATTTTCATGTAATATTCCATTATGTGGACACAATGCATTTTGTCAGTTGACAGACATTTGGATTGTTTCCACTATTTGGCTATTAAGAATAATGCTGCTATGCACATTCATGTACAAGTTTTATGGGGACGTGTTTTAAATTCTTTTGAGTACTTACGTAGTAGTGAAATGATGAGTCATGATTCATTCTCTCATGAGTCACCCTGGCCTGCTTTTGAATGTGCACATTGAGATATTCCTTATCTTTCACTACTTTCTTAAAAAAAAAGTCATTTCAGCTTTAGTTTCCATCAAAATAAATAAATAATAAATGTTTCTTCTTATTGGTTTGAATTTATAGAAACAATGGAGTAAATGAATGCATGCATGCTAAGTTGTTTCAGTCATGTCCAGCTCTTTGCAATCCTTTGGACTGTAGCCCATCAGGGTATATTCTCAACTCAGGGACTGAATCCACATCTCTTACAATTCCTGCATTGGCAGGTGGGTTCTTTACCACCAGCACCCCTGAGAAGTCCAATGAAGTAAATAATCTTAGTCAAATACTTTAAAACCCAGGAAAGCCAGCAAACATGTAGTCATTAACTGTTCAAAAGCAATATTATTAGCTGCTTGTGGCCAGCAGCATAGACTTTGTTCTTCTCTATAATTATAAAATTCTATAATTCTGAATCCAGGTAGAGATATGTTCTTATTTCTAATTATGCCATTGCATGGCTTTCAACATGTTCTTTCCCGTGAATGATTGCTATATGTCTACTATTTATAAAAGGGTTTTAGTTCTGCATATTTGGAGAGGATACTAAAAGAGTCCTGGAATTTGTCAGAAATGTTTGAAATTTTGTTCTTAAATCAGAGAATTCACTACTTCCTCTTACATATGGTACCCTCTCTCCTGATCCATGCCTAATCTCTCTATCTTTGTTTCTACATTCAATATATAAAAAAAGAATGTGAGTTAAACTAATTGTATTGTCCTTTACTATGGTCAGACCAGGTTTGTCTGTATGATTCGGTTCAACTGGTATTCCTTTTTAGAAGTTTCATAAACACAGAAGCTGTGTTTTCTCCTTACTCTCACAGCTCTATATATCCGATATAGAAACATGCCCAGATTAACTATTTGGTAAAATTATTTTAAATGAATATGAGTTAGCAAAGTTAAAAAGAAATGTGATAAGACACTGCCATGGCAAAACCCAGATTCAAGTGTGTGGTGGTTTAGTCGCTAAGTTGTGTCCAACTCTTGTGACCTAATGGACTGTAGCCTGCCAGGGAATCTTCCTGACCCAGGGATCGAGCCTGGGTCTCATGCATTGCAGGCATATTCTTTACTGACTGAGCTGTGTGATAAAACATAAAAAGGTTATTTTTCAGAAAAGCTAAATTTGCTTTATAAGTTTTTACATAAATTTACATTGCAAAATGATTGTTTTTATGTTGTTTTTAAACTGGCTTTCCACCTTTAAAAAATACATAGATTTCTGATAAGGGCTTCCTTGGTGGCTCAGAGAATAAAGAATCTCCCTGCAATGCAGGAGACCCAGGCTCGATCCCTAGGTCAGGAAGATCCCTATAGAAGGAATGGCAATCCACTCCAGTATTCTTGCCTGGAGAATTCCATGGACAGCAGACACAGGTGGGCTACAGTCCGTGGTGTTGCAAACAATTGGACACGACTGAGCGACTAACACTACTACTTACTAAGGGTTGTTATTCTTATACTGTGCTCAAGTAGCTAAGGGGAAGAGTCATCCATTTTGCTCTAAACATAACTAGAGTTGATTTTAACAAAGCGGAGAAATCTGTAAAAGAAAGAATAATTAGTTTCAGCTTCCTTTCACTTCTTTTTCTGAATCTATATAACCTGTGTTGTCACTATTGTGATTTGCTTGATTTTTACGTTTCACAATGGAAAATAAAAGAGCAGACCATGGCTTCTCTTAGCTCATCCTCCCTTTGTGTATCAAGATATCACTTAATGCACAGTCTTTCAAGCTTTTCACAGCGGGTTGACATACTAGAAGTTGGTGTATCCCAACACTCAGGCAATCCTGATGCAGAAGGACGCATTTTTATTTCCCAGTGGAGGCGTTATGAAGTTACCTTGACTCAATGAAATAATGCGCCTATCATTTTAAAAATAAGAACTGTGATTTTTATGCTTTTATTTAGAACATTCCAAAATAATAATATATAATTTTTAAATTTTTCTTTCCTGCACTTTTTGTGTTGTTTTGTATATATATGCAAGTCAATTAAGGAAGTCATAATTTGAGTGCCTATCATAGTTTCCCACCACTTCATGGGAAATAGATGGGGAAACAGTGGAAACAGTGTAAGACTTTATTTTTCTGGGCTCTAAAATCACTGCAGATGGTGACTGCAGCCATGAAATTAAAAGATGCTTACTCCTTGGAAGGAAAGTTATGACCAACCTAGATAACATATTCAAAAGCAGAGACATTACTTTGCCAACAAAGGTTCGTCTAGTCAAGGCTATGGTTTTTCCTGTGGTCATGTATGGATGTGAGAGTTGGACTGTGAAGAAGGCTGAGCACCGAAGAACTGATGCTTTTGAACTGTGGTGTTGGAGAAGACTCTTGAGAGTCCCTTGACTGCAAGGAGATCCAACCAGTCCATTCTGAAGGAAATCAGCCCTGGGATTTCTTTGGAAGGAATGATGCTAAAGCTGAAACTCTAATACTTTGGCCACCTCATGCGAAGAGTTGACTCATTGGAAAAGACTCTGATGCTGGGAGGGATTGGGGGCAGGAGGAGAAGGGGACGACAAAGGATGAGATGGCTGGATGGCATCACTGACTCGATGGACGTGAGTCTGAGTGAACTCCGGGAGTTGGTGATGGACAGGGAGGCCTGGCGTGCTGTGATCATGGGGTCACAAAGAGTCGGACGTGACTGAGCAACTGATCTGATCTGATCATAGTTTTTTTTTAACTTTAAAAATTGATGGAGTAGGAAATGGCAACCCACTCCAGTATGCTTGCCTGGAGAATCCCATGGACAGCAGAGCCTGACGGGCTGCAGTCCCTGCGGTCTCAGAGTCGGACATGACTGAGCGAACCACAGCAGCAGCAATAACAAAGGCTCTGTGTGGAAGTCTTCAAAATTGAAGAAGTCCTTGAACAAGCAGACTACTTATATGAAAGTGGAGAAACAGAAAAACTTTACCAGTTGCTAACCCAGTACAAGGAAAGTGAAGATGCAGAGTTACTGTGGCGTTTGGCACGGGCATCACGTGATGTAGCTCAGCTTAGTGGAACCTCGGAAGAGGAGAAAAAGTTCTTGGTATATGAAGCCCTAGAGTATGCGAAAAGGGCACTAGAGAAAAACGAATCCAGTCGTGCGGCCCATAAGTGGTATGCAATCTGTATTGGTGATGTTGGAGATTATGAAGGAACCAAGGCTAAAATTGCAAATGCCTACATTATCAAGGAGCATTTTGAGAAAGCAATTGAACTGAACCCTAAAGACGCTACTTCAATTCACCTTATGGGTATTTGGTGTTACACAGTTGCTGAAATGCCTTGGTATCAAAGAAGGATTGCTAAAGTGCTGTTTGCAACTCCGCCTAGCTCCACCTATGAGGAGGCCCTAGGCTACTTTCACAGGGCAGAGCAAGTGGATCCAAACTTCTACAGCAAAAACTTGCTCCTTCTAGGAAAGACATATTTGAAGCTGCACAACAAAAAGTTCGCTGCCTTCTGGCTAACAAAGGCCAAGGACTACCCAGTGCACACAGAGGAGGATAAACAGATACAGACAGAAGCTGCTCAGCTACTTACAGGTTTCAGTGACAAGAACTGAGAATTTTTCAATGAAGTACCTAAGGAGCATTGCCTTTTCATCAGATTTTAAAGATAATAAATACATTAACTATAAAAAAAGAAAATTGAATCTTTCCCCAAACATTTCCAAAATTCCTTTTATCTTCTTTGTTCTTCTAAAACATTTCCCTAAATCATTTTTAATTCAAAATGTAAAAATGTTTTCTGATTTGTAAAATGGCATGTATTTATTGTGTGTGTGTGTGTGTGTGTTAGTCGCTCAGTCGTGTCTGACTCTTTGGAACCCCATGGACTGTAGCCCGCCAGGCTCCTCTGTCCATGAAATTCTTCAGGCAAGAACAGTGGAGTGGGTTGCCATTCCCTTCTCCAGGGAATCTTCCTGAACTAGGGATCAAACCCAGTCTCCTACATGGTAGGCAGATTCTTTACCATCTGAGCTACCAGGGAAGCCTATGTATTTATTGTAAGAAAATCTAAATGTGTAAAATAGAGTAAAACAATCTTCTACCACTTCACTTTATAGAAATGAGTTTCTTTAAGAGAGAGAAGCAGAGACTGTGAGTATGTCAGAATAGGATCAGGTGATGCAGAAAGAGCAGAACTGGGACATGGTGCTGTCAGAAGTCCTATCACAGAGATTTTTAAACAAGGGAAGTTGAATTGCACTAAGAGTAAGCACAGATGAAAAGAAAACTGAATTAAGCATTTTTAATTAAGTTGTCACTAAGATCCACGAAGTACTAAGTTCAAGTTCTTAAGTAAAGTTCATTAGAGGGCATGGGAAGTAAGTCATGTACATGGTAGTCACTTAGTAAGTGCCCATTCAACATGATGGTAATTATGTGAACACATTACTTCTTGCAATTGAAACCAGAATCTGTTTTTTATTATTACTATAATTATTATTATTATTTGTTAAGTGTCATTCTTGACTGGCAAACAGTTAAAGCTTTCTTTATTTCTCCTTAGGCCTCTTATGTAAGGAGTTGAAGGGGAAATAAAACATACAGGATGAAAAGATGGCAATGTTGCCTCCCCCGGGACCTCAGAGCTTTGTCTTCTTCACAAAACAGTCTCTTGCCCTCATTGAACAACGTATTGCTGAAGGAAAAGCAAAGGAACCCAAAGAAGAAAAGAAAGACGATGACGATGAAGGGCCGAAGCCAAGCAGTGACTTGGAAGCCGGCAAGCAGCTGCCCTTCATCTATGGGGACATTCCTCCGGGCATGGTGTCAGAGCCCCTGGAGGACTTGGACCCTTACTATGCAGACAAAAAAGTGAGTTTATTGTACCTGCAATGGTGTAGTTTCTCTTTACCTCTTTTGTACAAACAGATACTGAGATTAAGAGGAATTTAGCGAAAAATTACATCATGAAAACATGTTTAGTTAAAAATGCATATGTAGGATATTTCAGAATATGTACTTTTTCTAATTTTTCATCAAAACTGATTCTGTCACTGGCATACTATTTTGATTTTTTTTTTGAAAATAGTGTTCAGTATCATGTTCTGCCCTTTAGACATGACATAAGTGCATCCTCATAGAAACAAAATAACTGTCAATGTGAGAAGTAAGACCTGGGTAAACGTCCAGAATGCATTTGCATGGAGGTGTCAGTTGAATCCGTGGGAATATATAAAATCACTTAACTAATTATAGGGTTTTGAGAGCCACTCATTTAGGGGGTTGGAGAGAATGGAGAATCTGAGATGGTCAGAAAGGTAAGACATAAATAAGAAAATTTTCCACTATTTAAGAAAAAAAGGAAAGAGAATATCTCATAAAATTACTCAGGAAGCTGAGGCTGGATAAAGACTATTGGAATGAACAAGGAGGATGAGTTGGTAACTTTTTTGCAAGCAGTTTATGTTGATGGAAATCAAAGCAAGAGAGTAGCAACTCTGCTCAAAACTCTGTAATGGCCTATATGGGAAAAGAATCTTAAAAAAAAAGAGAGGATATATGTATAACTGATTCCCTTTGCTGTATGCCTGAAACTAATACAACATTGTAATTAACCATACTCTGTTCATTTTTTTAAAAAAGCAAGATAGTGTTGGACAGCAAGTGAAAAGAGGAAGTTTGAGAAATTTCCATCAGAAAGATGGTCACTTAAGGCAACAGAAAAATTGAAAACATTTTTTTTAAAAATAATGAAACGTTGCAGTTACAGTTTTTTTAGTATTTATTTTTGGCTGTGCTAGGCCTTCCTTGCTGTGTGCAGGCTTTCTCTCGTTGTGGCGAGCAAGGGCTAGTCTGTAGCTGTAGTGTGTGGGCTTCTCATTGCAGTGGCTTCTCTTGCTGTAGAACACGGGCTTCAGTAGTTGTGGCACACAGGCTTAGTTGTCCCATGGCATGTGGAATCTTCCAGACCAGGTATCAGACGCATGTCGCCTTGCATTGGTAGGCATATTCTCAACCACTGGATCACCAGGGAAGTCCCTTGAAAACCTTTTTTACATAGGGTATAAATAGCATGTTTAAAAGTGGAGAAAAATTATTCCCAGAGAGGAAAATACAGAAGGTTGAGTAAAGTAGTTAGTTGCTGATGTTAACAGACAAGGGATAAACCACAAGTCGATTTGAATTTGCATTAGAAAACTTCAGAAAAGTGGAGAGAAGCCTTACTGTGTGAGCCTTGTAGGGCAAATACGATGATTTAAGATATGTTGAAGTAAATGTAGGGACATCTGAGGAAATGCACGTTAAATACTGTCAATATTTTCCATGCTACAGGAGTGGAAGCTGTCCTTTGAGAGTCAGTCTTGGGAACAAGGAAATGGGAGAGTTTGAAACAATTGCTGTAAAGATAATTCTACCAACAAAATGAGAAGGAGGTTACCGTCATTTTTGAGACAGTAGCAGATACAACCAGATCTAACTTGACAAAGAAGAGACAGTACAGGATAAAATCAGCAGGTTCCCTAACTTTCTCCCAATAACGGTTTGCTGCACAGCACCTGCAGACTTACCGTCAAGAGGTCAAGAGAGGCAGGATAAAGTCTGTTTAAAAGTTATTTTGATTTAAGATATAAATAAAAAGGCACATTTCTTGATAAGATAACTAGCAGACAAAATAAGGAATAGTAAAATGTCTTGTGAAATAGAAAATGTGATTAATTTAATTTTGATGGTATAAACACATCTACTATGAATAACAATGCATAATTTTTTGCCTCATATTAAAATCAGCATGTCAACAAACTGACAGCATGTCAAATAAGCAGAATACCTGAGAAGCCTTTGAGATAATACCCAGCATTCTTATTCACCCATCAGTACTCCAACACAGAAGAAAAGAAAGCTAACATGTTTTTAGGGTCTCTGTGATAGACACTGGATTTTTCATACAAATTAGCAACATATTCACCACAACTGGGAGAGATAGGAATTAATAAAGGATTCAAGGAAATTAATTAACTCACAAAATGTTACATAAACACTCGTAAATTCCGTCCTAGATTTTTTAGTTCAAGTTGATTTGACTCCCTACTGAGATGTTGTCCGGCATCTCTTAGTTTGGTTTTGTTTCTGTTGTATAGCAACTACTGTGCTCACAACTTTACAAAAATGAATGAGACAATGAGTGGATAAATAATGAAATAGGCAAAATTAAAAATGCTTTCTCATTTTACTTATTGATATTACTTCATCCTGAAAAATGTCTGGCTCCTGCATTTCCCATTTCCAGAGAGGGCCTGGATGTAATTTAACCAGCCACCTTAAGGAGGAAAAAATCTTTCTGGAGTAAATCCCAGTTCAGAGATATAAACTAATATTGGCTTAAAGTGACTTGGGAGGTAAGAAGAAAATGTTTGCATTTGGAGGATGAAAAATGGAATCATTTAACTCTGGCATAGACTAATGCAACAGAGAATATTTGGGTGGGACTCCAATCGCTCGCTTTGGCACCAGCTCCTTTCAGATGTGACACCAACCATGTTAAAAGCACAACGCACATCTGCATCAGAATATAATACTTAGGTAGAGCTAAGTCAGACTAAGTAATCTATTTTTCATGGCCCTTTCTTAACAGATAAATAAATACCCAAAGGGATTATTGAGTCTTCTTATTTTTATTTTTTGGTTTGGAGCTTTAAGTGATCAACTTTTGGTGCTGTGTCCTAGCTCCTCAATCATTCTTGGTTAAAACAGTTTGGACTTCCCCTTGCAACTTCAGGGTTAACTTTCATGTGGATTGAGTCTTTAATGTTTCAGGTTATTCGCACTAATAGATGAGAACTTTGTTTCTGCTACACTATAATCATTGCTTGGATTAAAAATCTTAATGACTCCTAATTTGACTTAGGTTCAGATTTTAACTTATGCTTGAGTGTAATGGTCAATACTTTGTTAAAAAAAAAAAGAACATTTAATAAATTAATGTAGAGGTATGCAGAGGTTAGGGCTTCATTTTCATATATGATGAATATATTAAGTGGCTTCCCAGGTGGCCCTAGTGGTAAAGAACTCACCTGCCAATACAGGAGACATAAGAGATGCGGGTTTGATTCCTGGAGTGGGAAGATTCCCTGGAGGAGGGCACGGCAACCCACTCCCGTATACTTGCCTGGAGAGTCCCACGGACAGAGAAGCCTGGTGAGCTGCAGTCTCTAGGGTCACACAGAGTCAGACAGGACTGAAGTGACTTAGCATGCATACATGTTCCCAGCATTTACCAAGAAGTTACAATGTACCAGAACTTAAAAGCTTCACAGACACTGAGTGCTGGCTCTCAAGTTGTGAAATGGTAGATCAAGTATTTAGAATACTATCTGTCCAACTCCAAAGCTTATACTCGTAATTTCATAATTCTCGAATTTTATGTTCAATAAATTATTAAATAAGTGAGCCATATTAAAATAATTTATTCAGACATTGACATCTGTGCATTTGCTAGCAGGAATTTAGAATTTTCTAGAGATATTCATTCTGCTACTCAAAATTTCATATCTGTTTTCCCGTCTGTAATTAACTAGTGGCTATGTATAAATCCAGATAATCCTAAAGAAGTTTTTAATGTAAATGAAAATTGGGAATTTGAATTTAAAAATAGTAAGCCAAGTTTTGTTTTTTTTTTTAATTTCAAGTACAAGTTAACTTGATCTTGCCAAGTTGAGGCAGTAATATTTTCATGTTAGCTCAGGTGACTTCTGTTTCATGAAGCCTCCCTGATTATTCCAATAGACATAAGACCCTGCTCCCTCTTCACTCTCATGCTCTGCCATTTGAATTTCTCTGTATGATACCTGTCATGTCATGCCTTCTATTAGAGTTGTGCTGTCTGCTTAGTCACTCAGTCGTGTCTGACTCTTTATGACCCCATGGACTGTAGCCTGCCAGGCTTCTCTGTCCATGGGGATTCTCTAGACAAGAATACAGGAGGGGCTGCCATACCCTCCTCCAGGGAATCTTCCCAACCTAGGGATCGAACCCAGGTCTCCCGTGTTGATTCTTTACTTTCTGAGCCACCAAGGAAGCCCTGTATTAGTTACTGTGCTCTTAGTCACTTTTCTCTGAAACCTCTTGAATGCAAAATTCATGCCTCACTTATGTTCAAATTCATTTCAGTATCTCTTATGCCATAGTTGCTCCCAGGTGGCACTAGTGGTTAAAAAAAGGCTTGTCTATCAATGCAGAAGAGACTTAAGAGACACTGGTTTGATCCCTGGGTCAGGAAGATCCCCTGGAGGAGGGCATGGCAACCCACTTGAGTATTCTTGCTTGGAAAATCCCATGGACAGAGAAACCTGGCAGGCTACAATCTAAAGGGCCGCAAAGAGTTGACAAAAGTGAAGCGACTTAGCACACACTCACGTTCACTAGACAATTGTAGAAAATATTGGATGAATGAATTTTAAAAAGCACAGTGCATTGAGATTTAAGAAAGCAATAATTGTACTCAAACATGAGGTATTAATTTAAAAACTAATTTTCAATATAAAAGTGAACTTTATGTTCAATTATGTTTTAACATAACTGGTATAGTAAAAGAGACCAGGAGTATAAAAAGTTGACCTAAGATAGTTCTCGTTTGTTTTCTCAGGAACACTACCACATACAAAAGCAAGATTACCCAGTTATATCTCTAAAATTTGGTGGAAAATATTTATTACATATGTTTACCACTCATAAACATATGTAAAATTCAGAGTCAACATCAAAAAGACCAAAAATAAGTGTCTTCTGTTAATAGATAGCACGAGGAATTTGCTTGCCAGCCACAGATAAGTAAGAGCAGGCTTTGAGCTTAAGTGTTTCTGGTTTCCAAGCCAATTCCTTAGGTTGTTTTAATGTTTTGTTGTTATTGCTGTTTATTTATTTGGCTTTAAAATTTTTCAACTAAATACCAAGCCATGGAGAATGTAACTCATTATTCAGTGGTTACATATTTTTTAAATGGTTCTATTCACATTGGAGAAGACTTTTGAGAGTCCCTTGGACTGCAAGGAGATCCAACCAGTCCATCCTAAAGGAGATCAGCCCTGGGATTTCTTTGGAAGGAATGATGCTAAAGCTGAAATTCCAGTACTTTGCCCACCTCATGCAAAGAGTTGACTTATTGGAAAAGACTCTGATGCTGGGAGGGACTGGGGGCAGGAGGAGAAGGGGACGACAGAGGATGAGATGGCTGGATGGCATCACTGACTCGATGGATGTGAGTCTGAGTGAACTCCGGGAGTTGGTGATGGACAGGGAGGCCTGGCGTGCTGCGATTCATGGGGTCGCAAAGAGTCGGACATGACTGAGTGACTGATCTGATCTGATCTGATTCACATTTCAAAAAATTACCATGAATAGTAGCAAGCAAGTTCTTTAATTTGTGTTCTTTTATTTTAGCTGTTATTAGTATTATATGTAAAATAGGAAAATCAAATTGAGTAATAGGATTCTTTCAACTCTAATGTTCCTTAAATTCATGAAAATATTTTGAAAACTCATATTTTAGAACATTTGCTACTAACCCTGACAATAGCCAGGAAGTATTACAATTCTCAAAGCAACATGATAAAAATCAGGGATAGCTGGTTGCTATTGGGTTTGCATAAAATGCAATGTAGTGATACAAGGAAGTTGTACTTAAAATAATTCCAGTGGCCACAAGTTATTGTTACTGATTTGAATGTTAAGGGATATGAAAAAGAGAACACTGCATTTTGAAAGCTGTAAATAATACATACCCATAAATGGCTCACTTCTTATTTTATTGAAGAAATGGACAATGGACTTGGAGTTCATTGGCTAACATGACGTGAATATCTCCATCAATGGCTTTGGAACCATATTGCTTGAGTCTGATGGCAGTGTTTCTTTAATATGACTCTACCACATGCAGAGGTAAACTGTAGCTATTAATGTACTAGATTGAAATTTTGGAATTTCAACTCATACTGTTTTCTTTTTGCTCCTGCAGACTTTCATAGTGTTGAACAAAGGGAAAGCAATCTTCCGTTTCAATGCCACACCTGCTTTGTACATGCTCTCTCCTTTCAGTCCTCTCAGAAGAATATCTATTAAGATTTTAGTACATGCATATCCTTTTTAAAATGCTTACTTACAGTGGTTCTTTAAAATGTAGTTTTTGGCTATTTTATTTAAACATAGAGTTTTCTTTCCTACCTGAGAAGACTCAGGTCTATCAATCTCAGTATAATTTGGTGCAGATCTCTGCATAGATTGGGAGTTTGGCAATTTGGGGCTTCCCAGGTGGTACCAGTGGTAAAGAACCCACCAGCTAATGCAAGAGACGTAAGAGATGCAGGTTTGATCCCTGGGTCAGGAGGATCTCCTGGAGGAGGGCATGGCAATCCACTCCAATATTCTTGCCTGTAGAACCCCACGGACAGAGGAGCCTGGTGAGCTACAGTCCATAGGTTTGTAAAGAGTTGGACATGACGGAAGTGACTTAGCATGCATGCATGCGTTCATTATATCATCATCATCATGGCAATTTTAGTATTTTAGGATAAATTGCTTTTATCCATTACTCTTTTGTTCGGAGAGGTTTTTTTTTTTTTTTTTAAGTCTATAGGCTCTTTTAGAATTATTTTCTAAGGAAAATTGTCAGCATTTCAACAAATGTCGTTATCAGATATTCAAAGTTACCATGTGTTCTTTGATCATATTCCTTGACTCTAAGCTACCGCATTCAGCATGCTTATCATGTGCACTATTCTGACGAACTGCATATTTATGACCATGAGTAATCCTCCAGACTGGACCAAGAATGTAGAGTAAGTGGGTATAAGTACATTTTAATATAGTCTTACTATGGTTGTTATCCTTCCTTTTTCATACCAGGAAGTTATTGCATGTATAAAAATTGTGGTGATTATCTTCCCATGTTCTATAGTTACTGTACTTTCAATTAGTTTTTCTCCTTTATTAACCTGCTAACATTAGAAAAGAATAATACATGTTACAGTCTTTTCTAGAAAAAAAGATCTTACCAGATACCCTGCCTGTTCTTAGACATGTCACGTCCTTGGATGTATTTCAGATAGGAACAATACAGGAATTTTCTAGGCAGATCTCATACCTGTGTTCTTAGTAAATACCTTTACTTTAAAATACCTCTACTTCCTGGGAGTGTTTCTGACATATACATTTCAAGATTTTCTGGAAAGATCTTAATTGTAATTTATTCTAATAGTTAGAATGGGCCCCTTAATCATCAGCCATACTCTAATCAGTGTCTTCCTTTGGTTGATCTGAGAAAAATAATTATAAAGGCTTACCTGGTACCATGTTCTTTTCACAATGGATTAATATCACAATGGACTCTTTTACCTAGGTACACTTTTACTGGAATATATACTTTTGAGTCACTTGTAAAAATCCTTGCAAGAGGATTCTGTGTAGGAGAATTCACTTTTCTTCGTGACCCATGGAACTGGCTTGATTTCATAGTCATTGTCTTTGCGTAAGTATTTATTTTTTGAAACTCCAAACTCATGAAAATCTCAGAGAGCACAGTGTCCCAGTGAGAAAGAACTTTGGGATCAGACCTTTCCTGCATATAATAGTTTGATTTAAAAGATACTGCATGGAAACTAGTCATCAAAAAATGGTAATAATTTTTCAGAAAGAGCATTTCCCACTCAAACATGTATATATGATATTGTTATAATAGAGGATCTTTCTCTGTGCTCAGCATGTGGATGGATAGCATATGTGGTGCCAGTTAGAGTCACACTTTTCCCAAGTTCCTATTTAATATCTGGTAAAACTGATAAGAGAAACAGAGAAAACTCAGGCATTTATTATTAGCATGGTGCTCTTTCTATTAATGTATATTATTCAAGAACTAATAAAATATAGAAGCAAATCTTTTCATAAGGACTGTCACTGCATACTGAACCTAACATTAATGCATTGTGTATATATTACATAGGCATCTACAGTTTATTTTCATGGGAAAAATATCACATTAAGATATAATTTTAGCTTATGTATATTGCTGCTCTTTTCCTAACTATATTTGTCAGAACATTTCTTTAGTTTTAACATCTCAAACCTAAATGCAATATTTTCCCTCTGTCATTTTGAATTGTAAAAGTAATATATGTTCATTGGAGGGATTTAGACAATAGAAAGGGTCTTGAGATTTTTAGTCTCCAATTCTGTACACCTGCCCCACCTCTTTGTCCTTCATCCATGACTACTGTAGGTCCACCCACCACCTGCTAAGATAACACTGTGTCAAAGAAGGCTGCATCTTCTCAGGGGTCTCCTTTTTTATTGAGTATAAATTACATGCCATAAACTTTATCTTTTTTTAAAGTATAAAATTCAGTGTTTTATAGTATGTTCATAAAGTTATGCAACAATCACCGCCCTCTAACTCCAGAAATTTTTCATTATCCCAGAGAGCAGTCACTTTCCTTCCCTTCTTCCCCCAAGTCCCTGGAAAATACTCATCTATCTTCTGTATCTGGATTTGCCTAATGTAGACATTTCACATGAGTGGAACCTTAAAATATGTGGCCTTTTGTGGCTGGTTTCTTTTAATTAGCATACAGTTGTTAAGATTTGCTGATGGTGTTTTGTAGAACATTATCAATATTACCATAATATTGAAGTCTAGTCATTGAAGCATTTCATCGTTTATTTAGGCATTTAAGTGTATGAAGCCATTTTAATATTTGCATTTTGCTCACATCAAATGACTCAAATCAAATTAAATTAGTAATGATAGAAGCAAAAGATTTGCACAACTATAAATTTAAATAAGAAGTTCCAAGCATAGGAAACACCTTGACTAAAGGCACAGGTAAGTATCATAGACTCTATCTAAATTCTGAATAACTCTGATTTAATTCTGCAGGTATTTAACAGAATTTGTAAACCTAGGCAATGTTTCAGCTCTTCGAACTTTCAGAGTGTTGAGAGCTTTGAAAACTATTTCTGTAATCCCAGGTAAGAAGTAACTCTTGCGAAGCATTAGGTCACTCATAACTCCAACTATATGGGAGTTGTTCTTTGTGTGTGTGTGTGTGTGGGTGTGTGTTGTCACCGTGTTTGTGTATAAACTCCCCTATTTCAGATATGTGACAGAGTTTGTGGACCTGGGCAATGTCTCAGCGTTGAGAACCTTCAGAGTTCTCCGAGCTTTGAAAACAATTTCAGTCATTCCAGGTGAGAGTGGGGTTAAACACCAGGGCTGACTTTGATCTTTTGAAGGAAAAAACAATAAAAACTTAATCTTAACATAATTTTAATTAAATTTGATCTCATGTCTTTCATAATTGTTATGAAAAGTCAGCCTTTGAGTTTAATCAATTGCATGAGTCTTAGAGGATGAAGATGGCCATTTGGTTCACATCTCAACTTGAAATTTTTCCTCCTGTTTAACAGTTTATTTTCCATTTTGCTTATCCAGGAATAAAAATTTCAATTTGTTTTACTGCTTTTCTTAGAGTGAAGAAAAGAGATATAAAAATATTAGCATGGGGAGGATTGCATGACACAATGCTTTTTTCTTTCCTCAACAAACCATTTCTTTACTGAAAACAGTTGTCACTGTATCCTGTAATTCAGCCTCTGTTTTGGTCATTACAAAGAGATGGTTTGTCTGACAGACATGTACTGAACTGACACAAGTTATTTTTTCAAGTGAGTGTGGCTATGATTTGAGCAACCAAATTATTCATTTTGACTGGTTATTCTCTGGAAATACTTTAAAGTTTTTAGTCACTTGCTGCAATATACAGAAACAAATATATAAAACAGCAGATCCCCCTTTTGAGCTGGTAGACTTTTTTTGAACTAGGTTATTTAAGATCATTGATTTGATAAAGTGCATGCACTTCTAGGAAAGCTTGTATTTTGCTTTTGTTTTTCATTTAGAAACTTTATTTCATTTTGAACACCATTTCTTCGCTGTATTCAGGCCTGAAGACCATCGTGGGGGCCCTGATCCAGTCTGTGAAAAAGCTCTCAGATGTCATGATCCTGACTGTGTTCTGTCTGAGCGTGTTTGCCCTGATTGGGCTGCAGCTCTTTATGGGCAACCTGAAGCATAAATGCGTGCAGAGTTCGCTTGCAAATAATGAAACAATGGAAAACATATTGAACACCCTCGATGAAGAAGAATATGCAAGTAAGAATACCTCTGTAGTTGCTAATAGGTTGAAATAAGGCTAAGAGCATTGTTCTTTTTTGGCAATGAAATGTTGCTTTCATTTTAGTTATTTCAAAACCACTCAAATATACAGAAAGTTGCAACAGTGTGAATTTTTATTATGTTGTATTTTCATAAATTTCCCTTGGATCTGAGCTTTCTAGCAGCTCTAATATTGAGAACTTGGGATAGTTCCATAATTCTCAATTTCTATAAAATAAAAAAGAATAAATTCGGCTGTAGAGAAATAAATCTAGCTATAAATTAATGGTATTGACCATTAGATTTCATCATGAACTATATGTTTATATACTGTAGTTTTATTGTACAGTTTAGGCTTACATTTTTTATAGTATGATTTATTATATAATAATACAATTACATTTTTATACTGGTATTATTTTTATAACATTAATCATGGTACAATGTCAATTATCACATATTAAAATATTTGTCTCAATATATTTCTAAAGATTTGTATAAACAGAGAAATTTATTCAGCTTCATCTTATTATATTAAGCTCTATCCTCCTATTATAACCAATGATGTGTTTCACAGAGCTTTCTAATGGCTCCCCTCAATCTAGCTAATAGACCATTGAAGTTTAATTCCTCAGAACTTGTTCTGTAGGTATCATTTCAGATGATATGTATACACAGTCCCAGAAGTCTACTTAATTCACGAATATATCTTTGAGTATCTTACAGAAAGCATAAATTGTATGTTTCCTAACAGTTATCCCCTACCACAGTTTCTTTCACCAAAGCTGATTAGTTTGAGTGAGAATGAGGTCTGACAAGATTGTACTTTCTGTCTCACACCTGCAGTGTGTCTGTATGATGTTACCCACAGAACCCATGAAAGTTAATAGATAATTGAATCCAGAGGTAAATGGATATACAAGTGCCTTAGATAGAAGGGGATCAGGAAAAAAAAAAAAGAAGAAGAAGAAGGGGATCAGGGAGTAAAGGTCAGGGGTTAATTCTCCTTAAATAATAAATAATCATATGCATCTTTTTTTTTTTTTTAAACTCAGTGTGTTTTTCCTACTCACTGAGAAATATAAAGGCAAATAAAATCTAGATAATATAGGAAAAAACTGTAAATAAAGAAAACTAAAAAAAAGGAACCTAAAACAAGAAAACTGAAGATTTTCAAAGTAAAATTTAATGTATTTTTTTTTTACTAACTGAAGGATAAGGAATTTAGCAGATTTTCCTTTCCTTTTTTAATTTATTTTTTTAGGTTCTGATATTATTAATATGATCCTAAATTTTATATATTTCCCAAAGACTTTATTTCTAATTTTATGCCATAAAAATTTATATATCTTACAGGTAATTGCTGACGTTTATATTCTGTTTTATGAATTGGTTTACAGCACTTACTTAAACTTGACTTTTTATACTATGATCACTATGTCCTTTTTTCAGAATCTTCGTCTCATTCCTGGGTTGATGATTTGAGTGATTTTTAAAAACATTTTAGAATTGCTATAAGCAATTTTTTTTTGAAAGGAGTAGTAAAAGCTCTTAGATTTTGCAGTGTGTCCTCTTGTTGCATTTACATTACAGCTTAGCTAAGAGTGAAATTTTATACCATCATCTTCTCCCTCAATTCTGTATATTATTCTTGATTTTAGTCTGAAATATACTTTCACAGCAGAGATTACTGTGTTAAATCTGAGTTTGATGTCCCACCTGTTTGTTGTGTCATGGAAGCCTGGTCTCACTGCAATATTTCTTCAAGCATTCATTTATCATGTCTTTTTATTGAATGCTTCCTCGAGCTAAGCATTGTGCAAGTTTCTGGAGCTGCAGCAATGAGTATGGTAACCTCAGACCCAGCATCCACAGAGCTTATCATCTTGGGGGAATAAAAGAATAAAAGGAGGGGAACAGACAAATAACAATATTATAAGTTATAATAAATGCTATGCAAAGAAAGTAAATCTCAGGGCCTGAGATACCAACTAAATGAGAAGCCTTCTCTGAGGAGGTGGCATTTAAGCAGAGATATGAAGGATAAGAAGAAGTCATAACACAGTGTAAGTGTATATGGAGGCTGTTCCTTGAGTTAGAAGGAAGAGCTTATGGGAAAGCCCTAAGACTGAAAGAGTATGTATTTAAAGAATGGGAAAGAAAAAAGAATGGGAAAACAGCAGTATGGTTAGACTTTAGCAAAAGAGAGGCAGAATGGCAACAGAGAAAGTAAAGGGAAAAGGCAGGGGTCATTTCATGAAGGATATTTTAGCCCAAGGAAAGGAGTTTTGATTTTATTTTAAATGCAGTGGTTTTAATCACTTTTGCCATATGGAGAGTTCACTGCGCAAGAATGGATAGTAGACTGAAATATTGAAGGCCATAGGATATTGTTTCTGTCATCCAAACAGGAAAACATTGTGACTTCATCTTGAGAGAAGTCAGAAAATGAAAAGGGTGTGTTCAAGATGACCTATATAACTCATGGATGGATTAAAGAGGAGAGGAGGGCTTGGGGATCTCATCTAGGTTTCTGGCCATAGTAACTGGATAGGTGGCAATGGGAAATGAGGGAAGAGTGGGCAGGTTTATAGGAGAAAGTCACTATTACCCAGTTAAAATTGAGAAGTCACTGGGACATCCAAATGGAGATAGAAAGTAGACAGTTGGAGATTTAAGTAATAGAGACCAGAGGAACTGCCTAGTTTGGAGATACATACTTTGAAGTATTCATCAAAAGGAAAAGATATGTACACACCTACCCACATTCTTCTGAAAAACCCTGATGTTTATAAGTAGGTAGAGAATGGGCAATCTGGTTTTTAAAACAAATTTGGTGGTTAGAAGCTGCTAATCTCCACAACCCTAATGTCTGAAAGCAGGTAGAGAGGAGTACCCCAAAGAAGACATAGAGAAAGAGTGGCCAGCAAAGCAAGAAGCAAAGATATAAGTAAGGATGCCCAGAGAAGACAGTAGATTGAGAAAAAGGGAAAGCTTGTGTTGAATGATGCTGCAAGATCAAGGATTAAGGTTAAGGTCAAGGATGATGAGGATGGAGAAATGTACATTAGCTTAAACAACATGGGAATCATTAGTCACTTTCATGCAGAAATTTCAGTGAAGTGGTAGGAGTACAGGGTGGACTAAGGCGGTGACAGGGGTGAATAAGACAGCAGAAAGAAGAGAAGACTGTGTGTGTAGACAGTTCTTCCAAGACATTTGTCTATAAGGGAATCAGAATAACAGGGACAGTGGCTGGCGTTTTTTTTTTTTTAAGGTGGATTTTGATAGAGATATTTTTCTAGCGCTAAAGAGGAATGAGTAGTAAAATATGGATTAATAATTCAGGAGAGTAGGGAGAGGCAAGTCCTTGAGAAAATGGAAGAGCGAAGGGGAGAGACATCTCCACCATTGAAGCAGGAGGAAAGATGGAGGAGCAGGCTGCAGTGTTCATCAGAAGAGGATTAAGTCAAGCCCAGGAGTTTTTATTTCCATAGAAAAGTGTGAGATGTATCATTGGCTAGGAGTAACAGAATTCTTCTCTTCGTATTACATTCTCCCATTACATGTTAACCTTAAATTCTCTCGAGGCTAATTACCTTAATACTTTACTGTTTACTTGTTTAGGAATTATTTTCAAGTGTTCCACCAGACCAGCGTGAGCTTTCCCATTGCTTTCCCTTTCATCATTCATGCGCTGAATTGAATAGTTAGCCCTGCAGCATGCCTATGCAGGCAGCTGTAGAGCCCACTTTTATAAAGCAACTCCTCAGTGATTGGCCAATATGAATCAGCATTACCTTAAAGGATGACTCTAAAGTAATCTTTCCATAATAAAAAAAATCTCAGAGATTTATGGATAAAAAGTTACATGATAACCTCCTCCATCCTCATTCTGCCATGCCTACCCTCCCTGAGGCACAGGGTTGTTTTTTTTTTAAAGCACAGTGTGAGAATTTTCTCCCCAAACTAAGAGGCTTTATTGCTTTGTGTCTTCTAAGATTTGTGTCTTCTGCATAATGCCAAACGGTGATGTGTAAGTTGGTCAGTCTTACCTGAAGTTATTTAATAAGAGCTGCTGCTCTTTGAGTATTTATATAGAAAGTGTGGGGTACTGTGTTAAGTGTTTTACACGCAATATCATATTAGTACTATTCAACAGCTCTTTGAAGTAGGTGTTCCTATCCACATTTTACAACTGCAATAGCCAAATCATAAAGTGGTAAAGCAATTCACTTACATATGAAAGGGTGGAAGCAATATTCAAATTTAAGTACATCTGACTTCAGAGTTTTTGTTCTACTGTTGCTCCAGAGGCTGCTAAAAATGATATCTTTATTTTTTTTTTTTTTTGACTTGAGCCAAATAGGAAGCTGAGCCCCTATTAAAATGTTTTTTTTGTCCTTTATACCTTTACTATGTACTTTTGGATCAACCCTCTGTATTAAGAATAAGTTGTTGCAGTGAATAAAGGAAGAGTTATGAGTTCCTTTACACCTGAAAATGGGCACCAAGGGTACCATGAGAGGGGAAAATGTGCATTTATTTCAGTTCAATGTCCTCAACATTCCAGAACTTAGTAAGTCGTAAGTAGATATTGATTAGTGAGTAAACAATGAGAGAATTTCAGAAAATACATTTCCTTTGCTTGTGGTTTTGCCTTGCCGGTTCTTCCTCTTCTGGAATCCTTGGAGCTCTTTCCCTTCTCTTCTGCCTCCCTCCACTCCCCTCCCTTACTCCACTTCCTCTCTGGGTTCACTCATCAGATCCCCTTGGCCTGACTGTAGTTGATACTTTCACTGACCTTAAGACGTATCCATCCACTTACTTACTTGACAAATATAATTAAATACCTAGTAATCATTTCAAACAAAGAACAGCTAAAACAGAGATCCTGGTTTTCCTTCAGGCCATTTCTTTGCCTCAATCTTCCTTATCCCAGGTAACTGGCACCGCTCTGACCAGTTGACACATCCCCGTGTCCCCTCTCTTCCACACATCCCACACACATTCCTAAAGGAAGAATAGATACCTTTATTCTACCCCCTTCTCTCCATATCCATGGCTACTCTCTGGAGACCTGTCACCTCTCACTGTAGTCTCTTAGCTTGTATCCCTGCCTCCACACTTGTCCTCCTATTGTCCAGAGTCCACAAAGCAGCCACAGCAACATTGTCTTGTATCTCTACTTCCTACTTCTATTGCTTTCTATCATACTTAAAATCCAAACTCCTTTCCATGTCATGCAAAGACTTGCCACATGGCCCCTGCCTATCTCTGCCACCACAATACCCCCAACTCACTACACTGTAACTGGGCTGACCATTTTGCTGTTTTGTCCCATATACCAATTTCATTTTCACCTTAGGGTTTTATTCTGCTCTTCACCCTGTCAAGATGTCTCTTCATCAGGATCTTTGAGTAGCTGGCTTCTCTGTAGCATTTAGGTCCCAGTTTAAATGTCATCTCTTTAGAAAAGACTTCCCAGGCCACATTTTGTCACACTTTCTTAATATATTTTTATAGGGCATCTTCCCCTATGTGAAAATCCCTTGTATATTTATTTATATACTTGTTAAGCGTTCTTCGCCATCCCTAGCCTCCACCCTTACCTGAGCATAAAGCTTCATAAAACTGATGATCTTATTTATCTTGTTTGTCATTGTATTCACTGCCTGGCCCATAATAGGTTATCAACATTTTTTGAGTGAGAATTTATAAGAATGCAATAAATAAATGAATGCCTATCACCGGGCCTGAATGTATTTGTAAATATATCTGTTTTAGTTAACTTACCTACTCAGCCACTCTGAAAGCTTACACTCCATAACGTGATGTTGTCCAATTTCTTCCTAAACAGAATATTTTTATTACTTGGAGGGATCCAAAGATGCTCTCCTTTGTGGTTTCAGCAGTGATTCAGGGTATGTAATATTTGTTTCAATTTTAGTCTAAAGACTGAAAAATAGAAAAAGCAAGTTCAATCAGTTTGCTAAGAAGGACCTTTGATTCTATGTTATTTTCTTATATTTCATGACATTACTTGACGCATTCTGTCCCACAGTGAGTCCAGACTTTAAAACGATCATGGTTAATGCGTACTTTTGAAAGCAAGACGTAGGTATGCTTGGATTAAAACAAGATACCAGTCATATATATCTTAAGGAAGTAGAAAGAAAGTGACTTCCAAAAAACCCAACCAAGAGTTGTTTGGATAGTTTCTAGCCTTTCTTGTTTCCAGAAAGAAGAGTGATAAAATCAGCTTTTCTTTCCATCCCTAAATTCTACTCATTCTCCCATCGAGTACAGTTCATGGGTGACAGAATGCAGTGACACTTTGGCCACTCTAAACAAAAGGGTCCCACGGACTTGGGTAAAGCTATTTTAAGATATCATATTTATGTAAGTACCTGCTGTTTCTCCCATACACAACTTTATTTCTGCTGTACGGCCTTTGTTCTTGCACTCTCCCTGCCCAGAGATCCCTTGAGCAGACTCTGTGTACACAGGGAACATAAAAATAAACAAGATAAAGTTGCTGCTCCCAAAGACACATCAAAACACCTTTTATCTGTCATTGTGGATACCAATCTACCAACTTTAAAAAGACAAAAAGTCTAATTATAAATCTCCATGAACTTACACAATTGCTATCTGTTGACTGTTGTTGATTCTAGTTCACCTCAAGAATAATTTGAGGAAACAGTTTTATTAGAGACCTGTATATTAATATCAATCTTTGTGAATATAAGAATTTTTATATGATATCAAGTGAAAGTTTTCAAGTTTTGATGGTTGTTGATGATGATACTAATAGCAGCTACCATTTATCAAATGTTTTTATGTACAGGAAGTAGGTTAGGTAATTTGCATACATTATCTTTTTTAAACTTTAAAACAATCTTAACCTTTGGAAGTATGTATTATTATCTTGTCTCATGGAAAGAAGAAACTGGGCCTTGCAGAATTTAAGTAATTTGACAAAGTCAGCAACTAGTAAAAAGTAGGGATGGGGTTGAAACCCACTTCTTTCTGACTTCAAAAAGTGTGTTCTTAAAAATTATTCGATATTGTCCCCCTGAAAAGGAAATCTTGAGTTTTTGACTTCTCTGTAAGACTCTTCAGCTTGCATCCTCTGACTTGTGATATTCTTTCTCACATGTAGTCAGTGTCCAGAAGGGTACACCTGTAAGAAGATTGGCAGAAATCCTGACTATGGCTACACGAGCTTCGATACTTTCAGCTGGGCCTTCTTAGCCTTGTTTCGGCTAATGACCCAGGATTACTGGGAAAACCTTTACCAACAGGTGCGTGCCAAGAGAAGCATTCATTGTATTCACTCCACAAAAAAACTGATGTATGTGCTAACCAGCTTTATGTATGAGATATTTTATTCGATTTAGAATGGAGAAAACTCTATTGTATTAGTCCTGTGTGTTCTACTTCTAGTATTATTAGAATGGATCATTCTTAAATCATAAATTATTTTCTTATCTTTTCTGGGCTTTTTGGTCTCCAGATCTCTTTCCCTCTTTGTGAATGTAGCATCCCATGGGGTCCTAGGTAAATAGCAAGAAATATCCTATAACATTTTCTCATAGCACTGCTATATACTCTATGCTTTCCACACATGCCTCCCTGCTTACAGTGCTCTAAATACTAGGCTCTCCTGTGCTCACCATACTTTATCTTTTAACTACCTTGGACACTTGTTCTGGACTCAGTAGTATCTCCCCCAAATTCATATGTTGAAGTCCTAACTCCCAGTACCTTAGAATGGCTATGTTTAGAGTTATGGCCCTTAAAGAGGTAACTAAGTTAAAATGAAGGGCTTTCCAGGTAGCTCATTGGTAAAGAATCTACCTGCCAATGTAGGAGATGTGGGTTCAATCCCTGGGTCAGGAAGAACCCCTGGAGAAGGAAATGGTAACTCACTCTAGTATGCTTGTCTGGAGAATCCCATGGATAGAGGAGCCTGGCAGGCTGCAGTCCATGGGGATGCAAAGAGTCAGACACGACTAAGCAACTGAGCACAAGTTAAAATGAGGCCATTTGGGTAGGTTCTAAACCAATCTCATGTTCTTATAAGAAGGAAACATTAGGACATGAGTGAGAGACACCACACACACACACACACACACACACACACACATACAGAAAATGCCAAGTGAGGACTTAGAAGGTGGCCTCAGAAAAAACCAAACCTGCCAACACTTTGATCTTGAATTTTCATCATCTAGGACTATGAGAAAATACACTTCTGTTGTGTAAGCTACCCAATTTATAGGATTTTGTTATGGCAGCCTGAGCAAACTAGAATAGGAATGGAAGACTCAATTCATGACTCTAAGTTTTCCTCTCCTAACTCAACTGCAGGTTTCATCATCCATCTCTTATAGTGGAATTCTTCATTCATGTGGCCATCTCCTCCAACTTACATGTGGTCTTCTGGGGACTGTGGGCTCTATCTTTTCACCTGTATGTTATCAGCACCCAACCTCAAGAGAAAGGAGACCAAAAATGATTATTTTGTATTATAAAAAATAGGTTCATGACATTGTACAGGAGACAGGGATCAAGACCATCCCCATGGAAAAGAAATGCAAAAAAGCAAAATGGCTGTCTGGGGAGGCCTTACAAATAGCTGTGAAAAGAAGAGAAGTGAAAAGCAAAGGAGAAAAGGAAAGATATAAACATCTGAATGCAGAGTTCCAAAGAATAGCAAGAGATAAGAAAACCTTCTTCAGCAATCAATGCAAAGAAATAGAGGAAAACAACAGAATGGGAAAGACTAGAGATCTCTTCAAGAAAATCAGAGATACCAAAGGAACATTTCATGCAAAGATGGGCTCGATAAAGGACAGAAATGGTATGGACCTAACAGAAGCAGAGATATTAAGGAGAGATGGCAAGAATACACAGAAGAACTGTACAAAAAAGATCTTCACAACCCAGATAATCACGATGGTGTGATCACTGACCTAGAGCCAGATATCCTGGAATGTGAAGTCAAGTGGGCCTTAGAAAGCATTACTACGAACAAAGCTAGTGGAGGTGATGGAATTCCAGATGAGCTATTCCAAATCCTGAAAGAGGATGCTGTGAAAGTGCTACACTCAATATGCCAGCACATTTGGAAAACTCAGCAGTGGCCACAGGACTGGAAAAGGTCAGTTTTCATTCCAATCCCAAAGAAAGGCAATGCCAAAGAATGCTCAAACTACCGCACAATTGCACTCATCTCACACGCTAGTAAAAATGTTCAAAATTCTCCAAGCCAGGCTTCAGCAATATGTGAACTGTGAACTTCCTGATGTTCAAGCTGGTTTTAGAAAAGGCAGAGGAACCAGAGATCAAATTGCCAATATCCGCTGGATCATCGAAAAAGTAAGAGATTCCAGAAAAGCATCTATTTCTGCTTTATTGACTATGCCAAAGCCTTTGACTGTGTGGATCACAATAAACTGTGGAAAATTCTGAAAGAGATGGGAATACCAGACCACCTGATCTGCCTCTTGAGAAATGTATATGCAGGTCAGGAAGCAACAGTTAGAACTGGACATGGAACAACAGACTGGTTCCAAATAGGAAAAGGAGTTCATCAAGGCTGTATATTGTCACCCTGTTTATTTAACTTATATGCAGAGTACATCATGAGAAACCCTGGGCTGGAAGCAACACAAGCTTGAATCAAGATTGCTGGGAGAAATATCAATAACCTCAGATATGCAGATGACACCACCCTTATGGCAGAAAGTGAAGAGGAACTAAAAAGCCTCTTGATGAAAGTGAAAGTGGAGAGTGAGAAAGTAGGCTTAAAGCTCAACATTCAGAAAATGAAGATCATGGCATCCGGTCCCATCACGTCATGGGAAATAGATGGGGAAACAGTGGAAACAGTGTCAGACTTTATTTTTCTGGGCTCCAAAATCACTACAGATGGTGACTGCAGCCATGAAATTAAAAGACGCTTACTCCTTGGAAGGAAAGTTATGACCAACCTAGATAGCATATTCAAAAGCAGAGACATTACTTTGCCAACAAAGGTTCATCTAGTCAAGGCTATGGTTTTTCCTGTGGTCATGTATGGATGTGAGATTTGGACTGTAAAGAAGGCTGAGTGCCAAAGAATTGATGCTTTTGAACTGTGGTGTTGGAGAAGACTCTTGAGAGTCCCTTGACTGCAAGGAGATCCAACCAGTCCATTCTGAAGGAGATCAGCCCTGGGATTTCTTTGGAAGGAATGATGCTAAAGCTGAAACTCCAGTACTTTGGCCACCTCATGAGAAGAGTTGACTCATTGGAAAAGCTTCTGATGCTGGGAGGGATTGGGGGCAAGAAGAGAAGGGGACGACAGAGGATGAGATGGCTGGATGGCATCACTGATTCGATGGACATGAGTCTGAGTGAACTCCAGGAGTTGGTGATGGACAGGGAGGCCTGGCGTGCTGCGATTCATGGGGTCGCAAAGAGTCGGACACGACTGAGCGACTGATCTGATCTGATCTTTCTCAGATTGCCACAGGTTCTTTTGGCTTGTTTTGTCTGTTTCATTTCTGAGAATATTATAAATGAATATAGAACTTATATGGAAATCTAACTTTACAGGAAAAAATAGGAAATATACAAATGACTGTTTAAGGACGCAAAAAGATACTCACCTTTACTGCAAATTAAGACTAATGTGACATATAACTTTTCATCTCTTGGAATGACAATGATCAAAAAGTTGATCAAAAGAAGATACTGTCTGATTAAGCTATGGGGAGGCAGATTTTCTCACACATTTCTGTGAACCACTGGAGAGGCTAACATGGGAGTTTCTATGAAAATTAAAATGAATATGCCTGTTGACTTAAGAATTCCACTACTAAGAATTTATCCAAAAGAAGAATTCAGTAACAACTGATACTGATAGAAAAAGGAACTGAGTTTTTAGAGAAAGGATAAAGAGACTTATTTTTCAGTTAATATCTGTTGGTACAGTTTAATTTTTTAACATGTATTACATTTAAAAATGTTTAGTGTTAATTAAAAATATGTAAAAGTTGAATACATAAGTTCATTTAATAAGGCTATTTACCTTGTGGTAACATAAACATTAATATTTAATATATCAGAATGTGATACTATAGAAATTATCTAGTCCTATAATTTGAAAATGAGTAAAAACATCTAGTTTTTGAGTAATTTTCAGACTAGGGGAGAAAAAAATTTAGAGTTCTTATTAAGCTTATCATAGTCTAGAATCATATTTAATTTTGGTACAGGCTTAATACATTGCTATATCTTTTGTCTTGGAAAAGTGTGTGTTTTAATACTGATTGTTTTCCATGAAGATACAGTTTTATTCCTTTATTTTTTGATAACATGAGACTATACAGAACTGCTCGATTTACCATGCCTTAATATGCCACTCAAGTTGAAATGATTTACCAAAAAAAAACCCTTTGTGTTATTAAAATAATGATCTCCTTTTTTGCCTAGACCCTGCGTGCTGCTGGGAAAACCTACATGATCTTCTTTGTTGTGGTGATTTTCCTGGGATCCTTTTATCTAATAAACTTGATCCTGGCTGTTGTTGCCATGGCCTATGAAGAACAGAACCAGGCAAACATTGAAGAAGCGAGGCAGAAAGAGTTAGAATTTCAGCAGATGCTGGATCGACTTAAAAAAGAGCAAGAGGAAGCGGAGGTATTTTTATTTGATTTAAAATTCTTCCTAGAAAGGCAAAGGGAACAACAGAACCCCTGTGATCTCTGTCCGACCTTTCCCAGGGAGATTTTCTCTCCTGGATTCTTTCAAATAAACTGAATTTTCATTCTGGTGTGGTCAAAGGAAGCAATTCTGTATTGAGTTAGAGTTGACATCTGCTTCATTCTACCTTCCCCCTTAATCAGCTCACTTCAGCATGGAGAATGTTCTAAGCTCTTTTTCCTAAGCCTGTTCCCCATGATTCCTCAGTGTGTATGGTATTAAGCAAAGTCCCGAAACATTTATGATGTTATTTCCCCACATTAACAATTGTACACATGTCCTTAGGGAAAATTATGTTGCTATTAGAGTTAACAAATACACTGTGGAGTAGAAAGCAAATGGGCATCAGTTTTGGTTAAAGTTGCAAAAATTTTAAGGTAATGTGAGATGTTGAAAAAATCATACTTATGATTGTGGCCACTTTAGGTTAAGTCGCAAATTTTTGTGGATTTTTCCTTACTCCTCCCTCCAAAGGGGTACGTCAGTGGAAAAGTTTGAGGAAGTTTGTACTAAGAGAACCAAAATTTCAAGTATTTTACATAAGTGATGGTTTGACCTAGTAAAATCTCTTCAAGAAATCTAACCTATTGGGAGGAAGGTAGTAATCTGTAATGCAGAGAAGCTTTTAGGCAGAAAGATGTTCAGTGTAATATTTTAATATTTAAAATCAGAAAGCATTTAGATTTCCAAAAATTAGAAAGTAGCTAAGAGGATTATAATATTTTTGTGTCTTGAAATATTACTCAGCCATAAGATATGTGTTTTAAGAATATTATGACAGGAAAAGGTGTTAATATAATAATATATTAAGTCATAGAATACAAAATTGAATGTAAGATATACATTAAAAATATATGAAGACTGAAAGACGTGTTAACGCCAGTTATTCCTGGGATGTAGGATTGTGAGTAATTCTTGCTTTTTATTCACAATATCTTTAATTCCAAATTTTGTAAGGGTTGGAAGGTTTTACAAGGGTTTTTAATAATAAAACCTTAATTTTTATAAAAGGGTTAGCACTAGGCTATTACAGGAATTTCCTGGGTAATCCCTAAAAGTGTCTTTTATTTTCTTGATATATTATTCTGTAATAATTAATATTATTTTAAAATAATTCTTTCTTCATTTAACTATATAAGTGCGTGAATCTATTGATAATATTGAAGTATACTGTATACCTGAACAACGTATACAAATGAATTATCTTATCACATGGTTGATATGTTTTATGTCCCAGAATTATCTACAGTTAAAACTTTTACATACACTATTTAAAATTGCTTTATTATAAGTATAGTAATAGTATATAATTGTTTAATTATGAAATACCGTAGGGCTTTATTAACAATGCAGGAGAAGTGATAAACATATATTTTATAAGCTCTCAGTCATGATGCAAAGGAAACATTACTTCCCGTATGAGGGACATGATTATATGCACAGTATAATTAAATTTGTGGTAAAGAGGTGCATTTTGCAGTTCTTGGAATTGACTCACTGTATGTGTGTTCTCTTGGTTCAACAGGCAATAGCATTAGCAGCAGCTGAATATACCAGCATTGGGAGAAGCAGAATAATGGGTCTGTCTGAGAGTTCTTCTGAAACATCCAAACTGAGCTCTAAAAGTGCTAAAGAAAGAAGAAACAGGAGAAGGAAAAAGAACCAAAAGAAACTCTCCAGTGGGGAAGAAAAGGGAGATGATGAGAAACTGTCCAAATCGGAATCCGAGGAGAGCATCAGGAGAAAAAGTTTCCACCTTGGTGTTGAAGGTCATAGGCGAGCACGTGAAAAAAGATTGTCTACCCCTAACCAGGTACCACTGACACCCTCACATGTGTATTGCCAGAGGTGGGATCACGGAGTTCTATCTGAGGGAAGGGCGCTCAGGAGAAGAGTGAGTGACTTCATTAGTATGTTTTTAGGTAAAAACCTATTGATGACTGGGCATTTATGGAAAGAACATAGAGATGTATAGTCTTCCATTTAAGTTTGACCATTTTGAAGGAGCTTATAGTTTTAGAATTGTCATATCTTCTCCAATATAAATATCCAAAACACATGTTCATGAGAACCAGCATAGAAATGAAGAAAACATTTACAGTATCAGTTACCTTTTCTTGTTTTTATTTAGTCTTCATTTTGCAGTGCCTCGTTGGTTAAAAACTAACCTTAGATTAGTTTTTTTCTTTTTTCACCAGTGTAGGTACACCAGACTACTGTAGGTAGTCACCACATGACTGCAAGGAGTCACCACTTTAGGGACCACCAGAATATCAGTCACCCAAACCTTACTGCCTCTACCCCAAAAGGCACCAGTCTCTACCATCTAGTCCCTCCCATGGTCTCTTATTTCTCCTTGTGTGGAATTTCTCTTTCCTTTTTTTTTTTTTTCCCCACTGACACCTCTGTATTTCAGACCTTCCTGCCTACAAACCTCCAGGAGCAAGAATTCCTATTCTTCTTTACACGTCCCTGGTTTCCACTGCAGAGTCCCTTCAAATAAGTTTTCTAAAACCAAGTAGTTTTTCTGCTCAACTTAAAACATAAAAAGCAGACAAAAACTATGTTGAATAGCCACTGACTACAGAACAAGCCCCACGTCTTGTCAATGCCTTGGCTTTGATCTAGTCCCACTCTTGTCAGCCTGCATGTAGCCTCGGTCCACCACCACGGTGACTCTCCCCTCCATGCCCTATGTTCTCATGGCTTTTGACTTGGTGCACATGGTTTCCTCTTCTTCCTTGTTTTCCTCCTGGCATGGGGCCACCCATTCGTTGCCCCTTAGCTCAGGGGCCATCCATCCACAGAGTCCTCTGTTCTCTCTGCTCCTCCCAATCTGCTCTTCAGTTACCCACTTAGAATTACTCTCATTTTCATTTATGTCATTAAAATTTCTAGCTTCTGCTGCTTAAGTCTGTAGGACCCTACCAGATATACACAAAAGTGAAAGAATCCCTTCCTTCAAAGATTTCATAATCTAGTTGGGGAGATAGAACTTGAATGTAATATTGGTTAAAAAAAAAAGCAAAACAAAACTATGAGTGGAGCAGTTCAAGCTAGTTTTAAGGTAAAGACGTTACTATATGCATTTCCCATTATTCTCAATGCCTATCACATTGTCCTTAACATAGTAAGCACTAATGTTTATTGAATTAGATACACCCAAGGAATATGCAGTTTGATTTATACACATAGTTTATCTTGGACACAAGTCATATAAATGTGACTTGTTTTCACCTCTTTAGTATTGGACAGCTTCTTCTCCATGTTCTAATATTATTATGGGGGCTTCCCTGGTGGTTCAGCGGTAAAGAATCCACCTGCCAATGCAGGAGACAGGGTTCAATCTCTGGGTGGGAAAGATCCCTTGGAGAAGGAAATGACAACCCACTCCACTGTTCTTGCCTGGGAAATCCCACAGACAGAGGAGCCTGACGGGCTACAGTCCACAGTTTCCCAAAAGAGTCAAACATAACCGAGTGACTAAACAACAACGACAAAAAATATTTTTAAGACTTTGTAAATCCATTGGTAATTAGAATGTCTTTCTTAACAGACCGTAACTGAGCCCTCAGTGTGCAGGGTAGAGTTGCAAGCAACGGAATGCAAAGATGCGTACAGTGTGGTCTTAGCCTCAAGAAAGTTTCAGTACTTAAGCAATGTAGGGGTTGATGTATGAACAGCTCGGTAACAGCTATTAGTATCAAATTCTTTTTTAAGTAATAATTTATTTATAGCAACATGAATGGTACAGAATGAGTGGAGAGATAACTTGATGCCAGAAGTATAGAGAATGATACAGTAGCAGATAACGCACTTGGTCCTGAAAAGATGAACTTTTCCAGTCTCCTTATTCCTTATTTGAAAGAATTTGTTGTTTTGCTGAATTTCTTTGTTTTTAAATATGTTTCTTTTAAACCCAGTACAGAGCCCTCTGCCCTCAGGTCCGTGGTCTTCATAGGAGTTCTAGGAAATGCACGTCTGCTTCAGCAGATACACATCACCTTTTATTTTTCCTGCAGTCACCACTGAGCATCCGTGGCTCCTTGTTTTCTGCAAGGCGGAGCAGCAGAACAAGTCTTTTCAGCTTCAAAGGTCGAGGAAGAGATATTGGATCTGAGACTGAATTTGCCGACGACGAGCACAGCATCTTTGGTGACAACGAGAGCAGAAGGGGCTCCCTGTTTGTGCCCCACAGACCTCGGGAGCGGCGCAGCAGTAACATCAGCCAAGCCAGTAGGTCTCCCCCAGTGCTGCCAGTGAACGGGAAGATGCACAGCGCTGTCGACTGCAATGGCGTGGTCTCCTTGGTGGATGGACCCTCCGCCCTCATGCTACCCAATGGACAGCTCCTGCCAGAGGTGATAATAGATAAGGCAACTTCTGATGACAGCGTAAGGACGTTTTAAATAGCTCAGGCATGGTTTGGCTCTTATTCTTGCATCCATCACTCTCTCTGCTGGAGGGGCCTTCTCTCTGGTCCTCTGAATGGCTCTGCATCTTGCAATACTTTTTATGCTAGAAACACACCTTTAACTGATTAATGTAATCCTTATACTATTGTTGTAGGTATCCAATGCCAACATATTTAAAATCCCATTTTTGAAAAAATAGTACTTATCTACTGATATTATACTTGATTATGACTCACCCCCTTAGAAAACAATATATATATCAGCATAAAATGCATTGATAATGCTAACATTATTAGTTGATAATAGGTTCCATGTCTGTAAGGAGATTTGGGTTATTTGCCACCTACTGCTATTTTTTCAAGTCACTACTTTATATATACCTTGCTCCAAGGGATCTTATTTGAGTTCTTAATAATTAATAATAGTAATAATAATAGCAGACACGTTAGTATTTATAGCAGCCCTAGGAGGTGATATATTACTATCCCTTTTATACACCTGGGGAAACTGAGTCACGGGGAAATGAAACAATTTGTTCAAAGTCACTCAGCCAATAAATGGTAGTCCTGAAATTCATAAAGAGGCCCTCTGTTTCTGAGCTTGTGGTTTTAACCACCACACTTTCTCTCCAGGATGTGGTAAACTTCTTAGGAATAGTTTAGAGTAACTGTGATTTTCCCCCACACATAAATGAAACACACTGTTATCATTAAAAGAAATACCAAAATTCTTTCATCTGAAATCTGTGAATAAAAACATAATATCCAAAATACATACGTAAATGCAAACATATACATATAAGATAAAAATAAAACACCTTTCCAAAACAACAATTTCAAGAGTTCGGGAGTCATTGAGTGGTATGAGAAAAGGGTGTGATGAAGCCTGAAAGTGAGATCTTTCTGGTTTTAGAGTTTCTTGGTTATGTGTTAAGGTCACTCACCATGTTACATTGTGTTGCTTGATATTGGAAAGGCTTTGACTAACTTAACAAGCTCTGAACTTGTGCCACCTATTCATAAATCATATTTGCAGACAATGAAGTATTTTAAGTGAGAATGAAGTTCCATCAAAGCCATGGCCACGCATGCATTTTCGTTTGAATGCATGCATATGCTTTTAGGTCATATGTGACCTCTGTGCTTGCATGATACAGCTTCAGCCCTCTGTCAAGGTGTTTTTCTTATCAAACAAGCATGTTAAATTTCCATGGAATCATATCTTTGCTGTGTTTTGCTTTTCAATAATGTGTATTACCTATAAAAGATTATATAATGTATATCAGATTTAGAGATTATTTCCTATTTTTAAATGAAATGTTTCACTTAATACTTTGTTTTACCACAGAAAAATCATTATCACTCTAAATTCTAAGACTAAAACTACAGAGCTGGAGTAATTAGTGGATACTTTATAATTCAATAGAAATAAATGCAAAACATAATAGCGTGAAATAATGTACAGTTTAGATGAAAAAATTGCATGAGAAATAATATAACTTTGAGACCTGAGACATGTCTACATGGAGAAAAAAATGCTTTATCAACACAGCTATTTGTTTGACTTGGGGAAAAAAGAAATCACTGCTTCCAGAAAGTCAGTAAATTAGAGAGTATTTCAGCTAAAACATGGTTATAGACAGATCTCCGTAAGAAGCCACCTGCAAATATGTGTGTGTGTATCCTCACACATATATGGACATGCATGCATATAAACACACGTACATCTATTTATGCCTGTTTGTCTACGTTTTAATATACAAGCATATATAACTGTATCTAAACAACTATACTTTACAACTCTAAATCTGTATATCTATGTATATGTTTGTAGAATGGTGTGTGTGTGTATACATATATATATATATACATACCACATATTGTGACCCCATGAACTGTAGCCTACCAGGCTCCTCCATCCATGGGATTTTCCAGGCAAGAATACTGGAGTGGGGTGCCATTGCCTTCTCCATAAAGTTGTCTGAAGTCTATATGTATATATGTGTATGTGTGTGTGTATTGTTGGCCTGCACTGAACTGGCACAGTGTTTTAACTCTGAATTAGCTGCCGAGATTTAGAAATAAGACATCTTTACATAAATATGGTATACCTGGTAAAATTGAGCTCATATTCCTGCATGGCAGCAATCCTTTGAAGCCTCTTTTAGATGGAGCTTACATTCTCTATTTTGATACAGTGTCCATCAGTCTTAATCATTGTTTTTCTACTGAGTCATTCATCTTGATAGAGCAGTTCATGAGATCTGCTTTGGCAAGAGAAACAGTCATGACCATTGCCCTGTTATTGCCCCAACAAAGAATAATTACAGAAGTTTACCAGAGAACACTGAAGTTCTTCCTTTACACACACACACATACACCATTGCAAAACTTATTTAGCTGTTTTCATGTTAGGACTCTTACATAGTAAAGCTATCTGAATAAATTGGAGACCCAGAAAGATAGATAATGATAGTGATTATAACAATGAAAGCAGCTCATTTTAGTTTTTATTTCCTTAGTGTTAAGCCATTTAATCCTCATAACAAGATTATGAGGCAAGTACTATGATTATTTCCATTTCACCAGTGATGAAATGGAGACAGGTTAAGTAACTCTCCTATGGTACACAGCCAGTAAATGGCAGAGCCATGACTCAAATCAACAGTCTAGGCTCTAATTACTCACTACAACTTTGTGGCAAGATTTTATTTTCTACCTATAATTTATTGAAATTCCATTCTTAAACTGTAATTAATCATCTTTTTTTTTTTCAGGGTACAACCAATCAAATACACAAGAAAAGACGTCACAGTTCTTACCTCCTTTCTGAGGATATGTTGAATGACCCCAATCTCAGACAAAGGGCAATGAGTAGGGCAAGCATATTAACAAACACTGTAGAAGGTATGGAATAACATTCTCTTAACCATACAGATTTTTAAGCAAAATTCAGGTAAGTCCTGGTCAGCCTCGAATAGATACAGCAAGTACTTAGGAAGAATTCAAAGAATGTAAAATGGTTATGAGCAATGGTAAGACTAACCAATAGGTACTAATGGAATTGTCTTTAGTGCTTAAAAAGGGGATAAAGTTCTTTGTGATTAAAGACAGGCTTTGGGTGATAAGGGCTTCCCTGGTGGCTCAGACGGTAAAGCATCTACCTGCAATGCAGGAGACCTGGGTTTGATTCCTGGGTCGGGAAGATCCCCTGGAGTAGGAAATGGCAATCCACTCCAGCACTCTTGCCTGGAAAATCCCATGGACGGAGGAGCCTGATAGGCTACCGTCCATGGGGTCACAAAGAGTCGGACACGACTGAGCGACTTCACTTTCTTTCTTTCTTTCTTTCTTTCTTTCTTTCTTTGGACGATAATGACCTTTCAAAGATAAATAGCTTTATGGTACTAAATGAAGACAGTGAGGGTGGCCCAGGGCTATGTGACTCTTTTACTATATATACTCTTAGAAATCTTACCTAGTCTCTCGAAATTGATCATTTTTCTAACAGGCAAGAAAACAATACCAACTTCCAGGTTCTGTAAGTTTCTGCTTCTGAGAACATTCTATAAAATTGTAAAATGGTAATATGTGACACAACATCTTTCAAGATAGTGATGCAAAAGCGCTAGAGAAAGCAGTTTAGAGAATATGATGTGAACAGTAGTGATCAGCCAAAGGGCGGCAATTTCAATAACGTATTGGCGCCCACCTTCTCTCCCCTCAACAAGCCTCTGGTTCCACCTTATCCATGGGCTACCACCTCATCCCCCAACACACCCATGATGGGCCCAGACAAAGTTTTCACCCACCTCCTAAATTTATGATGAGAACAAAATGGGCTAATGGTGTGTGCTACCTATTGCATGAATAGCTCTATAAATTATTTCTAGTCTCTTGGTCCTGGGATTATTTTCACCTGTGAGCTGGCAAAAGCTTTTCCTGGAGAGAATAGAAATGTGTTATTATTGTAATGGATTCAGGGCATAGGGGAATGTATATATTGGGGTGTGTGTTTGTGTTTGTATGTATATATATTGGTTTATATACATTTATCTTAAATATATACATTATCTGAATTAAGAAAACATCAATTCTTTTAACATCATATGTTAAGTGCTTGTTTCTCTCAGAGATACCCATAAATGCTCTTATTCATTAATTTCACTGCCTTCTTATGATTGATCTAATAAATGAATGCATGATATAAGATTTTTATGTTATATGCTATGCTTTCATAGAAAGGATATTGTTAAACTTACAAAGTATAAAGCAGAAGACTTGTTTCAATGTTAAAGTGTACTGCTGATGTGTATCTGGTTAGCAATAAAATATATAATATGCTAATGATTAACTTGGTGATCTCTGTGGTTTTTTCTTCCAGAACTTGAGGAGTCCAGACAGAAATGTCCACCTTGGTGGTACAGATTTGCACACACATTCTTGATCTGGAATTGCTCTCCATATTGGATAAAATTCAAAAAATTTATCTATTTTATTGTAATGGATCCTTTTGTAGATCTTGCTATTACCATTTGCATAGTTTTAAACACATTGTTCATGGCTATGGAACATCACCCAATGACTGAGGAATTCAAAAATGTGCTCGTTGTGGGAAATTTGGTAAGTCTGTTAATGTGTATTATGTACCCAGAACGTCTCTCTTTGGTTGTCATGATTATCATTCCTGTTTTTTTTTTTTTCTTAAGTCAGATGGATATTTAGCTAGTTAGTTATGCATGTTCAGGATTCATAATGTGAATCATTGTACAGAGAGAAGTTTCTGGTAATAAACACTATGTTAAAGTAATTCTGCAGGCATATTGAGGTCTATGAATAACAGCATTATCTCCATAATTGGTCACCATCTTGGGAGTAAATATGTGTGTTTTCTGACAGGCATGTCTGTTAGCAGCAACACTTTGAAAACTTGATACTTTCTAAGCCATTTTATAATTATTTTGCAGCTTACTTGTGAGTACATACCCTACAAGTTTTCAGAAAAACTACAGACACTTTGTTTTGACATATAGGCAAAGGATTCAGGCCTTTGGAATCCCAAAGTCCTTAGTTTGAGTCCTGGTTTTGCCTCCTACTTGTTATATGACCTTGGGAAAAAATTTTTAATATCTATACTCTTTCATTTTCTCATTTATGTAATAATAGTATTTTCTTTATAAAATAATATTTTATTTTTAATATAACAATAATGCTTTATTTATATTACATATATAAATAAAATTAATGCTTATTTATTAATATTTATTGAGAGGAATGAAGACTTTCTACTTATTAGCCAGGCATATAGTAAGTACTTAAACCTGTTTTCATCAGTCATCACCATCATCATCGTAATCATCATGCTTTCTTTTTTTTTAAATTTTTGTTGGAGCATAGTTGATTTACAATGTTGTGTTAGTTTCTGCTTTACAGCAAAGTGAATCAGTTATACACATGACGTATATCTACTCTTTGTTAGAATCTTCTCCCATATGGGTTGTAATAGAGTATTAGGCAGAGCTCCCTGTGCTACACAGTAGCTCCTTATTAACTATCTGTTTTTTATAATCATCATGCTTTCAATGAATCAGCAGAAACAAGCCTTAAGAACAAAAATATTTAGAAGTCAAAATGATTAAACTGGACACAGAAGAAATAACGGCAGCCTAGAAGGGATCTGTAAGCTTCAGGAAGATATAGGATTCTGTTAGGAAAGTTGATGCCAGAGTGACCTGTTAAATGGGCAGTGGTGATCACACTCAATTAATGCCTTATGGCAAACAGAAAGTGCTAGTTTCCAGCAATCTGCATAACCAGGCAGAAGTTCTATTTCACAGCCAAAAGGTCCCAGTGTGTAACTCTTAATCAATCATGAATAACTCTGGATGTCTTTGCAAAATGTCTGTATAAGATAATTTTGCTTTTGCCATGGTCCCAAATCAATTGCTATTTGAAGTCAAAGAGTGTTTCTGAGTTGGTCTTCTATCCAAAATTTCTTACACATATTCCAAGGCAGGATGTTTAAACTCATGTGCCCTGAGTTAGCATTCTTCTTTCTATTCCTAATTGCAAAAGGGCAGGACCGTCTAGTTTCTAATTGTTGGTAGAGGTCAGATCATGAATACCAGTACCTTCTCACTGAGTTGTCTGTATCACTGTGAATCCACAAATGATTCATCATGTTTCTTGTCTATACAGTCCCAAGTTTGGGTGCTCCCTGCCAGTCTTCTTGATGATGTATTATTTTACAAATGACTCACAGTTATAGAGCTAACCATTTCCCTTTGAACCTTCTTTGCTGTTTCTTTGAATCAAATTGTACCCAAGTGATTTATAAGACTTCTGCTGTTGCCTTTTTAAATGAGTCCTTTTGATGCCATGTCATAAATTAATGATGTTTTGTGATGTACTATTGTGTCAAAGCTTTGGAAATCTTTGGGGCTTCACTGGTGGCTCAGAGGATAAAGAATTTGCCTGCAATGCAGGAGCCCTGAGTTCAACCCCTGGGTTGGGAAGATCCCCTGGAAAAGGGAATGGCTACCCACCCCAGTATTCTTGCCTGGAGAATTCCATGGACAGAAGAGCCTGGCAGGCTACAGTCCATCAGGTCATAAAGAATCAGACATCACTAAGTAGAAAATCTTACTTTAGCTGCCACTGTATCGATTAAATACTTTTTCCTCTTCTACTGATACATCTTTGGAGTGAGTCAACTTATTCCTTATTACTCTAAGAGCAGTCAGACCAAAAAAAAGACTGGCTCAAAGTTTCAGTATCAATATGTTTCCTTTTTACTATCTTCCAGAATAACTTGTTGACATAAGTTATTTAATAAGTGTTTTACAAAGAGTGCCTATCTTAATTTTCAAAGGTTTTATGTATCAGATTTTAGTGTGCTCTTCTAAAATGCTCTCTAAAGGTGATGAAAACTGATAGAGTCAGAGCTTCTTAACTCTTCAATGCTTATAGCTATAGGAATAGTGATAGTTGGTTTATAGGATTAAATGAAATAATAATATATGTTTATAAAGTATCTTTATAAAGCACATTGTCTGAAACACAGTAAATGCTGCACAAATAGTCATTATCATCATTAGGTTGTTTTCATACCTTTTAATACTAGATATATATTTTATTTCTCGTGTAGGTCTTTACTGGCATCTTTGCAGCTGAAATGGTTTTAAAACTAATTGCCATGGATCCATATGAGTATTTCCAAATAGGATGGAATATTTTTGATAGTCTTATTGTGACCTTAAGCTTAGTGGAACTTTTTCTATCAGATGTGGAAGGATTGTCAGTTCTACGATCATTCAGACTGGTAAATATAGACCCAACCTTGCCTTTATATTCTATGTATAAAGGGGTGATTCTTTGGTTTCACATTACTATTTTTTTTTTAACTTTTGGAGATGTGATTCAAAATATAAGATTAGATCTCAGTAGCTAGTAAAATGAAGTTCCTTCAGTAGCAAATGCACTTAAAAGCTCAACAATATTTGAATGTTTTAATTTTGGGATCTTGAAGACGTATTCAGTTCTACATGCTAGTATAATGATAGGGCAGTAATTTATATCACAATAAGAAGCTTATGGTTTATAGAATTTCAATCATTATAATATGTTCATAACTTTGTGGATTTCATAAAGTTTATCCCCTCAAAATTGCTGTCTGATGTCAAAAATATTAAAAAAAAAATGACTTTTTAATCGTTTTCCCTCTAATATATTGAACTTTCTCCTTATGTCAGCATGAAAAAAAATTGTGAAAGTATCAGAAAATAGAATTAAGGATAAATGATCAATTCTAAAGGATATAATATCTGATACTGTGATAAGAGATTTCCATAACTATCCTGAACTAAAATTACAGTTTCTTCAAAATATGTGTAGTAATTGTATAGTGGCAAATATAACAAAATAATAGGAATATTGACAGTAGATTAAAAATTAATAGTAAAAATAATTGATTTTAACTAGATAATGATAAGATTTTAGAATTAAATTTTGAAACAAAGTTCAAGACTGGAAACATTGAGAACTTTTTCATAAAAACTGATAATAAGTTTTGTGTTTACTCTTAGCTCCGAGTTTTCAAGTTAGCAAAATCTTGGCCAACACTGAACATGCTGATCAAGATCATTGGCAATTCAGTGGGGGCTCTGGGAAACCTAACCTTGGTGTTGGCCATCATCGTCTTCATTTTTGCTGTGGTTGGCATGCAGCTCTTTGGTAAGAGCTACAAAGAATGTGTTTGCAAGATCAATGAAGACTGCACACTCCCACGCTGGCACATGAATGACTTCTTCCACTCCTTCCTGATTGTGTTCCGGGTGCTGTGTGGAGAGTGGATAGAGACCATGTGGGACTGCATGGAGGTCGCCGGTCAAGCCATGTGCCTTATTGTTTACATGATGGTCATGGTCATTGGAAACCTGGTGGTATGTAATCGCCTGTTCATACATTTAAAATTCTCCATAGAAAATTATTATATGATGATATGATCATTTATTTTTATAATTATAGGGTTAATTAGGTCTAAAGTCATTAATTGTAATAGAATATTGACTATTTTAATCCAGTGAAGAACAGAAAAGATAATGAGTTATTGTCTTAATTTCTCTGCCAGATAATGCTTATTTATAGCTTTCACAATATTTATTTTAATGGAAAGTTTTCATTTTTCTACTTCTTTCATTTTGATAGTAATGTCATATGAATTAATCCATGGTTTTCATATCTTTTAAATGTTGATTCAAACATGAAGCTATGCTGGTAAACAGAATATGATTAAATTAATAATAACAAAATGAATTTATAATGGAACAAGGCAAATGGAAGGCCTAGTCCTGCTGTGTTAGTCATATATAAGACTAGCATCTATAACAAGTATCGGCAAACTATATGGCCCAAGGGCCAAATCCTGCGCACTGCCCGTTTTTGTATGATTCCTGCAAAGCTAAAATGTTTTCTACATTTTAAAGTAGTTTAAAAATATAAAGAAAAATATTTTTTTGGCACAGGGAAATTAAATGAAATTCAAATTATAGTTTCTATAAGCAAAATTTATTGAAAACAGATATGGTTATTCATTTTCATGTTGTCTGTAGCTGTTTTACTCTACATAGACAGAGATCCTCTGTCCTACAAAGCCTAAATAATTTACCACCTGGCCCTTTTACAGAAAAAGTTTGCCCACCACTACTCTATAGCATCTCTTTTACAAGTGATCTGCTTCTCCATTACTGTTTTCTTAGCTTGTATGCCTTCTGTTTCCTTCTATCTTATACCTACCTGTTGGTGGGAATATTCAAGCTTAGAGGCAGGAGAAAATTGCAATAAAATGCTTTTCAGTGGCTCACTTCAGTTTTCAAAGCCATCATGTTCATTTGATGTAGTTGGTCAGCCAGTCATCAAGTATGGTTGTATATGGTAACAGCCATATGATTAGGACCTTCACTTCCCATTGACTTGAAAACAAGTTGCTAGATTTTTTTTTTTTTATCCTTGTAGCCCCCATGACAGCTTGATAGTTGGTAAGAGAGTAGACGTAAATGTTCTCACTGCAAAAAAATAGTGGTAATTATGAGACATGATGGAGGTGTTCCTTGACACTATGGTGGTAATCATTTTGCTGTCTATATGCTCATCAAACCATGTTGTACACTTTAAACTTATACAATGTAATATGATAATTATATCTCAATAAAGCTGGAAAAGCTAAATCTAATTACAAATTTGAAGGGAAAAAAACTATTAATATTTGCAATGATTAAGAAAACTAAAGGGAAAATGAGCCCTTGGTTTGTCATCACCATTCTTATTAGAACACACACACATCAACCAACATATATTTTATAGCAAAAAATACTTTTTTATTGACAATGAAGACCAACAGGAAAATAGTCTCAAAATTTCTTAATGATTCATCAAATTGATTTCTGTGATTTTCTCTCCCCTCCATCTCAGATTCTTCTCTTAAGCCTGATATATTAACACAGACATTTTTTTTTGACATTTTTTTACTTATGCTTTTCTACTTACATTTCTGAGAAATTATTCTAGATGTGACCAAAATTAGTGGTGAGTCCTTTTTCCTCAGTTTGGTATAATTTTGATTGTTTAAATGTGAAGTAGATGTTTCTGGCCATGAAAAGACTTACACGAAAGGGTTTTTCAGTTATCTTTTTTTTATATAAAATATTTTTAAAATATAATTTACATATTTTGAGCCCTCTGTGAGAATTTTTTTAAAAATAATATTCAGTTTACTTGTACCCTTACCTCTAGGAGGAAAACAGAAATGGTTTTGCACACAAAATTTTGCTTCAAGGACAGGAGTTATCCTGACCTGTTTTATAATATTTTCCAGGGCCAAAATGATTGACAGTAAAGCCACCCAATCATAATGCCATTATCTCATTTGAATTGGGTTCAATGGGCAGATCTTTTTCTTTGCTTTAAAAGTCTCATTAAGTTGCAAGTTGGCACAATTCTTGGACAGAATATTTTATTACAGGAACTCTGAAAGCATTATATGTTCCACTTATTTCAATAAGTGAAGTTTATCTTCTGGGAAAAGTAAACGCAGATCTTGGCTTAAGTTACCTTCAGCACAACAGACACTAGTCACAATTTTCTTGTTCTACTTGTTTCTCACAGGTAACAAATATTAAGTAAAGGCAAATGTCAAGAGGGCATTTTAGGTGCATAAAAGAGAATTTGGACACAGGTTTTCTGCTGTAGAAATGAGTTTAGGAATGACATCACGGTAATGGTGAGGGAGCATTCTCTTTGCTCCTCATGCTGGCCCTTTAAGGGTCGGGCTGACCTCTGCTCCAGCGTTCACAGAGGCTCACACATGGGAGATTGATGAGAACTCTAGCTTCTCCTCTGCTGCCCCATCCTGTGTTCTTATCTATGGATGAAGATGTATAGAGCTCTTCATTGCTGGTTTGGATTTTGGCCTATATTTCAGAAAACTGTATTTATGTTCTTTTTTATTTCCCATCTCCCTGTTTCTCCAACCCTATTCTCCTCCTGACATAGGTCCTCAACCTATTTCTTGCTTTATTACTGAGCTCATTTAGTTCAGACAATCTTACAGCCATTGAAGAAGACACTGATGCAAACAACCTCCAGATTGCAGTGGCCAGAATTAAGAAGGGAATAAAGTACGTGAAACAAACCTTACGGGAGTTTGTTCTAAAAGCATTTTCCAAAAAGCCAAAGATTTCCAAAGAGATTAGACAAACAGAAGATCTAAATTGTAAAAAGGAAAACTACATCTCTAACCGCACACTTGCTGAAATGAGCAAGGATCACAAATTCCACAAAGAAAAAGATAAAACCAGTGGTTTTGGAAACAGCATGGACAAATACTTAATGGAAGAAAGTGATGGTCAGTCATTTATTCATAATCCCAGCCTCACAGTGACAGTACCAATTGCACCTGGGGAATCTGATTTGGAAATTATGAACACTGAGGAACTTAGCAGTGATTCAGATAGCGAATACAGCAAAGGGGTAAGATTGTTTTTTACATATATTGTTTAATGTTATTTATTATGAGTTAAAATTTCAGATTTTTGCTGTCATGAATTCTTTTCTAATATGCATACTAATAGGTACTTTGTGAATTTGTACAGTAACTTCCTGAAGGTGCACGTGGTAAGGTTTTACCTACTGGTTCTTAATAACTGATACGATCTTATTTAGCTAGATTTGAAAGTTTGGGAATATGTAAGTCTTCCTTTCCTTTATTCCGTTTGTCATCAACGGTAAAGTCATACGCGGTCTGCTTTAATCGTGTCTGTTGAACCCACAGCTCTTCTCCATCACCTTTGCCTTTGCCCTCTGCTTGGCTAAGCCATTTCCACATGGTGTCCCCACCGATATCTCTGCCTGCATTTTCCATCTACTCTAATCCATCTGTTTGATTAATTTTACTCAGGTCCAATCCTAATCACATCACTCCTTTGAAGTATCCTTGATCCCCAAGATAGATTTGAATTGTACACTGTAGGTAAAAGCCTTCATATCATGCCCTCACAACCAACTGACTGGCTGTGTCACCCTGGGGCTCCTACCCCTGAACCAAGCCAGTTTTCTTCTGGGCCACATACAACTCACAACCTGCGGGATTTTGCTTGGGGTCTCCTTCTTCAGTCAAAATCCTGAGTACGCCCTTTAAGACACAGCCCTCAGTTTCCTTGTATATAAAATTATTAGCCCTTATTAGGAGCTAGGTGACGGTTAAATGAATTGCACATGTAAAATGCTTAGAACAGTATTCACAGTGCTCAGAAGTTGTACTGATTATTTAGCATTATATTTTATATTCTTAAAAAATTATTATATGCATCAAATGGTACTATAAACTCATTGAGAACAGGAAGCTTCATTACAACTTTTTTGTATCCTCCTTCCCCACCTCCAGGGGCATATATTCAAAGTATTATTGAGCTGCATTTTTATTAATATAGAATATAATCATAAGTGAGTTTTATGACAGGATTTTTATGGCATCTCTCTAAAGTTTTAAGATACCATTTTACAATATTTTTCCTCTCTTTAGGTCACATCTGAAAATATTTGACACGTATTTCCCAAACATCTTCTATCTGCTTGGCCCTATATTAAGATCTGGGTTTCCCAGGTGGCACAGTGGGAAAGTGAAGAATCCACCTGCCAGTGCAGGAGACCCAAGAGATGTGGGTTCAGTCCCTGCATTGGGAAGAACCGCTGGAGTAGGAAATGACAATCCACTCCAGTATTCTTGCCTGGAGTATTCCATGGACAGAGGAACCTGGCAGGCTACAGTCCTTGGGGTCACAAAGAGTCAGACATGACTGAGTGAAGGAGCACACACACACACACATATTAAGACCTATCCTTCTTAAATTTAGAGTGGATTTTGGAAAAAGATACACAGCTCTGTGTGTATGTGTGCACATGTGCATTGGCCATGTAACCAATACTAGGTACATAGTAAATGCTCAATACTTATTCACTAAATAAATATATGATTAATAAATTATGAATATATGTTTTAAGTAGCCAAAGAAATTATCTCCAAGATCACAAAGTAAGGAATAAAATATTTTATTTTTTATTTTAAAAATCTTTGCGTGGAAGAGGTTAATAACTCCAAAGATTCAGAAGGTATAGTTGTTTTGGTTTGAAAGTAGAAAATTCGATTCCTCATACCCTGTGCAGAAGCAGTAATCTGGGTCTAGACTCATGTGAAAAGAAAAACAAATTCAATTACCCATTTTTCTGCCTACAAAGTTTAGAGTTGTAAAACCCTAACTGCCTAGCAGACTTTCTGAATAAGCTTAGATTCTGGGTGTTAAAGCACTGTGGTAGCTTGGGCTTCCCTTGTGGCTCAGCTGGTAAAGAATCTGCCTGTAGTGCGGGAGACCTGGGTTCGATCCCTCAGTTGGGAAGATCCCCTAGAGAAGGGAAAGGCTACCCACTCCAGTATTCTGGCCTAGAGAATTCCATGGACTATACAGTCCTTGGGGTCGCAAAGAGTCGAACATGACTGAGCAACTTTCACATTTGAGAGGAATAATTTCTTACCTGGTCATTTTTTCTTTGCTCAAAGCTTGTGGCTATCCTTACATGGATCTCCTTAAGTCGCTGGCAAATATCATATTCTTAGTATGTTGAATTATAACATTTTAAAGGGAATCTAATAGACCTGTCCCATATAGCACCTCATTTTCTAATTCAGAAAGCCAGTAAGAGAAAGCAACTTTATCTACAGTTATGAAACTCGTTCAGGGCAGAGCAAAATCAAGTCCCAGTCTTGATGTGCATAAGTCTGCCTTTATTCTCCTGTCTTTGTCCCTTTCAGGGATAAAACTCACATTCCTAATGGGGTTCATACCCAGTTTGTCTCCCCTGGGATACTGAGCCATGCTTCTGAAGAACTTACATATCCTGTGGTATCCAGAGAAGGTTTGTGATGACATAGTATCCAACTCGGAGAAGGCAATGGCACCCCACTCCAGTACTCTTGCCTGGAAAATCCCATGGACGAGGAGCCTGGTAGGCTGCAGTCCATGGGGTCGCTAAGAGTTGGACACAACTGATCGACTTCACTTTCACTTTTCACTTTCATGCATTGGAGAAGGAAATGGCAACCCACTCCAGTGTTCTTGCCTGGAGAATCCCAGGGACAGGGGAGCCTGGCGGGCTGCTGTCTATGGGGTCGCACAGAGTCGGACACGACTGAAGTGACTTAGCAGCAGCAGCCGTATCCAACTGTCTATAATTAATGATTTCATCTGTAAGTTATTTGGTACTGAAATAGACTATTTTAACCATTCATAAAATTACTCTGCCACCTGTCCCATAAACCTTTCCTAAACCTAAAAAGCATGAAATTTAGTGCACTTAAACTGTGTTATCCAAAGACCATTTGATGGTAACTTAATATTTTTAATTATCATTGAGTTTTTTATGACATTGTAGTCATAACTACTTGAGAAAAAGTACATTTTTTCTACTTCATAGAAATGGAAATACGTGGCATCATTTTCGGGAGCTTGAGGCTACCTTGTAGGTCATAATTTAAAATACATAAACTAGTTTCTTTAAGTCATTTGCACAGTATTTGAGTTGGTAAGCCCTAAACAAATTGGAGAAGGAAATGGCAACCCACTCCAGTATTCTTGCCTGGAGAATCCCAGGGACAGAGGAGCCTGATGGGCTTCCGTTTACGGGGTCGCACAGAGTCAGACATGACTGATGCAACTTTGCAGCAGCAGCAGCAAACAAATGTTAGGTATCATGTTTATTATTGTATTCATCATCATTATTAGCCTCTAGAAATTCAGATTTTAAATTATGGGCTTTGAAATTTTGTCCTTAAGACATTTTCCATGACATATCTCAAAAGTGTGTCACCCTGAGTGTATTCAAACCTGCTTGACTATATACTGGACTTGAGAAGTAATGAAATTTCAAGATCTATAAGAAATTTGTTATGTAGTATTAAGCAGTTGCCAACTGTAACAACCTGCATCTAGTCTTCCTCTCCAGTGCCTTGTGATTTAAATGTTTCTAGTTATGACTTGGTTTTATTTTTCAATTCAGAACACTAAAAGGAATTCACATTTCCTTATTTACCTGAAGTGTTTCTACATCATTTCAGGCTAAGCTCTCTGCTCTAATTCCCCTAATCTTCAGCTCCCATTGAGTTCCCAGTTTTTTAATTGCTTATTCTCTCCTTTGTATCTTTCCTATATTTTCATCTTTGAAATAATTCTTGATGAACTTTTCCCAAAAAGGCAAATCATGATTATCCGATAGAAAATATTGCCCAACTGAATGTCGGTTATTTAAGTCTTAAGCACTACCTGGAGTATGGTGAAGAAGGCAGCCTCTGGAGAGAGAATTCTTGCCTTAGATCTTAGCCTTAATATTTACTGTCTCCATGGTTTGAGCAATTTACAAAATCCTCTGGTTATTTTTTTCTAGTTTACTTACATGCAAAATAGAATTATAATCAAGATTACATTATTTGGGTAAACAAACAAGTGCTTGCTGAAAAATAAGTGCCCAATTAACAATTGCCATAGGTATGAAATTGAGTAGTCATGTACATACTGTAAGCAGCTATTTGCTACAGGTTAAATTTTTATGTGTAAAAACAAATGTAGGAGCTTGCTGCAAATGCCCGTTCTGGGCTGCATCCTGCAAATGCTCTCTGTCTAAGTCTGGATGCACTCAGAATCCTTGCCGCGGTGCTCCCAGTGACCACTGTGATGGATTGGTGGGCATAAATGAACCTAATTCATCTCTGGCTTGTCTTGATCCAGGTTTCTGAAAATTCATTTTCTTTATTCAAGGGCTGGGGATATATTCTACATTTGTCTGTTTAAGAATCTGCATTTTGAACAGGGGGAAATAAAATCTCTGACCTTTCCTACTTTCCCCTTCCCCATCTGGAAAATAAATCCACCCTGTCTGTTATGACCTAACATCCTTTTTTTCTTTTTTCTGCCCTCTTCTAGCATTAGCTCTCAGGCAAGTTTTCTTCTTCTGATAGACAGTTAGATATATACACTCCAGAATGAAGGCAAAATACTTTGTCATCAAATACCTTATCAGAAAATGACCAGAGATGAGTTCAAGTAAGGTGTTGAGTAAAATATCTTAAGAGTTTTGAGGCAATAATTGGCATTAGAACGCCAGCATTTCTCTGAGGATGAGTCTGTCTCAGAATCAAGAAAGACATGCTGTCATCTCTAGGGACCCATGAGAATAAGGCTCCTGTCACTGCTTCTCGGAATACACGCTGAACTGATGGCCACCCTCAGAATCAATCTCCTCCTGGGGTGCAGTGCAGCCCTCGGCAAACATTAACACACTGCAGATTTTCACCATTAGCATTGAAGTGCTTCACTATTATGAGCCTCAAATGAAGCATGAAATGCATCCATTCATTCAATAAATATTTATTGAGATCTACTATGCTCCAGGCATTATGCTAATAGTTGCTTAGAGAAAAAAAAAAATTTTTTTTCAGCCAGGTGCAATAATTCAATGTGATTGGCATCTGGCTTAATTTTTTTTTCTGTTTTTAAATCGTGCCAAATCTCAAAATTGAAAGTTGTAAAAAACTAAATTACTAAGCTTTTTTTAATGGAGAGCTCTTTCTTAGAGGGTTAAAGGGACATCCTTTTGTTTTCCGTTATTACAGATTACTTCCTTTTTTGCTTTCAAGATGAAAGAAAAATAACCAGTTTATAGACTTGTGATGTTAATTATAGACTTGTGATGTTAATTTTGAATGTGTGTGTAAATTTCAGGGGAAAACGTTAAATTTATCCATTTTATTTCTCCAAATATTTTAAAACATAACAGTCATGTGGTTTTTGGAATAAATTCTGACAGGTTTCAGAGACGCTGGTAGCTATGAATCTAAAACCCTAAATCTTCTTTAATGCTCTTTTGACGAATGTATTATCAATGCTTGCTAAAGTGAATTTGTTCATCTTGTGTACTCAGCAGAGAGGAAAACATCCTCACAGAAAGATCTCCCCATTCGTTCTTCCTCTATCCAAATGCAAATACTTAGCTTTCCTCAGTGGTTTTTCAGTGTTTTGAAACATTGTCTCCAAGTTGTGATGGAGCTAGCAGAGGTCCTGAGAGAAAGGAGAGAGAGCAATGAAACTTTCAAATTTACCTAATCAAACTTCTCACCTTCAAGGGAGTGTCATTTAAAACATTGCAAAAACAGTTATGCAAAATTTATGTTCTTAAAGGAAGTGAAAGCCACCTAAAGCCCTCATTCACTTTGATTATTGTGGGAGAAAAAATTGCAAAGGAATCCATGAGTAAATATTCCATTAACTGTGGCTATTCATTTTTTCAACTTCCATTTCCTAAGCACCTGCTTGTTGCCGTATGCCTGCTGGATTCTAGAAAGACGTCAGCAGTGTACTCATTTCCTCAGGAGATGTGGTTCAGAGTCTTCTTGGTCTATGGTGTTGTAAAGTGTTGTAAGTGGTAAAGAGTAAAGCTAGGTTCCTACCTTTGAGTTAAAACACCCACAAAAATCAGGAATTATAAATATATATATAAAAATAATTAAAACAGATTTTTTAGAAAACATATTGAGGCAGGATAAGGATAGGGTGACTAACCTTGACAATAAATTGGAGTACTTCACAATGGGGATGCCAGTTGAAGTATGTTTTATGATAAAAAGAATTCATCAGGTGAGAGAAAGAGTAGGGAGAGAAGGGGAGGAATGGAGGGAGACATAGACGAAGAAGGACAAAGAAACACCTTTCTGGTAGATGTAAAAGGCCCAGCCTGTGTGGAAGCATCCAGATACAAAAACACGCATTAAATACATGAGAGGATGGCCACATAGGATGCAGTAGGTGACTGAGGTTGATTGGAGCCAGATAGTGAGTGACGACTTACTGTGATTTGGAGATTGAAGTAGGTTTCTTTTTATTTAACAGAAAGGGAAAACTTTGTCTTGTTGTGTTATTCTTTGTTGTTAGCAGACTTCTACTTTTAAAGGAAGTTTGGGGGTGTAATAAAGGTGAGGAAGCAGAGAGGATGGAAAGTTGTTGCAACCGTCCTAAGGACACTTGATGGAGGCTCAAGGTCAGGGAGTGATGGTGACACTTGGGATAAGTGAAAGACACTTCCAAGCTAAACTATAAGGGCTCAAGGTCTGGATATGTGAATTATGAGCTGTTTCCAAGGGCGTATTCATTTTCTGTGGCTGCCATAACAGCGTATCAGAGACCCGGGGCTTTGTACAACAAGAACTGTATTCTCTGATAGTTCTAGAGGCTGTAAGTCTGAAACTTGTGTGTCAGCAGGGCTATGCTCTCTCAGTGGGCTCTAAAAAGGATTCTCCCTTGCTTTTTCCTAGCTTCTGGTGGTGGTCTTTCATCCTTAGCCTTCATGATTAGCAGCTGCATCACTCTGATCTCTGCTTCTTTTGTCACATGGGATTCTTCCTGTCTTTTCTTTTTATAAGGACACTAATTATATTGGATTAGGGCCCACCTCAGTGACCTCATCTTAACTTGGCTACATCTGCAGAGACCCTCTTTCCATGTAAGTTCATATTCAAAGGTAACAGGCATTAGAACTTCAACATATATTTTGGAAGATACAAAGTAATTCATAATAAAAGAGTTTTGGCTTAGACGACTGGATGGATATTGATGCTGTTAAAAATATGCAGGAGGGAAATATTAAGGGGGTAGGGGAGAGAGAGTTTAATTTGGGGACATCTTAATTGTATTCTACTCACAGGATAGCTAAGTGATAGTGAACAGTAGATATTTGGAGGTTTTAAGAAGATAACTCAGAGTTGTAGACAGCTTGGAATTTTGTATGTAAATTTTAGGTCAGGTTCCCTGGGAAACCAACTGTGAGTAGTGTTTTCAGGTTAAACACCTAACGCCTGTATGAAATGATGGAAGCTAGTTGATTGGGCCGAGGGAGGAGTTGACATGCTCTGCAGTTGTAGCAGAGGGTTCAGCTGGTTCTATAGACATCGCTGGTATGTATGAGCCTTTGGAGTAATCCCAGATCAAAGCAAGGCTCAGGACCTGTGTGCCCTGAACCCATCAGTCATTGGATACAGGTTCTCCCTCCACTCTTCCAGGGAAGGGAGTATGACCTTGGGTAAGGCAGCTCCCTTCTGTATTTCATTTCCCAGAGAGGGACTCAGCTGTGAGCCTTCAGCTGCCAATACTCCTAGAAGGTGGAGGAATGAGTAGCTTGTTTGAAAGGCAGATCTGGGCAGTGCAACCACAGTATCCACTGCAATACAGGGACCACAGGAGGAAGAGGACAAGTGAATAACTTGACAAGTGGACATGAAAGCAAGCACCAAAGAGACCAAGGAGAGAATGTATATATTAGCCACTTTCATATACGCTATATAACTTTCCTCCTTACAGCAACCTGGGAAAGAGGGTGATGTTAATCTATATTCACAGATAACTAAAATGCTAAAGGATTAAGAAATAGTGCAGGTTAGTTGCTGATGTTTCTGAGAGTCATTTTAAATTTGAACTCCAGGCTTTAACCACCTCTAATACATATCATGGAAAGGCAAAAGCATGAGTAGGAATGTATTCTCTGTTATATCCCTGTAATGCTGCAATTCATGGTCAGATTTTCTGTTACAATGGTATTGTGCATTTGCTGATTCATGTTCAGTTTCTAGTCCTCCTTAGTGCTAATTTATTAGCTTATAGTCTACTTTCAAAATATAACACAAAGCAGAACAAAGCACATTCCATGAGAAAATGAGAAGCCAGTCCAATGAGGATGCGTTGAGTAACGGATTCTATTAGATTGAAGGCACATGAAAGGAAGTGGCACCTAAGCTAGACATTAAAGAATGGAGATCATATTTTTGTGTGAATGTGGTAGGGGTGGAAACCCCAGGCAGAGGAACAAACAGTCGTGCTATTCATCTGATTCACTTAATCACTTATCCATCCACCCATTCATCTATTCAGTATTCAGTTTCTGCAAGCCATCATGTTTTGAGAAACTTTGTGTGCTTACTTGTTATTGCTTCCTTTTATTGATTTGATACAAATTTTAAATATTTGCAGTCATCGAGGTTGAATATTTTATGTTTTTTACTATATGGTGGTTTATGTTGAATATTTTATGTGTTTTTACTATGTGGTGGTTTTATTACACTCTTGTCAGGTCTGTCTCTCCTAAGATTTTTGTAAAGTTTTTTTCTGCTAAGAGGCAGTTGCAGGCAGTTTAGATTTCTTCTCATTATTCCATTTTAGAAAATATATTAATTTTTCCAGAAATTCATTTGATTTGGCAATATTCAATTATGCTTCTGGGGGGAGCTGACATCCCTATCTTTTATGCATAGATTCTTACAAAGACAAAACAGAATACCCCTATAGGATTTCACTTAGATCATCTTTTTGCAGATTGGTTCTAAACTGTTTAAAATTTTTTCCCCTTTATTGCATTTGTTCATGTGTCTAAAAATGATGAAATTTTGGTCTGATGTTTTTAAATCAATGTTTCTTAATTGTTATATTTTGATAAATTTGAAAACATTCCTTTCATGTAATATCGTTTGAAATGTCAAAATTAAATCATCAATGCTAATTTTACAGTATGCTTCAAAAACCATATACTGGCACTCTCACCCCACTCCAAAATTGAGGATGACTTCCTTTAAAATGTCTGTTATGAACAGCAAACAGAATGCAAAAGGTTGCCCTCAGAAATTACAGTATTTAATTCATCTCATAAAAAACAGAATGATGTAACTGTTTAGTTCATTGTTTACAGTCTGTGCTATTACTCTGTAGCAAATATATTTCTATGTGTTTAGCATATAGCATGCATTGTCAAATGTAACTAATTTCTACTTACAGGTATGTGACTTTAAACACTTAAATCAGTTGATTAAGCTGTTCCATCATGCTCTACTTCCACACCTCAGTACCTAACTTTCTTACTTCTCACAGGGGTAAAAACAAACTGGATCCATCAAGGATGCAGCTCTGTGCTTTTAACCAGGCAGAGACATATGTGACCACTTTTACACAGGTTACCTAAAAAAAAATTCATACATATGTATATGATATTTTTTTTCAGTGTCATGCATGTTGTTCAGCTACAAAATCTCTCTGCCTGACCCATTGCAAGAAAGTAGAAACATACAATTGTGCCATAGATAAATTGACATCACAGCATGTCACGGGCAGTTCTATCTATTTTTGTTATTCTCTCGATGACTCCCTAGATATATCTCTCATGTCCTTAGGTGATTTCAAGTGCATGAGCTATAGATTTTTATTGGATAGATTATTAAAATAAGGTATAGCATGTAACAGAAACCACTGAAGCAGCATTTAATTTAAAAACCTCTATCAACTTCCCCTCCTAATTTAAGCTTTACAGTTGACCCTTGAACAACAGGGGTTTGAACTGCATGGTTCGACTTATAAAGTGATTTTTTTCAATAGTAAATAATACAGTACTACATGATCCATGGTTGGTTGAATCCACAGTTGCAGAACAGAGGATCTGAGGAACCGTGAGTGTGGAGGGCTGACTGTAAGTTTTAATCAGATGTTAGACTGCATGGAGGATTGTGCCCTGACCCCCATGATGTTCAAGGGTCAACTGTATATGTATAGATATATATCATATTAACTTGTCAGGCTTACTGAGATAAGAGTAGAGTTTTAATATTCTCACCATAACAACAACAACAAAAACGGTGATTATGTGAGGTGAAGGATGTGTTAACTAACCTTATTGTGGTAAACATTTCACCGTATATTCATGTAATCTAATCACCTTGTTTACCTTAAATTTACACAGTGCCATATGTCAATTACATCTCGGGGGAAAAATTAAGATTGTCACATTAAAGTCAGTAAATTAAAATTTTATTAAGAAATATTTTGTGGGAGTATTATTTCAGGTATAAACATAAAAATCTTGTAACAAGAAAAGACCATTCTAGTGCTGGTCTTTTATTCACAGGTTAAGGAAATTGAGGCTCGTGCAGTTTCTGAGGACGCATGTAGAACCCTGAAGACAGAGACAGGGTTACCCAGCTTCTAGGCCAAACTTTGCATATATTTTGAAATAGTTTTAAGCAAAATGATAACTAGGGCTTTATTCCCTTATTGATTCAGTAATTAACATTTGATTTTTATTTGATCATATGTAAAGTGTATCATTAATAATTTACTGGGCCTATGAATGAATGAGTTATAAATGTCTGAAATGATTAATTTGATTCCAGAATCAATTTTATACACTGATGAGAGTAAGTTTCTGATTATGTACATTTGGCGCTCTGTACCTATGGCTTCTGCATGTGCAGATTCAATCAACTAGGGATCAAAAATATTCCAGAAAAGTCCAAATAGCAAAACATGATTTACCTGCATGCCAGCAAGTATTTACATGCATTTGCATTGTATTTACAACTGTTTACATAGCATTCACATTGTATTAGCTATCATAAGTAATTTAGATATGATTTAAACTATAAGGGATATATAAAGTATAAAGGATGTACATAGGCTATATGTAAATACTATACCTTTTTATATAAGGGACTTGAACTTATGCAGATTTTGATATCTTCTGTGTATATCTGTGATTATCTCATAAGGAGATAGATACACAGAGTAGCCTCAAGAAGATAAAAAGTTTAAGTGGAACATATTATGAAGTGGACACTAAATCTGTCAATAAGACATGAAACACTTTCTTAAAATTAGAAACAGATTAATATGAATTGCTATAACTAAAGTCTAACATATAAAAATATGCTACTCAGATATAATATCTTGTTTTAATTTTAGTATAGCTTGTTGAATGACTGAACTGGAAGGAAAAACCCATGTTAATAGGAATCATGCTTTTTTTTATACTTAATAGAGTTCATATTTTTAATTTATTTGTCATTGTTAGAATGTTTCTATTACTGTTTTCAATAATGAAAGCAAAACTTTATCCTGAAGTTCATACACTCTAGGAATAATAATGCTCAGTTTCAAATTTAAAAAGAAGCATATAGTTTGTTCTAGTTTACTTGCAGTTAATTTTAAAGGAATTCCTGAGTAAAAGACATATTTTTGTATTTGAGATTGATGATGATTTAGAGGCAATATTGTCTTAGAAAACTATTTTGCTCCAAAGTGTAGTCAGTCCTCCTTCTAGAACCTAAGTAAAGATACATACATATGCAATAGCATCTATATATGTATAGGTAAAACACTATTTTTGAGAAAACTATTTTTAGAAATACATATAGATACACACATATATATGCATGTATGTGTGTATGTGTGCTTAATTACTAAATTATTATTACTTTTTTCTTGTTATCAAACTATATTAGAGAACATGAGGTGCATATTAAGGAATGGTCATTCTCTAGATAAAGGCTCAGTTGCAAAGAATGACTTGAAATATTTTCTTTGGCAGAAAAAATATATTTTTATCTGTGCCAAATTCTATTTTTACACTGTGTTTGCAATATTAGAAGCCTGGATATATTTTTAAAAAATGGTAATTGTTGTATTATTGGAATTGTCATTCCTTGTCCTTCCTCCTTACAAGTGGATAGTTTTAGGAAATAGTATTCATCATTCAGAGGTACAGGCAGTTTGTTCTTCGTCATTTCTTTTTTTATTATTGATAATTTGTAGCAATCTTAAGTCACAGAGTACGTGCTTTTACCTCACATTTTGCTGTCATGTTTGCCTATGTCCCGATCCTTATTTACCAACTTGCAGTATTCTAGCAGGCCTTAAAAGTAGAACTGTTTAAATATTTGTTCCCAAAACTTTTAAGGTATTCTTTCTGATTTGACCCACTGCATTCCAGCTATTTATATACTCTTCTCTGCAAATAGCACAAAGCCCCTGAATACCAATTGTTGTTTTACCTTTCAAGACCTTGAATGCCAGGGTGAATGCCATTTTCCATTAGAAAGAAGTGGATGAAACTGTAGGATCTGGCTGGGAAGTCTAAAACCAGTCCAATCTTCTTATATGACCAAACTTGCTTGCATTTTTTTGTTTGCTTTTATATGCAAGATCGTATCTTTCAGTCGCATAAATTGTCATGTATTGGACAGAAATTACCCTAGGTACAAGACTTTAAGAAAACAAAGAACTTTTAGTAAAGTGTTTGCTTTGAGTTTCCTGGTGGTGACTGAGATTTTACTTCATTATTTCTCCATTATCTAAAACTATAAACCAATTGATCATAAGATGGAACTGTTAAGTGGGTTTCCTGCTGAATGAACAACAGCTGTTCCCCCAAAGCCTATGCAGCTTCTCTAATATCAATAAACAAAACACTAGGAAAGGAAAAACTCTGTTTTCTTGTCCTTTATTTTAGACAGTGCTGGTGTTTTAGTTGCCCTTAATGTGGAGCCCCATGCAAGGTCACAGGTATGGAGCCCTGTACCAGGGTCACAGGATAAAAATCTCTGGAACTACCAAGCCCCATAGCAACTGTTTCCATGAGCCTCTGGATCTAAACTGGCCAGTTCCCTGACCCCATATTAAGTAAAATACCCACCCTATTATCCACTCCATAGTATCCTAACCAATCACCCAGTGCCACCATTCCAGTAGGAATTTTCTCTGTCTTGAGACTATAAAAAGTGGCTGCTAGCCTGCAAAAGGGTTCGGCTCTCCCTTGAGCCAGCCCACTGTTCTAATGGTGTCTCTCACTCTAATAAACTTTATTCTCTGCTCATTCTGTCTCATGTCTGGAAATTCTTTTCCAACCCACACACAGATCACAACATTTTTGGTGGCCCGTACTTGGACTTGGGGTCTCTTCCCCTACCTCCTCACTTCTCCTTTCTCATAAGGACCCTCTGCAAACAGGCAAGTGGCTGTGGAAGCAGCTGAGGAATTCTGGCCAGGGTTACTCTCCAGTGTAACTCTCCACAGTGAGCGCCACTGCTCACTGGGCCCCAGTAGCTTCCGCCCAAATGGGTGATAGTCTCTCTGACTCCTTTCCAACTGAGGAATAGGCCGACCAATATTGCTCTGGGGCTTGGTCAGTTCCAGAGATTTTTATCCTGTGGCCTCGGTACAGGGCTCCACGCCTGTGAACTTGATATAGGGCTCCACACTTAACTATGTGAGAAAAGAATTTAACTAGTAAATAAACTATTTTGTACTAACCTAAATGGAAGCAAAATGAAAATTTAGACCACAGAGAGGAAAAAATATTTAATATTCCACTGATGAATGATATCTGGTATCATTGATGAATGATGTCTGGTTGCAAAGACACAACTGAGCTAGGAAACTGAACTTAACTGATCTGGTACATTTTTTACCTTGGAGCATTATGTTTTAAATATAATCTTGAGAGAAAGCAGAATTCCAGATAGACCAGAAGAGGATTTGAGGGACTTTATGGGGCCCAGAAGCTAAATCATGTAAAGAAAATAAATACCATTACTCTCAAGATAAAAACAAACATACAAATGGTAATATCATAGGTAATCTCTAGTTTTAAAAGTGCTGAAGAGAGTAGTGTTTGCATTTCTGTAGAAGGTGGGGGGAAAAAGGGGGGCCTTTCAATTGCAAGAGAGAGGAAAGCATATTTTGGCTTTAAATTCAGGTTATCCGGTAATAGAATGGTAAACTTGGAAAACTGGACTTCTAGTCACACAGAGCATAGTATAGAATTCTATCTATAGAATTCTTCTCTAAAGGTGCTTTGATCCTTTGTTATAAAGTTTACCATTTTACTCACTGTAGATTCAGAAACTTCACTATATGTATAAATTGTAAAACGAGGCTGTAAAGTTAAAAGATGCGTGATATTGGATCTAATCAAGTCTTTGAATCTAATAAAGTCTTCCTTGCTTACTGACGTACAGTGGAGCTTTTTAATCACTAATGCTTCCCATAGTTTTTTGTCCTTTTATGGCCAGCCCTTCCTTTTGATTTGCTTCTTTCAACCTTCTTCCTGTCCCTCGTGTTTCTCTGATTTGATGCTCAGGTGAGATAACTATTCTAGACTGTGCTGTTCAAAGAATATCTTTCTTTTGTTGTGTGAAGCAAACAGCCTTATAATACGTACTTTAAATGTGACATCTTTGGGATATTTTCAACACCAGCCGTCCTCTTTGAATAAGGCTTTTGTTGACTTCTGTGTTTCCTCAGTGCTCTATGTTGATAGTGTTTTTTGATTTTGAGTGCTAGACTATCAAGTTATTAGACAATCCTACTTCAAACTTCTCAAGATAAAATATGACCAACATTAATGAGCATCCATACTAGCATGAAGTAGGCTTACAGTGTGAATGCCTATTTCAGGAAATGTCAGTAAGAAATTTGTAAATGACCAACCTAGGGCAGTTTTTCATATGACACCTATATTTAACAGAATCTCTTCTTAAATGCAGTTTTGTAAAAAGCACACCTTCAAGGCAATCAAAAGGAAATGCATAAAGAATAGTTGAGCTTTACTTTGATCATATTTTCAATAGTGAAATAGCTACAGAAGTTTGTAGTCAAGATTAGAATGTTACAAAACTACTTTATTATTTTATGGATACACACTGAATATAGAAAACTATGTCCAAAACACATGTATAATATAATAATTACCTAAAGGAGACATAATCAGGGAGAGAGTGAAGGAGACTTGTATTTTTCATCATATACTACTGTACATTTGAAATTTTTGAGGCAAGTATATAGACTTTATTTAGGAAAGAAGGAAAAAATTAGAAAGTACCTACAGTCATACTATACTAGTGATTCTACTAAAAATTATCCTATTTTTACACTTGTTTCCACTTCTGTGTAGAACACCAAAGACGAAAGATTCTCTGTTGACAAGCAAAGAATAGGCAAAAAGTTTATTTCATATTTTACTAAAAATAAAATCAACATGAAATTATAAAATGACCTATTTATAAAACCAAAGGAGAAATTTTTCATTCTGAAGTATTTATTTTACTGCTTTTAGTATAGTATAGTTATTCTTCCATTTCCAAAATCACAAGAAAGAAAGCTAAATAAATAGCAAATAACTGAATTTATAGAAATGAAAATAACCATATAATTATTTAAAATAACACAAATAATTGACTTGATCTTCTCTGTATACTAAATAAGAATAAAAAACAGTCAGTAGTTAAAATCAGAACACCTACTATGAGATTTGAAAAATTTATCTTCAAGAGAAAAACTTTGTTACAAATGTAAGCCTTTATTTACCCTGTTAAAGAAACTTCTGCTTTAGTAAGTACTAAATTTAAAAGCTGAATAGATTAAAACTAAACTATCTATATTGCTAGGACATGCACATAAATATTTGAAAGTATATACAGTACTGAAATTACTACTGTGTGAATACTTAGTACATTCCCAGGAAAGCATTGATTTCCTAAAAACATTCTAAAGATTGAATTTGAAAGCCACAAGAATTTGACTTGTGATACAAATTATAGTACATATTGAATATTTTGATAATTTATGTTCCAGTGAGGAATAATTTTGAATAACTGTCATTTATGATATAAAATCTAAGTCAAACTCTGAATTTCATTGACAAAAAAAATTGCCATAAAACTTATGGGGGGTACATTTCAATGGCAAGATATGCTTCGTAAAATCATCTTAGTTTTTACTTATAAATTAACTTGGCATTAATCTGCTTTGTTAATGCTCTTTTGAAGAGTGGGATGCTTTCATTAATTTAACCCATGTTACAGCTCTGCGAATTTTAGTCATTTTATTTAGAAGTTATTACCAGGTGAGAGAAAATCATTATAATTATATCCAAGTGGTCAATGTTTTGGCTAAGGACAGTAAGGAGTTTTTTATTCTATCAACTGTTTCACCCACTGCTTTGCCTCAAATCCAAGCCAGTAACTTTTTTTCAGGATGGCAGTATTTGATTTTAGCTCCACAGAATCAAAGTGTCTTATCTTTCATGTCCCTAAAGGTCAAAATTGAGGGTATCAAATAATTGTAGTCTTTGGATATGGTACTTAAAATTGGTTTTTGTGGTAGTTGGCACAATAGGACATATTAGTAATTACAAATTTCCCCATTGTTTCCAGGAGTAATAAATATTTTAAAACCTTAAGTCTTACGGAATATCCAGTCTTATAATTAATTTGTATTTGCTTTAAAGTAATTTTAGATGAATACAATCAGTTTAAATAACCTACTTCTTAAATGAAATTTTATATTGATATTGTTAATTCATAATATTTTTAAAATCTTTGACATTGTGGGAAAAATACTTCTATGCTAATATAGATTAGAAGTATTAATTTTAATAGAGTATTCATAGTTCTTTACTTCAGTTATACAAATAGCTTTCCTTACTTCATTGCTTATGCTCATTACTTTATCAATGCCTTTTTTTTACTGATGTTGAATACTGTGTGGTAATAATAGTGTTGAGAACATAATGTGGTACCCATAAAGCACACTTTTAGCTTCCAAGTCATTCACTAAAAGTTAATAGTCTAGGCTGGGCCTGTGATCTTAATGCAATTCAGGAGACTGAAGAATAAATCTAAATGAAATAAGAATTTTCTCCTTTTTAAAACTTGCATTTTTTTGGGGAATTATTCTTTTAAAAAAAACAAGTAAAGCTGTAATCTTAATAAGAGACTACATGCTGTAATAACTAGAGGTTTCCAATAATCACATGTCATTTAGCAAATGAGAATGAAAATTGAACTCTTCCATTGATGTGCTGCTCCATTATAAAATAATTTTAGGAAAGTCTGACAGAGTTTTGCTACAGTTGCTGTATGTATTTTTTCGAAAAACTTTCTGTGTATCTGTGTGTGGGTAAACATCCTGTTTGATCACAAAGTCCTGGGTGGGAAAAAGCCTGTTTGTGTTATGATCAGTTTCATGATCATAATGACAATGAGTTCATTCCTCTCATGTGTTGGTCTGCCGTGTTCAAGTTCATGGAATCTTTGTTTCAGACTTTGCATGTGGTGCGCGCTTTAGTAGCCAGTATCTCTCGACATTATAAATACTAGTTATGATCTCTTCTACTCTATCCTGAAATTCCATCACTAAGATAGGTGATGATGAATAATTGCTATAGACGTTGACATTCTGATTCTGATACAGTATTTGACTTTTTTGTTTGTTTTGATGAAAGGCCTTCTATCTATATCATCCTGATACATATTCTTAAACCCAAGCAATGATAGAAAAAATATGTTTGGATTTCATTTTACACTAATTTTATTATTTTTTTAAATTTTAAGTATCAACAAGCTTTTTCTGCCAATTGTCAGATCAGACCTTTCCGTTATCAGGTGTTGGCAATTTGGCATTTGTATATTATTGCTGTTAGGGTCTTAGTTGTTCTAAAATAGTAATTAGTTGTATATATAAACTTATATTAAACATAAAACAAAGGTGTGGTCAATACTTTGCAAATGTTATAGTTTACATAAAAATTGTACCTTCAGGCTAATTCTGTCCTAATAATTGTTGACATACTAAAAATAATGAAATGTATTTTGCACAGGATGTGTAGATAGAAAGATCAAGCATAGATGCATTGTAAGGTGACCTGACCTCAGTGTATGTTTATATGTTTTTATGGCCATCGTATTGTTAATCTTTTTTTTCATAACACTTTGCATGACTCTGATGATCAAATATGGTTTTTAACAAGAGATTTGAATTGAACCCTAAATGAACTCTCTGGTGGGGTGGTGATTTCTTTTTAGAGGCTGAACCAATCAAGTTCCTCAGAGTGCAGCACAGTTGATAACCCTGTGCCTGGAGAAGGAGAAGAGGCAGAGGCTGAGCCTGTAAATTCAGATGAGCCAGAGGCCTGTTTTACCGATGGTAAGAGAAAAATTGAGACCTCACTTAACATCCATTTGTTAATGTTTTGGCCTCGGTCTTAAAGCCTAATGCTTACTTGGGATTGATGAATAAACTGTCAGAAGACTCCATTCCATGCTGATTTAGTCATGGCTCTTTGACTAGGCTTCTGTTTCCATACTTATGCTACTAATAGTAATTTAGAATGTTTATGTGTGTGTTATGCTGTAAAGCACTGCCATTTTTTGAGAGAAGCAAATAAGTGTGATACCCGATTAATGGAAATTTGTGTTTGCTCAAATTAGTACTATAAGCAAAACACATGGAGTTTCCTTTAGAAGTATCCCTATTAAAGGCATTTAAGGGTCTCATCTGGAGAAGGCAATGGCACCCTACTCCAATACTCTTGCCTGGAAAATCCCATGGACCGAGGAGCCTGGTGGGCTGCAGTCCATAGGGTTGCTAAGAGTTGGACACGACTGAGCGACTTCACTTTCACTTTTGACTTTCATGCATTGGAGACGGAAATGGCAACCCACTCCAGTGTTCTTGCCTGGAGAATCCCAGGGACGGTGGAGCCTGGTGGGCTACCGTTTATGGAGTCGCACAGAGTCAGACACGACTGAAGTGACTTAGCAGCAGCAGCAGCAGCAGCAGCAGCAAACCCTCTGTGGAAAGTATTAATGCTAAACTATTTCAGACTGTAGGTGCTATTTTACTGAGATCAAACTTTACAAAGGCTATTTTAATCCTATAAAATACCAATGAGAATACTTATATAATAACTTAGAGATATTCATAACTTTTCAAATTCACAACTCTAATTTGAGTCTAGTATATAAGAGATATTACAGAAACACATTTTCAATGAATTATAGCCTTCAACACTGAAAACATGCTGTAAACCAAAGTTTCAGTTGTGTAAGATGAATGCATTCTGAAAATATAACAGGCAACAATATGATTATAGTTAGCAATACTTTATGGTATACTTAAATACACAAAAGGGTAGATCTTATATGTTTTTAATTACCCACCCCCCAAAAAAGAAGAAATTGGTAACTATATGAAGAGATGGCAATTTAATTAGCTTGATTGTGGTGATTATTTCACAGTGTAAACATAACATATTTACAAGCTGTATAACTTAAATTTTTAATTGTCAATTATCTCAATAAAGCTGAAAAAAATGGACAGAATAAGAGAAGAATGTTTGCATACAAAGTCACTTTAATCATGTCTGACTCTTTGCAACCCTATGGGCCGTAGCCCACCAGGCTCCTCTGTCCATGGGATTCTCCAGGCAAGAATACTGAAGTGGGATGCCATGCCCTCCTCTAGGGGATCTTTCCGACCCAGGGGTCAAACCCATGTCTCTGGTGTTTCCTGCCTTGGCAGGCAAGTTGTTTACCACTAGCACCACCTGGCAAGCCCAAAAGAAGAATAGGCAAAATCAGTCTACAAAGGTAGAAGTCAGACTCATACTCACCTTTAGGAGGTACAGATTGGGAAAGGGCATGATGGTGATTTCTGGGTGCTTGAAAATGTTATATCATGACCAACATGGCTATTCCATGAGAACATTAATCTATATAGTTAAAATATATATACTATACTGTATGTACGTTCTCCTCAAGAATTTAAATAAATAGATAAATATATTTTTTAATGACCAGAACACCAAAGAAAATCTATGAGCAAACACACATCTCTTAGTTATATCATTTTGAGCAGCTGTGTTCCACTAGAGACTTTATACTCATTGGACCTGCTGGGGTAAGAGGTTCAGCCTGATGAATTAAACAGGGCAACCAATGAACAATGGCAACCTTCAGCTTATCTACTTATTTTATCCAGTCACCAAATAATCATTAAGTACTTTCTGCCAGGCCTAGGCCTGAGCACTAGACAGAGCAGTTGAAAAATAGAAAAAAGTTTCTTACCCAAATGAAATATGTAAGTATGTAGTAGATCAGATAAGCAATATGTGCTCTAGAGAAGTAAAATGAAAATAGGAGTACCAAGGTCAAGGGGTAGAAGCCTACTACAATATAAGTAGAGTGATCAGAGAAGGACTTTCTAAAAAGATAACACTTGATCAGAGACCTAAAGGAAATTGAAGCAGATATATGAAGGAAGACTGTTCCAAGCAGAATAAGGAAGGCATATGCCCTGAAGTGGGGATATGCACATTTGAAAACAAAATCAAGGGGCCAGTATGAGTCGAACAGATTGAGAGGTGGGAAGATTGGTAAAAGATGAGGTTAGGAAAAAAAAAAAAAAAGATGAGGTTAGAGGTGCAACAGAGGCCAGATCATAAGAGTATTGAAAAAACATAAGAATCTTATTTAGAAGTCTCACAACATGCCATCTTATAAGCAGATGGGTGGGTAGCAAGGGCAGAAGTTGGAAAACCTCTGAATGTTCCTGCAGTAATCCAGGTGAGAAGTGATGGGAAATTAAAAACTACTGTGGGAGTATAAGTGTCTGAATATATTTTGAAGTTAAAGCTGAAGGGATTTGCTGATGGATTAGATGTTGGGTGTTAAAGCTTTCTTTTCTTTAGAAGAGTCAAAGATGACTCCAAGCTTGGGGCCTCTGAGAAATACATAGTCTCCACACGAAGGGTTAAAAATGAGCAGGCTTGGTCTCCATGGGAAATCCACAGTTTGTTTATTTATAGTAGAAATGACCATGACCAAGCTGTGATTGGCTGACAGGCGTTGAGCTAGAATCAATGCCAATTTAGAGCAGTATTTGGCCTTCACAGGTTTTTGTTACCTGAATGGCAGCAGAAAAATCAAGGCAAATGTGTGAGTTAAGTCAGAATAATTGTGTTTTGGTGAAGACGAACACTAACAGGATTTTGTTGTTTATAGTCTCGCATGCATTTTTTCAGCTTCATAACTACCACTTTATCAGTTTGCACCTTATTCCTCTTCACCTTTTTCTCCTCCCTCTTCTTGTGTGTCTTTCTTTAGTTCTTTGTCATTAGTGTTATAATTCAAGGCTTCAGGTTCCTGCCCCAGTTCTAGTACCATTCTTTACTATCCTTAATTCTAAATGTCTTTGCAATCTGTATAATTATGAGCATGACATGACTCTGGTTCTGCTTGGTTTTATATTGTACTCCTGTTGGATTAAACAATTAGTAAATCAAAAAATTAGGATTAGGGTGTGAGAAGGATACACTCTTCCTTAAAAGGATGTGTTTTCTATTAATTTGATAGGAGGCACTAACTCAGCTCTGCCCTCAAGTGTTCTGAGTTCAACTTCCTAAAAAATAGCTAATAACTAATCCTAACTTTGATAACACAATAACGAACTCTTTTGTGCCTATTTTGTCTTTTTTTTTTTGAAGGAATATATGGACAAAACATTTGTTTTAAAGGATTTATAATTTTTAAGTGTTTAAAAAAAGACATTTTCTAATCAGTTTTTACATTAATTATACTGATCATGCTGTTACATTTTTATTAATGGATAAACTGTCTTAGAAGAAGTCTGTGGTTTTTTTTTATTTGAAAGCGTTAGTTTAACATGATGAAACCAAGTGGAGATTTGATGTAATGGCTCATAAGAGCAAATAAATGAAACCACCCAAAAGGAATAGCATTTACCCGTGGGGACCCATTAAAATGTTTGAGAGGTTCTCTGTTATGTTTACATTTAATTAATAGTCCTTTTAAAAAAGAAAGTGTGATTCCATTGCTAACCAGCTAGGTTGGAAACATCTTGGGATATACCTTTCTATGATGGTCAGACAGGCAGTGGTCTTACACTCCTGTCTCAAAATAAGAGAGAAACTCTGTGAGGTATGATAAATCCTGAGGAAAATATTTATGCACCTTCATCTCAGATAAAAGGTTTATCTACTTTTCTAATTATAATATATACTGCCTTTTCCTACCTGAATCATAAGAATAATATTCTCTTCAATCTAAATACTGACAAAAATAAATCCCAAATGGTAAAATCTTCTTGGGGCTTCCTTGATGGCTCAGTGGTAAAGAATCCGCCTGTCAATGCAGGAGATGCCAGAACTTAGAAGTTCCCAGAAAGGACAAGAACACATAAAATATACATGCCAGGGAAAATGTCAGAGACTTGGGGGGAAACATCGCTTGCTGCATTTCTATAAAGCTGAAAATTATTTACTAAGACTTACCTCCTATTAAGAATCAATGAACTAATTTCACTACAGAATCATAAAAGAAGTACAGTACATTGTCCAAAAAATGTATTTCATTAAAATTCTAGCTATGTTGTTTCAGGACATACAGTTTATGATTATATGAAGTTATTACTTGATAGGCTCAATATTTTAATGAAATATATTGCTTGATAGACAAGGAAATTATTTTTAAAGCACCCATGAAATTAAAAGGCACTTACTCCTTGGAAGGAAAGTTATGACCAACCTAGATAGCATATTCAAAAGCAGAGACATTGCTTTGCCAACAAAGGTCCATCTAGTCAAGGCTATGGTTTTTCCAGTGGTCATGTATGGATGTGAGAGTTGGACTGTGAAGAAAGCTGAGCACTGAAGAATTGATGCTTTTGAACTGTGGTGTTGGAGAAGACTCTTGAGAGTCCCTTGGACTGCAAGGAGATCCAACCAGTCCATTCTGAAGGAGATCAGCCCTGGGATTTCTTTGGAAGGAATGATGCTAAAGCTGAAACTCCAATACTTTGGCCACCTCATGCGAAGAGTTGACTCATTGGAAAGACCCTGATGCTGGGAGGGATTGGGGGCAGGAGGGAAAGGGGACAACAGAGGATGAGATGGCTGGATGACATCACCAACTCGAAGGACATGACTTTGGGTGAACTCCGGGAGTTGATAATGGACAGGGAGGCCTGGCGTGCTGAAGTTCATGGGGTCACAAAGAATCGGACACAACTGAGCAACTGAACTGAACTGAAACTTCTGAAACAAGTTTCTGAAAGCACTGTTCATTTTTGCTCTCCCAATTCTACTTTCTTTGCAAATGAGGTTTTATGTCTAAGATTTTTAAGAGAAGAATTAACTATAGTACCTCTTTTTAAATTCTTTCTTTTTTTTTTAAAGTAATTTTGATTGTTTATTCTTAAATCAATTTTAATTTTTAAAATTTTCAATTGTTATTTCTCTAAGCCTCTCTTGGTCATAGCTCTGTTCACAGTCCTTCAGGAAACTTCTTCCTTTCTAACTTTTCTTTTACTTCAGCCTCTTGTACATTTCCCCCACTACCGACTTGTCATTTCCTTCAGGGTTTTCTTTTCTTCCGCCTATCCCAGTGATGCACAGCTAAATGTTTAACAACCAGTTCTCCAAGAAAAAAAAAATGGTATACGTACTGCCATCAGTTGACCATATTCTGTTGATGTAAAGGATATGTGGTACACAATTTACAAATAATAATATAATCAACATCCTTCATTGACTATTCCATATAGCTATTCTCACAGAGTGTGAATTTTGCCAATTTTTAAAATTTATAACAATGATTGCAATTGATAAACAATAATAGTTTTAATCTGAAGGTTGCTTGGTATTTTCATTTACATTAATCAGTAACATGAAACAGACTTCCTGTCAGAACTTGACTCATTCATCAGTGATGTGAACAAATTTTTGCTGAATCAGATAATAGGATTTGAGCAATGAAGGAATATTTCCTCAAGTTTTTCATGCTATTCACAGTGTAAGGGCTGCAAACATACATAACTATTACTGTTTTATTAACATTTTATCCATCACTGTCTTAGTCTACTCTAGAAAATCAGCAAGCCTTGATTTATAGCACTTGATAACTTTTGTAAAGATTCCCACCATGACTCATTTCAAACTACTGGTGTCACTTTGCTGCATGTGGAGTTGAAAAGAGACACACAGTAGCCCAACAGTGTAACATATTTCTACCAACCAGGTAGAATACATAAAGATACTCAAGAGCATTCAGTTCAGTTCAGTCGCTCAGTTGTGTCCGACTCTTTGCAACCCCATGAATCGCAGCATGCCAGGCCTCCCTGTCCATCACCAACTCCCGGAGTTCACTCAGACTCACATCCATCAAGTCAGTGATGCCATCCAGCCATCTCATCCTCTGTTGTCCCCTTCTCCTCCTGCCCCCAATCCCTCCCAGCATCAGGGTCTTTTCCAATGAGTCAACTCTTCGCATGAGGTGGCCAAAGTACTGGAGTTTCAGCTTCAGCATCATTCCTTCCAAAGAAATCCCAGGGCTGATCTCCTTCAGAATGGACTGGTTGGATCTCATTGCAGTCCAAGGGACTCAAGAGTCTTCTCCAACACCACAGTTCAAAAGCATCAATTCTTCAGTGCTCAGCTTTCTTCACAGTTCAACGTTCACATCCATACATGACCACTGGAAAAATCATAGCCTTGACTAGATGGACCTTTGTTGGCAAAGTAATGTCTCTGCTTTTCACCAATTGTAAATTGTAGTAAAATTATTAGAGTAGTATGTTTTTAGTATTTATTACCTTTTCTAAAGTTATACTTTTAGGTTTATACACTTTAATTTTTGATAACAGCTGCATTTAACAACAGGCTAGCAAAATTTTCCTGACAATTTAACAATAAGTTGTCAAGACCAATGTGAGTTAGTTCCAGCATACCTTTGAATTCTCTTAATATAGCTGTTCCAGAATGTTCCAGACTTGCCCCTTTTCTCTCTTACCCTAAATACTTTTTTTGTGTGGCCTTAACAACTATCCTGATCTCAGCTGACACATACATGCTAATTATTCCTTCACATTCTTTTCCAGCCCAGACTTTTCCTTTAAACTTCACAGATTCACACCTTCAAATATCTACAGGACCTCTGTGCTTAGAGATTTCACCGGCATCTCAGACTCATTACCACCCCAAGCAGCTCCTGCTTCTGTGGTCTTCATTCATTGCTGACATCCTCACAATTGTCTGGGCTTCTCCCTTCTTCTTACATCCCATATCCAGTCAGTCAGCAAATCCACTGATTATACCAAATATGTCTTGACTCTGTTACTGCTCTAGTTCCGAACAAAAGCTACCCTAATCTATTTTTCTTGTTGAGGATACTGAACCAGCACCCTAAATGGCTTTCTAGTCTGGGTTTTTCTTTGTACCTTCCCATCCCTCTTTTTTCTTCTCTTCCAACTTATCCTCCACAGTTGTTGGAGATGTCTATTTAAATTATGATCTTCCTATGTAGTTCTCTACCTACAACCCTTCACTTACCCGTCATCAGAATATAGGATATAGACCAAACTGCTTAAGGTGGGGGAAAAGATTTCTATAATCTGACCAATTTCTCTGCCTCATCTCTCATCTGTGCCTCTTGTGTACACTTTGCTTTCATCACAGTTCTGAAATACATCACAGTTCTGAAATAATCTCTGTACACATTTTGCTGTCTCTTGGCTGGAATTCCACCCAAACTCTTCTTGACTAACAATTTGATTTAATACACCTCTTCCAGAAAACCTCCTCTGACCTTACTTTTTTAACAAATTAAGCCAGCTTAGGTGAATGTCTTCCATGCTACCAAAAATAACCCCGGCATATCTGTCCTTTTAGTTGCTTTATCCTATTGTGGCCATTTATTTCTATATCTAGCTGCCTAGCTAAAAGCCAAAAGTAGATTCCATAAGAAGAAGAAACTATGTACACAGCTGAGTAAAATGCTTGCTCAATAAATGTTTGATAAGGATGTGAATGAATAAACCTTAAACAACTTTAAAAATTCCTGTTTTTTTTTAATAGAAGTATGTTTTACATCTGTAATTCCAAAGTCAAATTGGTTTTTAACCTACATTATTCGAAAGTTTTATCTGCATCTTATAATCAAGATCTCTTTCTTTTGAACTGAATGTATAGGTCCTTCCACTAATTTTTAAAATATTACTTAGAATGCTGTTTCTCAAAAGTGCTTTTTTACAGAGGAGTTGAAGCAGCACCAGATTATAGACTAAATTCACATCAAGAAGGTCATGAAATGCAATATTATCTTGAGATTTATATTGATTCACCAATCATTATTTACTGCTCATTGTGTATCAGGATTAGGATTGTATTAGGGCTGCAATAATAAATAACAGTATGTGGTTTAAATACTGTAGAAGACGTTGATGAGGAACTAGAGAAATATAGAAAACACAAATATATCCAAGTTAGAAATTACTGACAAATATTAAGAAAACGCCATGGAGATTTAGGAGATAAGAAAAAGCAACACCCAAGTTAAAATTATTTGAAGCTTCAGATGTGCTTGAAATTATTTGGTTGAGGAATTGTCATAGGGAGCACTTTGCATTAAATAATATTTCTTAAGTATTTTATTTATTCTGAATATCCAGATTTTACATGCATGTCTTTCTTGCCAGGTTGCGTACAGAGGTTCCCATGCTGCCAAGTTAACATAGAATCAGGGAAAGGAAAAATCTGGTGGAACATCAGGAAAACGTGCTTCAGGATAGTTGAGCACAGTTGGTTTGAAAGCTTCATTGTTCTCATGATCTTGCTCAGCAGTGGTGCTCTGGTAAGTGATCTGACACCTAATGCTTAAATGGATGGTCATTATTTTTAATAAATGTGTTGGAAGTTAAAAATATTGTGGCATTTTTTTTTTTTTTACTTAAAAATTAATCCCTCTGATCAGTAAAGGACAACATGTTAGTTACCTTAGTAAATACTTACTACATGCCAGGCATTATTCTTCCTCCTGGAATGCAATGATGTTTAAGACCCACAGACTTTTCTCAAGGAGATCAGAGAGCTTTAGGGAAGTAAGAAGCACGAGTGGTACAGAACTGGGATATGTTTGTAAGTGAAGTACATGCACGTTTAAGCTCTGGAGCAAGAAGAGTCATCTGCTTGGGAATTCAGAAAGGTAGATGATGTTTTGCAAAATCCAGAAAGATGAATAGGAATTTTCCAGCCAGGAAGGTGGCCTGAGGGGAATGAAGCATGAAATAGCATGAGACATTTAGGAAATTGAAAGTTGTCAAACTGTAGAAAGTGTTGTGGGAGGAAGAGCAAATCCAGAGAGGTGGGTGGTGACCAGAGATACTGTGAAAAAGATAGACAGTGTCAATTTAGGAAGCATCTTGCATAAAAGAAAATACTGTAGTTTTAGGACGAGAATGGGATAGGTCTCTCATTCTTATACATGTGCTAACACTTTCTATGAGATTTGAAAAGGATCTGGGAGAGTTAGAGGCTCCCTGAGCTTTTTCTTGACTTAGAGAAGGGAAGCAAGAAAGTCCTGAGGGCTTGACTTTAATTCTTGCATTTCAGTTCCACTGTCATTCAGAAACTCTGCCAACTGCTGGAACCTTCTCTCAACATCTTAGTAGGTCTGTCCATTCTCTATATCCCAACGTCTGTGTTTTCCTCAATATTGACAATAAACTTTTGTAAAAAGTGCTAAGGATTATTTTTAAAGTATCAATAGAAAAACTTGGAATAAGAAGAATAAGAATGGCACAAGTCCATAACTGTGGACAAGTAGACCACTGTTAACCACTAAAGATAAAGGTCCTTTTGCTTTAATTTTCTCTAACAAGGTGAATATTGTTTAAACTTGAAAGAGAAAATTCTAATCCTTTAGACCTGTCTAGGTCAGCAGTCATTTTCAGTGGCTTCAGTTAACTCAGTTCTTAAGTCCTTTCAAACTATTTCTCAAGGACTTTGTGGCTGTAACCACAGTATCATCATCTACCACTCACTGAAAGTTCTTGGGAAGGATCAAAAGGTGTCACATTGATGGAATGAATATAACAGATATTAGTAGAGCTGAAGCTTTTAATGAATGATAAAGGGTTGGTGAAAAATTCAAAGAAAGAAACCATCTTCTGTGCTCTATAGCCCTGTTAAGCTACAGCACTTGATTTTACAAACCTTTCCTGCTGTGTTCTTGACATAGAGCTAGGTACTGAGAATTCATAAGCACATAAGAGCTGAAGGAGAGGCTCTAAATCCTACTGCTGGCTTGAAGAAGAGTGCAGGGTGAGAGAGATTTATAGGAGGGGCTGACCCTGGAATCATGTCTTAAATTATTAGGACTTACTAGTTTGCAGGAGCGTTTAGGGGTGTCAGATAGTGGAAATCACTGAAAGAGTCAGAGATCATGGTTCTTTTATAGGACTATAGTAATTGCATTTTTTTGCACCCTATTTCTCTTGACCTCTGGTGACCAGCCACCTGTATTGATGAGAACTGAGTGTTACACCTGCGTGTGTGCTTGTGTGCTAAGTCACTTCAGTTATGACTGACTCTTAACAACCCTGTGGCCTGTGGCAAGGCTCCTCTGTCCATGAGATTCTCCAGGCAAAAATACTGGAGTGGATGAGAATGGGATAGGTCTCTCAATCCTGCAGGATGCAGGATCTTCCCAACCCAGGGGTCAAACTGGTGTCTCTTACGTCTACCTGCATTGGCAGGCAGATTGGTGACTTAGTGGTAAAAAAAAAAAAAAAAAATCCGCCTGCAATACAGGAGATGCAGGAACCCAGGTTTGATTCCCTGGATTGGAAGATCTGGAGGAGAAAATGGCAACCCACTCCAGTATTCTTGACTGGAGAATCCTATGGACAGAGGGCTGCAGACCTTGGGATTGCATAGTAGGAAACTTAGCAACAGACTTTCTTTCTTTTTCTCCCTTTGCCACTAGCGCCACCTGCGAAGCACATGTGCTCCACTGTAACTGTAAACCAGAAGAAAGCCAGCAGCCCCGTAATAGCATAATACGTCAGTGATCTCTTTATCAGAATTTCAGTTCCTGTTTTGGTCTTGAATCATAAGCTTTAAGTTGTACCGAATTTAAATTCAAATGTTATTTTCACAGGCTTTTGAAGATATATATATTGAAAAGAAAAAGAACATTAAGATTATCCTGGAGTATGCTGACAAGATATTCACGTATATCTTCATTCTAGAAATGCTTCTAAAATGGGTAGCATATGGTTACAAAACCTATTTCACCAATGCCTGGTGTTGGCTGGATTTCTTAATTGTCGATGTAGGTACTTTTGAGTAAATTTTAAAGAGGGTTTATTCTTAATAATAAGAGCTCTGAAAAATCTCACTAATGTTGTGTATTAATCATATTTAGATACGTGATATGCAAGAAACAGTTTTTCCCAAGGCATAGCTATACCTTATAATCTCCTGTGTTCTCTCAGACTTCCTCTATGAGAAATTTGATTTTTGATACTTATACTAATAATTTCATATTTGATTTTTTTCATTCACCCTTTTAATATATATGTTACATAGTTACTGCCTAGAAAAATGAATGGTAAGATGAATACTTTTGCAATATAATAGTTTTAAAGAAAGGCTAGCCAAAATAAGAACAGAAAGAATTTAGATCTTTTCTCTTAACCTGTAATTATGATTGAGTCTTCTAAAAATTATTATAAAATATTTAAAATCTTCACAAACTTCTTAAAATATTATCCCAAACTTTACTCTTTTCATCTCTCAGTTTAAGAAAAAAAGTTTACAAGCAGAGTTGAATTTATTTTTAGTTAATAAAGGGATATGGCTATTTAATAATGGAATTTGTTTGTATTTTGAAAATATGAAGTGTGATTCTCAATATTTTGGAGTATGTAATATGCAGAATTCAGAAAAGTTATATAGCTTCAATTTGAATTTTTAAAATATTTTGCAAAAAGCTAAATAAATTATATACACATATATATAATATATATGTGTATGTTTACAAAATGTCTTAATAATGCAACAGAGCAAAACTTTACCCAATATTCACAATATTCATACACATCTAGGCATGTGGATTTAGGGGAGGAGTTGAGATTTTTTTTTTTATTATCTCAAAAACAGAAATTTGTCTATCTAGCACTACTACTGCTACTGCTAAGTCTCTTCAGTCATGTCCGACTCTGTGCGACCCCATAGACGGCAGTCCACCAGGCTCCCCCATCCCTGGGATTCTCCAGGCAAGAACACTGGAGTGGGTTGCCATTTCCTTCTCCAATGCATGAAAGGGAAAAGTGAAAGTGAAGTCGCTCAGTCATGTCCTACTCTTATTGACCCCATGGACTGAAGCCTACCAGGCTCCTCGATCCGTGGGATTTTTCAGGCAAGAGTACTAGAGCGGGTTGCCATTGCCTTCTCTGAACAAGGTCTATACTAGGACATAAATTTGGCTGAGTGAATGCCACACTCTTTGGACTTAGCTTTAGAATCACACAGTTCATTATTGTTGTTCAGTCACTAAGTCGTGTCTCTTTGTGACCCCATAGACTGTAGCATGTCAAGCTCCTCTGTCCTCCATTATTTCCCAGAGTTTGCTCAAACTCATGTCCCTTGAGTTGGTGATGCTATCTAAGCATCTCATCCTCTGTCACCCCCTTCTGCTTTTGCCGTCAGTCTTTCCCAGCATTAGGGTCTTTTCCAGTTAGTTGGCTCTTCACATCAGGTGACCAAAGTATTGGAGCTTCAGTTTCAGCAACAGCACTTTCAATGAATATTCAGGGTTGATTTTCTTTAGGATTGACTAGTTTCATCTCCTTGCTGTCCAAGTGACTCTCAAGAGTATTCTTAAGCACCACAATTTGAAAGCATTAGTTCTTCTGCACTCAGTCCTCTTTATGGTCCAACTCTTACAACCGTACAAAACTACTGGAAAAACCATAGCTTTGACTATACAGACCTTTGTCTGCAAAGTGATGTCTCTGCTTTTTAATATGCTGTCTAGGTTGGTCATAGCTTTTCTTCCAAGGAGCAAGCATCTTTTAATTTCATGGCTGCAGTCATCGTCTGCAGTGATTTTAGAGCCCAAGAAAATACCCTGGACTTTATTCCAATTGAAATTTTGATAGTTGCTTTAATTAAATGTTCAGAATTAATAAGCAAGTAAAAAACCTACAAAAGTATGAAAAGCATATGTGATTTTATTATTCAGATATAAGAAATAACTTACTTTCCTTCTACTATTTCTTTTTTTCTGGTTAACTTTCCTTTAAATCTATTTCCTTAAAAAGGCATCTATTTTAACCAATTTTTAGACAATTAGTAGATAACTTTATATATAAATCATGTTGTTCTTGTCGAGTTGCTCTTCAGTTCAGTTCAATTGCTCAGTCATGTCTGATTCTTTGAGACCCCATGGACTGCAGCATGCCAGGCCTCCCTATCCATCACCAACTCCCGGAATTTACTCAAACTCATGTCCATTGAGTTGGTGATGCCATCCAACCATCTCATCCTCTGTTGTCCCCTTCTCCTCCTGCCCTCAATCTTTCCAAGCATCAGGGTCTTTTCCGATGAGTTAGTGCTTCGTATCAGGTGGCCAAAGTATGGGAGTTTCAGCTTCAGCATCAGTCCTTCCAATGAACATTCAGGACTGATCTCCTTTAGGATGGACTCTTTGGATCTCCTTGCAGTCCAAGGGACTCCCAAGAGTCTTCTTCAACACCACAGTTCAAAAGCATCAATTCTTTGGCACTCAGCTTTCTTTAGAGTCCAGCTCTCACATCCATACATGACCACTGGAAAAACCATAGCCTTGACTAGATGGACCTTTGTTGGTTGCTCTTAGTGATCTTTAAAATTGACTTGTTCTCATCATGCTTTATTATTTAATTGAAATGATTAGATGAAATTTTTGATTAATGAAAATTTTCTTTTTTGTAGGTTTCTTTGGTTACATTAGTTGCAAACACTCTTGGCTACTCAGATCTTGGTCCCATTAAATCCCTTCGGACACTTAGAGCTTTAAGACCTCTGCGAGCTTTATCTAGATTTGAAGGAATGAGGGTAAGAAAATACTAAACTTTCTAATATATTCATATTTCTTAATAGAGTATGAAATATGAAAAATGGGTAATTAGGAATTATGGACTGTTTATACACGTGCATATATATACATATGTATGATCTGTTTATGTAAATAAGTGTGTATACATGTGCATATACACACATTTCAGTGCATATTGTTTAACAAAAAGTACGTGAAATATAGTAATGCCTCCTTCATATTATATTGTTAGGCAGTGATTCAAATAAGTTACTTTTCCCTTCCTAAATGAAAATCTTTCCTATGGTAGGAAATGCAAATGAAGGGGACACTATTAGTCCTGACAGCATCTCTCAAATACAAGTCATGAAGAACTTGCCTGTATCAAGTGCTTAAATAATATTTTTTTAAGGAGTCACTCTGGGTAGGAAGCATAAGAAAAGACAGAGAAATAGCATCAGGCATCACTTTAAATTTCATTCTTGAAATATATGGTTCAATAAAAATGGAAATATCTCCAAATTATATTTGAGAAAATGGAAGCTCTGAGTTAATTTGCACTAGTCTGTATAGTGCCTGACAACTGATTCATTTTTCAGAAACAAACCAGGTGAGATAAATAATGACTACCAGAAACCTAGCTTTAGGGCTATATTAAACCAGCAACTTCTTCATAAAATACATAGAGGATAAGAGGACAGTGACTTTATTTTCTCTAATGAGTCCATGTCCTCATTTGTTGCTACTCCCCTCAAATTTCTTCTTTTCCAGATAGGTTCCTGCTTTCTCATGCCTCCATTCTCTTGGCTGGGAATGCTTCTCCCTCCCCTGTCTCAACTCTAACTCATCAATATAGCAAATTCCTACTTATCCTTTAGACCTAAATTTAAATGTACCTTATCTGTCCAGGTATAACTGGGCATCCTTCCTATGTGTTCAAACACATAAAATCCTTATTATATTGCATCATACATATTTATCTGACTGCCTCTCTGTAGTCTCTGAACAATTTAACATGCAGATTAATCTAGCTTGCTGCTTCTCTAAATGTAGTCAGCATCATTTGAAAACTTAGTAGAAATGCAAATTCCTGATTGCACCCTAGATCTGCTGAATGATAAACTCTGGAGTGGGGCTCAGAAATCTGAAGCGTCTGGGGAATGGTAGACGTCTTTTAGTCCAGCAGATCTTCATTGTTATTCTTACTAACCTAATTAAGACTATTACCTCAACCAGTTAGTGTATCCACTGCATATTGTTCCAATGTATATGAGAGATCATGATTATACAAAAAAAATTTCATAAGTAAAAGTCAATTCCTGTTTGTCATGTAAGAACTGAAAAATTACGTTTCATTTTATACACAAAGGTAATATTGGAATTGACATTAATTTTGCTCTTTGAACATTAGTATATAGAATGTTGCCATCAGAACTTCTCACTGATCCTTGGACTCAAGCGGAGCACTTATGACATTTTCATGATCAAGGAATATACTTTGACCAACAAGACTACTTCCCTCAGTGATTAAGTCACTCCATTATTTTACCCTGTTCTTTGTTCTTTATCTGTAATACAGCTGAATAGGATGAAGGAGAATGTTTTAATGCATTTGGAGTGACAAATGTATCTATTTAGTTATGTTTATTAGCCAGGCAAAAAAAGGGACTTTTCTTCACAATGCAGGGTCATTTTTAAGAATATGATTGGAGACATTTTATAGTTAGCTTCCTTTGAAAAGACTTGAGGTTCTTGAACTTACTGACTTCTCCAAATGGCTTCTCATCAGAACAACATATATCCATCTCCCTCAGAGACCCATCGTAACGCGCATTCTTTCAGCAAACATTTTCAACACCAACTATGAGTCAAATTTTGTTCTATAAAAGAAGTACAATGGTAAATAGACCCCAGCCCTCCAGGAGTGAGTCAGGACAGTGTCCATGGAGAGCTAGACAAGGGAATATTAGTTATTCTGTGGCTTCTGCTGTAAACAGTAGGCACCCAGTGCTACGGGAGTGAAGATGAAAGTGGCTGCCTGGGGGGACCTTGGAGGGGCTTCATAAGGAGGTGACCTTGGAGCCATGACTGAAAGAATGGACCCTAGCTCACAGGCAGGTGGGCATTTCAGGCAGAGGTGCAACTCGGTAGAGAAGGACAGAGTTGCATAGGCAAGGTGTGTTTGAGCAGCGACTAGAAGGATCAGCACGCCTAGGTGATAAGCATAGTGGGAGGATAAAGGAAATGAGGGTGAAAATGCAGGTTTGAATCATAGCTGACCACTTTGAACTCTCTAATCCTGTTCTTCCTAACCCTTTTGAGGGTGATGTACACTATAAAACTCTTGTGAAAGTATAAATCATCTCCATAAACAAAGCATGCCCATAATATTTTCATATAATCTCATGCCCCCATGGAACCTCTACAGGTCCAGAAATCGCAGGGTAGTAACTGTAGTTCTGGGTCAAGAGTCAACAACCAAAGCCCACAAGCTGGATGCCTGTTTTATAAAGGAAGTTTCTTTGGATCACATTGCGTTCTTCAGTCACTAAGTTGTGTCTGACTCTTTGTATGACCCCATGGACTGTAGCCCACCAGGCTCCTCTGTCTATGGGGTTTTTCCAGGCAACAATATTGGAGTGGGTTGCCATTTCCTTCCCCAAGGGATCTTCTGAACCCAGGGATCAACACTGTGACTCCTGCATTGGCAGGCAGATTCGTTACCACTGAGCCACCTGGGAAGCCCCACTGGATCATAGCCACACCCATTGGTTTATGTATGGTCTGTTGCTACAATGGCAGAATGGAATAGTGACAACAGAGATCATATAACCTGCAAAGCCTAAAAACATTGAAGACAATATTTGCCAACTCCTGCTCTAGACAATCTCAAAAGTAATCAGGGATCCTTAATGTCTTCCCTTTTGGAAATGTCTTGAGAGCCTGCTCAACATATTATAAAAAAAGAGGGAACATATGCTTTTTACTTATCAAGTTAGTCTTTAATGCATTTATCCCCAAATTCAGGGTAAAGTTTAAGAAGATAGTAAGTTTGGAAAGATGAGGTAATTAAGAAAATCTGGAGAGTGATAAATGTTACAGTAGTTGCCATGCAGTAGGAAGAGGCATTGGTGAAAGGTAGTAGTAGAAATGGCTGAAAAGCAGAAATAAAGGGAGCATGAAAGATAAACTGTATTGCATTTTTGTGTTAGCTGAGACTAGCTCTATCTATTTAGCCAAGGCTTATGTGTAAAGTTCTTTTCAAAGTTAGAATAATAAATTTGAAAAGATTGCTCTCATTCTGCAGAAGAGGAAACAGGGATCCTAAAGTCTTAAAGATATTTATGCATCACATAACTAGTGTCCATGCATGCTAAGTCATTTCAGTCGTGTCCAACTCTCTGCGACCCTATGGACTGTAGCCCACCAGGTTCCTCTATCCATGGAATTCTCCAGGCAAGAATACAGGAGTGGGGTGCCATGCCCTCCTCCAGGGGATCTTCCCAACTCAGGGATCGAACCTGAGTTTCTTATGTCTCCTGCATTGGCAGACAGGTTCTTTACCACTAGTACCACCTGGGAAGCCCCATCACATAACTAGCAGAACCAATTAAATCTAAGGAGTTCAAACCACAAAAAGATTCCTAGTCTTAATTCCAGTTTATACATAGTAATGGTTTACATGGAAGAATTTTAGCACTGGTAATTCTAGGACTATGAACCTTTAAATGTACATTTTGTTTATTTAATCATTTATATTTATAAATTTCTTTCTTTTCTAGAGCATGCAGATTTTATGACTTCACCTTACATACATCAGGTTTTTGGTTTATTCTTTTATTTATTTAATTTATTTGAACTGTCATTTAATCTTAGTAAATTGTTTCGTATTGTTGCTAATAGTTTCACTGTGTGATCCTCATGTATTTTTGTAAACTCATTGAGCACGGGGCTCCTGTCTCATTTTGTCCTGCTTAGCACACTGCTGAGCGTATAGTAGGCATTCAGTAAGTCTTATGTCTTAAACATGTAAGGGTAGCTCTTCTAACTTTTTAAATTCTGCATAATGTTTCATTAATGTTGCCTACTTAACATTCTTACTGGTCCTAACCCTTCTTTTCTTTCTTTTGAATGCTAGGTGGTTGTGAATGCACTCATCGGTGCAATTCCTTCTATCATGAATGTGCTACTTGTGTGTCTCATATTCTGGCTGATATTTAGCATCATGGGAGTAAATTTGTTTGCTGGCAAGTTTTATGAGTGTATTAACACCACAAATGGATTACGTTTTCCTACAAGTGAAGTGGAAAACCGTTCTGCCTGTCTTGCGCTTATGAATGTCAGTCAAAATGTGCGATGGAAAAACCTAAAAGTGAACTTTGATAATGTTGGACTTGGTTACCTGTCTCTACTTCAAGTGGTAAGTGACTCGTTTTATGAATGCTTGATATTTTAGTGCACGTTGGATGGAGGAGCTGTCGTTATCATGTAGCTATTAACTAAAAATTAAAGATAAAGTACTGTGTGACAAAAAACAGAAGTGGTCTTTCGTAGAACATGTGCCTATAAACATGAGTTAAGAAGCATGGGCTCTATTGCACTGCTGTACAGGTGATTAATCCATAATCACCTTTTCAGAGTCACCTGACCCCCTGCCATTGTGCCTTCTGAATTGCTCCAAAAATGAATAGTCATTTTTTGGACTACTGCTTTCACACTACAAGGAAATCAGAAGGACTTGCCACTGGTACAGAAAGTCCTTAAGATATGGAGAAAAATTGCTTCTTTCCTTAGTTGTAAAACTCTCTACCCCCTCTGGAAAAATAAAAGTTCAGGTACAAAACTCACAAGCAGTTCTAACAACCTGGAAATTCACTGCTGCTGCTAAGTTGCTTCAGTCATGTCCAACTCTGTGCAACCCCATAGACAGCAGCCTACTAGGCTCCCCCATCCCTGGGATTCTCCAGGCAAGAACACTGGAGTGGGTTGCCGTTTCCTCCTCCACTAGGACTGAGATTTAGAACGTGACTTGGCAATGTGCCCCCCCTCTTTTTCTTCTTGACACAGCATCTTTATGTTAAGTTGATATCTTGAAATATAATGGGCTCTCTTTATCCATGGCTTTGCATCTGCATGATGCAAGGGCTTGAGCATGGGCAGATTTTGGTATTTTCAGGGACTGCCCTGGAACCAGTCCCCCCTGCATGTACCAAGGGATGACTGTATAGTTCACTCACTTAATATTACTTAAAAGTTGTAATATTAAATACACTTACTCATTTATGGCTATTTTAGACTATGAGCTTTACATTCAGAGTCTATCAATGTTATATTTACAGGCAACATTTAAGGGATGGATGGATATTATGTATGCAGCAGTTGATTCTGTTAACGTAAGTATTGGTAAACATAACACCGAACTCTGCAGTTTTGAAAAGCTTCTTTGTTGAGTTAGGCTGTTTCCAAACAGCAGCTCCAAGAAGCTCTTGCTACGGGCATGCTCACTGAAGAAAATCCACCTGGTAGTTGCCTCGGTTACCTGTGTGGCATTTGGAAACAGAGCTTGACTTAAATTCTGTGACTCTACTGTATCAGACAAGCTTGCATCTGACTTGCAGCGAGCCACTTTATCTCTCTGAGCCTGTTTATTGATCGATAAAAAGAAAATAATTCACCACTACCTCATGGGGCTATTCTCTGGATCCAGCTAGAAAATGTAAATAGAGAACTTAGTTCATCCTGGCAGTAATGTGTTCAGTAAATATTTATCAAAATAAAAATGAAATAACATGTTTTATTTATCAGTCTTACTGCTTTTATATTTTAAAGTGCCTTGGAAGAGTTAATGTGAAATAAGTCTCACACTAAGGAATTTTGAAAACTACTGACTAGATTATATTATCACAAAAGTGATAATATTAGTGAAGATATTTCTATAATCAAATTTAAAAAGGAAAAATTTATATAAATATGATGTCATCTCTTTTACTGTTTTTTCTGGAAATAAATAACATGGATTGTAATTTACTTACTACATTGTCCTATAATCCAAGAAAGTGGATAAGCCCTTTGTAGTTATTTGAAAATTATATTTAGTATTGAGTAAATGTTTAAGAATGATTATGTTGAACTTTGACAACACTATGGCTTCTGTAAAACCACATTTACCTAGGATTGCACTATTTGAATTTCCTTGTCAGAGCATGTGAGAAAGAAAATGATGAATTTATTGTCAACATACGTTAACTTTTGTTAATTCCGTAGGTAGACAAGCAGCCCATTTATGAATACAGCCTCTACATGTATATTTATTTTGTCATCTTCATCATCTTTGGGTCATTCTTCACTTTGAACTTGTTCATTGGTGTCATCATAGATAATTTCAACCAACAGAAAAAGAAGATAAGTATTTCAAGTTTTTGTCATTGCCCTGAAAGACATGAACATTATTTTTCCAAAAAATATAATGTGAAATTTAATGTCAATTACTTCATTAGAATTTCATTAATTTTCCAAGTAGTTTTTAGTATCCAGTGATGGATATGTTTAATCTCATTCATCTCTGCACAGAAAATAATCACCCTGCGATACATGAGACCTGGGTTCAATTCCTAAGTCAAGAAGATCCCCTGGAGATGGAAATGGCAACCGACTCCAATATTCTTGCCTGGAGAATCCCATGGACAGAGGACCCTGACAGGCTATACTCCATGGGGTCACAAGAGCTAGACACAACTTAGTAACTAAATGACCACAAAGTCCTAATTATTTTTAAGCAATACATCAACTATTCAGGTTTTTTCCCCCCAGTGTTCCCTGTAGAGACTTGATTAAGAAAACTCAGTGCACTAATTATTTATTCAAAATGCTTTTCATAAATAGTTCCTATATTCTGTTCTGAGCCGTAAGAGGGATTATTGTTATAGACTTTGTCTTATAAACGAGAAAAGGCACAGAGATTTTGTGTAATTTACCAAAATTATGCACCTGGTAAGTGATAGGGTTTTAATAGTCAGTAGTTGATCTTATCAGAGAAGGCAATGGCACCCTACTCCAGTACTTCTGCCTGGAAAATCTCATGGACAGAGGAGCCTGGTAGGCTGCAGTCCATGAGGTCGCTGAGGGTCGGACCCGACTGAGCGACTTCACCTTCACTTTTCACTTTCATGCATTGGAGAAGGAAATGGCAACCCACTCCAGTGTTCTTGCCTGGGAATCCCAGGGACGGGGGCCTGGTGGGCTGCTGTCTATGGGGTCACACAGAGTCGGACACAACTGAAGTGACTTAGCAGCAGCAGCAGCAGCAGTTGATCTTATATACTTTGTATATTATTTAGGCCCCTTTCTACCCCCCCAAATACTTTAACATGATATAGTTATAAATGCAATAAGAAGTTAACAAGAAATGTAAATAGGCAGTTAGAAGAAAGCTAGATACAGCTAAAACATTTTTATGATGTATGTGACAATTGAGCAGGCCTTGGAAGATGGATGAAGAAACACATAGCAACGGGGAGGCAAAAGGATAAGTAGTCCACAGCGGGTCAGAGATATGTCTGAGAACACGCACAGTGATGATAAAGGAGGCAGCAATCCAGGCAAAATACCAGTCCATTCAGTTGGGATGTAGTTTTGAGAAAAGAAATAGCAAGAGGTCTTGATTTGCTTGAGCACAGATCTGAAAAGCCATATTAGATATTTTTCAATAGGAGCTGATGTCATTGAAGTATTAAGGAAGAACATACAAGCAGGACATACACATTTATTAAGATTTGATGACATGTCTGATCCTGTGTAAAGTACTTTACACAGTAATCTTCATCACATTCTGTAAGTGTAGAGGGCATAGTATCCGCATTTCACCTCTCAGAGGGGTTATGTGCCTTGCACATGATTGGATAGCTCAGAAGTAGCTGCATCGTAGATCCAACTCTGAGGTCTTTTTTCCCAGAATTTATGGAAATCCAGCTTTAATTTAAAAAATTAATCCATCAGTGATGCAGAGAATGACTGTAGGAGCCCAAAGACTAGGTTAGGCTCTCCTTTACCTGCTGCCTAGACCACACTTCGGAGAAGGCAATGGCACCCCACTCCAGTACTCTTGCCTGGAAAACCCTATGGATGGAGGAGCCTGGTGGGCTACAGTCCATGGGGTCGCACAGAGTCGGACAAGACTGAGCGACTTCACTTTCACTTTTCACTTTCATGCATTGGAGAAGGAAATGGCAACCCACTCCAGTGTTCTTGCCTGGAGAATCCCAGGGATGGGAGAGCCTCAGAGTCGGACACGACTGAAGTGACTTAGCAGCAGCAGCAGCAGACCACACTTCATTCTCCAAATTAGTCATTTGCAGCACTAGAGAATGTTTGTGTGTGAGTGCTAAGTCGCTTCAGTCATGTCCGACTCTTTGCATCCCTGTGGACCATAGCCACCAGGCTGCGCTGTCCATGTGATTCTCCAGGCAAGAGTACTGGAGTGAGTCGCCGTACCCTTCTCCAGGGTATCTTCCCAACCCAGGGGTGGAATCCCATGTCATGTCTCCTGCATTGACAGAAGGGTTCTTTACCACTAGCGCCACCTTGGGAAACCCACTAGAGAATAGGGGATACATTCAATTAAGAGATTTTAGAGGGTAGGATCTACAGTATTGTTTGTGGTTTGCAGGAGAAAAAATTGTCTATGAAGTCTCAGTTTTCTCAAAGTAAACTGGGTTACTGTGGCTGTAGCACCACCCACAGGAAAAGAGACTTTAGAAGGATGAGGTATAGAATAACAAGAGGAAGTGATTTCAGATACTGGCTTAGTATCTAAGAAAAGACAGATGTACTTGCAATGAAATGTCATTCATGATATGATTGACTGTTCATGGGTGAAAGAAAATGTAGTAAATATTGTGTTGTTTATGCTTACATTCTGAATACAGGTGTTTATTTTTCAAAGAATTTTTCAAATTCCTTGTTCCATTCTAACATTTTATATCTGACGGTCAAAGTTAGTATCATCATATATTCATGCCTTTAGGCAGAGAATCTTAAATAAATAATAATCTTGAAAAAAATATAAATTATACCTTCATTTCCAATGTAGTTATTTTTCCTACTTTGGTCATTATATATGTGTACCTGTGATATATAAGCACACATATATAGTTCTGCAGCATTTGCTATAGAGGATGAATTATACATGTATCTAGAAAGAGCAGTATGACCATGACAGGACAGCTACAGCCCTCACTGCTTTAGTCCCCTTGCTTTTAAATATTATTCTTACAACAAGAATTGCCACTGCAGGAAGATGGGATGAATAGACACCATTCCCAGTAGCATCAGGCAAAATTACTAATTTCAAAACCCTGTCAGCTCCTGTTATCCCCTACCATTCTTCCTGTGTTTCATTTGCATTTGAAACATGCTTTTTATCTTCTGCCCCTTTCTGAGTAAGTTTACAGTTTCTTTCCAACCTACTTGGAGAATGAAAGAAGACAGGAACAACCTGTCTTCAGTTAATAACCTACTACGTAGGAGGCCTCCTGTGCTATACAAAGTGTGTATGAATTCATCTAATCCATAGAACAAGCAAATGAAAGTGGTACCTTTATACGTGCGTATAAACCGAGGCCTATAAAGAGTAAACAGCTTGTTTCAAATCAAGAACTAGGTCATTGGCAGTCAGGGTCCAAAGTTCTGTTTGAGTGTAAAGCCCATCCAAAATGAAATGTGGCCTCTTAGTGCTTTTTAACTTCAACACTTTGATCTCGGTTTGGTATGAAAGTGTTAGTTGATCAGTCATGTCCAACTCTTTGCAACCCCATGGACTGTAGCCCACCAGGTTCTTCTGTCTATGGAATTTTCCAGGCAAGAATACTGGAGTGCGTTGCTATTTCCTTCTCCAGGGGATCTTCCCAACTCAGGGATCGAACCTGCTTCTCCCACTTGGCAGGCAGATTCTTTACTGCTGAGCCACCTGGGACGCCCACCATTACCCATACCTCTTTCTAATAGCCAACCCCACTTTACTAGTTTTTCAAACTAGTCTTTGAAACTAGTCCTTAAGTCTTATAAATACTGTTTTTATCTTTAACAAATCTATGTGATAATTGGGTTTTAATAGTTCATCAGAAAATATACTTCTAAAATTTGAACTTAACGTTATTAATGAGTTCAGGTTATAAAAGGGAAATGTATGCAATGTATTTACACAAATGACTAGTACAGACCTTGGTACATGTAAGTAAATTCTAAGTAACATCAACCCTTTTCAGTAACAGTAACCTTATTTGGAACGTTAATAACAACCATGGGAATTATAAATAATTATTGAATGTTTGGAATGCAGTATCTTAATTGATCCTCACAACAAACCAATGAGGTAATTACTCTTGCAGTGTGAGATTATTCAACCTTCAGTTCAGTTCAGTTCAGTTCAATCACTCAGTTGTGTCCGACTCTTTGCGACCCCATGAAACACAGCATGCCAGGCCTGCCTGTCCAACACCAACCCACGGAGCCCACCCAAACTCATGTCCATTGAGTCACTGATGCCATTCACCATCTCAGCCTCTGTCGTCCCCTTCTCCTCCTGCCCTCAATCTGTCCCAGCATTAGGGTCTTTTCAAATGAGTCAGCTCTTCACATCAGGTGGCCAAAGTACTGAAGTTTCAGCTTCAATATCAGTCCTTCCAATGAACACCCAGGGCTGGTCTCCTTTAGGATGGACTGGTTGGATCTCTTTGCAGTCCAAGGGACTCTCAAGAGTCTTTTCCAACACCACAGTTCAAAAGCATCAATTCTGTGCTCAGCTTTCTTTATATTCTAACTCTCACATCCGTATATGACTACTGGAAAAACCATAGCCTTGACTAGACAGACCTTTGTTGGCAAAGTAATGTCTCTGCTTCTTAATATGTGATCTAGGTTGGTCACAACTTTCCTTCCAAGGAGTAAGCGTCTTAATTTCATGGCTGCAGTCACCATCTGCAGTGTTTTTGGAGCCCCCAAAAATAAAGTCTGCCACTGTTTCCACTGTTTCCCCATCTATTTCCCATGAAGTGATGGGACCAGATGCCATGATCTTCGTTTTCTGAATGTTGAGCTTTAAGCCAACTTTTTCACTCTCCACTTTCACTTTCATCAAGAGGCTTTTTAGTTCTCCTTCACTTTCTGCGAAAGTGGTGGTGGTATCATTTGCATATCTGAGGTTATTGATATTTCTCCCGGCAATCTTGATTCCAGCTTGTGCTTCTTCCAGCCCAGCGTTTCTCATGATGTACTCTGCATATAAGTTAAATAAGCAGGGTGACAATATACAGCCTTGACACACTCCTTTCCCTATTTGGAACCAGTCTGTTGTTCCATGTCCAATTCTAACTGTTGCTTCCTGACCTGCATACAGGTTTCTCAAGAGGCAGGTCAGGTGGTCTGGTATTCCCATCTCTTTCAGAATTTTCCACAGTTTATTGTGATCCACACAGTCAAAGGCTTTGGCATAGTCAAAGCAGAAATAGATGTTTTTCTGGAACTCTCTTGCTTTTTCGATGATCCAGCAGATGTTGGCAATTTGATCTCTGGTTCCTCTGCCTTTTCTAAAACCAGCTTGAACATCTGGAATTTCACAGTTCATGTATTGCTGAAGCCTGGCTTGGAGAATTTTGAGCATTACTTTACTAGCATGTGAGATGAGTGCAATTGTGCGGTAGTTTGAGCATTCTTTGGCATTGCCTTTCTTTGGGATTGGAATGAAAACTGACCTTTTCCAGTCCTGTGGCCACTGCTGAGTTTTCCAAATTTGAAGACATATTGAGTGCAGTACTTTCACAGCATCATCTTTTAGGATTTGAAATAGCTCAACTGGAATTCCATCACCTCCACTAGCTTTGTTCGTAGTGATGCTTCCTAAGGCCCACTTGACTTCACATTCCAGGATGTCTGACTCTAGGTGAGTGATCACACCATCGTGATTATCTTGGTTGTGAAGATCTTTTTTGTACAGTTCTTCTGTGTACTCTTGCCACTTCTTCTTAATATCTTCTGTTTCTGTTAGGTCCATACCATTTCTGTCCTTTATCAAGCCCATCTGTGCATGAAATGTTCTCTTGGTATCTCTAATTTTCTTGAAGAGATCTCTAGTCTTTCCCATTGTATTGTTTTCCTCTGTTTCTTTGCATTGATTGCTGAGAACGGCTTTCTTATCTCTCCTTGCCATTCTTTGTAACTCTTCGTTCAAATGGGTATATCTTTCCTTTTCTCCTTTGCTTTTTGCTTCTCTTCTTTTCTCAGCTATTTGTAAGGCCTCTTCAGACAGCCATTTTGCTTTTTTGCATTTCTTTTTCCTGGGGATGGTCTTGATCCCTCTCTCCTGTACAATGTCACAAACCTCTGTCCATAGTTCATCAGGCACTCTATCAGATCTAGTCCCTTAAATCTATTTGTCACTTCCACTGTATAATCATAAGGGATTTGATTTTAACTGCTATGTAATACATCTTTGACATAAGATGTAAAGACCAGCCTGACTTACAGAATGTCTGCCACCTAGGTTTTAAAGGGATGCATTTCACAGGGTCTTTATAAGCTATGGTTAATTAAAATTACAACACGAGTTTCTCTACTGGAGTGTTTTGTAATCTCTTAGCTTCATCCCGCTCTTCATTATACTGACAACCAGGGTATCGTCAACGGAAGACAAGACATGTAATTATAAGTTATTAATAGGCTACGACATTCAACCCTTGGGCTTCCCAGGTGGCACTAATGGTAAAGAGCTCGCCTGCCAGTGTAGGAGACATAAGATGCATGGGTTTGATCCCTTGGTCAGGAAGATCCCCTGGAGAAGAGGGCATGGCAATCCACTCCAGTATTCTTGCCTGGAGAATCCCATGAAGAGAGGAGCCTGGTGGGCTACAGCACACAGGGTCACAAAGAGTTCGACATGACTGAAGTGACTTAGCATGTACTCACTTTCAACCCTCGTCACCAGACAGTGAAGGGTTTAGATTTCTCTTGACATTATCTTGAAAATTCTTTCTTGTACATCAGTAGATCAAATGAATACCAAAGTTACACAAAGACTGCGTATCAATTAGAGGACATGTAAATTAAAACACATAAGACAGAAAGGGAAGACTGGTTTTCATTAGGTATTTGATAGATAAGAAAATGCAATCCAGGAAAACCAAAGGGAAACCATATCCAAATCACCTTTAACTCCAGGACCCTACAAGTAAAGGAAAGATGTCAGAACTATAAATTTCCCCCCCAATTCCTAATTACATGGATTGTGCTAATTTATGCCATAACTTAAAGTTTATATTTCAGGTCAATGAGGAATGTGCATGAATCTGTATAAATTGTAGATAATTTTAAGAAATCAACAGAGTTTAAAAGAATAGGTAAAGCTTCTAGGTCTCCTGTGTGAGATTTAGACTTCTACAGTGAAGAAAGGATCAAAAACTTTATTTAGATGTTACTTTATTTACTGTTGAATCTTAAATGTTGTATATTCAATTAGAAAGTCCTTCAAGTCAGAAACCCTAGAGTATTGATAATTTTCTCAACATCTAAAACTCTATTATGTATATTGTTTATACCCAATAAAGTGTTTATGTTGAAATTCCTTTATTTGGAATTAAAGAGGTAATGAAAGTTTTTTTTAGTAAATAAGTAAATAAATGTACTATGTGTATACCAAATATATTTGTGTGTGTACACTATTTATCAATGTGTTATCATAACATATATAGTATATTCATTTGTATGCTAAAGGAATATGGTATGATAAAATGAATACAAGTGAATACAAAAATATTATTACTTTTTGCCCCTACTATTTATGAGTCAGTATGGCTAATAAGTAAACATTAGCCAACTTATTATTACTTACTTTTGTTTCTTATCACTCTTCCTGATATATTTGTTATTTAACAATGAAATGCCTGATGAGACAAGTAGCAGATAAAATGAGATACCAGCATATCATTTAAAACAAAACAAGTTAGGCTACTAAAAAATAAGTGAGCCAATTATTATTTCACGTAATCCATATATGTTATATATTATGCATATTACATTACATACAGAGAGTCATGTCCCTATGTGTAGGTAATCCTTTAAGATAGATTTGATTTATAGCTACCTTGCACATAATAAGATACATTTCATTTTATTGAAGTGTAATTAACATATAACAATATATTAGCTTCCCAGGTGGTACTAGTGGTAAAGGACCTGCCTGTTAATGCAGGAGACAACAGATGCTGGTTAGAGCCTGGGTTGGGAAGGTTCCCTGAAAGAGGAAATGGCAACCAACTCCAGTTTTCTTGCATGGAAAATCCCACAGACAGAGAAGCCTGGCAGGCTGCAGTCCATAGGGTTGCACAGAGTCAGACACAACTAAATGACTCAGCACACAGCACGTACAATAGAATCATTCAGTACTTGCATACATTGTGAAATTATTACCATAAGACTTTAGTTACATCTGTCACCATCTGTCACCAGAAGTATGCAATACTTTTCAAGAGCCATACTAATCTCTATATGGTTCCAATTTTAATATATGTGCTGCTAAGTCGCTTCAGTCATGTCCGACTCTGTGCAACCCCATGGACAGCAGCCCACAAGGCTCCCCTGTCCCTGGGATTCTCCAGGCAAGAACACTGGAGTGGGTTGCCATTTCCTTCTCCAATGCATGAAAGTGAAAAGTGAAAGTGAAGTCGCTCAGTCGTGTCTGACTCTTAGCGACCCCATGGACTGCGGCCCACCAGGCTCCTCCGTCCATGGGATTTTCCAGGCAAGAGTGCTGGAGTGGGGTGCCATTGCCTTCTCCAATATATGTGCTACTGAAGTGAAAACACATTTCATTTCTGTATGAATACATTTTTAACCTGAATAATCACCTGAAGGAATATCTGGAAAATGATTCTGGTTTTAACTAGATTTATTTTTATTTCTTTACCTTGGAGGTCAAGATATCTTTATGACAGAAGAACAGAAGAAATATTATAATGCAATGAAAAAGCTGGGATCCAAGAAACCACAAAAGCCAATACCTCGGCCAGGGGTAAAAAATATTATATTTAGCATGTAAATTTTAAAATTATTTTAATTCATCTTTAATGTATAATTATTTCTTAAACATGAATGTATAATTTTAACATTTTAAAGAAAAGTCCTTATAAAACTGAATATATGTATTTTGAACACTATCACAGCTCTTAATAGTCTTTCATATATTTTCCTTTTCTATAAAAATGAAAAAATAATTATATATGCTTTTACTCTACATTAGCTGTACATCTTACTATTAGTACAAATGTTCTATAGAGAATCAAAATAAAATGTACTTTTGACTGAAATTTGATTATCTTGATGACTGTATGATGTAGTCACAGCATGTAGTGATAGGTGTCTTCAGTCAGGTGAAACCAACCTTGTAGACCTTTGATATTACAACAGACAGAACACCAGGGAAGCAGTCAGACTGGTCATGAATCTAAACTTTATCCTGCCATAAGATCAAAGACCAGAATAGGCTCAGGTGTAAATAGTGAGTCTTAGCAGTTAAATAGTTTGTATTCCTCTAATAGTTAAAATAAATTTAAATGCATTTTATGTATCTCAATTTCTGTTTTGTATAACACTGTAGACCAAAGTTGTGGCTGAAGACAGAGCATCCTAAAAATCGGAATATGTTTAGTACCAGCTGCCTACATGAGGATTATCCAGCACTTTTTAAATGGACACATGGCCAGGTTTCATCCAGACCTACAGAACCATAATCTATGAATTTAAAGCTCTAGTATTTAATTTTCTCAGTACCCTACTTGATCTTGATAGAGTGTCTTAAAACTTGCTTATGTAACCAATAAAGTGATTTTGAAATTGAGTTTCATGAAAAGCACAGTACTGTTCAGTGAGCTTGATAAGAAAAGTGATATGTTAAATATGGATATGTTTGGAAGTATATATTCTATACATGGAAGAGACAGGAAAGTATAGATCTCTGATATTATAGCAGTAATACCAGTGTAAGACAATGATGCCAACACATTAGTCAAAATAAGGTGACAAAGTAGAAATTTAGAGATGTCATTTTATTACCTTGAAACACTCTAGGTAATGGAACTGAGATTTTCTTTTCTTTTTTTTTCTCTGAGAGTTTCTTAGTAAAAAAATTACCTTGTGATCCTGGCAATTCCTGTATGACATACTAGGGTGGATATACTTAAAAGCAAATGTTAGTTTACAAGGTTAATTGAAGAATTGGTACACTGAAAGTCAACAGCAAGTTGTCATGTACTCTGACTTAGATCTAGCCCATTAATCATATTCCTTAAACAAAGCAAGAGCTTATAACCAAGGATAATTTATGCAAGTTTTGAAGACAGGTACCTTTAAAATTTGTTTTGTTAATGTAATCATTTATGGATACTACTTGGAAAATTTACTGTACAATTTCCTATCATTTTTGTTTCTTTGCAGAACAAATTCCAAGGATGTATCTTTGACCTAGTAACAAACCAAGCTTTTGATATAGCCATCATGGTTCTGATCTGCCTCAACATGGTAACCATGATGGTGGAAAAAGAGGGACAAAGTGACTACGTGACTGAAGTTTTAAATTGGATCAATGTGGTTTTTATTATCCTGTTCTCTGGAGAATGCGTGCTGAAACTGATCTCCCTCAGATGCTACTACTTCACTGTAGGCTGGAACATCTTTGATTTTGTGGTTGTAATTCTCTCCATTGTAGGTAAGACCATTTATTAATCAGATTTTAATTCTGAGTCAAACTAAACATCACACGTATTCAGAGAAGTTTCTGAATTCATGACTATAAACCTACTTTTGAGTAACACTGAAAAAAAATGAAGTAACCTTTAAAGCAAAACTAAACAAAAACATCTGCGTCAGAATTCCTAGGTTCACGTTATGAACCTGAAGGATACATTTTCTATTTGTTGGAAGCACATAATACCCCTTGATGTTTGACTTCCAGGATACCCTTCACAAACGTAGCAAGTGTGCCAGTAGATAGATGTGTCTTAGACCAATGTAAACTGGCAATGTAAATCTAAATGTAGAATCTGAAATCATTTCTAGTTTTTGCATATATGAGAACTATCCCTTGATTAGTGATAATATAACTAGCCAGAATATTGGTGATTGAAAATTCTCCCTGAAATCAAAGTGAAGTTAAGGTATGAAGAAATGCCAGCTTCATTTCTTACAGCTTCATACTTGTCAAGTCTGTAATCATTTTCAGCCAACCACAGTCATGTCTGTGAATCACAATATTTGATTTTATACTTCCTCTTGTTTCATTCCCATAGCTGTTTTCCTGTCATCTTGTTTTTCATTATTTGTACATGCCTTTCCCAGTAGTTTAGGTTTGAATTTATTTGTATAATTATAAATTTTAGACAGAAGAGATTGTGGAGATTATTTAATACAAACTCACTTAGAGATGCTGAAACAAGGAGACTCAGAAAGGTTGAAAGTACTATAATCTAAAACTGCCATATTGAGTACTGCAACTTAGAATAGGCATTCAAAATCAATTTTTGAAAAAAATAAAAGAAAAATTAAAATTTAGGTAGGAATCACACATTAACAGCAAGCAGAAGAGAGGAAGCATTCCACTTAACTTAGGAAGAAGAAAGGAATATCCCTCTATCACTTCGCTTTGTAACAGTGTTGGCTGATCCAATTAGATCAGAAAACGGAGAGGTACATATATTTAAACAATGGAGCAAATGATCAGTTTCACATCTTACTGTGGTACTCTAAAAATGCAAGAGAATCAACCAATAAAATGGATTCAATTAAAGTTCAGAAGGTACAGATTTTAAATTGCATGAACCATGAACCAATGTTAATAATTGTTTATGTGGACCAAAAGATTAGAAAATATATCTAAGGAAATCTGATTCATGATTCCAATAAAAATAAAGGAAAATACCTAGAAATAACTGTAATAAGAAATGTATAAGACTTCTATGAGGAAAACTAACAGAAACAAAAGAAAGTTTAAATACTAAATCCAGTGTTACCCCAATGAGAATATGAGTGGGATAATAAATTGGCAACATAAATCTAAATGATTCTAAAATTCATCTGGAAGAAAAATTAGAGTAATGAGGGGTGACTTACATTGCCAGATATTAAAGATATTTTACGTTGATGAAGTAATAGATTCAAATAAATAATCCTAATTTAAGCTTCAATATATGGAGAATTACTAAGTTACTCAGTTAAAAGATCTCATGGATCAAGATTAATGGATGTGTAAAATTGTATTCTAGTAGAAATAGATTTATAACCATGAGCTTAAATAGCCCTTTCTATTCATGACAAACAACTCCCTTGAGACAAAATAATAGATATGACCACATAAAAATCAAAATATTTATTCTATGGAGGAAAAATCACTACCGCCACCAAATTAAAAGAAAAAATAGTTGAAAAACATGTTAAAAACAAGGAAATTGTTAATGTAACATTTATGGCTAACAAAGGATTAGTACTTGTGAACACGTGTATACCCGTGGCAGATTCATGTTGATGTATGGCAAAACCAATACAATATTGTAAAGTAATTAGCCTCCATTTAAAATAAATAAATTTAAATTAAAAAAAAAAAAAACCACACACACAAAAAATACTCCTCATAAATCAATAAGAAGTAAATCTCCCAACAGAAAAATATTCAAAGAACTAGACTAGGCCAAAAGGAGAAAGTTGAAAATAGTCAACAAGCATACAAAATGTCCAATAAATTAAGAAAATGTGGATTATTTTTCCCCCCAAAAATGCCACAATACTGAGATGTTTCAAACATCACAGGGATATTTTTGGTAAAATTATGAAGAAGAAAACAGCACCGGTGAGCATGTGAAGTGGGAGCACTTTCATAGACTATCATTAGGAAAGTTAGTTTCCACAAACTTTTTGGAGGTAGATTTGCAATATATAACAAAGATTTAAATCACTGTTTCACCTACCTTCTATTATTATCAAAAAATGCTCATGCAAAAAATACACCTGCTTAGATATTCATTTCAGTCAAAACAATTGGAAACAGCATAAAATTCTTCAATATATGGTGACTTTGACAGAACATTATACAACTATAGGGAATTGTTCTGTTGTCATTTATATGGAAATACCTCCATAACATATGATGAAATAACTAAAACAGATGACCAAAAAACCCTTCTATTATCACGCTTACATTTGTATATGTTTGTGTGCTTGCATAGAAAAATGGAGTGATCCTAAACAAAATACTAACAGCAGTTAATGGTTGGTTGATATTTCAGGTGATTTATATTTTCTTTTTAGCATTTTACTATGTGACTTTAATTTTTCTACCCTTACAAATTAAAAAACTGTGCATGAAAAAATATAAGGTTCACAAACCTACTAAAGTAGAAAAAAAAGTCATAGTGGTTAAGGCTAGCCATTTTACTGTGGGATTGCTCAGTCCTTGGATTGTTATAATATTGTCTTCAATATAAAATGAAAATCCTGAAATCACAAGAGATAAAATGGCACATAAAACTATTTAGAGTCATAATTTTCTGTAGCATAGATATTTAAATATTTACCATTTACTCCTCCACTCTTCACCAGGTATGTTTCTGGCAGATTTGATAGAAAGGTATTTTGTGTCCCCTACCCTATTCCGAGTGATCCGTCTTGCCAGGATTGGCCGAATCCTGCGTCTGATCAAAGGGGCCAAGGGGATCCGCACGCTGCTCTTTGCTTTGATGATGTCCCTTCCTGCGCTGTTTAACATCGGCCTCCTGCTCTTCCTGGTCATGTTCATCTATGCCATCTTTGGAATGTCCAATTTTGCCTATGTTAAAAAGGAAGCTGGAATTAATGACATGTTCAACTTTGAGACCTTCGCCAACAGCATGATCTGCCTGTTCCAGATTACCACCTCTGCTGGCTGGGATGGATTGCTGGCACCTATCCTCAATAGTAAACCACCGGACTGTGACCCCAAAAAAGTTCATCCTGGAAGCTCAGTTGAAGGAGACTGTGGGAACCCATCTGTCGGGATATTCTATTTTGTCAGTTACATCATCATATCATTTCTGGTCGTGGTGAACATGTACATTGCTGTCATCCTGGAGAACTTCAGTGTTGCTACTGAAGAAAGTACTGAGCCCCTGAGTGAGGACGATTTTGAGATGTTCTATGAGGTTTGGGAGAAGTTTGATCCAGACGCGACCCAATTTATAGAATATAGCAAACTCTCTGATTTTGCAGCTGCCCTGGATCCTCCTCTTCTCATAGCAAAACCGAACAAAGTCCAGCTCATTGCCATGGACCTGCCCATGGTCAGTGGGGACAGGATCCACTGCCTCGACATCTTATTTGCTTTTACAAAGCGTGTTTTGGGGGAAGGTGGAGAGATGGACTCTCTTCGTTCACAGATGGAAGAAAGGTTCATGTCTGCAAATCCCTCTAAGGTGTCTTATGAGCCCATCACAACTACACTAAAAAGAAAGCAAGAGGATGTGTCTGCTACAGTCATTCAGCGTGCTTACAGACGTTACCGCCTACGGCAAAATGTCAAAAATATATCAAGTATATACATCAAAGATGGTGACAGAGATGATGATTTGCCCAATAAAGAAGATATGGTTTTTGATAATGTTAATGAGAACTCAAGTCCAGAAAAAACAGGTGCAACTCCATCCACTGTCTCTCCACCTTCTTATGATAGTGTAACAAAACCAGACAGAGAGAAATATGAAAAAGACAAAACAGAAAAGGAAGACAAAGGGAAAGATGGCAAGGAAGGCAAAAAATAGAGCTCATTTTTGATATATTGTTTACAGCCTGTGAAGGTGATATATTTGTGTTAATAAGACTCTTTTGAGGAGGTCTATGCCAAATCTCTTTTTATCAATTTATTCTCAAAGTCAGTGCATTTGCTAGCTCTGATTCTCTGACATAGGTGGGCAGCATTAGCAGATGGCTATTTTTACATTGGTAAATGTATCTCTAAGAATTGTTAAGAGTGAGTGTACAGGAATTATTGATTACAGCAAACAGAGGTGATTTAATTTTATTTACTTTTAATAAATCAGAAAAACTTGTAGAAAATATTCACATCTGCCTTGTCATCTTTTCACAGGATTGTAAACATTCATGTTTCCCATGCATGTAGGCATGTGTGCGTGCACACACACACCAATACCTAACATTTGGATATCTACAAAAGTATTTTGCCTTGACTTTTCAATGTAGTGCTCTGATAGAAGGCACCAGTAATGAATGTTCAGTTAAAACATCTTGTTATCTTGTTATTAGGGGTCAAGACTCTTTTATCCATGTCCAAAGGTCATTCTATATTTTGAGGTGCTTAAATTTATCCATGTTACATGAAAACCAATTTATATGTGCCCACTAAATGCCATGTGACATGTAGGCTGGTCAGTTCTACCAATGCTTTTTGTTTATCATGATGCATATACCGATTAGGATAAGAGTTACCTTTAGAATATTGTGCTTCATGGGCTGCCTTTTTCTATATCTTTGTTTGTTCATTCAGTAATCGTGAAACATGAAAAATTATTTTAAGTACATATCACATTCCTTGAAAGAAAAAAATGAACATGATTGAGAAAATAAGCAACTAAAGAAAGCTTTATCCATTTTAATTTATATACTGTAATGCCGGACTGTGCTGCTCCAAAAATACCAACAATGACCCAATTCGTGTCATTTCTGTCACAGTTTTCTGCTTTCTCATGCAGTATTGTTGAATCATTCTTCAGCACTGAGCAAAGCTGATACTGTCTTCAGTGGAGTGCTTCCAGATATGCAGAAAGATATTTGATATCATGATACATGTTTGAGCAGATAATGACTTGGGCACAGTATTTAGTATTTCACCTGCATAATATCCTGAATGTGTATGGCAAGCTTTCAAGTCGTACTACATGGCAGGCTTTCAACACCAACTTGTGTGTAGTAAGAATGAAATAGCATTCAACCAAGATTCTTGCCAACTTGCTTGCCTGATTGGTTCTAGTAATCCACTTGAACCTTTGTTCTTTCATCTACAAAATGAGGAGGATGTCACTTTCTCCTTAAAATTCTATGACTATGAGATATATTATGTATCCATCAATAATGTACCCTGAGCTTAAAGTTTACCAAGCACACATTCATTTTGCTTCTGCTGTTGTTCTTCTATCAAGGATTATATCTCTAGTTTAGAAAAAAAACTTGTTAATACTGGCTTGAAAAGAAATAGCCATAAAGCATTTTTTATGAGTTTATTCCAGGAACGTGAGATCATTCTTCTATCAAGTTATTCATGCACAGGCAAAAACTGAGTTACAAAAGTGGAAAGTAATTTTATTTAGAAGATTTTGTGGGAGGTTTCAAAACAAATATATACAACAATATTTCATTCATTTGCTTTCCTCAATGAAAAAAGAACATAAACTGTATTTCTATATTAAGTGCTTAAAACATTTTTGTTGTTGTTCTTTTGGCTAGTTAAAAATAAAGGAGATTTAAGCATACCCATAGAGATGAAGAAGTACAGATAGAGGATGAAAGGCAAAGGGCAAAAAAAAAAAAACCACAGAAATGAGAAAGACAGACAAAAACAAAAAAAGCGACATCTCCACAGAACTTCCTACCTAGAATATTTCTAAAGTATGATGTGTTTTACAGCATTAGTGAAGGAGATTATCACATCTAGACATTTGTCCTAAAGCATGAATGAAATTAAACCTAGGGCCAAAGATTCTTTACCAATCATTCATCTTACATTATTTGGGCCTCTTTTTTATTTACTATATAAGATACCATGCAGTGTTTTCCTAGACTATATAGAGCATTGTATCACCTCCCTGCTAAGTCTGTTGAAAATAGGTTTTGACCAATTTAGAGAACCATGCAAAATATATTACCTTTGTAAGATTTTTTAATACACAAAATTAAGAAATTAATATTACCTTAAATGTGAAGTTTATCCTCATCATTTTAAATCCATATAACTGTACTTTGCATATTTATAAAATATAGTGGGAAAAGATGTGGGAAGGTTTATGTGTGATTTACTATTCATGTTTTTACATTGCCTGATTTTTATGTGAAAAAAAATATTAGCAACTTGTTCCTCAACACAATTTATTCTAAACATTTCAAAAAAAGAATTACAAAGTTGCACTTCCATTTCATGCTGAACTATAATTTTTTAATGTAACATGGTTAAGTTTTTTTTATATATATGTTTTCCCAGGAATGTCTAATTGTAACTTTTTATCAATTAATAACAATATTTTGGAACCAAGTGCTCATTTAATATATTACAAGCTTGAAGGGAAGTTAGACTTCTCTTTTCATACAGATTACTGTTTGGTACTAATAATAAGATACCATTCTCAGCACTGTCATGCTAATATTTAAGTCGCACTATCATTGAACACATTTAATCTAATGATATAAAATGATAGTTACACTGTACAATTTAAATTGGAATAAAGTGGCAGGGAACAGATTTGAACACAAATCCATTCATCCAATGGAGATAAACATGGGAGAATCTCATTTTATCTTTTTGACTGTTACGTAGTTTGCAAAAGATGTAAGTAACTTGTTGGCTGTTTCTAAATGCTAACTGATGAAAACTTCAACTCTAAATATTTGTTCAGCATGATTTTATAGAATTTTGATAGCTTTATTCAAAAGTTAAGAGGAAATGCATATGTAAATAAAGCAGTTCTAAATAGCAATTTCAGAGAAATGTTAATGGGAATGATGAAAGTGGGCCAGCTAAATTAGAATGGCCAAGTAACTGGCTTGGGTTTAGGACCTATGTATAGAGGCCACCAATTTCTTTTAATAACTGTGGTTTGTTATGTTATATTCTTGAGGAAAATAATTGAGTTGCTTCATAAAAATAAAGGAATAGCCATGAATATAATAATGCTGTTTACATAGAATTCTTTATAAATTTCATACATATATGAATGCTCAAAATGTTTGAGTTTGTCATAAATTATATTGTAGTTATACTTGAGACCTGCACATTGTAATAGAATCTAAAAATAAAAGTCATCAAAAAATAAAATCATGTTTGCATGTATTTTCTGTTTTTGTGAGAATAACCTTTAACATTACACCATGACCCAGGCAAAAGGAGCTGCAGAGTACATAGTTAAAATCTCTTTCAAGGGAGGGAAAGGTTGTGTACTGATTAGAGTGGAGGGGGCCTTTGCTGCAACAGGATTTGCTGCACGTGGGGTGAAACACATGACTAGTTGAGAGCTGTAAACAAGCAACAGGGGAAACATGCTGTACTTTCTGTCTATTATTCTGAAAGTTGTGTAATTGGATACCCATATTGACAATCTGTCCCAGAAGAAAAAGCCAATTTTAAGAGATTTAGGAAGCTTGTGTCATGTCTGTATCACGTGCTTTAGCTTGACCCTCAAATTTATTTTTCATAAGCAATTTAAATGCAAAAAAGCCATGGATGAAACTATAGGTAGTAAGTATATAGAAAAGATTCAGAGCTTATTAACAGTTTTGAAAACCTAGTAGCATTGAGGAAAAATTATTCCTCTTCCAGATGTGATATTTGCTAGCATGTGCTAGTTTCCATTGTATTTTGTGCAAGACAATATGACTTGTATTTTGTCAATTTCCACTCAGTGACTAGAAACACCTTGGGATATCTCTATGGGCCTACAAGAATAAGAAAAGCAAAAACAAACCATGTTGCTAAGTGAAAGAAACCATTCTGAAAAAGCTATGTATTGTACAAACTAGCAGGTGGCACCAATGGGAATATTTCAACCCAGGCAGAATGTACTTAGAGAACCTTAGAGACCTTAGAGAAATTTAAATAGAATTGATTTTCACTGCATAAACCCCAGGGAAAATTGAAAAGAGAACTACTGGAGAAATTTTCTATAATTTATTGAAGGGAAAGAATGCAACTCAAAGTCTGAGAAAGACTGTTAATAAATTGAGACTACAGAAAAGAGACATTTTCCAACCTTCTGGCAAAGCCACCCAAACCCCATCTACTTTTGGTCTTTCTGCAGAGTTTTAGAACTGCCAACACTCACTTTCGTGAAAGACAAACATGATGATGACATCTGAATGTAAATATCAGAGTGTAATATTATATTGATTTATCATTCATTATAAATCATCTATTTGTTAAATTCTATTTTACTATTTCTTCTATAACCTATGTTATAGACTATTTTCTTTCATGATACTTTGAAAGACAGTATCTGGATGCTCCACTCTCAAAAGCTTCATAATTCTGGGCATAACTTAAAAATAGTGACTGGAGGTTGTACAGATTCTTTTACTGCACGTCTGCCAGTCCCTGTTTTCTAGCTTAGTTCAAGTCAAAGGGCTTTGTTTTCCTATGGAAGCACTGACCTCCTTAGACCAAGCTCATCATGTCTCTTGTAGCTCTTGGCATGAGAGTTAAGTGAAGTTTTAACTTTATTTCAATGAAAACGATTAAATTATGCTTGCTCACATTCACTTCTTACCTGCAGTTATTCTTCAGATTTCTCATGTAGGCTGTGGTTTAGTATCATGAAGCTAAAGTAGATCGTTTATTTCTTTTCTTCTCCCTGGCTACCTCCCAGATCCCTTTCTGCCTATAACCTGGCTCTTAAGTGGTACTCTGGCTGTGGTTTGTAGGAGGCAGACCCATTACCTCTCAAATAAATGGACAATGTGTGATTCCTTAGAGAGAAACATCTTTTCCTTTACTTACAAGTATCAGAACCAAATTAGGTGACTCCAAACCAGTGGTTAGAGTAAGATGAATATATAAAATAAAATAAATTAGGCAGGAAAATGAAGCATGAAGGAATTCGTTTCCCACCTCTGTTTCCTCTATTCTTTTAACACAGTTGATTTTATTAAATTCATCAACTAGAACCACTATATCAGGACAGGCTGAGTTGTTAGGGAGATTACAAGAAACTTACGTCTTTACTAATCTCTTCAAGCGAGTCAAAAGAAGATATTTAGAAGTATGATAGTTGTGGGTTTCACAGGATGTTTAAGAAAACCAATGTTTTCTGTGGAATTTTGATACCTAATTCTTATTCATAGCATTTTACTATAAAATTAATTCTTAATTTCCAGGATTGAGAAGAACATCCAGGAAAATGAATCATTCTGGCAGCTTAAAATGACTGAAAATGCCATTAGCATTTTTCCCTATCAGCATTTCCTCCTGTTCAGTTATCTCCTCCAAGAGTAAGAGAACTCGTGTTTACCCCCCAGTATCTGTCATCTTCAGAGCTAAAACTAACAAAACAAACCTCTCCCTCTTTACAAGATCATTGAAAGCACTTAAAGAAATCTAAGCTCTGCTTTTCAGAGTCTGATGCCATCTTATGCCTTTAAGATTTGCCAAAAAATACAAATATCCACCCATATACACAACAGCAGCATATTACATAGTATCATGAGTTTAAATCTTTCTTGCACTTACTAACAATGTGACTATAAGCTTAAACAATGTACTCTATTCTCTAAGCCTGTTTCTTCATCTATAAGAGACCAGCACTTATTAGATCCAAAATACATACATACGTGGTAGGAGTTTTAAAGGCAAACACTTTATTATGCATTTTCTGAAGTACTGCTCACTCTTAGGATTCAGTAATAAATTCTATCAGATAATATTCAGCATCTGCTGTATCGTAGAAGAATCAGTCAGTGATGGTTGTTCAGTGCTAATGTACCATGGGAGCACGAGGAAGATGAGTTAAATCTAGTAAGGGTGGACTAGAGTCAAATATTGAAAAGTGAATAAGAGTTAGTTTTGAGTGTGTTGAATTTGAGTTACGATGGGTCAAAGTAAAAAATGTACTGAAGGTAACTGAATATACTGAATATATAAAGGCCTGTAGTTCGATGAAAACACCAGAAAATACCTATTCAGACAGAAGAAGTCAATAAGAAAAGGATATAAGGAGGAAAAAAACATGTAAGAGGTATAAAAAATAAACTTCAAAATGTCAAACATAAATATTACCTTATTAATGCATTGAAATATCAGTATTTTTCTTTTTTTAATTTTTGTTTTGTTATTCACTAGACAAATGAAAATTAAAACAGCCATGAGATATTATTAGACTATCACCAAAATGACTACTTATAAAAGACAGACAATAACAAGTCTTGTTAAAAATTTGAAGCAGGTAAGGCATTTAAAGCAAAATTAAAAAAAAATAAAGGAGAGAAAAGAGTGGGTATATGTATATGTATAACTGATTTGCTTTGCTGTACAGCAGAAGCTAACACAACACAGTAAATCAACCGTATCCCAATAAATTTTTTAAAATGTGAAGCAAAAGAAATTCTCATACATTGCTGCTGCTAAGTCACTTCAGTCGTGTCTGACTCTGTGTGACCCCATAGACGGCCTCCTATCAGGCTCCTCTGTCCCTGGGATTCTCCAGGCAAGAACACTGGAGTCGGTTGCCATTTTCTTCTCCAATGCATTAAAGTGAAAAGTGAAAGTGAAGTAGCTCAGTCGTGTCTGACTCTTAGCGACCTCACGGACTGCAGCCTACCAGGCTCCTCCGTCCATGGGATTTTCCAGGCAAGAGTACTGGAGTGGGGTGCCATTGCCTTCTCCGCATACGTTGCTAGTAAACATATAAATTTGAACAATTACTTTGAAAATATGTTTGTCAATATCTGTTTAAACATATATGTATTCTATTACTGGAAATTTTGTGATGCACAAAAATGAGTGTTTATAATCATCAAAAGAAATTTTTATGAAAATTCAGAAATGCAGATTCAGTATTTCTATCAGAAAGGATACTGTGGTAGAGTATACAACAAAATGCTATCCACTGCAGGAAAGGACAGCTAGCTGATACATGCAGTATCATAGAGAATCTCACCAACAAAATAACGAGCTAAAGAAGCTAGACAAAATATTATACATTGTATAAATTAATTTATAAAGTTTAATAACAGGCAAAACTCATTTCTGATAATAGAAGTCAAAAGAGTAATAACCTTTTGGAGGCTTACTGACTTGGGCATTAGGGAGAATTGTAGAATACAGGATATGTTTTATATCTTAATCTGGGTGGCATTTACATAAGAGCATAAATATGTATATTAGAACTGCATGATTTTTCGCTTACTGCATATTTATTATACCTCAATAAAGTAATAATCAACAATTAGAAAGTATTCTGAGTTAGAGATCAGCCACCAAACCTCCAAGGCAGCTCAGCTGCAGTGTTTTCTCCTCTGTGTCCCGCTGCTTCTTTTCTTTTGGTTCTTAGAAATTTCCTTTAATTTCTTGCAAGCTTCGTCTTGCATTCAAAAATATACCTATTAAATTCTACTCAACACGCATCTTATATTAGAATTTTTTCAGGATATCTGTTCATCTCATTGTTGAGCATTAAATGGACATGGGCTTCCATGATAGCTCAGTTCCTATCCTTTCTGATAGTAATACTGAATACATATTTATGCTCTTATATAAAGCTTATGGGCATCCCTGATAGTTCAGTTGGTAAAGAATCTGCCTGCAATGGAGGAGACCTGGGTTCCATTCCTAGGTCAGGAAGATCACCTGGAGATCTTTCCTGAAAGGCTACCCACTCCAGTATTCTGGCCTGGAAAATTCCATGGACTTTATAGTCCCTGGGGTCCCAAAGAGTCCGACACGACTGAGTGACATTCACTTTCACTTTCAAATGGACATGAAATGATATCCTACTTAAGAATCTCTTGTGATGTTGTCTGAAAGTCATAAAAGCTAAGGTCATCCTAATGAAACTTTGGCTCCCAAGAGAATTTTTTTCTCCATTTCTAAAGCCTCCCAGAGCAAACCTAGAAATAGCTTTTATAAAGCAGTAGGAAAATGGGGGAAAATAATTTATTCAAAGAGACTCATTAAGCCTGAGATTTAAGTTTGTAAATTTAGATAATGTCTTAATTATTTTAGAGGAGAGTAATTATTTGGTGGTCTCACTGAAACATCATTTTCCTACTGCATTGTAATTGCATTTCACTAACAACACAAAGCTATCTGAGAACTTGGATGTACGATAAACACATTCATTATTTATCTTTTGAGGAATGGCTTGAAATAAAGAATGCAATATGAACAGCCTTTTTTCTCCAGCTTGCAGTGTCTTAAAGTTTTTCTTTTCTTCATTATTTAGACTGGTCATTCTTTTAAATTGACCTCAGACTAGAAATTAGCTGATAGATAATAATATCTACCCTGTTCTTCAAATTAAAAAAACAAACCTCAGAGCATACTTTTATGCTTCCCTTATATAGGCATCCAACTCATCAACAAGTACTGTTGGTTCAAGCTATAAAATATACCCCAAAGCTGTTCATTTCTCCTTATCTCTATCACCTTTACCCATAGGTCTAAACCACTATTGTTTTTGGCTTGATCTGTTCTGATAGCCACTTTACTGGTCTTTTGGCTCCACTTTTGATTCCCTACAATCTTTTCTCCATAGAACAAACAGAATGATCCTTTGAAACCCTCATTTAAACAAACCATTCTTCCTTGGTGTCTCAGACAGCAAAGAATCTTCCTGCAATGCAAGAGACCTGAGTTTGAACCCTGGGTCGGGAAGGGAATGGCAACCCACTCCAGTATTCTTGCCTGGAGAATTCCATGGACAGAGGAGCCTGGCTATAGTACCTGGGAGTTGCAACGAGCAAAACATTACTGGGTTACGAACACACACACACAAATTCTCCCCCCATTGCCCTACTTCCTCTTAAGGTTCTTCAGAGCTTCCTCTTCCACTTAACATGAGGGGCAGACTTCTTAGCATAACGGGCCTGATATGACCTGGGCCCTGCTTAACTGCACGTCCCCCTGCCATACTATCCACTTCTGAAACTCACAGAGCCTTAGCTCCACTGACTTTCCTTCTGTTCTTTGACTCATTAAATCTACTCTTGCCTCAGCTCCTTTGTGTTTGCTCTTCTCCCCTTTTCTTTGTGCCTCTGATTCAGAACCCAGCTGCAGCCACTTAGATTTCAGCTCAGGTGTTTCCTCTTTAGAGAGGCCTTGCCTTACACTCTATATAAGGTAACCCCACTGCCCCAGCCACTCTTTACCAAGTTGAAGTTCCGTCTTCATCTCACCATTTACTATTACCTAAAATTCTTATGATTTTTATCCATTGGTTGACTTGTCTCCTCTCAGCTGATAAACAGACCTATGTGAGGTAGACACACTCTTTATTTTTGCCTTCTCTAACCCTAGAAGGTCTGACCTCCAACAGAGGCTCAGTGAGGATTAGTTCAATGGGTTATTCTGAGGCCTGAACTCCATCAGTTTGGCTTGAAAAGGAAAAGCTCCAATGGACTCCTATTACGCAAAGGTCAGTGTCCACTTATAGTGTTACCTTTTCCACAAGTCTGTGAATTTAACACAGAAATCCTGGGAATATATGGTGGGGAATGCCTAGCAGGGAAGGGCTTTCCTGAAATCCTCCCACACCTGTCTCGTATTTGGGTTATGTTTGGTTACTCTGTTTCACAAAAGAAAAGCAAATCACCTCTCCTCAGGAGTAAATAACCACAAAATGAATGCCTACCAGTAGTGTCCTGGTAAATGTTTACTAACTGGCTCTTCTTCAGGACTAAAAAGCTCTTATTTGTATGTACCTGTTGTCAATTCCTATAGTATAAATACTCCTACAACAACAAAGTTCAAGCAAACAACCTGAAGTCTCAGGATGTAGCGTTGGAGGAGATGGGCGCCACAGGCCCCCCCAGCCGGTCCAAGCTGGCTCTGGCAGACCACTGCTGGCTAGCATGTGCCAAGAGCAGGGTGGAGATTTCAAATTCAGTCTCTCCTTTCTTAAAGCAGCCTGTGAATGGATAGGCATATGTCAGAGATAAGGACTTAAACTTAAGTAACTTGCTCATGAATACACATCTGGAAAGGGGTAAAACCAGAGCTCAATTCCAGGCTTAACTTCAGAAACCACATTTCTCATTTGTTTCACAGAGAGGCAGTCAAAGAAGGCAATCCTAACCTCAACAACAAACAGGATTTTGGTTTAATGTCAAGCTGCTGCTTAAGATCGTGTCAGTCAGTCAGTGTTAGTCGATCAGTCTGCCCAACTCTTCGTGACTCCATGGACTGTAGCCCAGGCTTTTCTGTCGGTGGGATTCTCCAGGCAAGAATACTGGAGTGGGTTGCCATTGCCTCCTTCAGGGGTTCTTCCTGACTCTTGTATCGAGCTGTCTCCTACATTTCCAGGCAGATTTTTTATTGCTGAGTTGAGCCACGGAGGAGTGGAGGGGAAGCAGATGCAGGGTGTGGCCCTAATTTGCATTTCTAACAAGTTCTCAGGTGATGCTGAGGCTTTTTATTCAGTTCAGTTCAGTCGCTCAGTCGTGTCCGACTCTTTGAGACCCCATGAACCACAGCACACCAGGCCTCCCTGTCCATCACCAACTCCTGGAGTCCACCCAAACCCATGTCCATGGAGGTGGTGATGCCATCCAACCATCTCATCCTCTGTCGTTCCCTTCTCCTCCTGCCCTAAATCTTTCCAAATGAGTCAGCTCTTCTCATCAGGTGGTCAAAGAATTGGAGTTTCAGCTTCAACATCAGCCCTTCCAATGAACACCCAAGACTGATTTCCTTTAGGATGGACTGGTTGGATCTCCTGCAGTCCAAGGGACTCTCAAGAGTCTTTTCCAACACCACAGTTCAAAAGCATCAATTCTTCGGTGCTCAGTCTTCTTTATAGTCCAACTCTCACATCCATACATGACCACTGGAAAAACCATTGACTAGATGGACCTTTGTTGGCAAAGTAATGTCTCTGCTTTTGAATATGCTATCCAGGTTGGACATAGCTTTTCTTCCAAGGAGCAAGCGTCTTTTAATTTCATGGCTGCAGTCGCCATCTGCAGTGATTTTGGAGCCCAGAAAAATAAAGTCAGCCACTGTTTCCCCATCTATTTGCCATGAAGTGATGGGACTGCATGCCATGATCTTAGTTTTCTGAATGTTGAGCTTGAAGCCAACTTTTTCACTCTCTCCTTTTGCTTTCATCAAGAGGCTCTTTAGTTCTTCTTCACTTTCTGCCATAAGGGTAGTGTCATCTGCATATCTGAAGTTATTGATATTTCTCCCAGCAATCTTGATTCCACCTTGTGCTTCCTCCAGCCCAGGGTTTCTCATGATGTACTCTGCATAGAAGTTAAATAAGCAGGGTGACAATATACAGCCTTGACGTATTCCTTTTCCTATTTGAAACCAGTCTGTTGTTCCATATCCAGTTCGAACTGTTGCTTCCTGACCTGCATATAGTAACCACACAATAACCCAATAATTTGCATACATATTACAGATTGGAAAGCACTGGTCAAGACCATGTTTCTCAAACTTCACATTGAGAGGGTAACAGGCAGGAAGGCCAGGGGTCTCCAAATAGAGGAAATAGCCTGCAAGTGTCAGACATTTTTATCTCTCTTAAACAAACTAGCGATATTTTTTCCTTCTCTATACAAATTTAAAGGGAGGTTTCTCTTAAAATATTGTGTTGCCATAATGACACCTGGTTTTGCCTGAAGTTAGCTATTCTCGAGCCTAGAGATAACCAATGCCTTTTTCTTATGGAAATGTTCGTCTTAAGCTATGCTAATGTATTATGCCTTTACCCCAAACTCTGTCTCCAAGTCGGTTCCGCCTCTTGGGCCAGAACCTACTTGACAAACCAGTATGGATATTGTTCCCCTAATCTATGTAAATGAAACTATTTGTATGGTGGTCTGCCCTTCTTCAAGATTCAAGTTAATCATTTTATGGCCCAGGATAAACCATTTGGTGCCAAGATTATCCCAAAATGCATCTTATGGGTGAGGGGCCTGGTGCCATTCTGAATTTTAAGACATTCCTTTCTTTCATTAACAGACTGCTAGTGACTATATAACATCCAGCTAAAGACTAGCAGGGGGTACTCTTTCTGCCCCCTTCTGATGCCTATGTCAGAAGCTTTCTCTATCTCCTTTATACTTTAATAAAACTTTATTACACAAAAGCTCTGAGCGATCAAGCCTCGTCTCTGGCCCCGGATTGAATTCTTCTCCTCCGGGGGCCAAGAATCCTGGTGTATTTGCGTGATTCAACAACAACCTTTCAACATTGAATTACAAGGGGACTTTAAAACCAATGCCTGGATTGAAACTCAGAGATTCTGATTTAATTAGTCTGCTGTGCAGCCTGAGTGTTGTAGAAATAGGAAGAACTCCACAGGTGATTCTAATGTGCGGCTAAGTTTGAAAATCAAGAGAAGTTGCTCTGGCTTTAATCCATAGAGGCCATATTCTTTGCAAACAGCTCTCAGTGTTCCCCCTATAACTGACCCATGAGAAAAGCACTCATTCCCACAGTGTCCTGGTTTGTTTCAAGTGTGTATTGAATGACATTAGCTGCAGTGCTGATTTAGGACCCAGCAGACTGCCTCAGCTATGAGTTAGGAAGTTCTCCTTAGGGTCTCAGTCTCTGCTGCTTACTGAGTGTTTGCCTTACTTAGTTAAATATGACATTTAATTTCTGTTTTGTCTTTTTCTTTTGTATACATATTAGTGAGTAGTATTTAAAAAAAAAAACTTGGAAAATAATATATTATTTCTCTGTATATGTGAGGTTAAAACATGTTACCTCCTGTCCATTGTTAAAGAAAAATGGCATTCAGTTTACTCAAATTGCATAAAATGGTTGAAAATATTAAAGAGAGAAACTGCAGATCAATTTTGGCCTGCAAATTTTAAAAATTCTTTATATAATGGCTCCATCTTCTGGTGAATGAAATAAAAGCGTTTTCAAGCTTGAAAATGCAGTTATGTGTCATGCTCCACAAGTTAACCAGTCTGAGTCAGGAAAAGAATAAGGTGACTTCTTAGAATAAGGTGAATTCAGAAAGATTCCATGAATTTGACTGAATTTCTTCCTTGAGAATCTTACTTTATTGTTTGAATCAAGCTCAATCTCTGTAGCATTGTCATGTGAAAGCAAACGGTGCCATATTTGCTTTGTTCTCTCTGATTTCCTTCTTCATTATTCCCTATCCTCCTTCTTGCTGTTTCTTCCCCTTCTTCTGTTTCTTCCCCTTCTGCTGCTACCCTGAGATTTCAAGAATGCTGATACTTCACCCTCTTCATTGAATTTTTCATTCTGATTTGGAAGAAATTTTATGATACTTATGCTAAAATAACAATGAGGAAGTATGGATACTAACTCACAAACAAGCTTTGCTTCCTAGAGATGGAACGCTCTAACAGGAACAAAGACTCTCAATAGTAGATCTGAACCCAGTAAGTATATGAGATCTTTGGGGGCTAATGGGTTTAGCTTAGTAGGAATGAAGACCTGTTGAAAACGGAAGTTAATTATAAGTATCAATAAGTAGAAAAGATGTGTTCAGTTAGTTCAGTCACTCAGTCTGTCTGACTTTTTGCAACCCCATGGACTGCTGCATGCCAGGCTTCACTGTCCATCACCAACTCCTGTAGCTTGCTCAAATTCATGCCCACTGAGTCAGTGATGCCATCCAATCATCTCGTCCTCTGTCCTCCCCTTCTCCTCCTGCCTTCAATCTTTCCCAGAATCAGGGTCTTTTCTATTAAGTTAGTCCTTCACATCAGTAGCCAAAGTATTGGAACCTCAGCTTCAGCATCAGTCCTTCCAATGAATATTCAGGACAGATTTCCTTTAGGATTGACTAGTTTGATCTCCTTGCAGTCCAAGGGACTCTCAAGTCTTCTCCAACACCACAGTTCAAAAGCATCAATTCTTCAGTGCTCAGCTATCTTTATGGTCCAACTCTCACATCTGTACGTGACTACTGGAAAAACCATAGCTTTGACTAGACAGACTTTTGTTGCAAAGTAATGTCTCTGCTTTTTAATATGCTATCTATGTTGGTCACAACTTTTCTTCCAAGCACCAAGCATCTTTTAATTTCATGGTTGCAGTCACCATCTGCAGTGATTTTAGAGTCCAAGAAAATAAAGTCTGTCACTGTCTCCATTGTTTCCCCATCTATTCACCATGAAGTGATGGGACTGGATGCCATAATTTTAGTTTTTTGAATGTTGAGTTTTAAGCCAGATTTTTCACTCTCCTCTTTCACTTGCATCAAGAGGCTCTTTAGTTCCTCTTCACTTTCTGCCATACTGGTGGCATCATCTGCATATCTGAGGTTATTGATATTTCTCCCGGTGATCTTGATTCCCCTTGTACTTCATCTAGCCTGACACTTCTCATGATGTACTCTGCATATAAGTTAAATAAGCAGGGTGACAACATATAGCCTTGACATACTCCTTTCTCAGTTTGAAACTAGTCTGCTGTTCCATGTCTTGTTCTAACTGTTGCTTCTTGACTTGCATACAGATTTCTCAGGAGGCAAGTAAGTGGTCTGGTTTTCCCATCTCTTCAAATTTTTCCACAGTTTTTGTTGTGATCCACACAGTCAAAGGCTTTGGTGTAGTTAATAAAGCAGAAGTAGATGATTTTCTGGAATTCCCTTGCTTTTTTGATGATCCAACGGATGTTGGCAATTTGACCTCTGGTTCCTCTGCCTATTCTAAATCCAGCTTGAACATCTGGAAGTTCTCTGTTGATATACTGTTGAAGCCTCGCTTGGAGAATTTTCAGCTTTACTTTGCTAGCATATGAGATGAGTGCAATTGTGCAGTAGTTTTGAACATTCTTTGGTGTTGCCTTTCTTCAGGATTGGAATGAAAACTGACCTTTTCCAGTCCTGTGGCCACTGCTGAGTTTTCCAAGTTTGCTGGCATATTGAGTGAAGCTCTTTAACAGCATCGTCTTTTAGGATTTGAAATAGCTTAACTGGAATTCCATCACCTCCACTAGCTTTGTTCATAGTGATGCTTTCTAAGGCCCAATTGACTTCACACTCCAGGATGTCTGGCTCTAGGTGAGTGATCATACCATCATGGTTATCTGGGTCATGAAGATCTTTTTTGTGTAGTTCTTACCACCCCTTCTTAATATCTTCTGCTTCTGTTAGGTCCATACCATTTCTGTCCTTTATTTTGCCCATCTTCTCATGAAATGTTCCCCTGATATCTGTAATTTTCTTGAGGAGATCTCTAGTCTTTCCCATTCTATTATATTAGATCTCTCAGATTAGATCTGACAGAGTGCCTAAAGAACTATGGACAGAGGTTCGTGACATTGCACAGGAGGCAGTGATCAAGACTATCCCCAAGAAAAATATATGCAAAAAGGCAAATGGTTATCTGAGGAGGCCTTACAAATAGTTGAGAAGAGAAGAGATGCTAAATGCAAAGGAGAAAAGGAAAGATATATCCATTTGAATGCAGAGTTCTAAAGAATAGCAAGGAGACATAAGAAAGCCTTCCTCAGAGATCAATGCAAAGAAAAAATGTGTAGTTGAATGGAAAAAAAAAAACAGCTATGAGCCCACGTACTGCCTGGATATAAATCTCATGGAAACGTTTTATTCTTTATTAGTATATCCAGTAGCAGATACAATACAAGTTACCCATATATTTTTTAGTTCATACAACATAGTAAAATGGCAGACCATTTTAAACTGTATCAGTGTCTATCTGGGGCTTAGCAAATATGACTTACTGGTTCAATGTAGCTGAGTATTAATATACACAGGTTATAGCTGTTGATTTACTTCTTATTAAGAAGAACACAATCTTTTCTTATACTAGGGAGATAGTGACGTACTTAAATTTAAATTGTATTTTTACATTTTATATTTATGGAAATTGTGATTTATTATTATATGCATTGAAATATTATATCAAGACAGGTTGAGTCTAATATATTATTTATACTAATGCATATTGGATCTATTAGTATGTCTCAGAATAAAACAAGTACAATAATAATAATAATTGAATAATAAAAGAAATTTTAGGGAGAAATACCATAATTTTTGTACTATAAGTGCTCTATAAGAATTATATCATTAATTATTATTATCTTCTAATACTTCAGTGTTGAGATATTTTAAATGGTTTTATTAAAATGAAGGTACATGAAAAGTACCTCAAAAGTAAAAAAACTAAAGAATAAAATATTGTTGTTGTGTTCTAATATCAAATTAATCAAGTCTCTAGCGAACTTTCAATGGACACAATATTTTCACTAACTCACTAACAAGGTCTTATATTCTCTAATATGAAATGTACAAGGAAAAAAATAACCAATGATGTTTTGGTAGAATAATCAACTCAGTTGATGCCTTCTTTGTAACATAGTATTATAGGAACTAGGGGGGAAAGGGAAGGAACAAAGCAGACAACAGTTTGTCTTTAGAAGTAACAATAGCTAATCATTGGCTAATGATTAACAATAGCTAATCACCTAATAGTAACAATAGCTAATTGTAGTTGGGTGTGATTACATCAGATCCTGCAGGATCTCTTCATCTAATCAATCCATCAATCATATTTGTGACAAATTTCTTCTAGCACCCTTCTTTTCTTCATTATCCTTCACTTCCTTCATTTGTAGTTTAAAAAAAAAAAACACAACAAGCTGACTTCATTCTGTGCAGTGTGGCAGAAAAGGAACTTTGTGGGTAGGGAGGGGTGCTAAGGATTAGTGTGATTCTGTTGTAAATTTCATGTGCCTGGATGCTCCTCCTCACTGCAAGTTGTTTGGACAGTCCTGAGCAATACTCGGTTTTCTGGGGACTTTATGCAGTACTTACACAGTACTGGGATCTATACTTAAAACAGGCCTCTTAATCACAATCTCACTTAAATGGCCTAAAGAGTCAAGAGAACTAAGCAAAGTAAGGCATGGACTAAGCAAGCTAGAACAGTGAGGAATAACGGGTCAGGAATACCTCAGACCACTACAGGTTGCTATTACTGTAAAAGGTGCCCCTGTGGGATTAATGGTAAGAAATGGACCTAGAAAGTGAACTTGTAGACCGCAAAGTTTGCCCTATTTGGTAGTAAGTAAGTCTGATATTGTGACGTGGCCTCCAAAGATATGGAAGCTCCAAAGATCTAGAGCTCACAGCTTGCTCACTCTGCTTGTGGCTAGCTCTCTTTGGGTGTCCCTCCAAAGGGGAGGAGGGCTCTAGGGAGCTGCATCCACTTTACCCATTTGTGTCTGTATCTGGTTTTTAAATCTTTGCACCAGTCATTGCTGGTTTGGTATAAAGAAATAGCAACCATGAACCAGATCTCAGTACACACTCACTAGTCAATAATCACAGACCAGCTCTGTGCAGTCGGCAGATGAAGGTAAGCTGCTTAACCACATTTCATCAGGCTGTACAATTCAAAGGGGTCTGTGTCTCCTGATGTATTGGGGGAACACATTGCACTATAGAATATTTATTTTCTTAAAATCTAGTACTTATTCCTTGGATTGCAAAAGTAACATGTTCTTTGTAGGAACTGGAAAAATACAGGAAGAAGAAAAAAATAAGGTCACAGTCTTGAGATAAACAATTATTGAATTTTGATGCATTTCTTCCCATTATTTCTATGTTAGTAAAATTGATTTTTATGTTTTTGATGTATTTTAGATAGAGTCATGGTTAGAGTAACCTAAGGTCATCTGTTTCTTAAAACTGTCAGCTGGCAGCTGAGTGCTATATTTGGTTCATCTTACAGAGCTCTCTTTCTCTCTCTGCGTGCCCCCCTCTCTCTCAGCAGTGAAGGCACTGTTGCTGGTAAAAGGTTCCAACTCTCACATCTGGAGGATATACTATTTAACTGAATTGACTCCAGTGAACAGGGAAATGAAGCTGGGTTTTGTGTGCTGTTTCTTTGTGATAGCAAAGACGAAATCATCAACCAGCCTTGCTTCCAAGTATTAATCCTCCTAGGGGAACACTTTTAAATAAAATGTGTATAGAAACCCTTAGCTGCAAAGGCTTACTAACTTAGCCTCTGGTTCTGGGGCAGGCTCCCATGAGATTCAAGGTTTCATCATAAGCAGCCTCAGAAATGTGTTCATGTATTGCTCCTATAGTCACAACTAGAATGGGTATATGTATATGCATTTGAAAATACTTGTCAAAGAGGGGAGTGTGTTTGAAATATTTCTACTTATTTTAACATTTTCCAACTCTTTAAAATTCTTACAAACCTAAGTTTGTGAAAATGTGTAGAGGCCTATACATTAAGCACTAAATATCTTGGTGGTGATATTTGGATGTGTTTTAAGAATTGTTGTTGTTTTATGAATTTCATCTCTAGCCTGAATTTTTTGAAAATGAAGTATGAATTTTACTAACAGAAATGAGATATCTTCTAGTTTGTTTAAAAAATAAAAAAGTTTTAAGTGATTAATTCAGCACTTGCCCTGGTTGTATCTGTGTTTATGTAAGGGGGAAGTTCAGGATGGTGAAACCATCACAGAAAGGAGCAAATGCAGGCCTCCCTTATGGAGCAAGGCTTATTTGCTGTGTGTCCCCTGCTCAGAAATGGTTGAAATGATTCCTAGAAAAATGATATAGCATTTGTCTTTCTGAATATGGCAGCAGCATGAATGTTAATTTTCAAGGATTACTTCAGAATTTTATATGCTTTCCTTGCCTCCATCGATGGATTTTGAAAACCTTTAATCAAATCTATAATGTGACAAGTAAATATCATCCTATGCAATTTATATCACATTACTGAAGATACTTGAAGACTATTATTCTTAATCATTAAAAAAATATACTAATCTGCCCTCTACAGAGGCCAAGGCATATAGGTAATGCTTAAAACTATATTAAAATTGGAGAAGATATTTCTGTCTAGAAGAAACCTTCAAATAGGCTTTAGAATGTGAGTTACTGTAAAATTACAGTACTGATTACTCCTTTTTTAAAGTATATTAAAATATAGTTGACATATAACAATGTAAAAATTTAGGTATTCAATGTGATGATTTGATACACACACACACACACACACACACACACAGAGCAAGAGAAAGAAATGCTTACCAGATAAATAAACACATCCTATACCTCACATAATTACATTTTGTAGTTGTTTTTATGGTGAGAACATTAAAACTCCACTCTCATAGCAACTTTTAAGTATAGAATACAGTATCATTAGCTATAGTTGCCATACTGAACATTAGATCCCAGAATTTACTCATCTTTTAACTAAAAGTTTTAACATTTGACCAACATTTTATTTCCCCCACCCCTTAGCCGTTGGCAATCACCATTCTAATTTGTATTTCTATGTATTGTTTTCAGCTTTCACATATGAAATCATACAGTATTAGTCTTTCTCTCTCTTGCATTTTCAAAGTTCACCCATGTTGTTGCAAATGCCAGGATTTTGTCCTTTTCTGACTGCCTAATAGTCCATTTTAGGTATATTTGCCATGTTTTCTTTACGCATGCATCCATCAGTGGACACTCAGGTTGTTTCTATGTCTTGGCCATTGTAGATGGTACTGCAATTAACATGGGAGTACAAATATCTCTTTGTGAGATAGGGACTTTATTTTCTTTGGAGATATATCCATGGGTGGATTTGCTGGGTCACATGAGAGTTTTATTTTTAATTTTTTGAGGAACCTCAATACGATTTTCAAGAGGGAACGCACCAATTTGCATTCTCACCGGCAGGGTAACAATATTCCCTTTACATCACATTATCATCATAATTTATTTACCTTTTCTTTTTGAAAATACCCATTCTAACTGTTAGGGAATGATGTCTTATTGTGGTTTATATTTGCATTTTCCTAATTGCTAGTGATGTTAAGAAACTTTTCGCATACTTGCTTAGCTTTCCTGTATTTATTTTTGAAAAATGTTTAAGATTTCTGCCCATTTTAAAATTGGACTGTTTTGGAGTTTTTTGGGAATTGAATTATGAGTTCCTTACATATTTTAGATACTAACTATATCAGATACATGATTTGCAAATATGTTCTCTCATTCTGTAGCTTGGCTTTGCATTTTGTTGATTGTTTCTTTTGCTGTGCAGAAGGTTTTTTAGTTTGATGACTCCTACTTTCTGATTTATGCTTTTGTTGCTTGTGCTTTGGGTGTCACATCCAGAAAATCATTGCCAAAACCAATGTCAAGGGGCTTACCTTCTACAATTTCTTCTAGGAGTTTTATGCTTATAGACCTTACATTTAAGTTCTTAATCCATTTCAAGATAATTATGTAAGTCATGTAAGCTGGGGGCTCAGTTTCATTCTTTTGCTAGTGAATATCCAGTTTTCTCAGTACCATTCATTGAATAAAATATCCTTTCTCCTTTCAGTATCCTTGGCTCCACTGTCAAATATTAGTTGATCATATGTGCATGGGTTTATCTCTGGGCTTTTGATTCTGTTCCATGGATCTATGTATCTTTTTTATGCCAATATAATTCTCTTTTCATTACCATAATTTCATAATATAGTGAGGCTTCCAGCTTTGCTATTTCTCAAGATTGTTTTGTCTGTCTGGGATCTTTTGTAGTTGTTTTGTCTATTTGGGATTTTCTGTGGTTCCATATGAATTTTAGGATTTTTTTCCTATTTCTGAAAAATGCCATTGGAATTTTGATGGGAATGCATTGAATCTATAGATGGCTTTGGGAAGTAAGGACATTTCAATAAAAACTCTTTTGATCCATGAACATGGCCATTTGTTCATTTGATTACTGATTCAATTTCTTTTTTTATTGGTGTATAATTGCTTTACAATGTTGTGTTAGTTTTTGTTGTACAGCAAAGTGAATCAGCTATGTGTATACATATATCTGCTCCCAACCCTCACCTACCTAGGTCATCACAGAGCACTGATTGATTCAATTTCTTATTTGATATTGGTCTGTTCAGATTTTCTATTTCTTCATAATTCAGAGTTGGTTGTCTGTTTCTACGTATTTATCCATGTTTTACAAGTTGTTCAGTTTGTTGGCATATAATATTCTTTGTGCTTTTCATATATGTGTGTAGTATGAGTTGTAATGTCTATCCTTTAACTCATAATTGAGTTCTTCTCTCCTTTTTTCAGCTGAAGCTTTGTCCATTTTTGTTTCTTTCCAAAAAACAACTTAGTTTTGTTGATCTTTTCTATTGTTTGTTCTAGATTTCATTTACTTCTACTCTGATCTTTGCTATATCCCTCCTTCTGCTAACTTTTAAGTTTTTATTTTGAAGTTTTTGTCAGGCATTTCATATATCTCCACTTCTTCTGTGTCAAATCCTGGAAGCTTACTTCTTTGGTTGCTGTCTTATTCGCTTGATTCTTTGTAATCCCTGTAGCTTTGTGTAGGTGTCTGTATTTGAAGAAGTACAGTTCTTCCAGATTTTATGGATTTAACTTCAGTAAGAAAAGATCTCTGCCTGCAAGTAGAGGCATTCTGGAACATGCTGTGACCCCAGGACTAGAGGTACAGGGCATTGAGAGCTGGAGCATGTGTCTGCTTCAAGTATAGGGGAATGTGATGTCTCATCTTGAGCTGCTGGGTTCATTGTGTAATCCTTGACAAACCCTGAGGGGAGTCCACAGTGTTTTCTAGGACTGTTTGGATTCTCAGAAGCACTAATAGTCCCCAAAAGCTGGGGACTAGGACAAACGGTGGTGGTGGCTGGAGTAGGCAGTGTGTACACACTCAGCCGTGGGCCCTAGCTGCAAGTCCTGGCTAGAGTAGGGCCAGTGGAAGACTCCCACTTAATGCCAGGGCCAGCTGCAAGAGCCAGGGTCAACTATATAATTACTGGCAGCTGTGGGAGTCCTGACTATCTGTGTGCACTCCTATGACCACAGGATTTCACCACAGGCACATGTACAGTCGTAGAGTCCAACAGCAGGAGTTGAGCAGGGGTCATGCAGGTGCATGGGTAAACAGGCAGCTGGAGCTGAGCCCAGTGATGCAGGAGATAGGAGAACAGGAGACCACTAAGAATAGGAGATAAGATGGAAACTGGGCCAATGCACAGCTCTGGTGGCCTTGGCTATTGGTGTGCACTTCCATGGCTACAGGGTCTCACCACAGAGGAAAATACAGCAGTGGGGGCTGTGACAAGCATCAGGCCAGGAGTGTGCAGGAGCCCTGCTGGAGAGGCTGGCGTCAAGTGTGGTCATGGTGGTGGGGGTCAGCTGTGGGGGTCTAGGCTGGCCTCTCACACAGATAGAAGGCTGGGATAGCTGCTGTGTGTGAGAATCCTGGGACCTGGCAGGGGCAGGGAAGAGGAAACAGAAAAGGACTCAGGATAGGTGCCTGCAGATGCTACTACCTGGGAGACAAAAACTAGTGAAATCTGCAGGAGGTCCTCAGTGTCCATGGTACCCACTGGTTTCTTCGGTGGCAAAAGTTCCAAGGGTTCTGTCCAGGGCAGATCACTGGGATCCACAGTTGTTCCCATTTCAGGGCTGATGTTAGTCCAGTCTGCTCTCCTCCTTTGTGTCCAGCCTTTTCCATCTGTCTTAGCTTTACCACTCTCTTCTGTGAAACTGAATTGGGTTGTTCAGGCCCAATTGGAGTGCCCCCAAACTCTGGGTAAGCTGGTCACTCACCCATTTTCCCTTTCCCAGGAAAGGAAAATCTTTCCAGCTGGGGAGTTCCCTTTTGGTGATGAGCAGTGCCAACCTAGATGCTGGGGTGATGCAGGCAAAATAAAGTGGTTCTTCATTCCAATTTTGTATTCTCAGGTTTTTTCTTCCACTGTTTTGCTGAAGTTTCTTAAATGGGCTCCTGAGCTCTCCCAAAGCTGTTTTTGTTCATAATTGCCTCGTGGTTGATCTTCGTGGGAGGATGGAGGTTGGTGTCACCATTTTGGTAACAGTACTTGTAACTCTATGCCTGTGTGTCTCAAACAGAAGAATTTTGAAGAATCAGTCTATTTTTGAAAACCAACCTGGATAAAATATTAAGAATAATTTTTCTTATTATCATGGCTTACTCTGAAATATATAATCACTGGTAATTTATTCTGCATAAGCTTAGCACAATAAAAACCACCTGGGGTCTTAGGAGCATTATTATGCCTGTCATCTCAGTCACTTATTTGCTGTTACCATCTAGCCAACCTTCGTATCTAGGTTACTGCAAGAGTTTCTTGTTTTCAATCTATTGGTTAGAACCTTCCCAAATTAATCTTTCTAAAATCCAGTCAAGGTTTATACAGATAGTGCTGCTTAAAAACCATTGGATTTTATTCCATTACCTAGAGATAAAATCTATACTGATTATTCTGGTGCCAACACTCTTATCAACTCCAACCTGTTATATTATTTTAATTTTTCACAATTCCTCCTTTCACTCCTGTCAACTCAATCAAAGCTGCTGTCCTGAATCCATCATGTACTTTCTACTTCTGCCCTTGGCTTCATGCTATTTTCCCTGTACTTTATCACTCTTGAGTCTCTTTCCTTAAATCTCTCCAACTCCTCTCAGTTTTTGAGTACAGCTTACGGGGACTGTGAAGGAGAGAAGCTTGGCACATACCCAGGAGGTGCTACTCAAAAGGCCAGTCTTCTATCAGGGGAGGAACCAGTTATAAGGCCATTACCAAGAAGACACTTTACAATCAATATTGGAGAAAGGAGGCAGTTTTCAACCTGTGAGTAAATGGGGGGACCAATAGCCCTGAGATTTGATCAAAGGAGTTACCGAGTCAGATGATCTGAACAAACCGAAAGAAAGTGAACGTGAGAGTTGAGTTGAAGGATGTAAAAGGAGTGAGGTATCAGTGTGCCAGAGGCCAGTTTGGGAATTACTGTGTATCTTCTACTGCTGTCCTCTGTTTTGGTTTGGTATGCTTTGCAGAGTTGAGGGAAATGCTTAAATTAAAAACACTGCTCAACTGTACACCCCATGCTTTTTGGCCCAGTTCAACCCAGTCTCCTCCAGATCTCTATGAAGCCTTCTTAGATCATTCAAGCATAGGTGTCTCACCTTCCTCTGACATCATAGCACTTGTTACTCTGTCTCTCACTTGGCAGTAAGCCTGTGCTTGCCTTATGACACTTTTTGTATTATGATTTAATTTTTATTTAAAACATTTTACCTGTTAGAAAAAACTTTCTGTGGTTATGTCTAACATAATCTCATTAGATTGTTAAATCTTCCTTCAGTATGGAGATGTGAATCTTTTATTTTATATCTTCCTCTTAATCTAACATAGAAATATGCTCTTTATAGGCACCTAAACAAATACTTATTACATGACCAGGAATCTTATATTTTAAAGCACTCTTCTCTTTAACCTGGCCTAAAATGCAAGCTGATATCCTAACCCTCCCTGAAACCATTTCTAAAACTCAAAATTTTCCCAAAAGTATACATTCAGAAATAATTATGTTGATTATTCTGTAAGGAATATAGATGCAGTTCAGACCTATGCTCAAGAGAGAAACATATTTCAGCTAAAATTTTTTTGTTACAAGCAACAAAATCAACTCTGGGTAACTTAAGGAGAAAATAATGTATTATGAAGATACTTTGTAGTTCAAAGTTTACAAGAAGGCTAAAGAAGGGGACTCAGGGGAAAAACTGTGACCAAGACTCTAAGGCCCAATGTAACAAACCCATCAGAGTATCCCTTCCAAAAAGAACAAACTCTGACCACTTTTTTTATCCTTGTGTTCAGTTTGAAAATGTTTCCGAGTCTACAGAAAGAACCCAGTTGACCCAACCTGTCCTCTTGACTGACAGAGAGCAAACATCTTGACTGCACAAAAATATGAGGAGAGGTTATTTGCCCAAAGTGAATCCTGGTATTCTTACCAAAAGAAGAAGAATGGAAACTAGCCATCCAAATAAAGAATAGCTGGTATATTTCTCCATCTATTAGTGTCCTCTTTGATTTCTTTCACCAGTGTTTTATAGTTTTCTATATATAGGTCTTTAGTTTCTTTAGATAGATATATTCCTAAGTATTTTATTCTTTCTGTTGCAATGGTGAATGGAATTGTTTCCTTAATTTCTCTTTCTGTTTTCTCATTATTAGTGTATAGGAATGCAAGGGATTTCTGTGTGTTGATTTTATATCCTGCAACTTTACTATAGTCATTGATTAGTTCTAGTAATTTTCTGGTGGAGTCTTTAGGGTTTTCTGTGTAGAGGATCATGTCATCTGCAAATAGTGAGAGTTTTACTTCTTCTTTTCCAATTTGGATTCCTTTTATTTCTTTTTCTGCTCTGATTGCTGTGGCCAAAACTCCCAAAACTATGTTGAATAGTAATGGTGAAAGTGGGCATCCTTGTCTTGTTCCTGACTTTAGAGGGAATGCTTTCAATTTTTCACCATTGAGGATAATGTTTGCTGTGGGTTTATCATATATAGCTTTTATTATGTTGAGGTATGTTCCTTCTATTCCTGCTTTCTGGAGAGTTCTTATCATAAATGGATGTTGAATTTTGTAAAAGGCTTTCTCTGCATCTATTGAGATAATCATATGGTTTTTATTTTTCAATTTGTTAATGTGGTGTATTACATTGATTGATTTGCAGATATTGAAGAATCCTTGCATCCCTGGGATAAAGCCCACTTGGTCATGGTGTATGATCTTTTTAATGTGTTGTTGGATTCTGATTGCTAGAATTTTGTTAAGGATTTTTGCATCTATGTTCATCAGTGATATTGGCCTGTAGTTTTCTTTTTTTGTGGGATCTTTGTCAGGTTTTGGTATTAGGGTGATGGTGGCCTCATAGAATGAGTTTGGAAGTTTACCTTCCTCTGCAATTTTCTGGAAGAGTTTGAGCAGGATAGGTGTTAGCTGGAAGAATCAATATAGTGAAAATGAGTATACTACCCAAAGCAATTTACAGATTCAACGCAATCCCTATCAAGCTACCAACGGTATTCTTCACAGAGCTAGAACAAATAATTTCACAATTTGTATGGAAATACAAAAAACCTCGAATAGCCAAAGCTATCTTGAGAAAGAAGAATGGAACTGGAGGAATCAACCTGCCTGACTTCAGGCTCTACTACAAAGCCACAGTTATCAAGACAGTATGGTACTGGCACAAAGACAGAAATATAGATCAATGGAACAAAATAGAAAGCCCAGAGATAAATCCACGCACATATGGACACCTTATCTTTGACAAAGGAGGCAAGAATATACAATGGATTAAAGACAATCTCTTTAACAAGTGGTGCTGGGAAATCTGGTCAACCACTTGCAAAAGAATGAAACTAGAACACTTTCTAACACCATACACAAAAATAAACTCACAATGGATTAAAGATCTAAATGTAAGACCAGAAACTATAAAACTCCTAGAGGAGAACATAGGCAAAACACTCTCTGACATACATCACAGCAGGATCCTCTATGACCCACCTCCCAGAATATTGGAAATAAAAGCAAAAATAAACAAATGGGACCTAGTTAAACTTAAAAGCTTCTGCACATCAAAGGAAACTATTAGCAAGGTGAAAAGGCAGCCTTCAGAATGGGAGAAAATAATAGCAAATGAAGCAACTGACAAACAACTAATCTCAAAAATATACAAGCAACTCCTGCAGCTCAACTCCAGAAAAATAAATGACCCAATCAAAAAATGGGCCAAAGAACTAAATAGACATTTCTCCAAAGAAGACATACAGAAGGCTAACAAACACACGAAAAGATGCTCAACATCACTCATTATCAGAGAAATGCAAATCAAAACCACTATGAGGTACCATTTCATGCCAGTCAGAATGGCTGCGATCCAAAAGTCTACAAGCAATAAATGCTGGAGAGGGTGTGGAGAAAAGGGAACCCTCTTAAACTGTTGGTGGGAATGCAAACTAGTACAGCCACTATGGAGAACAGTGTGGAGATTCCTTAAAAGACTGGAAATAGAACTGCCTTATGATCCAGCAATCCCACTGCTGGGCATACACACTGAGGAAACCAGAAGGGAAAGAGACACGTGTACCCCAATGTTCATCACAGCACTGTTTATAATAGCCAGGACATGGAAGCAACCTAGATGTCCATCAGCAGATGAATGGATAAGAAAGCTGTGGTACATATACACAATGGAGTATTACTCAGCCATTAAAAAGAATACATTTGAATCAGTTCTAATGAGGTGGATGAAACTGGAGCCTATTATACAGAGTGAAGTAAGCCAGAAAGGAAAACACCAATACAGTATACTAATGCATATATATGGAATTTAGAAAGATGGTAACAATAACCCTGTGTACGAGACAGCAAAAGAGACAATGATGTATAGAACAGTCTTATGGACTCTGTTGGAGAGGGAGAGGGTGGGAAGATTTGGGAGAATGGCATTGAAACATGTATAATATCATGTATGAAATGAGTCGCCAGTCCAGGTTCGATGCACGATACTGGATGCTTGGGGCTGGTGCACTGGGATGACCCAGAGGGATGGTATGGGGAGGGAGGAGGGAGGAGGGTTCAGGATGGGGAACACATGTATACCTGTAGCAGATTCATTTCAATATTTGGCAAAACTAATACAATATTGTAAAGTTTAAAAATAAAATAAAATTAAAAAAAAGAATAGCTGGTGGAATTGATGTACATTATAGTCCGGTGAATATAATGGTGAGGTTTTATAGAACAAGGTTCTTCTGTTGCATGAATTTTATAATCCATTTAGACATAAAGCAAGCTTAATGAGCATAGGGCAAAGAGGTTATTTAAAATTGGAATACTAGACTGAGGCTTTAACCTTGAGGTAGACTTGGAACCATAGTATGAGTCCAGGCTTTTGGACAGGAAGCACAATCAGGTCAATGCAGAGAGGGCAGAGAGTGGGCAAGTTGCCATGTGAGGATGCTTTCAGGATTTGGGCCTCACTGTTTGCTTGTATATTCCTTTAAGGTCATGTTGGCAATCATTCTGTTTTGTATTTAATTGGAACTTTATGTGTAAAAGGTAACTGTTTTACATTAAAGGGGAAAAGAGAAAAATTAACAAAAATATAGCAATGCTGTACCTGAGATGGATTTCTATTGTCCAACTGGTATTTAGGTTGCACAGAATTGTATTTAAGGACACAGGCAGTGAGTGAGATAAGCCCTCCAGTTACTCATCAAGCATCTCCAAATACAAAGATATTAAAACTGCTATTTTCTTTTTCATTTAGTGTTTGGATATACTCATAAATTTTCAAAACATTTATCAAGTAATTTTATCTTGAAAAAAAATAATACCTTAAACCTGAGAATAAATCACAAATTATGAATTTTTTCAAAAGGACAGTTTTTCTACTGTCTGTGTTTCTCATACTTGTATTAGTTTTAACTGCTTCAGTTAAAGAATAGTGAGCACAAAGCTTACTATGTAAGAAGATTCTAGTTATTCTACTCTAAGCAGAGGGTCCCAAAGCTCTTGTATCTTCTTGGAAACAGAAAAATGTTCATGAGAAAATAAGATTCATTTAGAATGAAAAGGGCTAATGTTAGTATGAAAATGCTTTACAGAATGATTCTGGTTGCACATTCTCATCAAAACTGAGCAAGATATTTTATTAGTGAGTTTAGACATAAAAAAAAAGGGCGATTAGAACATAAACAAGTAAAGATGACAAAAAATCAACATTTCATTTCTGTAACAGAGATGAACCAGTGAATAGTTGCTTGATATTTTTTATAAAAAGCACAGGAAGCAAGAAGACAATAAATAAATTGCATTTTCATAGCAAACATGGAACATCACTTAGCGAATAGACATTACTAAACTGATGAGATAACTTTGAATCTGTCATTAAATATTTAGAGCTTGATTTCTAAAAAATGATACTCATCTTTTAATCACTAACTAATCTGTGATTAAATGTATACAATATTTTACTTGTTGGATCAAAGGAACTACAAAGTAAAAAGTTTTCATTTTTATGGCGCTTAAGGATTAGGTAGGGAGATGGATTCATATCCACCCTTTCCTTTCTATCAATTAGTCCTGGAATAAAAGAAAATTAAGAGATGTGTTTTATGGCAAAGTGAAGCTCCCCACAGTTGTATACAACTAAAAGAGAAAAATACAGAGCAATGAAGACATCCCAGTGTTACACCTTCCCAACAATTATATTTAAGTATTTCATCCAGTGTGCATAGAAAATATCCAGTATCTCGTGTTTAGTTCCCATCTGTAAAGACAGTGTGGGAGACTTCAGACAAAAGCCCTGGTGAAATATTTTACGTGCCTCACAATCACTGTTTAACATGAATATTGCTACTGGCAGACATCGAAGCACTTAAACCCAATTTTAAAATGGCCAGGAAGTGGTAATATTGTACTGAAGGGCACACTAAAATGTTTTTAATTCCATCTGCAGACATTAAACCAATGTGGAAGCTAGCAATTTTATTGGCTCTCTATAGAGCCCTTTCTACCACAGGAAAATAAAGAAAGCATGTTATAAAAATAAAGTTCTGTGGGGATGTCCTTAACAATATATAGTCCTTTTTTCTAAGAAAAACGTTCTTATACCATATCCCCAGGACAATGAACTAGGATGTATGCGGTTGTATGTTCTATAACATACATATTGTGTGTGTGTGTATACACACATACTTGACTGGAGGCTCAAATGTTAAAAGAATCTGCCTGTAATGAAGGAGACCTGAGTTCAATCCCTGGGTTGGGAAGACCCCCTGGAGAAGGGGATGGCAATCCATTCCAGTATTCTTGCCTGGAGAATTCCATGAACAGAGGAGCCTGGCAGATTACAATCCATGGAGTTGCCGAGTTGTACATGACTAAACGACACACATAATATATATACACACACATACTTTTTCACATTACTTATTTTGAAAAAAGTGCATAAAAGTGTGTCTTTGAGGGATGAGCAAGTAAGTGTAGAAGAAATTGATATCTCCACATAGCTTCCAAAGCTCTTGGGAATTACTGACCTGAGATTTTAACTCCAGGAAGGGCTTTCTGGTAGCAGCAGCCTCTCTGACTTCTTTGTCAGCTGGTGGTTAGAGCCTGTTTCATACAAAGGTGCCAAGATGAGACTGAGACCGTCACTCAGCCTCAGTAGTTAGTACCTCTTGCTTCACTAACTGATGTCAAAATCCTGGTAACAGCAGTGGGAGAGAAAGATCTTTTAGATCACAGTGGAGCAGTTAACTAGAGGTTGCTTTGGGGAAGCTCGGTCTTAAATTCTACAGGGAAATGCCTCAAGTATTTGCCTGCAATGAAAGCAAAAGTAGAATCATCTCAACTTGAAGACTTAGGTACTTCTGTTAGACATAGAAAATATCAACTACAAAAATGTGGAAACACTAATACATTCAAAAATTCCAGAAAGATTATAATACACGTTTTAAAAGGGACAGCAGGTGGTAACATAATTTGAGAGTTGTAAACAGTGAACAGTTAGTTCTTTCTAAGGACTTTGCTACCCTTTACTCAATTTTTCAAAATTAGTAGCTGAATACTGAGTTTGTTGTGGAGCACTTTGATCAAAGACAGAGCTCATTTGCTTGTTCTTCCTTCACGGGGTGCAAGTTAAAGCTGCCTGAGGTTTCAGACATTTCTAAGATGAAAGAACTTTTTTAAAAATTTGTGATTCTTTTATTTATTCCTCAGTTCAACAAATATTTATTTATTGACCATGGACTCTGGAAGCAAAGTCTAGGTATAATTTAATTATCTGCCACTTAATAACCCTGTTATATTATTTTAATTATTTTTAAACTAATATAGATGCTGTATAATGTTATATAAGTTACAGGTATACAGTATAGTGATTCCCAATTTTTAAAGGTTATGCTCCATTTATAGTTAATATAAAATACTGGCTTTATCTTCCGTGTCGTTCAATATATTATTGTTGTCATAAGTCTGTACATTTTACTCCTACACCCATAGTGTACCTCTTCCCTCTCCCCAGTGGTAACCACCAGTTTTCTATATCTGTAAGTTTACTTCTTTTGTGTTATATTCACTAGTTTGTTGTATTTTTAGGATTACACACATAAGTGATAGCATACAGTATTTGTCCAACTACTTTCTAGTTTAGCAATTTATAATATGTGCCAAGTTTCATAGTCAGTATTTAGGTAGCAATTCCCATGTATTTTTCATCTGAAAAACATGATCTCATTTAAAACCCTTTCTCAATTTATTTAAAGCCAATTTTCACTTAAGGTATTTTTCCTTCTTTACTGTCCCAAAGATACATATTTAGATGATGTTTGGTTTTAAACTACAACTGTTCAGTCAGCCTGTTAACAAACACTGGTAGTTTTTTAAGCTGCAGCATCTTATGATTCTATAGAACATTGTTGAAGACAACATGATTATGATCAAATCAAACCTGCAGTGGGTCTCTCTAGAATTTGACCATTGTGTGTTTCTATTGAGTTTCCATGTGGTCCCAAATAAGGCTCTCTGCTTATCCAATAATGGAGTGTGTAAAAACTACAAAAAAGACTGAACTGCAAAGTATCCTTTGCCAACTCTACTTCTCTGACTTTTGATGAGTCAAAAACAGTTTGATGTTATAGTTTCTGACAAGGGCCTTAAGTACTAGTATTCCTGGGATATTGATAAGGGCAAATTCTTTTTTTAAACTGTAATTAAAAAAAATTTTTTTTTAATTGATGGAAAATTGCTTTATAATGTTGTGTTGGTTTATGCCAACAGTGCGAATCAGTCACACACACACACACACCACACACACACACACACAGGTACGCACACACGCATATCTACACTTAGCTCCTTTCCCTCTTGAGCCTCCCTCTCCTCCTCTCATCCCACTCCTCTGAGTCCTCACAGAGCTCCAGGCTGGACTCCCTATGTTATACAGCTACTTCTCACTATCAGTTTTACACATGATAGTGTATATATGCCAGTGCTACTTTCTCAATTCATCCCACCCTTAGCTTCCCCTGCCATGTCCACAAGTCATCCTATGCTTTCAGTGTAAGATGTGTAGATGGCAGGCTGTCATCTTTTTGTGAACAAGCATACAATGTCTTAAGCAAAGCTCTTACATGAGGCGGGGACCTATGCTATGGCTTCCCTCATGCTGGAGCCTCCTAATAGTCTTCCTACTAATTCTCTTTTCTGGCTTGTTTTTTGGGGAATGAATATGTAATTAGGTGCAGATTTCCCACCAACATCAAAAATGTCCCCAAGTATTTAAAAAGCAAGGATAATATTGTGGCTTTAGAAAATAATTTCTGTTTTTACTAACACACTTTGTAAGAAATGGTTAGACTTCCATATTCTTTCCTCATATCTGAGAGACTTTATAGTAAATTGGATATTATTGCTAAATTCTAAGCTAGAATTATTTTTAATTTAGATATAAGAGACTGTCAGCAATAGACAACTTGTAAATTCTAAGAAAAAATTAGTGATCACCACTGACAATGGAGGGGATTCTGGCACAGGTTTGCCTCCATTCTGAAAGAAGGGCTTGAGGTCTAGATAAAGACAGCAAGCAGCATGGAATGGGCTTGTAGCTATCTAAAGACATAGCCATAGAAGTGTGGGAACAGTGTAATAGGTGTCAGTCAGTTTAGTCACTCAGTTGTGTCTGACTCTTTTTGACCCCTTGGCTTCCCTGTCCATCACCAACTCCTGGAGTTTGCTCAAATTCATGTCCATCTAGTCGGTGATGCCATCCAACCTCATCCTCTGTTGTCCCTTTCTCCTCGTGCTTTCAATCTTTGTCAGCATCAGCGTCTTTTCCAATGAGTCAGTTCTTTGCATCAGGTGGCCAAAGTATTGGAATTTCAGCTTCAACATCAGTCCTTCCAATGAATATTTAGGACTAATTTCCTTTAGGATTGACTGGTTGGATCTCCTTGCAGTCCAAGGGACTCTCAAGAGTCTTCTCCAACATCACAGTTCAAAAGCATCAATTCTTCAGTGCTCAGTTTTCTTTATGGTCCAACTCTCACATCCATACATGACGACTGAAGAAACCGTAACTTTGACTAGATGGACCTTTGTTAGCAAAGTAATGTCTTTGCTTTTTAATATGCTGTCTAGCTTGGTCATAACTTTTCTTCCAAGGAGCAAGAGTCTTTGAATTTCATGGCTGCAGTCACCATCTGCAGTGATTTTGAAGCCCAAGAAAATAAAGTCTGTCACTGTTTCCATTTTTGCCCCGTATATTTGCCATGAAGTGATGGGACTTGATGCCATGATCTTAGCTTTTTGAATGTTGAGTAATAGGCGTGGTCCTCACTCAAATTCCCTTTACTAGGATAGCATGCAGGTCCCTCAGTTGTTGTCAGTTTTCATACCCAGAGCTTCCCTCTTTTCTGAAGAATTCCCCTAGACCAGTAAGAGTGACCCCGTCACTAGGAAACACATAGAAAATTCCACCCTTTTCCAGAGGGGAGGATCTGATGCCTCAAAATCTATCTGCTGAGTAGAATGACAATGCACCCTGCTTCAAGGGAACCCAACTTGTGGTGGTCAATCTGGGGAATGGTTGACAGTCACATCAAGTTTCCTCCTAATTTTCCATTTTATGGCATAAGGCTGAGAATTTACTAATTCAAACACCTTTGTCAGGCCATTTGATTTCTTAGGTCACTTAATAAAACCATAAGTATTTGATCGATTTTGATTCTTCATTTCCCAGACTGTTGGAAAGAGCAGAACAGAAGTAGGTTGTGGGGAGGAGAAACCTAATATAAGTTCTGATAGTTTGTCAAATCAGGTTTTCACGAAAGATTTTAATATAGTTAGACATAAATTCTTAGCAGGTACTGAACTGACATTTTTTGAATAACTCTCATGGAGAGCTATGCCTTACAGAATTTTTTAAATTCTTGCATTTGAATGATAGATGAGGTCATGATTATTTGTGTGAGAATTAACATACACATATGAGTATGTACAGTAAAAACTAAAGCATTCAAAATGCATATGATCATTCTTAAGATAATTCCTCTTCCATGAATGTCATAATTCTAACCACTCTAAATCCAGTCTTAAATAACAGTTTATTCATTGATTAATTCCTTCAGTCACTTAGCAAGTATTTTTTGAGAGACTAACATAAACCAAACACCTTAAAATGAGCTGAGATACAACAGTGGATAATTCCCTTTCCGCACAAAGCCTACAGCCAGTCAACAATACAGACTAGACATGGCCATGGGCTATAACAATACAACACGAAAGTGGTGAATGCTGTAAGGAAGGAAGCACAGCAGAACACAATGGAAATGCACTTAATTAGAATAAGGATCAGAATAGCTTCCTGAAAGGAGTGACACTTTAGCAAAGACCAAAAGAATGAGGGAGGAGAGAGCTCAGAGGAAAGGACAAGTGCCAAGGCTCAAAGGTAGAGCACTGTATATTTGAAGAACTGAAGTTAGGTCAGGCCAGATTGAAATATATATATATATAGAGAGAGAGAGAGAGTACAAAGGGAAGAGGTCATACAGTATGAGGCTGAAATGCTAAACAGTCCATCATCGGAGAGTCTCATTCAAATATTGTGTTCTCTTTGTTATGTAGTTAGCATAGGAAAAAGGAACCCAGAATGCTGGTGGCTAAAAGACAAGGAAGGGGAAAGCCTGTGAAAATAGAACAAAGGAAGGTCTGAAGACTGGAGTGAGGACTTCAGGTAGAACAAACAGCACTCCTGGCTAATCCCAATTTACATAGGGCAGGCCCAGGGGGAAAAGAAAAATATGTAAAAAGAGGAGCCAAAGGACCCGGTGTCTCCCTCACTCCCTTTCGCTCTCTTGCTCGGTCTCTCTCCTCTTTGAGTCTTTTGGGTTATCATGCCCTCATGCCTCGAGGATGTATTTTCCTTTATTTTCTAAATAAAAATGAGCTGTAACACGGAGCTGTGACACTGGTCTGTCAGAGAGCTGTAACGGTGGCCCATCTGAGAGCTGTAATGCTGGTCCATCGCTTCAAATTTTTCTTGAGACGAGACAGAGCCAAGGAAATCACACACTCCCCCAACATCTTGAAAATAGGCTCAGAGGCTGAGGTCTTGATATAGGAGGTTTATTGGGGAGAGCTTTCAATATCAACACCTGTGAGGCAATGAAGTCATTCTACTACCCAACCTCTCTCTCCCTGGGCTGGGAAGTTGGGCTGTAATATGACCACAACAAAGTCTTCAGCCAATCCCACAAGAAGCTCTGAAATAGGGATGGACCTTCAGAGTAGTCTATGATTGTATTCAGGAAACTAGAATTTTATGCTTCTGAATGGAGGTGTCATTGGATGACGGCTGTCCTGGGGAGGGTATAAACTTGTGCATGTAGGTTCTCTTCAGCTGAGGGAAAGTCCCAGGGAAGGACAGAATTTAGAGCTGTTAGCTGCAGCACTACAATGAACACTTGAATTTTCAAAGAGATCTAGGAAGTGCATCCCATTGTAATAAAGTATATTAAAGATGCACTGTATAAACCATTAGAATGGGAAATGGGGGTTTAAGCACAATAAAAGAAGAGACACAATATGATGTGCTGACCCTTTGTGGCCCTATGTCTGACCTTTTGTGACCCTATGGACTGTAACTTGCCAGGCTCCTCTGTCCATGGGATTCTCCAGGCAAGAATACTGGAGTGGGTTGCCATGCCCTCCTGGGGATCTTCCCAACCCAGGGATTGAACTCATGTCTCTTATGTCTCCTGCACTGGCAGGGTTCTTTACCACTGGCACCATCTGGGAACAGATGGTGGCTTGAAGCAGGGTAGTGGCAGTAAGAATGAAAAGTTATTGATAGGTCTCAAAGATACTTTAGAAGTAGAAGGGCAAGATTTGGCAATTTGTTGTGAAAAAGAGAGAGGAATCAGTCTATGACCCAAATTTTTAGCTTGGGTAACTGTGAAAGGAAACAAAGTAAGAGAATGCAATCTTTAAAATTGTTAATTACATTTTTTAATGATAGGATGATGATAAATTCAGTTTTGAAAACACAAAGTTTAACAGGAGCATGCATGTGAGATTACTAAAAAGTATATAAATAAAAGAGTCTGGAATATAGGAAGGTGCTATGGACCAGAAACAAACATATGGGGGCCATCGGTATAGGGCTTCCCTGGTGGCTCAGACTATAAAAATCCCGGCTGCAATGCAGGAGACCTGGGTTCAATCCCTGGGTCAAGGAAGATCCCCTGGAGAAGGGAGTGGCTACCCTTTCCAGCATTCTTGCCTGGAGAATTCCATGGGAAGAGGACCCTTGCAGGCTATAGTCCATGGGGTGGCAAAGAGTTGGACATGAATGAGCAACTAACACTATCAGTATAGAGGTGGTAATTGTGGCCCAAAAAGAGATCGAGATGGCTCAAGATAGTGTATAAAGTAAGGAAAACAGGAGACCTAGGAAGGAATCATGAAGATTTGATTTTCTTTTTCAGTGAAGCTTTCATTAAGTTCCTACCCTGTACTTTCAACATAAGGAGGAGAGGGGGGAAAAGAATAGTATTTTTTTGGACATCTTTGTTATAGCAAACGTATCTCAGTATCTTATTTTACAACCCTATGATTTTGGATTATCATCACCATTAAACAGACAAGAACAAAGCCTCAAAAAACTTAAGCAACTTCCAGAAGGCATAATGATATCAATTAGTGAAGCCAGAAGCTCAATTTCAGTCTGCCTAACTGTGTTGTACTATGGTTTTTACACTATACTGAAGCTAACTTCAAATGATCATATACTTCAGGTTTATTGTGAATTATAGTTTTTACAGTCATGATCTTACTTTGGTTGATATAGTAACATTTAAACATTAAAAAGTAAAACTAGAGAATTCAAATCTGCTTCAGGGAATAAAGATAGGGTCTCCTACATTCTTAAATCTTAAAGAAGATGTAGACATTTATTCTCATCAAATAGAAGAATAAAAGAAAAGGGCTTTACCTTTCATTAACCACTTTGTAAAGAACTGCTTCTATTTATTCTAAAGGGAATTAAAAATGTATAACTATAAGCATTTAGGACAAATTTACCTCACAACAAAAGTGTATGTATTGTTAGCACTGATGTTATTTATTTATGTGTAAGCTAGAATTACATGCACATCTAGGACCCAGGCTTATGAAAATGAAAGAGTTTCTCAGGGCTGGAGAAACTATGACTATGCAGAGGCCAATTCTAAGCTTTCTTGCAAAGGTTCTGAAAACTGCCAGCCACCCCATGGTTTCTGTTGATAGAGATGCATCCGCAATGCTTAATCAATGCTCTGTCTTGGTTGATAACCTGCAAACATCTTCTCTAACACAGAGAATGGGAGCTTAATCTTCAAGATGGGGGACTGAGAGAGAGAGTAATGGTACCACCAGGAATTGGGTGCTGTAGTCATAAGTGGGACACCATCCATCAGCTCTAGGCTTCCTGTGGATACACCCTCCACATAGAATTAGCATCCACTTATCACCACCCCAGTGGTGAGGCTTGAATACATTACCTTTAATGAAAGGTCACTTAGGTCAAGTGCAATTATATGAGTGGATGCCGTTTAAAACTGGAAAACCTCATAAAGTCTTGAAATTAATGTTAAGTTATACATATTTCAGAATTCCCTGCAAGCCCCAACCAGGAGCAGAAAGACATTGTTTTAAAATCATCCTTTATCTTTTTAAATTTCTTTGGGATGCTGGTTTTGACATTAAGATTTAACTGGGCTAAAAGCTGCCATGTAGCCCATGAAAAATTATCTTGCTACCTAAGAAGAAAAACATTTGAAATGTACAGGTCCCATTCATCATGAATGTGGCTTTTTTTTAAAGGATGAAAATAGAAGAGTATTGTGATTTTTTTAAAAAAAATACATAATTTTAAAACTTGAAGAGATTAAGATGCACTTACATTTAGTCTCATTTATTTTGTACATTGTTATACAAGTTATACAGATTCACAGATGGGAAATATATTCAAGGTCATACAAGAAAAGAATATTTAATGGTAAAAGTCAGACTCCAAGTATTTTATTCCAATTGAAAATATATGTCACAGCACTGTAGTGCTTTGCTTCATAATTTCTTGATAAGTATAGGATGATAAAATACTATCAATTGATATGCACTAGGTAAAAATGTCAAGTCATACATTTAGAAATTTCAAGGACACTAAAAATGTGCTAAAACTAAAGACTCAATTTGCCTGGGGTAATGGCATTGCTCAGTTTTAAAATATCACACATAAATCAGTCCTTTAATGAATTTCATTTTATTGCCTTCATTTCTTTAAAAAAAAAAAAAAGTTTCCCCTGTCATTGAAGATGTGAAACAAAATGCATGGACAGGAATTAATAGGCAATGGAACTTGATGAATTCTCCTGGAGAATATTTTTATGATGAAAGCTTGGCATATGTTCCTGTGATTAATCATGACAATACACCAAAGCTCGGCTCCACATAAACAGCCTATTCCTTCTTTCTGGAATATTCTTCTCTTTTTTCTTCAAAGATGATTAAGTGCTCCACCCTCTCCATAGTCTTCCCTGTGATAGCCCTACCTCCACTCCTCCTTCCAAATCCCACTTTCCCCAAGAAGATATCTCAGATAACCAGAGGAGGAAAGGATCTTGTTCTCCTTTGAATCCCAATGTACTTCAGACTTCCAGCACCCAACACTGATCATACAGTATAATATCAGCATGTATTCTCTAGACCTTAAACATTCCAAAAGGATTGAGTTTTATGTTCCAGAAGATAGGTGTGTGGGTAAGGAGTCAATAGATATTCCTTGCCAATATAGTGAGTACACAACAAATGACTAAACACATCAGAAACTAAGGTACTTTAAACATTCAATCAGTGGGTCATTGGTTACCACACAAGCTAAAAGTAAGCTTTCCCTAGGAAACATGGATACTTCTAGTCTGATCACCTTTCCTATTAGAGGAAAGTGAGAAGAAAAAGGAATTAGTTAAAAAAAAAGGTCAAATAGAAGATTTTCAATTTAATGTAATCCGAAGGTTTAGTTGACTAAAAACAGTCTTCCTCTGGCTGACCAGGGACCAAAATGCCCATCTTTACCCAATGGAAGCAAGAGGGGTAGAAGTGAAAACTATTGACAGGTCGTCACATGCCCAGTGACAAAGTTTCCTACTATAATTTATGACAGTCCTATGAGAGAGGCATTATTATTCCCATTTTCTACCCTACAATATTTGCCCTAGCTGCTCTGGAACCAGGAATTCGGAAAGAATATGGTCAAGATGTGGCATTTCATGTATGTAATATTTCCTCTGCTCTGTTTTATAAAATAAATTTATGTTAAATGAAATAGTGTGTTTTTAACACTCATTAGTATATATCAAATGTTATTGCTTATTAAAGGTTAACAATGAGGGCTTAACAATTAAATATCAAACTATTGACATATTACATTTAAAAATTATCTTACATTAGTGAAGAAAGATTGTGAGTTGGAATGTGCTCTAGAAATATCTTTTCTTTAAATAGCACAAATCAAAGTCAAGTTTCATCTGATTATGAATTTATCAAGCTAGCCATGTGGAGCAATTGCAAAATTGGGGTTTCCTCTAACCTCCAAATCCTATGACTGGTTGATTTATAATGTTCTTTAATACTGGAATTAGAGTAAATTTTTCCACCCAATTAAGCTTGCTGACAGAGTAGTTCTATATATATGTGGAATTTGCCTGCATTTGGAGCCCTCTTGCCTATCCCCTGCTAAGAGGGAAATGTTTTCTAATCTGAAGACATTTGCAGCTGTTGGACTAGTTGACTAATCAATTTTGAGGTTTTTTTTCCCCAAAATAAAAATCATCTGGGGACTATTTGTTACTCAGAATAATAAGAGCTTGGCATTTCTGAACATCTGTTCATCACTGGATTTTACAAGTGTTCTGAGCCAACCTCTGAAATCCTGAGCTTCTCTTCCAAAATCCAAGTAGAGACCTGAATAACAGAGATTCTCCGTGGCAGGTGTGGGGTTAGGATTGAACATTCCTTGTTCGTACTTTCCACCTTACATCAAGGAGGCCCCATACTTGCTTAGTAGTATCCTGCGGTGTAATAAGATGCAAAGAGCCCTACATGCAGAGTTCTACTGTCTTGATGCATCTGGGCTCCATTTTAATAGAAGCAAAGAATCAGATAAGTGACTGCCTTAAAGACCTCATGCAGATCTGGTAAGCATCTAGGTCTCTAGGGAATAAAGTTATGTACATGCCTTGTAAAGTGTCAGTCATGTTTACACTAACCACTGCAAGGAGATCCAACCAGTCCATTCTAAAGGAGATCAGCCCTGGGTGTTTCTTTGGAAGGAATGATGCTAAAGTTGAAACTCCAGTACTTTGGCCACTTCATGCAAAGAGTTGACTCATCAGAAAAGACTCTCATGCTGGGAGGGATTGGGGGCAGGAGGAAAAGGGGACGACAGAGGATGAGATGGGCTGGATGGCATCACCGACTCCATGGACGTGAGTTTGAGTGAACCCCGGGAGTTGGTGATGGACAGGGAGGCCTGGCGTGCTGCAATTCATGGGGTCGCAAAGAGTCAGACATGACTGAGTGACTGAACTGAACTGAACTGAGCACAACATTCTCATCAACTTCTTCAGTTACCAAAAAAGTGTGGCGGGGGGGTGGGTGGCAAGAGGAGGGTGACTCAATGTATATGAGGTCACTATGAAGAACATGTTTAGAGGTTTTACTAAATGGAATGGAATACATTGCAAACTTTTTATAATCCAGCTATATCTACCAAAAAATTCTAGGTTGTTTATTTTTCATTTCAATAATTTATTTTTTCATTTATTTACCCTAGTCAAGAAATCCTGTGTGTTGGCCAAGCCCTAGGTGATTCAGACAGTAAAGAATCTGCCCACAACGCCAGAAATCCTGCTTTGATCCCTGGGTTGAGAAGATCCCCTGGAGGGCATGGCAACCCATTCCAGTATTCTTGCCTGGAGAATTCCATGGACAGCAGAGCTTGGTGATCTACAGTCCATGGGATCCCAAAGAGTCAGACATAGCTGAGCAACTTTCATTCATTAGGGACAAATATCTATGTGGCCTCAGGCAAGTTATCTACTTTTTTCACATCTTTTTCTAACTGAAAAGTTGCAAAGTAGGAAAGAAACGGGACAAAAGGAACAAATGGGTCTGGGTTACCCAGGTCGACATTTACAGCCTTAATTTTCTACCCCCAAAGGAACACTGGCCTTAAACAAAGGGAGCTCTGCCAATTTAGAGTTCTATGTACTCACAGATGTTCGCATCAAAATGAGAGAGTCAAGACTGGCAATTTGAAGACAGCACTTCTACAACTGTGTTCCAAATACAATAGCTTAATTTGGAATTCTGTCTAAAAGTGACTTTGAGGACTTTGTAGAAGTAATAAAGGATGGCACACAAAAAATGTATGTTGACTGTTTGATTTGCTGATACACTAAAATTTTTTTATTGAACTGAGGTCCATCCTGTGTGCTGTGTTAGGTCATTCAGTCGTGTCTGACTCTTTGCGACCCCACGGACTGTGGCCCGCCAGACTCTTCTGTCCATGGGATTCTCTAGGCAGAATACTGCAGAGTTTTCCCATTTCCTTCTCCAGAGGCCCATCCTGAGAAAACATAAATTCTGAAAGTAAATTAATACTAAGGGAATCTTGGAAGAGCCGTGTGCACTTTCTCCATCTTTTTTCTTTAATACAAGGAGAGGTAGGGTAGAGTCCTGAAATCTGTTTAACACCTATCATAGGGTTATTATAAGAATAAAGTAGTAAATCAAATGTGAGAGTCTGGGGAAACTAAAACATATAATACCAGGTCAAAATATTAAACTCTATTAATAACATATATCATTTTTATAACTTCTAGAGTATTTTCAAATAGACTACCAATGTCCAGCTTCTCTTAATCTTTACATTTGAATTTAATAAGCATGTAGAGAACAAAGTAAAGCTCCTCTTAAAACTAGGTTTAAAAAAATGTTTTTTAATCAAGCCACTGCCTGTTCTGGAAAAAATAAATGTAACAGCAGCTATTAAATGACATTTTCAATGAAAATTTGGTGTCCTTTTACAAAGTAAAACATCTTTTTAAAGGATATATCATTATTCCCAAGTTTTTATATTTAATAAAATCTGTATTTGTGTATGTTTGTTTTTCTTAAAAAATTGAACACATCTCTTTCTTCTTCCCAGGGACCCATCTCAACATCCTCCCACCCACATATACTCCAATCTGGATGATTCTCCTTTTTGTCTAAAAGCTTAGATATTCTGATGTGTGTATCTGTGTGTGTTTAATGAAGAATGGCAGCTCTGAAGGAGGCAAGAAAGCTTTTTTTTTTTTTTTGAAGAATGCCTCTTTCTAGTTGAAGTAGGACACTTGCTTTGAATATATTCTAGCATGTTAAGAGGAGAATCCAATACTGAAAAATATGGAAAGGCAAAATTACAAATCCACAAACAACCTGGTTCATTAGCCACAGATTACAGAACAGATTTAAGTGAAAGAAGTCTCTGGACTGCCTAGGGATTCATCGTTAGCAACAATCATTTCCTTCCTCTCTCTCTCTCTTCCAACCTTTCTTTGTCTCTGTCTCCTTCCTCTCCTTTTCTCCTGCTGGAAGTCTGATTCAGAGCAAGAGGTGCACTGCAGAATAGCAATAGACACAAAACCCCAACAGTGAGCCTAAGAAAACCTTGTCAGCGCTGGCCACCATTCACATTAGGCAACACAGTAACTGGCCAATCTAATAAAACATCTGCTTTGATCATTTTACTTATTGTCCATGAACTTTGGATTGCAGCATCACTTAAGTACAGTTGCTTTTCCCCAGCTCCTTAAGGAAAGAGATCACTTGAAATAACCAGATTCCTCAGGCCCTTATCACGTGAATTGCGTGAGCCTCATCCTAGTCGAGTCCAGCACAGGCTCAAGGGCACTAAATTTAATCATACCTGCACCAGGTAGGTAATATATTTTTCAGGCCACTTCTCTGTTTCTACTGATATTAATCTACTTCTTCATTTTTATAGAATAGCCTTCATATTTTAACTATTTAGGGGTCATCTCAGAGCTCTCTAGAATTTTTTTTCTAGAGCTGAATTTTTGTCTTCATTAGCCCAATTTTCTTATAATAGAAATTAGGTTGCTTTCATTCAGTTACATGTTTCTCTGTCTCTGTGTCCCTTTCTCTTTTCTCTCTCCTCACCCCTGTTGCTCTCCCCCATCCCCCTCCCCCTACCATGCCCACCCACTTAGGACCACTGATACTTAGCTCCCTGGGAAGTATAAAAGAAGTTTATAATCACCTCAGGCTGATTATCTGTGCTATTAGTATGCTATAAGACAGTTATTCTTTTCCTCCTCCTTTGTTATTAAGAGAATCCTAATTTAGTTTGAAACATCTAATAATACAACTTGAAAGCTATCTTTCCCAGCTTCCTCTCTCACAACCCATAAGTGGCCATATAACAATTCTGGCCCGTGAAGAAGTCAGCTGAGGATTTCTGAGAAATTCGCTTTCCTGACATGGGCTCTAAACCTTCCTCCTTGTATTTTCTTACATCCTGCCTGAAATGCCAAAGTGATATGCTTAACTAAATGCTATGATCAGAATGGATTAGAAACTGTTCTTTCAAAATTCATATATACAAGCAATGTTTCTTAGAGCATGGGGAACTATTCCAGTTTGGGGAACTTTTACTTAAAATGTAAAATTATAGGCCTGAATTCCAGGTACTACCATGCAAACATTCGAAAATTTATACCAAAATACCTCTGATCTCTGAAGGTAGAAGAGAAAGGACACTATCACATCTGCAAGTGCAAAAGATCATCAATCATGCCACCAACACCAGGAGAGGTCCCCCACCCCGCCATTAAATCCTCTCCATTCTCTAATCTCAATAAATAATAACTGGCAGAAGATGATATATTTTCAAAAGACGCTTAAACTGCAAAGATGAAAAGGAGGCCGAGAGAGCGTCATGACCACAATAACTTATGCTCCCATCTGAGAAATGGCCGCTGAGCCAGGAACAACATTTCTCAGCCTTTCATTGCATCTAGGTGGAGTTATGTGACTCTTCCTCACCATCTAAATATAAATAAATATAAAAATAAACCAGTCATGTGTGCTTCTGGGCTGAAGAGGTAGGTGTAACTCTTCATTATGTCTGGTTTTTTTTTTTTTTGGTCTGTTAGCTGATTTTGGGTACCTCGAGGCAAGAGGAGCCACAGAAGGACTCATGAATGATCATGTGGAAGGTCACTTGCCAATTAGGAACAACCACAGAGATCTTTGCATGAGTAAGACAATTTCATTGTACTAAGCTACCAAGACTTTTGGGAGTATTTGATGCTGAAACTAGTGTTACTCTGATTAATATTAAGGGCAAAAAATTGAAATCTCAAACTTTACTGAGCTAAGCCTGAGATAACCGAGAAAGCATTAAAGTGATTGAGCTAACATAGAAATAATTACATTTTCTGCCATTAGGCAAAAATGGGACATTAAAATAGAAATTAAATTAATTTATAGGGAAATGAAGAAAATTGCAATTTTGTTCTCCATTGAGTTTACAATCTATAAAACCTATACCTGCCAGGTAGTAAACATATTTTAATTTTGATGTGTCTATTTGGTTTGGGTATAGTCTTGCTGTTCTGCAAAGAATTTCCTCACTGATTTCTGTAAGGAAGTGAAATAAATAATATGCTCCTCATTGCTATAGATGGAGGAGCCCAGTAGGCTACAGTCCATGGGGTAGCAAAGAGTCAGACACGACTGAGCAATTTCACTTCACTTCACTTCATTGCTATTTAGGGAAGTAGACGCTACTGCAATATTTCATTTTTTTCTGACTAGATTATTTCAAGGTGATTGTGATTTGGGTTCAAAAGTCAACTGCTGCAAAGTCGCTTCAGTCATGTCTGACACTGTGTGACCCCATAGATGGCAGCCCACCAGGCTCCGCCATCCCTGGGACTCTCCAGGCAAGAACACTGGAGTGGGTTGCCATTTCCTTCTCCAATATATGAAAGTGAAAAGTGAAAGTGAAGTCGCTCAGTCGTGTCTGATTCTTAGCGACCCCATGGACTGCAGCCTACCAGGCTCCTCCATCCATGGGATTTTCCAAGCAAGAGTACTGGAGTGGGTTGCCATTGCCTTCTCCCAAAAGTCAACTATGTTTCTTTAAAAGTTAAGTTTGGTAAAAACTATGAATGCTATCATTTTTTCCTCTAAAATTAGAGAGCTTCTATTCCACTGTACCCAGGAACCCTCTACAAACTTAGAGCAAAACTTTTGATTTGCAGGGTAATCTTGTTCCAGGTTTTTAAAAAGATGTCAGTATTATTATTCCTGACAATATAAAGAACAGCTTCTGGTTTAGAGAGGTGTTCTTGTGACCTAGTTGAAATATCTGATGAAGTTCTTCCATGCCCAGTGGGAGGCACCATGAGCTCTTCAGTTTAGTTGATTTCAGCAAGATAACAGACCAAACTGGGAAGAAAAAAAAAAAAAGAAAAACCTCTTTTCTAAATTAGTGAGACACCATTTTACTTAGGAGTTGCATATGTTTCAAGGGTTAGAGCTTTAATTCAATGTCCATTTATTCTTTTGTAGAATCTTTCTAGAAAGATACAGCTTTAGACAACCTTGGATTGTGAGTATAGGCTGAGTATGAGGTGAAATGGCAGATGGGATTATTTTTCCTTCTTCATTCTGAAAAGGTTATCTACAGCTTTCTCTTTGCATCTATTTGACAACAGTGTAGTTATAAACCCATTGTTTCCCAGGTAACATTCTGCCGCAAAAATAGGATAATTTTTCCCATAGAAAAGCCAGACATAAAATGAGAAAAGTTCTCATTTTGTGGGAAGATAAATCCACTTAGAATAAGTGATCATTCTTTAGGATTTTACCATAAACCCAAAACAATATGCTAAGGGATAATGTATGTTGGAGAAGCAGCCCACTTTACCTTAAAAACAGAACCCTAGCTTCATTGAGAGTGGCAATGGGTTCAGCTAAAAAGTTATTCCACATGTGTTCCCAGCAAGGGGTGGCATTTTTCAGTTATAGCACATAAGACACGAATCAAAGTCTCTTGATGATCTTCTGGGAAAGCTCTTAGAGAAAGCTCACTCAGCTGGCACTTGGCTTTTGCACTCTCTGTCCTCCTGCCTGGAATGTAGTCAGAATAAAAGAGGCAGGGCAGTCATTTTGAGATCACAAGGCAACAAGTCAGGATAAAAGCCACATATTAAGGACTGCCAAGAGGTAGGAAAAATGGGCTTAGATTCCTGAGGACTGTGGGTCTGCCAGGATTGTGAAATCCTAACTTATGTCATTTGTCTCAACTTAATGTCACATGGGTAAAACAAAACCTCTATTTGGTTAACCCAGGGAAAGTTAGATTATATCTTATGGGCTGTCAAACCTAAACCGTGTTGATCGAATTAGGTTGCAAGGAAAACACTAAAATAAATTTATAACAACAGTTTCTAAGCAAGTATTTCAGAGGCATTCATTTATTTTGGCAATTATTAACATGTATAAATCATTTTTATATGTTCTTTAAAATGAGTCCTCCAAGGAACTCTACTTGGCAACAACAGAAGGGTCAGTATGAACACATTTTATCCCTCCATTCATTAATTCAGTGAACATCTACTGAGGGCACAGTAATCATTGTGCTGTGGACAGGGATGCAAAAATGAAAAACAAGTGCCTGACTGCAAGAACCTGCATTTGCTTGAAAGTAATGGATGAAATAATAAAAGCAATAAGACGAAGTCTTTTTTTGAAACATTCTGTTTTCCAGTTCTCTGCTTCCTATGGGTTATTGCAGGTACATTAGCTCTCCAAGAGATGGATAAGCACCACAATCAACATTAACAAAATAAAAGAATCTGAACCACCAACATGGTATCCGGTGCTAAATGTTCAGAGCACTGTCTCATAATTTGAAATTTTAATTAAATGTCATACCAGTGTGTTCATTACAGCCGTGAGAAATAATTGGAGAAAATGTCTCATTCTGTCCATGACAAAACTTACTTTTTCCAAAATTAGAGAACTGCTAAAAGCAGATATTGAGTGCTATTCCACTTTGTTTTGTTATTTCTATGAGTAAACAATTATTGTACCTCAGACCTTTACACCAGTACCAAAGGACAATTATCCACAGTGGTATAGTCAGCAAAGTATTAACACCAGTGAGTATCAGGAAAACCACTTGCCGGTCACCTCTTCCTCTGTGTCACCATCAGCACATCACTTAACTTCTTTCCACCTCTGTTTACTTAGGGGTTAAATAATGGTGAGGAATTAAATTAATGTGTTTCATTGAACTAAAATTCTCTTATTTCCCTGCTCTATTCTCTGCATGATGCATTAGTAGACAAGTTTCCCAGCTAAGAGCAGCACATTAAGATTATTTTTAAATGATGCATGGTGGCTTCTCTGTTTCCGTTGCCTCGGGAATTATATATCTTAGGCCATATCCCATGTAAAACCACAATTTTATATATAATTAAACAATATGTCTTCTTGAATTAATAATACCATATCACTCTACTCAGGCTCAGAATATAGGACTGGTTTTATTATTTCCAGCTTTTAAGGACTTAACTTATATTGCACCCGTTTGAGATAATTCAATGAAAATTAGATGGAGAGTACATTGTTTTAAATTTATTGTTCAAAAGTATATCCGAGATATTCAGGAGTGAGTCTAACAAAGCTTATTTAAAAGCGCAGTGATCTTCTTGCCTCATTCAGATAAATTGCTTTCAAAGTCTAAAAAAAAGATTCATTATATGCAAAATCTGGATGCTGAAATTCAGATCTTTTTTGTATAGAAAACAGAAGTAATTAACACATCTGAAAGTTATCTGCAAATCACCACAGAGAGGTACCTGCTTCTCTTCCTACTTTCATGAAAATATCTGAAACTGAAATATATTAAGTGCAACCAGTTTAACCCCCCACATTCTGAATTTGATACACAAGATTATAAATGCTATCATCTTGCTTGCAACAAGATGTTCAAGGGACATGAACACTCTTTATAAAGCCTTTAGTTATCACCCTGCAAAGCAACTCACACCTGCAAGTATTCCTCTCTCACAAATACATGCGTTCCCTTCTACTCACCACAATGAGTTAAAGGTAGACAAAAGCTCCGTGGCAGCCTTTGAGTCATTACTTTGCTCTACCATTCCTTTCATTTTAAGGTGTCATAGCACAGTCCTTTACAGAGAACCATTCATTCTGCTAGGTTTACTGCAAACACTGAAAGAGGTGTCTGGTACTTGCTGGAAGATTTGGCTTTTCTGCTTCTGGTCACTCTCCCCACAAAAAGAACAAGACCAGTTTCTGAGCTATTCTTAACTCTCCTTCCAAAACATTTGAAAAGAGAAAGACAAGACTTCTTGATTTCCATGCAAACTCCCAGCCTGCCCGCCTGCCTGCTGCTGCCAATACTTCTCACTCTTGCTGGTGATGACACTCAGCAAGCTCCCCAGCCCCGATGCTTCGTTATGTAAGGCTGTCTAGGTCAAGTGTAGGAGACACACTGCTGGCCTGTGAAAACTCATGGAACTGTTCCTTCAGATTAACACTTCAGGGACTATGGAAGCTGAAGGAAGCTGAGCTTTCACTACATCTTTTGGGGGTAAATATTGTTTTTTTTTTTGTTTTTTTTTTTTGCATGAATCAGTGGTTTATGTGCTATAGTCTTGGCAGATGCCTGTCAGCCATGCTGAGAGGTGCAGAGAGAAATTATTAAGAGATTTCAGTTCTGTCAGCATGCTTGAATAAACATAGGAAGTCTTCTAGCCATCCTAGCTTTAAAACCTTTAAAGAGTAAATGAATCATAAATCAGAGTTTGCTTGTCAAGCATCATCTCTAACCATCGAGGAATGCATGTTGATTTGACTGTTTAAACTGACTGCAATCCATTTGCTCAGAGGTGTTGTAGGAGAGCATTATTGGATGGGGCTATTAGCTGAAAGAGATTTACTGCAGTTCTTGGCTATTATTTTGCCCTTGTCTGATTGCAAATTTGTTTCACTTGTAAATGAGCTGTATGTTTTCCTATATTTGTCTTTTGTTGTGATAGTTTGTTATAATATGAGAATGGAGCCTGCATAACCTGGCAGTTAGGTGACTTCAACGAATCATAAATCCTGTCTATTTATTCCAAGGTGAATGCTGCAGTGGGAGCGCCATTCGGTACAAGCCTGAATGGTGTTGGGTTAACTGCATTGGCTCACAGTGTACTATGCTTGGGGGGCTTGGAGACATCATCCCAGGTTTAGCATCAACACTTATTCGCTCTATGAGCAAAAGTAGAAACAATATAGTGCTTATTCTGTTTCAGATTCTCACATTGTGTCCTAGTACAGGGATTAGCTGAAACAGGAGGCTCTTACTGAAATGCTGCAGAAAAGCCTGCTAAGACTGCGGCAGCAGTGTGATGTTAAGGAAAAAAAAATAAATTGATAAGATTTAACCAAGATGATGAGACAACAAATGGCACCTAAGTTAAAGGACAGGTGGGTATTTTAAAAGTTGAAGATAGATGCAGCACAGTTGAGAGGAGCTGGCTTCCTGCATGCCCCTGGCAAGAGAAGTTCAGTGCCTTGCAGCAGAATGTCATGATTAGGAAAATAAAGGCTGTGTACACTGTCTCTGTGACGTTAAAGAGATAAAGGTTGACTATTCAGTCACTGGGAGGACCAGCATGAGGCAGGTTAATCGGAGCACACTAGGTACACAGGTAGTTTTCAAGTATCTGAAATTCTTTTGCATTAAATGATCAGAATGAAAATGAGTGCTACTGGAATGAATTTCTTTGAGAGTACTTTTTATTAATCAAGATTCACAGTGGCACATTGATTATTTATGATGAGAATATACTGCTTATCATCTTATTCTATGTTTAAGTGATTAAACATGTACAATTTTTCCCAAATAATTTAAAGAGACAGTTATGGTCCCTCAGGGCCTGATTGTATATTATTGATGTTCAATAGTCACATTCCCCATAGACTTTGTTTGGAGTAAGAGCCCCATCAGACTAGGTTTTACTCACTTTGACATTTCGAATATCCCTCATAAACATAATGCTAAAAATAATGCATACATATTTAGTTGTACTTATAATCTTTGAGTTTATGTATCTTAGGATAACACTATCAGTACTCAAATTGTCTATAAATGATTTTCATTTAATACTGTTTCTTTTGGCTATTGTTCAAAGGAATTCTTGTAATATAGCTTTAAAGTTACATTACTTTTTTTCATTTCTAAAGTGAAACATTTGAGTTAAGCAAGGTCCAAAGTTAGTTTTGGTTCTGTCGTCTGTAGAATATATTCTATTAAGTGTGAATTAGCCGTATTAATTAATCTATGCTAAAGTGAGACAACATCTTCTGGTGAAATTGTTTTCTAAATACCGACAATATTAAGTCAACGTTTATTGACCAAGTGCTAGGCCAGTGTTATTTCAACATGTTACCTCTTGAGCGATAGCAAGGGCAGCATCACCTGGGAATGTGTTAGGAATGCAGATTCTCAGGCCTGTTCCAGACTTCCTGAGTCAGAACCTCTGGGATGGGGGCGGGGTCATTTGTCTTTTAACAAGCGCTCCAGGTGCCTGTGAAGCTGCTAAAGGTTGAGAACAGCTGTGCTGGGCAGGTCTTTGGTTAAATATAATTTAAAAAATTATTATTACTATATTGTATTTCAAATAGATCCTTTTTATATTATCAAGTATATTTCAAAGGTATGTTACATAAGTAAGTTTTCTGTTTTCTGGTGGCCCATTTTTCCAGTGTAAGCAGTACCCAGATTTAAAGATTTATGCACTTATTTAGTACATATTAAGCCTAAATTTGTTCCTAAGAAGTTTTATTTCCCAACAGCTTCATTTTGAGCTTTCAGAAGTTACATAGTGTGATGGGAACAGCGCTGAGGGGCCTATCTCTTCTGTTGGTGCGCTGTGTGACTTGGCCTCTGTCACTGACCCTCTCTGCTCAGTTTTTTCTTTGTAAAATAATAGGCTGGTCTAAGGGCTTCTCAGCTCAGTACAGCTGACATTTTGAGTTGGATATTCTTGTTGTGGGGTGTGTCCTGCACATCATTTAATGTGGAGCAGCGACCCTGGCCTCAACCCAAAAGGTACTGGTAAAAACCCCCAGTTATGACAATCAAAACTATTTTCAGACATGAACAGTTTATCTCCTGGGGGCAAAATCACCCCTCCCATCTTCTCATGTCCTAGTCATCCCATCCCTATGTTTGATAACTTTTGTTGACGCCTCTGCATAAAGTTCTATTAAAATGATAAAACAATGCATAATTTCTTCTTTTGGAAGTAGGTAGGTTAAAATTCCCAAATGAATAAATAGGTATATGTCTTACTTACATAGGTTCTTTGTCCTTTTTAAGATCTAGGCATAATTTGCTCAAATATCTACCAATTCCAGAGTCTGTGGAAGACCACAGCCCTTCTGCAACTTTTTAGGGACTTAAAATCTTATATCCTCTCCCATGTTCCAGAGTCCTAACTCCATATATACTCATCACTCTAAAAAAGTGACCCAGACTCCATTCATCACTAGTTTCTACCAGGGATTTATGCATACAAATCATCTTTGGAGTTTAATAGATTTCACTAAGGATTTTGGTTCTTCCCCTCATTCTCTTTCCTTCCTTGACCATCTCTGCTCCTTACTCTATCTGTGCAAGATGCTCTGAGACCTTCAAATTCTTCTTTTTCTATCGTGCATGATAATCCAGTTTTCCACAGCTCTTACATCCAAATGTAAATGCCCAAACTTATCAAAGAGTTTAGAAGATCAAGGATCTTCAGTTTAGGACTATCTCCCTTTCATGGAAGATAGTTGAGTTCATGTACTATAATCGCAAAATCATAAAGTCATGGGGCTGGAACAGATATTGAACTTAATTTAATTTGTATGTCTTTAGAATTCATACTGAATGATAGTTCTTGGCCCATAAAACTATACATTTGCATGCCAGCGTTTCAGAATATTAAATTGTATCTGCCCATGAGGAGTTACTGCAAACAGTTCAGCAATTTAGTCTAGACATTTTCTAGGGTTGATATGCATGGTGGAAATAGATAAGCGTCACCCCTCCACATACACATGCTTTTCCCTAAGAGTAAAGAATTCTTTTCAGTAAAACATACAAAAATTAAAATTGTGGTATTTTAAGATAACTGTGAATTAATGGATTTAATTTGATATAAATATAAATAATATACCAGATAGCTATATTTTGATTAATCATCATAATAATAGATTATGATAGAATAATTATATCCAAGTAATTTTATTTGGATTATTATTTCCAGAGTAATTATAATACAAAAGTAATTGTAATAATTATATCATTTCCAAGTAATTCTATAGACATGATCCTTTTCTAAGACCCACAGCAACCCTATATATAGGTCCCATCATTTTATAATTGAAATAAAATAAAATTCTTATCTCCAGATGCCAAATTCTACCATTTAACCATGCTGAATTTGTCAAAGGCTTTTTCTGCATCTATTGACATTATCATACGGTTTTTATATTTTAATTGTTAATATGATGTATCACATTGATTGATTGGCATATATTGAAGAATTCTTGCATCCCTGGAATAAACCCAACTTGATCATGGCTAAAGCTGGAACTCCAATACTTTGGCCACCTCATGTGAAGAGTTGACTCATTGGAAAAGACTCTGATGCTGGGAGGGATCCGGGGCAGGAGGAGAAGGGAACAACAGAGGATGAGGTGGCTGGATGGCATCACTGACTTGATGGACATGAGTTTGGGTGAACTCAGGGAGTTGGTGATGGACAGGGAGGCCTGGCATGCTGCAATTCGTGGGGTCGCAAAGAGTCAGACATGACTGAGCGACTGAACTAAACTAAACTGATCATGTTGTATGAGCTTTTTGATGTGTTGCTGAATTCTGTTTGCTAAAATTTTGTTGAGAATTTTTTCATCTATGTTCATCAGTGATATTGACCTGGAGTTTTCTTTTTTTGTGTTGTCTTTATTTGGTTTGATTGATGGTGGCCTTGTAGAATGAGTTTCGTAGTGTTCCTTTGCAATTTTTTGAAAGAGTTTTAGAAGGATAGGCATTAGCTCTTCTCTAAATGTCTGATAGAATTCTCCTGTGAAACCATCTGGTCCTGGGCTTTTGTTTTTTGGGAGATTTTTGATCACAGCTTCAAGTTCAGTGCTTATAATTGGTCTATTCATAATTTCTATTTCTTCCTGGTTCAGTCTTGGGAGATTGAACTTTTCTAAGAATCTGTCCATTTCTTCCAGGTTATCCATTTAATTGCCATATAGTTGTTCTTAAGTCTCTTATAATCCTTTGTATTTCTGCATTGTCTATTGTAACCTCTCCTTTTTTATTTCTAATTTTGTTGATTTGATTCTTCTCTCTTTTTTTCTTGATGAGTCTGGCCAAAGGTTTATCAATTTTGTTTATCTTCTCAAAGAAACAGCTTTTAGCTTTATTAATCTTTCCTATTGTTTTGTTCATTTCTTTTAAATTTATTTCTGCTTGGATCTTTAAGATTTCTTTCCTTCCACTAATTTTGAGGGTTTTTCTGTTCTTTTTCCAGTTGTTTTAGGTGTAAAACGAGGTTGTCTATTTGATGTTTTTCTTGTTTCTTGAGATAGGATTGTATGGCTATAAACTTCCCTCTTAGAACTGCTTTTGCTGCATCCCATAGGTTTTGAGTTGTTGTGTTTTCATGGTCATTAGTTTCTAGAAATTTTTTTCCCTTTTGATTTCTTCAGTAACCTGTGGGTTATTTAGAAATGCATTGCTTAATACCCATGTGTTTGTGTTTCTTACAATTTTTTTCTTGTAATTGATATCTAGTCTCATAGCATTGTGGTTGGAGAAGATGCTTGATACAATTTCAATTTTCTTAAATTTACTGAGGTTTGATTTGTGACCCAAGATATAGTCTATCCTGGAGAATGTTCCATGTGCACTTGAGAAGAAGGTGTATCCTGCATTTGGATGGAATGTCCTGAAGATGTCAATGAGATCCATCTCATCTAATGTATCATTTAAGACTTGTTTCCTTATTAATTTTCTGTTTTGATGATCTGTCCGTTGGTGTGAGTGGGGTGTTAAAGTCTCCTGCTATTATTGTGTTAGTGTCAGTTTCTCCTTTTATGTTTGTTAGTGTTTGTCTTATTTATTGAGGTGCTCCTATGTTGGGTGCATAGATATTTACAATTGTTATGTCTTCCTCTTGGATTGATCCCTTGATCATTATGTAGTGTCCTTCCTTATCTCTTGTAATCTTTATTTTAAGGTCTGTTTTGTCTGATATGAGGATTGCTACTCCAGTTTTATTTTGCATCCCATTTGCATGGAATATATTTTTCCATCCTCTCACTTTCTGTCTATATGTGTCTTTAGGTCTGAATTGGGTTTCTTGTAGACAGCATACATATGGGTCTTGTTTTCTATCCATTCAGCCAGTCTCTGTTTTTGGTTGGAGCATTTAATCCATTTACATTTAAAGTAATTATTGATATATACATTCCTATTGCCATTTTCTTAATTGTTTGGGATTGATTTTGTAGATCTTTTTCTTCTCTTGTATTTCTTGACTATATATGTCCCTTTAACATTTGTTGTTAAAGCTGATTTGGTGGTACTGAATTCTCTTAACTTTTGCTTGTCTGAAAAGCTTTTGATTTCTCCATCAATTTTGAATGAGATCCTTGCTTAGTAAAGTAATCTTGGTTGTAGATTATTCTCTTTCAGTACTTTATATCCTGCCAATCCCTTCTGGCCTGCAGAGTTTCTGCTGAAAGATCAGCTGTTAAACGTATGGGGTTTCCCTTGAATGTTACTTGTTGTTTTTCCCTTGCTGCTTTTACTATTCTTTGTCTTTAGTCTTTGGTAGTTTGATTAACATGTGTCTTGGTGTGTTTCTTCTTTGGTTTATCCTGTATGGGACTCTTTGTGCCTCTCAGACTTGATTGACTATTTCCTTTTCTGTCTTGGGGAAATTTTCAACTATAATCTCTTCAAAAATTTTCTCATACCCTTTCTTTTTCTCTTCTTTTTCTGCTGCTGCTGCTAAGTCACTTCAGTTGTGTCTGACTCTGTGCGACCCCATAGATGGCAATCCACTAGGCTCCTCTGTCCCTGGGATTCTCCAGGCAAGAGTACTAGAGTGGGTTGCCATTTCCTTCTCCAATGCATGAAAGTGAAAAGTGAAAGTGAATTTGCTCAGTTGTGTCCGACTCTTCACGACCCCATGGACTGCAGCCTACCAGGCTCCTCCATCCATGGGATTTTCCAGGCAAGAGGACTGAAGTGGGTTGCAATGGTTCTGGGACCCCTATAATTAGAATGTTGGTGCATTTGATATTGTCCAAGAGGTCTCTGAGATTATCCTCAGTTCTTTTCATTCTTTTTACTTTATTCTTCTCTTCAGAAGTTATTTCCACCATTTTATCTTTCAGCTCACTGATTCGTTCTTCTGCCTCAGATATTCTGCTATTGATTCCTTCCAGAGTATTTTTAATTTCAGTAATTGTGTTGTTTGTCTCTGTGTGTTTATTCTTTAATTTTTCTAGGTCTTTGTTAATTGATTTTTGCATTTTCTCCATTTTGTTTTCAAGGTTTTTGATCATCTTTACTATCATTATTCTGAATACTTTTTCAGGTAGTTTGCCTATTTCCTCTTCTTTTATTTGGACTTCTGTGTTTCTAGCTTGCTCCTTCATTTGTGTAGTATTTCTCTGCCTTTTCATTATTTTTTTTTTAACTTATTGTGTTTGAGGTCTCCTTTTCCAAGGTTTCAAGGTTGAATTATTTCTTCCTTTTGGTTTCTGACCTCCTAGGGTTGGTTCAGTGGTTTGTGTAAGCTTAGAATAGGGTGAAATTTGTGCTGAGTTTTTGTTTGTTTTTCCCCTGATGGACAAGGCTGAATGAGGTGGTAATCCTGTTTGCTGATGGTTGGGTTTGTATTTTTGCTTTGTTTGTTGTTTAGATAAGGCATCCTGCACAGGGTGCTACTTGTGGTTGGATGGTGCCAGGTCTTGTATTCAAGTGGTTTTCTTTGTGTGAGTTCTCACTATTTGATACTTCCTAAGGCTAGTTCTCTGGTAATCTAGGGTCTTGGAGTTAGTACTCCCACTCCAAAGGCTCAGGGCTTGATCTCTGGTCAGGAACAAAGATTCCACAAGTGGTTTGTTATGGCATTAAGTGAGATTAAAACAAATACACAAAAATGAGAAAACAAAGATGAACCTCTGACAAATGGCAGTTACAAATGGCAGACAAATAATAATTAAAATAATGCATATGCATATACACCCATGAGCAAAGTCAAAACAGTCCAACAAAAACAAAGTACAGTAGATTGACCTGGTGAACAAAGGAAACCAAAAATTATATCTACCAGTTAAGAACAAAACTAAAGAACAAACTGCAAAACAAAACTAAAGCAAGGTGCTAATTGGGTAATAAAGCAATAAAACTAATACATATGTTGAGAGGAAAGGAAAAAAAGAAAAGAAAGAAAGAATAGATGTGCAAAGTTAAATAGAGGTAGATAAAGAAGATTTATATACATTAAAGGTTAACTGCAAGGGAAAAAGTACAGTAGGAAAAGCAAACAAAAGAATAAATGTAGAAAAATTATAATAGGTTTACAAAATTAAAATTAAAAAAAGAGAAAAGAAAAAAAAAGTAAACCCCACAGAACTGCAGAAGCCCAACATATAGGCAGAGGTTTATAACAAAAATAAAAAGTGTGACTGATTATACACATATACATATACACCCATAAGCAAAATCAAAACAGTCCAACAAAAATAAAGTACAGTAGATTGACCTGATGAACAAAGGAAACCAAAAATTATATCTACCAGTTAAGAAGAAAACTAAGTAAAACACAAACTGGAAAACAAAGCTAAAGCAAGGTGCCAATTCTAGAGTAAAGCAATGAAAACAAAACTAACAAATATGTTGAAAGGAAAGGAAAGAACAGATGTGCAAAGTTACATAGACGTAGATAAAGAAGATTTATATACATTAAAGATTAACTGCAAGGGGAAAAGAATAGTAGGAAAAGCAAACAAAGGAATAAATGGAGATAAAATAATAATAGGCTTAGAAAAATTAAAAAAAAAAAACAAAAAAGGCAAACTACACAGAACTGCAAAAGCTCAATGTAGAGACAGAGGTTCAGAACAACAGTAAAAAATGTGACTGAGGGGAAAAAAAAAAAGCTCAAAAACTTTATTAGATTTCATAGTGCCAATAAAATTGACAACTACAATGGGGGAGGGGGGAGGGGAGGAAATTAAAAGAAAGAAAATCCAAAAGAATCTACAGAGTAAGTCAAAACATAAGAATAATAAATGTTTTTCTTGAGTCACTGCTGTCAGAGTCCTTTCCCTTGGTGGGAGTCACAGTCTACCTCACCTCCCTAGGATGCCCTCCAACACTGTGTTGATCTCTGGACCTATTGTAGGGGCAGCTCAGATTCTAATCTGGTCCTGCTCCTGTGTGTTCTTGCCTCCAATGTCCACAGCCATCAGAGCTAGTGTGTCTTCTATTGTGGGAGCTCTCAATGTCCTTTTATATATTCCATAGACACAGAGTCTGCCTAGTTGATCATGTAGATTTAATCTGCAGCTTGTACAGCTGGTGGGAAAGTTTTCGCTCTTCTTTCCTACCTACACTGCCCCTGGGTTTCAATTGTGGTTGTATTTCCACCTCTACATGTGATTCGTCCACTGGAGTTTGCTCCTGAGGCTGCCCTGGAGGACTTGGGTTTGCCCCTGTGAGGGCCAGGTGTTGAGGTGGTATAGCTGCTTGGGTCACAGGGATTCTGGCAGCACCAAGTACTCAGGGGAGTTGGTGGCTGGGGCAGAAGGAAATATAGTGCTCTAAAAGGGTATGGCAACCAGAATCGGCCAATACGCTCCAGTATTCTTGCCTGGAGAATCCCCCTGACAGAGAAGCCTGGCAGGCCACAGTCTTCAGGGTCGCAAAGGGTTGGACATGAACGAAGCGACCCTACGCATATAGATGCAAGACTTTTTTTGCCTGTGGCAGTTCTGTCCCAGTGAGAGTTGAGTGTGAAGGTGGCACAGCTGCTTGGCTTGTGGGGACCCTGGCACCACAAAGTGTGTAGGAACACGGACTGCCTCTGCCCCAGGAGTTATGGCCCTATCAGAGTCGTTCTTCATGCCTTTTGTAGCTGGTGATCAGAAGGTCTCTTTGGCCACTCTTTCTCCATAGCTCCACCCATCCAGGCACATAGAGGGTCCCCCTGGCTGGGGTCCTACTCTGTAGTTTGGCGCATCAGGCACTTAAAGGAGCACCCTGGGTGGGGTCCTACTCTGTAGTTCAGTGTGTCAGGCATTTGATGGGCCAGCCTCTCTATTGTTCAGCTGCCGATGCTGGCGTGTGGGGAGAGAGAGGCTATGGTGATGTCTCCACCCCTTACGCATGACTCAGCAGTATTGCCTTGTTTCCATGGCTGCCCGGCTTTCCTCCACAGGCATTTCCCACCACAGTCTCCTCCCTCACATTCCCCTCAATCCTCTCTCCACAGTCAACAGCAGCGCTTACCCTGGGATTGCTCCACAGTTCCTAAACTCCAGCTCCCAGCGGCTGTACCTTCCGGGGGACCTGTGTTCCTGTCCAGGGTATGTATGGCTGCTGCAAAGACTGATTCTCATTCCACTTAGGCTACCACAGGTCAGCTGTTTCACTCTCAGCCTTAAATGTTTCTCCTCTGACTCAGACAATTGCACTGATGTGGGGATCAGACTCCTACTTCAGTTTTCCCACTCGCTGAGAGCAGGTCCAGTCCTACTAACACTCCTGTTTTTTCCCCTTGTTCCTTCACCCTACTGAGTTTTGCCTGGTTCTATATATTCTTTGCCATTGGTCAGGTACTCCTGTCTATTCTCAGCTGGTGTTCTGCATGCACTTCTGTATCTGAAAGTGTATTCCTGATGTACACATAGAGAGAGATGTACTCCTGGTCTACCTACTCCTCTGTCATCTTGTTCTCCCCTAATACTTAATTTTAAGCCAGCTCTTTCACTCTCCTCCTTCACACTCATCAAGAGGCTCTTTGGTTCCTATCCACTTATTGTCATTAGAATGTGATCATCCACAGTCTGAGGTTGTTGATGTTTCTCCTGCCTATCTTGATTCCATCTTGTAACTCATCCTGCCCAGCATTTCTCATGATGTGCTCAGAGTACAGATTAAACAAATAGGGTGACAACTGACAGCCATGTTGTACCCCTTTCTCAATAATGAACCAATAAGTTGTTCCATAAATGCATAAGGACTGAGACGTGTTGCTAATTCTTTGCTTCGAATTCTAGGATTAATACATTTCTCCAACTTATCATACATATATTTGTATGAAATACTTAGTTAATTGCTCTTCATGCATATTACTAAAGTGCTTAGGAAAGGATTTCAACACTTCATTTATGCTCTCAAAATCTCTAAGATGGGATTTCTCCCTTTTTTAATAGATGAGATTGAATTCAACTTAACCTCAATCAGTTCAGTTCAGTTGCTCATGCATGTCCAACTATTTGTGACCCCATGGAATGCAGCACTCCAGGCTTTCCTGTTCATCACCAACTCCTGGAGCTTGCTCAAACTCATGTCCATTGACTCGGTGATGCCATCCAACCATCTCATCCTCTGTCATACACTTGTGCTCCTCCCTTCAATCCTTCCCAGCATCAGGGTCTTCTCTAACGAGTCAGTTCTTCACATCAGGTGGCCAAAGTATTGGAGCTTCAGCATCAGTCCGTCCAATGGATAGTCAGGACTAATTTTCTTTAGGATGAACTGGTCGGATCTCCTTGCAGTCCAAGGGACTCTCAAGAGTCTTCTCCAACACCACAGTTCAAAAGTACCAATTCTTCTGCACTCAGCTTTCTTTATAGTCCAACTCTCATATCCATATATGACCACTGGAAAAACCCTAGCTTTCACTAGATGGACCTTTGTTGGCAAAGTAATGTCTCTGCTTTTTAATATGTTCATAACTTTTAATATACTCATAACTGCTTATATCTAGGTTGCTTATAACTTTTCTTCCAAGGAGTCTCTGAATTTCATGACTGCAGTCACTATCTGCAGTGATTTTGGAGCCCCAAGAGATAAAGTCTGTCACTGTTTCCATTGTTTCCCTGTCTATTTGCCATGAAGTGATGGGAACAGATGACATGATCTTAGTTTTCTGAATGTTGAGCTTTAAGCCAACTTTTTCACTCTCCTCTTTCATTTTCATCAAGAGGCTCTTTAGTTCTTCTTCACTTTCTGCCATAAGGGTAGTGTCATCTGCATATCTGAGGTTATTGATATTTCTCTGGGCAATCTTGATTCCAGATTGTGCCCAGCGTTTCTCATGATGTACTTTGCATATAAGTTAAATAAGCAGGGTAACAATATACTGCCTTGACATACTGCTTTCCCAATTAGGAACCAGTCTATTGCTCCATGTCCAGTTCTAACTTGCTTCCTGACCTGCATACAGATTTCTCAAGAGGCAGGTAACTGGTCTGGTATTCCCATCTCTTTAAGAATTTTCCACACTTTGTTGTGATCCACATAGTCAAAGGCTTTGGCATGGTCAATAAAGCAGAAGTAGATGTTTTTCTGGAACTCTCTTGTTTTTTCAATGATCCAACAGATGTTGGCCATTTGATTGCTGGTTCCTCTGCCTTTTCTAAATCCAGTTTGAATATCTGGAAGTTCACAGTTCATGTACTGTTGGAGCCTGGTTTGGAGAATTTTGAGCATTACTTTACTTGTGTGTGAGATGAGTGCAACTGTGTGGTAGTTTGAGCATTCTTTGGCATTGCCTTTCTTTGGGATTGGAATGAAAACTGACCTTTTCCAGTCCTGTGGCTGCTGCTGAGTTTTCCAAATTTTCTGGCATATTGAATGCAGCACTTTCACAGCTTCGTCTTTTAGGATTTGAAATAGTTCAACTAGAATTTCATTAGTTCCACTAGCTTTGTTCGTAGTGATGCTTCCTAAGACCCACCAGACTTCGCATTCCAGGGTGTCTGGCTCTATGTGAGTGATCACACCATCTTGGTTATCTGGGTCATGAGGATCTTTTTTGTATAGTTCTGTGTATTCTTGCCACTTCTTCTCAATATCTTCTACTTCTGTTAGGTCCATGCCATTTCTGTCCTTTATTGTACTCATCTTTGCATGAAATTTTCCCTTGGTATCTCTAATTTTCTTGAAGAGACCTCTAATCTTTCCCATTCTATTGTTTTCCTCTATTTCTTTGCATTGATTGCTGAGGAAGGCTTTCTTATCTCTCCTTGCTATTCTTTGGAACACTGCATTCAAATGGGTACATCTTTCCTTTTCTCCTTTGCCTTTCACATCCCTTCTTTTCACAGCTATTTGTAAGGCCTCCTCTGACAAGTATTTTGGCTTTTTGCATTTCTCTTTCATGGGAATGGTCTTGATCCCTGCCTCCTGTACAATGTCACAAACCTCCATCCATAGTTCTTCAGACACTCTGTCTAAGAGATCTAATCCCTTGAATCTATTTGTCACTTCCACTGTATAATCATAAGGGATTTGATTTAGGTCGTATCTGAATGGTTTAGTGGTGTCCCCTACTTTCTTCAATTTAAGTCTGAATTTGGCAATAAGGAGTTCGTGATCTGAGCCAGTCCTCCCAGTCTTATTTTTGCTGACTGTATAGATATTCTCCACCTTTGTCTGCAAAGAATATAATCAATCTGATTTCAGTGTTGGCCATCTGGTGATGTCCATATGTAGAGTCGTCTCTTGTGTTGTTGGAAGAGGGTGTCTGCTATGATCAGTGCCTTCTCTTGGCAAAATTCTGTTGGCCTTTGTCCTGCTTCATTCTGTACTCTAAGGCCAAACTTGCCTGTTATTTTACGTATCTCTTTACTTCCTACTTTTGCCCTCCAGTCCCCTATGATGAAAAGGACATCTTTTTTGGGTATTAGTTCTAGAAGGTCTGGTAGGTCTTCATAGAACCATTCAGCTTCAGCTTCTTTGGCATAGTGGTTGGGGCATAGACTTGGATTACTGTGATATTGAATGGTTTGCCTTGGAAATGGACAGAAATCATTCTGTTGTTTTATAGATTGCACCCGAGTACTGCATTTCAGACTCTTTTGTTAACTATGAGGGCTACTCCATTTCTTCTAAGGGATCCTTGCCCACAGTAGTAGATATAATGGTCAGCTGAATTAAGTTCACCCATTCTAGTCCATTGTAGTTCACTGATTCCTAAAATGTCAGTTTTCTCTCTTGCCGTCTCCTGTTTGACCACTTCCAATTTACCTTGATTCAGGGACCAGACATTCCAGGTTCCTATGCAGTATTGTTTACAGCACTGGGTTTTACTTCCATCACTAGTCACATCCACAACTGGGTGATGTTTTCACTTTGACTCAGCCTCTTCATTCTTTCTGGATCTATTTTTCCACTCTTCTCCAGGAGCATATTGGGCATCTACCAACTTGGGGAGTTCCTCATTCAGTGTTATATCTTTTTGCCTTTTGATACTGTTCATGGGGTTCTCACAGCAAGAATACTGAAGTGGTTTGCCATTCCATTCTCCCATGGACCATGTTTTGTCAGAACTCTCCACCATAACCCATCTGTCTTGGGTTGTCCTACCTGGCATGGCTCATAGCTTCATTGAGGGAGACAAGGCTGTGATCCATGTAATCAGTTTGGTTAATTTTCTGTGATTGTGGTTTGCATTCTGTCTGCTCTTTGATGGATACAGGTAAGAGGTTTGTTGAATCTTCCTGTTGGGAGAGACCAGCTATGGGGCAATCTGGATCTTGCTCTGATGGGTAGGGCCATACTCAATAAATCTTTATACCAATTTTCTATTAATGGGTGGGGCTGCATTCCCTCCCTGTAGTTTAGCTTGAGGCCAAACTATGGTAGGGGTAATGGCTGTAATGGCAACCTCCTTCCAAAAGACTTATGCCAGCATGCTGGGTCTCCAGGACTGTTATGTTCAGTTCCCCTACATTCAGCAGGCCACTGTCAACCTGTGCCTCCGCTGGAGACTCCTGGCACTCACAGGCAAGTCTGGCACAGTCTGTCTGCTCCTTTCTCCTGGGTCCTGGTGTGCACAAGGTTTTGTTTATGCCCCACCATAGAGCCACTGGCCACCTTAGTCCCACCATAGAGCCACCGAGGAGACAACCCACAAACTGGAGAACAATTATAAAAGTAGTTCTCACACTGTTGCAAAAGTTCTACGGCCCACAACAGATTTCCCAACCTGGGGATCCAGCAAAGCGACTGAGAACCCAGAGGGAATGTGACTTTGAAGGTTAATGAGATCTGACTACGGAACTTCCACAGGACTGGGGAAACAGACTATTGGAGGGCACAAACAACTTAACCTAAACTTGAGCTTTAACAGAGTTACCTTGTGAATCCTATTATCTGCTCTGTTTTCACAAAATAAAGTGGAGCCCTACCAACAGATCACCTCTATTCACTCTTATGTCCCAGGGCATGGCACAGAGTTTATACTGAGTCTCAGTAAATATTTGTTGAATGAATGCTGAATAATTATCACTGCTACCTAGTTCATTTATATTTTGGATTTTACATAACTCTGTTCACTCAGGTCCATTAAATAGCAACTAACAAATGAGAACTAGGAGGAAAAATCAAATTCCACAAGGAAGAAGTGGTTCACTTATCGCTGTAATACATTTGGAACTCTTTGCAGCTCTCAATCATTCATGCTACTTTCTTAATTTACCTTGAGAAAGAATCTTTTCAGTTTGATACACAGAGTTTCTCAGACTTACAACATAAAAAGTTACTCCCAACATCAAATATAAATTCTTCTTTTAAATGATGAGTTTCTAAACACCAGGATCACACAGTCACATCCAGCTTCATTTGATCTTAAAGTAAATACCCAAGAATAACTTAAAAGATCTTTTATTCAATTATAGAATATTAATTCAGGAGAAAAGTATTCAATAATAAAAATAATTTAAACACATACTAAATACAATATGACATTACTTTGCCAACAAAGATCTGTTTAGTCAAGGCTATGGTTTTTCCTGTGGTCATGTATGGATGTGAGAGTTGGACTGTGAAGAAAGCTGAGTGCCAAAGAATTGATGCTTTTGAACTGTGGTGTTGGAGAAGACTCTTGAGAGTCCCTTGGACTGCAAGGAGATCCAACCAGTCCATTCTGAAGGAGATCAGCCCTGGGATTTCTTTGGAAGGAATGATACTAAAGCTGAAACTCCAGTACTTTGGCCACCTCATGTGAAGGGTTGACTCATTGGAAAAGACTCTGATGCTGGGAGGGATTGGGGGCAGGAGGAGAAGGGGACAACAGAGGTTGAGATGGGTGGATGGCATCACTGACTCGATGGACATGAGTCTGAGTGAACTCCGGGACTTGGTGATAGACAGGGAGGCCTGGCATGCTGTGATTCATGGGATAGCAAAGAGTCAGACATGACTGAGCAACTGAACTGAACTGAAATACAATACATTTCAAATGAACTGGTAGTATGTCTATTTTTTCTGAAGTGGTGAATTAGCTCAATATTAGTCCTCTATTAGAGGACTAGTAGAGACTAATAGAGTCCCTTGGATAGATCAAACCAGTCCATCCTAAAGGAAATCAGTCCTGAATATTCATTGGAAGGACTGATGCTGAAGCTGAAACTCCAATACTTTGGCCACCTGATGTGAAGGACTGACTCCTTGGAAAAGACCCCGATGCTGGGAAAGATTGGAGGCAGGAGGAGAAGGGGACGACAGAGGATGAGATGGTTGGATGGCATCACTGGGTCAATGGACATGAGTTTGAGCAGGCTCCAGGAGTTGGTGATGGACAGGGAAACCTGGCCTGCTGCAGTCCATGGGATCACAAAAAGTCAGACACGACTGAGTGACTGAATGGAACTGAACTAGTCCTCTATTGAGAGTGAAAGTTCTCAACCTACACCTAACCCTGATAGAGTTAGGGGTGTAAATGTCTTGTCAGACAATCCCCTTCCTCATCTCCAGTTAGCTCTGTGACCACAGCCAATTTATTTAACCTTTGTGAAAACCCCTTTAGGTGCCAGGTGAGAATGATACTATCCCCTTGACAGAATTCAAAAGAGATAATGTATGTCAAGTTGTTTATTTCAGTGTGTTTCACATATTAAATGTGTTTAGAAAATAATTATTTATGATAATATTTGGCATCAGACACTCTCAAACATATCTCAGGGAGTCCTCCTAATATCCTCTGACCAGTGAGGACATTTGTATCAATATCAGGATCTGAGACTCAAGATTCTAGATTCAAGGACCAATATTCAAAGAACCAGGGTTATCAGGAACTGGAAATTAGGAAGGAATGATGCTAAAGCTGAAACTCCAGTACTTTGGCCACCTCGTGCGAAGAGTTGACTCATTGGAAAAGACTCTGATGCTGGGAGGGATTGTGGGCAAGAGGAGAAGGGGACGACAGAGGATGAGATGGCTGGATGGCATCACTGACTCAATGGACATGAATCTGGGTGAACTCCGGGAGTTGGTGATGGACAGGGAGGCCTGGCGTGCTGCGATTCATGGGGTCGCAGAGTCGGACACGACTGAGTGACTGAACTGAACTGAAAGCTAAATAAGGATGGTTGGTTATCTGAGCTCTCACCCTGCCCCTAGAGATAGTTTTAAAAATGCAGTATTCCAAAATAACTAGTATAATATTTTCACTTTTTTTTCCCCTAATATGTCAGCCCCTGTTCTTTAAAAATTATATCAGGGTAATAATTATTATATTACATATAATCATATATAATAACATAATATCATTAATTTACATGTAATTGCATGTGATTTAATTATAATAACTATATAATTTGTATAATTATGTTATCAGGATTATAATCCTTTGAGAGATTTGAAAGGCTTAGCAACTATAGAAATTTTTTTCCAGGGTAGACAGAATAACTAACTATTGGCAGAAAATACCTCTGACTGGGAAAGAAATTTAAAAGTATACTGATTAATTTATTTTGAGAAGCAGTTGGGACCAAAGATGAAGCCAAATAAATTTCTACCAAGTTAATTTCTTTGACAACTGAGAGCCTAAATGACGTAATTTAGGCTGATCTTTTTCTGATTGTTTTTTTCTAATTCTGATATTTTGTATACATGAGTTGAACTCTAGAATATGGTCATATAAATATCAGCCAAATCCAAGATGATTAGATTTAATAGACCCGTTTCATATACCCATTGATAATTAAAGAAAAATAAGTGGACTCAATATTGCTGTTTGAATCATTTATCCTACAATGCATCATTAGTAACATGCCTCATGATCTGGAATTTGCTGGATAAATATGCTGATTTGTCCATGGCAACCCACTCCAGTACTCTTGCCTGGAAAATCCCATGGACAGAGAAGCTTGGTAGACTACAGTCCATGGGATCGCAAAGAGTCGGACACGACTGAGAGACTTCACTCACTCACTCTATCCATTACTTGGCCTAGCAATGGGAAATCCTGGGAAGCATTACTCCCGCTTTCAAGAGAAAAAAGAGCCATAATTGTAGGTGATGGTGTGAGTTTGTTCATGGATTTCTAAAGGTGAGAACTGCTTAGGGATGTGTGAAAGATACCAGTCTCACAGAGAAACATGGCAGCACCTAATCCAAATGACTTTGTGCATATGGATAGCTTTGCTGTGCTCTTAGCAAAGTCAGTGGCTTTTTGCCTTAAACATGAGAGGAAGAAGATGTTAGTAGGAATCCTTTAGGGGAACAGAAACTACATGCTTGCTTATGCTGTCATGGCAAAATTCAATTTTATTCTCTAAATAGAGCTGTCTTCATAGATATCAGCTATTTCCTTCAATTTAAAGAAAGTCCTCTTTATAAAACAAATATGATTAAACTTCTTCAGTAAATAGACAAGTGATGTGGTTGACTCAAAAATATATTAAAATAGCAAGCTGGTGCTTGGTTCCAATAAGTAATTAAGTATATTTTTCATAACACTAGCTTTAACTTGACTCATCTTTGCAGAGGGGGAAACTGCTGCAAGAAACTGATCAGGCAAAAAAACAAGCATAACATTTAATTTACTTAAGAAAATGGGAAAGAGCACATGTAAGCACAGAAGAGAACCCAGCACAGTAATTTAACTTTTCATAACTTCATACATTTTCTTAATTTATACTGATATTACTTTTTTCTCTTTAATCTCTTATGGCAGTAGATCTAGACATAATGCTTTAAATATTGTGATCTTTGATCTAATTTCAAAAGCCAAAGCTTTATGAAGCCTTTGTATATTTAGAGAAAGAGGCATAAAGCTTAGGCATGTGAAACATTAAATTGTGTTTTCATATGTGAAAGAGAAGTGCTGTACATAAATGGTTTATCAGCCTAAAAAAACAGACAATGTATTGTTAGATTATATTTTAGCTTTTTGAGGAAATTATACAGCTTCATGGCCATTTGCTTCATGGATATTTCCTGGGGCTCTTTTTGGGTCCGCATTTTTGAAAACTGTTAGTGTTTTACTCTGAGTACCTGATTCTCACGTCCTTGAATACTTACGTTAATATTTAAGATCAGTACACAGAGCTAGACTGAAGGGCAGTCACTTTCTTTACCCTTTACTAAAACCAATGTTGGTTAGTCCATCACCTTCTTAAACAGTAACTGCGATGATATACTCCATCATATCCATCTCTGTCAAAACATGAGTGAAAATCAATTGTGGCCTACCTAGAAATACTCCACTCACTTCCATTTTGCTTCTTATGTGCTGATGCACCTGCTCAATATTAATTTCCTTCATAGTTAGGCTGTGGAAAAAATTGAATGGACTTTGGGGGGATAAAACTAGCTTGGTGATCTTGGTCAAGTCACATCATTTCTCTTGACATCATCCCTCATATCTGAAGTAAAATCCCTTGTCTGAGTAATCTCTAAGGACTTTCCAGCTCCACACTTCCTCAAAATTATAGACTCTTTAGAGCAGTGGTGAACATTTATGCCAGTTGACATTCTGCTTTATGAGGTTTGAAAATGTTATTTTATCCTACCTGTAAATGGTAGTGGAGTTTCATTCTGGAATTTTGATTCATCAGTAGTCAGCAGATGCTGTCAGTTCATCTTCAGAAAGTACTTTCATTCAACCACAGACACTGTGGTATGTTGGGGGGACGAAATAATGCATGAGACATAGGTCTTGCTGTCAAAGAGATTATGTTGGACTGGACAATGGAGAAGTGCGCAGATAACAGAAGATGGGGATGTGGGCAAAGAGGAGGAGGAATCCAAGCAGAAAAGGGAGGAAGCAGAATATCCAAATGTGATGGCTCCTGGTTTATTTAGGGAAAGCTTGTTAGGAAAAAAATGACATTGAGGTTGTCCTCAGTAAATATTGTTAGCATGCTCTTACACTTTAACTGAAGGAAAATAAGAACAAAAATAAACCAGGCCTCAAGGTAATAATGGATTCTAAATTGAAATTTATATGGAACAATAGAGTAATTTTTAAAAACTGAGGTATAATTGACATATACCAATGTATTTGTTTTAATAATATGATTATTTGATTAATGTATATACTGTGTAATGATAGAGTTATTTTTTAAAAGTGTTGCTTGGGTGGTTATATAACAGGAAGGATAATATTATGTAAAATGATAAAAAATAGTTTTGTAATTTAATACCCACCTTGAAGCAATATTGCAATGTTGATTTCTTCAGATGTTTTACATTTATGTTTGTAATTCTCCTTTGAGAAGTCAGGTTTCTGCATTACCATGTCTCGTCCACAAAACCTGTTTATTTGGCAAGGAAATACCACTATTTCCTTCTCCAACACCAATGGCCTCCTATGTAACTGAAAGGAAATTGCAGTGAATATTCCAAGAAGAAGTAACTGCAACCCTGGGAATGATCCTCTGTGGATTTGTGATTAAATTCTGGCTTTCGTTGCTTTGGATGGAAGAGCAGGGAAGGCGTGGAGAATCTGGTGGTGGGGTGGGGTGGGGAGAGGTGTAGCGATTTGGGGGAATCTAGGGGAAATCTGATGATCTCCATGGTGATTCTCTCCCCTTCTTTCTCACTGTGAAACACAGAACTGTGGTGAGGTAAGAAAACCCCTAACTGGTCATTCTTCTCCACTACCAGAGGGAGAGTCAGGAGTAATTTTAATGATGTTTTAGAAATTTTTAACAAAATTCCGTGTACCCACAAATGCATTGATTCTATAGGTGTTTAAGAAACATCTTAGAAATTAGTAAGAAAAGTAATTCTAATTACATAAGCTCAATATATTGTAGGTGATTTTTTAAAACGACATCTATAAGTGGGAAAACACAAGCCCCTACAACTTTGATTAAGTAAATTCAAGTGGGGGCCCACAAATAGTTTGGTATCATATTTTAAAAACAGCTGTTTTTTGTTTCAGTGGGATGTATGGACTTTACTATGGTTTTAAATGCTTACCTTCTGGTACCTACAAAATGCTCTGAAACCAAAAGACCAATTTTGTGCTATTAAGAAATTGTAACTTGAAACTTGCTGAAAAACTAACTCTAGTCCTCCTAAAAGAGGGTTCCTAATTGCAGTTTCCTTCTTCATTTATCTAACAGTCAGTAAACCCTGCATTTATTTCTGGCTCATTTTCAAAGGGATAATTTAACCTGAAAAGTAAAGATAAGAGTTAATTATTTTCTGCTAGGAAGTGATTTCTATTTCTAAAAGAGTGGCTGCTAAAGGCACTGTGTTAGTGAACATTTGGGAGAGAGAGCAAGGAATGGGTAGTAAATCTTTGCAGAATGCTGCATGTTCAAAAAAAGGACTGGGAAACTCCTATCTATAGAAGCAAAGCCCTGGAGTGGAAAATGATGTTAACCACGGGATCACATCAGTACTGAGCTTAGCTGAGTTCCATGTTTCATTCTCAAGGGCAAAGCCAGGATTTGAAGCCAGGTAATAACACAGTGGTCCTTTGGATTTAGAATCATAAAGTCTGGGTTCATATTCTGACTCTGCTATTTTCTATCCATGCTGGAATCACTCACTCACTTCATCAGAAGTCCTGTTACCACCCACAGTCTGTATGGCATTACCACTGTATCTTTGGGGATACCATCCCAAGGTCAGACCACTGCCCAGGTTCAACTCCAGACACCAGCATCCGGATTCCTTTCTTTCAAAAAGGAACCCAGCTCCTTGAGCCTAGATTCCCATACAAATTATAGGAGAATCTAGAAACACTTCTGCCTTAAAACCCGAATGCCATTTATAACTCTGAGCAATGGAATCCAATATTCAAAACATAATGATTTGACCATTATTTAGGGAAATTTTCGGCCAGTGATTCAGAGTTATCCCCTTCTTCCTGTGAGGCCCCAAGTTAATTGAGTGAATTTATTCTCTTTGTAAGGCAGCTAACGAAAAAGGTTCAGAATTCCAAGAGCTGGGCGTCAGGCAGCATGTTTTGGCAACAAATTCCCTTTATTTTCTTTTTTTAAAAAAATAATTGTATATATTTATTTACTTTGGGCTGTGCTTGTTCTTCATTGCTGCGAGGGCTTTTTTCTCTCGTTGCAGGAAGAGGGGGCTGGTCTCTGGGTGCAGTGTGCGGGCTTCTCATTGCGTGGCTTCTCTTGTCACGGAACATGGGCTCCAGGGCACACAAGCTTCAGTAGCTGCGGAGTGTGGCCTCAGTAGCTGGACTCTAGAGCAGTGGCTCGACAGCTGTGGGGCCTGGGCTTGGCTGCTCCATGGCATGTGGGATCTTCCAGGATTGAATCCATGTCTCCTGCGTTGGCAGGAGGATTCTTTACCACTGAGGCACCAGGGAACGTCTCCCTTTATTTTTTATGCAAGAAAACATCAAATAATATTGAGATATTAGTTACACTGAGTTATTAGTTACAATTAGTTACATTGAGATATTAGTTACTCTTCAGCCTTCCAATTTAAGTTCTCTCCTTGAACTCTTGCAGAGTTCTCATCACAGCAGAAGATTTTCCAGGTTGTCTCAGTACTGACAGGCAAAAAGAAACAGCATGACTTTTTCTACCTCAGTGACTCCTCTTTTTCTTTCACATCTAAGATTTATTGACAGTGGTGATGTCCCATTACAATATTCCCTTTCTGTATTGGGCACTGAGCAGTGAATTGCTGCCACTGGCCCCCAACAAAGCTCTTCCAAAGGAACAATCCAATTCTCATGGCAGAGCTAATGCTTCAAGGAGTAAAGGGCATCTCATGGTTTCATTCTCTTTACCTTGCTAGGAACTCTCTCATAGGAAAGGCACACAGCCCAGACCTCTTAACTGGTTTAGTAAGTCCATGTATTCACAGGTTGAAGAAGTGTTGTCACATGGGAGATGGCCTGTATGTTCTTTCCACCTTCTAAGATGAGATTACAGAGGACCTCTTGTAATGGCTAGCTTTCAGGGTGGGAAGGAGGGAAATGACCCTGTCATTCTTTGAAACTGGAAATGTAACAGTGGGAAAGAAAATTATCTCTCAATAAACTAACTTCCAATCACAGATAATGTAAACCAATGTAAAAGCAATGTAAAACTGGTTGTACAAGGAGTTTAGAGTCTGGAAGACAAATAAGATATGTACATAAAACTGTCAGCAGAAAGCCAAAGGGAAAAAGAGCTGAAGTGTTATAAAAGAATACAGATAAAGATTCATTTTAATTCATCTTTTTAAAAAAATTATTTATTTTTTAATTGAAGGATAATTGCCTTACAGAATTTTGTTGTTTAAACCTCAAAATGAATCAGCCATAGGTATATATATACATTTTAATTTATCTTTAGCCAACTTTTAGGAATATGTGCATTTAAGTGTATACTAAGATGATTTAATAACCATCTCACATCTTGTCTTTATGGCAGGCCTAAAATAAGGAATATTTAAAGTTACCAATGTTGTTCAACTGGTTCATCTCTGATGAACTATAAATCTTGTGTACAGAATGACAAGCTATTCATTAAATGTACTCATTGTTCAGTGGATAGGATGTTGGCCTTATTTTTCCAGAGTCTGTCAGAAAATGTATTTAACTTCATATGCCCAGTGTGTTCAGCTTAACAAATAACCATATTCTGCAATGTAAAATACAAAGTTGTTCTGTAATTAACAAAAGAAAAGAGATCTTCCCTATTGAGAAAACAAGAAAGACATTAGAGTAAAAAGAATATGTGACCTAGAACCTTGGTAGAATTTTCCACGGACAGATGGAAGGAGGCTCTGTCAAGTGAAGATTATGAACAAAGATACGGAGGTGGAAGGGTGATGTGTGCATTGAAAACGGTACACCTTTCCATTTATCTAATGAACTCCACTGGTAGAGGGATTTTGATCTAGTTTGTTCACTGATGTAACTCCTGTGTCTGAAAAAGTGCCTGACTTCTAGCTGGTGCTTGAAGTGAATAAGTGGCGTGTCAGATGTCCAGGCTATGAGCGGTACTTGAGAGCTCTCAAGGGCTTGGGCATTTGGATTCCTGCAGTGAGGAAACTGGCTAGAACTCCACAGAGGAACAGAAACCAAGCTCAACTAAGCAACAGTGGAGTTTATTTGTGACTATCATGGAACCCCAAATCAGGAAAGTATCTCAATTTGGGAAAAAACTAGAGTCAGAAACAGAAAGTCATCAGGTGTTTTCTGGCTGTCTTTTAAAAATTTGTTTATTTTTTAAAAAATTTATACAATTTTTAAAGGTTACTTTCCATTTATGGTTGTTACAAAATACTGGCTTATTTCCCATGTTGTACAAAATATCCTTGACCCTGTTAGTGCTGGGCTTCCATGGTGTCTCAGACAATAAAAATCTGCCTGTCATGTGGGAGACCTAGGTTCAATCTCTGGATCAGGAAGATCCCCTGAAGAAGGGAATGGCGCACCGCTCCAGTATTCTTGCCTGGAGAATCCTATGGACAAAGAAGCCTGGCAGGCTATCGTCTATGGGGTTGCAATATGTCCTTGAGCCTGTCTTACATTCAACAGATTGTACCTCCCACTTCCCACTGGTAACCACTAGTTTGATTTCTGTATCTGTGAATCTGCTTCTTTTATGTTATATTCACTAGTTTGTAGTAGTTTTTAGATTCCACATGTAAGTGATATCATACACATTTATCTTTCTCCGTCTGACTTATTTCACTTAACGTGTTAGTTGTTCAGTCGTGTCTGACTCTTTGCAACCCCATGGAATGTAGCCCACCAGGCTCCTCTGTCCATGAGATTCTCCAGGCAAGAATACTGGAGTGAGTTGCCATTCCCTTCTCCATTCACTTCACATAACGCTCTCCAATTCCATCTTTGTCACTGTAAATGGAAAAATTTTGTTCTTTTTATGGCTGAGTATGTATGTGTATCTATACCATTGTGTATGCATGTTTATATGATCACATCTTCTTTGCATGAATCTTTTCAGATTAGTGTTTTGAGTTTTAGTTTAATATATACCCAGGAGCGGTATTACTGGGTCATGTGGTAGTTCTGTTTTTGTTTTGTTTTGTTTTAAAAAAAACCTTCATACTGTTTGCCATATGGCTGTACCAATTTACATTGTCACCAATAGAGTACAAGGGCTCCCTTTTCTCTGCATCCTTGCCAACATTTATTTGTAGACTTTCTGATGATTCCGACTGTCCTTTTTCACTATTTCCCCTTCCATGCCTACGTAACTCCTCTCTCTCAGTGCCCTGGTCTACTTTTCCTGAGTCTGCATTGTGAGCGAGGACTGGCCCCCACAGCTATCAGAATCACATGTTGCAACTTCCCCTTTCCTGGGCCTCTAGGAGCACAGGTTCATCTCTAGGGATCAGGTAGGGAGAGCTGTTGAGAAGACTGTGATGAGCAGACACTCAAAATATTGACCGCTATAATAAGCAATTATAAAACATGAATGCATGTGGTCAGGGGTGTCCTTATTTTGTCTAAATCATAAGGACCATTCTCATGTAACAAGTTAATCTAAAGATTTTAAAAGTCTGCCTGTTAGTTCACACGTTTCCCATTTTCTCTTCATCTCTTAACATCCCAGTAATTATTTACCAAACCTTGGTCCATTCAGTCACCTGTCTCTCCAGCTCCTTTCAAGATTGCCCAGACTCTACCAGAGACTGAAGAACATTATCTACCTACACCATATAGCTTGCGGAATCCTAGTTCTCTGACCAGGGGTGGAACCAGGCCCCAGCAGTGGAAGCACTGCCTCCTAACCACTGGATCACCAAGGAATTGCCTGAATACATTTGCAGTGTTCATCCGACCTTGACTGGCCTTCATGGAAGTTTAGGATTTTTGAGCTGAGCAGGAAATAATCTTGATTTCTTTCTTTTATAGATGAGAAGATAGGCCCTTGAGTAATTTATACATAAGGGTTAGTAGATGTCTTGTGAACACAGAAATGCAGATTACATTCCTGTGATTCTAGAATAGGGAAAGAAGAGAGGACTTTTGAGTATGTTGTATAGAACAAATGGACTTTGGGACCAAAAGCTTTAGTTTTATTACTTTGCAAGCTAGATGCAGCCTTGAATAAATCTTAGTGAGGCTCAGAAAGCCCTCAGTATTCCCAAATGTATAATGGGAATAATTTTAATAATAGTAATAGTATCTACCACATTGTCTTATAGTAAGGAATAGAATAATTAAATATTGAAGGTGATGTCATTTAATAAATGATAAAGCACAGGCAAGATTGTTGTTGTTCATTCTCTAAGTCATGTCTGACTCTTTGCAAGATAATTATCAATAATAAGGCAAGATAGTTATCGATAATAAGTGGATTAGATAACAGATAACCAGGATGAAATATTTACTGCAAATTAGCCAGACGACTAATCTACACATAGTTAATTGTGAGCATATGCATGACCAAATGCTAAAGACTGTTCATTTTTAAAGTACAGTTTATAACACAGAAAGCTGTGCTCTCATTTCCTGGAGTTATAAATAGTTTAGCATGAATTCTCCCTTGTCTTAGGAAAACCTGATACACATGGCTTTCATAATTCTATCAATAGGTAATACTTAGTTGGAGTCAAAATATATATTTGCTTACTAAAATGTTGTTATAACTAAGTTTTAGTCATGTCTAAAAACCGTGGAAATATATTGCAGTAAAAGATAATAGAACCATAGACAGAATGGGAGTATAATCTTGTTTAACAACAAATAAAGGTGGGGAAATGCAAGTTCTCAGAGAGTTCAGGGACTTGTCAAAGGCACACACTCATGAGGACTGAGCTTGTAGTAACACAACTTCGCACTCAGATCTCTCCACTATAATACAGAACCTGCTATTAAAACACCATGTTAAAAATGAGAAAAAATTTCAAGTAGATCCCCATTGGAAAGCCATTGATCTGTCATAAATGACCTCCTAATTTTCTTCTGGGAATAAAAAAGACAAAGTTTTATTCACAGGTTATGTAAAAGATTCATAGTAAGAATAAAGTAATTCTTTTGAACAAAAATAAAATGCAAAAACAACACAAAAGTCATTTGTTGGACTTGAAAATAACTATATTTAGTTTTAAACTTTTTCGTCTTTGAGTCATTAGTTATTTGATAGAGAAATTAGAAACGAAGAGGAAACAGACAAAGCAATCGTGAGAGATCAAAGGGAAGAGAGAGATGAGGCTGAGAGAAAAGAGGTTGAAAAAGAACACAGAATTCCGGCTGGTAAAAAAATATTTAATGTTTGACCACTAGATGGCGATGTAATGTAAGGTGCTACCTCGACTTTTTTTTTTTTTAAACAAGCTATTTGCTGATTTGTATTAGGTACCATAGAGTGAGGCGAGGATGAAGCCGAGAGGATACTGCAGAGGTCTCCGGTGCATGTGTGTATGTGTGCGTGTGTGTGTGTTTGTGTGTGTGTGTCCTGCCACAGTGAGACTGCAGTCCCCGTAAATACTTGGTCACCTTTGCAAGAAAGAATCAGAACAATTGCAACTGAAGGCACGTTATCATCTGGTCTTTGGAAGATGCTGTTCCTCGTTGCAGATGGGTAATTTTCCTTTTTATCAGGTAAGCCATCTGCTTATTTCGTCGCGATCTTAGGCATGTTCATTCCAGTTATTCTTTTGGGGAGACCGTGGAAATACAGTGGGCAGAGCAGGAAGTCCATTTTTGTATGTGAATTCGGACCGACGGGTCCCCCTCCTCCCTCTCTTCTCCTCCCCTTCTCCTCCCCTTCCCTTCCCCCCTCCTCTCTCCACCTTCCACGAACTGAAATCAGGTTTGTCTTGCTGTTCAGCATTTTGATACAAGGAGATTCTTTGGCCTGAAATAGCTTGGCACCTGGCCAGCTCTTGCCTTTGCTACCCTCTATCCTATTCAAAGTCTCCCTTTGAAGCCCCCTCCTCCTTCACCGGTGCTTTAGAACTGGATAAGCGGAGCTGTAAATAGAGGTCATAGTGTTCCTAAGGATGGAGCAAAAATTAGATCTCAAGTTAACCCCACAGGAAGAAAGCCAGCAGCGGGGACCGCGGCTGGAACCTAGCACTGCAGGGATTTGACCCTCCTCGGCAGAGGCTGGGCTTCTGAGGAGAAATGCCGCCTACCTTGGGCCAGAGCAGGACAAGGATTTATTCTTTGTAACTCTTGATTGAGCATGGTAATAAAGGAGCTGGAGGGTAGTGGGAAAGAAGCCCTTCTTCCTGGAATGCCAAATGGGGAAGGTTGAGCTACTTTTAATTACACAGAGGTCACTAGCTGCAGTGATACTGCAGATCCTGTTCAGTCCTCAGTGTGAACCGTGTTGCTTTTACAGACAGCACAAGAAAAGGTCTCTGGGTGGACTGGAGGCTTTTTCAAAGATCCTTGTTCTCATGGATCCCCTCTCTCCTACCTGTTTGAGGTATTTGTTTAAAGACAGCCCCCCACCCCCGCCACATTTACTTCCCGGATTTCTTTTTGTTCCCTTCAGTGACTCTGTGACAGTTGTCACTCCTCTTTAGCAAACGAGTCCAAAAGAGAGTGGTGGTAGTTGCTTTTTCACATGTCCCAGGAAAGGATTAAAGCCAAAGCCGGGTAACATCCTCTCCATATGTGCATGAGACTCAATATTTCTAAGGCGCTGTAGCAAACTTGCAAATTGCCAAACGCTATTGCTATCACACCTATAAAATGTGGCTTCTTTTTTCTATGGATTTTCAGGTTCACGTGGTATTTCTGATGTGCTAGTGTAGTAACAGAACATATTTCCCCATTAAGCACTTTCAATCATCCCAAGAGGCTGATGCCAAGCAGAAATAGGAAAATTCCATGCTGAGGTTGGCTATCCCTGCTTTCATTTCTGTCCTCCAGAGCAGTGGGTCGCTTACCTTTCCTGTTTGCTACAATATCTGGCACACCAGATGCAACTTGGAACTCCTGCATGCACACCAGGGTCTCACACTTTTCCCCTCATCTCTGCATTTGGGAAGCCCAATAACTTTGGTGGAAAACTCCTTTAAGCCTCTCCTTTGCGGTCGCGGCTTTTGTAACTGCCCTCAGGCCATCGCATCCCTCTTGCAGGGGTAGTGTTGCAGTTTAGGCCTTCCTCCACAAAGCTTCTTGAAGAGATTTTTAGATGGTGTCTATTTTAGGAACAGAATGTGTAGACAGAATGGATGGCCACTGAGATTTATGGGAAAACAATTTTGTGGAGAGGATGAGGTAACCTTGTAACAGAGCTGGTTATATCACATAAACTGAGCAAAGGAATTCGTTTTCATGAAATTTACTGCAGCTCAGTTTTATGGCTTTTTCTCTTCCCTCTGCACATTGTTGGCCTGTTGTTTTCAAATACCTTTTTAAGCATAGCTAGTACTTATCAGTATTTTTACATACTGATAAAAATAATATGTTGGATTTTGCTGCCAATATTGATAGTCTCTGTTTACATGGCCCCCCATGCTGAGTTATTTGGCATCTGGAGACTCAATTATTAGGACTATTTCCCTTTAAGACATGGTCGAGAGGTTTTCTCCATCTGTGAACGGAAGGGAAAGGCACAATTGGAGGCCTAATTAGTTATACCATATCCCAGAAGGCACTGGGTATCTCAGCTAGGATTCAGCTTTACCAATCAGAGGTGCCAGGGGCAAAGAGACAGACCAGAGACACAGAAGAAAACTATTGCCACCAACACAGGATATTAAAACTCTAGAATCCAAAGGAGTCCAGTAAGAACTGTGCTAGTTCTGAAATTGCATACCTCAAACTGGGACTTGAACCCAACCAAATCTCTGACTGGAACTTGAACCCATGGTCTTTTAAGTGAGAACACAGGTTTCAGGATTTAATGAAGCCCAGGTTCTTGAAGTTTCATTGCAGAGAGAATTCAGTAAGAGACAAAGTGATAGGTGAGAAGTGGATTTATTTAGAGAGAAACACACTCCACAGACAGAGTGTAGGCCATTTCAGAAGGCAAGAGCTGCCTGGAAACATTGATTAGTTAGTTTTTAGTTCTTGGGTAATTTCATAGGCTAATGGGTAGGAGGATTATTCCAACTATTTGGGGCAAGGGTGCAGATTTCCAGGAATTGGGCTACTGCCCACTTTTTGGCCTTTTGTTGGCCATGGAACTGTCGTGGTGCCTGTGGATGTATCATTTAGCTTGCTGATGTGTTGCAATGAGCATATACTGAGGCTCAAGGTCTGGTGGAAGTTGACTTGTCTGCTGTCTTGGATTTTGGATTTATTTGGTTCTAATCAGTTTCTGTCATCTCCTTGGGCTATGTCATTCTTTTAAAGTTTGTGCCCTGCCCCCTTCCCTCCTATTTCAGTTCCTTGTGTAGAGGGTACTGTCTGGGAACCCAGAGATTCAGAGAGCAATAACGGAAGAGCATCTTCTTTGGATGTTGCAGACAAGGAAGGGAAAAATTGGGGGTTCATTTAGAGTTACCTCTAGGACAGTAGAAACCAAGCAGTCCTCATGAATTTATATTGGTATATAACGAAGCGAAAGTGAAAGACTTCCCTGGTGACTGAGACTGTAAAGGATCTGCCTGCAATGCAGGAGAACAGAGTTCAATCCCTGGATGGGGAAGATGCCCTGGAGAAGGGGATGGTTATCTACTCCAGTAATCTTGCCTGGAGAATTACATGGACAGACAGAGGAGCCTGGTGGGCTATAGTCCATGGGGGAGAACACAAGAAATATTGGTTTATTATATAGGAGATATGTATATTTTGCATATTATTACATTATTTATGTGTTTCTTCTCTGTATTCTTCTCACACAGAAGAGCATCCTTGTAAAAATTACCCTAGGGTGTCACACAAGGTATTAGTTTCCTCCTGGTTAGTTGGAGAGGCTGAATTCATCGCTGCCTCCCTGTAAATACCGAGAGCACATGCTAGATGTCCCAGCTCCCTCGGATGGGAGAGGAGAGGAAGGAGAGTTTATGGGGAGGCTGCAGACTAAGACTCAGTCAATGGGACTAGGATCTGTAAAGTAATCACTTCCCTTTGAAATTCTGAGTAGTCACTGAAGCACATTTCACAGATCAGTTTAGACAGTACTGCCTTAGGGTAGGAGTGGGGAAGAGATTCTCAGAGCGGCTATAGTCAGGGGAAAAAAAAAACTGAGCCAAATCTCCCCAAACTGTCCCAAACTGTGCTTTCCCAACTTTCTCTTTTGTCCAGGTTCTCATTTAGTAATTATTTTATTTAACAAAGATATGCAGCGTTTACTCTTTTGTTGCTGAGTGTGTTCAGTTGTGTCTGACTCTTTGTGGCCCCATGGACTGTAGCCTACCAGGCTCCTCTGTCATTGGAATTTTCCAGGCAAGAATACTAGAGTGGGTGGCCACTTCCTACTCCAGGGGATCTTCTTAACCCAGGGATCAGGCAGATTCTTTACCACTGTATCACCTGGGAAGCCCCAGCATTTACCAGCCACTATTCTAAGCAGCACCTCAAAATATTTTCTCATTGAATTCTGTGAAGTCGGTGCTATTATTAATCACCAGTTTATGGATGAGGAGACCAAGGAAGCACAGGGAGGTTAACTTGCCCTGAGCTTATTTGCAGATGGTAGAGCCCAAACTTGAAACCAGGCTATCTGGCTGCTGGATCTGTGCTCCTGGCTGCAGAATAAGGATAAGGATATCACCCATGTGATGGTAGAATGAGGGCTTAGCCCACGTAGTAGAGACTCTGGTTGCTGGCATCTGTACATGGCAGCTATAATTTATCCCTTTTCTTACATACCAAACTTTCAAAATACTTTGGTTTAGAGTAATTCTCTGTATCTACTTCATTTACTCATTTTTTTAAAATGTGCCTTTCTGTGCTATTGGAGAATCCCTATTCTAGGTGCTGAATATGGTAAATAAAAGTCTTACCCACATGGTGATTGCAGTCTAAAGATGGAGTTAGTAGACAAATCAGTGTGTGATGAAATAATAGCAAATACATGTTCTTTGAAAGAAAGAAAAAAAAAAAAGGCGGTGTGAGCCACAGGATAAAAGCAGCATGTAGAGACAAAAAACAATGTTTGAGAGGTGAAGAAAATAATTTTCATCTGAAGGAGGTGAGAGAAGAGCAATCTGGGAAGAGAAGTCCCAAAGGGCAGAGTACACCTGGCAGATATAAGGAATAGCACCTGTCTTGTGAGGGATTGGAGTGCAGAAGAAATGGAAGGAAATGGGGCCAGATCTGTGGAGTCTTAATGAGCATGCTTAGGGCTCTAATTGTCCCTGGCCTTTATTAAAAAAAAAAAAAAGAAAGAAAGAAGGTCAAGGAACAATGTCAAGTCAATATAAGTCCTATATTTAATGATAACAAGTTACTAGGTTAAAAAAAAAAGACTAAATCGAATCATTTCTATACACACACAAAGTTTTAACAATGTGTAAAGTTCTGTGAAGAATCCTATAGTTCCTAGTATGCAGTGAAATTGGCTCAAAAATATTTAAAAGACTCTTTGATGGAAAAAAAAAAAAACTTGCTTGAATGAGATTATCGGTTAGATTGCTATAAACTATCAGTTAAAATAAAAAACACCCCTTGTCACCTAGTCAGTTTTGCTTGCACTTCAGGACGTCCCCCCTGAAATGACCAAATTGAGGAGATGTGGCCTGGGAGCAGACATAAACCAAATCAGTATGTCCCCTAGAGGGGTCACGACACAGTAGGTATTCGGAGAGTTTGAACAAATCTTTTTCTGCACATGAATTCATACTAATGTGATTTTAAAATAATACAGTAAAACATAAGTATCCACTCTCATGTTTATCTGGTTTTTCCTGTGGTCATGTATGGATGTGAGAGTTGGACTGTGAAGAAGACTGAGCGCCGAAGAATTGATGCTTTTGAAGTGTGGTGTTGGAGAAGACTCTTGAGAGTCCCTTGGACTGCAAGGAGATCCAACCAGTCCATTCTGAAGGAGATCAGCCCTGGGATTTCTTTGGAAGGAATGATGCTAAAGCTGAAAGTCCACCTCATGCGAAGAGTTGACTCATTGGAAAAGACTGTGATGCTGGGAGGGATTGGGGGCAGGAGGAGAAGGGGACGACAGAGGCTGAGATGGCTGGATGGCATCACTGACTCGATGGATGTGAGTCTGAGTGACTCCGGGAGTTGGTGATGGACAGGGAGGCCTGGCATGCTGTGATTTATGGGGTCGCAAAGAGTCGGACACGACTGAGCGACTGATCTGATCTCATGTTTATCTACATTAAAAGCGTTTGTTGGTATAGTGTCAAAGTTCACTTTCTAATGGTTTACCTTTTTATATTTGTTCCCACTCTCTCAGTTACCTGCTAACATTGTAGTTCCTTTCCAGAAAATGTGTGTTTCTCTTCTTAGCATGAAGTGAAAGTGAAGTCGCTCAGTCGTGTCCGACTCTTTGCAATCCCATGGACTGTAGCCTATCAGGCTCCTCCGTCCATGGAGAGTGCTGGAGTGGATTGCCATTTCCTTCTCCAGGGCATCTTCCCAACCCAGGGATCGAACCCCGGTCTCTCGCACTGCAGGCAGACGCTTTACCGTCTGAGCCACCAGGGAAGCCCCTTCTTAGCATAAACCTTGCTTTTTAGTTTATCACTGTAAGTCGTATAAAACCCGTTGTCTCTTCCTTCTTTGAAGCTCTCTGTATAACTGTGGCTTTAATTTTTGGTGATGTGTCTATAATCTTTGGCTTTAATATTTTCTTTTGTCATTTGTGTTTTTTATGTCATACATAAGAAACCACTGCCTAATCCAAGGTCATGAAAATTTACGTCTCTTTTTCCTCTGAGTCTTATTGTTTTATCTCTTGTATTTAGGGATCCATTTTGAGTCAGATCTTGTCTATAACATGAGGTAGGGGCCAACTTAATTCTTCTTTGTGTTGCCATCCAATTGTCCCAGTATCATTTTTTGAAAGACTATTTTTCCCCACTGAATTTTGTTGTAATGCTGTTGGTCATTCCATATTTAAGTGCATCCATGTTTTTAGCATACAATTAGCAATGATTTGATACCTTGGGTACTAGGGGCAACTTTTTTCTTCCAGGAAAATGCAGTAAGATTCTCCCTTCTGGAGAATTCATACAACTTTAAAGTATGAGAAAACTGGCCTCTATCTTCTTAACTGTTACACACTTTTTTGGCCTAAGTTTATGTCAAGTTTTTATATTATAAAATTTTTTATAATAATTTATAAAATTATAAATTTTATTATAATTTAACACATACTCATTTGTGACTCAATTGGAAATGTAAGGCAATGTTGTGCAGTTCAGCAGTGAGCTAACATTTTTGGAGAAAAGTTACTAGTTATTTCTAAAAAATATCTCTACTATATTGCACGTGCTCTCCCAAATTCAGACAAACATTATCTGTATAATATATGTTACTAGTTATCGTTTGCTTCCTAAACACCACTGAGGGGAAAACGTTGAACTTGAGATAGAAGTGAGTCTTTAAAATAAGGTTGACAGTTGTGTGAGTTGGCTGAGGCTACTGTGTAATGAAATACCACAGACGTGATGTCTGAAACAACATACATTTATTTCTCACAGTTCTAGAGGCGAGAAGTTCAAGAGCAAGGTCTCTGCAGGTTTGTTTTCTTCTGATGTCTCTGCTCGACTTGAGGCTGGCAACCTTCTCGTGTGTATTTGTGTGCATCCTTAGTGTCTCTTTTTGTGTCCATACTTCTCTTTATAAAACACAAGTCAGACTATAATAGAAGCCTCCTAATAGCCTCATTTTAATCTGATCCCTTCTTTAAAGACCCTGTTTCCAGCTGAATTTTGAAAGGGTCACAATTCAGTCCATAGTAGTTGTCTTTGGCTACACTTACGACTGCTAAAATAATGAACAAAGATGATTGAAACCGACAGTCATTTTTTTATTGTCAAATTGTTGTTAATGGTAGTCTTTCATTATTCATGCTTTATTCCCGCTGAATAATAAGGAGCCATCTATGTTTTTGTTGATAGTCAAATAAAGGCAATTAATTAGGTTTGCATTTAAAGAGGCATGATGAATAACAAAGTCTACAGAAGCAAAATGGTGGTGACATTGATTCCGCTCATATGCCTGTAATGCTCTTTTTATAATCTCTGATAAATTTACTAAGCCAAGGCTCTTGTTTCAATGAGAAAAGTGACAAAAAGGGATATAAAACATGAGGTATTCATGAGACACTTATTAAAATAATTTCAAAGTGTTTCAACTAACCTCAGTCTCAGTTGGGACACAACTTGAAATGACATTAATGTAAGTATATCAGTAACGTCATGGGAAGTTATTAGAGCTCACAGCGGGAGGGGTAGGTAAAATCTAGAAACTGGAAATGACAAGAGTAAGGAAAATTATGACAGCCCAGATTTTAGACTTTTGGTGCTTTTTGTAACAAGCTATTGTCTCCTGGGATGATTGACGTCAACTGTTTCCAGGCTTTTTTTTTTTTTTTTTAAATACAGTCAGCTTTATGATTAAAATTCCAGGAAGTAAGAATCTGAATGGTCACTTTGGGACTCTGAATCTTTCCCTTTTGTTAAGGGTGAACTGGACCCTTGACTGATCGTCCCTCCAATCTATTCCCCTTTTAAGAAGAGTAATTCCACCAAACAAAACTGAAAACAGTCTACATACACAATGTAAGAAGAAAGAGTAAATAAATCATGGTTCATGCAAATAATGAGATCTTGTGGAGCCATTAAACATAATATTTCAAGGAGCATTTTTACTTCTATGGAAAATTGTTCAGGATATAATGCTACATGAAAAAGTATATATCATATATACCTAGTATGATCTCAATGGAAGACAGAAAACAAAAAAAAGCATATTTGCTTAGGGGAAAAAAAAAACTCTGGAAATAATGTAACAGTTTCTCCAGTTTATGGGATTGCAACTTCAATTTTCTTTTTAAAAATAAAACATTAAATCTTATTTTTCTAATAACAAAATTAGTACATGCTAATTATGTAAAACAAAAAAGAAAGTATTAAATAATAAAGGATAAAATAACCCCTACAATTCTACATATGCAGAATTATTAGTGTTAATAATTTATTTTACTTATCAAAGTGTTTTTTTTTGTACAAATTCTCTAAGCATGTGTTACTTTAAAAGTCAGCATAAAAGCATACATTATTTTTCAAATGGAACTGAATTAGCCTTTTGAACAAAGGTATTTATTATATCACTAGTAAAAATAGTAAACTCAAAGTTATTAAGGAAACAGTTGAATATTTGAATAATTTATCAGCCCAAAACTCCTCTATAATAATATTGTAACTTTTTGGAAAATTTGTAACAAGTATATAACCATTGGGAAAGGATCTAACATAATGTTAATTTTGGAATTTCAAAAGGGTGTTGTTCTGAAAATTGTGTAATTTGGTAATTTAATTTCTCCATGTAGAATTCAGCAAACTTTGGGGAAAGTTGTCTTACATTCATGGAGCATCTCCTGTTTGCACTGGGTTGTTTTAGTAAGAACTGACCTCAGATTGAGAATGACAACAACAAAAATTTCTAAATACTAATATGTATTAATATATAAATTCTTAGCCATTTAGAATAAAACTCATCAAATTGGGAAGAATCAAGTTACAAGTTTAACATCATTACCAAATCCAATGATGGCAAGATTAAACAAGCAATTTATACTATTGAGCCAGAGGTGGCAGGATGGAGCACTGAAAGTAATTATTAGTATTTGTTGCATTTGGAGATATGAAATTATTTATGCTGAAGGTGTGGGAGGATTATGTGTGAAGAGGAATAGATGGTTAATGACAAGTCTTAGGTAACAGTATCTAGATTGTTTTAAAGCAAATATTAATAATTAAAAATTAAAGATTAATATTGAATAAAAAGAAACTAGAGTTCAATGTTTCTAAGTATATATTCAAAGAGGAGGAAAAACTAAGAATTCTGTCACATAAAATATTTCTAAGAAATTCAGTGGATTTGAAAATCCTGGAAAGAGTTACTTTGAGACTTGACAAATGCTCTCAGGCAGCAGTTTTGATATTACCCTGGAATGTGATATGCCATTTACAAAGGCCAGATATTTTGGGCTATGTCTGTCAGTGTGTTGGTACAAAACCAAAGAGGCAACAGGCTGGTTTCAGGTCTAGAGTACCATAATTTCTGTGCTGCTTGGGTCTTGAAGTTTCAGGTTTCAGGTGATTTGAGGCATTTAGAGGATTATATATCAGCAACCTATATGAATGAAGACAAGCAACCTATATGAATGAAGACAAGAGTTTCCTTTGAAGAAATTTGAAAAAGGAAGTTTGAACATAGTTAAGTTAAATAGAAATCAGTAAGAAAAGAACAGAAGAAGGTGATCTCTATATAACTCTTTCTATAAGATGACAAAAAATGGAATCTCAGCTCAGTTCTCTTTTCTCTGGAGCCAAAACTTACTCTCCTTTGCTCTCACCTTTTTTTTTCTTTTTGTTTTTAACTAATTTTTATTGGAATATAGTTGCTTTACAATGTTGTATGTTTTTCTACTGTACAGCAAAGTGAATCAGCTATACATATATTCCCACTTTTTTGGATTTCTTTTGGATTTCTTTTTCTTCTCATTTAGGTCTTCCCTGGTAGCTCAGCAGTGAAGAATCTGCCTGTCATGCAGAAGATGCAGGTTCGATCCCTGGGTCAGGAAGATCCCCTGGAGAAGGAAATGGCAACCCACTCTAGTATTCTTCCTGAAAAAACCATGGACAGAGGAGCCTGGCAGGCTACAATCCATGGGGTCACAAGAAGTGAAGTGAAGTGAAGTCACTCAGTCTTGTTTGACTCTTTGCAACACCATGGACAGTAGCCTACCAGGCTCCGCCATCCATGGGATTTTCCAGGCAAGAATACTAGAGTGGGCTGCTATTTCCTTCTCCAGGGGATCTTCCCAACCCAGGGATCGAACCTGGGTCTCCTGCATTGCAGACAGACGCTTTACCATCTGAGCCACCAGGAGTGACTAAACCACCACCATTCATTTAAGTCACCGCAGAACATTGAATAGGGTTCCCTGAGCAGTACAGTGTTTTCTTATTCAGTTCAGTTCAGTTCAGTCACTCAGTCATGTCCGACTCTTTGAGACCCCATAAATCACAGCATGCCAGGCCTCCCTGTCCATCACCAACTCCCAGAGTTTACTCAGACTCACGTCCATCGAGTCAGTGATGCCATCCAGCCATCTCATCCTCTGTCGTCCCCTTCTCCTCCTGCCCCCAATCCCTCCCAGCATCGGAGTCTTTTCCAATGAGTCAACTCTTTGCATGAGATGGCCAAAGTACTGGAGTTTCAGCTTTAGCATCATTCCCTCCAAAGAAATCCCAGGGCTAATCTCCTTCAGAATGGACTGGTTGGATCTCCTTGCAGTCCAAGGGGCTCTCAAGAGTCTTCTCCAACACCACAGTTCAAAAGCATCAATTCTTCAGTGCTCAGCTTTCTTCACAGTCCAACACTCACATCCATACATGACCACAGGAAAAACCATAGCCTTGACTAGATGGACCTTTGTTGGCAAAGTAATGTCTCTGCTTTTGAATATGCTATCTAGGTTGGCCATAACTTTCCTTCCAAGGAATAAGCGTCTTTTAATTTCATGGCTGCAGTCACCATCTGCAGTGATTTTGGAGCCCCCAAAAATAAAGTCTGACACTGTTTCCCCATCTATTTCCCATGAAATGATGGGACTAGATGCCATGATCTTAGTTTTCTGAATGTGGAGCTTTAAGCCAACGTTTTCACTTTCCTCTTTTAAGTTCATCAAGAGGCTTTTTAGTTCCTCTTCACTTTCTGCCGTAAGGGTGGTGTCATCTGCATATCTGAGGTTATTGATATTTCTCCTGGGAATCTTGATTCCAGCTTGTGCTTCTTCCAGCCCAGCGTTTCTCATGATGTACTCTGCATAGAAGTTAAATAAGCAGGGTGACAATGTTTTCTTATTAGTTACCTATATTATACAGAGTAGTGTATGTATGTCGATCCCAATCTCTCAATTCATCCCACTCCCGTTTCCCTCCTTGATGTCCATGTATTTGTTCTCTATGTCTGTGTCTCTATTTCTGTCTTTCAAGTAAGATCATCGATACCATCTTTCTAGATTTCACATATGTGTTATACAATTTTTTTTTCTGACTTATTTCATTCTGTATGATAGTCTCTAGGTTTATCTGTGTCTCTACGAATGACCCAATTTCGTTCCATTCTATGGCTAAGTAATATTCCATTTTATGTATGTATTATAACTTCTTTATCCATTCCACTGTTGAGGGACATTTAGGTTGTTTGCATGCCCTAGCTATTGTAAATAGTGCTGCAATGAACATTGGGGTTCATGTGTCTTTTTGAATTTTAGTTTTTTTCTGGTTATATCCCTAATAGTGGGATTTCTGGGTGGTATGGTAGTTCCATTTTTTAGTTTTTTAAAGAACCTCCATACTGTTCTCCATAGTGGCTATGCCAATTTACATTCCCACCAACAGTGCAAAAGTGTTCTCTTTTCTCAACACCCTTTCCGTCATTTATTGTTTGTAGATTTTTTATGAGGGCCATTTTGACTGGTGTAAGGTGATAACTCATTGTAGTTTTGGTTTGCCTTTCTGTAATAATTAGTGTTGTTGAGCATCTTTTCTTGTGTAAAAATGTGGAACCCTTCAGGAATTTGTGTGTCCTCCTTGCAAAGAGGTGATGTTAATCTTCTCTGTATCAGTCCAGTTTTAGTATACTTGCTGCTGAAGTGAGCAATCTTTTTTTTTTTTTCCCATTCCTGGGCATTTTGTTTTACCCTTGAATTTTGCATTTCATTTTTAACTCTCCTTCCACTCATGGGTTATGTGAAAATATTTCCACAGTTGTATTCTCAGTTTGTTCAGAGCTTGTGATGTGTACACGCATGCTAAGTCACTTTAGTCACGTCCAACTCTTTGTGACCCTGTGGACTATAGCCCACTAGGCTCCTCTGTCCATGGAATACTCCAGGCAAGAACACTGGAGTGGGTTGCCATGCCCTCCTCCAGGGGATCGTCCCAGCCCAGGGACTAAACCCACATCTCTTACATCTCCTGCATCAGAAGGGAGATTCTTATTACTGGTGCCACCTGGGAAGCCCCTTTGATGCATGTAGAATGTAATCTAAAAAATGGAAATATTGTGTAGAGCGAGTGCAGAGAAAAAGAGAACAAGCTGGGCAGTCAGGCAAAGAAAAGGAAATTTATTAGAGGGAAACGAGGTGACTAGCCCTTAAGGAGAACCAGCATCCTCTTTCTGATGAGGTCTTTCTTATACACCGCCAATGAAAAATTCTCTGAAGGGATGGTTAATTTTTAGCCTGTAGCTGAGTCCTGCGGTCACATAGCCAGAGGTCTGGCATCCAGTGGTCTCGTAGCCTTGAGAAGGTAGGTGCCAGCGGGAAAACAGAATGTCATTTGAGCAATTCGGTCTGTCTCAAGGGTCACTGTGACTTTATCCTTTGTTTGCGAGGTCAACATAATGAGCCATTTTAACAATAAGCCCCCATGTAAGCCTTATCAAATTGTTAACATGACTTTGGTTATTTTCAAAATGTAGCCCACAGACCTCCTTGAGTTCTCTTGAAACCTTTTAGGGAGTCCCTCAGGGCAAAAGTATTTCAGAATAATAAAAAGAACATTTTTTGCCTTTTTCACTGTATTGATTATTGCACTTAGGGTCAAAAGCAATTAAAACTGTTAGCCTTAACAATTATCAAAACAGTGGCACCAAACTGTACTTGTGGTCACTGTAGTCTTCACTACCATTCACCCCCAGTAAAAACAAGTAAGTAAATAAGTAAAATTAAAAACCAGATTTACTGCAAAAATATCTTTGATGAAGCAGGAAAAAGTATTAATTCTATTTCACCTAGATACATAAATAAGTGCACCTGTTTTTTTTAATGTTATTTGTGCTGAAATGGGAAGTATGCATACAAAATAGTTTCCACAAACAAAAGTGTGATGATGGTTGACTCAAAAAAATAATAAATAAAACACTTGTGCAATTACTTGGAGTTGCAAGCTGAATTAGCTGATTTTCTATGGAACACCATTTTTACTTGAAAGAATGACTGACAAATTGTAGTTATTTAGACTTGGCTATCTGGCAGATGACTTTTTGAAATTGAGTGAAATGAGCCTGTCATTTCAAGAAAAAATAATTTACTATATTTGTTACCAAGGACAACATTTGAACATTTGAGAGAAAAATTAGAATTTTGGAAAACTTGTATCTCCACCATAAGTTCAATAGCTTCAAAACAAAGAATTTTCTGATGTGATGAATCATGGTATTCACATTTCAAAGATCTGTATAACTCAGTCAAGCAGTATTTTACAAATGAGCAGTGGATAATGATACAAAATCAGACACAGATAATAGATCCATTCAAAGTGCAAGATAAACCAACAGATTTAAATGTAGCACAATACAAGTTCATTGATACATTTTCAGATTCTATTTGTCTAGTTTTGCTAAACTTTCAAAGACTATTTCTAAGACTCTATTATTGAATATGTATTGAAATATATATTGTTGATGTTAAGTTGCTCAGTCATGTCCAACTCTTTGCTACCCCATGGACTGCAGCACACCAGGCTTCCCTTCCTGTACCATCTCCCAGAGCTTGCTCAAACTCATGTCCATTGAATCAGTGATCCATCCAACCATCTCATCCTCTGTCATCCCCTTCTCCTCCTGCCTTCTATCTTTCCCAGCATCAGGGTTTTTTCCAAGGAGTCAGTTCTTCACATCAAGTGGCCAAAGTATTGGAGCTTGAGCTTTAACATCAGTCCTTCCAATGAATATTCAGAGTTGATTTGCTTTAGGATTGACTAATTTGATCTTGCTATACAAGGGATTCTCAAGAGTCTTCTTTAGCAGCACAATTCAAAATTATAAATTCTTCGGTGCTCAGCCTTCTCTATGGTCCTGCTCTCACATCCACACATGACTACTGGAAGACCATAGCTTTGACTAGATGGACCTTTGTTGGCAAAGTAGTGTCTCTGCTTTTAATATATATTCAATATATTGAATGTATATTGAAAAGGCTGTTGAAGAATTTAAACTCCATATACATGTGAGGCCAGATTTTCATCATCCAAAATGTAAAGTATAATAGATTGAATGCAGCAGCAGATTTAAGAATCTAGGCATTAAGCCAAAATTAAAGAGATTTGAAAATTTATAAAATAAGACAATAAAATAATTAAAATAACTTTTAAAAGTAAATTGAAAAAACTCAGTAGATTTTCTTTTAGAGCTATGATTATTTTTCACCTAAATTATTATTTTAACATATTATTGTTTCTTACTGATATTTATAAATTAACTTTTTAATGATTTGTCTTTTAATTTCCAATAAAGTAAAATGTTAGTATAAAGTTATGACCAACCTAGACAGCATATTAAAAAGCACAGACATTACGTTGCCAACAAAGGTCCGTCTAGTCAAGGCTATGGTTTTCCAAGTGGTCATGTATGGATGTGAGAGTTGGACTGTGAAGAAAGCTGAGCGCCTAAGAATTGATGCTTTTGAAGTGTGGTGTTGGAGAAGACTCTTGAGAGTCCCTTGGACTGCAAGGAGATCCAACCAGTCCATTCTATAGGAGATCAGTCCTGGGTGTTCATTGGAGGGACTGATGTTGAAGGTGAAACTCTTACTTTGGCCACCTGATGGGAAGAACTGACTCATTTGAAAAGACCCTGATGCTGGGAAAGATTGAGGATGAGAAGAGAAGGGGACGACAGAGGATGAGATGGTTGGATGGCATCACTGACTCATTGGACATGGGTTTGGGTAGACTCTGAGAGTTAATGATGGATGGGGATGCCTGGCATGCTGAGGTTTGTGGGGTCACAAAGAGTTGGACACAACGAAGTGACTGAAGTATATAAACAAAAGCTTTTGGAGGTCCTCAATAATATTAGCAATAAGGACGTCCTGAGATCAAAAGTTTATATGACAAGGATGAATTTGATCATTCTTTTTCTATGGTAAATACATTTATGTCTTTTACACTATGGACATGTTTTAGTTGAAACTACTATAATGCAGGTAACTGAGTCCCGGAAGTTATGCTGAGTAAGGAAAGTATTTATCACATTATACTAGTGTGTTTTCCATTACTGTGATATGAGCTGCACATATCATCAGTTTAACTCAGTAAGTTCTAATAAATGGAAGAAGTGTTGCAAAGCAAACCAGAGATTATAAAAGAAAAATATTCTGATACTCTTTTTGGATTTTCAACATCTCTCAACTAAAACAATGTAAAATTTTTCTATTGGTCTTTTTTTCATATACACATCTTTCCTCCTTAAACCTCCCTCCCCTCCACACTAGTAACCTTTCTAACAGGCACATCAAGTCTCCACTGTTTAAAAGTATTAGTGACATCCAGGGATAAAAGCTCAGTTTATTCAGGATGACTGGCTCCTGTGAGCTGTTGAGGTTTGTCTCTTCTCTGTGGTCTATCTACTCTACCATGTGCCCCCCAGATATACTGCATTTCTGTGCATATCTGAACTGTTTTTGTCTCCTGGCCTTTGCTGCTGCTGCGTTCTCTGCCTGAAAAGCCACGATCTCTTCTTCCCTCAAGAATGACTCATTTCCTTTCTGTGCTATGGCTGTGCCTGGAACAGACTTCCATCCTAGCACCAACTGCACTTCATTGTGCTTATTTCTTGGCTTCCTTTTCATGTGCTGTACCTTCTCTGCAGCACATTTAGGCCTATCCTCTGATGTAACAGGATCACCACTACCTAGTTCATATGGGGGCACCTAACTACTCAGTAGGGGTTTCCCAGCTGGTGTTAGTGGTAAAAGATCCCAATCTGCCTCCCAATGCAGGAGACACAAGAGACACAGGTTCAACTCCTGGGTGGGGAAGATCCCCTGGAGGAGGAAAATGGCAACCCACTCCAGTATTCTTGCCTAAAGAATTCCATGGAGAAGAGAAGCCTGGTAGACTATAGTCCATGGGGTCACAAAGGGTGGACACAACTGAGAAACTGAGCACACACACACACACACACACACACACCCTACCTCAGCCATAAAGAACCTGCCTGCAATGCAGGAGACACAGGGGAAGCAGGTTCAATTCCTGGGTCAAGAAGATCCCCTGGAGTAGGAAATGGCAACCCACTACAGTATTCTTGCCAGGAAATCCCATGGACACAGGTGCCTGGAAAATGAGACAAAACAGAAACATTTCAGGGAAACCTTTATTACCTGACAATTCTATACTTTAAATAATGTTTTCATAAATATATTTATTGGTAAAACTATACTTAAGCACATAATAATCTTAATATTTTTGTGCAAATTCCAAACTCCTATCACAGAGTCCATACATGCTATGATTAAATGTTGTTTTTCAAAGTAACTCTGAATTTTTTTTTCTTATTGTTAACTGTAGTTAAAAATGACTTGATTTAATTCAGAGAAATTTCATTACTTTCCATTTAATCTGTTGAAGTTGTATTTTGTTTTTTGCTTGAGTCAAATTTAAAAAAAATTATCCAAGGATTATCCTCTTTTAGTTATAAAAATTAGTAAAGTTATTATAGAAAACTGCTGCTGCTGCTAAGTCGCTTCAGTCGTGTCCGACTCTGTGAGACCCTATAGACGGCAGCCCACCAGGCTCCCACGTCCCTGGGATTCTCCAGGCAAGAACACTGGAGTGGGTTGCCATTTCCTTCTCCAATGCATGAAAGTGAAAAGTGAAAGGGAAGTCGCTCAGTCGTGTCCGACTCTCAGCAACCCCATGGACTACAGCCTACCAGGCTCCTCCGTCGATGGGATTTTCCAGGCAAGAGTACTGGAGTGGGTGCCATTGCCTTCTCCAATACAAAACTTAGAATATTTTAAAAGTATAAAGAGTATAATATTCATAATTTATAATCTTCTGTGTGATTTTTTTTTGCCCACAAGAATAATAATATATTGCTTTTGACACTGTAATATTTTCCTCTAAATAATTTTTATTTTTGTTGTTTTGGGGGAAATTTTTGTTGTTTCTTAGGATTCCTATGGTGTTTGCAATTTTTTATCTATCAGGTGTTATATCTTAAACATTTTTTTCATGCTGTCAGAAATTTTTTAAAAAGATCATTTTAATGGCTCCATAGTATTCCATCACAGAGTTTTACTTTTATTTAATTATTCCAACACTTATGGAAATGTTGTTTCTTTCTAATTGGATAATTACTTTTGAGGTAAACTTAACTAGCACATTAAAAATATCAAGCATTTTAGAGTACTGTTAATAATCATCAGATCATTTGTTGTATAAAGTAGAGCCAAAAAAACAGAATTCCCACATTGCCTGTGTAGTGCACACAGAATGAAAGTTCAGTCAACCAGCACTTACATGTGGCGCAAACAATTTCAGTGCGTGGATTCATGCAGTAGGCTCCTTAGCTTTCACCTTCAGTTGTTCCGGGTCCCCGCTGAGGGTAGAGCTGGAAATAGGTTGGTTTACTATTCTTATTCACTCCTCCTCTCACAATTTGTTCAGAATATATCCTTTTGTGTTCATTTTCTCACATTTTCCCTTACTTTCAGAAATAGAGACAAAATAACACAAATATTAACATGGAACAACTACACAAAACTATTGCACTGTTTGCTTTTTTTTTTTTTTTTTAACCACTTTCCAGTAGCATATAACACTCTTCTTAGATATTCAGGTACAGTTTTAAAGAGATTTAAAGTTCCCATTAAAATATGTCTTTAACAAGTGTATTGAATGATATGAGACTTGAAAGGGAAGTAAGGAAATGGTAATCATTTTACAGTTCTCATTTATCCTTCAATTATGTGTGCATGCTAAGTTGCTTCAGTTGTGTCCGACTCTTTGTGATCCCATGGACTATAGCCCAAGGCTATAGTCTGTCCATGGGATTTTCCAGGCAAGAATACTGGAGTGGGTTGCCTTTTCCTTCTCCAGGGGAGCTTCCCGAGTCAGGGATCCAACCTTCAACTCCTGTGTCTCCAACATTGCAGGCAGATTCTTTACCACTGAGCCACTGAGGAAGCCTGCTGCTGCTGCTGCTGCTGCTGCTGCTGCTGCTGCTGCTGCTGCTAAGTCATTTCAGTCGTGTCTGACTCTGTGCGACCCCAGAGACGGCAGCCCACCAGGCTTCCCCGTCCCTGGGATTCTCCAGGCAAGAACACTGGACTGGGTTGCCATTTCCTTCTCCAGTGCATGACAGTGAAAAGTGAAAATGAGGTCGCTCAGTTGTGTCCGACTCTAGCGACCCCATGGACTGCAGCCCACCAGGCTCCTCTGTCCATGGGATTTTCCAGGCAAGAGTACTGGAGTGGTTTGCCTTTTCCTCCTCCAGGGGAGCTTTCTGAGTCAGGGATCCAACCTTCAACTCCTGTGTCTCTAACATTGCAGGCAGATTCTTTACCACTGAGCCATTGAGGAAGCCTACATAGTACCTTAATCTAATCAATCCACTTTCAAATCCACCAATTTAATACTATTTTATTTGGAGGTACCTGAATATATTTCAGTATTCCTGCAGCTCCCTTTGGAGGTTTATGCTTTTATGATTATTATCTTCCTGCCAATGTACTATATCTCTTATTTCTCTTTCACTGGCAGGCAGATTCTTTACCACTAGCACCATGTGGGAAGCCCTTCAACTATATGTAGTTATAGGTTTGATATTGTTAGTAGAGAGTCTGGTTGAGACCCCTCCTCCTGTTAGCCTTGGTTCTTGGTAAGATTGCAAAGAAAAATCTGAGGTCTTACCTGTTGCAAGAAAATTTATTGAAGATAAAGGAAGAGGGAACATCTCAAAAGAGAGGTGGGCCAGGTCAAGGGAAGCAATGACCCTGGAGGGCTGAGGTGTAGAGTTTTTAAGGCAAGCTTATTTGCATAATCCATGCGGTCCATTGACTGAGGTTATATAATAAGAGGCTCTACTGTACACATCCTGCACATATTTCAGTTTATTATAATTAGATGTGTCTACTCATGGAATATTTATGAACAGTTAATGAGCCCAATGGCTGCCAAAGTTTACCTAAGTACATGATAGTGAGAGGTGTGCACATGTGCCAGAGAGGGGAAGGTCCCTACAGTCAGCCAGTGGAGGGTTTTTCTGATCCCCTGACTATTTTGGAGTACCGTTGGGAGCTATGTGGGGCAGGGTTGGTAAATAGCTTAGTGGGATTAGGCGGCCACTCTTGTTGCTCATGGCTGACTTCCTGCCTAACAAGAAAGGATCATTCATATCCTCCATGATGTGAAAGAATCACATCAGATCCCAAAACTAGGGTAACATTACAGTGTTAAAAACAATTTAAGTTTTCATTTTGTCGTCAGTTCAGTTGCTCAGTCGTGTCCGACTCTTTGCAACCCCATGAATTGCAGCACGCCGGGCCTCCCTGTCCATCACCAACTCCTGGAGTTCACTCAAACTCACGTCCATTGAGTCAGTGATGCCATCCAGCCATCTCCTCCTCTGGCGTCCCCTTCTCCTCCTGCCCCCAATCCCTCCCAGCATCACAGTCTTTTCCAATGAATCAACTCTTCCCATCAGGTGGCCAAAGTATTGGTGTTTCAGCTTTAGCATCAGTCTTCCAAAAAACACCCAGGGATGATCTCCTTTAGAATGGACTAGTTGGATCTCCTTGCAGTCCAAGGGACTCTCAGGAGTCTTCTCCAACACCACAGTTCAAAAGTATCAATTCTTCGGCACTCAGCCTTCTTCACAGTCCAACTCTCACATCCATACATGACCACTGGAAAAACCATAGCCTTGACTAGACAATCCTTTGTTGGCAAAGTAATGTCTCTGCTTTTCAATATGCTATCTAGGTTGGTCATAACATTCCTTCCAAGGAGTAAGTGTCTTTTAATTTCATGGCTGCAGTCACCATTTGCAGTGATTTTGGAGCCCCCAAAAATAGTCTGACACTCTTTCCACTGTTTCCCCATCTATTTCCCATGAAGTGATGGGACCAGATGCCATGATCTTCGTTTTCTGAATGTTGAGCTTTAAGCCAACTTATTCACTCTCCTCTTTCACTTTCATCAAGAGGCTTTTTAGTTCCTCTTCACTTTCTGCCATAAGGGTAGTGTCATCTGCATATCTGAGGTTATTGATATTTCTCCCGGCAATCTTGATTCCACCTTGTGCTTCTTCCAGCCCAGCGTTTCTCATTATGTATTCTGCATATAAGTTAAATAAGCAGGGTGACAATATACAGCCTTGACGGACTCCTTTTCCTATTTGGAACCAGTCTGTTGTTCCATGTCCGGTTCTAGCTGTTGCTTCCTGACCTGCATATAGGTTTCTCAAGAGGCAGGTCAGGTGGTCTGGTATTCCCATCTCTTTCAGAATTTTCCACAGTTTATTGTGATCCGCACAGTCAAAGGCTTTGGCATAGTCAATAAAGCAGAAATAGATGTTTTTCTGGAACTCTCTTGCTTTTTCCATAATCCAGTGGATGTCGGCAATTTGATCTCTGGTTCCTCTGGCTTTTCTAAAACCAGCCTGAACTTCTGGAAGTTCACTGTTCACATACTGCTGAAGCCTGGCTTGGAGAATTTTAGCATTACTTTACTAGCATGTGAGATGAATGCAGTTGTGTGGTAGTTTGAGCATTCTTTGACATTGCCTTTCTTTGGGATTGGAATGAAAACTGACCTTTCCTAATTCTGTGACCACTGCTAAGTTTTCCAAATTTGCTGGCATATTGAGTGCAGCACTTTCACAGCATCATCTTTTAGGATTTGAAATAGCTCCAATGGAATTCCATCACCTCCACTAGCTTTGTTCGTAGTGATGTCCTCTAAGGCCCACTTGACTTCACATTCCAGGATGTCTGGCTCTAGGTGAGTGATTACACCATCATGATTATCTTGGTCATGAAGATCTTTTTTGTACAGTTCTTCTGTGTATTCTTGCCACCTCTTCTTAATATCTTCTGCTTCTTTAGGTCCATACCATTTCTGTCCTTTATTGAGCCCATCTTTGCATGAAATGTTCCCTTGGTATCCCTAATTTTCTTGAAGAGATCTCTAGTCTTTCCCATTCTGTTGTTTTCCTCTGTTTCTTTGCATTGATCACTGAGGAAGGCTTTCTTATCTCTGCTTGCCATTCTTTGGAACTCTGCATTCAGATGCTTGTATCTTTCCTTTTCTCCTTTGCTTTTTGCTTCTCTTCTTTTCACAGCTATTTGTAAGGCCTCCCCAGACAGCCATTTTGCTTTTTTGCATTTCTTTTCCATGGGGATGGTCTTGATCCCTGTCTTCTGTACAATATCACGAACCTCTGTCCATAGTTCATCAGGAACTCTATCAGATCTAGTCCCTAAATCTATTTCTCATTTCTACTGTATAATCATAAGGGATTTGATTTAGGTCATACCTGAATGGTCTAGTGGTTTTCCTTACTTTCTTCAATTTAAGTCTGAATTTGGCAATAAGGAGTTCATGATCTGAGCCACAGTCAGCTCCCAGTCTTGTTTTTGCTGACTGCATAGAGTTTCTCCATCTTTGGCTGCAAAGAATATAATCAATCTGATTTCGGTGTTGACCATATGGTGACGTCCATGTGTAGAGTCTTCTCTTGTGTTGTTGGAAGAGGGTGTTTGCTATGACCAGTGTGTTCTCTTGGCAAAACTCTATTAGCCTTTGCCCTGCTTCATTCTGTATTCCAAGGCCAAATTTGCCTGTTACTCCAGGTGTTTCTTGACTTCCCACTTCTGCATTCCAGTCCCCTATAATGAAAAGGACATCATTTTGGGGTGTTAGTTCTAAAAGGTCTTGTAGGTCTTCATAGAACCATTCAACTTCAGCTTCTTCAGTGTTAATGGTTGGGGCATAGACTTGGATTGCTGTGAGATTGAATGGTTTGCCTTGGAAATGAACAAAGATCATTCTGTCATTTTTGAGATTGCATCCAAATACTGCATTTTGGACTCTCTTGTTGACCATGATGGCTACTGCATTTCTTCTAAGGGATTCCTGCCCACAGTAGTAGATATAATGGTCATCTGAGTTAAATTGACCCATTCCAGTCCATTTTAGTTCACTGATTCTTAGAATGTCAATAAAGTCTAGTAATTTATACCCGATAGTAATAAATCTCAGTGTATACATCTAATTCTCAGAGCATAATCTATACATCAGAGCTTTGAAAGAGGTTGTTGTTTTCAAGGTCAGTGAAAATGACCTGAGAAAATTTTCTTTCTTCTCCTGAATTTGGTAGTGGTAATAGACACACGGCTTCTCTGGCAGTTCAGTGGTCAAGAACCCGCCTACCAAAACAGGAGTCTTGAGTTCAATTTCTGGGTTGGGAAGACCCCTGGAAAAGAAAATGGGAACCCACTCCAGTATTCTTGTCTGGGAAATCCCACGGACAAAGAAGCCTGGCGGGCTACAATAATGAGGTCATAAAGAGTCAGACACGACTTAGCAACTAAACAGCAGACAAGCAGTCACCTTCTTTCTTCCTAGCATAACTCTGATTCTGTGGAGGTACCACCCTCCTCAGGACATTGAAGGGTCATGAGAAACTGGTCTGTCTCAATTTTCCACCCAGTTCTAGGAGTGGGCTAATTAGCCTAGGGGTGAACTCATTCCCATCATCAATGATTGATTTAGCAATAGACTCGTTATCCCATACTAACTAATGAAATATAAAATGTCTACCATGGGGCTTCTAGAAAAACTCACTTCTCTCCTAAGAAAAAGCCACAAGAAAAGATGGTATTTTTCCTCTGGTGTTGCCTCCCTGGATGTAACACCTTTCACTGCTGCAGACCACCTTACTCAACCATCGCTGAAGGTGGTAGAATAAAGGCTCGAACAGAGCTTGGCTTCTTAAGTGAAATTATTGAAAGAGCCAACCCTGAAACTGCCTCTTCTACAGACTTTCTTAGTTCAAGCCATCAGTTCATTTCAGTCGCTCAGTCATGTGCGACTCTTTGTGACCCCAAGGACAGCAGCATGCCAGGCTTCCCCATCCATCGCTAACCCCCAGAGTTTACTCAAACTCATGTCCATTGAGTCAGTGATGTCATCCAACCATCTCATCCTCTGTCATCCCCTTCTCCTCCCGCATTCAATCTTTCCCAGCATCAGGATCTTTTTAAATGAATCAGCTCTTCACATCAGGTGGCCAAAGTTCAAGCCATCTTGAAGCCAAAAACTCCTTAACCAAAATCAAAAAATTAACAAAAAGAGTGAAATGCTTGGCATATAAAATGTAATGTTATATATTACTATCTAGAATTATTTAAAATTATAGTAAATTGAGTCCATATCATATTTATGATGAACATATATACTGATTGCTCAATCTGATAGACAAATGCAGGAAACATTGACCAATAACACTGTCTAGACATTGTAAATACTAAATGTTTTAGCATTCATAGTTACTGGGCCTTGGAGTAGAGCAGTCGGGAAGTTGGTCAGCAAGAAATAATTTTCTCAGTCATTCATCCACTTATTATTCACTCACTTTACAAATATGGGTTGAGAGCCTACTATGTATAACACTAGATTTCAAGATACCGTCTTTTAAGTACTTGAATTCTAAGAAATATAAGCTGGCTATATAAAAAAATATTTTAAAAACAGAATTCATTGCTTCTTTGAGATTCTGAATATATTGCATACCATCTCTAAACCTCAGCATTACTGATCTTAATAAAATCAATATTCTTATTTATGTATACTATTTCAATGCAAATACAGTACTGTGCCTTAACTGGTCATAATGGGATTCAAAATTTCAGTTTAAATTTGGAACAGAGATTTTTCTCTATTGTAATGCCCAACATGCTGCTGCTGCTGCTAAGTCGATTCAGTCATATCCAACTCTGTGCGACCTCATGGACGGCAGCCCACCAGGCTCCCCCGTCCCTTGGATTCTCCAGGCAAGAGTACTGGAGTGGGGTGCCATTCCAAATTAATAGACATTCCATGAGGAATAATCACTTTTGACTTTAGGCAAAAAAGAAATTATGTAAAGAAATATAATAATAATTCAAATATTACAGTTATTATTTCTATAAAATTCTTCTTGAATTCCTTTAGAGGAGTAAAGCATAAAGAAATGATCAAGGCATTCTGATTCATAAATAGAAAAGAAAGGAAGTCAATAATTATCACTGTTTACATGATTATCATTGTGGCATGAGTTTCTTTTATAATTCAGTATTTTTAGTATATTTGTAGAGTTGTGCAACCATTACTACAACTTAATTTTAGAACACTTGCATTGGGCCAAAAAGAAACCTAATGCGCATTTGTGCTCACTCCCCACTTGCATTGTCAGTCCTAGGCAAACACCATTTAGTTTCTGCCTCCATACATTTGCATTTTCTAGACATTTCATATGAATTTGAATAATGCATTATGTTATTTTCTGTGTCTTGCTTCTTTCACTTAACATTATATCTCTGAGGTTCACCCATATTGCAGCATGTATCAGTACTATTATTTTTAATTGCTCAGTAATATTTCATTGTATGCATATACCATATTTGTTTATTCATTCACCAGTTAATGGACATTTGGGAAGTTTCTACTTCTTGGCTATTGTGATAAGACTGCTCTGAATATTCCCGTACAGGTTTTTGTATGCGTGTATGTTTCCGTTTCCCTTTCTTGCTTTGGGGTAAAATTACTAGGTCATAAAATATACCAATGTTTAACATTGTGAGACACTACCAAGATGTTCTCCAAAATGTCTGTACCATTTTATATTCCTGCCAGCAATATACGAGGGCTCCAGTTTTTCTACATCCTCAACACCACTTGTTTTTATCTTTCTTATTATGCCCATTCTAGTAGATGTGATGTGGTATCTCATTGTGATTTTGATTTGCCTTTCCCTCATGGATAATGATTGCTGAACATCATTTGATTTGCTTATTGATTTGTGTATCTACTTTGAGCAAATGTTTGTCCAAATTCTGTGCTTATTTTTACACTGGGTTTTTGCCTTTTTATTATTGACTTGTCTTTTTATTAAGACTTTTGTCTTTTTATTATTGGTTTTTAAAAATATTCTGCATATAATTCCTTATCTGCTATGTAATTTGCAAATGATTTCTCCTATTCTTTGGCTTGTATTTATTTTCTTGATGGTGCCTTTTGAACTACAAATCATTTTTTATGCAGTACAATTTACCAATTTTTTTCTTTGATTACTTGTGCTTTTGGTGTTATACCTAAGAAATCATTACCTCACCTAAGGTCATGATGAATTACTTGTATTTCTCAAACAGTTTTATTGTTTTAACTCTAACATTTATATCTATAATTCATCTTGAATTAATTTTTGTATGGTGTTATACATGGTCCCAATTTTTTCCTTTTGCATGTGGAAGTCTAGTTTTTCCAGCACCAAATATTCAAAAAAATTATTTCCCCATCAAATTGCCTTGTGTCTTTTTCAAAAATCAACTGGCCAGTGTCGTATTCAAAATCAAAAGCTAATCAAAAGCTAAATTGATAAAAATTTTATCAAAGTAATGTTCTCTTCTTATTCAAGAATGAATCAAAATAAAAGCCTTTGCTACTTTATAAATATCAGATGTCTAAATATTAAGGAAACTATATGGTCACTTTATAAGACCTTATACTATAAAATGTTCTGAAAAAAAATTTTCTGTGTTTTAGGTTTTTAGTTTTGCTGTAGGTTTTGAATTTTTAACTATTGTGTTGTATCTCTCACTCTTGGGAGATGGCATTGTTATTCCAAGTATAATATTTTATTTATTAATGCAGAAACTATTGTGTGCCTTTCACAAGTATTCACTTTGCATGTTATAGTGAAAAATGCAAAGATGGATGCTATTCTCAAGGTGTTTATGTATTAAGATAGAAAATAAGACATTCACAAGTAAATATAATAAGAGGTAAAAGTTGGCAAGAAATGTGAGAATTGCAGGTAAATGCTTATGGGAATTTAAAGATGACTTGCTATTTATTTTGGAAAAGCACCAGTGGATAAAAGATTAACAGTCTATGTGACAGCAAATTTAGCTCTCCATTGGCCTATAAAAGTGGTTAAGGTGATCACAAAAAATAAGCATCAAGTATCTGATTGATGAATATAAATGAGATATATGTAGCTATCAAGAAGTATCACCTGTGAAAAAAATAATTATGAATAATAATCATTGTACATGACATGCCAGTTATCAATTTGTTTTCTCTTAGCTCTAAGTTCACCATTTGGAACCTAGACAGCTATAGGGCTTTTTAGTTAGAGGCATTAGTTCTTTGTCAGTGAAAAGACTGTATCTGACTCTTTGGAACCCCATGTACTATAGTCTGCTAGGCTCCTCTGTCCATGGGATTCTTCAGGACAGAGAATCCTGGAAGAGGGTAGCCATTATCCTTCTCCAGGGCGTCTTCCTAACCCAGGGGTCAAACCCGGGTCTCCCACATTGCAGGCATGTTCTTTACTATCTGAGCCACTTGAAGGCTTTTGTCAGGGAAGCTTTGTCAGTAGAGGGTACTAAAAGGAACATTGCTGACGGAAGGAGCTGCGCTCCCTGCTGTATTTTGTTTTCACTTGCTCCTGGTGCACTGCCTATTGGGGATGTGTGTGTATGGTGACATGTAGTGATATTCTGCCACAGCCTAGTTGGGGCAGCCCATGGTGACTTCAGAACTCAGATAAGGGCACAGTGACCACTTTGCCCCAGCCCTCCTAACACAGAGACCTCTTGCTCCTTGACTCACAGAGTAGTGCCCCACTCCTCCTGAGGGCCCATCTTTAATACCAAACTTGGGTCACTGGGTTCTGAAGTGTTGTTCCTGCTTGCCTGACAACTATCACCCAGCACTGGCCTGAACACCCCCACAAACTATGCTGCTTGTACAGAAAAAGGGCTTCAGCTACCCCTTGTCCAATGAGCTCTGAAACACCCCCTTAAGAAGGGCAGCACTTCTCTGTCTTCCTTTCTATGCTCTCCCTCAGCCCTAGAATTTGCTTTAGACTTTTCTTACATCTTTTTATTTACTCAGCCATTATAACTTAATAATCCTTCATATTAAAGTCTTCCTGTTTAAATTTACATGTGGTTTCTTTCACCTGATTGGATCCCCAATTGGTACCTATTGCTATAAAATCTTTTGCTCAGTTAATATTATTGATTTTTCCAGTTCCTCAGTTTAGAGTGATAAAGGGTTAATTTCACATCACTATCCTGGGCTTTTCTGCTGGCTCAGTGGTAAAGAATCCTAATTTCTACAAAGAAATTAGAGAAAAATTTTCTATATTTCTTGTATTTGTATATTTCTCAAAGGATTATAATCCTGGTAATATAATTATACAAATTATATATATAATATATAATTAAATCATATGTAATTAATGTAAATTAATGATATTATATAGTTATTACTCTGATATAATTTTTAAAGAATTGGAGCTGACATATTAGAAAAGAACAAGTAAAATATTATATAGAGGATTATACCAGTTATTTTGGGATATTGCATTTTTAAAACTATCTCTAGGGGCTTCCCAGGTGGCTCAGACAGTAAAGAATCTGCCTGCAATGCAGGAGACCCAGCTTCGATCCCTGGGTTGGAAAGATCCCCTGGAGGAGGAAATGGCAACCCACTCTAGTATTCTTGCCTGGAGAATCCCATGGACAGAAGAGCCTGGCAGGTTTCAGCCTTTGGGGTTGCAAAAACTTGAACATGACTTAGCAACTGAGCATACATATCCCTAGAAAAGAATTAGAGATGTGTGACATATTTCCTCACATGGCATCATGGAAGGTGACTTTTTAACTAGTAAATATTGACTGTGGTCTAGCATCCCATTCACAAATAAAAATTAGGCATTCATTTATTGAATCAAGTGTCATTGATCCTATTCCCAGTTCAAGTACTTGGTTTCATATTGAGTTACCCATATAATAGATTTTGTAGGAATTGATTATTTTGGCCAAAGAAATAGAAAGAGAGAGACTTAAACTATTGTCAAATTTTGTCTTTAAATTAGCAAAGTTATACAAAGGTATAATACAACTCTTAAGTCTTAAAATGAGGTTTTTTTTTTTTTCAAAAACATTGATTTAGTTAAATACAGTAAGATTATTTTACCATTTGTTGTACTTCTTAAAACTCAAATATTTCTTATTTATATCATTGTTCTAAATTTTAGTCAATATTTTCTTCGTTTTGAACATATATGTCAAATTAAAGATTGGCCAGCCAGATTGCTATTTAGGCATGTAGTCATTCTCATCTTGAATATTAATATAATACAATTTTGTTACTATTTTATGTAATGTGCCAATATAAATCTTTTGAAATGTCAGTATTCTAAAATATAGAAGTAGAAAAGATGTTTGTTTGGCAAATAATTTTAATATTTAGTTTTTGGCCAATTTAGCCAATTTAGTTGTTGGCTCTTGTAACTAGAGAAAGATAAAATAAGGTTTTTATTTCAAGTAACTTTAATTAGTAAAAGATTTACAAATCTCACATTCATATTACTAACTCAAAAGACGCAATTCTCTAATATTAATCTCAGTGTACACCCACACATATACATATATATGTTTCTTAAAAATCCTTAAATATTCATTTGAGAAGAAAATAAGCAGCATAACATGGAGTTATTTTTAGAAATATTTATGTGTAATCTGCATTGTTTAGATTATTTTCTTATCAAATGCATATATAACAATTCTCAAGAAATATGTGTACTCCATGTATCTGGATATAAGTTTTCCATTTCTCCAAACATCTAGAACTTAACCTAAAATCGAGTTGAATATATAGGCTTTTGAATATTCCAAATATCTTTTCATATCTTTTGCTTCAAATTGAAGTCTGCTGCTGCTGCTGCTGCTGCTGCTAAGTCACTTCAGTCGTGTCCGACTCTGTTCGACCCCATAGACGGCCGCGCACCAGGCTCCCCTTCCCTGGGATTCTCCAGGCAAGAACACTGGAGTGGGTTGCCATTTCCTTCTCCAATGCATGAAAGTGAAAAGTGAAAGTGAAGTCGCTCAGTCATGTCTGACTCTTCACGACCCCATGGACTGCAGCCCACCAGGCTCCTCCGTCCATGGGATTTTCCAGGCAAGAGTACTGGAGTGGGTTGCCATTGCCTTCTCCGAAATTGAAGTCTAGATAACCTCAAATATAAATTTTTCAAAATAGATTCCTATTTAAAGCAGATCTTTTAAACCTGACATTTGGAAAGATCAAATTAATAGGGACTAGAAGATGAAATAGAGATGGAGATATACAGAATTAGACATTCTCATCAAGGTAAGAAGGACTTTCCTGTATGGCTCAACGGATAAAGAATCTTCCTGCAATGCAGGAGACCAGAGACCCAGGAAATGTGGGTTTGATCCCTGGGTTGGGAAGATCCCTGGAGAAGGAAATGGCAACCCAATCCAGTATTCTTGTTTGAAAAATCCCATGGACAGACAAGTCCAGCGGGCTACAGTCCAAAGGGTCTCAAACAGTCCAACATGACTGAGCAACCAAGTGCATGCGCCATGCGTGCATGTGTGCACACGTGTGCACACGCACACACACACACACATATCTAGGTAAAAAGGGGAAGAAAGAACTTAAAAATTAAAACCAAGTATAATTGCCATATATTTATAAACTCGTAAATAAAAAGAGAAAAAGTGTATAATATTTTTAGATTTCCAGCAGAAATGGTGAATGCACACAGTATTTTGCAAATTCCATGAAAGGGCACATTTGAGATGTTTGAGAAAAATGATTAAAGAATTTTAGGACCTTTATCTTAACTGAATATCTTGAGATAGCCTAAAAGATGAGAAAATAACACATAAAAACCATATATATTGAAATTGAGAGTCATCTAGAATAACACAGATAAAAACAATTAAAGCCTGTGAGTAGAGATTGTGTCAGACCAATTTAATTTCCTTTGTGACAAAATAAAAAGTCGTGTAAAGACAAATATAATAAATATCATTTATTTGTGGTTTGGGGATGCTTTCATATATCCGTACTTGATCTTTTTTTATGATCTTTTATTATTAATTCCCAACTTTCATGTAAGAATTATGAAGGGGACCACCAAATGAAAGAAGGTGAACTTTCAGTGTCTGTTGAGAGTAACAATACACTTTTTCAAAAAAGGCATCTATGAAAGAATTTATATTTTGTTAAGTTTTATCATGTATATAATTACATAATTGAAAGAGATTATGATATGAATGTGTACATGGCATGTATTCAGCATGAATCAAAAGCCAGAGTGGGCATTACAGATTTTAGAATCTCTAGAATAACCCTGAGCCTGATTTCTTGAAATTATTGGTTTATTAATTTAGTTTAATTTAAAATTAATTGTTAAGTGTTCAAGTGATTCAGGATGGTTAACAATGATTTCATGATTTCACGGAGAAATTTATTAATTACACCATTGAAATCAACCCAGAGATTATTACTATTTAATAACTTTTCACTGACCTCAATGTTGAAATTGGGAATTAGAGTATAAATGGTGTATAATAAATCATATTAAAAGCTCTGAGGGATTCAAGAATAGAACACAGCATAAACTTGAAACTTTTAGAAGCTGACAGACTCTAAAGTTCAACCAAGGTTAGATTTTGAATCAAGAACAAACTATTAAGCATAAATATCATAAGATGTTAGGAAAACTAGTCACAAGTTGGTGGAATCAAGACCCTTATGTTTAACAAGAAGTCAGTAAGTGTTTCTGATTAATAATAGGAACAGGATCATAGGATGTTTTTATATGTAAAGATTGATTTTATTGTTTCAACCCTTTTTATAAATGTTGAATTGATTTGTGCAGATACAGGCTAAATGAATACAGATACCCTATTACTGAAACAATTTGTAAAGAAAATTATGCAAAAGTTAGGAATCATCTTTTATTGTTGTTGCCATTTAGTTGCTAAGTCTTGTCCTACTTTTTGAGACCCCATGGACTGTAGCCCATCAGGCCCTTCTGTCTATGGGATTTTCCGGGCAAGAATACTGGAGTGGGTTGCCATTTCCTTCTCCAGGGGATCTTCCTAACCCAGGAATTATCTTTATGCTATTTTTAATTACTATTATTCCTTTAGAATCTCTGAGCTCAGTGAATTTGGGAAGAAATTGGAAAGGACCAGGTGAACAATGCAAATAATTACATAGTATCAATTATAGGGCCTTAAAAGATTGAAAATTTTTCAGATTGGAAAAGAGAGCACTGAAGGGAGAGGTTTTCAAATAACTGTTTTCAAATGTATGTAGGTTTGTTGCAAGGAGAGTATGTAATTGTATCTTTTTTAATCTTTGTAAAAATATAAATTACTGGCAATGGGCATAAACGGTAGCAAGAGAACTTCATGTTTTTCTTTTCTTCTTCCAAAAGTGATTTGATCTGACTTAAAAAATCAAATACAGTATAAATCCAAATAATAAAGACCAAACAAGCTAAACGGAGTGGTGAATTTGATGTTCCAAAACCCAGAAAAGATATGACTTCTACTTGGTTCTGAACTGAACTTTGTGCTTCTAACATTAACTAGCTAAAGGGATAGCATGGAGGGTCATGGGTTACATAAATGGACCCCATTGTCTACACAAGAAAGTTAATGAAGGGGACACACTGGAAATCTCTGCTATCCCTGGCATCTAGCATGTAACTGAGCATGGTTGTAGTTTAATAGTTTCTTCGGTTGATTAATTGATTGCTTGATATTTAGTGATCTTTTGTTGTTGTTTAATTCCATTCTACCAAATGCCTGCAACTGTATGTCTTTTGTTATTCAGTCACTGAGTCATGTCCAACTCTGCAACTCCATGGACTGCAGCCTTCCAGGCTTCCCTGTCCCTCACCATCCCCCAGAGATTGCCCAACTTCATGTCCATTGAATTTGTGATGCCATCCAACCATTTTATTCTCTGTTGCCCTCTTCTCCTCCTGCCTTCAATCTTTCAGAGCGTCAGGGTCTTTTCGAATGAGTTGGCTGTTCGCATAAGGTAACCAAAGCATTGGACCTTCAGCTTCTGCATCAGTTCTTCCAATGAGTATTCGAGGTTGATTTCCTTTAAGATTGATTGGTTTGATCTCCTTGCAGTCCAAGGGACACCAAGAGTCTTCTCCAGCACAACAGTTCAAAAGCATCAATTCTTCAGCACTCTGCCTTCTTTATGGTCCTGCTCTCACATCCATACATGACTACTGAAAACACCTTAACCTTGATTGTATGGACCTTTGTCAGCAAAGTGATGTCTTTGGTTTTTAACACACTCTCTAGGTTTGTCATAGCTTACCTGCCAAGAGGCGATCTTCTAATCTCAAGGCTGCAGTTACGGGTCAACTGTATGTCTATGCCAACTAATTAGAAATTGCTGGTATTTTTATCATATGCAACTTACTTTCTGCATTTGGCCCTACTTTGTAATATCTAAAACACTAGATATTTTTATACTAGGATTTTTTGAATTTTGAGGAGCAAAACATTCTGAATGTTTCTTACTTCTGCCAAAAAATTATATAATAACATATAAAACTGACTATATGTGGAAAATAAATTTGGCTCAATTGAATATTCTGGGCACAACTTAGTATCTCCTACACAAAAACTTATTCTGGCAGATGTTCTGCAAGGTCTAAATTGGTCATTTAAAAGGATACTTTCAACACTCGATTCATTAAGTGGCATAGAGACTCCATTTGCAGGTAACCCCTTCTAACAGATCCATCAGGATACAGTCTCCTTAAAATCAATCATTCTCCATGTGCCATTCTTATCTTTCTCTTAAAATGTGGAGGGTATAGTAACAATGCTGCCTTTTTTTTTCCCTAGTCACAAGTTTTCTCTATTCTTTATAACACAGAGTTCTGATATCCCAAGTAACCACTTGTTCAAGTGCTTGAAATTATGTTAGACCATTTTTTGAGGAAGATTTGGCCTGGAGGGATTCCTTGAGTCTACTTTTAAGAAAAGTTAGGATGACTCAGTTTCTCAGTGAGAAAACATATTGTGACAATAAATGTTTCTAACCAAATATCAGCCCTGCTGCCTGAGTTTCTGGTTTTATAACAAGAGCATTGAGCTATAAAACAGTAGACCCAGATTTCAATTTCAAACTTCCACAAACTATCTGACTGGAGCTAGTCACTCCATTATCTGTGGTACCTAACTTTATTGAACTTTCTTTTTCTCCTTTACAAGGCAGACAGTTAAAATTTTAAGAATCTGTTATGTACAAAGTGCCCTTACATTTTTAACGGGGGGAAGGGAGGTTTCAGAGAATGCTTGTTCCCAAGGCATAAAAACACATTCAAGGTAGTACAGGTCAAATGGGTTATTTATTGGAAATCCCACAGACCAAAACACAGCTAAGGCATAAAGAGACTAAACTGAACTGAGAAGTCAGGAGCCACATCACAACAGCTCCTTCTGGCTCACTCTTTGCATGCTTGCTTCTTATCTCTGCTGCTCTGTCTTATGTTTTGGCTGCTGTCCTCTGCTTGCTCAGGGCCAGAGAGCGCTTCCCAGACTCAACCCCGGGTCACTGCGTTCAGGTGCTTATAATGTTCTGACTCACTCAGTCTCACTCCAATCTAATCCTTCTCCAGAAAGAGAACCCTATTGGCTCAGATAAGCTTGTGGATTGGTTCCACTGTGATCTGTGTCCTCATTTCACCTACCAGGCTGTGGCCACCGGAAGGGATGGGAAAGTCAGGTGGTGCAAACATGGTCACTTAGGTTATCTTTTAGCCCTGGTTACACATGGGGCTGAGTAAGCCCCCAAGTGTTATTATAAGAATTAATTACATTTTACAAATGATGAAACTGAACTGAGGGAAGTCAAGAAACTATTTTTAATGTCATAGTTTAGTAAGGGTTAGAGCCAAAATTTGAACCAAGATATCCTCTTTGAGTTCAGTGATCTCACTACAAAGCTTTCATGGTTGACAGAATAAACCTCCAGGTCAGAAGTGACTGTTCCACTATTTAAATTATTGAATCATGGATTCCTCTCTAATCAGTAAACTGATACTTGCATGAATTAATTTAATTCCTTAGGTATCAAATACTTGATTTTGATATTTATAAAGTATGCCTTACCTAGTTCATTTGTCTATACCAGTGTTTATCAACACGTGCCCATTGATTAAATATAACCCCCCTGCCTTAATCACCTGAGCAGGTGGTTTAAAAACAGATTCCAGGCCCAACTTCAGATCTCTGAAACAAAAATACTTGGGTGGCTTTGGACTTGTGTTTTCCAAATCTCCCCCAGGTGATTTTTATGAAAAAATCATTTATATCCTCAAGGTTCAGTATCTATTAAATAAACAATATGCCCTATTATTTTAGTTCCCCACAAATTAAAAAAGAATTCACTTAATTAAGCTTTAATGTTCCATTTTTAAATTTTGAAGAAAGGAGAATTTTTATATGAATGAAGCTCTGAAAATTTTTATTATCTATGTTTGAGTTCCCTTAGTTTGGTGATGACATATATGTTAGAGTGAGATGTGAGAGGACAGTGGCTTTGCCCTTCTAATGACCTGGGACTGAGCAGATGGCCTGGGTCAGCCTCTGATTCTGAATTCATTCATGTATTCATTCATTCAAGAAAACATTTACTGAACACAGTGAGGCTCATGTGTTGGTTCTCCCAAATGTTGAATAGGATGATCTTGCTTATATTTCTAAGAGAGTTGGGGGAAAACAGAGGATAAAGGAGATTTAGTTGATTTAGTTCTTGTTGGATATTTGCAGTTTGCCTTTTTCCTTAATTCTGAAGTTGTCTTTTCTGCCTTCCTCTTTGGTGAGGGGGAAATAATTGAGCAGTAGCTGAGAAGTCTTGACTTGTCTATATAGCCAGCAAAATTTGGCAGGTTAAAAAGATGCCCAGAATGCTGAGTAATGCTTGCACATGTAAGAGGCCTGTCAACCCCATCCCTACAGCTCTGTTCATGTCCTCTATCAGGGCTGTCAAGTCCCTGATGCTCTATAACCCTGTTTCTAACCTCAAAATGAAACTCAAGCTAAATAAAGCATACAGTACATTTATCCATTTTTTCCTTCATTCAAATCAGTAGCATCTAAGAAGTCTTGTAAGGGCTCTTCAGTTACCAGAGAGACAAAAAAATATTTAAAACTGCTATGTTGCTAGTTTCTAAAAAGTGTCAAAATTTTTTTCTTTCCATGTAGTCAGTGTTTAAGGGAATTAATGTTAGATTAGTTATGTGAATTTTAAAAAAAGAAAAGAAAATTTCTGTTTCATCTCAGCGGAGAGCCAGCAGTGCTGCTCCCGAAAGAAGTGATTTTATTTCCAGCCTCTCTGCAGTGTCTCTGTACTGCATTCGTGCATTGCTGCAAAGCTGTGCATTGCATAGCTCTCCCCATCAGTCAGACAGCTGTTTAGCTGTGTTTCCCATAAATGTTATTGTTCAAAAGGAGGCGAAAAATATAAACCCATTGCAAAGTAGATTATTATGTTCTGACATCTGTTTCATGCAGATTGTGGGTACAATAACATGCTAGTAATTGGAATTAATGTAATTGTAGTCTGATTTAATTTTGGCCAGTTACATTTATTTTGATACACAAGTCTTAGGAAAATGAAATTTTAAACTTGGATTGTTTGGTTACAAGAAATGAATAGCAATACTAACATAAAATATTAGATTTTGGAATTTAGAATCTATTTGGGGGATTTCACTTTAAAATATGAATTTTAATGAACAGTTGCTCAATTCATCAAAAAATTTGAAAAGCTGTTCAGTCCATCTTACTTTTCTGGGTGTCATAGAACGTGAAAGGAGTTTATAACAATGGTAAACATGTAACAATATTAGCTACATTTTGTAAGAAAACATCTATCTTATGCCCAGTGAGTGGTAGACAATATACGGTGTGGACTTTGGTGACTGGGGAAACTGTATGGTGTAGACTCTGTTTAAGAAGAGCTGAATGCTGCCAAATTCATATCCTTTCATTTTTGCTAGGAATATATTGTATCACATCTAAGGCTGAAGGGAATCTATAATTGCTTTATCTCTTTCAAAAGTTTATAGGTTTATGACTCATGCAAATGTGTAAGAGCATTTTCCTTCCTGTTATTATGGCTGTTCAGGTTTACTGGTTTCATTCTTAGTGATCTGACAAAACAGGGTGTGAAGGAGCAAATGCCATCCATGCCAAGAGCTGGGCTTTCAGACCCTTCTAGTTGAGATTTTTGTTTAAAATGGAAGCCAATGTTATTAATATAACCATCATTGTTTACACACATTGAAACCACAATGATATTAGTTAACTTGACCTGTCTTGTGATTTTAATTGCTGTCTCTTCACCATTTGTGAAAATCTACTTGCCACTGATTTTAATATTTACCATTATCCACTTAAATAAAAAAACAAGCCCACTACTGATTCCCTCATGAAGTAAGTACTGTTTTTAAGAAAAAAATCGAGAACAAGTGGGCTTTCTCTGGTGCTACTACCTTATACTCTTAGCCCCATTCCATCCTTTGTCTAGTCTCTCCCTGGCCTTTGAAAATTGTCAGAAAATCCCCACTAAAACTGATTCATCTGCAGATATCCTCCCATAGAAATTAATAGTTTCTACCCAACCATAATCAACCTCTTCCCGCCAAAAAAAAAAAAAAAAACACTCCCAGGCCCTTCAGTCTGACTGACTGACCCACTTTGATTCAGAGAAATGAGCCAGACATTGGGAATTAAGTAGTCTCTTTAAATTAATTCACACTGACACATGAACAACTCATATAATTCCCAGAAATATTTATATTTTAAAAGAGAGTGCTTCTTAACTGATCAAAAAATGTTAATTAATTGGATGTTAGGCGATGTGAAAAGAATTTTTAGCAAAGAAGCCTTTCTTTGGATTTAGGATGACTAGATTTAACAAATAAAAATATGGGATACCCAATTAGATTTGAGTTTCAGATAAGCAATAAATAATTTTTTAGTATAGAGTATGCCCCAAATATTGTATGGTATATGTTTATACTATAAAAGAGAGTCTGTTGCTTATCTGAGGTTTAGGTTTAATTGGATGTCATGTATTGTTTCTGGTAGCCCTATTCCATTTCTTTAAATCACCATTGTGACTACTGGTATCCTCCAAGGTGTAAGCTGGCCCTGGCTTTCCCTATCTGTCTGCCTGTCCTGTCCCAGTGATGAGCTGGTCGTTGAACATCATTATGTTTCCTCCTTTCAACACTCTACCCAGAAAACAGTAGTTTTCTCAACAAGTCAAGCACTCTTCTAGATCAGCTCTGTAACTTAAAAAAAAAAAAAAATCAGACCCTGCCAAGCCCAGGGGCTTTGGGACTTTACTGGGGCTGGAGGTGAAGCAGTAGGTGAAAAATGTTTGGAAATTGATGCAGAAGGAAAAATCATTTGAGTGTAAGCTTTAGTTAAATGTAATAACAGTCTACATTATTTATAAGGTTTTATTTAACAAAGTGTGTAATTGAACAACTTCAGCTGCCACCTGCTATGGAGGATAACAAAAAGGGAAATTTTGCTCAGCACTTAAATGTTCAAAAATATATTGATATGGAAGAAGAGAAATGGATCCAAAAAGCATGCATTTTTCTTTAGGAATTTTTATTTTAACTAGCTCTTCACTGACACCTGGATGAAAGACACTGGTGCCACAAAACTGATTGAAAGAAAGGACATGCAGTGAACTTTTTCTTGTCTTACAGGCTTATTAACATTCAATATGATATACTAAGAATGTCTTAAATGAATTTATTTTAAAAATGGGCATCCAGATTACAGAAAAATCACTCTGGCCTGATAGTTTTGTGTGAGACTATGAATACAGATGGTACAGTGGTTGCCCAATTATTAAAGCATGGTTTAGCAGTACTGATTCAGAATAGCTTTGCAGCTCACACATTCACCTGCCACACACAGAGACATTCTCTTGACTTGTGAGGTTGGGAGAGATGTTCAGTTTGCAATGCTTCAGTGTTCAACATCCTTTTTTCTCCTCTCTGGGACTAAAAATATTGAATCCATTAAGATAAAAAAGCAAATGTCTAATTTTCAAGTCAAGGTCCACATGCCCTAAAGTTTATTTCATAAGGTAGCTTATAAAAGGAATTTGCTTACCTTCCAGTATTCCCAATATTGTTCTTTGCCACTTGCTAATTTAATATCCTTAACAGCCCTGCTCAGTGCCTTGTACATGGTATACATTCAATAAATATTTGAAGAATGAACAAAATTGATTGCGCATATCATATGCTGCACAGAGAGACAGAAATAGTTCCAGCTAAGGCTCTGCTATGACAGATGTTCTGGACATCTGGTCATGTCCACTCTATACAAATCTGTGCTAATCATCAGCTGGTGGGCATTCAATCTAGAAAAAACTATAGCAATAGCTAGAGGGTCACTTTAACACAGACCAGTATACCACAGAAGAAACGCAGTGAGGATGATTGAATTCACATCACAGACTGACAGATGAAACAGTTAACATAAGTATAATTGTATATAAGTGAATTGTAATTGTATATCATAGATGAGAAATAAAGAAAATTTAACATAGTGAATTTTGAATCAGGAAATCGTCTCTATTTTTCAAGATCTATTTTCTGTAACTTTTCTCAGCTTACCCTGTATTGATAGGATTTTTCTATGAACAAATAATAATTGTACATAATACTATTACTTTGCCTATAAGTGTTCAATTTTAAGATTTTGTATATACAGAATATTTTTCAACTGAGTTTCAGTAGCTCTGATACTTCTGGTCTTAATTCCTCATGTCTCAGGGAGTTTCCCTTCATCTTCTGGTTGTTTCGAAAAGTGAGTCTCCGCCATTAGATCCCTCTCCCCCAGGGCTGTTCATTAGTATGCGACACTTTTCTCTCCTCTTCTCTCCCCTGTAGTTCTGTCCTGTCTCTGCTCAGCTGCCCCTCAGTTGTGTGCTGTGTTTCTCCATATAGCAACTCTGCCTTCGGCAGTTTTGATTTGCGAAGAGATGGTGTCACACATACAAACTTATTTGGGCCCGAAGAGTAATTTCAAATTGCGTTCTTGCTAAAGAGGAGCCCCCTGAGCAGAATTCACCCTCCAGGCTACTTCCTGTGTGACACCATTTCCACATCCTTCTGGCTTGCAGCTGCTCTGGGACTTCTGGAGAACTATTTTGTACTCTGAACTGTCAGGCAGCACTCACAAGAGTGAAGGGTGAAAGTCTTCCCCCCCAAAAAATAAACAATTATGAATTCTTAAGAATACCTAGACATTCAGTAAAGATGTGACCAAAAAGACGGACTCTGTTTCTCTCATTAACAGCATCTAATCATGTGTGTTGTGAGTCCTGAAATTGTTTACATCCTAATTGAAAATATTGCATCCTTTCACTGAAGTGATGGTCAAGGTAGATAATTTGCAAAGAGGGAATGTAAGCATTTCCTCCCTGACATCTTGTGTTAAATGCTAGTGCTGGCTTCTACTTTCCTTCAATGGGAATTGTACCAAGAAAGCCTGATTGTTTTTCTCCCCTGGTTGTCCCATAGCCATCAAAGGACAGATGCCAACTCTAGCATCATGACCCCTGGCTGCTACTTAGGGCTACAGAACGCCCACCCCTCCTTCAGGGACCTGGCCACAAATGACTTGTCTTGCCTGAGAGAGAACAGTAAGAACAGTGTCATTTATTTCATCTATATCTTTGTGGAGTTTTATATTAAGTTATCTTTGGCAGTAGTTTCAAAAAAATTTTGAATGGACTCCTGAAATTTCTGCAAAGGAAGGGGGTGTGTGGAGAGTGTGGGGAAGATGAGCAATGGAAGCAAAATAGGGACTGAGGGAAAGGAAGGGAAAGGGATTCAAGGAGAGTTGTGATAGAAAAGACAAGCGATAAGAAAGGGAAGGGTGAGCAGAAGAACAGGACCGGTCTCTGCACTTCTGGGCTCTAACAAATTCTCTGCATTCACAGCCTGCTGTGGTTAGCCTGGATAGAAGTGTGCTTCCCTCCTTCCCAGGTAAGCAGGCCTGGAGCATCCGCAGTAGGCTCTTGGTGCCCTGTGCCTCACAGTCTGTCAAAATCTGTAACCACAGACACAGCCAACAACTATGTGTCACACGAGTGTATGTTCCTCGGCTCTTTGTCTCGTCACAACAAAGATTTGGAGTGACGGACATTAAAGCCCCCTCGGCGTGTCACAGCTCTTGGGTCTTGGATAGACTGTGTTATAGTTCTTAGGTCTCGAATGGACCGTGTTATAGCTCTTAGACAAATCAGTGTCACAGCTTAGTGTAACAGCTCTATTTGATTTAGAAGATAGCAGGAAAATTCATCTTCGAGGCATGAGGGCACGTTGATCCAAAGACACGAGAAGAGCGCCCCAGCACGCGGGAGAGAGAGAGAGAGATCTTGCTTTGGCTCTTCTATTTATGTTTATCTCTCCCTGGGCCTGTCCTATGTAAATTGGGCCAACCAGGAGGGTTGTTCGTTTTACCTGAGGTCCTCACTCTGGTCCTCGGACCTTTTTTTTCTATTTTCACGGCTTTTCCCTTCCTTGTCTTTTAGCCACCGCCATTTTGGACTCCTTTTCCCTATTCTACCTACCTAACATTGCCCCCTCAAGAGACGGGAGTCCCAATTCTTTGGGAATAGGGGCGTCAATGTCTTTCTGGCTACTTCCTGCTGAACTGGGATGGTGAGGGGTATTGGGCCTCCCCCTCTTGCTAGTCTCAAGCCTCAGAGTCCTTATAGCGGTGTCCATCTAAGGGTGTGTGATATTTTCCGTGGTCAGCTGTAGTTTTATATCTTTGTTGAACTGGCACTGCATGTTGTAACTGGTTGACTTGGGCAGAGACAGAACAGGTTAGACAATTGACAGTACATGGAATAATCATAAGCATCATCAATATAGCATAACAAGGACTAGTAGGGACATTAGTCAATTTTAAATTCACATTGCCAGGATGGCTCAAGTCCCTCTTTGTTCAGGGATCAGAAGATCTATCTCCTGTCTGTTTTGGAGTACAGTCTCTGTCAAGCTGTGTTGGCTCTTTAGAGTTATCCTGAGAAATTTTATCCCCAGAAACCAGATTTTGGGGGTGTTCATTAGAATGGCACTCATTGGTACCCCTGAATAGGTATCTGAGATCTCCCAGGGGCTCACAGGTGTATTGAGTGTCCTCTTCTGTTTTCTTCCATGGCTTGACTCGTGAGTAGTGAATCCAGGAGTCATGTCCTGGTACCTTGACTGCTGTGGGGGTAGAAAGTATTACAGGGTAGGGGCCCTTCCATGTGGGCTGGAGTTGAGCCTTTGGCGACCCATCTTTCCAGATTTTAATTAGGACTTGAGTCCCTGGAGCATATAGTGGTGACTCTTTAGAATCTTTTGGGTCCTGGTTCATACCCCACAAGCGTATATCCTGTTGGAATTGCCCAATGGCTATGGTATAACACTGGAGGGTCTGAACCTCTGGATCTAGGAAGAGGTCATTGACATAAACAAAAGGTCTCCCATATAGCATCTCATAAGGACTAAGACCAACCTGTTCCTTAGGGGCAATGCGGGTGTGGAGGAGAGCTATTGGTAAAGCCTCCTTCCATCCCAGAGAGGTCTCCTGGGTTATCTTTTTTATTGCCGATTTTAAGAATTGATCGGCTCTTTCTACTTTTCCTGAAGATTGAGGCCTCCAGGCACAATGGAGATAATAAGTAATGCCCAATGCTTTTGAGACCCCTTGGGAGACCTTAGAAGTAAATGATGTCCCGTTGTCACTTTGTAATGACCTGGGCAGACCAAATCTTGGAATGATTTCATGGAGCATTTTTTTTTTTTTTACCACCTCTTCAGCCTTCTCAGTCTGGGTGGGAAAGCCTTCAATCCATCCTGTGAATGTATCTATCATGACTAATAGGTATTTATACCCTTGAGAAACTGGCATCTGGGTGAAGTCCATCTGCCAGTCCTATCCTGAGTAGGCCCCATGTCATTGGACGGGCTGGGCCAGCTGGGGTCTTTGAGCTCTTTGGGGGTTGTTTAATTGGCAAGTGGGACAAGAGGAGACCACCTGTCTTATAGTTGTTTGGAACCCTGTTCCTCTGAAGGACCTTTCTAGTAATCTTTGGAGGGCCTTTTCTCCTAAATGAGTAGTGGCATGTAAGGAGTTAACCAGCTTCCATTGGAGGTTCCCAGGCAGAAAAAGGAATCCCTCTTTTTGGAACCATATAATCTTCTTGAAAGCCCTCACTCTCAGCTTTAAAAGTCTCACCTTCAGTATATGAAGGAGTTTCTGGAAAATTAGTCTGTAGAACTAAGGTGGCAATCTCTATTAGGTCATGGTTCTGTAATGCTTCTCTCCTAGCTGCCTGATCAGCTGCTGGGTTTCCTCGTGCCACTTCCGTGCTTCCTTTTTGGTGTCCTTTACAGTGGGAGACTGAAACCTCAGTGGGCAGATGGACTGCCTCCAAGAGTCGAAGAATCTGATCACCATATTTGACTGGGGACCCTTGGGTGGTCAAGTGGCCCCTTTCTTTCCAAACAGCCGCATGTGCATGTAGCACCAGAAAGGCATACTTGGAGTCAGTGTAAATGGCTATTCTTTTTCCTTTTCCCAGCTCTAAAGCTCGAGTCAGGGCTATGAGCTCAGCTAGTTGGGCTGAAGTACCTGGTGGCAGAGGCTTAGCCTCTATGGTCTCAAAATTAGAGACTACTGCATACCCAGCTCTTCTTTTTCCATCCAAGACAAAGCTGCTTCCATCAGTGTACCAGATTTCCTCAGGATTGGTCAGAGGATCTTCTGACAATCCCTCTCGGGGTTTTGTCCAGTGGTCCAAGGTTTCTAGAAAAGAGTGAAAGTGGAGAGAGCCCTTGGGGTAGGGAGGAGGGTGGCTGGGTTAAGAACCTCACAAGGGGATATAGAGAGGCCTGGATTTTCTATCAGTATTACTTGATATCTGAGGATTTTTTGATCAGACATCCATAAATGGCCTCTCCCATTTAGGCGTTGTTTTACTTGGTGGCTGGTAAAAATAGTTTGCCCCCAAAGGAGAGTTTTAAAGCATCTTCTATCATGATTGCAATAGCTACAAGATTTTGAAGGTGAGGGGGCCAACCTCGGGTAGTTGAATCGAGCCTCTTGGATAAGTAAGCTACAGGCTGGGGCTCAGATCCCAACCTTTGAGTTAACACTCCCAAGGCTATTCTCTCTCTTTTATGGACATAAAGTTGAATGGTTTTTCTGGGTCTGGCAACCTTAAGGCAGATGCCTGAGTTAAGGCCTGTTTTGGTGTAGCCTCTGCCTTCTTTTGAGGAGTTCCCTACATCAGTAGGATTGAATCATCTCGTCCCTTTAAGCTTTCATATAAGGGCTGGGCAATTAGACCATAGTTGGGTATCCAGATTCTATAATATCCAGTTAGCCCCAGGAAAGCTTGCAATTGTTTTTGAGTCGTGGGGGAGGGAAACTGGAGGATTCTTTGTACCCAATCAGAGGACAGCCTCCTGGATCCGTGTGTAATCTGAACTCCCAGGTAAGTGACCTTTGTCTCGACTGTCTGTCCTTAGCACGGGAGACTTTATATCCCCTTTCTGCCAAGAAGTTTATAACCTGAATTGCATGTTGTTGGGCACTTTTCTCATCTGGAGAGCAGATTAGTAGGTCATCTATGTATTGTAATATTTTCCCATTAGGTCCCAGGTCCAGATCTAGGAGATCTCGGCTAAGGGCCTGTCCAAACAGGTGGCGGCTATCTCTGAACGCCTGAGGTAATACTGTCCAAGTCATCTGTTGGTGTTTTTCTCCTGGGGCCTCCATTCAAAGGCAAAAAGATATTGGGATTCTTTAGCCAGTGGTATGCAAAAAAATGCATCTTTGAGATCCAAGACTGTAAACCACTTGGCACTGGGTGGGATTTCTCCCAAGATTACATAGGGATTGGGTACTGTGAGATGGAGGGGGACTACAGCTTCATTTATGATCCGGAGATCTTGAACCATTCACCAGGTTCCGTCTTTTTTCTTTACTGAGAGGATTGGGGTGTTACATGGTGAATTGGTGGGGACCAATAGCCCAAAAGCAAGGAATTTATTTATTAAAGGCTGTAGTCCCTCCCGAGCCTCTCTTTTGAGAGGATATTGTTTCCGGTTAGGAAACCGAGTGGGATCTCGGAGGACAATGATGACCGGTTCAGCTTGGTGGGCTCGTCTAGGAATCCTCTGGTCCCACACCTGGGGGTTAATTTTGTCTTCCCATAGTTTTTGGTCCCTCTCTGTTGAAGGTGTAATGGGTTCTTCAGTAGTAACCAGGAGCTGTAGAGCTCTTAGGGCTGAAAAACTTCCCATCACAAGGGTGGTCCCCAGTTTAGTGAGTATATCTCTTCCCAATAAGGGAGTAGGACACTCAGGGACCACCAGAAACTGGTGGGAAAATATTTGTCCATCCCAGCAACAAAGAAGTGCTCGGGTGAATCTTTTAGTAGTTGCTTTTCCTGTAGCACCCAAAATGGTACAGGTTTGGGAGGAGAAGGCTCCGGAGTAGGAGATCAAGACAGAGTAGGTAGCCCCTGTGTCAACCAAGAAATTCTCGGACCTACCTGCCACATCCAGTTGCATCCTTGGCTCCAGTCCCATGATGGTTATCCATGACAGGCAGGCTGGCTAGAGCGGGCCGCTTCAGTCCTCTTGAACCATCGTGAGGGTAGGCTTGGCACTTGACCTTGAGGCTCTTGGGTCTTGAGGGCATAGTGCTGCCCAGTGTCCCAGTTGATGGCATTTGTGGCAAGCTGTTCTAGGAGACTTGTCACGGTTTGGACACTCTTTGGCCCAATGCCCTGCCTGTCTACAGATTAGGCATTTGTCTCGTGCCTTGTCCTTCAAGGACTCGGGGTTTGCCATAGGGCTTCTCTGGAGGGCGGCCGGCATCTGGGCACGCCTTGTCTCTTTCTTTCTCTCCTTCTCTTGGGCCTTGGCTTCCTTCTGTTCTCTGTTATAAAAGGTATTGGTGGTTGTCTGGACCATCTCATCTAAAAAGGCAGCAGGGTCCTCTGTTGTAGCTGTTGTAATTTAAATCTAATATCTGATGCACATTGGGACAGGAATTTGTCCTTTAAAATCACCTGTCCCTCGTAAGAGTCTAAGTCCAGATTGGTAAACTTTTGGCGTGCCTCTTTTAGCTTCTCCAGAAAGGTAATGGGGTTCTCATTGGGCTCCTGAGTTATTGCTGAGACCTGGGCATAGTCCCACAAGTAATAGGCTTTCATTTCCATAGGTAGGCTTTCTTAGGTGTGAGTCTTTTTGAAGCTTATCCTACCCAGAACTGTTGCAACCTGAGAGCCAGGCGTCCCCGGGTCAGGGTGCAGATCCCCAGGCAGGCTGAGGCGTGACAGCCTCCTAGAGATCGAATCCCCGGGCAGGTCGAGGCATGACGGCCTCCCGAGAATTGGGTCCCTGGGCAGGTCGAGGCGTGATGACCTCCTGTGACCCCTGGGACTGGCAGATCCCCGAGCAGGTTGAGGTGTGACAACCTTTCGAGGACCAGATCCCTAGGCAGGTCAAGGTGTGATGACCTCCTGGGACCCCTGGACAGGAGTTTGGGCGTCCCCAAGGTCTCCAGTGTGACCAGTACTGGGTAGGATTAGGGGGTTGGATATTATAGAATATTTCCCTCCCAAGCCCAGCTATTTTCTGATTGTCTCTCCAGAAGATTGTAGAGGCAGTCTTGTGGGTCTGGATGGGGCTCAGGAAAAGAGCATGAAACAGGAGGGAAGGGGGCAGAGCACAACCTTTGAAAGAATGACATAGCACAAGGGTATAATGTAAACCAATTAAAATCAGTTGGGTCCAAGATGAGAAGTCAAATTTAAGTAAACCTTAATCCCCAATCTATAAGCCAACAGACACACCCAGAGGTGGCAGGACAGCTCCAAGGCACTGTCAAGAGATGGAGGAGTGGGTGGTTCCCCAGTGGCTGGGATGATCCTCTCACTCGTTAGCATATGAATTCACCCCGCTAGCAAAACCTAGCCAGGCCGTATTCCATGGCCAGTACCCTGTAGAGTGGGCGCTTCTCTGTGAATCTTAACAAATCTACCTCTTATCTATCGCTTTGACTCTCAATGAATATTTGCAATGAGACCTCAGAGCCTGAGCTTTATTAGGTCCTGAAGCCGGGCCTCCTGGGTTTTGCTTGGGCTCAAGTCCCGACCCGGAAAGAGAGCTGAAGGACAGGAGGAAAAAGCAATGGGGAAAACATGCCAAGGAATCCCCTTCATAGCCCGCCGGAAAATTTGCTAAATATCTGACCGGTGCTCAATTTCATTGGTCTGATCCTTGGCACAGAGAAGAGAAAGGATAGAAGAACCCCCACCGGCTTGTGTAACAGCTACTGGGGCTCAGCAGATAGCGCCTTTGGGACATGCTGAGGAGTAGCCTCTCCAGAGTCCCTCAGTTGTGGCCCCTGCCACCCGCCTATTCACGGGAGGTTTGAGGAAACAAGAAACGAGAGATTGTAAAGGTCCCTCCAGCCATAGGAGCGACGACATCTTACCTTAACCGGAGGTCTTCTGGAATCTGAGACTGGGTGGCTTGAGCTTTCTGCTGAGTGCGTTTTTCGCTGTCCTGGTTTCCAGCACGATGGGCCTTCCCCTGCTCTGGGTTTCTTCGCCTTCCGCTTCTAGCACGGGAGCTTCACTGAGTTGGGCTCCTGCTGTGCTTGGCCTCTTCCACGCAGAGGTTGTTTCAGCCAGGTTAAATCCGAGTCACGGCACCATAGATGTCACGCGAGTGTATGTTCCTCGGCTCTTTGTCTCATCACAACAAAGATTTGGAGTGACGGACATTAAAACCCCCTCGGTGTGTCACAGCTCTTGGGTCTTGGATAGACCGTGTTATAGCTCTCAGGTCTCGAATGGACCGTGTTATAGCTCTTAGACAAATCAGTGTCACAGCTCAGTGTTACAGCTCTATTTTATTTAGAAGATAGCAGGAAAATCCATCTTCGAGGTGTGAGGGCACGTCGATCCAAAGACGCCAGGAGAAGAGTGCCCCAGCGCTTGGGAGAGAGAGAGAGCCAGCGAGCTTGCTTTGGCTCTTCTGTTTATATGTTTATCTCTCCCTGGGCCTGTCCTATGTAAATTGGGCCAGCCAGGAGTGTTTGTTTTACCTGAGGTCCTCACTCTGGTCCTCAGACCTTTTTTGTTCTATTTTCGCGGGCTTTTCCCTTCCTTGTCTTTTAGCCACCGCCATTTTGGACTTCTTTTCCCTATTCTACCTACCTAACATATGAATCTTCTTCTCTTTCTATCCTCCCTAATATCTGTGACCTTGTCTCCCCTACTCTGTGACCCAAACCTATTATTTGCAATGCATTTAAGATTTTACCAGGAGCATGGACTTCAAGCAGCTCCTATGTACTGCTCTACTAATATTCCTGAGGTAATAAAGACTCACAATTCAATTTGTTTGAAATGACAGAGAAAGGAAGATGTATAAACAGAGAAAGGAATATATATAACATACAAAATTATATTTCACTAAATTATGCCATCACATAATGAGTTTTCTAAAGGCTAAGATTCTCAGCCAGAGTCTAGGACACAAGCATTTCAGCAATTTGTACTATTAAAGTATTTTGTTCAGGGATACACTAAATGCAAAGTATATCTTATATTAGGTAGCAGTTTCTGGAGTTCAGGAAACAAATTAATGGTATAAAGGCATAACCTGGAAATAGCAATTGTTCATAAGACTGGACCCAATTAATTATTTTGCCAAATAAAATTTTCCACTGGGCAAAGAAAGATACGATTAAAGGCAGGCAGGATGATGTCTATTAGAGCTACATTTAAGTAGATGAGTTCTCTGAGGCGTGACAGTATAAGCCTGTGGTCTACAGGAGTACATGTATGGTCAAGCACTTTATAAGAGCTGATAATAAGTCTGTATATATTTTTAATTTTTCAAATACTGCCTCAAACCTATGGCCAAACTGGGATAACATTCAAAGTCGACTTCAACTAATGTGATGTGAGGGCTCATATTTTGTTTTTCTAAACATTTAATTAAATAATCATACAGCAAGGCAAAAGCCCAACAATTGCACAGTTTTATTAATAAAAAATTGGTTATACATTTTTTTATTCCAAAAATACCTAGAAAACGGTGTTTTATTTTAGTTCAGCGTAGTATATTTGATTCTACTCTGTTTTAATTTTGCATTAGCATCTGAAGTAAATATAGACCATTTATTTAACACAGTAATAATGATGTCAATTTCAACAAAGTAGTTTATTGATATTGGATCAGCAAAGGCACTAGGGGATTTACTGAATTTTGTAGCTTGTAGTCTATTATTAGGATGCCCTGAAAAATACTCCTGAAGTGAACAAATGTACATGGAGATGTATATTAGATATGTGACCTTGTTTTAAATGTAATTTGCATATAGCATAAAAATTAGTTTTGAAAGATTCAAATTTTTTTGAAGGTTAATAAAGTTTTGAAAGGATGCAAATGTTTTAAACACAGGGATGAAATATGTTATTTAGTCAATCCCAGTTGTAATACTAAAAAAGAGTCTTGTTAAAAACCACATGAAATACAGTTATTAAAAGCATATCAAAGCCAGTTATTTCTAGAAAAGAAATTCATAAAACAATATTTCTTAGGCTTGTGAAATTCTATGTAAAAGCAGCTTCTTTCTTGAGTGTTTAAGAAATAATGATGTGAGATTACAACCGTGAGAATAACATTTGCCTAGTTATTTTTATTATTATTGGCAGTAACATTCTGTTGTAAAGTAGGTGGCAGAAACACCACAAAATCAACCGAAACACTTCCTCACGAACTACTGTGCCCAGATGGATTACGTCCCCAGAGTAGTAGTGGGATGCTGCAAGGGGCTGGCAGTCATTTTGGCAGGAGACTGCTTTCTCCTCAGTTTGAAAATCAAATCATTTTAAAGACAGAATTGCAGATATAAGGATTTTCCATGTTAAATTATATAAAATGGTCAAGATACATCAGTGTCATACAATTATAGCTTTGATTAGAAAACCTTTGAGTGGAGCTAATGAATTATACAGAGTGATCTTCTCAGTAGTAAATAGAAGTAGGTTTAATAAAACATAAAAAGTTATAGAAATAAAATATAAATTGTGGAAAGATGATGGTCAGGTTTCAAATATGTATAACATAGTTTCTAAATTTAAGTATTATCATTCTTTTTGGTGTCTAGTGTTTTTCAGATTTTTTTAAAGATAGTTTCAACTTCTGCCAAAATACTTCATTTACTTGGTTTGTTTTGGGTTTTTGCAAGAAATATAATTCATTGAATGAATGCTAGGTTACCGTAGCTACTTGTGTTATATTTGCATACATTTTACTTAAGTTTAAAATCATGTAAGTACTTGAAAATCATTTCATAACTATTAAATATGGGCAGGCACTGGTTTGGGAGTCAGGAAATATTCTGAATCCAGTTCATTAATAAACTTGTGACCTGGACAAATCAGGTATTTATTTTGGAAGTAATAAGCACACAAATTCTAAACAAAGTATCAATTTTGTTTTGATTTTGTTTGTTTTCTATTAAATGAAAGGGGTGGATTAGATGGTTTTTAACTTTTCTTTCAACATTTGCTACTTCTTGATTTTATGATTTAGTCCATGGGGTCGCACAGAGTCAGACACGACTAAAGTGACTTAGCAGTAGCAGTATCTTTATCTGATTCTCTTAAAGTAACCTACTTAACCTTTCAGAAGTTCCGAGATTAAAGCAAACTAATTCTTTGACTGAAAAGCCTGTCTTATAAATTCTAAGGATCTCTTCACATCAATATTAAAATATGATTATGTTAAGGATTATCTATACATTTGTCTGCAGAAAATTAAGATCATGGCATCTGGTCCCATCACTTCATGGCAAATAAATGGGGAAACAGTGACAGACTTTAATTTTTTGGTCTCCAAAACCATGCAGATGGTAACTGCAGTCATGAAATTAAAAGATGCTTGCTCCTTGGAAGAAAAGTTATGACCAACATAGCCAGCATATAAAAAGCAGAGACATATCTTTGCCAACAAAGGTCCATCTAGTCAAAGCTCTGGTTTTTCCAGTAGTCATGTATGGATGTGAGAGTTGGACTATAACGAAAGCTGAGCACCGACGAATTGATGCTTTTGAACTGTGGTATTGGAGAAGACTCTTGAGAGTCCCTTGGACGGCAAGGAGATCCAACCAGTCCATCCTAAAGAAAATCAGTCCTGAATATTCATTGGAAGGACTGATGCTGAAGCTGAAACTCCAATACTTTGGCCACCCGATGCGAAGAACTGACTCATTGGAAAAGACCCTGATGCTGGAAAAGATTGAAGGCAGAAGGAGAAGGGGACGACAGAGGATGAGATGGTTGGATGGCATCACTGACTCAATGGACATGAGTTTGAGTAAATTCCGGGAGTTGGTGATGGACAGGGAGACCTGGCGTGCTGCAGCCCATGGGGTGACAAAGAGTTGGACATGACTGCCAACTCACTTGAACTGAATTGAACAGTTGTCTGTAAGGAAAAACTTAAAGTGACAACCTGAGAAAACATCAGACTGTATGTTTAACTTACTTATTAGTTGGCCAGTTTTTCCCTGTAAATTCTCTTCCAGAGTCAGATAAGGCATAAAATAATAATTATTGTTCTAACAGATCATAATGGCAGTAGTAGAAGTTTGTTAGAAAGCGTGATAAAATGGTCTTACTACGTTGGAGTGAGGGAATGGAGGGAGTGGAGAAGGAAATTACACTTAGACTTTAAAAGTAACATGGAATTTAAGAACCAAAATAATTCCATGAAAAGTTGCCTAAATTATGTTATTCCTCACCTAAATCAACAATAGCATTAGGATGCAAAGTTGTCGATGTTGGGAGTCTTTTAAGGGCAGCATTAAATGACACATTTTTTCTCACTCAGATTCTGAATGAAAGAGGCAAATTAGCAGAGGAATAACATATGAATGGGCTTTCCAGGTGACTCAGATGGTAAAGAATCTGCCTGCAATGCTGGAGACCTGGGTTTGATCCCAGGGTTGGGAAGATCCCCTGGGGGTAGGCATGGCAATCCACTCCAATATTCTTGCCTGGAGAATTCCCATGGACTAAGGGTCTGGTGGGCTATAGTCCACAGGGTCGCAAAGAGGCAGACGTGACTGAGCAACTAAGCACAACACATATATAACAAAATATCATCTTATAATTTCATTTAAGTTTGTTTGGAGGGTATAGCTGTGTAGTCAGGGACAGAAGTATCCCCCAAAAGAAGCTGCATAGTATTAACTTATAAAAGGCCCAATTTCTTCAACTAGTTGTTGTTATTGTTCAGTTGCTTCATAGAAACACAAGGATTAAAGGATTAAAATGTATCTCTGGTTCTCAAATACATATACATACAAATGTGTATTTGAAAGCAATACCAATTTTCACATTGGAGCTTTTCTGCTCAGATTTTTCCTCCCAAATTTCATATTCAAAAGACAATGTCATACATTTGCTCCATCTAATATTTAAGCATTACATCTCCAAAATAGATTCTGATCCCATCCATTTTTCTTTGTCTTCATTGTCAAAAATCTAGACCAAGCCTCTGTTGTTCAGTCACTCAGTCGTGTCTGACTCTTTGCAACCCCATGAATTGCATCACACCAGGTTTCCCTGTCCTTTGCTGTTTGCTGGAGTTTGCTCAAACTTATTTCCATTGAGTTGGTGATGTCATCCAACCATCTTGTCCTCTGTTGTCCTTTTCTCCTCCTGCCCTCAACTTTCCCAGCATCAGAGTCTTTTCCAATGAGTTGGCCCTTCACATCAGGTGGCCAAAGTATTGGAGCTTCAGCCTCAGCATCTGTCCTTCCAATGCATACTCAGGGTTGATTTCCTTCAGGATTGACTGGTTTGATCTCCTTGCTGTCCAAGGAGATCTCAAGAGTCTTCTCCAACACCACAGTTCAAAACCAGCAGTTCTTTGGTGCTCCACCTTCTGAGTTGGACTATAAGTCCAACTCTCATATCTGTACACGACTACTGGAAAAACCATAGCTTTGAGTATACAGACTTTTGGCATCAAAATAATATCTCTGCTTTTTAATACACTGTCTAGGTTTGTCATAGCTTTCCTTTCAAGAAGCAGGCGTCTTTTAATTTCATGGCTTCAGTCACCATCTGCAGTGATTTTTGAAGTCCAAGAAAATAAAGTCTGTCACTGTTTCCATTGTTTCCCCATCTATTTGTCATGAAGTGATGGGACCATATGCCATGATCTTAGTTTTTTGAATGCTGAGTTTTAAACCAGCTTTTTCACTCTCCTCTTTCACCTTCATCAAGAGGCTCTTTAGTTCCTCTTCCATTTCTGCTGTTAGAGTGGTGTCATCTGCATATCTGAGGTTACTGACATATAACCTCCCAGCAGTCTTGATTCCAGCTTGTGCTTCATCCAGCTCAGCATTTCACATGATGTATTCTATATAGAAGTTAAATAAGCAAGATGACAATATATTACCTTGAATTATTCCTTTCCCAATTTTGAACCAGTCTGTTTTTCCATGTCAGTTTCTAACTATTGCTTCCTGACCTGCATACAGGTTTCTCAGGAGGCAGGTAAGGTGGTCTGGTATTCCCATCTCTCTAAGAATTTTCCACAATTTGTTGTGATCTACACAGTCAAAGGCTTTAGTGTAGTCAATGAAGAAGAAGTATATGTTTTTCTGGAATTCTCTTGCTTTTTGTGTGATCCAAGGGATGTTGGCAACTTGATCTCTAGCTCCTCTGCTCTTTCTAAATCCAGGTTGTACATCTGGAAGTTTTCAGTTTACATACTGTTGAAGCCTATCTTGAAGGATTTTGAGCATTACCTTGATAGTATATGAAATGACCACAGCTGTGTGATAGTTTGAACATTCTTTGGCCTTTATAAGACTGCCTTCATGTTTAAGACTTATGTGAAACGCCACTCTGAAAACGAAATGCTTCATTTGAACTATTGTGGATAATTCTGTTTGGATGCAAAAATGCAGATGTCTAAAGGCATCTGAACTGTGCAGCATCATGGGTTAAGTTTTTGTTTTTTTTTTAATTGAAGTTCCTCTATGTGTACTATCAGTTCAGTTGAGTCACTCAGTCATATCTGACCCTTTGTGACCCCATGGACTGCACCATGCCAGGCCTCCCTGTCCATCACCACATCCTGGAGTTTACTCAAGCTCATATCCACTGAGTTGGTGATGCCATCCAACGATCTCATCCTCTGTCATTCCTTTCTCCTCCCACATTCAGGCTTTCCCAGCATCAGGGTCTCTTCCACTGAGTCAGTTCTTCACATCAGATGGCCAAAGTATTGGGGTTTCAGCTTCAGCATCAGTCCTTCCAATGAATATTCAGGGCTGATTTTCTTTAGGATGCACTGGTTGGATCTCCTTGCATTCCAAGGGACTTTAAAGAGTCTTCTCCAACATCTTCTCCAACATCACAGTTCAAAAGCATCAGTTTTTCAGTGCTCAGCCTTCTTTATAGTCCAACTCTCACATCCATACATGACTACTGAAAAAACCATAGCTTTGACTAGATAGACCTTTGTTGGCAAAGTAATGTCTCTGCTTTTTAATATGCTGTCTAGGTTGGTCATAACTTTTCTTCCAAGGAGCAAGCATCTTTGAACTTGGCTGCAGTCACCATATGACTTTGGAGCCCGAAAAAATAAAGTCTGTCATCGTTTCCATTCTCTCCCCATCTATTTGCCATGAAGTGATGGGGCCAGATGCCATGATCTTAGTTTTCTGTATGCAGGTCAAGAAGCAACAGCTGGGCTGGATGACACACAATCTAGAATCAAATTGCTGGGAGAAATATCAATAACCTCAGATATGCAGATAACACCACCCTTATGGCAGAAAGAAAAGAGCAACTAAAGAGCCTTTTGATGAAAGTGAAAGACGAAAGTGAAAAAGTTGGCGTAAAAGTCAACATTCAGAAAACTAAGCATCTGGAAGTTCATGGTTCATGTACTGTTCAAGCCTGGTTTGAAGAATTTTGAGCATTACTTTACTAGTGTGTGAGATGCATGCAATTGTGTGGTAGTTTGAGCATTCTTTGGCATTGCCTTTCTTTGGAATTGGAATGAAAACAGACCTTTTCCAGTCCTGAGGCCACTGCTGAATTTTCAAAATTTGCTGACATATTGAGTGCTGTTCTATGAGGATAATCAAAACCATACTGTTCACTGGTCCAAACTCCTCAGAAAAATGTTTTGACTGTGATAAATGCTTACTGAAGTCCAATATGTAATGCATGTGTTATTTTCTAAGGGAACAAGCCATATGAAATGTCAGGAAGCAAAACCTCATCAAATAATAAAACACTTATTATAATATATGTGATTAATTAGGGACATATTATGGGTGATACAGAATCACAAACTTTCTGATCTTACAAAGGCCCACAGAAATGTGTAATATCTTACTAAAATGTAATTCTGATGTTGTAGATTTAGCTCCCCCTTTTAATGTCCATTTGGTGTTATCAGAATGCATAATTTCTTTTATTTATACTTGTACATTTTAATATATTTTCCCCTTATTCTTCTTTTTCCCACATTAATATTGGTTATGCTATTTCTATTACTTTACTATTTCTTTCCACTCACAAATTCTACTTTGCTTTTTTACAACCTTTTTTTGCTTCACAGCCTCTGGCTTCCAATTTATTTCCTTTTGGATTTTTTGTTTCTTTATAGGATTTTTAAAAATCTAATTGGCTTCTACTTTTGTTTTGCTTGTCTTCCTAAAGAATGTTCTTCCATTTTTCTATTGCCCACTGCACTACTTATTTCCAACTTAGGAAAAAAAAATCTTTCAGAAATGCTCTTGTCATACACGTCCTGTTATTATTTTATACCCAGCTGTGGTTACTTAGTTATCCCTCTCACTTTTTATAGTTCATTTTCATTTAAGTGCATATCTCTATTCATCTTGAAAGTATTTCTCTCTCTTCAAAGTCTTTTTCCACCAAGAAAATTAAATTGTTTTGTCTCTTATGAAAGGAGTAAGCACTCCTCTGTCAACTGAAAGGCATATTTAAATGCCAGCTCTCATGTAAAGAGAAGGTGTAGGCCAAAACTACAACCACAGGTTTTGTGAGTTCCTATATGCCAACAAAGGTTCATCTAGTCAAGGCTATGGTTTTTCCTGTGGTCATGTATGGATGTGAGAGTTGGACTGTGAAGAAGGCTGAGCACTGAAGAATTGATGCTTTTGAACTGTGGTGTTGGAGAAGACTCTTGAGAGTCCCTTGGACTGCAAGGAGATCCAACCAGTCCATTCTGAAGGAGATCAGCCCTGGGATTTCTTTGGAAGGAATGATGCTAAAGCTGAAACTCCAGTACTTTGGCCACCTCATGTGAAGAGTTGACTCATTGGAAAAGACTCTGATGCTGGGAGGGATTGGGGTCAAGAGGAGAAGGGGACGACAGAAGATGAGATGGCTGGATGGCATCACTGACTCAATGGACTTGAGGCTGAGTGAACTCCGGGTGTTGGTGATGGACAGGGAGGCCTGGCGTGCTGCGATTCATGGGGTCGCAAAGAGTCGGACACGACTGAGCGACTGATCTGATAATATATTATGTGGTGCATTGTTTCATATGCTTATTTGCCAACTGTATATCTTCAATTTGGGACAAATTAGCATCTTGATAATATTGAAACTTCCTATCCATGAACCGGGAATACCTCCATTTATTTAATTAGTACTTTCCTGGTGACTCAGACAGTAAAGAATCTGCCTATAATGCAGGAGACCTGGGTTTGACCCCTGAGTCAGGAAGATCCCCTGGAAAAAGGAATGGCAACCCACTCTAGTATTCTTGCCTGGAGAATTCCATGGACAGAGCTGCCTGGTGGACTACAGTCCACGGGATTGCAAAGAGTAGGACATGACTGAGCAACTAACACTCACTCACTTGATTTCTTTGGTCAGTTTTATAATTTTACTCATACAGACCTTGAACATAATCTGTTAACTTTGTATTTAAGTATTTCTTTGAGGGGAGTGCTAATGTGAGTGGTTTTATGTTTTTAACTTCCAATTCCACTTGTTCTTTGCTGGAATGTAGGAAAGCAGCTGACTTTTCTATATTAACTTTGTAATTTGCAACCTCACTGTAATTGCTTATTAGTTCCAGGAGTTCTTCTGTTAATTCTTTTGGATTTTTTTATATAAACAATTATGATGTCAACAGACACACTCATTTCTTCCTTCTCAATCTGTAAACTTTTTATTTCCTTTCCTTGCCTTATTACATTAGCTAGGACTTCCCGTATGATCTTAAAAAGTGATGAGAGGAGATGTCCTTGCTTTGTTTGTAATCTGAGTGGGAAAGGTTCTAGTTTCTTCCATTGTATTTTAAAACTTGTTGTTCCTATAAAGGAAATATATTGAGTTTTTCATATCACCTTTGAAATAGACACCTCAATTCTTTTACCACTTTTAGGAATCTTTCAGATGTTTCTATTTTTTCTAGGCATACAATTATATAGTATGCAAATAACTGTATTTTACTTCCTTCATCCTTATTAGTGTAATTGTATCTCACATATAATTGGATTGGTATGTATAGTGTTGAGTTTTTCCTAAGCTTTATGAAAGTATGTTTAGGATTTGTAAAGTGTTTTGTTGACCTTGGGGATCTGTGTGTGTGTGTGTGTATAAAATGTTAGAACAACTGGACAAATGGATGTCTACCTCACTCCATATAGTAAGCAAATTCTAGGGCTTCCCTGGTGATCCAGTGGTTAAGAATCCATCTTGCAATGCAAGGGTCAGCAGTTCATCCCTGGTCCAGGAATATCCCATCTGCTTCAGAGTAACTAAGCTCACACACCACAACTACTGCGTCTGCTCTCTGAAGCCTGTGAGCCACAACTATTGAGCCCACATGCAGCAACTACTGAAGCCCGCATGCCCTGGAGCCCGTGCTCCAGAACAGGAGAAGCCTCAGCAATGAGAAGCCTGTGCACTGCAACTAGAGACTAGGCCCTGCTCCCCGTAACTAGAGAAACCCTCTGTGCAGCTATGGAAACCCAACACAGCCAATAAGTAAATAACTATTAGAAATCACATTCCAAATAGATCAAAGATTTAAATGTATAAATCTAAACCATAAATGATAAAAATGAAGGAAGAAAATATAATGTATCCCTCCACACTCTCAGGGACATGGATGCTTTCCAGAGCATGACACAAAATCTAGAAACCAGAGAAGAATTAGAGTGAATCATCACATAACATGCAAAATGTTTTAATTAAATTTTGTAATCTGTAGCACAAAACACCATAAACTCAAAATACATACACTATATATTTTTAAAAACCCCCACATTCCCAAATTAAATGGTTCATATTGTATCTAAAAGGGTGCTATAGTTTAAAAAGGAAAAGAAAATGAAAACATGTACTGTTATTTAAATAGTCACAGAAAAAGAAAATATAGCTCTTGAACATATGCTCATGTAAGTTCACATAAGTTCAGCTTTTCTCATTTTAAGACAAATGCAAATTAAAACAGTGATATGGCCCCTGTTTTGCCCCAATCCGATTGAACATACTGAAAATATGATAACACATTATGTGGTGAGAATGTACATGAGCAGGCACCATGTTCCATTGTTGTCAGAAGAACCAGTTGGTTCAACCTTCAGAAAGAGTTATTTTGTAATAATACCAAAATTAAAGATTCACATTCTGCATAGCTAAGTACAACTGTAGAAATTGATACTATACTATTCACATATATGTGAAAGTATGTGTATAACATATATTAATTCTATCTTTATTTGTCAAAACAAAAGATTAAAAACAGCTGAATACCTATCACCCGGGAATTGATTGAATAAATTATAGTATGTACAAAAAAAGGAAAACTATGCAGCTGATAAAGAGTTGAATCTGTAAAAACTGATAAGAAATGAACTCTAATAGATATTTTCAGTGAAAAGTGCAGGGTGCAGAAAATGTGTGAGTTGGCGCATATCTATTACATAGACAGATAACAGTGGTTAGGTCTTAGGTCAGAAATTGATTTTTTGCGAGCAAGAAGGAAGGGGAATTTTCCAGTTTCCTTTAATGTTTTGAATTTATGTCATTTATGCATGTTTTCTATCAAAAAAACTAGTCAGAAATAAAACCATCCATACATTGATGTTATAATAGTTACCTTAGAAAATGCACCATACTTGTTATCCCTAAACATTTATTTCAAAATAAATTACTGCCAGTATTTTCCTGATTCCTTATGGGAACAGTAGAATTTTAAGGCCAAACATGCTTTTTCTATTGATTTAAATTTACTTGATTTAAATTTTCTTTTCTTCCAGGCCCTAAGCTGAATTGCAGGTAGATTGAAAAGGCCTCTGAAAATTTCACTAGTTCACTTCAAGGACAGAGAGTACAAATTTAGACTTGTATATCCAGTAAAGAATCTGCCTGCAGTACAGGGGACCTGGGTTCAATCCCTGGGTTGGGAAGATACCCTGGAGAAGGCATGGCAACTCACTCCAATATTCTTGCCTGGAGAATCCCCGTGGACAGAGGAGCCTGGCAGGCTGCAGTCCATGGGGTCTCAAAGAGTTGGACTCGACTGAGTGATAAGCACAGCACACCCCCTTGTTTCCGGTCACCCATCAAAAACTTCACAGCAGTGGGAATCTCCCTCAGTAAAATTTGAAGTTCCCGTAAGACCTCTCAAAAGATATATGGCAGCAATTTTAATATTGCAGTTCATATACACCAAAGCTGCAATTGACTATATTGTAGTTTGCTGACCTTAATGAGTTAATGACCTTCCCTCCTAGCTCAGTTGGTAAAGAATCTCCCTGGAAGGCAGGAGACCTGGGTTCAATTCCTGGGTCGGGAAGATCCCCTGAAGAAGGAAATGGCAACCACTCCAATCTTGCTTAAAGAAGCCTATGGACAGAAAAGCCTGGCAGACAAGAGTCCATGGGGTTGCAAGAGTTGGACACGACTTAGCAACTAAACCATGAACCAATGAGTTAATGCCGTGTCCAAATAAAACTTGTGGTCAAATGATAGCCTAGGCTCTGAGAAGTTTTGGCTCAGTATTATCTGTGAAATTTGAGCTGATATTAAATATGCCTTAAAACAATACCTTTGGGATTTGGCCTCCAGCATCTGATCAGGTCTGGCAGCTGTATGAGTCAAGAGTTTTGCCTCAGGTCCTTATGTTTTGCACTGTAGGATTATAGCATCAGCAAGAATATCATTATTCCTTTAGTGAAGGAAAATATCTCAGTGTTTGAGCTTATAGAACTGTCTTCTTTCTGATTACTTCTTCCTCTGAAATAAGAGAATTCTGCTGTCTCCTGTACCTATAGTTATCTTCTCCCGCCCACTGCCCAATCTAGTAATTCCTTTCCAGCCTAGCCTTTCTGCCATTCTTAGTCATCTAATTGTTGTCTGTCTAACCTTAAACTGTCTCTTTCTATATGTATTTAAGTAGGCTGACCCTAGCATGACGGATGCCATGACAGGTCACAGTTCCATTGTCTTTGTCTCAGAATAGATGAAGCCTCAATCAGGACAGCCATGGCTATTTGGTCATTAAATCTGGCTGCAGCAAACTGTTCTGACTGGCTTGATCAGGAGCCACTTGTGCAGATTAGACAGTTGCGTTTTATATCCTCTCAGAGACAGCTCCCTTTCCACTTCATCCTGTTGATGAGTTAACCATGGTCTCTCTGGGGCTACATCCTCATCTTCTGGGTGGCTCACAGAGTGAATAGCTCATTTGGGACAGGGTGGTACTTAGCCAATGTACTTTAATTAAGGCTATACTTGAATAACTTCCTTAAGTTATGGCACGGTTCCTGCCTCAGCAAAGCATAAGGATTGGATTAATAAACATGGGACATTTATAACAAAAAAGCTGAGATAGAAAACGTGTTTGTTAAGCCAAACTCATAGAAACAGAAAGTGGAATGGTGGTTGCAAGAAGCTGGGGGAGGGGAAAATAGAGAGTTGCTGTTCATTGACATTAAATTTCAGTTGCATAAGATGAATAAGTTCTAGAGATCTAAATGACTTTGTGCCTATAGTTGACAATACTGTCTTGCACGTTTAAAAGTTTGCTTAAAGGGTCATGCTAAAGATCTCAAGTTAAATGTTCTAGCTACAAAAAAAAAAAAGAATTTATATTTAATTATTCCATTTGAATTTAATTGGAAATGAACTTTTCAGTCCTCTAGTTTGTATTGCATAACAGGAGGTTGCAGATATTAAGATCTTTAAAGCTCCTTAAAATATCTGTATTCTTTCTCTTTAGGACTTCATATGCAGAGTAAATGGTGATTAAAATGTGCAGGATGACAAGATGGAGCAAACAGTGCTTGTGCCACCAGGACCTGACAGCTTCAACTTCTTCACCAGAGAATCCCTTGCGGCTATTGAAAGACGCATTGCAGAAGAAAAGGCTAAGAATCCCAAACCAGACAAGAAAGACGATGATGAACATGGCCCAAAGCCAAATAGTGACTTGGAAGCTGGAAAGAACCTTCCTTTTATTTATGGAGACGTCCCTCCAGAGATGGTGTCAGAGCCCCTGGAGGACCTGGATCCCTACTATATCAATAAGAAAGTGAGTGTGTTTTATCAGGCATATTTTGCTGCTTTTTGCCTTATAGTATACCTTAGACTGTTAGAGCACCAACATATGCTAAGTTAGCACAAACTCTAAGTATCCTTCTCTTTGGGAAATAGAACACATTTGTGAATGCTTTATGCATATATACGACAAATAAATTGATTAGATCATAACAGATGGAGCTGTCCCAAATGTACACAAAAGATATCTAAAAACAAATGTAAGTCATAGGCAGCTATTTTGACAAATTAAAAACTTCTCCCCAGGGATTGTGTTTACTATTTATGAGTTTTCTGTACCTGAAAATCCTGAAATTGTCACAAGTTATAAAGATCTCAAAAATGTTGGTATTAATTTCTCATAGAACAAAATTTGATACCAAAAGGATTTTCAATTTTATATTATATATAAATATTATGTTATATATAATACATCAATTAAGTTCCTGAAAATTTTTTCATTTGGGAAAAAACATTCCTATACAAACTATAGTTTAAACAATTATTTAATCTTTTGGTGAGAATATATTAATATGGGTAAGGATTAACCAAAATCTAGTAATCTAAAAATACATAAATTTGAGTATTCATGCTCGAAGTGAAGTATTAAGTACTTATCCTTTCATTATGACCATGATTTCACCAAGTCAAGAAGAAAAATATTAAATAAAAAAAATTATTATATTGATTTTAGATTAAATTTATGGCTTGTTAATTTGTTAATTATTATATTTTTCACCTAACACAACATATTTGTTAACTCTTGGTGGAAGGTACAGCACAAAGATTGTAATTAAGCAAATGAAATGTTTTAGTTAAATATGGTCCTTAAAAATGCCCCCAAAACTTTTAGGGATGTTTTTGGTTGCTGGCACAATTATCATGTTAGTTTTTATGAAGTGCAGAAATTTGGAATTATGGTATGTTAATTCAAGGCAGTTTTGTAAATCACTTCTCATTGACTACCACAGTTTTCAGAGGTAGAAACCTCTTAGGTTCAGATTTTTTTTTAAAGTTGTCAGGCTATACCTGGTTTAAGTATAACAATTTTCTTTTTTAAAACTGATTTGTCATTTTACAGTAATGGAAGAGATTAATCATTTTCAATAGATTTATTATCTTTTATTTAAATTTGTTTTTTAACATTGTAGTATTAAATCTTAGTAGGTAAACCATTATCTGTTTCATAACTGCCATTTAAACTAAGAGAAAAATTACATTTTATCATTCAGTCACTACTTTGGAAATTAATATGATATCTGAAAAGCTAAAACCCATATTAAGCAGTCTACGAAGGGGTTATTTGTATTTTTTTAAAGTAAAAATGTGATAAACCAGTTATTCAAACATTTTACCTTACTTAAAATTACTCTATTATTGAAGTTATGACTCTGATATGTTCTAGCCAGAAATTCATTGCAACTAAAGTATATGACTTTATTTATAGCCATTGGACATTTCCAAGCTATTTAGAGCTGCTATTATCGTGGGTTAGGTGGGCTCCATCCTAAGCAGGCATTTTGCTACCCCTAGACATCCTGTCCCCAGCTTTCCAGTAGAAATAACCATCTGAAAGTTATTAAAGTCACCCAGAGCCTACCACTTCATCAAACAGGATCCAAAGCCAGGATCCCGGATCCTCTGCCATGTCCTTATCTGTAAAACAATAAATGCATACATTGAGAAAGACCAAACTAATGCCTGTTGACAAGGGCGGCTCTTCTTTAAATAGAAACCAAATCATCCAATCAATCTTTTCCTTTAAATTGAAAAGTTTTTAGATTAATAAAGTTGTCATATTGAGCAAATGTCCCCAAAAGCAGTCCACAATTGGTTTATAATGAATTAGATATAACAAAGGATATAAAGACAGATGGAAAACAAAGTAATGTAAACCCTTCCGAATAGTTAAAAGAAAGGTCTTGAAACTGAGGATGAAAGACAGACTCTGAACAAATGACTAATCTGCCAGATTCTTGTGCTGAAGTAACCCTTATAAACTTTGTTAGCTTCACATTCAAACTTGCCTTTACCATATCCTTATCTTCAAATGCACATTGTGTGAGGAAGGAAAAACATTCTGACATTTCGGAACAAATCTGTGCGCAAGTAGCACAATCTGATAAGAGAAATATTGTTATTAGAAAGGAGCTTTCCCCAAGTTGAGGCACGTCCATTGCTTTCACTTTGAGCTGACATCAAGAAAGTCTCCAAATTTAAGTCATTCAACAGAAATACAAATGAAACTTTTTGCAGGACTGAAATCCTTAAAAACTAACATGGCATGCTTGAGCTGTGTGTTTGAAATTTCCTTTTTTTTTTCATCTTCATGTTTTAAAACTTTCTATAGTTATGTGTACACTCTTTTCTAGTTTTAAATTTTCTTTCACAATTGGATTGTTTCAGTATGGAGGAATAGTCTTAAATTCTGAATGTGTTTCCTCTGATTGATGGTAGAATGCTTAGAAAAATAATAACCTTTTTAAAATAATGAATATTTTGATATTTGACCAATTTCATTTTAGTGGCTTGGGTGTCTAAGGATGGCAGGGTGATCGTCATTAAACAACACAATGCATATACACAGTACTCCTGGCGTAGATGAAGTGTCTAATGATGGAAGTGTCACTGGGGAAAAGCTTCCTAGGATGAGATTTACCCATTCTCACCAATATTGAGGATGTGGGTTTTATAGCCTTTGTGGGTTGTAACATACAAATATTAATCAGGCTAGTCATTCCCCTAAGGCTTAACTCAAGTACAGTACTTAATGTGTCATTTGTGTCTATATACCACATTTCTATAGTCTCCTTCTAAAAAATGTATAGAATAAACAAAGCAAGCCCCTTGTCAGAATGGCTGGAGAATCTTTGCTGTTTTAGCTTAAAGTGCAGTGGTGCACGAATATAAGGAATTTACCTGTAAGGAATAGAAAGAACACAAACCGCAGCGAAGCTGTCTGTGATCTTCTACAAAGACAATGTCAGTGCGCTTATGGAAATGTCACTGCTGATGGTATATTTTCGGATGGCATATGCCCACATATATTTATCTCTTTTGCCCCAGTTTAAAAGATACTAATTACATAATGTTCAAAATTTCTGCTGAGACTGTTAAAATAGTTTAATCCATGGTCAGTGATATTGTAGCAGTAACTGGAAAAATAGTATCAACTGTCTCGTGAACATTCATGGCACATGAAGCATTCCAGACCTGCAGATGTTTTAAGCCTTCAGAAGTCCAAGGTAAGAACTAAGGAATAAATTAACAGTGCTATCAGAAAAGACCCACAGAATTTTCCACACTGTGTTAACTTTGGTTCCATGATCTTCAGAACATGATTCCAGGCTGGGTTCCTTTTTTGTTTTGTTTATTTACTGTGTGGCAAGGCACATTTTAGCTTGTGAACACACCTTTATTTCTTCGTGGGAATTTTTTTTTTTTCACAGTTTCCTTTCATAGCTTTGGTTGATATTGCACCATTTGGCTATACATTCAAATTCTTCACCCACTCTTTATTATAGAAAACTTCTTCCTTCTCATGTTCTTCTTAAAATTACAGATGACTCATTAGTATCCTTTTGACTGTGACAGTGTACTGGAAATAGAATGAGGTATTTTAGCTGTGCGGTGAAAATGGATGTTTGTTAATTATGGAATGTACAAATGTATCCATTTAAAATGTACTCTTTACTTGACTGTCTCACCAACCATTAAAAGACAATTTATTCTCCCCTTTTATCAGCTCTTCTGAAAGAGATGCATGGCTCCTCTTTATTGGGGCTGCATGAAAAATCGGACAGGAACTTGTGATTTTAAATTCATGCCTGGTTTGTCATCACTACAGGAGTTTTTAATTGTTATGTGGGGTAGGGAGAGTTCTTTGTTTTGGTTTTAAACAAATAGAGATTAGGTAGTTTTTCTTGCAAAAGTAATTTAAAAGAAAATCAGAACAATAGATGGTAAAAGCTCATGATTCCATGAATTCTCATCTTCATGAATTTTCTTTGTATATCATTCAGTCAGTTCATTCAGTTCAGTCACTCAGTTGTGTCCTACTCTGCGACCCCATGAATCGCAGCATGCCAGGCCTCCCTGTCCATCACCAACTCCCAGAGTTTACTCAGACTCACATCCATTGAGTCAGTGATGCCATCCAGCCATCTCATCCTCTGTCGTCCCCTTCTCCTCCTGCCCCCAATCCCTTCCAGCATCAGAGTCTTTTCCAATGAGTCAACTCTTCGCATGAGGTGGCCAAAGTACTGGAGTTTCAGCTTTAGCATCATTCCCTCCAAAGAAATCCCAGGGCTGATCTCCTTCAGAATGGACTGGTTGGCTCTCCTTGCAGTCCAAGGGACTCTCAAGAGTCAAGAACACCACAGTTCAAAAGCGTCAATTCTTCGGCACTCAGCCTTCTTCACAGTCCAACTCTCACATCCATACATGACCACTGGAAAAACCATAGCCTTGACTAGATGGACCATTGTTGGCAAAGTAATATCTCTGCTTTTCAATATGCTATCTAGGTTGGTCATAACTTTTCTTCCAAGGAGTAAGCGTCTTTTAATTTCATGGCTGCAGTCACCATCTGCAGTGATTTTGGAGCCCCCAAAAATAAACTCTGACACTGTTTCCACTGTTTCCCCATCTATTTCCCATGAAGTGATGGGACCAGATGCCGTGATCTTCGTTTTCTGAATGTTGAGCTTTAAGCCAACTTTTTCAATCTCCACTTTCAACTTTCATCAAGGCTCTTTAGTTCCTCTTCACTTTCTGCCATAGGGTAGTATCATCTGCATATCTGAGGTTATTGATATTTCTCCCAGCAATCTTGATTCCAGCTTGTGTTTCTTCCAGCCCAGCGTTTCTCATGATGTACTCTGCATAGAAGTTAAATAAGCAGGGTGACAATATACAGCCTTGATGTACTCCTTTTCGTATTTGGAACAGTCTGTTGTTCCTTGTCCAGTTCTAACTGTTGCTTCCTGACCTGCATACAGGTTTCTTAAGAGGCAGGTCAGGTAATCTGGTATTCCCATCTCTTGAAGAATTTTCCACAGTTTATGGTGATCCACACAGTCAAAGACTTTGGCATAGTCAATAAAGCAGAAATAGATGTTTTTCTGGAACTCTCTTGCTTTTTCCATGATCCAGCAGATGTTGGCAATTTGATCTCTGCTTCCTCTGCCTTTTCTAAAACCAGTTTGAACATCAGGAAGTTCATGGTTCACGTATTGCTAAAGCCTGGCTTGGAGAATTGTGACCATTACTTTCCTAGTGTGTGAGATGAGTGCAATTGTGCAGTAGCTTGAGCATTCTTTGTCATTGCCTTTCTTTGGGATTGGAATGAAAACTGACCTTTCCCAGTCCTGTGGCCACTGCTGAGTTTTCCAAATTTGCTGGCATACTGAATGCAGCACTTTCACAGCATCATCTTTCAGGATTTGAAATAGCTCAAATGGAATGCCATCACCTCCACTAGCTTTGTTCGTAGTGATGCTTTCTAAGGCCCACTTGACTTCACATTCCAGGATGTCTGGCTCTAGGTCAGTGATCACACCATCCTGATTATCTTGGTCGTGAAGATCTTTTTTGTACATTTCTTCTGTGTATTCTTGCCACCTCTTCTTAATATCTTCTGCTTCTGTTAGGTCCATACCATTTCTGTCCTTTATCGAGCCCATCTTTGCATGAAATGTTCCCTTGGTATCTCTAATTTTCTTGAAGAGATCTCTAGTCTTTCCCATTCTGTTGTTTTCCTCTATTTCTTTGCATTGATCACTGAGGAAGGCTTTCTTATCTCTTCTTGCTATTCTTTGGAACTCTGCATTCAGATGTTTATATCTTTCCTTTTCTCCTTTGCTTTTTGCTTCTCTTCTTTTCACAGCTATTTGTAAGGCCTCTTGAGACAGCCATTTTGCTTTTTTGAATTTCTTTTCCATGGGGATGGTCTTGCTCCCTGTCTCCTGTACAATGTCACGAACCTCCGTCCATAGTTCATCAGGCACTCTGTCTATCAGATCTAGTCCCTTAAATCTATTTTTCACTTCCACTGTATAATCATAAGGGATTTGATTTAGGTCATACTTGAATGGTCTAGTGGTTTTCCCTGCTTTCTTCAATTTAAGTCTGAATTTGGTAATAAGGAGTTCATGATCTGAGCCACAGTCAGCTCCTGGTCTTATTTTTGCTGACTATATAGAGCTTCTCCATCTTTGGCTGCAAAGAATATAATCAATCTGATTTCAGTGTCGACCATCTGGTTTTGTCCATGTGTAGAGTGTTCTCTTGTGTTGTTGGAAGAGGGTGTTTGCTTGACCAGTTAGCGCCTCTAAAATTACCAGTCACCCAGGCTCTCCCTCCCTTAGTTTTAGAGCACTATAGTTCACTTTTAGATATTTCTCCTACCCACCGTTTGTTTCTTCCTTATGTCCCTTTCTTCTTTGTCACCTTCCTGTCTCTGGCTCAGAAGCAATCCCAAGTTGATGAGAGCAGTAGTTAAATAACAGTTAGCATTTATCAAGTACCTGCCATATTAGTAAAACTTAAAATGAAAGTGACGTAAACTCAATGGAAAATAGTTTTTTAAAACAAAGAATCAAACAACTAAATGTGTGTATGGGGTAAATCTGGTCTTAATATTAAAGGATCCAGTCCCTAACGCAGTGTCATCAGGACACAGTCCTTTTGCATTTCTCACTCTGCTTCCACCTATGCCAGCTGCATTCACAGGTTGGTTCTTCCCACAAGATGGTAGAAATAGCCATCAGTGGCACAAAACTGATGGACAAAAAATTGATAGCACAAAACTGGGACTTCCCTGGTGGCTCAGAGGTTAAAGCGTCTGCCTGGAATGTGGGAGACCTGGGTTCAATCCCTGGGTTGGGAACATCCCCTGGAGAAGGAAATGGCAACCCACTCCAGTACTCTTGCCTGGAGAATCCCATGGAGGGAGGAGCCTGGTAGGCTACAGTCCATGGGTCGCAAAGAGTCGGACACGACTGAGCGACTTCACTTCACTTCTTCACTTTAGCACAAAACTAACTTCTACAGCCTAGTAACTCCAAAGAACTCATTTTTTCTTCAAAACTTCTCCTGGAATTCATTTTATTAGGTCACATAACCTATTCTGAATCAGCCACTGTAGCCAAGGATTTGTGATGATCTCATTGGCTAGATCAGTGTCACATGTTAACCAGTGTTGCCAAGGGATGGATCAGCTCCACCCAAACCATGTGGCTAGACAGTGAGGCAGCGGTTTTCTGTAAAAGGAAGAGATAGAGACTGTGACAAAGGTGTGCTAGATAAACAAAAGCCAAGCTCTGTCTATGCTTTAGGAAATTTACAGTTCTTATTTAACCAACATGCCCTTCCAAGATAATTCTTATCTTTATTTTAAAATGATGAAACTGAGGTAAAGTAATTTTCCTAAGATCATAGGGCTATTAAGTAACAGAGACTAGATTTCAAACCAGATCCTTCAGCTTCCATGGCTTATTGCTATGCTACTCTGGATTTGCAGTTGTCACACTAATGAAGAGAAGCCAGCGATGGAATCTAAATAAGCCTGTTGCTACTTTTCCTGCCTCTCCACACAGGCCACTGTGAAGCTGTCCTCCTCATCTCCTCGGCTGGCAGTATTTCCCAAACCTGACTTGTTGCTTCACTACTTCTACTCAATCAGGGCCTGCCTTCGTAAAAACTAATATCTTTGAGACTCAGTGGCTCTAGATCAGTTCCTAAATTAATTAGAAAATTACATTTCCCATCAAATTTTAATAGTTTTTTTTCCACATTTTTTTCCAAAGAGGACAGATTCAGGTAACATGAATTGTGTGCCTCTGTAAAGAAATGCCATTTAAATTGGGATCTCAAGTGTAGAAAGAAGAGAGAAGTCTTCCATGGGAAGGGAACAGCCTGTAAGAAGACATGTAATATATTGGGACTGTAATAAGTAAAAGGAAAGTAAGATGTGGTTGGGGAGATGGGCTTGGGGCTAGATCAAAGCTCCAAGAGTTTGATGTTTAAGGGAAAAATAGTTCTCTGAAGACTTTGGGTAGAGAAGTGACGATGTTCACTTTTTGCTTTTAAGATCAAGTTGGGGGTCTTTATAGAGGTCTGGTCTAGATTTTTGACAATGAAGACAAAGAATAATGGATGAGATAAGAATCCATTTTGGAGACATAATGCTTAAGTATTAGATAGGAACAGTGCCAGACTTTATTTTTCTGGGGCTCCAAAATCACTGCAGATGGTGACTGCAGCCATGAAATTAAAAGACGTTTACTCCTTGGAAGGAAAATTATGATGAAACTAGATAGCATATTCAAAAGCAGAGACATTACTTTGCCAACAAAAGTCCGTCTAGTCAAGGCTATGGTTTTTCCAGTGGTCATGTATGGATGTGAAAGTTGGACTGTGAAGAAAGCTGAGCACCAAAGAATTGATGCTTTTGAACTGTGGTGTTGGAGAAGACTTTTGAGAGTCCCTTGGACTGCAAGGAGATCCAACCAGTCCATCCTAAAAGAGATCAGTCCTGGGTGTTCTTTGGAAGGACTGATGCTAAAGCTGAAACTCCAGTACTTTGGTCACCTCATGCAAAGAGTTGACTCATTGGAAAAGACTCCGATGCTGGGAGGGATTGGGGGCAGGAGGAGAAGGGGACGACAGAGGATGAGATGGCTGGATGGCAGCACCAACTCGATGCACATGAGTTTGGGTGAACTCCGGGAGTTGGTGATGGACGGGGAAGCCTGGCGTGCTGCAGTTCATAGGGTCTCAAGAGTCGGACACAACTGAGCGACTGAACTGAACTGATTAGATGGGAGCAAACGGATGGCATTGTTTTTTGAATATGAAATTTGGGAGGAAAGAAACTGAGCAGCAAAGTTCCAATGTGAAAATTGGCACTGCTTTGTTTTAACTTATGTTAAAACATGTAAGTTTTAACAAGTGTTTGTGTATATATTTGAGTTTGTATACACAAGTGTTTGTATGTGTATATATTTGAGAACCAGAGATACTTACATTTTTAATCCTTTAATCCTTGTGTTTATATGGCACTTGGAATTCATTAAGGAGATTCACATGTTTTATTTCATTTCTATCCTTTAGACCACCCTGAGGTTAGTAGTATTATAATCTTCTCCATTCAGATGAAGAAATTGACATGGAATAATTTGCCCAAAGTCTTCACACAGCAACATCTGCAATAAAACTGGGCCAATTAGTCCTTTTCTGTCAATGAAAAATTAACTGAGCATGGACTATGTACCATAACCATGTTATAGGCTAAAGATACAGGGATGAGAAATATTTGACCCCCAGATTTTATCAATTTACTGGTGGTTATAATTTTTTCTCTCCGTCTGAGGCAGAGGCAGAAGCATCTGTAACTAACTGATGAGAATCCAGTTGGGGACCAATTATGGGGTCATCTCTAGCACTGGCCCCACTGCAACTATTCTACCCAGCTAAACCTTAGGGACAAGCAATTTTACAGATTCTTTTCTGGGTACATATTTTTCTCCTTTGCATTAACTTAAAGCAAAAATTAAAAAAAAAAAAAAAAAACTATGAGGCCTTGAGCCTGCAGATGTATTTTTGTTTGTCTCATGCAATACTGTTTAAAATTTTGAATTAGTGTCTGAGATTTATAAATCAGAAGATTGCACAAACATGTGTAAACCTGAATATTTAGGTTTCTCACACACTATCAGATCTGGCATCACTGATTTGCATACCAGAAATTAGCATGTCTCTTGCACTGTCTAGCCACTGTGGGGTGTTGGTTTGTGATCTCTGGCTTCAAGACAATTAAATGAGGGCTGGATATTAAAGCTTGGTGGGCCATGGGCAGGCATCAGTTCACAGATTGTTCTTTAGGCTGGTTATCCCTCATCTAAGCAGAAAAGTAGAATGAGATTGGGAGAGAAAATGTTTTGTAAATTATTGCTCACTCACTTTGGAATCAGGAAGAGAACCTGTGAGAAAGCTTTCCATCCCTCAGTGAGCCAGGAAATGAGGGAAATCTTGGCCTGAATCCACGGGTTATTTAAAAAAAAAAAAAAAAGGCAAAGAAGTAGGTGAGATAATTTAGATAGCTCATAGGGAAAAAATATAATTAGATTCCAAGGAATTGGCCCACAGTGAAAGATGTCCCCAGAGATATGTACTAATGGGAATCTCTTGCCTTTCTATGCAATTATTTATACCCAAAGCTCTGAAGCATCTCTTCTGCCATGTGGTATCATTCTGCCCTTTCTTGCTGGAACCTCTTCTCAAGCCAACAGCTTAGAGCTCGAAAAAGGTTGACCCCACTTCTCGAAGAAGATAGAGCCAGGGAGTTTCCCTAATTTGAATGCCAGGGTAATATCAAAGTGGGGAGAGAGTTGCTGCCCAATTTAGAAATCTGTTACCACTTTTAGAGCGATGATTTCTTATAAAGAGTGATAGAGTTCCACGCTGTCATTACATAGAATTCTATTTCATTAGGAATTACATAGGCTTTTGAATCTACGTGTAAATATAAATCCTTTCTTTGGGAAAAGATGGTCAGAGTTCCAAACAGTTGACCTCCAAGCACATTTTTGGATTACAGTATAAGTACATGTTGAAAATTGCCTCTCTAAATTTTGAGGCTAAAGAATAAACGTAATCGACCGATAGCATATTCTGTTTTTCTATTATTCGTGGTCACTGCTCACCTTCCTCTGTTATTTCTTTTGCTTTTTCCAGTACATTTACTATAAGAGCAGGCAAATTGAGTTGGCGTCGATCTTTTTATTTGGCAATTTTTAAATAATGTTTAGATAAACACAAAGCTGGGCCTTAGGTTTAAACTATTTAAGAAGGAAAACACCTAGATTGAAAGAAATATTAAGATAATGGACATAGTTTTTAAGGGAACTGGGAAACTATAGTTTGTTAAATTCAGTGTTCATCCTGAAGGGAAAAGATAAATCATCTTCTAAAGTCTCAGAGACAAGAAGGATTACTAAATAGTTAACAAGTACAGATTCATAAACAATAATCCTACCAAACTAGTATAACTTAAGTTGACTTAAGTCTTATTGACTATGCAATGTATAAAGGGGAAAGATTTCAATGCAGGTGCATAGCATAAGCATTGATAACAAAAACAGATTCATAGTCCTCCTATTGCAGATCACCCTAGTTATTCATTAAAAGTACAGAACACTGGACATCACAATCTGACCTACTAAATTAGAATCACAACACCTCTGTGAGCTTAGTGCATGAGTGCGTGCTAAGTCACTTCAGTTGTTTCTGATTCTTTGTGCCTCCACAGGCTATTGCCCACTAGGCTCCTCTGTCCATGGGATATCCCAAGCAGAATACTGGAGTGAGTTGCCATGTCCTTCTCCAAGGCATCTTCCTGACCCAGGGATCGAACTCGTGTCCCTTACGTCTCCTGCACTGGGAGGCCGGTTCTTTACCTCTAGTGCCACCTGAGAAGCCCCAAGTTTAGTGTATTGTATTTTCCTCATTTTGCTTTCTAGACTATTAAACTTTGATTATCAGGAGTGTTAACCTGCTTGGGTTTTTGTTGTTGTTTTCTTTAAAGCTGGAATGGATTTTTACCTAACAAAGCTTGCTGAAGAGAGTATGACCTGGCAGTACAATAAATGGTTTACACCTAGGCTGGTGCTGCCCAATTCAGTGGACAGCATTCATGCGTGGCTGTTGTACTTGAAATGTATTTGACATGTGGCATGTTCAGTCTTTGAAGATTTAGAATGGTATGAAAAGAGGAGGTAAATTATCTCAATAATTTTTAATATTGATTTCATCCTCAAATGATAATATATAGGATATATTAGGTTAAAGAAAATATTATTCAGATTAATTTCATCTCTTTTTTCCCCCCCTTTTTTAAATATGGGTATTAGAATGTTTAAAATCACATATGTGGCTCAGATTTGTAGTTCACGTAGTATTTCTATTTGGTAGCTCTGGTCTAAGTAAACTTTCACTAATACTTCTAGATTTTCTTCTGTCCGTAGAGATTGTTGAACATTTACTAGTTTTGAGGCTTCTTAGGGTAATAACTTACTACTTATTCCAAGTTTCTTGAGGGTCTTTGGTTTCCCTACAAACTTTAGCACAGAACTTTGTGAATATTGTGCTAAATGGTTGACACACATCTTCTGCATTGAAGTAAACTGAATTAACAATTGGACTGAGAATTAGGTCTAGGCTGCTTTCCAAGTGTCGGAAACACTCATACATATTAACAGCTTAACATATAGGGACTTAGTAAATGCTACTTGAGTTTAGTAGCTATACATAGAAGAGATAAGTGACAAGCCTGATCAATACTTAGTGTATGAAGAGTTACATTCCTATAAATGTGTCTCTAAAGTGGCATTTTATATATAACATCTCATTTCCAATTCAGTCAAAATGCTGTCTTGAAATTTGTTCTGAGGCACAGTATTATTCTCAGGTTAAAATGACTTCATGAATTTCCTACAGCCTTGGGCTGTTTAAAAAAAAAAAAAGAAGTCTGTTTTTAGCTGGATACTACTGTATCAGCCTTTTCTACTCCACATTCAATTCTGAAATTTTTCTTTTCTATTGAAGTGACTTAATGCAATAAAAATTTTCCTGAGTAGATATGTTGATGAAATTTTTATTAAACTAACTAGATTTAAAGAATGTTAAGATCAGTTCAGTTAAGTCACTCAGTCGCGTCCGACTCTGTGACCCCATGAATCGCAGCACGCCAAGCCTCCCTGTCCATCACCAACTCCTGGAGTTCATTCAAACTCATGTCCATTGAGTCGGTGATGCCATCCAGCCATCTCATCCTCTGTCATCCCCTTCTCCTCCTGCCCCCAATCCCTCCCAGCATCAGAGTCTTTTCCAATGAGTCAACTCGTCGCATGAGGTGGCGAAAGTATTGGAGTTTCAGCTTCAGCATCAGTCCTTCCAATGAACACTCAGGACTGATCTCCTTTAGAATGGACTGGTTGGATCTCCTTGCAGTCCAAGGGACTCTCAAGAGTCTTCTCCAACACCACGGCTCAAAAGCATCAATTCTTTAGCGCTCAGCTTTCTTCACAGTCCAGCTCTCACATCCATACATGACCACTGGAAAATGGACCACTAGTGATCCATACATGATCACTAGATGGATCTTTGTTGGCAAAGTAATGTCTCTGCTTTTCAATATGCTATCTAGGTTGGTCATAATTTTCCTTCCAAGGAGTAAGCGTCTTTTAATTTCATGGCTGCAATTACCATCTGCAGTGATTTTGGAGCCCCCCAAAATAAAGTCTGACACTCTTTCCACTGTTTCCCCATCTATTTGCCATGAAGTGATGGGACCAGATGCCATGATCTTCGTTTTCTGAATGTTGAGCTTTAAGCCAACTTTTTCACTCTCCACTTTCACTTTCATCAAGAGGCTTTTGAGTTCCTCTTCACTTTCTGCCATAAGGGTGGTGTCATCTGCGTATCTGAGGTGGTTGATATTTCTCCCGGCAATCTTGATTCCAGCTTGTGCTTCTTCCAGCCCAGCATTTCTCATGATGTACTCTGCATAGAAGTTAAATAAGCAGGGTGACAGTGTACAGCCTTGACGTACTCCTTTTCCTATTTGGAACCAGTCTGTTGTTCCTTGTCCAGTTCTAACTGTTGGTTCTTGACCTGCATATAGGTTTCTCAAGAGGCAGGTCAGGTAATCTGGTATTCCCATCTCTTTAAGAATTTTCCACAGTTTATTGTGATCCACACAGTCAAAGGCTTTGGCATAGTCAATAAAGCAGAAATAGATGTTTTTCTGGAACTCTCTTGCTTTTTCCATGATCCAGCGGATGTTGACCATTTGATCTCTGGTTCCTCTGCCTTTTCTAAAACCAGCTTGAACATCTGGAAGTTCATGGTTCACTTATTGCTAAAGCCTGGCTTTGAGAATTTTGAGCATTACTTTACTAGCGTGTGAGATGAGTGCAATTGTGCAGTAGTATGAGCATTCTTTGTCATTGCCTTTCTTTGGGATTGGAATGAAAACTGACCTTTCCCAGTTCTGTGGCCACTACTGAGTTTTCCAAATTTGCTGGCATACTGAGTGCAGCACTTTCACAGCATCATCTTTCAGGATTTGAAATAGCTCAACTGGAATTCCATCACCTCCACTAGCTTTGTTCATAGTGATGCTTTCTAAAGCCCACTTGACTTCACATTCCAGGATGTCTGGCTCTAGGTCAGTGATCACACCATCCTGATTATCTGGGTCATGAAGATCTTTTTTGTACAGTTCTTCTGTGTATTCTTGCCACCTCTTCTTAATATCTTCTGCTTCTGTTAGGTCCATACCATTTCTGTCCTTTATCGAGCCCATCTTTGTATGAAATGTTCCCTTGGTATCTCTAATTTTCTTGAAGAGATCTCTAGTCTTTCCCATTCTGTTGTTTTCCTCTATTTCTTTGCATTGATCGCTGAGGAAGGTTTTCTTATCTCTTCTTGCCATTCTTTGGAACTCTGCATTCAGATGTTTATATCTTTCCTTTTCTCCTTTGCTTTTCACGTCTCTTCTTTTCATAGCTATTTGTAAGGCCTCCCCAGACATCCATTTTGCTTTTTTGCATTTCTTTTCCATGGGGATGGTCTTGATCCCTGTCTCCTGTACAATGTCATGAACCTCCGTCCATAGTTCATCAGGCACTCTATCTATCAGATCTAGTCCGTTAAATCTATTTCTCACTTCCACATTCAGTACATTCATTAAAAACGTCAATATCAAACTTGTACACTTAGAATGGTTAAAATGGTAAATTTTATGTTAGGTGTATTATACAATAAAAAATTAGGGGCAGAGTTAAAAATGTCACTCAGTCGAACAGCTTATAAATCTTGCTTTGCTTAAAGTTGCATATTTGTTGATACAATTTAAAGTACAGAAACATTTTGCCTGAAAGTGAAAATTTTAGTTACTCAGTCATGTCCAAGTCTTTGCAACCCCAGGGACTGTATGGACTATAGCCCCCCAGGCTTCTCTGTCCATGGAATTCTCCAGGTAAGAATACTGGAGTGTGTTGCCGTTTCCGTCTCCATACATATTTGTTTATACAATTTAAAGTACAGAAACATCTTGTCTACCTTCCCTGCTGTTTTCTTTTTGACCCCTTACCTGTGAAATGAGAAAAGCAGATATCTCTATGTTGGAAAATTCTAGAGTTACTTGACTACTTGTAGGTAACAGTGTTCCCTTCTTACTCTCTTCTCCCTTCAGTACCATCAATACCATTATTTGGGGCAATGTGTATTTGAGAGTCTTTGGGGGCAAGTTAGTGACTGAGGGAGAAGGCAATGGCACCCCACTCCAGTACTCTTGCCTGGAAAATCCCATGGACGGAGGAGCCTGATAGGCTCCAGTCCATGGGGTCGCTAAGAGTCAGGAACGACTAAGCGACTTCACTTTGACTTTTCACTTTCATGCATTGGAGAAGGAAATGGCAACCCGCTGCAGTGTTCTTGCCTGAAGAATCCCAGGGACGGTGGAGCCTGATGGGCTGCCGTCTATGGGGTCGCACAGAGTCAGACACGGCTGAAGCGACTTAGCAGCAGCAGCAGCAGCAAGCAACTGAGGGTGCACATGCACACACATCCTTTCGTTAATCTTAATACTTACAAACTAAATGTCTGGCTTCTTGGATGTGCAAGTAAATATAAGGAGGATGAATACAGATAGATGAGGAAATAGATATGAAATTAGTTACAAATAGTAAATTTGAAGTTCTAAATGGAACTTACTCACATAAAAATGGTTACAGATTCAAGATTCTAAAATTAGGTTTCTCTGTAAGTCAGCAGTTTAAAATGAATCCATAAACATTTTAAGGAAATATTTGTGTAGATTGTATGTAAATATATATGTTTCAACCTGGGAACGACAGAGTCCTCACAGAAGAAACCCTGAAATGGTCCCTTAATGCTGATCTCATCGTCAGCTTCCTGGGAACTCTATCAAGAACATCTTATCTCTCTATACTGCTGGCGAAAATTAAAGAACAAGCATTGCTCTATAGTAAAACCTCACTAATTTCATTATACATTCTAATTGTAAGCACTTACACAGTGTGCACACATTTCTTAACTTTTGAAGTTAAAAATACATTCTTTGAATTTTGTAAGTAAATAAGTGAAAATATCCTAAAATCAGTAGAAGTCCCTGTCTGTCTTGAACAATTGAGAATTATGTCCTTTTGCCTTTAGCTTTTGTGTCAAAGTATTACTTTCTCTATGTGTAAGGACTTTTGAGAATTGTTTCTCAGCATCAGGGGTGCTGTGGCGTTCGTTAGCTTTACCCTGCTGAGTTCTGGCTCTTCTTCTGTGCCTTTCTGGGCTCCTCCTGGTTCAATTTCAGAGTCTTGCTTCTTTTTCTTCATGGTCTTTAGGGCAGAGGTTCTTACACCCTTCATTTAGCCTCTGCAGCTTTGCCTTTGGCCTCGTCACCCCCTTCCTCTATCTTTTCTACTTCTTCTTTTGTTAGGTCTGCTCACGGTTTGGGCTGGAGGCTGGCTACACAGCCGGAGTCACAGGTGATCTTTTCTGTGCGTGGTCGCATCTCCTCAGGATGAGCTGCATTGTTATTCTTACCACTGAGCTACAGTCAGGATCATCTTCATCCCCTCTCCAAGTTCATGATTTAGCCCCATATGGACTGTAACTTCTTTTCCAAAATTTGTTTGTTGTTGTTTAGTCACTAAGTTGTGTTCGACTCGTTGTGACCCCATGGACTGTAGCTCACCAGGCTCCTCTGTCCATGAGATTTCCTAGGCAAGAATACTGGCGTAGGTTGTCATTTCCTGCTCCAGGGATTCAATTCAACATCTCTTGCATTGCAGGCAGATTCTTTACCACTGAGCCACCAGGGAAGCCCTTTCCAAAATTAGGCTTGTAATATTATTTGAAACAAGGGTATTTTTATTTTTAAAAAATATATCCTATATTATGTTTTTACTGGCTCTCCCACTCCCAGCCCATAATATTTCTACTAGGGTTTACTCAGCATAATTCTGGGGAGAGGAAGCATAGGCAAGAGGTTTGCAAGGTGGACCATATTTGGTCCCGAATTAGCTCACTCAGGGCCTTGCTGTGTCCTTGCATGTGTGTACTCCCTAGGGCAAAAGCATTTGCATTGCACAAGTCTGTGCACGTTGTATGATGATATCACAATGTCATTTAGGGACAGGGGCACTGAACGAATCAGAGAAAAAGGCACAAAGTACTATAGACACAGGTGATTGCTCCTCCAGTAAGCACGTGTGAAACTCTTACCTCTTACAAATGGATATGATGATACAGTTTTCTTTGTATTCTTGACCCATAGTCCATCAGAGATGAAAGTGGAAACATGGAGTCAAAGTTCCATGTAGAGCAATGCTTCTCAAACTCTCTATTGTGAAGATGAGGTGGCTAGTCTATAAAATACAATAAAATTAATCTTCAGAAAATTGAAAAAACAGACCCACAAAATACACTCTTCTGTTTTATTTTTAGATGCAACAGATGTAAAATTAGTTTGTCAGACACATTTCTGAATACTTACTCTCAGTGTCATGTTGCAGATCAGGAAAAAGTTGGAGACCAGCACTGGTTGGACCAGGTTCAAAGCTCTCATTTAGGGCACTTGTACCCATACCAGCCAGGAAGTGCTAGTTTCAAACAATATCTCAGTAAATATTTTGGAATGATTGCTTGCATTTAGAAAACCCTGAAAATAGAGGGAAAAAGAGTTGAGAAATCTGTGAATACCTGAAGACTAAACGTACAGAATAAACACTTGTCAAAGATTCTTACTAGAAAGTAAGCATAAGGTTAATGCTTGCTATGTAGTAATGCTGGCTTCCATCTATGCATCTTAGAAGGGGGTAGAATTTTTGAAAGAATGGGTGAATTTAAATTTAAAAGATTTGTAGTTCCCTTCCCAAGATATGTTCTTCATAAAGAAATAGGCTTTCCTAGAGAAATAGGCTTCCTTTCATCACCCCCAGGCTATTTGAATATATATAAAGGTCCTAAGAAACAATGAGTAAGAATCCTTGATACAGGGTTGTACATTGCTGCTTTGTTTGTTGTTGTTTTGTCTACATACCGTTAATTGTGCTCAAATATGGCTAAATTTTGGAATGCCAATTCCATTCACATCCATGCATCCTGGATTTTTCAGGGTCTTTGATCTTTTCCTCTATGCTAACAAAGCACTACATGAAATAGGCAATCAGTTGGGACTGGAATTCAATGTGTCAGCTAACTCAGAAATCCAAATACAGAATTTAGTACTCTAGTCAGCAGATATTCTCCAGGGAACTTGGCCTCCAGAAATCAATCACTGGTTTACATCCATCTAACCCAAGAGTGGGTTTAGTGGTGGCTGTTTTTATTTCCTATTATAAACAGAGTGATTTTTTATCAGGAGAAATGGTAAAAGAATATTTCAAAAAGTATTAGTTTTATTAAATGATTTGCATTCTACATCATTAATTTTCAAGGTAATCAAAATGAGAAAGCTGAAATCACTGTAAAAGAACTGCAGTGTCTTAAGGATCTGTAGAATGAAATGTGAACCCTTTTGAGACTTTCATTTAACTTAGATATTTAAAATACTAAGAAAGAAAATAAATTATTTTGGCTAACTATCTTATAAACAATAAAACTGCAGTATCAAGTCAAAGGTAAGTGATATCACTGGATATTGTTTCTAGTTAAGAGAGCCTGGAACAGTTTGTCCTTATGGTACACATCAAAAAGTTGCAACACTGGAATAACTCATGTTGACAAATAACAGAAGGTGGGTAATAGAGTTTAAATGGTTGATACTTTATACTTCTGTGTTGTGTTCCTATCTTACAGACTTTTATAGTATTGAATAAAGGGAAGGCCATCTTCCGGTTCAGTGCCACCTCTGCCCTGTACATTTTAACTCCCTTCAATCCTCTTAGGAAAATAGCTATTAAGATTTTGGTACATTCATATCCTTTTCAAGTGATCGATATTAGCTATTTGTACATAATCTATAAGTGCTTTGTAGCTAAATGTAAGATTAAGTTGGGAAATGTCATATTCTGTGGTTTTTATCATTTTCATTTTGTATTTCCTTTTGTCATATAAGCATTTTCTTAAAATTTATTACATTAATGTTACTGAAATTTACAGTCTTTACTATTATATATACACACTATATGTATATTTCAGTCTATTATATATCAAATTCTAACATTATATATCTCTTTCTAAAATTACTCATCCTACAAATCTAGTGTAAAACAGACTTATTTTTACAATATTGTATAAAGTTTGTGACTTTCTGGAATTTGCATGGAATCCTGATATAATAGTAAGAAAACCAAACCTATATCCAGAGCCAAGTATAACCATGTCTATAATATAAAGCATTTTAGTGTACCTTAGAGTTAACCTTTAAGCATAATTTCCACTGGAGACGATCAGGGGGCTCTGGCCAATATGTAGCTAGTTTTTGAACTTTCCTAGTGAAATTCGTGAAGGAAGTACTGGATCACTGGCTGAATTTCAAATAGAAGTCATTGAATTATGACTCTGCCGTGCAAAACTGATTGCTTAGTAAAGACTCTGAAAGTTAATGAAAGATGCAGGGATTGTATTTCCAAAAGGTCTTCAGGGATTTAGCTTTGTGATTCTCACTGGTGTTAAAAAAAAAAAAAAAAGGACTCTGCAACTAAATTTATCTGTTCCTACTCCTTGGCCAAAAGCCTTCACTTCTGATTATGTCTCATTTGATGGCTTTGGCAATAATAAATATAGAATTACTGGTATAATTATCATCTACTTATCATCTATAATTATCATCTGCTCTATCTTCTATACCATTACTGGTATAACTATCATCTACTTGTAAGTAGAAAAAAACTTAACATTCCACTCTATTTTTAAACTGATAATAAGAGATTCCTTATGGTATAAGTATGGTATTAGTGAATTTCAAAGATTTGAAACATAACTTTTACATGTCCCGAGCTTTGACATTTATGGAGGTTTCTTTATCCTAGTTTGTGTTCCTAGTGCCATCGTGTGGTCATTTGATGAAAACTTTCTTTTTCTCTTATGGAAAATTTTTGCTTTGGCTGTTGACTGTTGTTGAATGTTAGATATGAATGCAAGAAATCTGTGTTTTACTCCTTGGCCAAGTTATCTAATTTCTCTAAAGTTTTAGCTTTATTTCTCTAATTTCTAAAATACGGGAATTAAACAGTTGTTTTTCAAGGTCCCTTTCAGCTCCATAATTCTGTTAGGTCCTAGTCATTTGTTTCACTAACATTTAGATCATAGCTACTAACCAGACCTATTCCAATAACTCACACATATTATCCCATTTAATCTGTACCTCAAATTGATGAGTTCCACATCTGATTAGCTCCACTGCGTAAAATTCAGTGGAGACACTAGAAAGTTCAGTGGCACAGAGAGGTTGAGTGACTTACCCGAGTCATTTTCATGTTGCTAAGATCACCTTTATGTTGAATTTTATCATGCTAAGGCATGACTTTGAAATATTCACTTTCAATCTTATCCAATGCTGCTATATGTTTACAAACACTTGAAATAAAGCGACCTGACATTTAACACCGTACTATAATATATTCATCCATATTGTATCACGTGTGTTTAAGAAATTATAATTCTGCCAGGATGTGCCTTCCTCAGCAATTCACTATTTTAATCAACTAAATTAGTTCACATCAGTGCTCTCTGCTCAAATCTATGCAGTTCCAGAATGCCCACAGTTTTCCCAATAAGGTCTTCTGGGAATAAATAGATTGATTTAATAATAGTAGCAAAAACCACACTTTATACTTTTATAAAGCTTTCTCGTACATTATCTCATTCAATCTATACAACTACTCTGTGAGAGTAGTGTTATTATATAAATTTAAGGATGAGAAAAATGAAATTTAAAGAGATTAGATAATTTGCCCACAGTATGTTTGTCACTGATTCCTGGCCAAACTGCAGGTTGAGCTTTTCAATGTTAGTTTTATATAATATAATACATGGGTTTGGGTTTTCTTCTGTGTGTTCCTTAACAATAACCTACATTATTCAGCATGCTAATTATGTGCACTATTTTGACAAACTGTGTGTTTATGACAATGAGTAACCCTCCCGACTGGACAAAGAATGTAGAGTAAGTTCAACTTATAAGCCACCTATGTGAGTATGTATAAGTGTGTGTGTGTGTGTGTGTGTATTGTTGCATAGACATAGAGATGTATATCTATGTCTATATATATGTATTTAGGATTTAATATCTCTCCATGTGTACTTGGTGGTGACCAGAAGCCCATCATTCTTGTATACTCATCACTCTTCCTTTAGGATATACAGTGGCCAGAGCAAATATGGTGAAAGTTATCACAGAAAGGAACCAATGTGGTAGACCTTGGTTCCAGTTAACTTCCAGATTAATTCAGTGAGTCTTCCACATGCCCTAAAAACATACTATGAAGCCTCACCAAGTTTACACTTCCATCAGGCACAGCCACTCTGTGCCAGGCCCATATTGGTTTCAAATGTGGTCAACCAAAATATCTGCTGGGAAAAAAATCCCGAAATTTGGGATTTTCAAACTTGAATATTTAATAAACTGAGGGCTCTGCTAACTGAGCCTCCCTAGTCACTCAGACAGTAAAGAATCTGCCTGCAATGCAGGAGACCAGATTTTAATCCCTGGATTGGAACGATCCCCTGGAGAAGGAAAAGGCAATACACTCCTGTATTCTTGCCTGGAGAATTCTATGGGCAGAGGAACCTGGCGGGTTATAGTCTATGGGGTCACAAAGAGTTGGACACAACTGAGCAACTAACACCCCCCCCCACACACACACACACGCATACTGAAATAAAAGAGTAGCATTTTCAGAAACCAAGTGCATTGCTAACTGTTCTAATGGACTCTTCTGGGATACTTTGAGGACAGCGAGGCCAGATATGTGGTAAGTGCTGCTGGGGCTGTTCTCATGGCTGGCGTGGTGACCACTATTGCTCTGTGGCTTCTGACCCTTAAAACAACAACCATGGGGGTATTCTAAGGGCCTTTTCCCTTCCTGGACACTTCCAGGTTAGAACCAATAAAAAGATAGAGTTTCTGAAGAAGTGAAAGTCGCTCAATCGTGTCCAACTCTTTTCAACCCCATGGACTATACAGGCTATCAAATTCTCCAGGCCAGAATACTGGAGTGGGGAGACTTTCCCTTCTCCAGGGGATCTTCCCAACCCAGGGATCGAACCCAGATCTTCTGCATTGCAGGTGGATTGTTTCCCAGCTGAGCCACTAGGAAAGCCCAGAGATTCTGAGGGAAATTTAAAAAAAATTATATACAAAGGATTGCTTAAGTATTAATACTAATGTGTGAGGCCCACAGGTCTCAAGTCATCCTTGTTTCTGTGATTTCATTATCCAACTTCTGAGATGAAGATGAAAACATCTAAGTTTCTAGTTGGAAATCTATAAATTTCTTCTCATTTAAACTGACTAAGTCATTTAAATTTTGGATTTCCAATCTGTCTCAATATTTTATTCAAAATTAGATTTTCACCTCTGATGACCCTAGAATTATCCATTTGGCATGAACAAAATTCTTTTCCCAACTAAGTTAACTTAGCTTATCTTGAAAAAAGAGGAAAACTTAAGACTTACTAATTTGTCCATGTTCCCTCAGTCATAAAACATGATTGAAATTAAGCATTTTACTTTCTAAGGAAAATAATTTTATGCTTCCACAATATTATTGATCAGCTACTCCATCATGTGAATGTACTGGATAATTCTCAGGAGGCTCTATTCATTTGTGTCAATACTAAGACATTTCAGATACACTTTATACAGTATGTATTTCTCACTCTACCCTTAGGGCAATTTAAAAACAACTCTGTGTGCGTTAAGGAGTTTAATTTAAATTTCAGACTATGTTTTATTTCCATGAAAATAATTTTAACCTGCATGATTCCTTTTTAAATGTTTGTTATTAACATAATGAGAGAGTGTTAAGAAATTGATATGTCATGAAAGAAAGTGATTGGTTTATTCATTCTTTTTGGATACTTGTCTCCAGGTACACCTTCACAGGAATATATACTTTTGAATCACTTATAAAAATTATTGCAAGGGGCTTCTGTTTAGAAGATTTTACTTTCCTTCGAGACCCATGGAACTGGCTCGACTTCACTGTCATTACATTTGCGTAAGTGTTTTTCTTGGAAGCTTCAAAATAGGATATATTTTGGCTTCTACAAGTGTTCATGCTTTTAAAGAATAAGCTTGCTTTAACTGTAGAATGTTTCTGTGTGATTTATACATTTAAGCTCTGGATTTTAATTTAGTGCAACAGAGGTCAAAGAGGCATTTCACTTTGGCATAAAGGCTTTGCAGTAATTGAAATTATAATGTTCACACATAACAAACATTGTCAGCAAATTTTATACATGCTGCTGTTTCAACAGTACACACACACATTCACACTTATACACACACACACTAATATGGAAGCAAAAGTGTATTTATAATATATCTGTGAAAATGTTTTTAAAAATTACAACCAAAAAACCCTCTACTGGCCCTGCAAATGTCCATTGACCTTACCCACGTCATGCACTCTCCCCAGTTTCTTAGGTAGAATAATAGAAAATAAACATCAAAACATTTTGACATAACAAACTAATAGAAGAACATAAGGTTCTTAATATATATTTGCTATTAAATGGTTATGTCATCAACAAATGCACAATTAAGGCTTACAAACAAGCATACTCTCTGACTCTTCCTATTTCTCACTTGATCCTTTCCTTTCTTCCTCTCCTTCTTTCCCCTTCTAATTTTCCTCATCATTTTCTTTATATAAACCTTCTTATCCTTATTTCCCAACCAGATAAATTCAGTAATGCACACAACACAACTTCTGCAGTCTGCTTTTTTTTTTTTTTGTCTAGTGATAAACTTCCCCAAGAAAGAAGAAACCCAGAAAAATAACAGAAGGCCGCTGTGCACTAGATGAAATTAGAATGTAGAGGAAGATGGACCAATGTGGTTCACCCTCATTCTTCAGCAGCTGGTTTACTTGGCCTCTTACAGGCATAAGGATGTGGGAAGATGAGCAGAGGAGAAATGGAGCTGATATTCTCAAGGCTCCAAATGCTGCCTGTCTCATCTAAATTCCATATCTATTCAAGATGAGCTGATTCTTCACCGTCCCCTCTGGCCATGGCTCAAAAGAAAGCATTTTTGAGGGGCTATTGTTTCTTGAGGCTAAAATAACAGGAATGGCAAGAGTGATCATTGGGCCCCCATAAAATATTGTTCTTAATTTTCCTAGCTTTCACTTAAGAGTTACACCAAAAAATCCTGATCACATATGGATAAGCAGTAAGTCAGTCTGCCTGAATTTCTCTTGGATGATTTCATATATTTTTTAAAAACTGAAGGCCTAAGACTATTAGTTCAGTTCAATCACTTAGTCATGTCTGACCCTTTGTGACCCCATGGACTGCAGCACGCCAGGCCTCCCTGTCCATCACCAACTCCTGGAACTTGCTCAGACTCAACATACATTGAGTTGGTGATGCCATCCAACCATCTCATCCTCTGTCATCCCCTTCTGCTCCTGCCCTTCAGTCTTTCCCAGCATCAGGGTCTTTTCCAGTGAGTTAGTTCTTTGCATCAAGTGGCCAAAGTATTGGAGTTTTCAGTTTCAGCATCAGTCCGTCCAATAAATGTTCAAGACGGATTTCCTTTAGGATTGACTGGTTGGATCTCCTTGCAGTCCAAGGGACTCTCAAGACTCTTCTTCAACACCACAGTTCAAAAGCATCAATTCTTTGACGCTCAGCTTTCTTTATGGTCCAACTCTCTCATCCATACATGACTACTGGAAAAACCATAGCTTTGACTAGATGGACCTTTGTTGGCAAAGTAATGTCTCTGCTTTTTAATATGCTATCTAGGTTGGTCTTAGCTTTTCTTCCAAGGAGCAAGCATCTTTTAATTTCATGGCTACAATCACCATTTGCAGTGATTTTGGAGCCCTCCAAAATAAAATCTCTCACTGTTTCCATAGTTTCCCCATCTATCTGCCATGAAGTGATGGGACCGGATGTCATGGTCTTTATTTTTTGAATGTTGAGTTTTAAGTCAACTTTTTCACTCTCCTCTTTGACTTTAATCAAGAGGCTCTTTAGTTCTTCTTCTCTTTCTGCCTAAAACTATAGCCAAGAATTATTGTCCTTTTACTTAATTCTCCTAAATTATCCATATTGATTGTACTGCTTTCTGCAATGACAAAAGGATTGTGTACTTAAGAAATTTACATCCACTTCATGGCCTTAAATGATGTAAGTAAAGAAAACCATAGTGATGGACCCTAACTTCTAAATTGTTACTGACAAAATTATCATTCAAAATCACGAAGAAGGACTTTATAAAAGACCCAAGCAAATAATATAAATGCTACTTAATTCTTGAATAACTCTAATTTAATTCTACAGGTATGTAACAGAATTTGTAAGCCTAGGCAATTTTTCAGCTGTTCACACTTTCAGAGTCTTGAGAGCTTTGAAAACTATTTCTGTAATTCCAGGTAAGAAGTGGTCAGTGCAAAGCATAAGGCTTCTTGTACCTATGGCTCTTTCTTTGTATCCTGTTATTGTGTTTGTGTGTGAACTCCCTATTTCAGATATGTGACAGAGTTTGTGGACCTGGGCAATGTCTCCGCATTGAGAACATTCAGAGTTCTCCGAGCGCTGAAAACAATTTCAGTCATTCCAGGTGAGGGTTAAACACTGAGGCTCAGCTGTCATGATTTTTCAACAACAGTCTCTTTTCTTAACACTCAGCGTTACATAAAATTGGGGATCATAATAATTTAAATCATAATAATAAAAAAATGAGTGTTACCCAGAAAATAATTCTTATTATTTGAACATAAATGTTTATGTTTTCATATTTTTCATCAGTCTTGGAGTTCAATACTTTCTTGCATGAGACACTGTATTATACAGTCTATGTGATTTGCACTTAAATAAGTCCTGGGTTTTTTCTTCCACATCAGTTGTACTAAAGATTTGTTCCCTGTCAAATGTACTGGTCTGTAATTTCTTGTTAATTTTAGGCATTGATGACAATGTCTGTACAATGTGAATCTTAATATTGTTTAAAAAGACAAGGAAATAAGATAGTAAAGAGTAGCATGGGTCTGCTGGAGGATTTATTATCTTTTAAGCCATGCTGTGTGGCTTGGGGGATCTTAGTTACCCAACGAGGCTTTGAACTTGGACCATGGTAGGAAAAGTAGCAAATCCTAACCACTAAACTGCCAGAAAACTCCCCAAGCCTTTATTATCTTAAAGTGCAATTATACTCCAAACTGCCTCCAGTTTTATAGCAAAATCTTTCCTACTTATAAATAGGAATTTGAAAATATTTTTATTCTGGTAACTTGTCATAAAACTGACCACTGTCCCTAATGAAAGTACAGGGCAAGTTTCATTAGCAAACCAGAGAAATACAAGGTATTTTTCTTCATATAGGCCTTGTGAAGACCATGAACTTCCAGCTATTTTATCCAAATGTAATGGGATATGGATTTTCATTTCATCGTTCAGATGTTACGTTTCCAAAGTTTATTTTCATTAGCACTTCAACCTTCCATGAAGTGTTGCTTTCCCTTTACCACTGATTGCAGTCATTTTCAAACATACTTATGGAATCTATGTTTTCAAGAAAATTGTGTGAAGCTTTTCTTACTTCAGACATTCTAAGTCTTCATAGTAATAACCTTCCTTCTTTCAGGTCTGAAAACCATCGTGGGGGCCCTGATCCAGTCTGTGAAAAAGCTCTCAGATGTCATGATCCTAACTGTGTTCTGTTTGAGTGTGTTCGCCCTGATTGGGCTGCAGCTCTTTATGGGCAACCTGCGGAATAAATGTGTGCAGTGGCCTCCCACCAACGCTTCCCTGGAGGAGCACACTGTAGAGAAGAACATAACCAAGAATTACAATGGCACATTTGTAAACGAAACGCGAAATGAGTTTGACTGGAAGTCGTATATTCAAGATTCAAGTAAGAATTGCTATTATGTAGGTTTATTTTTTTCATTGCTGATCTTCTTTCCATATAGGCATGGAAAAATTTTTAAATGATTGTGTAACAGGCTGTGGTATCTTTATTGCCTTATAATGGTTTGCACATAAATTTAATTGTTTGAGTGATAAATATTCTAATTATAACTCTTAAATGCCACTTTCTGTCACATCATCTGATGAGAGACTGAAAAATTCAGCAAGAAAGAAATTTTCATAGGATACTGGGTTCTGTACATTCTTCTCATCAAGGTATGAAGCTATACATTGTCTCATTTGAGGCAATCAAATAAAATATTTGAAGGCCCTTTGTTAACTCAAAAGTATTATGCAAATATAACTTATTAAATACCAATTTTAGAATGCATTTTATGTACCAGAAACTGCACAGGATTCCAGGAAAATAATGGTGATGGCACATGGTTCCAGGGTACTTATAGTTTAATAGGTAACTTTTATTGTTATTTTATAGAAATCAAGTGAAGACCTAAAGATAAATAGTTTTTACAATTGTAAAATGAGAATTTTAAGTAGTATTCCATCAAAAAGAAGGAAATGAGAATCAGTAAACCTTTAGGAGAGAGAAGTTTAAGATGTCAAAAATCTGTAAAGATATTGGAATCAGTTTACCTTTATTTCAAGAGTTTAGACAAAATATGCGAATGTTTAAATATTCTAGTATAGAAGGATGAAAAAATAAATGGCCCAGTATCCTTTCTCTTTTGAAAGTGACAATAAAAATAAGCAAAATTTTTTTGTTGTATAATTTTAGTATCTGCCAGTAGCAACATTTTAAAAGCAGAGAAAAAGACCATGATTCATGGGAAAAGAGAACATCTTTTTAAAGAAAAATATTAAGTATATAAAACTAAGACTCTACAGGTGCATAAATATAGCTGTATCTTTATTATTTTAAGGAGATGAGTAATACTTAGGGGAAAAAAATCAAAGAAGAAAGAAAGTCTTAGTAATGATTATGTGAAACAAGTAGAATTAGTCTTAAAGGTTAACTTACTGGTGATTTGATAATTCTTAAAAAAAAATGCTATCTTAGTTATATCTAGTACTGTGGGCAAGAATCCCTTAGAAGAAATGGAGGAGCCATTATTGTCAACAAAAGTGTCCGAAATGCAGTACTTGTATGCAATCTCAAAAATGACAGAATGATCTCTGTTTCAGGCAAACCATTCAATATCACGGTAATCAAGTCTATGCCCTGAATGTAATGCTGAAGAAGCTGAAGTTGAATGGTTCTATGAAGACCTACAAGACCTTCTAGAACTAACAACAACAAAAAAAGATGTCTTTTTCATTATAGGGGACTAGAATGCAAAAGTAGCAAGTCAAGAAACACCTGGAGTAACAGGCAAATTTGGCCTTGGAGTACAGAATGAAGCAGGGCAAAAGCTAATAGAGTTTTGCCAAGAGAATGCACTGGTCTTAGCAAACACCCTCTTCCAACAACACAAGGGAAGACTCTACATATGGTCATCACCAGATGGTCAATACCAAAATCAGATTGATTGTATTTTTTGCAGCCAAAAATGGAGAGCTCTAGACCAGGAGCTGACTGTAGCTCAGATCATGAACTCCTTATTGCCAAATTCAGACTTAAATTGAAAAAAGTAGGGAAAACCCCTAGACCGTTCAGGTATGACCTAAATCAAGTCACTTATGATTAACAGTGGAAGTGACAAATAGATTCAAGGGATTAGATCTGATAGAGTGTCTGATAGGATGGAGGTTCATGACATAGTACAGGAGACAGTGATCAAGACCATCCCCAAGAAAAAGAAATGCAAAAAGGCAAAATGGTTGTCTGAGGAGGCCTTAAAAATAGCTATGTAAAGAAGAGAAGCAAAAGGCAAAGGAATAAAGGAAAGATATACCCATTTGAATGCAGAGTTCCAAAGAATAGCAAGGAGAGATAAGAAAGCCTTCCTCAGTGATCACAACAAAGAAATAGAGGAAAACAATAAAATAGGAAAGACTAGAGATCTCTTCAAGAAATTAGAGATACCAAGGGAACATTTCATGCAAAGATGGGCACAATAAAAGACAAAAATGGTTTGGACCTAACAGAAGCAGAAGGTATTAAGAAGAGGTGGCATGAATGCACAGAAGAACTATACAAAAAAGATCTTAATGACCCAGATAATCAGGATGGTATGATCACTCACCTAGAACCAGGACATCCAGACATCCTGGAGTCCTAAGTCAAGTGGGCCTTAGGAACAAACCTAGTGGAGGTGATAAAATTCCAGTAGAGCTATTTCAAATCCTCAAAGATGATGCTGTTAAAATGTTGCACTCAATATGCCAGCAAATTTGGAAAACTCAGCAGTGGCCACAGGACAGGAACAGGTCAGTTTTCATTCCATTCCCAAAGAAAAGCAATGCCAAAGAATGCTCAAACTACCACACAATTGCACTCATCTCACACGCTAGCAAATTAATGCTGAAAATTCTCCAAGCCAGGCTTCAACAGTACATGAACCATGAACTTCCAGATGTTCAAGCTGGATTTAGAAAAGTCAGAGGAACCAGAGATGTTAATACCCAACCACCTGACCTGCCTCCTGAGAAATCTGTATGTAGCTCAGGAAGCAACAGAACTGGAAATGGAACAACAGACTGGTTCCCAATTGGGAAAGGAATATGTCAAGGCTGTATATGCAGAGTATATTATGAGAAATACTGGACTAGATGAAACACAAGCTGAAATCAACATTGGAATATCAATAACTTCAGATACACAGATGACATCACCCTTATGACTGAAAGTGAAGAAGAACTAAAGAGCCTCTTATGAAGGTGAAAGAGGAGAATGAAAAAGTTGGTTTAAAACTCAACATTCAGAAAACTAAGATCATGGCATCCGGTCCCATCACTTCATGGCAAATGGATGGGGAAACAGTGGAAACAGTGTCTGACTTTATTTTGGGGGGCTCCAGAATCACTGCAGATGTTGACTGCAGCCATGAAATTAAAAGACACTTGCTCCTTGAAAGAAAAGCTATGACCAACACATTACTTTGCCAACAAAGGTCTGTCTAGTCAAAGCTAGATTTTTTTTTAGTCAGAGCTACTGGTTTTTCCAGTGGTCATGTATGGATGTGAGAGTTGGACTATAAGGAAAGTTGGGCACCTAAAAATTGATGCTTTTGAACTGTAGTGTTGGAGAAGACTCTTGAGAGTCCCTTGGACTACAAAGAGATCCAACCAGTCCATCCTAGAGGAAATCAGTCCTGAATATTCATTCAAGGACTGATGCTGAAGCTGAAACTCCAATACTTTGGCCTCCTGATGAGAAGAACTGACTCACTGGAAAAGACCCTGATGCTAGGAAAGATTGAAGGCAGAAGGAGAAGGGGATGACAGAGGATGAGATCATTGGATGGCATCACTGACTCAGTGGACATGAGTTTGAGTAAATTCCAGGAGTTGGCTTTGGACAGTGAGGCCTGGCGTGCTGCAGCATGGGGTCACAAAGAGTTGGACACAGCTGAGCAACTGAACGGAATTGAACTGAAAGTAAAGATAGCATAATAAAAAAACTATTTCGATATTTGCCAAAACTAATGCAATATTGTAAAGTTTAAAAATAAAATAAAATTAAAAAAAAAAAATAATGGGTCTCTTATAGTTGTAAATCTGGAATATACCTTGATTGATACAGATGAACTCTTCCATGATATTATTGACATGCCAACAAGTAATTTGCAAATAATTATAAATTGCTACATTAAGACAAATGATGAGAAAAATACGTGTAAGAGGAACACATGAAATGTCTCTTATTCATTTCATATGATGCCCATCAGTTCACTGATGTCACCAAATCCCTGAAATCTGTTTTTCTTTTTAATCAAGAAACTGGTTATGAGGGTGTCACTTATGATTTATTCACTTTAAGGAAAATGTATTGAACTCCATCTTCTTACATTGAAAATAAAGGAAGTTAAGAATATCTGAGGCTATTTCAGCCCTAAAAATCTGTCTTATCATTTTTTCTAATAATATTCCATTTGTTGAAAAAAGAGTATTTTAAACTAAATGCACCTATAGATAAAATGGTTTGTTTTTGAAAGTGATAGAAAATCTAATTTATTAAAATCAAAGATAAACATTATGCTTGAGTTATATTTTATTCAGATTAAACTTCTAGATCACTGAGTTTAATGGACAAAACTTCCCTTATAAATACCTAGTATCAAAAATTTTTCCAGAAAATGTCATATTTCTTTTACATTGTTTAATTTTAATTACAAGTTAAGAAATTATACCTTTGTTTTCTTATGTTCAGAGATGACATGGGGAATTAAAATATTTTTATTATGCATCTTTGTATCTCTTACAAAACTACATAGAATAAATTTTTCAGAAAATTTAACATCTAGAAAATATTTTTTCTTATAAAATCCTAAATTGTTCTTTTTACAAAATGACTCTTTAATTTCATGTGTTTCAATTTTTGTCATCCCTTTACTTATTCATTCAGTAAACTTTATTGAAAGGCTGGAATGAAGTGAAGGTTAAGTTGCTCATTCATGTTCAACTCTTTGCAACCCCAAGGACTATACAGTCCATCAAATTCTCCAGGCCAGATTACTGGAGTGGGTAGCCTTTCCCTTCTCCAGGAGATCTTCCCAATCCAGGGATTGAACCCAGGTCTCCTGCGTTGCAGTTGGATTCTTTACCAGCTGAGGCACAAGGAAAGCCCTGTTGAAAGGCTACTATGTCCAAATACTATGTATTCCCAAATAATATGGAAATAACCGATGATTCATTTTTCAAGGAGTTGTAAACAAATAATTACAACACAAGACAGTGAATGTAATAATAATGGGCATATGTGTTTCTGGTAGCATAGTGAGAGTTCTTAATTCTGCCTATCTTCATTGGAAGAAAGTAGGAGATATCAAGGAATAGTTCGTGAAGAGTTGACATTTCAACAGGATATTGAAAGAATCTAAGGACTTTGCCCAGAGACAGAAAACTTAGAGTTAATAAAATATTCACCTATAATAATTATTTTAGCTTTAGTATTTAAGATTATTTTTAAATTTCACTTATTTTAATAATTGACATGGTTTATGCATCTTTTATGTTACCTATGACATATTTTATAAATTGGTAGAATATAAATTATAATTTATTAGTCATTTATAAAGTGTTAAAAAATATAGACTACTGTTCAGAAAAGCTAAAATTCCTTTCTTTTGAAGTATGTGGCAGTCTTGAGAAAGCAAAGAAATCTCTATCATTCTTATCTATTTGTAGAGAATGAAATTTTTATTTTTCATGAGGAGGGTAGAAAAACACTGTTACTTTTAAAAATGTTATGTTAGTTCCTGTGATTATCGCTTGTTTTACCTTCACAAAGAACAAATGTCTTCTACTCTTACGTAAGCATCCAGTCCCCTTGATATAATAGCTAATATTTAGAGGGAGTAATAGTTCTGCCTTGGAATAAATTATATTATGTATTTAAAACTACAAACTTAAAAAGTAGAGTCAGATCTTAATCTTATTTTGCAGTGTCATGCAAATGTTCATCGTGTGACTTTTTTTTTCCCAAACAGGATATCATTATTTTCTGGAGGGTTTTTCAGATGCACTACTGTGTGGCAATAGCTCAGATGCGGGGTAAGCCAATAATCTGTATGTGTGCATACATATTTTCTCTTTTTTTGTACAAACTGACAGATAACAGCCAGCTAATTTTATTTATAGTAATTTGTGATAATTAAGATTTTTTTATTTATAAGGTGAGGGATTATTTAAATGTTAGGCAAGCTTTCATGTTGTGTAAAACAAGAAGGAACACTTTAGCTTTAATGCCAGTTCCTTTAGATGAGTATTCGTGAGCTGTGAGTCAACTCTGGAGCATCCATGCTAAGAAAATGAACTAAACACATGTTAACACGCTGATTACGGACAGAAAATAGTTTTGTAAAATATTACTAGGCATGCTATACAATATTTTAATGATGACATCAGGTGATTAGTAAAATTATATTAAGTCAAAAGTTGGGAAATGTGTTACTTATTTAATACTTTCATCCTTTCATACTTATTTCATATTTATTACATACTTTCATCCCTTGAAATAGCAAATCTTTCTAGCTCAAATATTTAAAGTATAGTGTGCTACCAAAATAAAAACACAGCAGAGCTTCTTATAATACTTTCTTTTGCCGCATTTACAGCCAATGTCCAGAAGGATACATGTGTGTGAAAGCTGGTAGAAATCCCAATTATGGCTACACAAGCTTTGATACCTTCAGTTGGGCTTTTTTGTCACTGTTTCGACTGATGACTCAGGACTTCTGGGAAAATCTTTACCAGCTGGTGAGAACCTGAGGCAACACATATTGTGTTTAATTGGAAGTATATAAGAAAACCAACTTAGTTATGAAATCCAAACCACACCATAATATAATGGAAAGAGCAGACCTTGAAATCAGAAGACTTGACTTTCTTTGTCTTATTGATTATAACACATATTAAGCATAGCAGTGTGTTATGAACACAATTCTGTGTCATTTCCCCTTGATCTCTAAAAATATTCCCCACTCTTCCCATACACAGATGCTCCTAAATGGAAAAGCACAGCTTCCTCTCAATTCTGTTTACCCCCTCAGGTATTATCCTTCAGGTGGCAGGTGATGAAGATGAATAAACAGATGTAGAAGGATAAGTTTGGTCTCTTCCTGACTTTACTCAAAGGTTCAGCTCTTTAATGGAGATCCCCATGGTATATTATTTGACTCTGCTTTATTCCTGGTAAATCCAGGAATTCCCTCCTACAGATTAGAATGCTAAATGCATGAGTTAGGGGAGAAGGAAGAGGATGAGGTTAAAGAAACAGATAGTCAACAAAGTAGGGGATGTGACCATCATAATTACTTATATCAGAGTCCTACACAAAGTAAGTTGACAATTGAAGCCACCAGTTAGAAAAATATTGTAAAAAAATAATTCTGGTATTCTTGTTTTCAGACATTACGTGCTGCTGGAAAAACATACATGATATTTTTTGTGCTGGTCATTTTCTTGGGCTCCTTCTATCTAATAAATTTGATCCTGGCTGTGGTGGCCATGGCCTATGAAGAACAGAATCAGGCCACCTTAGAAGAGGCGGAACAGAAAGAGGCTGAATTTCAGCAGATGCTCGAACAACTTAAAAAGCAACAGGAGGCAGCTCAGGTAAATTCACCAAATCAAGTATGTCCTGTCTTGTGGTATGAACCTTTTTTTTATTGTTTTGGTTGTTACAACAACACTGGAAAGAAAGTGAGAACCAGATGATCATTTGTACTTAGGAGAAGCTGATAGTATAGGGGGTTAGTCAGTATTTCTACATTATTTTGATCATCTGTAAATCCTTTAGTTTAACTATTCTAAAATGTTTATAATATTGACCACAATATTATAAACAATATTATAAAATATTGTTTATATATTTATTATAAAATATTGACCACAATATTATAAAATAGCAATATTCATGCACATTTAATCATCTTAAAAATTTTAGAATTCAAGGAAAAATGTGATTTTGAGGTCTTCTCAGGTGAGAAATTTTACTGAATGAGTATACTGGCATTAGAAGAAAACCCTAAGAAATCATCTTCTTTTAGAAAAAAATGTATTGGTTATTGTGTAAAAAGATGTTCATGTAGTTCTTAGAAGACAGTCTTTACCCAAAAATATGTTGTCTTTTGTGTGGTTGCTTGTCTTTCTAAATAAAGAAGTGATCAAATAATGTAATGCTCTCTGATACAGCAGTAGGCATATAAAAGTCACCAATTTTATGGAGATCAGGGAACCTAAGAATTACTTCATCTTATAGTATGATAAAATGCTCTTCCTATCACTTCCATCTTTCTTCACTTCTGTTTAGCATCAAAACTCATTGTCTTTACTATAAAAGAAAGTTGATTGGGGAATATTAATTTATTTGGAAGCCTATATTGAGGGCACTCTTGGAACAATGAAAATCATCACAAAGTTCCAACAAGCTGTGATAAACAGCACTGTTTTCATCCCATGACCATGTAGCCAGCAAAAACCAGTGCTGACTTGAAAAACTGGGGATGATCTTTGGAGAACTGAATGTCTTGTCTTGCTTAGCAGAAACTATTGACCCTCCGGTCTCTAGTCTTTTGGATAGAGTTTTGTAGACGTGAGATGGGATATCACCTTCTATAAATTTGATTGATAATATTTTGAGGGTACTGGACAATCCTGTTTCAATAGCTAGAAAGAGGCCCTCAGTTCTTTATCTCATGCCTCCTATCTTTGGATATGACCCCAAGTAACTCATCACCTTTTCTTCCATGCTCTAGTTTTGTTTTTTTTTCTTTTTTCCCCCAGTGAAAAAAAGACAGTGCTAATTACCAATTTTTCAGTTCAGTTCAGTCGCTCAGTCATGTCCGACTCTTTGCAACCCCATGAATCTCAGCATGCCAGGCCTCCCTGTCCATCACCATCTCCTGGAGTTCACTGAGACTCACGTCCATTGAGTCAGTGATGCCATCCAGCCATCTCATCCTCTGTCGTCCCCTTCTCCTCCTGCCCCCAATCCCTCCCAGCATCAGAGTCTTTTCCAATGAGTCAACTCTTCTCATGAGGTGGCCAAAGTACTGGAGTTTCAGCTTTAGCATCATTCCTTCCAAAGAAATCCCAGGGCTGATCTCCTTCAGAATGGACTGGTTGGATCTCCTTGCAGTCCAAGGGACTCTCAAGAGTCTTCTCCAACACCACAGTTCAAAAGCATCAATTTTTCGGTGCTTAGCTTTCTTCACAGTCCAACTCTCACATCCATACATGACCACTGGAAAAACCATAGCCTTGACTAGACGGACCTTTGTTGGCAAAGTAATGTCTCTGCTTTTGAACATGCTATCTAGGTTGGTCATAACTTCCCTTCCAAGGAGTAAGCGTCTTTTAATTTCATGGCTGTAGTCACCATCTGCAGTGATTTTGGAGCCCCCAAAAATAAAGTCTGACACTGTTTCCCCATCTATTTCCCATGAAGTGATGGGACCAGATGCCATTTTTTAGAGTAAATCAAATCCCCAAAGAAATATGAATATATGTTCTTGTTGGTGTCTGATCCTTTTGAGTATGTGGTCTGTAAAAAATGTTAGCACAGAGAAAATCAATTTATTTCTAAAAGCCTATATTAGATGGACAGGAAAAAAAATCCCTCATATTTGCAGTTTCTTCAGTGTAAGATTAACTGGAGTCAGCTGAATTTTTTTTAAAATACTTTGCAAATACTTGAGCTATATTTTTAAAAGTAAGTTCTTCTCCACTTCTGTGCTGAAACCATGTCTCCTCAATGTAGCAGGCAGCAGCTGTAACTGCCTCAGAGCATTCCAGAGAACCTAGTGCAGCAGGCAGGCTCTCAGACAGCTCGTCTGAAGCCTCCAAGTTGAGTTCCAAGAGTGCAAAGGAAAGAAGAAATCGGAGAAAGAAAAGAAAACAGAAAGAGCAATCTGGTGGAGAAGAGAAAGATGATGATGAATTCCAGAAATCTGAATCTGAAGACAGCATCAGGAGGAAAGGGTTTCGCTTCTCCATAGAAGGGAATCGGTTGACATACGAAAAGAGGTACTCCTCCCCACACCAGGTATGGCACTGCAGAGTTAAATGATGCCTGGATGGAAATTAGAACATGAAGCTGGCAGGGGGACGGGGAAGGGGAGGCTGGTGGCTGGGAGGAGAAGTGACTACAACTTAGGAATTTTTATCAACTGAATTGACTGCTTTTTAAATTTTATGTATATATATATTTAAACCTATCCTTTCTGTACAGTTTGAAAGAATTTTAGTTTGCATATATATAAACCTGAAGCTTGGTGTGTATGTGTGTATTAGTCACTCAGTCATATCCTCACAACCCCATGTACTGTGGCCCACCAGGCCCCTCTGTCCTTGGAACTCTCCAGGTAAGAATACTGGAGTGGGTTGACATTCCCTTCTCCTGGGGATTTTCCTGACTCAAGGATCAAACCCAGGTATCCTGCATTGAAGGAGGATTCTTTACATCTGAATCACGAGAGAAAGCTCTACAGCTTGGTGTATTAAGGTAGCACAGCATCAAAAGTCAGGAGACCTGAATTCTCACCTGAACTTGTCTCCTGGCACTTGTTCTAACTAATATCTTTCTGGTCCACAGCCTTTTTAACACGAAAAAATGTGGATAACTAATCAGTAATGTCCTTTTTTCTTTTTCATTATTTCATGTTGTGTGTGTGGGTTTTTTTTTTCAACCCAGACTTCTTTATAAGCCATAATGCATGCTTCTGAAAATATTCACTGTGGTATGCTTTATGAAAAAGCACATCACTCTGAATTTCAGAGGTCTTAGCTTCAAGCTCCAACAACACTGTGCCTACTAGATGCGATGGAAATAATTCAAGTGATATTAGGAGGATGGATTTAAACAATTTGTGCAAAGTGTTGGAATTTCTTGAAGGGAAAGAGCAGCGGAAACAGATATGCCCTTGTTAGGGTCATGCTGTTATTGAGTGTTTACAGCGTCCACTGTTAGGTGCTAAAGATGTTTGCTTTTGAACTTGAAAAATGTAGTTCAGGGTTTTGTTTTTCAATACCTTTAAGTTGCGGTCTATCTCTCCAGTTATTAATCTCAAGGGCTAGAAACCTTCTCTTATAAACTAATTTAATTTAATCTGAATGCACATAAAATGAGAATGTTAATCAAGGAATGAGTCACATTCTGTTAAGAATGCTGAAATCCCCTTCAACTTAATCTTACAAAATAAAAGCACATTCCAAATGACCATACTAATATGAGTTTAATTTCTTTTCGGTTTCAAACTTATAGTCTTTGTTGAGCATCCGTGGCTCCTTATTTTCTCCAAGGCGAAATAGCAGAACAAGCCTTTTCAGCTTCAGAGGGCGAGCAAAGGATGTGGGATCAGAGAACGACTTTGCTGATGATGAGCACAGCACCTTCGAGGATAACGAGAGCCGCAGAGACTCCTTATTTGTGCCCCGACGGCATGGAGAGCGACGCAACAGTAACTTAAGTCAGACCAGTAGGTCGTCCCGAATGCTGGCCGTGTTTCCAGCCAATGGGAAGATGCACAGCACTGTGGATTGCAATGGTGTGGTTTCCTTGGTTGGTGGACCTTCGGTTCCTACATCGCCTGTTGGACAGCTTCTGCCAGAGGTGATAATAGATAAGCCAGCTACTGATGACAATGTAAGGAAGTTTTAAATAGTTCAGGCATGGAAGGCCCATGATTGCTGTACCAGCCAGTGTTTCTACAGAATGGAACCCCTTGAGAATGATTCCTGGTTGGTCAAGCTGTGAATGCACCTGCATCTTGTAATACCTTTAAAAGACTAACCAACTAAAACTTAAGGCCTCAACACTCTCTTGCATAACACCTGAATGCATTTATTTATTAAATGTGCTAAGGATAAATTATACACAGTAATAAATGACTGCCTCCAGTTGGAGGATTTGCTATATACCCATGCTGAACTACCTTTAGATAGCAGGCCATCCACTAAAGACCTGGTATAAGAATAAATGAACGATTCCTATATTTAAGTGTAAAGGGTGTATAATAAATCTTTCCAACAGATTCTTCGATATACCTTGCTTTAGTGTAGAAGATTTCAAGAACACTGTGCCTAAATAGATAGCTTTATTATTATCTTCAAATTTCTAGTACTCATACTTGTCTTACTAAAAAACAATGCTGATATAGGTCTTCTCAAAACTAATCTAAATGAAGAGACACACAAAATTATTAATACAGACAGTTAAAAGAATTCTCTGTGTACAAAGGTATGTGTTTGTGAATATATACCCGGATAAGGAATTTCTAAACACGTGCTGCCTCTTATTAGACCTGGATATATATCAGCATGAATGAGGCATGATCAAGTCAGAACTAGATGACTTATTGCTTTGGTACCCTGGATGAAACTGTTGTCCATGCAGCATGTATTGTTGTTTTTTTTAATATACAGCTTGTGTTGTCGATGACCATCTATGTCTTGTGTCCAGAAAATGAGATGGCAGCTACGTGTGTTCTAATTATTTGTATTCCTTTAAAAATAAAGGGCTACCTTCTCAAAATAAAATGCTGTGATCATTTAGGTGACTTTTCAAGTTATTGCTTTCTGCTGTTAGTTCTGACATAAGCAAATTGTTAAATATGTCACTCACAGGGTTTATCAAGGATATCAAAATTACATTGTCACCTAAAACTATAAAATCAGAGGGTAAAAAGAAAACCCTTAGTTCTGGTGTATGAATAAATGGCTAACAGTTTGGACAGTCCAGGTTAATGCTACAATAAGTCAGCAATATCTGCCATCACTAATTAAATATGAATGTGCATGATGCATGTATTTCATGAATTTCACTGTGTCACAATGGTTGTTTGCTTATCATATTGCCCACGTTAAGCATTGAATACATTAACATTTTTTTTACAGGGAACAACCACTGAAACTGAAATGAGAAAGAGAAGGTCAAGTTCTTTTCATGTTTCCATGGACTTTCTAGAAGATCCATCTCAAAGGCAAAGAGCAATGAGCATAGCCAGCATTTTAACAAATACAGTAGAAGGTTTGTAACAAATTCCATTTCCATTTCAGTTGTTTTCACTGAATTTATATTGTCTTATTTGAAACACATGTCAGTAAGTTGGAAGTAGTGTATTCCAAAGAAAACATCATAGGTCTTATTTAAGAGTTATTTGTTATGTATTTCTGTATTCTAGAAACTTTTTTAAAAGTTACTTAAACTCCATGGTTTTTGCAACTCTAAAGAATGTATCCTGTATGTTTTGTTGGGGAGTCTCTCAGTAATGACCGACTCTTTGCCACCCCATGTACTGCACTACACCAGGCTTCCCTGTCCTTCACCATTTTGCAGAGCTTGCTCAAACTCATGTCCGTTGACTTGGTGATGCCATCCAACCATCTTGTGCTCTGTTGTTCCTTTCTCCTCCTGCTTTCTATCTTTCCCAGCATCAGGGTCTTTTCTAATAATTCTGTTCTTTGCATCAGGTAGCCAAAGTATTGGACTTTCAGCTTCAGCATCAGTCTCTCCAATGAATATTCAGGATTGATTTTCTTTAGAATTGACTGGTTTGATCTCCTTGCAGTCCAAGGGACTCTCAAGAGTCTTCTCCAACACCACAGTTGAAGAGTTGAAAAGCACCAATTCTTTGATGCTCAGCCTTCTTTATGGTCCAACTCTCACATCCATACATGACTACTGGAAAGACCATAGCTTTGACTATATGGACCTTTGTCAGCACAGTAATGTCTCTGCTTTTTAATACGCTGTCTAGGTTAGTTATATCTTTTCTTCCAAGGAACAGGCATCTTTTAATTTCATGGCTGCAGTCATCATCTGCAGTGATTTTGGAGTCCAAGAAAATAGTCTGTTACTGTTTCCATTGTTTCCCTATCTGTTTGCCATGAAGTGATGGGACCAGATAGCGTGATCTTAATTTTTTTAATTTTGAGTTTTAAGCCAACTTTTTCACTCTCCTCTTACACCTTTATTAAGAGACTCTTCAGTTCCTCTTTGCTTTCTGCTGTTAAGGTGGTGTTATCTGCATATCTGAGGTTATTGATATTTCTTCCAGCAATCTAAATTCCAGCTTGCACTTCTTCCAGCCCAGTATTTTGCATGACGTGTTCTGCATATAAGTTAAATAAGCAGAGTGACAATATACAGCCTTGACGTACTCCTTTCCCAATTTTGAACCAGTCCATTGTTCCATGTCCAGTTCTAACTGTTGCTTCTTGACCTGCATACAGATTTCTTAGGAAGCAGGTAAGGTGGTCTGGTATTCCCATCTCTTAAAGAATTTTCCACAGCTTGTTGTGATCCACACTGTCAAAGGCTTTAGTGTAGTCAATGAAATGAAAGTAGATGTTTTTTCTGGAATTCTCTTGCTTTTTCTATGATCCACTGGATGTTCGCAATTTGATCTCTGATTCCTCTGCCTTTTCTAAGTCTAGCTTGAACATCTAGAAGTTCTTGGTTCAAGTTCTCAATTCTCTTGACAGAGAATTCTCTTGACAGAGAATTTTCATTTTTTTTTAATATTTTAGGCTTATTTATTTTCTTCTAAATAGCTTTATTAAGAGATAAATGACATTCGGTAAACTGCACATATTTAAAGACTACAATTTGATAAGTTTTGACATAAGACACCATCATTGCAATCAAGATAGTAAACATAACCATCACCACAAAATATCTCCCAGTGCCATCCATCCCTAGGCAAACACTGATCTTTGCTTACTGTAGATTAGTTTGTAGTTTTTAGAGTTTCATATAAATGAAATCATATAATATTGCGCTCTTTTGAGGGGAAAGCTCTGGCATATTTTACTCATGAAACTCTTTTATATACCTTATCTGATAATTAAAAAAATAACCCTTTATCTAAGGAACTGATATTCAGAGAGGCTAAGTCCCAAGTTTACCCAGTTGAACAGTGGTAGTCCTTGGTCTTGGAGGCCATGCATTCTCCATGGCCAACCACAGCCTGGCTAGGGCAACTCCAGCAGTATGCATAGTCTCTGAGATGCTTCATCTTCATGGCATGAATCTAAGGGGGTGCTTAGCCCACATCTCATGGGTTTGGAGGTTGGAATCAGGACCTGCAGAATCTGAAGATGAGCCCCTTACCTCCAGGACAGTGCACATGTGAAAAATTCCTGTGTCAGAGAAACAGACACGAATGACCTGAATTTTTGTAGGATCTTCATTTGTGAAGGCCACAGGAAGGCTAGTGGAGATCGCAGAGATGAAAAGGGTGAGATAGATGGTGTGCTCCCTTGGTTTTTATTTTTAATTTTTTTTTAAATTAATTTTATTTTATTTTTAAACTTTACATAATTGTATTAGTTTTGCCAAATATCAAAATGAATCCGCCACAGGTATACATGTGTTCCCCATCCTGAACCCTCCTCCCTCCTCCCTCCCCACACCATCCCTCTGGGTCGTCCCAGTGCACCAGCCCCAAGCATCCAGTATCGTGCATCGAACCTGGACTGGCATCTCATTTCATACATGATATTTTACATGTTTCCATGCCTTTGCTAGCGTGTGAAATGAGTGCAATTGTATGGTAATTTGGACATTCTTTGGCATTGCCCTTATTTGGGATTGGAATGAAAACTGACCTTTTCCAGTCTGGTAGCTACTACTGAGTTTTCCAAATTTGCTGGCATATTGAGTGCAGCACTTTCATAGCATCATCTTTTCGGATTTGAAATAACTCAGCTGGAATTCCATCACCTCTACTAGCTTTATTAGTAGTCATGCTTCCTAAGGCCAACTTGACTTCACACTCCAAGATGTCTGACGCTAGGTGAGTGATCACACCATTATGGTTTTCTGTGTCATTAAGATCTTTTTTGTATAGTTCTTCTGTGTATTCTTGCCACCTCTTCTTAATACCTTCTGTTTCTGTTAGGTCCATACCGTTTCTGTCCTTTATTCTGCCCATCTTTGCATGAAATGTTCCCTTGATAGCTCTAATTTTCTTGAACAGATCTCTAGTCTTTCCCATTGTTTGTTTGCCTCTATTTCTTTGCATTGTTCACTGATGAAGGCTTTCTTATCTCTTCTTGCTATTCTTTGAAACTCTGCATTCAATAGGTATATCTTTCCTTTTCTCCTTTGCCTTTATCTTCTCTTGTTTTCTCAGCTATTTGTAAAGCCTCCTCAGACCACCATTTTGTCTGTTTACATTTCTTTTTCTTGGGGATGGTTTTGGCCAATGCCTTTTATATAGCATTATGAGCCTCTGTCCATAGTTCTTCAGGCCCTCTGTCTACAGACCTAATCCCTTGAATCTATTTGTCACTTTCAGTGTATAATCATAAGGGATTTTATTCAGGTCATAACTGAAGGGCCTAGGGGTTTTCTCTACTTTCTTCCATTTAAGTCTGAATTTGGCAATAAGAAGTTCATGATCTGAGCCACAGTCAGCTCCTGGTCTTGTTTTTGCTGACAGTATAGAGCTGTCTATCTTCAGCTGCAAAGAATATAAACAATCTGATTTTGGTGTTAACCATCTGGTGATGTCCATGTGTGGAGTCATCTCTTGTGTTGTTGAAAGAGGGTGTTTGCTATGACTAGTGTCCTCTTGGAAAAACTCTGTTAGCCTTTGTCCTGCTTCATTTTGTACTCCAAGGCCAAATTTGCCTGTTACTCCAGGTATCTCTTGACTTCCTAATTTTGCTCTCCAGTCCCCTATACTGAAAAGGACATCTTTTTTTGTTGTTAGTTCTAGAAGGTCTTGTAAGTCTTCATAAAACCATTCAACTTCAGCTTCTTTGGCATCAGTGGTTGGGGCATAGACCTGGATTACTGTGATATTGAATGATTTGCCTTGGAAGCTACTGAGATCATTCTGCCTCAGACCAAACTACAGGGAGGGAACACAGTCCCACCCATCAACAGAACATTGGATTAAAGATTTGCTGAGCATGGCCTTGCCCACAGAACAAGAGCAAAACAGAGCAAGACCCAGTTTCCCCACAACCAGTCCCTCCCATTAGGAAGCTTCCACAAGCCTCTTATTCTCATCGAGCAGAGGACAGACAGAATGAAAACCACAATCACAGAAAACTAACCAAACTGATCGCATGGGTCACAGCCTTGTCTAACTAAGTGAAACTATGACCCAAGCCGTGTAGGGCCACCCAAGATGGACAGGTCATGGTGGAGAGTTTGGACAGACGTGGTCCACTGGAGAAGAGAATGGCAAACCACTTCAGCATTCTTGCCTTGAGAACCCCATGAACAATATGAAAAGGCAAAAGATGTGACACTGATAGATGAACTCCCCAGGTTGGTAGGCATCCAATATGCTACTGGAGAAGAGCAAATAAATGGCTCCAGAAGAAATGAAGAGATTGAACCAAAGCAGAAACAGCACCCAGTTGTGGATGTGTCTGGTGATGAAATAAAGTCTAATGCTGTAAACAACAATATTTCATAGGAACCTGGAATGTTAGGTCCAAGGATCAGGGTAAATTGGAAGTGGTCAAACAGGAGATGGCAAGAATGAACATCAACATTTTAGGAATCAGTTAACTAAAATGGACCAGAATGGGTGAAATTAATTCAGATGACCATTATATGTACTACTGTGGGGAAGAATCCCTTGGAAGAAATGGAGTAGCCCTCATAGTCAATAAAAGATTCTGAAATGCAGTACTTGGGTGCAGTCTCAAAAATGAGAGAATCCTATGTGTGGCAGCTCCTTAAAAATGCACAATAAAGTATTTCTGTAAAGGGTTTCTAATCCTATTAGTCATAGTGACCATATCTTCTGTTCCATTTAGTTTAGGACTTCTGATACCATCCTAAACACTCTCAAGACTGGAGGGGAAGAATGGGTTATTCTCACAAAATAAAAACAAACAGCTGATTCTTGGCTCTCTTATAGCCTGAAGATGACAGCATAGCCAGACGTTAACATAGGATTACACACAGTATCTCTATTAAAAAGACAATCCACGTAACTTAGAGCCAATTATGGAACCACAATATCAATGCATAAGAGAAGACAATCATTCTTTGATACCGCTGTTCTATGTTTATGTCTGAAGAAATTTTGGGGAGGAATCTAAAGAGTAAATTCTATTTTTTAAATCACGTTTTTTAAATAATGAAGTACAAAAATAGGTTGATTATAGCAAATGAGAATGGTTAGTGAAATCTATTGGATCTGAGAGGAATATATATGTTTAAAAATCTCTTTTGACGGTTTTTATTTTTTTTTAATCTAGAACTTGAAGAATCCAGGCAGAAATGCCCACCCTGTTGGTATAAATTTTCCAACATATTCTTAATCTGGGACTGTTCGCCATACTGGTTAAAAGTGAAACATGTTGTCAACCTGGTTGTGATGGACCCTTTTGTTGACCTGGCCATCACCATCTGCATTGTCTTAAACACTCTCTTCATGGCCATGGAGCACTATCCCATGACAGACCATTTCAATAATGTGCTTACAGTAGGAAACTTGGTAAGCATATTGGAAGGTAAATGTGTTCAGTCTTCAAATTTTCTGTTTGAGAAACTGTTTGCATTTAATGTCTTATAGCAGTCTTACCACCACCCTTTCTACTTCCTTGCTTTCAAAAGATGGGAATTATATCTAGCTGGCTATACCCTACTCTTTGCCAAAAATAGCCGTTAACAGCCCTCAAGATCCAAGCTGAAACTGAGAAAGACAGCAATATAAAAACAGGCCTACATTACTACTTGAAAAAGTCAATACTGATATTTATAAGTAATACAAGGCACAGAAGCAGTTCATAGTTTAAGAACACACTTTTTGAAATGATATTATCATAGTTTCCCTACATATAGAAAGCTAAAATAAAATTACAGATCTTTTTATCTTGCTTAGTCATTCATCTTCACTATAAGCCACAACTTATTTAACAATTCACAAATGACTCCAGCTTTTCTACTTCCAAGATCTAGGTAGGGCCTGTATTATTTAATCCATCTAGTCTAGATCAAAGCTATAAAATAATAAAAAACATCCAGTACATTTTGTGCCTTATACGATTAACAAGACCATTTTTGGTGAAGGTTTAAAAAAAAATTGTTAAAGTGTTTGTTGTCTCAGTTTAGGAATATTAGCTTTCATTTGCTGAAATAAAGGTTTCTAAAATAATGTATTCATTTTTCATAATATTTGTTTTGAGGTTTAAAGTTCTTGATGTTAGAAAGAAAAATATGTAAAGCATCCTGAATTATAGTGTTCCTATTTTTAAAGTTCTAGTATTTACTGTTGAAGTAATTTTTTCATGTGCAAATAAATAATGATAATAATGCACATATTATAATATAGGCACGCATGCAAAATAACTGTCTGAGTAGAGGGAAATGGGAATAAGCTTATAGATAAAACTGTTTATGGGAAAAGTCTTGTCAGTACCTGTGCTGTATGAAGTCTGGAGGAAAACGCAGTTGATGTAATGGAAAGAACACTGGTTAAAAATAGATTTGCTCTCAAATCCTAGTTTTTCTAACTTTCTAGTTGATGTTGGGCAAGCCACTGAACCCATGTGAAGACATGTTTCCTAATTAGTAAAGTAAGAGTTATGATACTCACATTATGTGTTTAACAGTGTTTCGTTTGAGGATAAAATTAAATAACATATATGAGAGCTTTTTAACAACTATAAATTATTGTGGCAATGTACGCAAGTAATAGAATAATTACTAGTGTAAATATTTTGTTCTAGGAGCAAATATTATGGCATGCTACTTTGTCATTATCTGATGGAATTAGAGTAACTTTGTTTTGATCTTAGGTTTTCACTGGGATCTTTACAGCAGAAATGTTTCTGAAAATTATTGCCATGGATCCTTACTATTATTTCCAAGAAGGCTGGAATATCTTTGATGGTTTTATTGTAACGCTTAGCCTGGTAGAACTTGGCCTGGCCAACGTGGAAGGATTATCAGTTCTCCGTTCATTCCGTTTGGTAAAAAACAAAACAGTACAAAGACAAAAACCTTTCCACCAATCAGGGCTCTTGTATCATAGATTTTACCACACACCATTAACATTTTAAGTTTTTTGTGTAACATTTGCATTGTTAAAAACAGTCCCTAAGTGGAAAAAAATATTCCCACATATTTAGGAAAAAGCTTTATTGCAAAAATCCTGGTCATATAAAGTTGAACATGTTACTCGATTACCATTCCAACTAATTATTGTTTCTAGAGGTGACTGCAGTTAATATTTTTGCATCTAAGAAAATATTTTAATGAAAATGTATTTTAGTAGTACTTTGAAAATATAAACACCCTTTTATATTAGGTGAATAACAATCAGATAAGGATGTGCATGTGGAAACCATTTCTGATTGTATCTCTGGAAAATATTCTCCTTCCCAAAATCAGAGGAGAGAAATCAGAAGAAGTATTTACTTAGTCCACTGATTCACATATATGTGCATGCAAATAGGGAAAGAATTATGAAGTCACGGGAAGTATCCCAAGTTCTTAAATGCAGGTGCATCTAGCTATGTCAGTGCAACAGAGGAAGATTGTGAATAATAAACTCTTTACTTATAGCAGGGCTCTGTGTGCTGTTACTTTGCCTGCTATTGACAAATGAGTATCTCTGAGCAGAAATCATTGAGATCAAATTAATATTAGTGTCAGTCCATGTATGCCTTACATCCACCTTTACAAAACAAATGAGGGACAGTATGTCCCCAAGTAATAATTAAAAATTCACTCTCAAGGAAAATTATCTACATAAAACATGGAAGGATCAGATTCTTCCTGGGTGGGAGGGAGGGGTTCAAAAATTAGCCATGAGACTGGCCATGGTCAAGGATAGGACAGATGTTGTAAGAGAGTTTTTTTGTTGTTGTTCTTTTCTTTTTTTTTTTAAGATAAGAAGCTCCATACAGGAAGACCTTTGCTTCTTGTTTGGTGAAGTGAAACATTTGCTCACAACTCTCTGTTCCTGATAGATTAGAAATATGTCTTGGAGTAAAGCCAAGCACTGACACAAAGACATCCAGACAGCCCGCTCTTCACATCTTTTGCTTAAGAGGGTGGTGCTATGACAGTGCAATGGCACAGGTCATTTCTAATTGGTTATGGTCCAAAGGTAGACGGATTTAAAAGTCTGGAAAGTGTAAGAATGCAAGGTGGCTCTTACCTATTTCCCCAATCAAGATTATAAGTTTTGCAATCAGCAGTGGCCCAGGACATCCACTAACTCTCTTAAAAAATGTCTTTTGTTTATACTTCAATATCTTTCTTATAAGTTATTATTGATATAATAACACTGTATTTCAGGTTTACAACATATGATGAAATATTTGTATGTAGTGCAAAATGATCACCACAATAAGCTCAGTTAACATCCATCACCATTATAACATCTGTAGAGCAAAGGTTGTTAGAGATTCAATTTTATTCATTTCTTGGTAAACCTCACATGTAATGCTTTCAAGGCTTGATCATAATAACATATTTTTTTTTATTTTCCAGCTTCGAGTTTTCAAGTTGGCAAAATCTTGGCCAACATTAAATATGCTAATAAAGATCATCGGCAATTCAGTGGGGGCTCTGGGAAACCTAACCTTGGTGTTAGCCATCATCGTCTTCATTTTTGCTGTGGTTGGCATGCAGCTCTTTGGTAAAAGTTACAAAGATTGTGTCTGCAAGATCAACAGTGAATGTAAGCTCCCACGCTGGCACATGAATGACTTCTTCCACTCCTTCCTGATTGTGTTCCGGGTGCTGTGTGGAGAGTGGATAGAGACCATGTGGGACTGCATGGAGGTCGCCGGTCAAGCCATGTGCCTTACTGTCTTCATGATGGTCATGGTCATTGGAAACCTGGTGGTATGTACCCATTTAAGATATGAGTTTCAGAAATGGATTAAGAGCACAATGAAATGATGACCATTTTGTCTAAAACAAAATTATCATTATTAATTTCAAAAGTCTCTTACCTTGGATACACTTATAATCTTTGACAACACAACCAGTGACCCTACAATGTTTAATCTCAACTGTTTTGCCAGTCATTTCATCACACTTACTATGTGAGCTCCTATGGAGTATAATATTAAAGACAGGTTTAGAAGGATATATTGGGAACATTTTAAAAATTCAGATCCAAGGAAGGGAAAAGTCTGAAAAAAAATAAATTTAGAGAAAACCCAAACTTACTTGCCAGTACAGGACTAAAAAGTGGCACTTCCCATTGTTCCTAGCTATTTCAACTTTTCTTTGCTCATTCATTGTAGATAGTATTCAGTCACTCTATGTCATAAGGCAGATGCATGAACCAACCTGGGTTAGTCAATCCTTACATCAAAACCGAGGTTGGCTAAGGATTCCTAACCCACATGGAGTAACTAATCCGTCCTCTCTTTTAGGTTGGTACCTTACTGTTACCATATAAAAATATATCACACACTCCAAAGGATACATACATTAATATGCCAGTCTCATGGAAATATTAGTGATTGTTTATAAATAGTTGTCCTAATTAGTCAACAGTGGGGTATGAGAAAAATAGTAGATCAAGAACATATATGTTGATGCCTATGTTAAGCCCATAATTCTCATTCTGGATCATAATGATTTTCTTTCAATTAATATCCAATTTAATATCTTTTCATCAAAAAAGAAACTATAATATGCAATTAAATGCATAGTTTTAAAAACTAAGGAATTTTAAGTTTAGAACTCTTATATAGAACCCACATAAATTTATTTCTTATAATCACATATTTTTAAGTTTAGTAAAACCTTAGGTCAGCTCAGTGTCTTCATTTTATAAGTAGAGGAACTAGAGACCAATGGAAATCATATCTTTCCCTTTAGATGAATTGTGGCATAGCTGTTAAGCCCGAGCACAACATTTAGATCTCTGAACTTCTAGTCACTATGCTGTGGTGTTTCTTTTGCCTCATTGTTAGAACTTATAGTTTCCTCAACAAGAAATAAGTGATCTCAATCTGGTCTTCTTCACATTGGGGTGAAATTATAATGATGTTTGTGTTATTTTTAAGGTCCTGAACCTCTTTTTGGCCTTGCTTCTGAGCTCATTTAGTGCAGACAACCTTGCGGCCACTGATGATGATAATGAAATGAACAATCTCCAAATTGCTGTGGATAGGATGCACAAAGGAATAGCTTATGTGAAGAGAAAAATATATGAATTTATTCAGCAGTCCTTTGTTAGAAAACAAAAGATTTTAGATGAAATTAAACCACTTGATGATCTAAACAACAGGAAAGACAATTGTATGTCCAATCATACAACAGAGATTGGGAAAGACCTTGACTATCTTAAAGACGTAAATGGAACCACAAGTGGAATAGGAACCGGCAGCAGTGTTGAAAAGTACATTATTGATGAAAGTGATTACATGTCCTTCATAAACAATCCCAGTCTTACTGTGACTGTACCAATTGCTGTAGGAGAATCTGACTTTGAAAATTTAAACACAGAGGACTTCAGTAGTGAATCAGATCTGGAAGAAAGCAAAGAGGTAAGATTATAAGGATGTGGTTGGGTATAAATGTATATGTATATACATATATTATATTGCCTGTATTTATGATTATACATTCCATGTAGGATATTTTTGCCATAATATAAAATATTATTTCATTGAAGAACCAAAGATTTAAGCTCAGTGAGATGATTAATAAGTTAAAGAATAATATATGTGTATGTTTTCTCATCCTAATAGTATAAGTTTTCTCATCCTAAGTAATGGGTGTTTGTTAGAGGATGAATGAATGAATGATCCAGGGAATGAACAAGCATCATTGGATTTAATCCTTGTAATAACCTCAGAAAGATTTGTTGTCATTCTAACCTGTCAGATAAGAAAATTAGCTTAGGAAATTTAAGCCCATATTATAATGAGGAGATATAGCTGAGAATTGAACTTACAGTCATTATGAGCTCTGTATATCTTACACTGCATTGCACTAATTCACATACATGGAAGAGAATTTAACAAGAAATAGTCTATGTCATTCCATTAAGGTGACTCAAATGGTAAAGAATCTGCCGGCAATGCAGGAGACGCAGATTCAATCCCTTGGTTAGGAATATTCCCTGGAGAAAGGAATGGCTGCCCACTCCTGTATTCTTTCCTGGAGAATTCCATGGTCAGAGGAGCCTGGTGGGCTACAGTCCTTGGGGTTGCAAAGAGCTGGACATGACTGAGTAACTAACACTTTCTTCTGAACTTCATGTTAATCTTCCAGACTGCCATAGCAATGCTCCACACACTGGGTGGCTGAAACAATCAAAATGTATTTTCTCACATTTCTAGAGAGTGGAAAGGTCAAGGTCAAGGTGCTAGGAGGGTCAGGGTCTGGGGAGAGCTCTCTCTCTGAGTTGCAGATAGCTGCCTTCTCACTGTGTCCTCACACGGTCCGTCCTCAGCATGTGGGTGTGAGCTCTGGTCTCTCTTCTTATAAGAGCACCATCTCTGTTGGATTAGAGGTTGGATCAAGACCTCACTTAACCTTTATCACTACTTCACAAGCCCTGTCTCCAAATAGAGTCACACTGGGAGTTATGGCTTCAAAATACTAATTTTGAGGGAACACAATTCAGTCCATAGCAACTGACTTAGAAATATTAATCTAAATATTAATGGATTTAAAAGATAATTCCAAAGAAACAAAACACCTTCACTTCCCATTTATTGTGCGGAAGTCTCAAAAATGGTAAGATGGCTTAGGTTACATAGTCCAAATTTTTTAAAAATTCATTTACACAATTTATTTTTAAAACAGCCTCACAGAAAAATTGAGAGGAAGACAGCAAAATTTCCACATACTCCAATTTGTTTTATTTGTTGAAGCTACACTGATGTGTCATTATTACCCAAAGTGTATAGCTTACATTTGGATTCATTCTTGGTATTATCCATTTTATAGTCAGTTCAGTCATTCAGTCATGTCCAATTCTTTGCAACCCCATGGACTGCAGCAGGCCAGGCTTCCCTGTCCATCACCAACTCTCAGAAATTGCTGAAACTCATGCCCATGGAGTCAGTGATATGCCATCCAGCCATCTTATTCTCAGTCATCCCCTTCTCCTCCTGCCCTCAATCTTTCCTGGCATCAGGATCTTTTCAAGTCAGTTCTTCACATCCGGTGGCCAAAGTATTGGAGTTTCAGCTTCAGCATCAGTCCTTCCAATGAATATTCAGGACTGATTTCCTTTAGGATGGACTGGTTGGATCTCCTTGCAGTCCAAGGGACTCTCAAGAGTCTTTCCCCACACCACAGTTCAAAAGCATCAGTTCTTCAATGCTCAGCCTTCTTTATAGTCCAACTCTCACATCCATACATGACCACAGGAAAAACCATAGCTTTGACTAGATGGACCTTTGTTGGCAAAGTAATGTCTGCTTTTTAATATGCTGTCTAGGTTGGTCATAGCTTTTCTTCCAAGCAGCAAGCGTCTTTTAATTTCATGGCTGCAGTCACCATCTGCATTAATTTTGGAACTCAAGAAAATAAAGTCTGTCACTGTTTCCATTGTTTCCCCATCTATTTGCCATGAAGTGATGGGACCAGATGCCATGATCTTTGTTTTTTGAATGTTGAGTTTTAAGCCAGCTTTTTCACTCTCCTCTTTTGCACAAATGTCTGAAGGCATTTATTGTCTGTTATTGAATCACACAGAGCAGTTTCTATGGGTCTAAAAATCCTCTGTACTCTATTCATCCCTCTGTACTAACCTCTGGCACTGATCTGTAACTGTTTCTGCCCTTTTCAGAATGTCATATACTTGGAGTCATATAATATGTAGACTCTTCAGACTGGCTTCCTTTACTTAGTAATCTGCTTTTAAGACTCTTCCATGTCTTTTCATGGCTTGATAGTTCACATCTTTTAGTGCTAAGTTCTATTTTGTTGTCTGGAGGTTTATTTATCTGTTCACTTACTGAAGGACATCTTGGTTTTTCCGAATTTTAGCCATTATGAATAAAGCTATTATAAACAGAGTCGTGTACAGGCTTTTGTGTGGACATAAGATTTCAACTCATTTGGTTAAATACCAAGAGTGGCAATTGCTGGTGGTATGCTAAGTGTAAGTTTTATTTTGTAAGAATTTACAACCTGGTTTCAAAATGGCTGTACGGTTATTCATAGCCACTAGCAATGAAGGAGAGCTCCTGTTACCCCACAGCATTTGCTGTTGTCAGTGTTCAGGATTTTGGCCATTCTAGTAGATGTGCTGTTGTTCAGTTGCTCAGTTGCATCCAACTCTTTGTGACCCCATGGACTGCAGCACGCCAGACTTCCCTGTCCTTCACCATCTCCCAGAGTTTGCTCAAACTCATGTCCATTGAGTCAGTGATGCTCAATAGATGTGTAGTGGTACCATATTGGTTTTCTTTATTTATTTTTCTTGAAGGATAATTACAATATTGTGCAGATTTCTGCTATATAACAACATGAATCAGCCATAGGTATACATATGTCTCCTGCCTTTAAACCTCCCTTCCCGATCCCACTCCTCTAGGTTGTCAGAGCCTTGGTTTGAACTCCCGAGTCATATAGCAAATTCCCACTCACCATCTATTTTACATGTTGGCTCAGACGATAAAGCGTCTGTCTACAATGCGGGAGACCCGGGTTCGATCCCTGGGTTGGGAAGATCCCCTGGAGAAGGAAATGGCAATCCACTCCAGTACTGTTGCCTGGAAAATCCCATGGACAGAGGAGCCTGGTAGGCTACAGTCCATGGGGCCTCAAAGAGTCGGACACGACTGAGCGACTTCACTTTCACTTTCAGTGTGTATATTTCCATGCTGCTTTCCCCATTCATCTCACCCTCTCCTTCCCCCCTCCCCGTGTCCACAAGTCTGTTCTCTTATGTCTGCATCTCCATTGCTCCCCTGCAATAGGTTCACCAGTACCAGATTTCTAGATACCATATAAATACACAATATCTGTTTTTTCTCTTTCTGACTTACTTCACTCTGTAGGCTGTAGGTTCATCCACCTCATTAGAACTGAATCAAATGCATTTCTTTTTATGACTATTATTCCAGTATATATATGTACCACAGCTTCCATTGTATATATGTACCATTACTTTGCCAACAAAGTCCATCTAGTCAAAGCTATGGTTTTTCCAGTAGTCATGTATAGATGAGAAAGTTAGACTACAAAGAAAGCTGAGTGCCGAAGAATTAATGCTTTTGAACTGTGGTGTTGGAGAAGACTCTTGAGAGTCCCTTGAACAGCAAGGAGAGTCAACCAGCCCATCCTAAAGGAAATCAGTCCTGAATACTCATTGGAAGGACTGATGCTGAAGCTGAAACTCCAATACTTTGGCCACCTGATGTGAAGAACTGACTCACTGGAAAAGACCCTGATGCTGGGAAAGATTGAAGGTGGGAGGAGAAGGGGACGACAGAGGATGAGATGGTTGGATGGTATCACTGACTCAATGGACATGACTTTGAGTAAACTCTGGGAACTGGTGATAGACAAGGATGCCTGAAGTGCTGCAGTTCATAGGGGTCTCAAAGAGTCGGACTTGACTGAGCAACTGAACTGAGCTGACTGACCACAGCTTCTTTATCCATTCATATGTTGATAGACATCTCAGTTGCTTCTATGTCCTAAATACTGTGAATAGTCCTGCATTGAACATTGTTTTTTACTTTACATTTTATGAATACATACGATGTGGAGGATCTTTTCATATGCTGCTTTGTCATCTGTTTGTGTTCTTTGATGAGGTATCTGTTGAGAGCTTTGACCTGTTTGTTTTTTTTTTTTTAATCAAGTTGTTTTCTTATTGTTGACTTTTGAGAATTTTTTGTGCATTGTGAATAACAGTCCTTTACCAGCTTCATTTTTGCAAAGGTTTTTCTCCTAATCTATGGCTTCTCTTCTCACTCTCTTGATGACGCCTTTCACAGAGCAGATATTTTTCATTTTAATGAAGTCTAGTTTATCAGTTCTCTTTTTCATGGATTGTGCCTTGACAGATTTCTGAAATCTGGGCAAAATCGCTGAGACAATGCAAAAGACAAATAAAATCATATCTCCCCAATTAGAAAGTAATTCCTTTGGCAATGGATTGTGTTTTATATAATTTTAATCCTCCGAAGCACCTAGTACAATGTTGTATACATAATAAGGGCTCAATAACTTTTTGAGTTTAGGTTGATTTGTATGGATACTAAAGTTAGAGTGTGCTGGTCTTAACTCTATTATGGGCAGTCACTGATTGTATATTATCCAATTTTCTAGTTATAATATGAGCATATCTGTCCTGTAGTGCTTATAGGAATCTTATGAGAATCTAAAAGCCGTTCAGAAGTTAAAAGGACTCAAAAACAAAAGGTAGTGATGGTGCAATTACTACCCTAACTCTGCTTAAATAAATACTTTTAAAGTCAATTGAATTATTAAACTTACATATCTTTGGAATAAAAACAACATATTAGTGGCATAGTTAGGGGAAAGTACCCTTATTTTAGCAATGAGTGCATGCCAGAATGAAGTAAAACTGTCATTTGAGTCTTTGTAATTCAGATCATGTTAATAACATGTCATTTGTTGTTTGCTCACCATAGACAAAGCACTGTTTATAGGGCTTTACACATAGCATTATCTCATTCATTCTCCACACCATGAGATAGATACTATTATTCTAATCTTACAATTAAGAAAATTGAACACAAAGAGTTTAAGTAACTTGCCAAGGTCATACAAGTAGTAAAGATTGATCCTGGCCTAGAATCCAGGAAGTGAGCTACAGTTTATATTTTGAACCATTACCTTAAATTTCCTTAACAATGTCTAAAAGTATACTATCTCTGGTATCTCTTTGAATTGAATAATACTGTTTACTGACAAACTAATAAGTGTTCACTATAGAGTTGGTATTGAATACCAAGCCCTTGTCACCTGGCACCAGTTAATGATATAGCCAGGAGAATCTGAATCTCCATCAGTCCTGGAGGGTCCTCTTCCTCCTTTGCTGGCCTATAATTTAGATTGATCTGCTTCTGCATACCACACTAATCTGTAGAGATCTGCTAATTACAGAGCTCTTATTCTCCCAAATTATGGGTACTCAAAGTTGTGCTTTAGGAATATACCTTTCTGCATTTAATCCCACCTGCAAGAATCTTCCAAATAATTAGGAAGCACTTCTGTGGTTGCATTGTCAGTTTATGAAGCCTTTGAGAATAGGGAAAATACCAACCATGTCTTACTCACCTTAAGTCCGCAGCGTATACATAATGTTTATTAAATGAATGAATAAATGAGTAGTGAATGAATAAATGAGTTCATTGATTCCAATGAACAAGTAGATCCCACTTGTCCTCCCAGTGATAAATATTTCCTTACTGTTTTGCTGATATTTCCTCATTTAATACTTTTATCTTTATTATGCATGATATAAGTTGAAGAACACACGATCATTTTCAATCTGTTACATACTGCTGAATATCAGCAATTTAAATTTGTGCTACCACATAAAGGTCTACAGGGAATGCCTTATGTGGACAATAATCAGTTTTCAGATGTGTCTAAGAACAAGGATTAAGCTCATTTCATTTAACATAATATGCCCCACATTTATCCTAGTCTCTAGCATACAATCAGTATCCAGTAAATGCATGTTAAATAAAAAAATAAGAATAGGAAGTCTTTGGTTAATCTTGAATCAAATGGATATATACCAAGACTTCTGCAAATATCCAAATTTATGAACACCATGATAACATAATTTTCCCCAATAGAAAAATAGCAGACAATATATCTGAAGATATTAAGAATCTACTGGAAGATAGGTATATATGACTCCAGCTTTTTTGTGTAGACCATCTCTTTACCTCATGGTCTCTACAGCAGGGATTGCCTCCATCTTATTAGTTTGACATACTTTAAAGCAGAATTCAGAGTATGTGTTGTTTGTTCAGTCGTTGAGTCATGCCCAACTCCTTACGAGCCCATGGAAGGTAGCCTTCCAGGCTCCTCTTGTCCATGAAATTTTTCAGGCAAGAATACTGGAGTGGGTTGCCATTTTCCTCCTCCTGGGGATCTTCCCACCCAGGGATTAAACCTGTCTCTTGCTTCTCCTGCTTTGGAAGGCAGATTCTTCACCACTAGCACCACCTAGGAAGCCCAATTCAAAGTATATTAGAATGATGTTTCTTCACCTTAACCCCTGCATAAGGCAAATGTTTGACTAACAGAAGATTTCACAATTAATAAGAAAATTTTATATGTATTGATTATGAACAATCAACTGAAGACTGTCATTACAACATAAATCTTGAAGAAATCATCTGAGTTTAGGGATGATAAGGAAATTAGAGTTAGTATTTGATTTTTCTGTAGCTTCCCTATGGAAATTCTAAATCTCAGTACAGAATCTGTTCCTTTGATACTGTTGCTTTGCTGAAAGTTTTTAATAGAAGTCACTTTAATTTTTAATATTGTTAGTGTACACTAGAAATATTTACTAATGTACAATGTACACAATAAAATATTAATACTGATATTTTTGATGTTGAGCATCTCAACTAAGTTTGATTTAAGCTATATATCTTAAATATATATGTTAATATGAATACATTTAATAACAGTAAAATTCTCACCTTTAAAATCGTATATGCCAGCTTTTAAAATATTTTTTCAATATAAAAAATATATGTATTATACACATATTCTGTATCCTTTTGACCCTTAAATTCCAGATTTATTTTTAAAATATTTTATCATATTATAAATTGAAATTCTATTACACCCTACAAATAAGCTCCCTGTAACAAACCAAGTCTAAAATAACAACATAAACATCCTAAGATGAGTCAGAGAACAATAACCAAAAAAAAAAAATGTGATCACTTACTCAAAGAAATATTGTGGAGAGTATTATTTGCTTTGCTTTGTTTCGCTTCACCCTCAAGGTCAAAATCGTTTGCTATAGTACAAAATATTTTTTAAAAAGCAAGAAATGTTGCATAAATCCACTGAGGAGGAAAAATGCTCTTCCCATCAGGATTGTAGTCATTAAGTGGTTATTGAATGCCCTTGTGTACAAGGCAAAGTGGATGCTTCAGATGCAATGTAGTTCTTTCATTCTCTCTGTTCACTTACTGTCATCCTGCCAAACATACGTGGACAATAAGTCAGTATAGAATTGAGCCATTGAGAGTTACATGTGAAAAAATATTTTTAAATGAACTAGCCCAATTGGAAATGAGTAAATTAAAGGTCAATTAATGGCTTCATAAACATAAAACTCAATGCTTAAAATAGACTATTAATCTCGAAGACCATGAGAACCAACTGCTTTATTATGTGAATGATGAATTTCAAAATAAAAGTGAACTTCAGTGTAAGAACAAAAAAGGAAAAATTAATTGTTTTATTGGTTTTTAAATCAATACAAGTATTTATTTGAAAATTTTATTTTTGTTGTTATCCAACTTATTTAGTAGTTTATCTGAATTCGTATCTCATGTTTATCTGAATTAATAACTCAGGTCTAAAAATCTTTTCCTTCCCTTTTTGAGTAATAGTGTTTTTACTCCAACCAAATAAAGGATTCAGAACCATATTATCTTTGATTTCAACAATGGTAAATATAAAAATACACTGAAAAAGTATAATGGTTGTAAGAGTTTTAATACTATTCTTTTGGTCTGTGGTGAATCAAAGAAAAATAAGGATGTCAATCATTTGAATAATATAAATAGTAAAATGTTATGTTTGTTATCTACAAAAAGTATATGTACAGAGAATTCTTATTTTCAATGGCCCATGGTGTATTTATATAAATTAATAATGTACTGGGCTTCAAAGTAAGCCTCAATAAATTCAAATAAGCAGACATTGTAGGGTTATTATACCAATAAATTCAAGATAGAAGATGTCATATAGGGTTATTATCTAATCACAATGCAGTTAAACTAGAAATTAATAATAAAATAACAGAAAAAATATAACCATTTGAGAATTTAAGAGTTTCCTCCCAAATAAATGTTGGTTTAAGTAGAAAATAAAATATGTAAATAACTATTTAGAAAATAAGAATTTTTTCTTTCAAAAATCTATGAAATTGGACCGAACACCCTCTGAATATCTCACTGTTAACAAAGATGACCAAGAAAGGATGAAAGAACATGACATGGAACTTAATTTGAGAAATTAGAAATAGAACAACAAAGCAAAGGGTATATGAATAAAAAGAAATTAATGTAACATGATATTAGTGTAGTAGGTGGTTCTTAGGGAAAAAAATCAATAAAACATACAAACTTTAGTATTATCAGCAGGATCCTAAGATGATGCCAATGACTCAACAAGCTTGGGTTCAGTTTATTAATGTTATTTAATCTGTTTTTGTTTAATACATTTATTATTTATTTTTTAATTTCAAATTTACCTACTAATATTCTTTTTTTATCTCATCCATCAAAACCCTTGCTGCCTCCTCTGTATTGTCTAGGCATGCTTCTCAGCTCAGTCTCTTCTGTATCAGTTTTGTTTGTCTTTCTTTTCTTTTTCACACTAATTCTATTTATTTCCATTATGTACAAACTTAAAGAAAAAAACACTAAAATTTTTCTTGTGGTAGCATAGTTTATCTAGAGTAGATTAGCTGGTCTGAGTCCACTTGCCTGTGGTTGGTTTTTTCTAACATTCACATGTCACTTTATCTGATGTCAGTATGATTTAAAGCTGGGGCAAGATTCCCTCACTAGTGTGAGAATCAGGGTCTATCAAAGGGGTCAGCCAGGGTGTGGCTTACCAGGCTTCTTTTGCAAAATGTTGTTTTAGGGACCTATTTAAACCATGTATGAATACTAAATTAAAAAATCTAATTTGTAATCATGTCCCATTCCTGAAATGCATACAAAGTCCTTATGGATCCCAAATATTAAACTGCTTAATTTTGAAAAATGATACATACTTACCTTAAAATATCTCTTTGGGCCTCTTGTTCTAGCCTGGGTTCATTGTTTCAAGTTCTACATCATTGCCTATCATGGACTACATCTGTAATTCATCATCTATGATTCTAGTTTAGGTTTTTTTAGAAGACAAAGATTATAAAGAACTTTATAAAGCAACCTGAATTTAGCATCGTTCCAGAAATTTATACCCCATATATTACAATGGTGTGGTTAGTCATCCGAAGCCAGACATTCTATCTAGAGTGCGAAGTCGAGTGGACCTTCAGAAGCACTGTTGTTGTTAATCAAACTAGTGGATGCGATGAAATTCTAGCAGAGCTATTCAGATCCCTAGAGGATGATGTCATCAAGGTTTTTCATTCATTATGTCAGCAAATCTGGAAGACCCAGCAGTGGCTACAGGACTGGAAAAAGTCAATCTTCATCACTCATCACCCATGCTAGTAAGGACATACTTAAAATCTTGCATGTTAGGTGTCAGCATTATGGGAACCAAGAACTTCCAGATGTCCAAGCTGGATTTTAAAAAGGAAGAGGAACTAGAGATCAAACTGCCAGCATTTGCTGCATTATAGAGAAAGCAAAGAATTTCAGAAAAAACCTCTCTCTCTTTCATCAGCTATGCTGAAGCCTTTGACTGTGTGGATCATGACAAACTGTGGAAAGCTCTTAGAGAGATGGGAATACCAGAACATCTTACTTGTCTTCTGAGAAACCTGTATTTGGGCCAAGAAGTAACAGTTAGAACCTTGTATAGAACAATTCATTGGTTTACAACCGAGAAAGGCGTACGACAGGGCAGCCTGCTGTTTCCTTTTGTTTAACGTATATGTTGGGCACATCAGAGAAATGCCAGGCTGCATGAGTTACAAGCTGGAATCAAGATAGACAGGAGAAACATCAACAACGTTAAATATGCGGATGATACCACTCTAATGGCATAAGGTGAAGAGGAACTAAAGAGACTCATGAGGAGTGTGAAGGAGGAGAGTGAAAAACTGGCTTAAGACTAAATATTAGAAAACCCAAGATCATGGGATCCACTCCCATTACTTCATGGGAAATAAAAGGGGAAAAGGTGGAAGTAGTAACTGATTTCCTCTTTCTTGGGCTCCAAAATCACTGCAGATGGTGACTACAGCCATGAAATCAGAAGATTATTGCTTCTTGGCAGGAAAGTGATGACAAAACTAGACATTGTGTTGAAAAGCAGAGACATTACTCTGCTGACAAAGATCCACATCGTTAGGTCTGCCCAGTGGTCATGTACGGTTGTGAGAGCTGGACTGTAAAGAAGGCAGAATGCCAAAGAATTGATGCTTTCACACTGTGGTGCTGGAGAAGACTCCTCAAAGTCCCGTGGACAGCAAGGAGGTCAAACCAGTCAATCTTAAGGGAAATCAACCCTAAATATTCACTGGAAAGACTGATGCTGAAGCTGAAACTCCAGTATTTTTGTCATCTGATGCGAACAGATGAGTCATTGGAAAAGTCCCTGATGCAGGGAAGGGTTGAGGGCAGAAGGTGAAGAGGGCATCAGAGGATGAGACGGCTGGATGGCATCACCAATGAACATGAACTTGGGCAAACTCCAGGAGATGGTGAGAGACAGGGAGGCCTGACGCGCTGCAGTCCATGGGGTCATGAAGAGTCAGACGTGACTGGGCAACTGAATAACAACAGCATGCCCTTTTTAAAAATAACCTACCCACACCTAATTTTACAACAAGCTATGTTTTGATTTGTTTTTTAATTGGAAGAAAATTGCTTTACAATGTTGTTGGTTTCTGCCATACAACAATGTGAATCAGCCATAATTATATGTATATCCCTCCTTCTTGAATCTCCCTCCTTACCCCCATCCCACCACTCTAGGTCATCATAGAGCACCAGGTTGGGTTCTCTGTGTTATATAGCAACTTCAACAAGCATTTCTTTATGTGTTTGTATATGTTTGAGGGATTTGCCTTTATTAATTTTATGCAGTGATTTCAATTTAGTTTCTATGAATACAGCAACTTTGTTTTCAAACTCACTTTGTCAAATTATGCAAGAGTAAATTCCATAATTATAATATATTAATTTACAATAGTACAGATTGATTTGAAAACAAACAGCTTATTTTTGATAAGCATACAACTCACCAGGTGGAAGCAGAGATGTAGTACAGTATAGCCGACCTCCTGAGAAAATAGCAATTACTGGTATCAGTCATTGTGTTTTACAGTGAAAATGCCAAGCATTGTTAGTTTGGTAAGTCAATTAGCATGGAGGTAGGCTAAATAAAAAGCAGTCTGTGTCCAAAGAGTTGTGCAGATAAAGTGGTGAGGATAGAGTAATTATTATTCGTCCAAAATGATGCGCAAAAACCACTATATTACTAAAAGCCAGAGAACATTAAAGAAGGTCACTGTGACTAAAGTACGGCTTCTGTGAAAGACAGATCTGGGAAATTTGGTTGGAAAGCCAATCTGGAGACAGAAACTTCATTTGGTAGTAACATCTGAAGCACAGGCACTCATTCATTCACCAAATATTTATTGGGCAACTAGCATAATTCAGGCCTTTGTGGTAAGGCTAGAATAAATGGTGACTGTATTATTTATAGCTGTCCAGAAAAGAAGTGACAAGGCTGAATAGAGCATTCCTAGGAATCAGGAAGATGAAACTGAGAGCAGAGTATTTCAAAGGTATAATTAAATTTGACTTCACTGTCATTATTTGAAATAAATAAGAGTAAGCAAGATGATTTTGAGTATAGGTGCTGAAAGATATTTCAAACAGAATCAGGAACTTCGTTTACAAAGTACATTTAAGAGAGGAAAAAGAAGTCATGCCATTAATTGAGATAGGTTGAGTTTCAGTGACACTAGACACACTTTTGCTTTCCTACCATGGTCCGAACAAACCATGGGATATACTTACGTTGCTTAAATTGTGTTTGGAAATTAATTTATAAACATCTAAAGGATCACTTGTGTAAACCTGGGGACTTTCTAAGAGCACATCTTCCATTGTAATACTAATAATGGACATTTTAATCATCTTTTATATCCTTTTACAATTTCTCCCAGAGTGATTGCAAACTGTATGCATTAAAGGGGAAATATACCTTGAAGTGTAATAACTGGTAATATAAACTTTGATTTTAAAACAAGAGTAGCTAGTTTTTAAGAATATTCTTAAGAATGTTGTTGTTGAGTCACTCAGTTGTGTCCAGCTCTTTGCAATCCCATGGAACTGCAGCACGCCAGGCTTCCCTGTTCTTCACTAACTCCCAGTTTGCTCAAACTCATGTCCATTGAGTCAGTGATGCCATCCAACCAACTCATCCTCTGTGGCCCGCTTCTTCTCCTGCCCTCAATAATTCCCAGCAGCAGAGTCTTTTTCCAATCAATCAGCACTTTGCATCAGGTGGTCAGAGTATTGAAGCTTCAGCATCAGTCCTTCAAATGAATATTCAGGGTTAATTTTTTTTAGGATTAACTAGTTTGATCTCCTTGCTGTCCAAAGGACTCTCAAGAGTCTTCTCCAACAGCACAGTTCAAAAGCATCAATCCTTCAGTGCTCAGCCTTCTTTATGGTTCAATTCTCACCTTTGTACATGACTACTGGAAAAACCATAGCTTTTACTAGACAGACATTTGTCTGCAAAGTGATGTCTCTGCTTTTTAATATACTTCCTAGATTTGCAATAGATTTTCTTCCAAGGAGCAAGTGTCTTTTAATTTCATGGCTGCAGTCACTGTCTGCAGTGATTTTTCTTGGAGCCCAAGAAAATAAAGTCTGCCGAGGTCCAGCCCTGGCTGATCCAGGGTATTCGAAGGGGAGACGGAGTCGGCGACCTATTCAAATGGTAATTAGAGATATAAAGAGTAATAGAATGAGGATAGCTCAGTAGGAAAATTCAGTGGAAAAGAGGCTGAGTAGCTTGGTTTATGCGGAAAATCAATATAACCCGTGACACCAGGTTAGCTCTGACCACGGAGGCCACAGGGGCCCTCTCGAATAGCGGAAGGTGCCCCACCTTAGACACCTTCTCAAGTGGGTCTTAGAAGCCCAGGCAAATAAATGGTCGCAGAGGACCTCCGCGCTCCAGATGGAGACTTTAGCCAGAAGTTAAAGCAAAGAATGACATGGGGAGACCAAGCGTTGGTGAGCAAGGCCCGTAGCTTTATTTTCAACAGGGGCTTTTATACCCTAAGTTACACATAGAGGATAATAGGAGATGCAAAGTCAGCAGTTTTTGATCCTTATCAAAAACCAGGGTTTCTTTCCTGCAAATTTATCATATACAAATGGTTTAGGTGATTTACATCATCTTCTGGCCAGAAGGCCTATTAACATTTTATGACTCTTGACAAGGACTTATCAACAAAAACTTATTTTCTCTAAGAGTAATTATTTTAAGGTTTGGCGCCATCTTCCGAAGATAAAATTGCATTCCTATAGGGCGGATGTGTAATGGGTTTACAACAAAGGAAAGAATTTATTACCTTAAGGGTCTAAAGTTACTAACACCAAGGCCACTACTTATTTTTTCTACATACCAACTATTAATTAATACATATTCAAGGATACAATTCAGGGGATGTGAAAACTTGGCAGCAAGCATTGGCTCATCAATGAAATCTTTTACTAGTTTTATTCTGACAGTTTCTAACTCTCTGAGAGGCTCTAAGCTATTTGAATATCTTAAGCTTCCCGTGCCTCTCGAGGCTGGGAGACTGTAAACAATCGTATGCATAGCTGTAGGAGTCCGGGTAAACTTGTCAGGCGAGTTAGAGAGCCATCTGAGGGGTTTGGATTTAAACACTCCTAATTGCCCAAGAACTTTATTAATTGGAGCTGTAAGTTAACTCTTTGACAGACAGAGCAAGATGGTGGTGGGGGACAGCCCCCAGTAAAGTCAGAGGTGAGAGCACAAAGCAATAAAGTAGCCAGACTCTGGTTTTTTGGGGGAAGATGCTCGAGAATATCCGGGGAGACTCCCGAGGTTCGATCCCGCCTTTGCGTATGCCGAGCCTCCTTCCTCATGACCTTTGTCACGAGCGGAATGTCTCTTGCCGGCTCCCAGCAAAAGTCTGTCACAGTTTCCATTGTTTCCCCATCTATTCGCCATGAATTGATGGGGGACCAGATGTCATTATCTTAGTTTTCTGAATGCTGAATTTTAAGCCAACTTTTTCACTCTTCTCTTTTACCTTCATCAAAAGGCTCTTTAGTTCCTCTTTGCTTTTTGCCGTAAGGGTGGTGTAATCTGCATATCTGAGATTATTGATACTTCTAGCAAGCTTGATTCCAGCTTGTGCTTCATTCAGCCCAGCATTTTGCATGATGTATTCTGCATAGAAGTTAAATAAGCAGGGTGACAATATTCAGCCTTGATATACTCCTTTTCCAATTTGGAACCAGTCAATTGTTCCATGTCCTGTTCTCAGTGTTGCTTCTTGACCTGCATACAGGTTTCTCAGGAGGAAGGTAAGGTGGTCTGGTATTCCTATCTCTTGAAGAATTTTCCACAGTTTGTTGTGATTCACATAGTTAAATGCTTTAGCATAGTCAGTGAAGCAGATGTTTTTCTGGAATTCCCTTGCTTTTCTATGATCTAACAAATGTTGGCAATTTGATCTCTGGTTCCTCTGCCTTTCCTAAATTCAGCTCGTACATCTGAAAGTTTTTGGTTCGTGTATTGTTAAATCCTAGCTTGAAGAATTTTGAGCATTACTTTGCGAGCGTGTGAGATGAGCACAATTGTATGGTAGTTTGAACACTCTTTAGCATTGCCCTTCTTTGGGATTGGAATGAAAACTGACCTTTTCTAGTTCTGTGGCCACTACTAAGTTTTCCAAATTTGCTGGCATATTAACTGCAGCACTTTCATAGCATCATCTTTTAGATTTTTAAAATAGCTCAGCTGGAATTCCATCACCTCCACTAGCTTTATTCATCATGATGCTTCCTCAGGCCCACTTAACTTCACACTCCAGGACGTCTGGCTCGAGGGAATGATCATACGATTGTGATTATCTGGATCATTAAGACCTTTTTTCGTACATTTCTTCTGTGTCTTCTTGCCACCTCTTCTTAATATCTTCTGCCTCTATTATGTCCATACCATTCTGTCCTTTATTTTGCCCATCTTGAGAATAAAGATGAATATACTGGCAATAGCTCTCATCTGAAGAAAGTATGACCCAGTAAGACCTGGAGTAACTATACACTAAGAAAAAAAGTATCGATTTATTTTATCATCATCTAGGCAAGACACAGAATATTAAAAAGCAGAGACATCACTTTGCCAACAAAGGTCTATATAGTCAAAGCTATGGTTTTTCTAGTAGTCATGTATGAATGTGAGAGATGGACCATAAAGAAGTCTGAGCTCTGAAGAATTGATGCTTTTTTGAGAGTCCCTTGAACTGCAAGGAGATCAAACCAGTCAATCCTAAAGGAAATCAACCCTGAATATTCATTGGAAAGACTGATGCTGAAGCTGAAGCTCCTATACTTTGGTCACCTGATGCTAAGAACTGACTCATTGGAAAAGACCCTGATGCTGGGAAAGGTTGAGGGCAGGAGGAGAAGGGGACGACAGAGGATGAGATGGTTGGATGGCATCACCAGCTCTATGGTTTGAGCAAGCTCCGGAGTTGGTGATGGACAGGGAAGCCTGGCATGCTGCAGTCCATGGGGTCACAGAGAGTCAGACATGACTGAGTGACTGAACAACACAGGCAGGACACAGCAGAGGAGGATATTTAGTGCGGCAATCAAGAGACATAAACAAATTTCTTTTATATTATTAGGTTCACATCTTTTCATCTTAGTATTCACAGTTGCTAATTAAAAAACTGAAGTCTGGGTGACCAATAATGATATTTACTAATGGATACAAAGTTTGTTATGGAGTCTGATATTTGGCACTATGTGTGAAGAACTATGATAAGCAAGAACAGGATTTGCCTAAAATTTTAAAGACTTTTCAAGTAGTACTTTGTAAAAAATTTCTCTGAGTTAAAGTAATATTATACCAAAATATTTTATTATTGCTTGTACTTAAGTTACTATTATGCCATTTGCTTTCTAACAAGTGTATAATTCATTTGGAAGAATTACTATAAACAAAGATTAAACGGGAACTCATGTCTACAACTACCCAAAGGTTAGTTTTTTTGCATCTGATGAAATTATTTCCATGAAGATACTGACTGACTTATATCATTGTAAAATTCCATTATTGGTTTACATTATGGATAGATGTTTTTGTTTTTGTGTCACTTCAAGATTGAATTGTAGATTCTCTTCAACTGTCAGACTCACCTTGGGATTTTTCCTATGGATTATTTTCACTTTTAAATGGATAGAATTATAAGCATGTGAATATACTGTTTCTCTTATTTCAGCAACAGTGTAGTGCACAGAAGGCAGGGCATGGACATTGGGCTCAGGAATAATTCAAATCTTGGTTGTCTCATTTACTGGTTATATGAAATTAGACAAGTTATTTAACCTGTCTAAGCCTTAATTTTATCATCTCTAAAATGATAGCAATTATACGAACTCCTCCTCCCTCAACCTTCCTTTTGGCTCTTTTCTAATTCATAAGACAGTTTGCTTAGTACATATTTTTTTTTTTTAATGTAAAGATTTTTTTTTCTAATTTTATTTTATTTTTAAACTTTACATAATTGTATTAGTTTTGCCAAATATCAAAATGAATCCGCCACAGGTATACATGTGTTCCCCATCCTGAACCCTCCTCCCTCCTCCCTCCCCACACCATCCCTCTGGGTCGTCCCAGTGCACCAGCCCCAAGTATCCAGTATCGTGCATCGAACCTGGACTGGCAACTCGTTTCCCACATGACACCTTACATGTTTCAATGCCAGCCATTTGTAACTTCAAAATATAGCAGTCTGATTTCACACTCTGCAGATTATGGTGAATGATTATTTTCTTATACCTTAATATATATACCGTATATAATCTTATATATCTTATATATAAGAATCTTAATATACCTTATATACTCTTATTTCCATAGATTATTTTCTTATTTCCTCCTCTTATTCAATCACTCTTTTGCTCTAATCTTAAAAATCTCTTTGTTTCAAGGGGAATCTAAAATCAGTTCATAGTATTCTTGCTAGACTATTTCTTAGTGACCAAATTAAAGTGACTTACTTTTTATGTCCATCTCACGGTCAGAAGCTTAATGAAAGCAGTAGTTCATCTGAAGGTAGCACTGTAGACATTGGAGCACCTGCCGAGGAACAGCCTGTGGTGGAACCCGAGGAAACCCTTGAACCTGAAGCCTGTTTCACTGAAGGTAAAAAAATGACCTTCGTGTTAACCTTACATTTATAGAGTGCAGTTGTTTTTTATTTTCTTTTTTTAAAGCTGTTGATCATCCAAAATGGACAACTCAGAATAGAGTAGTACATTGTAGTCAATCTATTTTAATTACTTCTAATAAGCTAACATATGTAAAATCTCTCATTATATTTTGGTTATACCTACCATGTGTAAGGCACCATGAACATGGAGAAAAGATCATTTAATGTAGTCAGAATGAATGACTAATTTATAATTTTTCAGATAAAATGGTGATTTTGCAGGAAGTCAGCATCTTAAACATTAGTCAAAATTCTCATACACAACATTTGCTTTAAAAATAATTTTTATATTATTATCAAATGAATTGCAAGCATATTTTTTTTTCCATAAAAACAGCAGTTTCCAATACTTGGGGGGAACAGGAAATAAGCACTGCCCTATTCCTGATCCCTGCACAGTACCCAGTTGAGTCTGGTGCAGTATGGACAATAAATCCATATTTACTGCTTTGTTTTCTCCATGATTAGTATTTCCCATGGAAATAAGGGGCTGAATAGTTTTCACAATTTCACATTGCTAATGCACGTGTTCCTACTACCCTAGACTTACAGTTAGCCCAGCAAGATGGAGATGGCAAGAGTCATGAGAAAATGAATCCAGAACATGCCAAAGGGTATCACTGAAGCAGGAGAAGTTATTTATCTGCTCCTGTTTGAACATTATATTTGCAGGCTGTGTGCAAAGATTCAAATGTTGTCAAATCAGTGTGGAAGAAGGGAGAGGAAAACAGTGGTGGAATCTGAGAAGAACGTGTTTCCGAATAGTTGAACATAACTGGTTTGAGACCTTCATTGTTTTCATGATTCTCCTTAGTAGTGGTGCACTGGTGAGTGAATATTAAGCAAAAGTGCCATAATCCTAAGTTTTAGAATCACCTAATACTGATGACTTATTAATCCTTTCTGTTTCATTCTTTTACTATCCAATGGAGCTATTTCCATTTCCATGGAATCAGCTGTTAATCTCTGTTTGATAACCCCAGAACTGTTATCTCTATTTATGACTTCTTCCTTAAACATGCGTACATCACTATGTCCATCCATCCACCCACCCATCCACTCATATCTTTCTACCTATCTCCAGGCACTTTTAGTAACACCACTTCATATCTTCCAGACTATAGACAATGTATAACTATGCAGCTCTGCGTTTATTTTATTATGTACACACACATTTCTAATTAACTAGTTATTAATTTTCATTTATTATTAAGTAACCCGGAAAATTTGTCCCTCTAATTTATTCATGATAACCAAAGGACATGAGTATTTAATTACTCATGTTTTAACAACAAAGTAAGCATGATAATACAGAGTAGTTAAAGAAAGTCCTGTGGTTGGTATATATATTAATATAATTTCTATGGTCTGATGAATTTTGTTTATGAGTTATATTATTATTAACTCCTTATGGACAGTTGATAAGTCCTTAGGGACCACTTCTCTCTCCCTTTTGAAATGCATCCAGTGTTCTCTTGTTACTCCAAAACCAGTGAATATTGGTAACAATAAATACTGGGCAGTGTGCCTAAGTAATCATTTAAGCATTGGTTTCTCTCTATATAAAGGTGTTCATTTCATCAGAATCAATTTCTATTTATATAAAAATCATGTACAAAAATGTAAAGTATAGCACATAGACAGCACTTTAAGAAAATGCTAACACAAATAGACTACTTAAGCCATAAAATAGATGTAAACAGACAGACAGAGATGGAAAGATGATACAGTACTTAACTGAAACACAATAACTTAGGTTTATTTAACTTAAAAATGTATAATTCTAGCACAGGCCTATATTTTTCTGCATATTTCTCTGATGAAATAAATTTTATCTACATGCTACTTTAGATAGGAAATAGATTTTTTCACCATTTAAATGAATATAGACTTAGATATAAAGTATCATTGAGGTTCATATTAGAAGAAGAACACATATTATAGTCTAAATGAGAAGGAATTTCATCCTACCATCTTTGTTACACCATATCTTTGCTGATAAACATAAACTGTCAACAAAATGAAGGGGACAAATGAACTCAACTGTATAGTAAAATTAGGTGATGTATTGATCAATTATAATTTCTGTTTTATGAAAAATATAAGCCTTTTTATTTCTTCAACCTCCTTTCTGTGGAAAAAATAAAGAGGCTAACAGGAGGAGGCAAAAGATATGAAACAAAGAGAATAAATAACTTCAAGTTGGGATACCAGCATCAAGACGTGACATCAAGAACTATTTCCTGAACAAGTCACTTTAATTCCTTAGACTTAGGCTTTTATTTCTTCCTTTTAGTTAGATCAATAGAGAGCATAACTTTTCTCCTTATTCATTAAAAGATCTTTGAAAGAAAGAAAAAAAAAACATCAATAGCTACTTTTCCTCTACCCTCCTATTCCAATGAAATGTCATTTTATGTATATGAAAATCAGGAAAAACTATGTAATCAGGGAAAATAGCCTATAATAGCTGTAGCATAAAAGTTTCAGAAAACTAAAATGCGTAACTTTTCTTTATAGGCATTTGAGGATATATATATTGACCAGCGAAAGACAATCAAAACAATGTTGGAATATGCTGACAAGGTTTTCACTTACATTTTCATTCTGGAAATGCTTCTAAAATGGGTGGCATATGGCTATCAAACATATTTCACCAATGCCTGGTGTTGGCTAGACTTCTTAATTGTTGATGTAAGTATCCCCCATGTTTTTGTCTTTCATTCAAGGTAATTTGTCTTATTTATAAACTAATTCCAAAACACTGAATCTTTGATCACTCTGTTATGTTGACAGGATATGCTACTTAATAGACACTAAACTAATTCACTGAATAATAGTGTAGTTTTTATAATAAATAAGCTAATTTAGTACTGATTTAGCATTGGGAGGATGGGATTTATGGTGGTTATCTAAGATAAAAAGCTGGGGGAAAAACATCAGAAATTTGTAGAGAGAATGGTGAAATAGGATATGATGTTTAAGTTACTTTTATTAATATTATGATTCAAACAGAGTTGAGTTTGAATCCCAGCCCCACCATTGATTTTGTGTGCCACTAAGTTACTTGGCTCCTGACACTATAAAGTGATCATATTAGTACATAAGAGTTAGAGGCACTCAGTACACAAACAAGCCAGTGATGATGGTGGAAGCTACCGTCAATTTTTAAAAAATTCTTTTTGATTTTCATAAAGGATATTTTTAAAGAGTAGATTATATAGCTTGTAACTAAATTATAGAAAGTAAGATGTATGGGGAATAGTGCAAAAACTCGACTTCATGCAGTGATGGGACTTACTCTAGAATATAACTAGATTTACGGCAAGCCCATAATATACCAACAGCCCTTCACAGAGTTGGTGTATTCAACAATTAATACTTCATCAGCCCAAAGCAAGTAGCTGTCTTTGAGATTTGTTAAAGGCAAACATCATGCTTTATGTTTGGCATATTTTCAGCTTTAAAAATGTATTTTCAAAATACCACAGACTTCATAGGCATTTTATTCTCCTAAAATGATAATCCAGCAGAACTACTCAATTTTCTTATGGAAAGTATTTGTAGAACTAAGAGCCATGCAATATCTCTTTAATTCTGTTGAACAGAGGCAAATCCAGAGCTATTTGAAAAGCTTAATGTTACTATGAAATGAGTAAATTAGGGAAAAAAACCTCAAAAGAGTGATAAGTCGCTCATATTCTACATACATAAATAGCTCATACAACTCAACATCAAAAAGCAAACATCCCAATTAGAAAATGGGCAGAAGAAGTGAATAGACATTTTTCCGAAGAGGAAATCCATATGGGCAATAGGAACATGAAAAGATGCTCGGTATCACTAATCATCAGGGAAATGAAGATCCAAACCACAATGAGATATGACCTCACACCTGTCAGGCTATCATCAAAAGGGCCACAAATAAAAAATATGGAGAAAAGGGAACAACTTTACACTGTTGGTGGGAATGTAAATTGGTGCAGTCACTGTAGCAAACAGAATGGAGGTTCTGCAAAAAACTAAAAACAGAACTACCATATGACCCAGAAATTCCACTCCTGGGTATAGATCTGGAGAAAATGAAAACATTAATTTAAAAAGGTACATGCACCCCAATGTTCATAGCAGTATTATTTGCAATCACCAAGATGTGGAGGCAGCTTAAGTATCCATCAAGAGATGAATTGATAAAGAAGGTTTATAATACGGCTAAATAGAATACTGCTACTGCTAAGTCGCTTCAGTCGTGTCCGACTCTGTGCGACCCCATAGACGGGAGCCCACCAGGCTCCCCCATCCCTGGGATTCTCCAGGCAAGAACACTGGAGTGGGTTGCCATTTCCTTCTCCAATGCATGAAAGTGAAAAGTCAAAGTGAAGTCGTTCAGTCGTGTCTGACTCCTAGCGACCCCATGGACTGCAGCCCACCAGGCTCCTCCGTCCATGGGATTTGCCAGGCAAGAGTACTGGAGTGGGGTGCCATTGCCTTCTCCCAAATAGAATAGTACTCAGCCATAAAAAAGAATGAGATTTTTGCTATATGTAACAATGTGAATAGACCTGGAATTTGTTATGCTTAGTGAAATAAGTTAGACAAGTGCTGTATGTTATCACTTAAATGTGAAATCTACACAATAAAGCAAACTAGTGAATATAACAAAATAGAAACAGATGTCACAGCTGTAGAGAACAAATTAGTGGTTACCAGAGAGGAGAGAGAATGGGGGAGGGCTGAGATGGGGTAGAGGATAAAGAGTACAAACCACTATGTATAAAGTAAGTCACTCACAAGGATATATTGTATGGCACAGGGAATGTAGCCTATACTTATAATAACTTTAAATGGAATATAATCTATAAAGATTTTGAGCTACTATGTTGTAAACTTGAAACTAATAGAATACTGAAATCAACTATACTTCAATTAAAAAAAGAAACCTCAAATGAATAATTGCTTCAGCATTTCACAAAGAGAAAAAAGTTTCTGCTATTGATATTTCAAACACTAGAAGTTATTTCATATTTGAACTCTTCAAAAACTTTCAAATTAGGCTTTAAATCTAAATGTAATTTAAACTTTTTGAAAATTTCTAAGCTTTATTTTTCTTTATTATACTTATTACATGTCTGAACTTTTTAGTGGAAGAATAATGATTTTGTTATTGTAAGTTGGTTTTTAATAGCCATTTCCAAAATAGTTTAGGAAAATAATTCTATAGAGAATTTTGTAGTTTTGCAACAATAATACTTTCATTTTTCAAGGTTCTATTTTAATTATTTATTAAGGATCAGTGTATCACTCTAAAAAAAAGACAAAAGGAATTATACCACATCTCAAGTAAAGTAAAAAGCGCCAACTTAATACACTAAAATATGGATAATTTTGCAAAAATAGTGTTTAGTTTATTTGAAACGATCTAGTATTCTATTCTCAAACCAAAGAAATTCTATTTGGATACAGAGTTTTGGTCTTTGTTTAAAGAATTAGACACCTAAAATTTTATTTCTTAGTTATTGCATATTTCAGGCAACTGAAATTTAGTTTATTTAATAAATATTGACTAGCCATTTGGGGTCAAGTACCATGACAGGAGGCTCTAAATTAGTATTAAAAATTTGAGTAAATTTCATGATTAAATTACTTTTAAGTTACATTATTTATATAGAAATAAACTTTAGGCAAGTGAAAACACAAAATATTAGCAAGACACCAAAAAAATCAATGTCAAAAAATCAACCTCAAAGCAATGTGACTTAGTGCATTAATTTCTGAGGGTATCAATTATCATTAATTGAAAATACCAACCAACACAGGATAGAGATTGCTTGCCTTTTCTGATACAATCTAAGTTTTTACATTTTATTACTGGGCTTCCCTGGTGGCTCAGAGGGTAAGCATCTACCTGTAATGCAGAAGACCTGGGTTCAATCCCTGGGTCAGGAAGATCCCCTGGAGAAGGAAATGGCAACCCACTCCAGTACTCTTGCCTGGAAAATCCCATGGACAGAGAAGCCTGGTAGACTACAATCCATGGGATTGTAAAGAGTCAGACACGACTGAGCGATTGCTTGCCTCTTCTGATACCATCGCAGTTTTTACATTTTATTACTAGCCATTGGCAAATCTCTAAATTCAGCAGCAACTTAATAAAGGAAGGATGATCAATGACATTTTCTTGTACCTGGCTTTCTTCCTTTTGAAAATCAGTTTTTATTTAGGTTTTCTAACTACTTGAGGGATTAATAAATCACATGACATTTATTGTTTTTTATTTAACTAGCTTTAAATAACATCATGAAAGCTACTTTCTTTGTATCAAACTAAAAATATTTCCTTAAAATTTTAAGTGGTTTACTAAAAACATGTAAGCATTTATCTTCTGAATAATTATAAATAAAAACTGTTAATTGTTACAACATTTCAATTCAACTATGTGTGGAAGTGTTAGTCACTCACTCTTTTCTGACTCTTTGTAATCATGGACTGTAGCCTGCCAGGCTCCTCTGTCCACGGAATTCTCCAGGCAATACTGGAGTGGGTAGCTATTCCAGTCTCCAGGGGATCTTCCCAACCCAGAGCTAGAACCCAGGTCTCCTTCATTACAGGTAGATTCTTTGCCATCTGAGCCACCATACTTCAATAAAATAAAATTGTAATAAATTATAATTGTGTTATATAATACTACATATTGAATGGCAATAATTCTATCTTTATTCATTTATTTTTGTATGCTTTCAGGTTTCATTGGTCAGTTTAACAGCAAATGCCTTGGGTTACTCAGAACTTGGTGCCATCAAATCTCTCAGGACACTAAGAGCTCTGAGACCTCTAAGAGCCTTATCACGATTTGAAGGGATGAGGGTAAGAACCATGAAAGAACATGAAGTATTGTATATAGCCAAAATTAAACTAAATTTTAAAAAAGGAAAACTCATGCATGCAAAAGGAATGGCAAATCCTTGCAAAATTGCTACTTTATCTTTTTATCTGTTGCATATTTACTTCTAGGTGATATGCAAGAGAACTTAGGCCTCCTTTGAAATGATATAATATCATTTATCTGCTGTGCTCATTTATCAAAATGACTTTATTTCTTAATCCATTTTGGGAGTTTCCTTGCAAACCTGTACACAAAAAAGCAGATGCAATATTAAAGTACTATGTGTCGTGATGATGATAATAATCAACTAAAATAAATCCTACATCATGTGGTTCTCATTTGTGAGGGTCTAAACTGTGTTTAATGAGTTTTACTGAAAATAATATGAATCATGCCTAAATATAAAAGAAAAAAATTTAAGTTGTCAAAATTTTGTCTGTACAATGCCAAAGTTAGCCTTATTTAAATGTTCAAGGGTAGATATTAAAAGTTAACTGAATTTCAAAGTTTTCAAAAAGTTATATTAATATAACCTCAACCTGTAACTGTATTAATCTTAATTTATATAAACAGTAATATCAACTTTAAGATTATATATAAGTGCTAAGTTGCTTTAGTCATGTCCAAATCTGTGTGACCTTATGGACTGCAGCCTACGAGACTCCTCTGCCCATGGGATTCTTCAGGCAAGAATACAGGAGTGGGTTGCCATTCCCTTCTCCAGGGGATCTTCTGAACCCAGGGATAGAACCCAGGTCCGCATTGCAGGTAGACTCTTTGCCATCTGAGCCACCAGTCTTATGAGATCCTCACATTTTTACTAAAATGTTACTGAAATTCTCTTCAGGATATGTGAAAATAAAGTTTATTTTCCACTTAAAATAGAGAAAAATATCATTTATATATATTCTACTTGAAAGGATTTTTTTGTTTTTTAAAAACATTTGATTGGAAGTCACATTTGAGACTCCCAGGGACGAGGGATCCTGGTGGGCTGCTGTCTATGGGGTCGCACAGAGTCGGACACGACTGAAGCAACTTAGCAGCAGCAGCAGCAGCACATTTGAAAAGGGGCTTCTCAGGTGGTGCTCCTGGTAAAGAACTCAACTGCCAATGCAGGAGACTTAAGACCTGGGTTCGATCCCTGGGTTGGGAAGACCCCCTGGAGAAGGGAGTGGTGACCCATCCACTATTCTTGCCTGGAGAATCCCCACGGACAGATGAGCCTGATGGGCTGTATACAAGTCCATAGGGTCGCAGAGATTTGAGTATGACTGAAGCCACTTAGCATGCATGCACATTTGAAAAGTTTTCTGAAATCTGGACAGTTCTAAAGATTTGAGGCTCTTATAATTATTTCAGGTTTGACCTTTTATAAATTGATTAAATCCATGAATCCAAAGGCCAGACATTTTCATATTTAACACCTTACTTCCGAAACAATACTGGCCCTGTGGGCCTTTAATTTTTATAGAAAGGACCTTCTCTATAATTTTGATCAATAATGTTTTTTATGCTGTAGGGGAGGCCAGTTTTTGAAACTTGAAGTTTGAAAAACACAAACTCATTATAGATACTGATAGGAGATGAACTCATCATTTAAATTATCACATTTATGAATATATAGTTCTTGCCTCATAACGACAGCATGTATACAACCCTAAAATGGCTGATGGTTTCAACATGTATTTGGCATTGTAAAGACAAAGTAACCTGATTATTGATTCTATTTGTGTGTGTTTGTTTCTGGTGTTTGGAATTTTTGACTTTGTTAAAAATATAAACATATATGCTGGTAAGGATGGAAATAATAATGACGATTATAATTTAGAAGTGAGATTTGAATATATTCAGAAACTCTCATTTTATTCTTTTCCCTAGTAGCATAAAATCACAATGGCTATGTCAAAGCGTAAATCAGACTCATTTTATTTTCGTTGTTTTCTCGCTTTTTCAAAGCATGTGCTTTAATGCAATATTACCAAGTAAAGCATGTTGTATAGTGCTTGATAAGAAGTTAGAAAGTGAGAAATAAATTATCATCACTTTGCCCTTTATGTTTTGCATGTTCTATGCACATTTCTGGCTGACAGCTTTGAAACATTTATTGTATTTCAAATTTCCAGTCCAAATTTTTCAACTTGTAAAATTGAACTGAGTGAATTGATGTCATGAATAACTTGAGTAAAATACATTTTGTATTTTCAATTTCCTTATCTAGGAAATCTTAAATATCTTCTTTTTTTTCAAAAGAACTCAAGTCTTGATTGATAGGGAAACAGACAGAGAGCATCATATACAAAAAGTAACACCAATTGTTCTGTCATATCAGATTTCTAACTAATAACAAACTATATATTTCTATTTTGTATAGGATAATCTTGCTCCAACTTGGATGGGGTGGAGCGCTGGTTCCGCCCCTCAGCCCTTTATTATGGGTACTGTATTACCCCTTTTGCTTCCTTTCATCCTTTCACTGTGACTTTGTGTAGTGGGATGAGGGAGGGGTTGGGAGGGGTACCATTGTACCACAGTAAAAAAATACAATATTTACATTCTAATCCCCTATTTTCAATTGCCTTAACTTTTCTTTTGAGAAAAATACCTTTTGTGAATTTACCCTCTGTGGATTTGAAGCCCAGCTGTTGATATCCTTATTAAGTTTCACTGAATCTGATTAGATGTGTGTATATCGAGTTCCATTTATGGGGAGATTATTTATCTGATTGGTGATGGGGGGGACCCTGGTTCAGAATGGTTGAATAAAATTTTTAACTTGTCAAGTTGAATGATGCTCTTTGGGTCATTTAAAAGGACCTTGCTATTTTCTACATTGGTCTGAGTCCTGAAAATTAATATCAAGTTACCAACAGTGGCTTCTTGCCTTGTTGATCTGTGTGAGCAGATGCTGGAGTGTAAAAATCCCAGGTTTCAAAGACTGGAATTGATTGTATGATCATTCTCATGTTTTATTAAGTGTAAGTTTATAGGGATTATTTTCCAAATGCAAAAAAACAAAAACATATTAAACTAGAGTTGACTGAGCAAATGTGATTTGTGTTTTAAATAGGAAACGTAAATTTGAAACGATCTACTTATTTGAATTATACAGACAAGAACACCCACCTAGAAATAAAATATCATGTGTATTAAGGTAGTATTTAATGCATAGACTGACTTCATAGAATACATCACTCCCAGCTAACCTCTTAGTGTCTGAGAAGACAGCACAGTGAACGCCTAGATAAAAATGCATCTGCTACCGCTGTGCTGTGCTCAGTGGTGTCTGGCTGTTTGCGAGCCCGTGGACTGTAGCTCACTAGTCTCCTCTGCCCATGGGATTTCCCAGGCAAGAATACTGGTGTATTTCCTCTTCCAGGGAATCTTCCCCACCCAGGGATCAAACCCACATCTCCTGTTTCTCCTGCATTAGCAGGCAGGTTCTTAACCAGTGAGCTACCTGGGAAGCCCCACATTTTGTTGATTCTTAAAGTTTGGGATAATGTGCAAGGATGATAGTTATTTCTGAGGGAGAGAAAAAGTTAGAATTTTTGTTTGGATAATTGATATATCTTATCTCTCAATAATAATTACCTTAAGTAAATCCCACAACACAAATGAAGACATTAGGTTTTTAAAAGATTTTATACTTTTCTTCATACTTTAAAAGGGGTGACTTCTACTTTGCCTACTTTTGATTTTTATTCACAGTCTTTTCAGTATTTTGATTAAAGAAGCAGTAGAATCCACGAGTAGTATTGATTTGAAGTTCAAAGACAATTTATTTAGGCAAGAGGACATTTCTGCATGTATCAAAATTCCCAACATTAATTTGCATTTTTAACTGTCAATTTCTCGCTTTGTGTTGATTTACTTAAAAAGGAGATAACGAACCAGAGACAGTTTCTATAACAGTGAGTTGTGCTAAAATACAGAAATTCTATAGGATGATGCTGTGCAAAATGGTTGTGAGGAGAAGCACCTCTGGTGTTAATTCGTTAAGATAGTTCCTTTCTTCTACACCTCTTTGATGCAGCCTGAAACCTCAATCTATTCTTTCCAGTTGATTAGTCCAGTTCTGCCTAGTGCCTTCACCACCTGGAAACGAATTACTGCAGTTCCCTGGAACCAGAAAGGAGTTAACACACCTCTCTCTGTGCTGAACCAAGAGAGGGCTTGGGGCTCTTGGGATGTGAGTCCTTTCTCACATCCTTCATTGTCTAATTTAATGAAATTTTAAGAATAGATGGATCTCTGTAGAGTAAGTCCTTTTATCTTATAAAAATAAACCATTTCTCTGTACCAAATGTATGCAAACATTGTAAATGTATCTTGAAACATGCTACTGCAGAGCACTTGCTTGTGTCCTGTATTACATAGAGTTAATTTGAATGCAAATCTAATCCCCAGTTTCAAAGGAGACCCCTCAGACTTATTAGCTAACCCCACATCTTTTGTGTACAGTTCTTTATTCTCATTCCTATATCTAGAAATAACATTTAAAATTTGTTTTGATCAATAAATACTAAGCTAACCTTTACTTCATTCATTCAATCACCATTTTTATAGTCCTATATTCAAAGTACTCAAAGCCTTGGAGAATTCACAAATATATTTTTTTATCTGAAGTAAAGAAAAAGCCTACCATCTGTCAAAATTACGGGAATGCAATTAACTCTAGTGCAGAGCAGTCTGGGTAGCAGATAAGTAGGAGCGACTCTAGGGACAATCAGTGCAGTGGGGTGGAAGAAGCACTGGATGCCACTCATAGTCTACATTCTGAACCAAAGCTGGCTTAGCTCATTTTTCTCATTTGCCAAATGAGAATGCAGTAGTAAAGTATCTCTATAGTCCTGTCCAGTACTAGAATTCTGATTTTTGAATTCAAAAGAGGAAACATCTCTATCTTGGAGGCTAAACTGAGCGGAAGTGAGGCTGCATGCCAAAAGTACTGCTTGAAATACAGCTAGTGAGAAGAAAAGTGTTTCAGAAGGGGAGGAATTGGACAAGGAATTTCAGAGGAAATGGTGTCTCAATTCTCTGGTAGTGTTATTAGCATATGGTGACTACATTAGTTGGATTGGCATGAAGGCTAGGTAGCTAGTGAAGTTAAAACTAGACATGTAGATTGAGGAGTGATTTGAACATCAAGGTAAGGCAAATACGTGATAATCAGTGGAAAGTCATTAAATAACGTTAAATGAGAATTGAAGAAAATTAATTCATCTTACATGAATTAAAAGAAAGAGACAACTGGAAGACAGTAGTACAAATTGATAGTAACAGATGTCAGAACTAGATGGCGATCATGAAGATGGAGAAGTGAGAAAGGTTTTGAAGAACAATGTGAGACCTGCAGATGCATATGAAAAGAATTCAAGAAATAGGTATAGGTAATCAGTGCTCTGCTCATGGCCTATGCTGGGTGTTATAGGTTTTAAAATAAAAGCTTGTTTTAATGTGTGCTTTGTGTATACACAGTAGGAGCAGCTTTTTAATCTGGATGGTAGGCAAAGTATTTGGAAAAGGAGAGGAATAAAAACTTGATTTCAGCTTTCAAATCTTGAATCCAAAGAAATCTAAGTGTATCCACACATTTAAAGTGAAGTATAAAATAAAGACTTATTCATTCAATTGTATTAATACAGATGGCCCCATGAGATAAGGTGAGGGGCCATGTGTCAGCTTGGTAGGCTTGCATAGCTCACATCATCTGGATCTGCCTAGATAACTCAGCTGACTTCATTGTTTCATTCTCATTCCCTTCTTTGTCATTAATGGTTTTTATTTCCTTTGGCCCACTTATCACACTGTATTGTAATTCCAGAAGGCCTAGAGTTCTTGATAGACTTTAAACACAGCTCAGAAGCATAAGGAATTGCCTCATCTATTCTTGTTTTCAGACAGTCAAAAAATTTTTCTGAAAACACATTGGTATCAAATGGCAGGTAGAAGATATTTTGATGCCTGTTGTTTCTTTTAGATCAAGTTGACAAGAATGATAGAAGTACACAGGTAGAATTCAATTTAGCTGTGAATGTTCAAGTCTGAGGCATCATCTGCTACTTAGGAGCATATTAGGGCCTGTCTTTCTCTCTTAGCTATTCATGTGTATCTCCAAAGGGAACTATAGAGAAGGAAGCAAAGACAGTCATCCCTACAGTGTTGCTAAATAAAACAGATTTTTAACGTATGGTCCAGGAATAAAGATAAAAAGGGCAAAAATGCTTCCATTAAAAAAAAAAAAAGTAGATAATTATTTAGCACAGAACTTGATGTAATCACATCAGATTTGGGCACTATCACCCCAAATATGGCATCTCTCCTTTTCTTATTTTCCTAAGAAACTGATTTCTACTATGTTTCATTTAAAATAAGTTTATCAAATTAAACTCAGTAAATGAAACAACTGATATGACTGGAGCTTGAAATAAGCTATGTGATGATCTAATGAAATACATGATGCTAAATTGTCTTGCTTCTTATGCCAAAATTATTATTAGTCATAGTGATGCATGAATAATTAAGGACAAAATTATTTAGGTATTTAATAATATTTTTATATTTATACACCTGAATTTTTTTAGTTTATTAAAATATATCAGTCAATCAAATCAACTCTTGCCCCAATATTTTAGTTTCATTCTTTAATATATTGCTTTGTTTAATGAGTTAATCTTCTCTGGTAGGATTTCTTACTTCTCTTTTTCTAATAAACAAATTTTATGGCTTCATCTGGCAGCAAATTCCTCTGCTTTTGTTTTCCCTTTAAACTTTTAGTACTTTCTCCTCTCTTTTAAAAAACTTTTAATCTTTGTTATATTATCTATATTCATTTCTCTAAATGTATGCTTATGAAAGAATATATTTCATTTTAAGACTTTATTTTGCTTTTAAATATCTTAGAATAGTCTTGATATTTTAAAAAAATAGAATCACTAAATATTACTAGGGGGATAATGTTTTTTCTTTTAACCAACAAGAATTCTGACTTTTCTTTTTTTCCATTTGTGTATTAGGTGGTTGTGAATGCCCTTTTAGGAGCAATTCCATCCATCATGAATGTACTTCTGGTTTGTCTTATATTCTGGCTAATTTTCAGCATCATGGGCGTAAATTTGTTTGCTGGCAAATTCTACCACTGTGTTAACACCACAACTGGTGACATGTTTGACATCAGCGAAGTGAATAATCATTCAGATTGCCTAATACTAATAGAAAGAAATGAGACTGCCCGATGGAAAAATGTGAAAGTAAACTTTGATAATGTAGGATTTGGGTATCTCTCTTTGCTTCAAGTTGTAAGTGAACACTCTTTTCTCTGAAATGTGTTTATTGTCTAGAATAATAACAAAGTGATGACATACAGCTGTTGTGTAGTACTAAGAAGAAAATTTATATATCCTTTTTTCTAATTTTGATTTATTAGTACGTTTATGAGCCCAGATGGGTGGAAGTGTCAGTATATTTAAACAGTGCAGACACAGTTTCTCATATGAACAAATTGATGACTAAATCAACAAATTTGCTAATATTTTTCCTATTGCAATTGGAAAGCTTGGTTCACTGATGGATCACCCCCTCCCCTCAAACACACACCCTAAACACACCTGACTGGATTGTAACAAATTGGTGAGAATTAATTGCTACTGAGTTATATCATTTGGATTGAAGATTGGGGAATGATATTTAGGCTTTAGGATTAGCTCCTCATAGTGAAATGGAATAATACCAGATAGCACTCAGAAACAGAAATGAAACACAAGCAGCTGTTATCCCATCGCAAATGGCCTTTAGTACAATTATAGAAGTCTTTTTTTCCTCTAAATATTAATGTTTTCACTACTGGGTCTCTAAGACTGAAAAACCATTCACAATGTATAAAAATATAAAAGATGGTAGCCTCTTGAACATTTTCATTTGATGCAGCTTCTGACTGCAGCTGCATCACAAAGCAGTGGATAAAAAGAGTCCAGAGTATTTGAAAAACATTGTAAAAATACTGTTCTATTTTGGCCAGTGAAAACTCATATTTAAAAAAAAAAAAACCTGCATAAATTTGTTCCTGTAGTTCTATAGTCCTTAGGGCAGAAATCTATTTTATTTCACCAGGGTTGTGTTTCCAACTGTTCAACCAGGAGATTAAGCAAGCAAACAAGCTTGTGCTGATCAAAATCCTCCTGCATCTCTTTCAGAGTACTATGGCTCTTTTGCAAGTTCTCTCTACCTTCTTGTTAGAAATTCTTACTTCTCTTGTAGATGTTTCTGATTTATTCTAAATGTTCATGGAATTAAAATAGAGATTTTTAATATTTGGACAAGTATGATTTCTTCGAATATTATAGTAGACACATGATGGTATTTCCTTGGGCACTTACCCTAACCCTTAACTGATAACCACACTTGTAAATATCACTAATATATATCACTTCCTCCATAAAATTGAGAAAGAAAAATTGAAAATTTCAAGCAATCCCTTAAAATGCTAGGGTAAAGATGCTGCACAAAGCCAGTAAATAAATTCTGCTACCAGAGTACTGATTTACACTTGGCTATATATACAGAATCATCTCTCTGTTGGTTAGCAATTCATTGAAATGGTTCCTTGAATCACCTTTTACTGCTTTTGTACCTAGTATATAATGAACTTGTTCTGTCATTGACCTCAGCCATTGACACATTCAAAATTTCCCTCTTTGATAGACAAATAAGTTCTATTTTCTAGCTAAGAGTCTTTACTTTTTCTTCATTGCCATCGCAAGCACCCATACTTGACTTTCTTCCCATGACATCTACCACTTCATAAGTGTTAGTGTTACAAAAACAAAGATGTGTTAAGATACAGATGCTAAAAGCTTTTTGGTAGACTTTCTGACTAAGGAATAATCCTCTCAGGTCCATAGTGTTCAAAACTCATATTCTAGAACAAGTATCAAGTTACTATAAATTATTACACTTGGAATACCAAGTGTCTACTGTACTATTTTCACTTTTCTTACCCAAATTAACTCACTCTCATCAAAAGTTGCAGAAAAGAAAGTGGAAGATAGGATTATTTCTGATGTTACGCTTCAAAATTCTTAAAATGTTAGCTGCAACTGACTTTTGGATACCTGTATGATCTTTAGAGTATTACAATCAAGAGAAATTGTAAGCTTTCAGTCACTTGGATCACCCTGTAGATAGGTGTTAGTGGATGATCATCAGGTCTAAGATGTAGTTGTTTTGCTGCTATGAACATTACTAAATGTGTTGGCATTTGTAAGACTTTCTAAAAGTATTCCACCAAATCTTGATAGCACTTTAAACTGCATGATTCCATTAACTAAAGAACTGAAAAGTATTTGTCAGTTGGTTGTCAAGCAGGAGGATATATCAAAGGACCATTCTATTCATTATATGGTGTAGAAATGAAGAGACTTACTGAGATATTGTTGGTCCAAAATCCATGTAAAATTTGTTTTGAGATATATTTTTAAAATGTTCCTTTTAAAGAAATGTATCAGTAAGGATATTTATTAAATATTGGATCTGAATTACTTTTACCCCAAAATAAAACATGCATGTCCTTTTTAATAGGCCACATTTAAGGGATGGATGGATATAATGTATGCAGCAGTTGATTCCAGAAATGTAAGTATTCTTTACATTCTAAGTCTTTTCACAATTTTGATTAGACATTAAAAATAATTTAACAGAGCATAGCAGCTAAATGGAATGATTTTACAATGATTTTTTAAAAAGAAAAAGTATGATTCAAGACTCAAGTATAGCAGTAGTATGCACGCATATAGCAGTATTTATCAGAAATCTTACTAAGATATATCAAAACAGAAGTGCAACGAAAGTAACACAGTCATATATTTAACAACTAACAAATATCCTTCTATTGACTATTTTTCTATTTTGTTTCCTTTCAATCTATCAATTACATACTCATTAATAATTTTGGCATGATAAAACAAATGTGAAGAAATATATGATTGCTATCCATAGTTTACCCTCCATATTGGACAAGTAAAGGATGTTGTCTAGGCAGTGTAAGATTTCTGTAACAGTCACTTTAAAATCCATTCCTTTATGTGATGATACACTGTGCTCAGTCACTTCAGTCGTGTCTGACTCTTTGTGACCCTATGGACTGTAGCCCACCAGGCTCCTCTGTCCATGGGATTCTCCAGGCAAGAATATTGGAGTGGTTGCCCTTCTCTTCTCCAGGGGATCTTCCTGACCCAGGAAATGAATCTGTGTCTCCTGTGTTGTAGGCAGATTCTTTACCACTGAGCCATCTGGGAAGCGCCCTTTATATGATCCATAAATTTACTGGAGCCTTTACAGACTGTTATCATTTCTATGATCAACAGTTTCCTTTAAGTTTCTATCACCTAAGACCTACTTTTTTGATTTTTCCTACTACAGCCTTTTTTAGACTTCAAGAAGAATTAAAATCCATGCTCATTCCAAATCTGCTCTTCAAATTTTGTACAATTTAGTATTTTCTCTTTATCTTTCCATTCTTAGGTCCCATCTGTTTAGCCTATAAACATGATGGATGACCTTTGCCCCCATAATCTTTAAACTGACCTAAGAAGCTCCCTTTTATCTTTCCTGATATACATTTTCCATAAATGATTCTAGTTTTGTGTTGAGTACCTTCCTGATATCCTCCAGAGTTATTTTACTTTGTTATTTTGTTTTGTGTGTTTGGTTGGTTTTTAACTCTAATATCTTTAGGAGGACATGAATATATTAGGGCATTGTCTTATAGTGACTCATTTATGTCTTTGTTACATGCTAAGTAAAAGCTCAAATGCTTATTTCTCATGAGTACACTCTAGAGATTAAATTACTGGTTGAGGATTTAGCAGATGGCATGTCCAGTTGGATGCTAAGTCCCCTTCAGTTGGATCTGACTCTTCGCAATCCTATGGACTGTAGCCCACCAGTCTCCTCTGTCCATGGGATTTTCCAGGCAAGAATACTGGAGTGGGTTGCCATGCCCTTCTCCAGGGGATATTCCCAACCCAGGGATAGAACCCAAGTCTTTAATGTCTCCAGCATTGGCAGGCAGGTTCCTTACCACTAGTGCCAGTTAATGTCTACTTAATCTGAAAAATTCAGTGACTGTTACACTGTTATAGGCAGTGTCAAACTGCCTATTTATTTAGATGTCAAACATCTAAATAAATAAATAACTAAATTGTTTGCTAAATAAATTCACACATCAGGAATGATTATTTCTAAACATAATCTATACATATTTACTGATGTAAAATGTTTTCACTAGTAATTTTTAAATTATAAAAATGTAGTATGTTAAAAATTGCCAAATTTAGTATACTACTGTTCAAATGGCAACATATTGGTTGTATTTGTAGTTAGAAAAAAAATAATTTCTAAATCATTTTATGGTATTTTTTTACATAACACCTCCTTTTTTACTTAAAAAATTATCCTAAAGGCTAATTTCAGAGACTATTTTTAGAAGTAGCTGATTTATAAGAAATAAAAGTACTGCTTAAGTATTACTAAAAATTTTATTATCTATTCTCATGAAAAAGCAACAATTACTTCCAGCATCAAATGTATTATAATGTCTAAAAAGTATTCTCCTTTGGTAGGTGGAACTCCAGCCTAAGTATGAGGAAAGTCTATACATGTATCTTTACTTTGTTATTTTCATCATCTTTGGGTCCTTCTTCACCTTGAACCTGTTTATTGGTGTCATCATAGATAATTTCAACCAGCAAAAAAAGAAGATAAGTATTTCTAATATTTTCTCTCCCACCAAGATAATAAATCATTTGGAGGGCTTTCAATACCAAATGAGTACTTTAACTCAGAAACCAAATGGGATTATATATTACAATCTATTTTTTGCATGCTTCCTCTCTGCCATTCACTGCCCATGTCTTTGCCAAGAATGACTGTGTTCCTTATTTCTGTGCATAGGCTCACAAAATCTCCTCTTTAAATAAAAACAAACAAACTTCAGGGACCACATTTTCTCTTTTGAAAAAAAAAATAACTAAAAAAGAACTGGAAGAGAACCCAGACATATACCTCTTTCCCAGACTCAGCTTATTGTTTATCCCTATGACATCTCCCCTTAAAATATATTGTCCAACAAAAACCTTTAGAATGCAACAAATTATACATGAGATGTAAGCTTCTTCTGGTGCTTCTTTTCACACTTTAAAATTCTTTATTGGCTCCATTTATATATTCCCACTTCATTCTCCCTGATATTAATTATAAGCTATCAGTTCTAGCTTTGAATTGAAAGTTCTTTATTAATTAGTATCATTTATAAAGCCCACTTATTATCTAATTATATATGTACATTATCATAAAATAGAAAGTAAAGAAATATCTTTACTCAGGAATAACCATTATTCACATTTTATGTTTTGCTGTATAAACTTTTTGTACACACATTCTTCTTACTGAAATTATTTTATCTATAATTATAAATTATTTTTGACTTAACATATATATTTCCCTTTTTAATCCTTCATATATACATTATCATAATTTACTTAACCATTTCCAAGTAGACTGATGATATAGGTTATTTTTAACCTTTAAGGATTAAATAGTGCCTGGTCAAAACTCTTTGTGCCAAAAAAACTGGAGCCTTTAACGATTTCTTTAAGATAAATTTCCAGAGTAAAGTGTTTTGCTTTCCTACTCATAGTACCAATATGGCTGTGCTCAGGTCACCACTGATACACTAGCATCAAGCATTCTCTCTGTTTTTTGATACTTGGTATTTGATATATGAAAATTGTATTTAATTTTCATTTTCATGTCTTTTATTATTAGTAGGTTTGAATATGTTTTCAAGGGCTTTTTTTTGCCATTTATATTTCTTCCTTCATGTACTGATCCTTCATCTCATTTGTTCAGTCTGTTTTCCTATTATATAATTGCTTCCATTGTATGAGGCTCTTTCATTATAGAACATGCCCTCCTTTGTTATTACTAATATTACTCTGTCATCATTATCAAGCTATTTCATTTCACTTATTAGCTTGAATTCCAGTTGTCTGTAACTACTGGCCTGTCACATACCTGCCAAACTTATGACTTTGACTTTTCCCCTAACTCTTCTACCAATTTCTCCAGTTTCCTTTCTAGCCTTTTGTTCCAATTCTTGGCAGAGTGACAGTGGCTCTTTATGAGTAACTCGAAACCATCACGCAATATACCTACTTTAACTCTTTGCTACATATGAATAAGAAAATCATTGTCTGAAAATTCTGAAAGACAGTGTGTCTAGTGTAAGGAACCAAGTATTTAGTGACTCAGTGAACCAAATAGTACTACTTCCTGAGTTTACAGTCTTGGGTAAAATACTTAACCTCTCAGTTTGTGGGATTGTTTTCCTCCATAAAATAATAATAAAAATCATAAAGTCAATTTTGGATGATTGAAATAAAGAAGATTATAGTATCTAAAACTAGTTTTAATTTTTCAATTTCAAATCCTAGGCAAATAATGCTAATTGGTTGAATTTTGTGTTTCCTTTTTTAATGGTCCCTTTTCTAAGTTTAACATTGAAAGAAGGAAGGTACACAGTTTTAACCAGTTTTTATTTTTCTTTTCTATACTTTGGAGGTCAAGACATCTTTATGACAGAAGAACAGAAGAAATACTATAATGCAATGAAAAAATTAGGATCAAAAAAGCCACAAAAGCCTATACCTCGACCAGGAGTAAGAAATACCAAATGATATGGGGGAAAATGTACAAAAACAAAAATTTGCCTAGTTTTTCTCACAGAAGAGATAGCAGCTAACATTTCTAGCAGCAAAGATTTCTCCCAATTTTAGAGCATCATTAATTCATACATTTTATGGTAATGGTAAAATAATTTTTTACAGAAAGAGGCCAAAAGGAAAAAGAGGAAACAGAAAATGTACCTTTATTGTCAAGTCAATTAGAATTATACAACTAGAATCGAAATGAAAAGCCAAAAGACACATAGGCAGTGTTATGTGCACAAGAAATTTGATCATGTAACTCAAGAGTAGTTGCTGAGTCATGCATATATAGAAGTAAATCTTTGATAGGGTTCCTGATAAACAAGTTTAACAGTTTCCTGATAAGCAAGTTGATGAACTGTTAAGTGAAATAATACCTTACTTCCATTTTATTTTTCATTAGAGGTACCAAGTATTTTGGAGATGAAAAGACTTCTAGTATCTAATATTCATATATATGGCTATAAAGTTAGAAATTACTAATGTCTACAGAAGTCAGAGCCAATAAGTACAATTCATGATGATAAGAAACAGGTGTCATGTTTCCATGACAACCAATGAAACAACTGCTATGAAATAGAGAGCCTTATCCCACATTGTGTTGATTTTTATGATGATGACATGTGAGGTTAAAGCAACCCCTGGGGTGTACTGGGGAATAAAATGTTAATGAACATTCATATTCATATTGTGCTAGCCCACACTTGCTTTCTTGAGAATGATAAAAAACATATGCTGTCCTCTGTGAAGGCTTAACACTGAAAGTAGAAATGAGTCAATTACGTGTAGGAAAAATGTAAGACAGAAGATATCCTCAAAGTTCCTCAGTGGCCTAGGAAAGTGGGTCAGACAGTGAAAGTGAAGTGAAATTGAAAGTCCCTCCATCATGTCTGATTCTTTGCAACCCTGTGGACTATACAGTCCATGGAATTCTCTAAGCAAGAAGCCTGGAGTGGGTAGCCTTTCCCTTCTTCAGGGGATCTTCCCAACCCAGGATCGAACCCAGGTATCCCACATTGCAGGTGGATTCTTTACCAGCTGAGCCACAAGGGAAGCCCAGTGGGTCAGACAATGGCCTGCAATGAATGACAGTGGCAAAATCACAGATCAGTGAAAAGCGCCATGGGTTTTTGACATCAAAGCATAAGGAATGTCTTCCGGTTTGATTATCCCTGTGTAGGCTCAGCATTCTGTGTGTGACAATATCAGCAAAGACTGCTTGGTGGAAGAACATCAATATTGCCACACAGGGACTTTAAAGGCATAATGTTATAGCTGTGTGTGGCCTCTCAGAGTAGTGTGTAATAGTATGCAGTGTTTCTTATCAGAAGTCCCTTTTTGACAAGGGATTGTTATTCTGTGGAATATATTTTGGTAAATAGTAATTTGGATAACTAAATTTAAAAACTTAAATGTGATACACACCATCTTTCACGAAATTCAGAGCCAGTGGTTCTTCGGTACAATCCTAGACAGTCAGTACAGAAACTACTTATATAGAAGTTCATGTGTAGAGGGAAACTCCTCTGTCCCTAAAAGCTTTTCTGTTTCTCTACAGAACAAATTCCAAGGAATGGTCTTTGACTTCGTCACCAGACAAGTTTTTGACATCAGCATCATGATTCTTATCTGTCTCAACATGGTCACCATGATGGTGGAAACCGACGACCAGAGCGACTGTGTGACTAGCATTTTGTCCCGCATCAACTTGGTGTTCATTGTGCTGTTCACTGGGGAGTGTGTGCTGAAGCTCATCTCCCTCCGCCATTACTATTTTACTATAGGCTGGAATATCTTTGATTTTGTGGTGGTCATTCTCTCCATAGTAGGTAAGAAGTATTTCAAGCCTTTTAGCTCAATAAAAGAGCAATCACATTTAATTTAGAAGTCATCTGATCACTCAGAGAAAACCACTGTGAAAATTCTGATGTTTTTCATTCAGATGTGTTTGTCTTTCTTACAAAATTAAGCTCCTGCTATACACTGAGTATTGTATCCTGTTCTATCCATTTTAGACTAGGTGTATTATTTGTCAATATAGTAAGTCTCAGTCATTTGAACTAGAAATGTTCTATTAACTAAATGTGCTATTAAGATCGAAATGTCTTTGACATGTTGAAGTTGAATAGTCTATACAATATGTAAATGACTCTGTTGAAAAAAGGGATAGAAATTTAGTCTGATACTCAGGAGAGACAGTACATCAGAGACATAGAGTCATTGGCATACAGATAAGAGTGGAAGCTGGTACTAATAAGGAAGAATACAGAGTGAAAGAGAGTAAAGCAAAGAACAAAATGTCAGTGAAAATGGTAGGTTCTTTAATGCAGAGTATCAGAGATTTTCTAGATTACCTTGCAATGTATAATAATGATGCACAAAAGAAGTGATTTGGCATGGAACATCATTTCATCAGTCATACACTTCAAAGCCTGGAATGTCAACAGGTCACATGAGCAATAACCCATCTAACTGAAGATACAACTCCAGCCCCAGTGAAGTGAAGAGGTCTGTCTGTGGGCCTAAAGTATCCATTTTTTCCCTAAAGCAGATGATATGATTGAATAAATATTTTACCATCCAATATGGGGCACCTCTGTTGGGCAGATTTTTATGCCATTCCCCCTCTGAAGAAGTTGATCTTTTATCCAACTTATATGTTGTATGTACCCTTTGATTCCCATAGTATTCTGTGGTATTAACTAGTTGTGGATAGGGTACCTAGTTGTATTCACCTCTCTTTCTTTCTCTGTCTCTCTTTCCCTCTCTCATACAGACACAAACATGCTTATTTACTCTTTACAAAATGAGATAGTGTAATTCAAAGATACTTGGTTTCTTGAGCTCCTCTTCAGCTCATTCATTATTTCACTATTTCGAAGGTAAATGGATAAAGACGCTCTAAGTAAGAGGGCTAAGACACAGATGTAGGAAACCAGAAAAGGCATCAGCTTAAATCCTTTTAGAAATGCACCAGAGCATAATAAATATATACATCTATATATGAATATTATAGTGGAAACTTAGGAAAGCATCATGTTCATGGAGAGATGAATGCATTCAAAACTACAGATAGGTTTATATGGGGAAGGACTGAATACAGGTTATATGATTTAGTGTTTCAGAAAAAAATCATCGTGTTCACTGTATTTTTATAAACATTTACATATACTGTCAGCTACTGCTCTTCAGACAAACTTGAATTTTTAACTTGTTTTTTTAGATTCAGTCTTTGGATTTTCTGTAAGCAAAACTAGTCTATCAATACCCCTCAAGGATAAAATATACTATAAAATCCTTATTGAATTGAATACTATCTTAGTCACCTTGGAGTTTGCCAGGTAGTGCAGTAGTAAAGAGTCCTCCTGCCAATACAGCAGATGCAGGAAATGTGGGTTTGATCCCTGGGTTGGGAAGACCCTGTGGAGGAGGAAATGGCAACCCACTCCAGTATTCTTGCCTGGAGAATCCCATAGACAGAGAAGCCTGGCATGTTACAGTCCATGGGGTCGCAAAGAGCCAGACATGACTGAGTGACTAACACTTTCACTACACTTTTCAACTGAATTTTAGTACTCTGAAATTTACCTGTGAGCCTTAACAAAATTTGAGTATTAATTTAATGGATAACTTCTTCACTAGTCAGTACCCTCATCTTTTTTGTCCATAGGTATGTTTCTGGCTGAGCTGATAGAGAAATATTTTGTGTCCCCTACCTTGTTCCGAGTGATCCGTCTTGCCAGGATTGGCCGAATCCTGCGTCTGATCAAAGGGGCTAAGGGGATCCGCACGCTGCTCTTTGCTTTGATGATGTCCCTTCCTGCGTTGTTTAACATCGGCCTCCTGCTCTTCCTGGTCATGTTCATCTATGCCATCTTTGGAATGTCCAACTTCGCCTATGTTAAGAGGGAGGTTGGAATTGATGACATGTTTAACTTTGAGACCTTTGGCAACAGCATGATCTGCCTGTTCCAGATTACCACCTCTGCTGGCTGGGATGGATTGCTAGCACCTATTCTCAACAGTAAACCACCCGATTGTGACCCTAATAAAGTTAACCCTGGCAGCTCAGTTAAAGGAGACTGTGGGAACCCATCTGTTGGGATTTTCTTCTTTGTCAGTTACATCATCATATCATTTCTAGTCGTGGTGAACATGTATATAGCTGTCATCCTGGAGAACTTCAGTGTTGCTACTGAAGAAAGCGCAGAGCCCCTGAGTGAGGATGACTTTGAGATGTTCTATGAGGTTTGGGAGAAGTTTGATCCCGACGCCACCCAGTTCATGGAATTTGAAAAGCTATCTCAGTTTGCAGCTGCTCTTGAACCACCGCTCAATTTGCCACAACCGAACAAACTCCAGCTCATTGCCATGGATTTGCCCATGGTAAGTGGTGATCGAATCCACTGTCTTGACATTTTATTTGCTTTTACGAAGCGGGTTCTGGGGGAGAGTGGAGAGATGGATGCCCTTCGAATACAGATGGAAGAGAGATTCATGGCCTCCAACCCATCGAAAGTCTCCTATCAGCCAATAACTACGACTTTAAAGAGAAAACAAGAGGAAGTGTCTGCTGTTATTATTCAGCGTGCATACAGGCGCCACCTTTTAAAGCGAACTGTAAAACAGGCATCATTTACGTACAACAAAAACAAAATCAAGGGTGGGGCTAATCTTCTTGTAAAAGAAGACATGATAATTGACAGAATAAATGAAAACTCAATTACAGAAAAAACTGATCTGACCATGTCCACAGCAGCTTGTCCACCCTCCTATGATCGGGTAACAAAACCAATTGTGGAAAAGCACGAGCAAGAAGGCAAAGATGAAAAAGCCAAAGGGAAATAAACACAAATACATAAAAATCACTGGGTGACAAATTGTTTACAGCCTGTGGAGGTGATGTATTTTTGTCAACAGGACTCCTTTAGGAGGTCAATGCCAAACTGACTGTTTTTACACAAATTTACTTAAGGTCAGTGCCTACAATCAGACAGTGACCCCTTGTTGGAAAACTGTGACTGTGTAAAAGGGAGATGACCTTGACGGGAGGTTACTGTTCTCACTACCAGCTGACACTGCTGAAGACAAGAGACAAAATGGCTACGTAGACTGTAGGGACCAGTTCAAAGGGGTGCAAACCTATAATTCGGGGGTTGTTTAACACGAAAACACTGTAGTGTAGTAATTGTATCCACTCTTTGCATTTCGACTGCCACATTTGTCACGTTTTTACAAAATCTGTTAGTGGATTCATCTTTTTTTTAGTCCATATGTTGTTTATTATATGTGACTATTTTTGTAAATGGGGTTTCTGTTGGGAAATAGATTAAAGGACCTCTTAAACAGGTATGCCACTGGGGGTTATGGCAATCACATGGCCCTCCCATCTGCACAAAGACATGGTTTGCATGAGGGCATGCTACACTTAGAGATCATGCATGAAAAAAGTCACAAGGAACACAATGAGCTCTTAAATTCCATCTATGTTTCTGGGAGGGGTGATTAGGTGATAACTGGAGGTGCTTTGCTGATCTTGTTTTGTCAAATCCAATCCCTAGACCAAGTATGTCATTTTAGGGGGATAGCCCATTAAATCTTAGCAGGTGCAAACTTCACTCAAATGTCAGGAATCTTAAGTGTTACATTTCTGTTTATTGTATTTAAAAAATACTGAATAATGAGTATTGCTTCTCCCTTAAAGACGGAATTAACCAAAAGAACCCTTTATAAATTTCTGCTTAATCCTGCACTTTGTTTAGCCATCTTCAGCTCAGTAAGGTTGACAATGTATATGTTAATGAAATGCTATTTATTATGTAAATAGTCATTTTACCCTGTGGTGCACGTTTGAGCAAACAAATAATGACCTAAGCACAGTATTTATTGCATCAAATATGTACCACAAGAAATGTAGAGTGCAAGCTTTACACAGGTAATATAATGTATTCTGTACCATTATAAATAGTTTGGATGCTATGAATGCATGTTTCTATTACCATGCTGCTGTATCTGGTTTCTCCCACCGCTCAGAATCTCATTTATGAGAAACCATATGTCACTGGTAAAGTCAAAGAAATTGTTCAACAGATCTCATTTATTTAAGTCATTAAGCAATAGTTTGCAGCACTTTAACAGCTTTTTGGTTATTTTTAAATTCTAAGTGGATAACATATGGTGTATAGCCCAACTGTACAGACATGTTTAAAAAAAAAAAAAACACTGCTTAACCTGTTAAAATGTGTTTAGAATTTTATAAGCAAATATAAATACTGTAAAAATCATTTTATTTTATTTTTCAGCATTATGTACATAAATATGAAGAGGAAATTATCTTAAAGATTGATATCACAATCACTTTCTTACTTTCTGTCCATAGTACTTTTTCATGGAAGGAATTTGCTAAATAAGAAATGAACACAAGATAGGGTAGTTGTAGATTTCTGCTTTTTTATTACATTTGCTACTTTTAGATTATTTCATAATTTTAAGGGGCAAACATAGATTCACAACTGACATCCAAATTATGCTTTGCAAATGGAAAAAAGGTATAAATTTTTATTTACGCTTTTGGTAGTGCCTATACTAACTGATTGAAGGTAGTGTTTATTTTTCATTTGCGTCTTTTTTTTCTAACTTCTGTTTATGTTTCCATTTATTTGAAGTCATGCTGCTCTAGATTGCTCTAAATATAATGTGGGTTTCACAGTTTTTTTTTCCCCACAAGAACAGAGAGTAGTGAACTTATGTAGTTAATTACATCAGGATATTTTGTTTCTTACAGAAGCAAACTATAGGCACCTCTTTTTCTTAAAACTACTTAGAATACTTAAACTGTATTCATGAACTGCATGCTGGAAAATGCTACTATTACCCTAAATGATGCTAACCAACATTAAAAATGTGCAAACTAATAAAGATTACATTTTTTATTTTATTGTTTGCCCGGTTACTTTTGGTTAACCATGTTGTGTAACAAGATAAGTTTTATTCTACAGATTGAGGGAGAAGGGGAGTTACACACACACACACACACACACACACACCCCACACCCACACACACACACACACACCACACACACACACCACACCCACCCACCCACCCCTGGGCTGAGAGCAAGAAAACTTGGGGTAAGAATGAGACTGGAGGGAGTGGCCTACCAGGGACTACAAGCAGCAGATTATAAACCGGAGGCTCTAGCAGAACAAGAAGCAAGGTTGGGTGACCACTTAAGGTACAAACAGAATCCCCCAAAACCTATTAAAATATTAGAAGTTGCTGTGTGTGAATGGGGTGTTTTGTTTGCTCCTCCAGAACCACTCTTCCTGCTCCTCCATCATGCTCTGTGTGAGGGTGAATTTGTAAATTGAATCAACAGGCTCTCTTACCCTCCAGATGGCAATCGGTTTGGCCAATGGGAAACCCCAGCAGGAAAACACCATCAGGAAAGCAGGAGAACAGTGAAGCTGGGTGTTTATACCTAGTGTCATCTTTGCCAGGTTGCTCTGGGTTGGCAGTGCTGCCTTCATCAAAGGTCATACTTCCAGTCAGACAGCCCCTCCTACAATGAGAGCTACTTTGTTAGGGGCTGGTCATCACTCTCTGCCTTGCTCCCTTAGACCTGTGGCCCCTTTATCTTGCTGACATCTTTGTAAATGGCCCTTCATGAAAAACGTCTCTCTTGCCTCATTTCAGTGTGCCATCTGTCTCTCACCTGGATGAAACAGTGATTAAAATAGCCTGTGAAAGTGGGCGACAGGCAAAGATTTGCCCTGGGTCAGCTTGGAGGCTTAATCTAACCAGCATTAGCAGATGGAGAAAGAGGAACTGGGGAAACTACAGTCGAGCACAGATTTCACAGAGATCATGGAGCAGTTACTGGAGTGGCCCAAACAATAAAAGTGACAGCTGAAGGAACATCTAAATTTATGGGAAAAGAGAAGCCTCATTGTTTCAGATTTGCACAATGTCAGTTATGAAGTCTGAAAGAGGACGTGATCTTGATGAGAAGAGGAGAGATCACACACAGTGCTTCTTCCTATCCTTCAGCTTCCTGACCTTGTCTCTTCATGACATCATTGCTCTAAAACACCAGGGCAACTAATTCTGAAAAGAATTTCCCCTTTCTAACCAACAAAAATAAGGATTATAGGATAATCCCTACAGATTTTTTTAATATTCCACATTCATACCAGTACTCACTGGTACCTTTTCAAATATAAAGCAAATTGGTGAAACATAATCATATAAATCACCATAGTCATTTTGGTATTATTTTTACATAGTGAAAGATAGTAACAGATTATAATCCGTTGGATAAAATAAGAATTCACAAGTATGTACTAACATAAATGGAAAAAGTGAAAAGCTCTTCCTCACAGTTGAATATTAACTAACAAATGTAGAAGAAATAATGAAGCTAGAAAATTACCACTTGGCAACCATCATAAAGACATTCATGCAAGAAGAATCAATGAATACTAAAACTCATGGGTGAAAGTTTGACAAGGAATAGGACATTTACATTGTCTCAAAGTATTTCTTCTGCATTAAAATTTTTTAAAATAAAGCTTACAGTGGAGACACCTAGCAGACACTATCTTCATCAATTATGGGACAGTTCTGAAGAAGACATCACTTCTTGGTATCCAGTCAAAATGGCATAACCAGAATTTAATCATAAGGAAAATCAAATTGAGGACATTCTATGAAATGACTGAACTCTTCAGAAATGTCATGAAAAGCAAAGACAGGGTAAGGAACAAGTTGAGGTTGAAGAGTTATGAAAACTAAATACAACATGTGATTCTGGATTGAATAGTGGACTGGAAAAATAGTAATAATTATGGATGTTACTGGGAATACTGACTAAATTTGAATATGGACTCTTGATTAAGTACTAGTATTATAAAAGTATTTTAATTTCCTTAATTTTATAAAGTCTAAATGAGGCTATTACATAATTATGGGTAATATCCTTACTCTCAGAAAATGCACATTAAAGTATTTAGGGATGAGTGGGATGTGTTCTTGCCTGGAGAATCCCAGGGATGGGGGAGCCTTGTGGGCTGCCGTCTATGGGGTCGCACAGAGTCTGACACGACTGAAGCGACTTAGCAGCAGCAGCAGCACCAGGGATGATGTCTGCAACTCACTTTTGAGTGGGATTGAAGGACAACTAAAGGACTTCCCTGGTGACTCAGATGGTAAAAATTTCTACCTGTAATGCGGGAGACCCGAGTTCAAGTTGATCCCCTGGAGAAGGAAATGGCAACCCACTCCAGTATTCTTTCCTGGAAAATTCCACAGACAGAAGAGCCTGGTGAGCTACAGTCCATGGGGTCACAAAGAGTCGGACACGACTGAGAGACTAACACAGAAAAGGCAATGAATTATATGTGTATATGTGTGTGATTTAGATATATGTGTGTGTCTTCAAGGAAGTTAAGATTTTTTTGTTGCTCTTGTGTTACTGCAATGTGTGTGTGTGTGTGTGTGTGTGTGTGTGTGTATTCACTTTATCACCTGTTTTTCTGTGTTCTGGAATTTATGATTCTACTCTTAAAATTATATAAACTATTTCTAGTTACTTCAAAGAAAACTGCATTTTAATTACTATTCTTATTTTCCAGAAGTTGTGTTTTTGAAGAGACAAATGATTACATTCCTTATCCTTTGTGGTAACTCTTATGTTACTAAAAATAAGAATATTTTTAGGAGAGATCTGTGGTTAAGACTCCAGTATTTGAAGCTAGATCTATTAAATTGGAAACTTGTGATCTAAACTCTGGTGATTCTGCCTGTATTGTAATAGAAGGTATCTTATTGGCTATATGAGCCCCTGGGGTCCAGATATTTTAAGTACCAACCAATAATCCCAAACTCAGCTCTACAGGCCAGCACCCACATGATAAGTATTTCACATGCCACAGTTAACCATGGAAATTATGAATGATGTGATAAATATTTATAAAGCTGCTGCTGCTGCTGCTAAGTCGCTTCAGTCGTGTCCGACTCTGTGCGACCCCATAGACGGCAGCCCACCAGGCTCCCCCATCCCTGGGATTCTCCAGGCAAGAACACTGGAGTGGGTTGCCATTTCCTTCTCCAATGCATGAGAGTGAAGTTGCTCAGTCGTGTCCGACTCCTAGCGACCCCATGGACTGCAGCCCACCAGGCCCCTCCATCCATGGGATTTTCCAGGCAAGAGTACTGGAGTGGGGTGCCATCGTCTTCTCCTATTTATAAAGCTAAACATATTCAAATTAAAGAACTTTACTGTAAAAATGTGCCTTTTTAATGTTTTATTTCCAAAGACTAAAAACATTTCATGTTAAAATGCTCTTTTTGAAATGATGAGAATAAATGATAGTGGGTTGTTTTAATATTTTATTTAGCTAAATTACAAATTGGCAACCCTGTATTGGTCCTCCCATTTGTATTTTACTGATGCAGCAAATCAAGAGTCTAGGAACCAGTGGGATAGACAATCAGTACTCAACCTCATAAGCTTGTATGTTCACAAGTGTATAACAAAAAGTTTGGATGCTAGAACTATACAAACTATATTAAAGTCTGCAAATTTGTCCTATAGTTATTTATTCTACCATACATGGACTAAATTTCATACTATTATATAATAAGATGAATGCTTCTTAGTCAACTATGAATGTATTGAAATGTTCATAATTAAAATATTATTGCTTTAATCATGTACAATAGCACTTCTAGTACTGTCCTTCCTGGAACATAGGAATATTCTCCTAAATTGTCAATTAACACTGATTCAGTCAGTGTGGCAGCAAAGGCACTAGAGGAGAAAAATATTCTTGACAATCGAGTATTGTTGGGGAAACTGCATCACCAAGAAATTCTTGACATCAGTAATAGATAATCTGCAATGTCAACTGAGTACTCAGTGTTGAGTTATTACCCTCTCTTGTGTCTTTATTCTCTCCTTTTGATTGCTTCTTTCTGTCCAACTTTGCACTTTTAAAACTGTCTTTCTAATCTTGAAAAATAACTTTTCTCAACCCTGATGCATTTTTTTCTCATTGTTCATATCTCATTCCTTTTTAAAAAATATCTTTTAAATTCAGGGTTCTATACTCAACACTTTCACTCTTGGTTAAAATTAAATGAAATATAGGTCCCAATGATATTGATGAGAAAATGTGGCTGTGAATATTCTTATTGACATAAGCACATGGAGTATTCATATACTATGCTGGTCATTATCCTTCTCAATAACACTATGAAGAAAAGACTGGAAAATACAAAAGGTGAAGATAGGAAGAAAGAACATTATCCATGTGCAACAGAACTGTATATACTCTATTTCTGGTTATCATGAATTATCTCTTTATTTAATGTTTATTAGAAGAGCAAGATGGTCACAGAACCATTCAATTGTTAACTGCAGTATTTTGTTTGTCTTCCAGGAATGTAGTCTTTATCATGGTATGGAGACCAGAAAGTTCTTAAAATAAATTTATAGGAAATTATATTTTAAGTATAAATTCTTCATTAAAAATATACTGTTACAGGAAATTCAATTTACTTCCTGAGCTTTCATGAATTCACTACCCCATGTTTAACTTGCCACAGTGTGGTGTGTGTTAGAGAACATTAAGATACAAGTTTTATCTTTCTTCTTCAAGTTGTTTGAAATATATTGAGACTCTAACATGGCAGCCCATTTCAGTATTCTTGCCTGGAAAATCTTATGGACAAGGAGACTGGTGGGCTACAGTCCATGGGGTTGCAAGCGTCAGACATGACTTAGCAACTAAACCACAACAGATTCAAATATCAAACCAATGTTGAATCTTTTTCTTACAAAGCACCTTCTCATTCTCTTCAGTGTTCTCAAATCTGGTTCTACCTCCAACCAGTCTACAGTTACTCAAATTCAATTATCTTTATTCAGTCTTTATCATATTTTTTATAGATTTTTAGAATTTGATGAAGATGGTCATCACCACGTCCTTCATTGAATTGCATCTTCCCTTGCCTTCCATAAAAACTAAGCTTTTCTAGGTCTCTTCTTTCTTTAGGATCTTAGCCTTCACTTTTTAATTGTTCCCCTCTCCTATCAGATTTCTTCTGCAGCATCAGCCTCTTTTTTTGAGTTACAATTCTAACTTTCTGTTGGACTTTTATACTTGCATATATGTCTTCATCGTCAACTTCATACATCCAAAACTGATTTGACCATGTTCTATTCCTCTCAACCACCAGGAAAACTAGCCAGGAGTCAACCTGCTTTCTCAGTCTGTCACTGTTTGGGGTCTTCCTTCAGGCTCAGCAAAAGTAAGTACAAATTACAGAATACATAGAGGAATGGGTGAGTGACTCGACAGCCTTGGATTAGAGAGGGTTGGAAGGAGGATTCAGGGACAGTTATAACTGTAAACTCTGACCTGGATTTGAAGAATGAGAAGGGTGGGGCAGTTCAGATAGCAGAAATATTACAGAATAGTGGTCAAAATGTGTATTCTGTAGATTGCCAAAAAGCAGGGTCATCATTTGAGAAGTTGCTGGAAGAATGCAGGTAAGCAATAATGGAACATAACCCTTGACTGCTTCCTCATCTGTCTTTCTACCTCTGAAATCAAACCCATCCTTCAGGATTCAGTGACATTTTCCTTGTGCCTTATTACTGGAAGAGAATTTTCTCTCCTGTGAACTTCTATGGAATTTTGATGTATATGTTTACACCTGGACAGTTTTGAGAGCAAAGGGAGAGACAATTAATAATTATGCTAAAGCAACAAGCATCAGTGAGGACTCTCCTGGGCAAAGCAGGACATAGGATCACCTCCATGTTCCATTTGTATGGACTTAAACTGCCATGGCACCTTGGTTTATGTTTTCTTCCTCTCATCATCCTTCTCCTCCACTTCTGCCATAAGAATACATACACCAGAAAGTGTACAATTGGCAGAGCTTGGCCTTAAATACCATTGTATCCTCTATAGTAACTTTTTACAGAGAAAGTGCTCTCTAGATATTTAGTAAATGGGCAGATTAGCTAATTTTTAGCACTGTTCTTAGTAGTTCTATTTTTGAAAGCATTGTTTACCACTCTGGGATCTTTCCCTCTTATATGTTTTTTCACAGGGATATCATTATATGCAAGATATATAAAAGAATAAAACATCACAAAAGTTACAAATGAAAATTGGCCTTGGTATTTTATAGTAATATTGGATTTATATAATATATATTTAAACAGACATAAATTACATCCATAAGAGAACATATACTGTTTTTGTTACTTATAAAGAAATACATATAGATATGAGTGTAGTTATACATATTTGTATATCCAGAAATGTTTGCAAGGTATAAGAGTAAAAAATAGACTTTTGACTCTCTAGAGCTCAAGGACTACATAATATTCACCTCGTTCTGTGCTATGATGGAACTACTGAGTTTACCATTTAAAATTTAATCTCTAAAAGGAATTAGGGCTTCTGGACCATGTTTTTTCTTCAATATCATTTGGCCTGACTCTTATCTGCATTATTAATGTTCCTCGTTCATCAAGGATGGTGAAGACATGTCTTATTCAGCAGTATTTCTTGCAGTCACAGAAAACACCAAAGGTAACTTCAGTGTGGTGGGCTCCAAGTCTTTGGGCCTATTAGATAACCTCTCTTACCTTTCAATAATCTTAGGACATTAAAAAAAAATTTTCATCTAAAAGCCCACCAGGACAATAGTTAAAAATTTAGTTCTAAGTCTCATCTCACATTAAATCAGAATCATCAGGAAAGGGCCTAAAAATTTCTATTGAATTGTGCTGTTAGAAAGAGGTAGAAGAAAGTTATAACAAGCTTCCCAGGAGGGTCTTATAAGTAGCAAGTCTGAGAAATCCTGTCTAAGTGATTGGTAATTGGGTAAGGTTCAGGCCTTTAGGAACTCATCATTAGTTGACTGTAGTACTTAATTAATAAAATACTCAAAAGTCAGAATGGACACATCACCAAGTAGCATCTCTGAGTTACCGAGTTTGATTAAGTATGGTCGTGTTATGTATCTAAAGACTTACCAGCAATCTGGGCTGAATAATAACAAGGCAGCTTACATTTCAACCTATGTGATTTAGATTTACTAAAAGAAAAGGAGTTCTAACATCAGGGAGACAATTAGCTCATATAGGCCTTTGTAAAAAATTAGGAAAAATTCCCTTTTATCCTCTGGGGAAAACAACTCTGTGCTGGGACAAGGGATTCAGTAAATGAATTTCAACAGGTACTGTGTAGGAGCTTCTCTTTGAAAGGATCACAGGATACTCTTGAATTTTTCATCTCTCAACATATCTTCCAGGACAAATAATTCTACAACCATAACATCTGTAAGGGGAGGAACCATGCCCATCCTACATGGTATGGAACAGTGCCTGTATGAATAACCTACCACCTTAATAGATATTGCAAACTGCACTGAAAGCATCCTTCACAATATCTTGAAATTTAGGACCAACCAATAATACTTTCCACAAAGCCAATAATACTTTCTTTTTTTTTTTGCAGGGAACCTAACAATCAGCCTGTATGACAGTGTCATATTTCAGAAGGTGGGAGCTGCATGACATACTATTATTATTCAAAAACAATGACTGCCAGAGAATGAAAATGGGGAGGTATGCCAAATACTATTAGCCCATCTGATGGTATTTAATTCTTATATATTCTATGAATGATATACAAAGAATGCAATTTAAAAACTATGTATATATATATGTATATTTTTTCACTGTTTTCACTAATTTTTTTTAAATTTTATTTTATTTTTAAACTTTACAATATTGTATTGGTTCTGCCATATATCAAAATGAATCCGCCACAGGCATACATGTGTTGGATTCTTTATTGTCTGAGCTACCAGGGAAGTCCTTCACTAAATTTTATATGGGCATGGAACAAGAAATTTCTACCTCTTCTTTTAAATCTAGTAAAATTCAAAGCTGAGCATCAGTCCCATTGGATTGCCAGGAAATTTAATCTCATTCAATATTACAATCTTCTCTCCCAGGACTCAGTCGGAATCCCTGAGGCTTATAGGGTGTTTAGTAAGTGGGAAGCCCATCATAGCTTCTAAGGGCAAACTTATTGGCCGCAGTGGATCCCTGAAGGTCAGTATTTAGACTCAACTCTGCTGGGCACACCATGCAACCGTTTTTCTGAAGTTTTGCCTCCTTCTGGGTACACTGTCACAGAAGAGGGGGTGGGGCCCTAGGAATCACGGGACCCTATTGCTTTTGGGCCCTGTCCTGGTTTCAAGGACAAACTCAAGCGCTAAGTTTTCGCAAACTCAGCACTTTACATTAGCATGTATTGCCTCCCTCTCTTGCCTTAAATACAATTCTCTGGCTCCTCCTACCCACCAAGAAACCCAGACTCATTTCTTAAATAAACTTATTCCTCTACAGAAGACCCAAGAGCTTTTAAAGTGCCATAAAATAGAATTTCCTGAAATGATGCAAATGACCTCTGTGCTGTCCCAATCCAGCAACCACTAGCCACACGTGGCTACTGAGCATTTGAAATGTGGCCAGTGCAATTGATGAATCTAACTTGTAATCTTAGTTAACCATCATGAAAATGTAAACAGCTTCATGTAGCTAGCAGCCACCTTTCTAAGGGCTTTTACTTCCATCCTGCTACAAAAATACTAATAGTCCAACCATCCACACGAATCAAGGAGGACGGAAAAATTAAAAAAGCAGTAGGATATAGCATCTCAGGAAAGTTCTGTGGTGGTGAGTTAGAGGGGTGTTTATTGTGATGTTCAACTTCTCTGTATGTTTGAAAATTCTCAAAAATTTGTGGAAAAAAAATCCTGCCATAAATTAACACCCAGTTATACATGGATTTATGAGCAGGGATTTTGAGGGAGGAGCTCCAGCCATTTTATTCTTTTTCAGAATTTATTATTTATTGATTTGGCTATACACCGAGTTTTAGTTGCAGCACTCAGGATCTTTATTTACAGCATGTTAACTCTTGGTTGTGACATGTGGGAATCTTAGCTCCCAACGAGGGATTGAACCTGCATCCCCTGCATTGGGAGTGAGGAGTCTTAGCCACTGGACCACCAGGGAAGTCCCTTGTTTTAATTCAACTGATTCAGACAAGCAATAGGGCTAATAAGGAGGGCCCAGAGCCTGAGAAACCAGGAGATGGATGTAAGGAGAGAGAAAATCTGGATACTTTGAGGTGAGAAAAAAACATATATTAGCTGTTAGGGAAAGCAAAAACTCTGCCTCCAGGCTTACCTCTGAATGGAAGGGTTCTCCTCCCCAGGGAGGTGGAGGCAGTGTCTTTGGGATGGAGGCACTTTCTCTTAGTCACTGTGAGGCTCCAATGAACTTCTGGCCTCATTTGTCACAGATAAAGAAGTCAGGCTGGCAGAGGGAGAGGTTATTTAAGGCAAGCACATCGGAATCACGGGCTAGGAAGCAGCGGCAATCCTGTGGCTGTTAACACAGAGATGCTGAAATTTATTCAGGGAGGGGAGCGACCAAAGGGAAAGCTGAGAGAGGAGGATGAGTGAGAATTGGGTTTGATGTACCCAAAGAAGATCATGCTAGAGCATACCATCCTGCATAACCGAGTCAACTGGGCAGGCACAAAGTTGCTATTCACTCCTTTATTTTTGCAAACTCAGCACTCGACCTTTAGCATATTTTGCCTCCCAGGAGCACTGGAACTGCTTGGAAACACTGCCATAAACAAAGTCCTCCAGAATCAGATTCTTAGAAAGCTAAGGCTGATTCTTCTCAATCTTAAGATAAAAATTAGAACAGAGGTCTGGTTATCTCACATTCAGAAATAACAGAGTGTCTAGGAAGATGTGCAGTGTGAATTTGATGTTGAGGAAGACTTTTCAGAAGTGAGCTTGGACCTATGGGAGTAAAATCTAAGCAATATACTGTCGACCTAATGTCACACCAGGCAGAGAGAGAATGATTGCTATTCTTTGTTCTTATTCTATCAATCAGAAAAAGATTCTTTAAAGGAGTAGAAGACAGATGGCATCTTGTCAAGATATTCAGTATATCACAGTTTTAAACATTTAAATAATTCATTGTTTCTATTTCAAAATACCAAACTCTTCTGAAATGTGTTTTTCTGTTTTCTCTCTCCTACTTTTGCATAGATGAAATGTCAACATATAGTCAAGAAATCAAGAAAAAAAAAATAACCCCTGGTAAATCTCTGTCATGGTATTTGCGTAGAAACATTTGTTACATCAGGTGAGCCAGAAACAAATTTCTTATCCATCAGTTATCTGAGCTTCTCAGGTATTTTAAAAGAAAAACAAAGTTACCATTAACTACTAAAAGAAGTTAACTACTTCTTTAGTAGTTAATTAACTACTAAAAGAAGTTAATTGAAGGAGTTGAGTGGAAGGATTCCTTGGACTACAAGTGATGTTTCACTTGATTCTTGATATATTAATCCCTGTAACTGCACAGTTTAGTCTGTTTATTGCACTTACTAAAATAGCTATTAAAGCTGTCACTGCTTATAATTTTTCCATTTCCTTTTGTGAATATTTATTCAATGTCTGTCTACCTTTACTAGACTTTATTATTCTCTGTCACTAGTATTCATTTAACATTTGGTGAATGAATGAACGAATGATTAAGCAACACATTGTTAAAACTCAGATCACTTCCTCAACTTTCTCCATAATCAGATCAGATCAGATCAGATCAGTCGCTCAATCCTGTCCGACTCTTTGCGACCCCATGAATCGCAGCACGCCAGGCCTCCCTGTCCAACACCAACTCCCGGAGTTCACTCAGACTCACGTCCATCGAGTCAGTGATGCCATCCAGCCATCTCAGCCTCTGTTGTCCCTTTCTCCTCCTGCCCCCAATCCCTCCCAGCATCAGATCTTTTCCAACGAGTCAACTCTTTGCATGAGGTGGCCAAAGTACTGGAGCTTCAGCTTTAGCATCATTCCTTCCAAAAAAAATCCCAGGGCTGATCTCCTTCAGAATGGACTGGTTGGATCTCCTTGCAGTCCAAGGGACTCTCATGAGTCTTCTCCAACACCACAGTTCAAAAACATCAATTCTTGGGCACGCAGCCTTCTTCACAGTCCAACTCTCACATCCATACATGACCACAGGAAAAACCATAGCCTTGACTAGATGAACCTTTGCAAAGGAAATATGAAAGGTAAGTGCCTGATCATTAACATCATCTCCCTAATTTACTTAAATGAATAAAATTGGAAAATTTTAAAGGGATGAGTTATGACAAATTTAAAGGGATGAGTTACGAGTTGTTTTTTGCATCGGCAGACTTTTTTTTTGCATTGCCATGCTTCATACACAATGCAAAAGAATGGTACTGTGTGTACTATGCTATTTGGAGAAGAAAAGAGGACTAGAGAGCATATGACCAGATCCTAATCTCAGAGAGCTAAGATGGCTTGCCCCATAGTGAGGTAAGGAACCTTCCTGTAACTGTGCTATGAAGTTTTCTTATAAGTGTGCTATGAACTTTCACAAGGTGCTTTTCAATTTTTGAAACATTTTCACATAATCTCATTTAGTCTACATACTAACAAAACAAATATTACAGTCCCATTCCCAATTATCCATTGCAAAGGTATAAACCAAAGCAGAGAAAAGGAAACAACTTTGCCCAAAATTGCAAAGTTATTAACTTTAAGGAATAGAGCCTTAACTCAGATTCAGCAGTTCTGACTTCAGTTAACTTCTAACTTTTCCATAGTGTCACCTCTGAGACTAACTATGTGCCAGTTTATTTGGATAGTACATATTTGCCCTCTATTTTTCTTGCTCAACTTTATAGTAAAATAGCCTTAAGAAAGAACAAACACATTATCTTTTTATTATTCATAACTGCTTTGAAGGCTAGGTTGGGAGTAGAAAACTGGGGGCCTTTGAGTAGATTATTTCATATTTGGGGGCTTCATCTGTACAATACAGAGATTGGATAATTGATTCTAAAGTTCTTTCCAGCTCCCAAGTTTAATAATGTTATATGTTTATCTTTTTTATTTTTTGCATACTTACCTTTACTTTTGTCTTCACCAGAACCACCTATTTTTCTTAAGCGTTTTCCTTTAATTTCTCAAATATATCATAAAATAATATAGATACAAGTGTATTGATGTAGGAATTGGGGAGAAGAAAGCCAAACAGAGGCACAACTGAAGGGCTTTAACAGTCCTATAAGATGTGCTAAATGCTTATGGAATCAATACTGTGCTCTGTGTTTGGAGAAGTTGAGAGTATAATTAATTAGAAGTTAACGTTATTCAGTGACTACTATATACCTAACACTGCTGTGTTCATTAAATATTAACTCATTTAACCTTAACAGCATTCTGAGGTATTAGTCTCACTTTACAGCACAAGCACAGGAAAGTTAAATAATTTGTCCAAGTAAACAGCTAGGGAATGGTGGTACCAAAATTTGATTGCAGGGGTTCCCTGGTGGCTCAGTAGTAAAGAATCCACCTACAGTGTAGGGGGCGCAGGTTCGATCCCTGGGTTGGGAAGATCCGCTGGAGAGGGCATGGCAACCCACTCCAGTACCAAAGAAGATTCTTGTCCAGAGAATCCCAAGGACAGAGGAGTCTGGCGGGCTATAGTCCATAGGGTTGCAAAGAGTCACACACGTCTGAAGCGACTTAGCACGCACACATGGCCTACTCCAGCGACCAGGCTGATCCCCACTTCACTATACTGTGTGGCTTTAAGGTACTCCCCATTCAGTAGAAAAGATTACATGAACAAAAAATGCACCATAACTATAATACAAAAATATATATAAAAGTGTGTTAAGTCTTACAGAACACTATGTGTTTTATGAATGGTTATAGAATGTCTATTATGTGTCAGGAACTTTTTGTCTATTATTAGGTATTTATTTTCTTTAGTAAATATGGAAAATTAAGCTCAGGAAATTAACCTTCCCAAGTCATGAAAAATAACAGCACACCAGGGGGTTTCATCTCAGGTCTAGGAGACCATGTTCTTGCTACTGTACCATGCAGTCTCACACATTCAGTCAGTTATGGCAATCATTAAAGGCTTCACAGAGAGTAAGACGGAGAAGGCAATGGCACCCCACTTCAGTACTCTTGCCTGGAAAATCCCATGGACGGAGTAACCTGGTGGGCTGCAGTCCATGGGGTCGCTAGGAGTCGGACACAACTGAGCGACTTCACTTTCACTTTTCACTTTTATGCATCGGAGAAGGAAATGGCAACCCACTCCAGTGTTCTTGCCTGGAGAATCCCAGGGACGGGGGAGCCTGGTGGGCTGCCGTCTATGGGATCACACAGAGTTGGACACGACTGAAGCAACTTAGCAGCAGCAGAGAGTAAAAGTTGAGATGAATTCTAAAAAAAGAGTAGGCTTTTTTCATATGGAGAAAGGGCTCAGAGCAAAGTAAGGGAAAGTATTCTCAGAAGGAATGGTTGTCCCATCTGCCTGGAATAAAGTGTTAGTCACTCAGTCATGTCCCACTCTCTGTGACCCCATGGACTGTAGCCCACCAGGTTCCTCTGTCCATGGGATCCTCCAGGCAAGAATACTGGAGTGGGTGGCCATTCCCTTTTCCAGGGAATCTTCCCGACTCAGGGAATGAACCCAGGTCTCCCATTTTGCAGGCAGATTCCTTACCATCTAAGCTACCAGGGAAGCCCATGTGAACAAAAGATCATGTGACCTTATGCAAGGACCAAGTTACCAGGCGTATCAAAGCAAATTTCCAAAGTAGTTTTAATCCAAAAAACACTCATGGAGCGCCAGATATGGTGATTTGTGCTAAATACTTTAACCTTAGAACAGAATTGAATGAAGGGAATTTTATAAATTAAAGTGGTCTAAGTGTGCAGCCTTCCAATGGTCTGACAGTCCAAGTTTAGACATTAAAGATCTCAGAAAGATACCTTGATCATCTGCTCCTTTAACTGTAATCTTCAGAAATTTTCTTCCAGATGGACTCTTTACTTGAAACTAAAAGCGTACAGTTTAAGATTATATATGCTGACCAGGACCTTGTTGTTCAGTCGCTCAGTCACGTCTGACTCTGTTACCCCACAGACTGCAGCACGCCAGGCTTCCACGTCCCTGACCATCTCCCGGAGCTTGCTCAGACTCATGTCCATTGAGTCCGTGATGCCATCCAACCATCTCTCCCTCCATCTTCTCCTTCTCCTCCTGCCTTCAATCTTTCCAAGCACCAGGGTCTTTTCTAATGACTCAGTTCTTCGCATCAGGTGGCCAAAGTATTGGAGCTTCAGCTTCAGCATTATTTGATGAGGACCTTGGTTTCTGGTATTCTCTGCTGCATACCAACTATGGATTAATCCGCAGACTCTGAAAATCAGACCAGCAGGTAATACCAGCTGTCCATCAGCACAAACATTTAGCTTGACTATAAATGATGGAAACAAACAAATAAGAACTAGTCTTTATGAAATAATATGTGCCTCTTTGAAGAGAATGCACTCTTAAGGAAAACCAGTGAGAAATACTGTCTAGCATTGGAGCCTGTTATCTTAGTCATTCTTTCCCACAAAATTGACGTTACCTAAACTCCTGGCATATAAAAAGGTTAATGTTTTTTGACTGCTTAACAAACTTAAGATCTGATTAAGGCAACTCTGAATTATATCAACTAAATTAATTAGAATTGAAATTTGGAATCCGTGTAAAAGATTCTACAAAGATTACCTAAACCTCAAATCTTACTTTGAAAATATCTTTAAGCAGAAATACGAAATCTCTTATTTCATTATATTTCAATTTAATTCACTAAATAACTTAAGAGATCTATCAGCAACTGACAGTTGCCTAACTGGTACAAACATAACTATTTGCGTAGGGATTAAATCTATTTTCAGTTTAAAATCGGCAATATTATTTTTAACTAAAAAAGGAAATGGCAACCCACTCCAGTGTTCTTGCCTGGAGAATCCCAGGGATGAGGGAGCCTGGTGGGCTGCCGTCTATGGGGTCGCAGAGAGTCGGACACGACTGAAGCGACTTAGCAGCAGCAGGTTACTTTATTAGTTTCTCTAGTTATCAGGGAGTAAAAAAGAGCTTTTTTTTTTTTTTTTAAGGACTAATTTAAAGTGCATTCTAACAGGAAACGCGAGATTTCCAGCAATGCTTGCAAAGATGGGCCCAAGTGTGATTTTTCTGCGCCACCTTGTGGCCATAATGCAACTACTACACGTGAAAGTTAAAGGCTTTTTCCTGAGCTGCTGAGGCCTTCTAAACAGCCGCACTGCGGGAACCTGCCTCTACTCAAACATGCAGAAAATGGTATCTTTCTTTGTAGTCAGTGATGGGAAACAGACTTGCCCTTATCCCTCCGTTCTCTTCCATTTCCTTCATTCTTTAATTCCTTATCCTGGGGACCGCCCTCCCACCGCCCTCCTAGGGTCGTTTCTGCGTTTGACCTCTCCACCTCCCGGGGCATCCGGTGGGTACGGCCCCCTTCCCCATGCGCAGCCCTCCCTCCAGGTCCCCGCCGGCGCCTGACCTGCAATCCCAGCCGCGAGGGCCCGCCCCCTCACACTGGCAGCCAATGGCGGCTCGGATCCGCCCCGCCCCTCCTGCCGCGTCCCGAGCGAGTTTGGGCCTGGGCGGCAGGGCTTGAGCCCCTGGCTCTGCTGGTAGGCTTCGGTAGGCGCACAATCAGGGAGGCCTGCGGCCTGGCCTTTGGGAAGCCATGGACTCGCAGGGGCTGAAGGTGAGCGGGCAAGACGTGCTGCGTGTTGCAGTGGGTGGATGGCGAGGGGCCGCGGGGCGTGGGGAAGCGCGCGGGCCGACCGGGCGAGGCCGTTGTTACTTGCGGTGCCCGCTGCCCAGTCTGGCTGGGTGTCCCCAATTGGAGCGCCGGCCTGTGATTTACATCACCTGCTTTCCTCCGCCGACCCTGCTTAGGAAGCTTCATGTCGGGCAGCCTTCCCCACGCGCTGGGTTCCGAATTGCCGTTAGTGTGTTGGCCCATCCTGTTGGTCGTCTTTACTTTTACTTTTGTACCCTGTTTGCTCATAAGGTTTTTAGTCATTTTATGACACTGAGTGCGACTCCGAGATGCGATTTTTTAGGACTCCAGCAAACTAGTGTCAGCAATCCCCCTGCGACGGTAAAAGGAGCAAAAAGATTTTATGAAATCAATTAAAGACATAGGCTTGAAAATGGAGTATTTTAGGATGATGGTCGGACACGACTAAGCGACTGAACAACAACTTCTCTGTTTATCACTGATGCATCTCTTCGGCAAATATTTAATGACGATCCACTTACGAAATGATGATACGAAAACAAAGATATGAGGCTTGGAAATAAAATAAGTTACTTTTTAGGATCATGATCTCCATTTGTTCACTGATTCCCTTGTTCAACACATGTTGAAGGAGGGCTCACTGTCTGTCCACTGGAACTGGGGATAGTAATGAATAGAACAGTCCCCGCCTTCACCGATTTTATAGTCTATTGCTGGCGAAAACCTTAATTAAATTAATTCAACAAATGTTTATTAAATGTGTCCCATGTGTCTAACATTGTTCTAAGCCCTGAGGATAATAAGCCCCGCAATAATAAAGCTAAGAAAAACCCTCCCAAATCTTTCTACATTTGATGGGGGGAGGAGTTAGTCCCTATACAGGTGAAAGCAGTGTGTATTGTTTGCTGGTGATGAGTGGATGGAGAACACTTAGCCAAGTGATAGTGTCTTTTGCTTTTTTGTCTGAAACTATTTTCCTGTGGAGCTTTCCCCGTCCCCTTAAATTTGTTCTTCATATTGCCACCTAAATGAACTTTTCAATAAAAACACTTCTCATGCTAAAAAGTGTTGTTTTTAGCATGTTCTAGTCTAAATCAACTCAATAGGAGGTCCTTGACTCCAGCTTTTTCTCCAACCACCTCTTCCAATTATCCCTGTTCTACTTAAGCATCTAGAAATGGCCAACTTTCTCTATAATGGGCCAGGTGGTACATATTCAGGCATTATCGACCATAGGGTCTCTGTGGTATCTAGTCTGCCGTCATAGCATGAAAACAGCCATAGACAGACAATACTTAAGCAAATGAGCGTGGCTTTGTTCCAATAAAACTTTACTTACGGACACTGAAAGTTGAATTTTGTGTAAGTTTCATGTGTTATATTTTTCTTCTCTTTTTTTCCCTCAACCATTTGAACATGTTGACTTGCTGGCTGTTTGAAAGCAGGCAGCAGGCCAGACATGGCCCATACGCCACAGTGGGCCAGTCCCCGCTCCCGCATACAAGGATGGTTTTAGTCCTCTCCATCCTCACCCGATCCCGGTGAATCATGGCTTAATTCTGCCTTCTGTGTTGTTTGAGGTCTTCTTTTGGCCGACTTCCTTATGAATCATGAAGAGGGATAGGTAAGAGTATGTATGTAGGAAGTAGGAGTTTGTGAATAGAGTCAGTTTCTAAGTCCTCCCCAAGAATTTTACTCTCCTATCCTCCCATACTCCAACCTCACTCTCCTGCATTCCCAAAGCAGTTTATAAGCTCTTTTCTTGCATTTGCTACACTACATTTCAGTCTTTTAAAAACTTTGTTTTATTGAAGTATGGTTGATTAACAATGTTGTATTTCTAGTGTACAGCAAAGTGACTCAGTTATAATTAACTGAGTTAATTCTTTATAGTTAAATGAGTTAATTCTTTTTCATATTCTTTTCCATTGTGGTTTATCACAGGATATTGAATGTAGCTCCCTGTGCTATAGTAGGGAGAAGGCAATGGCACCCCACTCCAGTACTCTTGCCTGGAAAATCCCATGGATGGAGGCGTCTGGTAGGCTGAGGTCCATGGGGCCGCTAAGAGTCGGACACGAGTGAGCGACTTCACTTTCACTTTTCACTTTCATGCATTGGAGAAGGAAATGGCAACCCACTCCAGTGTTCTTGCCTGGAGAATCCCAGGGACGGGGGAGCCTGGTGGACTGACGTCTATGGGGTCGCACAGAGTCGGACACGACTGAAGTGACTTAGCAGTAGCAGTGTATAGTAGGGACCTTGTTGTTAATCCATTCTCTGTATAACAGTTTCTGCTAACTCCAAATTCCCAATATCTCCCTTCCTCCCTGGCTACCACCAGTCTCTTCTTTCTGTCTGTGAATCTGTTTCTGTGTCATAAATAAGTTCATTTGTGTTATATGTTAATTCCACATTTAAGTGATATCATATGTTATTAGTCTTTCTGACTTCACTTAGTATGATAATCTCTAGGTTTTATGTTGCCGCAAAATGGCATTTTTATTATTAATATTCCATTATGTGTGTGTGTATATATATATATATATACTACATCTTCTTTATCCAGTCTTCTGTCGATGGACATTTAGGTTACTTCCATGTCCTGGCTATTGTAAATAGTACTGCTGTGAACATTGGGGTATATGTACCTTTTTGAATTACAGTTTCCTCCAGATATATGCCCAGGAGTGAGATTGCAGGATCATATGGCAACTCTATTTTTAATTTTTTGAGTAGCCTCCATATTGTTTTCCATAGTGACTGCACCAACTTACAGTCCCACCAACAGTGTAGGAGGGTTCCCTTTTCTCCACACTCTCTGCAGCAATTGTTATTTGTAGATTTTTTTAATGATGGCCTGTGTGAGGTGATACTTCATTGTAGTTTTGATTTGCATTTCTGTAATAATTAACGATGTTGAGCATCTTTTAATGTGTCTGTTGGCCATCTGTATGTCTTTGGAGAAATATCTGTTTAGGTCTTATGCCCGTTTTTCCATTGGGTTGTTTGGGTTTTTTTGTTGTTGTTTTTTCTGAATTGTATGAGCTGTTTGTATATTTTGGACATTAAGCAAATATTTTGCAAATATTTTCTCCCAGTCCATAGGTTGCCTTTTCGTTTTGTTTATGATTTCCTTTGCTATGCCAAAACTTTTAAGTTTGATTTGGTCCCATTTGTTTGTTTTTTCTTTTATTTATATTGTCTTGGGAAACTGACCTAAGAAAACAATTGGTACTATTTATGTCAGAGAATGTTTTGCCTAGGTTCTCTTCTAGGAGTTTTATGGTGTCGTGTTTATTTTTTAGTTTTTAAGTCATTGAGGTTTTTTTGTATATGTGGTGTGAGGTTGTGTTTTAACTTCATTGATTTATGTGCCACTGTTCAGCTTTCCCAGCACTACTTGCTGAAAGAGACGGTCTTTTCTCCATTGTATCTGTAACTCCAACATATTCTTAACCTCCTTTGTTGAAGATTAATTGACTATAGATGTGTAGTCAAATAGTCTTTAGATTCTAGTCTCTGTTGACAATTTTAAGCATTTCTGGGGCTTTTCTGGGACAAGAACAGTGTCTTATTCATCTTTATAGTCACTGTACTTTGTCCAGTGTCCGGCACTCAGTAAATGTTTTTGGACTGGACAACCTAACCTGAACGAAGATAGTAGAAATTGGTGTAGGGAGTGGGAAGTAGACTAGATCAACAGAAGAGCCTACTGACTGGTTAGACTTAGGGGGACTATGCAAACAGGAAGAGAGAATTTCTGACTAGGTGTCTGGCTTGGGTGGTGGAGAAACTGAAAATAGAAATCTGGAGCTGCGATGAGAGGTCTTGACACGTTTTTCTGTTTTGTTTTGTTTTGTTTTTTTAATATCATCAACATATGGAGTTTGGAGGAACTTTTTTTTTCCCCCTGAATAGGAGGAATTGAGTACGATAATCAATGAATCCTCACAATGACCTGTAAATGACTACCAGCATTTTATCAGTGAGCAAACTGAGGTGCTGTCGGATAGACCAGAAATTTGAAACCAGGTCTTTTTACTTTAAAATCCATGTCCTTTGTAGGTTACCCTGCCCCTGCCTTTCAGTAGAGTTATATAGGTGCTTAGCGATACTAAATGCTGAACAGAAAATCAAGTAAGATGATATTAAAAGGGTCCAATTCTTTGCTATCCCGTGCACTGTAGCCCGCCAGGCTCCTGTGTCCGTGGAATTCTCCAGGCAAGAATCCTAGAGTGGGTTGCCATGCCCTCTTCCGGGGGATCTTTCCAACCCAAGGATCCAACCTGAGTCTCCATCTGAGCCCCCAGGGAAGCCCCAAAAGTGTCCTTAGTTGTGGCAAACCAAGGAGTCACTTGCAACCTTAGGGAAGCAGCTCTGGAGGAAACCTGCACTCTTCTGAGATGTGCTGTGGGGGTCTTGGAAATGGCATCTGAATCATGCTGTGAAGAGACTGTGGCTGAGACGGGACCAGAGATCTGCAACCAGAGGAGGGAAGCATAGTGAAGGTTACAGAGGACGTTTGCCTGACTCTTCTAGAAAAGCTCTCAGACCCTCCACAAACAGTAGATTGGGGGAAAAAAAAAAAAGGGAGCTGTATAGACACTCATTTTAACCCTGTCACTGAGTGCTTCATTTGTGTTTCTCACAGATGAGCAGCTGAAGAGTCATACTAGATAGGTATGGAATGGCCTGAATTGGTTCGTGGAGGTGAATCAGGTGTTTCTTAGTAATGCGGAGTATGGAATATGGTTTCCTTCTTTGATTAGGTTAGCAACTAAGCCTTAGATAAGATCCTAAGAAAAACAGTATAAAGCATAGCTGATGGTGGGCTTCCCAGGTGGCACCAGTGGGAAAGACCCTGCCTATCAATGCAGGAGACATTAGAGTCACAGGTTTGATCACTGTGTTGGGAAAATCCCCTGGAGAAGAGAATGGTTACCCACTCCAGTACTCTTGCCTGGAGAATCCCATGGACAGAGGAGCCTGGGGGGCTGCAGTCTATGGAGTCTCAAAGAGTCAGACACGACTGAAGCGACTTAGCATAGCTGATAGTACTTTTCTGCCTTGTATATGAATAATGTAATTTAGAAAAAAAGCCTGAAGAGAGTGATTTCCTTTAAAAAATAGATTCTTTGTTTTACTGACAATTATTTATTTATCGTGGAACTCAAAAAACATAATCTTTGACAATAAATTGCTGGGTTTAATAGGTCATTACTTTGTGATGCTACAAAAGCAAAGTAGAAACAAAGTGTTGTTTGTTTTAAGAAACCTATAGTCTGGCGATAGAAGCCTCTGGTCTTTTTTTAAAGTTTTTTGGTAATTGAAAGCACTCTGACTTCAATATTGTTAAGAAAGCATTTAGGAGAAAAAGATTGAAATTATTAGAAAATATTGTTATTTTAGTAGTCTTATGTTCATTGTGTTCTACGTTCCTTAGTACTAAGTGCTAGGCTTTAACAATATTTTAAGGAACTTAGAAGAAAAATATGGTAAGTTTTAGATTATTCAAGATCTTAGATTAATGCCTGCTTGTTAGAGTATTTCAGAACATTGGAATCTCTCTTAACTTTATCTTTATTTCCTTTTAGGCTTTGATTAATTACTACTGTCAGGAGAGATATTTCCACCATGTGTTACTTGTTGCCAGTGAGGGAATGAAGAGCTACGGCAGTGACCCAGTCTTCAGGTTTTATCATGCCTATGCTACGTTAATGGAAGGTACATGCTAATTATTAAGCACTCCCACAAGTTTTAAATTCTTGTTTTGCACCAAGAATAATTTTTCACTTTGTGGTTTTGATTTTCAGGTAAAATTCAAGAAGCTCTTCGAGAATTTGAGGCTATTAAAAATAAACAAGATGTATCACTTTGTTCTCTAATTGCACTGATATACGCTCATAAAATGAGCCCTAATCCAGGTATAGTATTTAAGTATAATGCTTAGACAGTTTTTCTACGCAGTTCATTTTGATTTTTGTCAATTACCTTAACCTTCAGTCTGTATTATATATTATCTGTGGATACTATTAATATCATATTTGTTTTATCGTCCTAACAAGACCTTAAGTTTATTAAGCACAAGAAATGTGAGTCTTCTCTAGCTTTCATATTTCTTATATACTATGGAAGAAGTTTCATTAGCCTGTAGGAATTGTTTGAATTAATACAAAGGTGACTATGTGTTATCAATGGTTAAACCAAAAAAGGACAGCTCAAAACAGGCGTATACCTAAATTACTCTGTAGCAGCCAACTTTAACTTGTGTGCATATATAGTTAAATGCACTTCCTCTCTTCTACTATATCTTAAGCTTCTTAAAAGCTCTTATACCCCCCAAGGGGGCTAGCTCTTTTTAAGATATTCAGTAAATTTTTATCCAGTAGTAGGTTGGGATATATGATTAGATTATATAAGGAACTTTATACATAAACCAGCAATTAAAATTAGGTTAACTGTCTTAATATTTAGTGTATCGTAATGGCTGAGGCAGAACAGTATTAAAATTTTAGGTAATAACAAAGAAATAATATTGTATTCATCCATACATATCTAGTAACAGCTAATAGCATCATAAAAAGATCTTGTTTCAAGTAATTGGACACTTACCAAATGTCATAGAATTGTTTAAAATAATAGAAAACAGTTTTTTCTTAATCAGAGTATCACTTACATCCTTCCCACACATATTCGTGTACAAATCAATAAAATGTTATTTAATATGTTTAGCTTGTAAACAGATCTAACAACTAGATACTTTCTGCAAGGGACAGATAAAGCAAGGGGTTCCCAACCTTAGGGTGGTAGACCAGTACCTCCTGTCAGATCAGTGGCGGTATTAGATGAGGAATAAAATGCACAATAGATGTAATGCACTTGAATCATTCCCAGACCAGCCCCCTCCAAGTTTGTGGTAACACTGTCTTCCTGGAACGGGTCCCTGGTATTGAAAACATTGGGGACTGCTGAAGAGGAGCCACAAGAATTGTAAGAAGTGATCTGCAATATCAGTTTATAATTTAGTTGGGAAAGAAAATGTTAAACCTACAAAGATTAAATACTAATGTTATTATTAAGTAAAATGATACAAAATAAAACAGATGAATCCATAATTAATTGAAAATGGCGTGTACTGTTTATCCATAGCAGTAGGCTGGGAGGGCTTTGTGGAAATGGAGATTGATCTTGTCTTTAAAGGATAGCTAGGGTTTGAGTATAAAGCATATTTGTCAGACAGGAGAACTTGGTGGGCAAATATGTCAAAATGGTTCAGGATTAGGCTCCTCTCTGGATTCCCTTTCTCTGTGCTCCAGCAGGAGTGTGTATAGCTGGAGCAGAGAGTTTACATAGGAAAGCTAATGTAGTCAGTAAGCCTAAAAAAAAAAGTAACAAAATATGCTTCCTGGAAGCAAGTTGTCATTTAATTGGTTATTCCCAAGAGTACTGGTTCTGTTGGAAAATGTGATTTCCAGGACACTAAAAAGATGGAGGCAGAAGTATTGTTTACAGACACCTGAGTCCTCACTCGACTTTGCATAGATGATGCTGAGTGGGCTTGAACTCAGGAGAGGCCCAGAAGCCTGTCAGTCTCCCTGAGAAAGGGCCTAGATTGTTCTTGTACATTCTTCCTGAATATTGATGAAAGCCCTGGTTATGAAAAGGCTGTGATGCATTAAGAACTGGAGCTGATATCCAGCAAGAGCCAGCTTTGTGAGCTAACCGATTCTCTGCTTGATGGAAATATAGGCAGGAAGGTGCAATGCCTGCTTCCTCCCTGATAAGTTCTGTTTCTGTATCATGACTATTTGATGAAAATTTCTGAAGGTGTTCCATGGGCGTGTTGGGCAGAAAGGATATCTTGCCAAGCAGTCTGGCCTCCGGAATGCGATTTTGTTTCCTAAATTCAAAAAGTTGTACCTTGGTAATCCTTCACTTAAGTTTGTATCACTAGAGTTAAGAGGAAGAGTCATGTACCTTTCCTTGGTAGCCATTTCCCAAAAGGTAGTCTGTTAGAATCTCAACCCTCAACTTTCACATTTCTTTTTCCTATTACCTGACTGATCCACATTCTGATTTGACCCAGGATTTGGATCTAATTGACATTTGTGTCCTAAGCACATACGTAACAGATTGAATAGAAGTGATTAGAGTTCTAGAAGTCACTCAGTCATGTTGGACTCCTTTGTGACCCCATGGACTGTGGCCCTTCAGGCTCCTCTGTCCATGAGATTCTCCAAGCAAGAGTACTGGAGTGGGTAGCCATTCTCTTCTCCAGGGCATCTTCCCGCCCCAGGGATTGAACCCACGTGTCTTGTTTCTCCTGCATTGGCAGGCAGATTCCTTACCATTAGCACCACCTGGGGAGCCCATTAAACTATATAAGTAGCAGTAATTATACCACTTTTCATTGGCCAATGACAGCAGCCTGACATATGTTTTAGAATTGGATTAAGAATTAGGGTAATTTGACTACTAGTTCTGGGTTTTCCCTTAATAATTGTCCTATATTAGAGTCATTACTAACTTTTTTTTTTATGTCTTGAGAATGACGTAAAGTATAGAATGGCAGTGTGGTCACAGTAGTTGTTAGCTACACATGGCCGTAGAGCATTTGAAATGTGTCTTACTTGAGGATATGAATTTTAAATTTAATTAATTTACTTTTACTGGTAGTTGATTCAGTTGTTAGAAATATGTTTAGGATGAATATATGATTGTGTTTTTTCCAAAATAAATTTTATGAAATCTAAGCATATATTAAGATTTTCTGAAGAAAATGTAGCATCTTAATTGAGATGTGCTTTGTGTAAAGTGCATATCAGAATTTAGAAAGAAGGGAAAAAAAGGAAATTATCTTCTTAATTTTCAAATCCATATGAAATGATCATTTGGATATATTGGGTTAAATAAAATATATCATTAAAGTCAGTTTTACTTCTTTCTTTTTACTTCTTTGTAGCTACTAGGAAATTTTAAATTACTTAGTTCAGTTCAGTTGCTCAATAGTGTCCGACTCTTTGCGACCCCATGGACTGCAGCATGCCAGGCCTCCCTGTTCATCACCAACTCCTGGAGTTTACTCAAACTCATGTCCATTGTGTCGGTGATGCCATCCAACCATCTCATCCTCTGTCGTCCCCTTCTCCTCCCGCCTTCAGTCTTTCCCAGCATCAGGGTCTTTTCCTATGAGTTCTTCACATCCAGTGGTCAAAGTATTAGAGTTTCAGCTTCAGCATCAGTCTTTCCAATGAATATTCAGGACTGATTTCCTTTAGCATTGACTGGTTGAATCTCCTTGCTGTCCAAGGGATTCTCAAGAATCTTTTCCAACACCACAGTTCAAAAGCATTAATTCTTTGGCACTCAGCTTTCTTTATAGTCCACCTCTCACATCCATACATGACTACTGGATAAACCATAGCTTTGACTAGACGGACCTTTGTTGGCAAAGTAATGTCTCTGCTTTTTAATATGCTGTCTAGGTTGGTCATAATTTTTCTCCCAAGGAGCAAGCATCTTTTAATTTCATGGCTGCAGTCACCGCCTACAGTGATTTTGGGGCTTGCATATTTCTTGCATTTATTTCTACTAGGGTTGCTATAAAGAGAAGAACTATATTCTCTGTTAATCATCTGATCTATCGTAAACTCGTGACCTAGAATTTAATTTTCACTTAATGAGTTTTTTCCCTCTCCCAGATAGAGAAGCTATTCTCGAGTCAGATGCCAGAGTGAAAGAGCAGCGTAAAGGAGCTGGACCAAAAGTTTTGTACCAAGCAGGCTTGTTTTTGTGGCACATTGGCCGGCATGATAAAGCGAGAGAATATATTGACCGAATGATCAAGATATCAAATGGGAGTAAAGAGGTAGCTGATTTTCTTATTTTGAAATAGTATCATTAAAGAAAGCTTAATGTTTATATATTCAGTGGTGGTCTTTGTTATTGCCCACTCTGTGCTCACTTTATAAGTAACAGCTTTATTTTAATATTTTATAAAATTCTGGTTTTCTTAGGTTGCTTTTTTTAATGCAGTCTATTAGCTCTTGACGAGATGCTTCCTGCTTCCTTCCCTCCCTTCCTTCCTGTCCTTTCTCTTTCCTTCCTTCCCACTGTCCGTATTGAACTGCTCTAGGCACAGGACACCTATTATGTGCACTGTTAATAGAAAGATAAGGAATGCATAAACTTGACTTTCATGAACGAATCACCTAGCAGTGTTGTAGAGCACATACCCAGTTAATATTATGAGAAAATTGGCAAATGGAATGAGAAGTGTGATTAAAATGTGCAGGGAAATATTAGTTAGCATTTATTGCTCATTTACTTTGTGCCTGGCACTATTCACCCATTACATAAACATTAGGAGAATGAAGAAGAATTTCTTGAAGGAGGTAGTATTTGAGCTAAAATTTGAAAGAGGGATACAGTTTCCACCAGCAAAGATTATGGAAAAGGGAATTAGATATACCCAAATGGGAGATAATACGGAAATAAGGAAAACAAGGAGACATGTAGGTTCTGGGTACAGTGAGAACCTCACATCTGACCAGAGTTTAGGGTAAACAGAAGAGAATGGAAGAAAAGGTTGGAAAAGTAGATTGGGACAAATTGAAGGATCTTGATGGGTAGGTACAGACATTTGTATCTAATTAGATATGCATTAAGGGTCATTGAAGATTTTTAATCGTGTCAGTGTTACTTTAAAGTGAAAATTCAGAATGTGAATTTAGCAAAGGTTTACAGGATGAACTGGCCTGGGAAGAAACCAGAATGCAGGCCCCTTTGCAAAGGTAGTACTTTCTGCCAAAGGTTTTAAGGATCTACACTAAAATTATACAGTGGATAGGAACTTGAGAATTATCAAATACCTGCAGGAATTAACAACTTATTATAAATAGTGTAGGAAAGATACTGAGGTGTCGGATATCAAGGATGTCTCTCTGAAGTTTTAAGCCTGGACAATTCAGAGACCAGTTAATGTGGATAGAAAATACATTGGGATGAGAAAGTAATCTTGGAGAGAGATGATGTGTTTACCCTTAGACGTGCTATATTTCAGGCCCTGGCAGAACAGTGAGATGGAGACAGTAGATGAACTTTTGGAAAGAAGAGAAAAAATTAGAAGAGGTGTTGGACTAGAAATAAAAGTTGGGAATCATGCACAAGTTTGAAACAATTCAAATAAGGACAGTTATCTAGTGAGTAGAAGTAGCATTGTTTAAGAATTCTTACCTGTCTTTTCAGGTGTAATACAGGGAAGTAAATATGATCTTAGTTAAAGATTTAGAAGATTTAGTAATTCACCTAGAATTTTTTTTTTTACAAAGGAGCAGATTTCATAATTTTTTATTTGGCATTAAAAAGAAAAATAATATATGAGTATCCGTTTTATTTCTAATCCTATAAACCTTACAGCCCATTGGCTTACTAACATTTCTGAAGGTAAATGTTCATGACTGCTTCATTTTTAAATTTCTGAGGGCATTTTATCCTTATATTTGAATCTCACTGAACTAGTCAAAGAGAATGAGATAGTTGCCAAATTACCTTAATATTTAATAAATGTGAAACAAGGAACTTCTTCCTCATCTTATTTCATTTGGTCTGCTTCCCCCAAAAAAGTAACAAATTCTTATTTATGTACTGAATTACATGTTTAACAATTATTAATAATAGTTTATTTAAAAAGCCCCACGTAAGAATATTGGTTATTTAGCATTAATGGTTTTACAAACTTATTCATATTAATACTGGCTATAGTAGTAATCTTAAAGACTGAAACTCATAATAGTTCTCAAGACTCTAGGCTGGCAAGGGCTTGAAAGTGATTTTATTGTAGTCTTATTTTTTATAAGATTATTCAATAGAGTGATTTTTGTGACTGATTACAAATAAGAATGATGTAGCGTTTAATTCATCCATGTTTGTTTCTTTCATTTCCAAGAAAAAATAAAAGAATTATTTGTTTTACAGGGACAGGTTTTGAGAGCATGGCTTGATATTACAAGAAGAAAAGAACCTTATACTAAAAAAGCATTAAGATACTTTGAAGAGGGATTGCAAGATGGGAATGATATTTTTGCTCTACTGGGTAAGGTGAGTTGGAGTTAGATTAATAAAATGATGTTTTAAATTTATTTGTAGTATATCTGAAACCCAACAAAACTAAGTAGCTCAAAATGATGGTTTTAAATGTTGCTTTCAACTCTCAACTGCATTTGTATAGGATGATGAACAGTAAACTAAGGAAAAGTACTCCCTGCCAAATTCTTAAATCCTGGATCAATTTTATTTGTTTTTGCTGTTGCTGTTGTTGGTTGTGATGGTTCCTACATTATTTACTCACCAAACATCTATGATGCGTCTTAATATGTGTGAGGCATCACTCTAGATACTAGGGATACCCTGAGCAAAATAAAACGTCTTTCTTTCATGAAGCTTACGTTCTACCAGTGGAGAGAGACAGTAAACGAAGCGAGTTATGTAGTATATTAGAAGGTGATAAGTACAGTGGAAGAATACAGAGCGAGAAGTACAACTGGGGTATGAAAGCAGTTTTAAATGTTGTAGTCAGAGAAAGTGACATTTGAGCAAAGATGTATAGGAGGTGAGGTTTAAAGCCATGTGGGCCCCTAGGGAGAGCATTACAAATAGATGGGTAGAGAGTTCATATACCTTAAGGCATATGCCTTTAGTCTGGAGACTAAAGCACAATGAGTGAAGGGCAGAGAAGTGAAGGATTGAGGGAAGGAAGGTGAGTGTCAGGGCAGGTGGGTATGGATGGGATGGGGATGAGAGGCTGGCTCCTTCTGTAAAGCCCTTGGCTCTTGCTTTGAACCAGGTAGACTGGCAGCTGATGAAAAGAGAAATAACATGAACTCACTTAGCCATACGTTGGGAGGGATAACCAAGTGGCAAAGTCATTAGAAATCATTGGTGGGTGGAAATGTTTAATTTGGACTCTTTCTTCAATCCCACTGATGACTTTGAATGCCTTAAATTTTTTTTTTAATTTCAGCAAAAAGAAACTAAATTTATATTAGGAAAACAGTCTATTAAATTAGCGATTTGGGGGAGGGGATAAAAAAGAAAAAGAGGATTATTAGTGTCTTGGCTACTGCTCTTGTCAATTTCCAGGGCTAGTGAGCTTCTTCAGATGCTTGTCATCAGGACAACTAGAATTCGTGCTGATTGGACTCAGGTTTTGCCTAATGGCACTGCTAGAGCTTATGGACATATAGCAAGTTTTTTTTTTTTTTAAGTTTTTCTGTCTCATTTCTCATCCTCTGTAGTCCTTAAAGCAAAGCTAGTAGATAATCTTCTCTGGTAGGGCTATTTCAAGTGTTAATATAAGCAGCTTAGGAGGATTTTCCCTTTTCCTCTAATACTTTTTAGACTGGTTTAAATTCTTTTTCTGATATAACCCATTCCAATTTTGTATGTATTTTTCAGTTCATTCAGGCAGAGGCTTCCATTAGTTGAAGTCCAACCAGGAATGATATGAACCAATTATATAGCAAATTTAGTTTCATTTAATATGATATGTTTTCTGAATGTTGAGCTTTAAGGAAACGAAGATCATGGCATCTGGTCCCATCACTTCATGGGAAATAGATGGGGAAACAGTGGAAACAGTATAAGACTTTATTTTTCTGGGCTCCAAAATCACTGCAGATGGTGACTGCAGCCATGAAATTAAAAGACGCTTACTCCTTGGAAGGAAAGTTATGACCAACCTAGATAGCATATTCAAAAGCAGAGACATTACTTTGCCAACAAAGGTTCGTCTAGTCAAGGCTATGGTTTTTCTTGTGGTCATGTATGGATGTGAGAGTTGGACTGTGAAGAAGGCTGAGCGCCGAAGAATTGATGCTTTTGAACTGTGGTGTTGGAGAAGACTCCTGAGAGTCCCTTGGACTGCAAGGAGATCCAACCAGTCCATTCTGAAGGAGATCAGCCCTGGGATTTCTTTGGAAGGAATGATGCTAAAGCTGAAACTCCAGTACTTTGGCCACCTCATGCAAAGAGTTGACTCATTGGAAAAGACTCTGATGCTGGGAGGGATTGGGGGCAGGAGGAGAAGGGGACGACAGAGGGTGAGATGGCTGGATGGCATCACTGACTCGATGGACGTGAGTCTGAGTGAACTCTAGGAGATGGTGATGGACAGGGAGGCCTGGCGTGCTGTGATTCATGGGGTCGCAAAGAGTCGGACACGACTGAGCGACTGATCTGATCTGATCTGATCTGAATATGATATGTTGCATTCACGTGGGAGGCAATGGTCTAAGGAAGTACTAGATGTGCTCTGTTGGCATGATTTTGTTATTTTAAGTTACCAGCTATTCAGACAGATTCCAAGGGTGTCTATATATTTTTTAAAATTATCTTTATTCCTTTTTGCTATTACTGTATGCCGTTGAGAAGTTTAAATAATTTATTTTGACGCAGTCAGTGGCATCACTGGATGGTTCTCACACTTTTCCTTTAATTCTGTGGGAATATAATCTCAAACTGATTTCAGGAATGTATTGCAGTTACACTGTGCATCTGTTGAGGCAGATGCTCATTTTGAACTGAGATATTCTAGGACTAAATTTACTCCTGAAGGGGATTCAGTAACACGTTTTAAAAAACGTGTTAGGCCCCATCATCTGTTCTTAAAGCACATACTAATTTGTAGATTTATATTTTCTGACCATGAAAGTAATTACATGTACATTGTAGAAAAATTTTAGCATACAGTAATATCTGAATTAAAAATAAATATCAGCATTGGAGATAACCAGGTATATTTATTATATTGTAAATTACATCTCTGTTTCATAAGTATAGATCTACAAATTAACATAATGACCTTTAATGGCACCTGAAATCTTATTAAATGAATATGCTGTCATTTAATGCTACGTGGCCGTTTTGGGTTCAGTTCAGTTCAGTCGCTCAGTCGTGTCCGACTCTTTGTGACCCCATGAACTGCAGCACGTCAGGCCTCCCTGTCCATCACCAACTCCTGGAGTCCACCCAAACCCATGTCCATTGAGTCGGTGATCCCATCCAACCATCTTATCCTCTGTCGTCCCCTTCTCCTCCTGTCCTCAATCTTTCCCAGCATCAGGGTCTTTTCAAGTGAGTCAGCTCTTTGCATCAGGTGGCCAAAGTATTGGAGTTTCAGCTTCAACATCAGTCCTTCCAGTGAACACCCAGGACTGATCTCCTTTAGGGTGGACTGGTTGGATCTCCTTGAAGTCCAGTGGACTCTCAAGAGTCTTCTCCAATACCACCGTTCAAAAGCATCAATTCTTCGGTGCTCAGCTTTCTTTATAGTCCAACTTTCGCATCTATACATGACCATTTGAAAAACCATAGCCTTGACTAGACAGACCTTTGTTGACAAAGTAATGTCTCTGCTTTTGAATATGCTGTCTAGATTGGTCATAACTTTCCTTCCAAGGAGTAAGCATCTTTTAATTTCATGGCTGCAGTCACCATCTGCAGTGATTTTGGAGCCCAGAAAAATAAAGTCTTATACTGTTTCCACTGTTTCCCCATCTATTTCCCATGAAGTGATGGGACCAGATACCATGATCTTCGTTTCCTTAAAGCTCAACATTCAGAAAACATATCATATTAAATGAAACTAAATTTGCTATATAATTGGTTCATATCATTCCTGGTTGGACTTCAACTAATGGAAGCCTCTGCCTGAATGAACTGAAAAATAAATACATAATTGGAAAGTTGACAAAATGTCTTTGCTTTGTAATATGCTGTCTAGGTTGGTCGTAACTTTTCTTCCAAGGAGCAAGAATCTTTTAATTTCATGGCTGCAGTCACCATCTGAAGTGATTTTGGAGCCCCCAAAAGTAAAGTCAGCCACTGTTTCTCCATCTATTTGCCATGAAGTGATGGGACTGGATGCCATGATCTTGGTTTTCTGAATGTTGAGCTTTAAGCCAACTTTTTCACTCTCCTCTTTCACTTTCATCAAGAGGCTTTTGAGTTCCTCTTCACTTTCTGCCATAAGGGTGGTGTCATCTGCATATCTGAGGTTATTGATATTTCTCCTGGCAATCTTGATTCCAGCTTGTGCTTCATCCAGCCCAGCGTTTCTCATGACGTACTCTGCATATAAGTTAAATAAGCAGGGTGACAATATACAGCCATGACGTACTCCTTTTTGTATTTGGAACCAGTCTGTTGTTCCATGTCCAGTTCTAACTGTTGCTTCCTGACCTGCATATATGTTTCTCAAGAGGCAGGTCAGGTGGTCTGGTGTTCCCATCTCTTTCAGAATTTTCCAGTTTATTGTGATCCACACAGTCAAAGGCTTTGGCATTTTGGGTTACTTTAACTTTTTCTACTGTAAATAATTCTGCCATAAATATCCAGTTATGTCTTTAAGATAATTCTTAGAAGTGAAAATATTGAGATAGTTTTGCAATTTATATTGTTTATCTCTAAAATTTTCTTGAGGCGGAAAGTAATTTTTTTAAAAAGATAAAAATTTCTTAGTTTTAGATGCTACTTACAGATATCCTGGAAATATTTTATTCTAAAAGGTAATTTTTTCTGTTATAAAAACATTCTTTTTGATATGTTCTTTAAAATTTTTATCCTATAATTATATTTCTGTTATTTCAAGTGAATTTTAAAACAAAATCACTTATTGTATAAAATATTTTGATTCTGTGTGATGTTTCAAAATTTCGTTTGAATAGAACTTACTTTTCTGATTATAAAAGTGAAAACTATTCCTTACAGAAAGGTCAGAAAGCAAAAATATAGAAAATTTTAAGTAATAGAATTCTACCTCACCTGCTGTGACAACCTAAGTGTATATGATCACAGTTTTGATATCACTCTTTACTTTTTTCTCCCATTAGGCACAATGCCTTGAGATGCGCCAGAATTATTCAGGTGCTCTGGAGACTGTGAACGAGATAATCATGAATTTTCCAAGTTTCCTTCCTGCTTTTGTAAAGAAAATGAAACTACAGCTAGCTTTGCAGGACTGGGACCAGACGGTTGAGACAGCACAGAGGTTAAGTAAAACAAGATTTCACAAATATCTTTGGGTCTGGTTTTAATTTCAAGAAAAAAGAAAATCTATGTGTATTTTTTTCTTGTAAGATATTTTCAACTTGATTTTTTACAAATAATGTAGAATTGAAGAAAATCTTGACATTCCATTGTTTTTTAAGGACTGAATTTATTGATTTACATAAATATATATTAACACCTGAGTAGCTATTCTAAGACACTCTTAAGGTTCAGAAGGACAATAATTGCTGACCTCATGAAGCTTATATTCAAATGAGAAACCATGTAATAAGTAAACAAATAAGAAATTCTGTAGGGTGCTAACAAAGTTATAAGCTCAGTGGAGAAAAAGTAAAGCTGGAAAGTGAAATAGGGAGTTGGGGGAAGGGCTTCTATTTTATCAGCTGATCAGTGAAGGCCTCTGAGAAGATGCCATTGACAGAGGGAGCAAGCATGCAGACATTCCAGAGAAGGTTGCAGACAGAGGGGAACGCAGGTGCAAAGTCCTTGAGGCAAGAGTCCGTGTCATATGGTTAAGGGTGGGAAGGAGCAAGGTGACTAGGCGGTAACCTCAGAACAGAGGGTGGGAGGGGGAAGGTGTGCCAGGCTGGGAAGGGCCTTGTTCATCATTGTAAAGAGTTTAGTTTTTCTTCTGAAGTCTGAGGGCCTTGGATGGTTCCCTCTCTCTTCTTCCCTCTCTGCTTTTCCTTCTTTCTCTCCCACAGTCTCTTCTTTTTCTTCTTACTGTTAAGTTAATGAAACCAGGATTTTTATCCAGCAGGTATTCCATGATAGGAATTGTATTGGTTGTGTGCCATATTAGCATATAACTTGTTGCTTATACTCAGTTTTTCCAATAAATTGTTGACGGATCCAGAGGCTTGGTTAGATTCACATTCAATACTTGTTTTTGTCTGACAGTTAATGAATAAGTATTGATGTGTTCTTCCATCGAACAGACATAATCTCTGCATGCCTCTTTTTTGTGTGATACTAGTAGCAATTCATGCTTAATACTTGGGTATTTGGTTTAGGATTATATTATTGAAGGCAATGGCACCCCACTCCAGTACTCTTGCCTGGAAAATCCCATGGATGGAGGAGCCTAGAAGGCTGCAGTCCATGGGGTTGCTGAGGGTCGGACACGACTGAGCAACTTCCCTTTCATGCATTGCAGAAGGAAATGGCAACCCACTCCAGTGTTCTTGCCTGGAGAATCCCAGGGATGGGGGAACCTGGTGGGCTCCCGTCTATGGGGTCGCACAGAGTCGGACACAACTGAAGTGACTTAGCAGTAGAAGTAGCAGCAAGATTATATCTTTCCTTCTGCGTTTCTTAGTTAGAATACTCCTGTAAAGAAAAACTTCTGCTGGTTCGTTATCTAATGTTACAGTTCATATAGGAAAAATTGGATAAATGCTTGAGTCTTTGACCTTATTCCCAGGTTTCAGAAACAAGTAAAAAAGGCCCCTTGCATACCTAGCATTCTCCAGTGGTGATTAAGGATTTGGGTTTGTTTGTTTATGTGATATGGATTAAACTTTGAGTGTTTCTAACCATTTTGGTTATTATAGTTGCTCAGGTTGACTTGTCTTTGGTCATTAGTAGCTTCTTCAAGTCCTTATGACATGATCCAAAAGTCTTTCGTAGTGTCCGTACTGTTGCATATGGCAAGATAAACCAGGGTTATTTTATATATTTACTGACCCATTATAGGTATCGGCCATTGTACAAGGCAATCTAACTCCTTTTACTGAGAAGTGGTATTTGGAGGCCACAGTTTGTACATAAATAAGTTTCTGATGTTTATACTTTTCAGATTTTTTTCCTAGGCACTGTTTGTGGGCTGGGTGTTGGAAGTATCTATATAATAATGTGCAATATATATATATGTATCTTGGGGCATTTAAAAAATGATAAACAGACTTGTTATATGGTTTTTAAACTTGATTTTTCTTGAACTTAAATATTTCATTAGCCATGAATGGTGTCTTAAGGTGAACATAAATATAGTTTATTTTGTCTTTCCCCATTGATAGGCATTTAGGCTATTTTGAATTTTTTGCTATTCTAATTATTGTAGTGAACACACCCACCCACTCAGCCACACACACACACGTCTTTATACACATGGAGAAGTATTTCTGGAGGATGGTTTCCCAAATGACAAATTACTGATTTAAAGGGAATTTTATTTTTTAGGGTAAGCTAAGCTCCAGTGAAAAGTAGATACAAATATATGTTTATTTTTGTCATCTGTAACTGTTTTGAGTGGGTGTAAGACTTGATCAGTCAGCCTTTCTCCACCTTGTCTTTAAGGAACCTAAGTTCTCTCTGTCTTGCAACTCTGCCTTTACCTAAAACCTCATGATGTTGGTGTCCACCTGGTAAGAGAGGAAAGAGTGTGGAAGAGTCATTCTGCTTTTCTTAAAAATCCAGGCCCAGACATGGCACATACTGCTTGCTGTCACACTGGCCACGGCTACCTGCAGAGATGGCTGGGAGATTGGGTAGCCCAGAGCCCAAGCAGATAAGGCGAGAGTGATTTTGAGGAGAGAGTGCAATCCCTGCCTCAAATGTACACATTTGACATTGGATAAATACTACCGAGTTGTGAGAAACTATACTAATTTATACTCTCATCATTAGTCTATTGAATGTCCCCTCCCCTATCCTCAGGAATTTTGGCTATTGTCAATGTGAGGTTTTTTGTTTTGTTTTTTAAAAAAACAATCTGGTAGGATAAGAATGGTACCTTACTTTTATTTTTACTTCCTTGTTTGTGTTGCAATTGAGCATTTTTTTTTAATGCTAAAAGCTGTTTTTTCCCCCTGTATATTCACTGTATATTCACTTTTTTTCTTATTAATGAAATCTATCCGTTCCTATACTTCTAATGGACTTTGACATCTTTTAAGAAGTTCTCCATCATGTTTCTTTTCTGATGATTTTCTTGGCCTTTTGCAATTGACTATCAGAATAGCTTGTTTAAAAAAAAATGCAAAAACCTTATAAGATGTTGGGTTGAATTGCATGAAACCTATAGATTATTGGGGAGAATTTCTTTAATCCCAAATTAGTAGTATCTTTAGGCAGCTACTTATATGCAGCAAACAACCACACTTCTCAGGGCATGTGATAATATGTGCTCATTTCTTACTTTGGTGTGGATCATCTAGGGTCACTGACCCAGTCCAGATGTGGCTGGGGCTCCACTTCAAGTTTCATGTCCAGCTGAGAGGGCATGAAACCTCACTGCAGTTTGGACTCAGGTCAGCACTAAGGGTCTTCTCTGGGCTCCAGCCAAATAGCACCAGCTTTTTAGAGGAAGCCCTTCTCCTTGTGATGGCAGAGATGCAGAGGACAAGCAGAAATATGCAATGCCTCTGAAACAGGGATGGCGCACTGCCATTCCTGTCCTGATCCTATTGGCCAAGAAACAGCTCCAAGTTGTAGTTGGGGGCAGTGAAGTACAAGCCAGGATTTGTAGGAGGAACTGCTCAGTTACATGGCAGAAAGCATGTATCAGGGAGAGTGAAAAGCTGCAGCTAATAACATAGCATGCCATGCATGATAAGAAACCTAATGTGTTACCCCGTTTGTTCAGTTCCATCAGTTCTTCAATGCTCAGCCTTCTTTATGGTCCAACTCTCACATTCATATATGACTACTGGAAAAACCATAGCTTTGACTATATGGACTTTTGTCAGCAAAGTAATGTCTCTCCTTTTTAATATGTTATCTAGGTTTGTCATAGCTTTTCTTCCAAGGAGTAAGCGTCTTTTAATTTCATGGCTGCAGTCACCATCTGCAGTGATTTTGGAGCCCAAGAAAAGAAAGTCTCACTGTTTCCATTGTTTCCCCATCTCTTTGCCATGAAGTGATGGGACGAGATGCCATGATCTTAGTTATGTGAATGTTGAGTTTTAAGCCAGCTTTTCACTCTTCTCTTTCACCTTCATCAAGAGCTCTTGAGTTCTTTGCTTTCTGCTGTAAGGGTGGTATCATCTGCATATCTGAGGTTATTGATATTTCTCCTGGCAATATTGATTCCAGCTTGTGCTTCATCCAGTCTGGCATTTTGCATGATGTACTCTGCATATAAGTTAAATAAGCAGGGTGACAATATACAGCCTTGACATATTCCTTTCCTAATTTAGAACCAGTTTGTTGTTCCATGTCTGGTTCTAACTGTTGCTTCTTGACCTGCATACAGGATTCTCAGGAGCATGTAAGGTGATCTGGTATTCCCATCTATTTGAAGAGTTTTCCACAGTTTGTTGTGATCTACACAGTTAAAGGCTTTAGCATAGTCAGTGAAGCAGAAGTAGATGTTCTTTTGGAATTCTCTTGCTTTTTCTATGATCCAACGGATGTTAGCAATTTGATCTCTGGTACCTCTGCCTTTTCTAAATCCAGCTTGAAAATCTGGAAGTTCTTGGTTCACATATTGTTGAAGCCTAGCTTGTATAATTTTGAGCATTACCTTGCTAGCATGTGAAATTGTGTGGTAGTTTGGACATTCTTTGGCATTGCCCTTCTTTGGGACTGGAATGAAAACTTGGAATTGGATTGGAGTGACCTTTTCCAGTGCTGTGGGCACTGCTGAGTTTTCCAGATTTGCTGGCATGTTGAGTACAGCACTTTCACAGCATAATTTTTTAGGATTTGAAATAGCTCGTCTGGAATTCCATTACCTCCACTAGCTTTGTTCATAGCAATGCTTCCTAAGGCCCACTTGACTTCACACTCCAAGATGTCTGGCTCTAGGTGAGTGATCACACCATTGTGGTTATCTGTGTCATTAAGATGTTTTTTTGCATAGCTCTACTGTGTATTCTTGCCACCTCTTCTAATATCTTTTGCTTCTGTTAGGTCCATACTGTTTCTGTCCTTTATTGTGCCCATCTTTGCATGAAATGTTCCTTTGGTATCTCTAATTTTCTTGACGAGGTCTCTAGTCTTTCCCATTCTATTGTTATCCTCTATTTCTTTGCATTGTTCACTTATTTCTTATCTCTCCTTGCTATTCTTTGGAACTCTGCATTCAAATGGGTATATCTTTCCTTTTTCTCTTTTGCCTTTTACTTTTCTTTCCTCAGCTATTTATAAGGCCTCTTCAGACAACCATTTTGCTTTCATAAACACATTAAGATAAAGATCCAGAGATTCTTTTGGTTTTAAATAATGAGATTGATAATTTTTATAAAGGAGATGTCATTTTGCTAATGAAAATTACTTACTTAAACCGTGGAGTAATCAGACCAGCAAACCAACCTTGCAAGTTGTCAAATAATAATACATAATTTATTTCAACATTAACTGAAATTTTTTTTGCAGGTTGATGCTGCAAGATAATCAGAATTTGGAAGCACTGAGAATGCTGGCCCTTTACTATTTGTGTAGGGAGGGGGATATAGAGAAGGTAAGTTGTATTGTACTATATAACTTTCCTGTATTAAATATATGTTTAGTTACACACACATGCACATACTAAAGAGCCTTGAAGTGCTTTTAGAGTGTATATCATGGCAATTTTTAGTTGAGTCCTAGAAATATACCTTAACAAAGGTGGGTATCTTAAATCACCTAGTAAAGCAAAAGTATCATATAGTTAAAATTACCCTTGAAAGCTTTAAAAATTATTAATTACAGCAGATGCTGTTTTTATGTAAAAATCATGTGTCATATGATATATGATTAATGTAACAAGTGGTACTGGTTATAGAAGAGAACATACAAAATATAATTCATAGTACTTTTACAATTTTATTGAGTTTGCGTAAGTTAAATGGGTTAGGATGAAATCCCATTGAACCTTATAAGGCACACGTTTCTCTGGTAATGAACACATTGACTATATATTTTGGTTTATGGGATGCCAAAATCCACTCTGAAATCAATAATATTATAACAGATAATAGATTTAGACTCTTACCTAGGGTTAAATGGGTTAATGTGATAGTACTTAGTAAGTACTTCAGTAAATACTAGAAGAATCTTAGTAGGAGCATATCTGGAGTAAATTTTCCAGGCATTGAAATTATTTTTCAATAATCTGATTTTTTTGGTCTCAAAAATATTTTAAATATAATCCAGGCTATGTAGGTAATCCAAGGACTGACCTCATATAATATTAATGTTTGTAAATAAGTTATCATTCATATCTCATATGTGTCATAAATTATTGGAGAGGGAGCTTGGCACGTATAGTTAACTGGATATTATAGGTGTCTTTGAATATTTGGATATCACCCAAAGGTTTCTATTCAGTAACAACTATTAAAGAAGCACATTTTATAATGCAATTTTTACTTATAATCATTGCACTTTTTATGGAAGGATCCTTTACCTTTTTGTACCATATGATTTCATTGGAAGAAGGGGAATTGATAAAAGCAAAGATTTTTTTAACATATAAATACTGATTTACTAATGTACATGTCATGTATTATGCTATTTTTATTCTTAATGTATTTTAAAATTATACTGAATACTTTTGTTTTAGGCTGCCACCCAGCTGGAAAACTTAGGAAATGCGTTGGATGCCGTGGAACCACAGAATGCTCAACTTTTTTATACGATCACAATAGCCTTCAGCAGAACTGTAAGAGTACAGCAAAGCTCTGTTATTCGTAGCTGGCAATATAAAATTAGTCACAAATGTTGAAGCACCAAAAAGCATATGGCCTAGAGTGAAAATACTTGAAAATTCATAGATGTGCCTATGAATATGTGATACATTCTTAAGGGAGGTAGTTCAGAGGAGATACAGTTTCCAGCTATAAAAGGCCATCATGGAGGGTTCATGGAGGAAGTGGCACTTGTGAATCCTTTAAGAATAGGGAAGTGCCTTCCAGACGAAGGAAATGGAAAGTGATTTATTTTAACCAGAGCATAGGATTTATGACTAAGGTTGTTCTTTCCTTTATGTTTTTAAAACTGTTTTTTAAATATTTTAAAATAAGTAATGGAATATTAGGGTTGAGGAAATGGTTTCTGTCTTACTTTTTGTAATAGTAAAGAAATTATTTTTATGACAAACACCCATAAAGAGGTAATTGGAAATGGAATAGATAAATATAGCAGAATCTTAAAACCAATACAAGAAACGAGAGGATTGAAACTATGCTAGAAAAAAATAAGGAAAAGGGCAGACTGAGTAAAATAATTATTAAAATAAAGTTGAAAGAAAATAATTAAGTTTATTATTGTTAAATGACATGAATAAACTGAATTCTCTTAATTAAAAACAAAGGTTGTCAGATCATGTGAAATTTAGGGGAACTGCTCCCCATTACAGAAATTTGAGTTAGTGGGGAGTATTAACATTTTTTTATTTACCTACTGCAGACATATAATTGTTACTAGTTTACAGCAAATCAAACAATTTAGTAAGTAACAACTCTTCAAAGTAATGATGTTCAAAAAGTATATACTTTATTCTGACAACATTGCCATTTCCTGAAATATTTTTGAAGGCGTTTTTTCAAGAAGATTATAAGGCGTGGTTCTCACTAGTGGCACACTTGTCTTTAGGGGTAAATCAGATTCTTATCCTAGTTTTCAATGCAATAAAAGTTCAATAAAATGTATACATCTCTCTATATTATGCTATATCTACACACACACATATGTAAATATATATAAAACCTTAAATAATGATTTTCTTCTCTAATTATAAGACAGTCATGAGACAGTTTAAAAAGCGAGTTATAAAAAATATGCTTGTGGAGTAGCATAGAAGTAATACATTTTTCAAGAGAGCTGTTTTTTAAAAGCACTACTCATTAGGATGTTTAAGTTCTGATAGGATATAAACTGTTGATGCACTATCTAGATAGTAAATACAGTAGATTTATTATTCTTCTAATTTTTTCCCTATATTTTTCATCTGTGAAATGCAAATTATTCATATGTACATTTAGAAAAAACAAATTCTTCCATCTTCGTAGACTTGTTTTAGTTTAACTTAATTTTTTTTTCTTTTTAGTGTGGACGTAGTCAACTCATTCTTCAGAAAACCCAAACATTACTAGAAAGAGCTTTTAATTTAAATCCTCAGCTGTCAGAATTTGCTACAGAGCTTGGATACCAAATGATTTTACACGGGAAAGTGAAAGAGGCCTTGAAGTGGTACAAGACCGCCATGACACTAGACGAGACCAGTGTCCCTGCTCTCGTTGGTATGGCAGCTGCATCTATGAGCGTTCCTCATACAGAGGCAAACAACGATTGGTTTTAACACCTGCCTTTAAAGAAGAAAAGACATATCTTGTAGTTTTCTAAAATTAAACAGTTCTCTACTATCTACAGCAGAAAAAAATCATGTACCATTAAAAATAGAATTTTTGTTTCTTAGAAACTATCTGCAGGTAATAGATTTTTATGAGATAATTCCCATAAATTAAGAATTCCTTAGTAACTGATTTTATGTGGGTACAAAGCTACCCATTTCCTTTTACTCTTTTTCTTTTTTTAATCTAAAACTTTGTATTATGGCCGAAAAAAAAAAAAACCTTGTTTAATATCGTTTGTGTTAACTTGAGATGTACTTGCCTGAAATGATGTGGATTTTTCCCATTTTCGTCTGTTTCCTTTTTAGGATTTATCCAGTGTCAATTAATAGAAGGGCAACTACAGGATGCAGATCAGCATCTAGAATTCCTTAGTGAAGTTCAGCAGTCTTTTGGAAAATCGGCGGTATAGTATTTTATTTTATCAGGGAAGATTGTAACTACTTATAAAATATGAAATTTTAAATGTTTAAAAATTTAACAATGGGATTAGAGGAGTAATGTACTAATTTTAATATGTAGTTACATTTATTAATTTTCCACATGATGTTAAAAATCCAAGTAAACTAATATTTAAGTTTGAACAAATAATGCCTATAAATATCTCTTTGTATACATTTGAAATCTAAGTAGAAATAAATGGCTTTATAACTGTATGGAGTAATTTATGAAAACTACTTATTTTCCAGGAATTAACCTATTTACATGCAGTTCTCGCTATGAGGAAAAATAAACGACAAGAAGAGGTTATTAATTTGTTAAATGATGTCCTGGACACTCATTTTTCACAGTTGGAGGACTTACCTCTTGGCATACAGTATTTTGAGAAGTTAAATCCTGATTTCTTGCTAGAAATTATTACAGAATATCTGAATTTCTGTCCAATGCAGGTGTGTATTTCTGGGACTTATTTTCAAAGATGCATTTACATGATGTTTTATAAAAGGTACTAATTATGTTCTACAGATTAGACTATAAAATGAAAGTATTTCTATCTATATTAGTTGAAATAGTTTTTAATGAAAATATTTACAGTAATAATAACTATCAACTAATGTTTTGGTTTACAAATGTTCATTTGTAATTCATAAAATCTTAAAATCTTGAATTTAAACTATTAAAAGTCATTTAATTTAGGCACCCACCTTATTCTACTCCATAATATCCTCATTAAGTGTCCATCCCATCTTTGGATTCACTCAAAGATAAAGTTCTTATTTGTAACTATGATTATTAGACTGTATTTCCTGTGTTAAGTCAGATTTTGCTTTGTGTTAAAAAAACTCAGCTATTTACTGGTCCTCCTTTTGTTCTCTGCAGTGACATGGAGCAAGTCCAGTTACTTAGTGTATTCCTCATTCATAGAACAGACCTGCAGATGTTGGAAATTAATTTTCCTGTTTTGAACAATTCCAGGTTTCCAACCATTTCTTTTTTTATGACATAGTTTGAGATCCCTGGTTGTGAGCCTGAGGATATTCTTCATTTTATCAGTGCCTGATTAAGCTCACTGTTCCAAATATGGATTTGGCCTGAAAAATTTAGATCAGATTCTTTGCTTCCTAATTCTGGATATCCATCAGTTTCTTTTTTGTGAATCACATTACATTATCGACCCCTGTAGATTTAACAGTTAACCAGAGTCCTTAGACCTGTTAATCACTGTAACTTTGGACATAAGTGTCAGATCAGATCAGTCACTCAGTTGTGTACGACTCTTTGCGACCCCATGAATCGCAGCACGCCAGGCCTCCCTGTCCAATACCAACTCCCGGAGTTCACTCAGACTCACATCCATTGAGTCAGTGATGCCATCCAGCCATCTCATCCTCTGTCGTCCCCTTCTCCTCCTGCCCCCAATCCCTCCCAGCATCAGAGTCTTTTCCAATGAGTCAACTCTTCACATGAGGTGGCCAAAGTACTGGAGTTTCAGCTTTAGCATCATTCCTTCCAAAGAAATCCCAGGGCTGATCTCCTTCAGAATGGACTGGTTGGATCTCCTTGCAGTCCAAGGGACTCCCAAGAGTCTTCTCCAACACCACAGTTCAAAAGCATCAATTCTTCGGCGCTCAGCCTTCTTCACAGTCCAACTCTCACATCCATACATGACCACAGGAAAAACATAGCCTTGACTAGACGGACCTTTGTTGGCAAAGTAATGTCTCTGCTTTTGAATATGCTATCTAGGTTGGTCATAACTTTCCTTCCAAGGAGTAATCATCTTTTAATTTCATGGCTGCAGTCACCATCTGCAGTGATTTTGGAGCCCCAAAAAATAAAGTCTGACACTGTTTCCACTGTTTCCCCATCTATTTCCCATGACGTGATGGGACTGGATGCCATGATCTTCGTTTTCTGAATGTTGAGCTTTAAGTCAACTTTTTCACTCTCCACTTTCACTTTCATAAAGAGGCTTTTTAGTTCCTCTTCACTTTCTGCCATAAGGGTGGTGTCATATGCATATCTGAGGTTATTGATATTTCTCCCGGCAATCTTGATTCCAGCTAGTGTTTCTTCCAGTCCAGCGTTTCTCATGATGTACTCTGCATATAAGTTAAATAAACAGGGTGACAATATACAGCCTTGAGGTACTCCTTTTTCTTTTTGGAACCAGTCTGTTGTTCCATGTCCAGTTCTAACTGTTGCTTCCTGACCTGCATACAAATTTCTCAAGAGGCAGGTCAGGTGGTCTGGTATTCCCATCTCTTTCAGAATGTTCCATAGTTTATTGTGATCCACACAGTCAAAGGCTTTGGCATAGTCAATAAAGCAGAAATGGATGTTTTTCTGGAACTCTCTTGCTTTTTCCATGATCCAGCAGATGTTGGCCATTTGATCTCTGGTTCCTCTGCCTTTTCTAAAACCACCTTGAACATCAGGAAGTTCATGGTTCACATATTGCTGAAGCCTGGCTTGGAGAATTTTGAGCATTACTTTACTAGTGTGTGAGATGAGTGCAATTGTGCGGTAGTTTGAGCATTCTTTGTCATTGCCTTTCTTTGGGATTGGAATGAAAACTGACCTTTTCCAGTCCTGTGGCCACTGCTGAGTTTTCCAACTTTGCTGGCATATTGAGTGCAGCACTTTCACAGCATCATTTTTCAGGATTTGGAATAGCTTAACTGGAATTCTATCACCTCCACTAGCTTTGTTCATAGTGATGCTTTCTAAGGCCCACTTGACTTCACATTGAGGATGTCTGGCTCTAGGTCAGTGATCACACCATCGTGATTATCTGGATCATGAAGATCTTTTTTGTACAGTTCTTCTGTATATTCTTGCCATCTCTTCTTAATATCTTCTGCTTCTGTTAGGTCCATACGATTTCTGTCCTTTATCGAGCCCATCTTTGCATGAAATGTTCCTTTGGTATCTCTGATTTTCTTGAAGAGATCTCTAGTCTTTCCCATTCTGTTGTTTTTCTCTATTTCTTTGCATTGATCGCTGAAGTAGGCTTTCTTATCTCTTCTTGCTATTCTTTGGAACTCTGCATTCAGATGTTTATATCTTTCCTTTTTTCCTTAGCTTTTTGCTTCTCTTCTTTTCGCAGCTATTTGTAAGGCCTCCCCAGATAGCCATTTTGCTTTTTTTGCATTTCTTTTCCATGGGGATGTTCTTGATCCCTGTCTCCTGTACAATGTCACGAACCTCCATCCATAGTTCATCAGGCACTCTATCAGATCTAGGCCCTTAAATGTATTTCTCACTTCCACTGTATAATCATAAGGGATTTGATTTAGGTCATACCTGAATGGTCTAGTGGTTTTCCCTACTTTCTTCAATTTCAGTCTGAATTTGGCAATAAGGAGTTCATGGTCTGAGCCACAGTCAGCTCCTGGTCTTGTTTTTGCTGACTGTATAGAGCTTCTCCATCTTTGGCTGCAAAGAATATAATCAATCTGATTTCGGTGTTGACCATCTGGTCATGTCCATGTATAGAGTCTTCTCTTGTGTTGTTGGAAGAGGGTGTTTGTTATGACCAGTGCATTTTCTTGGCAAAACTCTATTAGTCTTTGCCCTGCTTCATTCCGTATTCCAAGGCCAAATTTGCCTGTTACTCCAGGTGTTTCTTGATTTCCTACTTTTGCATTCCAGTCCCCTATAATGAAAAGGACATCTTTTTTTGGGTGTTAGTTCTAAAAGGTCTTGTAGGTCTTCATAGAACCGTTCAACTTCAGCTTCTTCAGTGTTACTGGTTGGGGCATAGACTTGGATTACTGTGATATTGAATGGTTTGCCTTGGAAACGAACAGAGATCATTCTGTCGTTTTTGAGATTGCATCCAAGTTCTGTATTTTGGACTCTCTTGTTGACCATGATGGCTACTCCATTTCTTCTGAGGGATTCCTGCCCTCAGTAGTAGATACAATGGTCATCTGAGTTAAATTCACCCATTCCAGTCCATTTCAGTTTGCTACATTTGTCCCTATGAAATTTTATCTCTTCATACTTATCCCATAATTTCAGATTATTGTATCTTTTGGGGTCCTAACTGTCATCTGTTTTATATGGATCTTTGTTGCCTCTTGAGAAACCTATATGCAGGTCAGGAAACAACAGTTAGAACTGGACATGGAACAATAGACTGGTTCCAAATAAGAAAAGGAGTACATCAAGGCTGTATATTGTCACCCTGCTTATTTAACTTCTATGCAGAGTACATCATGAGAAACGCTGGGCTGGAAGAAGCACAAGCTGGAATCAAGATTTCCAGGAGAAATATCAATAACCTCAGATATTCAGATGACACCACCCTTATGGCAGAAAGTGAAGAGCAACTAAAGAGCCTCTTGATGAAAGTGAAAGAGGAGAGTTAAAAAGCTGGCTTAAAGCTCAACATTCAGAAAACGAAGATCATGGCATCCGGTCCCATCACGTCATGGGAAATAGATGGGGAAACAGTGAAAACAGTGTCAGACTTTATGTTTCTGGGCTCCAAAATCACTGCAGATGGTGACTGCAGCCATGAAATTAAAAGACGCTTACTCCTTGGAAGGAAAGTTATGACCAACCTAGATAGCATATTCAAAAGCAGAGACATTACTTTGCCAACAAAGGTCCGTCTAGTCAAGGCTATGTTTTTCCTGTGGTCATGTATGGATGTGAGAGTTGGACTGTGAAGAAAGCTGAGCGCCAAAGAATTGATGCTTTTGAACTGTGGTGTTGGAGAAGACTCTTGAGAGTCCCTTGGACTGCAAGGAGATCCAACCAGTCCATTCTGAAGGAGATCAGCCCTGGGATTTCTTTGGAAGGAATGATGCTAAAGCTGAAACTCCAGTACTTTGGCCACCTCATGTGAAGAGTTGACTCATTGGAAAAGACTCTGATGCTGGGAGGGATTGGGGGCAGGAGGAGAAGGGGACGACAGAGGATGAGATGGCTGGATGGCATCACTGACTCGATGGATGTGAGTCTGAGTGAACTCCGGGAGTTGGTGATGGACAGGGAGGCCTGGCGTGCCACGATTCATGGGATTGCAAGGAGTCAGACACGACTGAGAGACTGAACTGAACTGAACTTGTTGTCAAACATCATCTGCCTATGTGGCTCCAAGTAGAACTGAGAATGGAACCCTCTTGTATTACCACAGAGTTCATTCCAAGTTGACATATATCCATTAGCGCTCTTTTATTACAAGCAATAAGCAGATGACTTAACTTTGTTATACTCAACTCACAATTCAACATAGAGATATCATGGCATGCACTATCAAATACTTCATTCCTGAAAGCATAGTTTTTAGTATTCTCCCTGATTTTTCCCTGAAGTTACAGCTTCAGTAACTGTGTTAACAAGGAAATGAGAATAATGACCTTTCCTTAGGGAGCTCATACTGCCTTTTATTGGTCATCATATCCTTTTCCAGACTTTCATGACCAATTTTTTTCAACTAACCACTCTGGAATTGCACTTGGGATTGATCTCAGTTTCTCCAGTCATGATCTGCTTTCAGTTGCTCGTGAGTTGGAAAGCATTTTTCAGTACCCATGCAGTATTTAGAATTCATCCAACAAATGCTTGTTGGGTTCCCAGTGGACTGTTCAGAGTTGGGGAAATAGTTGTGTAAAAGCAAACAATATTCCTTGCCTTCTTAATACATGAATACTAGCAGGAGGAAACTTAATACAATCAATCTATTATGCAGTATATTAGGAGATTACAGGAGAAAATAACAAAACAGGGTGAAAGGGGGTAGTAATTTTAGATAAGGTGGTCTAGGTAGGCCTCATTATGATGGTAAAATTTGGAAAAAAACTTCAAGGTCACGTGGGAATATAGTATAGAGTGTTTCAGGCAAAAGGAGCCATTGTGCAGTGGCCCAAAGGGACAAAGGAGAGGAGGGCGGCTGGGACCGAGCGAGGAGGCAGGGAGTGGCCACCGTAGGTCTCAGCATAGGAAACTGAATTGGTGGTGATTTCTCTGACTTCAGTTCTGAGAACAGTGGGGAGCCACCAGAGCGTTTCCCACATGATCCAGTTCAGCATTTTAAAAGGCTTCTTCTGGCAGCTGGACTGAGGGTAAACTATAAAAGGAGCAAAAAATAATCTGTTAAATTGTAGTTGGGTCCCTAGTGCACTGCTGCTGCTGCTGCTAAGTCGCTTCAGTCGTGTCCGACTCTGTGCAACCCCATTTCTCCAATACGTGAAAGTGAAAAGTGAAAGGGAAGTCGCTCAGTCGTGTCCGACTCTTAGCGACCCCATGGACTGGGCCCACCAGGCTCCTCTGTCCATGGGATTTTCCAGGCAAGAGTACTGGAGTAGGGTGCCATTGCCTTCTCCGAGTGCACAGTCATTCTGTTCTTCCATAATGTAACCTTCATCAGCATGATAGAATCTAATTAGCATTACAATGCTGTTTTCCTGGGGAAATATCAGAAAGGCAGACTTGTCTCTCCAGCTCTGTTTCTGTTACTTTGGCCCTTTTACATATACATGTACATACTTTTTTTTAAAAAAAATCAAGCAGATATCTTAGAGATTGTCTTTATAAGCCCTGGATTTTTTACTATGATTCGTTCTGAAATTAGAGGAAAAATGATGGTTGTTTTCAATTAGTAATTTTTAGCAAGGGGCAGATGACATCAGAACCTCACCCTGTTACCTGTGCTTTCATTATTTTCAATTGCACTGAAAAAGTAAATATATTTTAAGAATATACACTATATCCATTACCGTGTAAAGTTTTAAAAGTCTCATCTTTAAGACACATAAGGACCCTTAGCCCTATAAAAGACGCAAAACTAAATATGAAACTACTGTAGGACTAATAAGACAAAGAATGCTAAAAAAAAATTTATTACCTAGATAAGTGCTTTAGAAATTTCAAGAAGTTGAAGTATTCTAGGCACCAATAGTTGTGTTCTGAAAATTCTTTTGAGCACAGATTTTTTGGTGCCTCAACATTGAAGATACCACATTTTTCTTGTTAGTAACAGTGGCTCCTTGTAGGGTCAGTTGTCAGTAAGAGGCTGTGCTTCAGTTACAAATCTGTGAGTGTGGAGCGTAAGGTTACGGGGATGGGAGGATCGTCCTTCAGATAAAGGAAGGAGCATTAGTAAGGTAAAGCAGGAGAGTAAACGTGGAATATCTAAAATCTAATATCACATTTCTAAGTTGTGAGTGGATAACTGCTGGATAAAGATTGAGTAGATAGCCATTAAAAGAATAAACAAGTGGTCTAGTACTACTTTAGTTATTAAATTCATTATTAGTAAAAAGAGAAATTGAGGGCCTAAACACGTCAGACAGAAAAGTGGGGGATATGAGACATCGGTGTAGTGTGCATGCCTGTGTTCTGCCATTGGGTTTTTACTACGATGACAAAATCTGAATTCTCTAAAAACTGACTTTGCGGTATTCTCGAGGGTGGTGCAGGTTATTGAATTGAATAAAATCCCAAGACAGGTTTAGAATTAGAACTCACATTCCCTTGACTCTCAGTTCCAGCAAGAAACTCTGCCTCTCATTATTCCTTTGAACAGGTGTGTTTCCTTGATAAAGCTTTTGAACATAAATGCTCCTTTCATATGTTATCAAATTAGTAGCTGTATAGTAATTTCACAATTATTTTGATGAGCAAAAGCCATCATTTATATAGTCTGTTCATAGATCCCAGGGAAATAAACTAGTATTAATCTAATCATAGTGAGATATTGGACAATAAATAGAATAAGAGAAGTTTTAGAAAAGCATGTAGGTTTTGCTCTTCACATTACAATTAATAATGTGTTTATTTTTAGCCTAATACTGTTAAAAACTTATAAAAATGACTTGCTGATTTGTTTTGTTTAGCCTGCAAGTCCTGGGCAGCCTCTTTCTCCACTTCTCAGACGTTGTACCTCAATCCTGGAGACTATAGTCAGAACCGTTCCTGGTCTTCTGCAGGCTGTCTTTCTAATAGCAAAAGTGAAGTATTTGTCAGGTAAGGTGTACATTAAAAGCTTAAAATAACCTTTATATTCTGATGTTGATAAGAACAAGTATTAACAAACTAAGCACTCCTCATATATGAAGAATAGTCGCACAAAATACACATTTTATATATGCACAGTTCATTAACTTTTAACAGAATAAAATTGTACAACTCTTAACTATTTAGTTCTTTAAAAAAGATTACCATAAACTTCTGTGATTCAAATGAACTTCTGGAAAAATATAGTTCTACCACTTTAAAAAAAAGTCCATTAGATAGTACTAAAGCCAGGCAGTAAAAAATTATAGTCTTTAATCTCTCCTTTGAACAGATCATAATCCATCATTATTGATTCATTGGCATAATCAAATCTGATGTTTATCAGGTTTCAGATACTTAGGAAATATATTAATTCCTATCTAGTTTCTGTGATTGGTAATTCATAGCTTTAAAAAAATAACCTCAGTTGTTACTTTAGTGTTTTAGGACATACACATGTTTGGCAATATATATGTAAGTAGACCATCCCATGGGCCATATATATATATATATATATATATGTATGTATGTATATATATCTTTGCTGGCTACATGCTATGCAGAGTAAATTAAGTTTGTAAAGTCCTGTAGGGCAGAAACCACCTTAAATGTATTCATTCTCATGAACGTTACTTCCTATATTATAACAGAAAGAGTTAAGAGATTGTCTTTACTAATTTTTTGGGTCTTGGTTTTAACTATTTTTAAAAAAGAACCAAATTATCAGAAGAGTTTATTTCACCTCTAAAATACTCTAGTTGTAAGAAGTGAGTCTCTGATACCTTCTCCTAAGTGAGTTCTGTTGAGCCACATGATATTTCTACTTTATTTTCAGTTAGAATGGGTGTCACCTACTAGATATTCAAATGGGACTTTGAGTTCTGTTATTAATTTATTAAACACATTTATTTTGAATTTTTATATAAATCAGTCTCAGTATATTAATAGTAATATTTCATTGCCAAAGTCTCTAGGAATGAAGTGCTTCCCTTGTGGCTCAGCTGGTAAAGAATCTGCCTGCAATGCAGGAGACCTGGGTTTGATCCCTGAGATGGGAAGATCCCCTGGAGAAGGGAAAGGCTACCTATTCTAGTATTCTGGCCTGGAGAATCCCATGGACTATACAGTCCATGGGTTGCAAAAAGTGGGATACGACTGAGCAACTTTCACTTTAACTAGGAATGGTTTCCCTTGTGGCTCAGATGGTAAAGAATCTGTCAGCAATGCAGGAGACCCAGGTTCAATCCCTGTTTCAGGAAGATCCCCTGGAATAGGAAATGGCAACCCACTCCAGTATTCTTGCCTGGAGAATCCCATGGACAGAGGAGACAGTCAATGGGATGGCAAAGAGTCGGATACGACTGAGCAACTAACTCTTGCTAGGAATGAAAGTCTTGTACATTAACCCCACTGTTAAAAAGAGCAGCCTGAAATACTGTGAAGTAGTGCTGGCACATGTCTAAACAGTAGTATCTTGCTAAGCTGCCAACTGCAGTGACTTCTGGTGCAAACTACCTGGAGTTGGAGCAGACTTACGGGTTAAGGGCACAGTCTCCATCAGATGCCCCAGCTGTAGACAGCAGCCACAGGCTCAGGGTTCAGAGCCATTTGCATGTCTGACTTGCTGGCTACAAATTTAAGGGTTCTGACGACTCCCATCAGGTTCAGTAGTTTACTTGAAAGACTCACAGAAGTCAGGAAAGCACTATAGCTAGGATTAGAGTTTTATAGCAAAAAATATCCATCTGAACTAGCAAAAGGAAGAGATGCAGAGGTTGAGGTCTGGGAGGGTCCCACGTGTGAAGCTTGCATTGTCGTTTCTTAGTGGAGTCAGGACACATCAACTTTCTGACATATCAACATGACAAAAATCCCTTGGACTGCAAGGATATCCAACCAGTCCATTCTGAAGGAGATCAGCCCTGGGATTTCTTTGGAAGGAATGATGCTAAAGCTGAAACTCCAGTACTTTGGCCACCTCACACGAAGAGTTGACTCATTGGAAAAGACTCTGATGCTGGGAGGGATTGGGGGCGGGAGGAGAAGGTGACGACAGAGGATGAGATGGCTGGATGGCATCACTGACTCAATGGATGTGAGTCTGAGTGAACTCCGGGAGTTGGTGATGGACAGGGAGGCCTGGCGTGCTGCGATCCATGGGGTCACAAAGAGTCGGACATGACTGAGCAACTAAACTGAACTGAACTAGAACATTAGCAGCAGGGAAGCTCACCCAGGGTTCAGTACCCAAGAGTTTTATTACATAGACAGCTCCCCTTTCCCCAGGTCAGGCTGGTATGGGTGACTCAGAGTCCCTACCCCTCTAACCACATGGTTGGGATCTCTGGCCTGGCCAGCCCTTAGTCATATTAGCATAAGTTATCAGGGCCTACCATGAATAACAAAGATACTCTTATTGCTCTGGATATTCCAAGATTTAGAGATGGTCTCCTGGGAACCAAGGCCAGCCAAATTCTTTATTACAGAAGACCCTGACAAAGGCAGAACTGCAGGACAGAAATGAAATTTCTTTCATTTTTTCCTCAAGAGAATTTGAGCTGATCTCAGATAAGAATGTGATATTGATGTGATATTTGTTTGTATGGCCTTTTTTCCCAACAACAATGACCTGTTTCTCCATTTTTAAGTAATTAGTGGCTTCTAAAGCTAACTGGCCATATTCCTTCTCTTTACCTTTAGAAAAAACAAAAAAGATCTCAGTTATTCACATAGTTCTCATTTTTTTTTTCAGGCTCTTGTTTGCAAACCCTTCTTTTGGGAAATAATCTTTCTATTTTTTGAAATATATTTATTATTTGGCTGCGTCAGGTCTTGGTTGCAGTATGCGCGATCTTCACGGAATCATGCGGAATCTTTCATTGTGGCGTGTGGGCTTAGTTGCTCCATGTCGTGCAGGATCGTAGTTCCCTGACCAAGAATCAAACCTGTGTCCCCTACCTTGCAAGACAGATTCTTAACCACTGGATCACCAGGGAAGTCCCAGTAATAATCACTTTTTTTCAGCTTATCTCCATGATTCTTCTCTTTCCTACAAGAATGTGGGGGTGGTAATTTGCTTGCAAATTTATTATGCTTTATTATTTATTATTATAATTATTATTATTATTATTAAAATAATCCTTTCTTTTTTTGCCTGTAGAGTTCTGAGTGTTGGATTGCATCAGAATGAAAACTCTAATATTTATTATGCTTGATGGTTAATTGACAGATTTTGATGCTTCATTTAATAAGTTATTGTACTAACTCAGCCAAATTTTTTTCATTAAGCCCCTGTTGTTAAGAAGAATATTTTCTGTTTAAATGGATTCTGTTATAAGAAGGTTGAGCCTTTGGGACCGAAGGCCTGACTGTAAGCCTTATTTTGTTTGTTGAGGTGTCAGGTAAGGTCACAGAGAGTTATTGAACAGATAATAATTTAGGAGAGTTACGCAGGGCTCTGGTCTAGCTGTACCTGCTTAAGACCAGTTTATGAGATGGCTAAATGTGAATCAGTGTGAGTTATGTCACGAAACTTCTAGCACCTAGAGTCTGTGCTGGTGTTTCTCTGAAGAGCCTCTTCCTCCCTTAGCTGTCAGCCCAGGGTAGAATCCAATATTTTGATCACTTTCATTTTGATCATTTCCTTCTGTTTTAAGACTCCCAGATGTAAGACTCCTATAATGGAATATAATCTGCAAAAATACTGAGTCACTACTTATACCTGAAACTAACAGAGTAAATCAGCTGTAAATCAGCTACAATTAAAAAAAAAAAAAGACTTCTAGATATACAATAGATGTGTTTCCAGAATATTTGAATATTTCAGTTAGTATTAAAAGGCATTTAAAGTCTGTAACTCACATTTCTAAATTTCTAGACTATATTCCTATGCTTTTTTGTGTTGTCTTTTGTGCAGTAGTAAAATTTCTGGCCAAGAATGATTGCACAACTAAATCTTTCTTGTTATTGTGGCACTATAACATTCTAGTTATTTAAATTTCTATGTTTTACATATTTTAAAGAAGTTATAAATTTAAAAACATTAGACAAGGAAAGTAAAAGTACATTTATAGGACGGTCAGTAACAGTGGTGATGGATTCTGACTTTTTCACATACTCTGATTTGCTCCTTATCACCAAGGGGATGGCCTGGCTTTGGATATATTCTTTCATGCAAACTAGAAAGAAGCGGATGGTGGCGCTAGTGTTAAAGAACCTGCCTGCCAGTGTAGGAGACATAAGAGATGGGTGTTCGATCCCTTGGTCGGAAAGATCCTCTGGAGAAGGGCATGGCAACCCAATCAAGTATTCTTGCCTGGAGAGTCCCATGGACAGAGGAGCCTGGTGGGCTGCAGTCCACGAGGTCGCAGAGTCGGACACGACTGAGCGACTTAGTAGTGGTGGTGCAGGGGGAGTTTAAGCTGAGGACCTCCAGGTCAAACACCGGAACTGTCCATACACTGCATACACTGCTTTCTCCCTCTTCGCTCAGATTTCCTCCTAATCATTTTTTTTTTTAACTTTGTTTCCTCACCAGGTGATATTGAAGCAGCTTATAATAACCTGCAGCATTGCCTGGAGCACAGCCCTTCCTATGCCGATGCCCATCTCCTGATGGCTCAGGTTTATTTGTCTCAGGAAAAATTCAAATTGTGTTCTCAGTCTCTTGAACTATGCCTGAGCTATGATTTTAAGGTAAGTGTTCCAGACTCAAATGGATAAGTCATATCGCTGTCCTTAAACCTTTAGCAAATGTTTACATGTTCAACTATTTTGTATTTTAGCCTGTAACATTTTGCTAATAAATGCATTTTTTTAGTGGAAAATGTTTTGAACTCGTTAGCAGTAGGAGAAAAAAATGGAGGCACCTGTGGTTTAGTTTAATAAAACTATATGGACTTGGCAACAAAAGACCTGGAATTAGCGTCTGATCTTCCTACCTCTTGCTCTCTGAACCTCAGTTTTCTTTTCCATAAAACTTATAATACTCTACAGTTTTAATGAACATTAAATGTACTGTGAATACATATAAAGATAGTTGTAAACTATAGAGCATTGTTGTTGTTCAGTCATTTAGTCCTGTCCTACTCTTTGCAACCCCATGAACTGCAGCACGCCAGTCTTCCCTGTCCCTCACCATCTCCCAGAGCTTGCTCAAACTCATGACCATTGAGTCGATGATGCCATCCACCCATCTCATCCTCTGTCGTCCCCTTCTCCTGCTGCCTTCAATCTTTCCCAGCATCAGGGTCTTTTCTAATGAGTCGGTTGTTCTTATCAGATGGCCAAACTTTAGAGCTTCAGCATCAGTCCTTCCAATATTCAGGATTGATATCCTTTAGGATTGACTGGTTTGATTTCCTTGCAGTCCAAAGGGCTCTTGAGAGTCTTCTCCAACACCACAGTTTGAAAGCATCAATACTTTGGCACACGGCCTTCTTTATGGTCCAACTCTCACATCCATACATAACTCCTGGAAAAACCATAGCTTTGACTACATGGACCTTTGTCAGCAAAGAGATGTCTATGCTTTTTAACATAGAGCATTGTGCCAAATATTTTTATGTTTTAGGATTTTTATTGTTTGTCTCTTTCTTGGACCTTGATTTTTAATAACTTTGGATACATCATCACAGAATGCCTAGTCATTTTGAAAGTTGGTATGTGGTTTGAGGACATAAACACGCTAGATTTCTATCCAAGACGTTCAGTGTAAATATCCCATATCCCTGAGCATTACGTAAAATCCTAGGTTCAGGGGCTTCCTGAAGTCACGTTAGGAGCTCCTCAGACTTTCTGTTTGTCTGGCAGTTCTTTGACTCTTTGATGTGAGAACCCTTTAGTTAACTGGAGAATTCAAGTTGCAGGCAAGGTTTGCAGAAAGTAACACATGGTTCTTAGGATGGTAGTTCTTAAGACTAGTGAGACATCATGACCCCAGTGCCAGCACCCCACCCAATAAATCAAGATCTCTGAGATCAGAGCATAAACGTGATTGTTTACACAAGGACAACAGGTAAACTTGATGCCTAGCTCTGGCTCAAACCCAGCCTTAGGAGGACTATAGCCATCCTAGAGGTTAGATGGCTGCCACATCACCTCATTCTGTACCATCTTCTTTTCTTGACTCCTTCCTCATCGTCTGTCATTCTCTTATTTTTTCTGTATATGCTTTTGGTAGCCAAACTAAAGACAGAAGCTTCAATAGTACACATTTCAGAGTAGTATCAAAGGGTAAAAACCCATGTTTGGTTAACATGCCCTGAAATGTTTAATCTTTAAATTAGAAAATAAAAAGAAACTGTAGAAATCTGATAACTTATATTTCAGTACAAGAAGTCTCAAATAAAGAAATTTCATTTTCTGAAAACTAAAATAATTTCTTCGAATATACTTGCTGGCCTTCTAAACTCTGTGTGCAGTTTCTCTCCTGTCATGGTAGCAGCACCAGGGGAATGCTAGGTAGTGGCAGGTTACCTGAATTCTGATGTTTCAGTAAATGATCAGAACATGAGTAAGAGGATGGTAAAGGACCTCATGCATTCACAGGGTGAACTGTCCTCAGCATTCCTATTATCGTAACATTTATGGATTGTAAACTATGTGTTGATATTGTAAGCACTCCAAGGAAGGATTTCTGAATATTATTTTTTCAGGTGAGAGAATATCCTTTATATCATCTGATAAAAGCACAGTCACAAAAGAAAATGGGAGAAATAGCAGAAGCAATTAAAACTCTGCACATGGCAATGAGTTTACCAGGAATGAGGAGAATTGGATCTTCCTCAAAGTCAAAATACAGAAAAACTGAAGTTGATGCAAGCCATCGTTTATCAGTCTTTCTTGAGTTGGTAGAGGTTCACCGTTTAAATGGAGAACAGGTAGGTCAAACTTAATTCAATTGCTCAGATCTGAACTTTGTTATCCAAGTATATATAGTCATAGGAAATGAAAATGCAAAAATTATTCCCTTGAGCAATTGGTTAAGTTTAGAAAATGTTTCTCATCACTTGGCACCAGATGGAAGCAAACATGAATGCAATTCTAAGAAAAGAATTAGAATCTTGTAGAAAATGAGGAACTTATCATTTATAATCTGTTTTTTAAGTTACAGCGGTTGCTAATCAGTTACTTCATATTTCATATTTTAGTGGAAATTAAGGCTATGTCTAGGTACTTGCCAAACTTCAAAGAATTTCTACTTCACTAACAAATTAACATAAAATGCACTTAATAAGGAGAACCAATTCCATTATAGATTGATTCTACAATGCACAATTTTTTTTTCTTGGTTTAACATTTCTTAAATCAGCTAAGTTGAGATGAATTAAATTATATTTTAGGTTCATTGAGGTACTGGTGTGGAAATTAGGAAATATTTTCACCTGGGATATAACAAAAATGATGTCCTAGTGTAGGGAATAACCGGCTGTGTAGTGAAGAACCATCTGGTCCAGAGGGCGACTGTGGACTGGATCCCACTGAAGACGCAGTAATGAACATGACGAAGAATTTAGGCTTTGGAGTCAGGCTGCTTCCCCATTTGTTAACTCCTTAGCTGTCTGAGTCTTATTTTCCTTATTGCAAGGTGGGAGGTAATTATAGTAACTACCTTGGAGGATTGTCATAAGAAGTAATGGGTTAATACAATGCTGGATGCAAGGTAAATGTTAATTAAATTATAGTAGCAGCAACTCTTATGTAGCAACTGCTGTTGTCATAGTTATGAGAACACTTTTCAGCTAACAAATACGTCATCTTAATTTGGTCTCTGAGTTTTAAATTTTTGTGCTTTTCAAAAATCGATCAATATATCACAAATATCAAAACTCTGCTAGCACTTATTGTTCATTCTGTATTAAAGAAGACCCTCATTTGCAGTGTGATATGTTATAGTTTTGAATGTTATTTTGATGTCACCCTTACAGCACGAGGCAGCCAAAGTTTTACAAGATGCCATCCATGAATTTTCTGGGACGTCTGAAGAGTTGCGTGTCACTATCGCTAACGCAGACCTAGCTCTGGCCCAGGGAGATGTGGAGAGGGCTTTAAGCATGCTTCGGAATGTTACAGCCGAGCAGCCATATTTCATAGAGGCCAAGGAAAAAATGGCAGATATATATCTGAAGCACAGAAAAGAGAAAATGTTATATATCACTTGTTACAGGTAAATGGGTCTTTCAGCCCATTATATTTTGACACATTTATCTCCTAAAATTAATCCCCAAACTTCTTTCTTCCTTTTAACTGCTTTTCGTATACTTTAATAGATCCCTTCCTTAATGTGTTCTTGCTTCTTCTACTGCGACCAGCCACAATCACTCTAACCAGGTTACACTCTCCCTAAAACCTAAATCATAGTAATTAGGATTTATTTCAACCTGTGACTCCCTCCAGCTTCTCAGCTCAGTCTCCCTCCTCAGGTATTATTTTTGGACCTTGAATCTTCCTGGGTGGGAAGGAAAAGAACAACAATTATATGTATTCTAATAGCTTAAAAGCATTATGTAATGTAACAATTCAGGGACTAAATAGTCATGTTTAGCACTGTCTCATAGCAGAAGAAAATTATGGCTTAGTATACATTGCACTAAAGTATGGATTACAGAAATGGCAGGGGTTTAAAGTATCATATGCTGATGCCCTTAGGATTTAGTGGGATACACAACACACAGACGTGAGTGTGCACATGCACACACAGGTTGCTCTTACACTTCTCCCCAAAAAGATAAATATACAAGCACATAATCCATGTGAAAGAAAATTAATGTTTTTATCCTTAAGAATGTTGATGAATTGAGTCATGTTGATTCATCTATATTTTGTAAATATCAAAGCCCAGAAATCTGTTCACATTCTTTGTGGTTACTGAGTGATGCAAAGAAACTGAAGAGTACCTCCTGTATAGTTGAATGGGCGGGAGCTTCCTAAATTATGTTTTCTATGATGTTTCTAAAAGATCAGCACTATCATCTCTAATGATATGACAGTGTTTTAAAATTGAGTACATGTATTTGGATCCACTATAGTAGAGTAGTTAAAAGCATAGTTTTTTATTTTTTTTAAGCAGATCTGACACATTAGCTATATAGTAAACTCTTAGCATTATCTGTAAAGTCTTAGTTCTCTTTTCTCATTAGTTTCTGGACCAATTAAAGGAGATGTTCACTAACGACTTAGCACCATATTACTTGAGCAACTTTGGTATTTTCACCTTTAGCAGTTTACATTTTGTAGATAAAAAGAAGCAGCAAATACTGAAGTAGAAGATTTTGTATTTTTATCCCTGTATATGACTTACACCATGAATATCAGAGCTCAAAACACATAGGATGACAATAAGTATTTGTCATATTTTGGAACTTCATTCCCACATCATTTTAGAATTAAGGAGAACAAAACATATTTCTGGATAATGAGAGCTTACATATTTACTGTCTTGTCAGTATACTTCTACCTGCTTTTCAGGAAATGGAAAATTTAATGAAAAAAATTGTTGCCCTAGAGTAAACAATCTGGTTGTGAGTATTGGTAGGGTTTTAATAGTATGTATTACACTGTGGGATATAAAGAGTACTCAAAGGCTATTAGTTTATTGAAATAAGTGAGCTTTTCTTTTATTGGTTTAGAAGAAGAAATTTGTATTCAGTATGCTAAGTAGACTTCATCTGATTTCCAGAGAAATGGCTGAAAGGATGCCCAGTCCTCGGTCTTTTCTTCTCCTTGGTGATGCATACATGAATATTCAGGAGGTAAAGTTTATGATACTACTGTACCTAGATTTAAAAACAAAAACCCCAAAATTCTTCTTTGTGATTAGTATAACATTCTACAGAAAGGAATTTGTTTTTTTTTCCTCCATTTTTAATGAGATATAATTGACATGCAGCATTGTGAGTTTAAGATACAACATGGTGATTTAACTTACATACATCATGCAGTGATCATCACAGTAAGTTCAGTGACTATCCATCATCTTATATAGGTACAAAATTTTAAAAATAGAAAAAAATATTTGTTCTGTGATGAGACCTGTCAAAATCTACTCTTTCACAGTTTTCATATACGGGTACATATAATGTACCTCACTGTTAATTATTATGTTGTACATTACATCTGTAATACTTTTAACTGGAAGCTTGTACCTTTTAATCACCTTTATCCAGTTCCCCCTCTCATTTTACCAATGTTTACTTAATAGTTGAAGATCATGTCATCACAATAAAAAGGAGACAACCATGACATTTAAAAAGTTGTAGTTATTTTTTTCAAACGAAGATCCAGTTATTCAGCACAGACGTTTGAAATAGAGATGATACCAGAAGTAAAGTGGGAGTCATCTTTAAAAGGGTGAAAAGAGCTACTGGCTGAGACGGAGTTTTCTTCAAAGGGAAGCAATCCTCTGACCTCTGATTCTGTCTTTTCTAATGACTGCCAGATGAAAAGTCAAGAAGCTATCTCTCAGTTCTCATATGACTACTTATGAGGACCTGGGCCTACTTAATATGGTTGGGATTGTCCTACTAAGTTATACCTGTACTGCTGCTGCTGCTGCTGCTAAGTCGCTTCAGTCGTGTCCGACTCTGTGCGACCCCATAGACAGCAGCCCACCAGGCTCCCCCATCCCTGGGATTTTCCAGGCAAGAACACTGGAGTGGTTTGCCATTTCCTTCTCCAGCGCATGAAAGGGAAAAGTGAAAGTGAAGTTGCTCAGTCGTGTCTGACTCCTAGCGACCCCATGGACTGCTACCTACCAGGCTCCTCCATCCATGGGATTTTCCAGGCAAGAGTACTGGAGTGGGGTGCCACTGGTGACTGTCATTTCCCTGAAATTGTTAATGTTTCTGGAATTAATATGTGCTTTATTAGTCTTGTTAAGTTTTCCAGATGTAGAGCTTAGTTATAGAAGTGTTGCCATTTAATGGGAGCCAACTAAGCTGTTATTTTATTGCTTATTTTTTGTATCTGCCAACATTAGCCTGAGGAAGCCATAGTAGCGTATGAGCAAGCACTAAATCACAACCCAAAGGATGGAACATTGGCAAGCAAAATTGGGAAAGCTCTTGTGAAAACTCATAACTACTCAAAGGTAAATACTTCACATTTTTAGATATATCTGTTGGATCAAATTTGCGAACCCTGCTCGTTGAGAAATCTTCAGCAAGCACTATTTGTATCTTAATGGTTGGAAACCCCAAATTTGTTTTTACAAACTGGAATTTGTGTTAAGGACTTTCTCAGTGTCTCAGATTCTTCTCTGCTTCATTTTGCAAAGGATGTTGGGACCCTAAAGTTTACATCAGGCTTCACCTTACACCCAATTTTGCCATCAAGTAAATTAAGATATGTTTACTGTTAACATCTCTTTCATTATGTGACAAAGCATAATAGATATCCTTTCTGTTGAACCAGTTTTGAGCCATGTGCTTTGAGGATTTTTTTTTTTTTCTGTTTTTTGTTTTCTAGTCAGGATAATGGATTTTCCTCTAGTTATATTCTTGCCCTACTCCTTGTAACTGTTGAACATATATATAACACCTAGCAAAGAATTTTCAGTCAGTAAATTTCACTAACTTTTGGAATAAAAATTTTGAGTACTTTTGTTATTTGCTAGAAGAAATTCTAGTTGCCTTCTGTGAAGTTTGATCCTGTAAGAAAAATGGCATACTTAACCAATAGTGCAAGTCCGTGTATAAGCTGCTTTTAGGTTACTTCCAATTGCTTTAAGTCATAGTGTGTGTAGGGTCTGTGCTTGAATGCCACTCTCACTGCCTTTTCTCTTCCTAACTGAAATGGATTCTGTTTAGGCAATCACTTACTATGAGGCTGCTCTGAAAAGTGGACAACAAAATTATCTCTGCTATGACCTGGCTGAGCTCTTATTAAAATTGAAGTGGTATGATAAAGCAGAAAAAGTTCTTCAGCATGCTCTAGCTCATGAACCTGGTATGAAAATCTAATTTTAATATACCTGATATATCTGATCCTTTTTATTTTGATATTATATTAGTATGTATTACCTCCTTAATATGTGTGAGGTTGATTTAATTTGTCAGAATGTCAATCTACTAAAATAAGATATTCGTGTTATAGAGAAACACTTTACTTTCCAAAGTGACATAAAGGAAGTTTTTTTAACTTAATTTTTATTTCTATTAGAGTACACTTGATTTACAATGTTGTATTAATTTTAGGTGTACAGCAAAGTGATTCAGTTATACATGTATATAATATATACACACATACAATATAGCCATTCTTTTTCAGATTCTTCTCCTATATAGATTATTACAGATGACTGAGTAGAGTTCCCTGTGCTATATAGTAGGTCCTTGTTGATTATGGTGATGTGTATTTGTTAATCTCAAACTCTTAATTTATCCCTCGCTACAACTTTCCCCTTTGGTAACCATAAGTTTGTTTTTGAAGTCTATAAATCTGTTTTATAAATAAATTCATTTGTATCTTTTTTTAGTTTCCACATATAAGTGATAATCATATGGTATTTGTCTTTTTCTGACCGACTTCATGTAATGTGAATCTCCAGGTCCATCCATGTGGCTGCAGATAACACTATCTCATTATTTGTAATGGCTAAGTAATGGTCCATTGTATATTTGAAGTTGATGCTTAAAGCCTACTAAGTTGAATGCATTTTTTAATTCCATAGAAATACTTGCATGAGTCTTGTCAAACTTGCTTGAAACACTACAGATGGCCTTAAATGTGGATGTGCATTTTTAAAAAGGTTTTAGAGATTAAAGGAGTATGTTCTACTTCCATGGGCATAAGCATATTACATTTATTCAGTATAAATACTTTCATTTAATAATTACTTGCTTAGCACATCCAGTGGTGTACTTAGATGCCTTAGTGCTTACATTAGTTTTTGAGGCAGATAAAATTATCTCCATTTTTAAATTAACAATCTGTTACTCAGTTTTCTTGATGTTTATAGGTTCACCTAGCTGATAAAGAGTAGCACCAGGGTTCTGATAAACATCTTAAATTTAACATGTCTGAAACTGAATTCCTTATCTGCCTCCCCACATCTGTTCCGTGTGCGGCCTTCATCTCAGTAACTTCATCTTTTCTTTGCAGTTTCAGATAGCCAAAATCCTGGCCTTCACCCTTCTCCTTGTCCATTGGAAACCCTCTTGGTTCTTGCAGATATATTCAGAATTCTCTCGCGTCTCCTTATTTCTCCCACTGTCAGCCTGTCCTTGCTTATGTGGATTACAGCAGTAGCCTCCACCTGGTCTCCGTGTTTGCACCCTCAGCCCCACGCCCTGACACAGTCACTCCTAACCCAGCAGCAGCATTGGGCCTTCCAAACAGTGGAAGCCCGGTCCCGCCTGCTCCAGTCCGCCTCGTCTCCCATTTGTCTCAGAGTTAACTGGAGTCTTACAGGGGCTTACGTGGCCTCCACAGGTGCATGCTGCCACCCCTCTGACCTCTGCTTCCAACCTGCCCTCACCATTGTCACAGCCTCCTTGTGGTTCCTTGTACCACCTTTTCTCACCTGTAAAATAGCAATAACAAAACATGCCTCTCAGGTTGAAAGTTTAAAGAAACAATGTACGTAAACCACTTCAAACATAGTATGACGCACTTGATAAATGGTGGAAGAAACAACTTTGTGTTAATTATCTAGAGTTCTTTTAGTACTCTTGAGCACTTGCCATGTACAAGGCTTTAATTGCTTTGCATCTATTATTTAATAATTTATGAACCTGAAATTTTACAATAATTCTATGAGATAGGCACTGTTATTTCCCGTACTTTACAGATGAAAGGGAGGGACAGAAAGGATAGATACCCTGTTCAATTTGTATCTTGTTAACTAGCAAGTGATAAAGCCTCGATAAAGCCAGACAGGTTGACATCAAAGTCAGTGTTTATTATGTATGTGTGTGTGCTTGTGTGTGTGTGTGTGTGTATACACACTTTGTTAAGTTCTACTATTAAAAAATAGCAGTTATCTTAATTGCATGTACCAAATACCCTATCTTGTCTCTGAATAACTTCGATAAACGGAAATGCTTACACACTTAATGAAAATTGAAATTCTTACTGTGTTGTTGTATTGTTCTATGTCTAAGAAGAGTCTCCAGTTATTCTACAGTTCTTTAACCTTTCTTTAGGCCACTTTTTAATCATAAATCCTTCCCCCTCTGCCAAATTTGGCCATTCTTCATTTAACTTACTGAACATTATTAAACTTAATTCACTATTTTTCAGAATCAAGTTTAAGAACTTGTAGGAAAATGTAAACATTTTAAATGAGTCATAATTTTCCCAGTATGTTTTCTTTCATAGTAAATGAACTGTCGGCCCTCATGGAGGATGGACGTTTTCAAGTTCTTCTAGCAAAAGTTTACAGTAAAGTGGACAGACCTGATGATGCAGTCACTTCATTGCAACAGGTAAGGAAAATACCTTCGTTTGTGAAGGAATGAGGGTGGGTGGCGGTCTCAGAAGGAAATATACCACATACAAAAAAAAAAGACAGTCTTTAGGTCCAGCTGTTCTGGAAGATAAGTCAAATAGAAATAACATTTGAATGCCAGTGGATTGTACTGTCTAAAAATATCATTGCTAATTATTATATAACAATTAGGGAAGGTTGATATTTTTAAGGTTGATATTTTTAATCCTGTTTTACAACTGAAGAAGCTTGGTTTAATAACTTGTAAGAACTCACTCAATTAGTGTCATAGGCAGGAGTTAAACTCACTTTTCTTCTTCTGTTTACTTCTTGCATTTATTTATATCTTCTTTAGTTTCCCTTAATATTTTGTGGTTTTTCAATGTAGAGGTTTTGTACATGTTTCCTTAGATGTATTCCTAAATATAAGTGGCTGATGTGTTTTGATGATTTCTTAATTTCTAGTTTGTTAACAGTATTTTTAGTACATGACTTAAATTTTATCTAATGTACTTTCTGCATCTGTCAAGATGGTCCTGTGACTTTTTTCCAATTTTTTTTCCTGTGGTATATTAAATTGATTGATTTTCAGATGTTAAACCATCCTTATGTTCCTGAAATAAATGACACTTTGTGATTTTTTTAAAAAGATATTGCTGGAATTTAAAGATATTTCCCAATATTTTGTTCAATATATGTGCACATACATTCAAGAGAAAGACTGTTCTCCAAGACATGCTATTTCTTAATGTTTGGAACAATTCAGTATTAGCATCTTTGAGACCTTGAAGCTTCTTTGATGGTAGATTTTTATTAATGGATTTAAAATCTCTAGATTTCAGACTCATCATTTAAAAATTTTTTTCCTTCTAAGTGATGTCCTTAATACCTTCCCAAGAATGGAACAGCTAAGTTCAATAGCCTCAGTGATTTTAGAGGCTTAGCATGTTTTACAGGGGTGCTCCCTTCAGAAAGACTAGACTGATCTATATGCCACTGACAGTATGTGGATGTACTTACTCCCTGAAACCAGTCAATATTTGATTCAATAACTTTTAGGTACTATTTTATTAATGTAATAAACATTTACAATTTTTAATGATAGTATCTAGACATCTTTTCTAAATATTTGTTCCATGGTTGCATTTCCTCTTCAGAGAAAAGACTCTCTGCTTTTATAGTATTATACTTTTATAGTTTCAAAGATAATTGCATGGCTCATTTGCAAACAAGTACCTTTTGAAGACCTCAATTAAGACATTATCTTTGGATCAGGCTTTGTTAGATTGAAGACCAATCATGTTTAAATAAATCTGTAAAATTATGCTACATGTGAATGATTGAGAATTGTTTCATTTCTTTTCTACTTCTTTTTTTAATTGCTTTTTATCCTTACATTTTACTAGGCTCGAGAATTACAAGCTCGGGTGCTAAAACGTGTTCAGATCGAACAGCCAGATGCAGTTCCTGCACAGAAACATTTAGCAGCTGAAATTTGTGCAGAGATTGCAAAACATTCTGTTGCTCAGCGAAACTATGAAAAAGCAATTAAGTTTTATAGAGAAGCTCTTGTTCATTGTGAGACAGATAATAAGGTCAGTACCTTTATAAAATTTTCAGCACCTTGTAATCCAGATGTCATCTCATTTCCCCAAATGTAAATTTCTTAACAGCTTATTTATAAAGATTTGAAAAGAAATGTACTAAAAATACAAGTTAAAATATTAATATTGGTTTTATAAATACTTTAAAATACATGCTGGCTTGAATTAATAATGTTCGAGTCTAAAAATTATTATGGAACAAGTGATAAAAAGTAAATCTGTAAGCTTTTATGTTCATCTATGTTTTAATAATTACTGTAAAACGATTTCTCAATCTCAAATACCTGAATCTAGAGGATTCAATTCAGTTAACTGAATACCTATTGTGTATCAGTCGCTGTTTAGTGCTGGATATACAAAAATGGCTAGATTGAATCTCAACCTCAATTGGCACAATGTTAGAATAAATGCAAAGATAATATTAGTGTAGAAAATATATACATGGCATTTTTTGAAAATTTTAATTTTATTGGCTGTATCATTGATTTATAATGTAAGTTTCAAGTATACAGTGAAGTGATTCAGTTATACATAGATTCATTCTTTTTCAGATTCTTTTCTCACATAGGTTATCACAGACTGTCGAGTAGAGTTCCTGTTCTATACAGTGCTCGTTCGTGAAAGTCGCTCAGTCATGTCCGACTCTTTGCAACCCCATGGACGATACAGTCCATGGAATTCTCCAGGCCAGAATACTGGAGTGGGTAACCTTTCCCTTCTCCAGGGGATCTTCCCAACCCAGGGATCGAACCCAGGTCTCCCACATTGCAGGTGGATACTTTATCAGCTGAGCTACCAGGGAAACCCTGTCTTGTATACAGTAGTGTGCATATGCTAATCCCAAGGTCCTGATTTATCCCCCCACTACATTTCCCCTTTGGTAACCATAAGTTTTTTTTGTTTTTGATATCTATAAATCTGTTTCTATTTTGTAAATAAGTTCACTTGTATCATTTTTTAAAAATTAGATTCCACATATGAATGATATCATGATTTTAGTTATTCTGAGTCCACTTAGTATGATAGTCTCTAGGTCCATCTATGTTGCTGCGAGGGGCAGTATTTCAGCTTTTTTGTGAGTAATGTTCCGTTTTAATATGTGCCACATCTTCTTTATTCCTCTGTTGATGGACATTTAGCTTGCTTCCATGTCTTGGCTGTGGTGCATAGTGCTGCTATGAACATAGGGATGAATGTGTCTTTTCTAGTTATGTGTTCTCCAGATATATGCCCAGGAATGGGATTGCTGGATCATATGATAGTTCTATTTTTTTTTTTTTTTTTAAGAAACCTCCATACTGTTCTCCATAGTGGCAGTACCAATTTACATTCCCACCAAGAGTGTAGGAGGGTTCCCTTTCTCTACACCCTCTATAGCATTTGATGTAGACTTTTTTTGGGGGGGAAGGATAATTTTTTTCACAGAATTTTGTTTTTTGTCAAACCTCAGTGTGTGGCTCAGCTGGTAAAGAATCTGCCTGCAGTGCAGGAGACCTGATGTAGACTTTTTGATGATGGTCATTCTTGACCCAGTGTGGGGTAACACCTCACTGTAATTTTGATTTGCATTTCTCTGATGAGTAGTGACACTGAGCAGCTTTTCACCTGCTTTTTGGCCATCTGTATGTCTTCTTGGGAGAAATGTCTGTTTAGATTTTCTGCCCATCTTTCGGTTGGGTTTTTTTTTTTTGCTTTTTTAATATTGAGCTGCGTGAGCTGTTAATTTGGGAGATTAATTTCCTCATCACATTGCTTGTAAATATTTTCTCTCATTCTATGGGTTATTATGGTTTCCTTTGCTGTGCAGAACTTTTCAGTTTCATTAGGTCCCATTTGTTAATTTTTTTTTTTCATGACCAGGAGGTGGATCCAAAAAGATACTACTGCAGTTTATGTCAAAGAGTGTTCTGTGTTTTCCTCAGAGCGTTTTATAGTGTCCAGTCTTGCATTCAGGTCTTTGATCCATACTGAGTTTATTTTTGTGTGTGGTGTTAGAGAATGTTCTAATTTCATTCTTTCACATGTTTCGTGTAGTTTCACGAACGTGTGTCTTCCTTCACGCCTCTCTCTTGACTTACCCGCCAGAAGGGAGCGGGAAATGGCAGTCAGTTCCCCACAGGAACCGTCTGTTAGTGCTGATCTCTAGGATTTTCTATTCTCAGTCTAGTAAATGGCTAAATATTTAAGTGATGTAAAACACAAGACAACCATGTTCTAGAATTTGACGTTTAAGATTGAACATTTTGAATTAACATAGCTCTTTCAGACATAAGGCAAAAATAAGTGTTTATTAAGTCACAACCAAACAGGTGCCTCGTTCAGTGATGACTAAAGTGACTGAAATCATAGTTGTAAATCTGGAGCGTGTCTGCTGTAAGCCTTTTATTGATATTTTACGAATGAGGAAAACAGGTTTAGAGAGGTAAAGGGCCGTGGCCCCATCGTGGAGATGCTTGGACTAGAATCTTAGCTGCTTATTTTGGGCCTGTTCTTTTCACAATGCTTTGTCTCTACTTTTCAAGTGAGTTACAGCCCGTTTTTCCATAATTTTTCCTGTATAAGAGAAACTAGAGATGAGCAAACCTATAGCTTTACCTGCCTGTCGTGGTTGGCATTTTTATTGTACTAACTTTGGTCAGGTGACGTCTGCGCCCTAGACACTTTCCTGACTTTCTGCTCTAGACTGTTTCTGATTAACCTCGCCCTTCTCTACAGATAATGCTGGAGCTGGCCCGATTATACCTGCTACAAGATGACCCTGACGCCTGCCTGCGGCACTGCGCGCTGCTTCTCCAGAGCGACCAGGACAATGAGGCCGCCACCATGGTTAGTCCGGGACACTTCAGTGCCAGCAGGGCCGTCGTGTCTTGTATTTATTCCATGTGGCAGTTTCAAATTTTACCTGATAAAACTAATAGTAGATGTGAGGCCCGGCTCTTGTTGGCTTTTGGGAAAATTAATATTTTTAAGATTATTAGCACATTTTTAGTTTTTCTGTATGACTAAAAGGATGCCTGGTCAGGAATGGTTCCTGTGGTCAAGTTACTTAAACATGCTGGAGTTTTTAACAGTTTCAGTCAGACTTTCTGAATTACAGAGAAAATTCTTTGTATAACATTTTAAGACACTGTATTTTAAATAGTTTTGTCTTTCTCAATTTTATGAGGGTTGAGGTTTTTGTTAGCTTTTCAAACAGCTTCATAGATGACAGTTTGTGAGGTTCATTTAATAATTTGACAAATGAATCACTATAACTGAAAAATACAAGAACTCTCCCTTTTAAAACACATAATAAGAAAATCTCACTAAGTCTTGCTAATTTTATATTCCTTTGAAATATTATTTTGGGTTTTTAAAAGATTTTCTTGTTATTTTTACAAAGTCCAGTGAGGTTTCTTCTCTATGATAACACATAGAGTGCAGTTTCCTTCAAATTTCTGTTTTAAAAATAACTGCTTAAAACATATTTTCTGCTAAAAATAGTTTTTGTGAACAGAGAGATCTGTTTCACATCCTTGACGGATCTCAGTGCTAATCTGCTTAAGGTGTACTTGAATTTAAATGGCTCCGTTTTATAAAACTTTGCCCTCGTGTTTCTCCTATGTGTCTTCATAGCAGTCAACCTTGATAGGAATAACATGCTTTGTAAAATCACATGGCTGTATTTTTATAACCAACTTTTACCTTTATAGATGATGGCAGATCTCATGTTCAGAAAACAAGACTACGAACAAGCCGTGTTTCATTTACAACAGCTTTTAGAACGAAAACCAGGTAAATATCTGCTGATTTTATCTTCAAATGCAGTTAACGCCCTTTCTCTTTTTGGCTGTTACACTTCTTGGAAAAACCGCAACCATGGTCAAATCCAACACTGTTTATTCCACACCTGCCGTTGAGCAGCTCAGATGATTATAAGGAAAATGACTGGTCATTAAAGTCACTGGTCTCATTTTAAGACCACCAACCCCAGATGTGCCCTCAGATGCTACCAGGCAACCCTACTGCATCTCTGATGAATTCACTCACTGCATCTCTGTTTTACTCTTCTTCCTCTCGCTTCAAACCTCCGATAACCTTTCCCCTTTCCTCATCCTCAGCTAGGAACCTTCCCTCCTGGCTCACTGAGAGGACATGAATACCTGGAAGAGAAAGTCTCCTGCTTCCTGTCCTCAAGTCAGCCTGCCCCCAGCCCTTTCCCCCTTCAGGCCTGCCACCCCACCTGCAGCACGGCTCCCTGTGGGCACTGGGCGCTCCCCTTGCTTCCGAAGGGTTTGCCTTCTGGCATCCGTGTCTCCTGCACCATCATTTTCTTTGCAGTTGGCACGTAAATAGGCTGTGACATCTCCCCACCTTGAAGGCATCAGTAAATACATAACAACCAGCTCCCACCTCTCCATTTACTCTACCTGTCCACTTCCTGCTCCATTTCTCCGGTTTCCTCTCAGGTGTTTCTGTCCGTGCGCTCTTCACTGTCTCCTGCACTCCAGGGAGGCCGTGTCAGCTGGGCGGCCAGTGACCTCCATGTTTCCAGATCCAGGTCTAGTTCTCGTTCTCTGCTTCCCCAGGTCTGACAGTGTATTTAGCACAGCTTATCCCCGCTCCTTCATCAAAGACTTTCTTCACTTCTGGGATGCTGGGCTTACCTGGTTTTTCTTCTCCAAGCTGATCATTCTATTTCACTCTCCTTTGTTAGATCTATCTTCTCTTTATGACTTTTAATTTTCAGAATGTTTTAGACATCTGATCTCAAACTTTTCCCCCATCTTTAATACCTTCACCACACTCTTATGACTTCATCCAGACCCAGTGTCCTTCATGTCCAGTGTGCAGTCTTGACTCATCTACACCACTGCCTGTTTGCAGTCCCACTTGGGTGCCTGGGAGGCTCTTCAGCTTAACCTGTCCAAAGTAGAACACCAGGTCTTTTCCTTCCCTCCAGACCTGCTCCTTCTCTTTTTCTTTCAGTAAAGGGTATTATCCATTATGCATTTGCTCTGGTCCCCAGCCTTCTAGTTAGCTTTGTCTCTTCTTTTCCTCATACACCACGTCCAGTGTGTGAGCGAGTCCCTGTTAACTCTACTTTCAGAATAATCTAGAATCCCATCACGTTACCACCTCTGCTACTGCCACCCTGGCTCAGCATCTCTCACATAGACTGCAGGATTCTTGTAATTCATTTCTGTTTCTACTCCTTGGCTCCAAACAGTTTAGAAATGCTTTCAGCTCAAAGTAGCAGAGGGACCCCCATCCCCCCACTAGACTCCTAGTGACCTAAATAATTATGGCTTTTATTTTACTCTTATGTATCAATAAAAAAAATTTAAAAGTAGATTGTTCCAGCAGTGATTCAGACATTCCCTAGTATCATGAGGAAGTCTGAGTCCTTTTTCTTCTGCTATCATTAGGCAAACTTTCATTCTAACTTTTTCATCCAAGATGACCACCACACCTCCGGGCATTGATGTTTCTGGATGGGGAATGTGGAGGTGAGCCAAAGGACTTACCTCCCAGTGAATCATCTTTTTTAAAAAAAGAAAAAACATTTCTAGAAGCATCTCTGTGACTGCAAAAGAGTGGGAAATGTCATCTTGTAGCTGAACACAGTGTCACAAGATTAAAATCAGAACTCTGGTAGTGAAGAAAAGGATAGGATACGTGGTAAGCAACAGCCCCAGCAGGTTATGACCTTGAGACTTGTCACTTGCTGTTCCCTCTTCACAGAATATGCTCTGCTTCCTCCCACTCAGGACTTTGCTCCCGTGCTGCCTCTTCCTGAGCCTACCCTTCCCCAGCCATCCTACACCACTGACCCCTCATCATTCTCCATCCTCTTACCCTGTTCTTGGTTTTTTGTTTTGTTTTGCATTTGTAGAACAAAACCAAAACTGTGATCTGTTATTTACAAGCATCAAGTGGCCAGGAACTGTGCCTTCATTGCTATGAAGATTTAGAACAGTATCTGGCTGAGTATAAACTTTGAATGAAATGAAATGAATGAATAAATGAAAGAAGAGGGGGAGGGGAAACGGAAGGTGGGATCAGAGAATGTACGTTCCTTATGTGTAAAAGAACTTGCTAAAAGAATGTGTGAACTCAGAGAACTCCTTGAGCTGTCATTCAGTTCTTCCAACCCCTTGTCTCAGGATGATGCCATGGAGGGTTAGAGCTCATGGCTATAGAAGTGGCTGTGCCTCAGGCACAGATACTCTGCATGTTGTACTTACTAATGCTTTTAGTTACTAAAAGTTTGGATTTATAGAACAACACTTTCTGCTTACAAATAAAATAATCCTTGTTAGGGCCAAGATTGAAAGGGAAAAATCTTGTTTTTATGGTGATGTCAGCATTTTAATTTCTTTTAATTTTTATCATCTTTGAAAGTTTTCTCCCACTTTTGGACTTCCTCAGGCCATGTCGTTTCTCCCACTGTCTGCTCCAGCTTCTATTCAAATGGTATTTCAAAGAGTGCTCCTAATCACTCTAACTTCGTACCTCTTCTGCCCACTCTTAAGTCCACCATATGGGCCACCCTTTCACGTCATTTGCCCAAACCTTACTCTCTTCAGGCCTAAGTTGTTTTTTTTTTTTCCTGCCATGGCTTTTGTCTTGGCTTCTAGACTCTGTTTTGTCTTTCCTTCTCTGAACTACTGTTTAAGGTAATAACGCATACTTTCATTCTGTCCCGAACTTTTCCCATATTACAACATTTCCCTGAGCCAGTTATCCAACCTGATTTTAAAAAAAAAAAAAAACAGATCTCTTCCCTTGTGAATATTTTTGTAAGTCTTTGGTGGCAACATTGCCACTATGTAAGATCTGAAGGAGCCCTCCTCTGTCACAGGAATTTCCTATCTCCCAGGTTACTTGGCACCAGAACTTTTTTCAAATAGATAATAGTGGTGCTCTGGACTGCCTACTTAAAAACAAAAAGTGGATTATTATAAATTCAGTCTAAGGACCTGTTACTCCAGAATTACTAAACAATATACAGCCACCAGCATCGGATATATTTCTAGGTACATAGATGATGCAAAGTAAACGTTTACTGGTTAAATGGATCAGTGAATGACTGCGAAATACCAAGTTGTTTAAAAATACAAAATTTTAAGTAAACTTTTATTGTCCATGTGATATTTTATGCTTTTAATCTTGCATTCTATGCTTTATTCCTAGTAGGACTTTATAAACTTATCTACTAGTCAGCTTTTTCAGAATTATTCTCAAACCTGCACAATACTTCCTGTGTTATTCTCAGCAGAATATCTTATACTTTAATGTTGTGTTTGAGCTTACTTCAGAAATGTACTAATTTGATTTAACCTAGCTAGTAGAAAATTCTCCTTACAGATCTAATTATTGCACTCTTAACAGATTACAAACCTTTTCTCTCTCAAAACTTCCAGATCATCCTGAGCTTTCCCCCTCCCTCACACTAATTGGTTAGCAAGTCCCATTAGTTCTTTCTGCTCAACGGTGAACTATCACATCCTGTCTTCTCCTAGCCCCCTGCTCTAATTAAGGACTTTATTAACCTGGCGCTAGTGGTAAAGAATCCACTTGCCAAGCAGGAGACAAGTTCAATCTCTGGGTTGAGAAGATCCCCTGGAGTATAAATGGCAACCCAGTCCAGTATTCTTGCCTGAGAAATTCCATGGACAGAGGTGCCTGGTGGGCTACAGTCCATGGAGTCTCAAAGAGTTGGACACGACTGAAGTGACTTCACACGTACCTCTCACATGGGCTAATGCAGTTTCCCAGCTAATCTTCCAGTCTCTAGGCTCTTGCTCTTCCAGGCTATTACAGGACTATCATATTCATTCTAAAACTATTCTTCTGCTTTAAAAAAGTCTAAAAGTCTAAAATCATTATTTTGATAATAATATATGCCAGGGTTACCTTTCCATCTGTATTTCATATCCCACTTCATCTAATTCAGTATACAGCACTCTCCATTCCATTATCAGTCCTGTCTTTGCACAAGCTGTCTGCCCTTTGAATAACAAGATCCCCCCTCCTGCCCTTCAGGCTGCTGGAAGGTCTGTCCAATGTGAAACCTTTTCTTCCTCCCCCAGGCAATATTAAGAAACGCAATGAAATTCCATAGCACTTCATTCCTCATTACATCACACTGTGTGTGTGTTTTTTTTTTTTTTAGTAAGTCCTCACTATTCATCATTACTTGAACTAACTTTTCAGAATATAATACATTCCATCTTTTGACAGATTTCTTAAGTGTACAAATTTGTCCTGTCAAATTTTATGGTTAACCAAAAGACAAGTTAATGCAATCTAACCTATCAGTGGTAATTATAACTTCAACTAATAATAAATGCACTTCAATAATATTTTAAGGTGATAATTATTCAAGAAACTGGCCTCCTAAGGTTGACTTTAGATTATATCAGCAATATCATACATCACACACATTAGCAAAGTCATACAAAAAATTGGGGGCCAGAAATTTCAACCTAAATTTACTTCTTGTTTAATCCAATATAGCTTTTAGATTCTATGGTTTTTTTATAGGGTAGTCCTAGTTTTTATTACAATATTTGGCATTATATATATATTACTATTGATGTTTGTAGTTTTAAGCTCTTTAATGCTTTTATTTTACTTGATTTCCATGGCACTCTCAAGGTCAATATTATAATCCTATTTTAAGAAAGTGAGTGATCCCAGACTCAGAGAATTTGAGTAATTTGCTTGAATTTGCAGTCAAAGAAAGATAGAAAGTGAAATTGCTCAGTCGTGTCCAACTCTTTGTGACTCCATGGACTGTAGCCTACCAGGCTCCTCCATCCATAGTATTTTCCAAGCAAGAGTCCTGGAGTGGGTTGCCATTTCCTTCTCCAGGGGATTTTCCTGACCCAGCAATCAAACCCGGGTCTCCTGCATTGCAGGCAGATGCTTTACCATCTAAGTCACCAGGGAAGCTGAGTTTCATAGTCTAAGGACAATACAAATATCCGAATCTTCTTTATGAAATTGTATTCATATCATATCCTCTTTTTGATGATACCAAAGGCAGAGGCAATAAAATTTTGAAACCAAACATTATGGGTTAAGAAAGGCAAATGTGGGTGGAGGGTGTGGTCAAGATGGCAGAGTATTAGGACATGAGGTTTACCTCCTCCACACATACATCAAAAATATATCTACATGTGGAATGACTGTCATAGAATATCTACTGAATGCTGGCAGAAGACCTCAGACCTCTGAAAGGACAAGAAAATCTCCACATAACCTGGTAGAACAAAAGAAAAAAGAAAAGCAAAAAAGTAAGAAAGGAATTGGAACCTGCCTTCCTGGGAGGGAGCTGTGAAAGAGGAAAGGTTCTTGCACCCTGGAAAGTCCCCTCACGGGGAGATCAGCTGGAAAAGAGGGGGAGCTTTGGAGCCTTGGAGAATGCAGCAACTGTTTTTGCCTCTGCTAGAATGGAGAGAGACCTGCACAGTCAGTGCCACCACTCTGCACTCACCCCCTGAAACACATGTCCACCAATGTGGGTGGGGGCTTGGTAGAGAAGCTCAGGCTTCAGAGATCAGATCCAGGGAGTAAAGTGGGGTGGGCTATGCAGAAACCTCAAGATGCTAGAGTCTGCACCTGAGGATGTAGGCAGAAGCAGCCTGGTCTGCTTCAGAGGCTGGGCATCACTCTGTGGGTGGTGTGCAAGGGAAGGGATGGAACTCGCCATTACAGCCTTTTCTCCTTTGTGAGCTCTCAGATGTCAAGATGCAGCCTGCATGAGCTCTAGGAGCAGTTGTAAGCCACCACTGCCCCTAGGGCTTCAGAGGTGGCTGTGAGCTACCACCACTGCCCTCGTCTGCTTCAGGACAGGTCTCCAACCAATGATTCTGTCCTTCTGGACTCCCTGTGCAGTCACAAGCTGCCTCTCTTCCCATTGCATGTTCTAGGGGCATGTATGAGCTGCCACCACTGCTGAGAACCCCATGACTGGGCACCAGCAACTGCATCTGGATACCCTCTTCAAGGGGATAATGACTAGCCCACACTAAGGAAAGAGGCAACAAACATCCATACAATAAACAGCCCTCACACCAAAAATGTTCATCCCACATGAGCTACATAGGGATGCTCCCACATACAAATAGGCCTCCAAGACCACAGTACATAACTATTTCTCCTAAACTCAGAGTAAGAGAAATAGAAGTAAAATGAAGCAGAGAAACCACTCCCAGTTAAAAGACTAAAAGAACTCCCCTGAAAGAACAGGTAATGAAACAGACCTCTTCAGTTAATAGATACCTATCTCAAAAAGAAGATAATGAAAATACTGAAGGAATTAAGAAAGGCTGTCAACAGAAATGCAGAGTACTGTAGAAAGGAACTAGAAAAATATAAAAAGAAAGAAAAAGAACCAAGGAAAATTAGAAAACTCATTTACCAAGACAAAAACTGAACTAATGACAATGAATAACAGAATAAATAATGCAGAAGAATGAATATGTAACCTGGAAGATAGAATAATGAAAAACACCCAATCAGGACAGAAGGTCAATGAAAAAAAAATGAAAGCAATATACGAGACCTTTGGATAATTTACCATGCCCATCTATGCATAATAGGGGTTCCAGAAGGGGATGAAAGAGAGAAAGAGCTCAACACCACATGTAAAGAAATTATGGCTAAAAACTTAGCAAAACCTAAAGAAAGAAACAGACACCCAGATCCTACAAGAAGCACAGAGGTAGGAAATCATTCACACACTAATATGATATCAAAACCAGTAGTTGTGAGGAGAGTACAAATGCAGGATATTGAAAATGCACTTGAAATGAAAAAATCAGCAACTTAAAAGCAATCTTGTTTATATACAGACTGTTATATCAGAGCCTCATGGTAACTGCAAATTGAAAATCTCTAATAGATACAGAAAAAGAAATCCAAACACTGAAGTTAGTCATCAGATCACAAGAGAAAAGGGGAGGGAAGGAAAAACACCTACAAAAACAAATTCAAAGCAGTTAACAAAATGGCACCAAGAATATACATATTGATAATTACCTTAAACGTGAATATATTAAATGCTCCAACCAGAATGTATAGACTGGCTGAAAAATAAACTTAAAATGTATTAAAGACCTAAATGTAAGACTACCTGATACTATAAAAGTCTTAGAGAAAAACATAAATTTTTGACAGAAATTGCAGCAGTATCTTTTTGGATCCATCTCCTAGAGTCATGGAAATAAAAACAAATAAAAATGGGTAAACTCTACATAAACTCTAAAGCTTTTTGCACAGCTAAGGAAACCATAACAAAAAGATAACCCACAGAATGGGAGAAAATATTTGCAAATGATGAGACTGATGAGATTAATCTCCAAAATCTATTAACACCTCATGTAGCGCACTATCAAAAAAATAAATCACCCAATCAAAAAATAGGCAGAAGACCTAGGTTGACATTTCTACAAAGAAGACACACAGATGACCAAGAGACTCATGAAAAGATGCTCAGTACTGCTAATTATTAGAGAAATGCAAACCAAAATTGCAGTAAGATATCACCTCACACCACTCAGAATGGGCATCATCAAAAAGTCTACAAACAGTAAACACTGGGGAGAATGGGGAAGAAAGGAAACCCTACTGCCCTGCTGATGGCACTGTGCCTTGGTACAGCCACCATGGAGAACAGTATGGAGGGTTCTTAAAAGCTAAAAATAGAGCTACCACATATGTGAGCCAATAATCCCACTCCTGGGCATATATCCAGACAAAGTCACCCAATGTTCATTGTAACACTGTCTACAACAGGGAAAACATGGAAACAACCTAAATCTTCATTGATAGATGAATGGATAAAGAATATGTAGTACATATGTACAATGCAATATGACACAGCCATTAAAAAGAATGAAATAATACTTGAAAAAGTACTGCCATTTGTGGGAACATGGATGGGCCTGGAGACTATCATACTAAGTGAAGTAAGTCAAAGACAAATATCATATGTCACTTATGTGCTGAATCTAAAAAATACAAATGAACTTATTTACAAAAGGAACGGACTCACAGAAATCAAACTTATGGTTACCAAAGGGGAAAGGTCAAGGAGAAGGGATAAGTTGGGAGTTTAGGATTGATATATACATATACTGCTATACTTAAAATAGATAACTGAGAAGGACCGACAGTGTAGTACAGGGAACTCTGCTCAATATTCTCTAATAGCCTAACCAGGAGAAGAATTTGAAAAAGAATGAATACATGCATATGTATAACTCAGTCACTTCACTGTATACCTAACTATACTCCAGTATAAAATAAACATTTTTTAAAAAAGAATAGCTTTATTTTCATCTATAAAAAAGAATTTCTTAGACAGCAGAAACTAAAAGAAACAGCATTACTAAATCCTAGAGGAAATATCAAAAATTCTTCTCTGAATAAGAAAGAAGAATATATAGGAAAGAGAAAATCACAATTAGAAAGCAAATCATCCTAATAAGCCAGGACACGGCTTAAAAAAAATTTTTTTTTCAGTGAAACTAATGATAACCGCAATGAACAGTAAAAGATGTAAAAGAGGACATCAAAATTATAAAATATGTATGAGGAGAGTAAGAAAAAGTAGATCTTTTTTTTTTCATATCTTCAAATGTGTTTGAGCCTATATGACTACCAGTCTAAGGCAAGTAGATATAGGATGTGATTAACATACTTGAAAAACAGGATAACCACAAATCAAAAACATAACAGTAGATTCACAGAAACCAGGAAGAAGAGAACATAAGTATAATACAAGAGAAAATCATCAAGCCACAAAAGAAAACAAACAGAAAAAGGGATAAAGCAGAAATATAAAATCAATGGGAAAGTAGTTAAAATGGCAGTAGTTAGTTATCCATCAATAATTACCTTAAATGTCAATGGACTAAATGCTCCAATCAAAAGAGACAGAGTAGCAAATTGGATTAAGGAAGAAGAAAAAAACCCCAAGAGTCTACAAATATGCTGCCTGCAAGAGACCCACTTAGGTCAAAGGACACACAAAGATTGAAAGTGAAGGGATAGAAAACGTATTTCCTGGAAATGAGAAGAAATTGGGGGTAGTTTTGCTCGTATCAGACAAAACAGACTTTAAAAGGAGAAATTCACTGATTCAGTTGTACGTGTATTTACTCTTTTTTCAAATTATTTTCCCATTTAGGTTATTAGGGAATATTGAGCAGAGTTCCTATGCCATAAAGAAAGTTAGGGGAGGACACTATATAATGACAAAAGAATCAATACAAGATTTTACACTTGTCTACATATATGCATAATGGATTGGAATGCAAAAGTAGAAAGTCAAGAGATAACTGGACAACTGGCAAGTTTGGGCTTGGAATACAAAATGGAGCAGGGCAAAGGCTAACAGTTTTGTCAAGAGAACACACTGGTCATAGCAAATGCCATTTTCCAGCAAACCAATATATGCCTCTACACGTGGACATCACCACATGGTCAATACTGAAATCAGATTGATTATATTCTTTGTAGCCAAAGATGGAGAAGTTCTATACAGTCAGCAAAAATAAGACCTGGAGTTGACTGTGGCTCAGATCATCAGCTCCTTATTGTGAAATTTGGTTCAAATAAGGTTCAAATTGAAGACAGTAGGGAACACCATTAGACCATGCAGGTATGACCTAAATCAAATTCTTTATGATTACACAGTGAAAGTTACAAATAGATTCAAGGGAGTAGATCTGGTAGACAGAATACCTGAAGAACTATGGACAGAGGTTCATAACACTGAGGAGGAGGCAGTGACCAAAACCATCCCAAAGAAAAAGAAGTGCAACAAGGCAAAATGGTTGTCTGAGGAGGCTTTACAAATCGCTGAGGAAAGAAGAGAAGCAAAAGGCAAGGAAGAAAGAGAAAGATACATCCAACTGAATTCAGAGTTCAGAGAATAGCAGGGAGAGATAAGAAGGCTTTCTTAAGTAAACATTGCAAAGAAATAGTGGAAAACAATAGAATGGGAAAGACTAGAGATCTCTTCAAGAAAATTGGAAATATCAAGGGAATATTTCACGCATGAGAATGAAAAAGGACAGAAGCAGTAAGGACCTGACAGAAATAGAAGCAATTAAGAAGAGATGGCAAGAATACACAGAACTATACAAGGAAGGTCTTAATGAAGCAAATAACCATAATGATGTGGTCACTCTCACCTAGAGCCAGACATCCTAGAGTGTGAAGCCAAGTGGGCCTTAGGAAGCATTACTATGACCAAAGCTAGTGGAGGTGATGGAATTCCAGCTAAGCTATTTCAAATCCCCAAAGATGAAGCTGTTAAAGTGCTACACTCAATGGATCAGCAAATTTGGAAAATTCAGCAGTGGTCATAGGACTAGAAAATGTCAGTTTTCATTCCATTCCCAAAGAAAGGTAATGCCAAAGAATGTTCAAACTATCGTGCAATTGCACTCATTTCACATGCTAGCAAGATTTTGCTCAAAATCCTTCAAGCTAGGCTTTAGCAGTATGTGAACCGAGAACTTCCGGATGTACAAGCTGGATTTAGAAAAGGCAGAGGAACCAGAGATCAAATTGCCAACATTCATAGGATCATGGAGAAAGCAAGATTTCCAGAAAAACATCTGACTCATTGACTATGCTAAAGCCTTTGACTGTGTGAATCACAACAAACTGTGGAAAATTCTTAAAGAGAGGGGAATACCAGAGCACCTTACCTGCCTCCTGAGAAACCTCTTTGTGGGTCAAGAAGCAACAGAACTGGACATGGAACAACAAACTGGTTCAAAATTGGTGGAAAGGAGTATTTCAAGGCTGTACATTGTCACTCTGCTTATTTAACTTCTATGCACAGTACATACGTGAAATGGTGGGCTAGATGAATCACAAGCTGGAGTCAGGAATGCGGGGAGAATATCAACAACCTCAGATATGCACGTGGTGCTACCCTAATGGCAGAAAGTGAAGAGGAACTAAAGAGCTTCTTGATGAAGGTGAAAGAGGAGAGTGAAAAAAACATGGCTTAAAACTCGGCATTCAAAAAAATAAGACCATGGCATCCAGTCCCATCACTTTATGACAAATAGAAGCAGAAAAGGTGGAAGCAGTGACAGATTCTCTTTTCTTGGACTCCAAAATCACTGAAGACCGGGACTACAGCCATGAAATTAAAAGACACTTCCTCCTTGGAAGAAAAGCCATGACAAACCCAGACAGTGTATTAAAAGGAAGAGACATCACTTTGCCGACAAAGGGCCGTATAGTCAAAGCTATCGTTTTGCAGGTAGTCATGTACGAATGTGAGGGGTGGACCATAAAGAAGGCTGAGCACCAAAGAATTGATCCTTTTGAACTGTGGTGCTGGAAAGGACTCTTTGAGAGTCCCTTGGACAGCAAGGAGATCAAACCAGTCAATCTTAAAGGAAGTCAACTCTGAATATTCATTGGAAGGACGGATCCTGAAGCTCCAATCCTTTGGCCACTTGATGTGAAGAGCTCACTCATTGGAAAAGACCCTGATGCTGGGAAAGATTGAAGGCAAAGGAGAAGGGGTTGGCAGAGGATGAGATGGTTAAATAGCATCACCAACTCAATGGACATGAGTGAGCAAACTGGGAGATCATGGAGGACAGAAGAGCCTGGCATTCTGCAGTCCGTGGGGTAGCAGAGAGTCACACACCACTTAGCGACTGAACAGCAGCAGCAGCAACATATATACACTTAATATAGGAGCACCCAAATGTCTAAAACAATACTAACAGACATAAAAGGAGAAATCGACAAGAATACAACAATAGGAGACTTTTACACCTCATTTAAATCAATGGACAGATCTTCTAGACAGGAAATGAATAAGGCAACAGAGATCCCAAGTGATACAATAATACAGTTAAGACTTAATTGATATTTTCAGGTCATTAAATCCCCCATCCCCCCAAAAAAACACCAGAGTACACATTCTTTACATGCCCCTGGAACATTCTCTAGGATTGACCACATACTAGGGCACAAATGGGCCTCAGTGAATTTTAAAAGTATAGAAATAATCCTAAGCATCTTTTCTGACCACAGTGGCGTGAAACTAGACATCAGTGACAGAAAAAGAAATGAGAAAAAATTATTCCATGGAAACTAAAGAACATACCACTAAAAAAACTAATGAATAAACAGTAAAACAAAGAGGAAATTACAAAATACCTTGAGGCAAATGACAATGAAAACACAGCCATACAAAAATCTATGGGATGCAGCAAAAGCAGTTCTTAGAGGGAAGTTTATAGCAATGCAGACTTTGCTCAAAGTAACAAGAAAAATCTTGAATAATCTAATTTGCCACTTAAAACAATTAGAAAAAGAACTAATAAAACCTAAAGTCAGCAGAAGGAAGGAAATAATAAAGATCAAATAGGTAATAGAGATTTAAACCAATAGAAAATATCAATAAAACCAATAGCTAGTTCTTTAAAGAGGAAAGCTTCTGCACAGCAAAGGAAACCATAAACAAAATGTAAAGATTCAAAGAATGGGAGAAAATATTTACAAATGATGCAGCCGACAAGGGCTTAGTTTCCAAACTATACAAACAGCTCATACAACTCAACAGCTAAAAAAAAAAAAACCACTTTAAAATGGGCAGAAGACCTAATTTGACATTTCTCCAAAGAAATATATAGGCACATGAAAAGATACTCAACATAGCTAATTAGGGAATTGCAAATTAAACTGCAATGAAATGCCACCATACACCAGTCAGAATAGCTATTAAAAACTCTACAAAAAAATAAATAAATAAAAACTCTACAAGTAGCAAATGCCAGAGAAGATATGGAGAAAAAGCGACCCTCCTACACTGTTGTTGGTGGGAATGTAAGTAGGTACAGCCACTATGGAAAACAATAATGGAAGTTCCTGAGAAAACTAAAAATAGAAATACTGTTTGATTCAGCAGTCCCGCTCCTGTGTATACATCCAGACAAAACTCTGATCTAAAAAAGAAACACGCACCGTTATGTTCACAGCAGCACTATTCACAATAGCCAAGACGTGGAAACAACCTAAATATCCATCAACAGAGGAATGGATAAAGAAGTAGTAGTACATATATACAATGCAATATTACTCAGCCATGAAAAACAGAATGAAATCATGCCATTCGCAGCAACATGGATTAGGGATTATCATAATAGGTGAAGTAAGTCAGAAAGAGAAAGACAGATAGCATATGATATCACTTACATGTGAAATCTAAAATATGACAAATGAACCTATCTACAAAACAGACTCATGGACGTAGCTGTGGTTGCCATGGGGAAGAGAGTCCAGGGAAGGATGTAGTGGGAGGTTGGGGTTAACACATGTAAGCTAATGGAATGGATAAACAACAAGGGTCTACTGTATAGCACAAAATTGTATATTCAGTATCCTGTGATTAACCATAATGGAAAAGAATATTAATAAAAGTGTATATTTGTATAACTGAATCACTTTCTGTACAGCAGAAATTCACATACCATTGTAAGTCAACTACATGTCAATAAAACTTTTAAAAAGACAAATGGTTATATTGTAACCTGGATTGTTTTGACATCATGTAAAAGAGTAGATGCAAAGCCCACAGAGGTTCCTGTTTTTTCATGATTTTTTTTGTATTTGTTAAAACATACATAACATAAAATTTGCCATGTTAGCCATTCTTCAGCGTGTGGTTCAGTGGCATTAAGTACATTGACATTTTTGTGTAACCATCACCATGATCCATCTTGAGAACTTTTTCTTCATTTCAAACTGAAATTCTATACCCTAACTCCCCATTTCCTGCAGGCCCTGACAATCACCATCTACTTTTTGCCTCTATGAATTTGATTCCTCTAGATACCTTTTATAAATGGAATCATACAGTACTTGTTCTTTTTTTGTTGGCTTATTTCACTTACTTCAACGTTTTCAAGGGTTATCTACGTTGTATGTGGCACATCAGAATTTCCTTCCTTTTTAAGTTGAAATAATATGCCTTTACATATATATACCATGTTTTGTTTATCCATGCATCCACTGATGGATATTTGGGTGGTTTCCACCTTTTGGCTGCTGTGAACACTGGTGTACAAATATTTCATTAGGTCCCTGCTTTCAGTTCTTGGGGGTATATACCCAGAAGCAGAAGAGCTGGATTATATGGCATGTTCTCTTTCCTTACAAAATAGAATCAGGATAAATTGCTTTTAAGTTTTTATTTGTATGTGTGCACTTTAATTCTAGGAATTCAGTGACTCCATTGGTATAGTCCATGGAATTCTCTAGGCTAGAATACTGGAGTGAGTAGCCTTTCCCTTCTCCAGGGTATCTTCCCAACCCAGGGATCGAACCCAAGTCTCCCACATTGTGGGCAGATTCTTTACCAGCTGGACCACAAGGGAAGCCCAAGAATACTGGAGTGGGTAGCCTATCCCTTCTTCAGCGGATCTCCCCAACCCAGGAATCAAAACAGGTCTTTTGCATTGCAGGTAGATTCTTTACCAACTGAGCTATCAGGGAAGCCCCAGCAAAGTGATCAGAAAAGCTTATATAAATAAGGAATTTTATAAATCCCTACCATGCGTCCTGTGCTAACAGATACTTATAAGATCCAATATCTAAAAAATATAACTATACAGAAATAAAGTGTGAGCCATCAGTGTGATAGACAAGAGTACAGTGACTAAAATGTTTTTGAAGATCATTTTATGACAGGAAATGTTTACTATACAATGTTGAGTCAGAATCAGAATCCCAAACATGACTCTAACTTTTATATATGTAAGCAACATATTTGTTTGCATTTAAATATTTATAAATTGATTTCCACTCATAAAGATAGGAAATGTACCAAAATGTGGTAATCTCTAGTTGGTGGGAATATGAGGGATTATTTTTCTCCTTTATACTTTTCTATAGTTTTCCAAATTTTCTGAAGTGTCCATGCATTGTTTTTATAATCTTAAAAAACAGGTATTAAAATGATTCTCAAAATTTAGTATTTTAGTGATTAGAAAGGACTGAATAGATTTAATTTCTGGCAGAGCCTGCCAGAAAATTATACCCAAGACTAAATACCTAACTCTTTTTCCTTAGAAGAAGATAAAATAGGATTAAAATACTAGGATTAATATGTTAAGGTTATAATATGGCAAGTGGGTATCTAGTGTTTCAGGTACGTATACACATTAAGGCACGTCTGGAGTAAAATTCCTAATTGCCCACCCTAAACGTTATCATTAAGATGTTCTCCAGTACTCTTGCCTGGAAAATCCCATGGATGGAGGAGCCTGGTGGGCTGCAGTCCATGGGGTCACTAAGAGTCGGACACGACTGAGCGACTTCACTTTCACTTCTCACTTTCATGCATTGGAGAAGGAAATGGCAACCCACTCCGGTGTTCTTGCCTGGAGAATCTCAGGGACGGGGGAGCCTGGTGGGCTGCCGTCTATGGGGTCGCACAGAGTCGGACACAACTGAAGCGACTTAGCAGCAGCAGCAAGATACCTGCTTCCTAGCTGCCTGCCTGTTAAGTCGCTTCGTTCATTTCCGACTCTTTGCAACCCTATGGACTATAACCTACCAGGCTCCACTGTCCATGGGATTCTCCAAGCAAGAATACTGAAGTAGGTTGCCATGCCCTTCGACAGGGTACCTTCCTGACCCAAGGATCGAACCCACATCTCTTACTTCTCCTGCATTGGCAGGCAGGTTCTTTACCACTAGTACCACCTCAGAAGCAGAAGTCAGAAAGCAGATCTCAGAGACAGACTTGTCCTGTGCAATCAAATTGATCCTCCTGAATTGTACTTCTAAGAGTTTAGATTGTGCAGAGGCTGTTTCTTTCTAGAAGGTTTATGGTCCCAGGAATAATGACTGAAAAGTAAGTCACAACGAATATGCATTTTATAGATTTGCCTATAATGAACATTCTCTCACTGTGACCAGACCAACCCCAGCTTTATTGTTTGAGAAATCATCCACTGTCCATACAGTCTCTTTAGGGACTTATAACCCCTAAGGTACTTCTTTTATTTATATTTAAATTGCACTTCATTTGAAGCAAACTATACTTTAATAAAGTAAGATTTCAACCATCAAAACAAAAGCTGTAAAATGTTTTCCATAACCAAAATGTTCTTTGTTTCTAGATAATTATATGACGTTATCTCGTTTAATTGATTTCTTAAGAAGATGTGGAAAACTTGAAGATGTTCCACGATTTTTCTTAATGGCTGAGAAACGTAACTCCAGAGCAAAACTGGAGCCAGGATTTCAGTACTGTAAAGGATTATATCTTTGGTAAATTTGTTAGCAAATAAACTCTATATAATGTTTTTCTCATTCAATTACAAAATTTCTGCATTTTAAAGTGATAGTTTTATTTACTAAATAAATTATAAATGATTTAAAGTTTGTAGTGATTGAAATAAGTAATGCTTTTTTTTTTTTTTTAACATGTAACAAGGTATACTGGAGAACCAAATGATGCCCTTCGACATTTTAATAAAGCTCGGAAAGACAGTGACTGGGGCCAAAATGCCCTTTATAATATGATAGAAATCTGTTTGAATCCAGATAATGAAACTGTTGGAGGCGAAGTATTTGAAAATCTGGATGCAGATCTGGGGTGAGTAGTAGTTGACAAGATACACTTTAAAAAAAAAACAAAAAACACTTGTTAGGGGCAAATAAGCAAGGGTGTTTTATAAGGAGAACTAAATTCCAGGAGAGCACTAATGAAAGTTTAGTGAATAAATCAGCTGGAATAACTCTTCTCTGAAACAAGTATGAAATGCTTATAGGTTTCCTAAATCAGAATAGATGTTATTAAAGACAGCCCCCCAATTACTCTGTAAAAAATGGGATGAATTGTAGAGTTTGATTACTTAGGAAAAAATTGCCCACATAACAGTAACTTCCTAACATGATAGCTATCTGCCAAACCCTGTGCTCTATACTTTATTAACACACTGTCTTATTAATATTTATTCCCTATTACAGCATTGTGAAAAAGCTCAGAGTTAACCTGTCTAGTGTGATGGAGTTAGAATACAGTGGAGGCAAGCTTTAGGTTGAGTCCTACCTGGCCTCAGCCACCTGCTGCGAGCCTTGTGGTGCAGCCCTGGCCAGGAGCTGTGTTTCTGTCAGTGTGTGTTTGTGGAAGGCAGGAGGGCAGCGTAAGGATGTAAAGGGAATAGAAGAGATGGTTTCTGCCTCCAGGAACATGCGATTGACCTGGTAGGCAAGACAGTATCTGAAACCATTCACTCTCCAACAAAACAGAAATGGGTTAAATTGATGTTAAGTGTTGGAGGAATTCATAGAAATCATAGCAGTCAGGGGAAGCTGCATAGAGGAGTGGGAGAAAACAGGACCCAGTTGCTGAGATGTGTCAGTGACAACTTTGAAGGCTTGGATTATAGAGGCCCACTGAAGGATTTACAGTAAGGGAGAGGCATTTTTATTTTTTGTTTGTTTTAGAAAGGTTAAAGTATCCTGCTGTTGTTATGCAACTAAAGGCTGTCCACATGGAAATCTTCAGCCATGGGTTGAAAACACCAAACTCAGAATATAGAACTCAAAAGGGAAGTCACAGCTGGAGTTACAGATTTGGGGGACCAGTGCTGAGTGGGTAGTCGGGACCCCATGAATGACCTGTTTTCAAGTAGAATGCAGTAACGGAAGTCTAAGACCTAAATTTGGGGTGTGCTAACATTCAAGGAGATTGGAGGAGGAAGAGAGGTAAGGAAAGGACAATGACTTTGGTGGGGAGAGAAGGAAAACTGTAATCTTAACAAAAAACAAAGAAGAGGAGCTTGGGAGAAGGTTACCAACAGTGTAAAATCTTTTAGAGAAGGTAAAAGAAAAGCCTGAGAAGATCAGTGGCTTCAGTGATTAGTGAAAGTGAAAGTGAAGTAGCTCAGTCGTGTCTGACTCTTTGCAACCTTGTGGACTGTAGCGTACCAGACTCCTCCCTCCATGGGATTCTCCAGGCAAGAATACTGGAGTGGGTTGCCACTTCCTTCTCCAGATCTTCCTGACCCAGGGATCGAACCCTGGTCTCCCGCATTGCAGGCAGACGCTTTAACCTCTGAGCCACCAGGGAAGCCCAGTGATTATTAGGCTTTGAGAATTTAATTTCCTTTTGTTAATTGATTTACTAATACATTATATTCAGGTGTGGGTCAGTATATAAGAAAATTGCTATTGCACAAATTGTTATTGCACTTAAAATGTACAACCTTTTGACAAATACAGAATTTCTTTTCTTAAAAGTCTAATAGGCAACAGGGAGAGGAAAATTAAGTACACTTTATATGTCTGCAAACTTAGATTCAAATCCTAGGTTTAATATAGATATGTGACCTTTGGAAAATTAATACTTTCTCTATTGGAGCCTTGGTTTTCTCATATATAAAATGGATTCAACATTGATTGAATGAAGTAATACAGTACTTGGCACATAGTAAGAACTTTAACATAGTAACTTTCTGCTCCCTCCTTTTTAAAGATTAATTTTTTAAAATTGAAGTACAGTTGATTTACAGTATTTTATAGTCTTTTTTTTTTCATTTTCTGAGCAAATATGCTATTTGATAATTGCATGATTCTACTTATCCTGAATTCAGTTTTGTATTAGTGAAATGAATACACTTACCACAGGTAGATAGTATCCAGTTTTTGTTTTCAATTTAAAGTGAATAAATGTCTAATGATGTTTGATTGAAGCTATGTTAGTTTTGTTTTTTTTAAACTAACTGTGCTTTAATTTATATTAGAAAAGAATAAGTGACGTTCTTCAATAGGATTAGTTTTAAATTGGTGAGAAAAGTAGAAACCAGTGTACCCTCGAGCTCATTCTAATCTCAATGAATTTTGTTTCATGAGTAGTAGATATTAACAGATTTATTTTTAATTGTATACAGTAATTCAACTGAGAAGCAAGAGTCTGTGCAGTTAGCAGTGAGAACAGCAGAAAAGCTCCTTAAAGAACTAAAACCTCAGACTGTTCAGGGTCAAGTACAGCTTCGCATAATGGAAAACTATTGCCTGATGGCCACCAAACAGAAATCTAATGTGGAGCAGGCACTGAATACCTTCACCGAAATAGCAGCATCTGAGGTTAGTAGATTTCCTTTTTCAACTTCACATGTTACCTTTCCTTGCTGTGTTCAGTCGCATAGTTGTGTCCAGCTCTTTGCAACCCCATGAACTGTAGCCTGCCAGGCTCCTCTGTCCGTGGGGATTCTCCAGTCAAGAATACTGCAGTGGGTTGCCATGCCCTCCTCCGGGGGAACCTTCCCAACCCAGGGATCAAACCCAGGTCTTCCACATTGCAGGCAGATTCTTTACCGTGTACTCCACCAATACCTTTCCTTGGTAGTGTAAAAATACATGTTTTTATTAGTTGTTTATTTTCTGAAGGTTGACTTCATTATTTACAATTATTAAAAATTAGGTATACAGTTTGGTATGATTTTCCATCAGGCACCTTTGTTTTCAGAGGAGGCATTGTTACATGCTTATGTGTTGTTATCAGTTCAGTTCAGTCACTCAGTCGTGTCCAACTCTTTGTGACCCCATGGACTGCAGCACGCCAAGCCTCCCTGTCCATCACCAACTCCCAGAGTTCACTCAAACTCATGTCCATTGAGTTAGTGATGCCATCCAACCATCTCATCCTCTGTCATCCCCTTTTCCTCCCACCCTCAGTCTTTCCCAGCATCCAGGTCTTTTCAAATGAGTCAGTTCTTCACATCAGGTGGCCAAGGTATTGGAGTTTCAGCTTTAACATCAGTTCTTCCAGTGAATATTCAGGACTGATTTCCTTTAGGATGGACTGGTTGGATCTCCTTGCTGTCCAAGGGATTCTCAAGAGTCTTCTCCAACACCACAGTTCAAAAGCATCAATTCTTTGGTGCTCAGCTTTCTTTCTAGTCCAACTCTCACATCCATACATGACTACTGGAAAAGCCATAGCTTTAACTAGACAGACCTTTGTTGGCAAAGTAATGTCTTTGCTTTGTAATATGCTGTCTAGGTTGGTCATAACTTTTCTTCCAAGGAGCAAGAATCTTTTAATTTCATGGCTGCAGTCACCATCTGAAGTGATTTTGGAGCCCCCAAAAGTAAAGTCAGCCACTGTTTCTCCGTCTATTTGCCATGAAGTGATGGGACTGGATGCCATGATCTTAGTTTTCTTACTGTTGAGTTTTAAACCAACTTTTTCACTCTTTCACTTTCATCAAGAGGCTCTTTAGTTGCTCTTCACTTTCTGCCATAAGGGTGGTGTCATCTGCATATCTGAGGTTATTGATATTTCTCCTGGCAATCTTGATTCCAGCTTGTGCTTCATCCAGTCCAGCATTTCTCATGATGTACTCTGCATATACGTTAAATAAGCAGGGTGAACAATATACAGCCTTGATGTACTCCTTTCCTGAATGGAACCAGTCTATTATTCCATGTCCAGTTCTAATTGTTGCTTCTTGACCTGCATACAGATTTCTCAGAAGGCATGTCAGGTGGTCTGGTATTCCCATCTCTTTTAGAATTCTCCATAGTTTGTTGTGATCCACATACTCAAAAGCTTTGGCATAGTAATAAAGCAGATGTTTTTCTGGAACTCTCTTGCTTTTTTGATGATCCAGCCAGTGTTGGCAATTTGATCTCTGGTTCCTCTGCCTTTTCTAAGTTCAGCTTGAACATCTGGAAATTCATGGTTCACATACTGTTGAAGCCTGGCTTGGAGAATTTTGAGCATTACTTTACTAGTGTGTGAGATGCGTGCAATTGTGTGGTAGTTTGAGCATTCTTTGGCATTGCCTTTCTTTGGGATTGGAATGAAAACTGACCTTCTCCAGTCCTGTGGCCACTGCTGAGTTTTCCAAATTTGCTGGCATATTGAGTGCAGCACTTTCACAGCATCATCTTTTAGGATTTGAAATAGCTCTACTGGAATTCCATCACCTCCACTCTGTTCGTAGTGATGCTTTCTGAGGCCCACTTGACTTCACATTGAGGATGTCTGGCTCTAGGTGAGTGATCACACCATCGTGAGTATCTGGGTCATGAAGATCTTTTTTGTATAGTTCTTCTGTGTATTCTTGCCATCTCTTCTTAATATCTTCTTTTCTGTTAGGTCCATACCATTTCTGTCCTTTATTGTGCTCATCTTTGTATGAAAAGTTCCCTTGGAATCTCTAATTTTCTTGAAGAGATCTCTAGTCTTTCCCATTTTATTGTTTTCCACTATTTCTTTGCATTGATCACTGAAGAAAGGCTTTCTTATCTCTCCTTGCTATTCTTTGGAATTCTGTATTCAAATGTGTTGTTATATTTATTTCTATTACAATGGTGAGTTCTAGAGAAGGCAAATTCTGCAGGAGGGCCAAAATTAATTCCCAAGGGAATGGTTTTATCATCTATGTTATAGGTATAGCCTAGGTTAACCTACTAAGTGAAAATAAATACCTGAGTGCCTTGATATCTCCTTTTCACTTATGTGAACCTGAAATTTTTCCAGCTCTAAGGACTAAATGAGATCAGTACGGACAACTTGTAATTCAGTCATGCAAATAATACTACTATTCTTTAGCAAGACTGTTATCACCCCCTGAAGCAGTAATAATAATATTTAACAATAATGAATTTTATTGTTAGATCAAAGGCTCTCTTTTCACCCCATTCAAATCCACCACCCTTGTTACCCTCTGGGCCATCTATTTTCCCTTCTCTCATACAGTGCTCTACTGTCCAGTTACTTGTTATTAAGGAAAGAGTCCTAAGTACCCATTCCATCAATGGAGTTCCCTGGAATGCAGAAGACATGGGTTCGATCCCTGGTTCAGGAAGACGCCCTGGAGAAGGAAATGGCAACCCACTCCCGTATTCTTGCCTGGGAAATCTCATGGACAGAGGAGCCTAGTGGGCTATAGTCCATGGGGTCACAAAGAGTCGTACATGACTTAGTGACTAAACAACAGCTCCATCAACAGTTGGTCATAGCTAGTTCTAAGTATACACTAGTTATGTTCTTCCACCATGAAAGACTAGTAATTTGGGTCCTCTCAGAGGATATACAGAATTTTGCTGTATTTTCTTCTGATTCAAAGATCACAGTGACAACAATAAACCAAAACCCTTTGCTGACCCCTTCCCCTGCCTCTCAGGACCCTGGAGGGCTTTGGAACACTTACAGCTCCTGTTGGTACTTGGGTGCAGGTATCCTTGGTGGCACTTGACCACCACCCTCAGCCCTCCTGGGAACAAAACAGCAAGGCAGCAGCTACACAGTTCCACCCTCATGCCGAGCTTCTGCTGGCATTCAGAGTGTTCTCAGGGGTTGTGCTCAGTAGAATTGACTGTGCGGGAGCAGATGGATGACAGCAGCTGATCCAGAAATAGGACTGTCCTATATCTAAGACAATCTGTAAGAACATGATGAAGCACCATTTCAAGTAAGGTGTCATAGCTACTGAATGTTGTGAAGTAACGTTCTGCCGTGTAAGGTGGTTTTGAACTGTGAGGCTTAAGAGAGAACCCTGAAAGCACTAAGTGACATCACAGCTGTTTCCTAGAAAGACTGTGCCAGTTTTTTTGTTTTGGTGAGACTGCCCCATGTTTTGTCATTCTAAATGTGTGATTAGTAATATTCTGTCCTCAGATCTGCTTGCTGAGCACACTGTCCAAAGACTGATGTATGAATTGAAGTTTCATAAGTGAATTTTATCTTGGCATTTTTCCCTTTTAACTCATAGGCTCTATATATTAAATATAATGAATATTCATTGAGTATCCAGTGGGTGCTAAGCATAGACTCACAAAGAGAAGCCACATATAGTTCCTGTCTTCAAGTTTCTCATAACCTACCAAAGAAGAGACAAGCATACTGACTGTAATGTAAAGCAAAATCTGTTACATTCTGTTCTAAAGTTGCAAATAAAAGTGCTGTAGGGGACAGTATAAGGAGAGCTGAGAGACCTTTTCTGTGGAGGAAGTTATAAGAAAAACCAGGATAAACTGCATTTTCACAGGCAGAGATGGAAGAAGTATATTCTAAGTTAAGGGGAAAACGTGAACAAAGGCAGGGAGGCCGTGAAGCATAGGGTATATCCGCAGCCCTGTGTGGCATTCAGATTGATTGAAAAACAGATGTGACAGGAAGACATGAGAGGAAAGAGTGGAAGATGCATTAAACCCAAGCTGAAACGGTCCACTTCCTTTCTTTCCCTCATCTTGAACTATAAAGGTACATCATTTATAACAGAGCTATAGCGCCTTTTGTGCTATAAAGTTGTTGCACTTTCGAGGGACAGAGAGAGAGAAGGTGGTACAGATATCCTGAGAGAGAACATCTTAGGATGTCTCCACCAGAAAAAGTATCATGGGTCCAGTGCAGGGGTTGGAATGCAGGTGTGCAGTATTAAAAACCATTCTTCAGTTCACTCAGGAGTGATCAAGCTGTGAGGAATTGATTAATTCTAATTAAACTCAAGGTATGTAAATTTTAAATCAGGGAGCTCACTTTAAATGTATAGTGTTGGATATTTTTAGTATGTGAATAGATCTGGGCATTTTTTCAGGACCCCTCTCTTTGTTAGCTGTCCTAGGATTTGACAGACAAATACATATTAAGCCTTTATTTATTATACTTTCCTACCTAGCCCACCTGGGATAAGGGTACAGTTCAATAATTAATAACATCCCACATGTCTTCAAAATCCTTACCAAATTGGTTATATTTGGCATTCAAATAAAACCCTTTCTGTCACTCCTTAATTAGAACAAATTACACATTGGAACTTTAACAGAGAGTGTCTGAAGAACTATGGAGGTTCATAACATTGTACAGGAGGTGGTAACCAAAACCATTCCCAAGAAAAAGAAATGCAACAAGGCAAAATGGTTGCCTGAGGAGGCCTTATAAATAGCTGAGAAAAGAAGAGGAGCGAAAGGCAAAGGAGACAGGAAAATATGCACCCATCTGAATGCAGAGTTCCAAAGAATAGCAGGGAGAGATAAAAGAGTGTTCTTAAGTGAACAATGCAGAGAAATAGAGGAAAACAATAGAATGGGAAAGACTAGAGACCTCTTCAAAAAGATTAGTCATACCAAGGGAACATTTCATGCAAAGATGGGCACAATAAAGAACAGAAACCGTAAGGACCTAACAGAAGCAGAAGACATTAAGAAGAGCTGGCAGGAATACACAGAAGAACTGTACAGAAAAAGGTCTTAATGACCAAATTAAGGTCATTAAGATAACCACAATTGTGTGGTTACTCACCTAGAGCCAGACATTCCTAGAGTGTGAAGCTAAGTGGGCCTTAGGAAGCATTACTGTGAACAAAATTAGTGAAGGTGAAGGAATTCCAGCAGAGCTGTTTAAAATCCTGAAAGACAATGCTGTTAAAGTGCTGCATCAATGTACCAGCTATTTGGAAAACTCAGCAGTGGCCGTGGTACTGGAAAAGGTCTGTTTTCATTTCAATCCCAAAGAATATTCAAACTACCACAGTTGCACTCATTTCACATGCTAGCAAGGTAATGCTCAAAAACCTTCAAGCTAGGCTTCAACAGTACATGAACTGAGAACTTCCAGATATACAAGCTGGATTTAGAAAAGGCAGAGGAACCAGAGATCAAATTGCCAGCATCTGCTGGATCATAGAAAAAGAGAATTCCAGAAAAACATCTACTTCTGCTTCATTTGACTATGTTAAAACCTTTGACTGTGTGGATCACAACAGACTGTGGAACATTCTTAAAGAGCTAGGAATACCACACTACTTTATCTGCCTCCTGAGAATCCTGTATGCAAGACAAAAGCAGCACATAGAATCAGACATGGAACAATGGACTGGTTCAAAATTGGGAAAGGAGTACACCAAGGCTATATATTGTCACCCTGTTTATTTAACTTATATGTAGAGTACATCATGTGAAATACTGGGGTGGATGAAGCACAAGCTAGAATCAAGATTGCCTGGAGAAACAATCTCAGATATGCAGATGACACCACCCTCATGGCAGAAAGTGAAGAGGAACTAAAGAGCCTCTTGATGAAGGTGAAAGAGGACAGTGGCTTAAAAAAAAACCTAGCTTAAAACTCAACATGCAAAAAACTAACATCATGACATCTGGTCCCATCACTTTATGGCAAATAGAAGGGGAAACAATGGAAACGGTGACAGAGGTTTTTTTTTTTTTTTTTTATGATGAGAAATTCTTTTTTTTTGTTTTATTTTATTTTTAAACTTTACATAATTGTATTAGTTTTGCCAAATATCAAAATGAATCCGCCACAGGTATACATGTGTTCCCCATCCTGAACCCTCCTCCCTCCTCCCTCCCCATACCATCCTTCTGGGTCGTCCCAGTGCTCTAGCCCCAAGCATCCAGTATCGTGCATCGAACCTGGACTGGCATCTCGTTTCATACATGATATTTTACATGTTTCAATGCCATTCTCCCAAATCTTCCCACCCTCTCCCTCTCCCATAGAGTCCATAAGACTGTTCTATACATCAGTGTCTCCAAGATCGCTGTAAACTGTGACTGCAGTCATGAAATTAAGATGCTTGCTCTGGAAGAAAAGCTATGACAAACCTAAACAGTGTATTAAAAAGCAGAGACATCACTTTGCTGACAAAGGTCTATGTAATCAAAGCTATGGTTTTTCCAGTGGTCATGTACAGACGTGAGAATTAGACCATAAAGAAGGCTGAGCACCAAAGAATTGATGCTTTCAAACTGTGCGACTTATGAAGAGTCTTTGAGAGTTCCTTGAAGAGCATGGAGATCAAACCAGTCAATCCTCAAGGAAATCAACCCTGAATATTCATTGGAAGGACTGATGCTGAAACTGAAACTCCAGTATTTTGGAGTCAACCATGTCCAGGAAGAATAGGGAGTCCAAGATAGAATATACCCAAGAAGGAACAAACACACCAAGGCACATGATAATCAAACTGACAAAAATTAAAGACAAAGATAAATTATTAAAAGCAACAAGCGAAAAAAGACAAATCCAAGGAAAAACCCATAAGGTTATCAGCCAATTTCTCAATTGACACCCAGCATAGGAGCACCTCAATATGTAAGCCGAATACTAACACATACAGGGAGAAATTGACAGTAACACAATAATAGTGGGGGACTTCAATACCCCACTTTTACCAATGGACAGATCATCCAAACAGAATATCGGTAAGGAAACACAGGCCTTAAAATGATACTTTTCACAAGTTGGACTTAACTGATATTTATAGAGCATTCTATCCAAAAGCAGCAGACTACACATTTTTCTCAAGTGTATGCAGAACATTCTCCAGGATTGAGCACATATTGGGCTATAACGCGAGCCTTGGTAAATTTAAGAAAATCAAAATCATATCAAACATCTTTTCTGATCACAATGCTATGAGATTAGAAATAAACTACAATTAAAAAAAAAAACTCTTAAGAAACACAAAGAGGTGGTGGATAAACAATATGCTACTAAACAACCATGGATCACTGGAGAAATCAGAGGAAATGGAAAAAAAAAAACTGGAGACAAGTGAAAATGAAAGGACAGTGGTCCAAAACTTAAGGGATGCAGCAAAGCAGTTGTAAGAGGGAAGTTGATACCAATACAGTCTTAACCTCAAATAAGAAAAATCTCAAGTAAACAACCTAACCTTTCGCCTAAAACAACTAGAGAAAGAAGAAACACAAAACCTAAAGTTAATAAAAGGAGGGAAATCATAAAGATGAGAGCAGAAATAAATGAAATAGAAAAACAACAATTGCAAAATTCAATTAAACTAAAAGCTGGTTCTTTGGAAAGATAAACAAGATTGATATACCTTTAGCCAGACTCACCAAGAAAAACAGGAAGAGGACTCAAATCAGTAAAATTAGAAATGAAAAAGGAGAAGTTACAGTTGACTCCACAGAAATACCAAGAATCATAAGAGACTACTGTGAATAACTGTATGCCAACAAAATGGATAACCGGGAAGAAATGGACAAATTCTTAGAAAGGTAGTCTCCCTAGACTGAACCAGGAAGAAATAGAAAATGTGAACAGACCAATCACCAGCCCTGAAATTGACACTGTGCTTAAAAACCTCCCAACAAACAAAAATCCAGGACCTGACAGCTTCACAGGTGAATTTAGAGAAGAGTTGACACCTATGCTTCTGAACTGTTCCAAAAAGTCTCAGAGGAAAAGTTCCCAACTCATTTTATGAAGCCACCATCACCCTGTTAGCAAAACCAAAGATACCACAATAAAAGAAAATTACAAGCCAGTATCACTGATGGACATAAATGTAGAAATTCTCAACAAAATACTAGCAGTCCATATCCAACAATACATTAAAAGATCATACACCATGATAAGTAGGATTCATCCCAGGGATGCAAGGATTTTTCAACATCTGCAAATCAATCAGTGTGGTACACTACATCATCAAATTGAAGAATAAAAACCATATGATCATCTCAATAGATGCAGAAAAGGCTTTTGACAAAGTTCAGCACCCATTTATGATAAAAAATACTCTCCATAAAGTGGGCATAGAGGGTACATACATCAACATTAAGAAGGCCATATATGACAAACCTACAGCCAGCATCATACTCAGTGATGAAAAGCTGAAAGCATTCCAAGATCAGGACAAGACATGGATGTCCCCTCTCACCACTTTTTAAAAAATTAATTAGCTTATTTTAATTGGAGGATAATTAATTTACAATATTGTGATGTTTTTTTGCCATACATCAACATGAATCAGCCATGGGTGCACATGTGTCCCCCCGATCCTGAACCCCCCCCATCCCACCCTCCTCCCCACCCCACCCTCCTCCCCACCCCATCCCTCTGGGTTGTCCCAGAGCACTGACTTTGAGTACCCTCCTTCATGCATCTAACTTGCACTGGTCATCTATTTTACGTACAGTAATATATATGTCTTAGTGCTGTTCTCTCAAATCATCCCACCCTCGCCTTCTCCCACATAGTCCAAAAGTCTGTTCTTTACATCTCTCTTTTGCTGTCTTGCATATAGAATCATCATTACCATCTTTCTAAATTCCATATGTATGTGTTAATATACTGTATTGATGTTTCTCTTTCTGACCTACTTCACTCTGTATAATGGGTCCAGTTTCATCCACCTCACTGTAACTGACTCAAATGCACTCTTTTTATAGCTGAGTAATACTCCATTGTGTATATGTACCACAACTTGCTTATCCATTCATCTGCCAATGGACATCTAGGTTGCTTCCATGTCTTAGCTATTGTCAACAGTGCTGCAGTGAATATTGGGGTACGTGTGTCTCTTTCAATTCTGGTTTCCTCATGTGTATGCCCAGCAGTGGGATTGCTGGGTCGTATGGCAGGTCTATTTCCAGTTTTTTTAAGGAATCTCTACACTGTTCTCCATAGTGGCTGTGAAAAGTGAAGTGAAAGTGAAAGTCGCTCAGTCATGTCCAACTCTGTGACCCCATGGACAGTGCATGGAATTTTCCAGGCCAGAATAATGGAGGGGTAACCTTTCCCTTCTTCAGGGGATCTTCCCAACCCAGGGAGCAAACCCAAGTCTCCCACACTGCAGGCAGATTCTTTACCAGCTGAGCCACAAGGGAAGCCCAAGAATACTGGAGTGGGTAGCCTATCCCTTCTCCAGTGGATCTTCCTGACCCAGTAATCGAACTGAAGTCTCTTGCATTGCAGGCAGATTCTTTACCAACTGAGCTATCAGGGAAGTCCATACCAGCTTGCATTCCCACCAACAGTGTAAGAGGGTTCCCTTTTCTCCACACCCTCTCCATTATTTATTGTTTGTAGACTTTTTGATGGCAGTCATTCTGACTGGCATGAGATGATGCCTCATTGTGGTTTTGATTTGCATTTCTCTAATTATGAGTAATGTTGAGCATCTTTTCATGTGTTTATTAGCCATCTGTATGTCTTGTTTGGAGAAATGTCTGTTTAGTTCTTCGGCCCACTTTTTGATTTGGGTTGATTCATTTTTCTGGTATTGAGCTGCATCACCATTTTTATTCAACATAGTTTTGGAAGTTCTAACCACAGCAATCAGAGAAGAAAAAGAAGTAAAGGTAATCCAGATTGGAAAAGAAGAAGTTAAACTGTCACTATTTGCAGATGACATGATACTATACATAGAAGACCCTAAAGATGCTACTAGAAAACAACTAGAACTCATCAATGAATTTGGTAAAGTTGCAGGTTACAAAATTAATACACAGAAATCTGTTGCATTTCTATACACTAACAATGAAAGAGCAGAAAGAGAAATTCAAGAAGCAATTCTATTTACCATTAGATCAAAAAGAATAAAATATCTAGAAATAAGCCTACCTAAGGAGACAAAGGATGAGATGGTTGGATGGCATCACCAACTCAATGGACATGGGTTTGGGTAGACTCCAGCAGTTGGTGATAGACAGGGTGTCCTGCCGTGCTGCGGTTCATGGGGTCACAGAGTTGGATATGACTAAGCAACTGAACTGATGATGAAGGAGACAAAAGACCTGTACTCTAAAAACTAGAAGATGCTGATGAAATAAATCAAAAAAGACATAAACAGATGGAAAGATATACCATGTTCATGGATTAGAAGAATCAGATCAGTTGGTCAGTCTTGTCCGACTCTTTGCGACCCCATGAATCGCAGCACGCCAGGCCTTCCTGTCCATCACCGATTCCCGGAGTTCACTGAGACTCACGTCCATCAAGTCAGTGATGCCATCCAGCCATCTCATCCTCTGTCGTCCCCTTCTCCTCTTGCACCCAATCCCTCCCAGCATCAGAGTCTTTCCCAATGAGTCAGCTCTTCACATCAGGTGGCCAAAGTACTGGAGTTTCAGCTTTAGCATCATTCCTTCCAAAGAAATCCCAGGGCTGATCTCCTTCAGAATGGACTGGTTGGATCTCCTTGCAGTCCAAGGGACTCTCAGGAGTCTTCTCCAACACCACAGTTCAAAAGCTTCAATTCTTCAGTGCTCAGCCTTCTTCACAGTCCGACTCTCACATCCATACATGACCACAGGAAAAACCATAGCCTTGACTAGACGAACCTTTGTTGACAAAGTAATGTCTCTGGTTTTGAATATGCTATTTAGGTTGGTCATAACTTTCCTTCCAAGGAGTAAGCGTCTTTTAATTGCATGGCTGCAGTCACCATCTGCAGTGATTTTGGAGCCCAGAAACATAAAGTCTGACACTGTTTCCCCATCTATTTCCCATGAAGTGATGGGACCGGATGCCATGATCTTCATTTTCTGAATGTTGAGCTATAAGCCAACTTTTTCACTCTCCACTTTCACTTTCATCAAGAGGCCTTTTAGTTCTTCTTCACTTTCTGCCATAAGGGTGGTGTCATCTGCATATCTGAGGTTATTGATATTTCTCCTGGCAATCTTGATTCCAGCTGTGCTTCATCCAGCCTGGTGTTTCTCATGATGTACTCTGCATATAAGTTAAATAAGCAGGGTGACAATATACAGCCTTGACGTACTCCTTTTCCTATTTGGAACCAGTCTGTTGTTCCATGTCCAGTTCTAACTGTTGCTCCTTGACCTGCATACAGATTTCTCAAGAGGCAGATCAGGTTGTCTGGTATTCCCATCTCTTTCAGAATTTTCCACAGTTTATTTTGATCCACACAGTCAAAGGCTTTGGAATAGTCAATAAGCAGAAATAGATGTTTTTCTGGGACTTTTTTGCTTTTTCCATGATCCAGCGGATGTTGGCAATTTGATCTCTGGTTCCTCTGCCTTTTCTAAAACCAGCTTGAATATCAGGAAGTTCACGGTTCACATATTGCTGAAGCCTGGCTTGGAGAATTTTGAGCATTACTTTACTAGTGTGTGAGATGAGTGCAATTGTGTGGTAGTTTGAGCATTCTTTGGCATTGCCTTTCTTTGGGATTGGAATGAAAACTGACCTTCTCCAGTCCTGTGGCCACTGCTGAGTTTTCCAAATGTGCTGGCATATTGAGTGCAGCACTTTCACAGCATCATCTTTCAGGATTTGGAATAGCTTAACTGGAATTCTATCACCTCCACTAGCAATATTGTCAAAATGACTATGCTACCCAAGGGAATCAACAGAGTCAGTGCAAACCCTATCAAATTACCAATGCTATTTTTCACAGAAATAGAACAAAAAAGTCGCAAAATTTGTATGCAGACACAAAGACACCAAATATTCAAAGCAATCTTGAGAAAGAATAAAGCTAGAGGAATCAGGCATCCTGACTTCAGACTATAATACAAAGCTACAGTCATCAAAACAGTATGGTACTGGCACAAAAATAGAAGTATAGATCAATGGAACAGCATACCAAAAAACAGAAATAAGCCTGTGCACCTGTAGTTAATTAATCTGTAACAAAGGAGGCAAAACTACACAAAGTCTGAAAGATAGTCTTTTCCACAAACGGTGCTAGGAAAACTGGACAGCCACATGTAAAAAAAAAAATGAACTTAGATTATTCCTTAACTCCATACACAAAAATAAGTCAAAATGGATTAAAGACCTAAATGTTGGACTGGACATTTTAAATCTATTAGAGGAAAACATAGGCAGAATACTCTCTGACATAAATCACAGCAATATCTTTTTCAGTCCATCCCCCAGAATAATAGAAGTAAAAGAAAAAATAAGTGGGACCTACTTGAAAGCTTTTGCGTAACAAAGGAAACAATAAAGAAAATGAAGACAGCCCACAGATTGGGAGAAAATATTTGCAAATGATGTGACTGATGAGGGATTAGTCTCAAATTTATAAACAGCTTATGACACTTAATAGCATCAAAGCAAACAACACAAAGAATGGGCCAAAGACTTGAATAGACATTTCTCTAAAGAGTATATACAGTTGGCCAATAGGCACATGAAAAGATGTTCAACATTGTTAGTTATTAGAGAAATGCAAATCAAAACTACAGTGAGATATCACCTCACACTGGTCAGAATGGCTGTCATCAAAAAATTCGCAAATGCTGGAGAGCGTGTGGAGAGAAGGGAACCCTCCTGCACTGTTGGTGGGAATGTAAATTGGTACACCCACTATGGAGAACATTATGGAGGTTCCTTAAAAAACTAAAAACAGCTACTATATGACCCTGCAATCCTATTCCTGAGCATATATCTAGAGAAAAACATGGCCCAAAAAGATACATGCACCCCAGTGTTTTTTGCAGCACTGTTTACAATAGCCAGGACATGGAAACAACCTAAATATCCATTGAGAGAAGAACGGATAAAGAAGATGTGGTACATATATGCAATGGAATATTACTCAGCAGTTGAATGAAATAAGGCCATTTACAACAACATGGATGGACCTAGAGAGTGTTGTACTGAGTACAGTGAATCAGACAGAAAAGAAGAATCATATGACGTCCATTATATCTGGAATCTAAAAAGTAATGATACATGATCTTACCAAACAGAGACTCACAGATTAGAAATGAACTCATGGTTGCAGGAGGGGGAAATGATAGTTAAGGACTTTGGGAAGGTCATGTACACTCTGCTATATTTAAAATGGATAACCAACAAAAGCCTATTGTATAGCTCATGAAACTCTGCTCAATGTTATGTGCCAGCCTGGATGGGAAAGGGGTTTGGGGAAGAATGTACTTAATTGCTCAGTCGTGTCTGACTCTTTGCAACCCCATGGACTGAAGCCTGCCAGGCTTCTCTGTCCACGGGGATTTTCCAGGCCAGAAAATTGGAGTAGGTTGCCATGCCTTCCTCCAGGGGATGTTCCCAACCCAGGGATCAAACCCAGGTCTCCCACATTGGAGGCAGATTCTTTACCATCAGAGCCACCAGGAAAGCCCAAGAATACTGGAGTGGGTAGCCTATCCCTTCTCCAGGAGATCTTCCTGACCCAGGAATTAAACCAGTGTCTCCTGCGTTACAGGTGGATTCTTTAGCAGCTGAGCTATGGATATATGTATATGTATGGCTAAGTCCCTTCACTGTTCACCTAAAACTATCACAACATTGTTAGTCGGCTATACCCAATACAAAATGTTTGTGGTGTTAAAAAATAATAATAATGAATTTTTTTTAAAGTTAAAGGGAAAAAAAAAGAACTGGCGAATTTGTGCACACACATACAAAAAAAATCATCATAATCCCTCTGCTGAAATTTAAGAAGCACTTTAGCTTTATCAGATACATACTCATTATTGCTTTGGTATGTTAATTTTCTGAATAGATGGCAAGTGCTGGAATTCTCCAGGCAAGAGCACTGGAGTGGATTGCCATTTCCTTCTCCAGGTGATCTTCCCAACCCAGGGACTGAACCCGGGTCTTCTGCACTGCAGGCAGATTCTTTACCAACTGAGCCACTAGGGAAGCCCCTCTCCATTTTATACCAGTTTTTATTAGCTTGTTGATTTCACAGAGTGACATTTTCTAACTTTGAACTCTGTCTTTAAAAAGATAACATCTCTCTTATAGTCACTATTAAGGATCTGCAGAGTCCAAATCTAAAGGCATCTTTTAAGGCATGAGTTTATTTCATATAATTTCCAAGTGATTAATTCATTGCATGCCTTAATAACATTTCACTGGTCACACTTTATTGGAAGAAAAGGCTTTTGAATAAAATGAAAAGGGATAGGGAAAGGAGGAACAGAAGTCAGTCTAGATAAGGAATATCATTTGCAGGTATGTCATTCTGTTGGTTATCTGATTTACAGGTGAAATAACTAAGGAACCAGAATGATACATGTGCAATTAGGACTACATTCAGATAGAATTTTATTTTTTTTCTATTTCAAAACCAAAACAGTCAATCCCATTAAAGATCAAGTTGTCCTTATTGCCTGGAATTGTGTGGTTATGGCACTTGCCTTCTTGCTGAATTCCCTTGACCAGATGGTTCTTCCTGGCAGCTTGAGGTTAGTTGATGTGCTAAATACTGACCATATCACAGGATTTAAGTGAAGCCAGAGACAGAATCCACAGGCCAGTCCGTATATTATGTGGCACTTGCTACTTTCCATGTGTTTCCCTTTGAAACATGAGACATTTTATGTTTGTGTATCCGGGGGTCTAAATGTCTTTTTTCTTACAGAAGGATCATGTTCCAGCACTTTTGGGAATGGCAACAGCTCATATGATCTTGAAACAAACTCCCCGGGCCCGAAATCAGCTGAAGCGGATTGCAAAAATGAACTGGAATCCTATTGATGCTGAGGATTTTGAGAGGAGTTGGCTGCTGCTTGCTGATATTTATATTCAGTCAGCAAAATACGACATGGCTGAGGAACTGATAAAACGGTGCCTGCGGCATAACAGGGTAGGTGCTGTACTGTGCTTCAGTTCACTTCAGTCCAGTCGCTCAGTCGTGTCCGACTCTTTGCTGCGACCCCATGAATCATAGCACGCCAGCTGTGTTCAACTCTTTGTGACCCTATGGACTATAGCCTGCCAGGCTCCTCTGTCCATGGGGATCTCCACACAAGAATACTGGAGTGGGTTACCATGCCCTTCTCCAGGGGATCTTCCCAACCCAGGGATCGAACCCAGGTCTCCTGCATTGTAGGCAGATTCTTTACTGTCTGAGCCACCAGGGAAGCCCAAGAATACTCGAGTGGGTAGCCTGTCCCTTCTCCAGGGGATCTTCCCGACCCAGAAATCGAACCAGTCTCCTGCATTGCAGGCAAATTTTTTACCAGTTGAGCTACCAGGGAAGCCCATGGGGTGGGAGACTGAGGAGGAAAGAATGATTGTTAGCCTTGGTTGTATAAACATTCTATAATAGGCTTCAGAGTGTATTGGTCCATTTCTAGGGATTTCTCTGTTTTTGGAAATTAAATGTTTATTTCTACCACAATCAGGATATAAACATTAATAATAAAAAAAGCTATTTGCCCTTGAAAATAAAATAAAGATGTATGCAGTTTCAAGTTTCAGCTGTGGTTTGCCCTACTTATCAAAAGTGTTTTGGAATGTCAAGCATTTGCCTGTGATTATCCATCTCATCCCAGAACTAATGAAAATTGCAGAAGAACATTAATTGCAGACGCCTGTCCCTCCTATTAAATACTCCTGATGAATTTACTGCAGCTGCATGTTGTTTTCACATTATTAGAATACACTCTGCATAATATATTTTATGGGGGGGAGTCTTTTCAGCATTTAATTTGATTTAATAAAATGTCCTTATCATGAGGTATAAAATTGAAAATCTTCACGTCCTTAGAATTTAAGGCTCTTTACTAACAGTGCATTTTGGTGTTTAATAGCCCCCAAAAGGATGTCTTTTTATGACCTTTTTAAAGTTAAGAATGTTCCTATTTACTGAGAAATAATTGTGCTCAACTTAGAAACTTAAGGGTATTTATCTTTATGGATTCTTATCAGTTACTTCAAAATCTTAATCACAGTAAATCTATGTTTTATTCTCTTTGAGCCAATTAGAATTCAAAATGGATCATTTGTTTTTTAAAGAGAAGTCATGATCACCTAATATTATTAAGTTACTTTTTTAGGGACTTGAAAACTGAAAGATTTAAAACATTTATCAACTTATGGTTTGTACAGGTGATTTAATTTACATTGGCCTTAAGAAAACACGATACTTATTAATAGACTTTAAAAAATCTAAAGTGCCAAATAACTGACCTCTGTAAGTAAGATTTCATGGGAATTAAGATTTTGATAGATAGAATTTCAATTTGCCAGAACTCAGACAGCAGTACATTGCATGGTTGAACATGATGGCTGGTTTAGAGGTTAAACATGATGGTTATTTAGGCATGTTCATATGGGAAGCATGAGATTCAGGAACTGGAGCTTAGAAACTTTGAATTATGTAATTTAAAAATGGAGATCATCCAGATCTGGGGCAGGAAATGTACAAGATGCAACTAGACCATCCTGTCATACCAGATGGCAAGGAAACTATCAGAGATTATTGGAGTCATGTCAGGGACTCAAGAGCCAACTTGAGGACACTCCCACAAGCCAAAGTTGACACACTTCAGGCATCAATAATGACTGCATTGAATAACACACCAAATATGTTTAAATCCATGAGTTTACAAAGATATAAAAAAGAAAAGGAAAAAAACCTAATTGGTCACCATTGAAATATGCTAATAAAATGTTATTTCTAAAGCTGGCAAGTAAAGGGAAAGAATTAAGTATCTCTCCTGCCTTTTCTGTGTGAATAATACTGCTGGGAAATGAAATGATGGAAAAGGAGATGTTTCTCATTATAGATGTTGTCCAGATAATGAAGAAATGAGGAAAGAATGATAGAATGTCACTATTTTCCAACCATTATGAATTAATGAATGGGTATAACATCACAAGACATTATGTGCCTCCTGAATGAAGAACACACTATCTGACAGTCAGACTGGGGGTGAGACAAGTGAAACACTCAACTCTGGGTCCAAACTTTAAAGGGACACTTAATGTAATTATCTTAAGTGATCCTGCTCTAACAAAGTATCAGAGACTGGGTGGCTTATAAACAACACAAGTTTCTTCTCACAGTTTTGTTAATAGATGCTGGAGTCTACAACCAGGGTGCCAGTATGATTGGGTTCTGGTGATGGCCCACTTGCCTGTTGCAGACTGCTGAGTTCTCATTGTGTCCTCACAGGGCAGAAAAGAGAGTAGGAGAGCTCTCTGGGCTCCCTTTTATAAGGGCACTAATTCCATTCAGGAGGGCTCCACCCAAATGACCCTTCTCAAAGCCTCACTTCCTAATACCATCACATTGGATGTTAGGATTTCAGCATATAAATTTAGGGGGACATAAACACTCTGTACATCACAGTAATCAAGATGAATGATATTTAATTCAATTTTTTTTAATTAAAAAAAAAAGTATCAAAATGTGAAACAGGATCTTACAGTGCTGTGCTGAGCTGTATTGAAGCCTTAAGCAAAAGGGTAAATGTGTATGTACCCTGATCACATGTTTATATTTTTTAATGGTTAATAGTTTTCATGAAAATATTAGTGGTGTATCTTCTTGAATTAAAGGAAAGTAAAATTCCACTAAATAGAAAAATAACATATAAAAATAACAAACAACATATGAGTTTTAATACACCTACTTTTCTGTTTTTCAAATTTTTTTAAATTAACATTCTGGGAAAAAATAGCAATTATACATGTACCTAAAAACATGTACACAGCATTGTGCATTTTTGCTTTTTCCTGAGGAGCAGTGTGGCTTGGCAGAGCAGCGATCTATGAAGTAAGTAGCTTCATCTCTTTCCCTCAAATCAAAATCAGATCCAAACCTCTAGATCTAATACAATTTCCAGGAAATATCAATGACATAGGAATGTATTATATAACTACCACAAGGATGCACTCAGCTAAATCTGGGCTGTGAGAAACTCTAGGATAAACATTCATATTTTTCCTACATTTAATTGCAAGGAAAGAGAGAGAGAGGAAACCTCTAGATCAAAAGGAAGCTTAGGGACATTTCAAATCACAGTGTGTGGGCCTTATTTAGTTCCTCATCCTGACAAGCAAACAAAAAAATTATGTTAAGGCTATTTGAAATTTGAATAGTGACTATATATTTGGTAATGTCAAAGAGTTGTTATATTTTAGGCATGATAATTTGTGATTATGATTAAAGAAAGTCCTTATTTTAAAGAGTATACTAAAATATTTCTGAATGCAATGTTATAGTATCTGAGGACTTTTTATCTGACAATACAGAGGGACAAATATGGGATAGAAGTGAGACAGTATTAGGCGTTAATTGTTAAAGAAACAGATTCATGGGGTCCACGATACTGTTATTTCTATATCTGTTAAAATTATTTGTAATAAAAAGTGTTAAGTATATGTATAAAACATGTCCTTGCCTCTCACCCAAAAATCCTGATTCTGTAGGTTTGGGATAGGGGCTTGGCATCAGAATCTTTTTAAGTCCCATAAATGATGTGATTGCATAGCCAAGATTGAAAACCATTGTTTTATGGGCCATTTAAATAAGTTAATATGATTGACCTCTATAGTCATAAGCACTCCATAAAATCTTAGTGATGTCAAGCTTAATCTATTGATACGTCTTGTATTTATTTTTAGTCATGCTGCAAAGCTTATGAATATATGGGCTACATTATGGAAAAAGAGCAAGCATACATGGATGCTGCCTTAAACTATGAGATAGCATGGAAACATGGCAACCAGACAAACCCAGCAGTAGGTGAGTTTAACATTTGAACACTAGGTTTTCACCGGAAACGTGGATTTTATGTGTAAACCTTCATTTAAATAAATTTGATTTTCTTGTTAAGGACAAGATATACATTAACAGCCAACATCCTTTGTCATTCCTGAGAAATAAATTTTACATTCCTAATAGATTATTAGCTACTAACTTATTAGGTATAGTTTGCTGAGATTCAAACTCGACCTCAGTGGCTTTAGAGGACATCTAATCTAATTCTGCCCCTTTGTCTCCCTTCACCCTGTAATTGAAAAATGTAATACTGTGGGAGAAAGTGTTCATTGTGAAAGAAGTGAGAAAAACATTGCATTAAATCAAGTTCTGCTGGTTGCTTTACTGCAGAATTTCTCAAAGATTCTAAGCCCTAATATGCATTGTGGTGGATATCACGTAGAGAACGTGTTTCCCACGATAAGTTGACGACAGAACTTTTTTTTTCCCCTGAGCATCTGGAAACATCATCCTGTCCCAGTGGTAGACTTGGTTTGAGGAAGGCTAGTCGCCAAGGTCCCTAACAGATGGGCGGCACCTGGAATATACTTAGTGACCACTGACAGCCACGTTGTGAGGGAGCTCACCCCCAGGCTTCTCTTTGTGTGGAGCTGAGATCAGCTTCATTGACACTGCCCTGTCTGTCCTCTGGAGCAACCCGCAGAGCTCTTCCCCGCTTATACATAAGGGCCCTCAATTGCAAACTCTGTCATGTCTCTCCTCAGTTTCTCTCCAGACTGTTCTCAGGCGCTTTTTCATTCTTCTAAGACTTGCTTTCAAGTCTTTCGCCCTCCTTGCTGTCTCCTGGAAACTCTCAAATAGCATTTCCCAAACTTGCTTTGGAATACTGGGTGAGATACTGATAGTTACTTCTTTAAAAAAGAGAGTTGGAAAAAAAAAGAGAGAGTTGACTGTGAAGAGATTAGATTTCATGGCCAAATAAGTTTGGAAAAGGCCATATTTGGCTATGTCCCTCCTGATCTGTTTTACTAGAAATGAAAAAATTGTTAAGTGTGATTTACGAACGAATTGTATGTATAATGAAGCTTTTTTTTAATGAGGCATTGAGTAGTTGATAATTCAACTCAAGATGACATCTGTCTTTTTAGCATCTGTGTCACGGTAATGACTCAGATTTAATCTACAGTCAGATGGGTCATCTTTAAACTTACTGCTGTCAGTTCAGGACTTCCCCTACTTTTTCTCGGGTCTGTTACTTTACCAGACTTGTTCAGAGCACAGAAACTAATTTGTAGACAGTATTTTTCCTTCTCAGGTTTTGTTCATGTTACAAATAAAGTCAGCTTGTAATATGAAAATTCCTTAAAATCTTTAAAATATATGTAATTCCGATGCTTTATTCCCCAGAAGGAATGCAATTAGAAGTCTAGTTATTTAAATATTCTGTTCCTTCAAAGACCAGCAAATAGAGTCCAGGTCACTCGTTCTTTCATTGTGTTCTCTTTGAACTTTATAGGTGATTTTATCAGCTCCTCTGACCTCTCTTTAAAATCATTTCTCTGTAAAGACATTTCTCTGAGGCTCTCAATTAATTCTTACAGTTTCTTTTTTAAGATTATCATTGCATCCAATACTCCCAGCCTTTCTGGCCAAGTTCGTGATGCATTTTTTTTCATTTGTCAGGAAATCCTAAAAATCATAGTTGTGTTCTTTGCATAGAATTCAAGCCTGAGCACTGTCACTGTAAAAGACACCAAGGAGCCGAGATCCACTGCGAGGAGAACACAGTCGTGTTTCTCTCTTCACAGTCGTTCCCAGGTTATGTGACAGTCACTAGGCTGTTTACACTGTGTTTTTGTTTTCTTGCTTTCACGAGCTCAGGCTCTCTCCCCCCATTTTTTTTTTTTTTTCCTGATTACACAAAGAGTTGAATTCTTAGAAGCCTGACAGGTGTAATGAAACTGGTACACATGTTCTTTGCCACGTGTAGCTCTTCATTTCCTCTCTAAAGTTTTTTTTGAAGGAAATGATCAAGTTTGTTTCAATATGACAACTTTGTGCTTCTAATTTAGTGTTTACACAGTTAAAAAAACAAAACATTAGTATTTGTGTGGTACTCTGAAATTTTTTAAAGCATTTCACAAGTATTTAATTTGATCTTTAAATTTACATTAAGAGTTAGCAGGGTTATCTTCCCCATTTTTGGATGCAGAAACTTGAAATTGACAGCTACCGGTGACTTGCCTAAGGGCTCAAAGCTAGTCAGGAAGCCGGAAACCGAAAGTTATGTCCAGGTTTTTTTGGCTCTAGTTTCCATATTTGGCATGACATCTTTAAGTTGTTTTCCTTTTTAAATGTCACAAACTATTTATTATTCTGTTTTATAATTCCTTTCTAATGATATCAAGTTTACCTCTCTGATACTGTTTTCATCTTGGACATTTCTCATTGTGTGTGTGTGTGTGTGTGTGAATTGAATACTATGAATTTTAGATAATTTCTGTTCCTTCCTTCTTGCTACCATGATTGCATTAAGCCAATAATTCTTCTAAAACATTGTTTTGAAATTCTAAAAATTTTCTTCAGGGGTCCTTTGATTAAAGTCCAAGAGCAGCATTCAAATGTCCTTTTCATATTTTTAAGTGGTAAAGCAAAATATATTATTAGTTACATATTATTTACATTCTGTTATATCTTATTTATTGAATCTACTTTTTCATCTCCTTATTTGCTTACTACTAAAGAAACTAAGATGAAATTGGCATTCTTATTATAGAACAACAGTTATTTAAGAATGTATTAAAACTTTCTTCCAAAATGTCAGTATTTGGACTTCCCTGGTGGTCCAACTGTTTAAGAATCTGCCTGCCAATGCAGAGGACACAGGTTCAACCCCTGGTCTGGGAACATTCCACATGCTGTGGGGCAGCTAAGCCCGTGCGCCACAACTTCTGAGCCCGCGCACCTAGAACCTTACTCCACAGCAAGAGAAACCACCGCAGTGAGAAGCCCACACACCACAACTAAAGAGCAGCCCCTGCTTATCACACCTAGAGAAAGCCCACCCACTGCAGTTACTGGAGAAAGCGCGTGCACAGTAAGACCCAGTACAGCCAAAAATAAATAAAGATTTTAAATAAATACTCCTTGCAGTGTGCCATTTCACTATCACATGTGGCTGACGTGGCCGTCTAATGACTAACCCTCTGCTTTCTGAGTCACCCTGCTGCTGCGCTGCCATCTGCTCCCCCTGCACTCCAGGCCCATTTGGCTGCTGTGTCTCCCTCTACCACTGGCCTCTGCATGTGCAGTTCTCTTTGCCGAACGGAATTCTTTCTTACCACCCCCTTGGCCTACATTATGCCTCTTCCTTCAGGTTTCACACATTGCCTGACACCCACCCCAGATCTCTTATTATAGTGCTGTTGGCCTGTGCCATTATTTCATAGCATTTATCTCAGTTTTGAAATCATCCATGTACTTCCGTAATTACTTAAATAACATACGCTCTTTCCTAACAGAATGTAAACCTCAGAAACCAGTTTGCCTGATGTGTTAAGTACATCAGTACTGTGTAAAGGAATAGCCGTGTTATCACTTACTGCTCTGTGATCAGTTTTTACTGTAATCTGAAACAAATGGGACTTTTCTGTAAGTTGCAAAACCATATTTGTGGGATGGCCGGCCATCTTCTAGCCCAGCTGTGGCCCCTTGTTCCAACTCCATTTTCTTTGGTACCTGTTCTCCTTTGTATCAGTCCACCTTCTGTTATCTTATCGTTTCTATCATGGTACAGTAGTCATCACCCTGCACTAAGAGTTCTCTAATATTAGCATAAACAAAGGAGGAAGCCAAGAAAGGTAATACTAACAGTGTGCTCTATAAATAAATAATACTATATCATTGCTGGGGGTTTTGTCTTTACAGGATACAAACTGGCATTTAATTACTTAAAAGCAAAAAGATATGTGGATGCAATTGACATATGTCACCAGGTAACACTTAAATTTATATTTCTTAAAATTTTTCAGATGTGCTATTTCCTACTTTTGTTTAATATCAAGTTGTACATGAATAGAGATAGAGGATGTACTGTTTTGGTTCAATGCCTCGTCGGATACATCTGGAAGAAATTACCGGTTTTCAAAGTTTAGAAAATAAAGTTTACTTAAATCAAAAACGTGTTTTTAATTAGGCCTCAAATAAGGTTTGCCAATTTAAAGGAGGAGGCTAGACAAGAAGCATGTTAAACAAACTTAATCCTTAAGTCAGAAAATATCTGAAGATTTTTATAGATTCTCCAGGTCATTGTTTTGAATAGAAGTTCTTATGTTTGTGTCCAAGTCTGGTTATTAGAGGATTCAGATTTATACATTAAAGAGGTATTTTTGTCATTTAGAAGCCATTCAGTTACACTTCTGTAATTGGTTTCTCGACTTCCCTGATGGCTCAGACAGTAAAGACTATGCCTGCAATGCAGGAGAACAGAGTTCCATCCCTGAGTTGGGAAGACCGCTGGAGAAGGGAATGATTACCGACTCCAATTTTATTGCTTGGACAACTCTATGGACAGAGGAACCTAGCAGGCTATAGTCTATGGGGTTGCAAAGCAGCAAACATGATTGAGCGACTGGTTTCGGACTAAATGATCCCTTGCTAAATGACACACTTTTGAGTTGCAGTTTTAGAATTTGCAATTTCTTTATAAATACATTGTCCCATTGATATTCATACAAGGCATTGTACTAAATATCGTTGGGAGCTCCAAGAAAAGCACCTTAGCAGAGAATTATGTAGTGTACCTTATCCCAGATAACTGTGTCAGCATCATTATAGTGAATACTTGGCTCCAGTGATTGCTGTTGATTACTGAGTCTCTATGTAAGGCAACATTTCACATTAAGGTTAAGGTTATATATTAATTTGTGGAGTTTTGATTTTTCTTTCTTTATGACTACCACCCTACTCTTCAACTCAGTAGACCTGGAAATTTGTATGTTTCAAAATCATTCCAGTACACAAATGTGTACTCCTGGGTAAAAATATCTCTAAGGATTTGTTAAATATCATGCATAAATAGCTAAATTTTAAAAAGTATCTTAAATCATTGATCATAATTGTTTTATATAACTGATCTAATAAGGAAATAATTATATTTGTTTTATTTTCCACATGTAGTGGTACATTTTTACCATTTTCATCTAATTACTGTTAATAGAAATGTCACCATGTCATATCTCAGATATCACCTTTAAAAAGTGTTGTTGTATTTGCAATATTATTATAATGTAATCTCAACTGTAATGCCATTGCTAGTAAGTTTTGTGGCTCCCCAGTTCTTGATAATGAATTATAAGTTAAGTTTTTGTTTTATTTTGTTTGTTTTGGCAGGTTCTTGAAGCACATCCAACTTACCCCAAAATCAGAAAGGATATACTTGATAAAGCTCGCACATCTTTAAGACCTTGAAAATTATTTTAACTTTTCAAAGCAAGAAATGGAAAGAATCTGAGTTCTTCCAGTACAAAATAGGTTAAGCTAATACTTTGTATTAGAAAGCATACTTTCTCCAGCAGAGGCTGCTGTTGCATATAAAGAGAAACACTGTGTTAAATGGATGTCTTCTGATGGAGAAAGTGAATGAGCTGGTTTATTTAATTGACTCTCTTGATTAGGTGCAGATTTGGTGTTTCTGTGATAAAGATTATAACCCATTTCTATAAAGAATATTTTGTTAAAATCTAGATAGGTAAGTACCCTGTATCTTTTATAAGGGATATTGTTTCAGGAAATATGTTTAAAATACTATTGGTCTCTGTTAAACATTTTTGTGAAATTCTGTTATTTCAAAGGTTTGAGTAAGTTTCCATGTAAATATTTATAAAAAAGAAAACATTTTTAATAAACATTTTATGAAATTTATGAACTCAAAACACATGGTGAGTTTTGCAAATTCAGGGTAAACTACCCATGTTAACACATAGTATTACAGAAACTGACTTTCTTAGAAGAATATTTTGGAAAAGTATAAAGAGCGTTTGTGAGTTTCCCTTCTTTGTTGAATTGATTCTTCCTGCTTTTAATGTCAATGAGATTCTTTTAAGAAATAACCAGTACCTGAAATTAAATAGGTAGACCTTTATAACAATATTTAACCTTAGCCCAAAGACAAGGTCTTTTGGTGTAACTTTAGACACTGTGACACCTGATAGAGAATATTTTCGGTCAGCAGGGACTCACAAAGCACACCATGTAAAAAGCAACCACATACCCCGCTATCCCTAGCATTCCTGCCCCCAACCTGAGAGAGTTACTTACTCTTTACACTGAATTGAACTTAGCCTTCCCAGATGGCACTAGTGGTAAAGAACCTGCCTGCCAGTGCAGGAGACTCAAGAGATGCGGGTTCGATCTCTGGGTCGGGAAGATACCCTGGACAAGGGAATGGCAACCCACTCCAGTATTCTAGCCTAGAGAAGCCCATGGACAGAGGAGCCTGGTGGGCTACAGTCCAATAGGGTCACACAACTGAGCATCTGAGCACAGCTGCTGCTGCTGCTACTGCTGCTGCTGCTAAGTTGCTTCAGTCGTGTCTGACTCTGCGACCCCATAGACGGCAGCCCACCAGGCTCTGCTGTCCCTGGGGTTCTCCAGGCAAGAACACTGGAGTGGGTTGCCATTTCCTTCTCCAATGCATGAAAGTGAAAAGTGAAAGTGAAGTCGCTCAGTCGCGACCCCATGGACTGCAGCCCACCAGACTCCTCTGTCCACGGGATTTTCCAGGCAAGAGTACTGGAGTGGGGTGCCATTGCCTTCTCCGCTGAGCACAGCAGCACACCATAAACCTGATCTTCATAAACTCAATTCTTAGCATCATTCTTAGTGTATCTACATCTTTTTTCATCTACATCTACATCTTGGTTTTAAAAATAAAATAAACACAGTCTTCCATTTTAACTGCATTTTCAATAAATAGTTTTTAAAAGTCACTTCCTTTTCCTAAAGTACTTCATGTTTATTTCTTTTGAGTTACATTCTTATTTCAAATCACTTCTCCAATTTCCAGAGTCCTTTTAATTCCAATTACGTGTTATAAGATTTCTAATCATTTTTAGTTATGCTGTTTCATGGAAATGTTTCATAATTAGAGCATTTATGAAATATTTCATATCTGTTAAAACACTTCCGTGTCTTGTTACATTTTGTCCTCACAGTCCTATGATATAGATATTATCTCTCTTTTACAAATCTGGCCCTGTGACACATTATCTTTCTCTGTAATTTAGGGGGAAAAACTTTCAAACTGAATGGACATTGTTAAGGACATAATACAACAGAATACCCGTAGCGGTTCCAATGAGCCTGCATTGTAGAATGCTAGAAACATGGAAATTGGATGGAGAAAGTAGAACATCTCTTCTCCCAGCAAGACGTTTCCAAATCTGTTTTCCTATCTATAAAATGAGGAGTTTGTGTTTGTTTCTTAAGCAGCCACTTATTCTGCCATTTGTTAGATACTATCCTAGGAACTTTCTTTAAAGTATGTCTTTTATTTCTCAATAAACTCTCTAGAGAAATAATATTTTTCAGATAATGAGATGAAGCTCAATCTAAAATTTGCCCAAGCTCACAGAAAAATTGTCAGAACCTGGATTTCACACCAGCCTTTCCTAAATTGAGATGCTTTCCATAACTAAGACAGACTGTGTCTGTAAGAAACATTCTCTTATCTGCATCTGGCTAGCAGATGAAACTGAGTGTTCTATCACAGAGATGGCAAGGTAATGAGGAACAAGACCTGAATGGAATGAACGTTCTTACAGCTGTGGACACTACTAAAGAGAAGCCTGAGTGAGGAGCAGTGTAGTGCAGTGGCGAGGAATGTGGACCTGAAGCCAGACCGTCCTAGGTTTAAAGTTTGACTCTGCTACTTACTACCTTTCTCCAGTCACATAGGCTCTCTGAGCCTCGGTTTTCTCATCCATAAAAAAAGCATATCAGGATAATAACCTTCCTCGGGTTGTTGTTAAGAATTAAATGAGAGAACTTACATAAAACCTATAATGAATCTTACTCACTTAGGCTCTTAATAAATAGCAGCTCTATTATTGTAAACTAAACAGGGTCAAGTAGTAGTTACAACTGAGAAGAACCTTCACAGGAGGAAAGAGACAGCAAGGACAGCGGAGAGACTGACAGGGCCAGTCAGGCCCCTCAGAAGCACAGGCACACAGGAGTCAGGATTCTTATGCATGGTCTCCCTTCCCTTCTTGCCTCTTTGTCTCTCACTCTTCCAACCCCAACTGGAAATTGTGTTGCACTCTACATGCATAAATCTCTCTTCATCTAATTTTTGAACAGACTTACCCTTCCCTCCTCTACTGGAATTCTCTCCCTGCTCTCCTCTCCCTAATCCCCAACTCACTGTCTCCAAGCCTCCCTCTCTAGGCTTACTCTCTCACTCAGTTATCAGTTTATTAATCACCTGCTCAGAGGCCCTGTCCGTGTCCACTGACACTCTATAAGGTAGCCATCATGTCAGTCTGTACTCTGTCACCGTATTTAAACCCTCTATTTAGTACTTGCTAATCTCTGATGTTTTTCTTGTGCACATGCCCGACATCACACATCCAGGAAAGCTGGAACTCGAACTGAATTGCTACTTGAAGGAATCAGTTCCCATAGCATGTTCAATGCGAGTTTAGGGTCCACACGTAAGATGGAGAAGGAGGGACACAACACGAATGAAAGAATTTTCTGTGAATCTGGGATTTGAATGCCACCACCCTCAGGATAAGGATAAGGAAGCGGTTTTAAGTTCAATGTCCTTTGACCTCAGGTCAGCTAGTATGAAGAACTGGATCCCAAAAGGAAATAGCTTTCTTTTCCAGAAGTCAAGAACCTAGAGCAATTCTGGAAAGAAGGGTTTTATCCATGGACAGCTGAGGAAGCTAGGTTAAACTTTGCACCAGGGTAGATAATAGAATCACTATGGAAACCAAAAGACCAGTTAAAACTTCGAGGAAACCTCCTAGTTTGGGTCTGGTGATAAGTGAAGAGCCTTTTAACAGGATCATGTAACCTGTGCTAGTGCTGATAAAGTAGAAAATGCTATTTTTGTTTGTTTGTTTTTAGTGAAAGATTGGCAACAGTGCAAGGAGAACAGCACATCGATCCTCTGTTGGTAGAAGTGTCATGCGCCCTTTCTGAAGGGCAATTTGGTACCATGAATTAAGGCTTCATCCTTTGACCAGGAAATCTCACTTAGAGAAATACATCATAAGAGACAGAAATTTTCTCAAGGTTTTTTGGTTTAAAAACTGATGAAAGCAAAAAGTTTAGGTTTTATGATTATTGTCAAAACATTCACCATAATCGAAGTGGTTGAATATACTAGTTTACCTGATAATGTGGTCATCAAAAGCCGTTTTCAAAGATTTTTTTTTTTTACTATTCATGTTTTTAAATTTTTTTCAAAGATTTTTAACTGCTGGGTGTCTTACAAATAATAAGTGAAAATTCAGGAAACATAACTTCATATAAAATTAATTTGCATAATAGTAATAAGTAGATGTATAGTGAAGTGAAGGTCACTCAGTCATGTCCAAGTCTTTGCAACTCCATGGACTGGAATTCTCCAGTACTCTGCAGAATACCGGAGTGGGTGGCCGTTCCCTTCTCCAGGGGATCTTCCCGACCCAGGAATCAAACCAGGGTCTCCTGCCTTGCAGGCAGATTCTTTACCAGCTGAGCTACCAGGGAAGCTCAAACAGATGTACACATAGATATATATACACATAGACAACACACAACTACTGCAACTAATGCAGTTTTTAATGGTAGTTATGTCTGTGTGATGGAATAGTGTTGAGAAATGTGCCATTTTTGAAGTTAACTGCAATGAACACATACCCTGCCCCCACCCCCCATCCCCCCCCAAAAAAGGATGTTTTTTCCTTTTAAAAAAAGGATCGCTTTCTCAAAGATGAATAGAAAAAAACTAAACAAAAGCTGACACTGACATTGTTTCAACTCTTAACACCCACACTTTACTACTAATGGTTTGAACAAAACCTAATCTGGTTTATTTCAGTTGTCAAAGAAGATTCAAGAAGTAGCAGTTAGAGAAATACTCTGCCAGAAAATGGAAATAGGAGAGTGCTGATAGCAGCACTGATAACAGGAGAGCCCAGGAGTTACTAAGGGAGATGAGAGTACCCCATAGAAATGAGTGAAGAGCTACTCTTGCAACCACAGGGTAAAATAAATGAGAGGGCTTCCCTGGTGGCTCAGTGGTAAAGAATCTGCCTGCCAATGCAGGAAACACAGGTTCGATTCCTGATCCAGGAAGATTCCACATGCCTTGGAGCAACAAAGCCTGTGCCCTACGGCTATTGAGTCTGTGCTCTAGAGCCCAGGAACTGCAACTGAGACCACGTGCCGCAATTACTGAAGTCTGTGTGCCTAGAACCCACACTCTGCAACAAGAGAACCCACTGCAATGAGAAGCCTGCACACCGCAACTACAGAGTAGTCCCCACTCGCCACAACTAGAGAAAACAGGCAGCAACGAAGACCCAGCACAGCCAAAACGAAATAGTAAAAAAAAAAAAAAAAAGACAGGAAAACCCACTTTCTGCACTTCCCGTGATTCTAGTAACAGTTTTAATGATGATCCTACCAAACGTAGTTAGTATGAAGCCAGAGGAAATAAGCGAAATCACATGGCCACAATGGTTGTGTGGTATAAGACCTGGGTAGGGTGACCCAACTGACCTGGGAGCAGAGCAGAAGCTAACACTCTGGGTCACACACCTCCAACCGCACCCCTTGCAGGAAGAGGACCCCTTCCTAATTTGAACAAAGTATGAGTGGAAGGGGAGAAACTAGAGACAGGAGAGCAAAATGTTCGGCTGTAGGGCTGAGGGTAAGGGAGCAATAGAGTGATGGCTACAGAAGTTTATGAAAGATTTTTATTTTCTGTTTTTTAAGACAGGATCTATTATACTAGAGTATCTTGGAATATTTATGGGAGAAAGTAGATACTGAAAGTATAAGAAAAGAGGAGGAAGCCTGAGTAGGAAAAGGGGTCCAGGGGGTAGTTTAGAAGAATTAGAGTTTAGAGGGATGTGTGATTTTTGTAAACAGAGTAAAGGAACAAAATCACTGTAGAAAGAGTTATTATATATAAAGGTGGTCCAGGAGCCCTTATGCTAATTGGCTCCATCAGTTTTATAATAATTAAAATGGACTTCGACCTAGAGGCAGAACCATTCCTTCCTATGCATGGAATTTGGGGGCCTCTGTTTCCCTTGGGCTCTGAAGTATTTTTCACTTACTTCCAGGTTCCTGTTTGTGGTTGCTGGGAGTTTGCCTGCCAGATTAAAGGGGGGGTTACTGTAACATCGTAAATCATAGTTATGAGCAAAAAAAGTGTTACCCACCTTTTAATACTCTTAAGAACCAGATGTTTTCCAGAGAAATGCTTGACTCTACAATCTGCCTTGCAGTGCACATAAATGAATCTGGCATGCTGCCCATAAAAGCAATTTGATGCCATAAATGAGGAAAGCTGAGTAATGAGCAGGTTCTAAATGTCTTCCTTCCGAGTGGTATAACCTTAGAGTCTATGGCAATCTTTAAACCAGGCTGTTTTCAAATAGTGTGTATGTTATTTTTATCTTCAAACAAAATTCTTTTGGCAATGTAAAAGAAACCCTGTTTTTAAAGAAACAAGTATATTTTGAGAAAGTAATTACTATTTGTTTGCTCCAAAGCCAGGCTAGTTTTATTTTTAATTGGTAAATGATGTAAGAAGCTTCCCACCCCGCTCCAAAAAACAGAGACACTTGAAACACTAAGAACAGGGCTGTGAAGTACGCAGTAGTATCCTCACTCATAATGGGTAATAGGTCCTGTTTCACAGAGAGAGATTAAACCTTTTTGAAAAATACATTAAGCATAACACTGGAGGAAAAAAAATGTGCTAAAATGCTAAGCAGTTACATAAATGTTCTTTTTAAGCAGTTTAAATACTTGAAGTTACTCTAGTCAATGAATGAAAACTCCCTGACATATACTTCCTTGAAAAACTGTTGGCAAATTTTTCACATTAACTTAAGTCACATGCTGTAAAGGATAGTTGGAGGGGGATACAGGGATTGGGAAAAGTCCAGAATATTGAGAGTACCCAAGAGCAAAGTTAAAGTGATGGAACACTGACCACATAGATGCTAGGGGAAGAAATGGGACCAATGAGATGTGTCTAGGTCCTGATGTCACTTCTCTGTGCTAAACAAGGGACTCTACTGTCACTTAAGACGTGTAATATCTTTTTGCCTTGTTACTGCTGTTGCCATAGATTTCTTAAAATGTAAATATTCATTATTTTAGTTCCAGTAAAAATCAGATTTTTTCCAAAGAAAGAAAATTTGATTTTTTTTAAGACTTTTCATTTGGAAATCATTTCAAACTTAAAGAAGTTCCATGAATAAGAAAAGTACAAAGAGCACCCACATGCCATTTATCCAGATACTAAAATATTGTTAATATTTTACCTCATTTGCTTCATCATTTGTGTCATCTGTGTGTATACAAATTTTATACATATGTTTGCACACGCACATATACATGTCTATGCATTGATTTTTTTTTCTGAACATTTTGAGAGTAAGTTGCCTACATCATACATGCCTCTGTACTCCTAGGTACATCACTGCATATTTCCTGAGAATAGGAATATTCTCCAATATAATCACAGTACAGTTATGAACATCAGTTAGTTCGAGATAAATACAAAACTTTTAATCTGCCACTCTTTACTGCCAGCTGATCCAGTAATAATCCCTTACAGCATCTTTTCCCTCAAGTTACATTCTGGGATTGGGTATTACATGTCATGTCTTTAGTCTTGTTTAATCTAGAGCATTTCCACAGCCACTTTCTGCCTTTTATAAAACAGCCAGTTTTGAAAATACAGTTCTCTGACCGCCCCCCTTTTAAGTATGAGTGTTCCTGTGTTTTGGGTGTGTCTGATATTTCCCTGAGATTGAATCTGAATTGAGCATTTCTGGCCATAATATTGTATAAGTGAAGTGATGTCCTCAAGGTGTCACATCTGGAAACATACATGTCCATCTGCCCTCACTGGGGACATTAATTTTGATTCCACAAGTCACATTTTTCTACTATATAGTTGTTTTTTCCCTTGCAACTAATAACCAATTTTTGAGGAGACATTTTCAGATCATACAAATATTCTGCTCCTTCAAAAATTTCCGCTAGATTAGTATGATTCCTGCTTGATCTGATATTCACCACGATGATTACAAATAAAGACATTCTAATATCACTACCTTCTCTAAATATTCCAGTCAGCCCTTAGAATTTACTATAAGCAAGAGCCCGTTCCTTATTATGTTTTACTTATTTAATTCATCTAGTATTTACTATCATATGTGTTCATGAGTTCCCATTTTTTCAATGGTTCATAATTCATTAATGCCTTTAATTATTTTGGTGCTCAAATGGTTTCAGATTTGGCCAGCAGAAGCCACATCATTTGTCTTTTTTTTTTTTTTAAAGAACTTTCCTACTTTCTAACAATAAACTATCCCAGCTTCAACTTCTAATTACCCTGTCCCAGCCTGCAATCAGCCATTTCTCTAAGCAGCCCTGGTTCCCTTGAGTGGGGCAATGTATTAGAAATCAAGATCTTAGTGCAAAGTGTGTTCACTGCCACTTTGGATGAAGTGCTTCTAAACCCTTTCAGCAAATAGAAAACATATGCATGTATACATGTGCATACATATATGTGCATATGTATGCACACGTGCACATATATGTGCATATGTATGCACATATGCACGTATATATGTGCATACATATATACATGCATATACAGGTGTAACACACACATACTGAAACATTTTAGAAGTCACAAAATTATACCAACTCTTCCAAATCCAATTTATCACCATAGGATTCTTTCTGTGTTCCCCAAATTTTCATTTGCATGTCCTTTCTTCCACAGTGAGACCCTGAGTCCCAACAACTTCATCATATTTGTTCATTTCTTCAATCGAGGAAATAATTTCAGAATTGCTTCACCCTAAGACTCACAAAAAACAAATATACTGAAAAGAATTCAGAATTTGACAACATATTTTAAAATGTTACCATAAGCATTTCCCAGTGGTATGAAGTATTTTAAAAATCAAACTGAATAATTTATTGATGACAGGAGAGTGTGTTCTGCTCCATAGACCAGCTTTGCAGATTCCTTCCAAATATTCATCTACTTGCAAAATAAATACTGTACCTTCCCACACCAACCAGTGTCATATTAATGAAGCCTTGGCAGGAAAAAGAGTATGAGACTGGAGCTTAAGCAAAACATCATGTGCTGAGGATTGAGAGGTGAAGTGTTTTTGTTTCTCAATAAAATATGTAGTAGATATATATGACTATAAATAGATTTATTTTTTGTTTGCCCTTAGGTATTTTCAGACCCTTTGCTGTGATGGTTTACATGACAGCTATAGACATCTCTAAAAACAGGAAAATTTTCTTCTGAGACTGTTAAACAAAATACTAGTTTCTGGTTTATAGCAACTAACACCATTTCCCCCTCAACCTGCTTTTTCAAACTGCTGCCTTTTTTCTTTTTTTCATTGAGTGAATTGTGGTCATTTCTTCAAAAAGTCAGATTTATTTCCCCTATTCTTTATTTTTGTATTTACATTTTATATCTATTTTCTTGAGTCCTACAGCCTCACAAAATAGTTTCGAATAGCAGAGCTGCAGAGATGATGGGGAGGTCAGCTATGTTAATTTCAAAGCGCCCCAGTCTTCCATGTGGGGTTGCCTAGCAACCCATCTCTCAGGCCTCCTTTGTGGATGTGAGAAGAGGAAGCAATTCTCCTATACACTCTCAAGCCGAGATGGTTTTTATAAAGTGAAAAACCTTTTGCAAAGGCTCCAACACAACCCCTGTCTCCTTTTCGGCTCACTTTGTGCACTTCACACATGATGAGAGAGATATTCCACCTTTTGATGTTTTAGATCTGACACATATAAAACAGAGCTATACATGCTACAGTCAAACAGAGAAAGTGACCTGTATCCCTATGTTAAATTGAAGCACATTAATTAAATCGCTCGTCGTCCCCTTTCTCTTACATGAAAGCATACTTACCCCTCAAGTTCTAAAAGCCAGTTATGTTAAATGAAACTGCAACTGCCTGCTGAGCATCAGTTACCATAGCGACGTGAGGCGGGAGTGTTTTCCGCCTTTAGGCACAGGATGGCTGAAGTGTGTTCAACCAGGGACTCAAGCAGCATGTTGACTAGAAATCAGACATCTGGGAAGAGCCTCCTCTATTCCCTTTTCTCCACACTAACTTGAAAAAATAACTAACCCCTCTGCTATTCCCTAAGCTATTAGCTTTTTAGAAGTAAACTTCAGTGGGTGGCAGAAGTGTCCTACCTTAGGGCATATAGAAGGGAGAACAATGACACATGCCAGGAAAGCCAACGTGAACAGCTGAGCCACGTTGAGACGAGTGCTATATAAGATATGCTGACTTTTCAGACACTCTGAAAATACACAGCAAAAATAACAGCTAGAAATCCATGCATTTCCACATTGTAACAACACTGACATACAATTTTTGAACCATTTGTGATTCCCTAATATTTTGTGGACTTCCCAGGTGGCTCAGTGGTAAAGAATCCTCCTGCCAATGCAGGAAATGAGGGTTCGATCCCTGGATTGGGACGATCCCGTGAAGAAGGAAATGGCAACCCACTGCAGTATTCTTGCCTGGGAAATTCCATGGCCAGAGGAGCCAGGTGGGCTACAGTCCATGGGTTTGCAAAGAGTTGGACATGACTTAGCAACTGAGGACATGCATAACCTTATTTTCTAGGCTACTGATGCTATTCAGCAGAACATTATGATTCAGATCCATATTGTTTTGTGAAGTCTTTATAACTGAGAGTTAAATCAGGTATAAAGCAAATGTCCCATTCTCACTTGCCTCCAATTATGGCTGAGAAAAGGAAGGCAGTAGAGCATTTGAGGCTTTGAGGTCAGACAACCTGACTTTGCATGTTTTGCCACTTATCAGTGTGATTTGGGGAAAGTTTCTTTCATTGCTTAAGTCCAATTTCCTAACACTTAAAAGGGGAATGAAAAGACAATTGTTGACAGAATGAAATAAGAAAACATATGTAAAGTACCTGGCATTGATAAGGGGGGTTAAACACTGATAGCAGGTGTTATGAGCTTAGCTTATCAAACACAGCATTCAATCATTACTGAACACCTGGGCCACACCCAGAAGTCTGTTTGATGTGCGATGGATAATAAGGTCCAGTCAAGAAGAAGGCAGGCAAATTGGGGATGCCTACTGGCAACCCACTCCAGTGTTCTTGCCTGGAGAATCCCAGGGACGGGGGAGCCTGGTGGGCTGCCGTCTGTGGGGTCGCACAGAGTCAGACACGCCTGAAGTGACTTAGCAGCAGCTGCCTGGTTATCCACCCTGCGGGCATTCCAATTTGGTGCAGCATTCCCGCCAATATTCTGTCCATACTAATATGGCACTCCTCATAGTTTGCCCCAGGGCCAGTTTTATAGGGTAAAAAGTCTTGCTGCTACTTTACAGTTAAATTTTGCTATTCTAACCAAACAGGTGTTTCCAGCACCTTCAGTCACCATATTCCTCAGACTGGAGATTGCCTTTCATGGGCAAAGTTGAAACAACATGTGACCACCAAAGAAAAACTTCCAGAAGATCTATCAAAGTGCCTATTCTTGGGCTCTCTTATCTGGCAACAGAATATCTCCTGGTGATTTATTAACAAATTATTGACATCATTCTTAGAAAACATAACTTGTGAACAATTCAAATCACTTAGTCTTACTCCTTTATTCTAGACATAAGGCACAGAGTTCAGGGACACTAAAGAATTTATCTGAATCATATGCAGATATACCTGTACATGCACACATGACACTACGCAGACATGCACACACACTTGTAAATACACACACATATATAAAGAGAATAAATTCTATAGACTTTTTTCACATTTGCCTCAAAGTTAATTCTAAGCTCTTCATTATTCACAGTGATCACAGTTTGCTAGAAATAGAAACCAACATAAGATGTCCTGAGTTAAGGGTAAACTTCCAAGGATCATGAGGCTTACTAAGGTCAACACTGAAGCTAAGAAGCAGGAAGCACCTGGAACCAGGACTGAAATCCGGGCAGGACTGTCAACCTCTGCTGCTTTGGCCGTGTCTGTATCCACATCCTTCAATACTCACTGAAGACCGATTCTGCACCGGGCAAATTGAACCCTCACTACACAGACAGTCAGCTCTCACAGACGTTTCACTGCTCCTGTCCATGTTACAGATTTAGCCACATGCAGAGACTCAAGTATAAGTCCCTTAACCCAGCCCCCACCCCACTCCGGTGAGCAGGGAGGCCACCCAGTGCAACAGGTCACCCTCCGTGCCCAATGGATCAGAACACTGCTGAGCAGACAACCCCACGGGCTCCTCAACAAGCACGTCATCTGATCCTTTTGCACCTCTCCCTCCACAGGACTTAAGCCAATATTCAAAAAAAAAAAAAGGCACCCAGGCACTAGCATAGATGACCAACTATACAAAATAGCACAAATTTTAGTTTTAAAAAGTAGAGAAAATAACACATAAAATAATTTTCAATGTGATGAATTACTTGTTCAAAATCATAATTCTTCCACCTGTTTTCTTTCTACCAGACTTACACTGTACCGGGCTGTACTATTTCAGTTTAACCAGGAAATTAGTGGAGAAGGTACTGCTGAGAGTCTCAGTAACATGATAACTGCCCAGGCCAGTACATTTCCAAGTCAGGGAGAAAGCCACCATAAAGACCCCTACTTCTCCAAATTGATTAGTACACAATTACAAATATGTTGATGTATACCAAGACTTCTGACCTTTATATTCCTTCCTCTGTGCAAGGTGGCTCTTACACTTACACATTATACTATTATCAGATAAAAGGAAGTCATTAACTACTATCCCAGCTCATGGGAAAGAGGGAGATGCTGGAAGGGGAATCAACCAGGCTGGCTCCATTTAGGCCTGAAGGATTGCTTGTTACACTACCCCATTAAGTCCAGGACTCCCTCACCCCTGCCCCACCACCTTCTTTCTCTTGAGCTTGTATATGTCCTGGGGCATTGTGAGGTGAGAAGAAGTTAGAGACACAGCAAAATGTAATGAAATGGATAGGAATCCTTTTCTCAAGGAGAACCCAAACAAGATGTTAGCTGATGGAGTGAAAACTTCAGGAGAAGCAGAAAACAAGTACAGCTAACTGAGCCCTCAGGGACAGGAGATGCACATTTGGATAAAAGCTAAGTTTTCCCAGGATGTCTCTGCTCCCATGAGTAGAACTATATCTTGTGAGCATACACCTGGGCAAGAATATTGCAAGGTTGCTCAAGGTCCCACCTGCATAGCTATAACCACCTCCCCTTGCCTCCTTTCCCTCACTCCCCCTCCTCATAGTCCACTGGAAAAGGGAATGGCAAACCACTTCAGCATTCTTGCCTTGAGAACCCCATGAACAGTGTGAAAAGGCAAAATGATATGACACTGAAAGATGAGCCCTTTAGGTCGGTAGGGGTCCAATATGCTTCTGGAGAAGAGCAGAGAAATAGCAACACAAGGAATGAAGAGGCTGAGCCAAAGTGGAAACAATAGCCAGCTGTGGTTGTATCTGGTGGCGAAAGTAAAGACCAATGCTGTAAAGAATGATACTGCATGGGAAACTGGGATGTCAGGTCCACTAATCAAGGTAAAGTGGAATTGGTCAAACAGGAATTGGTAAGAGTTAACATGAACATCTTAGGAATCAATGCACTAACATGGACCAGAATGGGTGAATTTAATTCAGATGACCATTATACTACTGTGGGCAAGAATCCATTAGAAAAATTGGAATAGCCCTCATAGTCAATAAAACAGTCCCAAATGCAGTACTTGGTGCAGTCTCAAAAATGAGAGAATGATCTCAGTTTGTTTCCAAGCAAACCATGCAGCATCACAGTAATCCAAGTCTATACATCAACCACTAATGCTGAAGAAGATGAAATTGAACAGTTCTCTGAAGACCTACAGGACCTTCTAGAACTAATACCAAAAAAAGATGTCCTTTTCATCATAGGGTACTGGGAATACAAAGGTAGGAAGTCAAGAGATATCTGGAGTAACAAGCAAATTTGGCCTTGGAGTACAAAATGAATCAGGGCAAAGGATAACAGAGTTTTGCCAAGAGAATACACTGATCATAGCAAATACCCTCTTCCAACAGCACAAGACATAACTCTACACGTGGACATCACCAGATGGTCAATACTGAAATCGCATTGATTATATTCTTTGCCGCCAAAGATGGGGAAGCTCTATATAGTTAGCAAAAACAAAACTGGGAGCTGACTATGGCTCAGACCATGAACTGCTTATTGCAAAATTCAGACTTAAATTGAAGAAAGTAGGAAAAACCACTAGACCATTCAGGTATGACCTAAATCAAATCCCTTATGATTATACAATGGAAGTGACAAATAGATTCAAGAGATTAGATCTGATAGAGTGCCTGAAGAACTATGGATGGAAGATCATAACACTGAACAGGAGGCAGTGATCAAAACCATCCCCAAGAAAAAGAAATGCAAAAAGCAAAATGGTTGTTTCAAAAGGCCTTACAAATAGCTGAGAAAAGAGGAGAAGCAAAGGCCAAGGAGAAAAGCAAAGATACACCCATCTGAAAGCAAGGAAAGATAAAGCCTTCTTAAGTGAATGAAGAAATAGAGGAAAGCAATAGAATGGGAAAGACTAAAGATCTCTTCAAGAAAATTAGAGATACAAAGGGAACATTTCATGCAAAGATGGGCTCAGTAAAGGACAGAAACAGAAAGGACCTAACAGAAGAAAAAGAGGTTAAGAAGAAGTTGCAAGAATACACAGAAGAACTGTACAAAAACGCCTTGCTGCTGCTGCTAAGTCGCTTCAGTTGTGTCCGACTCTGTGTGACCCCATAGACGGCAGCCCACCAGGCTCCCCCATCCCTGGGATTCTCCAGGCAAGAACACTGGAGTGGGTTACCATTTCCTTCTCCAATGCATGAAAGTGAAAAGGGAAAGTGAAGTCGCTCAGTTATGTCCGACTCTTCGAGACCCCGTGGACTGCAGCCTACCAGGCTCCTCCATCCATGGGATTTTCCAGGCGAGAGTACTGGAGTGGGGTGCCATCGCCTTCTCTGCAAAAACACCTTAATGACCAAATTAAGGTCATTAAGATAACCATGATGATGTGATCAGTCACCTAGAGCCAGATATCCTGGAGTGTGAAGTCAAGTGGTCCTTAGGATACATTACTACAAACAAAGCTAGTGGAGGTGATGGAATTCCAGCTGAGCTATTTCAAATCCTAAAAGATGATGCTGTTAAAGTGTTGCATTCAATAGATCAGCACATTTACGAAACTCAGCAGTAGCCACAGAACTAGAAAAGATCAGCTTTCATTCCAATCCCCAAAAAGAACAATGCCAAAGAATGTTTAAACTACCATACACTTACACTCATTCACATGCTAGGAAAGTTATGTTCAAAATCCTTCAAGCAAGGCTTCAGCAGTACGTGAACAAAGAAATTCCTGATGTATAAGCTGGATTTAGAAAAGACAGAGGAACCGAAGGTCAAATTGCCAACATCCGTTGGATTATAGAAAAAGCAAGGGAGTTCCAAAACATCTACTTATGCTTCATTGACTATGCCGTTGTGTGGATCACAACAAACTGGAAAACCCTTAAAGAGATCGAAATACCAGACCATCTTACTTGCCTCCTGAGAAACCTGTATGCAGGTCAAGAAGCAACAGTTAGAACCAGACATGGAACAACAGACTGGTTCAAAACTGGGGAAGGAGTGCATCAAGGCTGTATATTGTCACCCTGCTTATTTAAATTCTATGCAGAGTATATCATGTGAAATGCCAGGCTGAATGAAGCAGAAGCTGGATTCAAGACTGCCGGGAGAAGTATCAATAACCTCAGATATGCAGATAATACCACTCTAATGGCAGAAAGCAAAGAAGAACTAAAGAGCCTCTTGATGAAAGTGAAAGAGAGTGAAAACTTAAAAACTGTGAAAAAACTGGCTTAAAACTCAACATTCAAAAAAAGAAGATCACAGCATCCAATCCCATCACTTAATGGCAAATAGATGGGGAAACAATGTAAACAGTGAGAAATTTTATTTTCTTGGGCTCCAAAATCACTGTGGATGGTTACTGAAGCCATGAAATTTAAAGATGCTTGCTCCTTGGAAGAAAAGCTATAACAAACCTAGACAGTGTATTAAAAAGCAGAAATACCACTCTGCCAACAAAGGTCTCTATAGAGAAAGCTACAGTTTTCCAGTAGTCATGTATAGATGCGAGAGTTGGACTATAAAGAAAGCTGAGCGCCGAAGAATTGATACTTTTGAACTGTGGTGCTGGAGAAGACTTTTGAGAGTCCCATGGACTGTAAGGAGAACAAACCAGTCAATCCTAAAGGATATCAACCCTGAATATTCACTGGAAGGACTGATGCTGAAGCTCCAGTACTTTGGCCACCTGATGTAAAGAGCTGCTGCTGCTGCTGCTAAGTCACTTCAGTCGTGTCTGACTCTGTGCGACCCCATAGATGGCAGCCCACCAGGCTCCCCCGTCCCTGGGATTCTCCAGGCAAGAACACTGGAGTGGGTTGCCATTTCCTTCTCCAATGCATGAAAGTGAAAAGTGAAAGTGAGGTCGCTCAGTCGTGTCCAACTCTTTGGGACCCCATGGACTGCAGCCTTCAAGGCTCCTGCGTCCATGGGATTTTCCAGGCAAGAGTACTGGAGTGGGGTGCCATTGCCTTCTCCGTAATGTGAAGAGCTAACTCACTGGAAAAGACCCTGATGCTGGGAAAGATTGAGGGCAGGAGGAGAAGGGGGCAATAGAGGAGGACATGGTTGGATGGCATCATCGACTCAATGGATATGGGTTTGAGCAAACTCTGGGAGATAGTGAAGGACAGGGAAGCGTGGCATGCGGCAGTCCATGGAGTTGCAAAGCGTCAGTCAGGACTGAGCAACTCAACAAGAAAAACAACCCCTACTCATATATACACGGTGCTTTCCTCTCTCTTCTTGTCTGTCCCCATTCTAGAACCCCTTCCCTTGCCTGGAATGAAGCCCTGCTCTTTTCTGTTTCTGTTCAAGATACTTTCCTGACGCCCCAAATTCTCTTGTTTTGGCTTCTAGCCAAAGTATTTTGTCCTCTTTTCATCTGAAAGAAAGTGAAAGTGTTAGTCACTCAGTTTTGTCCGACTCTTTGTGACCCCTATGGACTGTAGCCTGCCAGGCTCCTCTGCCCATGGGATTTTTCAGGCAAGAATACTAGAGTGGGTTGTCATTCTCTTCTCCTGGGGGTCTTCCTGACCCAGGGATCAAACCTGGGTCTCCTGAATTGCAGGCAGCTTCTTTACCATCTGAGCCACCGAAGAAGCCCTCTTTCATGTAACTAATCTAAAAAAGAAAATCTCTTCAGTATTCAGATTTTCATGTTAAAGCTTGATGGCACTTCAGACTCCAAATCTAATCAATGACAAGAACAACAAAATGTCTACTTTTGCTCAAGTAGCAGGAGGATCTTAAACTCTCAACTCTGTGAGTAAAGCAAGGAAAGAAGAAAACCAGAGCAGTTGGTTCTGAACTAAAATTGTAATAGGAAAGGAATATCTACAGTTCAACCAAAAGGTATCTCTTAAGAATCAGAGAAGTAAAAAGTGTGCTTTGAAGAGTTCTTGTGTCATGCTGGTCTTGTTACATCAGTCATTCCTCTCCTTTCATGTGGATCGATGGGCGCTGCCTGTCCTGGACTTCCATCTGTCACCAGGAGAATCAGACCATCTGGAGTCGGAACAGATCATCAATCCTTCCACACATTCAAGTTATTTTTTTAATTTAAAAAATGTTATACAACCGAGAAGATGTTATCAGATTCCTTTGTGGTTCTGTCTAATTTCTGTTTGGGGTCCATGACAACTCAGAGTGATGTGAGTGATGCCATGATGTCAGGGCAAAAGCTGTGCCTTAGGAGTCTATTAGATTCCTATTGCTGTAGTAACAAATCACCACAAACTGAGGGCTTGAAACAACACACATTGATTTTCTTACACTTCTGTAAAATCAGAAGTCTAAAACAGGTCCTATATAAGGGTTTAAAATCAAGGTGGTAGCAGAGCTGTGTTTCTTTTGGGAGGCTCTAGGCGAGTTGTTCCTTGATGTTTCCAGCTTCTGGAGACTGCATGAGTTCTTTGGCCTATGGTCACATGACTGACCTTTGCTTCTATCATCACATCTCTTTCTGACTTTCCTGCCTCCTTCTTGCCCTAATAAGAACCCTTGTGTTTATGTTGGGCCCACCCACAAATGCAATAATCTCTGCATCTCAAGATCCCTAACTTGATCACATCTACCAAGTCCCTTCTGTCATGTAAGCTAACATATTCATAGGTTTTAGGGTAGGATATTGGTATCTTGGAAGGGTGGGGGTGGATTTTTCTGCCCGCCACGTGGTCTGACAATCAGAGGCTTACTTCATGAAAATCAGAAAGCATGATTTCCAGTCCATAATTAGGAATTTCAGTAGAAGAGTGCAGGGGGGTTGTTAATGTCTGGGTTTGACCTTGGCTTACTTGACTATTGTCCCAAATCCTGGCCTAGAACCATAGGATGTTACAATGAAAAGCACTGGCTTTCAATTATACTAACCTGGGTTCTCATCTCCACCACTTAGGAATTCTGAGCACGTGGGCAAGTCCCTCAGCCTCTCTGAGCTTCCATTGTCACCTGTCCTCTGGGATATTTTAGGAAAAAAGACTCAGAGACTTGCCTGCAGGAGTCCTCTTGAGGATAACACTGTTATGGGATTGAGGGAAGCAGGACTGGACTGGGATGAAGTCACGAGACAGGTCTCAGCTGAGCCCACAGGGACTGTGGTGCTAGGTGACCCTTCAGCCTTGTCTTCCTGTGGGGCAAACAAGCCAGGCATTGATACCACTTACCATGGCTTGAACTAGGGTGAGTTGAGGGAGGTCCTCGCCTCAAGGACAAAATTTAGGGGTGCCAAAAAACTCAGTAACTGAGGTAAATAATATTTCATTGCACTATTGAAAAAAATCTAAACTAATGCAAAATTGTGCAGTGAACATATTGAATAAAGACAGAATAAGTGAGGGAATTCCCTGGTGGTCTAGTAGTTATAGGCTTCCCTGGTGGCTCAGATGGTAAAGAATCTTCCTGCAATGCCAGAGACCCACGTTCAATCCCTGGGTTGGGAAGATCCCTAGAGAAGGGAATGGCTTCCAGTATTCTTGCCTGAAGAATTCCATGGACAGAGGAACCTAGTAGGTTACAGTCCATGGGGTCACAAAGAGTCAGACATGACTGAGCAACTAACATTTTCACACTAGTGGTTAGGGCTCCACACTCTTACTGCCAAAGGCCTAGGTTTGATTCCTAGTGAGGGAACTAAGGTTTCACAAGTCATGTGGTGTGGTTCCCCCACTCAGAAAAAGGGAAAAAAAAAAAAAAGAATAAGTAACAGAGCTGTGCAGGGTTATATTGGAGCCTCAGATAAAAGGAGGAATCAGTTATTACTGATATTGTCTCTATTTAAAATTGTGATATTTTGAGTAGTATGGATTCTTTTCATTCTTGATTTTTAAAAATAGTGCATTAAAATATCATTTATCTTGATTTCTGAGTTTTTTGACACTTTATTAAATCTAGCATTGAGGCTTATTCCTCACTTTGTTTCATCCTCCTCCTGGCCCTGTGTAGTGTGGGGGCTGCTCTTCACCTCCCCTTAGGAAGGGAGACAATCTTAGGTCAAGGATAATTCCTGGAGAGGGGCTTAGGTGTGAACCATTTGCAGCCACCACTCCTGGCACCTGGGGAAAGAAATACCTAGATTCTGAATAGGGAGAGGGAACCAGCATCCACTGGTGGGATGATGACACCTATCTATAAGGAGATTGCATTGTCATATAGTTTTCCCTCATTGGGACAGAAAGACAGCCAGGCAGCAGTTGTTTGATTACTAAAGCTCATTGTTTCAGGTGCTAGTGAATATGTTCACAGCCAAATTTGGCCTGACCTCTTCCTTCTACCTTCCTAGGAGCCAATCATCTGAGTGAAAGGTCTAGATTATTTACTTGGATCTGAGACTCCAATTAATACTACTGTAAACATATGATTTTGATTTTTGGTTAGAATTGCTGAGCAAATATACCAAAGTCAAACTTCTCTATCCTGTGGCCAGATCAGACCCTTACCCCCTGGACAGCCTTCTTAGACTAGTGGTCACGACCAAGTGGTGAATAGGGATAACTCTTTCCTTGCTACAAGGAAAAATTTATATAGAGATATACAGACAAACATAGCTATCCCTCAAAGCTCTACTAAATGTAGGATCATGGATGCCATGTGAATGTAGCCTGTAGTCACCATGTTCTTGAAGTTTGTTAACCTGGCATGAAGTAAATACAGAGATTTTTGTCTTTATCCAAAGATTGCATGCGTGCTAAGTCACTTCTGTCATATCTGACTCCGTGCAGCTCTATGGACTGTAGTCTGCCAGGCTCCTCTGTCTGTGGAATTCTCCAGGCAAGAATACTGGAGTGGGTGGCCATGCCCTTCTCCAGGGGATCTTCCTGACCCAGGGATCAAACCCACATCTCTTATGTCTCCTGTATTGGCAGGTAGGTTCTTTACCACTAGTGCCATCTGTGAAGTCCTTATTCAAAGATTACTGATTCTCAAAACAGTAAGGGTTCTATAACCCCTGGGGGCTGTGTCAGAATCCCCTGAGGAAGGTGTTAAACTGAAGTCCCTTCTCAACTTCCCACTGGACTAACAGCCATAAAAGGAGAAATCAACAGTAACACAATAATAGTGGGGGAATTTATAACACTCCATTTTCATCAATGGACAGATCATCCAGACAGAAAACCAATGAGTAAGACTTCCCTGGTGGCACAGTAGATAAGAATTCACTAACAAATGCAGGGGACACAGGTTTGATCCTTGGTCCAGGCAGATTTCACATGCTGTGGAGCGTGCACCACACACTCCACAACTACTGAGCCTGTGCACTCTAGGACCCATGAGTCACAGCTCCCGAGCTTCGTGCCCACATGCCCTAGAGCCTGTGCTCTGCAACAAGAGAAGACACTACAATGAGAAGACCACGCACCACAATGAAGAGGAGCCCTTGCACATCTCAACTAGAGAAAGCCTACATATAGCAATGAAGACCTGGTGCAATCATATACATTTTTAAAAGAAGAAAATTAATGATGAAACACAGGCCTTAAATGACACATTAGATTAGATGGACTTGATTGATATTTGTAGAGCATTCCATCCAAAAGCAAACATGTTCTCCTCAAATGCACCAAGTACATTGTCCAGGATGGATCACATGCACAGCCACAAATTGAGTCTCAGTAAATTTAAGAAAACTGAAATCATACCAAGCATCTTTTCTGACCTCATGCTGCTGCTGCTGCTGCTAAGTCGCTTCAGTCGTGTCCGACTCTGTGCGACCCCATAGACGGCAGCCCACCAGGCTCCGCCGTCCCTGGGATTCTCCAGGCAAGAGTACTGGAGTGGGGTGCCATTGCCTTCTCCAATGCATGAAAGTGAAAAGTGAAAGGGAAGTTGTTCAGTCGTGTCCGACTCTTAGCAACCCCATGGACTGCAGCCCACCAGGCTCCTCCGTCCATGGGATTTTCCAGGCAAGAGTACTGGAGTGGGGTGCCATTGCCTTCTTCAACCACATGCTAGGAGATTAGAAATCAACTAAAAGGGGAAAAAAAAAACTGTAAAAAGCACAAACAAGTGGAGGCTAAACAATATGCTACTAAACAACGAATAGATCACTGAAGAAATCAAAGAGGAAGTTAAAAAAAATACCTAGAGACAAAGGAAAATGAGAGCATGACAATCCAAAACTTATGAGGCACACCAAAAACAGTTCTAAGAGGGAAGATTAGACTAACACAAGCTTTTCTCAGAAACCCAGAAAAATCTCAGATAAATAACCTAAAGTAACTAAAGAAGAACAAGCAAAAACCAAAGTTAGTAGAAGGAAAGAAATCATAACGATCAGAGCAGAAATGAATGAAATAGAGATGAAGAAAAAAAAGATCAATGAAACTAAAAGCTTGTTCTTTGAAAAGATAAACAAAACTGATAAAACTTTAGCTAGACTCATCATGAAGAATGAATGAGTAAAAAATCAGTAAAAGTAGCAATAAAAAATGAGAAGTTACAATGGACACTACAAAAATACAAAAATCACAAGAGACTGCCACAAGCAACTGTATGACAATAAAGCGGACAACCTAGAAGATATGGACAAATTCTTAGAAAGGTACAATCTCTCAAGAATGAACCAGGAAGAAATATAAAATATTAACAGCCCAATCACAACTACTAAAATTGAAACTTGACTTAAAAACTTCCAACAAACCAAAGTCCAGGAAAGGACCAGATGGCCTCAGAGGCAAATTCTATCAAACATTTAGAGAAGAGTTAACAACTATCTTTCTGAAACTATTCCAAAAAATTGCAAAGGAAGGAGCACTCCCAAACTCATTCTATGAGGCCATTGTCACCCTGTTACCACAGCCAGAGAAAGATGCCACAGAAAAGATAATTACAGGCAAGTATTGCTGATAAACATAGACACAAAAAGCCTTCAGCAAAAATTAGCAAACTGAACGTACTGTATTGTACATTAAAAGGATCATGCACCATGACTAAGTGGAATTTATCCCAGGGATGCAGGCATTTTTCAATATCCATAAATGAATTAGTGTGATATACCACATTAACAAATTCAAGAATAAAAGTCATATCATCTCTATAGATGCAGAAAAATCTTTTGACAAAATTCAACACCCATTTATGATAAAAACTCTATGGAAATGGGCATAAAGGAAACTTACTTCAACATAATAAAGGCTATATATAACAAACCCACAGCTAACATCATTCTCAATGGTGAAAAGCTGAAGCATTGCCTCTAAGATCAGGAACAAGACAAGAATGTCCACTCTCACCACTTACACAGCATAGTTTTGGAAGTGTTAGCCTTGGCAATCAGAGAAGCAATAAAAAAAATCCAAATTGGGAAAAGAAGTAAAACTGTTACTATTTGCAGATGACATGATACTATACATAGACAATCTTAAAGATGCTACCAGAAAACTACTATAGTTCATCAATTAACTTAGTAAAGTTGCAGGATACAAAATTAATACACAGAAATCTCTTGTACTTTCATACACTAACAAAAAAGATCAGAAAATGAAATTAAAGAAACAATCCCACTTACCATCACATCAAATAAAATACTTAGGAATAAACCTAGGTTTCCCAGGTGGAGCAATGGTAAAGAATCCACCTGCCAAAGCAGGATATGCAAGAGAGGCAGGTTAGATCCCTGGGTCAGGAAGATCCCCCTGGAAACCTTTCCACTGCAGCAGGAAACAGCAACCTGCTCCAATATTCTTGCCTGGAAAAGTCCATGGACAGAGGAGCCTGGTGGGCTACAGTCCATAGAGTCAAAAAGAGTCAGACATGAGTGACTCTTATCACAACAACAAGGAGGCAAAAAAACTGTATTTCAAAAACTATAATACACCAATTAAAGAAATATAATATTAAAAAAACAGATGGAAAGATACACCATGTTCTTGGATTAGAAGAATCAATATTGTGAAACTGTGTATACTACCCAAGGCAATCTACAGACTCAATGCAATCCCTATCAAACTACCAACGGAGTTTTTTTTGCAGAACTAGAATAAAAATTTAAAATTCATATGGAGACACAAAAGACCCAGAATAGCCAAAGCAATATTGAGAAAGAAAAACAGAGCTGGAGGAATGAGGCTCCCTGACTTCAGACTACATGAAAAGCTTAAGTCATCAAAACAGTATATTACTAGCACAAAGATAGAAATATAGATCAATGGAATTGGATAGAAAGCCCAGAAATGAACTCATGAACCTATGGTCAATTGTTCTATGACAAAGGAGACAAGACTAAACAATGAAGAAAAGACAGTCTCTTCTATATGTGATGCTGGGAAAATTGGACAGCTACACATGTAATAAATTAGAACATTCTGTATCACCATACACAAAAATAAACCCAAAATAGATTAAAGACCTAAACATAAGACCTGACATAATACTCAGAGGACAACATAGGCGGAACACTCTTTGACGTGAATCACTGCAGTGTCTTTTGATTTATCTCCTAGAGTGATGGCAATGAACAAATGGGGCCCAATTAAACTCAAAAGCTTTGACACAGCAAAGGAAACCATAAGCAAAAGAAAAAGACAACCCACAGAATGGGAGAAATTATTTGCAAACAATGTGATCAACAAGGGGTTAATCTCTAAAATCTACAAACAGCTCTTGCAACTCACCATCAAAAAACCAACTCAACCAAAAAATAGAAGACCTAAACAGACATTTCTCCAAAGGATACATACAGATGGCCAAGAGGCCCATGAAAAGATGCTCAACATAGCTAATTATGGGAGAAATGCAAATCAAAACTACAATGAGACATTGCCTCACATCAGTCAGAATGACCATCATCAAAAAGACTACAAACAATAAATGCTAGACAGGGTATGGAGAAAAAGGGGCCCTCTCACACTGATGGTGGGAATGTACTGGTACAGCCACTATGGAGAACAATATGGCAGTTCCTTAAAAACTAAAAGTAGAGTTACCATATGATCCAGCAGTCCCATTTCTGAGCATATATCCAGAGAAAACTAAGATTCAAAAGGATACACACACCAATGTACACACACCATTGTTCACTGCAGCGCTGTTTACAATAGCCAAGACATGAAAGCAACTTGGATATCCATCAACAGATGAATGGATACAGAAGATGCATGACATATATACAACGGAATATTACTCAGCCATTAAAAAGAATGAAATAATGCTTTTTGCCACAATATGAATCAACCTGGAGATTATCATACAAAGTGAAGTCAGAGAGAAAAAGACAAATATTATATGCTATTGCTTATATGTATAATAAACTTATTTACAAAATAGAAAGTGAGTCACAGACTTAGAAAACAAATTTATGGTTATCAAAGGGGAAATATGGTGGAGGTGATAAATTGGGAGCTTGGGATTGACATATACACATCCCTATTTTTAAAATAGATAACCAAGAAGACCCTGCTGTAGAGCAAAGGAACTATGCTCAGCATTCTCTAATAACCTAAACAGGAAAAGAACTTGTAAATGAATAGATACGTATGTATGTATAACTTGATCACTTTGCTGTATGCCTGAAACTAACACAACATTGTTAATTAACTAAATATTTTTTTTAAAAAACTTTCCATTAGAGAGGTGTTCTAGCACTTAAATGGTCTCTGAGAAAAGATTTCGTGATTACTTAGTGAGTCACTGTCAGTGATGGGAGAATAACATGTACATCAGGTTTACTGAAACATAAAATGACAAGAACCACTCTTATAAATTGTTGACACAAGTGTGCATGAAAGGAAAGTGGCAAAATTTTGCAGAATTAACTGACACGCATAGTGGCGTATGAGAAATAGAACTTCAGCTTTTTCATGAGCCAAATTTAAACAGCTATTAATGGTACTGAGAGAGCACGTGGTTTGTGGAAACAACCTTTTTTCCCAGGCTTAATGAGATTTTTAATTTTTATATGTTAGCTGAAGGGTATATTTTAATAATCCCCCTGCCACATTGCGAAATGAACATTATTGACACTGCCTTTTGCTTCTTGATACTAGTTCGGTAGCTTTTTACCTTCTCCTCCTCCTCCTTTAAATAACTTCCCATCCTTACTAAAGCAAACATTACATTGATTGTGATGAAAGAAGCAACAGAATTTCTGGACACTGTGTACTCTTCAGATAATGCATCTCTACAATGAATCACTTTTTCTAATTTTGCAGATCATTTAGCAAAGTGCACATCCTAAAATGGATCCTATAAATGGTTTTTCATCTGTGAGCTTATTGTATTTCCTTTAGACATTTTTCTATGTGGTTTTAACATCTTCTAGGGTAGGGTGGAGATAGTTTATATTTACTTTAAAATATTCTCTGTGATTGCTTTTTAAATCAAGCAGTCACTTCTCCTTCCTTGTGATAATCATTTCTTTTATGAGCTGAAAGGGATTTTTGTTTGTGGTGTTTTGCTATAATCCTAGTTGATAATACAGTATCTTCATTGTTGCTCAGTGCATAAGTCTTTGAGGTTTCAACTATAGTCAAATCATGAGGAGTTTTCATCACAGCCACTGATGAAAACTCCAGCTTTTTAGCTGATCTTTGGAACAACATTATGTACTGCCTTTATTATAATGTCGGAGCTTTCCTGGTGGATCAGATGGTAAAGAATCTACCTGCAATGCAGGAGACCCAGGTTCAATCCCAGAGTTGGGAAGATCCCCTGGCGTCACAAAGAGCTGGACATGACTGAGCGACTAACACACACACAGATACATTATAATGTCAAGTGATGTGTATCTAGGTGATCTGATGATGGAGGTTACACTTTATAATCATCCTTGGAATACCAAAGATTTATTTTCTACTTGTTCATTAGAGAGGAAAAAAGAAAATATAAAATGAACTAATTGAATAGTCTACATGACAGTTATCTTTTTGTATTTTTCTCTCTGTACCTTTCTAATTTAAACCAAGATAGTATAAAAGCCCACTCACATTTCACATGTACATTTTTTAAAAAAAGCAACTCCTTTTATACATCAAGGGAAAGAAAATTCAGTATTTTCAGAAACCTAGCAAGAAATTTGAAACTTAAAATATTACAGAGAAGTTTCAGATAAGTTAATCTTGCAAGTATTAAATTGAAATAAATTACAAAATAAATTATGATAACATAGATTAATTGTTGACTTTAAAGGTAGAAAATGTGAGGAGGATGGTTTGAATTTAATGAAGTATAGATATTTTCATTACTGTCATATTATGGCTTTCCATAATAGTGGAAATTTAACAGTGGCTTTCCACTGTACATTCTTAAATCATTTAAAAAATTACTTTAAATTTTTAATTGTCATTATAGTCCATCTAATAAATATATCAGAAAACAAATTTAGGTATACATTTATGTTTGCATATACCATCATTGAAAAGTTTTTTATAATTACTACAGAATGTATCAAGTATAGATTATTTACCTTCTGCTACAAATGATAAACTGATCTGATTATGTTTGACAATTTTCTTCATGAAAATTATCACCTATAAATATATTGGTGATCTTGTCTGAATGTGGCTCAGAAATATTCCTAAAGGCTTGTCACTTTTAAAGGAATGGGGTTCTTTTGTGGGGGCTATGACCTATAAATTTATAATACAATATATGTGACAAGTATAATGAAGATGTTAACTTTACACAAAAGTCTCATCTCAGTATGCCATCAGGGTTGACTGCCCATTATTACTTAATAACACTGAAGAAATGAAGGTAGGAATTAGAAGATTATCTTCTAACATTTTGTACCCCTTTCAGGAAAATAACCTGAAAAATGAAAAAGGATCTTCCATTAAAACTGGTTTAAGACATTATTGGATTAGAAGGGAGTGAGTGTAGGAGCCCAGCATACTGCAGTTTATGCTTTCTAGACTTTGTGTCAGTCTCCTGTGTCCCTTCTGATTGTGTTTACACAGTGAGAACAACTGGTGAAGGCATTCAGCGGTCCTCACACTGTTTGAGTGGTCACTGGATTGAATGGACAGTGCATGACACGGCGCAGAGCCCAGATGACTCAAGCCTTCCTTAATTCTAACCATTGCATTCCTGCAAAGAGCGATGGTGGCTGATGCTTAAGGGAGACTAAGTTGGGAGAATGCAGACCAATTCAGAAATGGTTTCACCGCGTGGTTTGTTTCCAGCCTGAGTAGGCAGTTATATCTTCTTTCATACTGACTAAGTGGGACCAGATGGTTACTACTATTATTTTTCTTTTATTTGTAAAAATGAAATAAAAATGTTTACTAGTTAAGGTTCTCTTGAGGATTAAGGAAAGGGAAATTGTGTGTATTTACACAATACCTACCAGGGATAGAGTACTGTGTTTGACATATGAAAGGTTTCTGTTGGCAGGTTGACTTTTAAGTACTGTCAGCAGCTTTAGAGGATGTCCAAGGAAAATTAATGATTATGATTTTGATACAATTCTGCTGCTAAGTCTATGGATGTAGTCTCATTCATAACACTCTGTATCTGGAGAGTAGCATTCTAATGAGAAAAAAAAAATCTAGGAAGTTCTATTTCTATCTCTTCAGATTAAGTAATATTTGTATTTTCCAATGCTAAATTTGGCTGTTGCTGTAACTAGGTGAAAATAATACTCAGATTTTGGTAGCCTCTGAAAATTTTGGCATTAGCAGAAGACAGAAAAGAAAAAAAATTTACTTTGAACTCACTTGTAAAATACAAGAACGGTACAATAAAATAAGTATTACTAAAATTCTAATGCTTTTGGTTGATCACTTTGTAGAATGAAATAAACTATGAACTCCAAATGAGATACACATATCTATTCATAGATAGAAAAATCCTTAATAAAAATTGTGACAGTTTGATTTAACTAATTTTTAACAGAAAGGATACCACGAAGCTTTTAGAATTTTCCTTGGGTGTTTGGGGACACACACACACATACAAATAGGGGAAAATAACCCCTCTCCGCGGTGGTCATGAAGTCCATGGACTTTTTTTTCCCACAGGAGAGAATGTGACTGCAACAGTCATGGGGATGGCCAAGGAAAGGGGGGATAGCTAAAAGCATCGTGGCAGAAAGAAGTAAGAGAAGGCAGAGAAAGAAGATACCAATGAACAGCACACTGAGTTTATAAACATGTTGGAGTTTAGGGCTTTCATTATCTCCTAAAAGAATAAACAAGTGAAGTAACTTCTCATTCACTTTATTTTTTTTTTCTTGTTTATCTACCTGCTACTTATCAAAATAGGCAAAAAATATTTTGATGTGATGACATTTATTATGGGACTGCTGCTGCTGCTAAGTTGCTTCAGTCATGTCCAACTCTGTGCGACCCCATAGATGGCAGCCCACCAGGCTCCCCCGTCCCTGGGATTCTCCAGGCAAGAACACTGGAGTGGGTTGTCATTTCCTTCTCCAATGCATGAAAGGGAAAAGTGAAAGTGAAGTCGCTCAGTCGTGTCCGACTCTAACGACCCCAGCGACCTCATGGACTGCAGTCCACCAGACTCCTCCGTCCACGGGATTTTCCAGGAAAGAATACTGGAGTGGGGTGCCATTACCTTCATTATGGGACATTCTTCCTCAAATTTGTAGCCAAGGGTGATTAATCATACTGAAGGCAAGGTCGTGTATATTTTCTGTTTTGTTTGATTTGTTTTCATTTGTTTATTTACTCATTTATCATTTCTAATTCATCTAGAAATTCATTTACAATTTCAGTCTAGTGTTTCTGAAACACTACACTGAAATTACATTCTGAGCCTGATATCTAAATAATATCAAATGTGTATGACTATTTGGAAGGGAATGCTGCTGTGAAAGTGCTGCACTTAATATATCAGCAAATTTGGAAAACTCAGCAGTGGCCACAGGACTAGAAAAGGCCAGTTTTCATTCCAATCTGAAAGAAAGGAAATGCTGAAGAATGCTCAAACTACCACACAATCTCATTCATCTCACATACTAGTAAAGTAATGCTCAAAATTCTCCAAGCCAGGCTTCAGCAATATGCAAACCGTGAACTTCCAGATGTTCAACCTGGTTTTAGAAAAGGCAGAGGAACCAGAGATCAAATGGCCAACATCCGGTAGATCATCAATCAAAAAAGCAAGAGAGTTCCAGAAAAACATCTATTTCTGCTTTATTGACAATGCCAAAGCCTTTGACTGTGTGGATCACAATAAACTGTGGAAAATTCTGAAGGAGATGGGAATACCAGACCACCTGACCTGCCTCTTGAGAAACCTGTATGCACGTCAGGAAGCAACAGTTAGAACTGTACATGGAACAACAGACTGCTTCCAAATAGGAAAAGGAGTACATCAAGGCTGTATATTGTCACCCTGCTTATTGCTTATATGCAGAGTACATCATAAGAAACACTGGGCTAGAAGAAGCACAAGCTAGAATCATGATTGCCAGGAGAAATATCAATAACCTCAGATATGCAGATGACACCACCCTTATGGGCAGAAAGTGAAGAGGAACTAAAAAGCCTCTTGATGAAAGTGAAAGTGGAGAGTGAAAAAGTTGGCTTAAAGCTCAACATTCAGAAAACTAAGATCATGGCATCTGGTCCCATCACTTCATGGAAAATAGATGGGGAAACAGTGGAAGACTTTATTTTGGGGGGCTCCAAGATCACTGCAGGTGGTGATTGCAGCCATGAAATTAAAAGACACTTACTCCTTGGAAGGAAAGTTATGATCAACCTAGACAGCATATTAAAAAGCAGAGAAATTACTTTGTTAACAAAGGTCCATCTAGTCAAGGCTATGGTTTTTCCAGTGGTCGTGTATGGATGTGAGAATTGGACTATAAAGAAAGCTGAGTACCAAAGAATTGATGCTATTGAATTGTGGTGTTGGAGAAGACTCTTGAGAGTCCCTTGGACTGCAAGGAGATCCAACCAGTCCATCCTAAAGGAAATCAGTCCCAAATATTCATTGGCAGGACTGATGCTGAAGCGAAACTCCAGTACTTTGGCCACCTGATGTGAAGAGCTGACTCATTGGAAAAGACCCTGATGCTGGGAAAGATTGAGGGCAGGAGGAGAAGGGGATGACAGAGGATGAGATGGCTGGATGGCATCACCAACGCGATGGACGTGAGTTTGAGTGATCTCCGGGCACTGATGATGGACAGGGAGGCCTGGCATGCTGCAGTTCATGGGGTCACAAAGAGTCGGACACGACTGAGTGACTGAACTGAACTGAACTAAGCTATTCCTAGTAACTTATTACTTGGGAAATCAGACTGACCATATAAATCAAAACAACTTCAATGGTGTGCCCTGCCTTGTTAAGCTGGGTATCCACACGGACCTGAAAGCACAGGTTCCATAGCTTTGGTTGGAGAAAATGAGTGGGATGCACCATGAAATCCAGGCTGAAGGGCTCTTTTGACTGTTTATGCAGAATAATGATCTACCACAAGATTGCTTAGCTCAAATGGAAAATTTTCATCAAAAAGATTCTCTTCCATTAAGACAAGACTAATGCACAATTTTAACACCTTGCCAAAACATTAGTCATTGTGTTTTCTCCAAGCACAAATCTAAGAAATTACCCACTTTATTTTTAGAAACAATTTCCCTCTATTCCCCTCAGGTTTTGAGAGTGCCATTATGATGTGGCTCCTCTCCCAATAAAAAGTACCCATATTTTTTTTTTTATTGAAATATCCCAGATTGATGTAGGTTCTTTGGCCAATAACACTAGAGCTTCATTCCACAGCATTTTAGTTCTTTTGAGGACCTCAAGGGCTGAGACATGAGTTAAACATACCCTTTAGTTCATAATGAACAACCGTTAGTCTGGTCAAGGACCCTTGCTTGCTTTCTTTCACATGTGTTTTCAATTCATTCCTGATTACCCTCCCCCCAACCTCACATCCACTTTCCCCTTGCCTACAGATGGCCATTTTAATGAGTTTGATGTTGTTAAATATGTAAATATCTTTGAAAAATACAATATGCATGTTTTAATTTATGTAAGTGGTATTGTAACAGACCTAATTCTGTCATACTTTGTATTCACTCAGTGCTATATTTTTTAAGATGGTGCTATGTATACCGATTCATTGCTACTAATCACTCTGTGTTATTCCACAGAATGTATCCAACACATTTTACTTATTCATTTCCCGTAATAATAGATCTGGATTAACACCTAGCTCCCAACTCCTACAGACTAGGTAGTAGAATCTAGTGCTGGGTCTGGAATATGCACATGCTAAATTTCTCCAAGTATTGCAAACTGATCTCATCAGTTCTGAACAAATACTAACCTAATACAAAGTTTCCCACATCTACCTAGCACTTGGTATCTTTGAAAGTTCTAATTTTTACCAATTTGATGAGTATAAAGGGACATCCCATTTTGATTTGTGCTTCTCCGATTACTAGTGAGGATGGCCATTCTACTGTATAATTTTTTTTAATTTTTTATTTATTTTTGGCTGTGCTGAGTCTCCATTGCTGTGCAGGCTTTTCTCTAGTTGCAGCGCATGGGCTTCTCATTGTGGTGGCTTCTCTTGTGGAGCACAAAGTCTTCAGTAGCTGCAGCCCCTGGGTTCCAGGGCACAGGCTCAGGGGTTGTGGCACATGGGCTTAGTTGCTCCCCAGCATGTAGGATCTTCCTGGGTCAAGGATCAAACCTATGTCTCCTGCATTGGCAGGCAGATTCCTTATCACTGAGCCACCAGGGAAGTCCTCTACGTATACTTATTAACCATTTGGAGTTCTCATCTGCAAATTGTCTTTTCACATTTTCCCAATATTTATATATATATTTTTTTCCATAGCATATTTGGGCTTCCCAGATGGTGCTAGTTGTAAAGAATCCACCTGCCAATGCAGGAGACATAAGAGATGCGAGTTTGATCCCTGGATGAGGAAGATTCCTTGGAGAAGGGCATGGCAACCCACCCCAGTATTCTTGTCTGGAGAATCCCATGGACAGAGGAGCCTGGCAAGCTACAATCCATGGGGTCGCAGGGTCAGACACGGCTGAAGTAACTTAGCAAATAAGCATAGCATATTCACATTTCTAATACGAAATGATAGAAGTGAAATAGGACAGTTGTCTGTGCATCCTTGGGCTTAAAATATGGCATGAAAGTTGGAAGTCAGATTATTAGGGGGAATTTCCAGATAGTGAAAACTGGTAAGTATAGATTTGAATCACAATTTCACAACTTAATTTCTGGCTGACTTGGACCAAAGTTCTTTCTCTGTGTGTGTCTCTGGTTGTGAGCATGTGTGCTTGTGTGTGTGTGTGTGTGTGTGTGTGTGTACACATGGGAGTCTTATATAAAGGTAACACGATCACAGGAGTGACACCTCATCACTTTTGCCATATTCGTTGGTTAGAAGCAGGTCCCAGGTCCTGGCCACAAACTAGTGGTAGGAAGTACGATACATGAAAGTGTGAACCGTTGGGGACAGGAATCATGTGGGGGTCACCTTAGAGTGTCACTTTAGAGTGGCAGACACCCCACATGCAAAAGACACATGAAGTATACATGAGGAACTCTCTTGGCTTGTATTACATACTCTGTCACACTTACTTGTAAATCTTAAAACTTTGTAAATTAGGGAACTACTTAATTCTTTACATTCACTGTTAGCTTTAATTCTTGTTCCTGAACATACTTTCAAAAAATTCCATTTTGTCATCCCAATTTCGTCACACATCCCTCAGTTTTTGCTCCCTTTCTTCTTTCATTTTGCAGACATTTATTTAGCCCTCTTGGAGAAGGCAATGACAACCCACTCCAGTACTCTTGCCTGGAAAATCCCATGGACAGAGGAGCCTGGTAGGCTGCAGTCCATGGGGTCACTAAGAGTCGGACACGACTGAGCGACTTCCCTTTCACTTTTCACTTTCATGCATTGGAGAAGGAAATGGCAACCCACTCCAGTGTTCTTGCCTGGAGAATCCCAGGGACGGGGGAGCCTGGTGGGCTGCCATCTATGCGGTCGCACAGAGCTGGACACGACTGAAGCAACTTAGCAGCAGCAGCATTTAACCCTCTTAATGGTTCCAAACACTATTTTAAATACTGGGGATACCATGGTGTAAAGAAATATCCAGTGTCATCATGTTCACAGAGTTTATGGATTATAGGAAACCGAAATTATAAATGACAACTATAAGACAGTGTCACAAATGTAATCAGCCAAAAAGCCCAAGGTCATGGGCAGGCATGTAGGAGGAATACCCAAACTGTTCTGGAGGGGAAAGGAAAAGCTTCTGAGGCGGTGACCACAAGATTTTAGTTAAAAACCTAGAACAGTAGTAAAATAGCAGGATGTCAAAGTCTATACTGAGGACCAAACATTCTTAATGACCTAAACAGCAAGCTGAATTGCTGTATTTTCATCCATCTGTTTGAAATTATAGCTTAAACCTCAAACTTTCTTAAGTAAATAGAACTACCATATGATCCAGCAGTCCCATTCCTGGGCATATACCTGGAGAATATCATTACTCAAAACGATGTATGCACCCCAGTGTTCATTGCAGCACTATTTACAACAGCCAATACATGGAAACAAGCTAAATGTCCACCAACAGAGGAATGGATAAAGATGTGGTATACACACACAAATATATATATATAATGGAATATTACTCAGTCATAAAAAAGAATGAAATAATACCATCTGCAGCAACATGGATGAACTCTGGCAGGCTACAGTCCACAGAATTGCAAAGAGTTGGACACAACTGAAGTGACTTAGCACAGATGGACCTAGAGATTATCATACTAAGTGAAGTCAGACAGAGAAAGATACGTATCATGATATCACTAATTCGTGGAATCTAATTGTTTTTTACCTGTACAAATGAACTTATGTACAAAACAGAAGACTCACAGATGTTAAAAACAAACTTATGGTTACCAAACAGGAGGAATCAAAGGTGTGGAAAGATAAATCAGAAGCTTGGGATTAGCATATACACACAGGTATACGTAGGCCACCAACAAGGACCTACTGTATGGCACGGGGGACTCTACTCAATATTTGATGATAACTTATATGAGCAAAAAACCTGAAAAAAAAAGAACATATATTCAGTATAACTGAATCACTTTGTTGTATACCTGAAAGTAATACAACATTGTCAATGACAACAATTGTTGTCATTGTCAACAATACTCCAATAAAATTTTTTTAAGATTAAGTACATCAGCTTTTGTGATGCATTAGTAAAAGTGAGTCTATGAACAAACTCATAAAGATTATAATATTGTTGAATAAAAGTTGTTATTATCTAAACTTAAGTCAAAACTCTTTACTTCTCTATGGCTCAGTTCTCTCATTTATAAAACAATTTGGGATTAGTCATTTCTAAGATGTTTGTGTGTGTGCGTGTGCTTGCTAGGTTGCTTCAGTTATGTCTGACTCTGCAACATAATAGACTGTAGCCCATCAGACTCCTCAATCCTGGTTCTAACTTCAGTGATTCCACAAGTCTGTTGACTTTAGAATGGCATTACTTAAACAGGAATGATGGTGCTAGAGGACACTTTAGCTGAGATCCAAGCCCATGTCAGCCAGTCCAGGTAAGACCTCCATCCACTAGCAATATCTTTGTGTGAATTATCATAAGGCTCCCCCTTCTGGTGGATACTTTATAGAAAAGTGTCCTTTCTTCAAGGCACAAAGCTTTTTGAGAGCAGTGAAGGTTGGGTTCAGGGCCTCAGAGGCTCTTGGTGGAGTGGAAGAAGTATATGATTGTACTGCTGCTGCTGCTAAGTCACTTCAGTTGTGTCCTACTCTGTGCGACCCCATAGACGGCAGCCCGCCAGGCTCTGCCATCCCTGGGATTCTCCAGGCAGGAACACTGGAGTGGGTTGTCATTTCCTTCTCCAGTGCATGAAAGTGAAAAGTGAAAGTGAAGGTGCTCAGTTGTGTCCGACACTGTACTGAGTTCAGTGTTATTTCTGACCCAGTTAGAACCATTCAAAGCTCCAGCTTCACAAGAAATCAAAGATATAGTGGAAGAAGCGGAGAAGGCAATGGTACCCCACTCCAGTACTCTTGCCTGGAGAATCCCATGGACGGAGGAGCCTGGTAGGCTGCAGTCCATGGGGTCGAGAAGGGTTGGACACGACTGAGTGACTTCACTTTCATTTTTCACTTTCATGCGTTGGAGAAGGAAATGGCACCCCACTCCAGTGTTCTTGCCTGGAGAATCCCAGGGACGGGGGAGCCTGGTGGACTGCTGTCTATGGGGTTGCACAGAGTCAGACATGACTGAAGCAACTTAGCAGCAGCAGCAGCAGTGGAAGAGGATTAGACGGTGATTCGTTGCCTGTCACAACCCACCTCAGATCCATGTTAAGTTCCTGAACATTCCAGTAGAAGAAGTAAGGTACACTTGGACTTATTTTTAACAACGGCACCTAATGTTTTCAAAGGTACAATTATGTGTTTGCATTTAAAAAAATCTATTTCTGTAATCCTTACCTAATCTTTTCTCAGGCTCTAGTGTTATCACACTTAAAATCTGTAATGGCAAAATTATGAGATTTACAATGAGAAGGGTAGCATCCATAAAAGTAAATTTATCATTTTCCTCTTCTGAGTGACAGTTCTGGTCACAGCCCCTCCTCTGCCCCAGAGCCCTCAGTCAGCTTCAGTCAATACCCTTCTTAAAACCCTCGTCAAACCCTTCTCCTAGGGACTTATTGCCCACCACACCCTGTGATTTCTCTCTCCAGGGCAGGTTGTGTCACGGATTGCCTGGTAGCTATTCAGGAGTAATTAGGTTCATTTAAATCCTCACTGGTCTCAAAGGCCCAGTAAGCCCCACCCAGCAAGTATCTCTCCTTCCCATAAGGGTTCACTTAGGTTCTCAAATGTCCTTAGAAGCTAAATGCCTTCTTAGATGCCTCACCAGTTGGCAAATGGATGGACTGTGTTTTATGCTCAGTTTTGGCACTGAACTGGGTAGTCATGGCCAGGGTGACCCTGGACAGTCTGACAATCCTCCCAGAACATGACACCCGTTCCTCCATAAAACAGAGCCCAGGTGAGGTCTTTAAAATTAACGTATAAGATGAGGAATATTATATATAGTGAATAATGTTTTATATATTTATATACAGGGGTAAGAAATCACTTCTCTGACAATATCAATTTATTAAGATTGAGGTAGGAAAGATGGCCAACTTCAATTATCATCATTATTGAGTTTAACAGATTATATTTATTACTCCTTCCCTGTGTACCAGACATTTCGCAAAGTACTTCCCTGAATTACCTAATGAAATCTTCACAATGCCAAGAAGTTGCTACTACTACTATTTTAAGGACAATCTCATTTGTTTTGCAACTAATTTTACAAAAGTTAATTAATAAAAAAATGTTTAAATGACTTCCAGTGCTCAGTTGCTGAGTTGTGTTCAACTCTTTGCAACCCCATGGACTGTAGCCTGCCAGGCTCTTCTGTCCATGGAATTTTCCAGGCAAAAATACTGGTGTGGGTTGCCAGTTCCTCCTCCAGGGGATCTTCCCAACACAGGAGTTGAACCTACATCTCTTGCCTCTCCTGCATTGGCAGGTAGATTCTTTACCTCTAGCACCACCTGGGAAGCAAAATGACTTCCTAGAAGTTGTTTAAAAATGAGCTAAATGGATATATATTGCCATGAAAAGATGTTCAAGAGATGTTAAGTTGGAAAAGAAAATGAAACCAAGCTGTTGCAATTTTTTTTTCAATTTTTAACATCCTGCAAAAATAATTCCATCTTTTTTGTAAAGATACATTGTATATCTGATTGCACACAAAAAATAGATTTACTCACAAGAAATCATTAACTAAAATTTTAATGTAGTTAATTCTAAATATGGCACGGAAAAGATTAGGAAGGGGAGGGACGCTCCTTTTTTAATTTACTCAAGTCTTGTAATTTAACTACAAAAACTACATGGATTTTTGTAACAAAGACCTTTTTTAAGGTAAAAATAAATGAATAAAAGATGTCATAGTCTTGTCAAGTTCTAAGCATTTTCTTCATACAACCCAGGTGAGTATTTCTTCCAAGTTTTAAAACATCAATATGATGAAAAGCATATAAATATTCATAATTGATAAAAGCTGACTAAATCTAACCAAAGTAAAGAAGTCTGCTTCTATTTTTTAACTGGCCTAAATAAACTGATCCAAGCAGAGTTTTCTGGAAGTCATCTAATTCTCTGTAATAATTTAATGATGATGATGACAATTATGACCAACATTTATACAGTGATTTTCAGATTTACAGATTAAAAATCATGTTCCCTTGCATTTCATTCTATTAATAACAGCAGTCATCTTGTATTAGGTTCAGCAACAAGTTTCAAAAAGTAAATAACAGCAGTAGCACAAGCAAAACAGAAATGCAAGACTTCCCTGCTGATCCAGTGGTTAAGAATCCTCCTGCCAATGCAGGGCACATGGGTTCAATCCCTAGTCCCAGAAGATTCAACATGCCACTGGACAACTAAGCTCGGCCCCTAGAGCCTGGGAGCCACAACTACTAAGCCTGTGCATCACCAGGACTGAAGTCTGAGTGTCCTAGAGCATGTGCTCTGCAGTGAGAAGCCACAACAATAGGAAGCACCATGACTAGAATGGAGCCCCTGATTGCTGCAACTAGAGGAAGCCTGGGCACAGCAGTGAAGACCCAGCTCAGCCAAAAGCAAATAAATAAATAAACTAAAAATATAAACGCATTTCTTTTCTAAAAGCCTGGGAAAATAATCTAGGGCATTTGTGGTGATGATCATAAGAGACCCCGATTCCTATTCTTTCTCTGCTATCCTCAATACACAGCTTCTGTCTCATTGTTTAAAATGACTGCTTCAGTTCCATCCATCATACCTGAATTCCAACTTGCAGAAAGGAACAAAGGGAAGAAAAGGTGCATCCTCCCTTTTATAAAGATACTTTCTGGAAGTTTCAGATACAACTGCTGCTGCTGCTGCTAAGTCACTTCAGTTGTGTCCAACTCTGTGAGACCCCATAGACGGCAGCCCACCAGGCTCCCCTTTCCCTGCGATTCTCCAGGCAAGAACACTGGAGTGGGTTGCCATTTCCTTCTTCAACACACGAAAGTGAAAAGTGAAAGTGAAGTCGCTCAGGCGTATCCGACTCTTAGAGACCCCATGGACTGCAGCCCACCAGGCTCCTCCATCCATGGGATTTTCCAGGCAAGAGTACTGGAGTGGGGTGCCATCGCCTTAGCACACCTAGTAAAGTAGTGCTCAAAATTCTCCAAGCCAGGCTTCAGCAATATGTGAACCGTGAACTTCCTGATGTTCAAGCTGGTTTTAGAAAAGGCAGAGGAACCAGAGATCAAATTGCCAACGTCTGCTGGATCATCGAAAGAGCAAGAGAGTTTCAGAAAAACATCATTTCTGCTTTATTGACTACGCCAAAGCCTTTGACTGTGTGGATCACAATAAACTGTGGAACATTCTGAAAGAGATGGGAATACCAGACCACCTGACCTGCCTCCTGAGAAATCTGTATGCAGGTCAAGAAGCAACAGTTAGAACTGGACATGGAACAACAGACTGGTTCCAAATAGGAAAAGGAGTACGTCAAGGCTGTATATTATCACCCTGCTTATTTAACTTATATGCAGAGTACATCATGAGAAACACTGGGCTGGAAGAAGCACAAGCTGGAATCAAGATTCCTGGGAGAAATCTCAAGAACCTCAGATATGCAGATGACACCACCCTTATGGGCAGAAAGTGAAGAGGAACTAAAAAGCCTCTTGATGAAAGTGAAAGTGGAGAGTGAAAAAGTTGGCTTAAAGCTCAACATTCAGAAAATGAAGATCATGACACCTGGTCCCATCACTTCATGGGAAATAGATGGGGAAACAGTGGAAACAGTGTCAGACTTTATTTTTGGGGGCTCCAAAAGCACTGCAGATGGTGATTCCAGCCATGAAATTAAAAGATGCTTACTCCTTGGAAGGAAAGTTATGACCAACCTAGATGGCACATTCAAAAGCAGAGACATTACTTTGCCAACAAAGGTCCATCTAGTCAAGGCTATGGTTTTTCCAGTAGTCATGTATGGATGTGAGAGTTGGACTGTGAAGAAAGCTGAGCTCAGAAGAATTGATGCTTTTGAACTGTGGTGTTGGAGAAGACTCTTGAGAGTCCCTTGGACAGCAAGGAGATCCAACCAGTTCATCCTAAAGGAGATCAGCCCTAGGTGTTCTTTGGAAGGACTGATGCTAAAGCTGAAACTCCAGTACTTTGGCCACCTCATGCAATGAGTTGACTCACTGGAAAAGACTCTGATGCTGGGAGGGGTTGGGGGCAGGAGGAGAAGGGGACGACAGAGGATGAGATGGTGGATGGCATCACCGACTTGATGGACATGAGTTTGAGTGAACTCCAGGAGTTGGTGATGGACAGGGATGCCTGGCGTGCTGCAATTCATGGGGTCGCAACGAGTCAGACGCGACTGAACTGAGGTGAACTGAACCAAAAGGTCAACTAGCAGACTTTGCTTTTGGACTGAATGTTCATTTGCTGCGTTAGTTATTCTGCTTACCAGGCATAAATAAACACTCTATGCATGTCTACTTTTGGTCAATACATAGTTTAAATGTAGGAGCTTCTAAAATGAATTATATTATTTCCATCTAATACCAGTAAAAGTGATATTCAGTAAAGAATAATAGGGAAATCCTTGGATAAAGAGAAATAGCCTCCTCCAAACCTACTGAGAAGATTGGCTTACAGCTCTTTATTAGAAATTATGACATATATAAAGTTGCGTTAGATCAGAAAAAAGAGATGGAATGACACTAGTTTAATGATGATTGCAATGACAAGATAGTACAATTACCTAATCAAATATGTCTTGAGATGAAACAGAAATAAAGGAGATTCATCTCTAGCTACAACTGCACTGTCTGTTGAGCACCTAAAATGTGGACAGTCCAGATTGGGAAGAGCTGTAAATATAAAATGCACATAGAATTTTGAAGACTTGGTATAAGTGTAAGAATGTAAAATAACTCACCAATACTTTTATATTGAGTATATGCTGAAAAAATGTATATATACACACATAAATTTTTTTCCTTTTTTTTTTTTTTTGGCTGCTCTGCAAAGCTTATAGGATCTCAGTTCCTTGACCAGGGATTGAACCCACACCTCTTGCAGTGGTAGTGTGGAGTCTTAACCACTGAACTGCCAGGGAATTTCCATGAAAAGATATCTTAGATATTTGGAACAATTAAAGTCTATCATTAGATTTCATTTCACCTATTTCTTTTTACTTTTAAAAATATGGCTACTAGAAAATTTTGCTCTTGCATGTGAGGTTCATGTTGTAATTCTTCTAGACAAACGATTTATACAAACAGCATGAAGGAAAAGAACAAGGACAGAGGGTCTTTACCATTGTCCAAGAGGGGAAAAGAGCCTTGCTCTGAAGTGAACTGAATTTCCCAGTGATAAGACTGACACTCTGTTTCTCAGTAGCAATATTTCAATAGGATTTCTAAACATGCAGTTAAAATCATCTGGAAAATAATTCTATAACTAGCCTACTTCCCTGCAAAGGATTCCACCCTTAGGGAGGAGGAGAGAGAGAGAGAATCATCTGATGACTAACTGAGCTTTCCTAGATCTTCCAGTATAGGAAGGAGTGTCTGGAGTGGGAGATAAGTGCATTTCTGGTTACTGGAAAGAATATGCTTTAGTGGAAGTAAATGTGTTCATGTATAGTCAGTTATGAGGGTTTTGACTGCAAATAATAGAAAACCTGATTTGAGCTGTAAGGAAATACGTTATCTTAACACCAAGGCCAGAGATAAGGCAAGTTCTTCTGGGTGATAAGGCTCCATTTGTCAGCAGGCTTCTCAAGCTCTGCCTTCCCAGGTGTGTTGGCTTCTCTTCAAATTATGTTTAATAATGTAACAAATAATGTTACATTGTATTTAATAATGAAACAAATGTAAGAAATGTAGCTTCATTTCTTCTCATTCTGTTTAATTCTTACTCCACTCTTCATCATTCAAAATTCCCCAAATATAATCAAATTAATCTTGTCACAGGTTTTTGCCAGCATTCACTTATTTATTCATTCACTGAGCACCTGTGATGTATCAGGCAAAACACAGTTCTTGCTCTTATGGAACTTTCTGTCTCTCTTCCCATTAGACACAAAAGATAAATACATACAAGTCATAGCCTCAATTTTGTCAAAATGGTAGGGCTGTTCAATATGCTTGAAGTTTGTGTTGTTGTTATTGTTGTTCAGTTGTTAAGTCATGGCCAACTCTTAGTGATCTCATAGACTATAGTCCACCAGCCTCCTCTGTCCATGGGATTTCCTAGTCAAGAATACTGGGTTGCCATTTCCTACTCCAAGGGATCTTCCCAACCCAGGGATCAAATCTGTGTCTCCTGCCTTGGCAGGTGGATTCTTTACCACTGAGCCACCAGGGAAGCCCTGCTTCAAGCTACATATGATCTCAACATACCCCTAAAATATACATCTTTGAGAATCAGCAGCCAAATTAGGTGAAAGAGCCAGACAGGTCAGTCCAAGTCACTCTAGGTCTGAAACTTGTATCAACAGGTTTTTCCATTCTTCAGTGACTTAAATCCCTTAATGACTAGTGCCTGTGGGACTATATGATGATGTTTGCCAAATGTCTTAATCAAATGAGGAGAGTAAGGCTTTAATTCTTCATGAACTTGTTTCTGACCAGCAGAAACACTGGGGGTGAGGGGGAGAATTTCTAGGACTTGACTCAAGGAAGAAGGCCAGGCTGAGCTATCTAATATTACCACCATAATATCATTTCTCAAAACACCTGAATGGTGGGTAGCTCCAGGGAGAAACAAATCAACTCACCTTTTGAACTGGTGAAGCATTTTGCCAGCACTTTAGATCAATTATAAACTGAACTAGACAGAACTTGGTTTGAGTTTTCTGAGTTAGTGACTTTGGATGTGTTATCTCACATGTGATGATCAGGTTTGGGGTGGAAGGTATCTCCAACTCTGTGAAGTTGGTTTTGTTTTGTTGTGATGTCCATTTGAAACCTGAGGAAACTGAGGCTCAAGGAGTAAGTTCAGTTCAGTTACTTAGTCGTGTCCAACTCTTTGCGACCCCATGGACAACAGCACGTCAGGCCTTGCTGTCCATTGCCAACTCCCGGAGTTTACTCAAACTCATGTCCATTGAGTTGGTGATGCCATCCAACCATCTTATCCTCTGTTGTCCCCTTCTCCTCCCGCCATCAATCTTTCCTGGCACTAGGGTCTTTTCCAATGAGTCAGTTCTTCGAATCAGGTGAACTCCAAAGTATTGGAGTTTCAGCTTCAGCATCAGTCCTTCCAATGAATATTTGGGACTGATTTCCTTTAGGATGGACTGCTTGGATCTCCTTGCAGTCCAAGGGACTCTCAAGAGTCTTCTCCAAACACCACAGTTCAAAAACATCAATTCTTTAGCGCTCAGCTTTCTTTATAGTGCAAGTCTCACATCCATACATGACTACTGGAAAAACCATAGCCTTGTCTAGACAGAACTTTGTTGACAAAATAATGTCTCTGCCTTTTAATATGCCGTCTAAGTTGGTCATAGCTTTAATTCCAAGGAGCAAGCATCTTTTAATTTCATCGCAGCAGTCACCATCTGCAGTGATATGGAGCCCAGAGGAGTAAAGTTTGTCACTGTTTCTCCCCTGTTTCCCCATCTATTTGCCATGAAGTGATGGGACCGGATGCCATGATCTTAGTTTTCTGAATGTTGAGTTTTAAGCCAACTTTTTCATTCTCCTCTTTCATCAAGAGGCTCTTTAGTTCTTCGCTTTCTGCCATAAGTGGGGTATCATCTGCATATTTGAGGTTATTGATATTTCTCCCAGCAATCTTGATTCCAGCTTGTGCTTCAAGTCCAGCGTTTTTCATGATGTACTCCGCATGTAAGTTAAATAAGCAGGGTAACAATATACAGCCTTAATGTACCCCTTTCTTGATTTGGAACCAGTCTGTTGTTCCATGTCCAGTTCTAACTGTTGCTTCTTGATCTGCATACAGATTTCTCAGGAGGCAGGTAAGGTGGTCTGGTATTCCCTTCTCTTTCAGAATTTTCCACAGTTTGTTGTGATCCACACAGTCAAAGGCTTTGGCATAGTTAATAAAGCAGAAATAGACGTTTTCTGGAACTCTCTTGCTTTTTCAATGATCCAGCGGATGTTGGCAATATGATCTCTGGTTCCTCTGCCTTTTCTAAATCCAACTTGAACATCTGGAAGTTCACAGTTTACGTACTGTTGAAGCCTGACTTGGAGAATTTTGAGCATTACTTTGCTAGTGTGTGAGATGAGTGCAATTGTGCGGTAGTTTGAACATTCTTTGGCATTCCCTTTGAGATTGGAATGAAAATTGACCTTTTCCAGTCTTGTGGCCACTGCTGAGTTTTCCAAATGGCCCCCTAATTTTCCCACTCAAAGTTCTTTACTATAAGCAAGTGGGAACCACTGTGACCCATTGCCCTTATCATTTCTTCTAAAGGTCTAAGGACCCAGGAATTCCCTAGTCATTGTACAATGAAACTTCTATAACTTCATCAGGAAATTCAACTGGAGGGAGAGACAGGGGCCGCTGAAAATATTGTGCTGTGCTTAGGTGCTCAAGTCATGTCTGACTCTTTGTGACCCCATGGACTGTAGCCCTCCAGGCTCTTCTGTCCTTGGAGATTCTCCAGGCAAGAATATTAGAGTGGGTTGCCATGCCCTCCTCCAGTGGATCTTCTCAACCCTGGGATCGAACTCAGGTATCCCTCATTGCAGGCAGATTCCCTACCAGCTGAGTCACCAGGGAAACCTCCTAAAATATTAGGAGGTAACAAAAACCCAACCCCATCTACCTTTTGATTTTCCATCTTCTTGGTATTGAGTTGTCAGAGTTAGGCTCCCACTCACTTTAGACTCTAACATGAAACAAAAAGAAATGGAAGTGCTATGCCACCTCCAAGTCCATCAGTCAGTATTTGTTGAATAAATAATGAATTATGTTGAATAAAAAAAAAAAAAGGAATGAAGGAGCCCAGATTTTTCTCATCTTGAAGATTGCAATGAAGTTGTCTGCAAAGATAAGTTTAATCGCAGGCTGATCACAGCAATAATAACCAGCTGGGGCTAAAAAGTTTCATATACTGGGTTTTATCCTAAAGCCCTTAATAAGTTTCATTCTTTTACCATTCCTCCATAGCAGATAATTTTATCCTGAGACAAGGAAAACCCAAAATGTCTTTAGTTCTCCTCAATTTTCCAACTTCTTTTGATTTGGAAAAGAGAAAACCAGAAAACCAAGTATAGGGAGAATGACTGGCCCACTCTCAGCTGGCTCTTTTCGGGCTGGGGAGGAAGATGTTTTGTTTTTTTTTTTTTCCATTTAGAGCAGCTCCTTGGGCTCAGTGCAGGTGAGAGAGATGTAGAGGTGTTTTTCTTGACATTCTAAGTGGAATTGGCCCTTGAAGCTGCTAAATCTCAGGTGGGATACTCAAAGGCTTCAGCCACTCAACTGAATGTGGTTGTGTTATGGAAGCAACTCAGTTTAGGACCCTTCATCAATGGTGAGAGTTTTTCCTGCTATTCCATGAGGCCATCCCACTCCATTTCCCAGCACCTCAGGCCGTTTGCCTTGATAGTGATATTTTACCCAGCGAGACAGACAACTATTCCCATGGATGCTTGATATTTTTAGTGGCAAATGCATAACACACATATACATAAATGTAGGTAGATAGGCATGTAAAGACTAATACACTTCTATTTCCTCACAACAATCCACATTCAATAACAACTTTTCCACAAAACTCATAAAACAGGTAGAGTTTTTTAAACACAAATAAACTGACCTATGGCAAGAGAGGATTTCCTTTCCTTCAAACTACACTTTACCTTAAATCCTACCATCCCATCCCTGTGTCCTTTCCTTTCTCTAAAAGGAAGGAAAACACAAAAGTTCTCCTAAGGATACTTGTCAATGATTAAAATTCCACCAGTGGAAGCATATAGTCCTTTGATAAAATGTGTTACTACTTAATGATACATAGATGACTCTGGAGTGAAGTTGCCCATTTGACTTCATCTTAACCTTTTATATTGATAGGGGAGAGATTTGCCTCCAGAAACCAACTCTGAGATCGGCAGAGGTAGCTGAGTAGGAAAATCTCCAAGTCCTCTCACAAACACACCAAGATCACAATGATCTGCAGAAGAGCCATCGGTGAGAAAGACTGGAACCTTTCAGAAAAGATCTGAAACTAACAACATCAAGAAGAAACTATGATGAGATGGGGAGGAGGGACAGACTGGCAGCATACTTAAGCCCCACACGCCCAGGTGTGTGACTCACAAACTGGAGAATTATATTGCAGAGGTTCTTCCTAAAGAAGCGAGAGTCCTGAGCCCCATGTCAGGGTCCCTCACCCAAAGGTCTTGCACAGGGAAGATGAGCTACCAGACTTTGAAGGCCAGTGGAGTTTAATTTCAGGATTCCCACGGGACTGGGGGAGACAGAGATTTCACCCTTAAAAGGCCCACACTAAATCCCACATGCCCAAAACAAAAGCAGTAATTTGATAAAACTTTAGCCAGTCCTACCTGCTGGTCTTGGAGAGTCTCCTGGAGACGTGGAAGTCGCCTGTGGCTCATGCTGGGGACATAGGCACTGGCAGCAACTGATCCTGGGAGCGAAACCTGGCGTGGATGCTGGTGCACGCAGAGGCTGACGGTGAATTTCAAAACCTTCCCTCCAGTACATCAGTGTCAACACCTGCCTCTACCCAATAACCTGTAGGCCCCAGTGCTGAGAGACTTCACATCAAGCAATTAACATGGCAGGGATACAGCTGCTCCCATCAGCAGACAGGCTGTGTCCAGACCTGGCTGTGGGTTCAGGAGGTCTTAAGTACTTTAAGACTCTGCGCTTCCACTGTAGGGGGCTTGGGTTCAATCCCTGGTCAGGGAAGTTTCGCATGCTGTGGTGTGGCCCCAAAATAAAGCCTGATGGGACTTGGGCTCCATATTAAAAAAAAAAATATTAAAGTGATAGAAAATACAATTTAAAAAAATAAAGAGTTTATCCCCTGCCTTAAATTTAAAAAACAACAACAAAAAAAGGTGGCTGAATTATTTGTTGGCAGTGTAAGATTTTAAAATGTATAAATCTTTTCTTTGAATATAAATTACTTACAGAATAGATTTTCACCCTCTGCATGTTCTTACACACAGCAGTTAACTGCTGAGGCTTAAGGTTTACACAGTGGTGATGACAGTAGTTTCAATAGATAACTTCTGGACAGCTTAGGATAGCTCCCCATAGTTCACTGTAATTGAATAAGATTAGGATAGATAAAAAATTTTCCCTGCTAACCTACTATGATATGTATCTTAAACTCAGAGCTCTGAAACAGTTCAAATAAACACAGTAAAATTTTCTTTAAGTGTAGCTGAATCTGAGAGTTACACTCTGAATGGCTGATTTCAAGGTTTATAGCTATTTAAATTTGTGTTTCATTTTGGATGTTTAGTTGCCTTCTTGCTTGTGAGAGCTCCTTGACTACTATCTGCTTTTACCCATCCTTGTAGCAATGGCTTCTTTCAGTTCCGTTCAGTCGCTCAGTCGTGTCCGACTCTTTGTAACCCCATGAATTGCAGCACGCCAGGCATCCCTGTCCATCACCAACTCCTGGAGTTCACTCAGACTCATGTCCATCGAGTCGGTGATGCCATCCAGCCATCTAATCCTCTGTCATCCCCTTCTCCTCCTGCCCCCAATCCCTCCCAGCATCAGGGTCTTTTCCAATGAGTCAACTCTTTGCATGAGGTGGCCAAAGTACTGGAGTTTCAGCTTCAGCATCAGTCCTTCCAATGAATACCCAGAACTGATCTCCTGTAGGATGGACTGGTTGAATCTCCTTGCAGTCCAAGCGACTCTCAAGAGTCTTGCTGCTGCTGCTGCTAAGTCTCGTCAGTCATGTCTGACTCTGTGCGACCCCATAGACGGAAGCCCACCAGGCTCCTCTGTCCCTGGGATTCTCCAGGCAAGAACACTGGAGTGGGTTGCCATTTCCTTCTCCAATGCATGAAAGTGAAAAGTGAAAGTGAAGTCGCTCGGTTGTGTCCCACTCTTAGCAAACCCGTGGACTATTAGGGGAAGCCTAATCTTGTTCTCAGTGAGAGAATAAAATGAGCAGTGAAATGTAAACAACCTCTATTGACTTGAAAGAAATACATTTAGACACAAGTCTCTTTCAAGGTATTCAAAGTCCAAAAATCTCTCTTCACAGAGTAATAGCTGCACCAAGTTTTAAGCAAATATACTCTTAGCAATTATATTTCACATCATTTAATGCTGACTATCTGTGTCTAAAAGTCAAGCCAGTTTTGGTGGGCATCTCTTTTCAAAGGATTCTTTTACCTTCTGAGAGGATTTCTCTGGCATTCTCATCTCACTTTCTTTTTCCTTAATTTTAAGTACTGTTTGAGTTTGCAAGAAATCTCTTTCCTGAACTCCTGTTTCTGGCAGAAGAATGAATTTAGATGAGTGAGAAAACTGATAAGATGAAAAGTGAAAAAGAATGTTGTCTGTCCAGGTACCAATTACACTGCTGCTGGTTGTCTATTATCATGCATTATCTCAGGACTTGGGCTTCCCTGGTGACTCAGATGGTAAAAAATGTCTGCAGTACAGGAGACCTGGGTTCAATTGCTGTGTCGGGAAGATCCTCTGGAGGCTTGGCAACCCACTCCACTATTCTTGCCTAAAAAACCCCATGGACAGAGGAGCCTGGCGGGCTGCTGGCCACAGGGTCGAAAAGTCGGGTATGACTAAGCAACTAAGCACAGTACATCTCAATACTTAGAAAACAAGTGATTAGTATGTCTTAGAGGGGCATCTCCTATTGTACCCCAGTCATGATTCTATGACTATTTTGAACTGAATAGAGAGATAAGCAGTTTTAAAGTCTATAGAGAATCAGACAAGGGTGTTGTCTAGTAGACTTCCAGAGAATAGAGATTAAGATGCTGTTTCTGAACAACTAATTGAAACTTACAAGTTACAGGATCTGATCAAAGGTGGGCCTTTACTCATTCCAGGGCCTATTCCCCTTCTATGTCTTATTTCTAAATTGTATAACTTAAGTCATGTATGTGTATGCTCAGTTGCTCTTTGCGACTGTAGGCTGCCAAGTTCCTCTGTTTATGTGATTTTCCAGGCAAGAATACTAAAGTGGGTTGCCATTTTCTCCTCCGGGTAAGTCATGCATAGGTTATTGCATAACTTAGTGATGGGAATCAACAGCAATCATGTATTATTTTTAGGATTTCTCATGGTTTTGGAGGTTAACTGAACTCAGCAGGTGGCTGTCACTTGGGGTGTCTCATGCGGTTGCATGTGATTCTGACAGTTGGTGCTCCTAGGACATCCCTGTCATCATGTGGCCTCTCCAGCAGGACAGTTTCAGGGAATCAGATTTGCAACATGGCGATTCAGGAGCCCAAAGGCACACAAAGAGCTTCCAGCCAGCTTTTTAGCTCCTCATTCTTAAATATGATCACATTGCCAGGGTTTATCAGGTATGGGAGGAAAGTAACACAAAAGATAAAGACTAAAACAAAACAGAAACAAAATGGGGGAGGGAGTTCAGAGGAAGTAGATGAATGACATATAGGCTTACCATTGTCCAGGTACTGTTCTAAATGAGTAGTACATATTAATCTCATTTGAACCTCCAAACAACTCTATGCAGTGAGTACTCTCATTACTGCTCTTTTTGCTGAGGAAACTGATAAACAGAGGTCAGGTAACTTGCCTAAGTTACTTGTCATAGTGAGTGGCAGTACTGGCATTTGAACTGGTTGCAGAGTCCAAGTTCATAACCATTACAATCACATACCAGAAACCATTCATGGAAGAGCAGGAAAAGTCTCTATATGTAGTATCTTCAGAGACAAAAGTAGGTTTCACACTTATGAAACAAGAACAGAGTGCTATTTTACAAAGAACATTTAGGAGAAAAAGAGATTTTTAAAATTAAAAAGAAGGCAATGATACAAATAAAAACAGAGAGATTATAACACAAATTTTGAAGGAAACTTTCAGAAATTTAAATAAAAAGCTGAGATGGAAAATAAGATATTAATAGAAGTGACAGGAAAAGGAAAGGCTTAGGGGCTTCCCTGGTGGCTCAGATAATAAAGAATCTACCAATGCAGAGATCCAGGTTCAATCTCTGGGTCAAGAAGATCCCCTGGAGAAGGGAATGGCAACCCAGTCCAGTATTCTTGCATGGGATATCCCATGGACAGAGAAGCCTGGCAGGCTACAGTCCATGGGGTTGAAAATAGTTGGACATGACTTAGCAACTAAATAGCAACAATCAAGGATCTAGCATAATGAGTGAAATAAAGATCTATATCAAGGCTCACCATCAAAAAGCCAGAGATAAAGACCTTAAATGTTTTCCAGAGAGAAAAATCAGCTCTTAAAAGGATTTAGAATCCACTGAACTTCTCAACAGCAACATGGGCCATGTTCCAGTTGGAGCATTGTCTTCAACTCTGAGGGAAAATGATTTCCAATCTTGAATGCTGTGTGGTGCCAAACCACAACCAGACCAGAGTACCCAGTAAAGGGATTTTCTGACGTGTAATCCTTCAACATGTTTCTCTCTCAAGTCCCCGTTCTCAACAGACCACTTTGCTTCTTCCAAATGACAGAGGAAATAAAAAAAGAGGAAGGCATGAAATTCAAACACTGAGCGGTAGATTGCAGATGAGAATGGATGCTCATGGTCATCCATTTCCAGGGTGGAGGAAATTTCCAGGACTGTTGCAATGTAGCAGGCCTGGAGCACAAAAGGACAGAGAGCCCCATGGAGACTTTTACCATGAAAAAGGCAGCACTGATACGTCACCTAATGGGTCTGATTTTACTAGAAGTTTAACAGCAGTGTTAGAAAATTTGAGGATGTGTGAATAATAGATACACAGGAGACTAAGGACACAAAATAGTACAGGACTTTGTTAAAGTCCAGGAAAAACAAAAATTACTACAAGAAAAGAGAAGAAAGTTGCAAAACATGGTGTGGCCCAGCTGTGAGTGGTATGTATTACGCAATGAATTAACTCGAAAGTGTGCTATAAATACAGTGGGAAGTTTGAAAAAGAGACCTATATTTGTGGGGTATGCCCAGGCCCCTTGATCATCATTTTAAATGCAGGCAAATCAAATCAATCAATAATGATATCTCAAGTTGAAAAGTCAATACCGTGAACAATAGGTAATAAAAATTGGGGGATATGTATTATTGTGGACAGAAGATGTTGCCTGCCGTCAAGACTTCCACCACTGTAGTTGCCCCCTGCCCTCTGACAGGAACTCAGGATGGAGAAAAACATGATACTGGCTCTAAATAGTTAAGATCCATGTGTGCATGCTAAGTTGCTTTACTTGTGTCTGACTCTGTGTGACCCCATTGACTGTAGCCTGTCAGGCTCCTCTGTCCATGGGATTCTCCAGGCAAGAATTCTGGAGTGGTTGCCATGCCTTCCTCCAGGGATCTTCCTGACCCAGGGATCGAACCCATGTCTCATTGGAAGGCAGGTTCTTTACCATGAGCACTACCTGGGAAATTTAGTTAAGACGCATATCAAGGAATAATCTCAGTGAACCCAGTGTCTCTTGCATCTTCCTACATCTCTCTACCAGCATCTGTAAATGCAAATAGAAACCAGGAACTTTTGCCTCATTTGGCAAGCTTAGACATTTACTTGAAAACATTCTGTTGCAAGAAGCCTGAATTCTCTTTATGGAACAGATTTTCTTTCCACTGGGGCATGAAGGGTCCCTTTTAAATTTCTCTGGTTATCTGGAGTAGTAATAGAGCTGAACTATCATCAATCATTAATTTTGAAAGGAGTTCATCTGATAAGTGAGCACCATTTAGGAGTGCCTTGAGGAAATAAGGACTTCCCTGGTGACTCTGACTGTAAAAAATCCGCCTGCAACACAGAAGACATGTGTTCAATCCCCGGGTTGGGAAGATTCCCTGGAGAAGGGAATGGCTACCCACTCTAGTATTTTTGCCTGGTGAATGCTATGGACAGGGGAGCCTGGCGGGCTACAGTCCATGGGGTCACAAAGGGTCGGACACGACCGAATGACTATCACTTTCACTTCTGTCAAAAACTAAAGCGTTCAGTGGGTGTAAAGACTGAGAAAAATATGATCCCCACCTGAACGGAACAAGCTGGACTGGGAGAGAAGAGGTCTATAGGAGCAAAGTGGTGTCGACTGGTGAGTTTGGACATCTGAAAAAGGATGGGAAGGTCGAAAATTAGTTTCCAAAAGGATCCGTTTTTCTAGTTCATGGGTTTGCTTAAAGCTTGTTTAGGAAGCTAGTAACCTCTGTAGTTTTAGCCATCTAATAAACACATCTGATTTAAATACTAGAAGAAGTTTGAAAAGTATCTTAATTTGCTTTGGAATATTTTCAAAATAAATTCTATTTCTAGATGTATTTTCTCCTGGAGAACATTTGTTAATTAGATTTAACTCAGTACCTTCTGGTCCATACTGAAGATGTTTGAGGGAAAAAGAAGACAATGCATTTTTCAAGTAAAATAGGAAAAGGCAGACTTGGCCTTGTTTTTACGGCTCACTGAAAAATTGGGAATATTATAATCTGAAAATAGATGTAGGCAAGATCTGCTATCTTATCCAATCTCCAGAGCAAAATAGTAAAATTCCTGCTCATTAAAGCTAAACATTTCGGGTTTCTCTCCTTTGAGTAACTTGGCTTGCAAGAGTGTTCTCTCAGCAACTTCTCTGAATTTGGTGACTGACTTCATGTAACTCATATCTTTTTCGTGATTTTAAAAGAAAAGCTCCAAACTATACTCATTTTTCTATCTTCTCACAGATGACTCTTCTTTAAGAAGTGCATCTCTTATTGTCTTCATCTCTTAGAGCTCTTTCCCTCCTCACCACCTGTCACCCAAAGGCTCTCTCCAGATAACTTTCCTGTGAAGTAGAAACTACTCTTTAAGGATATTAAAATCACACTTGGGGTTTTAACATGTTTGAAGGGAAAGCTGAAAATACATTTCAAACATTTTAAATATTCATAGTCAGTGATCTTCTAAAAGAGATATCAGACAAATACACGTGGATATTTCCATTATTTAAAATTGAATTGAAATTACTTAAATATTAATAAATAGTGAATTGGTGAAATAAGTACAATAGTACTATGCAGTGTTATAAATAGTGATGTGGAGATAGTCTATCTATCTAATTATCTATCTTCATATATTTTAAATAGCTCAGAGTATATTGCTACCTGAAAGAGTATGGTATGACCTCATCTTTGTCTTTAAAAAATGTGTATGTATTTAACGTCTATCCACATAAATGTCTGAAAGAAGGTACATGAAAATACTGGCTTCTTTGGGTGCTTACGAATATGCGTGAATTTCTTTTTTCTTTTTTACATTTTAATGAATTGTCTGTTTTGTTTTACAATAAATAGGCATTACTCTTTAATCACAGAAAGAACAAATCATTTTCATTTAAAAATGCATACTATGGGAAATTATGATTTAAGTTCTTTAAAAATCCTTTCAGTAAGAGGTTATTCCATTCTTAATATATTCAAATTAACTATTGAGGAAAATAGATAAACAACTTTCAAATCATAAAACTATAAACAATAGTCCTGGAAGTAGGACTAAGAAACTGTATCTTTGAGCAAGATAATACTCTTAAATATTTTAATGTGAATATATTTAGGGGCAATATCAGGAGTATAATTAAAAAGTGTTAGTTGCTTAGTCATGTTGACTCTGTGACCCCATGGACTATAGCCTGCCAGGTTCCTCTGTCCATGGAATTCTTCAGAGAATACTGGAGTAGGTTGCCATTTCCAACCATGAATCTTGACTGGGGACAGCTATACCCTTTGGACAGAAGTAACTGCTTTCATCAACTGAGTGAAGATCACTGGTAAAATCTTTTATTATATGTGCATAATGGGAGTCAGAATCTCAACGCACCATTAATGAATTGGGAAATAAAGTATGATGTCTTGTCAGAAACCCTAGAAATGCAATTGTGAGTTATTAGAGTTTCCAGAGTAAAACAGAAGCCTGTACAAACATTTTGAGGATACCACACAAATAGTACCTGCTTAATTGGCACAAGGCAGAATAACTTAATTAGGGTGATTGACCACAAGGAAACTGGAGCCACTAGAATAAAAAAGAAAGGTTCCATTGACCTGTGAGCCTCAAACCCACTGAAAGGAAAATGAAGTACATCTCAGAATTTTCAGAGCCCCCAGTGTCAGTTTCTAGTTTTAGCCAAATTCCTATTCCTGGTAGTTAATACATATTATCTTTGTAATTTTTTTTTACTTTTATACAGGGGTTCATCGTTATTGCTCTTATTACTAACAAGGACAAGGAGCTTGGTTTAGGTCCAATTTAAGGTCTGTGGAAATTAGTTTGGTTTCCTTCCAGACCAAGCCAATGAAAATAACTGGTTCCATTCATTTATTAGTCCAGATAAACAAAGCCAGTTTTATTCTGGGCATAATGCTTATCTGTGTGAGTGACCTGCACTGAAGCCCAGGGGAGGACAGAAACCATGAAAAGCAGAAACTGAAAAGTTGGCCTCTTTCCCCAGGAGCCAACTGTGCTCCAGAGCAAGGAGAAACTGTACTCAAATGAGCTGGAGAGCAACAGGCTCTTTTGACCTTTGAATATAGGAAAATAAAAGCAATTTTACTGTGTAATCTGGAAGAACAGTTTTTCCTAGTTTGTACTCAGTTTAACAAAATATAAAAAAAGCAAATGGATTGCTCTTTGGGGCACTGCTCTCTCTTTGTCTCCCAAAGTGTATAGAATATATTTCCTTTGAAAACAAAAGCAAATTATCTTTATTTTGAGATATTTAAGATAATCCTATATATATACTTGAGCTATTTGGAAATGTTCTTATAATAAAACCAAGTATATAAATATAGACATTCATATCAAGATTGTATGTTACTTACTCTCCAGAAAGCTGCTATAGAATTTACCAAAAATGGCTTTTTTCCATTTCTTCAATTAAATAACTTATAATGGCAAATACATTGGCACTGTAAAAATGCAGAATACAAAGTATTTGCAATAAAAGTATACCTGCTTCCCAGGTTCCCATCCAGAACTAATCATCCTTTGTACTTTTTCACTTATCTTTTCAGAAATTTTCCACACACATACAGCATTTGTATGTAATAAATTAATGTATAAAAAATATTTATGTTTCACAAGTGGGAACTTTCTTGCTTTTACCTACTTTTACTTTTTATTATTTCTTTTATATTGAAATTAAATATATGTCCTAGAGATCATCCAAATAAGCCTATATAGGCCTGCATTATTCTTTCTGATGAATGTAAAATATTTAATTATATGAATGTACCATAATCTATTTGATCAGGTATGTGTTGAAGGATAGAGAGTTGTTACTTGCTTCTTTCTTTTTCTACAAACAATGCTTCAATAAACATTCAGATACATATGTCTTTGCATGCACATGTAAGAATGGGTAGATAAGTTCTAGAAGTAGAGTTGTTAGGTTGAAGTCTGTACCTCATTTTAAATTCTCCCTATTATAATAAATTTGATACAATTTTGATTTTCACTTGAATCATTTCACAATAAAAATGTGAAAAACCAAAGAATTTACTATATAAAATGGAAACAGTGATGGGTGTTGATTTAAGGTCAACAAAACACTCAGTTTTGAATGTTTATTGTTTAGTCACTCAGTCGTGTCCCACTCTTGCAATCCCATGGACTGTAGCCTGCCAGGCTCCTCTGTCCATGGGATTTCCCAGGCAAGAATATTGCAGTGGGTTGCCATTTCCTTCTCCAGGGGATCTTCCTGGGCCAGGGATCAAACCTGCATCTCCTGCATTGGCAGGCAGATTCGTTACCACTGAGCGACCCAAGAAGCCCTTTGAATGTTCGATGACCCTGAAAATAGTCATGTAGATGCTACTAACCCAGAGAGAAAGTATCTCTACAAGCTTACACTCCCTTAAAAAAAAAAAAATCCAGCTTTTAGTTCTGAAAGAATTTGGCACTAAGTTGTGAAGAGGATATTTTCTAGAGCATTTACGGTCTCAAAGCAATTCAATTCAACACTGCAAGTATTTATTGCCTGTTTATTCATTATAAATCCCAGTGGACTGTAAAAAGAATTGTATGCTGTCCCTGCCCATCAGGAACATGAGAGTATGATCACTGCATAAGCAAGCTATTTAGTGAAAGAGACTTATTTTGGGGGAAAAGGGGATTACTGTAACATGGAAAAATCTTTATCATATCAGTTCTCACATAACAAAGTTATGTCATGTCAGCAGTGATATAAGGGAAGACATATTTCTTTAGCACATTATGGGTGTTAATTTCAAATATTATAAAGGAATAAAAAATGGAGGAAAGCAAGGAAAAAAGAACATGAAAAACAAAAACAATTTCCAGCATGCATCATCCAGAAAAACCTCTTTTCTTTGTATCTCCATCAGTCATGTGATGGCCCCAATTTCACACCTTATGACTCATCTACCATGAATTATTTGCTTTTCTCTGCAACACACACAGCACTCTCCTATTGCATTGCCTTTAAATGTCTCCCTTATGTTAGTCCACCCAGTAATAGTCTGTTTATCCTTGCATTGCTGACTCAAGGATCATTATTTTCTCTTTCACCCAGGAAAATATACCCCTTTCTTCCCCTACACTCCTATGCTTCTAGGGTAATATCTCCATCATAGTTTGTGTGTGTGTGTGTGTGTGTGTGTGTGTGTGTGTGTGTATTGGCCATGCCATGTGGCTTGTGGGATCTTAATTCCCCAACTTCCCCAACCGGGGATCAAACCTAGGTCCAGTCATGAAAGCGCCAGGTCTTACCCACTGGACCACCAGGGAATTCCTTCTTTTTTTTTTTTTCTTTTCTTCTTGACCTTCTGTATTTCTGAGCTTTGTGTTCTTTCTTGCAATATTTTCACATACTGTCTTTGTCATGGTTACCTGTGAATATTACAACTAGGCTATCGTTTCTTTATTTTCTCCCCAAAATACAAGTTTATCTCTCTCACAACTTTCAGCACACTGCTCTGTATTTAATTTTACAAAGCTTACTGTGTGTCTGCCATCCAGTTAGGATGCTAATTTAATGGCTCATGTTGCATCATTAGGGTTTCCCTGATAGCTCAGTTGGTAAAGAATCTGCTTGCAATGCGGGAGAACTGGGTTCGATCCCTGGGTTGCATCATTAAACACTTGGTAATAATAGCAAATGATCATAGTGCTTACAATGTGTGGGCACTCTCTTAAGCACTTTATATGATTAACTTTAATTCTCACAGCAACTGTGGGAAGTAGACTTGGTAATACTGTGGAAACTGAGGCACTGACAGGTTTGATATTTGCCCAAGTTTAATGTTAAGTGTTGGAGAAGGCAATGGCACCCCACTCCTGTACTCTTGCCTGGACAGAGGAGCCTGGTAGGCTGCAGTCCATGGGGTTGCTAACAGTCGAACACAACTGAGCAACTTCACTTTCACTTTTCACTTTCATGCATTGGAGAAGGAAATGGCAACCCACTCCAGTGTTCTTGCCTGCAGAATCCCAGGGACGGGGGAGCCTGGTGGGCTGCCGTCTATGGGGTCGCACAGAGTCGGACATGACTGAAGTGACTTAGCAGCAGCAGCAGCAATGTTAAGTGTTGGCACCAGATACTCTGGGCCATAGTTTGAAAATGACTAGAGGTTTGAGCAGACATTTACATTAACAGTTAGAGCTAGGCATCACAATTCCTGTTTTGGAGATGAGGTTCAGAGAGGCAAAATAGCTTATTCAAAGTCACATAGCTTGTTGGCAAAAACAGGATCCAAATTATGTTTAATTTCAAAATCCGTGTATTTTCCACTGCCTGTTCTTCAACTCAACCTATCTCTTCCTGGGGCATGACTCAAGTTTCAGATTCAGCATTTCTCAGCAGTAGTTTTTGCCTGCCAGCATCCATCTTCCTTTTCTCTAGTAACATCATGTTATTCCTTCAAGGACCTACCCCATCTTACCCTCAGTACATGGAGGACACAGGAATTACATTCCTGTTATGGTTACATGTCTTCTTCCCAGGAAGATTTGAAGTTTCTTGAAAGCAGGGATAGTTTCCTCTTTTTCCTCTTCCTCTTCCCTCTTCTTCTTTAACTCTTTCTCTTCTTTTTCTTGTAGGTACATCTCACATGCATAATCCTTAGTAGAGGCTGAAAATATTTTCTGAATCAATGTCTTGCACATGGGACTTGCTTACTCTGTATTTGTGAAATTGGATTGTTTGACAAGATTGCAAATAAAATGAGCCTCAGCAAAGTATAAGAATCTCAGCAGGCAGAGAAAGGTCAAATACATGCCCCAGGCATATTCTGTTTCCTTGTACCATTCAAAAACAGAGCATTTGAGCTACTGGAGGTTTCTGAGATGGTTTTCATGGGAAACCCCATATAGAATTCTTGAGCATAATCCAACCTGTTAGACATGAAGGAGCAATGAAGCTGACAAATTCCATATCTTAGAAGAAAAAAAAAAAAATCAGCATTCTCCAGGTAGAGAAGTAAAGGGATCATACCTATATCTCATTGGCAAAAGGCAGATAATCCCTATGTGGCATTAATCTAAATTTGATTAAGACATTTAGAGTTTCTAAATTAAAAAAAGATTATTATGTCCACCTATCCTCTACCTTTCTAAAACTAGAATTCAAAACAAAATGAAACTGTACACTCTAAACTAAAAATAAACATAACAAAGTCTTGTAGAATTCTATTTTTTTTCTACTACTGATGATCACTTTTAGGCTTTCCAAAAAGGATCACTGTCTATCAAAAATTTTTTGGAGGAATCTGCTCTGTTGTGTCTCAAGCATGTTGCTGATTTTTCTTTGGAATAGTCTTGTGTTGCCTCTAAAGATGAAGGCAGCAGTAATCAAAGTGTTGATCCAGTCATGAAAAGAGAATGTCTCTGTTTTGTACAGTGACCCTAACTTGAGACTTAACTGGTCTAGATAGCCTCTCTCTTCCTTGTTCAACATGCATTTGACATGCATTATTTGACATGCATTTGACATGCATTATTCCTGTACAAAAACCACAATTTATTTCCTATTACCCACAGCAGCATTGCCTGAACATTTTCTGAAGAAAATCATTTTAATAGATGTAATGCAAAAAGTGCTTTGAGGTCACACGTATATGGGGCTTTCATTTCATCCACTGGGGTTATCACGATACCATGTTACCTATTATCATATTAAGAAAGATCTTAATGGGGAAAAAAAGGTGTACATAGTGACAATATGGGGTCTCCAAAAAGCTGACACTGGATACCATAATTACCGTGGAACAAAAGAAAAGTGAAGGATGCTAGTATAAACGTGCAAGTCAGACAAGATGCAAACAATTAAAATGAATCTTCTTAGTACTACACTTGAATTCCTGCTTTTGACTAAAGACCCTAATACTTTAATCAGCTATACTCCAGACTGCTAAATGTAGTATAGAAGGGCTATGTTTTTAATTGTACATAACCTAAATGTAGAGTACATCATGAAAAATGTTGGGCTGGATGAAACACAAGCTAGAATCAAGATTGCTGGGAGAAACATCAATAACCTCAGATATGCAGATGACACCACCCTTATGACAGAAAGTGAAGAGGAATTAAAGAGCCTTAAAGAGCCTCTTGATGCAAGTGAAAGAGGAGAGTGAAAAAGCTGGCTTAAAACTCAACATTCGAAAAACTAAGATCATGGCATCTGGTCCCATCACTTCATGGCAAATAGATGGGAAGACAATGGAAACAGTGACAGACTTTATTTTCTTGGGCTCCAAAATCACTGCAGATGGTGACTGCTGCCATGAAATTAAAAGATGCTTGCTCCTTGGAAGAAAAGCTATGACAAACCTAGATAGCACATTAAAAAGCAGAGACATTACTTTGCCAACAAAGGTCTGTATACTCAAAGATATGGTTTTTCCAGTAGTCATGTATAGATGTGAGATTTGGACCATCAAGAAGGCTGAGTGCTGAAGAATTGATGCTTTTGAACTGCAGTTTTGGAGAAGACTCTTGAGAGTCCCTTGGACTGCAAGGAGATCAAACCAGTCAAATCTAAAGGCAATCAGTCCTGAGTACTCATTGGAAGAACTGATCTGAAGCTGAAACTCCAAAACTTTGGCCACCTGATGCAAAGAACTGATTCATTAGAAAAGACCCAGATGCTGGGAAAGATTGAAGGCAGGAGGAGAAGGGGACTACAGAGGACAAGATGGATGGATGGCATCACTGACTTGACATGAGTTTGAGCAAGTTCTGGGAGATGGTGAAGGACAGGGAAGCCTGGCCTGCTGTAGTCCACGGTGTTGCAAAGGGTCGGACACAACTGAGCGACTGAACAACAACAAAACATAAAATTGTGGGAATTCAAGGAGGGGGGTAACGTGAAAGAGGAAGTGTCTGCTAAGAGAAAATGTGGCTTAGATCATCACTGTTTGCTTTTGTAGCCATCGATACTTCTCTTTTTGCTAATTTTTGTCTAAATTTCTGTTTTCCGTCTCTATTTACTGAAGGACAACAGTGAGAAGAGCTGGGTCTGGAAAGGAAGTAGCCCAAAGGATAGTTTCAATACTGGCAAATATTTTCACTTAATAATGATTAATATTTCCCTAAGTGCTGATATGTCACTGTGCTAAGACTTGTATCATCCCATTCAATCAAGTTCTTCCTGAAGTAGGTACTATTGTTTACCTAGGTTTACAAATGAGGAAATGGAGACTTAGAGAAGTTCAAACAAACAAACTTGTCCAGTGTCCTATAGCTGTGTTTTAATTACTTATCCTGAAATGACTAATGAATGAAAGGGTCATGCTCTAGGAATTAAAAGCCCCAGACTGTTGTCCCAACTTTTCTTAAACTTTCTGAGCCTCAGAGCTTCATCTACCTAAGTTATGGGGTTATTGTGTAGATCAGTAAGATAATGTTTACTTGAAGGACTTGTAAATACAGACAAACCATAATGCATTACTATATTATACATAAGAGAATGGATCTTGAGTTAGGAAGTTTCCACCTCAGGACTGAAGTTGGGAAAGACCAGACTGAAATGTTAGAAGGAGAAAGGTGGCTATGTGGTGAAGAATTCTGATATTTGGGAAGATGGGGCAGACTGAGGAAGATGAACCCAAGATGCCTTCTGGGAGAGGGAAAGAGGAAGTTCCCAGTGGAAGATGAGTATGTGATGACCAGTATGGGATTGTTAGAGCAAAAAAATAAATAAAAAAGCCGAGAGAGAGAGAGAGAGGATGTAAAGCCCAACCCAAAGCTACATACTGGAGAAGACGATGGCATCCCACTCCAGTACTCTTGCCTGGAAAACCCCATGGACGGAGGACCCTGATGGGCTGCAGTCCATGGGGTCGCGAAGAGTCGGACACGACTGAGCGACTTCACTTTCACTTTTCACTTTCATGCATTGGAGAAGGAAACGGCAACCCACTCCAGTGCTCTTGCCTGGAGAATCCCAGGGACGGCAGAGCCTGGTGGGCTGCCGTCTATGGAGTCGCACAGAGTCGGACACGACTGAAGCCACTTAGCAGCAGCAGCAAAGCTACATACATACAGAATGCCTGTGTGTGTGCTCAGCTACTCAGTCGTGTCTGACTCTTTGCGACCCCATGGACTGTAGCCTTCCTGGCTCGTCTGTCCATGGAATTTTCCAGGCAAGAATACACAAACAAAATAGTATAAGAGAAATAAAGACATGGAATCTTCTCTGGCTGCTGGATTGTCTACTTTTGCTTATTGTAGCTGCAGGAACAAAAGGTAACCTATTCTGAAGAAGAGAGAACTGCATCCTTGCTCTTCAGCATTTTTGTTTCGGGGATTCATGGGATATATACATTATTTCTATGGGCTTGTTTTTTTCCTATTTTTTCCCCTTAAGGGGGAATGTACAAAATTGAATTTGACATTTTTGCCAAACGTCTTAAGCCAGTGGTCCTCAAATTTAGTAATTGTTAGAATCCCTGGGATAGGTTTGCCAGATTTAGCAATTAAAAATATAGAACATGCAGTTAATTTTCAGTTAAATACTGAAGAATTTTGTTATATGTCCCAAATAGCTCATGGGACATGCCTATACCAAAAAAATTTACTCATTGTTCATCCAAACTCCAAAGTTAGCTGAAAATTCTGTATTTTATCTAGCAGCCCTACCTGGAGCTTGTTAAAATTCAGACTCACCTGTTCCATATTCTAATTCTGGAAGTACATCTGAAGTAGGGCCAAGTGATCCTCCCGATGATTCCAATGCAGCTTATGCTTAGCTAACACCCTGAGACTTACGGGGTAAGCTTGGAATATGCCAACATGGGAATGAGAGGTTTCAAGAGGCCCGGAGGACATCTTCGGAAGATGATGGAGGTATGTGTGCAGTGCTTAGGGGATACTGGAAGACCTGTTCCTTGAGTGCACCAGGGAGAAATCTGAGTGCTAAGACCCCAGTGTGGTAACTTAGTCCCCACTGTTGTGTCATTTAGTCCTTTCAACAACCCCTGGAAGAAGAAAATCTATTATCTCAATCTCTTTACATGAGGAAACAAAAGACCAGGGTGAAGTAACTTGCCCAAGGTCACATAGGTAGTATTTCACGGGTCAGGTCTGATCTAACATCAATCGTTTCCATAGTCCACGTTCTGAATCAGCCCTATGCAATGCTAGGAAGTTTGGGCAATTTTGCCTATGCAACTTTTTCCCACTCCCATTTACAGCCTTCTTCAAATTGCTGAGTTAACTAAAATATAGTCAGGTATGTGACATCTGCACTCTAGAAGTACTCAAAGATCTCCACATTCTAATGTATAATAGCCAAAAGGCCTGGCGGTTTGTGAAAAGCTTAAGGGTCTAAGCTGATGAAAAAATGGAAGAGCCATTAGATAAGATATTGTTTGAGGCAAGGTTTTTTTTTTTTTTTTGTCTAGAATGCTCAGCACCAGCCAGAATCATCACATCAAAGGGGAGTGTGTCAGGGGATGCTCTCCTCTGGTGCATCAACCAACCATTTTCTCACCAGGGGACCTAAGTTGAATAGTCTCTGAAGAGGACACTGGCAGAGGCCACTAGATATAGGGAACAGGTTGATGAAGAAATTGGATCTGATAAGACTAGAAAGGAGACAACTCAAAGAAATCGTGGCTTCAGTTTTCTAATATTTGTAGAACTGGTAGGAGGGAAGAGCAACGAGCAAGGACCATAGGTTAGATGTTAGCAGGAAAAGGATTTTGACTCCACATATGTGGCGGAGTGCACTATTATTCACAATTATTGCTGTTTCTCTGGGGCATGTCTTTTTCTGCCTTGTCCCTTCCTAGGGGAGGTTTTCACATGATTCGTGTTGAAAACTTTAAGGTCCAGCATGGGACTCTCCACTCTCTTTTCCTCTGCCACGAGATCTGCAGTGTCCCTGAGAGGGACATTCGCCTGGATCCCAGATGGAAACTGATATGGGGCAGAGCAAAGCTGACCTGGGGTAGGCACCCAGTATAAGCAAGAAGGAAGCCTCTGTGGTTGAAAAAACGTCACAGACATTTTCCAGCTTTTTATTTCTGTGGGATATCTCACTTTCGCTGACAGGCAAAATGAGAAAGCCCTCTCTAGAAGTCAGAGTGGTCCAAGGAGGGAAAGGACAACCTGGAGAAATGAAGAGTTTCCTGGACTAGAAGTATTCAAATATAGCTACAGACAACTTAGAAGGATGTTTGAAAAGCAGGGCGGGGTTGGGGAAGGGAGGCGGGGGTGGAGGCTGGGAGAGGTGAATTGAAGTATTGGCTGAGTGGTTAGGACATTAAGCTCCTTTCCATATCTGAGAGTCTGTGCTGCATGAGTAATAAGGTAAAAGTAGATGTGAAATGGGCAAGGCCTTTTGCACAGCCAGGCTTTAAACACACTTGAGGAGGAGGAGCACAGTGACACTAGGGCAGATTAATATCAGCTAGTGGTTACTGAAATTTAGAATATTAACTTGTGTTTTGTTTGAGAACAGGCTTCTGGAATGTAACTAAAAAGAGAGTTAAATATTTATGTGGTTTGAGATTAACCATAAAAGACCTTCAGGGGAGGCTTAGAATACAAGAATAGCTCCGGAAAGTGTAATTCAGTCACTGACTCAGGCCTCTCCCAGAACCCTGCTAACTGTTAGATGTACAATGCCAAGCCACACGCTTGGCCAGAGATCAGAGAAAGCAGCCACGAGTGGGATCCTGCCGTTTCATCGATCTGCAGCCCAGAGAAAGGCCAAGTTGGGGTTCACTCCCTTCTCTCTCCCCTTTCCTGTTTTGTCCCTTCATAATCCCAAGTTTTTCTCTTGGCTCTTCTTTCACCCTTCAATTCCCCTCACTCTTAATATTGTCTCTTAATACTCTGACCTGTCATTATTGGATCATCTCTCAATAATCTGATCTTGATTCTACCTATCATTTATTTACCTAAGTCACCAGTGAGAAAGCTAGAAACGAAAAGGTAAAACAAAGCAACATTGTAAAATCAGGAAAGTGTTCATTTATTCAATGAATTAAGCAACATGTGGTGGAGTGTGTACTATGTACAAGCATGGCTTTGAGGGGAAGAAAAGATAAATTCCAAACTTCAGATCCACTGCTTAAGACACAGGGGACCTTGAACAAGTTCCTGAAAGTCTCAGTGTTTCAGTTCCTAATCCTTAAAATGAGGTCAGTAATCTCCTGGCAGGGTAGTTGGAAAGATTAAGTAAAGTAAAATACTTTATACTGCAAATACATAAAAGATACCAGGTAAAAGGTTGATAAATTTCATAACATTTTAGTTCAGCTTGGATCTGTGTTTACAGTTTATTTATTTAATTTCAGGTTTAATACCTTAAAAGCTAGATCCATTTTCTGTTAGTATATTTCAGTGTCCACCATTTGGTTGATCACAGTATTGTATAGTAAGTACTTGAAGACATGGGACCAAAATCTACATATCTAGGTAATATTATGTTGGATTAACCAAATTTTTGGCCAACCCATATTTCATATATATGCTATGGATTGAATGTTTTTATCCTTCCCACAAAATTCACATGTGGAGTTCTAACCTCCACTGTGATGATATTTAGAAGTAGGGCCTTTGGAAGATAAATAGGTTTAGATGAGGTCATGAAATGGGGCCCTCATAGTGGGATCATTGTCCTTATAAGAAGAGGAAGAGAGACCAGAGCACTCTCTCACCATTACATGAAGACACAATAAGAAGGTAGCATTCTCAGCAGGATTCGACTCCAGCAACACCTTGATCATGAACTTCCTGCCTCCAGAACTGTGAGAAATAAATGGCTGCTATTTGAGTCACCCAGCCTATGTTTTGTTATAGCAAGCTGAGCTAAGACTACACACACATACATATGTACATAAGCCTTCAGCACCGGGAGATAGTGCAGGACAGAGGAGCCTGGCAGGCTGTAGTCCAAAAAGAGCTGGGCACAACTTAGCGATTGAAAAATAACAAAAACAACAAAGTTTTGTATAGTACCTCTCCTTTGGAACAACTGAGTGAGATTTGGAGATACTGCCTTAGTATATAGATTATAGTGTATATATCTATATCATATGAATGTCTATATCTAATAAAGGATTTAGTGTCAACTATTTTTGTTATGATGTAGGTCCCATACAGAAGGAAGGGAATAGACGCAATCCCAGTCTTTTAGAATTTTACATTTGTCCAAATGATCTAGGGCATTTGAACAGGTCCTTTTTGTTCCCTTCTTTACTGACAGGTTTATGATTTTCCTTGAAGTGTCAGTGTATTCACCCTTGCAGTGTCTCACAGTGGTCTAAGTCAATCATGAGAATCTTGTTTCCTGCTTTCCCAGCCCCCCTTGAAACTTGTGGTGTTCTTGAGACATAAGAAGTCCCTAAAGGGGCTCCTTGAGAAGCTTTCACCTTTTTGACAAAAAGAGACAAGTAGTTGGGAGCCGCTTTCACCATCCTGTTCTGGCTTAAGTGCTGGCTGGCAGTGACCATTTTGATTTTGTGACCCTGATATGACAAGTGGAGGAAGAAAAGTTGACATGCCAAAGGTGGTGGAGCAGAAAAATTAAAAAAAAGTAAGTTACTGATTATACTGTTGAGTAAGCCAAAGACTTGTTACATCAGAAAAATAAAAAAGCTATCTGTTAAGTCACTATTAGATATTTTTGATAAATTGCAACCAAAGATAATATTATTTTTAAATTTTATTTTATTTTTTTTGGAACTCATGCTATTTTTATTGCCTCTTCACTTTTCCATGTTTTTACCTCTTTCATCTTCTTTTTTTTTTAATTTAATTTTATTTTTAAACTTTACAATATTGTATTAGTTTTGCCAAATATCAAAATGAATCTGCCACAGGTATACCTGTGTTCCCCATCCATTTTTAAATTTTATTTATTGATTTTTTTGATTGTGCTGGGTCTCTGTTGCTGCCCACAGGCTTTCTCTGGTTGCGGTGAGCAGGGGCTGCTCTTGGTTGCAGTACATGGGTTTTTCATTGCAGTGGCTTCTCCTGTTGTAGAGCACGGCTCTAGAGTGTACAAGCTTCCGTAGCTTAGTGCACAGGCTTAGTTGCTCTGTGGCATGTGGGATCTTGCCAGACCAGGGATCAAACTCTTGTCTCCTGCATTGGCAGGTGGATTCTTTATCCCTGAGCCACCCCTTTGAGTGAGGCCCCAAAGGTATTCTTGATAGATATCAGATAAAAGGATAATGTATAGTGGAATTTCTGCTGCTGTGAAATTTCAGGACAAATGAATAGTGGAATGAAATATTATTGGTATTTGATATTTGATATCATTGGTATAATGATATTTCAAATATCATTGGAAACAAAAAAAAGAGAAGGTTTCACTGAGGAGCTCTTTCTCCCATAAGAATACAATTTATTTGAGCAAACAAAATCTTCAATATTTATACTATCTTAAAGTAGATATAGTAGGAAACATGAAAATTTATATTTTGATCCTGAAAAAAGAATATATATATATATTCCAAATATATATATATACATCTAGCATTCTTCATGCTTTGAAATATATGTGTATATATATATATTTGAAATATATGTATTTCAAAGCATGAAGAATGCTAGATGTATATGACTATCTGATGATGAAAGAAAATTATTTGAGTGAAAATTTTTATAGTAAATAGTAATTATATAATGTTGGCAATTAACACAGTTTGCCAGCTGTCTCCACATGTTTAAGGAAGCTAAGCATCTATTTCTGCTTTATTGACTATGCCAACGCCTTTGACTGTGTGGATCGCAATAAACTGTGGAACATTCTGAAAGAGAAGGGAATACCAGACTACCTGACCTGCCTCTTGAGAAACCTATATGCAGGTCAGGAAGCCACAGTTAGAACTGGACATGGAACAACAGACTGGTTCCAAAGAGGAAAAGGAGTACGTCAAGGCTGTATATTGTCACCCTGCTTATTTAACTTATATGCACAGTACATCATGAGAAACGCTGGACTGGAAGAAACACAAGCTGGAATCAAGATTGCCAGGAGAAATATCAATAACCTCAGATATGCAGATGACACCACCCTTATGGCAGAAAGTGAAGAGGAACTAAAAAGCCTCTTGATGAAAGTGAAAGTGGAGAGTGAAAAAGTTGGCTGAAAGCTCAACATTCAGAAAACGAAGATCATGGCACCTGGTCCCATCACTTCATGGGAAATAGATGGGGAAACGGTGGAAACAGTGTCAGACTTTATTTCTTTGGGCTCCAAAATCACTGCAGACGGTGATTGCAGCCATGAAATTAGAACACGCTTACTCCTTGGAAGGAAAGTTATGACCAACCTAGATAGCATATTCAAAAGCAGAGACATTACTTTGCAAACAAAGGTCCGTCTAGTCAAGGCTATGGTTTTTCCAGTAGTCATGTATGGATGTGAGAGTTGGACTATAAAGAAAGCTGAGTGCAGAATTGATCTTTTGAAGTGTGGTGTTCGAGAAGACTCTTGAGAGTCCCTTGGACTGCAAGGAGATCCAACCAGTCAGTCCATTCGGAAGGAGATCAGTCCTGGGTGTTCATTGGAAGGACTGATGGAGTACTGGAGCTGAAACTCCAGTACTTTGGCCACCTCATGCGAAGAGTTGACTCATTGACTCATTGGAAAAGACTCTGATGCTGGGAGGGATTAGGGGCAGGAGGAGAAGGGGACGACAGAGGATGAGATGGCTGGATGGCATCACCGACTCAATGGACATGAGTTTGGGTAAATTCCAGGAGTTGGTGATGGACAGGGAGGCCTGATGTGCTGCGATTCATGAGGTCGCAAAGAGTCGGACACAACTGAGCGACTGAACTGAAGTGAACTGAAGCATCAATATATTCCTTTAAAATTTTTTGAAAGTTTGGCTGCAGTCTGATTTTCTTACTCTTAACTACTCCTTCCTCACCATGACCACCACATATCAGTCTGTGTCCTAATGCCTGTTTGATGGTCTTGGAGTGTTTGCCTTACTGCAATTTTCTCCTGCGATATTATTACCTCAGAATACATTCAGTAGTCTTTTATACTTTCTCAGTTTCAAAAACATCTGAGTTTTACATTTCTAAGCCTATAAAAACTTCTAATAGAAGTAGTTCTTACCATGAAATTTTTTTTCATAAAGGCGTTTGATCATAGTTGGACAGTCAGTTTTATATACTTTTCCTGTTGACCTCTTTTAAAACTGACTTTCCTATATTTGTAATATTTGGTCATTACAAAATTTCCAACTCGAAACCTTGTGATTTGCTGCTATGTTCAGAGGGATCAGAGTCAAATTTAGAAGTTCCAAAGACATCCCTTCAACATGTATATCTATTTAGTCACAGTAGCAGTTTGTATTGTATAACAAACCACACTATAAAAAATGGTCTTAGTCTTTCTAAAATTTATCTCACAGAGTTATGACATGGAATGATATCCTTTAAATGATCAAATAGCAATTTTAATACTGATAGAGATGAATTTTGAAAATCCTTTACTCGCAAAAAAATAAACACAAAAAACCCTTTATTAGACACCATTGTCAAGAATATACTCAATGAGGTTCAGATCTATTATACAAACACTTTTTAAAAATAGAAAAAGATAATTATATAATACTATGTAAAATAAATTTTAATAATTCTAAAATTATTTTTTTAAAAATTAACAGAGAAAATACAAACCAAAGCATTAAAATTAAGTTCTGCTCAAGTCTTTGTTCTTGTTTTGTACACAAGTCATCACTATTTCAGTTATAGTGAAAATTAGCCTCTTTCTCCCCCATTAGCCTGTCAAGGGCAGGAAATGAAAGTGAAAGTGTTAGTCACTCAGTCATGTCTGATTCCTTGTGACCCCATGGACTGTGGCCCATTCAGCCTCCTCTGTTCATGGAATTCTTCAGGCAAGATTACTGGAGTGGGTTGCCATTCCCTTTCCAGTGGATCTTCCTGACCCAGGGATTGAATCCACATCTGCTTTGCAGACAGATTCTTTACCATCTGAGTCAACAGGGAAGCCCATCAAGGGCAAAGAATGGTCTGGTCTTACTCTAGCGACTAGCAGAGTGCCTGGTACATACTGACAAATATTCATAATATTTGTTGAATGAATGATATCCTTCCTGCTTCAGACTTTCATGACCCTCCCTTGTCTAATAATTTAGCACAAATTCTTTCCCCCAACAGATAGGTCTTTATACATAACCTGTCTGAGCCCAACCACCTTTAACTAGAACAGAGCGTGCCTACAACATGCCTTAAGCTTTTAGCTGCAGGGCCTGCTTTGTCCAAAATCTTGACTTTGTATTTCACCGCATCTCAAAAGATTCATATCACTTGCTTTACAAAGATACTTCTTGTCCCTCTTAACCAATAAGGTTTCTTTCTTTTGTGCATCACTACAATATGTCTTTTATGGCATTTGTCATATTTTGCTTTTGATTATATGTATTTTCATTTACAATCTATCCCATCAACACTGTAAGATCCTTGAATAAGTTCTTTTATCACTCCCCACAGCACAGCATACAAAGTAGGCATTTCATTCAGACATAAGTGTGTACACCTACTGTTTGGGCCATCAGAGTTCTTAACTGTGAGAAGGAAGCTACTAATGCAAAACACATATTATTAGAGTATTCCAAATTACACAGTGATGAAGGATGAAAGCTTCTGTAACAGCTTACATGGGTTGAATCCTCATTCTGCTGCTCAATAGCTTTGTAGTCTACATAATCTTCTGAATATCAGTTTCCTCACCTGAAACATGGTAATACTACGACCTGCCTCACAGGGCTTTTGTTCAAATTAAATGAAATAAGTTGTGTAAAATGTTTCGTATACATAATACACACTTGTTACGATTCCCTCTTAGTATTATTATTATTTGAGCTTAGGACGTTTGATTTTTTTGATGGCTGATATACTTGCACTGCAGTATTAGAAGATTATAGGTTAGAAAGCATCTCTGCACTGAGTAGCCCTTCATCAACCAAATAATTTAGGGCCCGTATATATATTGCTTAGAAATCTCAAAAAATTTCTGCAATTCTCCATTTAATTTTTGTGGAGATCTTTGATGGGCTTCCCTGGTGGCTCAGACAGTAAAGAATCTGATTGCAATACAGGAGTCCCAGGTTTGATCCCTGGATGGGGAAGATCCCCTGGAGAAGGAAATGGCTACCTGCTCCAGTATTCTTGCCTGGAGAATTCCATGGATAGAGGAGCCTGGTGGGCTACAGTCTATGGGGTCACAAAGAGACTTTGATATGCTTATTATCATGATATTTAATGTCCAATTATTCCTCATTAGGTTAATAGCAATGATTTATTATTAATAACTCTGTTTACTTATTTAGTATTTATAAACCACATTATAAAGGCTTTTTAGGAATACATTAGAGAGTAATGTATATTACTGAGTACATTGCCCCACTGGAATTATGTACTATCTAAACCACTGTACCTTCATTTCAAAATAGGTCTTCGCAGCTTTCTCGTCCTAGCACAGGAGACCATCGAGGGTGCGTGCATTAATCAACTGAGCAGAAGATCTGGGAGGACATCACTCAACGAATCTTCAAGATACTATTACCATGTGCTTGATTCTAATTTAAATAATTTGGAGTTCTTATAAGATTAGGAAGTTTTGAAAAGTAGAATGTCGACACAAAGAGAGTGAAAAGAAAATTTGGGGGAGCATTTTACAAAATGTTTCTTCTAAAGAACAACATGCTTTTATAGGCCTGAACTGATTTAAAAAAACTTATTAGATATAAATGAGAAGCATGTGCTTCTGGTGGTATTATACTCAAAGGATTTTAGTTAAGTAATGTCTAAACTTTCAGAGTATTTGAAATATACCCAGTTGGACAGTTAATGAACCCTCTTCAACTTAAAGTAGAGAACTGCTACAAGAGAAAAAAATGCACAAAAAAAGTTATGGAAGAGACAAATGGATATTGAAATCTTTTCCAGTGTTCCCATTCCAATGATTTTTAGGAGTTATAGTTAAAGAAGTACAGCTTTCCTTCCATCCCTGAAATTGGTTTCTTGCATAACACATTATTTTGAATGTCAGCAATAAGCCCTTGAACTTCTTTAGACCAAAGACCAAGATTGAGAATAGAGTGAATGCCTATTTCAGTTCTAGAAACGAAGGCATCGTAGTATAATAGAAGGCAAGTGAAAGATAAATACATTTGTTTTTCCATCTGCTAAGACATAACTAAAACATTCTTCCCATTTTTTCCTTAATATTTTGTTTCCTGGCAACTAATAACAAAAATTCCCAATCAACCACATCTTTCACAATTCTTGGTTCTTTAAAAAAAAGCAGCACTAATACTGTTAGTTAGATTTCTAATATATAAAATTATTTTCAAAAAAGTACTATATATTAAAAAGTTATATATATTATATACACAGGCATACATACATAAAATTATATGTGTATGTATAGTTCAGTAAAGGAGCTATAGGGATGTATTATACAACCATTCTGAAGAACAATGGGGCACTATCTGGTAAATTTTCTGTAACCCAGCTATTTTACTCCTGGATGTTTATTAAAGAGAAGCTCTTTCACATGTACCAGAAGGAAACTAAAAGAATACTTTTAGCAGCACTGTTTGTGATCTCTTTCTCTCTCATATGTGCACTTGGAGATTTTTCCGATGTTTATCAAAAGCAGAATGGATTAACCTGATACAGTGTGAATCTTGTCTACACAGCAAAAAAATTAGCAAAATCTTACACCTATATTTCCATAATATATAAAGTTCAAAAATGTATACAAAATTAACCAGTATTTTGTTTAGGCATACAAACATATGAGGCAAAACCAAAGAAAAACTGGACAATAATTAGCACAAAATTCAAAGCTTTGATTAAGACCTGACAGAGTCCCAAGGGGACATGAAAGTAATATTCTTTCTCTTCAAGTAGGTGGTGGGTAGAGAGTTGTTCATTGCATTGTGATTCTTTATATATTGCACATATATAATAAATGTTCTTTTGAAACTGCTCAATATGTGGTAAAAACATATAAACAATAAAACAATAAAAAGCAAAGGTCTACACAATTACTGCCATTATTATATTTGAACAAAATGTTTTAAAAGTAATATATTGTTCAGTCATTTATAATCATCTACTTTTGTGTGGTAAAAACATATAAACAATAAAACAATAAAAAGCAAAGGTCTACACAATTACTGCCATTATTATATTTGAACAAAATGTTTTAAAAGTAATATATTGTTCAGTCATTTATAATCATCTACTTTTGTGTGGTCTGGGACATTATTTCCTGATATAGCATAGCATGAGATTATGGCAGCGTTTAAGTACTATTAAAAATAAAAAGGTGGCAAAACTAATCAGTCTGGTTCATTTTATTTTGTGATGCTACAAAGGGTCAAATTCCATAAAACCAACTGACGGGCTGTCCCAGGACTTTTGCTTTAGACAATCTTTAAAAATGAAAGGTTATTTTGAAAACTCACTGAGATATTATAAAATACATTTTTTCATGAGGATTTTTATTTTGTTGTACCTTTTTACTGAATAGTTTTATATTACACATTTCTAGAATGATCCCTTAAACATGATCCATGCACTGCAATTCCATCTGTCTAGTGTGTTTATATGGGGTCCAAAAGTCAGGTTACAACATTCACAATTTAATTTTTTATATTGATGAATTTTATTGTATCTTCTCACTTTATGAGAAGAGATAGATTGAGCTAAGAATCATTGGTCCAAAAGTATAAGTATTTCACTTGCAACTGAAGTATATGTATCACTTAAAAGTAAGAGAGACTCTTATCTTTAATGTGAAAATAGAAACTGTCAATGAATGCTTAAAGACAAGCTAAAGATACTGAGTTATTCACCCTTGGATTCAAGGCAAAATGATTTTATAACTTCTCTCATATGATGTAGTTTATAGAACACAGGTATTTGGGTCTGACAGACCTGCTTTTAAATCCAGCTCTCTCAACTGTGCATCTTTGAGCTATTTCCCAAGATTTCCTCACCTGAAAGACAACAGGGATTTTATGGAGACTCAATTAGATGATGTAGGAACAATTCCTGGTACAAAACTATTACTGAGTAAATGTTATCCTTTCCCCACATTGCAGGTCAAAATAGGAGATAAAATGTTTTCGGTACAAGAACATCAAGTCATTGCAACGGATTATAAGCAAATTCCTTATCATCCAAAGCACTTACCAGTGTTTTGTGTGTGTGTGTGTGACATAAACCACAGACTTATGGATTCCTGCCCCATTATCTCCTCCCACTCGCTTCACACATGGTTTCCTATCCATCATTCTCTTTTATTTGGGGGAGTCGGGGTAAGAGAGAGAAATGCCATCTCAGGAAATGGAAAAACTTACTGTGAAGGGATGTACATCATCATCATCATGACCGCTGAAGAAAGTTTATAAAAGACATGAGTTGTGAATAACATACTTTTTGACATGAATTGGCAATGACAGCATGCAGTTTTGTAAAATAAGAGACCAGAGAAAATCCCATGGAGGCTGAACATTCAATATAGATTTCTTTTGCATCATTTTATGCTTATTACTATGAAGGCTTTGTAGTGGATGCTAGTTCTGAAGAGAGATTCAGATACATAACAAGCAACATAAAATTATTTTTCCATGTCTGTTGTTGTTGTTGAGTTGCTAAGTCATGTCTCTTTTTTTGACCCTGTGAACTATAGCCCTCCAGGCTCCTCTGTCCGTGAGATTTTCCAGGCAAGAATACTGGAATGGGTTTCCGTTTCCTTCTCCAGGGGATCTTCCTGACTCAGGGACAGAACCTGTGCCTCCTGCATTGGCAGGCAGATTCTTTACCACTAAGCCACCTGGAAATCCCTTTCCATGTCTATACCTAAGTAAGGATAATTTCTTTCTGACATCCATTCTTACTTACACTGAAAAATGTTTTGTGGCCTCTCTGAATCTTTCTGGGGCACTAGAGGGCTTGGGGGCTGTCCTACATCTGACTGCCTCAAGAAGGCTTTTGGAAACGTTTTCTGTTCTAACTCAACATTAGGTAAGGAATAAACTTAGGGTCTTTCTGCTCTCCACGTTAGAGCCTATGAGGCCAGCTTCTTTTCTGCTCTCAGAGTTCCCTCAGCAGGCTGGCTCTTAGCGTCAAGTCTGCGTTCCTGCACATCTTATTCTGCACACCATTCTGTGAATGGTGGCCCATGCAGTTGAGCAATATGGCATTCCTGCACAATGAGGTTACAGGACTTCTTCTCAAGCATCCTTTTAATGCCCTTATCCCCACCCCACCTTGATTCTCTTCTCTTTCCTCACTCTTAACACATTTTATTAATATTTGGGGTGGGGAAGAGAAAACTGTCTCTGACTGAGCACATATTCTTTAAAATATATAGTTTATGGTGTATGTTTTGTGCAGTCATTTTAAGCTTAGACTTCAAAATCCCAATAAATCCAAACTTTGCATGTCAGAAGTTTTCTCTGTACGATCAGGGAGAGTACAAAGGGAGCACAAACATAAAACAAAAGGTGCTTGCTCTTGTTGAGAGACCAAATTTAGATGAACTTGTTAAATACATTAAAAAACTCAAAAAAATAAAAAATAAAAAAACTCCCCCCGAAACTTAAAAGAACAAATTAATCCTTTTCATGATTTTGTGGTTGGTCAGGAGAGTAAAAAGGCTGACTTAAAACTCAACATTCAAAAAACTAAGATTGTGGCATTTGGTCTCATCACTTCATGGCAAGTAGATGGGGAGACAATGGAAACAGTGACAGACTTTATTTTGCTGGTCTTCAAAATCACTTCTGATGGTGACTGCAGCCATGAAATTAAAAGACACTTGCTCCTGGAAGAAAAGCTATGACAAAACTAGACAGCATTTTAAAAAGCAGAGACATTACTTTGCTGACAAAGGTCCTTCTAGTCAAAGCTATGGTTTTTCCAGTAATTATGTATGGATGTGAGAGTTGGACCAAAAGTAAGTTGAGTGCCGAAGAATTGATGCTTTTAAACTGTGGTGTTGGAGAAGACTCTTGAGAGCCCCTTGGACTGCCAGGAGGTCAAACCAGTCAATCCTAAAGGAAATCAGTCCTGAATATTCATTGGAAGAACTGATGCTGAAGCTGATGCTCCAACACTTTGGTCACTTGATGTGAAGAACTGACTCATTGGAAAGACCCTGATGCTGGGAAAGATTGAAGGCGGGAGAAGAAGGGGGACGACAGAGGATGAGATGGTTGGGTGGCATCACTGACTCAATGGACATGAATTTGAGCAAGCTCCAGGAATTGGTGATGGACAGAGAAGACTCTCATGCTACAGTCCATGGCGTTGCAAAGAGTCAGACATGTCTGAGCAACTGAAATGACTGACTGACTGAGGTGATTCTTTAGCTGGTATCTACCTGGGCTCTGACACAGAGTTACATTTAGCTGATGGATGGCTGGAGTCTGAGCTCAGCTGGGCATCTGGGACATTTGGGCCTCTCTCTCTCCCCATGGTTTTCCATTTCAGGCTTCTTCATGATATGAAGAAGCAACATTCCAAGAGACTAAACACAGAATGTGAAAAGTCTTCTAACGCCTAGTCTTAGAAGTCACAGAACACCACCTCCACTATATTCTGTTGGTCAACACAAGTGGCATAATACTCCATGTTTAAAAGGTGAGAAAACAGATTTTACCTGAGGGACACCAGGTTGTGTGAGCTGAGCCCTGCTTGCATCATGGAATCCTGTCAATAGACAAGTAGGGCTGAAATGCACCCTGAGCTCCCTTCAGCCACCTGGATACCCTGGAGTGAATTTACATCTACTGGGAGGATAGGCTCATCCCCTTGGCTCATCACAAGCCATGAGCCTGTGAATTCTCTCTGCCCATTAGTGACATTCTCTAATCCACACTCGCACACACACACACACAAGACACTGTTGAGGCTGGTAGAGGCCCAGTTGAATATCATCTGAGTTTGAATCGAATACACACTAGGTCTTGATGAAGGCTAAAGGCTTTCCCACATAATTAGGTGGTTATTCCAAGGCTGCATAGAGTTTGCAATCGGGGGAGAAAGGGAGAGGAAAAGAAGTTGGACATTGTTCCTGATTTACCTCCTCTGCTCCCTGTTCACTCCCAGGAGTGAAGCCACATTATTAGGCCTTGGGAGGAACGTGTCCCCAAGATTGTTCTTAAGCCTTCAGAGGATGTCCCACATGGATGAGTCCTTTGTCCTCTACTCCTTCTTTATCATGTCTATGCTATTTAATCCCTTTCTGCAGTATCTCCATCTCCGCTTGCCTTTTCTCTGTGGTCCATCAACTCTTCTAACAGAAATAAACACATTTCCTTCCCTAGCAGTGATTTTGTGTGTGTGTGGCCTCAAATGTCAGTTACTTGTCAGGGACTCCTGTTATTGAAGTTTTGCTGAGGGGAGGATCGGGCTGTTTTAGAGTTGGCTGACTCCCTCAGGAATAGAGAACAGGTGCATTCCAACTCTGTGATTGGACATATGTAAGGAGGAAATGACTTTTCTGTTAATCAACTAAAAACAAAGCCACTGAAAAATATAATTTCCTTCAAAGTTTTCCTTCTAGTATGCATGAAAAATCAATATTTCTCTCTTAAACTTAATTATAATGATGCTATTTCTTTTTGGTATAATACCTTAGACCTATTATGCTAAAAGAGCATCCCTATCTTCAATGATTAAAATTATGGATAGATTTTATAACTATTTAGCAATAAATGATACCACACCTAGGTAGCATCTCTCAACAATTCTCCCTTTATGATACTGGAGTAAGGAGGAGGGAAGGACCAAGAGAGGAGGGAGGTTTATTTTATGCCATTGCAAGGAATGGAAAAATATCAAGGTGATTTGGATTGATTTTGGAGGCTTGCTAGTAGACCAGGGTCTTCAGCTGTGTTAAAGAGTCTTTGGAGAGATGGAGGGAAGAATACTGTATCAAAAGATGTACAAATTTTCAAAAGTGGGAAGCTAAGTGTGGTATGATCAGGAGACCCTAAAAGATTTAACTTATTTAAAATAAGGGGGCACATCCATATTTCTAAAGTAATAAGGTTTTAATTACAATGAACATCCTTTACATAAAGGCTTGGTAATTAAGATTCTTACAAATAGAAAATGCTAATTTGTTTCTATATTTTACTGTTTGGGATAAGATTCTTCTAGTGATATCATCATTGTTTAGGATCTTGAATGGCTGATATAAAAGTCAGAAGGAAATCATTACAAATGTTTCAACAGATGAAGACAGTAGTGACTAGATGAAGAGCATGATCATCATAGTACTGTTTGCAATAACAAAATTTGGAGACAGTCTTCACTATCCAGTAATAAATGACCGATTAAGTACATCTACACAAAAAGAAACAATGCTGTAATTTGTTGCAAATTACAAATACAAAATAATGTTGTAGAGAAGTGAATTAATTGATGTGGAAGTATATGTTAAGCAGAAAACTTTACAGAACAAGATCCCAAAATGATCTAGATTTTATTTTAAAGATGTGTCTCTATCTCCCTTCACATCTCACATTCCTCTCCCCCAACTTTTTCCAATAAAATATCTTTGGAAAGATATACAATGAAAACAGGTCTGGTAATTAGTACTGATTTATCCTCATGGCAGAAATTCTGGATTTTTCAAAATTCATCTGCATTTTCTGATATTTCTATAGTGAACATGAATTGCTTTATAATTTATTCAATCATTTTAAAGAAAACAGAGAGATAAATTGTGGGGAAAAACAGATCAAGGATACTTGGAGAACTTCTCTGAGGTTAACGTCATGCAGGACTATCACCATCTTTTCCCACAAAACATCCTTTGGTGCCACTGTCAGAATTTAAAATCAGCTAGATTGAATTTAGCCTGACTCAGCATAGCATTTGTTTTTTTTGTCTTATGCTAATGCTTGAAAGCTTGAAACTCTGCACTCTATTCAATCCATTTCATCAAATATTTATTGAGCACCTACTATGTGCCAAGCATTAAGGATACAAGATTAACAAGACATAATTCTGTTGCAACTTAAGTCAATAAGTGCCCTCATAGAAATCTGTATGTCTTAGAAAGTCCCAGATGGTTGTTCTGATGATATTCTTCAAGGGAAAAATCATAAACAATCCTCATACAAGACAATGTCCAAAAGACTTCATACTAAAAATAATCTATCCATGTTTTCACTCATAATATTTTAAGCACAATGTAGAATTATGCTGAATCACTATTTTTAAAAAAACATTCACATATTTGTGGCTCTTCACTATGATACCAGCACCATTCTCCTTTTAACTCAATAGCTTTTCAATTCTTTTAGTAGAAATTATTTCAATCTTTTTAGTCTTTGAGTCAAAACTCTCAGTTTGACTTTGATCCTGAACTGGAGACTCCAGTTTCCACACAAGGAAAAACTGTTTTTAAAGTTTAAATCAGGCAGTATGTTTCAAACTAAAGTTGCTAAGTCCAGGAAAACGAAAAATTAAACAGTTAGCAAATCCAAAACACTTAAAGTTGGACTTGGTGAATCTGAACAATTTCACTAGTTATATTACATAATTAATTTTTGAATTAAAATTTCAGTCTCAGTTAAGTAATTTATGTGTTTTCATTTTTGTTTTCTTTTAGAGGTTTTTTTTTTACCCCTGACAATTTTCATGGCATTTACATGAATCAGTGTGTAAAGGAACTTGGCAATCACATTATACCATTGTCTTATTTTGTGGAAAAGAAAATGTAATCCCAGAAACAAGTAACTCATAGGAGTGTAAGTTTCTTTGCATCAGTTCAGTTCAGTCGCTCAGTCGTGTCCGATTCTTTGAGACCCCATGAATCGCGGCACGTCAGGCCTCCCTGTCCATTACCAACTCCCGGAGTTGACTCAAACTCATGTCCCTCGAGTCAGTGATGCCATCCAGCCATCTCATCCTCTGTCGTCCCCTTCTCCTCCTGCCCTCAATCCCTCCCAGGATCAGAGTTTTTTCCAATGAGTCAGCTCTTCACATCAAGTGGCCAAAGTATTGGAGTTTCAGCTTTAGCATCAGTCCTTCCAATGAATACCCAAGACTGATCTCCTTTAGGATGGACTGGTTGGATCTCCTTGCAGTCCAAGGGACTCTCAAGAGTCTTCTCCAACAGTGCCTTTGAAATATAAGTATGTGATAACTGGTAACTACTGTTATTAGAAACTTGTCCCTCAGATTCCTAGTCCATTACTCTTACTTGCCTAAATTATTTCTCCAAACTGTTTGGTTAAAGCATTCTTTTGGGCTTGTACCCAGCTCAAGACACTCTGATTATTGTTTTTTTCGTGATATTTAGTGGATCTATTTATTAATTTAACAAATATTTATTGAGTACCTATTAAATTTCAGATACTGGTCTTGCCACTACTTTATATATTAACAGAAATTATTAAATAGTGAGTATTATTTTGGGAGTGGTTTAGTTGCTAGGTGCTGTTCGACTCTTGCAACCCACGGACTGTTGCCCACCAGGCTCCTCTATCCATGGGATTCCCCAGGCAAGAATACTGGAGTGAGTTGCCATTTCCTTCTCCAGGGGATCTTTCTAATCTAGGGATTGAACCTGCATCTCCTGTTCTGCAGGCAGTCTTCTGCATTGCAGGTGGATTCTTTACAGATGAACCACCAGAGAGGCCCAAGTATTATTTTAAACCCATATAAATGAGCATTTTGTGGTTAGTCTTGTGTGTGTGTGTGTGTTTTCCTGTGGCAGAGGGGAGTGGAGGTGAGAGAATGTCTGTCTTCCTTCCTGTGTAAAATCTGCTTGGTTTTCTATCTTAACTGACATTTTATACCAAATATGTAGTGTTAAGATAAGCTTGTTTCAGGAACTTCCCTGGTGGTCCAGTGGTTAGGACTCAGCATTTCTGGTTCAGGAGATGCAGGTTCAATCCCTGGTCTGGGAACTGGGGTCTGCCTGCTTCATATAGTAGCCAAAAAAAAAAAATAAATAAAGCTTATATATGTATATATAAAATATGCTTGTTTCTGAGAAGCATGTCTACACTAAGTCTCCTGGGTTTTATTTTATGATGAAATACTGATTTCCTCTTTATAAAACAAATTCTTTATTCCATAATTTTGAATAACATGATACTTTCAAAAACCCTTTGTCTGATTAGATTTAGGACATTAAACATTTCAGCATAACAGTATTTTCCTCTGGGCCTGCGGCATTTTAATTTTATTGTTAAGGAATAACTTTCATTAATTTTAAGACTTTGCTTCAGAATGAAATGAAACAGTATGTGTAATGCAAATAGTAATGCCAGACAAAGAAATATTGTTTTTCTTATTTAAATGATTTGTCTTCATTGTAAAAGTGACCATCAATTTTTAGCTCTTTCTGATTTTTCCTGGTCTTTTTTCACTCATGCAGCATTTTGGTCCTATTTACTTGTTCTCCCCTAGCTTCTCTTTCGGCTTCCCAGGTGGCTCAGTCAATGGAGGAGACTGTCTGGAGTACAGGAGACAAGTGTTCAATCCCTGGGTTGGGAAATTCCCCTGGAGTAGGAAATGGAAACCCACTCCAGTTTTCTTGCCTGAAAAATCCATGAACAGAGTAGCCTGGCAGTTATTATTTGACTTAGAATTGCCGTCAAAGAATTTCAGTTCTTGGATTCCAGGTTGCTTTTCTATATTCATCTGCTCTATCCTGCCCTGTTAGTGAAAATTGCTTGTTGCTTGGTGGGACATCAAAAATCTGATAGTCTTTGGCTCCTGCCTCATTTAGGGATGAGGAGTACCAGATAAGAAACATAGACTCCTTGGTTTAGGATTTCTTAGTTTATTAATTTCTCGGTTCAAGTTTATTGGCTTCGTATTTCTCTCCAATTTCGCAAAGGCTGACACTCTAATATCTGCTTAAAAGCAAACAACAAAGAAAGTAGCGGAATTTTTTAAAAAGGAGCTGGGGGATGTGCAATTTAGGTAGTGTTTTTAGCTCTGGATCTAACAACAAATATGATCAAGTTGGTATGGTAATACACATAAGTAGCTCCTGAACTTTTGTGGGAAGAAAGGGAGAGCTTAAAAAATTGCAGGCAAGTACTGATATAAAAGGGGCTTTTCAGGTGGTGATAGTGGTACAGAACCTGCCTGCTAACCCAGAAGACATAAAGAAACAAGGGTTTGATCCCTGGGCAGGGAAGATCCACTGAAAGAGGACACAGCAACCCAACTCTAGTATTCTTGCCTGGAGAATCCTTTGGACAGAGGAGCCTGGCAGGCTGCAGTCCATAGGGTCACTAAGAGTCAGACATGGCTGAAGCAACTTAGCACACACACACACACACACACACACACATATTAAAATGTCATAAACATAAAATGGTTTCTTGATGCTTGCAGTTCAGTTCAGCCGCTCAGTTGTGTCCAACTCTTTGCGACCCCATGGACTGCGGCACGCCAGGCCTCCTTGTCCATCAACAACTCCTGGAGTTTACTTAAACTCACGACCATTGAGTTAGTGACGCCATCCGACCATCTCATCCTCTGTTGTCACCTTCTTCTCCTGCCTTCAATCTTTCCCAGCATCAGGGTCTCTTCCAGTGAGTCAGTTCTTCACATCAGCTGGCCAAAGTATTGGAGTTTCAGCTTCAGGTAACCACAATATACAAAATAAACAACTAACTAAAGTTTTAAACCCGATTTATGACTGTAATATAAAATAGTACTGTGGATGCTAAAACCAATGTTAGATGAACCAAGTCCTAAAACTACACCTGTTGATACTGTACTGACCAGTATTTCTAAGCCTTTACTTTTCAGTTCAGTTCAGCCACTCAGTCGTGTCTGACTCTTTGTGAACAAACCTTTACTTTAGTAAAGTAAAACTAGTAAAGTACTTTAGGTTAAGAGTATGTACCAAAATGCTGGAGGAAGGCCACAGGTAAACTTTATGGAAAAACCTGCCACCAGGTAATTAAGCATGCCACTGAAACATTTTCAGCTATTTTTCTCTTAATAGTCCCATGTACATTCAAGATACAGCTAAATAAATGAGTAAGTTCATAGGAAGGTAGAAAGGTCATTTTAAGTCCTGGTTTCGGGTGTGTCAATGCTTGTCAGAACAGCAGCAGGAAGACTGAAACAGAAAGTTGTATCTATCATAGAAAGATTTAAAATTTGTCTTTCTTTCTTTTTTTGGTTTTGGGAAGAACAGCAAATCCCACCAGTTCCTTAGAGACTGCGTTCTCACTTCCCAATAGATGTTGGGTTTAAGCAAAACTGCGGAGAAGCAAGCCCTCTCTAGGAAACCTCAGCGTCTTTGCAAACAAGGACAGCGGGTTGTTCTCTACTGTCGCTGCTTTCCCTCTCATCTGGCAATCGGTTTGCCTTTCGATAGCAACCCAGGAAGGAGTGGCGCGCCCCAAATTCGCGAGGCTCTGCCAAATACCAGAAGCTCTTCTTTGGAAGACAGAGGCTCCTCCTTTGGACGTGAGGCGCCCCTACCAGAGCGCGCGCTTGCAGAAACGGAAACCACTAGCTGCGCTGAAGTGAGTCAAGTGATGAAATCAAGACTGCATGGGAAGGAAGCTCACCCAATAGCTCACGAACCTAAGTGGTGACAGACGCTGCTGAACTCTGCTCGTGGAAACCCTACGAGCCAACCGTCGCTACTGTCATGAGGTGGTCCTCGGAGGCACGGGGCACCCCGATCTCCGGACAGCCCACCCCTTCATTTTGGCAAAACGCAGAGGAAGACAAGTGTGTCTGAGGGATATCTAGATCCTCTGGTTCCCTAAGGACTCAGACTGTGTCCCGGTTACAAGGTGACCCCTGACATCAGGTCAGCGCAGGACTCCTCAGGGTAGACAGGCTGAGACTCGCCCGGAACGGAGAACCAGCCTCGCCTCTCGCGCGGACAGAGGAGCCGCGCGGCGGCTGCGCGCGGCCAGGGACTGCGCCCTCGCCCCGAGCGCGGACCTCGGTCCTCACCTGGAGCGCTCAGGTAGGGCTTGGGCGGGGCGGGAGGCTGGCGCGCAGGCGCGGGGCGGGGGCCTCGCCCTTGCCGACGTCGCAGGCTGGAGCTCACCTGGGAGACTCCGAGAGGAAGCGGAGCCTCAGTTCGGCCTCTCCTGGCAACGCCGGAGGCCCAGCGGGAAGGCAGGAGGCGGCGGCGGAGGAGGAGCTGGACTAAGCGGCAACTGTAGCGACAGCAACCGGAGCCGTCGCCGCCGCCACCTGCACCTGGCGCCCGGCCCACGTCCAGCGCCCGCCGTGCCGCCGCTTCCCGCCGCCCTGCCCTGCCCTGCCCTGCCCACCCGCCAGGTGAGTCGGCGGGCCGGCGCTGGTGTCGGGGCTGGGGACCCGTTGTCCCAGGGCAGCATCGGAGGTGGGGAGGGGGGTCGGATGGACGCGGAGGCTCACGTGGCGGGGAGACCGGGACGGTCCTGGTGGCCGGTTGGAAATGGTCTCGAGAGCGGTGTTTCAGTTGCCCTTCGGGAGAGGCCGAAAGAGGTGCCCGAGGCCGGGGGAGGTGACGCCCCGGGGGTCACTCTGTCACCCGCGGTGCCCTCTGTAAGGAGGCTCCAGAAGATCCAGCCCCGGGCCGAAGTCCCGGGGGCCCGGAGCCTGTCCCTTTGAGGGTCGCGGACTGGGGGTGGGGTGGGGAGGTGTGAAGGGCAGGGACCGGGGCGGCCGCGCTTCCTCTCGGGCTAACAGGTTGTAGGTCTCCTCCCTCCCCGGTGTGGGTGCCGGAGCGGCGAGCCCGCGGCGGGAAGGGCCGAGCTTGGCAGACAACTTTCCCAGCCGGACCCCAGACAGTCCTAACTGGAAACCGCGGCCGCCGAGCCATTCGAATGGTTTCCGAGTGGTTTGGAAGGCGCTCTGTGGTCGGGACGCGGACATCCTTCTCTCTCTGTCTGTTTGGTCTCTGCACTTTTCCGGGTGCGCTCCCTAAGCCAGAGCTGCGCCCACTTTCCGGTTTGATCAAGAAGCTATTTTCTTCGTGTCAGGAGGAAATCCAACTGCCACTCACCGACCGCACACCATCTCGTTAAAGGACCTGTTGACTTAACAACCTGCATATCGCGGGTTTGGTCTGCCTGTGGCATATGACTCAAAGGTTCAAAAAAACTTTGTTTCAGGAACCTGCCACGTCTGAACCTGGGTGTGCCAGGCCCAAATTCCTTTCCCTGCCTAATTAGGCTTTTCTGAAGCCCAAGAAATGAGGGTAAAACCGGTGCTTACCTTAGATTTTTATTTTCTTTTCTTTCAAAGTCCATCGAACACCTTATTTTAAAATTGATCAAATAACTGTTTCTGTTTTAAGAACTCCATGGAGTTACCAATTCTTCTGGTTTTCAAAATACCTTATCAAGTGAACAGTGAACATAATTTGCTATAGAAGTTATGCTGCAATATTGAAGACATTTTAATTCAATTTGTATTATTAAAAATCAAAGTTGCTGCCTTTATTTGAGAGTTTCTGGTTGTGGGGAAATCTATTGCTTTTTTTACTATGCAAATTTTTCCTTGAATTTGTGGCTAAACTATGTAAGGTTAGAATCATGCCCTACAAATAAATTTCTTTAAATTTAACTTTTAATATCTGTAGTCTAGCATACATATTAGTTGAAACATTCTGAACAGTTTGTACCAAGCATCTTTCTTTTTGCATTGCTTTGACTAACATTTTTACATAGAAATTTTAATAATATACAGTCTCACTGTCTAGATTTTTTTAGTTCTATCTTTGCTAATTTTTTTTAACATAGTTTAAATTGAACACTTAAAATGCCTTACGAAACACAAATAATATTTTAAGGTGCAATTAAAGTTAAAAATTCAATCACAGCACAATAGGAGATTATTATTAATGACAGCTTTAACCAGTGCGTTTTGCTTTTCATAAAAGAGCCTCACCTTCCCTCTTCTCGCCATACAGAGAAATATATGTGCTAAATACTGTTTAAAAATTAGATATGGGTATTGCTCTCTCTTCTGAGGGGCTTCACAGGTGGGTCAGTGGTAAAGAATCTATCTGCCAGAGCAGGAGATGAGAGTTCGATCCCTGGGTGGGAAAGATCACCTGGAGAACGAAAGGGCAACCCATTCAAGTATTCTTGCCTGGGAATCCCATGGATAGAGGAGCCTGGCAGACTACAGTCTGCAGGGTCATAGTCAGACAGGACTGAGCAACTGAGCGCACACACATTGCTCTCTTGAGTGTATGGTATTAATTTAATCTTATTGATTATTGGGCCAGATGTTATTAGATTATCTTTGCTTTTAATTCTAGAGAGAAATGTAACATATCTGCATTATCTAGAGTAACAGTGTGTCTCATTTAAACTATCTGTAAAATAGAAAAAAATAATACTTCCCTAGATTAAGATAATGAGGACTTAAGTCAGGACTGCCTTCTAGCCCTACCATTCTTAGGATCCCCTTCTCACATTGGATATCCAGTCAACCCATCCATTTTGTGATGAACTGAAGCTGAGAAGAGATTCTAACTTCAGTTCACCTAGCAAGTTAATAGTAGACATGGCCTTATTTGAGTGACTTGACTCAAGACCCATGTTATTCACCACCCACCTTCTCATTTATCTTAAGATGTTTATCTTTCTGTCTTTCATATAGTTTGTAAGTCCTTTGTAATTACAGAACAGTCAATTGTTCTTTGTCCAGCTCTGATTTACTCTAATTTCTACTGCCCAGATGATGCCTGACTCCAGGGAGACTGAGTGAGGCTGTCAGTCTTTTCTCTCACTGTGAGCACATGTGTATTGATGATGATATGTGGCTTGAGATTTTTAATCCTTCCTTGGTATTTCAGAGCCACATTTAATTTTTTGACTCAACTTGGACGACATAATTTAGTCTTCTGATCTTTTATTATATTGGCTTAAAATGTATTTTATTTTAAGCCAATAAAACATCAATGTTTTTAAAACTTTTTTTTTTTTTCTGGACTGCAGTCCTCAGAATTGCATTCTATTCTTCAATACAATAGCCTGAAGTATGTGTATATATAAATGAAGCAAGGTTTACAAGGCAGTACTAACCTTACAACTGGATGTTCTCTATTATTTACTGTAAAAAATATTGGTCCTAAAACACTGCATTGATTTTATGGGCCCAGATGGGCTGGAACCTACAATAAAAATGGTGATGTCCTATTGAATTTACATTTTTTTAAGGCTGATTTTTCTAGCAGTTTATGTCTCTCTCTCACACACACATTCACGGGGAAGAAAATCAAACTGTACTTTAAAAAATGTATAAAATTATACTGTAATCCTTATGAAACATTTATTGGATGGCTAGAGGCTCTAGGACCTGGTGCTAGACCAATCTCTCAAACATTAGGAACTGCATGAAACCTTATTGTACATCATTGTTATCTTAAATGAGTTCTCAGTATATTGTGGTATGTTTGGGGATAGGAAAAATTGGAAAGGTTTTTCTGAAGGGATTTCAGTGGTAACTATTATCAAATGAAAGCTTGAGAGAGAAAAAGAATTATGTCCAGCTCTAAGTGCTAACTTTTATGGCTGAGTTATATGGTGGGTAGAGGGTGAAAAATATTATTATAGTAAACTGGCAAGTTTATTCTTTGGTTTGTCGTTTGTTAATGTATGTTTTCCTTTTACTATGAAACAAACATAAGACATATTGTAGAAATCATACCATTTACCCACCCCCTGCAAAAACTAGATTGGGAAATTGAGAAATTTGACTGGATCCCTAAAGGACCTGTAGGGATGTACGCTTGGAAACTCTGATTGGATGATTAAGCCTTCCATAGAAGCTTTTAATTTTAACCTGCCTTCTGATTCCTGGTAAAAGGAATCTTTCTCCAAAAGCAAATATTACTGTTTTAATATTTTGGAAATGATTAATGCCCAGATCATCTTCAGACGTATTTAACTTTTTGGTCCATAGAATATAAAAATACATTTGTTATGCTAGATCTTTTATGACTGTAAAATCTTATTGAGAAAGAAATATTTTTAATCACCTATCTAATTACGCATCTAGTTAGGATCAGAATGATTAGTTTGTTATAATTTGAGTAATCAAAACACAATTACTATGGGGCCAATGCTGCTGCTGCTAAGTCGCTTCACTCATGTCCGACTCTGTGTGACCCCATAGACGGCAGCCCACCAGGCTCCCCCGTCCCTGGGATTCTCCAGGCAAGAACACTGGAGTGGGTTGCCATTTCCTTCTCCAATGCATGAAAGGGAAAAGTGAAAGTGAAGTCGCTCAGTCGTGTCCGACTCTAACAACCCCAGCGACCCCATGGACTGCAGCCTACCAGGCTCCTCTGTCCATGGGATTTTCCAGGCAAAAGTACTGGAGCAGCAATGAATTCAAATAGTGCCAGTAAAGACAAAAGACCAACATGCATTAACTTATGGCAAAGCAGAGACAAGTAGGACTCTGAATTCTAGGTCATTAGTGACTACTGGCAATTAGATGAAATCTTCTTCAGTCATTCTCTGGGTTGGCCTCATATTTTTGGCGCTAAACAGAGATTATTTTCCCAAGTACACATTTTTCCCCTATAATTGTTACAGTTTCAAACTGTCCAAACTAGTTTTTTCATCTCATCTATCCCATTGCCTGCTGGACATCTTTAAGATGTCATAATTACCTGAGATTATACATGTGTAAACCAGAACCTTCATCCCATCAAAACAGCAGCAGCAACAGCAAAAGACAACCTCTTTTACTTCCTGTATCTTCTTTATGAGCATTAGTACATTTACTGTATCTTATCCACAAATCCAAAACCAAAAGAATCTCTGATAACAAAAATTTTTTTGGTTAACTCATTTTTCAGTAGAATTCAGTACATTTGCCATGAAACCTGAGTGAATTGTCAGGAAGCTGTTTATCATCTACTCTGCTTGGTGGATGTGTCTGGCTGAAGAAATAGTTCTGTGCTTGTTTGAGTGTGTGTGTGCCAAGTCATTTCAGTCATGTCCGACTCTGTGCGACCCTGTGGATTGTAGCCCTCCAGGCTCCTCTGTCCATGGGATTCTCCAGGAAAGAATACTGGAGTGGGTTGACATGCCCTTTTCCAGAGGATCTTCCTGACCCAGGGATTAAACCCTCCTTTCTTACATCTCCTGCATTGGCAGGCGGGTTCTTTACCACTAGCTCCACCTGGGAAACCCCTCTGTGTGTGTTTGCTGCTGCTGCTGCTGCTGCTAAATCGCTTCAGTCGTGTCCGACTCTGTGTGACCCCACAGACAGCAGCCCACCAGGCTCCCCCGTCCCTGGGATTCTCCAGGCAAGAACACTGGAATGGGATGCCATTTCCTTTTCCAGTGCATAAAAGTGAAAAGTGAAAGTGAAGTTGCTCAGTTGTGTCCGACTCTTAGTGACCCCATGGACTGCAGCCCACCAGGGTCCTCCGTTCATGGGATTTTCCAGGCAAGAGTACTGGAGTGGGGTGCCATTGCCTTCTCCAGTGTTTGACTACATGGTACCATCCAAGTGCTGCTGGGGGATACTCTGTTATATTGGCTATGTAAACCATATCTCCTTTATAACATCCAAAATATCTCAATTTTTGAAACATATTAGGCTCCTGGGATTTTGGAGAAGGGGTTATTGATCTGTATCACCATTCAGGTGTCATGCCAGAAATCCAGAGGTCATTTTTTACTCTCATTTTAGCTTCTAGAACTATCAGAATACTGAATCTCTTTAAGGTTTTCCACCTATTTTTTTTTTTTTTTTCTTGTTTCACAAATTCCTCTCCTACTTCTACTGCTCTAGTTCAGGGTCTCGTCACCTTTTGTCTTGGGTACCATAGTCCCCTGCCACCTGATATCTCAACGGATAGTGTTAAGCTCAAATCCATCCTCAGAAGAACCCCTGAGGTGCTAATCTCTTTAAAAATATAAACCTGAACTTCTTTCTCCTCTGCTTCAAATCATGTAATGACTTTTCATAGCTCACAGGATAGAGAATCTATGGCCCTTAATATGGCCCCACCAGGTATGACCCTCATTTAACTATGGATTTATACTCAGAATTTTTTATTTCAGCAACAGATGTCATCTGTTTGGTTTGTTTTTGTTGTTCCTCTGCACTGCTCAGAGCACCTTCCCTCTTATGTTTACTTCTATAACTTTTTCTGATTCTTAAGAGTCAACTGAGATCTCACATCATTTAGGATACTGCCACCCCAAGCAACATATACTCCACATACACCTGAGCTGGGTGAGGTGTCTTTTTATCATGTGACTTACATATGTGATATAATATAGTCTGCTGGCTCACCTGTGAACTCACACACAATTTTTATTAATAAATTATTTGCAAAACATGTAAAATTTCTCTTTCCACTTAAACTATTATGGAATAAAAATATTGGAGTAAAAATGGCACAGAAAGGAGAGAGAGGCATTGGGCAGGAAGAATATTTGCTTTTTTTAATAGACATTGCAGAAATTGGGAAGTAGGAAACATACTTAATTAGGCTATTTAATTTATATTGCTATTATTTCCATCTGATTTCTGTGAATTCAGTGTTATTTTTGTGCCTTTTGGTTCTGTTCCAAGATCTGGGTTTTACCATTTAGAAGTGAAAAGTTAATTTTGTGATTGAAATGCCTTGCAGCTTTTGTTTGCAAATATTCTACAATTGAGTACATTTGTATTGGTGAGAAGTTTGAGAGATCAGCTTTCACGTAAAGAATATAATGTAATTAGACTAGACCAGAAAAAAAAGATGAAAGATTCCTTCCTGGAAGTCTCCCTTCGCCAAGTTCTGTCAGTTTTACCTCTTAAATAAATATTTCTCAAATCCATCTACTTTTCTCTATTCCTAGCACTAGCATCTCTTGCCTGAACTTTGGCAATGTGTCCTCCCTGTTGCCTCTCTGAACTTCTTTCTAGTTGCTTCGCAGGGTACCTAGAGGGATCTTCTCAGAATATTGGTCTTCTTACCCAGCTGCTTAAAGCCTTTCATTGCCTCAGGGTAAGTCAAACTCCTTAAGATAGCCTAAAGGCATGGCTTGATTTAGTTCCTGCCCAGAGCACATCTCTCTCATCATCACTCTCTGTTCTAGCTCTCAGTTCGGTTTAGTCACTCAGTCCTGTCTGACTCTTTGTGACCCCATGGACTGCAACACACCAGGCCTCCCTGTCCATCAACAACTCCCAGAGCTTGCTCAAACTCATGTCCATCGAGTCGATGATGCCATCCAACCATCTCATCCTCTGTCATCCCCTTCTCCCACCTTCAATCTTTCCCAGCATCAGGGTCTTTTCAAATGAGTCAGCTCTTCGCATGAGGTGGCCGAAGTATTGGAGCTTCAGCATCAGTCCTTCCAATGAATATTCAGGGTTGATTTCCTTTAGGATGGACTGGTTTGATCTCTTTGCAGTTCAAGGGACTCTCAAGAGTCTTCTCCAACACCACAGTTCAAAAGCATCAATTCTTTGGCGCTCAGCTTTCTTTATTGTCCAACTCTCACATCCATACATGACTACCGGAAAAACCATAGCTTTGACTAGATTGATCTTTGTTGGCAAGTAATGTCTCTGCTTTTTAATATGCTGTCTAGGTTGGTCATAATTTTCCTTCCAAGGAGCAAGCGTCTTTTAATTTCATGGCTACAGTCACCACCTGCAGTGATTTTGGAGCCTAAGAAAATAAAGTCAGCTACTGTTTCTACTGTTTCCCCATCTATTTGCCATGAAGTGCTGGGACTGGATGCCATGATCTTAGTTTTTTTAATGTTGAGTTTTAAGCCAGCTTTTTTGTTCTCTCTTTCACCTTCATCAAAGGGCTCTTTAGTCCCTCTTGGCTTTCTGTCATAAGGGTGGTGTCATTTTCTGCATATCTGAGGTTATTGATATTTCTCCCAGAAAACTTGATTCCAACTTTAGCTTCATCCCACCCAGCATTTTGCATGATGTACTCTGCATATAAGTTAAATAAGCAGGGTGACAATATACAGCCTTGATATACTCCTTTCCCAATTTTAAACCAGTCCATTGTTCCATATCCAGTTCTAATTGTTGCTTCTTGACCTGCATGCAGATTTCTCAGGAGGCAGGTAAGATGGTCTGGTATTCCCAACTCTTTAAGAATTTTCCAGTTTGTTGTGATCCACACAGTCAAAGGCTTTGGTGTAGTCAGTAAAGCAGAAGTAGATGTGTTTCTGGAACTCTCTTGCTTTTTTGATGATTCAGCACATATTGGCAATTTGATCTCTGGTTCCTCTGCCTTTTCTAAATCCAGCTTGAACATCTGGAGGTTCATGGTTCATGTACTGTTGAAGCCTGGCTTGGAGAATTTTGAGCATTACTTTGCTAGCATGTGAGATGAGTGCAATTGCGCAGTAGTTTGAACATTCTTTGGTATTGCCTTCCTTTGGGATTGGAACTGACCTTTTCCAGTCCTGTGGCCACTGCTGAGTTTTCCAAATTTGCTGGCATATTGAGTGCAGCATTTTAACAGCATCATCTTTGAGGATTTGAAATAGTTCAACTGGAATGCCATCACTTCCTCTAGCTTTGTTTATAGTGATGCTTCCTAAGGCCCACTTGACTTCCAGGATGTCTGGCTCTAGGTGAGTTATCACATCATTGTGATTATCTGGGTCATGAAGATCTTTTTTGTATAGTTCTTCTGTGTATTCTTGCCACCTCTTAATATCTTCTGCTTCTGCTAAGTCCATACCATTTCTGTCCTTTATTGTGCGTGTCCTTTATTCTAGCTCTACTAGCTTTTTTTCTTTCCTTTTCTTTTACCAAGTCCCTCCTGCCTTTAGGTCTTTGTGTCATTCTTCCTGCCTGGAACTCTCCTTCCCCTTTCACCCTATCTAGCTAAAACTTACCTTCTGATTCCAATTTAAGCTCTTACTGTAACTGGAATTTTTCATGGGTCTTTTTCCCCACTTCCAGCTATGGATTAAAGTGAAGACTGAAGCCCAAAGAGGTGAAGTCCTACTTAATACCTGGGAATATTACCTTAAATAAAATTAAAGTTTCCTCTGCTCCTAAAAGGAGCAGACTTTCGTATGTGACTCGTATGTATAAAAAATAGATTTTAGTTATTAATGCCTTTATATTTTTACCAAATAACAGTAGTTAATATTTATTGTCTTAATAATTTTTGTCCTCAGTTACTACTTTACTACTGAACAGTTATGTGCCAGGCATATTTTAGGAACTTACGTGAATTAGTTATTTAATTTTCAAAGCTGCTCTGTGAAGTGCATGTTTTTGCCCCTAATTTAGAGATAGGAAAATTGAAAAATAAGTAATTTTCCTCTGTCTACAAGGCTAGTGAAATGTCAGAGCCAAGATTCAAATCTAAGTCGTCTCATTCCAAATCCTATACTTCTCCTGACTTACATGTAAATAAAATTAAGTAGGATTTAAAAGATTCTGCAATAGCAACAGAAATCCTCTCAACCCTCATCTCTCCCAATCGTGCTATGAGAAGGCAATCGCTTTCACCTCTTTTAGATGTTTCTTCCCATTTTTACCTTTTGAAATAATATGCTTATACTGCTATTTCTTAATGTATTATTTTGACATTACCTACTGACTGCCCACATGGTAGATAAATCTTAAGCTTTTGCACACACATACTCACTGCACTCCCTACCTTGATTTGCCAATAGATGTCACAGTATAGTCTCACATTTTGTTGGCATTTTAGTATGTATTTATTGTTAAGTCTTGTTCACCAGTGAGCCGAGCAAGTCTATTATGAACATGCTTCCTTGTAGAATTTTTAAAAATCTTTGAGTTAATCATAAACTCACTTAAGAAAAAAGAACGTGTTTAGTTTTTCCATATATGGTTTTCTATATAACCCAACACTGTCTCAGTAAGATATTTTTCACCTAATCAAACCTATCAAATTCATGGGTCCCTTCCTAGAGCTCTCTGTCTCCTTGTTTCTGTTTGGACTATTGCTTTCTAGTCCTGTTCCATAGCAATTGTTTGGGCTCTTTCTTTGCTGACTTCTGACAGAGTTCGTATTTATTAGATACCATGACTTCTGTTGTTTTTGCGCTCCCTAATTTGGATGGAACACCCCCAACATCCAGTAGCCCTTTTCCTTTCACTGTGTCCTTTAATACCCAGTTTTCCTCTCTGGAGGCAATTAATGCTTTTTCTTTAAAAAAAAAAAAAAAAAAAAGATGTATATATTTTCTCTGTTTTTGAAATGCAAATAAATTTTGCTTTTTTTCCCCCCATTTAACTGTATTGTGGAACTAACATCGTATCAGCATATAAAGTTGCTTCTTTGTTTTTAACTTTGCTTACTATTCCATCATATGACTCTATCATTATTTATCTAGTTCCCTTTTGGTAGAGTTGTAGGCTGTTTCAACATTTTGATATTAAAAAGAATGCTTTACCCTGGAGAAGAAAATGGCGACCCACTCCAGTATTCTTGCCTGGAAAATCCAATGGACAGGAGCCTGGTGGGCTACGGTTCATGGGGTCGCAAAGAGTCGGACATGACTTGGCAACTAAACAACAACGACAAACATGGAAGCTGTTCTTTTTTCTTTTATATGTTTTAGAATTTTCCATAATAGAAACTTTAATAGAAATTTTAAAAAAAGAATGCTTTAATGTAAAAACTTTACAGGTTGTCATTTCACTTGAATACTAACATGTGTGGGATAAATTTCTAGAAATTATTCTCATACTTGGTTGATACTTTGATGGAGATCTGGGTAGTATAAGACCTTGCATGTTGGATGATTCTGCATCAAATGGGGTAAGAATAAAGGGTAAAAGAATAAGTGGGTAATACTGGTGATAAGTGGGCCCTTCTGGAGAGCCATTAATAGTGCAGAGAGGGTTTCTAATGCAAATTGTTTTCTTTGAGCTTTTGACCATGACATTTGTTTTTTCAGATATGACCCATCTCTTTGAACTTTGTCATCACCTCCTTTAGTGTTCATGGCTTCTTGCTCCATTACTTTAGCTCCAGGTCTACCCCTGAAGTAATCCAGAGCGGAGATTATGTTGTTATTTTTCAGTCACTTAGTCGTGTCCAACTTTTTTGTGACCCCCATGGACTGTAGCCTGCCAGGTTCCTCTGTCCATGGGATTTCTCTGGCAGGAATACTGAAGTGGATTGCCATTTGCTTCCCCAGAGGATCTTCCTGACCCAGGGATTGAATCTGCATCTCCTGAATTGCAGGCAGATTCTTTACCACTGAACCACCAGGGAAGCCCAAGCATGTCATTACGTGGTCTTTTTCAGCAAGCCAAGAACCTATCTTTAACACACTTCACAGCTCAACAACCTTCCCAAACTCCACACTGATTTATTTGTTGAGTTCAGCTAACTCTTATTTCCAGATCATATCCTGAGCCTCCACACCTCTTCTGCTCTCACCTGGATTACTTTTACTAGTTTCCTAATTGCCTTCAGCCTCCTCTCTGGCTTTCCCAACCATCTCCCCTCAGGGGGAAAAAAATCTATATTCATCATCATTTTAAATTTCAGTTCTGATTAGTTCATCACCCTGCTTAAAATCCAATAAAACCTCTTCCCTTTGCCTGAAGGTTTAAGTGTAAATACAGATCCCACAGAATTAGGTACCCCTCCCTTCTCTACATGGAGCTTGGCATTCAACATGTGTTTCACAGGCCTCAGTGTGTGGTATCGTCCTGACAAAAATTGCCCTACTTGAGGTTATCTGTTGAAAGAAGAATTAAAGTTTAGGCTGACATTGTTTTATTTCCAACTGAAACATACATTAAAAGGATTTTTTCATACTTTAACCATAGGATGCAGAAATTTCAAATGATAACTGAATCAGTGGAGGGATATCGTGTGCTTCAAATCAGGCACATGTCTGGCCTAATCTTAAAGGAAGACATTGCTTTTATGCATAATTAAAATAAATAATGTTATGGATTTATGGAGAATATATTTTGTTCTTTTATATCTGGGGATGTGTTAGCTAATGGAAATGGGGTAAGTAAGGGAAATATATAAATGCTGAGGTGGAAGTTTTTTTTTTAATTTCTAGGCTAGAGGGTTGGCAAACAGCCCTTGGGCCAAATTCAGTCTACCACCTGTTTTTGTAGAGAAAATTTTATGAGGACCAGCTATGCCCTTTTATTTATATATTGTCTATAGCTGTTTCTACACCATAAAAATAGAGTTGAGGAGTTGCAATATGGATGATTTCCGCCCACAGAGCAAAAAATATTTATTGTTTTGCCCTTTCCAGAGAGTTTGCTGACACTTTCTAGAGAGGAATGGAAGTTGAGAGCTTGAGAGCAAGTATTTACTAAATGAGTTGTACATAAACCTGTAGAAAGATGAATGCAAAGGGATAAAGGTTTGAGCAAGCAATCTTCACTTCTCCCCTGTTTCTTAATACTCTGAGACCTCAAAAGAAGAGTGCATGGACAGGCATATATCTGCAACTTGTGAGTTTTGGACCCCAAAAGGAATGTTTGATTGGATTTATTGTGTGCAACTTGCACACCCATCTTCCAACTGTATTCCATGACAAGGCCCCATGCACACTTCCTTCACGAAGATATTGAGAAAAAAACAATGAAGGGGCCCCTGCATTGTTGAAAAAATCTATAGTTGCTATCTTTAGTAACCCATGAGATTGGCTCCCTAATTTCAGTGGAGATGGTGGAATCCTATAGCAGCAGAAACCAAGTGGCAACATTTAACCACCAAGGATGAATCGGGTTACCTGTGCAATAAAGGAAAGCAGGGACATAGGTGTAATCAGAAGGCATTGGCCCTCAGATGGGGCCAAAACCCCAAATGGTTTTGTGGGTGAAGTCATCAACAGACTTCTGGCACTTTGTGTATTTCACAGGAGAAGCTCTAGATCAGGTAGCAAAAAGCTTTAGTGGCCACAGTTGAGCGTCATGACCTTTCATCCAGTTTCCAAACCTAAGTCAGTTCCCAAGTTGAGAGTGATTTGATTGATGTGCCGCCCTGTTCCCCTAGAGGAAGAGCACTGTGTCACTGCCTCAAGCGTATACCATAAACCTTTCTCTAAGCCTTTCCCAAAGGAACCTGTAGCCATTTGTTAAACTGCAGTTTGAGGAAAAGGAAATAATCATAGCTTTCACACTTAATTCCTGAGGACCAAAAATATCCTTGTGGTCCACCAGTGAAAATGGGGACTTAGAATGGATGTGGAGTATATGGAGTCTTAGCTCAAGCCTGACTCACGGTATGCTCAGATGGTCAGAAGATCCACTCTGTGGATCTTCCCCCAGTTTCTCAAAGTATAATTGGAATAGATATACAATATAACTATATTAGCTTTCTAAATCACAGGTCCAGAACCACTATGGTAGGGGACCTAAGTGGAAGACCTTAGGACTTTTCCTTTGTAAGACAGTAGATCAGAAGCAATGCTATATCCCAGAGGAAATTGTTGAGATTAATGCCACCATCAAAGGCTTGAAATAAGACTAGTGATATTTGTCACATCTCCATTTACCTCACTTATTTGGCCTGTGCAAAAGTTGGATAAATCTTAGAGAATGACTGGACTACCATAAATTTGGCTGATTCCACATTACAGCTGACCTTTGAACAATATGCAGGTAGGGGCACCAACCCTCCAAATAGTTAAAAATCTGAGTATAATTTATAGTCAGCCTTCCAACAGTGTAGTTTCTCTGTATTGGCAGTTCTGCATCCACAGATTCAAAAAACCTCAGATTGCATAATGCTATAGTATTTACTATTGAAAACATACACGTGTAAGTGGACTCATTTATTTCAAACCCATGTTGTCCAAGGGGCAGCTGTAGTTGCTGACCCAGATATAGTATCTTTACTTGATCAAATCAGCACAGCCCCTGGCTTTTGGTGTGTACCTACTGATATGATGAATTTACCAGGACTACCAAAAGCAATTTGCTTTTATTTAGCAGGGCCAACCATATATTGTCACAGTTTTGCCTCAGGGTCAGGTTAGTCCTTCTGTTCTAGAAATCTTAATCATCCCAACATTCCACAAAACATCACACTGGCCTACTCTTGATGCTATTTTATTGATTGTATCCAATGAGCGGGAAGTACTTGGTACTTTAGATGTCTTAGTAAAGTATATGAGAACCAGAGGGTAATATTGATAATTGATAACCAGAGGGTAATATAATATTGATAACCAGAGGGTATATTACCAGAGGGTAATATTGATAATTCAGCCCCACAAAAATTCAAGGACACTTAAGTAACATTTCTGGATATTCAGTAGTCACTGTGCCCAAAAGGCCCTTCTGGATTTTGAAGCAACATGTACTACCTTTGAACATGCCACTTCAGCTTGTCTACAGAGTAACCCCTAAGGTTGCTAGTTTTGAAAGACTATCAGAGCAATAAAAGGCTGTGCAGCAAGTCCAGGACACATGCATACTGTGCTCCCAATCTGGCTATGTGACCTAGCAGAGTCAATGATTTTCTGAGTGTCTACAGGAAATGGAAAGTCTGTACAGAGCCTCTGACAAGCACCAAGAGCAGAATCACAGTGCAGATTTCTGAGATATTGAAGTAAACCTCTGACCTCTTTAGCTAACTCTTCACACTTTGACACACAGCCTTTGAAACATTTTTTGGTTTGCTACCAGGTAGATCCTGAATACATGAATGTAGGGTGTCAGTTTATCATGTGGGCCAGACTTCTCATCATTGAGTGTTGTCTGAGCTACCTTGCCATGAAGTTGGCCATTCTCAGCAACAATCTGTCATCAAGTGGAAATGGTATTGTCAGGAAGAGGGAAATGTCCTCCTCTGCTCCTCCCGAGTCCCTGTGACTGGACTAATAATAAAATTGACATGAGAGACTAACAGAAATAAAAGAAACAACTTTTAATGCATGCACACAGAGTTCTCATAGAAGATGGGACCTAAGAGGTAGCCAGAGTAGACATCTTTTACACTTTTTACACAAAGAAACAATACAATTTGTGAGGAATTGATAGGACAAAGAAGCTTAGGCTTTGAGTGCTCAATTGGTCAAGAATCTAAACAATTTGGGCTGTAGTATTAAATTAAAGAAGTAACAAAGTGTGTGTGTATGTTTAATACAGGTTTCTTGGCCCCAGATTCCTTGTCTCTGGCAATAGGGTGTCCTCTACCTACAGAAGGAGAGCATGCCCCCATTTACATGAGAGATTTATTTCCTGCTTCCTGGTATACCTGGTATACCTGGTATACCTTCCTGGTATACCTTCCTGTATACCTCCTGGTATACAGGAGGGCTGAAGGGTCCCTCTTTCATTCAATATTTCTTTTTTTTTTTTTTTAGTTACTCAGTCATGTTTGACTCTTTGAGACCCCATGTACTATAGCCCCCTCCAGGGTCCTCTGTCTATGGAATTTTCCAGGCAAGAATACTGGAGTGGGTGGCCATTCTCTTCTCCTGGGGATCTTACTGAACCCAGGGATCAAACCTGGGTCTCCTGCATTGCAGGCAGGTTCTTTACCATCTGAGCCACCAGGGTAGCCCAGATGTTTCATAAGTAACTTTAATTCAAAATAATATGCCATTGAGGCATATTTGGTGGGGAGGCCCAGCCCTCAGCTCCAGTAGTATGTAAGGGACAGAGCTTGTGCAAATTTGGAAAGTACGAGCAAATGACTCAGACTCCTTTGATGGCAACTCCTATTGTATTTCTCAAGCCTGGGTTACAGGGGAGTCTGCAGAATATGCTGGTACCATTCAAGAGCTGGTACCCAGCAAGAAAACTCCAGAAAAACATCTACTTCTGCTTTATTGGCTATGCTAGGGCCTTGGACTGTGTGGATCACAACAAACTGTGGAAAATTCTTGTGGAAAATTCTTAAAGAGTTGGGAATACCAGACCATCTTACCTGCCTCCTCAGAAAGCTGTATGCAGGTCAAGAAGCAATAGTTAGAACTGGACATGGAAAAATGGACTGGTTTAAAATTGGGAAAGGAGTATGTCAAGGCTGTATATTGTCACCCTGCTTATTTAACTTATATGCAGAGTACATCATGTGAAATGCTGGGCTGGATAAAGCTAAAGTTGGAATCAAGTTTTCTGGGAGAAATATCAATAACCTCAGATATGCAGATGACACCACCCTTATGACAGAAAGCCAAGAGGGACTAAAGAGCCCCTTGATGAAGGTGAAAGAGAGAATAAAAAAGCTGGCTTAAAACTCGACATTCAAAAAACTAAGATCATGGCATCCAGTCCCATCACTTCATGGCAAATAGATGGAGAAACAATGGAAACAGAGAGTTTATTTTCTTAGGCTCCAAAATCACTGCAGATGGTAACTGTAGCCATGAAATTAAAAGACGCTTACTCCTTGGAAGAAAAGTTATGACCAACCTAGACAGCATATTAAAAAGCAGAGACGTTACTTGCCAACAAAGTTCCATCTAGTCAAAGGTCCAGTAGTCATGTATGGATGTGAGAGCTGGACCATAAAGAAGGTTGAGTGCTGAAGAATTGATGCTTTTGAACTGTGGTGTTGGAGAAGACTCTTGAGAGTCCCTTGGACTGCAAAGAGATCCAGCCAGTCCATCCTAAAGGAAATCAGTCCTGAATATTCATTGGAAGGACTGATTCTGAAGCTGAAGCTCAAATACTTTGACCACCTCATGTGATGAGCTGACTCATTAGAAAAGACCTTGATGCTGGGAAAGACTGAGAGCAAGAAGAGAAGGAGGTGGCAGAGGATGAGGTGGTTGGATGGCATCATAGACTCAACGGACATGAGTTTGAGCAAACTGGAAGACAGTGAAGGACAGAGAAGTCTGGCATACTGCAGTCCGTGGGGTCACAGAGGTCAGACACGACTGAGCGACTAAACAACAAATTCAAGAGTGGATAGCTATAGCACTACAATTCTCCTCATTGTAAAGTGCAGTGGAGAAGGAAAATTCTCCCAGTCGGCAGAATTTTGAATGATGCTGCTGCTGCTGCTAAGTCGCTTCAGTCGTGTCCGACTCTGTGCGACCCCATAGATGGCAGCCCACCAGGCTCCTCCATCCATGGGATTTTCCAGGCAAGAGTACTGGAGTGGGTTGCCATTGCCTTCTCCAATGCATGAAAGTGAAAAGTCAAAGTGAAGTCGCTCAGTCTTGTCCGACTCTTCGTGACTCCATGGCCTTCAGCCCACCAGGCTCCTCCATCCATGGAATTTTCCAGGCAAGAGTACTGGAGTGGGTTGCCATTGCCTTCTCCAAGAATTTTGAATAGTAGATATAATTTGTATAGTGTATCTGAAATGAGGGATGCCAGCAGTAAAGGTGTATAATGAGCCATGGGCAGTTGCTCATGGTTCAACTGTATGGTCAGGGACTTAGGAGAAACAAGATTGGAAGATTGGTGACAAGGAATTTTGAGGGAGTGGTATAAGGATGGACTTTTCAAAAAGGAGAGATCCTGAAGAAATTCATGTCCCATCTGAATGCCCACCATAGAGCACCTATTTCTCTTAATAATGAAGTGGACAGAATTACACACTCTATGGATGCCAGTTAGCCTTTCTCCTGTTTCCCCCAGTGCATATGCAGAGGGCCCATGCATAGTAGCCATGGTGGCAGAAACTGAGGCTATGTGGGCACAACATGGACTTCTTTCTAAAGTTGCCTGGCTAGTGCTACTGCTGTGCCGGGAGCCAGCACGGGAGTTCCCACCCATGACAAAGGTCATTCGGAGAGGATCTGACATGCAAAGGCGAATCAGAACTCAAGAGGCCCCCTGGACCTGCCCGAGCATCTACCCCAAAACCAAAATCTGTCTGTTTCACTATTTCACGACTTTCACCAACTCTTCTGACATTAATGGGGGGGCTATCCCCGACCACCTTTCTCTGTAAGAAAATCAACTTAAAACTCTAGGTAATAAGTCTCCTGGGCATAATAGGTGTGTTTCAATTCAAACCCCTCTGATGACTTTTTCTGGCCTGCCTGACAGGTTTGTTTGGACTCCTGCAGCTACGGATGTGATTGTTCACAGCCTCCCAACCACGAGATGCATGGGATGCTTAAGATATTCTAACAGTGCAGAGCTTCTCAGAGAGTTAAAATTGTTAGAATAGAACTAGTAGAGGGTTTCTTTGTTGAGCTAATGCTTACTGCCAAGTTTCCATATCCCTTACCTACTGTGTCCCTGGGAGTGTATTGATTAATATAGTTGGTGTATAGAAATGTAAGTAGTAGCTTTAATGTTTGTAACCTTGGACCCTTGATTTAATTCTTTTCTTGATATAGCCCACCACACTTTTGCCCTATAGGAATGCAACTTTATCTAATGCTTTCGGAGGGTGGCGCCTGACTTTAGAATAATCTCCTTTAGAGAAAAACAAGTTTTCTGAAGAAAGGGTCATAAAATGTTAACAGGCCTCCTGGCCAGAAGATGATGTAAATCACCTAAAGCTTTTGCATATGATAAGTTTGCAGAAAAAAAGCTTGGCTTCGATAAGGATCAAGGATCGCTGACCTTGCATGACTTTACCGCCCCCACCCCATTATCCTCTATGCACAACTTAAGGTATAAAAACTACTTTGGAAAATAAAGTGTGGGCCTTGCTCATCAGACTTGGTCTCCCCATGTCAGTTCTTTCTCTTTCCTTTTCCTTTTCATGCTGATCCCCTGAAGCGCAGGGGCCCTCTGTGTTCACTTTCCTGCCTGGGCATCTAAGACCCACTCGAGAAGGTGCCTAAGGTGGGGCACCTTCCTCGATTTGAAAGGGCGCCTGAGGCCTACATGAACAGAGTAAGTCCTGTGCTGGGGCTTTATTGGCTTTCTGCGTAAACCAAGGAATATCAGCTTCTTTTCTCTCCTCTATTTTCCTAACTGCAAAATTCTTTCCTTATCTCTTTATCTATCCTCTTAATCGCAGACGCAGTCCTCTGCTGAGTTCTTAGTCAATGAGAAATCAACATTGAGTGCCTAGGGGCACCAGCCAGCCACTGGGTGACAGGTTGATTATATCTGACTTTCCATCATTGAGGGAGCAGAGATTTATCCTCATTAAAACAGACAAATATTCAGGATATGGATTTGTTTTATCTGCCAGCATTAACAGCACAGAATGCTTGCAGACAGAGTTCACTCAGAATGAATAGTGGAAGAAGGAAGCCGTGAGTATCAGTTATGGTCTCCTGGCCAATGAGATAAATGAGGATTGCAGTAGCTTTGCACATTTTTCTGTTGCCTTTTGTATGTATATGTGTATTTGTATCTGCTACCAGTTTTCTTCTTTCCTCCCCATATTTTTTTGTAATATTACACCAGAAGTTGTTAAAAGTTAACGTTATAATTCAGTCTTTAGGTGACAGAATATTAGGTGGGACTGTGACAGAATTGGAGAAGTAATTCACATAGTCCTAACAGTGGATACAATGGCTGTTGCCACTCTGTGTCTCCCCATTTTGAGGTTTCCCCTTCACTTGTGAGAAGGGTGCATCTTGTTTGGTGGAATATAGTTATTTTGCTATTGGGATATACTTTTCAATAGCCCTACCATGAACATTGGGAACGCACAAGAGAGCTGGCTGTTCAACTTTTATCTCAGGCACTAGCTTGGAGCTACACTGGCCCAAGGTGCCCATGAAAGTTTTACAGTAGACTCCTGCCGAGGACAGCTTTTCAGCTCCATTGGCAGCCAGAAGTTTTCCTGAGCACCTAGCAAATTCCGGGGTTTGATACCTTGCTAGGAATGACTTCTTTCAGGACCCCAGAGGGAGTGTCTCCACTAAGGCACCCCATGACTCACTATTAGGGAGCCAGTGCTCTCCCATCTCCATTAAGATCTCTGGATCTCAGCCCTTGTGATGGGATAGTTCTTGGGCCTTCAGCTCAGCTTAGGGGTAGTGTTTGCCCCTTATATCTATCATATCTGTGTTCTTTACAATTCTTGTTAACTCCTACTAGCCAATTCTCTGTCACTCCAGTTCTCTCTTAATAATAGATTAACCTTTCCTTGTTCAAATCAGTATCTACTTTCTGTCTCCTTGCTAATCCCAAAGCCATCAACTGTGGTGGTTCACTAGCTAAGTCATGTCCCACTTTTGCAACCGCATGGACTGTAGCCCACCAGACTCCTCTGTCCATGGGATTTCCCAGGCAAGAATAATGGAGTGAGTTGCCATTTCCTTCTCCAGGGGATCTTCCTGCCCCAGGGGTCGAACATGGGTCACCTGCATTGCAGGCGGATTCTTATGCCATTTATCTTTCATGTGTTATGTGAAATTCATTCATAGGTGCAGGTGTGGCAGGAGGTAGTATTTGAGCCTCCCTCCCTACCTACCTGGTTACCCCCATGGGTAAGTGTAACTCCGTAATTACTTTTTTGTTCCAAACTATAAAGATAGGTTGGCTGGTCCACAAATCAAGATCTACAACCTTTCACCTAAGATACGTTAATGAGGATGTTTATCTGACCAGATATGGTTTAGAAGTTGAATGTCTGACCACCCTCTTTTCCTTACTAAAGCCTATGCTTCACAGTCACTGGAAGTCAAACCTATCACTAGGCTTTTGCCTCAGCCTGAAGATACCTTGGTTCAGATGCCATCCTACTTTATGACAAAAGTCATCCTACTTTATGACAGTTTCATGCGTTTTGTTGTCTGCGGGTGGCATTTTCCAGTCACCCAGCACAATTTTACTTAGTGTTGAGCTGGGGTCTTTGGGGTTTGTCTGCTGTGTGTGGCTGTCTCAATGTAGTTTGCTTTGTTTTAGTGTCTGTCACTTGTCATACATCCGGAAGTTACTTCCTGCTCAGAATTGTTGACAAGGATGTGCATGTGGACTTAAACAATCAGAACTAAGAAACTATAAGTAGCAAATCATCATGAAATTTTATTCCACCAATAAAGACAAACAGAAATGACTTCCTACCACTCCTCTGTTCATTAACATTTTCAACAGCAGATGACAGGCACTTAAAATTTCTGCCCAAGACTTAAGTGAAAGTCACTCAGTTGTTTCCAACTCTTTGCAGCCCCATGGACTATACAGTCCATGGATTTCTCCAGGCCAGAATGCTGGAGTGGGTAGCCGTTCCCTTCTCCAGGGGATCTTCCCAACCAGGAATTGAACCCAGGTCTCCCACATTGCAGACGGATTCTAACTGAGCTATAAGGGATGCCCAAGAATATTGGAGTGGGTAGCCTATCACTTCTCCAGCAGATCTTCCCAACCCAGGAATAGAAGCGGGGTCTCCTGCATTTGCCAACTGAGCTATCAGGGCTTAAGGCTTTATTATCAGGGCAAGTTTTGTGTTTAATTCAGTGAGGAAATCCAGATATGATGCATGGAAAAGCTCCAGTGAGTATTAATTCACAATAGTGTACTTTTGCTAGTCTACAATCTAGGCTATGATTTGAAGATGTAATTTCTTGCTTTGTGTAGTTATTCTTAACTCTTTGTAGCATGCTTTAACTCAAGTTGTAAGCAAGTTTCGTATACCAATTAGGCTTTGTGCCAGCTAAGTTCAACTGAAACCAGACCTTGAATCCCTAAAATTGTAAAGGTTTATTGTGACAAATACAGAAACAAGATATGGAAAGAACCACTGTTTGCTTATTTTATTAAATGTTACTCTTATGTACAGTTATGAAGTTCTGCATTGCACTGCTTTAGAAGATTGTTTTACTTGAAATTTTAAAATGAAACTAACGACTAATATTCTTGCAATGTATGCTTTTTCACCTGGAGGGACAATAATGACTATAATGATGGATCTTATTTTGATATTTTCCCATCTGAATCTGCATTTAAACAACAGCCCCAGATGATTTATTGTCACGTTATAGTTGAAGCCATGGTCTAAATACTTGGAAGCACAACTTTGTAGTTAGATGATTTTAACTTATGAGATTTTGTTTTCTTTTCTGTTCAGATGGAAGCATATTTTTACTCTTGAGAACAATTCATTGATTTTAAGCCAGTCTCACAAGCTGTTAGAATTGTGAATATTATTTTAACCTTTCAAAGTATCATTTATAGGTATCTTTATTTATTATTAATACCTTTTTATAATGTTTACATATATACTAAGATATAGATTAATTTTTTAAGAGCAGTACTTCTCTGAATTTTATTTTTTTTCTAACGTTAGACATTTGTAAGGATTTAGAATTTAGAAAATCTGAATTTTAATTACTTTTTTCTAGTTTTGAAAAACTATTTTATGGTATTCCCTTCTCTTCTGTGAATGTGATCTTTTATAATTAGCAAGTGACCATTTTGGATAGGTATGTTTAAAGATTTTAGAAAGAGAACAAGAACAAAGCCTTTGTCTGCTAATCATTTCTAATGTGCAAATATCCTTAGCTTGCTGTTGTGCTGAGTTTTTGTTTTTAATTCTCAAACTTAATAATCCAATTGGAAGTTGTTTCTAGGAGAGATTTGTTTTGGTTCATTGGCTGTTTTTACACTGATCATCAAGGTTGGCAGGTAGTATGGTCTAAGAACGTGGTATTATTCCCAGGAATAGGAATTAAGACCCCTCCCCCCCAGTTTCATCTTACCCATTAATTAGTTAGGATTGTGTCTTTTATTGTTCACAGTCTCAGTTTTTCCATCTTTATTATGGGAATAAAATATTATTTTAAAAATGGTTTTACAGCATCATAATTTGGAATATAACCTCAATGCCTCATTTATATCAGCAATTAATCCTTTAACCTTTTCAGGAAACTTTGGGTCATTCTTGCTTTGGATTTTATCTTATCTCTCTGTGTCAAAATAACTTGCTTAATTTATATCAAGAGTCTATTTTGAAAACCTGTCTTTGGAGTATTAGCAATTAATAATGTGGTTGTCTTTGCTTAGGTGCAGTCCCTTCCTTATCAGGTGCTAGTTTTGCCCAAAGTCTTGTTACCTAAGTGAGTGATTCTTAACCTTTGCTGCCTTTTAGAATTATCTGGAAAGTTTAAAATAACAACAAAAACAGGGCCTAGGCTCCACCACTAGAACAATAAAAAATTATATACTTTAAATATGTACAACATATTGTACATTGTGTACATTTCAATAAAGCTATAAAAAGTTCTTAAAAGTCTCTTTTTAATAATGCACAGTGATCCAAACAGCTAGAGTTCCTCTCCATAAAAGCCACAATGTCAAAAATAAATGAATAAATAATAAAAATAAGTAAAATAAAATCAGACTCTGTAGAGATGGGGCCTAAGGCACTGCAGTTTTAAAGAGCTTTCTGCTCACGTGTGTCCAGAGTTGAAAATCAGTGGTGGAGATGCTTCATGTCGAGTGTAATTTATCATTAATGGAAGCTTGATACTGTACATTAGCAGCAAAGAAGATCAGAGTATACACAGTCCTGAGGGAACTATGTTGGAATCTTCAGCTGATCAGCAATCGATAAAAAAAATCTATTCCCTTAGAAATAATCTGAGAAAAGCAAACCATCATCTTCCTACTTTAGTAGACTCTACCACTAAGCAGTCTCAGTTTCTTAACCCTCTGTTGTCAAAATCTACAGTCTCATCCTCCTCAATCTTTATTTCCAAAAATATGCTCTGAAAATAGTTTTTTCTTTAAAACTTCATTTGTCCAGAAAACCTCACTTGAGTTGTTAAGAGACTATTTGTAGTTTTCCCCCCTAGATTTTCCCCTTATTTCCTTACATTTATAACATCAATTCTTGACCCTAGCGGCCTTATTTCAGACAATTCAATGAAAATCTCAGGCTTTTACATCAGTTGGGGAAATGCTGCTGGAATGACCTTGGCCAAGCCACTTAATCTATTTGACTCTCAATGTTTGTCAGTGAAATGAAAGTATGTACACTCGGGTAGGAAGTGTCAAAGTATGTGGGACTTAACGTTTAACAAAAGCTATTTCTATTGTTTATGATAATAAATGAAATCTTGGTCTACTTTCATCCCTTCTCTAGTCAATGAACACTTATTGGGTACCCATTATGTCGCCAATATCGGGTAAGTGTCAGAAAAACAACCATGAGTAAAGGAGTAAATGCTTGTCCTTTATGTGCTTTTCTCGACTCTCCTAGTAGAGATATCCTATACTAAATCCTAACTGAGTGACTCCCTTGGGTAGATAAACATATGGACTGGAGAGGATTACTGTACTATTGATGAACTCCTCTAGTTTATAGTTTATCCTTAAAAAAGAACTCACTTCCAATGGCCTCAATAATTCTATCCTTTTTTCTAATTCCCCACCCTATCCACAGATACAACTTCTGGCATAAAATGTTTTAGAAAAACCATCACTATTATAGAAAGAGCTAATAATGTCATCTCCCTCTACTCTGTACTTTCCCAGGACTCTTTCTTGTTCTGCATTGTGTTAAAACGTTCTAAGGAATGAGACCAGCTCATTCCTTCTCAAATTCCTAATCGAGCCTACTCTGGCTATGGAAGAAATCTAGGATCACTCTGTAGCACTAGAGAAAGGGGTTTTTGGTGATTGTCTCAGACAGAAAGGAGGATGAACACAGGTTGATTTACATCTGTTGTCAAGCATGAACACTATGCCAGAAAACATGTTTATGGGTAGGATGGGGAATTAGAAGAATGGAACTAGTGAGGCCATTAGAAGAGAGAAGGGTGATCAGGTTGTATTTTGTAGGTTGGAGACCATTATCCTGTGAAAACTCAGTATTTTTTCTATCCTTATCTCCCTGGAACGTCTTAGATCATTGTTGCCCTGTTGTTTGAATGTGTCCTAGATCCTAAGCCCAAAGATGTTAAGGGCATGACTATAACTCAACCATTGGATTCTCTGCAAAAAGTTCATTTCTGATTTTGCACTCAAGTCCGTTAGACCAGGTCTCATGACATTTACTTTTAAAGATCAACCACTGTCAAACAATTAACATCTCTCAAGGGTAGTATGCAGATTGTATCCACTTAATTTGGACACATTATCTGTCAGTCTGTTCTCCCTTGTTTCTCCTTTTTTCATATTCCTTTGCTCTTTCCTTCCAGTTTCTCCTTTTCCTCCCCCAACCCTTCAGTTTAGTTCAGTCGCTCAGTTGTGTCTGACTTTTTGTGACCCCATGAACCACAACACGCCAGGCCTCCCTGTCCATCACCAACTCCCAGAGTCCACCCAAACCCATATCCACTGAGTTGGTGATGCCATCCAACCATCTCATCCTCTGTCATCCCCTTCTCCTCCTGCCCTCAATCTTTCCCAGCATCAGGGTCTGTTCAAATGAGTCAGCTCTTCACGTCAGGTGGCCAAAGTATTGGAGATTCAGCTTCAACATCAGTCCTGGATGTTCATCTCCTTTAGGATGGACTGGTTGGATCTCCTTGCAGTCCAAGGGACTCTCAAGAGTCTTCTCCAACACCACAGTTCAAAAGCATCAATTCTTCTGTGCTCAGCTTTCTTTATAGTCCAACTCTCACATCCATACATGACCGCTGGAGAAACCATAGCCTTGACTAGACTGACCCTTGTTGACAAAGTAATGTCTCTGCTTTTTATATGCTGTCTAGGTTGGTCATAACTTTCCTTCCAAGGAGTAAGTGTCTTTTAATTTCATGGCTGCAGTCACCATCTGCAGTGATTTTGGAGCCCAGAAAAATAAAGTCAGCCACTATTTCCACTGTTTCCCCCAACCCTTAAATGTAGCTTTTTCTCTGGCCTTCTTTATTTCACTATTGGTGAATTCTTTTGTAACACAAGACTGTCAAACGTTCATCTCTAGCATAGAGCTTTCCCTAATTTTCAGTCCTATATATCTTTTTCCCTGGAGAAGGAAATGGCAACCCTCTCCAGTATTCTTGACTGAAGAATCCCATGGTTAGGGGAGCCAGGCAGGCTACAGTCCACAGGGTCCCAAAGTAGGACACAACTTAGCAACTAAACCACCATATATCTTTTTACTCATGAGAACTCACCTTGGAAATCCTTCTAGCATCTCAAATTTGTCATGGCCAAAATGGAACATCCCATCTCCAATCTATCTTTCTTTCTATATTTCCTGCTTTTGTTATAGGCATCACTTTACCCATCCACCTCCTCTTTTTCCCTTTCGTTCACAAAGTCTTATTTGATCTCAATTCCTTGAATCTCTTGAGTCAGCTCTCTTCATTCTTCCTGTTTCCTTCAATGATTTGGTACACATTACCTTTGCTGGTGCTGAGGAATTTGTGATTTTTCAAAAATATAAATATGATTATGGGCCTTCCTTAAAGTCATTCAGTACTTTCCATTCCATTCATTCAGGACAAAATTGGTAGAGTCCAAGTTTACTGTGTGAGCTGATCTTTAACTGACCTTCTGGCCTTACCTCCTGCCCTTTCCTGCTTGTGGCTTCCATTTCTGCTGTACTCAAGGACTGATCACATTTTTTCTTGCTCTTAGGCCTTTGCCCCTCCATTCCCTGTCTCTCCTCTCTCTTTTGTCCACCAGCCTAAAAATTGCTTATGGCTGGATGATATCTCTGGGAAATTCTCCCTAACATTTCTCCTCATCTTCCACGTGCTTTCATAGTCTCCATCATATCACACTGCTTCAGTGCCTGTTGCAGTGCCATCATTCCTATTGGCCTCTGCTCCTTGAAGCTTACCTTTAAGGTATCTTTCCTTTCATAGCCGTAGCCCAGCACATTTGATAGAGTTAAAATGACATAACCACAATTGGGTGGTTCTGAAACTCCTTATATCTTAAAGTGATGTTAAAAGCTTAAGAGATCATTTTAATTTTTACATGATACCGTTGAAGCAACCAAGCTGAGAAATATTGGAATCTCAGTTTTATGGGCAATAAACATCATAACCCCCACTCCAGTACTCTTGCCTGGAAACTCCCATGGACAGAGGAGCCTGGTGGGCTGCAGTCCATGGGTCGCTCAGAGTCGGACACGACTGAGCGACTTCACTTTCACTTTTCACTTTCATGCATTGGAGAAGGAGATGGCAACCCATTCCAGTGTTCTTGCCTGGAGAATCCCAGGGATGGGGGAGCCTGGTGGGCTGCCGTCTATGGGGTCACACACAGTCGGACACGACTGAAGTGACTTAGCAGCAGCAGCAAAACATCATAACTGAGGTATCTTTTGGAACCGAAGTGTCCATTCTATACTGAAAACATATAGAGCAGTCCAATTAGAAACTATATCAAACTAAGTTTGCAGGTTCTGCCTATTTTGTTTATCCAACTTAAAATTTCTTGTTAAAGACTGGACAATCCATCTTAGAACTTGGTTTTCTTATTTTAAATCTAGCGATAACTTTGGAAAAGAATTTAATTAAATAAAGTGCTAGCTTTTACTTCTATAAATGGCATTTTCCTTAAAATATGTTTAGGATTAGGAGCACAGGCATTTTCCTTGCCCCTTTGCCCCTGCTAATTACTTGCTGACTATAATGGTGCATGGTGTATAATCACGTACTGAACCCTTCACATTACATTTTTTTAAGCATTGTGAAGAAAGTCCATCTTCACTGTGATTCAGGCTGTAGTCAATTTCCTCTATTACATTTTGTTTCTTCTGCTTCTGGTGGCCTGTATTAGAATTTGGTAAACGTACTGCTTTGTTCTTAGGGTCATCTACAAGCAGGATTTTATCACACCAAATACTGGTTGTATAATTCAATGATCTCTATCGCCTCTTTAGAGACACTTCAAATGAAACTTACTGCCTTTTTTTTTTTTTTGCTACTAGATTTTATGTTTGCGTGAGCTATGAAAAATAGCCTTTATATAACATTATCTTAATTTTCCAGTCTTTATTGGTTATGTCAAATTCACAAGTACTATCAGGTGTGCAGATTTGGGAGGATGCCGGTTTACTTGGTGGTGAAGCTGCTTTATCATTTTAATTGATTTATATAAAGTTCAGATTGTTGATGAACTTCTTAAAAACCACGATTTTAGATGTGTCTCTGACAGTACCTGTCAGTGTACTTTTGTTTTCTTCTGGATTACCCCTTTCTTTACAATCAGTTTAATGAAGTCCTTTGGCCTCAGGGTTATTGACCTAAAATTCTTTTTAAACTCAAAATATATTTATAAAACCTATGCATGTTATATGGTAGATAGTAGCCAGAGTTAACACATAATGTATTTTTTACTGGAGAGAAATCTCTAATATTTTATAAACCCAATAGATTATAGTTAACGATAGCAATTGTCTCCCAAAAGTGTAATTTTTTGAGGCCAAGATATCTTTGACTGTTATTAACCATAAGAGTGTGTTGTTTACAGCTTTTGTTCAGTTGTTGTCTGAGTGAGTGAAGTGAACCATGCCTATAGGGATGAATAGCTACTAATACCATCTATCATTTCTGTTTACAGGGATTACAATTTAAGGAAACCTTCTTCTTGCCAGCAAATCTATGATAAAAAATATACATAACAGAGGAAACTGTAACTATTATTTGTCAAGTGACAAGCTTTTAATGTCAGAATGGCTCACCTAAAACGATTAGTAAAACTGCATCTTAAAAGACATTACCATAAAAAATTCTGGAAGCTTGGTGCAGTAGTTTTTTTCTTTATAATATTTTTGATTTTAATGCAAAGAGAAGTAAGTGTTCAGTATTCCAAAGAGGAATCAAGGATGGAAAGGAACATGAAAAACAAAAACAAGATGTTTGATTTAATGATAGAAGCTGTAAACAATATTAAAGATGCAATGCCAAAAATGCAAATAGGAGCACCTGTCAGGCAAAACATTGATGCTGGTGAGAGACCCTGTTTGCAAGGATATTATACAGCAGCAGAATTGAAACCTGTTCTTGACCGCCCACCTCAGGATTCTAACGCACCTGGTGCTTCTGGTAAAGCATTCAAAACCACCAATTTAAGTGCTGAAGAGCAGAAGGAAAAAGAACGTGGAGAAGCAAAACACTGTTTTAACGCTTTTGCAAGTGACAGGATTTCTTTACACCGAGATCTTGGACCAGACACTCGACCTCCTGAGTATGTTGAAGCATATTAATTGTTTAGTATTTATCTCGAGGGTTTGCCTGGAAGGGGCGTTAGTTAAGGTGATACTTGTTCTTTAGCCACTTTGAAGCAAAGAATTCGCAAATACCAATTGTTTAATCTGTTTCAGTGATTTTTTGCTTATTATTATTGAGGGTAGATTTCTGTATCTATGATTGGTGAGGCATTGCATATATGAAAAATTACCATCTTAGAAATTAGGAAACAGAATTCTAGATCTGACCTCTATAGAAACACAAGGAAATCCTTTATTCTTAAAAGCTTTAGTTTTCTCATCTATTAAGCAGGAAATATGGGGTGGATTTTATGGGAAATGTGGGAGGTGGAAGAGTTATTTCTGTTCTTCTCTGTGTTGCTATAGAATAGAAATATTAAAAATGTGCCAAGATTTTGGAGCTATTAGATAATGATACTTTATGAGCTAAATCACAGACTCTGTGGCTACTTTTAGTGCTATAATTATATTTCAGAATGCCCTGTATTTTGTAACCTTTCTTTTAAGAGCCAATATTGTCATAATTACTAATTCAACTGCAATTCTTTCTCTGCGGTATTGTTGAACAAGTTCTTGTATTTATTGAGTTTTCTCCCTTTAGCTTCTGAAAGGCCAGAATTGCTTTTTATTGTTACTTTGTTTACATGTTTATCTCAAATATATTTTGCGTAACATTCTCCCACCCCAGATTCTTCTGTGCTGACTCTTTGTTCTTAGTTAACTGTTTTGTTATCTTTGAGGTAGTATTCAAATACTCTGTTTGGACTGAAATGGTGAAAACGAATTTCAGCACTTTCAGGCAATCTGTAGGTTTGTTAAAAGTACAAGCTAGACAAACTGTAAACAGTGCCTGCATATTTTGCTTTCTAGTTAAAAGAGAATTAAATTTATAAGTGTGGCTGAAGAAATGTACTTTGGTAGACTTAGGTCTATTGCTGTCTTCATATTTTTCTGGATCTGTTATCATGAATACCTGGTCCTACTATGAGTCCCTCAATACTGAAGCTGTGTAAATTAGATTTCTGTTGCTCTATTCTAATGCATATTATTCAGGGTTAAATTGCTTATTATTTTAAATGAATGTGTGAAAAAACAAATAAGTGGAAAATATTCTAGCTGTTCTAACAGGGCACCGAATAGTTCCTTTTTTATGCTGATAGGTTAAAATGCACTATGGCACTTTACTGATTTTGGAAGAAGTGTTGATTGAAAAGTAATCCCCATCACAAATCAAGAAGCATGCTTTTTGTTCTTTGACATGACAAAATGAGCTTAAGATAAGCCTTTTCCCCAGTATAGCATTGAGAATCTATAGAAATATTCGATAATGTTAATCAATAAGTAAGTGCAAAATAGCTAAACAGACAAACTTTTTTTGGACAGTAATGCATACTTAGAACTGTGAAGGGTTGAAGATTTAATATTTCCATAGTTTTAACTTATATCAGCAATAAAAACATTTTCTGAAGAATTGCTAATCTTTTACATGCTCATTAGAAATATGGATCTTGTTTCTCCCAAAGCCAGATGGTCTTGTGCCTGATAACTTAAGCACATTTCTATATGCCAACTTTTTCAAATGGTTTGACTGGGAATCTGTAATTACTTTGGCAAGTCATTTTAATTTCACTACTTTAAATGACATGTGAAACAACTTTTAAAGCATAAATTGAGCATGCTAATTGTTTCAAAATAAATGAGGTTTATGAAATCATATTGTGAAATTTTATTATCATTTGCATTAACAATACTTTTACTTGATATTAGTACTTATCAGTTAGGTAAATAAACCCTAGTTTAAACTGAAAGTCTTATGAGATTAAAGAGATAACATTTCACTAGTGTGAATTTTTGTAAAGTTTCCTACTTTAAATCTTCAAAAACTTTTTATATTTCTTAACTAATACTATATTAGTTAGTCACATGGCAAATAAATATAGGGAATTTTTTTTTTTTAATCTCAAAGCTTCCTCCCCAAATGCTTATAAGACAAAAAATAAGGTTTTCTCTTTTCTTAAAAAAAATACTACAGTATGAAGTTTTTCATAATTTTTACTTATACTTTGTTGTTTTATAAAACTTCATGTATTAAAAATACAAACTTACATTTCGCTATTTGTTTCTGTGTGATTTTAACTCAAGGATAGATAAATTGGTTGGTTGTGTTTGGACTTTATTTTCATGAGTAGATGAGTAGTTTATCCAAAATTCACTTTAGAACAAGTAGTTTGTTTTCATCTACCAGTGCGGATGAATGCGATTATTTTCTTCTGGCTATACATATATGTCACACTTTTTTTTTTTTTTTTAAATTTTTCTCTCTTTATTTTTTTTGCTTGGGTGAGGCCCCCCTGAGGGGGTTTTCTGCAGGGAGCAGGCTCTGTATATTGTGTATTTTTTAAAAGCTCCTTTGTTTAAAAGAAATCTTTTTTATCTTTTTCAGCCTTATGCAATGCTCTGGGAGACTTTGGATGTAAACGGGAATTTTTAGGCCCTGGGAGGTGCAAGCGGAGGTGGAGTAGTCGCCTTAAATCAGAAATTGTTGGATAAATTTTTAAAGCTTTGTGTAGAGGGGGAGGGGGCTCGCCAGGGCGCCCGGCCGCAGCGTCCTGTAAGCCCTCTCCTTCCTCCGGAGGTAGAGCACAGTCTCCCTCCTTTTCTTCGTCAATGGCAGAAAATATGATCTGCACAGAAGGTGGAGACCCACTACCATCCACCGCTATAGCCTCTCCCATAGGTCACCCCACAGCCTCATGACGAGGGTCCAGAACATTTTTAATCATATTTATAGGATAAGCTTTTAGTTGTTTTTTTTACCTTCACCCAAGTATCTAAATTAACAGTAGCCTCTTTAACAGTTTCAAGATTACTTGTATAAAGAGTTGCCATTCTTAGTTTCGTGTTACCCATGTCAGAAAATTAAGTATAATAGAAGATAAAGCTTTTAGCTTTTAAAAGATCAGGCTCTTCTTTGGCCTTTTAACTTCAGAAACCGTTTTCTCTCTCTAAGTCTAACTCTTTTAACACTTTCAACACTTCCCACTCCTCTCGCCCTGTCTATCCTACAGGGGGGTCCGCGGCACCCTTGAGTGGGGTCCTAGCCGTCCGGAACACTGGAAGAACAATAGGGCTGATAACCCAGATTGTTCCGGGGGAGGAACAGTAGGCTGATGGCCCAAACTGTTCCGAGGGAGGAGCAGTAGGGCTGGTGACCCAAACTGCTCCGTGGGGGAACAAGAGGGCTGGTCACCCAGTTGTTTCGAGAACGGGGAGCAATAGGGCTGATGGCTCTGATTGCTTTGGGGAGCTTACCTTCGAAAGTCCCTGTTTCGGGCGCCACCTGCCGGGGACCAGCCCCGGCTGAACCAGGGTATTCGAAGGAGAGACGGCGTAGGCGAAGATCAGGAAACAATTGCTTAATTAAATGTTAATTAAGGATATAAAAAGTAATAGAATGAGGATAGCTCAGTAAAATTCAGTGAAGAAAAGAGGCTGAAATAAGGATAGCTCAGTGAGGAAATTTAGTGGAGAAAAGCGGTTGAAATAAGGATAGCTCAGTAGGAAAATTCACTGAAGAAAAGAGACTGAATAAAATTCCAAAGCAGGGAATTAATGTCACCTACGAAGGCCGCAGGCGTCCTCCCGTTCTCCCGAAGGAGAGGAGACACTAAGGCCTCCCCGGTCGGATCTTAGAAGCCCAGGCAAAATTAGTAGGCTTGACAAGCTTCCCTGCCTCAGAGGAAAAATTCAGCTAGAAGGTGAAAGAAAGAACGACATGGGGACACCAAATTCCGGTGAACAAAAGGCTATGTCACACTTTAAAGTCACGACAGTCCTAGAGAGCAAAATCACTTCCGTGCAGAACCTTCCTCCTCTTTTCCTACTCGGTGGTATTGACACCCTCTCAATAGTTTACCCCTAATCTAATTCCTTCATCACTACAAATATTTCAACCTAAAGATCTCTCAGAAAAGGATCTGAAACACATTCATACTGATGTATGGTTATAAAAGTAGTAATTAGCGAGAGTTAGTAGAATATGTCTTTTAGGGTGGCTGCTTCCCCAGGCCTCTAGTACCATCGTGGGGGCTCTGGTTTTCCCATCGGCCCTGGCAGAGCAATGGAAGTGTGCTGGGCTCTTATCTCCATGAGTGACGATGATTTACTTCCCTATCTTTGGATTTGACCAGCACTGTTTGATAGTTCACACACTATTTATAGTGGTATTTAACCGTGTGGGAGGATTTCGTAGCCCGTTTTCTAAAAGTGTACAACCTTTTATGGTTATCAAAGATCCAGTTGTTTTATCTTTACCATAAACCACACATATTTTATGTCCCAGGTTCACTCTGTCTGATTTTACTGTGTTTTGAGGCCTCTCCTATGTGTTATTTCATTTGATCCTCACCTCACCTCAGCTGGGGAAGGACTGTGGTCATCTCTAGTCTCAAAGGCTGGAGATTGTATAGACCCACCCACATCCCAGTGGGTTCATGTGAAGATTATTTTCCTTGAGGGTGACATTGCTATAAAAATGAATTCAAGATCTGTTTATAACTAATGTTTTTTAGCAAATTCACTCATCAGTCATAAGCCACCTAGGGTCTCTCTCCTTACTGGAGCAAAATCTTTAACACAGCAAGTCATGTGATATATGGTAGGTACTTAACAACTTTTTGCTTCTGATGATCATTATAAGAAAATAGGCTTTGTCGAAAGCGAATTTTTTTTCCCTTTTGGTTCAGGTACAGGTTAAGGAAATTGATTAAACAGGAAATATTACATACTTAGCAAATATCTAATTTAAGATAATCTCTACAAAGATGAGTATTAATTTAATAAAGCTGCACTGTTAAAAATTGCAAATATAAAGAGAAAGGCATCATTTCTACAATGAAAGAAAAAAAACTTTTTTTTTTTTTTTAATTTGAGCAGTTAACACTTATTTGCCATTTTACAGTTTGGCTCACTTCTAGGTTATTTTTCTTATCTAAAATGTTATTTATATTTAAAGTTATATTGTTGAGAAAGCTTACAAGAGCATGTTTTAATCCATGACATGTGATCAATATCAGTGGACATGATCTCTAGGTGAGTGGTCTATTTGTAAAACTTTTGTTTCAATCTGTTTGCCTTTATATAGCATTAAGATCATCTTACATAGAAATAAACTATGCACCAGCATTTCTACTGTGTTAAAGATTAAAACAATGATAATTTTAGCAATGGTATAGCTGTGAAATAATGTAATAAAATTCATTATCATTCTTCTACTTTGACTTTTTCTAGATGTATTGAACAAAAATTTAAGCGCTGTCCTCCCCTGCCCACCACCAGTGTCATAATAGTTTTTCATAATGAAGCATGGTCCACGCTGCTTAGAACTGTCTACAGCGTGCTGTACTCTTCACCTGCCATACTGCTGAAGGAGATCATTTTGGTGGATGATGCTAGTGTAGATGGTAAGAAAGCACACGCAAATTAGATTATTTCCTGAGTAAATCCATGTGGTGTTGTCCAAAGTCTTTTTGGTTGTATTTACTCTCTGTATGCCACCTCAGAGCCTGAATAGAGTGTCTTGGATGCTGTGTATGATGGGTAGAAGGAGAACCCAAGGATGTCCATAGATATTTTGGAGTTTATAAATGTGTGAAACACCATTGTTTATATTTTTGTAGTCCTCAGTGTGAGATTTTTTTCTTTTAAAGACATGATTAGGAGCACATACTTGTGCCTTGAGTTAGGCTGCCTTGGTTTGAATCCCATTTCTGGTCCTAACAAGCTATGCAACTTGGGCAAGTTACTTAACCCCTTATACTCAGTTTTTCTGTCTGTAAAATAGGGAAAATGTTATATTTCTTTTTTTTTTTTACGAGGCTTGATCGCTCAGAGCTTTTGTGTAGTAAAGTTTTATTAAAGTATAAAGGAGATAGAGAAAGCTTCTGACATAGGCATCAGAAGGGGGCAGAAAGAGTACCCGGAAAATGTTATATTTCATCAAATTTATTGTAAGATACATTATTAGTGTATGTATCATTAGAAAAAAAGACCCTTACAGTCAATTAAACTAACATACCATTGATTATAAAAAGTATATAATTGTATGGTTTAGAATTGAAGAAATATATTAGTATACAACTCCTAGGGTTGTTTTAAAGATTAGATGAATTAATATAAATAATACATTAATAAATAATATAAAAGAGTAGTTAAAAATTACTGAGGAGTTACCACATCCTGTTTTATTTTTGGTTCTTTTAAATATTCTAATACCACTTACAAAGCTAGCTAAAATCGTTAATGAATTTTCACTTCAGTTTACAAGTCAATAGTCAGTTGCTAAGTTACACATTGTCAGTTGGACTCACAGGATAATTGGACAAATACTCTAATTTGCTGAATTTTCAAACATTACAAATATTTTAGGTATCAAACAGGTACAGATTATTTCAATGAATGCAAAGTTTATTCCTGAATGAGCCCAAGTTTGGAACTAGATTTCTTAAACTCAAATTCCAGCTTTTTGGAAACACTAGTGAGCAGTTTCCTTATCCGTAAAATGATGATGACATTCTTCCATCAAATTCAAGCACCATCTATTATTAGGTAAATCATTACTTTATGGGGCTTACTCTGGTGGTGAAGATGGTAAAGAATCTGCCTGCAATTCAGGAGGCCTGGGTTTGACCCCTGGGTTGGAAAGATCCCCTGGAGAGAGGAATGGTTACCCACCCACTCCAGTATTCTTGCCTGGAGAATCCCAGGGAAGGGGGAGCCTGGCGGGCTGCCATCTATGGGGTCGCACAGAGTTGGACATGACTGAAGCGACTTAGCAGCAGCAGCAGAGCCACAAACACTTTCGCTTTTTTTTTCCATTGCTATAGACCATGAGGAGGAAAAAAGTTGCCTATTATGTCATATGTCATCAATTAATTATAAGATATATCCAGATTTTAGACATGGTAGTAAGTGGATAAAGCACAAAATTATTAACTTGGTTTATTTAAATATTTCTACATACAAGTCTAGACATCCCTATGGTTTCAAAATAAAACTAAACTAAAATAGCCCAAGTGAATAGAGGTTATATTATTGAGCTAAATTAACATCCAGATGGAATAGGATTGCTCATCATCGGAGATCTTTGACTTAGCTATAAAACCTATCCACCAAATAGAGAAGCTTTATTATTCAAGTTCCCTGGATTCAAGTTACATTATATCCAGATTTCTGATTTGAATCTTTAATCCTCTGAGCCAGGTTGCTTCACCATCTGATTGTAATCAGTTGCTTTATTTATTGCTTGATTTGTTCTGTATTTTTCTAATTCTTTGTATCTATTGGGACCAAAGTCCATGGATTTTTAAGTGATATCTGATTAAGTTCTCTTGTGTGTTTTACATAAAAAAAAAGAAAAATCCAGAACTTTATTTTAGAAATCTTTTGCTTTGGTTTCTTGAACTCTTTTCTCAGATAATTTTTATTTTGTTGATTTTTGAAGAAGTCGGACAACAGGGACACAGTAAGGCTACATCTAGTAAGCCTTCAGTTGAAAGTAACTTATATTATTTAATTGCACAGCAAGATTAATAGTGAAAGGAAATCAGAATAAAGGATGATATCCATTTATAATCTTTCTGTTTCAACCATTTTAATCTTTTCTTTCCTAATCACTATCTAAATAAATATATAATGTTTATATAATTATACCCATGAAAGAAATCCAGTTTTGAAATCTGACATTTTCACATCACATTGTTATTAGCCTGTTTCTGTTACCTTCAAAACTTACTTTTAATGACAGTAATGAACCAGATACGTTTTGCTTAACCATACAATTTGTTTACCCTTTAGTCTTACTATAACATGATATTGCAATAGATATCCTTATGCTTATGTTATTTTCCTTTTTTTGAATTATATCTTTAGATTAGTCTGGAACGGCAGGGCTATTTGGTTAAAGTGTCTTAATTTTTTTTTTTTTGTAATTCTTTATAGCAATCAACAATAGATTTGGAAATATTTTCTTGACAAAGCGCTATCTTTGCATAGTAGTGTAATTGTCTTATTGGATTCAGTCAGAGAACTATCCAAGGAGTACCCACTGTAGAAAATGTATCCCTAGTTATGGTAAAGGAACTTGTGAAGTAGGAACCATAGTCCCTGACTTCAATTTGCTCGATGGAAAAGCATGAATATGTGGGTTATCAATTAACAGATAGCTAAAACCCAGTGACACCAAACAAAATATAATGAGCGTTTCCAAAGCATAGACCATGTGCTAGTTTTGTTGTTATTTAGTTGCTAAGTTGTGTCCAACTCTTTGTGATCCCCGTGGGCTATAGGCTACCAGGCTTCTCTCTGTTCATAGGATGTCCCAGGCAAGAATACTGGAGTGGATCGCCATTTCCTTCTCTAGGGGATCTTCCTGACCCAGGCATAAAACCTGCGTCTTCTTCATTGTAGGTGAATTCCTTACTGTCTGAGCCACCAGGAAAGCCCAATGTGCTAGTTAGTCCCTGTCTTAAATATTTTATTTGTATAACTGATCTTTCATTGTATCCTCCCAACAGTCCCCTATGAGGGTAAATCCTATTATTCTCATTTTATAGATAAAGAAAGCGAGGTACAGAAAGGTAAAATAACTGGCCTAAGTTCACATAGCTAAAAGTAATGGTGCTATATATCAGACCCAGGAAATTTGACTTCATGGTTTTGTGTTTTTAAATTCATAAAATTAGGAGTGTGGATGGGGGTTAAATTTAAAAGGCAGGTAAGAATTTACAGGAAATTCAAAAGTTGTGGGTGAATAAAATTTCTTAACTTGTGAACAGTGAGAGGGTTTATTGAAGGAATCTGTAGTGACTCCATTTAAAAAATCGATTCCTGTAAAGATATTTGAAATGTTTCTATTTTATAAGTTTCTGCTTTGAGAATTTATCATTAAAGCAGAAATATCTATGGTTATATTTTTTTTTAAGACAAATTACAATCCTACTTGTCTTTCAGAGAATTAATTTTGAGGTACTTAGAAGGTGTTAAAAAAGTTAATCTGTTACTCTGAGATAGTAATGTTTAGATAACACTTACTTTTCCCCAAATGTTATTCCTAGACTCTTACCTCTTTCATGAATGTTTAAGCTTTAAATAAGCAACTATCCTTTCTGAACCACAGGAGAATTAAAAAAAATGTGCATAATTACAGATAAAGTCAAAGTCACCTCCAATTGCTTCTGAAATCTGGCAGAAGCAAACATCTACCCAGGAGGCTTCCGGGCATTCTCAATATTCCCAAGTCTTTTTGAGTCTGTGTGATGGCCCAAGAAGGCCACGTGGAGAACTACATGATATATTCAACAAAAAATCGAGCATTTAATGTGAAAAAAACAGGCCTAAGGAGTTGTTTAAAAATATGGACAACACTTGAGTAACTTGACTGACATTTGTTTCTTTTACCTATTATTTTAACTCTTGCTTAGTATGTATGTCATCCAAATAGGAATACTGAGATCTTAAATTACACACCCATAACTCAGATTTTCCCTGCTTATAACCTCATTACTGATTTGCATGCCCTTTTCTTCCTTCATATTTTTATTGGAAAAAATCTGTGTCAGGAGACTCTAGAGCTTTCAAAATTTTTTTGCTGACTCTTTGTAGAAATATTCACAAACTACTGTAGCCCTGCATTTTTCTACTTGTATTTTTCTCAAGATTTTGGTCTTAAAGTTATTTTGACCACTGACTAAATGTCAGAGAATTTTTTTGAGACTTCACATTTTTCTATAAATTTCCAGATTTAAATACCAATTTTAAAAAGAATTTAAAAAAATTTAAAAAGAGAATCAAATATCTTTTTGGCCAAATTCAGTTTCTTTCTTTCCTTTGTCTCTCTTCTCTGGCCTCTAAATGAGTGTTCTTAACTCCTGGGGTCTATTCCATTTGAAGTCTCTCACTCCTCCCAAACACATTGTATTTATTGACATGACACGGACAGGATGTCTATGTGTTATAATGTCATGCATTATAATCATCCAAAAGTTAAGGTTTGTATATGTAGTTTTTTCAGTAGAGTTAAGGATGTAATATTTTTTATCTTAAGGGGTGGATGTGTACAACTGTTAAGATTATACACACAGAGGAATCATTGCCTTGTGCTTTCTTTAGCTTTCATGTTACATGTGAAATAAACTTAGAAATGAGTTAATCTTGATTTTTTTCTCTTACAGAGTACTTGCATGATAAACTAGAGGAATATATAAAACAATTTTCTATTGTAAAAATAGTCAGACAAAAAGAGAGAAAAGGTCTGATCACTGCAAGGTTGCTAGGAGCAACAGTAGCAACAGCTGAAACGCTCACATTTTTAGATGCTCACTGTAAGTATGCACAGAGAAACACAGTTGTACCATTTTCCCTCTCCCTCCCTCTAATTCAAAAGGTAAGGAAAGCTTTTCTTTAAATGCCTAATAGCATTTTCTTCAACATCGCTTCCAACTGGTGAGTATAGCAGTGATAGCACAAGCAGATTATAGCTCTGGGTAGGAAATTCCTTTCACTTATTTAAAGATCTTACCTCCTTTGTATTTGAGGTTCTTTAACTTTATGTCTTCCAGTGACCACCTTCCCCAGTGAGTTATCCATGCCTGGAACAGTTTTTCAGATGCTTGTTTTGTATTTAAAAAAAAAAAGTGTTTTTCCTTATCATTCTTGATTATTACACTTTAAAGTGAGTGAAAGTTTTGTTTCTTTTCTTTCCCCTTCAAAGATTCATAAAGTCCTTCTTGTGCCAACTGAGAGGTGTCCCTTCATAGCTTCCTGTGTGTTTCCCATGAATGTTGTTAGTTTTTGTTTGTTTTTGTTGCTGCTGGGGTTTTTTTTCTTTGTATTTTAATTTTTTCTCCAGCATCAATGATTGTAAATACAGTAGTTGAAGACTATTTTTAGAGTCAATGTTTAATGTTCACCATAGATATTACTTAAATGTCACATAGTCCCTGGAGCTCCAAGCTTCCTGAGTTTTACTCTGTGTATGAGTGTTTAGCTTTGGATTGGCCAGCCCTCAGGTGCTGTTTGACCAAGCAAATGGTTTTGAGCACACACTAATTGTTACAGAAGGGCTTTTGGATTTGCTTGAGTCTCTTTAGAGCTTTCACATCCGGTATTCTCTCAATACCAGGCATTTAAGAAAAGTCTAAAGGTAATCCAAGAGAGGTGTTTTCAAAAGGAAATGGCCCCTTCTCCAGTATTCCTTCTCCTGTTCCAAAATTACAGTAATATCAGACTGGGCATTCTTCCCCTTCAGGCAGATTTGTCTGAGGGTCCTCCTGGGCCATGACTGCGGATGGCTTGATGATGAAAAGTCCTGAGTAGGACTGCACATGCCATATCCCCTGAAGTCTGTGTGCGATGTGAGAGCCTGGCCTGGGGCCAGAATCCGACCTTTTGTGCCACACCTTCATCCCCTGTGAAGTGCTGAGTTGGTTTGAATGGTTCTTTTCCAATTGCTAAAATCAGAATATTCTGATTCCTTTACTTATTTTCTCCTGCAACCCTGTCAGAGAAATGAAGATTTCCATTTCTATACCTTACTCAAGGAGACAAGTTTAAGGAAATCAGAATATTTTTGGAGCTGCTGCTGCTGCTAAGTCACTTCAGTCGTGTCCGACTCTGTGTGACCCCATAGACGGCAGCCCACCAGGCTCCCCCATCCCTGGGATAGCAAAAAGTCACCCTGGATTCATAGTCCATTTTAAAGAGAAATACACAGTGTGAAACTTAAATATATCAGTATCATTTTACTTCCATTCTAAGGTTCAAAAAATGTCACTCCCTCCCCATCAAAGTCACTCCTTAGCTATACTTAATCTTGCCTGCTTTTTTTTTTTATCCTACCCTTATCTCATTACAAGAAACCTTTAAGAAATCTCCCTTATATAAATGTTCAAAATAATAATAATGACTTAGATATTCTCATTTCTCTGCAAACTCTCTTCCAAAATACAAAAAGAAAAAAAAAAAAACCTGGAGTGTTTTGTTGAATTGATTAAAGCTGTATTCTTTCCAGGTGAGTGTTTCTACGGTTGGTTAGAACCTTTGTTGGCCAGAATAGCTGAGAACTACACTGCTGTCGTGAGCCCAGATATTGCATCCATAGATTTGAACACGTTTGAATTCAACAAACCTTCTCCTTATGGAAGTAACCATAACCGTGGGAATTTTGACTGGAGCCTTTCATTTGGCTGGGAAACACTTCCCGATCATGAGAAGCAAAGAAGGAAGGATGAGACATATCCAATCAAGTAAGACGATTGCTCTCAAAGTCTTATATATAGTCAGTTGTTTGAAAGTCTATGCATTCTTTGTTTTTTACAGTAATTTCCACCAAGGTGATTCACACTAACAAAAATAAAGAATATTCTGTATGGAAGGAATAAAAAAGTACTTTATTTATGGACTTGCTTATACACAATTTACCTAGTAGGAAGTAGAATTAAGTGAGCTCTATGTCTTCCTTATAATCATTACTTAAGAATCTTTAAGTTTAGTTAAAAGACAAAATAATTTTGCTCTGCTAGGGAAGGATACTTACCAGTTCCTCCCCATCCCCCAGAACTTGACTTTGAAGATTGCATTTTTAGTTTTTATTAATCTGTATAAAGCCTTGAAATTGTGATCTCTCTTTATTTGTAAATTTGATTCAGTTGCTCTTAAAATAGTTCTTTTTTTCTTATTTGGTTGTGTAACAAAGTTTGACAATGGATTATTTTTCAGAACACCCACTTTTGCAGGAGGCCTTTTTTCCATATCAAAAGACTATTTTGAATATATTGGAACTTATGATGAAGAAATGGAAATTTGGGGAGGTGAAAATATAGAAATGTCTTTCAGAGTAAGTTTATAAATATAGCTCACATACTAAACAATGAAACATATATTTCTAGTTGGCTGATACAGATTATCATAGATGTATGTAGTCTTTACTTTTTGTGCTTTCTTAAATTGTTAGAAATTTTAGAATCAATATATTTTCTTTTAAAATGTAGCTTATTATATTTATTCGTATTTATTCATTGCTGCCAGTGTAACAAGAGGAATCAGTTAAATGATTGTGTCCAGGCACTAACACCAATTAATGCACTTGTAGCTACTGAATTCCAGCCAAGATAAATATAATTAAATCTAGTGCTTCAGGAAATTGGTTGACTATCAAGGGAGTCAGAATGGAAAAACATTTACATATAATTTTAAAGAACATTGAATTTAACTCTTTGGATTAAATGAGCTTTTTTTCTATACATATTAAAAGTTAATATGAGAAATAAAACAAAGGTTTTAGATCTCTACATGTATGTATTTGATTTCATAAGTTCATATTTTTCAATAGCTTTGTCATTCATTTCTCATCACTTAGGCTGGACTGTAGTAGAAAAAGAACTGAACTAACAGTTGAAAGTTTTGAGTTTTGGCTCTGGTTTCATCATATAATGGCAATGATTATCTTAGCCAAGTTTGAGTGGCCTAAGGGCAGGGGTCTTATTTTATTCATTTGAGTATTCCCAGCTCCCAGCACATGTTGAATCTCAAGCACAGTTGAACTGAACACATCACTAAGCTTTCTCACTTGCTTAAAAGAGAGAATGTGATCACAGCCCTAATGTTAGCACCTACTATTAAACATGATGTTTAGATTTCTCATTTATGGCAGAACAGATTGTCAAGACATCTAAGTGAGCAGGTACTGACTTAGCGATTTGCCATTTTATTTAGAGTTAAAGCAAATAAGGTTTTTTGACCCTCTTAAATGGCATGATATTTTTTAATATATATAATGACAAAGTTTAATAGGTTGTGTTTTGGAAAAATGACTGTCTGGAATCGTTTTCTTGATCACAAAATTGAATGTTCAAGAGGTAGAGTTTGGGCCCACTTACTCCAAATCTGCTGTGGAAGTCAAATGCAGAAGAGCCATTGGTCTTCTGTGAATACTAGAGAACTTGCATATTTTTTGACCAAAAAAAAAAGAAATTTCAGAATTTATTTTTATGAGTGATCTGAAATCACTATTCTGTTAACGTAATTTCTGAAAATATGTTTACTTTTTTGGTCTCTAGTGTCTGTACTGCCTAATGCTAGTTCTTTAAGAACTTAAGTTGAATTGGCAGGGAACAGAGAAAGCTGTAAAGAGAGATAAAAGAGAAAGCTGTTTGTAAAGCTGTAATAAATCTCTTGTTTTTATTAGTATCTTAAAGGTGAACTTAAAAGCAACACTTTGATTTTCCTAAAATACTGTAAATTTAAACAAATATCATTAATTATCAGGTATGGCAATGTGGTGGGCAGTTGGAGATTATGCCTTGCTCTGTTGTTGGACATGTTTTTCGCAGCAAAAGCCCTCATACCTTCCCAAAAGGCACTCAGGTGATTGCTCGCAACCAAGTTCGCCTTGCAGAAGTCTGGATGGATGAATACAAGGAAATATTCTATAGGAGAAACACGGATGCAGCAAAAATTGTTAAACAAGTAAGTTAGAACTAACAATTAACAATAAAAATCCACAGAAGTTCACATGTCCTTGGATTTGTTTGAGTCAACTCAAGTATAAAACATTTTTTAAGGAATTATTTTTGAAGCTGGTCTTTTTAACTCAAAAATGTATAACTAACTGATGCCAGTTTTCTCTCTCTACACTCTCTCTCTCTTTTTTTTTTAAGTCAAATAAACTGCATTTAAAACCTGAGGCAATATATAGCAGAAACCAATGCAATATTGTAAAGCAATTTCTTCCAATTAAAAATAAATAATTTTTTAAATTGAGGCGTTCTACTTGATGTTACTTTTTTTTAACGTGAAAGATATTTAGTTTTTGTGACTGCTTTGGTTCAATATTTTACTTAATGAAAATAAGATTAAGTGGAACTGCTTTCAACTGGTTTTAGGTGATGTGATTAACTCCTGAATCAAGGTGCTAAGTGGCATTTTGAATTAGAGAGACAGTGTCAGATGTGGCAGAATGAACCAAGATATCGAGCTTTTTTGTTTCCAGTTCTGGCTCCACTTTCTGGAAGGGTGACTTTGGCAAAGCCCCTTGACACTATAAAATGATCATGGTACTTTATAGGGTGATTGGCAGGTTGACCAGACATGGAGTGTATGCTCCACCACATTTCTTCTCTCTCCTTCCCTGTCTTGATATAAAATACTTACCTGTCTCCCAAAACAGCTGTGAAATAAGGAAATAAGTACTAACAAAGGCATGGCACTATGGTTATTATTGACCTGTCCTAGATAAAAGCTCTGTAGAATCATCATGCCTAATACATTTAGAATTGAGTCCCAACAGTTTCAATATTGGATGTGGTAACTAAACTAGACAGTTTAAGGACATGCTTTGGTAAATGGCATCCAATTCTTTGTAAGAAACCGTGCCAGTTCGTAAGGAAGTATATATTGGGATTAAAGGGCATCAGCACCTCAGATGTCATAAAGATCTGGTCCCCTCATTTGTCTTTTTCTCTGGTCTCTGGTATCTCCCTATAACATGTCAGTACCAAGCAATATCAGAGCAGTACTGGACTGGATTGCTAGCCCTTCACCCGCGGCCACCGACACAAGTGGGGTAGTTTGTATACTGTATAAGGTACTTGGCTAAGCAGGCGAGTGGATACTACATACCGCTTATGATTTGTCACCCACAAAGTGGCAAGTGACCCAGAAAACCCATTTTTACCTAGGGCAAATAGACCTACATGATAAAATATATAAGCTACCCAGAAATCCTTTAGAGTTTCCTACCTTTTGCTAAGACCCCTCCCTGGGTTCAAAACATTGAAGTTGGCACAGAAAATATTTTTGTTAGTTGAACTGATACGCTTGAGTATTTACTTTTACACATATCTAGGTACTCATAATTTTTCTTTAAAATTTTGCCTATATCAAATACCTTTTCAATTTAGAAGTGCTTTTAAAAAATATTTTCTTATTCCTTTTTAAATAAGATAAAGGGAAATAAAATACAGTTGATTAAAAACTTGACTTTTTCTACTAAAACATTGTTATTGTTAGGATATAATTAGGAGATATTATTAGGAGTAAGCAGCACCCTTAAAACTAGAAAAAAATATTCCTAAAGTATAAAAATTATTATTATCTTTGTGGTCTTGACTGGAGAAGAGATGTACATTACATGGTACATTGGCGCTGTTTCTCACACCTCACTTATAGATCACTTTAGTGTACAAAACTGGGATACATTTCAAATGTCCCACTACCATTTTTTGCTTTCAGCATTTCATTTAGGATCTCTGTCCCATGAAAGAGGTTTGTGGCACAAAGGAAGAATAAAATAGCACAAGGCCAGCACTGCAGTGGCCCTTGATTCTCTTTGAAGCCAGAAGTGAGCGGCCAGGCATACTTGTTGCCCGAATGAATGGTGACTGTAGTTAAACTGCATATTACATTTTGGCCCAGAATTTCTTTTTTTTAAAGACCTAATGTAAATACAAATAATAGCATTTGAAGTACTTCATCAGTGCTGTTTTAATTATGCATTCCCCTTCACTTCTCATCTTCCTCCAGAAATCATTTGGTGATCTTTCAAAAAGATTTGAAATAAAGCACCGCCTTCAGTGTAAAAATTTTACGTGGTATCTGAACAATATTTATCCAGAAGTGTATGTGCCAGACCTTAATCCTGTTATATCTGGATATGTGAGTATTTTCCTGTTCCTTTTTATTTGGTATACTCTTTGCCACCAATATTTATGTGGTTCAAGGAAAAATGCTGTAATACTTTCTGGTTTATTGCTTTTGAGAGTTTTACATTAACACCACTTTCAGAAATTAGTTGAGAAAATATATAAACCACGTAGATTTTTTAAAAATTTATAACTTGAAAATTTCCCTTTAGATTAAAAGTGTTGGTCGGCCTCTATGTCTGGATGTTGGAGAGAATAACCAAGGAGGCAAACCATTGATTCTGTACACGTGTCATGGACTTGGGGGAAATCAGGTGAGCATTGCACGAAAAATCCTGCCTTCTGTTTAGTACCTGCAACCACAAGTAAGTTCTTGCATGTCTTTCAGAACCCATATATCAATTTCATGTTCAGGTAAACTGGTATGTGAAATACTTTTAGAGTAAGTTGGGCAATTAATATTGAAGTTGCAGAGTACTTTATTTTGATTTTCACTCTACCTCTGAAAACAGTTTGAGGTTGCTTACCCATTCAGTAGAAAGGCAAATGAGAATATAATAGAATAATGCCATCTGAAATAAAAACAAAAACAAAAACAGGATCTTCTGTGTGAACCTTTAAGGTTGCATGACTATTAGCATGGTGATTTTGCTAAATTATACATAAAGGCTATATTTTACTGGATTAGACAGCAAATAACATCATGTTCATACTGTACTTTTGTGGGCTACAATATTATCTCAACAGATTTTTAAAAAAATATGTATGTTCTTGATTCTTCTTGATTGGTGACATCTTTGCTTGTTACTACCCTTTTCTCTGTTTTACTAATTAAGACTAAAATGTCATATGTCACTATGGATAGAGAACATATTAAAATATTATTTCCAGGTTTTAGCTTCCTTTTCTAGCCTTTTACAAGTTAATTCCTGGAAGATTAGACTCTCTCTCCGTTGTTAATTCAACAAATTCACTAAGTGACCCCTGCATACCAGGTACACTGCTGGGTTCAAGCAATTTAGATTCCAGCTCCTTCAGGAAATAGCTGTTTCAAAACTGGCATTTACAGTCAGGATGGTAAGGTCTGGGATAAAGCTTTGAGTGCTCTGAGGGTATGGAGGAGGGCATCAGAATTAGGGTGTCCATACATTTGCCTGGGAAAGGTGACATTTGGGAACATTTTTTGAAAGGTACACGTAAGGGTTAGTGAAATAGCTGGTGGGAGTGAGAACAGATTGTCCTCAGGAGAGGAGCTGGTATGTCTTTTGGGGGAGGGCAGGATTGCAAGTGTTTTGGTATAGAGTCCAAGATGTGCATAGAGGATTTTCATGGTATTATTAATGAATACTCATGATGCCCTGTGTTAACAGGATGGAACTTTGATGATATCAGTTTTAAGAAGAAAGGGCCAGTTTATCTCCCAGTCCATATACTTCCATGTTTTTTTCTACTCAGCCTCAGTTTAATTCAGTTCCAATGCTTACTCATCCAAACCAATCAGTCTACTTACTGAAGGTAGATGATGCTGATGCCCAAAAGCTATAGGTAGGGAATAAGATCCATTGCTTGATGGTTAGATATAATTATGAAATAGGATGGAGATACACATAGATATATACAGACTTACATGTATATACATATACATAGATGTATGAGTATATATCTTCCTATTTTGAAATTTCCCTACACACCATATTTTAAAAGAAAAAAATAATTATACAAATAGTTGCCTTTTTTTGAAAATAACACAGGACTATCCAAGTAAAAATTAAGGTTTGGAGCAATGAGAAATATTTCCTCATTTGTAAAAATCTTACCATTAAATGTGTGTGTGTGTGCTCAGTTGTGTCTGACTGCTTTGTGACCCCATGGACTGCAGCTGCCAACCTCCTCTATCCATGGAATTTTTCCAGGCGAGAATACTGAAGTGGGTTGCCATTTCCTTCTTCAGGGTACCTTCCCAATCTGGTGATCAACCCGCGTCTCTTAAGTCTCCTGCATTGGTAGGCAGGTTCTTTACCACTAAGTGTAAATATTTATAAATTTATTTCAGGGTTCCTATAGCATTACATCTATTTACCATAAAAATTGAAGATATATTTTATACACTGTTCTGTTTTTCTCCTATCATTGCTATAAAGATATTTTTATAGTTCTGTCTCTAAAATAATTTTTAAATTATGAATATCATGGGGCATCTTTTAGAAATTTTGGAATGGTTAAATAATTCACATATTCTTTCAACAAGTATTTGTTTGACAGTCTATAAAGTAAGTCACATCCTTATAGTAGTGAAGAAGACCAAGTCTCTGTCTTGTGAAGTTTGTATTCTAAAAGGAAAGGAAAAAATAGATATGTAATTTTAGGTATAAATAAAAATAGGGTAGGGAAATAATGTGTGTGTGGGGTTAGTTATTTTTGGAGATTCAGGAAGACCACTTTGAGAAGGTGACCTTAGCCTGGAGGCCTGTAGGAGTTAGGAGAGGAACCATGTCCTAGGAAGAGAGCATCTCGGCAGAGGGACCCAAAGCCAGCGGCCCAGTGGCAGGTAAATGGAGCGGGCACAAAGCCAGTGTGGCTGGAGTAGAGTTAGAGTGGTCTAGGAAAAGAGGGTGGAAAATGAGGTCAGAGACATGGATTAGGGGCCTGGTCATATAGGACTTCACTGGCCATGTTAAGATCGTGGATTTAATCCCAGTGTGACAGAAGCCATCTGAGGGTTTTGAGTGGAAGAATAATATTTTCTGGTTTATATTTTAAGATAACTGGTTTCTATTGCCCTGACATGGCCATTGATTTTATTTTGATTTATTTACTTTAAATGTTATTTTCAGTCAAGCACTAGTTTAGGAATTGTGGTTCCTTGAGTGGTAGATGTTTCTGAGATATCATCTAACTTAGTCATTTCCTCAGGCTTCCTTCTACTCTCTTGACAGATAATGATGTTTTTTGTAGCAGAAAACTCCATTGTAGTGGTATTTAACTATGCCAAATGAAAAACAAGTATTTTGATTATGTGAATAAATCGACTAAATACTGTTGTAGTGCAGAGTGCAGTTTAATCCCTTACCACTTTGTTACACAAGCCCTTCTTCCCCTTTCTCTTCCGGTGCTTTTGTCCTGGTTCTAAGATAAAGTCTCTCCAGTGTTCTCAGCTAGCTAATTGCATACTCTTTGGCTAAGTATCTTCAACTGTTTTCCATTCCTTATAACTTCCCTTTTAATGTTTTTTTAAAAAACATTATGAGTGAAGTAAAGTACTGGTCAGCCCTTCTCATCATCTTTGAGGTCCTAAAGTTTATCTTTTTTAAAGCACAGACAGAATGTTGTTTTCCTGATCTAAACCCATTTTCTTTCAATCTGAAGAAAGAAAGTCTTCCTTCTTTCCATCTGAAGAGCTTTCAGTCTCCATCTGAAGAGCTATCAGTTATAAAAATGACTGATACTATATTTGTGGAAGGAGATAAATTAAGCATGAGGCTAAGGCCAGGGGAACTCAAGATTAATTCAGCTAATGTTTGTGGAGTGCCTACTCTAATACACGTAAAGGGTTTAGAACAGTCCCTGCCTAGCACATAATAAGGGCTCAATAAATATTAGTGCTAAGACTAATTACTTCCCTATTGAAAATCAATTATGTTCACTCATTTTCTCTTTGGAATGTCAACATTATGAAATATTTGATTTATAATGGATGTCATTACTAGATACACTGCCTGACTTTGGTCTACAGTGAAGTCAGCTAGCTACACCATAATTCTAATAGAGTGCTGTGGAAGTTGTCTCTGATGACTCTGGGAACCCTGAGGAGAGTGTAAGTTTGTGCACAGGACAAGTTCAGGGAAAACTAAAGAAGGAAGGTAATATTGGAGTTGACTTTTGAAGCATCAAAGGGAGTTAGCTAGGCAGAAAAGCATCCAGGGAGGTATTCCAGGGAGAGCACTGTAAAGCAGTCTTGGAGTTGTGGATACACACGTCCTGCATTGGTAGGATTATGTGAAAGGAGCAGTGCATAACTGGGACAGTGGTTGATGTAAGATTGAAAGTGGAAGATTTCACAGACCAGTTAAGAAGTATGGGCTTTATCTTAGCAACAGTAGTGATTCACTTAAGCAGGGAACGTAAGGGATCAAATCTATGTTACAAAAGACAAACCGGCAGCGGATTGGATTGTGTTATAGGAGCGGAAGTTGGAGGCACATGTGGAGGTGTTGCAGTAGAGATTTTGAGTGCCTGAACAAGAGAAATGAGGGTGTGGAAGTAAGGATGGGTAGGATGGTAGCATCTGAGAGGAAGATTTAGGAAGACTAAGGAGCCAGTTAATTGGATATGTGGAGAGAGAGAAGCATCAATAATAGTAACAACAGCTAAAAATGAATTGAATGCTTACCACATCCAGTTACTGGTCTAAACGTTTTACACATATTAACCTATTTATAGCCATAACCCTATGTGTGCACTTGTGTGCTAAGCAGTTTTAGTCGTGCCCAACTATTTATGACCCTATGGACTGTAGCCCACCAGACTCCTCTGTCCGTGGGATTCTCCAGGCAAGAATACTTGCCATGCCCTTTCCAGACCCAGAGATAGAACCATGTCTCTTACCTCTCCTGCATTGGAAGGTAAGTTCTTTGCCATTAGCGCCACCTAAGAGCTATTAAATTACCTTTTACAGGCAAAGGAACTGAGGTATGAAAAACTGCCCCCCCCCCTTTTTTTTGGTCCATGGAATGAGGGTTGCAGGATCTTAATTCCCCAGCCAGGGACTTAACCTGGGCCACTGCAGTGAAAGTGCCTAACCACTGGACCATCAGGGAATTCCCAAGAGTGTGTTTAAATACTACTAGTTCAAATGAAAGTACTATTAATTGAGATGAATAAGAGGGAAGGAACACTTGTGGGGAGAAAAAGGAATGATGGGCTTGCTAAAAGTTTCCAGGCTCTTTTCTATGGCATACCTGTTCTAGTCTCCATCCTACCTAGAATCCAATTTCTGACATGGGGAGGAAGATAGTACCTTCTTAATTAAGTAATTATTGGTGATAGGCTGGAGAAAGGACATAATCTTTTCTGTTCCCCAAACTCAGTTTGTAATTATGATACCTATTTTTCAGTGAGTTGCTGATTTTTTTTTTTTTTACTGACAGTTTTGCAGCTGAGGATATAGGGTGCTTTTGTCAATAACAGCATTCTTCCTTTCACAGTACTTTGAATATTCTGCCCAACATGAAATTCGGCATAACATCCAGAAGGAATTATGTCTTCATGCTGCTCTAGGTGCTGTTCAGCTGAAGGCATGTGCCTACAAAGGTCACAAAACAGTTGCCATTGGAGAACAGATATGGGAGATCCAGAAGGTACCTCCTTGCAGTTAATTCACCCCTCTATATAATTATTCTGAGTAGCTCTATTGCTTATCTGGGAAAATATATGAAACAGTACATTAATGTCATCCATCAGAATTTCTTTGTCTTTGTTAACTTTGTCATTATGTATCTCTACTTTATGTTAAGAAAGAAGGTATCAATGAATTAAATACTCTTAGAGCAGAATGGTTGTAAAATGTCTTAGAGCATGATTTATGCAGATCAGCTTTCTGTGGATTATTAATAATAGTTGTTCATATTTGTTTTTCTGGAGTTTCTTATAATGCCTGTGACAGTCATACTTTTCTTACCTAAACTGATACTTTCCTTCCCATTTTTTGTACTTTTTCATGAATCTAGATTTGAGGGGATACGTGAAAGGTGGTTTTTTTCCCCCCTGTTTTTAAGCATATGTTTTAAAGCTTAGCTGGAATCTTCCAATTCTTACCTGCACATTGTTTTGTGTAATGTTAGAACATTTATATAGCACCTTCTTTGAATTGAACATCGGTGGCATAAATTGCGTTGCCTACACCAAAAACCAACAAGATTTAATTAAACATAGTAGATCTTAGAAAGATTAAAAGTTAAGAATGGTATATATTTATTCTGTTAAGTCTACCTTAAGCTTCCATGAGACCTTGAAGTGTTTTTATATTTCTCAGTTAACCCTGAGTCTTGAAACTTAATGTCTGTTTTATTTCTTTTTATTCTAGGACCAACTTCTGTATAATCCATTCTTTAAGATGTGCCTTTCAGCAAGTGGAGAGCATCCAAGCTTAGTGTCATGCAATCCATCAGACTCACTCCAAAAATGGATTTTTAACCAAAATGATTAAGTGTTCCTTAAAATTAAGGAGTTGAAAAAGGAGATATTCTTTCTCATAAAACTGTGACTAGGCATACACTGTAGTTTTTGAAAATTATGCAAAAGCAGCTAATTGTAACTTATTCCAAGTGCATTTTTTTCTTATTTATATCTTAAAATGTCTATGTAGCACTGCTACAGAAATCCCTTAAGTTTCCATTTCAAAGCACAATAACTAGTAATACCAAAGACTATTTTGAAATGTCCAGATGTAGAGGAAGAGAAGTTTATAGTATGATGAAAATAATTTTTCCAGAAAAGTGATGTTTGTGTGCTTTGTACACTTGAGAATATGCATAGTTACATTCACACACTCACAATTTAAAATATTTCTTCTAGTTTTTTGGGGGGGAGGGAGAAAGATTTGATACTATATTTTTTTAACATAGAAATGGATCAATGAAGGTCAAAAGTTGGCCTTTGTGTAAAACCAGGAAATTTTTTATAGATCTAGAATTTATTATATAAAAATGCAGGTAAACATTTTTTTTTTTGCATTTTGTTAACTTACCTGTCAAATGTTTCCTTAAATATGAAATTAAATAAATAAGGAGAAGACTATTTTTAACACTTCGATTTCTTCGCAAATTTAAAAATATATTTTAGTCTGAAGTCTACTTGATTTGAAACACTGAAGTCTTCCTTAAAAGACTTTTTAAAAAGTAACTATACTGTGTGTTTTCCCAAAGAAATTAAAAAAAAAAACAAAAAACCTCTAAGTTGCTCTATGTTAAAAAGGTGTCTTTTTCCTTTCTGTTAGTCTTTTCTTCCTACCAAAATTCACTAATCTTGAATGTTTATGAAATTGAGTTTCAGATGTCATACTTGACTCCTTTAAAGTTAAATTTTGTTTGTTACCGATTCAGTTGTAGATTATCTTTGCAATGAAAATTTTCACCAAAAACCTTCTTTCTATCTATGGAAAATACAATAAAACCAATTTTTATCACTATTATAAAGGATTTGATTTCAGTTTATTTTTTGGATAAAATATATAATTGATAATAGGAGAAGCATGAATTTTGTATACTGAATTTCTAAGCATCAATTGCAGAGTCATCAGATATTCTTAAGGGAAAATTAATAATAAAAAAAAAAACCTTAATAATAGCAATGGCATAAAAATAGGAAATAGAGAAGATTCTGTGTTAGATATTTAGAGAAATTTCTACTAATTTCTGATAACTTTCCTTGAGTATATGACAACTATTTGGTGTGTGATGCTTACTTGGAAGACTTAACGATTTTTCTTTTTGGTAATTTTATATATAGATCCTTCTATTTTTATTGAAGAAGTAAAATATGATTGGGTTCATTTTTTAACCTGGCTTCAATTGTGTGTAAGAGAATATTTTAAAATTATTAGCCCCGTCTTCTCATTGTACTTTGAACCTACATTAAAAATAAAAAAAAAACCCTGCAGTCTTTATTACAATGCCAACATTATTTTAATTCAACTGATACTTATTGTGGGTCTAACTTTGTGTCAGAAGTTATGGTAGGCATATTGCCTTTAAGCCTAGGTCTTATACAGCAGAAACACAGATAATTTTGAAATAGCACAGTGCGTGACATTATGATGTTATATGTTATGATGCAAATGACAGTTCACTATTCATAGTGAATATTTCTTTACTTTAATAAGTACTTTACTTTAAAATATTACTTTATTTTACTTTAAAATAGTTCTTTAATACTTTAAAAAGTATGACTTTAAGTAATAAAAAGTAATACTTTAATAAAAGTAATACTTTAATAAGTACTTTAGTACTTGAAAAACGATGACTTTTTCTAATACTAATATGTATTGTGAAATATACACTAGAGCCCACATACGTGTGCTATTTCTGTTTCTCAGTCTGTTAACTCCAGAGTAAACATCCAGGAGCACAGATTGTTCTTGGAGCTCATTGTATCTCACAAAACCAAACAAATCCCCAAAGGGACTTTATAAATTATGAGCTTAGTAAAACACATTAAAAAAACCAAATCTGAGCTCCCTCTGTGTATCAGTCATATATCATCATGTTAAGACCCAACCAAAAATCTATTTAGATTAGGTTAATTTTCATATAATTTCATTAAATGCATTCAAAGGGAGAGTCCTTTCTACCTGATTTGGGAGTCTCAGGCTGTTGCTCAAGTGTCATAATTCATTTCATTAGGAATTTGTCCTTAAGGGAGAGGATAGTATCTTTTACAATCTGAATTCTGAAACAATGCTAGCAGGAAATTATTTCTGGAGCCTTCTTATCATCTATCTGAGAGATTTGGATGCACTCAAGTGTGAAACTGTGGAACTTTTGCTCAACATGAAGCTACCTTGGAGATGATGTAGTGGCTGCAGAAGAGCCGGTATGTTGCCCTTATTCCAGAGGCACTAAACCCGCTCAGGTCAATCTGATGGGTGTAAAGCCATGACATGACCATACAATTAACCATAGCAGAAAATAAACAGTACACTAAAATTGCCTATTACTACAACTGACAGTGACGATAAAGTTTTAAGTTCCTACATTGACAGAGATGTGGCCTTACTTTTGATAGACAATTTAGTTCACTACTATGTAAACCATTAAAATATAAGTACAAAAAGATAGGAGCTTCAATTTTTGAGACAATAAAGTTGAATGCTTTGGAGAAACTAGAAAAGGTCAAATTGCTTTTTAAAAAAACACTGCCAAGTTATGTGTGGATAAGAATTATAAAAGAGAAAACAAAAATTAAATTGCATCACAATTGACCTAGTGTGGTTATGCAGAAAAGATGTTGCATAATTCTCATAAACCAATTCACATTCTTTTAATGTTTCTTGTATATCTGTTAATTCCTGAATATAATTTTTCATTTATTTTTCTAAGAATATTAATAGATTTAAAATTTTTGTGTTTACATCTACTGTATTGGCAATTTCCTCTGAGCTATATTTTCCCATATTGTTTTGCTTTCTGTGTTTCATAATGGCTACTTTCCTTAAATATCTAATGCTTCTTTACCTTTAACAGAGGATCACTGAATACTTAATGGAAAATTCATGAGTATGGGGAGGGCTTGTTGGCTGTAGTCTTTCCTATTAGATGACCTTATTGGGGCTCTTGCAATGTGAAACAAAATGACTGTTTAGATCCCAAGAGAAGAAGCTTCTGGTCACCTTCCTGGAGGGAATAGACTGAAATGTCATTGGGAGAAGAAGGCTGGGCTGTATTTTCAATATAGGACTCCGGTCCTCAACTGTGCCTTGTGTTCCCTGTTTGAGAGACCCTCTCTGTTTTTTACCCTCTCCAGTGAGTGAATATCTAGGCTTCTGCTTGAGGCCAGGAGAGGATCCAGGGGTCTGACTGGCAGATAGACTTTTAGCTATTCTTCCTCTTTCAACTCTGCTTTCTCTAAACCTCACTTCCAGAGGCACCAAGAACCACCAGCTTCTTTATTTGTATTTCAGTGGTCTCACAGTACAAAATGGATTACTGATCTGCTCTCTCTCCATTGCTATGCTATGCTATGCTAAGTCGCTTCAGTCGTGTCCGACTCTGTGTGACCCCATAGACGGCAGCCCACCAGGCTCCCCCGTCCCTGGGATTCTCCAGGCAAGAACACTGGAGTGGGTTGCCATTTCCTTCTCCAATGCTAGCTTTGAGTTAATCTTCCTCCATTGGTCTGACCCTTACTATGAACTGGCTTGCGTTCCAAACTCCAAAATTTCATCATCGAAACTCTTTTCTTTCTTTCTGTGAATTTTCTCTGTCTTTTTATTGTGATTTTCAAGGGATTTTGGAAGGGACCAAAAGAGAATGAGGATTCAATCTGGTATTCTTAAGAAAAAACTTCCATGCATTCTTCAATGACCTCAGTCCGTCTTCTGTCACTAACACCTTCCAAGTTGTCAAATCCAATATCCCCTTTCCTGTCCTCATGTATCTCTGTAACGTTTGAGATGATTGACTGAAACCTCATTTTTGACGTTTCTTGAAACATTCTTGAAACGTTCTTCTTTTTTGTCTCTGGGCTTCTCTGTCTCCACAAGCTTATATCTGTAGTCCCATTGCTCTTCTCTAAACCATCATATCTTACATGGATTTAGATGATCTCTTAACTAATTTCCCTAACTTTTTGTCATCCTGACCCAGGCTGTGCTGCTTTCTTGCCTCATCCATGACCATGTTTCTCTGGCTCCTTGTGCTTCACGCACGGCAGCTGTCTCTTCTGTCTCAGGTCGAGCTTGTTCTTGTCTCAGAGCCATTTCTTCATCTGCATGCTCTTCACAGCAGTATCTTTTACATACGTCAAGTCTCAGATCAAATAACGTGTTCTCAGAAGAGATTACTTTTATAAAGTAACTCAGTCATGACTGCATCACCCTGTTTTTCCATTATTACATTTATGATTACCTGAAATTTACTGTCTTATTTTATGTGTGAACTTGTCATTTATCTCCACTAAGATGTCAGCTTCATGAGGGCAAGATAAGAAACAATGAAATTGCATTACATTTTAGGGAATGTGTACATCTTCTATGTGAAACAGCTCTGTATTTTTAAAGAATATTTTAAGCACAGAAGGGATGCCAGTTGGGGGAGGGCTATAAACATAAGAATGGAAGATGCAAAGGATTAATAAAAAGAACAACAAAAGAGGTTTTTTGCTTGGACCGATGAAAATAGATACAAAATTAAAAAAAAAAAATTCTGATAGGAAAATTATGGGTCTATGTATCATTTCTTCAAAAGATGTTTTACAGAGAACATAGATTTATTTATTTAAAAATAAAAGTACCAATTCACATAGCAAATAGTAAATTTATGAAATTCATTAACTAAATAGTTTATATATGTGGAGATTTTAGTAGATATAAAAAAAGTCAACAAAGCTGATGGTTGATAAATTCACAGTTGATAAGGAAAGGTAAGATGTTTGGGATGTTGCCAAGCTTCCAGAGCGACACGAATGATGGCAGCATCTCACTAAACTTATCCCTTAAGTGCATCAGTCACAGACACATACTTCTTTGAACATTAGCTATGAGAGTATTTTTTTCTGTTTAACAATTTCTTAATTTCAAGATATTCCTTTAGAATCTCAGCTATCCATTGTGTGCATTATTATGGGAGGTGTCTTGATTTTTTCCCAATGAAATTTTGAAAATGTCTTCCATTTTAAAACAACATTGTGAAAAACATTTTTCTTTGAAAGTGTGAAAGGAATCCAAGGTGTTTTTAAAAAGGTACTTTTAGTAAGTTTTTTTAAAGAAGAAGAAATAATTTCTACTTATTTGTAAAATTTTTATTATCTGGAAGGAGCATTATTCATTATTCTGTATTAGAGTGCTTTTATTATTTTATTTTTCCATTGAAGTTCTTAACTCTGGATGATTTTGGTAGAAAAGAAATTTGTTGAAAGGGTACTGAGTAGTTCATAGAATCATTTATAACACTGGAGAAAACTAGAAAAATGGGAACGATAAAGCAAAGCATATAGCTTCGAAGCTAACATGCTGTAGAAGGTTGCTGGTGAGAATAGTTTCCACTGTTACCAAACACCAAACGAATGGTTGCCCCTCTTAGTCACCTGGCATTGGCATTGCCCACTGCTGACATTGGCTACTAGACGACCCTCCTTCTACAGTTGTGAATGAATTCCCGGAGTTACTGCCAAAGCTGCCACTGGGGTAAATTCCCATTACCAGTATCCAGCAATGGAATTTATGAAAGTGGGATCTGGGTTTGGGGCTTCTGAAGAAGAAGGCTGACATTCACAGGAATAGGAAGGGAGTCCAGATGTCAAGGAGCTAAAAAAAATAATGACAAATCACTTTAGAACAAATCCTAGGATATGTAAACTATAACATGATTTATTTCCTTGCTATCTTTCGATTTAAAGAGTAAACAGCATATATTATGTATGAAAAGGTTTTCACTTAATCATATTGTGAGCATTTTCGCACTCCTCTTTTCCTTGCCTATAAATTAGGTCAAGGATATTATATATATATTTTTTATTTCTGTGTTATTAGAGTTAAGTAGGAGAAGGCAATGGCACCCAACTCCAGTACTCTTGCCTGGAAAATCCCATGGACGGAGGAGCCTGGTGGGCTGCAGTCCATGGGGTCGCTAGGAGTCAGACACGACTGAGCGACTTCACTTTAACTTTTCACTCTCCTGCATTGGAGAAGGAAATGGCAACCCACTCCAGTATTCTTGCCTGGAGAATCCCAGGGACGGGGAACCTGGTGGGCTGCCGTCTATGGGGTCGCACAGGGTCAGACACGACTGAAGCGACTTAGCAGCAGCAGCAGAGTTAAATAATTTGTTTTCTACCAGCAGTGTTTTTTAGTTTGTTTTATTAAGTTAATTTTTTATTGAGATACAATTTATATATAATAAAATTCAGGGAGCTTTTGTTGTTCATCATAACATTTTTGAGATTCATCCATGAAACTTTATGTATCTGTAGGTTTGCCTTTTAATTACCAAATAATATGCCATATATGAATACACCACACTTTGTTTATCCATCTTCCATTGATGGACATTTCAGTTGTTTTGACTTTTTGGCTGTTTTGAACAAGAGTACAATGGATATTCATGTACAAGTATTTCTATGAATGTGTGGTTTTACTTCTTTTAGATAGATACATAAGAATGGATTTATAGATTTGATGTACACTTAACTTTAAAAGATACTGTCAAGATACTGTTGTTTTTTATTTATTATTTTATTTATTTGGCCATGCTGTATGGCTTGCAGGATCTTAGTTCCCTGAGCAAGAATTGAACTCAGGCCCACTGCAGTGGAAGTGTAGAGTCCTAACCACTGGACCACCAGGGAAGTCCCCAAGTGGTTGTTTTTTAAATGGTTGTAATAGTTTTTATTCCCACAGGCAGTATATGAGAGCTCTTAGTGGCTCTGAGTCCTCACCAGCATTTAGTATTTGTAACCTTTATGATTGTAGGCATTCTAATGAATGTGGAAGGGTATCTTATGGTTTCAATTTTTATTTCTCTCATGAAGAGTTGTTTTGAACACCTTTTCATGTTCATGTTAGACAGTCATATATCTTTTTTGTAAAATGTTTGTCTTTTGAACATGTTTATTGGATAGATTTCTTTATTATTGATTTGTGGAAGATGTTCATGTATTATGAATAAAAATCCTTTGTTAGACATATGTATGGTAAATATTTTCCCCCAGTCTGAATTTGTTTTCTTAAAGATATGTTTTAATGTACAGAACTTCTTTTTATTGAAGTGTAATTTATCACACTTTATGTTTAGTGTTTTGTATGTTCTAAGAAATCTTTATCTGCTCCAAGGGTGTAAAATTGTATTTCCATTTCTTCTAGACACTTTATTGTCTTATCTTTAATTTTAGGTGAATAATTATCCTTGAAATACTTTTTATATATAGAGTGATGTACAAATTTGAGATTTATTTTTCATAAGGATATCTAGTTGTTCCAGTATCATCTATGAACTTTCTTTCCCCAAAGAATTGCACTGCTGTCCTTGTGTAGAAATCAGTGCCCTCTGTGTATGTATCTATTTCTGGGCTCTCTAGTCTGTTTTATCTAGATCTACATGCCTTTCCTTACGGCCATACTACACTATCTTGCCCCTTCATGGATCACAGGCTTGTCATGGCCAAGGGGCTTGTGTAACTCAATGAAGCTATGAGCCATGCCATGCAGGGCTACCCAAGACAGACAGATCATAGTGAAGAGTTCTGACAATATGTAGTCCGCTGGAGGAGGACATGGCCTTGAGAACCCCATGACAGTATGAAAAGGCAAAAAGATATGACAACAGAAGATGAGCCCCCCCAGATCAAAAGGTGTCTAACATGCTACTGGGAAAGAGCAGAGGGCAATTACTAATAGATCCAGGAAGAATGAAGCGGCTGGGCCAAAGTGGAAATGACGCTCGGTTGTGGATGTGTCTGATGGGAAAAGTAAATTCAGATGTTATAAAGAACAATATTGTAAGGCACCCTCGTGGCTCAGTGGTAAAGAATCCCCCTACCAATGCAGGGGACAAGGATTCGATCTCTGGTCCAGGAAGATCCTGGAAGCTGTGGAGCAATGAAGCTTATAGGCCAAAACTATTGCGCCTATGCTCTAGAGCTGCAACTACTGAGCCCCTGTGCCACAAACACTGAAGCCTGTGTGCCCTACAGCCCATGCTCTGCAGCAAGTGAAGCACAACAGAGAAGCCCTCACTCCTCACAATTAGAGAAAGCCCACACAGCAATGAAGACCCGGTATAGACAAACAAATTTTTCTTTCAAAGAACAATACTGCATAGGAACATGGAATGATAGGTCCATGAATCAAGGTAAATTGGACATGGTCAAGCAGATGATCAGATTGAACATCAACATCTGAGGGAACTAAAATGGACAGGAAAGGGTGAATTTAAATCAGATGACCATTATATTTACTACTGTGGACAAGAATCCCTTAGAAGAAATGGAGTAGCCTTCACAGTCAACAAGAGTCCGAAATACAGTACTTGGGTGCAACCTCAAAAGTGACAGAATGATCTTGGTTCGTTTACATGGCAAACCATTCAACGTCACAGTAATCCAACTCTATGCCCCAACCGCTGATGCTGAAGAAGCTGAAGTAGACTGGTTCAATAAAGACCTACAACACTTTATAGAAAGTGAAAGTCGCTTAGTCGTGTCCAACTCTTTGCAACCCCATGGACTATACAGTCCATGGAATTCTCTAGGCCAGAATACTGGAGTGGGTAGCTTTTCCCTTCTCCAGGGGATCTTCCCAACCCAGTGATCAAACCCAGACCTCCTGCATTGTAGGCAGATTCTTTACCAGCTGAGCCACAAGGGAAGCCCAGGAATACTGGAGTGGGTAGCCTATCCCTTCTCCAGAGGATCTTCCCGATCCAGGAATTGAACCAGGATCTCCTGCACTGCAGGCGGACTCTTTGCCAATTGAGCTATCAGGGAAGCACTACACTTTTTAGAACTAACACCCAGAAAAGATATCCTTTACATCATAGGCGACTGGAATGCAAAAGTAGGAAGTCAAGAGATGCCTGGAATAGTGGACAATTTGGCCTCGGAGTACGAAATGAACTAGTCAAGAGAACATGCTGGTTATAGCGAACACCCTTTTCCAACAACCCAAGGGACAGCTCTACACACAGACATCACTAGATGGTTGATACTGAAATGAGATTGCAGCCAAAGATGGAACACCTCTATTCAGTCAGCAGAAACAAGATCTGGAGTTCACTGTGGCTCAGATTATCAGCTTCTTATTGCACAATTCAGCCTCAAATTAAAGAAAATAGGCAAAACTGCTATGCCATTCAAAGTGAAAAAAGTGAAAGTGAGAATCACTCAGTGGTGTCTGACTCTTTCCCACCCCATGGACTGCAGCCCACCAGGCTCCTCTGTCCATGGAATTCTCCAGGCCAGAATACTGGAGTGGGTAACCTTTCCCTTCTCCAGGGGATCTTCCCAACGCAGGGATCAAACCTAGGCTTCCTGCATTGCAGGCAGATTATTTACCAACTGAGCCACAAGGGAAGCCCAGGAATACTGGAGTAGGTAGCCTAACCCTTCTCCAGCAGATCTTCCCAACCCAGCCATTCAGGTATGACCTAAATCAAATCCCTGATGATTATACAGTGGAGGAGACATATTAATAGATTCAAGGGATTAGATCTAGTAGACAGAGTGCCTAAAGAACTCTAGACAGAGGTTCATAACATTGTACAGGAGGCAGTGATCAAAATAATCCCCAAAATAAAGAAATGCAAGAGGGCAAAGTGGTTGTCTGAGGAGACTTTACAAGTAGCAGAGGAATGAAGAGAAGCAAAAGGCAAGGGAAAAAGGGAAAGACATACCCAACTGAATGCTGAGTTCCAGAAAATAGCAAGGAGAGATAAGAAGGCCTTCTTAAAGGCAAAGAAATAGAGGAAAACAATAGAATGGAAAGGACTAGAGATTTCTTCAAGAACATTGGAGATATCAAGGGAACATTTCATGCAAGGATGAGCACAATAAAGAAAAGAAATTGTAAGGACCTAACAGAAGCAGAAGAAATTAAGAAGTGGCAAGAAATCACAAAACTATACAAGAAAGATCTTAATGACATGGATAACCACAGTGGTATGGTTACTCACCTAAAACCAGCCGAGACTGTGAAGTCAAGTGGGCCTTAGGAAGCATTACTACGAACAAAACTAGTGGAGGTTACAGAATTGTGGCTGAACTATTTAAAATTCTAAAAAATGATGCAGTTAAAGTGTTGCACTCAATATGTCAGCAAATTTGGAAAACTGGAAAAAGTCAGTTTTCATTCCAGTGCCAAAGAAGGGCAATGCCAAGAAATGTTCAAACTATCATACAGTTGCACTCATTTCACATGCTAGCAAGGTTATGCTCAAAATCCTTCAAGCTAGGCTTTGGCAGTATATGAACTGAGGACTTCCAGATATACAAACTGAATTTGGAAAAGGCAGAGGAACCAGAGATCAAATTGCCAACATTCATTGGATAATAGAGAAAGCAAAGGAATTCCAGAAAAACATCTACTTCTGCTTCACTGACTACACTAAAGCCTTGGACTCTGGGAATCACAACAAACTATGGAAATTGCTTAGAGATGGGAATACCAGACCACCTTACCTGTCTCCTGAGAAACCTATGTGTGGGTCAAGAAACAACAGAACCAGACATGCAATATGGACTGGTTCAAAATTGGGAATGGAGTATGAAAAGGCTGTATGTTGTCACCCTGCTTATTTAAATTCTGTGCAGAGTTCATCATGCAAAATGCCAGGCTGGATTTCACTGGATTTCACTAACTGAAATCAAGATTCCTGGGAGAAATTTCAACCACCTCAGATACGCTGATGATACCACTCTAATGGCAGCAAGTGAAGAGGAACTAAAGAGCCTTTTGATGTAGGTAAAGAGGAGAGTAAAAAAGCTGACTTAACATTCAAAAAACGAAGATCATGGCATCTGGTCCCATCACTTCATGGCAAAATAGATGGGGAAACAATGGAAACAGTGACAAGAGTTTATTTTCTTGAGCTCCAAAATCACTGCAGACAGTGACTGCAGCCATGAAATTAAAAGACGCTTGCTCCTTGGAGGAAAAGCTGTAACAAACATAGACAGCATATTAAGAAGCAGAAACATCACTTTGCTGACAAAAGTCTGTATAGTCAAAGCTATTGTTTTTCCAGTAATCATGTGTGGATATAAGATTTGGACCATAAAGAAGGCTGAGCGCCAAAGAATTGGCGCTTTTGAATTGTGCTGGAGAAGACGGTTGAGAGTCCCTTGGACTGCAGGGAGATCAAACCAGTCAGTCCTAAATGAAATCAACCTTGAATATTCATTAGGAGGTCTGATGCTGAAACTCCAATACTTTGGCCACCTGATGTGAAGAGCCAACTCACTGGAAAAGACCCTGATGCTCGGAAAAATTGAGGGCAAGAAGAGAAGGGGACAACAGAGGATGAGATGATTGGATGGCATTACTGACTCGATGGACATGAGTCTGAGTAAACTCGGGGAGATTGTGAAGGACAGGGAAGCCTGGTGTGCTGCAATTCATGGAGCTGAAGAAACTAGTCTGTCACTGTTTCCAATTTTTCCCCATCTATTTGCCATGAAGTGATAGGACCAGATGCTGTGATCTTAGTTTTTTGAATGTTGAGTTTTCAGCCAGATTTTTCACTCTCCTCTTTTACCTTCATTAAGCTCTTTAGTTCCTCTTCCCTTCTGCCATTGTGTCATTTGCATACCTGAGGTTACTGATATTTCTCCCAACAATCTTGATTCCAGCTTGTGCTTCATTCAGCCTGGCGTTTTGCATGTACTCTGCATACAAATTAAATAAACAGGGTGACAGTACACAGCCTCGTTGTATTCCTTCCCCAATTTGGGACCAGTCTGTTGTTCCATGTCCAGTTCTAACTGTTTCTTCTTGAGCTGCATACAGTTTTCTCAGGAGCCAGGTAAGATGGTCTGGTATTCCCTTGTCTTTAAGTATTTCCCACAGTTTGCTATGATCCACACAATCAAGGGCTTTAGTGTAGTCAGTGAAGCAGAAGTCGATGTTTTTCTGGAATACTCTTGCTTTTCCTATGATCCAACGGATGTTGGCAATTTGGTCCCTGTTTCATCTGCCTTTTCTAAATCCAACTTGTACATCTGCAAGTTCTCGGTTCATGTTCTCTTGAAGTTATTCTCAGTGGTGGTGAGGGCTGAGAAAAAAGGACACTCATAAGTTGCTGGGAGTGACATAATCTTCCTGAATGGCATTTCAGCAGTGTGTTAATTGCCTTAAAATTGTGCAAACCCTTTGACTCAACAATTCTATTTCTAGAAATTTGTCCTGTAGTAAAAAAAAAAAAAAGTGTTTTTTAACTTTTACTTTAAGAATATTCATTAGGATTTTGTTTAGTGGAGGATTAGAAAATTATAAATGCTTATTTGAAGAAGATTGTTGTGAATAAATTTTTGTATATCTATACTATGAAATAGTATATTTATATATAAATTTATATATATCATGTAAAAAATAATGAAAAATATTTGCACTTTTAAAATCATGGCTAGACCCTTCACAAATCCAATCTCTACCCTGTTAAAAATGCCCACTTTTCTGAGTTTTGGGTTTATTTTCCTTTGTTTATTATAATTCTACTACATATGTTTATAATTTTAGTATACTATATATACAAATACAAACATTAAACATTACTGCTTTTGAAGTGAATTTATTTAGATGGGAAGTATATTTAGGATATACTGGATTTTTAAAAATCCAATTAGAAATCTGCATATTCAGAATAATCTCATTTTTTGTGGAAAAAAATCTGGGAGGATATACAACATTGTTACTAGGTTGTAACAATTCTGGGTGGTGGGGTAATATCTGATAATCTAGATATCTTACTTTTACTAACTTATTTTATGGATTAGTTAAATCAGTAAAGGTGCTTATTGCATAGAAAACTATGGTTAGAAAGGATTATTTAAAAGGTAGTGTCCATTGAGGAAACCAGAATTGAAAGAGACACATGTACCCCAGTGTTCATCGGAGCACTGTTTATAATAGCCAGGACATGGAAGCAACCTATATGTCCATCAGCAGACAAATGGATAAGAAAGCTATGGTACATATACACAATGGAATATTACTCAGCTATTAAAAAGAATGCATTTGAATCAGTTCTAATGAGGTGGATGAAACTGGAGCCTATTAAACACAGCGAAGTAAGTCAGAAAGAAAAACACCAATACAGTATATTAATGCATATATATGGAATTTAGAAAGATGGTAATGATGATCCCATATACAAGACAGCAAAAGAGACACAGCTGTAAAAAACAGACTGTTGGACTCTGTGGGAGAAGGCGAGAGTGGGATGATCTGAGAGAATAGCATTGAAACATGTATATTATTATATGTGAAATAGATCGCCAGTCCAGGTTTGATGCATGAGGTAGGGTGCTCAGAGCTGGTGCACTGGGATGACCCTGAGAGATGGGATGGGGAGGGAGGTGGGAGGGGGGTTCAGGATGGGGAACACATGTACACCCATGTCTGATTCATGTGAATGTATGGCAAAAACCCACAATATTGTAAAGTAATTAGCCTCCAATTAAAGAAATTAAAAAAAATAAATATATAAAAGTGTCATCCTTAGTGCATTTTTCACTTCTAATTATTAAAGTAAAAACAACTACTAGTTGTCTTAGGAAAAGTAGAAGATGATTAAATTATACTTTTATTTACTTAGTACAACACACTCATGTTCGGTTTAGGCACAAATGAAGGCAATAATATTTTTGTGACCTTTATTTCACTTGCATCACTGTGGAAAGGTTTCCTTACCCCTGTAAAAGACAGTAAGGAAATACCTGCATAAAATGTGAGAATGCAAAGAGAATTCACAGAAGCACTTTAACCAGAGAGACGCCCAATCCCCTATTCTTGATAAGGGCAGGGTAGTGAGACCATACATTCTGCCTTATATTTATCAAGTCTTGGTATCTGGTTTCAAAGAAATTTGTACACATCAGTAAGTTAGACATTAGGTGACTTATTAAAACGAGTAAGATATGATCTATTGCCTCAAGGAGTGTCCAGTTCAGCGAGGAAGTGGACCACTGATCAGCTGATTACAGTTAAGGTAGAAGTTGGGGATAGAGATGAGCACAGGGTGCAAAGAGAGGTAGAGGGGTGACCTTGTTCACAACAACGGGCATGTGGGTGTCAGGGAAGTTTTCTGGAAGATATTTCTGGGAGCTTTACTTTGAAGGGCCACCTAGATTTAGCCAGATTGACTGTCCTTCAGCTTCCTGCAGTAACCTGGCATTTACTCTTTGAATTAAGCATCTTTCACCCAGTCTTGAGAGCAGGAGGTGGGCCACAATGAACTTAGAAACAGAGAAGGCAGAGCTCATCCCCCTCCTGACTCTTTTTCTGCCAGACCTACTGGACTCACACCCCACATGCCCTAGCTTTGGCAGTCCCTCCCTCCCAGTCTATTTTGCTCTGCTTCCTGATTAGTGAGCTTTGTAAGTTCACAGGGAAACTGAAGGCATGCTATGACAGAGGTCCTCTTTAGCTCATTTTCTGCTGGCAGATATCCTGTATCAGAAGCAATATTGATCTTTTTCTTACACAGATAGGTTTGTGATTGTTACTGAGTTTTTAAAACCTAGAGTATGTGTTGTTAGAAATCACATTTAGTGAAAAATCTAAAGAATAGCAAGTCAATGACTGACATGAAAATCAGTCTTTACTGAGAATGTGGAAGTATGGGGCTGTGATTGGGAGGGAACACACAGGACTGTCTAAGGTCCATTCCATCAGTATTTCTTAAGGTGGGTGCTCAGGTGTTCATTCTTCTTGAAAATGAAGATTTATATTTCATACAGACTTCTGTATTTATGAAGCATTTTATAATTAAAAGAAAAAATAGTTAAGTAAAGAAGGAAGGAGGGTGAGTATGGTGAAGAGTTGGGGGTGGTGGTGGAGGTGAAATACACATCATGAGGAGGGTCCACTTTGTCCCTCAAATGGCCCTCTTGTCTCTCATCTGCCCTAAAGCATTAATGATAAATACTTATCTGTATAAGAGGCTTTGCTAAGCAAAATGCTCAGTGAATTGGATGTGGAACTTAGAATACTTCAGAAGGGCCTACCGGATATGAATGCTGTAGAGCCAAAGCATTGAACAAATGCAGCATAAAAGGATTTGCATTATGTTCCAACCACAGAGCAAGTGCATTTAATGGAGTTATAAGGGAACCATGGGAATTGTGTGTTTATATAAAGTAGAGTTCAAAGGGAGTTGCCAGGGTTTCAGTTGGGAAAGGGTTTGTGGAGGAGGCAGGATTGTTGGAGCCATTTAATAGAAGCAGGAGAGTTTGAACTGGAGGGAAGAAAATGTTTCAGGCTTTGAATTATTTGTGGTCCTGTTGCTGTTTTGACTATTAGGGGAGCAGGAACTGCCTGCATGGTGATCTCCCCAGGCCTGCAATGGATTGTCCAGGAATGCTCCACTGTGGCTTCCACTCCTCTCTGGCAGTCCTTTCCCCAAACCACAAAACCCAAATGAATGTGCTTTTCTTCTAAATAGGCATGACTTTGAATATGAAACCAAAATTTTTGGTTTGAGAAGAGTCAACATTTTGATGGCATTTATATTTCTGGTGTTTATTTTTCAAGTGCAGCAGTAAAGATAAACTATCCTCCTCCATCTGCGCTTACATCTTTCTATAGTTAGCCGAAAAGTGGTGCTCATCTTGTTTATCACCCATTTTTGTCTGCTTGGTGTTTACTTTTAGATCTCTTTCTCAACAATGGGAGCATGTCTGCTCCTTGGCATTCAGATTCATGTTGTGATGGGAGAAGAGAAAATGTTACCAAAGACCTTATGAGTCAGTGTTCCGGAACATGATTTCAGCATCCTCTAATCTAACTCTGTTTTCTGCTTCTTTCTTTATGCTCTTGTCCCTTTTCATCATCCTTCCTCCTCCCCCATGTCCCAAGGTCTTCTCGTTCTTCTACCCTCACTCTAGCAAAAGGCTTCATATTTAGGAAGACTGATCAAAGTTCCTCGAAGAGAAGGCTTGAGATAATATATCACTCCCACCCTGTTGTACATCACAGGAAATTTTGCCTATATTGACTAGAGGGTGAAGGACATACTTATATGTCCTTTGGAAGGAATGATGCTAAAGCTGAAACTCCAGTACTTTGGCCACCTCATGCGAAGAGTTGACTCATTGGAAAAGACTCTGATGCTGGGAGGGATTGGGGGCAAGAGGAGAAGGGGACGACAGAGGATGAGATGGCTGGATGGCATCACTGACTCAATGGACGTGAGTCTGAGTGAACTCCAGGAGTTGGTGATGGACAGGGAATCCTGGCGTGCTGCAATTCATGGGGTCGCAAAGAGTCGGACACGACTGAGCGACTGATCTGATCTGATAAAGAGTAGTTTAAATTACTGCTTCCCAGATGCTGCTAGTGGTAAAGAATCTGCCTGCCAATGAAGGAGACTCAAGAGATTATGGTTTGATCCTTGGGTTGGGAAGATCACCTGGAGGAGGCGATGGCAACCCACTTCAGTATTCTTGCCTGGAAAATTTCATGGATAGTGGAGCCTGGGAGTTTACAATCCATAGAGCCACAGAGTCAGACACGACTGAGCAGAGCACTGCTTACAGTTGGCCCTGATAAAGGAGTTAGTTTACTTGTTTTTGATAGAAATTTTATCCACTCATGGTAGAGGTATGATGGAATAATTTTTATATGCTCTATGTAGAAAATAACATTAAAATATCATCATAGGGCTATAGCATGCAGCTAAAACATGCAGGAAAATATAGAGGCATATTCACTAAAACTTATTTATTGATTTTATGACATGATATTGTCAGCTTTTAAAAATTGGTCTTATTTGTTGAGATTTAAATTCTCTCTATAGATATTTATCTTTGCACTCTATGTTCATAATTTTAAGTTTTATTTTCATAACAAGAAACCCCCAAATTGTAAAAGCTTCCGCCTTCACAATACTTGCATCTGCCCCTGATGCTCAGGGAAATGAACAATTGCAAATGTGAAAGCTGAACAGGTTAAGCTTTAATAAGGAAATTTATTTCCATATCCACATAGGAAGATGAAACATTGCTTCTCTTATGCTGTATTTATGATGTTTCTGATTCTGCTTTCTAACCCATCAAAAACATAAAAAATTGTTTCCTGCTATTGTGTACAACCATCTTTCCAAATAGTCAAATTCATGTTACACTTACTCTTTAGAGCACCAGCCACCCTAATTCTGAACTGTGCTTTTTGATTTACTGGAAACCAGCCCAGTGGGCATTGCCCTTGTGTACCCATTTTGATATAGTGCTTCCATGAACTGATATTTAATGAATATTTAATAGAGTGTGTTCAGCTAAATTAGGTCAGCAGCTAAGGTGGTAGGGGAGCGGTATTTTTTTTTTTTAAATGCTGGAGCAGCTTCAGATATCAAAGCACATTAGAAAACGGAGACCTTGACAGAGTAAACAATAGGGATTGCCCTCTTCCCTCCCCTCCCCTCCTCCCCACCTTTGCCAGAGGACTCAGGAGCTGCTTCAAATTCCTGAAACATCTAAGAGGTATTTCAGTCAGTAGAAGCTTGGGCCTAATGCTGATGTGAAAACACAGGGAGAGAGGAGTTATAACCCTTCAGCCTGAATGCTTTGGAGGGTGTGGGGACTCACCGAATTAGCAGAGTGGATACAAATTGTTGTAGAACATCGGAGGATTTAGTGGTGATTTGGCATTGGTTCTTCAACTTGCATTCAAACGGTTCAGGAGGAAAAATGAGAGATAAAGCAAAGATGATGAAAGTTCACACTGGGAAGACTAGATGAACGGTACATGGAAATTTTCTGTACCACTCTTGAAATTTTTTATATATCTGAAATTACGTAAAAATAAAAAGTTAAAAAATGACAGCTACAACAAACTAAAAACTGAAGAAGACAATAAAAAAGCACTATGGGTCACCATTTTCAGCCTACCTTTTTCCTTAGTATAATGAAAACACTGGCACAAACAATTTAAATAAAGGATTGGATCCATCTCTATGGCATACATTACAGAAAGCTGGGCACCACTGTTTTGGTAATAAATTATTTTAAATGCTACCACCCTGACAGAATTGGGACTCTGTGAATGAAAGGAATTTGAGTCTTTTAGGACTTGACAGAGGATTTCACATTTCAATCTACATAGATACTATAAGCCGTGTTACCCCTCAAGTTTTTTGAAAAGTGGGATAAAGTTAGAGGTCCTAAGCATTCCAGCCTGTTATCCTGATTTCATTGTTGTTATCATCATTTTTCACTGTTTTATATTCCCTAACTAGTTGTGTGTTATATATATATATATTATTTATATATATTATATATATATATATATATATATATATATATATATAAATAATATATATAATTTTATATAATATATATATATATATATAAATAATATATATAATTTTATATAAAATTATATTATACATATATAATATAAAACTGTTATGTAAAACAGGTGAATATTTTAACACTAGCCCCACCAAGGCTTCCCTGGTGGGGCTAGTGGTAAAGAATTCATCTGCCAATGCAGGAGACATAAGAGATATGGATTCGATCTCTGGGTGGGGAAGATACCCAGGAGTAGGAAATGGCAAACTGCTCCAGTACTCTTGCCAGGAGAATCTCATGGATAGATGAGCCTAGCGGGCTGCAGTTCATGGGGTCACAGAGTCAGACACGACTGAGTTTCTGAGGAGCATATATATATATGTGTAATTTGTCTTGGGTTATAGCCTTTATAAAACAAAGTAGGTGCCATTGATAAACTTAGCTGAAGGTTTTGCACTGTGCTAGAGGAACGAAAGTTCTGTTCACTAAGTGGAGGAGAGCTTTGACTGGGGTAAGGCCAGCCAGTCTGTTGTGTGGCTCTGAGGACAATACTGGCCAAAGAAGAGGGGTATAAAAAAGCAAAGAAAGATGCAAAACCACTTTCCTTATGGTGTCCCTGCATTCAGAAAAAGAAGAGGAAACACTTTCCCTTTGTTTCCTCTTTTTTCACCTCCTCTGCCTTCCTCCTTCCTTTTCTCCATGACCTTCTATTTCCAGAACTTCAGATAGGTCTCCTCTACTGTTCTTCTGCTGTGTTATTTTAAATAGACATTTAATATGCTACAAAATTTAAAAGTGTTAACAATTTTCACCATTTACTACATCTCCTAAAAGATATTTATGTGTTTCTAAGCAACTACTTTTGGAGAAGGAAATAGCAACCCACTCCAGTGTTCTTGCCTGGAGAATCCCAGGGACCGGGGAGCCTGGTGGGCTGCCGTCTATGGGGTCGCACGGAGTCGGACACGACTGAAGCAACTTAGCAGCAGCAGCAAGCAACTACTTTAGTGGTAACTTTAGGAACAAAGACTGTAAACTAAGAAATACATTGTGCAGTTTTACTTTTGAATTAAAACAACTTTTCAGTTTTGTACATACTCAGGTACAGCGATGAAGAGGAAACCTGACCTAGCTGGGATATTGGGACTCTTAAGTTTCATGTTCTAGTGAAACAGCTTTATCTATTCTTATTGAACTATAGTTGGTTTACAATATTATATTAGTTTCAAGTGTACAACATAGTGACTCAGTATTTTTATAGGTTACACTCCATTTATAAGTATTATAAAATATTGGCTGTATTCCCTGTGCTCTACAATGCACCCTTGTATCTTGTTTATTTTGTACCTCTTAATCCTCTAAGCCTATCTTGCCCCTCCCTCATCTCTCTTCTCACTGATAACTGCTAGTTTGTTCTCTATATCTGTAAATCTATTTTGTAATATTTATTCATTTGTTTTATTTTTTAAATTCTTCATATAAATGATATCATACAATATTTGTCTTTGGTAGTGCCTCAAAAAGATATATGTAGGTTATTAATGATCCAACAAGTCTACTCCTGGTTATATACCAAATAGAATTTAAAACATATTTTAACACACACACACACAAATTGGCTCACAAATGTTCATAGTAATATTTTTCTTATTAACTAAAAAATAGAAACAACCCAAATATCTATACACTGGTATGATATACCCATACAATGGAATGTTATTCAAACAAAAAGAAATGAGATCCTGATATATTCTACAACATGGATGAACCTTAAAACCATTAAACTTAGTGAGAGAAGCCAACCATAAAAGATCACTCATTGGATGCTCAATTTGCATGAAATAGACATATCCATAGAGAGAAAAAATTGATTAGTTGTTGCCAGGGGTTGGGGAAGTAGAGGGAGAATGGGGAGTGTCTATTAATGGTTAAAGGGTTTGTTTTGTGAGTAATGAAAATGTTCTGGAATTAAATAGTGGTGATTGTGGTACAGCTTTGTGAATATATTAAAAAAATAACTTTTAAATGGTACATTTTATGATATGTGAATTGTATCTCAAAATGAAACATGTTTTTAAAAGCTGTTACTCTACTGAGATGTAAACATTGAGGTTGCTATCTATTAATCAAGGAACTGAGAAGATTTTAATTATTGAACAAGGAAAATCCAGGGGCCTGACTTGGATTAAACATCTTTAGTTATATATTCCTGCCTCACTATTACTTTAGAGAGTATCCATCGCCCCAGAGCTAACTAGATCCTCATCTTGAGGAAGAAATAGACCAATGGCAGTCTTTATCATGATCCCTACAGAGCACCTGTATGGATTCCACAAGACTTAGAGGCCAACACTCATCTGATGCTGGACAGCTCAGGAAGGGGCAGGATTTGACCTTGATTGAGTCTTAACATTCAAGAATAAGGAAGAGGAAGTGAGAAATACAGGTGCCAAGACAGTGAAACAGCAAATACAGGGCTTCTTCGGGGGTGGGAAATGTGTCTTCTAGTTTGCTCGTCCATAGGAGTAAGGATATAGGAATACTGGTAAAATGCAGAAAAGGTTGTGTTAGATTGAGGAGTTACACCTTGAATGCCAGGTTTCAGAGACAGAATCAAGCTAAGAGAATTCCACTTGTGCCCTGGACTTTCTATAGGTCAATGAGTGAAGTTAGATAATTTACTTCACTCTTTGTGCTGAAGGTTATTTTTCTATAATGGGAGATACTGAAATTGATTTCTACAGTGTTTTATTTGGGTTAATTCTGTATTTGTTTCCTATTACTGCTATAACAAATTAGCACAAACTTAGTTGCTTAAAACAACATAAACTTGTTATTTTATAGTTCTAGAAGTCAGAAGTCTAAAATCAAGACATTACAGAGCAGCATTCCTTCTGGAGGTTTTAGGAGACAATTTGAGAAACTGTTTCCTTGCTTTTTCCAGCTTCTAGAGGTCATCTGCATTTCTTACCTCATGGTCATGCCTCTATTTTCAACGTGCCTCATTCCAACCCTTGGTCCCATTGCCACATCTCCTTTTTAAACTTTGACACTCTTACCTCTGTCTTATAGAGGTCCTTGTAGTTACATTAAACCCCCAAACCTGAGGCTTCTCTGGTGGCTCAGATGGTAAAGAATCTGCCTGAAATGCAGGAGACCTGGGTTTGATCCCTGGGTTGGTAAGATCCCCTGGAGAGGGCATGGCAACCCACTCCAGTATTCTTGCCTGGAGAATCTCCATGGACAGAGGAACCTGGTGGGCTCTCCATGGAGTCACAAAGAGTTGGACATGACTGAGCAACTTTCGCTTAAGATATACAGATTTCAAATGGGTTCCATTCTAGATCTTAAGGAGTGGGGTCCAGGAATATGCATTTTAAACAAACTTTTCCAAGTTTGAGAATCCCTACTACGAGAAAAGACATGTCACTCAAAATTTTTGTGGATAAGTACAGGAGTGAGATTTTAACATAAACTTGAGCTTTTTAAAATCATGTGAGAGTTAAGCTCTGTTAAGGGCTACTTAAGTATTGGTCTACATTTGCTCTTTTTTTTTTGTAACAGAAAATTCTGCAAATAATTTGGATCAAAAAATGGAAAACAAAAGCAAATAGTTCGGGTGTGAAAGTGAGGGAAACCTGTTTCTGTAATCTGTGAATCACCCTAATTACTAAACTCCTTTGCTCGTTGGGGGAATTCCGCTTTAACATACCTGCTTTTGATACTGAAAGCTCAGCTTCTCTGTGCACTGGTGCCGAGTCAGATCTTGGAATTTTGAGTGAACCAGAAAAGGATAGTCATATTGCTTTGCCAGCAAAGGCAACCACAATGGGCTAATGCCCTCAAGACTCTGTCCCCAACTTGGGGAAGATAGTGAGAAGTTTTCTAGTAATTGTTCAAAGACAACATGATCAGCTTGTTGACATTCTTCTGATGGGTTGGTAGTAAGTAGAAATCAATGTCATCAACCTTCACATCTAATTGGTCTGGAGTCTTTATACTTGTGGGCAGCATACCATCATTAATCATAAACTTCTCCCATCTGGCGGTGGTTTCAGTCTCTACAAAATAGCGCAAAGATTTGTTGTGTGTATCCACTGATGGGGAAACAGGACCTTGGCCCAAGGCTGCTCCTGACTGTTTCGCTCTGGTCTCACATCCTCTCCCTTCATTAGTTAACAACTGCTTGTATCTGCCCAGTGGAACTCAGAGAAGGCCATGGAGGCTGAATGAAGGTTGTTTCCTATAACCAAAGACATGGTGGACAAGAAAGGCCTTGTTCCAGGAGCCCCACTAGGCCCTGCATAGTACCACGTTCCCATGGCATAACCTGCCAGGAGAGAAGCCTTTTGAACCCTGATGCAAGGATTCAAAGTGACTGACTTAGGGCATCTTAGATGGGTCCAGCTCGGGAAGTATCTAATAGTTGCAGTCATTATAGTGGTGTTTATATACATATATATATATGTAAAAAATATTATCTATATAACATTTTATTTATTTATTTTTGCGTGTGCTGGGTCTTCATTGCTGTGCAGGCTTTTATCTAGTTGCCGTGAGTGGGGGCTATTCTCTAGTTGCAATGTGTGGGTTTCTTCATCGCTGTGGCTTTGGTTGTCGTGGAGCATGGGCTGTAAGGTGCACGGTTTTCAGTAGTTGTGGTTCCCGGGCTCTAGAGCACAGGCTCACACAGTTGCTTCAGGACACATGGGATCTTCCTGGACCAGGAATCAAATCCATGTTTCCTGCATTGGCAAACAAATTCTTTACCACTGAGTCACAAGGGAAGCCCCCATTCTAGTGTTTTTAAAACTGGAGTAGAGTTAAGAATTCTCTTTTTGCTTGTGTGCAAAGCTCATTCAATATGTTTAAACTTATGGCACTCACTTTAGTGATAATTAAGAGTTGGAAGAGAGTATAGAAACATTCTAATAATATTTAGTAGAAAGAGCTTGAGCTTTGGAGACAGACTTGGGTTGGAAGGACATTTGGTTTTTCCAATTACTTGCTGGGAAATCTTAACTACTTAACCCTTCTAAGCTTCAGTTTCCTCTTCTGTATATTATGCATAATAAATCTTGACTTGTGGACTTGTTAAAAGGAATAAACAAGACTTAAATAAAGTCTCTGTCATGTTAGTTCACACATAGTAAATATTATTATCTCCCTTTTTATACAGAGGAGAAATTCTTAGCAAAAACCCCTCTGTTGTGTGTCTTCCCTAAATAATACAGTTGACTAGCCTAAACTCTGAGGGTAGAACTGACGGCTTTTAGTTGGAACCTAGTTCTTTGCAGAATCACAGTAATGTGGCTAATATAGTAATTAGACACAGTAACAATTTTCCTGTTATAAAGGTGTGCTTCTAGCTGACTATTACCTGTAATGGCCCAAATCATCGTATTTCCTTTTACTCCTCTTTCTTTGGCTACATAATTAAATTTACAAGCAACGAGGAGGTCAGAACAGGGCAGGGCACAGCTTATGTGGCAGTAGCAATAAAATGCTTTAGAGCAGATAATTCGCTACTTCAAATGAGAAGGAGATGCTGAGGATGGTTTCTCTCTGGCCAGCTGTAGGTGGTACAACTCCATGGACTTAAATATGATTCTAGAACCACGCTGTTCAGTGTAATCGTACCTAGCGATATGGAGCTATTTAAAATAAAATTAAAATGAACTAAAATTAAGTAATTTTTAAAAACTTGGTGACTCAGTTGTACTGGTCACATTTCAAGTGCTGAGAAGTCACATGTGACCAGTGACCGCTGTATTGAATGGCATAGAGCATTTTCATCACCAGCATTGTGTTAGAGCACCTATATGTTAAGGTTGCTCAATTAAGAATTGTTAATTATTCAACTATATATTGGGGAAAAGGGTGGGTTGTGCTATGAGAATAAGCTGAGAGGAAGAGTACAGGAAGAAAGAGAAAATAGAGTTTGTCCTTCTGGATTGACATTTGGTAATTGACAGTTGAAGCGAGAATAAACCATCCCTTAGGACAGGAAGCAGAAACACCCTGGCTAAAGAGTTCATTATGCTTAAGTCTGAAAGGCTGGGGATGGTACGTCTGATACAAAGGTCTGGCAGTCAGTGCGCCTACTAGGCTCCCAGTGGGTTCCTGCTGGCAGCTGTCACCATGACAACGCTCAAGATGAAGGCTGGAGCCCTGAAAGTAGCTGCTCTCACTCGGTTGCCCCACACCTCACACTTACGCTGAGTGGCCTTAACCACAGTCTAATCAATCAATCACTGTGAAATCCCCAGAGAGCTCAATTTAAGTACAATTTATTGCAGTAAAAAGTAAGACTTGGAAAAAATTTCAGGCATTAAATCTAATCAGCAAATGTAATGTTCAGCCTCTTTCCGTTAAAAAATCAAAACATAAATTTCATGGTATGCTTGTTGCTGTATTTGATCCTTAGGTAAGAAGTGGTGTCCCTTTTCCTTGCATTAAGATGACATTTCTCATTCAGGCTAACTGTGGTAGTTATTGGTACTGTTCAGCGTTTGCTTTCTTTCCAAGCACCTAGTAGGATATCATAACCAAGCCCCTTTGTTTCTATGAAAGATTAAATTATCTTTGTTGGGAGTCAATTAAGATAATAGGAAGTAAAATGCAATTCTATTTCTGTCCATGTGATTTATTTTGGTCAATGCAATGGTCCTGGAACTGATATGTGACTTCCAGCCAGAAATCTTTAAGAATCAGTACATAATTAACCACCTTTTTCCTGCTGCCTGCAATGTTTCAGATGCTAGAAGGTTCCATGGCTCCATGGAACCTGCTGAGGGCAGCTTGGAGCAGAGTGCCCTCCCCCCCATTAAAGATGGACCTGAAGTGAGACCAGGTTTCAAACCAATGAGATTTAGAAGCTTGTTTGATGCTAAACATAAAATATTTTCAAATCTCTTGACTAAAACAGTGGATATGCAAAAATTTAAAAAAGAAGAGTGAAAAATCTAATAAGAATGAACAATTTCAATGTAAACTGTCCATCTCAAGAGTACCCAATCTATTACTGGTCAGTGTAAATGAAAAAAATCACTTTAATAGTGTGATTACTTCCATGCCAATATCATTTATCTTACCAGCAAAATTTATTAGTCTTGGTTTAAAGTAAAAAATTAGCCTTGCACTAGCAACTGAATTTCTCTATTCATACTCCTTGATGAAAAAATCCACACAAAGACATCTGATGATACCTATATATAGATGCTGCATGCTTAGTCGGTTCAGTCCTGTCCCACTCTTTGCGACCCCGTGGAGTGTAGACCACCAGGCTTCTCTGTCCATGGGATTCTCCAGGCAAGAATACTGGGGTGGGTTGCTATTTCCTCCTCCAGGATATATAGATACTGAATTAAAATTTTTAATTTAATATATAGATATTTAATTTTTAAAATAAAATACTCCAGTCCTTATGTTTAAATTAAAAAAAAAAAACACATACGCAGCCTATGGGAAAGGTAGGTGATATATAGTTAGTACATTATTTAACCTTTTGAAGATTATTTGGGGGGAAATCCTGGGGAATAATGTGGAAAACATATATTTTATTTTTACTATTTTAGACACAGTTGTTTAACTTTACCAGCTCATTCATGAACTAATGTAGTTGATTTTGAATGATTTATGGATGTTTCAAAATGCCAAATAGATTTTTAATGTGTTAATACTTGCCACAAAATTATAGTCCAAATAATAAAGCAAAAAAAAAAATTCAAGATTGTTTTGAACAATGACAGCCTCCTTATGGGGCTTCTCATGTGGTGCAGTGGTTAAGAATCCACCTGCAACGCAGGAGATGTGGGTTCCATTCTGGACTGGGAACATTCCCTGGAGGAAGAAATGGCAACTTACTTCCGCATGTTTGCCTGGAAAATCCCATGGACAGAGGAGCCTGGTGGGCTATAATCCATGGTATCGCAGAGGAGTCGGACATGACTTAGCGACTGAATAACAACAACAACCAAACCTCCTCATTTTAAGCATATAGTCTTCAAAAAATGCAACTCATTTATGTATATCAATTCTGTCGTGTGTGTGTACTTGTGTGTGCACCTCATCCATCACCTCAAATAGTTTTTAAAATTAGATGTAATTATCACTACAGATGGTGACTGCAGCCATGAAATTAAAAGACGCTTACTCCTTGGAAGGAAAGTTATGTCCAACCTAGATAGCATATTCAAAAGCAGACAAATATTACTTTGCCAACAAAGGTTCGTCTAGTGAAGGCTATGGTTTTTCCTGTGGTCAGGTATGGATGTGAGAGTTGGACTGTGAAGAAGGCTGAGCGCCGAAGAATTGATGCTTTTGAACTGTGGTGTTGGAGAAGACTCTTGAGAGTCCCTTGGACTGCAAGGAGATCCAACCAGTCCATTCTGAAGGAGATCAGCCCTGGGATTTCTTTGGAAGGAATGATGCTAAAGCTGAAACTCCAGTACTTTGGCCACCTCATGCGAAGGGTTGACTCATTGGAAAAGACTCTGATGCTGGGAGGGATTGGGGGCAGGAGGAGAAGGGGATGACAGAGGCTGGATGGCATCACCAATTCGATGGACGTGAGTCTGAGTGAACTCCGGGAGTTGGTGATGGACAGGGAGGCCTGGCATACTGCGATTCATGGGGTCGCAAAGAGTCGGACACGACTGAGTGACTGATCTGATCTGATCTGATAAAAGTTTAAAAATGAAAATCTTAAAAGCAATTGTATTCCTTTATAATCACAAATCCTAACATTGGACTCTAGATGTCCACTGGGGATCATTAATATAAAAAACAAAGAATGATCCTGATGTATTTTATAAATACCATGGCTGAAATTTCTCCTTTTATCTTGATCCTCAGAAAATAACTCTCCTTTATCAGAACTTTTTTTTTTTTAATGCAATTAACTTAGAAGTTAATGAGGATGCTTTGGCAGTGTGTGTGCTCCCTCTTCTCTTTAGAACAGGATCTAGGACGTTCTGCCTGTTGGCCAGTAAGGGGAGCCATCACAAAGTAATTACGAACACATTACATTTCCTCCTAGAATGAACGTTTGTGAGGATTTTTCTAATGTCCGTCTTGCTCTTCAGGGAATTTTCTAGGTCATCACTGACCACGCTTTGTGAGCTCCCAGGCTGTCATAGTGGGGGGCCATCAGATAGTAAATGCTGTAGAAATGCTCAGCTGCTGTGCTGTTTCTTTGGAATCCTTCTTTCCCCATGTCCCACGCTGTTAGAAAAAGCTTCTATTACCTAGGAACCAGGCCAAAGGCTCTGATCTGAGTCCTGCTGTTTTAATGCCTGCCCCTACTCAGGTCTCTTTATCAACTCCTCTCACTCTCCAATAATAAATGTAAATTGCATGTTTCTTTCAAGACCACCTACCCACGTCTTTCAGGAAAAGCCATTTGTCTCCATGCACCTGGAGCTAATTCTCACTTCTAGCATCTTATCCACTGAGCCAACCTCCTGCCCTGCTGCCTTCTCCCAGACTCCCCTCAATGTTATTTTACTTCTTCTGGAGGCCTGAGTGCATGTGTTTTCAGGTTGGCCCAGAATGAAAGAATTCAAGCACTGAATATTCCTGATATGGTATTTCTCCACATTTGTTTCTGATAACTCAAGAGACGAGGTACAGCGTTTGAGTGTGGCACCTAGCCAAACATAGATGTTTCAAGAAAAGTCAATAATGCATATTACAAACATGTTTTGGTGACCAAACACAGCCTCCCAGCTATAGGTCTCCCCTAGAAAAGTGAAGCAATTATCTCAATCAGTCAAGTGAAAAGGTCCATTTATGCTTCAATTCTCTGGCTAATTCAGGCAAAAGTAAAATTTTCATCTGAATGATCCCAGTAATTGGCTTGCTGCTCTGCTTTACTAGTGAAAGCTTGACAAAGAGGCAGAGGCTGTTCCATACTGACAGGGAGGTGCTGATCATAGGGAACTTGTGCAGAGAAAACGCTTATAAGAAAGCACATTAGCAGTGGAGACTTTGTCGAGAAATTTCAACAAAGGTAGCTCCTAATCATAGATTATTAGATGAACCTTAGAATTCAGTCTTTCTTTTCTTCCCTTGTCACCGGTTACCCCTCTTCCAGTGTTTCCTGACTAGAGCAAGCATACATCTAGACACAAATGAGGAAATCTATGTATTCTCCTTCCTCTCCCTTCTTCTTCACTCAGTCTTTGACATATATTTTGATGTAGTTGCCACCTGTCTGTTCTCATGGCCACTGTCTTAGTTCAGGTGAATGTTTGTACTTGGCTTGAGCATTTACTCATTTGATGGTGATTTTCTGAGGCTCTCCTCATATGCAACCATAATGCCAGTTACTGCAAATACCATGATGAGCAAGACCCGGGTCCATCGATCATGGCTACTCTTAATTGGTTTTCTGCTTCCTGTCTTGTACATCTCCCCTAATCCATTCTATTTTGCTGTCAGACTTACTTTTCTAAAACTCCAAGTGAAATAAAACTCACTACTGCTTTATAGCCAAAGTCCTAAGTATGACAAAGACCTTGATAAGCTGGTGTTGACTTTATGTTCATTCTCCCTTCTGCCACTCCCTTGTGGTCTTATGTTTGGTGAACTTGAACTTTGCACAGTTGCCTTGACTGGAAACACCCCTTCACTCCTTCATCTGGCTGACTTATACCTGCACTGCTTTATTACTTGGTTTTAATTATTACAATTACTTTCTGTATATTATGAAAACTTCTGCCTGGGTTTTAGGAAGCATAACTTCCCTGGTGGCTCAGATGGTAAAGCATCTGCCTACAACACGGGAGACCCGGGTTCGATCCCTGGGTTGGGAAGATCCCCTGGAGAAGGAAATGGCAACCCACTCCAGTGTTCTTGCCTGGAGAATCCCATGGATGGAGGAGCCTGATGGGCTACAGTCCATGGGGTCGAAAAGAGTCGGACACGACTGAGTGACTTCACTTTCACTTTCACTATGAACAAAGCTAGTGGAGGTGATGGTCCCATCACTCCATGGCAAATAGATAGGGAAACAATGGAAATAGTGACAGACTTTATTTTCTTGGGCTCCAAAATCACTGCAGATGGTGACTGCAGCCACGAAATGAAAAGACACTTGCTCCGTGGAAGAAAAGCTATGACCAACCTAGACAGCATATTAAAAAGTAGAGACGTTACTTTGCTGACAAAGGTCTGTCTAGTCAAAGCTGTGGTTTTTCCAGTAGTCATGTATGGATGTGAGAGTTGGACTGTAAAGAAAGTTGAGAGCCGAAGAATGGATGCTTTTGAACTGTGGTATTGGAGAAGACTCTCGAGAGTCCCTTGGACTGCAAGGAGATACAACCAGTCCATCCCAAAGGAAATCAGTCCTGAATATTCGTTGGAAGGACTGACGCTGAAGCTGACGCTCCAATACTTTTGTCACCTGATGCGAAGAACTGACTCATTGGGAAAGACCTTGATGCTGGGAAAGATTGAAAACAGGAGGAGAAGGGGATGACAGAGGATGAGATGTTTGGATGGCATCACCAACTTGATGGACATGAATTTGAGCAAGCTCCAGGAGTTGGTGATGGACAGGGAAGCCTGGTGTGCTGCAGTCCATGGGGTCACAAAGAGTCGGACACGACTGACAACTGAATTGAGACTTGGCAGTTAATTCCACAGGGGATGATTTCAAGAGTCCTTAGGTATCCGAAGAAAATTTCTATGTAGTGTAAACATCAGTTCTTTAAGCAGACTTCTTTCGTTATAGTTTTTTGTCTCTTTAGAATTCTGATCCTTCTTCTCTGAATACAGTTCAGGAAGTGGATGTTCTTAAACTGCAGTAACCAGAACTGAAGTCAGCACTTCACAGCGTGGGTGGGTATCAGGGTGGTGGTGTAGGGGGAGTGTTCATTTTTTAAATCTAAGTCCAACACTTTACGTTTAGCTCTTAATTGTTACACGTCTTCACTTCCTTCTTTTGAATCCTGAGTTTGTGATGGACACGGTAATGTCCCATTCCAATTCATGTCAGGCTGATGTTGTTTCTCTTTCAAGGAGGGCCTCCGTTACAGAGAGATGCCTTGCTTAAAAGCATGACCAATCCAGGGTACTCACATGCAATGATTGATCACGGTGGGCTTAAAGACCTGATGTCCTTGGTTCACTAGGGGACAATTCCCATGGGTCATATTGGCTCTGGGGCTCCCTGTGGGTTGTACGGAGTTCACATCACAGTTTCATTTATTCCTCTGTTTAATTCTTTCGGCCTCTTTGATTCTACAGGTATTAATACCTAATAAATATCTGCATGTCAACCCCCATTTTAGAGTCTGTTTCTCTAAAATCCAGTCTGATAAGAAATGGTTCAAAAAAAGTAGTCAATATGATGGGATTCTGGAGCTGCACTTGCCCTTCACTGATGGTATATGCACCACAGATGCCCAAGGTGGTAGTCCATTGGGGTTAGCGGAACTCAAACACAATGAAGGACAGGTAGTGGCACCTAACTGCTAAAAGCCAGAAGGTTGCACTTATCATAATGAATGTCAGAGTCAGAGTAGCAGGAAAGGGTCCTGACACAGAGAGCTATGGAAATGGCTCATAGATACTGGTGTATCTACTGACAAAATAGATGGGCAGCTTTTATACCATCACAAGAAATTAGGATAGATGACTAACAGCCTAAAGGCAATCACTCCGATAAAAAATCGTAATAGCTCTTGCCCATTTTCCAGACCTGAGTTAGTTTTCAGATTCAGGATGCACTGACCCAAGAAGGGGCTAAGTCCCTAGGAGGAGGAAGGACCCAACTGTATCATACAAGTCTATATGGTAATGGTCCCCCCAGTCCTCCTAAAATGGGACCTACAACCATTTACTTAGATGACTGTGCACCATGGAAAGAGGAATATCCCAACATTTAAGGACTGTTTGATGCTGCATTAGACTTGACTATATCTGGAGAGTTGAAGCCTCACCATGAGCCTCCTGTTTAAGAGGGGACCTGTAAGAACCAGAAAATAAACAGAGTCCTAGTCCAGGGCTGGCTTAAGTCCACTAGGTTTGTAGATCCACCAGTGGTCAGTTCCCCTGTCTCAGATCACATAATTGGGATTGGCATATTTGGTATACATGAAGTCCCTACACAGGACATTTGGCTATGGGATAAAGGCTATAATAGTGAGGAAGGCCAAGAGGAAATCTCTGAAACTGTTCCTTCCCCCTCCCTCTAATCAAAGTAAAATAAAATAAACAAGATTGCATTCTAGGGAGGATAGTGAAAATTAGTCTTATCCTTAATGTGTCCAGGGGTGGAGGTCCCATCACATCTTCACTTAAGTCACCTAAGTCCCCGTAGAATGCAGATAGATCTTGGAAAATGAGAATAGATCATTGCAGATTCAACCAAGCGGCTGCTGCAATTGCAGTTGCTATGTAAGATAGAAAGAACGTTTGCTAGAGAAGGCTAATGAACCTCAGGTATGTGAGTGAGGTCATTGATTTGGAAAATGTATTCCTTTCTCTTCCAACCAGAAAAGAGAAGTGAAATTGTTTGCATTCATGTGGATTGGGTGACAATATACATTTAGTTTTGTACTTTGTCATAATATAGTGCAAAGAGATATTGATTCTCTGGACATCTTGCAGTTAATACCACCCCATCTCTGATATTCTGCAAATCAGGCCAGGTGAGTAATAAATGGTCAGCATGCTGGAGACATTAGGTGCTCTAAAGGGCAGAGGATAAACCCTTTGAAGACTCAGGAGCCTGCCACATCAGCATAATCTTTGGGGATCCTGTGGTCTGGGGCATTCCAAGACATTTCCTTCACAGTAGAAATAAGTCATTGCTTCTCCTACCATGAGAAGGGAAGCATAGTACCCAGTAGGACTCTGGGTTCTGGAGGCAGCGTGTTGCACACCTGGGAATGCTGCTCTGACCATAAACTGGACAACGGGACAAACTGCCATCTCTGAGTGAACGCAGAGCACACAAGGTCTGTGTAGCAAGTCCGGGCTGCGGTGTCAAAGTGTGGCAGAAGCTATGACATCAGAGGTGATGGCAAAAGATGTGGTATGGAGGTTAGGGCAAGCACCTGTGGTATAATCACAAGCCAGGCCTGTGCATCAAGGCATGGCCATTTGTGGTGGTAATTTACATGCCTTTTGAAAAAAACTCAATATATTCCTGAGGCTTGGTAGAGACTAAATACCTGACTAGGGGATGCCAAGTGACCATGCCTTTGGAATCAGATCTCAGAAGTTGGGTTCCAACAAAGCCACTAAGTCTAAAGGTAAGGCAGGGCTACCAGTGATCCATGGTAAATTCGAAGCAGAAAGACTGGGGCTAAGCACAAACCAGACTGGAAGGTATAGGAAGCTGCATGAACAGGGAGCCCCATCTTCCATCTCTGTGCCAGCACCTCTCACTCAGCTCACCCTTCTACCATGTGGAGGATTCCTTATGTCCATTCCTTATGGAGGAGGAAAAAAACTTGAATTTTGTTTGGAAAGTAGATGCAATGTAAGTTCAAAACGCATGGCAGCTGTTCTTCAGCCTCACTCAAGGGTTCAGTTCATTTCAGTTCAATTGCTCAGTCGTGTCTGACTCTTTGTGACCCCGTGGACTGCAGCACACCAGGCATCCCTGTCCATCACCAACTCCCAGAGTTTACTCAAACTCATGCCCATTGAGTCGGTGATGCCATCCAACCATCTCATCCTCTATCATCCCCTTTTCCTCCCGCCTTCAATCTTTCCCAGCATCAGGGTCTTTTCAAATGAGTCAACACTTCGCATCAGGTAGCCAAAGTATTGGAGCTTCAGCTTCAACATCAGTCCTTCCAATAAATATTCAGGATTGATTTCCTTTAGGATGGACTAGTTGTATCTCCTTGCAGTCCAAGGGACTCTCAAGAGTCTTCTTCAACACCACAGTTCAAAAGCATCAATTCTTTGGCGCTCAGCTTTCTTTATAGTCCAACTCTCACATCCATGCATGACTACTGGAAAAACAATACCCTTGATTAGACAGACCTTTGTTGGCAAAGTAACGTCTCTGCTTTTTAACGTGCTGTCTAGGTTGGTCATAACTTTCCTTCCAAGGAGTGAGTGTCTTTTAATTTCATGGCTGCAGTCACCATCTGCTGTGATTTTGGAGACCAAAAAAAATAAAGTCTGCCACTGTTTCCACTGTTTCCCCATCTATTTGCCATGAAGTGATGGGACTGGATGACATGATCTTTGTTTTCTGAATGTTGAGCTTTAAGCCAACTTTTTCACTTTCCACTTTAACTTTCATCAGGAGGTTCCTTAGTTCTTCTTCACTTTCTGCCATAAGGGTGGTGTCACTTAAGGTTAGTTTTGAAAGATAGTGGCTGGGGAAGACATTTCATATGGGCAGAGCATCAGTGGTGTGCCTGGCTGTTCTGCTGTAGAAGGGAAAATGGCTCTGTTAAGATATATGGATCATGAACTGAAGTGCATGGCCTGGCTGATAAGTCAGGGCCCTGAGATGAGAGAGATCAGAAGATTAGGAAAAAGGAGGTCTGGGGTAGGATCATGCGGGTGGGCATATGAGAGTGGGCACACAGTGTGAGGATTATGGTGTTTCATGTTAACACTGACCAGACAGCATCCACGGCAGAAGGGCCATGAGACAGCACTATGGACCCATGCTGCCTATTACTTTGTCCACTGTGCACATGTGGCTTGTCCAAACTGAAACATGCTGTTGGTGAAAATACTGGACTTCAAAGATTTAGGAGTACAAAAAAGGAACGTAAAATGTTTTTTGTTGTTGTTGATTACATATTGAAATGTTTTTTAATATCAGGGTGAATAAAAGTATTTTGAAATATCTTTTTTTTTTTTTTTTACTATTTTCCATGCAGTTACTAGAAAACGTAAAGTTGTATGTGGAACTCACCCTTGTGGCTCACATTATGCTGATGTAGGCAGAAAAAGTTGGCCAGCTAACGGCAGTGAGCCTCAGCCATTGTCTACTTCAGTGCTGCCATGATAGGCCCGTGAATTGGGCAGCAGTGGGAGACAGGAAAGTTATGCTGGCCCCTTGAGCACAGCCTCCCATTTACCAAGGTAGATAAAGCCACCACTGCTGCCCAAACTGCAAAATGCCAGCAACAGAGACTCAATATGGTAAGCCCTCGATATGATGCTATTTTTCCAGAAGTCTAACCAGACACTTATTGGCAGATTAATTACATTGGACTTCCTACATCCTAGATGGATAAGAGGTTGTTTTTCATTGCTGCTATTGTTTGCTTCTAATTTAAATATATATATATATATATATTCCAAGTCTGATTTTGGTTTTCTTAGCTGCAAGGCTTACAGTATATTTAATCTGTTCATATGAGACCCCCTATCACACCATATCAGAACAGTGAGCTAACTTATAGAAAAGGAAGTGTGTAGTGGGGTTGTGATTATGAGCTTTCCCTGGCCATATTATGGACGCAGAAGCTGCCGACTGGACAGAGCGCTGACCAGCCTGCTAAAGGTGCAGCTGGAGAGCAAGTTTGGAGGTGAAATTCTGTAGGATGGGGTTACGTAGTCTATACACTGGATCTTTATATACTATTACATCTCCAGTAGAAAGAACACATGGGTCTAGGAACCTAGGCGTTTCTTCCATCGAGTGAAAGCAGAAGTGGCCCCACTTAATAGGACCCACTGGGGAAAACTCTGCATCTTGTTCCACAACTCTATAGGCTCTGCCAGGCTGGAGGTCCCAGTTCTCAAAGTGGGCACACTTTTATCAGGGGACTAAAGATTCCCATAGAATGTAAGCTGCTGCCTGGGCATTTGGGGCAGGGAGTTGCCATCTTAGTAGAAGTAATTGATCTTGATCATTAGGAAGAGATGGGTTTACTGTTATACAGTGGGAACAGGAAGAACTATCCATTAGGATGCCTCCTGGGCCTGGGTCTTACCACCAAGGAAGCCACTGAGATTAGCAGAAGTGGTTGCTGAAGCTGAGGAGAAAGTAGAACGTATAGAGAACGAGGGAGATGATGCGTATCAGGGTGGTTCTAAGACCATCCACAGTGGCAAAAGCTGTAGTTCATTCTACTAACCAAGCTCTTCTAAGTTTTCTTGAATCCCAGAGGGCCTGCTTCCTGAAACTTAAATGAAGAAGTGGGTCTGAGTTGTGGTCTGTGAAAGACACAGAGTTGTCACCTTTAAGAATTCCCCTCCAGGGTAGGGCTTCCCCAGCTTCTGAGAGTGCTCAGTAAACAGTTTCCAGCGTGCAGTTCTATTTTGGGGCATTTCTACTACAGAGGACCAACTTGCCCCAGAGCACTCCCTTCCCGGGAGACCACGTTCAGTGACTGATTGTGGGGTGGGTGTAAAGTTCCAACCATTTTCAGCCCCCAGGCTTGGAGAAGCCCTTTCTTGTCCAGAGCACCCAACTGGGGATGGCTGGCTGGGGCTTTGTTGGATCTGCTCTGTAGCTTGATCTCCTCCATACCTGTGTCCTCCTCAAGCTTCCACAAGCATTAGTTCCTAAGGAAAATCCTGGTTGCTAAACTGCATCTCAGCATTTCTGCTGGACAGCACAGCCTGCAACCCCAGGCTCTGCGAGGTTCAGTCCTCTTCCTTGTACCATTCTCATTCTCTCTCTTCAGTTACCTCTTTAAACACCCTTTCACTCTCAATCTCGCATCTTTATCTAAGTTCTAGATTTATATTTCCTTCTGTCCATTTGGTATTTTCACTGAGTATTCCAGCAACACTCCTTGTCCAAAATGAACACACCTCCTTGTAACACTAATTTCTGTTCATGAGGTATCTATTCACTTGAATTCTCCCCTGTTCACTTAAATTCTCCACCTGTAGTGTCTTGAGTTCATCATCTTTTTGCTGCTCTTAATCTCTCTCACCCAAGCAGGCTTTCAAATAACCAACCTTTTCTTTGCCATAATCGTCTGGATCCCTGTCCTTGCTTGTCTGGAGGGGACCTGTCTTGTTCATGCTGCCCCCTTGTAATCAAGCAAAATGTCCTAAACATAGTAGGCCCTTGACAATGATTTGATGAATGAGTAGTGACTTCAGTAGCTACAAGGAAGGTTTCTACTCTGGCATTCCCATCTTCCCAAACTGTCTGCATCCTGCAACCACTGTGTTCTCACACTGTTAAGCATCACTCTTACTTGGTTGAACCTCCTTTTCTAATACCTTCAAGATTTCCCTCCTTCCCTAAGGATAAAAGGAAGACTTTCCAGACTAGTCTTCAGAATTTTGCAATATCTGAATAGATTTTCCTCATCTGATTGCTCATTTGTTCCTCCAGGTATATCATTTGCTTTTAGCAGCGTCTTTCTACCCTGCACAGAAGGGGGTGACCTGGTCCTGACTCGGTCCCTCCTCAAGCCATCCCACATCTTGGAATCTGGATGTCCCCTACCTGTAAAATTTCTTCCTCCTGTTGAATCTGACACCATCTCCACCCTTTCAGACAGCCATCCTTCCTTCATCTGAACTCCTGCAAACGCACCACTCAAGATTTGTACTGAGCATATGTCAGTAAACATATTTTAAGCATCTACTATATTCTGGGTGTTAAGTTGGATGCCAAGGACATGGTGAGTAAAAAGACACGTTTTTGGTTCTCAGGGAGTCCTGTAGAGGGAGTAAATAGGTAATAAATTCAGTGAGACTTGAAGTGCTGTGCTGTTACTCAGTCATGTAGGCTGCCGACTCTTTGCAGCCCCAGGGACTGTAGCCTGCCAGGCTCTTCTGTCCATGGAATTTTCCAGGCAAAATACAGGAGTGGGTTTCCACTCCCTACTCCAGGGGATCTTTCCGACCCAGGGATGGAACCTGCATCTCCTGCGTCTCCTGCACTGGCAGGCAGATTCTTTACCACTAGCGCCCCCCGTAGCATCTGCATTTACCATGAAAGAGCAGGCCATCAAGGAGATTCAGAAAGGCAGCATGAAGTTTGAAGGGGCATTTGAGTTTTTGTTCAAAAAATAAGTACTCACTAGAATTGTGCTGTCAGGATGTAGTTGTGGGGTGTATATTCTGGGCAAAGGAGGAGGCAGAGAAAAAATAGTGTAGTAGAGTCAGACACACGGAGAAGGCAATGGCACCCTACTCCAGTACTCTTGCCTGGAAAATCCCATGGATGGAGGAGCCTGGTAGGCTGCAGTCCATGGGGTCGCAAAGAGTTGGACACGACTGAGAGACTTCACTTTCACTTTTCACTTTCATGCATTGGAGAAGGAAATGGCAACCCACTCCAGTGTTCTTGCCTGGAGAATCCCAGGGATGGGGGAGCCTGGTGGGCTGCCGTCTATGGGGTCACACAGAGTCGGACACAACTGAAGCGACTTAGCAGAGTCAGACACAATTGGGCAACTGAACAAAAACAGCAAAGGCAAAGTCTAAGCAGTCTGTCTGTGGGCAATGGAACAAACAGTCTGACAAGTAAAACAGCTAGAGAGATTTGCTGTACCCAGATCTTACATCACCTCGTGGGGACATTCCAAAAGTGAAAGTCGCTCAGTCATGTCCAACTCTGCGACCCCACGGACTATACAGTCCATGGAATTCTCCAGGTCAGAATACTGGAGTAGGTAGCTTTTTCCTTTCCCAGGGGATCTTCCCAACCAAGCGATCAAATCCAGGTCTCCTGCATTGCAGACAGATTTACCAGCTGAGCTATCAGGGAAACCCTGGGTACATTCCAAAGAGTTTGTGTTTTATCTTGTCAACAATGAGAAAGGAACTCCACAGATTTTTTAAGTAAGTGAGCAACATGATCAAATTTGTGTTCGGGGTGATCAATCACATATTATGATTTAACTTTCAAAAATATAGATCTAGTGTTCAAATGTAAGAAAAACAAGTTGTTTGAAGACAGTGACCTGTACATAATAGGAAATTAGGAAGGATCCATTTTCTTTTCTCTTCATTCTACTGCCAATGAAAAGAAGTTTGGTTACCTTGAGTCAGCATGATTAAACAGACAGGCATGTATGTGTACCTATGTGTACATATTCTAAATACCAAATCACACAGATTCTGCTTCCTGCAAAGCAAAACACAAATACTGCTAAACATGTGAATTGCAGGATACTACTTACAAAAGACTGCATTTGTCTTGGTAAAAGTATCCTCCCCAATTTCACTGGAATAGGAAGTTCCTTTCTGGCCCTCATATTTGTTTACATGTCATTACTTGATGAAAGGGTTGAATACAGCTGAGGAAGAAAAATGTTATTAAGCATCTCCACTTAGAGATCAATCACAGTAGAGTTAGCACATCTTTGAGTCATTTCACAGGAACTGGCTTCACACACAACTTTTCAGGAATGTATCTGTTATACCGAAGGAGGGAGGTATTCTTGTATGTGTGTGACCGCTTTGAAGGTAAGAACAAAAGATTTACACAAAATGCAACAGTAGATACAATTTAGAAACTGGTTTTACTCTGCTGCAAACAAATGGACAAGATATTTGTACAATATATAATAAAAAGTACAGCATAATACAAGTGCCACTAATAAAAGAAACTTAAGGATAAGACTTAAAAATGCTTATTTGTAATATATATATATATATATACACACTGCAATAAAAAGCCACAATAAATACACGAATTTCCATGTCATTCATAATAAATACTGAAAATATAAATACAGAAGACTACAGCTAATATGAATAAATTATTACAACATAAGGTCCAGGTTAAGTTCTGTTGACTATTACTGTAGCTTATTTCATATACCCTTTGGCATCTTTGATGTTATAACTTATACACAAGAGAAATCAATCTAGAAACTATGTGACATACAACATGATGTCTTAGTGTAAAGTGAAGGTATGTATGACTTGTAGTTTGATTTTCTTCCCGTCAACCTTTCTAAGTGATTATATTGAGCATAACAGTAATAAAGTATCTATTGAAATATTGTTGAAATTGAGTAAAGGTCATAATAAGAGTCAACAAAAAGATAAAACCAATCACAATATAGAAAATGTTATATGGTGAATTGATCCCACTGTGTTTAGATTACTTTTTTTTTTTTTGCCAGTGAAATCCAACAGATAAGAAACAAAAAAACCCCACAAATACTCTCAAAAGACTTCCCTTGTGTAAAGACTATTCCCAATGTCCGAATGGTTCAATGTAGACTGAAGGATAACACCCAAGTGCTTTGGATCATTTGATCTACCATTACATTCAGCTCACAAAGTTTCACCAGAATTTGCAAATGTACCAAATTTCTATGGCAGCTGGAAAGTGGACACACAGTTGATGTCTAAGACTATGATCAAGGTAAAGATACTGCAAAAGGTGACATTTGTCTATGCAACCAATTATACATACACATTTTAAATGGGGAGAATGCATTTTTGACTAATGTCAGATGACCTTTTCCTATCAAACTGTTATACCCTGTGACACTGAGGGAAACACATTGAAAGAACAAAGTGCCATTTTCTGCATTAACAGGCATTAACCAGTACATATGTATTAATAGTTCTATCTTAAGAGGCTATTACACCAGAAATGCAATAAACTAAAATGAAAGCAGATCAGCTTTACTAAGACACAATAAAGGCTGAGGTTCTTAGGAACAGAGTTGTAATCTACATTTTTTTTAAAAACTATTTCTGTACTGTAAATGTCTAGCATTTATTTTACATCAAACACTTTTGAAACATGTTTCACAAACTACGCCTCAGACTTATTTCCAAAGAGGTGTCTAGAATCAATTAAAACATGGGCCAAATGATTCAACATTCTTTACATAAGCAATATATAGGGTTTTTTTTTTTTTTTTTTAAAGCAAAAAAGGGTTATTTCCCCTAATGTTATTTATAGGGAGAAACCACATGGATGTGGCTGTCATTTCACAAGATCATCTGAGTTGGGGGAGTTAAGCAGCTGTACCTAGACTGGAAAAAATCCCGTACAGAGAGGAGAAATTGATTTCCAGGGTGCTCCTTATTTTCCTGCTAGTTCTAACTCCAAGCTGGAGGCAACTCTGAACAAACAGAAAAAGCTCTCTGCAGGCGGTGCTTGGATCAAGTGATGTAATCAGAAAAAAAATCACCACCCTCCTGGACTCCTCCTTCTGTTTTCAGGCCTTGTCAGGACAACACATTTTTAAATTATTGTGTGGAACCCTGAGAAGGCAAGCAGCCACTGTTTCCAGAACATGGGGACAAAGGCTGGGATCAAATGGTGGCTGAGTAATTTCTCTGGAGTCATTCTATCCCACACCAGACTCTCCATTGCCAGCCCATTCCCCAGAAAACGTGGGAAAAGTAGAGATTCTCCTTTGTCATTTTAGGGTATAGAAAGATGAATGCGAAAGTACCTATTTGGAAGCAAGAAGGGAGAAAATGCTCCCTTTTTGTAACTGTAACTTCTCAGAAAATTGAGCAGTTTAAAAGCGGAGTCACTTGATCCTAGTTCTGATATCTGTCACTGGGGATCTGAAACAGTCACTTTTCCTGATATAGCAGTGGCAAAACAAAAAAGAAGATAAAAACAAACCAAAAACTATAGCAATATTTGTCATGAGCAGGTCAAGTTACTGAACATTGTCCCAATATCCACATCTTTCTTTTTAAAACTCTGATTTCTTAGGAGTCTTAGGGAATCATCAAATGTAACAAACACCAAAGGTAAAGGAAACCCAACTTTCTGAGGCTCCCAGGACAATGGCCCAAATCACCACATCTGTTGCCAGGTGCCTAGTTCACAAAGACAGGCCAAGACATTTTCCTACTGTGAGAAAAGCCTAAGAGAACTGCATTGTGTTGCTAAGGAAACCATCTTCCCCAGAGATGTTAAGAATAGATGGGTATCTATCCTTTAGAGCATGCCTGAGTGACAGTCTTCCCTAGAGGTAGATGGATGAGTTAGATGACCTCTGGAGCCACAGGGCTATAAAATTTGAAGAATACAGAAGAATCTCAAACTTTCCATTATTCACACACAGCTGGCCATCTTAAGTATCTTTGAAAAGATGAAACTATGCTGAGATACCCGTTTGGCATGACTAGTGCCTAATGAATCAAGACAGACAGTAACCTGTGGCAGTGAACCTTATTTGGTTATGGTAAAGACGAAATGACTTTGCCAACTACTAAAATTTAACATCAATTATATTCAGAAATCATTTGGGTATCATTAAAACATTCAAGGATCAACACTAAATTAAAAATAAAACAACAGCTAACCTTGGGCAATTTATATTCTAGTTTTAGATATTTGGGTTTTTCCTCTTTAGAAGAATTCAGATAAGGATTTCATTTCATTTCTTCTTTCTCTTTCATGTTAAAGTATCTTTTCAAAATGGTATATAGATCTTTGGATTTTTTTTAAAGATAAGTGCTTTATTTATGGCTAAGGAGAAAAGCTTGGTGGCCAACATAAAAAGAAGGAACAAAACAAAATTGGATAAATTTTGCTACAAAGTTAGAAATTTCAATTTTATTTTGTATAGGTTCCCTACTTCGAGACAACAACAAACCATATTAGGAGTTCACACCCCTGACAAGGTCATTTCTGGTCCTACGCAACATGGCAGGAGATAAAGAGCTTAGGTGATAGAAGCTCCTAGACAATTTTTAAAGAGATATTTTCTAAGTCAATTTCCCTTCTAAAAATATTCATTAATAAATAACTTGCAATATCCTGCTACTCCAGATAAAAATATTGGGAGAAAGCCACAAGAGAAAGGAGAATATCTAACAAAGAAGTATTCCAAAATTACAACTGAAGTCATTCAAACAGGTCACATAAATTAATTTAGACAAAGGCTAGGCTAATTTCTATCATAAATTTGTCTTCTCCTAAACCCTTCTAATCAATATATATTAGCTTAAAAATATTTAAGCGGCCTCACACGGCACTAGAATGAGTCATTGAACTGAGCTGACTATCACCATGGTAATGAGTAATGCAAAGAAAGGAATGCCACCATTATGCTGAATACAAGCATTATCCAACATATCACCAGTATGCTGAATACAAGCATTATCCAACATAAATTCTACATTCTTGAAACTTCAGTTCTGCCAGAAGCTTCTATGAGATGAAATAAAATGACACACTAGAGTTGGCTTTTCTTGAATTATAAGCAAGTACAGAGTATCAAGTGGAAACAATTACCCTGTATAGTGATATATTTATCACAAGTGAAAGAAAGTAGTCAACAACCTGACTTAAATCTTTGAAATTCATTTTCCATGAATGTACTAAGTATCTGAATTTACTAAAATCACAGGCTATATGTTAGATTACAAAAACTGTATATAAAAATGAACTGGCTTAGGTTTTGAATCTGGTTGTAAAGACCTTCCTGCTTCCCATCATTCTGTCTGAATCACCACTGCCAGGATACAGAAATCAAGGCATTATTACACTTACTATCCAGACAGCGCAAAGTTAGACTAACCCCAGGGCTGCTTATCAAGTAAAACCCAGGTCACGTCAAGCTTTTCAATTTGAATTTCTGATAAGAAAGAAAAAACCCAAAATACTTGCATTGTTATAAAGGGAGGAATCTCCTGCTCCCTTTTGTAGGAGAGGGGTTGAAATAAAACCAGAAACAACTGTTTTAAATAATCACATTCAATATAAGATTTGGCAGGTGAAATATTAAAGAGCTCTTTCATTTCCATATTCATAACTTTTGACAAGAATCTATCAGTCTTTTTAATATAAAATGTGTTTACATCTTTAAAATAGTTTTTTTTTTATCATGCTGTAGCTCTGTATTTTTTTTTAAAAGCATCAAATTATTTTTAGATAGGAAGATGTAATTGATGGGAATAGTAGGTCACAGATGTGAACACCAACTGGGCTGTGAGGGTCCACATTGTAACTTCTAGGTTTTGGGTTGCCATTTATGAATCCAGTTTTTCTAGTAAAATAAAATTATAGTTTCTCAGCTCAGCTCAAACTTTGATTCTTAGGAGATACCATAACTTTTTAAGCTTATAGTCCATTCTCACCCCACCCAAAATTTCTATAATTCTAGTGAGTTTTCAAATTGCTGATATTCAGTTAAATTAAGTCAATTACATTCTTTAGTGCTACAGAAAACATCTGATGAGCTGTGCTACTTGCGCAGAGCTGTGGCAATCGGCTTAGGCATTTAAGTTACTCCAGCACAAGTTAGCAGATTTCAGAATGAATAATGTAATCAGTAGTTGCAAATTCAAGAGTGATTAAGGCTTTAGTTTTTGGTGTTGGTTATGGTAAGAATTCATAGCTTAGTTTTGAATTATAGTTGTCTTGCCTTTGAAAGCATGAAGCTAGTTCCCATTTAAGGTTGGTATTTTCTACATCGACTACAATAATAAACTCTGAACTATCTTGAGACAACAAGGAGCAGATGCCATTTGAAAGAAAGATTAAGTCTGTATTTGGAGAAATGGAAGTCTCGTGGCACCTTTTACAAGGTAGTGTCTTAACTTTGGAGGATGTCGATTTTCTACCTGCTAATTCAATGGTTTGTAATCCCTGGCTAGAAGTAAGGATGCCGAGTGACCTGTTTTCTACAAGCTGCAAGGCAATGCTGTTGGAACCAGGAACTCAAGCTTAGCTATTTTATAGGCTCTTTGTAAACAGAAATGAGTGATGGTGCTCTACATTGTGGCTTCAAAGGTTTCCTGAAAGGTTTCCTGGGTTATGTGTGAGTCAACCTGCCTTTGAAACTGTCTGGTAGGAGTGCTGGTATAACTTTAGTATAACTTACCTAGGTCTAACACCAAAGAAGCAATTATGTGAAAATCTCTTTTTCATTGGGTTAAGTTCTTCTAGTTGTGGCCAGATTTAATTCATAACTTTCAGATAGAGAGGGAAGTACGAGGATCCAGTGAGTTCTACTAATTTAGGCAAAGAAGTATCTTTTTTAGTTGCAGTTTTCATGTAATCAGACAAGAATTGATGTCATCTTTTCTAACATCACTTTATAAAGTCATAACTTAAAAGGACTGTAATGAGGTTTGATTATTTCATTCCACTTTTCATCATTATCATAATCCCTTAGAATTTGTAGTGTTTCCCCCTCTTTTTAACCACCTAGGACAGTTCCTCTAACATAGTAGATGTTCAATAAATATTTGTTAAAAGAAAGAATTGATAAACACATTGTAAATATGTTAAAACCAAAGGATTTTGACTTGTACAACAATCTCAGAAGTTTAACCAAAGAATCAGTGATATATCAGTTAATAAGAAATAAATCTTTCATTTCCTTGCTTAATGACAACCAAACCAGAATTCTGCCTAGAAATCATCTGTCAGAGGATACAATTTTAAAGAACATAATCATTTATAATCTCCTTTTTCCTTTGTTAATGTGTGACCAGTGTTTCTGTAATTTATTGTTTTTATTGGGGGAGGTATCGCTGGGCTATATATGATTATGAAGATTTTAATAATAAAATTAATTAGTAAATATTAGCTTCAAATTTTATATGTGATTGGCACTCTGGGAAAAATGCTGTTTCACCACAAAGAAAACACTGGCTTTCAGAAAGTAACCATATTCTTCAATTAACCAAAAGACAGAAGACAAATGGATTTTACTGATGTCTTAAATAATCAATGATCAAGAGAAGGGAAAAAAGTAAATCTCTTTGATTGATTTCTTTCTCCCAGAGGAAGCCTAGAATGACAAAGGAAATGCAAGCTACTCCAGCCACTTGACTTGCAAATCAATTTGGCCTGGATTATAACTGGGAATTAAACCCTAATAAAAGGTAGAGGGCTGGTGCTAAAACAACAGTGACTAAAGCACGAAGCTTTGCCATTGACAGTGAATGACTAAAAAGCCGTGTGTCAAAACAAGACTATAATTTGGCTAGCTAGACTACGGGGGTAATACAACAGCTGCAGGTCAGGTTACTGTGTCTCCGTGTAAAGATCTGAAGAATCCACTGGCTGCGTCCAGCTCTTGGTCCCCATTTAAAAATGCTTAGAAAAACTGTAGCCCTTCCTGGCATGTGGGCATTTTTTTGTTGAATAGATGATCTATTAATGGAAAGAAAAAAAAAGTCAAATGGCACACTGTGCTCTCTCAGCTTTTCTGGGAAAAAGTAACAATGAAATGATTCTACCATTAGTATCATTTACAACTTGAACCAGTATATTTAAACTATAGCTTTAAAAATCATCTTCATTTCCAGACCACATTTGTAGATCATAAAACCCAACCAAATGCTAGGGTAGGGAAAATTCAGTACTCCTTATTGGCCTAAAATCTGTCATTCTCTGATGTGTGGTATTACACCTACTGTGTGTGTTGAGGGAGGCATGTGCGCGAGTGTTTTCATAGGTAATCTGTGTATGTAGGCAATATTTAGGGGTTAGGTTATAAATATATATGAATGTTTGGCTGGAAGGTTAATCCTGTGTAGCAGTGACTTTTGACCCCAATTAGACAGATAGGGGAAAAGCTCTGTTTTTTGTTTGTTTTCCTGTTTCTAGATTAAGCATCTTTTTGGAAATGAAGCTACTAAACAGAGTCCCCGTCCAACATAAACAAGTAGGTGTCAACCTTCTTGTGAAAATAAAGCTGAACTGAATTAAATATCCATCCTTTCAGAATCTAGACTGGCATTCTACCCTTCAATTCTGCACAGAGACACCTCTGCCCCACTCTGCCGCACTGTGTTCCAAGCATACGCTGAGTGCTTCACATGTAAGTAACTATTTCAAAGGCTTGCAATGGTCTAATCAATATGGCACACAGGATTTTTCATGTGCTCAAATGAAGGAACAATAGTGTCTTGTCATTTTCTCTTTGGGCCTGTGCTCTTTAGATTGTATTGATAGGGGGAAAAATTTGGAGATCAAGCACTAAAAACTGTAATTTTACAGACAACATGAGATATGCTATCAAGATTTGAGCAAAACCCCAATCTGAATAGCCCAAAGGGCCTGTCATTCAAAAGGAGCATCCCTGCCCCCATTACTTCTACCTCCATAAAGACCAGCCCAAAGCTGCTTTAATATGAATACTAATGGTTCTAAGGTTGGGTTGGCTCATTGTGGGGGTAGAGTAGGGGCTGTAACCAACTGCACAGTGGAAGAGCTGCCAAGTAAACATGTTTTCCCCAAGTCAAGTCTTAGTAGAAACTCTTCCATTGGAGGACTTTCTCTAGACCAAACATTTTTAAATTCAGTGAAATAAAATAGTATTTTCTAAGGACTTGAGATCTACAATGTATTTATATCCATATTTCTAAACACCCAAGTCTAAGAGACAAAAAATAAGTAGTGATGCAGTCACTGAATAGCAAGGCATGTCCACATTTCAAAGAGGCATAAAATGTGAAATGACATAACAATAGAAGGTCAAAAATATGAAACAGATTTAGCATAGTCATATTGCATTGGAACTAAAAAGTTAGAACACACTATTTAGTTACCTAAACTAATTTACAGGAAAACAGGATCTTAGAAGTCCTCCGACGAACCAAGTGCAGATAATCTAAAGGTGGGGAGTGCATGTTTTATTTCTATCTGTCCCCTTTTATAAGAGAACATGAGGTAATTAGAAAGTATTCAATGCATTCTGGACTGTTCTGCTAATTGTCCCAGGCAAGAGAAATCAAAATGCTTCAGAAAAGTAAGGCCTAGTTGAGTATTTGGGTAGAGGCCCCCACTTCAGTCAGCTAGTCACTAAGTGTAAATTTCATTAAACACTCATTTTTGTAGAGACGGATTGATCACGCTGTAGAAAAAGGCTGGTTGCTGAGGCTGTGTCTCTTCCGTGTTTTCTCAGCCTCCTCTGCTTTGACCGAGTTAGGTCTTGAGAGTGGTGAAGGAAAACAGGTCATTTTTCCTTCATAAAGTATCATTGGATTGATTCCTCTATTTAATTCTATGAACCTTATAATAGTTACAGATTTTAAAAATGTTTTTTGTTTTTAATTTTTCATCTCAAAGAGTTCTTAGTCCCCACCCCTCACAAGGTACCATGAAGGGGCACTAAAGTGCATTTTGATGCAGGGGAGTAGAGTTTGAAGGTGCTGTCCAAGCTAAGAACCAAGATGATGCTGTGTTTAAAAAAGAAAGGCAATAATACCTTCTACCTCCATCTCTGGAGTCAGCTGAGGGAGGGCAATGAACTAGGCCCTCACCAGAGGATTGTCCTAACTCTTGACTTTAGAGAAAACTGTGTAAGGACCTGCACATACAGACTCATTTGTTTGTCCAAAATAGCAAAAATAGGCCTATTTCACCCTTAAGAAAGTATTTGCAAATCTGATCAGACATGATCATAAAAACGTGAATGGATTCCAGAGGCAATCCATGTGGGCATGCTCGGTGGTACTAACTATGCATCTTCAGCTGAAAAGAACATGCTGCAGTTCGTTTTCATCAGAACATGACTTCTAGCTACCATAAATAAAATACACGTGGGGCAATTAAATCTTTTTCTTACAATAATAACTTTTACATTAAAAAGTCACCGTCATCTTCAGATATATTGAAAATTAGGACTCTAAATCTCATTTCCCAGTCTCAGTTAACAATCTTGCACAGGCCCGATAATCCAAAACTTGGAGCTCTGATCTACACAGCTTGGCAGGTTTCACACAGTTTGACAGGTAGGCAACTGTGAGATATGCTTTTTTTTAAAATTAGCATTTTCTATCAAAACAGTCTGAAATCATTTAAAATCCTCATAGAGATTGCGTTTGTGCAATGGCACAGTCGCATAGCTAGAAAGGAGAAAACAAAATACAGTCTGGAAGCTTCACCACGGGCCAAGTTTTCTTGGTCCTCAGTTGAAACCACAACGAGCCCAGGAAATCCAATTAAATACAGTGCTTTAAATAGGAGAAGAGTTGGTCCTAGAATAACTTAAACTACTAAACAGGGACAGTCTCGACCACAGGCGATTTGATGCACTCTTCGTGCAATCTACTCTTTTCTGCAAGGCTCAAAGGATCTTCAGCAGGATGCTCTGAAATGTGACTGTCACCATTCATCGCAGAGACAAACCCTTCCTGGGAGGGGCCTTTCAAGTATGAGTGAAATTCCACTTGAGGATGACTGGACCTGTGTTCGGGATATAAGCTATTGCAGGGCACGCCGCCGTCATTTTCCGAAGAGGAGCAGCAAACGATGACGGAGGGGTTGGCCGCTGGATAGTGGGAGGCGCCGTACGCCTCCTCGGTTTGCCGGGCGTAGTCCACGAACTGCTCCGGGGTCATGGTGTAAGGCACCAGCGAGAGGGTACCGCTCTTGACAGTCTCTCTTTCCGGATAGTTCTCAGACATCTGGCTGGGAGTTCCTGGAATGTGGCTATCTATTTGGTAATAGAGGGTCGAAGAGTTGGCATAAAAAGGAGCGTTCTTCGCGTGGCTCTCGTGGACGGCGGTGCCATCGGAATAACAAAGGACGGAAGGAAGAGGAACCACCTCGGCCTGGGGACCCAGACCTTCCACGAAACTGTCTCCTTTCTCGTCGTCGTCCTCTTCCTCCTCCTCCTCCTCCTCTTCCTCCTCCTCTTCCTCGGACTCGCTGGGGGCCAGGCTCTGCGTGCTGGAGTCCGTGACTCCGCTGCAGAAACTGCTGCCATCCTCTTCCTCCTCCTCCTCTTCCTCCCCCTGGCAGTCTAACTCCTCGGCCGACTGCAGGTGCAGCACGGCAGCCTGCGGTTCCGTTTCAATCTCGAAATTGTCTGCGAGAGCATATTCGACGGAGTGAGCCACCGGGCCCATGGAACTACCGTGCGCACTTATCTCCCCGTGGCAGCCGTTCAGCGCGGGGATTTGCTGCTCTCGGTTTTTCTCCAGTTCGAGTTTCATTATTGTGTGCAAAAAGTGAGTCCGGACACGGATAGGATTAAATTCAATTCTACCTGCTGTGTTACTACATCCTTCTTTAGTGCAGCCACAGGGGAAAGACATTCGATCCACCTTGGGAGGAAGAACACAGATTAGGCCCCCTGGAACTCTTAACAAATCAAATCAAAATCCGGTACCTCACGGCAAACCTTTGGAATCTGGGATGACAAACCCACTTAGGCCAGAATAAATGACAATCAAACAGCAAACAGAAACAAAAGGGGAAGTGAAGGCTTAGGACAGAAGAGTTAAAACTGATTTTAAACCTATGCTCCATATAAAAATGAGTTGATGGTATGGTTTTAATCCGTTTATCCCTCCTGCGCTTTCTTTACTTCTGTTTCCATCCTCCCTTACCCCTTCTCTCCTGCCCATTAATTTCGGCCCCATTTTTTCCCCCCAGTGCTTCTGTCTTTTTCCTGAGCTCTTTTTTCAGCAGCAAGCCAGCTCACACGCCCAATTTTAAACAAATTTACTGCCCTCATACCCATCTGCTATTTTTAGTCTAAATAACATGACATTCCTCACACTAGCCATGAGTTTTTTCTTTTCTTATTATAAAATGAACTTCTCTGCCTGAGACACCATTTAGTCTCACGGAGCCTGATAATTCACTCGCATTGGTTCACTGTCTTTTTCTTTTGGGTCCTTGGTACTTGATGCACTGTGGGGGCTGCGAAAGGTACGCACATTCATGACTGTGACTGGTGGACTCTGGTTTAATTGCTGGCTCCCCCTCCCCTGCTCTCCCTTAGACTACAGGCTTCTCTAGAGAAGCTGCTTATTTAATCAATACCCCCGAACAATAATTGGAGTGATCGAGTGATTGGGTTCAGCAAAGGGTGTAAGCCCGAGGTCCTTACTCAGGTGATGAGTGGAATTCTGGGCATCCCAAGGAACGCCTAAGATACGCTTACTGTCTTAGACCCCATCTGTATGCAGACCAGAGTACAGGCAACCAGGAAGAACTTGCCTTTCTTGCTACCTTATGCAAGCTCAGGAATTTCCCATGTTACAGAGAAGAAAGCAGATTCGATCCCAGTCATCCTGGCCCCAACAAAAAGCAGTAGCAGATGTCAGAGCCAGAATCTAGAGCCACTTTGGAAGCAGTGATTTCCTTTTCTGTGAATCCACCTCAAGCAACTGCTCAACTGATGAGAACTGCCTTCTCCTTTTGTCTGCCTGAGGGCTTTAACTGAAAAAGTTGAATTTCTGCATAAAATACCACCCCCTATTTAATCACATAGCACCAATGCTGCAGATGGACAGGAACCTGAGAATCATCTAGTTCAGGGGTTGGTAAGCTTTTTTTTTGTACAAGGCCAGAGAATAATTTTAAGCTTTGTGAGTCATATAGTCTCTCCAGCAACTACTCAATTCTGCTGTAGAAATATGAAAGCAGTTATAGGAAATATGTAAACAAAAAAAGAAGAACATGGCTGTGTCTCCATAAGATTTTATTTACAAAAATCAGGTGGCAGGCCAGATTTGACCTGTGAATAATCATTCCCCAACCCCTGATCTAGTCTAGCCCATTCAGGTCAGAGGTGCAAAAACTGAACCCAGTAAGCTTACCTGACTTGCCAGTTTCACATAGTGGCAGAAAACAGAGCCAGAACTCAGTTTTCTGAAGTTCCAGTCTAATCATTATTCCACTAGTCTGCACCACTTTTAACCAATCATCATATTATAGCCCATGGATGGATTAGAGAATGCAAACTCAAATGGTGGGGATGACATGATCTCCTTGGCTGCTTGTTAGAAGCCAAAGTGAGCTCGTATAATAAATGAATCCAAGGGGAAACAATTTCAACTGATAATTGCAGTTTGGATTGCCTTTCACACATATATGTCATATATTGTGTATATATATATATATTAATGTGTATACATACACATTAATATATATATACACATACACATTTATATATTATGTATACTATGTATGTAATACATATAAATATTATATATACAAATAATATTATATAATATATAAATAGATATATGTGTGTATAGGTAATACACATACATAATATATAAAATATTATGTACACATATATTTACATAGATATGTACATATGCATGTTTATATAATATATATTATGTATAAGTATATATATTACATATACTCATGTCATTGAATTAGTATTTCTCTCTTCTTGAATCATGTGTCTTGCCTTGCTTCAGAGTTTTTTCCACGTGTGGGAAACTTCATTATATGTAACACAACTGCCTCTTTAGTGGGTAGTGTATAATGTCTTGCCTTTGGGTTCCCTGAAATCCCAATCCTTACCTGACACTTAATGCCTGCCAGGCTGCAGGTACATGTTTCTGGATCACAGAACACCCGGCAGTCACAACCACAGTCCTCTCGAGACAGGCGGATGGCCCTCAGCTCATGCTTTTCCTCCACATCAATCTTTTTAACTCCAGAGGCCCGCAGCAGTGCTCTTCGTTTTTTTGTTGGCAGGGGTTGAAGAAAGAAGTACTCATCCACCTCGGTATTGTCTAAATCAATATCATCATCAGAAATGTCATCCACTGTAAGAGTGCTCGCTTCTTCAGATTCCACGGTGCCATTCTTTGTCATCTAGAAATACAAAGCAGCAAATAAGAGACTTAGCAGGTTTGAAAATTCCCCACTTTTGTACTTGGTAAGAATGAAGTTATTATATAACACTATGTCCCTATAATCCATAAGTGTTTGTGGATAAGTGTGGGAGATTAAGAGGTCTACACTTCCACTTACAAATGATTCATATGGGATGAAAAAAAAACAAAACAAAACTGTGAGTCAAATCATTTCCTCTTACTTTTCTCTTTAGAGAAGTTACAGGAAGGTACATGAACATATCAAAATGATAGGCTTTTATATGGACACAAGACCTGTTAATTGGAACTCTTAACCTCCTAATCTAGGAGCTACAGTTGTTGGAGCTTTCAGCCAGCATGATGTGAAACAGGCCAAAGGTTACAGATGCCCATCAGTGAAAGCTATCTTTAGACTCAGTTCGTGATGGACACATTTGATGTTGGGATAAATGTGTCCTTGTTCAGAGGTGATAGCATCTTAGTGGAAGCTGCTGCCACCTAAATCAGCAAAACATGTCCTTGAAACAACAACTCTGCCTTTTGGGCTCCAGAGAAGCCATGTACTAGGAAATAAAGTTTTGCTGCCCTGTGCTGTTGGGATTACAAACATGGTTTCTGTACAGAATGTTCCATGAACAAGGCCTTGATACGAAGCAGTCAGTCAGGTCAGTGTGCTCTCAGTAAGACAAGAGCAGATGGCAGTGAGGCAGGCTCTTGCACACAGGTACCCAAACAAACTCCGCCCCCAAAGGAGTTCATAGGAGACAACCCACAGCAGTACCTTCCGCAATACAGCCCCTGGGCGGCTGGGTCTCATACTGTAACTGTTCTCTTCCGTGTATATTTCTTTCCTAAATTAATTTCATTCATCAGGAAACCCAGTCAGTATTTCACTTCTTACTGCTATATCACCACAGAACATGTTTTCTTCATAAAAAAGCATTTAGAAAGAGACACTTTCTCTGAATATGAGCAAAACATATATTCTGAGAAGCAGCACAGGAATAAATGCAGAAACTCAGTAAGGGACTATTCAAAGAAGTTCTAAATAGAACTTTTTTGATTCTTTAGCTTTTCAATGTATTACTTTATGGATTTCATTAACTGTAATCATTACTATGCCTTTTGATCTTAACAACAATTCAGTTATTACACAGTAAAAATACCCTGGTGACACCAGACATCATTTTGTCATCTTCATAGGAAAAAGTCTGACACTTAGAGAAGAATATTTATTACTGACCAAAAATCCCAAACTTGACAACTCTGAATGTATTGAAAAACAAATAAAAGGTTGATCTTTGCCCTCAGGTGGAGGAAACTACACAGTAGCAAGTATGTGTGTGTCTGTGTGTGTGTTGCAGAGTCCCTGAAATACATTCTCAAAAGCTGTTGATTTATTATATATATATTTATATATATTTATTTATTTTACTTCAGAGCTTAAATCTATGTTCTAACAAAGTTAGGCATTTCCTTTTATTGGGTTTTGTTTCTTGCTGTGATCTGTAATTTATTACCTTCCTTGAAATTTCTTTATAAATGCATTGGTTAAGCTGTTTTCACTTTTCTTTGATGTCCACTAATAGGATATTACTTTGTTTGGCTGCTATTAGCACTTTTGTTAATTCTTATTTGCCCACAGAAGCATCTTTCTATCTGTAAAGATTTGATTTTTGAAGGAATTCAAGTGTATAACTGCCTAACATATACTCAGTCCTCTGAGATAGGTAAATCTGCATTAACCAACAGGAGGGTTACCTTTCCTATTTTGTCATCTCTGTGGCATTTAAATTATGTTTTCATTAATTCTTGGCTTGTCTATGTGAACTTCATCGAAATTCTGACTCCGTAGCACATGCAGGGCACCCAGGATTCATTTCAGTACCTTCTTCCTACTTAATCTCCATGTTCTATAATATTTTTGCTCCCTTGTGAAGCTGGTAATATAACAAAAACAACAAAGAACTTCATTTCATATTAATAGAGCTTGATTTTTTAAAAAATAATGGTGGCTGTCATATAACACATGGAATCTAAAAATCAATAAAAATAAGTAAACATTTTAAAGACATGAAAATTTTTAGGACAACATGAATAACCCAACTGGCATCTAAGAATGAAAAAGAAACAACTGTATCTCAAATAAACTACAGATGATTCTTAATCCAATACCACATGATCCACTGATTCCATTCCTGAGCATTTCATTCCTGAGCATTTATCTGGAGAAAACTATAATTTGAAAACATACATGCATTCTTGTATACACTGCGTGATGCTGGTGTTCATTCACAGCAGCACTGTTTACAGTAGCAAAGACATGGAAGCAGCCTGAACGTCCATTGACAGAAAACGGATAAAGAAGATATGGTGTGTGTATATATACGTATGTATATATGTCTGTGTGATGAAATATTAAAACAAATGAAATGATCCCATTTGCAGCAACGTGAGTGGACCTAGAGATTATCATAACAAGGGAAGTAAGTCAGGCAGACAAAGATAAATATCTTATGGTATTGCTTACATGTGGAATCTAAAAAAAATGATAAAATGAACTTATCTACAAAACAGAAATAGACTCACAGACAGAAAAGAAATTTATGATTACCAAAGGGAAAGGAGAAAAGAAGGATAAGTTAGGAGTTTGGGAATAAAATATACACACTACTATACATTGTATAAAATAGATAACCAACAAGGTCGGTTGTTGGTTCCCTGTATAGCACAGGGAACTCAATATCTTGTAATAACCTATAATGGAAAAGATTCTGAGAAAGATATATATATATATATATATATACAAACACACACACACACACAAAACTGAATCACTTTGCTGTGTACCTGTCACTTAAATTACAATAAGTAGTTTCATTTTAAAATAAAAATTCAATTAAGAATCTAAAAATCCTTGATACAGAGTGCAAATTATTTTTACTCTTGTTCAAGAACATACAAGGGCTCTAATCAAGATTTTCAAAATCTCATATTATCACTGAAGTGGTCTGGCAAGGTTTTCTCCTCACCTATCCAATATCATCTCTGCCATTTCTAGTGAAGACTGGAACTATTCCAGTTCATCCTAGTTAACTGGCTTGTCTCCCCTCCTCACAGTATCTGGTTTGGTGTGTAACCACTGACAGGTACTATTTTCTCCGCTGTCCCCTCGGAAGTCTTTCTCCAACTCTCTCCTCCAGGATATGCCCAATTGCACCTTTAAAACTCAGGCCAAACCTACTGAGCTTAAATGCTCTTTTAAATTAGAGTATTGCATACATTATTTTCAAATGCATTTTCTACATTAGAGCAATGGAGAAATAAGTCAATGAGCATTTTATTTCTGTTCACTAACTCATGTTCATTTCACTTTCAAGATCTGGTACAACAAACTCTGGGGAGTCTTCCAAGATTTCCTCATCTGTTTCTGCTGACTCCTTTACCCCATGACCCATCTTCACAGGAATATTTATTCTGTAAAATTTTTTTCTCTTTGACATGAATGATACCTTTAAATGTCCTTTTCCTATCTTAAAACAGAATCCTTGAGTTTTCAGACATTAGTTCATCAAATGCAGCCTCCTTATTCTATGCATTCCTGAAGCTCAGATTATTAACAATTACATCTTCTCTAAGACATGCTTATAGAATCTAATCCCCTAACTTCTATTTTAGTATGCTTTTCCCTGTATAAAACAGATGGATTCCAAGTTTCCAGTGGTACCTAATGCAGTATGGGGACTATTAATATAATGTGGAATTAAACCACAATGTGTCTAAAAAGTTCCTTTGTTTATAAAATAAATGCATACAGAGTAACGAGCACATTCAAAAAAATGCTCTCTTTTGAAGTTGATTCCTTAAAAGACAATCTGTATCTTGGACCATTTCTGGCTCAGTGCTGTTTTCCCAAAGAATGCTGCCTTTTCAAGAGCTCAAAGAAGGCTTGCCAAAAAAATGTGATTTAAGGAGACCATCAAATGATACTGACCTTCAAACCTGTTTGTGTGTGTGTGTGTGCGTGTGTGTATGACAGAGAATGAGAGAGAGAGAGATTGGAGGTGGGGGTGAAAGAGAGGTGAGAGAATCAGATATGAGATAATAATAGCAATATGAATAACAATAGTTTTGAATCTGCATGTCACTGCTTCAAGCACTTTACCTGCATAAGCTCACTGAGCATCACAAAATATCTCATAAAGTAGGTATTAGCATTAGATTGTTTAACTGATGGGGAAACTGAGGCACAGGAATGCTAAATAACCTGTCCAAAATCATAGGCAGTGAGGTATGTACTATGTCAGAATCCTAAATATTTAACTCTGCAGCTTGTGTTCTTAACTGCTTTGGTAATTACTTAGATACACTCTTTTTATATATATATATATATTTTTTTTTTTTTTACAGAATAGTATAAATGTTTATTTTCTGTATGATTTACTTTGCTGTTCCTGTTTTTACAATATAGAAAAGTGTATTCTTTGAATAGCTCTAGTAAATATAAATTTTATCTTTCTACTTTGGGATGTAAATAGAGCTAAAAAATTATATACCCAACCCTCCCCAAATAGTCTTTTAAAATTGTTGAACTAATGTGGATATTAATCTTGTTCAGCAATTTGATGCAAATGCCTAAATACAAAAAGTTGTTTAGTAAGTACTACACAGGAAGGAAAAGGCTTAATACTTTAGATAGCTTCTTGAAAATCAGAAAAACTAGTAGCATTTGATTGCACCTTCAAATTTTTACAAGCAAAACATTCTCAAGCAATGCCATCATACATAATCTACAACTGTAATCCAAATTTCACAACCATATTATGCACACTGTATATAAATACACATCACAAAGGTGCAATTAGAATTAAACACAGAATATGTACAAAATGAACACAGTTTAGGTGTGGACCAAAAAGGTATTGTTATCTTTTGAAAAAATAACTTGATTAGATATTACTTTATCCTCTTACACTAATTTACATTTATACAAATTTTAATTAAACATACTAGAGTGAGGTGCTAAGGATGTCGGCACTATCTACATTTAAAGTTACTGCACTATGACTTTATAAATCCAGATTTCAAAAGGAAGATACTTAATAACGGAATCTTCTTTTGGATTACTTAATTTCTATTGCCTATATCTTGCATGTTCATATGAACATATATACACACTTAATACATACAACTATAGATTCCTTGTAGGAAATGTAATAATCATATACTACTAATTACTGAGCATTAAGGTACCTAATAAAATGTCTGAATTCCAACATGGTTTTTTCTCATCATAAAATCCAGAGTCCTATTATAATGGGCTGTTAAATTCATAAAGCTTTTGAATTCTGAATTATTGAAAATGATTTATGTTATTTTAGTAATTATATGAAAACACTCATACTGTAGGCTTACCAAATCACTGGCTAAAAATAACGCCATATTAAGCTTCCCTTATAAAAAGAAACCCCACTATAATTCTTTTTATATATTTAATATATATCCAGTAATCTTTTGTGCTTATTTTGCATTAGGCTCTAGGTGTGTTGGTGCACAAGATATGGGTCTTGAAATCAATGGATTAAAGAGAAGAGGAATCTAGTAATTTTTGAAGGTGGGAGGAGAAGGGGACAACACAGGATGAGATGGTTGGATGGCATCACCGACTCAATGGACATGAGTTTGAGTAAACTCCAAGAGTTGGTGATGGACAGGGAGGCCTGGCGTGCTGCAGTCCATGGGGTCACAAAGAGTCAGACACAACTGAGAGACTGAACTGAACTGAACCGATAACGATTTCCTAACTGAACTTGGACACAGGGCGTTGAGACTATGTAGAAGGGGCAACTGGTGGCTCAGATAGTAAAGAATCCACCTGCAATACAGGAGACTGGGGTTTGATCTCTGGGTTAGGAAGATTCCCTGGAGAAGGAAATGGCAACCCTCTTCAGTATTCTTGCCTGGGAAATCCCATGGACAGAGGATCCTTGTGGGCTACAGTCCCTGAGGTCACAAGAGTGATACAACTTAGTGACGAAACCAGCAGAAGCTGCATCTGGTGGTGGGGCCAGTGGTGGAGTGAGGAGGGTAGACGTCACATCTAAGCTTGAATCTGAAGACGGAGTAGCAGTTAGCTGAACAGGTGGAGGCAGAATGTCCCTGCTGAGCAACAATAGCTTTACAGGCCTGAGATGGGACAGAGCTTTCACTGGCCTACAAAATATCCAGACTGGATGAACTTGTGTGGCATCCCTTCCTGTCTTGGCCCATAAGCAAAAAACAAAAAGTAACTAAAGAGAACGTTTTCAGAAAGTAGCATCTCCCTTCCTCTGCCTTCGCCATCTTCAGGTGATAAGTAATGTCTTAACTCATAATTTGATTTAATGATCCTTATATTTATCTCATTTATGTGAATGTGTGCTTATCCTGTATTGGAAATATCTTGAGGAATGCTGTGTGTTTGTGTGTGTGTGTATTTGCTTTGTTCTAATGATGCTACTTAAGATAGGGCTTAGTTCTTGAGCCACTGTGTAAACTTGTCCAGACTCACTCTACAATTTAAAGGATTATAGCTTTTCTTAAACAGAATTGAAACTCCTTACTTTTGCAAATCTATCTGATATGTACTGATAAGTATGAATAAACTGTTTCCAAAGCCCAATAGAGTAAAAGTTTTGCCCATCTAAATATGTTTGAGGGATGGGACATGTTACACATTACTTCCAGAATCAGCAGAGTGATTCTTAGACTATCCTGAATCAAGGACCAGATGGGATGGGGGAGTGAGTGGGGTGGTGGATTGGTTGAGTGGGAGATTGTCAACTCAGTAGTCAATCTTTTTTTTTTTTTCTGTACCATGTAGTGAATATATTCCACTGTAAATTCCAACAAGATGAACTTTTTGATGAATCGAAGGCTTGAAGAAACTAACTTAATGTAAAATAATTATAGCGAGGGAAACTACTGAAAACGTGGATCGACCATAATGCTAAAAACAAAGCAAAATCCCACAAAAATAAAAACACTTCCTTTCAGTGGTTTAATGTGTTCTTAATAATAAAAACTCCTGGTTATTACAAAGTCATTAACACATGTATCAATGATAGTGGCAATAGAAATGTGAAAAAATGATTCAGTTCCACATACACTGATTGCTGCCTACAATAATGAGGATGATGTGGAGAATGACCCAAGCCATCATAGCTTGAAAACCAGGTGCTGAATTCTCTACTTTATATAAATTATCTCACCTGATTCGGAAACAATCTTAGGAAGTATTTTAACAGTTGAGAAAATTTGAGCATGAAGATAATTTGCCAAAGTCTAGCTACTTAGATAATTGGTGATTGCACTGAGAATCAAACTCAGGTTTGGTTTGACTCCAAAGCTTGAGCCAGGCTCACAAGACCAGTCTGGACTGAAAATTCTTAGAATAATATTAATAGAAAACCTGTATAGAAGAAAACAGAAGGATATGGTTACAGTTACACTCCAAGAGCTGATCTTAGTGCTGTGGGGCAGGAGGTAAGAGAACAGAAAAGCTTCCTTATAATTAGCTCATTCAGAAATTTAAAAAAAAATATATGATTCATACACAGAGAACAAGAGCTCAAAAAAGAATACAGGAAGCCAGCTGAAGATATGACATTCTCACCAGTTAGCATTTCCTTTGAGTAATCTATTTTGTGAGCTTGTGGAGGTGTTCTTTCTAATAGACATGCCAGCAAAAGAAGCTAGTCCAAGTGATAGCTACCACTGTTGAACTCATGTGTTACTTTTGATTTTCTCAGCTGACTTGTAACTCATTTACCCTGTACTATATGCTTAGTCACTCAGTTATGTCTGACTCCTGGGACCCCATGGACTGTTGCCCACCAGGCTCCTCTGTCCATGGGGATTCTCCAGGCAAGAATACTGGAGTTGGCATTCCCTTCTCTAGGGGATCTTCCCAACCCAGGGATCAAACCCAGGTCTCCCGCATTGCAGGCTGATTCTTTACCGTCTGAGCCATCATTGCTTACCCTGGGGGCATTTAATCAGCATAGTATGCTGCCTAATTTTGTAGTAATATTTTAGTTTTGGTGATTGGTTTTATGTATATCTCCCTCATTATAATAGGAATATGTTGAGAATAAGGACCACCAGTTACTAGTCTGCTGGGGAGATGACCCTGTAATAAATATGATAGAGTGTGGTAAGTGCAACAAAATGTATGAGCAAGTTATAGAAGCAGTGGAGAGGAGGAAATGACAAATAAAATGGGAGGCAGATACAAAGACACAAAGCAGAATCATTTACTTCCTATTCTGATTCCACAGTCTGTATCAAGAAGAAAAACCTTTAAACAAGAAATGGAAGAACAGATACATTAGGAAGAATTTCATGTAAAAAAAGAAGGTGGGAGATAGTGAAAGAGTGCTCAGCAGTTTTATGTAAGAATCCTTAGGCCTGGGCTATTCATGTTTTAAATCAATGAAAAATTTGAAAGTTACGACTGCTCTGCCTAGTATCTGCAAAGAGTCATGGGGAAAGGAATTAAAAGGTAATCAAAATGCAAGTGAATTATTATTTTTAAAAGTGCAAATTCTAGATAAAATTCCAAAAAAAGATGATTTAAAAAGATGGTCTCTATACAGGTGGGAACAGGGAACAGTAACTATAAGACTATTGCCTGGGCTCACTAGGGAGAGAATGTCCATGTGTCAAATTAAAGTCCATGCAGAATCTTAACCTATTAAACAAACAAAAGTGAGAAAGGTATCAACAGCCCTGACCCCATGAAACATAACTGGAAAACCAGTGATCTAGTCTTGAGATTCTCTGACAAAGTTTCTTACGTTCTGTACATGGAAGGATGGAATACCAGTTGATTAATAAGGATATGGTTGAATGCATGGATTTCAGTTAGTTGAAATGTTGAAAATATTTCAAAGAACAGAGATACTCAGCCTCTTTGCACCACCAATAAGGCGTGTGCTGCTTAGAGATCCTATTGGCAGTAGAGACTAGCCCAGGAAAGGAATCTCCATGAAGGTCACCTGGGGTGGTGACAAGGACCCTCTGACAGGGTATCATGAACTTGGCCCTGTCTTGTTAAATGTAGTTTTTAAATAATATCTTGGATGGACTAAAAGGCAGGTTAGCACATTTGTCAGATGACAAGATCAAGTTCATTCAAATAAAAAAACCCCAAATTTTATTGACTGCTCTGTGTACACCATATATAGTACTAAAAAAGATTCTTACCCAGGAGATGTTAAAAAGTTTTAATTTGCATGATGATGCAGACCTGATTTACCAGGCCTGATATGCATGTTTGCTTCCTTGTCTTTTTGTTGTTGTTGATTTACTTACCACCAGCATAATATGAACAAACAAACTGATTAAGATCCAAAAAGCTCCTGTACCTTTAGCATATAACTGTGGATAGAGTATCTACAGCTCAGTTAGCAGGTAATATAACATATCCTTATGTACTGCAACAATCCCATCTTGAATGCAATGTCCAGATCAAGTTCCATAGTTTTTAACTGGAGTATAATTGCTTTATAATGTGTTTGTTTCTGCTGTACAAAACATGAATCAGCTTTATGTATACACGTATCGCTTCTCTCATGAGCCTCACTCCCACCCCACCGCCAGGTTCCATATTTTGAGGTGGACATTAATAAACAGCACTATATTCAGAAGAAGTAACCAAGGCTATAAGGTGTCTGGAAAACAGAAGCATTAGAGAAAAGAACTAAGGATGTTTAAATCTATAGAACAGAGACACATGGAGCCCATATAACCTATTGTCAAATATTTGCATGTCCATCAAGACTGCTTTCCGGCGAAGGCAATGGCACCCCACTCCAGTGCTCTTGCCTGGAACATCACATGGATGGAGGAGCCTGGTAGGCGGCAGTCCATGGGGTCGCTAAGAGTCGGACATGACTGAGCGACTTCACTTTCACTTTTCACTTTCATGCATTGGAGAAGGCAATGGCAACCCACTCCAGTGTTCTTGCCTGGAGAATCCCAGGGACGGGGGAGCCTGGTGGGCTGCCGTCTATGGGGTTGCACAGAGTCGGACACGACTGAAGTGACTTAGCAGCAGCAGCAAGACTGCTTTCAAACACTTGGAGTTTGGAGAACAGGAACAAGATCTATTCTGTGTCTCTGGAGGCCAGAATTAGGGTCAGAAGGTAATATTAGATGATAGCAGGTTGATCAATATGAAGAGCTTTCTAACAATTATCACTACAAAATGGAATGGGCTTTCTTAAAAAGCAGTGTGTGTTTATATTATAGGACACGACTAAGCGACTGATCTGATCTGATCTGTATACATATATATATATTAATCTATATATATATATATATATGTTAATCCCAACCTCCTAATTTATCCCTCCCTTTCTTTCATCTTTTGTAACCAACTATACTTCGGTAAAGCATCTGCCTGCAATGCGGGAGACCTGGGTTTGATCCTGGGGTCAGGAAAATCGCCTGTAGAAGGAAATGGCAACCCACTCCAGTATTCTTGCCTGGGAAATCCCATGGACAGAGGAACCTGGTGGGCTACAGTCCATGGGATCACAAAGAGTCAGGCACGACTGAGCGACTTCACTTTCACTTTCACTATACTTCAATACATGTTTTTAAAAAAGCAATGTGTTGGGTTGCCAGAGATGTGTAATGAGAGGCTGGATATACATATCTGCATTTGTATACCCAAATACACATAGGATATATATTTGATGAAAGGAATTCCTGGTTACACGTTATGTGTTGAATAAATAGCCTGGGTGCTAATGTCTCTGGCAAACCAAACTAAAACATTCATATCACTTTGATGTTCAGTCAAATCTTACAGTGTAAGTCTTTGGTTCATTAGTTGTTAATTGTAGGTGGCAATTTGGAACCAGATTCATTATGTTCGGCTGTTTTGTCAGCTAATAAGAATTTCAACAACCTGAATTTACAATGAGTCCTTGGTTTACATATTACCCCAAAAGTCACCAGAAAAGAGGATAATATCAACAAATAGACATAAATTTTCCATACATTCCTTTATTCTTCCTTCTGGTTTAGACAGGCATTGTCTCTTTTAGCAGAGGCTAATAAGTGAAATGAATCCAAGAGTGTCCTGGTAAATATTTAATAACTATGTCTCTGAAAAAAAAGGGAGGGGTGTTTCTAATTTGTTGTCAAGTTTGCTGTGTTTGTCTAATGTTGTGTTTGTTTTGTGCTTGTCAAATCCCACAATATGACTATCCCCATCACTGGTGATTTCAAGATACAATGGGGGAAGAGATGAGTCCAATCCACTTTAGTGATGAATTTTTATAAGCTGACTCCAGAACACCACTGTGTGAACCCCACATATTAATGAGAAGAATCAGCTGAATGGATGTCTCCTGAACTAGAAGATCACTGTTTATTGCATAGGAAAACTGTAGAGATTGATTACATATGTTTAATTTTTCCACTTAAATAAAAATGCCAGCAGTTTTGAAGGAACCTATTCTTAAATGTATTGCATTTGCTCAGGGCTGAAGCCTAGCCTCTCAGGATGCACCACTTTGGTTAGCTGTATTTTCTCTGATCCTCTCAAAATATGCTGCACATATGACATGACAAGTATTTGGGAAGTCCATGTTTTCCATTTGGTGTTGGAGCAATGCATTCTGAAGTACTGGTCCTATATAAGCTTTTGCGTAATCTCTACAGAGGCTGACAAAGAAATTCTGTACGGAGTTTAAAAATACTAAGTGGAGTTTAAAAATACCAAGACCGGCACACTCTTGTCAGTAATGCCTAACGCAGCCCCCTCTCCTCATTCCGCAGGCACGGATCCCGGGATGAAGGAGTCACTCTGATCCATCTAGTAAGAACTGTCGTATGAGGAAATAGTTAAAAACCTATCCCTAAATTTGGAAACTATAGGTTAGAGATACTTGGCGTCAGCCATCTCTCACAAACCTCTAATGGCTTCTATCTCCTAGAGCATTTAGGAATTTTACTTGAAGGTTAGTTAAATTATAAGACTGTTAAGAGGAAACAAGAGGGCAGGGCTGGAAGACTGGGCATGCAGGTGGAGAATTATAATACTATACAGGTAATTACTAACTGAATAAAGCACAGTCATAAATCTAAGACTGGGTGAAGGAAATTTAGACAGAGACATTTTAAAGTTTGCTCATTAAAGGAAGAGTTACCATCTGGCAACTCTTTTTTTATGACGAAAGAGAGCAAACAACCAAGCATTCCTCAAGGAACACATGGTAACCCCACAATGTAGAAACAGCTTTGACCTTAGAAAGGAGAGGAAGAACGATCAGGGTTGGGAAAACATTGAGAAAAAGAATCCAGTGAAAGTTGTGAAAACTAAGTTACATTTCCTATACCATGGTAACAGAATCCAGAAAAATATAATCCAGGCGAATTCAATGCCAAGGTTCCTTTGAAACATAGAAGCAGCCGCCTAATGGATTTTACAGATACACGTGAAATGGGAATAAAGGCTAATGTAATTGTTCAACAGTGTGGTGCAGATGATGAAATCTAAGTACTTAATTTGGAAAAATGTGTAGTATTAAGATGACTGCAATGATTACTGTGAAGAGCATGACATGTCTGAATGGGCTTGACAGGGAAAAAGAGCTGTACTCTGTAATTTAGAAATCTAAAGCTAGTTATTTCTTCTAGAAACACGTACTTTATTCAATAAGCTTTCTCTATTAATTGTTTCTAGACAATGTTTGGAACAAACACCACCACCACCAATAAAGGCACAGTTGAACACCACCCCCCAAATAAAATTGGATTCGTTCTATAAATCTAACTATACATATTACTTCTCAATATATCAAACTCATAATTAGATTGAGAAGAATCACTAAGACATTTTATAATGAAAAACTAAATTTCTATCCTTATTTTGTTTCTGAAGTATTTTATTATAAAGAAACACAGAAACACATGTCTGTGTTCTTTTTACTAGTCTTAAGACTATCATATGGGCTTCCCTGGTAGTTCAGCTGGTAAAGAATCCACCTGCAATGCAAGAGATCCTGGTTTGATTCCTGGGTCGGGAAGTTCCCCTGGAGAAGGGATAGGCTACCCACTCCAGTATTCTTAGGCTTCCCTGGTGGCTCAGATGGTAAAGAATCTGCTTGCAATGTGGGATACCTGGGTTCAATCAGTTGGGAAGATCCCCTGGAAGAGGGCATGGCCACCACTCCAGTATTCTTGCCTAGAGAATCCCCATGGACAGAGGAGCCTGGCAGGCTACAGTCCATGGGGTTGCAAATAGTCTGACATGACTGAGCGACTAAGCACACAACGCAAGACCATCATACAGAGTAAAGTAAGTCAGAAAGAGAAAAACAAATACTGTATATTATCGCATATATGTGGAATCTAGAAAAATGGTATAGATGATCTTATTTGCAAGTAGAAATAGAGACACAGACTTAGAGAACAAATGTATGGAAACCAAGAGAGGAAGTGGGGATGGGATGAACTGGGAGATTGGGATTGACATATATACACTATTGATACTAAGTACAAAATATATAACTAATGACAACCTGTAGTATAGCTCAGGGAACTCTACTCACAGTGCTCTGTGGTGACCTAAATGGGAATGAAATCCAAAAAAGAGGAGACATGTGTATACACATAGCTGGTTCACTTTGCTGCACAGTTGAAATTAACACAACATTGTAAAGCAACTATACGCCAATAAAAATGAATTTTAAAAAAAGGCCGCATTGGAGGAGATGTCATTGTATAAACTGATTCACTGTTTACAACCTGAGACACCTTGGAAAGACACACAGGTAGAGTGGAAAGAAAAACATCTCCTTTATGTCCTGGAGCTTTTGTTTCTGAGGTAAGTACGAAGGAAATGACCCAGTACCAAGTCCACTGAGTTTCCTGGTATGTTTTATCTGGTTGCCATAGTGAAGGCTTTGGAAGAAGTTTGACACTGAAAGCTTTGCAAAGTGGTTTTTTTTTTTGTTTTTGGTCAGATGTTCCTTCTATCTCCTCCCTTAATGGGCAGTTCACTGTCACCCACAGAGGACCATCTCCAGGAAAAACCAAAGTGGCAAAGTTTGTCCTTAATAATCCTCCCTTTCTTCTTTCAGTCCCTCTCTCTGCTACTGACCCTCTCTAGCTGCTTTAGCCAAAAAATGGAATTAATTCAGTCACATTCTGTTGCTTATCCCAGACGTATATTTCAAAGAAAATGTCATATTGAAAGTGAAATCTCAAGTACCTGATTGAAATTGTTGGATCCGTAATGTTTTTGGATGGCTAATTTTAGATTTTGGATAGCTAAACCTTAGACAAACATAGTCAATGATATTTAAAAACTCATTAAAGTTAATATACATTTTCTTCCATTAATACCCCTCAGATTTTTTAGTCAATGAGTCCACATTGCTTTGATCTTTTATTAGTTTTCTGTGAAATGTGTTTCCCAGTTTCTGAATACTTTCAATAGGCTTAGATCAGATCACCTTAGAATCCCATTCATTATCTTTTTCGCTTGGCATTCATTTGAAAGGAGTGATGATATCCAAATGCCTTTTGTTTGTATCTTCACCAAAATGGAAAGTTGCATGTTTTCAGACAAACCAAGGCATGACACCCACTCGGAAGACTGCCTCTTCAACTTGTAACAGTAAGCAGAATGACAAAAGTAAATCAATAACAGAAGCCTGTTTTTGCTTCTTCTTCAGCTTGCTAAAAATAAAAGGGTAGAAGTAACTGAATACGAATTATAGTATCAGAATACATCACTGCCTGGTAAGGAGGAATGTTCCTGAAGGCATGTAGCTCCCCCAATAGTCATTGTGTGTGTGTGCTACAAAGGTCACCACAATAAATCTTCTGGTTCTCAGATAGAATTACAGTTCCCCACCTGTTAAAAACCACTACACACAGTACCAAACCCCAGACAGGGATGACTCCCAATAGGTACAGAGATTGTCTTTCCCAACACCTATGGGGGATAATCAATTAATTTTAGAATAGTAAGTAACAAGATAATAGTTTTCTATTGAGTGAGCCAGTTAACATCTTTGTGCTTCTTTATCTTCAGTTGTACACATGGTCTCATAATTTACCTATTCCAGTGGGTTTTTGTCAGGATTAAATTAAATAATGTTTATAAAATGCCTGGCAAGTAAAAAATCATTTAATGAATGGCAGCCATCACTATTGTTCCACCAATATTTTGAGCTTGGAGAATGACTTCATCTTTTGAGTAAGGGTTACCATTGGTTTGTAGTGAGTTAGAAAAGCAGAGAGTGTATTTCAGAAGCAAATCTGAGAATTATTATTAAATTAGGCTACATTCAAAGCTATCATGAAGAACAGCAACAATAGTGACTTGTTACCAAAAAAAATCTTAAGGGCCTTTCAATGAACTGTGTCAAAAATACCTCCAAAGGAGTTATGAGACTTGCTCTAGGCTAGGTTGTAACTAGCTTCGTTTAAGCAACTGTCTTCTTGCGCAGTTGGGAACAAAGCACATACACGAGGTGCAAAATACCTAAAAACAGGGGTTTTGAAACACACATCACACCTCTGCTATCTGACTTCATACTGGCAACTAAAGGTACAGGTAACACAGGTGTGCTTATGGTGTTTCTGCTACTTAGCCAGTGATCCTTTATGTTAAGCATCCTGGATTATGTAAGAAAAATCTTTGTCTTTCTTCCTTTGTCCTTAGATAATAATGGGAGGCCATTTACTACGAGCTGATAAGCTGATGGATCAATACAAATATAAAGAGTGTCTCTGATCGAGGAAAAGGTTTTCTGAGCTGTGTTTCTCTCCACTTAATCTCTAAGATGGCACAATGATAGTTATCTCTACCTGGATCCTTCCCTGACATCACTTTAATAACTCAAAAGCCTCTCAGAATCACCTGGATTCCTTGTCATATTCTTGTCATTGAGAAAGGTACTATCACCCACAACCCATTCAGTTTTGCAAGCCAGAAATTTAGGAGTCATTCTTGACAGTTCCCCACTTTCCTTCCAAATCCAACCCATCATCAAGGACTGTTGATTTTATTTCCTAAATTACTCCCTCTGTCCATCTCTCTTCATCTCCCCTACCATCAGTGTAATCTAACCTACCATCATCTCTCTCCTGGACTATTGTAATAGTTTCTTAACTGGTCTGACTCCATAAGCTCCCCCGACATGGCTACCCCTACCCCTAAACCATTCTCAAATCAGAGCATGAACCAGATCACATTATTCTGCCAACCGACCCCATGCCTAAAACTCCTATATGACTTCCGATAGCATTAGGATGAGGAGAAAAACAATGTCTTAATCAGACTGACAAAGCCCAACCCTACCCCCTTCATGATGCTCTACTCCTTCCATCTCTGCTCCAGGCTCACTAGCCTCTGTGTGCTCCCGGTGCTTCCTCCTGACACAAGGTAACTCAGTGTTCTCTGCTGCCTGAACCACTCTCACCAACCCTTTCTGGCTAGTTACCTGTTCAGATTTCAGTTCAATTGTCACTTTCTTAAGGAAACTCCTTGATATCTGGCCCCCATCAATTCTCGGGTACATACCTTCCTAGCACTTAGCAACTTCCCTTTATGGTACTTTATGAAGCTGTGATTTTGTCTACATGATTAATATTTTTCTTTTCTGTTAATATGTAAGTTCCAGGAAGAGTGAATAAATAAACGATGTCAGGGAAGTTTTCTGCCCTGTTTTCAGTGATGAGACTATACTCTTTTTCCTTTAAAAAAGCCTCAGCAGAGAGTCTGCTCGGAAAAATACCCATTTTAATCTGCGGATCTAAATATGAAAATGGGTTAATGCAACCAGATTGAGGTAAGGATTGGGGGTTTGGTAAAAAAAATAAATAAATAAAAGTGCACTTCTAAGGTTTTTTTACCTTTAGCTTTAGAGAGTTCAGTTTTTCCTCCCTGAGGTGTTCTCTCAGCATCTCACGGTGGAGCCTCTCCTGCTCTCTGGCAAATTCGCCCAGGGTGTACTGGCGCACGCTGTTGTGGCGGCTGGACATGCCCAGGGTGCTGCCGCCCTGGCTGGGCACACTCGTGAAGCCCTGCCTCCTGGTGAAGTAGTACACAGTAACGCAACTGAAATGCACATTCTTGGTCCTCAGCCGCTTCTCTCTTTTGAGGATGGAGGAAGCTGAAAAGGAAAGAAACAACTCAGAGAACAGCCCCACAGCAGTTTTCGGATGAGGTGACGAATTAGAAAATGCCACTTGATGATCTTAAATTTATGGTCAACCCTTTCTGGCTGGGAGACACTAAAAATGTTGTCACTCAGAATTGGCACAGACTCCGCATTCCTTGCTTAGATTTTCTCCTAGCTGTGGTGGAGTAGACTTTTAAGACCTCTATAATGGTAGTCCAAGAAAACATTTGGGCAAGTTGCCAGTAGTCTGTGAATCAGTGGCAGAATTTAGTTTCTCATTTCCCTTCACCTTTTAAGTTTTGCTTTTATGATTTTCACATGAGTTGTATTTTACTATAATCAGAAAAGACACATACTACAAACTCTTTGGCTCTCATTTGATATGGAGGGCACTTGGTGTGAAATAAATGTCTATTTTTAAATTTTAGAAAATTCCAAAATGCAATAAACATTTATAGAAAAAGGCTCAATGGCACTATTTAGGCATTTTTACAATCTAAATGTAACCAAGTTTTCATCTGATGAAAACACCAATAAGTAATATTATGGACAGTGGGACTTTAATCTAAGTATACATTGAGAATACAGAAAATGTCATGAGATATATCAAAACCTTTACTATTAGTTACAGAGACATCCAGATGCGCAGAGCACCATGGAAGGTTGAGATGAACTCTGTAGTTGAGAGGAACAGAGTTACACATTGACCTTTTGAAGTTGGAAGATGTGCCAGTCTGTTTATTTTGTTGTGAAGTAACCCAGTCTTATAGAATTTGAGTGATTTCTTTCAATGAAACAAAAAGAAACAATGAACCCTTCAGATGTTTTCTATCAGCTAACATTTATGGACTGTTCAAAGAACTATGCAAAGGACTATGCATGAGTTATCTCATTTTATTCTTATGACTGCTTGAGTTGGAATAATCCAAGCCTCCATTTTGAGGAAAACAATCCACAAAAGGTTAAATGACATGGCCAAGGTCATATAACTAGCAGTGAAAATGGGATTCATTATTCTAGAGCCCAGTCTTTTAGCCATCAGGCCACAGTAGAAAGCTGGGATCAAGCTAAGCAAGATGAACAAGGCTAAGATTTGGTGCCACACTGCTTCTGGGAGATGTCAACTGCTCCAGACTCCAAAGATGATTTTTATTTGTAAGACTGTATAAACAATGAAAGAAAAGTAACTACAGGAGCACTGGATTTATATAAAAATATGCTTCTAAGGGAATAGAATGAACTTCCAAGTTCAGTTGTCTCATTTTCTCCTTATAAAACCTTCAAGCCAAATAGAGACGTTGCTGTGATACATATCATTTTGAGGATTTATATATTCAATAAATATAAACCAGTAGTTTTCCCAGGCACTTTCTAAATGATTGGATATATTGGTGGAAAAGACATCTGTGATCCCTGCCCACATGGAGCTTTCATTTCCAGTGATGAGAAACTCAGAATAAATAGACTCAAACAGAGTAAAAGAAATAAGACATCTGGGCAAGAATTTAGCTATCTCAACTTTTCCTCCTCATTAGTGCTTTACTTCTCCAGAAGAGATTGCCAGGGAGCAAATGCTTCCAGCATGTATGTAGTTTTTCCATTTATTTTTTTCTAGTTATCTATGTACATGTTCACGGCAACATACTTGTACTCCTGGAAGTAGTGACAATTTTCAACTTAGATTTAAAAGCTCTGATCTGCTTCATAACTGTAGGTTTAAATCATCTCAAAACAAAGAAGAATTTGTCAAAATGTAAAAGATTTCACCATAAAAGGCAAAATTCAACCATGTGCCCAGTAATTTGCTACCTGATCCGACAACCTCATCCATCACCACCTTACAGCAGGCTAGAGCCTCTGCTTTTTGGGTGATAACCTTGAACTTATTTTGCTCTTCATATCATGAAGATGCAAATGATGCCCTGAAAATACTATCTTTCAAGGCCATAATTTACAAATAAAAATATTTTAATGTACTCATTTAAAATAATTATTATAAACACATCTGATAATTTTCTTACTTGTTTTTTAGATAATTCATAGTACTCTACATGAATTTCCTTTAGAAATTTTTATTGAAATTTTGTACCTACGTTTTTGGATTATAAAAGAATTCCACCTTTTGGATGAATCTACTGTACCATCCTTTCACAAAAAGCCATATTATGTTTTCCCCAGAAAACTGTTAAGAGATGATTTTCCAAGGCTTGGAAAAAGACAACAGTGGCAGAGAGTAGGAGCCCTTCATCTGGGCTCCTGGCATTTCTAACACTGTCACAGTGCACATGGACTTATGCTTTTTCCTATCCACTACAGCTTATAATTCAAACGTGCTTATACTTGTTTCAGCACTTGCATATTATAAGTAGCACTGTAGAAATATGATCAAAAAGCCTACAGAATACATTTTAAAGGAAGGCTTTGAGATGTAAGATTAGCCTTATGAGGAATATTTTAAATGTGGCTTTCCTAAACTTAGGAGGCACTCATGTCTCTCTCTTCTGATGATTGATCTGGAGCCCTAGAACAGGCCCTTGTGGGCTGTCTCTTGCCTCCAGAACCAATTTGACTAACAATCACAGAATGAAGTTATCAAAAAAGAGTCTGTGTTTTTCAAACCTGAGAAAAACAGATGAAATCCACTCAGCACATTTGCCATAGGGAATCTGAAACCTCGATGCTACACCTACCTAGTAATCTGTGCCCTTTACAGGATAATTGAACTCAATGTTGTGTCTCTACAGAGTTCAGGGTTCATTTTACTACTGTGAAGTCAAGAGCAAGAAAAAAAAAATGAAGGAGACAGTGGCATTCATTACTGCTTTGAAAAATAACTAGTCTGTTTTCATATGCAATGCTAATTTTTTGCTGCCTTCCAGCTCCTCTTCTTTTATCTCACTCAGTTACCATCCTGCAGCAGAGGTGTCTAAGTGCAGCAGTATTATTTGTTCCAACTAGGACACAGCTCTTGGGACCACCATTATGGCTAGCACATCAGGGTGTACTGGTATTGCTGTAAAATCATCACATATTATGGAGATAATATTGATCCTTGTAAATTAAAGGAATAAACAGCACAGAGTAACCAGCATTAGCTATCTGCAGAAGCTACCCATCTTTAAAATGCTTTTAAAAATGAATGAAGAAGAGAGTTGAGAAACTAATTCACGATGCCAGGGTGAGAAAGTAAGTAGATAAAATAAAATAAGTTATACCATACATTTATATAAAGAGTTCATGCTCAGAGTGGATTAAAAATGGAAGCCATTTGGGATTAGCAGATGCAAACTATTATATGTAGAATGAATAAACAACAAAAATCCTACTATATAGCAGAGGGAGCTATATTCAATATCCTGTGATAAACCATAATGCAAAATAATATGAAAAAGAATATATATATATTTTTATGTATAACTGAATCACTTTGTTGTATAGCAGAAATAAACACAGCATTGTAAATCAGCGATACTTCAATAGAATACACGTTTAAAAAATGGAAGCCAAAGCTAAGAGTTGTACAGTGTGTTTTCAGGGCCATCCAGGGGAGCCAGTGCTCCGAGGAGACACACATTCTGAATATTCTGATCCTATAGAGAAGATGAGTATATCAAGATATCAAAGCGGCCTCACATCAGGCTCTAAGAAAATGCAACCAACCTTGCTCCATTTCGACACGCATAAACCAACCTGTTCATTCACATTGGAATGTAACTTCAAAAGTCAACAAGACTATCTGATTGACTTGTCAATTCTATTTCTTGCTGAAAATAATCAAATTTGCTTTCAGGTTTATACTTCAGACATTTGTGAATGCGTGTGTCATTGCATCTGAGATTGCTCTCTCTGTATGCACAGAGACCATTGTGCGTCTGAGTCTGTAAATCTGAAGACAAGATTCTCGATTATTGATTCCACTCTAGCGCAATCATTCTGGGGCCAGTGCTTGAGGAGTGATTCAGTTACTCTTAATGCACATTTGGCTCTTTTAGTGTCAACAACTATCAGCAAAGTCCAGATATAGGTGGAAAGGCAGAGAGCAGTAAACAGAACTATGTATTTTGGCTCTGAAGTTGCCACACGGAGGTTGACAGTTTTTGGTCCAGTCTGATGTTAAACAAGGGGAAAACCGTGGAAAATATTAATTCTACTGTTTGGGTCTGATGAAGTTAATAGTATACTTCTTTCTCCTATGCAGTATGTTCAAAAGGAAAATACCAGATGATTTGTAAGTCAATATTGAGTTTACTTTTCTTCTTTGCGGGGTGGGGTGGGGTGGGAATTTAGTAGAAGCAAAGTGGGATTGTTGAAATTAGTTTATCTTGGTAAATCCCGGGTAATAAAAACTTGTTTTCTTAAATTATACAGGCCAAGTTAATCAGGGGCTCTGAAAGTATGTTGTTTCTCGCCTTTTGAAGAACAAATCAAGATCATATCAGTTATGAAGTCATGAAACCTAACTTTCAAACAAAAACCCCACTGTCATAAGAAAATATTTTGCATAGGAATTAACAATAACAGCTTAGATATTAAATCAACTTCCAATGGTTAAAGTTATTAAGATTTAAAAAAATATATGTCCTCAATCTTTCCAAGGGACTTCTACAAATCTCCTGTGATCATATTTTCACATTTTCTCCAGCTTGACGCAATTGTCAAGATCGGCCCCTCTTGATCCTGGTGTCACAAGCATGGTCTCAGATCTCAACCACAGGTAAGGAGTGAAATGGATCTAGCAACCAAACAATATAGGAATAGTTCCTTTGAAAATGAAGCCAGTTTGCTGTCAAAAGTAATTCTTCCTTGTTCTAATTGTTCCCTTTTATTCTTTAATGTCACATTCTCAAGTTTTTCAAATCTACTTACCACAGTTGTATTTTTGTGGTTTTTTTTGTTTGTTTGTTTTGTTATTTTGCTCAAGTAAGGTATTTAGGGAAATAGTAAATCTTTCAAGTGGAAACAATTCCAAAAGACTAATAAAAGGAAATGTCTTGAGGCATTGGGTAAATGAGAGGCAAATGAAAGTAAAGACTATTTGGGAGTATTTTCCTTCCAACTGTGAACAGAATTCAAATTACCTAAAGTATATAACACAAAGTGGTGGCCAAATCAATAGTATGTTATACTCAGGATGTTATTTTATATTCAGTGATGAAAGATACAGGGCTTCCTTGGTGGCTCAAACAGTAAAGAATCTGCCTGTGATACAGGAGACCCGGGTTCAATCCCCGGATTGGGCAGATCCCCTGAAGGAGGCATGGCAACCCACTCCAGTATTCTTACCTGGAGAATTACAAGGAAAGAGGAGCCTGGTGGGCTACAGTCCATGGGGTCACAAAAAATCAGACAGGACTGAGTGAGTAACACTTTCACTTCATGAAAGATATACCATGTGCAAAAATAATCATGAAAGAAAGACTTTTCCAAACACTGGATCTGTTAGAGACAATGTTGGGATATCCCCCATGTTTTGGAATTGAAGGGCTTTGCATTTCCCAAAAGGACATCAGAATGGAGACAAAGTCGGTAAATGTAAGAAAATGTCAGGACCCATCAAATTAGGGACTTTTTTACTATGCCCTTATTTCTATGAAAGCAGCATTCAAAAACAAAAATCAAGGAAGAGTAGCTCCCACTTGAAGTGATGCTTGAGATATCAAGTCCCAGTTTGTTTCTGGTTCCCTGTAGTATGAATGATAGCTCTAACCGCTTTTCAAACTGCAGCACATCTGTCTCTCCAGCCCCTAAATGCCATTCTTCCCCATCTCCAACCAACCAACCAATTTATGTACTAGCAACGCAGCAAACTGACTGGAGAATATAAAGTATGATAAACATACATAAGAACCAGTCAGCATTCTGATGTCAGTCCTTCTGTAGAGAAGAAATAGGTTTATAACTCACAGACAAGATTAGGTAGTTTAACCATTTACCCTAAGTATTTTCCATCCTAATAACAGGTTGAAAATATTCACAATGGATTACTCTGAAGACTAATAACGTCCTTGTGTATTGTGTATTGAAACTTCTGAGTGGAAATAACTCAAGATGAAACCCTTTTGTTTAAATCGTTAGTTTTACAAAAACAAAACAAAAGAAGAAACCCTCTCACATAAGACTATGTGATAATAAATTTTCTATCAAGACATGTACAAATACTGCATACGCATTTAAGCAAAAAATTTAACAAGAAAACAGAAATAATATCAAAAGTTGACCCTTCAGGCTGGACGACCAAGGCTTTGTTTTGGATAATGAGCATGCGCGTCACGTCGTCATCTATTCAGTCTGTCAGCTGCGTCCACACAAGCAAGCCAGAGATCCGCGTGCAGGGAGGCAGCTCTCTCCCCAGTCTCTTGACAGCTACAGCCCAGGCCGCTCAGCACACTGCAAGCTGAATTTGACATTACAGAGCGTGGTTTAATAGTGTAATCATCTACTTGTAATTCTCTGCTTGAAAAAAAATAAAGTTTACTGCCCAGGATTTTGATATATATTTAGAAAGCTGCAAATAAAAATTGAGAACTTCGACCTTCCAGCTTTGATGTCATAAATAATTATGATGATTAACTCACAAAGAGTGGTCATTTCTCAGAACTAGCTCTTTTTTATTCATACATTTGAATTTATTAAAAATGCCCTCTGCACTTTCCCCCTAATTCTTGTGAGTTACCTAAAAAAATAGGGAGGGGGTCATTTTATTCTCATTAGAACAAAAGGAATAAATGCTGTATTTTGAAGTTATAAATTTGAAATTAAAAAACTGAAAGAAATGAATAAGGACCTACTGTATAGCACAGGGAATGCTACTCAGTATTCTGTAATAACCTATACGGGGAAAAAATCTGAAAAAGACTTGATATATGTTTATAACTGATTCACTTTGCTGTACACCTGTAACTAGTACAACACTGTATCAACTATACTCCAATATAGTTTTTTTAATTTTTTTCAATTTTTTTTAAAAATTGAAAGAACAAAAATTTTAAAAAGAAATCATGTCCTCTCTTATCTTTAACCTTTATAGCTGACTTAGCACTAACCCTTTCACTGCTTACATTAGATTGATGCCCACTGAAAATGCAGTGTGACTTAGAAAGCCCTATCCATCAACATCAAATGCAATTAATACTGGGAATAGTGAACTGTTAAACTCAAACAAATTTAGATTAAACCATTGATTAAAATAGTACCATTAACTGAACAATCAACCAAGTTTCACTCTAATTTTCCTTTCTCATCAATTCATCCATCAAATTTATAGTACTAGGCATTATGAATCTTGGGATTCTAATTCTATATTTGATATGAAGTCTTCCTTCTGGTCTTTATATGATAAATAGTGTGTTTATATAACTATCACTTAAAGTTTATATATTAAAATCCTTTGGCAAGATATTTGAAAGACAATATAATATTAAAGTGTTTTGCTGAATTTAGACCCTGCATTCTGTTCAGTTCTGTCTCAAACAACTGAAAGTTCAGAAATTTTTTTCCCTGTTCTATATATTCAACTGGCCATCTGACTTTATTTCTAGTGAGAACAATTTCACAGAAACTGATCAATGTTATCACTACTTTTCTCTGTTAACAGTATGTATTTTCCTTTAGATAACATAATAATTTTCCAGAGAATCTAAGATTTCTACAGAGATATTAACATTTATATATGGAACATTGATTATTACTGAGGTCTTTGTCATCTCATTTTTAAAGAATGCTTCTTTATTGTAAGCATACCATATCACTAATGAACTGGAGAAAGTGTTATCCTATCCTCATACTTGGAAAATAATAAATTGTTAGATAATGTTAGATAATTCAAAATCTGAATTCTAAATTTGCTAATTTCCATTATACAGATTAAATTAAGGGGCACCTGCATTTTTCAGTCCCTCTGTTAGTATTTTCAGAATTATGTTTACCTCAGGAGTATTATCAGAAATATTACCTTTGTAAAAAACCTTAAGAATCACAGATGGAAAGCATTACATATGCAGACTACTATCGTGGTGATGCTGTTAAGCCAAACAAAAAGTGTGTTCCTTTTTTATCAGTGAGAAAATAAATACCACCTACTTCCCAGGCTGTTTCCTTAATCTCTCATATGTGCAATTAAACCCTAAAACTACATGCTTAAGAAATACATTTCACTGCTATTAAAGTAACAGCTATTTCCAAAATATATAAACTCTCATTTTATTAAAATCTCAACATGGATACCATCTTAGGACCATATCGTTTTTTCCTGGGAAAAAAAAGGTAGTCGTCACTAAACATAAATATTCGCAGCTCTGGCTGCAGTCCAAGTTGTAAGCACTTTCCTCTGCTGTCTCAGCAATTCTCCTGATGTCAAAGACACATTAAAATAAATGGGAACCATATGGCTCCGCAGCAGAATACCCGCGCTCTTACAACTGAGAGGGCAATGCAATTCATTACCACCATCTGAGAAATATTTGGGGGACATGGAATATCTCAATGCAAAATAAAGCTGCATGAGGCAGGCCATTTGATTAAAATGCTCACACAATGACAGAAGGAGATATTTGCTATTCTTTGGCTCCACGAACCTGTTTTGCTGCTTTTTACATTTTCTCAGTACCACCATGAGCCTCCGCTGTTAGAAGGATTAAACAGCACTTCCCACCTGCTCAACGACTTCCCCACACTCTATCTCATCTGGCCCAACAATGTAGCCCCATCAAGCCTAATATATCATGATAATCCAGGTCAGAGCATCACTGAACAACAATAACAACAAAATGAAACAAAATCCTCAAAAATAACAAGAGCAAAAAAAAAAAAAAAAAAATAACAAGAGCAACTAAGATCAAGTCATTCTGGAGAGGACTGGGTCAAAGGTAATGCACTTGAACTTTGCTATAAATGAGGAAATCTGGAAGCACATTTCTTTTTTATATCCTTAACCTAAAAAGCCTTTACTGTACTAACCCCAAACAAAAATCGAAATCATTAAAAAAAACATAAAAGGAAGAAATTCATCAATGCTGTATTACTGGCTCCATATGTCAGACATTCTAAATTTAAAAAAGAGATCTAGGGCTGCAGAGTTGGGATTAAAACGGAGTCTGGGAAGGCAGCTGGGAGTGGGGCAGCTGGGGTTACTGTGGTACCTTCTGTCTCCTGGCTGTCAACGAAAGATTTGGGAGGGTTGTAAACATCAAAAAGAAAGAAAGAAAAACAAAAGAAAAACTTCATGATTTTTCTACAAAAATAGTTGTTGGTTGATTGAGCATAGGCTTCAACTTCTCATAATCCTCTCATTGTCTGTTTTAACACTTTTAAAAGCTACAAATAAGGAAACTGCTTAAAGTATCATGTTTGGCATAAAATTACCACCCCATATCTACTATTAATAGAAAAATTAGTTGAGATTCAGCTCAAATGTCAACTTTAAGAAGCCTTTCATAGGATCCCTAATATGTGGTATGTGCCCTTTCTACACATTTCCAGAACACCCCTGACTTGGTATATAATATGAGTGTGTGTTTCTCCTCCGCTGCCTGGTAAACACCCAGTGGGCAAGGAGTTCATGTTGCTCCCTGCAGAACCCTCAGGGTGCAGCACACACCCAGGCACTGAAGACTCACTTGATAAATGTTTGTGTAACCAAATGAGATGAATGAATAACTGAGCTATGAGGTAAACATGTAAACATATACATTTCCTGAATACACTTTCCTTAATTTTAAATGATAAGATGGCATTTGACAGTTCTCCCCTAAAGCCTCGTGGTCAGTGTCTTCCTTCCTTCTTAGTTTCTAGTCACTTTATTTTTTGAAGGTATCTTTCAATAAAAAACATAATATACTGAAGGGAGGACACATTGCCTTCATGGCTTCAGGGTACACATAACCTTTGTATTACAAACCATTTGAAATATGCAATATTTTCCATTTCAATAGATCTGACATAAAAAAAAACCCCAACAAAAACCCTAGCACCATAATAAACTTCTAAATAATCCATTAATAATAAGCTGGTAAACCCATCTCTAAAAAGCAAGTAACTAGTAGGGGAGTTACCTGAACATCATAAAACAGTTTTGAAAGAGAAATCCTGCTGATAAAACATCACTAATTGGTACTGACCTCTAGCAAAAACAAGGCTGAAATTTGTGCCTTTAGCAGTTCACTAGTGATAGATCTACAAAACAATTCTGTCTCTTGGTATTTAAATTATTATCTTTGCCTTAGAGTCATGACTATCCTGTAAAAATAAAATCATATCACACAAGATTTATTAATTTCCTATGGAATTTTATGATATATAGCCATGTTCTAAGACATCTAATTTACCTCTTTTTTGTGGTTGGTAGAAATGAAAGTAAAAGCCATGGTTGTTGAGTTCCTGAGACAAACTGCAGAAGCAAGCAAGGAGAATTTTGAATTTTTACTGAAATACAAGAGCCAGGCAGAACTGATAGAATATAGGCAACTATGTAATTTGAGAGAAGGCAGCTATTTATCTTGTCTGGGACAATTTTACCCTGCAACTAAAGAGTTGTCCTCTTAATATTTCACAGATGGGGGCAAAAACATGAGTTTCTGGGTCAGAAACAAACTATTTCATTATTCACAGTACAAGAAGTAGAAAGAGCATCTTGTTTCTGTTGGTACTCCTTGTTCACCAGATTCTACAGGGGCAAGGTGGAGGAGCCAAATAGATGCTGCACACACAGTACGTTTGCATTATACCAAAAGCACAATGAGTTTGGGAATCCACTGTTTTTCTTAGCAAGCAGTAAACAAGCCTGTTGTTCATTGGGAAGGAGACATTACCTCATCCTTCAGGATGGTGGTGCTTTAGCTGCTAAGTCGTGTCCAACTCTTGCGACACCATGGACTATAGCCTACCAGGCTTCTCTGTCCATGGGATTTCTCAGGCAAGAATACTGGTGTGGGTTGCCATTTCCTACTCCAGAGAATCTTCCTGATCCAGAGATCAAACCCTAGTTGCTGCACTGAAGGCAGATTCTTTACCACTGAGCTACCAGGATCTCTTTGTAGCTCACAGATATCTCCCTTTGAAAACATCTTGCCAAAGGAGAGAATCAGCCCAAAGTTCTTGGGAATGTATCTGGCAGTTCCCAGGAGTGGACCCGGTTACGATTTGATATCACATCCAAATAGGAAAAGGAGTACGCCAAGGCTGTATATTGTCATCCTGCTTATTTAACTTCTATGCAGAGTACATCATGAGAAACGCTGGGCTGGAAGAAGCACAAGCTGGAATCAAGATTGCTGGGAGAAATATCAATAACTTCAGATATGCAGATGACACCACCCTTATGGCAGAAAGTGAAGAGGAACTAAAAAGCCTCTTGATGAAGGTGAAAGAAGAAAGTGAAAGAGTTGGCTTAAAGCTCAACATTCAGAAAACAAAGATCATGTCATCCAGTCCCATCACTTCATGGCAAATAGATGGGAAACAGTGGAAACAGTGTCAGACTTTATTTTTGGGGGCTCCAAAATCACTGCAAATGGTGACTGCAGCCATGAAATTAAAAGACGCTTACTCCTTGGAAGAAAAGTTATGACCAACCTAGATAGCATATTGAAAAACAGAGACATTAGTTTGCCAACAAATGTCCGTCTAAGTCAAGGCTATGGTTTTTCCAGTGGTCATGTATGGATGTGAGAGTTGGACTGTGAAGAAAGCTGAGTGCTGAAGAATTGATGCTTTTGAACTGTGGTGTTGAAGAAGACTCTTGAGAGTCCCTTGGACTGCAAGGAGATCCAACTAGTCCATCCTAAAGGCGATCAGCCCTGGGATTTCTTTGGAAGGAATGATGCTAAAGCAGAAACTCCAATACTTTGGCCACCTTGTGAGAAAAGTTGACTCATTGGAAAAGACTCTGATGCTGGGAGGGATTGAGGGCAGGAGGAAAAGGGGACGACAGAGGATGAGATGGTTGGATTGGCATCACCAACTCGATGGACATGAGTTTGAGTGAACTCCGGGAGTTGGTGATGGACAGGGAGGCCTGGCGTGCTGCGATTCATGGGGTCGCAGAGTCAGACACGACTGAGCAACTGAACTGAACCATGGGGCAAATAGGGGGATAAAGGTGTCCATTGGAATCCATGGGAAATTGGTTCCAGGACCCCCATGGAACCAAAGTCCATATTCAAGTCCCTTAAGTAAAGTAGTATAATATTTGCATATAACCTATGTACATCCTCCTGTATACTTTAAATGAGCTCAATATTTCTTATAATACCTTGCTGTTCAGTTGCTAAGTCGTGTTTGACTCTGCGACCCCATGGACTGCAGCATGCCAAGCTTCCCTGTCCTTCACTCTCTCGGAAGTTGCTCAAACTCGTGCCCATTGAGTCAGTGATGCCATCCAACCATCTCATCCTATGTTGTCCCCTTCTCATCCTGCCCTCAATCTTTCCCAGCATCACAATGTAAATGCTATGTAGATTATTGCAAATATAATGTAAATATTATGTAAATAGTTGCCAGAGCACAGCAAATTCATGTTTCTCTTTTTAAACTTTCTGGAGTTTTTTTCTGAATATTTTGAGATCATTTGTTGGTTGAATCTGCAGATGCAGAATCCACGAATATGGGGGGTCAACTGTGTGCATCCACATATACTCTCAGGTACCTCAGGATGCATAGAAACAGTCCCCCTTCTCGGGTCTATGTTTCCCCTTTTCTATGCTACTCATATGACATATGGGTTGTTACAGGAAATATTTTTCCAAAGCTAAATGTGACTTTGGGCTATGAAGGACAAACAAAGGCATAAAAAGGTTTCTTTTCCTTCTACATTTTAGGATTTTCTATTCTTTGGGATGGAAGAGAAAAAAATAAGCAGAATGTGTATACTGAGTTTCATAAAAGTAGGATTCAACCCCGTCTATCTTCAAGAGCATCACTTCTCAATGATTTCTATGTTTCTTTTACATCTGGAGTGAACTCAACCTTGGATCCTTGGTTCTCAGCATTCTCCACTAACCAGTTCCCTGACCTCCTCTCATGTATATATGGTCTTCAATGTCTCTAAGTCTAAGGTTTTCTTTTTAGTTAAAAAAATGTGGCGTATATATTACTGGGGTATAGTTTCTTTACAATGTTGTGTTAGCTTCTGCTGTACAGCAAAGTGAATCAGTTATATATATACATATATCCACTCTTCTTTGGATTTCTTTCCTATTTAGGTCACCACAGAACAGTGAGTAGAGTTTCCTGTGCTAAACTGTAGGTTCTCATTAGTTATCTATTTTATATGTTGTTGTCTGTTACTAAGTCCTATCTGATTCTGTGATCCTACGAACTGTAGTACGCCAGGCTTCCCTGTCCTTCACTATCTCCCCGAGTTTGCTCAAACTCATGTCCACTGAATCAGTCATGTCATCCAACCATCTCTCTGACACCCCCTTCCTCTCTTGCCCTCATTTCATACATAGTAGTGTACATATGTCAAAAAAGTCTGGAACACTTCACAAATTTGCATGTCATCCTCGAGCAAGGACCAGGCTAATCTTCTCTGGATTATTCCAATTTTAGTATAAGTGATGCTGAAGCCAGCACTCTAAATTCAAGTTTTAAGTGACTTTCACCAGCAAAGCATTTATCTCCAGCCCTTGCCAGGGACCAATTCGCTCACCAAAGGGAATTGGTGCTGGGAGATGGCATAAGGAAAAACGTGAGAAGCAGAATCAATTTGAGGTCGACCCTGCCTTGACCCCCCAGACTTCTGGTCTTTGATCAAGGATTCAGTAGGGATAACACAGGATGTTTTTTGAGTACTTGAATAATCTTGAGAGAGTTAAGGGACTATTATTGTTCCCAGATGGTAATGGATATAATTACTTTCCTTTGACAGAAGTTACCCTCTTTTCTACAGCAAGCCATTGAAACTGAGAAAGACTAGAAAAGGCCATAGGTAGCTTTGAGCAAAGAACTCTTCGGGGAGGAGAGGTCTGGGTACAAGAATCCAGCGGCAGCTTAGGGGCATTAGGAAAAGATAAACCAAGACTTGGTGAATCATTGCTGTGATCCAGTTTAAAGTTTCACGCAATCTATTACTACCAACCACTGCTACACATTTTGACAATCTATACATAAAGTAAGGATATTTGTACATAGGCCAGTTTTAATGGTAGAGGTGTGTAATCACAAAGTTTGAAAACTTACTAGTACACAAGTGGTGAAGCTGTAAAACTAGTAATGATAATTGGGTAATTTTTAAATGCTGCTTCTATTGATGAAGTTTTATTTGTGTGTTGACCACGTGCCAAGGCCTTTCTAAGTGCTTCATAGGTATTAATTCTTTGAATCTTCATACCAATACAAACATTGTTGGAATAGGTAGACTGTTCAATTTTATAAATGAAACTGAGGTCCAGAGAGGTGAAGCGATTTACCAAAACCTCACAGCTGGTAGCAGAGCAGCCTGATGTGAATGCAGACAGCATCAGTCCAAGGCTCAAGCTGTTAATCTTAACAATCTCCTGCCCATTCTTAGTTCTGGAATGGGCTAAGACTCTTTTTTCTCCCTTCTTATGTTCCATGACGTAAGTATGTTTGTCAGATCAGACTTTAGTCAAGGATTGGCATCCATAAAAATAAAGAGGGCTTATGCCAAGGTATGGGCTTCCCTAGTGGCTCAGCTGGTAAAGAATCCCCCTGCAATGGGGGAGACCTGGGTTCGATCTGTGGGTTGAGAAGATCCCCTGGAGAAAGGAAAGGCTACCCATTCCAGTATTCTGACCTGGAGAATTCCATGGACTGTATAGTCCATGAGGTCACAAAGAGTTGGACAGGTCTGGGCGACTTTCACTTTCATGTTCCATGAAAATCAGCTTTCAGGACTCAGAAAAAAAAAAAACACCTGGAATTATAGCAATGAAAATCTAACTGCATTATTAAGAAAACAGGAAGAGAGAAAGCAAGATGCTTTTGTTTTAGAAGCAGTTAGAAGCAACATAGGTAGTAAACTGTTGTAAGCCTCTGCTGTTTTATTACCAGAATGCTAGTGGCCTGGAGCTATAAATCGTAATGACACAGGTTTTAAAGTCAGACACACCAGTAGGCTCATTGCCAACTCAGGTCAGTGACTTAACCCCTGCTTCTTTATCTCAAATTTCCTAGGGCTGTTGTGACAGAGTAGAGGTTATAAACATGAACTCCGAAGATAAAACACTTAGTTCAAATCCTGGGTCTGCCATTTGCTTGTGGTGTGACCTTGGACAAGTTACTTACTCCCTCTATGACTCATGTACTAATATAAAATAGTTTTAATAATAAAACCCACTGTATAGTGTTGTTAACAAGGGTTAAACAAATTAATATTTGTTAAGCATTAAATAAAGCTTGGTGCATAGTAAGTACTATGCAAGTGTTTGTTAAATAAAAATAAAGAAATCAATAAATCATATAATTTGAATTGACATAAATCATTTATATAGAGCAGTAGAGTATGTGAAGTGGAGAGATCAATATGTGTTAACTATTCATTGGCAGGGACTAATCCCATATGACAAGTGTTTTACAATGAAAATGCTCTATTTTGTATTTTCAGCTCAGTTCAGTTGCCCAGTCGTATCCGACTCTTTCAGACCCCATGAATCGCAGCATGCCAGGCCTCCCTGTCCATCACCAACTCCCGGAGTTCACTCAAACTCATGTCCATCGAGTCGGTGATGCCATCCAACCATCTCATCCTCTGTCGTCCCCTTCTCCTCCTGCCCCCATTCCCTCCCAGCATCAGGGTCTTTTCAAATGAGTCAGCTCTTCGCATCAGGTGGCCAAAGTATTGGAGTTTCAGCTTCAACATCAGTCCTTCCAATGAACACCCAGGGCTGATCTCCTTTAGGATGGACTGGTTGGATCTCCTTGCAGTCCAAGGGACTCTCAAAAGTCTTCTCCAACACCACAGTTCAAAAGCATCAATTCTTCGGTGCTCAGCTTTCTTTATAGTCCAACTCTCACATCCATACGTGACCACTGGAAAAACCATAGCCTTGACTAGACAGAACTTTGTTGGCAAAGTAATGTCTCTGCTTTTTAATATGCTGTCTAGGTTGGTCATAACTTTCCTTCCAAGGAGTAAGCGTCTTTTAATTTCATGGCTGCAATCACCATCTGCAATATTTTGGACTTTAAATACTTTTTTTTTCATTTTTGGTACATTTTTGTCATTGAGTATCTGACATACATATACACCCAACATAGCTGACATATATATTTTGGGAATTACACAAGGTCCTAGGGTTGTAGCTGAATAAGAGACAAAAGGTACCCCAAGTGAGGTTTAGTCTAAGGAAGATATTTTAATCTTGATTTTATGTAGGAGAAAATAGAGGCCCAGAGTGGTTCTCATCCAAGGTCACAAGCTGGTCGATGAGACGCATGTTCTACTCTGTCTGGCTTCATGCTGGTGCCCTTCGCATTTCCCTGTTCTACACTTTCTCCTCAGGTGTCAGCATACATCCTTCATTACTCTCAGTTTTGCTCCTTCTGTGTTGTGGGTACTGCAAATCCTGTCTATACCTCAAAATTATAGGATTTAAGCAACAGTTTTCTTTTACCTTCAACAAGAATTGATTTACATTTACTTGTGTATTCTTTACCCACCCATATTTATCACCATTAACCTGGGGCCAGATCACAAAGATAATGAAGATATAGTGATTCCTCATTATTCATAGATTCTGGATTTGTGAATTCGCCTGGTGGCTCAGACGGTAAAGCATCTGTCTACAATGTGGGAGACCCAGGTTCAATCCCTGGGTTGGGAAGATCCCCTGGAGAAGGAAATGGCAATCCACTCCAGGACTCTTGCCTGGAAAATCCCATGGACAGAGAAGCCTGGTAGGCTACAGTCCATGGGGTTGCAAAGAGTCGGACACGACAACGACTTCACTTTCACTTTCTTCTTGTTGAAACTTATTTGTAACCTCCAGTCAATACTTATGGTACTTTCATGATCATTCACAGACATGCCCTGCTAAGTCACTTCAGTCGTGTCCAACTCTGTGCGACCCCACAGACGGCAGCCCCCGTCCCTGGGATTCTCCAGGCAAGAACACTGGAGTGGGTTGCCATTTCCTTTTCCAATGCATGAAAGTGAAAAGTGAAAGTGAAGTCGCTCAGTCGTGTCTGACTCTTAGCGACCCCATGGACTGCAGCCCACCAGGCTCCTCCATCCATGGGATTTTCCAGGCAAGAGTACCAGAGTGGGGTGCCATTGGCTTCTCCGACAGACATGCCCAGAGCAGTGCAAACTCTGAGTAGCCTCACGTTCTCAGCTGAGGCTGAACAAGCTGACTGCTTGAATCTGTTTCAGCTCTCCTATTGTAAACCAGCATCCTTCACATGGTATGTTTAGTGTCACAGGATATGCACTTTGGGGCTTTTTGTTGGTCAGTTTGCTGTTTGAAAATGGCCCCAAACATAATGCTGAAATGTCCGGTGTCCCTAAGTGCAAGGCTGTGATGTCATGCTAGATAAGCTTTGTATGGGCATGAATCACTGTGCTGTTGACTATGAGTTTAATGTTAATCAATCAAGAATAAAAATTAGGTAAGCTTCCCTGGTAGCTCAGATAGTAAAGAATCTGCCTGCAATGCAGGAAACTTTGGTTCAGTCCCTGGGTTGAGAAGATTCCCCCAGAGAAAGGAATGGCAACCCATTCTAGTATTCTTGGCTGGGAAAGAAAAGCCTGGTGGGTTACAGTCCATGGAGCCGCAGAATCGGACACAACTGAGCAACTAACATTGCCACTACTACCTTGAAACAGAAACACACTAAACAAAGTATGCATTGACCAGTGGATGAAAACATGACCACAGGCTCCCAGAAACCTGACCCTATATTTCCCAGGAGCAGAGGTTCAGTATTTGCTAATTTATTGTTTGCTGCAACTTTATAGAATATACAACTACTAGGAACAATGAGAATTAGCCGTACTTTTTCTCTGTTCACAGGCCATTTTCCAACAACTGACGGCTGAGCAAAGTTAATAGAAAAGTGACAAAAAGTGGTACGTAAACGATTAAAATATATAAAAAGTGTTCAAATTCACTAATAATCAAATAAGTAAAAATCAAAACAATAACAAAATACAATTTTTCCCATTTAATTAGCAAATAATGAAAAATTAGAATAATCTTAAATTGTGGCAATAGTACAAAGAGATGAGCATTTTTCTATACTACTGATTGGTATATAAATTATTACAACATTTTCAGAAGGCAAGTTCTCAATGTATATTCCAAGAACCTCAGAAAAGGTTCATCTTTTTTTTTTTTTCAATAAAAATAATTCTGGATCTAGGAACTGACCTTAAGGATATAGTAATCAGAAGTTTTAAAACGTATGTGTCCAAAATGTTCATTAAGTTATGTATAATAATGACAAACTGAAAACCACCTAAATAGTTGACACTGTAGAAATGGTTGCGTTAAAAACAGGCTTTGTCTATATGAAGGGATAGTTCTGTAGCCAATAAAATTAATAAGATTTTGCAGACATTTTAATAATACTGGAAAATGCCTGATACAATGTTCAGTATAAAAAATAGATTAGAAAACAAATGTTTACCAATATATAATAGCTATATAATAACACACAAAAGAAATACTGAGAAAATACATCACAATTGATCATCTTGGAGTGATAGTATTACAGTTTCACAAAATCCATTTCTTTACAGTTTTGAATTTTCCAACTTTTCTACAGTGAATGCCACAAAAAGCAGAAAACTTACAGACATAAATTCTCCGTTTTGTACTTCAAGATCATAGTATCTCTTTTGAATGTAAGACAATAAAACTGTTTAATGCATTCATGAAGTGGCATTACTATAAATGAGTCATCTTATACTCTAGCATTTATGACCATATGTTTCACATTTTCAAAATTCCATTAAACATAACTACAAGTCCTTATACATAGATTCCAGAGAGTATGTTTAAGACCTTAAACTACTTCAAAATAGTTATGAATGTGTCATTTCTTGTCTATCTCATCACAACCAGCTAAGTACTAATTCAGAGACAATGCGGATGAACCTAGAAATGTTAATAACTTCATCTCCATTAGCATGCCAGGTATACAATTGGTCTGTTCTTTCTTCACAGGACACCTTCACAATCACTGGACAGTCGTGTTTCTACCAATCTCTACCTAAAGATTCAGACAGGTTAAATCAGCCTCATTCTTGGTTCTGAAATCGAATTCCATTTCCTTGTCAGAACTGAAGTTTTCTTATCGAGAACCCTAGTCTCATTTAGTTTCCTCCTACTCAGAACTTGGTTTTACTCCTTCAATTCCAGCTACTTTATGAATAAGACTTGTTGAATCAACCAAGAATCAAAGCTCTATGACCTGCCTATTTCCTTGATCCCACACTATCTTCTGCCATACTTCTTTTCACCATATCAGCCATTTTAGCTAAAAGGAAATAAGTGGCCTAGATCAGAGCCATATGCCATGATACTATGAGTAGGATTGCTGGTTTTCTTACATAGGGGTCAACCCTACTGCCCAGTCCCTACTGCCCTCAATCCCAAGCCACTAGTCATAAACCAAATCTCTGTGTGCTCTGCTCCAGCATCGGTAAAAAGCAAAAGAATTTGTCGGTTATCAGTCAACTAATGCTTAATTCTCTAATTACTTAAAAAATAATACAAGAGTAGGAGAATTATCATGATGGAATTTTGGAATGGATGGGAAGAATATCCATAGAGTCTAAGTTTTGCTAGAATTCAAATATATGTGTAGTTATATATACAAATAACATAGAGGTATGTCTAAATAGTCATATATCCATTTATTTCAAGTATCTGGTTGATTGCTAATTTGGTTCTAGTGAAGCCAAGGTTGTACACAGTAACAGTAATTACCTCTCCTGTGTTGCACATCAATGCTATAAGTTATGAGAATTAAACGGGAGAGATGAACCTGAATAAGGCAAATACATCAGCGCTCCTGAAGCACCTCAAGGCATATGTCTATGATGGGAGTTAGAATAGTTTTCCTCATATAGTTAGAATAGCTTTCCTCATTTCAAATCTCTAAAAACAGATCATCCTCCTATGTTATTCACTCCTTCAAAGAGTTCCTCACAAATAAACACCTAATTTATGCACCCAATTATGCAGGCACACATTCATATTTATTCGTTCATTGAATAAACATATATTAAGCACCTATAACCCTGGCAATTTCTATGTGGCTTCCGCATAAATTGCCAATCTGCTGACATAATGAGTTTGCCACTGGCCCCAAGCTGATAAGATAAGGATGTTCATTTGACCCAATGGAAGACATTGTTTTTCTTAATGTTTGTAGGAACACTACTAAAACAGTGTCATGTGTTTACACAGATGTAGGAACTTGTTAGAACAAGAACCAGGTTTCTTTACTCTTTAGTCTGCCACTCCCATGCTGTGTTTGAATGTTTGAGAGCAGAAGCTGGAGGGAGCTAAAGGGCTTTGCATAATGAAAGGATGTGCCTTGCAGCTCTCAGGGGAGCAATTCAGGAGGCAAACGAAGTGCAGAGGAAGAATAGAGCTAGGGAGAGAGGCGAGGTTGCACTTTTTATCATGCAACGATTACCTATGACTCTGAAACAGATTTTCAATTCTGCAGAATCGGGTCATTCTCACGTGCAATCCTGCTGCACTTGCACTGGACTACGGCCACAGCTCCGAGATGACTTCTGCTATCTGACACAAAATCTAGACCAGTCCAGACTAGTTTCACCATTAGGTGAGATACTGGGTGTAGGCAGGATGATATTACCTCATATGTAAATAGTGTAACAAATAAGATTAGGGATTCAAAATAGCTATTTGTACTGCATGCATCAGCACTCTATGATGCCATGTTTCTACCTGCATACAAATCACGCACTCGCTCTTTCTTCCTTGCTGTCTTTCTTTCTGCTTCAACAAATGGCCAACCATTTTATTAAATGGCCAACCAACTTATTAAAGCAGACAATTATCCCAGACAGTGAACTCTCAGACATGCCTTGTGAATAAGGGTTACAGTTTCTGAAGACTTTGGAATTTAGTTTCCAATTAAAATTCTTTCTTTTCCAGGGAAAAAAGAGAGGCAGGGTTTTGTCAACCTGGATAAATCAAATTGCCCCGTGTGGTACTGGAATACATTTTTGATATATATATATGCGGAGAGAAAAAGAGTACGACTTTCTCCAAGTTCCGCCCACTCATCTCCACTGTGATCACAGTAAGTTTTTCAAACAGAAAGCTAGAGGATGAACCTCACTGGCGGCCGGAGGGCCCAGCTTCCTCGCACTGCTCTGGCAGCTCTCCCACTCATCAGACTCTCTGCTGCGGGGTTCTCAGTGTGGACAGTAATTCACAGAGGAGAGCAACTGGCTCCCTCTGCAGAGAACGCCCGGAAGGAACTCCAGGCGCCTTCTCCCCCAGCTGCAGGCTCTGCAGGGAAGGTTCTGCTCAGGACCGCACTGGCCAAGCCTACCAGTCTGCTGGGCCGGGAAGGCATCAGGCACCGCGAGCACGCTGGTGGACACCAAGATGAACAATCTGTCATTTCTTCCTAGACAAATTGACAATATAGCAAGGAACACAGAAGTACCTAAAATAGCAAGGCAACAGGCGCTAGAATGGCTTTCCTCTAGAGGTCGTGTTAGCTGTAGTTTTCCGACACAGCTGCTGCTGCTGCTGCTAAGTCGCTTCAGTCATGTCCGACTCTGTGCGACCCCATAGACGGCAGCCCACCAGGCTTCCCCATCCTTGGGATTCTCCAGGCAAGAACACTGGAGTGGGTTGCCATTTCCTTCTCCAATGCATGAAAGTGAAAAGTGAAAGTGTGTGCAATAATTATCGCCTAGCAGGTCAGTTTATCCATGTTGATGAGAGCAAGGAGCATGCTTCACGTCTTTATCTTTTCAGCCCCTAGCACAAGGCCTTGAACACTTCCTCGTGTAATCCAGGTCTCTGTTCACGTGCCTTTTGCTCAGAGAAGCCCATCCATCATTCTTCAATCCTTTACCTCCTTTGTTGTCAGAGTCCCTATCACTGCCTGATATTATACATTTGTCTGCTATCATTATGACCATCAGCATATAAACTGACAGGGCCTTATCAGTCTTTTCACCGCTGTATCTTCAGTGCTGGAACATTGCAGAATGGGTGTTCACTGCATATTTTATAAATAATATTTTACAACAAATAAATACTTGCAGAATGAATGGATTGCTTTAATATTATAAAATAAATAGGGAATGCTATGAAAACTCAATGGAGAAATTCATCTTGGCTACTGAAGGATCAGGAAAGGTTTTATGGAGCAGGGCCTTGGAAGTGTGGGTAAGATTTCAATGGTACTGAAAAGAACCCCAAGGTTGCCAGTGGCAGAACACATTTAGGGACCACAGAGTGGATGGTTGCAGATGAAGTTCTGTTTATACTATAGTTACTAGTTAAATTTAACAGATGTTTATTGAGCACCTGCTATATGCCAGGCACTATTTTTAGCACTCAAGAAATAAACACAGGAGTTAGACACAGTACAACACAGAACAGACCAGCTTGGTTTTAAACTCAGATTTTGTGATTAGGAGACTGGATTTTTAGTCTGTTCTCGGCAGGGTGTCTCAGAAAGCTTGTAAACTAGGGGATTGAAGTTATTAGGTGGAAAACAAAGAAAGGCATTAGCATGTTGAATAAAGCAAGACTAAAGAAGCTCCAATTATCAGAAGAGATTTCTTTCTTCTTGTAATTAAAAAGTAAATATTTCCCAGGCTGGTTCATAAGACATTCTAGAAAAATAACAAGATCAAAATACAATGAATGCCAGAATCTGAGGTTTCATGATAGACCACTGCATTCTTCCTTAAAGATAGAAACCCAAAACCTGCTGACTCTGGGAGGTTAACGATCTGTATTCCAATGTAGTTACAGGTGATTTAAGTGACAGAAACAATAAAAGACAGTGCTGGTTGCCTTTCTTTTAACAATATTATTACATTTTCAGCCCTCTGGAGTGAGCATCCCTACGTTTTAATCACTTGAAATGGTATTATCAGGTAATGACAGAGATGAAGGCTTTCAGAGACAAGGAATCAGCTTAACCATTCAGTGAGCATCTGGTTCACTCGGGTGGTCCTTTTGCTATGTTTAAGGTGACAGGAACATTTGCATTAAGCATGACATGAAAGAATGGTCAAATATCACAGACTGTATTAAAAAAAGAGAAAGAAAATAAACATGTTCACATTTATACCACAGTGCTCAGTGTTTTTCAGGTTTTATCTCATTAACTCTTGGCACAGTCCTACAAATGAAATAAAGGACTTCTACTCTGCAGATAGGAAATGGAAATTGACAGCTGCCTAAGTCGCTTTGTCCTTGTCGTTCAACTAGACTGGACAGTGTAAATTCTGATAAACACAGTAGCAAAATAAAAATGTAAGCGAATCATGAGGTATGCCACAACCATATTTATTGGGACTATCCCATGAGGAGACGTTCATTTAATCCAAGGTTTTTTTTTTTTTTTTTTTAATGAATCACAGTCAAAAGTATTCTACTGGAGAATTTCTTTAAACACAAATGGTTTCAATTTGTTGATTTCTAGATTTAGATTTGAAAAATGTAAATGTAAGACTCTCAAATCCCATTGCAGGGAGAGACTGTTGAAGAAAGAGAAAACAACATTTGGTTTTTCTTATTTCACTTTCTTTTTTCTTAATAGGATGTCAGGCTTGCGACATTGCTAAGAAAATACAAAGAACATTTTCTCACTAAATTCAGAATTAGTACCTAGGCAGTATTCTAAGCATTTATACAATGCTTAATGGTATTCTATTATTGCTCGTGTGAGGATGGTCATATTTCATTATTGTTTCTAGGTTTGACCACACTGCACAGAAATTGTGAAAATATTCCAAGCAATTCTCGAGTTGAAAGCTTTAAGTGCCAACAGTATTTGAACTCATCACTTTGAAATAGGTTCATGCATATTTTATTGCAGGGGTCAACAAACCTTTTTTCTATAAAGGGCCAGATAATAACATTTTGGTTTTGCAGGCCATTCTGTCTCCTGCAGCTATTCCACTCTGCCATTACAGTGCAAAGGTAGCCACAGACAATGTGTAATATGTAAATGGACAAGGATGGTTGTGCTCCAGTCAAACTCGACTTCCTAAAGTGGGTGCAGGAGAGGCTAGGCTTGCAACGACTGTAGTTTGCTGAACTCTGAATTATAAAATAGATTACTGCTATAAAATATCATTTAAGCAGAAGACATATTCTGATTGCCTGATTACTAGTTTGTGCAACTAATCTGTTTTCACTGCTGCCTCTTTTATTGGGTTGAGGTCTTTCAGAGCATGGAGTGCATCTGGCTTTCCCTTAATATCCCTGGTATATTAAGGGCAGGACAACTGGGTGGTTGCCAAGGGTTCCTTTTAGGGCATCCATAACGGGGTATTAGAATATCACAGGAATAAATAAAATGTATGTGCCAGTAAAGCTGGATTTCTAGAGACTGGCAACTTGTAAATTGGTCTCATTCCCACTAAAGTATATAAAAAAGCCTTCACTGTCACCACTTATCTTTGTTGAGGATACGCATGGCACACACCCCAGGCTGCTTCTTGCAAGGAAAGGAACAGCCATTTCCCTGCACACACAGTGCCCACCCCCACCCAGCTACTAAGTCAGTTGCCTGAAGTAGTAGTCATTGGGAGCTGAAATACTGGAAGTGCCTGATATATGGCATAACTACTGTTTACCAGGAACATGTGATTTATTTTATCATTTAAATTAAAAACCGTCTTCTATGCCTCCTCAGAAGTGATCTGGTTCAGAAAATTGCAATAGCGAGGCAATTACATTTAAGTTGTAAAGCTATATAATGTGTAGTGCAGGTAATAAATCTCTCATTTTAAACATAATGAAAAAGGTATACAAATAATTGAAAACCCTGGCCCTAGTAAGAGGATATGGAACAAACAATTCATCTCCCCAGGGCATCCACATGTTCCTGTGTGTCCCCGGGTAGGCTTTCAACAAATGTTTGTTGAATGAATGAGGGCAATAGGCCTTTGCTCCACCAGTTTTGAGGGACTGAAGGGCTGACATGGAACATGTTGAATATTAGCAATTTTATGATAAGAGATATAAAAGAATTTCTGATAACATTCCCACTGGAGGATAGCTGTGCAAGGTCAATGTCTCTTAAAATGGTGCTGAAATTCACCATGAGGGAGAGATATCCATGTCCAGGGTAAATATGAAGTTCTACCTTGTTTTTCATCTGGTATCTGGGAGGAAAAGAGATGCTGTGGAAGAGCAGTTTTGGGGAGGATCCTGGAGACCCAGGCTGGAGAAATTATTGGCGTCCAACTTAAGGGACAAAGCTCCATGACAGGTTCTCATGAGTGCCCAAAATGTGTCCACCACTTGCTACAGCTAGCGCCCTAGGGAGGATGTATGCTAACGGGAGAAAATACGGTGGATTTCAAAGTGATTAAGGAAAAGGCATTACAAATGGGCAAACCAAGAAAGGCAACAAAGCAGGGTGAATAACACTGGAGGAAAGGGAATCAGATTTAGCAGTAGAAGAAATAAAAATTGCAATGCTAAATGCCGTTTTAGAAGAAAGAGAAAAGACCAATCCAAAATATGTATGCATGATTAAGATTAATACATTGTTCACCAAAAACACTAGAATTTAATTTTTCAGGCAGAAAAGGAGACAAAAAGGAGCTTTAAAATATCTTTAAAAATCAAAGAACAAGCACCTCGGATGGTGCACCCCAGGTCTTATTTTAGTCTATATACAGATACGAAGATTAAGGTTTTGTACAGTCTGTTGAGATTCTTTGAAAGAAAGCTTGTTTTAAACAATCAAACCCACCTGACTACAAAAGAAAAAGCTGCAACCTTTCTTTTAAGTGGTTGAGAACTGAACCACAGGAAATCAGCTTAGACTCCTCTAGATCTGAGAGAAGGAAGAGTCTGCTGAATACAGCAGGCAGGGCGTCCAGGATTAAAAGAGGGAATCAATGAATAGTAGAGTGCAAAATGAAGATAAATAAAGATGAAAACTTTTAAATGGAATAAAGAGAGGGTGATCAAATAGGACTAATGCTCAGCTGATGCTTCACATTTTCATGAACCCAGTAATTTGACGGTTCTGGAATTTCATGTTTACTAATTTGGTTTCTGAATGAAACATAACTAGAGATAGCTTCACTTCTCACTTGGAGACTATATCATGGTATCTGGAGGAAGATTACACTCTGCCTCCGACTCTGCCCTCTCTCCTGACTTGCTGCTGCTGCTGCTAAGTCGCTTCAGTCGTGTCCGACTCTGTGCGACCCCATAGACTGCAGCCCACCAGGCTCCCCCGTCCCTGGGATTCTCCAGGCAAGAACACTGCAGTGGGTTGCCATTTCCTTCTCCAATCTCCTGACTTGACAGGTACCCAAATGACCTTATGATGCTTCAGCTATTTCACAGAGATGGATGGATCACATGCACCCTCCTGAATTCAAAGCATGTGGGAAAAAAATCATGGGCGCTTTTCCTATGTGAAAGAGGTGCATGAACTGGGGAATGAGAAAGCGCAGCTACGCCAAGTGAAGTGAATGTGGGAGAGTTCCAGGGTCATGGGATCCGCTGTTGTTGCACATTATTTAATGAGTCAGGAGGAGGCAAATGGTGAGCATACACAGTGGTCCTCTATCTATCCATGGGACCCGAAGCAGAAAGGAGGGAGGAACATCAGGAGAACAACTTGGCGAGAGCCTGAAGAAGCAGATCACCCCTCTGAGCAGGGTCATATGTGATCCATGAATATTTTCTCAAACTTAATGTGTATCACACTCTAATATGTATCCATACATCGAACAGGCTGAAGCTAAAAACGACCCATTCTCTTCTTCAAGAATTCCACAGTGGCTCCAAGAGAGGGCACCAAAAGCATGGTTTGCATGTGGTGTGATCAAGTACAATGTTAAGGGAGAAGAGGGCTTTCAAAATGGAGAGACTGTCAGTGCGTCCTTTTAGACGAGGGGGAAAGGCTATTTCTAGCAGATTGCCACAAATAGTTTCTCAGTAAAAGTGGACTATGCCTACTTCAAGGGTCCAGAATGAAAGAGAACTCAGGGAAGCTACCTGTGGCTACCATAGCACAGCAAGAGCAGCTAGTGCGAAAGGCCTTGCAGGCAGGGTGGCAGAGGATTTCAGGCGATGGAAAGCTCAGCTTGGAAGACACAGAAATCAAGAAAATGAAAAGGAAATGATTGCACCTGCTGAAGAGAGGAGATGGGTGGGCTTGTATCAGAGGAAGAGGTCTTCTCAGGCTCTGAGGAGAAGAATATTGAAGGGCAACATCCAGCCCAGTTAAATGGGTTCCACAATGTCTCAACACTGTCAAGTCCTGGGTGACAAGAAGAATCTTTAAGAGCATATCTGAGAAAACCAGGTAGTAGTAAAAGAGAAAAGTGTCACAGGAGCTGAGGGGTATTCAAAGGAAGCCATGAAGAACCTCTTCTCCAAAGTGCATGAAAGCATAAAGCCAGAATAAGCAACATGTATCACATCAGAAACAAGGAGGCCAGAGACGCCGTCTATTCAAAGGCAAGGGGAGTGCTGCTGGAGAAAGAAAGGAAGAAGCTGTTCATTGTGCTCCTGGGGAAGTGGGATGGGACTGGGGGTATGGGAAGCTAGAGGCAGGAGTAGGGATTTTCTATGGTTTGAGGATAAACATAAGTAACATTATCCTTGTGTTAAAAAGCTTGGCAGAATAAAGAGTTTCCACACTGGGAGAGATTGGTCCACCCTGGGGTGAAGCTACTTGGCCATTGGGTACAAAGAGGAGACAGCGAGGACAGTAAAAGGTGTTGGCAGCAGGCACATAGAAACTGTGCATCTTGGCAGTGAAGTAAAACAGGAAGTTTTAAGATGTGTGCAGCTCTCGCCGATGCTTTACACAAGGAACTATTGAGTGTTAGCAAGACACGAAAACTTTGAAGAAGAAAACACAATATTTATGCACCTGAAATACACCAGTCTGTATGCACTGTCAGGATTAATTTAATAGTTACAAGCTTTTGTGTTAGTTACTACTAAATCTTGCTTTTGGCCCTTTCCACTCTCCTGCCTAGAATATTCTTATCCCAGAATAACCACATTGCTCCCTCTGTGTATTGCTCCTTATTTATTACAGGTCTCCGCTTAAGTTTTACATTCTTGGAACAGTCTTGTCTTCCCCTCTTTTCTTTCACGCTCTCCTTTCCCCTATTTTATTTTTCTTTAAAGTGCTTACAAGATATGTATATTCATTATCTGCTTTCCCACTAACATATTAGTTCCTTGAGAGCAGGGTAACATCTATCTACCCGAGGCTGTGCCCTCAGAACCTAGAACTGTGGCCAGCATATAAAAAGTACTCCACAGGGACTTCCCCCATGGTCCAGTGGTTAGAATTTTGCCTTCCAGCGCAAGGAGTGCTGGTTCAATTCCTGGTTGGGGAGCTAAGATCTCACATGTTTCATGGACAATAAGCCAATGATTAAAATAAAAAAAAGCAACGTTGTAACAAATTCAATAAAGACTTCAAAAAATGGTCCACATCAAAAAATTCTTTTAAAAAAACGTGTTCCATAATATTTTTTTGAATGAAAGAACGGATCATTGGCCCCATATTACAAGTGAGAAAATGAACTCAGAAGTTTAGTAACTTGGCTAGGACACAAACAAATGATGGAGTCAGGATTTGAAACTGAATCCTTTGGACTGTCATGTTGTTTCAATTCCTCTGTGTGACCTCTTTAAAAGCAGAGCATGTACGTCTGAAGGGCAGTGTGACACAGTGTCGGAGTCCCAGCCAGACTGGGATTTCATTCCTGGCTCAGCCACTATTTAGCTTCCCACCTTCTTCAGGCTTTGTAACCTCTCTTGCCTGTTTCCTCTTTGTACAACGAGAATATCTACCTCGCTGGGATGTGGAGATTAACACGTATAACGTCTGGCACCTAAGCAATTCCTAGTGAATGGTAGGTGAGACTACTGGAGTGGACAGAATAAATAAAAGAATGAGGTGTTAGGAAGGAGGAGGAAATAGGAAAAGGCTGGGAAGGAAAGGTGAGAACTTCAGTGTGTTTGGCTTTCCTTGAGAGCTGTGGGATGGAAAGAAGCCTTCTTGGTTAAGAAGCAGAAACCAGGCAGCTTTTGTAAAGCTTTGTAAAGGAAATTTATGAGGCCCCAGTTTAGCAATGGAGGAGAGCAGCTGGCCAGCAATAGACTCTGTAGATACCACGGTACTTCAGAACGGTGAACCTTCATAAAGTTGCAGTGATACAGGATGAATAAGTTTAGACAGCTAATGTACAGCATGAAGACTCTACTTAATACTGTACTGTAGACCAGAACTTTGTTAAGAGAGGAGATTTTAGGTGCTCCAACCACACACACACACACACAAATGGTAACTATACGGGGAGATGGATATATTAACTAGCCTCACTAGAGTGATCATTTCACTGTGTATGTATATAATAAGACATCATGTTGTATACCTTCCATATATACAATTCTTATTTAAAAATTACAAAAAAGAAAGGGTATCTTGACCCTTTATGGGGAAAATGAAGAAAATCAAGGTGAAATTTTAAAAATATATCCTACATTGAGTGTATACTTTAAAATGTTGATTTTATGTGAATTTCAGCTCAATGGGAAAAAAATACAAGACGGAAAAAAAAAAACAACCAGGTGAACCCACAGAACATTTGTTGTAATTTAAATCCCTGAAAGTGAGGAAATTGTGAGCTTACATCAAAGGGGGAAAAAGGCTGCCTTTGGAGGCCGTTTTAGGAAGAAGAAAGGGCTGGCTTGACAGAAGCCCTCTGTGTGATTCTGCAGCGCAGGCAAGGAGGCTTTGTTCATGCCCTCAGGAGGTCTCACGGAACCAGGCTGGGGCGTAGATACGCAGAATCCCAACACAGTTCTGTGTTTTGATAAACCCTTTAGCTTCTGAATATATCGGGAAAAGTCTAAGGTAAATAAAATATTTAATAAAATGTCCTTATTAAAAAGACCAAATTATGTAAAACAAGGGCTATTTTCCTTCTGCTCTTTCCCCCTAAATTCCAGGATGACTTTTCTGAATTATCTTTAGGGCCCAACCCAGGATGAAAGAAGAAACAAAGCAACTGACTGGAGTAACAGTGCAGGCAGCTAGGACTCTTGTTATTGTTTGCAGGGACTGGGGGTGGGGTGGGGTGGTTGGCAAGAGAAAGCTCCAGGGAGGAACGGGAAAATGAGGCTGGTAGACTTCCTGTGGAGTCCAGGGAAATGCTAGACAAGGAGAACATAACTTTTGCAGAGAGGAGACAGTTACGGTCATTTCACTTGAGATTGCTCTAAAATTGAAAGGAAAGTGAAAGTGAAGTCGCTCAGTTGTGTCCGACTCTTTGTGACCCCATGGACTGTAGCCTATCAGGCTCCTCCGTCCATGGGGTTTTCCAGGCAAGAGTGCTGGAGTGGATTGCCATTTCCTTCTCCAGGGAATCTTCCCGACTCGGGAATCGAACCCAGGTCTCCCTCATTGCAGGCAGACGCTTTACCGTCTGAGCCAACAGGGAAGCCCAAAATAGAAAGGAAGGGTGTTAGAAAAAGTGATGGTAAGAGGCAAAAAGCCGAGGCAACAGCCACCTATAAGAGGAGTCTGAGGTTCAAAAGTGGGAACTGGAAGAGCGGGAGAGAGATTAATGACATCACACCATGATATCTGATAACTGAAGACTCTGCTGGGCAAGGACATCAAAGAACCAATAAACTAACTGTCATACAAAAGGCCTGGGTAAGACTCTTCAGAAAGGTGAGGAACAAGTGGATTTAAAGGCAGGAGGTCTGGGTTGGAGGAGGAGAAAATGGGATATTACAGGTTAATAGCATAGAGACTGGTAGTTCTTTTACCAATATTTTGACTATTTCTCTGCTAATGTCATTTCAAGCTAGTCACCCAGCCTCCCTGACAGTGAAATGGGGTGATGAAGTGTCTAGGTTCTAACCAGTGGGGATGTGTAAAAATCATATGGGCAATTTCTAGGTCTTGTGTTTAAAAGAGGTGTCTTTTTTCTTCATCATTCTTTTCTTATCCCCTACCCACGAGTGAGAATGGAACATGCTGGCAGGAGACGAGTCAACCTACAAATTGCATGTGAAATATCAAAGGTCAACAGGATAGAAGTAGCCTGAGTTCCCTCAACCAGGGAGCCGCCAAATGGGCTGCTGCTGCTGCTGCTAAGTCGCTTCAGTCGTGTCCGACTCTGTGCGACCCCATAGACGGCAGCCCACCAAGCCCTGCCGTCCCTGGGATTCTCCAGGCGAGAACACTGGAGTGGGTTGCCATTTCCTCCTCCAATGCATGAAAGTGAAAAATGATAGTGAAGTTGCTCAGTCGTGTCCGACTCTTAGCAACCCCTTGGACTGCAGCCTACCAGGCTCCTCCATCCATGGGATTTTCCAGGCAGTGGGCTGCTTAGGCTTAGACCTTTATGTTTAGGGTGAAACAAACTTTTATTTTCTTTAAGCTACATAATATCCTTAACCATAAGCTATATTCTATAGTGTAGCTAAAGTGGCTATTATTCTGTTACATCAGCCAAACTAATACATAGATACTAGAGAGAAGGCTTAAATATAAGCCTCTCTTTAACATACTATTTTTAAAATATATATTTGACTCTTACAAAAATATAGAGACCCAGAACTAACCCATCAAAAGGTCTATAAAGCCAGATATCAATTAAGGAGACTTAGCTGGATAATGATGTGGTGGAAAAATACATGTACGAAAGAAGAAAATGGGCTATTAGAATTAAAAATATTTATTTGCAAGGGAGAACCTTTTGAATTCAATTTGAGACACAGTCTCTTTTCTCACTGCCACAGTAACTTCTGAAATTATTGTTCAAAGTGGAAAATATGGCAGAACAAGTAAGATGCCTATTACAAAAGAAACATTTAAAAATAGAATAGAAAGACCAGAGCAAAGAGGGAACTTCTACCTGTCTTTCAAGATCCTCAGGAGTAGTGGAGGTGATGGAATTCCAGTTGAGCTATTTCAAATACTAAAAGATGATGCTGTTAAAGTGCTACGTTCAACATGCCAGCAAATTTGGAAAACTCAGCAGTGGCCACAAGACTGGAAAAAGGTCAGTTTTCATTCCAATCCCAAAGAAAGGCAATGCCAAACAATGCTCAAGCTGCACAATTGCACTCATCTCACACACTGGTAAGGTAATGCTCAAAATTCTCTAGGCCAGGCTTCAACAGTATGTGAACTGAGAACTTCCAGATGTTCAAGCTGGATTTAGATAAGGCAGAAGAACCAGAGATCAAAGCTGCCAACATCTGTTGGATCATCAAAAAAGCAAAAGAGTTCCAGAAAAACATCTACTTCTGCATTATTGACTATGCCAAAGCCTTTGACTGTGTGGATCACAATAAACTGTGGGAAATTCTTAAAGAGATGGGGATACCAGACCACCTGACTTGCCTCTTGAGAGATCTCTATGCAGGTCAAGAAGCAACAGTTAGAACTGGAAATGGAACAACAGACTGGTTCCAAATTGGGAAAGGAGTATGTCAAGGCTGTCTATTGTCAACCTGCTTATTTAACTTATATTCAGAGTACTTCATGAGAAACGCTGGGCTGGATGAAGCACAATCTGGAATCAAGATTGCCGGGAGAAATATTAATAATCTTAGCTTTGCAGATGACACCATCCTTATGGCAGAAAGTAAAGAGGAACTAAAAAGCCTCTTGATGAAAGTGAAAGAGGAGAGTGAAAAAGTTGGCTTAAAATTCAACATTCAGAAAACGAAGATCATGGCATCTGGTCCCATCACTTCATGGCAAATAGATGGGGAAACAGTGGAAACAGTGACAGACTCTATTTTGGGGGGCTCCAAAATTACTGCAGATGGTGATTGCAGCCATGAAATAAAAAGACGCTTACTCCTTGGAAGAAAAGTTATAACCAACCTAGACAGCATATTAAAAAGCAGAGATGTTACTTTGCCAACAAAGGTCTGTCTAGTCAAAGCTATGGTTTTTCTAGTAGTCATGTATGGATGTGAGAATTGGATTATAAAGAAACCTGAGCGCTGAAGAACTGATCTTTTGAACTGTGGTGTTGGAGAAGACTCTTGAGAGTCCCTTGGATTGCAAGGAGACCCAACCAGTCCATCCTAAGGAAATCAGACCTGAATATCCATTGGAAGGACTGATGTTGAAGCTGAAATTCTAATACTTTGGCCACCTGATGCGAAGAACTGACTCATTTGAAAAGACCCTGATGCTGGGAAAGATTGAAGGCGGGAGGAGAAGGGGATGACAGATGAGATGGTTGGATGGCATCACCAACTCAATGAGTGTCAGTTTGAGTAAACTCAGGGAGTTGGTGATGGACAGGGAGGCCTGGCATGCTCTGGTCCATGGAGTCGCAGAGTCAGACACGACTGAGTGACTGAACTGAACTGAACTGAGGAGTAGGGGAACATGTTAAATTATCTAACGAAAATTCTCTTTTTGGTAAAGTTGATGGCTCTAAGGTGAAAGTGAAAGTTGCTCAGTTGTGTCTGACTCTTGGCTACCCCATGGACTATACAGTCCATGGATATCTCCAGACCAGAATCCCTTCTCCAAGGGATCTTCCTAACCCAGGGATCGAACCCAGCTGTCCCGCATTGTTGGCAGATTCTTTACCAGCTGAGCCACAGGATGTCTCTAAAGAGAAAAATAAATATTCAAATCCTTTGTGGAAATAATAGCATACTTAGAAATATCAAATGGGAAGACAAAACAACGAGATGCAAGGAGGAAACAAGACTAAGGCTATACTTTATATCTCACAGGTACGAAGATGAAAATGTGTTTAGACTTTAATTAATCTATTTAAAAGATTAATTTTTTTCAATGGTACAAATCATTAAGAACAAGATAGAGAATTTGATAACATATATTAGTCTTTCTTTAACAAAGAAATACTATTATTTGCAGCTAAATAAAAACAAAGCAGTTCAAATATCCCCTCATCTGGATGATGTTCTTGGTCTATATTCTTTTAAACAGAAATATTCTGCTTCTGCACTGCTTCACACATCTTTCCCTACTTCTATGGAGTCATTTTATGCTCCATTGAAAACTGTTTGCATCTCCGTTTCCAATCACTAAAATTGGGAGTTCCTTGAGGGCCAAGTCATGTTTTATTTCTTTGTGTCTTCCATTCTTAGCATATCAAATGAAAAAATACTTGAGGACAATTTTGTCTGCTGGGAGGAAAGTGAGATGAAAAGCCAGAAAAGAAAGCCAAAGCTGGCATCAATGGTATTTCAAAAGAGGATTGAAGGAAGTGAGCAGAACACAAATAATAATATTTTGGTAAGACGCCTGCAGTAAAAGCTGCCAAGAACAGCTGTGGTTGGACAAGACTCAGCAAAGCACCCAGGACTACAATGATCCACAACTGCTTACCAAGGATGGTATTTGTTTAGTTTGGCTTCTGATTTCCAGCTTAAGATGTATCATAATGTGACCATATCTGTATGTTCTTTCAAACATCAGGGAAATAAAGTAAGAAAAGCAAGGTTACTATATGATGGTCATTACTCTCTTAAAGTATAAGTTTGAAGAAAGACAGACTAGAAAAAGACCCACTAAAGAACTGATCATTACATATATTATACTATATAAAATATATAATCTTATATAATATATAATTATCATATATATAAATCATTACATATTCCCTGGTAGCTTAGCTGGTAAAGAATCCGCCTGCAATGCAGGAGACCTTGGTTCAATTTCTGGGTCGGGAAGATCCGCTGGAGAAGGGATGGCTACCCACTCCAGTACTCCTGGGCTTCCCTTGTGGCTCAGCAGGTAAAGAATCTGCCTGCAATGCAGGAGACCTGGGTTCAATCCCTGGGTTGGGAAAATCTGCTGGAGAAGGAAACAGCTAACCACTCCAATATTCTGGCCTGGAGAATTCCATGGACTATATGGTCCAGGGGGTCGCAAAGAGTCAGACATGACTGAGCGACTTTCACATTATCTATTTATATATACATCACATACACATATGAAAGAGAAGATAAAATTAAGGGATGGTAAACAAAGCTTGAGGCCACTTAATCCATAGGTAACATTGACATTTTGTTGTAGAGAAGGAATTATAATGTAATATCTTTCAGATAAACTCCTTCTATGAAAATATATGAGCATCCACTGAATGAAAAGGCACTTTACAAATTCCAAAATGTAAGAAGATATCAGCCACAGAACTTCCCTGGCAGCCCAGTGGTTAACACTCTGTACAGCCAATGCAGGAGACACAGGTTTGCTCTCTGATCAGGGAACTAAGATCTACATGCTATACTATATGACCAAAATAAATAAATAATTTTAAAAAATACATCAGCTACCATATTTATGAGATACCAATACTACCCATGATGACCTTACATTACAAAATATAATGGAAAGTCAGTCACAATTTATCAAGAGTGTGCTTGCAGTATTTTACAAATTTGATGGTAATATTTAAGTAAAACCTTTTTCTGCTTTATTAAACTTATAAACAATTCTTAAACAAAATAAACATTTATGTAGAGTTGATCTGAATAGAGTACTCATTTGAAGTGACAGAGGCATCTAGGAGATACTAATAAGTCCTGAACTGTCTTCTTTATCAACCCCACTGGACTTGTCCTTATTTCTTAATAAATCATATTGGAGTATCCAGAACAATGGTTTTTCAATGTTTTCAAACTGAGGCTCCCTTTTAATATCAAAATCACCATCCCCCACATTAACTTTTAATTGGAAAATACACATAAAAAAGCTACTTTGGACTTGTAATTATTTTAAGTGAACATGTTTTATTTAACCACAATAGCATCTACATAGATTTCTAAAAAAAGAAAAGAAAATTTAAAATATTTATTCACTTTACAACATTCCATTCTTTTTTGTTTCTGTTTTTGAACAGTAGATGACCAGATATCTTAGATATTTTAGAATGTTTATATCGTTATAAGTTCTGTCTGGATCAAATTGATCATAAGAAAAACTAAAAATTTTAAGAGCTTGTATGCTTTATCCAACAACATTTATAGAAAACCACATAATAAGTAATTATTAACTACAAAGTGGCTTTAATTCTACTTAAAAAAACTTTGCAATTAAATAGTTTTGCTTAGGTAATACATGAAATCTCTAAAAATACAGAAGAAAAAGACTGCATGTCTTTTGAGTGCCCACTTCAGATATATGCACTTCATCTGAGAATTTTTGATTTCCAAACCTTACTGTTACTAAGCATCTATTCCTTCAATGAGAGTAGCAGGTTTAGTCTTATTAATAATCAAATGAATGAGTTCACTAGTATGCTTGAAAAAACTCTTTAGTTTTACTCAGAACTTCTAAGTCCTTCTGACTTAGGTGACTGTATAAGCAATTCAGTACCATTATCAGATTGAGCAAGTATAAGGGAACAGCACAGGTGGAAATTACCTATAGCAGGATATTTGACAGTAAACCAACTCTGGATACAAGACAAGAATTTCTGAGTCTCTAACACGTCTCTTTTTGATAGTGCTTTTCATTGTGTGTGTAAAACTTTTATCACTGATTTTGAAAAGACATGTTCTCACAATATTTACACCATTTCTTCATTTTGCTAGCAGCTACCAGGTACAATCTCCATATTGGGAAGATCCCCTAGAGGAGGGCATGGCAACCCACTCCAGTAATCTTGCCTGGAGAATCCTGTGGACAGAGGAGCCTGGTAGGCTACAATCTATAGGGTCGCACAGAGTCAGACACTACTGAAGCAACTTAGTACACACACTTGAGGTACTATATGGGGGAGAAATGACACGTGACCCCACTCACCGAGAAGCATTGTTTGCTTCCTAAGCTCACTCTTAATGTAATATAATAGTCTGTGGAAGCAAAGAGTCAATGTGATTCCACAGTTGCTATCTTTAGCATGTGTGAATCTGACTCTAAAAGGAGTTGGTTGTTTGGTCGCTCAGTTGTGTCCGATTCTTTTACCACCCATGGGCTGTAGCTGGCCAGGCTCTTCTGTCCATGGGATTCCCCAGGCAAGAATACTGGAGTCGGTAGCCATTTCCTTCTCCAGGGAATCTTCCCAACCCAGGGATGGAACCTGCATCTCCTGCATTGGCAGGTGGATTCTTTACCACTGAGCCATTAGGTAAGTAGGTAAAAAAAAAAAAAACCTTGCAATTTTTTTTACTTCACAACTCAGTAAATGGAAAATGAAGACACAGAAGAGGACACTCACATTCTTTTAGAAATAATTTTAGGTAAAATTATAAGTTAGGAGAGATTTGGCTTTTGTGCTCTTTTCCTGGATTTCATTGTAGCTCTTCTATAATTCAGACATGCAGGGCACTACTGGGGCCCCATGCACCTTCTATTAGAAACCAAGTCATTCACTACCTTGGCTGTGATTGACAACTTCATGGCTTTAAAGCCCTGATGTTAACCATCCCCAAAGAAATAATGCAAAGGATGGGTTTAAATGAAAAGGAATGTGTTCCTAACGTGTTACAGCACTTTTGAACAGCCTTCCAAAGTCACACCACATAAATAACAACATTCATAAGGGTAATCCAGCATAATCCTGCTATATAATTCTTTTTCCAAATTCTAACACATTGCCAAATCATTCTTTAAGTCAAACCCAAGTTTGGTTCTCCTAATAAACCCTTTATAATTAACCTCAGAGCATTTCCCAACCCTGTGAAGGCTATTATTTCTAGCACTCCATAATCCTTCCACATATATAATTTTCTCTGTGTGGGCCTGTAGAGAGGGGGAAAAGGTGAGTGGATAGCAAAGATGTCTTAATGCTGGCTTCACAATTATATGAAATGGTGTAATTTGTGTAAATGTCAATTTGTTTATTTCTTGGTTCATACTGTCTTTCTGCTAAATAACAAAGGTACCTAACTTTGTGAATTTAAGAGTCCAATTAAATGACAGTATTGTTTGGGTGTTAGTAAATATTCGCTAATGTTGATGACAATAAGCGCTGTGTTAATCAGGTAACACACTTCAATTTCTAAGAGGGGAAAAAAGACTCAGTTTTTCAAGCATCTACTTAAAGACAGCACAGCAAATGACCTGCTACCACTGTGCTAAAAAGTCACAGATGGAATATTTTTGTTGGTACAATCTGTGTACAAAGATCATTGAGGACCAAACACTTTGAACTGTGTTTTTCTGTTGCTGTGGCACATTTTCATGTACTTGCCCTCTACCTCATTTCTGTAGAATTGGAGAATAGACAGTGTAGCTATCTGATCAGAATTGGGGCTAGCCTGTGTCAATGGAGGAGAAGGAAGCTGAGGCAGTGGTTAGTCTGGAATTGTGCCTGATATTCACACTTGAATTGTAACTGAGCTAACTGACCACAAATCAGACAAAAGCTCATGGCATAAAAAGACTGGAAATGGTTGAGAAACATAAGAGAAAAGTTGATATTTTTTAAAATATTTAAGTATGTATAAATTATCACCCAAATTATTTTTTCATTTTATTATAATGAGTGCTGTTCCCCCACCAATTCTTAACAATTTTAAGAATTTGTAATGAGTCAATACTTATGATAATTAACAAAATACCATTTTATCAGTTAAGAAACACTAAAATTTTATACCCAGGGCATTCAAAAAAATAAAGGAAAAGTGTAGAAAAAGTTTAAGATGTGTAAAAACTGGTGGGTTTAACAACAATCACAGAGCTAAATCTAATAGTTATCAACTGGCTCTCCACAAAAATGTATTTATTTATATAAAGAATGCATAGACCCACTATTTACAAATAATAAAATATAAATATTCTTTATTATAATTCCATTTAATGAATTGATTCTCACAGAATTGATTATTAATTGAGTTTTGCCTAAGTTTTGTACCTATCACTAACTTCCGGCTGCAAATGATAGATGAGTGTAGTTAAGATATGAATACTGGCTGACATTTTCATTTAAGAAAATGGGTAAGAGGGTTTCCCAATTGGTGCTAGTGGTAAAGGATTCACCTGCCAATGCAGGAGACATGAGACATGGGTTCGATCCCTAGGTCAGGGAAGATCCCTGGAATAGGAAATGGCAACTCGCTTCAGTATTCTTGCCTAGAAAATTCCCTGGACAGAAGAGCCTGGAAAGCTACAGTCCACACAGCTGCAGAGAGTCAGACATGACTGAGCAACTGAGCATACACACATAGGTCAAAGGAAAATGAAATATCAAAAACATGCTGAAACTTCACTCATCCGTCAATGACATGAACGACTCCTCTGCTAAGTAGGATAAAATTTTTAAAGACCAGAAGAATATTTATTCAGCTTCTTGTGTATGCACACTGTAAAAGCTACAGAAATGATTTAATTTGCATTATTCACATTTTTCCATTGCTTTTCTACTGTACGATCTATAAAATAATAAATTGATAGCCCTGATGTGGGGGTATTTGCCAATTTCTGTGGAGCAAATAATCCCACCAGGGCTGGTAAGTTAATATAATTTTATATCAATATAATATTTATGGCAATAACTCAAAGTACACAATAAACATACAGCAAAAGCAAAAGAGCTCTGATGATAACCATCAAAATAGAGTCAAACAGTATTTTTAGAATTTCTCTGTTTTGATGATTATGATGTCATTTTTAAGATCATTTAAAAATCAAAATGGAATATTTATAGTTCAGGCATCCAAAATGAAGCCAAGTTACCGTCGTAGATGTGGTTTCAGACACCTTTCTTCATCACTAAGAACTTGAATTTTCTCTAGAACATATCAAACTCAAGGAAAACTCAAGCCACTTCAGACCCCAACCAATCCTTGCTTAACGAATTCTCTTACTGCTTACTAGCTCCAATCCTAATTATTGAAAACAATTTATGTAACCTTGCAGTTCTTTGCTTTCATCAGCCTCCACCATTTTGTAGTCAGGGAGACACAATTTCAAGGGCTTCTTAAATCTGTCGTCTCCCAGGTTTTGTCTTAACAAACCCCAAATAAATGCCTCTTTACTTCAATCAGGTCTGTTTCTGAAATTTTGGTTAAGAGTTACAACCAATATTTTCACCCATATGTCCTCAGACCTTTGGAAAAATGAATGAAGGTCATATAGTACTCTGACATACACTCTTTTATACATGCATAATTCTATTATTCAAGAATTCTAAGGTAATTGACTTTGCTACTCCATATAAAGCATAAAATTGAAAACTGGAGAACTAATTGAGTACCAAGAATAACCACAAAAATAAAGTTAAAAAAATCTTTGCATATGGCCAATATGCATTTAATACTTTGGCAAGCATTTTGTGGTTTTGTAAATATTACATAGACAATATAAAGGTAATCTTTATTAAAAGCAAAAATATATATATGTATATTATAAATGTTTTTACTTTTAAGGCAATACAAATAAAAGCTGTACAATGAAGTTTTTTGGATTAAGATTATATTTTATACTTAGAAAATTAAATTATTTCATTTCATATTTAGAAAATTAAATCACACCCATACAGTTTTCTGCAAAGATTAAAATCAAGCCTAGATTAAGAACTGTAAATCAGAGGAGAAAAAGTTTCATTGAGCAGATCATTTGATGCTTCCGTAGAAAGGTCCCTCTGTCCTTGGGATTCTCCAGGCAAGAATACTGGAGTGCGTTGCCATTTCCTCCTCTAGGAGATCTTCCCAACCCAGGGACTGAACCTGTGTCTTTTGTGTCTCCTGCACTGGCAGGCAGATTCTTCACCACTGAGCCACGGGGAGAAGCCATAGAAAAGTAAATGTGCATGGTTAAAAATTCAGGTGCTAGTGAAGTGACCAGGGTTTGAATGTGGTTCTGCCCTTACTAACAATAGGACCCAGGAAGACATTAGCCTCTGAATTCCAGTTCCTTCATGTGCAAAATTAGGATTAAAAGTAACAGCTGTTAAGTGTATCAATGCATGAAAAGTATAGCAGTAAATATAATTTTTTAAAAAAATCTCACATTTCTTTTACCATTTGAAAGGAAACCCACCCTTCTAGTGAGTTTGGAACAGATTTTGTCTCTTAATTGGAAACTTTAAGAGATGCTAACTAGAACACCAGAAAAAAATTTTTTTCTTTTTTAAAAAATTTATTTTTTAATTGAAGGATAATTGCTTTATAGTATTGTGTTGGTTTCTACCAACATGAATCAGCCATAGGTTTACCTCTCTCACTTGAACAGCAATTGTTTTTTTAATGCATATTCTTATTTATTACTTGTTTACTGTCTGTGCTGTGGGCCTGGGCCAAGCACAGGCCTCCACCCTGCGATGCTTTTCCTGCTTGTTACCCTTTTTCCTTTCTGGATCCCATATTCTGAGTATGTAAGTATACATTTTCAGCGCAACCAACTGCACTATCTTCTTTCTCGCTCCCTTCTTCCTCCCTCCTTCCCTGACTTTTAAACCTCAAGTTACTATCTATTTCTTCTAGTACACTGTCCTTGATAAATGTTATAGAAAACTGTCCGGAAATACCTGTGCCAACACCGTACCTCTCTGTGCTGGTATTTACACAAAAGTCACCCTTTATTGATGTTCTGATAGTGCCTAGAATTCAGGAGAGTAAGTCCAAAAGACATCGAACACCTGCTGTGACTCTTTCCCATAAATCCTGTGGTGGAGTGCACTCATAAAAGCTCTCACGGTTCCATTAAGATGGTCAAAGAGAGAACTCTGCAAACGGCTGATGCTAATGAGCCCATAGATACTTTTAAAGCCTGATGTGGTCAATCAAAGGGGAGGCAGCTGCCAAGACACCCTCTTCTCTGCAGCTCTGAAGCACTTCCTGCAGGGAGGTGGGCCTGGCTGCTGGTGCCACAATGCCCAGCCTTAGGCCTCAGTCATAACAATGTCAGCAACTCTTCCCTGCTCCTTTTACTCTAAGAAGAAAATACAACTCAGAAAAAAATTAAGGGGTTCAGCTTCAAAAAAACTTAAGAGGACAAAACTCTGATTATCTGTCCTGCATTTTAAATACAAAGAAAACAATAAGCCAATACACCTTATTTACTTTGAACCCAATCCATGTAATGAGTGTCAAATTAGCACCTCTCATTTGAAATGGAATCTATGTGCTATTTGATTAATTGGCAGTAGACTGTATATTTTCTGAATTGCATGAAGACAGTTAGGAAATGTTTTCAGAAGTCTGAGAAGTGATGCTAGAATGAGAAAGATTGTCAATGCTGTTTTCAACAAGAATTATGGGAAACAATATGATCTAATAATACAAAAGTACAGGATCCAGAGTCACGCTGACATAAAGACCAAAAGCTGGCCCCATTACATATTAGCTTTGTGATTTGGGGCAACTACTTAAAATCAGCATCATATACTTCATAGGTTATGCCAATTAAGTACAATAACATGTGTAAAGTGTAAGTGCAGTCCCCACTACAGATGTTTAATAAAAGCGCAATTAATGCCAGTTATTACTGCTGTAAGAATGGAGAGTAAACTCTGGAAATTCTTACTTCCATATCTGTTGTATTGAATCTCGTGATGTTCCCTAAATATTGTTCCCCTGCCTAGATCATGAGTATCAAACAGGTAGTAAACTGAACGTGGCCTCAAGAAGAATTTCACTGGACTAGATTTGCTGTTCTTATTGTTACCATTAAATCTAAAGTCTTTGGGGGAGGTATACTCTAGATCCACCACTCCTTCTCATCATACACTTGGCTCCTTTCTCATAGACCTACGACTTGCCTGGATCTGAAGATTTATCTGGATTTGCATCTCTGATCTAGATTTTTTCAGACTTCTATCCCACTCTACCAAAAACACAACTGTCATATGTCTCCTTCCTCTTGAAAGCTATTCTCTGCTCATGTAGTTTTCCAAAATAAGTATTAATAAAATTTGTGTTGTCTCTCATTAGAGCCATCATTATAATAACAGCTAACACTTCCTGGGCACTTAATAAAAATCAAGTACAATGAAAGCATTTTGCCTGTATTCACTCATGCAAGCCACAAAGTTCCAATGTAGATATATTTTTTACCAGTGTTTATAGATGAGGACGGCTTCCCAGTGGCTCAGGGGTAAAGAAACTGCCTGCCAATATAGGAGACACGGGAGATGCAGATTCGATCCCTGGGTCAGAAAGATAGATCCCCTTGGAGAATGAACTACTACTCTAGTATTCCTGCCCAGAGAATCCCATGCACAGAGGAACCTGGCAGACTACAGTCCATGGGGTCTCAAAGAGTCAGACATGACAGAGACTGAGCGTGCATGCACGCATAGATGAGAAAACCAAACGTTAGAGCTACTACATTGCTTGCTCCTGAGTAGACAATCTTTGAAGAGAATATAGGCAATCTGAGTCTAGACATTGTATTTTTAACTAACAGACAGACTAGAAGGCCATTTATTGTGGATTTTAATAGTCATTCTGAAGGAATCATCCCAAAGTGATTATATTAATGGTGGGAGTTTCAGTCATGTGGTAGAAGATATTTTAGGACAGAAAAGCCTCTTAAAATATACTCCCTAAAAGTGTGCACTTTGTGTTGACAAGTAGGGTTGACCTTACCAATTTAAAAACACAATTAGCACATAAATGAAACAAATGTAGATATTTACTTTTATAAATAACATTTCATGACATCAAATGACTATATATTTTATATTTTTAACATATTCCAAACAAATCGTCCCTTCTAATTCTTCATTCTTTTGTGGCTTTCTTTAGAGATTTTTAGTTAGAATACTCCTTTGTGGTAATGAGATATTTCAGAATGTTCACTTATACATTTCAGATGAAGACAGCATTGAAGATAATTTTTTAACACCATAATAAGTACATGAATATTCTATTTATTTTCTAACATTTCACTGTTAATAGGACAACATACATTAACTCTTTATCCAACCATCATCACTTATTTATACTCCGTCCTCATTAAACTGTCTTTTTTTATAGTTCTAATGTACTATGGGTTTCCCAGGTGGCACAGTGGTAAAGAATCCTGCCAATGCAAGAGACGCAGGTTCAGAAAGAGCTCCTGGAGAAGGAAATGGCAAACTACTCCAGTATTTTTGCCTGGGAAATCCCATGGACAGAGGAGCCTGGCAGGCTACAGTCCATGGGGTGGCAAAGAGTCAGACACGACTAATTGACTAAACAACAACAATAACGTACTATACTTTGAGTGCATTATCTATTTAATCAGGACATCCTAAAATGTCATCAATTAAAATAATTCACATGATTTTCTGTTCTTTATCTGTGAAACCTATAAACTAAAAATGCCAGATGGAATATTCTATGGGACTTGTATACATACATTAATGGTATACAAACATAAACACTGAAAACACTAAGATGTCCTCAAGCATGATACCATAAATAACTCAAGCTAAAAGACCGTCAGAGGTGTATTATATTTGGAGGGAAAAAGGATTACCTGAATCTTACATAATTTAAAATACCTTGAAAATCAATCTATTTCATTTTTTTTTTTCAAATAAACGATATAATCATGGTCAAAGCTACTTCTAACAGAACTAAAACTAGACTGAGGATCTTCTGGCTCCTCAGTTGTGACTTTTTCAATTACAACAAACTGAAGGAATTTGCAGTAGAGTCTCATTCTCGAAAATTCAACTGATGCAATCAGGAAAGCAACATCATAGCAAACCTAAATATTTTTCTTTCACAATAGCTCTCAAATACAAGCAGCTATTCACTGATAATCAAATAAAGAAACAATATTCCTTTTTAACACCACAAAGGAGACATAAAGGTTATGTGGGACTTACTGTATATACAGTGTAGTAGTGTATTTTATAAGTACAAGAAGCAAATTTTGATGAGTATTTTTCTAGATATCACTGTGCAGCCTGGAACATGACACCTGGGAAAGAGATGGCTCCCTACATTTTAGGACCCAGGCAATGAAGGTATGAGGTGTCAGGAAAAAATTTGATAACATCACTTGGCTATCATTGTGGACAAGAGAAAGGCACTAAATGAATACATTAAATTCAGTTCTACCTAATGAAGACACACAAGCTGGAAATATCAATAACCTCATATATGCAGATGACACCACCCTTATGGCAGAAAGTAAAGAGGAACTAAAAAGCCTCTTGATGAAAGTGAAAGAGGAGAGTGAAAAAGTTGGCTTAAAGCTCAGCATTCAGAAAACTAAGATCATGGCATCCAGTCCCATTACTTCATTGGAAATAGATGGGGAAACAGTGGAAACAGTGTCAGACTTTATTTTTTGGGGCTCCAAAATCACTGCAGATGGTGATTGCAGCCATGAAATTAAAAGACGCTTACTCCTTGGAAGGAAAGTTATGACCAACCTAGATAGCATATTCCAAAGCAGAGACATTACTTTGCCAACAAAGGTCCGTCTAGTCAAGGCTATGGTTTTTCCACTGGTCATGTATGGTTGTGAGAGCTGGACTGTGAAGAAAGCTGAGTGCTGAAGAACTGATGCTTTTAAACTGCAGTGTTGGAGAAGACTCTTGAGAGTCCCTTGGACTGCAAGGAAGTTCAACCAGTCCATCCTAAAGGAGATCAGTCCTGGGTGTTCTTTGGAAGGACTGATGTTGAAGCTGAAACTCCAATACTTTGGCCACCTCATGCAAAGAGTTGACTCATTGGAAAAGACTCTGATGCTGGGAGGGATTGGGGGCAGGAGGAGAAGGGGATGAAAGAGGATGAGATGGCTGGATGGCATCACCGACTCGATGGACATGAGTTTGGGTAGACTCCGGGAGTTGGTGATGGACAGGGAGGCCTGGCGTGTTGCGATTCATGGGGTCGCAAAGAGTCGGACATTACTGAGCAACTGAACTAAGAACTAACTACCAAATTTGGCCTGAAAGTTTCTAGTGGGCTGCAGGGCTCTACTGGTTTTTGTTATTCAGAATACAATGGTAAATAAAATACATATGTAATAGTAAACAAATATAAAACAGTTGCAAATTGTGGTATGTGCTATGAAAGGGAAAAAAGGTGCAGAGAAAGAAAATAATGGGGATGTGGAGAGTGGGTGATTCACAGATTTTTATCCCAAGTGAAAGATACATAAAACTTGTCAAAAATTGTAAAATATTTCAAAGTTACAGATGTAACATGTACTTATTACCTACATTTAATGGATATTAGTATTTAGCATATTAACTTTAGATTCCTCCTTTTGAAATATAAATGAAAATGAGAAAGTACAGTTAAAGCACCCACCATCCATTCTAAGACCCTTCCTTTCTGGACTTCCCTGGTGGCTCAGATGTAAAGCATCTGTCTACAATGTGGGAGACTTGGGTTCGAGCCCTGGGTTGGGAAGATCCCCTGGAGAAGGAAATGGCAATCCACTCCAGTACCATTGCTTGGAATGAAAAAGTACAGTTAAAGCACCCACCATCCATTCTTAGACCCTTCCTTTCTAGAGGTACAAATTTTCACATCCTTTTTGATCACCCCTTCCTATGTATATTTTTTGTTTCATAAAATAGATTGTTTTTCTGTGTGCGTTAATGATGTAAGCACTGTCTTGAAACTTGTAATTTTCACTGAACGGTACATATATATACATAAACCTGACTATTCAGTTCAATCTATTACCTATTTTGTCATTATATGAACAAAACACAGCTTATCCGACCCTATACTGATGGGCGCATGCATGCATGCGTGCCTGCTCAGTTGTGTCCGACTCTTTGCAACCCCATGGACTACAGCCCACCAGGCTCCTCTGTCCATGGTATTCTCCAGGCAAGAATACTGGGGTAGGTGCCATTTCCTTCTCCAGCGGTTTATCCAAACCAGGGATTGAACCTGCCTTGCTTGTGTCTCCTGCCCCAGCAGGCAGATTCTTTACCACTGAGCCACCTGGGAAGCCCATATTGATGGACAGTTAATGGTTAACTTTTCACTACCAGATTTCCTAGATGTCATGCTCACAGTGCATCTGACACTTACAGTACATTTTGAGAGCTCCTGCCTCAATATATGCTTATCAATAAATGATATTGTCAAACTTTAAAATTTTGCCATGTTGATAGTATGTCATGTGTGAAACAGTGTCTTCTTTCAACTTTAATTTCCCTAATTACTAACCACAAAATTGAACATCTATTCATAATTGTATTAGCGTTTTTCTGTGTATTATATATTTATATTCTATGTCTATTTTTTATTGGATTGGCTTTTATTTTTATAAGAGTTCCTTTCATATTGAAATAGTAATTCCTTGTCAGTTAATGAATTACAAATTTTTTTTTTCCCCTCTCTGTGCCCATTGTTTCACCTTTTTAATTGCATATTTGGTCATATAAACAAGCTTAATATATGCAAATATATATTTCCTTATGCTTTGTGTTACTCGCATCATACCTGACATAAAGATATTCTACATTTTTCTACAAGTTTTATAGTATTTGATTTTTTTTTTTTACATTTAGATATTTAGTTCATTACTGAACTGATTTAGTTCATTGGGAATTTATTTTCATATATGGTATGAGTCAGGGATCTAATTTTATATTTTTCAATGTGACTGGCCAGTTGTTCAAAGATATTCACTAGAACAGTCTCTGCTTTTCCATCTCATTTGCAATGTCTGCTCTGATGTAAACTAAGTTGCCATTTACAGGTTGCTGTTTCTAAGCTCTCCATTTGTTCCATGTGCAGGCCCATGTTCTTTAACCACTATAACACTTTCAGTACTGAGATATGTTAGGGTAAGCACATCCTCCCCTTTCCTTATTCTTTTTCAAAATTTTACTGGGTCATTTTTTAAGCCCTTGACCTTTCACAGAACGGAGAAGGCAATGGCACCCCACTCCAGTACTCTTGCCTGGAAACTCCCATGGACAGAGGAGCCTGGTAGGCTGCAGTCCATGGGGTCGCTAAGAATCGGACATGACTGAGCGACTTCACTTTCACTTTTCACTTTCATGCATTGGAGAAGGAAATAGCAACCCACTCCAGTGTTCTTGCCTGGAGAATCCCAGGGATGGCAGAGCCTGGTGGGCTACAGTCTATGGGGTCGCAAAGAGTCGGACACAACTGAAGCGACTTAGCAGTAGCAGCAGCAGCTTTCACAGAAATTTTAGGATAAATAGTACCTACATATTTTAATGTATTATGTAAAATTTTTAATTAAAAATATAAGGAGTAGCATACTTTTAAATCTCATTTCATCTAGCTCTCTTTTTTTTTTTTTCTTTTTTTGCTGGGTTATTGGAAAGCAACTCCAAGATAGTACCATTTTTCCTGTAAAAACTTGGATATATATCACTAACAGATGAAGACTTTGAATCAGCATGCTCTGGATGGGGTGATCAGAGACAGCTACCTCAAAGAGCAGATATTTAAGCTGGAACCTCAAATATCAAGAGTCAGTTATTGGAAGACTCTTCCAAGAAGGATCTTAGAGCAAGAAAGTTTGTTACATTCAAATAACTGAATCAAGATCAGTATGGCTGAAGTTTGGAGATGGAGGGAAGGCAGGAGAGGAGTTGGAAAGGAGAGCAAAGTCTCAGTCATAGATTTTTGGAGGCTGAGGTAATGAATACAACTGAAAGCAACTAAAGGACTCAAATAGGAAAGAGATGTGATCCAATACACTCCTGCATAAAGAAGAGGCTGATTTTCCTACAAGAGAGGAAGCTCAGAGCAGCTGGCAGGCTCCTGCAGCAGTCCAGAGGAGAGATGCAAGTCGTATGTACTGGGAGTACAACACATAAGGGGATCGGTGGACAGATTTGAGACCTATTATATAACATGTGACTCTAGGGGAAAGACAATAAGACCAAAACAGAATTTTTAAAAAAAATCTTAGGGCTGAAATAAACAGCTCAATATAGTAAGTCATCATTTATTAAGGCTACATGTGAGGTTCTGATTCTAAATTTAAACCAAACCAAACCACACTAAATGAACTGTACTTATATAATGTTAGTGGTATGAGTTGGTAATACCTTTTTTTCCCTAGCTGTTTCAAAGAATGGTGAAGGTGAAAGCATCTTGGATTCTCTCAAGTGTGTTATATTGCTACTGCCTAAATAGCTGCATAGCATCCAATTAAATAGTGATGTTTCTGCCTGGGAAAGCTGTATACAAGCAAATGAAACCAGAAAGGTGCATGTACATGCTGGGAATACATAATTACAGTGGGAACCTATTTAAAACCCAGTTCACCATTACACATATTTGGATATAATAACCAATAAATCAGGATCCTGATATATCACAATGACACCCATCCAAATCATAAATTACAGAGTTAGCCTGAAAATTGGTATTTATTTCCACTAATGTCCATATCATTATGAAGTCCTACAACAAATGCATCTTTTTTTCTTTATGTGATTTATTTGTACTAAAAAAGAAAACTCTTTACAAAGCTAAGTGCTATTTATCAAGGATTTATTAGCAATTGAACCAGCACCAGTCTTAGGGCTGAGACTATATGCTTAAGCCCTATACATCTCCAAAAAGATAAGGTATACACACAAATAACAATGGTGTAAAACAGAATACAATAATTTAAAGAAGGGCTGAAGAGCTATTAGACTGTAAGTTTCTACAGAACTGGATAGTGTCTCCTTTACTTTTGCATTTCCAGCTCCTAGTACTAGTGCTATGGCAAACAGTAAGTACTTAATAAGTGTTCATTCATTCACTTACACAAATATTTATTAAGAGGTTACTAGATACGAGACATACAAAGACCTAGCTCCTGCCTTTGCTGAGCTTACACTCATTCCTTTGAAACTCATTTTGAATGCCCTATTTAAAGACAGAAAGAAGGACATGCAGAAAAGGAAAAGAGGAAAGTAGGGTTCGTGGTGATGAGAAGGCAAGGTCATCTGTTCAATATGATGTCAGAGCTGGAGGGACTTGATGAGTCTGGTAAGTACTCTGTGCTTTGAGATGGAAGAGAAAACAACCCTAGGCACCTTAGGAGGAGGCCGTGTGGCAATAATGGGCAGCCAAGTTGAAAACACCCAGTTTTATCATTTTCTCCAAAACTTCTTAAAGTGTTCAGCTGTTTTGAATAAAAAGGAAATATGGAGTAAAGGATAGGGGAGGAAAATGGTTAAGAGTCCAGGCCTCACCGCACTCTCGGCAAAAAAAGCCAAAACAAAAGAGTGAATATAAAAGGTGCTCTGGAAAGATATGTAAAGATAAAAAGTGGGTATTATGTTGGGGAAAGGGATTCCCAGCTAGTGCTAGTGGTAAAGAGTCCACCTGGCAATGCAGGAGACATAAGAGATGTGAGTTTGATCCCTGGGTCAGGAAGATCCCCTGGAGAAGAGCATGGCAACCCATACCAGTATTCTTGCCTGTAGAATCCCATAGACAGAGAAGCCTGGTGGGCTATATAGTCCATGGGGGTCACAAAGAGTTGGACATGACTGAAACAACATAGCATGCATCCACATGTTGGGGAAAACAAGAGTATGAGATAAAAATATGGGTAGAGGGAGAAATGGAGTGGAAGGAGAAGGGGTATGGTCTGAGTTTAGAGCACTGAGATTTGATATTTCAACGATAGAGCTGTACTGGTTTGTCAAACTATCATGGGTAAAGCTGTGGACACAAGCAGCTATGAGGAGTGGAGAAAAATGATATGAATGGAATAGAAGACTCCAGAATAGAGGTGGTCAAGGAAACAAGAAGCTAATGGTTCAGTGAGCTATCACATGGCTATTCACATCATGGTGGGAAATACTGGGATGGAAAGAAGATAGAAAGCCATTGCCAAAGTGTTTGAAATACCAGGAGATTCAGGAAAGAGGATGAGTAGAATAAGAGACTTGGTAAAGTTTTCATAGAGAAAAAACATTTGATATGAGCCTTGTAGCGGGTACAGAACTTCGTAGTCAGAGATTGAGAAGCAGAGGAGAAGAACTTTCAGCCTGAGGGATGGGGAAAGTAAGGTCAGAGGAGGCAGCCATGGTTGACTATTTCTGATTCAATGCACTGGATTTCCCAGACCTCTCAGGCAAAATAATCTGAAAATAATTCCACTGTATATCAGTCAATGGCTTTTATAACACATTCAAGTGAGTATTAAATATTTTCCAAATGGACCACTAACTTGTATCTATTTCTTTCACTCAAACTACTTAAATTCCATATTTCCACTAAACTAAACACTTAATGACTTAACTGGTCCGTGGCTAGTGTCCAGATAGGGACATGACCTACTATGTAAATCTGCAACTGGTTCCAGATCTGATCTCACAATGCCAGGCTAACTGGTTCTTTTCTAGCACAAGGAGATGAAGGGAGTCAGGGTCTGGGAAGGTCTTAATTTAACAGCTTATCAGAGGTTCCTTGCCCTATGTTGCTTATCTTTTCCTACTTGGTTTCTGCTCTAACTTAAGACCAATTTTGATCCTTGTTCTTAGAACCATATTATCACAAGGTAGGAAGAAGCTTTTGAGGGTCACATGGTGCCTACTCCTGCTCAAAGACTTCCCTAAAACTTCGATCTTCACTTTCTGCCTTAACACACCTCCATTGTTTGAAAAATTATTGATTCAGGGATTGATTGCTATGTTTGTTTTTGCTATAGTAAGTTCTTAAGTTATTATCACAATGCTGAGTAGACACGACCTGTAATCTGAGCTGTATTTACCGCCGGTAGTCTATCATTTTGACATGTCTAAAAGCACCTACCACAGAGACTGAACATAAGATACACCATATCTGTCAAAACGGAATCTAAATGTTCGATGCATGTTAACTGCTTGGTAAAGAGAATAGATATGTTTTGGTTGTACTTCCACCACAAAGTTTCACGTCAAGATCTGATTTCCATTGATTTTTAATCTCTAATCCCACTATAAAATGTGCAGTCAGTGGGAGGAAATTGACATTGGAGGGAAACGGTGACTTGGATGCACATGGCAGCATATTCACGCCCTATGTATTCAGAGAGAAACTGAGGGAAGTAAGGAAGGAGGGAGGGAGGGCGGGAGACAAACACAGATTATAACTCAGCCATCGGATAAGTTAATATACCTCTGAATGTTAACTTCTACTTGTATAAAATGGGTACAATAATGGCTCCTAATCAAACAATGATTTTAGGCTACGCAGTGAACTCAAGAATGTGGAACTGTACATTAGAAACTCTTATCCTATGTAAGACATCCACCATCAGATTTCACATGCCATTTAGAATACCTATCATTTTGCCTTTTGATATTTCCACTTCCTAAATACTATATGTTTATTTGTAGAAAGACTGTGTTTCAGGAAAAATATGTGTTCCTTGGGGGAGGATGCTTTGTCGAACAGCTTCTCATTACTTGTGGGAAGTGCCAAGAACCCTGAAAGGGTAGGAAAAAATCATACCGGCTTCTCTGTGGCTCTCCCTGTGACAGAGCTCAAGTGCAGGCTGATTGGCTATAGAGCCGCAGGGATTTGATGAAACAAAGCGTTCCACAGCAATACAGAATCCAGCGGCTTCTATCTCAAGGGAAGTACAAGATATGACCTTGGTTGATCGCGGGCGAGTATGCTAGTTGCCTAGCAAAACTCCAAAGTCGAAGGAAAAAGGCATAATGTCTTTACTGATTTACATTTCGAAGCTTTTAATATCATAATGTGATGTGCTACAAACTGAATAGGCTTACAGAAAGCATGGAATAGCATGGAATTTTCTACTACCATAGATGCTGCCTCGTTCCACATGATTTGTATCAATTCCTATATTTGTAATGATAAAATGTTATGTTACACAATATGTTAGTGCTTATAAAGCACTGGGTGTACCTGACATTTTAAATTTGAAAGATGACCTCACAATGAGTGAGATTTAAATAACCATATCTTAAAAGATCTGTGTGAAGCTAAATTTGGTTTCCTAATACCACATAAATTTGATAGTAATCAAAAATCCTTCTTTACGGTAATTACTTTTATTTTGAAAGTAGAAAAATATATTAAAGAAATAAGATTCATCAATAATAATACATATTTCTATAAATAACTTCAGATCAGTACATACTTTAATCTAGCTGAAAAAATAAATAAAACATTTTACAAAAATTTGTGCCTCTATTTGGGGCTAGCAAATGATTTGAAATACATTTCAAGAAACAAGAAATCTTTTTAAATACTCTCACATGGGTTAACATGTTCAGATCTTTTATACAGCAAATATTAATAATCTAGGGAGAATTTTTGTTTTGTGATGTTTTGCCTTTTTTTCTCCCACTTTTTCTCCTTCCCCATAATGTTAATATGGTAAACTAAACAGACTATTAAATCAAAAGGGCACTTTTGATTAAATCAATCATTTAATTGTCTTTAAAAATGAAAAATCTCTGCCAGATTTCATTTAATACAAAGTTCAATTATCAAGTTTGAAAACTAACTATTGCCACCTACCACTGACAATAAATGATGAGTTGAAAATTTCAGTAACTTCTTGGGTACCACAAAATATGTCTATTTTATTCAACAGGAAAAATAACATCTGTTGGACATAACTCATAAAAACTCTTTACTAGCTAACTGAAGCATTGCATGATTTAGTGATCATGCCATTTGCTTACATAAACACAATCTAAACTACAGTTATTTTAGTTTAAATTTAAAACACTTTTTGTGAGATATATAAATATTAACTGAAATAAAAATTAACAAATATGAAATTAATCTATCATTCTAATACTTCAAAAAACCAAATTGCTTTCAGTTTTTAGAGTAATTTAATCATTGGAGAAGGAAATGGCAACCCACTCCAGTGTTCTTGCTTGGAGAATCCCAGGGATGGGGGAGCCTGGTGGGCTGCCATCTATGGGGTCGCACAGAGTCAGACATGACTGAAGCGACTTAGCAGCACTTAGCAGCATGATACAAAGACATTCCCTGGCAGTGTAGGTAAAATTGTGTGTTCTCCTTTTCTTAACACTACCTCATGTCTTCATGCTGTGCTGTGCTAAGTCACTTCAGTCGTGTCCGATTTTTTGCAACCCTGTGGAATGTAGCCAGCCAGGCTCCTCTGTCCGTCATACTCTCCAGGCAAGAATACTGGAGTGGGTTACCTGTGCCCTCTTCCAGGGGATCTTCCTGACCCAGGGATAGAAACTGCATCTTCTGCATGCCCGCAGATTCTTTACCGTTAGCACCACCTGGGAAGCCCCATGTCTTCATAATTATCATGAAAATACATTAACTGTATCAGCTACCATAAACGTAATGAATCATTTCCCCACTCCTAGACACATGACCTTCCTCTTCCCTGCCCCAATCCCCATTTTTTGGCATTGCCCTCAACCATCAACATTTTCAATTATGCATTTTCCCTGCATTTTTGATGTTTTCCCCTTTAGACAAATTATCTGAAGCATAGATGTATAGAGATGAATATCATTATGGCTCTTATATTTCCAATGTGCTTTATAAATTTCATTGCCATCAATAGCAATATGGATGTACATACAATTTGTACTGTGACCGTCACCAGCACTTAAGTACTGTACTACTATTTTTTATTGGAGAGAGGAACACTAATTTCATAGAGATGAAATTTCCATGATTTCATACAGTGAAGTCTCACTAGTACTACTTTACTCTGTGTTATTACTACTGTAATGCTTCAAAATATTTGCTAATTATATTTGCTATCATGTTGATTATCTTTGAAGGTATGTATCTTAATTTATATAAAAAATTTACATGTGTATTTTTGTACGCCATTAGACAATAATGCTTTGCCATACTAACTGCAAATTTCTTTCCAATATAGATTATTTTACTTTGGGCTTTTGGGGGGATCAGGTATGTTTAATACTTTTCTATTATTAAATATTTTAAGTATTTTGCAATGTGACTTTTTTATGTTACTTCAAAGCTCAGATAACAATCCTACCAAACATTTAGCAAATATGTAATTTCCCCCATGATATGAATTTTAAAAATCTTTGTCTACTTACTCCATCTGAAATGTATTTTGGTATAAGTTGTGAGATGGGTTTCTGAATTTTTCTATTTCAAACTCTAACACCAAAATCACTTATTAAATACTTCCTCCCTCACATTGTTTTATAATGCTCTATTCATATAACATATGTATATATAATATATAATTCTTATCTATACTACACTGAGATTTTCTCTATTTTCTTAGATCTAATACAGTACCAAAAATGTTAAACTATATAATTTTCTACGATTATTTGATATCTGGGGTAGCTTTTCAAGATTTATGGCTTCTTTTTAAAAATATCCCTTTATTCTCATTAGCTTATTTTTCCAAATAGATTTTATTATTCCATCACCTCTAAAAAAGTCTAGTTGAGGGTTTTATAAAGATTATACTTTTATATCCACAAATTAATGTGGAAAGATTTAATAGATTTACCTTTATATCCAGAAGCATAACCTGTCTCTTCATTAATTCAAGTACTTTTCTAACTCACAATAAATCGCATCATAAAGACATGTCCAATATTATATAATTAAAGGGCAGAATGAGATAATAGAAAAGGTGAAGACTATGGGATGGGACACATAAATATATAGATATATACATATATATGTATATATACACATACATGTATATATGTGTGTCTAGTCTTAAATCCTATGTGATCTTGGGCAAGATATTTAGCCTCTTTGAGCCTCAGTTATTTCCTCTGTAAACTGAAGGTAGTGGTTCTTCCAGGATGGCTGTAAAGGGTAGGAATAATGTCTATAAAGCTACTGGATCACAGCATGTGCCCAATAAATGTGAGCTATGAGAATAAATTTTAATATAACATGTGCTCAGTACTTGACATTTTACAAAGTTCTTTCATGTGTATTATCTCACTTGCTCTTTGATCTTCACAAAACCATCTTAGATAATGATGTTGTTGTTATTATCACTGTTAATATTAAGGCCAAACACATAACATACATCTTTAAAATCAAAACACAAGCTCATTTCACACTATCATGACATTTGTAAATATATCTGAAGATCAACCTACATCACACAATTACTTTGTCCCTGAATATTTGATGACATTTTTGTTATAATAATTGTAGATGTCCTCTCATTCTATTTTCTATGAGTTTTGCTTGCTTAAAGGAATGCTGTTGATTTTAGTATATGTGTCTCATGTTCAATAGTTTTATTGAGCTCCTTATTAACTCTTAAAAATATGATTAATTCTCTTGGTTTTCTCGGTAGTCACATTACCAAAATAAATTCTATATTATGTAATGACATATTAATAAAATCAGCTACTTAACTGAAAAATAAAAAACTAAAATTAGTTATTTGTCATCATATCACGATATATTAAAAGCTTCCTGTGGGAAACATAAACTCAAGATTATTTAGCTAGTAATACTTTCATTTAGCCTGTAGACTGTATTACCTTATGAAATTCCCTTGTCAGTCCTTCAAACCTCACAGTACCTTGCCTGACAGGAAGCTGTGATGCTACAGGGCAGTGGAAAAAGAGAAAGAATACAGCTTTTTTATTTTGTGGGCTTTAAATATTATTCTTAAGGATAAGAGAAGAAAGGGATGTGTAGAAAGAGGTATAAACAGTACTTGCACATTTGGGAGAGTTTTGCTGCTGTTTAATCTCTTAAATCATGGTTGGCTATGCGCTTTCTCAGTGAGCCCAGACTTTCCACTCCCAAATACATCTTCCCCATGTTGTTGTTGGTTTTTTTTTCTCCTAGAGTATCATTTCAGCTATGATGAGGATACATTTTTTGTGCCTAGACATGTCTTTCCGCATCCCAGAGTAGGGCATTTCCTTTGAAAAGTAATAATAATAAAAAGTCATTTTTCATTGAATCTGTTGGTTAACACTATCAAATAATCCACTAAACAAAGGAATCCACTGATGCCTCAAAAATCTTTCATTTTTCCTTAATCATGTCTTGCTTTTAGTTCAATTGTACAAGCAAAACAAAATTAGGAATAACAGTTAAAAAATCACCACAATGATACAATTGTTTTCACTGTAGAACCAAACAATCCGTCTCAGTCATGGCTTTTGTACTCACGGGGAAAATGATTAGAAGTGGATGGATTGACACTGTCCCCACTGTCAGCGCTTTCACTGCTGGAAACTTCATCATCTGATTCCCGCACAGAGGAGCAGGGCGAGGAGCCGTCAACTTCTTCAAACTTCCTCTTTAAAATTCCACTCATCGCTGCAGCGCTGTCACATGTACCTGTAACAGGAACGGGAGCAGCGGAGCATTGAAATATTTGACCGCTGGATGTGCAGCCAAGGTCTCTGGAGTCATTTTTATATGGCTTTTTATACATGAGCTGAGTTTTCCCTTGAAAGGATCACTAAGCAGTTTTTTAAAAAATATTTTCAGAAATGAAATTAGATTAAATATGAGCATCTGACCATTTGCTTACCAAAATGTAACAATTTTTTAGACATATTTCATTTTAATGCACTACCTCTATTCCTTTTTGTTGGCAAGTTGAGAAAATCCATTTAACTCTGTAAAATTCTGTAACAAAGATAAATGTTAATGTTCCCCAAAGTCCTAAACGATTACTGGAAGGAACACAGATAAGTATGCAAAAACTTCATACTCAAGTTTTAAAATGCAAGAAACCCAGTTAGCTGAGCACAACGAAGCATATGCAATCAGGTCTAAATTTTAGGTAGTTTCCGCTTAACTATTACAATAAAGTGAAACGCTTCCACATGATACCTGGTTGCTGAAGCTGTCGCTACAGTTTCAGAAACCTCCTGAGGATATTTACCAGGGATAGAGCACTAATTGGGTGGGAAGAGTGAAGAGTGGGAAGTGGAGGTAGTTTCTCCTAAATTCTTTCTCTAGGCTGAATGATGTGTCTTCTCTCCTTGAGCTGCCCTCTCTCCATCTTCATCATTTACCTTGACATATGCACAGGGCATAAACTTTCTGCCAATGTAAACATATTTCAGAAATAACTTATCTACATATTAGCTCAGATATAGGTGGATGGTCTAACATTGCTAAATTAAATTAACTAAGCTGAAGGTATTACTAGGTTGATTCCATTCATTCTATCTTCCATCTTATTTATGTCACCTGATTTTTAACTCCCATTTAAGTTCTTTGTTACATTATCTAGGTACTGGCTTCAGAAATTGCTGTAATTACCTCCTTCTCTATGCAAATCACACAGCGCACAGCCTGACCAGATCCCCGGAGCTGGGCCAGCTTTTCAAATTCTATTCGGATTAGCAGCATCAGAACCACCTAAGGGGGAAATCTCAGAAATGCAAACTCTAACTAATGCAAATTCTAAAGCCTCATTCCGGATCTACTGAATCAGAAACTCCCTTCGAGGTTAGGGCCTAGGACACTGCTCTCTGAAGCCCTCCAGGTGATTCTGACACATACTCAAATTGAGGGCCATTTGCCTAATTTCTAGTCTGTTCTCCAGTAGCTCCTTCCTTGAGTGTGGCCACACATCAGCCCCAGAGAGTTATATAACTCAGCACTCAATTCCTAATAAAATCTTCTGCGTCCATCACTGGTGTGACTTCTAGTAAAGTTAAGGACAGTATTAGATGTCTCTTAAGTATCATTAATTTCAATTTACTCTACTCATCTATTCATGTGTTTAGTAACCAGTAGGCATATGCTTGACTCCTTCGGTGGAGTAAGGGGATACAAAAAGGAGTAGAATGTGTTACCTGCTCCCAAGAAGCAAGCATTCACTATGCTGGGCTGCATGGAATTGAGAATACCTCCAAATTCATGTTCTATTGCCTTGTTTTACTAATTTATGTCTTTTCATGACTTATATTAACAATAGATAACTGATAGCAATAAGAAGATACTGCTCTGTCCACTCTTTTGAGAATAAAATCTCTACTCTGACTCTTCTTTTACCACTATTCAGATTGGCTTATTATTTTCTCTGTCTTAAAGAGTATGAAATGCATATAATGTTCATGCATATCTGAGCAGGGTGGAGGGGGAAAAAGATATTTTAAGTAAAGTTCCTGAAATAAAAGTAGGACAGGATATAAATTTGAAAATTGTTCACTTCAAATAAGATGCAAAGTAATTCATGAGGGAGAGAGACCAAGACACAAAGTAATACAAGATGGAAACCCATGTTTAAAAAGTACATTTTAAAATAAGATATTACAATGGTAACACTTAAAAACCATGTCCTTAAGCGCCACTTAACCATCTGATCTCCCCCAACTTCCTTGAGAAAGGCAGATTTCTTGACAATCAAGAACACCCAACTGGCCAAAGGAAACTACATTCCAGCATGGCAAAACGTGGTACTTGGCACTCTTCTCTTCCTTTCTCACTTCCTCAAGCATGAGAGGGGAAATGTTTGGAGGGATGCTAAGAGAATTCAAAAATCTCTTTTCCCATTGTTGTTACATTTGTACTGGCAAGACCTGAAGCAGTGGAGTTGAAGGCTGACTGCAATTTCTGTCTACATCTTTGGGACTGAAAGAGCCTAAGCTCTTCCCAGGTCAAAGGAAAAAAGGAACTGACTGCTTAAGATGGGATTAGTATCTATGCTGAAAATTAAACATTCAAATAATTACAGGTGGGTATAACTTTAACTTTGGGCTTCCCTGGTGGCTCAGATGATAAAGAATCTGCCTGCAATGCAGGAGACCCATTGAAAGCAAACAGTAGTGGATGGGAGAGAATAATTAGGAGGTGGTTGCCCTAGTCCAAGTGAGAAATGGTGATACCCTTGATTAATATGTGTTTCAGGGTTCGATCCCTGAGTCAGTAAGATCCCCTGGAGAAGGGCATGGCAACCCATTCCAGTATTCTTGCCTGGTGATCTCCCTGGACAGAGGAGTCTAGTGGGCCACAGTCCATGGGGTCACAAAGAGCGACTTACACTTTATAACTTTATAACTTCATTCATACCAGTGAAACTGGTTAAGTGCTAAACTGCTTGTGCAGCAACCAAGCATAACACCTGTCTAGTTTCACAGCCTTTAAAAAATATTATTTGAGTGTAACAAGATGTTATAACAAATTATGAGGGCCAAATGACCTATTGCTTACCAGCAGATAAACCTTGATCAAGACCTAATAGTGGAATGGTAAAAGGAGCATGTGGTTTTCTCCTACATCATCTATACTATCTCACTAGGAAGAAAAGAATACAAGAATTTAAAGGGAAGGCCTGTTAATAGAGGAGTTGTATATACTTGGTTTGCTTGTACCCTGTATTGTTTCTCTCAGAATTTGAGGACAACCATATGTAGGTAGCTAGGTATAAACACAGGTGAGCAGAATCAATGCTTGTCCTGTGGCTGCACAGCTCCTTAACTTGTCATATATTTTCTTCCTAAAGATGAGACATAATTAAACTTGGTAGGTACAAAGCCAGTGTAAAAGTGGTCAACATTTCAAATTGGTAAACAGCATTAAAGCTCGAAGAACAGAAGATAAACCTGGACAGGCATTAATTTACTCTAAATATGATAAGCTGAAAATTTGTCTCCTTAACAGCCATTTAAATACAGCTACCATTTTCCAATTCAAGAAACACATGTTAATCAACGGTATCACCATTTCTCACTTGGACTAGGACAACCACCTCCTAATTATTCTCTCTCATCCACCACTGTTAGCCTTCAATGGGTTTTCCAGGTTGGAAGCAGAACGATAAATTTAAAATGTAAATGTGATCATGTCCATAGCTTAAAATTCTTAAGTGGCTTTGGATTGCCTTAGGATAAAGTTCAAAATCCTCAAAATGGCTTATAAAGTCTTTAACAACATACTGTGGTTAACTTCACCTTTTTGGACCATTTGGCCTTGTTGCCAGTATTTCAGCTCTAAAAATAATTCACTTTCTCCAACCTGTCTTTTCTCTCTGGACTCTAAGCCCTTTGATGTATGCATGATTTCTTGCAATCTCCTTTTTAATTTCTTTTCCCATAGCACTTACCACCTTCTAAATCTATATTATTTATTTATGTACTTTTAGGTTTATTGATTATTTTTCATCCCCTGCTGGAAGACACAAAAGTGGGAATATTTGTTTTCTCTACAGATGTTCCAAGCATCTAGAACAATGCTTTATATCTAATAGGGGCTCAGTAAATATTTGTATGATGAATGAATGAAACTCTTCCATTTCCATAGTTTAATTATGTTGTCAGTGTCTATTTTCTCTGATAGACTAAAAGCTCCATAAAGCAGAATCATGTTCATCTCATTCACCATTCTATCTCTCCTAACAAAATATCTGGCATATTTGATTAGATGAGAATCAAAATGAGATGAAATTGACCTCAAAACGTCATACAATTTCTTTTTGCTTGCAAGCAACCCAAAAGCCAATTCTAGCTAACTTAAGCACAAAGACATCTGTTGGAAAAATACTGAACTAGTTGATGCAATCTAAGATACAGCTGAAATGCAAAATTGAGGAACAGCAGGAATAAGGACAGCTTCTAGATTACGGCTGTAGAAATTCCTTGATGTGTTTTTTTGGTGGTTTTTTTTTTTTTTTTTAACAGCACCACTGTTACCGGGTTTAAGTCTAGCAACTTCTGTGTCTCACAGTGTAAGCCTAATGTTCCAAGGCATGAGCAACCTTTAGCCCACTTTGGGTCAGGTGTCAGTCCTGTGACCATTATACTACAGGGCCAATGGGCAAGGAGCCACCCAATTAGGTATCGCTACAAAGAACCTCACCCAGAGGCTTCAATAAGCTCACCGCATTTCAAAGTCAATAGTCTCTCCTTGTCTAGCACTGATTTCTCTACTTTTTTCGTTTATTAATATATCCATGAATTCATCACTTGGCCAGCCTCTTGGTTTGGGATTCCTTTTTCCCTACACTCAAGTGCCCTTTCTATTGCCAAATTCAACTTTAAAATTCTAAAAAACATCTTATAATCTTGGGTATCTGTTATTCTTAATTAACATGTACTATTTATTTCATATTTGTATTAGATGTGAGAAGCCTCTGGACACGTTTAAAGAAAAAGTAGTTGAAAAGTAGAAATGTCTCCATCTCTACTCAAAAAGATACTGATAAACTATACCAGATTTTCTATGATTATAAGTACAATTATTTTATTTAATGTATTTCTGGAAAAAATGTCAGAAACCAGAAGGCTGGAGGGTGAAAATAAGTAAGACATTGGATAAAAATGTACATTTTAATGCCTTGGGAAGAATGATTGAAGCTAAATTTTGGGTATTTGTTGGAATCCTGTTCATGTTCCTCTCTTTCAACAGACTAAAAATTTCATAGCTTCTCTAGGTAACTCACTGAGTTCTTACTATCTCATTTATATTCATCTTATGTTTAATCCTTTTTTCTTATGACAGTCTGTCCCTATTTTTAATGTTTTGCTATGTATTATAAGGAAATGGCCACAGAAAATATGGCTTAAGAGCATCATCAATCTCTTAGTTCTGTACAGCAAGTTCTTTGATTTGGAGAAGATTCATTTTAGAGTTGCAAGATTTAGCAAATTAAAATAAAGGATACCCAGTTACATTTGAATTTTAGATTAAAAAAAAAACATTTGAGATATAAATTTACCTATTATTTGTTGCTCATCTGAAATTTAAATTTAACTGGGCATCCTGCTTTTCTTCTGACAACCCTAACTGGTGCTCTTGGCTCTTGGTGAAAAAGCAGAATGACTATGAAATCAAGAAAACATCTACATAAAAGATGCCACCTACCGACTGGAACTGGGGTGTCCCTGATAGTTCAGTTGGCGAAGAATCCTCCTGCAATGCAGGAGACCCTGATTTGATTACTGGGTCAGGAAGATCTGCTGGAAAAGGGACAGGCTACTCACTCCAGTACTGTTGGGCTTCCCTTATATCTCAGCTGGTAAAGAATCTGCTTACAATGTAGGAGACCTGAGTTCGATCCCTGCGTTAGGAAGATCCCCTGAAGAAGGGAACGGCTACCGACTCTGGTATTCTGGCCTGGAGAATTCTATGGACTGTATGGGGTCGCAAAGAGTTGGACACGACTGAGGAACTTTCACTTCACTTCACTTCACTAATGAACTACCACATATGAATATTCCTGTCCTTTATCAATCAGACAAAACCCAGTAAATGAAACATGTAAGGTCATTAGGGTAAATGACAAGTTCATCAAACAACTGAGAAAAAGATGAGGGGGGTGGGAGATAGTTAATAAGTTAAGGGCAAGTGTGCCCTATCACTGATGCTGGAAAAAATGCATTTAAAAGGAAGTAATTCTGGCATGGCAAGAATTTCTTTATATTGAAATGGGGAGATATTTTCAGTGAGATGCTGTTTCTTCCCTAGGCTGATGGTTCACTTGACCTGCAGGTCCTTAATTCCATGGAGGCTACTTAGACCAAGAGCTATACATGGTCCTCTCTCAGCAACAAAGAGGTGTGTCTAGAGCCCCTCTGCTCAGTTTTACCTGGGTGTATCCTTTGCATTGGTTGCTTGCTAGTTTTGTAGTTAATCAAAATGAGAGTAACCTTTAACCGCAAAGGTCATTAACAAAGACCCTTCTGCCTTGGTGATGTGGCATATATCAAAGGAGCATGTTAGCCTGCATTGTAACCTGACATGAAGGACATTTCTTCCTGGTTTATCAAAGAAGAAAATAATTTACTTTACATCCTCATCAAATTCTTCCAGCAAGCACAAAAAGCTAAGAAACCATAATAAAGTTCTTTCCCAACAACTCTGATAAGCTAAGCCTGTTCACTTTGGTCAGCAATGGGCCCAGAGCCCAGGAACTACCAATGTCAGGATTCAGTTGCACAGAAAAAGCAGCTTATTCTCCTTTACTGTTACGCAGAATGGAAAGCAATTTTGATGTTTCCTCTGGTTGCTTCACCAAATTCAAATGATGAGATGAGAAGCACTGCAAACAGGTTGATGAAAATACTGGTGTACGGCTCTTCTGTGACAGCAGGTGGGAAAAGCTTAGCTGGCAAAACCAAGATTATTCACAATGTCACACTTCATCAACTAGATTGTCTACAGGGCCAGAGAGAGGATGAAAAGGACGGTTGCTCAATTGATGGTGTGCAGGTTTTATTCCAGTACTTAAGAAAAGAGGGCTTGTCTGAAAATATCATACTGAGTATTTTCTGGTGGGATATCATTAGTTATCCAGATATGTTCCTAATTGCATGCATGCTAGTCACTCAGTCGTGTCTGACTGTTTGCGACCCCATGGACTATAGCCCACCAGGCTCTTCTGTCCACGGGATTCTCCAGGCAAGAATCCTGGAGTGGGTTGCCATGCCCTCCTCTAGGGTATCTTTCCAACCCAGGGATCAAATCTGGGTCTCCAACATTGCAGGTGGATTCTTTACCACTGAGCCACCAGAAAGCCCATCAGGATACAATTTTAAATGAGTTAGTTTAAATCAAAATCTTTTTCCTCCTCAGTTTTTTACAGCATGAATTTGAGTAATCTTTGTTCTGCCCTAACATTCACACTGCTACTGCCCTTACACTGTTACATGAATCAAACACTGACTATTGGCTGAAGTTGCTACTAAATAAGATAATTATAATCTTAAGAAGTTGGCATCAGACTTCAATGCCTTGACCACACCATGCCAAATGGTCTCAGAATGCTTATGCATTTCTTTTTAAAAAGGGGGGATATCTTCTTCCACAATACTAGGCCATATCTGCCTTAACCCATTTGGCAAGAAATTAACATAGCTGCTGCCAAGAAGATAGGGATTTGGCAATGAATTCACAAGGTAAAATTCTGCAAGGTGTTTCCATGGGGCACCACCAATGTGAAAAATGATACTGGTGGTTTGCCAATTCAAGGAGTGCAAGTTAGCCAAATACATTTCTCTTGTCCAGGTGTCTGCTTAAGCCAAAAGTGCTGGGAATGCTCTTGTCTAATGAATATTTTTGTTGGAGAAACAATTGGAGGGTTCCCCAATTATGTATGAATTCCTTATGCCAGAGTTAACTGTGACCTTGAGTTAAAGGTCTGAGTTACTTTATATATTTTGAATTTCGACAATTTTGTAGCTTGATGATTTGCAGTTTGAGAATTTAATTAAAGAAATGAATGCTTGCCCCTGAAACAAGTGCACACGTGCATATGCCATTTATCCATGGATTTCCTGGTTAAAAACTTCTGCTCTAGTGACTTAACGCCATTTCCTCAGCTTTGGTGGACATCCAGAACTTGAAAGAATAACTGATTGTGAACACATTAGTTTAAAGTATTCTAGAAGTCTGAGCATCTGTTGCCTCCTGTTCCTTTTACACTAGGGTCATCTCTCTCCTAAGGCCAGGTTCTTTCTCCCCTAGCTTCTTCTGCCATAGGTGCCAAAGAGTGAACTGCATCTCCTGTGGACATTCCTTACTGATTTCAAGGGTTCCTTTCTAAACAGTGTCTGTCTTTCCTAAGATGTAGTTTAGACTGCCTCATTCCTTTTATAATAATGTCAGTCACCATTTGATGAATATCTATTATGGGCCAGACACTTTGCACCTATCCTCTGTAATCTTTTCTCAAAACCTGCAGGTTAGTTTTAGCAAAGGAAACTGTGGTTTCAGAGATCTAGGTCATTGGTCCAGGAGACCTGAGCCAGACTTTCTCTGAAAAGTATTTCCTGACCAACATCACACTGGGTCTAGTGACCTCCCTACATTCACAGCACAGCACCTGGTTGATGCACTGAGCAGTATTTACTATACTGCATCAGAATTACTAGTTCACCTGACTGTTTCACATACTTGACTGTAAGGTTCTTCCTGGACTGAATATGTATTCCAGTGCCTGTTCAGTAAATGAATGGCCATCAATTTGGAACCTAATCCTGGATCAGCTACTAACAAGTGGCCTAATTTTAGGTAAGAGGATTACCTCCTCTGGGTCTCAGTTTCCACTTCTATAAAAATAAGGGGCAGGGCATACCTAGTAAGAACAGGCTCTGATGCAGTACAGTCCCCACAACCAAGGAGTACATGAGAAAAGCCTGGCCTCCATCAAAGGTGGGTGCCTCTAACTCAGCACTGTCCTGCCTCACTGTGTGCAAACTGCAGTGTCTAAGCTGATGCATGCCCTATTGGCAAAGAATGGAAGGCCGCTCCACTTACTAATGCTAAAGGGGTTCTACAGAACCCCAATAAGCTTGCCACACTACCTGTCATTGGGATTAGTGTCCATATAAGATAGCCAGAACTTGGTTTTCAATGCTTCGTAACCCTAAAAACGTCGTTCATTAGTTGTTATTTGGCAACACGATATAATAGAATACATGTGGACAGAAAGCCAAAGTTGTTCCCTAAAGTTAACTTTCAGGATGCACTTTCAGTTAGCAAGAGCAGAGAGACCCAACCAGGAACATGATAAGGCTTTTAAAACTGTTGAAAACTGATCAAGTGCCTGCTGTAAGCCTATTTTTCCTACCCCAGTGACAAAAGTACCAATGAAAATTTTATTTTATATGCTTCTATTAAGACTTAGTCTAATTTCTTGGATGACTGGCAAGGCTTCCCACATTAAGGGGAACAAAAAAACCACACAAATGTGAAAGAATTTAGAACTATTACTGCAGCACTGGAAGTTAACATTTTTTTCTCCTGAGCACTTAAGAAGTTTCTCTTCAGTCGTTTAGAAATGTTCTGACTAAATAGTAGAGTAGTCAGCATAGATCAAAAGATATTTGAGAGATATGACATCCTTTTCCTTCAGAAGAATCATGGGAATAGACTGAAGTGAAAGATCTTTTAAAAACACTTCCTTGTAAAGTACCCTAAAGTGGACATCATAATAAATATGGTCAAACTTCAGGACCATACCCATCTAGGCACTGGGATCCTGCCAAAGATACTGTGCAAAAAAAAAAAAAAAAAATTAAGAAGATTTGAAAAATTAGAATAAGTAGAAAAAGCACTTTACATGTTCTTTAAAATGATCACTACCTTAGGCGAGATATAGATTTTTTTACTATCAAAGGCAGATAGTAAATAGTTATTCAACCTGCAGCTGACATTGCATGAAGCAGCAATTAGTAAAAATAATTTAGAGAGTAAGATTAAATACCTGAATTTTCAAGTCTCAGAGAAGGTTCTCGGCATAAATTAAAATCATTTCACAATAGAAATAAATCACACCAAGCTCAAACAATCTTTTAAAACTTGGAAACCCACTATTGAGAAAAGTTTCATCATTCAAACTAGTTTCACAAAAGCAGCATCATGATATCCCCCACCTCCCACCACCAATTTATCCAACACCTGCTATTCATGTATAGTCATCACAGAGCATTTCTAGGTATGCTACTGTTAAAATAATTTGTAAGTTTCTTCTAGATTTCTTTTGAAAAACCTTGTGGCTAAATCAATTGATGCAGTATTTCTAGACTTCATTCTGATACAGAGGAAGTTTAAAACAGCAGTGAGTCCATGAATATTTTTTTCGTGATTTGAACAAATTAGCACTTTTAAGTCATGAGGCAGAACTGGAATCCTGCTCTACAACAGCATTGGATCAGCAAACGTTTCTTGGGCACCGAACATGAGCCATGCTCACTCTATAGCTGAAAGGTCCATATGTTAGGGGAAGGACACTGACGGAAACAGCCCACCCTGGCCAGGCACCATAGTAACCATTTGCATGAGTTGTTTTACGACAGGAGCTCCTGGTAAGGAACACGGAACTAATAAGCCACCACCAACCGCAGGAGTTCAGGAAAGGTCAAAAGGAAACACCACATATCCGACCTCCTCCCAGAATCCTTCTCTCCGGCATCCATTTTGGCTGAGCAAGGCGTGTACCACCAGGAAGGACTCTGAATCAGAATGACTGGCTAAAGACAACCCGGAAAGGAATCCCATCACCATAAAACCCGAGACTGCGAGACATGTGGCAGAGCTGTTCTCCTTGGTTCCCTTACCCTACTGCTCTCTGCCCGGGCGCCCTTTCCCAATAAAATCTCTTGCTTTGTCAGCACATGTGTCTCCTTGGACAATTCATTTCCGAGTGTTAGACAAGAGCCCAGTTTCAGGCCGTGAAAGAGGTCCCCATTCCTGCAACACATAGTCTATGGATAAAGCAGGAACTGTGGGTGGAAAATGAACAACTAATGCCTTAATTGTACAAAGTCAACATGGAAAAGAAAAAATGGTAGAGCAAAGCCTTAAAAATGAAAAATCTTAAAGTAACAAAGGATATAACACAAGAGAATTAAAAAAAAAACATATATTACCACATATGTGAGGATTCTGTGGCTATTATACTTACAGTTGGTGGACTATGAAACCACATATTTTGAATTTGATGACTATGGTGGCTGCCACCTCTACTTGTCCCATCTGAATATAAGGTATCAACTGCTCAGTACTTCCGAGGTATGACCTCTAAGAAACTCCTAGTGGGTTTCTATCTTTGGAAAACATGTCTTTTTCTCATCCATTGAAATCTTATCAAGAGTGTTGTAACTATAGACTTAAGCTGAACTTGTCATATGAGGACCAGAGAACCAACTCCTGTAGGCTGAAAAATATTACTAATTTATTACCATCAGTTCAGTTCAGTTCAGTTCAGTCACTCAGTCGTGTCCGACTCTTTGAGACCCCATGAATCGCAGCACTCCAGGCCTCCCTGTCCATCACCCAAACTCATGTCCATTGAGTCAGTGATGCCATCCAGCCATCTCATCCTCTGTCATCCCCTTCTCCTGCCCCCAATCCCTCCCAGCATCAGGGTCTTTTCCAATGAGCCAACTCTTTGCGTGAGGTGGCCAAAGTACTGGAGTTTCAGCTTCAGCATCAGTCCTTCCAATGAACACTCAGTACTGATCTTCTTTAGGATGGACTGGTTGGACCTCCTTGCAGTCCAAGGGACTCTCAACAGTCTTCTCCAACACCACAGTTCAAAAGCATCAATTCTTCGGCACTCAGCTTTCTTCACAGTCCAACTCTCACATCCATATATGACCACTGGAAAAACCATAGCCTTGACTAGATGGACCTTTGTTGGCAAAGTAATGTCTCTGCTTTTTAATATGCTATTACTATAGTTACCACTTATAATGCTCATATTCTATGCCAGGCATTTATCATGCCATTTTGTTTTCATAAAATCTCTTTGATGTGGATACAATTATCTCTACTTTGCAAATGAAGATGAGGCTTACAGTTTTCAAGTACTCTGTCTAGGACCACATGGATTGTAAATGGCAGACCATGCTTTAGAAGTGATGCCAGGGTTGGAACTTAAAGGTAAACTCCCAAACACTATGCTATTCAGTCTTTTCACGCTCCACAATATAGTGTGAACTCACACTCTTTAAAACTACATAATAAAAGCACTTACTTATCAAGAAAACAATATACAATATTTTCCTGATTTTTCAGTTGTTCATGAATTCCCCTAGATTTACAATGTTTTGTTGTATTAGAGAAATTACCCAGGCTTGTTAAAGTAGTTCTCAGGCATTTTTAAATGCTAGTGGGCAAAAGAAGACCATGATATAGAACTTATCCCCAGTACTTTGGACTATTCTAATTCTTACAGAATGAGAAGCAACATTTCTTCAGCTCTTCAAAAATCTTCGGAATGTAAGAGACCATCTATTAACGGGTATGATATTAACCACTGTATGTATCGTAACATATACACTATACTAGTGAATTTTGAAGAAATAGGGATTGATGGCTCTGTTGTCTTACTTTTCTTGTATATGATTGGGGGGAATATTAGGTGTACATACATGTATACATGCATGCACACACACAAATGACTAAATAATGCATTTCTAAATGAATATGTGCATTCATAAGCTTACACGGAGATGAGAGATTGCCTGAGTAATAATTAGCATGGTGGTAGAAGGTGGTGTACCTAAAAGTCCCAGGATTTAAGAATGAAATAGACCACAACTCCTGAAATTGGTAAGAATAGATACATGCACCAGTGTTTAGTCAAATGCCACCAAGATAATTGGTCTGTGTGTTTTCTTTGGTATACCTGTTAGAAATTCCTCATTTCCCTATCAGAAAAGGTAATTTCAAATCCCTGTTGGTGATTTAGTATGACAGATTCTCATTGTAGCAACAAAAATCAATTTCTCATTTATCTGGAGTTCCAACATGATTTTAAATATCCTAAATGTAAGAAAAACGAAGACAAATTCTATGTTTCTATGCTTAGTGTACTACATATCTGCATGTGTCAGAAGGTCAGCACATGGGGTAGTATAGAGGGATGTTTACCTCTCCCCACTTTGCCCACCAAAGTCTAAGCTATATAGAATTTAATGTAAAATAAAGTACATATACTTCATTTTTAATTACTTTCAGATAAGGAGTAATTATTAATTACTAAAATAATAAATATTAACAGGAGAAAAGAAAGAGTAAAATATAAAAGGCACATAAAGTATATAGAAAGTATATAAAGCTATATGCTAAAAAGTGTATAATAGCAACACTATTTAGTACTAGACTTTCCTGTAGCTCAGATGGTAAAGAATGTGCCTGCAATGCAGGAGACCCGGGTGCAATCCCTGTGTGGGGAAGATCCTCTGGAGAAGGGAATGGCAACCCACTCCAGTATTCTTGCCTGAAGAATCCCACGGACAGAGGAACCTGGTAGGCTACAGTCTGTGGGGTCGCAAAGAGTTGGACATGACTGAGCAACTAACACTATTTAGTATTGGGGTACACAGTTGAGGAACAGTGTTATCATTTGCTATAAGTCAGTGTAATGGTGAAAATAATGATTCTTTTGCCATAAAGAAGGACCTAAACTGATTTCCACTTTGCTCAACAAAGCAGAATGATATGTACCATATCTTACTTCCATGAAACCAATAACCATTAAAGAAAAGCTGGCCATTTAAGTTATAAACTTTACATATTTGGAAAATTGGTTAATTTAGTAGATTACTTTCCAACTGTCCTAGACAAAGTATTACTATAATGTTGCCATCTGTCTAATAATATGGAATAAAAATAAGACCTTTAAAACCATCTTACAATTTTATTATCCTTATACTCTTCAACAAAATGAATACAAGTCTATTTACATTTTAGAATAGGCAATAAAAATGCAATCATTTGCTTTGTTTCCTAAGAAATGCCAGGTTAAGATGAAAAAATGTGATTGTTTTGAATATTCAATTATTTTGAACATTTTCCATCTATATGTTGTAATTTTATTCTTCTTTCTTTTTCATACGCACCAGAAGTTCAGAAGAAGGACACATATATTGATAATCCAACCTAAAACCTACACACACAATTTTGAGACAACAACAGTTATTTGTAGATTTTAGATTATGTTCCATCCTGCTAGACTGAGTACAACATGTTTGCCCTAAAATCTTTTCCAAGCTTACAATATGGTCTCTAGTTTCAAATGATGACAAAGACAGATTGGTAATCAGAAAGCAGGAAATTAATTTTTGAAAAATCCTTAAAGATTTCTTTGAAGTCTGATATAATACCACCTCTTAAAGTACACTAAGTGTATATCCTTCAATGATTTGTTTTTACATTACTCTATTTACTCTTAACTTTCTAAATTTAATTTCATTTGCATTTATAGAAATGCATTTTTCTATATGCATTTAAGTATCCAGACCATGAACTTACTAGGTACCTGCTGCTGAGATTTGTATGGAAGCTGTATGGTTCAAGCAAATGCAAAAAAGACTTCAAAGTTTTGAGTGAATTTGCATAGAGACATAAATTCTCCAGGATATTCAAAGCCATAAATTTGCTGCAGGACATATATAGCTCTCTCGTGGCTCACGAAAGCACAACAATTCTCTTTATTTCACATTTGTCTATTACCACATTTTCTACAAGACTGTTCACAGGCGCTCCTTCTTTGCCCGCACTGTTTTTATTTCTATATTCAGAATGTGCTAACGGGTAGTAGCAGTTGCATTTACAAAGTTAATAGTGCTGGACAGGCTAAATGAACTTTAAACCTAGTTCTTTCCTCTTCCCTGTGCCCTGCCTGTAACACATGTAGAGGGTTGGTAGGTATAAACTCTGGGCATGACCTGAGCTAAAAGTAAAGAGGTTTGCTTTTCAAAATTGTTGGATAAAATATAGTTGACTGTAAGAAAGACTTTATTTGGCTGTTTGAAATACATGTATGCATGTAGTATGTATGCATACATATATAATATATATATCATATATATTATATATAACATATAAATATATAAAATATATGTAAATATGTATTTCAAAACAATTATATACCTATATATAAAACAAAAGTAACCAAATATATTCTTTGGACCAAAGGACAGCATTTTCCATTCAACATAAAAAGGAGCGATTGACTTAAAATATACCCCCTTAAGCTTCAGTCATTACTGAAAGTTACAAATGAGAGTTTAGAAGAAAATGGCAGTTTATTTCTTTTTACAAAACTCATACAAAATATGAGTATCTTTTCCTAATTTAATCTCAGGATCCTAGATAAATGTCAGAATGTCCCCACAGAGAGATAAAGGATGAGAATCTGGCCCTAAATGACTACTATGAAGTGATTTCATAAATATTTAAAATACTTGTCCTTCACTGTTTTAAATGGCCATTCTCTTGTTTTGGTCTGCCCCTCATGCTCCCCGTACCCCATTTTAAAATAACAGATATTAGTGCCAAACTACCAAATCTTGATAATCATTATAATAAAATTAATACCCCCCTTTTTAATGCAAAAGAAAGTAATTATCTAAACATGTGCTAGCTCTTTGTAGGTAAGGTTCATAAAATTCACTCAAAATATCTTAGGCAAATATGAAAGCATAAAGCAATTTCACGACAAAACATTATTTTGCCTCTTCCATCTTTCCAACTTATTTTCATACACATATAACTATAATGTAAACATATACATATCTGATGCAAATTACAATAACATTTTTCCCCATCAGCATTGTAACTGCTGAATTGATATATTTGAAAATTTTAATGACATAGATAGTCTGATCATGCTGCTTTAATTAAGTTTACTTAAAAATATGCTTTTTAAATAAAAAAGCAATATGAACAATAAAAGTGAGGACACATTTGTTTGGTTCAGGTCAGACTTTACTATGATGTAATCACACATTTTACGAAAGTGTGAAATTTAGTCCATGGAAAAAGACTTTTTTCCTGCCTGTGACATTTATGAGGTTCACTTCACAATCCAGACTTAACTGAAAGGAAAAGTCATAGGAAGCTGAACATGTTGAGTTCAAAATAGCATTATCTAAAAAGTCCCAAAGAAAATTAATAACAATTATGAAAATTAAAGTATTTAAAGGATGCAACCCCCAAATAAGAAATTATTTCTTTGATAACATGTTTAGTAATGAAATACAGAATGAAGACTCTCCAAAATGAACCCTCTCTTAAAAGGAAATGAAAATATAACTTATTGAAACTGTCCTTATGGTATCATGTGGGTTATGAACAAAAGAACTCCATTATTTAGTTCCAGATACCTCACAAGAATCTTAGGTTCTTATTTAAAACAAAATTCTTAAAAATGTGAAAATCCTCTAAAACTTTAAAGTCTTGACATTCAACTAGATGTTTCAACCCAGATACCTCCCTGCAATCAAAAACTTTCTCCAAAATGGAATTATTTAGAATCCTCAATCCAATTTTTTTCTCCCATGACATTATTCCATTGGAACAAAACACCCACGTTTCAAATTGAGACAACATTAAGAAGATTTAATAAACTAGTTAAGGGAAGCTGAAAATCGAGAACACCCTGCCGATTTCCACAATGAATTAAAATAGCCAATCCTCATCGGTGTCTTTTATAGAAATAAAATCAGGCGCATCACGAAATCTGTCACCGTACCTGCGTGCACTTTAAACGACTACGGCACACACGCTGTAAGATCTTCACTCTGAGACATAAAGCACACTTCATGTAACTGCTGCAAAACACTGCTGCAGAGGAGCCCAGTGCATTTTTTTCGGGCAACTGATCCAGCTTTCCACCAGCCCTGTGACCTTTGAACTCCCTTCTGCCCCCCCTCCTCTCGCTTCTGCAGTCAAAGCCTCGGAGCTGGTCTCATTTGCATAAGGCTCGGGCAGCCCTCCAGCAGCTGAAACGGAATGCTGGGTAAGGAATTGTGGAACTGCAGTTCTGCCAGAATACCTGAATCACCCGAGAACTGGAATCCGCGATAGGGGGTGGGCACCGACTGCGCCGGGCTGCCCGCATCACAGCCCCACCCCCAGCCCCCCTTGTCTATTAATGTATAAGTGTTTTTAACTCTTTGTTTTAGAGTCCTGCTTTCCCCTTCCCCACCAAAAAGAAGCTGTCAGCAGCGACTATGGTAACCAAGGAAACCCAAATAGTCAAATACTTCATTTAAATACATGTGGAAGGCCAATTTAAAATTTTCATTAACTCCTCTTGTTTTTGAAACATAGCTATTTTTCCCCCCTTGGAAGGCACAGTGCACGCATAATCAGGAACACAGGATATTTCTTTTTGTTGTGGTTTAAACAGCATCTTACAGGCATTGAGTACATGAAGTCACTGTGGTAATTCTATAAAATGTTAAATGCGCCCTAGTGCCTTAAGATCATCCTAAATGATGTCCGAGAAATTAATTGTAAAGAATTTAGGTCCCACGATGCCTTTAAAACAACACAGCAGTAAAAATGTGGAGCAAAGTTAAACTATGTGTTTTGATCTAAAGATTCATGCAGCAGTAACGCTTGTCTCTCTTTGGCAGAGATGTTCAGTGTTGTGCTATTATTTGCTAGAGTTATTTCTTCCCTTGTCTTCCTACACACAGCAGTCTCTCTATTTAAAACACAAACTCTCTTGCTCCTAAACCTAAGAAGTGATTATTTTCTAGGTACAGAAGGTCATGTATACATATTTTTATAAATACCCATGAAGGCACATATTCTTTTCTAAATGGTGAGTCAATGGAAGTATGCATCATCACATAATTAATCCATTCTTCTTTTTAAAATTAAGCTAATTTGTTTTCTCCTTTAATGAGTGAGTAATATTTAGGAAATAAAAGGTTTAATGCAATAAAGAAATATAACATGAAAAATAAAAGGCACACAACAGATTAATATAGATATATGCTATTTTATACTTAAATATAAAATGCATTGTTCTGGGAGATAGCAGTATTAACATTTCAAAATTTTCTTGGTTTTAAAATTTGTTATTTAAATAATTAACTATGTTAAATCTCTTGTAGTACACTGAAAGATATCAATAAATTTTGAATGCTATATCATCCAATTCATAAAACACAAACTATTGCAGTACAGAATTTTTTAATCCTGGAAAAATAAATGTGAAGATTTTTATTTGAGCTATTTGTTAGTATTCTGCCATATGTTATTTCTGCATTATAGAAGGTTAGAAATTACTGAATGATTTTTTTAACCCATAAATTTTTAAATAGGATAAATAACTTTTCAGTTTACTATAATCATATAAACATTTCTCTATCACATCTGACTACATCAGCCATTTAATTGAGTTGGGTCAATTCAAGTGCATCCTTCATATTACACACTGTAAATATCTTGCAAAGTTTTTAAGGCAAAATGCACATCAGCCCATCCTAATTTAAATCCAATCAAACACAAGGAAGTGTTGGAGTAATTTATAAAATCACTGACCTGTTCAAATAGCTGTAGTCTTAGTCCTTGCACTCTTTTTTCATTAGAATCCAAAATAAATTGATTAACATTTTCTAATGTGTGTCAGCATCACCGAAGGCACTGTTCTTCCTGGTTCAGCGGAATCTTCTGAAATTTGCCAGCCCTGTGTTTTATTGCTGGTACCGTATGCTTTATTGTTCATCGACAAGAGCTTCACTCTGCACAAAGACTCATTACCTACTGCTTGCTGCACGGCATCAGCCTCACTGAGGCTGCCTATATGTGATCACATGGGAGTTTTGTCTGAGAAAGCCAGGCATGCCACTGACTTCACTGTGTCTATGGATATTTTTATCAGCTGAGGTCTGCTAGGAGGAAGGAATAACAGATTAGGGAGCTGCTCTAAGTCATTAATGCAGCACAACTTATGGAAATCCCTTCACAAGATTTTTTTATTATTATTATAGAAAACATTTGAGCAGGAATTCAAAAGAAGTTCACTAGATTTCATTTTAATAGGAGGCTGGAAAATAATTTAAGGAAGGGGAACTAAGGAAAAAGCTGTTTCCCACCTTTTGCTTTCTGAAAGTACTTTTGTACAAATGTTATTAAAGAACCTTACTGAACTGAATGATTTGACAGTATGTTTAACCTTTAGATTGCTGGTGTTTCTTTTTCTTGGTTGTTTTCTAAAGGATAAGTCACTGTTTCCCTCAAAATCGCCTCAATGAAAATCTCAGTCACTAATAGATACGACATATGAATAAAAATAGAGATGTTCTAATTACTTTTGATAAAGTAGATGAGAGAGTGGGTGTCTTTTATTGATGTATATAAGTGAGGTAGATGATTAATTTATCTTCTCAAAAGATGACACATTCCTAGAAGAGCTGACTTAAAAGAACAATGAAGATTTCAATTTAAAGATCTAAAGGGCATGTGGTTCATATTAATTCTTAAAATCGCAGTAACTTATTTTAGACAGCTTACCTCAATAAAGCATATGGTTTACCTTATCTGATTTCAGTGTTAACAAGTAGTTTCAAAGCTGACTACTCAACATTTATAGTAAATTTTCTTCTATGTAAATATTGAATTAATACATGTACATATATACACATAGGTATAGTCAGATTATCTTTCCAAAGTATATTTTAAAATAATTACCTAAAATTATTTCTCAAAATTTGAAAATGGATAGTGGATTTCCAAATGAAAAAGCTATTTAATAATTGGAAGTTGATGAAAAAATAAACTTCTTATCTCTTTAATAATCTAAATTGAATTGGTAATTGAAAGCTTGTTTCTTGTTAATCTCAATGGAAATCTTAGGACAAATACATGCAATGTGCAACAAAGAGCACGAAGTAAAAGTCAGAAACACCATACATAAATATCAGAAAATAAGATTTTCTGTACAGTTAGATATATGGAACATTTTAATAATGCCTGTAAGTAATATAGTAATCCTAAAAATAGTAAATCTATATACCTGTTTAAACTTTTCATTAATGAGAAGTTATTTTTTGGAAATAATTATAACTTAAAATTTTTTTGTGTCAGCTGAAATTTTAAAAAATAATTTAAAGCCCAAATAGGCATGTGTGGCTAAATAGCCAGTCTCTAAATATGATGATTTAACATCATTCTTTATAATATTTTTTGTAGTGTTAACATTGATTTAGAATGTTTCATGACTTAAATAAATGTCTTTTCATGGATTTTTCTTAACCTTGAAAAAATATTCAGATATGTTTCAAATGCCACCATTTTAATGTATTTGTTCCAAAATGCTCATGTTCATTTCCCCCTGCAAACAAGAGATGCGCTAAAGCTAGAAAACCTTGGGGCATTAAAAGAAAAAGGAAAACAAGGGTTTCTGGCTTATAGTGTAATTCTGGGTTCTTAAAGATATGCATATTGTAGCTAATATCTTTGATGATGTCATCATGTTAATGTACAAGGAAATAAACAAAAGGCAGCCATTTTTCTGTTACTGCATCACTTCAAAAACAGTGAAATAAAATGGTCGCCAAATGGAAAAAAAGAATCAGCAGAAAACTAAGTTACTTTCAAATTTTGGGGAGAGGGAGGGGCAAAGGTTGTGAAGTTAAAAATAAAAATCTATATGTATGAATTTTGTATGAATGTATGTAAAGAAATAATTTATAATAAGAAAGAACTGTATAAATACAAGGGATATAGATATAGAAAGCAGTTTAAACAAATTATCAGTAAAATAATATCTCCAATGGAAAGACTATAGTCTGTAAACAATGTATTAAATGTAAAAGCTTATGAAATTCATTAATGTTGAAAAAGGTATTTAAAAATGGACAACAGAGTTGGAAAGATCTAGAAAAAAACAAAATGATCATGAAACAGTAATAAGCTTCCCAGGTCTACTATTGTCTTAAATGACCTTGGTGAATTATTCTATCATCTTATGCCTTATTTGTCAAGTCTGCAAAATAGGAACAGAAAAATCCTTGGAAAACATATCATGGAAATAAATAGCAATATTTTTATACTTCAGTTCTCTAAGTAAGTTTTAACCAAGCATTGTCAACTAATATTAGTAAAGTAAGGAGAAACAATGTAAAATTCTAATGAATAGTTGAGAATTTTTAAATGCATTTTCCTAATAGCAGAGATAAACAGTTCTAGTAAGTAGATAGGACTTTCTGAAACAAGAGGTGATTTTTCCCTAATACCTGCAGAAAATAAACTAGAAATGAATTTAGTAAGTAATTTGAATGAATCTCAAAATTGCCTCAGGATTAAAACAAATTACAAAATATACCCATCCTTGCAATCAAAATTCTGTTACTTGGTCAGGGACATGACAAGAGAATTGCAGCAGAGTTTCTGATTCTCACACAATGAACAGCAATGCCTCTGCTTATATAACAGGTTCATCAGCCAAGAGTTCTTTACATTCGAAATTACCAGAGAAACACAAGATCACAGCTTAAAGAAGGAAATTCCATCCAAGATTAAAAGAAAATTTTAATTTGCTTTGTATATGAAAAGCTGTGAATTCAAAAAAGATATGTCAATTCTTATTATTGACTCTTACTAGCTTGACTTCTCTCTAATGACAAAGAGGCATAATAGAATCATTTTGTTTGCCCCTTTTTTCTACAAAATAACTAAAGCTTGTCAGAAGTAATCCAGAATGTTTGCTATCCAATTCATTCAGTTACTTGGATATAGACACGCCAAGTGAATGGTCCCTTGAAAATTCTACTGCATGAAGAAAGATGAAGATTAACAGATACCATCACCTGCATTAACTAGAACCGTATTAATTGGCATGTACATACACACACACACACTGGCATATACCAGTATGTCATGTTAGATGTACCCTTGATAAGGCTGGATTTTCAAGTTACCTTCACCCTTCTTTATAGTACATTCAAAGAAGTCAATAAGTTGGCCACGTCAATGTCAAAATCCAGGACTAACTCAATTCAATTCAACAAACATTTGAGAGTTTACTATGTACTAAGCTTGAGAGAGTTGCTAGGGATATAAAAATGAAAAATACACCATACCCAAGAAGATTATAATCTATCTAGCTAAAAAATAAAAGTTGCTCAGCAAGTTATGGGAGGAGTAGTACAGCAGAGATATGTTTTCTAAAGTTTGACTATTTTATTGACTTAACAGGTATTTTAGGTACAATGAATATAATTTCTTTTCAATATTGTTTCATAAAATCAGAAAATCATTTATCAAATATCATATCTAGATGTCTATACCTATATATATAACATGTAATAGCTACATATTCCTGCGGTATCCTTCTCATCAAAAGGTTGAATTTCATTTCCCTTGTCTTCATTCTAAGTTAGCCTTAATGATTTGCTTAACCAATAGAGGCTGCACAAGTGATGTTTTGGAGATTCCAAGGTTAGGTCCTAAGAAACTATAAAGCTTCCACTCCAGCTCTTGGAGTCTCTTGAGCCTTCCAGGAGCCTTGACTTGCCATGTGAGAGGAATAACTACAGTAAGACTGTCACAAAGAAGCCAGATAGTAGCACTGTGATCAAATGATCTGAACTGAGCCCAGGATTCTGGCCATTCCTGATGCCTAACCCATAGGTAAAGCCATCGTGGAGCCTCCAAATCTACCTATCCACCAAAGGTGTATCGTGAAGTTACCCTAGTTGTTACTATGGGGCAAGAATTGCTGAGCTGACTTTTTCTCAAATTCTTGTCCTAAATAATTCAAAAGATGTAATAAAATGGTTGCTGTTTTAGGCACTAAGTGTTGTGGTAGTTACTCAGATATTGGTATCTAGAACCTATTTACATGTGTGGGACAGAGACAACATAATAAACATAAAAGTACAAGAAAGGGCAATCATATATATATGTATATATATATATACATACACACACACACACAAATACATATATATATATACACATACATGTTTCCCAAGGAGTGCTAGTGGTAAAGAATCCATCTACAATGCAGGAGACTTAAGAGACAGGAGTTCGATCCCTGGGTTGGGAAGAGCCCCTGAAAGAGGGCATGACAACGCACTCCATTATTCTTGCATGGAGAATCCCATGGACAGAGGAGCCTGGTGGGCTACAGTCTATAGGGTTACAAAGAGTTGGACACGACTGAAGTGAATTAGCATGCAAACATTCAGTGAAATGGATGAATTTAATGGATTCATTAAAAGAAAATACAATTTGGGAGGGTGGAGAAAAAAGCAAAAAAAAAAAAAAAGAGCGTGTCCAAGCCCATGAGGACTGAGTTATTTAAGACGATTGTATTGCAGGAATGGGATATCTGAACAGAGAAGAGATTGCTTCACTAGCCAGAAGAAAAGGGAATTCCCAGTAATGGTACTTTGGGAAAAACCCAGAAACAGGGGCAATAGCTTTACTATAAAAAGAGGAACTTTGAGGAAGTTTGGGTGGCAGGAGATTTAGGCATGTGCTGGGAGGCTAAAAGAGAAAAAAGGAAGTCTGGTGCCCCTGCTTGGAGTGTGATGAAGCTTGAAGTGCAGAGATTTTTGCAACGTAGGAGACACTGGGAAGTGACCAAGGCATAGAGAAGGAGGTATGGTTAAAGTGATGGATAAGGAAAGCAATGTTGGCAGGAGAGGAGCAAGGCTGCAGGCAGTCTTAGGAAGAGGAGATACGAAGAAACGATGAAACCCTGGCAACTGAGGAATGGAGAGAAAGGAATTCATCATAAAGAAAGCAGGAATTTTAAAGTGGTTGGATAAGCCAAGCTCTCTGATTTATTGCATTAAATTCAACAGTTCTGTGATTTAGTTACAAATTATATATGACCAGTAAAGAGCATCTAAGGAGCTTTGTTAGACAGATTTAGTAATTTCATGGGTAGTTTGATTTGTATTGGCCTCAGTTTGTCCACTTTCAAATATTGTGAAAATTGGTTTACATCAGATTTTGTTAACATTGTGTTTGGGAGCTTACAAAAGACTATAAAACAACAGGATCTTCCTTAAATAGATAGAGTACATAGAGGAGACCACTTATGTTTCTTTCTGCTATTTGATTCCTAACTTGGGAAAATAAAAATATGTCTTAATTCTACAAAGATTAAAAAGGTAGATACTTTTGGATAATTCAGACTAAGACAAAATATGCCCCTCCACACCCCAGGAAACTACACACCATCACCTATCAAAATATACAAGTCTACTAGAGCTATATTTTTCTGATTCTTCTATTTGGATACTAGACTACCAAAGTAGCAGATGTTAGGTTAAGCAGCCAGTGAACAGCCATGCAGAATGATGCAGGTTAAATGGTAGGTATTGCTATAATTGCTCTGCTGCATATACAATATGTACATAAATCATCTGAACATGGCTGCAAAGAAGTCTTTATGCAAAGTGACCCAGAGAAGAAAGTATCCAGGTTTCCTCCTACCCTTCATTTTCTTTATCAGCACAAAGGCATAGAAAACAGCATTTATCCAGAGAAAAGAGTAAATGAAGCAAACATCCTCTCTGAGAACACAAAGGATACATTTATTTCTTAGTGACCATCAACTTTGATTATAAAGATTTCTTTTTATGCTGAATTAGATGTCTAACATGGGACCAAAAATATGGAACTGGGCAGGTAAGAAAAGAAAAAGAAAAAAATAATAATTTAATAGGACCAGTGGCTTTTCCGTATCAATGGGAAGGTTATATCATAACTGGAAGAACTATCAGTGGTAAAGAATCTGCCTGCCAATACAAGGAGACACAGGACATGGGGGTTCAATCCCTGGGTCAGAAAGATCCCCCGGAGAAGGAAATGGCAACCCGCTCCGGTATTCTTGCCTGGGAAATCCCATGGACAGAGGAGCCTGGCAGGCTACAGTCTGTAGGGTCTCAAAGTCAGACATGACCAAGTGACTAAGCATGCACACAAAAGAGCTATGACACTGCTTTGGGGTTCAAGACACAGGAAGGAGTTTCTTATATTTTATTTCACTAACACAAGTCTATAGGTACTTGACTAGATTGAATCTACTCTGATTTATATGAAAGAAAGAAGAAAGAAAGTGAAGTCGCTCAGTTGTGCCTCTTTGCAACCCTATGGACAGTAGCCTGCACGAAGCTCCTCTCTCCAAGGGATTTTCAAGGCAAGAGTACTGGAGTGGGTTACCATTTCCTTCTCCAGGGAATCTTCCCAACCCAGGGATTGAACTCATGTCTCTTGCATTATAGACAGACAATTTACTGTCTGAACCACCAGGGAAGTCCCTGATTTATATGAGACACACAGAAACAGTTTTAGCATATTATTTACCTGAGTTCATTCATTCATTCACATATTCATTTTACATTCACTGATTACTATATGCTCAGAATCTGATTCAGTGCTCTGACAGGTTAAAGAGATGAATAAGTCACAGGCAGCAAGCTAAGTGGTTTTCCATCTAGAGGGAGGGACCTATATAAAGAAATAGATACAACATAATGGGATATATCCTCTAATTGAAAAATGTATAAGAACATAAAGACAGGAGTGAATACGCTATATAAAAATAGCTAATAGTTATCAAGTACTTAACTAAGACTGAAGTGTTTTATTTTACACATATAAATTGACTCTTAAAACAACTGCAACAAGCCTATGAGGTAAGTTACTTTTACCATCTCCATTTCATTGATGAGAAAACTAAGGAATAGGCTAGTTAAGTGACTTGTTAAGTGACTTGTCAGTTAAGTGACTGACAGAGTCAGTATCCAAACCCAGATAGTATAACTTTAATGCAGTGTGTCTCTACTGCTGTCATGTTACTTGAGATAGTCACAAGTGGGCTTCATAGAAGAGGTGATATGGAAGATGAATCTTAAGGGATGAGTAAGAGTTCTTCTGTGGAAAAGGAGAAGAGTATTCTGGGCAGAAGAGCTAAAATATATACAGAGTCTGAGGCATGACTAATGTATATGTGGAAGAAATTAAAAACTTTACTGTGAAAATGGTAAGTTTATTTGATCTTGATATGGGGTTGTGCATTTGTAATGCTGGCTTATTTGGAATTCAACTAAGAATCAGTTTGTACTCCTAGGGGATGTAAAAATTGCTCGACTACATCTATGTTTTGTTATTAGACGATTCAGAAGAATGAATTGGAGAGAGGGTCTGGAAAAAAAGGACACCAAATGAGACAGTTGAAATACCCAATATGAAAAGGTTACAAAGCTATGAATGAAGGCTGTAGCAGCCCTAGTTATGGAAAGGAAAGATATTAAGGAAGTAAGTCAGCAGATACTTAGGTGGGAATGAGGGGGAACCCTGAATCCAGGATTTTTTATTTGGGGCACAGCATGGATGATGATATTAGTAACCAATGTTAGAAATACAGAGGAAATCTTTTCATGCCTAGGGCAGCCATGACTTGTGGTGAAACGTGTAGCAGCTCCAGAGCATGGCATGCTGGATATACTGACTGGTGTGTTTGCTCCTTATTCAGCTACCAGTCCCCATAAGCTGAGGGAATGTTTCCCCCAAGTTATTTTCCTAAGGAACAGGCTTAAGTATGCCCCAACAAAGGATGAAGTAGAGAAGATCTGCATACAGAATTTCGTTAAGATTGATGGCAAGGTCCACATTGATACAACCTACCCTGCTGATTTTATGGATGTCATCAGCATTGACAAGACTGGAGAGAATTTTCCTCTGATCTATGATATCAGGGATTGCTTTGCTCTTCATCATATTACACCTGAGGAGGCCAAGTATCAGTTGTAGAAAGTAAGACAGATCTTCATGGGCACAAAAGGAATCCCTTATCTGGTGATCCATGATGCTCACACTATCTGTACCCTGAATTCCTCATCAAGGTAAATGACATCATTCAAATTGATTTGAAGACTGCAAATATTACTGATTTCATCAAATTTAACACTGGCAACCTGTGGAGGTACCAACTTGGGAAGAGTTGCTATGATCACCGACAGGGAGAGACATCATGGTTCTTTTGATGTAGCTCATGAAAAAGATGCTAATGGCAACAGCTTTGCCATCCAGCTCTCCAACAATTTCGTTATTGGCACAGGCAACAGAACATGGATCTCTCATCCTCGTGAAAGGGTATCTGCCTCAGCATTCCTGAGGAGAGAAACAAGAGATTGGCAGCCAAACAGAGCAGTGTATAAAATGATCTCTAGGTGACATGACTCTCAAAGTCTTTGTACTTAATTAAAGATATGGAGCCAGTCAGTGGTAAACACTGAATGCCTAAAATGCACCCAGAAAAAGTACAGGCCCTAAGAACACAAGGATTCCATTCTGAGTGTTCAGTGCCTGGCAGAGGAGTTCACAGACAAAATCAATTACCCAGATATACATTTCTCTCCATTCTCTCAGTGGCCTGATTAAAGGTAAAGAAAGCACAATCAACTTCACAATCAAACTTCAAATCTGGAATACCATTAATTGAACTTAACTGTGATACTCATATAAGGAAACTATATAAAAGTGTTCTATGCAGACTAAGATCATGGTCCAGATCACAAAATCTACCTCCATGCTTTATATTAATCATACAACATGAAGACATACAAAAAATAAATTAGATTTCTCCTTTAGGCAGGTGTTTTAATGAGCTTAATCCCGAGGCTTGCTATTAATGCTAGTGACTGACTTCTTTGAAATGAGGAATGCGTTTTCTTTCCTATTCATATAGTCAGCTTCCTGTTTAGTATTCATTATTCATATCTATTTTTATCAAAGAGCACTATTACATGAAACCATGATCCAAGCATGTTTGGCTCTAATTTTTAACTCTCCAGGGAAGGAAATTATACACCCTTATTGTACTGGTATATAATTGACTTTCTTGGTAGCTCAGACAGTAAAGAATCTGCCTACAATGCAGGAGACCTGGGTTCAATCCCTGGGTTGGGAAGATCCTCTGGAGAAGGGAATGGCATCTCACTCCAGTATTCTTGCCTGGAGAATTCCATGGACAAAGAAGCCTGACGGGTCCATGGGGTCGCCAAGAGTTGGACACGACTGAGAGACTAAAACACACACACACACACACACACACAATTGTGATATACACATGTGATCAGAGTATATATGTGTTCCTTTGTATTAGACAGTGGTGTTATTTAATTCGGGTTATCAGGCTAAAGCACTTTTCACACCTATCTTAATTTGGAACATCAACATGCCATTGAAGAAAAGCCATCAGTCTTGCAAATAAATAGTAAAAAAGACTTTTGATCACAGTCTCATTTAAACTCTGTCTAGATATTCTAAGAATTTCTTACCTTGGATTAAGAATAGAAAGAACTGTAAATACATTTTATCTGAATACTGTGACTCCTGAGGGATTCCTGGGTGACTCCTGATAACTTTAGCTGACAACCAGGGATACCACAGCTATTGCTACTCTTTTGAAGCTAAAGCAAGATTTTAATCTTTGCCTCTTTAATTGCTGATAGTTATCTACGTGTATGCTGTCACTTCAGTCATATTTAACTCTTTGCAACTCTTAGACGGTAGCCTGCCAGGCTCCTCTGTTCATGGGCTTCTCCAGGCAAAACTACTGGAGTGAGTTACCATGCCCACCTCCAGGGTATCTTCCTGACCCAGGGATCGAACCTGCATCAGCTGCATTGGCAGGCAGATTCTTCACACCCGAGCCACCTGGGAAGCCTGGTAGTGATTGACCGTTGTTGCTGCTGTTACTCAGTCACAAAGTCATGTCCTACTTTTGGCAACCCTTAGGACAGTAGCCCACCAGGTTCCTCTGTCTATGAGATTTCCCAGGCAAAAATACTGGAGTGGGTTGCCATTTGCTTCTCCAGGGGATCTTCCTAGACCAGGGATTGAACCTGCATCTCCTGCAGTGGCAAGCGGATTCTTTACCACTGAGTCACCTATGTGGGAAGCCCATATTTATCTGTGAAACACGGGAATTATGATGACTGAGACAAAATTGGGCATTATATTGCTACCATTTCCCAGCCATGCACAGTGAGGTGACTTTAATGTGGTCTACTGATGCTTATTACATTGTGTCTGTACAGTATCACTTTGACCAGGAAGCCTATGACTACATTATTTCACTTCCGCTTTATTTATTTATTTTTTCCCTTTGCTTTAATTTACTATATATTATAGCCACCCTGAAATCAGGTGGAAGCAATAAATTTAAGACTTAATAAACTACAAGTATTAAATTATTACTTATTACATATATGTAATTAATATTAATACTTATTACGTATTACATATTTATCAATGTCATAGAATGTCATATAGCCATTAAAGTCAGCATTATGACTATATAAAAATATAAATGTTTAAAAGATAATAACTAGTGAAGAAATTTACCAGAAATATAAACAAACATGATTACAACTAAAATGTATAAAGAAGACTGGTGAGGAATTAAAGGAATTTAGGGATTATGTACGAGTTTAAAACAATATACACATTGCAAGTTCAGTGTTTTAAGCATAGGATAGTTAGAAAAGTAGAATCAAAATCATAAAAAATAGTTATCTCTTGGACATCAAGTAATAAGTGATTTTGATTTTTGACTTTGGCTTTTTCTAAGTTTTATAAGTGTTCTGTTGCCTGTTACTGATACAATGAAAAATTAATGATATTATCATTTTTATATTAAAATTAATTATGTTAAATTAATTTAATTGTAGAAAAAGAATTTAAAATTAAGGCTATTGTTCAAACAATTTTAACTGCTGTGATTTTAAGCCTTCAGATATCAAGGAAATTGAACTCTGCCTCCACACTCCACCCTTGGGCTGGATTTGACACAATGCATCTGGTCTACCAGGTTTTTCAAAGATGTGATTTTTTTTCATTGATGAACAGATTCCTTTTCAACATTTTCTTCAAGCAACTACACACTGTGTGTGCTGTTTTTCGTGGCTCACCTTTGAGGTACTGCAAGAATGGTCACGTGTCCACTCCCAGGCCTTCTCTCAGGGGCAGTGAACCAGAATGGGTGACTAGAGGTGGCACAAGAAGTCTCAGTTCTGAATGAGCTGCTGAGCCTTACATTATGATACATTATTTTACTTGCCTGGAGGAGATGATTGTTGTTTCACATGCAGAAGAAGGTAAGGGCCCTAGAGTAAGAGATACATGTTTAAATTGGAAGAAGATGTTGGGATGAAAAATAAAAAATCTATAGCTGGGCATTATGTAGTTCTAGTTGAAACTCAACAGCAGAAAAATTGGAAAGCCTGGGGTAAAAGCATCTAATTGGGAAAATATTAATGTATTCATACAAAATATTCCTTATGCATGAGAGTTCTGGAAAACAAATGCCCAGCCATTTAACTCTGGCTTTCTTGCTATCCCAGAGAGACATGATGCTAGAACTTATGAACCTAATATCCCATCATCAGTTTTGTTACAGTTAATCATATACTGGAAAAGTATAACATACTTGGGGAGTTTCCCAGGCAACAATTTGAGGGGTGACTTTTAATCTGCAGTGACCCATAAATCTTTGGAGATAAATAGGAGACTCTGGAATAGAAGCCCATCCTCGGTCCACAGGCCAGTATTAACTGAGAGATGGTTCTCTGGCTCCTTATTCTCTCTTCTTTCCTTCATCAATCAACTCTTGCTCACCCTTTAAGACTTAGCTCAAAATTGCCTTCCCTTTAAAACCTATCTCCATATCCCTTGCGCACAGAAAGAAAAGGCCATTCCTTTCTCTCTCTTTCACATGTCTTCACTTATTACTCTACTATCCACCTTACAATATCATACTGTAGTAATGTGTTTGCATTTCTAGAAAGATAACAATAAAGTGGGATCTCAAAGATAAAGGCTCCACATTATTCACATTTATATCTTTAGTGCCTCCCACAAGACTTTCACGCTGGGGGATGCTCAATGCTGTTGAACAAGTTGTTGCAAAAGTGTTTTTAGAATATAGACATAAAATGTACATAAGATTTTAGATAGCTGTCTTTAGAATATTTGATAACACTGGTAACACACAGGTTGCTATTCAGAGGACAGAATTATTGTTTAATACCAGCTTCCAGTTTGTGTTTTCTGAGCTTGTCTCAATAGAAAACAGATGAAAAGCTGGAAAGATTGTGCACACTTCCTCCTCTCACCCATCACAACAGGGTTATGAGAATTGGATCGGACAGGATATCTTGCAATTTCTCTCTTCTAGTAGCTGTTCCACAGCTGATAACACATTTTCAGCCTTGTTAAAAATTTCTCCAATGGATAAAACTTCTTGGGCCTTTTCCTCAAGTACCAATCATCATTACTATCCCCTTTGCCAACAATTTTTCTCCCTTCCCTCCTTTTCTTCTAAATACAGAAGAGATATGCTTCAACTGTTGCTATGTCCAAGAGCGGGGCCTGTGATTTTGCTTGTACTTGTTTGCCTAATGTGATCTCTTTGAAGTCAGAGGTCAGTTTCTTTCAGAGTACGGACACTTGCACATCAAGAGGTATTCAGGCTTTGCTAATGGGCCTTAACAAACATGTCACATTTCAGCTCAACACGTCTGCCAATATGTAAGCCATTTCAAGAACACTTTTTCTGTCAACAGAAGCTTTCTGTCAATTCATGACATGTGTTAAATGAAAGTATGTTAGATAGACTAAAATGTCCACACAGTAATAGTACATACAGAAGAGCTTTGTATTTATATTCGTTCAGCATTAAGTTCACAAGACTCTAACGGTCATTAACATAAGAAATGCTTATTGAGACTTTGATTGATGATGAGAACCCCCTCCCCCATCAAACCTACAGCAGATGGGCCAGAAGGAAAAAGGGTTTACAAAGTAGAAATTTCTTACTCCGTTTTTGTTTATTGCAACTGTCTATTCTTTCCTCTTAAGGCAAGGGACATACTGTGCTGTAAAAAACAGTGAGATTTCAGTTTAGTTGTAGAGAATTTCATAGGACCAAAGAGATTATAAGGTGACCTGTATTGCAACAATTTTGTAAACGTTGCTGCTAAATTTATAGAAAAAATTACAATTTTATAATATTTGCAGAGAGAATAAAACCCAAAAGGTTTCAGTGAATATATTGCCAAAATTGAAATGACTTTTTACTGAATATCAAGAGCACAGAATAAACAGAAATATCATTATTAAATTGGAAAAGTAAGAAATCATTCTTGGAGAGAAAGAAAAAATATTTCAACCATTCTCCCTTTCTGAGTCCAATTTCATATGGCCTTTTGAGGGGGTTGTGCTGGGTAACTTGAATTTATTCAACCTTTTGATGGACTTGAATTTTCTCCTGAGATGTTTTAAACATTTCTTTCATCCTCAAGTAGCCATGCAAGAAAGAAGCACCACTTGTAACTTTATCCCATTTTACTGATGGGAAAAGTAAGACATAAATATTTCAAGGGACCATTTTCTTAGTTTAGACTAATGCTCTTTTCAGTTAAGCACTCTGGCTTTTTATTATTTAACTACAGAAATGTATTTGACAAGCAACAGTCCTTAGTAACTAATATAAGGAATTAAAGTCTTTCTTTTTATATGTTAGATAAATGGATAGTATTTAAAGGGATGCTTCCTGTTCCTAAATGCACTATATGAAAGTGGACAGCTAGAGCCAAATATAAAAATAATAGCATTTTTTGCTTCTCAAAAGTTTAAGCTTCAGTGAGCCAAATCATATCATAGACACCAGTGAAACAGTTTAGAGATTGAAGACAAATCACGAATGGAGTAGATCTGCAAGCCAAGCACATAACGGGAAAATGTCTGGTTTGCCATACGGACCTGAATTTCATATCTGATAAGTAGTTAGCCAAATTATACACAGACATTTTGAGCTTTGCTTTTAGATAGGACTTTATCACCTGATTACTGTATTGCTTTTCTTCTTGTCAAAAACAGAGTGATTTGAATAACTCAAGCTCAACTAGGGAGCCAGGCTTCTGGTTGTTTGGGTGGATACTGTCACTGGAGATGGAAGGTTGTGGGGCATGAATGGAATCATTTGGTGAGAACCACATGGCTTTAGGTTAGATAGAAAAGACAGTATGGAGCCTGGGTTGGCTATGGAATAACTTGATAGATGAAGATGCAGGAAAAGAGATGGGCACATAAGGATTATTCACACGTGTTACAAAAACTATGTTTGAAGTAAGTGCTAAAAAAGGGTCAAACTACCTTATTCTCTTATTTCAGAGACCTGTACCTTGGGGCATTTTCAAAAAATCTTTATAGAAGTCACTAAGCAACTTCTTCCATCCCTAGGAATATAGGTTTAATATTTTAAATTGATGTTCATATTAAAAATGAATTTTTAGGGATGAAGTCCATTGATCCCATCATTTAACAAGGAAGAAATTTCCAGATAATAGTCTTTGAGCTCTCTAAGACAAGAAATAGGACTTAACTATAACTTAATATATAACCTTTTGTTCCTGGAACAGGATGAATTAAAAATGATATTGGTTTTGAAAAGTATCACAGAGCGTAATTCCATAATATGGGATAAATAGGAGACTAGAAAGATGACTTAAAATGCAAATGTAATATTTTCTGATTTGTTCTTATAGATCTCTTAACTTAGCTGTATTCCCTTAAATTCTAACATGTCAAAGCTAAATGGTGACCATAGAACCTGATTTTGTTCATTAGTACAACTATTAATCCTATTATACATTCCTTTTCTTTACTTGTGAATAACTGGGACTCCTTCCAAAGAACAGTCCGCTAATAAGTTATGTTTCATTCATTTTTTTAAAAAAAATCTCAGCTTCCCAACATTTATCTTAGTTTAATGCATTTAAGTGTTGTTCAGTTAGAAAGCCTAAAATAAGATACTTAATAAAAAGCATGTTCACTTGACAATCATATCCTATTTCTCTTAGTCTTTATCTATGCTGAGTTTGATACCATTTAAAACAAGTGCTCTTAAAAGTGCACCTCTATCAGTAGAGATCAACAGTTAACAGAATATTTTTATTGCTGTTTCTGTCACCTTTATGCACTGTTTTGTTTTGGGTTTTTTTTTCTGGTACCAGAGTGATTTTTTGAGGAAAATGGCAAAGAACCAAAAATTGGTATTTTTTGAAAACTGATGTAGTTGGAAATACAAAATGAAAATTCCCATATTTGTAATCTCATATCCCAAATTAATTGATTAATATGCAAGAGGTTTTGATTTTTTTCTTTAGATATGCCCTCTCTTGCTCTGCCTCCCACACCCAAAGCTTCTGATATATCATTTTACTGTACGTTTGTCCTTTACTTTAGATCTAAAGTGTCCAGTTTAGAGGCAGCAGCCTATGAGTGTGAAAATGTGCCTAGTTACTATTGTGGTGCATGTATAGATATGTTTCTTTGTCATTGGGCACTATAATGCTATCATCAGTAATTCAGAGTATTATTTTCAACAATCTATGCCTTACTAGATGATTAATAATTAGGATGATCATGCCAAGAAAAGTATCATCATATATTGCCACATGTATAGCTCCCTTTGGAGATGGAAAACATTTATTGGGGGGCTAAAGAAGATTAGATCACTGAGTGCTTGCAAAATCAATCTTCACATTCACAATGGATTAATAGTTAAAGTCACTAACACTTCCACATACATGCTGTCACTTTTTAAAAATGTTGGTGCTTACTTATATTTGCTTATTAATTTGTTGTCTTGTAATTGACATGCAATATTGTGTAAGTTTAAAGTGTACAACATGATGGTTGGATATATTTATATATTGCCATATGATTACCACTGTCTTGCTGTTACTTTTTAAGTAAACAAGAGAGAGCTGATTGGGGTGAGTTTATGTATATTTATGTAAATATCCTTGTATGTGTATGTGTGTAAGTATATTTAAGTCACGATAAACATAAACCTTAAGCTAATCACTGTTCTTATGATTTCAGATGACTCTTCATTAGCAATTACAAATTTAATTTGTATGGGCCAGCAGTGTATTCGTATGAAGCAGGAGAAACTGTGACAGTGGCAGTGAATGAGTAGTATATACCCAAAGGTGTTAGAATTCAAACTCTTAAAACCTAACATGCTGGCTAAATAAAATAACTAAAGAGCTGCCATATATTCTACTTGATAATAATTTTCCCCCTTAACTTTTCAACTTTCCTATGGTTTCTATTTTCCTCTTACATTGTAGTAGCTTTTTAAAAATCTGTGTTAACACCTGATATTTGTATAGTATTTATTTTTAAAACCCTTTAGAGATATACAATACTATTCAGGCTGAAAGAAAAGGGAAAACAGGCCAATTTCAATAAGAACATTAACTCTCTTTGACTACATTGACTCCATTTAGTGAACTGGAAATGAACTGAATAAGAAGCCAGCTTCCATTATCTTTACACCTCTAAACATAACATCAAACTTTAATAAATGTGGGCTCAGATAGTAAGAGAATTAAATGCAAGGCCCTAAGGGCAGAGGTTTCTAGGAATGTGCTTATAATAGAGTTTCACCTGGGATTCAATTAAATATTTAGTGAGAGTGGCTGAAAGAAAGGTAGTGTGCTGAAAGCTGTGTGGGAGACAGAGATGAATACGACACAGTTTTTGTCCTCTAGAATGTCATGATCAATGGCAGCTAACACATTTCACCTCAAGTGTGGGGTGTATGTGGTGGTGAGGGGAGCTCCCTTCCCTTTCTCCTCCAGCCCCTACAAAACTGTTTATATTTGTACAATCCTATCACGCTTTCCCTGTTTCGTAGGACGAAGCATCTTTTTTCCTTTTCTTGTCCAATACCTCTGCATGTGCCCTTGATCCCATGTCCTCCCTCTCTCTTCTTAGGAATTGTGCTATAAATCAGTGGTCAACAAGCTTTTTTCTGTAATAGTGCAGATAATAAATATTTTAGGCTTTTTCAAGACATGTGGTCTTTGTTGCAACTCTTCAGCCCTGTTGTTGCAATGCTAATGCTGCTATAGACAGTATGTAGATAAATCAATGGGTCTGTGTTTCAATACAATTTTACATATGGACACGGAAATTTGAAATTTTTATGAGTCATGAAATGTTATTTTTCTTTTTTCCAATTATTAAAAAATGTTAGAACATTCTATGAGCAAATACAATAAGTAGCAGGTCAAACTTGACTCTCAACCAGTTTGCTGACCTCTGCTATGAATAATGGCCATTCTTCCATATCGTCAACCATTCTTTTCTACTTTCTTCCTTTTAGCCTATAATCACACTAAGGAGAATATAAAAAATATTTAGCAATGACTCTGGATACTGACTGATGACTCTAGATTCTGACCAATCAGAATAGGGAAATCTGCCTCTCATATATCTAATAGGAGCCATAAGCAACTAGTGAATAATTTTGATGTGTTTAGGACAAATACCAACCCAGAACACACCTCATTTCATTTGAAAAATGAAACAAAGCACATTTTGCACTGCCATCTTAATATTGGTCTACTCTTTTTATACTCAATATTTTTGAAAATTATTGTAATTTATCATCTCTCATCTATTCTTCAATAACACATCTGTTTCCATCATTCCTTTAAAACTGGCTTTTTCAAAAGAAACTTTCTCTTTTTAATTTTTCAGCCCTTTTTATGTGTTCAGTTTATGTCCCTTGCATTAAATTACCCTGCTGCTGCTGCTGCTAAGTTGCTTCAGTCGTATCCAACTCTGTGCGACCTCATAGATGGCAGCCACCAGGCTCCCCTGTCCCTGGGATTCTCCAGGCAAGAACACTGGAGTGGGTTGCCATTTCCTTCTCCAATGCATGAAAGTGAAAAGTGAAAGTGAAGTCACTCAGTCGTGTCCGACTCTTCATGACCCCATGGACTGCAGCCTACCAGGCTCCTCCACCCATGGGATTTTCCAGGCAAGAGTACTGGTAAATTCCCCTACGCATTTTCTACTTTTCCAACTTCTGATTCTTGGTTGCCATGGCAGATTCCTCTTTATCCAGCCCTCTTTTCTGCAACCATTCCCACCTGGTATTCCCCAGCATTCTCCACCCACTTCTCCCTGTTCCCTGTTCTTGCCTTGGCAGTCTGATCCACTCTTCAGTTCAGTTCAGTCGCTCAGTTGTGTCCAGCTCTTTGCGACCCCATGAATCGCAGCACGCCAGGCCTCCCTGTCCATCACCAACTCCCGGAGTTCACTCAGACTCACATCCATTGAGTCAGTGATGCCATCCAGCTATCTCATCCTCTGTCGTCCCCTTCTCCTCCTACCCCCAATCCCTCCCAGCATCAGAGTCTTTTCCAATGAGTCAACTCTTCGCCTGAGGTGGCCAAAGTACTGGAGTTTCAGCTTTAGCATCATTCCTTCCAAAGAAATCCCAGGGCTGATCTCCTTCAGAATGGACTGGTTGGAGCTCTTGCAGTCCAAGAGACTCTCAAGAGTCTTCTCCAACACCACAGTTCAAAAGCATCAATTCTTCGGCGCTCAGCCTTCTTCACAGTCCAACTCTCACATCCATACATGACCACAGGAAAAACCATGCCCTTGACTAGACGGACCTTTGTTGGCAAAGTAACGTCTCTGCTTTTTAATACGCTATCTAGGTTGGACATAACTTTCCTTCCAAGGAGTAAGCGTCTTTTAATTTCATGGCTGCAGTCACCATCTGCAGTGATTTTGGAGCCCAAAAAATAAAGTCTGACACTGTTTCCACTGTTTCCCCATCTATTTCCCATGAAGTGATGGGACCGGATGCCATGATCTTCTAAGATCCACTCTTAGGGTCTCATTTTCACTTTTTTGCAGATGACCTCTATGTCTATATCTCTGACCTTGACCTCTCTTTAGACTTCAGAGTCATTTCATCACTTGGATTTCCCTGAGGTGTCTCCAAAGTCACCGTGTCAGACAACAAACCTGTAGACATATTCCCACCAGATATGCTTCTGTCTCACATTCCGTATCTTAGTCCAGCAACGCCACCCCTGTTGCTGAAGCCAAGAAACTTAGAATCATTCTCAATGCTTTCCTGCCCTTACACCTAATTCCACTTAATTAAGCACTGACTTCTCCATCAAATGTTTCTTAACTCTGCCCCTCTAGCCACATCCCAACTATGGCTGCCTTTGCTCAGGCTTTCTCACTGAGCTGGACCGCTCTGCTGGTCTAGTCCCTGCTCTCCCTTCTTATACCTGCCATCAGGTAGGCCATCTCAAACACAGTGTAATCAAGGAAACCACCCTCTCCACTAACCTCCTGAGTGACTCACTATTAGGATACTTAGCATGGCCCCACAGCCCTCCACCATATAGATTCTGCTTCCTGCCTCAGGAAGCCTCTTATTTCCTATCAAATCCTATATGTTTTATTTCCACCCCACTAATAGGGGGATGGAAAAAAAAAACTAATAAAAAATAATAACATACACATATATAATGCCCTATTATATAATCCAATCCTATACCTCCATGTCTTTGAATATGTTATTTCTATCAAAAATACCTCCTGTTTTCTCCTCTGCCTAGTCCTACTTATTTATTCAGCCTCTGAATCCATAAGACTGCTCTAAGAGACTTTCCTCATTGTTTCCATTTTATTTTTCATTTTCTGTTGAAAGTATGATTACTCTTTTCTCTAACTATCTCAGCTTCACTATTACCAAACAGTATGGATAGTCATTGTCACTCGAGCTCCTACTCCAGTAACTGGTAAACAGGTCTAGGTGAAGACTACTTGGCAAGGCACAGGATTTAGAGTGTCTGGGTTCTGTTCCCAGCATCACAGCTTATTGCTCTATGGTTTGGGGTTTACGCTTTCTAAGCCTCATATTTAAAATGGAAACTCAAGTCATTCATGAAAAAAATACCTTTGGGACACAGATTATGTTTCAGGCATTTTTCTAGGCACAAAACAAATTCTCATCTTCAATGAACTTTCATTTTAGTAGACATAAGGGAAGGAGGGGAGAAAGAAAATAAATAGATAATAAGAAAATAACTAAAATATACACTCTAACATATGGAAAGTGCACAGGGCATAGGGAGTGAAGTGACAGGATGGGGGAGGAAGATGGGAAATTGCAGGCAGTGATTAGGAAAAGTCTCACTGAGAAGTGATGTTTGAGCAGAGACCTGAAGGAGGTGAGCCATGAAAGTATCTACAGTGAAGAGAATTCCAGGGAAAAAGAAATAGCAACTACAAAAGATCTGGCCTGTTCCATAAATAACAAGGAGGCAAGAATGCTGGAAAAGAGTGAGCAAGGGAAGGAGAGAGGAGGAGACAAGTTGTGGGGAAGGTGGTCACGGGATCAGAAGAGAGCACACAGTGCTATCATTTGTAGCCCTTTGTAAGGACTTTGAATGAAATAGTCACTTGGGGATCTTGAGCAGAAAAGCAGATGATATGAATAAGGTTAAAGATGACTCCGGTTGCCATGTTGAAAATATATCGTGGGAGAGGAAGGCAAGAAAGAGGGCCATTTCGGAGGCTGTTAGCAATGAAGCAGATGAAAAATGATGGAGGTTTGAATCAAGTGAAGATGATAAGACATGGTTTATTTTGGAGTAGCGTAAAAAAAAAGACTTACTGGATTTGGGGTGTGCGAAAAGAGAGGAGACAACCTTGACTCCAAGGATTGTCACCTGTACAATTATAAAGGGTGTTAGTGCTTTTACTGGGAGATCCTGCAAAAATTTCCCAAGGAATAAATAAGAATAGGAGTTTAGGTTAGATAAAAATAACTTTGAGTCGTCTATTATATATTTAAGTGAAGAAGTCAGATAGATAGTTCTGTCTATATATGAGCTGAATTTTATGGAAGGTCTTTAAGCTCAAGATTAACATTTTCCAGTGAACAAATTATATACAGAAAGCCTCTAGATTGTAGATAAAAAAGAGAGGCAGTCTGAGAACTGAGTCCTGTGCACCCTAGTATTTAGCTACTGGGGAAATGAGGAATAAGCAGCAAAGGAAACTGAGAAGAGTCGGCAAACATGGCAAAAAGAAAATTATGAGTGTAGCTTCCTGGGAGCAAAGTAAAGAAAGTAAAAAAATAAAATAAGACAGTGCACAAGAGGAAGTGATCAGCTTTCTCCAAAGCTACTGATGGGTCAGGTAAGTGGAAGACTGAGAATTGAATTTATTTTATTATATTTAGAAACTCAAAGGCCACTGTGACCTTGATAAGCAGCTTTGATGAAGTGGTAGGGGCAATGCGTGACCAGAGAGCATAAATAACTCTTTCAAGGAGTTTTGCTAAGTGCGTGGATAGTAATGAGGCATAGATGGAAGGTGATATGAAAGAAAAGAGATTTCACTTTTTAAGAAAAAAAAAGGCATACTTACATGCTGATAGAACTGATATAGTAGAGGGAGATATTGATGATATGGGAAAGAAGAGTAAATATCAGAGTAATTTCTTTGGATAGGCAACAAAGAATGAGATCTCATGTATACACTGAGTGTCTGGCCTTGGATAGCAACATGAATAGTTCATCCATAGTGACGAATATTAACGGAAGGTAGAGCTATGGAGGAGAGCCTGCACCATTTCTCTTCTGCTTCTATTTCTCAGTGAAGTAGTAAACAAGATCATAAGCTGATCACAAAGATGTCAGGAAGAGGTGTTAGAAATTTGTTATAAGAAGAGAAACAATGTCTTTCGACTCTAAGGAACTTAGTGAACCTGGAGAATATGATAGGATTAGTGACTACCAGCAAAGCTCAGTTTAAATTAGTGGTTATAAGTTTAAATAGAAATAAATCAATACAGTTGTACATTTTTCTCCAATCATGTTCAACTGGAAATAGGTCTGAAATAGGCAATGTTAGGTTGAACCTGGGGTCGGATCATACCAGGAATGTACTATAAAGTGGGAGAGATGGGCAAAAGGAGTTGAGGATAAATTTAAGGAAGTGATTATAATAATGGGCAATGTAATCTAGTTTATTACTGTGGTGTTGGAGAAAACCTTGTGAGTCCCTTGGACTGCAAGGAAATCCAACCAGTCCATCCTAAAGGAGATCAGTCCTGGGTGTTCATTAGAAAGACTGATGTTGAAGCTGAAACTCCAATACTTTGGCCACCTGATGCAAAGAGCTGACTCATTTGAAAAGACCCTGATGCTGGGAAAGATTGAGGGTAGGAGGAGAAGGGGATGACAGAGGGTGAAATGGTTGGAAGGCATCACTAACTCAATGGACATGGATTTGGGTGGACTCTGGGAGTTGGTGATGGGCAGGGAGGCCTGGCGTGCTGTGGTTCATGGGGTCGCAAAGAGTCGGACACGACTGAGCAACTGAACTAACTGAATCTAGTTTATTTGGGGAAGAAAGGAAGACATGAGTATAAAAGTGGTGAGATCCATTCCTGGTAAGTCCCTAAGAGGTTGAAGAATTACAAGATTCATATTACTAGAGGGAGAAAGCAAGTAAGACAGGAGGTAGTTAGAGAATGGTGATCACAGAAGAGTTCCAGGGAGATTGAGATCATGGAAGGGCTACAATTATTGGATATGAAAAGCTGTATGGTATATACATAGAAAGAAAGCAAAACATAAAGTTATTGGAGAAGGTAGTCAGAAACCTACCACTGGAAGGCTTATCTGCCTGGACATTGATATAACCAAGAATTAGATTATGAAGGTATGATGTTAGGGAGTGCAACAATAAGACACTAAAATTTTCAGGGAAGGAAGGGGTGATATGGGGTTTGTAGATAGCTGTATATAGAGATATTGATAGCTTGTACCTTTTAGGTTGCTGAGGATTAAAGAAGACATGCATATAAAGTGGTTTCCAGAGTACTAGTCCATAGTGAATTCAAAAAATATTGCTTATTATTATCCTATCAAATCCATAGCTGACAACTATGTTGCCAACACCAAAGCCTATCTCACCTTAACACTGGCTGATGGAGGATAAGTATTATACTAAAACAGATGGTTAGTTTTCTCTCTAGATTACTAATAGAGATGGCTGTAGGAGTCTGAAGGGAATGGGCTTAAGAGCACAGGAAGTAGAATTTCTGTGATGTGATGATTTTCGTAATATATTAATCAGAAATTCCATGAGGTCATAATTTACCTATTTGCATAAAAACTAATAGCTTTTTTCTCTTTTAATTAAATTTCCATTTGAGCCACTCTGCCCAACATGCTTCTAAGTGAAAATGTAGGGCAACAGAATGGGTCACAGATTTTGTCAGGACACTGGCCTTCCCAGCAACATGAGTTCTCAATATTTTGGAGAATAGTGTTCTTCATAAAATGTCTGTAAATAAGGATGTAGGCTCTTCTGTTGTTTATCATTACATCATGAAAATTAATAGGCTAGATTCTTCATTGAAAATAAATATGAAGTCTTTTTCACACTTTCTCTATTTACTGAATTTCTGTATGTCTTTGGCAACTCTTTAAAACCCTCTGAAGATTTCCTTCCATGTATCTGTCTCATTTGAGAACAAGTTGACATTACAGCCTAAAGTTGATTGGACTTCTGAACTTTTTTTTAGAGTAATCTACATATTTTTGTTTTGCTCCCAGATCCAGAATGATAGCCCAATATTTTATGACACATCCACAGAGCTTGCAAATCAGTGAACATTATTTTTACTTTGTTATGAAATGCTACCATTTAGATTCCTCTGGTAATGCAATTTTGTTCTGCTCCCAGCTTTCTATTTTAGCAATGAACAACCAGAATTAGAAAGAAATCATCATTATCCAGATCTGCAGGGGCTTTTGAAACTGATTTCTGCCATTGCTGGATACACATGAGTGTTTTTAATGTATAATTTCTCTATCTCTATTTGCAATTTAGCACTCAGGGACAACAGAGAAAGAGAAAGATGAGTGGTAGAGAGACAAACAGTGGGAGTCCCACTATTCACTTGGGTGTTGGGGGAGACTAAAAGATTGTGGGGAAAATAGATAAGCACTCTGGAAATAAGTTGTGAAGGATACTTCATTTTCTCTTAATGGGAACTTCTAAAATGTCTGTTTCAACATCTTTTTGTAGAGTCACACTGGGGTGGAGAGAACTCATAACAGTGTGTCTATCCTAGGGTTCTAGTGGAGATGAAATGACTAGGGATATTAGCCTGATCTAGCCAGTGTGAAACAAGAGCTTCAACACTCCGTAAGAGAATGACCTTGGAATTGCATTGAAAGCTCAGGCAGATTTGGAATCAAAGAATGAGAGCACAGGAGGGGACTGTGAAAGCTGTGTAGTTCTGGAAGCAGATCATAGAAAAAGGGTAAGAGAAAGTGGATCTAAAAGAGCAACTTCAGAGGTTAAAAAAAAAGTCTTTGGGATGTGAGGTGGAGAAAGCGAGATTATATGATAAAATTAAAAATGCAGAGAAACTCTGAGGAAAAGCTGATCATGACTGTTTCATCAAATAATTGTTCTTGTCAGAGGCCTGAATCCAGGCAGAATGACTGATGAGAAAACCTTAACCCCCTATGGAATGATGGTGGCCTCTTAAGACACAGCTAGTGAATGTGAGCTGGAGACAGAGAAACTAGGACAGCAAGGAATGGGGAAGATTCCGAAGAGCTGGGCCAGATTTTTGCAGTGAAAATGTTATCTCTATTAGCCTAAATATAGAAACTTAAAAGGATTTGTGCCCTGACAGTGTTCTAGAAAACAATAATGGGTGAATCTTCATTTCTCCTCAGCAGATGAAGCCTTTTCTGGCTTGCTCTGTTGTCAACAGGAAAGATGTAAGCACATTTTAGTTCACATTTATGTGTAACATAAAGCAAGTTAGAACAGCTAGAATTTATTTGTCCCAGGAAGACAATGACTCTCAGTGAATTCTAAACCATTGGCACTTAATTGAGCTGTTAATACCATTCCTACTCTATTCAAAATAAATTGTCCACTCTGTTCCCCTTGATTTTTCTTTTTCCCACAGGATCACATTATAATTCATCCACAGACTTACTGATGTATTGAATTCTCTCTAAAATAAGGCCTTACTTGCAATAATATTCTGCAACATCAAAATCACATTTTTCCTTCTTTCAGGCATCCAATTCTTTTTTCTTTTCCATTTTGTTCATGCACAACCAGTGATATTTGAAAATTTTGTTGATGTTTTATTAATGTCTTTTTTTGCCCTCAAATCACTAATAATCATCACCATGGCCTGGGAAGATCGTTTATCATTTTACCACATCTTTAATTCCTTCCTAAAGCTAGGGTTATTTAGCCAGCTCTTAGAATATTCAAGGTCCTACGCATACAATGACAATTAAATTGCTTAAAAACATGGTATACTTCCCACTCTAAAATGTTATGATTCTTTAGTGATGAGCAACAGACTGTAGGAAAACCTTTGGGCTGGACTAATGATTTATTTTCCTCTGTACATTTCCAAGGTCATTTTGATGATTATCTCTAGATGTCAATATAAATGTGGAAGGACACATCACCTACAGCATATGGACTTCAGAAAAACTGAAAGCTTCTTTAGGCAGCCATAACAATGAATCTTTATTGCACTCTAGAGCTGTGTGGCCTTGTAGGGGATTTTAATAGGTAGAAAAAATATGGTCTCTATCTTGTCATGCTAGATTCTGTCACATTTCCCATCCCTTCAATTCTTCCTAGTTTGAGTGCTGGTGAGGAGATGTATCTTTCAGCAATTTTGTGAAGATTTAAATAGAATAACATGGAAGGAAAATATAACAGTTCACTGAGAACAATAATATTACATGTAATTGAGAGCTATCAATCATATTTAAACTTAAATTACAGTTGAGTAACTAGCGGGTATTTCTTAAGCAAAGCAAAAAAACTGACTCTCTAGCATAGGAAACCCCAGAGCTTTCTATGCCAGAGGCCAAGCTCTGTATCAGCTTAGTTTCATAAGCAGACAGTTGCTATTAACTTGGATTAATTGACTATAAGTGTAAACTTTCAAACTGGTCCCTTAAGTTTAAATGTACATTTATTAACCTAACTTTCAACTTTTCCAAACAAATCTGTAGTTTATAGTTGTGAACCTTGGAAAAGCTATGTATTTTTACATTGAAAAATTGAGAAGTATTTCTGGTACTTTCCAGATTTAATAGGACTCTGAGATGAAGACTTCAGAAAAATGCAGTTTCTATTAGCTTAGACTATAAATAGAATCATCTTCACAATATGAAACACCAGCTCAAAATTATTCCTTCAGGCAATCTCAATATAACTAAGAGCAGATTAAATAGCCAGATTCAGAGAATTCAAGAATTCAAAAGTAGTTTCCCTTAAGTAAGTCATAAAACTCTTTACTAGTCTATGTATATTCAGTGTGTGTGTGTGTGTGTGTGTATCTCCTCAGTAAAAAAATATATATATATAAATATATATGTATATATAACCTCAGTAAAACAATTACCAAAAAAGTTGAAAGGATGGGAAAGTAAGTAATGGGAAAATATTTTTAAAAGTGAATTCTCTCTTTATTTACACTGGAATAGAAATTCCTAAAGGAGTAGTTTTGAAAAATACCATGAATATGTATTATATTAATTTTTGACATAATTCTGTCTAAATCTTCTATTTAAAGAGTATCTTGTCCATGATGGATTCTTCACAGAAATATTGAGATACCATGATTAAATATGATACTTTAATGTCACTTAAAAAAACAATGCTATTGGTAGTTTTTATGTGCTTGCTCATGTTTACACTTCTCAATCTTTAGAATACATAACCATCTCCAAACAATTTAGATGCCTTTTTCTTGAAAATAATAAATGTTAAGACTTAATATGAAGCTCTTATGTTTTATGTCACAATATTAAAGTCTTGTTTGCTGTCTTTGTGATAAGACACAAAGACTTTTGGTTATATATTTATAACTAAATATATATATATTTAAATTATAGCATGTGAAAATAACATTATTTCCTATGTAAATCTAGTTATAAGGTAGATATAGTTATATGGAATAGTTTGGATAATTCAAATTCAAGCATATTTATTGGGCAGTTTGCCATGTGTCAGGCAGTAATGTCATTTAATCCTCAGCATATCTTGGATGGAGAGGTCTATGTTACTAATCCCAGTTTACATCTGAGAAGGAGAGAGGTAGTTCTTAATGTCAGACTATTAATAAATAGCAGAAATGGGACTCTAATCATGTCTTCATAACCAAAGGCTGTGTTTTATTTGTGATACTTCAGGAAAAGCAAAGTTCTGTGATTAATTATTCCCAGTGCATACTTTGAAGGAATTTCCACTTCATTATTGCTTAAGTAGTCTTTCTCCGTGGATCTGAATTGGCTTTGCTGGTGGCTCAGAGAGGAAAGAATCTGCCTGCAGTGCAGGAGACCTGGGTTCGATTCCTTGGTTGGGAAGATCCCTTGGAGAAGGAAATGGCAACCCACTCCAGTGTTCTTGCCTGGAAAATCCCATGGACAGATGAGCTTGGAGGGCTATAGTCCATGAGGTCACAGAGAGTTGGACACGACTGAGAGACTAACACACACACACTCCGTGGGTCTGAATACCAAAATAATAAGGCAATTGTTGAGGAAATGATTTAGCAAACCAAAAAATTAGCTTGTGCAGCAGCAGGGCTGAGCATGAAGTTTTGAGTTCCATATCATACTTTTCTAGCCGTTTGTGTGCTTTACCCTGAGTGTGCATTATTTTCATAATAAAAATAAATTACAATTTAAAATACTTGCAGTTTAAAAACAGTATGCACTAATATCTTTTATTAATTTTGTAAACTGGCATGCTACAAAATAATATAAAGTATATATATCCACCTAAATGTTGATAGTGGTACCTCTGGATTGTTACTGTTAAGAGATTTTAACATTTTTCTTGTGTATTCTTAATAGTTTTTTTTTTTTAATAGTTTCCTGCACACCTGGATTTTATTTTTCTTATCATTATCATGACTTACTTTTATAGTAAAAAAATACACAAAAAGAAATATGCTTTTTATTTTGAAAATAATTATCTGCACATGTACTCTTATTTCCTGGGTAAAGTTTGACTACCCTTTGGACTATTTCAGTCAGATCTAAAAGCAAAAATCACTGAGAAACTGGGAGTATTTTGAATTCTATGCAGGTACTTAATAGAAAAAAGAAACACTGACTGTCAATATACATATGAAAAGATCCTCAACCTCTCTAATAATCAGGGAAATGCAAATTAAAACCCAGAGATACCAATAAAGCACACACACTGGATTGGCAGATTTCAAGACTGATGATATTCTATGTTGGCAAAGGGAGGGATGTGATAGCAGGCTTTCGCCTACTTCATTCCAGAGACAGTTTTTTGTTGTTGTTGTTCAGTAATTTGGCACTGTCAGAATTTTTCAATGTCCAACTCTTTTGACCAGCAATTCTACATCTAGGAGCATATTCTCTGGAAATACACAGGTGCTTTCTGTAGCACTATTTGTAACAGTGAAAAATTGAAAAGAATTTCAAACGTCTTTGAACGACAAAGGGGGATGACAGAGGATGATATGGTTAGATGGCATCCCTGGCTCAATGGACATGAGTTTTGGTAAACTCTGGGAGTTGGTGATGGACAGGGAGGCCTGGCGTGCTGCGGTTCATGGGGGTCGCAAAGAGTTGGACACAACTGGGAGACTGAACTGAACTGAAGTGATGGCAAAAACTACCACAATATTGTAATTAGCCTCCAATTAAAATAAATTAAAAAAAATAAAGTATATGAAGAAAAAAATACATTTTAATACAAGATAAAACTGCTAGAAAACAATTTTGAATTTATGGGGTGAAAAAATGCTTTAGGATGAATCTGATTCAAATAAAATGTTGCATTATCTTTTGGAGCAATATTTTTATGCAGAGCACCATCACTGCAAAGGACAAACTTATGTAGAAGAAAGCAGGAAGTCAGACAGACCCAGATTGAGCCCATGTCTTTCACTTCACCTTGTGATATCAGGGAAGATACTTAACATCTCTCAGCTTCAGGTTTCTCATCTCTAAAATGGGAGTATTTGTAATATCTTACTACATAGTATAAAACTCTACCACATTATTGGCATCCAATATATATTATTTTTATTTTGGTTTTGCTATCTAAAAATCAGTGCCTTGTGAAGGCACTCACCGTCTGCCTCCACAAGGATGAAGTCACTAGCCACTGCAACTGCTGACCTCCAGTATACCCTGAAAGGAGTTTGGGGTGGAGATCAGGAAGGAGGCACTTTGTGCTCTGAGGAAGATTGGCAGAACAGGCCTTCATATAGTCAGATATTTTCAGGAGAAGATTTTATGAGCCCAGATTCTTGCATTTCCTCATATCTAGAAGAGCACTAAAATCATTAACGGAGACATCTGCACCACGTGACTAGCAGCAAGCCTCTGCCAAAATGGGTGCCTGACTGCACGTACGCCCCTTCATATCCCCGCCATGTGTAACACTGACCTTCACCCTTCCTCTCTGGTGCAGACTCTCAGAGATGAGATGTCCCCTGAGCTATAGTCCTTATTTTGCCCTCAAATAAATCTTAACTCACAACTTTCATGTTGTGCTTTTTTTTTTTTCCCAGTCAACAGTTGAGAATTACATAGTATTTAGCAAATCACCCAAGATAGACTATTTTTCAAATACTGGATTTCATTTGAAATCACCAATTATAGGTTCCTGGATCCATTTATTTCTTGAGTGAGTATTATTAATAATATTCACTTCTTTAATTTAGAATGTAATAAAGGTATACACCTTAAAAGTATACAGTGCTATATGTCAACGGTCTCTCAATAAAACTGGGGAAAAAAGTAGTAAGGGTAAATTACACTAAGTGTAATAAATACAGAAAATAAAATGTCTCCTTCATCAGTCAGTTCAGTCACTCAATCGTGTCCGACTCTTTGCAACTCCATGGACTGCAGCATGCCAGGCCTCCCTGGCCATCACCAACTCCCAGAGTTTACTCAAACTCATGTCCATTGAGTCGGTGATGCCATCCAACCATCTCATCCTCTGTCATCCCCTTCTCTTCCTGCCTTCGATCTTTCCCAACATCAGGGTCTTTTCAAATGAGTCAGTTCTTCACATCAGGTGGCCAAAGTATTGGAGTTTCAGCTTCAACATCAGTCATTCCAATGAATATTCAGGACTGATTCCTTAAGGATGGACTGGTTGGATCTCCTTGCAGTCCAAGGGACACTCAAGAGTCTTCTAAAACACCAGAGTTCAAAAGCATAAATTCTTTGGCACTCAGCTTTCTTTATAGTCCAACTCTATGGAAAAACCATAGCTTTGACTAGATGGACCCTTGTTGGCAAAGTAATGTCTCTGCTTTTTAAAATGCTGTCTAACTTTTAGACAGCATAACTTTTCTTCCAAGGAGTAAGTGTCTTTTAATTTCATTGCTGCAGTCACCATCTGCAGTGATTTTGGAGCCCCCCCAAATAAAGTCTGTCACTGTTTCCAGTGTTTCTCCATTCATTTGCCATGAAGTGATGAGATCAGATGTCATGATCTTAGTTTTCTGAATGTTGAGCTTTAAGACAACTTCACTCTCCTCTTTCACTTTCATCAAGAGGCTCTTTAGTTCTTCTACACTTTCTGCCATAAGGGTGGTGTCGTCTGCATATCTGAGGTTATTGATATTTCTCCTGACAGACTTGACTCCAGGTTGTGATTTATCCAGCCCGGCATATCTCATAATGTATTCTGTATAAGTTAAATAAGCACAGTGACAAAGGTATAAGCAGGTATACAGACTTTACATACTCTTTTCCCTATTTGGAACCAGTCTGTTGTTCCATGTCCAGTTCTAACTGTTGCTTCCTAACCTGCATACAGATTTCTCAAGAGGCAGGTAGGTGGTCTGGTATTCCCATTTGTTTCAGAATTTTCCACAGTTTATTGTGATCCACACAGTCAAAGGCTTTGGCTTAGTCAATAAAGCAGAGTAGATGTTTTTCTGGAACTCTCCTGTTTTTTTGATGATCCAATGGATGTTGACAATTTGATCTCTGGTTCTTCTGCCTTTTCTAAATCCAGCTTGAACATCTGGAAGTTCATGGTTCATGTACTGTTGAAGGCTTAGAGAATTTTGAGCATTACTTTACTAGCATGTGAGATGAGTGCAATTGTGTGGTAGTCCGAGCGTTCTTTGGCATTGCCTTTCTTAGGGATTGGAATGAAAACTGACCTTTTCCAGTCCTGTGGTCACTGCTGAGTTTTCCAAATTTGCTGGCATGTTGAGTGTAGCACTTTCACAGCATCATCTTTCAGGACTTGAAATAGCTCAACTGGAATTCTTTCACCTCCACTAGCTTTGTTCATAGTGATGCTTCCTAAGGCCCACTTGACTTTGCATTCCAGGATGTCCAGCTCTAGGTTGGTGATCACACGATCGTTATTATCTGGGTCATGAAGATCTTTTTGTACAGCTTTTCTGTGTATTCTTGCCACCTTTTCTTAATATCTTCTGCTTCTGTTAGGTCCGTACCATTTCTGACATGCATGAAATGTTCCCTTGGTATCTCTAATTTTCCTGAAGAGATCTTTAGACTTTACCATTCTATTGTTTTCCTCTATTTCCTTGCATCGATCACTGAGGAAGGCTTTCTTATCTCTCCTTGCTATTCTTTGGAACTCTCTATTCAAATTGGTATATCTTTTCTTTTCTCTTTTGCCTTTCATTTCTCTTCTATTCACAGCTATTTGTAAGGCCTTCTCAGACAACCATTTTGCCTTTTTGCATGTGTTTTCCTTGGGGATGGTCTTGATCACTGCCCCCTGTACAATGTCATGAGCCTCTGTTCATAGTTCATTAGGCACTCTGTCTATCAGATGTAATCTCTTGAATCTGTTTTTCACTTCCACTGTATAATCCTAAGGATTTGATTTAGGTCATACCTGAATGGTCTAGTGGTTTTCCCCACTTTCTTTAATTTCAGTCTGAATTTGGCAATATGGAGTTCATGGTCTGTGCTGCAGTCAGCTCCCGGTGTTTTTTTTTTTTTTTTCTGACTGTATAGAACTTCTCCATCTTTGACTGCAAAGAATATAATCATTCTGATTTTGGTGTTGACCATCTGGTGATGTCCATGTGTAGAGTCTTCTCTTGTGTTGTTGGAAGAGGGTGTTTGTTATGACCAGTGCATTCTCTTGGCAAAACTCTATTGGCCTTTGCCCTGCTTCATTCTGTACTCCAAGGCCAAATTTGCTGTTACTCCAGGTATTTCTTGACTTCCTACTTTTGCATTCCAGGCCCCTATAATGAAAAGGACATCTATTTTGGGTGTTAGTTCTAGAAGGTCTTTTAGGTCTTCATAGAACCATTCAACTTCAGCTTCTTCAGCATTACTGGTCAGGGTATAGGCTTGGATTACTGTGATATTGAATCGTTTGCCTTGGAAATGAACAGAGATCATTCTGTCATTTTTGAGATTGCATCCAAGTTCTGCATTTCAGACTTTTTTGTTGACTATGATGGCTACTCCATTTGTTCTAAGGTATTCTTGCCCACAGTAGTAGATGAATGGTCATCTGAATTAAATTCACTCATTCTAGTCTCCTTCATATAATCCAGTCTCCTTCATATAATCAGTGAGTTAGAAAATATTTATTAAGCACCTCTTTAATGTGCCAGAACTCATCCTAGGTCCTAGGCACAATATAGAATAAATAAGATAGATATGGTTACTATCCTCATGGTCCCTGGTTAAAAATTAATGACTTAGAACTAAGTGACAATAAGCCCAGATACCTATCCACACGCCCCCCATCTCCGCTCTGAATCTTGGACTCTTTGTACTATTTATAATGACACTGTCATACAGTGCCAAAGCAGTATATTAGAATTTTCCCAACATGCTCACTTTCCTTATGCACTAGACTCTATCAAATCCTGCTTATTCAAGGACATTGTGTCAGCAATTCTTTCCTTTTCCTATGTTATTAATTTTTCACTGTCTACTGGATCCTTCTCACGTGAACAGGCTGTTGTCTCTTCCAGTTAAGAAAATGACAATCTTTTCCCAACACCATTTTCTATCCAGTTACTGCCCCCTCCTTCTTTACTCCCCTTTGTGGCAAAATGCATTGAAATAGTTAGGTACACATACATTAAATCTTCTCCACTCAGTCTCTCTTAAATCCACTTAAATGGGGCTTTAATTCCACTGGCCCACAAAAGCAGCTATTAAGGTCATCAGTGGTCTCCACATTGTTAAATGCAATGGGCAATTCTCGATCTGCCTTTCCTTGGCCCATCAGAAGCAACTGACACAACCCATCACTTCCTTCTCTTTGATGCACATTCTTGTGATCCATGATGGCACATCCTTTGTCTTTTCTCCTACTTCACTTTTTGGTCCTTCCCAGTCTCCTTTGCTGGTAGTCCTCTCTCCCCAACCTCTCAGTTAAATTGGAGAGGTTCAGGTCTGTATTTTTGGATCCTTTCTCTGTTTACATTGACTGCCTTTGTGAGCTCATGCTCACTTTCATGATTTTACATATCATCACTGAGTGCTGAGTGCTAAGTTGCTAGGATGAATCCAACTCTGTGTGACCCCAACCCTGTGTGACTGTAGCCCACCAAGCTCCTCTGTCCATGGGATTCTCTAGGCAAGAATACTGGAGTGGGTTTCTGTGCCCTCCTCCAGGGTATTTTCCCAGCCCAGGAATCGAACCCCTGTCTCTTACGTCTAACGGCATTGGCAGGCAGGTTCTTTACCACTAGTGCCACCGGGAAGCCATCACTCCCCTGTTGAAGCTGTATATTTGGTCCTAACTCTACGCCCCACTACCTAGCTGCATCCTCACTATCTCCACTGGGATGTATAATGGATATTTTAAACTTATTGTTCTCACCTGAACTTCTGATTCCCCCACTCAGTCCTGTCCTATGTGGCCATCTCCATCTCTACTCATCGTAGTTTGATCCCAGTTGCTCTGTTGTGTCTGTCCTCTCTCTTTTTCCAGCACTTCACAACCTGTCAATAGGTCCCATTGGAAATACCCACAGCACATCCAAAATTAGACCACTTCTTACATTTCCTACTGGCTACTGCTCTGTCCAACTCTTTTTCTTAGTCATTCTTCTTAATTATCCTAGCCATCCATGGCCTCACTGATGTCTTTGAAGTGGAGCCACTCCCTGCTGAAGGCCTCCATCCTGGCCAATTGCCCCTGATAGCCCTTGACTACCCCCTCCACTTCTCCACGTCCTTCAGTTCTTTCCTTCTCTCAGTAAAGTGTCTACCTTATTTAATACTACAAACTGCCCCCATTCCCCACTCTGTTCTTCAGATCTCACTTTCCTAGTTTTATTTTTCTTTTTCCTTCATCTCTTTTTAACCTACTATATGATAATCTGGATAGTTTACATATGCAGAATCTATAGTATTCTATATAAAGAGCATATAGGATACACATATATAACATATACACAGAACATAATGTTACATTAATTGCTCATTGTCTATCTTCTCTTTCTACGAAGTAAATCCTTATAAGGAAGTTATCCTTATCTCTTTTCTTTGTTGATGTGTTCAAGGCCCTAAAATAATGTCTTGCACATAAAATAGAAACTTAATCAATACTTATTGAATGAATTATTTAAAACCATTTATTTTATTGCAGCTTCAAAATAAGTTAAGTCTTACTATTTTAATTAACTTCTGCACTCATTAGAATATCAACACAATCCTGAATAAGAAGAAAATAATTGAGTTTGATGACTGAGAAATCTTCCCTTCTCCCTTTAGTAAATCAGCTTTTTAAAAATAGATAGAAAATAACATATCTGACCTTTTAAAGCTATAACTAAATGATAATGGAGATGTGGTAATAGTTACATATCCAGTTTCAAATTCTGATTAAAATATAATTTAAATATTCACAGGAGCTTACTTAAATAATTTCAACTAATTTATATTTCTATCTTTACTACTAAATGTACTTTTAAGTTGCAAGCTTTTTGCTACAGATATTTTCTTCTATTTTTAAAAAAGCAGACCAATTAGATAAAAATTCCAATAGTAGAAAGAATAACAAATATAAGAATCCAGGAAGACCTTAGAGACAAGGGCAGCTATAGCTCTGTAGTCCAGGGAGATGTTGGGGATAGTTAGGGAAGATGATTGAAACAACCTGGTCTAGTAAATGTAGGAAATCCCCAAACCTCAAATTAAACATGAGTCAGTTGATGTTTCAGCCAATCCAGGAAGCCAGATAACTGTCCTCAGCATGTTCAGGAGAAGACACAGCCATATAACATATTTCAACTACTAGTAAGAGCTAACTGATTGCTTGATTTGTTTCAGAGGAGTATGAGAATCTACTGCTGCTTACAAAAGCACAGATTCTTAATAAACTCAGAGAATATTATTCAGATTTACTTCTGGATACTCCATTAAGACTTGTCCCCAGAAATCTTGAAGATTATGAATATTCCTAAATAATCGTATCTATACCAACATAAACTTTACTACTAAGAGAGAATACTATGATCAGTTGAAATTACAATATGCAAGATAAATGTCCACTGAGTTGTCATTTCCAATCCAAAGTCTTAAAAAATTCATTTCCAAGAATTTCTGCAGAAAGAAGAACTATCATAAATGTATTTAAGCATTTAACTCTAAGGATCACTATGAATAATGGGAAAATATAAGCAATCTCATTGTTTAGAAAAGAGAATTTACCATATAATTGATATACCCATAGTATAATATTATTCAGTCATTAAAATTGTGAGGCCATGTATATCTGCTGATATGAAAAGAGATTCATAATATATTGACAACTGAAGTGAAGTGAAAGTCACTCAGTGGTGTCTGACTCTTTACGACCCCATGGATTGTAGCCCGCCAGTCTCCTCTGTCCACAGGATTTCCCAGGGAAGAATGCTGGAGTGGGTTACCATGTACTGCTCCAGGGTATCTTCCTGACCCAGGGATCGAACCCAGGTCTCCTGCACTGCAGGCAGATTCTTCACCCTCTGAACCATCAGAAAGTTAATATTACATAATGAAATGCTTGAGGGCTTCCCAGGTGGCACCAGTGGTAAAAAACCCACGTGCCAAATGCAGGAAATGTAAGAGTTGTAGGTTCAGTCCCTGGGTTGGGAAGATACCCTGGAGAAGGAAATGGCAACCCACTCTAGTATTCTTGCCTAGAGAATCCCATGGACAGAGGAGCCTAGTGGACTATGTCCTATTAGATTGCAAAGAGTCGGACGCAACTGAAACGACTTAGTGTATACACACACACACACACACACACGATGAAATGCTTGAATCTTTTGTTTAAGTAAACATGTAGATACTTACATGCATTTCACTATATATATTTCACAACATATATCTTACATATTTACGTATACATACATTCGCTAATATTGACAGGATCAACACCAAATGATAATAGTGAGTTTTAAGAGATTTACGAGTCCTAGGAAAGTATATACAAATATTTGTGTGTATGGGCCTTTTATTTTTCCCCCAGAAAGCTTTATCTAATTTTAAAAGGTTTGGTAGTCAACACTTTTACTTTCTCCACACAATTCACTTTCTCAGAACAGTCCCATCGGGGATACTCCGCATTCGGCAAACTAGTTTTCAAGAGGAAGGAGTAGAGTGTCATGAGTGCTGGGATGAAATTATAAAAAGGTATAGGAAGGAATAGGCAATTTGGAAAATACCTCTGAAAATTCTAATCACGGCTCGATGGCTGCAGTAGCTATGTTTGGAAACTACCAGCAAGGACATCGGAGTGGTGAACAGATTTCCAAGTTCTAGACTTGGCCAAGATTTTGGACAAATCACTAGACCATAGACCACACACCGTCTCAGGTTCCTCATTGGTAAGAAGCCAATTCTGCCATCTCCCTATGTGACCTTGCTTTCAGGACACTATATAAATGTTTTTAGAAATATAAAATCTGTAGAAGGAAATAATTGACTCTCTTCCTCACTATGCTGGCCAGTATGAGTTAAGTCCCCTAAACCTGGGGTAACTAGGGAGTTGTGACCTCATCAAGTGCACAGTGGAAGGAATGGAGACAATTGCTTGGGTTGTGTGCCACTTAGAGTAAGAGTTGCTGAGGGTATGAGATCTTCAGGGATACCATTAGTGTTCAGCGGGCATTGCACCTAGATTCAATTGCTTTTATAGGCATAGATGATCTAATTCACCTTCCTCTCCCATGGAGTGTGTCCCCTGGGCTGGGTACCCCGTAATGCTCTAGATGTGTGTGGAGAAGAATTTGTACTATAAAATGTTCAGAACACTTTGATAGGAGGTGCCGTCCATTATCTGGTAGTCAAACTTCCAATTTCAAGTCATTTTAAAGTAGTTAAACACAGAGGAGAGGGGCCTTAGGATAGTCAGTGTCCTATAGGACAACCTCTAGTAGTGCTCATGAGTCACTGAGAGCCTGCATTCTAGAAGCGATGTGAAAAGTCATCACGTTGAGAATAAGGCAAAAGGACTTTCCCTTTACGAACATCTCTAATCTCCAACAGGTAGGTTACACAATAAGTAAAAGAACTGATAACCTTTGTCACTGTCTAAAATATCCATTTGGTAGAGAGGATGTGATTACCTTGCAGGTAATCAGGTAGTGAAGTTCTAGAAAGGGATTGAGTCAAAATTTGAACAATGAACATTAACTGATCCTTCAGATAGATCAGTTAAAAAGATCAAGTAAAAAAGATTGATTGATGGAATATAGAATACAGACTCCAAATTCAAGACATCAGAGCAATACAAAGTGTTATAATGCAGCATTTTCTTTGGAAAGGCATGCTTTTCACAGAAAATCTTGCCACATAGAAATATTGGATTTTTAAAAATATATGCAAAATGTTCCTGTGATGTTATTTCTAGATGCATAAATTATACAAATTATCCAGCAACTGTGTTAAAGATAAATACAGAATGACTACCACACTATCAGCCACAGAAATGGATTGTCCTTTCCAGGCAGGCAGGCTAGGCAGCTAAGTTCTCTCTCTAATTTACCAGAATCCAGAGTTCAGGCTTTAGAGATTTAGACTAAGTAGGTACTTCAGAATTCAGCCAGAATCCTGTAGGGACAAGCTAGCAGGGATTCCTGTGGAAAAAAAAGAACTGGTGCAATAAAACTGGAAAGATCAATGAGATGTCTTGTGGAATAGAAGGAGAAAGTCCACATGTGTCTCCAGGGCTTAGTGAGCAGAGAATGATGAGGAGAAGCTGACTTCACAGTTAAGCACTGGAAGGAGATACAGACTGAGAATGCCTTGCCTAGCTGTAGAGCAAAGGACAAGTTCACAGGTATTAATTAAGTTTTCCATAGAATTAACAAAATTTTAAAAGCAAAAATAAAGACTTTCCAGGTATTGAGTAAAAGAATTCCAAATAGAGGATGAGATACATTTTATAAGCTCCTTTCTCAGAAAAAATATTAATATATCCAATATTGCTTACACTAGTGGAAATGTTAAACATTGGGCTACCACCTAAAATTAAAACACCACCAGTACACTGAATTTAACAATAAAGACAGGGAATAATTTGCCAAGGCAAGCCACTGAAGCAAATAATATAAACAAGTTCAACAGCCTATTCAATGCATTTTAGAGCAAAAAGAGAGAGAGAACTGGTTGCCTGCCAACACCTTGCCTCAGTGAGACAATGCAGTCTGCTCTCCAGGAATAGTAACAGGTTAGAGGTTTGGGTTGGAGAGTATTGTAATTTCATGTTGTTTTATTGGGGATGGACTACAGGTCAATTACTTCTGGCATTTCATCCTTTGGGTTTATTGGCAAATTACCAGCAACTCTGGAGATCTCTCCAGTTTAAGGATTAGGCATCACCTAGGGATTTATTCTGATTCCAAGTACTTCTAGCTTTAAGTCAAGAAATTGCCTTACAATTTACTGCAGAATAGTCATTAACAGACACCCTTAACCAAGAATCCGTCTCACGTGAAAACAAACAAAAAATCCCAAGCATGTATTAAATTAATTTTTAAAATTTATGCCATTTCTATATCAATAATCATTACTGTTATTTCTGATTTCTTTCTTATTGTTAACCATATCTCCAACAGGTAATCACTTGGATTGAAAATATAAATCCACATTCATTCAAGAAAAAAAGTTATACAAAGAAAGCTATGGAAAAAGAAATTATAAAATTATCATTAAAATGCAGTAATTAAATATCTTGTTATACATTTGCTGTACAAGTCACACTATAAGTTAGACTAAGAAACAAAACTTTTGTCTTCTTGGAGTCTTCAGATACCTAAAAGGATCTATGTAAAAATATTAAAAAATACACATAAATTTGGGGAAAATAACCAAATATTGGACAAATTGGTGAGGCTTTTATATCATGTAAGGTGAAATGTCACATAGGAGTGAGGGGAAAATTAGAAATGTACATGATAAGGAAGAAAACCAAATTGATTAACCATAAAAATTCAGTGTCCTAGTTGGGCGGGGTGAAGGAAAAAACAAATTATTGTCTATTCCTGTTTCTCTGTCAGGGAGACATGAGAGACCTAACATGAAGCCACAGAATAAAACAGTGCATACTGATGTGTCGATTTTACTGAAGAAACCTAGAGGAAACGCAGCAAGTAGTCAAAACACCCTATTGCATTATAATAAACATAAATACACCATGGAGTTGTATGCACAGAGTGTGTGAATTTTAAAGATAAAGGGCAAGATTCAAAGTTTAAGCCTGTCTTGGTTGCTTAAACATCACTTCACCTTCCCAACCTGATGTCCCGTGATAGTTCATACTTTCCAAAAATCTGTCATTAAAAATATTTCTTCACCAAATGTGGGAAAATTTGAAATATAGTTTGGGTTATTTTGAAGTAAGAAGTGATAGAAATTTACACATAACAATTTTTGCTATTTGAGAATTGGCTAGGGCAGATACCTAGCAATGGCAACAGATGCTAAATCCTTCAAAAATTAGGTGTATGTCCCTAAAATAGTATTCACAAATGTTATTGTCACATTCCAGAAAATATGTCAAGATCCGATGAAAGAGAAGGCATTTCATTATTCTTTAATGAAAGGTAGGGGAACAAATCAACTGAAGCAAGAGACTATTTCTATTCCTGGAGACAATGATGAAAAAATGGGAGAAATGTCAAGGCAAAATACTAAGAAGGATGTCACTGAAAATGTCAATGACTCATTTCAAAAACAATTCCACGAAAGGGCCCTTTAAGACCATATGAAAACACTGGAACACCAGACACATTTCCATCATCCCGAGTTATGGAGGAAGAGATGGAATGGAAGTGCAGGCAGTGGGTAAGTGGTGTAGAACACAGAGCTACCTACTTTCATGCATTGGAGAAGGAAATGGCAACCCACTCCAGTGTTCTTGCCTGGAGAATCCCTGCCGTCTATGGGGTCGCACAGAGTCGGACACGACTGAAGTGACTTAGCAGCAGCAGAGACAGGTAAGGCATTCTTCAAAGAAGCAAGATTACTAGGGAGAGGGATGAAGGTGCTGCAGGAAACTAGAATCTCAAGCCTTAAAATGGCTTGTCCCACTTTTCTCCTACTGTTTTGGGGGAAACAGCATAGTTAGAGGCAGGATAGTATATAATAATAAAAATAACAATAATGAAAGAAATTAACCAATGCACCACGGGAATCTCAAATAGGGAGAGCTTAATTAACTAGATTTCTCTCAGGGGTATTTGTATTTATAGACATTCCTATAGTGTAGAATGAAAGATTTCGCCCCTTTAAAGGCTTGTAGTCACTACTGAACTGCTGAGGAATCCTGCAGGAGCAGAGCTGGTTCTTGCTAATAATGCTAAAGATAAAAACTGGATTTGTCCTCCTCCTTTATGCATAAACATTCTGGCTTTGTTTTCCTTACTCTCCTCAGAAGCCAAAGGTGTAAACTCCACAGTTCCTTAAGACAGAAGCTATTTCTTCTTCACTTAGGATTCTCAGTGCCTGTGCACACGGTAGATAATACATGTTTCCTGAATTGAACAAATCAGAAAAAAAAATGGAAGGCAAACAGCAGTTCTAGGTCATAAATTTAATTAAGGTGAGGGAAGGAAACTCTAAGATCAATAAGAAGAGAAGAAAACAGAAAGGGGAGGATGGAGAAAAGGAAAAGCAAGAGAAAGAAGTAAGGAAACATTAAGAGGACACAGAAAAGGAAGTTTAGAGTGAGTAACATAATATTTCTTTGTGGTACCATAAATGAAAAATGAAAAAAATTATGAGCTCTTTGAGAGGTGGCGTTACATTCTGAAAACTGCTAATAATTCATAACAAGTGAGTATAAAATTAACGATAATTTTTTTCTCCCATGTACACTTATAATACTGACAAGAGATATTGATTGCAAAAGCTCAGCTACCCCTTATATAACAGTGATATGAAATTGCATATAAATATCATTCATTATGTCTAGGATTTAGTGATACTGTTATTCAGAAAATTTAAGGTTAGGTTTCTGGTGTAAAGGGCTTTTGGGTCCCCTTGTTGTTCGGGCTCTGAATATCTTTACCATGTGGAAACAAATCCTGAAAGCTCAGCATTCACAAAGTCAGGATCTGTAAATCCACTGGCATTCAGTAAGTTGCCTCCTTCCCCCTTGTCTGTCCCTTTGCCATAAACATGAAAAAAACAGGATGGCACCGAATGTGTCAGTAACAGTAGAGTTTGCTGTTTGCTATCCACTATCCTTCTCTCCTGACATTTGAAGACATTGTTTCATCTTCTATTCTGTGGTTCAGCTGGTAAAGAATCTGCCCGCAATGCGGGATACCTGAATTCAATCTCTGGGTTGGGAAGATCCCTGGAGAAGGGAAAGGCTACCCACTCCAGTATTCTGGCCTGGAGAATTCCATGGACTGTATAGTCCATAGGGTCACAAAGAGTCAGACACAACTGAGTGACTTTCACTTTCACTTTCTGGGCAGCAGAGACAATAAAGGGATGTGAAAAATAGAAATCAGGACTGCTGGGTTTTGTTCTTGTGGAGAATCCACTGACATAGAGAAAAGGAAAGGTAGAATTTCCTGCTTGATTGTTTGTTTTATAGATCACATTTTCAATTTCAGTTTGGAGACTACCATGCATCCAATACAATATGGAAACAATGGCTATAGCCACCACAACACACAGTCTTTTCACAGATCTTAATACATATTGACTTTTATTAATGCATATTATTTATTCATCTACTTAATTGAAAACACAATTTAAAATCTTGTTCTCCTGTGACACAGCATTAAATGTGTCCCATGACTGACAAATGAGAAAGAATTACATGTAGTGGATCATGATTAAGTATCACATTTGGGAGAATGAGTAGATTCTATCAGAATGTGTCTAAGCCAATGTCTCTGTGGCAGAGTGCTTAGCCGTTCAGTCACGTTAGACTTAGAGTGCATAGTCGTTCAGTCATGTTAGACTCTTTGTGACCCTTTGGACCGTAGTCTGCCAGGCTCCTCTGTCCATGGGTTGTTTTTAGGTAAGAATACTGGAGTGGGTTGTAGTTTCCTTCTTCAGGGATCTTCCTGATCCAGAGTTCGAATCCGCATCTCTTGTGTCTCCCATATTAAAGGCAGAGCACATTTCCATTGACTGTGTTGAATTGAAGGGTCTGACACATGTTTAACATCAAACACTCTAGAAATTCTATGGGAAACTTTGTAAAGGTGTGGTCAGTAAATATGCAGAATAATAGTTTTAAAGACAGTTATTATATATTTCACTTCTGACATAACCAATATTTTAACAATTAAGTATAGTTTTCATGTGGTCATTAGATATTGACATGTTATTAATGGGGGAATAAAGTGAAATCATGTTCAGCTGAAATTTATGGAGACATTGCAGAAAACTTAGTCAATTGATTCTTAAGGAATAAGTAAAAAGAATTCCTAGATTCACTTTGAAGAAATCTGTTTAATCATGATCAATAATAAAGAGATAACCAAGAGTAATTTGAGGTCAAATAAATCTACATTATAAAACTTTGAGTCTGCATGTCTTGGACTGATGTTAAAAAGCAGTAACAACAATAAAACTACTGTTTTGGTTTTTGTTCTGGTTACTGTTCAGAAAGCTACCAGAATATTTGACACCTTAAACTGACAAATGTGCAGAAAGGTTGTGTTGCCATATTTAATTAAAGTGAATTTTGGGAGTGTACTACTGCTGCACACATGTGTATTTTTAACCTGGAGTTGAAAACTAAACTATCTTTTCCATCTTTTGTGTTTAACCCAAGAAAATCCTTTTAAAGGGGAATCAGGAACCTATGGCTGAGTGAACTTCTGATTTTACATGCAAAATTTGTGTGTATTTTTTTGAGGAGAAGAGTCATAGTTTCATAGGAAACAGAAACTTTCAAATGTTATCAATTCTGGTGATGTCAAGAATGACTAAATATACCATTAAATCAACTTTATAAACATACTTCATTCTGTCAGCTTCTCCTGTGGGTTTTCTAACATCAGCCTCACCACACTTAATTCAATGCCTTTCATCTAGTGAGTTCTCAGTATGTTTGCCATTGATAATGATGCAATAGTCCAAGCCATGATCTCATTTTCCAGACTATGATCCTCTCTCTATTTTCAAGTTCCTCTCTAGGCCAGCCAGGTTTTAATTCTCTCTCATAAACCTGTCATTGTGATCAGGTCAGACATAAAATTTTCAAGGCTAGCACACAAATTCTTTCTCCCTTATGAAAACTTGCCTCATTCTTGATCCTATCCTTGATGACAAGAAGGTCATCTTGTATATCATCTGTCCATTTGTAGACCAAATGGGTCTATAAAGGGAGGGCATCTAAATTTTGCCAAGTTTATTTTACAACCCACTGCCTAGTTCATGATTAAGGCTGAGATGACAAATTTTTCATCTTAACCTCAGGAGGAATATGCTTTATTTTCCTTCCAAAACGGGTTTTACAGAATTTTAAAATGTGACTCGAAAAAATATCTAACACATTGAGAATAGACCTGGTCCACAACATAAAAGGAGTTATGAAGCTCCAACTAAGTTTTTCTTCTTTAGTCTATGAAAAATATGTAAAATATTCAAGTGTTTTTCTTCTTCCTAAGAATATGTTAGAGTCTAACACTTTTAACCTATATCTCTAACAATGCATTTTATTCATTTAAATAAGAAAACAAAAAAAGTAACAAAAATGTGGTAAACATAATCCAGTGAATGTTTATAATCTGGACCATATAATATATCTCTATTCTTAAATTATACCTAAGGCTTATACACGGGCTTCCCAGGTGTCTCAGTGAAAAGAATCTGCCTGCTAGTGCAGGAGCTGCAACACATGTGAGTTCAGTCCCTGGGTCAGGAAGGTCCCCTGGAGCAGGAAATGGCAACCTGCTCTTGTATTCTTCCCTGGAAAATTCCACTGACCGAGAAGCCTGGCAGGCTGCAGTCCATGGAGTCCCAAAAGTCAGACACGACTGAGCAACTGAGCACACACTCTGAATATAAATGTATGAAAATGGTTTCTTAACTAATTTTTTTATAGAAAATTTCAGTGTTTTGGATGTCTATAGTTTAGCTTTTTATTATGAGTTGTGTATGCTTGCTCTAATAACTTAAATATTATAGGAATATGGGTTTGCTGCTGCTACTGCCAAGTCGCTTCAGTTGTGTCCAACTCTGTGCGACCCCATAGACAGCAGCCCACCAGGCTCCCCCGTCCCTGGGATTCTCCAGGCAAGAACACTGGAGTGGGTTGCCATTTCCTTCTCCAATGCATGAAAGTGAAAAGTGAAAGTGAAGACGCTCAGTCGTGTCCGACTCTTAGCGACCCCATGGTCTGCAGCCCACCAGGCTCCTCCGTCCATGGGATTTTCCAGGCAAGAGTACTGGAGTTTAAAATACATGAAATCCATCATAATCCCACCCCAGAAAAGACAGTTACCATTACCAGTTTGGTACACATTAACACAATGCTCATGCATTATCATTTTAATAATATGAGAAAATTATTCATAGAAACATGGAAATATTTTGCCACTTTCTTTTTTCACTTAATATTTACTTAATATATTTCTATATTAAAATGCATTTGGGAGAATGGCATTGAAACATGTAAAATATCATGTATGAAACGAGATGCCAGTCCAGGTTCGATGCACGATACTGGATGCTTGGGGCTATAGCACTGCGACGACCCAGAGGGATGGTATGGGGAGGGAGGAGGGAGGTGGGTTCAGGATGGGGAACACATGTATACCTGTGGCGGATTCATTTTGATATTTGGCAAAAGTAATACAATTATGTAAAGTTTAAAAATAAAATAAAATTTAAAAAAAAAGGAAAAAAAATAAAATGCATTAGAATCACCTCATTCTTTTATTAAAGAGCTATGTAATATTTCATTATATATATTTACTATAATTTACTAATCCATTATTGACAGTTATTTGGAAGGTTTCCTATTTTTCACTCTTCATCAGTTTATCAGTGAACATCTTTTTATGCTCTTATATGAGTGTTTCTGCAGAATAACTTCAGTGAGATGGAAGATTCAAAGGAATTATTGTGTTAGTAAATATTGGCAAAGTACCCTCAAAAAACATTGTAAAGAATTGACATGTCTACTGATAGTAAATAAGAGAATCTGTTTTACATACTTGCTAATGTTTTTAAAATCATGCAATAAAAATTTTTTTGAAGCTGGGGTTACAAATCCAGATGACTTCAGGGCCACATAGATAACAAAACATGTTAATGTCTTATGCATAGAATAAGGAAATCGGAACAGTGGATACTCAGCAAATTAATTTTTTAAAAAGCCAACTATAATAGCCAAAAAAATATATCTTGGGTTTTCAGGCTTCCAGTTTTCAGCCTTTGTCTTAATGGAATATATTTGTTTTAATTCTTTAATTTTAAAGCATAGGTCTTTACTAAAGAGAGCAATACAATCTGTGATAAGATCATTTCACCACATACATTATCTTTATCGTATTTTCTTCCTTCATACATAACAGATACATTGAAAACAATACAAAACATAGTCATATTTTGCCCATTAATAAATACAAGTAAAAGTTTTTATCAACTAGGTGCAAAGCTTTCAAATTTAAATATGTTCATTTTAATATATTCACATATCAGTAATAGAGGGAAAGAAATGGAAACACTACTTGTTCTGAACATAAGCAATATTCTGCTAAGATTTATATTTGATTTAGTGAAACGTCCTTGGGAAGAAAAAAGAAATTCCATTATTCTAGCTTTATAAAAAGCAGAAGAGGAAAATTTTAGTTTCCTTTTGATAATGGTGGTTATCTTGTCGTCTGCGGGAAAGGGTGAAGGCCAGGGAAAAAATTGGTTCCACTTTCATTTTTCTAGTTCCACTGCATCAATAAACTTCTGGACGTTTCAGTACAGCACACAATGTGAGCATGAGGCAGCTTGGCCTCTGTTAGCACCTTGTTATGCCCTTTAACCTTATAGGGATGTCAAGTTGAGGTGGCTAAATAAGGGATTCCCATTGTTACAGGATGCATCAAAAAGTGAATTTCAAAGCAGAATGAGTTTCCCAGTCAGTCTCACATGAGGGTGATGCTGATTAAAAGGAGAGTTTGGAAATAACTCTTGTTATTATAATTCTACTTTTGTGTTTTTGACTGTTATTTAAGCTGTATTTCATTTTTTAGAAATCTGAAAAGTAGAATACCTAGAGATAAAATTGCATCTATTTTCCCAACACTTTCCATTTATATTTACCATCTCTGCTGGATGTAAAAGAAATTAGTTACATACTGTTGACAACTGGAAATCAAACCTATGTTGAAGACAATCCCTAAATGTTTATCTTCAAAATGTACCATATTATCCTGGTTTTAAAAATCATTTCAGAGAATAAAAAACTTTGAAACTAAGGGATTTTTTTAGGTGTTCTGAAATAAGTTCCATCTGTCAGTTTTTATTTTTTCTTAATATATGAGGCCAGGAGAGAAATACTGCAAACCATAGATCCATTTCTTTTGATTCTTAAAGGTAATCATGAGTGAGATAAAAATATCATTGTTTCAGGAATGTATGTCTTAGAGTAGGACAGAATTGTCAAAGAGTAACACAGATTTTTAGATGCTTATGTTTGGCTTGATGTTTAAAACCTAAAAAAAAAAAAAAAAAAGAAAATCAAACAACTAAATTGGATAGGCTCTAATTAAAATGAAGAAGAGGCAGGAAAACATAAAGCTATAATATTTTGTAAGAAAAAAAAAGTCCAAGGGGCCTCTTTATTCATCATATTCATAAAGTTTTTTTAAAACTAATTAGAAGAGAAAAATTCCTTTTTAACATCTGTTATTATATTTAAATATATACTTTAAATTCATCCTGAAACCAAAACCAAAACACAGCTTGTAAATTTTATTCATTCATTTGTGTACCCATTTGTTCTTATACAAACCATAATGACGACTTTCCTTAGATTTTCCTTACATTCTATGTCTGGAGTTTCAAATAACTAGAACTATGATTTTATTAAAATCAGGAGAGTAATTCACTATAAAGTAATCAAACATTTGAATGGAATTTTTCTCTCAGATTTAGACTTCTGGTCCTTCTATCAGTATTAAAACTAATTTACAGATATTCCAATGCATATATAAACTGAGTAGCTCCTTGAAAAGGGAGTTTTTAAAGGACTTTCACCGTCTGAGCTTACAGAATTGGAGTGTACAAACACAGTCTAGTGGGGCTTCCCTGGTGGCTCAGTGGTAAAAAAAAAACTGCCTATCAATACTGGAGATGCTGGTTTGATCCTTGGGTAAGGAAGATCCTCTGGAGAAGAAAATAGCAACTCACTCCAATATTCTTGTCTGGGAAATTCCATGGACAGAGGAGCCTAGCAGCTATAGTCCAGCGGATCACAAAAGAGTTGGACACGACTTAGTGACTCAAGAACAACAAAACACTCTATCCTTAAAATTTAATTTCCTTTGAAAAGGGATACTCTCTTTTATAAATTCTTGTAGATCTAGTCTAAGACAATGTTGCATTTTTACTGTATCTGGGAAACTACAAGCATGCGTCTGTTAAAACTTTGTATTTCTCATGATTTAAAACCACTTGCAATGATGAACATCACTTAAGTATAATTTTTTCCTCTACTGCTTTCTATTTGTCTGTCTCAGATTTCCTCTAACTCTCATACATGTCGTTTAGTAAACAAAAAAGAATTTTCCACCTTAATTTAAAATTTTAATCACTTCACAACTACCTTCATAAATGTGGGTAAGAGTTTGGTAAAATTTTACTTTCAGTTAAGATGAACAGAGTATCTATGCCCAAAATTTTGCCATATGCTATGGATAAGAAGGCATATTCCCTGTCCTTGCAAAGCTTCAGAACAATGGTCTTCAAGCATGGCAAACCATAGATTCCCACCAGCAGAAAAAAGAATTTCTGCATGAACTCTACTCTTATGAATATATATATATATATGCATTTATACATAATACAATGTATTATTGTACAAACATAGAAATTAGAAATGAAGAACAAATATAAATGGAGACAGTAATATTTTTGTTTCTCAAAAGACCTTGTTGCTCATTTCTAGGTTACATTCATTATACTTTGGAGCTCACTGGTTTTGAGAGGAGGATAACACAGTAAAAAGATAATTTTAAAAAAGCAGTTAATTATCTGATAGACAGTAAACATGAGGAGCTAGAATATGGAAAAAGCTCTGAACAAAAAAACCCTTTTCTGCTTGAGGAATCACTAGATCTAAGACTTTCAGTATAAAGAGGAGCTAGCAAAGCAATAAAAAAAGAGAAGAGGATGAACAGAAGAGTACTATAATCAGAACAAGCATCTACATCAAGGCACAAAGTTATAGAACCAAAGGGGTGAGTATAAGAGTTCAGGATGATGAAATGCAGAACCAAGGTTGAGCACAATCAGTGAAGATGCTGAAGAAGAATGCAAAAGGCAGGTTCTTGAGACAAGCGACTTGGATCACATCAGTGTAGGAGACATTGCTGAAGAAATGTAGGAGGGTGAAGGAAGACATTTGTTTTAGATTGAGTCTCCGGGGAGCCGTGTTGAGAGTGGATTTGAAGGGACACAAATGGAATCAGGAAAACTCATCAATTAGGCTGTCACCATATCCAGCTGAGAGATGAAAAGCAGCAGAATTGAAGTGGTGGTCATGACAGTGCAGCTCTCAGGAGGGGATGAGAAGAGCATGAAGAAAGACTCAGTCAAATTTGGTTGTAATTTTCTGGAAACACTGATGAGTGAGAAGCTTCCTGATTTTCATGACTGGCTATTCTTAAATGAGATGGTAAATACAGCAGCAGGAAAAGGTTTGAGACAGAAAGGAGATAAGCAAATTTTTAAAAATTAAGATTTACATATTAATGAGAGTTCCTTGGATTGCAAGGAGATCAACCAGTCCATTCTAAAGGAAATCAGTCCTGCATATTCATTGGAAGGACTGATGCTGACGCCGAAACTCCAATACTTTGGCCACCTGATGTGAAGAACTGATTCATTTAAAAGATCCTGATGCTGGGAAAGATAGAAAGCAGGAGGAGAAGGTGACAATAGAGGATGAGATGGCTGGATGGCATCACCGATTCGATGGACATGAGTTTGAGCAAGCTCCAGGAGTTGGTGATGGACAGGGAAGCCAGGTGTGCTGCAGTCCATAGAGTTGCAAAGAGTCGGACACAATTGAGTGACTGAACTGAAGATTTACATGATATTAACAGATAAACAGATAAAGAAGATGTGGTATATATATACAGTGGAATACTATGTCAAAAAAAGAATGAAATTTTGTCATTTACAACAACATGGATGAACTTGGAGGGCATTGCTGCTGCTACTGCTAAGTTGCTTCAGTCGTGTCCAACTCTGTGCCACCCCACAGACGGCGGCCCACCAGGCTTCCCCGTCCCTGGGATTCTCCAGGCAAGAACACTGGAGTGGGTTGCCATTTCCTTCTCCAATGCATGAAAGGGAAAAGTGAAAGTGAAGTCACTCAGTCGTGTCCGACTCTTCGCAACCCCATGGTCTGCAGCCTACCAGGCTCCTCCGTCCATGGGATTTTCCAGGCAAGAGTACTGCAGTGGGGTGCCATTGCCTTCTCCATGGACGGCATTACTCTAAGTGAAATAAATGAAAGAAAGACATACTGTATGATATCACTTATATTTAGAATCTAAAAAATAAAATAAACTAGTAAATATAACAAAAAAGAAGCAAACTCAGATATAGAAAGCAAACTAGCAGTTACCTGTGGGCAGAGGGAAGGAGGAAATGGAAATATAGGGAATGGGGATTAATAGATGTATTAATATTATGCATAAGATAAACAAGCTACAAGGATATTTGTATAGGGAACATAGCCAACATTTTATAAAAATTAAAATTGGAAAATATCATTAAGATTTGTGAATCATTATGTTGTACACAAATCTTACATAATATTATATAACTATATCTCAATAGAAAAAAACTATGAACATTTAGAAATGAAAAAATCAAAACCACTTGCCATTCTATCTTTGAAAAAAATCTGTATTTCAAATACTATTTATAATATTTAATTATTATAAAATAATTTAAAATATTTTAACTTCTCTGTCATTGATCTACTTTAATGCTCTTTTTATATATTATCTCCACTTTTTCATGTCTATTTTTCTCATCGAACATATTATGAGTATTTTTCATGTCATTAAAATTTTTTGTAAAAGAAATTTCAGTAGACGAATAATATTTTATCTTCTGGATGTACCACAATTTTTCAAGCAATTCTATTACAGAACATGTTTATTATTTTCAATGATTCAAATATTTATATATAATGCTATGATCTGGAAATTTATTGTTTGTTTAACATAATAAAGCATAAGCATATGGACCTTTAACATATTTTGCTACTAACATATTTCCATTGACAGTATATGTCAGTGAAACAGGTAATAAAAAATCTGTGCTAATTTGATAGACATAAAATTACAACACTTTATTTTCATTTCTTTGAGTACTGTTAAAGATGAAATTTTTTATATGTTTATCAGCTATTTATATTTCATTTTTATGCATGTTGTTCTTCCATTTTTTAGCCCATTTTTCTATTGGTATCTTATTGATGTTCATATTAATTTGTGAATTTCTTTAAATAATATGGCTAAATAATAAAGCTAACCCTTCACTGTCATCTATGAAATAATGTTTTAAGTAGTTGACTGTTTATCTTTTTATGTAGTTTATGATTTCCTACACCTCCATATTCTATTTTTTTTTAATTACCCAATTTTTGGTAATAATAAGATCTATTTTTCAGAAAATTTGGAGACTATTGAAAAACACCAAAAAAGCAATAAATTAAATCTACATCCAGCCACTCAGACAAAACCAACTTTCTATATGTGTGTATGTGCATACACCCATACACACATGCATTTATTTAGTCATCATTTCTTCCATGCATATTCATCATTTAAAAGCATAAATGGCATCATACTGCAAAAACTGTTTTATAGCCTACTTTTGACTTATTGGTATATTGCAGATAATTCTGCAATAATAAAATATGCTGTGCAAGCGTCTTTATTTTAACCATCTCAGGATATTACTTTAAATGGATATTAAATAATTAATTTATTTACTTCATTATTATCAGACTTGTAGATGTTTCTTATTTTCATTTTTTTAAGCATTATCTTAATAAACATTTTTGTATACATAGTTTTGTGTTCATAATTGATTATTTCATTAAGGTTTTTAAATATATGGAATTCCTAAGAAGATGCAAAGAATACAATTATCTGACACATAATGACAAATTACCTTCTAGAAAAGTTGAACCAATTTACTTGTCCATCCCTATATTATGACACAGTCCAATTCTCCACATCTTCACCAATAATAATCCACTTCTATATTTACAATGTGTCAGACTTTATATCTACTTAATTGATAGAATATCTGAACATTAAAAAATTTAAACAGTTTGCATAAATCCTCAGAGATAAGAATGAACTCAAAGTTCAGGCTGACCTTTAAATTGGTACTCTCTTTCCATATGCTACACTATCTTGAAAAGTTTTATATACTTATATGACCATTATTACACATCAAATGTTTCTGGTTACTTAAATTATTTTAATATATATATATTTTTAATTTAGAGGTGACTAGAACAATTTTGGAGAAGGAAATGGCAACCCACTCCAGTGTTCTTGCCTGGAGAATCCCAGGGATGGGGGAGCCTTGTGGGCTGGCATCTATGGGGTCACACAAAGTCGGACATGACTGAAGTGACTTAGCACCAGCAGCAGCAGAACAATTTTTGCAAAAAGTTCTCAGAAAGCCTTGCTGCAGGTTGAGTCTGCCCAGTTGTGTCCAACTCTTTGTAACCCTATGGACTGTAACCCAACAGGCTCCTCTGTCCATGGGATTTTCCAGGCAAAATATTGGAGTGGGTTGTCATTTCCTTCTTCTGGGAATCTTCCAGACCCAGGGACTGAACCTGTGTCTCCTGCATTGGCAGGCAGATTCTTTACCACTGAGCAACCTGGGAAGCCCCAGAAGGCCTTAGAAGTTATCTTAATGAAGTTTATATTTTCTTTTTTTTAATTTTATTTTATTTTTAAACTTTACAATATTGTATTAGTTTTGCCAAACATCCCTAATAACTCTATATTTTAATTATATTGACTATTTTATCTTATATATTCGGTGAATATGTTTTCAAGTGTTTTTTAATTTAAATTTAATTTGAGGCATTTAAAAATGCATATCAATGAACTTCCAATCAAAATTTCTGCAGGATTTTTTGTAGATATTGACAAACTGATTTTAAAATGCACAGTGCAAAGAAATTTTGAAAAAGAAGAGGACACACACTATCTGATCTCAAGACTTGCCACAGAGTATAGGAATCAAGACTGTGATAATGGGAAAAATTACAAATGCATACATCAGTGGGACAGAAATGAGAGGCCAGAAATAGACCCAGACAAATGTGACTGATTTTGATGAAGGTGTAGAGGCGATTTAATAGAGAAGAGAGAGTCTGTTTAAAAAATAAAACATCTGGATGTCTGTATGCAAAATATTGAACCTCAATCTCTTACCCTATATAAAAATTTACTCAAAATTGATCATACATCTAAATGTAAAACATGATGTTGTAAAACATTTTGAAGAAAAACAAGTGAAAATCTTTGTGACCTTGGGATAGGCAAAGAGCTCTTAGATACAACACCAGAATCGTAATTCAGAAAAGAAAAAATTAATACCTATAACTTCATCAAAGTTAAAACCTCTTATTCTTTGAAAACAAAGTCAAGAAAACAAAAACAACAAAAGGAGAAAATATATGCAAATGTCACATCTCCCAAAGGCTTTTTATACAGAACATTTATAAAGAACTCGCAAAAGCAAACAACAGAAAACAACTCAATAAAAAAAACTGACAAAAAAATATATACAAAGAATTCTTAAAACTCAACAATAAGAAAAAAGATTAAAAAATGAGTCAAAGACCTGAACAGACACCTCACCAAAGATATACAGATGGCAAATAAGCATATGAACAGATGTTCCACATCATATGTCATCAGGGAAATGTAAGTCTTAAAAGTGAGATACCACGAATGGCCCCAAATCCAAAACACTGACAACACCAAATGCTGAATAAGATGTGGAGCAATGGCAATTCTTTATTGCTGCTGGGAATGCAGAATGGTACAGATACCTTGAAAGACAGTTTGGTGGTTTCTCACAAAACTAAACATACTCTTACCACATGACTTAACAAATACACTTTTTGGTATTTATCCAGAAGGTTTGGAAACTTAAGTCCATGCAAAAATCTGCTATTGAATGTTACTAGACGTTTTATTCATAAGTACCAAAATTTAGAAGCAACCAAGACGTCCAACAATAGGGCAATGGATAAAGTGTGATACATCCAGACAATGAAATATTTTTTAGTACTAAAAATAAATGTGGCTTCTTAAGCCACAAAAAGACATGGAGGAAACTTAAGGGTATATTACTAAGTGAAAGAAGTCAATCTGAGAAGGTTATGGACTATACGATTGCAACTATATAACATTATGATAAAGGTAAAAACTATGGAGACAGTAAAAAGATTAGTGGTTGCCAGGGACTGAGGGTGGGGAGGAAAGAGAAATAGGTAGAGTACAAAGGATTAGGGGTGTAGTGAAAATACTTTGTATAGTATTACAATAATGGATACGTGTCATTATATATTTATCCAAACTCATACAATGTACTGCACCAAGAATGAAACTTAGTGTAAACTATGGACTTTGAGTGATTTTGATACGTTAATGCAGATTTATCAGTTACAACAAAGGTACCACTTTGTTAAGGGATGTTGGTAATGGGGGAAACTATGCATGTATCGGAGAAGGCCATGGCACCCCACTCCAGTACCCTTGCCTGGAAAATCCCATGGACGGAGGAGCCTGGAAGGCTGCCGTCCATGGGGTCGCTGAGGGTCAGACATGACTGAGCAACTTCACTTTCACTTTTCACTTTCATGCATTGGAGAAGGAAATGGCAACCCACTCCAGTGTTCTTGCCTGGAGAATCCCAGGGATGGGGGAGCCTGGTGGGCTGCTGTCTATGGGGTCACACAGAGTTGGACATGACTGAAGTGACTTAGCAGCATGCATGTATAGAGGTGGGAAATACGTAGAAACTCTCTGTACTTTCCTCTCAGTTTTACTATGATCCTAAAACTGTTCTAAATAATTAAGTCTTTTTTAAAAAATTGGACAAAACATTTGAATAAACACTGCACAAAAGTATATATAGATGGTGAACAAGCCCAAATAAAAATGATCAATATTATTATTTATTGCTGCTGCTGCTGCTAAGTCGCTTCAGTTGTGTCCGACTCTGTGCGACCCCAGAGACGGCAGCCCAACAGGCTCCCCCGTCCCTGGGATTCTCCAGTCAAGAACACTGGAGTGGGTTGCCATTTCCTTCTCCAGTGCATGAAAGTGAAAAGTGAAAGTGAAGTCACTCAGTCGTGTCCGACTCTTAGCGACCCCATGGACTGCAGCCCACCAGGCTCCTCCATCCATGAGATTTTCCAGGCAAGAGTACTGGAGTGGGGTGCCACTGCCTTCTCCTAAGGGCGTGCAAATTAATAAAAAACCACAATGACAATTAGAATGGCTAAAATAAAAATAAATAAAAATTGATAATACAAAATGCTGCTAAGTGTGTGAAGCAGTATGAATGCTCTTACATTGCGGATGGAAATGCAAGATGATACCAACCATTTAAAGCTTCCCAGGTGGCACTAGTGGTAAAGAACCCACCTGCCAATGTAGGAGCCATAAGAGATGCGGGTTTGACCTCTGGGTCAGGAAGATCCCTGGAGGAGGACATGGTAACCCACTCCAGCACTCTTGCCTGGAGAATCCCATGGACAGAGAAGCCTAGAGGGCTACTGTCCTCTGGGTTGCAAAGAGTTGGATGTGACTGAAGCTACTTAACACGCACTCATCAACCATTTTGGGATACATTTTTGCAGTGTCTTAGAAAGTTATAAACATACGTAACACATGACACATAATTCCACATAAGCCTTTACCCATGATAAATGAAAACTTAGGTTCTCACAAAAAATTCTAAACAAACGCTTCTAGTAGCTTTATTCGAAACAACAAAATCCAAACAACCCAAATGTCCTTTAAGGTATAAACAAACTATGATACATCCATACAATGGAATATTACTTAGCAATAATAAGGAACAAACTATAGAAATATACCACAGTATAAATCTATCTCAAATGCATTATAATTAAGGGAAAGAGGTTGGTTACAAAAGGCTACATTCTGTATGTTTCCATTGATATGACATTCTAGAAAAGGCAAAACTATAGTGAACTAAAACAGATCAGTTGCCAGAGATTGGGATGGGGAGGAGCCAACAAAGTGCAGCTCAAGGGAATTTTAGGAGTGATGACACCATTCTGTATCCTGATAGTGGGGAAGATTACATGACTTTATGCAATTGTCAAATCTCCTGTAACTATATACCAAGAAGAGTGAATTTTAGCTTGTAAATATAAAAATGAATAAATGATTTTTCATTTTTCTTTGCTTTCCTGCATTGCTTAAGTGCTTCCCTAAACCAAAGACACATAAATATCTGTGAGTTATCGAGCTTACTGAATGTTCAATAATAATTTTAAAATATTTAAAGTAATTTAAAATATTTTAAATCTTTATCTGCAGTTTAATATGGTAGGATGTATGCTGCTGCTGCTGCTCAGTCGCTTCAGTCCTATTCGACTCTGTGTGACTCTATGGACTGTAGCCCACCAGGCTCCTCTGTCCATGGAATTCTCTAGGCAAGGGTACTGGAGTGGGTTACCATGCCTTCCTCCAGGGGATCTTCCCAACCCAGGGATCAAACCCAAGTCCCCTGCATTGCAGGCAGATTCTTTACCACTGAGCCACCAGGGAAGCCCATATTATGTATAAGGTCACACTTTATTTTTCCCCAAGTAAAGAATTGTTCTAGTACCTTCTACTAAGTAAGCTATTGTCCCTCCTACTTTTCCCCATTCAAAATGCCTTCTTTATCAGACACTAACTGTATACGTGGGGTTGCTAATAGACTTCCATTGGAAGGCCTCCCCCATTGACAGATGATTATTTCTTTGTTGCATTTTATGATCATATGTATATAGTGTCTGTTTTTGAACTTTGTATTTCCATTGCTCTGATGATCTGTCTTCGTGTCTGTCCTTACCAGGCATTAATATTCTGTAGACATGTGTGTGTGTGATATGCAATTCTGTAGTTAAATCAAAGAACAGGGTTGGAGTCACTGCCACTTATGTCTTTAATAAACTCTTAAGTATGGCTTTGCTTGATCACAGATGGCCAGGAGGGTGGAGAAGCAGGAAGCTGAGGGTGGGTCTCTAGGGAGCACTATCCTCTGAGCAGGAGTAAAATACCAAGACTTGTTGCAGGCATGTTGTTTGGTTTCTACAATATTTATTGTTTTCAATGAGTTGATTTCACTCATTTATATTACTTCTGGCTGCCTATTGGTATTTGAGTTATGGTTCTGACTTTGGGAAAGAATACAGAAAGAAGAGCCCATGAAAGGAGAGTTTGTGAAAAGGTCTCCAAGGGATAAGTAGACCAAGAGGGAGGGGTGTCACAACAGCCCAGGAAATGAAGGAAGAAAAATGAAGTTAAAAGTGTCAAATACCCCTGAGAGAGCCAGTCAAGATAAGGGCAGCGGGTCATCTGAGCCTTTAGAGAGAGCGTGCTCTGTTAAATGGGGTTAGATATCAGATCGCACTGTGCTGAGCAGGGCCTGAGTCTTGGACGCTGGAGATAATGAATGTAGACCGCTGCTATGGAGAGCCTGAATGAGCTGGGGAGCAGAGAAATTGGATGGCAGCAGCGGTGAAATCCAGTGAAGGGGAGGTCAGTTTGCTTTTGTTTGTTGACTTACTTTTTTGGATAGAAGTTTGAAGAGCATGTATAGGTTGAAGAAAAAGGGTCAGCAAAGAAGAAAATATTGAAGGTAAAGGATATAAAAGAAATTAATGGTAAAAGCTTTAGCATCAGTGATAGGGAATAAAATCAAATCTGGGCTTTGCCTTGAATAGCAGGAAGGACTTCTGATCCCTTAAGATTGGAGGAAAGAAAGAATGATGTTAGATGTTGCTGTTTGGTGCTGGAGGGAATCACAAGGGTGCACAAGGAGCTTCTGTACAATGACCTCAATTTCCTTGTCAAAATAGGAGGTTCACTGAGAGTGAAGGGCAGGGATTGTATGGCTTAAGTTGGGCAATAAACTTTTGAAATGGTGGCTGACCACAGTTAGAGTGAGAGGATTAGTGAATGCTACTGAGGGACTAAACTCAGATTAGAAAACCATCTATCTGCAGAGTGGTATAATTCACTCCTATAGCGTTCATGGGCCTGAATTTAAGAAAAGAAATTTCTTATATGAATTCAGGTTTGTGTGTACAGTGTTCAAAGGACAGGCTGTAGAAATGTGGAGAGTAAGCTCCTGGTGTCCAAGCCAAAGTCCAAGTAAGGCTTGGGAAAATGGAAAGAGCCACGGATTCAAGAAAAACAAGAGTGAGAGAAAAAAGATTTATTCATTTGTAGCTTAAGACCTATGTGCTCTTGCTGCTAAGTCACTTCAGTTGTGTCCGACTCTGTGCGACCCTATGGACAGCAGCCCACCACGCTCCTCTGTCCACAGGATTTTCTAGGCAAGAATACTGGAGTAGTTTGCCATTTCCTTCTGTGACTCCCAATAAAAACTTATGTTTTAACCTTATTTTTTCCTTTCCCCTAATTTTCTAACTTATTTCATATTCACTCATTATTCTGTTAGACACATTTTAGATACAAGGACAGATGAAAGCAAATGAAACTAAAAACATATACAGATGGTTAGAAGTGAGTTTCACTTTAACAATGGTGGCTGGAATTTAAAGTGTCTCAGTTGAGCTTTGATTGAGAATAAGATGCTGTTGGTGGTTGGAAGGATTTCTGTTGATATGGGGTGGATGTTTATTGAGGTTGTGGAGGTTAGGATGTGATCAGTGATTCTCATGTTGGGATAATTTTTCCCAAGGGGTTATTGGGCAACGTCTGGAGACATTTTTCGTTTTCATGGCTTGAGGGGTGGAGTCCTACTTGTGGCTAATGCTGGAGATGCTGCACCTTAAGACATCAACTTTTTAGAAGCATTTTGTGAGAAGCATAGTGCTGTGCAATCCATCTCCAGCGGAGTTTAGACTCCCACTCCACTGCAAATCTCTTTACTTACCCAGCTATTTGCATATGGATTCCTTAGGGGTTTATAGCATTCAAACCTACATTACAAGCATTGAAAATCTACATGCCTTTCTAGGTCTTTGGGGAAATGATTTAATTCTCTGGTTAGCTTAATAAAGAAGTTGCCTGTACAGGAATAAGAAAAGCTAAGTGGGCAATGCTCACCTTTGTTCTTTTCATGTGTTTGCATAACTATTTTCTACAACATTAAATTTGCAGTTGTGGCAAAAAAGAGACTTTTCTTTCTTAGAATCTCATATTACTTACTTGTATTGTACTTGAAGAGCTTTAATAAAAGGTCATTTGAATGTGGGTTGTAATGGAGCATCACTCCCATTGGTATAAACACTCAGTATGGTTGGCTAATAAAAGCCATAATGTGAACTTATGAATAATCCCCAAATAATTCCCCCTGTGCTTTAGGATTCATTATTTGCCCTTTTAAATCTAGCCTGTCTTTTTAAATATGTGTTGCCTGCATTAATAATACAATTAATTTCCCAGTAACACATCAGTTGCACAGTTCTTGAGAACAAGAACCGTATCTTATTCATTTTGAAACAACCAAAGCTTCACTCAGCCCATTGTCTTGCATATGGTAAGTCCTAAATAAATTTTGAATGATGTATTCTTGGATGAGTGAGGAAAAGAAGATTCTGAAGGCAAACACGATCAAGGCAATCAAAATAAAAGATCATTCCAGAGAACAGAGTAGTTGTTACCAGAAAGGAAGGGGCTGGGAGGCAGTGAACAGGTAGGGGATGGGTAAGGAGGCTCAACTGTATGATTACAGATAGAAATTAAATTTTCTACAGTGAGCATGCTATGTTTTATATAGAAGCAGAAATACAATGTACATATCTAACTTATATAATGCTATGAATCAATGTTACCTCAATAAATGCACAAATAAAAATAAATAAGAATCATTAATATATTTCATTTAAAATTATTAATATTTGACACTGGGTCCCCATAATACAAAGTAGTCAGAAATTATCCACTTTCTCAAGTTATCCCATCAGAATGAACCATTTTTAACCTACATTGTAACTCAAATTTCCAAATGAATACTGTATGTTCATTTATTACTGTAATCTGTTTATTATTGAATTGTGGTGTTGAACTTGGTGTTGGAGAAGACTCTTGAGAGTCCCTTGGACAGCAAGGAGATCCAACCAGTCCATCCTAAAGGAAATCAGTCCTGAATATTCATTGGAAGAACTGATGCTGAAGCTGAAACTCCAATACATTAGCCAGCTGATGAGAAGAACTAACTCATTTGAAAAGACCCTGATGCTGGGAAAGATTGAAGGCAGAAAGAGAAGGGGATGACAGAGGAGGAGATGGTTAGATGGCATCACTAAATCAGTGGACATGAGTTGAGTCAACTCCAGAAGTTGGTGATGGATAGGGAGGCCTGGTGTGCTGCAGTCCATGGGGTCGCAAAGAGTGGGACATGACTGAGTGACTGAACTGAACTGAAGCTATTTAATAAGAGCAGGCTTATTTTGCATTGCTTTTCTAGATTTATGACTCTAAACAACTTGGAAAATTCCTCACATATCCTTTTGCTCATTCACACCAACTGTCATTTTATTGAGGTCACACTTTTTGACGAAAGTAAATTTTTTTTTACTGTACTTGGGAAAGTCAGGGAATGAGGTTCTAAGAATTTTAGAAGGATTGCTCTTTAGCGGTCCTAAACAATGTATGTATATGTGTGTATGCAGTAACATAAGATACAAAAGAAATTTAAAAATTTGCTAAATAGGTATACATTCCTTAACAAATTCAAAATAAAAATGTATAGGAATGCATAATGTTTATTTTTATCCTAACACTGTTACCCTTTAAAAAATTAAAGAAAACTTTAATAAAAAATGAATTCTATACTAAAAAAAAATTCTTGTAATTATCCCCAATTGAATAAAATGATATATGTTTAGTATAAATGAATTTCCTGAAATCTTAAAGAGATCATTTAAATATATGTATTTTATATAAGAGCATTTTTCCTTATTATCCAATTACACATTAGCAGTAACAGCATGGGGAACAGTGTTACAGTTACATCCCAGATCTGCATAACTATGAAAAGGATAATGTATACTAACCTTGAGATCTCATGAATGCCAGTATCTCCCTGAAGACGCTACGCCTCTGAAAACATCTTTTCAGTCTGTTGATATCGCCTTATTTTTTCCTTAAAAAAGAAAATATGCTTCAATATGTTATATAAGGTTATATTTTTAAGAAGTAAAGTTGACAACAAGGTGTAAATATAACACAGAGCGAAATCAATAGGATTCTTGGAATATAAAAACAAGGCATTAAATTTAGAACTGAATGATCATACTGTATATAAATTAGTGCAGAAAGAATATCCATCTTAAAAGAATATAGTACATTTCTAATCATTCATATGCTTTCATTCATTTGTTTACCTGTTATTCAATCACCAACTGTTACTAGGGACAAAAATATTAAAGGCACTTTATCTTAGCAATCAACATCACACTAAATTTAAATAACTTTCTAGTCTCCAGAGATTCATATCTTCAAGAAACAAAAATAAACAAGAAAACCAACCAAAATATTGTAGCTAGATAGTTGATGAAACTCACAATAAATATTTATTAGGATTAGTGAAATAATTTAAAGAGATGATAAAATCCTGGCAGTAATTAAAGGCTTTTATTTTTCCAGACTAAAATGCATCAAATATAATCACTTTTTCTAAAGGACTAACAAACTTTCCATTCTAATAAGTTAAGATAAATCATTAAATCCATATACAAATGTAAACTTTTTCCTTAAACACAACATAGAGAAACTTATGAACTGTGGTTCATTTGTTGTGTTTGCACAACAGCCAGGAATGAACTATCACTGATCATAGCCAATAACAAGAGCTAATGTAAAAGGGCTACGAATGGATAAAACTGCAAAAATCTTTGAGAAAAAAGTTGTCTTAGGAAAATTATGTCTCTAGGAGCCTCTTTCTCTGTTTAAACTTTACGTGTATCTTCATGGATATACATTTTAAATAGCTTTAGAATACACACAACAGTAGCATAGTGTTATCAAATTGTGGTTAGCATTACAGAGTTAATAGAGATAATTGAGTTCAGTTTGCTTCTGAGAAAGCCCAGATTCAGCAGAAGAATGAGAAATTTTGGAAAGATAGATTCAAAATTCAATTTTAAGACATTTAAATGTTAAGAATATTATGCATAACATGATGACATACTGAAGACCATTAAGGCAATAATTTACATCACCTTTGCACTTATTTTGAGGAATATTTCAGAAAATAACTGTCTTCTCTGTTATGATACATATCCTAGATTGCATGTCAAGCAACCGAGAACCAACGAGCAAGCATGCCAACAGAGCTCTACCTGTTTGTAATGTGTCCATTGAATACAGACTTTAAAAACTTATCTGAAATTAAAATCAAATACTAAAAATAAATTAGATGCTGAAATGAATCTGTCTATAAATGTCATTTATAATCTCAACTCTAATTTTCTTGTTAATGAAAATGAATCCCATATTATTTAAATGTCATTTTTATGTATTGAAGTATCATTAAGATTTTATCCTAAAAATAAATAAATTTTTGCTTCTATAAAAAAGTGGGGAAACTTAAATATAAAAACAAATCAAGAGGGAAAAAAAAGTGGAGAAACTGCTATCTAGTTCAGTTCTCCCTATCGTACAAACAGGAAGGCTACCATATATTTGTGATGTGTAGCTAACTCTAAAGGAAAAGACTGTGTTTTTTGACTACCAGTTGGAAAAATTGAAATTTAAAGCATAATTGCATTTTACAACCAAATAAATAAAAGACTTTCTGTAGTCATTTAAGGTAGTCTATAGAGTAAAGCAAAAATATTGGTGCAGAGTACATCATGAGAAATGCTGGGCTGGATGAAGTACAAGCTGGAATCAAGATTGCCGGGAGAAATATCAATAACCTCAGATATGCGGATGACACCACCCTTATGGCAGAAAGTGAAGAAGAACTAAAGAGCCACTCGATGAAAGTGAAAGAGGAGAGTGAAAAAGTTGGCTTAAAACTCAACATTCAGAAAACGAAGATCATGGAATCTGGTCCCATCACTTCATGGCAAGTAGATGGGGAAACAATGGAAACAGTGTCAGACTTTATTTTGGGAGGCTCCAAAATCACTGCAGATGGTAATTACAGCCATGAAATTAAAAGATGCTTACTTCTTGGAAGGAAAGTTATGACCAACCTAGATAGCATATTGAAAAGCAGAGACATTACTCTGCCAACAAAGGTCCATCAAGTCAAAACTATGGTTTTTCCAGTGGTCATGTATGGATGTGAGAGTTGGACTATAAAGAAAGCTGAGCGCCGAAGAATTGATGCTTTTAAACTGTGGTGTTGCAGAAGACTCCAGAGAGTCCCTTGGATTTCAAGGAGATCCAACCAGTCCATCCTAATGGAGACCAGTCCTGAGTGTTCATTGGAAGGACTGATGTTGAAGCTGAAGCTTCAATACTTTGGCTACCTGATGCGAAGAACTGACTCATTTGAATAGACCCTGATGTTGGAAAAGATTGAAGGTGGGAGGAGAAGGGGACAACAGAGGATGGAATGGTTGGATGGCATCACTGACTCAGTGAACATGGGTTTGAGTCAACTCCAGGAGTTGGTGATGGCCAGCGAGGCCTGGCATGCTGCTGTCCATGGGAGTTGAAAAGAGTCGGACATGACTGAGCGACTGAACTGAACCGAAGTGAAAATTACATACCTGTAATTAACCTATAATTCAGACTTGAGGCTAAGGAACCCTCCGTGATGGGAAAAAAAAAAAAAAAAATGGACTCAAACTCTGATCTGTTTGAAGGTTAAGGATGTAAAAGTAAATTTGGTGGGCAGGATTGATCCTAACTCAGGTCAGTCAAGTTCCTGAGAGGAAGTCATCACAAAAGTAAAATAATTTTAGAAGAATAAGGCATATTCAATGCCATGTTCCAAGACCTGGAGATATGAGAATCAACACCAGTTCTGGGCACAGTGTGCAGTGGCTGAATCTGGAAACAATTCCAGTTCAGCACCTTGGCTCTCTGGATGTGACTAGGAGACACTGGCTGTGTGAGACTGTGTGAAGAAGTGTGTCTCCACAAGTGAGAAAGAATGTCAAGAGGGGTGGAGCTAGGATCCATCAATCAATAGCACTCACTTGAGACCCAGGCAATGTGTAGAGGAATACCACCTAGATGATATAACCCAGGAAGATGCAGAGGCTGCTGGTCTTCCTTTGGAAGCCCTGTAGGCACATCTACATTCCTACATCTATGGGAACTGCCACTTTCCTGAAATCCTATGTCTATGATGTAATCATGCCTTAAGTAGGATCCCCCCTAGCGTAGCCTGTTATACTTTTCGTGAATGAGATTGCAATCCCATGGGCAGCCTTAAGAATGACAAGTGACATCTGGGACTGATTTGTGGATACATATAACTATCTCAGGAACTATGAAAAATATTCAAGGAGGGTGGCATTGATGGAATGGAGCATGTATACTAATATAAATGTTGTGTTCATCTAAAAAACCTCAGTTTCTGCTTATGAGTTCCATGAAAAACAAACTGACATAAACCTACATTATTATTTTAAAACGTGCACCTAATACTTACAGTTCACATCTGGTCTTTCCTCATACCTGGGGTTCAGTTGAGAAATTCCCTGAGAACCGTTTTTTATTTACAGAAAGTTTTGCAATATTGCAGGGGGAAGGTGAATACCACCTCTTCTAGTTCTAGGCCCACACACATTACTGTAAATCAGCCTAAGATCCCAGAAGCCATTCGGAGTGGCAAGCGAGGGTCAAAGAACTCTCCCATGTTTGTCAACATTTTCTCTAAATGGTACCTTTAGCAGGTCAGTGATGCACCAAGCTCTTGATGGCATGTTTTAATCAATAGCCATGCTAGACTTCACTGAGGTCATTGAAGGTCACATCTCAGTGGTAGCCTTGACTGAGCTATAAGATCAGTTTGTGTTGTTTTTAGTGGGTGATTCAGTGCTTAGATAGGATGAGATATAACTTGCTTATAACACTCTTTTAACTTGCTCCCATCCTTAAAATATTTATTTTTCTTGCAATTGTGTGGGGATTTTTCAAACTAAGCTTGTTCCTCCAAGGATCACGGAGTTTGAGATCCTCAAGTTGATCACGTCTACATATCTAGGAGCCTGGCTTATATCACAGTTTCAATATGTCAAAAGGAAATATTCTATGAACACAAGTGAAGAAATGTGAATTGTCTTTTCTGTGCTTCTAAGGTGATAATACAACTTGTAAGTTTGGTGCAACAGTTTAGTTACATTTGCAACTGCATCTCAAAACACAGTATTGTGTATTTAATATGCCTGCAACCAGCAAAAGCATCTTTCACTCTGAAGGACAACTTCCTGGACAAAGGAATCTAGCAGGAAACACCAATCTGTCATGTACAGTTTGGCCCTCTTTTTTAAAGACAATAAAACACCAATGAAAATCACATTGATTCTATTTAGATTTATTTTTTTAAGTAACAATACCACTTCGATTTTGTACCTACATGCACCTGCTAAAGTACAATTATCAAAATACATGTAGCCTTAATCCATTTTTCCTAACATGTGCTGAACTATATAGTGAACAGTATCATATGACCAAAGAACTTTCTAAGATTATAATAGTACTTAGTCATTCTATTTCAGTAAAAGTGGGCAAGAGTTACTGAAACAAATTAAATCAGTCCTAGTTAGGATATTTATATATCAGGTTCACCATGGGATTCTTCCACTCAATCAGCTGTGCTCTCAAGTGTACAAAACAAATCTCTGAAATAGTTCAGATAGATCTCTATTTAAAGAATGGGGAAAGACATAACTATAATTACTAGGAATTTGCAAGAGCTAAAATAAAATTTGGGTGAAAATTTAGGTAAAAATTAAAAACCCAAAGAAGTAGATAAATTCCAAGAAAATTGTAAGTTAGCAAGACTGACCCAAGAACAGGTGCAAACTTGACTTGACAGATTATTATAAAAGAGATTGAAAATATTTTCAGATTCCACCATCGCAAGAGCAGATAGCATCAATAGGGTGCAGGGAAGCCTTAAAGAATCTTTACAGTAAAAGTCTCCAATAAATCATACACTTCATCAACAAGAAAGTTTCTTGACCTCTACATATTTTTTTCTCATCCCACTCACATTCACATTTCCCCACTTACTGAATTTAGGGTCCATTATTCATCATTGTGGTCTCTCCCTCACATATACACTCACCATGATGGCCTTTTTCCTTTCTTCTTCAAATAAATGTGACAAAAACGGCTAGTTGAACTCATCTCTCTTCCTACTATGAACATATTTTCAGCCTCTCATAGCTGAACAGATGATAATGACTAGAGAAAATGTAGGCTCTTGCAAGTGGGTCCACAGTAGCTGTGTCTGACAATCTTGTTACATTTCCCTTACTAATTCATGCTTCAACTCTATACCACAAAAGGCATCTTTACTTCTTTTCAACTGTCCAACATTTCTTCCCATCTTTTCCAACTCAGTTTATGATATTGCTTCTAAGAAAATTGAAAAAAACCCTATTCAGTTTCCCCTTCTTACCACAATATTGTGTATACTCCTAACACTTATACACACGGAGTCAACCTTCAGTCCTGTTATGATGGAGAAACTGTTCTTTCTCCCACCTAAGGTGATTTCCTTCTCTTAAGCTTTGGATTTCACTTCCTCTCACCAGTGCTAGGTCTTTGCCACTTTAATAATCCCCTTTCTCTTCTGCATCATCATTTCCCCCTCTTTTTACTGGATTGTTTCCATTTGTCTGTGAATATGCTGTAATGTCTCCAAACTTAAAAATAAAGTCCCATTCCATCAGTTTCCCCATCTCACTATCACCTATTTCTCTACTCCATTTGTAGCAACTTCCCAGAGGAAGGTATTTTCTGTTTCTCAGATGTAATTTTACATTGAACTCCCCCAAATTAGGCTTAATTTTCGCAGTTCCACTGAAATAACATTTATAAAGGTTATCAGTGATCTTGAATATTACCAAATCCAATGGTAAATTGTCAGTCATTTTTTTCCCTTAATATCTCAAGAGAGCTTGACTCAGATATCCTGTATTGACCTCTTCCTTTACCTGGTTTGTAGGATACCACACATAAGGTAGGATTTTCTCCTCATTTGCTGCCCTTTCTTAACTTCTCTGTCTGATTTCTTCCATTATACCTAACCTCTAAAGCCTCTTGTGAATTGAACTTTGAGACTTTTCTATGTGACTCATAGCAAAGCAGATCTGGTCCTGTGTCTTTAAATGCTACTATTTATTCGTGAATCCCAAATGTAGATATGTAGCCTGAACCTCTTCTCTGAGCTTTAGATTCTTATACTCACTGTCTACTCTATAGGTCCACTTACATGGCTAATAGGCTTTTCAAATTTAACATATTAAAAATAGTAATAATAACAAAAGAAAGATAGAAGGAAGGAAGGGAGTAGGAAGGAAGGAAATTGAGAAGGAAGGTAACATACTCCAGGCTTCCTCCCCTTCCTCCAGTCTTTCCCATTTCACTAAGTTGCATCACCATTTACCCAATGACTGGTATTAAAAAACTTCTTTGAGAAATGGCTAATTCTAGGACTGGGGCAGGTAAATATCAGATGAACCTGAAGGATCTTACAGTGATGAAAAGTAAGAAAGGGAAGGAAAAAAAGAGGCACAATCATGTCAGAAGGACATAAGAACTGACCCAAAAGAACTCTCAGTGGTCAACGTTGGAATAATTTAAGCAAGAAAAATTAATGACAGTATTAGATTATAACCCAAAGAATAAAATAAATATCTATGAGTCAATACTGATATAAATAAATGACTGAATCAATGAATAGAGGAGAAGGAACAAATCTCCCTTACATTAAACAAATTATGTGATATATTTATGACTTCACATAAAAATGCATATGTGTCTGCATAATAAAAATTATTCAACAAAACCAATTTTGAAGCACAGAACGGTTTTTAGATATTGGGTCCACATTTTTTTTTTCAAGCAGAAACCAACTTTTAAATATAAAATTAATTGAAGGGCTCTTAAATTTACAGAGAAAACAGAGAAAGGCAGCTAGAATTGATCAGATTCCCAGGAAGTGCTTAAATTCTTACAGATGGTCCTAGGAACACAGTTAAATTACAGACTATGTTAGTCAGTGTACTTTCATGCTCAGTTGCAGAAAATAGAAATCAAACCTAAAAAAAGAAAAGCAGCATCCACTGACAGGAATGAAAGAGGAAGATCTTTACAGCATTTGTTCCCTCCACTTTCAGTTAATGAAGCAGTCTACAGTATCTACTTTAATTATTTAGATTCTCTCTCATGGAAACCATGCAGGGTTACTATTCTGCAGGGTAGGAATGCCAAAATAAAGTCTCGAAGGCTTGCTTGCACTGCCCTGATAACTTCCATTATCTCAAAAGAAATGAGAAAAAAAAAAACCCCACCAATTTGTTACATAAGAATGTGTCCTTATCTTCTCTGCCACCATAAAATGTAAGAAGCCTCACCAATATTTCCCTGTAGAAAGTGCCCAGAACCTAGTTAGTACTTAATGTTTTTACATACTTTTTCCATATTTCAGAAGCAATGCATGTAGTAGCAGACAGATCTTGGGGATATATAATTATGTAATTAATCTGTCCCCAAATCGGTCTGCTTGTAACATGAAGGAGCACATCCTGCTAATGTCAGGTATAATGTAAGGATGAAGAAAAGAGGGATGCAGTCTAGATATTATATTAGAAAATTTTGTTACAGATCTATCTGTTGCTACACTTCATGATAAATGACTTAATAATAAAGTAATTTTACCATAAAGTGAACAATGAATGAAACTTGGGTGGAGATATTTACTAATAAGAGTAGACAAATGAAGATTCAGTGCAGTTCAAGAAAAGTATTAGTGGCACGACATCGTTAGAAAAAGTGCTTAGGTTCTGGAGTACCAAAGAACAGAGGTTGCCATCATTTTTATGTTTTCATCTTTCTTACTTCTGTGACTTTGGGCACATCAGTTTACTTAACATCAGTTTCTTCATCTATTAAATGGGCATATGAACTTCAATTTTGCATTTTGTAGTGAAATCAGTGGTCTCAGGTGGCATTGGTATTAAAGAACCTACGTGCCAGTGCAGGAAATGTAAGAGATGTGGGTTCAATCCCGAGGTCAGCAAAATTCCCTGGAGGAGGGCATGGCAACCCACTCCAATATTCTTGCCTAGAGAATCCCATGGATAGAGGAACCTGGCAGACTACATTCCAACAGGGTTGCAAAGAGTCAGACATGACTGAAGTGACTTAGCACGCATGCACACACTCAGGGAAGTCAGTAGACAAGCAATCCGGAAATGCAATTTTCAGAGAAAGGACAGAGAATGAATACAAACGAGTACCTAGTTGACACACTATGAAGACACGAGCTATTTCACCACCTAAACTACTGGAGCCAGGGGTGGAAGAGACAGCTTCTTGTCTTCAAGAATATAGTGCTAGGAAGCTATGTATGTCTACATGTAGGCAGATATCTTTCATAGATCTTAAGGGAAACTCATAACCCCATATGCAGTGGGAGAAAGTAAGGCCCTCCTATAGTGAGAACAGAGCCAAGTCATGGGGGTGGGAGAATGCACTGAGGTTGTTATTTGAGCCCTAGAACCATTTTTGCCTGCTATGATCTCACCCATGTCTCTCTCAGTTACATGAACTAAGATATCTCTTTTTTGTTTAAGCCAGATTGCATAGAGCTTTTTTCACAAGCAATAAAAAGTCCTGACTAACATAACCATGACTATTAACTGAATATTTTAAAGAAGTGCTAGGACAAATGCCAAGTATTACCAGTAAGAAATGCAATTAAAAAACGGATATAGTTATTTATTACCAGTAAGAGAAATTAAGTGACAGTGATTGTGTTGATAGGTCCTCAGTGAACATCATATCTTAAATTAGAGAATTTAAATATCAAAATAAAAAAAGAAGGAAAGAAATCTAAAAAAGGAAATTTCTTCCAGCTTTTTAAGATAGAAGAACTAGTTGATTTCTTTGATTTGTGCCTGGTAAGCAGACTACAAAAAAATGCAGATCAATACCAGATGGAGGCTATCAAAACAAAAAATGGCCACAAAGAAACAAAAATGTATTTAAAATTAATCTGCAGCTACAATATGTGGGCTTCTAAACAGAGCAGTTTCATTTCCTTTTATCGTACCCCAATGTTGAAGACTTTTTAAATAAAGTGGATGATTCATCCTTTAACTCATTTGCAGAACAGATAAAGGAGACTCAACAAACCATTATATCTATTTATTTGTATTAAAAATTAATATTTCTAGCTTTTCCTTCTTTCACATTAAGCAATATCTATACTTTATCTTTTTACTACTCCCCTGATTTAACTGATTTAATCACTTTGTCCTCATGAAAGTGAAAGTCAGTCAATCGTGTCCGACTCTGCAACCCCATAAAATACAGTCCATGGAATGCTCCAGGCCAGAATACTGGAGTGGGTAGCCTTTCCCTTCTCCAGGGGATCTTCCTAACCCAGGGATCGAAGCTAGGTCTCCCACATTGCAGGCAGATTCTTTACCAGATGAGCCACCAGGGAAGCCCTAAGTGGAAAATAGCATACAGCTTTTTTGCACCATTTTTATATTATTACCATCTGTGTGTGTGTAAATTTCAAATTTATTTTTGAAATATTTAATTTAGTTTTTTAGCCTTGACCAATGTCTCCTTGTTTCCTCCATCTTCCAGCTCTGGCAACCACAACCCTATTCTGTTTCTATGAGTTTTCTGTTTTTTAAATATCACATATAAGTGAGATTATACAGTATTTGTCTTTCTCTATCTGACTTATTTCACTTAGCATTAATGCCCCAAATTCCATCCATGTTGTCACAAATGGCAGGATTTTCTCCTTTGTATGGCTAAATAATATTCCACTGTACACACACACACACATATATATATTTGTTGCTAAGTCACTTCAGTCGTGTCCGACTCTGTGCGACCCCATAGACGGCAGCGTACCAGGCTCCCCCGTCCCTGGGATTCTCCAGGCAAGAACACTGGAGTGGGTTGCCATTTCCTTCTCCAATGCATGAAAGTGAAAAGTGAAAGTGAAGTCACTCAGTTGTGTCCGACTCTTCGCAACCGCATGGACTGCAGCCTACCAGGCTCCTCCGTCCATGGGATTTTCCAGGCAAGAGTACTGGAGTGGGGTGCCATCGCCTTCTGCATATATATATATATATATACACATACACCATAACTTCTTTATTCATCCATCCATTAATGGACACAGGTTGACTATTACAAATAATGCTGCAGTGAACATAAAGGGTGTAATATTTCTTTTTAAGATATGACTTTATTTCCTTCGGGCATTTACCCAGAAGTGGCAATATGGTTTTAATTTTTTGACGAACCTCATATTGTTTTCCATAGGTTCCTGGAAACCTATGGAAAACAATTTACATTCCTAAATATACCAATTTACATTCCAATGTAATGTAAATTACACTGGACTGTACCAGTTTACATTCCTACCAGTAGTGTACAAGGGTTTCTTTTCTCCACATTCCCCCCAACATTTTCTATCTCTTGTCTTTTTGATATCAGCTATTCTAACAAGTGTGAGGGGATTTCTCATTGTCATTTTGATTTGCGTTTCCTTGATGATTACTGAAGTTGAGTAATGAGTACTTTTCATGAACTTGTTGGTCCTTGTATGTCTAGAAAAATTCTATTCCATCCTTTGCCCATTTTTTTAATGGATCATTTATTATTCAGTTTCATGAGTTTCTTATATATTTTGGGTAGTAACTCCTTATCAGATATATTATTTGCAAATACTTTCTCCATTCCATAGATTGCTTTTCATTTCGTTGATCATTTTATTTGCTGTGCAGAGCTTTTTAGTTTGGTATAGTATTACTTGTTGATTTTTATTTATGTTGCCTATGCTTTTAGTGTCATATTCAAAAAATTCATTGCCAAGATGAACATCAGAGAGATTTTCCCATATGTTTTCCTTTAGGAGTTTTGCAGTTTCACCTTACATTTAAACCTTAGATCCATTTCAAGTTAATTTTTGTGAGTGGTATATGACAGGGGTCCAGTATCTTTATTGTTATGTGAATACACAGTTTTTTCAGTATCATTTATTTAAAAGACTATCCTTTCTTAATTGAGTGTTTTTGACTCCCTTGTAAAATATTAGTTGGCCAAACACGCCTGAGTTTATCTTAGGGGTGTTTAATCTGTTCCCTTGTTCTGTGTTTTTACCCTAGTATCTTAGTGCTTTAACTAGTATGGTTTTGTAATATAGTTTGAAATCAGGAAAAGTGATGCTTTCAGCTTTGTTTTCTTTCAATGGAACATTTTTAAGTGGATTTTTAAAATAACCTTGAACATTTTTAAGGACCTCTTGTGTTCATGCATGTTAAGTTGCTTCAGTCATGTCTGACTCTTTGCGACTGCACCGACTGTAGCTCACCAGGCTCTTCTGTCCACGGGATTCTCCAGGCAAGAATACTGAAGTGAGTTGCCATGTCCTCTGCACTCGCAGCTGGATTCTTTACCACTAGCCCCACCTGGGAAGCACATTTTATTTAAAGTAGACTCAAAGGTGGGCTTCCATGATAGCTCAGTTGGTAAAGAATCTGCCTGCAATGCAGGAGACTCTGGCTTGATTCTTGGGTTGGGAAGATCTGCTGAAGAAGGGATAGGCTACCCACTCCAGTTTCCTTGGGCTTCCTTTGTGGCTCAGCTGGTAAAGAATCTGCCTGTAATGTGGGAGACCTGGCTTTGATCCCTGGGTTGGGAAGATCCTCTGGAGAAGGAAAAGGCTACCTACTCCAGTATTCTGACCTAGAGAATGCCATGGACTGTATAGTCCTTGGGGTCACAAAGAGTCGGACACCACTAAGTGACTTTCACTTTCATACACAAGGCAACAATGATTTTAATATTAAGAAAAATATTTTTTAGCTCATCGTATTAGAAGTTTGGATAAAAATAGGATTATTTTTCAAAGTCTCTAATAGGTATAAAAATATTTTTAAAACTTAGAGACTCAGCAAAAAAATGCACTGCAAGAAGAAATGCACAAAACTCTTCTGTGGGTAGAATGGCAGTTAAATATGGAAAGATATCTGGTATTCCTGGAATGGAATTGTAAAGATGTCAATTTGCTTTGTGGCTCAAATTAACCTATAAATGTAACGTAACTCCAATGGCATAACATGTAATGTAACTCCGATGCCATGGTTTGTTTTGTAGTTTGACAATATTCTTATAAAATTCAAATAATAATATGTGAGAATAACTAATATGCAGAGTATATAATGAGAAATGCTGGACTGGATGAAGCACAAGGTGGAATCAAGATTGACGGGAGAAATATCAATAATCTCAGATATGCAGATGACACCACACTTACGGCAGAAAGCGAAGAACTAAAGAGCCTCTTGATAAAAGTGAAAGAAGAGAGTGAAAAAGTTGGCTTAAAACTCAACATTCAGAAAACTAAGATCATGGCATCTGGTCCCATCACTTCATGGCAACTAGATGGGGAAACAGTGGAAAGAGTGGCTGACTTTATTTTTTTAGGCTCCAAAATCACTGCAGATGGTGTCTGCAGCCATGAAATTAACAGATGCTTGCTCCTTAGAAGAAAAGTTATGACCAAGCTAGATAGCATATTAAAAAACAAAGACACTACTTTGCTAACAAAGGTCCATCTATTCAAAGCTATGGTTTTTCCAGTGGTCATGTATGGATATGAGAGTTGGACTATAAAGAAAGAAAGCACCGAAGAATTGATGCTTTGAACTGTGGTGTTGGAGAAGACTCTTGAGAGTCCCTTGGACTGCAAGGAGATCCAACCAGTCCATTCTAAAGGAAATCAGTCCTGAATACTCTGGAAGGACTGATGCTGAAACTGAAACTCCAAAACTTTGGCCACTTGATGCAGGAGAAGAAGGGGATGAAAGAGGATGAGATGGTTGGATGGCATCACTGACTCAATGGACACAAGTCTAAGTAAACTCTGGTAGTTGTTGACAGACAGGGAGGCCTGGCGTGCTGCAGTCCACTGAGTTGCAGAGTTGGACATGACTGAGTGACTGAACTGAACTGAACTGAACTGAACTAATAGAGTTCTTAAAGAGTATAATAATATACTGTGTTTCTGTTTATAGTAGTGAGTTATGGAAAACTGGGAACTCTTATGTGAGATAAAATTTACTACAGAATCAGTATTGTTGGTTTAGGCATAGCCATCTAGATGATGAAATAGAAAATTACAGACACTGATCCTACTGTATATTAGAATTTGGCTCAAGAGGAGGACAGAACTTCAAATAGCAAATATTATATTACTCAATATATGATTTTAGAAACACTGAAAAAAATTGTCTATTTTATACAGTATGCCATCACAATTTTCAATTGATCCAATGATCTAAATTTTTAATAGAAATCTATAAACGTTTTAGAGGAGGTTATTTGTATGCAATTAATCTTGGGAGCTGAGATCTGCCTAAACATTTCTTAAAAGCCAAATCCATGAGTATATTTGCCCACATAACATAGTTCTGTGGCAAACATAAACAGAGTTGAAAGATCAGTGACAAAATAGGAAGGATCTTATCACATAAATGTTAATGTAATAATATTTAATATAAAATAATGAAAGAAAAAATCATGATAAAAAAAGAACTAAAGTAGACCACTTAAACACACAAAAAAGGGTAAATAAATACATAAATAATTTGCTTTCTACTATTCAGAGAAATTCAAGTGAAAGCATTAAGGAAATATCAGTCTTTACCTACCAAATTGGCCAGGTATATATGCACAGAAAGAGAAAAAAAATGCCTAGTTAGTTTGGTAACTGACTAGGGGGATTACTTTAGTTACTAGAAGTGAGCACACGAATTGGTAAAGCTTTCTGGAGGGCAATTAAAATGATACCTTTGAACTATGATTTCTATCTTAGGGAAAAAATTACAAGCATGTTATAGCAGCAGTAATTGTATTAGTGAAAAATTCTAGAAAGCTATTATAATGAATGGAGACACTAAGTCTTAAACTAAAATATATTAATATAAATTGAGAAAATATATAGATATCGTGAAATGTTGAGAAATATATAGATAATTTAAATTACCCATGCCACTATTCAGAGAAAAACTTAAGATTTTCTGTTTCTATAGAAAAATACAATGGACATGAACTTGGGCAAACTTCGGGAGATGGTGACGGACAGAAAGGCCTGGTGTGCTGGAGTCCTTGGAATTGCAAAGTGTCAGACAAGACTGGGTGACTGAACAACAGCAACAATAGAAAATATGTGTTTCCCTTTCTGTTTCTAGATCTTATTGCTTTCATACCTCATGTGTAATATTTTACAAATGGGATGAATCTGCAAAATAATTTTGCAATTAATGTGAAGTATTTATTAATTTGAATATATTTTTATGTCAATGGATAATACATTTGTTCAATTCTTTTTAGTGGCCACATGGTAATCTATTGTATAGGTGTTCCATATATTATTTAAACAATTGCATAGTATATTTCTTTATAATTTTTCACTGTAGGGAAAATATTGCAAAAAGTAAAGCTAAATTTTTTAATATTTAAGTAATAAACTTTAAATATATTTAATAAAAATATTTGTGTTCTCATCTTAAAATATTGAATTCTGATATTGATATTAATAAATTTAAAACTATGTAGGAAGTTTGGAAAGTGATTTCATTTACACTGACAATATTATATGCATAGTTGGAGACTTCATGAACATCTGATATAAAAACATTTTTCATATGGGTCTGTACCCATTGAAGAAGACCCTAAATTGTATCCAGCAATCTTAATCATTGGGTTAGCATAAAAGGTCACTCGGGTTTTCCTGTAATATCTTATGGAATAACCTGAATGAACTTTTTGGTCAACCCAATAATTTCTATACAGTTAGCCTGTTTTAGTTCACTCATTTCACATTTAAGATGACAGAAATCATTTGATCAATTAAGACATGTACGTTTTAGAAAAAGTCATGAACATACCAAACAAAAATAAATTTATTTAGGACCGTGTATTAAAAGAATCAAAATAATTGGGGAATTACTTGGTGACCTAGTGGTTAGGACTGGGTGCATTCACTGCTGTGACAGGGGTTTGGTCCTTAATTGGGGAGTTAAGATCTCATAAACCACTGAGTGTGGTCAAACAAACCAAAAAAAAGGAGCCTCTGGAAAATAAATTCTATAATGAAACTCAAAATAATAATAATGATAATAATTATTTGAAACATCTAGTACAATGCTTGGCAAATGACAATGCTTAATAAAGCTTGCTATTATGATTATTAACATTAAGTAATATGGGGGACATATGGTTGTGAGAGCTGGACTGTCAAGAAGGTAGAATGCCAAAGACTTGATGCCCTTGAAATGCGGTGCTACAGAAGACTCCTGAAAGTCCCTTGGACAGCAAGGAGATCAAACCAGTCAATCTTTAGGGAGATAAACCCTGAATATTCACTGAAAGGACTGATAGTGAAGTTGAAGTTCCAGTATTCTAGTCTTCTGATGTGAACAAATGACTCATTGGAAAAGTCCCTGATGCTGGGAAAGATAGGGAGCAGAAGGAGTAGAGGGCATCAGAAGATGAGATGGCTGGAAGGCATCGCCAATGTCATGAGCATGAACTTGGGCAAACTCCAGGAGATGGTGTGGGACAGGGAAGCCCAGCGTGCTGAAGTCCGTGAGCTCACAAAGAGTTGGACATGACTGGGCAACTGAACAGCAACAACAACAATGTGGGGGAAATAAAAGACACAGTTCTTGACATCAAGGAACTTAAAATATTGCAATTATAAATTCCAACAGTTTCCATATTCTAGCTGCAAAACTAGCGAATGCTAAAAAAAGTAAGAGTTGCTCTGCTGAAAATAACAATTCTTATTTAGGTCGTTACCCTGAATTTCATTCATTCTTTAATTTATCATCAAAATATCTCATTTTGAGAGGACTTTTTAAATATATATGCTTCTTTGTTAGTATCTGTAAATTTTAGTTAAGTTTACTCCTTGGTTTGCTTTTGCAGTTCCTCTAGCTTTATGCATATATATTTTTTAAAATCTAGGCCAAATACATGATATATGTTTTATGCAGCCACGATCTTAGCATAGTATTTTAGTGCTGATTAATGACCATCATAATAGTTAGATTGATCTTCAATTCCGTTAGTAAGTAAAAAGTTCTAAAAGTGAGTGTGTGTATGTGTGTGTGTGTCTAGAATTATGAATGTATATATCTGAAATATGTACTACTCTAAGCCAACATAATGGTTGCCATAGAAACAGCAAACAGCAAAAACTCACAGCTGACATAGCAAGAAGATAAGGGGCAACACTTTTGGAGAAATTGTGAAATACAACAGGCGAAAAAGTTAGAAAAATTAACTGTGTTTAAAATTAATAGTATTTATTTCTTCCAAACAAGTTTCCTCAAAGATGGAATTAAATACCCCAAATGCTGGCACTGTTAAGATTCAAAGTATATACATTTTTTTTAATGTAGAAAACTGTAGGCATTAGTGCAAATTTTAAAATGAAATATGTTAAGTAGTCTTCATGAATAAAGTAATTTATTAATATTATTTAAAACTAAAATATGTACAATTTTTATATCTACTAACATTATCATTGAGCATAAAAATATATACTACTGAATGCATTTCAGCCTCCAAACATCACAATTAGTGGGACCCACTATTGTAATTCAGCCAGAAATATCTAGTGCTTTTAGTATTTGGTGAAGCAGTCTTTACCAGCTTTCACAGTGCTTTGATAATCATTTTGATAGAATTTGTTTTTAGGTTTTTATTTCTATTTTTTGTCATGCTAAGACCACTGCAGATATCCATGAAGGATCTTAAAATGATTTAATAGTTCATTATATAAATCAAATTTCATAATATTTCATGCAGATTTCTAGAGTTATAAATTACATAAATCTTTATTACCACTCCATTATTATAATAGTTGTGAGATGAGATAAAACCAAATGCAAAAAATTGAGTGTCCATTTCAATTTTATCCAACTACAAATACCTCCCTACCTGAAAATTAAACACCATTCAAAGAAAATGCCTTTCTAGTTTTTAAGTATTGATCCTTGGTTGAAAATAAAATATTTATGTTTTGCTATATTTATTATGATTGCCCTTTCTTCATTATGCTTAAAAACTGTAATTTTAACCTTAATCTAATCCTCAATAGAATTCAGTAAATTTCAGACATTTATTATTATAGTTCATGCCAGATCACTGCAGCTGAACACATAAAACATATGGTACAACAATTCTGTGGCCCGAACACATTCCCAGTTTATTTCCAAATGGTTCAGACAAAAAAGAAGCAACATTAAAAAAAAAGAAGCAACATTTTCAAACTACAAACAAGTTCTTTCCAGAGTGAAATGGTTAAATATCGCAGCCAGTTCAGAAATAGCAACTGGCTTTTTTTTTTTTTTTTTTTAAGCAGAACCAGGTTTAATTCTTTTTTGCATTCACACACAAATATACTTCCCTCGAGCTGTCAGAAAGCATCACCTTGCTTGATTTGCATGATGAATTTTAAAATCTTTTGAGAAACACAAGGACATTTGCTTCAGGCACTATGATTTTATCATCACCATCATAAACAGCAAGTAGAATGCCAGTCAACCTCTGGTGATCCAACCAAAGCCAAAAGGTCTTAAGACTTTGAATGGTTAGTAGAACCATTGTTAATAGAATGGTTAGTAGAATTTTAATCACCTAAATTCATGTGGATCCATTTTTCAAGTCACAATATTTCGCAGTTCGGTAACCATCTCTTTATTGCCCATGATCACTCTGGATGACCCCAAAATCAAAGTATGATTCTTATCAAGAAGCTTAAAAACTCAAATACTGTAAGAAATATTTGTAAACAAATTATATTGTCAGACAAAAATATTATGATCAGTAATGTAAAGGTGGTGTCTTTACTATTTAATTCAACTCTAATTCTCATACTGTTCGTGAAATACCACTACAATATCAATTGCATCTATAGATATCCTGAGTAAAAAAGAGATGTGAGAAAATGGAAGATTTTTCTATAGTTTTCTATTTTGGATTTCATGCTAATAGGGTCTTATCCCTTGAATGACGTGAGAAATAGTACATTAACACCACCAGAATTATCTTTATAATGAGCTTCTGTAATACCTAACTGAGAGTTAAAACCACAAGTGATGTGCTGTTTTCCTAGATTTACTATGATATAGACATATAAAATTTCATTTGAAACTTGGTCTAATTGTGTTTTTATATTTAAAGTCAAATTTAAGTTTTTCAGGGCTTAAAACAAGCAAATATGAAAGCCAGTTCTTTACCTAACCAGTAAAACAATATAATTACTGCCTTTAGTCAGAAGATGTGACTGAGTCTCATTGAAATGCAAGGTAAGAGGGTTTTTGAAGTCTTGAATTATTGAACAAGTAATGTAGGGTCCTGGAGTTCAAGGGATGGAAGGGTATCATTATCTTTTTTTTCTTCAGGGAATCAAGGATGACCATTCACCCTTCTGGCAAAAATGGAATGCACAGGGTTCTATTTCTAAGTAAATCAAAGAAATTTCTATTTGTTAGCTGCTGTTGAAGATGCACACTGCAAACTGCATCTCACCTACTTTCATCGTAATATTTTCACATTATCACAAGCAGCATTATGTCACCAAGACAAACCAATTTCATTCATGTAAACATAAAACATGTTTGCTCTAAGATATTTCCATCATTGTCAGGGACACACAAAGTCTCAACAGTCTGCCCTGTCACAGAAAGAGGAAGAGGAATTGTTCATTCACACTCAAATTGAATTCTCTGTCCAGTATTTCTTTAGGCTCATTGAATTTATTCATAAACTCATCCCTGGTATTGTATTACAGCCAGGAAATCATACTTTCTATAAAAGCCAACTTAAAAAAAAAGGCAACAGAAGATGAGGTGCCAATTACCTTCACCAAAAGATGTGCTCATTCTGTTTCTAAGAGGAGATGGCACAAAAGATAAAGCATGTCTTTGACTTGATGATTTGGGTCCTCTACTTAAATAGTGACGAAACAGACCTGTTAGAGAGCGGCACAGTCTAGAGAAAGGCCGACCCTCTAGGGATCTACAATAAAGTTCTCTACCACTATCTCACATCTGGATTCTTGTCAAGTTAATCTCCCTTGGCTGTGGTCTCCGTATCTGTAAAATAAGGGCGTCTATCTAGATGTTCTCAAAGGCTCTACTAGTTCTAAAATTCTTTGAATTCAAAATGAGGGTTGTCAGTACTAATTTTTTTTTGTCTTACTCATATAAAAGATCATTGGATCCTCTAAAAAAATTAAAATGGAATTTCTTCCTCAATTGTCCAATTTTATAAAATAATCTCCAGTTTTATACTGGAGATCAGGCTGAGAATAACCCACAGAAAACAAGAAATCCCCCCATTACTGTTACATTTCCATCTATTCTTTTTGGCCCCTCCTCCCCACTGTTTATCCCAAATCAGAGTTTTGATCACACATTCAATCACAAGTTGTTCAATGATTCCTATCTCTGTTTTCTTACAGAGGAGTATCAGTAAATATTTCCCTCAAAACCCTTGAAAATTTGCAACAAAGATGCTGAAAAAGCTAATCAAACGTTGCGGCTGCTTTCTTTACTAGCCTGCCATCTCTGTACACAGAAGATGTCTCCTTCTCCACAGACTTGTGCCATGGTGATGAAACAGAAAAGTTGTGACCAGATAGCAAAGTAGTTATCAAATAGTTTATTTCATCAAAATAAAACCACTCTCCACTCAAACTTTTACCCTCCAGGGAACTGTTCAGGTGCTCATAACTAGTGCCTGACCTATAATTTTTCAAACCCCTCTAAACCACCAGAACATCACTTTCATCTGGAAAGTATCTTGAACTGCAATTGTAAGAGCGGATGGTGTTTAAATGAACATTATAGGTACTTTGTGAACTCACAAGCTATAGAAATCAATAGGCACCTTGCATAGAGAAGGCCTGAAATTGATTTTTCCAGGAGAGAGTCAATTTGTAACTTTAGGAGAAGCACAGACACCAGGGAGGGGGTTTAAGCATGCTGCAGGCTTAAAAAAAAAAAGTGTGAAAAATGCACTGCACTAGAGGAGGAGAATCTCAAAGAAAGAGGGTCTAGGTTGGTGGTGTTTTTCAGAAATGGCTAAAGGGGAATGAGTTGAGAAATACTAGGAGACCCTGCCATTCTCTGGGACTTGCAGAATGAGCGCTCTCAAGGGACACACAGAAGGTATTTAATAGAGTGTTCTGAGGGTCTTGAATTTAAAGGCATACTGTTGCTTTTTGAAGGACAAGGGCATCCAGTGGACTCTTTCTCTCCAGTTTTAAAAAATTTGTCTGAAATTATAAAAATAATGTATTTTGTTCTTGAAACTGGCCAAGAGAGTAGATCTTACATTCTCACTACCACCAAAAAAGAAAAAAAGTAATTATGTGAGATGATGAAAATGTTTTTAGTTTGACCGTGGTAATCATTTCACAATGCATATGTGTATTAAAATATCATGTTGTGTACATTGCTGCTGTTGCTGCTAAGTTGCTTCAGTCGTGTCTGATTCTGTGTAACCCCATAGATGGCAGCCCACCAAGCTCTTCCGTCCCTGGGATTGTCCAAGCGAGAACACTGGAGTGGGTTGCCATTTCCTTCTCCAATGCGTGAAAGTGAAAAGTGAAAGTGAAGTCGCTCAGCCGTGTCCAACTCTTTGCGTCGCCATGGACTGTAGCCTGCCAGGCTCCTCTGTCCATGGGATTCTCCAGGCAGAGTACTGGAGCGGGGTGCCATTGCCTTCTCCAGTTGTGCACATTAAATATATATAATTTTTATTTATCAAGAAAGTATAAAAATTGTCTAAAAATTAATCTGTTCACTCAATATAGGAGTCTAAGCATCATTTGCCTCACTGGTGGCTCAGACGGTAAAGAATCTGCCTGCAATGCAGGAGACCTGGGTTCGATCTCTGAGCAGGGAAGATCCCCTGGAAAAGGAAATGGTAACCCACTCCAGTATTCTTGCCTGGAAAATCCCATGGACAGAGGAGCCTGGTAGGCTACAGTCCATGGGGTCACAAATTGGACAAAACTGAGTGACTTCACTTTAACTTTCAAGCATCATTCAGTGTTCAGTGCTCTTCCAGGCACCATGGATGACAGGGAGGTACTGATAAATTTCAGACAAAATGTATCCCCCCAATAAATCTAACTTCCCTTTGTAACCAGAGAATCTTATTCTGCAAACAGCTATTGTTTTCTCCCTTTGCCTGAGTGTTCCTTTATCTTCTCCCTACTGTTTTATACTTTGTACAAGTTCATTAGAACTAAGTTCTACTTTAGTCAAGAGATAAATAATACAGAGGCTAAACATTATTATAAAGTTTTACCTATTTTTATTCTAAATCTTTCTAACAGTGATGATGGAGAATTCATGAAAACCAAATGATTTTTTGAATTCTTGGAGGTTGGGGAGAGGAAGTTTAAAGATGGAATTAGAGGGGTCACATTGTATAAATGTCAGTGTGTGGAGAAGGAAATGGCAACCCACTCCAGTACTCTCGCCTGGAAAATCCCATGGACGGAGGAGCCTGGTGGGCTACAGTCCTTGGGGACACAAAGAGTCGGACATGACCGAGTGACTTCCCTTTCTTTCTTTCTTTGGTGAGCTAAAAAAAAAAAAACCCAAACACAAATGCCCTACAAAAATAATTCTAGGAAATACTATTGTGGAAAAGAAAAAACTTCTCTTTTGTATTGGATAATTTTTACTTTTATTTAAGGAATGTACCTTTAAAAAGAAATTTATACCAGTCAGGGTGAACTTAAGGGGCTTTTACTGACGTTTTTGAGTTTTTCTTTGAATGATACTAATTCTTCTAAAAAATAATTTTAAAATCACATGGTGTTGAATGGACATGGATACGTTAGAAAAGATTTGCCTGTTTCAAAGTCTTCATATGAGCATCTGTCATAAAGAATGCAACTTAAAATGGCTACAACCTCAAGTCTGAATGTATCACACTAAATTAAATGATGCTGTTCACATTAACAGCATAGGAGAAGTATATATGTACGTATGTATGCTCAGTGACTCAGTCATGTCTGACTCTTTGCAACCCCATGGACCGTAGCCTGCCAGACTCCTCTGTTCGTGGGATTTTCCAGGTAAGAATACTGGAGTGGGTTGCTATTTCCTTCTCAAGGGGATCTTCCTGACTCAGGAATCAAACCCATGTCTCCTGTGTCTCCTGCATTAGCAGGCAGATTCTTTACTGCTGAACCACTTGGGAAGCCCATATATGTGTAGAAAGCTACATTTACTGTAGTGCATGAATCTGGCCTTTGGTTTGAGGTTAACCAGTGTTCAAACAATTACAGAATCTTAGGGTTTCCAAGGCTTTCATTTCGGAGTAGCATTCTTTTAAAAACAAACATCATTTTCTCACCCTGGAAGTGAATGTTTTGTACTCAGTACTGCAAATATTCCACAACTCATTAACCAGTATTAGACGTTCAAAAGAGCTCAAGTGATTTAGATTTCAAAAGGATGGCTCTGCTTCAGAAAGCTGAAGACACACAGGAAATTATTTTCACTTGCTATTTGCTTACCTTGGTTTGGACTCATTTCTGCCTCTCATACTCACTCTGCAGAGATAAACAGGAGTAGACTACTGAGAGTTAATGAACCCAAATGGTATCATGTTTTACAAATTAAGTCTGTTTTGATAAACAGCTGAGGGGCAAATATAAGCCAATGGATACAGATAAAAATTCCAAGAATCGACTATACAACACAGTTTAGAGTACAATCTGAAATACAGCCTCAGACACTCACCAGTAAAATGGTTAGAAGTGGATGGATTGACGCTATCAACACTGGCAGCACTGGCACAGCTAAAAACTTCATCGTTGGATTCCTGCACAGAGGAGCAGGGGAAGGAGCCATCAATTTCCTCCAACTTCCCCTTGAAAATTCCACTCATCGCTGCAGCACTGTCGCATGTAACTGTAACGAGCATGGGAACAACAGAGTACTGAAACATCTGACCACTGATTGCACAATCTAGGTCTCCAAGTCGTTCTTTGGAGGTGGCGGGGAGGGCTGTAATTTTTTGAACCACATCTGCCAGACTATCATATCCATGCAGAAATAATTCTTTCCATAATGTTCGAAAGTATTTCTACCCTGATTCATTGCTATTTGTATTCTCATTCTGACAAGAGTATTTTATAAGAAAAAGTCAAAATTAAAAATGTGAAATCAGAGGGCTGCATAAGGAAATATGGTTCAGCGTTTTGAAACGTCAAAACAGGAGTCAAATACATTTATTTGATTTGTTCTAGTAAATCGTGTTCTGTCATTGACAGAGCCAAGGTTCAGAACGAAATAGATCACTCACTTGCATGCTGTCATACCCAGAGCATACTGATTAGGGCATGTCTATCTTGCTTGGGATTTCTTTTTTTCTCAGGTACAAAGGTGTCTACTTTCCTGGGGCCCTTTGTCCGTCAAAAATCAAATTGGTTGCTAGGAACGGCTGTACCTACAGAATTTAAATGCCTTATCGTGTTTCCAGTCAGTTCAGCAGAGCTACAGGGAATTCTGGAATCCTGTACCATGGAGGCTGGCTGAATAAATTTTATACAGGCTAAATCACAGTCCCTAAATCTTTTGCTGGATAAAATATTAATTTGAGCCTCTTCATTCTTTGTATCAACATGGTCACTGAAAGCCAGTGTGAGGTAGCCTGATACATTTTTTTTAAATTGTTAATATCAATTTAAATGAGTCATTAGACCTCTGAGAGTAATAATTTCCTCATAGCCATAAAGTAACTCTGATGATAATCAGTGGTTGCAAACACAAATTCTTACAATGGCAGTTAATTTCAATGAGTAAAGAGGATCAGATATAATAAAATCATCTCAGTCCTCTCATTTTTTCTCCTGTTATTTGTAACAAAGGTATCAAGAAATACTTCTCTACCCTAAGAAAAATGATAGCGTAGGAACCATAATAAATGATCTCACAACCAAAGAGACCATGGGTAGTAAACAGCGTAAACTGTGGAAAACTGGAGATGCACACACAGGCCAAGGTGGGAAGCCACTACTTAGGTCCAGGTCATTTCACCTCCATGTTCTCCCAATATAACCCACTCTAAAATCTGGCCAATGCCCCATTCACATTCAGAAGCAATCGTTTACACTGTTAGCTTTCACATGTCCCATCTCCTTATTAATTTTGTTTATAAAATTAAAATTAAGGAGCGATTCTTATGTTACCTTGTAATGTAAAGCCCATCTTAGATTGGCTCTATAAGATAGACAAATAACGCTTTAGATCTGTGGCTTAGAAGGATTAACAGAATAAGTATTCAAAACATTCTCTTCCATACTAGCCCAACACAATACCTGAAATGCCTTTGCTAGAGACACATAAGTTGGGAGAACAAACTTATTTTACAAAGATGCTTGCATAAAACACGCTACCAAGGAGAGGTGGTATCTTAAGCCATCAAACCTCAGCATGGCAATCCTATCTGTAACAAGGAACAAATCAAAATAGACTTTCTTAAAAAGTCTGGCTACTTTCATTTGCCTCTCAGTGACCTCATGGAGTCTCAATGTTGGTACCTCATGTCAATTTTGGTAGCTATACTTCTGTGGGGGAGTATTTGCTCCAAGTCCTTCCACTGACTAGCTTCCTCTGTTTCTATATTTTCTGCTTTCTAGTATTCTTAACTGCATACAGTTTTATTTCTGAGATAACATCTTCTATTTTATTTTGAAAACCTCAACACTAAACACCAATTCTCTTGTTCTTTTAATATATTCCAGTTCAGATTGTTGAGTAAGGGAATCTGAGTGTGTTCATTCAGATATTTATGCCATTCTAATAGAAAAGAAATCTGTTTGTTTTCCATACTTCAAGGGGCCATTTATTATTTATTCAATAAACATTTCTTGAGCTTCTACCATGTACCAGTGACTATTTTTGATGCTGCTGCTAAGTTGCTTCAGTCGTGTCCGACTCTGTGCGACCCCATAGACGGCAGCCTATCAGGAGCCTCGATCCCTGGGATTCCCCAGGCAAGAACTCTGGAGTGGGTTGCCATTTCCTTCTCCAATGCATGAAAGTGAAAAGTGAAAGTGAAGTCGTTCAGTTGTGTCTGACTCTTCGAGACCCCATGGACTGCAGCCTACCAGGCTCCTCTGTCCATGGGATTTTCCAGGCAAGAGTACTGGAGTGGGTCGCCATTGCCTTCTCCATTTTAGATGCTAGAGAATGCTAAAGTAATCACACAGGGAAAAAAATCATTCCTCTAACAGTGCTCCCCTACTCAGTGTTGTTGGGGAAAGGGTAAATAAACAGATAAGTAAATTACGTATGATATATGTTCTGTGGAGTTAAATACTATGAAGAAAGTTAAGCGGTCAAGAGATATAGCGATCAGAAATTTGGCTGTTAAAGAACACTGCATTTTGAATTAATTGGTGAGCTCATGTTAGAGTAAGGAAAGTAAGGGAGCCAGTCAGTCTGACATTTGGGTAAAGAGCAGATCAAGCTATAGGAGGCAGGTGCCCAAGGTCCTGGTCTGGGCATAGGAGGCAATGAGTTTAGACAAGTGTTGGGGGCTAAATTGTGTAGAGACTGTCAAAACTTTGGATGTTACTCTACATGAGCTAGAGGGCTTAAGTAGTGGAGTGATAAGATCTCACTTATACTTTAAAAGGACCACTCATTCACCTATTGTTTCATTTTTTTTAAAAGAGGGCTTATGATAAAGGAGTGGGCTTTCCTGGTAGCTCAGTTGGTAAAGAATATGCCTGCAATGCAGGAGACCCCAGTTCAGTTCCTGGGTGGGGAAGATCCGCTGGAGAAGGGATAGGCTACCCACTCCAGTATTCTTAGGGGCTTCCTTGGTGGCTCAGCTGGTAAAAAATCTGCCTGCGATGCGGGAGACCTGGGTTCAATCCCTGGGTTGGGAAGATCCCCTGGTGAAGGGAAAGGCTACCCACTCCAGTATTCTGGCCTAGAAAACTCATAGACTGTATATCCATGGGGTCACAAAGAGTCGGGCATGACTGAGCGACTTTCACTTTCACTTCACTTATGATAAAGGAAAGGTAGATTTGATGGGGAAATGGAAAAGTGTAGAATTAAGGAGGACTTAGCAGCTCAGATGAATAGTTCAAATCAGAACCTGATAAGTCAGAGGGCTTGAGATTTCTTCTGGGGGAAAAGAATTTAGAAAGAGGTTAGAAGGGTGAGGAAGGTCAAAGTGCTTCCCAAAGCAATGTGGTTACTTAATTTTACCTACAATCACCTCTGGTGTCTAAATCTAACAAATATTTGACGATAATGGGAGCCACCTTACCTGTTAGGTTTCAAATAGGACCAATTCTGATATATCTGAGCACTTTGTGATACTGCTTTGGCAAATAAAATTAACAATGAAAATGTAAGCTTTCTTTCATTATTCTAAAGGAATACTTTTAATTTGGTAGAGAAGAGGCATTATATGGAAGGTGACCATTATCAAAGATTTACCTATTGATGGGAAAATGGAGGCAAAGAGTTAATAACTATTTTATCCACCACCTTCCCCAAAGTTACTCATTCAAGATTTTTTTCAACATAAAATCCATAATTACTACTTGTTACTGCAAGGGTTATAGGACTCTGGCTTGGAGCTGACCCTTTCTGAAGGCCATTGGTTGGAGAATCATTCTTATCTGTAAGCAAATTATGGAGATTTTAAAAGAACTGCAGAAAACCTCCTAAAAACGGAGAGCTGTTGACAGATTTTTAAAAATGTTGATGTACTCTTGTTTATTAGTTATAGGAAACTATTTGGAAGATTTTCTTTAATTGGTATGAAATCAATGTAAATAATTTGTGTGAATTTGCTCACATTTTTACTTTTAGTTCTAGTGACCTTGAAGAAAGTTGAATAGTCATTAAGGAGAAAATGAACCATGTAATTACATAGCTCAGTAAATACAAAGAAAGGGTGGGAAAAAATGTCTCAAAGCAAAAGAAATACTTGGAGAGAGAGAAGAAAAGAGATTCATCCTACTTTGTGCTTGCCAATTTGATTCTGCTATAGTGTGCTCCAGTTGTAGTACCAAAATTGCAATGTTACAATTATTTCCATGGCAACAGACACTGAGCTCATGCAGGAGAAGTTAAATTGTGAGAGAAATTAAGATGCTACCCCCATTCAGATGTCTGCAGTAATAGGTGGGAAGGAAGAACAGAATTATTATAAATATCCTTGATTGAATTTGTCCCAGCCACATAGCCCGGGGAGAGCAATTCTAAACAATATTAAGTCACCCTATAACTCAGAATGCTCTTTTGAAAGTACATGGCTGGAAGAAACTGTTAGCAGAGAGGAGTATGAATGACTTAATTTATATTTTCTAGTACCTAAACAATTACAATATTTGTTAGAAGTCAAAGGTTTTAGAATTCTAATTCAGGGTCCCCTAACAAGGTCATATGTGTCCTAGGTCCAAAAAAAAAAAAAAAAATGGAGTTAAATTAGGTTTTCTTTACCTAACTTAGAGGAATGCAGTATTGTTACTGATCCTACATCCAACAATTCCTTTTACAGAGGTATATATTTCCTTAATACTTTTCCTAATATGAAAACAGTTAAAATTTTGTTTGTCAGTCAAACATGAGTCATATTTTAATTAAAATATTCAAAACAGTAGCTGAATGCTTTTATACAAAACTAGACACTCAAATCGGAGAAGGCAATGGCACCCCACTCCAGTACTCTTGCCTGGAAAATCCCATGGACGGAGGAGCCTGGTGGGCTGCAGTCCATGGGGTCGCTAAGAGTCGGACACAACTGAAGTGACTTAGTAGCAGCAGCAGCAGCAGACACTCAAATACACTGTCTAGGTGTGTCATAGCTTTTCTTCCAAGGAGCAAGTGTCTTTTAATTTCATTGCTGCACGGTCCACAGTGATTTTGGATTCCAAGAAAATAAAATTTGTCACTGTTTCCACTTTTTCCTAGATAGTGTATTAAAAAGCAGAGACATCACTTTTCTGACAAAGGTCCATATAGTCAAAGCTATGGCTTTTCCAGGAATCATGTATGGATGTGAAAGTTGGACCATAAAGAAGACTGAGTGCTAGAGAATTGATGCTTTTGAATTGTGGAGAAGACTCTTCAGAGTCCCTTGGACAGTAAGGAGGTCAAACCAGTCAATTTTAAAGGAAATCAGTCCTGAATATTCATTGAAAGGACTGATGCTGTAGCTGGAGCTCCAATACTTTGACCACCTGATGTGAAGAGCCGATTCATTGGAAAAAGACCGTGATGCTGGGAAAGATTGAAGGCAGAAGGAGAAGAGGGTGGCAGAGGACGAGATGTTAGATAGCATCCCTGATGCAATGGACATGAGTTTGAGCAAACTCCAGCAGATGGTGAAGGACAGGGAAGCCTGATGTACTACAGTTCATTGGATCACAGAGTTGGACAAGACTCAGCACCTGAACAGCAACAATGCTGGATTCTAAGGTGGTGGACAAGATTCCCCACCCTCTAGTGGGCATTCTTTATATAACCCCAGGGTTGTGAATAGGGTGAAATATCACTCTTTCCACATCATATGGCAAAGGAAATTTGCATATGTAACGGAAGTCCCAAATCAGTGACCTAGTAGATTATCTAGGTGGGCCTGACTTAATCACATAAAATTGAGATTCTCTCTGGTTGACTTTGAAGATGGCAGGGGTCATGTAACAAGAACTATGTGCAGCCTCTAGATGCTAAGAGTGGCTCTAGCCACAGCAAAGGAGGAAGCAGGGACCCTATAAGCACAAGGAACTGAATTCTGCCAATGAGCTTTGAAGTAGATTTTCCCCCAGAGTGATCAGATAAGAATTCAACTGAGCTGACCCTGCGTTCAGCCTTATGAGACATTAGGCTTAGAATTTAGCCACACTCTGTCAGGCTTCTGATCTACAGCACTATATGCTAAAAGCAGGCATTGTTTTAAATTGTTGAGTTTGTGGTAATTCGTTCTGAGGCAATAGAAAAGTAAGACAACATGTATTAACTTTTTTAACTTTGTTGTATACATATGAGGTAAGTGTTATTATTGGTAAGCATTGTTATTAATATCATTTTCAGATTAAAAACTAAAGTACACAGAGGTTAGATAATGAACCAAGGTCATAACTAGTCTTACAGGCAGCATTCCAACCCAGGTGTTTTGGCTCTTGAAATCATATTTTAATCATTACACTCTTCTTTGATTCTTAATGGTATCTTACTGCTTAAATCGTTTTTGCAATTTCACTAGCTCATACAGTACTAATTTAGCCAGCTGATATCCAATGAGTTAATTGCAACTAATATGGAAAAAAAGGAAGAAAAAAGGAATTTTTTAATCCCCTAATGAGGAATAGTATTTAGGAAGCCATTAAAAACCCTGGGGATTACTTTGCCCTTTCCATTCTGTTTGTTAACAGAAAAGGATGACTAGCAATAACAACTGAAATTGCATACCATTCGTGATTATGCCTTAAATTCTGTGGTGAAAAATGTACTATGTGGATCTATCAATCTTTACAATATTATCCAGGTAGATTACTGAATTTCACAGAAAGGGAAACTGAGGCTCAGATAGCTTAAGTAACTTGCCTACATTTACACAGGCAGTAAGATAGCATGTCTGGGAACTGAATTATTATCTATATAATGGCAAAGTTTACTATGCATTCCATCAATCATTATGCTATACTATCTAAAGAACTAAAGGTTAGCCACGGTTATCACTACAATACCCAATTTGCACTAGATGATGCACTTCTAGAAGCAGATGTGCTGACTGGCTGACTGAATCCTCCATTCAGGGGACATGTACGTATGCCACTTAGCAACAAATGCAAAAATGCAATGTACACCACAGTACAGTCCCCACACACATGAGTATATTTGAAGATATATTAGCTATTGTCAGTCTTCTTTCTCTACAGTCTCCCCAGACAATACATCGTGTAATTTTTTTTTTTAAACTGGAAGTTCTATTCTACCTTGCTATGGTAGACTGGGACTTTCAATTGTCCTGTATTATTGCTTACCTTTGCCTTGGGACATACTGCTGCTGCTGCTGCTAAGTCACCTCAGTCGTGTCCAACTCTGTGCGACCCCATAGACAGCAGCCCACCAGGCTCCCCCATCCCTGGGATTCTCCAGGCAAGAACACTGGAGTGGGTTGCCATTTCCTTCTCCAATGCATGAAAGTGAAAAGTGAAAGTGAAGTCGCTCAGTCATGTCCGACTCTTCGTGACTCCATGGACTGTAGCCCACCAGGCTCCTCTGTCCATGGGATTTTCCGGGCAAGAGTACTGGAGTGGGGTGCCATTGCCTTCTCCGTGAGACACACTGAACCCCAGTAAAATGGGTATGTGAACTCTCAGCACACACCCTTGGTTTCTCTGTAGCCGATTCAGCATTGTCACCTGCCAAACATGATGACTTAAAAGTGTTCACCAGAATACAAGAAAAATGGCAGAAAGTGGATCTGAAGCAGAAGAAAAATATTGCTGAATGATTTAACCTTTAATCAGTGTTGCTGAATAACTTCAAATCAAGAAAGTGAGTATTAAACAAGAGTATATATATTATAGATTGATAAAATGCATATTACTGTATTTTCTTACACAAACACTAAGATTCGTGTTAATATAAAATTATAATTAATTACATTAATATATAATTAGTCCATTGATTTAATATATCATGGTGTGTGTGTGTGTGTGAACAGCACGGTGCAGAGAGGCAGGGTGAGTGAGGACTGTGCACAGATGTGATTCCCTGCTAAAGTCAGAGAGAGCTCAAATGGAGTTTGCACAATAAAAAGTCTGTGATACAAACTTTTTTGTGGCTTAATGACATTTATGTAACACAAACACTGTCACACTGAAGGGTGTTGACAAAGAAAGGGATGATCTTGGCATGTAATGAGTGTCTGTCATTGAAAAGGTACAGGAAAGGGGTAAGATGACTCTCTGACAAGATCATTCACATATTTACTCTGAAAGCAAAACAATTTTGGTACAGTTTTGATACATCAAGCATATCAGGTATTATGATAGATGTTGATGACATAAGACAAAGGAAACCTCCTGCCACAGAATTATAACTGAGATAGTTGTTAAAGGTTATAGAGAAGTCAGAGAAGTGACTGGAAGGACCACGCTAAAAAGCCATGGCAGGGAGTTCAAGACAGGCCTGAGGTGGTCTTGAGACTGCTCTTGGTGGTCCTGCCCGTAGTGCGTGATGACCTCTGAATACAGAAGCTTATAATGGAGTCCCTAAACTCAGATTTCCATTTGACCCTCAGTTCTTGAGAACCTCAGTGGGCAGGTTGGGACAGTCCACTCAGGGCCCTGTACTGATCCAGACATCACAGTGGCCAAACAATCTAAGGTGTAAGTTTTATGAGCTATTAGAAAGGAATTTTAAGACAGCAAAGCAAGAATTTTTTTAAACGACTTTTGAGAATCTTTCTCAATCTTTCTGCCTTAATATGCTGACAACATCAAAACCAGTTTTACCTGGGTAATGACTGATGAAAAATATTGATTTTCCATGGCTAGCCTAAGCTGACATAGAAAAGGAAATGAAAATCTTTGTAAATACAGTCAGGAGTCCTGTTTAACAAGTTGCTTGTTTCATTTACTAAATATATTGTGATAGATCCACAAGATGACAGCAGCTAACTGAATCAACACTTACTAGAAAACAAAACTAGAATGCAGTTTTGACCCTGAGAGCAAACTCACAGAAAGTCGAGGAGATTATGACAATAAGTCAAAGTGACCAGGATGACAGGAAACCCAAAGCAAGTCTAAATGGGGAGTTCCGTGCAACTCTTAAATTCCTGTGTTTTTGCACATTAGGGAGCATCTGGTACATCATGTTTCTTCGCCCTCTTCCAAAGTCTTCCCAACTCTTCTTTTCATTTATCCAGTATTTAATGCATTATAACCTATACTTAATACAAACATAGTGTTTGGCTGTTCTTGTTTTGCGTAGTTCTCAGTTTCCCACTACAATATCATTGTGAGAATCCTTCTCTGTGCCTTACTTTCTTCACAGGCAAAGTAAGCAGTCCAGGAAGGAATTATCTCTAAGGCCATCTCCACACTTCTAGAATGATGGAAGACTAAAATATTTAAAGGGAATAATGAAAATTAAATGAGTGCTTGCCAAAGGACTTATATAGTCATTATTGTTTAAAGATACAAAATTTTACATAAGAACTAATATTGTTACAAATGTGCATGTGAGTCAGGAGAAATGTATTTATGGGAATGTGTTGTGTGCACTAACTTTTGTTGTATTGGAAGATGATGTGTTAAGCCCTTGATCTAACTAAAGTACACAGACTCTCTGGCAATAAATCACATGTCTACTATCTATCTTTTTGGCCATGAGACTAAAATGAATGAATGGTAAAATTGAACTCCCACTAAGTAATTTTCTTGGTGAAGTGTCATCCTTAGAATTAGCATTGCCATTTATCAAGGTCATCATAATCTTCCATTAAATGCTTGAAAAGTTATATTGAATCTCTATTCTCAGAGTATGTACATTCAGCGATTTTCAGGTCAAACTATTTAGTCTATTTGTCATCCACTGAGATCTAAACAGTTGACTAAGAAATAGAATAAGTTGCCCAACTGATACACTGAGATATGTAAAACATCCAAATGTGATCAGTACCTTGATAAGCAAATCCATTCCTTTGCGCTTTGATTCACAAAATGGTAACTAAAGAATAATAATGCTGCTTTGAATCAACACCCTTTCTATACTGATATAAACCTTATACTATACTATCAGGTAGTAGATATATACCAAGTCAAAAAGTAATTCTGATCAAGAATATTTTTGAGTTAGGCCTGTGAGGTGCTGTGCTTAGTCACTCAATCATGTTCGACTCCTTGCGAGCCCAATGACCAGTAGTCTGCCAGGCTCCTCTGTCCATGGAGATTTTCCCAAGAAAAGTGAGTGGGTTGCCATTCCCTCCTCCAGGGGATCTTCCCAACCCAGGGATCAAACCCAGTGGGTGGATTCTTTACTGTTTGAGCCACCAGGGAAATCTGAGAATACTGGAGTGGGTAGCCTATCCCTTCTACAGGGGATCTTCCTGACCCAGAAATTGAACCGGGGTCTCCTGCATTGCAGAGTTGTGCTACCAGGGAAGCCCGAATCATGGCCTACCAGAGTACAAACACTAACGTGGTTTTTCATTTGCTTGAATTACTTGAAGCACCTAGCACAGTTTGAACAGTGAAACCTGACCTGAGCTCCCTTATCTTAGTGGAATTCCATTTCTCCTAAATCCCACCTTTCCGTTTTCAGCAGTGTAGGGTTATTTGCCAAGGCAGCATATTCTCATTATAGATATAAAGTTGCCTACCTATATTATAGGGGTAACTATTAATATTTCATATTCCTGAATACATTTCGTGAGACTTAAGAGACCTATGTAAACTCACCTATGAATCTGGCAAGCTACTTTAAGCAAATAGAAAGCATAAAGCAGTAAAGAATCACTATTAACAAACTGTACTTAGAAATTATCTGTAGCTAAAGTCCATGCAATGCATTCTTTTCGGGAACTTGAAACATACTTGATAATTTTGAATGTGCCTGAAATGAGTTATTTGCACAGGTTGCATAATTCATTTACTAGTCTATCTGATTTGTTAGCATGCTCTTTAATGTCATCTGTGTTTATGATGAAAGTGCTGCCATTGAAGTGCTTTGTGTGTGTTAATTGATAAAAACTAAGTACTTCCCATTATCCTAACTCTTTTTGAAAAATAACATAGTGACATACCAAATTAATTTAACTTTAAATAATGTATTGCCTACATATTAAATATATTAAAACATGGTTTAAGCTTGTAGTACTTTATTTGCTCCATTGCTAACAATTAATCTAATAGACTAAGGTTAATATTATTAAAATAAGATATTATATGTCAAAAGCATTTGAACAAGTGGTGAAAGGGAAGATAGAATTAGGACTCTCATCTGATTTATAATAAAATGCATCCTCCTGCAATGTAGAAGACACAGGAGGCACAGCTTTGATCCCTGGGTCAGGAAGATCCCCTGGAGAAGGAAATGGCTACCTGCTCCAGTATTATTGCCTGGGAAATCCCATGGACAGAGAAGCCTGGCGGGCTACAGTCCATAGGGTCCCAAAGAGTCAGACATGACTGAGCCCACATGCTTCTAATGAGCCAGGAAATATATAGCAGCTTTATGCTGAATTTTCCCTTTCACCAAATAGCTGAGATAAAAAAATCATAATGATAATGTTTTAATTTAAAAAATTGCCTAGGGTAAAATACGATGATTGTTGTGATTTTTATTTCTTTTCTTTTTTTTTTAATTTTTATTTTTTTAAATTTATTTATTTTAATTAGAGGCTAATTTACAATATTGTATTGGTTTTGCCATACATCAACATGAATCCACCATGGGTGTACATGTGATTTTTATTTCTTATAAAGAAAAGCCACATAAAAATTTCATGTCCAAAAAATAGCAAAAGGTTTCAAATAAAACAAAAAGTATGTATATTTATAATAATTCCTATTAAACTTCAAATATATTACCTTAATACTACTGAAAAACAGTTATTAGGTTGTTGAAATATGTGATTTTTTATATATGTTAGATATATTACAAAGGTAAGGAAATGACTACATTAATCAAAGATGGTCTGGACATTAAGTTAAAAGACATTTTTAATCTCATATGTCAAAATACGTATTTAATCCTTTTCACGATCCATAGACTGAACATATATCTCAAGCTTTTCTCGTTTTATGATTGAAATGACTGATACATTAAAAAATGCTTCTTAATTTATTGTCTTGCTCAGTATCCTACTAACTGCTACAAATATAAAGAGAAAAAAGAAAGAAAGTATTCTGCCCAGGAGACAAAGTTGGATATAGTGGTCTCTATTAAAAACCTACATTTGAATCTTTATGTTTGCACTAAAGGAAAAGCAAATGATCTTCCTTTGGCATCACTCACTCAGCAGCCTTACACTGGGTTTCATGTGTCTTGTTTCATTCTTCACTTAGACAGGAACCCCTAACTGTTTTCTTTCACACTTTTTTTTCTCTCTTGCCTCCACTCCAGTGTGTGCATGCACACACGCACACATACACACACACACATTCTTTTTCACGTAGTCTCTGCAGGAAAAGCTACCATAGTTATCTCATGCAGACGGCTGCCCATGGAGGATAGAAAAGTCTGACTGAGAAAGGGTTTAACTACTTTTCATCCAAAATATGAGAGCCATTAAGCAAATTATAAAAAGCAGCAACAATATACTCTGGTTTTATTCAGAACCTTTCCCTTAGCGATTATTAAAAGGATGATATTTTTAGCCAAAGAAAGCAAAATGCATCTGCAGCAGCTGGTTTCCAAGGAAACAGAATAATTTAAAACCATGTGGAACTCTGCTCTCTAATTTTCATCAATTCCCCTTCATTCTTAGAGGTAGATTTACTTGGAATTTATAATTTTCAAAAAAATGTAGCTGCCGTAACTTATTTTCTTTAACACATTTCAGGAGATGAATATCTGATGCTACATATCACCTTAAATTCCAATCTAAGGGGTGTATTAATTTCTACCATCATTTTGTTTTGAAAAACAAGATCAGAAGAATCCATAATTAGAAACATGGCAATATTTTAACATCATTAAATTTTTGAAATCCAAAAATAGCTCAAAATAAATTATGCAAGAGTATTTGCTTGGGTCAATATGACATTTAAGTGTGTAAACATATTATTAACTATGCTTGGCACATTTAGATAATTAAAGATAGTTCTCCATTCATTTAGATAATCATTTCATTCAGTAGTTTTTCTTCCCCTCTTTTTTCAATTTTGCAAAAATTGCTATGTTTTTGTATGTTCTTCAAAGGTAAAATCCATTTCTCAACAAAAACAGAAAGCAAACACAACACCAAAAAAAAAAAAATCCAAAAACATTGTATACATCCATTCCTATTAGTTTGTGAATCATTCAAAAGAAGCATTTTAAAAATATATGAACAAGTCATCATTGACTTTTATTAATATAATCAACAAGTATTAATTGATGGTCAGTGTGTTCAAATCAGTAATAACCTTAAAAGGAACTCCATTTTAATGAGGTTTCCCAACCTAGATTGACCTATATTTACAAATTAAAATCATTATAAAATTAAATGTACTTGGAGTAGATTATTTTTCATATGTCTCTGTTATAAGTATGTCATTTAAGTCTATACATTTATCCTAAGGATACATAAAAGACAACATTAAGAGACAGAAGGAACTGGTAAAGTAAAATCTCAATTTTTGAACCGTTAAAAATATTGCCCTAGGGGTATTACCAACCATATAAATGCTGTGATGGAATTCTTATATAGATACATTTGATTAATAAAACTACCAATGAAACTTTTCTAATAAGATGCTATTTTTTATAGCAATGTTTAATTCTTCAAAAACAGGTTTATGGACTTTGAAAATGAAAACAGCTCCATGCATGTTGATAAAGATAATTACTTAATTATCATGTGAGCTTACAATTCACTAAATAAAATGATATAACTACTCAATAACATGTTCTTTATCAAGAGGAGTGAGCTAAATAAAATGCATAAAAATCATTCATGCTAAATTATTGTTCAAAGAGTCTACAACCTGCAATAATTATTTTCCTAAGCCATTTCTTGTGTTGTAAATATTAAACACCACATGAAATTTTATACTGTATATTTAGAGAAAGCTCCATTTTCTCAGGACCTGTGGAATTTACCGAGCTTTCCTCAGTCTTCCTTCGATTCACAATAACATACACTTGAATAAAAACGAACAATAAAAGACACTCGATGACTCATTTTATCTATTAATTTTGCTCCAGTAACACTTGCTAGAAAGTTATCCAGGATAAAACATGCCTCTGGTGTTTTTATCAGCTAAGGATTTTATAGGGAGAAAGAGCAGCTCATCGCAAGCTTCCTCAAGTAATATGAGGGACACACTTTCAAGGAAATGTCTTATGGAATAATTTCTAGATCATAAAATTGTCTCAGTAAGAATTGAGAAGCATTCTCTTTTGAAGAAAAAGAACGTTTTCCCTTCTCTTTTGCTCTTACCTGTAAATATGGTTTCTGTACTTCGGCTCCGTCAGAACAGACTGAAGAGTTCACGCCTCCCTCTTCTATCCATCAGGCAGCAGCCAACCAATAACAAAAGCCAGATCCTGGCATTCTCCGGCTCATGCTCCCTGTCTGCTTTCATCCCTGTTCCCTCCCACCCCCACTCTTTTAGAGGACAAATCCTTGCAGCTGGGAGAGAGGCAGGGAGTGGGAAAAAAGGAATATGGAGAGGAAAGGAATAAAGAGATGAAAGATATTTCAAAGAACAGTTGCAAACTATGGAAAATATCTGCAGGTGAACTCGACTGAAGTAAAAATGTCTTGCTTTAGCTTTAGGAAAATAGGGCTGGTTAATCAATGCCTTACCCATCTGAAATCAAAGTGAAACACTCATGGTGGAGCTTAGGGACATTGCCTATTTTTCAGTTCCCAGTGGAAAAAAAAATGATCTTCTCATTGTACGTTTTGATATGTAGATAGAAGAGGTTGAGGCTGAACATCAAGATAACATTACGCACATTTAGTTTGCAAAGAGATAAAATGAATCAAGACCCTTTACATTGATGTATAATACTATTTGCATTTCAACCTTTGTTGGGCACTGTTTTCACTTAAAAACAGCTTCTGAGCCTAGTCACAATGAAAAAGATGTTTAATCCCAAACATTAGAATATTTAAATATTTCAAAGTTATGTGGTTTGCTTTACTTCATATTTCTTAAATGCTGGCATCAATTTCTCTAGGTGAATAACGGAACTTGTTAAAGACTAAAAAGGACTCAGCCATTTTGTTGCCATGTTTCGAAGTGACTAATTGAATTCCAATATTATTCTATTAACCTTGGGCAAAATCATTTTACTTCTGAAGTAAGAAGCATAACATATATATAAGGACATTTGAAGAAAATATCATCAGACTTCTCTAAGGCAATAAAGCAAATTTGTCCATAGCTTAAAGGAAGTTTGTCTAGAACTGACAAAGAATTTAAACTATATACAGCTTGAACTCTTAACTTACAAAATATCATACAAATCATGCCTCTTTATGATAAAAAGTGCTATTAATTGAGCTTTCACTAGTGAAGGTCTGAAAATTTTCCATGGGGAGACATAAATTAAACAACGAATGTTATCTCAACCATAGAGATGTGCACTTTCTACCTGAGATATTTAAAGGCTTTGCCATTCAATTTCTTAAATTAGTAATATGTCCTCATGGAAATAAGGCCAAAGAGAGAAAAATAGAGAAGTGACAAGAAAATATTTTTTAACTCCAAGAACAACTGGAATGAAAACGAGTCACTGGTATTCCTGGTAGTCCAGAATATAACTATGGGAAGGTTTTAGGGGTGTCAATCCGGTTAGGTGGGGAGTGACTGTCACTGAAATTGACTTTAGATAGAATTGCACTGGTTATTTGGGTTAGATTTGGGTTAGATTTGGGAGGCTCTGTTAGAGATAAAGGGAAGCTTAAATTATCTCTGATTCCCATTTCAAGTCCTTTCCTGTGAAAGATGCTTTCAGAGCTTCTGTGTAGGAATAACTGGAGGAATCCCTCGGATAGTATTTAACTTGGAGGCTGGGGTCCATCTGCAAGAGAATCATTGCAGGAACATTTATGAAAAATTCAGATCTTCAAGTCACAGGCCAGACTTCAGGAATCAGCATTTGGGGAGTTTTTGGCCTAGCATTTTTAGCAAGTTCTCCCAGGTGATATTTATGCCAACAATGCTGTAGGTCATTGATTCAGTAGATGTGCATTTTTTTGGAAACAACTCTTACCGGAATTTTTGTTCTTGTTAGATTATAGCCCTATTATGTCAGGGAGAGGGGAGAAAAAGAGGTTTTGGAGACAATGGCACCCCACTCCGTACTCTTTTGCCTGGAAAATCCCATGGATGGGGAGCGTGGCAGGCTTTAGTCCATGGGGTCGCTAAGAGTCGGACATGACTGAGCGACTTCACTTTCACTTTTCACTTTCGTGCATTGGAGAAGGAAATGGCAACCCACTTCAGTGTTCTTGCCTGGAGAATCCCAGGGACAGGGGAGCCTGGTGGGTTGCTGTCTATGGGGTCGCATAGAGTCGGACACAACTGAAGCAACTTAGCAGCAGCAGCAGCAGCAGCATAACAGATTCAGCTTTGACATTTTGAAGTTTTTAATAATCCAGGTTGAATTATTATGTAGTCAGTTGAAATCATGATGAGGTCTGGGGTGTAGATTTAATATAGACATCATCTAGGGTTTAACTAGAGCAATGAGAGTGCATGAGTGTCCTTAGACAGTGCTTCTCAGAACTGTGGTCCAAGAAACCCATTTATCAGAATTTAAAATGCATCAGAGTTATGCCACTGTTATAACAAGCAACTATGCATTTTCATCACCCTCAAAAAGAAACCTCATGCTCATTAGCAACTACTCTCATCACTTTCCAACCCCTAGTTCTAGGCAGCCATTAATCTATTTTCTATTTCTCTCTCTCTATAAATTGCCTATTTTAGATATTTTATATAACAAAATCAGACAGTATATAGCCTTTGTGTCTGGTTTCTTTCACTTAGCATAGTGTTTTCAAAGTTAATGTCTGTTGTAGCATGTATCAGTACTTCATTCCTTTTTATTGCTAAATACCATTCCGTATCACATTTTGTTTGTTCATTTGTTAGTTGGTGGACATTTGAGTTGTTTCAATTCCTGGTTGTTGTGATTATGCCACAATGAATACACAAGTTTGTATACAAATTTATGTATGGACATATATTTTTATTTCTCTTAGGTATATGTCTAGGAGTGGAATCACCAGGTCATATGATAAGTCTACGTATAACTCTAAAAATATAATTAAAAATGCACACTAACAGACTACTCCATACCTACTAAATCAGAATCTCTGAAGTGGGGCTTAGGAAACTCCATTTTAATGCATTTCCCAGCTACCTTTCCTGTTATACTAAAGTTTGAAAACTCTCACTCTGGAAAGAGAAGTAGATTGAGAATGACACTCTGGGCATTGAAGAACAACCAGAGGTAGTGGAATGAAGCAAAGATGCTTGGAGAAGGGGAACAGGAACAGTCATCCTGGAGGGAAACCAAGATGATGATGGAGCAAAATCCAAAAGAATAAAGAATTTCAAGACTATGTCTTATCAAGGCTCTGACAAGTCTGGTTCCTTGCTGTACATAGTGCAGTCCACTGAGGTCAGCTTAGGCATCCTCTGGATCTTGTGATGATGCAGAATCTCAGATCCATCCCAATAAACTGAATCATAATCTGCATTTTAACAAGATCCCCAGGTGAGAAATATGCACATTTAAATTTTACTATTTTTTTCATGAAAATATTTTTGACATATAGCACTGTGTAAATTTATGACATCAGATCAGATCAGTCGCTCAGTCGTGTCTGACTCTTTGCGACCCCATGAATCACAGCACACCAGGCCTCCCTGTCCATCACCAACTCCCGGAGTTCACTCAGATTCACATCCATCGAGTCAGTGATGCCATCCAGCCATCTCATCCTCTGTCATCCCCTTCTCCTCCTGCCCCCAATCCCTCCCAGCATCAGAGTCTTTTCCAATGAGTCAGCTCTTTGCATGAGGTGGCCAAAGTACTGGAGTTTCAGCTTTAGCATCATTCCTTCCAAAGAAATCCCAGGGTTGATCTCCTTCAGAATGGACTGGTTGGATCTCCTTGCAGTCCAAGGGACTCTCAAGAGTCTTCTCCAACACCACAGTTCAAAAGCATCAATTCTTCGGCGCTCAGCCTTCTTCACAGTCCAACTCTCACATCCATACGTGACCACAGGAAAAACCATAGCCTTGACTAGATGGACCTTTGTTGGCAAAGTAATGTCTCTGCTTTTCAATATGCTATCTAGGTTGGTCATAACTTTTCTTCCAAGGATTAAGTGTCTTTTATATTCATGGCTGCAGTCACCATCTGCAGTGATTTTGGAGCCCCAAAAAATAAAGTCTGACACTGTTTCCACTGTCTCCCCATCTATTTCCCATGAAGTGATGGAACCAGATGCCATGATCTTCGTCTTCTAAATGTTGAGCTTTAAGCCAACTTTTTCACTCTCTTCTTTCACTTTCATCAAGAGGCTTTTTAGTTCTTCTTCACTTTCTGCCATAAGGGTGGTGTCATCTGCATATCTGAGGTTACTGATATTTCTCCCAGCAATCTTGATTCCAGCTTGTGCTTCTTCCAGCTCAGCATTCTCATGACGTACTCTGCATAGAAGTTAAATAAGCAGGGTGACAATATACAGCCTTGACGTACTCCTTTTCCTATTTGGAACCAGTCTGTTGTTCCATGTCCAGTTCTAACTGTTGCTTCCTGACCTGCATATAGGTTTCTCAAGAGGCAGGTCAGGTGGTCTGGTATTCCCATCTATTTCAGAATTTCCCACAGGTTATTGTGATCCACACAGTCAAAGGCTTAGGCATAGTCAATAAAGCAGAAATAGATGTTTTTCTGGAACTCTCTTGCTTTTGCCATGATCCAGCGGATGTTGGCAGTTTAATCTCTGGTTCCTCTGCCTTTCCTAAAACCAGCTTGAACATCTGAAAGTTCACGGTTCACGTATTGCTGAAGCCTGGCTTGGAGAATTTTGAGCATTACTTTACTAGCGTGTGAGGCTCTTAAGGTGTGGTAGTCCAAATGCATCCACAATTATGTAGTTTAGAAGTAAGAAGACCCCTCCAAGGAACCAGATGGTCAAAGATAAAAGATTTTCAATGTATTAATGTAAGCTGGAGGATCAGTAGAACTATTTCATATCTCTGGTCTCAGAAGCATGAAAGTGAAAGTGAAGTTGCTCAGTCGTGTCCGACTCTTTGCGACCCCATGGACTGTAGCCTACCAGGCTTCTCTGTCCATGAGATTTTCCAGGCAAGAAAACTGGAGTGGGTTACCATTTCCTTCTCCAAGGGATTAAAAATATAGAAAATCATTTTTTCATTCCAATCTTCACTATGGATTTCATTAAAGGATTCTTAAATTGTCTTTTGAAATTGAGATTCAGAAGCATCAAATCAAAAGGTAATAAAGAATACTAAGACTACTCTAGAGGTAGATGAGCCACAGAAAAGAATGGATCAGCAAGACTTGTTGGCAACTACCCAAATGCTTATAAGAACTCAAGGGTAAAATTTGGTGCAACTGGCCAAAGTATTTTACATGTTGTTATAAATTACCTTGGTGCCAGGAGACTATCAGTGTGACTTCTACCCATGTGAGAACACCATGATAATCATCAAAGAGTAAGAGATGTTCAAAGGTATTTAATTAAAAAAACAGATGAAACTAGCTTCATTAGTTAATTGTGAGATATTAACAATATACTTCTGAAAGCATGAATTCATAAATATTTATTGAGATTTTTATATGAAAATTATTGTTGTTCGTATTAAAGTACAACAGTAAAGAAGGTCATATCTCTGACTTTATGGAGCTCCCATGCTAATAGAGGTTAATTATAATCTTATCTATATACATTTATGGTCTACACTATAGAACAGGAGTGCTGAATTAGGCAGTGTGTAGAGACCCAAATTAAATAGCAGATATACTTCCTGTCCTTGAGATGTATCCCAGGAGAATGTGTAACAAAGAGGAGGATCATAGATTATAGCAATAACTGGAATAACTAAGGGAGCAAAGATGACAACATATTTTAGTGAGGAAAAAATGTGCCTTGTGATCTCTTTGTTAAAGAGCTTTAAGAGTCTACATTTTTATATGGGTGTTAATTAAAAAAATATTTCCCAGAATACCACAAAATATAGAAGATTGTGAAATATGATGTATCAAAAATAAGGAATTTACTGAGTGATAAGATGCTCTGGATAAAAATAAAATTGGCAAAATGGTTTCCTCAGGAATTTATGCTTAAGACAACTACAAATAGGGTTGTTAGTTTTACAATAATTGATATTAATAAAATGTTTTGAAAAACAGTAAAATAATTTATGTTCTGATTCTACTTATATTTCCTGGAGAGTTACATTAAAAACAAAACTAAAAAAAAATTATAGGTCAGCATTAATGAATAATAAAGTAGTGGGTGATTTTCATTAGGGTTAAATATAAAGTTATTTAATTTAAATGTGATGATTTTTGAACACCAGCTGTAACTCAGGAGGGGACATATCATTTTGGTTTATGTCACCCAAAATGCCCACAAACCTACCTGTTTTCTAGAAGTATAATAAATAAGAAAATTTTAAAAGAAAAGTGTATTCATATAAAATTTCAGTTTTTCTATCTACACTTGAAATGCCACAGTAATTTCTGGTTACCACATATCAAGAAAGAAACAAACAGAAAATATATGGAGAAAGGCAAGTTCAATGATCATTGGAATTAACAGGTTTCAAGTGAGTTTAACCATGAGATTGGAAAAAGAACATAATCCAAGTTCTTAAAATGTTGATGATTGTGGATAATGTAAAGAGAACTTTATTTACCAAATTATAAGGCATCTAGAACACTTGAGAGGGGAATCATTTCATGATCAATAAAAGCAATTAATTGTTTCCACTTGCTCTTCTCCCAAACAGTCCACATTTTAATTACCCAACATGTATGAGAAATTCAGTGATTTAGACTGGACTGGTTTCAAAATAATTTGAGGTTTAAATTTTCAGATTTGAAAAATGTACTAGAAGTGCATTTTATTTAATATTTAAATATGCAGAGCATAGCACAGTGATTGGCAAATAATGTGTTCAGTAAACATGGGAAAGTATAAATCCATAGCAAGAGAGGAATGAAGTTGGGAGAAAATGTTGAGAGAAAAAGAAGAAAACAAAAAGAAATGAGAGAAAGAGAGACAGCATATGCAAATCATGATAAATAATGATAAATTGATCTTGTCATTGTTGGTTATCCTCTAGAATTATATAGAGTAAGAATTTCAAACTCTGTGAGCAAAGCCAACTTCTAGAATAAAGAGGTAAAATAAAGATCCTAGAAATAAACAAAAAGTAGCAACCTTGTGAACCAGACCTGAGACCATTGTTTTCTTTGGGATTCATCTTTCTAATTGTTCTTTGTCCAGGATGTTCTGGACAGAAGAATAAAAGTAGAGGAAAGCAAAATATTGCCAAACTCCTTAATAGGAAGCAATTTGGCAGGTAATAGTAAGAGAGAGCCCAACTAACATGGAAATATGCAATACATCTTTAAGTTCCCTGCTGATTTTTTGGTTAGCTATCAGAGCCAAGAATTTGAAAGGATGCTTGCATTTACGGCTGGTGAAGACTACAGAGAAAGTCTTTACTAAAGTGTGAGTTGGCTTTCCCCCAAACATTACATTACCCTTGAATGGAAAATTGATCGGATGACATATGGTGATAACATCTGCCACCCATGGATAAAGCCGTAGTGCCATGTGGGTGGTAATGGAAGCTGTAATAGTGAGGGTGGAGAATTTAATGACAGTATGTAACACTGACGAAAGTAACAGCAATCTGAAAGAAAGGAACAATTGCTGTAAATCTTAGTGAAGTGTCCTAAAGGATGATGCATCCTGTTCTTCCATAGTCATCTCAGAGGGAATGATGGAAATGAAAGATGCTTTGTCATTTTATTACCTCCAACTTGATCTCTGTTATAACCCTCTGGGAGGCATTTCTCCCAGATAGCATTTGGGTAGGCACTCTTTTCTTATCGGTACATAGATATTTATTACTAATCTGGCATGGTCATAGCAAGAAATCATAGCACATCAGGGTTATTTATATAAAAGACAAAAATGAGGGTCAACACATTACTTTTAAAGGTTTCTTTTATAAAATGTTTGTGTGGGAAAAAATCACATAATAAAAAACATACTATTTTAACCATACTTAACTGTGCTAAAGGCTTCTTTAAAATGTATTATTTAAATATAAATTTCCTGGAAGCAAAAGAAAACAAGTAGCAGAATAATTCCTAGTGTTTCATAAATTAACTATGTTTATTTGTTTTGTCCCTCTCATACAGGTAGCTCAGCTGGTAAAGAAATCACCTGCAATGCAGGAGACCCTGGTTTGACTCCTGGGTCAGTGAGGTCCACTGGAGAAGGAATAGGGTACCCACTCCAGTATTCTTGGGCTTCCCTGGTGGCTCAGCTGGTAAAGAATCCGCCTGCAATGTGGGAGACCTGGGAAGATCTCCTGGAGAAGGGAAAGGCTACCCACTCCGGTATTCTGGCCTGGAGAATTCCATGGACTGTATAGTCCATGAGGGTCACAAAGAGTCAGACACGACTGAGCAACTTTCACTTTCACTTTCCTCATACAGGAAGAAAAGGTGTAGTACCTGCAGCTGCACATTGCAAACAGAAGAGTTTTGTTTGTAAAATAGCAAAAAGAACAAGGAAAATCTTGCCATGGTTATATGATAATGTGATGTTGGGCCAAAGTTTCCCATGGAATTCAAATATTTGAATTGGTAGCAGGTGCTCTGAGAGACTTGGCCAGTAAAATATTATCAGGTGAACTTTCTGTTTCTCAAAATGGCCTTAATATCCTAATGCTGTTTTTAAAAGTATTCTTGATTAGTTCAACGTTTCCTTACATTTCAAAGAACAACTTTCGGGTTTCCTCTTTCCTCAAGTAAAACAAAGCAGCAGCTGGTTCACCATGCAGCTCTGAACACTCAGCGGATGCTAAACTGACTCCTTCAGTTCAGTTCAGTTCAGTCGCTCAGTCGTGTCCGACTCTTTGCAACCCCATGAATCGCAGCATGCCAGGCCTCCCTGTCCATCACCAACTCCCGGAGTTCACCCAGACTCACATCCATCGAGTCAGTGATGCCATCCAGCCATCTCATCCTCTGTCATCCCTTTCTCCTCCTGCCCCCAATCCCTCCCAGCATCAGAGTCTTTTCTTTTCTTTTTTTTTTATTCAATTTTAATTAAAAAAAAATTATACATGTGTTCCCCATCCTGAACCCTCCTCCCTCCTCCCTCCCCATACCATCCCTCTGGGTCGTCCCAGTGCACCAGCCCCAAGCATCCAGCATCGTGCATTGAACCTGGACTGGCATCTCGTTTCATACATGACATTTCACATGTTTCAATGCCATTCTCCCAAATCTTCCCACCCTCTCCCTCTCCCACAGAGTCCATAAGCCTGTTCTATACATCAGTGTCTCTTTTGCTGTCTCGTATACAGGGTTATCGTTACCATCTTTCTAAATTCCATATATATGCGTTAGTATACTGTATTGATGTTTGTCCTTCTGGCTTACTTCACTCTGTATAATAGGCTCCAGTTTCATCCACCTCATTAGAACTGATTCAAATGTATTCTTTTTAATGGCTGAGTAATACTCCATTGTGTATATGTACCACAGCTTTCTTATCCATTCATCTGCTGATGGGCATCTAGGTTGTTTCCATGTCCTGGCTATTATAAACAGTGCTGCGATGAACATTGGGGTACACGTGTCTCTTTCCCTTCTGGTTTCCTCAGTGTGTATGCCCAGCAGTGGGATTGCTGGATCATAAGGCAGTTCTATTTCCAGTTTTTTAAGGAATCTCCACACTGTTCTCCATAGTGGCTATACTAGTTTGCATTCCCACCAACAGTGTAAGAGGGTTCCCTTTTCTCCACACCCTCTCCAGCATTTATTATTTGTAGACTTTTGGATCACAGCCATTCTGACTGGTATGAAATGGTATCTCATAGTGGTTTTGATTTGCATTTCTCTGATAATGAGTGATGTTGAGCATCTTTTCATGTGTTTGTTCGCCATCTGTATGTCTTCTTTGGAGAAATGTCTATTTAGATCTTTGGCCCATTTTTTGATTGGGTCATTTATTTTTCTAGAGTTGAGCTGTAGGAGTTGCTTGTATATTTTTGAGATTAGTTGTTTGTCGGTTGCTTCATTTGCTATTATTTTCTCCCATTCTGAAGGCTGTCTTTTCACCTTGCTAATAGTTTCCTTTGATGTACAGAAGCTTTTAAGTTTAATTAGGTCCCATTTGTTTATTTTTGCTTTTATTTCCAATATTCTCCAATGAGTCAACTCTTCACGTGAGGTGGCCAAAGTACTGCAGTTTCAGCTTTAGCATCAGGCCTTCCAATGAACACCCAGGACTGATCTCCTTTAGGATGGACTGGTTGGATCTCCTTGCCGTCCAAGGGACTCTCAAGAGTCTTCTCCAACACCACAGTTCAAAAGCATCAGTTCTTCCAGGCTCAGCCTTCTTCACAGTCCAACTCTCACATCCATACATGACCACAGGAAAAACCATAGCCTTGACTAGACGAAACTTTGTTGGCAAAGTAATGTCTCTGCTTTTGAATATGCTGTCTAGGTTAGTCATAACTGTCCTTCCAAGGAGTAAGCGTCTTTTAATTTCATGGCTGCAGTCACCATCTGCAGTGATTTTGGAGCCCCCCAAAATAAAGTCTGACACTGTTTCCACTGTTTCCCCATCTATTCCCCATGAAGTGATGGGACCCCATGCCATGATCTTCGTTCTCTGAATGTTGAGCTTTAAGCCAGCTTTTTCACTCTCCTCTTTCACTTTCATCAAGAGGCTTTTTAGTTCCTCTTCACTTTCTGCCATAAGGGCAATCAAATAGAGCAGAATGGCATGCCAGGGCCACTTTTTTTCATCCAGTTTAAAATTTTTCATCTACTTTAAACCAACCCAACTAAAATCACTGCATTTACTTACCACTCACATAGAGTTCTAAAATGTTTTCATTCCCTTAATTTTTCTCCCGGTCTCCATGGGAGCAAAAATGACATCAAGATTTTAAGTTCTGATCGTGGCTCAGATGGTAAAGAATCTGCCGGCAGTACAAGAGACCCAGGTTTGATCCCTGGGTTGGGAAGGTCCTCTGGAGAAGGGAATGGCAACCCATTCCAGAATTCTTGCCTGGAGAATTCCAGAGACAGAGGAAACTGATGGGCTACAGTCCATGGGGTCACAACACTGAACAACAAAGGCTTTCACTTTTCACTTTTGCTCACCAAAGAGGATGCTGTCATGTTGAGACAGGAGGGAATGGCAGGGCACAACCATTAAGAGAATGACACAGCCATGGAGAAAAGCAGGACATGGGCAAAACAGGTTAGAACTGACTGGCCTCAAGATGGCGGAAGGCTCAACTTCCCATAAGACCTTGAGCCTTCTGTGCTCATTGTAATATAATACAGCATATCTAAATGACACACTCACAGGCACTGGGACAGTTCAGAGGCTGACCATAAAAGGCCAAAAAGTGAGTGGTGGAACAATTCCTGGAAATTCCCACTCCTCCAAAATAGACTATTCTTTCCACTCATTAGCATGTGAAAATACCTAGCCCATAAAAACTAACCACTTCAAATTTATGCACTCTCTCCTTCTAAGACAGACCACATTCTGCTACGGAAAGTGTATCTGCCTAAATAAAATTGCTTTCACCTTACTACAGGTTGCTGTTGAATTCTTTCCTACACAAAGCGAGAGACCTTGCTTGGCAGCTCCTCCTAGGAAATCTCCTGAGATGGCACCCCCTTCTCCTCCAATAACATGATTAATATTATTGTTGTTATTGTTATTTTTGCTGCTGCTGCTAAGTCACTTCAGTCGTGTCCGACTCTGTGCGACCCCATAGACGGCAGCCCACCAGGCTCCCCCGTTCCTGGGATTCTCCAGGCAAGAACACTGGAGTGGGTTTCCATTGCCTTCTCTATTGTGTGAAAGTGAAAAGTGAAAGTGAAGTCGCTCAGTGGCGTCCGACTTGTAGCGACCCCATGGACTGCAGCCTACCAGGTTCCTCCATCCATGGGATTTTCTAGGCAAGAGTACTGGAGTGGCTTGCCATTATTGATTGATAAAAATCAGTCTGCAGTTGTGAACTCATCTGAAGCAAAGGATTAAGAATAAACATAAGCTTGCATTTGTGCTCAGTCGTTCAGTTGTTCGGTCATATTCCACTCTTTTCGACCCATTGGACTGTAGTCTGCCAGGCTCCTCTGTCTGGGATTTTCCAGGCAAGAATACTGGAATAGGTTGGCATTTCCTTCTCCAGGGGATCTGCCTGATCCAGGGATCAAAACATGAGCTTAGAAAAAGATAAAAATGAGTAGGTAATGTTTTATGATATTTTTCTCATCTAAGTGAAGCAAATAGTAATTGATCATTCAGAGGCATATATAATTAGCTTTAAAATGTCTCAGCATCCAACCTTTGTTTTCTGAATTTCTCAGGAAAAAAGTGAGGCACATGCACTCACTTCAAGAGGAATAACAGAAGTTAAAAATGTTTGAAGTTTTATCAGATAAAAGAATTAGATATACCAGTGAAATGGTAGAGAAAACAGGAATAAAGGTTAACTGTTGTCTCATTGTGAAGATAAAAACACACCTTAAAATTATGGCAACAGGGTATAGGTAAGCAGAGTCATAGGTCTTTATAAGTCTCCTGGCCCCCTACCTACATGGATCCCAGGCAAACCTCTTGGCCCTCTTTTTCTTTTTTGTAGTTGTTTTATTTTTATTTTTTAAATTGGAATCCTCTTGTTTTGCCATACTATCTGGTTCAAACAACTATGAAAAGAAATCTTTATCCTATCTCCAACCTCTAGGTCTCCCTTCGGGTTACCCTAATGACTGCATATTGAATATGGGCATTTTATAGATCCTTAGTTCTAGATTCTTTCCTTTTACTATTCCCCTCACTTCCACCAGGAGGTTCCTGATACTATAAATCTGCCCATAGTTTTATGAGACAATACTCCTCATTTCTCTTTATTAATGTTTCTATCTGTGCACCTTCTTCCAACCAAAACAGGATCTTGGGTTGGAAATTCTGAGAGTTCCTCTGGAAAACCTGATTAAGAAAATCTTTTTTCCTCAGTCTGCCAAGGCACACATTTTATGAGCTTCCTAGATAATTGGGCCTGAGAAATAACTTTTTTGGCAAAGAGTAAATTGGTCTCAGGCCAATACTGGGTCTCTAGGAAAGATTGCTTAAAAAGGAAATTCCAGGAGAGTTATAATGTGGGAGTGGCCAGTGACCAAACAGGCATGTTTTCCTTTTAAATGCCATTACTAGCATTGAAAAATATGTATTTTTCTGCAGATGAAAACACAGTTATGTCATGACTTCCTCCCATTTTAAGGCTCAGGCTCAGATTATGGAAGGAGGAAAAAACTCCATTTTCATGAGATGTTGCCCAGTGTATTCCATCCTCTACTTTAAATTCTGATGTGTGAAACAAACATGCATAGCCAGATAGCTCCCTAGTCACCACGCAGGTGCAGCTGCCGAACATAGCATGATTAAAACGAGTTTTGACACCAGCCATTTGTGCTTGAAGAAGTGTCTGATTTTTTACTTTCTCACGTGGTTTCCCACTCCTGTTGCAAGCGGGGGCTTTTATATAACACCCATTTTGGGTCAAATGACATCCATTTTTGGGAACCCACCAACACAAATGTTAATGATATGCAGATCTGGCCTTTCCTAAGATGGCATTGCATCAGCCAAACTTCATTTCCTGGGGAGGTTGCTAAGACAATTCATAACTCTTGCCAAATTTCATTAATGTGCTGAGTAGACCCAACGTTATCATATGGGTGTTTGTCAGAAGCCAAATCTCTGTACATGCATATTGATCATCTCCTTTTGGTGTATTTTTCCTGACTACTAATTTCCATAAAAATAGAAAGTTTGAGGAGTCTCGACAATGTGTGTTCCCTTTCAACAATATCCATCACAATATTTTTATGTACTTTCTCACATGAAAGCCAAATAGCTCTGCAGTCTCAAGAGATAGTCTCGCATTTTAATGCAGACTCCGGTTCCTCTGTTGGTCTTGGGTTCTCTGTTTTTATAGGTCATAAAATCCACCTTTGTGAAAAGCAGATTTTTTCTCCAAAGTTGGCAAACTGGACACTTCCACCTCCATGTCTCACAAGGTGCATATCTATCCTGGCTGATCATTTGCCGTGGCTTTCACTTGATTTCTGGAATTCGAAGTTCATTGTAACTTTGTAATTATGGAATATTCTCTCATTTCCCTGCATTTATACATTTTATTTCCCCTGCTCTCTTCCACTGAAAAGCATGGCAATAATCTACTTAGTCGTAGAGCCTCAGACAAGACACTGCCTGGTCTGCAGCCTTTCCTGTTTCTTTCAGGGAGATTGGGGCAGTCTTTTTTCCCTTTGCCCATCATCTCCATTATAGAAATGTGCATTTTGTGATAATGGTTTCTTTCCTGCCTGACTCATGTATTATGAGATAATGGTTTGTTTCATGCATGTGGGCATACATGACTCTCAAATATTTTTTAAACTTTAACCCATTTTGGGTGAGGGGGACCTTTTGTTAAAACACGGCACCCCACTCCAGTACTCTTGCCTGGAAAATCCCATGGACAGAGGAGCCTGGTGGGCTGCAGTCCATGGAGTCGCTAAGAGTCGGACACAACTGAGCGACTTCACTTTCACTTTTCACTTTTCACTTTCATGCATTGGAGAAGGAAATGGCAACCCACTCCAGTGTTCTTGCCTGGAGAATCCCAGGGACGGGGGAGCCTGGTGGGCTGCTGTCTATGGGGTCGCACAGAGTTGGACACGACTGAGGTGACTTAGCAGCAAACTCTACTTATATCTAAATTCCAATATGGAAAATAAAAGTACCTGATTACAGCAATAAAGTACCTCCTTATAAGAAGACTTGGAATACGGAATTATGTACACATTTTCTGTGGATAGGCATCACTGTTTTTGTTATGGACTGAAAGTTTGTTGTTGTTCAGTTGCTAAGTCATGTCCTACTCTTTGTGACCCCATGGACTGTAGCACGCCAGGATTCCCTGTCTTTCACCATCTCCCAGAGTTTGCTCAAACTCATGTCCATTGTGTTGATGATGCAATCCAACCATCTTATCCTCTGTCTATCCCTTTTCCTCCTGCCCTCAATCTTCCCAGCGTCAGGGTCTTTTCCATGGAGTCTACTCTTCACGTCACCTACCCAGAGCAGACAATCAGCTTAAAGATTTACTGAGCATGGCTCTGCCCAGAAGAACAAGACCCAGTTTTGCCCACAGCCAGTCCCTCCCATCAGGAAGCAAGAACTACAATCCCACAGCCTCCAGAATGAAAACCACAATCACAGAAAACTGACCAAAATGATCACATGAATCACAGCCTTGTTGTGGTGAAGGTGTGTGGTCCACTGGAGAAGAGAAGGGCAAACCACCTCAGTATTCTTGCCTCAAGAAGTCCACGAACAGTATGAAATTTCGTGTCTCCCCCAAATTCATATGTTGAAGTTTTAACCATTTAATTCAGGAGGTGGGGGCTTTGGAAAGTGATTAGATTATGAGGGTGAAGTCTTCATGAATGGGAATATTTCCCTAATTAAAGACTTCAGACAGCATCTTGTTCCTTCCACTGGGAAGCAGGAGCTCAGCAGAACCGGAATCTGCTTGCTCCTTGATCTCCGACTTCCTAGCCTCTAGAAGTGTGAGAGATAAACTTCTTTTGTTTATAAGCCACCCTGTGTTATACCAGCCTGAATGTACTAATACTTAAACTATAACCTGTATTAATCTTCAGGTAATATTGTAAAAATTATAGGCCAAAAATATTGATGCAAACACTGGACATTCCAGATGGATGGGGTTAAGCCCAAAATTTTATGACCCACTAAATATGTAATGCTGCTGCTGCTGCTGCTGCTGCTGCTGCTGCTAAGTCGCTTCAGTTGTGTCCCACTCTGTGCAACCCCAGAGACAGCAACCCACCAGGTTCCTCTGTCCCTGGGATTCTTCAGGCAAGAACACTGGAGTGGGTTGCCATTTCCAAATATGTAATGAAGATAAACTAAAAGTAATTCAAATTCAAAAGTAACAAATAACTTGAAATAAAAATCTCAGACCAAAGACATAACAAAATATTCTTCGCAAAAATTGAAGAAATTTCAAATATGTCTTTGTGTTTTTGTGCAGTAGATTTGCAAATCTGCCAAGGTTTTTGAGGTAAATAGAACTTTGGGAGATTTAAAGTCACTGAATGGATTCTCAAAGCTCCCAGGAAAAGGACAAACATTCCTACCATTGCCTATGGTCTACTACAATCTGGTCTCTGATACTTCACAGATTTCATCAAATTTCATGCGGATTTCTCCTTAATAGAGGTTCTCAGCCATTTGAATTTCCTTTAGTTCCCTCTGCCTCACAGCCTCATCCTCTGTCTATGAATACTTTATTTAACCTCTAACCCCTTTTCCATTACATGCACCAATTTAAAGCTTGTTTATACTTCAGAAAGCACCCAAGAAAAGGGCATGAAATTTGATGAAATCTGTGAAGTATCAGAGACCAGATTGTGGTGGACCATAGACAATGTTAGGAATGCTTGTCCTTTTCCTGGGCGCTTTGAGAATCCATTCAGTGATTTTAACTTTTTGAGTTGTTTTCTCTTACCCTGTCAGTTTATGTCTTGTTTCCCATGGTAGTTTTGTTCTAATGTCTCATATTTGCACTTCTGAGTACTAATTGCTATTTGTGTTTACATATCTGTGTAGTGATTTAGTTAATATCTGTCTCCTCAATTAGATCGTAAGCTCCATGAGGTGAGGGAAGGTTTTTGATGTACTCATCATTCAATCCCCAACATTCGGTACAACTTAATTAAAGCATGGGATCCAGATCCAAACCCTGATTCCAGTCCTGGATCTAGAATGAAAACCTCCCAAGTTTTAGTTTCTTCTTTGATATTATGGAGTTAGAAATAACACCTTCTTTATGGAATTGTTTTGTGTGTGTTTAAAGAGACAATATTTATATTTATAATATATATACATATGCATATTTACATAGCGGCTTTCCTGGTAGCTCATTCAGTAAAGAATCTGCCACAGTGCAGGAGGAAGATTCCCTGGAGAAGGAAAATGGCAAACCACTCCAGTATCCTTGTCTGGAAAATCCCATGGACAGAGGAGCCTGGTAGGCTGCAGTCCATGGGGTCGCCAAGAGTCAGACACGACTGAGTGACTTCACTTTCACTTTTCACTTTCCTGCATTGGAGAAGGAAATGGCAACCCACTCCAGTGTTCTTGCCTGAAGAATCCCAGGGACGGGGGAGCCTGGTGGGCTGCCATCTCTGGGGTCGCACAGAGTTGGACACGACTGAAGCGACTTAGCAGCAGCAGCAGCAGAGTCCAGTACATATTATTTCACTGCTGACTCAAGTTTATGAATAGTTAATAATAGGAACCCCTGGTAATTTAGTTTTGAGTTTGAAATCCAACCCATGGACATTTCTATCATTCTTCTACCAGATGGAAGGAAACAGATTAGTATGGAGCTTAGCTCTGGAAGCTTCTTAAAGGTCAGAGACTTTTATGCATCCTTAGGTCTTCACTGTTTAGCACTTGCCAGATGTGTAAAAAAGTGTTCCAAAATATAATTGATAAATAACACTACTTCATGTCGATTTATATTTGGGTCTAAGACCAAATGTATGGTGTTATTTCTGTCAATTTATCTCAGTTTATAGGAAATGGGAGATTTGTTCAATGAGGATAGGTTGGTGAAAGGGGTTATTTTATTACAACTTCAATAAACTTTAAAACAAAGTCTTCCTAAATTTTGAAATGATGAAATAGAGTCTAAATGCTTACACTCTTTTCTGTCAAAGTTCACAAAAAGGCAGAAACTAGCAAACCTCATGAGCCAGACACAATGGGTAACAAACTGAATATAAGGCATACATTGAATAGAATGCTTAGTCTGAATACAGATTTCCTTTTTCCAAAAGTGAGAATAAACACTCCTAATAGAAAGAATTTAATAGCAGAAATGCTACTCTTAGTCACACAAGTAGTATCTGGCGCATATTAAGCACTCCACGAATCTCCTCTGAGGAAAGGAACAGAATGTGTTTATTTTGACCTCTCTTTTAAAATGTTTAGGTCTTCATGTTGCAGCAGAAGCAAAACAGTAACACAGCTTGAGCAAGTACAGCCCTAAAGAGTAAAACAGCATGAGCACGACAATTTGCACAGTACCAAGGTAAAAGCAGACACCGATAGTGCAGAAAGCATAGATGAAAGTCGCCGCCTACTAACTTCTGGAAATATTCAAACAAGCCCACCTAGGGAAAAAGGAAAGAAAAAAAGAAAGAAAGGAATAAAATGTCTGGTATTAGAAGTGCAAGGCTTGCAAATAAAGATTAACTAATTCCCACCTAGCTGGGGTTTTTTTATTATTATTTTATAGGGTGGAGAAATAAAGACATGAATTTTGTATATATATAAAAATCATGTACATGTACACACATACACCAAGCACATATATTTGTTCTTGAGCTGAGTCAAGATCACTGGTTTTATCTTTCTTTTAAATTTATTTTATTTGCCATGCTGTGCAGCATATGAGATCTCAGTTCCCTGACTAAGAATCAAACCCGTGCCTCCTGCATTGGAAAGTGTTAGTTGCTCAGTTGTGTCCGAGTCTTTGCAGAAATGTACTCTTAGTCACACAAGTAGTATCTGGTGCATCTTAAGCACTCCACGAATCTCATGGACTTTGCTACCCCATGGACTACAGCCCGCCAGGCTCCTCTGTGCCTGGGGTTATTCCGGCAGGAATACTGGAGTGGGTTGCCATTTCCTTCTCCACTGCATTGGAAGGGCAGGGTCTTAACCCCTAGACCACCAGGGAAACCCCAGAGGTGTTTTCTGTTTAGTAATAATTCTTAGAAAGAAACCGTTTTGATAAAGGTAATATGAAGGATTGATAAAGCATTCCTTGACAATATCCTTGTGTGTGTGTGTGTGTGTGTGTGTGTGTGTATCCTAGTGAGAAGGGATAGAATTTTTCTTGCTTTATTCCTTCACTTGCTGGGTAGGTTTGTAGGTGCAAACAAATCTATGAGGTTTGAACAGATTATCTAAACAGCTTTGTCAAAGAAAAGTAACCACTTTCTTTATTACTTAACTATTATGGAAAGGATGTAGAGAGTAAACTGTCAGAGTACCATATCATTATTTTCTTTCAAAAGCCAGTGTATTCCATAAGCACATGGTGAATATCAACAGAAACTGAAGTGATATGTTCATAATCCAACAGGATTTATTGCATTTTGGACTTTGTTAGTTTGCCAGATAGGAAAGAATTAAAGAGAGAGGAAACAAAATCAGAGGAAGACAAAAATTGTAAGAATGTGTAGTGCTTAGAATAAACAACTGAAAAGCATATTGATAAAAACCATATGGAAATAACAGCAGGAAGTATGGTTTACTCATAATTGTTCAGTTCAATAAAATATGTTTAAGCATTTTACAGAGTTAAACATGTATTATTTACTCATGCATTCAACTGACTTGAAAAATCATGGATTATATTTCTGAAAAGGGGAAAGTTTCATTTACAAAACGGAAAATTAACTCCATGCTTTTAGGCACCAGGGACTTTAAAAGCGTGATCTCATTTAATTACAGTGATGCATCAAGGTGGATATCATGACTCTAGGTCACAGGCGGAAAAATGAGATCAGAGAAATTAATAAATTGAAGAAAGTGAAGAGGAACTAAAAAGCCTCTTGATGAAAGTGAAAGAGGAGAGTGAAAAAGTTGGCTTAAAGCTCAACATTCAGAAAACTAAGATCATGGCATCTGGTTCCATCACTTCATGGAAAATAGATGGGGAAACAGTGGAAACAGTGTCAGACTTTATTTTTTGGGGCTCCAAAATCACTGCAGATGGTAATTGCAGCCATGAAATTAAAAGACACTTATTCCTTGGAAGGAAAGTTATGACCAACCTAGACAGCATATTCAAAAGCAGAGACATTACTTGCCAACAAAGATTCGTCTAGTCAAGGCTATGGTTTTTCCTGTGGTCATGTATGGATGTGAGAGTTGGACTGTGAAGAAGGCTGAGCGCCGAAGAATTGATGCTTTTGAACTGTGGTGTTGGAGAAGACTCTTGAGAGTCCCTTGGATGGCAAGGAGATCCAACCAGTCCATTCTGAAGGAGATCAGTCCTGGGTGTTCTTTGGAAGGCCTGATGCTAAAGTTGAAACTCCAATACTTTGGCCACCTCATGCGAAGAGTTGGCTCATTGGAAAAGACTCTGATGCTGGGAGGGACTGGGGGCAGGAGAAGAAGAGGACGACAGAAGATGAGATGGCTGGATGGCATCACCGACTTGATGGACATGAGTTTGAGTAAACTCTGGGAATTGGTGATGAACAGGGAGGCCTGGTGTGCTGCCATTCAGGGGTCGCAAAGAATCAGACACGACTGAGCGACTGAACTGAACTGAACGCAATAAGGAATAATAACACAGAAATATCTGGTCTCAAGAATGTATCACTAACATCTTTGAAAACCTTGAACTCTACAGTCTCTCGTCAGTAAATGACATACACTCAGTATTTTGCACACAATAGGTGTCCACAGATCCCTCCAGCTTTAATCACAGATAAGAAACCTGTGCCGTTTCAGGCTTCATAGACGTGAATATTCATATCAAAGAACTAAGTCTCCCACTAAGTTTCTCTTCCTAAGGAAGTTTTTCTTCCTTAGAATTGAAAGCTTAGTGGTAAACACAGATATTCATATCAAGTACTTGGTTAAAGGTGGCTACAGTAAGATTTTTTTATTTAATTTGAAGTAGGAGATAGATGGGGCCCTGGGCCAGGTAGATGATGATTGTCAAATGGAACAAAACTTCAGTTTTGTCCTCAATCGGGCAAGAATGATTCTTTTTTCCCTTCTTCCATTGAAATGGAGGGAATAGTAATGGGGTGGGGGAGGTGAGGAATTTGTTGCAGCAAAAACAGAAATGCATGAACAGCCTTTGGCACATACTAGCCAAACAGGCCTACAAGAGTTAAACAACTTGGTTATTCTTTAGCCATTACTATTAATACTAACAAACACTGGTAGCTGGACTAGGCCTTTACAAAGCTAATTACTCTCTCTCACAAAGCTAATTCTTCTCCCCCTAGCATTATGCATTTCAGAAAGAAGGTCACTGATAATTTCAGGGACACAAGATTCTGCTGCTGAGTTGCCTGGTGCCAGCTGTGGTTATTCTGAAACTGCAGAAGAAAAAAAATGCAATCTTTCATGAGGATATAAAACCTTCCCCTATTCCCAAGAGACAGGGGCACATTTCTTGAGGTGCTAGCCAGCTCTGTTTCTCTTTTGCTTGGCAAAAATAATAAAGCTACTCTTTATTTCCTCCAAACTGTCTCCATATGTCTGTTTAACATCAGTGAACAGGGAGTCAAGATTTTGGCAACAAAGTTTGAACAATCATTTCAAAGGAAAATGCTAAAATTGTTTAAGGAAGATTTGGTAATGTCATACCCATTAAAATAAAACATGAGAAAAATATAATAGGCTCATATCTTTTCCCAACATATTAGTATCTCAAGCCCATAGTATCAGTGTTTAATAATATGTTTGATAAAGTTTGATAAAACTTATTAATAAATAATAGAACACTATTATGTCATTTAAGTGACTATATATACATAGTAAAAGTGTATTTACTGATATGAAAAGAATTCATAATATGTACTTTATAAGCCAATTTTTTAGTGCATGTGTGTGTATATGCATACAGAGAATCCTCCTGCCAATGCAGGAGACATGGATTTGATCTTCATCTGGGAAGATTCTGGGAGAAGGAAATAGTAACCCTTTCCAGTATTCTTGCCTGGAAAATCCCATGGACAGAGGAGCATGGCAGTCTATAGTCCATGGAGTCACAAAGAGTCAGACACAATTTAGTGACTGAACAGCAACAACAGCAACAACATCAAATGTTTGTAATTTTATTTGTGAAGGCAAGGTCATGTCACATAGATTTCCCCCCTTTTTCTTTTGCTTTTTTGCATTTAAACTTTTCTACATAGTAAATATACACTATCTACAATTACATAATAGATTAGCATAGTACATAATTGCTTAAATGTCAAAACTTCATGGACATTAAAAATCCTCTGGTTAAAGCCAAAGGTTCCTTTTATGACTTTGAATCATTTTCAACACACAGATATCCCATTAAGTTGGAGGAGAAATAAGAGGTTTCTGCCAGGAAACCGAAGGCACCTTCCTGCTAGTGTGTTCTGTTAAAAAAGAAAAACATCAATCCTGGCACAAGTGTGGGGTGACATCTAGTGAAGCGTTGTTGCAGACAATTGCCGGGTTATGTCCTCAGGGCTCCCTCTCCTGCCTCCTTTCTTTCAGTACACAGTCCTCAATAATTGTTCTTTTACAAAGCATGCATGTTTCCCCAATATAAAGAAGAAAATCTAGAGTCATGCATTTAGGAGAGTCCACATTTTGTGGAACTTGGCGAGAGCTGTTCAGTTTGCCATGTAAATAACACACACTCTTTTCTGTGGAAAACAATGGTAGAGCTTCAGACTTTGGATCATGATATATCTAGCTTTTCATCTGTTAGTAGTTAATAAGATGACTCTAATTTTCTAAGGCTTCCCAGGTGGTGCTAGTGGTAAAGAATATGCCTGCCAATGCAGAAGACACAAGAGACACAGGTTTGATCTGCAGGACAAGAAGATCCGCTGGAGGAGGAAATGGCACCACACTCCAGTATTCTTGCTTGGAAAATTGCGTGGACAGAGAAACCTGGCAGGCTACAGTCCATGAGACCACAAAGAGTTGGATATGACAGAGCAACTGAACACACAGGTACTTGCTAAGGCTTAGGACAGGCAGGAAGTCAGTAAAGCCAGTGTCTGCAGTCAATCAACAGGTCACAGACCAACTCACCCCCCACCAACAATCTGGAGTTTTGGAGAACAGACAACTATCCCCATGGAGGGCCAACAGAGGCAAAATCAAATGCCTTGGTCCTTGGGTTCAAGACAAACAAGTTAGTGATCAGTACTGAAGCTCAAGACTGGACTAGCATGACCGGTAACTTAACGCTAGGCTATATATTAGTGAAATGGAAACTGTGGTATAAAGTCAGGATTGCTCCTAAAGAACTGGGTAGACAGTGGCCAAGTGCCCTTGGCAATGGGGAAAAATACTGCAGGCAGAACTTGGTATTATATGAAATAGTCCTCTGTAATGTTCTTACATAATCATCTGCTAACTTAACACCTTAATTTAAGAGTTACCAAGATCTGATTTAAAGACTTGCCATGGGATAAATTATTAAATGCAAGTTTGGGATCATATCTCTCTTCCGAGTTTTAGAGAAAACTAAACCATAAGCAGAGATTTAAGCACAGGATATTGTGTGGCATCATACTCATACTCGGAGAAGGCAATGGCACCCCACTCCAGTACTCTTGCCTGGAAAATCCCATGGACGGAGGAGCCTAGAAGGCTGCAGTCCATGGGGTCGCTGAGGGTCGGACATGACTGAGCGACTTCACTTTCACTTTTCACTTTCATGCATTGGAGAAGGAAATGGCAACCCACTCCAGTGTGATTGCCTTGAGAATCCCAGGGACAGGGGAGCCTAGTGGGCTGCCGTCTATGGGGTCACACAGAGTCGGACACGACTGAAGCAACTTAGCGTCAGCATACTCGTACTAAAAAAAAAATGAGATCCACTAAACTACAAAATTTAGAGGGTAGAATGCGGATGGGAAGTGATGAAAATGCAAATAGTTGGAGTCACATGACAAAACTTGCTACTCATCTTTAAAAAGCATTATCACATGTTATCAATATTTGCCCTAAAACATGGGGTTGGGGGCTTCCCTGGTGGCTAAGTGGTAAAAAATATCTGCCTACCAATGCAGGAGACATGGGTTTGATCCCTGGTCCAGTAATATCCCACATGCCACAGAGTGAGTAAGTCCATGTGCCAAAACTGCCTGAGCCCATGTGCTGCAGCTACTGAAACCCACTTGCCCTAGAGCCCATGCTCTGCAACAAGAGAGGCCACTGCAATGAGAAGCCCGCACATCGCAACTGGAAAGCAGCTCCTCCACGCATAGCCCCAATAAAACTACAGAAAAGCCCATGGTGCAACTGATGACCTAGCTCAGCCAAAAACAAAACAAATAATTTTTTAAGAAGCCATGAGGTTGGCTGAAGATTCTATATTACTCTGGAAATTCAGATTCTAGTCAATAAATATCAAAAGAGTAGAATAAACAGCTTTCATACTGGAATAAAAATAAAGGCAGTAAAGCATTATACTCAAAATCTGGAGATTAAACAAAATTGCCTCAGATCAAGTTGAAGGTACCAGTATGTACCCATTAAACTAGAAAAAGCAATAAAGAGCCATCAGTGACAGGTTAGGGTATAAAAGGGTACACTTATATATTTTAAATGACATTGTAAATTGGTTCAAATTTTCTGTAGAGCCATTTGTGACAAAAGCTATACAATACTTTCTTTTCTTTGACCTAGTAATTGCACTTTAGTAAATATACTCCCAGAAAATAATCTAAAAGAAAACAAATAATTTGTTCCAAGTTGTTCATATGAAGCAATTTATGAAAAGGAAACTTTGAAAATACTCAAAAGTCCAACAATAAGTGATTGTCCAAGGAAAATGTTTAATATCATGGAACACTATTAATAGCCTGCCTGTTAAGCTGTATGAACTACCTTAAAATAGGCCCATCTTTATAGTAAGTAAGTAAATGAAATAAGAAGAAAATATACATGTGAAATTTTGTTAAAATCATACAAACATAAATTAATGTGCATGAAGGCTATTGTAAGAGACTTAAGTGAGAGAAGGGAGTGAATTCATTTTTCTTGATATATTGAGGACTTCTGCATTTCCATAATTCCAAGATATTTACATAATTCATATATTTTAATCTCAGATCAGTCTTATGACACAGATATTATTTATATAATTTCTATTCAAGAAATCTATTTGAGTAGTTTGTCCACAGTCATACTGATGGACAAGTGACAAAGTGGGATTTGAACTCTGTCTGGGATTCCAAATGCCATAGCTTTTCAGTGTTTCATGTAGAACACATTTCCTGAAGTTCTTTTTAAGACACACTAACCTCATCACATGACCCTCCAAGATAGATCGATTGGCTGAATACATTTGAAAAACATGCTAAAATATATCCTCTTGATATTAATTGGCATAATTTTTTGGAGTTTTAGAGCAATTAAGCCAGTTTACATTTAATTAAAACAGCATTTCCCAATCCTGTGAATTCTGTGTGTCTGTATGTGTGCGGTTGTATTTACACGAATACATGAGTGAACAGGGCACCTGCTAATAAACCATAGAACTGTAGGTCTGCAGAACACAGTTTGGGAAATACTGATTTAAAGTCTTGTGTTCACTAGATACATTCTTTTGAAGTTAAGTATTAAAATTTAAAATATTAAAATTTATAAAAGTTGATTATCTCTACTGTGTAAACCTCTAACTATAGGCTCTCAGAGGATTAAATGTAAATTAGGGAATTATTCAGAGCTTCAGTGGAAATAAACATGTATCCATATTTTCTTCCTGCCGCAAAGTGATAAGTAGCAACTCTAAATACTGGCACAGAAAATTACCAAAGACTCCCAGAGGTTGCTGCTGCTGCTGCTGTTAAGTCGCTTCAGTCGTGTCCAACTCTGTGTGACCCCATAGACGGCAGCCCATCAGGCTTTCCCGTTCCTGGGATTCTCCAGGCAAGAACACTGGAGTGGGTTGCCATTTTCTTCTCCAATGCATGAAAGTGAAAAGTAAAAGGGAAGTCGCTCAGTCGTGTCCGACTCTAGCGACCCCATGGACTGCAGCCTACCAGGCTCCTCCGTCCATGGGATTTTCTAGGCAAAAGTACTGGAGTGGGGTGCCACTGCCTTCTCTGCTCCCAGAGGTTAGTTACCCTTATAGAAGCAAATTCATGGCCATTTGTCCTGGTTATCCTGTAGATCAGGATAATAAGAATTTTGATGTTCTGAAGGTCTAATATTATTAATAACTGTCCAAATGGACATTTAGGAAGAAGTAGAAGGTGAGGATTCTGAATCCATAAGGTGGCACATACCAGAAACAAACCTGACCCAGCACCTTGGGAGATGACTGAAATAAACAAACACTAAGAGCTGTAACCCTCCGAGGTCAAGTTTAGTCAGGAATGAAGTTCTCAGCACTGAGCATGATTGAGAGGGCTGATGTTTTCCCCAAACCCAACACTTCAAGGTGTGTGCCAGTGGCCATTCTAGAGCATTCAGCCTCCCTCTCTGTACCTGACCTATGTTAAAATTTGCTTTGACAACCAGCCAGCTCTTAAACTAAACCATCACAGATGTCACAGATAGATGGCTGGCTTGGGTATTTGTTTAATTCCATAATCTCCATCAGCCTTTCATGGCTCTGCAACTTCTTGTATTGCAAATAAATATATGCTTTAGGTAAAACTAGTGATTTGTTATGGAAATATAGCTTTAAGACAGGTTTCAAAGGATTATTCTCCTCCCTGCCAGCCAGAGTTCAGCCTCCCATGTAGAGTTCAGCCTCCCATGCACAACTCTGGTGCTATCTATGGAACGCTCTTATATTTTCTAATAGGTGGACTCTAAAGATGATGCTGTGAAAGTGCTGCACTCAATATGCCGGCAAATTTGGAAAACTCAGCAGTGGCCACAGGACTGGAAAAGGTCAGTTTTCATTCCAATCCCAAAGAAAGACAATGCCAAAAAATGTTCACACTACCGCACAATTGTATTCATCTCACGCGCTAACAATGTAATGCTCAAAATTCTCCAAGCCAGGCTTCAACAGTATGTTAACCATGAACTTCACGATGTTCAAGCTGGATTTAGAAAAGACAGAGGAAACAGAGATCAAATTGCCAACATCTGATGGATCATCAAAAAGCAAGAGAGTCTCAGAAAAACATCTGCTTTATTGACTAGGCCAAAGCCTTTGATTGTGTAGATCATAACAAACTGTGGAAAATTCTTCAAGAGATAGGAATACCAGACCACCTAACTTGCCTCCAGAGAAATCTGTATGAAGGTCAAGAAGCAACAGTTAGAACTGGACATGGAACAACAGACTGCTTCCAAATACGGAAAGGAATACGTCAAGGCTGTATATTGTCACCCTGCTATTTAACTTCTATGCAGAGTACATCATGAGAAACGCTGGGCTGGAAGAAGCACAAACTGGAATCAAGATTACCAGGAGCAATATCAATAACCTCAGATATGCAGATGACACTACCCTTATGGCAGAAAGTGAAGAAGAACTGAAGAGCCTCTTGATGAAAGTGAAAGAGGAGAGTGAAAAAGTTGGCTTAAAGCTCAACATTCAGAAAACTAATGGCATCTGGTCCCATCACTTCATGTGAAATAGATGGGGAACCAGTGGAAACAGTGTTAGACTTTATTTTTATGGGCTCCAAAATCAATGAAGATGGTGCCTACAGCCATGAAATTAAAAGACACCTGCTCCTTGGAAGGAAGGTTATGATCAACCTAGACAGCATATTAAAAAGCAGAGACATTACTTTGCCAACAAAGGTCCGTCTAGTCAAGGCTATTGTTTTTCCAGCAGTCATGTATGGATGTGAGAGTTGGACTGTGAAGAAAGCTGAGTGCCGAAGAATTGATGCTTTTGAACTGTGGTGTTGGAGAAGACTCTTGAGAGTCCCTTGGACTGCAAGGAGATTCAACCAGTCCATCCCAAAGGAAATCAGTCCTGCATATTCATTGGAAGGACTAACACTGAAGCTGAAACTCCAGTACTTTGGCCACCTGATGCGAAGAACTGCCTCATTTGAAAAGACCCTGATGCTGGGAAACATTGAAAGCAGGGGGAGAAGGGGACGACAGAGGATGAGATGGTTGGATGGCATCATCGACTCAATGGACGTGAGTTTGAGTAGGCTCTGGGAGTTGGTGATAGACAGGAAAGTCTCGCATGCTACAGCTCATGGGGTTGCAAAGAGTTGGACACGACTGAGCGACTGAACTGAATTGAACTGCGACCATGACCGTGAGCATGCCCCAAAAGTGGTGCTTCCTTCTGTCAGTGTGCTAATCTCCTCTACTGCTTTGGGTCCCCAGAGAAGTGAAGGGACTTTAGACAAAAGCCACATAATCTGAAAACTGTTGTGCTGGTCAGGGAAATAGACACTGATAAGGAATTGTGAACTGATCAGCCTCGGCACTTATGATGCAATTATTAAACCACGGTTCACTCTTGGCTCACTCTTGGCTCACTCTTCAGTACCCAGCACATCACTATGGGACTGAGATGGACATGTCACTCACATATCACTCCTGTCTAGTTACTGATGTAGGATGTTAGAGGATGCAGGGCAAGCACAGCTATGTGCACTTAGAGGAGTATTCACCCTACTTCTGGACATTTTGTTATTTCCAACATGTCTCAGTATCACTACACAGAAGTGGACTGGGATAGAATATCTGTGTGCCCACCTCCCAGATCAATTCAATCAGAACTGTTTGTTGGGAACTGGTTTTTGTTTTTGTTTTTTAAGTTTCTCAGATGATCTGGGCTGAGGACAACTGATATAGAGGGTCATTTTTATTTACTATTTCAAGTGTGCCTTGTTAGGTATTTTGTGATTTAGGCATTTCTTAATCTTTGCAGCCATACTCTCACTTTCAGATTTCAGCCATTTCTGGTCTTGTGTGGTTTGTGAGACAAACACAATGTGTGATGAGCCAGTATAACATAAAATCTTTTCAATGGTGAAAATTTTATCTAAAGAAATAGAAACTTTAATTTTCATAAGGAAGATCTGGATGAGTTTGCCGATGATCTATTGAAAATTCCTTGAGCCATTAGGGAAAAAATACTTTAAATGCAGAAAACAAAATGTGATGTAATAATGTAAATGCAGGGAAAGAGATTATTCTTGCAATTTCGGTACATAATTTTCTTTCTCTAAATTACAAATCCTAAATCCTGATGCATCCATCAAAATAATAATCTAGTAATAGAAAAGATACCAATTTCCTTGCATTACTGAAACTTTAACTGATATTCAGAGACTGCTATGTTATTCTGCACAAAAGAACTTGGAGTTATTAAAAAATTCAGAGAACACAAATTAAACGTTATTATTCTACTTGCCTCTCAGATGTTGGACTACTTACCTACTCAAACAAAGCTTCATTGGCACTTTCTAATCACAAAATAAATGCCTTCTGGCTTCCATCAGAGATATAGAACAGTTTCCAGACGCTTCATCTCTGCAGAGTACATGCTTACATACTTCCTTCCTGACTTGTTAAGAAAATATTTATATCAAGCCACCAACATTTATGGTTGAGGTACTGGAATTTTTGTTTAAGATCTGGGATGGTCTTAGGCAAGTTTTTATATTTGTCTGAATTTTATTTTCCTCAGCTATAAAATGAGAGTTTGGTCTAACCACATTTTGAGAACTGGTAGCTCATGGACTAATTTTGGCCTGAGGATATGTTTTATTGGACAAAGAGTACCTTTTTTGGTTTATTGTTTGGCTACACCTCATGGCATGGGAGATCTTAGTTTCTCCATCAGGGACTGAACTACGGCCCCTTCAGTGGAAGCTCAGAGTCTTAACCGCTGGACCACCAGGGAAGTCTTGGAACAAGAGTACTTTTTTGTGTGTGCATCAGTTGCCAGCATTTAAAAGATGGGATGTTACTGGGCAGCTATGTGTAAAAGAAAGAAACTAGAAAATTTTCTCATACCATATACAAATACAAACTCAAAACAGACTAAAGACTGAAATATAAGACCTGGAACATAAAACTCTGATTAAAAAAATAGACAGTAAACTCTTTGAAATCAGTTTTAGCAATATTTTTTTTTTATCTCTCTCTGCAACCAAGGCAAGAAAAGCAAAAATAAACAAAGGGGAACTAATTAAAGTTTAGAGCTTTTCCACAGTGAAGGAAGCCATCAACAAAATGGAAAGGGAATTTCCTCCATTTCTACTCAATGGAAAAAGATATTTACAAATGATATGTCTGATAATGGGTTAATGTCCAAAATATATATAAAGAACACATATAACTCAATATCAAACAATAAGCTACCCAATTAAAACATAGAGGACCTGAATAAGTATTTTTACAAAGAAGACAAACAGATGTCCAATAGGCACATGAAGAGATGCTCAATATCACTAAACATTCAGTCAGTTCAGTTCAGTCACTCAGTCGTGTCCGACTCTTTGTGACCCCATGAATCACAGCATGCCAGGCCTCCCTGTCCATCATCAATTTCCGGAGTTTACCCAAACTCATGTCCATCGAGTCGGTAATGCCATCCAGCCATCTCATCCTCTGTCGTCCCCTTCTCCTCCTGCCCCCAATCCCTCCCAACATCAGAGTCTTTTCCAATGAGTCAGTTCTTCACATCAGGTGGCCAAAGTATTGAAGTTTCAGCTTTAGCATCATGAGAAACCTTGGGCTGGAAGAAGCGCGAGCTGGGATCAAGATTGCCAGGAGAAATATCAATAACCTCGGATATGCAGATGACACCACCATTATGGCAAAAAGTGAAGAAGAACTAAAGAGCCTCTTGATGAAGGTGAAAGAGGAGAGTGAAAAAGTTGGCTTAAAGCTCACCATTCAGAAAACTAAGATCATGGCATCTGATTCCATCACTTAATGGCAAATAGATGGGGAAACAGTGGAAACAGTGTCAGATTTTATTTTTAGGGGCTCCAAAATCACTGCCGATGGTAATTGCAGCCATGAAATTAAAAGATGCTTACTTCTTGGAAGGAAAGTTATGACCAACCTAGATAGCATATTCAAAAGCAGAGACATTACTTTGCCAACAAACGTTTGTATAGTCAAGGCTGTGATTTTTCCAGTGGTCATGTATGGATATGAGAGTTGGACTGTGAAGAAAGCTGAGCACTGAAGAATTGATGCTTTTGAACTGTGGTGTTGCAGAAGACTTTTGAGAGTCCCTTGGACAGCAAGGAGATCCAACCAGTCCATCCTAAAGGAGATCAGTCCTGGGTGTTCATTGGAAGGCCTGATGCTGATGCTGAAACTCCAATACTTTGGCCACCTCATGCAAAGAGTTGACTCCCTGGAAACGACCCTGATGCTGGGAGGGATTGGGGGCAGGAGGAGAAGGGGACAACAGAGGATGAGATGGCTGACAGCATCACCGACTTGATGCACATGAGTTTGGGTGACCTCCAAGAGTTGGTGATGGACAGGGAGGCCTGGTGTGCTGTAATTCATGGGGTCGCAAAGAGACAGACATGACTGAGCGACTGAACTGAACTGACTGAGTGTTTGTCTTATGTATTCAGATGCTGCTATGTTGGGTGCATAGATATTTACAGTTGTTATATCTTCCTCTTGGATTGAACTCTTAGTCATTATGTAGTGTCCTTTCTTTTCTCTTATAATCATCTTTATTTTAACGTCTGTTTTGTCTGATATGAGGATTGCTACTCCAGCTTTCTTTTGCCTCCCATTTGCATGGAATCTATTTTTCCATCCTCTCACTTTCAGTCTACATGCGTCTCTAGGTCTGAAGTGGGTTTCTTGTAGACTGCATATATATGTGTCTTGTGTTTGTATCCATTCAGCCAGTCTGTGTCTTTTGGTTAGATTAGGTAAACCATTTACATTTAAGGTAATTATTGATATATATGTTCCTATTGCCATTTTCTTAATTGTTTAGGGTTGATTTTGTAGGTCTTTTTCTTCTCTTGTATTTCTTGACTATATAAATCCTTTTAACATTTGTTGTAAAACTGGTTTGGTGGTACTGAATTCTCTTAACTTCTGCTTGTCTGAAAAGCTTTTTATTTCTCCATCAATTTTGAATGAGATCCTTGCCGGATACAGTAATCTTGTTTGTAGATTATTCTCTTTCAGTACTTTCAGTGCCATTCCCCTCTGGCCTGGAGAGTTTCTGCTAAAAGATCAGCTATTAAATGTATTTATAATAGCCAAAATATGGAAGGAAGTTAAGTGTCCATCAATAAATAAATGGATAAAGAAGATGTGATGTGTGTGTGTGTGTGTGTGTATATATATATAATAGAATATTAATCCACCTTTAAAAATATGAAATCTTGCCATTTGTGACCACATGGATGGACCTGGAATGTATTAGGCTTAGTGAAATAAGTCAGAATGAGAAAGAAAAATACTATATGTTTTCAATATATGTGAAATCTGAAAAACAAAACAAAGAACAAATATAATAAAACAGAAACAGACTCACAGATACAGGGAATAAACTAGGGGTTATCATAGGGGAAAGGGGTGGGGGAGGGACAAAATATATGAAGGGGATTAAGGGGTACAAACACTCAATTATAAAATAAATAAGCAACAGGGACATAATATATGGCTCAGGATTATAGTCAGTATTTTATAAAAACCTTGTGTGGCATATAATCTACAGAAATATCAAATCACTATGATGTACCCCTGGAACTAATATAATCTTGTAGGTCAGCATAACTTCAATTATTTTAAGTTTAAAAAATAAAATTAAAATTGAGATGTTTATGTAAAAATCCAGTTTTGAATTTTCTTGAAGGAATTGGCAGAGCTGGCCTACATGCTCTCTTGGCAATAACTACCTGCAGCTGAGTCTGCACTGCCTCCTTCAGGTGGGGCTTGTACTCTTCAAGACATCACAGTCCTCAGAGTGCCCACTTCATCCACTACCCAGATCCAGGGGCACTGGAGATGGTAACCTTATAGTCTCTTAGGTCCCTTTCAGCTCTGAAATCCTGTGATTCTCCTTTTCCTAAAAGACCAACACATAGAGCAGGAGACAATGAGAGAAGGATGAAAAGAAATAGAACAGAATGAGCAGAAAGAGGACTCTATCCAATTCCTGATTGAGTATTGATATATAATTCTCTTGGACAAGTGGACTTCATCACTTCAAAATTTTATTTTATTTATTCATTTATTTTTTTGCTGTACCCAGAAATTTTATCTATTTATTTATTTTTTCTTTTTATTTTAATTGGAGGCTAATTACATTACAATATTGTAGTGGTTTATTGACATGAATCAGCCATGGGTGTACATTGTCCTCCATCCTGAACCCCCCTTCCCACCTCCTTCCCCATCCCATCCCTCAGGGTCATCCCAGTGCACCAGCCATGAGTACCCTGTCTCATGCATCAAACTTGGACTGGTGATCTGTTTCACATACGATAATACACATGTTGCAATGCTATTCTCTCAAATCATCCCACCCTCGCCTTCTCCCACAGAGTCCAAAGGACTCTTCTATACATCTGTGTCTCTTTTGCTGTCTCACATATAGGGTCATTGTTACCACCTTTCTAAATTCCATATATATGTGTTAGTATACTGTATTGGTGTTTTTCTTTCTGGTTTACTTCACTTTGTATAATAGGCTCCAGTTTCATCCACCTCATTAGAACTGATTCAAATGTATTCTTTTTAATGGCTGAGTAATATTCCATTGTATATATGTACCACAGCTTTCTTATCCATTCATCTGCTGATGGACATCTAGGTTGCTTCCATGTCCTGGCTATTATAAATAGTGCTGTGATGAACATTGGGGTACACATGTCTCTTTCAATTGTTTCCTCGGTGTGTATACCCACCAGTGGGATTGCTGGGTCATATGGTAGTTCTATTTCCAGTTGTTTAAGGAATCTCTCACACTGTTCTACATAGTGGCTGTACTAGTTTACATTCCCACCAACAGTGTAAGAGGGTTCCCTTTTCTCCACATCCTCTTCAACATTTATTGCTTGTAGACTTTTGGATGGAAGCCATTTTGACTGGCGTGAGATGGTACCTCATTGTGGTTTTGATTTGCATTTCTCTAATAATGAGTGATGTTGAGCATCTTTTCATGTGTTTGTTTGCCATCTGTATGTCTTCTTTGGAGAAATGTCTGTTTAGTTCTTTGGCCCATTTTTTGATTTCGTTTATTTTTCTGGAATTGAGCTGTAGGAGTTGCTTGTATATTTTTAAGATTAATTCTTTGTCAGTTGCTTCATTTGCTATTATTTTCTCCCATTCTGAAGGCTGTCTTTTCACTTTGATTATAGTTTCCTTCGTTGTGCAAAAGCTTCTAAGTTTAATTAGGTCCCATTTCTTTATTTCTGTTTTTATCTCCATTACTCTGGAAGGTGGGTCATAGAGGATCCTGCTGTGATTTATGTCAGAGAGTGTTTTGCCTATGTTTTACTCTTAGAGTTTTATAGTTTCTCATCTTATGTTTAGATCTTTAATCCATTCTGAGTTTATTTTTGTGTGTGGTGTTAGAAAGTGTTCTAGTTTCATTCTTTTGTGAGTGGTTGACCAGTTTTCCCAGCACCACTTGTTAGAGAGATTGTCTTTTTTCCATTGTATATTCTTGCCTCCTTTGTCAAAGATAAGGTGTCCATAGGTGAATGGATTTATCTCTGGGCTTTCTCTTTTGTTCCATTGATCTATGACTGACCGACTGATCTGATCTGATCTGATCTATATTTCTGTCTTTGTGCCAGTACCATACTGTCTTGATGACTGTAGGTTTGTAGTAGAGCCTGAAGTCAGGCAGGTTGATTCCTCCAGTTCCATTCTTCTTTCTAAGATTGCTTTGGCTATTTGAGGTTTTTTGTATTTCCATATAAACTGTGAAATTATTTGTTTTACTTGTGTGAAAAAACCGTTGGTAGCTTGACAGAGATTGCATTGAATCTATAGATTGCTTTGGGTAGTATACTCATTTTCAGTATATTGATTCTTTCAATCCATGAACATGGTATATTTCTCCATCTATTTGTGTCCTCTTTGATTTCTTTCAACAGTGTTTTATAGTTTTCTATATATAGGTCTTTTGTTTCTTTAGGTAGATTTATTCCTAGTATTTTGTTCTTTTTGTTGCAATGGTGAATGAAATTGTTTCCTTAATTTCTCTTTCTGTTTTTTCATTGTTAGTATATAGGAATGCAAGGGATTTCTCTGTGTTAATTTTATATCCTGAAACTCTACTATATTCATTGATTAGCTTTAGTAATTTTCTGGTGGAGTCTTTAGGGTTTTCTATGTAGAGGATCATGTCATCTGCAGTGAGAGTTTTACTTCTTTTCCAATCTGGATTCCTTTTATTTCTTTTTCTTCTCTGATTGCTGTGGCTAATACTTCCAAAACTATGTTGAATAGCAGTGGTGAGAGTGGGCACCCTTGACTTGTTCCTGACTTTAGGGGAAATGCTTTCAATTTTTCACCATTGAGGATAATGTTTGCTGTGGGTTTGTCATATATAGCTTTTATTATATTGAGATATTTTCCTTCTATGCCTGCTTTCTGGAGAGTTTTTATCATAAATGGATGTTGAATTTTGTGAAAGGTTTTCTCTGCATCTATTGAGATAATCATATGGTTTTTATCTTTCAATCTGTTAATGTGGTGTATTACATTGATTGATTTGTGGATATTAAAGAATCCTTGCATCTCTGGGATAAAGCCCTCTTGGTCATGATGTATGGTCTTTTTAATATGTCGTTGGATTGTTTGCTAGGATTTTGTTAAGGATTTTTACATCTATGTTCATCAGTCAAATTGGCCTGTAGTTTTCTTTTTTTTGTGGCATCTTTGTCTGGTTTTGGTATTAGGGTGATGGTGGCCTCATAGAATGAGTTTGGAAGTTTACCTTCCTCTGCAATTTTCTGGAAGAGTTTGAGTAGGATTGAGTTGGATAGGTGTTAGCTATTCTCTAAATTTTTGGTAGAATTCAGCTATGAAGCCATCTGGTCCTGGGCTTTTGTTTGGTGGAAGATTTCTGATTACACTTTCGATTTCCATGGTTGCGATGGGTCTGTTAAGATTTTCTATTTCTTCCTGGTTCAGTTTTGGAAAGTTATACTTTTCTAAGAATTTGTCCATTCCTTCCAAGTTGTCCATTTTATTGGCATATAGTTGCTGATAGTAGTTCCTTATGATCCTTTGTATTTCTGTGTTGTCTGTTGTGATTTCTCCATTTTCATTTCTGATTTTGTTGATTTGATTCTTCTCCCTTTGTTTCTTGATGAGTCTGGCTAATGGTTTGTCTATTTTGTTTATCTTCTCAAAGAACCAGCTTTTAGCTTTGTTGATTTTTGCTATGGTCTCTTTTGTTTCTTTTGCATTTATTTCTGCCCTAATTTTTAGGATTTCTTTCCTTCTATTAACCCTGGGGCTCTTCATTTCTTCCTTTTCTAGTTGCTTTAGGTGTAGAGTTAGGTTGTTTATTTGATCTTTTTCTTGTTTCTTAAGTTAAGCCTATATTGCTATGAACTTTCCCCTTAGCACTGCTTTTACAGTGTCCCATAGGCTTTGGGTTGTTGTGTTTTCATTTTCATACGTTTCTATGCGTATTTTTATTTCTTTTTTGATTTCTTCTGTGATTTGTTGGTTATTCAGAAGCGTGCTCTTTTAGCCTCCAGATGTTGGAATTTTTAATAGTTTTTTTTTCCTGTAGTTGACATCTAATCTTACTGCATTGTGATCAGAAAATATGCTTGGAATGATTTCAGTGTTTTTGAATTTACTAAGGCTAGATTTATGGCTCAGAATGTGATCTATCCTGGAGAAGGTCCTGTGTGCACTTGAGAAAAAGGTAAAATTTATTGTTTTGGGGTGAAATGTCCTATAGATATCAATTTGGTCTAACTCATCCATTGTATCATTTAAAGTTTGTGTTTCCTTGCTAATTTTCTGTTTATTTGATCTATCCATAGGTGTGAGTGGAGTATGAAAGTCTCCCACTATTATTGTGTTATTGTTAATATCCCCTTTCATACTTGTTAGCATTTGCCTTACATATTGTTGTGTTCCTATGTTGGGTGCATATATATTTATAATAGTTATATCTTCTTCTTGGATTGATCCTTTGATCATTATGTAGTGTCCTTCTTTGTCTGTTTTCACCTTTATTTCAAAGCCTATTTTATCTGATATGAGTACTGCTATTCCTGCTTTCTTTTGGTCTACATTTGTGTGAAATATCTTTTTCCAGCCCTTCACTTTGATCTGTATGAGTCCTTTGTTTTGAGGTGGGTCTCTTGTAGACAGCATATATAGGGGTCTTGTTTTTTTATCCATCCAGCCAGTCTTTGTCTTTTGGTTGGGGCATTCAACCCATTTATGTTTAAGGTAATTATTGATTAATATGATTCTGTTGTCATTAACTTTGTTGTTTTGGGTTCGAGTTTATACACCCTTTCTGTGTTTCCTGTCTAGGGAAGATCCTTTAGTATTTGTTGAAGAGTTGGTTTGGTGGTGCTGAATTCTCTCAGCTTTTGCTTGTCTGTAAAGCTTTTGCTTTCTCCTTCATATTTGAATGAAATCCTTGCTGGGTACAGTAATCCGGGTTGTAGTTTTTCTCTTTCATCACTTTAAGTATGTCCTGCCATTCCCTTCTGGCCTGAAGAGTTTCTATTCAAAGATCAGCAGCTGTTATCCTTATGGGGATCCCCTTGTGGGTTATTTGTTATTTTTCCCTTGCTGCTTTTAATATTTGTTCTTTGTGTTTGATCTTTGTTAATTTGATTAATATGTGTCTTGGGTTGTTTCACCTTGGGTTTATTCTGTTTGGGACTCTGGCTTTCTTGGACTTGGTTGACTATTTTCTTCCCCATTTTAGGCAAGTTTTCAACTATTATCTCCTCAAGTATTGTCTCATGGCCTTTCTATTTGTCTTTTTCTTCTGGGACTCCTATGATTCAAATGTTGGGGCATTTGACATTGTCCCAGAGGTCTCTGAGGTGGTTCTCATTTCTTTTAATTCTTTTTTCTTTTTTCCTCTCTTCTTCATTTATTTCCACCATTCTATCTTCTACGTCACTTATCCTATCTTCTGCATCAGTTATTCTACTATTGGTTCCCTCCAGAGTGTTTTTGATCTCATTAATTGCATTATTCATTATTGATTGACTCTTTTGTTTCTTGTAAATCCTTGTTAAACTTTTCTTGTGCCTTCTCAATCCTTGTCTCCAGGCTATTTATCTGTAACTCCATTTTGTTTTCAAGATTTTGGATCATTTTTACTATCATTATTCTGAATTGTTTTTCAGGTAGACTCCCTATCTCCTCCTCTTTTGTTTGGTTTGGTGGGCATTTATCATGTTCCTTTACCTACTGAGTATTTCTCTGACTTTTCATCTTGTTTAGATTGCTGTGTTTGGGATGGCTTTTCTGTATTCTGGCAGTTTGTGGTTCCTCTTTATTGTGGAGGTTCCTCCCTGTGGATGGGGTTGGATGAGTGGCTTGTCAAGGTTTCCTGGTTAGGGAAGCTTGTGTCAGTGTTCTGGTGTGTGGAGCTGGATTTCTTCTCTCTGAAGTTCAATGAAGTGTCCAGTAGTGAGTTTTGAGATGTCTGTGGGTTTGGTGTGACTTTGGCCAGCCTGTATATTAAAGCTCAGGGCTAAGTTCCTGTGTTGTTGAAGAATTTGTGTGATATGACTTGCTCTGGAACTTGTTGGCTCTTGGGTGGTGCTTGGTTTTAGTGTAGGTATAGAGGCTTTTGGATGAGCTCTTATTGATTAATGTTCCCTCTAGTCAGGAGTTCTCTGGTGTTCTCAGGTTTTGGACTTAAGCCTCCTGCCTCTGGTTTTCCGTCTTATTCTTACAGTAGCCTCAAGACTTCTCCATCAATACAGCATCAATGATAAAACATCTAGGTTAATGGAGAAAAGATTCTGCATGATGAGGGACACCCAGAAAGGTTCGCTGAGTTACATGGAGAAGAGAAGAGGGAGGAGGGAGATAGAGGTGACCAGGAGGAGAAGAGGGTGAATCAAAAGGGGAGAGAGCAATCTAGCCAGTAATCAAATCCCTACGTGCTCTCCACAGCCTGGAAACACCCAGAGAGGTTCACGGAGTTACATAGAGAAGAGACGAGAAGAGGGAGGAAGGAGATAGAAGTGACCAGGAGAAGAAGAGAGGGAGTCAAAAGGAGAGAGACAGATCTAGCCAGTAATCAGTTCCCTAAGTGTTCTCCACAGCCCGGAATACCCAAAGAGATTCACAGAGTTGGGTAGAGAAAAGAGAGGGGAGGTAGGAGATAGAAGTGACCTAGGGGAGAAAAAGGAGAGTCAAAAGGGGGAGAGAGCAATCAAGCCAGTAATCACACTCCTAAGTAAAAATGGGTACTGAAGATTGGATTCTTAAAGGTACAAAATTGATAACAAATACCAAAAAGCAAGACTAAATTCTAGAGTAGAGGTTAGACTCTCAAAAATACAATATTAAAAAAAAATCACAAAAATTATAAAAAATATATATGAAGTTTGCTTTAAAAATAGGGTCTTTTTTTTTTTTTTGCAAGGTAATAGTAGGTTATAAAAGTGAAAATTAAAGGAGTAATAGAGGACTTAAAATTTAAAAAAATTTTAAAAAATGATAATAGTAAAAATATATCTAGGAATTTCCCTGGTGCTGTTGCAGGCAGTGTGGGGTCAGTTCAGTTTCAGATAGTTCCTTGTTCCAGCTTATACTTGGCAAGATCCATAGGCCCCTTCCAATGTAGTCAGTGCTAGCTACAAGGTTTTAATCTGTTGCACCTGTCACTTCCAAAGCGGTTCCCTCTGTTTATTTTGGCTTCTTCTGTTTGCAAGTCTCTTCAGTGTCTAATTTCTGCCCTGACACAAGGGGGCAAAGGTGGTCACTTATTTAGGTTCACTTGTTCAGTCGTGCTGTGGGGAGGGAGGAACACTGCAAACAAATATCACTGGCGTGTGTGGGGAGTGCTCGCAGTGTCTCGGCCACACTGGGTTTGCCCCCGCTCACCGCATGCATGTTTTCCCAGTCTATGCTGCTCAGGCTCCAGGTTGCTCTGCAGGGGAACTGTCTAAAGTGGGCCCTGGGTTGCCTGTACTTCCCAGGTCTAAGCCGCTCAGGTTCAGGTTCTCAGGTATTCCACAAAGGTGCAGACTCAGTTGGGTCTGCGTTTTTTGCCCTTTCCAGGTCTGAGCAGCTCAGGAGACCAGGTGCTTGGCAAGGGCACACTCCCCAGGTGCCGTGTGTCTTGTCGCCTCCCCAGTCCCAGCTGCTCGGTTTCCGGGTGCTCAGTGGGAGCGCCCTTTCAGGTGAGCCATGTGCCTCTTCTGGGGAGTTGATCTCTGGCTGCGACCCTCCCAGCGGATGTTAACCGTCCAGGATCCCAGGAAGACTTGGTTAGCACCTAGGAGGCTGCTCGCAGTTTGGTAGTGGATGCCATCTCTGGGGCCGAGATTGCCCCTTTCAGGCTCTGGCCATTGCTTGCCCGCCTCCCTGCCTCCAGCAAAGGATGGGCCAGTCCGCTGCTGGCTAGCTCTCCTCTGATATTTGTTCAATCCTTTTTTCTGTGAACAGGCTAGCAGTGCCTTAGGTTAGGGCTTTTCGCGGGAAATTTCTCTCTCTCTCTTCCTTTCGCTCTCTCTCTCTCTGGCTATCCCACAGTTTGGGTTGCTATTTCACATTAGCTCCCTCACATTGCCCTCAGGGTATTCAGGCCTGGTCCTTATCCTATGCAATGCAGCCTGCGCCTCCATCGTTTGGGCTATTTCTCTGCTGGGAGTTGCCGTTAGGCACGTAATCTGTGGGGTTTATTTATTTATTTATTTTTCCTCCTGGTTATGTTGCCCTCTGAGATTCCAAAACTCCCCACAGACCCACTGGTGAGAGGACTTCCTGGTGTTTGGAAACTTCTCTTTTAGTACTCCCTTCCAGGATGGGTCTCTGTCCCTAATTCTTTTGTCTCTCTTTTTATCTTTTATATTTTGTCCTACCTCCTTTCAAAGACAATGGGCTGCCTTTCTGGGTGCCTGGTGTCCTCTGCCAGCATTCAGAAGTCGTTTTGTGTAATTTGCTCAGCGTTCAAGAGTTCTTTTGATGAATTTGTGAGGGAGAAAGTGGTCTCCCTGTCCTATTCCTCTGCCATCTTAGGATCGCACCCACACTTCAAAATTGTAAATAATAATTTCAGAGGCAGTGGAGGATGAGAAAAACCTAGGAATATCACTCTTGTATTTACCCAGTGATGCAGAGCTGAGAGAACTGTCAAGGCAGAAAGGTAACTACTGAATTTCACTTTTGCTTTATTTTAAAATGTAGATTAGTTTTTTTTCATATTACAAAAATTTATTAACTTTAGAATCTGGAAAATTCAGAAATGTAGAAAGCAATACATGATTAATATTTGCTCAATTGAAATATACAGGAAGATAAAATATTTTATTTTAATTGATTAATCAAGAATTTGTTGTGCACCTATGTTTATGTTAGGCATTACAAGGGATACAAAGACAAACCAAAGAAATAATATTGAACTTTAGGTAGCATATAATCTACAAGTAAGAAACAATAAAAGTACATACACCCCTTATGCAGTACAATAAGATGCAACTGGTAAAAGGAAAATACCAAATAGAATTAATTCAAGGTGTATAATTCAGCAAAAGTTGCAATGAAAGAATATAAAGAATTTTTATTTTCTTGGAGAAAGAAAAATGAAAATATTTTCAAATTTTCATTTAGTTATAGCAAATTAAAAAATAATCAATTAAAATGGAACAATTGCATATCAATATGATGCGTATTTGTTGTTTAGTCACTAAGTCATGTCCAATTCTTTGGGACTCCATGGACTATAGCTCACCAGGCTCCTTTGCCCACGGGATTTCTCAGGCAAGAATACTGAAGTGAATTGCCAGTAAATTGTCATTTCCCTCTCCGGTGCTTCTTCCCAATGCAGAGATTGAACCTGAAGCTCCTGAATTGGCAGGCAGATTCTTTACCCCTGAGCCACCAGCGAAGCCCCGTGGTGCATATACCTGATTATATTTAATCAAAACTATTCCAAAGCAATAAATTTAAAATATTGCAAAAACAAGTAGAAAATGGAGCCCTCTCTACTTACTTTTGTAGTAGAAGAAATGCCGTTAGATTTTACAGCTTCCTAGATGAACATTTTACTTTGACCCTGACTTCATGGGACCTAGAACGGAAAGTAATAATTTAGAATACCTCTTTTGAAAGATTTCCCTTCTCATCTAGGTCATAAATTAACCAGAATATGATTTCAGTATGTTATGAGTATTTGAGAGAAAAATGGTAATGCCCTGACATACACTGGTAGGAAAAAAAAAACAAAACAGACAGACCAAAAAAAAAACAAAACTTGTTCCTGATTTAATTTAAAAATGATAATTGGTTCATTTTTCAAAGGGCCTTAATTCTGAAAACATTTTACCATAGCATTTTTGTGTATGTAAAACCTAATGATGCCCTAGATAACAAGTTTCCAAATAAAATTACCAACAATTAGATATTACATACATTGCTTTCAAGTCTACAGTGTTATTAAATTATCACTGCTTTGCAAATTAATACTTGCTTTCCTTTTTGTAAAGTGACCAAGGGGAAAATAGGTTCAAAATGAGTGCAAAACCATGACTATGAATCACCAAAATTTGTGGCTCTTTTCCCCTGGAATCATCTTCTCCTCCATGAAAAATATGGTTTATAAGAATAATAAAACATTTTCCCCAGCTTTTTATAGTTTTAAAGACTGATATGCTTACCAAAGGATCTCTATTTGTTTAGAAAATTTAGTGGAAATAGCATACTGTCCACTGGATAAAGCATGTTTAATAAATGTGATCCTGCAAATTTACTGCTGATTTATCAAACTACAGTTGTCAACTTATTCAATTCCTTTAGTGGATCAGCATTTCCATTACTGAGAAAAAAGGTATACCTCTGAGCTGTATACTATTCTCTGCAGACAGAAAACTGTGGTTGTCATGGCAACTGCAAACTGTGCAGAGTCTGTCATGACCCAGTAACAGTATAATGGAAAACATCTGCTGGGAAATCACAGACGGACTGGCACAAGGTCTTTGGGAGGAAGTATTTGTGAGAATTTAACCTTAAAATATTTCCTCAATTCTAGTCTCAGATTCCCCCAATACAAATATTTAAAAAGGTTCTATCCTTGCCAATATCTGCAGCACATAACTTAAAGGAAACACAGAGAGAAGTTTTTTTTCATTGTCAACAGCACAACTTTTAATAAATTAAGTTAGTTTTTAAATATGAAATTATTAAAAAACCTTTTCTCCCCACAAAAATGGGACAGGTAATTTTCACAATTTGACCTCAACCAGCAGCATTCAACATCAGTGTGCATCAGAATTATCTTCAGGTCTCCTTATAGCACAAAGTGCTCAGCCCCGTCCCAAAGTTTCTGATTCAGTGAGTGGGGTGGGATCTGAGAACCTGTATTTCTAAAGTTTCCAAGTGATGCTGTTGCTGCTGGCCCAAGATCCTTATTTTGAGAACCACAGATCTAAGCTAAGAATCTCAAAGAATTCTTAAAACCTTGCTAGCCATGGAATCGTGTGAAGAATAAGAAAAGTGTCAGTTTTTATTTAAAAAGTTCACTTCAATGATGGAGACTGCAGTGGTTTTCATACCGGTTCCTGCCTGAGAAATCGCTTTAAAAATACAAAAGTCCGGGTCCTATTCCTAGAGATTTTAGTTGCTTTTGGATGGAATCCAGTTTCTGAATATTTTTAACAAGCATCCCAAGTTAATTCTGATATACGCCTATTTCTCTACTTTGCTTGGGAATCACTGATTCAAGACAAGTTGTCATTTTGTAGTGTATAGCTGTAAAGCTTGTTTTTAAATCTCCCATCATTGCCCCAGTAGGTCTGGATGGGACTCAGGAATTGAAATTTTATCAAGAATCACCAGGACTTGGTGAAGGGGATGAACAACATCATTCTTCAAAGTGAGCTGTTCAAGACATCTATTTGAGATGGGGAAAGAAGAAACTAAAAATATTTTATTTTAATGTGAAAACTAAGAAAGGCATTAGGTTTTTCTCATACTCTGGCCCTCAAAATGAACCCATCAGCCTGGCCAGTCATGAGTCACCTACTGTGGAAGGAAAGGTGGATCTTTAGCATGGAGAGGTTGATAGCAACATTCTCATCAGTTAACATTATTATAACACAAAGCAGTTCACTGAGACTCATTTAGGTGAACATATGGATTTTTTTCCCCCTGATTTTCACTGACCTAGGTCTTCAGAAAATGGACTAGTGGCTTAAAAGGAATTGAGATTGATTGAAGACATTGTGAGTAATGCAACCACAAGTACGCCATCTGAAAATGACATTGCTGACACATTTCCTACTCTTAATGCAATTTATTTCCCAACCTAATTAAGAGGAATAATCTACTAAGATCCAAGAAGTTGATCAATAAAAAGAACTCTTTTTCTGAAATAAATGCAGGCTGTGGAAAGAGCATTTTGAAAATGGATGTTTCTATCATTACATAATTTTGTTGCTAAAAATCTGCATACTTAAAAACACGGAAAATGAATTTTCTACCCTGAAAATCTTCAAAAGTGACTCAGTGGGTTTTGAACCATTATTTAAAGATATAATTAACATTTGATTAGTTTATAAGAAAAACTGACAGACTTTAGGGGAAGATTAAAGCTTGCTTGAATTTCAACAAAAATCTTTAATGGACAATATAGAGAAATGAGTAGGATGATTTCATATGCAAAGTAAAAAAAAAAAGATATTTTTTCCATTTGTATCTCCATCTTTTTTTTTTTTTTGGTCAGCTAAGATGGGTCACTAAACCCAAATATCTAAGCAAACTGAACTTAAACTCATATCTGCAAATTCCTACATTATAAGGCATTAGGCTGAAATATTTTTTATAAATAAAAAAGCATATGAAATATTGGTTTTGTCCCCATATCATACTATATATTGTTTATCTTCAAAGAAAAATAGTTTTGTTATTCTTTATATTAAAATAGTTATTAAAATATTTGTGGATTTCTCAGTTCAATTTTTAAAAACTTCTATTGCATCCTTTGTAATTTAAGGAATATATAAATAAATTTATTTATGGCATAAGTAAATATCCATGTGCTGAGGATATTTGTTTGAAAATACTGACTTTCAGAAGCTGGATTAGAGAGAGTATTTTTCTTAGAAATCTGTTAATAAATAAGAAATTATTTCTTTTCTCACCTGTGGATTAGAAATATGTGCCAATAGATGGTAACAAAGTGAATATTAGTTATTTGAGTATTATAAGCATTGTCTTAATGCTACCTCTTATAGATGTTAAAAACTTTGGCAATTATTAATTAGTGGGTCCAAAGTAGCTGACATTTATTATTCTTTTTGTAGCTAAATAGTGTTTAGTGTCAAAGAAAAGTTTTGGCATCACAGTTGAGTGAATAGTCATCAGGATCTTGAAACTGAAAATTTGTGAAATAAAATGAATATTTTAACTAAATTATATTAACCATTTGGGAAACTGGTGACAGATTCATCAATGAAAAACAAATGCCATTTGCTTTTCTACAATAGACTGAATAGACTTAGAGCAATGAACATGATAAATACTTTTTAAATGGTTACAAAAATTACACACACATGATCACCCCAAATGGAATGCACAATCTAGTTGGAGAGAGAAGACAAAAAAGTGTACCCCATGTGTCTTTTTACCTGAGGGGAAAGAATATCATATGACTGGGTCTTTAACAGTCCGTCTACACCAGTGGAACATGCACACTGTGGGTACTGAGGAAAGTTCTCGCCACTTTGTGCGTGCAGGCTCAGTTGCTTTAGTCATGTTGGACTCTTTGCAACCTCATGGACTGTAGCCCGCCAGGTTCCTCTGTCCATGGGATTCTCCAGGCAGGAATCCTGGAGTGGCTTGTCATGCCCTCCTCCAGGGGATCTACCCAACCCAGGGACTGAATCCAGGTCTCCTGTGCCTCCTGCACTGCAGGCGGATTCTTTACCACTGAGCCACCAGGGAAGCCCTCTCACCACTTCAAATAATAGCACAGGCAGCAAGGAAATGCTGTGAGAGTGTTTATGTCATAATGAAAAGAGTGGAACTCTAGCACCACCTCTAGATAAGCTTATTTGTTTTCTACTGCTGTGTAACAGTTTACCAATGATTTAATAGCTTAAAACAAGCTCCACTTATTATCTCAGTGGCTATAGGTCCAAAGTCCTGGCAGCATATTACTGTATTCTCTGCTCAATCAAGCTGTCTGTAGAGCTGGAGTCTCATCCAAGTTCCAGAAATCTCTTCTTGCAATTTGGTAGAATTTGTTTCCTTGTAGAACTCATAGTGACTCATCCTTCAAGGTCAGAAGAATGGCTTTCTTAGAGGCCATCTCTAAAGGGCTCACTTTGATTAGATCAAATCCAGGAACAATCATCTCCATTGTTTACTAATTTTAGTTAAATGTGAGATATGACATAGAAAATAAAATTTCTTATAATGAAAAACATTGTGGAAAAGAAATTTTATTTAAAAAAACTTTTTGTTCCATTGGCAGAGACATATAGGTATAGAAAAATTGCATTTCTAAACTATTCTCTGCAAAGTCTTGTGAGTTCTTTGTTGTTTAATCACAAAGTCAAGTCCAACTCTTTGCGACCCTGTGGACTATAGCCCACTAGGCTCCTCTGTCCATGGAACTCTCCAGGCAAGAGTACTGGAATGGGTTGCCATTTCCTTCTCCAGGGATCTTCCCAACCCAGTGATCAAACCCATGTCACAGGATATTATATTCAATATCTTGTGATAACCCATAATGGAAAAGAATATTAAAAAAAAAAAAGAATGTCTGTATAACTGAGTCACTTTGCTCTACGGTGGAGATTGGCATGACACTGTAAATCAACTACACTTCAATTTTTAAAAATACAATTAAAAAATACTTAGTGGATGATATAGTATCCTGTGTGACAATGGTTAGAGAGACAGTCTCTGCAATCATGTAGAAATGTGTATGATAAAATGCACTAAATATAAGATTTAACATAATATAGCATAACTGCCAAATGATAAGTCCATGTTATTTGAGTGGTAATTGAATTTATATAAATGTCACATCTTTTATGATAATGTATTGTAATAATAATCTTTGCATTGTTCTACCATGAATGGCAAATGGTAAAACTTTCCAAATCCCTTGATGCTTTAACTTTCCAACCTATCTTCATCTTTCAAATACACTTGTTAGATATTAAAGATTAAGAATGCAGTATTAGTGGTGGGCTTCCCTGGTGGCTCAGGGGTAAAGAATCCACCTGCCAGTGCAGGAGACACAAAAGATGTGGGTTCAATCCCTGGGTCAGGAAGATCCCCTGAAAAAGGAAACAGCAGCCCACTCTAGTATTCTTGCCTGGCGAATCCCATAGACAGAGGAGCCTGGCAGGCTACAGTCCATGGGGTCCCAAAAGAGTTGGACAGAACCGAGCAACTGAACAGCAAGAACATTGTTAGTGAAGGGGCTTTCCTGGTGGCTCAGACAGTAAAGTGTCTGCCTGCTATGCAGGTGACCTGGGTTCGATCCCTGGCTTGGGAAGATGCCCTGGAGAAGGAAATGGCGACCCACTCCAATACTCTTGCCTGGAAAATTCAACGGACAGAGGAGCCTTGTAGGCAACAGTCCATGGGGTTGCAAAGATTTGGACACAACTAAGCGACTTCAAAAAGAGTTGGACAGAACTGAGCAACTGAACAACAAGAACATTATTAGTAGTGATATTCAAAGAGGAAACAGACAGGACAGGCTCCATCTTGAAAGCAGGACTCCACCTTGGGCCAGACATATATCTCTCTATATAGATATATGCCCAGTATCTATGGAAACGACATACCAACTGCAAAACCAGACTCCCCAGATGGAAGAGCCCCAGGGCTCATACCTAGACTCTCCATCGACTAAAAGAGTACCCTAATTATCTATGTAACTGGGGTATGACCACAGGTCTATTGATAATTGTCCACTGTTAACTACCTAGGCTTAAGGCATATGAATCACAGGTTAACTTTGATTGTATCTTTCTTTTCCTTTGTTCAGGCTAGTTCAGGGAATTCGGGGAGGTGGGTTTGGGCACAAACACTTAAGGTATATAAGGTTTTCACAAAAACTGGTCAGGGTTCTTGGCTAAGAGAAGACTCTGCCTTGGGACTGCTGGTATAATAAACTGTGCTCCACTATTTGCATTATCCTTCTGAGTGAGTTTGTTTCTCGGAATGTGTGGCTACAACAATACCAGGTGTGGAATTATGCTTTGCAGTAGGAAAGAAATATAACATTGTTGTTGAGTCACTAAGTCACGTCCAACTCTGCAATCCTGTGGACTGTAGCCCACCAAGTTCCTCAGTTCATGGAATTTTCCATGCAAGAATATTGGACTGAGTTGCCATTTCCTACTCCAGGGGATCTTCCCCACCAGGGATCAAATTTGAGTCTTACATGTCTCCTGCATTGGGGGAAGATTCTTTACCACTACACCACCTGGGAAGCCCTTTTAATACTAATTTACAGTGCCTCAAATTTGATAAGATTAAACATTGCCTGCAAACCAAAATCTTTTCCTTTACCCTCTTAAATGAAGTGTATGGGGCCTCCAATTAAACTGACAAGTGACAAATTAGCAAGAAAAAAAGACTTAATTACATATGTACACAAGGAAATTCACAAAGAAATGCGACTCAAGGAGGGGAGTTTGGAGCTTACACCCATTTTAACAGGGGACTGGGTGGGGCAGAGTGACACTTGTGGGAGAACAAATGAGTCCTTGAAAATGAAAGTGAAAGTGAAGTCGCTCAGTCGTGCCCAACTCTTTGCAACCCTGTGGACTGTAGCCTAAAAGGCTCCTCTGTGAAAAGGGATTAAAAGGGCCACTTAAGGAAAAACAGTTTTAAGAGATAAATGGGCTTTAGGATAATAAATGGGAGATAGGAGTGTGTCCGCTTGGGTGTGATACTGACTTCTGTTCTCCAAAAAGAGATTAGCATAACTCCTAGGGAGGTGATTTGTGACAATGGGGTTCTTCCATTTGTGACAATGGAGGCTCTGCTTTTAGGCAGAGGAATTTCAGGAACTCAAAGGTCTTCAGATCAAAATAAATTTTTACACCACCGTGGTTTATTCTGGATCCCTATAAACCAACAAGCTACGAATATATGAAAAAAAAAGACAGAAAGCTTTCATTGCGAAAAGTCAACATCTAAGCCTTCTTAGATTGTATCAGATTCTCACTGAAGTTCATATTTTTGTTTAGTGTAATGTGTTAGAACCACAAGTCAACAGTTTAATAAGCTTAGGGAAAACACCTTTTTTTTTTAAAGACACTTCCCAATTGCTGAATCACAGATCACAGACAGGTGAGCAGAAATAAAAATAATTAAGAGTAAATCAGTGGTTTATCATACTCTTTAAAGATCAGAGACTTTAGAATGTTTTTCTGAACTCATGAGTTTATCACCAATGGTGATTCAGTAGTTTTGTTTTAATTATTTGCCCAAGGCTGAATCTGAGCAGAGTAATCTGGATTCTAACAGGGAAGCAGATTTCTTCCAGAGTGTACACAAGATTAAAGTAAAATTTCTTCAAATATAGATGTTCTCAGGTTAACCAATCACCCCTAAAAACATCTTCCCTCTGCACTTTTGATTCTTCCTCATCTTCCTAGGATCATTTTCTTATCTTCATGGGCCTTCCTTCCTCTGTAGAAGGATGGGGATGAAGTAAGATTTGTTTACTTTCCAAAAATATTTCTACTACCCACTGGCAGAAATTTAGCATCACAAAGCACTCATGGATCAAACATAGGGGAGCAGCTGCTTGAAGACAAGAAAAATGAGAGAAATGGATGAAGGTGATTTTTAAGTTAGATCAGTGCTTTTCAATCATTAACAAGCATACAAATCTCCTGGGGGACTTTGTTAAAGTGGATATTTGGGGGCTTGGAACTGAGAGCTGGCATTTCTAATAAGCTCCCAGTGAAAGTAATGCTGCTGGTCTGGGGACCATCTTTTGTTGGTATGTCAAAGAGCTGGGCTTCCTCTTTACGGATGCACCTTTTTCTTGAAGCTTCTGGAAAATACTGAAGAAATAATAAGGCAGCAAGAAAAATAATAAAATGCAGTTTATTTCTTCAGTGTTTTTCTTCAGTTTATGTTTTTCTGCAGTTTATTTCTTCAGTACCAAGATTTATAGTGCATTTTTGAAATCTGGTTTCTCTGAGGTGTAACAACCAGTAATGCTGAAGAAGCTGAAGTTGAACGGTTCTATGAAGACCTACAAGACCTTTTAGAACTACCACCCCAAAAAGATGTCCTTTTCATTATAGGCGACTGGAATGCAAAAGTAGGAAGTCAAGAAACACCTGGAGTAACAGGCAAATTTGGCCTTGGAATATGGAATGAAGCAGGGCAAAGGCCAATAGAGTTTTGCCAAGAGAACGCACTGGTCATAGCAAACACCCTCTTCCAACAACACAAGAGAAGACTCTACACATGGACATCACCAGATGGTCAACACCGAAATCAGATTGAATATATTCTTTGCAGCCAAAGATGGAGAAACTCTATAAAGTCAGCAAAAATGACTGGGAGCTGACTGTGGCTCAGATCATGAACTCCTTATTGCTAAATTCAGACTTAAATTGAAGAAAGTGGGCAAAACCACTAGACCATTCAGGTATGACCTAAATCAAATCCTTTATGATTATACAGTGGAAGTGATAAATGGGTTTAAGGGACTAGATCTGATAGACAGAGTGCCTGATGAACTATGGATGGAAGTTCGTGACATTTTACAGGAGACAGGGATCAAAACCATCCCCAAGAAAAAAAAATGCAAAAAAGCAAAATGGCTGTCTGGGGATGCCTTACAAATAGCTGTGAAAAGAAGAAAAGCAAAAAGCAAAGGAGAAAAGGAAAGATATAAGCACCTGAATGCAGAGTTCCAAAGAATAGCAAGAAGAGATAAGAAAGCTTTCCTCAGCAATCACTGCAAAGAAATAGAGGAAAACAATACAATGGGAAAAACTAGAGATCTCTTCAAGAAAATTAGAGATACCAAAGGAACATTTCAGGCAAAGATGGGCTCAATAAAAGACAGAAATGGTATGGACCTAACAGAAGCAGAAGATATTAAGAAGAGGTGGCAAGAATACACAGAAGAACTGTACAAAAAAGACCTTCACAACCCAGATAATCACGATGGTGTGATCACTCACCTAGAGCCAGACATCCTGGAATGTGAAGTCAAGTGGGCCTTAGGAAGCATCACTATGACCAAAGCTAGTGGAGGTGATGGAATTCTAGTTGAGCTATTTCAAATCCTAAAAGGTGATACTGTGAAAATGCTGCACTCAATATGTCAGCAAATTTGGAAAATTCAGCAGTGGCCACAGGACTGGAAAAGGTCAGTTTTCATTCCAATCCCAAAGAAAGGCAATGTCAAAAAATGCTCAAACTACCACACAATTGCACTCATCTCACATGCTAGTAAAGTAATGCTCAAAATTCTCCAAGCCAGGCTTCAGCAATACGTGAACTGTGAACTTCCTGATGTTCAAGCTGGTTTTAGAAAAGGCAGAGGAACCAGAGATCAAATTGCCAACATCCACTGGATTATTGAAAAAGCAAGAGAGTTCCAGAAAAACATCTATTTCTGCTTTATTGACTATGCCAAACCTTTGACTGTGTGAATCACAATAAACTGTGGAAAATTTTGGAAGAGCTGGGAATACCAGACCACCTGACCTGCCTCTTGAGACTCTGTATGCAGGTCAGGAAGCAACAGTTAGAACTGGACATGGACAACAGACTGGTTCCAAATAGGAAAAGGAGTACGTGAAGGCTGTATATTGTCACCCTGTTTATTTAACTTCTATGCAGAGTACATCATGAGAAATGCTGGACTGGAAGAAGCACAAGCTGGAATCAAGATTGCTGGGGGAAATATCAATAACCTCAGATATGCAGATGACACCACCCTTATGGCAGAAAATGAAGAACTAAAGAGCCTCTTGATGAAAGTGAAAGAGGAGAGTGGAAAAAGTTAGCTTAAAGCTCAACATTCAGAAAACTAAATCATGGCATCTGGTCCCATCACTTCATGGCAAATAGATGGGGAAACAGTGGAAACAGTGTCAGACTTTATTTTTTGGGGCTCCAAAATCACTGCCGATGGTGATTGCAGCCATGAAATTAAAAGACACTTACTCCTTGGAAGGAAAGTTATGACCAACCTAGACATATTAAAAACAGACATATTAACCTATATTAAAAAGCAGAGACATTGCTTTGTCAACAAAGGTCCGTCTAGTCAAGGCTATGGTTTTTCCAGTAATCATGTATGGATGTGACAGTTGGACTATAAAGAAACCTGAGCATAGAAGAATTGATGCTTTTGAACTGTGGTGTTGGAGAAGACTCTTGAGAGTCCCTTGTACTGCAAGGAGATCCAACCAGTCCATCCTAAAGGAGATCAGTCCTGGGTGTTCATTGGAAGGACTGATGTGAAGCTGAAACTCCAATACTTTGGCCACCTAATGTGAAGAGCTGACTCACTTGAAAAGACCCTGATGCTGGGAAAGATTGAGGGCAGGAGGAGAAGGGGATGACAGAGGATGAGATGGTTGGATGGCATTACCGACTCAATGGACTTGAGTTTGGGTAAACTCTGAGAGTTGGTGATGGACAGGGAGGCCTAGCATGCTGTGGTTCATGGGGTCGCAAAGAGTCGGACACAACTGAGCGACTGAACTGAATTGAACTTCTCTAAGGTGATAATGCCATAGTGGAATAGGTATCATGATCTATCTGTGTGATAATCAGAAGATAGAGATTTGCTGAGATCCTCTCAACAGGATAATAGTATTTACTAAAAAGCAAGACAAAACACAGCAGCAACAATCCCAAAGAACGTTTGCTAAATATTTATTCTGTTTTAGCCTCTGAGGACCCAAAGTTGAAGATTACATCATCCCTGCTGATAAAAATTTAAAATTCATCATGATCAGCGCTGCAGTGTGGTATAAATGCTGTGGGGAAGCAGACGAAAGCATTGCTTACATGTGGGAAGACAAGGCTATAGAGAAGAGGTGAGATTGTGTTAAGGCTTGAGTGACAGGTAAGGTTTTACCTGTCAAGAAAGGGCAGAGGACATTCTCTGCAGAGAAAACAGGAGGTGCAAAGGTGGGGAGGCCCTTGCCCTTGCAGCATGATTTTTGATGGAGGGGTTATGCTTCTCCCCCAGACAAGTTCACTACTGAACAGATACAATTAGACCCACAGTGAGAAATATTCTATTATTCACAGTAACTTATAATTGAAATAAACAGGTACTTAAAAAAAAAAAAGACCTTGAAAAGCAAATGGACATTAAATGCTTTATAATCATCCTCCCCACTGCCTTTTTAAAGGAAGCTTTTGTGAAAAAATTAAAAAAGGAAGGAATGCATTTTGCACCATTTGTTACAGAGGTTGTCATGGAAAAGCTGACCTTCTATGCAGGGCTTGAGGATGGGAAGTTACTAGGGCATGCACCAGAAACCACTTCTCTTGCTTTCAGGCATAAGACCGGTTCCCCTACGGAATTAGAGACAATCTATTTTGACTATGTAATTTTTAGGGTATTGTTTCGTAGTTAGAGTAGGAAAAAGGAGAATGCTGGTGGCCAAAAGACAAAGAAGGGAAAAGTTTGTGAAAATAGAACAAAGGAAGGTCAAAGGACTAGAGTGAGGACCCTGGTAAAACAAACAGCCCTCTGGTTAGTCCAGTTTACAAAGGGCAGGCTCAGGGGGAGGAGAAAAAACATAAAAAGAGGAGCTTTGGGCTTCTCTTTGTGTCTTTTGGGTCAGCTTGCCCTCACGCCTTAAGGATGTATTTTCCTTTGCTTGCAATTAAAACTGAGCTGTAACACGGAACTGTAACATTGGTCTGTCCACAGCTTCAAATTTTTGCTCTGGCGAGACAGAACCGAGGAAATTACAAACTTCCCCGACAACATTGTCGTGTGCAGGGTAAGTCTTTTAAGAGATCAGTTTTATAGAGTCTGCTTTTATAACTGATAGATATTTACTAGGGGAACATCGAAAGCAAAACAGTGGAGTACAAGGTTCAACTATAACCAACATTAAATTCATTTGTTGCGTACATATTTATTTTGCAATATTTTATTCTGAGCACCTTTCTGGGCTTTGAGACTAAAATGACAAACGAGGCAGGAGTGAACCTGACTCCAGAAAGCTTTTGTTTTAGTAGAAGCATCACTAAGCAACAGGGAGTGCTATTTCACCAGCAGTTCTCAAAGTGTGTACCAGGGACCCTTTGGTTGTCCCCAGTACTTTTAGTGGATCCATGAGCTCAAACTGCTTTTCATAATAACATAAGACATTTTTTGCTTTTCCCCCCACTTTGTTGACATTTGCGTAGATGATGTAGAAGCAATAATGGGTAAACCAGCTGGTGCTTTAGCACAGATACCATCAGTGTCACCCTACTGGTTTCCATTTCTAGTCAGCTTTGTTCTTACTGCTGCAAATGTGTGGGAGAAAGACAAAGAAAAAAAACAGCTTCACTTAAGAATGCTCTTAATGAAGCAGTAAAGACTAATTTCATTAAATCTTGACCCTTAAGTATATGTCTTTTAAGTATTTTGTGTGATTAGAAAAAGGCAGATCTAGGACTTTAGCAAGAAGGCAGAGTAAGAAATGTCAGTTTTCATCCTCCTATAAAAAACATACTGCTATTCATGAACAAAAATAGCTCTAGTAAGGCTCAACAGTTCAGTTAAGAGGCTACAGCAGTAGTGGAGAAAAAAAAAAGGAGAATAATGGCACAGAAAGGATTGCTGGGGAGACCAGCTTGGCTGAAACATCTGGAGAAAGCTGGAAACAAAGAAGAAGGTCAGAGGCTATCATAATCAGCACAGTATCAGCCACATGGTGGGTGCCATCAAGATCCCCATTGGCCTGCCCTCTAGAAGACACTGGCAGCCTTTGTCCCTGCGGAGCTCAATAGTCCTGGCAACAGCTGTAAACCTTGCAACTTTCACAGTAAAGGACCACAAAGTCTTCGCAAGCAACCCACTGGCCTACTCCGCAGAGGGTACTGGCAGCTTTTGTCACTGCATTAAACTGGTACAGCGCTTGGAACAGAATAGATGTTTAACAAATGGTCTTTGGGATTGTTTGTTTGTTTTAGGTCAACAAAGTATTGCCAACCAGGGGAAGTTAACTAAGCTTCAGTGTCTAGCTGCATCAGTTGTTTTGTTAAACTATGAGTTTCTCAGTGAATTTTTCTTGGTTCAGTGGAAACAGCTTATAAGCATGAGGTGGACTTTTAGAAACATGGTCCAGGCCTGTTCTCCTTGTTAAAGCCATTTAAGATGCCATGCGTGCATGCGTGCTAAGTCAGTTCAGTTTTATCCAACTCTTTGTGAGCCCACCAGGCTCCTCTATCCATGGGATTCTCTAGGCAAGAATACTGGAGTAGGTAGCCATTCCCTGCTTGAGGGGATCTTCCTGACCCAGGGATCGAAACTGCATCTCTTGTGTCTCCTGCATTGGCAGGTGGGTTTGTGTGTGTGTGTGTGTGTGTGTGTGTGTGTTTACCACGAGCACCACCTGGGAAGCCCCTTGAGATGCTATAGGTTCACCAAATAGAAGTAATTCAGGTAATGAACATAGTTGGAAATAAATATATATGGTAATAGGAAAAGATAAAATTCTTAGTCAGCTACCCGTTTTGTTCCCTGACTCATTTTTTTCTCTAGATTTCCAGGTTTCTGGCTCCTCCCTGAAACCTTTTTCTGTGCCTCAACTTATCAATGTCCATGCTAACCCATTAGCTTGTCTGTATGTTACCTCCCATGATGGCATCACAACCAAATACCTAATTAGACAGCCCTGTGATCAGGGTGGCTGTGCCAGGAAAGGGAACTGCCTACCACGTCTAGCCTTGCATCCCCTTCCTGTGGTGCTTGCCTTTTTCTTGGACAAGAGCCCTTCATTCCATTCCAGCTCTCGGCTCTGAGTCACAGGGGGGGATTCCACCCTTGCACACTGCTTGGGCATGGCACTGTGCCTTGTACAGAATGGGCACTCTTACTCAGTCACATTATACCCACAAGCACTGATTCTCCTGAAGTCATTGACTACTATGCTGTACATTTACCCTTTTCTGAAAAACATGGATGGTATATGATATATGGCATATGATAAATTAGTATCTGTTCTGGCTTACAAGAGCTTCTCAGCATGGTTATAAGCTAGATGCTAAATGAGAAATGACATGAGCCATTTCTCGATGGACATGAGTTTGAGCAAGCTCCAGGAGCTGGTGATGGACAGGGAAGCCTGGTGTGCTGCAGACCGTGGGGCTACAAAGAGTCGGACACGACTGAGTGACTGAACTGACTGAAGCGAGAAATCTGGACAAATGAAGGGAGCCCTGACTTCATAAAGCTGACAGTCGAGTGGGTAGCTTATAACTTTTTTGAATATAAACACTACTAGTTAATTTTTAAACATATCCCTATTACAAATGTCTACTTAATAATTACTATAGTAAGACAGTTCTATATTCTTCAATCCTTTAAGTGCACAAGATGGGTTCTTTTCTCAAAGTGGCCATCCAAAGTGGCCTGGAATGAAAATCTCAAGGTAAGGTAAGTCACATGGACCTAGATTCTTCCTCTGGAATTTAATCCAGAAAAGACAGAATCCGCAGAAGCAGAGTATGTAGGAGCAAAAACTGAGAAGATGTCAGGGCAATGAGAACCATGACTGATGTGAAGAAATGAAAAAGAAGAAACTACAAAATAGATGGACAAGCTGGTTGAGGAATAGTAGAAGTAAAGAGACATCTCCATAATTGCCCAAGAAGGATGTGCTCAGTTAATAAGGTGATCAAATAAATGAACCCTAGTGCTGTGTGGAGAAAGCAATGGCACCCCACTCCAGTACTCTTGCCTGGAAAATCCCATGGACAGAGGAGCCTGGTAGGCTGCAGTCCATGGGGTCGCTAGGAGTCGGACACGATTGAGCGACTTCACTTTCACTTTTCACTTTCATGCATTGGAAAAGGAAATGGCAACCCACTCCAGTGTTCTTGCCTGGGACAGGGGAGCCTGATGGGCTGCCGTCTCCAGGGTCGCACAGAATCGGACACGACTGAAGTGACTTAGCAGCAGCAGTGCTGTGTAGATGATTCTGCCCCACTGTGTTAGGTTTCACTACATCTCAACCATTCAGCTGTTCCTGACTTCCCGGGGAAGGGGGCGGGGGCGCGGGGGCCGATGGTTCTTGCCTCCTTGATTTCCACAAGTATGCTTTTATTAATTCTGTACATCCCCAGGTGGCGCTAGTGATAAAGAACCTGCCTGCCAGTGCAGGAGATATGAGATGAGGGTTCCATCTCTGGGTGGGGAAGATCCCCTGGAAAACGGCATGGAAACCCACTCCAGTATTCTTGCCTGGAGAATTCCATGGACAGAGGGCCTCATGGGCTACAGTCCATGGGGTCACACAGAGTGGGACATGGCTGAAGCAGCTTAGCACGTGCACACACACAGTGTAAGGTAGTCTAACTGAGTTTCTGTTTCTGACCAACATGCAACTGGAATCAACCTGCATGAGGCCATTCAAGAAATATCCACTCTTGTTTGGAAGATATGATGAAAATAGGCAAACAAAGGAAAGAACAGATTTGTACATCCTTTAAAAAACCTGTTAATAATATACTATTACTAAAAACCCATGACTATGGCCAAAAGAAAATCATCTAGATGAGTATAAAATAAAAGGTAAACTTTCCAGTACAACCTCTAGCCCCCATTTCTACTTTCCAAAAGTAGTAACAGTTTCATGTTTATCCTTCCAGAATATTTCTTCATATATATACGTTCTTATGCAGATAGACTCATTCTACACTTGCTATTCTTTAACTTTATTTTCTTACAGCAACTATCCATTTCCATTAATACAAATCTGCCTCATTCTATCAACAGCTGTGTTGTATTATATGAAGTAGTTGTCACATTATTTAACTAGAGCTCTACTGTCAAGCATCTAGGCTATTTTCAGTTCTTTGCTCTTATAAATAATGCAGCAGTGAGCATTCTTCTTTTTGTATCATTGTGTAGTTGAGTGAATATTAAAGGATAAACATCTAGTAATGGATTTGCTGAGTAAAGGAGATATGTTAATTTAAAATGTCATAAATATTGTGAAATTGCCGTCCCAAAATGTTATTTCGATTTACAAGAACCTTGTTAAAAATGCCTGTTTTCCCACACCTATGCTAGACTGGATATTATCAAATCTTTTCATCTTTGCCAATATACTGTGTTAAAAATACTGTGCTGTTTTAATTTGAATTTTTAAGCACTAGTGATGCCAAACATCAGATATTTATTGGTGATTTGAATTTTGTTTTCTGTGAACTATTTGTTTTTCTAAAAAAGAATTCTTTGTCATTCGTGTTGAAAATATTGTTTCACTTTGTAATTTTTCCTATGGATTTATTTATTGAATGTTATCCTGCATGTGCATGTCTTTTAAAAAATATTTATACAAATTTAAATGAATCAGTCATTTCTTTTGGACTCTGAGGATTTTTGTATACTTGGAAAGACATTTAACCCCCAAAATGACTTTTTTTCCCCTATATTTTTATGTTCTTTTAACATTAATATTTAAATTTGGATAAATTTATTTTGTTCTAAAGGGAAGATTGGGATTCACTTTTCTTTCAGATGACTGTACAGCTGCCCACCTAAATCCAAATTTTCCCAACTGATAAGAAATATCATCTTTCATATCTTAAATCTCTATCCATATTTAAGTCTATATCTGGATTTGAATAACTATAAATGCATTAATATAGCTATTCCTATGCCAGTACAGTTTATTTAACTTTCCATAGCTTTGAAAATGCCTTAATACTTGGTAGGAGGTGTATTCTTTCTCTAGGGCAACTTGAAAATGTATGTCAAAAAAGACAAAATTAACTGCAATCTTTGACCCAGCAATTTCACTTCTAGAATTTTTAACTAAGAAAATAATAAAATGTATGGTTTGTTATTTAGTCACTAAGTCATGTCCAACTTTCTGCAACCCCATTGACTGCAGCATGCCAGGCTTCCTTATCCTTCACTATATCCTGGAGTTTGCTCAGATTCATGTCCATTGAGTTGGTAATGCCATCCAACCATCTCATCCTCTGTTGCCCTCTTCTCCTCTTGCTCTCAATCTTTCTCAGCGTCAGGATCTCCTCCAATAAGTCAGCTCTTCACCTCAAGTGACCAAAATATTGGAGTTTCAGCTTCCAAATAAAATGTATATATCATTTAATATGTTTGATCCCAATTTCCCCAAGTCTAATTGGAATATGGGACTCCCCAGAGGCTCAGTGGTAAAGAAGCTGCTTGCAATGCAGGAGACGTGGGTTCGATCCATGGGTCGGGAAGATCTTCTGGAGAAGGAAATGGTCACGAAGATATCCTAGAGAAGGAAATGGCAACCCACTCCAGTATTCTTGCCTGGAAAATTCCATGGACAGAGGAGCCTGGCAGGCTAGTCTGTGGGGTCGCAAAGAGTTGGACACGACTGAGCGACTAAACACACACACATACACAAAGCAGATGAGGGGATGCATTTTTTATGGTCAATAATACTTAACTTTGTATGGTGACAGATGGTTACTAGACTTACCATGCTGATCAATTCTGAATACATGTAGACATCAAATCACTGCACTGTACACCTGAAACTGACATAATATTGTATGTCAACTATACTTCAGTTTTAAAAAGAAAAAAAAAGATTTCTCTGTGTGGTTAGAATATCAGTAATCTTTTTGTTTCTTTGTGAGGGCATACTTTTAATATGTGTCATAAAATATTTTGTGGGTGTAATGAAGGTATCCAATTGGTTTAAATTTATTTAACACGCAATTGCTCTTAGAGCACTTTTAGGTTCACAGAAAAATTGAGAGGAAGAGACACTAGTTTCTCATATGCCCCGTGCTCCTACACAAGCACAGCCTCCTCCATTATCAGTGCCCTCTACCAGCCTGGTACCTTTGTTTTAACTGGTGAACCTACATTGGTATATCATAATCACCAGCCCACAGCTTACATTATAGCTCGCCCTTGGTGCTGTACATTCTATGGGTTTGGACAAATGTAAAATGACATGTATGTGTCATTACAGTGACCACTGAGACTTCACTGCAAAGAAAGCACAGAGTTTCTTCTGCTGACTTTGAAGAGCAAGCCACCATGGGTTCTATAGCTAAAACAAAATGAATTCTACCAATCACCACGTAACTTTAAAGAGGACCTCAGGCATCTGATGAGACTTCAGCCCTGGCCGCTACCTTGACTACATCCTTGTGATGCCCTGAATAGAGGACCTAGGTAAGCCGTCCCCAGCCTCTGCTCCATAGAAACTCTGAGATAATAAGTTGTTTGAACCACTATGTTGTGAGTATTACTCAGCAATTGAAAGCCAATATGTTATCTAATTGGTATTTCATGTGTTGGTTTTAGAACAATTGAATTGAAGCACTTTAGAAAAAATCTATATATGATTTATATATTGATTATAAAGTAGATTGTGGTATATTTCCAGATGTTCCTAAATAAAAGCCTATGATTAAGCTTATGTTCCTAGATATTTTTTGCCAGTTCCATATTGAGCCATTTCAAACTGTCTGTACTGGTATCCCTGCTTCTTGTTGTATAGAAGACTTAGTAGTGATATCATTCTGATTTTGTTCAGAGGATGGTCTTTATAGTGTTTATAAGATTTCTGAGGAAGGCTTTGCTTCCTGTTAGAGTGTCTTGGAAAATGGTAACTGACCACTCTATAAATTAGCCCAAGAATAGCTGTACAATACTATAATTGTATGGTACTAATCAGAATGCTTGGATCATATTTTCCCTGTGGATTATATTTTCTTAAGCTATTTCTTCCTTGCCACAATTGGGATTTGTTGTTTATGGTAGCAGAAAGACTTTCCTTTTGTAAGAAGAGTAACTTACTGTGTGGTTTTGGATCTGATGATCTGAAAAAATATTCATGTATATACATGTAGATAAATGAGATTTCTTGTGTTGCTTTGTTAAGAAGCCCTAGCCATAGTAGCTCAGGGAGATGATGATCTAATTTTCCTGTGCTCAGGAAAATACAGATGCTTTCAAGACTCTCTCAAGTACTCACAGTAATAATGAAAAAATATTTGAAACTTTGTGTTGATATGAATACCTGGACATTTTGCTCGTTAAGCTTTTTTTTATGAGTCTCTGAAATGCTTTCCATTCACTTTTTTCTTTTAGTTTCATAATTTAGTCAGGTTTAATTTTTGAACTAAGAGGTCTTCTATACTCAAGAAACGATATCTTAATACACCTTTTGCAAACTGCTTTTTTCTTGAAGAGGTATGTTCAAATGTAAACCATTGTTTTTCCAGGAATGTTTCCAAATGTACATTTGCTATCTTTTTTTTTTTTTAATCTAAAATAGATGCAAAATAAGTGTTTTTGCAAGGCTAACTCCTCTGCCAAAAGTGTTATGCTTCTCAATGGATGTAGCGCCCTCTAGTGGATAGAGTTGCAATAATATAAACTTTTTTTCAAACAAATTTCCCTTGAGAAATTCGCAAAATATTACCATTTTAAAGTGTACCATTAAGTGGTATTTCGTGTATTAACAATGTTGTGATACAGCTAGCTCTCTCTAGTTTCAAAACTTTTTAATTATTCCATAAAATACCTCATAACCATTAGCTAATCACTCCCTATTCAATGTTCTGCCATCCCCTTGCAAGCTCTACTCTACTTTCTGTCTCTATGGATTTGCTTAATCTGGATATATCATTTAAAAGAAACATACAGAATGTGACTTTTGGTGGCTAGCATCTCTCATTTGCATAATATTTTTGAGGTTCCTGTCAGTGACTGAACTGAACTGGACTGAGTATTTCATTGTATGTGTATATCACAATTGACTTATCTGTTCATTCACTGATTGAAATTTAGGTTGTTTCTACCTTTTTGCTGTTACAATTAATCCTGTTATAAACATTTGTATACAAGTTTCTGTGTGAATATATGTTTCCATTTCTTGTGGGTAAGTACCTTGCAGTTTAATCCCTGGGTCACATGGTAAGTCTCTGTTTAATTTTTTGAGGAACCACATACGCAAAAGGGTCAACCAAGACACATCAGGATATGATTTTCTAAAATACTGTCATGTTTTGCAAGAGAATGCTTATTCGTGTGGGAAAATAATGACAATAGTTATAGTTACTTATATTTCCTTCTAATAATGCCAATCTTTTACAGAAAGCCTTTCTAGAATTTAACATGGGGTAATAATCCTCCTTTTCCCATAAAGATTGACTTCAATGATATGCTATAAGATTTATCAATTAAAATATATATGATTATTTAGTATGTCAAGATGTTTGTGTGACCTATTGTATTTTGACTTCTAAATAAGTTTTTCTCCTTTTTCTTGACTCCTTTTCATCTGAAAAACATGACATTTTTTTTGGTTTCAAATTACAGGAATTCAGATATCAATTATATCAATTTAGAGGGGAAAAATCATTGCTCCTCTCCAAACTTGATATTTATAAATTTATAGTAATGTTGAATTTTTACATATTAAGACTCAAAGTTCAGAGAGTTGAATAAAGTATAGGCTCTAAAATAGGAAGAGTAGTACAGTATATAAGGGAAGTTCTTGTCTCACAGGAAAAGGAAAACATTTCCTGTTACTAGTCAGTGGAACAAAAGAGAAAAAATTAATAAGAGAAGGAGATGAGATGTTAGTGACGTGATTCTCTCTCCCAGCTCATAGCTAAAAGTAGTATTAGAGGTGGTGGCGGTAGACCGTTACCGTTCAAAGATGGACTTCAGTGACTCTCAAGCAGAGGACATATTCTGCACTTTTCAGGACATAGCTGAAAGCTGGCAAGTAAACTGATACAGCCACCATGGAGAACAATATACAGGTTCCTTAAAAACTAAAAATAGAACTTCCATATGACCTAGCAATCCCACTACTGGGCATATACCCTGAGAAAACCGTGGTTCAAAAAGACACATGTAGCCCAGTGTTCACTGCAGCACTGTTTGCCATAGCCAGGACAGGGAAGCAACCTAAATTTCCATTGATAGATGAATGGACAAAGAAGATGTAATACATATATACAGTGGGATACTACTCAGTCATAAAAGGAATGAAATTGGGTCATTTGTAGAGATGTGAATGGACCTGGCATCTGCCATACAGAGTGAAGTAATTCAGAAAGAGAAAAACAAATATCGTGTATTAGCACATATATGTGGAATCTAAAAACAGTGGTACAGATGAACCTATTTGCAGGGAGGAACAGAGAGGCAGACACAGAGAATGGACAGATGGGAGGGGGAGGATGGAATGACTGGGAGATTAGGACTGACATATATACACTACAGTCATAAAGCAGATGGCCAGTGGAAGCTGCTGTGCAGCACGGGGAGCTCAGTTCAGTGCTTTGTGATGATCTGGAGGCGTGGCTTGGGGGTGCAGGAGGGAGAGGCAAGAGGGAGGGGATATATGTATACTTACAGCTGATTCACCATGTACAGCAGAAACTCATACAACATTGTAAAGCAATTACACTCCAATTAAAAATTAACTTTAAAAAAGATACTCTTTAATATGACAAAAAAGAAACCCCCTACATCTGGGACTTCCCTGGTAGTCAAGTGGTTAAAACCCCGTGTTTCCAATGCAGGGGTCTTGGGTTCCATCCCTGGTCATGAAACTAAGATTCCACAAGCCACATGGCCAAAAATGAATAATAAATAATCTATACCAAACAGCATACTTAATACTAAATAATTAAAATATTCCTCAAACTCAAATGGAAAGTAAACAAGCTAACCATTATCATCATACCCCTTAAATGTTATAATGGATGTCTACCCAGTCCAGTAAGGGAAGAAAATGAAAATGATGGTAATAGGATTAAAAAGAGCAGAAATCAATGAAATAGAAAACTGAAAAACTGTAGAGAAAAATCAGTAAATCACAAGTTGGCATTTTTGAATACATTAGTAAAATTGCAGAAATCCTTAGATAAGCTGACTATGAGAAAGAGATAAAATACACATTTTCAATACCAGAAATGAAAAAAAGGATATGACTAGAGAGGCCACAGACATCACAAGCATAAAAAAGGGATGCTTTGAACAATTTATACAACAAATGCAATAACTTAGGAATTCTTAGAGGAAATTCTTAGAAAAATGTAACTTACCAAAGCTAAAAGAGAAAAAAAAAAAAGTAGGAAACAATTTCCTTAGCCCTATATCTGTTGAAGAGATTAATGTCTTTAATTTAAAACTTCTGCACAGGGAAGACTCAAGTTACAGGTGGCTTTACTAGTGAGTTTTATCAATATGGAAAGTGAAAGTGTTAGTTGCTCAGTCCTGTCCAGCTCTTTGTGACCCCATGGACTGTAGCCTGCCAAGTTCCTCTGTCCATGGAACTCTCCAGGCAAGAATACTGGAGTAGGTAGCCATTCCCTGCTCCAAGGGCTTTTCCTGACCCAGGGATGGAACCCAGGTCTCTTGCAAGCAGTTTCTTTACCTTCTGAGTCACCAGGGAAGCCCAATATGGAATGGAGAAATAATTCCACTCTTACAGAAAATTCTTTCAGAAATGAACACTTTCTAATTTGTTCTATGAAGACAGCATTATCCTGATACTAAAACCTGACAAGTTATCCAGAAAGAGCACTAAAAATGAGAGACACTATGAAACAGGAAAGAAAGATTTAGAAATTTCAACATGTAACTCTCAAAAGCTCCAGATGGAGAGAACAAAAAAATATGAAATGAGACTATATCTCTAATGCTAAAAGTTAGAGTGTTTTTGAAATTTTCTTAATTAAAGATACTGATAAATATCTTCAAATTATATTAGCATAAATTCTGTCAGATTAACAAAAGTAATTTTATAATGATGCAAAAAATCTAAAATAATTTAAAAATAACTATAACTAAGCTGATCTATTAAAAATGTGGCTGACAAGACATTTTCAGAAAAACTAAGTCAGCTTGCTGTCCACAAATGTCACTAACAGAATTCCGCATGTATTTCCAGAAGGAAATAGAGCACAAAGTGAAGTCAGCAGAAGCAAATTTAAAGAAATTATAATTAACATCTAAATAAGTCTAAATAAGCACTGCCTAAATAAATCTAAATAAGCACTGCCTAAATAAATCCACAATAATAATACTGTTTAATTCGTTGGGTGTCAGACAAGGTAGTATTAAAATAGTAGACAATAAAAACACAAGAATTGAGCAAAGATATGAAATCAGCTAGGAACTTCATTGTTCCAGATAAGGGTACAACTATTGATTGTATTTCACTGTTTAAGCATGCACATTAAAATTTTAAAGTAATCACATAAAAAGGAGCAAAGGAGAAGGAGGAAGGAAGGAAGTATATATTTTCACAACAGTAGAGCTGGAGGGGAAATGATGACAAAATTAATGCAAAAGAGGACAATTGAAAAAAAAAGGAAAAAAAACTTAAAAAATCAAAAGCACAGAACAAGGTGATAAAAATCAAATCAAATACATCTGTACATAAATTAAACATAAGATTTTAGATTTTACATTTGAATTCATATAGGCTATTAATAGAAAATGTCAGGTTGGCTTTTTTAAAAAATATATGTTCTTTTAAAAAGATATGCTAAGAGGTAAAAATACAGATACTTTTAAATAAAATAGATGGGAAAATGAAATCTCTGTAAAACATTAGCAAAAAACAGTCAATGTACCCCTATTAATAGCACATTAAATAGGCACAGATGTATCTGATTTTACTGATCATTATATTGCTTATACTATGCTAAGTCACTTCAGTCGTGTCAGACTCTGTGTGACCCCATAGACGGCAGCCCACCAGGCTCCCCCATCCCTGGGATTCTCCAGGCAAGAACACTGGAGTGGGCTGCCATTTCCTTCTCCAATGCATGAAAGTGAAAAGTGAAAGTGAAGTCGCTCAGTCATGTCCAACTCCTAGCCACCCCATGGACTGCAGCCTACCAGGCTCCTCCGTCCATGGGATTTTCCAGGCAAGAGTACTGGAGTGGGGTGCCATTGCTTAGGTGCAATCAAACACATCCTGCTGCCAACAGAGTAAATTTCAGACTCTAGCATAACTTTCAAAGTTCTTCAGCTTTAGCTACAAAGTTCCTTTGGACAGTGAAGTTCATCTTTGATCTCTCAGCTCCTATCATAAAGCTAATATGAAGTACAACTCAAATATTTATTTAGTTCAGATGAAAGAAAAAAATCATGATTCATGCAATCACTGTGACATTTACTTGCATAATGTCCTTTTCAGCTTTTTTTAGATATATTTTTCTCTGAGAAAAAAAGCAGAGAGGAGGAGCACATTTATACTGTGGATCTAATGTATTGACAACTAAGCAAACTTTCTTTCCCACATGGCTCTTCTTTTCCTGTTTCCCCTCTATTGCTGTGCATGGCACCAACAAAAGACTTTATTTTTTCAGAGGATAATTTATAAGGAATTCCCTTCTGTTTCTTATAGTCCCTTCTTTTCCTCAATTTTCCCATTTTTTTCTTCCTCCTTATTCCTTTTCCTCTCCCTGTACATCCTCTCCCTTCTTTTCTTCGCTCCTCCCTTCTCTTTGTAAGTTGATCTATATTATTCAGAGCTTAGGAAAACGAGTGATGGTAAGAGGTGCCCAACACAAAAATAGAAAGTCTTTCCTGTTTAGATTTGTGAATTGACAATGATGAATCAAATGAGTATTTTTATATAAGCTGCCTCTCATTGGTCCAGACCTAATGATTCTTACCCAACAGGGCATCTGGACAGCTATTCTCTGAGTCCACACTCTCCTTAATCATCCTTGTATGCACTAGGGATGATTGGGGTACAGTTTTGCATGTGTGACTGTGTATGTATAATCTGAAGAAGCTGTCTAAACTATTCTGATAGAAAATCCTTTCCACCAACTATAGTCCTAGAAGAGAATCCCTGATATAAATGGGACAGTGTCACACCTGAAGATAAATACCTCTCTCTTGTAGAGCACAGCGAATGATATTTAGTATCTGGTGATAAACCACAATGAAAAAAATACTGAAAAGAATACATATGTATGTATAACTGAGTCACTTTGCTCTACAGCAGAAATTAAGCACAACTTCGTAAATCAACTCTACTTCAGTAAAATTTAAAAAACAATCAACACCTCTCTCACTACAAGATAAGCACCTCCAATGTCATCATATTGGGACCTTGTATCTGATGATTTATACAATGAAGCCCTGAAGGGGACAGGGACATTTTCTATAGAACACTTTTTTCATATTGAGCAAGGATACGCTAACTCCTTGGCCCTCAACCTAAGAATGAATCAGCATCAGTGGGCAGCCTTAAAAAATTAGATGCTTAAGTTTCATCCCCAGAGATATGAATTCAGTTGGTCTGACTTTGGTCCAAAAGGCATTTTTTAAAGCTTCTCAGATATTTCTAATAGGTAATCAGAACTGAGAAATCTTCCCCAAACTTGTCATAATTAAATCAGTGTCATTTGGGGAATTTGTTTATATATTATGAAGAGTGAGATCCAAGCTCACTTAGAACTTTTGCCCCCAAAATTATAGATATGAAGATGTATGACCTTTTTGTGGTGCAGCAGATTATTAGAAGTCTAAGTATACAGACTCTGTTACCTATAGACGGTAATAAACAAAAGCTTTGGCAAGCAGAAAAGAAACAAAGAGAATACCCTTAATGAAAAATACTGAGAGCTTAAGAAGTGATGAAAGGTATATAGAAAAGTAGATCAAGGATGCATGGGGAAGGAACCAAAATGGGAAAAGAGAATAACAAGACAAAAACAAAGCAGCAGGTAGACAGGAAGGAGAAAGGATGCACAAGCTAAAATGTTAGTCAATTTTTTATTAATTTATGTAATTTTCCACTACTCTATCCAATACCATATCTAGGTTTTTGGCCAATATTAAAACTAGATATCCAGTACACTCTTCTTAATTACTTTCCATTCCATGAAAAATTTAAAGGTGAATTATTATATTTCATGTGTATTTTTTACATTTTTTTCTGATAGATCATTTTACATGATAGAATGTACCTTTAAATGGCATTTCCAAGATAGAAACAAAGACAGAACAATTAAATACAAAAACAAAAGCAAAACCTTTATTCTTTGCCTTGATTGTAATGTGGTTTACCGTTCTTTATGGTAATAGCATTTTCCTGCATGCATTTCACCAACACACTACAAGTCAATAGCTTTAGTATAAAGAATCTACATTTAATGTCGCTTGTGAAAGAAACACAAAATGTTTTGCTGTGACTGGTAATATAATTTCATTTATACGATTTTTGTGGAATAAAGCTTGGATCTCATATCATATCTGATAAAGTTCTAGTGTCATATGGGTTAGTAAGAATACGATCTATCTGTGTAAACAAACACTGGAAAAGACTGATGATTTACAGAATAAAAAGACTAGGTGGAACCATCTGATTCAAGCAATGCCAAGAATATCAACTCATCGTTCCTTAAGCCTCTTTCGATGATAAGGCATCACTATGAAAGCTAATAAATGCTGGACTCAGTCTGAGATTTGTTTCACATTGAAATGTGTGCAAAGTTTACAGTACTAATAAAAAGCAGGAATCTACACTGCATTTTAGTCTTTGTTTCTTATTTCATGAAGTGCTTTAATTTAAAAGTGCTAGGAACAGAAACTAACAATAGTGACTGTGACATCAACCTGAAGATACTTTTAATTTCTCATTTATGTACAAAAAGGCGGAAAAGGAAAATAAAATGAACTTTGTACAATATTTATATTTTCTTAGAAAACTCTAACCATATATTTTCAACAGAATTAAGCAGCTTGCAACCTGTTTGTACATTGGGCTTTTTACCATAGAGTATTCAATTAAGATTGGAAGGATAAAATGCAAGAAGCTCTTCATTGTTTGCTGCAACCTATTGCTTAATGACATGAAGAATGAGGTCTTGGTAGAACAATTTGCTTCACTTTACCACTGACATATGGCTTCCCATATTAGACTTCTGAACAGTGGAAGGAATAAGATGCAGCAGCAGAGGCAAGATAAACATGCAGCAGTGACAGCGTCAAACTATAATGGAACCAGTTACATCATATTACCTGTTGAAAGCTTGCAAACTCTACTTCTGTGGTACATATTTGATGCAATAAATACTGTGCTTAAGTCGTCATTTTTGTTTGCTCAAACATGCACCACTGGGTAAAATTACTATTTACAAAGCAGACTTTTTTATTTTTTAAATTGACATATTCTATGTCAACCTTACCAAGAGCAGAAGATGGCTAAACAATACTGTAGGAAAAAGCAGAATCAACTTTATAAAGTGGTGGTGGGGGATGCTTTTTGGTCAATTCAGGTTTTTAGAAAGGACTGATAGGATATTTTAATTTTACGCCAAAGGACACTTATCAAAAATGTTATAGTCATGCTGCCAGGACTCAGAATGACTATGTAATGGTGTGTGTATATGTCTGTGTGTGTGTGTGTATACATATATATGTATATACATGCACATATACATATATACATGTATATGTAATGAATTATGTAAAAATAAAATGACATTTTAATGCTTGTGGATTCTATGGAACATTTACAGGCACAGTAAAATTTTTCTGGATGAAACACCTTAAAAACATGAATAGCTATTTAAGCACCTCAAAAATCTGAAAACATCCTGACACAAGAAGTAAACTCTTCCCTTTTGTGACATGATTTTTTTTTTTACATGAGAATGAGAAGTGCAGCATGCTTTCATTTAAAATATATCCAGTTATACAATAGAGAAACATAGAATTTCTTACCTTTACTCCCTCTCCCCAAACACAAACCCGTTTACAAAAATAGTCACATATAATAGTAAACAACCTGTGAATTAAAAAAAAAAGTGACCAATTCACAGCATACGTTTTGTAAAAATATGGCAGGTGTGGCAGTTAGAACATAAACAGTGGTGACAATTACTGTTATCAAGTGTCGCATGTTGAATTTACATAAAAATGAACTTCCCTCCCCCCTTTAAATTGGTTCCTAGAGTCTGAGTAGCCATTACTCTCTGCTCTTCAGCAGTGTCAGCTGGTTGTGAACACAGAAACCTCCTGTCAATGCTGTTTCTCTGGTTTGTTGAGTCCCAGTTTGCTGACCAGAGGCCCCTGTCTTGTTATAGGCACTGACCTTAAGTATACATTTGTAAAAACAGTCAGTTTGGCATAGACCTCCTGTGGGAGTCCTGTTGACACCAGCACATCACCATCACGGGCTGTAAACAATTGATCACAAAATGGAATATTGTTTCCTTTTACTTTTTGCTTTCCCTGATATCTTTCCCTTTGTCTTCCTTTTCTGATTTGTCTTTTTCAAATTTTTCTTTCTCGGGTTTGGTCACACTGTCATAGGAAGGTGGAGACGTGGTGGAAGGGGTCATGTCGGTTTTCTCTGGAGTTGAATTCTCATTTAGTTTATCAATGAGGATATCTTCTTTGATGGGTGTTCCCTCACCTTCTTTGCCTTTGTCTTTCTTGTATATACATGAAACTTTTTTAACTTTTTGCTTCAAGAGGTAGCGTCTATAAGCCCTCTGGATAACAATAGCAGACACCTCCTCTTGTTTGCGTTTCAGAGTGGTTGTAATGGGCTCATAGGAGACTTTGGAGGGGTTCGATGCCATGAATCTTTCTTCCATCTGGATTCGAAGGGCATCCATCTCTCCACTCTCACCCAAAACACGCTTTGTAAAGGCAAATAAGATGTCGAGGCAGTGGATCCTGTCCCCACTGACCATGGGCAGGTCCATGGCAATGAGCTGGACTTTGTTCGGTTTTGCTATGAGAAGAGGAGGATCCAGGGCAGCTGCAAAATCAGAGAGCTTGGAGAACTCTATGAACTGGGTGGCATCGGGATCAAACTTCTCCCAAACCTCGTAGAACATCTCAAAGTCATCCTCACTCAGGGGCTCTGCGCTTTCTTCAGTAGCAACACTGAAGTTCTCCAGGATGACAGCAATATACATGTTCACCACAACCAGAAATGATATGATGATATAACTGACAAAGAAGAAAATCCCAACAGACGGGTTTCCACAGTCTCCCTTAACTGAGCTGCCAGGGTGATCTTTTTCAGGGTCACAGTCTGGAGGTCCACTGTTGAGGATAGGTGCTAGCAATCCGTCCCAGCCAGCAGAGGTGGTAATCTGGAACAGGCAGATCATGCTGTTGCCAAAGGTCTCAAAGTTAAACATGTCATCAATTCCAACCTCCCTCTTAACATATGCGAAGTTGGACATTCCAAAGATGGCATAGATGAACATGACCAGGAAGAGCAGGAGGCCGATGTTAAACAACGCAGGAAGGGACATCATCAAAGCAAAGAGCAGCGTGCGGATCCCCTTAGCCCCTTTGATCAGACGCAGGATTCGGCCAATCCTGGCAAGACGGATCACTCGGAACAAGGTAGGGGACACAAAATATTTCTCTATCAGCTCAGCCAGAAACATACCTATGGAAAGCCAAGATACAACAAAAATCATATTATATGTAATGGCAGCAAATGAAAATGTACATTTCTAAGATAAGCACTATTTTTACAAAATGTGGACATGAGAATTAGGTATACACATACACATATGCACATACTAGTTTTATAAAATGTGGACATGAGAATTTGGTACACACACACACACACACACACACACATATATTTACATATACATAATCTGCAATATTCATTTAGCAAAATGAAACTGGTATGTTTAGTGCTATAACATGAACAGTTTTATACTAACTGAAGGTATTAATGGTCATTTTTCCTGGTTCAAGTCAAGCATATACCAAAAGACACAATGTATATGGTAGTGAAGTACAGAAATGGGTTTATGTTTCTGATATAATAGTTTTATATTAGTATTTGCATAAGGACTAATGGATAAAGCGTGTGATTTTAGATTAGGAATATGAGACTTATTCTTCTCAGATGGTTTGATCAGTTTTATGTGGGAGGTGGCAGAAGAGACAACCCAGGCTTTCCAGACAGACATACTTGGGACTGAATCCTGGCAATGATTTTATGCATTGCCAAATGGTGATAATAGCTATTAAATAGTTTTGTTGGTGGTGGTTAGGCTTAATGTTTACTAAGTCTTTTCTTTGTGCTATAGATACGTGCTAAGTGCATTTATTTTCATAATCTCATTTAATCCTCACAACACCACTTTACAAAAATATTTCTTGGGAAACCGGGGATCAGAGAGGTGAGATCCCTCTTGCCATAGGTCACAGAACTGGTAAAGAGTGAAAACATGGATGCACCAGGTCGGGTCTGTATAACCCAGGAGTCCCCTCCCTTAATCACTACATTCCTTCCCTATAGCACTATCACTGGGATCAAATGGAGTGACACCTTATTTCAAAGTTCTGTTTAACCAGCAAAAGTATATACACAGTGGAATAACACTTTTCTATGTGTATGTTCTCTTTCCTCAAACAGGCAGAACTTTACTTCCAGCACCTGATTTAACATCCTACACACAAGCAATATGTATTGATGAAATGAATCTGCTTTGATTTTTTTGAACAAAATGTCTACTTTTGAAAAAGAATATTACACACTGTAGAAAATTATCTGAACCCAAAGATGACATGAGGCTTGTTTGAGTGTGAATATATATAAGCACACAACATGCTATTCCAATTATCAAGGACAATTATTTGACTACTTCTATTGATTAATATGTGTACATGTGTGTGAACTGTTTATTCAGAGCAATACTTGTCTATACCACAGGAATATGACTGTTTATTATGCCAAAGTTGCAATTATTTTCTTCTGGCATGGGACAAGATGATACATGAAAGCTGCATGTATAATATAAATATAAATAATATAAATTCTCTTTTTCTTCATATAATTTCATGCACAGCACACAGTTAGATAAATGACAAGCTGAGAATGGACTCTTCATTAGACTTTATTTGAAATTTTGGGATGAATGAGAAAGTATTAATGACAAATACTTTAAAGTTTTAAAATACAAATTTTTACTCTTAAAAATTTCACTTGCGTGAAAGCACCTCTTCTTACCTACAATGGAGAGAATAACCACCACAAAATCAAAAATATTCCATCCGATGGTGAAATAGTAATAACGAAGAGAGATCAGTTTCAGCACACATTCTCCAGTGAACAGAACGATAAACACCAGATTAATCCAGTACAGAATGTTGGTCATTTCTTGACTCTGGTCGTCAGTCTCCACCATCATGGTGACCATGTTGAGGCAGATAAGGATCATGATGCTGATATCAAAGACTTGTTTGGTTACGAAATCAAAGACCATCCCTTGGAATTTGTTCTGCAAAAAAAAAAAGAGTATGTGAAATTCCCTTAGAGACTGAAAAACAAATCAAGTCCAACTTATCTTATTTTAACATAACAATGTGAAAATACAGCTTTTATTACAAAACGTTCCATGTTTGGTTTACACTTGGAAGAAAATTTTGTATACTGGAATATCCAGCTCTTTCCAAATGGTATTTGTTCTATTTATACTGTTTATGATAGCAGATTTTGTAAACTAACTTTATGTTAAGAACCACCTTTTAGTTTCTCAGTGCCTAAAACATAACCATGTGTACAGTAGACAGTAAATATTGGTCACTATAATGAATCTTTGTTATCTTCTGTGTTTGGGGTGAGCATCAAAATTAACTTTGAAGAACTAATGAATAAATACTTTTCTAGCTTTTTGGGGTCATTTTCACCCTAGTTTCTTCCTTTATATTCCCCACCCACTATGCGCAGCAAAGCCACAGCATCTTAAATTCTACCTTAAGGTTCAGCTGAGAAGATGCTTTTAAAATTATAGTTCAAGTAAAAGGACATTGGTGGAATAGTTGGTAAAATCCAGTTAAATTCTATATTTTATTTAATACTATCATACCAGGGTAAATTTCTTCGTTTTGCTGACCCATCTATGGTTGTGTAAGATGTTAAGACAAAGGAAAGCAGAATGAAGTTTATATGAGGTAACTGCTACAAGAATAAAATCATCTTTAAAAAAAAAAAAGAATAAAATCATCTTTTAAAAAAGTATAGCTTAAAATTTAGATGTTCAAACTTCGCCCTATTCAATCTGGACCTAATTTCTAAGCACTAACTAGCCTTATGTCTTGTTTATGAAGTTAAGGCCTCATCTTGTAAACCAATTATGTTCACTGGGCCCTGTTTTTTTCCTTCGTTTCACCTCTATGTGCTCAATATTCCTCATCCTAGAGCTTGGAACTTGGCTCACCTCTGCTAGGTCGTCCTCTACCTTCTCAACTAGAACTACAGAGCTTCTGCTGCATCTACGCTCATAGTCTGCATTCCAGATGGATGCCTTTATTGGTCTGGATTCTCTGTGCTAGTGTTCTGCCCCTGCCCGACTAGTAGAGGCATCCATTACTCCATACTGGAATTCTGGGATATCAAATAGTACTGGTTTGTTATATTTTGTAAAAATAACATTTGATTTTTGCATAAATAAATACATAAATAAAACATGTATTTTCTCTGAATACATATTTAGCCCGATGGACTGGACTTATGTTGTTTCAGCTGCATCTGTTCTTCGAGGGCCTCCTTCAACTTAAATGCGTCTAATTCCAGTTCTCAGCCCCTTGTTCTTAGCTCTCGGGTACTGAAGTCTACCTTTCCAAGTCTGGTTACGTTCCCCTTATTTCTACCCTTCTGATACTTGCTACTACTCTTGTACCATACTGCTTTATCTTGTTTATCCATCTCCTCTGTCATAATGCTTCTGTCAAGGGGCATTATTAGACTCCCCTTCTCAGTCTGGTGCATCCTAACTCCGTTTTAAGTTTTAAGCACTCTGTGATCTCAGACAATTTTGTGCTTACATGTTTCATAAAATGTACGACATTTTATTGCAAATGGTTTGCTTTTATTTAATTAAAAAATCAATTTTCTTCCACAGATACAGCACCTAGAGTGAAGCAGATTCAAAATGGCTGAAAAGCAGCAACTTGCTATTTATGTTCATGTCAGCATTTTCACCAAAAATCTCTTAAGATTCTTTGCCCATTTAGTTTTCCAGTGGGTTAGGTCAATATACAACTCCACTACACAGTCACTGTCTCCAATTTAAATTTCAGAATATGCTGGAGGAAGCTGTATAGCCTTGGAAGCCATGTTCACTAAGGCTTATGTTCTCTCACTTTGTCTTGGCTCTTCATAATGATGAGCAATCCTTTGTCCCTCACTTGCTCCCAGGATAATTTCAAACTTCTTAGAAATTTCTTATTCTCTTGCCCTGTATTCTTACTTCTTTTTTGAGAACACCAAAGTCAATTGTTATAAAGAAATTCCTCTACCTCTTTGTCATTTTATATTATATTGATGTCCACACCTATCTTTTTATATACTACTCCAAAATCATTGGAGGACTCAGTCCCTTTTCCTCTGTAATGTAATCTACACTGTTTTTGGGCCACATCCTGTGCAGTTTTATTCTATATTTATTCCCTTTCTCTTCAATCTCTTCCTCTCTAGAATTGCTGCTTTGCTCTGAAACTAATCTCTCAATCTTTAGAAACTTTACTACTTTAGAAATTTTACTACTACTTCTAACATTCATTCAACATTCATTCTCTTTCAGAGTCCCCTTTTGATTTTCAAATTCTGTAAACCAGCATCTCCAGTTGTTTTCTCCATTCATGTCCCTACTTCTTATTCTGTGTGACACCACTCTTCCAGTGTGTAAGGCAGAAACTCATGAGTCATCTTTGTTGCTTCCTTCTTCACGTCTCATATTCAATTAATAAACCTTTTAATTTCATTCCTAGGATAGCTCACAAATCCATTTTATTCATCTCCACACCACTCTGGTTCAGGCTCCCTATCACCCCTGAAATAGTTCCACAATGAGTCTGTACCGCACACACTGCCTCTGTCAATGCTGGTTCAGTGACAGTCACAACACCCAAACTGACCAGGCTCTGCTCAATGGCTTCGCTTTGCTCTAAGGACAAAGACTTGCCTTAATGTGGCCTAAGAAGCCCAGAAAAGTCTGGACCATCCTAACCTGTTCATTCTCACCATGTCCCAAATGAACCCCCAGCCTCTGTACTCCAGCCTCACCGGCCTTCCTACCTCAAGACCTTCACATATACATCCCTCTTTTCTTCTTACATGGCCTATAGAAACTTCCTCATTCTTCTTCAGGCCTAGGCTCATGCTCAGTAAAGCCTTCCCTGATTAATCAGCCCCTTCTTTCTTATCAGCTCTCATAGCTAAATGGATTCTTTCCTTCTTGGATATTTCTATTTGTTGGTGTGACTATTTGATTACCAAATAGACTCTCTGTTTAGTATTTAATTCCAAATGCTTAGCATCATACATTGTAAATGAATGACTGAATTAATTTGCCAAATTGTTGCCAATAATCTTCTAGCTAAATTCACTAATCATTTCCTGTGCATCCCTACTCCTACTAAAGTAAATCTACATGTTATCTGACGTAATTAAACAGCCATTAAAATTTTTTTCTCATTATCTATATGTATGTGCTGCCTTACTAATAAATCTCACTCTTTCACTGATTTACCTCTTTTATAATGGTGAAGTACACAAGGCTTTATGCTCACCACTTTTTTTTTGATATATTATAATTGTCTTTCAAAAATGAACCTATGCTTTAGAGCTCAACTGAATTATGTATGACAATGACAACTCTAAAATCCTTATCCCATATTCATAAGACCTCACCTTTCCAAATGCCTTTACAGGACTTTCAGTTACATTAACAGAATCAATAATTTCACAAAACATTAACTGCTTTACTTTCTTTATTAGCTATATGTCCTCCCTCCTTTCCTATATTTTATAGGTTCCTCATGCCACTGAGGCTTCTTGTTGGCTCACTTATCTCCAGTCCTATTGGCATGACCCTATACTGTGGACTCATCTTCTTGCATGTAAGGGTTCATCTTCTTGTCTAAGGCCCAGCATTACTTTGTCTAACATTTTCCTATCAGTTCAGTTCAGTCGCTCAGTCGTGTCTGACTCTTTGCGACCCCATAAATCGCAGCACACCAGGCCTCCCTGTACATCACCAACTCCTGGAGTTCACTCAGACTCACGTCCATCGAGTCAGTGATGCCATCCAGCCATCTCATCCTCTGTCGTCCCCTTCTCCTCCTGCCCCCCCCTCCATACCAGTCTCTAAAAATCTCTTTTTCTTCACATTACCATGCTGTGCACTTGATATTGTATTTTTACTTGGATAAATTAAGATGGATTTATTCAGATTCATAGTGGGCTTGACTCATTTAACCCAGAAAACCTTGTTTCCTACTTACTATTTCAAAAATATATCGCTATTTTTCACTGCAATATTTATTTCCATGACTTTGGAGTGTTTGTTTTTTCACATAAGTCATTACTCTGCTTTTCTCCTTTATCCATTCAAGTTGTATTATTTCTCAAAAAGTAGGCTCAAATTCTACATTCCTTATGTTTTGTCCAATATTACTATCTACTTTCTTTGGGCTTTTGGCTATCTTACAAACAGAATAGGGGCATGGGCAGTTTTAGGTTAGCTAGTTTTACATCATCACTAATGGAATCATAGCATCATGATTCCTGGGGAACACTTGATTACCTTGTACCATGTATACCTTCAGAGAGGAGTTCTGAAACATAAAAGATCTCAGGGACTCTTCTGACAACAATTCCTTGCTGCAACCAAACAGACCAGTAGCCACTGGCAAATATACAATCACAATCACCATAAAAAGCCATAGAGAAGGATGTCATCTGATTTAGGGCAAGATGCTTGGAGGAAATAGGAAATTTTTCTTAAAAACCAGGAACAAACAAGACCTATGACTTGTTTCATTAATGATTCCATTCAATATGCAGAGCTGGACAGAATATGGGGCATATCCAAGACGTATCAGTTATCCCAATTGGTCCTCACTGCACTCTGAGAACATTCAATATTTCCACACTATGTATATATGAATATGTTTTCTTTTCTACATTATTAGAAGCTCCTCAGTGATGTCAATCCTATGGAATAATATTGGTATATAAGCCTGAACATTTTTACTTATATATTTTTATGTCTGTGTATAAAATATATTACATAATTTCTACATATTATGTATCTAAAAAATACCAAATACTTAGACTATTGAGGCTATCTGGTCACATTACTAAGGCAAACTAAAACTGTTTTGCAAATACACGAAAATTAGTATCTAGCAATTTGGGCTATAAAAGTGATAGATAACATAGCTTTTATTAGTGATGAAAGTATGCTATTCTTACAGCAGGTCGAGGTATGGGTTTTTGTGGTTTCTTTGAACCCAATTTTTTCATCGCATTGTAGTATTTCTTCTGTTCTTCTGTCATAAAAATGTCTTGACCTCCAAAGTAAAGAAATGAAAGGAAAACTTGTAAAAATCATGTTCTTTGCTAGCTATAAAATCCATATTAGTAATTGTGTCAAAAATGTCTCCACATTCTATTCTAAAGTTACTAACAAACATGTATTTTAGATATGCATATATTCAACGTGTAAATTAGTCATATTTCTGTACTGGAAATATCAGTACTTTCAGACAGCTGATAGTAATTCAGCTATCTGAATTATCAATCACTTAAAAACTAATAGATGATTAAGTCAAAATAATTTCTGAATTTTATATTCTTTCTTCTTAATGACTGCACTTGGAGCCAAAAGAAACATTGGGGTATATTTAGTTAGCACTTTAGAGCAAAGATGAAGTTTTAGTATACTTATCTTTTTTTTCTGCTGGTTGAAGTTATCTATGATGACACCAATGAAAAGATTTAGAGTAAAGAATGAACCAAAAATAATAAAGATGACAAAATACAGATACATGTACAGATTGTCTTCATACTTGGGTTGTAATTCTACCTACAAAGTATAAAAAATGATAACCATTAGACCTAAAAATTGTTTCATAGAAAAGACATCAGTGAATTTTCAATTCTCAAAGCATATCTCTATCACTGGAAATTTTTAAAAAGTTAAACAGATTTTAGGAAAGATCAAGTTTAACACACTTATTGAAGAGTCTCCAAACTCTTTCATTGACTTGAGAAAATGAAACAACTCATAGAAAAGTCTGAATAATTAAAATTCATTTCATCCAATAAATGCCTAGGATATGAATGCACTTTTAAGACCCCAGTGGGGCATGCGGGGTGAGTACTTCTTCTTCCTACAGAAGAGATGCTACAGTTACACTAGTTTTTGTTAAAATTTTTCAAATTTTACTCTCTCTGACTCAGTTTCTTCATCCTTAAAATGGAAAAAAAACCAGAACCAACTCTAATATGGTCATTCAGAAGGCTAAATATATTACTATATGAGAAGTGTTAGAATAGAACCTGGCCAATAGTAATAGGTAAGAGTAAGGGTTTGATTTCTGTTATATATTTCTCTTGCTAGACTAGAATTATTACCATATGTGTTGACATAAGTACATCAGTAGTATCTTTCCATTCTGAAAATGAGTCTATTGATCCATTGTACTTAGCAGGTCTTAAGTACTGTTTCTGTAACAATGATGTGCTTTCTTATCCAACACAGTTCTGTTTTTTTTTTTTTTTTTAAGTATGAATAATGTTGATAATGCTCAACTCTTTTAAAGAAATGAAAGTGAACATGTTAGTCACTTAGTTGCATCAGACACTTTGCAATCCCATGGACTGTAGCCTGCCAGGCCCCTCTGTCCATGGAATTCTCCAGGCAAAAATACTGGCGTGGGTAGCTATTCTTTTCTCCAGGAGATCTTCCTGAACCTGGGTTCGAACTCAGGTCTTCTGTACTGCAGGTGGATTCTTTACCATCTGAGTCACCAGGGAGCCTTTTAAAGGAATATTTACCCGTTTTCCCATTCCCCCACCCCACCCCCAGCATACCAGAGTTCTTGCAGTTCTTGGCAGTACTTGATATTGTCAGACTTTTAAATATTGCCAGTCAGGAAAGTATGTAGGTAATATTTAATTTTGGTTTAAATTTGCACTTCTCTCTTGACTAAACAAGAGTAAGGGTGAATAACTTTCCATACTTTTAGAAGCCAAGTGAATTTCATCTTTTGTAAGGTGTTTGAATGCTGAGGGATTATATACTAGTATGACCTCTGAAGAACCGATGCTTTCAAACCGTGGTGCTGGAGAAGACTCTTGAGAGTCCCTTGGACTGCAAGGAGATCAAACCAGTCAATCCTAAAGGAAATCAACATTGGAAGGACTGATGCTGAAGCTGAAGCTCCAATACTTTGGCCACCTGATACAAACAGCCGACTTGTTGGAAAAGACCCTGATGCTGGGAAAGATTGAAGGCAGAAGAAAAAGGGGGCAATAGAGGATGAGATGGTTGGATGGCATCACAGACTCAATGGACACGAGTTTGAGCAAACTCTGGGAGATAGTGAAGGACAGGGAAGCCTGGTGTGCTGCAGTCCATAAGGACGCAAAGAGTCAGACATGACTGAGCATCTGAACAACAAAATACAGTAGTGTTTGCTAAGTTATTAAGGAAGAAACCTAAAGTAATTTGTATGTCATGTAGGTTATTGATTAGAAAGGTGGAGAGAACTTTGAATTAATCAAATAGGTAGGAAACTACTTTGGAAAATGAGATAATGTAAGAAAGCCTTTAACATAGTGAGTGGTAATAAATTATAAATTATTAATATTATTCAAAAGAGCCTATAAATGGGACTCCTGATAATAAAAGAGATAAAATGCAGGGTGTCAAGCTCTTATAGTTTCTTTTTTTTAATAAGGTGAAAAAAATTCAGGAACTCTCTCTAAGTTACCACATGTTTTTGGTGTCAGGGATATAACATCTGAGCTTAATTACTATGCTCTGACAATGTATGAGAAACCAATCTCTTTTTTAAAACATGATTTCCCTCCTCATTGTTAAATAGTGAGAAATTATATGGAGATTACCACAAAAAATTTCAAAAGTGCTGATGTGTGTAAGATACATTATGAAAGCCCTTTTTATCATAAAATCTTACTTTCTGAAAAGAAATATGATTATATTTGTTTTTTTTCTGTTATCATTATTCAGACTTTCCTATCACAAAAGAATATCAAAAGCTGGAGGAAATCTGAGACAGATGAAGAGAGCGCCTATAAGGGCTTTTAATTCATGGCTAGAACTATTAGAACCAAAAATAAAATATCTCTATTTACAAATAGAACAAATAGAATCTACAAATTTTTAAGTGCCAGTTGCTATTCTAGACACTAGGAAAGATATGTTAGAATATTCACAGTGAACAGAGAAATACATTCAAATCAAGTTCTGGAAGAAGTAATGTAAGGTTGAATATTTTATTTTTCTAATGCAGATATTCTGTATAAATTGACCTATGGTTTTATTTTATTGACAATATCAGTAAATTACAACACTGTAGAAATAGTCACTAGATCTAATTAAACAGTTTTTCCTCTAAATAGACTTACATTTCGTGAATCAACTGCTGCATACATGATATCCATCCATCCTTTAAATGTGGCCTGAAAAAAAGTCACACCATTGAATTTTTTTCCCCAAATTATAATTCTGGAAGAGACTAAATATCAGATTTATTAACCAAGATTTATTCAAAAACAGGTATATAAAATAGTTTGAAATTAACATTTAAAATCTTTTGGCAAAGTTTTAAAACATATGCATTGAAATTCCTTCCTTCATATTTCATAACATATTTCTATGTGACTTTAACATCTATACTTAAATCATGATAGATTATAACAATGTGCTATCATAAAATCAATTATCAACAACCTTTGACTCTTATGTATATATACAAGAATGCAACATGAAATAATTTCACGTATATAGTATTACCTTCAGACAAACTGAAAAATATGTTGCATTATTTGATCTTAAGGTTGTCTTTTCTGCTTATCTTTTCTAAATGATATTATCACCAACCACCAATCATGATGGTTTGTTCTTGAAATTACCAAATATACTATTTTGAGGCAATTATTCTATAAGAAGAAACTTTATAATCTAAAAACTATTATACCTAACTCCAATTTACTTTTTAAAATTTTTGGTTGAAGAGACATAGTAATTCTGAAGACAAGTCATGCACATTTGTTTTTCAGTTTCTTAATGCCACAGGACCCTGCAGAATTCATCTAGTGTTGGGTATCGTGTTAGTGGATCAACTCAGGGAGCGTGTGAACATGACTTAGAATGGTCAGTTGAGAAGCTAAATGGAATTTTATGAAATTATAGCAGGCATAATAGACTTGATAGGAAGGTTTTTGTTTGCAAGAGAGCAATCTCCCTATCTTAAAGCATTGAAGCAACAGGCAGGAAGATGGAAATCAAGGTAGGAGTCCATGTGAGGGGAATATCTGGTTATGGTGTTCATGAAAGTTGGGTGAGTGGAGACTTGCCAAGGGTTTAGGTACTGTCTGGTATCTGCAAAGGACAGAAATCTACCACCCCTCCCCTACCTTTCCAATCCCATCCTCGGGCCAATGCCTCTACTTTGCTCAGATTGGGGAAGACAGTGGGAATCTACGTAGAAATTTCAGTAACAGAGACTTGTTCTGGAAACCTAAGGCATAGTCTGGGAGACTTTAAACTTTATATAGCCATCCAGTCTCCAACATGGTGCAAAAAAGACAGTTCATCCATGATTAAGGAAGAATCTAGGCAGATGGGCTTAAGGAAATATGTATTGCAAACAATGAGTAAGAAGAATTTTATATTCATTTTAGTAACACATCACAGTGAATAATAATAAAGTGGTTACTTACTACTTGAAGCAGAGAAAGATACCCAAGTCCCACATTATCAAAGTTGACTTTCACGTTCTTCCACCGGGCAGTTTGGTTGCTATCTATGAGGGCCTTACATTCGCTGTAATTGTTGACCACGCTGACATCAAACATTTCTCCAGTGGTGTAGTTAATACAGTGGTAAAACTTGCCAGCAAAAAGATTCACTCCCATGATACTGAATATCAACCAAAAGATCAGGCAAACCAGAAGTACATTCATTATGGATGGAATGGCTCCTAAAAGAGCATTGACAACGACCTGGCACAGCAGTGAGATGGGGAAAGAAGTGAAAAGAGAGTCAGATCTATGGAAGAACTAGAAATGTAGGTCATTATACATGAAAACTCAACAGAGAAAATATAAAAATCATTCTAGTACTGAAAGCTTGATTCTCTTTTTAAAAAATTAAGATAGCTACTGTAAAACAGGTTTTTAAATTGGTAAGCTGAAAAGAATTTAATAGCTAGCCATTCCTTTCTATGATACCATACACACACAAATACAGAAGCACATATACCTCCATATATCATCCATTTCTGGTTGTGTCTGCAACATTCAAAGAAAATCCTAAGTAACTATTTTAAAACATCACAAAACACCTAAAAGTTCCTTTTTGAATGGCCAAACCTACCTGGACAGGGCATCATAATTTCCTCAGTGCTGAGGGTATGTAGTCTCAGGTTTTATGCCTCAGGGGATGACAACTGGCAGTACAAATGCCTCCCGGTTCCTTTGTACCACCTTTCTAAATGAGTGTTAGATTTCCACAGCTGATCTACTTTTTAGCTAGCTCAGCCTTTGTTTGAGAGCAAAAAGGCCAGGGTTGGACTTTAAAAGGCTCAGAAGACATCATATGGAGCAGGGAAGAAAAACGATGAGGAATGATTTGGTGGTTTCAAATTACAGTGAGTGGGATTTCCTTCACATTTATAAACTGGAATGAACATAACTAATGTTGACTCACATCAGAAGTCTACACAACATGCTAGAAATTTCCCACAGAGTAAAAAAGTCTAGGTAGAAGCAATCTCATTGCTTCTAATTAGAAGTCATCATTCAGGGATTATGTTGTGTGAGTGCCTCCAACAGTGTCATTTATGGATGTCTGACAAATATTACTGATTGATTGGTTACATGAATATGAATGTAGAAGACAAATTTAACCTGGATGTGTCACGTCTAAGGTTCAAAACAGCAGTTTATACTGAAAGTGTTAGTCGTGTCTGACTCTTCGCGACTCCATAGACTGCAGCCCGCCAGGCTCCTCTGTCCATGGAGTTCTCCAGGCAAGAATACTGGAGTGGGTAGCCATTCCCTTTTCCAAGGGATGTTCCTGACCCAGGGATGGAACTTGGGTCTCCCATATTGCAGGCAGATTCTTTACCACCTCACCCATCAGGGAAACCCTGTTTTCAATTATAATTCCAACAAATACTAAAGCATTTGGTCTTACCCTCATTCCTTCAAACCGGGATAAGGCTCTCAGCGGCCTCAGAGCTCTTAGTGTTCTGAGGGATTTGATGGCACCAAGTTCTGAGTATCCCAAAGCATTTGCAGTTAAGCTAACCAATGAGACCTATACAGAAAAAAGCAACACAATTGTCTTATTTATAGGCAAAAAAGCTTACACAACTCAGCCTTGCTGTATGCAATAAACCAGTTCCAAAACCTTAGTGAGCATCAAAATCACTTGTTGCAAACACAGATGGCTGGCCAAGGTTCGGATGAGACCTGAGAATTTGCATTTCCTTAAGTTCCCACTTAAGCTTAATGATACTGGCCAGTGAACCACACTTTGAGAACCATTGCTATAAACTTAATGAAAAAGCAGCAGCAATATATGCTCTTTTTATCAAGATTCTTGACAAGAAAATTTAAAAGAGTTAAATGTAAAGAAAGAAAAAGAATGACACCAAAATGAAATTTTCATCTATAGATTTATAAAACTTTATCATTTCTCATATTATTTAGCAGACCTGAAAGAGAAAAGAAAACCTAGTACAAGTATGCAAGAAAAGTATGCAAGACACAGTTGACGCTGAATATAAACACACTCAGAAAGATCTAGATTTCTAAAAGTGCTTTAGTCTTGTAAATGTCAGTGTGAAGGCCTAAGATCATTCATTAGGGAAAATTGAAATCATTAAGTTTAAAAGTTGAGATTTTAGTATAACTAATTAGAAATTGTCAGAACAATGTTTTCTTATTTATACTGATGGCTAATGTAGTTGATATAAGTTGTAACATTACAGCGAAAAAGGAAAAGAATAACTGCCACAGGTGGCACAGAAATGTCTAATTTCCTTTGAAAATACATAGAAAACCCATTGAAACTATATAAGCTAAAGAAAAGATATTTTCTCCTAAAGTGCACCTGAATTTCAAAAGCAGGAAAATGAGAACAGATGTGTAATATAGCTTTTAAGAATATGGTGTTAGTGGTATTACATTTTTTAAGAGAAGTAAATGAGGCACATAAAAATATTTTACAACACAACTTGACTTATTCAAACTAATTTTGCACATGTAATATGAAATAGAAAAACCATTAATTTGGAAAAATTTAATCTATAAAATTGTCTTAAGGAGGTTCTATATTTTTCCTAAAATCTAAATTTTTAGGCTTTGCAAATCTCTTCAAAGACAAATGAAAGATAAAGTTACTGAATTATCATTTATTGTGAAGATTTTCTAGGTATAAAACATGAGGACTTATAGTACCTTATCTTCTCTGAAGACAGAATGAAAAAGAGATAGGTATAAATTAAAGAATGAAAAATAAAAGTTAGACATAAGAAAAAAATTGTGAACAGGGACAGTATTTATTGGCTAAAGAAGTAGTAAACATTCAATTTTATGTGTCTTGTGTTGCTAAATATGAAAAGGAGATACATGTAGATCTTCTCTTTCTGGTCTTCTTTTTTTGGCCTCTAAATAGTAATTTTCTTCCATTCCATCACTGACATCTCCAGCAAATTTCTTGGGTGAGCTTTTCTTTTCACTTTCCATAGATACTTTTGAACAGAAGAGTATCTTCGAGAACTCTTCAATAGCTTCTTTATTCAATCACTAAATCATAGATCTATTAATAAATCTCTTTGAATGGCATCTCAGGTCCTTCAATCTCTTCTCCAACGTAAGTTTCTTATCAACCAATTACAAAGTATCAACCAATTACTCTTCCTCACCCTGTGGCACAGAACTTATCCTATAGGACTACTTGGTGGTTGAACAAGCCCTGCTTGGCATGTAGCAGTGTCTTCAAGGCTTTGATGCCCTTGCTTCATCTGTACCTGCTGACACTGACATCCTTCAAATGCCAGTTCACACTGCACTGCCCTCATGAAGCCTGTGCTTCTTCCTCAGCGAAGCAGATGAAACTTCTAATAGAGATGTCATCTTCTCATTGTATACATATCTATCCTCACTACTTGCCTGTAAGCTCCCATAGGCCCAGAAAATGGCATACATATTTGCCTCTTCCATACAAAATAGATGATTGATAAACATGTTTGATATAAATCAAGGCATTAATTAGCTTAATGTATTATCATAATAATTTTCTTAAATCCAAGAAGGTAAACATCAGAATACACTAGGTAACATGAACAGCAGCTCACACATTTCTCTTAAGATTTTCTTTATATTTAGGTAGTGTTGACTTAATGCCTTTATTATTGCATGGATATAGTAAACATAAGATATGTTTATTAAAAATTTACAGTGTATCATAACCACAGACAGAAAATAAAGTATCATCCATAATCTCATTATACAAATAAAAGAACTGGTATTGTCATGGTATGTTTTTCTTTTGCTCGTAGTGCTCAAACACATGTGATTTAAAGTATTATTGTCATTTTATCACCAGTAAACTTTTGATATAATTCTGCATGTGGCTTTATATGTTAATATAAATAATAGGCTTGCTTTATGCAGATTCAGCAAAAGGAAAAGATATTTTAGTCTCTTAAATTCAAAGAAATCTCTTTATTTCTTATAAATTTAATTGTTTGGTGACTAGAAAGCTCCTACTAAATTAAGTTGAATTTTTTTCACCTACAACTATAAAAACTAACTTTCTCCGTGAAAGAGTCCATTTTTCTCTTTTTCTGGTATATGTAAATTTTATATATCATAATATTTCTTTAATTGCCAAGGAGTTATTATAATCAACAGAATATTATCTTAAAGTTCAGTACTTAAAACACACATTTTTCTTTCCTAAAAATTTCAGTGTCTTTCTTCTTAATTAATCTGAGTATCATTCTATTCCCTCCCTCCAGGTTTCCTGGCCCTTGTTCCCTCTGGCTCTCCTAGTTTTTTCCTAGACAAAAGGCCTTAAATTTCTAGACAAAATTAACTATTAATTTAAAGGCATTTAAGAAGCATATCTTCAAAATTAAATAAAATTGATTTTTAAAATTTTGTCTGGTTAAGATCTTCTTCAAAAATTTCCCTCAAAAGTAAGGGAATAAACTCATATTCATATTTTTAAAGCCTCTTACTTTCTGGCACTGCATCTTATTAATATATTATTTTCAACACCAATATAGTTTCATAAAACTCTTAAGTAATTGGCTCATAGCTAATCTGTTTCTATAATCATATAAATCAAGAAATGTCTCTTGCTACTTGGACTTTCATATTCCTTTGTGATTACTAATACACCTACAGGACACACTTTGCAACAGGTTCTGGAGACGACAAAAATGTGAACATCAAAGATGCCCGTGAAGAATTTAAATACAGTTATATGTGAGAGTGATAAAGCAAAACTTCTACATTTATATATTCCTTTGTGTAACTTGGGATTTTAAATATTAATTTAACTATTTTGTCTGTGAAACTCTGGCAAAAAACGCTTTGGGACATTTTCTTATTGGGAAGATGGGACCCATCATTTATATTTGGGGTCCTGCAGTTGTACTGAGTGCCTACTGTGTGCCAGACACCAAGCAAGGACTAGAAGTTACCATTCACATGCCAGTGAAATGAAACAATAACATGCAGAATACTCACATCGACGATCAGGAAATCTAACCAGCACCAGGCATTGGTAAAATACACTTGAAAGCCATATGCAACCCACTTGAGAAGCATTTCCAGGATGAATATATAAGTGAAAACTTTGTCAGCATATTCTAACATGGTCTTAATGGTTTTTCGCTGTTCAATATATATATCTTCAAAGGCCTGTAAGTGAAAAAACTCCATTGAATTTCATTGTCATAAACTGTCTCTAATTGGTATTTTATTAGAAAAACTCATGCTTGCAAGCATCTTTTCAGGCGCCTAAGGCTGGAAGACTTCATGCTTCCCAGAGCTGCATTTTGCTCTATAGTTGTCTGTATGCAAGTGACTCTTAACTGGGCATTTCAGCCAACAAATTAATTCAAATAATCTTTAAATTTTGGTATCAGGATATCCCATCAGAGCTTAAAATTTTTGAGACACTGCCAGCTGCTTCTGTCTACAATAGGAGGCACAAAACCATCTGCGAGCATATATGCTTTGCTCAGTGCAGAGTTGCTTGACTGTAACCCTAAACCCATTTAGTGATGAAAATGTAAGACAAAGAGTCCCCTTAGCTTGGGGAAGGGGCAGGGATTAGTCTTTTGCTTTCTCTATCTCTCTAGCTCAATCTGAGCATGAATATAGTTGTCCCTTAGTGGCAACCTCCCTTTGCCACTATTCTGCAGAGCTCTTTGGAAAGGGCAAGGGAACTCATTTGCAGGAGTCCCTGGGTCTTCTGGAATGAAAAGAGCATTTGTCTATTAATAATTCAATCCTTTTACAGGAAAAACTATCAGGACTTGGTGATCTGGATCAAGGAGAAAGGAGAAATTGGTTTTTATTTTTGTTGGTTTTTTGACCATTCTGTTGAGTGAAATCAGATATAAAATAAGTCTGTAATGATCTCACTTTGCTGCTTGTGGGTAATTTAATCTATTTACCCTTCAATGTGGATGGCCCTAGTGAACTGGCATGAACAGAGCAATGGGGCTTATGCTAAGCAGATTGATACTTAGCTGATAATCCCATACCCTGTCTACATATTGATTCTTAATAGGAACTGGTTCTGATGACTAAAAGTTAGAAGGGTCGTACTTTAAATATTCACAAAAAATCATACTGATCTAAATTTGATTCAATCTCAGGCCTATGGCAGAACAATAAAAGTTGCTACTTAGCGAGCCTCTCACACTGTGCTAAAAATATCATACAATGTCTCTCATCTTCACAAACACCTTCTTGTGAAAACACCTTTTTGTGCAATAGGAGGTTGATTGAGGGGAAAGGTAAAGGGTTTCAGGTAAAAGTAAAGGAGCAGATCATGTTACCTACCAGTGCCCCACTGCTGACCAGAATCATGAAGACAATGAAGGTTTCAAACCAGTTATGCTCCACTATCTTATAGCAAGTTTTTCTCAAGTTCCACCAGAGTTTCCCTTTGCCTTCTTCTATGCTTATCTGACAACACTTAAACTTCCGCACACAGTCTAAAATATGTCAAAGCAAATGAAGAAAAAATATCACTCTTTGATTGTGCATATTTGTGTGGGTGGGAGATTCACCTACATTATTACCTGATACATTATAAATAACTTTATTTTTTAAGATGGCTTTCACTTGTAGACATAGAAATCATCTACACATTTTAAAATCATTCATCCAAAAACTATTTTTTAGTGCTTATGGGGCTATTATAATGGTCTAATAATATAGTATAATGTATTACATTATAAAACCTCAGTACAGAACAAGAGAAAGAAAGAAATCACCAAAGGTTAGTATTTCCATCCTATCCCTATCCTATAATTCCACTCATATTTGAACTTTATATGTGATTTCTAATTAGTTCACTTAATGATACAATGTAAACATTTCCCTTTTAGTCACAAGTAAATAAAATTTTCCCTGGAGAAGGAAATGGCAGCCCACTCTAGTACTCTTGCCTGGAAAATTCCATGGATGGAGGAGCCTGGTAGGCTACAGTCCATGGGATCGCAAAGGGTCAGACACGACTGAGCGACTTCACTAAATAGAATTTTGGAAAGTTTCATAATACTTCTCTAAATAAGATAACCAGAGATAAACAAGAATTGATATAAAGATCCTACTATTATTGAATATGTATGTTTCTGCAACTCCAGCCATTATCAGCAATAAGGTAACAAACACTTTTGTGGTTTACTAGATCAAAGGCTTCTCAACAAATATTTATTGCATACTTGTTTATTCAAGGAATTATACTGGACAATTATAATACTAGAATATGCAAAACGCAGTGTGTCTCTAAACACAGTATGCATTTCAAGTAGGGAAGATTTGTCCATAGATATCATAGTTATAGAAAGAAAACTCTTGTTAGAGTTTACCAGCAGGTTAACTCCTAATACTGAGCTGTACAGAAGTGGATTGGGGGTTAAACTTTGAAGGATGTGTTAGAATCAGCTCTAATACATAGAGCTGCAAAGGAATGGAGAAGCAATGAAATAAATAAAGTCTGGTGGCAGGGAAATTTGGAAATTGTATGAAGCAGAAAATTGGGAATTACCACCAGAAAAGACAGCTAGAGCCAATCTGAAAAGGACCTGAAAGATTCAGTTAGAGAACTTAGATTTTGTGTGCTATCTAACGGGGACAACACTAAAGGGTTTATTTGGGAGTTATGAAGATTTACCTGATAAGAATATTGATTTAGAATGATCTATGCCTGTACAAGGCATCAGATGGCTAGAAGACAAAAGATGGACAGATAGTCAAGAGTCTAGAAGATTCAGTCAATGTAACATGAAAGAAAGTGAAAACAAGGGTGATGGTGGTGACAATGGTCAGGGGCAAAAGAGTCTACTAAGTAACAGGACCTGGCAGCACATGTATATGGGGGCGCTGGGGTGTGAGAAAGAGAAGATTCCTGACATAGAGGTTTGACTCTGACAGAGACCTCTTGTTCAAGGAATAGAAAAGTAGAAACCTCATTTTGAAGAAGCATAATATTTTAATGCACAGATATTTATCAGATGCTACTTTATAATGTCAGCCAGATCATATAATTTGTTTCATGAAAATTTAATGAAGTCCTCTTAAATATTATTAGTGTTTCAAGTAATAAATAAATAGCATATATTTCTTGTTTCTTTGAGGGTGATCTTTTTCACATTTCTGTCTCCCAAAGGATTAAGAAGAGTAACATGCCTTGAAAATATTTGTAATGAACTAGGTGGAACTGAAATTATTATTTTTTTTTCCCCTAAAGAGGATATGAGATGAAAAAATACTGTTCAATATAAAAAGATCAATGTTAGCAGGAAGGATAAATGCTAAATTTGGGACACTGGTTCATTTCTGAGAGGGAAGCAAAGGATGGGATAAGGAAAGGGTACAAAGGGGGTCAAATCTGTATCTGATTTATTCTTAAACAAAAAACCTGAAGCAAATAAAACAAAAATATTCAAACTGCTAAAGTTGGTTGGTGGTGGTGCTGCTGCTGCTAAGTCGCTTCAGTCGTGTCCGACTCTGTGCGACCCCAAAGACGGCAGCCCACCAGGCTCCCCCGTCCCTGGGATTCTCCAGGCAAGAACACTGGAGTGGGTTGCCATTGCCTTCTCGTTGGTTGGTGAGTGTCTACATATTTTTTATTATTGTGTTCTATAATGTTATGGTTGGTTATACTTCATATTGAAATGTTTTTTAACTTCACAAAAAACAAATGTTGATATTACCATAAATATTATTATTAATATATTGTAACCCTAAAAATAAGCTAATTGTCTGGGAAAGAATAACAACTAATACTACATAAATTATTTTTGTGATATATCTAACCTCTTGAATGTTTTGTGAAGTCATAATTTTTTTTCAAAATCAACTAACTTCACTGATATATGTGCAGAATTTTGGAAGAAAGAGTAGAAAAAAGTGGCTTCCCTCATAACATGCTGAAAAAATATCTCTTCCTCTGAAATAATTTAAAAATTGACAATGAATACATAAATATTTGTTTTCTCTAATGCATTCAAGTCCAAAAGCAATAGGTGTATGTAATGTACTCATCTGCAAAACTCTTAAATCTATTGACATCAATTTTGACACTTGCATAATCACATATTTTTAAAATTAGCTTAAAGTTCAAATTAAACAGCTTTAATGTTCTTAAATGAAATGAAAATGAAGGGAACACTTCTAGAATTAGTTGTAATTAAATAGCATTACTATCATCATTATTAAAATAAACTTTTGTTTAAGCATTTATTATATGATATTGAATTTGGGGCTAAGACATAGGATGAATTATTAAATAGATATTAACCAAAAAAATGAGTTAAGGATGAAGTGATTCCTAGGGTTTTAGAGAAACAGTTCTGTACCTACAATAGAGATTTGTCATGGTCTGTGCTATTGTACTAATATTTATGCCTCTTTGTTTGTAGTACACTCCCACATTGAATCTGGATTGCACTTTTGCTTTGGTGAACAGGACTGAGAAAACCTGATGTAAGTGGAGGATTGACAAGTGCTTGGCATTTAGGCTTCCTCTCTCACTCCTTTGCTTTCACCATGAGAACAAGCCTGGGCCAGAGTGTGGATGGAGCTGAGTCAGGCAATTGTCTCATCTAAGACCTCAGCTCTAGGACTAATCCCAACCAAGATCAGCAAAATCATCTTGCCAGCCATGGGCTTGTGAGCAAAGATACGATTTTTGTTACATGATAAGTTTTGAGTGGTTTGGTACACATTATTGTTGCAGAGACAACTGATCCACACCTCAAATAACATAATTTTAGCTTTCTTCACAAAATCCTCTTAGTATTACTCCAGTGACGTGGTGCCCCATACTGTATCACTCAGTATATTTTGATATTTCATTATTGATTATCTAGTATCATTCAGAACTAATAATATATATTTGACCTTGACAGATACAGGTAATTGTTATTCATGGACAGTTCCTTTTTAATAACATAACCACATTTATTTAAGAATGTGTTCCAGTATCAAATGGCAAAGTGTTCATGGACACTTTAAATGTAAATTAATCAATTCGTACCATTATAACCTGACAAAACAGTAAACAATAAACTACTCCTTCAACTTAAATTTTTTTCTTTTATTTTTTTAAAGGCAGAGAGAAATATGTATGATTGGGTTTTCTTGCCTATCAAAGACTCTATCTACAAGGCCACCAAAAAACCCAGATAGTTAGCAGCATTTCTTAGAGTAGAACAGGATTCACAAAAATAGAAAACTGGATCTGATGCCATAAATTAAATCTTCATTTTTCAAAAATCATCTATGCTTTGATATAGAAAAAGCAACAAACAAACAAGTAAATGTACAGTTGCTGGATACCTATAGAGGGTTAGAACGAGCCAGGGAGGGAGGGAAGAGACGGCTAGATCAGAGAGGTCTAAGGAGCGTACGTGCTCTGTTCCTCACCTTCCGTAAAACAGGCTTCAGGCTCCAGAGATTCTTCAGGCTCAGCTTCAGGTTGTTCCCCCTCAGCGGGAGCTCCTATATCAACTGTGCTGCCTTCAGATGAACTAGTTGCATTTAGCTTCTGAAAATCAATTCCACAAAAAAGCTTTTAAAATAGTTTCTTTAATCTATAATATAAAAATTCCAAAGGCGTGCCCTTAAGTCTTCTGTATTCATTTCCTTGATCTGTAATTTAAGAATCTCTTAAACATAATGCCAGTCTGCTTTGGTAGAGGTGGGGGGTCACAAGATTAGATTCAGCACCACAGTATTTTTTTTTCTTTAAAAATGTGGTGCTAACCACTTAAGTAATCTTTGATTAAGCTCCTTTATAGAGAGAGATTCTGAAATAAAATCATGCAGAGCTTACATAAGCTGCCAGAGTCGTATGGTAGTCTGCGATCTTGCTTTTGTGAAGTAGTTTAGGTGGTTTTATTCTAAAATTGTGACCCAACCAACAGAAGCTGCACAAGTGTATTTTCATGTCAAATGCAGAAAAGATTTGATCAAACGCACATAAACAGCAAAGTCTAAATTTATCCACTTTTCATTGACATGAAAACATATACCACTGGTTGTTATTAAACATATTCTCTAATTTTCTAATTCTGAAAAGAGCAGCACATTGTTAGCTTTATAGCAAGAGCCGATTGTTTGCATTCTCTTTGGCCAATGCACTCCTGTGTTTCATTGTGCATTTGGAAACTACTTGTTACTCTGGCACTCTTACCTCTCCAGTTAATAAAGGCAGAAATGAATCTTTGGTTGTTGTTTTGTTTTCCTTTAAGTTAAATCAAATACCACCAAAAGAAAAATATAATAGAAAGAAGTTGTTTTAAATCTTGAAATGCAATAAACTTTAGCCAAGTCAGGTCGTTCATGGGATCAGCATAAATGAAGGGATCCAGTCTTTAACCCGGTCTTAAAATGCTGCAGGAACGACACAGGGTCAGGTATGAGTGCCACATGGAATCAGAGTAGTTTGGGCCACAGCATTCTCGGACCTGTTACAATGTTATTACTATTAGTGTATAACATTAGGAAATGGCTGAGCTGATAGGAGCTACTTTATAAAGGGGATGAGGTAAGCACATGATAAAATGCACATTGAAGTATGTTGAACCCATTCTAAAATAGATGTTGTAGTCAGTACTAGAAACATTTGATTTATATTTGGGCTAAGGGTTCTATAGATTTCCCTAAGAATCTGGTTCCTTTATTTTCTGAAAATAATTTTCTTTATATGAAATATTTCCTTGGCATAGTGGTACTGATAAAGTAAGCATATTTATATACACTATAGATATAACAGAAAATACTTCTGTGTGTAATTTAACAATACCACTGATAGAAGCATAAATATCATATGTCTCCTCCATTAAAACTAGTTCAGGGTTATTTTTAAATTCAACCAAACCATTTAAAATTAAGGATTATATATTATAAGGCACTTGAAGTTTATTGATTTCTTTTTCTACTACCAATTATATCATAACACTGGACGGATACTTAATTATAATATCTTTGTTTTTAGAATTTGAATGTACAGTATTCTAAGAAGAAATATTACATGACTTTTTATAATTTCCTATCCTTTATAGCTAAATTATCCTATCAATTTTATTTACATGAAGATGTTATAGTATTTGGGACCTGAAATATTGATCATATTATTTACTGGATATTGAAACATGACATAGGTAATCAGAATAAGTGAAGCTTAGTTATATCTAATCTAACTACAAACAGCCCAAACAAGAAATGGAAAACATTCTTTTTAGGAATAAGGATCACACTTCAATTACGGGTTGGTTAGGGATTAGGGGATGATTCTAGGCTTACTGTACCCCACTTTGCCAGGATTCCCTAGAGAATTTCTTTGATGATCCATTTTCAGGGCTCTCCATACTGGTGAATGGCTGCATCAGAACTTGCAGCAGTGCTAGGTATATATAGCTCAGGTACTCTATAAATATTCTTTAGGGAAGGTGGGAGGGAGGGTCAGGATAGAGGGAAAAAGGTATACCAGTGGCTGACTCATGTTGATGTATGGCAAAAATCATCACAATATTGTAATTATTTTCCAATTAAAGTTAATTTAAATAATTAAAAATGAATGAATGAAGGAGCTTCTTCATAACAGAATGAAGGCTAGTCCTTGATAGTGACTAGCAGAAGCCACCAGACAACATTCCATGGAATTTTGGTTTAAAATATTCAAAAGTTTCCAGATGATCTCTGTAGCATCAACTACAATACCTTTCGTTTAATGTGGTGTCTTAGTACCGACACTGAATTACTAGATATTTTTCTAATTGAAGTCAGATATTTGTATAGTTAGAGGTCAGATTATTTTTTAAAGGTGCAACATAAAAGTTTTGTGTTTCTAGAATATGTATCTCACTAGCTTAACCCTCTGAAGCAAAGATCATGTTTTGGCCATCTCTGATCCCTAGGAACTATTGCTAATGTTTGTGTTTAATAGATGTTCCTTGAATAAATGAATGAATACCCAACTCAGGAACTCTTTTGTTCTACCACTAAGTACTTCTAACACCTCCTATCTTTTATATTCACATTCAAGGGAATACACATAACATTCTCATGTTAGTACAGAGAAACACAAATCTCTTTCAGATTCTAACTTGCGTAAGTAATGAAGTGCTGTCTAAACATCAGGCTTCCAATTAATCAGACCTAAGATGAAACTATAAAATAAACTATTAAATAAATAAACTGTACTTTAATTCTGGAGTCAGGAAAACTAACACTAACTCATTTTGACAATGTTTTCCCTCCTTCTACTCTATGTACATGGATCTACAATCCCAGCAGTGAATGGAGTCTCTCTAAGGAAATCTTATCCTTCTTCATCTTCCTCCTCAAGTGGAAGAGCACAGGAACTACCTGTTACATGTATTACTTGAATACCTTTACTTGCTCTACAAATTAAAAAGCTAGGGTACACATTAATCCTCAACACCAACCAATCCAGTGTCTACTTAGAGAAAGAAATGTGGCTTTAATTATCTTGTCAAAAGGCATACTGAGTTAGTAGCTGGATTCAAGGTCTTCTGTATCCCACTTTGTTAGGATTCCCTAGAAAACTATTTGATGATTCATGAGTTAAGCCAATCTTTATCAATTTAAAACATTTAGTAGATGTGATATGTAACTAAACATTGTAGGTTCAAGATAGTGCTTGGAATACTGTTGATTCCCAGGCGTCATGACCATGAACTTAGTATTAGTTTGTTATAGTCACATTCTTATATGTATTAATATAAAGTTAAATATACATTGGGACATTTCATTAAAAAGCTTACTTTAAATAACAATCTTGAGATGTAGGCAAGAAATTCTGATTTATAAAACCTTTCCTGACAACAATTCAATGACTTTCTTAAAATCACATGAGGCAAATATCATATTATAAAATGTGTTAACTAAAACAGATAAAATGCATAAAGAGTCTATAAAATCCAAATGAGTCAAATTAAGAATATAAAACTTTTCAGCTTCAGGTAAGGTCGTAATCACGATTAATTCTAACTACAGTACAAATTCACCAATTAGAATTGTCAAATGTACATCATTTATATGGAACTATTAGTACTCATATACTTAAAAGAATAACTTTCAAATAAAGCTTCTTTGTAAATTTTCCAATGTAGGCATAATTCACTGCAAAATTCCACATGAGTAAGAGAGCAAAAAATTAACCAGTTAGAAATAAAACCAGTTCTTTGCTTTGGTAAAATTTAGATGTTTAGGTTCCCTTATTATAATCTTGCTTATTTACTGGAAGACAAGTGAACTGAATGATACTGTTAGTACAGCCCTTCCCTACTCAACCCTTAAAATATGGATGTCCCCCAATGTCAGGATAGTCAAGAAATTAAACATGCACAGAGAATTATTTGCTATGCCTGGCATTGGCAATCATTTATTTTCAGGTGAAATATTAGCTGAACTTTTTTTTTTAAGTGAAAATTTCATGTTACAGGGTTCTTACTACTGAACGTCTGCTAGGGTCCTCAAAGTGCTGGGTCACCATAATCTTAGGAGTTAAGCAGGGCAGAATTGTATTTTGGTTAATGATCTAATAAATATCAAGATACAATATTTCATTTCTTATTTTTAAACACTATACTTCCAACTTTTACTTTCCACATCATTGACAAACTATTATCAGAAATCTGCCAAACTCATAGTCTTTCTTTCAGAAAGTAGAAGCATTTTTTAAAACATAACACAGAAAAGGGACAGAAAACATCATTTTCTATTAAGTTTTTCAAAGGTACACTTTTTTTCTTATTATGAAGTTAAGATATTTCTAAGAAAATGTAATCAATAAATAAAGTATATAATTTGGACAAAAGGTATATGCTAATCCTAGTCAATAAAATAAATTGGGATTTTTTTTAAAAAGAGAGATAATTAAAATATAGATTAAACCAAGTATTCCATATCTATTTTGGTCATCAAGAATGACAATTCTTTGATCCATGTAGATCCTAATGCTAGCCCATACTTAAGGAATTCTAGGTCATTTTATGTGAAAAATCTTAATATCAAGGTAATGAGAGTGATGATTATGGTTCCTACAGGATAGGCCAAAGTGACACATTAATAATAGAAAGGAATTATTCTTCTTAGTGAGGAAAAGCAAAATCAAAACTGTTATTATCATCGTTTTACATTATTCAAATAATCATTTTTGTCTTTATAACAGACATGTTACAAAATTCTGTAATCCATAAATAGCAAAGCTTTAAATATCTTTCTTGGGATGGCAAAAATAATCCTTCAGTCCCAAAGACTCATGTTTGGTCAACTTTTTTTTGCTTACATTAAGGATATTTAGAGCTTTTTAAAAATCCTTTAATCACTATCCCACTGGAAAACTTTCCCTTGAAGATTTATATGTTCTCCAGGATAAAATTATAGATGAGTTTTTACTGAAACCATTCTACCACTGCTTACCCAAACCTTCTCTACACAGCCTTCTCTCCTTTCCTACTCCTTGTACTAGAGTTCAGTATACTGCTCTCTTAGGGCTTCTCTGGTGGCCCAGTGGTGAAGAATCTGCCGGCCAGTGCAGGAGACTAGGGTTGGGAAGATCCCCTGGAGAAGGAAATGGCAACATACTCCAGTATTCTTGCCTGGGAAATCCCATGGACAGAAGAGCCTGGTGGGCTACATTCCGTGGGGTCACAAAAGAGTTGTACATGACTTAGCAACTAAACAACAATAATAACTCAGAGAATAGGAAAACTAATCTTACCTCTTTCTAAGAAACCAGGAAAAAGAAGCTATTATCTTAAGGAGTCAAATTTCATACTTTTCTGAAGAATTAATGCATAACAGGAAAAAATAATTCTGTCTAGTTACTGTGTATATGGGTATCTGTTTTATTTGGGGTCTTAATTTATATGATTAGTGATATTGGTCTCATTCCTCCAGTATAGAGGGCATTATCTTTCATTAATGTAGAGTGCCGGTGACTGAATATTTTGTTCCGAAATATTTTTAAAAAATGCTCCCCCAAATCCATGATTGTTGCTCTACCCAAAGAGCCAAATGTGCTTATGTTAGGGTTGTTTTATGCTTTTAATGGCAGAAGGAGAGGGAACTGCATCTAAATTACAAAGCATTTAATTAACATTTCTTGAAAGAAATTAAATTGGGTTGAACAATTTGGTTAACATATTTTAGGAGAAAACTGTGATTTAAACATCAGAAAATGAAAGTTCTGCTAAATGGAGCCTAGAGAATGGTGTTACACTCACTGCCTTAGCTGAATGACTAGTAGGTCCCTTCATTTAGTAAATATGAAAGGAGTAGAGCTCACATTGGTTTTCTTTCTATATGAGTTTGCGTTGCATGATATATTTGAATAATATGCTTTAAGAGAAAGTTTCCCAGAAGTTCTAGATGAAATAAAAGACAGACAAAAACACAAAGTATAGAGGAGCAATACAATGAAGAAAGTAGATTTCAGATCTTTTTTCAGAGTGAATATACCATCTATAACATTTCTGTTTGTTTCTTTTTCTTCCTTCCTTCTTTCCTTCCTATCTTTCCTTTTTGGTGTACAAAAGAAATTCATTTCCTTTTCTTTCATTCTCAGGAGTTTTAGGGGTAAATATCAACAGATTCTCCAGGAGAATTGTATTCTAAAGGCAAAATACTCTTGGTCAAGTGCTAAATAGAGCGATACCATTTTCTCTGAAATGAAGCAGATAAAAATTGTACCAGTGCTGCTGGCAGCAAAACCATAACATTCCATTTACATTATTATCACATTAAAACATCCTTTAGAAAGTTTGCACATGAATAAGGGATTGCTCTAACTTGCAGATTACCCTTCAGAAAAATTTAATATGACACTGAACAACAAATTACCAACAAAGTACACTCATAAGGGCTTCATTTACTTAAGAAAAGGGCAGAGGAGTGAAAGCGTCCTGCAAGAGCTTTTCAAAGAGTACCTTATATTTCTCCTTTAGACCCTCAGCATGTTCAAAACTCTGTAATGTTAAACGGAATTAAATAATCTATAAACGCATGCACTTTTATTTTTCACTGAATGTAATTTCTATAAAAATCTATGTAAGAAAATTAGCAGCTACCTCAGTTTTTAAAAAGTTAGGGTTGCCAGACTTGCCTGACCATGCTTTATGACTCAGCATAAGAGCAGCTGTGCATGTTTTTATTTTACTGCCAATGGATGGGCAAGGAATGTAGCTGAGTAACATGCAGGCCAGTCAAAATTCATTTAGAAACTAATCATATTTAAATATGTACAATTTGCTTAGGTAACCTGGGTAAAAGTGGTGGCAGGAGTCTCTGGCTGGTTAAAAAACACCAGAGCTGCATTCTTGATGGCTCCAGCTTGCTTTTACCCCTGTGAGAAGTAAGAACGGTAAGCAGTGAAGGTCACTATATCGCACTAATAAATTTTACTTTGAAAAATAATCATTCAAGCATGGCTTAAATTATTAAAACTCTATAAAAGAAATCAAGCATTGGAAATCAAAAGTATGAAAGGAATGACATTACATACGGTCAAAGTAACTTGAGTTAAAGCATACAATTACCATACGAATTTAAAATGATATACTCTAGAGAATCTACAGAAAGCTGTCAAAGAATCACACAAATTTGGCAAAGATAAAATAGAAGAGGATTTAGTTCAAACACCTAAATAACCTCTGTGTCCACTTGGTTAGTCTGCCTTATAAGAAGGGATTCATTATAGGCATTCCAAAAATTAAAAGGTGCTCCATTTTTTCCTTTAATATTTCAAATCAGTTAGAAAGAATATCATTTAGTATGAATATCTTATTCCATTTGTTAATACTTCACATGTGATACTTAATACCAAAATCCAACCCTACTAATTAAGAAAATGACTGGACAAAAGTAACTTGAAGGCAGAACCCTAAAAAGATATCTCAGGTGGGAATACTTGTAATTCTTGGATACTTATTTCAGTTCTCTTTTGTTTCTAGTGTAGAGTTACCAAATGCCAGAAGATCGTAACTTGAACATAGGCCCTTCCTAGGCTATTGCTCTAATCCTTTATTTGTTTATGAGTTTATATTTAAGAAGTCTTACATAAAGCCATAAATGAAAATTTTACCAAATATTAAATTTTAAAACACAAGTAGCAATCTCTACACAAGTACTGAAAAGACTCCACAGCTAAAACAACAAAATAATTCTACTTTCAACTGGCAGATCAGCTCTCTGCCTCCAATTCCAAAGTAGTGACTTCACGTGTGTTATTTTGGAATACCTAACTCAAATGGAAAACACATGAAAAAGTCTAATGTTTACAAGAGAAAATGAGAAGAGAGTTTTGATTTTTCCTACTATAAGCCCCACCTTACTAGATATTTCTCTAATGTGAAACACAACGGTTTGAGATGAGGCAAAATACATGCTCTTTTGGAGAAGTTTGAGGTTTTAAAATTTCTGAAAATTAAGAATAGTGAATGTCAAGTTATCCTACCTCAAAAGATACTCAAACTTAGCCAAAGGTTTAAATGGACTGGTGACGTCAACATTTGATTCTTCATAATTAATTTTTAGTTAACACCATAAATTAAACATGTGCTGTGCTGTGCCTAGTTGCTCAGTCATATCCAACTCTGTGGCCCCATGGACTATAGCCCTCCAGGCTCCTCTGTCCATGGGGATTCTTCAGACAAGAAGAATACCATGCCCTCCTCCAGGGGATCTTCCCAACCCAGGGATTGAATCCAGGTCTCCCACACAGCAGGTGGATTCTTTATCGTCTGAACCACCAGGGAAGCCCAAGAACACTGGAGTGGGTAGCCTCTCCCTTCTCCAGGGGATCTTCCAGACCCAGGAATTGAACTGGGGTCTCCTGCACTGCAGGCGGATTCTTTGCCAGCTGAGCTAAATTAAACATACATAAAAATAAAAATTGACCTCCCTTACTCTAAAGGAGATATTTACTATTAGGTAAAATGATGAGAGGGGACTACATATTAAAATTTAATGACCCAATTCTATTTTCTAAATGCTGACTTTAGTGTCTGGGCTTCCCTCATGGCTCAGATGGTAAAGAATCTGCAGGCAATGCAGGAGACCTGGGTTGCACCCCTGGGTGGGGAAGATCCCCTGGAGAAGGGAATGGCTACCTACTACCATATTCTTGCCTGGAGAATTTCATGGACAGAGGAGCCTGGCAGGCAAGTCCATGGGGTCACAAAGAGTCAGACACTGAGTGACTAACCCTTAGTTTCTAGAAACTTACAATACAAGAAATTAGGCCCCACCACTTCAGCATAGCCCAAACACACTTATCCAAAATTTAATTAACTAGATATTAAGATATTATTCAGCTTATTAGTGTACATTTGAGTTCAACTAATTTCAGCAATTATTTGCTCCAGGCTATAAGGTTTTTAAAATTCCCCCCTTGAATCTCATTGTTATTTTGTGAAACTAGTACCTATGGTCTTGCTACCTAAATGTTACTTTTCATAACTATATTTAAACTTTCTCTGAAGTTAATGTTTAATACCAACTTCCACCTAATCACTGAATTAGCAATACTATCTTACAAAAAAGAACAAACAGAAATAGCATCTTTTCCATAATTATATATGATAAATACAGTAAAACTGATTTAAAAATCTAAGGTTCCTTTCTTAGAAATATATTTTTGCTCTTTTAATTTTATTAACTGATCCCTAATTTTTGTGACACTGTTTCACTACTTAAATTACATCCTTCAGTGTCTCCAACTCTCCCAAATCATCATTCTTAGGATGAGAATAATAATAGAGGTCTTTCTGTTTCCTGCCAATCAATTCAAACAACAAAGAATGAATCTTTGTTTTTGGTTGTTATTTTTATTTCTTCATGCAAGTGTTAATTGCTGGGAATTCTGGCTTCATTTTTGTGTAAACATTAAGGGTTTAAATTCCTTCTCTTTATTCCCAACTCTGTGCTTAGTAATCTATAAATGAACCAAGAATATACCCTGGTATTTATACTCTTCTAGTAAATCAAAGAATTCTTTAAATTACCAAGAGTCTTACTGTAGTTGGAAATTTTAGAATTTTACATTTAGACAGCATGCACTGTGCTCAGTGGGGTTAAAAATATTTTCAACCTGATTCGTCATCACTACCTTCACTTCCTTCAAAACACTGTTTACTTCAGGAAACATGAAACTACACGTAAATATCAAGCCAAGATCCCAATGATATCTCCATTAAATATATGCCTGTGAAAACTAAATACAATCACATTTTTTGTTATTCCATAAGAGCAAAGAATGTAACAAAATGAGGATTGGAACTGCCCGTCACCAAGCATTTTTCTAGTATATGCAATAAAATACCATTGTGGGAAAATTATAAGGAAGAAAGTGGATAAACTGAGGCATTGTTCACAAATCAAAAATTATTTAAAATCTTTTAAAAAATTCATATTAACCTGAATATTAATATTATCAGCAACTCCAAATGGTGACTACTTGAAAGAATGAGTTAACTATATTTTGTTTAGCTATATACTTTTATATTGTCAATTAATCTATCACCAATTTTGCCACAGAAATTGTATGAATAGGTATTTCCTATTTTCTTATAGAAAGAAAATAATTTTTAAAAGTCTGGATGGTTTAAAGCAAACATCATACCAAAATATCTTCTTATGTAGAAATTCCTACCTCTTTGCTTTCTTCCATATCTGACTCGCTGCTGAATTCTTCAGTATTTAAATTTTCAAAGTCAGACTCTCCGACAGCAATTGGTACAGTCACAGTGAGGCTGGGGTTGTTTATGAAGGACATGTAATCACTTTCATCCACGACATACTTTTCTACACTGCTGCCGATGCCACTGGTAGTTCCATTGCCATCTTTGAGATAATTGAGGTCTTTGCCTATTTCTATCGTGGTATGGTTGGAAATACAGCTGTCTTTTTTGTTATTTAGATCTTCCAGAGGTTTAATTTCATCTAAAGCTTTCTGCTTTCTAACAAAGGCTTTCTGAATAAATTCACGTATTTTTCTTTTAACAAAATCGATTCCTTTTTGCATCCTTCCCACAGCAATCTGGAGATTATTCATTTCATTATCATCATCAGTGGCGGCAAGATTGTCAGAACTGAATGAACTCAAGAGTAAGGCTAGGAAGAGGTTCAGAACCTAAAACACAATAGGAAAGCTGGTGATCAAAACATTCCATTGTTTCTATTGCTCCGAACTACAAATTTTCCAAAGTTGTTCTTACACCTCACTTTTTGCTAATAGATATTCTTTCTAATTTATGATAAACTATCCTGGAAAAAAAAATACCCAGCCAATAATACTACATTAACACTATTTACATTTTAGTCATTGCAAAATTACTAAAACCACTGCTATGTAAAACTTCTATATTAAGTTCATTTCCAAATGAAAAATTTTTGCTATCTATATAACTATACAATGAAAAAGGGAAAGAAAAGTTTTGTTTGGGATGTTAAGTATTTTCCCCATGTAACCTGGGTTTTCCAGGACACTGATAATTTATTATACTTTTATTCCTGAACCAAAGATGATTCCACTACATTTAAATATTATTTTATTTTTATGTTTGTATGTATTCTTGCACTTTAGATAACATCAATTTAGAAAAAATATATATACCTACCACTAGATCAAAAATCTCAGTTTTTGGTTCAGAAAATCATGGCCACTAGATTTATATAGTAGTTGCAAATAGTATTAGGAAATGGTTACAGACCACTGATTAACAACTTGAGTCTCCAAAAATAGGACCCACTGATATGGGTTAGCAAAAAGATTAGTGACCATAAATCTGCTATGTACACTCAAAAAGAGGTAATTTACTAAGAAATAGAACACTCTCATGGACACAAGACCAAGTATATGAGTCCTTGATCATTCAAACAGACAGAACAATGACTGAAAAGGATATGGCCCTGAAGGGGTCCAAAGACAAAAAGTAAATAATACAGAAGAGGAATTCTAGGAAAGGTTTTCAGTAGAACGCCAACGAAAAGGATGCTGCATTCTTGCTGTATTCCTATCTTTCTAATAGGCTAATGAGCCTCAGAGTTCCTTTGTTTAACCAGTTATGAGTCAGTCTAACCAATGGTGTTAAGAAAGGCAAAAACCTATAAGATCCAACAAGGACTGCACATAATTCTGTGAGTCTATACTGACATCTTTCAGTTGCTACACCATGGTTGCTAGTACTCGTACTAAGACTGATGCTTCACATCTGGAATTTACCAATGAAGTTATATTTTATGGTGATTTGCTTTGAATGTATTTTTTGGATAAAAATAGATGAAAGAGAAAAAGTTAAATGCTACATTTTGGGTTTTATCCCTAATCAAACTGAATTTTGGTACCATAATTTTTTCTAGATTTGATTAAGGTTCATTAATGAACTTTTTCTATTAGGAACTTTTTCTTGACAAATATTAGTCAACCTTCCCAGAGTGAGATCCAACTCTCAAAGCTTTGGAGCAGGTATCTATTATGTCTTTTACTGTTATATCTTATGATAAGTCCATTCCCTTTTCACATTAGAATTAAAGCATTGGGTAAGAATCAAGTTTATTTTCTCAGTGCTAAGCTTACAAGATTGTTGTAAGGATTCAGTTAAGGGATCCATGTGGCCCTCACAAAGCTACTGGCACATGGTAAACACTTGAGAAAGTTTAGTTGTTATATCACTGTTACTATGATCCAACCTACTCTCTGTTATACTATCTTTCAATTTACCTTTTTTTGTTTTCAATCTAATCTCTTTTTCTAGACCTCCTTTATTACCAAAGGGTATTGATCAGTGTAACAGCTGACCAAGGTGGTGGGTGTGACCAAAGGCAATTTAAAGAAATACAGTTCAACAAGCTTACTCAGGAACTGAAGCCTGGGATCCTGTTTCACACATGGTCATGGACAGACTCCAGATTATTCTCTTGGAATAATGATTTCTATTTGGGATTCAAGGTTGAAACATATTGTCAGTATCAGTACTTTTTCTAGCCTGATTTTTAATTGGTGAGAAAAACTCATTTTCACATCCCTTTTGTGTGCTGCTAAGTCATTTCAGTCGTGTCCCATTCTGTGCGACCCCATAGACGGCAGCCCACCAGGCTCCCCCATCCCTGGGATTCTCCAGGCAAGAACACTGGAGTGGGTTGCCATTTCCTTCTGCAATGCATGAAAGTGAAAAGTGAAAGTGAAGTCGCTCAGTCGTGTCCAACTCTTAGCGACCCCATGGACTGCAGCCCACCAGGCTCCTCCATCCATGGGATTTTCCAGGCAAGAGTACTGGAGTGGGGTGCCATCGCCTTCTCCATCTTGTGTGCTAATGCCCCACTTAGAGATAGAGGTTGCTACTTCTAGATGTGATAATCTTAAAAAAAATGTATTCTTTTTCTGCAGCACCTGTCTTAAACCTGTAAGAGGATTTCTGGCCATAGTGTTAGCAAACCAAGATGATAGCCTGGGAAAAGCAATCTATAGCCCTACCTCTGTCTTGTCTGTGGACTAGGCAGTGATTACTTACACCTCTTGTGGTCGAGCATTACATGGCAGTTTATTTGTGCTTACAGGAGGTTATGTTTGGGGGACATTAACCTTTTTGGTGAGGATGAGAAGGAAGAATTGTAAGAAGCAGTGCACTGGGTTCAGTCAACCTTATTTAAGGAAATGTGATATGAACATATTTCCTTAATAGTGATAAACATGACAGATATTTTTACCACCTTAGTTACTCTAGAAAAAATATACAAGATATCACAAAAGGAGGGATACTTTTTAACTTATAGTAAATAAGGAGATTCTTCAATTTTTTAAAAAAAGTACAGAATTTAAATATATGCCAATAGATGGAAATTATTATTTTATCTGTTATACCATTTTATGTATATGTAGCAATCCAAATTAACACAAATGACATCCATAGGTATGAATACTTCCTGAAATTCTCTTCTCAACTTGAAATCCTTTGTACAGTTAGAGAAATGTGTCCTATTTCAGTAAACTAAAGATCATATGTGGTATGTTGAGTTTCTTTAAATTCACTATGTTTTCTGGCTCCATAAATTCTACCCAAATTCCACCTGCTCATTGCCACTTTCCTGATAAAAAGACATCTGTAGCGTTCAACTGTCTACAGGAAAAAATATTCAATTCGGTAATGCATAATCAGTCTTTTCATAAATTAAACTCTACACAGTCTGGCCTCAAACACTTTCTGCTACCCCACTATGAATTTTCATTGCTTGCATCCAGTCTTCTCACTCATTGTTGTTGGATTCTGTTCTCTGCCTTCTATTCTCTTCTTCCAATGTATGCCAGATATATAAGTGAAATCAAACCAAATCTAAATACAAACCAACGACATTTTCTCTGTTTTTCTTTTATGTAGCCCTGTGATTGTTTCTTCCTGTTCCATGCATTCCTGCATCTTCTGAAATCAAGCAAGTTATATCTGGAATTGTAGTGGTTTTAAAATTATTTGATACTCATCCCTTCAAAAGTTAAAGTCTAATCCCTTTTTCTTAAATGTGAGCTCTTTTTAATGACTAGTCAATAGAATATTGCAGAAGTGACAGAATGTGACTTCAAGATTAGAACATAAAAAGAGCTTTCTCCTTGCCCTTTGCTTTTTGTCTTGTGATCTGGAAGAAAAAGCCAACTGCCATGTCATGAAGATAATCAACTCCAAGGCAAGATCCATGTGGAGAGAAACTGAAGGCTTCTACCAACATCCAGTAAGGCTGAACTGGGACCTCTCAGCAACAGCCATGAGAGTGAGCCTTATTAGAAGTCAATTCTTCAATCTTAGTCAAGATAACTGTCTCCCATCAACATCTTGATAGAAATCTTTTAACTAACCCAGAGCCAGAACCAGATAACTGGTTCCCAAATTTCTGACCTACAGAAATTATGAGATAATTAATAAATGTGTATTGTTATAATACAATATAATACAATACACTGTTCACATTTCTGGATTGTACACTATTCATGTTTCTTGTTATTTTAAGAACAGGTCAGAATTAAAAACAGGATACTGAGAAGACTGAAATATTGCAAAAAATAGAAAAAATTAATAATTCTTTGTTTTTTTCCCTTTCCCTTTTCTCTTCCTCTGGGGGACTGAGCCAGTCAGTCCACTCTAAAGGAAATCAGACCTGAATATTTATTGGAAGGACTGATACTGAAGCTGAAACTCCAGTAATTTGGCCACCTGATGCGAAGAATTGACTCATTTGAAAAGATCCTGATGCTGGGAAAGACTGAAGGCAGGAGGAGAAGGGGATGACAAAGGATGAGATGGTTGGATGGCATCACCGACTCAATGGACATGAGTTTGAGTAAGCTCTGGGAGTTGATGATGGACAGGGAAGCCTGGCGTGCTGTAGTCCATGGAGGTGCAAACAGTTGGACACGACTGAGCCACTGAAGTGAACTGACTGGGGGACTGGAGGTTACTTTTAATATGAAAGAAAATGAAGTCTATAAATTGCAGACTTTAAAATATTGGTTATGATAGTCCTTGTTCTATTCCATTGAGTTGGGGCCTGATCAAGCAACTTAGTATAATAAATTTAACATGTGAGAGTCTGATCCCTCTCAAATAAATCTATTGTCCTTTCTTCCCCAACCACTGGGTCCACTATTTCCTGGCTTGGGATGGTCTACTTTCTTCTCAGATCTCAATTAAAGATATTTTCAGGTCTGAACTCTTTGACAAAGCCTTCTGTGATGATCCTTGCCATCGCAAAGCAACATTTCCATCTTGTGAACTTTACATACAACACTTTGCTTGCACATTTTTTTCACTTACTCTTTTTATTCCTGTTTGAGTAAATGTCCTATCACTATGCCATATTTATCATCCTACCATCGTTCCCAGGCCTCCAGGACTCAGTAGAGGTGTGTTGGGCATAGTTCATTTTACACAGAAATGATAACAAATGATTCTTGAGTCAGTGTTACTTGTTCATACTGTCATTTCTATGCAACAAATACTGATGTGCTTTTAATGGACTGAGATGATCACTATTTTTTTTTAACTCCAACTTGCAGAGATCCCAAATGTGAAACATTTTCAAGTGACAATATTGTTAGTATTTATAAATAAAATGAATGACTGTCTAATAGCACTGCCATGCTTTAGCATAAGAACGGAAAGATAAAAGCCAAAAATGGCCCTCTCCATGGAACAGTAAGAGGTACAGAGATGAAGAACAACTTTGGTTCAAAAGATATTTTAAGAGCTTGTGTTACATGTCAATTACAGTTCAATATAAAGGGAAAAATTTTAAATAATGTAAGCAGATATTAAAAAGAGTTCATGTAGATTTCTATAGTCTGATCTATAACTGACTCCTGCCATCATGAAGAATTGACACTTGATTTAAAAAAATATACAAAACATTCCTGATGGTTACATTATCTTTTACTGAAAATGAGAAAAATGTTTTACCACATACCACCAGGTTTCCAATGACCATGACCATCATGAAGACAGTAAGGCACATGGTTTGACCGGCGACCTCCATGCAGTCCCACATGGTCTCTATCCACTCTCCACACAGCACCCGGAACACAATCAGGAAGGAGTGGAAGAAGTCATGCATGTGCCAGCGAGGGAGTTCACAATCATTGGAAATCTTGCAGACACATTCTTTGTAGCTCTTACCAAAGAGCTGCATGCCGACCACGGCAAAAATGAAGACGATGATGGCCAACACCAGGGTGAGGTTACCCAGAGCCCCTACAGAATTGCCGATGATTTTAATTAGCATATTCAGGGTGGGCCAGGATTTTGCCAACTTGAAAACTCTAAGCTGAAAACAGAAACAAGGTCATTACTGCTCTGCATTTGGAAGAATCTGTATATTTGTTTATAGGGAAAATCTACAGTGTCTCAGTTTTAGGTGATGGGTTATTTGTGTGCCAAACTATTGTCTATATTCTTCATTTTGAAATAGTATATATTGTAAATAAAATAAGAATACAGTTCTTTTTTAATTGGTATTTAAATTCCATAATCTTACATAAGCATTTATACTATTCTTTTTGTTTTTCTGTAAGGAGCTGAAATACCTAAAATTAATGGTGATTCATTAGCAGAAACTGCTTCAGAGAAGTAGAGGCTCTAATAGAGGCTCTCATTATTTAAAAGCCCAAAATGGATATATTTTTCAGTGTACTTGAAATATCATGCTGAAATGCACAAGTGTAAACAACATTAACACTTAAATTAGGTAAGATACAAGGGAAAAACCAACTAATTTCTTTAAATCTTAGACTGCTTTGACCTTTAGCGTATTGTAATATTAGGCTATATTTTAAAGGAGATTTATTATATTCAAATAAGAAATACTTGGACTTGAATAAAAAGCTGTATTTTGTCAACCTTTATGTCTTCAGTGATTTAATTAAACAACTCATTATAGTGCATAAATGGCTTGCCACCACTATGCCTGACACATTGGTTATATTAGCTCATAGAAGCCTCTAGAGTACCATTTACCATTAAACAGCATCAGCATTTTATTTCTGATGCTTCAGTAAATGTCAGGCTAAGAGTAGTGCATTATTTAATGGCAACTTAGTGACCCAAAGGAGCAAAGATAAGAACCAAAAATTTTAATTTATTCCCAGAGAATAATTAATGCAAAACAGCCTGATATACTAAGCAAGACAATAGTGATATTATGCTTAATACCTTCCTAAACTGCATCACATTATCATAAAGACCTACTAAGCTTTTAAAAAGTAGTTGCCCATTTTCACTTGTTATATAATCACTCCTAATTTTTTTTTTTTTAATCCTTCTAGCTTCAAATTAGATCCACAGCTAAAGACTAGGAAAGGAAATCACAGCTCTAAGGATCTTAACATATTTGAAAATAGTAAGTTTAAAAATAAAATTTAAAAAAATAAAAATAAAAATTGAAAAAAAAATGAAAATAATAAGGAAATTTCTAAACAGACTTGATCACAAATTCTTGAAACTAATCACCATTTAGGTAGGTTGCCTATAGGAATCTATCTTTACCACCAAATACAATGTCTGTTGTTTGAAAATAAATCACAAAATGTTGGAGCCAACTCAAATATACAGCACAATAAAACATATCAAATTTTAAATGGAAATGGGTCAAGTGATATTTTGTCTTTTAATTTAAAAAGAGGCCTAAACTTATTAAATATAAAGAACAAATGAAAAAGCCTTTCCTTAAAATTAAAATATTATACAGGCAACTTTTCTTAGAGAGTGGATTTGGTGACTTCCTGCCTGGCTAAAGGCACAGATGAATAGAAGCTCTGTCGTCTTCTCTGTGCACTCTACCCAGTCCCGAGTCTTGTATGGGGGCAAAGTGGGCAACTCCATAATCTCTTAGCCTCTGGTAGAAACTGGAGCCCATCCAAAGCCCCAGTCAAGCCCCTTATTATGTTTAAGCAAACCCCATATACCTGAGAGGTATGTATTGTGTTGTTTAATTTGATTTAGGATTATGTATGACCTCCATTTTCTCTCTTCCCATTAGCCTTGACATTCAATTACTAAGGAGAGAATTATTGGCTGTTCATTTGAATTAAACTTAATCTGTGCATTAAAACTGTAATGAAGAAGAAACTACCATCTGCTTTGTTAGAAATATATTCAAACAAAATTAAAGCTATGGGAAATCTTTCAATTTTTACAAGAAAAGAGTGACTACTACTTAAATTATTTATAAAAATATTGTGGTTACTCTCAGTTAATTTACCAGTCGAAATGATCGGAGAACTGACAGTCCTTCCACATTTGCCAAACCAAGTTCCATTAAACTAAGGCTCACAATTAAACCATCAAAAATATTCCAGCCTTCTTGAAAGTAATAATATGGATCCATGGCAATTATCTTGAGAAACATTTCTGCTGTGAAGATCCCAGTGAAGACCTAAGTGAGAAATGTTTATTACATGAGTGATGACTCTTGAAAGCATAAATAACTATTAAGCAATTTAATTTAATCCCAACAAATCACAATTTAGTTTTGAGTTTTAAAAATTGATTTAGACCCAGGAAATTAGTATCCTCAAATGGTTTGTATTCAAGTTGATATTTAATTTTTTACTATAGTCAAGGTTTATCAAGTGATGAAGAATATAAGAATTAAGACAGACAGTAAAACTAATATTCTCACTTTTATATTCTTAAGTGAAAGGTTCAGGTTACTCATTGCAGTCAACACCCTGACTTTTCCTCTGATCTCCCTAGCTTTCCAAAAACTCACCAAATGATTACCTATTAGGGCATTCTAACCCTAGAACCAGATTGACTGGCTTAGAAATGGTTCTGTAACTCCAACCAGGCTGATGGTATTCAATACTTGGGCTTGTTGTGTTAGAAATACTGGTTAAGAGGCATACTCCTTCTGCTCAATGAGCGGTGTCAGTAGGATAGAAGTTGGTAGAACACTACCCTCAAAAGAATATCCAGCCAGAGATGAAAGAAACATACTGGGAAAAGTCTGGCAAGAAGCTAATTCCCAATGACATTGATTGGGAATTTGAATCTAGACAGATTAAAACCTGGAGCTATGCCCAAATGGACTTTAGTTACTTGAAGTAATGAATTATTTTTTTAAATTTATTTTGCTTATTTTTGCTTAAGCTCATTTGAGCTGTTTCCTAATACTCATCTCCATAAAGCTTATTTTATCCCTTGCTCACTTTTTTATAGATAATGTTGAGGTGATTCCTACATATGTGAAAAAATTTGGACTAGGTACCATTATTGTCCTTTCCTAAAGTTCTGTGATTTTGGGGCACAGCCTAAAACAGTCTCTGAAATATCTTTTAGAGTCTCTGTTACAGTATTTAGAGCTTTCATTGCTCTGTCAATTTCTCATGGGTATAGATCCCCTCACTGTAAAATGCAGACATTCATAGTATCTACCTGAGGACTGACTTTGTGGGTACCTAGAAAGAGGGATTTTATGTAAACCATTTAGCACAATGCCTGGTACAAAACAAGAGGTCAGCATATATATTGTAACTTTATCGGTTAAGACCTATCTGGTTATAACAGAACAATAATGGTTACTTCAGAGTCTAAAAATATTGTGTATCATCCTTCAGAATATATCATTTACTATCTATATAGAACCTGTCTATATATTCATTTATCAAGGTGGGAAGTTCATGAGAACTTAATAAACCTCTTACATTGATATCAATATATTTTTGTTACCTGAATTTATTCATTTTGACTTTCATTTCTATCACTCTACCATGTAGCCATGAATGTTAGTATAGAATTTTAGATTAAAAAATATGCAAAACTTAATAACCTCAGATATGCAGATGACACCACCCTTATGGCAAAAAGTAAAGAGGCACTAAAGAGCTTCTTGATGAAAGTGAAAGAGGAGAGTTAAAAAGTTGGCTTAAAGCTCAACATTCAGAAAACAAAGATCATGGCATCTGGTCCCATCACTTCATGGGAAATAGATGGGGAAACAGTATCAGACTTTATTTTTTGGGGGCTCCAAAATCACTAGAGATGGTGACTGCAGCCATGAAATTAAAAGACACTTACTCTTTGGAAGAAAAGTTATGACCAACCTAGATAGCATATTCAAAAGCAGAGGCATTACTTTGCTAACAAAGGTCCGTCTAGTCAAGGCTATGGTTTTTCCACTGGTCATGTATGGATGCGAGAGTTGGACTGTGAAGAAAGCTGAGCACTGAAGAATTGATGCTTTTGAACTGTGGTGTTGGAGAAGACCCTTGAGAGTCCCTTGGACTGCAAGGAGATCCAACCAGTCCATTCTGAAGGAGATCAGCCCTGGGTGTTCTTTGGAAGGAATGATGCTAAAGCTGAAACTCCAGTACTTTGGCCACCTCATGCGAAGAGTTGACTCATTGGAAAAGACTCTGATGCTGGGAGGGATTGGGGGCAGGAGGAGAAGGGGATGACAGAGGATGAGATGGCCGGATGACATCCCCGACTGGATGGACGTGAGTTTGAGTGAACTCAGGGAGATGGTGATGGACCAGGGAGGCCTGGCGTGCTGCGATTCATGGGGTCACAAAGAGTTGGACACGACTGAGTGACTGAACTGAACTGAACTGAACTGAATCATTTATAAGTTCCTAAAATGTATAGGACAAATTCAAACAGAAATAATAACCTCTATATGATGTTTCTTCCTTTAAAAATCCATTTTCAGGTATGAACAGATATTTCAAAATTATCTGACTTAATATGTTTGACAAATGTAAACATGTCTGAAAGAGTCTATTCTAAATACCTGAGGAACACATCAGCATTTTACCATAGATCTATGTCCCCTGTAATTCATAATGATCTTTTTAATGAATGGGCAATTTATATTTAATTCTAAGTCAAACTATAAATAAAATCTTTGACTCTTTTCTACTGCTTAAATGAAGCAATATAATTTGTTATAAAAAAGTAATGCTGAACTTTTGTTGCCCAAGTAAATATGGCCAGTTAATTCATATTTAATTTGAGAGTGATATGTGAAATTCATTAAAGTAACCATAAACTCTTTCAATGAGCAGAGTAATCCTCAGTGAGCCTTACCAGGTTCCCAACTGACAGCACACTGCTAAACTGCTCCGTCATGGGATAGTGCTCCATGGCCATGAAGAGGGTGTTTAAGACAATGCAGATGGTGATGGCCAGGTCAACAAAAGGGTCCATCACAACCAGGTTGACAACATGTTTCACCTTTAACCATGGCTTACAGCAGTCCCAAATCAAACACATGTTAGCAAATTTATACCAGCACGGTGGGCATTTCTGTCTGGATTCTTCAAGTTCTGGAAGAAAACAGAATACTTATGAAAACTGCTTCCTCCCTTTCAAGAAGCCTTTGGTTTAAATTGAAAGTGACTCTTAAAAAATTCTGAAGTTGTTAAAAGGCATTATAGGTTAATTTGATGGTTGAGCAGGAAAGCAGTGATAGACTAGCTGTCATAAAAAATGTGGAAGAGCTGGTAAACTTTACAAATGTATCTTAGTTAAAAATGGTTTCCAAGATTCTATCTATAACATTAAACTATCTGATAATTATCTTCAAGGCTATCATAAATTAATGGGTAGGACTTGCGTTGAGTATACTTAAACGTCATCTATGTTCCAGATAGAGCACTTATATTATGAAAGACTGTCTCTCAGGAGAAGTCTTTAAAACCTTTATTAGTCATGATGAATTTCAGTTTCCTGGATTAGATGTGTTTTTTGGGGTATTTTAATGAAAGAGTTTTGTTAGTATAAAGTTTCTGGTTAAACCTAATTTGATATAGTATTATATATTAAACTTAGCAAGACTCTTTTTTTCCTCCACATTTCTTGATTTAACTGGATGACACAAAAGAAGAGGAAATATCCACCCTAAGAAAGTGAGATCCTCGCTGTTTCACAAAATGTGACTGATGCACTACTGGTAAAATGCAAGAGGATCTTAGATGGAACATATGTATTATCAATAAATTTTCATGAAATGCATTTATTTTAATGTGTTAAAATAACAATCACACCAAACCTATGATAAAAGATTTCATATAAAAACACATTTACTTAAGAAAATAGTATAATGATTTCAAAAAAGAATTTCAACTAAATAATAGGAGAGAAAAGACAGAAATGCACAGATCTTTAAGGTGATGCTCAAAATACATAAAAAGTAAATATTTGCAAAGAATTTGGGAGAAGTAGAAAGTGGGAAATTATCTACTATTTTTCTGTGGTATATTTATCTCAATCAGTTATTGAGTAAGAAAAGGATGCAGTTGTTGTTTTCTGCCAATATTACACTCTATCACTTGCTCAGCCAAATGTGAGACCTGATTAGCTCTGATGAGCACTATAATTGAGGTAAAAAATTCTTTGTTCATCAATAGCATAACTGACTCTGGTTGGTCAATTTAGTATTCCTACTGTGGCAACTGTAATCTCTCTCCAAATCTGGGACAGTTTACTAGGAATTAAACTTTTTAAGGGAATTCATACAATGGACAAACACTACCATAGGTAGTGGTTTTTGCTTTGCTGATAAACATTTACTACTAATTTTATAAAGTTTGTTACTTCACTAAAGTAAATTAATTTCCTGATTATTCTTCACAGAATTCCATTAGAAGCAGATTCTTCAATTGTGTCCTTAGATACTGAAATACTTTAAGTACCCAATTTATTTCCATTTCTCTTAATATGTAATTTTCTAAACAATAAATAGTTAAGTTGTAAATCAGAAGAAAACATATAGTTTTTATGTGCTGTTTTATAGATGCTTTTAAGACTCCCAAATAAACTCATATTTATACTGAAGATAAAAGGACAATATCATTTACAGTAAATAACTAAAGAGAACTGAAAAAAATCTCTTTCCTTATGTACAGTCAGCATAAGTATTTTTTTAAAATGCTACTTGCAGTTTAGTAGATAAAGAGAAGCAAACGGAAAAAAATAAGAGAAAAGGTCAAAAGGGAAAACACAGCCAGTGCTGCTCATCTTGACACCAGGAAGAGGTGGAGCCGAGTTGTTAAGTTCTAAAATAAAATCATTCAATTATTCATGCCAAAAAGAAAAAAGAATTATTACACTTTGAAACAAAACAAAGCACTCAGGAGAGAACTACAGCCACGTCTCCATCATCCTAGGTGGGTTATCCACACTGAGATGCATTTACAGCTCAGTTTATGTCTTTCTGGCTTCCCTCAATTCCCCAGTGCTTCCTCCTCACCTCCCACCAGTCCTCCCAAAGATGTGCCCAGGAAATATTTCCATGTGGTTTTTGCATTTTAAAAACCTGAAAAGGAAACAATTCATTTCTGTGTGTCTCCTACAGTGTCATTAAGTAGGAGCCTATTCATTACCCTGGACAATGGAAATTGAGCTGTAGTTCAAAAGAAGGAAAACAAAAGCTGTCAGCATGGGTCAACAAGCCTGGTTGAAAAAAGCAAAGGTGAACTAAAACACGATTAGACTTAGAAGAAAGGATCCCCAAATAAACAGATTATGTCAACCTAAGACACTTTTTCACCATTGTCAGGAACCAAAAAGGACTATATTAAAGACAGTTCTAGTTGCCTGTGTGCACTATGTAGCTAACAACCAGCCTTGATTAATGCCAGATTCAAAGTGGTTAGATATAACTGAATAAAGAAAAGTATGCTTTGCATTCTACACAACCAATGAAAAATAGAATGAAAACTCAGCCATGTTCCTCGCAAAAAGATCAAGCTAAAAGCTCTGCAGATATTAAAGCCAAACACTCAGTCTCCTGCTTCCTAAGTTACTCTTATCTCTAGGACATCATTTCACTCTAAGCAATTCCATGAGACACATATTCATGGAGGGCGATATGGGAATGTGTGCGTTCATTTTTAACTCTGTATCTTAGTGGATAAGTTCAATTTTGTGGTGGTGGCTTGATGTTTTTAAGTAACTTCTTAGGTTAATTCAAACTTAATGCCATCAGTAGTGCAAATTAGTGTTAATTAAGACTTACCCTGTCTCCTTCTCTACTTCTTGCTTTAGGGAGCAGACATGCTGCTGACATCGGTAGCAGAACCACTGGCAGCTTCCTCTCAGTGGTTTTGCTATGGCAAGGAGCAGAAGACCAGAGAATCTTCAAAAGATTTACCTGGAGGGACAGGGAGGAGCAAGCTACTGGCAGCTGGGGGGGAAGAGGGAGTGCAAGCTAACGCAGGCGAGGTTGGGGAAGAACGTACTGAGTTTAATATCCCATAGGAATCAGTGAAAAGATTTCTGATACTGCATTAGGACATTACGAATGTTGGGACTGTAGTAACTGACATGGCTGTGATATATATGGCCATCTACATTGTGAGATTTTCCTGGCTATGACTCTCAGGTTTTGGGTACTGATATTAAATATCATGGGATCTTTGCATTCAGACTGGAAAATAATTATTCCAATAATCTATACAGTATTAAGAGAAACTGGAACTAACAGAGAAACACGCGCACATGCTTGTGTTCTCTCTTTCTCATTCTCCATCTTTCTTTTTCCTTCCACACATCTACACACACACACACACACACACACACACACACACTTGGGAGGGGAAGGAAAGGGAGGGTTATAAAGTGAAAGGGAGAGAAGGGCAAAGGAGAGCAGGGAGGATGATAGAATACATTTTATATGAAAGTATTTTCCAAGGTGAAATTGATAGCTGATGTTTGAATTCATTAACAGCACAGAAAGGCATAAACATGTGCATTAACAAAACAATGATAAAGCAATCAATAATACTAGTTATTGACTGCCTTCTACATGCCAGGAACATAGGTGTTTTATGGATGAGGTCTTATTTAGTCTTTACAACAGTGTTATTCTAAACATCATTATCAATACTTTACTGATGAACTACAGAGCCACATATAGACACAGAGCCAATAACCGATCACAAATCAAGCTGTCCCCAAATTCTTTATTTTGGAATTATAACATCCAGACCTCTTAACAATATATTAATTACTCATATATAATCAGGAACTAAATAGAAAGCTGAGATATTATTAAACTCTGATCAGAGAGAGAGGCAAAAGTAGTTTTACAAAATTTTGAAAACTTGGCTTCAAAGTAGTTAATATTAAACCCTAATTTCCATTTTTTTTTCATTTATACTTCTGGTTAAATCAAATGAGCTTATAGCTAGAGTCTCAAGCAGTTAATACAATTCAACTGTGTTAGCATCACTATAAAAATAAACATTTATCATTACATTCCTTTTAATGTCATGCACATGACAAACGTCAACAGTTTAGGAACTTAATCTACCAAGGTTATATTCCAGGTATACCTTGAGTTTGCAGTAGCTTCCTGGAGGCTAAATGTAAAAATCTATATGAGACAACAGAATCCATGTATTGCATGTAGATTTTACTTTTATTTAGTAAAAGGAATAATAATATTGTGGCATCAATTCAGGAAGAATTTAACTCTTAGAATTTATGAAAGTTTTTATCACCATTACCAAAGCACCACCAAGTAACTGTGCTGTAAGACTTCTGACATACCTTCCATGGTGTTGGTCAAAATACTAGCCATACTCATTGCTCTTTGCCTTGCTGTAGGATCTTCCAAAAGATCCATGGAAACATGATAAGAACTGGACCGTCTCTTTCTTATTTCTGTTTCAGTAGTTGTGCCCTAAAAAAAAAATTTCATATGAAATAACTATTATTTTTAAAGGGCAGCAAAACCCAAAGTGTTCCCACAACAGGTGTTATTTAGCTAAATATTCACTGTGCTTTGTCAGATGTAAACAGCTCACTAAGGCATTGCTAGAATCATTGTTCTTGGGAAGGGTTTGAAAGCCCATCATATTCTCAGAATTCAGGGATGCCTGGGTTTGTGATCAAGATGGACTTTTCTAATTCCTCCATCTTGGGGCTTTGGGCTGGAGGGATCCTGCTTCAGGATAGAACATTTTAGCATTTTAGTCAATCCTATCTAGAGCTTCAAACTGAAACATATTACTCCTTGATTTACTCACATGTTGTTAGATCCTTATATATATTCATGTGGTTTAATGAACGAAAAGAACTTTACAGGTTTCCCTAATATGCATCAGTAGTAGCTCTCCGAAAGTGTGAATTCCATGTTAAAATGCTTCTGTTCATTATGGACAGGTACAGATACAGGGCTGCACATATGATTTTGTATAGAGCAGATGGGATGAGATGACCTTTAAGCACCCCCACTTTTTTACCTTCACATTTTGCCTTTCCCTGATGAGGCTAAATATTTTCAATTCTAAGAGACAACTTTTTTTATTTAAAAAGCTTTTTTTCAGAGAGGAGTTACTTTTTTCTCATGAATTTTACTTTTCTTTCATGGTAAAATTAATTTTAGGGTGACCTAAATGAATGTTCATCCTCATTAATGACAGTCCTATTAATGGAGTGGAAATTCTGCTTTTGACTATGTATGTATTAGAGGTAAAAAGGTTAATAAAATAATGTTAATTACTGATAGCACAACAAAGTAGGTGAGCAGTACTCATATTGCTATATAAATAAGGAAAATCCTCAGAGGAATAAAAGTGACTTCTTTATTATTAGCACTCAGACTTGCATTAGAAATGCTTGAGTCTTGCCCCGTTTTTCTCCTGTGATCACTAACTTCATTGTTTGAACTCTTGAAGTAGGAATAAATTTCTGCCCATATTGAAATTCTGGTGAGTTTTTTTTTGGAATAGAAAAGAATCAAATCATTATATCATTGCTAAAAATCAAAGATCCCCCATTATTATGTCTTGCCTTAAATTAGAGTTTCAATGCCAAGGATGGGTTCTCTTTTAAGTGTAAGATAAAGTTATAAAATTTAGTTTAATTATTATTTAGTTAATTATTAAGAATGCAACATCCTATTAATGTTGCATCAGAACTGAAAATATTTTGCCTCATCAGAGAAATTCAAAGTTTGGAGGAAAAAAATGGGGTCACTTAAAGGCCATCTGGTCCCTTCTGCTCTATACAAAATCATGTATGTTATCCGATATTTGTCTAATTTTTAGTGCTAGATTTCAAACTCTGTAATGATATTACCAAGGAAATTATTTCTTAAATTAAATTGCTTCAATTGAATTAATGTGAAAATGCAGGATATTGTGTGCTCTGGAAGGTAGCATTTGCCCACAGCTGTTTATTTTCTGTTGTTTCTCTCTGCAGTCTTGCAAAGCCACAGCTTTGGTCTGCCTCTGCAGCTCCTGCTATACCATGCTGCGGTGCCCTGCCTCACAGCACTTGATTGCAACACTGAATGATGGACACCAGACAGCAGGAAACAGATACTAAACTAGGCTTTGTTTAAACTGCCTGAATTTACCTTCAGAGATTTATTCCACCCTCTGTGATAGGACAGGAGTGATAATTACTGATAAACACTAAATATTTTCTGATGGACTGAAATTCTCTTGCATTTATGTAAAGAAGTTGTAGATTTATTTTTGTGTTCCCAATTAGCATTTATCAAGATCAGAAATACTCATACTTCATTATGTATAAGAGCCATGTGGGATGCTTGTCAAGAAAGAAGAAATCACTGATTTCTTCTTTTGGTCTGGGTCTGAGTAAATCTGAGTGGGCCCAAAAGTCTTCATTTCTTTCTTTAAACCACTTTTGTGAAGTATTATCAACATGTAAAAAGCTATGTATACTTCACGCTCACAACTTGATGAGTTTAAGGATAAGTATATACCTGTGAACCATCAGCATTATCAGTTCATAAACATTTCCATCACCTTCCAGTTTTCTTTCACTGCTTTATCATTGTTGCTGTTGCTATTTGGGTTGAGAAGACAGCATAAGATCTATCTTCTTAGCAAATTTTAAGTTTACAATTTAGTATTCGTAGCTCTAGGTACTATGCCATACAGTAGATCTCCAGAACTTATTTATCTTGCATAACTGAAACGCTGGACCCTTTGGTTATCAAACTCAGAGAAGCAGAGGGGAATGGTGGCTGCCAGGGGTGGAGGGAGGGGGAAATGAAGAATCTCCATTTTAAGAAGTATCCCAGGGAATTCTGAGGCAAGTAGTCTGATGACGAAATATATTTTGAGAAACATTGGGTAAAAATGAAAATGTTTGTTTCCTTAATCATCTCTTCTTTTCCATTTAAGAAAATTTAAAGAAAATTAATGGGAGGTAATATTGCAATATGGATAGAATGTAGGTTCAGTAGCCAGCATATATAGGGTCAAATCCTAGCTCCATCATGCACAGGCTTCAGTTTCCTCTCTGTAAAATGGAGGTAATATTAATAACTATGATAAAGCATTATTGCGAGGACTAAATGAATTAATACAAGTAAAGTGTTCTGGACACTGTCTGGTACATAGTTAGGCATGATTATTTTTTAAGAGAAGTTGATATTCCTTTTGTATTTTTCCAGATTTTTTCACAATAAAGTTCTATTTTTATTCATGATTTGATCTGATTCTAGGATACTTGAATATTTCTCTGGGAGAAGTGGTGGGGAGAGGCCAGGCAAAAAAAGTAAAGATGATCAATGGCTGTTTCTATAATCCAAGGTAAGAAGTTCTTCTATTAGGTGACTGAAAGCTGACTCCATATGATTTTAATGTGACTGACAGAGCTTATCCACCTATAATGAGTAAAATTTTGCAAAAAAAAAAAAAATCATACAAAGAAGACTTAATATGATTTGGTAAACTATAAAGTACAACCAAATTGCTAGAATTTTTTATACTTTTTTGTCAATAATATATCCCAGTGTCTTGTATTTAATGAAACTAAATTCCACTAAGTTCCGTATGCATGATTTCTGGCCATTATGTTTATTAAAAAACTCAGGACAGTAATATAAAAATTGAAATCTGCTCTAACAGTTATAACACATGACTTTACCAGGCACTTCGAGTGGCTCCTTTACCATATAAATGTACGATGGTCATTTGATTGGGTGCTAAAATGTTATAGCACCTTGACCTGCCAAGAGGAAGAACGTTGCATTGCAGAATTTAGATACATTTAGTAATACTATCTACTTCAAGTATAAGTATCAAGTTCTTCTTTTAAAGGATTAGAAATAACAAGATGCTTAAGATGGGTATTTATATCATTTCTTGCATTTATTTTGCTTATATTAATTACAAATAATGCATGATAAATTGTTGCTATATTTTTGGCAAGTTTGATACTGTGATAATAATGATGGAGGACTTCTCATTATAGTCGATGAGATTCAACCTATTTTTTAATTCATTTGTAGAAAAGTCTGAAAGGAACAATTTGACAAAGTAAGTTCATAATTTGACTGAACTGACCCTTGGCCTTTGAAGAGTAGACTCACTAAAACTCATAAAGGTGGAAATAGAAAACCATTCCTGCCTGCGCCAGCCACACCTCCCTTCCCAACAGCTGCAGGTTTCACTGGTCTCACCTCTGGTAGGAGCTGCCCAGCAGGAGATGTGAGGGCAGAAGGGCCCCCAACCAGGGAGACCACTCCGTTGCAGTCCACAGCGCTGTGCATCTTCCCGTTCATGGGCAGAATGGGGAGCACCCTGGAGGCACGGCTGGCCTGGCTGACGTTGCTGTGGCGCCGCTCCCCATGTCTGTGCGGCACAAACAGAGAGTCTCTTCTGCTGTCATTGTCCTCAAAGGTGCTGTGCTCATCATCCGCAAAATCATTCTCAGAGCCAATATCCTTGGCTCGGCCTCTGAAGCTGAAAAGGCTCGCCCTACTGTTGCGTCTTGGAGAGAACAGGGAGCCACGGATGCTCAGTAAAGACTATCAACAACAAGGAAGGATACAAAAACAGATGAACAGCATTAAGTGTTCTGGAAAATATGAGCCAAGACTCATCATTTCATAGTGCTGACTTACCTAAGATAAGGCATTGGATGGGTGTGATCAAGGGCTTGTATGGTAACTGCTGGTGGCATTCTGGAACTTTGTCCTGGGTTCAGCTCTTTTCTTTTGCTTTTCCTGTTTCTTCCTTCCTTCATTTACATCTTCTGAGATCTGATTTTCTGTCATTTTCTTCTACTTTACCCATGACTTCAGAGAGTCAGAAATATCCCTGAAGACTGTTTAGTTTCATTTCTGGCACTCAGAACTGAAATCTTTACTAAACTCTTCTCTAGAAACTATTCTTATTTAACAATCCAGTGGAGAACAATCAAGTACACAACTACATTTAGTTCCTTTGAAGTCAAAACTCCACCAGTTAAGAGTGCACTAGTGACCACAGGACCACACCCCAATGCAGATCTCACCACAGAGAAAAATGGAATCAATCTTGCTAGTAGGTCTGTTTAATTATAGTAACAAGGAGCAATTTCTCCCCTTCCCCCTGCATATTTTATAACAGTCCTCATAAATAATTTAAACAAATCAAACTGAAAGACCAAACTGAAAGACTGTATGATTCATTCCCTGATTTTCACTCTTTTGTCTGTCTCAAGAAATCTGAAGAGCACCATATTTACAAAAACCTGGTTTTCACTAAGTGTCTGGTCACAATCATTTGACAATTTTCTAGATGGCTACAATGTCACTGGCGTCATTCATTTTACTTTGATTCTCAAGCACAGTAGCATTGAGCACAATGAATCATATGCTGTTTACTATTGCTGCTGCTGCTGCAACTTCACTCTAGGGAGCACTTGTTTCTGCTTCTCCAACATCCATTTGTCCTTTGTCTGTTGACAGTACCCTGATTATCTTCAAGAAATGCTCTCTGGCAAGACCATGATCCAGGTCTAGCCAATGAGTGTATTTCATGCCTCTGGCCAGGGAGACGGGTTTAAAAGAAGGTAGGGGACTCTGAATGGTCCACTGAAAGTCACCAATTTCTTTTGCAACTGAAAGGGGTGCATTTTTTATTGAGGTTGCTAAAAACCACTGACTATAAGTTTGGAGCCATGGCAGGCATCTTATCACCATATTGGAGGAATCTGTAGATGTGGAGAGATACTTCGCCTTAGTAACATGTTTTGAGCCCTTGAGTCTAGTGTGCCTAAAGCTACTCATTGGTATTATTTTCATGATCTAATTCTCTTTTTTGCTTAAGCTGGCTTAAGTTGGATTCCTATGATTATGAATAGAATACCAACTCATCATTTAAACATTACTAGTTTCATCTTTTTATCACCAAAGGATTTAAAGCTAACTAAAATTATCATTGTGCACCTATATATATTTTACATTACCTGACTAATAAGTATTCATTCAATTTTATTTTTAGCTAAAGAATGATTTTCTCAGTGACACCTATGAACATCTATAAAATGTCTGTAATCTTTAAATATTATCTTATATGATCTTAGTCATTATTTACAGAAAGAAACACATCTAAGAATACTGATCTACTCTCCCAGAAGAACTTATTTCTTCTTTTCTTATACTCATGCTTTTTCATCCTATTATCAACTTCATTAGTAAGATAATTCATTTCCTTTATTATTTCCATATGAACATTTTTAAAACCTCTCCTACACTATACCGTTTCTTTCATGTCTCCTTTCTCTATTCACAAGGGACTTTGAATTAGATATAAGGATATAATATCTACAGAATTTGTGACCTACTGGTTATCATTTCCTCAGAAAGAAAGCCAGACAATAAATGCTTGACAATAGGAAATAAAGTAGAAATTACGTATATGTACCACTCTTAGTAACAGTTTATATTTTTATAGTACAAGAACTGCCCTCAATTAGTCCCAGTAGATGGTTTGGAGAGAAATAAGTTATAAAATTAGACACGATGTTTCTCAAAGTTCAAAGGTGTATGTGGCAACTATATGAAAAATTATTGTTCTCCATGTGTTAGCCTCAACTTCCACTGCTTATATTAATTACATAAATCTATAGCAATAAATATGCAGGTCAGGAAGCAACAGTTAGAACTGGACATGGAACAACAGACTGGTTCCAAATAGGAAAAGGAGTACGTCAAGGCTGTATGTTGTCACCCTGCTTATTTAACTTCTATGCAGAGTACATCATGAGAAACGCTGGACTGGAAGAAGCACAAGCTGGAATCAAGATTGTCGGGAGAAATATCAATAACCTCAGATATGCAGATGACACCACCCTAATGGCAGAAAGTGAAGAGGAATTAAAAAGCCTCTTGATGAAAGAGAAAGAGGAGAGTGAAAAAGTTGGCTTAAAGCTCAACATTCAGAAAACTACGATCATGGCATCTGGTCCCATCACTACATGGGAAATAGATGGAGAAACAGTGGAAACAGTGTCAGACTTTATTTTTTGGGGCTCCAAAATCACTGCAGATGGTGACTGCAGCCATGAAATTAAAAGACGCTTACTCCTTGGAAGGACAGTTATGACCAACCTAGATAGCATATTCAAAAGCAGAGACGTTACTTTGCCAACAGAGGCCTGTCTAGTCAAGGCTATGGTTTTTCCAGTGGTCATGTATGGATGCGAGAGTTGGACTGTGGAGAAAGCTGAGCACCGAAGAATTGATGCTTTTGAAGTGTGGTGTTGGAGAAGACTCTTGAGAGTCCCTTGGACTGCAAGGAGATCCAACCAGTCCATCCTAAAGAAGATCAGTCCTGGGTGTTCACTGGAAGGACTGATGCTGAAGCTGAAACTCCAGTACTTTGGCCACCTCATGTGAAGAGTTGACTCATTGGAAATGACTCTGATGCTGGGAGGGATTGGGGGCAGGAGGAGAAGGGGACGACAGAGAATGAGATGGCTGGATGGCATCACCAACTTGATGGATATGAGTTTGGGTAAACTCCGGGAGTTGGTGATGGACAGAGAGGCCTGGCGTGCTGCGATTCATGGGGTTGCAGAGTTGGACACGACTGAGCGACTGAACTGAACTGATAGCAATCAAATGTCCTGTTACAAATAGAGGATGGATGGACAGTAAGAAAACAATCTGCCATAATAAGTGGTCTTTGGTTTATCACAAATACAGAAGGAAATAATAACTTTAGAAGGCCTACAGTATCTTATAAAAGCTTTAAAAATAAAATATCCAGATTGTCTTGAGCCGTGGTTAGAAACTGCACTCTTGACTTCCTTCTTTCCCCTATCCTCAATAAGAAGTCTTAAGAAGTCTAAAAAGTATTTCATACAATCCACCTGCTCTGAGGAAATTATAATCCAGTGGTAAAAGTATATATTTTTTTCAATATGAAAATATCAATGGTTACCAATACAATTGCCTATCATATCCCTATAAAACAATACTTTTTAAAATACATTTGGGCCTTGTGCCCTTGCAAAACCTAGCAAAAGCTATGGACCCTTCACCACTGTACCCAGGCTCACTATTTTCAGTATTACTTACAGGGTCTTGCAAAGTGAAATTAGTATGACTTCAGCAACCCTCCCTTTCCCCCGCTTTTCTCTCTGTCTCTCTTTGTATCTTTATTGCCCTCTCCATGTTCTTAATTAGTTGCTTGATTACTTATTTATCAGATAAAAATCTTCAGTTCTATTTTTATACAAATACCACTTCAGAAACAGATATCCATTTGAGCCAGATATTACATGTTGTATAAGTCAGTCATCACCTATGATACTCAGCTAGTTAGGAAGCAGAAGTTTTAAGAAGACGGTATGGGGAAAATGTTACGTCTTTGGACAACATGTACAGAAAAAAGTGGGCTAGAACCTAACATCTTCAGACTTTACTATTCTGCCTAGAATTAGTTCTATTGGAGTCAAAATAAAGCATACTGGGGTGACTGTGGTATCTGGTATCTGGTTTGCAGTTTCAAATTTTGGTAGTTTTTCCCCAGCTAACTTATTTCCCTTATTTTTTCCTTCTCTCCTTTCCCTCTTCCCTTCCTTCAAAACAAGCAATACTCTAAAAGGGAGATTTGATTTTCTTTACATTCACATTTATTGAGATTCATGTCTCTCCTAGTGGAATCAATGATTATGACGACAACATGAACAAGGGTGAGTAAAAGGCGGTACTTATTTTAAAACAGATTCTACTTCAAATTTGAATTCAGCTGCACTAATCCTTTCATTTAGCATATCTCATAATGTTACCTAGACTAGAGTGAATTAGGCTGACCTATAAAAATCATATACATATTAAACATAAGGTTATGTGAGACTGTGGATACAAAGAACATATCCTAAATATACATATCTTTTAAAAGAAATCAAATTGTAAATTTTCTCATCAGTTTCTTAAGAATTTTAAAAAAATATTCTTTCTAGTCAGCCTAATACAGCAGAAAGTTCAAGGGTTTCAATGTCAGGCCAACTGTGAATGCCACTTCAATCTTTAATAACTATATGGCATATAGTTTAATAATTATATGACATTGGGCAATTATTTAACTTGACTAGCCTAAAAAGTAGTGAAAACAGTCATATTCAGGGTTGTTAACATTAATTCCGGTAGAAGAAGAAGAATGCTAAACACAAAACAGGCACTCAACAAAGAATACCACCCCTCCCCTTGTCTTCACATTTGCAGGTTGGGGATGAGGATGTCAGTACCCCCTAGGGCTGCAGTGAGCGGCCTCAGTAAGTTTATACTGTAAGAAGCAACACATCATGTACGTGTTAGCCATTATCATTGCTGTCGGTGTTCAAATTGTTACTGTTAATTGCATGGACGTGAAGTTTTTCAGTACCGAAAACCTGTAATTCTTTTGATAATTTTAAAAACAATTAATGATCCTAAAGTTCAAAGTTGCAGCAGCTGGTGCTGGTAGATAAGCCAGAAGCATCTAGATAACATTTTCTACACTATATAAGTCAACGTATTATTTTCACTCAAGTCTCCTTAAACATGAGACACAGGCAATCAAGTGCAATTAAACACAACTGTTTATTTAGTATCCTAGATCTTCCTCAGTCTGCATCTACCTAAAATTTTTGATGATGCTTTTAGAAAAATGACGCTCCAGTTTCCCCTGAAACAAGAACACAAAGAATACATTCCTCATATGAAGTTGGCAGGTGGATGGGAACAACTGCACAGATGGTCTGAGAGAATCCACTCTTCAGTTCTAGGAAGCTGCCACTCAGAAAACTGGCAGTTCACTGGGTCCTGGCACCACAGCTAAGAAGGGATGAGAGCCATCTGCTGATTATTCCTCAGGTGGAAAATTGCCCTGAGATGCTTACCAGTCTTTAGGGAAATCTCAAAATCACAAGCCTTCCCCAGTGCAGTGGGATCTATGCTCTAAAAATGCTTTCCTAGAATTCCAAAAAGTTGTAAAACTCACAAATTCCTTGAGGTGATAACCAAAACTTATTCATCAATCATTACCATTCTGAAAGTATCATGTCATCAAGGAGGAAGGCAGTTTTATCTCTAACCAAATTCTGGCATATTTTAAATACATGTGTTTGCTGTAACAAATGCAATTTATATAATATAATATGTTTACCTGATGTGGAGAGGAAAACCTCTTTTCATATGTCAGCCTGCTTCCTTCCAAAGAAAACCGGAAACCTTTTCTTCTTATGCTGTCTTCAGATTCAGATTTGCGGACCCCATCTTCCTTTTCTTCTTCTCCAGACTGTTCTTTCTGTTTCTTCTTCTTCCTTCTGTTTTTCAGCTCTTTTTCACTCTTGGAGCTCAATTTTGATGCTACTGAAGAACTCTCTGAGAAAACCCCGATCCCACCAGCACCGCTGAACTCTCTTGATTCAGCCGAAGCTGCTGCAGCTGCTGCCTAGAAGGGTCCAAAGGAAATGGCAGTTGCATATGAACTTTGAAAAACTCTGTCCATGTTACTGCTTCACTTATCTTTGGTATCATGAATGTGTGATTTTAAAAAACGATTCTCCGTTCTAGTATGTATTTTGGAAACAGCTCATGTATTGTCACTGTCGGGCTTCCCAGATAGTCCTAGCGGTAAAATTCCCACCTACCAGTGTAAAAGACACACAGGTTCAGTTCCTGGGGTGGGAAGATCCCCTGGAGGAGGGCATGGCAACCCCCTTCAGCATTCTTGCCTGGAGAATCCTATGGACAGAGGAGCCCGGCAGGCTACAGTCCATCGAGTCGCAAAGAGACAGACATGACTGAAGCGACTTAGCACACACACACATGATCATTAAACCAATTAAAGAATTAAAATTAAGAGAAAAGTGAAAGATGACACATGTGACTTCAAGGGAGATCTTCAAGCCGTGGCTTCACACTACACATTCTAATTATCTAATAAAATGCATAAGACACTCAAATATCATAAAGATTTTTTCTATGATTTAAATACTGTCATAAGAAGCAAATAATTTAAGAACTAAATGTTTCCTGTTTTAACCTGACCTAGCACACTCCCACTTGACAATGACTTTTAGTACCAGTATAAATATTTAAATTTAATTCAGTCAAGTATTTTGTTTTAATAAACCTTTTATTCTCTTTGACTTAAAATGATTATTTCACTAAGAAATGCACAATGAAAACAAATTAGAGACTATATATAAGAAAACCCCCGATCATGGCATCTGAGTGAATTTATAAATTACAACACTACAAACTATTAGAAAGATAAAGTGCTCAATATTGTTGCTGCTATTCCAGTATAATTTTATTTATCTGATCATTATTACATATTAGGATGCTCAGTGTTAAAAGGGAGCTGTACTCTACATTCAGTAAAAACGAACATAGGCGATTGGATTAACAACATTAAGGCAAGCACATATAACTAGAGAAATTATTTTGAAACTTCATCAAGTCCAAATTATACGATTTACAGGGTAGTGGGCACAGAATGTAATGATTTAGCATGTTTATGGACCAGTGTTTTCTTTACGCAATCCACAAACTTGCATTTGAATTCTTCAAATAGAAAATAAATAGGTCTTTGTCTTTTTTTCCAGACTCTATAAAATAATCTTCTCAGTTTGACCCGGGTTTTCTGACCTTTCCCACCTCTAGTGACACTAACGAAGAAGCAACCAGAACTGAATTCTGCTTCCCCAGAAGATTAAGAAAATAGTTCAATTGAAGGCATGTAGGTATAACTACTTTGTGAGCTTGAGTGAATGAAGGGTTACAAGAGAGAAAAAAATGCCAATGAACTCATTATAATTTGCCACGTTTGTATGCCATTACTATAGTTAAGTGATCATGTTAGTGGCTCAGTCATGTCTGACTCTTTGCAACTCCATGCATTGTAGGTTGCCAGGCTCCTCTCTCCGTGGGATTCTCCAGGCAAGAAGACAGGAGTGGGTAGCCATTCCCTTCTTCAGCATTATCTTCCCAACCCAGGGATCAAATCCATGTCTATGGCATTGCAGGTGGATTCTTTACAGTCTGAGCCACCAGGGAAGCCCAAGTAATCATCAAAATAAAAGAATAAGTCTCTAATTACCAAACAGGCTCCTGCTGCTGCTGCTGCTAAGTCGCATCAGTCGTATCCGACTCTGTGCGACCCCATAGATGGTAGCCTACCAGGCTTCCCCGTCCCTGGGATTCTCCAGGCAAGAACACTGGAGTGGGTTGCCATTTCCTTCTCCAATGCATGAAAATGAAAAGTGAAAGTGAAGTCGCTCAGTCGTGTCCGACTCTTAGCGACCCCATGGACTGCAGCCCACCAGGCTCCTCCGTCCATGGGATTTTCTAGGCAAAACTACTGGAGTGGGGTGCCATTGCCTTCTCCAAATAGGCTCCTAACTAACACGTATTAAACACATATGGCATGTTTCTAATGTCAGTTATCACTGCTGATTTTGTGTGTTTAAATGTCTCTGATCTTGACAGTATGGTCAGAGGATGGAGATAAACACAAAAGGGCTCGATGCTTGCTACCATACCTGAGCTTCTTCTTGTTGCTTTTTAAGCTGTTCAAGCATCTGCTGAAATTCAGCTTCTTTCTGTTCAGCCTCTTCCAGCGTTGCCTGATTCTGTTCTTCATAGGCCATGGCCACCACAGCCAGGATCAAATTTATTAGATAGAAGGAGCCCAAGAAAATGACCAGCACAAAAAATATCATGTATGTTTTCCCAGCAGCACGTAGTGTCTGTAAAAATGGAAGAGATATTTTATCAAATTTTACACAGAATGTTACAAGCATGTACTCTCAGTAATAAAGTATTTTATAGCAGTTCTCTTATCTCAGGAGTTCATGCTTCCCAGAAGAATCATTTTATCTGTTCTCACCAGCTGATAAAGGTTTTCCCAGAAGTCTTGAGTCATGAGACGAAATAAGGACAGGAAAGCCCAGCTAAAGGTGTCAAAGCTTGTGTAGCCATAGTTGGGGTTTCGACCAGCCTTCACACAGATGTATCCTTCTGGACACTGGCTGTGATTAGGTGAAAAGAAAGAGGGGACATCAGTCACTGAAAGTTGGATGGCTGGCTTTCCTGTTTTTATAGATCCTGATGTCTATTTTATGCAACACAAGAAAAAGCAGAGTGTTCTCACTTTACTCAGTGCTGAGTCCAGGACTAAGGGGACTGATTTACATAACAACAGGATCTGCTAAGTCTATTTGTGGATTTCTCTGTGATTTATGATTGCCATTATTATATTTATCATGTCTCCCTATAAGAGCAATCATATTATGATTACTATCTTCTGATATTTGTGAAGATGAACAGAAAAATAAGTCTGCAGGGAAAAATTTGATTTTCACTGAAGGTACCTAAAGGCAGAAGTGTGTTGAGTGTGGAGGTAGGAAAGCGGGGTAAGAAAAAGATCGGGGGGGTACATACCAAGAAGAGTGAATGAGTCTGCAGAGTGAACATCTCACAGCATGACCTTAATGATTGAGCTGACCTGGACTCAACATTGTGCTTGACACTCTGGGCTGTGTGATCTTGGGCAAGTTGCTGGTTTGGGACACCTTGTATGTAAGAAAAGGCTAATAACACAACCTGCCTCCAAACTTACAATCACTGAATAAGGCATCGTATGTAAAACACTCAGTACAGTACAGAGAAGAGTTAAAATCAGTCTGTGTTACTTATCATTAAGATCTGGAGATAAACGCAGCACAACATCATATGAGCCAAATGCAAAGCTTGTTACAGTTGGGGATTCTGCTACAGGTACTAGTTACTAATGTCCACAATAGCACCTTCCTCAGAAAGAACATCAGCCTTCCATTTATGATTCTAAAATCTTGTAAATACAAAAAGAACTATTTCTCTGAATTTTCCTCCTAGCTTTAGCTCCAGGGAAAATGCTTCTTAAAAACAAGCATTCACATAATGCGAGTTATGATAATTAAAAGTACTTAGAGAATGCTGTAATAGCTATACATTCATTAATCCATTTAATTCTCACAGCCACCTTATAATTTATTCCCACTTATCCCATGGGGAAATCAGGGCAAGGAAAGGTGACATTATATGGTGAAGTTCGGGTTTGAATTTGTGTAAACTCTCCGGTCTATGCTCTTAACCATTTTGCTAAAATATGCTAAACGCGTACTCACCACAGATCAGATACTGACATTATCCTCAGATATATTTTATGCCATGGAGACCACATTAGTATATATAGAATATCACACTTACAAAAGAACATGGTTATGAATTCTATTAATTTGAGCTTTTTATGTATATGTATTGTTTTTCTTTCTATTTTCCATTGAACTAATTTGGAAGATTAGCTGTGACCTAGTATGGAGAAATAATTGCTGCCTGAGTGTGTGAAGGAGGTGAGAATCCACACTTATCCCAGCTATTTTGAGTCAGCGTGAAGTGGAATTTATGGAGGGCTTTGAATGAGGAGCAGGTGGGGGCAGGGTGGGCGGGAAGTGGCAGGTTAAGGCCTATGGAGCAGTGTAGACTGAGGCTCGACACAAAACAGCACTTACCCTGCATCAGAGCTGTTGCCACAAAGCAGAGCATCATTTTGCCCTTCCAAAAAATAAAAGTGACCTATTTAAAAGAGCAAAGAATAGAAAGAATCATTTTGAAGAACCTTCAAAACACTTCAGCCAATGTATATGGTAATAAAGCTTACATTTTTTTAAAAGCATAATAAAATTGATAAAATAATAAATATGTATATGAAGTGAAGTGAAAGTCACTCGTGTCTGACTCTGAGACCCCATGGACTATACAGTCTATGGAATCCTCCAGGTCAGAATACTGGAGTGGGTAGCCTTTCTCTTCTCCAGGGGATCTTCCCAACCCAGAGATCTAACCCAGGTCTCCTGCATTGCAGGTGGATTCTTTACCAGCTGAGCCACCAGGGAAGCCCAAATATGTATATAGCTAAATGAAAATAATAACTGATACTATACAAATATCACAAACATTTTTGATTAAACAAATGTTTAGAAAATCTGTTTAAAAATAAATTTTTGTAAGATGTAACTATTATAGCATTCCTTATCAGTTTTATTGCAAATATAAACTCAAATCACTTAAGTAAGTGTTAGTCTCTTAGTCATGTCCAGCTCTTTGCGACCCCATGGACTGTGGCCCGCCAGGTTCCTCTGTCCATGGAATTTTCCAGGCAAGAATACTAGAGTGCTATTCCTTTCTCCAGAGGATCTTTCTAACCCAGTGATCGAACCCAGGTGAGATAATTAAAAAATAGTTGTCAAACTGATATTTTTTACTTGGCACAGAAAGTGAGAGAAAGAAAAGCCTTGTTGCTTCTAAATGCTGCCATGAAATAACATTTTACTCTACAAATACATTTTGTCAAAATGGATTCAGACATGTTTTTCCCGCCACTTTTAACTTAGGTTCTTGTGAAAAGCGGGCTTAGTTGTTTGCCCTTTCCATGATGCTATAAATAAGTGTTTTGTTTTGAGTTTTGGCTTGATTATTGTCTTTCAAGATAAACTTGTCCCTTTGGAGATAAAGATTTTCTAAGTATACCTAGTTTTTATTCTTAAGGAATACCTTATACATGATGCTAATAAGTTGCAAAGAATATCTCAGGAAACAGACAAATGCATAAACATACATATTTACATATTCACATACAAAAACACACAGACATAAACACATTTAAACACACACACATATCCCTCACAAATTCTTTTTTTTAGTTTTCAGAAATACTTAGAGTCTATATTCAAAGAATATCTTAATCTATTACGTAGGTCAATCTGAGCCATAGTTTTATGAAAAAAAATAGATCATTACCTCATAACATATATCAAAAAATAATTCTAAAGATTTAGAAACAAGTCCATTAATATAAAAATATGAAGACTTTCTATAATGTAGAATATATGAGGCTGTTTTATATGTAGAATATCTAGGTGAAAATTTGTATTCTCTGAATCCAGAGGCATTTATAAACTTAAATATGGGGGAAAAAAACCCCACAAATTTGATGACTTGATTGCCTAAAAATCAAAGTCAGGTTAGGCATCAAAAACAATGAGAAGAAAAACAAGCTAGAGAACACATTTGCAAAAAAAAAGACAAAAGGTTAATATACTTGATAAATTATAGAATTCTTAGGAATTTCCCAAAATATACTATCATTTCATAGAATAATGAGTAAAAATACCAACAGATAATTCATATTATATAAAATATATTAATTGCTAATGCTGATAAACATATTATAAATTCTATCACATTAATAATTAAAAAGAGAATATACTTTTCTCTTTACCATACAGTAACAGTTAATATTAATGGGAGTTCAGTAAGATTGACTGCTAAAGGAGTTATATAGTTTGATCTCTCTAGAGCAGAATTTTGAGACTATGCCTCTCTAGCCATCTTTCATGCAAAGATGGGCACATAAAAGACAGGAATGGTATGGACCTAACAGAAGCAGAAGATATTAGGAAGAGGTGGCAGCAATACACAGAAGAACTATACAAAAAAAAAGATCTTCATGACCAGATAAGCATGATGGTGTGATCACTCATCTAGAGCCAGACATCCTGGAATGTGAAGTCAAGTGGGCCTTAGGAAGCATCACTACAAACAAAGCTAGTGGTGAACTATTTCAAATCCTAAAAGATGATGCTATTAAAGTGCTGCACTCAACATGCCAGCAAATTTGGAAAACTCAGCAGTGGCCACAGGACTGGAAGTGGTCAGTTTTCACTTCAATCCCAAAGAAAGGCAATGCCAAAGATTTTTCAAACTACTGCACAATCACACACGCTAACAATGTAGTGCTCAATATTCTCCAAGGCAGGCTTCAACAGTATGTGAATCGTGAACTTCCAGATTTTCAAGCTGGTTTTAGAAAAGGCAGAGGAACCAGAGATCAAATTGCCAACATCCGTTGGATCACTGAAAAATCAAGAGAATACAGGAAAAACATTTACTTCTGCTTTATTGACTATGCCAAAGCCTTTGACTGTGTGGATCACAGCAAACTGGAAAATTTTTAAAGAGATGGGAATACCAGACCACCTGACCTGCTTCCTGAGAAATCTGTATGCAGGTCAGGAAGCAAGAGTTAGAACTGAACATGGATCTACAGACTGGTTGTTGCTGGGAAAGGAGTATGTCAACACTGCATATTGTCACCCTGCTTATTTAACTTAATGCAGAGTACATCATGCAAAATGCCAGGCTGGATGAAGCACAACCTGGAATTAAGACTGCCAGGAGAAATATCAGTAACCTCAGATATGCAGATGACACCACTGGCAGAAAGAGAACTAAAGATCTTCTTGATGAAAGGGAAAGAGGAGGGTGAAAAAGTTGGCTTTAAAATTCAACATTCAGAAAATGAAAATCATGGCATCTGGTCCCATCACTTCATGGCAATAGATGGGGAAATAATGGAAACAGTGGCAGACTTTATTTTGGGGGGTTCCAGAATCACTGTAGATGGTGACTGCAGCCATGAAATTAAAAGACCCTTGCTCCTTGGAAGAAAAGTTATGACCAAACTAGATAGCATATTACAAAGCAGAGACATTACTTTGCCAGCAAAGGTCCATCTAGTCAAACCTATGGCTTTTCCAGTAGTCATTTATGGATGAGAGTCGTACTATAAAGAAAGCTGAGCACCAAAGAATTTATGCTTTTGAACTGTGGTGTTGAAGAAGACTCTTGAGAGTCCCTTGGACAGCAAGGAGATCCAATGAGTCCATCCTAAAGAAAATCAGTCCTGAATATTCATTGGAAGGACTGATGCTGAAGCTGAAACTCCAATACTTTGGCCACCTGATGAGAAAAACTGACTCATTGGAAAAGATCCTGATGCTGGGAAAGATTGAAGGCATGAGGAGAAGGGGACGACAGAGGATGAGACGGTTGGATGGCATCACCTACTCGATGGACATGAGTTTGAGCAAGCTGCAGGAGCTGGTGATGGACAGGGAAGCCTGGCATGCTGCAGTCCATGTGGTCGCAATGCGTCGGACCCCCACTGAGTGACTGAACTGAACTGAACTAAGCCTTAATATGGTCAAACTCTTTAACATTCCAAAATTCTATTGGTATAAATCTATCTGAATGAAACAATCAGAAATACATGAAAATTTATGTGCAAAGATTGTCACTATGCTGCTATTATAATATTAATAAATAGGAAAGCCCATAAACAATTAAATTATTTGTTTTATTTATTCACTTAGCCAGTGAACCTTAATCTCTCCAGTATAAATCTTCATACCAATACTAACTCTTAAAACATTAATATAATGTGGGAAATGATAAATTTTCATATAGTTCTAAAAGTCATGAAAGATACCTCAGACTAAGCATCCCTGTGGAATACTGATAATCAAGAGACCAGTGGAAGTTGGCTAGTTAATTGTATACCAAGAATGAGGAAGTTGGACATTCCAATGACAGAGGGGCTGCCTTCAATAAGAAATTATACGGAAGTACGTGTGTGTGTTTAGTTGCTAAGTCATGTCTGACTCTAGACTCCATGGACTGTAGCCTGCCAGGCTACTCTGTCCATGGGATTTCCCATGCAAGAATACTGGAGTGGGTTGCCATTTTATTCTCCAGGGGATCTTCCCAACCCAGGGATCAAACCCACATCTCCTTCATTGGAAGGTAGATTCTTTATTGCTAAACTACCAGGGAAGCCCTATACTGAAGTATATCATTACTATGTTTTTAAGTCCATGTTTAAAATAAAATCAAACAATTCTAATACAGTGATTGATACCAAAGAGATAAGCTGGAATGAAAATATTATAAAGGTAGGTTTTGAGTTTATACTTTCTCATTAATAAGTGATGCTGGACTAAGGCTGCTTAACTTAACTTTCTGATGAATACACAAATTCAGATTTCATCTTGATTTTTATACTCCCGGATATATCATAAGTGCTCAGTACATACATTGAGTTAAATTCCTCAGTCTTCTTAGCGATCCATTTCAGTAACATACACTGAATACTTACAATTACTGATTTATTTATTAAGATGACTGAAAACTCTTTTTTTTTTTTTGATCAACTCTTGATCAATGTCTTTCAAATAAATATTTTTGTTTATACAGATTATATTGTATTGCTTTCAAGACTCACTGGGGGAAAGAATATGTCTTCAAATGGTAACTTTTTATCATGTTGATCAAAAGATAAGGAAAAAGGAGTAAGGTATTATTTGATTTCTGTATCACATATATTGCACATATGTGTGCTCAGTTGCTTCAGTCATGCCTGACTCTTTGCAACCCCGTGGACTGTAGCCCACCAGGCTCCTCTGTCCATGGGATTCTCCGGGGAAGAATACTAGAGTGGGTTACCATGCTCTCCTCTGGGGGATCTTCCCAATCCAGGAATCAAACCCGTATCTCCTGCATTGCAGGCAGATTCTCCACCACTGAGCCACCAGGGGACTTCCCATCACATATATTAAGTTATCTTAAACTGGTCTAACTAATTTGGTTCACATCAAAATTGAGACAATTTTCACTATATATACTTTTTTTTTTAATATTTAAAGGACTAAACAGCTTAATGGTTAAAAGAGTATATCTTACTTTTATCTTCAATATATTCATCCCAATTAAACATGCTCACTGTCCTATTGAAAGTGGTACCGTTCCCATCCAATGAGTTATTAAAGAAGGAAGTGATGTTTAGTTCAAAGGAAGAATTATCTGGGGGCCATTGCAAACATTTGTTTCGCAGGTTGCCCATAAACAGCTGTAATCCTATTAGTGCAAACACGCTCAGGCAGAACACAGTCAGGATCATTACATCTGAGAGCTTCTTCACCGACTGGATTAGGGCCCCCACAATGGTCTTCAGGCCTACAAATAAAATCAAAGGGAGGAATTTAAGTATACTATTCAACAGCTATGTTAGAGAGAAAAACATCAGGAGCTTGTCCTGGAAAATAAAGATGTCATGCAGAATGCCAACAATATTAGTTTAATGTTTGTGACTGAATAACACTTTCATGGAAAGCCCGCTAGCTGGTGAAAATGAATGAAAGCAGAATTTGTATTTTCATTAGAGAACTGTGAATGGAAACAAACCAAAAGTGTATTTCCAAATACTCCTCAGAGCAAAAGAAATGGTTTTGATATTCATGCTTAAACATCAACCTTGTATAAAGACTTTGCTTTTATTTGCAGATGTCTTACTCCCTAACCTCTCACTGGTTTTAGAAAAATCTGTATGAATAATATAGTAAGAAAATTTGAAGTCACTGAATTATGAGGTTATATATTGGTAAATTCTATCAGCTTGAGAATGGGTTAAAAAAGGAAGACATCTGAAAACTGAGTCCCATGCAGCACTCATGCTATCTCTCGCTCTTTTATTTATTTGAAGTTAACATAATTACCAATTTTAGACCTAACTGGTCAAATTTGCATCAGTTCGAATGCCTCATAGTTTAGCTTCTATGCGGAAAGCTTGATGTTACAGGACGCAAACCATGTAGCCTGTTACTGCAAATGCCTCATGCAAAAACTTGTTAAACTCAAAGGCTGATTTAGAACTGATCATTTTAAAGAAAACAACTAGTAAAAGCAAAGAATCAAATCCATCCAAAACACGGTGTATTGATTCTTGCTTTTTTTAAAAAACATTTGCAATAAGTGAAAAGCAGCAAGGCTTACGCACAAAAGCTGTGATTGTACCACTAATGCTGCTGAAGTCAGCCTCGGTGTTTAACCTAGCTCTCACCTGGAATGACTGAAATTGTTTTCAAAGCTCGGAGAACTCTGAAGGTTCTCAACGCTGAGACATTGCCCAGGTCCACAAATTCTGTCACATATCTGTAATAGGGAGTTCACACACAAACACAATAACAGAACACAAGAAACAGTTGGAGATATAAGGGGCCTACCACCTTATACCAGTTTCTTCTTACCTGGAATTACAGAAATAGTTTTCAAAGCTCTCAAGACTCTGAAAGTTCGAAGAGCTGAAACATTGCCTAGGTTTACAAATTCTGTTACATACCTGTAGAATTAAATCAGAGTTATTCAGAATTTAGGGAAATCTAAGTTGGTCTTTCAACAAGACCTTTTCAACTTCAATGAGTGTTGCCATCATATTTTCCAATTAAGAGGGAAATGGCATTGTTGTTGATCATAATCTCTATTACTTGGGAAATATTTTATTGCTTTATACCACTAATTGAAATCAAAGCCACGTAATTTACTATGATAGTCCCTAACTTCTCCAAAGTGCATAATTTGATTGGAAGGAAAAATATCCTAAATTCACAGGATAACCAAGAAACATGCTTGATCTGTTAAGGGAAGCCACCAAGGAGAAATACAGTATAGACTTCCACTAATGATTTAGTCTTCCTGGACAGAAAATGTATTAAGGTACTTACGCAAAAGTAATGACTGTGAAATCCAACCAATTCCATGGGTCCCGTAGAAATGTGAAATCTTCTAAACAAAAGCCCCTTGCAAGTATTTTTATAAGTGATTCAAAAGTATAAATTCCTGTAAAGGTGTACCTGAGAGAAAATAGCCAAGCCCACATTAAAGATCCTGAAGGTAATTTACATGTAAATATACTAAAGGAGAAAAGCAACAAATAAAAATTAGAGGGTTCTATATAGGTCTATATTGGTCTTCCCATGATTTAGACCATAGGTAGGGCTTAAGGAAAAAAAAAAAAGAAACATTACATACTGAAAGACATTCTCATTGACTAAATATGAGTATTGTACTTGCTTATATTAATTAATTTGAAGGTTCAAATAACATGATTCTATACATATTAAATGAAATACACTGGTTTTGGTCCAATTTAAGCAAGTAGTTATTAATACAAAAATAAATGAAGACTTTTTTGTTTAATAAAGTGGGCATCATTACGAGCCATGAAATATAAACTAATAAATCATATAAAAGTGATAGCTATGAGGAAAAGAACATACAAACTATGTATAAATTTATCATCAGATACTAGTAATCACTGATGATCTTGAAAAGAGTGTGAGACTCACGAGGAAGATAAAGGGCTATACATATTGGCAGTCAAATCAGTGCAGCAACTGAATGAGCCAGGGCAAGCTTTGTACTACAGAAAATCAGTGGTTGAAATGAACTTGAGTCACTGTGTAACTGGTTTGGAGTAGCCAGTACAACTTGCTGAAGAAACTGATGAGGTGTCAAAATGATAGAAGCACAACTCAAAACATAAAGGGACAACAATATTGCAAGATTTTTAAAAAATCTTCTACTTACTCCACATTCTTTGTCCAGTCTGGAGGGTTACTCATGGTCATAAATACACAGTTGGTAAGAATAGTGCACATAATGAGCACATTGAATAAAGTAGAAGAATACCGTCAAGGAAGACAAAGGTCCATGTCAACTTTCACTTTCATATACCGTTATGTCTTTTAGCATTGTGAAGTTTAGAACTTTTATGACCTTTTGATCTTATTATTGAGCATGCTTTTTCCATTTCCGTAATTTTAGCAACTCCATACTCAAGTCACGTCAGGCCAAGCCATAAACTATTTTGAGGCTATTTATGTCATTTTCAGAGAAGGCAATGGCACCCCACTCCAGTACTCTTGCCTGGAAAATCCCATGGATGGAGGAGCCTGGTGGGCTGCAGTCCATGGGGTCGCTAGGGGTTGGACATGACTGAGCGACTTCACTTTCACTTTTCACTTTCATGCATTGGAGAAGGAAATGGCAACCCACTCCAGTGTTCTTGCCTGGAGAATCCCAGGGACGCAGGAGCCTGGTGGGCTGCCATCTATGGGGTCGCACAGAGTCAGACACAACTGAAGCGACTTAGCAGCAGCATGTCATTTTAGTATTGAAAAAGATTAAACACAAAAAAAATTAGTGCACTGGTAAATAATTCATCAGTTTGTTTTTCTTTAAAGACTCAACAACTAAAGTGCAAGCTCAGCACATATGAAGACTCTGACAAAAATTCAAAAGGAGATTTCAAGTAACAGTCGTTCCTCATTATCTGTGGGGGATTAATTCCAGGACCCACAGTAGATACCAGAATCCAAGGATGCTCAGATCTCATAAGGCCCCTCTGTCTCCATGGGTTCTGTCTCCTCAGATTCAAACCATGGATCTTGAACACTGTACACCATCTACTATTGATTAAATCTGTAGATATAGAACCCACAGATACAAAACCTGCAGATGGGGAGGGCCAACTGTAACTGAATGTATTATAATCCATCTGAAGGATAACCTGGTTGGAATATTCTTAATAAAATTCTAGGTGGAGTATATAATACACAGTGATTGATCATTAAATTCCAGATAGTAAAATAAAGATGACTGGTGTTAGTACTGGCATTTCGTGGGTTTGCAGCTGCGGCCAAATTACTAATTTTTTTCCCTAAGCCTTGGTTCATTTTGCTACACTACAGAAAAAGAAAAAGCATTTCATAGGATTGCTGTCAGGATCAAATTAGTTAAAATATATTAAATCTCTTGCAACTTAATGTGCCTTATATGGTAGATAATCAATAAATTACTTTCCTAATTTCCTAAATCATAGAGAACACTACTTACGACAAATATCTGGTTTTTCTCATTCTACCCCACTTTGCCCATGTGTATAGAGATAGCCAATGCCCTTCACCCTCCTTTGTGTTGAAAAACAGCAACAAAAAAATTCTTTAAGAGAACATTCAGTAGTCAAATATTTGAAATAACTTTCTTTCATAGTTAATAAAGAGCACAAGAGGGATTCAGTTGTAGTTTTGTAAAACAAGAGCTTTATCAAGGTACATTTAGAAAATGGATAAAAATTCCAGAATGAATAAATGCTATCAATGTCCATTTTCACTCTACTTTTAATCATAAATCTTCATATTACTTACACATAGCAAAATATCAGCAAGATTTTAAGTGCAGTTAAATAGAACAGCGTTTTGTTGCCAATGTGTTGTGTTATGTATTGTGTTAATCTTTGCACCTTCAACTGACTTTAGTCAAAGCAGTCACTGATTTTTCATTTTGACTGGCAATGATGCAGGGCACATGCTTAATTCTCAACTTGTTCAAGTGCGTTCACATGAAAACACTCATAAGTGAATGATGCGGATCAGCCACGTGAGGGCACTACAGCCTAGAGAACACAGAAAAACACCAGTTCAAAGAAGAAATACTTTTCCTTTCTTGCTAAACAGAAACAAAAAATAAGATAAATTTAAAGATGACTTCATCATTAGTATATAAAACTAGCGGATCCTGTGTCTGTTAGGTTGCTGGCCCTACTGCAGGGGGCGGCGGCGGATGAGATGGCTAGATAGCACCACTGACTCAACGCACCCGAATTTGAGCAAATTCCAGGAGATAGTGGATGGCAGAGGAGCCTGGAAGGCTACAGTCCATGAGGTCACAAAGAGCTGAACATGACTTAGTGACTGAACAATAACAACCTACTGTAGAAAACAACCCCTTGGCAGATTGGCATCATTCAAAATACATAGTTCCCAGCCTCAAACATGCTCAACACATTCTTAATATTTCTCCACTTCAATGTCCCCACTGCTCTGCAAAGATAATTCTGAATATTCTCCACTCTTCTTTGATCTCCAATCTTCTTCCTTTGCTACCCATTTCAAACTCATGACCTGATTTCCTATTTTATTGAGAGAAGAGATAGCATCAGAAGGTCATATCTTTACTTCCTAACCCCAAATTGACAAACTCTCTGTATTGAGATTCTTTCCCCCTTCCCATTTCAATGGAGGGAGTTGTCAACCCCTCTACCCAAACTCTGGACACCTTCCACCTTTCCAGAACACTTCAGCAATCTCTTATCACTTTCTTCTCTTATCTTTAATATCTCCATTAGTAACTCTATCTGCTCTTACAGTCAACACAAACTTGCTTAATTCTCTCTTATCTTTTTGGTATAAAAGAGAATACTGTCCTACAGCCCACAGTCCTCTAACCACTTACAGACTTCTCTTCTCCAATTTCACAGCCAAACTTCTTAGAAGAGATGTTTATCTTTACTTGCCTTCATTTATCTACCACATCCTCAGCCTACCGGTTTTCTTCCCAAATATGACCAACATCTTCATGTTGTGTAACTGAAAACAAAAGGGTAATTCTGAGTTCTTATCTGACTTGTTCTCTCAGTAGAGTTTGACCAGCCTGATTCTTCCCCTTTTAACTATGTTCTCTTACTTTTGCTTTCAGGAGATCCCAATCCTTTGATTTTTTTTATCCTTCATGGGCAACAATTTTTTAATATCCTTTGAAATGTTCTATTTCCCTTTTTAAAAAGGACAGAGGATATCCAAGTCATTTTCCCTCTCTTGATGTATTTATCCTAGTAGAGCTCATTAAGACACATAGCTCCAAATACATTTACATACCCACCGATCTCAAGTATTTTTCTCTGGACTAGCCCGCTCTAGCTCAGGGAACTATGGATGGGCTTCCCTGGTGGCTCAGATGGTAAAGCATTGGCCTGCAATGCGGGAGGCCTGGGTTTGATCCCTGGATCAGGAAGATCCCCTGGAGGAGGAAATGGCAACGCACACCAGCACTCTTGTCTGAAAAATCCCATGGAGGAGCTTGGTAGGCTATAGTTCAGGGGGTCGCAAAGAGTCAGACACGACTGAGCTACTTCACTTTAGCCCTCTCTTCTGAACTCAGTAATCCATATTACCCAATTCCGTATTATATCTGTACTTATGTGCGCTTATTTCATTGACACTTCAAATTTTTTTGAGTTCTAAAACTAAACTAAACATGTTTTAATCCTATCCCTCATCTCTTCTCAAATACTACTCCTTTGACATCTCTGTATCACAATGTCTCATGATTTAGCCAGGATGAATGTGAGATTTGGTTACCTCATGCGAAGAACTGACTCATTGGAAAAGACCCTGATGCTGGGGAAGATTGAAGGCAGGAGGAGAAGGGGATAACAGAGGATGAGATGGTTGGATGGCATCACCGTCTTGATGGACATGAGTCTGAGCAAGCTTTGGGAGTTGGTGATGAACAAGGAAGGCTGGCATGCTGCAGCCATGGGGTTGGAAAGAGGAGGACATGACTGAGAGACTGAACTGACTGATTGACTCAGCCAGGAACCTAGGAGCCATCTTGCATTTTTCTCTTCCCTGAACCTCCACATTCAACTTAACACCAAATATTGTCAATTCTACCTGCTATGCCTGGATTCAGTGCACTTTTCCCACAATCCTCATAACACCACTTAGTCTAGGTATCCATCAAATCTAATGTAAATTACTGTAATTTCACCCAAGCTGTTCTTTCTGAACCCATGCTTGATTCTATTCAATTCTTTCTGCACCCTGTACCAAAATGACCTTGGTAAATCTAATTTGGATCATTTATGATCAACTATATTAACTAAGAGTGGAGAGTCTAGGTCTAATTCTTGTCCACCCTAAGTTCAGCTTCCTCAGTCCTCATTTCACTTTCCCAAGTCTGATATTATCGCAATTGTTTTAGGTCATGGATGAAGCAAGCTCTTTTTCAAGTCAGGATCTTAACAAATGTTCCCTCTTTCCCCTGAATATGCTCTTTATCTCACATTAGCCAACTCAAACTTTTCCTCTAGCACTCAGATTAGAAGTTATTTTCAGTAAAACCTGTGCACAATAGCACCTTTCCTGATTAGGTCTATCAGTAATATATCCTTGTCGCACCAGATGCTACTCTTCCAAAGCCTAACTGATTTTTTTCCCACTAGACGGTCAACTGCACGAGGGCCATGTCTATATTGCTCGCCACCACACACCCTAGCCATTATGTAGGTCAGTTGACTACTGAACGATGTTAGTTTGCAACCTTGTTTACTACTAAGTGAAGTCCATTTTTCCTTTTTAGTGATATATTTATAAATATGGATCAAAAATACAGCATGAAATTTGTTTCCACATATATCAAGTACACAGGTTTTTACATTTTTTGAAAGAGAGAACACTGGATAAATACAAAGTGGAAATTAAAAGGCTCATGAGATTTATGTCACATAACAGACTGAGCCATGGTTTTATGTCCTTAAAAAATTTACTCCTTATAATGATAAAATTTAAGTATATACAATACAGTAAAATATATATTATACTTTAATAAATAGAAAGAGTACATATTACCCAGTAAGTCGAAAGGAATAAATCATTACACTCAAATTAGTGTTTTTCACATTGACTATCAATGAATGACTATTTTTAATTAAAAAAAATACATTTAACTTAACGATCCTGACAAATGATCAAAAAGGAAACCAAATAAAACTATTTTTCTTTTAAATAAAATAAGAGATAACTAGAGTCAGATTTTATGCTTTTAGTTTAATAGATAATCTCCAAATAGAGAGTTTCAAAATCCATTACTTTTTAAAATCACTATAAATTTATTTTATCAGTCTCACACCTGGAGTCTCATACCTTTAAGATACCTGGAGTCTGGTGAGTGATTGAAATAGTAAGATTTTAGATAGTGATAACAAATATACAAATATGAAAAAAAAGTATAGACGTGGTATGGTGATACCATACACTGAAAAAATATAGAAATTCCACGTCAAGGCAGATTTCAAGGGGCCAGAACTAGTAACAAAATGCATATGTTTTTGTTGTTTAGTCATTAAGTCGTGTCCAACTCTTTTGCAAGCCCATGGACTGTAGCCCACCACACTCTTCTGTCCACTGAATTTCCCAGGCAAGAATACTAGAGTAGGATACCATTTCCTTCACCAGGGAATCTTCCTGACTCAGGGATTAAACCCTTGTCTCTTATATTGGCAGGTGGGTTCTTTACTACTGAGCCACCAGGGAAGCCCAAAATGCATGTATTTATTTTCTAAATATATAGCACATAAAGTACATTTTTTCAGAAGAACAATGAATCCTAGAGTAGTATTTCCTTGTGAGATTTTGTATACAAATAAAAATAGATGCAGGGTAACCTCATATAATATCAAGAAAAAAAGGATTTTTAAAATCTAATAATTTCTCTATACCAGGTATTCATTAAAATGTGTTAACCTTTTGATTGGTAGTAACCTGTCAGTTGGCAAGTCTAAAATATTTCCTGTGTGTATGATGAGGAAAGACTTCTTCATATTCATATTGAAAATGCTTTACATAACCTCTGACCTGGGAACTAGATGATTAAAGTACTGGCATACCTACCCCTATATCCACATGGGTAGGATGCAGCAGCATGAGTTTTAAAGTGATAAACTATGGATCAGATGCATCCTTTACCAATCACATGGGCTTCAGCAAGTTAATTATTGAAGGCTCAGTTTTCTTATGCAAATACAGATAATAATACCAATACTTCTCTTAGTGAATAGTTATCTTTATTACTATTAATCATTTATTAAATATAAAAACATAGGGCATTTTTTGTTTTCTTTTATTTTCTCTTTGTTTTCTTAAGGAAGGGAAAGACATTGTTCTGTTCAGGGATTTTGTAATAATACATAATATCCAGAGAAGTTGCAGAGACATTTTTTACTTAAAATGTATATGAACTAGAGGCAGAAGATAGTTTTATCTAAGAAATTTCTAACATAGAGAATTTAAGCAAAGTAAGATAGATCTTTTTCTACCTAGTCGTACATATTTGCAAGGCAGCAGAAATGTCAACTAAATGTCACATATATACTGTTAACTCTTGAGTTGTTTAATTTTGTTATTAACAAATTCCTAACCATGTGATGACACGTGGTAACTTTTGAGCATTGAAAGCAGGAGAAACAGAAACAGTAAGTTGTTCACCCTCCTTTCCCACAGACCTCTATAATGTTTTATGGAAAACCATGTTGTTTTTTATTTCTAATAGATACCATATAATTTTGGGATGAGCTAAAAAGCTCACTTCCTATTTCATGAATTAGTAAGTTGGAGCCACTGAAAACAACCTTTGAGATACATAGAAGCACAGGTAGATAAATTATGTACCCCTAATACATAATTTATACCTGAGGGTTTAGAAATCTGTTAGATAGAAACAGCAAAGATAGATAGAAACTGCAGTTTCTGTTAGATAGAAACTGCAAAGCATACTGGGCTGATAATCAAAGGCTTAGTCTGAAGTTCTGGCCTTGCCACGTATATAAAATGTAGGCTTATAAAACAGTGACTAAACATGTCTGGGCCTCAATGAACTCATCTGCAAAGTGAGATTGTGCTTGGGACTGACCACATTATGTTTCCGTCACTCAACAGCTTCTAACTCTGGTGCTGTATAAACATTCTTTTTGCAAAATCAAGCCTCAAGAGACTAGAGATTTGTACAGAATTTGTGGAATTCCTTAAATAATATGAGACTGTTTCTTTGCTAATCTTGCAGCACTTGCTCCTAGAATTGTAGCTAGTACTACCAAGAACAGCTGTCCTAGCTACAAGTTATCAAGTTCCTACCAAGTGCTGTATCAACCCTGAATATTCTCTGAAGGACTGATGCTGAAGCTGAAGCTCCAATACTTTGGTCACCAGATATGAAGAGTCAACTCATTGGGAAAAGACCCTGCTCCTGGGAAAGATTGAGGGCAGGAGGAAAAGGAGGTGACAAAGGATGAGGTGGTTGGATGGCATCATCAACTCAATGGACGTAAGTTTCAGCAAACTCAGGGAGATAGTGAAGGACAGGAAGCCCATAGAGTTGCAAAGAGTCAGACATGACTGAGTGACTGAACAACAACCAAGTGCTAGTCACAGTGTCAGGTACTTACATAGTTATTATCATTAATGTTTAAATTATGATCGCAAAATATAGATGGACAAAGTGAGATTCAAACATCTGGAGTAACTCGGACCAAGGTCATAGAGCCAATAAGTAAATCTCAGAGGTAGGGTTTGAATCCAGGTTTTCTGATTCCAAAATCCGTTTTTCATTTTCCTAACCTGAATGAATGATGGGCAGTTCTGCACTACTGTGTGATTTGGAGTGTTTTAGGTCTTTGTCATCACTTTAAATACCATCTGTACAGCGACATAATGATGACTACATCTCTCAAAGGTTTACCTCCAGCCCAATCCTTTCCTGAACTCCAGACCTGCATTCCATTTAACACCTCAGCTCCTCCACTGAGTGTCTAACGGGCTTTTCAAAAACAATAAACAAACAAATGTTCAAACTCAAGCTCTTGATTTTACCCAGCATATCTCTCCACCTAATGTTGTCTGCCCCAAGCTCAAGGAGCTACACTTTTCTTTCTTGACCATACTAAACACCTAGAGTCCTCCTTAGTTCTGCTCGTTCCCTCACACCCCACATCCAATTGATCAGCATAACCTTTCAGCTTTTCTGAAAAACACAACTGAATTTGATGACATTTGCTACCCTCATCGTTTCCACCAAAGCCACCAGCATCCTCTGCCTTCATAAAGGCAGTAAACCCCCAATCTACTTTCTTACTTACACCCTTTCCCCTCAGGCAATCTGTTCTCTACACAGCAGCCAGAGTGATCTTTTTCAAATCTGACTCACGTGATGACATTCTTTTGCTGAAAACCCTCCGGTCTTCTCTCTCCATCTAATTCAGGGTAAACTGGGTGTCTTACCAACCACCTACAATGTCAGCCCTGACCTCCACTCTCAATGACCTCATCCCCTTCTACTCTCTACCTTTCCCACTCTCCTCTGGGCACTCTGGGCTGCCGGTTGACTCTTGAATACACCAGGTACACTTCTACGTTCATCCTTTGCTTTCATATTTGCTATTCACCTTTCTCCTTAGATTTCCACGTTGCACTTCCTCACTTCCTTTGGATCTTTACTCAGATGCTATCTTTTCAGAGAGGACTTCCCTGATCATATGATTTAAAACAGTACCTCACCACTCTTCTCTATTTATACAGCTTTATTTTTCTTGATAGCATTTATCACTAGCCGACACTAGCTCAATTGTTTGTACTCTCTCTCTCCTCTCAAACACACATATACACATGAATACAGCTACTTGACAGGGACTAGCAGGTTCTATGTTGCATCACGGTGTCTAGAAGAACACTTGCCACACAGTAGGTACTTAGTAAATATTTGCGAATGAAGAAATGAATAACAAATGCAAAGTGAAGGAGAGTGTGCACATTAAGCTAAAATAATAAAAAAATTGACGTGCAACACACTGAAAATTCTGATAGGAAATTTTAGGAATATGGATAAATTTTTACTTGTTTACTATCTAGAAAACATAACCATATTTTATTTAACTATCAAAACAAGATAATAGGCACATCAAAAGCATTTTCAGTTTTCAAAATATACTCTGGCAAAAATAGAGTAAGCGTAAGGTTTTTCTGCCAAAATCAAGACACAAAGCTAATTTGATATGCAAGAATGCCTAATGAAGATAACAGCTCCTGAAGAAATAAGTCAAGGTTTTCATTGGAAAAAGAGACACCAGTCTAGGTTGAAAATGCCAATTTTTTTTTTTACTGTGAATGACCATTTTATGGATTATAAACTAATGATAATAAATACACAATGCCCTCTTAACTGTGCCTAAAATGCAGATAGCAACCTCAAGCATTTTTATCTTGTAGCAAAAGGCACTTAAAATTAGAAAACCAGGATTTGAGCTTAGGATGTGCATTGTGAGGAATAAGACAAAGTCACTGAGAAAGTTACCTGCCACTGTCCAGTATTATTTACAGCAAAGTTTACTAGGACATACAGTCAAATATGCATTATCACCAAAAGACCAAAGAATGTGTCTATCTTCTATCTCTACTCCAAGGTAAGATAGCTGAGATAGAATAGTTTAATTCAGGCAATCAGAGATTTTTAAAAATCTACTTTTTCTGCATTAGAAGAAATGTGTAGCTCCATGCCACTTGTAAGGTTTTGGAGAGTCAAACATTCAGTTCAGCAAATCTTAGATTTATCTAGCTGCCTTCACATTTCAACTTACACCACTGCAGACCTTCTGACAACTGTGCCCCTTGAAGGTTTTCTTTCTTCTGGGAAGTAAGTGCAAACTTTCAAATTCTTCAAATTCAAATCGTATCTTGATTCCTAAAGAGAGCCCACCATAAACTTTGTCTGATTCAAGGCCCAGAGTCTCCGATCAGAACTTCTAAAACTACTCTCATCCTCTACCACTGGAAGTCTCTTTTCCCAGAAGGCTTTATGTTAAGATTCCTGGGTCTTCTAACCTCCTAGAATTTTTTGGAGTGGCGATGATATAATAGCTTTCATGAAATTTTCAAAAAAATATGCTATCTCCCCACAAAAGTTTTAAAACAACAATAACAACAACAACAGTCCTGCCTTTTTTCTTTAATACTGAGCTTTCTTAATGTTATTTCTTCATTCATATTGAAGGCAAAATAGATTTTTCTGACCTCTTCAAAACTTCCATTTTGTCACTTGTTTTGCATCTAATCATTTAACTTCTTGACTCATTTGTCACTTACTTCTTTAATTCACACTCTCCCAGTATTTACTATAAACAGAGCAATGGGCTAAGTCTGAATTTTTTGACATGATTTCATGTATAAATTGTGATTACATAGGGATGAACAATTATTTTTAGATACAATGAATAATTTATGGAAATATTTATTCAGAGCACAGATTTTAACTACTCAAACATCATAATGGACCATAACTTATAGTTCATGAGACTCAAATCTAAATCTCAACTTTATTATTCATTCCTAAAGCTTATTATTCATTCAAAGACATTTTTTCTTTCTGTAAAATGTTTCTTTTATTTGAATAGCAGAAGTAAGGAATCATTATTGCTTAAAAAAGCTCACAAGAAAATTATTAAATCTTAAAACATAAATACGAAATTAAAATATATCTATGCAAAACATGGGGGTAATGGAGAGGGATGACCTAGAGGTTCAAAGGAAACTGAATTCCAGAACTCCGTGCTTCTACAGACGTCATTTGCCAAATTGCCAGGCAAGTCTGGGGACATGCTTTACAGCCCAACACCCAGAACTGAGATGAGTTCCCTGTATCAAGTTCATTCTATCTCCTGAATTCCTTATCTTATCTAATTCCCTACCATATCAAATTGAATTATTTTCTAGGCCTGCTAGGGAAAGTAAGCTTTTACACTGGAAGCCTTGAAGCAGGCCCTGGACTGACCGTGTTGTAAATCAAAGGCGATGACTCTTTCTAATTAGGAAACAAAATTTAAAGTTGTCCTATCTGAGACTTTGCTTAAGTTTCAGTTTCCCCTTCCTTACCTCTGGTTCCTGATGTGTGTCCGTTCCTTATCCCAAGGCTTCTGTGTTCTTCCTGTAAATGTCCCTGACTGACATACCCCCAGTCTTCCAAACCTTTGCCTCCTTGGTTTTTCCAGGCCTGGCTGTCAGTCAGACCACTGTCTCTGGTCTGGAAGAAAACTTCCCATTTACAACTACTCTATTTAACTTAAATCAAATCACTATCTCCCACCAAGGTGTCATCAATTCCATTTCTAGGAAGTAGATACTTCATAAGGAGAATAAAGAATGAAATGAGAATGTATGTGGGAAGAAACTGCAGCAGGACCCATGAGTTGAATAAAACACAGGAACAAGTGACCAAAAAAAGAAAGAAAAATAAAATAGAAAATACAAATGACGCTTGGGAAAAGAATTGGAAGAAATAATTGAAAGACTAATGCATATACAGTCATATCACAATTATAAACATTTGTAACTCAAAGCTTTCAAATACTAAAGTGAAAAGCAGAAAGCAGTAAAAATTAAGATCAAAAGAAATAAAATTGTGTAATTCAGATTATGCAGATATATTCCAAATGTAAAAGTAGTAAAGAAAATTAGTTCACAGAGTTTGCCCATTATATAACCTTATAAAATCTGAAGACTTATAAAAGGAGAGCCTGGTAACACTGTCAAAGTTAATGAACAAGTCTCGGATGTAGTAGGCAATTCAGAAGGGAGCAGAGGTAGAAAGAAATAAGTAGTGAGTCAAGGAGAGGAGAAATACTTAGAAGATGCGGAAAGTGGTTCACTTACCTGTGATCCCATTTGGCAATAACGCTAAACTGTTGAGGAAGAGGGAAAAAAGAAAGAGCATGTAATGTTGCCAACCACATACATTTTTGAAAAATTCCCAACTCAATAAGTTAGTCAAAGAGCAAAATCATGTAAGTGACTATTTGAAAAAAGGATATGAATGTACCAAAATCTTAATAGCTAATTTTCTAATAGGGTTGAAGGGAGTTAAAATGTACAGGGCAGGGGTGGCACTGAATCGAGAGATTGCTTTCCCTTTATTCAATACTATAAATGTCTGAAAAAGAAAACAAACACATAAAACAGAAGTTAGAAATGCAATATTAAAACTAAGAACAATTTGAGAAAAAAGTGATAAAATTTTTTTAGAAATATGATTTTATAAAATAATAATATACTAACTACTAACATATGACATGATGCTACGTATTTTCTCTTTCTGAATGCTATAAACTCCCCTAATTTGGCGAGGGATATGAGGATTTAAGGAACATAAAGAAAATATATAGTCATTACCATAGGAATACTTAGCATCACCATCAAGTTTTAATATCAGTATTTTCAAACTGTATTTATAATTCACAAAGAGTTCAAGAATGAGGCTTTGACTACTTTTTCAATTTGATAAAAGCCTTCTCACAGGAACTTCAGTGTTTTCTGGAGGTGGTAGTTGATCAAATGCTTTTAGGGGGCACTTGGAAGTCACCTGCTTTTATTTCTTCTTGAGGGAACCATGGAATGGGCCAAATTTATATGTGAGGGAATAAATGTGCTGAAAATCAAAGTACCTTTTGTAGAGCTAGATATTATAAAGAGAACTTTGTATACGACTCCTGGAAATATTGTTTTTAATGCATAAAAAATAAACTCCTTGTCTTTACTTTCTGCTTCACCACACTGTAAGGTCAGCAGACTTTTGCCCTTCCTCATTTCCCCCACTGCAAGATGCTCTTTCAGCTCTCTGCCTGTCCTGGTCGTGGGTTCAAATAAGTGCTTCCCAAAGACTCTAGGACAACGGGGCCATGGCATGGTCAAGCCCATTACTACCATAGTGATACTTCAGACAGAGGGGAGGTGGCACAACATTCTTCACCTAACATGCCTCGCACTAGCCCAGAAGCAATTAGGAAGTAGAGGAAATAAAGGCAACTTGACTAAGAACTCACTTTCTTATTGATATAATAGGGATCCAGATCCTCCAGCGGCTCTGACACCATCTCTGGAGGAATGTCTCCATAAATAAATGGAAGGGATTTTCCTGCTTCCAAGTCACTATTTGGCTTTGGGCCACTTTCATCATCCTCATCCTTGCGCTCTTGTTTGGGTCTCTTAGCTTTCTCTTCTGCAATGCGTTGTTCAATAGCAGCAAGGGATTCCCTGGTAAAGAAGCGGAAGCTGTCAGGTCCTGGCGGTACCAGCACTGACTGTGCCATCTTTTCATCCTGCTTCTTTAATCACTGTTTAGCTCCTTGCATAAGAAAGTGCTATGGAAACAACAGAGAGAGAGAGAGAAAGACAGAGAGGGAAAAAAAGCAATGGTCGTTAGGATAAAAGGGCAATGACATGATATTGAGATATCATACATACAAACGAAGCTATCTGTAGTATTTTACTAAGGAAGCTGCACTTGGCATTCAGGGGATTCGCCTGCATGCATTCATCTGCTTGCATGGAGATCTATCTTTCACATTCAGTAGGTGTCTATGAGGTAATCTAATCTCCCACTCCCAAAATGTTTTAAGTGAAAATATCCAACTCGGAGCTCAGAAATGGAGGATACTGGTTTGTGCTTGCTGCTTCATTTGTGTGAATTATTTTGGCAGCCATCTTTTTCAGCATCCTTTCTGAAAAAAAAAATATATCAGAGATCCATAACAAGAGATGAATAATCACTCAAAATTGTAGAACTGTGGTGTGTGAAGATCTTGCATGTATCTCTCCATATTTTTTTTTTCCATGTTCCTTTTGGCCCACTCTCCACGTTAAAGAGCTGATTTGAAAATCAATGCACCTGGTAAAGAGCTCTGGAAATCCTGAAATGCCAGGCTGTGGAAACCTAGGTAGATTCTGCTTGAACGCAAGGAGCGGGAAGGAGCAGGGGATGCCCGGTTGTATTTGGAATTGCTCGGAAGCTACACAGGAAGGGACCTGGCTCCTGCCAAACCAGGCAGGAAGTCACCCACGTCAGAGGTCTGGAGCTTGGACCCCCTGGTTGAGCACCTGCTGCTAGCTGGTGTAATTGCTTCTTAAATTAACAAATTTGCAGTATCTTAGGAAATACTGTAGAGAGAGCTCATTTTCTCAAATGATGTCCATTTCTTAAAAATCCACATAGCAGATTTGGACTTGAAAAAATAAGGTTTAAGATAGTTTATCTTTAACATGAGCTCCATTTATTTTGGTTTTTGTGGTAACATAAATGTGGTTTTACTGTATTCTAACCGTATTTTATTGGGCTAGCATATATAATTTAAGTGAGCACACCAATCATTCCAAACGTTATCTCTGAATCAGTGGCAAGAGTTTCTGTGCTTTCTGAAACAATATAACCAAAATCTTGACTCCTGAATGCCGCCTATATACAATCAATTATCTATTTTCCTTCTTTGTAAAATATCAGTCCATTCTAACCCTTACCCTACAGGAATGAGCATTCCCATTTAATTGTATGAGGTGCATTATCTAAGAGTAAAATTCATTCACATCCAGGTCACTCCTGCAGCATATGTCAGATCAAATAGGGAAATCTAAAATAAGATAATTACTGCATCATTTCCACATTTTTTTTTTGAAGTAGACCAGGACCTTTCAGCCACCAGTAGCAGACTGCCCTCTTAGAATCCCAATGCCTCTAAAACATGCCTCATTTTCCTCACCCATCCCCAGAGACCCTTATGCCTAGCGACAGGCACAGGAATGAAGAAGGTCCCGGCACACTTCAGGGAGGAAACTGCCATGCCTGGATGCTCTAATAGAAGAGACATGCTAAAACATGCAGCCAGCAGCTTCAAAATGAAAGTGGTCCTCTGCAGATTCCCCCAGGATTCTACTGTAAAGGTAGAGAAGCATCACAGAAAATAAGCATAATAAGAATATTAAAACATTACCCCTGCAGAGTCTTTTACACCCAGAGTTTAGGATTGATAAGCTGGCACCAAGAAGACTGCAGCTAAAATTCCATCATGCTTTTTTTTTTTTCTTTTTTTCATTTTTTTTTAAAATTTCTCCTTCAGAGACCACACCTAACTTCCTGTGAAAGGATTCTGGTAACTGAAGTAAGACCAGGCATTTCCTGTGTGGGGACTACAAAATGGCATTATTATAGCTACCACTAGAGGGCAGAGGAGCTGTGAAGAGAAAACCCTCAATGTACACACAGAAGCGTGTTTGAAACAGCTCAAAGCTCTCAGTAATGGAGCTCTGATCTTCTAAAGGCTTTTCTTAGAACGTTAAGACTTAGCCGGTTTCAATCACTAATTTTGTTAATGAATAGTGCTTCTGTTCATGCTTTTTATTTGCTAAGCCAAAGGTCACTGAATGGATAAAAATAATTCAAAGTAAAAAAGAAGGTAAATAATAAAGGGCTAAAAGTAAAAACTTATAAAACAGCAATTATATTAATGAAAGTCTTACCTACATGGGATTTAACATTAACCTCAGACCCAGAGTCTCTGAAATCCAATAAAGGCCTTTGCTAGTTCAACAAAGAGCTAGCTAAACTAACTTTCCCTAGAAATAAAATTAAACTAATAGGACACCAATCTTATTTTATCTCTAATTTAAGTGGCTGAAAAGCAACCGGAAAACATGAAAGCCAAAAGGAGACTAAATTCCAGTACTTAGATTAATAACATAGTTAAGATTTGAGGACTAATATGTGCCAGTCACTGACTGGGCTGAGTCTGCATATACTGTATCATTCCATCTCCCCACAATTCCATCAGATAAAGGCTTTCATGATCCTTATTTGAAAATCTAAGAAAGGAAATACATCGAGGTTAGGAAGTTACCTCAAATCACAGTCAGGATTCAGACTCAAAATCTGTGAGCTTTATTCAATTATGCTACTGCTAAGTCACTTCAGTCGTGTCCGACTCTGTGCGACCCCATAGACGGCAGCCCACCAGGCTCCCCCGTCCCTGGGATTCTCCAGCAAGAACACTGGAGTGGGTTGCCATTTCCCTCTCCAATGCATGAAAGTGAAAGTGAAAGTAAAGTCGCTCAGTCGTGTCTGACCATCAGCAACCCCATGGACTGCAGCCTTCCAGGCTCCTCCATCCATGGGATTTTCCAGACAAGAGTACTGGAGTGGGGAGCCATTGTCTTCTCCGTTATTCAATTATAAACAACACAAAAACCGAAACACCTGCTTACGTAAGTAAACCTAAAATAAAGATTAAATAAAATCGGTAAGAGGAAACAATTATAATCAGAAACAGTCATGATTGTAGTGCTAGTGGTAAAGAACTTGCCTGCCAATGTAGGAGACACAGGAGACTAGGGTTCAATCCCTGGGTCTAGAAGATCCCCTGGAGTAGAAAATGGCAATGCACTCCAATATTCTTGCCTGGAAAATTCCATGGACAGAGGGGCCTGGTGAGCTACAGTCCATAGCGTTTCAGAGAGTCTGAACTGAGCAACTGACCATATCTACATTTTTTGCATATTTTCTGGCTTCACCATTTTCATTAGAAAGGGTATTTTTTTTAAGTGTTTGACCTGTGATTTTCTTTTTTCAAACTTTAAACTTTTCACTTTGTATTGGGGTATAGCTGATCCAACAATGTTGTGATAGCTTCAGGTTTACAGCAAAGGGATTCACCCACACACACATATCCACTCTCCCCCAAGCCTCCCTCCCATCCAAGCTAGGACATAACATTGAACAGAATTCCATATGCTACACAATAGGTTGGTTTTCCATTTGAACATAGTGTTGTGTACATGACCTTCCCAAACTTCTTAACTATTCCTTCTACTGGCAACCAAAAGTGTATTTTCTAAGTCTGTGAGTCTTTTTCTTTTACTTCTGCAGGTAAGTTCATTTGTATCATTAGAAAAACTGTTTAAGACAGGCAAGAAGCAGATATTGCCAAAAAATAACTCTGTAATTCATTCTAGCAAGTCTCTTTTGGTAATAGAAGCAAAAGAATGACCCAAAATGGCTTAGGTAAGAGAAAGAAAGAAAGGAGAAAAAAAAGAAGAAGAAAAGATTAGGAGGAGGGATGGAGGGAGGAAAGTGGGGAGGGAGAGAGGGAGGAGAGAAAAAAGAAGAAAAGAAAGGAAAAGGAACATGGGGATTCATTGTCAAGGTTTGTTGTTTAAGGCTAGCTATAGGCATAAATGCTTTGGAAGCCCAATGATGTTACCAGAATCTAGTTATGCTGTATGCTTTGGCTCTAACTTCTATCGTGATAGCTTTTCGTTCCTTATTATAGTAAGATGCTATAGCATCTCTGACTTCCCAATATCACAGATTTAAATCCAATAGGGACAAAGACCCAGAAAAAAATCTCATTGCATCTCATTAGCTTCAGCTGGGTCACATGCTTATCCCTGAAGCAATCACTCTGTCCAGGGAGATGCCATGCTTTGTGCTTTGATTGGCTTCTCCTAAGCCAATGCCTCATCCTGGAACTAGGAGGAAGTTCTACTTGAAACCTATGAACAGTGAGGATTGTGGTGGTGGCACAGCAACATTCCTGAAATGCAGAGCTTGTGTACTATTACTGGAATAAAAGGGGGTTGATTCTGGCCAACAAAAACAAGCAAGCAAACAAGTATGCACGCTGGTCACAGAGTGGTCGTATTTGCAGTGTTTCAATACTCAAGTAACTCTGTGTGTGCTTGTGTAGGTGTAGGTGTTGCAAGAGGGCATCAGAGGGCAGACACACTGAAACCCTACTCACAGAAAACTAGTCAATCTAATCACTAGGACCACAGCCTTATCTAACTCAATGAAACTAAGCCATGTCCGTGGGGCAACCCAAGACGGGCGGGTCATGGTGGAGAGATCTGACAGAATGTGGTCCACTGGAGAAGGGAATGGCAAACCGCTTCAGTATTCTTGCCTTGAGAACCCTATGAACAGTATGAAAAGGCAAAATGATAGGATACTGAAAGAGAAACTCCCCAGGTCAGTAGGTACCCAATATGCTACTGGAGATCAGTGGAGAAATAACTCCAGAAAGAATGATGACAGAGGATGAGATGGCTGGATGGCATCACTGACTCAATGGACGTGAGTCTGAGTGAACTCCGGGAGTTGGTGATGGACAGGGAGGCCTGGCGTGCTGCGATTCATGGGGTCGCAAAGAGTCGGACATGACTGAGTGACTGAACTGAACTGGACTAAACTGATATACACACATATATGGAGAGCATAGAGGGTATGTTTATACACATATATCATTTTCTAGCTTCATCATTTTCATTAGGAAAAGTTTCATTGCCTTCCATGTATATCATTTTAAAGACTTAGAAACCAGGCAAGAAATTTAGATTACTTCCTCAGAGTAACTTGTCCTACCACAATAAAATATTTTACAAATCTCTATGATGAGCACTAACTTCATTTATCAAATGAACACAAGCATACTACAGAGATCAGGTTTAGTCCTATGCAACTGCAATAAAGTGAATATTACAATAAAGTCAGTCACAGGAATTTTTTGGTTTCCCAGTGCATACACAAGTTATGTTTACACTATACTTTAGTGTAAGTGTGCAATAGCTTTATGTCTTAAAATGTACAGACCTTAATTGAAACTTAATTTATTGCTAAAAATTACTAAAAATCCTAATCATCTGAACCTTCAATGAGTCATAATCTTTTTGTAACAGTAACATCAAAGACCACTGATCATTGATCACCATAACAAATATAATAATAATAAAATGTTTGAAATATTTTGAAAATTACCAAAGTATGACACAGAGACAGGAAGTGAGTAAAGACTGTTGGAAAAATGATGATGATAGACTTGCTCAGCAAATGGTTGCTGAAAACTTTTAATTTCTAAAAAACACAATAAAGTAAAGTGCAATTAAAAGAAAAACAAGATATGCCTGTATCTGAATATTCTAGTCTTATTTTACAGATGTGCTCAACAATAGACTAACTTGTTATACAAAAGATTCTATTAATAATTTAAAAAGTAAACTAAAAAGCAAAAAATTTACAAACTGTTTTGCCAAATATTCGGGGGGCAGTGATCAACATAGATAGTGCTTATTTTTTGCCAGGCATTATTTTAAGAAGTATGTTGTTGTGTTGTTGAAGAGTGTTACTGGGTCATGCCTGACTCTTTGCAAACCCATGGACTGTAGCCTGTCAGGCTCCTCTATCCATGGAATTCTCCAGGCAAGAATACTGGAGTGGGTTGCCATGCCCTTCTCCAGGGGATCTTCCTGACCCAGGGATTGAACCAGAGTCTCCTGCATTGCGGGTGGATTCTTTACCATTTGAACCACCAGAGAAGCCCAAGTGAAAGTGTTAGCCTCTCAGAAGTGTGTGATTCTTTGTGACCGCATGGACTGTATAGCTTGCCAGGCTCCTCTGTTCATGGAATTCTCTAGGCAAGAATATTGGACCATTTAATTTTTATAACTATCTGATAAAGTAGATATTGTGATCATCCTCACTTATAACAAGAGGAAACTGGGGTACCAAGAAATTAAATAATTTGCAACATGTATAAGTTCTCACAGTTAGAAGTGTAATCAGGATTTGAACCCATGCTCCCAGGCTACAGAATCTATGTTCTAACCATCATGTGCTGCTTCTTAAGTCATTTTCCAGAATTATTCACTCTCACGAACACTCCCAAGATATGTGAATTTACATTAGTTGTATGATCACCCCTTCCTCTCCCATTACTCCTAGTCAGTGAGTGTGTCATAGGATATTTAAAAGGATAAACCACCAATATTTTACCAAAACATCCAAGACATATGATGAACAACATCTAAATATTTTTTCTGTTTCAAATTGACTTTTGTAAAATATAGATAGGAACCATAGTCTCTTGTTTCTGATTTTCTGGGATGAGATTTTCAGAAGTCATGCACATTAGTTTTCCTTGCATTTGTTCTGCCCTTGGTTAACATCATACTGACATTTTATGAGAATGCTAAATGATACATGTTACATAGCTTTTAAATTTCATTAGTTGTACTAGTTTACAGGCAGAAGATTTTGTATTACAACTTTTAAGGCCAGAGGCTATATTAGGGAAGACCTATAAATAATGGGAAAGGCAAGCAATGTTATTTTAAGTAGTTGGAAAAACAGTTAGAATTGGATTTCTAGATTCTGATGACATTTTTATGTTTCCTTTTCAATTCCTTATGTTTTAAATTTGTCTCACTTATAAAAGAGGAACATTAATTTTCTAAATTGAAATATAAAAGAAAAATTAAGCCATGTTATTACACATAATGATATCTATAAAATAGTATTACATTTATATGAAAGGGCAATAACAAAACAAAGAAGTAACAAATAGGATATGACTTTAATTCCTTTCCATGAAGATCTACATTTATATAAATAAGTACTCTAAAGTTAAATTTATATGAAGAACATTATTGGCTTATTACATTTCATAGATAAATAATTATAAAAGTTTATATCATAATTACTGACTGTGGAAAGTGTTTAAAAAACTTAGAGGATTTAGAACCCAAGAGTTAAGAAAGCTGAGAAAGACTAAGGGATCTCTTTTTCTGAAAGTGATCTTTTAATTCTATTTTACAACTGTTATTTTGAGTTTTCTTCAGCACATTAATACTGATAACAAGCCAAGGAAATATTTGCTAAATATTACCTGAAGATTTATTTTCTGTATTTTCTAGTTTCTTTATTCCATAGGTTTGAGTCTATTTTCTCACAAACTCTTTGATTGTCACTTACTGTGTTTTTGCATATCCTTATCTTTTTAACCTTGATCCACTAGCTCAATTCTGTAACTAACAATTTTCATAAGAGCGAGAAACATCTGAATAACTAGACTTATGTGTTGTCTCACTACAGATTAGAGGAAGAACATAACAGAAAATAAAAGACAGGCTCAGTATGTACTGTTCAGTGTTCCTTTAAATGACTGTTATGTTTTAAATACATTTTGTTTTTCTTTAACAGAAATGTACTCTGATGTTATGATCCCTGGGAAATATCATTCGATGTTAACAATAACCACTTTCAAAAAATTTCCTGGAAAAAAACATTATATATGAGATACACCTCTATTTTTATACAAGCATTTTTATTTTATTGAAAGTAGAGTGGCAACTTGTTTCTACATCCTTTCTTAATTTTCAGATGTATTAAACAGAGATTCCCATCTGTGAACTACTTCAATTCTGCCTAAATGACTTATCAGCTGGAAGTCCACCTCTAATCTGATGACATACCAGTTTGCTTTTTGATGGATTGATCGTACTGGAATTACAGAATTCTACTTCTGGATATTAATAGTCAAGCAAGGAAGAAAATTTCCTAAGGTATGATCCTCCCTATGAGAATGAGACATTTCCATGTGCTCCAAATTCTTTAATATTTCTAGCTCGGTTTTCTTCAGTCCTTCTGTGTCACTGAGTACTGCTACCCAAAACTGTCCCCCCTCAGCCTCCATCCTCTTTATTTTTTTTTTTTCCCCCTAATTTTATTTTATTTTTAAACTTTACATAATTGTATTAGTTTTGCCAAATATCAAAATGAATATCCTCTTTAATAGGAGAAAAAAAAAGTGCCCTCTCAACTCTTAAGTGGGATAGTAGAGCTGAATGTCGGGGCATCTTCCCCAGGAAAGAACAAGAAAGCAGAGCCAAGAGCAGAAGGTCTTTGGAATGAAAAACAGTGCTCTCAAAAAACAGGTACATTCCAGAGTGTCCTGGATACAAAACTTGTGCATGCCAGTGTGTGTGTGCACACATGTGATGCACGTGTGTGCCTCAGAGAGACAGAGATCTAGAGATGAGAATGAATGCCTGAAGAGACCACAGGTTTGTTTCTTCATGCCATGTTAACACGATCTAAATTCTGGTTCTACTGGTTACCACACTTGATGCTTGTAATATTTTGTGAAAGACGTAGTATTATTGTCACTTTCCTAATGTGCAGTGTGATATAGGCTTATGGTAGGCTGTGTAACCTGGCACGGTCACACGGAGCCAGCATTTAAACTCACATGTGTCTGATGTCAAATTCTAAATAAACTTCGTTGTCCCATTTTCCATCAAGAGTGAGAAATGTACCACTGATTCACAAATTGAGAAGGGTATTGTGAAATACATCTGATTCTTTAAGTCACTGGATCCCCATCTATAGCTCAGATATTCATGGGATACTCTACGCCCGCGTGGGTGCTCAGTTGTGTCAGACCCTTTGGGACCCCATGGACTGTAGCACCCCCAGGCTCCTCTGTCCATGGAATTTTCCAGGCAAGAATACTGGAGTGGGTTGCCACTTTCTTCTCCAGGGGAACTTCCTGACCCAATGATTGAACCTGCATGTCCTGCATCTCCTGCATTATCAGGTGGATTCTTTACCACTAGCATCACCTGGGAAGCCCACCCTGGGCCCACTACTATTAAACAAATTGGTGGCCTACCAGGAATTACTGTTTCCCTTTCATAATCTTGCTATTGTGAGGCTAGCTTGACTTTTCGCTGGAATAAGATTTAAACTCTCTTAACCTCAGATTTCGCATCAGTGGAAATGAAGGCTTATTTTGAGTTTTATGAAACAAATTTAAAAAGAATAAACTAAGCACTATGATTGAGACATAGTAGATGCTTAGTAAATGCTGGGGTTTTTTTTTTCCCCTTTTTTTAGAGACATCTTAGTGCTGTTGCTTGTCATTTCAGTAATGCCTATCTCTCCATTGTCCCATCTTCCTTATTTTATCCCATCTTTTGTGGTTTCCAGGGTCTAGCATAGTACTCATCTGAGATAAAGTGTTTAGTAAATCATCAATGAATTAACAGTTGTAACCCTGTATCTATTCAGGAGTTTTCTTGGTCTTTGTTTTCTTTCCAGGATAATTTTTGTGTCATGACACCAACTAATTTTTGATTTCTGATTTTGTTGTTTCAGTTATATAGGACTTTACAAGTGACTTCTTACATCTATGGCACCTCCATATACTGAGCTTACTTTACCTAACCCATGCCCTTAACCTAAAGTCAACTACTATCCTCACTGTCTCCCCTCTCCATCCAACCCATGTGTACTTGAACACCACACACATGCACACGCACACACACACACACACACACATGCATATATATAGAGATATGTTTGTTTCTGCTTCCCTAGCTTGTTTCAGCAGCCCAGAAAGTTCAACATTCATGTATCTACCTTTCACAATCTTATCAATTCATCACAAGCCATTGTTCTGTAAATTTTTCTTCCACTTCTGAATTTCCATTGTATCAATGTTTAAAGAAGAAAAAATATCATAGCATTAACCTCTTAATGCATACATTAACATATACTACTTCTTGGTCAGTTTTAATGAAAGTATAGCCTGACATCTGTCACTTTCATCCAATTATTATCAACTGATTCTTCATTACCACTTTATATTATAAAGCACAAATTCTCCTGCCTGATATTTAAAGAACATTCCAAATGTCCTTTCCAGTCTTTCCTCCTGTCAACCCTTATTAGTACCCTGTTTTAAAGACACAATAATCTGTTCAAGTTTTCCTAAACCTGCATCATGTTCTCTGTATTTTCACTTCCAAGCTAATGTTTATGCTGTTTTCATGACCTGAAATTCACTATATTACCAATTCAACCTGATAAAACAATAGCAGTTTTAAATCTCAAGTATGACATTTTCCATAAGTACTTTCACATCCTTCCATCTGAATATATCCTTTCACTTTTGAGCCAAATAATACTTGTTTTTTACACACTATTTGATGTACTAATGTGACTGCTTTGAAGTAAGTCTATGAAGCCCTCCTCTTGGTAACTCTAAAAGTTCATAAAGCAATACCTTGTACAAAGTAGACAAAAGAACTAAATAACAGAATATTTCCAAAAGGCGGTATTGAATAACCTGCGGTGCTAGTGTTAAAAAACCCGCCTGCCAATGCAGGAGATGTAAGAGACATGTGTTCAATCCCAGGTTGGGAAGATCCCCTGGAGAACGGCATGACAACCCACTCCAGTATTCTTGTCCTTGAGAATCCCATGGACAGAGAAGCATGGTGGGCTACAGCCGATAGGGTTGCAAAGAATCAGACACAACTAAAGCGACTTAGCATATGACGTTGAAGGGGTCCTGGATGTAAAATAGGCTCTTGTGACTCGAGAGGACAGATCTAAGATGAATATGTCATAGGAAAAAATTGATTCACTATAAATAATAATGTTCAAATTATTAGACTTGCATAAATCTAAACAACTACTCTTTAATAAGAAGTAATTCTAAGTTATTGGAGATACTCAAGCCAGTACTATAGAAAGAATGCTTGTCTGGGCAAATAATTGGAATACATAACTCCAAAAATATTTTCAACCTCCAGATTGTATGATTGCCTAAAAAGGCAGAGCACCTAATTATCTTTTACTAAAGTGAGAAAAATGAAGGCAGAATTAAACAAATTTTTATGGTTTTTTACATAAATTCTGGATTAGAGATCACTCAACATCCAGAAGTCAGTGAGAAGACACGTTGCCTCCCTGATCAGTGGTTGCTGCTGCCTGGCGATGAGCAGCATGAGGGCAGGAAGCTCCTCTGGAACTGCAAACCACCTCCTTCTCCATTTCTCATTGTATCATGTGGTTTCCCCATAAATATGTGGAACTGAATTAAAAATGAGACTTAATTTGCATTTGCATAACTAGACCAAAAGAGGTCAGAAAGAGGACATAGTAAAAAAAGGATCTTAACAATAAAAGCTGACTTGCTTTAAAAATACAATCAATTATGGCTTTTTAGACCGCAATAAGAAAACACTGAAAAGCAATACTAAGAAGTTATTTTTGCCTCTTTTAAGGATCAACAATGAATCTATTTATTTTTGTTGAGTTCACATTGTAAACAATATATTTTCAGCAAAAATATGAAAATATATGTCCAGATACATGTCTTCTTTTTTAAAATTAGTTATATTAGTGGTCCAGGCACTGAAGCCAAGAGGGCTATGGCTGTAAACAATTTTGGATTTTTTTCTTTTGGAATTGTTGCCTATTTTCTAGGAAGATAATTTAGAGTTCTTTTTTTCCATGAAACTTCTTTGGCACTCAGCTTCTAGTTACACTTGATTTAGCAACATCACTCATTTTGAGGTACTCTAACTGACTTACTGTTATTTGGCGAGCACCAGGCTTCTGAAGAAAAGGCAATGACTTTGGAGCCAGAACTAGTTTGCATCTTTACTCTGCTACTTTCCAGCTATGGTTCTTTGAGCAAAGTACTTAGATTATAGTGAGAATTAAAGAAATAAGTAAATTACCCAGCACACACAGAGGGTGTTACTTATCCCACTTTTTTCCTGCACCCTTCAAGTTCTTCCAAATAATACTGTATGAAACAGAATAAATAAGCCTACATATAACGCTTGAAGTCCAATTTACAATTTTACAATTTTTGCAATTTACAATCCAGTCCATCATTTAACAAACAAAACTTTTAAGTGTTCACTAAAGGCCACTATTGTCCAGATGCTTCCAGACAATCTGCCTTCATGGAGCTTATACTTTATGTATCCTAATAAAACAGATTATGTATAAGAAAATTACATATAGAATATAGAAGGCAAGAGGTACACGCTATGAAAAAAGAAAGAGAGAGGAAAAAAAAAAATAATAAACCAGTGTAGAGAGTGAGGGAGAAGAAGGTTATGTGGTAACTTCAAATAGAGCGGTCAAGGAAAGTCTTGCTGAGGAAGTAACATTTAAGCCAAAGCCCTGAAGGATTCACGGAAGATAGCCATGTCATAAGCCTTCCAGGATGATGGGGTTCCGAGCAGAGCCAATGCATTGCAGAGTTACAGGAAGGTACTCACGTTTGGAGAGGCCTATAGCAAGGTAAGTAACACTGAAAGAGTGAAATGACCACACAAAAACACCAGCATGTCAACAGGAAGAAGAAACTGGAGCAGGTAGCAGGGACAGTGAGTACACCAGCAGACGCTGCCAACCTCAGTTAGGCCTGCCATCTGGTTGCCCAGCAGTTTTACCGGGGACACCTGTGACATAAATGTCAAGATCAGAGCCCAAGCCAGACCCTGAGAAGCAGCAATCATAACAGATAGAAAGAAAAGCTCGCTGCCACTCAATGCCCTTAGCCTGAGCACAAAAAGGGATGTTGAAAGCAGGATAGCATTCCTGACAGCTCAGAAAAATCTAAGCCTGGATGGCCATCTGCAGGGTGGGACCCGAGAACCACGTTATGGATAGCTATGGGGAGTACGGGGCCAAATTTAGCAGCTAGAAACAGCTCAACGTCAGTAAAGCAGTCAAAGCAAAATGTTGCCTATCCTTGATGCCTAGAAATCTTTGCTGCAATTTTAAGAGATTAGAAAAGGGGTATTTTTTGTGGACCAGGATGCAGTTTTAAAATAGACTAGTTAAACGATATAACACCAATTAAAATTAAAACTATGAAACAGATACTGCTACAAAATTTTTCATTTTTATGTGTGAAAAGTGCGCTGGTATTACATTTGTCTATTCAATATGTTGGCAGCTATCTTCACTAGCATATTCCCTGGCTTCTAACCACTCCTAATACATTTTAGAGAGAACAAATAGAGAATTAGCCACTCTGCCCTTAAGTCTCAGGGGCTTCCTCCTTACCTTTTCCCCTCCCTCCCTTCTCTCTCTATTTCTTCTTTCTTCCCCTGCCTCCACCCCAACCTTTAAAACAAGGATAACTTCTATCTTGATCAAAATCATAATGTTGCTGTTGGGATGAATTCTGATTATTTACAGTAAACCATTTTTTGAACTTTAAAGCATTATAACATTGTTTATCCTTTTCCTTAATATTATTAAAACATAATTTGCCAGTAGAAATGAATGAAGAAAGAGTTTTTAAATGAAATGACCTCTTGCATTCTATATTTGAAAGTTTCCTTATGTAATTCCATGTATGTGATTTATAAAGGTATGGTTAGAACCTATAAGATGGTTAGATTTTAGAGTTCTCTATCCATGCACATAGATGCATAAGCCCACACATGACAGGTCACATGATTTCCATCCCACCATACGACTGTAGCGGTTTCACCTGAAAACTAAAACAGGAAAAGCAGCAGGTCTGAGAAGGGAAAAGGGCAAAGTGAGGAAAACATACCACCTCCCCCAGTAAAGTGACCATTTGCTTTCTACATACTCATTTCCAGGCTCATATTCATGAATGACATTTCCCATTTGCTTTTCTCACTTCCAATCAGACAAAATATAGTGAAATCATTAAAAGCAAGGACTGATCTGTAAAAACAGCCTCATCACTTGGAAATTATCAAAGGGCAAGAAATGACTCACACTTTTTTTTAAAAGTTCAAATCTTGATCACAAATTGCAAACTGAAATTTCTTTTGGTTTCTTGTAAAAAAAATACAGAGAGACAGAGAGAGAGAGAGAGAATGATTTGAGTTCTATTAATACAAAGAAAATGTTCATCCAAATAAAAGAATTTGTAAATTAGAAGACATCATTTATATTCATAATTAAACCTCTACTTTCTTTATGGCACTGAGAAAAAAATTTCCCCTTGTATTCGCACTATAACCAATGTTAATTAAAATCATAGGTTTTGTGTTTGGAAGGGGGCCTCCAAAGAGATCATGTAGTCAGACTACTTCTATTCATTAAGGATTGAACTAAAATCGGAGACATATGGCTTTGTCTCAGATCTCGGAACAGAGATTTCACAACTTTCCTTGGTTGTCTATTCAACTCTTTAATCACCATCTAACTTACTCTTTAGTTATAACCTCTGCTACTATTAACACTATCCAGACTATTTCTGTCAGTGTTTCATTGTATGGAAAGAGAAGCACCATATACACCCCTGTATGGGATTTATCAAGGTAAAATTGCCCAAACATTTACTTAGCATTCTGTTTATTAACATTGAAAGGATATTACCTTTTAGTTCAACCAAGATACAGTGACTCAATAAGAACTGTAGTAAAAGAAAAACATTAGCTAGCATGTAGGCATGACCCTTATAATTCTTAGCCTGTAGTCTGCTGGTAACTACAAATTGTCACTTGCCAAGGGCATTTTGCCACATGCCACTTGGGAGATTGAATCCTGTGCTGCTGTAGCTGTTGACCTTCAAAAAGCCCTGAAGGGCTTTCAGGGTGGGGAATGAAGCACTTTGTGCTCCGGGAAAACTGGTGGAATAGGTCTTTAGATAGATATTTTCAGGAACTGATATCATGATCCCAATCCTTGCATCTCCTCATTGACATCAGCTCCTCTGACTAGCAGAAAACTTTTTGTAAAAGAAGTGTTGATTGTGTGAACTCCCCTTTCACCAAAACTACATATATTGACCTTCCCCAACTATCTCTTTGAAGCAGTTTCTCAGAACTATTGGAGGTGCTTTCTCCCGGGCTGCAGTCCTCATTTTGCCCCCAGTAAAATCTAACTTGCAACTCTCACGTTATGCATCATTTTTTTAGTTGACACTGATTTTCTGTCCATTCTCTTCCCCAAGTTCTTCTGAAGAAAATATAATGTTAACTTGATTAATCAGCTCTTGAGACAACATTGCAGTTGAACACCATAAACACACAGGCTTTTTTTTGCAGTTTTAATTTATTTTTAATTGAAGGATACTTGCTTTACACTATTGTGTTGGTTTCTGCCATAGATCAACATGAATCAACCATAGGTATACATATGTCCCCTCCCGCTTGAACCTCCTACCCCACTTCACTCCTCTAGTTGTCACAGTGCCCTGGTTTGAGCTCGCTGAGTCATAGAGCCAATTGCCACGGTTACCTATTCTATATACTGCAGTGTGTATGCTGCCATGCTACTTTCTCCATTATCCCATCCTCTCCTTCCTCCCCTGCCATGTCCACAAGTCTGTCTCTATGTCTGTGTCTCCACTGTTACCCTGAAAATAGGATTATCAGCACCATCTTTCTAGATTCCATGTGCTACTGCTAAGTCACTTCAGTCGTGTCCAACTCTGTGCAACCCCATAGACGGCAGCCCACCAGGCTCCCCCATCCCTGGGATTCTCCAGGCAAGAACAGTGAAGTGGGTCGCCATTTCCTTCTCTAAGATTCCATATATTATGCATTAAAATACAATATTTGTTTCTTTCTTTCTAACTTACTTCATTCTGTATAATAGGCTCTAGGTTCATCTACCTCATTAGAACTGACTCAAATGCCTTCCTTTTTATGGCTGAGTAGTGTTCCATTGCCAGAGAAGGCGATGGCACCCCACTCCAGGACTCTTGCCTGGAGAATCCCATGGAGGGAGGAGCCTGGTGGGCTGCAGTCCATGGGGTCGCGAAGAGTCAGACACGACTGAGTGACTTCACTTTCACTTTTCACTTTCATGCATTGGAGAAGGAAATGGCAACCCACTCAAGTGTTCTTGCCTGGAGAATCCCAGGAACAGGGGAACCTGGTGGGCTGCCGTCTATGGGGTCGCACAGAGTTGGACACGACTGAAGAGACTTAGCAGAGGCAGTTGCAGCAGCAGTGTTCCATTGCATATATATACCACAGCTTCTTTATCCATTCATCTACTGATGGACATCTAGGCTGCTTCAATGTCTGAGCAATTATAAATAGTACTGCAGTGAACACTGGGGTACATGTGTTTTTTCAATTATGCTTTCCTCAAAGTATATGCAATTGTTGGGACATATGGTAGCTTTATTCCTAGTTTTTCAGGGATCTCCATATTGTCTTTCATAGTGTCTTATCAATTTACATTCCTACCAACACGGTAAGAGGGTTCCCTTTTCTTCACACCCACTCCAGCATTTATTGTCTGTAGATTTTTTGATGATGGTCATTCTCACCAGTGTGAGAAAACTCAGACTTTTAACATGTTGTAGTTGTCTGTCATCCAGTACAGAACACTTTCTACTTTTTCTTATGATTTCTTTTATTCATAGATTGATTTAAGTGTTCCTTAATTTTTCAAAGAAAAGGACTTTTTCTATGTAATTTATTGTTATTGGTTTCTAATTTAATTCCACTGTAGCCAAATAAACAAATAGATTGAAACTTACTTTATGGCCCAGCATATGATTTTTGGTGAATGTTCTATATACACTTAAAAAGAATGTGTATTGGCTATTTATAATAACCAGGACATGGAAGCAACCTAGATGTCCATCAGCAGATGAATGGATAAGAAAGCTGTGGTACATATACACAATGGAGTATTACTCAGCCATTAAAAAGAAAACATTATTAAACTGGAGCCTATTATACAGAGTGAAGTAAGTCATAAAGGAAAACACCAATACAGTATTCTAACACATATATATATGGAATTTAGAAAGATGGTAACAATAACTCTATATGCGAGATAGCAAAAGAGACACAGATGTATAGAACAGTCTTTTGGACTCTGTGGGAGAAGGTGAGGGTGGGATGATTTGAGAGAATAGCATTGAAACATGTATATTATCATATGTGAAACAGATTGCCAGTCAAGGTTTGATGCATGATTCAGGGTGCTCAGGGCTGGTGCACTGGGATGACCCAGAGGGATGGGATGGGGAGGGAGGTAGGAGGGGGGTTCAGGATGGGGAATACATGTACACCATGGCTGATTCATGTAAATGTATGGCAAAAACCACTATGATATTTTAAAATAATTAGCCTCCAATTAAAATAAATAAATTAAAAAAGAATGTGTATTGTAATAAAAGGTCAGAATATAGAATATTCTGTAAGTAAATTGGAGCCTCATGTTTGATAACTGAGAATCCTCACAGATTTTCTTTTGTACTGGTTTTATCAACTGCTGAAAGAAGACTGTTCAAATCTCTAAAAATAATTGTGCGTCTATATGTGTATTTCTCACTTTAATTCTGTCAATTTTTTCTTCTTCTGTTTTGGAATGTTTGTCATACACATTTTGTCATGATTTTGTCATGCACATTTAAGACTGTTATGTCCTATTACAAATCTGACCTTTTATTCCAATGAAATGAACATTTTAATCTGTATTAACATTCCTTGTCTTGAAGTCTACTTTATTTGATATTAATATCAACATTTCATCTTTCTTTGCTAAGTGTTTACATGCTATACCTTTTGTCATTCTTTTAGTTTCAATCCATCTTTGTTCACTCTCTTGTTGACCCTCTTTCACCTGATAGAGTGTTCCCATCAGGTACCTTCAATTTACTCTATGTGGTCAAGATAAGAGTATAAGCTCCCTTGCTACAGATTCACATTTTAAAGGGCAGTATGAGCCAATTATGTATCTAAGATAATTAGTTCTAAGATAATTGGGAGTTGGATCTTTTTGGCCTTTGATCTCATCACTATCAATATTCCTTGTCCCCCAGAGAATTCAATGCCTAATTAAGTATTCCAAATAAACACATGGAAATTTAAGTGACAGCACTGAGTCCAGTAGCAGCGCAAGATAGCAACATACAAAAACAACACAACTAACAGGTTGATTTGTTTGTGATAAATTTTTTAAAAATTTTACAAAATGTTTTTATATACGCTATATTTATCACTTACAACAACCGCAGTGGGTAGCTCAGGGAGGTATGAATAGCTTCATCTTATAGATAAAGAAACTAAGCTTTTAGTCAGCCTATGCTACTGGTCACAGCATATACATAATGGATGCAAGAGTGCAACTTGCATATTTTGACTTTACCTCCCACCACAAGAACTTATTTTATGTCCCTTGCTATTCAAAAAAGGTTAAAGTCATTGACTGCTGAAGATAAACAAAAGCTTCTTAGATGAGGTAGAACTTAGGCTCAGCTTTAAAGGTTATACCAGAAGAAGAGGACATTCCTATTGGAAGGGAAAGCATAATCAAAGGCCCAGCCCTAAGTAGGGTCTGGCTCTAACCTACAAGAGAGAACAAGGCAGGTTGGAGAAAGAGCAAATGAAAAGATCCAATTGGACTAGAGAGGATGTTCTTGCCTAGAGCAAATCAGGGAAGGATAACAGAGGTGAGAATGGGGAAAGTGTCACAAAAGATGCCAAAGGTCAAGAGGTGGCTTCAAGATGGGGAAGGAATAAGACTGAGAGACCACCTTCTCCCCTACAAAAATATCAAAAAATCATCTGTGTGTGGAATAATTCCCACTGAACACTGTCAGAGGACCCCGACATCCAGAAAGGCAAATTAATCTCCTCAGAATAGGTACAGAAAAGATAAAGACAAAAATGGAAACAAAGGATTTCACGATGGGTCCTCCTGTCCCAGGGAGGGAGTCCTGAAGGAGGAGAAGTTTCCACACAATAGGAAACCCTGTCACAGGTGAGGTAAGGGGGGAACTTTGGATCCTCAGAAGGAAGCACAAAAAGGCAAAACAGAAAATTCACTACAGAGATCAGGCCAAACAGCAATTTCCAGCTAAGAAGTGGCTCACAGGCTTGTGTTCACCTGCAGTAAGTGAGGCCTGGGTGCGGGGACTCAGGCTTTGGGGCCCAGTCCTCAGGGAGAGGACTGGGGCTAACTGCTGTGAAGATACCCTGAGGGGGCTAAAGTAACACAGCAGAGACAGAACAGGAGAAACCCTGGGACCACCAGAGAAACAAGAGTATGCCTGCTGGAAGGCTCTAACTCTTTGTGCTAACTCCAGGCATTCACAGGACAAAGGAACATGCCCTAGCATATATCGAAGTGGGACAATTCAGCTGCAGTCTACTGTACCAGAGATGGCAAATTCCACCAAGCTGTGATCCTAAGCAGCTCAGCTCTGCCAAAGGTGTCACAACCCCGGTTCAACTCCTCTGGGGACATGCACAAACTGCTTCAGGCTGTGGGAACCCCTATGTGGCCCAGCCATGGTCAGCACTCCCCCACACACCCCGCTGGCATTTGCAGTATCCCTTCCTCTCCACAGCACAGCTGAGCAAGTAAGACTGAATAAGCAGCCACTTTCCCTCCTCCATGTCAGGGCAGAGATCAGATGCTGGAGAGAGACCTACAAGCACAGGTAGGACCAAAACCAAAGCAAAAGCACAAGCAAAGGAAAGGGTTACAGGTGCACAGTTTAAATTTCTGCAATTAACCTGAGACTAAGTACTTTATGGAAAACAGCAGACTGCAAGAGCAAGTACAAACTGGAACAAGGGAAGATCGCAGTCAGAACTGACTCCACTGTGCCCACAACAGGCCCAAAGACCTTCCTAGATATACTGCAGGACTCTGAGTACACAAATTGACACGAGCAGGAAGATGGAGGAATCACTGGGTCTTTCCTCTCACTATCATTCTCTATATATTTCTCGTCCCCAATTTTTTTTCCCTTTTATTCTCATATTGTCCTAATACAGTTCTTTATTATTCCTTTAATTTCTATTTTTATAACCTGCTTTTCTGTGTGTGTGTTCAGTTGCTCAGTCATGTCCAACTCTTTGCGACCCCAAAGACTGTGGCCTGCCAGGCTCCTCCATCCATGGGAAGTCTTGGTGCTACTGTAGGAAGTCAGGCCTGAACCCCAGAGGCAGGAGACTCAACTCCAGGACTTTGGACCACTAGAGAACTTCCAACCCTACCGAACATTAACAGATGTGAACATGCCCAAAGGCCTCCATCTTAATACTGAGACCAAGCTCCACCCAAGAGCCAGCAAGCTACAGTGCAGGACATGCAAGCGTGCTTGATGCTAAGTTGCTTCAGTCATGTCCGACTCTTTGTGACCCCATGGACTATAGTCTGTCAGGCTCCTCTGTAAATGGGATTCTCCAGGCATGAATACTGGAGTGTTTGCCATTTCCTTCTCCAAGGGCTCTTCTCCACCTAGGGATCAAATGCACAACTCTTATGTCTCCTGCACTGGCAGGTGGATCTTTACCACTAGTACTACCAGTGCAGGACACCCCACGCCAATCCTCCACAAAACAGGAGCACAACCCTGCACATTAATGGGCAGGTACCTCAAAGCCATACCGAACCCATAGATACCACAAAACACACTGCTAGACACAGCGCTGCCCTCCAGAGAGACTAGATTCAGCTCCATCCGCCAGAACACAGGCACAAGTATCCCCCCACCGTCAACCAGGAAATCTTCACAAGGCACTGGTCTAACCCCACCCACAGTAGGCAGACTCCACAATTAAGAGGAACTGTGACTTCTGCCTACAGAAAGGAAAGACAGCCCAAAGTCAGTAAATTAAATAAAATGAAAAGACAGAGAAATATGCAACAGATGAAGGAACATGGTAAAAACCCACAAGACCAAACAACTGAGAAGGAAATAGTTGTCTAACTGAAACAGAATTCAGAGCAATGATAGTAAAGATGATCCAAAATCTTGAAAACAAAATAGAGGCATGGATAAATAGACCGGAGGCACAGAATGAGAAGATGCAAAAAATGTTTAACAGGGACCTAAAAGAATTAAAGAATAAACAATCAACAACAACAAATGAAATAACTGAGATTAAAAATACACTGGAGGGAATAAACAGTAGGGTAACTGATGCAGAAGAATGGATAAGTGAACTGAAAGATAGAGTGATGGAAATAATTGAAGCAGAGTGGAATAAAGAAAAAAGAAGAAAAAGAAATGAAGACAGCCTCAGAGACCTTTGGGACAACATTAAGTGCCCCAACATTTTACTCAATTGCCCCAGAAGAAGAAGACAAAAAGAAAGGGTATGATAAAATATTTGAGGAGATTACAGTCCCTAAAATGGGAAAGCAAATAGCTACCAAAGTCCATGAGATCAAGAGAGTCTCACACAGGATAAATCCAAGGAGAAACACAACAAGGTACATATTATTCAAACTAATAAAAATTAAACACAAAGAACAAATATTAAAAGCAGCAAGGGAAAGGCAACAAATAATATACAAGGGGATCCCCATAAGGCTAACATTTGATCTTTCAACAGAAACTCTGCAGGAGAGAAGAGAATGGCAGGATATACTTAAAGTGATAAAAGAGAAAAGTCCACAACCAAGATTATGCTATCCATCAAGGATCTCATTCAGATTCAAAGGAGAAATCAAAAGCTTTACAGACAAGCAAAAGTTAAGAGAATTCAGCACCACCAAACCAGCTCTTCAACAAATGCTGAAGGAACTTCTCCAGACAGGACACACAAAACTAAAAGGCCCATAAAACTTAGCCCAAACAATAAAGTAAATGGTAACAGGATCATACTTATCAGTAATTACCTTAGCTGTAAATGAGCTAACTGCTCCAACCAAAAGACACAGAGTGGCTGAGTGGATACAAAAACAAGTCCTCTATATATGATGTCTACAAGAGACCCACCTCAGACCTCAGGGACACACACAGACTGAAAGTGAGGATCTGGAAAAAGATATTCCATGCAAATGGAAATCGAAAGCAGGAGTAGCAGTAGTCATAACAGATAAAATAGACTTTAAAATAAAGATAGTTACAAGAGAGAAAGGACACTACATAATGATCATGGGATCAACCAGAAAGAAAATATAACAATTAAAAATATATATGCACCCAACATAGTAGCACCTCCATACATAAAGCAATTGCTAACAACTATTTAAAGGGGATCTCCTCACGGCTGCCGCTCCCGACCTTGGACGTGGGGTATATACTCTTGGCTGCACCTCCTGACCTAACGTGGGGTATCTAATCTCAGCCGCTCCAGCACATAAGTGCAGCTGCTGCTTTAACGCCAGCTTTGCTAGAGCAGCCATGAAGAGATACCCATGTCCAAGGTAAGAGAAACCTCAGTAAGATGGTAGGCACTGAGAGAGGGCATCAGAGGGCAGACACACTGAAACCACAATCACAGAAAACTAGCCAATCTGATCACATGAGCCACTGCCTTGTCTAACTCAATGAAACAGCCTGCCATGTGGGGCCACCCAAGATGGATGGGTCATGGTGGATAGTTCTGACAAAACGTGGCCCACTGGAGAAGGGAATGGCAAACCACTTCAGTATTCTTGCCTTGAGAACCCCATGAACAGTATGAAAAGGCAAAAAGATAGGACACTGAAAGATGAAATCCCGAGGTTGGTAGGTCCCCAATATGCTACCGGAGATCAGTGGAGAAATAACTCCAGAAAGAATGAAGGGAGAGAGCCAAAGCAAAAACAATTCCCAGTTGTGGATGTGACTGGTGATAGAAGCAAGGTCCGATGCTGTAAAGAGCAATATTGCATGGGAACCTGGAATGTCAGGTCCATGAATCAAGGCAAATTGGAAGTGGTCAAAGAATGCTCTTACTACTGCAAAATTTCACTCATCTCACACTCTAGTAAGTAATGCTCAAAATTCTCCAAGCCAGGCTTCAGCAATACATGAACTGTGAACTTCCAGATGTTCAAGGTGGTTTTAGACAAGGCAGAGGAACCAGAGATCAAATTGCCAACATCTGCTGAATCATCAAAAAAAGCAAGAGAGTTTCAGAAAAACATCTGTTTCTGCTTTATTGACTATGCCAAAGCCTTTGACTGTGTGGATCACAATAAACTGGAAAATTCTGAAAGAGATGGGAATACCAGACCACCTGACCTGCCTCTTGAGAAATCTGTATGCAGGTCAGGAAGCAACAGTTAGAACTGCACATGGAACAACAGACTGCTTCCATTCAGGAAAAGGAGTATGTCAAGGCTGTATGTTGTCACCCTGCTTATTTAACTTCTATGCAGAGTACATCATGAGAAATGCTGGGCTGGAAGAAGCACAAGCTGGAATCAAGATGGCCGGGAGAAATATCAATAACCTCAGATATGCAGATGACACCACCCTTATGGCAAAAAGTAAAGAAGAACTAAAGAGCCTCTTAGTGAAAGTGAAAGAAGAGAGTGAGTAAGTTGGCTTAAAGCTCAACATTCAGAACATGAAGATCATGGCATCTGGTCCCATCACTTCATGGCAAATAGATGGAGAAACAGTGGAAACAGTGACAGACTATATTTTTTGGTCTCCAATTCACTGCAGATGGTGACTGCAGCCATGAAATTAAAAGACACTCCTTGGAAGGAAAGTTATGATCAACATAGACAGCATATTCAAAAGCAGAGACATTACTTCACCAACAAAGGTCTGTCTAGTCAAGGCTATGGTTTTTCCAGTGGTCATGTATGGATGTGAGAGTTGAACTATAGAGAAATTTGAGTGCTGAAGAATTGATGCTTTTGAACTGTGGTGTTGGAGAAGACTCTTGAGAGTCCCTTGGACTGCAAGGAGATCCAACCAGTCCATATTAAAGGACATCAGTCCTGGGTGTTCACTGGAAGGACTAATGTGAAGCTAAAACTCCAATACTTTGGTCATGTGATGTGAAGAGCCATCTCATTGGAAAAGACCCTGATGCTGGGAAAGATTGAAGGCAGGAGGAGAAGGGGACAACAGAGGATGTGATGGATGGATGGCATCACCCACTCAATGGACATGAGTTTGTGTAGACTCCGGGAGTTGGTGATGGACAGGAAGTCCTGGCCTGCTGCAGTTCACGGGGTCACAAAGAGTTGGACACATCTGAGTGACTGAACTGAGCTGACCTGATTAAAGGGGAAGTTGACAGTAACACAGTGTTAGTGGGGGGGGTCTTTAATACACCACTCACACCAATGGACAGATCATTCAGACAGAAAATTAATATGGAGACACAGCTTTATGATACATTGGACCAGTTGGACCTTACTGATACCTACAGGGAATCTCATCAAAAAACAGTAAATTTCACTTTTTTCTCAAGTGCACATGAAATATTCTCCAGGATAGATCACATTTTGGATCATAAATCAGGCCTTGGTAAATTTTTTAAAAATTGAAATCATTTAAAGTATCTTTTCTGACCACAATGCTGTAAGATTAGATATATACTATAGGGGGGAAAAAACTATAAATAACACACATACATGGAGGCTAAACAACACACTTTTGAATAACCAACAGATTACTGAAGAAATAAAAATATGCCTAGAAATAAATGACAATGAAAACACGACAACTCAAAATCTAGGATGCAGTAAAAGCAGTGCTAAGTGGGAAGTTTATAGCTATGCTAGCCTACCTCAAAAAACAACAGAGACATAAAATAAACAACCTAACGTTATACCTAAAGCAACTAGAAAATGAAGAATAAAAACATCCCAGAGTTATAGAAGGAAAGAAATCATTAAGATCATAGTAGAAATAAATGAAAAAGAATGATGGAAACTATAGGAAAGATAAATAAAACTAAAAGTTGGTTTGTTGAGAAGATAAGCAATACTCTAAACTGTTAGCCAGAATCATCAAGAAAAAAAGGGATAAGACTCAAATCAATAAAATTAGAAATGAAAAGGGAGAAGTTACAATAGAGAACACAGAAATACAAAGGATCGTAAGAGGCTACTATGAACAACTATATACCAATAAAATAAACAACTTGGAAGAAAAGGACAAACTCTTAGAAAAGTACAACCTTCCAAAACTGAACCAAGAAGAAACAGAAAATATGAACAGTTCAATCACAAGCACAGAGATTGAAAATTTTAATCAAAAATTCTTATTACAAACAAAAGCCAGGGCCAGAAGGCTTCACAGGTGAATTCTACCAAAATTTCAGAGAGCTTACACCTATCCTACTCAAGCTTTTCCAGAAAACTGCAGCAGAAAGAAAACTCCCAAACTCATTCTATGAGGCCACCAATCACTCTAATACCAAAACCAGACAAAGATGCCACAAAAAAAGAAAATTACAGGCCAGTTTCACTGATGAATAGATACAAGAATCCTCAACAAAATTCTACCAAACAGAATCCAACAACACATTAAAAAGATCATACATGCCTCAACATAATAGAGGCCATATATAACAAAGCCACAGCAAATATTATTCTCAATGGTGAAAAACTGAAAGCATTTCTTCTAAAATCAGGAACAAGACAAGGGTGCCCAGTCTTACCAATATTATTCAACGTTTTAGAAGTCTTAGCCACAGCAATAAGAGAAGAAAGAGAAATAAAAGAAATCCAGATTGGAAAAGAAGAAACTCTGTTTGTAGATGACTCTATTCTTTACATAGACAACTCAAAAGATGCCACCAGAAAATTACTAGTACTAATCAATGAATACAGTAAAGTTGCATGATACAAAATTAATACACAGAAATCCCTTGCATTCCTGTATACTAACAATGAAAAATCAGAAAGAGAAACTAAGGAAACAATCCCATTCACCATTGCAACAAAAAGAATAAAATACTTAGGAATAAATTTACCTAAAGAGACAAAAGACTGTATGCAGAAAACTGTAAGATATTGATGAAAAACATTAAACACAACACAAACAAATGGAGGATATACTATGTTCCTGGATTGGAAAAATCAATATTATGAAAATGACTATATTACCCAAAGCAATCTATAGCTTCAGTGAAATCCCTATCAAACTACCAATGGTATTTTTCACAGAATTAGAATAAATAATTTCACTATTTGTATGGAAACACAAAAGAGCTTGGATAGACAAAGCCATCTTGAGAAAAAAGAATGGAGCTGGAGGAATTAACCCTCCTGACTTCAGACTATAATACAAAGCTATAGTCATCAAGACAGTGTTCAGTTCAGTTCAGTTCAGTCACAGTCGTGTCTGACTCTTTGCGACCCCATGAATCGCAGCACACCAGGCCTCCCTGTCCATCACCAACTCCCAGAGTTCATTCAGACTCACGTCCATCGAGTCAGTGATGCCATCCAGCCATCTCATCCTCTGTCGTCCCCTTCTCCTCCTGCCCCCAATCCCTCCCAGCATCAGAGTCTTTTCCAATGAGTCAACTCTTCACATGAAGTGGCCAAAGTACTGGAGTTTCAGCTTTAGCATCATTCCTTCCAAAGAAATCCCAGGGCTGATCTCCTTTAGGATAGACTGGTTGGATCTCTCAAGAGTCTTCTCCAACACCACAGTTCAAAAGCATCAATTCTTCGGTGCTCAGCCTTCTTTGCAGTCCAACTCTCACATCCATACATGACCACAGGAAAAACCATAGCCTTGACTAGACGGACCTTTGTTGGCAAAGTAATGTCTCTGCTTTTGAATATGCTATCTAGGTTGGTCATAACTTTCCTTCCAAGGAGTAAGCATCTTTTAATTTCATGGCTGCAGTCACCATCTGCAGTGATTTTGGAGTGCAAAAAAATAAAGTCTGACACTGTTTCCACTGTTTCCCCATCTATTTCCCATGAAGTGATGGGACCAGATGCCATGATCTTCATGTTCTGAATGTTGAGCTTTAAGCCAACTTACTCACTCTCCTCTTTCACTTTCACTAAGAGGCTCTTTAGTTCTTCTTTACTTTTTGCCATAAGGGTGGTGTCATCTGCATATCTGAGGTTATTGATATTTCTCCCGACAATCTTGATTCCAGCTTGTGTTTATTCCAGTCCAGTGTTTCTCATGATGTACTCTGCATATAAGTTAAATAAGCAGGGTGACAACATACAGCCTTGACATACTCCTTTTCCTGAATGGAAGCAGTCTGTTGTTCCATGTGCAGTTCTAACTGTTGCTTCCTGACCTGCATACAGATTTCTCAAGAGGCAGGTCAGGTGGTCTGGTATTCCCATCTCTTTCAGAATTTTCCAGTTTATTGTGATCCACACAGTCAAAGGCTTTGGCATAGTCAATAAAGCAGAAATAGATGTTTTTCTGGAACTCTCTTGCTTTTTCCATGATCCAGTGGATGTTGGCCATTTGATGTCTGGTTCCTCTGCCTTTTCTAAAACCAGCTTGAACATCAGGAAGTTCATGGTTCACATATTGCTGAAGCCTGGCTTGGAGAATTTTAAGCATTACTTTACTAGCGTGTGAGATGAGTGCAATTGTGCGGTAGCTTGAGCATTTTTTGGCATTGCCTTTCTTTGGGATTGGAATGAAAACTGACCTTTTCCAGTCCTATGGCCACTGCTGAGTTTTCCAAATTTGCTGGCATATTGAGTGCAGCACTTTCACAGCATCATCTTTCAGGATTTGAAATAGCTCAACTGGAATTCCATCACCTCCACGAGCTTTGTTCATAGTGATGCTTTCTAAGGCCCATTTGACTTCACATTCCAGGATATCTGGCTCTAGGTCAGTGATCACACCATCCTGATTATCTGGGTCGTTAAGATCTTTTTTGTACAGTTCTTCTGTGTATTCTTGCCACCTCTTCTTAATATCTTCTGCTTCTGTTAGGTCCATACCATTTCTGTCCTTTATCGAGCCCATCTTTGCATGAAATGTTCCCTTGGTAGCTCTAATTTTCTTGAAGAGATCCCTAGTCTTTCCCATTCTGTTGTTTTCCTCTATTTCTTTGCACTGATTGCTGAAGAAGGCTTTCTTATCTCTTCTTGCTATTCTTTGGAACTCTGCATTCAGATGCTTATATCTTTCCTTTTCTCCTTTGCTTTTCACTTCTCTTCTTTTCACAGCTATTTGTAAGGCGCCCCCAGACAGTCATTTTGCTTTTTTGCATTTCTTTTCCATGGGGATGGTCTTGATCCCTGTCTCCTGTACAATGTCACGAACCTCTGTCCATAGTTCATCAGGCACTCTTATCTATCAGATCTAGGCCCTTAAATCTATTTCTCACTTCCACTGTATGATCATAAGGGATTTGATTTAGGTCATACCTGAATGGTCTAGTGGTTTTCCGTACTTTCTTCAATTTAAGTCTGAATTTGGTAATAAGGAGTTCATGATCTGAGCCACAGTCAGCTCCTGGTCTTGTTTTTGCTGACTGTATAGAGCTTCTCCATCTTTGGCTGCAAAGAACATAATCAATCTGATTTCGGTGTTGACCATTGAGAAATGCAAATCAAAAAAACAATGAGGTAGCATTTCACACTGGTCAGAATGCCACTGTCAAAAAGTCTACAAACAATAAATGCTGGAGAGGGTGTAGAGAAAAGGGAACCATCTTGCACTGTTGGTAGGAAAGGAAACTGACACAGCCACTATGGATAGCAGTATGGAGATTCCTTAAAAAACTAGGAATAAAGTTATCATATAACCCAGTAATCCTACCACTGGGCATATACCCCCAGGAATCCGTAATAAAAAAATACATACATGTACCCCAATGTTCATAGCAGCACTATTTATACTTGCTAGGACACGGAAGCATCCTAGATGCCCATTGACAGATGAATGGATAAAGAGACTGTGGTACATATACACAATGGAACATTATTCAGCTATAAAACAGAATGCATTTGAATCAGTTCTAATGAGGTAGATGAACCTAGAGACTATTATAAGAGTAAAGTAAGTCAGAAAGAGAAAGACAAATATTGTATATTAACCCATATATATGGAATCTAGAAAGATAGTACTGATGATCCTATTGCAGAGCAGCAAAGAAGACACAAAATAAAGAACAGACTTATGGGCACAGTGGGGGAGGAACAGAGTGGGATGACTTGAGTGAGTAGTATTAAATCATATACATTACCATAAGTAAAATAGATAGCTGGTGGGAATTTGCTGTATGATGCAGGGAACACAAACTTGGTGCTCCTTGACAACTAAAGGGTTGGGATGGGTAGGGAGGTGGCAGGGCGGCTTAGGAGGAGTGGGATGTATGTATATCTTTGGCTGATTCACAGTGATGTACGGCAGAAACCATCACAATATTGTAATTATTCTCCAATTAAACATAAAATTAAATTAAAAAAATGCCAAAAGTCAGTGTAATTTGCTAAAGCCATTAAGAAGGAAAATTAAATATTAAGGGAAAAGGTGTCTATTATAAAATATCTTAAATATTGTAAAATATTAGTACATATTTAAGATTACAATTTTAGTACAGTAGTGAGAGTGGATAAGCAACAATTAGGTTATAAAGATGAGTTTACCAGGCGGCTCAGTGGTAAAGAATCTGCATGCCAATGCAGGAGATGCAAGTTTGATAACTGCTTTGGGAAGATCCCCTGGAGGAGGAAAGGCTCCCCACTCCAGCATTCTTGCTTGGAAAATTCCAGACAAAGGAGCCTGGTGAGCTACAATCCATGGGGTTGCAAAGAATTGGACATAACCAAGATACCGAGCACGCATGCACATGTTATAAAGAAATAAAGAAATTTGGTACACAAAACTTAAGAAATTCACTTTCAAGGGAAGAAAAACCGAACCAAAGAGCCCATTTTTCAGTGTAAGAAAGAGCTATACTTGCTCAAAGGCAGAACAAAAGAAGTTAATGAAGAATAGGAAATTAAAGATATTGAGAGAGTACTTGCTTATGGGGAATTTCTCTTGGAATATGAGGTAGAACAGGGTCAAGAACAAAGAAGAAGTCATTAAGCTTTGAAATCAAGAAAAATAACATTACGTATAGGACAAAATCAGAGTAAATGGATAGAAATACGATTAAATTAAGGTTAACAATGGAGAAGATCAAATTCATCTGATTACCTTAATCTTTTGAATAAAGTCCTATGCAGATACTGATCTTAAAAAAAAAGAAGATTTGGATTGGAAAATTCAGGAAAGAATAATTTTGTTGTTCAGTTGCTCAGTTGTGTCCTACTCTTTATGACCCCACGGACTGCAGCACACCAGGCTTCCCTGTCTTCACCATCTCCTGGAGCTTGCTCAAATCTATTTCCATTGAGTTGGTGATGCCATCCAACCAACTCATCCTCTGTTGTTTCCTTCTCCTGCCTTCAATCTTTCCCAGCATCAGGATCTTTTCCAATGAGATGGCTCTTCGCGTCATGTGGCCAAAGTATTGGAGTTTCAGCTTCAACATCAGTCCTTCCAATGAATATACAGGACTGATTTCCTTTAGGATAGACTGGTTGGATCTCCTTGCAGTCCAAGGGACTCTCAAGAGTCTTCTCCAACACCACAGTTCAAAAGCATCAATTCTTCGGTGCTCAGCCTTCTTCACAGTCCAACTCTCACATCCATACATGACCACAGGAAAAACCATAGCTTTGACTAGATGGACCTGTATCAGCAAAGTAATGTCTCTGCTTTTTAATATGCTGTCTAGGTTCTTCATGAACTCCTTATTGCAAAATTCAGACTTAAATTGAAGAAAGTAGGGGAAACCACTAGGCCATTCAGGTATGAAAGTGAAGTCGAAAGTGAAGTCGCTCAGTCGTGTCCAACTCTTTGCGACCCCATGGGCTGTAGCTTGTCAGGCTCCTCCATCCATGGGATTTTCCAGGCAAGAGTGCTGGAGTGGATTGCCATTTCCTTCTTCAGGGGAACTTCCTGACCCAGGAATCGAACACAGGTCTCCTGCATTGCAGGCAGACACTTTACCATCTGAGCCACCAGGGAAGCCCTTCAAGTATGATCCTAATCAAATCCCTGACGATTACACAGGGGAAGTGACAAATAGATTCAAGGGATTAGATCTGATAGACAGAGTACCTGAATGACTATGGACATAGGAAAGAATAATGGGTCATATAATTTTCACTGATAAGAAGCAGATTTTCGGTTGTTTGCAAAAGTAATAAGATATTACACTTTTTTTCACTTGCAATATTTTTCATTAATTATCATTTAAAAAATAGAGGCCATTCCTTTTGAGAGATAACTATAGTACTTTTCATTGTATAGATTAAACAATACTCATAGAAATAGTAATAGTAAATGACTATTTATTACAAATCAACACTTGAGTGAGACAGAAAGATCAGCCCCTTTGTATTCTTCAAAAAATTAAAACACTCAACATCATATGTAGTGATGTAGAATGATAAAGTGATAAAATGATCAAGCATGTGAGGAAGGTATGCAAGGAGGTATTAGAACACAGCAATATTCTGTATTAAGGATAATTTGCAGCAAAAAAAGAGGTCTGCATGAGCATGCTCCAAATCACTCTCACCTCATAAATGTACCCCTACTTGAGGTAATTCAGCATATTTTATTTTGGGAAATGGTACAAAATCAATACAACAGAAGAAGTTAGTAGGACAAAGTCAAGGATAAGTTGTTTACAGCACACTGTCTACCTACTGCTTAAATTATGTCTTCCTACTATTTCAGACCTGGAGTGAGAGGAACTTCTTGTTTTCTAAAGAAGGAAATAGTCTTATCAACCTCTAGCTTTAATTTTTTAAATATATCATCATCTATGGTTCTAATAATGTGAACTAGAAAAATTATGCAGCTTTGCAGAGATGTAGGCCATTTTTTTTTCATTTTAATGGTAATAAAATTGAAGCTTATATTAGTCAAATTTAAGAGTATAGATAGTATCAGATCTGTGATCAGAATTCTGTTTTTCTAACTCCCAGTCCAGTCCTCTTTTCACCAATAATGATTTGTTATCTGTAAAGAAACTGTGAGATTTAAAAGAGAGAGAGAGAGAGAGAGAAGAAATAAAAGTTATTTGAGCTGAAAATAAAAATGGGACTTTATTATCTATTAAGCAAACAAAACTACCTATTCATTCGAGTCAGTTAATACTTCTGTTAAATCTCTTTCCTTTATTCATGGATAATCTTAGGATTTGAAGGCATTTACTTTTGGGTGAAACAGTCTCTCGGTCACAGACATCTAATTCCTCTCCTTTCAATGCACTACCCTCTCAACTGCCAGATGCGAGTGAAAAGAGCACTGCACATTCTGAAATGAGTTGGGGAGGCAGAATGTGTTTCATTGCTGGAAACTAGGAAGACAGATCTGCACATGCTGTAAGTGTCTTTCTAGATATAGATCAGCAGCAGCAGACTGAAAGAAAACCAAACATATGCAGAACTGCGGGCATAAGGAAGATCAGTTTTCACTCAGAAATAAATGAAAGATGTGCCCATTGAATAGCATAATCACTGCTGGAGCCTGTGACGAATGTTGGAAGAAGAGTATGTTTTGCAGCAGTCATAGAACACTACAGCTTTCACCAATATATCTAGGATGTTCACTAGATGGCAAAGTCCGTGTGTAGCTTACAATATGTGCAGACAGCCATGTCAAGCAAAGAACAGGAATGCTGCTCTCCATGAAGACAACTGAATTCAGGAAATGTCTTACTTCCCCAGATTTGATCCTGGCTGCCAAACCTACCAGTCCCTGCTGTGATTAGCTCTTATTTTCCTTTGGCACTGGACCTTTCAAATGGCAAAGTTATAACAACTGGGAATTTAAAGCATTCTCTTCTGCCTAAAAGATCTCTAGACAATTATAGGAAATCAACAATACTTGACAGAATCATCACAAATCCATTATTTACAGCATAGAATTTTTTCTGGAAGGATGAATGAACAGAGAAAAATGACCAGACATATGATTCTTCAAAATAAGGTGTATGTTTGTAATAATCAACTCAGATGCCTCCTTATGAAACAAAATTACTACAAAACAAGACAAGCTAATGTTGAAATATACTCTAATTAAGAGGACAGCTTAAATATGAAAGAAAAGCTGACAGCAAGAGAGTCCAACTGGAGACTGTAAGGATACTTCTGTGCAAGTGTGCTCAGTCACTTCAGTCATGTCCAGCTGTTTGCGACCCTATAAACTGTAACCTGCCAGGCTCCTCTGTCCATGGGACTCTCCAGGCAAGAATACTGGAGTGGGTTGCCTGCCCTCCTTTGGAGGATCTTCCCAGCCCAGGGATCAAACCCATGTCTCCTGCGCCTCCTGTAATGTAGGTGGATTCTTTACCCACTAGCCACCTGGGAAGCCCAAAGGATAGTTCCAAAAATAGCTAAGTTCATAAGTACAATACAAACAATAAACAGTAGATGTGAAAATGCTGGAAGTTAAATACACTAAATAAAACAGAAGACAAACTCAAGACAATCTGGAAAAGACAATCTCTTTCCAGAGATTAAAGAGGGGAGAGAAATGAGAGAGAAATGATTATTAAAAATATAAAAAATGTATGAGGCAAAAGCCAAGAAGATACTATAGTTAAAACTAGCAATTCAGAAGGAAAACTAAAGCAAACATGGTAGTTTCAACAATTTCTAATCTCCAGAAAGAATGGAGTCTTTGTATCAAAAAGACTCTGTACATCAAAAGGGACGAGCGAAGTGAAGTGAAAGTTGCTCACTTGTGCCTGACTCTTTGTGACCCCACGGACTATACAGTCCCTGAAATTCTCCAGGCCAGAATACTGGACTGGGTAGCCTTTCCCTTCTTCAGGGGATCTTCCCAACCTAGGGATCGAACCCAGGTCTCTCACATTGCAGACAAATTCTTTACCAGCTGAGCCACAAGGGAGCCTATCCCTTCTCCAGCAGATCTTCCCGACCCAGGAATCGAACGGGAGTCTCCTGCATTGCAGGAGGATTCTTTACCAACTGAGCTATCAGGGAAGCCCTCATCAATGAAAACAAACTGAAACTCAGGCATATTCTGTTAGGCTAGAGAGGGAAAAGATGAAGATATAAGTCTTTTAAGTATATGGCATGAAAAAATGATTCATTTCCAAGAAAAATAGTTGTATATCAAATAAAAGTATTATTCCCCTATGAAGGCATTGGAGAAACAGTCTCACGCAACAAGAGGTAAGAAAATATATATCAGCAATGTATCCTTCATAAAAAGATGATTTTAAGATATACTTTGGCTCTACAGAAGATGATGAGGAAAAAATGGTGAAATTGTATATAAAAGAACTCTCAGGACGTACAGTTAAACCATAGAGCAATATGTAAACCACTGTTGTCACGATGGTTAGAAAACAATAGACTTATTAAGAACATTTATATAAATTTGTATAAAATACCAGATTACCTTTCAAAACATTAGGGAATAGTTGGAAAGTGAAGGAAAAATTAATATTTTTATCTTATAAGGGAATAGCTAATAGATACTGTTTCATTTATGATGGTGATAATTTCTTTTAAAATTATGGAGTAAAATGAGGCTATAAATGTATTCCAAAAACTAGAAAAAATAATGCGAGAAAAAAAGAAAGTAAAAAAATGATAGTTGATACAGTCCAGGAAAAATCAGGAAAAGCACTAAGAATAAAAGTAGAAATGACAAGACAAGTTACCAGAAAAAACAGAAAGGCCAAATATACCTAAAATTTATGATAATAAATTGTGATTTGGTTTATTTGCATTAAATAACAAAAAATACCAAATTAGATCACAAAGTAAAAGCGTAACAGATGCTGTTTATTTAAAAGAAGCATAGAAAAAATTGCCAAAATTAAAAATAAAAAATGGGCAAAAATATATCAGGCAAATACAAACAAAAATGTAGGTTTTTACAATATTACTAGAGACAAAATATATGTCAAGGCAAAAATAATAAATGGATAAATAATGTAATTTTATATTTATAAAGGTAAACCTTCCAATAAATTTATACTACTCATCAATTTGTAAAATGAATAGTAGTACATTGTTATGCAAAACTTAGAAATTCAATATAAATCAACACAACTGTTGAAGACATCAATTCATTTCTCTCAGTTTTTGAGAGATCAAGTATAAAAGTAAGATAGAAGCATTGAAGATATGAATAAAGTAATTGTTACTGTTGTTTTAATAACTAGGTACCAAACCTTCTACTGTACAGAGAAATTTTCTTTTATAATTTCTAAAACTGATCAATTGTATAGCAACAAAGCAACAAGCAACAAACAAGCAACTAAACAAATAAAATATCCTAACTTAATAAACTCTAAAAGGTAGAATTTTCAGACCTAGCCCACATTCCTTGACTACAACACATTATAAAACTTATTGTGAAATTCATAAATCTTTAACATTCTCTATGAAACGTATAACATGCATGAAAATGAAATTGTCAATATCGTATAAGAAGTAGAAAACTTGATCAGACAGATTATAGGACAACTAATTGAAAAAATATGTAAAACTAAGTTATAATAACAAAGGTATTGCTTTACAGAAGTTATTGATATCTTCTAGAAAATAAATATTGACATTATACAGAAGCACTTTATTTCCACATTTTTAAATGGACTCAAAGCAGAGGTAAACAAATTATCCAAGAGAGTTAAGAAACAAATACAAACTTCATAGTAAAACCTTACCAGAAATGGAATCTACAACCAACACCACTAGTGAAAACAGATACAAAAATCTTAAACAAAATCTGTTCATTACTTAATAGCACACCGAAAAGCAACAACCAAAATAGCCATGAAAAAATAATACAGTATTAGAAAATATATTCATGAAATGTATTATGTCAGTGAATCAATAAAGAATATGAACTATATCCAGATGCTAAAATGGCATTTAATGTCTCATATTTACTCATAAATTATTATACATTCTTTTTGTCAGAGAAATAAAAGAAACCTTCTTACTTGTTAATGTCTGTTTCAAATCAAAATTACATCAGTACAATTATATCACTATTTTTCTTAAGACTTAACCAAGGTCAGGAATTTGAGAAACCATAAGCTCACGGAAAAATGATGAATGACATGGAACCAGAGATTAAATTTATTGGCTGAACCTTATCCAAGTGATCAAGGTTTCCATCATCAGTGACAAATCATGCTGATAGCAGGCACCCTTCATGGCATGAGGGAAAAACACCCAACTCTGGGGTACTCTTCTCTCACATCCATAATCTGAGTGTGAGCATGAGAAAACATCAGACAAAACCCAAATTGAGGAATATTCTAGGAAATATCTGACCACTACTCAGCAGTTTTGAGGTCAAGAGAGACAAAGAAAGATTGCGAGGCTGTCACAGGTTGGAGGGGACAAAGGGGCAGGGAGACTAAATGCTATGCTTTGTTCTGGATCTGACCCAGAACAGGGCAGTCTAACACCTACAGTCAGTTAACAGTACAGTGCAGTGCTCATTTCTTTGTTTTAATAAATGTCCCATGATTTTAGAAGAGGTCTCCAACAGGGGAAACTGGGTGACAGATATGTGGGGTAATTCTCTGCACTATCTTTGCAACTCTTTTTCAAACCTAAAATTAATCCAAAATAAGACCTTCAAAAACATTAAAAAACTGTATTGGTTGAGTAAAAAGTGTTGTCTTAAACAGTTCTTCAATTAAGGAATTGATGCATTCTACAAGATACACATCCCTCACTATTGTGACACCAGAATAGTATTGCAATCTACATTTTATTACTTCCTCCAGATGTTTGGTCAATTTACTTTTTAGGTTGCATTTTTAAAGTTTGATAATAATGATTATAATATATTAATAATAATAGAGGGAAAGACCATAGATATTTGTGTGTATGCATATGTGTTTGTGGGACTATCACTGATTAATTCTGCTATTGATTATAAACCTTATTCAGTCATGGAGTAAGAGAATTCCTTATGAATGATATCTTGAGTAGAGACTGCGTGTGTGTGAGAGAGACAGAAAGAGACCCCTAAAATTATATTTATTATTATTGTCTGAAATTTTAAAATATATTCTGCATCCATATTCTTTTACACATCACCAGATAGTCTATTAAAACACAAAATTTAAAAGCCATTTAAGCCAATTACATTAAAGTAAACAATTAAAAACTATTTTAATGACTCACTTAAAGTAGAACATAGTTATGCTGTGAAAGTCAGACATTTCAAATAGTACCTTCATCACCGTTTTAAATGACCACAGCTCAGCAAATGTACTGATCACCTTCTATGGAAGACAGTATGTGTAGGTACTGGATAGATTGGTAGGCTGATAAGACACACGTCTGTTCTTACACAGTAAACAATTTTACATGATAGATGACCCAGGTGCACATAAATCTGGCTAGTCCACATTATGACAAGTGTAGAGAGAGCTGCAGGATGCAATGGAAGTATAGAGGAAAATGTGACATTGCATGTGAAGACATCAGAGACAGCATTATAAAGGAAGTGACATTTGAGTTAGATTTAATGAGGACAAAAGTTCACATATGTATTCTGAAGCATGGAATATTATAAAAATTTTTTTCATTGGAACCCTGGAATCTATTGAGGACAGAAATATATTCAGTGGATATATCTTTCAGTATGATTAAGTAGAAAGTCATATATTTTCTATATGATTATATATTTTATAGACATATATTTCAGGCATATATTTTATAGACTATATATTTTATAGGCAGAATTTTCTACAAATAAAGTAATAAAGACATATATAAGCCTTTAAAAAAGACAAATATCTAAGCTGAAATGTAGAAGACATCATTGAAGACTCTGGGACAGCTAAACTGGGTAGTTTCAATTAAACTATAGTGGTTTAATGACATGTCATCATAAGATGTCCCTTGTATTTCTCTTCCCACACAACAACAGAAACTTGGCATCTATCCACAAACAAAACTACTTCTGTGAGAGCACTATATGCCAAAGACCTGAAATAGCTAAACACTGAGAAAGAAGAATAAAGCTGGAAGAATTGCATCACCTGATTTCAGACTATACTACAAAGGTATAATGGTCAAGACAGAAAGACAGTGGCATAAACACACACACATAGACCACTGTCATAGAACTGAGAGCCCAGAAATAAACCCTCACATATAAGGCCAACTAATATTTGACAAAGAAACCAAGAACACCCAGTGGGGAAAGGACAGCCGCTTCAATCAATGGTGCTGGGAAAACTGGAAAATCGCATGCAAAAGAATGATACTGAACCCCTATCTTACACCACATACACAAACTAACTTGAAATGAGTTGAAGAGTTAAAACATAATATCTGAAACTGTAATTTACTAGAAAAAATTAGGAAATTTTTTGACACTGGTCTGGCAACAGCTTTTGTTGGGGGGAGGGATATGACACCAAAAACATGAGCAACAAAAGCAAAAATTAATAAGAGGACTACACCAAACTAAAAGGCTTCTGCACAACAAGAGAAACAGTCAGCAAAATGAAACAGCAACCTTCAGAGCGGGAGAAAGTATTTGCAAACCATATACTGGATAAGAGGCCAATATCCAAAGTCATATGAAGAACATATACAACTCAATAGGAAAAATTCAGCCTATTTTAAAATGCCAAAGGACATGAATAGGAATTTTTCCAAGGAAGATATTCAAATGGGAAACAGATACATGAAAAGGTGCTTGGCATCACTGATCATCATATCATGGAAAAGTAAATCAAAAACACAATGGGATATCACTGACATCTATTAGAATGCTGTTGCTGCTAAGTCGCTTCAGTCGTGTCCGGCTCTGTGCAACCCCACAGACGGCAGCCCACCAGGCTCCCCGTCCCTGGGACTCTCCAGGCAAGAATACTGGAGTGGGTTGCCAAATAGCTATCATCAAAAAGACAAGAGATAACAATAGAGGTGAGGATGTGGAGAAAGGTGAGGATCTGGAGAAGGAAACGGCATTCCACTCCAGCACTTTTGCCTGGAAAATCCCACGGACGGAGGAGCCTGATAGGCTACAGTCCGTGGGGTCGCAAAGAGTCGGACATGACAAAGTGACTTCACTTTCACTTTCTTTCTTTCTTGTGCACCAGCCATGGGAATGTAAATTGGTACAACCACAATAGAAAGCAGTACAGCAGTTCCTTAAATAACTAAAAATAAAATCATCATATAACCTAGCAATCCTGTTTTTGACATATATCCAAGGACATGAAACAAATATTTTAGGGATATCTTCATTCCCTTGCTTATTGCAGTGTTGTTCACAATAGCCAGGACACAGAAATAACCTAACTGTCTATCAATGACTGAATGGATAAAGGAGATGTGGCATATATCATATTCTATATACAACTGAATATTATTCATTCATGAGGAAGAAAAATCCAGCCATTTGTGACAAAATTAATGGCTTGGGGGATTTGGTTAAGTGAAGTCAGTCAGAGAAAGACAAATACTGTATGATATCATTTATATGTGGAATCTAAAAAAGCCAAACTCTTAAAAAAGGAGAATGATGGTTATCAAGGCCTAGGCGTACACAGTGAAGAAAATGGAGAGATACTGGTCATAGAATAGAAACTTCCACTTGGAAGATGAACAAGTTCTGGGGATCTAATGTACAGTGTTGTAATTATTGTTTAAATTATTATTAACAATAATGTATTGCATAGTCAAAAATTTAAGAGAGTAGATCTTTAAAATTCTCACTACAGAAAAAGGAACAATAATTATGTGATATTATGGAAGTGTTAGTTAACACTACATAAGTAATATTTTGCCAACATATGTGTATCAGATCAACATGTTGTATACCTTAAAGTTACACAATGTTATATATCAATTATATCACAATAAAATAGGAAAAAATCCTGGTGGTTGATGTATATTAAATAGTAAATAATTTTATAACAGTTACAGAGTTAAAAGGACAAAATATAAAGTCAATTTTCCTAACTTATTAAGACAACAAAAGAAAATTAATTATTATTCACAACGCTAAAGATTTGCTTCCAACTGAAAACAAAAACAGAACATTCCCAATATATTTGACACTGCAACTATTACTTCTAGTCATCTCTAAACAAGGGAATAGATTTAACCTTCTATGATACAGTCTCTGAAGATAACACAGTGAGGACACAGAAATAGTTGAGAAAGAATAGAGTCCTGGGCCAAACAGCTGTAAAAATGAAAACTATCACATCTGTAAAAATGAAACTTACACTTTTCTCCTCAGGGTTGTTGCAAGAATTAAAGGAATCTGCATGGAGAAAGTTCAGGACACATAGTATACACTAGATCAATATTCAATTTTCAGTCTATGATTAATCTAGCATGTTTTGAAATTTTCTTATGTGCCAGGCAGTGGACTAGGTGCTTGAGAGTACCACTAAGCACGCTTAAAGGAATACAATTTAAGTTGGTTCATTCATTTACCCAACAAATATAATTTTAGTTACTTCTATTTGTCAGAAACCATTCTGAGCACTTGTGATAAATCAGTGCACCAAAAAGATAATAATCTTTGTCCATTTGGAGTTTACATTATTGACAGAGCAGATAGAAATTACACAGTGTGCCAGAAGTTGTAAGTTTTAAGAAGGGAAAGGAACAAAAAAAAAAAAAGGAAAGGAAAAAAAAGTAAAGCAAAAAGTAAAAAGAAAGTTCAGCAGAGTATGCGGGAACCAAAAGAATGGAGTAGGGGAAGGGAGCTGAGATTTTTAATTGCATAGTCAGAGTAGGCATCATTTAGAAATGCCATTTGAACACAGACTTGAAGCAGGTGAAGGAATTAGTTATGCAAATATCTGAGGCAGAAGCCTTCCAGGAAGATGAACCTCCCTAAAGACGTGAGTGTTCCTGGAACATTCAAGAAATAGTAAAAGTGAATAGGGGAAAGAGAAATTGGAGATGATGTCAGAGAAATAATGTGACGGAGACCAGATTCAACTGAATCTTATCGGAAACTGTAACATAGTTTTTACTCTGAGAGCAATAGGCACACTTAGAGGATTTTGAGAAGAGATGTGGCACAATCTTACTCCCATCTGCTGAGTGTAGAAGGAGAAGAAGTAGATGAATTAAGTCCAGTTTTAAGAAACCAAGGCATAAATCCAGGAGAGATATGGTAATGGCTTGGACCAGGGAAGTAGCAGTCAAGATGCCAGGATGTGGTCAGCTTCTGAAAGTATTCTGAAGATGAAATCAACAGGAATTCCATAGGGAATGGATATAGGATATGAGAGAAAGAGAATACTCAAAAGTGATTCTAAAGCTTTTAGCCTGAGGATAAGTAAGATTAGAGTTATCCCCTAAGAAGTAAAATGGGGAAGGCAGGGGGTGGACCAGGTTGGTCAGGGAGAGGAAAATTCAGAAATGTAGTTTAGGGCATGTTAACTTTGAGTTCTCTTTGAGATATCAAAGGCAACATGTCAAATAAACAGTGGGACACATAAGTCTTTTGGAAATTATGACTATTTACATGGCATTTAAAGCCATGGGACTCAATGAATCACAAGAAGGTGATGAAGATAGAGGGAAAAAAAGAGAATCAGGGAATGGATCAGGGACAGTCATAAGTAATGAACTTTGGAAAGGCAGGGTAAAGAGAAAAGTGATGTGGAAGAGTGAATAGAAAAAGAACCAAGACCATGTCCTGTCCTGGAATCCAAGAGAAGGAAGTACATCAAGCGAAATGCAATGATGCATTATGTCCAATACTGCATTGTGCTCAGACACACACAAAGACAGAGACAAAGACAGAATGGACCACTGGACAATGTGGTGGCTCCTGTATTCCCATCAAGAATTGGTAAAACGGTGAGAGTGAAAGCTTGACTAAAAGAGAATGGGTGGAGAAAAATGGACATAGAATATAACAAACAGTCTTGACAAGTCATTTTGAAAAGGGGAGGACTGAAATGGAGTAGTTGCTGAAGGAAGAAAAAAGATTTAACATATGAGCAATAATTAAATGTTTGCATGATCATACAGTAAGAAGCTAAAATTACTGGTGTAGGAGAGAGAGAAAAAAATTGCTGAAGTGGAGTCTTGTGTAGGTAAGAAGGAATAGGGTCTAGTGCACAGATGCATGGATTGTTTTAGGTAGAAGCAGAGGTAGCTAATTTAAGGTAACAGGTGGGAAGTAGGATATGTGGGTGCAGAGCTTGGTGGGGAAATGCATTTAGTGAGGAAAGTCTTGAAGGAAAAATATCTTCTGATTGTTTCAATTTTCTCAGGAAACAACGTTGTCGACTAAGAGTGAACATGAAGTAGGGAGTATTGGTGGTTTGAGAAGAAAAGAAAGGGCATGAAATCCAAGTCCAGGAAACTGGGATATGAGTGGTCTAGGGAACGGTGGTATGATTGCTGGGCAGCATCAAGGGCCCACTTGGGTTTTGTGCTTGTGACCAGCTACACGGGTGCACACATGGAGTAAGGGGAGAGTTGGATATAACTAGGAGGGGATTTCACCAGGAAATTAAAAAAAGAGCGAGGGAGAGTTTGTTAAGTGTGTATGTGTGTATGTAAGGAATGACCATAGAATTTATTTAAAAAAGGAAAGAGGACATTAAGAACAGTCAAAGTGTGATAAGACCAATGAGTTGGGGTTTAGTTGGGTTAAAATACTGTTCAAGCTGGGGTTCTATCCAAAGAAACATGTCTTGATCAATACGGAATTTTCTCTTCTATTTAATTCTCCCCCATTATCTCAATTATCTCCTTCTCAAATATCTGTTTCTTATTGCTGAAAATTTTAACTCTGCTTATTTTGCTTTTTTAACATCAAGAATGCAATTGATACATCCTAGGTAAATCCTTATATCCATCTACAAAATTTTAACTCTTATTTCAGCTGAATCTATTCTACTAAATCCATTTACTGAAGTTTAAAATGCTAGTTCTTATAATTTTCATTTATAAATTTCTATTTGGTTTCTTCTAAAATATACCTATTTTACTTAGTAGCATTTTTATTCCTTAACAGTTTATAATTTTAAATATGTTCATTTATATTTTATTACAGATTATTGTATTATCCCAAATTCCTGAGATGCTAGTTCTAATTATTTTTTGTTATGTCTGGTGAATATCTCTTATGGTGGTTTATTTCTCATGTAGTTTACAATTTTTTATTATGAGTTTATCTTAAGATTCTTTTCCTTACATATTAAAAATTTGAGAAAATGATTTTACAAACATTTACAATGATTTAGGTTTACAGTGATTTAGCAATTTTACAATTCCATCTGCCAAGCACTTGAGATGTCACTGACCTGATACTGATCTCTGTGTTAATTTATACAATGAGGAATTCCTTCCCACAGAATGGTATATATCCAGAAGCTAAAGTGACTTGATTTACTAGTCACACACAGTCCTAGAGTTAAGTCTTTCTAAAAGACTCTTTCCTCCCCCTAAAAGACAGGGCAGAAACAAGTTTCTTTGAATTCCTGTATCAGCAGATTACATTCTCTAATTCTCATTTCAGTAAGGGTACAACTCCTTAAGGCTCTATGCTGTACACAGGGATTCTGAATTTCAACTCTCCATATTACAAAGGTCAAGATTGCAGCCTCATGCATGCACAGGAATTTGGATCATTTTTCAAATGATCTCTTATCATAAATTCTATTTTTTCATGATATTCTAACCAATCTACTATCCTTCCTACAAGCCTAATAGGAAGTGTTGTTCACTTATCACTCTCCCATAAATATCATCCAACACAAGATATAGCACAGTATAATTATGCAATCACATAATTGCATAATTATTTGCTAATACTACCAAGACATGCTCATGCTGGAAGCATTTTATAATCCCAACTGCTCCTAGATATCAATATAAGACTTAGTCATTCAAAACTATAAATATAATTCAAACAATTCAAAGCACTTCTTGAGGGTGGTTGATTCCTAAGACCATTTTATTCTAGTACAAAATTATTTTTTAGCAAGTAGACACAAAAAGATAACAAAAATTATGTTTACTTAGCCTCAAAAATCTTTAATATGTTCTATAGAACAGTCTTATGGACTCTGTGGGAGAGGGAGAGGGTGGGAAGATTTGGGAGAATGGCATTGAAACATGTAAAATATCATGTATGAAACGAGATGCCAGTCCAGGTTCGATGCACAATACTGGATGCTTGGGGCTAGTGCACTGGGACAACCCAGAGGGATGGTATGGGGAGGGAGGAGGGTTCAGGATGGGGAACACATGTATACCTGTGGTGGATTCATTTTGATATTTGGCAAAACTAATACAATTATGTAAAGTTTAAAAATTAAATAAAATTTAAAAAAAAAACAAAAAAAGAAAAAATAATAATAATATATTCTAATAGATAAAATGTATTTAAATTTACCTTTGATTCTTAAACCATTTTTCCAAAAATTCCTACAAATAACAAAGGTCCTTATATGATAGAAATGTTTTCTTTCTAAATTATTAATGTAGTTAGTAACTATATTTTCTTCCAAATAAAAGCCTTGATTTAAAAATTTAATGTCATATCACTGGTAAAAATTTACATTTTTGATTTGCCAAGTCCACCTCCATCTCTGCTTTCACCCACTTCGAATTTCTCTAACCCCAATACAGTAAGGTGGAGATTACACTAATGTGTGACTATTATAGGGACATCAGTGAATAGCTTTTACTTTTGAATTTTAATATGATTTCACTTCATGTTCTTGATGCAAGCCATCTTTTCCTCCTTAGAAATAATACTTCAGTAGGCATATAGCCAATGTTATTTATCATGAAATGTATATCCACTTTTAATGCTCTTAAAATAAATATAATATGAAATTACATTTTGATGATTAGAAGCTTATTTGCCTTCATTGGAATGATGATCTTTCTTCTTGTTTGAATCCTAAAGCAAGACCTTTTCCAACATAGCAAATAATTTTTCATAAATCTTACTTTTGCTATAATTAAACACTAGAGAAGATCATAGTAAACTTCTAGACATGAGACATGTGAAGTAGGTACAGGCAAAACTACAAATCTGTAGTATTTTAAAATACAAAATCTATATTAAAACCATTTGAATTATTTTCCACATGTTTGCAACCATTATCAGTATTTATAGCACACTGAGCAAAATGCATTAATGATTAATAGAGCAAGCAGTTATACAAGTAGGGGAAGTAGTGCTTTTTTAACCACAGGAAGCATCTGAAAGTGATCTGGAGTTGATATTAAAAGTATGTGTGAATTTTGTTAGAAAAGTTTGGTTTTTTTTTAAACAGAAGTTTTAGAAGACCTCGATGTGTACCTTCTAGCATATTTGCTTAGAGCAGGAATCTGAAAAATATTCAAGCCTTACCTTGTGCTTCCTATGACTTACTAGAAAATTGCATTTTAAAATAAGTATTTCTCAAAGGGAAATACTTAAAACCAGACAGAATATAATCCCTTGAAAGTACCCTGAGCTGAGAAGTTATGGCACATATGGAACTGAGCAGAGCCCCATGGGCCTTCCAAGACAGTCCTCTCCCACCCCATGTCCTTCACCTGCCTCCTGTCTGTGGAAAAACTCCAACCAAAGAATAAATTTAATTACAGAAGTAAGAAAATACAGAAAGAAAGGAAAACAGTCAAAGAAATACAAAGTAATAACACTTTAGCCTTTAAACAAAGTCAAGGAAGGATCTTTAGATCCTTCTCAAATGCTATGGACAATTTTCTGAGCCCTACCCTTTGAGATGTTTTGCAGATACTGAAAGTCCCACCAGGTGGGAAACGCTGACTGTATACTGACCACAAGTGTATAGAGCCCAGATGAGTTGGAACCAGAAAGACTAGCTGATCAAAGATTTATGCCTCAGGTCACAGCGAGACATGACAGCTACTTTGAGCCATGTGATCAAGACAATCATCTCTGAAAATAGAAGATTACCCCGTCCCCAACAGGTAACCCTTTCTTTTTTCCCTTTATAATCTCTGAGCAAAACCTGGGGAGATGGGGGGTTGGTTTTTTGCAACAAGAGTTATTCAGGAAAATATGGAGACAAATAAACATCAAGTTCTGAAATGGATAAGGTTTAAGAGTCCACCTTCTCCACAGGATTGACAGTTTCCTCAATAGTTATCTTTCCTTTTACCAACACTTGTGTCTCAGTGTTGGATTCTTGAAGCTAAGTTTGGTAACACTGGGTTTGCCACTGTACAGTTAGCATTTTCCCGTTTCCAGTTTCCAGTTAGAACATCTAGTGCCAAGCATTGCCCACGACAATGAGTGTTAGTAGAACTGAACTTGAACTACTGTTTCAATCCAAATCATCAATTATCCCAAGTATGCCCTCAAAGTGCCCATGCTGCTGGTCAGGAAAAGATGGAGACAAATAAACATCAGGTTCTGAAATGGATGGATAAAGGTTAAGAGTTCCACAGGTAGCAAAAATAATCTAAAATTTTTTAATAACAAAAGAATAAAAGCAAACCCAAATAAAATCTAAATTCTACCTTAATATTTTAATAACTGCAGATTTGAGGCTAGATAATGATATTCTCATTTATAAAGCTTAGAAGCCGATGTGATAGCTATGAGACTATCTATATGTGACTCCCATGAGGCAGGGGTGAAATTTGCTATACAGGGTTGTCCAAGGTCAGCCCTAAGGGAAGTTATCTATGTTTGTGCTGTGCTGTGCTCAGCAGTGTCCGACTCTTTGTGACCCCATGGTCTGCAGCCCACCAGGCTCCTCTGTCCATGGGATTCTCCAGGCAAGAATCCCGGAGTGGGATGCCATTTTCTTTTCTGGGGGTCTTCCTGACCCAGAGATCAAACCCGTATCTCTCAAGACTCCTACCTACTTTGCAAGTGGATTCTTTACCACTGAGCCACCTGGGAAGCCCCATCTGTGTCTCAGTTCAGTTCAGTTCAGTTCATTTCAGTTGCTCAGTGGTGTCCGACTCTTTGCGACCCCATGAACTGCAGCACGCCAGGCCTCCCTGTCCATCACCAATCCCGGAGTTCACTCAAAACTCACGTCCATCGAGTCGGTGATGCCATCCAGCCATCTCATCCTCTGTCGTCCCCTTCTCCTCCTGCCCCCAATCCCTCCCAGCATCAGAGTCTTTTCCAATGATTCAACTCTTCACATGAGGTGGCCAAAGTACTGGAGTTTCAGCTTTAGCATCATTCCTTCCAAAGAACACCCAGGACTGGATCTCCTTCAGAATGGACTGGTTGGATCTCCTTGCAGTCCAAGGGACTCTCAAGAGTCTTCTCCAACACCACACTTCAAAAGCATCAATTCTTCGGTGCTCAGCTTTCTTCACAGTCCAACTCTCATATCCATACATGACTACTGGAAAAACCATAGCCTTGACTAGACGGACCTTTGTTGGCAAAGTAATGTCTCTGCTTTTGAATATGCTATCTAGGTTGGTCATAACTTTCCTTCCAAGGAGTAAGCGTCTTTTAATTTCATGGCTGCAATCACCATCTGCAGTGATTTTGGAGCCCAGAAACATAAAGTCTGACACTGTTTCCACTGTTTACCCATCTATTCCCCATGAAGTGATGGGACCAGATGCCATGATCTTCGTTTTCTGAATGTTGAGCTTTAAGTCAACTTTTTCACTCTCCTCTTTCACTTTCATCAAGAGGCTTTTTAGTTCCTCTTCACTTTCTGCCACAAGGGTGGTGTCATCTGCATATCTGAGGTTATTGATATTTCTCCCGGCAATCTTGATTCCAGCTTGTGCTTCTTCCAGTCCAGCGTTTCTCATGATGTACTCTGCATAGAAGTTAAATAAGCAGGGTGACAATATACAGCCTTGACAAACTCCTTTTCCTATTTGGAACCAGTCTGTTGTTCCATGTCCAGTTCTAACTGTTGCTTCCTGACCTGCATATAGGTTTCTCAAAAGGCAAGTCAGGTGGTCTGGTATTCCCATGTCTTTCAGAATTTTCCACAGTTTATTGTGATGCACACAGTCAAAGGCTTTGGTGTAGTCAATAAAGCAGAAATAGATGTTTTTCTGGAACTCTCTTGCTTTTTTGATGATCCAGTGGATCTTGGCAATTTGATGTCTGGTTCCTCTGCCTTTTCTAAAACCAGCTTGAACATCTGGAAGTTCACGGTTCACATACTGCTGAAGCCTGGCTTGGAGAATTTTGAGCATTACTTTACTAGCGTGTGTGATGAGTGCAATTGTGCGGTAGTTTACTGCCACCTAAATGTCTGCTCCTGTTCCATGGCCTGTCAGGCTCATAGTACAACCCCAGCCAGGTCTTGAAAGAAGGAAGTAATGTCCTATTCAGGCAATTCTAAACCAAACTCAGTTAATGTTACCCAAGAAAGCAGCTATATCAGAGGCTTCATTGTAAAGGATGGGACTCTCATCATGCCTCTGCCTTCTCAAGGCTTCACATTCCTGTCCCATGGCTAGTTGAGTGCAAGGGAATGCCTAGAAGAGATGCGCTCTAGGAAAGATGTAAGAGGATTCTGGAACTGTCAACAGAAAGGGAGAAAGGGAGCTTTATAAAGGAGGTTAGTTCACCCTAAGGGAAGGACATTTGTAATTAAACTGACTTTCTTTTTTCTTTACACACAGCCCTGTGAAACTGCTAATAAAACCGAGGGAGGAAAAGGCAAGAGCTTGAATATTTAATTCAGATGCTGGCAAACCAGTCCTTACTAATCAAACTAAATGTATATATATATATATATATGTGTGTGTGTGTGTGTGTGTGTGTGTGTTGGTCAAATCTTATTCAAGTTTAAAATAGAACCTGTTTTCCAACACGTCATTCTGAATAGGAAATAGATAACCAAAGGAGATACAATAAGTTTAATGTGAAACAGTGTTATTAGTTTCCAAATCAAGAATTAATATGATTAAAATATGCTCCGCTGGAAAGTGTTTTGATACTGAGGATGAATTATTTCTTCCAGAAAGCCCATATGCCATAAATAGTGTTTTCTGAGGAATCAACTGATTTAAATAGAAGAGATATTTTATCTCACAGACAAGGATTTCATTTCCAAGAACAGGGCACCTAAAGTGGTTATATTAGCTTTCTTTTATATCATCTCCTACCCTTTCTTCTGATCTCAAAGGGAAAAAAAAAAAACAAAAACATTCTCAAACATTCCCTCTTTTGTCTCTTGTAGGACTTCGATTTATTTTATTTTATTTTTTCTTTCTTCACTTTCTCTCTACTGACTTTATATCCTTACTGGATGAAGGTGTTGAGGTTTCTCTAATCCTAGCTTAAATCAAATTACCCTTAACAGTACCTTACCCTTCAAGATAAAAACATGTTATCTCTCTTTACCTTCACTGATAAATACCTTAAAATCTAAAATTACTCTTCAGCTTTCTCTTTTTCCACTTAGTCCTCAATTAAAGCTCATGTCTCTGTAGATCTACTAAACTTCTCTTAAAATCCATCCATGACCTAATAACAGGTCAGCTCCCCCTATTCTCTTGTTAAACACTTTATGGGTTTGCTTTTGGTAGTCAATTTACCTGCTTTATCTCCTATGACCCTATTATTAAACTAACTCTAATTTATCCCATTACGTTCCCACAATCAATTAATATCCTTTCTAAACTTGTGTTATTCCACCACTCCAGCCACTTTTATTTTACCACTCCATTCCACTTTTGTTCCCTACTGATGTTCATTTATGTGTGACCTAATTCTTGCCACAGCTTCATACACATCCATATATTCAGCTCTACCTTCTAAACTGATATTTGGATGTAAAATTTTCACCATCTTCCAGATCATTTCTGTGTGGTAGTACAAATTAGTATGTAAATGCATAACATCAAAACCCAAATTCATTATCCTTACTTTTTCTGCCACAGGGGAAATAAATACAACACCCTCATGTTTCAATCAGGTTGGATTATTTACCATTCTCTTTAATTTCCCTATATAATGTCTTCACTATGTCTTAGCAATATTTGCATGCCTAACCTTTGTGCTTAGAATAAACAACTTTATATTTTTATTTATTTATACCTAGATCACTCTTAAAGAAGTAATTAACTATCATATCCCCTTAAAATCATTATCTCTGGGCTCTGAGTTCCTTGTGGACAGAAATTGTGACTTTTGGCTTATTGTGAATCTCAGGTTGTAACACAGCACCTCGCACTAGATAGGTACTCATATACCTGTTCCGTTCACTTTCCCACTTTTCTTCATTTTTCATTTTGATGTTTATAATATTTTGAGTACAAGCACATTTCCATGCTACATTCCATGAGGTATAAACTATATGCCTTTGTTTACATCTCAGTCCCTTCCATGGACTGTTCTCGGTAGGTGTGTGCTGTACTGTGCTTAGTCGCTCAGTTGTGTCAGAGTCTTTGAGACTCCATGGACTCTAACCTGCCAGGCTCTTCTGTCCATGGGGATTTTCCAGGCAAGAATACTGGAGTGAGTTTCCATGCCCTCCTCAAGGGGATCCTCCCAACCCAAGGGTTGAATCCAGGTCTCTTTTTTTCCCCCTCAAGATATTGAAATAGTAGGATGCATCCTGTGCCCAGGAGGTGAAAAAAAGGAAAGCCAGGGCATGAGATGATGTTCAGGGTCAACAGACCACATATATAGTCTGTTTTATTAGCTAGGAGGAATGGAGTTGCAAGATAGTATGTGACCATCCATATCATTCATGGGCAGAGAGTAGAATGACATACCTCATCAAAGGGTGTAAGGAGAATACTAAGAAACAGAGCATCTCCATAGTTCTTTTATTAGTTTTCTTGGGTGCTTTATCAAGACCCCTGAGAAAACTGAACACTGTATATGCTATGCCACTGTAACATGAACACTAAAAGAAAATACTTCACAAAATTTACACCCCTGCACACACACACGCACACACACACACACACAGAGTCAACATCAGTATACCTGGTACATGCCATTTGGATATGTTCACACTAGAGGTAAACTGTGTTACTGCTATGAAAGACTGAACCCTGTCAGTCAGTATTCAAGCCTTGCCTCTGATTCTAATTATGTGGCTCTGGGAAATTTTACTTACTCTCTCAGCCACAACTGTTTTTCTTTAAATAATGAGATAGGTAAATGCTAAAAATCTGAGTTCCTAAAAAATTTTCATGTAACTAGAATTGTATGGAACTTAAATCTCTTTCTAGATTCCACATGTGAAAGGAATTAATTTTTTTCTTAGTGGTTCGAACCCTTCTGTAAGATCATTCCCCATAGCTTTCACAACCTCTGACACAGCACAACCACCACTTTACAAGAAAAAAAGAAAAAACGATGCGTAAGATAGAAACATCCTGATGCACCTGCCACCTCCACCACCAGCATGACACACGTACATACAAATGCACTTTCAAAAGAGGAAGGAATCAGATATTTAAAAATGATCTTACAAAAATAATTTTTCAACATATTAAAATTCCATTATAAATTCACCTAAATGACGACTGGGACTTTTAAATTGTTTTCTTCCTGTTAATTGGATAATAATACCAAGAGAATTTAGGGGAAAGCATGAGAAGCAGCAGAAAAGCAAGGCTGTGGCATGCAATTTCTAGCTCCTGAGTCATTCCACTCTTCAGCACAGCTAATGTCACATGACGAAAAATAATTTTAAATGTGAGCATCTTATACAACATCAACTATTTTAAATGGCCACAGTCCTATCCTCACAAATCTACCACAATCTAAGAAAAATTCATTTTCTCAGTAATTAATTTGTTTTCAGTGTCCTCCTCACAACCACACTGGAAGAAGGGCAGGGTCTGTACCATCATTCCAAGTCTACTAAACACATTACATAAATCTTCCACTCATGTGGGAGAAATGACTTACATATTTTTCATAAATGGGAAGAAAAAAAGCATAAATAACCCATATCATCATTACTGGTAAGAACTGCTCAGAAGGCCTTTGGGCTCAGGATGTGGACGTGCCTCGGAGGCTGCTATCAAAAGGCTCAGCCCTGGGCTTTGGAAAAGCCTGCTGCCATGTTAATCTGCTTCATTACATTTCTACAATTTGTTCACCACATTAAGGAGCAGTATTTCCCTCCTGAAAGGAAGATCCATCCTTCACTTTGAAAGCTTTATCATCAAAAGGTACACAAACATAGCCACAGAAATAGATCAGAAAGCCAAATAAATACTAAAATACAGCATGCTAAAGTCAGAGCTCATTTCAGGCTAGGAAGATTTAAAGATACAGAATAGCTAGAATTACAGCTTTTGAATCTCCTAGATCAAAATCCAAGCTCACAAAGCACACATTTTAAATGTTACCATTAACATAAATAACAATTCATTGGTAGGTCAAAGATAGAATCATTCTGGCTTACCTGAAATAAAGGGAATTGTAAGTCATAGCTCAGAATCCACATATGTGTTAAATATAATATTCTCCAATGCAGTTATTCAGAATTTCGGCTACAGTAGAAACTAAAATCTCACACGTGCTCCATCCTCACTGAAGAAGAAAAAACAAAAAGGACGACTGCAGCATCCTCTCTGTTTCTGCCTTAGCTTTCTGTTCTGACATATACTCTATGGTACCCACTGTCTGTTAGAAAGCAGCATGCTAAACTGAAAAAAAATAAATAAATAAATGTAAGGCCGCATCTTACATGTCAGCTCCATCTCCTGGCCAAAAGGGGAATCATTTTCATTAAAGATCCCTTGGCAATGCCACATCTAGCAAGTTTGATGTGGTGTATAGCCCATAACTCCACTGTATTTGAAATTGACTACCTTAATTAACTGCAAAGTAAATATTTAAGAAGCATTAGAGTATGAATTTTTAAAATTTGTGGTTCACTTTGGGATTTAGCTCAATTTTCTTACATTGTATTTAAACTAACTGAAACTTGTCATAGCATTATTAAAATTTTAATGCTTACCTTAACTTTATTTGCCATAGCAAAAATAATATGTATCTCCTAAAAAATAATTTTAGATGTCAAATTGATTTTTATTGAACACTTCTTTGTGGAGATGTCATATAAGTTTTTGCTACTAGAGAAATTCTGCATTATGTTATTTTGTTAATGTTATCTGGAAGATGTTAAAAGATTAAAGTGAAAGTTAATGAAGGGCAAGGGCTTCCCAGGTGGCTCAGTGGTAAAGAATCTGCCTGCCAAAGCAGGAGATGCAGGGGGCACAGGTTTGATCTCTGGATCAGGAAGGTCCCCTAGAGAAGGAAACCCACTCCCTGGAAAATTCCATGGACAGAGGAGTCTGGGGTGCTGCAGCCCATGGGGTAGCAAAGAGTCATACATGACTGAGTGATTGAGCATGCAAATGAACATGTATGACAAGGAAATTAATAAACAACAAACTAGAAGGTCTTTAGTCAACTTAAGCTTTTAAAGATATTTCAAAATTTACAAATATAAAATTATATGCTACATGAATTTAAGAATTGTAGTATCCTATGGTGTGTAGTTATATCTTATTAGAAGGATAAGAGAAAAAATATATTATTATGATAATGCATTTAGTAAATAACACCAGTTATACTGAGCATGGAGAAGGCAATGGCACCCCACTCCAGTACTCTTGCCTGGAAAATCCCACGGATGGAGGAGCCTGGTGGGCTGCAGTCCATGGGGTCGCACAGAGTCGGATACGACTGAAGCGACTTAGCAGCAGCAGCAGCAGCATACTGAGCATATTGCATGCTCAATATGTATTTATTTTTTCTATGCTTAACTGTGAAGTTCTGGTTAATTATTAAAGTTTTAAATAACCATATGGATTGTCCTTCTTCAACATTTTCACAATACCATGTAAATCTGAAGACAGACATATGTATGGACTGAAGTCCTCCCTACTAGTGTTTTGATATTCCACAGTTTTGTCTTTCCAGCTACTGCAGAAAACAATGTGACGCTGTCCGTGGTACTGAAAATCAATTTCCGAACTCAAAGGGTCTAGGTTTTAAGTGAAAGTGAAGTGAAAGTCACTCAGCCGTGTCCGACTCTTTGAGACCCCATGGACTATGCAGTCCACAGAATTCTCCAGGCCAGAGTACTGGACTGGGTAGCCTTTCCCTTCTCCAGGGGATTTTCCCGACCCAGGGATCGAACCTAGGTCTCCAGCATTGCAGGTGGATTCTTTACCAGCGGAGCTACTAAGGAAGCCCAAGAATACTGGAGTGGGTAGCCTATCCTTGTGGGTAGCCTATCCTTGTCCAGCGGATCTTCCCAACCAAGGAACTGAACCAGGGTCGCCTGCATTGCAGGTGGATTACTTACCAACTGAGTTATCAGGGAAGCCCTCTAGGTTTTAAACTGGTCTGAAATGTTGTCTTTGTAATATTTCATGTAAATTTTATTTTTAAAAGTGCTATATAATCAAGAATAATTTACAGTACCTAAGATAAAAGTAATTAATATTTTATCCACAGAATATATAGTATACATACTGACCAGAAGCCATGATTAAGATAAATATATTCAATAAAAATATAAGTCATGCTTCTTTGGACCCTCTATATAATACTTCATTTTATTCTTGATGAAGTTATATTATACAGACTGTTTCAGCATTAGTTCCCACACTGAACAGATGAAGGTACTTAAGCCTTCTCTTCAGTAAATTCAGAGTCAAGTCAATAAGCAAGTCAGAAGAACAAATCTGTTTCTCTAAAGTTTACCTTACTTCTGTTTCTACAATATCATTAACACATATTTGTATGGTTTTTAAAATACATAATAACATTGCACATATAAACAATTTAAATGACTTGGAAGATCAAATTATTTAAATATGCACACTCAAACTCTTGCCTTGCATAAGCTTCTGGCAAAAATAGGATACTGTTAAAAACCCTCAGGCCACATCAGTTCAGTTCAGTTCAGTCACTCAGTCATGTCTGATTCTTTGCAACCCCATGGACTGCAGCACGCCAGGCTTCCATATCCATCACCAACTTCTGGAGCTTGCTCAAACTCATGTTCTTGAGTCGCTGATGCCAACCAACCATCTCATCCTCTGTCATCGCCTTCTCCTCCTGCCTTAAATCTTTCCTAGCATCAGGGTCTTTTCAAATGAGTCAGCTCTTCCCATCAGGAAGCCAAACTATTGGAGTTTCAGCTTCAGCATCAGTCCTTCCAAGAACACCCAGGACTGATCTCCTTTAGAATGGACTGGTTGTATCTCCTTGCAGTCCAAGGGACTCTTAGAGTCTTCTCCAACACCACAGTTCAAAAGCATCAATTCTTCGGTGCTCAGCTTTCTTTATAGTCCAACTCTCACATCCATACATGACTATTGGAAAAACCATAGCCTTGACTAGGTCAGTAGACGGACCTTTGTTGGCAAAGTAATGTCTCTGCTTTTAAATATGCTATCTAGGTTGGTCGTAACTTTCCTTCCAAGGAGTAAGCGTCTTTTAATTTCATGGCTGCAGTCACCATCTGCAGTGATTTTGGAGCCCCCAAAAATAAAGTCTGACACTATTTCCACTGTTTCCCCATCTATTTACCATGAAGTGATGGGACTGGATGCCATGATCTTCATGTTCTGAATGTTGAGCTTTAAGCCAATTTTTTCACTCTCCTCTTTCACTTTCATCAAGAGGCTCTTTAGTTCTTCTCACTTTCTGCCATAAGGGTGGTTTCATCTGCATATCTGAGGTTATTGATATTTCTCCCGGCAATCTTGATTCCAGCTTGTGCTTCTTCCAGTCCAGTGTTTCTCATGATGTACTCTGCATAGAAGTTAAATAAGCAGGGTGACAATATACAGCCTTGATGTACTCCTTTTCCTATTTGGAACCAGTCTGTTGTCTCATGTCCAGTTCTAACTGTTGCTTCCTGACCTGCATATAGATTTCTCAAGAGGCAGGTCAGGTGGTCTGGTATTCCCATCTCTTTCAGAATTTGCCACAGTTTATTGTGATCCACACAGTCAAAGGCTTTGGCATAGTCAATAAAGCAGAAATAGATGTTTTTCTGGAACTCGCTTTTTCGATGATCCAGCAAATGTTGGCAATTTGATCTTTGGTTCCTCTGCCTTTTCTAAAACCAGCTTGAACATCTGAAAGTTCACAGTTCATGTACTGCTGAAGCCTGGCTTGGAGAATTTTGAGGATTACTTTGCTAGCACGTGAGATGAGTGCAATTGTGCGGTAGTTTGAGCATTCTTTGGCATTGCCTTTCTTAGGGAATTGGCATGAAAACTGACCTTTTCCAGTCCTGTGGCCACTGTGGAGCTTTCCAAATTTGCTGACATATTGAGTGCAGCACTTTCATAGCATCATTTTTTAGGATTTGAAATAGCTCAGCTGGAATTCCATCACCTCCACTAGCTTTGTTCATAGTGATGCTTCCTAAGGCCCACTTGACTTTGCATTCCAGGATATCTGGCTCTAGGTGAGTGATCACACCATCGTGATTATCTTGGTTGTAAAGATCTTTTTTTGTACAGTTCTTCTGTGCATTTTTGCCACTTCTTCTTATATTTTCTGCTTCTGTTAGGTCCATACCATTTCTGTCCTTTATTGAGTCCATCTTTGCATGAAATGTTCCCTTGGTATCTCTTATTTTCTTGAAGAGATCGCTAGTCTTTCCCAATCTATTGTTTTCCTCTATTTCTTTGCATTAATCACTGAGGAAGGCTTTTTTTTTTATCTCTCCTTGCTATTCTTTGGAACTCTGCATTCAGATGCATATATCTTTCCTTTTCTCCTTTGCTTTTGGCTTCTCTTCTTTTCACAGCTATTTTAAGGCATCCTCAGACAGCTATTTTGCTTTTTTGCATTTCTTTCTCTTGGGGATGGTCTTGATCCCTGTCTCCTGTACAGTGTCACAAATTTCCATCCATAGTTCATCAGGCACTCTGTCTATCGTATCTAGTCCTTAAATCTATTTCTCACTTCCATTGTATAATCGTTAGGGATTTGATTTAGGTCTTACCTGAAAGGTCTAGTGGTTTTCCCCACTTTCTTCAATTTAAGTCTGAATTTGGCAATAAGGAGTTCATGATCTGAGCCACAGTCAGCTCCCAGTCTTGTTTTTGCTGACTGTATAGAGCTTCTCCATCTTTGGCTGCAAAGAATATAATCAATTGATTTCGTTGTTGGCCATCTGGTGATGTCCATGTGTGGAGTCTTCTCTTGCATTGTTGGAAGAGGGCGTTTGCTATGACCAGTGGGACCTCTGGCAAAACTCTATTAGCCTTTGCCCTGCTTCATTCTGTACTCGAAGGCCAAAATTGCCTGTTACTCCAGGTGTTTCTTGACTTCCTACTTTTGCATTCCAGTGCCCTATAATGAAAAGGACATCTTTTTTGGGTATTAATTCTCAAAGGTCTTGTAGGTCTTCATAGAACCATTCGACTTCAACTTCTTCAGCATTACTGGTTGGGGCATAGACTTGGATTACTGTGATATTAAATGGTTTGCCTTGGAAATGAACAGAGATCATTCTGTCCTTTTTGAGACTGCATCCAAATACTTCATTTCGGACTCTTTAGTTGACTATGATGGCTACTCCATTTCTTCTAAGGGATTCTTGCCCACAGTAGCAGATGTAATGGTCATCTGAGTTAAATTCACCCATTCCATTTTAGTCCATTTTAGTTTGCTGATTCCTAAAACGTCGACGTTCACTCTTGCCATCTCCTGTTTGATCACTTCCAATTTGCCTTTATTCATGGACCTAATATTCCAGGTTCTTATGCAATATTGCTCTTTACAGCATCGGGCCTTGCTTCCATCACCAGTCACATCCACAACTGGATGTAGTTTTTGCTTTGGCTCTGTCTCTTCATTCTTTCTGGAGTTATTTCTCCACAGATCTCCAGTAGCATATTGGGCACCTACCAACCTCGGGAGTTCATCTTTCAGTGTCCTATATTTTGCCTTTTCATACTGTTCATGGGGTTCTCAAGGCAAGAATACTGAAGTGGTTTGCCATTCCCTTCTCCAGTGGAACACATTGTGTCAGAACTCTCCACCATGACCTGTCTGTCTTGGATGGCCCTATACAACATGGCTTATAGTTTCATTGAGTTAGACAAGGCTGTGGTCCATGTGATTAGATTGGTTACTTTTTGTGACTGTGGTTTTCAGTGTCTGCCCTATTGATGGAGAAGGATAAGAGGCTTATGAAAGTTTCCTGATGAGATTGACTGACTGAGGGGGATACTTGGTCTTGTTCTGATGGGTGGTGCCATGCTCAATAAATCTTTAATACAATTTTCTGTTGATGGGTGGAGCTGTGTTCTCTCCCTGCTATTTATCTGGGGCCAAACTATGGTGGAGGTAATGAAGATAATGCTGACCTCCCTCAAAAGATCCCAGGCATGTACTACTACAGTCAGTGCCCCCAACCCTGCAGCAGGCCACCACCGACCCACGCCTAAAATGTTGACATTCACTCTTGCCATCTTCTGTTTGATCACTTCCAATTTGCCTTGATTCATGGACCTGACATTCCAGGTTATTATGCAATATTGCTCTTTACAGCATCAGGCCTTGCTTCCACCACCAGTCACATCCACAACTGAGTGCAAAAACTATACCCAGACACCCACCAGAGACTCCCAGACACCCACAGGCAAGACTCCTGTGGGGGTCACTGTTTCTTTTTCCAGGGTGCACAAGGTTCTGTTGTGCCCTCCAAGAATCTATTTCCCAGTCCTATGTAAGTTCTGGTCTAAACGCAAATTCACCCATCCTACCATCTTGCTGGGACTTCTCCTTCACCCTTGGACATGGGGTATCTCCTCACAGCCGCTCCAGTGCCTACCGTCTTATTGGGGTTTCTCTGACCTTGGACGTGGGGTATCTCCTCACAGCCAGGCCAGCATAGCGCAGCTGCCGCTCTTGACCTTGGACGTGGGGTATCTATCCACGGCTGCTCCAGCCAAGTGCAGGTGCCTCTCAGAGCACATAAACTATGGTAATTTTTCAGCAAAGCACTCCTAATGGCCAAAAATATTGAACTCATAAGATTAGAACCCGATATGTCACAAACATGAAATATCACTGAAGTTTCACTTGATCTTTATAATAATTTATATAACATTTAAATACTTCTCTTAAAACATCAATTATTTTCCCACTATTTTGAATGTAAAATTTACCCTTTATGAAGGTGTATTTAACTTATCTTGGGATTTTACAGACCTCCAGGTATGCCACCATACGCTCCTGGGATCATAACATCCCAGTTTGAAAACCATGAAATTATGTAACATAAAGTCACTTTATTTCAGCAAAAAGGTAATTACTTGAAACCTTTTTTCATGTATTCCTTTCAAGCATATAACTTCTATTTTGACTAATCACAAAAGTAGGAGTCCAGTATGAATAAATGATACCTCATAAAATATATTTGCATTCTTCATTTTTAGCATGCTCTGTAGAAGTCACAATGTAAGTGTTGCCACAATCCTTTTTTCCTCTTCATATTCCTGTCTTTTGCAATGTGAGTAGCATTAAGAGATGGGAAACTATTTTTTCATCTTTTATCTGGGCTGAACTCATGATTTGGCAATAAAATGTAATGAAAATGACATTGTTCCAGATTAGTCCTCAAAATTTCTTACATACTTCTGCTTTCTCTCTGGGAGCTCTCTCTGACCATCCCATGAACTAGTCTGGGCCTGCCTAGTGGAGGACATGAGACCACATGGAGCAGAGACCATTTCCTGGCTATGAATTTCTAAGAACAGCTAGTCCTAAGCTGACCTGGCAGCTGTGATGCAAGTGAATGAGCAAATCCATCCTAAAATCAGCTGAGTCTAGCTAGGATCAACCGAACCAAAAAACTATGAATTAACTAAAGGTTTGTTTGCATTATATCCAATTTCTTCACATTCAACCCCATGGTAAATTTGTGATCATAATATTAAAAATCATTTGAAACATTTGCTTATTTCTTTCTTTTTGAAATACTTTCTACGTTTGTTTTTTCTTGGCACCATTCTATAATGTACTTCGTCTACACATGGCTGCTGCTTCTCATTGTCTTTACTGATCTCCTCCTCCATTTCCCTAGCTTGAATATTGACAGGATCCAGAAAGCAATCTTTCACAACTCTCAAATTAGTTACTGTTTTAGCTTGAACCTGTCTCCTAAACTCCAGACTTAGTATATTCAAATGGCACTCATCATTTTCACGCCCTATTAATATGTCAAAAGTGAGGTTCTCCATCTTCAGTTCAGTTCAGTCGCTCAGTCGTGTCCGACTCTTTGCAACCCCATGAATCACAGCACACCAGGCCTCCCTGTCCATCACCAACTCCCGGAGTTCACCCAGACTCAACGTCCATCGAGTCAGTGATGCCATCCAGCCATCTCATCCTCTGTCGTCCCCTTCTCCTCCTGCCCCCAATCCCTCCCAGCATCAGAGTCTTTTCCAATGACTCAACTCTTCACATGAAGTGGCCAAAGTACTGGAGTTTCAGCTTTAGCATCATTCCTTCCAAAGAAATCCCAGGGCTTATCTCCTTCAGAATGGACTGGTTAGATCTCCTTGCAGTCCAAGGGACTCTCAAGAGTCTTCTCCAACACCACAGTTCAAAAGCATCAATTCTTCAGTGCTCAGCCTTCTTTACAGTCCAACTCTCACATCCATACATGACTATTGGAAAAACCATAGCCTTGACTAGATGGACCTTTGTTGGCAAAGTAATGTCTCTGCTTTTGAATATGCTATCTAGGTTGGTCGTAACTTTCCTTCCAAGGAGTAAGCGTCTTTTAATTTCATGGCTGCAGTCACCATCTGCAGTGATTTTGGAGTGCAAAAAAATAAAGTCTGACACTGTTTCCACTGTTTCCCCATCTATTTCCCATGAAGTGATGGGACCGGATGCCATGATCTTCGTTTTCTGAATGTTGAGCTTTAAGCCAACTTTTTCACTCTCCACTTTCACTTTCAGCAAGAGGCTTTTTAGTTCCTCTTCACTTTCTGCCATAAGGGTGGTATCATCTGCATATCTGAGGTTATTGATATTTCTCCCAGCAATCTTGATTCCAGCTTGTGTTTCTTCCAGCCCAGCGTTTCTCATGATGTACTCTGCATAGAAGTTAAATAAGCAGGGTGACAGTATACAGCCTTGACGAACTCCTTTTCCTATTTGGAACCAGTCTGTTGTTCCATGTCCAGTTCTAACTGTTGCTTCCTGACCTGCATACACATTTCTCAAGAGGCAGATCAGGTGGTATTCCTATCTCTTGAAGAATGTCCGCAGTTTATTGTGATCCACACAGTCAAAGGCTTTGGCATAGTCAATAAAGCAGAAATAGATGTTTTTCTGGAACTCTCTTGCTTTTTCCATGATCCAGCAGATGTTGGCAATTTGATCTCTGGTTCCTCCGCCTTTTCTAAAACCAGCTTGAACATCAGGAAGTTCACGGTTCACATATTGCTGAAGCCTGGCTTGGAGAATTTTGAGCATTACTTTACTAGTGTGTGAGATGAGTGCAATTGTGTGGTAGTTTGAGCATTCTTTGACATTGCCTTTCTTTGGGATTGGAATGAAAACTGACCTTTTCCAGTCCTGTGGCCACTGCTGAGTTTTCCAAATTTGCTGGCATATTGAGTGCAGCACTTTCACAGCATCATCTTTCAGGATTTGAAATAGCTCAACTGGAATGCCATCACCTCCACTAGCTTTGTTCGTAATGATGCTTTCTAAGGTCCACTTTACTTCACATTCCAGGATGTCTGGTTCTAGGTCAGTGATCACACCATCGTGATTATCTGGGTTGTGAAGATCTTTTTTGTACAGTTCTTCTGTGTATTCTTGCCATCTCTTCTTAATATCTTCTGCTTCTGTTAGGTCCATACCATTTCTGTCATCTTCAGTTAATAGCAATTCCATTGTTCCAATTACTTAGACCAAAAGTTTGTATCACCTTTGATACTTCCTTTCATGTTTCACGTTATTAATATTAGTTTTTGAGTATTGTTAACTTCAAAATGTATCCAGAATCTAACTCACTACTTCACTAATTTATGTTGCCATAAGTTAGTTTCATTTCTGTTTTGTATTTATGCAGTTCTTCTTAACTGATGTGTTTTTCTACTTCTTTTGCCTTTGCTATAGTCTATTCTTAACACAGGAACTAGGTAATCCTATTAAACTATAAGTCCTATAATGCACTTATCTCAGAATTTTCTAGTGGAGACAATTCTGCCTCAGATTAAAGCCAAGGCCTGTCTAATGCACTTTACTTCTCTTTTCTAGTTACCTTTGCCTTTACTCACTCTACTTTAAGGCTTCCCTGGTAGCTTAGATGGTAAAGAATTTGCCTGCAATGTGGGAGACGTGGGTTTGATCTCTGGGTTGGGAAAAATCCCTGGAGAAGAGAATGGCTACCCACCCCAGTATTCTTGCCTGGAGAATTTCATGGACAGAGGACCCTGGCAGGCTACAGTCCATAGGGTCACATAGGTCACTCTACTCCATCCTTTCCGGTCTTGTTGCAGTTACTCAAACATGGCAGCAATTTTCCTTCTTTGGGAAATTCCCAACTTTTGATCTCCTTGTCTGTAATACTCTCACCTGGGCTCCTCATATCTCACTTCTCTCATTCTGGGTTATGGCTCAGAGCCACTTCCTCAGTGAGGCTAGCTTTGACCCCGAACACTATGCCCTAACTCCCCTCTTCTGTTTTTATTTTTCCCTGTAGCTGATAACTATACATTTTGTTTACTGTTGCCTTTCTAAGGAAAACATAAACTCCATGAAGGCAGAATTGTTGGTTTCATTCACTGCTATAAACCTGGTTCCTAAAACAGTATCTGGGGCATATTTAAAAACTTCTCAAATAATGAATGAATGTCTTAGACACAGAATATGCATTTTTATTAATACATCATGGAAATGTTATTATATTTATGTGTGAATTCATATGTTATTATGAATATGTCTGTCACAGAGTGTGAAAAATGAGGTAAATAGAATGGTCTTTAATTAAACAATCATCCTAGATCTAAACAGAAAGTCTGACATAGTGTGGGTATTCAATAAATACATTGAGCTAATTACATAAATTTTGAAATTAGATCACTAAGATTTTGAGTTATTTTCAATGACATTCTGAAAAAAATTTGCTAAAATATCACTGAACAATTCATTTCATATTAACATGCTTTGAAAGTGACAGTGAAAGTTGCTCAGTCGTGTCTGACTCTTTGCAATCCCGTGGACCATACAGTCCATGGATTTCTCCAGGCCAGAATGCTGGAGTGGGTAGCCATTCCCTTCTCCAGGGGATCTTTCCAACCCAGGGATCGAACCTGGGTCTCCCACATTGCAGGCAGATTGTTTATCAGCTGAACCACCAGGAGAGCTTTACCAGACTTTGAATAGATTTTGAAACGACCATTATAATTGTACTTTGTTAAAAAATGTTTATTTTCATGAGCGCAGGAGGAGAAGGGGACGACAGAGGACGAGGTGGTTGGATGGCATCATGGACTCAATGGACATGGTGAACTCCGGGAGTTGGTGATGGACAGGGAGGCCTGGTGTGCTGTGGGGCCATGGGGTCACAAAGTTGGACACGACTGAGCGACTGAACTGAACTGAGAATAGTTTTAACTGCTTAAAAATAATTATAAAAATATTAGCAATGCTTCCCATTATGTGTGTGTATTGATATCTATCTGAGAGAATATATATATATATCAATATATATATATAATATATATACTCATAAAACTTGAGTTGACATTCATTTGGCTAAAACAACAAGCCAATGACATATAATTTCTTAATGATTTATCTCTCTGGCACTATTTTAATCATAAAATCTACAGTTTTATTTTGGCAGGTCAATTTTCAAAATTACTTTAAATTTTAGGGATAAAAGCAAGTGTAGAGGTTAATTTTATGTACCAGTTTAACTGGTCAAGAGGAACCCAGATTGAACATTATTTATGGGTGTATCAGTTAGGGTTCTGGATGAAATTAGCACTTGAATTGGTGGACTCAGGAAAGTAGACTGTCCTCCTCAGAGTGGGTGGGCAACATTCAGTCCATTGAGAATCTAAATAGAACAAAAAGCAAGGAAAGAAGGCATTTCTCCCTTAAAAAAAAAAAAAAAAAAGCCTCCCTTCTTAGGCTAAGGGCTTGTCTCATGTTTTTCTGCTCTCAACTGAGATTTGCACTTTGGGCTCCTTTGGTTCTTATGCTTTAGGACTCAGACTGAAGTATTTCACTAGTTTTTCTGGGTTTCCAGCTTTATATCTGTGTATAATATTGTTTACTTTATATATTATATATTACATAGATAATAAATTGGATATAAAATATTTTATATTATGTTTATATTATATTATTGTATGTGTTATAGATGACACATTATATAGATCCTACATATAATATTATCATAACAGTACAGATATACACATGCATGTTCTGTTTCTCTAAAGAACCCCAATATAGTAGGTAAGCCTTATTTACCTCCATTAAGTTGTAGATATTGATTAAGACTTAATTTTGTAACTCTTTACCACTTCTCACTCAACTTTTTAAAACTTTTGTGTAATTCAAGAAATAAAGGAAGATGAAAAACCCAACTGTCAATGCAGGAGACATAAGAGATGCAAGTTGGGAAGATCCCCTAGAGGAAGGCACAGCAACCTACTCCAGTATTCTGGCTTGGAGAATCCCATGGACAGAGGAGCCTGGTGGGCTAAAGTCCATGGGGTTGCAAAGAGTCAGACATGACTGAGCAACCGAGCACAGCACAGCACAGCATGGTATGTTATTAAATGATGGATGAAAAAATAAAAGGGAAATAAAAATTAGGCTAGCAAAAGCATATAATTTCCATAAACAAAATTTGATAGAGTATTTGCCATAAACTTTTGAAAGAGGAGGTGTGACAAATAATTTCAGCAACTTAATGTTTACTGAGTACTGTTTATGTGCCAAGCACTTTGCATAGATTGTCTCATTAAATTCCCACAGCAGGCCTATAAACTAGGTTTTAATTTTTTTCCCCCTAATAAAGATGGAGAAAATAAGCCTAAAAATCTCTCAGCTGGCAAAAGATGTTTCTTGAACTCCAACTCAGACCTCAATTTTCGATGTTTGGGCTCCATTTGAATCCTTTGAGACTCAGGAGATAGGAACTCCAAGGAAACTATCCCAGTGACCTTTAGAATGTATGTGCTTTTTGTTCCAGCCCCAGGTCTCATTAGTTATGTGAGCATGAAGAGCAAGAATGGAACTGGGAGAAAGGATAAACTTCAGGTGTGCTTCTCCTCACTGGGGCATTTTTGAGTCAGGAAATGGCAACCCACTCCTGTATTCTGGCCTTGGAAATCCCAAGGACAGAGGAGCCTGGTGGGCTACAGTCTATGGGGTCACAAAGAGTCGGACACGACTGAATTGACTACTCATGCAATGAGTTTACAATGGAAGGGCTATACATAGACGGAAGGACTAACATAGAAAGACAGGAAGAGAAATGGGGTTAGAGTGATTAAAGGAAATAAATCACCAAAAGCTTAATGAGCTGGAGAAAAGGGCAAAAGAAGAGCACAGGCCCCTTGGGACTTTGCCGAAGACTTGTCTCTTCCCAGAAGATAGTTCTCTGAAAGAATGAATCTGTCTATGATTCACTGAATGAGAAGTTTTCATTTGTGCAAAAAGCCTTGCATGATTCTGTTACTGACACCAGAAATACATAAATGCCTGTTGGTGGCCCCTGCTGACAATAAGGAAGGTATAATCAGGTTATCCTGACATCCTTAATTGGGAGGCAGGTTTTTTTCCTGAAGCAAAAAAAAAAAAAACCAATA